>NC_090930.1:475205381-485205381 GCF_040938575.1 Ambystoma mexicanum | reverse complement strand
GACACGAAAGGCATTGGTCGGGGTCCCGAAGCGATTCCCATCGCTCGTCGTCTTCGACAAAACAAATCGAAGAAACAACGCTATAGATCCCCCTCCACTTCGTCTTCGGACGAATCCACAAAAATGATGAAATGTCCCACAAAACATTCATCATCCGAAGAATGGGAAGCTTTTAGGATGAAAATGTTGGAGGTTTTTGACAAAGCGAAGCCTCGGTCCGCACCTTCCTCGGAAGACGGCCGGGAGCGCCATCGCTCCGACACTCGCGCGCCCTCCAGCCTGGGTGATCGAAAGAGGAAGGCTGGAGAACCTTCTAGGACGTCGAGCGAAAAAAGCCGCTCGAGTCGAGTCGACCGATGGAGGTCACCGACACCGTCCAACACCGAACACACCTCGAAGGGCAAGTCCTCGAAGGGTGCCTCGATGCCCTCGAAGTCAGATAATACGTCGAAGTTGTCAACGCCTTTGTCGACATCGACGCCGAAGCCCTCGACGCCGAAACTTCCAGCTCGACAAGATCAGCTAGGAAGAGAGAAAGAAAAGGCAAAAGTACCTGGGTTGCATTCAGGACCCAGCAGCACTCCTCCAGAGAAGGTTTTTAAGCCTTTACCTAGGAAGGAGTTCTTCAAATCCTTGACTTAAATTTTTGAGGAACAAGAAAGATCTGATGAAGAAAATGTTCCCTTTGGCCCTGAATTTGGTACTCCAAATGTTCCTGAATGCCTGATTTCAGAGGAAAGCAGGATGAAGGATTTGGTGGAATCATTACACAATACAAGTGGTATTGATACGTCCCCAGAGAACGAATTTGGTAGACCAGAGCCAGGTCAACATGCTAATCCATCATATCGTCAGTTAATGACTAAGGTTGTGGATTATTTGGGTTGGGCCAGGCCTACAGCCCAATTTGTCCAAGATGATCTTAGACATATTGGACCATGGTTCTACTGAAGACCCAATTCTACCTTTCCATGTGGCCTTACAAAATAGGGTGGCCAAAAATTGGGAGATGCCGGATTCTATTCCTCCAGTGAATAAATCCTTTACCTCAAAATACCTCCCGGCCAGTAGCGACCCCAGCTATCTGTCTAAGCATCCCTCTCCAGAAAGTTTAGTTATACAAGCAGCCACAGCTTCAAACAAACTTGCGTACCCGTCTATCTCTCCAGATAGGGACGATAAGCTTGTGGATGGCTGGGCAAGAAAGGTATTTTCACCCGGGAGCATGGCATTAAAATCAGCCAACTCCACCTGTGCCTTGGCAAAGTTTTCGTACACTGTTTGGGAATGTATTGCAATCGCGGCGGAGCACATACCAGAAGGGGAAGAAAGGGAAGGATTCCTAGCCATTGTTAGAGATGGAAAGGAAGCTATGCAGGAATCCCTTCAATCTGGTTTGGACACTGTTGATAGTGTGAGCAGGTGCCTGGCCACTAGCACGGTAATGCGTAGATTTGCATGGTTAAGGAAGTCAGGTTTTGCACCAGACGTGCAGAACCGTCTTCTGAACATGTCCTTTGACGGGTCTCACCTTTTTGGCAACAAGGCTGACGAGAGCCTTGAGTGGTTGCAGACCTCAAAGGCCGCTGCCAAATCGTTGGGAGCTGCTATCAGGCAACCTCAGTCCTTTCGTGCGACAAATCAATCTTGGAGGGGACGATCCTATCGCTACTACACATCATATGGAAGAACGAGAGGAATGGCCAGTCAAAGGGGCCAAAGAAAGGCCACTCGTGGACGAGCAAGACGTGCGAAGCCAGCTCCATCTTTGCCACCAGCGCCTGCAGCAACCGCCACAAAACCACTTTGAGGACTTGGATCACAAGACACCTGTAGGAGGCAGGCTGTCACAACATATGCAAGAATGGCGAGCCATTACTTCAGATGTTTGGGCCTTAGAAAAGGAAGGCAGTAACCTTGGGCTATTATTTCTAACGTAACCTCAAAGCAATCCACCAGGGAGAGACCCGTTGAAGTTTTCGAATCCGCTCCTACAGCAGTAAGTTCTAACCCTGCTGGAGAAAGGTGCTATAGAACCAGAACCTGCAGCGGAAAGGAACAAGGGATGGTACTCCCCGTATTTTTTGATCCCCAAAAAGGACGGAGGATCGAGACCCCTCTTGGACTTAAACAAGTTCCTCAGGAAGGACAAGTTCAAGATGGTTACCCTTTCTCAGAACCTTCAGGCCCTTCAACTTCAGGACTGGTTGGTGTCATTGGACCTCCAGGATGCTTATTTTCATGTGCCGATTCATCTGAAGCAGAGAAAATACCTGAGGTTCGTGGTTGACGACTCATACTATCAGTTTCGAGTCCTGCCATTTGGATTGACCTCCTCCCCGAGGGTCTTCACCAAGTTAATGGTGGTGGTAGCAGCGCACCTCAGGAGAGGGGGGATTCATGTCTACCCCTACCTGGACGATTGGTTGATCAGGGCACGTTCTGCCGAACAAGCACTGGATCATCTGAAAGTCACCTGCCACTTCCGCCACAAACTGGGCTTCTCCCTCAATTTCAAGAAGTCGCAAATGACACCTTCCCAACGGCTTCAGTACATAGGAGCTGTATTAGACACATCCTTGGGAAAGAGCTCGCCTCCCAAGTCGAGGGCTCCAGACATTCTCCAGATGGTTTACAAATTCCAAAATGCCCAAAATCTCCAGGCTTACGACTTTTTAAGGTTGCTCGGCCTCATGGCATCCTGCATCTTCCTGGTACCAGAGGCACGCTTGAGGATGAGATCCCTTCAGTGGGCGTTAAAGACTCAATGGTCCCAGTCCTCAGGTCAAATGACGCATCTTCTCCAGATTCCGAACAAGGTTCGACAGGACCTTCTATGGTGGACTTGTACAGAGAACATCCTAAAGGGGGAACCTTTTTGGCAACCATGGCCGGAGATCACAGTAGTGATGGACGCCTCACTCAATGGGTGGGGAGCTCACGCCAACGATCTGACAATCAGCGGTCGTTGGTCTCCATCGGAGTCCAAACTACACATCAGTCTTTTGGAGCTGAGAGCAATCAGACTAGCGCTGAAGGCTTTCCTGCCATCTGTCAGAGGGAAGAATGTCCTGATAATGACGGCCAACATAGTGGCCATGCATTATCTAAACAAAACGGGAGATGTTGGGTCACTACCTCTGTGCAGAGAGGCAATGCAACTCTGGTATTGGGCAATTCAAGAAGGAATCTCTCTTTTATTTTTTTTATTTTATTGATTTTATTCAAACCAAACAAAACAAACACGCAGTGCAATTCACAACAGTTCCATTATTCACCAATTAATCAAGATCACTGCTACCCCCTTCCCACCCCCCTTATGAGCCTATTTGTTCTTCGTATGCAGTATCTACTGCGCGTAGCAGGGTCTCGCTTCCCTCTGAGTCTGTTGGATCCGATATTGTTCCAAACAGTTCTGCTATCAACAATTTCCATGCCGTCAGGGAACCCGCTTCTCCCCCCCCCCTTATGCTGCTCGCCTCTTGCCATACCATTGTTTCAGCCTCCTCCCATTTCTGCAGCTCCTTCCACCACACCTCCACCCATGGCTTGTGACATGACTTCCATCCCATAGCAATACTTCGTTTCGCCAGCACATATGCTAAGTCTTTTAGTTTCCCAACATGTTTCAGTTTCTGTGATCTGGGGAACCCACCCAGCAAGCAGGCCCACACTGTGTTTATGATTAATGTGACCCCCTTGTACGCTAGTTTTAGTGCCACTTCACCCCAGAAACGCTCAATTACTGGGCATGACCCAAACATGTCTGTCATGACAGCGTTTTCCTTGTCACATTTGGGACACGCCTGTCGCTCAGCATTTTCAAACTTCGAAATTCTCAGAGGAGTCATGTATGCTCTATGCGTTACATACAACTGTGTTTTCTTTAGTCTAGCATTCCTTGACACCTTCTTGTCGTGTCCCAGGGCGCGTTCCCACATCTCATCCTCAACCGGGGCCCCTACTTCCACTTCCCAATCTAGTCTCAGTTGTGTCGGCTCCTTTCCGACCTTAGTCCTCATCATCTCATACAATCTAGAGATCTTGTGCCCTCCTTCCGATATGTCATATATAGCCCCTATAATAGCATCTGGTGCTTCTGCTAGCACTGTTTCAGGCCACGTTTTCCAAATTTTCTGTACCATTCTATGATATGTAACATATTGGCCAGTATGTAATCCCACCTCTTCCCCCAAGTCCTTTGAAATCCCTAATGGTCCCCTAACGTAACCAGCCCCACAGGTTCCCGGTAGGTCCTGATTATCGCCCTCAGCTGCCCATCTCCCTCCGCCAATGCAACCAGGGGTACCTGCGGGGTGCACGGGAAAGGGTCCCCAATCATCCGGCATGCTCGACGCCACATTTTCCACCCAAGCCTCATCATCCCAGGACGTTCAGTCATTTCTGAATCGGGCAGCCAGATAATTTCTTTTAAGTAAAACGGGCCACAATCATGCCCAAACAACCTTCATTCAGGGGTCGCTTAATCGGAGAGCCATTTGGCTATGTATTGTAGCTGGCTCGCTACATAATAAACCTCAAAATTAGGCAGTTTAATCCCCCCTTTTCGTAGAAGTTCTGCAACTTCCATAGCGCCACTCTGTTCCGGGTGCCATGCCACAGGAAGTCCCTACACATACTATTCAGTTTAACAAAAAACCTCTTAGGTATCATGTATGGGATATTACTAAAATAATGTAAAAGCCTAGCCAGGACCACCATTTTAAGCATTGCCCCTCTTCCCATCATTGCTAGCGGCAACTTCTCCCAGAACCTCATGCATTTCCCAATTTTCTCAATGGCCATCTCGGTGTTGTGTTTGTGTTCTTATTCTGCCGTGTGATACACGTCTATTCCAAGGTATCTGAAAGAACTAACCTCCCATGATATCTGCAACACTGGTAACCTTTCCACAGGGATTCCCTTATAGCTACCCAGCGGGAAAATGCTAGATTTCTGAGGATTCACCGCTATTCCGGACAGCCCTGCATACCTCCATCACTTCCAGGATATACTGGAGATTTTCTTCCGGGTACATCAAGTATAATAACAAACCATCCGCATATAGGGATATCAAATGTCGTTCCCCCCCCCCACCTCAATACCTATTGTATCATATTGTTGCCTGAGGTATATTGCTAGGGGCTCTAGGACTAGAATATAAAGCATCGGGGACCAGGGGCACCCCTGTCTGGTGCCTCTACTAAGTTGCCACCGCTCTGATATCACAGATCCTGTTCGAACTCTGGCTAGCAGCTCACTGTATAGTATCTTCGCCCACCTGACATAACCAGGCCCCACTCTGTACCCGCCCAGGGACGCCAGCAGCCATGGCCACTTGACCGAGTCGAAAGCTTTTACCGCACCTAGAGACACAACCGCCATTTTGCCTTCAATCCCACCACCCCATTCAATCACCCAGTGGAGTCGCCTGTGGTTGTGAGTTATGTTCATATTTGGGACATAGCCAGTTTGGTCTGGGTGTATTAATTTGCCAATTACTCCTCGCAATCTGTTTGCCAGGACAGCCGTCAATATCTTGCTGTCCTGGTTCAGCATCGACAAAGGTCTGGAAGAGCCACAGCTATGTCCCGGTTTGTTAGGTTTGGGTAGCGGTATTATAATCGCTTCTCTGAGCGACTCCGGCAACCGCCCTACCTCAAACGCTTCATTAAGCATTTCCAACATTGGGGGGGGAGCACTTCATCGCTATACACTTTATAGAATTCACTAGGGAACCCATCCGCCCCTGGGGTTTTACTAGTGGGCAACTGCCTCACTACTTCTTCTAACTCCTCCAAAGTAATTGGTGCATCAAGCTCTTCTTTTTCCTCTTCACTTATCCTGGGCAGTCCTATATCTTCTAGTGTTTCAGTTCTCTTCATGGCTGCCTCCCCTCCTTATCTCCATATAGCACCCTATAATAATCCACAAACTCCTTGTTGACTCCTTCTTGGGTGTCCACTACCCCACCATCTTCCCTCGTTATCGTTCTGATTGGGGTTCTAGGAGTATCGCTCTTATATAGCCATGCTAAGAGCCGTCCTGTCTTGTCACCTCCCGCATGCTGCCTTTCTATATACTTTTTGTAATTGAGGTTGCAGAGCCTTTCCCAGTGCTCTGCACATTTCTGCTGTTTCTGCTGTTGCTTAAATACTAACTCTTCTGCTCTTTGCAGGTCCGCCAAGACCCCACCCTGCAGGCCCTTTGACTTGGCTATGGCAACCCCCCGTATCACTACCTTGAAGGCCCCCCACAATGTACCCGCCGAGTCAACACTACCAGTATTCACCTCAAAGTAATTAGTAATCCATTCTCTTGTATCTTCCCTAAAGACAGAGGACCTCATTAAAAATCGCCCGGTATGGAAACAACAGTGGCGGTAAACCCACTGTCACCGTTGTTTCCATGCCGGGCGATCACAACTCCTGCAGGCGGGAGGTGATGTTCCCGCCAGGTCTGACCTGGCGGGTTTAACACCGCCCGCCTGCAGGCGGACGAGGAAACACCGGCAGCATTACGAGATGCTGCCGGTGTTTCCATGATCCCCATTCCCATTGAGCCCCATAGGACTCAATGGGAATGGGGATTAACACCATTCTGCCTCCGTGATTCCTGGAAAACCGGGGTTGTAATGCCCCGGTAATTCCAGGAATCACGGAGGCGGAATGGTAATAAGAGTCCAGCGGTAACCAGGTGGTTTTACCGCCGGACTCGTAATGAGGCCCAGAGTCTTTAAGCGCCTCTGCTCGGAGGCGCCAAGTTGGAATCCACGCCCTCGGGGGGGCAGTATTGCCATCCGCGCATCAAGGGCAAGTGATCCGAGAGGACCCTCGCCTTGTATTCTATCTGAGTGATCTCTGTCGTTACTTCCGCCGTGGCAAAGATGTAATCAAGCCTTGTATGTAGCTGCTGCGGGCGGAGTAGTGCGAGTATTGCTTCTCATGGGGATATTTCGTTCTCCACACATCTGCCAAACTGAAATCATCTAGCGACGTCTTTAATGCTTTAGCCGCTGGGATTGGGCTATCAATCTTGCCATCCGATTTGTCTATCTTGGGGTTCATCACACAATTAAAGTCCCCGCCCCAGATCACCGCACTACCTACACACACACTGAGGTTGGTGCACAGAGTTCTGAAATATGCCGCCGTGTTATGATTGGGGGCATATGTATTTACAATGCTCACCTCTCTATTCTCCACCAGCCCCCTCAGTATGACCATCCTCCCATCTACCTCCACCGTTTCTTGCAACATTTGGAACGGGACATGGAGCGCTACCCAAATAAGCACTCCTCTAGCATAGGCAGAGTATGACGAACCCACCACAATCCCTCTCCATTTCTTCCTTACAGCTCCATTTTTCCCCGCGTCAGATGTGTCTCCTGCAACAGCGCAACGTCTATTTTTTGCCTTTTTAGGTACAGCATGACCTTATTCCTTTTCAAATAGCTATTTAGTCCCCTGACATTCCACGTGATTATTTTAAGATCACCCATGACTCGTCCATGCCCCTCTTTCTTACCTCCAACAGATCCCTCCCGCCCGCGCAAAACAAATACAACCTTCCGACTCTTCTATGTAGGCTCATGTTTACACTTAAACTCCCTATAACTATATGCACACCAAACTCCCCGCCTCCCTTCCCTCCCCCCTCCCTGCCCTTCCCCAAGAACACCCTCCCCAACCTTTGCCCAGCTCCATTCCTCGATCTCAGGCACCCCCACATCTGGCCCTGTCCAACAGAAGCCTACGCTCAGGGCCCATTAGAGTGAAGCCGCCCTAATGGCAGCTCAACTATTAATATTTCGGGGTGGATTGCTTTCATCCTGTTGCTCCTATTTCCAAGTTTATTACGCTTTATATCAATTCTATGCAGCACCCTATGACATTTTACCCACTATATTCCAGTCCATGCCGAGCCAAAGGTCCAAAAGCTACACAATGTTCATCCGGTCTTGCTTCCCCAGTGTAACCAGGGTCACCCTCCCACTTACCCCCTCCCATGTCCGTGACACCAATTCTTCAATTGTCATGCTTGTTAGACAGAAACCTGTGCAGTACCCTTAGGGACCACTGCAAAAGATTTAGAACTACAGGTGGTTGGCAGTAAACCCAATCGGTAGCAGTCAGTACCACCCAGATTTACCTGGTAGCTGTGGCTGAGCAGTCAGACTTCTCTCAAGATGAGTTAGGCAGTATATAGAGTATACACAATAGGTACAGAGATACAGTAGCACAAGCAAACACTGACCAGAGCTTTGGTGTAAAAGTATATGATTATTTATTTAAAGACACACTTGTAAATTACACTAGCACAAAAAGAGGTAAGTAAATTCAACACACAGTCACTATTATATATATATATATATACAACCCTGATTACTTATTAGACAAGTCTTAATGAGAAACAACTTATTTTCAGACAGAGGTGAGCGCTTAACATAAGATGGCACTCTTATAAGTTATTTAAAAAGGGAGGGAAAAAGGCAGAGTTATGAAAGCACACAATTTCAATACTTTTCAAAGAACCACAGTGAGGCAGGTTAGGCAAAGTCTACTGGAGAGCAAGGACGTTCAAATGCCAGGCCCACTCTTAGAGAGAGCAAGCGAAATGTGGCCAGGATCACACAGTGGGGTTATGCCCAAAGGGTCTTTGTAGATAGTTCATAAAAGATTGAGATCAAGTCAGGAAAAGTTAGTTAGCACGCCCCAGGCTAACCCAGGTTAGAAAACCGAGGATTTACTGTCACCCCGAACGATCTGTCGCAAGGGAAGCCAGGCGGGACACAGTACCTGAAAATGGGAAGAACGCTCCAGCGGGGGCAGTTGTTCCTGGCAGCAGGTGCAAGTCACTGTTTCGTCCAGAGGAAGAGGAGGTCTTGACATGGAGGAAAGCTGAAGGTCGTTGCCTGCCAGGGAAGACACCAGCCGCGGAGTTTCCCGGTTACAAGGTACTACTCTTTTCTTCACGGTAGTGGTAAACCGTGGTATTCCCGTTGCCGGGGTGCTTGGCACGGGCAAAACGGCCACGAGATGGTCCAGGAAGGCGAAAGGACGGGCAAACTGGTTATCCCCACCAGTCAAATGAAGAAGACTCTCAGGGCTGGAGATCTCCTCTGTCGTTGGGAAAAGTGGTGAGACGATTCAGCAGGGCTCCACCGGTGGTGTCGTCGTTGCAGGTCGGCTCGGCTTCTCCCTCCTCGGATTCTTTAGGTCCTGTGGCGACGTCTGAAGTTCCAGTCCACAAAGCCCTGCTTTTATGCAGAAAACCCCCATTCATTCAGCCTAGCTGTCACTCAAACATGCTAAGTGGTGTGCCGGGCCGCTCACTACTTGGGCCAATTACACAAGAGTGCGACTTGAGTTGCCGAGGTAACTCCGTCCAGGGTGCCTAAACCCCCTCCCACACCCTCTGTGGTACCCAGAGTGGCACCACTTTTGGAGGCTTCTGTGGAGAAGCCTGCCAAAAAGTGGAACAAAGGGCTCGACTTGGGTTGGAGTCACAGAAGCGAACACAAATGCCATTTTGGAACCAAGTTTCGGCAAAATATACCAACCAGTGAATTTATATTAATTTAATAAACCGGCGGGATGTTCAAGGCTATTTTAAAAAGTGGTAGCCTCGAACAATGGGAAAATCCCATAGGAATATATTTGCGGTCGAATATAAAAAGTAGTATCCACTGCCACCAGCCAAAACTCGGTCGGGGGGACTGGACAGTGCCCCCTCGAACAACAGACCCTGGGGCAATCTAATTGCCCCGACCAGTACGTCCACAATATGATGGTTTGTACTGGTTCTGTTCACAATTTGAGACTAGTAAAGCCAATGGTGACTTTACTTGCCCTGGGAGACAGTAGTCCGTATGGAGTCTGTTTGGGGGTCGCGACGACACCCCTGGGTTACTGCACGGAGGGTGCTGTGTAATCCACATATCAAAAACAAATGAAGCCCTATGGGGTAAAGGACCCCATAGCCCATAGAACACATACAAAGTCAAAGGAACACCTCAAATCATGTCTAAGAGTGGGAGAAAAAGAGTCTCACTCTTAGCAGGAGAAAAAATAAACCCCAAAAATCCAGCAAAGCTGCTGGGGGACTCACTAGGTTTTGGAAATTAGCCTTTACAGAGAATTCTCCCTAACACTGCTCCTGCCGGTCACGGGCCGCCTCTTGTTCCGGGCAACCCTGCAAGTCCAACCATGACACCACCTCCTCTGGAGTGTTGAAGAAAAGCGCTCTGCTCTTATGTAGCACCTTCAGCCTCGCCGGGTACAGGAGCATGTACTTGATACCCGCTGCCTTCTTTTGACGGCCACGTAACTGTACTTCTGCCTCTGCACCAACATCGTGTAGTCCGGGTATGCCGTTATAGTGGTAGATGCTCTTTCTATTGTTCCACCTTTATGAAAATATTCTAGGATCTTCTCTCTTTATAGTTCAAGATCCTTGCGATGATCGGTCTCGGTCGAGCTCCAGGTCGTGGTTTCCTCATAAAGGCGCGATGCGCCCACTCCACCCTGAACCCCTGAGAGCGCTTGTCTGCTCCTATCTCCTGGAGGATCATGTTCTCCACATAGTTTGTGGGTCTTGGCCTTCCTCCCCCTCCGGCAGGCCAGCCATCCGTATGTTATTTCTTCTCGCCCTTCCTTCCGCTTCTTCCACCCGATTCTCGAGATTAGCAACCTGCTGTTTTAGCACATGTACTTCCTTTGCATTGCTAGTACTGACATCTGTATTGGTCTTCACTGCGCTTTCCAGACCACTCGTTCTCTCAGCCAACGCCCTGACGTCTTGTCTTAGCAGGGTAAGCTCAGTTCCTACCGCGTCAATCTTGTTCTGTAGGGTGGTTCGTAGGTCTGCCATTGCCGAGCCCCATTTCGTGCTCAACTCTGTTATAGCCTCCAGGATCTGATGCTTGTCTCCTTCTGGGGCTTCTTCCACAGGAGTTGCGGCCGTGCACTGAGCCGATGTCGTGGGCGTCCTCTGCGTTTTCACAAAGACCTGGGTTGTTTGGTCTTGGCTCTTAATCCTTTCACCGACATAGCACCACCCTACACACGCAACCAGTTTCTGCTCGGGGCTGTTGTTGCGACACTTTGTTCCTTCAGTCGTTATGGTGACTGTCTTCCTGCTCACATTTGCTATGGCGCACCAAATCGTCATTCGGATGGATTGTAGCCTCTCACGTTTTATTTTACACATATGATTCTTATTGGCTCACACTTCCACTGCCACCTCCTCCTGAGTCCAGGTTGCTTAGGCACATGTGTTTGGGTGCCCCCATGCGGTAATATGGATCACGTTTACTTATTGTACTTAGATTTCCCCTTAGTGGCTACTATGTGCCATTTTAAGGGTTGCGTTAATTTACACTACACCGGTCCTTGTCATTCGCATTTGCCGGCACACTCATATGGCCACGTGCACATGTATACTTCATTGTTATGGAGCTGGGCACTGCTGCATCTGTGGCCTGCGGCACCCGCCCCAATCACTGCCGACCCGCTCCTCAGGTCACCGCACGTTTGCACTGCAATGAAATGCATACTTTCAAGCCCAGCAGCTCGTAATGTCTTCCGCGCCACCCGGCGCTCACACAGCTCACTTCGGTGAGATCTGCTGCAATCAGCTCTGCCGAGGGCCCTCTTCCTCGCGGGCGCATCCGCCGTCTATTTCGTGCCGCAGCCCGTTTCACTTATATTTTATACGTGTGCAGGCACGGTTACTTCAAAGAGGCGCTGGGAGCCGCGTCTACACATAAAGCCCCTCTGTCTTCAAAGTATCCATGCAGGAACGCTCCCTGTGCAAGGTTATCGAAGCACCTCCTCGTCAGTTCGGGACCAAGAGAAACATTGTTTCCGCTAGGCGCTTTCGGTCGCCGTCTTCCCGCCTCGCTGGAGCCTCGGGATCCAGCCACTGCTGTTGACAATTACAAGTGGGGCTTATCGCATTTACCTCGCCACAGTATCCAACCGCTCCGGTCCCTCGGGCCCGGGAGCGTTACTTCATAAACGCGGTCCTCTTCCGGCATGCAGTGTTTCTCCTGTGCAGCCCTCTGTTAAACACTCCATTCAGACTAGAGGGATAAATCTCATTACCAAGCTGCAACAGCTCTTCCATTGTTCTCCGCCATCTTGGCAAAAAAGTATCCTCGCGGCCGCTCCAACTAAAGTCAATGTATCTATTGATGCACAAGCCCAAATGACTCACTCTTCAGGGTACACACAATCCATGCTTCCGACGCTCAAACTTACAATTTCCCGGCACAAGTGTCATTTTCTAAGCGTAATTCTGCAATTCAATGTCGGATCAGCCGGAGCCCAGCACAAAGCACGTCCTACTCCATGGCGCTCAAGCCACGCCCCCCGAGAAGAAGGAATCTCTTTAACGGCAGTTCACCTGGCCGAGGAAAAGAATATTACGGCAGATGCTCTGAGCAGGCAGAGAACGGTGTCCCACGAATGGTAATTGGCTCAGGAAGTCATTCTAGAGATCTTCGCCCTTTGGGGAACCCCTCAGGTAGACTTATTTGTGACCGGTACCAACCGAAAGTGCAAAAAGTATTGCTCAAGGGAATTTCCCCCGAGAGGGACCCTAGGGGACGCGTTTGTGGTGGAGTGGAATTTCCCACTACTGTATGCGTTCCCCCCCGATTCCCGTCATTCCTCAGGTCATCTGGAGGTTGAGACGGTTCGGGAGCCGCATGATTGCCCCGGATTGGGCCAGGAGAACGTGGTACCCGGACCTTCTAGACATGTCCATCTGTCCTCCAGTACGCCTTCCTCAGAGAGAGAACCTTCTCTCTCAAATGGAAGGTCAGGTTCTCCACCCAGAGGTCAAAACGCTCAACCTTCATGCTTGGTATCTGAAAGGCTGAGATACAGGGATTGGAACCTTCCAGATGACGTTATGGAGGTGTGCTTTCGGCAAGAAGGCCAGCGACAAAGTCTCTATACTGTTGCCGTTGGAAAAAGTTTTGCAACTGGTGCAGAGAAAAGAATGTCGATCCTTTTCTATGTTCTATCCCGGAAGTACTATCTTTCCTTCTGACCCTAGCGCATAGAGGTCTGAATATTGGAACAATAAAAGGTTACCTTGCGGCACTTTCAATCTTCAAGCGCTCGTCGGAAGAATGCTCCTATTTCAAAATTCCTTTGATAATACAATTCTTAAAAGGACTCACTAATGTGTTTCCTCCTCACCCATTTCAAGTACCGATTTGGGATCTCAATTTCGCCTTAAAATTCTTAATGTGTGCTCCTTTTGAACCGCTGCACACGTGCCCATTGAGATTGCTAACATGGAAAACGGCTTTTCTAGTTGCCTTAACATCTGCAAGAAGAGTGAGCGAATTACGGGCACTGTCTTCTGGGCCACCCTATACTGTGTTCCATAAGGACAGAGTTGTTTTGAAGGTCAAACCCTCTTTTTTTTTACCAAAAGTGGTATCTGAGTTTCACTTAAATCAAAAAATTGTGTTACAAACTTTCTATCCTCCACCCCATCCTAGTAAGGAGGAGGAAAGACTCCACAGGTTGGATCCAAAAAGAGCTTTAAGCTTTTATATCTCTAGGCTATCTAGGCTTAGATTGGATAACCAACTGTTTATTGGCTACACAGGAAAAAGATTGGGTCAATCAGTAACAAAACAGACCATATCACGTTGGATTGTCCTTTGCATTTCAGAATGCTACAGACTGGTGGGGAAAGACCCACCAGAAGGTTTAAGGGCTCATTCCACCAGGGGCATCGCTTCGTCTACAGCCCTGCAAAGAGGTGTTCCCAAAAAGTCCATTTGTGAAGCAGCGACTTGATCATCGCTGCATACTTTTTCAAAATTCTACAACCTTTATGCTTCCCAATCTAAGGAGTTAAATTAATTTTGGCAGAGCAGTTCTATACTCTGCCATCTAAAAAAATTACATTTTTTTAAACAAAAATCGAATCCCTCCTCCATAAGGATTGTCCTTACTGCTTTGGGAGTCTATCAAAGATGAGGTATACGTTGGAGGACAAAATCCACTCAAAGAACAAGTTACTTCTTACCTGGTAACGTTCTTTCGATTGGATGTTCCTCCAACGTATTCCTCATCGCCCTCCCAACCTACCCCTCTGTAGATTTTTCCCAGGCTATTGCCACTCCAACTCTCGCAAGGCAAAGTACCTGTCTACCGACACAGTCTGCATAGTGTAAATCAATAACAAAAGAGGGGGGAAAACAGAACTGAGGCAAACGGGTGCCACGCGTGCTACTTATACACCCGATGACGTCACCCACGACGGAGGCCTTCGAGGGACCATCGACTCGACGACATCGACGCACGGCGCCCTCTTCCGAAAAATTTTTTTTTTTCCAAAGCAGCTGAGCTGAGCTGCATGGAATAACATCAAAGATGAGGAATACATTGGAGGAACATCCAATCGAAAGAACGTTACCAGATAAGAAGTAACTTGTTCTTCTATGGTATGAAAGAGAATATTGGGAGAGCAGCAAGATCTGCAGAGAACATCACAGCGAATGGGATACAAATACAGCTGTTCCAGGTTCTGGTCTTGGTAACATTACAAAAGCAGAGAGCTATGGGTCAAGTGACGTGGGCCCTCATTGTGAAAAACATGTCATATAAGTGGATGTTTCCGTTTGGACTGCTGTTCAGTCTAGAAGGAGTGCAACATCGAATTACGTGTGCAGAAGGCCTAACATTGTTGAATTTGGAAGAGGAGGAAGGTCAGGGAGAGAGATGACTAAGGCCCTCTTTCCAGCGAGGCCAGGGACAGTGGGACTGGTCCACGGTACAGGGAAGGTTGGGTGGTAGAGGGGCAAGATTGAAGGGCCAGGGGGGGGGAGTTTGAGGTGGGAGCGGAGGGGGGGGGACAGGGATAGATTTTCAATGAAAGGATACAGTCGAAGCAGGTGGTGGGCTGGGGGAGCAAAAGGGGGTTGATATTGATTATTTGACCTGGAGCGGAGTGCTGGCGAGTACTATTTTGGAATCTGTGGGAGGTGGTAGGATACTTCCTGATGGGGATTACCTCTGGTAATTTCATGGACCAAGGCATTGGGGTGGATCCCCGAGGGAGGGTATTTTAGGCTCCTTGGTCTGGGCCTGAGATGGTTTGTTGTTGGGGGCGGGGCCGGGGAGGGGTTTGATTTTATTTGGGAGAGTTGGGGTGTTGTGGGGTGCGGAAGGGAAAAAGGGGCCGAAGTAGGGGGAAGGTGAAAGTTCTGGAGATTGGGAAACAATAAAGGAGGATATGGACGCTCTCACTATGTCTAGAATTTAAAGTCTCATTGCTTAATGTGAGGGGACAAAACTCCCCAGTGAAGCGTAAAAAAGTGGAAGCATTAATGTGAAGGGAGGGGACGGATGTTATGCTACAAGAAACGCATATAAAGAAGGCCAACAAATTGGTTATTAGATGGCGGCAATCCTCCCGAATTTACCAATCCAATGCGGTGGGGAGGACCTTGGGGGTCATGATGGGGTTTAGAGATACACTTGGGGCTAATGTGTTGAGGGTCCAGGCGGATGGGGAGGGCAGGTTTCTCTTTTTAACTGTGCACTTCAAGCATGAACAAGTTACCAATGCAACAGTCTATGCACCCAGGACAGGATAGCTTTTTGGAGGAGGTGGCAGAGAAATCGGAGGGGTCTGCAGGGGGTGAGATTTTACTATTGGGAGATTTTAATTTGGCATGGGCTCCCAAGAAGGATAGAAGTTTTGTGGGACGGGGAAGGGATCATCACCTCCATCGCAGGTATTGAAGGAAAGCTTTGACAAGCCCCTGAAGCATTATACACTGCTGGAGATATTATGGGGTAACACAGGGAGGTTTCAGACAGCATGCATCACAGCAGTGGTGCAACAGGTATGGAGGCGAAATTGGGGGAGGCACACAGCCTCAATTTACCACTGAGAGCAGATCCCAAAATCATGAAAGCTTTGAGCGATTTTGGCTCATGTAGATGTGCAAGCATGAAGCTTAACACGCTAGGGGATGTGTTTGGGGGGAGAATCCTAATGCCATTCTCGGACTGAGCACAAAGATTCCACGTGTCGGAAGGACAATTTTTTGAACTTCGCATGGTTGACTAGGACCCTAGCTAGCAAGGGGGATACTGGATGAACCCCCAACCACGATGGGGGCAGAGCAGCATGCAGTCACAAGGTTGTATGCAAATCTACAAGATAGCGCAACGCCACCCCCTTAAAAGTTAGAGAAGTAGAAACGAAATTTGGGAATGTCACTGGAGGGAGAAACATGGTCCAAAATCTGTGCTAATATATCAGTTTTTGCGTAATGCACGCTTTTAGCTGATCCAATTTTATATCATAAACTGAGCATACATAACATCAAAAAAAGCTACACATGATAGATGCAAAGGCCCCACACACTTGCCCAAGATGTAAGGGTGAGTTTGCAGACTTCTGGCACATGGTTTGCATACGCCCGCAAATTGAAAGTTATTGGCAGGCTGTGATCGACAGGATCAATTACCTACTGGGGAGGCAGTTGGAATGCACAAATCAGGTATGTTTGCTAGGAATGCTCCCGGGGGACAAAAAGAAAGAAGGGACACGCACAAACAAAATAGCAGCCTTCCTACTGGTCCTAGCAAAGTGCTACATTGCCAATTTGTGGAAAAACCTACAGGACCCTAGCTGCAGCAATGGTCTCAAGACATATTGAAATGGGCCACTGCGGAAAAGGCAATAGTAAGAGAGCAGAGAACGGAGGATTATTCCAATGCCCTGCAACTGCAGTGGGGGCACTCTCCTCAACGAACTCCAAGCATCACCAGATGATCTTCCCCCATGAAGGAATGAACGGGTTAACACTGATCTAAGGCATACTATAGACCAGGTAGGAAATTAAGAACTTGACAGAACAGAGATATAAATGCCCCCCAAGAGACAACAGATACAAGACATCTTGTCATTTCTGAGTTGGAATGGGAGTGGGAGGGAGAGGGAATGCGGGTGGGGGGAGGGACCAGACATTCATGTTCAGCTGTTGATAACTTGTTTATTAAAAAACTCAATAAAAACATTTCAAACAAAAACAATAATTCACCACTATAACAAATGAACCATTCAAGCTAAGCCTTGCTGCTCAGTCACACTACCCAGATAGTGTGGCTAGACATTAGTTTCTATACCTTTTCCGTAGAATAGGGTGGCCATCTGAACATCTTCCACCCTGGGACCGTTACCAGATTTCGAATGAATTGTGTCCTCCAACGTATTCCACATCTTTGACATGTAATGTCCACAGCTGTGTACTTCGGACACCTTTTTGGCAGAGGGTGTCCTGCGTCAACGGCGTCTGGTCGATGTCCCTCGAAGGCCTCCGCCGAGGGCAACGTTACTGGATGTTATAGTAGCCTCAGTTCTGTTTTTTTCCGCAAACGTGTTTGCTTGGGAGACTCTGTGCGCCTCGTGTATTCCTCGTGAATAGGTCTTCTTCAACCCCTCTGACTCCGCGGTCTGGCTTCAAGACTTGCCGGGACTGCAAGACAAAGATGTCGATTACCAACCCGCATCGCATTTGTTTGTGGTGCTTGGGCGAGAGTCCACGACACTGAAGACTGTTCCAAATGCCAGTCGCTGACCGCTAAGGCATTGCAGGAACGTAAGGGAACGCTTCAGGCAGGTAGAGGTTGTAAAGTAAGTCCCGTACATTGAAGTCCAAGGGTATTTTCACTGACGATTCGAGCGGCGACTCTCTGTGACGGAAGGAGTCCCGGGGGTCTCGGTCCCAGAGTGGTTCCCGCCATTCCTCCTCGTCTCAGCAGTCTAGGAAGCGCCGACAATGGTCTCCTTCCCCGTCGTCCTCGGAGGATGGAGCCGCGAGGAAAGTGGCTTGTCCAACCAAGTCCTCGGCTCCGGAGGAATGGGCTGCCTTCAGGTAGCAGATATTGGCGATTTTCTGTCTGTGCCTTCTAACAAAGCCACCAAGGAACTTTCTCGATCTGTGGCTCGTGCGCCTTCGGGCTCGGGTCCTTGGCGCGATCCTCATCGTGAACCTTCGAGGTCCCGTTCAGACAAGGCGCAGGGTGGTCTAAAGAGATGTGCTTCCAGGTCTAGGTCCTCGTCCCCAGTGAGACCGCAGAAACCTGTTAAGGGCTCGAGGTCAGCATCGACTCTGTCAGCAGCGGGTCGTCGGATACGGATGTCGAAGCTTTGTCTTCGTACCAGCCGTCGGCACCATTGTCGACGCCTTAGCCATCGGCGCACTAGACGCCGAAGCCATCAGCGCTCCCGATGCCTTAGAGACCTTTTGGCCAGGATTTGCCGTCACAGGTCCCTGGTACAGTGGATCCTCCAAGGAAGGCTACTTCCAAGTCTGTAAGGCCTGTTTAGGACTCCAGACCTTCGCTGTCCCGAGACAGGACTTTTACCTGCCTCTGGATGAAATCTATGATGAGGAGGAGAGGTCATATTTAGATTTCGACCCTTTTGAGCTTCATGTGGCTCCTGTCATTTCAAGGGATAGTCAATTGGAAGAGTTAAGGCAATCTCTTCATGGTGCTAGTTGCCTAGACACTTCTTCTGAGGTGGAATTTGGCAGGCCTGAGCCTGGGGCTCATGCTGAGTTGTCCTACAGGAGACTGATGGCTAGAGTCATGGAATATCTTGGTTGGTCAACTCCTGCTGAGGCTTTTGTTCAGGATGACTTGACGGATATTCTGGATAAAGGTCCGTCCTCTGACCAGGTGTTACCTTTTCATTTAACCTTGCAAAAAAGGGTGGCGGCTGCTTGGCAGGCCCCGGAATCTCTTCCGGCACTTAACAAATTGTTACCTAAAAATACTGCCCTTCCGGTAGTGACCCCAGCTATCTTTCATCTCGCCCTATTCCCGAGAGTTTGGTGGTTCAGGTGGCTATGGGCACCTCAGGGCAGGCGGCGTACCCTACCATCCCTCCTGATAGGGACGACAAACGCTTCAACGGTTGGGCACGAAAGGTATTTTCTCCAGCATGGGGTCTGGCATGGATTCACATGCTCATGAATATTCCCCGTCGTCAGGCTGGGAATCCTCTGTAAAGAAAAAATCAGTATCAGTTTCGTTTCTGATCTGTCTTTCTTAGTAGTAACCAATCACTAGTCTCTGGGTCATACTGTCCCCAGCCAATGACTGCCCTCTCCCTAAGCCCCGCCCCTGGCAGCCATCCTCAGATTTTTACCGCACGTTCAAGTGTTGGGGGTCCTCGTGCTATAGCTCTCGAGCTTTTACTGCGTTTTCGCGCTTTTTCAAAGAGATTTTCTCATTTTTCGGTTAAATCGAGCCTCAAGCTCCGTTTCTACTTCCGATCAATGGGGACCCGTTTCGGAATTTTCTACGCCCCTCAAGGGTGAATTTTTCGTTGAGTGACGCTTCTTGGGGGATTCCAGAAGACATGAGGCCAACCATGTACGCAGCCCAGGACAAGGGGAGCTCGACAGCCGGATCCAAGCTCTTCAGGATCTGCCCTGGATGCGGGTTACAGAATGTTTTCAAGGAGGACGAGCATTCAAGATGTCTCTACTGCCTTCATGAGGACAAGACGCACGTGGAGAAGGACTGTGCGTTCTGCAAGAACCTATCGGAACGAACCATGAAGGATCGTCATTCCCGCCTCGCCAGCTGGCTGGAGAAGGGCCCAGCAGGAGAGAAGAAGAAAAGGTCTGAGCGGTCTTCCAAGTCCTGTGAGGGCGCCCCGGCGACGGGGGCTCAACAGAAGGCTAAGCACCGCGAGTCCGCGGGCACCGGGAGTGCCGAACGGTCGGGCTCTTCGGCTGCCAGGCAGGCGCGCCTTCCCCAGCACCATCAACCACGAGCCAACGCTCTGGTTCGGGGAAGAGGAAATCCGAGAACCCGGGTAAGCTTCTGTTAGGCAGAAACCTGTGCAGTTCCCTTAGGGACCACTGCAAAAGATTTAGGACTACAGGTGGTTGGCAGTAAACCCAATTGGTAGCAGTCTGTACCACCCAGATTTACCTGGTAGCTGTGGCTGAGCAGTCAGACTTCTCTCAAGATGAGTTAGGCAGGATGCAGAGTATACACAATAGGTACAGAGACACAGTAGTACAAGCAAACACTGACCAGAGCTTTGGTGTGAAAGTATATAATTATTTATTTAAAGACACGCTTGTAATTTACACTAGCACAAAAAGAGGTAAGTAAATTCAACACACTGTCACTATTACTAGATGTACATCCCTTATTCCTTATCAGACAAGTCTTAGTTAACACCACTTATTTCCAGACAGAGGTGACACTCCAATAAGTTAAGAACAAGGGAGGGAAAAAGGCAGAAATTAGGAAAAGCACACAACACAATACTTTAGAAGCACCCAGCAAGGCAGGAAAGTCAAGTCTACTTGTGAGCAAAAAGTTCAGAGGCCAGGCTCCCTCTTTGAGAGAACAGAGCACCAATGTGCCCAAGATCAGTTTTTAAAAGTCTTAAAGTCTTGCAAGGAGTTCAGAAAATAATTAATTCAGCTGAGAAAAGTTCAGTTAGCCAGCCTAGGGCCAACCCAAGTGGTAAGTGGAAGCTTTAAGAGTCACCACACACAGACCGTTGCGAGGGAGGCCAGGCGGACACAGTACTTTCAAAGTGGAGAGGATCCTCCAGCGGGGGCAGTTGTTCCTGGCAGCAGGTGTAAGTCACGGCGTCGTCCAGAGGAAGAGATGGTCTCGACGTGGAGGAAAGCTGACGGTCGTTGCACTGCCAGGGAAGAAACCAGCCGCGGAGTTCTCCGGTTAAAGGGTAAGGCCCTTTTATTTGCGGTGGTGGAAAAACCGTGGTATCCCAGTTGCCGGGGTGCTTGGCACAGGCAAGGCAGTCACGAGATGGTCCAGGAAGGCAAAAAGACGGGCAAACTGGTTATCCCCACCAGTCAAAGGAAGAAGACTCTCCGGACAGGAGATCTCCTCTGTTGTCGGGAAAAGTGGTGAGACGGTTCAGCAGGGCTCCACCGGTGGTGTCGTCGTTGCCGGTCGGCTCGACTTCTCCCTCCTCGGATACTTTAGGTCCTGTGGTGACTTCTGAAGTTCCAGTCCCCAAAGCCCTGCTTTTATGCAGAAAACCCCCATTCATCAGTCCTAGCTGTCACTCAAACATGCTAAGTGGTGAGCCGGGCGCCTCACCACTGGGCCAATCACACCAGAGTGCGACGCCAAGGCAACTCAGTCCACGGGGCCTAAACCCCCTCCCAAACCCCCTGTGGTACCCAGACAGAGTGGCACCACTTTTGGAGGCTTCTGTGGAGAAGCCCGCCAAAAAGTGGAACAAAGGGCTCGACTTGGGTTGGAGTCACAGAAGCGAACACAAACGCCATTTTGGAACCGAGTTTCGGCAAAAAATACCAACCGGTGAATTTATATTAATTTAATAAACCGGCGGTATGTTCGAGGGTATATTAAAAAGTGGTAGCCTTGAACAATGGGAAAATACCATAGGAATATATTCGCGGTCGAATATAAAAAGTTGTATCCACTGCCACCAGCCAAAACTAGGTCGGGGGGACTGGACAGTGCCCCCTCAAACAACAGACCCTGGGGCAATCGAATTGCCCCGACCAGTACGTCCACAATATGATGGTTTGTACTGGTTCTGTTCACAATTTAAGACTAGTAAAGCCAATGGTGACTTTACATGCCCTGGGAGACAGTAGTCAGTCCCAGGGTATGGAGTCTATGTTTGGGGGTCACTACGACACCACTGGGTTACTGCACAGAGGGTGCTGTGTAACCCATATACCAAAAATACATGAAGCCCTAGGGGGTAAAGGACCCCATAGCCCATAAAGCACATACAAAGTCAAAGGAACACCTCAAATCATGTCTAAGAGTGGGAGAAAAAGAGTCTCACTCTTAGCAGGAGAAAAAACAAAACCCCAAAAATCCAGCAAAGCTGCTGGGGGATTCACTAGGTTTGGGAAATTAGCCTTTACAGATAATTCTCCCTAACACCCAGGAAAGCTTAATGGGTGCTGGAGGTTCCTGCATATTTAGAACAAAGACCTCATTAGCCATACGTCTTTGGCTGATCCAAGGACAAAGGAAGGCTTGGACACCCATCCTCCCAAAGGAGGGGCAGGATGTGGAGGAGGTTTCTCAGTGAACTTCAAAGGACTGGCCATTTTCTCACTTGGGAAGTAAGAAAAAAAAACTGCCATGGATTTAGAATGGAAATTACCTATTTTGCCTCAGAACTTTGACATTTAACAGGGCAACCAAAATAAGTAGACAAGTGAAAAATACATACTTATGAATCTAAACTCATGCTAGACATTTGAAGATTTGGTAGGAGTTCTTGTACGAGTTCTTACTACGTAAGTAACCAAAGATACACCAAAACAATGATTGTGGCAAAACTATTGATGCTGCAAATATGATATTGTATACCCATGTTCTAGGGGTCATCGCCCAGATATGTTTTGAATTAGAAATTGTTAGGCCAAACCATTGTGATGAAAAAGGACAAAATTCCACAGAACGACAAAGACAGCTCTCACAGAGATGGGAATTGGACGCCAGGATAACCCATCAAATATGTAATGTATGTGTTCGATTGTATTAAGGGGACATCATTTTAGAAATGTACATTTGTGCAAAAGTTAAATTGTGGTTCAAATCAATATGGGAGTTCCTAAATCGCAACATAAAATATGACTGCTCTTTCTGACTGCCAATCAGAACAAGGCAAGTGCCTTTGGACACTCACAGCCGTGGGGGTGTGGTTTGAAATTCTGCCCATACCATAAACTTTGTGATGTCACTTGGTAGGATAAATATAGGAACTTCACCACACATACAGACTGCTTCCTGACCACATCCTGATTTCTGCACAGCGCTTTGTTCCCGACTTCTTCATCCTGTCCAGAACTTATCATCTTGTCCTGATTCCAGACTTCTTTGCAAAACCCAGCCCCAGCAATTGCTGAACTCTTTTTCAGCTAGGCCCAAGACCAACCATCCCAAACTTAAGGGAAATTAATTCTGATCCAGTCTGGCTTGCTATCATTAAGGCTTACCTGCTGAAACTCGCCATCACGCTAATCTACTGTGTCCAGTGACCAGAAGGGCCAATCCAAATCCAGTCTGAGGTGCAGTCCAAATTGACCAGAACCGCCCAGCTGACCGATCCCTCCAGAAGTGCCCTGCTGCTGGTAGACCCGATCCGATGACCAGAACCCTGACGGTCCAATCTTAATTACAGTGGACTGTAAGTATCAACAGGAATCATGGTGACCCATGGTATATTTGTATTGTACTATCCCAATCTCAACCTATCCCATCTTTAACTTCAGAACCTCTAAAATTGTCAGAACCATTCTTGCGCTGATTTTTTTTCTCTTTTGTTTCATTAACCCATAATCCATTAGTGATTTGGATTAAATAAAGTAATTCCCATACAGAACGGAAACCAGAGTATCGTACGTGAAGAGTTACAAGCGGCTGTGAAAACCAATTGTCATTTTTAAAACCGAATTTCTGCTTTTCTCTGTTCGATTTTTCAAAAACGCCTCTCACTAAATCTTCCATAACTTCTTCAATTTTATAGATAGAAACTCTCACTGAAACCTAAGATCTGTAGCTACATCCACAACTAAAAACTGCATCGTGGAACAGTGTATTTGACCCGTTTTTATTAAAAATCGCATAGTGAAATTTTGCTGCAAATTTACATTTTACAAAAGGTTTACACATGCCTTTTCCCATCCAAAGTGTTTCTTAACTCCCATTCTAATCTAAAGTGTGTACTGTTGTTTATCTTGTAGCTCATGTTTGTTAGGACCTGTTTAGCATTTCTCCCATAGAAATTTCTATCAATTTAAGCATTTTTGCACACTTTTCCTTGTTCACAAAGCCATTTTCAGTTAAAAAAGTGTCAATTTCCAAAGACGGTTTTCTCTCTTGTTTGGGGAGGGAAGATTGCATTCAAATGCTAGACATTGTTCTGTCATTCCTGAATACCTGCTGCTTACTTACATCTGTGTAGGATTGCTAATTTGTGCCTTAAGAACTTTGCAGGGGGAAATATCAACCTAAACGCGATCTTTTCACAAGCCAAAACTGTTCTTTTTCCTGTGTTTTCTATTCTGCATTACTATAAGTGAATTGAATTGCTTTACTTATTTTCTGAATTGTATTGTCACCACTTGGTGATTGCTGCCCCATATATCTATATTAAATTTGTGTCAGATTTGAATATTAAATAAATAAAAATGTACTTACTTTTTCCTTCTACCCTAATTCTTGGTCCAGTGTGACCTGGGACGTATTTTGAGACGGGTGTGATATGAGTGGTATATCATTCCGAATTTTGAACCTATAGACACAATAAATATTTCATTGCACACTATATGCTAGGCGAGACCCAGATGTGTGCCTGACTGAAATCCTTAATGGCTACGAGCACACTTATGCACAGATTTGCGTGGTTGCTGAAGTCGGGTTTTGCTCCGGATGTGCAAGCCCGTCTTTTGAACATGCCCTTTGATGGCGCGCATTTGTTTGGCAGCAAGGCTGACGAGAGCCTTGAGAGGTTGCAGACATCAAAAGCTGTGGCAGAATCTTTAAGCGCAGCTGTGCGTCAACCTCCACCTTTTCGTCCTAGGGGACAGCAGTGGAAGGGAGGTTCTTTTCGTTATTACGCTAACTTTGGCAGAACGAGAGGAGCCGCCAGTCAAAGGGGTCAGCGTAAAAGTACCCGTGGTGGTCTGGGAAATAGAGGTGCCAAAGCCGCTCAGGCAGCTGTCTTTGCCTTCAGGCGCTGCCGCAACCTCTCCAAAACAGTCATGAGGCCATGTCCCATGGCTCGCTGGTAAGGGGCAGATTGTCTCAGCATCTCGAAGAATGGCGCGCCATTACTTCGGATGCGTGGGTCCTGGATACCATAGCCTTCCCTTCCCTTCCTACAGCAGCCTCATGACAATGCACTGGGGAATCTCTTTTTGAAGCTTCCAGATCCGCTCCTTGTGCAGGAAATCCTGACCCTGCTATAGAAAGGCACTGTAGAACTGGTGCCTGTAGCGGAGAGGAACAAGGGATGGTATTCCCCATATTTTATGATTCCAAAGAAAGAGGGGGGATTGAGACTCATCCTGGATTTGCATTGCTTGAACAACCTTCTCAGGAAGGACAAGTTCAAGATGGTCACTCTTTCTCAAGTCCTCCAGGCCATTCAACTTCATTATTGGTTGGTGTCTCTGTACCTACAGGATGCTTACTTTCATGTGCCGATTCATCCCAAGCACCAAAGGTACCTGAAGTTTGCGGCTGACGACTCGCACTTTCAGTTTCCGGTCTTCCTGTTTCAGATTAACTTCCGCCCAAGGGTCTTCACCAAGCTCATGGTGGTGGTGGCAGAGTATCTCAGGCGAGGTGGGATTCAATTCTACCTCTACCTGGACGACTGGCTGATCCGTGCGTGTTCTCCCGAGCAAGCATTGGATCACCTTGGTCTCACCTGCCGCTCCCGCCACGAGCTGGGCTTCTCCCTCACTTTCAAGAAGTCCCATTTGACACCTTCCCCAACAGCTCAAGTACATCGGGGCTGTGTTGGACACGTCCTTGGGGAAGTGCTCGCCTCCCAAGGTGAGGGGTCATCACATTGTGCAGATGGTGGACACGTTTCAACATGTCTAGTCTCCCGGCTTTCAAATTCTTAAGGTTGCTCGGCCTCATGGCATCCTGCATTTTTCTGGTGCCAGGGGCCAGGCTGAGGATGAGATCCCTGCAATGGGTCCTCAAGATGCAGTGGTCGCAGTTCTCAGGCAAGATGTCGGATACCATGCAGATTCTAATCTCTGTCTCCCAGGTTCTTCTGTGGTGGGCCAACAAGGGGAACCTGATGAAGGGGGAGCCGTTTTGACAACCGTGGCCGGAGGTGACTGTAGTGACAGACGCTTCCCTCACAGGATGGGGAAGCTCATGCCGAAGACTTGACCACCAGCGGTCGTTGGTCTCCGCCAGAGTCCAAACTCCACATCAACCTGTTAGAGCTGAGGGCCATCAGGCTGGCCCTGAAGGCTTTGCTGCCGTCTGTGCGGGGGGGAAAGAGTGTCCTAATCATATGGGCAACACAGTGGCCATGCATTACCTCAACAAAAAAGGGGGGGTAAGGTCACTCCCGTTGTGCAGAGAGGCAATGCAGCTCTGGTTCTGGGCAAACCAGCAAGGAATTTTGCTCTCGCCAGTTCATCTGGCCATAGAGGACAATGCGATGGCGGATGCTCTGAGCAGGCAGAGCACGATCTCTCACGAGTGGGAATTGGCTCAAGAAGTCCTTCTGGAGATCTTTGCCCTTTGGGGAACCCCACAAGTGGATCTCTTCGCCACCAGTGCCAACCGGAAGTGCGAGAGATTCTGCTCAAGGGAATTTCCTCCGAGAGGATCCTTAGGAGTCGCCTTTGTAGTGTATTGGTAATTCCCACTGCTGTACATATTTCCTCCAGTCCCGTCATTCCTCAAGTGTTAAGGAGGTTACTTAGGTTCGGATCCCACATGATCCTCATTGCTCCGGATTGGGCCAGGAGAGCGTGGTACCCGGACCTTCTAGAAATATCCATTTGCCCTCCACGCCGTCTTCCCTACCGAGAGGATCTGCTCTTGTGCAAGGGGGGTCAGGTTTTCCATCCAGAGGTCAGGACTCTCAACCTTCACGCTTGGTACCTGAAAGGTTGAGGTATAAGGATTGGGACCTCCCGGATGATGTGATGGAGGTGTTGGTTTCGGCGAGGAGGACAGCAACAAAATCCCTGTGCCGTTGGCGTACGTTTTGCAACTGGTGCAGAGGACAAAATATTGATCCTTTTCAGTGTTCCATTCCTGTGGTTTTGTCTTTCTTATTTTCTTTGGCCCACAGGGGCCTTCAAGTGGATAACGTTAAAGGTTACCTGGTGGCGCTGTCTATCTTCAAGCGCTCGTCTGAACAATGTTCTTACTTTAAGATTCCTTTGATTTCCCAATTTCTTAAAGGGCTCACTAATGTGTTCCCACCGTCCTGTTTCAAGGTGCCGGTTTGGGATTTGAATTTGGTTTTGAAATTTCTCATGGGTGCTCCGTTTGAACCCTTGCACTCTTGTCCTTTGAGATTATTGTCCTTCAAGACTGTGTTCTTGGTTGCGGTTACTTCCACTCGCAGAGTGAGTGAATTGCAGGAACTTTCCTCTAAGCCTCCCTTTACTGTGTTCCACAAGGACAGGGTAGTACTGCGGGTACGTCCTTCCTTTCTACCTAAGGTAGTATCTGAGTTTCATTTGAGTCAGAAGGTGGTTCTCCCTTCTTTCTATCCTCCTCCTCATCCTGGTAAGGAAGAGGATCGACTCCATAGGTTGGATCCTAGGAGAGCTTTGAGCTTTTATATTTCTCGGATGTGCAGGGTCGGATTGGACGATCAACTCTTTGTAGGATATGCTGGACACCGGTTCGGCCAGGCTGTTACCAAACAGACCTTGTCCAGGTGGATTATCCTCACCATTACGGAGTGTTACCGCTTGGCGGGTAAGGACCCTCCTGAAGGGAGCGCAAGCTCATTCCACTAGGGGTGTGGCTACTTCCACAGCCCTCCAACCAGGAGTTCCTATTAGGAATATTTGTGAGGCTGCTACATGGGCTTCACCCCACACCTTTATTTAACATTATTCCCTGGATATGATCCATGGTCAGGATATGGCCTTTAGGAAGGCGGTTCTTTATTCCGCAATCTGATTGGGTACAATTATTGTCCCTCCTGCATTTACTGGTACTGCTTTGGGAGTCTGTCAAAGATGTGGAATACGTTGGAGGACACAATCCATTCGAAGAACAAGTTCTTACCAACTGGTAATGTTCTTTCGACTGGATGTTCCTCCAATGTATTCCACATCGCCCTCCCAGCCTGCCCCTCTGGAGAATTTCCTATGCGATTGCAGCTTACGTTTCCGCAAGGCTCTGTGCAGTCAAGCAGGCATGAGACTGGTGCCACACGTTCTGAGGGAAAAAACTTAAAATGAGGCTACAGGCGTCGTGCGTCCTCTTTATAACATCTGGTGACGTCGCCCTCGACTGAGGCCTTCGAGGGACATTGACCCGACGTCATCGATGCAGGACGCCCTCTGCCGAAAAAGTTTCTGAAGTGCACAGCTGTGGACATTACATGTCAAAGATATGGAATACGTTGGAGGAACATCCAGTGGAAAGAACGTTACCAGTTGGTAAGTAACTTGTTCTTCTGTGATTGGTACCCAACCCATTCACAGAATGGCATGCTAGATCAGAAGTGCACCATTCAAGTATCATTGATTTCAACTGGTTATGCTTGATGTCATACCAACATTCAATAGTATTTTCATTTTAGTTGATATGTTATCCTGTCAAATTAGATATATTTGTAATTCAAGTGCGATGCATTGGGTGCAGATGTGTGGCCTGCAGCGGAAGTGATATGGCTAATGCGAGGAACAGATGGGACATTTGTAGCAGCGTTAACATTGCCATGAAAATGCAGCAGTAGTTGCGGTATTCGTACACTACCCAGATGTTAGATGTTACCTAGTGTGAAATGCCCTACAAGCACATTGTTTAAAAGCAGAAGATAACCTAATTATGAGAATGTTTTAGATGCATTATATTTTCAAGAATTAATATGTATTTTTACTGTGACTGACTTAGCCTCAATTTTCTTTTCCATATTCTGTTTCAGGCCTCAAGTGATAATGGGTCCAAGATCAATGCTTTTCTTTTAGAATGGGACGAGGTAGGTTTTCATTTCTTAATTGTATTTGTTAGTAAAAATTGTGTGCAACGCGGGAGTTGCCTGAGCCACGGCATCCTTGCTTGTATTGTCTGTCAAAAATAATCTGCCTTATTCTTGGAGTTGGTCATCGTCCTCACTGTGCCAGTTGTACTGGAATGTCTTGCCCCATGAGGAGTTCTTCCTCCAAGCTAGCTCTACCCAACAGTTGGTTGGGTCTAGTACTGTTATGAGCAGGTGGGAGGGGAGGGGAGCGAATGGAGGGGGGTTGGGGTTGGGGTTGCGAAGCAAAGTTGGGCATGTTTCTTCTGGTTTTTTTTAATGGTTGTCATCAGGACCCTACTGGCGCTCTTGTATGTTAAAATGCTTAGTAAAAATAAAGTTAAAAAAAATGAAATTGTGTCAAAACCTCATGTTGAGGTGCAAGAGGAAAAATGGCAGTCATTGGGCTCCTTAACATATAAACATGGGTACGTCCATAACATTCTGACAATGATGTTTGTGTTCGTTTCAGTCATCATAGCAGCAGCTTTGACATTCAGTTTTTAAGTTAATGGTTTGTTCTGTCTTATAATTAGAGTATCTTTATATGTACTGTTCGTTTTGACAGAACTGCTTGCGCAAACCACCATTGACCCAGTTTAATGGGTACTTAAGAGTGAAAAAATGGGTTAAACCGGACGAACTCCTGTGTGCAGTGGCATTGTTTACTGTGTATATACTACCACACTGTGTGAGAAGTACTGCAGTGCATGATTTTCTTGAGTCTGATGGCTTCAACATGAAAAGCCAAGTTAGTCGTATCATCCTCTGAGAGTCGGGGAGAGGAGGAGATTTGAATAAGTAGGTATGCAAGAGTTGTTCACAGTGCCTGTGTGAAGAAACCTTTAGTAACCTTAGAGTGATGAGCACATTCTGTGCAGTCAAAATGTAGCTCCTTCACTGTACGTCCTAGCACTTACACGCAGAACTATCTCCTGCTGCGTGAAGGAGCCATTAGTGAGTAGCTCCAGTAGGGATGAAACGTAGTAAAAAGAATTACATGGAAATGTCACCCCTGGTTCGTTTTCCTCAGTCTGTCCAACTCGTATTTAGAGAATATTACATAGAGCAGCTTGATTGTTCAAGACTTCATCTAATGCCATCAGATTGCGCAGGTGTGAACCAAAATATTCATCAAGGACAGCAGTATGCATATCCGGCCTCTACAAAGTATGGGGACCAAAATCTGGGACGGTTTTAAGGAAAACAGTGTTGCGCTCTCTGCTATAGAAGAGCTGCTTAAACAGCATTCCATAGTTATTCTGACTCTGTCAGTTTTAACTAAGGCTTAATTAAGCAGTAAAGATAGAATGGTGTAAGTGAAACGTTTTGCGTCTGCACTGCAGTGTTTGTTGTGGAGATTATTTTGGCAAATCTTGCCCTCTATCCTGAATGTCTCAGCACTACCGCTGGACTCACTGGGATTTTTCATTGACCTTGAAGGTCAGTGAGACTTTATTTCACTCACCTCATGCGTTTACTTTTGTTCTGGGCACACTGGACCCTTTTCCCCAAGGTTCCCGTGTGGGGAGATCTCTCCCCTTTGCTTTGCCTTCCATGCATTCGTTGGTTGGTCAGGAAGGGTCCCCATGATTACAAGAGGGTTCATGTTGCGCGCACCGTATTGATGATTGGGCGTGGCAGCACACAATGTTGCAATGTCATATGTATCGAGCGTAGTTAATTGTGGATTGGAGATGTTTAGTCATAAAATCCTGTAAATTGGGCGTCCAACCACACCAACTCCTGGATAACTTGGAGCATACACCCCACGAGAGGAGTACATTCAAGTTCTCCCCTATCTCTCTAGAGGATATACTTTCTACCATTAGATGTACCGCCTGCTCCTAAAACATACTACCTCCCATGCTTATACTGGACAATGCCAGGACTTTTCCCCCCATCTTCGTAGAATGGTGAATACTTTGTTTAGAGACAACAAAGTCCCTATTGCAATTAAAACAGTTAATGTTACACCCATGGTCAAAAAACCTTTATTAGACCTACATGGCCCTTCCAATATCCGTCCAATAACGAACTGTAACTTTCTCCTAAAAATCCTGGGCAAAGTCGCTACCATCCAACTCCAAGATTATGTTGATAGGAACAGCCTCCTACACACCCAATGTTAGGACAGTTTTTTTGAAGTCAAGTTAAGGGCATAGCAAAACCATTCTACTGAGGCAGTACAAGACTCCACTCTTAGTATAAGGCTGTACCACCTGAGTTCGGGGTAGCGTAGAGAGAGCAGCGAGGCTTATCTTAGGAGGGTGAGATGGCAGTAGATACAGTACAAGTGAAAATTGTCATACAACTGATCCAAAGAAACACTGAAACACTATGTATTGTAAAAATAAAGGATTTATTTAAATACAGGTAGGCCCAGATAAATCTATGGGTTAAGTAAGTACTAACACAAAAACACAACACTATACTTGAAAGCACACAGGCCCAAGTATAAACCTTATTTGGAACACCTAACAGTAGTTCTAGGGAAGTCAAAACCTTGTTATAAACTTTTAGAATAGGTCACGCCTATTCTTTGGGAGTAAAAGACCAATGGTTACTTTTAGATTACTTTTGATAATACAAGGACAGTAGGCCCTTCCAGTTGTACAGTGACTCTTGGAACAAATCACATAAACAGTCAACTGGACAATATACTTTTGGTGAATAGTGAAACACTTATTCTAGGTGCAGTAAAAACCTTTAACTACTTTTGTCATAACACACAGTTATACCAGGTGAGTAAAACCTAAGGATGTAATATACAATTACAGATGCTTTGGAAATCAGGGAACCCCAGATTCAGGTAAGCAATAACTCTGGTAACTTGTTTTGGATGGCACACAGCTAACACAAGGCGAGTAAAACGCACATACTTTAACTTCACAATGAAGGGGAAAGTAAAACCCAATGTCACACTTTACTGAATACTTATTCTAGGTAGGCACCAACCTAATGTAGACTTATTAAGGACAGGCTAGCAGTAAGTCAGGGGAAGCAAGACCCAGTTGGAGGACACTCATACAGTTATCCTAACAGGACTAACCTGGTGATACTAACAGTTGGAAAACACTCATACAATTACCCTACAGGAATAATCTGGTGAAACCAACAGATTACTTTTGTAAAGAGGCACAACCTATTCACAGGGGAGTAAAATACCTTCACATCTACTTTCTTTTAGACTGGTAAAACAGTGGCTAAGGAAGAAAAGATGTTAACCATACTTTTAAGAATAGTGCATCACACATTCAAGATCAGTAAGAACTTTTGTAACTGTTCACTCTTAGAATTACAGTTACCAACCAACCAACTCTTTACAAGTAATTAAAACACTTGATTTCTTTTCTAGGCAGAAGTCCCAATCCCTTCAAAGTCTTTCCCTTAGAGCATGAGTGTTCTCAGTAGCAGAAAGGGGGTCACTAGGACTAGTGACCAACAGGCAGTGTTAGAATAAGTTCTTTAGTAGCAAAAGTCAGAGTTTCCTTTTGGAAAACTGGCAAACAAGTGAGTACTTTACTTCTAGAGTTAGAAGAGGGTCCAGGGGCTTCACAGAAGACACCCCAGCAGGATTCGAGCAGTGGGACTGGGTGTACTGGACGAGGGACCTCCCAAACACAGAAAACACCCCAGGACTACACAGAAATCCCAACAGGCTTAAGGTAAGTATATACCCAAGCCAACACAGTACCTCAGTAATGAAGAAGAGATTGCAGCAGGCGAACTTCAGGGACTGCAGCCAAATACCCGGTCAGTGGATTCCTTATCCTGGAGACTGAACACAAGACCTCAGAAGGGACTTTGCAGCAGGGATTGATGAAGAAGGCTCTAGGCAAGATTTCTCTCGCAGCTGAATGCGGTTCTGCTGGTTTGGCGCCTTTTCCAGGAGCACAGAAGAAGACAGAAAATCGCAGTTGAATTCTCATCGTTTAAGAGATCCAGCACTCTTGTGAGGGGACTTTTTGGACTCGATTCGTGTCTCTGGATATACACCAGGATGCCCACGAAGTTTCAGCATGATTCGGAATTTGGAAGACTGTGCACCGCACAGTGGCTGGAGGTCCCAGGGTATTGGGGTATTGCAAGAACGCAAAGTCGCAGCAACCCGTGGGATGGCTCAAAATGCAGGTCTTCTTGAGTCTAGTGGGTCTCACCAGGCTCTGGGTTCGGGTCGTCGTTTTCGGAGACCCCAGGTCGATCGGAAGGAAGGGCTGCAGCAGCCTCCGGTTACACAGCAGGCTCTCCAGCCGCTGGAAATCATTCCCGCCGCTTTTCCTTCGTCATCCTCTTCGGTTTTCTGTTCCAGTGGTCGACATCACTTCAGCTTCCAGGTTTCCAGTATTTATCAGGAACTGCAACACAACCTCTGCATTCTCTCCCCGCATTTTACAAGAAAGGGTCGTTTGGCTGTCCAATCAGGACAGCCAACCCCCACTGGGATTTATCCCAGTTGAAGGAAGGCATAAGACAAAGGAGGGGGAAGTTTTGGACTCCTCCCCCACTTCCTGTGCTTGCAGACTGACTGGAGCCTGGGCGGGGTGTCCTGGGGACTCCCGCCAAAGACAAAACTCAAACAAAATAATTTCATGCCCGCCCTGGATGTCAGGGGAAGGAACAAGAAATGACAAGAAACACTAAAATGGCAGAAAAAGAAGACGGGGGCCATTTTGGTAAAATGAGCACCCTTAGGTGCCTTTACTGAAGCTGTGATTACAGCCCGCGGTAAATGTGCACCAAATTAGTAAAAGGTATCACTGCCACCAGCCATTAAAGGTAAGCTTGTCACTGTAACAGAATTGTTACAGTTTAAATGTGAAAGGGGATACACTGTATCTCCCCAGCACTCCACATAAGGCGGGGTGTGCTGGTTTCACAGAATAAAATTTAAAAGGGATCCAAAGATCCTTTCTACCCTTGGGAACTGTAGTTCACTCAAGGTTAGCACAAGAAAGTTAAATGGGGAGCCCCTAGGACAGCCCAGCAACAACAGGCACTTATTGCCAATAAGTTGTTTGGACAGTCTTAAAAATGACACCCATAAAAAAAGTTAAAGATTAGGTGAGTGTGGAAAAAGGTTCCCACTCACTGAGGTATTAATGAAAAATATCCCACTAGAAAAGCAAAGTTCTGGGGTTGAACCAGGAAAGGAAGATTTACCAGCTCTGTGGGAATCTTACCTAACACCCAACAATCGGGCTTTAGAGGAGCACATGGTACAGAGACAGCCCTACTCGACCTTCAGATTAAAATACCCTAACCTATAAATCATGGCGTACCCCAGGAGGCCAGCCTATTGCCCCTTTTTTTCAATCTCTATCTGCCGTGTCTATGTACCCTATTAACCAATTTAGGGGTCTTTTTTTTTTACAAATTTCACTGACGATACACAACTTCTCATCAAACTGACAGCTTGTCATACCACTGACAATAATTTGCTTGCGTCTACAGCACCATCGAAGCCTGGATGATGACAAACTGGTTTTGCCTCAACGGAAGCAAGACTGGGCTTGTGATCTTTGGTTCACACCAGGCAAGAGCTAAGCTAGACACCGAATACACCACCTTTAAGATCCAAGACAGAAATATAAGGGTCTCTGATAAGGTCAAGACATTAGGTGCCTACCTGCAAGCATCCTTGGGAGCGGAGGTCCACGTAACATATCTGAAAAACAATTGCCGTTACCACCAAAAGCTACTCCGCCGCATCAGGCCAGTATTGAGTAAACAAAACCGCACCATTATCGCCAGAGCCACAATCTTATCCAGACTGGAATACAGGAATGCACTACTTATGGGAGCCAATATAAAATGCATCAAACAATGTCAGGTCATACAGAACAATGCAGTGAGGACAATTACCAGGAAAAAAGGGAAGAACATATCACAGAAGACAGAAATGCCCTTCATCGGTTAGCCCTGGAAGACCAGATCACCTTTAAAGCAATGACCATCGTCCATCACTGTATATTTGGATCCGCCCCCATTAACAAAAAAAAAATAATTAAAAAAAATAACCACATACGAACCATGCCACACCCTGAGATCCAAGGCACAAGGGTTTGTGAAAGTAACTCACTCCAAAAAAGCCAACGGACTTGGACGAGCCTTCCCTACCAAAGCGACATCTAAGTGGAACCAGCTCCCAAACAGCCTAAGGATAGAATCTAACTACCTATTCTTTAGGAAGAAACTGAAGACACTGTTGTTCAAATAAAGGACCTGCATAAATGCTAATGGCCATGTAATGTAATCTACTCGAAACCAGTAATCTTACTCTACTGTCCCGTCAGTTTTCTGTTGTCCTTGTCTTCATGTAATGCACCCTGATGCCTGCGGGTTTCGGCGCTATAGAAATAAATATGGGTGCTATCCTTTATTGCTCGCAGAGGGGTATACAGACCCTGAATTCGTACCTCCATTTTCCCTAGCGGCTAGACCAATGGCTATTAGACGGACACAGGTAGCGCCCCAGTCGGCTGCAGTTCCTAGAAATTGGAATCTCGAAGGAAGTGGAAAAGTGACTCCTTGAACATTTGGGGCTGCAGAGTGGTTACGAACGAAGAGCGGGAAGGGAGTTACTCCCATGACTGCAGATTAGCAGACAGATTATTATTTTTGTTCAACCTATATTTTGGGGTTTTTGACAATAACAGTAACCAAACACAACAATGCGCAGCGCGATACCCTATCCCTCCCGCCTTCCCCTGTGACTTGAACAGTAAGTTTCTCGTCAGCCATGCAATTACACTCCAGTCTGTATTTAGTAGTCGAAAAGAAATCTGGAATCAAAGAGGAGAAAACAGGAGTACCTCATCAAGGTTTAGTCCGATGATGTTAGCAAGTGGTTGATATAGGGTCCCCATATGTCTGGGGGTCACGCATGCAGGGGCAGAGTTCTGAAGAGTTGACTCCATATCGTGACAATACTCTACATCTTGGAGCCATAGTTGTGATGTGGATGGGCTGCCTTTCCCCCAGGTTATAGCTATGCCTCTATGTGCAAGTACTAGCAGTAGCCCAGCCAGTCTCCTCACCGGGGGTTGCAGGTCTTTTGTGTATCCCAGCATCGCCACTCTCGGGCTTTGCTCTAGTTGTTCCCCTACCATCAATGAGACCATGTCCAGAATTGCCAAATTGTCGGGCACTCCCAAGCTAGATGAAGAAAGCCTGTTGGGGATTCGCCACATCTCTCACAGGCCACTGATATGGACGGGCGTTGTCTGTGAAGTCTGGCTGGTGTATGGTACACTTGATGAACAAAATTAAAATGAATTAGCTTGTATCTGGAGTTTAGGGAAACCCTTTGTGTCTGCCACAGAATGTATGCCCAATCATCTTCCGTAATCGTACTCCGTAGTGTCCCTTCCCGCCTCTCTTTTGGGGTTGTCAGCCTGTTTGCGGTGCTTGTTAGGTCTTTGTAGATACTGGATACCAGCCTGCCTACTCCTTGTGTCCGAATCACCCTGTGTAGCAGTTGCATGTGGGTGGTTGTGCCGGAAATGATGGGAATAGTGATTTGAATGCATGTCGTAGTCGGAAATATATAAATACGTCAAGGGCTGAATATGCACCCTGTTCCCGCGTCTGTTGGATCGTCAAACTTCCATCTACAAACAGATGGTTTAGAGTTTCTATGTTTTATTTATCTGTCCACTTGAGGTATACCCTCTCGGCTGTGAGTGGCATCCCCAGGATAAATCTTGCCGGGAGGAGGGGGTGAGTATCTAACCGTAACATTGCTTTTCTCTGCAATTCTTTTCCATACGTAATCAACACTACATTTAGCGTCCTTGGTGGTACCTGGATGTCAACTACACTTGCAAGGGAAGAGTTTTCGACACTCTCCCCCGAACCACAGAAGCCGATTGGATTCAATCCTCCCACCGTGATTGGAACAGGCACCTGATTTTACAACACAGGTAACCACGTGGCAGCCAATGGGGGGGGAAGAGGGATTAGGGAAAGGTTGTGGATAGGGTGGGGTAGTTGGGAAAACCGGAAAGCGATGGAGGGGAAAACCTAGCTGGGATAGGTATCGGGGAAGCAACACGAAAAGACCTAGCATACACAAACATAACTAGACATACTCATATTCTCCAATCCCTGCCTGTCTGTTGAATTCTGAGATTCCTGTACCCTATGGACTTAATCAAATGCCTTCCTCCTTCATAATTTAGCCAAAACCCAACATATCACATGGAACATATAAGCATGAAGGCATGAGGACATGTAGCAGCAAGCTGAATGAAACAAACAAGGTGGAGCCCCCCAGATGAACTGACAAAGCACATGGCCATGTGGGCAGGCAGAAGCAAAAGTACATAGCAGTCGCATAATATCCCTTTCCAGCATGAATCATGTTGCACCAAACTGGCTGATTAGAAATTACACGCTTAACAGAGTTTTCCCCTTCTTATAACCATAGCTGTGGGTAAATCATATGCCACTCAAAAGTTCTGGGGCCAAAACTCTTATTACGGTCTTTTCCAGCGTAACCTGTGAGACATAAGGTTAACATGAGACTGAACTTGTGGCTTGCCGAAAAAACGTTGTCACTGCAGTCGGAACGCCGGCCGTAGTAATCGGAGCATTTATAAGCATACCCCCAAGTACTTAGCTTTTGGTCCGGGAGCCCTGCGGGACTACCCGGACTGAAGAAGTAAAGCGTAGTCGGGGACCCTGGTGGATTCACCGCTGCCTGGCCCACGGTCCTCCTTCCCTTCTCCTAAAGTCATTTGGCGTGTAAGGAAAACGTGCAGGGGATCCACCTCCATGCGCCTGAAAATGCCCGTGCCAAAAGAAATAATCCGTACCTGGGCAATGCCGTGCCCTGCTAATAAGCCGACAACAATCACTGTCAGTTGGTTACGCGCACGAACAGTAGAACTTACCATTGGTCCCTGGGGCTGCTGGGAATTGAAGTTCACAGGCTATTTTCCTGATCAGATAGGCTGTTAATGCTGCAAAACTCTATTAGCAGGTAAACTGCAATACACCACATCTGCCCAGCCCTTATTTCTGACACTGCAGTTCTCCTACAATCACTGCCCACAGGAGATTGGGGATTATCAGGGCACGTTCAATTTGGAGGTGGGGATGGACAAATCGGGTGGCATACCAGTGTTTGAGGAATTGCACCTTTTTTCGGCCCAGTAGTAGCGTTCTAGGTCAGGTAGCGCCAGTCCTCCCTTTGTTATTGGTTGGACAAGGATTGTGTGAGCTACTCTGGCTGATTTGCCTGCCCATATTAACTCCAGGATTAGGCTGCATAAGTGCCGGAAGAAGCTTGCCGACAATAGCAATGGGATGTTGACAAACAGATACAGGAGTTTGGGCAATATGACCATTTTCACTATTGAGACACAACCCCACAGTGTCAGTGGAAGGTGTTGCCACCTTGATATTCTGTCGCAAAGTGTTTCTATCGTCTTCCCGTAATTGTCTTGGAAGAGTTCTTCGCGATTCCTTGACCGCATTACTCCCAGATACCTGACTCCTGTGGACTCCCAATGGAACGCAAATTTGTCCCTAAACTCTACCGTTTCTGCTGTTAAGGGGAATACCACCGATTTGTTATGATTGATTTTTAGCCCCGAAAAGACCCCAAACCGGAGCACTAACCTCATCACTGGGTTCCGATTCGTCACTGGGTCACTGATGAAGAGGGCCACATCGTCGGCGTATAGTGACAAGATCAGTTTATGGGGTACTAGGGTGTCCTTTTTCCATTTGTCTGGCTCTGAGGCCCGCAGAAAGTGGTTCCATCGTGAGGGTGAACAGCAGGGCCGACTGTTGGGGAGAATTCTCATTCAATGGCTAATTTCCCTTAACTATAGAGTCCCCCAGAAGCTTTGCTGGATTTGAAGGGTTTGTTTCTTTTTCCTGCTAAGAGTGAGACTCTTTTTCCCACTCTTAGGCATTTTTGCTATGTGTTCTAGGCTAGTTTTGTGTTTAATGTCTGAGATTTATAGGAACCATCTTTATTCACGTGTTACACAACACCCTCAGTGCAGTGACACAGGGGTGTCGTAGCGACCCCCAAACATAGACTCCATACCCTGGGACTGACTACTGTCTCCCAGGGCATGTAAAGTCCCAATTGACTTTACTGGTCAAATCCTATGAACTAAACCAGTACAACCCATCTTACTATGGAGGTACTGGAAAGGGTTAATAGTTTTTCCATTTTGTTCATTTTCGAGAGGGTACCGTACAGTCCCTCTCTCAAGTTTCTGGCTGGTGGCAGTGGTTACTACCATAAATATTCAACCACGAATATTTCCCAATGGGATTTTCCCATTGTTCGAGGCTACCACTTTTTCTGACAGTCACTAACATACCGCCGGTGCATTTTAATATTAACTTTACTCCGGTAGGTTTTATTTGCCAGAACTTTAATATAACTTCTTTCTCGTGTCTTTCTCTAAACTCCTAACACAGGTCGGGGATCCTTTGTTCATCCTTCGGCGCCACTGAGTCTGGGGTGGGCCCATTGTGTGGGAGGGGGAGTAGGACCCCTGGACAGGGTTGCCTCAGAAACCCATGTCGCACTCTGTCCTGGTAGGCTGGAGGGTCTCCCGCCAAGATGACCACTCCACTGTGTGAGTGACAGCTAGGCTGTATGAATGGGGATCTTTTTGCATAAAAACAGGGTCCTGAGGACTGGAAGAGCAAGACGTCGCCACTTGAACTAAGAAGCCGAAGAGGAGAGAAGCCAAAGACATCTGCAACGACTGAACCACCGGTGAAGCCCTGCTGCAGCATCTCGCCATTTTTCTCCATACGATGAGAGAAGATCTTCATTTGAAAGAGCCTTCTTCCCTTGAGCTGGTGGGGCCAACCAGTTTGCCAATCGCCTTCCCGGACTTGCCTTGGTCGAATCTCCCGTACCCTCTACTCGGAGGCCGGATAGCCAGGCACCAATCCACCCGGACTGCGATTTAAAGGAGCGTACCTTTTATTAGTCGGGCAGCACTGCGGCTGGTTTCATTCCTGGGTAGTGCAGTACCTCGAACCTTCCTCCACGATGGGAGCCTCTCTTCCTCTGCTGGATCACCCGAACTGCAGGAACTGCCAGGAACAACAGCAGGAGCCACTTCTTCATTTAAAGGTACATTGTTCCACCAGCCCGCTCTTTTTCCGCGGTAGCACTAAAGGTGTTTTAAATCCTTTACCTACCTGTTGGTGTGGCCGCCCCTCTCTCTTAACATTGTCTTTCACCTTCTGCATCCACCTTTTCAAAATCGTTAATCAAAGACTTGACTGCAGCTACAAGAACATTCTGCCCCTGGGCCCTTGCCCTGTACCACTGACTCTGGCACAGGCCTACTGGCTCTGGCTAAATTTGTTAGAACTGCCTTCTCTAGATTGCCTCGCAACTAGAACTGTGTTGGTGCACCTACTTCTTATAACTACCCTTTCTAAACCTTGTGAAATGCCATTTTGCTCAGTTTTCATTTAAGTATTGCCTATACTGAACAAGAGGAAGTAGATGAGCTACTGGGAAGCCGGAATTTTCTGGGAATCGGTTGGAGGGGCTGTTTAATGAGGTTCATGTATGTGGAGGGCTTGACATTGGAGGTTTAGGGAGGGCGGGGGGGGGTAGTGTGGCACGGTTATGTTGAAATGCCAATAAAGAGTGTTAAAAAAAAAAAAAGTATTGCCTAGACTGATGCACTGTCTTGCTTAAACTGGTTCACCAACTTATGGGAAGTGTTGCTAGGGTGTGTAAGGAACTATTCCTATATAACTTGTGCTTTCCCTCCCTTGTGAGGAATTGGTAGACTACCCCTTGTGTGTGGTTTTCACTGTGCTGTTTTGCTCAGTTTTCACTTGGTCTATCATTTAACTTGGGAGTGTGTATATTTTTCCTTTGACTTAATTTAACTTGCTTGATGACTGTGATAAATGTGTTTTATTAGAAGTGTATGAAATAAATATTTATATACTTTTTAATACAAAGCTTTGCTCAGTGTTTCCTTGGGCCATAGTACTGTAGGCCTATTGTGTAAACCCTGAATACTGCTCATCTCCCTCTTGAGATAAGTCTTACTGCTCAGCCACGGCTACCATCTAAATCTTTGTGGTACAGACTGATACCAAAGGGGATTTATTGCTCTCACCTGTAGTCTTAATCTTCTGTAGTGCTCCCTAAGGGAACTGCACAGGATTCTGCCTAACACAGACAAGCGGCAGCCCTGTCAGGTCCCTCTTTTTAATTCTACGTGTGTCGACTGCGTTTTCCCTAGTACGATTCTAGCTAAGGGGTTCTTGTAAAGGAGTGAGATCAGTTTCAAGAAATGTTCCCAGATACTGAGGTTCTGTAATACTGCAAAGAGGTATGGCCATTCGACTGAGTTGAAGGCTTTTTCTGCGTCTAAAAGGACTGCAAGTGCTTGGGTTGATGGGTCTAACGCCTCCATTCTCTTCTAAGGCTAATTTCCCTTACCTATAGAGTCCCCCAGCAGCTTTGCTGGATTTGAAGGGTTTATTTTTTTCTCCTGCTAAGAGTGAGACCCTTTTTTCCCACTCTTAGACAGATTTGTAGTGTATGTTTTAGGCGATCTTGTGTGCTTATTGTCTATGGGGTTTGTCTCACCCTCATAGGAATCATCTTTTTAACATGTGTTACACAGCACCCTCAGTGCAGTAACACAGGGGTGTCATAGTGACGCCCAAACATAGACTCCATACCCTGGGACTGACTACTGTCTCCCAGGGCATGTAAAGTTACCATTCACTTTACTAGTCAATAGTTATGAACAGAACCAGTACAACCCATCTTACTATGGAAGTACTGGGAAGGGTTAATAGTTTTTCCCTGGTGTTCATTTTCGAGGGGGTACCGTACAGTCCCTCTCTCAGATTTCTGGCTGGTGGCAGTGGTTACTACCGTAAATATTCGACCACAAATATTTCCCTATGGGATTTTCCCATTGTTCGAAGCTACCACTTTCTTTCTCGTGTCTTTCTCTGAAATCCTATCCCAGGTCGGGGATCCTTTGTTCGTCCTTTTAGCGGGCTTCTGCACAGAAGCCCTCCTTTCGAGAACATTTTGACCCTAGGCACTTTGCCTTGGACCACTGACTCTGGCACAGGCCTCTTGACTCTTGCTAAATCTGTTACAAGTGCCTTCTCTAGATTGTTTCTCATCAAGAAATGTGATGGTGCACCTAAAACTCTTATAAACACCTTTCTTTCCCCTTTATATATTGCTGAAGTGCCATTTTGCTCAGTTTTCACCAAAGTACTGTTGATGCTAAAGTGCTGCCTTGCTTAACATGTTCACAATCTAATTGGGAAGTGTTGCTGGTGTGTTTAGGAGTCTAAACCTGTATAACTTGTTCTTTCCCTCCCTCTGAAGAAATTGTTAGAGTGCCATTTTTTCAGGGGGAGGGAAAGAACAAAACTACTTAGTTTTCACTGTGCCGTTTTGCTCAGTTTTCACTCTTGCTCAAACTTGTGTACAATTTAAATAGGGAGTTGTGTATGCTTTCCCTGACTGTTTTAACTTACTTTAATAGTGATTTGTGTGTGAACTTAAGAGTGTTAAATATATATATATATTCTTTTTGATACAAAGCTTTGGCCAGTGTTTCCTTGTTCCATAATATTGTAGTCCTTTTGAGTAAACCCTGAATACGGCTCATCTCCCTCTTGAGATAAGTCTGACTGCTTAGCCACAGCTACCAACTAAATCTTTGTGGTACAGACTGATACCAAAGGGGATGTATTGCTCTCACCTGTAGTCTTAATCTTCTGTAGTGCTCCCTAAGGGAACTGCACAGGATTCTGCCTAACAGCTGTCGGATACCGAATGTTGTATTCTGTCCGGGTATAAATCATGCCTGGTCTGCTAGAACCAGTACCGGCATCAGTGGAAGCAATCGATTAGTTAGGATCTTGCCGAGAATTTTATTGTCGTATTTATTAGTGAAACCGGTCTGTACGAGGCACATTCTTCAGGGGGTTTTCCAGGTTTGTGGAGAAAAATTATGTTTGCTTTGCATAATGTAGGGCGTAGGCACTCCTTCTCTAGTGCCTCTTCATATACCGATAACAGGATCGGCGCCAGGGGCGGGCGAATGCTTTGTAAAATTCCCTGGTCAGTCCGTTTGGACCCCGGCAGCTCTTTTGTTGCTGCTAGTATTTCTTCGAGAGTAATCGGTTTATTCAGGGACTCCCTCATTTCTCCCAATACAGTTCTGTCTCCTCTAAGTAATCTCGTAAGGCTACGGGGTTGTTCGGGGACTTGGAGCTGTAGAGATCTTGGTAAAAGGTGCAAAACACTTCTACAATCTCACCTTCGGTGTGAACAAATATCCCTTGGGGGTCGCGGACACATTCCATGTGCTTTGCCAGGAGAGCCCCTGGTTTCTGGCCTTCGTCATAATTCTGGACTTGATGGCCTCGTGCCAGGAACCGGTCGGCGTTGACCCTGAATTTGTCTAGTATTTCTGAGTAGAGCCAGGGTTTGAGGACTTTTGTGTTCGGTACATGCCCTCGCAAGTTCTTTAAGCCGGGTCTCGTTCTCCACAAGTTATTTTCTAATAATTTTCAGGATCCCATTTTCTTTGACCATGCATATCCCACAAGTGTAGCATTTTAAAGTTTCCCAAAGGGTCCCACTCGATGACACAGACTCTTGGTTAGTTGTAACAAAGGACCTAATCTCGGCTTGAACTTCTTGGGCGAACACCAGGTCCTGGAGTGCTCCCGGTTTAAATCTCCAACTGTAGCCCCCCCTCTTGCTATATGTGGGTATGCACTCCAAAGTGACTGAGTAGTGATCGGAGAGCGTTCTCGGGAGGATCTGACTTTAGCCTCTGTGGAATCCTCACTCTTGATACACCAGTAAATAGTCCACCCTGGAGCTGGTACCATGAACCAGGAGTGATAGGTGAATTCCTGAGTGTCTATGTGTCTGAGTCTCCACGCAACAGTTAGGTTATAGGCTCTGCAAATTTCTTGTACTTGGAGGCTTGCCTTGCTGAGTGCGTTGGTGGTCGTGTGGGATTTGTCCCATTTGGGGTCTAGGGTGGTGTTCAGGTCTCCGTCCCATATGATCATAGCCGTGCCAAACTCTGTTAAGTGTGTCATCATCCAGTCAAATGCATTGGTGCTGTCAACATTTGGACCGTATTTGTTTACTAAGACGACTAGACTCCCCTCAAGTACCCCAAGTACCAGTAGCGCTCTGCCAGCCTCATCCCTAACCACTGACCGCAATCAAAACTTCACTCTCTTACTTATCAGTATGGCCACCCCCCTGGTGTAGGATGAAAAGAAAGAATAGTATCTGTGGCAACCCGAGTTGATGGCCCAATCGTCCTTCGGAGGAGGGGAGAAGGTGGGTCTCCTGTATTAAGGCGATGTCAACTTTGTCTTTTAAGGTATTGAGATATTCTGAGTTTTAGTTGGGTTGTCCCCCCTGCCCCCTTCTAATGTTGCTACTTTGAATGTCTTTGGCTCTCATTATGTTTATACAGGGTATGTTCATCTTTCGTGGTTACTGCTTTACTAGTGTATGCATGTCTTCCTTGTTTTTTTTAGACTAACAGTGGAGTCCGTCGGTGGGGTATAGGCTCACGTCTAGGGCATTCTCTTTTAAGGTTCCCTTCTCCAACTCGCTGCATTCTGCACAAACTAACTTGCAGTGGAGTTTCCCACCCTGTCCCACCCACGGAGGCAACCCAACCCGCCTGTCAGTTGTAGCCTCCTCCCAAACCAATTACTTTTAACCAGTGCTGAGCTTGGCGGGGCTTGTGCCCAGCCAAGTCCGCTGGCTCCTTTTAAACGTTATGCCTGGTTACGGCTAGGTGTGCTACTTAAGCAGTTCAGAATGTTGGTAATATGCTTGAGGTGAACTGTTATGCCTCCATCTGTGTAAGTATCACTTTGTTGGCTTCGTAGTGTGAGGTGTACAGTTTGTCACTTAGCACGTCATGTATCATGAGTGCTCAAATCGGGCCTCTTCCGCCTCGGTCTTCCCTCACTGTTCTCGGTTGTTGTTGGGAGGTCGACAGCCGATCTCGTCAAGGAAGTTGCTCTCAGCCTCGGGTGAATTGAAGAACTGTGTCCTCCCGGCGTAGTTTTGCCGGGAAGAGCATAGAGTATTGGATTTGGTTGTCTCTCGGGTGTCTTTTCACTCCCACGAAGGACCTGTGCGATGACTGGACTGCTGATGAGAAGTCCGGGTATATTTGAATATTGTCACCATCATAGTGCATCTCTCTCTTCTCCCTGGCGAGCCGCAGGATTGTATCGGGTCTCTGTAGTTGAGCAGTCGCGCAATGATGGGGCCCGTGGCTGTTCCTGGGACTGGACGGCTGGTGGGTACCCGATGAGCCTGATCATGAAGCTTCTCCAAACAGCTCATTGAACATGACTTCGACAAATTCCTCCATTTTCTGTGGGGTCTGTCTCTCTCTCACCCCGACTAGGCGTATATTATGGCGGCAGGTTCTCCCCTCTAAGTGCTAATCTTTTGCCGTCACTGCTTTTACTTGAAATTCTAATGCAGATACTCAGGCTGTTAGTGCAGTGCCTCCATCTTCCAGGTCCGACACTTTCTGCTCGGCTGTGTCCAATCGGTCACTTGTTTATCCAGCCGGTGTTGCAACAGGTCGACCTTTGAGGATTAGTCTAGTTTAGAATCCAGATTCCCGATGCCAGCCTTGAGTTCCAACATTTCTCAGATGTTGATACCCGGGATCTAGGCCAAGTTTTCGTCCTGCTCCATCATTGCCTCTGGGGGCTCTGACTGTGGTTGTGGCCCGGGAGTCTTGGCGACGGCTCCAGACTCCAATTTCAGTTTCCTCTGTGATTTGTCTGATTTTCCCCATACTTGATAACAGTTGCGACAAGACTAGAGTAAACCTATCAGGTGTTGTTACAGCAGGATTGGGAGTATAATTGTATTGTTGTGGTTCTGAGCTGGGTGACGATTTCGCCGAAAGATCCTGGCAATTGACAGGTTGGAGACTGGGTTGATTGTCGGGCTGCACGCGAGTTTGCTACGGTGGTGGAGTCTGTGGCGCTGTGGTGTGCAGGGGCTGAGTAGGAACAGGCTATGGGACCATCCCGCCTTCCCTTTGGGGATGGGTTCCTCTGTGGGACTCTGGAGTGGGCTCTAGCCTGCCTGCAAAGTCCGGTCCTGTGTTGAGGGGCACCGCAATTCGCTAGGTCTGCCCAGCGTGTTCCGATGTTCGAAGGGTGCAGCCTGGGACTCGGCTATGGGTCTTGTTAGGCAGAAACCTGTGCAGTTCCCTTTGGGAACACTGCAAAAGATTTAGGACTACAGGTGTTAGCAGTAAACCCACTTGGTAGCAGTCTGTACCACCCAGATTTACCTGGTAGCTGTGGCTGATCAGTCAGACTTCCCTCAAGAAGAGTTAGGCAGTATGCAAAGTATACACAATAGGCACTCAGACACAATAATACAAGTAAACACTGACCAGAGCTTTGGTATCAACGTATATAATTATTTATTTAAAAACTCCCGTTAACGGCTACCCATTATGGGATTTTCCTACGCCCCTCTAGGGTGAAGATGTCATCGAATCAACTTCTTGGAGAATTCCAGAGGATTCGCTGCCTACTTCGAGATGGCCCAGGACGCGAGTTTGTCACCCGGACCCAAGCTGTTTCGCAGATGCCCTAGATGAGAAAGGGTCCGAGCGGGCTTCTAAGTCCTGTGCGGGCGCCCCGGCGACGGGGGCCCAACACCAGGCCAAGCGCCGCAAGTCTGCTGGCTTCGGGAGCGCCGAAAGGTCGGGCTCTTCGGTCGCCAGGCAGGGTGCGCCTTCCCCGGCACCGTCAACCACGAGCCAGCGCTCCGGTTCGGGGAAGAGGAAGTCCGAGACCCCGGGTAAGCTTTGGGAGAAGCCCCGTCCGATATCGGGAGAGGGGGAGCGAGGCGTCCCCCCTCCCCCTAAGGAGAAGGCCCGGGACGCACCTAAGGTGGTGAAGGCCCCTACCCAGCAGGCAAAGGCCTCTATCGAGGCGATCGCGGCGACTCTGGCCAAGCCGGCAGAGACCCCGCCAGCGGAGACTGCCTCCGGGACTAGAGTTTCCCTGCCGCCAAGGAGGGAATCCTCTTTTCAGCCCATCGTCATGGCCACCAGGATGGAAGAAGCAAGGGGGGGCACGGTAGCCTCCTCGAGCTCGGAGTCCGCCTCGGAGGAGGAACTGACCGAGGCCGTGAGGAATCTCGAAGTCCAATTCGAGAAGGTTCGATCCCGTAAGGAAGATCCTCGGGAGATAACCGAGGAAGACGACGATGGCGAGGAAGAGCAGCCTTCCCTTCCGGCGCAGCCGGAACCTAGGCCTCAGGATAGCTCGGCGGCCATTTTGTCTGCGATCCAGTCCTTATGCTCTGAGAGAAGGACGAGATTACCACGGCCCAGGCCGGAGGACCCGCAACCTGGCCCGTCGGGAAGTCCTCAGAACAAACGACGGAGGACCCAACCCTCTCCTCCACTCGCCCCCGTAAGGCCTACAGTTCCCTCCTCATCCTCCCACGAGTCGGGAGATGACGGTGCGATGGGCTCGATGACGGGTTCTGAGGGCGACGACGACGGAACGGGTCTCCCGTCTCCCGTCGCACGGGCCTTGCCGCCCGACGAGATTGGCTCATTCCACGCCATGATCGCCAGGGCGTCCAAATTGTTCCAGCTCTGCCCAGAGGAGCAGAAAAAGGAAGGTTTCCTCTATCAGTGCCGGGAGGCCAAGAGGAAGACTGTCATCGCGGTGCCTCTAATCGATGACATCTGGGAGCAGGGCCTGTCGGTTCTCAAGAACCCCTGCACGGCACCAGCCAAACTGGACCGGTACGAGAAGAAGTACCAGGTCCCCGAAACCGCTCCCCTGGGCCCCAGGGCCCAGCCAACGCCAGACTCGGTCGTCTCGGCGGCGGCGAAGAAGAAAGCGGTGGGGGCAGGAGCCTCGACGTCGAATTCCCCGCCGGACGGCGAGGGAAAGAAGTTGGATGCCATGGGGTGGCGGGTCATTTCGTCAGCGCCCTGGCGATCGTGGCCCGTTACGACAGGGAGCTCTGGTTTAAGCTGGCCCCCATATTGGACTTCCTACCGGACGACAAGAGGTCCGAGGTCCTGGAAATACTTCAAGAAGGCGAGGTGGCGTCGGACCACGCCATAACGGTGGCAACCGATATTGCCGATACCGGGTTCCGCCAGCTGGGCAACAGTGTTTGCCTACGACGACGGGGTTGCCTCCGGGCGACCGACTTCCGTCAGGATGTCCAGACCAGGGTGTTGGACATGCCGTTCGACGGCAGCAACTTGTTCGGGAAGGCGGTGGACGAATCCCTCCAAGCCATAAAGACGGAGACGGCCCGCGCCCTAGGAACCCTTCAGCAACGACGGCCCTTTCGGAGCTCCGGAGGCAGACAGAGTGCCTCCAAGGGATCCAGCGGTGGCTCATCGTCCTACCGCCAGGTGGCACGCTCCTCGTCTCAGGAGGCCTACAGGGGTTGCGGCAAGCAGGGAGCGCTTCGCCGCAGTCGGCAAGGTGGCCAGGGCGGCAAGACCACCACCTCCAAGCAGGACTGAACCGGCCGTGGTCTCGGGCCCCCACCGAAGCACCCCGGTGGGAGGCCGGATGACGAAGTTCTTCGGCGTGTGGAAGTCCATCTCCACTGACCGTTGGGTGCTGGATACCCTGGCAAGAGGACACTCTATGGAATTCCTGAAGAAGTGCCCTTACGTTCCACCTGTGGCCAGGAAGGAAAGTCATGTCCCGCAATTGCTGTTGGAAGTACGGGCGATGCTCAGGAAAGGCGCCATCAAGCTTGTCCCGAAGAGGCTCTGGGGCTCCGGGGTGTACTCAAGGTACTTCCTCGTCAGGAAGAAGACGGGCGGCTGGCGCCCCATCCTGGACCTTCGTCGTTTGAACAAATACATCAGGTCACAAAAGTTCAGGATGGTCACCCTCCAGCACGTACTGGGACAGCTGGAAGAAGGCGACTTTCTATCGTCGTTGGACCTGGAGGATGCATACTTCCACGTTCCCATCCTCAAAAGTCACCAAAAGTTCCTCAGGTTCATCGTCCAGGGACGCCACTACCAATTCAGAGCACTGCCGTTCGGATTGAAGTCGGCCCCAAGGGTCTTTACTAAGTGCCTAGCACCTGTGGCGGCGCGGCTGTGCCTGCAGGGGATTCACGTCTACCCCTACCTGGACGACTGGCTCATCCGCTCAAGGACGAGGGAACTCGCCGTCGAACACACTGCGAGGACCGTCCAGCTACTCACAGACCTGGGATTCGCCATAAATTACCCAAAGTCCCACCTGGTGCCGTCGCAGGTGGCCCTGTTTCTGGGAGCGAAGCTCGATACAGTGAGGCGCCTGGCGACACCGTCGGAAGAATGTACAAAGACCATTCTAGGCAAAGTACAGCGCCTGCTAGCCACGGACATGGCCAGGGTTAGGTCCATCAAGTCCCTCCTGGGGATGATGTCCTCTTGCATCTACCTGGTGCGCCTCTGCAGACTACGGATGCACCCTCTTCAAGAATTTCTCGACGCCCGTTGGATGCAGGCGACGGGCACCTTCGAAGACAGGGTTCCCCTCAACGAGGTGTTCCGGCTGGCGATTCAGTGGTGGGGCGTTTGAGCGCACCTCACGGCGGGCAAGGACTTTCAGACGCCGGCATACCAGGAGACGGTGACGACGGACGCCTCCCTGGAAGGTTGGGGCGCCCACACCGGAGAGCTCTACGCAAGAGGCCTCTGGCTCCCGGAGGAGAGGCTCCTGCACATCAACGTCCTGGAACTCCGAGCCGTGTTTTGGGCTCTCAAATCGTTCCTCCCGTTGCTCAAGGGCAAGGTGGTGCGGATCTTCACGGACAACACCACGACAATGTTTTACATACGGAAGCAGGGAGGCACCAGATCCCCAGCCCTATCCAAGGAGGCACAGGATCTGTGGCACTGGGCGGTCGCCCAGGGGATGTTCCTGGTTCCCTTTCTCCTGGCAGGAGAAAGAAACACCATCGCCGACTCGCTCAGCAGGGAGCTGCGCGCGTGTCACGAGTGGGAACTGTGCCAGGATCAGGTGGATCTACTCTTCCGACGATGGGGCAAACCCCAAATCGACCTGTTTGCAACAGCAACAAACTCAAAGTGCAAGAGGTTCGCCAGCAGGTTTCCCCAGCCGAGAAGCATGGGCGATGCGTTCTCGTTCCCCTGGGACGGCCTATACCTGTATGCGTTCCCTCCATTGCCGTTGCTGCTTCGACTCATCAACCAGCTCAAGAGGTCCCGGTGCAGGATGATCCTCGTCGCACCGGCGTGGCCGAGGCAGATCTGGTTCCCGGACCTTCTGGACTTGTCAACATCCCCTCCCATCAAGCTGTCGGAGGACGCGGACCTTCTCTCCAGAGAAGGAGGCGCCATCTTCCACCACGACCCGGCGTCGCTGAACCTGCAGGCTTGGCTCCTGCAGCGCTAGAGTTTGGAGGCTACGATATACCGGCCGATTGCAGAGAGGTTCTTGCAAAGGCCAGGGCGTCCTCGACTCTCAAATGCTACGGTCATAAGTGGAAGAGGTTCTCTATCTGGTGCCGAGCACAGAGATCAACCCCCTATGTATTACGGCCCCTCAAGTGCTGCCGTACCTGCTATCGCTGGCAAAGGCTGGGCTAGCCCATGCCTCCATTAAGATTCATCTGGCGGCGATCTCCAGATATACCAGAACCACAGGACGGACGTCCCTGTGGTCCCATCAACTGGTAAAAGAGTTTATGAAAGGACTGTTCCGGTCGTTCCCGCCGGTGAAGGCCCCGGCCCCGGCGTGGGAACTTAACGTGGTGCTGACCAGGCTCATGGGGCCCCCATTCGAGCCGATGCACTCCGCACCAATGAAGTTTGTGTCGTGGAAGACTGCATTCCTGGTGGCCATTACCTCCGCACGACGAGTGGGAGAGATCCAGACCCTATCCTGCAAAGCACCGTATTTGACTTTCCATGCCTCGAGGGTGGTGCTTAGGACGCACCCCTCCTTTATGCCCAAGGTGCCGTCGGACTTCCATCTTAACGAGCCCCTGGTGTTACCTGTTTTCTTCCCGTCTCCTTCGTCGCCAGCCGAGAGGACTTTGCACTCGCTGGATGTGGCTAGAGCACTGAAGTTCTACGTGGACCGCACAAAGAGTTTTCGGAGGACATCACAGCTATTCGTGAACTTTGGACCTGTGAATCAAGGGAAGGCTCTCTCGAAGTCTTCTATTTCCAGATGGCTCTCCGGCTGCATCATGCACTGCCACCGGTTGGCTAACCGACGGCTGCCAGGCCGTCCGAGAGCCCATTCGACCAGAGCGATCGCTGCTACTACGGCGTTCTTATCTGGTGTGCCCCTGCTGGACATCTGCAGGGCTGCTACGTGGTGGTCGACACACACCTTCACGAGATTCTACTGCGTCGATCGGGATTCCAGGGAGGAGTCCAGGGTCGGCCAAGCAGTGCTGCGCAACCTGTTCGCTTAAGGTGAGCCTGGTGAGGAGGTAAGAGATGCTTAATGTTGAGTTTTTTGTATTGCTTAATGTTGAGCCTTTTGCCACCCCCTGTGGTTGTGCATGTGTGTACTGCTATTTATTCTTATATTCATGAGCATGTGAATCCATGCCAGACCCCATGCTGGAGAAGGACAAGTTACTTACCTGTAACTGTTGTTCTCCAGCATGGGTCTGGCATGGATTCACATGCGAACCCTCCCGCCTACCCCTCTGCGGCTCTTCACTTGGGCATACTGCCACTTCACGTGCTACCAAATCTGAAGATGGCTGCCAGAGGCGGGGCTTAGGTAGAGGGCAGTCATTGGCTGTGGTCAGTATGACGCAGAGATCAGTGATTGGTTACTACTACGAAGGACAGATCAGATTCGAAACTGATACTGATTTTTCTTTACCGAGGATTCCCAGCCTGACGACAGGGAATATTCATGAGCATGTGAATCCATGCCAGACCCATGCTGGAGAACAACAGTTACAGGTAAGTAACTTGTTCCTTATTTCCAGACGGGGGTGAGCACTTAACTATAGATGGCACTCCAATAAGTTTATGAAAAGGGGAGGGAAAAAGACAGAATATGGAAAGGTACACCACTCTAAGATTTAGGAACACTATTGGCAAGGCAGAAGAGCAAAAGTCACTTGTGAGCCAAAGTCCGTAGGCTGGGCCCCCTCTTAGAGAGAGCAGAGCACAAATGCGCCCAGGATCGCACAGTTACACTAGGCTTTGAAAGTCTTGCAGAGAGTTCAAAAAGAGTTTAGAGAGGCTCAGAAAAGTTTAGCCAGGGTGTCCCAGGCTAACCCAGGTTCGAAAGCCGGGGGCTAAATCTACTCCGTACAGTCGGTGGCAAGGGAAGCCAGGCGGAACACGGTACCTTAAGTGGGAAGGATCCTCCAGCGGTGGCAGTTGTTCCTGGCAGCAGGTGCAAGTCTCGGCGTCGTCCAGGGGAAGAGAAGATCTCGACTTGGAGGAAAGCTGAAGGTCGTTGCACTACAAGGGAAGAAACCAGCTGCAGAGTTTTTTCCGGTTAAAGGTATTACCCTTTATTTTGCGGTCGTGGTAAAACGTGGTATTCCGATTGCCGGGGTGCTTGGCACAGGCAAGGCGGCCACGAGATGCGTCGGCAAGGTGAAAAGACGGTGAAACTGGTTATCCCCACCACTCAAAGGAAGAAGACTCTCCGGCGGGAGATCTCCTCTGTCGTTGGGAAAAGTGGTGAGACGGTCCAGCAGGTCTCCACCGGTGGTGTCGTCGTGGCAGGTCGGCTCAGCTTCTCCCTTTTCGGATTCTTAGGTCCTGTGGCGACTTCTGAAGTTCCAGTCTCCAAAGCCCTGCTTTTATGCAGAAAACCCCCATTCACTCTGCCTAGCTGTCACTCAAACATGCTAAGTGGTGAGCCGGCCGGCTCACCACTTGGGCCAATCAGGACGGAGTGCGACTTGAGTTGCCTAGGCAACTCAGTCCAGGGTGCCTAATCCCCCCTCCACCCCTCCTAAGTACCCCGGACAGAGTGGCACCACTTTGGAGGGCTTCTGTGGAGAAGCCCGCCAAAAGGTGGAACAAAGGGCTCGACTTGGGTTGGAGTCACAGAAGAGAACACAAACGCCATTTTAGAACCGAGTTTTGGCAAAAAATACCAACCGGAGAATTAATAATAATTAAATAAACCGGCGGTATTTTTGAGGCTATCGTAATTAAATAAATAAAGATGGTAGCCTTGAACAATGGGAAAATCCCATAGAGAAATATTCGCGGTTGAATATAAAAAGTAGTATCCACTGTCACCAGCCAAAACTCGATCAGGGGGGACGGAGACATGCCCCCTCGACTAACAGACCCCGGGGCAATCGAATTGCCCCAGCCAGTACATCCACAATACGATGGTTTGTACTGGTTCTGTTCAGAATTCAAGACTAGTAAAGTCAATGGTGACTTTACATGCCCTGGGAGACAGTAGTCAGTCCCAGGGTATGGAGTCTATACTGGCGGGTCACTATGAAACCCCTGTGTCACTGCACTAAGGGTGCTGTGTAACACACATCACAAAAACACATGAAGCCCTATGGAGTAAAAGACCCCATAGCCCATTAAACACATCTAGAGTCAAAGAAACGCACTCAAATCATGCCCACGAGTGAGGGTAAAAGAGTCTCACTCTTGGCAGGAGAAAAAAATAAACCCCAAAAATCCAGCAAAGCTGCTGGGGGACTCACTAGCTTAGGAAATGCAGCCTAAACAGAGAATTCTCCCTAACAGGTCTATGTCAGGGTCTGGCCAGTCTCGGATTGATCTCTCGCTGGGGTGCTCACTATTTGCGATCCTGCAGCGCTGTTGTTCCCTCGCGCCGAGTAGTACTTCTAGCCATGTGGCTTGTAGAGGTGGAGAGGGGTGTGGGAGGGAAGCTCACCTCACCCACCGCGCCAGGCAGGCTGCAGCTCCTCAAGGTTGGATTGCTGGCTGGGCTAGGTGGGTGTCCCGCATCGTCAGATTTATGTGCGCCCAGGTCGCCCACGTATCTATGCCGGTGGATTGCCGGATGTGAAGCCTTCACGGGCCCAGAGCAGGATCATCACTGCCTCCGCTCCGGGCAGGTTTGTGCTGCGGACCCGGGCGAGCCCAGCCAGTCAGAGGCTCTGTTTGTGGGGGCATCGTGCTTTTTCCGTTATTCAGGTCGATGGCATATTTACCATCAAGTGGCAGTCGGGTTAATGCTACCCACTCATCAACCTCGCCCGGGCCCTCTATTTCTGAACGCCGGTCTGGCCGGACATCCCGCAGGGGCTCCAGCCAGCTCCCACAACTGCTCCGCCAGCGCCTGCACTACCTCCTCATCGCTGTCGCAGCGCTGCGTGGCCGGCAATGGCGCCTGTGCCTCTCACCGTGCCCGTGCCTCGGCTGTGTTTCACCTGGGCAGTGTCGCTGTCGTTGTGTTCCGTGGGGCGAATCTCTGTGCCTCTCACTGTCTCGGTCACCCGCTCAGTTTGGGGTGCCCCGTGGGTTACTTTGGCGGTGTTGAGGCTGTGTTCCAGCACAGACACCGCTGTTGCGATCTCGCTGCTGGGAGGTCTTTCACTCCTTCACACCAACAACCTGGAGTTAGGGGGGCTTTGGGGAGCTTCCACCTGTCCTATTATATCTTCCTGGTCAGCGCAGACTCAATTTTATACAGGATATTCGGGAGCCCTGCTAGGAGCTCACAGTAGAGCCACCATCTTGGTTGGGCTCTCTAGCACCCTCGATTAGCAGACTGATTAAGGGTGGAGGAGCAAGAGAGAGTGGGGACTGGCAGCTAGGAGCGCGGATAGTGGATCGAGAAGGAGGAGGTCAGGCCTTTTCCTGCTAGGCTTGTGGATAAGCTGCGGGAAATATTAGGGACACATGAGCGGGGGAAAAAATGAAGGAAACACTGAGGCTAGCAGAGGAAGCGATAGTGTTGCTACGATGACAAAATGAAGAGCGGGAAAAGGAGGAAAAACGGATAAAGGATGTAGAAGAAGGAAGATGGAGGCATGGGCAGGTTCTTGTGAGGCTTGATACATCAGTTGTCAGACTGGTTGAGGTGGACATGGAGGATGAGGAGACTGCCAGAGGTACACGGGTTGAGCAGGGAGGACGGGAGGTGGCACCCTATGGTAGTGTTGAGAATGCTTCTGTGCCTGTAGAAGGATCCGGGTATGTGGTAGCTGAAGTAGACAAAGAAGACAAGGAATTGGATGCCGAGCTGGGTGAAGTCGCCCTACCTCGCACTCCAGTAGCAGCGATAGGTAATACGCCATATAATCTAAGCATGCACCGGGGTACTTACGTGGCTGTAGCAAGTAGTAAGGGAGAGGGGGAAGACTCTAGTTAAATCGGATGTGACTCAGTTTCTGTTACTCCAGAACAGTCAAAGAAGGGCGTATTATGTCCCGTGGTCACACATTGATGGGAATAAACTGATGAAGACCCTCCCTTCGCTCACTGCAGGAGCAGGGAAGTGGATTTACGCATTGGAGAAACATATCGCCGGTGTCACGTTGGCCATAGGAGGCATGAAAAACCTATTCACGGCTCTGATGGGGGAGTGGTCAGATGAGATTTGGAAAAAAGTGGGATATCTGGGGGTTCAGCTAGACATGAACACCCATGACAGAGCAGCGTTCAATAATTATAGGGCACAGGTTTGGGGGGCCATGCAAGTTATGTATCCGGATAGAAGTTCGATATTAACAAAGACAATGAAATTGGAGGATTATCCTGCTGCAAACATCAAGTTACTTCAAGAGATGTGGAGAGCAGAGAAGGGTGGGATTAAAGTGTGGCAATTGGTTATCATATGCTGAAGAAAGGACTCCCTAACGAGGCCCAGCATGATTTAGATAATGTGGTAGAAATGGAGGTCAAGAGTTGGCCTGAGATTCAAGTGCACATTCTGCATTTTTGCAATAGAAGACAAGAAAGGGAGAGTGTAGAGCAGGCACACCAAAGCAGAGGCTAAGCTCATTCAAAAGAAATTGGCGAAGGTATGTCTAGAAGGGGCAGTAAATAAAAGTTCTATGGAGGGACAGCACGGGCAATAATGACAACAGGGAAACAGAGAACCAGGTATGGCACCGTGGTGGATGGATGGGTATGTTCCTGGTCCAAGGCCAATGAGAGGGTTTCCGAGGGGCAAGGGATTATTTTTGCGAGGATCAGGTCATTTGGATGATTCGGAGGAATGGATCCTCTGTTTAATGGGCCGATGGGAAACTGTTATGGGGAATTCTATGCGAGTCAGTGTTGGTCGTGTGGAAGGTTGGGGCACGTGTTACGAAATTGTCGTAAACTGCCTGTGAGGATTCCCCCAAAAACCTAGCCTGGGACCCTTCTTATGTGGCATGGGAAAGGCAGACGTTTTCTGATCCCGACCCTGGGGGTGGTGTTCTGCGGGAGGATCACATAAGTGGGGAGCAGGACAGAACGAATGGGGAAAACCCCCTTGTTCAACTTCCCCGAGACCTCAACCATATAATGGCTTTTGCATAACAGAAGTGAGAAAAACGAACTTTGTCATTATGGTCTTCAAGTCTCCTAATTCCCAAAGTACTGGGGTGAAGAAGAGAGCTAAAGAGGAATAAAACTGCAAGAGTGGTCTGCTTGTTAATGGGAATGACCCACACCTGAGGCAGACTGGAAGGCTTAAAAGGCCCCCTCAGGTGCAAGCCAATAGTGAGCAGGGAAAACAGTGTAAGCAGCAGAAACTGGAGGAGGGATAACACGCCGGGACCACTGTCAAGTAGAGAACAGTAGCCGGTCCTGAGAGGGTCTTTGTCTCCGGAATCCTTGACTGCAGAGGTAGTGGAGCAGGAAGCGTGCGAGAGGGAAGCTTGCCCTCTGAAGACCTATTTTGCAGAGGCTATGCAGCGAGAAGCGAACGTGTGGAGAGCTTTCTTCCATGCCAGGCTGTCTCTGATGGCCAGCGAGCACCAGAGAGCCTCTGGAGCAAAGGAACCTCTGTGTACAACTGGCACGGGTGGCAGCAGACCAAAAGCATTAGATTGCCGGGTCTCAATGAGCCGCTGAAACAGAGTACCTGTGAGCAGCGAGGGAATCTGACATGCACACCTTACCCGGTGAGTTCACAAGCTGAAAGTGACACGGAGCACTGCTTGCATGCTCGATACAGGTGGGCATAAACACTTGCATATGAATGCAAATATTACTGAAGGCAATTTTGAATGTCGAACTATCAGAAACCAAAGAAAACATTATTTTTCAAAACTAATGCAACTAATGAAAGTTCATAAGGTTGTAAATCTTTTTGCCCATATTTAAAGTAGCATTTAACAAAAGCTGGTATAAACCCATATACCAAAGTCAAGAAAGAAGCAGAATAAAACCATAACCTTGTCAGTGTTTGTTTGATAACGCAGTGGGAAAACAAGAGTGGTAAGAAGGCTACCCTTCTGGAAAAGTTTGTTTAGAGGGAGAGGAGCATAACTTGGAGAGGTTTTGGAAAGTACAAAACAGTACTAAAGAGCACAAATGTTGATCTTACCTTCCCTGAAAAATTGCTTAAAGTTTGATGTTGTAAAGTGATGAACACTGCAAAGTTGATTTAAGCTGATCTTAACCACACATGCACTTGTTTGCAAATTACTATTTGGTGAGGGGAGTAGCGAACATGAAGTAGTAGGCCTGGCATGGTAGTTAACCAGGGAGAAGTTGATGCAGTGCTGTGAAGTGGTGTTAACAAATTATGCTGACTTTCATTGCTGAATCAAGAACTCTATAAAACTGCTGCAGAGGTGTTATTTACCATCAGAAATAATAAGTTCTCCAGCATGGGGTCTGGCATGGATTCACATGCTCATGAATATTCTCCGTCGTCAGGCTGGGAATCCTCGGTAAAGAAAAAACCAGTATCAGTTTCGTTTCTGATCTGTCTTTCGTAGTAATAACCAATCACTGGTCTCTGCTTCATACTGACCACAGCTAATGACTGCCCTCTACATAAGCACCGCCTCTGGCAGCCATCTTCAGATTTTTACCGCACGTTCATGTGTTGGGATCCTCGTGCTATTGCTCTCGAGTGTTAGTGCTATTTTTTCACGTTTTTTCTCAAAAACTTCGTTTTTTCCGGTCAAAGAGCCTCAAGCTCCACCGACTCTCCATCCGATCAACGGGGACCCGTGTCGGATTCGTCTGCGCCCCTCAAGGGTGAAGATTTCATCGAGCTACGTTTTGGAAGACTCCAGAAGCTTCTCAGGCCCGGACATGGCCCAGGAGAAGGGAAGCTCGACGCCCGGAAAGCTGTTCAGGGTCTGCCCTGGATGCCAGCTGCAGAACGTCTTGAAGGAGGACGAACACTCCTTTTGTCTCTACTGCTTACATGAGGACAAGACGCACGTGGAGAAGGACTGTGCGTTTTGCGGCAATATGTCGGAGCGGACCATGAAGGACCGCCACCAACGCCTCGCCAACTGGCTGGAAGGGAAGAGCCCGTCAGGCGAGAAGAAGAGGAAGAAATCCGAGCGGTCTTCTAAGACCTTTGAGGACGCCCCGGCGACGGGGGTCCAACACAAGGCCAAGCACCGCGAGTCCGCTGGCACCGGGAGCGCCGAACGGTCGGGCTCTACGGGCGCCAGGCAGGGCGCACCCTCCCCGGCACCTTCAGCCACGAGCCAACGCTCTGGGTCGGGTAAGAGGAAGGGCGAGCACCCGGCGAAGCTCCTGGAGAGGCCCCGGTCGAGCTCGAAGGCCCCATCGGAGGGGGAGCGAGGCAGTGTCCCCCCCCCCTCAAGGATAAGGCGGTGAGCACACCTAAGGTGGTGAAGGCCTTAATCATCCGGCCAAGCCCTCTATCGATACTGTCGCGGCGGCCCTGGCTCAGCCTGTGGAGGCTACACCAGTGGTGGCGACCTCGGGGCTCAGAGTCTCCCTGCCACCTCGGAGGGAGCCCTCTTTTGTGCCCATCGATAGGACCCCCGTGAAATCCCCGGCGGGGAAGAAAAAGGGGAGGCAGGGTGTCGTCGTAGATTCGGCTTCAACCTCGGAGGAAGAGCTGATCGAGGTCTTAAGCCACGGCCTTGGCGTGGATGAAGACCGGCCCGTCGGGATGGATCCCGACGCAGGTGACGACGACATCGTCGAGGGTGCCGACGGGGCCCCTGATCGCCCGTCGGATTCCCCTCTGCCAGCGCCGCAAGACAACTCGGCGGCCATTTTGTTGGCTATACAGTCCCTAGGCTCAGAGATAAGGACGAGACTACCGTTGCTGACGGAGGAACCTCTCCCGTCGGGGGATCCTGAACCGGGACCTTCTGGTGTTCCCCCGCCCAAGAAAAGAAGGATTCACCCTCCACCTCCTTTTCAGCCGTCGCGACCCGTCCAGCCTTCCTCCCCGTCCACCCGAGGGGATGATACGGGGACTGACACGGCAGCGACGGGTACGGACGACGAGGTATACGACGAGGATCTACCGTCGTCACCTCCCACCAGGGCTTCTCCGCCCGACGAGATTGGATCGTTCCACTCCATGATCGCCAGGGCATCCGAGCTTTTCCAACTCTGCCCTGAGGAGAAGAAAAAGGAAGGATTCCTTTATCAACGGCGCGAGGCCAAGAGGAAGACGGTCCTCGCGGTGCCTCTACTGGACGACATTTGGGATGAGGGCCTCACCCTCCTCAAGAACCCTTCCACGACGCCAGCTAGAAGAAACCGGTACGAGAAGAAGTACCGGGTCCCGGACGAGGCCCCCCTGTGCCTCCGGGCGCAGCCTACCCCGGACTCCGTCGTCTCCGCGGCGGCCAGGAAGAAAGCGGAGGGGGGGTGCAGCCTCCACATCGACTTCCCCACCGGACGGCGAGGGAAAGAAATTGGATGCTATGGGACGCAGGGTCATCTCGTCTGCAGCGACGACGATTAAAGCGGCCAACGCCCTGGCTATCGTGGCCCGCTACGACAGGGAGCTATGGTACAGACTGGCTCCCCTGCTGGACTTCCTACCGGACGACAAGAGGGCGGATGCTCTGGAGATCCTACAGGAAGGTGAAGTGGCGTAGGACCACGCCATCACTATTGCGACGGACATCGCCGACTCTGGGTTTTGCCAGTTGGGCAACGGCATGTGCCTTAGGCGGCGTGGATGGCTCAAGGCTACGGACTTCCGTCAAGACGTACAGACCAGAGTCCTGGACATGCCGTTCGATGGGAACAACCTGTTTGGGAAAACAGTGGACGATTCCCTTCAGGCCATTAAAGCGGACACTGAGACGGCCCGGGCCCTTGGGGTTCTACAGCACCGACGGACGCCCTTTCGGAGCAGCGGAGGCAAGGGCGCCTCCAAAGGTTCCGGCGGCGGTTTCTCCACCTACCGTCAAGCGTCCCGCTCGTCGTCTCAGGAGGCCTACAGAGGACGAGGCACGTCTGGCGGACCCCGCCGTCGTCGCCAAGGAGGTCAAGGCGGCAAAGCCTCGTCGAAACAGGATTGAACCGGCTGTGGGGTCGGGCCCCCACCGAAGCACCCCGGTGGGAGGCCGGCTGGCGAGCTTCGTCAGCGTGTGGGAGTCCATCTCCACCGACCGTTAGGTGCTGGACGCCTTAGCCCGGGGCCACACGCTCGAGTTTCAAAGAAGGTGCCCGCGCGTCCCCCCCGTGGCCAGGAAAGAGCTTCACGTCCCTCAGCTTCTCCTGGAGGTAAAGGCGATGCGCAGGAAGGGCGCCATCGAACTCGTCCCAAAGAGGCTTCGGGGCTGTTAGGCAGAAACCTGTATTCTGCAGGGCTTCACCGGTGGTGTCGTCTTGGCAGGTCGGCTCGGCTTCTCCCTCTTCGGCTTCTTAGGTCCTGTGGCGACTTCTCAAGAACCAGTCCCAAAAACCCTGCTTTTATGCAGCAAACCCCCATTCATACAGCCTAGCTGTCACTCAAACATGCTAAGTGGTGAGCGGGGTGGCTCACCACTTGGGCCAATCACACTAGAGTGCGACCTGAGTTGGCAAAGCAACTCGGTCCAGGGTGCCTAAACCCCCTCCCACACCCCCTGTGGTACCTAGACAGAATGGCACCACTTTGGAGGGCTTCTGTGCAGAAGCCCGCCAAAAGTGGAACAAAGGCTCGACTCGGGTTCAGGGTTACTGAAGTGAACCTAGACGCCATTTTGGCGGCGAGTTCCGGCAAAAAATCCCAACCGGTGAATTTATATTAATTAAATAAACCGGCGGTATCTTTAACATTGCACCAAAAAGTGGTGCATCAAAAACCAATGGGAAATCCAATTGGGAAATATTCCGGTGGAATATTTCTGTGGTATCCACTGCCACCAGCCAGAACTCGGCGAGGGGGGACGGGGCAGTACCCCCTCGACAACAGACCCAGGGGCAATCTAATTGCCCCTAGCAGTACTTCCACAGTAAGATGGTTTGTACTGGTTAAGTTCCTAAGTTAAGACTAGTAAAGTCAATGGTAACTTTACTGACCCAGGGAGACAGTAGTCAGTCCCAGGGTGTGGAGTCTATGTTTGGGGGTCTCTAAGACACCCCTGTGCTACTGCACTGAGGGTGCTGTGTAACACACATTCAAAAACCAATGATGGCCTATGGGGAAAATTACCCCCTAGCCCATAAGCACATAGCAAGTCACAGAGAACACTCTCAAGTCATGTCCAAGAGTGAGGGTAAAAGAGTCTCACTCTTGGCAGGAGAAAAAAATAAACCCCAAAAATCCAGCAAAGCTGCTGGGGGACTCACTAGGTTAGGAAATTCAGCCTAAACAGAGAATTCTTCCTAACAGGGGCTCCGGAGTTTACTCGAGATACTTCCTCGTGAAGAAGAAGACGGGAGGATGGCACCCCATACTAGACCTGTGACGTCTGAACAAGTTCATCAGGGCGCAGAAGTTCCGGATGGTCACCCTCCAGCACGTCCTGGGTCAGCTGGAGGAAGGAGACTTCCTGTCGTCGTTGGATTTGGAGGATGCCTACTTCCATATTCCCATCCTAAAGGGGCACCGAAAATTCCTCAGGTTTGTGGTCCAAGGGCGTCACTACCAGTTCAAAGCCCTCCCCTTCGGACTACGGTCGGCACCCAGGGTATTTACCAAGTGCCTTGCACCGGTGGCGGCGCAGCTGCGCCGCGAGGGGATCCACGTCTACCCCTACCTAGACGACTGGCTCATCCGAGCCAAGACGAGGGAGCTCGCCGTGGAGCACACGGCAAGGACCGTCCAACTTCTCACGGACCTGGGATTCTCCGTGAACTACGCCAAGTCCCACCTGGTACCCGCGCAAAACGCACTGTTTCTGGGAGCAAAGCTCGACACAGTGTCCCTTCTGGCCTCCCCTCTCGGAGGAAAGGACCAGGTCCATCCTGAGCAAGTTACAGCGGATGTTGGTTTCCGACGCGGCCAAGGTGAGGTCCATCAAGTCCCTCCTCGGAATGATGTCTTCTTGCATCTACCTCATTCCCATGTGCAGGCTCCGGATGCGCCCGTTACAGGAGCTCCTGGACGCGTGCTGGATCCAAACGACGGGCGGCTTCGAGGAGAGGATCACACTCGACGAGAGTTTCCGCCGAGCGGTCCGGTGGTGGGGCACCCACGCGCATCTGACGGCGGGCATGGACTCCCAGACCACCAGGAGACAGTGACCATGGATGCCTCCCTGGAAGGGTGGGGAGCGCACACCGAAAATCTGCACGCGAGAGGCCTTTGGCTCCCGACGGAGAAGTCCCTCCATATCAACGTCCTGGAGCTCCGTGCAGTGTTCTGGGCCCTCAGGTACTTCCTTCCGTCCCTCAAGGGCAAGGTGGTGAGGATCTTCACCGACAACACCACCACCATGTTTTACATCAGGAAACAGGGCGGAACCAGGTCCCCAGCACTGTCCAAGGAGGCGCAGGACCTGTGGCATTGGGTCGTCGCCCAAAGGATGTTTCTGGTGCCGTTTCATCTGGCAGGGATAAAAAACACCATTGCCGACTCACTCAGCAGGGAGCTGCGCTCGTGCCACGAGTGGGAACTACGGCAGGATCTAGTGGATCGCCTCTTCCGACGGTGGGGCACACCCCAGATCGACCTGTTCGCGACGGCGACGAACTCCAAGTGCCGGAGGTTCGCCAGCAGGTTTCCCCAGGCGAGGAGCATGGGCGATGCTTTCTCGTTCCCCTGGGAGGGCCTGTTCCTCTACGCGTTCCCTCCTTTGCCACTGCTAATCCGGCTCGTCAACCAGCTCAAGAGGTCACGGTGCAGGATGATCCTCGTCGCACCTGCGTGGCCGAGGCAGATATGGTTCCCGGACCTTCTTGACTTATCAGCGTCCCCGCCAATCAAGCTGCCGGTGGACGCGGATCTACTCTCCAGGGAAGGAGGCGCCATCCTCCACCACGACCCGAAATCGCTGAACTTGCAGGCCTGGCTCCTGCAGCGCTAGAGTTTGGAGGATACGACATACCGGCCGACTGCAGAGAGGTTCTTGCAAAGGCCAGGGCGTCCTCGACTCTTAAATGCTACGGACACAAATGGAAGAGGTTCTCTGTCTGGTGCCACACACAGAAGATTAACCCTCTACGGATTACGGCTCCCCAGGTACTGCCGTACCTGCTGACGCTGGCCAAAGCTGGACTGGCACACGCGTCCATCAAGATTCATCTTGCTGCGATCTCCCGATACACCAGAACCACGGGCCGGACGTCCTTGTGGTCTCATCGTCTGGTGAAAGAGTTCATGAAGGGACTGTTCAGATCGTTCCCGCCGGTGAAGGCTCCGGCACCGGCGTGGGAGCTCAACGTGGGAGCTCATGCTCATGGGACCTCCGTTCGAGCCTCTGCACTCGGCCCCGTTGAAGTTTCTGTCGTGGAAAACAGCGTTTCTTGTGGCCATCACCTCCGCACGACGGGTGGGAGAGATCCAGGCCCTTTCCTGCAAGGCCCCGTACTTGACTTTTCACGACACGAGGGTAGTGCTCAGGACGCACCCATCCTTCATGCCCAAGGTACCGTCGGACTTCCATCTCAACGAACCCTAGGTGTTGCCTGTGTTCTTCCCGTCGCCTTCGTCGCCGGCTGAGAGGACTTTGCACTCGCTGGATGTGGCTAGAGCGCTGAAGTTCTACGTGGACCGCACAAAGTGTTTTCGGAAGACGTCACAACTCTTTGTGAATTTTGGACCTGTCAATCAGGGGAAGGCTCTCTCAAAGGCTTCCATTTCCAGATGGCTCTCCGGCTGTATCATGTACTGTCATCGGTTGGCAAACCGACCGCTGCCTGGCCGTCCGAGAGCCCATTCCACCAGAGCGATCGCAGCCACCACGGCGTTCCTTTCTGGTGTGCCCCTGCTGGACATATGCAGGGCTGCTACATGGAGGTCGACGCACACCTTCACGAAATTCTACTGCGTCGATCGGGATTCCAGGGAGGAGTCCAGGGTCGGCCAAGCAGTGCTGCGCAACCTGTTCGCCTGAGGTGAGCCTGGTGAGGAGGTAAGATGCTTAATGTTGGGTTTGATGTAATGCTTAATGTTGAGCCTTTGCCACCTCCCGTGGTTGTGCATGTGTGTACTGCTATGTATTCTTTATTCATGAGCATGTGAATCCATGCCAGACCCCATGCTGGAGAAGGAACAAGTTACTTACCTGTAACTGTTGTTCTCCAGCATGGGTCTGGCATGGATTCACATGCGAACCCTCCCGCCTACCACTCTGCGGCTCTTCACTTGGTCATACTGCCACTTCACGTGCTTCCAAATCTGAAGATGGCTGCCAGAGGCGGTGCTTAGGTAGAGGGCAGTCATTGGCTGTGGTCAGTATGACGCAGAGACCAGTGATTGGTTATTACTACGAAAGACAGATCAGAAACGAAACTGATACTGATTTTTTTTCTTTACCGAGGATTCCCAGCCTGACGACGGGGAATATTCATGAGCATGTGAATCCATGCCAGACCCATGCTGGAGAACAACAGTTACAGGTAAGTAACTTGTTCCTTATTAAAAAGTACCCTGACACAGACAAATTATGTTGCTACTGATTAACTGGGGAAATATTCTTTAGTTAGTGAAGAAGATTATTTTGAACCTTGCTATTTTGTAAGAGGAATAGAAATAACTGTTGAGCCACAGGAGTTTTGGAACTTTCTGTTATCAAGTTGGAGTTACAAATAACTGTATTGGAAGTTTGTTGCAAACCAAGATTTCCTTGTTTCTTTTTGGAACAGTGGAACCGAATGCTGCTTGAATCTGGGCAAGGGGAATTCACCCAGATTATAAGGAGAGACTATTTTCATACTGTGAATTTAACTATTATATTATTTTGTTGCCTTTGAACTGCCGTACATTACCTTGTTGAGTTACTATATGTAGAACTGTGAGGCACAGATATCCTTTGTTAGTGTTTCCTTTAGTTTATTTTAGGCAGGGAACCCCAACCCTTGCCAGGGTAGGGAAAGGTGTTTATCCAACCTTTTGAGTTAATAAAATGTCATCTTTTGAATAACCTTCACAATATTGTCCCCTTCACGTTTTGGACCTCTCACAAGCTGAAGTATTTTAATATGGGGCCTCAACAGATGCAAGCCCCGACCCTGCCATATGCCCCGTGCTTTGTACAATCACAGCTGGCACGGGTTGAACAGAACCCAGCGACTGGGGCTGCACAGACCTTCGGGATCCCACCGACCATGCCAGCACAAGCATCGGCTCTCCTCAGCCCGAATATGTACCAAGTGTAGGACAGCTCACACGGGTCTCTGATGTGTTCAGTCCTGTCGTTACACCGAACGGAAGAGGGACCCTGGACAGGTGTGTGGGTAGTTGACCAAATGTTTTCATTCATGGTCGACACAGGGGCTACACAATCTTGCATTAAGGAAGGTGAGGTCCCCTTGTCAGGCAAAACGATGGACACAGTGATTCTCTGGGGCTATCCTATCAGTTCCTTATACTGAAGATTTTCGTATTAAGGTGGGTCTCAAAATGTATCGGCCCCTTTGTTATATTGTACGGACACCCCAGCAAATCTTTTGGGAAGGGACTTCCTGAGCAAGTTGCAGAACTCGATTACCTTCACAGAGGATGGCATTGTATATTCGACTCCATGGTTCTATCTGGTAAGGGAAGCAGCGTGTTTTCAGACGTATTGTAGCGACTGCCGTGCATGCAGAATTGTTTTTTATGGGGTGATGATTTTGCTGGGTATCGGGATCAGACATCAAGCATGGCTGGGGTACCATTTGAATTCTTATATCAGCCTGATGTGTTGCAGGAAGTAACGCCAGGTGCCATTTTAACGATTCTCTTAGAAAACATAGTGATCAAGAAGAAGAGGGAGGGTCTCTCAGGCACAGATGAGGCAGGCGGAGAGTGGCACACAGTTGTGTGCATCAATCCGACCTTGTCGCTGAGGGACATGTCCGACGAGCAATTGTTCGAAGACACAGGAGAGATGGTCTTTGAAATTGGGGTGCCTTGCCAGATAGAGATTGAGCAAAGGGAGCTACCACAGACCATGCTCATCGTTGGAAATACATCGCCATTTTGAACAGAGGATTTGGGGAAAGTGCCGGACCATTTGTGGACCAGCAATCCTTATGATGTAAAACTGATCGTGTTGGAGCAGTGAGGATAACATTGAAACCCGGGGCTATATTACTATGGGTTAAGTAGTACGACATGTCTAGGGAGGCAGACAGAGATTTATGAGACCATTATGGCATTGTTGGAGCAAGGCATCATACAACCATCTGTGCCCCCATGCAATACGGATATCTACCCTGTGAAGAAACCAAAGGGGTCCAATTGGAGGATGGTCCAGGATTTGTGCCCCCTCAATAATATTGTTGGGGTGGAATTACCGGTGATACCGAATCCTGCCACCATTCTCTGCAACATCCCTTCTTGGTTGATGCACTTCAGTTATTGATTTTAAAAAAAAGCATTTTCTTTCTTCCTTTACACCAGCGTTTACATATCATGATCAGGGATTTGAGCACATGAGGTTGCCACTGGGGTACTGCAAATTGAGTGTTTTTAATATGGTGTCTCAGCTGGATTTTGGGAATTTACATGTGTCCCATACCATAGTTCATTATGTGGCCGGTCTGTTAGTCTGTAGCACTTCAGAGGAGCAGTGTCAAGGAGACTCAACGCTCCTCACCCTGCACGCGGAGAAGGGGTACAAAGCGGACAAAGAAAAATTGGAGTACTGCCAGACAGAGGTAGTATATTTGGGGCAAGAAATATTGCCTGCAGAATAGAAGGTAATGCTGGAGAGAGCCAACAATGCAGTTCAGAATACTCCTCAGGCATTCACAGTGAAGCAGATGCAGCAGTTTTTGGGGCTCTGTAACTTTTGTAGATAGATCTTTGAAAACTTTCGTTATGGGAGGCCCTCACTACAGGGACTCAAGGATGTGCAAAAGGCAAAAAGTCTGATAGAGTGGTCTGAGGAAATGGGTACTTGCTTTCGGGAACTTAAGGCGGTGATCAGCAATGCTCTGGTTTTGGCAAGCCTGAATTACAAGAAACCATTTGTTCTTTTTTCACATTCGAATGGGCAGGTAATGATAGTGGTCCTGACCCATCAAACCTCGCTAGTCCACAAACCTTTAGTGTATTGCAGCGGCCTCCTAGACCCAGTAATGCTGTGCCAGTTCCCTTGTGAGAAAGCTGTAGTGGCAGCAGCTTTTGCGATTAAAGTTTTCGACCATTACTGTGGGTTTCCCTCTGAACTTGTACGTGAAGCATGCAGTTCTTTGCGATCTTCGAAAAGTCGAAGTCCATGTTATTACTCAGATATTCAGGGTATGAGGTAATTTTGTCAAATGCATTTTTTTAACCCATTTTATTGGCATGTAATAAACAAAAGCACACACCTTCATACCTTAAATAAAAAAAGCCAGCAGTTGCATTCAAATGGGGCTGATTAGCTTGCACACACTACCATTTTCGGGATGCTTTCCTTCTTCCCACACTTGTACCGGCTTCCTCTCTTAGGTGCCCAGATCTATTCCAGTCCCTATTGCTCACGGGCCACCGTCCGTCACCAGCATACAGGCCTCTAATCATGTCTCAGGGGACGATGCCCGCCACTTATAAAGCCTTCTGTTCAACCTTTGGGCCAGGGGTTGCATCAGCTATATTTTAATTGTCCATTATGTCCAACAGTCTCAACCTATTTCCCTCCATGGCGGTTTCTACTCCCGCCCCCCCCACCACCCTGACCCCCTCCCCTCTGTCGATCTCCCTCCCACACCACATACTAGTTAAAAATTCCTACCATTATATGTAATTGCAGCTATGGGGTCACGGGGGAAGTGCATCCGACAGGGGGAACCTCACCTGTACTAATGCATCCCACGCATTCACATCCTCGCTCGCTTCCTGTGACCCTCTTTGCACTGCCCTGTGCCTCCCTCATTCCACTATGCACCGCTTTATGCCGGACAGAAGTTTCTGCGATCGCCCAGCTTTGTAAGTCATTTCATCATGCTTCAACCCTGGCAGCGTCTTTAGACTTCCAGGTCATTGCAATTCTGTGTGTTTTATATGCTGTTTCCCTCGCAGGAACAATCCCGCCAGGCATGGATCTCAATGCCCCCCTTAGCCACTTTATCTGCAATTGCAGACCAGAACCTTTGAACCACCGGACAGGTCCAGAATTGAGTACAAGGTCCGCTATATCCTTTGCACGTCGAGGGCATGAACACTGGCTCACCCTGTGGTACTGGGATATTCTGTGTGGGGTCATGTATGACCTTTGCATAACGTAAAGTTGTGTCAACTTGAAACAGGTGTTCGTAGAGCCTTTTTAGTGTAGATCAAAGGCCGGGCCCATCCACATCTGTAAAGGTCCTACCTAGGTCTGTTCCTCATTGTGAGCGCACTTTCAGAACTGGCTCACTTAATTTGTTTGAAAGTAACTTCTACACCCTGGAGATCCCATGACCACCTTCTGACATGTCATACATGGTTTCGAGTATTGGGTCACTCTCAATGCCCTTGCGAAATTCCAGCCATCTAGTCCCATCCTTTTAAACAAGATCCCATGTAGTAAAAATGTTAGTTTTTGCCACCCCGAAATCCGTGCCAAGGAATTGCTCTCTTCCTGCAACAAATCGCCCACTGTAGTCGACCCAATTGTTTCCCAGTGCATTCTAATCTCTCGTAAAGGATTTAATTTTGTGTCTAATAACCTTACCAATGGGATATTGGGGGAATAGGGATAGACAATTCACATTAATTTCCAGACTCTACCCCAAAAAGTCTTACCCAATGCTAATAAGTGGGGCAAACGAGAGAATCTGGCCTTGTGTACCCACAATGCCTCTTTCAAAAAGTTTTGTGTAATAGAGGGATGCGGTAAAATGGTACCCAGAGAGGGCTCATCTGCCAACCAAGCCACGACAAACTGCAACTGCCCTGCAAGGTAATACAGTTCAAAGTGGGGTAACCTGATCCGGCCGTCCTTATAGTCACTATGAAAGGTGCTCAGGGCAATCCCCCACCCCCTATAAAATCTCTGGCAATTGAGTCTAACTAACAAAGAACTTTTTAGGACCATTAAAAGATATATTTCCAAAGTGGTTTAGTAACCCCGGGAGTACTACCGTTTTCAAGACAGTGGCTTGTCCTGCCATAGAAGGGGGAATTTCCTCCAGAACACCATAGATTTGACAGTTTTATCCACCACTTCCTGAGTGCTACGTTCATGTGAGGCATTAAAGTTATGCCATACATTTACCCCGAGATATCTAAAAGTCTTTGTTTCCCATTTCAGGTCCAAATTGGGCAGCTGTCTCCGAAGGAGGCCAGACAACCGGGCTAGCGGGGGGAAAAAACAGGACTTTTGATGACTACTAATATGAATTCCAGAGAAGTCTGCAAACCTGTCTATTACATCAAGGATGTACTGTAAATTAAATTCAGGGTGTGTGATGTACAGGAGCATATCATCAACATACCGAGAGAATAAGTGCCTGACCCTGTCGATGGATGCCTGCCTCTGGTAGCTCCAGAAAACTGCCAGGGGCTCTAAAATGGGAATAAAAAACATTGGGGACAGCGGACATCCCTGCCTAGTACCCTTCATACTGTTACATCCCGTCCCCTTTCCTCCATACTGTATGGGCGTCCCTCGCGAGGGACGGGAGACAGAACCTTTTTCACCACCGGTGCCACACCTCAGTTTTGCGAGTCGACAGGAACGAGCCGAATTCACCAGCGCTCCTGGGTTTAGCTTTGGCCATGTAATACCACACGCTCTTCCCCAGATATTCTTCTATCTTTGTCTTTTTCTTTTCAATAGGTACTTGGTCCTCCAACGCCACGCTCCTCCCCGGCGCATGTCGACTTTAGCGGGCTTCAGCAGGTGTCCAGCCTGCGAGGGGAATTTCCCTACATCTGACCCCCATGCCCTTTGCCTCTGCTGCCTTGGCCCCGACCACGGCTGGGAAGATTGTTCCATGTGCGACGTACTGACTCCATGGGCAATGAAGAACAGGCTAGCTAGGTGGAGAGAGCTCTTCCAGAAGTCCCCTCCGGAGGACCTAAAGGACTTCGTCAAACATTGCTCGAGGCCGAAGGAAAGGCCTCTATTCACCATTGCACGCCGTAAAGGCAACTCCTTCCCAAAGAAGCGCTCGACCGGGAGGAACTTTTGGGTTCTAGCACCGTATCCTTCCAGGGTCAGTGCTGAGAGGCCGCAAGGTTCTTTTACCGGGGTTACTCCCGAGGGGCAACACCCTAGTACCAGCATGTCCGAGGGGGCACCTTCACGCAGTACTACCGGCAGCTCTGCCGAGGGCAATACGCCTTCCAGGTCACGGCCTGATGTGCGGGATAGGTCTTTTGTTCCAACACCAAGCGTCTTGGACGGGACTGGTTCCAACGAGCCAAGCACCACGACTTCGCCACATGGCAGGCAGCTCGTCAAAATGGCCTCCGCGTTAGACAAGATGGCCGCTCGTCCGATACCGCCTCTTGCAGAGCTGTTGGAGGAAAGAGTCACAAGGTAGGACTGGTGTCAACCAGGTGCGTGGCCTACAGTTTATTGGTCAGCAGTGCAGGGCATGTTTCCCCTGCACCCCAGGCAGATTGTGACCCGGCCCCAGTTGCCCTTAGCCACTCCCTCGATATCACTTGCTACCTCTACAGCCTCCGAAGACCGGTTCTTCAAGAGGTTCCTAGGGCTGATTTGATCTCCCCAGATGGGGGCCATCCTCCGGGATGCCATCAGGGACATGCTCCCCCAGGTCACTCCACCAGCACCCATAGTCATTCCTTGTATGGCTGCGGTACCACGGCCCCAGCGCTGCCCCTGCCGGCTCCTCTGATTCTGGCTTCCCTGACTCCCACATTACAGGCAGCTCCGCAACAGCCTCCTCAGCAGCCACCTGCTCCGGTATCCACACCGCAGCCCAAGCGCATTGCACCCCTCCACCAGTTCAGGACCCTCCAAGCACTCTGGTGGACACTGATGAAGAGGAGGACCCTGACACGCCATCTTCAGCCAGGGCCTTGCACAAACGCCTTGCAGATCTAGCAGAATATTTGGGCCTTCCTCAGTCCCAAGGTAGAGCAGCCAGAGGAGGGGGTCTTGGCAGAGGTCCTCACCCTGAAACCCCCCATCTAAACGGGGATCCTGATGCAGAAGGACGTAGTTGCCCTGGCCAAGAAGTGGTGGCTCAAGCCGCACTCGGCCCAACCTGTCAATCGGCACCTAATGCCAATTATAGGCAGATGGAGGGGGATACACTCTTGGTTTTGTTGCACCCTCAACCGCATGCCTCGATGATCGCTGCAGCGTCACTCTACTCTAAGCCTCAGTCGTCCTCGGCCACCTCGTCCTCGACACTGCTAAGCAATGAGGAGAAGATATTCGAGGCGTACAGGAAAAAGCTGTACTCCAACGCCTCCTCGCACCTGCGTCAAGCCAATGCGGGTGCCATGCTTAAAGCAATTAACCAAAGGCTCTGGTGGGAAATTGTGGACTTTCTCCCAGAATTTCCAGTGCAGAGCCAAGCGTGCTTCAAGGCAAGCCTAGGAGAAGCCAGGCTGGTAGCGCAGGACATCATGGAGTCCACTGTGGCCCACATTGATACCTCTGGCCGGGCCATCTGCATCACCACGGACATGAGGGACTGCCTGGCTCCGGGCTACTAAGTTTAACCCGACATCCAGGAACTCATATTGGACCTTCCATTCGAGGGTCGTGACCTCTTTCACTCCACCACGGATGAAGAATTGGATAAAAAGAACAGCTTGCAAACGGCGAAGTCTTTATTCTTACTAAGGCCATGCCCAATGCCTACACCCAGTCACAGCAACGCTCCGACAAGGAGTGGGCCTTTGGCGGGTTCCAGGGCTTTCAAGAACGAAGGTCCAAGCAATCTGACCGTTCTCAGAGACAACACTGGAGGAAACAATAAAGGGGGTGGGCAAGGGCTTTTTCCAATCCCCCACCCCCGCAACAGCCTCCGAGGGAATGAAGGCATGACATGTCCCTTTGGGTCCATGTGTCTCCGGTGGTGAGGGGGGAGGTGGACAGGTTTTCCTTTTACATGCAATTTTGGTGCGAGAATTTTTTGGACCCCTGGATCCTCTCCGTAGTCTCCACGGGGTACCGCCTACCGGTACCTTCCTCTCCTCCCCTCCTCTCCCACAGATTGGGACATCAACTCTGTTGGCAGAGATCGGTCGCTCGTCGAGAGCCATGCTGTGCGAGGCTTGGGCTTTTATTCCAGGATTTTCGCCATACAGAAGAACCAGCCTGGCCGGAGAGTTGTGATGGACCTCAACCTCTCCCTTCCTCTGCAAAAATTCAAGATGGTTACGCCAGCACTTATTACAGAAACACTGGACAGGAGAGACTGGATGTGCTCCCTGGATCTCAAGGACGCATGCCTACATGTCCCGATTTGGCAGCTGCATCGTTCCTTAGTGCGGTTCAGGATCATGGGCTGCCATTTCCAATAAAAGGTACTATCCTTTGGCCTCAACTCAGCCCCCAGGGTGTTTACCAGGTTGATGAATGCAGTGTGTTAGGGAGAATTCTCTGTTTAGGCTGAATTTCCTAACCTAGTGAGTCCCCCAGCAGCTTTGCTGGATTTTTGGGGTTTATTTTTTTCTCCTGCCAAGAGTGAGACTCTTTTACCCTCACTCTTGGACATGATTTGAGTGTGTTCCTTTGACTCTAGATGTGTTTAATGGGCTATGGGGTCTTTTACTCCATAGGGCTTCATGTGTTTTTGTGATGTGTGTTACACAGCACCCTCATTGCAGTAACACAGGGGTGTCATAGTGACCCCCCAGTATAGACTCCATACCCTGGGACTGACTGACATGCTCCCAGGGCATGTAAAGTCACCATTGACTTTACTAGTCTTGAATTCTGAACGGAACCAGTACAAACCATCATATTACAGACGTACTGGCTGGGGCAGTTCGATTGCCCCGGGGTCTGTTAGTCGAGGGGGCACGTCTCCGTCCCCCCTGATCGAATTTTGGCTGGTGGCAGTGGATACTACTTTTTATATTCAACCGCAAATATTTCTCTATGGGATTTTCCCATTGTTCGAGGCTACTATCTTTATTTATTTAATTACAATAGCCTCGAACATACCACCGGTTTATTTAATTATTATTAATTCTCCGGATGGTATTTTTTGCCAAACCCGGTTCTACAATGGCGTTTGTGTTCTCTTCTGTGACTCCAACCCAAGTCGAGCCCTTTGTTACACTTTTTGGCGGGCTTCTCCACAGAAGCCCTGCAAAGTGGTGCCACTCTGTCTGGGGTACTTAGGAGGGGTGGAGGGGGATTTAGGCACCCTGGACTGAGTTGCCTAGGCAACTCAAGTCGCACACCGTCCTGATTGGCCCAAGTGGTGAGCCGGCCGGCTCACCACTTAGCATGTTTGAGTGACAGCTAGGCTGAGTGAATGGGGGTTTTCTGCATAAAAGCAGGGCTTTGGGGACTGGAACTTCAGAAGTCGCCACAGGACCTAAGAATCCGACGAGGGAGAAGCTGAGCCGACCTGCCACGACGACGCCACCGGTGGAGCCCTGCTGGACCGTCTCACCACTTTTCCCAACGGCAGAGGAGATCTCCCGCCAGAGAGTCTTCTTCCTTTGACTGGTGGGGATCACCAGTTTCACCGTCTTTTTGCCTTCCCGACGCATCTCGTGGCCGCCTTGCCTGTGCCAAGCACTCTGGCAACCGGAATACCACGTTTTACCACGACCGCGAAATAAAGGGTAATACATTTAACCGGAAAACTCTGTGGCTGGTTTCTTCCCTGGCAGTGCAACGACCTTCAGCTTTCCTCCAAGTCGAGATCTTCTCTTCCCCTGGACGACGCCAAGACTTGCACCCGCTGCCAGGAACAACTGCCACCGCTGGAGGATCCTTCCCACTTAAGGTACCGTGTTCCGCCTGGCTTCCCTTGCTACCGACTGTACAGGGTAAATTTAGCCCCCGGCTTTCGGACCTGGGTTAGCCTGGGACACCCTGGCTAAACTTTTCTGAGCCTCTCTAAACTCTTTTCGAACTCTCTAAGCCTAGTGTAACTGTGTGATCTTGGGCGCATTTGTGCTCTGCTCTCTCCAAGAGTGGGCCCAGCCTATGGACTTTGGCTCACAAGTGACTTTTGCTCTTCTGCCTTGCTAATAGTGTTCCTAAATCTTAGAGTGGTGTATCTTTCCATATTCTGTCTTTTTCCCCTCCCTTCTTCGTGAACTTATTGGAGTGCCATCATAGTTGAGCGCTCACCTATGTCTGGAAATAAGTGGTGTTAACTAAGACTTATCTGATAAGGGTGTATATATTATAATAGTAAGTGTGTTTAGAGTGTTTTACAATAAGGGTGCTGGAGTGTTTCAAACAGTGTGTTTTTAAATAAATAATTATATACTTTGATACCAAAGCTCTGGTCAGTGTTTGCTTGTATTATTTTATTTTATCTGAGTGCCTATTGTGTATACTTTGCATATTGTCTAACTCTTCTTGAGGGAAGTCTGACTGCTCAGCCACAGCTACCAGGTAAATCTGGGTGGTACAGACTGCTACCAAGTGGGTTTACTGCTAACACCTGTAGTCCTAAATCTTTTGCAGTGTTCCCAAAAGGAACTGCACAGGTTTCTGCCTAACATAGTGCCAGCCCTCCTCAGGGCCCAGGGCCACCATGTCTACCTGTACCTGGGCGACTGGCTCGTCTGGGCTACATCTCCGGAAGCGGTTCACCATACCTCCTCTGCACTGATGAATACACTTCACGACCTGGGGTACACTATCAATCTCAAGAAGTCTTAGTTGCAGCCCACGCAGACCCTGACCTTCCTGGGCCTCATCTGGCACACTAGCTCATCAAGAAAGCCTCTCCAGGGCAGTGACCTTGGCCTGGTGGTACCAACATCTGTTGGGTATAATGGCGGCGGTCTTGTTGGCCGTACTCCACGCAAGGCTCAGGATGAGGAGGTTACAGCTGCACTTTGCAGCATCATGGAATCAGGAGAAGGGCTCCCAAGCGGAACCAGTGGACATTCCTCCCTTTCTCCACCCAGGCAATATTTGGTGGTCTGCAGACTTCAACCTGCGGCAGGGCAAGACCTTCCGGCAGCCGGCCCCTCAGCTCACCGTTACTACGGACTCCTCCCTAGAGGTCTGGGGAGCCACTCTGGACAGCCACAGCATCCATGGAGTCAGGACTCGGCCGGAGTGCCACATCAATAGGCTGGAATTGAAGGCCATATGGCTGGCTCTCAAGGCCTTTCTCCCTCATCGAGGGCAAGGCAATTCTTATCCAGACAGACAAATCCACCAGCATATACTAGGTCAACAAAGCAGGGGGGTACCAGATCCCCTTCCGCTGTGCAATCTAGCCGTCTGAATATGAGAGTGGGCACTGGAGAACATATACCTCACCGCAGTCCACCTCCTGGGAGTGTCAAACTTGCAGGCGGACGGGCTGAGCAGACTGGGGCGGATAATTAAGAGTGTCAATTGAACGACCTGGTACTGAAGGAGATCTTCCTCTGGTGGTGGCATCCCCAAGTGGATCTGTTTGCCTCCGTGGACAACAGGAAATGCCAACAGTTTGCCCCCTGGCAGGGCTCGGGCTCCATGGGCGAGGCATTCCAGATACAATGGAGCGACATGACGGCAAACGCCTTCCCGCCCACACCCCTGGTCCACAGGGTGATCTGCAAGATAAAGGAATCTTGTCACCTCAGCATCATTTTTGATAGCTCTATGATGGCCGGCGAGACCGTGGTTCTCCGAGCTTCCCAGCCTATCGGACAGGCCACCCATTCACCTCCCACTTGGCCCGGCTCCTCTCCTGGCCCAGCAGGGGGGTAGGGTACTCCTCCTCACAAACTAGCCCTCGCAGCGTGGTTCCTGAGCAGGCCACGTTGAAACACTTGAACCTCTCGCAAGTTAACCTAGAGATCATCCAGGGAGCTAGAAGCAAGGTTACTGGGAGCCAATATAGGAGTAATTGGTCTAGATTCTGTCATTGGGCTGACTCTAATGGGATCGACCCTCTTTGGTGCACCTTGGACGACATGCTCTCCTTCTCAGCACACCTCGCCCACTCCGCTGGACATGTGCCGCACTTATCAGCCATAGGGGTTTACAAGAATTTGGAGGAGGGCCTCTTCCCTTCCAACCCAGTGGTCAAACGACATCTGGCGGGCCTCCACAGACTCTACCCGCCTATAAAGAAACCACACCCTGCGTGGGGCCTCAATGTTGTATTGGGCGCCTTGACGCACAAACCTTTGGAGCCAATGCCGTCCGCAGGCATCAGGCTGGTCACCATAAAGACAGATCTACTTGTGGGTATCACCTCCGCTCCCAGAGTCAGTGAGATTCAGGCTCTGGTGGCATCAGAGCCCTACACCACTTTTCACAAGGACAAGGTGGTCCTGCGAACGCACCCTTCGTTCCAACCCAAGGTGACCTCCTCCTTCCATCTAAACGAGGAGATAGTCCTACCCATGTTCTTCTCCGACCCCAAGGATGAGCCTTGGAGGGTCTTGCACTGTCTGGATGTCAGAGGCGCTCTGAAATACTACCTGGACAGGACCAAGGACTTCCGCAAGTTGGACGCTCTGTCACTTTCGGTGGGTCAAGGCCCAGTTATCGGGCTTCTAAGGCCTCCATAGCAACGTGGATAGTTGCGGCCATCAAGGAGGCTTATGAGGGGCAGCACAAGCTGGTGCCATTTAACTTGTGAAAAAGGTTCCGTCTCCCCGTCCCTCGCGAGGGACGCCCATATAGTATGGATGAAAGGGGTCTATGGACTAAGAGTACGTTAGTCACTAGGGTGAGTAACTATTCATTTTCCCACCCGCTGGAGATCTGCCTAGCTGTGCGCACTCTAGCCATTGGTTTTGTGTATATTAGTCGCACCCATCCCAAAATGCCAGAGGGTCTCATACAACCAGTCCCATCTGACCAAATTGAATGTTTTAACAGCCACTAGGGAGACAACCACATACTCTAGCCCCAAATGCCTGGTTCTGTCTATTTTTACGTCTGTTCATTGTGAACATAGACAAATAAATTGCGTACAGCTGCTCCCAATGTACAAAGGTTCCAGGTAAATGCGTCAATAGATCAGCTGGATAAGAAACAATGTACAGTGGTATTTAATGGTCACAAGTTACATCATAACAATCAAAACAACAGCCCGACGGGGGCAAGACGCTTGGGCAATCTCCATGTCATTGAGAATAGGACAGGTTACAGTGGTTTTAGCAATAACAATCTATGTGGGTCTTAGCAAGAACAATCTAATTCAGATTCCCTATGTCTGTGGATCAGGTAGGTCCCCTCCATTTCCACAGATTGGGGCAACTCTGTTGGCGGAGATCTGGTCTCTCGTCGAGAACCAGGCCCTGGAAGAAGTCCCAGCCTCTCAGAGAGGTTTGGGCTTCTATTCCAGGATTATTGCAATACAAAAAAAAAAAAGAACCAGGCTGGCCTGAGAGTTGTATTGGACCTATCCACCCTCAACCTTTCCCTCCCTCTTCAGAAATTCAAGATGGTTACGCCAGCACTCATTGCAGAGACATTAGACAGGGGAGACTGGATATGCTCCCTGTATCTGAAGGACGCTTTTCTTCCCGTTCTGATTTTGCACATGGTTCCTTCCTGTGCTTCAGGATAATGGGCTGCCATTTCCAGTACAAGGTGCTACCTTTTTTCTTTTTTTTTTTTTTTTATTTGTGTTTAATCAAAAAGATTTTTTACAAAAAGAATCACATGAAAGCAAATTCTCGAAAAAAGAAAAAAAATGCTAATCATGTCAAGAAGCGGTGCGAAGTTCAACGTCTGTAGACAGTTTTGCTAGCGTGCTAACTAACTAGGCGGGTCCTGTGAAAGTAGATCCGTATTTATATAATTCAAGATGTTAGAAGTTGCCAATTGCCAGCTTGTTCTGTCCCCGCCTATTAGTTTAGCCCAACAGTTGTCTTGGTCACTTAATATCTGGTAAGTACTGCGCTCTTAGGCTTAGTGCCCAAGCATTCCAGGATCAAATGCCGAATTGTCTCTATTGCAGCTTGGTCGGTACAGAAACGGCATTTTTTTGTTGGTGAATTACCTCTAATAGCCAGGATTTTGTTTGTTAATAAGAGGTTCAGTCTTGCTCTCATGAGCATATCACGAGCCCGTCTTGACGGAAACTTTTTAATATAAGGTTGTACTTCATTGAATCTCCTTGTGTTGGGAGGCAAGTGTTGAGTCAATTTGTTATTTGATGCAATTTCTCTTGTTCTGATCCAGTCTAGTTCTTTCAATTTTTTCTGGATTTTAGTTGGATTTGCGAACAAGGTTTCCTCATCACTTTCAACTGATGCTAAAGTATCTTGATTCGAAGAGAACCAGGCAGTTAATATTTTGTTGGTGCCTTTCTCTGCTTCTTTCAATATCGGGTTGTATATTGAGTGATCTTCTGACATTTTGCATTTCCTGAATAGCATCAGAGAATTGATTTTTACTATGCCTCCCAAAGACAGCAGGCTTAGTTCTTGTCTAATCACTGCCACCGATGTAGAGTTTGGAAGTCCTAATATTGATCTCCAGAATAAAGCTTCTATTTTTGGCCACTGGGCGGCTGGTAGAGATGGCACTGCGTCAGCGCCATATGTCAAAGATGGGACGACCTTTTTCTTGTAAAACTCAAGGACTGGTAACAACGAAAATTTGCCAAATTTCCTATTAATGGCCTTCCCTTGAGCAATCAGTTTTTTTGTTTTCAATTGTAAATGAGCCTGCATCGCTTTTTCAGAACTCGAACTGTCCAGGATTACGCCTAGATATCTGAATTCAGTCACCTTTTCAATTGGTTCTTTTGCTAGGTGGAGTGTAACCTTTTCAGATCTTCTGGTTTTGGCCGAAAAAATCATAAATTTGGTCTTTTTTTCATTTATGTCCAGATTATTTATCCTCATGTACTCTTCAAGGCCGCTTAGCTGACGTTGCAGCCCAATAGGTGTATGATCCATTAATATTAGATCGTCAGCATATAACAATCTATGTATGTGGTCACTCCCCAATTTGGTGGGAAAACATCAAACTGCTTAATTTACTGCCTGTAAATCGCCCAAAAAAGCCAAAAACGGCGCAGGGGCCAGAGGGCACCCTTGTTTAACTCCTCTGGCTGTTGAAATGGATTTGGAGAATAGCCCTTGCTGGTCTAACTTCACTTTCATGCTGGTATCAGTGTACAGGGCCTTTATAGGATCCAAAATCGCTTATGGACAGGCCCAGTCTTCAAGTTTAGCCCACAAAAGAGCTCGATCTCCGCGGTCAAAGGCCTGAGTAAGATCAATGAATATTACAAAAATGCATGGGCCTCCGTCAAGTACTCTGCTCTTTAGAGCACTTAGTAGCAGAATGTTGGCCGTGGTGCCCAAGTTTTTTTTAAAATCCTGTTTGGAGGTGGTCTCTGCATGGCGCAGTTTTTGCCCATAAGTTAAATTCCTCCAGTAGCAACGAGCCAAAGACCTTCCCTATACAATCCAATAGGGCTATTGGCCTGTAACTTCTCGGGTCTGCTTTATCCCCCTTCTTATAGACTGGTACTACATTAGAAGATTTCCAAGATGGCGGGATTGATTTTAATTTTGCGCATCTTCTGAAAATTTCACTCAAGAGTCTGGCCCATTCTGATGGAAAAGCCTTAAGGTCTATATTTTTTATGCCGTCTGGGCCAGGAGCTCTCGAGTTTTTCAATTTCATTATCATTCTTGTTATTTCTTTTTCATCGTCTAAGCAGGTCCAATCTGTTGTATCTACTTCGTTCGATGGCCTTAACATAGTTTGTGTCTTCTCAAATAAGCTCAGGAAAAAATTCACCCAAGTACTTTCTCCAATGTTAGAGATAAATGCTGGTTCAGATTGAGAGGAGGCCGAGTTTGAGAGAGACCAAAACTCTCGGCTGTTGTTAGATGGTATTGCTTTTATGATGTTTTCAACGTCTTGTTGATACAGATTTGCTCTGTGATGATGGACCCAAGTTTTGATTTGGCGTTGGCTCTCTTTCGCTACTTTTAGTGCCACTGGGGTTCCTATTTTGATTGCTTGCCGTTTTAATCTTTGCATATCCTTTTTTTTTTTTCCACCAGTTTTGGATCGTATCTGTGGATATGCGCTTTTTTAGGGGCGCCATTTCCCATTTGGTGGCTGTAAGTAGTTAACAAAGGGAGGTAGTCAATCTGTTTTTCAGGTTTCCCATGTGACTGCAGATGGTATTTTGACTTAAGGTCACAGATCGCTGCTGCCGATAATTTCAGTCTTGTACGCTGCGTGTTAACTCCTAGCGAAAGCTGTTCCATTTTTGCTTCAGCCCTTTTCCTGGGCCAAGTAGCACAAAGAAGGTTGTGATCACTAGCTGGTGTTTCAATCACTTCAAATGTCGTCAAGACCGATAATAGGGAAGCCGATGCGAATATGTGGTCTATGGTGGCCATCTGAGCATTGGGTTTCCAGGTCGGAGGCTGAAGAGGGTCAGGAAACAAGCTGTCTAAGTTGTACATTTCTCTTGACTTCATCAGTTTGAGCCAAGCCAATCCTCGTCTAGACCTTTCCGACTCATGGGAAATTGATGGATTAGAGGCCTGCGTACAGGTGGCATTTAGATCCCCACAGATCAAAAAGTAGGGTGCCAGATGGTCTCCTATTGCTTCATCAATTGCACTTTCCACCATTTCCAAATAGACCGAGTCAGTCAATGATGCTGGATTCAAGTAGGTATTTGCTATAATGATGACTGGTGCCTTTCCCTTGTTTTTGTTCGAGATGCCATCTGACCATGTAGCCTTAACCAGTAATAAAGAAGTGTTGCAAACCAGGATTTCTTCCAAGGCGCATCCGCAGCCCTGCCTACAGGCTATTAGGAGACCAGAAGATGGTCGACCCATCGGTCCTTTCTTGGCCGGAGAAAAAGCTATTGCATAGCCATCTAATGTTGGTACTTGTGTGAGCCATGTTTCTTGGAGACATAATATGTCATAGTCAGCCAGTTGTATGGCTCCCTGTGCAGTCAGGTGGGAGTGCCCTCTGGTTTTCCATGAGCCTATTCGAAAGAGTGGTCGATGTTTCGCCTCTTCACTGTAGTTGTCGCTCGCATCGTTTTTTGCATTGCTATCTCTTAGCCTCCCTCTGGAGGGCTGTTGGTAGCCATGCCCATATGCTATGAGAAATTTTCGTCTCTGAAACTGATCCGTGGTTTACCTTTGCTGCTGGTTTCTCTATGGTTCTTGTTATCGTGATGGCCGTTTTTTATCACTCGTGCTTCTAGCACTTTTGTAATCATCAATCTCTTGTTTGTTTGCCGTCAGTTTTTCCTTTCCCTTCTTTAGGTTGAGCCAAGTAATGATCCGTGGCCTTCCCCCAGTATGTGGCTTTTTTTCTATCTTTTTCGTACTGTTTCTCTTCTTCTTGTTCACCTCCTTCTAGAGATGGCTTTCTTTCAGATCGGCTTGAACGGTGCCCCATGTTAAACTCCCTTTCTTCAGGTTTGAATGCCTTGTCACACCTGGTCTTTGACCCTTGGGGCTATCGATCTTGACGATTCAGTGATGTCGTAGCCCATTCGTAATAGGGACTTTGTCTCTTCTATTAGAAGGTTGTGTATCTTTTTAGAGGATAGGTATAGATGAGAAATGGCTTTTCGGTGGATCTGACTTGGATCAACAATCAGCAGCTCCTCCGATTTGATGCCTCCAAGCTTTGGAATGAAGGAAAATAGTCTTAATACAGAGCCTCGATTCAATGTCACGTCGTCTTCATTTCCTGGGATTTGTTCTAGTTTGAGCACCCGTCTCTTCTTTGCAGGGTCCGTCTCCTTATTGTGATGGTAGTCATTTTTTATTGATGTAGAAGCGCTGCTCAAGTACTTCTTATAGCTCTTTTTTCCAGGTATTGTTTTGTACAATGACGTGTCATTATTAGATGAGCCAATTTTTTGCCTTTTCGGTGTATGTTCCTTATGGTAAGTCTCCCCGGACTTCCTCTTAGTTTCACTCAAATGTGTGTTTTTTTGACTCTTTTCTTGAGTACCAGTTGATTTTATTGTAGGCTCATGAGTCCATCCTGTCGGTTTGGACTTCGACTTACGTTGCTCCTCGAAGGTTAAGGGATTACCCATTTTTACCTTTTTTACTAGATCTTTTGTCTTATGTGAGTGTTTTCCAGTGGATGAAGGAGAATTCTCTTCTCTTTTTTTCATCTATCATGTGCTGGCTTAAATTCATCGTTTCTTTATCAGCCAGAAAGTCTACTATCGACTTTGGGGAGCCCACTGCTCCGTGAGTGACCCCAGTACTTGCATTAGGGGGTACAATCTCTTCCTTCTCAGCCAGGACCAGTACGAGGTCTTTTGTGTTGGAACTGGGCACGACGACCTTCGACATGAGGGCTTTTTTAAACACTGGAGCCAGTAAAGTTTCTTTGTTTGTCGGTTGAGAGGCGCTTTTGTTGTTTTTCTTTGTTGCTGTTTGTTTTTCTGTAGTGTTTTGATCACCTTTTCCAGAAGCTCCTCTTTCCAATATGATGTCACCTGTTTTAGTGGTTGCTGGCTCTAGTGTGATGTGATCTATTACATTGCTAATACACGGCCCATGGTTAGTAGAACTTTTTGGCCCAACGTTGTATTTTTCTTCTGTCGGGTCAATTCTTAGTTCAGTTTGCGTGCTGGTCGATTTTTTTTCATTTCCGTGTTCAAGCAAGTAGGTGGAACAGAAACCAAAGAGGAGTTTATAATTACCTTTCCCAGAAGCACTTCGGCTTCTAGTTTCTCTCGGGCCATGATGTGAGCTTCCAGGTATGTCAATTTATTAATCATTGTTGCTTGAATATTTGTGTGATATTTCAAGTTTTCGCTTATTGTTTCGTATAGCTTCATGAATGGATTTAAAGCTATTATCATCGCCGACATTGTAGAGAACATGTCCCCTTTCTTCGTTGGTGTTTCTAAGGGTGAAAGATTTGATGAGTTGATGGGTCTTGCTTTGTCTTGTAAGTCTTGAATCCTAGACTTTCTCATAGGTTGATTGTTCATTGTCCACCCCACAGACCCTATCGAATGTCTGCGGGATTCTTGCAAGCGTGGATTTTCGCAAATGTTTGATAATCAAATCGATGGTAAGTTTATGGACTCTGTGCCATGCTTTTGAAGTTTTTGCTGAAAAATTTCTAAAGGTGAGGGCTCTCTTGATCTCCCTGGGGTTGAAGGTACTTTATCAGACTCGGGCCTTGTCAAAAGGGAAGTGGATCTTCCTGTCGATCCGTTTTCCTTGTCAATCGAAGTATCCAACTGCGCTGCTGAAGGAGTTACTGTGGTTAGACGACCACTTTGTCTCTCTAAAATTAGCAGCTCCTTATCTAATTCTAGCCTTGTCAAAGGCGGAATAGTTAGGCCAATAGATCCATTTTTCTCGCCAAGTCGGTCTTCAATGTGGCCCACTAATGAGGGTTTATCTGCTGCGGCTCTAGGCTCATTAGAAACCTTCCCCAAAAACGCTGGCTCTGACATAGGTAAAGGACGTGGGCCACTTGTTCCATTTTCCTCCCCAGTTCGATCCTTAGTGAGGGCAGCTGGAGAGGGTTTTTCCCGAGATACCTCAGGCTTGTTGGATATTTTCCCCAAAACCACTGACTCTGTCTCGGTTTGGTCAGGGGTAACCTTTTTTGCAGAAGTTTGATCTTCGATGGATATGCATAGGGGAGTGCTTGGTGTGGGGCTTTGGATTTCTCTTAATGGCAAGTTTGTATCCTTTGAACCTATGAGGCCCTCATCTTCCCCTTGTTCTATTACCTCTAAGGACTCTTCCGGGAAAGAACGGTCAGACTGGTATGCCGGCTCAGCCAGTCTTCGCTGTTTGGCTAGCGGCCAAAAGTCCTTGACTGCCTGCATAATTTCGGCGTCCGAGAGTTCATCTGATTGCGGTCTGTGAGGTTTTTACTGGAAATACTTTTTTAGGTTATTCCCTTCTTTCAAGCTTGCATTTTGGGCCTTGATTAAGTTGTCACTTTGGCACTCTCCTCTGATTTTCACTAATTTCAAGGCTTTTTTGTGATGGGCTTCAGCGTTGTTTGAGGCTTCGCCTGAGTGTTGCTGGTGTCTCGCTTTCTCTGTACCTTCCCCATAGCTTCTGTGTTGGTGTTACTTCTTTTTCTTTTTAAGCCTTTGTTTATAACCGGGCTTTGAACGTCCTGGGAGCCTGTCTCCGGCTCCTGATCTAGCAAACCACTCAGGCGAGATGTTGGTTCGCGGGAACCATATGGAAGGTGAACCATAGCTTGAACCAAGACTGTTTGACCAGCACATTGCTGGTTAATGTGGGGGGGCGGTGCCTCCGAAGCCGGCGAGCCTCCGACTTCCTGGTCCGTCACCAGAGTTGCTCCCCCTCTGCTCGACACCTCGGTCAGCGGCATCCCCCTCCTTATGGCAATAGACGCCTGCTCTCCCCATGCCCCGCACGGCGTCCGGGCCACGTTCTCCATACAGATCTGGACCGAGGGGGGCCGCGCCACGCCATCCCGCCCCTCCCTCTCAACAACGTCCCGGTCAGCACCACTCAGTCCCTCTCCCTCCCGTTCACCCACCCGCGCCTATCTCAAGGCAGGCGGCCCGGGAACAACAGCCAGACCTGGGAGGGGAGGAGCGGGGCCACAAGGGACCGGCAGAGGTAAGAGTTCTGAGGGAATTTGGGGCTGCAGTGATGCAAGTTGGTGTTGATCCTCATTGTGTTGCATGTGGACAGATTTATGCAAGTGTGATCGCTCACCTTTTTTAACGGTGCCTGTTACTGTTTTAACAGTCAAGGTCTCTGAACCCACACGCGGGCGGAAGCTGCGCAATATTCTTGTGTCTTCCTCGTCTTCCGCCGAAGTTATGGAGCCCATTCCTTCATGCCTGACACGCATGACTGCAGGACTGCTCCTACTCGACTCCTGCTCCGCTCCACTCCGCTTCAGAATCAAGTTTTTGTCTATTTGCTCCGCCCACAATGAAAGCAATAGACACTGTAGACACACTACTCCAGCAGCTCAGGATGGACTGCAGGACTGCTCCTACTCGACTCCTACTCCGCTCCGCTTCAGAATGGAGTTTTTGTCTATTTGCTCCGCCCACAATGAAAGCAATAGACACTGTAGACACACTACTCCAGTAGCTCAGGGTGGTCTGCAGGACTGCTCCTACTCGAACCCTACTCCGCGCTGCTACCCTTTAGCTTCAACTCAGCCCACAGGGTATTTACCAGACTCATGAATGCAGTGGCAGCCCTCCTCAGGGCCCAGGGCCACCATGTCTATCCGTACCTGGACGACTGGCTCGTCAGGGCGAGATCTCAGGAGGGGGTTACCCATACTTCCTCCGCACTTATGAACACGCTCCACGACCTGGGGTTTACTATCAACCTCATGAAGTCCCAGCTGCTGCCCACGCAGAGCCTCATCTTCCTGTGCCTCATGCAGGATACGAGCTCCGAGAGGGTCTTCCCCTCGGAGGACATGATTACGGCTCTCAAGAGAGCCACCACTCACTTCCTTACCAGAGCAGTGACCTCGGCCTGGTGGTACCAACACTTACTGGGTATCATGGCAACGGTCCTCCTGGCCGTGCCACACACGAGGCTCGGGATGAGGAGGTTACAGCTGCCCTTTGTAGCCTCATGGAATCAGGCGAGGGACTCCGAAGCGGAGCTTATCAGCATACCTCCTTCTCTCCACCCAGACCTCTCATGGTGGTCCAGGGACTGCAACCTGCAGACGAGCAAGCCCTTCTGGCAGCCGGCACTGCAGGACACATCACTACGGACTCCTCCCTGGAAGGCTGGGGTGCCACTCTGGACAGCCACACAGTCCACAGAGTGTGGACCCGACAGGAGCGGGAATCACATATCAACTGGCTAGAGCTCAGGGCCCTCTGGTTAACCCTCAGAGCTTTCCTTCCTCTCATTAGTCAAGTCCATCCTTATCCAGACCGACAACTCCACCAGCATGTACTATGTCAACAAACAGGGGGGGGTACCAGGTCCCCTCCGCTGTGCATCCTACCGGTCAGCATGTGAGAATGGGCCCTGGAGAACAACATCTACCTCACGGCCATCCACCTCCTGGGGGATGCCAACTTGGAAGCGGACAGGCTCAGCAGACTGGGAGCAGACAATTACACATGGCAATTGAACGACCAGATACTACAGGAAGTCTTCAAAACAATGGGGCCACCTTTCGGTGCCTATATTTGCCTCCTGGAAGAACAGGAAGTGCCCTCAGTTAGAGGGCGCTAGAGGGCCGACCAAGATGGCTGCTCCCCTGTGAGCTCCCGGCTGCCTCCCGCATGAATCCTGTTTAATCGCGGCAATCCTATGGCAAAACTACTAAATCTGCAAGAATAATATATCCTAGCACGGCATCTCATCCCTGTCAAAAATTCGGAGCGAATCGGACTTGCCTTTCGTGAGAAACCCGCTGCGTGGTGTGGCCTGCACTGCCGCGATCTGCGTGGGAGTCCCGCCCGCCTTCCCAAAATCCTTCGTAGACGGACGAGTGCCATCCGCGGGACCTGCCGCGACCACCTGCAGCAGAAAGCGGCGAGGGGGGCGAATCGCCCGGAGTTGGGGCACCCACAGCCAGCACGGAGAAGGTGGCGGAGAGGGAGGTGCGAGGAGACCCACAGAAGCACGCAAAACAGGCGAGTTGGCCGCGGCGTCCCCGCCATCTTGACTCACAGCATCTCCCCGCGCGCCTTGATCTCTGCCCCTCGCACCAGATCTGGGTGCCTCGCCCGTGCCTTGACCAGGCGCTCCGACTCCGTAGTCAAGCTCAAGATGGGGAAACTGGACAAGTCCCAGAAACGGCTCAACTTTGATGAAGGCCCAGCGCCTAAAACACCCAGGCCGAAACACCGCCCTGAATCCCCGAACAACCAGTCGAGGCAGAATTGCAGCAACAAACGGACATCAGGGAAATCCTGATGGAATTCAAAGCTGGGATAGGCGGTCTGGACAGCAAGATAGACTCGCTCTCGTCCAAGGTAGATCTGTTACAACACTGGCTCGACAAACACAGCGACAGGCTCGACTCCGTCGAACAGAGAGTGTCAGATCTGGACGATGGTACTGCAGCACTCACCTCCCGGGTCTCAACGCTCGAGGGGCAAATGAAAACTGTACTCGCCAAAAACGAGGACCTGGAAGGCCGCTCCAGGTGAAATAATATCAGGATTATTGGAATCAGAGAAAGACAACTCCCAGTCAGAATGGAAGAACATGTCGAAAAATTATGCACAGAGCTTTTTGGTCCCACAGTCCTATCGCAAATGTTCATAGTGGAAAGAGCCCACAGAATCCCTTCAACAAGACCGGCGCCGGGAGCCCCTGCCCGCCCGATCATTGCCAAGCTTCTAAGCTACAAGGACAGGGACTCCATCCTTAGAATGGCAAGGGAAAAGGGCAAACTACACTTCAACGGGGACGACATCCAGTATTTCCCGCACTTTTCGCCGTCTGTCCAAGCCCAAAGGAGATCGTTCACCCAGGTGAAACACAGACTACGCGCCAACCAGATCACATACTTAATGCTCTTCCCGGCGAGGCTCCGCATTCAAATAGAGGGTAATACCCACTTCTTCAACTCCCCAGAAGAAGCCTCACTATACCTCGACAGACGGGGATGCAAGTCCGCAATCCAAACGCCGGCGCCTCAAACAGAGAAAGAGGAGAGAGAGTTCCGCCGTGACAATCACCCGCGCTACTGCCCCAAAGCAACAGGAATCAAGCCACCAGGACAACCTTCGCAAACGGGAGGCTGGGGACTGTGCCGAGGAAGGCCACCCGCGCCCCTTGCACAGCACGCAGTATGTTCCAGTTGGGGGGATTCCAAACGGAAGAGTTGGGGGTTGTCCGTGTAAGGAAATTTGTTTGATTGTTGTTGTCGTTCGAAACAAGCTCACAGCACCACCGCCTAACCGCGGGCCTCACCCTGAGCCCCGCCACCGCCCCTCTCGAACCCTCCCGCCTAATGCCGCTCCCATATGCCCAAACTCCGACTCCGGTCTAGCCGCATTCCGGTGTTATATAGATCATTACTGGTACGTTCAAAGTAGCAACCTGGAACATTAGAGGGGGCAATATCCCGGCTAAGACACGCAATTACTCAGACGCCACAAGGTCGAGGTGGCTATGATTCAGGAAACCCACCTCTTGCCGCAAAATGAGCACCTATGGGCCCGCAGCTGGGGTTGCCATCGCTACTTTTCTTCATACTCATCCTATGCCAGAGGAGTCGCTATTCTTCTCCACTCTTCGCTGGGGTTTCGCCTGATCCAAACAGAGAGGGACAGCGAGGGAAGGGCGCTTATGGTTCGGGGAATGGTGGAGGGTGAGGAGGTGGTGTTCATCAACTCCTACGCCCCCAACACAGACGGCGCAAACAACTTTGATTGGCTGCTATCCCGCCTCTCGCAAGTGCGAAACGCGACCATAATCTGGGGTGGAGACCTGAACACCCACCTCGACCCACAGAAAGATAAATCAAAGTTAACAGCTCCCCCGTCCAAAGCCAGCCTACAAGTGCAGGAGATCTGTAAAGCGTTTGACCTTTCGGACATTTGGAGGACCCAGAATTGGGAAGCCAGAGACTACACATACCACTCAAGTGTTCATAACACAAACTCTCGCATTGACTAACTGTTAGTCTCCGCTCACAGTAGCTGGCAATGGGGAACATGCCAAATACTCCCCAAAACCTTCTCAGACCACGCCACGGTAACACTCGAATGACACCTGCCGACCACCAGGCCACGTCCTCCACAATGGTGCTTCAAACCCAGATCCCTCGCCGATCCGACATTCGCCACTGAGCTAAGCGAGGAAATCAACTCCTTTCTAGACATTAACCAAGGCACCGTCAACTCTACCGGAGTGCTATGGGAATCTTTCAAATGCTACGTAAGAGGCGTCTGTCTAGCCAAGGAAAACAGAATCCTAAAACGTATTGGACGTGAACTAGAAACCTGCGAAACGCACCTGAAGGAATTGGAAAAGCAGCAATTCGCACACAATTCAGAACAAATCCAGGCGAGGCTGAAAGAAGAACTTCTGAACTTTAGAAAACTGGCTGAACGGGAGATAACATTTCTGGGGCACAACCACAGAATTGGACAATACGGCGAAGGCCAGAAGCCTGGAGCCCTTCTTGCTCGCCTTATAGCAGCAGACAGGAGGCCGACAAGGGTGGACAGTATCCGGACACCGCAGGGAAATATGCTGCACAAAGAAGAAGATATAGTCGATGTGTTCAGGGCTTTCTTCCAGGACTTATACAGCGCCGGGGGCCCAACAGACTCTGTTGCGATCCGCAACTACCTCAATGACACTGAACTTTACTGGGTGGAGGGAGAACTCTGTGAGCCACTGAATGCGCCCATAATGCTGGAAGAGATTCAAGAAGTCATCAAAAATCTGCTATCTTCCAAAGCCCCGGGACCAGACGGGCTAACTGGCGAGTTTTATAAATACTTCGCCCCTCTCGTTGCCCCTCTCCTGCTAAATGTCTATGAGGAGGCGATCGAATCCGGCATTCTTCCACAGACACTAAGAGAAGTGAACGTAATCCTGCTACACAAAAAAGACAAGCCCCCCGAAGATTGTAAGTCCTATCGCCCCATATCACTAATCTGGACAACAAAATCCTGGCCAAGATCCTCGCCAATAGGCTTCTCCCATTTAATGCCTGCACTGGTATTCGCCGACCAAGCGGGATTTGTGCCTGGCCGAAACACCACATTCGGGATACGCAGAATGTTTGGGGTTCTGGCAGCACTCGACCCCGATCAGCAGGCAGTGGCGGTGCTGCTGGACGCCGAAAAGGCATTCGACTCTGTTGAGTGGCCCTTTATGTTCGCTGTGCTACAGCAGCTCGGACTTGGGAAACAGTTTATCAGGCTAGTCTCACTCCTCTATACCCAGCCCCTTTCAGCAATCTCGCTCGGGCCGACCCGCTTGGCTCAGATCAACCTCCAGCGTGGCACTGGGCAGGGATGCCCATTATCCGCTATGATATTCGCCCTTGTGATGGAGCCCTTGGCAGCGGGCCTTAGGGAACGACATATCCAGAGAGGTCTTAAAATGGGTCCTTACCGGCTAATAATATCACTCTATGCCGACGACATAGTCCTGTTCGTGCAAAACCCCTGCGAAAACCTTAATCCAATAATGCGTGAAACAATCAAGTTTGGGTTGGTATCTGGCTTGAAAATTAACCAATCGAAATCAATCGTGTTTCCCTTAACACAAAAACCAAAATAGTCCAAGACGATTTTAACTTCCAGTGGGAGACAGCTCACGTCCGATATCTAGGAATTAAGGTGTCCCTCAATCACCAAGATATACTGAAAGACAACTACGATAGCACACTGAAATTGTTAAGAGACAAGGTAAACAGGTGGAAATCGCTACCGCTCACCATCTGGGGGCGTGCCTCATTGGTAAAAATGGTAATCTTACCCAAACTCCTATACCTTTTCGCTAACATCCCCATCCTGCTGTCCCGGCACTTCCTGGGTAATCTGAGAAGCCTAGTTCTGGACCTTATATGGTCTGGCAAACCTGCAAGGGTGGCTTACTCATCCATAGTGCTTCCAGTTAATAAGGGTGGCCTGGCTCTACCCGATCTAGAACGGTACTACTGGGCGGCACAAGCTCAGTTTCTCAGTCATTGGTACGAACCACAATTCGTAAGACCGCATGTACAGGTCGAACGGGCACTAGCCTCACCCAACTTGCTAAGGGCAGTGATTATCAGCAATCAAGCAGTGCCACACACGACGCTGAACATAGTGCAATCCACCTTCGCAATATGGCGGAAAATAGCTCAAAAGTACAAGATTCAGCTTAGATACTCTCCTCTTCTGCCCGCGAAATTCATTCCCGGGATCCCACTCACCGCCGAGAAAGTGTACCTGAACTGGGAGGAGTGCAAAATAAAAACTCTAGGCGACTTCTTTATACAAGACACCTTCATAACACCCTAGCAGGCGAGAGAAAAGGGGGGCACGTCCTCCCTTGACATCTTTTTGTACTTCAGAGTGCGATACACCTTGCAGGCCCTCATCCCAACATTTCCGCAACAACCTCCCACCTGGCAACTACTGCATGGGACCATTCAGGCACAAGGGGAGGGCAAACTAGTCTCATCCATCTACAAAACCCTGCTCACGGACACTCTCCCCTCGAACCCCAAAACAAAGACAAGATGGCAAACCACGCTTCAAACCCCCATTCCTGATGAAGACTGGAGTTATATTTAACAACAGACACAAAAGGTGTTACTCAATTCCCGCTTCAAACAAATCCACTTTAACTATCTGCATCAAACCTATTATACCCCTAACAAGAGAAACAGACACCATCCTGGGTCCAATGTTTCTTGCAACCGTTGTGGGTCCCCGGACGCTGATTTCCTGCACCTAGCGTGGAGTTGCCCGCCAGTGTCTAAATTCTGGTCAGATGTGCTTGACGAAACTAATGCAATTATCGGCGAGAGAGTGGGACACTCACCACTGGTGGCGCTCCTCGGCCTAACGAGACCCCTGTCTTCACAAATCCGGAAACTGGCAAGCTTGTTATTGGTTTTGGCACGTAGAAGAGTGGCTATGGCATAGGGACGAGGCACACCCCCTACCCTAGAGAACTGGCAGAGGGACATCACATACTGCCAAGAAACGGAATCAGAATTCATAAAGACACTCCCTCTCCACACAAGACCCCCAGATACATGGGGCCCGTACATCTCGTACCTCCTCTCTAGCGCAGCACCAGCCGGGACAACCGATCAGCCACCACAGACTTCTCTTGTGTAAATGTAAATGCGTTAATTGCCTGTTGTGTAATGGGACTGTCGGAGGGTGGGGGGGGGTGGGCGTGAGGGGGGCTTTCAGCGGCTTGTTAACAGCCCACTGTTTGGGCTTGTTGGTACTCATGTTTACTAAAATGCAAAAATAAAGTTTTTTTAAAAAAAGGAAGTGCCCTCAGTTCGCGTTTTCACCTGCGAGACTGTGGTTCTCCGAGATGCTCAGCCTCACGGACAGACAACCCATTCACCTTCTGCTGGGTCCAGCCCATCTCGTGTCCCCGCAGGGGAGGCAGGGTCATCCAACCTGCACCACAGAAATTAGCCCTCACAGCGTGGTTCCTGAGCAGGTCACCCTCAAGCACCTGAACCTCTCTCAGGGTAACATAGAGATCATTCAGGGGTACAGGAGCAAGACTGGCAGGAGCCAATACAAGAGTAAATGGACTAGGTCATGTCATCGGGCAGACTCTAAGGAGATCGACCCCTTTACGTGCACGCTGGATGAGGTACTCTCCTTCTCGGCACACCTCGCGCACTGAGGTGTACAAGTCACACCCATTTGGTGGCCATAGGGACCTACAGAAATTCAGAGCTGGAAGTCTTCTCATCCTACAACCCAATAGTCAAGAAATATCTGGCGGGCTTGTCCATGCTCTACCACCCCATCAAGAGGCCACACCCTGTGTGCGACCTCAATGTGGTGTTGGGCACCTTGGCGCACAAACCCTTCGAGCCAGTGGCATTCGCGGACTACAGGCTGGTCACCATTAAGACCGCTTTGTTGGTGGGCCTCGCCTCTACTTGCAGAGTCAGCGAGATCCTGGCTCGTGTTGCCTCAGAACCCTATACCACTTTCCACAGGGAAAAGGTGGTCCTGCGGACTCACCCGGCATTTCTACCTAAGGTACCATCCGCTTTCCATCTAAACGAGGAAATAGTCTTACCTATGATTTTTTTCTGACCCCAAGGACGAGGCTCAGAGAGTCTTGCACTGTCTGGATGTCAGACGTGCTCTGAAATTTTATCTGGACAGGACAAAGGGCTTCCGCAAGTCAGATGCACTTTTTGTCACCTTTGGGGGATCCAGGCACAGGAATCGGGCATCCAAGGCTTCTATTGCACGGCAGATGGTTGCTTTCATCAAGGAGGCCTACGAGGGGCAGCACAAGCCACTGCCAGCTAACATGCATGCTCACGCTGTCAGAGCAATGGCCACGGACATCACATTCCAGCGGCAAGTCCCGTAGCAGGTCATAAGCAGGGCAGCCACCCCTTTGGCTTTCTGTAAGCATTACTGTTTTGACGCTGGCTCTAGGTAAAACGCGGACTTCAGGCAGGCAGTTCTAAGGAACCTGTTTGCTCATGGAGGGTCTCCTCTCTATCCTGGGGCTACATTCAGTTATAATTGCCCATGCAGTATGGAGGAAAGGGTACCGGACGTACAAGTAATTACAAGTTCTCCAGAATGGGGTCTAGCATGGATGCACATGCTCATAAATATTCCCCGTCATCAGGCTGGGAATCCTCAGTAAAAGAAAATATCAGTTTCAGTTTTGTTTCTGAACTGTCTTTCTCCAAACAACCTATCACTGGTTTCTGGGTCATACTGCCCCCAGCCAATGACTACCCTCTACCTAAGCCCCTTCTCAGGCAGCCATCTGCAGATTTTTACCCCACTTTCAAGTTTTGGGAGTCCTCGTGCTTAGCTCTCGAGCTTTTACTGCGTATTGCGTTTTCTCAAAGAGGTTACTCTTATTTTTTTGGTCAAATCAAGCCTCAAGCTCCACCGATTCTTCTTCTGATTAACGGGTGACCCGTTTTGGAAATCTCTATGCCCCTTAAGGATGCATTTTCGTCGAATTCCACTTCTTGGAGGATTCCGGAAGATCTTTGGGGCCTACCCCGCATGGACATGGCCAAACACAAAGGAGACTCGACGCCCGTTGGATCCAAGCTGTTTAGGATCTGCCCAGAATGTAGACTACAGAACATCTTCAAGGAGGATGAGCATTCCCGGTGCCTCTACTGCCTGCACTCCGAAAAGTTGCACGTGGAGGAGGACTGTGCGTTCTGCAATGAGATGTCTGCCCGTACCATGAAGGACCGTCGTAAACGGCTCGCTGACTGGCTGGTGGCGAAAAGGCCAGCGACAGGTGAGCCCAAGAAGAAGTCTGAGCGGTCTTCTAAGACCTTTGAGGGTGCTCCGTCGACGGGGGCCCAACATAAGGCAAAGCACCACAAGTCCGTCGGCACCGGGAGCGCCGTTGGTACGGGCTCCTCGGCTGCCAGGCTGGGCGCAGCATCGCTGACGCCATCAACCACGAGCCAACGCTCCGGCTCTAATGAAGAGGAAGTCAGAAAACCCGGGTAAGCTTCGGGAGAAGCCCCGGTCGACCCCAACGGAGAAAGCCTAGGGGGAGCGAGGCGGTGACACTCCCCCCACGGCAAAGGCCTCAGATGCACCAAAGGTCGCGAAGGCCCAGATTCACCTGGCTAAGGCTCCAATTGAGGAAGTGGCAGCGTCCCTGGCAAAACCCACAGATGCGGCCCCAGTGGAGACGACCTCAAAGCCATGAGTTTCCCTGCCCTCGCGGAGGGAATAGTCTTTCATCCCCATCAAAAAGACCCCCGTGAAACCCCTGGCCGAGAAGAGGGGGGGCGCAATAGTACTACCGGACTCGGATATCTCCTCCGAGGATGAGCTGGTGGGCCTCAAGTCAGTGTTGGATAAGAGATTCGTCGAGGTCCGGTCCTACGGGAAGGACCCCGACGAGGCGGACGTGGAAAGCGACGGTGGAGCCGACGAGGAACGGCAGATCGACGAAGAACCGGCGGACACCACGCCGCTGCTGATGCTCCCGTTGCAACCGCCGCAACCACCGATGGGCAGGTCGGACGACATCCTGCACACACTGTGTTCGGAAATAAGGACAAGGATGCCTTTGCCTCCGGCGGACGATTCAGCGGCGCCTGGACCGTCCGGGAGCCCTACACTCAAGCGGAGGTGGGTCCATCCACCACTGCCCTTTAATCCTTCACCTCTGAGGGATGAGACAGACGACGGGGATGGACGACGGCAGTGACAACGGAACAGATCTTCCGTCGCCCCTGTGATGCTTGAAATACATCGGAGGGACAGGGCCCCTGTATCCTTGTCCTTTACTGCTTATTATTGTGTGTTCTGTCGTGTTTTCCGTGCAAGAGTTCATGTGGGACTCCTGGCAGTGCAGCTCTCTTTTGGTTTGGTAAACAGACCCTTGGGATACCCTTATGGCACCCATGGGTAGGGGTACAACCCTGTGCTCCTAGTGTATGTTTATGGGCACCTGTGTGTGACCCACAGAGCAGGGTGCGGGCTGGTGGCAGCGCTGTGTTGAAATGACTGGTGCCCTGAGCGTCCTCCATTTTGGGATGCCCAGCCCCGTCATTGGAATCAGTAGATTCCGGGTGGAGACAAAATGGCCCCCATGGCCTCTTGCCTTCCATCACCTGTTACCTTGATCTTCCCTAAGTCCCGGGAAGCCCTGACTCTGTCCCTTCCCCCTGACTGGCTGTTGGGTGGAAGTTCCATATATGGTAGTGTGGGGAAGTGCCGACCAGACTGGCTGGGGCCTTCTCACTGACAATATGTTGTGGGTACGCCTGTGGGTGGGACCTGGGTGAATGGAGTGTGTGACGAATACGCATTCTATGTTGGTGGTGTCTAGTATCTGGTGTTTGACACAATGACTGAGACAGCCCTGCCAGAAACTGGTATGAATGCAGTGTGGAGTGTTGAATGGCTCAGTACTTGTCCCAATACACATAACTTGTTGTGAGTGTCTGGAGAGAAGTGAATGGCCTGAATGCACTGTGTGCCTGATTGGCTGCCTGACTGCATGAATGCCCTTAGTCGTGATTGGATGCTTGAGTATGACCCAGCGGAATGAATGGGAGATCAACAGTATAACTGGGAACCTCTCACTGCTAGGAATTGTGTTCAAAAGCTGCAGTCCACTATGACGAGTAACTGGAGTAACTGAAGCTTGATCTTGAAGCCCTGCTGGACGAGAAGAATTGCTGTTGCTCTCCTTCGCATTCTGAAAGCTGCTGTGCCTCAAGGACTGACCCAGAGAGGACCGGGTAAAGCGCCCTCTTCCCAAGCTACGAAGGACCATCGTGCACAGCTGATCTTTGCCTAAGCTCCCTGGTAGGCAGACCTTCGACAGACTGCCAACCCGATACGGTGACTGCTGCGGAACTCCAAGGAGAAGCGCCCGGACTGTGGTCCGCCACTGTCGACGACCGCTGTCGCCGACCGGAGCCGCTGTGCTCCCGTTTTGCTTAAGAACTTCATTGATCCAAGGACACTCTTGTCCGCATCGTCGCCGCTGTATCCTGCTGGAGAAGGCCTGACAGTCGACACGCCGAGGAGCATCCACCGGTGCATTTCCCGCCACCCAAAGACCACAGAGACGCCGACGACTCGACGCCCTTGCTTCCTCCCAACTCTTTGTGGTCCAGTACTATCGACACTCTTCCTTGCAGGACGTTTACGCTTCCCCGTCAACGAGCACCGCTAGGATTGATGCGGCCACTTCAGCATCGTAGCTCGACCTGTTCTCTGTCGGACGTTCGACCCGTGACTCCTGCCTGAAAGAGAGGACACTCAAGAAGGGCCGTTGATTCCCCGACAAGGAATGCTCCAACACCAAGGTACTTTGGGGTTGCAGAACTATTGGAAAGTCTAGTGTGAACAATATATGGACTGGGCTTGTATCTTTCTTCTACAGGTTGCCCAGGTAGGGGGGGGGAGGGCGATCTCCACACAGAACTTTGTTTAACGGTAGTTACCAGTATTCTGCCACTTGCTCAACCATCTTGCTTTCCTTCCTCTTTCTACTGCTGGTTTCCTCTTTATTTTGATCTGTCTCTCATTCTGACCGTATGCACTTTAATGAGATCTGATAACGTTAGTGGTACCACTTTAGAACTGTATATATTTGCCATTGTTGATTTCCGAGTACAAAGTGAGTTATCCTGATAGTGTACGTGACCTTGAATATTAATTATATAAAGACTGTGTTTTAACCAATCCAGTGTGTGGACATTCCTTTGTGGGTGCTTGCAGACTACACTGTACTTAAGAACCAGCTCACATCGCCTCTTGAGAAGCTAGGCCCTGATTGCTCGACCACATCTACCAATAATAGAGAATCTTGGCAGGGGTCCTCTGTGCCTCTCCTCTACCATATAAAGAGCGGAAGTACAGACCCCCCTTCTGGTTTTTACAGCCCCCACCCCAGGCTTCCCCTACCAACGAAATTGCCTCGTTTCACACCATGATCACTACGGCCTCAGAGCTTTTTCAGTTATGCCCCGAGGAGCAGAAGGAGGTTTTCCTTTGTCAGCGACGAGAGGCCAAGAGGAAGACCGTGCTCTCGTTCCAGCTGTTGGACGACATCTGGGACAAGGGGCTGGCCTTCCTGAAGAACCCATCCACGGCCCAAACGAAGAGAGACCAGTATGAGAAGTAGTACTGGGTCCCAGACTCGGCACCAATGTGCCTCAGAGCCCAGCCGTCTCAGGACTCGGTGGTCTCCGCGGCTGCCAAGAAGTTGTCCGCTGGGACGATGGCGTCGACCTCCACTTCTCCGCCCGACGGCGAGGGGAAGAAGCTGGATACCATGGGACGTCGGGTCATTTAGTCGGCAGCGACGACCATTAAGGTGGCCAATGCTCTCACTATCGTGGCCCGCTACGATAGGGAGCTGTGGTTTAAAATCGCCCCCTCCTGGACTTCCTCCCAGATGACAAGAGGGCAGAGGCCCTTGAAATCCTGCAAGAAGGCGAGGTGTCGTCGGACCATGCCATTACAGTGGCCACGGACATCGCTGACACCGGCTTCCGCCAGATGGGCAACAGCGTTTGCCTTCGCTGGCGGGGCTGGCTCAGGGCCACTGACTTCTGTCAGGACTTTCAGACAAGGGTACTAGATATGCCCTTCGACAGGAACAACTTGTTCGGCAAGGCAGTAGTCACTGCAGGCCATCAAGGTAGACACCGAGACGGCCCGTGCCTTGGGCACGCTCCATCAACGACAGCCGCCCTTTCGGCCCTCCGGATGCAAGTCGGGTGCCTCCAAAGTATCCGGCAGCAGCTCTTCCTCATACCGTCAGGCGACCCATTCTTCGTCGCAGGAAGCTTACAGAGGCCGCAACAAGGCTGGCGGACATTGTCCTCGTCGCCAAGGGGCCCAAGGCGGTGAGGCCTCGGCCAAGCAGGACTGAACTGGCCGTGATGTCGGGCCCCCACCCGAGCACCCCGGTGGGAGCCCGGCTGGCGAACTTAATCTGTGCGTGGAAATCCATCTCCACAGACCGTTGGGTGCTGGATGCTCTGGCCCACGGGCACACTCTGGAGTTCCTAAAGAAGTGTCCCCGTTTTCCACCCGTGGCCAGGAAGGAAAACCACATTTCTCAACTACTTCTGGAGGTACGAGTAATGCTAAGGAAGGGCGCGATAGAGCTCGTCCCGAAGAGGCTGTTAGGCAGAAACCTGTGCAGTTCCCTTAGGGACCATTGCAAAAGGCTTAAGACTACAGGTGTTGGCAGTAAACCCAATTGGTAGCAGTCTGTACCACCCAGATTTACCTGGCAGCTGTGGCTGAGCAGCCAGACTTCTCTCAAGAAGAGTTAGACAGTATATAGAGTATACAAGATAGGTACAAAGATACAGTAGCACAAGCAAACACTGACCAGAGCTTGGGTATAAAACTATATAATTATTTCATTAAAAAAACACTTTGTAAAATACACTAACACTAATATGGCAAGCAAGTTCAAACACAGTCACTATTAATATATATATACATCCCTGATTACCTATTGAACAAGTCTTAGTTAAAACACCACTTATTAACAGACATAGGTGAGCGCTTAACCTAAGATGGCACTTCCACTTAAAAAGGGAGGGAAAAAGGCCGAATTAGGAAGATACACAATATCAACACTTTGAGGAGAACCAGAGCAAGTCAAAAAAGGCAGAGTCTACTGAGGAGCAAGAAAGTCATAGGCCAGGCCCACTCTTGGAGAGAACAAGGCGGAATGTGTCCAAGATCACACAGTTGAATAGTACTTTAAAGAGTTGTTGCATATAGTTCGAAAAGGGTTGGATCAGTTCAGAAAAAGTTAGTTGGCAGGTCCAAAGTTACCCCAGGATAGAAAGTGAAGGATTTACGTGACACCTTGAACAGTCTGTTGCAAGGGAGACCAGGTGGGACACAGTACCTGAAATGGTGAGAAAGCTCCAGCAGGAGCAGTTGTTCCTGGCAGCGGGTGCAAGTCGGTGCTTCGTCCAGGGGAAGAGAAGATCTCGACGTGGAGGAAAGCTGGAGGTCGTTGCACTGCCAGGGAAGAAACCAGCCGCAGAGTTTCCCGGTTAAAAGGTACTACCCTTTTATTCGCGGTAGTGGTGAAGCGTGGCTATCCGGCCGCCGGGGTGCTTGGCATGGGCGATTCGACCACGAGACGATCCAGGAAGGCCAAAAGGAGGGCGTACTGGTTATCCCCACCAGTTCAGAGGAAGAAGACTCTCCGGGATGAAGATCTTCTCTGTCGTTGGGAAGTGGTGAGACGGTTCAGCAGGGCTCCACCGGTGGTGTCGTCGTTGCAGGTCGGCTCAGCTTCTCCCTCTTTGGATTCTTTGGTCCTGTGGCGACTTCTGAAGTTCCAGTCCCAAAAGCCCTGCTTTTATGCAGAAAACCCCCATTCATCAGTCCTAGCTGTCACTCAAACATGCTAAGTGGTGAACCGGGCGGCTCACCACGGGGCCAATCACACAAGAGTGCGACTTGAGTTGCCGAGACAACTCAGTCCAGGGTGCCTAAACCCCCATCCCACACATCCTGTAGACCCAGACAGAGTAGCACCACTTTTGGAGGCTTCTGTGGAGAAGCCCGCCAAAAAGTGGAACAAAGGGCTCGACTTGGGTTGGAGTTACAGAGGTGAACACAAACGCCATTTTAAAAGCGAGTCCTGGCAAAAAGACCCAACAGGGGAATACATATTAAAGAAATAACGCAGAGGTATCTTTAACATTGCACCAGAAAAAGTGGTGCGTTTAAAATGAATGGGAAAGGGGGGCGTGGCTTGGAGCGCCACTGATGCGGTCGCTCCATTAAAGCCTCCTGTGGATGACCCGCCGCTGCCGTGAATATTATGCGGTTCCACTCTAGCTCCGAGACCGCCAATGCCATCTAGGGTGACCGGAACCACTCGGGCACAACATGGCCCAAGCTGACTGAATAACGCGCACGCGTTATGCCTGAATTCGACTCTCAAACCCTGCACCCGATGCCGCCGCGAAATCGAAGATGGCGGACGCCCGCAAAGCTCAGCGTAGAGAACAGCCCAAGCTGGGAGGAGCTGCCGGAGAGCCGAGAGGTTGGATACACTGACTCCCGAGAATGTGAGTGGCCGAGGATCCGCTGCCAGCAACCTGCCTGGGACCAGGAGAAGGCTGAGCGGCCCGTGAGGGAGAGCCGCAGCGACATTCGTCGCTGGTCAGCCTTCGGGAGCCCTCCCACACCCGGAGTTCCGATGAGGCTGGCCGGCATTTGAGGTGCTTCCTCGCCGATGAGAGGCGCCAGAGCTTAACAGAGCGGGCCCCGGAGCCGCTCACCAAGGACTACAACGCACCCGAATGGGGGCTCCTCCCCTCCTCCTAAGGCACGGAGCACATCGACGCCAGCCCTAACCTGATACAAACTCCTACCCCCCGAAACCTTCCTGGAGCGCCCCGGCCCACGCTCTTGACCAGCTCACTGACCCAACCTGTAACGAAGCTACGAACCTCGGGCTCCTCACGGCAGCCACGACTGGACATACGCAGTCACTCAATCAGTCAACCCACAAACATTCGCAGGACTCGATCTCAGGAGAGGCCCGCCAAGAGGGTTCCCCGATAAGGCCTCCTTCACGCTTTTGGGCCCACCCAGGCGGCCATCAGGATCGTCTCAACGCAATCCCTCCTAAACAGCTACCATGTCCAGGCAAACAAAGGGCGGTAAAGCCACAGACATTCCCACTATGTTCGCAGGGGCGGACAAAGGTAAGAAACTGGACCCTCTCAAACTGACCCCACAGAAACAGACAGAGTGAAAAGACGCCCTGGCTACCAGAGGGGACCTGGTGGCGGACATCAAGTCTGAATTTCGCTCCTGCCTAGCCGAACTCGCATCCAAAGTAGAGCAGACTGACCAGAGGGTAAAATCCATTAATGTCCTACAGGGCAAATATGAGATCCTAGAGTTCAAACAAGAGGACCTCGAAAACAGGGCGCGTCGCAATAATCTTCGAATCCAAGGGGTCCCATCCTCGGTTCCCCGACAACAAGCTAGCGGAATACGTGGGGGATTTCTTTCAAGCCCTGCTCCCGGATTTAGACAAATCCCAACTGCTGTTAGATCGAACCCACCGACTGCGCCCACGTCGGGGAGTAGACTCCGACCTTCCCCCAGATGTGATCACGAGGGTTCACGTCTTCACAACTAAGGAGGCTATTTCAGCGATTAACCGTACGGGAGATGACCTCTCGTTCCAAGGCAACTCCCTACAGATCTACCAAGACCTCTCATTGCTCACTCTACAGAAACGGAGGGCGCTCCACCCCTTAGCACTCTTTCTCCAAGACCAAAAGATACGGTACAGATGGTTATTCCCAACGGCTCTACAGTTCTCTTACCAGGGCTCTGTTCGACGCATCAGCCATTTGGAAGACGCAAATAGAATCATGCACCCAACCTCACCTAGGGATACCCCCTCACCTAATAGTGAAAAACCTGGGGACGCTGAACCTTCCCCCTCCCCAAAGCCCAGGCGATCTTCTTGGTCAAAGATCCAGCGAAACAACAGGAGGAGATAACTGGGGATGGAGCTCCCTTCAGAGATCTAGGCTACATTGCCCACAAATTACCTACACCCACTTTGGAACCACCAGCTCACTTTCGAATAAATAGAGCTCTTCGACGGTGGCGGCGGGCCACACCCATGGCTCATACCCACTCCGAGGATAGGACCAACACTGAATCCTTGGAAATCAACCTTGTTTCCTTTATTGGCCCGAGGGTGCGCCCACACACAAAATGTCGGCCCACCCGCTAGTTATGATAACGCCCCCCAGTTGGGGGCGCATGTTAAAACCCCAAGTGCAGGATGACACACTTCTAACTCGCATTAGGAATGGTAGTTGACCCATCCCCGCTCGGCTTCCCTCCTTCTCCCCCTGCTCGATTCACAGCGCCTGACCCGCTGGCAGACCACCAAACCCTGAAACTTCTCTCCTTAAATGTCAATGGGCTGAACTCTCCTGCTAAAAGGAAGTCAATCCTATGAAAACTTCAGGATAAAGAGGCAGCGGTAGCCATGCTCCAGGAGACGCACCTGCTGCCATCAGACGTTGCTCGGCTCCGCTCCCGTGGCTACCCCCTCCAGTTCTTTGTCTCCGGAGGAACTAAAAAAGGGGGCACTGCAATCCTTTTTCGGAAGGACCTAAACCCGCAGATTATGGAGACAAAAACTTGTTCAGAGGGCCGCTATATAGCAGTCAAATGTCTTTTGCTGGGAGACCTATATACTTTTATTTCGGTGTATGCCCCCAACGCTGGGCAATCACACTTCTATGACTCACTGGGGTCCTCCCTCTCACCCTTCATAGAAGGCCAAACGATAATTGGAAGAGACTTTAACGGCGTTCCGGACCCCACAAAGGATAGATCGCACGCCCCGACCCTGAGCGACTTTTCTCAGGCACTGAGCCTCCTCAGGATGTTTCGGTCATTAGAGGTGGTTGACGCCTGGCGGGTACTTCACCCCACCGAAAGGGACTTCTCCTTTTATTCAGGCGTCCACCGATCCTTCTCAAGGATTGACCTCCTCCTAACTTCCCCTCAGACTCTAGCGTTTGTCAAGGAGGTAACCATCGGGACAAAGGCCCTATCAGACCATGCCCCAGTAATCTTGGAAATCCGGGTCCAGAACCCAAAAGCTGACTGCCCACGCAGATGGACTTCATACGACCGATCCTCAATGAGATGGCAAAGAGAGACAAGATCACAAAATCCATCAAGACTTTCTTTGAAGAGAACCCTGCCTCTGACACCTCGGTAACGAACACTTGGGAAGCCATGAAAGCGGTGATCAGAGGCACCCTGATCGCCCAAGGTGCGGCCTACCACCAGAATAGGCGACAAACACGGATAGCCCTGGAAGAAGATCTAAGGGCCGCAGAACAAGTCCACAAAAGGAAGGGCTGGTCCCCTAGAGCACAGAAAGTCTTGCGGATCGCCAGAAAGAAATTGGAAGCCCATTACATGGAACAGACCGCCTTTCTCATGGCTGGGGCCAAACAATCATATTATGCGTCGAATAACAAGGCAAATAAATTCCTGGTGGTCAAATTAGCCAAACTAAGGCGAACGAACACTATCGCGGGCCTACGTGACCACAAGGGAGTCATCCATTTCTCGGAGGCCAAAAAGCAACAATTGGCGTGGACTACCTCACCAAGATCATGACAGCCACCCCACAAAACCAACCACAACAAATGGAATACCTAGATCAAGCTGCGCTGCCCCGACTCTCTGACACAATAAGAGAGAAGCTGGAGGCGCCCATCACAGAAGAAGAGATTGGGGAGGCCATCAAGACTCTCAAATCACGAGCCCCGGGCCCAGATGGTTTCTCGGCTAGGTTCTATAAACTATTTAGGCCCCAACTGGTTCCCCCTCTGGCCACGCTCTTCAACTCCTTCAGAGATACTGGATCTGTGACACCCTCGATGCAGGAATCGACCACCATCCTCCTACCTAAACCGGGGAAAGATCCAAGGGACTTGGCCTCATACAGGCCAATTGCACTACTGAACATTGATGCAAACCTTTACTCTAAAATCCTGGCGATCCGCCTGAGTCCCATCCTACCTGAGATCTCCAGCCAGACCAGGCTGGTTTCATCCTACACCGGGCAGCTGGGGATTATATTCGGAGAACTCTAAACCTGGTGTACCTTGCCACCCGAAACTCCCAGAAATTGGTCCTAATGGCTCTAGATGCGACCAAGGCCTTCGACAGGGTGGACTGGGCATTTATGAAAAACACCTTGAGGGCCTTCGGCTTTGGCTCAATATTTAAATCAATGGTACTAGTTAACTATGCAGGCCCGAAGACATTTCTAAGAATCAATGGACACACCTCGGCCCCGAGCGCTCTGACCTGCGGGACTAGGCAGGGCTGCCCATTGTCCCCACTGCTTTTTGCCCTTATCATGGAGTCCTTTGCCCAAAGAATCAGTCTGAATAGTCTGATCAAAGGCCCGATGGTCGGCTCTCTGCAACATAAAATAGCTCTGTACACCGATGATGTCTTGCTCATGCTTTCGGAAGCCAGCGCATCCCTGCGACACGTACTGGAAGAAATAACTAACAATGGAGAGGTCTCCGGCTTCTCAGTGAACTTCACTAAATCTACGGCTCTAAGCATTGCCCTCAACCCAGGAGAACGGGAACCATTAGCTGCAATGTGCCCAATCACATGGGAAAGAAGGGTGATCCCTTATCTAGGGGTCTATATCCCATCAGACCCGAAAGACACTTACAAGGCAAACTTCCCCCGGCTATTCGGGGAATTGGAAGGGGACCTGAAATGCTGGACATCACAAGAGATCTTGCTGCTAGGGCGCATCACAGCGTGCAAGATGAACCTCCTTCCGAGGTTCCTTTATGCCTGCACCTGGCCCAGTGGGAAGCGGACCTAGATCACCCCATTGAAGACCAGACCTGGGTGGACATCTGGACTCGGACGCACACATCTTCTATCTGCATCACTAACAGGGAAAGCGCCTACTAAGTCATGCTACGGTGGTACTACCCACCCCTCCGACTGCATCACATGAACACCCAAGTAGATTACCATTGCTGGAGGGGGTGCGGCCACCCATGCTCCTTTTTCCACATGTGGTGGACTTGTCCACGGATTCAGCAATTTTGGAAGACGTGCCTAGAGACCATCGCACAAATCACTGGGTCAGCGATCCCGCTAGAACCGGAGCCTGTCCTGTTGGGAGCCCCGATCCCCACGATCTACCCACGGGCCGGCAACAGAGCGAAATTGCTGACCCAATGCCTACTAGCCACGAAAACGACCCTGGCCCGCGCCTGGAAGGCCCCGGAGGGCCCCTCCTTGGCCCAATGGTGGACGAAGCTCTGGGACATTCTGGTAGCGGAAAAGATCACAGCGGCAAAGGCGGGAACCCTCCACAGATTTCAGAACGTCTGGGCCCCAGGCCTAGAATACGACCAGCGATTCCCGGCCCTAACCTATAAACCCATTAATGCCCGTTGGACCCTAAGGGATCGGGGAAACCCCGAAAGAGACACATAAAGACTGGGGTGCGGGACAGACAGCTGAGCTGGCCGGAACCCTGCTCGGAGGTTGGGGGCGGGGGTGGAGGGGCGCATGGGAGCGTGTGGGGGTTAACATGCTCAAAATGCTGCAATGATGTTATAAACTGTTGTATAATTGTCATCCTGCCTTGATTTAAAATAAACAAAGTTAAAAAATGAATGGGAAAATCCCATAGGAAATATTCCGGTGGAATATTTCACGTGGTAACCACTGCCACCTGCCAGAAACTTGACGAGGGGGGCCCCTCGAAAAACAGACTCAGGGGCAATCTAATTACCCCTACCAGTACTTCCACAATATGATGGTTTGTACTGGTTCTGTTCACAATTTAAGACTAGTAAAGTCAATGGTGACTTTACATGCCCTGGGACACAGTAGTCGGTCCCAGGGTATGGAGTCTATGTTTGGGGGTCACTATGACACCCCTGTGTTACTGCACTGAGGGTGCTGTGTAACACACTTACCAAAACCACATGAAACCCTATGGAGTAAAAGACCCCCATAGCCCATAAAACACATTACAAAGTCAAAGGATATCTCAAATCATGTCTAAGAGTGGGAGAAAAAGAGTCTCACTCTTAGCAGGAGAAAGAAATAAACCCCAAAAATCCAGCAAAGATGCTGGGGGACTCACTAGGTTTGAGAAATTAGCCTTAACAGAGAATTCTCCCTAGCAGAGGCTCCGGGGCTCCGGAGTATATTTGCGGTATTTCCTCGTTCTAAAGAAGACTGGTGACTGGTGGCCCATCCTAGATCTCTGCCGCCTCAACAAATGCATAAAATCCCAGAAGTTCTGGATGGTCACCCTTCAGCACATGCTGGGACAGCTGGAAGAAGGGGACTTCCTGTCTTCTCTGGACCTGGAGGATGCCTACTTCCACATCCCCATTCACAACGGGCATCGAAAGTTTCTGTGCTTTTTGGTCCAAGGACGGCACTACCAGTTCAAGGCCCTCCCCTTCGGTTTGAAGTCGGCCCCAAGGGTCTTCACAAAGTGCCTGGGACCGGTGGCAGCGCGGCTGCGCCTGCAGGGGATCCACGTCTACCCCTATCTGGACGATTGGCTCATCCGAGCGAAGTCAAGGGAACTCGCTGTGTGTTCACACAGCGAGGACAGTCCGCCTGCTCATGGAACTGGGGTTCTTGATAAACTACGCGAAGTTCTGCTTGGAGCCATTGCAGGACGCCCAGTTCCTGGGAGCCAGACTCAACCCGGTGGCGCGCCTAGCAGCACCGTCGGAGAACAGGATAAAGGCCATCCTCGGCAAGGTACAACGGCTGTTGGCCATGAAGGTTGCCAGGGTGAGGTCCACCAAGTCCCTGCTCGGCAGGATGTCGTCAAGCATCTATCTTGTTCGGCTGTGCAGACTGTGGATGCGGCGGCTGCAAGAGTTACTCGATGCCCGCTGGATGCAGGCATAGGGAAGCTTCGAGGACAGGATCGCCCTCAACAAGACTTTTCTTAGTTCACTTCTGTGGTGGGGGGGTCGGCATGCATCTAGCGGCGGGTACGGACTTCCAGATGCCAGCGCATCAGGAGACGGTGACAATGGACGCCTCACTGGAGGGATGGGGCGCGCACACCAGAAATCTCCACGCAAGAGGCCTTTGGCTCCCGGAGGAGAAGTCGTTGCACATCAATGCAACCCTTTCATCTGGCAGGAGTGAAAAACACTGTTGCCGTCTAACTCAGCAGGGAGCTGCGCTCTTGCCACGAGTGGGAACTTCGGCAGAATCAGGTGGACCTACTGTTTCGACAATGGGGCAATTCCCAGATCTGTTTGTGACGGCGACGAACACCAAGTGCGGGAGGTTCGCCAGCACGTTTCCCCAGTCGGGGAGTATGGGGGATGCTTTCTCATTCCCCTGGGACCACCTGTTTCTCTATGCGTTCACACAGTTGACTTTGCTCCTACCACTCATCTGTCAACTTAGACAGTCCCATTGCAGGATGATCCTTATTGCACCGGCGTGGCCGAGGCAGATATGGTCCCGGACCTTCTGGACTTGTCAGCGTCCCCTCCAGTCAAGCTTCCGGCGGATGCAGATCATCTCGCCAGGGAAGGAGGCGCGATCCTGCACCACGACCCGTCGTCGCTGAACCTGCAGGCCTGGCTCCTGCAGCACTAGAGGTTTGAGGATACGAGATCCCGGCGGACTGCAAGGAGGTGCTTGCCAAGGCCAGGGCTTCTTCGACTCTTAAGTGCTACGGACATAAATGGAAGAGGTTCACCGTCTGGTGCCGTGCACCAAAGATAAACCCTCTACGGATTACGGCCCCTCAAGTGCTGCCGTACTTGCTGTTGCTGGCCAAGGCGGGACTGGTGCACGCCTTTATCAAGATCCATCTGACGGCTATCTCCCGCTACACCAGAACTCCGGGGTGATCGTCGCTGTGGTTGCATCGCCTGGTGAAGGAATTCATGAAAGGACTTTTCTGCTCGTTCCCACCGGTGAATGCTCCGGCCCCGGTGTGGGAGCTCAATGTGGTTCTGTCTAGGCTCATGGGTCCCCCGTTCGAGCCTCTGCATTTGGCACCTCTGAAATTCCTGTCGTGGAAGACAACATTCCTGGTGGCCATCACCTCCGCACGACGAGCGGGAGAGATTCAGGACCGCTCCTTTAAGCCCCCCGTACTTGACTTTCTACGCAGCGAGGGTTGTGCCAAGGATGCACCCCTCCTTCATGCCCAAGGTGCCGTCGGACTTCCATCTCAACGAGCCCTTGGTGTTACCTGTTTTCTTCCTGTCTCCTTCGTCTCCAGCAGAGAAAACCTTGCACTCGCTGGATGTGGCTAGAGCGCTGACGTTCTACGCGGACCGCACAAAGAGTTTTCAGAAGACGTCACAACTGTTCGTTGTTAGGGAGAATTCTCATTCTATGGCTAATTTCCCTCACCTAGTGAGTTCCCCAGCAGGGAGACTTCCCCCTGACTCCATTTTCTGGGGCTGACTACTGCCCCCAGAAAACAGGTAAAGTTGCCATTTTTTTTTATTTAATGGTTTTATTACAAACCTTTAAAAAGAGAAAAATTAACATACAATCCAAATTAATGAAAGCTCACAAATCATCCGCTACTACCCCAGACTTTTACTGTTAACAGCAGCCTCCAATACAGACCTCAGGATTTCCCAGCGGGTTGCTCCACCGGAACGGCGTATAAGCGGTCTTTTACGACTCGAAGAAAAGAAACTAATGCGTACAACACCACTCTGTTTGACCCATCAAACGGGGCTCTCCACCAGTCGTCTCGAGTTAGGAATTGAAAGTTAGTTGTTATTTGGCTAAAGATGTTATTTCTTTCGCTCTCCAACTCGGGACATACTAAAATCAAATGTTTAAGTGTTTCCTTGTTGGTGGAGCAGAACCGACACGTGAGGTCCAGGTCCGTAGATTGGGACCAGTAGCAAAGGCGTTCCTTGGTTGGCATGGCATTCAGCCTAAACTGCAAATAGGAGGCACAAGATCACTGGTCCGGGAAGCACGACAGATAGGGCGGGACCCAGCCATAGGCTCTTGCCTTGCCTCGGCCGGCGCTTCAAGCATAGATTTAGAAGCAGCTCTTTGGGTACAGGTGTAAATCCAATAATTTCTCCAAAGCTTTAGTTTTGCAGCATCAGGATTCTCGAGCAACAATTGCATCGTGATGTCATAGGAGCTGAGCACGTCATGACATAACTTATTCCATTGGAATAAGATTGAGGGGGCTTTGGCGAGTTCTAGACTGTGAAGGATCCCCATCTGGGGGGTTGGATTGCTTGAATTTAGTTTCCTAAAGACACTTAACAGATTCCAAGCAACTCTCGCTTGAATTGAGATCTACCCAAGCTCATATCTGGCACAAACAGTAGAGGTGCCTTTAGGCAAATGGAGAACCCTGGACCAAAAAATGCTTTCCAAAGAGCTCCACACTTCGGACCCACAACCAAAAGCGTTATCACCGGCGTAAATCAATGAGGGTACCTCCTTCTGCAGGAAAAAGGTTATCGTTGGTCTTAGAGAGAATTTCCCAAATTTTTTATTAATCAGGACTGCTTGGCATGCCAATTGTCGGCATTTTTTCTTGGCTGCGTCCACCCAAGGTGCGTTATTTCTACTCGCACTTAGTTGCATTCCCAAATATCTGGTGTTAAGTACGTGCCCAATGGGTTCTTTATTCACATACCATTTAAATTTCTGCCCATTAGGTTTGAAACCTTGCAGTCTTTCAAAAACGATGGCTTCACATTTCCCTCTGTTAATAACCAGCCCGTTGCCAGTTAGGTATTTTTCCACGGCAGCGAGTTTCCGCTGTAAACCTATGGGAGTTGAGTCCATCAGAATGATGTCATCTGCGTAGACTAGGTAGTCTACATGTGAGCCGTGAAGTTTAGGTGGGAAAGTGCGTAGACCATTGAAAACATCTTTGATATCAGATATAAACAGGTTAAATATAATTGCCGCAAGAGGGCAGCCTTGCTTGACACCTCGAGAGGTGTTAATGGGTGAAGATAGGTTACCCTGTTGGTCCAAGCGAACTCTAACGGTCGTGTTCATGTGGAGTTCGTGGATAGCGGACAGTAGACTTTCAGGACAGTTCCATTTGGTCAGTTTAGACCATAGCAAATCTCTATTTATACTGTCGAACGCCTGGGACAAGTCAACCAGTGCGAGATAGATTTTAGAGTTTGATCGCAGTGCTTTCATTTTCGGTAAGTTCAGTATTAGAAGGTTAACACCGCAGCCCAACCCTTTAACGAAACCAGTTTGTCTGGGGTCCACCTGGTTGCAATGTGTGGACCAGTCCGTCAATTTTTGTTGTAAAAGTTTGGCATAGACCTTACCCAGCACATCAAGAAGTGCAATTGGTCTATAGTTCTTTGGGTTGCGACGGTCGCCTTTTTTGAAGATGGGTATGATCACTGCAGATTTCTACGATGAAGGGGTCTCGCAGCATTTGACAATCCTGTTGAACAGCAGCTCACAAAAGGTGGTCCATACTTCTGGCTGAAGTTTGAGCGTAAAATTAGTTAAGCCATCTGGACCAGGGGCTCTTGAGTTATTCAGATTCTTGATGACTCTAAGAATGTCCTCGTGCTCGAATACTAGGTCCCAGTGTGACAGGACACGAGGGGTCCATACGTCGACCTCATTGGTTTTACTGAAGAGGTCGGCGTAGAAGGATACCCACTCAGACTCAGAGACCAGGTTTGCCTGAAGAGCATGTTGTGGAGCAAGATTGTCGTTTATCAATCTCCAGTAGTCAGCAGAGTTGGAGCTCTTCATTTTTGATAGCATAAGCTCTGCGTCATTTTGCATCATGATGCACTTGTGAGATTTAAGCCAGTTCTTATAGCCTTGTTTGAATTTTTTTGGAAGACCAATGGCAACAGTAGGCATTTGTTTGCGGGCCGTTCTTAACTGCCAGCGTAGAAGGCGTTTCCGTTGTTGCACCTGGAGGTCAAATTTATGTTTCGATATAAATAGGCTGTTTCCCGTGAAAGTTCTGAGTTCTTGGTATTGGATTAAGAGATGGTTGTATTCCAAGGATTCGGACAGCTGGTAACTCGTCAAAATGTGGCCCAACTCGGTAGAATCTAGATTTAGCCGAATCCTTCCGGCTCCTGTTCTCACTGAGAAAGCCCAGCGATCCTGGTGCGTTCTGCCGTTTGCCACAAATGACAAGACCACCATATCATGGTCACTGTGCTTCATTGTTTGAACAGACAAGCCGGTCGTTCTCATGTGAATCCTATTGGATACAAAGATGTAATCTAAGGTAGAGCTAGAATCCCCTCGTCTCCAAGTTGGGGCTGCGGGAATATCGCCCAGGGTTTGGCCATTCAGCATCACCAAATCCCGCAGCTCCATTTCCAGACACCACTGAGTTTCCAGATGAAGTTCTACGGAGTTAGCATTCTTCTTGAGCCCTGGCGCGTTTAAATGACTAAGGCAATCGATGTTAAGGTCGCCGCAAATTATCAAGTCATATAGCTGGCCAGATTCCGTGAGCTCATCTATGGTCTTAGTGACTTCGTCTATGAAGTTTTTTGCTCTGGTAGCCCCATGGTTCCAGTAAAGATTGAAAATACAGAGGTTGGTTGTCGGGCCGATAGCGGGGCTTCCATCACCAATCGTAGTCACTTGGATATAAGGAGAGATGTCAATTGAGTTCAGAATCCGAAGCCCTGAGTTAATCCTGACGGCTACCAGGAGACCCGACATAGGTCTACCCCTAGTCTGTTTAATGGCTGAAGTGTGGGCGATTTCAAAACCCTCCAGAATTGGTTTTTCGCATAGCCATGTCTCTTGTAGACAGATGAGATCTAACTCGTCGGCCCAGGTGGAATTGAACAAATGACTAAAGCCCCTGGTGTTCCAGGATCCCAATGTGTAATTTTTTTGGTTGTTATGTCGTTTGAAGGCTTGGCGTTAACATGATGTGGTGTTATTTAGGGTTTCAGCAACCCAGGACCAATCATTTCCATTCGCCCTAGATGGCATGTCAGTCTCAGGCAGATCTGCAAACCGATGCGCTTGGCTAGCTCCTTGTATTGTTATTTTTATGTTATTGTGACTGGAGGTTCCACTCAAAGACTTCCGAGTGTTCTGTGTTGGAGAGAGAGTGCTTTGATGGAAGGCTGAGGAGCCACGCTCACTCGGGCGTGCTGAATGATTTTTATAGGCACTTCCGTCCTCTGCCAGGTTCACAACATCATTCAAAACCTCAGTTGGAACACGTATAGGGGCTAAAGAAATGTCAAAACCGAGAGATAGTAACACCGGGCCAGCTTGGAGCAAAGTGTCAACTATGAGCTTAGAATGGACATGCAAGATGACTGCGTCATTCTTGGTTTCTTCAAAAAATTCGACAATTTTCAAGTCACCAGATTCAATTGCCCTGAGACTTGGTACCAGATGGCATAGCCACAGGACATTATGGCGATTCATTATTAGGTCGTCTGCAGAATCAATTTGTTCCAAGAGTACTTGATGGTAAGATGAATCATTTTTCAAATGCAAGTTTTTGGAGGGATCATTTGTAAGGTACTTTTTTAATGGAGCTCTAATTTGCGGTAGGCCGTTAACCTTAGACTGCGACGACCTAATCGGGACAGAGTCCCTAGGGTAAAGGCGTGTTAAGTCGTGCTTCGCGACCACCAACGATGATGAGTTGCTACAAGGATCAACAGCAACTTGGGCCCCTAAATCTTCCGTTTTGCGAAGGCTTTTGTTAGTGATCACACCTCTTACGACGTTTTTCATCTAGCGTCATGAACGGTTTGGAACCAAAAACCGTGTCAACCGTTGAGGTGATGATTGGCCCACTTACATCGCACAGTGATACAACTCTGGTTGCCTTTTGGAGTGGCGCATGAAGGGGAATGTTATTTAGGCCAGATAGATTGGACCCTGGCCCGGCCTGGTTGTTCATTTGCGGGCAGGCTGCAATCGGGGGAACAGGTGTGTTGTCAATCAACTGGGTCGATTCAGGGAGGCTGACAGATGAAGTATTAAATTCTTCAGCCCCAGCCAATTCCTCGGCCACTGCATCTTCGTACACAGACGTGTTCAACAACTCCTGAGATATGCCACATAAGTCGATTATGGGTTCAATGGACTGGACCAACTCGGTGGCATCGTCATTTGACTGGGGATCAGGTACGACATTTTTATTTTTCAGGTTAGTTTCGTTAATCATTACATTCACAGTTTTCAGGTTTCTCAAGAATTTCCTGGAATCGTTACGACGGTTCCTTTTTTTCATAGGCATGTTTTTTGATTTTTTTAGTTCATGGCCTCTGCAGTTTCCGTCACCCGAACCTGTGACGGAATTAGTCTTGGGAAGCTTGAATATGTCATACACTGCCGAGGCACCATCATGAACTTGTTTTTGTGCAGAAACGGGCCCCACCACATCTAAGCCCAAGCCACGATTTTGGTCGGAAGGGGCAGCCATTTGAGGATCCAAAAGAGCCAAATTATCAGCAGCTTGGGTTTCCAGGAAGATATCCTGGCAGTTAGTCGACAGAGGTATGTTTGAGTCACAGATGGAAGGGAGATGGTCGGTCATTTGCGATCCTGCAAGATGTGGAGCAGAGTCAGGCGGCAGTGCGGATTGTTCCTGACAATCAATGGGAGCATATTTTTCAGAACATGCCATTATGTCTTTATTTCTTTCCAGTTCTGAAGCAGTGGCCGCAGCAATCTGAGCACATGAGGCTAGAGGTATCCGGACGGGAGAGCAAAATACAGGGTTGTTTGTGGTTCGAGAGGTCAGAATCCCTCCCTCTTCAGCTACTCCACTCTGACCGCAGTTATCAACTTTTTGTTGAAAAAGATTCAAAGCCTGTTTCGCCACTTCAGCCAGTAGTTTTCTGTCCAAAAAGGCGTTTGTATTGCTGTCCATTAAAGCCCCCAGCGCCATTTCCACCTGTTTATTAGTGCTCAATGATGTATTCATTAGGATCGTCTGGGTATTCCCCATCTCAGAGATCTTTGTATTCATACTAAGAATTAGAGCTGTCAGGTCTTTCAGACTGTCGTGCAAATGTTCGTACATTTTCAAGAATGGAGCCACAGCTATTGTAGTTGATGACATAATGGTGGCTTGGAGATCTTTCAAACTTGGTATAGGGTGTTCATTGCCAGTACTGTCCATAGTGAGACCGGTGTGTCGCCTTTTGCTCACGGGGAGGCGTCTGATTTTTGGGAATGGGCGCTCCATAAGTGATGAGTCCAAGGAGGATGAATCTGACATATAGTCAGAACGTGTCTCCACAATTGAAGGCCCATCCACACATTGATGCAGAATGGTCGATGGTTGGTTTTGCAGTGTGTTAGAGTCGACCCTTCCCAATTTAGGAAGTTGTCTCTGTGAGCAATGAATGCTCGGTGAAAAACTAGAGCGACTTCTTCTTCCTCTTTCCTCCATTTTATGCATAGGGGAACTCTGCAGGGGGTTTTTGCCAGATGGTGCAGGTGAGGACCAACCAGCCGCAAGATTAGAAGACCCTCCCGCTGAGGCTGTGGCACCCGGCAAGGAGTCTTTTGTTGCCGAGTTATTTGCTCTGCTTTTGTTCAGGTGCTTAAGATCTGTTAGCAACTTGTTGACGACTTCCAAGGAGTTTCTACGGTTATTAGAGTCCTTCACTTGGAGGGTAGATACCCTCTCCCCCTCAGTGTTAGCAAAAGAGGCACGGGTAAGTGGCTCAATACCCACACTATATGCCGGTTCGTCCACTTCATTGTATGTGAAAACGGCATTATAGGAGCCTGCTTCATGCGACGTACTTAGTGGCAATGCCGGTGAAGGTACCAGTTTCTCATATGCACTGTAGAATCTTGTGCGTGGGCAACTACTACTTGTTTCTTTTTGTAGAGAGGGGCATACAATGTCACTAGTACCTGAAGTCGTGAGGCACGCTTGAACACCAGTCGTCACGCTGGTGAGCGAACATGAGGGGGTTTGGGTTAAGACGGGATCTTGTCGCAGTGAGCAGCTGTCATTTTGTGAAGTACAAGAAGGAAGTTCATGAAGGCCATGTACTATGGCCAAGTTGACTATGGCCGGGTTGGCTATGACCGCCGGGATTGTTGGTGCACCATGTGAACTGGCGCACTTATTAGGTGACGCATCATGTGTACTTTGGAACGGAAAACAGTTTAAAGGAGAGTGTGTTGAAGTCGGCTGGGCTGGGCCGGACTGAGCGGGAGCCGAGTCCGATGCAAAGTGTCTCATGTGGATCGACTACAGCCTCACCCCGCATGCTCCCTGCCACCCCTCCCGTTGGCTCAGAACATGCAAAGTCCACTCGCGAGGAGGCAGCCTCACATACACTTACTGTGGTTTCGTTGATGACTGCACAGGGTGAGTTTGAAGGCGGCTGCAACGAAAGCCCCCCCTCATTCGGAAGCTGGACACGATCATCGGGGACGGCAGCCGGTGTTAGGGGCGCCTCTGAGGACTCCGCTGAAAGCCACGAACGTTCCGAATCGGGGCATACCGGGTCACGAGCACGCTTCCTTTGGGCTCTGGTCTTCACAGAAGCGCCCACAGTCAATCCTTTCACCGGCACCGTAGTAACGTTTGTTCGCATCGTTTCAGCAGACGATGATGCAGATGGAACAAGAAAACAGGTGAGCCAGGAGCCAAGAGGAGAGTCCCGACTTCCACGGACTTCCTCGGACTCCTCAGACTCTGCCAGACTCCGCGCCCGCTCCGCGGGGAGAGGCAGGTTTTGAAGCAGCAAAGTCACTCCCACACAATGGAAATAGTAGAGGTACTGGTCACTCCTCAGACTCTGCCAGACTCTGCCATTTACTTTACATAGTCATTTAAAACTACAGACCCAGTACACCCATCTTACATGTAGTACTGAAAAGGGTTAACTCCTATCCCTTTTTGTCTGTGCCTCTCTGAGCTTTGTTTTGCTCTTGTAACATTCAGACTTGGCTGGTGGCAGTGGTATCTACCCTAACTTTTCTACCGCAATTATATTATATAAATGTGCTACTGTTCCAGGCTATAGTAGTAGCCTCGAACATAATCCTGCTTGTCCAAATGCTCTTTCTTTTGACTCCCGTCGGGTTTATTCGCCATTTCTTTTTTGTTAAAGTCATTCTTGTGTTTTACTTTGCGCAGCCAACCAGGTTTGCCTTCTTTGTTCACCATCTTTTGGCGGGCTTCTGCGACAAAGCCCTCCTCTTCGCGCCTGGGTGTCTAGGTGGGCTGAATGTGAGGGAGGGTTGTAGTCACCCCCTGCACAGGGTATCCTAGGAAACCCATGTCGCAATTTGGCATGATTGGCTAAGGTGGTTGTCCGGGCCGGACAACCCCCCTGCTGTGTGATTGACAGCCAGGCTGTATGAATGGGGGATTTTCGCATAAAAGGCAGGACTCTTGGGCTGGAAGTGAGAGTTGCCACTTGAACTGCAAGGACCAAAGAGAAGCGGAGAAGAAGACGGCTGCTGCAACTACTGAGTCCCGGTGAAGCCCTGCTGCAGTCCTGAGCTATCTACCCTTCAACAACAAAAGAAGGTCCAGTCCAGAGTCGTCTTCCCTTGAGCCTGGTGGGATCAACCAGCTCATCTTTCACAGGCAGAGGATCCTCTTCTTGGTCGAAATTGCTGCACACTGCTGTAGTGGTCCGGATAGCCATCTGTAGAGAGCCTCTCCGGTTTTAAAGGAGTGCACCTTTTATTCACCGTCGCTGCTGCTGGCCTCATCCCTGGGTAGTGCAGCCCACTCCGGACATCCTCCTCCTTGTCCCCACGACTGAAGCTCCAGGAACCGTGAGTCTGCAGGAAACTGCCAGGAACAACTGCCGTGGCATCGGCTTCTTCAAAGAATAAGGTACTGTGTCCAGCTTCGAGGAACTAGGGTGAACCCTTTTCTCCTCATCCAAGGCTTGCCCTTGTCTTCCTTCCCTCTTATAACCTTTGCTTCCTCTGTTGACAATATCCAAGTACTCCTGGCAATCTTCAATCGTGAACTATCTGACTGTGTGATCCTCGACAACAGGAACCCGGTTCCTACTTGACACTGGCGCAGGCCTATTGACCTTTATGATCTTGTCAGAAAGTGTTCTTTGATTCAGTCTGCATTGACAAAAGTATTGCCTATGATTTTTGTCCCAAACTCTCGTTTGTTAATTTGCGTACTAAGTGTGTTTTAACTCCAGTAACATTTCTTTCCGCGGATACGCGTATCTTTTGTAAGACCAAACTGTCATTACTGTCAAAAAGTGATCGCATATGTATTCCTGGTAACGCCTTTTGGTTCATAACACCGGTCTGCCCAATCATAAACTACTTACCTTGAGTTGTTCTGCACAAAGTGAATTGGTTGTGTGTAGTGTATTTTACGTGTGGTTTTAATTTAATAGATGTGAAGTGTTTTGCAAACAGATGGTCTAGAAATAAATGCACCTTTTACTTTTCAACCAAAAACCTTGAGTCAGTGTTTGCCTGAGTCACAGTAATTGTGGTCCTTTGTGTAATCTCTACTACTGCTCATTTGCTCTTGAGATAAGTCTGGCTGCTCTGCTTCTGCTACCACTTTAACAGTGTAGTACAGGCTTGTACCAAACTTGTATTGCCACTTGTAGTCTTAATTGTGTGTTTTGGTCCCTAAGGGCACTGCACAGGATTCTGGCTAACATTCGTGAACTTTGGCCCTGTGAACCAAGGGAAGGCCCTCTCCAAGGCTTCCATTTCCAGGTGGCTCTCCGGCTGCATCACGCACTGTCACCGGTTGGCAAACCGACTGTTGCCTGGCCGTCCGAGAGCCCATTCGACCAGAGGGATCGCTGCAACTACGGCGTTCCTGTCTGGTGTGCCCCTGCTGGACATCTGCAGGGCTGCTACGTGGAGGTCGACGCACACCTTAAGATTCTACTGTGTCGACGGGATTCCAGGGACGAGTCCAGAGTTGTCTAAGCAGTGCCATTAGGCAATGTTAAATATTGTTGTTGAGTCTGCTGCAGAGTCTTTTGGGACAGTGACAGTGGCAGACGCTTTTTGCTTTGCTCCAGTGTTTGAAGATACCACCAGTCCTCTTTCTACCTCTACCAATTTGCTCTCAAAATACCCAGGAAGCCGCGGAGCGGGCGCAGAGTCCTTTGGGACAGTGACAGTGCAGGACTCTCTTTGCTTTGCTCCAGGTTTTGAAGATACCACCAGTCCTCTTTCTACCTCTACCAATTTTCCCTCAAAATACACAGGAATCCGCGGCTGCGGAGTCTGCTGCAGTCTCTTTTGGTCTTTAGGCTCTGCAGGCTCCGTGGCGCCGCTTCGCTCAACCCCCTAAGAAGAACAAGGGACTTTTGCAAAAAAGAATTTACTGTTGCCTGCCCACGAGTAATTCTTCATCCAAACCCTGCTTGCGGTGAGTGACTGCACCCCTCTCCTGTCTGTCCCCAACCCCCCCCATCCAGTAACCTAACAAATTCACTCATGAGGCTCGCTCCTACCATCCTTCGCTGCCTTCCCCCGGATACACACAGACTCCGCTGTGAGTGACGGCATTCCACCCCTCCTCGCTCGCCACCCTTTCTTTCCAATCCTGTCAGAATCCCTGCACACTCACAAGGACCCCGCGCCCTCTCTTCAGCTCCTACCATAGGTAGAAGATCCCCTCGCTGCGCGTCCCTGCAGCCCGACTGCCTCTTTTGAGCACGCCGGTTCCAGCAGATCTATTGTGACAGGATGTGCTGCCCGCTGCTCAGCCTGCTCGCGCACCTCCCTGCTACCGAGTCCTCCTTGCACACACACCCTGCGCTTTTGCCTCAAAACAACTAAAACACCCGCGCACGCCGGTTCAAGCATCCCTGCCGTGACCGGACGTGCGGCAAGCCGCTTTCCCCTCTCCCGAATTCCGTCGGGGTTGCGAATACACGGATGCCAGCGCTTCCCTGGAGCCGTTGCGTTCTTTTGCTGTAACGCTGACAAAACAGCAGACTCCACCTTGTGACAAATCCTTTAGCAGTCACTGACCGAGAGATCTCGTTCCTGAACCCTGCCCAGTGCCCACTGAAACAGCAGCCCCTCCTGTTTTAGGAAAGCTCCTCTTCCCCTCACTTCAGGGGCTTACTCCGTCTTGATCTTGCACCTTATCACCTGTGTGGTGATATATCAAAATCCTTGAAGCTTTCACAACAACACAGGGAGCTCTCTCCCCTCTGACCCTGCCCAGAACCCAGTGCTTCACCGCACCAACAGCGCAAGCACAAACACAGGAGACGGCAGAAGCTTTCCACCCCCTTCTTGAGGTGCCGGACTACCAAATCAAGATCTCGCTCCTTCCAAAATCTATCAAACAAAGGAGACTGCAGGGGCTCCCTCCATTTCAATCCTAACCAGAACATTGTGCTACACCGTACCGTCTAAAGTAAACAGCCGGAGCACAGGAGACTGCAGGGGCTCGCTCCCCTTAGTTCCTGACCAGAGCATTTAGCTGCACCGACTGGCCAGAACACCCAACCTTACTGGAATACAGGAGACTGCAGGGGCTTGCTCCCCTTTGATCCTGACCTGAACATTCTGCTGCACCATACTGGCCAATCTGAACATCCAAAATCACTGGAATACAGGAGACTGCAGGGGCTTTCTCCCCTTTGATCCTGTCCGAGGTGCTGCAACAAGAAACCTTGAAACTTGCACAATACAGGAAACTGCAGGGGTTTTATCCCCTTTGATCCTGCCTAGCACCCTGCACCGCACTGTAACACCCAAAGCGCTCATCTGATCTTGAATCGATCAGAACACAGGAGACTGCAGGGACCTTTGCCCCTTTGATCCTATCCCGACCAGCACCAGCACCAAGCAAACCACGACCAGCACCAATCTTTCCACTGCCGTACTAAGAGGCATCTCCACTCTGAAATGCAAACTGGGACTCTCCCAATACCAAAATCGGCGAAACCCCTAGAGACGTCAAGAATCCTCATGTCTGCCTCATTGCAAAAAAAACAGACAGCGCGGCCAAACACAAGGCTCAGAGGAAAGCTTCAGGCAGACGCCTCACAAACAACAATAGAACAAACATTCCAAAAGAAGAACTCAAATAAACATCTCACTGAAAATTGATCTCCCCAAAACAATCCAGAAACACACATCCCAGACCTGGAAATTGTTAATCAACCAGAAGAATCGGAACAAAACTCTCCAGGAAATCTAAGTGAATGTGCACAAACCAAAGGCACGACCGAAATAAATCAAGGAAATCAAAGCATTCAAGACCCACAGATCCCAACCAGCTGGGGCCAAACTGAAAACCAACAAATAGCAGAATAAAATGACCAAACCAACCAACTAAACCCCGAGGGGCATACAGAAGAACACGAGAACTTCCAAGCTACCAGACAACTAGAAATGCAACATGACCCAAAGGAGACAACTAAATGGAGCGAGACAACAGACCCAACCCCCGCACAAATCCAGCAATCCTCTCAAAACATTAACCAACATCGCCAATGATTCGCCTAGAGAAAGACAATCAAACACAACCACAATTCTGCCTCTCCTTGAAACATCAACGAACATCCAACACCGAACAGACAACGAAGAATCATTCAAACAACCAAGCTAAATGAAAACCCCTGGAGCAGTGATGGCTGGGATGACTAAAAAAGAAAAAGCTAAACAGGCAAAACTACAGTGGCTACAAACCGACACAGCTCAAAAATTACTAAAAGAACCTCTCAATTTCCCCTTGAACACAGAATCAGGCAAAGCAGCTCGTCTATCCCTAGACATCACTGAAATAGAATCCATCATGAACAGTGCAGAAAGAAGGAAAGAAATCTTCGGCGATCCAACACAACTACTGACACCGTCCTGCACCTCGACGCCACTTCCAAACAAACCTAACCAGCAGAACTGTGAATCCCATGAAAAGCAAAGACCTCACAATTAACCACCACATCATTTGCATCTCAAAATAAAAAAGGAACAAAAAACAATGCAATTCGATTATGATGTCGAAGAATCCTTTCATACGCCAGCACAAGAAAACGACACACACTAACCAACCCCAATAGCTGGCACCAGAGAAAAACATTCTCCACAGAATGACTATAATGAAAAACAGAGACTTCCAACAACAATGCTAGAACTACAAAACATGCTACTGGCAGTGGTTTCCCAATCCATGATTCCCTTCCTTAAACTCCACGAAGCAACAAAAGACAACATACAAGACCAAGCCACTCTCCTGGCAATGATCCATACCAAGCAAATACACACAGAAGACTTTATAAACACAATAGGAAAACATTTAGACTCCAAAGCAGAACAATCACGAACTTGGCAACAAAGACTATTCAATATAGCACGAGGCGACGAAGAAGAAAATACGCAAATTGCCAAAGAACTCATGACATTGCTCAAAAACCAACATCATCAAACGCTCATACCTCAGCACACAGCAAAAGGAAAACATACCACCATGTATGACACCAGAAAAACTGAACCTTGATCAACACAAATTAACATCAAGTGAACCTTCAACATCCTCACCGACCCAAAAATCAAACACAGCGAACGCATGCGAAGAGAAATTAAAGCCGACAAACGATCCAAAAAACACGACCGGCAACGACACCTTCGGGATTTTCGGCCCGACAAAGAAAACTGACAAAGAACCAACAAGGAAATCCACCAAACAGACGCAAATCAAACAGGCTCACAAGCTTTCCTCTGGAACTTGTCAGTACCAAAGCTGGTCTCCAAAAATCCATCCACAGAAAAAATACCAAAAAACCAACCCAAGAAATCTAAAATTGAAACAACCAGACCTATCAGCCCCAAATCAAAGCAAAAAACCAGCAGCTGCAACTGCGATAACACATAAGGAACGAAGTCCGGAACCAGACGATCTGCTTAATTTACCGACGCACGAGGACCCACCTAGACAAGAAAAAATGAAAACGAAAAGACAATTGAACCACTCAAGTCTAATAGTCATTGATGAATATCAACCACACTACTCTACCAGCTACATGATCTCGTGTGAAGAAATCTCAGATAGATCACTGATCGAACCATCCTATGTCTCCATCCAACAGCCAGCATATGACGAAATCTCTTCAACTTCACTAGGTAATGAAACAAGACGTAGTTCTGGAACCAATTATTCAACAACCCGTTCAGCACAGGAAAATTCTGGGACGCAAAAACCCAGAGAACACACAGATCTATCTCAACCAATATTCCTGAATCCATTCCAGTAAACAGAGAGCTACATGGTGCACATAGAAAACATCATTAACAGACCCACCAAACTGGTCGTAAACGGAGCAAACATTCTAATATTGTTTCAAGCAATCCCAAACCGGAACCAACTTCGCACCAGAGACATCGATCTAGTCATCTTTGTAGACGATAATTCCAACGACAAGATATCGCTAAAACTACATAATAAAATAACCATGGATCAAATCCTATTATCGAGAGATGCGCTACATAAACTTGGTTTTAACTGTATGTCCAACATCAAAACAAAATGAGGAGAAACCACCACAGAAGAAAACTCTAGAAGCTCCTTTAAACCAAACCAAAAACAAGAATATCCCAAGAACCAACACAAGGAGCGACACAACAGTCCTAACAACTCCGCAACTATGTATGACCACTCCAAGAAGACCGCGGATCACAACTCCAAACGAGAACATACCGATGCAATCTACAACAATGACGATCACCAAGCCAGATGCCACTATACCGCAGAGGACAACACAAACAACCATGATGAAACAAGGTTGAGCTACAACAACGATCACCTGATCAGACGTCAGTACGAATCAGAAGACAGTCTAACCTACTCAGACGCCACGGAGCTGAGCAACATCTCATAACCACCAACCGATATAATAAACACTTGGACCCTGTGCTCATGGAATACACGGGAAAACTCCCATTTGTTTAATGACTCATCACCTGAATTTGACTCATACCAGATCATCTGTCTTCAAGAAACTTGGCTCTCCAACACCCCATGCTGCGACGGCTTTCTAGCCTTCCTCAACCCAGCACCAATAAAAACTAAAGGAAGACCCTCATCAGGTCTTGTTAGCCTTAATCAAGATTGATCTAACATGGTCTATATTGGAAACCACAAACATCAATCCGTGGATACAAAATACAGTTATAAAATAACATCAACAGGAGGCCCAGATTCTGACCAATCTATAACTCACCATGAAAGGAACATTTCTATCATGAACCTGTATTGGAATCCAGCTGCAATCAACACCGTAGCTTTCCTGGATGGCGTCTTCATAACAATTGACAACCTCACTCGCAAATATGCAAGTATTGAATTCATACTGTGTGGAGACCTAAATCTCCATCTATGGCAAAAAGACGGACAATTCATTCCCAATGAAAAACTAACAAGCCGTGCAAAAAAATGGATAGAAGAAATCAACATCCGTAATTTACTACTTATTGATTATCCTACTGATGAAACAAACAAGCCTCTACCCACCTGGTCGCGTGGCAAATCATCCGCCATAATCGACTACATTTATCTCTCGAAAGAACTGAGAGCCACAGTAGAAACAGCAACCATAATAACAACGACAAGGAGTGATCATAACCAACTAGTCGTACATGGACAAGACATCCCGCACCGACCGCAGCCCATTTGACCTATCCTGCTGGAAGTCTGTACAGCTGGAAAAAGAATATGCATAACCGAACAAGCAATAACCTCACTCACAAGACAATTTATCCAAACCGCTCTACCTGATGACCAGAAATTAAATTACCAATGGCTACTTCAACCCTATTACAAACCAACTACACGACAAACCCCCCCGTCTCAACGACACTCCTACAACAAGGAGGTCACCGAAAGGAAAAGGGAACTAAGAAAAACTGTGAGACAACTAAAGAAAAGAAAAGACAAAGAATCGTTCGCCAAAATAAAAGCGTCAAAACAAAACTACAACAATTGTACAAACAAAACAGACAGAACATAAAGTGGACAGTAACATGCAACTACCAAGACATTTTTGACATCATACAAAAACTCAAAATCTCCTGTGCTCCAGGCCCTGACGGGACATCAAATGCAATGATAAAGAAAGACCTGCACTCATGGGCCATCCTAATGAGAAACATCATGACACTCATAAACAAGCTAAACCGGATACCTACATCATGGAAAACTGCAACCATGATACCCATCAACAAACAAGGACCGAGAGATGATCCGACAAATTTCTGCCCGATTGCGCTACTTGATCCCCTAGGAAAGCTGTTTGTGTTGATTCTACTAATAAAACTCAATCAATGGGCAACCGAGACGCATCGTTTTTCAACAAGACAAACTGGCTTTACCCCAAATGTTGGGACAAACATTAATCTACTTTTGCTAAACTTGATACAACACAAAGTAATATACAACAAAACAAAAATCTACGTGGCCTTCATAGACCTTCATATGGCCTTTGATGGGATATCTCGGCAAAAACTCTGGAACAAACTTGAAAAATGGAAATGCCCTAACGACATCTTGGGACCAATCAGACAACTTTATTCAAACACTTCTATAACAATAAGACTCACACGAGAAGGCCACACAACTTCGAAAATATCAGCTGAAAATGGACTAAAACAAGGATGCCCCCTCACAGCTACACTGTACAACCTCTTCACCGCAGACATCGAGAATCATCTCCAATCTGATGATCTCAACATCCAAAGATAAATTCAACACCGATCAAAATCAAGATTCCTTCAGGCTTACAAAACAGTCGCAGTCAATTAAGTCACTACATGAACCTCAATGAACTCACCATCAATACAAAGAAGACAAAAATTATGCAACGGACCAAACCGATCAATAACAGTAGGAAACAACTAAAAATCTATCTAAACCACAACCAGCTTGAAGAAGTAACAACATTCAAATATCTGGGAATCCATATAAACCAATCCAAATCCGAAAGAGTGGACTCTGAAATTAAAACAAAGGATTCAATCTCTGGCAAGACAAGGATGCGGGATCCAGCGAAAATTTGGCAAATACTCTTTCAAACCCATAATTACATACTATAAACAAAAAGTAATTCCAACAATAGTCTATGGAACAGAAGCCATGATAAATGCAACAGACTACGACTGGACAAAATTAGAAGCCTCTTTCTGGCGTAAGATCCTGCAGCTGCCACCTTCTTTCCCAATGCCCAGGATCAAACATGAAGTTGCAGTATAGTCCATCAGTTCAATCGTCTTATGGAAACAGCTATACCTATACCGCAAGCTCCTCACTGATGAGAAAACACCGGCAATTCAAATCTTATAGACTCACGACGGAACAATGAACAACACAATGCTTGACAAGTGGAAAGACAATCTAGAGCAATTTATGAAAACAGAAGACATTTCTCACGAAATGCTCACGCTACGCCCACAACACGCGAAAACAAAAACAATGAAAAATGATTGGATACAAACCCTGGAAGAAAAAACAAAATACACCCTTAATCTACAATGCAAGATTGATATCAGATCTATCAACTAACAGCTTACCTGGCCATCTTCCCTGATGCCAAAATGAGAGCCATATACTTGAAAATCAGAATGAACATAATACCAACCCGCTTTTACCTAGCCAAAACCGGACAAATTCCTCCAAAAGAAGAGTTTTGCCGCTTTTGCTCAGATATCAATCAGAAACACTCTTCCACTTACTAATGGAATGCAACAAACTGTCTAAACAAAGATCTAGATTTGGCACCTACTATAAGATCAGAGAACAGACGATGGAGACTGAAGAGAGATGGATGGAGATGCTTAACGGCAGATCGCATAAACTCATCCTTACAATATGCCAATTCCTACAAGAAATTCTAAGTCTTGGGAAACCTGTAACGAATTAAACTGTTAAAAGTAAATCTCAGAAAACTGGAGACAAATGAAAAGCTTAAAAAAAATGTAACTATAACATTTAAAAAAAAAAAAAAGAAATGTTGTTAGGGAGAATTCTCATTCTATGGCTAATTTCCCTTACATAGTGAGTCCCCCAGCAGCTTTGCTGGATTTTTGGAGTTTGTTTTCCACCTGGTAAGCGTGTGAGCTTTTCCCCCACTCTTTCCTGTGTTTTGCCATGTGTATTTCTTCTTTTTTTGTGATTGTGGACTCTGGAGTACACCACTTCGGTAGCCCCACTCCTTTGTGTGTTACATAGCACCTTCAATGCAGTGACAGAGGGTTGTGTTTTAGACTTCCCACTGACTCCATTTCTGGGGCTGACTACTGTCCCCCAGAAAAGGGTAAAGTTGCCATTAACTTTACATAGTAATTTAACCACAGATCCAGTACACCTCATCTTACATCAGGGGTGCACAACTGATTTTGACAGAGGGCCGAAAGTACCTTACATGAGGGCTATAGTGGGCCGAAAAGTAAATGTGGGCGGGGCGATAGGCGGGGCGTGGCAGGAGGCTTTTTCAACCCCCAGTTTGTATTAAACACATGGAAAAAGAATGTTTTTGAGGGGTAACGATTTTTATTTGCATTTCAAACTTACATTTTGTACTGCACATTTTCCATTGTTATAATTTATTTCTATTTAGTTATTGTATATCGTCTGTTTAATTAAATTATATATATTTTATTGACCCTTGATTGGACATTCTGTTATTTTGGACTGTTATAGTTTGCTGTTTGGGTTGCCCAAGAGGAGTATGGCCTTCGTTGAGTCAGGTTTCCTCAAAAAGCAAAGGATCTACATCGCCTAACTGTGCCTGTTTTAGCTTTATTATTGGGTTCACTCTTGGAGTGCAACACTATGCCCCATGGCTCACACCCCCAACCAAACACTATGCCCCATGGCTCCCACCCCCAACCAAACACCATGCCCCATGGCTCCCTCAACCCCCAACCAAACACTATGCCCCATGGCCCCATCACCCCCAACCAGACACTATGCCCCATGACCCCCTCACCCCCAACCAAACACTATGCCCTATGGCTCCCTCAACCCCCAACCAAACACTATGCCCCATGGCCCCTACCCCTCAAGCAAACACTATGCCCCATGGCTCCCACCCCCAACCAAACATTATGCCCCATGGCCCCCTAACTCCCAACCAAGCACTATGCCCCATGGCCCCCTCACTCCCAACCAAACACTATGCCCTATGGCTCCCTCAACCCCCAACCAAACACTATGCCCCATGGCCCCATCACCCCCAACCAAACACTATGCCCCATGGCTCCCACCCCCAACCAAACACTATGCCCCCCTCACCCCCAACCAAACACTATGCCCTATGGCTCCCTCAACCCCCAACCAAACACTATGCCCCATGGCCCGTACCCCTCAAGCAAACACTATGCCCCATGGCTCCCACCCCCAACCAAACACTATGCCCCATGGCCCCCTCACTCCCAACCAAACACTATGCCCTATGGCTCCCTCAACCCCCAACCAAACACTATGCCCCATGGTCCCCTCACCCCTGAACCTCCCACCCCCCAAATCAGCACACTCTCAAACAAGCACCCATACAGACCTGAACCCCCACCCCCCCAAATCAGCATACAAACTCTCAAGCATGCACCCATACAGACCCAAAGCCCCGACCCCTCAACTAAGCACACACACTCTCAAGCATGCACCCATACAGCCCCAAAGCCCCCACCCCCCAACTCAGCATACAAACTCTCAAGCTTGCACTCATACAGACCAAAAGCCCCCACCCCCAACTCAGCATACAAACTCTCAAGCATGCATCCATACAGACCTGAACACCCCACCCCCGAAATCAGCACATTCTCAAACAAGCACCCATACAGACCCGAACCCCCCACCCCCCAACTCAGGACACACTCTCTCAAGCATGCACCCATACAGCCCCAAAGCCCCCACCCCCCAACTCAGCATACAAACTCTCAAGCATTCACCCATACAGACCAAAAGCCCCCACCCCCAACTCGGCAAACAAACTCTCAAGCATGCATCCATACAGACCCGAACACCCCACCCCCCAAATCAGCACATTCTCAAACAAGCACCCATATAGACCCGAACTCCCCCAGGCCCCAACTCCGAACCCCCAACTCAGCACACAAACTCTCAAGCATGCACCCATACAGACCCAAACCCCCCACCCCCCAACTCAGCACACACACTCTCAAGCATGCATCCATACAGACCCGAACACCCCACCCCCCCAAATCAGCACATTCTCAAACAAGCACCCATACAGACCCGAACCCCCCACCCCGCAACTCAGGACACACTCTCAAGCATGCACCCATACAGACCCGAACCCCCACCCCCCAAAATCAGCACACTCTCAAACAAGCACCCATACAGACCCGAACCCCCACCCCCAACTCAGCACACAAACTCACAAGCATGCACCCATACAGACCAGAACCCCCCACCCCCAAATCAACATGCAAACTAGCAAGCATGCACACATACAGACCCTGCATCTCAACATAAACCGCACTTACACTCCAAAACATACATTCATGCACACCTGACACCCCTCACCCCCGCATCTCAACATACACAACACAAACATTCAAAAACAAACATTCATGCACATCCGACACCCCCCCACCCCCGCATCTCAACATACACAACACAAACATACAGCAAAACAGACCCGACACACAAACACAAACAGACCACTTACCGGAGACGTGCTGGAAGACAGGTAAGCTGGAACGCTGGCGAGGTAATTGGAATCGTACTACGGCTGGCGTGGTCCAAGGCTGAAATGCCTTCCGGCATCAAGCCTTATGGACCACGCCAGCTGTAGTGCTGGCCCTCCATTAGTGCAGCAAACATGCACTACGTGGCTCGTAGCGGCGACGTGGAGCGTGTTTGCTGAGCCATTGAGGGCCAGTGTTTTGTCCGGCCCGGAAGACAACAAAGACTTTCCTAATGGAGGGCAGCCGATGCTGCTTGCGGGCCACCCTCCATTAGGAAAGTCTTTGTGCCTCGCGGGCCGGACAAAATGGCATGGCGGGCCGTATGTTGTGCACCCATGTCTTACATGGAGTATTGGAAAGAGTTAATTCTTAGCCCTTTTTATCTGTCCCTCCTGGAGCATTGTTTCGCTCCCTTAACATTAAGACTTGGCTGGTGGCAGTGGTATCTACCCTCATTTTCCTACCGCGATTATATTACATAACGTGGTATTGTTTTAGCCTATTTTAGTAGCCTCAAACTTTATACCCGCTAGCCCAAATACTTTTTATTTCGGCTCTGGTTTGGTTTAATCGCCATGTCTTTTTGTTAACATCCTTCTTGGGTCTTTCTTTGCGTGGCAAACCAGGTTTGCCTCCTTTGTTCGCCGACCTTTGGCGGGCTTCTGACCAGAAGTCCTCCTCTGGTGTCTGGGTGTCTAGGTGGGCTGAATGTGAGGGAGGGGTGTAGTCACCCCCCTGCACAGGGTCTCCTTGGAGACCCAAGTCGCACTTTGTGTTGATTGGCTGAGGGGGTTGTCCAGGCTGGACAAACCCCCCTGCTGAGTGATTGACAGCCAGGCTGTGTGAATGGGGGATTTTGGCATAAAAAGGCAGGACTCTTGGGCTAGAAGTGAGTCACCACTGGAAGTGCAAGGAACCGAATAGAAGCGGAGAAGAGGACAGCTGCTGCAACCCCGAGTCCCGGTGAAGCCCTGCTGCAGTCCTGAGCTATCTACCCTTCAACGATAAGAGAAGATCCAGTCCGGAGTCTGCTTCGCTTTAGCCTGCTGGGATGAACCAGCTCGTCTTCTTCAGCCAGAGAATCCTCTCCTGGGTCGGAATCACTGCTGTGCTGTAGTGGTCCGGCTAGCCATCAGAAGAGCCCTCTCCTGATTTAAAGTAGCGCACCTTTTATTCATCGTTGTTCATTTTTCGCTGCTGCTGGCCTCATCCCTGGGTAGTGCAGATCGCTCCAGGTGTCCTTTTCTTGTCCCCACGACTGAAGCCGATGGAACCGTGAGTCTGCAGGAACTACCAGGAACAACTGCCGTGGCACCAGCTTTTCTCCAACGGAATAAGGTACTGTGCAACCTTGGTCATTCTCTCCGTCTGACCAGCTGGAATGGGGGCGAACCCTTTTCCTCCACGAAGATTTATTCTTTCTTCCCTCCTTCTTCTAACTTTTACTTCCATTTGACAATCTTACGAACTCTTGGTATATCGAATCTCGAACTGTTCAACGTGTGATCCTCGGCCACTGAGCATCTGCTCCATTGACACTGGCGCAGGCCTATTGACTTTCATCTGTATCTTTGAACAAGTCCTCGAGTCTCCTTACCTTGAAAAAGTATTGCCTTTGATTTTTATCCACTTTTCCCTTGTTTGAAATTCTTAAGTACAAAGTGTGTTTTAACTTCGTGAGCATTTCTATCCACGGGTACGCGCTAGTATCGCAACACCGGTCTGTCAAATCCTAATGTACTTACCTTGAATTTACTGACACAAGTGGACTTGGTTGAGTGTAGTGTATTTTACGTGTGGTTTCGAATTTATAGAAGTGAAGTGTTTTATAACAGATGGTTTAAAAATAAATGTACTTATATTTTTCTACCTGAGACCTTGAGTCAGTGTTTGCTTGAGTCACAGTAATTGTGGTCCCTTTGTGTAATCTCTGCTACTGTTCTTATACTCTTGAGATAGGCCTGGCTGCTCCGCTACTGCCACCACTTTAACATAGTAGTACAGGCTTGTACCAAAGGTGAACTTGTATTACCACTTGTAGTCTTGTGTTTAGTGGTCCCTAAGAGCACTGCACAGGATTCTGCCTAACAATTGTTGACGCGTCAATGGGGACTGAGGTGTGGCGCCGGTGGGCGCAGTCAGGGCAGCACATGCTCCCAGGGCCAATCCTCTAAATTTAAAGGGGAAGAAGGTTTTTTTTCTGGTTAAAAAGGTTCCCTCTCCCGTCCCTAGGAAGCGACGCCCATGCAGTATGGAGGAAAGGGGACTAAGGATTAAGAGTACGTTAGTTACTAAAGTGAGTAACTTGTTATTTTGAGACCCAGTCGTCGGAGCCTTGATTTAGTGGGCACATAAGCATTCCTGCTCTTCTGGACGATAGGGGTGTAATCGTGGTACATGTCAATCGTCGAATCGCCTCTTGTTATCGTTTCCCCCATCTCTCAAACTGCAGGATCACCTCCATATCCCTGAAGTTCAGAATCCTGGCTATGATGGGCCTCGGGTACGACCCTGGAGGGGACCACATCTGAAGAGAACGATGGGTTCTTTTGACAGCAAATCCCTGCTATAGTTTCCCAGGCCCCACTTCCTGTAAGAGTAGGTTCACTATTTATTTTTAAATGTTTTATTGGTTTCATAATCAAAAAGAAAAGCAATAGTTATTGATAAAAATAAAGAAATCTTCAACATTTTATCCATCAAATTCATCCTAAAAAATATCCCCACATAACACAATTACAATATTAAAATGCTCATGAAATCGTAACAGCATTCACATACAAAGGCACAACTCCTCATTACCTATATCCCCTTCACTTTACCCATTCCGAAGTTCTTATTCATCTCAATCTTTAGTCAAGGCTCCAACACCAGCCATTTTCTTATTTGTTCACTATGTAAAGTCCACTATGTAAAGAATTGGTTCTGCACCCTCCATACCCTTCTGGCAATTCCAGCACCTTAACATTGTTCCTGTGGGATCTGCCCTCTGCGTCTTCAGCCCGCAGCTCCAGTATAGCGTTTCGTCCCTCCAGTGCTTTCATTCGCGATTGTAAATCTTATGTTGCGGTGGCCGTGTCGTTCAGGAGAGACTCAGCGTTTGTTAACCTTTCTGCCAGCGAGCCTGCATGCTGTCGTAGAAGCTGCATGTCCACTTTAACCTCAGCGATTCTTACTTCCAGGGAGGACCTTAAGGCAGCAATGGCGACCAGGATTTTGTCCTCCTGATTATCTGGCTGCAGTGCTGTGGATTTCTCCTGGTCCAAGGCAGCGAGGGCGGGTCCCGTTGCTTACCCTGACTTGCAAAAGCCTCCGTTATCATACCTTTGTACTTTTATTTGGTGGATGGCATGGTAAGGAATGTGCACAATTTATTAGCTATAGCCCCTGGTTTCGGCTTCCCAATGTGGTCGGTAGGGTGCTTTTGAGAGACTGTAATTATGGGAGGATGGCACGCTCTCCCGCAGCCAGTGTTCAGAGGAAGCAGCTACAAAATAGATTATGGGCGACCATGTGATAGCTTGAGAGGCAGTTCCCGTTATTAGGATCCGACGACGGCACGTCTGGTCACCGGGTGTGATGATCCCACAGGGGGTACAGAACCAGGCATCTCGTGTGGTCGGCTTCGGGGCTATCCCGGGGTGCCTCCCGCTGAAGAGCCCCAAACATTTAGGCTCAGCCCACAGAAGCCACAGAAACAACAAAGGCTGCAGTAGTAGTAGTAGTAGCAGGGAATCCAAATACTGAAAAGTCAAGTGTGTTCTTCTCCAGGAGTAAGTGGCCTTCACAACGGCCCTCAGAATGGATGACGGGTGCGGCAGCCTGCATCCTGGGTTCCCTGCCACAGCTCCCCCCATGGATCCTGGGGTGAGCAATGTGTCCTCATGCAGCTAGTGTACAAGATTGTGAGCAGGCAGCTGGGATGGGAAAGGGAGAATGTCTTCACAGGGGCATTACAGAGCGTAATAAACATGCAAGAGGAGCGAGTTAGGGGCTCCCCCATTAGTCATGAGCAGCCTGAAGATTATCAAATTGCTCCGTGCAGGCCCCGGAGTGAAATCGGCGTGGTTGGCGTCGTCCGGTCACGATGAGCAATAATAGAGGGGCTGTCAGAGAGGACATGTGCAGGGCACCCAAGCCGCCCCACGTGCCAAGGCTGCGCATACGCTGCAAACACAGCCACGTCTCCAGCTGCCCAGTCCCTTTATTGAGCACTCGCATGAAGGTAGCAGCAGATCAGGGTCCGTTGTTAGCCGAGATCTAGATGGCCTACGTCAGGTGGCAGAGTATTGCGTCCGCCGAGGAGATTGCTGGCATTGCATCAGCCACAGTGGGTAGCAACCAAGTCTACAGTGGGCTCCAACCTCGCTGCAAACCAAGTCGGTGCGGGGCAGGGCCCCCCACCCTATCAGACGTTGCAGTTAGTCTCTCCTGTCCCGATGCAGATCTGTCTTCCCTGCCCACCGCTACGCAGTCCCATCCAGGGTCAGGCAGAAGCTGAGTCCTCAGTTGCAGAGGTCAGACGGCTTGTGAGGATCCATTTAGCTGATATGGCTGTCTGCCTAACCTAAATATTGCCTGTGATTTTTGCCTCCAACTCCCTCTGGGTATCTCAGGTGATGTGTTTTTGCCCCGGTAGCATTTCATGTCACGGATACGCTTTTATTTAGTAGACCGAACTGTCAAAAAGTGATCGCAATCGTATCCGCAGTATCGTGTTTTGTTCATAACATTGGTTAATTCAAACACCGGGTACTTACCTTGAGACATACTGTACAAAGTGAATTGGTTAGTTGTAGTATATTTAACCTGTGGTTTTGTTTAAAGGTTAATAGTAGTGTTGCATTTATAACTGATGGTTTAAAAATAAATGTACTTATATTTTTTACCTGAAACCTTGAGTCAGTGTTTGCTTGAGTCACATTAATTGTGGTCCCTTTGTGTAATCTCTGCTACTGCTCATATACTCTTGAGACAAGCCTGGCTGATCTACTACTGCTACCTCTATAACTTAGTAGTACAGGCTTGTACCAAAGGTAACACTTGTATTACAACCTGTGGTCTTAATCGTGTGTAGTGGTCCCTAAGGGCACTGCACAGAATTTTGCCCAACAGTCTGTTTACCAGCAGGGCCGAAAGGTCGTTACAATCTTGATTGACCATGGAGAAGAGATCATTAGGAGCAGCATTCCAATGCTGATTTGTGTTTGCTTGAGTATTGGGATTATGATTGATTCCTGTAGGCTACAAGGTAGTATTCCAACCTCATAAGCCTCTTCTAAGACCTCTAGGGGACTAGAGACGAGTGCTTTGCCATACTCCTTGTAGAACTCCCCTGGTAATCCATCTGCCCCAGGTGTTTTCCCGTACAGTAAAGCACACATGGTGACCAGCAATTCTAAACCGATGATAGAGCTTTCAGCATTGCCCTCTGTTCCTCTTCGAGGCGGGGCAACTTTATTTGAGACAGTGATTTGTCAATATTAGAACCGCAAGCCTCTAACCTCGACGAATACAGGGTCTCGTAGCATTTAGAAATAGCCTCATTGATTTCTCCTTGTGCTCGTCTGGTGACCCCATGTTAATCGTGAATGGCACTAATCATTTCCATCTTATCCTCCCTGCTGCACAGCCAAGCCTGCAGGCTCCCTGGTTTGTCACCCTCTGCTTGTAATTTTGCGTATATTTAGCCAAGTAAAACATTTCCCAGCCGATCCCACTCAGCTAGACACAGTCGGGGGTTTGCATGGTGTCTTCCTCCATGTCACCATCAATGGGGCATGGTCAGAGAGGATTCTGGCTTTGTAAACCGCATCAGTAAATTCCCCAAGCCTACACGACCCATATAGATATAGTCAATGCAGGTGTGTACCCTTTGTGGAGCCGGAGCGAAATGTCTGAGAATTACCTTCATTTCCAGCCAATTTCAGAGACATTTGCCTGTGTCCACTCACCGAAACACGTCGCCAACAACAGATGTCATACCTTCTTGCGTTCCCACAGGTGTCCCGACGAAAAAGGTACCTCACATGTGTGGGTGCACATACCAGGGGGGCAAAAGGAAAAGGGTAACCCACTGGTAACCCCAAGCCTTTCGGCACATCCCATTTTGTTCATGTGGGCAACCTACAGATTTGGGCCTAGGGTGTCGAAGCCAGCAAGGAAAACAGGGAACCCCATGCATTTTCCAAAAAAGGACACCCATGGGAATCCACAGAGGTCTGACTTGCGCAAAGCGGCCCAGAATTTATTACCCAGAACCCCAGATAAAGTGTTTTTTTCTCCCACCAAATATCACATTTTGTAGGGGATTGTGGCTAATAAAAACTGGGGCAATGTGCGCAAGGCAGACCTCTGTGTATTCCCATGGATGTCCTCTTTTGAGAAATGCATGGAGTTCCCTGTTTCCCTTGCTGGCTTCGAAACCCTACACCTAAATCTGTAGGTTGCCCACATGAACAAAATGGGCAGTGGTGAAAGGCTTGGGGTTACCAGTGGGTTATCCTTTTCCTTTTGCGCCCCCGGTAGGTGCACCCACACATGTGAGGTACCGTTTTCATCGGGACACCTGTGGGAACGCAGGACGGTAGGCCATGTGTTCTTGGGGGCGTATTTCGATGGGTGAGCCGAGCGAAATGTGCGGAAAGTGTTTTTTTCCCATACATTTCAGACTTTGTGGGCGTGTCTGGGTAATACATTCTGGGCCGATTTGCGCAAATCATACCTCTGTGGATTCCCATGGGTGTCCTTTTTTCGGAAATGCATGGGGTTCCCTGTTTTCCTTGGTGGCTTGGACACCCGAGGCCCATATCTGTATGGTGTGCCGGTCGGCAGAGAGTCTGAAATTCTGGTCTGGAAACAGACTTGTGGTTACTTGTGTTTTAGGCTTTCCCCTTGGCGCCCAGGTAGGTGCACCCACACATGTGAGGAACCGTGTTCATCGGGACACCTGTGGGAACGCGGGACGGTAGGGCATGTGTTGTTGGCGGCGTGTTTCGATGGGTGAGCCGAGTAAAATGTGCGGAAAATCCGTTTTTTTCCCCACATTTTAGACTTTGCGGGGGTGTCTGGGTAATAAATTCTGGGCCAATGTGCGCAAATCATACCTCTGCGGATTCCCACGGGTGTCCTCTTTACGGAAATGCATGGGGTTCCCTGTTTTCCTTGGTGGCTTGGACACCCGAGGCCATATCTGTATGTTGCGCTTGACTGGAGAAAGTGTCAAATTCAGGTGTGGAAACAGACTTGGGGTTACCTGTGTTTTAGGCTTCCCCCCTTGGCACCCAAGTAGGTGCACCCACACATGTGAGGTACCGTTTTCATCGGGACACCTGTGGGAACGCACAAAGGTTTAACATTTGTTGTGTTTGTGTGGTTTTCATAACGTTTTGACCCATTTGCTGGTGCCCTTTGTCACACAACCCTTTCATTTCCCAAATGTGACCTACATTTAGTCGCTGCTTTAGGCACCATACACTTTTGTAACCTGCACAAGTCGCCTACCCTTGAAAAGGTTTGCCTGTGCTCTTTCAAAAAATGGATGCTTGCCGTTCCTCACCACATTGGTTTTCCCGATTTACACATGCTAAGTGCGTCTGTTCAGGCCGTGAGCATAAAACTCCAGTGTACCATGGCTCAGTGTTTGGCTTGTGGTATTGCTTGTTTTGTAAAACACTACAAAAAATGTGTGCATTTCGTAACTACAAGAGTCGGGGGAAGGTAGCAGAGCATTGCTTTTCTCAAAATTCATAGAAGCCATTGCCGTACCAAGCCAACCATGTCCAACACATAACTTTTTTCCGGTCATTTTCCCGCTTTTTCCCCAATCTATGGCATTTTCCCCTACATAGTTGTTGCCTGACCTACGCAAATCACCCCTTCCTAAACTTGGAATTTTGTCTACTTCTCAGAAATCTATGCCTTTCTGTCCTCCAATTCCGCTTTCCTACCCTTTTCTCCCATTCCGTCCATGCATGTCCAATAAATGGCCAAAATCGCCTACCTCTCACAAAACGGTTCTTAACCGCATCAAAATAATTTGTTTTCGTTTCCACTCAACCTGTTCTTGAAAGCCAGGAAATTGGGGAACTCAGCACAGCAGACCATTTGTTCCTAGCTCTTACAAGGAAAAAAACACAGGCTTTTTTGTACATCATTTTATTGGCATTTTTTCAAAAAACCCAAACCTTTCGCCCTTTTTGCTTATTTTCTCTCACCCCCTACAGCAACCTAGGATTCCTGGGTGGCGTTACGACCGCCTACATGTAGGAAAAAAAGGAGCCAAATTTGGCCGAGATATCTCATGTAATAAAAAGTTACAAGCCATTCAATGGCCACATACCGAAATCGCCAAAAAAGGCCCTGGCACTGGGGGGAAATACCCATGGCAGTTAAAGGGTTAAACAACTTTTATTTCAATGTAAACAAACACACACATTATTTTCAATAACATTTCAACTCCCCTACCCACCGCCCTCCTTACCCTCCCCCTAACCTCAGGCCTACACTGGTTCTTACTCCACTTCTCACATGCTTCCACCAATCTTTGGAGCAGCAGTAGTTACTTGTACGCATCTCTCTTCCTGTTCCTGGATGTCCCGTTCAGAGGCTGACAAATCTGCGATAAGCTGTCACCATACCCCAATCCCACCATCTGCTTGTTCCTCTGCTTTAGTAGCCGCGTCCTGCCACACTGTGGTTTCTGCATTAGCCCATTTTAACAAGTCCCTCCACCATACTCGGGCTACAGTTTTTACTTGCGCTTTCCACCCCATCGCTATTCTACGTTACGCCAATATATACGCTAAATCTTTGTTTTCTCACATATTTAGCTCGTTTGGGTCTAGGGAACGCCCCCAACAGGCAGGCTCCTGGAGCCTCCACATCTAACATAATGTCCGCTTTTGCCAACAATTGTGCCACCTTCCTCCAAAACCTGCCAATTTCCACACATGCCCAAAACACATGCACCAGGTCTGCGTCCACCTCACCACACTTTGGGCATGCCTGCATACCCGTCTGGCTGAACCTAGCTATCCTGTTCGGGGTCAGGTATGCCCTATGCGTCACATACAATTGAATCTGCTGCAGTCTAGCATTTCTCAACACTTTTTTGTGGTATAATTTTGCTCCTTTCAACCCTCATCTGACAGTGGTCCTCCTAGATCCGCTTCCCACTTCAGTCTTAATTGGTCTACTTCCCTGCCCACCTTTGACATTAATAATTTGTATATACGCAACACTTCATGCCCTCCTTCTGAGACATCATAAAATGTTTCAACTACCTCATCTGGATGTAAGGTAATGTCTGGCCCCGGCCATCTCTGTTTTAGGTTTCTCAAAAGTCTGGCATGCGTAATGTATTGACCTTTATGCAGTCTGGTGTCTGCTACTAATACCTCGAATGATTGGGGTTTCCCTTCCTTGAGTATCTCTCCCACTGTAGCTACTCCCATTGGTTCCCAGTATTTCCAGACATTCCTCCTTGTCTGATCGTCCTCCCCTTCTAGTGTCACCAACGGTATCTGTGGGGAATATAGTGTTGCACTCCGCAGCCACTTTCCGGCCCTGACCCTCATGTTACACCCAGGGCGCAACAATAGGTGCTCACTCTGTTTATACAAGTCTGGTAGCCATATCACTTCCTTCAGGAAAAACAGATCCCGAGCTGTACCCAACAGCCGTAGCTCTAGCGTTTGTTCATCTGACATCCACTTGGCTACAAATTGTAGTTGATTAGGCGTAAAGTATACCTCAAAATTAGGTAGCTTAATGCCCCCCTGTTCATATGTATTCTGAAGTTTCCACAATGTCACTTTATTCCTTGTGTTATTCCATATGAAGCTGCTACGTGTACTATACAATTTACTGAAGAAACCCTTCGGGATTGCAAATGGGACATTGGCAAAATAATGTAGGAGTCTCGGCAGTACCACCATCTTCAGTAGAGCTACCCTCCCCATCATGGACAGTGGTAGCTTTGCCCAAAAGGACATGCTTTTCTCAATTCTACCCACTGCCTCCACCGTATTATGCTTGTGTTCTTCTTTGGGTTTGTGGTATACATCTATTCCCAGGTATCTAAATGTTACTAACTCCCACTTTACTGGCAGCACTGGCAATCTATGCATGGGTCTCCCTTTCTAACCCCCAAAGGGATATAGGCTTGATTATTGGGGGTTCACCGCTACCCCAGACACTAGGGCATATGGCTCCAGTACTTCCATGACATACTGCAAGTTTCCTTCTGGGTATTTCAGGTACAAGAGCATGCCATCTGCATACAACGAGATGAGGTGACTCCCGTCTGTTGTGTTTATCCCCACCTCCCCAAATTTTGCCCTTAGATAGATCGGTAACCGCTCCAACGCTAATATAAAGAGCATCAGAGACCACATGCATCCTTGTCTTGTGCCTCTACCTAGTTGCCATTGCTCGGAGATGGTGGTGCCCATCTTCATTCTCGCCATTGGTGCATCGTACAATAACCTCACCCATCCTATATATTTGGGTCCCATGCCAAATCCCTCCGGAACTGCCAATAGCCAAGGCCGCTTAACAGAGTCCACCGCTTTAACAGCATCAAGCTACACCACCGCTAGTTCGTGTGCCTCCCTGTTGGTCTAATCCATTATATGGTGCAACCTTCTCAAATTATTCGTAATGTTCCTATGTGGGACATATCCTGTCTGGTCCCAGTGGATGAGCCTGCCTATCACTGGTCTCAGCCGCATTGCCATTACAGCCGTAAGTATCCTCCCATCCTGGTCCAATAGGGACAGAGGTCTATATGATCTGCATTCCGTCTCTGGCTTATTAGATTTGAGAAGGAGAATGATTATTGATTCCCGTAATGAACAAGGTAGAATACCTCGTTCCAATGCTTCGTTCAACATTGCTAGTAACGGGGGAAGAATATCCGCCCTGTATTCCTTGTAAAATTCACTGGCTAGGCCATCTGCCCCTGGAACGTTGCTAGTTGGCAGCTCTTTAATCACTTTTTCTAGCTCTTCAATCGTGATCAGTGCCTCTAACCTATCCCTCTCTTCATCAGTCAGTTTGGGGAGATTTATCTCTGTCAATGCTTCTTGTATATCCACCACCTCCTCCTCCGTGACTTCATTGTACAAATTCTTGTAATAATAAAAAAAACACTCATTTACCTCCATCTGGGTGCCTCTCAATCTGCCGTCCCTCCCTGCACAAATAGATTGTCTTGCAGTTTCACTTTTATATAGCCAGGATAGCAGTCAGCCAGGTTTGACTCCTTCTGCATGTTGACATTCCACATATTTCTTGTAGCTTAATTTACCCAGCCTTTCCGATTGCTCCCTGCATTTTAGCTGAAGATCGGACATTTCTTTAGCTTCTGCAAGTGTCCCACTACTCTCCCGCATTACAGCTTCCAATTTACTCTCTGACCTTTGTAAGTCTCGCAATGTTTCTTATTGTAGCCCTTTAGATTTGGCCATTGCTGCTCCTTGCATCACCACCTTAAAGGCTTCCCACAACGTGCCTTCCGAATCTACACTACCAATGTTGTGCTTAAAATATTCCCTGCACCTCTTTTCTTAAGTGTTCCCGAAAACCTGCATTTTTCAGCGCTTCCACCCTAAGTCTGTAAGTTGGGATCTCGGCTTGGGGGTTTGGTGTTTGGGGGCAGTATTTGCCATGTGGTAACCCCAAAGGGTCATGATCAGACAGCGCACTCGCTTTCATTTGCGGGAACTCATGCTCTATTTCCTCACTTACAAACACATAGTACAACCTCGTATATAAATTGTGAGGGGCAGCATAATGTGAAAACCCCCTATCTTGCGGGTGTAGTAGCCTCCAAGCATCTCCTAATTTGAGCGTACTCAAGAATACTTTCAACGCTTTGGCAGCTGGGGTCAGGCTAGTAACTTTACCATCTCATCTATCTTTGGTCGGGTCTAGTATACAATTGAAATCACCACCCCATATCAACGCGCAGTCTCTATGTGGGCGAATTTTAGGATACAATGATTTCAAATGAGCATTAGTATCTTGGTTTCGGGGCATATGTATTGATAAGACATATTTCTCTACTTTCTAACAATCACCATCCTGCCATCTGCATCTCCTGTTGTCTAAAGGACCTTGAACGGAAATCTAGGGGCAACCCAGATCAGGACCCCTCTGGCATATGCTGAATACGCTGAGCCAAAATTGTCATCCCGCTCCATTTTCTAGTCACCATGTCCAATTTCTCTTTGGTGAGGTGTCTCCTGTAGGAGTGCTACATCCACTTTCTGGCGTTTGAGATACATCATGACTCTATTTCTCTTTATATAACTGGTCAACCCTCTGACGTTCCAAGTCACAATTCTAAGATCCCCCATACTCATTTATGGATTTAGAATCTTTCTCCACTTTTACTCCTCCCCCTTTTCGTCTGTACTTCAGTGTAGGCCCCTCCCCTTAATTACCCCAACTCCCCTCCCACCCTCTTCCCCAACCGGTCCCAACTGTCGCCCAGCTCCATCCTGGATCTCAGGCTACCCCCCATCTCGTTCTTTTCTCAGCCTACTACCGGTACTCAGAGCGCAGCAGAAGGATACCGAACTACTAGTATTGTAACTAATCTAGGTACTGGGGGTGATGGCATGTTTCAGAGTGCTGCTGATTATGGAGCAGCACCTTTATCTCCTGCAATTAGCCAATTTATTACTGCACTATGCTATTAGCATACAACCAACTAGGAGAACTCAATATCTCAGTTACAACTTATATTACATTACAATTCTGTTGTATGGCTACAAGTCTGCAACTCAACGGATACCCATCAATGTTTGTTCTGGGGGTGTCCATTCAGTCCACAGTTCCGGCTCAACAGGACCCCCAGCTCACTTATCTTGTCCACCTTCCTCCTGGTCGTCGGCTCCTGCTGGGCAGTTCCTCATGTCCAAACATGTAGCTACATCCTCTGAGGTATCGAAAAAATGAGCTTCATCTTTATGCAGTACTTTCAGCTTCGTAGGGTACAACAACATATACTGGAATCTGGACTCGCACAACCTTCTTTTAACCGACACATAACTCAGACATTGCTTCTGTACCAGGAAGGTATAATCCGGATACGCTGTGATGTTTGCTGATCTGCTTATAGTCCCTCCTTTGTGGAAGTTCTACAGGATCTTCTCTCTGTCCTTATAATTCAATATCTGGGTGATGATTGGCCGCGGAGCGGCTCCTGGTGGCAGCTTTCTGATCAGGGCTCTGTGCGCTCTCTCCACAGTGAACCCCCGAGTGCCTATGTTTTGCAGCAACATGTTTTCTATATAATTTGTCGGGTCCAGATTTTCCACGCCTTCTGGTAGTCCCACAATGCGTATGTTTCTGCTTGCACGTCCCTCTGCCTATTCCACTCTGCTCTCCAGATTATACACTTGTTGCTGCAACGTGGAGACATCCTTGGTGTTAGCATTGCAAGTGATCATATTAGCTTCCACCTCTTTTTCCAACCATCCTGTGCGTTCGGATAGCCCTCTAACATCTTGTCTGAGGAGGTTGAGGTCTACACTGATGGCATCGATCTTGGATTATAGCGCCGTCTTTAGTTCTGCAGTGGCGATGTCGATCTCGGATTCCCACGATAACTTCAACTCCGCAATAGCTGCCAGGATTTGTTGATCATCGCATGCTGGAGTTCCCTCACCTTGTGTGCCTTGCTCCGGAGTTTTCGCAACATCTGTTGCTTGAGTCGACTTGAAAAAGTCTATTGATGGCTGTTTTGCCTCTATGTCCATTCGTAGAGCCCTGCAATCTTCAAACCAGTGTGACCCTCTTCAGCCTTCCATCAACGGTGCCATGCGGGTACAGACTATTTGTGTAAGTGTAGTTCCGTGCCAGCTATGTGGTCCAGTGCAACCCGCTGCTTTGTCCTTACTCCCTCCGTGTCACCAATGTTGTCTACAGGTATTCACTTCTGCTCTGCGTGGGTCCTGGTCCTGTAGCCTGTTTCTCTGTGTAGTCACCCTATTTTAGTAGCAGAGCTTTGTACCCACTTCCCATACTACCACCATCTGTGGTGTCTCCTTCAGTTCGGTAATACCGTTGTGATCTCTGTGTTCAGCTGCAGCACCTCTCTCATTCACTACTTCTGGTGTCTGTCGCTGGTGCATTGCTGTACTGTCTCAATTGCAGTGCCTCTATGTTGGTCTTATCATTTCCAGCCTTCATATCATTTGCGCTTCAGGCCCTTCCTCTGTCCGTGCCCACCACACCCGATCTTTGCCTTTAACTCCCAACCAGTTGCGTCACTAGGCGGGTCAATGGGGCCTTCTAACTCTTCATTGATTAGTATGCGCGTCCTTATGTCCAACAGTCCTCGCAGTGGGGCTCCTCCTCACCCAAGCCGCATCCACACATCTGATACTGCTAATGTAGTGCGCCTCCTCACATTCTATGATTGCAAGTCTTTGTCCCTCACGGGCTTCTCCGGTGTCAGGCTTAGTCAGTCGGCTGCCTGCTGTTGGCTCCGGCTATTATGCCCTGCTTTGTTACTGTTGCAGCACTGCCAGTTATTTGCAGCAGTTGCAAACCGAAAGTGTCTGCATTCTCAGCCACTGCTTTTCGCTTGGACATGCACGGTGTAACTGAGCAGCAGTTACTATGGCAATGTAAATCGCCCTGTGATGTCGCTCAGGGGTTGTTGGGTGTGCAGTGTGAATCTCTCACGCTATAATCTATATAAGTGTTACTAAGTGTTACTAAGGTTTTCCTCTCCATTAGCCCGGTCCGCCGGGTGTCACCATTCTGTTCAGTATTGCTCCATTCGCCGATCGACCGCACGAAGTGCATCGTACGTATTCTTGCACTGGTCCGTACCTCAATGTCTTGTTGCACTTTCGTTCCCCACTGGGCCACCTTCAGCAGGTGTCTACAGGTCTCAGAACGTTGTGCTGCCCGGGGGCGGTATGTGTCGGCTTAGGCATGTTATGCGTCCCGTTGTTTGGGCACCATACGCCCGTCTCTCCCGGTTTCTCAGCAGATCTCAGAAGTGTCCGGTCCGTGAGGGCTCATGCATCCGCCGCTTCCCAGGCTTGTACTGTGTTTATAATAGGGACTTGCAACCAGCCTTCATTATCGCATAACAATCTTGTTTCGTTATTCGCTTTGTCCACCGCTGGTCCTTTGTTCCAGAGCAGGCGCCATTTTTCTTTTCTAACGCAGCCAGCTTCACTCTTTACATGTATCCTTATAGCCGCTGTTAAGATGGATTTCTGAACTCTGTCCTGGAGGGACAGAGGTTCAGAAGGCCAGCAAAGTTTCTTGGAACAAGGTAACCTCTGGACAAGCCAGACCAATCAGGGTAGCGATGGCGGCGGTCAAAACTAGGTCTCAAGAGGGGTGAGGGTAACTGAAAGCCCGCAATGAGCACACAAAGCAAGGACGCTTACAAATTACTCCAGACAGGTGTTATATTAAAAATATAGACACATTTATTTCAAGGCCTTTATAACATCGACCATAGTAAAGAATCACGGTAAAACTCCAATAAACCAACACATCACAAGCAATACAATATATATACAAGACCAAGGGGTCTAAGGAATTAGAAGCACGAAATATGCAGACCACCTAGAAGGGGAGGAAAACAGGCAGTGCAAGTAATCGTTAGACCCAGTTCGACATTAGAGGCCACCTAACTAGAAGGAAGTCCGAGCCCTACGAAGAGTGGAGCCTTGTACTCAAAAGTAACTGCACACGCGGGTGCCAACGGGCAAAAGGGGAGTCTCTTCAGGGAGATCAGGCAGTTCAGAGAGGTGAACAAAACGATGATTAACAGATCCCCGCTACTCAAGCGCGGCCTCCACTTGTGGGCAGAAGCAGGGCGCGAGTGCGGAAAAGGGCTGCTGTTTCCGACAGCAATGGAAAGCCACAGGCTCCTGCGGGAGGCTGGCCGGTTAGGGTATTGACTACTCACCGGTCCCCGATGCAGGCAGACCCAGGCTTCTCCGGTTCCGTTTCGGTACTGGCAGGTTCAGGTGCGATCAGCAAGATGTCTCGACGCCGTGTAGATTCCGCGACAGCAGGAGTCGGGGTCGAGGGTGTCCCAAATGCAGCGAACATGCACAGGTTTGTTACCACAGCAGGGCAACTCGGCAACCGCGTGTATTCCGGTCCCAAAGCACACGTCTCACTTCAGACCTGGGAACGCCAAGTGTACGAATCGTGTGAGAGTGCCGAGGACACGGGATTAGCAGTAAGCCAGACGACGGTGATAGAGCAAGGTTCCTGTGTAGGCTGGTCAGTCCACTGGATGGCCCAGGGACGCTTCCGAAGGCTTACGTACAGGATTTGGTGAAGATGCCGAGAACAGTTGTTCCCACTATTCTAAAGGGTCGAAGCTCCTTTGCAGACCTTCTCGTTCGATCAGAGGCCGAGTGGTCTCGCAGGACGACAGCAGTGCAGGGTGCCAAACCTTCAGCGGGTCACCAGCGATTCCTCGACTCAGCTTCTTAGTTGCAGGATACTTGGCTCCTTACCCTTTGTTCGTGAGAGCTCAGGAGATCAACATGGTAGTGGGGTTTTCAGCCTCCTCTTATCCAGAGTTCCCTTTGCGCCAAAACGGAGAGGGCCTAATGGGAGATCTGCTCACAAACACTCACAGCATACGTGGACCTATCACGGACCACGGTGGTCCCAGGCATTCAGGACACTGTAGACTCTCTGGCACCCAGGATCTGTATTGGGACCAGACATCCCAGCCCACATTTTGGAAGCACACACAAGGCATGCAGAAGCCCGCGAAAGCATTGTTTCGCGGGAAAGTGCATGACCAAATAAGGACTGCCCCTGGTCTGCTCGACCTGGGGGAAGGGGCAAGACGGTCAGCGGACAGGACAAAGAACCTCATGGCATGGCCATTTTGGAGGCCAGGCCACCCGTTTGGGCCAAACGCGGGAAGCGCGGTTAACATGGCAAAAAGGGGTTCAAAACACAAAGAAACGATAGCTGCCACCAGTCCCGTCCGTGACACACTTGCACATTTCATGATAAGTCCAGCAAGAGTTTCTAGGGCCTTTGGAATGACTAGAGACCCAAGAGCACAGTAATGTAAGTTACGGTGAACTCTTGGTTCATGTTGCTCAAAAGCTGCAACATGAGGAAAGGACTAAGGGAAACAAAGTCTGCCGGTACTGACTGTCTTAGGGGCATGTCAGTTTCCCCGTAAGAATGGAGCAAAAGCCCAGAGGAGTGCGGCGGAAGGCTGCGCTTTTCTGGCAAAGTCTAGATCAGGATGTAAAACAGCAAAAAGTTTGGGGGTTGCCACATGGAAGGAAAATTACCTACAATTATTAAATCTTTCCTAACAGCCGCAATTCTCCTTCATTAGACTTCATGAAAACGCAATCCCCTTTTACACTGCATGTTCCGACAGCAGCATCTTCATTTCTGGCATGAGTGCATTAGTATCAACGTACGTGCACTACAGGATCTTGCAGGATCGGCAGGAGACTCCGGAAGAAACGTCCTATCTCATGGCTACTTGGCCACGCCCCCATCATCAGTTAGGTTGAGAGCTTTATATTTAGTGTAATTAATTGTGAACCCAGAAACCTTTGCAAAGTCCTCTAACCTCTTCATCACCCTCAACATTGTCTGTTTCTCCAGTATTGGATCTTTCATGGATTCACATGCTTGGAATATTCCCCGTCGACAGACTGGGAACCCTCAGTACGCTTATAAAGCCGTTTCCCATAGGAAAACGTTCAACACTTTTGTGTCCTATCTACGTCGTTTTGGGCCCGCGCACGCATGCCCCACTAGGACGTAGCGGTATAAATGCCCCGCCCCCACGGCTCCCTTCAGATTTCAACCATCTCCAAAGTAGTGGGAGCACCTCGTGTAGTCTACTATTTTGTCTAGGTTGTGCTGTTGGAGTTTCTCCTGATGTCAGGGAAAGTGCTGTTCCGCCCGTGCGCTACGTGTGGGTTGAAGAAGTTGTACGAGGGGGACGGACATATGGATCGCATATATTGTCTAAACCCTCATCATTCGGCAGACAAGTGCGACATATGTAAGGGCTTCTCCCAGAAGACTCTTAAAGATCGAAGTGGAAGACTTGTGGCATGGTTAAACGATGGAGCGGGGGCATACCCACCTTCGGAGGTGGGCTCCAATTCTTCAGGGGCCCGCGCCGCTAGACATCGTCAGAACCCCTGGTGAAGAAATTACTACCGGCGGAGAAGGAATCATCAAGAAGCCATTCTAAGGAGTCCTAGTCGAAGAAAGCCTCGTCATCCTCATCTTCGACGAAGAAAGACAGAAAAGAAAAATCTAAATCCTCCTCGGGCGATCATCATAGATCGACCTCGAGTCGAGATGCAGAGAATTGTAGGTCGAGTTCGGAAAAGGCGGGAACGGCTCAAGGACCTGCACGACCACCACCACCGTCGTCGACGGCAGGGCAGTCGTCGTCCACTTCTCTGCCACTGACACAATTGGTCTCAACCGTTCTTGACCGCAGACAGTATCGACGACGGGGCCAGCTGTAGCTTCGTCGACAGAGATCCCGCAAGAGGCCTGCCGACCAGAGGGATACGACCCAGTTTTGCCAGAGACACTACTGCAGCAAGAGGCCTTGTCGGTGTCCTCGGGAGGTGAGGATGTGAGAGTAGCTGGCCCTGCAGACCTCGGGTTACGAGGGATTACCAGGCCTCTCTCCGGGAGCATTCTGGAGTCTACCCCTCTTCTCAATCCGCAGTCACTCTTGTCGCTGGAGGTCTTATCCACGTTGCAAACGTTGCTGAAGACACTGGACGAGAGACTGCCTCAAGCAACTCCGGCTAGGTCGGCCATCGACGACCTGGGCCCGTCTCGTCGGCCACCTCCGTCAAACCCCACAGCATTGCCAGCGGGTGGAGACCCCTCGGCTCCACGCCGCGAGGAAGGAGAGCTGATAGATTCGGACTCGGACAGTAGAGCCTTATCGGATGTCTGGCTTTTCCCCCTCCAGGGATCCAACCTGGGAGTCTGAAGCAGAATTAGAAACCCTGAGAAGCCCAGCTCAGCCGTCTCCCCCGGACGACATTGGGTCATTTCACACCATGATGGCCAAGGCTTGTACAGAGTTCGGGCTGGCCCAGGAAGAGGAGAAAAAGGACTGTTTTCTTTTCGACCACATGGGAAAGAGGAGAAGGTCGGTGTTTTCAGTACCCGTCCTGGATCATGTGTGGCAGGAGGTGTTACAGACCATGCGCCACCCTTTCTCGGAACCGGCGATAAAAGGTTATCTGGAGAAAAAATGTAAGGCTCCAGAGGCTACCCCCAGGTGTCTCTCCTCCCAACCAACTCCTGACTCAGTGGTGTCGGCAGCGGCGGCGAGAAAGGTGAGGGCCCAGCACAAGTGCACGACCCCCCCCGGAAAGTGATGCCAGAAGACAGGATGCTTTCGGCAAAAAAGTGCTGTCGGTAGGTGCTACCACAGTGAAAGCGGCCAATTCTCTGGCCATAGTAGCCAGATACGACAAGGAGATGTGGCACCGACTGGCTCCTATGCTGGAGCACCTTCCGGAAGAACATCGTAACGCGGCGATGTTACTCGTTCGGGAAGGTGAAGAGGCCTCCAATCATGCCATAAACATCGCGGTGGACCTCGTGGAATCGGGGTTTAAGCAGGTGAATAACGGTGTGGTTCTCCGAAGGCAGGCATGGCTGAAATGCACCAACTTCCGACCTGAGGTGCAATACAAGGTGCTGGATATGCCTTTTGAGGGAGACCTTCTGTCCGGCGAGAAGGTGGACGAGGCTCTGAAGGGCATGAAAGAGGACTCGGACACGGCGCGTTCCTTGGGGGCCCTCCAAAGTGGTCGAAGTTTCCGGTCTTTTCGTCCCAGGGGAGCATCAGGAAATTCCAGGTTCTCGGCATCGAGAGACAGATCCTTCAGTAGGCCATCATACCCCTCCCAGGGATACAGACGGGCTTCTCAAGCGGAAAAACGACACCGGGACTACCAGGCCCCAAGAAGAGAGGGATAAGCAGACCAAGGACCAGCAATGACGGGCATCGGAACGTTCTGGGAGGCAGAGTATCATGCTACATCAACGAATGGGGGCAAATAACGGATCGATGGGTGTTGGACACTGTAAAATACGGACATTCCCTGCAATTCAAAAGCAACCCTTTGCTCATTCCACCGGCGTTTGTAGCTCAACCCCATCTGAGCGTGTTGCAGCAGGAAGTACGACTTATGCTACAAAAAGGTGCTATGGAATTGGTTCTGTCGTCACAGAGGGGTCAAGGGGTTTATTCCCGATACTTTGTGGTGAAAAAACCAAACGGAAAGTGGTGTCCCATTCTAGACCTGCGCAATCTAAACAAAACGTTGAAAAGCCTAAAATTCAAGATGCTCACGCTCCAAGAAGTGATCCGGTCAGTTCAAGAAGGAGACTTTATGGCGTCTCTGGACCTGCAGGACGCTTACTTCCACATACCGATGTGTCGGTGACACAAAAAGTTCCTAAGGTTTGTGGTAGGGCAGACTCACTTCCAGTTCACAGTACTTCCTTTTGGGCTGAAATCCTCTCCCAGAACGTTCATGAAATGTTTGGCCCCGGTGGCGGTCTGGCTGAGAAGGCAAGGCCTTCATGTATACCCGTATCTCGACGACTGGTTGGTGAGGGGGTCCTCCCCTTGTCGACTCGCACAAGTTTGCAGGCCACCATGCACCTCTTACAACGGCTGGGGTTTGCGGTAAACATCGAGAAATCCTTGTTAACACCGTTGAGAAGCTTGGTGTTCCTGGGCGCACAGTTCGAGACCCAGTCAGGGTTAGTGAAGCCATCCCTCGACACAATCACCAAACTCGATCGATTGGCAGGTCAGCTGAAAATCAATACCAGACTGTCAGTGAGGAAATCTATGTCAATTCTGGGCGCAATGGCGTCCTGCATTCCTCTGGTGGGCAACTGCCGCCTGTTCATGGGACCGGTTCAAGAGTTTCTTGCGGACCGTTGGACGCAGGCCCAAGGGCTCTGGTCGGACAAACTGACCGTCGGCGACGACAAGGTCGTACTAGCTCTTCAGTGGTGGCAGAGCTTCCAGAGTCTATTCAGAGGGGGTACCCCTACAGGACCCAGAGTTTCGGCTAACCATAGTGACGGACGCGTCCCTGACAGGCTGGGGAGCACACATGGGCACTCTACAAATGCAAGGTCGTTGGTCTCGGATGGGATCTCTCCTGCACATCAATGTTCTGGAACTGAGAGCAGTGCGCTGGGCCCTGAAGTCGTTCCTGCCGCACATCAGAGGGTCCATAGTGAGAATATTGACCGACAACACAACGGCAATGTTTTACTTGAGGAAGCAAGAGGGCACGCAATCCAGAACCCTTTCCACCGAGGCTTAGAAGGTGTGGCATTGGGCTCTGAAACACGATATATCCATCGTAGCTCATCATCTTCCGGGTGTACGGAACGAGCAAGCGGACTCACTCAGCAGAAATATGGACCAAATTCACGAATGGGAGATAGACAGCGTTCAGTTGTCAAAGGTCTTCGAGAAATGGGGATGGCCTCCGCTGGATCTCTTCGTTACGAAGAGGAACAAGAAATGCGATATGTATTCCAGCAGGTGGCCACAGGAAGGCTCTCTGGGGGAAGCATTCTCCTTCCCGTGGATGGACAAGTTCCTCTACGCCTTCCCTCTGTTCCCTCTAATACGGAGAACTCTGCAGTGGATACGCAGGTACAGGTGCCGGGTTATCCTAGTGGCACCATGTTGGCCGAGGCAGCCGTGGTTTTCCGACCTGCTTTACCTGTCAGTGGATCAACCAATAACGTTCCCGAAGGTTCCCAATCTCCTGTCCTGGGGAGAGGGAACAGTGTGGCATCACAATCCAGACAGTCTCAATCTCACAGCTTGGCTCCTGACTTTTCGTAATTTGGTGCCTTGAGCATTCCGTCGGACTGTCGGAGGATCCTGCAAGCAGCGCAAGCCCCTTCCACCAACAAGTCGTACGAGTGTAAGTGGAAAAGGTTCTGTACGTGGTGTCAAGGACAGACGGGAGTGCAACCTCGAAGGATCACTCCGGAACAGCTTCTGCTGTATCTGCTACACCTAGCGAAGAGCGGATTATCTTTTTCATCAATAAAGGTACACCTGGCGGCCATCTCTAGATTCACGACGAGAAGGAAGTCGTCTCCCTTGTTTAGTGACAAGTTGGTGAAACACTTCATGAGGGGTTTGTTCCGGACGTTCTCTCCGGTTAAACGTTTTCCACCAACGCGGACCCTTAATATGGTGCTAGCAGGGTTAATGAAACCACCCTTTGAACCAATGGCCACATCGTCGATGAAGTTCTTGTCATGGAAAGTGGCCTTTCTAATAGCTATAACATCAGCTAGGTGGATCTCGGAGTTGCAAGCGTTGGTCATAGACCCTCCGTACCTAAGGTTTTTTAAGAACAAAGTGGTTCTGTCAACGAATCCACGTTTCATTCCAAAAGTTCCTACGGCTTATCATAAGCACTCATCCATTGTCCTGCCCACCTTTTTCGCGACCCCCTCATCGGCTGCGGAAAAAGTCCTACATACCTTGGACGTCAAGAGAGCTCTAAAATTTAACTTCATCGGACTCAGCAACTTCGATCTACGCAACAACTCTTCGTTGCATATGGTCCTTCGGCGAAAGGAAAAGCAATTTCAAAGCAGGGGCTGGCCCGATGGGTCTCGTCGACGATTGCCTTCTGTCATGCAAAAGCGGGAAAACCGCTACAAGGGCGTCCGAGAGCTCATTCCACAAGGGCAACTTCGTCGTCGACGGCGTTGTGGGTAGGACTCCCGCTGACAGACATTTGCCAGGCGGCGGCATGGTCAGTGCCTCACACATTTACCCGCCACTACTGCCTCGAACGGCAGCATGCGGAAGAAATACAAATGGGAAGAGCAGTCTTATGCCATCTGTTTCAATAAGGTAAGCCCTTTTCAAGAAGGGTCTGTGCTTATTTTGACATATGTATATATGGATGTATATAAGGATATATATATATGTGTATATATATATATGTGTATATAGGTATTGATCTGTGCATGTACTGTTGCGTATTTTAAATGGGCATCCTACGTAAGCGTGGTTCGCTATACATATGCTTAGAAGGGTGCCGGATTGCATTCACACCTCCTCTTTTTCAGGATCACTGCTGTGCATTCTATTCTAAGCATGTGAATCCATGAAAGATCCAATGCTGGAGAAGGGAATAGTTTATTACCTGTAACTCCATTTCTCCAGCATTGGTATCTTTCAAGGATTCACATGCGCCCGCCGGCCTCCCCGGAATGCAATCGTCTTGTATATCTAGGTTTCACCCCATTCTGCTTTGGAGGGTTCAAAATCTGAAGGGAGCCGCGGGGGCGGGGCATTTATACTGCTACGTCCTAGTGGGGCATGCGTGCGCGGGCCCAAAACGACGTAGATAGGACACAAAAGTGTTGAACGTTTTCCTATGGAAAACGGCTTTATAAGCGTACTGAGGGTTCCCAGTCTGTCGACGGGGAATATTCTAAGCATGTGAATCCATGAAAGATACCAATGCTGGAGAAATGGAGTTACAGGTAAGAAACTATTCCCTTACTGTCCCTCCATGAATAGTAAGCCATCGTCCACGTATAACGTGATTGTATGTGTTCCATGTCTGCTGTCAACCCCCAGGATTTAACGGTCATTTCTTATTGGCGCCAATAGTGGTGGCATGGCAAAGACTAAGGGAGAAAGTAGACATCCCTGGCCTGTGCCCCGTCTGATCTCCATCCATGCTGTGCCCCTTCTGTTTACCACAATTTTGTGGAGGGGATTTGGAAGTTGGCTAATACCATCCGCCCATATTCCGGGCCGCACCCAAATGTTTTTAGTGTATCTTTGAGGAAACATCAATCTAGACTATCGAAAGCCTGCCTCGCATCTAGGGCCGCTATGCAGAATTTCTCTCCTGTTCTAGCCCCCAAGTCAATAACGTCGATGGCGCACCTTATATTTCCGTGAGTGTGTCCACCAAGGACGAACCCAGACTGATCCCCATGAATAATTGTCGGAAAGACTTGCGCCAAACTTCCGGCCAATACCTTAGCGTATATTTTAGCGTCACCATTTAGCAGCGAGATGGGCCGATAACTTGAGCAATCAGTTGGGTCCTTCCCTGGTTTAAGGATCAAAGATGTGGTGGATAGCCCCATGTCTTCTGTGATTACCCCAGCGTCCCTGATTCGGTTGAAAAGTTGAGTCAGAGGTTGTATTAATTGGTTCCTGAAAACCTTTTTTTTTGTTTTTTTGTTTTTTTAAAGGTTTTTATTATTTTATTCAAACCAAACAACAATACAAAGCAAACATGCAGTGCAATTTATGACAATTCAATTAAGCACATTTAGAATTTAGACACTGCTCTCCAAGTCCCACCCCCCTTTATAAGCCTGTTTGTTCTTCGCATTCAATATCTGCTCCGTGTGGCAGGGTTTCGCTGCCCTCAGATTCTGTTGGATCCAATACTACTCCAAACATTTCAGCTATCAGTAATTTCCATGCCATGAGGGAGCCCATTTCTTCATCCCCACTTGTGTTACTAGCATCTTGCCACACCATTGTTTCAGCCTCCGCCCATTTCTGTAGGTCTCTCCACCAGACCTCCACTCGTGGCTTTTGGCACTTCTTCCATCCCATAGCAATCCTTCGTTTTGCAAGCACAAATGCCAAATCTTTTAATTTCCCAACATGTTTAAGTTTTCGCGATCTGGGATACCCTCCCAACAAGCAGGCCCAGGCCGTGTCTATTAAGAGCGTGACCCCCTTCCCTGCTAGCTTTTGTGCTACTTCGCCCCAGAATCATTCAATTACCGGGCACGACCAAAACATTTGTATCATGTCGGCATTCTCCTCATCACACTTGGGGCACGCCTGGCGCCCAACATTTCGAAACTTTGATATTCTCAGAGGGGTCATGTATGCCCTGTGCATTATATATAGCTGTATTTGTTTGAACCTGGCATTCCTTGACACCTTCTTGTGATATCCCAAAGCACGTTCCCATATCCCATCTTCCATCGGGACTCCCATCTCCGTTTCCCATTCCAATCTCAAATGTACCAATTCCTTCCCAACCTTAGTCATCAACATCTCATACAATCTAGAGATCTCATGCCCACCCTCCGACATACTGTTGGGGCAATATCATATATTGCCCCAACAGTAACATCCGGTTCCTCTGTCAAAATAGTTTCAGGCCACATACTTTAAATCTTCTGCACTATTCCATGATATGCAACATATTGGCTAATATGTAATCCCGCTACTTCCCCAAGTCCTTCAAAATCCGTAATAGTCCCATCTTGCCAAATGTCCCCCAACGTAACCAGTCCCACTTATTCCCAGTATGTCCTAATAATAACCCTCAGCTGCTTATCTCCCTTTGCCAGTGCAACCAGCGGTATCTGCGGGGCACATGGAAAAGGGTCCCCCATCATCCGGCATGCTCGACGCCACATATTCCACCTCAACAACATCATTCCAGGGCGCTCCCTCAGGTCTGAGCCAACCACCCAGATCATTTCCCGCAAGTAAAAAGGAGTACAGTTCCGCCCGAACAACCTATGTTCAGGGGTCTCTTCATCAGAGAGCCACTTAGCCACATATTGCAGTTGAGCCGCTACATAGTAAGCCTCAGAATTAGGCAGTTTAATACCGCCTTTTTCGTAGAAGTTCTGCAACTTCCATAATGCCACTCTATTCCGGGTACCATGCCACAAGAAGTCCCTGCACATACTGTTCAGCTTAACAAAAAACTTCTTAGGTATCATATATGGAATATTGCTAAAATAATGTAAAAGCCTAGGTAGAACCACCATTTTAAGCATTGCACTTCGTCCCATCATTGCTAAGGGAAACCTCTCCCAAAACCTCATGCATTTCCCAATTTTCCCAATGGCGATTTCGGTATTACACTTATGTTCCTCCTCAGCCGTGTGATACACGTCTATCCCAAGGTAGAGGAAGGAGCTCACTGCCCACGGTATCTGTAGCACCGGCAACCTTTCTACAGGGATTCCCACATAGCTACCCAGCGGGAATATGCTAGATTTCTGGGGGTTCACCGCTATGGAGATTTTCTTCTGGGTATTTCAGATATAGTAACAAATCATCTGCATACAAGGATATTAAGTGTCGTTCCCCTCCTACCTGAATACCTATCGGATCATATTGTTGCCTGAGGTATATTGCTTTATTAAAATGTAAAGCATCGGAGACCAGGGGCACCCCTGCCTAGTGCCTCTGCCAAGCCTCCATCCCTCAGATATCACTGAACCTGTTCGAACTCTGGCCAACGTCTCACTGTATAGCATCTTCGCCCATTTAATATAACATGGCCCTACTCCATATCCTCCTAGGGCCACCAACAACCATGGCCACTTAACCGAGTCGAACGCTTTAACTGCATCTAATGACCCAATCGCCATTTCGCCTTCACTGCTGCACCCCCATTCGACCACTCGATGGAGTCGCCTATGGTTGTGAGTTATGTTCCTGCTCGGGACATAGCCCGTTTGATCTGGGTGAATTAATTTGACAATTACTCTCCGCATTCTGTTTGCCAGGACAGCTGTCAATATCTTACTGTCCTGGTTCAGCATCGACAAGGGCCTGTAGGAGCCACAACTGTGTCCTGGTTCATTGGGCTTGGGGAGCGGTATTATGATCGCTTCCCTGAGCGACTCCGGCAACCGTCCCACCTCAAACGCCTCATTAAGCATTTCTAGCATGGGGGGGGAGCACTTCCCCATATACTTTATAAAATTCACGAGGGAACCTGTCTGCTCCTGGAGTTTTGCTAGTGGGTAACTGCCTCACAACTGCTTTCAGTTCCTCCAAAGTAATCGGTGCATCCAGCTCTTCCCTCTCCGTCACTTATCTTGGGCAGACCTATATATTCTAGTGTTTCATTTACCTCCTCTTGGCTGCCTCCCTCTCCATCCTCATATAGCACCTTGTAATATTCCGCGAATTCCCTATTTACACCTTCTTGGGTATCTACTGTCTCGCCATCTTCTTTGTTTACAATCCGAATCGGGGATCTAGGGGTTTCGTTCTTGTACAACCACGCTAGAAGCCGGCCCGTTTTATCCCCTCCTGCATGCTGCCACTCTATATACTTTTTCTAATTGAGGTTACAAAGCCTATCCCAGCATTCCACGCACTGCTGCTGTAATTTGAGTACTAACTCCGTATCAGCCCCGCCCCCTTCCAATACTCTTTCCAGCTCGATCTTTGCTTTTTGCAGATCAGCTAGATCTCCACCCTGCAATCCCTTCGACTTAGCTATGGGCACCCCACGCATCACCACCTTAAAGGCATCCCATAAAGTACCTGCAGACTTCACGCTACCAGTATTCACCTCAAAATAAGTAATAATCTCATCTCTTATGTCCTCTCTAAAGACTGGATCTTTGAGCGCTTCTGCCCGGAGGCACCATGTCGGTATCCGTGCCCTCGGGGGGGCAATATTGCCATCTGAGGACCAGGGCCGAGTGATCCGAGAGGACTCTCGCTTTATATTCTATATATATATACTCTCTGTGACTACGTCTGGAGTGGCAAAGACATAATCAAGCCTCGTATGTAACTGGTGCGGAGCCGAGTAGTGCGAGTATTGTCTCTCATCAGGGTGTTTTGCTCTCCACACGTCTACCAAGCCAAAATCCGCTAATAGCATCTGCAATGCTTTAGCCGCTGTGGTGGGCCTGTCAATCCCATCATCTGACTTGTCTACCGTAGGATTCATTACACAATTAAAATCCCTGCCCCAGATCACCGCACTACCCACACACGCAATGTTTGGTGCACAACGTTCTGAAGTATGCCGTCGTGTTTTGGTTTAGGGCGTATGTATTCACTATGCATACTTCTTTGTTCTCTATCAGCCCTCTCGATATGACCATCCTCCCGTCCGCCTCCACCACTTCCTCAATTAGCTTAAATGGGACATGCGGCGCCACCCAGACAAGCACTCCCCTAGCATAGGCAGAGTATGACGAACCCGCCACAATCCCTCTCCATTTTCTCCCCACCAACTCCATTTTCTCTCATGTCAGATGTGTTTCCTGTAGCAGAGCGACATCTATCTTCTGCCTCCTCAAATACAGCATGACCTTATTCCGCTTCAAATAACTGTTAAATCCTCTAACATTCCACGTTATTATCTTAAAATCCCCCATGGCTCGTTAATAGTTCCCCCTCCCCCTTCCAATCAGCCCTCCCACCCACACAAAACAGATTCCTGACTCTAGTACTTCCGCAAAGGCTCATGTGTAAACTTAAACTCCCCATAACTGAGGCTCGTACCCCAGTTTTAATCTCCCTTTAACAAAAAACTCCCCGTTCCTCCCCCCACCCCACCTCCCGTCCCTTTCCCAACATCACTCCCCTCAACTGTTGCCCAGCTCCATCCCTGAATCTCGGGCATCCCTGCATCTAGCTCTTTCTGGCTTCCGCCTGTACTCGAAGCTCTGCATGGTGAGGCCGCCCTATTGGCTAACCTACTGCTACTACAACTATAATTCGGGGGGCGGGGGGTAGGGTGTTTCCGCCCTACCGCTTCAGTTTTATTTCAGATCAACTACACATTGCTACCCAATTTATGTATATATACTTGCTGCTATATTCCAGTTCCTCAAATTATTTACAGTCAACGATGTCCCAGCAAATACCCACCTTACTCAGCCACACCCCGTAATCTCAATCTTTATCTTAGGCTCTACCGGGTGCTCTCGCTCTGCGCCATATCAGTGTGCAAACGGGGGCGTGGCTACAAGGGCCATGTTGGAGGACGCGATCTGGAGGAGCTCCCGAGATCCTGAAATGATCCTGGCGAAATAGTGCATAACAACAGACCTATGACTGCTGAAAACACACATGCCGGTGTGTGAACGGTCTGACTGCGCTTTGTGAACTTTTGGAAGGCATGGGAGGAACGATGGTGGAGTTTTGTGAGAAAAAGATAAGGAGCTCCGGAGACGAAAGACGAAACAAAATGGCCGATCAACGACCGGAAAACAAAGGAAGGAGCAGGCCGCACAATGGTCGGGCGATAGAAGCAAACTGTGTGCGCATTTGTAACTTGTGCAGAACGCAGGTCATGTCTAATAGAACAGTGAGACCGAAGGCGAAGCAGCCCACCTTGGACGACTTCGCCAAGACGTCCCCTGGTCTGGAAAATCCCAAGAGTAAGGATAAGTCTCCTACAGGCGGCATGCCTGCGACGGGTACTAACCAAGAGGTCCTGGCTGCGATTGCGGACTTGAAGGCGACCTGGGAAGCTAAGCTTGAACTGGCCGTAACTGAGCTGAAAAAAGCATTGGACCTTAAGGTCGGTGAGGTACAGGAGGAGGTGAATTTACTACGCCAGGACGTCAGGTACTTGCCGAGCACACTGAGACCCTTGAAAAAGAGGTAAGCCCGAACACCACGGATTGTGCCTCCCATAAGGCCGAATTGCATGCCCTGGTGCAGAGAGTGGGCAACTTGGAGAGCAGGACGCAGGAGGCAGAAGGACGCGCCCGACGGAACAACATTCGCATCGTGGGCCTGCCAGAAGGATCGGAGGGCCACAAAACTAGCGACAAAGGGGTCACGCTCATTATAGATACAGCCTGTTGGGAGGGTTTCCCAGACCACGGAAACTTAAACATGTTGGGAAATTGAAGGACTTGGCATATGTGCTCGCAAAACGAAGGATTGCCATGGGCTGGAAGCAGTGCCATAAACCACGGGTGGAGGCATGGTGGCGGGATTTGCAAAAATGGGCGTAGGCTGAAACGGTGGTATGGCAGGAGGCATGTAGCAAGTGTGGGGAAGAAGTGAGTACCCTGCTAGCATGGAGAGTATTAATAGCAGGACTGTTTGGAACAATAACGGATTCTGCAGTCTCAGCAGGTGATACCCTGCCACACGCAGCAGATAAGGAATGAGAAGAACAAACAAGCTCTTGAGGGGGGAGGGATTGGGGGAGCAGTGGTCTTGATCAATTGATGTTCATGTGTTTTGTTGCAAATAACGCTGCCAGTTTGGTTTGTATTGTTTGTTTCAAAAATAATAAAAAACGTTTTTTTTAAAAAAAAGAAATATCGGTGTACAAACAGTGTACTAGTCACTTATCGTGTTCCTTTTGAGCCTGCTCCTTGTCTCGTTCCGGGTAGCCCTGCAGGTCCAGCCATGACGTTGCTTCCTCTGGAGTATCAAAAAAAAACATTTTATTCTTATGCACCACCTTCAATTTAGCTGGGTACATAAGCATGTATTTTATCCCAGCCATGCATAGTCTCCTTTTGATTGCCACATAACTGTACCGTTGCCTCTGGACCAGCATTGTATAGTCAGGATACGGCGTAATGATGCTTGAGCCCTTTCAATCGTTTCCCCTTTACGAAAGTGCTCCATTATCCTCTTGCGACCTTTATAGTTCAGTATTTTTGCAATTATCAGCTGGGGAGGGGCCCCAGGCCTTGGTTTCCTCATGAGGGCTCTGTGTGCGCGCTCCACAGCAAATCCTTGCACATGTTTTTCGGCCCCTATTTCTTGTAAGAGGAGGTTCTCCACGTAGTTTGTCGGATCTTGTCCTTCCCCCTCCGGCAGGCCGACCACGCGGATGTTGTTCCTTCTTGCTCTCCCTTCTGCTTCCTCCGCTCGATTCTCCAGGTTAGCTACCTGTTTCAGTACATGAACCCCCTTTGCGTTGTTTGTGCTAGTGTCCGTGTTGATTTGCACCGCACTCTCCAGGCTGCTGGTTCTCTCCGCCAACCCCCTGACATCTTGCCTCAGCAGGGTGACTTCTACACCTACTGCGTCTATTTTGGCTTCCAGGGAAGTGCGCAGGTCAGACATCGCTATCCCCCATGATTCTCTCAGCTCTGCAATGGCTGCCAGTATCTGATGATTTTCAGTCGCTGCGGTGCTCTCTGCTGGTGCCTCCACGCCTTTGGGTGCTATGGCCACAGGAGATTGTTGAGTTTTAGCGAATGTTTCCATTGTGGTTTGCTTGTTCTTATTCTTGCTCACTGCCCCTCGCCCCGCCATTGTGCCGCCTCAGGTGCCTGAGGTTACTGGTCTCAGATGTGGCAGTTCTACACCTCTGTGTTGATTTGACACCAGTCTGTCTGTTCAGGTCCGGGGGCAATTATCTTGGTAAAACCACAACGTGCGCTTAATTTGCTGGGCTCTTTATCAGAGTGGGTTGCGTCCTCCCACGTATCAGTGTCTCGCCGTGTCCTAAAAACCACACTTCCCTTTGAGGTAATCCCCAGCTTCCAGGCGCTTTATATTTTCCTCTTCCCCATCTGCATACACATCCGCCTGACCTCGCACCACACAGCGTGTTTTTTATGTGGTGGCATCCACTGTTTAACTCTTTGGCTACTCGTAGGTCATCTGCATATTTTCTGTCCCCCTGAGTGCCACCAGTTCCCTTTGTTTTATTTCTTCTCGCCGTCACTGTACATTAGAGGCAAATCAATACTCTTTCCTCGTGTCTCCAGGTAATCCGCACTTCCAAGTGCCCCTTTTCCCCAATTGTCAGCCACTTTATGATCCCTTAGCAGCACACCGCTTATGTGTGCACTCTTCCAATCATTTAACTTGCTAAGGAACATCTCATGTGCTTTACAGTACAGGTGCAGCCCGCCCGATCATATCGGCGGCGCTGCGCGGGGTCACACAGTTCGCCTATTTAGTGGACGCACACCTCGCGCCACTGCTGTCTTTGGGTGCACGCAGCCTGCTTTATTCCTCAGATGGTCCCGCGCACACCTGCTTCCGTGCGCCGGTTTGGCCCCCGCCGTGTGCGATCGCGGGTTGCTCAGCACAGCGAGCCAGTCGCGTGTCTCACTGCCGTGGGACCCACGCTTCCAGGGCCAGCCCGCCTTCGCCAAGGGCCGCGACGCAGGCCAGCACTTTTTTTTTTAAATCGCTTGGCTTGCTGCCCTAGGGGCTCCACGTTGTTCCCGCAAGCCAGCGTCTGTCACTTCATTCGGCTGCCAGCCTTATACAGCCGCTCCGATTGTATCCGCTGCGTTTCCTTTGTTGGCGGCCATTTTAGGAAACAATGTATCCAGCTGCCGCATCCTCAATCGAGTGTTTTCTTCCCAACGCCATACCCGATTCTCCCGTTCTTTACACTGTGTACGGAGCACACATTTCGACCCCTTCAGAGCCAATCGTGGAACTTGTAGATCATTTTAAAGGTAGTTTTCGCAAATCGTTTGTCGGATCGTCTGGAGCCATGCAGGAAAGGACTTCCTACTCCATGGCCATCCAAGCCACGCCCCCCCTTGATTCCTGAAAACCTTATAGTACACATTACCAAAGCCATCCGGCCCTTGGTCTTTATAAGCTGGTAAGGAGCTTATTGCATTACCAACCTCCTCTTCTGTGAAGGGCTCCTCCAGGCTCTTCCTATCCTCTTGTGGGATCTGTGGTAGGCCTATTCCCGCTAAATACCCCCTTTGGAGGGTCTATTTCTTCTTTTCTTAGTAACCCCATGAAATGATTCCATTATTGCCCCCTTGTCTTCCTCTGCTCAGTGCATTAACCCGGCCACGTCTTTTAACTGCACAATGTAATTACGTGCTTTTTGTTGCCAGAGCTTAGCTGCTAAGAAGCGGTTGGGTTTGCCCCCTTTCACATAGGTCTACTTCATGCGCAACAACGTCTGGGCTGAATGGTCTGCCGCGTGAGCTTCTAGTTGGATTCTTAATTTTTGTAGGGCTTGCAATGCTCTAAGTGATTGTTTTGTCTCATGCAGGACTTCTGCTTCTTTCAAATCCCTTTCAAGTTCTATACAGCAAAGTTCTTTCTCACTATGTTGGGCAGTTGCTTGGTAGATAAACTCCCCCCTAATGACCGCTCTGCTCGCATCCCACACAACTCTCTGCACTTCCCCTGTGTCGTTTTCCCTGAAATAGTCAGTAATTGCCTTCTCCATATGGGATCTTAGCGCAACATCTTTAAGCATCAGATTGTTCAGAGTCCATTGTCTAGAGTACCGTTCTTGAGACCTGGGCATGTCAGTCTGGAGAAGCACCACCCTGTGATCCGAAAGGTACCTCGCCCCAATCTCTTCCCGTAACTAGGCGGACCAGCGATGATGAGGATAGATATGGGACCATATCTATCCTAGAGTAACCCCTGTGTGCTGCAGAGAAGTGTGTGCAGTCTCTTTCTGAGTTGTGAAAATGCTGCCAGGCTTCCACTAAGTTCAGGTCTCTAAAGATTGTCCCGAGGGCTTGGCGAAATCTGGTATCGTTGTGTTGGGGCTAATGTTTTATCTAGCTCGGGATACATAATCAGGGGCGTAGAAGACCCATATAATCTGGGGTGGACAGGGGACACCTTGGGGGCTTTGCTTTTTTAACGTATTTATTGTGTTTTAGTCAAAGAACTCAACTTTTCACAAAATGGAAATAGCAGTTTGTATTAAATTACATATATCATCACTGTATAAAACAAGAGAAAAGAAGAAAAGAAAATGGAAGAAAATTATGAAAAAGAAAAGCAGTTCAGCCCCTCGGAGCTCATTTATTCCCTGATCACAAGGCCCGCGGCCCTGAAAAGGTAGTCATGACTATTCATGCACGCAGCCACTGTGCCCACGGTGTTAAGCAGAAACCTGTGCAGTTCCCTTTGGGACCACTGCAGAAGATTTAGAACTACAGGTGGTTGGCAGTAAACCCAATTGGTAGCAGTCTGTACCCCCCACATTTACCTGGTAGCTGTAGCTGAGCAGTCAGACTTCTCTCAAGATGAGTTAGGCAGTATATAGAGTATACACAATAGGTACAGAGACACAGTAGCACAAACAAACACTGACTGGAGCTTTGGTGTAAAAGTATATCATTATTTATTTAAAGACACACTTGTAAATTACACTAGCACAAAAAGAGGTAAGTAAATTCAACACACAGTCACTATTATACATATATCACCCTAATTACTTATTAGACAAGTCTTAGTGAGAAACACCACTTATTTTCAGACCGAGCTGAGCGCTTAACCTAAGATGGCACTCTAATAAGTTATATAAAAAGGGGGGGGGGCATAGTTATGAAAGCACACAAATCTCAATACTTTTCAAAGAACCACAGTGAGGCAGGTTAGGCAAAGTCTACTGGAGAGCAAGGAAGTTCAGATGCCAGGCCCACTCTTAGAGAGAGCAAGCGAAATGTGTCCAGGATCACACAGTGGGGTTATGCCCAAAGAGTCTTTGTAAATAGTTCACAAAAGATTAAGATCAAGTCAGGAAAAGTTAGTTAACAGGTCCCAGGCTAACCCAGGTTAGAAAGTCGAGGATTTACTGTCACCCCGAACGATCTGTCGCAAGGGAAGCCAGGCGGGACAAAGTACCTGAAAATGGGAAGAACGCTCCAGCGGGGGCAGTTGTTCTTGGCAGCGGGTGCAAGTCAATGTTTCGTCCAGAGGAAGAGGAGGTCTCGACGTGGAGGAAAGCTGAAGGTCGTTGCACTGCCAGGGAAGAAACCAGCCGCAGAGTTTCCCGGTTACAAGGTACCACCCTTTCTCCAGCATGGGATCTGGCATGGATTCACATGCTCATGAATATTCCCCGTCGTCAGGCTGGGAATCCTCGGTAAAGAAAAAACCAGTATCAGTTTCGTTTCTGATCTGTCTTTCGCAGTAACAACCAATCACTGGTCTCTGCGTCATACTGACCACAGCCAATGACTGCCCTCTACCTAAGCACCGCCTCTGGCAGCCATCTTCAGATTTTTACCGCACGTTCATGTGTTGGGATCCTCGTGCTATTGCTCTCGAGCGTTAGTGCTAATTTTTCACGTTTTTTTCTCAAAACTTCATTTTTTCTGGTCAAAAGAGCCTCAAGCTCCACCGACTCTCCATCCGATCAACGGGGACCCGTGTCGGATTCGTCTGCGCCCCTCAAGGGTGAAGATTTCGTCAAGCTACGTTTTGGAGGACTCCAGAAGCTTCTCAGGCCCGGACATGGCCCAGGAGAAGGGAAGCTCGACGCCCGGAAAGCTGTTCAGGGTCTGCCCTGGATGCCAGCTGCAGAACGTCTTTAAGGAGGACGAACACTCCTTTTGTCTCTACTGCTTACATGAGGACAAGACACACGTGGAGAAGGACTGTGCGTTTTGCGGCAATATGTCGGAGCGGACCATGAAGGACCGCCACCAACGCCTCGCCAACTGGCTGGAAGGGAAGAGCCCGTCAGGCGAGAAGAAGAGGAAGAAATCCGAGCGGTCTTCTAAGACCTTTGAGGACGCCCCGGCGACGGGGGTCCAACACAAGGCCAAGCACCGCAAGTCCGCTGGCACCGGGAGCGCCGAACGGTCGGGCTCTACGGGCGCCAGGCAGGGCGCACCCTCCCCGGCACCTTCAGCCACGAGCCAACGCTCTGGGTCGGGTAAGAGGAAGGGGGAGCACCCGGCGAAGCTCTTGGAGAGGCCCCGGTCGAGCTCGAAAGCCCCATCGGAGGGGGAGCGAGGCAGTGTCCCCCCTTCAAGGATAAGGCGGTGAGCGCACCTAAGGTGGTGAAGGCCTTAATCCATCCGGCCAAGCCCTCTATCGATACTGTCGCGGCGGCCCTGGCTCAGCCTGTGGAGGCTACACCAGTGGTGGCGACCTCGGGGCTCAGAGTCTCCCTGCCACCTCGGAGGGAGTCCTCTTTTGTGCCCATCGATAGGACCCCCGTGAAATCCCCTGCGGGGAAGAAAAAGGGGCGGCAGGGCGTCGTCGTAGATTCGGCTTCAGGGGAAGAGCTGATCGAGGTCTTAAGCCACGGCCTTGGCGTGGATGAAGACCGGCCCGTCGGGATGGAGCCCGACGCAGGTGACGACGACAGCATCGAGGGTGCCGACAGGGCCCCTGATCGCCCGTCGGATTCCCCTCTGCCAGCGCCGCAAGACAACTCGGCGGCCATTTTGTTGGCTATACAGTCCTTATGCTCAGAGATAAGGGCGAGACTACCGTTGCCGACGGAGGAGCCTCTCCCGTCGGGGGATCCTGAACCGGGACCTTCGGGTGTTCCCCCTCCCAAGAAAAGGAGGATTCACCCTCCACCTCCTTTTCAGCCGTCGCGACCCGTCCAGCCCTCCTCCCCGTCCACCCGAGGGGATGATACGGGGACTGACACGGCAGCGACGGGTACGGACGACGAGGATCTCCCGTCGTCACCTCCCACCAGGGCTTCTCCGCCCGACGAGATTGGATCGTTCCACTCCATCATCGCCAGGGCATCCAAGCTTTTCCAACTCTGCCCTGAGGAGAAGAAAAAGGAAGGATTCCTTTATCAACGGCGCGAGGCCAAGAGGAAGACGGTCCTCGCGGTGCCTCTACTGGACGACATTTGGGATGAGGGCCTCGCCCTCCTCAAGAACCCTTCCACGACGCCAGCTAGAAGAGACCGGTACGAAAAGAAGTACCGGGTCCCGGACGCGGCCCCCCTGTGCCTCTGGGCGCAGCCTACCCCGGACTCCGTCGTCTGCGCGGCGGCCAGGAAGAAAGCGGGGGGGGTGCGGCCTCCACATCGACTTCCCCACCGGACGGCGAGGGAAAGAAATTGGACGCTATGGGACGCAGGGTCATCTCGTCTGCAGCGACGACGATTAAAGCGCCCAAAGCCTTGACTATCGTGGCCCGCTACGACAGGGAGCTATGGTACAAACTGGCTCCCCTGCTGGCCTTCCTACCGGATGACAAGAGGGCGGATGCCCTGGAGATCCTACAGGAAGGTGAGGTGGCGTCGGACCACGCCATCACTATTGCGACGGACATCGCCGACACTGGGTTTCGCCTGTTGGGCAACGGCGTGTGCCTTAGGCGGCGTGGATGGCTCAAGGCTACGGACTTCCGTCAAGACGTACAGACCAGAGTCTTGGACATGCCGTTCGAAGGGAGCAACCTGTTTGGGAAAACAGTGGACGATTCCCTTCAGGCCATTAAAGCGGACACTGAGACGGCCCGGGCCCTTGGGGTTCTACAGCAACGACGGACGCCCTTTCGGAGCAGCGGAGGCAAGGGCGCCTCCAAAGGTTCCGGCGGCGGTTTCTCAACCTACCGTCAAGCGGCCCGCTCGTCGTCTCAAGAGGCCTACAGAGGACGAGGCAAGTCTGGAGGACCCCGCCGTCGTCACCAAGGAGGTCAAGGCCTCGTCGAAACAGGATTGAACCGGCCGTGGGGTCGGGCCCCCACCGAAGCACCCCGGTGGGAGGCCAGCTGGCGAGCTTCGTCAGCGTGTGGGAGTCCATCTCCACCGACCGTTGGGTGCTGGACGCCTTGGCCCGGGGCCACGCACTCGAGTTTCAAAGAAGGTGCCCGCGCGTCCCCCCCGTGGCCAGGAGAGAGCTGCACGTCCCTCAGCTTCTCCTGGAGGTAAAGGCGTTGCTCAGGAAGGGCGCCATCGAACTCGTCCCAAAGAGGCTTCGGGGCTCCGGAGTTTACTCGAGATACTTCCTCGTGAAGAAGACGGGAGGATGGCGCCCCATCCTAGACCTGCGACGTCTGAACAAGTTCATCAAGGCACAGAAGTTCCGGATGGTCACCCTCCAGCACGTCCTGGGTCAGCTGGAGGAAGGAGACTTCCTGTCGTCGTTGGATTTGGAGGATGCCTACTTCCATATTCCCATCCTAAAGGGGCACCGAAAATTCCTCAGGTTTGTGGTCCAAGGGCGTCACTACCAGTTCAAAGCCCTCCCCTTCGGACTACGGTCGGCACCCAGGGTATTTACCAAGTGCCTTGCACCGGTGGCGGCGCAGCTGCGCCGCAAGGGGATCCACGTCTACCCCTACCTGGACGACTGGCTCATCCGAGCCAAGACTAGGGAGCTCGCCGTGGAGTACACGACAAGGACCGTCCAACTTCTCACGGACCTGGGATTCTCCGTGAACTACGCCAAGTCCCACCTGGTACCCGCGCAAAACGCACTGTTTCTGGGAGCGAAGCTCGACACAGTGTCCCTTCTGGCCTCCCCGTCGGAGGAAAAGACCAGGTCCATCCTGGGCAAGGTACAGCGGATGTTGGTTTCCGACGCGGCCAAGGTGAGGTCCATCAAGTCCCTCCTCGGAATGATGTCCTCTTGCATCTACCTCATTCCCATGTGCAGGCTCCGGATGCACCCGTTGCAGGAGTTCCTGGACGCGCGCTGGATCCAAACGACGGGCGGCTTCGAGGAGAGGATCACACTCGACGAGAGTTTCCGCCGAGCGGTCCGGTGGTGGGGCACCCGCGCACCTCTGACGGCGGGCATGGACTTCCAGACCCCAGACCACCAGGAGACAGTGACCACGGATGCCTCCCTGGAAGGGTGGGGAGCGCACACCGAGAATCTGCACGCGAGAGGCCTCTGGCTCCCGACGGAGAAGTCCCTCCATATCAACGTCCTGGGGCTCCGTGCAGTGTTCTGGGCCCTCAGGTCCTTCCTTCCGTCCCTCAAGGGCAAGGTGGTGAGGATCTTCACCGACAACACCACCACCATGTTTTACATCAGGAAACAGGGCGGAACCAGGTCCCCAGCACTGTCCACGGAGGTGCAGGACCTGTGGCATTGGGCAGTCGCCCAAAGGATGTTTCTGGTGCCGTTTCATCTGGCAGGGATAAAAAACACCATCGCCGACTCACTCAGCAGGGAGCTGCGCTCGTGCCACGAGTGGGAACTACGGCAGGATCTAGTGGATCGCCTCTTCCGACGGTGGGGCACACCCCAGATCGACCTGTTCGCGACGGCGACGAACTCCAAGTGACGGAGGTTCGCCAGCAGGTTTCCCCAGGCGAGGAGCATGGTCGATGCTTTCTCGTTCCCCTGGGAGGGCCTGTTCCTCTACGCGTTCCCTCCTTTGCCACTGCTAATCCGGCTCGTCAACCAGCTCAAAAGGTCACGGTGCAGGATGATCCTCGTCGCACCTGCGTGGCCGAGGCAGATATGGTTCCCGGACCTTCTGGACTTGTCAGCGTCCCCGCCAATCAAGCTGCCGGTGGACGCGGATCTACTCTCCAGGGAAGCAGGCGCCATCCTCCACCACGACCCGAAATCGCTGAACTTGCAGCGCTAGAGTTTGGAGGATACGACATACCGGCCGACTGCAGAGAGGTTCTTGCAAAGGCCAGGGCGTTCTCGACTCTTAAATGCTACGGACACAAATGGAAGAGGTTCTCTGTCTGGTGCCACGCACAGAAGATTAACCCTCTACGGATTACGGCTCCCCAGGTACTGCCGTACCTGCTGACGCTGGCCAAAGCTGGACTGGCACACGCGTCCATCAAGATTCATCTTGCTGCGATCTCCCGATACACCAGAACCACGGGCCGGACGTCCCTGTGGTCTCATCGTCTGGTGAAAGAGTTCATGAAGGGACTGTTCAGATCGTTCCCGCCAGTGAATGCGCCGGCCCCGGCGTGGGAGCTCAACGTGGTGCTGACCAAGCTCATGGGACCTCCGTTCGAGCCTCTGCACTCGGCCCCGTTGAAGTTTCTGTCGTGGAAAACAGCGTTTCTTGTGGCCATCACCTCCGCACGACGGGTGGGAGAGATCCAGGCCCTTTCCTGCAAGGCCCCGTACTTGACTTTTCACGACACGAGAGTAGTGCTCAGGACGTACCCCTCCTTCATGCCCAAGGTACCGTCGGACTTCCATCTCAACGAACCCTTGGTGTTGCCTGTGTTCTTCCCGTCGCCTTCGTCACCGGCTGAGAGGACTTTGCACTCGCTGGATGTGGCTAGAGCGCTGAAGTTCTACGTGGACCGCACGAAGTGTTTTCGGAAGACGTCACAACTCTTTGTGAACTTTGGACCTGTCAATCAGGGGAAGGCTCTCTCGAAGGCTTCCATTTCCAGATGGCTCTCCGGCTGTATCATGTACTGTCATCGGTTGGCAAACCGACCGCTGCCTGGCCGTCCGAGAGCCCATTCCACCAGAGCGATCGCAGCTACCACGGCATTCCTTTCTGGTGTGCCCTGCTGGACATATGCAGGGTTGCTATGTGGAGGTCGACGCACACCTTCACGAAATTCTACTGCGTCGATCGGGATTCCAGGGAGGAGTCCAGGGTCGGCCAAGCAGTGCTGCGCAACCTGTTCGCCTGAGGTGAGCCTGGTGAGGAGGTAAGATGCTTAATGTTGAGTTTGATGTAATGCTTAATGTTGAGCCTTTGCCACCTCCCGTGGTTGTGCATGTGTGTACTGCTATGTATTCTTTATTCATGAGCATGTGAATCCATGCCAGACCCCATGCTGGAGAAGGAACAAGTTACTTACCTGTAACTGTTGTTCTCCAGCATGGGTCTGGCATGGATTCACTTGCGAACCCTCCCGCCTACCCCTCTGCGGCTCTTCACTTGGTCATACTGCCACTTCACGTGCTTCCAAATCTGAAGATGGCTGCCAGAGGCGGTGCTTAGGTAGAGGGCAGTCATTGGCTGTGGTCAGTATGACGCAGAGACCAGTGATTGGTTGTTACTGCGAAAGACAGATCAGAAACGAAACTGATACTGGTTTTTTCTTTACCGAGGATTCCCAGCCTGACGACGGGGAATATTCATGAGCATGTGAATCCATGCCAGACCCATGCTGGAGAACAACAGTTACAGGTAAGTAACTTGTTCCTTTCTTCGCGGTAGTGGTAAACCGTGGTATTCGGTTGCCGGGGTGCTTGGCACGAGCAAGGCGGCCACGAGATGGTCCAGGAAGGCGAAAAGACGGACAAACTGGTTATCCCCACCAGTCAAAGGAAGAAGACTCTCCGGGCTGGAGATCTCCTCTGTCGTCGGGAAAAGTGGTGAGACGGTTCAGCAGGGCTCCACCGGTGGTGTCGTCGTTACAGGTTGGCTCGGCTTCTCCCTCCTCGGATTCTTTAGGTCCTGTGGCGACTTCTGAAGTTCCAGTCCCCAAAACCCTGCTTTTATGCAGAAAACCCCCGTTCATTCAGCCTAGCTGTCACTCAAACATGCTAAGTGGTGAGCCGGGCGGCTCACCACTTGGGCCAATCACACAAGAGTGCGACTTGAGTTGCCGAGGCAACTCAGTCCAGGGTGCCTAAACCCCTCCCACACCCCCTGTGGTACCCAGACAGAGTGGCACCACTTTTGGGGGCTTCTGTGGAGAAGCCCGCCAAAAAGTGGAACAAAGGGCTCGACTTGGGTTGGAGTCACAGAAGCGAACACAAATGCCATTTTGGAACCAAGTTTCGGCGAAAAATACCAACCGGTGAATTTATATTAATTTAATAAACTGGCGGTATGTTCAAGGCTATTTTTAAAAGTGGTAGCCTCGAACAATGGGAAAATCCCATAGGGATATATTCGCGGTCGAATATAAGAAGTAGTATCCACTGCCACCAGCCAAAACTCGGTCGGAGGGAACTGGACAGTGCCCCCTCAAACAACAGACCCCGGGGCAATCGAATTGCCCCGACCAGTACGTCCACAGTATGATGGTTTGTACTGGTTCTGTTCACAATTTGAGACTAGTAAAGCCAATGGTGACTTTACATGCCCTGGGTCTTTACAGTCCCAGGGTATGGAGTCTATGTTTGGGGGTCGCTACGACACCCCTGGGTTACTGCATGGAGGGTGTTGTGTAACCCACATACCAAAAACACATGAAGCCCTATGGGATAAAGGATCCCATAGCCTATAGAACACATACAAAGTCAAAGGAACACCTCAAATCATGTCTAAGAGTGGGAGAAAAAGAGTCTCACTCTTAGCAGGAGAAAAAATAAACCCCAAAAATCCAGCAAAGCTGCTGGGGGACTCGCTAGGTTTGGAAAATTAGCCTTTACAGAGAATTCTCCCTAACACATGGTCTTGCCGCCTTCATGTGGCAACTGCTGCTTCCTGTGCACACAAAGATCACAGAAAGTTTGCACCAATGCAAGTGCAAGCTTTGCACGGTAACGGCAGTAGGGTAAAGTTTGCCCTATTTTTAAAAACACTGGGACACATTAAAAAAACTATTGCACCTCAACAAATGGAGTTTGGCATATTAAAAGCACCAGGGCAGAAATTGCATTTTCACAGCAAAAAAGATGCATTTTCACAGCATTTTTGCACCAGGGCAAACTTTGCACTTGCACCAGCGCAAATTTTCTGTAATCTGGCCCTTGTCCTCTTTCATGGCAATTAACGCAAATATTTGTTAATTATCTCCCGCCGTCGCCGCCCGTGCAGGCGGCACTTTGTGGTGACCCCTTCAGGGAGAAGGGGGCAGGAGCCAGGGTGGGCAGGACGTGGGTTCATCCGTGGCAATTAATATCAATACAATTGGGAATTGTTTCTCGATTGACAGCCGCCTTTACTTTGGGTCTTTTGGGGAAGCCCAGCGGTGTTCTAGTGATTTACAAGCAGGCCTCATGTGTGCAAGAACAAGGTAGAGTTCTACAGTTGTCATGAACTTGGAGGATCGAAGGATTAGCCACGTTCCCAACCTCTCTGTAATTATCAGCACCCCAAAAAGCCATGCCATGCAGCGACACAGGCAGCCCGGTGAGAGGAAGGAGTGCCCCCCAAAATGGCTGCACCAGTCACCGGTATACAGATAGTCTGCACGTGCCTGCATAAACTGCAATAACGAAAAGAGATTGTATGATTTTCATTCATGGACCAGGATTGGTTCTAGATTTTGCCATTTCATGTATGTTTTTAAAATAAATGCACGAATAAATGATTAAATATACATCTAAAAATAAACGGTTACTGTATGCCTTCGAAAATGAAAATTATTAAGGAGAATCTGTGAATTTATACTGAAAGGAATAGTGGGACTTCTCCTTAGAAGGGCAACAGGACCCGTGCCAGCCTGAACACTGTTACTTGAACAGTACATAGCTCTATACAGAGGGAAGCATAGATCCATATAGAAGGCCAAAGTCACAGAAGCGTTTTATAATGGCAAACCCCCATTAGAAAACATTCTGTGAATTAAGCCCCTGGAGTGGAAGAAAATGATTCTCCACCGATTCTAAGTGATAATTAATGTGGGCCTCACTGTAAAACAATGAACCATACTGAAATATGTAATGTGGTCCTGCAGCGATCCTACAGTGTTATAAATGGGTCATGTTTTCATAGAGCGTTATATCGAATTTCAACCACTAGGCACTGTGCTATATGGAGTTGCTACCCAAATTAAGGGCACTCTATGTATTCCCTTGGGAAGGGTGGGGCTCTAAGTGTAACCGGTGGGAATTGGAGACTGCATCCTGTGGGTGGAATACATATGACTAATGTGAGCGCTTAAGCCCATGATCTATTTAACAGGCCTATGGGCTGTTGCATTCCACGTGCATGTTTTGCGAGCCGGTCCGGATTGATAACATTGCTGTCATGTCAGGAACATGCTTACGGTTCTAGAGTCTGTCAGCCCAGAGCGGGGGGCACATGAAATAAGTGCCTCTCTTTGCATCCCAGTCCACACAGGTGGGGCCCACAGATCATAAATACATATTGTAAAAGTGACAGCCGCAACAAAGCCCCTTCCTGCTCCATTCAGCTGTGTGGGCGCCCAGCCCTGCTCCGCAGCCCGGTGTTGGTGGTCTCAGCTCAGTTAATTTGTGTTTTGCAGAAATCCTTATTACCTGTTAGGGAGAATTCTCCAGAATGGCTAATTTCCCTTACCTATGGAGTGCCTCAGCAGCTTTGCTGGATGTCTAGGGTTTAGTTTTTTCACCTGGTTAGAGTGTGAGCCTTTTTTCCCACTCTTACATGTGTTTTGCTGTGTGTTGTAAATGTTTCTGCTCATGGGCTATGGAGTCTCACCCACTCCATAGGCATCATCTTTTTACTGTGTGTCACACAGCACCTTTAGTGCAGTGACACAGGGTTGTCTTTTCAGACTATCCACTTTAAACTCCATTTTATGGGACTGACTACTGTATCCCAGAACATGTAAATTTGCCACTGACTTAACAAGTCTTTTTAAATGTACAGACCCAGTACAAACTATCTTCCAATAGAGTACTGGAGGGGTTAATAGTTATCTCCCTTTGTCTGATTCTCATGGAACATCAGTATGTTTCCGTTTCTATAAGATGTGGCTGGTGGCAGTGGTATCTACCATTTTTATTCTACTGCAGTCTATGAAAATCGCCTCTGTACCGTTAGATGCTGTGGTGGTAGCCTCAAACTCAAACCCGGTAATCCACTTTTATTATAACTCAGTTCCGGTCGAGTTGTTTTGCCCTATCTTTTTGTAACTGTCTTTCTATTTTTTTACTCTGCGCACCAAACCTGGTTTGGTTCCTTTGTTCACTGTCCTTTGGTAGGCTTCTGCACAGAAGCCCTCCTTAGGCGCCTGAGTGTCTGGGTGGGCAGGATGTGAGGGAGAGGTTTGAGGCCCTCTGCACAGGGTCTCCTTGGAGACCCAAGTCACACTCTAGTTTGATTGGCTAGGTGGCTGTCCTCCCAGGACAGTCACCCCGCTGTGTGATTGACAGCCAGGCTGTGTGAATGGGGGATTTGGTGCATAAAAAGCCAGTCTCTGGGACTGGAAGGCAGAGTCGCCACTGGAACGAGAGAACCAACGAGGAGCTGAAGGAAGAAGACTGCTGCAACTACTGGACACCCGGTTAAGCCCTGCTGCAGGTCTGAATCGCCTGAAACTTCGACAATGGAGGAGATCCGCAAGGAATCTTCTTCTCTTGAGCCTGGTGGGAACAACCAGCTCGCCAAACGCCAGACACCGGTCCTCATCCTGGTCGAATTTGCTGTGCATCGCTGCAGTAGATTGGATAGCCAGTGGGAAGAGAACCAGTTTGGGTTTTAAGGAGCGCACCTTTTATTTGACATTTTGCTCCGCTGCTGGCTCCTTCCCTGGGAAGTGCAGGACCCTCCAGCCGCCCTCCTTCTCGTCACCACAACTGAAGCTTCAGGAACCGTGAGCCTGCAGGAACTGCCAGGAACAACTGCCTCAGCTACAGCATTCTTCTTCTTTTAAGGTACTGTGCAAATTTGGTTGTTGGTTCCGTCTGACCGCAGTGTAAGTGCGTGAAATCTTTCGCCTCTCCGAAGGCTTGTCCTTCTCTTCTCCTTTGAATAATTTTTCCTCCTACCAACTTCGTTTAGAACTCTGGGAAAAGGCTTAACCGCAAACTACTTTGAACTGTGTGATCCTCTGCAAAGACTCTGATCCATTAACATTGGCCCTGACCTATTGACTTGAATCCTAGTTGAAGTAGCCTTTTCTAGATTGCCCTGCCTATGACTTGTTGGTGCTGTTAATTTTTGATAACCTTGTCCCGTTCCCCCTTTTTAAATTGCTGGAGTGCCATTTTGCTCACACTTCATTTTGAACTTAACTCGTCCAGAATTGATTGGGTGTTGTGTAGTATATTAAGACTATGATTTTCTGCTGCTTTATGATAGTGAACTGTTTTACAACTGATGGTGCAAATAAATGTATATTCTTTTACTCAGAAACCTTAAGTCATTGTTTGTTTGAACCATAGTAATTGCTGTCCATTGTGTAACTTCTTGAACTGCTCACATTACTCTTGAGATAAGTCTGGCTGCTCAGCCATCGCTACTACTTTACTGTGTAGTGCAGGCTTGTACCGAAGGAGAAATTGTACTTACACTTGTAGTCTTAATTGTGTGTGGTGTTCCCAAAGGGTACTGCATATGATTCTGCCTAACATTACCAGACAGCGATGCGGCCGTGCTCCACTACTGGCCCTATTACCACAGCGATGCGGCCGTGCTCCACTACTGGCCCTATTACCGCTGGGGGATTACCGGGTATCAATTTGTCATATGCTCATGAACACATTCCTGGGAACACCTGAATGAGCAGGGAGAAGAGACATCCTCCTCACCGAGCAAGGAACGATGGGTGGGTGTTATATTATGTTATACATGACGCGGTCCACAGAACCCTGTGACCGAGCTTCAATCCTGCAGAACTCTAACGTTCTTGTTTGTTCAGTTACTGCAGGTCCGACCTCCGGGTGCCACAGAATAAAGGTCCTGTATATACGTACGTGTCCTGCCTCCTTTACTTCAGTGGGGTCTTTGCACATGAGAAATCAAGCTGAATGGGACTAAAATCGGAAGCGTTCGGAGAGAGTTATTACTTGTGACTTATGTGCATCTATAGACTGGAAGTGCTTGGCGACTGGGACTTGTACACACGTCAGCCTGACGGATAATTAACGGCTGTGGGGATGCAGAGGTACAGTGCCGAGTGTGTGCTGCGGCACAGAATGTGCAACAATTGCTTGCATTGAAAGCAAGCCAAGTGTGCATGTGAATGCGTGTTGCAGGTGCACGACTGCAGGTGTATGTGGAACACTGAGGGCCTGATTTTAGGGGGACCAGACATCCAGGATTTCCCAGGACCGGGGAAATCACCCGACATCCGGGTTCCCGGGAGTTTTTTTCTTTTATAAACCCTGTCCAGGGTTTCGGATATGGTCCCTTTTTTTGCAAGGACACAATCCCGAAATCGGGTCCGACTCCTGGCGCAAATCTTTTTGCGCGAATGGGGGCGTGAAATGCTTTTCACGCCCCCATTTCCTCCCCCGGCGCACTCCTCCAATGAGAGGAGTGTGCATGTTAGAACACCCCCTCCCCGCCCCCCTCAACAGGCCAGCAACATAGAAGTAGGACTAATGTTGTATGTGTATTTACCTTAGTCCTACTTCTATTTCCATGGCCATCCGGGTTTCTTTTTTAAAAAATCTGGTCACCCTACCTAATTTAGAAAAGCATTTTACAATGGCGCAATGAGTGTGCACGGTGTGTTGTGGGTGCCAGGCTGATGGACAGCTTTTGTATAGTAGATCCTTGGAAGGGGCAGTGTATGTGTGGGTCTGCAGTGGGGGTAGGGGGGCAGCAGCTAGAGAGTGCAACGCGTGATACATGAGTGTGCTCACCGTCTCATTCACTCAGGGTTTTGTGTAGTCCTGTATTTATATTGCAAGTAATGGGGGGTGAAAGTCACTGGCAACATGGCATACAATAGAAGTGTGTATGAGTGTGATCTGCTGCACATAGCATAGCCGGTCTTGGCTTGAGAAGAAACAAGGGTACACTCGTCTGTGTTTGTGAGCAGGAACGACAAGCAGAGTTTGAATGAAAGGCAGGGTATGCTTATTTGTTCGAGGGCAGTGGAACCTTTTAGTAGCCTCTGTTTCATTGTGTGACACCCACCCAACGTGTGTCATTAAAGGCAGTGCTAACAGTCAGCATTTGCATGTCAAGCACTACAAGGTGAGTGAGGGGTACACACTCTTCCAGTGTTCATATGAGAGGCACAGGACGATGAGCTTGTGTGTTAAAGTTTATGATGTCTTTGTTGCAGAATTATTATACAACTAAAAAAATATGTATTTCCGTGTAAAGTCTATTCTTGAGTAAAATACAGCAGTGGGACATGCAGTTTGTTGCCCGGCCTGGACACATTCTGAATGCGCAGGCGCAGGGCATCACATGAGCGAGCAAAAGTACTTTTAGCCCGCTGCAGACAGTCTGCAGAAGTTGTACTTTTGCACGCTGACATGACAGCTGCAGTCTGCAATCTGCAGGCTGCAGAAGTATTTTTACATGCTTCAGAGAGACAATTCTGGGTGGGATAAATGCCATTATATCCCCCCCACTTAGAATTGTGGGGGGGATTTGTCCCCCCTGTCTCCCTCATGTCCTACCCCCTTGTACATAATGCAATTGAAGTCCCCTCACACTATTACTTGCCAGTCACAACAGAACCCTATTTTCTGAAGTAACATGGCCAAGAAATGATCCTGTCGTTCATTTGGGATGTAGACTGACACCAACGTAAACATCTGGGGTCCCAGAGTCCCTTTCAACACTGGGTATCTCCTTTCAGGCTCTTTATACAAGAATTGCTTCTGAAAACCCACCTCTCCCCTCAATAGCATCCCCACCCCCTTCGTCTTATATCTGCTGGATGCGTAGTATTGCTTTGGATAGGCCGTATGTTTCATGCGTACCTCGTTGTTAGGGAGGAGGTGCGTTTCCTGCAGAAAAACCACTGTGTCCTTTGTTCAGAAATGCCCTGCAGTATCGATCTGCATTTCACTGGTGAGTTCAGACCATGGACATTCAGGGTCACCATATTCATATCGGCCATTTTCCAAGGGCATCCAAACTATCAGCTGCAACCCAGTTACTCTGTGTATCTTGTCCCCAAAGAGGATCTGCACCATACCACTGGTCAAAACCAACCCCAACAGTCCCATTGAAAAAGCGTCCCGCCCGCCACCCAAACAAATAATTTAATAGTATCTGTCACCAACGTGTAAACCTTATCCTTGGCATTATCGAACCTAAATCCATTGCCCAGGCAACTCCCCGGATCCTCCTCCCCGGAAGACTCCCAGGACCCTGATCTTATTGACCCAGGTGATAGATTCTCAAGTAAATTCTTTGGCTCATTGATTGCATCTCTCAAAAGGGGAAGTTTATATGTGATTTCTGCTGTTCGAGCACCTCTCATTTTGCCCTTAGGGTAAGGACGCCCCTGTGGCCATCCTTCCTCTTTAGTCATGCGCTTTGAATGTTTCTCAGCCTCTTTTCCCAGTAGCTCTGTTTCATTAGGTTCACCATTTCCCTTTCCTTTATGTGATACTCCTTATTTTGGTATTCAAATCTCAGGACACATGGAAAGGTCCATCTGTTACAAATTCTTTTATCTTGGAACCAGGTTGTGACTATCCTTATATGCTTTCGTCTCAGTAGGGTCCCCTGTGCCACATCTCGTGAACTTTTCTTTTGTTTGAAAGAAGTGGATTCTAGTTAGTACATCCGGGGTCAAGTTCTTTTTTGTTGATAGGAGGTGTAGACCCTGTGAGTACGATCTAACACGATGTCTTCACTTGCCCGGTCGTCTAATAAGTGTTGGAATAAGGCCCGCATGTAGCCGTCTGGGTCTGGGTCTGGGTCTAGGTCTGGGTCAGGCATTGATACAGGAATGCCTCGGAGCCTAATGTTATTTCTCCTAGACCTGTTTTCAGCATCCTCTTGCTGATTTACGACCCACTTGATCTGTTGCTCGAGTGAGACAACCGTGTTGACATTTCGTCCTGCTCATATCCCTGCTCGCACGAGGTTGTTTCCGTCTCAGCAACTCTTTTCTACTGCTAGCATCTGTTTATTCATGTCTATGATGGATTTGGTGAAGTTGACTACACATTCCTTTATTTCTTTCTTAATTTTGGCTACCATTTCTTGAAGGTCTGATGGTCTCGTGGATGGGTCCTCAATTTCCAGTTACGAAATTCGAGCTTTTGGGGCAGTGGTTTTGCACTGTTTGGTGCTGGCGGGTTCCCATTTCTTGAACCTGCATCGTTGCTTTGATGTACCCAGAGCCGAAGCGCTTCTGTTTACTCAGCTGTTTTGCCATCTTTCCCTCAGGTATGTGCCTCACAGTGGAGCCAAACTGCCAATGTTATGCTCCCACTGGCCCTTCTGTCACTCTCAGCGGCTTCTAAATTGTGTGAGGGTACCTCACTTCCACGTGGTAGCTGGGTTCCTGATTATTATGTTGTGGGGCAGGTGTAGCTGGTAGGGGCACCTGACTAGGGTTCAGTGCCACTATTAGGTTTCCGGATTCTTATGGACTTGGTTCTGCCTAACTTCACTTCTTTTCCCACGTTCGCAAAGCTCAGCCTCCAATTCACTCTCACTGCTCCCCACCAGTCCCGGCACAGCTTGTCATAGAAACAGCAGGCAGTGTCAAGGAAACATTAGGAACAGCAGCTAACCATGCATTATATCAGATTAAGGGATCGGCTCATAGATATATCCGTGTGGCTAAGTGTGTGTTGTCTATGCACCCAGGCTTTTAATTCCATAGCGGGAGCCTTTTGCATTCTTCACCGTGTTGCATAGTGAGGGATAAATTACTTCTCAGGACAGTTGGATCACTGCGTAAGCTTCCCTTGCCCCTACCTCTGTATGAGGTATATGAAGCTCTGTTGCAAGTCCCAGAAAGGACCGGAGCACTCTTCTTTTAATCGCTACCCACCAAGTAGAATCCTGGGGGGAGATCATCACCGGAGATACTCACTCCGATTTCAGCGTGTGGGTTCTTCGTCTCCGAGGGTGTCCCTGGCTGTTTTAAATTCCTGCTGCATTTCTCTCGAATGCGGGAGTGGGTCCCGGGTTGTGAGGGAGCGGGGTATGTCGGTCAATATCGGACGGCCTACACCGCTTCAGGAGAAGCACCCGCCATTTTGTATGAGCGCCTTGGGAATCTTTGTCTTTTTTTCTCCTTCGCATGGGTCGATTCGCTTCAGACTCGGGGGGGGGGGGGGGGTCGGAGGCAGTAGGGGGGGCATTACCACAGGGTTCTGGTTACTTTAGATTGGTGCTGTTATAGAATGGATACATGCCTAATAAAGACTGGTGCTGGAACCTGGATCACATTTTGCACCGACATTGAAGTCCCTGATCGTGTGTCAATACTCCAACAGGGTAAAGGACTGTATATTCCAATAGCAATATACACCAAGGATTTTTGGCTTAAGCTAGATTTTACTCTTTAAGTAGTTGAAAATCATAAAAACAATGTGGTAGACTGTGTGTTTGGATTGGAGGAAGAGGATGGCCCTTACTATGGCTCAAGAAAAGACGCTGTTGAAACATTCTCCCCAACCCAAGAAATACTGATCATGAAACCTATAATGCCTAGAACTTTACATGACAAATGGTTTGGCCCTTACCGGATAGCTGAAAGACTTGGTGAGGCCAACTATTTAGTGGACTTTGGAAGACCTAATCAGTCTCCCAAAGTGTTGAAGGGTGAACAGACTGAAGACACTCATTTCTAGGATTGAAATGGGAGCCTTGCTCATAGCTTCAGATAGGGAAGGAATCTGAAACTTCCCCTAATATGTATCATGGCTGCACTTCAGATGGCTCTATTGAGGGTGTCAAATTATCCCCTCAACTAATACTGTAACAACAAAGTGAGGTGAAAACCTTGCTTTGGAAATTTTACCCCTTGTTTTCTGTAACTCTAGGCTTGGCACTTTGTTGTCAGCATGACATTGACACTGGAGATAGTGTGCCTTCTAAAAGTAGGAGTTACAGGATGTCAGACAAAATCTGATCATGCATCCAGTCTAAGGTCAACACGATGTTGGATCTAGGGGTGATAGAGCCCCCTAACTGTCCTTTGTCCGGTGGTACTGGTACAAAAAGCAGAAACTACAGATTGTGGTTCAGCTCTAAATGCTGTTCCCTAGGCAGATGCTCATCCCCTTCCATGGACTGATGAGTTAGTGGATAAACTGGGTGTTGCCAAGTATCTTGGATCTCGCTGCTGGGCATTGGCAAATATCCCTGACTGAGAATGCCAAGGAGCCGACTGCATCCGCAACACCTGAGGGACTTTACCAGTTCAGAGTTAATGCCATTTGGTCTAATGCACTGACTGTACTAAGGATGGGCGAAAATCCTGCTGTAATGGAATTGGGGAACTTCAGCAACAATTCCGTTCTGCTGGCAGGGCAATGTGCCACCTTTTTCCACACTTTTAGCTTTGTTTTTCAGGCAGAAATTTTGTTTTTCGCTGAAATTTCATTTTGTGTGTACGCATTCCCTCCGTTGCCGTTGCTGCTCCGTCTCATCAACCAGCTCAAGAGGTTCAGGTGCAGGATGATTCTCGTCGCACCGGCGTGGCCAAGACAGATCTGGTTCCCGGACCTTCTGGACTTGTCAGCGTCCCCACCTATCAAGCTGGCGACGGACACGGATCTTCTCTCCAGAGAAGGAGGCGCCATTCTTCATCACGACCCGGAGTCGCAGAACTTGCCGGCTTGGCTCCTGCAGCACTAGAGTTTGGAGGATACGATATCCCGGCTGACTGCAGAGAGGTTCTTGCAAAAGCCAGGGCGTCCTCAACTCTCAAATGCTATGGCCATAAGTGGAAGAGGTTCTCTGTCTGGTGCCGTGCACAGAAGATTAACTCTCTGCGGATTACGGCCCCTCAAGTATTGCCATACCTACTGTCCCCAAAGCTGGACTGGCTCACGCCTCCATCAAGATACATCTGGCGGCCATCTCCCGATACACGAACGGGCGTCCTTGTGGTCTCATCGCCTGGTGAAGGAATTTATGAAGGGACTATTTCAATCGTTCCCGCCGGTGAAGGCCCCTGCCCCGGCGTGGGAGCTCAACGTGGTGCTGACCAGGCTCATGGGGGCCCATTCGAGCCTATGTATTCGGTGCCGTTGAAGTTTCTGTCGTGGAAGACAGCATTTCCCGTGGCCATCACCTCCGCACGACGAGTGGGAGAGATCCAGGCCCTATCTTGCAAGCCTCCATACTTGACTTTTCACGACACAAGGGTGGTGCTGAGGACGCACCCCTCCTTTATGCCCAAGGTGCTGTCGGACTTCCACCTCAACGAGCCCTTGGTGTTGCCAGTTTTCTTCCTGTCGCCTTCGTCTCCGGCCGAGAGGACTTTGCACTCGCTGGATGTGGCTAGAGCGCTGAAGTTCTACGTGGACCGCACAAAGTTTTCGGAAGACATCACAGCTGTTTGCGAACTTTGGACCTGTGAATCAAGGGAAGGCTCTCGCAAAGGCTTCCATTTCCAGATGGCTCTCCGGCTGCATCATGCACTGTCACCGGTTGGCAAACCGACCTCTGCCCGGCCGTCCGAGAGCCCATTCGACCAGAGCGATCGCTGCTACCACGGCGTTCCTGTCTGGTGTGCCCCTGCTGGACATCTGCAGGGCTGCTACGTGGATGTCGACGCACACCTTCACAAGATTCTACTGCGTCGATTGGGACTCCGGGGTTGGCCAAGCAGTGCTGCACAACCTGTTCGCTTAAGGTGAGCCTGGTGAGGAGGTAAGAGATGGTTAATGTTGAGTTGTTGTATTGCTTAATGTTGAGCCTGTTGCTACCGCCCGTGGTTGTGCATGTGTATACTGCTATGTATTCTTATATTCATGAGCATGTGAATCCATGCCCGACCCCATGCTGGAGAAGGAACAAGTTACTTAACTGTAACTCCTGTAACTGTGGTTCTCCAGCATGGGTCTGGCATGGATTCACATGCGAACCCTCCCTCCTTCCCCTCTGCGGCTCTTCACTTGGTCATACTGTCACTTAACGTGTTACCAAATCTGAGGATGGCTGCCAGGGGAGGGGCTTAGGGAGAGGGCAGTCATTGGCTGGGGGCAGTATGACCCAGAGATCAGTGATTGGTTACTACTAAGAAAGACAGATCAGAAACTAAACCGATACTGATTTTTTTCTTTACCGACGATTCCCAGCCTGACGATGGGGAATCTTCATGAGCATGTGAATCCATGCCAGACCCATGCTGGAGAACAACAGTTACAGGTAAGTAACTTGTTCCTTCCCCCTTGTATAGCGCGTGGGGGTGAGGCCTCGGGCGTGGGAACGCCCTGCCGAGGACCCGCCCTCCTGCACCTCACCTCAGTGCCTTTTTCGCACGGATGGTGGCTCGGACCTGGCTGCCAGCGCAGATTTTTTGTAGCTTTACGCTTGCTTCTCGTTTGTTTTTCCAATTCTTATTTTAACTTCCCTTCAGTGCCTCGCCTACCCCAGTGCATGTCAACTGCAGGAGGCTTCACAAGGTGTGCCTCATGCAACCGTTAATTCCTGGCCTCGGACCCCCATGCACTCTGTCTTGAGTGCTTGGGGCCCGACCACCGCCATGTTCAGCCTGCAGTGCTCTCGGTCACAGCGCATTGAAGAATCGTTTGTCGCAGTAGATTTTCCACACTTCTCCTGCGCCCCACCTTAAAGACTTAGTCTCCAGGATCTCTTCATCAAGCCAAGGTAGGCCCTCTGTTCAGTAAGGCTCCACAGCAGCAACTCTTTCTCCGGGGTTCCCAGGGATCGGGGATCCTCAAATTCCGGCAGGCCCAAGACCTCTATGGCTACCGGCTCCCATGCCAAGGGGCCCAGGGGCTCTTCCAGGTGGTCCGGGGATAGACCTGAGGCCTTCCAGGCTACCGGCAACCAAGATTAGGGGCTCAAGGGGCCCAACCAAGCTGTCCTAGGAAGGGCGATAAGGCTCGTATTCTACCACAGGGGGTAAGGGATCATCGAGTGCCACCTCCAAGAGTCTGTCTTCGGCTAGATCCAGCACGGCTACCGGCACAGGTGCCGAGGGCTCCCAGCCTACTGGAGCTTGCTCTGAGGTCGCGAATCAGGGCGTTATGACTACCCGCCATCCGGCTGAGGTCTCAGTGCCTACCAAAGGGATCTCTGAGGTCAATGCTTCTGTTTTGGGTGCAAGACCCAAGCTGTATCCTATCCTCTCATGTCTGAGGCCTCTCTTGGTTCAGGGCCGTCGCGTCCCCCCACCCAGGGCGTGGTGTAAGGTTTCAAAATGCTCTACACAAACGACCCTCTGTAGATTATTTACTTTGATGCACATTGTGAATCAATCGGTCCCCATGGCAGTTGCCGCCCTGGACGCTGAAAAGACGCTTGATTCTGTAGAATGGCTTTTTCTTTTTGAGGTACTTCATCGTGCTGGCTTAGGTATTCAATTGTTATGTTGGGTACGCCTGCTCTAGACGGCACCAAGAGCTTTAGTATATACTAATCATAACTTGTCCAGCCCGATTTTTCCATCTCTGGGCACTAAGCAGGGCTGCCCCTTTTCCCCTATCCTGTTTGCTCTGGCTATTGAGCCAGTGGCGTGTGCCTTGAGGGAGTACCCTGCCCATAGGGGGGATAACATTACACTCGCAAACCTCTGTTTCGTTATATGCGGACGACATGTTAATATACATTAAACACCCACAAATAAACTTACAACCGGTGATGGAGGAAATTTCCAAATTCGAGGCCCTGTCGGGACTCTGGATCAACTGGGCTAAGTCAGAAATCCTGCCCTTTACCCCTTGTGCATCTCCCCAGGATGTAGGTAGTGACTTCGCCTGGTGCCCGCAGGGAATCCGTTACCTAGATATCCTGGTCTCAACATCTCCAGCAAGATTATATGAAGATAACTATTTAGCGGCCCTCCGACACCTGGAGCACAAGGTGGATACTTGGTCACGGCTCCCCGTTTCACAAGCGGCTAGGATATCTCTCGCCAAAATGGTAGTTTTACCTAAACTTCTATATATCTTTAACAATGTCCCAATATGGCCCCCTGCAAGCTTTTGGAGCAGATTGAAGACTATGATGAATAAACTGCTATGGGCTGGCGGGTGCCCTCGCCTCGCATTGGCTATCCTCTGTCGGCTGAGATCTCAGGGGGCTTTTGATGTAAGCAACCTTTTCCTATACTTCTTGGTGGCACAGGCCCAGTATGCAGTCTGGTGGTGGGACCCCACGGCGGATCTACCGCATGGATCCATTGACAGGGCTCTAGCTCAACCGGACGACCTGAGGGGGCTCTTCTGGGGTACTCGGGAACGGCAGGACAGAGCAGAAGTACAACTGATGGCGATCACTCTGAGGGCATGGGACAGGTTGGTGTGTCTGATGGGACTGGAGCAGTGGTATTCCCCAGTTATGTTCCTTTACCGCGGCATTCCCCTTACACATGAGGCGATTTTTATTAAACATTTCACCCACTTGAAGGTTGAGACATTGGGTGATATAGCGCTGCAGTGTAGGTTCATTTCGTGGGAAGAATTGAAGGCAAAGGGAGGGTGGTCTACGATCACTCTGTTTTTGTACTTCCGTCTCTGGGAGACATTGCACACTCGGTGGCGCACTTGGTGGCCAGACTTCCCCGATGCACCTGCTACATCCCCGATAATGACTTATATTACCTCGCCCCCTTCCGGGGGGAAATTGGTATCTACTTTGTACGGGCTTGCTCGGCCCTTTGGCCTTAACTGTAGCTCCTCATAGGGATAGGTGGGAGACCGCCTTGGGGCACTCTTTGACGGATAGGCAGTGGTCACAGATACACATGCAGTCCAAATCTATTTATGTATGTAATAGATACCGCCTGATACATACATCAGGTATACTACTCCCTGCTCCGATTACATAAGTTTTACCCACAGAGACCCTCAAACTGTAGGAGGTGCGATCTGGTGCAGGCAGATTACTTCCACGTGGCTTGGATATGCCCCCGGATTCAGCCCTTCTGGATAAGGATAGCCAAGACTATGTAAAAAATGTAGGACACCCACATATCATTAACCCCAGAGATTTGGTTACTCGCCTTGATGGAGGAGGGCTTTGGAGTTATAAAGTGGCTGGTGGGTATGGCCTCAGTGGTGGCTAGATCATTAATAGCCCAGTATTGGGGCGCTGCATGTCCTCCCACCTTTCAGCACTGGTTCTCTGTCATGTCTAATTGTGAATATAGAGAGACACAGTTTAATTCAGTAATACCTCTGCATTGCAGGCCAAAAGACTATTGGTCCCCCTTTAGAGCCTACAGGTCCGAAGAGGGAAATACTCAGTCCCCGCTGCGGGGTATGGACGACCAACCTGGAATGGAAATCCTTGCAGCACTGGGGATGCAGGAGTTGAGCCTGTGTGATTGCTGGACTCTAGCAGTGAGATGTGGGTGGGGCGCGACCATGCTGGGCTGGCTCCATATGGAAATCATGAGACAATGCCACAGCTGAGGTTTGGATTTATGATTGATGCCTCATGCTTGTTGTTGTATTTCTATGGTGTCAACCTTGCTTAAGTGTCGGTTTGGTCATATTGTTTTAAGTTTGTGACTATTGTAGGCCTTGGGGACTGGGTGGGAGGGTGAGGACCTAGGTGCTGTGTAATGAGGGGAAGTTTAGTGTTGGTTTGTCACGTGTTTGGATTTATATGTATGGTATGTTGATGAAATCCTAATAAAAAACAGTTTTAAAAAAAATGGCAGAGCGGCACGTGGCGGAGCCTGGCAGGCAGGCAGCCATCTTGGATCAAGCTCAAGGACAACCAGTGCTTTCACCCATCAAATGGGATTTGCAGAATGATCCCAGCCCCCCCTTCCTCTGTAAGCGGCAGCAGATCTTACAGTGCAGGTTTTTTGTCCTCTCAGGGCTACATCTACCCATCACAGCCGTACAGCTACACGAACCATGCGCCCCAGCACTTTGACCAGGAGTGGAAGCCCAGGGCCGGGCACCAGGAGATCTGTTGGCTTGTGAGGATCGCTTCTTTGAGTGTTTCCTCCTCATGCGTTCCCCTCAGATGAAGGGTCTCCTGAGGGACACTGTGAAGGTCATCCTGCAGGTGGCGCCCACCTCAGCCCCCTTCTCTGGTTACTGCTCCTGTTCCCCCTGCGCTCCCGTTTCCGGTGCCAATCCCTCCACAGATTCAGCCCTCACTGGCTGTTCTGACCCCCCCACGCCCTGTACCACCAACCCTTCCCCAGGCACAGCCGTTAGTCCTGTCTGCGGCTACGTAGCTGGGCGGGGGCTCCGCCGGCTTCTTTGGCCCAGGGCCCGTGTTCCTCTCGGTTGGTTAAAAAGGGGGTGGATGGGTGGCGATGATGACGACGTCCAGGACGATGAACTCTGCATCCGTTAAGGCCTTTCATGACCGCTTTCAGGGCCTGACAGAGTTCTTGGGGGTCCCTCCTCATGAGGAAGCCGCCTCGGACCTGTTAACTTTACCTTTCTGAACTGATCCAACCTCTTTTGGCTTTTCTGCAAAGACTTTGAGTGCATTTCCACTGTGTGATCTTGGGCACATTCCGCTTTGCTCTCTCCAAGAGTGGGCCTAGCCTATGAACTTTTTGCTATACAGTAGACCCTGCCTTTCTCGACTTGCTGTGGTTTCAAAAGTGTTGGTACTGTGTTATTTTCCTATTCTGCCTTTTCTCTCCCTTTTTAAACAAATTATTGGAGTACCATCTACGGTTACACGCTCACCTCTGTTTTGCTAAATAGGTGGTGTATTAACCTAGACTTGTCGAATAATTAACTAGGGAGGTGTATATGCTTATAGTGACTGTGTTTGAACTTGCTTGACATATTAGTGCCAGTGTATTTTTACAACTGTGTTTTTAAATAAATAATTATATACTTTTATACCAAAGCTCTAGTCAGTGTTTGCTTGTGCTACTGTGTTTTTAGCCCTATTGTGTATACTCTATATACTGTCTAACTCTTCTTGAGAGAAGTCCGACTGCTCAGCCACAGCTACCAGGTAAATCTGGGTGGTGCAGACTGCTACCAATTGGGTTTACTGCTTACTCCTGTGGTCTTAAACGTTTTGCAGTGGTCCCTAAGGGAACTGCACAGGTTTCTGCCTAACACAGCCTTCCAGCTCTTCAGGGAGGCTTAATAGGTATACAGTTTTTCTAGGGGATTAGTAGGGAAAGAAACTCAGTTAGAAAGAAAGTAACCAAATTAGTTTTTATTTTCTGCAGGCACTCAGCAGCTTAAGTGTTTGTTGTTTTCTCCACTTGCCCTTTCCCTTGAAGTTGTTAAGACTTCTGCTGTTTCATTCAGTAGTTGATTGCACAGCTTTGGGTGACTGTGGGGCTCAGCAGCTTCTGTGGACCAAGATGTAGGATCGGACAAGAATTCAGGGAATTAAGCAAGAGGAACTACAGTGATAGAATCAGGTAGAAAAGGCTTAGAGCCAAAGTCAATGGGTCAAAAGTGTTTTGTTCAACATCACACAGTTCAGGGTAGTTTGTGGTAAAGTTCGTGCCACGGATTCTAGATGAGGTTGGTTGGCAGAAAAGTTAGTTCACAGAGAAGAGAAGGACAAGCCCTCAGTTTGGAAAAAGATTTCAAACACTTTCACTGCGGCTGAACGAAACGGACAAAACCGGATTTGCACAGTACCTTAAAACGGAGAGGAAGCTGTAGCTGAGGCGGACATTCCTGGTAGTTCCTGCAGGCTCACGGTTCCTGAAGCGACTGTTGGACTGACAAGAAGTAGGAAGACTGGAGGGTCGTGCACTACCCAGTGAGCAAACCAGCCGCAGAGCAAAGCAACAAATAAAAGGTGCGCTCCTTAAAACCTAAGCAGGGTCCAACCTTCCTGGCTATCCGGCCCACTGTAGCTCTGTACAGCGAATTCGACCAGAGGAGGGGTCCTGGCTTGAAGGTTGGGCGAACTGGTTGGTCCCACCAGCTCAAGGGAAAAAGTTTCCTGGAGGATCTTCTCTGTCGTTGGATTCTGAAGATTCAGACCTTCAGCAGGGCTTCACCGGGCGGTTCAGTCGTTGTAGAGGTCCTCTTCCATCAGCTCCTCCTTTTGTTCCAGTGGTGACTCTGCCTTTCCAGTCCCAGAGACCTGTTTTTTATGCAGTTTTCTCCCATTCACACAGCCTAGCTGTCAATCACACAGCAGGGTGGCTGTCCTGGCAAGGACAGTCACCTAGCCAATCAAACAGGAGTGCGACTTGGGTTACCAAGGGACCCCATGGCAGGGGTCCTAAGAACCCTCCCTCACATCCTGCCTACCCAGACTTTCAGGTGCCTTGAGGAGGGCTTCTGTGCAGAAGCCCGCGAAAAGACGGCGAACAAAGGGACGAAATCTGGTTTGGCACGCATAGTAAAACACAAGAAAGACTTTAGCAAAAAGAAATGGCGACTAATCCCAGCTGGAGCCAAAATAAAATTATTTGGTCACACGAGTTTATGTTCGAGGCTAATTTAATAGCCTAAAACAATACCATAGTTGTATAAGATAACCGCGGTAGAAAAATTAGGGTAGTTACCACTGCCACCAGCCAAGTCTTGATGAAAAGGGAGCAAAACAGTGCTCCAAGAGAAACTGACAAAAAGGGATAAGAATTAACCCTTTCCACTACTTCATGTAAGATGGGTTGTACTGGGTCTGTGATTTAAAGAGACTGCATAAAGTTAATGGCAACTTTACATGTTTCTGGGAGACAGTAGTCGGTCCCGGAAAAATTGAGTCATTGGGAAGTCTAAAAGACAGCCCTTTGTCACTGCACTGAAGGTGATAACACACATAAAAATAATGCTCATGGAGTAGGTGAGGCTCCAGAGCCCAAGATCACACAAATGGTAAAAACACACACAGCAAAACACATGTAAGAGTGGGAAAAAGGCTCACACTCTTACCAGGTGAAAAACATAAACCCTAGAAATCCAGCAGAGCTGCTGAGGCATTCATTAGGTAAGGGAAATCAGCCATTTATGAGAATTCTCCCTAACAGCCTGGCCCGCTGTTAGGCAGAATCCTGTGCAGTTCCCTTAGGGAGCACTACAAAAGATTAAGACTACAGATATGAGCAATAAATCCCCTTTGGTATAAGTCTGTACCACAACGATTTAGTTGATAGCTGTGGCTAAGCAGTCAGACTTATCTCAAGAGGGAGATGAGCAGTATTCAGGGTTTAAACAATAGGCCTTCAGTACTATGGAACAAGGAAACACTGAACAAAGCTTTGTATTAAAAAGAATATATATATTAATTTTACACACTTCTAGTTCAACACATTAATCACAGTTATTTAAGCAAGTTAAAATCAGTCAAGAAAAGTATACTCAACTCCCTAGTTAAATTGTAGACAAGTTTGAGCAAGAGTGAAAGCTGAGCAAAACGGCACAGTGAAAACCAAACACAAATGGCACTCTGCCAATTTCTCACAAGGGAGGGAAAGCACAGGTTATACAGGAATATCTTCTTACACACCCTAGCAACACTTCCCATAAGTTTGTGAACAAGTTTAGGCAAGGCAGCACTTGAAGCTATATAAGGCTTAAATTGAAACCGAGCAAAATGGCACTTCACAAGTTTTAAAAGTGGGAAGGAAAAGGTGGTTATAAGAAGTATGTGCATCAACACAGTTCTAGTTGAGAAGCAATCTAGAGAAGGCAGTTCTAACTAATTTAGCCAGAGTCAATATGCCTGTGCCAGAGTCAGTGGTACCGGGCAAAAGGCCCAGGAGCAAAATGTTCTTGTAGCTGCAGTCAAGCCTTTGGTTAACGATTCGAAAAGGTGGATGCAGAAGGTGAAAGACAATGTTAGAGGATAGGGGCGGCCAACCCAACATGTAGGTAAAGGATTTAAAACACCTTTAGAACTACCACGCGAAAAGGGCGGCCTGGTGGAACAATGTACCTTGAAATGTGGAAGAGGCTCCTGCGGTGGCGGTTGTTCCTGGCAGTTCCTGCAGTTCGGGTGATCCAGCAGAGGAGGAGGGACTCTCGTCGTGGAGGAAGGTTCGAGTTACTGCACTGCCCAGGGACGATACCAGTCGCGGTGCTGCCCAACGAATAAAAGGTATGCTCCTTTAAATCGCGGTCAGGATGGACGGGTGCCTGGCTATCTGGTCTTAGAGTACAGGGTCTGGCGATTCTGTGAAAGCAATAAACCAGCCAAGGAAGTGACAAAGGGTTTATTGGTCACATACAACACAGGAAGGTAGAGACCCCCAACCATCTCCACAGCATAGCATCAACTGAATTCAGTCAAGCAATAACATTCCAAAATGATGCTACAGAACTACAGGTCGTAACATTCTTCCATCAGAGTTCCACTGATCACAATCGCATCAGACCACACTGAGACATCACCATAACACACCCCCCTCCCTTATCAAAATAAAAAAAAACTATATACATACATCTTTTAAATGATGAGAACAAAACAAATAGTAATGTGAAAGTTCCAAGACATATATATCTTATTTCCTCACCTTAGCAACTCTCGATAAATTCCAGACTTGGCCACTTTCCAATTTTACAGCACCCTCAAAAATCTGAGCCACCCTAACTGGATCCGAATACAGAGGATCCCCCTTCTTTGCAATGACAGCTTTCCTTATTCTGACTAGGTCACCCACTCCAACAACTGTCCTCCTTCTTGGAAATTTCTCATTGGTTTTCTTAACCCACTTACTTTTTCGTTCATCCATTCTTCTTTTTACCTCATCTACTACTTTATCCCTCTCTCTCGTCTGACCTAGCCAAGCTGGAGACAATAATGTGTTACCTTTCCGCCCTCTCATCAACTCAAATGGGCTAACTCCCGTTTCAGTATTAGGAGCCATTCGCAAAGCATACATTCGTTCCTTGACTGCAACCTTTCTGTCCAAACCACATGCACTACCCCCCCCTGATACCTTCCATTATGCAACGGTTGACCCTCTCAATCATACCATTGGCTTGAGGGTAATACAATGCAGTCTTTTTATGTTTAATACCACACTTGTACATATACTCTTGAAAGAAACTCCCAGTGAACTGTGGACTGTTATCCGTCAACACACTTCTAGGTAATCCTTCCCTCTCAAATACTTCCTCCAGAAACGCCACTATAGACTGTCCTGTGACATCCTTCATTATTTTAAACTCTGTCCATCTCGAGAACATATCCACTAAAGCAAACACAAACCTACCTCTATCTCTACCCATATCGACCGGTCCTAAGACATCCATGGCCAATCCTGCCAAACTCCCTTTGGACTTTCAGCCCCCCTCACTGGCTGCCCTACCGCAGATATGTTCTTCCCCTACTTTGTACAATCTGCACATCCTCCAATTACCCTCTCAATCTCACAGTCCAACCCTGGCCACCAATAATCGGCCTTAATTACTTCTTTGGTCTTATACGTCCCAATATGGCCTTGATGCACAATGTCAATAAGCTTTCTCCTGAGGCAACCTGGCACAACCAACCTGTCCCACCGATATATCAAACCGTCCTTCACCGATAATTCAAACCTCACCTCCCAAAAAGCTCTTTCTTCGCTAGATAATATCCTCTTTTCTGGCCAATCTCCTCTAATGAACATCATTATGCGCTTCCACATTTCATTCAAAGCAAATGCATTAATCCATTCTTCTTTGTGAATCACACTTCCTACAGTGGTAAATACCATAGACTCAATATCTGCAGACCCCTTACCTTCATCCTCCTCTTCAACCCTTATTCTCGACGCATGATCAGCCTGCACATTGTCTTTTCCTGCCACAACCTCTATACTAAATTTGTGACATTGCAATCTGGTCACCCAACAAGCTACCCTTCTTGATACTTTGTCCAATCCCTTACTTTCAAATATAGCCATCAACGGCTTATGGTCTGTTCTCAACACAAAAGCTTGACCCCACACAAAGTTTTTTAGCTTTTCAATGCCCCAATGACACACCAAAGCCTCTTTTTCTAAGACAGAATAATTAAGCTCGGCTCCCCTCAGCATGCGGGAGGCATGCAACACCACCGACTCTGAACCATCAATACCACACTGAGACATCACCACTCCAATGCCGGTTTCGCTCGCATCAACAGACAGTATTGTCTTTTTTCTAGTGTCATACATGGCCAAAGGTTTGGCCATGTCAATTTTTGACTTAATTTCGTTAAATTCTTTTTCGCACTCTCTGCTCCAATCAAACTCTACACCCTTCCTCAATAATGCCCTTAGCGCGGTAACATTATCATCATAATTTTCTATGAAGCGGTGATAAAATTCTATTGTCCCCAAGAATGATTGCAGTTCTGCCTTATTCTTCGGAGACTGCATTCTCTTTATTCCATCTACTAGCTCTCTCTTGGGCTTCAATCCTTTTTCAGATATTTGATGCTCTAAATATTCAACCACCTGAGTGGAAAAGACACACTTCTCACCTCGCAAAGTAATACCACGGGCTCTGAATATTTCCAATACCACTTCCACTTTTTTTCTCAATTCCTCTTGAGTTCTTCCACAAATTAACACATCATCCTGGAAACACCAAACATTAGTAATACCCTTGAATAATCTATCCATGACTTTTTGGAAAACAGAGGAGGCTGAAATTAAACCAAATGGCATGCGCCTAAACTGGTAGATAGCTTTGTATGTAATGAAAGCTGTCAGTTTACGCGACTCAACATCTAAGTTAATCTGATGATAGGCACTGGCCATATTTAGCGTTCCCGATCCTACTCAAAAGTTCTCCCATGTTGGGAAGTGGATGACGATCAGCTACCACACAACGGTTCAATTCTCTCAAGTCAATACATACCCTCAACTGCCCACTTGGCTTTTTAACAACCACGAGGGAGATCCATTCAACCGCCTTGGCTGGTTCAATAATGCCAGCTTTTGCCAATTTCTCCAATTCCACACTCACAGCATTTCGCATTGATGGCGGCAACGTTCTGAGTTTTGCCGCCACAGGCTTGCAACCATCCTTCAAAACAATGTTATGGACCATACCTTTGAGGCAACCAACACCTTTGTTGAGAACATCAGGATATTCGACAATCAAACTGTTGGAGATATTATTCAAACTACTACCCACAGACTCTTTGCTTACATTCAATACCTGTTCCTTACTATTTGGATCTAGCCTAATACGTAGTCCCCTTTGCTCCTTCCAACCTAACAATGTCTCACCATTCTTTGCGATATATAATTTACCATACGTAACTCTGTCTTTAAATTTGAACATTGCTGGACAACATCCCATCACCTCAATTTTACTACCATTATAGCCCCCGGGCGTCTTGTCCGACGGGCTCAACTCATCCATCCTTCCACCAACAACATTCTCATATACAGCCTTCGACATCAAAGTAATTTTTGAGCAAGAGTCTCCAAGCATTTTAACTTGGCACCCATTCACTTTGACCCAGGCTGAAGGGTGCTCGCGCTCATCAACTTCGGAGCACTGAACCATGTTTACGGTAACAATTTCATTTTCTGAGCCCTCACACTCCTCTGACGATGGTCCATCAACTTCCTCAACCAACATTATACTCCTACCAGCACCAATATTGTAATTAGTACAGCAATTCTCAAAATGCCCCCATCTTTTACAAATGTTGCACTTCGCCTTTCTCCCAGGACATATCGAAGAGGTAGATAGGTGGCGGGCACTTCCACACTGAAAACATAAATGTTCTTCTCTACTTTTCCCCTTTTGTACAGTTTCTCTTTGGGTAAATCTATTTGTTGTCTGGACTCAGTTACCACCTTTCCCTTGGTACACATCACCAGATTTGGACATTTTGCCTTTGTTTCCTTTGGGCTTTAGTAACGTCTCTCCTCTTGTCACCCACTTTCAAAACCTCAACCTGTTGATCAACTTTGGTATCCTTCGTGCCCAACTTCGCAACACACTGTAATGTATGTTCAATCCTTTTTGCCATACCAATAACCTCATCCAGGCAAGGATCATCTTTTAACCAGACTTCTTCCCTAATCTTGTCATTAGAACAGTGCAACATAAATTGGTCTCTAATATGTTCATCCAAACTTCCAGCAAATTTACAATTTAGTGACAAGTGTCTCAGGGCAGTGATGTAGTCTTCCACTGACTCACCCTCATGCTGAGATCTCATGCCGAAGTGATAACGTTCCATGACGGTACTTATCATTGACTCGAAATGTTTATCCAGTTTTGCCAGTGCTGCATCAAAATCATTCATGCCTTCTTCAACATCCAATTCATTCACATTGGGTAATGTTTCAAAAATTTGCTGCCCCTCATATCCCAACAGATGCATAAGCATAGATACCTTCCTTTCCACCAACATGCCATTGCCACACGTGGCTTTCACATAATGTAGGAAACCTCTCTTCCAGGGCCCCCATTTTATTCTTGGAGGGCCAGGTGATGGCAAGAACATCTGCGGTCCCAGTATGCCAGATAAAGCCATGCTGGCTGCACTGGCGTACTAAATTCAGTACCTTAGAGTATTCAACAACACTCCGTGTGCAAGGGAAAGCACAAATGCAAACAAATGCCACACACGTTAACCACACAGCAGTAGAATTTCCGTTCTGAGTGCTCACCTCTGTTGATAGTGGCTATGCTCCACAAAGTTACAATGCCAACGCAACGTGCATCGGTCTACCGACACACTTCCAGCCCTTCACACGGCTCAGGGTCAATCGGTTTCCCCAACCTTCCTTTATCACATATATTGTGCCGTGTGTCCCCTTCAGTACGTTCGGCAGACCTGACAGCGGGTCTGCTCGGAGGTCCTTCCGCACACGTGATATGACGTGCGGACAGGCAGGGTCCTTTCCACGCATTCGTACGAGTTAGTGCGAGCCTTCCGCACACGTGGTACGTTGCGTGCGTACAAGACAAGCAGGGTCCCTTCTTCGCGATAGTACGCGCCTCCTCCCTGAACGATACCAATCAGGCTGAGACAGGCACTCAACCCACTCGCACGAGTGGGATCGCGGCCACGTAAGCGATCCTGGGTGCCTCAGATTCAAGACAGCTCACTCCAGACGAGGTAGACTTCGTTCGGAGTCGCCGCTTTGGAGTACATTCTGGTTGGCACAAACGGGGCAGCAAGCAGATGTCTCTCCGCATCCACAAAGGTGCGAGGGGTGGGACGGCTTCTCCTCAGCAGGCCTCGCGGCTGGGGGTCTCAAATCCTCAAAACAGGTCTTGCTGGAATCATCGGTCCGTTAATGGGCACTAGCATAATCCATCCCACCTTCGTTGCCAAATGTGAAAGCAATAGACCAGCCAAGGAAGTGACAAAGGGTTTATTGGTCACATAAAAGACAGGAAGGTAGAGACCCCCAACCATCTCCACAGCATAGCATCAACTGAATTCAGTCAAGCAATAACATTCCAAAATGATGCTACAGAACTAAAGGTCATAACATTCTTCCATCAGAGTTCCACTGATCAGAATCCCATCAGACCACACTGAGACATCACCATAAAAGATTCGACCAAGGCAGGTCCAGGAAGGCGATTGGCAAACTGGTTGGCCCCAGCAGCTCAAGGGGAGAAGGCTCTTGTAGATGAAGATCTTCTCTCGTCGTGTGGAGAAAAGTGGTGAGACGCAGCAGCAGGGCTTCACCGGTGGTTCAGTCATTGCAGATGTCTTTGGCTTCTCTCCTCTTTGGCTTCTTAGTTCCAGTGGCGACGTCTTGCTCTTCCAGTCCTCCTGCTTTTATGCAAAAAGATCCCCATTCATACAGCCTAGCTGTCACTCACACAGTGGAGTGGTCATCATGGCGGGAGACCCTCCAGCTTATCAGGGCAGAGTGCGACATGGGTTGGTGAGGCAACCCTGTCCAGGGGTCCTACTCCCCCTCCCACACAATGGATCCACCCCAGACTCAGTGGCGCCGAAAGGAGGGCTTTCTGGCAGAAGCCCGCCAAAAGGACGAACAATAGATCCCCGACCTGGGTTAGGAGTTTAGAGAAAGACACAAGAAAGAATTTATATTAAAGTTCTGGCAAATAAAACCTACCGGAGTAAAGTTATTATTAAAATAAACCGGCGGTATGTTAGAGGCTGTCAGTAAATGTGATAGCGTCGAACAATGGAAATATCCCATAGGGAAATATTTGTGGTCGAATATTTTTGGTAGTAACCACTGCCACCAGCCAGAAACATTTGAGAGGGACTGTACGGTACCCTCTTGAAAATGAACATAAGGGGAAAACTATTAACCCTTGCCAGTACCTCCCATAGTAAGATGGGTTGTACTGGTTTTGTTCATAAAGATTGACTAGTAAAGTCATTGGGAACTTTACATGCCCTGGGAGACAGTAGTCAGTCCCAGGGTATGGAGTCTATGTTTGGGGGTCGCTACGACACCCCTGTGTCACTGCACGGAGGGTGCTGTGTAACATATGTGGATAAAGATGGTTCCTATGGGAGTGAGATAAACCCCATAGACATTAAACACAAAAAATAGCCTAGATCACACATAGCAAATATGCCTAAGAGTGGGAAAAAGAGTCACACTCTTAGCAGGAGAAAAAAAGAAACCCTTCAAATCCAGCTGCTGGGGGACTCTATAGGTAAGGGAAATTAGCCATAAAATGAGAATTCTCCCTAACACCCGCAAGGTATTTTTGCCCCTAATCTGGGACAAGTAGGTTCTGGTCCGGATGGACAATTACGCTACAATGTTTTACCTGAATAGTCAGGGTGGCGCCCGTTCCCCTCTCCTCTGCATGGAGGTGGTGTCGATCTAGGAATCGGCCCTTACGGAGGGGATTTGGATTGTGGCAGTCTATCTGCCGGGGGACAGCAATGAAGAAGCGGATCAGCTGAGTAGCTTGGTGTTCAACACCTACGAATGGGAGTTGCACAATGACCTCTTGTTGCCCTGGTTCCAGTTTTGTGGGTTCGCAGACCTGGATTTGTTTGCATCTCCTCTGAATGCCAGTGCCCCCAGTTTGCCTCATGGGCAGGTCAGGGGTCGCTGATAGATGCCTTCCAGATCTGTTGGCAAGGCCGCAAGTGTTTTGCATTCCAGCCCACCCCTCTGCTCCAAGGGACTTTCAAGTTCCGGGCCTCTGTGGGCTGCAGCCTCATCCTGGTTCCCCCCACACTGGCCTGCGAGACCCTGGTTTTTGAATCTGATACAGTTGTGCTCCCCAGGTCCCATCCATCTTCTAATCCCCAGCAGGGGTTTTCTGACACAGCAGTGCGGGGCAGTGGAACATCCGGATCCGGCCAAACTGGCCCTGGCGGCCTGGTGTCTGATCAGCTGAGGCTTCAGCATGCTAAATTCTCAGAGGACATCTGGGACAAAATTCAGCAGGCCGGGAGGCCTTCGATTCGGTCCCAGTATAATAGCAAATAGACTAGATTCTGCCATTGGGCTCGCAACAAAGGTCTGGACCCTGTCATCCGTCCTCTGTATGACGTACTGGCCTTTTCAGCACACATGGCTCACTCTGGAGTTCAGGTGGATACTTGCTGTATGTATTTGGCAGCCATTGGGGATTGCAAGAATTCCCCTGCGCATGTGTTTTCGGCAGCCAACCTGGTTGTTGAGGCCCGATGTAAGGGGTTGTCAGGTTTTTTTCTTCCAGTGTATAAAGCGCCTCCAGTCTGTTACCTCAGTGTGGCTCTTGCAGCTTTGCAACAGAAGCCTTGGCCTCTGTGGACATCCGCATGTTGACACTAAAAACTGTTTAATTGGTGCTTCTGGCCTCTGCGCGCAGGATTGGTGAGCTGCAGGCATTGTCTTCGTAGGAGCCCTTTACTATGTTTCGCAACAAGGTCATCTTGCGTACTCACCCAAAGTTCTTGCCCAAGGTGGTCTCTGTTCCATCTGAATCATGAGATGCTCGTGGTAGGTCGGCTCAGCTTCTCCCTCGTCGGATTCTCTGGTCCTGTGGCGACTTCTGAAGTTCCAGTCCCCAAAGCCCTGCTTTTATGCAGCATACCCCCATTCACTCAGCCTAGCTGTCAATCAAACATGCTAAGTGGTGAGCCGGCCGGCACACCGCTTGGGCCAATCACACAAGAATGTGACTTGAGTTACCAAGGTAACTCAGTCCAGGGTGCCTAAACCCCCTCCCACACCCCCTGTGGTACCCAGACAGAGTGGCACCACTTTTGGAGGATTCTGTGGAGAAGCCCGCCAAAAAGTGGAACAAATGGCTCAACTTGGGTTGGAGTCACAGAAGAGAACACAAACGCCATTTTAGAATCGAGTCCTGGCAAAAAATACCAACCGGCGAATTAATATTAATTAAATAAACCGGCGGTATGTTCGAGGATATGAGAATTAAATAATTAAAGTTGGTAGCCTCGAACAATGGGAAAATCCCATAGGGAAATATTCGCGGTCGAATATAAAAAGTAGTTTCCACTGCCACCAGCCAAAACTCGATCAGGGGGGACGGAGACGTGCCCCCTCGACTAACAGACCCTGGGGCAATCGAATTGCCCCGACCAGTACGTCCACAATATGATGGTTTGTACTGGTTTCTGTTAATAATTTGGGACTAGTAAAGCCTATGGTGACTTTACATGCCCTAGGAGACAGTAGTCAGTCCCAGGGTATGGAGTCTATGGTGGGGTGTCACTGACACCCCTGTGTCACTGCACAGAGGGTGCTGTGTAACACACATAGTAAAAACACATGAGACCCTATGGAGTAAAGGACCCCATAGCCTATACAACACATTAACAGTCAAAGGAACACCATAAATCATGTCCAAGAGTGGGAGAAAGTCTCACTCTTGGCAGGAGAAAAAAACAAACTCCAGAAATCCAGCAAAGCTGCTGGGGGACTCACTAGGTTAGGAAATTCAGCCTAAAGAGAGAATTCTCCTGACATACTCATCGGCCCAGATGAAGAAAAATCTAATCCCAGATGTACTCACTCGAGTTCACTTCTATCGCCAAAAGGAGGAAATCATGGCCGCTGCCAGAGACTCGGACACAATTCGGTTTCAGGGCACACAGATCCAATTGTTCCAAGACCTAGCCCCTTACACATTAGCGCGTAGATGGCAACTACTCAAAGTGCCATCCTGGTTGAGAGACCGGAAAATCCGCTACCACTGGGGATTCCCATGTAAGCTGATCTTTGAACTTCATAATCAACAGCACGTAATCACTTCAGAGGAAGAAGCGAGAGATATAATAGGCGAGACACCACCCGCAGATGATGCCCACAATCCATGATCTTAGGAAGAGAATAAATCCGCCCCAGGTACCCTACCGAAACCGAGACGGGGAAGTTCACGACGCTGACCGCACCGCTCCACGACCCCAATCCGTGGACCAGACCCGGGGAAAACACCCGAACCCCTGGAAAAGGCCCCCCCCCCCAGCATCGTCCGAGGGAGAAAGCTGGGCAGCAACCTGAACAGTGCAAGTCTGTGGAAAGTGGTTTATTGTTCGGGGACCCCGGTTGGGCCTTATTATACTCCCAGATGAAGAGGCGGGCGCCATGAGAAAGGTAACATCGGAAGTATTGGAAACTTCGCACTGGTCCGGAGGAACACCTGGGAACCTCTGACTGGAACCTTAGACGGCTTGCAAGCGAAGCAGTGGCATGAGGCTACCCAATACAATAACAAGCCGAGAGGACCTTGGGCGTTTATGCGCCCTCCCCACTTGAGCTCATGGTTAGACTGTCTCGAGTCCGGGCTTGAAAGTTCTGAAAATTTCTGTTTGAAAGTTGATCTGGGCGTCGGAATGGAAGACGCCTGTGTAACGCTCACCTGATTCCCGTAGAGGCGCCGGTCTTGACTGGGCGTATACCGTATCTTCAAAGGTGATGTGTAACACACGGCTGGCTCTTTGGGCTGGACCTCTGTGCACTGTATGTCTGACTTGAAGGGTAAGATGTCTGCAGATAGAAAATATGGGATTAAGGAACTGGGTTATTGAATGTCTCTCTCTTCTTCCCTTTCTCTTCTCCTGTAGAACCCCAAAGGTTAACGCTCTCACCTTAGGTAAGTGAACGCCCTGCTCTCCATCTGCCTCGGGGCAGGGTGCTGTAACCAGTTTCTTCACTGGATAAGGGGAGCAGGCCTCTTGACTTCAGAGGACTGCTGTCCGTCGTTTACTGCACGAACGGTAAGTTTCGAATAATTCTAATGTCTTTAAAGTCTTTAGTAATGATGTCTCTTGTTTTGCAGGGTTCCGGCGATGGCGGATGACGGGCTGAAGTGAGTTGAAAATGGAGCCCGTGTGATGAATAGAAGCGCCTGGAAGCACGTAAGTAAGCGCTTGTTGCCTGCTTCATGATGCGCTCTAACTGTCTTTTTATTTTGCAGGTACAAGTTCGGAGCGGCTGCAGGGTGCCGGAATACCCACTGGGTTAGATGTGGAAAGGAGTAATGGCACGTGAGTATTAAAGTTCCCCAATGTCTTTAAACGCACCTTGTTTTGTCTTTCAGATGCGGGATGCAGCGGCGAAGGCCTCCGGAGCGTGCAAAGAGTTGGTAAGCTTTTGTCTTTCAGATGCCGGAATGCATTGTGAAGACCTCCGGAGCGCACGAAGAGTAGGTAAGCCTTTGTCTTTCAGATGCCGGAATGCAGCGCGAGGCGTTGGTGACAGCCGATGGACCAGGTAAGTGAAGAGCTGTCACTGAAGACCGTAATGCTAACCTGTTCTTTCTTGTCTTTATAGGTGTTGCTGAAGACTGGATTCAGGATGGTAAGCCTTTTCCCTTAGGCCCAGGATCAGATGCAGAAGACACGATGAGCGTTCTGCGGCAGAGGATGCAGAATAACGCAAAGCAAGATTCATCCATCGGGTGTGGTTTAAATAGCCTCCTGTAGTGCTTAGGTGTCTCCTTCCACAGCCACGCCTAGGTAAGAAAAGAGTTCCTGCTTTCCAGAAGAGTTCCAGTGTTCTGAATCTAGGGAGTGGCTCCTGCCCCACCCAACAGGAAAAGTAGTTCCAAACAGAAGAGGATCAGAGGCTCAACTGGCAGGCAAGTAAGCAGCATAGTCTGCTGCAGGTAAGTCCACCCAAGCATTATTAGCCCGGCGCTTCCAGCGCTGGGACTGGGCATATTTATGAGCCTGGTGCCACTGGCGCCAGGACTGGGTCCAAAAGGTCCCAATTGGGACTGGTTGGCACTCGGAACCTGGGTTATGGATCTGCTTCCAAGGGAGTTGGGAAAACCCTGACCTTTTGGAAGCAGAGATCATGACAGCCTGACATGTTTTGTATGAGGTTTAAATTACCTTGGGGACTAAAGATAAGGCAATTCTTAAGGAAGGTAACATGTTCATTAGTTATGACCTGCTTTTATTATAATTCCTTCTTTAGTTAATGTTTACCCCCATCGGGCAACTGGGGAGGGGTTATGTTTTGTTTTACCACAACACTCAGCCGTGCTGCACTTGCACTGTAAAGCTCAATCCCAAAAGTTACAGCTTGCGAAAACACCAATGCTATCCCTGGCTATAAATTCATCTCGCTCAATGTACAGGGATTAAACTCCCTTCTGAAACGCAAAGCCCTCTTCCATAGATTGAAATCCCTAGATTCATCATTCTTACTCCTTCAGGAGACCCACTTGCTACCAGCTGATGAATTCCGCCTCAACGATAAGCTCTACCCCACCAAATTTTTTGCTTCTAGTGGGATGAAAAAGCGAGGGGTTGCCATCCTGGTGCGCAAGGGGATCTCATTTAAAACTCATAGAGTGGTCCGAGATGAGGAGGGGCGATTCCTATTGATCAACACCATATTGGATGGCTGTAAGGTCACTTTGATCTCCAAAATATGCCCCCAATAGTGTCCAAAGTCAATTTGTCCTGAAATTGTCAAAAGCGATATTTGACCACGCTGAGGGAGAAGTGATTATGGGGGGGGACTTCAATGCTGTGGTCAATCCCCTAGTTGACAAAACCCTACCCTCCACAGCTAATGATAGAAACAACTTTAAGGCCCTCACCTCTCTACTGAAAGACCACTCCCTGATTGAGGTATGGAGATACTGCCATCAGGAAGAAAGGGATTACACATTTCTCGGCGGTCCACAGGGGAATTTCAAGGTTAGACATGTTTATTATATCTGACTCACTGATTCAACATGTCCAAATGGTAGAAATACTTCCCGAAGCACTTGCAGACCACTCTCCCGTTCTGCTGGCGATAGCCCCCCTTGGACCGGTCCCATCAAGGAAGCCTGCCTGGAAGCTAAATGATTTCCTGTTAGACAATCCACTGACCCGCGCTAACACCAGAGAAACTATCAAAGCTTATTTTAACGAAAATGACGCGGGAGAGGTGGGCTGGGGAACGATTTGGGATGCAAGTAAGGCGGTACTCGGGGGCCATCTGATAGAACAGGCAACACAATGAGGGAGAGCTAGGAGACTCCTGAGAGAGCAACTAGAGGGGGGAAGTACTCAGACTCGAAGAGGCGCACAAGAAAAAGCCCTCCCGGCGCTCATTAAGGGACCTGAGAGTCGTGAGGAAGGCCCTAGAAGCGCATCATATGGGAAAGGCGGCATACAGCATGATGCACACTAAACAATTTTTTTACACTAAAGGAAACAAAGCCAACAAACTTTTGCCAGCTAAATTAGGTAAACAAATGAAACAAAACAGAATTGACTTGATGCCCCAATGCTGGCAGAGGAAGTTGAATTTGCCATCAAATCCCTCCCTCTGAGCAAGGCTCCGGGTCCAGATGGATTCACAAACAAATACTATGAAACTTTTGCGAAAGAACTCATACCACACCTCACAAAACTATTCAACATCCTATGGGAAACGGGAGCGGTCACCCAATCTATGGCTGAATCCACCACAATCCTAATTCTAAAGCCCGGAAAAGACCCAGCAGATTGTGCTTCCTACCAACTCACAGCCCTGCTCAATACGGACGCCAAACTGTTCAGCAAAATCATAGCTTGGCGATTAGGAGATATATTTCCTACACTAATAGACAGGGACCAGACGGGATTTATTTTGGGAAGATCGGCCCATGATAACATCCGGAGAGCAATAGATTTAATAGGCCTAGCCCCCTCTATACCTGGCCCCTTTTCATTGCTCTATTTAGACGCCCACCGGGCCTTTGATAGCATGTCTTGGGATTATCTGCGCCAAGTTCTGGAGGGGTTTAGTTTTAGCCCACACTTCTCCAAATTGGTCCTGGCCAACTTTCAGATTCCCACTACTCGAATACGGATCAACGCCCAATGAACACCACAGATAAAACTGGGTAAAGGGACCAGGCAGAGTTGTACCCTATCACCTCTGGTTTTCACTCTGCTATGGAACCTTTAGCCCAACACATTCGCCTGCACCCTGATATTTAAGGGTTCAAGGTGGGAGCCCAAACCCACAAAGTGGCGTTATACGCAGATGATGTGCTTTGTTTTTTAAGAGAGGCCCAGACTTCGATCCCCCTGCTCATGAGCTTGCTGGGAAGGTTTGCACGGATAGCGGGCTTCACAATTAATAGGGCAAAGTCAAAAGGCCTAAACCTCTCTGAAAAGCCTTGGGTGCTAAAAGCCCTAAAGGACACCTATTCTCTTAGATGGGTAGATTCCAAAATAACATACCTAGGCGTACACCTAACCCCAACATACGCGGGATTAGTAAGAGCCAATATCCCCTCTTTGTTAAAAGAGGCAAAGGACTCCCTAGTGAAATGGGCCCCTCAGGAGATATCTTGGCTAGGAGGAGTAACAGCCATCAAGATGACCCTACTACGTGCTTTACACATTTCAGGCGCTCCCAATCCGCATCTCGGAGAGAGATTCACATAATCTGCAGATGGAGATAGGCAGATTTATCTGGCAGCGCAAAACACCCAGAATCCAGCGCTGGATCCTAACTAGAAGCAGACAATTAGGAGGCCTAGGACTCCCATCGATCTTAAGGTACTATAGAGCTACACAAATTGCCCCATCCTGGGCTGTGCAATTCCAGTTGTTCCCCCCCCCCTCCAAATGACAAGATATTGACCATGAGGGGCACGGGGATCCTGGGGACTCCTTCTCCCAACCACGCACTCCACGCTCCGATCGGCAGATAACCTTGAGAGGATTGACCCCGGGACTGGGCCCCCTGACCCCGATCACGCAGAACCCAATGTTCACCCCAGGGCTCCAATCTACATCTTACCATAACTGGTCGGGAACGGGGACCCTGAGGCTAAAGGAGCTTTATGTTGATAATGACCCCTTGACATTTATCCAATGTAAAGAAAAATATAGCCTCCCGGAGACGGAGAGATTTAGACACATACAACTTAGACACTGGATCACCAACCCGAATGTGAAGAAAGCGGCTTCCAGGCAGTCTATGGGTCTAGAACTCACGGTGGCGGAAGGGCAGCGAACACACAAGGTGGCAACCTGCTACCGCCTCCTAGAACATGTCCCTGAAGAAGAGAAATTGTCTTACATGGCAGCATGGGAAAGGGATATAGGGAGAGAGATAACCCCAGAATCATGGCGAAGAATATGGGACAGGGCCCAGAGGTCCTCTAGATGTACAACTACCAGAGAGGGTGCTCTTAAGATTTGTTATAGATGGTACTTGCAGCCACAGAGGCTGCATGCAATATACAGAGTATCCAGATGACTGCTGGCACGGATGTGGGGCCAAAGGGGACTTGGGAGACATGTGGTGGCATTGCCTGACCATCCAATCCTTCTAGCTAGAGATCAGGTCCAAAATTAAGGATATCTGCGGCATCCTTCTCCCCTTGGATCCACTAATAATGGTACTGGGTGACACCCCAGAGGACGGATCATATCCCCAATCGGGTCCCAGAGCGCGGTATCACTCAGCTGTTAATGGCGGCATGCATCACGCGCGCCCGATTCTGGAAAGAGCAAGAAGGACCCCACATTGCGCACGGGTGGGTTAAAGTCTGGGACATTTTGGGAGTAGAGAAATTAACAGCCACTATGGAAAACCGACTGAATAAATTTCAGAATACCTGGGGTCCACTTCTAGAATACGTTGAAGAAAAAGAACATATGTTTTTCCAACCGAGACTGATTAAATTCCTTCTTCAACCCTGAACATCCTGGGAATAAAGGGAAGATCCACTGATTGGAGAGCAAGGACACAAATCCCGAAGGACATTGAGGACAATATTTGGAAACAGGGAAAAACGAAGAAGGGGTTGATAGGAACTGAATTTGAATGAATTTAACGGTGACTATGAGAAAAGTGGTACTGTAAAATGTTCCTTTTTTTTTCCTTCTTCTTCTCTCCCTTCCAACTAAATGCATTGTAGAATGTAAAGCGGCTATATTATACCCCAAAAGTTATTCATGAAGCAGTTTAATACTATGAATTATATAGATATTAAAATGAAACGTTAATGCATTGGACAAATTAAATTAATTGAAGCTGTATGAACAATGACAACGCCGAGCTTTAGGAAGCCATATGAGTGGCAGGAAGGGATTCAAGGGGCAGGTGCCAAGCGGGCGGCTGATTGATGTATTGTTTTAATCAATCAACTTTGCCACTGACTTGTTTATTGATGAATTCATGTTTTGATGTTTCAATAAAAAGATTTTGATTAAAAAAAAAAAGATTTCTCACCCTTAAAACTGTCTTATTAGTGGCTTTGCCAGGAGGGTGAGCGAATTACAAGCCCTATCTTGTAAGCCCCCTCATACAATCTTTCACAAAGACAAAGTTGTCCTGCAAGTGAAGCCTAATTTCCTCCCAAAGGTGGTTTCTGAATTCCACATCACTCAGAAGATAACCTTACCTTCATTCTATTCTCCTCCCCATCCAGGGAAAGAGGAAGAGAGGCTACATAGGCTGGATCCAAGGCGAGCCTCGAGTTTTTATAGCAGCAGATTTGCTAGGATTAGGCAAGCAGACCAACTGTTCATAGGTTACGATTCGGGACATATGTGCGGCTGCCACATGGTCGTCCGCACATACCTTTACAACATTCTACAATCTGGATTCCTCCTCTAGTCAAGAGACTAGATTTGGCACAGCTGTGTTACACTCTGTTCACTCTTAAAGGGGAATATGACAATTTTACTCCCACCTCTGTTTACACACCACTGCTATGGCAGTCTATCAAGATAAGGAATACGTCGGAGGACACAATCCCTTCGAAGAACAAGTTACTTCTTTCCTGGTAACGTTCTTTCGATGGGATGTTCCTCCGAAGTATTCCTTATCGCCCCTCCCATCCATCCCCTCAGTAAAACTTCCCTCGTGGTTGCAGCTTATGCTCCTTCAAGGTTAATAACCAATTCATGCACAGCTACTCTTAAGTTTCAAAACGGAACTGAGCAACAGACGCTGCGCAAGTCTATTTATACGCATGATGACGTCTGCGCCGATACGGAGGCTGTCGAGGGACACCAACTGGAGGGACGTTGACGCGCAGCGCCCTCTACTGAAAATATCTTCTGATGCCAGCAAGCTGGAAGTAAATCTATCAAGATAAGGAATACGTCGGAGGAACATCCCATCGAAAGAACGTTACCAGGTAACAAGTAACTTGTTCTTCGAAGGGATTGTGTCCTCCGACGTATTCCTTATCTTTGATAATTTGTCTCCAGCTTGCTGGCCTCGGAAATGTTTTCTGTAGAGGGCGCTGCGCCGACATCACCATGCCCATAAATAGCCACGCGCGCAATCCGTTGCTCAGTTCTGTTTTTCCGCGCTTCGTGGGGCCTTGGAACATCGTTGCTCAGTTCAGTCAGAATAAACCTTCTACATCTACTTGAATATACCAACTCGTTCTCGATGGCATCTTCATCGGAACCGACAACGCCACGATCCGGCTTCAAAAAATGTCGAGACTGTGGTAAAAAAATGTTGATAACGGATCCACACAGGATCTGCTTGTGGTGCTTGGGAGCCGAGCACCATTGTTCGGAGTGTGAGAACTGCATGTCCATGACGGCGAAAGCCTTGAAGGAGTGCAAGGGGAAGCTCGAGAGAGGTAAGTCAGTCAAAACCTCCTTGAAAGTTTCTTCAGCTGAGTCGAGGCATTCGTCTCCTCGCTGTCGAAAACATTCCCATTCTAGATCTCGAAGTAGCTCCCACCATTCGTCGAGATGAAGACACTCAAGGAAGAGACGTCGAAGATCCCCCTTCCTCGTCGTCTTCTGTTTCCCCAGAAAGGTTCTCCTGCCCCACAAAACACAGCTCTCAGGCTGAGTGGGAGGAATTCAGGAAGAAAATGTTAAGCGTCTTCGAGAAAGCGGCCTCGACCCCCTCGAAGACAGCTGAGGGTGATACCTTGGGTGAAAAACCCAAAAAATCAAAACGCCGCGAGTCGCTGCACCCGGTGAAACATTCTACCCGAGAGCGCCACAGGCCATCGGGTAAGAAGGCACCGTCTTCGACGCTGTCGTCGAAGTTCCCTTCGACGCATGGATCGGTGCCATCGACACCGTTGTCGAAAGGTTCTTCGACGCATCGGTCGATCGACTCGACGCCATCGTCGACGCCGACATTGACGCCGATGAAAGAGAAGACCACGGCTACTCCACAGCCAACGGTGATTCCAAGAGCCTCCGGCACGACGCCAAGACCGTCGTCGACATCCTCGAGTAGGATCCCGCTCCTCTCGAGTTCTTCAAGGCCTCTTCCAGTATTCTCGGCGCCTTCGAAGCCTGTCACATCGGCGTCGATGACATTGACGTTTTCTCGCCCATTAATGACGGGTTTGGCTCCTTCGGCCTTAGAAATGGGTTTTACACCATTTCAGAGGTCAGAGTACCCTGGATTATCTTCAATTTATGAAGAAGGGGAAGATTCTGACCAGGAAACCTTTGGGTTGCAGAGGACCACACTACCTGTTTCAGAGGATTTCAGCTTTGAGGAAAGAAGGTTGAAAGACCTACAGGAGTCATTACATGAGGCAAGTGGGCTGGACACTTCCCCAGAAGTGGAATTTGTTAAGCCAGACCCAGGGGAACATGCCGAAACACCCTATAGAAGAACCCTGATGGCAAGGATTATTGAATTTATGGGTTGGTCTGCGCCTTTGCCTGTTTTTCAACAGGATGACCTGACAGACATTTTAGACAAAGGTCCACAGGAGGATCCTGTGGTCCCCTTCCATCCAGCCTTACAAAGAAAGATTTCATCTAATTGGGAAACTCCTGAAGTTATCCCTGCTGTCAATAAATGATTGTCAGCCAATTATAGGGTAGCTGCAGCTGACCCTGAATAATTATCAAAACACCCGACTCCAGAGAGCCTGGTGGTACAAGCGGCAACTTCATCAAGCAGCAGGACCGCTTACCCTACTGTCCCACAGGATAGAGATGACAAGAGGTACGATTCTATGGCAAAGAAAGTCTTCTCTGCTTGTAGTATGGCGTTGAAGTCCATCAACGCCACCTGTACGCTCGCCAGGTTCAGTCACACACTGTGGGAGTGTGCTTCATCAGCGGCTGACTGCATACCCGAAGGAGAGGAAAAGGAAGCCTTCCTTACCATTATTAAAGATGGCAAGGATGCCATGTGTGAGTCACTTCAAACTGGCATCGATTCCGCTGACAGTATCAGCAGGGCCATGGCGGCAAGTACAACAATCCGCAGGCATGCGTGGTTGCGAATGTCTGGCTTTGCTCCAGATGTACAGGCCAGACTTTTAAATATGCCCTTTGACGGCTCTTCATTATTCGGAAAAAAGGCTGATGACAGTCTGGAAAAGTTGCAGACATCTAAAGCAGCGGCAAAATCGTTAGGAGCTGCAATCCGCCAAACTCCTTTTCGCCCCTCAGGAACCTCTGGAAGAGGAAAGTCCTTTCGCTATTATTCCGCATTCGGGAAAGGCAGAGGACAGCCGGCTCAAAGAGGCCAAAGGAGATCCACCTGAGGTGGACGGGTCAAAAGTACTAAAGCTGCAGCAGCAGCAGGTGCCTCTTTACCCTCGGCATCTGCATCAGCCGCCCCCAAACCACTCTGATGTCTTTCCACACAAAACACCGGTAGGGGGCAGGTTAACTCACCATCTGACGGAATGGCAGGCTATAACGTCAGATGCTTGGGCATTGGAGACAGTTGCCCAGGTTTACTGCCTACCCTTTCTACACATCCCTCAGAGTCATCCACCGGGGCACAGCTCTCTAAAAGTTCCAGATCCACTCCTCTTGCAGGAAATTATAGACCTGCTAGAGAAAGGTGCCATAGAACCGGTACCTGTAGCGGACAGGAACAAGGGCTGGTACTCCCCCTACTTTTTCATAGCAAAGAAGGACGGATGACTGAGACCCATCCTGGACTTACGAGAATTGAACAAGTTCCTCAGAAAGGACACGTACAAGATGGTAACTCTCTCTCAGATCCTTCAGGCCCTCCAGCTCCAGGACTGGCTGGCATCTCTGGACCTTCAGGATGCTTATTTCCATGTGCCAATCCATCTCAAACACAGGAAATACCCGAGGTTCGCAATTGGCGACTCTCATTATCAATTTCGAGTTCTGCCATTTGGGCTGACCTCTGCCCCGAGGGTCTTCACCAAGCTAATGTCGGTAGTTGCTGCGAGTCTAAGGAGGGAAGGGATCCGCGTCTACCCCTACCTGGACGATTGGCTGATCAGGGCTGTATCCTCGGAGCAAGCTCAGATCCAGCTAGATTATGTCTGCCACTTCCTTCACAAACTGGGCTTCTCCCTCAATTTAAAGAAGTCACAGATGATACCATCACAGAGACTCCAGTTCATTGGAGCGGTCCTGGACACTTCCCTGGGAAAAGCCTCGCCACCAGAGGTGAGGGCTCAAGATATTCTGCAGATGGTCACCACGTTTCAAAATGCCCAACGTCTCCCAGCCTTCGACATTTTGAGGTTGCTAGGCCTCATGGCATCCTGCATCTTCCTTGTGCCAGAGGCTCGCCGGAGATCTCTTCAGTGGGCACTGAGAACTCAGTGGTCGCAATTCTCAGGGAGAATGACAGATCTCCTCCGGATTCCGGACAAGGTAGCCCGCGACCTTCAATGGTGGACCTATCTAGAGAACATCTTGAAAGGAGAACTGTTTTGGCAACCATGGCCGGAGATAACAGTAGTCACAGACGCCTGACTCACTGGGTGGGGAGCCCATGCCAACGATTTGACCTTCAGCGGTCGTTGGTCTCCATCGGAGTCCAGACTACACATCAACCTATTGGAGCTGAGAGCGATCAGACTAGCGCTGAAAGCTTTCCTGCCATCAGTACAGGGGAGAAATGTCCTGATAATGACGGACAACACGGTGGCCATGCACTACCTCAACAAAAGAGGAGGCGTAGGATCACTACCACTGTGCAGAGAGGCAATGCATCTCTGGTTTTGGGAAATTCTGGAAGGAATCTCTCTATCGGCAGTCCACCTAGCCGGAGGGGAGAACTTGACAGCGGACGCTCTGAGCAGACAGAGCACAGTCTCCCACGAGTGGGAGCTAGCTCAGGAAGTCCTTCAAGAGATCTTCGCCCTTTGGGGAACCCCTTCAGGTGGATCTGTTCGCCACAAGCACCAACAGGAAGTGTGATCTGTTCTGTTCAAGGGAATTTTCCCAGAGAGGAGCTCTAGGAGACGCGTTCGTAGTGGACTGGGAGTTTCCACTCCTTTACGTGTTTCCACCAGTCCCTGTTATTCCTCAAATGATCAGGAGGTTGAGAAGATTCTGGAAAACCATGATCCTAATTGCCCCGGACTGGGCCAGGAGAACGTGGTACCCGGACCTTCTAGATATGTCCATCTGCCCTCCAATCCGTCTTCCACTCAAGGAGAATCTTCTCTCGCAGAAGGGAGGTCAGGTTCTCCATCCAGACATCAGAACCCTCAACCTTCATGCTTGGCTGCTGAAAGGGTGAGGTACAAGGATTGGGACCTTCCTGATGACGTCATGGAGGTGACGGAAGGCCAGAAGGCCAGCAACAAAGTCTTTATACCGCTGCCGTTGGAACAAATTTTGCAGCTGGTGTAGAGAAGGGAATATCGACCCTTTTTCATGTGGTACACCAACGGTGTTATCGTTTCTACTCTACTTGGCAAACTCAGGCCTTCAAGTTGCCACTGTAAAAGGCTATCTCGCAGTGCTTTCAATCTTCAAGCGCACTGCGGAGGAACCATCGTATTTCAAACTACCTCTAGTGATACAATTTCTCAAGGGATTAACTAATGTTTATCCTCCAAAACCATTCCAAGTTCCCTTTAAATTTAGTCTTAAACTTCCTAATGGGCACTCCATTCGAACCACTTCACTCTTGTTCGCTGAGATTTCTCACGTTTAAAACTGTCCTATTGGTAGCACTAACATCTGCTAGGAGGGTGAGCGAGCTACAAGCTCTCTCCTGTAAACCCCCACATACAATTTTCCACAAGGACAAAGTTGTCCTACAGGTGAAGCCTAATTTCCTCCCAAAGGTGGTTTCTGAATTTCATATTACTGAGAAAATTACCTTACCTTCGTTCTACCCTCCTCCCCATCCGAGGAAAGAGGAAGAAAGGCTGCATAGGCTGGACCCAAGGCAAGCTCTAAGCTTTTACATTAGCAGAATGGCTGGGATCAGGCAAGCAGACCAACTGTTTGTAGGATACTCGGGTCACAAGTTGGGATTACCAATAACAAAACAAACCATTTCCAGGTGGATTATTTTGGCCATTCTGGAATGTTACAAACTGGCAGGGAAAGAGCCACCCCAAAATCTTAGGGCTCATTCAACCAGGGGTATCCCAGCCTCTTCGGCCCTCCAAAGAGGGGTACCGGTCAGAGACATATGTGCGGCTGCCACATGGTTGTCCGCACATACATTCACAAAATTTTACAACCTGGATTCCTCCACTAGTCAAGAGACCAGATTTGGCAAAGTCGTATTACATTCGGTTCATCCCTAAAGGGTTACATGACATTCTTACTCCCACCTCCAATTACATGCCTCTGCTATGGGAGTCGATCAAAGATAAGGAATACGTCGGAGGACACAATCCCTTCGAAGAACAAGTTACTTCTTACCTTGTAACGTTCTTTCGATGGGATGTTCCTCCGACGTATTCCTAATCGCCCCTCCCATCCATCCCCGCAGTAATACTTCCCTTGCAGTTTACGCTCCTTCAAGGTCAAAAACCAATTCAGGCATGACTTTTCTTATGCTACAAAACGGAACTGAGCAACAGACGCCGCGCGTGGCTATTTATGGGCATGGTGACGTCGGCGCCGATACGGTGGCCGTCGAGGGACAACAACTCAGCGGACGTCGACGCGCTGCGCCCTCTACAGAAAACATTTCCGAGGCCAGCAAGCTGGAGACGAATTATCAAACATAAGGAATACGTCGGAGGAACTTGTTCTTCTTAAACATTACGTCTTTACAATACATGTTTTTCCAATTCACTTTCTATATGTTTTAGTAACCAGGCAAGGGTAAATATTAGAGGTCTGTGGTTGCCACTCATCATCCTGGCACACAGTGCTTCCAACCAATCCTCAAAGTCAATATTAACAAATGTCATTAACAAGTTTGTTCTCCGTTTTAAAATGGGAACATGTCAACATAAGGTGGTTCAGGGTTTCAGTAGTTTCCTTGCATGGAGAAAAGCGGCATTTCAGTACAACCTCTTCTCCATTCGCTTTTTTCCAGTGACCTGTCTTTTCTCTTGTGTGATACTGATTAAATTTGAAGCGCATATAGTAGCCTCGAATGCGATTGCAAGGATACATTTCGAGGTAAATACAGCGAGGAACTCTTTTTCTTGTGTACTGGACCAGTCCTGCTCAAATAATTTCTTTTTTACGTATCCCGGTCTTACACACAGATCATTGACTGTTAAATTCAGTTCGCCTAGAATACATAGCATTTCTTGTTGATATAGTTTCACAGAGCGAATGTTGTTCGTCAATTGCATGTGTTGTAAATCTTGGTATAGTGAGTTGTTAGGGGGCACGTTCATTTTGGCATAGTTGGATAACTGTCGCCATTTTCTTCTACAAGAGAGCAAAATAAAACCCAGTTCATGTCTTATTATGCAATTAGGTACTGCTAAAGATAGATGAAGAGCAGTTTTAAGAAGCCTCCCTTGTAGAATATCCAAACATTTGTTCATGGCTAATACATATGTCTAAGGTAAATAGTAGAACGCTTTCAACCTTTCGATTAAAGAAATCAATTAGCGGTACCAAGGAATCTTTGCAATATTTCACAGGTTTTACCTTCAGCTGTAGGGGTAACCGTCTAGCTTTTTGGTTTACTTGCTCCATCCATAGTTTTATTGAATTCATATTGGAGATGTAGTACCCAAGGTAAATGGTATCCGAGAGATGTGGTATCATTGTATTAACAATCTCCCATTGATATAGTTTACCCTTTTTATTTGCATCAAATACCATAATAGAAGTTTTTGTGGGATTTGGACTGAGGTTATGTGCTGTTGCAAATTCTTCAAAAAGATGTAATTTCCTTTGGAGGCCTGCTGGAGTTGGATCAAATATGATAATATCATCAGCGAAAGCTAACCACTGGAGGCGTAGTGCGCAAAGTTGAATTGAAAACAAGTTTTCCGCTTTCCATAGAAGGTCAAGATCGGACATGTAGAGATTGAAAAGAGTGGACACTAGGTTGCACCCCTGTTTAAGGCCAAGATATGTTTTTATTGGCTCATTTGTCTACCCTTCATGTGTTATCCTAATCCTATAAGATGTATCTGTGTGGAGGAGGACTATCCAATAGATTACTACAGGCGGAATAGCCAGCTTCTCCAACTTTCTCTATAATAGGTTTCTAACAATGGTATCAAAGGCTGCAGACATGTCTATAAGTGCCATAAATACAGGATAAGCGCCCTTATTTTTAGTTCCAGACAATATATGAGACATGACGGTAGCATTTAGAGTAGTACTCATTCCTTTTCTAAAGCCAGTTTGGAATTTTGAATAAAGCTTGTGCTGTGCAATGTGTTTTTCAAGTTCATATAGTAACAGTTTGGCAAAAATGTTGGCTTCAGTGTCAATGAGATAGAGGATGATAGTTCACTGGTCTGGAAGGATCCCCTTTTTTAAATATTGAAATAATAGTAGATGTTACCCAGGATTGAGGAATATTACCAGTGCAAATGATTAAGTCAAGCTTCATTTTGAGTATACTGGCCCATAATGCTGGTTCAGCTTTGTATACACAATGTGGGATCCCATCCGCGCCTGCAGCTGTTGACAACGTTCGCTTGCCAATTGCCCATTTTATATCCTGCAGCGACTATTTTAGATGTACCAAATCGCCATAGTGCACTAACTGATACCTGCATGTTTTAAATCTATCGGGAAGTGCGTACTTGGCACTCATGTATTCATACCATGTCCCAGCAGAGATGATATTCTAGGACAATGTCTTGTTATCATGATTCGATTGTTTAATCGCTTGCCGAGCCATGTCTACAGATCGATTTTATCAGTGCACAATTTACTTTGTTGTAATTTAGTACACGAGCACCTTTAACTTTTTTCTTATATTTCTGCAAAATATCTGATTTCGAAGATAGTGATAATTGGGGAAGAATCTTGATGTTGTTTTAGCATTCTCAGGTTTCTGTTTTTTTTTCCATTTTCAAGGCATTACACATGGGATCAAAATGATGGAAATGAGACTTGTTAACTGCTAAACATTTAACTCTAAAGTGTTTAGTGCATTGTTGATTATAGTGGCAACAATGGGTTCTCCTTGGGCAATAGAACGAGAATCATCTATTAGGAAATTTCGGTTCTTTTTAATATCAATAGACACATATTGAGCAAATTGCTTGCACAGCCCAGGGTTCCAACGAAGCGAGATGCTTTTATGATGTATCTCGGGGAATTCCAGTGATTGGGAGATATCCAATCGTGAATGATCCAAATAAAACATAATGCTAGAGGAGCATAATCCCCATAATTGATGGGATAAATGTTCACTGGGCCCACTAAGTGGGTGAAGTTATAGTAATGCAAAAGTAATCTATCCTAGAACTTTGTGAACCCCTACTCCAGGTAAACTGCTGACCTTTGTGATCGCTGTCAACAAAATCTATTGCCCAATCATTAAAGAATTCAATCCACCTCTTCCCTCTCGTACAGGCCACCCTTTCAACACTGCTTGTCTGGGAATCTGGAGAGCTCCATCCTGTTTTGCATGAAGAGTTAAAATCGCCTCCAATTATAATTTCAAAATCCCCTTCTTTCAAGAATATATGTTCCAAGCATTTGTCGATTTTCATCAAACATAAGGTCAATTGAAATATCGTCCGGATTCCAATATAGACTTACTAAAAGGATAGGTTTACATTTCGTTATGTAACTTCAACACTACAGCTAAAATATTGCCAGATTCCCACACAAGCTGCGAGTGACATGCAATATTGTTATTGATGGCAATTGCCAATCCTCCAGAGGGGCGGCCACGATTTTCCCTAGTTGCATGTGAACTATAGGTTCTAAACACTGGTAATATCAATGCCTCCATTTTCATGGTTTCTTGAATTAACATCACACTAGGAAATTGGGACTATGTTAGAGAAGCGAACCACTTTTGGAGGTTCTGAAACCCACAGAAGTTCTAAGATATAATAGTAAACTCTTTTTTAACTGATGGCAAAGCCGATGGTTTTGCTGTTTTGGTATTTAGCATCATTCTTGGAAGGGGCTCAACCCATACCATTTCCCTGTTTTTTCCCGCTATTGCCAGCATGTGGGGTATACATTGGTTCTCATCGTTACCGTTAGGTTTTTCACCCAGAGATTCGCCCACATTGGTTTTGTGTCCAGTTCAGGGTTGATAAAGAAATTCCTCTGCATTGGTTTCATTGCTAAATTTAAACAGTGAGAACCCCAATTCTTTGTGTTCGGATCTGCATGACCAAATATATTTAAGGACGGATGCAGATGGAAGATAACATAGCATTCTGTAATTATTCTGTCTGACTAAAGTGATCTTTGTAAGATCTGCATTAGTTAGGATTCTTAACTGCGTAATACGTGTGATTAAATCATGGAAATAAGGGAGATTAATTCTAGTCCTACCAAGTAGTTCAGCATTGCCTTCTACGCCAATGATGTACTCTACGTTCGAGTTATTTGGCGTATTTATTGAATTACTTTGACTTGGGCCCACAGAAGGAATTGGGTCATTATGCTTTGCTCCACATCCTAGGGGATGTGGAAGGGATTAACTTCTCAATGTTGCATAGGGTCAGTGGAGCTTCATCCTGCACTTTTGGTATGATTTCTTTAATTACAGCTTCTGATGTAATCAGCCCCTCCTCCAGGGCCTTTTGCAGGGTTTTTAGGACGCATTTCTATTTCATTATCATTAGGATGATTAGAGAAGAATTCCATAGAGATTTCCTACCCCCTGCAGGTGGGTGTTATAGTTACTCGGAATCATCGGTATGGGGTTTGTGATATTACCTAGTTAGACCGTTTCAGTGGATGGCAGCGACTTGAAACGATTTAGGTAATTATTTACCAAATTAGCCATATGCTCTACAACATTGGTCCCCGACAAAGGCCTTGCTTTGCTAGCACCCTCAATTATAATTAATTCATTTTGATCAGGTACGGGGTTAACGTCTAACCTTTTGCTTAGCACCACATGCCTCAAGATATGATCTCCGGTTAGCTGGCATATCATGAGCTTTAAGGTTAGCTTGAGATATTTTACTGCTGCCATTCGCCGAAAGCAGTATCCTAATAGGGGGTATCGGGGCATTTGACGTACACCTCCTTCCTTCAATTTGAAAGTAGGCATTTAGATTTGTTAGTTTCTTATCAGTCGGAAGGGAGGTTGTGGAACCATCATTCACGCACTGGATGGAGCTCGTAGTTGATTTGGCTCCTGGCTAATGTCACCTTTTGGGATGGATTCAGCGTTGCGACCGCCAGTTTCGCAACACCCAAAGTTGATGTTGATAACTCAGTCTAATTCGTTGGATTATCAGGTAATAGTACAGCTTGGCTTTCAGCAGATAGCTGATCAACATGAATAGGGTCTTCATCATTAATGCCTTTTGAGCTCTTAGTTAATTATTTTGTCATCCATAAATTTGTCGGGGATGGGATTTGTAGTTTTATTCTGTTTGTTTTTTGTTAGAAGCACTGCTTCTTTTTGTCTTTTTTCAGCCCTTTAAATGGCACACAAATGCATTTTCTTTGCGCGCCGAGACGTAAACCCAGCGTTGTCCTGTGGGCCTGTGTCATTGCTATCTACATTTTCCATTTGTTCCATTACTTTAAGTAGGGAGGATGGACTATCAGGTTGTTCTCTGTCTGGAAACAAGGATGAAGTATTCCCCTTCTTTTCGAGAGGTAGGAGATTATATTTGATTTCATCAATAACATTACTTAAAACCTTGATCTCCTCATTGATGCTAGGCATGCAGCCACAGGGGATGGGTGCATTTGGATAGAGAGTCCCTTCAACGGTGTTAATAGAGACAGTCCCAACATCCGTATAAGCACCAGATGGGAACTGCGTGCTTTTTGCACAAAATACCGTCTTAGGAGGTTCCTTAAGGGGCGCTATATTGGGGATCGTGTAGGACTCTCTGACTTATATAAATCCCTCTAGTCTGTCTATTTTTGTAAGCATTTGATTCATAGTACCCTTTATTTCTCTTATTTCCAAATGCGTCACATCATGCCCTTTATCTGATAAGTCTAAGATCCGTATTATTACCGGGAAAGTGTAAGGTTTTTGTTCCTCTGGATTGTGTGTAGGATTAGTATTAGAAGCAGACTCTTGCAAGCAACAGTTTGCACCATCAGTTGGTTCGGGTGATTAAAAGAATTAGTCACGCTTATGTCCTTTCTTAATATCGTTGTAAAAATGAAAGTTCTTGTAATTTGCGTGAGGCTGCCTATGGGAGCCTCTTGGCAGATCCTCTTCACCTGATCGATTGGTTATTGGCGGCTCCTTATCTATTGAACGTACAACAAGTGGGGTTAGCATTCCAATAGACAAGCGAACCTGTTTGTCTAAGTTGGCCATTACATCCGGTCCTATTTTGGAGATATCATTCATGGTATCGTTGATCAACAAGGATGTATTGAACGATTTCTCGTTCGCGTTCAACAGATTGTCATCTTCAATATCACAATCAGCCTGCATCGTCGCAGTCATCCCCATTAGTGCCGTGTTGGTATTATAACAGGAGCCATTGTGCGCCAAGGAGAAATGAATCTGGGCGACATGTCTAGATGGCTCGCATTCATCACCAAATTCCGATTCCATATGGGATTGGGCTAGTGCCTGTTTAGAAAGGTATATAGAAGGCATTTCACGCTCTTTTGGAGTAGTGGAGTCCAGGGACATTATACCAGCATAAGAGGTATTCCCTGATCATATACTTAAATCGGTGGTGTTGCTGAATGCGATTTAACAGGGGTAGAGATAGAACATCCGGGTGCCAGGAGGCATGGTTTAGTGACGCAGTGAGTCTAGGATAAAAGACCAATCAAACGTGAATAACGTGCGTGAGTATTAAGAACTATAGTGGGAGGATTAGGGAAGACAGAGCCTAGCCCACCCGCACAAGCTCAGCCCAGCCCACCTCCTCAACCAGTCAAAGCATGCACGAATAAAGTTAATTACTTTGGTAAGTAGAGTCCACAAAAGTCACTACGTAGCGTTTTGCCTCTTCAAAGCCAGCAGTGCTTTATCTTTCGCATACAGCCTTCAGGATAAGTTGCAGAGCAGGAGTCCAGCATCCGTGGAACGCAGTCCAACAGCACACTTGTTCCACACTTGAATGCGCCTGCATTCTCTGCTCTCAAGCAATAATGAAGCAAAAGCCACCTGCTGGTAGCTTTTGTTTATTACAGGTGGCTGGCTTTTGCTTCATTAGTGCTGCATGGGCAGAGCTTAAGGCAAGCACAGGAAGCTCATTAATTTCACAAAATAGATGCCTCCTGGTGCTTGACATTTTTGAGTTTGAGCCTCATTTGCTCAAAACTCTACATAGGAACTTAAAATACTTTTAATATAAATTTTTGATTATGGGCCATCTTTTTAGCCAATAACATTTTAGAGTGAACTATTCCTTTAAGGTCTTCATGCTCATTTGACGAGAGCAAAGCAGTAGCCATCCAGCAGCATGTGCCGCCATGGGAGGCTATATGCAGAGCAGGAGCATGGGCCTCTACTTCAGCTTTTTCACTACCCACTCGATTTCACTGCTAGTGCTGATTCCCAATTTGGATAAAGAGTTCAAAGAAATATCTTTGCAACAGTTGAAGATTCATCCTCCCTCAGTTACAGTGGTGCTTTGTACCCTCCCAAAAGTATGGAGAAAGGAGACGAAACCTAGTAAGGAAAAATTGCCCACTGTAGACTTAGCTTTGCGACGCAACGGTGTCCTCTACAATCATTGGGGGAAGACCACTGCGAGGAGAGCTAAGAAGCAATGAAGTGGGAAGCTAACACGGGAGGGGGGGAAGGTGGGCAATTTGTCAGCAAGGTATCTACAAAGAACCAGGGAAGTAAACAGTTGGGATCAGATCACCCAGTCTTCACTAGGGTGGGGAGTGAAGAGTGTGTGGACCTAGGTGTTGGGGGATGAGCAATTCTTTGAAGAGGAGAGTCTTGATCTCCTTCCTGAACTGTTGAAGCGAGAGGGTGAGTCTGGTGTTGACAGGGACGAGGTTACAGAGTGATGGGGCTTAAACGGAAAAGACCTGTATTCTGGTTCTTTACTTCCTGCACTGGCTGAGTTGAAGTCTGCAAATGCCCTTACTTCTGGTGGATCGTAGGTCTCCAGAGATGCTGAGTTTCTCAGTCAGGTAGCTTGGACAGTTGAGGGCGACAGCCTTGTAGATGATGCAGCAGGATTTGAAGATACATGCTCATAGCAGGGGCCATTGCAGTTTGATGGGGATCAGGGTGATGTGCTTGAATTTGCAGAACCCTTTTAGTCTGCTGCAGCATGCAGGACACATCTCACGGATGCCTGGGTATTCGCCGTAAGCCCTCCCAAAATGGCATTGCCACCATCCAGGTGGGAGAGGACCGAGGCTGGCCAGCAGATCTGAAGTTGTTTTCTGAGATGAAGGGCTTGATTTTCTGCAGGAGTGAACGTTGGTCCCAAGCTGCTGGAGGCTTGCTTGCGGGCTGCACAAATGCCTCCCTTACCTACCATGTAAGAACTCTTGCCATGTTTCCTTTGACACCAGTAAATGCCATGACATAGTAAGGAAGCATGCCACTCCCCCCACTTGCTTGTAAGAACACTTGTTGCCTTTGCCTTTAATGTGAGTACAAATTTCCATGCCACAGTAGTACCCAGCCAGTCCCATCATAGTACCCTTCCCCCACCCAAACCCACCTTCACGTAATAACCCACTTAAGTTGGCTTTGCTAAAAAACACCAGTAAAACATGCTGTGCCCCAGTCCCAAAAAATGTCATGCTCCAACGTCCTTCCGTGGCCCCCAGCCTTGCATTCACACACTCTCTCTGTGTGTGTCTCTCCCTCTCTCCCTCTCTTCCTCCCTCTCTCCCTCCCTCTCTTCCTCCCTCTCTCCCTCCCTCTCTTCCTCCCTCTCTCCCTCCCTCTCTCCCTCTCTCCCTCCCTCTCTCCCTCCCTCTCTCCCTCCCTCTCTCCCTCCCTCTCTCCCTCCCTCCCTCTCTCCCTCCCTCTCTCCCTCCCTCCCTCTCTCCCTCCCTCTCTCTCTCCCTCTCTCTCTCTCTCTCTCTCACACTCTCTCCCCCTCTCTCTCTCACACTCTCTCCCCCTCTCTCTCCACCTCCACCTCTCCCGGTGTTTGTCCCTTACCTGCTGTTTTAATACTGACTCGTTGCTGCATCCTCAGCTGCTCCATAGGCCTCTGGGTAACGCTCAGCAGTAAGAGCCTCCTCGTTCCTGGCATGCGCAGTGCGTGAAATCCGGAGAGCAACATCTGCTGCTCAGTCTGCAGGGTGAAATCTGTAGATGTCCACAAAGCACTGCCTACAGGAGCCCTACACATGCATACATAGAAGCTAGAAATTAACTGGAAAGATGTTACATCTTCTATATTTTTCAAACTGGCAACAGATTTTCAACCTGCAAATGGCTACAAATGTATCCTAGTTCTCCATCAAGGGCATTCTTAGTGTATATATATTTCTGAGGCTTGTGGAATCTGCTTAGATCACATGCTGTGCATAGGCCGACATCTAGTGGAAGCTGCGGAGTATTACAGTTTGTTTTTCGAAACTCGAAAATGGGCGTCGACACAAGGCGTGCCAGTAATACTATCCCTAGTGTGATGTCCACTGTACCCAAGATCCCTCACGCGTCTAGGATCCTCAGATTGTTTTTTTCCGCCATACTGGTCGGAAGCATTTTGCGGAGTCCCCTGGCCTTAGCCATACTTTTGCTAAAATATAAAATAATAATCTATTCACATCCTTCCCCACCCCAACGTCGAACTTCGACACTCGACATCGGCTGGAGAAGAAATCGACCGTCGGCTGCTGCACGACGGATTTGGGCCTCGGAAGGCCGCTGGCCTCGGCCCTGCAAGTAGGGAGAGTGGGGGGTGGTACATACTCTACACTCTTGGTATATAGGTACACCTTATACATTTCCTACACTTAACAGCCCGCTGCCTCAAGGTGCGTATGGAGGGTACCCCTTTTCAATTCTGCCCCAAGTGCAATCGCAAATACCCTTGGGTCGACAGGCACGCCACGTGCAATCTCTGCTTGCCGAGGGACCACCCCGAAGCGAACTGCAGAGCGTGTAGTAGGTTTAAACCTAAGACACTTAAGGACCGTTCAACGAAGCGTTGGGCCCACCACGCCAGGCAGGCGGCCATGGCAGCGGAGGGCGCCTTCAGCGATGGCAGCGACGCCGTACTTTCGGACGACGAGGGCATTTCAGCGTCGAAAGACAGCCGAGCGCAGGTCCCCGACCTCGGAAGGTCGTCCGGCAGGGCGGCTATGGGGAAGACCCCCGGCGACACAAGAGCTTCACATACTACACACACTAAACACACTAAGTCCAACCGAGACTCGACGTCGAGTTCTCGGAAAGAGGCACAGACAGAACGGTCCGATTCGGTGTCCTCTGGGCGCTCTCGATCTAGATCGCCGCATGACTCCAGGCAATCATCCACTCTTGCCAAGATTGCCTCTCTCCCTAGGCTAACAGATGTTTGATCGTCGGAAGACGATGACGACTTCCAACCCCCGGCCGCGCTCCAGGAGTCGGAGCCCGCAATTAAAGCCAGCGAGGCCCCACGCTCGAAGGACAGGGACACCTCTCCCGATCCTTGACGTCAGGCGTCGAAAAACTCCGGAGCCACTAAGGGAAAGGGAAAACATTTTTCTACGCACGGGGAGGGGGGAAAACAGCAGAAGAAACTACCTGTACATTCTTCCACACCTGTGAAACACTCCACCCCCCTAAACAGACAGACAAGCCCAGGTCTGCTGATAGGTCCACAACCAGCAAAGCTACTCAAGATAAATACCATAGACTTGCTGAGAGCGTCATTCCCAGTTCCAAAAAATGGTCCAGTGAAGACATAGATAGGGTCATGTCAAGAATGTCTTCTTTGGCTGATTTTTATGATAAAAATCCAGAACATTTCCTCTCGTATGATCCACAAGGGGCCACACCCTCAGGCTCTACTGATCCTATCCCCCCGAGTAAGAAGGCCCGGTTTGAAACCCTGATGAGGTCTGAACCCTTCGAGGTACAACCTTACGCAACTCCATACTCACGCTATCAAGGAGAGGCTTCCTTTTGTGAAGACCAAGAATTTGGTATGATAGAAGAGCAAACCGGCTACTATGGGGATGATGAGGACCAGGAAGAAGGAGAGGATGACCCAGAAACATACAGAGTAGATTCCCTGGTAGAGAACGAAGCCCCGGTTACCGACTCCCCGGTCGATAACCAACCCCTCCTAAATGAGGTTCTCGCTCGCGCAGCAGAACATTTCCACATTGACACCCACGGTGTACAGGAGGAAAGGGACGTCGCAGAAGAGTTAGTGGGAGAAAGGAGGCCTGTTGCCCAGACCATCCCTAGCCTTAAATCCATTCAGCGGAGAATAGATCCGTCCCTTGTGAACCCAAACCTCACCAGAGCAGTCAATCCCAGGGTTGAAAAACTTTTCACGGCGGCACAGTCTGACCCTCTCTATATAAGAGGACATCTGAAGCCAGACTCCCTAGTTGTCACCAACACTCGTAAGAGGGCTGGGACACCCTTGTCTTCGTCAGAAGCTCCTCCCGACAAGGAGAGCAAAAAACTATATGGTTTCGGCAGGAAGGTAGCCTCAACGTCCGCCTATCAAGCAAGGATTGCTAACTCCACCACCCTGTTGGCCAGCTACAACTGCCATCAGTGGGAAGAAGTCACGGCTATCATAGCCTCTGCTCCTGAACCGTTAAAGGGCCAATTAGCTCGGATTTCCGCAGAGGGTAGAGCCGTGTCTGGTTGCATTTTGAAAGCAACCTTCGACGCCGCGGACAACGCAGGCAGATTGATAGCAGAAGGTACTGTTATCAAGAGACATGCGTGGTTACGGCAGTCTGGTTTTAAGGCAGAAACACAAGCATCATTGTTAGACAAACCGGTGTAAACCGATCTGTTGTTTGGTAAGGCGGTCGAAGACGCACTGAAAAATGCCAAGGACGAATACGAGACACTCAAATCCCTTAGCCAGTTAACCAATAAGCCCCCTAACCAGAGAGGGAATAGCAATTTTCGTCGCCCACGCGGCCAAAATTCCCAGAGAGGATCTAACTATTCCCAGGGGCAGGGTACACAGTGGAACAACAACCAACAGTCTACCCAGGGTTACGGCAGAGGTAATAGGAGAGGTTGTGGTAAAGGCAGAGGCAGCCCCAGCAAGTGAGGCGGCACGCCTCCACCAAAGCAGTGACGCTCAGTTCAGGGTCCCTTATCACGCAACCCCAGTAGGGGGACGCATTTCAAACTTCAACCAGGCTTGGGAAGGGATCACATCAGACAGATGGGTGCTGTCAACAGTATCCACAGGATATTGTATAGAGCTACTGCAGCGTCCCCGGAACCATCCTCCACGACAAAGAGTACACTCCTTAGAACATCAGAAGATTCTCCTCGAGGAGATCGCCATTCTTCTACCAAAGGACGCGATAGAACTCGTCCCGGGACACCAGGCAAACAAGGGTATTTATTCAACTTACTTCCTTGTGCCAAAGAAAGACTTGACAATGCGCCCAGTATTGGATTTACGGCCTGCCAACAGGTATGTCAAGCCCCAAAAATTTTGTATGACCACGCTACAAGAGGTAATCCCCCTCCTAAAAAAGGGGGATTACATGGCAACCTTGGATATGAAAGATGGTTATTTTCATATTTCCATTTTCCCAGCGCACAGAAAGTACTTGCGCTTCAAGGTGGACAGTCGCCACTACCAATTCAAGGTACTGCCCTTCGGGATAGCTTCAGCACCAAGGGTATTCACCAAGGTACTGGCGGTGGCGGCTGCACACCTACGCAGGGAGGCAATCCCAGTGTACCCTTATCTAGACGACTGGCTCATAACGGGGGAAACCCCAGGAATTTGCAGGACAAACATTCAAAGGACTATCGACCTCCTCCACGAGTTAGGCTTCTTAATCAACGAGAAGTCAAGCCTGGTGCCAAGCACCTCTAAACAATTCCTAGGAGCAATCCTGGATACCCAGGAAGGGTTGACCTTTCCTTCAGAAGAAAGAATTCGGAATATACTACTGCAAATTCCGCATTATCAGTCCGGTCAACAAATAACAGTACGCAAAGCAATGCGTTTACTGGGCATGATGGCGTCATGCATTTACCTGGTCCCCCACGCGCGCCTGCGCATGCGTCCCATGCAGGAATGGTTGGTGAAACAGTGGTCTCAGGCAAGTGGTCAGTGGGACGATCTAGTGGTCGTTTCGCCAACACTGGTACAAAGCCTTCACTGGTGGACAAGAGAAAATCTTGCACAGGGGAAACCCTTTTACGATCCCGAAGTACAGGCAGTAGACACTACAGATGCATGTCTGACGGGATGGGGAGCTCACCATCTCCACCACACAGCTCAGGGTCTCTGGTCTCACTCAGTGGCCAAGAACCACATCAACCTGCTAGAGCTTCTGGCAGTATTCAGAGCGCTTCGGGCATTCGAGCCCCACCTACTAAACCTGTCAGTGCAAATCCAGACGGACAGCACTACAGCCATGTTCAACCTGAACAAGCAAGGAGGGACTCGCTCGCCAAATCTGTCCAAGCTTGCCCAGAAAATCTGGATATGGGCACTCACACGGAACATCTTCCTGTCATCACAACATGTTCCAGGGGAGCTCAATTCCCTAGCGGATGCTCTGAGCAGAGACTCCCTACCAGAGGAACACGAATGGGTTCTTCACAGAGAGGTCGTAGAAGATCTCTTCTCTCAGTGGGGTTTCCCCACTATAGACTTATTCGCCACAAGCGAAAACAGACAATGCCCAGGATTTGTATCCAGGTTCCCCCAACCAGACTCCCAGGGGAACGCCCTGTGGATGAACTGGTCAGGGATGTTTGCGTACGCTTTTCCACCAACTCCTCATCAGGAAAGTGGTGAACAAGATGAACAGGGAGTCAATGACGCTCGTCCTAGTTGCTCCCATGTGGGCAAGACAACCGTGGTTCCCACACCTACGCAGGATGGCGGTGTGCGAGCCCATCAAACTTCCAGCCTGGTACAACCTACTGTCCCAGCACCAAGGTCAAACAGTGCACCAGCAACCCAACTCAATGAACCTGGCAGCATGGCTCCTGAGGTCATAGAGTTTGGACACCTCAATTTGCCACAGAGGTGTATGGACATCCTAAAGGAATTTAGGAAACCAAACACAAGGCACTGTTACTTTGACAAGTGGAAGAGGTTCGTTATCTGGTGCCAGAGTAGACACATCAACCCAGTTGATTGCACTCCTTCCACTATTGTTACATACATGCTCCACCTGCTAGATGCAGGATTGGTTTTTAACTCACTGAAAGTACACCGGCAGCCCTCTCGGCTTACACCACTTCCCATAGCAAGGTTTCGTGGTGGAAAGTACCAGTAGTTAAAGCCTTCATGGAAGGAGTAAAGAGACTTCACCCCCCTATTTCAAACCCACCACCAGGGTGGGACCTTAATGTGGTGCTAGCCAAGCTCATGGGCCCCCCTTTCGAACCCATGCATAAAAGCAGTCTCAAACACCTGACTTATAAAACGGCCTTCTTAGTAGCTATTACTTCTATAAGAAGGGTCAGTGAAATTCAGGCTCTCAGTGCAGGATCCCTTCTTTACTATCCATAAAGACAAACTGGTTTTACGCACACAGCCTAGGTTCTCACCTAAATTTATATCAAAATTCCATGTAAACCAGTCCATCGAGCTTCCGGCTTTCTTCCAGAACCCGCAAAGCTCGGCTGAGGTGAAACTACACACCCTAGATGTGCGTAGGGCGGTCCTCTACTATGTAAATAAAACCAGACCGCTAAGGAAAACAGATCAACTGTTTGTCTCCGTAGCTACAGGCAGAGAGGGGGATCGCGTCTCTAAAGGTGCCATCTTGAAGTGGATTATTAACTGTATCCAGCTGTGTTACTCACTCTCTGAAAAGACTCTGCCTTTTACGCCAAGGGCCCACTCTACTAGAGGCATTGGGGCCATTCTGGCTTTCATTGCAAATGTACCCCTTGATAACATTTGCAAAGCAGCTACCTGGAGCTCTATTCACACTCAGCATTACTGCATTGACACCCATTCCAAGGCAGATACACAAGTGGGACAAGCGGTTCTAAGACACTTATTTGCTCATGACCCTTCTCACATCCCACCTCCTTCTTCAGGTACTTCTCGCTAAAATATGTGATCTAAGCAGATTCCACAAGCCTCAGAAGGGATACATTACTCACCGTAATTGTATGTCTGATGCCTGTATCTGCTTAGATTCACATGCAACCCATCCTTCCTCCCCTCTGAGAGAAGACGCATGGTTGCTTGTAGTCTTACCTTTCTATCTGCTTGGATTATCTGTACTTGCGCTACTCCTCATGCTACCTCATGTCAGAAAAAATACAATCTGAGGATCCTAGACGCGTGAGGGATCTTGGGTACAGTGGACGTAACACTAGGGATAGTATTACTGGCACGCCCTGTGTCGACGCCCATTTTTGAGTTTCGAAAAACAAACTGTAATACTCCGCAGCTTCCACTAGATGTCTGCCTATGCACAGCGTGAATCTAAGCAGATACAAGCATCAGAAATACGATTACGGTGAGTAATGTATCATATATATATATATATATATATATATATATATCTCTAGTGCTTTCCCGCTGAAGACCTATCCTGGAATAAACCAGTAGTTCATTTTTCAAGGTGCTTAATAGAATACTGAAGCTCACTTATACACCCTTTATCGCATACTGGTGAAGATTTTAGCTGCCTTAAAGTGATGTTTTTTTCTTCTCTTTTTATATCTAGCTGCCGATCTGCCTGTTCTATTTTTGTTCCATCTCTGTGTAAATGTAGCAAATCTGTGATTTTATGGTGGGACTTTGAAATAATATTACTTTACATTGGAATCAGAAATTTGTTTTAAATTGATTTTGAGCCATAATGATAATTTGTAGGCAAGTGTTAGGAGATGTTATCGAAGCATGTCAGAGGTTTAGTTCATTGACCGTTATCAACCAGCACTCATACCTAGGCCTTGCGTTATTTCTCCAAGGTCAACAGTTTGTACATGTTTTCAACAGTACTGCTAATGATTCATACAGTATGTTGCTACTTCATTAAATTCATATGGTCCTCGTACATCCCTGTAATTTGTTATCAAGAAATGCTGTTTCACAAATCATGAATAATTTAGTTTTTTGCTTTTACATTTAAGGGAAAGAATGAACCTTTCAAAGAGTGCTACCTGGGGCATCTGAAGCAATTCAAACAAACCAAACTTTCACCTTCTACAAAGTACACGTTTCGATTAGCTGCAAAAAATGAAATTGGAATAAGGTACACCAGCTTTGTTTATCTTGGGATATTTTCAAATACTTTTCCATATTTTGTAAAATGTACATTACACTTATCTAATTTTTCAGTGACTTTAGTGAGACTGTGCTGTTCTACACGGCAGGAAGCGTCCCACCTGCACCATTACCCCCGAAGCTGATTCAAGCAGGCGTAACTTGGTTATCCTTAGAGTGGTACCCACCCAATGGAGTATCTTCAGATGAAGCTCTCACTTACATTTTGGAAATGGAAGAAGAAGCATCTGTGAGTATTATTCATATAAATTGTAATGCTTCTATTCATACAATGTTCAGACTGAGTTAGTTTATCCGATTGTGCCTTGAATGGCTGAACAACAAATATTTGTCTTCGGGTTAGTATTTTTGTGAAGTTTCTCCATTTATTTAACAGTAAAATCTCTAGCTGCAGATACTATGCATCTAAGAAAGACGTTCTTGGTAACTATCCAGGCAATAGTACTTTACCCTCTAGTTTCTGGCAGTGCCATTCTTTTTTGGAGCACAGGAAATGTATGTGCTACGCAGCAGCATGTCTAATCAAAGGGCAATCAACACATGACTCTTACTGGACCGTGATAGCACTTTACTTGATAAAAGATGCTTCATTTTCAAGATGATGCATATTAGGCAATATTGTATGCAGTACCCTGTGGGAGACTGCACCAGCCTTGTCCTCTTGGCAATAGTTAACCTAACCTTTGGTATAAGCATGTACTACACAAGTTGGTAGAGTGACTGAGAAGCCAGGCTTATCTCAAGAATAAACACTTTTCGAATGGATTGTGTCCTCCCACGTATTCCTCATCTTGTGATAATTCGTTATCTCCAGCTTCGCTGCTTCGGAAAACAAAAATGTTCTCGGCAGAGGGCGCTGTGCTCGAGGTTGTGGCGTTGATTGTCCCTCGACGGGCTCTGTACCGCGTCGACGTCACCGATGGTGTAAATAGCTCGAGCCGCGCCCGTTGCTTCAGTTCCGTTTTTCCGATCGCTTCGCTATCGAGAATGGCGTGCTTCTACTTTCTGTGTAGAAAATGTCGTCATCTTCAACGCCTTCGACACCCAGGACTGGGTTCAAGAAGTGTGCAGATTTTGGGTCTAAGATGATCACCGATCCCCACCGGATTTGTCTCTGGTGTCTCAGTTCCAGTCACCGAACCGACGACTGCGGGTCTTGCCAGTCTGACCGAGAAAGATCTTTGAGAGAGGAGAGGTAAACTGTCGGTGGGGAGGCAGGCCTCAAAGAAGGCTATGTCAAAAAGACACAAGAAAGCGACTGATTATAAGGAATCGGATCGTCATAGGCACTTAGAGATTTCGATCTAGGAGTAGATCGAGACACTCTTCGTCATCATCGAAAAAAATTAAGAGGAGACATAGATCTCCCTCATCATCATCTTCTTCTTCAAAGTCGACTGAAGAAATTCGTTGTCCGACTAAATCAGATTCTCCCAGTAAGTGGGAAGAATTCCGGAAAAAGATGGAGGTTTTCGAGACTGCGGCTCGACCCCCTCAAAAGACCCTCGAAAATGCCATACCCCTAAAGTCGCTCCATTGGACGACAAAGGGAAGTCTAAGGCTACCATGGCAAAGACCGGTAGCGTCGAGGAAACCTAAAAAACTCGAGTCGACGTAAAACCGTCGAAGACTCTTCGAGAGTCGAACATTTTTCCAGTGCCATACAAGAAACACAAATCGTCGAAGACTTCGACTTCGTCGACGCCTTTGGTGTCGATAATTTCGACACCAAAGCCGAAAACATCCTCAACGCCATTATCGAAGTCCACTTCGAAGACCCCTTCGACAACTTCGAAGGATTTGCCAATTCCTTCGAAGCAGATGGAAGAAAAGAAAGAAGATTCACTCCTTTGCCCAGGTCAAACTTTTTCAAATCTATGTCAGCAATTTATGAAGAGTCTGCTTCAGAAGAAGACGAGGTTACTCCTTTGGGAGTTACTTATGGTACAAGACAAGTTCCTGAGGAACTTATTGACCAGGAATCTAGAATGAGAGACCTGAGTGATACTCTACATTCTGCCAGTGGAGTTGACACATCCCCAGAATTAGATTTCGCCAAACCTGATCCTGCAGAGCATGCAGATGCTGGGTACAGGGGTCTTATGACCAGGGTAGTTGAATATATGTGTTGGGGTAATACTTCACCCATTTTTTAACAAGATGAAATGACGGATATTATCGTCAAGGGACCTCAGAAAGATCCTGTTCTCCCTTTTCACAGGGCCCTTCAAAGGACTGTGGAGAAAAACTGGGAGAAACCAGAGACTATTGCTGCTGCAGATAGACCTTTTCCAAGAAAATATAGACCAGCTGGAACGGATCCTGAATATTTGAATACACATCCGACTCCAGAGAGTTTAGTCATTCAGGCAGCATCTGCTTCAAAACAAACTGCTTATCTAACTATTCCTCCAGATAGAGAGGATAAAAAAATGGATGCCTGGGCACGTAACGTTTTCACGTCAGGCAGTATGGCACTTAAGTCGGCAAATGTCACCTGTACCCTAGCCAGGTTTACCCATACCCTGTGGGACTGTATTTCGGCGGCGGCTGATCATATTCTGGAAGGCGAGGAAAGGGAAGGCTTCCTGAATATAATCAAAGACGGGAAGGAGGCAATGGGGGAATGTCTCCAGTCCTGACTGGATACTGCTGATAGTATCAGCAGATCCATGGCTGCAAGCGTTGTGCTGCGCAGATTTGCGTGGTTGAGGAAGTCGGGGTTTGCACCAGACGTGCAAGCTAGACTCCTCAACATGCCCTTTGATGGCTGGAGGCTCTTTGGCAGAAAGGCTGATGAAAGCCTAGAAAAACTTCAGACCTCAAACGGCAGCTAAATCACTTAGCGCCTCTTTGCGCCAGCCTCTAAAACCCTATTACGGCTCAGTTAACTGGAGGGGTCGTTCTTTTCGATACTACTCCTCTTTTGGTAGAGGAAGAGGACAGGCTTCTCAAAGGAGCAAAAGAAACTTCCCTCCTGGGGAGCATGAGGAAGAGGTGCAAAATCAGCCTCTGGAGCGGCATTTGTACCCTCAGCCACCTCCAAATCCTTCTGAGGCCTTGTTACACAAAACACCAGTGGGAGGCAGGATCTCTCAACATCTGAAGGAATGGCGGGGCATTACTTCAGATGCTTGGGCACTGGAAACGGTAGCCCAAGGTTACTGTCTCCCCTTTCTAAAAAGGCCTTGGCATCATCCACCGGGAGCCAACTCCGCCAAAATTCCGGATCCGCTCCTGTTGCAGGAAATTTTAACTGTAGTGGAGAGGAACAGGGGTTGGTTCTCCCCATATTTTCTCATCCCAAAAAAGGACGGAGGACTGAGACCCATCTTGGACTTGAGAAACTTGAACAAGTTCCTCGGGAAGGACAAGTTCAAGATGGTGACTCTTTCTCAGATCCTTCAGGCTCTCCAACTCCAAGATTGGTTGGTATCATTGGACCTTCAGGATGCTTACTTTCATGTGCCAATCCATCCAAAGCACAGAAAGTACCTGAGGTTCGCGATTGGCAATTCTCATGATCAGTTTTGAGTTCTGCTATTCGGGTTGACCTCCGCCCGAGGCTTTTCACCACACTTTTGGCGGTTGTGACAGCAAGTCTCAGGAGAGGGGGTATTCACATATATCCCTACCTGGACGACTGGTTGATCAGAGCAAGTTCTCCAGAACAAGCTCAGGAACATCTTTCGATCACCTGCCACTTCCTCCACAAATTGGGCTTCTCCCTCAATTTCAAGAAGTCCCACATGATACCATCCCAGAAGCTCCAGTTTATCGGAGCAGTTTTGGACACTTCCTCGGGAAAGGCCTCGCCTCCCGAAGTGAGAGCTCTCCACATCCAGCAGATGGTAACAAAGTTCCAGAATGCCCAACGTCTACCGGCCTTCGATTTTCTCAGGTTGCTCGGCCTCATGGCATCCTGCATTTTCCTAGTACCAGAGGCCAGGTTGAGAATGAGATCCCTTCAATGGGCACTAAGAACTCGGTGGTCCCAGTTCTCAGGGAATATGTCAGATCTTCTGCAAGTCCCGAGCGCAGTTGCTCAGGATCTTCTATGGTGGGCTTGCAACAACAACATTCTCAAGGGAGAGTCGTTTTGGCAACCATGGCCGGAGATAACATTAGTGACGGACGCCTCACTCACGGAGTGGGGAGCACACACCAACGATCTGACAATCAGCGGTCGTTGGTCTCCATACATCAACCTCTTGGTGCTGAGGGCAATCAGACTAGCTCTGAAGGCCTTTCTGCCCTCTGTACAGGGAAAGACTGTCCTGATAATGACAGACAACACGGTGGCTATGTACTACCTCAACAAAAGAGGAGGAGTAGGGTCACTACCACTGTGCAGAGAGGCAATGCAGCTATGGTTCTGGGCAATACAAGAAGGAATCTCTCTATCGGCAATTCACCTAGCCAGAGAGAACAACACGGCGGCGGACGCTCTGAGCAGGCAGAGCACGGTCTCTCACGAGTGGGAGATAGGTCAGGAAGTCCTTCTGGAGATCTTCGCCCTTTGGGGAACCCCTCAAGTGGATCTGTTCGCCACCGCGATCAACCAGAAGTGCGAGTATTGCTCAAGGGAATTTCCTCAAAGAGGAGCTCTGGGAGACGCAATCGTAGTGGAGTGGAAATTTCCACTACTGTACGCGGTTCCCCCAGTCCCTGTGATTCCTCAAGTAATCAGGAGGTTGAGAAAGTTCAGGAAAACCATGATCCTAATTGCCCCGGATTGGGCCAGGAGAACGTGGTACCCGGACCTTCTAGACATGTCCGTCTGCCCTCCAATACGTCTTCCGCAAAGAGAGGATCTTCTCTCACAAGAGGAAGGTCGGGTTCTCCATCCAGAGGTGAAGACACTCAACCTTCACGCATGGTTTCTGAGAGGTTGAGATACAAGGATTGGGATCTTCCGGATGACGTAATGGAAAGCTTGCTTTCGGCCAGAAGACCAGCAACAAAATCTTTGTACCGATGTCACTGGAACAGGTTTAGTAACTGGTGCAAAGACAAGGATGTGGACCCTTTTCAGTGTGGCACCCCAATGGTGCTTTCTTTTCTGCTACGTCTAGCTAATCTGGGGCTCCAGATAGGAACAATCAAAGGATACCTTGCTGCGCTGTCCATTTTCAAGCGCTCCTCGGAAGAGGTTTCATATTTCAAAATACCGTTAATAATTCAATTCTTAAAAGGGCTTACTAATGTTTACCCTTCAGTACCTTTTCATGTACCAACTTGGGATTTAAATTTAGTACTAAAATTCTTGACTTGCATACCTTTTGAGCCTCTGCATTCCTGTCCATTGAGGCTTTTAACTTTAAAAACTGTCCTTCTTGTGACCCTATCATCAGCCCGCTGGGGTTAGCGAAGTTCAGGTTCTCTCATGCAAACTACCATATACTATTTTTTATAAGGGTAAGGTAGTCCTTAAAGTTAAACCTTCGTTCTTGCCAAAAGTAGTCTCTGACTTCCATTTGTCACAAAAAATAGTACTACCAACTTTTTATCCTCCTCCTCATCTGGGCAAGGAAGAGGAGAGATGACACAGACTAGATCCCAAGAGGGCTCTTAGTTTTTACATCTCAAGGATGGCTAAATTGAGACAAGATGACCAACTATTTGTGGGTTATACTGGTCATAAATTAGGCGTATCTGTAACAAAACAGACCATTTCCCGCTGGATCTTGTTAGCCATAGTTGAATGCTACAGATTAGCGGGAAAAGAACCACCAGATGGGCTTCGTGCCCATTCTACAAGGGGAATGGCTACTTGCAGCAGACATTTGTGGAGCTGCAACCTGGAAAACAATGCATACTTGTGTTAAACATTATTGTTTGGATACTGCCTCCTCTAATGAGGGTTTATTTGCCAAGGCAGTTCTGCATTCTGTCCACGAAAACTGAAATTAGTACTCCTGCCTCCAAAATTGATACTGCTATGGGAGCCTATCACAAGATGAGGAATACGTGGGAGGACACAATCCATTCGAAGAACAAGTTACTTACCAACTGTAACGTTCTTTCGACTGGATGTTCCTCCCACGTATTCCTCATCGACCCTCCCATCCTATCCCACAGTACAGTTTTACGTTTCTTACACTTTCCTCTCACGAAGAATGTATCAGTCAGGGGGCACGCCTGGGTGTTCCTCCTATATATATTTCATCGAAAAAACAGAACTGAAGCAACGGGCGCGGCTCCAGCTATTTATACCATCGGTGACGTCAACACGGTACGGAGCCCGTCTAGGGACAATCAACACCACAACCTCGAGCACAGCGCCATCTGCCGAGAATTTATTTTTCCGAAGCAGCGAAGCTGGAGATAACTAATTATCACAGATGAGGAATACGTGGGAGGAACATCCAGTCGAAAGAACGTTACAGTTGGTAAGTAACTTGTTCTTCTGATGCTTGTGAATCTGCTTAGAATCACATGCTGTGTATATAGTCTGACATCTAGTGGTAACCGCAGAGTATTGCATCTTGTCTTTCGAGGACGTAGACCTGGGCGTGCCTGTAACACTATCCCTAACGTGACGTGTAGTGTAGTGTAGTGTACCCAAAATCCCTCACGCTTCGAAATCCTTCAGACTGTTTTTTTCCGCCCAGCTAGCTGATCGCCTTATGCGGAGCTCCTACTTAGCAAATATGTTCAGATTTCCCTCTTCGATGATTACTTCCTAAACCGCTGCCGAAGACCGCAAAGAACAGACTTTGACGGCTGCTGCTCCGGTCGGCGCTGCCCACCACGTGGCCGGGCCTTCTGGCTGGCCTATACAGTAGGGAAAGTGGGGTCTTGAGGTTTCTATTCTTTTCAAGAATGTCTTTCCTTCTCCCCTCTCTTTGCCCTTTAGTTTTGCCGTTGCTTTTACACACCTAAGGTATGGACAGGACACCATTTAAATTTTGCCCTTCCTGTAAGGGAAAATACCCCTGGAAAGAAAAGCACCGGCGGTGCAATAAGTTTCTTCCCCTCAATCACGACGCAGCGTCCTGTAAATATTGCCAACTCCTGCGTCCTAAGGCGATCAATACGCATCGAGTAAAGCTGTGCGTGGCCTATGCCATGTCGCAGACTGAGGGCAGCTCCCCTGCTGTCACAGCCACCGAAAGTGATGAGGAGCTAAGCGACGCCCATGACTCCGATCCGGCTGCCATTGACCTCACATCAGAGCGCTTGCGATCCACGACGCCCGTCCCCGGCACCACCATGCACGACGATAGTCCTGCTAGGGGGGAAGGTACACACCAGCAACAGGGACGCACACGATACCCATAGGACCAAACGCACAACCCCCGGTACCGCCTTGGCAAATCAGTCGAAGCAAACAAAGGTGCCAACGGGTATGTAGAGTTCCTCGACGGCACCTGCCGATTCATGTGCTCAGCAGCCCTCCCCGCAACCGCGTCAGTGGCATGCGTCCGGGCAGTCTACGAGTATGGGCGCCAGCACCAAACCTAAAAAGGACGCTGAGATGCCTCCTAAGAGCGCGCCGACGCATAAACCTCTGGTTGCAACAAAATCTTTCGCACAACCGTCCTCCTATACAGCCTAAACTCCTCCCGGTAACACTGAACATCAGCGAAAGTCATGCTAAGATCGTTTTGGCGGACAGTAAAGAAAGGAACAGGTCTAAAGGCACGTCTAAATGCCTGGAAGAGTGGGAGGGTTATGCTGAAAGTCCCCAGTTCTTGTCTCGGACCCTCCTTGACAAATCTGTGTCCTAGGCTGGAAAATCGAAAGAAGGAGCCCTTTCCCCCTCTTAACCCCTCTGGCTCATCTCCATGGACCAGAGACAAATGTGAAGGGTGTATGGACAGGTTAGCTAAATTTGTGGACTTCTCTGAGAGGTTCACCCCTAAAAGGCCTACTGAAGACTACCTTTATCCTGCAGTGACCAGGCTCCCCAGCCTCCAGTTAGAAATGACTATCAAATTCGGGTCCCCTCCCATGCCTCCCCGGTCGGGGGGATGTATAACATAATTCCTGCATGCATGGGAGGGGATTACCACAGACCAGTGGGTGCTCAAGACCGTCACCCACAGTTATTGCGTCGAATTCAGCTGGCCACCTCGATACAGACTTCCAAGATCCAGGCGCCTAACACCAGAACACCTGAAGATCCTGCTGCAAGAGGTCGAGATCCTGCAGGAAAAGGGTGCAATCAAAGTCATCCCCGTTCTACAGGTAAATGCGCCATATGCTAGACTTGTGCCCAGCGAACAAATTTGGCAAACCACAAAAGTTTCAAATGGTAACATTGCAAGAGGTAATTTCTCTTCTAACGCAGGGGGATTACATGGCAACGTTGGACATGAAAGATGCATACTTTCATATTTCAATGTTGCCAGCACACAGGAAATGGCTAAGGTTCATGAAATGATATGATCGTTTATTTATATAGCGCCTATACATAATGTGCCTAAAAGCGCTGCAAGGCAAGGGAGGGAACAAGGGAAAATACAACCACATTCTTACAGGCCATGAAGAGTAAGGATGTGAAATTAACTATCGTACTAGGCCTGACAACATTTCTGGTAGGGCCGGGGTAAAACAAAAGGTGAGGGAGAGGGGTGCAGAAAGGGAGGGGAGGAACAAAACAAGCGACTACCATACTAGGCCTGACGACATTTCAGATAGTCCTGGAGGGATGGTGGAGAGGAAAAAACAGTAATGGGAGGGTGGAGGAAACAGACGAGGTTGCTATCATATTAGGTCCAGGGACAATTCTGATGGAGTAAGTGCATAGAAGAAAGTAAGGGGAGGAGATAGGAAAAGGGAGAAGGGAAAGGAGGAGAGAAAAGGGAGTAAGCAGTCAAAAAGATTGGGGAAGCAAGAGTGGAGAGCGAATACAATTGCAGAAGTCAGTAGTAACACATAATGTTGCAAGCCAGGATCCAAGATGAATATGGGAACAGCATGATTCAAGGCCACCATGAGTACAAGATGCAAAGGAAGTCCAGCATGAGAGTTGAGAAAGAGTGACACACCGTGTCCATTCTGCAAAGGAAAAGAAGCTGGAGGGCTCCTTAAGTATGGAAACGGAGCGGCAAGCAGGAAGGCACCAGGTGGGCATGGCTTGCTAAGTGGTGAAAAAGAGCGGCAAGTAGGAAGGCACCAATTGGGCAGGGCTTGCTAAGTGGTGAAAAAGAGTGGCAGGCAGGAAAGCACCAGGTGGGCGGGGCTTAGGCCAGGTGACCTAGATCCACTTGCACCTGCTCCCCATCTGCAAAGGAAAAGAAGCTGGAGGGCTCCTTAAGTATGGAAACAGAGCGGCAAGCAGGAAGGCACCAGGTGGGCGTGGCTTGCTAAGTGGTGAAAAAGAGCGGCAAGCTGGAAGGCACCAGGTGGGCGAGGCTTGCTAAGTGGTGAAAAAGAGCGGGAAGCAGGAAGGCACCAGGTGGCCTGGGCTTGCTAAGTGGTGAAAAAGAGTGGCAGGCAGGAAGGCAGCAGGTGGGCTTGATGATAAAAGACAAACACTATCAGTTCAAGGTCCTTCCCTTCGGCATTGCCTCAGCTCCAAGGGTATTCACAAAGGTACTGGCAGTTGCAGCAGCACACCTGCATAGGCAATCCATCCCAGTATATCCTTTCCTCGACGACTGGCTCATAACAGGGGATTCCTACGGAACATGCCTGTCGAGCACTCAAAAGACAATAGATCTCTTATTCAGTCTGGGATTCTCCATAAACGAGAAGAAATCCAGCCTGGACCCCAGCCAAGTCCAGCAGTTTCTAGGGGCTCTAATTCAGACAGAAGACGGCCTTGTCTTCCCCTCCAACGAGAGGGTTAAAACATGCTTTTTCAGATCCCTCTGTATGTAGCCAATCGAGAGGTGACGGTACGCAAGGCCATGCGACTGTTGGGGATGATGGCATCCTGCATTTACCTGGTCCCTCACTCACGTTTGCGCATGCGCCCCATGCAAGAGTGGCTCAACAGCCAGTGGTGTCAGGCCAGCGGACAATGGGACGATCTAGTGGTTGTCTTGGCAGCCCTCGTTCTCTCTCTGCAGTGGTGGTCGAGGGGAAACCCCTTGAAGGGGAACACCTTCACCACCCCTGCAGTAGAAGCCACTCTCACGATGGATGCAACTCTCACGGGGTGGGGATCCCACCTCCTTCAACTGACTGCACATGGTTTAGTCCGCAGCAGTAGCGTCCAACCGCATAAACCTGTTGGAGCTGTTACCGGTATTCAAAGCACTGAAGGCCTTTCAGACACAGTTGCAGGGAAAAACAGTACTGATCCACAGACGGCACCACGGCTATGTACTACCTGAACAATCAAGGTGGCACTAATTCTCCAGGGCTGTCCAAACTGTCACAGAACAATTGGTAATGGGCTCTCAAACAGAAGATGTTTCTATTGTCTCAACACGTTCCAGGGGAACTCAATCTTCTGGCAGACGTGCCCAGGAGAGACTTTCCATTGCCCTTAGAGTACGAATGGCGACTACACAAAGACATTGTCTCCAATGTTTTCAGAGAATGGGGCTTTGCAGAGATCGACTTGTTTGCAACTCTGGAGAACTCACTGCCCAGATTACGCCTCCAGGTACCCTCAGAATCGATCCAAGGGCAACGGTCTCGGGATAACATGGTCACGGAAATTTGTTTACGCTCCCCCCCGCCCCCTCAGCTCCGCTACTCAACAAGATTGTGCACAAGTTGCACCAGGAACCAGTCACTATTCACCATGATATTGGTTGCCCCGATGTGGGCCCGCCAACCCCGGTTCTCCCATCTGATGGAGATGTCATTCTCTCCTCCGATTAAATTACCTTGCCCATACAACATGCTATCTCATGACAAGCGGGAAACGCTTCACCCATGCCCGCATACTCCGAACTTGGCGACCAGGCTCCTGAGGTCATAGAGTTTGGGCATCTCCAACATCCTCGGAGATGCATGGATATTCTTACGGAAGCAAGAAAGCCTAACACCAGGCATTGCTACTCCAATAAATGGAAACGCTTAGTCATCTGCTGTAAATCCAAGAGCATCAATCCTGTTGACTGCTCTCCTACTCATATTGTGTTATACCTGACTCATCCACTAGACTAAGGTCTTGTGTTTAATTCCCTGAAGGTTCACTTAGCTGCACTCTCAGCCTATATCATGTCCCAACGTAAAGTGTTGTGGTGGAAGATCCCAGTTATTAAAGCTTTCATGGAAGGAGTTAAGAGAATTCATCCCCCCATTTCTAACCCGGCTCCCGGATGGGACCTAAATGTGGTATTGACCAGACTTATTGACTTATTGACAGCATAAAGCAAGTCTCAAAGCTCTTACCTACAAAACAGCCTTCCTAATGGCAGTCACTTCCATAAGGAGAGTCAGTGAACTGCAGGCCCTTTCTATTCTAGACCCTTTTGTCACAATTCAGAGATAAGGTGGTTCTGCACACTCACCCTCGGTTTGCGCCCAAATTTATTTCTAAGTTCCATGTGAACCAGTCAATCGAACTAACAACGTTCTTCTAGAACCCCACTAACGTGGCGGAAAGAAGTTTACACACACTGGATGTGCGCACGGCAGTCATGTACTACCTGGAAAGGACTAAACCACTAAGGAAAACGAACCAGTTTTTCATTTCAGTGGCAGCTGGTATAGAAGGGGATCCTGTCTCTAAATCAGCAATCTCAAGTTGGATTGTCCATTGTATTACACTCTTGCCAAGCGAGATCTGTCCTTCAAGCCTAGAGCACACTCTATTCAGGGCACTGGGGCTTCCATAGCATTCATTGCAAATGTTCCTCTCAAGTCCATTTGTAAAGCGGCAACCTGGAGTTCTGTACACACCTTTACAAAACACTATTGCCTAGACACTCATTCTAGGTCTGATTCTCAGGTGGGACAAGCAGTACTAAAACATCTTTTCACTACTGTTCCTTCTCACATCCCACCACCACCTCCGGGTACTGCTTGCTAGTCTATGCATGTGATTCTAAGCAGATTCACAAGCATCAGAAGACATGCATTACTTCCCGTAATAGCATTTCAGATGATTGCATCTGCTTAGATTCACATGCGCCCACCCTTCCTCCCCGCTCGGATGGTGTCATGATCTCTGCTTCCAAAAGGTCAGGGTTTTCCCAACTCCCTTGGAAGCAGATCCATAACCCAGGTTCCGAGTGCCAACCAGTCCCAATTGGGACCTTTTGGACCCAGTCCTGGCGCCAGTGGCACCAGGCTCATAAATATGCCCAGTCCCAGCGCTGGAAGCGCCGGGCTCATAATGCTTGGGTGGACTTACCTGCAGCAGACCATGCTGCTTACTTGCCTGCCAGTTGAGTCTCTGATCCTCTTCTGTTTGGAACTACTTTTCCTGTTGGGTGGGGCAGGAGCCACTCCCTAGATTCAGAACACTGGAACTCTTCTGGAAAGCAGGAACTCTTTTCTTACCTAGGCGTGGCTGTGGAAGGAGACACCGAAGCACTACAGGAGGCTATTTAAACCACACCCGATGGATGAATCTTGCTTTGCGTTATTCTGCATCCTCAGCAGCAGAACGCTCATCGTGTCTTCTGCATCTGATCCTGGGCCTAAGGAAAAAGGCTTATCATCGTGAATCCAGTCTTCAGCAACACCTATAAAGACAAGAAAGAACAGGTTAGCATTACGGTCTTCAGTGACAGCTCTTCACTTACCTGGTCCATCGGCTGTCACCAACGCCTCGCGCTGCATTCCGGCATCTGAAAGACAAAGGCTTACCTACTCTTCGCACGCTCCGGAGGCCTTCGGCGCTGCATCCCGCATCTGAAAGACAAAACAAGGTGCGTTTAAAGACATTGGGGAACTTTAATACTCACGTGCCATTACTCCTTTCCACATCTAACCCAGTGGGTATTCCGGCACCCTGCAGCCGCCCCGAACTTGTACCTGCAAAATAAAAAGACAGTTAGAGCTCATCGTGAAGCAGGCAACAAGCGCTTACTTACGTGCTTCCAGGCGCTTCTATTCATCACACGGGCTCCATCTGCAACTCACTTCAGCCCGCCATCCGCCATCGCCGGAACCCTGCAAAACAAGAGACATCATTACTAAAGACTTTAAAGACATTAGATAACCCAGTTCATTAATCCCACATTTTCTATCTGCAGACATCTTACCCTTCGAGCCAGACATACAGTGCACAGAGGTCCAGCCCAAAGAGCCAGCAGTGTGTTACACATCACCTTTGAAGATACGGTATACGCCCAGTCAAGACCGGCGCCTCTACGGGAATCAGGTGAGCGTTACAGATGGAAGGAAAATCGACATGTTACTACTTCTCTTTCTGTAATCACTCACGATAGTCATAAGGCTCCCTCACGGCAGGAAAAATAAAATCGGAGGGACCTCGACACATGAGGGACTTTGGGTACACTACACATCTTGTTAGGGATAGCGTTACAGGCACGTCCATGTCGACGTCCCCTTTCGATCCTCGAAAGACAAGATGCAATACTCTGCAGTTACCACTAGATGTCGGACTATATGCACAGCATGTGACTCTAAGCAGATATAATCATCAGAAATGCTATTACGGTAAGTAATGCATGTCATACTCAAGGTTTCTTGATTAAACAATTATTAATTTATTTAAGTCATTTGTATAAGCCTTCTTTTTAAGCCTTGACGCGTGAAGGGGGACTGGATAGAAATCTGCTGTTTGGCTGTTTGCTGCTTTGTTGCGTCGATGCTCCTCAAAGCCCAGACTGCCGGATATCGTTAAATATCTGCTGTGTAAGGTAAGGAGCCGCAGTATTGTCACACGGGTACGTCTCCCTGCACTACAACATTACCTAAAAACGACCCACCAAAACTGCCCCTCACAGCCGATTTCACCCCTCCTTTTCTGTTCGCCACTGTTTCGGCTGTAGTACTCAACAAAGTCCTACTCCCTTCCTTTTATTTAGACTAGGCTAGGTGGATCGGAGACGATAATTCAGTAACCGTAAGTATATTCAATCCAGGCTAGCTCAATACCCAGAGATTGCAGAGTGATAGTGCTGGCCGCACCCTGTCACACGTGGCACCATACGGATAACCCTATATTGCAGACAAACAGATTGAACAATTTTCACAATCAAGATTGGAGCTGATTTATTACCCCCTGCCGCCAGTTCCCATTCTATCCACCTTGGGAGCGCTTCAACTGCCTCAAATTCTCTGATCCTCCCAGGTGGTATATGGTGTCCGACACGGATGTGGCACTTCCTTCATACAAGTGTTGTGAAATAAAACTGGCTCTGAGGACTGCGGGCCCTGGCCTTTGACTCAGTAGCACGGTATACTTCGCGGTCCAAATTTTGTCACATCCTGACCTCTCAAAGGTAACGAGTCGTCCAACGACTCCGGACCTCGTTGTAAGCACCTGACCTGGAAGGCAGGACTCAACGGAAATCTCAAAGTATTTCATTATCTTATATTGCATAAAGAACCTGTGAGTCCGCGGCAGCAGCCCACATTCTTCAAAGTTCTGACTTTGTGCATCATCTATGATGGAAGAAGACTCTGTGCACATTGCAACAAACGACTCTAAAAGTGGCCCACATAAAGATAACGATCAAAAGCGCGGTCTACGACTACTACTATGATAGTAGTCAAAAAAAACTATGGGTAAAAACTCTGAGTTCTACTAAAAAAGATGATCAAGACATAAATGTCTCTCAGAAAGTTGATTCACAAATAAGTATCTCTCCCACTATATTCCAGCCACAGTGCCCTGCCTCCCATGGATGCAACAATGCCCAGATGATCTAGGCGCGGCACTAGAGAAACCAAATCAAATGGCAAAGAATGATCCCAATACCAACTAACTCGGACGTACATCTCCCTCTTCAGCAATTCAAGAAAGAGAATGCATGTTGCCCAAGCTCACCAATGATGAAATAAATGGCGATCCTTCAGACAACTTTTTACCCATTGAGGCGAGTATGCCGATATCAACAGATAGCTATCACACCAACCATCTCCCCTCAGCATGACAGATTAAGTCAGAAACTAGAATCTATTTCTTCACACAAAGATGAATGTTTAAATGAATGTTTAGAAAGCCAAGAAAAACAAAAGGATGATGTGAAATACCAGCATGACAAGACGACATATACAACGCAGCTCGAGAGACATTCACAACTACACCCCTTGTACCATGGTGTAACAGACCCTGTCGACTCTTCGACAGCAACTTCTAGCAATTCACCCCTCTCTTCCGGGAATTCAGCAATAGGTGAGTACTGCACCCCTATGATCTCGCAAAGGGACAAGGCTGCCTTGGCAAAGAGACAATGGCAATCTCTGTACGAAAGCAAGCGTCTTTCAAAGGACAGGGCAAATTCACACTCTGCTCAACGAAATCCAAGGATTGCCCGATTATCCTTGGAAATGATGGTGCTCATCGCGAATCAAGAAAAACTAAAGGACATTTTCGGGCACTCCTACCATGATACCTCGGCTTCCATGCCTCAGCCATGTCCTTTAGATGGTCGTTCCAGGCATCACATACCGAAAGCAGAAGTCCCAAAATCAAAATATTCTATGCAAATGCCATCGCATATACAAATGATTTCTCCACCTGAGCCATACAACGTGAAGTCACATATGCCCCATGAGCGCTGACATACCACCTTCAGCGGAGCATATGCCATCAATTCCCACCACTACGCAGGACCTCCAGAACATGCTTATTGCAGTAACATCTCAAACAATGATTCAGTTTTTTAAAATGCGTGTAGGCGAGTAAAGATCAAGTGACACTTCTTGCCCTCATTCATGCGAAGCAGATCTTCATTGAATCCTTCGTCCTCAAAATTTAGGACCAACAGGATTACGAGGCCGAAACAAGCAAGATGTGGCAATCGCGCCTTTCGGACATCGCCAGAAACGATAGGGCTGATAATACACAGCTTACTTCAGCCTTGATAACTATGATGACCTCTACCAACCGAACAAATGCTCCGCATTTAACTGTGCCACAGCTCGGACATACCCAAGCCAACGAAGGCATAGCAAATAAGGTGACAAGACATCCTACACGCGCCATGTACGATAAACTCTGAAGACCCCACCAATAATCTTCATTCGACTCTGGGTCCAAACTCCAAATATTGTCCATAGGATCCAAACCTTCTAACCAAAAACAACGAAAACAAACCTAATCACCCAGCAAGTAATTATCCCATCTTCACTCCTACGGCATAAAATGCAAAAGCTCAAACATAAGCTAGAACAAAAAAAAGACAAGTCGGCTCCAGGACCTTTCTTAGAAACCTCACCATGCCTAAACCAATATCTGGGAAGACACTCATGAAAACCTCACTTGGCACAATCATTCCATCATCACAATCACCAATATGACAGGAAATAGGTCCTCGACGCCTCATGGAAATGTGCATACTGAAGAACTAACCGAGGACGTGCAACTAGATATGCTGCAAAATCTAACGCAGCATTTCGATGAGGAACTACATCTCTGAGGGGGCATGGCCTGGCAGCCATGGAGTAGGCTGCATCTTCACCGAGCTCTGTGATCCGACAATAGATCCTGAAGAGCGCGAGCTGCCTGTCAGCTGAATCATGAGACATAAAGGCGTTTGGAACAGCATGCAAGCGTCCGCGAGCTGATTGACCCAGGCGTTTGCCAGATCTGATACTTTGTTGCAGAACTCGTGGTTGGCAACAACGAAGAGAACAAAGGCAAGATGGCGGCGTGGCTGGGGCAAAGGGACCCGTGAGGATGTGAGAAGATGCAGTGGAACGAGCGGCCCACCGGCAGTGGACAGTAGATGTGCGCCGTGTTCTTATATACATACCTGCACCGGCCAGAAAACGAGGGAAGAACACAGGAGGCACGAGCCCAGAGACAAGTGTGGACCGCCGGCGACAGACACTGCAGGCAATCGCGCGCAGGGAACAAAATGTGGCCCCGAACTCTGCGGGCATCCGGGAAGCAGGAGCGACCCTGCTAAACAGATGAGGAGGCTTGAATGAGTGCAGGATGGGCGGACCGGAATGCGGAGACACCTGCTAGCATAGCGGGGTGTAGAGGCTTGCAGTGCGGGAAAGGACGCAGCAAGACGCACAGCTCGCTGCAGCATGTGTAATCTGTGGCGAGCAAGTGGCGGACGACGGGGGACAATTGAACTTGGTTGTGGTGGCACTGATGGAACACGTAGGACCGTGCCACGTTGCTGAGACATAAGCATAAATACCACCCACTCGCCAGAGCTAAGCGGAGCCAAATACAGTTTAGGAACGTCACGGAGCTGCAGAACCGCTACCAGAGGTGAAGTGCTCGATCGGATGGCTGATCTGGAGGAGCAGACCTGGAGACTGGGGCCGTGAAAAACTCTTGGCGCGGTGCGAAAGGCACCGGGTGGCAGATACGCCAGATAACAAGAAGCAAGAGGAGGCTCAGCGCAGGGGCAGGGGCATGAAGTTACATGCACCAGCACATAGGCTTAACAATAAGCCTGCAAGTAAGGAGGAGAGGGTGGCTGGATAAGAGAAGGGGGCTGACGACAGTGTGCCCCCTCCCCCCTGCGGAATTGGCAAAGAAGGAGAATATCTGATAGGGAGAGCACAGCGATGCGAGGCTCCCCTTCCCCCTGGGATGCTGAGTATGGTGAAATTGCTGGCAGGCGACTTAGGACACGCATACTGGCCATTGGGAAGGTGGCCAGTAGGTAGCATGCTACAGGAACATTGGAGTGACATGCGAGCTGAGGGGCAAAGGAAGTCACGACATAATGAATGAACAGTGGCCAGAGTGGGAGGCAACTGCTGCAGTAGAGGCAACAGAAGTTGTGAACAAAGGCCCAACCGGTACACAAAGGCTGCAACAACTACGGTACTGAGATTAGACTTGGAATGGTGACCACTGTGGTGCATTAGAACCTACGTCACGGGAAGAAAACACATGGCAAGCTGCGGCAGCCAGCCCCGACGAGAAAAGGACTCGGGGCAGGAACAGAGTGTAGCAATGTCCGGGAAGAGCGGGAAAGCCAAGGGCAAACAGCCCACAATGGACATTTTTGGAAAGGCCCAACAAACCCCTAACACGGTACGGCGAGTACACCCATGGAGGTAGGCACCCCTCATGGGGACATCGCTATTTTAACAGCCATAGCAGAACTGAACTCCTCGTGGGGTGCAACGATGGCTGATATGAGAACGGCTCTTGAGAATAAAATAGATGCAGTGGGGATTGAAGTGAATTTGCTGAGACAGGACGTGAGGGCCCTTGCAGAGAGGGCGAGCAGCTTGGAAAGCGCGGTGAAGGTTAACTGGAGCGAACAACGCTAAAGAGGTCCACATACTGAAACAGCAAGTGGCTAACCTGGAGAGTCGAGCAGAAGAGGCGGAAGGACGAGCGAGGCGCAACAATATTCGGGTGGTCGGACTGCCGGAGGGGGAAGAAGGGCAGAACCCTACGACCTACGTGGAGAACATGTTATTGCAGGATATAGGAGTTGGTGAGCTGTCACAAGGGTTTGCAGTCGAGGTTGCCCATAGAGCACTGATGAGAAGGCGGCAACCGGGGGCTCCTCCCAGGGCAATCATAGTGAACATTTTGAATTAGAGACCGAGAGAAGATACTGGAATTTTTTCGGAAAGGAGGGACGATAGAGGATCAGCGACTATCGCAGCATATCCGGACTACACCATGCTGGTGCAAAGACAGCGATCTAGCTATGTGGCGTTTAAAAGCCGATTATGTGCTGCTTGATACAAATATATGCTCCTGTATCCTGCGAGGCTCAAAATTGTTCACAAAAATAAGGTGCTGTTTTTCGGTACCCCGAGGTGGCAACATGGCTGGATGCAAATGGCTGTCCGGCCCGAGACGAGGAGCAGGCTCAGCAAGCACGCGATAAGTGACCGCAATGCCATGTATGGTGGGGGGGGGGGGTCGCCAGTAGAAGAGCAATAGAACTGGGACATGGTCTAGCGCTGCGCAGTGTAAAACGAATGGCATTTGGACATGTTGGACTTGGAATATAATCAGTAAAACGTAAGACGGGCAGCGAAGGCAGCGCTTGGACTGGTACAGTCAGTCAGAGCTATATGTTGAAGAGGGCTTACCCCCAAGTAGTAGAATAGTTAGTTCACCACTAGGGTGATAATTCCCTGTTGTGCTGCTAGTACGGCCTTGGCCGAAAAGGGGCTAGATGCAGGGGTGCCTGAGATCCAGGGATGGAGCTGGGCAACAGTTGTGGGTGGGGGTTTGAGGGAAGGGGAGTGCAGTGGAAGTTTGGATAGGGGAGAAGGGGGGCGGGGGGAGAGTTGGAGTTGTTGAAGTGTTTGGAGTTGGGGACAGTTGGGAAAGGGGGGAAAGTTTGGGACATAGTTGGGGTGCGAGCCTACACCCCAGGAAAAGATAAGTCATGGGAGACCTTAAAGTAGTCGCTGTCACGACCCTCGCCCAAAACCCCCTCTGGCAAACCCATTGGCCAGGTGGAGTCAGGACTCGGGCCTCTACAGCCTGGCATCATCTTCAAAAGCATTCATGGGGCCAGTCCTGGTGCCTATGGCACTAGGCGCATACACCATGAAAAACAATGTGCTTGGGAACTACTTTATTGTATTGTCAGCCAACATGGAGGCATCCACATAGCTTGGTTCATAGGAACCAAGCTATGCGGTCTAGTATTTTGGGTGTGGTAGCCTAGGGACTACTTTACCTGGACTATTTTGTTGGGGATATTTAAACCACACCCGTGCAAGACAACATGCATCACGTTACTTTGCAGCTTGCAACGCGACGCTCACCGTATCCAGCTATTCCCTAGAACCTCAGAGAAGCAGAACTTGCAAGGAGACCAAAGGAACATCATTAGCAGCAGCATCTTACCTGCAATCCTTAAACACTCGCAGCTACTGAGAACAGCTTCCTCGAATCTGCACGCCTCCCAGACAGAACGACCTGAAAGAGGAAGATAGAGGCAACATTAAAGAAAGCAGTAGAGACATTCACAAATTACGAACTGCTCAAAAGGCATACCTGGCTGGTCGCCTCTCGGCTGGCACCACTCCAGACATTCCACTCACGCTGAAGAACACTGCGACCTACAAGGAAGGAAAACACAGGTTAATAAAGGCAAGACTGCAGCGCTGCGCATAGCGCTTACTTACCGCATTATAGCGCTCTTAATGCACCATCATTTACCAGCGGGGCTCAACCAATCCATTTCGACGCCCTGAAGCTCTGCATACCTAAGGGAGAAAAAAAGACATTTTAAACAAAGAAAGGAATGCAGGATAGCAACAAAACGAAAGAACAGCAATAAGACCTACCTGAACAATATCAAACGGGCCGGCGTCAGTGAAGTAACTGGACCGCAATCGCCCATGAAAGACAACGCGCCCCTGCAAAGAAGGCAGGATGGAGAGCACGCCTAATTCTACCACAAGGTGAGAAGAGGGCGCCAGAGGGACTGAAATCATACAGGGGTGGACGGAGGATACTTACCCCAGTCGGTCAGTCTTGAACACAGTCCTCCTGTATTTTTAGGTAGAACCTTCCCCGCAGACCACATCAGGGCAAAGCTGAGAAGCATACCAGGCTGGGTGGCGTCCCTGTGGATACCAGGTGAGCGTAACGGTCACCTGGAACATTGGGGGACTCAGTTATCTGAAAAGAAATAAGGTGATGATGTCCCTGCGCAGGCAGAATATTGACATAGCCTTGCTGCAAGAGACCCACCTAACGCGGGAGAAGCTGGAAATTGTGCGCAAAAAGTGGAGGGGGACTGTTGTGGGGGGGCGGCGTATTCAGCTTATGCAAGGGGGGTCATCATTTGGGTGGCACTTCATGTCCCGTTCCAGCTATTGCAACACACTGCAGAGCTAGACGGGAGGACGGTGATAATGAAAGGGTTGGTGGAAAATAGGGAAATATGTATTGTGAACACCTATGCCCCAAATCAGGACACAGCCGCATATTTCAGAACCCTATATGGTAAACTCAGTGGGAGAATTGGGGGGGTGATTTGGAGGGGAGACTTTAATAGAGTATTAAACCCGAAAATCGATAGATCGGATAACAAACAAGATAGGTCCACTCCTGCTGCGAGGACATTGCAATCACTATTAGTAAATTTTGGCCTGGATGATGTATGGAGGTCCCTCCACCCGCAGGAGAGACAATACTCTCACTATGCAGCCCCGCAGAACCTATATACTAGACTAAACTATGTGTTTGTTACACATGAACAGATGGCAGAAATATCGCAGGCAGAGTACAAGGCGAGAGTCCTTTCAGACCACTCGCCGCTGATAATAGTATGGTAATTCAGGCCCCTGAGAGCAAGGATACCAACATGGCACCTGCGAGCAGAGGCGCTGAAAGATGTGTATAGAGAGGACATGAGGGAGGAAATCAGCTTTTTTGAGATAAATAAGGGCAGCGTTAAGTCGGGGGGCACGCTCTGGGAAGCTTTCAAAGTGGTGGTGAGGGGGATAGCCATAGCAAAGTCCAAAGGATTGCAATGTGGGATCTTAACTGAACTACAGGCGGTGGAAGCGGAGCTAGAAATAGCATTGAAAAGGGGATGGAATACTAAAGAAGACGCGGAGGTAGTACTTGGATTGCAACAGAAATGTGCGGGATGCTGGGAGAGATTGTGCAACCTAAATTATAAAAGGTATATAGAGAGACAGCACGCAGGAGGAGATAAAGCAGGGAGAGTGCTGGCATGGCTATATAAAAATGAGACCCCCAGACCCACCATCAGAACGATCAAGAAGAGAGATGGGAGCATAGCAGACACTCAGGAGGAGGTTAATCAGGAATTTGTAGAATATTATAGGTCTCTGTACGGAGACCGAGAGGGAAGAAATGGCCAAGAAATAAGGGAAATGCTGGAAGATATTGGGTTGCCGCAGATTAGTGCAGAAGAAAGGGAAGAACTAGATTCCCCGATGACTTTGGAGGAACTGGAGGAGGTGGTGAGGCAATTACCTACTAGTAAGACCCCGGGGACTGACGGGCTACCAGGTGAATTCTACAAAACATACAGAAAAGAGGTACTCCCCCCCCCCCCGCTCTTAGAGATGTTGAACGAAGCATACGAGATTGGGAAACTACCAGAGTCCCTTAGAGAGGCGGTTATAATACCACTTCCCAAACCCAATAAGCCAGGAAGCGACTGTGGCTCGTACAGGCCCCTTTCAATGTTAAATCAAGACAGCAAAATATTAATGGCGGTCTTGGCAAATAGATTGAAGAGGATCATAGACAAGCTAATACACCCTGGCCAGACAGGCTATGTCCCTAATAGGAACATATCGCACAACCTCAGGCGTCTTCACCGAGTCATTGAGTACACGAAGGAAGATGCGGGAGAGATGGAGATTGTATCGCTGGATGCGATAAAGGCGTTCGACTCGCTCAGATGGCCCTGGTTGATTACGGCGCTAGCCAATTATGGCATACGACCGGGATACCTTCAATGGGCTTAGCTATTATATAGTGCACCATTGGCCAGGGTCAAGACAGGGGCTGTAATATCAAAGAGGTGGCAACTAAGCAGAGGCACTAGGCAGGGATGCCCATGGTCCCCTATGCTGTATATTCTGGCACTAGAGCCCTTGGCAATATATCTGAGACAGTAGTACGATGTAATAGCTAATTTTTGTGGGGGGAACCGTATTTAATCTCCCTGTATGCTGATGATATGTTGTTGTACCTACGCTATCCGGAGGAGAACCTCCAATATATACTGGAGGTGATGGAACAATTTGCACGACTCTGGCATAGCGGTGAACCCTGGAAAGTCCTGTGTTTCCACTAGACGGGTACAGGTGAGTCCCTGCAGAGCAGCTGCCGATCCTGCAGGTTGCCATGGGTGGTTAACACCTTTAGATATCTGGGAATAGATCTATACCATACGGTAGAAGCAGAACATGAACACAATACGGTGGTAGCAGTTAAGAAAATAGAGAATAGTATAAAGTTTTGGGCAAAGCTCCCCCTGGCAATGGTGGGATGGGGGCAATGCTTAAGATGGTAGTATTGCCCAGGCTGTTACACTGCTTTACGAACATTCCATACTTGATACCTAGAGGGTTCTTTGCTAGGTGGGACAGTGTATGCAGGGAATTCCTATGGCATGGGATGAGGCGCAGAGTGGCCCTATGGAAGCTACAAAACCCATACGAGAAAGGGGGCATAAAACTACCAAACTTTGAAGCTTACTATATAGCAAGCCAACTACAATATGTAGCTAAATGGCTCTCTGACGAGCCGACTTCGGAATTGACTGTTCCAAATGGACAGTGCCCCATTCTTTTTAAAGGAAGTGATTTGGTTGCCTAAGCAGAAAATGGGGAAACGCCCGGGGATGATGAAGCTCGGGTGGGAGATATGGCGGAAAGCCTGTCGGTTATGGGGAACCCAACCCCATGTTCCCCGCAGATCCCATTTGGTTGTTGTGGTTGGAAAGGACAGACAATTGACTGACTATTAGGAGGCACTGGGAAACGGTAGGAATATCTATAATGGGGGATGTGTGACAGGAGGGGAATATGCAGGATTTTGAAGAGCTGGCGGAGGACACGGGGCTGCATTCGGGACAGTACATTGCGTATCATGGGGTTGTGCGACAAATTAAAGAGACCTGGTCAGAGGAAACATTAGCAGGGGAGCCGGATGCCACCATAGACAGGATATACGATGTAACAGAATGAGGGCATGAAACATCTACATTATATGAGACGATAATGACCAGTGGTGGACTGGGAAGAAGAGGTGGGGGCCCCAATGAGCGCTGGGATGTGGGAGCGAGCTCAAGGGTATCATAAAGTGTCAAATGCCAGATTACAACAGATACAATTATATATAACTCACAGAGCGTATATGACACCTCAAAGAATAGCCAAATTCAAAAACGCAGGACGTCAAGCATGCCCGAAGTGTAACAAAGAAAATGTGGGAATGACGCACATGTTCTGGTCGTGTCCAATAATAGAGAAATTCTGGGGGGAAACAGCACAAAAGATGGATGAAAAAGGAATCAAAATGGGGGAGGACATAGCGTGGGCTTGTATAATAGGAGGGTTCCCCAGGCCACGCAAACTTCAGCATGTTAGCAAGCTGAAAGACCTGGCGTATGTTCTTGCAAAGAGAAGAATTGCTATGGGATGGAAGGCGTGTTACAAACCCAATCTGGTGCTATGGTGGAAAGATTTGCAACAATGGGCAGAGGTAGAGACTGTGGTGTGGCGGGAAGCGTGTAAAGGCGGGGGGAAGGAAGAGGCGGGTACTTAAGTGAGCTGGAGGCAATTGATAACAGAACTTTTTGGGCCCACATATGAAGAATCTAGTGGCTGGGATTCAGTGAGTATAGAGGATGAGGAACCCATAATGCAGGATGTACAAGCAGAAAAGGAGGGAAGTAGGCCTGGTGGGGGGGGAGGAGAAGCAGTGGACCTGTATGTAACACTGTATATTTGATTATTTTCCCTTCTTGCACTGTAAGTTTGGTTTGTATTGTGTGTTGAAAAGTTAATAAAATATGTTTAAAAAAAAAAAAACTAGATCTCTCAGAAGAAGCACAGATCCAGCCAAGTGACACCTCGCTTGTGATTGTGGATGAATATAAGAAATCGCGCTCACAGCAGGAATCACAGGTGACTGTCGTGTGAAGACATATCCAACTCCACTCTTGACAGAGCACACTCAAATCGCACTAGAACCGATGTCTCTCATATCCAATCACCACCTCCGTCAAATTAAACACTAAATACTGGATTATTACAACCAATATTTGTTAATCTGCGGAAAACTACAATGTCACACGCTGTATCTCTAAAAAGAACACAAGAAAATGCAGATGAACTGATTCTTAATCGAACAAATCCTTCTTGTCCAGCTAACTATCGCCCAATTTCCATTACTCCCTTTCTTGGCAAACTCCTGCAAAAGTTGGCCATCTCTCATCTTAACCTTCATTCCAATTCTGTTGGCTGTCTCCATGACTACCAATCTTGCTTCAGAGCTGCCAGAAGCACGGAAACTGCTCTCCTGAACATCCGTGAAGATCTGCTCTCCAACCTTGACTCTAACATTCCCTCTGTCCTCATCCTCCTCGATCTCTCTTCTGCCTTCGACACGGTCAACCATACCATCCTGCTCAACCGTCTCTGTGAACATCTGGGTATCACTGATCAGGCTCTGACCTGGCTGACCTCTTTCCTCTCAGATCGACCCTCCCAGGTCCAACTTGGGTCCTTCCTTTCATCTATCTTCCTCTCTAACTGCGGTGTTCCCCGGGGTTCTAACCTCTCACCCTGGCTTTTCAACCAATACCTGGCAACTCTCGCCCACTGCATTGCCACTTTCTGCTAAAATGTCTAGTGCTACGCTGACGACACTCAACTAATTTTCAGGCTGCCCTCTGCCACCTCCTCTCCCATCTCTGATTGCCTAACTGCCATTCAAGATTGGTGTGCCGCCAATCATCTTTGTCTGAATGCCAGCAAGACGGAGACCCTCCTCGTCGGCACACCTTCACCATCCTTTCCCCTCACTCTCTGGCCGGCCTCCCTTGACCCACCTCCTACCCCCACCTGCGAGGCTAAGAACCTCGGGGTCATATTTGACTCCACCCTTTCCTTCTCCGCCCACATCTCTGAGGTCTCTTAAAAGTCAAATTTCCGACTGCACCACCTCAGAGGTACTCTGCCTTTCCTCTCCTTCCCCCAGAAGCTCATGGTATCCCAAGCTCTGGTTCTCTCTAGCTTGGACTATTGTAACAGCCTCTTTCTAAATCTACCTGCCTCTACTCTCCGCCCTCTGCAACTAATCCAGAACAGGACTGCAAGACTTGTCCTTGGCCTCAAGCCCTGGGATCGTATCTCTCCAGCTCTGAAATCTCTCCACTGGCTCCCAGTGGATGCAAGGATTAAATGCAAAACCCTCTGCCACATGGCTTTCTGGGGCCTGCGTCCAAAATACCTTGAGCTATACCTCCACAAATACCTCCCCTCTCAAGCTCTTTGCTCCTCTACTTCCAACTCCCTCAGGGTCAGTCGTTTTTCAAAGAAACAAGCTGGGGGTAGATCTGTCTTTGGCTGGGCACTCCCTCCGGAACAGCCTCCCTGCCACTCTAAAACTTGAGGAGAACCATCTCCGGTTCCGGAAACGCCTCAAGACCTTTCTCTTTTCTTCTGCCTTCGCTCCTCCTCTCCCCTTCTGATCTGTTCTCCAGCATGGGGTCTGGCATGGATTCACATGCTCATGAATATTCCCCATCGTCAGGCTGGGAATCCTTGGTAAAGAAAAAATCAGTATCAGTTTAGTTACTGATCTGTCTTTCGTAGTAGTAACCAATCACTGATCTCTGCGTCATACTGACCACAGCCAATGACTGCCATCTCCCTAAGCCCCGCCTCTGGCAGCCATCTTCAGATTTTTACCGCACGTTCAAGTGTTGGGATCCTCGTGCTATTGCTCTCAAGCTTTAGTGCTTTTTTCGCGTTTTTTCATAGGAACATTTTCTCTTTTTCGGTCAAAAGAGCCTCAAGCTCCACCGTTTCTTTATCCAATCAACGGGGACCCGTGTCGGATTCTTCTACGCCCCTCAACAGTGAAGATTTCGTCGAGCCACGCTTTTGGGGGACTCCAGAAGTTTCTCAGGCCCATCTCGGACATGGCCCAGGAGAAGGGAAGCTCGACGCCCGGAAAGCTGTTCAGGGTCTGCCCTGGATGCCAGCTTCAGAATGTCTTTAAGGAGGACGAACACTCCCTTTGCCTCTACTGCCTGCATGAGGACAAGACGCACGTGGAGAAGGACTGTGCATTTTGCGGCAATATGTCAGAGCGGACCATGAAGGACTGCCACCTGCGTCTCGCCAACTGGCTGGAAGGGAAGAGCCCGTCGGGCGAGAAAAAGAAGAAGTCCGAGCGGTCTTCTAAGACCTTTGAGGGCGCCCCGGTGATGGGGGCCCAACAGAAGGCCAAGCACCGCGAGTCCGCTGGCACCGGGAGCGCCGAACGGTCGGGCTCCACGGGTGCCAGGCAGGGCGCATCCTCCCCGGCGTCATCAACCACGAGCCAACGCTCTGGTTCGGGTAAGAGGAAGGCCGAGCACCCGGCGAAGCTCCTGGAGAGAACCCGGTCGAGCTCGAAGGCCCCATCGGAGGGGGAGCGAGGCGGTGACCCTCCCCCCAAGAGCGCACCTAAGGTGGTGAAAGCCTTGATCCACCCTGCCAAGGCCTCTATCGAGACAGTCGCGGTGGCCCTGGCTCAGCCTGTGGAGGCTACACCAGTGGAGGTGACCTCGGGGCCCAGAGTCTCCCTGTCACCGCGGAGGGAGTCCTCTTTCGTGCCCATCGACAGGACCCCTGTGAAACCTCCGACGGAGAAGAAAAAGGGGAGGCGGAGGGTTGACGTGGATTCGGCCTCAACCTCTGAAGAGGAGCTGATCAAAGTCTTAAGCCACGCCGTTGGCGTGGAAGAAGACCAGCCCGTCGGGAGGGACCCTGACGTCGGAGACGACGATGACGTTTGAGGGTGCCGACGAGGCTCCTGACCGCCCGTCGGAATCCCCCCAACCAGTGCCGCAAGACAACTCGGCGGCCATTTTGTTGGCTATACAGTCCTTATGCTCGGAGATAAGGACGAGATTGCCGCTACCACCAACGGAGGAACCGCTCCCGACGGGGGACCCGGAGCCAGGCCCTTCTGGGAGCCCTCCTCCTAAGAGAAGGATTCATCCTCCACCTCCTTTTCAACCATCGCGCCCTGCTCAGCCCTCCTCCCCGTCCACGACCCGTGGGGATTATACGGGGACGGACACCACCGCGACGGGTACAGACGACGAGGTTTACGAGGATCTCCCGTCGTCGCCTCCTCCCTGGGCTTCCCCGCTCGACGAGATTGGATCGTTTCATGCCATGATCGCCAGGACATCCAAGCTTTTCCAGCTGTGCCCGGAAGAGAAGGAGGGTTTCCTTTATCAACGGCGCAAGACCAAGAGGAAGACGGTCCTCGCTGTACCTCTACTGGACGATATCTGGGATGAGGGTCTCGCCCTCCTCAAGAACCCATCCACAACGCCTGCGAGAAGGGATCGGTACGAGAAGAAGTACCGGGTCCCGGACGCGGCCCCCTTGTGCCTTCAGGCACAGCCGACCCCGGACTCGGTCGTCTCCGCAGCGGCCAGGAAGAAAGCGGGGGGGGCTTCGGCCTCTACGTCAACCTCCCCGCCGGACGGCGAGGGAAAGAAATTGGACACGATGGGACGCAGAGTCATCTCATCGGCAGCAACAACTATTAAGGCTGCCAACGCCTTGGCTATCGTAGCCCGCTATGACAGGGAGTTGTGGTACAAAATCGCCCCCCTGCTGGACTTCCTACCAGGCGACAGGAGGCCCTAGAGATCTTGCAGGAAGGAGAAGTGGTGTCGGACCACACCATTACGATAGCGACGGACATCGCTGACACTGGGTTTCGCCAGTTGGGCAACGGCATGTGCCTTAGACGGCGTGGATGGCTCAAGGCAACGGACTTCCGGCAGGACGTGCAGACCAGAGTCTTGGACATGCCGTTCGACGGGAGCAACCTGTTTGGGAAAACAGTGGCCGATTCCCTACAAGCCATCAAGATGGACACGGAGACGGCCCGGGCCCTTGGTGTTCTCCAGCAACGACGGCCACCCTTTCGGAGCGCCGGAGGCAAGCAGGGTGCCTCCAAAGGTTCTGGCGGCGGATTTTCCACCTATCGTCAAGCAGCCCGTTTGTCGTCACAGGAAGCCTACAGGGATGAGGCAAGTCGGGCGGACCCCGCCGTTGTCGCCAGGGAGGACAAGGCGGCAAAGCATCGTCGAAGCAGGACTGAACCGGCTGTGGGGTCGGGCCCCCACCGAAGCACCCCGGTGGGAGGCCGGCTGGCGAACTTCGTCAGCGTGTGGGAGTCCATCTCCACCGACCATTGGGTGCTGGACGCCCTGGCCCATGGTCACGCCCTTGAGTTTGAAAGAAGTGCCCGCACGTCCCCACCATGGCCAGGAAGGAACATCACGCCCCTCAACTTCTCTTGGAGGTAAAGGCGATGCTCAAGAAAGGCGCCATCGAGCTTGTCCCAAAGAGGCTTCGGGGCTATGGAGTTTACTCAAGATACTTCCTCGTGAAGAAGACAGGAGGATGGCGTCCCATCCTGGACCTACGACGACTGAACAAATTCATCAAGGCACAGAAGTTCCGGATGGTCACCCTCCAGCACATCCTGGGTCAGCTGGAGGAGGGCGATTTCCTGTTGTCGTTGGATTTGGAGGATGCTTACTTCCATATCCCCATCCTAAAGGGACACTGAAAGTTTCTCAGATTCGTGGTCCAAGGGCGTCACTACCAGTTCAGAGCCCTTCCCTTCGGATTGAGGTCAGCACCCAGGGTGTTCACCAAGTGCCTCGCACCGGTGGCGGCGCGGCTGCGCCTGGAGGGGATCCACGTCTACCCCTACCTGGACGACTGGCTCATCCGAGCAAAGACAAGGGAACTCGCCGTGGAGCACACGGCGAGGACCGTCCAACTACTCACGGACCTGGGATTCACCATAAACTACGCCAAGTCCCACCTGGTGCCCGCGCAAGACGCACTGTTTCTGGGAGCGAAACTCGACACAGCGGCGCTTCTGGCCTCTCCGTCGGAGGAAAGGACGAGGGCCATCTTGGACAAGGTGCAGCGGATGCTGGTTGCGGACGTGGCCAGGGTGAGGTTCATCAAATCCCTCCTCGGAATGATGTCTTCTTGCATTTATCGCATCCTCCTGTGCAGGCTTCGGATGCGACCGTTACAGGAGTTTCTGGACGCTCGCTGGATTCAGACGACGGGCAGCTTCGAGGACAGGATCACACTCGATGAGAGCTTCCGACGAGCGATCCAGTGGTGGGGCACCCGCGCGCATCTGACGGCAGGCATGGACTTCCAGACCCTGGGCCACCAGGAGACAGTGACTACGGATGCCTCCCTGGAAGGGTGGCGAGCGCACACCGAAAATCTGCACGCGAGAGGCCTTTGGCTTCCGACAGAGAAGTCCCTCCAAATCAACGTCCTGGAGCTCTGAGCAGTGTTTTGGGCCCTCAGGTCTTTTCTTCCATCCCTCAAGGGCAAGGTGGTGAGGATCTTCACCAACAACACCACCACCATGTTCTACATCAGGAAGCAGGGCGGTACCAGATCCCCAGCCCTGTCCAAGGAGGCGCAGGATCTGTGGCATTGGGCCGTCGCCCAAGGGCTGTTTCTGGTGCCGTTTCATCTGGCAGGAATAAAAAACACCATCGCCGACTCGCTCAGCAGAGAGTGGACCGCCTCTTCCGACGGTGGGGCACTCCCCAGATCGATCTGTTCGCGACGGCGACGAACTCCAAGTGCCGGAGGTTCGCCAGCAGGTTTCCCCAGCTGAGGAGCATGGGCGATGCTTTCTCGTTCCCCTGGGAGGGCCTGTTTCTATACGCGTTCCCTCCATTGCTGTTCCGGCTCATCAACCAGCTCAAGAGGTCACGGTGCAGGATGATCCTCGTCGCACCTGCGTGGCTGAGGCAGATATGGTTCCCGGACCTTCTGGACTTGTCAGCGTCCCCGTCAATCAAGCTGCCAGTGGACGCGGATCTTCTCTCCAGGGAAGGAGGCGCCATCCTCCATCACGACCCGAAGTCGCTGAACTTGCAGGCCTGGTTCCTGCAGCATTAGAGTTTGGAGGTTACGACATACCGGCCGACTGCAGAGGTTCTTGCAAAGGCCATGGCGTCCTCAACTCTTAAATGCTACGGACACAAATGGAAGAGTTTCTCTGTCTGGTGCTGTGCACAGAAGATTAACCCTCTACGGATTACGGCTCCTCAAGTACTGCCGTACCTACTGACGTTGGCCAAGGCTGGACTGGCCCACGCTTCCATCAAGATTCATCTTGCCGAGATCTCCCGATACACCAGAACCACGGGACGGATGTCTTTGTGGTCTCATCGTCTGGTGAACGAATTCATGAAGGGACTGTTCAGATCGTTCCCGCCGGTGAAGGCTCCGGCCCCGGCGTGGGAGCTCAACGTGGTGCTGACCAAGCTCATGGGACCCCGGTTCGAGCCTCTGCACTCAGCTCCGTTGAAGTTCTTGTCGTGGAAAACAGCGTTTCTTGTGGCCATCTCCTCCGCACGACGAGTGGGAGAGATCCAGGCCCTTTCCTGCAAGCCACCGTACTTGACTTTTCACGACACGAGGGTAGTGCTCAGGACGCACCCCTCCTTCGTGCCCAAGGTGCCGTCGGACTTCCACCTCAACAAATCCTTGGTGTTGCCTGTTTTCTTCCCGTCGCCTTCGTCGCCGGCTCAAAGGACTTTGCACTCGCTGGATGTGGCGAGAGCGCTGAAGTTCTACGTGGACCGCACGAAGAGTTTTCGGAAGACGTCACAACTTTTTGTGAACTTTGGACCTGTCAATCAGGGGAAGGCTCTCTCAAAGGCTTCCATTTCCAGATGGCTCTCCGGCTGTATCATGTACTGTCATCGGTTGGCAAACCGACCGCTGCCCGGCCATCCGAGAGCCCATTCCACCAGAGCGATCGCAGCTACCATGGCGTTCCTATCTGGTGTGCCCCTGCTGGACATCTGCAGGGCTGCTACGTGGAGGTTGACGCACACCTTCACGAAATTCTACTGCGTCGACCGGGATTCCAGGGAGGAGTCCAGGGTCGGCCAAGCAGTGCTGCGCAACCTGTTCGCCTAAGGTGAGCCTGGTGAGAAGGTAAGAGATGCTTAATGTTGAGTTGTTGTATTGCTTAATGTTGAGCCTGTTGCCACCTCCCGTGGTTGTGCATGTGTGTACTGCTACGTATTCTTTTATTCATGAGCATGTGAATCCATGCCAGACCCCATGCTGGAGAAGGGACAAGTTACTTACCTGTAACTGTTGTTCTCCAGCATGGGTCTGGCATGGATTCACATGCAAACCCTCCCGCCTACCCCTCTGCGGCTCTTCACTTGGTCATACTGCCACTTCACGTGCTACCAAATCTGAAGATGGCTGCCAGAGGCGGGGCTTAGGGAGATGGCAGTCATTGGCTGTGGTTAGTATGACGCAGAGATCAGTGATTGGTTACTACTACGAAAGACAGATCAGAAACAAAACTGATACTGATTTTTCTTTACCGTGGATTCCCAGCCTGACGACGGGGAATATTCATGAGCATGTGAATCCATGCCAGACCCATGCTGGAGAACAACAGTTACAGGTAAGTAACTTGTTCCTTCTCTCTTGGCACCGTGCACCTGGGCACCCTCTGTCCTTCGGGCCCAGGTACCTGCTCACCCTGCCACCCTCCCGCACTGCCTCCGGTCTGTATCTGTACCCATACAGCCCACCCCTTTTTCTTCCTGCACTTTTCAGACCTACCCTGTCTGCTGCCTTAAACCTAGCACTTGCACATTGCTGGCTGCATTACCACTGTTCGTTGCCTTGATTTATTTTTTGTTATTCATCTGTTTCTCCTCTGCTTCGCACTTTCCACCTCTCCCCCCTTCCGTGCACTTTTCCCCTCCCCCCTCCCATGCACTTGCGCGTTCTCAATGTCACTGGGCCTAGTAAGATCGCTGTTTTGTTCTCCCCTTTTCCCCTCCCTTGCCTTGTCGCGCTCTGACCCACTTGTGTACGAGCGCGATAGAAATAAAATCTCAATCAATCAAAATGTCCTACGTCTATTCAAAGCAATCCCCAACTTAAAAAATATCACCACACAAGATACCTTGACAGTAGATTTTACGGAAGAGAGACATCTGGATAGAATTCAGTTACTTCTCACATCCACCAACACAAAACAGCTCATCAAACAAAAGAGAAATCCATCTTCGCTTGGATTTGAAGTATAAAATGTAGAACCACAAAAAGAAGCGCAAAGGGAAAAACTCTAGAAAAAATAGGATTTCTATCAACACAAGATAGCCTTCTGGACAATCAACAAAGAGCAATAGGAGACGAAAACCCCCACAGATACACTTGGACTAGAGGAAACAGACACCAAGAGCTCTACAAGTCTCACCAAAAGCAATCGGAGTACAATGACCACCATATACAAAGGGTAATGGATTGGTCACAAACAACATATTCGGAAAGAGCAGACGCTACCCAATAACCATTATTGCAATCACTTGACTCTAAAATGTCATTATGTTCCTGGAATATGCAAGGAAACAACCATCTATTCAGAGAACAGGCTCACAACGTATCCCACTATGACATCCTATGTATCCAAGAATCATGGATCTCAACTCATTCGATCTGTGATGGTTACACTGCATTGATGACACCTGCGATAACCAGCAAAAACGGGTGGCCATTTGCAGGTTTGCTGACCTTAATTAGAGTGGACAGCAATCACACAATTGTGGAATCAACTAATATCATTGAATGGATCCAAATCACTGTACTTAGTTTTATCAAGGCAGATTCGACCTGCAAATCCGAACTACTCGGCATAGTTAATAACTATTGGAACCCAGTGGCCATTGCAGACGAAACAATATCGACAAAGTTTGCACCGGTATCGATGAAATCGTCCCAAGATATCCAAAGATCAACATAATACTATGTGGGGACCTGAATCTCCACATGTATTATCGTGCAGGCACACCGTTAGAAACAATTTGTCTACACGTGCTCAACGCTGGCTCAAAGAAATGTCAACCAGAGGTCTCTCTAGAGTGCATTTCTTGGATAAAGTCACACTTAAACCGTCCCACACGTGGTCCCGAGGCTTTTCCGGTGCCATCATTGATTACATTTTTCTATCCAAACAGATCCTTTCAAAACGTATCCAAGTCAAAAATTTGAAATCTGACAACAGCGATCATACCATCTTGACAATTTTGTGGCAAATGTATAATACATTGAAGGAAAAACGTGATCTTCCAGAACTGACATTAAATCCGGGTTTGAATAGATTCAAAATCTCCCATGATGATCTGCGAAAACTGTCTGACCTAATAAATTGTAATTCCCTGTCAGACACACGATGGTTGAATTATCTACAAGTATTGAATAGATTCAAGCTCCTCCGAACATCAGTAAGCCAAAAGAACCAATATCATACACATGCTTACTCAAGCACAATTGCGAATAAGAAAAAGGAATTGAGACGTGAAGTTAAAAAAAAATATGGCAACTTCTGCAAATAAACTATGAAAAAATAGGACTACTCAGGCAGCAGTACAATAACTGGATGAAGAGTAATAGATCTCTGCAAAGTCAAAATGATGCCGAAATAATGCTGCACGCTCTAAATAAGCATACTACAAGAGATCTGTGGAAACTACTGAACCCTCAATCGGCTTCCACATATAAAATGTCAACATACATGGATGAACAGAGTTGGAAAACGCATTTCTTGAGCCTCTATAAGTATAGCACCACTGCAGATAACCAGGCCAGTCATCGACTAGAAAACCCCTGGTCCTTCACTTGAGAGACTGAAGACATTCAGAAAGCGATCCCCAAATTGAACCCCTCACGGGCGGCTCCTGATTGCCTTTCTAATGAAGTCATTAAAGCGAATAAAACCATCTGGATAGACATCTGCTCTGTCATGGTCAAAGCCCCAGGCCCTGGTACTCAGGGCCTCTGTGCCACATCAGTGTCCCTGCATGGCCTCCAGGGCCCAATCATGCCCCCCAAGATTCTCCTGCTCATAAGGCCGAAGGAGGAGCTGGAGCCCCCAATGGGAATGGAACAACATGGCTGCCCCCACATGGTTCAGTTCAGAACTGAACCATGCGGTCTAGCATCTAGGGTGTGGTCAGGCCTGAAGGCACCTGGGATACCTGGAGACTATTTAAGCCATGCCCGAGTTGCAGCACACGCTTCGCGTTGCTCTGCACTCGTAGCGTGACGTTCACTGCGATCTGTCCTCAGCACTCCTGGCCTGCACCTGCAAGGAAGAGAAGAACACCACCATTATCCATCCTTACCTGCTTGTCATTCCAGCTCCTGTCGTCCGCTCCGGTGTCACCTCAGAAGCTTGTCCTCATTTCAAAGCAGCAGCATGGAGGAGAGAAAAGAAAGACAATATTAGTAAGCGTTCGCATTCCTCATTCAGGCATTATTCGGAAGCACGCTTACCTGAGCGGAACTCGCTGCTGATTTATTCCATGCCGGCCTTCATCAACCTGCAAGAGAGAGGCAAGTCGGGAGGCTCTCATACTTACTCGACGGCGGTCTGGACAACATCCACTCTTCGCTCAGCATCTGCCCGGCCGCTCGCCATCCAGAACACCTCGGCAGCCTGCAAGAAAGAATAGACAGGTTAGCAAAACAGCAAAGGCGCACATAGCGCCGCGCTCTGCGCATTCACTTACCATCTCGAGCACCGCCCTACCAACCAGCTCGGCGTCTTCATCCCTTCTGCACCTAAGCGAGAAGGAGGTCATTAACAAGGGCAATTACCTTTACGGACAAATAATTAAGAATAGACTTACCTGAAGAACTGAGTCCCAGCAGGTCTGGACTCTCGGGCCCGTGCTAGTGAAGCAACTTGGCAGCGATGCGCCCATTTCACGATGCACCCCTGCACAGAATTGCAGGACTGAGAAAGCATCTTACTGAAATCCAAGGTGAGGAAAATTCTAAAGGGGTCGTTGGGGTTCACAAGGGAGGTGGGCCCAAAGAGACAGAGATTGTGGGCTAAACCAGAACTCCTGTATTCCAGACTAGATCCTTGGCAGAACGAGAACCCGGGGAAGGCGAGTCCAGTTCTGGAGCGGTCCAACCAAGTCGGGAGGCGTCCCTGTGGATACCAGGTGAGCGTTACAGCTCCCATATCTTCAACACAATTGACAAAACTAAGTCCATTCCACCATCATGCTAAAAAGCGGTATTGCTACCAATTTACAAAAAGGCAACACAAAAGATCCATGTAACTATAGACCCATCGCCCTTTTAGACCCATTGGGAAAGATTTTTGCTAACATACTTCTGGAGAAACTAAACACGTGGGCCAAAGCTAACCAGATATTCGCAACAAGACAAACTGGTTCTGTGAAGCATGTTGGCACAAATATCAATCTATTTCTATTAAAACTGCTAAAACAAGAGGCATTTTACAACAAAAGACAAATATACGCAGCATTTATCGACCTCAAACTGGTGTTTCATTTAGTCAATAGAACACAGCTGCGGACCAAACTACATCAATGGGGATGCCCGGACAGCATACTGGAGCCATTAAAGCTACTCTATGATAATACATCTATTAGTTAGACTATCAAAAGACGGCACAATCTCAGATGCCATTCCAACATTAACTGGCCTTAAGCAAGGCTGTCCATTATCAGTGACGTTATTCAATCTATTCACTGCTGATTATGAAACTGAGGCCAAGACCCCGATGGCAAATCCACCAACGTTCAATGGAACAAGTATCCCATGCATTATGTACGCATTGTTTTATGCTCGCAAACTCCAAGAGGCCTTCAAACAGCCTGTCAAAATTAGAGGCCTATATGAAAGCAAATCATCTCAAAATAAACACCCAAAAGTCGAAAGTTATGCTGCTAGACCCGACCCACAAGACAAATCAGCATGCGAAAACAATGTTCCTGAATGACCAACCCCTAGCTCAAGTAACAACTGTGAAATATTTAGAGATTTGGGTGAACCAATCGCCCACAGAATCCAAATGGAGTAACCATCTGCAAACGAAAACTCTATCATTAGCCGGCCAAGGTCGTTTCCTACATCAAAAATATGGGAAATTCTCAATGCAGCCAATCACATTTTACAACCAAAAGGTTGTGGCAGTCCTTCTCTGTGGATGTGAATCGATAATTAATCTAGATGGAACGATATGGCTCAGCCTAGAAGGTCTTTTTTGGAGGAAAGTCCTGTCGTTACCACAGTCATTCCCAGTGGTCCGCCTTAGATATGAATTGGCACTCAATCGCTGAAATCACTCTACATATGGAGAAAACTAGATTTATACAGGAAAATCACTACAGATACACACCGGTGCTAGAAATATTCCAAGAAAAAAAAATACAATACAAGCAACTACCCTGATGGCGTGGAAAAACCATATGGAAGACATCAGAATTTTGGCAAATATCTCAACAGAATTGCTAACACTACCACTGGAAAAAGCAAAAAAATGAATCGGCCAAAGCGACAGGATAGCGACCATAGAGGCCAAAGCAAAATTCAAACTTAACCAAGAATGTAAATTTGATACTCACCCAGTAAATTGCCTCCCAGCTTATCTTCAACGCTTTCCATCTGCCCAAGTCAGAGGCACTTTTTTACGTTTCTGGCCAAATTTGCCACCAACTCGAGAACTATTGTCAACCAGGAAACTTTTACCAAAGGACAAGGCCTTCTGCAGATTCTGCAATCAAGAAAATGAGCTCGAAACACTGAAGCATATTATCATCTCCTGTCCAGCTCTGATTGATACAAAGCTGCGTTTTAGAGACGTGTATCGATCCTCATCAACTCAACTTGCAACTGAAGACCGATGGGCTAAATTTCTTCAGGGTGGAACGAAAAAAGAAATCTTCACCATTGTTCACGTTCTAAAGATGATTTTATAAGACAGTAGGAAATAAGAAACCATCTATGTATATTTTATCTGATCATTATTCTGAAAATGGTATATACCGAAGGTGAAAGGTTTAAAATCTAAATCGCATCATTTTAATAAAAAAAAATAATGAGCCCTCTTTAGAAGGGTGCCATATATATGTAACACAAAAATATACACACTCTCGGTTTCTTTAAATCAGTAAATGCCCATTTGGGATGCAACACAGATTTTTCCTACACCCAGAGGTGACTTAAATGACTAGGACACTGTGGACATTAATGTATCACTGGTACATTTGGAGCAATACTGAGGTCAGTGTCAAACGAAGTTGAGGGAATAAAGCAATGGTTAACAAATATTCTTAAGCAGGTTAGTACTTTTTGAACCCTCCAATGCAAAGTAAATTAACCCTTTCCTGGGGGAAAGGCAAAGCACAAAGTTAGAGGTAAGAAGAGTCTTTCAGGGAGCCAGGACAGCCAATGTTAGTTGAGCAAAAGTCTAGGTGAGCTGAAGCACGTCTTGCAGGTAGGTAAAAAGTCTTGCACAATGTTTTAGAAGTTTTTGTATAAAAATGAAATCACTGTAGGGCCACAAGCTGGGAGGCTTGTGAGGAGCAAAGCTGCAGTCAACTCTGCAAAGGCAACCAAGACAAGTCTCAACTGAGAACTAGCAAGGCTACACAACAAGCAGTAAGTCCCCTTAGTTTTACAGTACCTTTGGTTGAAAATAATTGGTTCCAGCTGACCTCTGTTCCTGTGTAGGTCTGCAGAGCCTGTTGTTCCTGGGCCTCAGTCGTGGGGACAAGAGGAAGGACATCTGGGGACTCCTGCACTACGAATGGAAGGTCGGCGGGAGGAATGGGCAAACTTCAGATCAGTGGCACTTCGCGGTTTCAGCTTCTCGCGGCTCTAGCAAACAGCACCACCGCAGTTCTCGGATACCACTATGGACTTTCCTCACATCTGGGGTCCCGCACTCTGTTGAGGTGGCTCAGGCTTGGTCAGTCCTGCTTCATGGGAGCCCGGAGTTTCTTCCTGAAGCTCGGGTCCGAAGACACTCACTCGATTCTGGTGTTCCTCTCCCTGGCAATCGGTTCCTGCAGCAGCAGTGGAAATACAGCCAGTTCCGAGAGGATTTCCAGATAAACTCATCTTGGGGTCGATTGGCCCCACCAACCCAAGGGGAGAAGTCGTCCTTTGCAGGTCTTCTTTAGTCGAGGTGAATTGGGAGCTTCAGCACTGCAGCAGGGCTTCACCAGGCAAACCAACGGTCCAGGAGTTGCAGCAAGTGTCTCTTCCAAGTTCTTCTTCGTATTCCTTTGTCTAGTGATCGACTCTGCCTTCCAAGCAAAAAGCCTTGCCTGTTATGCAGGTTTCTCCCATTCATTTTGTAGCCTAGCTGTCAATCACACAGCAGAGTGGCTGTCCTCCAAGGACAGCCCTCAGCCATTCACCCATGGGTTCATTCCTGTAACCAAGGAGACTAAGCACAGGGAGTTTCGGGCACCTCCCTCGCTTCCTACACCTCCCTCGCTTCCTGCCCCGCCAGACACAGGCTTCACTAGTGAATCCCGCCAAAGACAAAACGAACAACGAGACCAAGCCTGGTTTGGCGCGCAGAGTAAATCTCAAGAAGGACCTTTCCAACAAGAAATGGTGAAAAAAGAAGCCCAGGACCATTTTACGAAATTGGCACCCATGGGTGCTTTACTGCAGCTGCAATTGCAGCCCACAATAAAAGCACACAATGGTAGGAAAAAGTGAGCCACTGCCGCCAGCCATTAATTGTAGAAAGGGTAACATAAAAAATGTTACATGCAAAACTAGACAAAGGGGATACTAAGTAACCCCACCAGCACCCTATGGTAAGATAGTGTGTGCTGGGTCTAAAAAGTTAAAAAATGTAAGTAAAGTAAATGTCACTCTTCACCAAGAGAAGGTATTTAAACCTTTGGGAAATCTAAGAGACTTCCCTGTGCCACTGCACTGAAGGTGCTTTGTCACAATGTAAAGATGATGCCAATGGAAGTTGTCAGACTCCAAAGTAAAAAGAATCACAGAGTCCAAATCACAGAAAAATACATGAGAGAGTGGGAAAACGGTCTCACTCTCTCCAGGTTAGAAATTAAAAGTCCCAAAGTCCAGCAAAAGAGCTGGGGATCTCTAAGGTAGAATGGAATTAGCACATTTCTGAGAATTCTCCCTAACAATGCATTATTTACAAGGAACTTCTGGCTGGGTAAGTGTCCTTTTTACCAGACAGGTTTTCCTTCTGCAACAGGTGCTGATAAAACACAAATGCAATACGTGTCACCTACTTCAGCAGCGTTTCTTCTTTGACAACCAAGCAGCTACACTTGCCCCAAAGGTTGGGACCTGCTATGACCATTGTCCTGTGCTGCCAGGGCAATCCTGCTGCAAGACATCTGGAACAGCTTCGACGGGCGTGCAGAATTGCTGTCTAGCTGGACCCAATCTCAGCACCAAAAACTACAACTGCACCTCTGGCTCCTGGACCTCCTGAACACGAACCAATACTCGGCCCAGCGTTTTCGAGAACCCTAGCTTGGATATCTATTTTCACCCCACACTCCAACCATAGTTATTGTATGGGTGTAAAGTCCACTCCCTAACTCTCCCTTTCCCTGGTCATGATCGGTGGAGCTTGGGCCAAGGATCTACACAGGGTAACCTGTAGTGTTGTGCAATTTTGAGAGTAGCGCAATCTATTTCACTTACTCATTTCCTCTTCAGTGCTTTGTGCCTGTTACATTTACCCACCTAATAATTTTGCCAATACTTGTTCTGACCTTGTGACGAATCCTAGGATATCCTCCCTGCTTCCCCTGAGGCCACTGCCAGATGGTTACCCTGGGGGTGGTACTCAGAAGGTGGATTTCATGTGAGGGATTCCCCTCTATAGGACTAGGAATTATTATCAGGGAAGAACATGGTATACCCCGAATACCCCACACTCTCATCTTCTTACCCTTTACAGGGTAACATGATTGCACACTCTTCCATGTACCTATGGAAGGTAGAACATGCAAGCCCCTTTCAAAGTACTGAGACGAGGAAGAGAAGGGACTAACTGTATTAATCCTGCAAAAGTACTGAGACGAAAAGATTCCAAGTATCCCAGTTGATATCAGTACTGGGATGAAGAAGAGGTGCAGAGTAATAGAGAGCGCTCTACGGAACCAACTCCAGCAGTCTAGTCAATATGCACAATATGTAAGCAACTGATACATAAAAAGGGAAGGAAGACTAAATAGTTTGTTCAGCCCTTCCTCAAGGTGCATCAAGAAAGGAAGCTGTGCCAAGCGAGGAGGGATTGTAGACCGGTTCAGCCCTCCATCGAGGAGCATCAAGCAAGGAAGCTTTGCCAGGTGAGAAGGGGCTGTAGACTGGTTCAGCCCTCCCTCCAGGAGGAGCATCAAGCAAGGAAGCTTTGCCAGGTGAGAAGGGGATGTAGACTGGTTCAGCCCTCCCTCTAGGAGCCGCAAGCAGGTGTGCTGAGTGGAGAAGGGAGACCAGGGGAACCGAGGCGAGAAGCTGAAGCCTCCAAAATGGGTCGAAGGAAGGAGGGACCCTTCGCCCTGATGGAAGCAGACCAGAGGTCTGCTAGAGAGGAGGGACGCCACTGTGCACGCCGGCAAAGCTGAGCAATGGCAAGTAGCAGCTACAGTCACGCTGTGGCTGGAGCGGATGACGCGGAGAGCACAGGGTGGAAGGCATCGACTCCTGGAACCGGACGGACCCTAAACGGATGCTCCCTGAAGGTAAGGGTTTGTTTATTGATTTTGTATGGCGCGTCAAACCCAAAGGCAAGTGAGCGCAACAGAGAGCAGAAAAACATGAGTACTTAAAAGCTTAGTTACAAGGTAAGGCACAATATAAATATGAAGCATTACAAATCGACAAATCAGTTAGAATATACATATTTACCGTCAGTTTGAGTAAGATCTGTAGGTGTTAATTTAGACATGGTTAATCTTGAGGGTCATTAGAGTGTAGCCATGTGAGAATATTCCGTCTAAAGCTATAGTAGGATTGGTCTGTTCTAATGTCAAGTGGGAGAGCATTCCAGTATTTGGCTGCCTTAACTGGGAACCTGCTGCCTCCTGTTTCATTCAGTCTAAATGTAGGTATTTGCAGGCAGTAGAAGTTGGCGGTTCTGGTGGGGCGAGTCAATGTTTTTCTCACTATTCTTGCTGCCAGGTTGGGGGGGGGGGCTGCGTTCTTAAGACATTTAAAGGTAAGTGATGCTGTTTTAAGTGAGATTCTGTCGTAGATTTTGAGCCACTTGTGTTCTCTTCTTTTGTTTGACATGTGTTCTCTAGAGGGTAATTGAGGGCAGTTCTAAGGGCATTGTTTTGCAATGTTTGAATTTTGCCAATGATGTATTTGTTGCCTCCCAAGTATAAGGCATTGCCATAGTCAAGTATGGAGAGTATTAAGGCGTTGACAATGATGATGCAGCTGGCTTGGGTAAGGAAAGCTCTACTTGCCCTAATGAGCTTGCACGTGTAGATAGTAGAGGATGCTAAGGAGTTCACTTGTTTCTTTAGTGTTAAGGCCGAGTCAAGGTGAAAGCCTAGTGTTTTCACTGCTTTGGCAACTGTGATTACATTGCCATCAATATTAAATGCTGAATAGTTGGGGCTGAGTTTTTTTAGGTTGGCAGCGGATCCGAGGAGCAGGATTTCAGTTTTATCATTCAGGCATAGGCCATGCGTGGCCATCCATGCCTGAATGATGAGATATTTTGTTTACCAAGGCTGTAGTCGAAATTGCCCGAAAAGGGAATGAGGATCGGAGTGTCATCTGCATAATTTGTGTAGGTGACACCCAGTATATCCAATCTGTCAAATAGGGGCTTGGTAAAGATATTGTACAGGGTTGGCGAGATGCAAGAGCCTTGGGGTACACCGCAAGCTATTTTGATAGGTCTGCTGATGCCAATGTGGAGAAGACTCTCATTGTACGGTTGTCCAAGAAAGATTGGATCCAGGCTATGACCTCGTTTGAAAAGTGGGTAGCCGATGCCAGGTGTTCACACAGGACAGTATGATCCACCAGATCAAAGGCCGCCGACAGATCAAGGAGGAGTAGCATGGCAGTGTTTTCCTTGTCATTGAGCTCGTCAATCTGTACTTTGAGATCAATTAAGGCAGTCCCTGTGCCGTGCTGCGGTCTGAATCCTGATTGGCGGGCATCTAGGAGTTGGTTAGATTCAAGATAGTGCTGGATTTGTAGGTATGCACCTCTATTATCTTGAGAAGGAATGGTACCGTCGTGATAGGCCTGTAGTTAGTGGGAATAGCGGGGTCTAGAGTTTGCTTCTTGAGGAGAGGTAGGACCCAAGACTCTTTTAGGTTGCTTGGGATAGTAGTAGAGGAGAAGGATGCATTAATCAGTTTGGTTATGAAGGGGGGCTAAGTCCCTTGCAGCATCCTTAATTAGCTGGGCTGGGCAGTTGTCACCCTTAAAGTTGGACGGTTTGAGGGATGCGATAATCCTCTCTGTTGCCAGAATGGAGATTTTGGCAAATTTGAATGGGCCAGGGCCTGGTGGGTTCGTTGTCGTAGGGCTGGTGGTGAGTGGCGTCTTATAGGGAGTTAGTCTTTCTTTTAAGGAGATTTTGGTTTGGAGTGTGTTAATTTTATTTGTTAGAGCATTTTGGATGCTAGTGCACCATTGTTTGTCTTTGGCTATGTTGTCAGGTGAGGGTATGGGGGATTCCAGTTCCCTTAGGATAGCAAATAGTTCCCTGGTGTTGGAACTTGCATTGCAGATTCTTTCATTAAAGAGATTTTTTTTTGTAAGTAGGATTTTTTTTTTTGTAATTATTAGCGAAGACTTTAAGTTTCAGTTTATTTTCTTCAGACGGGTTGTAGCGCCATTTAGATTCTAGTTTCCTTTTTTGCATTCTTAATTCTTTTAAGTGGGGGGTGAGCCAGGCGTTTAGGTGTGCTTGTTGTTTACCTTTTTTTTAAGTTTTAGAGGAGCAATAGTATCTAGTGCTTTCTTCATAGCATTGTTGTAGCTTTCTACCTGGAGCTCAGGATGCAGGTTATTGGGAAGAGAATTGATGGTAGGTAGTAGCAGTGGCAGGAGATTGTCTGGAGTTATATTATTTTTGGCTCCAGTGGGTAGGGGTGGTGCCATGATTTTCTCTTTGGTAATTTGTTTATTGAGAGTTAATGTGAAGTCGATAAGGTAGTTGTCTGTCCAGTGTTGAGGGGTAATTTTGGTGATGGTGGTGTCACATTTCAAGGTAGCAACCCAGTCCAGAGTCCTTCCTTTGTTGTGGGATGGGGTGAGACTTTCTTGGGTTAGGCCATGTACAGCTAGCATAGTGGCTATAGATTGGGTTGGTTTGTCAACAGGGTAATTGAATCCTAAATTCATGTCACCTAGTAATCGGATTTTTGAGGAATCTTTTGTGTTGTTGTCTAAGAGGCTAGATAGATCCTCCTCGAAGGTACCAATGGGGCCAGGTGGTCTATATATTAGGTAGATTATTTAGGTGTGGCAGTTAGAGATAGGCAACTTGACTATGAGGTGTTCGCATGATTTGAGGGGAAGTTGAGCTAGTAGTCTTAGAGCGAGGTTGGTTTTTGCCATAACGGCCAAACCGCCTCCTCTGCTGTTGGCTGGTGGAAACAGGGAAAAGATAAGGGAACCCCTTAGGAAGGGTAAAAGTACCTTGGAGTGAATCCTGGGAAAGAGACAAACAACTGCATATGAAGTAGGGATCTTGGATGCCAAGTAAAAGAGAGTAGGGGCGTGGCTAGCCACCATGTTGTAAGGACATGACTTCTGGAAGCTCCTACTTGATCCGACAAAGATCCTTCCATAAACATGTTAAAAGTAGCTGAAAGTCAGCAGAAGCCAGTGCGGGCGATTAAAAGAACATTGAGCTGACCTTGAGTGAAGTTTGGAGAAGGGAAACTTCTTCCCCACGATGGACGAGGCATTTGCAGCGGGTGCCTGAGGGCTGAGATGGCGGCCGCCACGGACTGACGGCAGGCGGCAAAGCAACGATGCCATAACACTAGTGAGGAAACGGGCAAGGGTACTCGCAGAGCCCGAGCTAAGTCGCCCCCGCCCCCAGCATTTGCGGGTGCCTGCGGGCGAAACACTGGAAGCAGCGAGAGAAGTAACTGCCTGTTGAGACGAGATCGGCGTGTGATGGGTAGGAGCCGCTCTGCCTCTCGGTCGATCCACACGGCATCCCGGGAAGCGGAAGAGAAGCGGCACCAGAGGTCGGGCAAACGGTGTCCGGCCGTGAGTTAGTAAGGATGCCACTCAGCCCCCCAACAACAGTGGAGATGTGCGGACAATAAGGTAGGGGACGGATAGGCAGAGACATGGAGGGAGCTGCGCTCATCAGCGTATGGGCACTGCATGACACCTCTGCCACCTAAGAACTAAGCGACCCTGCGCAGTACCCGCGAGAGGGGCTAGGGTACAATAGTGGAGCGGGCAGACATTGAAGAGGAGAGCTTGGCATACAAGTGAAAATGAAGGAAATACCCCATATTGACAGAGCCAGTGAACGGGGTGAAGCGGTGCACGGGGGGGATCTCGTACTGTATGGCAGAGTGGATTTCACTGGAGTGACCAGTGCAACGGGTGAAAGCGCAACAACCCACTTGCCTCCACTGCCCACAGTCCTATTGCACCAAACCCTGTAACTGGGTCAGGAAAGCCTGGAGACAAGTCAATCACACCTGCGCTGTGGGGAGCAGTTAAGGTGCAGGAGAACTGAGTGATAGGCAGGCAGTGAAAATCAGACACAGTAAGACTGCACGCATGTTGGGGAACAAAATAGAGGAAAGGGGAAACAACTGGTGATAGAGGACTTCACAAGGAAGTAGGGGGATGCCCTGGACCCAACAGATGCGGGGGCAATGACAGCACGGAAGAACGCCCAAGGGCCAAAGCAGAATGAAGGATCAATATTGGCAGCCATAGCAGCTTGAAAGTCCTCACTGGAAAACGAGATTGATGCTGTGATTGTTGACCTGGGCCTACTATGGCAGGATGTACGGAAGTATAGGAAGTAATACGTTGAATGTAACGCAATTGACGATAGACTATGAATATTGAAGCGAAGAGTGGAGGATGCAGTGCGGCGAGCAAGGAGAAATAATATCCAAATGCTTGGCCTGCCAGAGGGAGAAGAAGGGCATAACACAACGGAGTACATTGAGAATCTGCTAATACAAGAAATTGGAGCAGGAACACTGACGTAAGGATTCACAGTAGAGTGGGTACATAGATCCCTCGCTAGGAGACCCTCACCGGGTGCGCCACCCAGACCTATAATTGCAGAAATCTTACAATTCAAAGACAGGGAATGCATTTTGGCTTTTTCAAGAGATGGAGTGGTTATCCAAAGAGCGTCTTCGAGACTGGCCATATACCCGGACTACACCCTGCAAGTACAAAGAAACCGAGCCCAATGGCACTATCAAAGCAAGATTGTGTCGCTCAAATGTTAAATATATGCTTATTTACCCTGCCAAGCTGAGAGTAGTGGGGGAAAAACTTGTTTTTTTTTTAGTCTACAATGGAGGCGCAGGACTGCATGAGCAGCAAAGGAATAGCACATATCCCCGATAGGGGAGCATGTTGAATGGTCGCAGCATTATGGGAAAGATGTGAGAACTGGAACACAGGAATGTGTGTTAGGATCCTTGAGCTCAAAGCATGAATCTTCCGGAAGGTGGAGACTGGAGGAGTGAATTGAACTCCCCGGACAGCCGGTGAAGTCCACACCTACATTAACAGTTCTTATTTCTCTAAGAGTGCATGTTACTTGCTTGGGAAGCGAGAACATGAGAAGCGGTCAGGCCTAAACATTCGGGAGGTCGTTGGGCCACTGTTCGCTTTGAAAATGAACACGTTGTTGTTTGTTTGAGTTCATGGTGGGGAGCGGGGTTTAAGCTCCTACTTCAAGGGTCAAACACAGAAGCGTGCATGCCTAGAGCTAGAAGTCTTTTTCTCTTCTTCCTGAGGTACGGGATGAGGAACACAAATGAGTCGGGCGGAAGGGAAGGGAAGGGAAGGGAAGGGAACGGAGAAGGGAAGCCTGTGGGATAAGGAAGGTGGGGATTGAAAGGGAACATGGCGACTGGGCTTAAGATGATGGGCCTCATTACGAGTCTGGCGGTAGCTGTGCCGGAAAAACCGGCAGGTTGCCGCCGGACCCGAAATACCATTCTGCCTCCGTGATTGCCGGAATCACCAGGGCATTACAACCCCGGTGACCCGGTAATTCCGGTGGCGGAATTCCGTAAATCCCCATTCCCATGGAGTCCCATAGGACTCCATGGGGATGTGGACAATGGAAACACCAGTTCCGTCTATGACAGAGCCAGTGTTTCCATTTCCGCCTGCAGACAGGTAGTGTTCCACACGCCAGGTCAGACCTGGCGGGAGTGACACCTCCCGCCTGCAGAACTTGATATCAGCCGGTCCCGAAACAACAGTAGCAGCGGATTTACCGCCACTGTTGTTTCCGGACCGGCAGGGTCATAATGAGGCCCAATGACATTAAACGGCTGAGAGTGCTTACATACTCACGTAGAAAGGGAGTGGGCATAGCATTATTACAGGAGAAACACCTCAGAAGGGGAAAGGCAATGCACCTTGGCTTGGGGAGGGACGCTGGTGGGTTCTCCATACTCTGCATATGCTAGGGGAGTGGCAGTCTGGGTAATGCCCTCGGTCCCTTTTAAAGTCTTGGCGATGAGGAAAGACGAGGAGGGCAGGATCATTTGGGTATATGGCTTCTTGGTGAGCCAGGAAGTGTGTATCGTAATCATAAAGCAGAAGCCTTTTTTGGATCCCTGTCGCCACGCCTGGTCCCATATTGGAGTGCAAAGTGGATCTGGGGTGGGGGGTGATTTTAATTGCACGCTAGATCTAGTGTTGGATAGATCAGATGAGAAGCGCTGCTTGATGAGGTGTTCTCAAAGATCAGATGTCAGGCAGTATAGAGGGTTTCTTTGAGAATAATGTGGACAGTGTGGGCGTACAATGGGAGACTTTAAGACTGTGATGAGGGGGAAGCAATAGGACGAATGAGTGGAGTTAGAAAAACCATAATGAAGGAACTTTCCGGTGTAGAAGGGCGACTTGCTGACGTAGAACTTAAACAAGGAACGGGAAGTGAAGAGGACGGAACATTGAAAGGCTAGGCAAGTAAGATTATGCGAAAGACACAGAAAGATTACATGGAGAGGGGGACAAGCCAGGAAAGCTGCTAGCGTGGCTATGTCGCCAGGGTGAAAAAGGGAAATGATCTGTGCAATACAAGATACTAACGGAGAGACGCACAGGACACAAGAAGGAGTGAACACAGTGTTCGCTAGATTTTAGAATCCTTATATGATCATGGGAAAAATGCAGACCGCCTAGAGTTAGAGGAGGCATTATCAGAATTGCCACTAACGAATCTGACGCTGGAGCAGGTAGAACTATTAGATGCACCATTGACGGTTGATGAAATCTAGGAGGTTTTAAAAGAGCTACACACTGTTGAGGCACCAGGAGCGGATGGGCTACCTGTGGAATTTAATAGAGTGTATGCAGGCACACTGGCTCCCAAGCTGTTGGAAATGTACGAGGAGGCATATGAAAGTGGGAAACTACCGGAAAGCCTGAGATAATCCATAATGGTACCCATTTTAAAGCCAGGGAAGCCCCCTTTGGAACGTGGATCGTATAGGTCTCTTTCCATGATAAATACCAATTGCAAAATCCTGACGGCCACATTAGCCCAACGACTAAGAAAAGTGATGGTCAAGATGGTGCATTCAGACCAGACAGGATATGTCCGGGGCAGGAATAATTCTGGAACCTGAGGAGATTGCACCATATAATTGACTGCACCAGAGGTATGCAGGAAGAATGCGCAGAGACATCCCTGGACTCGATCAAGGCATTTGATTCTGTGCAGTGGGACTGGCTGTATGCCACATTAGTGCTTTGGCATAGGCCCGACCTTTCTGAGATGGGTACAAGTGATTTACGCGGCCCCAAAGGCAAGAGTGAAGAAAGGCAAACATATATTTCTGGTAGTAGGGAGCTTAAAAAGGGTACAAGGCAGGGTAACCCCTGTCCACCATGTTATTTATCCTAGCCTCGGAGCCGCTGGCAGTGTACTTATGCCTGGAGTATAGAGATACTGGCATATCACTAAGAGGGCGAGACATGTCCTATTGCTCTACGCAGATGCTCTAATTAAGAAGCCAATAGACAATTTACCTCATATATTAGAAGTATTGGATAGGTACGCAGAGCTCCCAGGCATTAGGATCAGCAGGGACAAATCCAGCTTATTCCCGTTGGGGGCCGTGGGGGCCATGGATGAAAAACTGCTCCCAGTATAAAATGGACGCCACAGATGTTCCGATACTTGGGACTAGATTTCTAGCATGACCTCCTAGACAAGCATATGCGGAACACACAGAGGGCGTGGGAGGGACTTGAGAAGAGCATGGTGTTTTGGAAAGACTTACCGTTGTCAATGGCAGGGAGGACAGCAGTGATAAAAAATGGTGGCACTGCTCAGGTTATTGCATAACCTGGTGAATATTCCATACAATGCGCCTGCGCCCTTCTTCCGCATGATCGGAAGAGCTCTTAGAGGGTTTCTGTGGGCTGGCAGGAGATCCAGGATAGCATTAAAGACGCTACAAGTTGATCATGCTGAGGGAGGGATACATTTACCCAATTTTGAGGAATACTACTTAGCAGGGCAGCTACAGTTCACGATTGGATGGATGGTGGATGAACCTACAATAGACACGCAGCTATTGCAACCATGGGCTGAACCACTCTACCTAAAAAAGACCTTATGGGCGGAAGATGGGAACCTCGGGAATATGCCACGCTTGGTGTCCCACAGGAATAAGATGTGGAAAAGGGCATGGAAACTGATGCGAGGGCAGGGCCCCTATGCCCCAAACATCCCACTGGCAGGGTTAGTAAAAAAGCATTGAGGGACGAGGGAAGCAGTCAGAACCCATTGGGAGGAAAAGCGGGTAGCCACGGTAGGGGACTTAATGGAGATGGGGCAGTTACGGGAGTTGAAGACTTTGAGGACGGACAATGGCATCTCAAAAGGCCAGTTTGTAACATATTTATGCATAGTAAGAGTGATTACAAAGAGATGGCCCGAGGTTCGGACCGGAATAGATTTGGATGATACACTAGCAACTATGTATGATGTCACGGATGAGGTCATGTGATATCTAGGATATATGACTTACTGATGGGTAGGCGGAAGCAGGAGCTAACAAAGGCAAGAATGGGGTGGGAAGTAGACTTGGGCAGAAGCTTTACGGATGCGGAATGGTGCAACCTGCTCCTGTACACGAAACTAGTGTCCAGGAATGCTAGGTTTAAGTTAATCCAGCTATACAGCTCTACATAACGCACCGCACCTACATGATACCACACAGAATATCCCAGATCCCATAAGCGGGAAAACATGGCTGCCCGAGATGCTCGGCCGAAGGGCCAGGAATGCTCCACATGTTCTGGACCTGCCATATTGTGCAGAGGTTCTGGCCAGAGATTGTGGACAGAGCGGAAAGGTGAGGAGTGGACATGAGTATGGCTACCTGATGCATATCTATTAGGGATGTTTCCAAGGGGGAAGAGGAGGGGTGCACGCGGCAGACAAACGGAGCACATGACGAGGATGAAAGATTTAATTTGCATACTGGCCAAAAGGAGGATAGCCATGGCCTGGAAACAAGCCGGGGGCCCAAGCATAGAGGCATGGTGGGGAGATCTGCGAAGGTGACAGATGGCTGAGACAGTAGTGATGGAAAGAGGACAACGTGAAAGAAGCAATGATGTATGGAACATGCTCACCCAGAATATGTTTGCGGCCGAGACATTGAGCAATACATATGGAGATGAAGCCCAAGGGGGGGGCGAATGGGTCATACCAACGCCCATGGAAAGTTAAGAGGGTGGAGGCAATAGAAATGGAAAAGGACTGTACACTTTGATAGCGGACCATGCAAAGGGCAAACTAGAGGGCTGTGATGTAGCCCGGGTGAAGAGGCCCACAGAGCGCCTGGATTGCAGAAGTGGTAAAACGTTCTTGGGGGAAATTCTGTTTGATTTTCCAGCATTCAACATATACACATTGCCGTAAAGGTAGGCATGTAATAGCATTTAGAATCAGGGTGCCTTCTGGACACCACTTTCCAGCTTATTCGAGTTACATACATCCAATGCACGCTGATTTCTTCACAGTAGTAATACCATTTAGTAATTCCTTGCTCATAGCATAAACTGAAATTAACCCCCTACCCCATGGGAAACCGGGCCTATCCCTTCCCTCCTTCCCCTAACAACTACTCATGTTCACACTTGATTAAAAGGGTATGTCTGTCTAGGAATGGACTATGCACAGGTATGGGTATGGCTATGTCTGTTGAGTTCCGATCATCTGGTACAGGGACATTGGGGCTGCGGTGCGGGTGGCTCACTAATTGGGGCTAGGGTCTAGATAGTGGATAGTGGCGTCCTCACAGAGGGTGTCAAGTAACCCTGGTCTTCCTGCTATTTCTATGTGAATGGATCTAGTAGTTCCCAGAGCTTTTCTGCGCGTATGTCAATGCCTGGGTTCTGCCGCTTATATGCAGCCCGTTCCAGAGTGCAAGTCTTGGCCAGTAGACCTGTCCACTGTGTTTTGGAGGATGGAGAGGCCGACTTCCAGTGTATGACCAGCAGTTTGCGGGCAGTGAAGTGTATGATGCTTATGGTCCTGCAAGTGAGCGTATCAGCATGCCAGTCTCTGTGGCTGGCCCCAAGCAACATAGAATCGGGGAGAAAGAAGGGTCGGATTCAGCAAAGTGTGAGATCACCTGTTCATGTATCCGTTACCAGTATGTCTTTAGTTTGGAACAGGACCATAGCAGATGTCCCTTGGTGCCCATGTCTGTACACCCACGCCAACAGCTGGGAGACAATAGTAATCCCATCCTAAACAGTCTGGCCAGGGTGTAGTATGTGTGCGGGAGTATCTTGAATTGGATTTCCCCATTTTTAATTTTCACGGAGGTCCCCGGTATGGCTGAGAGATAGTCATATATATCTCCTGCGTCACTGGTAAGGCCGATGTCAGCGGGCCATCGCCAGCGCGCTATTCCTGTTCACATTATTCGGGATGCTCATAGCATAAAAGGTGCGAAGGCAAGGGTGGTCATCTTGTTCTTGTATCAATTCCAATTTGCATAGGGCTGGGGGAGTCTGGTGGGAAATATCTGTAGTATGTTGCAATATAAAGGCACTGAATAACTCATATTGCAGCCAGTGTCTGGGCTTGAGGTCCAAAAGTTGGCGGCCAGTTTGGAATGAGATTATCTGAGGGGCTTTGCATAGATCCATAATCCTGATCTGTGACCACAGTGTATTTTGTCGAGGGTGTAGCCCATGTTTCCCTCCCATTGCCAGCAATGCTCCCACATTCATCCATGTAGGCACTGCTTTAATGTCAATTCCTTGCCGGGAGCGTAATTTGTGCCATTGTGCAAGCATCAGGCCCACTATTGGATGGGATTTTATATGGGATGGGAGTTGTGTTGGAGGGGTAGCTAAAGTTACGATGGCGGTCTGGGGGGGTGGGGCAATCAGAGTTAGTTCAATTCGACTCCAACTTGTGGTATCCCCGTATTCAGCCACCGTTTTCAGCATATGTGGGTGGGCTGGTAATAGCTCCTCCACTAATGGAGGGCCAAGCCCCCGTCCGCTTTAGCAGCTGTGAGGCTAGATGTCTGCATGCGTGCCTTTTTCCCTCGCCATATAAACCTGGAGACTGCAATGTCCAATTCTTTGTACAGTTTAGGGGTGGGGTTATAGGTGAGCATCATTGCTAGGTTAATAAGCTTTGGCATGGAGTTCATTTTAACCGCGTTTATCCTGCACGTTAGGGATAGGGGCAGCGTTTCCCATCTTTGCAGGTCAGCTCTGATTCGTTCCAACGTGTTGGGGTAATTGAGGTCCTGGAGGTCCCCAATACGTGCACTTATTTTGACCCCCCCCAAGTATGTGATATGATGTGTTTGTAACCGGAAGGGGCCCCCCCATCCCAAGGGATATCCTGACATAGTGGGAGAATCTGGGATTTTGCCCAGTTGACCAGGTTTTCTGCCATCATCCCATATTCCCATAGCAGGTGTTGGGCGCGCGGGACAGAGGACGAGCTCTTGCCAATATAGAGCAAAAGGTCATCTGCATATATGGAGACCCGATGTTCTTCCTGCCCCTGCAGGAAGTCTTTCCAGTGGGCCGCTGTATGTAGTTTGATTGCGATCGGTTCTATAGATGGGGCGTACAGTTAGGGGGGAAAGCAGGCAGCCTTAACGTGTGCCGGAATGGAGACCAAATGGTGCCGACGCTATGCCGTTAGTGGTCACGATCAGTGTATAATAATCAGATGAAATTGATCAGGGCTGGGGGGAAACCATACTCTACGAGGACTAGTGTTAGGCAGAAACCTGTGCAGTTCCCTTAGGGACCACTGCAAAAGATTTACGACTGGAGGTGGTTGGCAGTAAACCCAATTGGTAGCAGTCTGTAGCACCCAGATTTACCTGGTAGCTGTGGATGAGCAGTCAGACCTCTCTCAAGATGAGTTAGGCAGTATATAGAGTATACACAATAGGTACAGAGATACAGTAGCACAAGCAAACACTGACCAGAGCTTTGATGTAAAAGTATATAATTATTTATTTAAAGACACACTTGTAAATTACACTAGCACAAAAAGAGGTAAGTAAATTCAACACACAGTCACTATTATATATATATACAACTCTGATTACTTATTAGACAAGTCTTAGAGAAACACCACTTATTTTCAGACAGAGGTGAGCGCTTAACATAAGATGGCACTCTAATAGGTTATTTAAAAAGGCAGAGTTATGAAAGCACGCAAATCTCGAAACTTTTCAAAGGACCACAGTGAGACAGGTTAGGTAAAGTCTACTGGAGAGCAAGGAAGTTCAAATGCCAGGCCCACTCTTAGAGAGAGCAAGCGAAATGTGTCCAGGATCACACAGTGGGGTTATGCCCAAAGAGTCTTTGTAAATAGTTCACAAAAGATTGAGATCAAGTCAGGAAAAGTTAGTTAATAGGCCCCAGGCTAACCCAGGTTAGAAAGTTGAGGATTTACTGTCACCCCGAACGATCTGTCGCAAGGGAAGCCAGGCGGGACACAGTACCTGAAAGTGGGAAGAACGCTCCAGCGGGGGCAGTCGTTCCTGGCAGCGGGTGCAAGTCGGTGATTCTTCCAGAGGAAGAGGAGGTCTCGACGTGGAGGAAGCTGAAGCTTGTTGCACTGCCAGGGATGAAACCAGCCGCAGAGTTTCCCGGGTACAAGGTGTCATCCTTTTCTTTGCGGTAGTGGTAAACCGTGGTATTCCGGTTGCCGGGGTGCTTGGCACGGGCAAGGCGGCCACGAGATGGTCCAGGAAGGCGAAAAGACGGGCAAACTGGTTATCCCCACCAGTCAAAGGAAGAAGACTCTCCGGGCTGGAGATCTCCTCTGTCGTCGGGATAAGTGGTGAGACGGTTCAGCAGGGCTCCACCGGTGGGGTCGTTGTTGCTGGTCGGCTCGGCTTCTTCCTCCTCGGATTCTTTAGGTCCTGTGGCGACTTCTGAAGTTCCAGTCCCCAAAGCCCTGCTTTTATGCAGAAAACCCCATTCATTCTGCCTAGCTGTCACTCAAACATGCTAAGTGGTGAGCCGGGCGGCTCACCACTTGGGCCAATCACACAAGAGTGCGACTTGAGTTGCAGAGGCCACTCAGTCCAGGGTGCCTAAACCCCCTCCCACGCCCCCTGTGGTACCCAGACAGAGTGGCACCACCTTTGGAGGCTTCTGTGGAGAAGCCCGCCAAAAAGTGGAACAAAGGGCTCGACTTGGGTTGGAGTCGTTTTGGAACCAAGTTTCGGCAAAAAAATACCAACCGGTGAATTTATATTAATTTAATAAACCGGCGGTATGTTCGGGCTATTTTAAAATGTGGTAGCCTCGAACAATGGGAAAATCCCATAGGGATTTATTCGCGGTCGAATATAAAAAGTAGTATCCACTGCCACCAGCCAAAACTCGGTCGGGGGGGACAGGACAGTGCCCCCTCGAACAGACCCCGGGGCAATCGAATTGCCCCGACCAGTACATCCACAATATGATGGTTTGTACTGGTTCTGTTCACAATTTGAGACTAGTAAAGCCAATGGTGGCTTTACATGCCCTGGGAGACTGTAGTCAGTCCCAGGGTATGGAGTCTATGTTTGGGGGTCGCTACGACACCGCTGGGTTACTGCATGGAGGGTGTTGTGTAACCCACATACCAAAAACACATGAGGCCCTATGGGGTAAAGGATCCCATAGCCTATAGAACACATACAAAGTCAAAGGAACACCTCAAATCATGTCTAAGAGTGGGAGAAAAAGAGTCTCACTCTTAGCAGGAGAAAAAAATAAACCCCAAAAATCCAGCAAAGCTGCTGGGGGACTCACTAGGTTTTGGAAATTAGCCTTTACAGAGAATTCTCCCTAACAACTAGGAACCTAAAGTCCCACTGGACCTTGTTGAAAGCCTTCCCAGCATCGATCGCAAGACTTGCACTCCCTTGTTCTCGGGCATCAGCAATAATGTGTAATAGTCTGCGCACGTTATCCACAAAGTGCCTTTTGCAGATAAAACCAGTCTGGTCCTTGCGAATCAGATGTGGGAGGACTGCCTCTATTTTTTGCCCCATTCACTTCGCAAAGTATCTTCGCGCCAGAGTTTGAGCGATATTGGACAGTATGAGCTGCATCGTCCAGGGGTCATCCTTTCTTCTGGAATACCACTATATTTGCGGCTAACATCGACTGTGGTAGTCGTACCCTTTGCGTGGCTCCAGTAAAGACCTCCTCCAGTCTGGGGGCGATCTCATCGGCCATAGCTTGGTAAAAACCTATCGTGATTCCGTCAGGCCCAGAGGCTTTACCCGGTGAAAGGGAATGGAATGCTCGGTCTACATCTGCCACTGAGATAGGGGTATCAAGAGCATCCTGCTGGGCCCTGGTGAGTCTAGGGAGTGTAATGGACCTCAGGGATCTTTGCATTTTTTTTTTACCTGGGAAGTATTTCAGGGCTGCATATAGGTTGACATAGTATTCAGCAAACCAGGTATTAATAGCTCTGTCTCCCACTAAGGGGTTCCCACACCCGTCCCGTATCGTGGCGATCATCTGGGTAGCTTGCTGTTCTTTTCGAGATGGACCTCTGGACTCTGGTGGATGTTATATTCTTTATTTCTGATCTAAGGGTTTGTATGTGTGTCTGATGATTGGGTGTTCACTTGTGTGCCCTCTCAAGTACATCAAGATCTCTGGTGAGCTGCATTTCTTCTTCCACTGTTTTTGTTTGTGACCATCTGGATATGCCTTGGCCTCTCAAGTAGGCATTAAATGCATCCCAACATGCATATGTGTCATATGATTGGTTTAGGTTGGTGGTCTAGAACCCTGCCATATCTTGTTTAAGAAAATCTACGAAGTTTGGATATGCCAGGTCCCTCATGTTGAGACGCCATTGTATAATTCTACGGGGGTATCCAGGAGTGTCATCCAGAGTCGTACAGGAGCATGGTCGGAGATGGTGATGGGCAGTATGGTGCAGTCATCCATCATGTGTAGAGCGTTGGTGGGGATAAACCAGTAGTCTATCCTGGAGTAGCTGAGGTGGCTGTGGCCGTAGTAGGTGTAATCCCTGCGGGACCCGTGTATGTGTCACCATTCGTCTCTCAGGCCCAGGTCTACTAGGAGTGTATTAAGGGTAGACTGTTTCTTCCACTTCACTTGGCCGTCTGTGCTGGTGCATAAGCGATCTAAGGTAGGGTCGATAGCTACATTGAGGTCCCCACCGACAAAGGCTGTGTTCCCCAGAAGGGGTGCACAGGCGGCGTAGTTGTGGGTAAAGAAGGTTAGGGTGTCCGTCATGGGGGTGTAGATGTTAAGAAAAGTGACGGAATGGTGATGTAATTGTCCCCTTATAGCAACATATCTACCCTCCTTATCTATGACAGTGCCCTGGACTTGGAGGGGGACCTGTTTATGGATTAATATGGAGACTCCCCGTTTGCCCTAACCATGGGGCAGGAGCCGCAGCACCGACCCAGCCGTGCTCGTTTTTAGATTGTTTAGTTTAGGTGTGTTTCTTGTAGATACACATGTCAACTTGGAGGTCTTGCATGTGATTTAATACCCACCCGCACACTCGTGGCAAGTACCGTGGTTAAGTGCCGCTTGGCTGCGAGTTTCCCTGCTGCTTTTGCTTTTTGCCTTCTGCCTGCTACGTGCTACAAGCGTGAGAAGACTTGCAAGGATCCTGCTAGCCCTTTAAGAAGAGCTCCGCCTCCATCTTTGACCAGATTGGTCAACCTAATATAAGCAGAATGCACGCGCACGCGCGCTCTCATGGCAAGTATTGTGGTTAAGTGCCGCTTGGCTGCGCTTGAAGAAGGTGAAGCCTTCACTACATATACATTCACGTTGTGACATAGACTTTGTTTGGACTTTGTTTGGACTTTGTTTGGTCTCTGACCATCTTTCAATGTATTTACAGAGCTCCGCCTCCATCTTGGACCAGATTGGTCGACCTAATATAAGCAGAACGCACGCAAACCCGCGCGTGTGCACTTGTGGCAAGTACCGCGGTTAAGTGCCGCTTGGCTGCTTAGCTGCGCAGTCAGTACCCGGTGCTTACCATTAGGGTAGTCTGCTTTTATTTGATTGCATCATTGTACTGCCTTGGCGAGCCTAAGAGTGTATTTTAAATAACTGTCATTGCGCCTGCATTGCGCATTGTATTTGTTTGTAACATGTTTTACAATTTTGGTTTCCAGGTTTATTATTGATTTTATTTGTCCTTTGTGTTATTGAAACTGCTTTAGTGGAGTCTGATGTCAAAGATGTCGTTCAATCTTACTTCAGGCATTCCAAACGCCACTGATGTATTCACCAACTCAATTATTCATAAAATGGCGTCAGCTAGTTGCGCTGCTCGCGCATCGTGTGCATCTCATAAAACCATCACTTTAACGCCTGCTCATTTAGTGGTACTCAAACCACGTATTACTGAGCCGGCACTTGCACAAACTAATTCTCATCTGATGAGTTCACATTTACCGCGGCCTCAGCCACAGCCTTTTTTCAAATCATTACCCTTTTTTCCACGTGGCAATGGAACTTCTACACATCATCTTTCAGATCAAACAATGTTACATACACCTTTACCATGTTTATTACCGCCATCATCTCGAGATTTATCACCTCCTGCCTACTGTTCCTCCTCTTGTTCTAATGATGCAGATCTCTCGCTTTACGCAAGTCAGTGCGAGTCACCCATTTCTATAATTGATGACTCATCATCTTCCTGTGAGGCAGCTGTGATGTCGAAGTGCTCACTGCACTCCAGCCCCGTTTCTTGGAGTGCATATCCAAATCCACGCAGAGTGAAACCTAATGCTACAGAAATACCTTCAATACTCCCATCCCCTTTGATTGAAGTGGTGCTTGCCGCCATTAATCTTACCCTGCAAAGCCTTTTTAAATTATTCAAAGGTTTAGATGCTAAGGTGAATAAACAAGCTATTGAAACAGAACAATTAGCACAATGGTTAACTATTCATTTGCACCACTTTGTTTCAGCTGTCACCGATGTAAGAACGGAAGAATATGCCCCGAACGATAATGTTACAATTGTGACGGTAGGCTCCCCTGTGGCCCCTATTTTTAATTCCTTATCAGTGCTGGGTGCCTTCTCCAATGTCATCATTAATGGCATGCAGATAAAACCAACTCTCAGTGTAATAGAGGAACACAATTTGTGGATCAGTGTCCCTGATACATCCCACGCACAGGATGATAACAAAGTAGCCCCTGTTTCTACTCAGCCACAGGCAAAAAATCTAAATTAGCTTGTCTGGACCCGAAGACTGACAATAACAAAACAAAAAAAAAGAAAAAATACAAGAAAACATAAACAGATGGATGGAAGTGCGGTCTTGTCCTTTGAAAAACAACCTAAATGCTAGACTTCGGAAAGACGCCATATGTGCATTCTTTCCAATTGTTAAATCTTCTACTTGCCAGGACCTGATTCTGAAAGTCAGTGCCACTTTCAAAACTAGAGGTGGGCGTAGCGATTTCAATCCTGTTATTACCTATGCTACCAGCCCTTATATCCTTATATCCGAGTTAAGTCCTTTAACAAAGGTTGTTGAAGTTGGTACACCTGTCTCCTATCCGCCATTAAATGACTTGATATGTTTTGAATCTGAAGAAAAAAAAAATTCTGCCCCAAAGCCTATAGATCTGCAATTGCAATGCTGGCTCTGCCAAGTGATGCATCTCTACAGTTTCCTGCTCCTTAAAACAAAATCTTAGTTTCTGCCCCTGCGCAAACTTGCATGAGCGGCACTGAACAGATCTCCAACATGGGAGGAGACACTCACACCTTCTCTACACAGCCTAAAACAATTATCACATCTGTATCTCGACATATCCAAAAGCAGTCACGCTGCCACTCACTTATTTTTAAATGTAGAGAAGGGGCCTTGCCATCCTATAATTTGAACAGGTTCAGTGTCCTTAATATTTTTTCTGATATTGTAGAACTAGAGGATATTTCATATCGTGACATAGATCAGATGGAGTTCATTTCAGAATCCACATTTTCGGTGGTCAGACTTTGGATCCCATCAGGAGTTGTACTCAACCCAATATGGAAAGCCAAACTGCAACTCTTCAGAATGGGCTTTTTATTAGCGCAAGATCCTGCTCGCTTGAATTCTAAATCTTTGTCATCTTCTCAAGCAATTAACTCCTATCTGAGTCACTCGAATGGCACCTTAATACAGCAATCACACTTTTATGCTTCATAACCATCAGTAAACTCTTTAAGTACAAGTTGTTCCATAGCTAGTATGAACACACGTGGGCATTCACATCTTCAAATGTCCATACGTGGCTTTCCTTTGGAATACGATATCATAGCACTCCAAGAAACTTGGCTCATTCGACTTCCTGTCTGGAACAACTATGAGGTTTTGTTGATTCCTGCCATTGCAGGAACCAAAGGCAGGCCGTCGTCTGGTCTTTTGGTTGCAGTTAATATGAGAAAAGGTCTCTCAATCTTACCATGGGATTCAGAGTCCGCTTACCTCCAATTAGTCCCAATCTCGTTCTGCCACATAGAATTGCTCTCATCAATATGAATCACAATCCTCTTGGGCTCACAGATGAGGCTTTCTATATAGGCATCACTAGATTGCTTGACTTAGTAATGGTTACTCCCGGAATTACCGATACAATCATTTTTGGTGACCTTAATCTAGACTGTTTTTGCCCTAAAACCAAGTCGAACTTCCTCAAAGTTAGTCGCTGGTCCACCTTTGAGGGAAAGGAATTTTCACATGGTTAACAATTCCGTAGAAAGCGACAGACCAGCCCGTTCTACCTGGCAATGGGAGAATGCGAGCAGCATTATTGACTATATTTGTCCCCTCGACCTTGAGTGGGCATATTCAATCATTTGATATTATACCACAAAAGCGTAGTGATCATAATCTTCTATCGCTCACGATTGGTTGGTTACGGAAAGTTCCTACACACGTATTACATTGTCAAGATCTAATAGTCAATAATGCTAAAACTCTCCTCCGATGGTCCAATTCTAATCTCTAATCTCATGGCTCTTCTGAAGTTATCGTTACATAACAATACTCCATGTCTGCCCATTATCCAAATCTACTTACTCCATTTCGAAATTTGAAACATCTCACTTCAAAAGTGAAGTCTTCACATCGGCACTCAATCAATGTTGCCATAAAAAACAAGGAAAGCACAATTTAGACAGAAATCAAGAAATCAATTCTTCTTTTGCAGTCTCCGTTCACTGCTCAGCTCGTAATAACTGCCAAATGTAGATATCGTAATTGGCTTCGATTTTACCGAGCACAGATCCTCCAAAATGATACTGAGCACATGCTCAGATTAATCGCCAGTAAAATCTCAACAGAAATCTGGGCTGTCTTTTAACCATTGTGCTCAACATACCCAACCATTGTTACAAGCACATAATGTTACTGAAGCCCAATGGATAGTACATTATACTAGCTTATACTCAGACAGCAATTTTTCTAACCTGCGCATACCATCTCAGCAGGATGCTGAATGGCTAGTAAAATGTTCTCCTGCCATTCTTGTAGATTACATCAAAACAATAAGCCCTTCCAGAGCGATGGGCCCCGACAGGCTATGTAACTCCATGTTTAAAGCAAAGCCTGGTATATGGGCAGAGATCTTAAATAGTCTTTTCCACCAGATTTTAGCTTCACGCATAATCCCTATATCCTGGAAAACGTCTATAATTGTGCCGATCCACAAAAAGGGCGATCATGAGAACCTGCACAATTATAGACCAATTGTCCTTTTAGATGCGCCAGGAAAGCTTTTGTGAAACTGATTTTGCGTGACTTTAACTTGTGGACAAAAACTAGCAATAGGCGAGATCCTTTCCAGACTGGATTCTTGGCGGGCATGGGTACTAACATAAATTTGTTGTGTTTGAATGCTTTAAAAACCCGATGCCAAATACAAAAGCAATCAGTATTTATTTTTGCATTTGTTGATCTGCATACTGCCTTTGATGCCATCTCTAGACCCCTACTCTTTTCCAAACTCCAGAGATAACTGCCCTCGTACTTTATCTGAAATCTGCTCTTTACACACACAAACCTCAATTTGTATCCGATTAACTACTGAGGGTTTACTATCTGCTTCTATTCCCACGAATCAGGGTCTTAAACAAGGTTGTCTGCTTGCGTCAGCCATTTTCAATTACTTCCTGCATGACGTTAAACAAACTTTTACAACAGTACCTTCTGATTCCCCGAAATTAAATAATATCCCAATACAAACTCTAATGTATGCCGATGATTTGGTTCTTATTTCAAAGACTCCCAGTGGTTTAGAAAGATTGCTTGACAACTTTTTGATATTTGCATAGAATAAAATGAGTTAAAAATAAATGCAAAAAACCGCCAAATAGTCGTTTATTCGGCAAACAAATCTACTGTAATTAACTTTAATTGGAACATTAAATGAAACAAATTGGTAGTAGTTCCAAACTACACCTATCTCGGAATGATATTTGAGGGGACTGTTGCATCTAAAGGTCATTTAGGATTATTAAATCAGAAATTGGCCACAGCAATCTCTCACACTAAAATCATATTGCATCGCTATGGCAAATTTACTTTGAAACCGGCTTTAATTTACTGGAGACAAAAAACGATTAATTGTATTTTATATGGCCTTGAATGTCAATCGGTGTGGTCCAAGCAGACTCTTGATAGGCTTGAAACAAAATTTTGGAAGACTGTTTTGCATCTCCCACAATGCGTCCCCGCTTCATGGATACAATATGAATTGGGATTGGTTTCTTTATACGCTCAATATGCTCTGTTTCGAAAATGCCTAACATCAACCTGTGATGATAACATCTTGAATTATTTGTCAAGCTATATATTTGCATCGTCTCATAATTTTGTCAAAGGATGGTTGGGGGCATCTTCTATACTCTTTTGACAGCTGAGGTGTCCATCAATAATCTAGTAACCAATCCCGATGAAGCTAAGTCCTTAATTTATCTCAGTGATTGGATTAGTACGAGAGATGAGTGCTTACGCTATAAACATATCTCCAGTCAGAGATTTCAACATAAAAGCGTTGGCACACCAGAGCCCTATTTGCCCAAATTTCCATCTCCTCATACACGTACCGGCATATTACGCCTACGTTTTAACTTGTGGCACACTCGTGACATTCTGGCTAAAAGTAGACTTATTACAGAACATGCTAATTTCTGTCGGTTTTGTATGTCCTCTGAGGCTCCTGAGACACTAGAACATCTTATCTCATTATGTGCTTTGCTAATTCTAGAACGCTTAAAGTATTTTAGCTATCATTGTGCCCAGCTAGGATCGTTAGACTCTAACAAAAGATGGGATTATTTGATGTGCACGGAAAATGTTTCAATTCAAATAGCAACTGTACATTTTTTGGTCTCATTGAAACTGGAATGTTAATGCTCATTGACAGATGGTCTCAGTTCCAAGAGTGATTAAGCTTCTGTTTTTCCAGTTCCATACATAATGCTAAACATTGTTATTTAGATTGCTAATAAGCATTTGATTATGTTACTTGAATGAATTTGTTTATGTTCATAGTACTTTTAATTTTTCTTCCTGTTTGAAATGTAATTTAATGGAAACCTTAACTGCTCCTTGAGGAGAAAAGCCATTCTAGATCCTATAATTTGAAATGTAAATTATGAAAAAAAAAATATTACTGTACTAGGAGAAAAGAATTTTATATTTGTTTCATTTTATGATTATATTCTGTTTTCCTATGTAGCTTTTAGTATAAATCTACATCCTGATGTTTTTTTATATATTGAAAAGTTGATTAATTTCAGCTAAATCGATTAAAAAAAAAATACCCGCCTCCTTTTTATAGGGTGCCCCAGTGCTTGCATATTAAGGGTTACTAATGTGAGTGTAGCCAGCTATTCAGGGGGGGGTTGGGGCGGGGTCCCCTTACATGCCCACAAGCTTGTCATCTTAGCCACCTTATCCCTCCAAGTACTGTTATAAAGCATAGAACCCACATCTTGTAGTCTCTCTCCCCCAGATACCCAGAACTAAAACCAAAACTACAGCATAACTTAGTCTAAAAACACTTGGCTCTCCCAATACAAGGCGATACAGCCCATGCATGGACCTGCCGGGCGCGGCCAGATTGGTCCGCACCCATTTCCATGTATTCTATGGCCCCTCTGCTAAGGGGACTGACATCGTAGCGATCTCTATGGGGACCATACTTGTATCGATTTGTAATCTGGATCTTCCTACGCCTTCGGAATCGCTTCCTGGGTAGTGTTCTGTTCAGTCTGATCGATAATGTGAGTATCAGTGTGGCTGCGGGTGCTAGAATTAAGCGCATACCTGAGCGTTAGTGTCTCTTCCTGCAGGTCCACGCTGGTTGGATGGGCACAGGCGGTGGTTCGCTATACCAGGAAAATCTCTGCTGTGCTCCCAGAGTCAAGCGACAGCGCTCCTGCTCGTGGGTCCGGTTACCTTGGGTAAACATTGATGCTCTCGACAGCTGTGCACTTGGTGGCAATGTGGTCACTTTGGTGTCTCCTTCCACTGATGGTCTGGGCCCCGGAGGCCTCTTCCAGCTGGTTGACTCCTGCCTTTATTGCGGGGGTATCGCTGCATAGGTATTGATGATGCCAATATAATCATTAAAAAGACGTATTGGTACTTCCCCAATTTTCACTTGGCCGACTCTCCTGTATGCCTTCAAAATGGCCATCTTATTTTGGAAGTTCAGGACCCGGAGTGTTATCACACTGACGTCCCCCTACAGCCGGCTTAGGCATCGGCCTAGGAATCAGTGCTCAGTGAATTCTCTCGATAATGTAATCCCAGGGATTTTCAATGTGGAGTACATCTTGCAGGAAGTTGTACATAAAGGTTTCGAGGCCTGGGCCCTCTGCGTTTTCCAGCAGGTTCACTATCCTGCGATTATTGCGTCTCCATCTATTTTCTTGATCCTCCAGCTTAGCCCCAAGGCATTGTACTTCCAGGATGACTCCATTTAGCTCTGTCTCTGTGGTCTCGTGATTGTCCTCAAGCGACCTGAGCGAACTGTTCATTGTCTGTCATCCTTTCTGCTTGTGCATTCAGCCTCGTCTGGACATCCTGTAGGTCGCACTTGATATCCGGGACGGTTGTGTTGGTCTCCTGCGTCCGTTGGCCTATGATTTTCATCTCCGCCAAGATAGCCTGCAGTTGTGCCAGGATTTCCATCATTGCCTTGTGCCTTGCAGAGCAGCAAGGCAGGGCGTAGCTGTTGGCAGTTTCTGGGTGCGCCAGTATCCTATCACTGAAATCGACTGTATGTAGATCCTGTGATCCTCTGAACCCACCTCACTTCTCCCTTTCCAATTATGGGCGTGGTATGGGACGTGCTCGGCACTGGGCTGGATCTGGCCGCAATGTTAAGACCAGGATTGTGCTGAGAAGTGCCGGTGGATTGATGGTGGCGGTGGTTATGGATAAGCACGCCACTGCTCCATTGTTCCAGCGCAGTGTGATGTCCACTGATCATGGGGGGAGCGTGCTTCAATTAATGAGATGGGATGGGGCTGCTCTATTCTTATTAGCCCAGTGTTCTGTGCTTTCCGGCTCCACTGGTGTGGTTGGGGTCAGCCGTGCCCACCGATTTAGAAAAACGTCTGGTCTAGCTGTTACTAGGCCCAATGTTGGCCCCAGGCGCAGATCCCGCTCCTCTTCACCCAGTTGCCTCAACGTGATGATCACGTTATTTATTCACAGAGAGGGCCAAATGTGCATGCCACTATACCTCCACTGCTGCTGGTTTTTCATATAGAGTTTCAGGTTCCCAGGATCTTCCTGATGTGGACTTTTAAGTATCCTGCCGTGTGGTCTGTTCATCAACAAGAGCCCAGGCCTGAGCTGGCCACCATTGTTACATGCTCTGCCCTGGTCGGAGGAAGTGATCAGGGTGGAGATGTAGTGTCTCAGGGCAACCAAGGTCTTTATAGTAGATCATTAACCTTTATAATTCAGCCAACAGGGAAGGCATTTCGTTTTTCATCCCATACATGTAATTGCGCTTTGTTTTATATGGGTCCTGGATCAGCTTGCATCTCCAGCTCATTATTTGCTCGTTTTCCGGTTAGTTCCAAAAATAATCTTTCCCTATGAGAGGTCTAGTCTCCAGTGCAGCGTGAATACCTGGTATCACCCATCTGCATTAGTCCACCCCAAGGAAGGCAGTCGCGGTGCTCCGACGTGTGGCTTCCCTTACATGGCAGTTCTCCAGTAGCAGCAGGTGCCCTCCCCTTGTGAGCCCCTGCTGCCGGGCTGATGGGTCGCCGATACCTGTGTGTGCAACTGCAGGAAGGGCCGCCCCAATGCAGTGGTTGATCTGCTGGAGTTGAGATGTCCTAGACTGGGTAAGGATAGGCGCATGACCGGAGCACCGCCCGCTGCCAATGTCAGCCACCAGTTTCAGCGTGAAGGTGGTCCAAGTTATCCCTCACTGTACTGTGGGTCCGCCCCCTGAACCCCTGCAGTGCTGGGTCGGGCCCGCGGCTTCCCCTGCAGGGCTCAGGGGGGAGGTGTGCATCTCCACCGGCACAAGGGCTGGTGTCTTCTACACGTGCTACGCCAGTGATCCCAGTTTGGATCCGAGCCCGCCGGTGGTTAGCTGTTGCAGGATAAGCGTGCGTGTGAAGCGCTCACTCCAGGTCGTCCCTTATTGCGCAATTGTCCAAATCTCCAGAGCCATTGGGTCTCGGCTACTGATTTCCTTGTCTGAGATTCTGGGGCCATTCTCCGCCTTATTGTTCCCATTTGTTTAGCTGTCAGATGCCCGCAAGGGGAGGGAATTGTTATGTCTCCAGCCCTGCCAGAGCTTCAGCAACCCGCAGCCATCTTGCTCGGGCTCTCGAGCGCCCCCCAACCCCAGAAGTGGTAAATGAACTGTGACTCTGCATGAGGGCAGAGATGCTGCATTATCCAGAAAGGCCAAAAGGCTGTTTATGGAACTTACACGCAATGTTTGATCCCTTGAAAGGGGGTGTTGACCTGTGTGGGAAGGGGAGTTTATCATCGTTTTATGTTGGTTCTGTAATTAAAACAATAAAAACAAAGATTTTTTTTTTTTAAAGTGTGAAGAAATAATTGTAAATTGAACAAGGATCTTGGAGCCCCAAATACAGAGAAATTACTACAACCACTATATAAACAATAGCAGTACCTGGCAGGATAGGTAACCCGGTCTACCTCACAAACGGGGGATAGCACAGGGCCAAAACGCTGGTCTTGGAAACAAGACCATGCAGAGTAACTGAGGTTCGAATGTCGGATCCGCGCTTAGAAACCGAACTCGGGTACAGTATTAGGCGCGTTATACATTGGTGTTTTTTTTTGTTTAAAAAAGAGAATCCTGAAAGAGCCTGGGGAAATGGAGTAATTTCCTCTGGCATCGTGAGACGCTGGAAACCAACCAGGGCAAGGGAGTCATTCCCCCTGGGGATCAGAGAAGCTGCAAAAGAGCCAGAGGAAAGGGAGTAATTTCCTTTGGGTTCCTAAAAAGCCTGACAATGGCCAGGGGAAGGGAGACATTCCCCCACTGATTGTTTAACTATCTACAAAGTCTTACAAAAAACACAGGGAAAGGAGGCATTCCCCCATCACTCACACAGTGAGTCCATGAATAGGCAGGTGGGAAGGAGCCATACCCCTGTTATTGTGATTAGAAAAAGTCATTTCAACAGACTTTCTTTTCTGTGCCTGCCATTGACAAAGAAATCTCCCAAGAGAATTGATAGAACTTTTTGTTTTATGCAATCTGCAGAACACGTCTCATCACCAGGAGCCTCAATCCAGAAGAAGTCATTCTTTTCGGCTACACAGTTTTTCGTTTTTCTTAGTTATAAGGGATGCAAGTAGGTTTTTACACAGGACGTAAACTATTTGCTTTAGACGGACATCCTGACAGAATCCTTAGTATTTAGTTGAGGTAGGGAAACCCCTCTTAGTGTTGGGGACAGTTAGGGTTTGCCTCTTATTTATTTATTTATTAATTTATTAATTTATTTATTTATTTCAGCTTTTAGCCGTGTTTATTTTTCAACAGAGGCATAATCCATTACAACATATGACCATTGCACTTTGTTAATTCAATACATAAACCAACATTAATACTAGGTTGAGGTCACCCGTTGTCAAGCAAACTGCCTCAAAATGTTTAACTGTGAAGCATTATCCCTCCACCCCACCTTATTTGTTCTTGAATGTCCATATGTTCAACCATTTTTCCAAGCAGCTTCCCCTCCCCCCGACCCATCAGATAAGCAGCACCAATACTTGCACAGTTCCTCTATTCCCATCAGTCATTTGCTTTTGAAAAAAATTCAGTCCCCTGGAGTCCTTATTGCATGTCCAAAATTCTGATATTGTGAGGGCACCATTGAAGCATAAAGTCACTCTAAAGATAGGAGAGAACACCCCGCCCACTCAGTTCGGAAAGCGTTTTGATCTCCTTGCAGCTTATAAATCACCCATTCCATAGCTACAAACCCCCATACCTTTATGAGCCAGTCATATATCGTCGGTGGTTGTGGTTTCTTCCAATGTTGCGCTATTGCTAGCCAGGCTGCTATCACTAGTACCATGACGCCTCTTTGCTGAGTCTTCGAGAACGTCCTTTGTTTTAGGTCCCACATACCCATGAGCCATTTCGTTGACCTGTTTTATCACTTCCTGCCAAAACTGTGCGATCCTCGGACAGGTCCACCACATGTGATGCCAGTCCCCCGTTGCTAGGCACCCTCTCCAGCACCAGCTACTGACATTGGGAAACATGGCATGAAGTTTCGCTGGTATATAGTGCCATTGAAGTATTATTTTCTGCCACATTTCTCTCAGCTGGATAGAGCGGGTCAGCTTACTGAGCTTGCTCCACAAACTTACCCAGCGGGGCCTCAATATTGTTTCCTGAAGTGTGGTTTCTCATTTCTTCATGTATTGCCATACCACTTATTCTCCCTGTGAATTCAGATGCGCATACAAGTTGGTGATCAGTTTCAGTGTTCCCGGGTCGGTGTTCATAAACGTTTCAAAGTTTGTGAACTGCCTAATAGCCGTATCTTCGATAACGGGGAGTTGGAGCCAGTGTAGGAGTTGTGCATATTGGAAATGTTCTGTAGGCTTGCATCCCAATTTGTGCATAAATTCTCTGAATTATCTTACTTTTTGATCTTTGTACATATCTTTGATAATGGTGCATCCCGCCTCAGACCAGCTATTAAAAGCCTGTGTATTTAGGCCGGGAGGAAAGTCCGAATTAACAAACATAGGCGTGAATGGAGAAGGAATTGTGGTCAAGGCACCTCTTTTTAGTGCCACATCCCACGCCTCCAGCTCCGCTTCCATCACCTCACTGACAGCCGTGTTCGGATGTCTGTTTCTTGTGCATCCACAACAGGTAGGACAAGGGGTCTCCCGCCATTGCGATATCCTGGCATATCCATACAGGCTGGGGGGACCGGTACACCCAATGCCTGATGACCCTTAATTGTGCTGCCTCATAATACCTCTTGAAGGGTGGTAACGCCAATCCGCCATCTTGCCTGAGAGCTGTCATGGTCGTCATTGCCACTCGGGGTTTCTTTTGTTGCCAAACAAATGCCATTATAGTCTTATTTAGAGCTTTGAAGAAGGCTCTCGGTACCCGTACCGGGAGAGTTTGATAATGGTACAACAGCTTTGGCAGGACAGCCATCTTCACTACCGTTTGTCTGCCCCACCATGATCTGGTGAGTGGATTCCATTTTGTCAGATCTTGCTGCAGGAGGTGCAACAGTTGTGGATAGTTGGCCATGTATATTTGCTTGATTGACGGCGTAAGCTTAATCCCCAGGTAAGTGATGGTCTGAGCTATTTTCAGACGAGTTATCTTTGCTATGTTGCTCATTAACTTGGGGTCTGCTGTTAGGTTCAGTATCTCGGATTTGTTCCTATTTATTTTTAGGCCCGACACCTTTCCAAACTCTTCCAGGTCTTGCAAGAGGGCTGGGAGGGATTTTTCTGGTGCAGTCAAGGCAAAAAGCATGTAATCAGCGAATGCCATTACTTTATGCTCCATTCCTCCCATCTTCACTCCTCCCTCCCGCTGGGACTCCCTTATTCTGATAAGGATAGGTTCTAAAAACAGAGCATACAACAACGGGGATAGAGGGCATCCCTGCTTCGTCCCTCTTGAGAGGGGGATCTGTGTGGAAAGAACGCCATTTACCGCTACTCTCAGCGAAGGGCATCTGTAGTTGGCCTCCACCATAGTCGGGAAACCGCTCCCAAATCCCATTTGTTGCATTGTGGAAAAAAGGTACGACCATTCAACTCTGTCGAACGCCTTTTCCACGTCGACAGAAACCACGATCGCCGGCGTCCCCGTGTGCTGAAGCTTTTCTATGATGTGACACGCCTGATGGGTGTTGTCCGCAGTCTGCCTCCCGGGGACAAATTCTGACTGGTCCGCGCTGACTAAGCAGGGCAGCAGTTTAGACAATCTTTCAACTAAGATTTTAGTGAATAGCTTGGCATCGAGGTTCATCAACGCGATCAGTCGATAGGATCCCGGGTGAATTGGGTCCTTACCCGGTTTCAGAAACACCACTAATTTGGCTTCGTTCATCGAGGCGGTGGTCTCTCCCGTCGTCCTGAAGCTATTGAAGAGTTCCAGCAATTTGGGGGCCAACAAATACCGGCAGTTTTTGTAAAAGGTATCCGTGAACCCATCAGGGCCCGGCGCCTTACCTCGCGGTAGCGTTCTAATTGCATGAGCGACTTCCTCCAGCTGACTTTCCCTGTCCAGATATTCTCTGTCCGCCACTGGAAACTAGGGGAGATTTATCCCGCTCAGGAACCTCTCCTGTGATGTCTTTTCTGGGCTTTCTGACTTGTAAAGCATTTGGTAGAATCTTGCCATTATGCCTGCCATTTCCTCATTCGTCAACTGCACATTCCCCTGTTCATCAACCAACTGGACGATGGTCTTCTTGCGTGTCTTATCTTTAAGTTGTCTAGGTAGCAGCTTATCCGCCTTGTTGGCACTTATGTAATATTTCTGCTTGACTTTCAGGAGCGCCAGCTCTGCCTTCCTGTTTTGTATCAGTGCGTGTTGTTTTTGCAGAAGTTTTAGTGTCGCCTTTAGTTTCCTAGTTGGGTGGGCCGCTAGCTCTGTTTGAGTGTCCTTAAGTTCCTTTTCAATGTCTTCCTACCATTTCGTCCGCTGCTTGTCCTTGAATGCTTTCAATGCTATCTCGTCGCCCCTTACTACCGCCTTGAAGGCGTCCCACACCGTAGCTTTCCCCGTTTCCCCTGTGTCATTCTCTGCGAAGTATAGCTCAATTTGGCTCTAAGTTTGTCCACTACTACACAATCCTGCAGGATGTCTTCCGGGAATTTCTCTTCTGGCTCCTCACTGTCAGTGATACCACAATGGGGGCGTGGTCGGAGAGCGCAATCAAGCCCACGTTGATGTCTTCCATTGCCCCCAATAGAACTGTGGAGCACCAGACGTAGTCTATTCTTGATTGCAAATTGTGGACATGCGAGTAATTAGTAAATCCCTGCGCATCTCCCCTCTTAGAGCGCCAGACATCATGCAGCGCCAATGCATCCATCGTCGACTTCAAGGCTTTGGAAGGGGAAAGCGCATAGGACCTCGCCCCCAGGGTCCTGTCCTGCGCTGGATTCCACGCCATATTCAGATCTCCCCCCAGTATGATCTCACCTTCCGCGAAGTTTTCCAAAGCCATAAGGGATTTCCTTAAGAAGCTGTCCTGGCCTATGTTGGGCGCGTAGACAGATGCCAGCGTCAGTTTTAAGCCTTCTATTTGGACTTTTAGAAAAAGGTATCGCCCTTATTTATCCGCAAGGGCGCCATGGACTTTTGCCCCTAGAGCGCCTTGCACAGCTATAAGGACCCCAGCTCTTTTTTCTCCCGAGTCCGCTTGGTAGACCTGTGATGCGCCACTGATCCTAATCTTGCCTCTTGTCTTTTCCAAATGTGGGTTTCTTGGTACAACAGAATCCTTGCCCCTTCCCTCCATGCTTGCTTGCCTCTCCAACATTTTCCGCTTGATTGGGGTGTTCCTCCCCCTGACATTCTGCGTCAGGATCTTAATCCCTCATACAGTGGACACATCCATTGTCTGGCCTTAGTTTTCGCTCCTGGCCATAGGAATTCAGGGTGCTTTCCCACCAGGGTGCTGCTCTCTAGGTAGTTTCCCCTTCTGTCCCCCCTTGAGTCCCCCCTCCCTCCCTCCCTTCCCTCATGAGCCGGCGCATCGCATCGGAGCGGATAGCCCCTTGCACAATGCCCCCACCATAGCTCAGGTAATAAGTGTGAGGATTCCTAAACCCCACTTCAACTCTCTCCATGGGTTAATTACCGCCCCACCCTGGCCTTCGCTCTGTTGCTGTTATCCGGTTGCTTTCACCTCTTAATTCTTTCTCATGTCCTTTAAATTGTCATTGCCCCCCCCCCCCCCCCCCGACTCCAGGCCTCCGCAACCCCCCCCCCCCCTCCCGAACCCCCCAAGAATTGCTGCAGGGAAGCTGGACTTATTGTTTCTTCCTTCCATTAATTTTCTTTCTTGCCGTCGTCCAGACATTCTGGATCTTTGGCCCTGCCAATTTCTCCTTGGCTCTTCGTGGCTCTCCCCCTTGATCTCGATATATGCCCAGAAGCTGTTCCCCCCACGTCCACACAAGTCGTAATTTTTCTTTGGACCCCCTCCCAAGTAAACAATAGTCCAAACAGGAAGGTCCATTTATATTTCACCTGCTTAGAGATAAGATGTTGCACCACTGGGCCCATCAGCCTCCTTTTCAAGAGCGTCACTTGTGCCAGGCCTTGATATAGCTGGATCTCGTGTCCATTGACTGCTGTTCTAGCGTTAAATCTTGCACTTCTCAATATTTTCTCCTTTTGGGCATAGTTCGACATAGCAACCAGCACATCTATGGGCCTCGTTCCTGCCTCTGGTAGGCGTTTTGGACCCACCCTGTGGATTTTGTCAATTTCTATTTGGGGTTTGGTGTCCACGTCCATAATATCCGCGAAGAGTTGGGAGACTGTGTAGATTTTTTATACCTATGATCGACCGCCGAGATCTATTTTCTAGATCTTCACATTGAAGCTCAGGCTGGTCGTCGCCCTGGCCAATTCCTCCAGGGTCTCATCTGACCTTTCACTCCCTGCAAACTCTGGCAAATAATAGGAGCATTACATGGATCTAATTATCTTTTTTTATTTCAGTATTGTAGCCTCTGTTCTTCCATCCCATGTCCAATGGCTAAACTCACCCTGTGCTGAGGGTCTCATCTGGTGCCTTTGGTTAAAACATTTTGATTTAAATTGCGCATTCCAAACTAGACCAGAGATCCGGTTCACCAATTTTTTCGCTGTCTTAGCTTTAGCTGTACTGTGGCTAACATTTTCCAGATTACACCGGTTTCTCGCCTTTTAAAGACATGTACATCCTGATCCCAACTTGCCCTTGCAATTTTAAGCTTATATTGACTTAGCCAGGACCGATGGTCTATTTTATTCTTGCTATTTCAACAAGTTCCTCTGCCGTAAAACCATGGGATTGATCCTGTAGTTTGTGCTCTAATAGCCCTACGTTTAATGCGCTTGCGGTCACGTATGTTGATGTCAAATACCTTTGTAAGCTGTTTATTGCTAGCCACATTTGGTTTCCTGTCCCGAGCCCCTATTTTGTGGGCAATCAGTGGCACATTTACCTTTCAGCCCTTGCCAATCAGGCTGGCCCTGGTCAAAGATCGCCAACGCTTAATTTCTATATTTTGACCTTTGTCCAGTGTAATTGGTTCCCTGCATGGTTTAGGGCCAAATCCTGACACTTCGTGTTATCAAGGCTCTCTAATATTCATGTTAATGTCCAAAAGGAGCATGGCGTGGTCGCTACACTCATTTGGAAAAATCGTTAGGGCATTTACGTGCTCCAAAAGGCAATTATTAACAGTGAAATAGTCTACCGTTGCTTTCTTAGACCCACTAGAGCACACTGTACCACCCGGTCGGTCACCCACAGTTCGTTCATTGAGCAGTGCCAAGTTCCATTCACACAAATACAAAAGCCACTGTACCCCCTAGCATTGGATACATTGTGTGCCATTACACTTTGCTCAGCAAATTTTTATATGGGGCGCATCGCTCTCTATCCACACATCTGGAGTTCCAGTCGCCACATATTACAAGCGGATTGCTGACCACAAGCACTCCCCACTGTGTCAAAATTATATCTAAGTAGTTGAGCACTTCCTCAGTGACACTTGTGCTTGCGGGGAGGTGGGGTCATAGTTATTTATATTCAACATGCGCTGTAGCCTTCATATGAACTTCAACAACCAAGACGTTACCTCCGTGTACCTGGGCAAAACTATTGAGGGATTGTTGGGGAGAATTCTCATTCAATGGCTAATTTCCCTTACCTATAGAGTCCCCCAGCAGCTTTGCTGGATTTGAAGGGTTTGTTTTCTTCACCTGCTAAGAGTGACACTCTTTTATCCCACTCTTGGGCAGATCGCTGTGTGTGTTTTAGGCTATTTTTGTGCTTATGGTCTATGGGGTTTTCCTCACCCTCGTAGGTATCATCTTTTTACATGTGTGTTACACAGCACCCTCAGTGCAGTGACACAGGAGTATCATAGTGACCCCCAAACATAGACTCCATCCCCTGGGACTGGCTACTGTCTCCCAGGGCATGTAAAGTCCCGATTGACTGTACTAGTCACTCTTTATGAACTACACCAGTACAACTCATCTTACTATGGAAGTACTGGGAAGAGTTAATAGTTTTTCCCTGGTGTTCATTTTCGAGAGGGTACCGTTTTATTTGCCAGAACTTTTATAATAATTCTTTCTCGTGTATTCCTCTGAGATCCTATCCCAGGTCGGGTATCCTTTGTTCGTCCTTTTGGCGGGCTTCTGCCAAGAAACTCTTCTTTCGGCACCACTGAGTCTGGGGTAGACCCATTGTGTGGGAGGGGGAGTAGGCCCCTTGGACAGGGTTACCTAAGCAACCCAAATCACACTCTGCCCTGATAGGCTGGAGGGTCTCCCGCCAGGATGACCACTCCACTGTGTGAGTGACAGCTAGGCTGTATGAATGGGGCTTTTTCTGCATAAAAGCATGTTTCTGAGGACGGAGAGCAAGACGTCGCCACTGGAACTAAGAAGCCGAAGAGAAGAGAAGAGAAACCAAAGACATCTGCAATAACTGAACCACCGTTGAAGCCCTGCTGCAGCGTCTCACCACTTTTCTCCACACGACGAGAGAAGATCTTCATCTGCAAGAGCCTTCTTCTCTTGAGCTGGTGGGGCCAACCAGTTTGCCAATCGCCTTCCAGGACCTGCCTTGGTCAAATCGCCAGTGACCTGCACTCAGGGACCGGATAGCCAGGCACCCGTCCACCACGACCGCGATTTAAAGAAGCATACCTTTTTAATCCGTTTCGGCATCACTGCGGCTGGCTTCTTCCCTGGGCAGTGCAGTAACGCAAACCTTCCTCCACAACGAGAACCTCTTTTCCTCTGCTGGACAACACAAACTGTAGGAACTGCCAGGAACCACCGCCACCGCAGGAGCCGCTTCCACTTTTTCAGGTACATTGTTCCGCCAGGCCTCCCGTTTCGCGGGGTACTGCTAAAGGTGTTTGAAATCCTTTACTTACCTCCTGGGTTGGCCGCTCCTATCGACTAACATGATCTTTTACCTTCTGCACCCTCCTTTTGAATCGTTAAACCAAACACTTGACTGCAGCTACTAGAACACTTTGATCCTGGGCACATTGCCCTATACCACTAACTCTGGCACAGGCCTATTGACTTTGGCTAAATCTGTTACAACTGCCTTCACTAGATTGCTTTTCATCCTCAACGGCGTTGGTGCACCAAAAACTCTTATAACCACTCTTCCTTCCCTCTTAAGTATTGTTGAAGTGCCATTTTGCTCGGTTTTCACCTATGTATTGCTAAAGTGCTAGCTTGCCTAACTTGTTCACAATCCACTTGGGAAGTGTTGCTAGAGTGTTTAAGAGGTTAACTCTGTATATTTTGTCCTTTCCCTCCCTTTTGAAAAATGGTTAGAGTGCTATTTCTGCTTAGTTTATACTGTGCCATTTTGCTCAGTTTTCACTCTGGCTCAAACTTGTCTACAATTTAATTAGGGAGTTGTCTATACTTTTCTTGACTATTTTAACTTGCTTTAATACTTATGATTGATGTGTTGAACTAGAAGTGTGTAAAACAAATATATATATTCTTTTTAATACAAAGCTTTGGTCAGTGTTTCCTTGTACCATAGTACTGTAGTCCTATTGTGTAAACCCTGAATACTGCTCATCTTCCTCTTGAGATAAGTGTGACTGCTTAGCCACAGCTACCAACTAAATCTTTGTGGTACAGACTGATACCAAAGTGGATTTATTGCATATACCTGTAGTCTTAATCTTCTGTAGTGTTCCCTAAGGGAACTGCACAGGATTCTGCCTAACAGGGATTAAGGTAATTCCTCACACCGATTAAAAGGCCACCCCTAGGGCAATCTGTGCTACCCTTGACTGCCTTTAGCTGGAATACCACATAACCATTAATCTTGATATTAAATGTTGCCCATGTCTCTTGAAGGGAAAATGTGTCATTACCCATCAAGTTAGCCATTGATTCGCCCTTCTCTGATAAATGAGAACTCCTGGGTATTTCAACTCAGAAATGTGCTACTTCAATGAGGTGGACGAGTTTTGGGTAAAACTATCTGGAGCCATTCCTACCTCTTGACGTTGTCTAACTTCCCTTCTGGCTCAATACGAGATTCTGTGTTAAAAATGTTTTTTAGTGGGTCGCGACCCATTGCACTGGGTACAGCATGTTGACGCCTTAGCGCTCTCCAACTTCTTGTCTATCACAAAACCTAAGTATTTCAAGGAAGCCTGATGTTGACGAAATAGCGATACATATTCGGGAAAACAACAGTGTATCTGAGACACCTTCCCGGGTAAAGAAAGCAGAGGTTCAACAAAGTCAGTCTCCTGAGTTCAGGATCCTCAGGGATGTAACTTTGTGAAACAGACCCATCAATGTAGAACGGTTTAAGTTCTGTTTTCCTTCATTAACTACAGCCGGCCCAATAGTAAAAAGTTAGTCCTGAAGGTCAGCTTCCAGTGCCTAGATGGTGTGGATTTGCAGATGGTTGGGCGATGTTGAAAAATAGTCCTCAATATTCGTGTCAGCACTCGCGGACCCCACTACCCCAGCCAGATTACTGAGTTTTCTAGTAGTGCAAGAAGCCAACACAATTGCAGCTTCATGTGCTGGACCGTCTTCTTTCACTATTCAGCTGGTTAGAGTGTCCACGTTTTGTGGGTCTGATCTTGCCGTTGAATTTAGAGGCTGCATGTTAGGGCATTTGAAATTTCTTATTCTTAAGCGCCCTGTTCTGTAGGCGCTTCGCCAGACGTTGCTGCTTTCGGGTGGGTTAAGTTGCTGGGGAAATTGCAACAACCTCACCGTTACGGACCTCCTGGCTGTCAGGGTGGATTTTATTAGATGGATGAGGAGCAGGTGATAAATACATATCGACAGCCAAGGGGGCATCTTGGTCGGCTATCAATATTCTATCCACTGTGAGCATGTGAAGTAAAGTAATTACGTTCCCTTGCCGTTGTACGTCCTTGTGAATTGCTCCACACAATTTTAGCAATATCCTTACAGCCCATTGTAATACTCCAAGGCTAGAGTTTGCCTTCAAATTCTCACTCAAACTATAATGGGTACTGTATTTATTGCTGAGCACGGGTGGAACAGTCTTGTTACTTGTCATATACCAACTTGGGGCTTACAGATAGTCTCTGTTGAATATTGTTTTTTCATTGATACATCCACCTCTCCACCTTCAGCTATAATTTTAGAAGCTGCTTGGTTGACTGCATTACCCACACCGCTCGTTGCACTGCCTTGTAGAGCGTAACATAGCCTCAGTAAAGAGTTATTATCGATGTCATGTGAGGTGTTCCTCCACTCCCCTGAGAAAATCTAGTGACCTCAGTAACCGTTTACTGCGATGGCTGCTTTTCAGGGATTATCTTTTTAAAATTGAAACGCTGTCATTTTACCCCTCAAGTTGTCAGCAGCAAATGTTACACTAGAGTCACCACTACTTGCCGCAACTTCAGTCTCTGAGTGCCTGCCCCTGTCCGCTGTACAGTTCAGAAATGTTTTTTCTGACATGAGGCCATATGGTTTAACTTTGAGGCACAAGATTTACTGTGGCTTAAGGCTTTACCCGGCATCCCAAAAGTTCAAGCCAAGGTTTGGCAATGTAACACCAAATGGTTCTAAGGTGTGTGTATGCCTTCTGATTGCAAACTGTAAACCGTTTAGCAGGCTCACCTTGCTTTTTTATACAGACACCTCTGCACCACCTCGTGTGCTGAGTCAAGTCAGTGTCACTCTCTTTGCCCCCTTCGGCCCTGTGTGGACCAGGGGCAGACCATTTTCTCAAACCACTTTGCAAACCGTGCCACGCTCTGCGCTGTTTTTGCGGTTTTGTAGCAGCTCACGGAGGCCTTCATACACATGCTGCACAGAAGGACTGATTCTTACATGCATTTATTTGCTAATGGCAGTGCAGGTTACAATTCTCTCCCCCTTCATTTTTTCTATAAGTAAGGCTAGTCTTGTGCTGTCTTATTTCTTTCCACACAACCTATTGGCTGTTGACAATGGGATTTACAACTCATTTTGAGCCACTCCATTCTTGTCCATTAAGATTGTTGACCTTTAAAACCATCCTATTAGTTGCATTAACTTCAGCCCGTAGGGTAAGCGAACTACATGCTTCATCTAGTAAACCTCCTACATTCTTTAAGGACAGGGTAGTTCACATTTCCTTCAATACATACATTTTGCTCGTATTCCTTTCAACATAAGTTTCGTTTTCCAAGGCGTAATACCAGAGCTCTCGTATGGACTGCTTGTCGTTGATGCACTGGGCTCCTTTTATATTATTGTTACTAAACCAGGATGAATAAGCCCAACATATAAACATATAGATTATCAACCCCCTCCCTTCCCTTAACACAATATATATGGCTTAGAATAGATTTTATGTCTGACAAACATTTGTTACTTGAGCTGTGTTGTATATGGTATTCCTGTCACCATCTTATATTACACTCATGTTTTTAAGCAGTTTGGCTTGTGGAAATGATGGTCCTTGTCCTTGACCTATTCATGAAAGGGAAGCCAAGTCTTCAAGAATTTCTGATATGTCCCAGCTTTTAGAGCATACACATTCTCCAATGCTAATACACCCCAAATGTTGACCCACCAACATGCTACTATAGGTCCCTCTATTGTTTTCCAGTTCCGGGCCAGGGTCATTCGGGCAGCCTCAATAGATGTGTGATGAGTATGGCAGTAACCCCACCTTCCGCCTAGGTCCCTTCTACCTCTGCCCCCAACAGTATCACCATCACCATTGCCGATTGAGGTAGTTATGCCCCTGTGATCTGTTTAATATGAGCCAGAACTTCCTTCCAATATATTTTGTCCTTGGAGCATGTCAACCACATGTGGCTTAGAGTTCCCGTTTCTCCACATTGCCTCCAACATAAGGGAGAATGATTTGTGTTCATCCCATCTAGCCACTGGGGGTGGTCAGATACCATCTATGGCAAATTGTATATGCCGACTCCTTTATAGTAGTACATTTAGACGTCTTATGGGCTTTCCTCCGGATTTTTCCCCATTCCTCTTCCGAGATAGTGACCTCGAAATCTTTTTACCATCTAGCCCTCGAGTAGGCCATCTGTATATTGCATTCTATCTAGTAACCTGTATATTCTCGAGATCCCTTTTGCCGAAGGATACCCCCCCCCCCCCCGCATGGTTAGTTCCAGTCCCAGTGTTGCCCTTGTGCCCGCCATCTTTACATCCCTTTGAGAGATCCTGGGCCTCATTAAGGGCTGGCAGTAAGGGGTTAACGGCATCGCTAAGGATGCCGGTGCCGTTACCCCCTTACCGCCACATTACAAGGTCCCTTAGGGGGTCCTACTAAGGCCGGCTGGTAAAAACCATAGGGCTCAATGGGAATGGGGAGCTCCCTGGTGCCTTAGCGGGTCCCACTAAGGCGGGCTGCCTCTGCAACTTGTAGTTTGCCCTGCTCGTCCTGCAACCTTGAGATATAGTTATGGGTTTTTTGCTTCTGCAAAAGCTGCTAGCAATCGGTTAGCCTTGCCCCCTTGGAAATAATATGTTTGGTTAGTGTTCAACGGGGTCTGCGCAGAGTGCTCTGCCATATTTGCCTCTAATTCCTCTCTCGTTTTTTCCAATATTGGTTGCAAACTTTGCAATTGTTTAGTTTTGTGCTGAACTTCTGCCGTTTTGACCTCCCTTTCCAGTTCTTTTCACACTGCTTCTCTCCCTTTCACATTGACGCAGCTTGTGAGATAAGTTCCCCCCTTCTCACTGCTTTCCCAGCATCCCATTCCACCCGCCAATCTACCTCCCCAGTGTCATTCTCTGTGAAATAGTTAGTGATCACTTTCTCCATGTGAGCCCTAAGAGCAATATCCCTTAGGATTAGTTCATTAAGTCTCCATTGTTTCCTGCCCAAGTGTTTTTCTGGTTGTATCTCAATTTGCAATATCACTGGAGTGTGGTCCATGAGGTACTTGACTCCGTTATTACGTGAGGGATTAACGTTGCTGAAACTAGGACCATATCTATCCTCAAGTATCCCTTATGCACTGCTTAGTAATGTGTATAGTCCCTTGCAGTGTTATGGAAAAATCTACAGGTTTCTTTTTTGTCTAGGTCTCGGAAAAATGTCCCTAGGGCTTGTCGATTCCTTGTTGATTCCTATTATCGTTGCTTGTTGGGGCAAGTGTTTTATCCAGCATGTGATCCACAACGCAGTTGAAGTCGCCTCCGATTACTACCTGGCCTTCACACCAACTGCCTATTTTCTGGAGCACCATGCCTAGGAAAACGTCCTGCTTTTCATTTGGGCCAAAGTAAATTCTGACGTTCCAAAGTGCCTTTGAGAACCAAATATCTCCACTCTGAGTCCCCATAACATAACTGCTTCCGAAATGTCAGTGAGGCTCTCAGTAATATTGCCACCCCCTAGTTTTAGTCCCACTACTTGCAAAATATTGTTTGGGGAACGAGCGGTGCGTCATCCTCATCCCCTTTTCATCTGTAGCTAATAAGTGTGTTTCCTGTAAGAATACCACTGATGTTTGGAGATCTAATAGTTGTTTTAGTATGGAGCTGCGTTTCATCGGTGAGTTTAGAGCCTGAACATTCAGTTTTACCATTTTTATATCCGCCATACTCAAGGGGTTGTAACATTCCCACCTGCGTTTGCTTCTTACCTTCTTTCCCAATCTTTAATAAGATCTGAGCCTTAGAACTGTCCCTTAGATCCTGTAGGTAACTCAACCTGGTCCCCCCAACATCCCCAACTTATGCTTCATATACATATTCCACCCGTCAAACACCTGGTCCATGTGGCTAGACCAACAGGGTTTCTATCCGACACCACGCCCCCTTTACCCCACCACCCCCGCTCTTCCACCACCCAATGAACCACCCCATCCTTCTTTCTCTTGCTTGCCCTTTCTTCCAGGTTCTTTATATTTTCTACTTCACCCCCCAAACATTGTCATGCAAGTATGTTGGACATCCCTTCTTTAGAGATTTCTTCAAGTATCATCTTTGTGTTTTAGAGCTCTCCCGCTCCCTTTTGGGTAAGGTTGCCCATGTCGCCACCCTTCCTTCCTAGTTTTGCGACCTGGGCGTTTATCAGGGTCTCTCTCCGGTGAAGGGTCTTCTGGGCGTGAATCATCATCCTTACTCATCAGGTGTGCCATTGCCTCCTCCTTTGCAATGTGGTATGTCTTACCATGATATTCGATTTGAAGCCCACACAGAAGAGTCCATCTATATCGGACCCCTTTCTCTTGTAGCCAGCTTGTCACCACCTGAGCCTCTTTCGTCTCAACAGTGTAGCTTGCACCATATCCTGATAGTCATATGCGAGTCCAGGAACCTGATTGGTTCCATTCCTCTTGCAGCTTTCATGATTTCTTGTGGGAGGGTCGGTCCTCTTGTTCTAGGCATGGTTCACTGGCGAATGAATTTGCGCCGCAGTCTGCTGCTATTTCTTTGCAGGGTCCTGATTCTGCATCATGACTTTGATGTCGCCTGAGGGAGGACCCTTCAGTTTGTTCAGATTCTTTGCAATTCTGTCCTCACTAGTTTTGCCTCCTTGTTTGGCCCTTTTTGGCTGATGTTTTCACTTTGCTTCCTTTCCCCTCTCCAGGAGATCTACAACGGTTTCAAGCTTTGGGTCTCTATCCTCCTTTCTTTTCGTTTGCTTTCTCCCCCCTCTGGGTAAGCTGCTAATAGGGTGGGCCTCTCCATTTCACATTATAAGCTCCTCACAACCATTCTTTACTTTTTGTTGCAAGGGATTCCCACATTGGATCTCTATTGGTGGGTCTGCAGGTTCTTTGTTTCTCTGTATGGAATGCAGTCTCATGTTCCCCTTGGGGTACTTATCTCCTTTCGCTTCCCTACTTTCTTTCTCTCCCCAGGGTGGTTAATTGATTGCAGGGCCTGTGCCCCCTTCACTGCCCTTGGCCTTTCCCCCTTGTCCGGAGCTTGCTGCATGTGCAAAACCGTTGGGCTGCGAGGTATATTCGTTCCGTGTTCCGGGCCGTTCCGTTATGAGGGCTGTTCCCTACCTTTCACCAAATGGATTCAGCTCACCTTGTGTCTTTATCGCCTCATGGGAGTTCTGACTCGCTCCACCGATGTTGCCTTTTCCCTCCGGTCTGCTCTTTCTATCCTTTCCTAGCAGGGGGGGTCTTGCATGGCGTGGCATCCAGCTCAGTACGCGTGCAGTCACCTCGTCTTCTTTTCCCTGCGTGTGGAGAGTGCTTTGTTCCACCAGCGCCTCCCTTGCTCTCAGTGACCGCGTTCAGGATCTGCCATCCCTTCTAGGACTGTATACCTCCTTCCTCGCTGTACACCCGTGGAGTTGCTAGGCTGTCTGTGTCTACGCACTCCTTCTATACGGCGCCAACTTGGGTAGGCTCCGGTGAATGTTTACATGCTTCATTTGTTGGGCGCCTGGCCTCTAATCGCCTCCTCAGAACCATGGGATGTTCCCCCACCCCAGGTCCCTATCGTCACTCCATACTTCTGTGTGGGTGTTGGTCCCATTTAAGGGGGGTTTGGGGTCCCAGCAAGGCGCGGGCGATGGAGCTCACCGAAAGAGCCTGTTCCTCGGTCCTCGGCTGGCCACGCCCCCCGGCAGGGTATTCTTAAAGTCAAGCCAACCTTTCTTCCGAAAATGTTATCACTTTATGTGCCAGAAAATTGTTAACAACTTTTTATCCACCTCTACATACTGATAAGGATGAGGTAAGGCTGCATAGACTTGATCCAAATTGAGCATTTTCATCTCTAGAATGGCTAAATTACATCAAAATGACCAACTTTTTGTTGGGACTAGCATTCATAAAACAAACATTATCCAGATGGATTATATTGGGCATTACAGAATGCTATAGATTAGCTGAGAAAGATCCTCCAGAAAGCCTAAGGGCCCATTCCACAAGGGGCATGGCAACGTCTTCTGTTTTACAAAGAGGTGTGCCGATAAATGATATTCACACTTTCACAAAATATTACTGTCTAAATTCATTGTCAGGTCAGGAAGGAGGTTTTGGAAGGGCCGTTTTACATTCTGTCCATAACAATTCTTAAGAGCACATCTAAAATGTGTACTCCCTCCTCCAAATTTGACACTGCTTTGGGAGTCTATCTAAAGATGAGGAATATGTGGGAGGACACAATCCATTCGAAGAACAAGTTACTTTTCCCCTGGTAATGTTCTTTCAACTGGATGTTCCTCCCAAGTATTCCTCATCTCCCCTTCCAACCTACACCGCAGTAGAATTTCCGTGCATTATACTTAGCGCTCTTTCAAGGTCTGTCTTACACTGCCTTGGACACACTAATGCCTGTAATTCTGTAAGGAGAAGGCGTGAAAACAGAACTGACGCCAACAGGTACTACGTGTGCCATATGTAGCAGTGATGACAGCGATCTCGAGACGGAAGCCCACAAGGGATATTGAGTCGACTGCATCGACGCACATCGCCCTCTGCTGACATTTGTTTCCGAAGCAGTGGAGCTGGAGAGGAAGATATCTAAATATGTGGAATATGTGGGAGGAACATCCAGTCAAAAGAATGTTACCATGGGTAAGTAACTTGTTCTTCTTACTGGCCTGAGTCTCCTCAAATGCGACCCTCCCGCAGAACACCACCCCAAGGATCGGGTAGCGTCTGCCTTTCCCTGGTCGCATGAGAAGGGTGCCAGGCCAGATTCCTTGGGATGATCACCTCTGAAATAGATAATGCACCTGAAAGCAAAGTAAAACATGCTTCCAGACAACAAATCAAAGGGAGGCCAAATCCAAACTTTGTTGGATAAGCACATAGGATATCTATTGAGTCGTGAGGCCAGACATCCAATTATAATACTCAGATCTTGTCTTGGAGGACCTAGCCTTAGGTTTCTTTACCTTTATGTGGCCAGTAACATGTAGGCCACATAGGTTATAGGTTAAAAGTTTGAATCAAAAGGTTCGAAATACAATAGGTTCGAGTGCATTTGCTCGAAAACAAAAGGTTCGAAAAAATTATTTTTTTTACCCCGAACTCCTGTTCTTGTGGTAAAAACCACTTTTTTTACCAAAACGAAAACCCCCCAAAAAAATATATATTTTAAAAAAAAATTGGAACCTTTTGTTTTCGAGCAAATGTACTCGGCCCTATTGCATTCGAACCTTTTTGTATTCTCACCTTTAACTGGACACCGGCCACATACATTTCCTTTCATACACAGGAATTCAAGTTTAGCGGTCTAACTTAGTTTCATGCAAGAAAGCCACACAGGACTATTGGCAAGAAAGCAGGTACTGTCCCAAAACTATGTTATATTGGTCAGTGCCTGCTGTACGGTTGTTGAAGAAGGAAGCTGACACAAAGGTGGCATGTTTGTGGTTAAAGACTTTTATTAACGTAACAGAAACCCTCACTATCCCCATATCTAAGAGAGGTTTCCCTGCCTCACACTAAATCCCAAAGAACTGTCGGAATTGCTGTCCAAATGAAAATCCACTGTCCTGTGTCAGAACCTACTTCTAACCCTTACACTACAACTAAAACTATTGTCAGCAAAGATCTTTGTCCAGGAGAAAAACTCTTTTCTCCTGATGTATGGGTAGCGTTCCCTCAATGTTCTCTTGCAAAGGCAATGCCAGGGAGAATGACTCCTTTCCCCTGGCCTGAAGCAATTCTCACAATATTCCCTCACCAGAAGAATGTCTCCCTTCTCCTGGTGGATGTCAGAGCATTTTGTTCCCAAAAATGTCCTTTTTAACAGAAATGCCAGGGGGAATGTCTCCCCTTGGCTGGTAACTTTCCTCACCTGCACTTAAAACACTAGTGTTATTGCTTTGCATTGGTGCTTGAAACTGTACAGTTGTTAATTATGTAGTTCCCTTGCCCCCTTTGGGGCTACCTATTGTGTACATGTATGTGTAGATTGTAGTGTGTATGATATATAGTACCCTTGTTTTTTACGTGTATGTTTCATCCGAATAAATAGTATATTTAAATACTGCTCCAGCATTGGATCTTTCATGGATTCACATGCTCTTGAATATTCTCAGTTGTTAGGCTGGGAATCCTTAGTAACATTAAAGCAGTTTATCTTTACATTTCTAAACTGCTTGTCTTTTTAGTGCTCTTAGTCCTTTGCGGTCATACTGCCCACAGTCAATTATATGTGTACATTTGGCTTTACCCCTAGTGGCTATCTTAAAATACTCGTACGTCCCCTTTCCTCCATCTATGTGGGCGACGGTACCGGAACCTTTGGCAGCTAAACAATTAGCTTCCCCTTTCAATTTAGTATAGAGCGTAGGGTGCGGCCCTGGGTGTGGGAATGCCTCCCCTAATGACCCGCCCTCCGGCGCCTGGCCTCTTTCCCTTTTTCACACAGACGTGTCGGACCTAGCAGCTAGACGCAGAGACCTTTTTACTTTCCGCTTGCTCCCTGTTCTTTTGTTTTTCAATCTTCTTCACCTTCCTTCCGTGCCTCGCCTCCCCCAGCAGATGTCGGCTGCAGGAGGATTCATGAGATGTGTGTCCTGTGACCGCTCGTTCCCAGCCTTGGATCCCCATGCCTGGGGCCCGACCTCCACCAAGACGCGTGCGTGGCTTGCTGCGCTCTTGGTCACCGTGCATTGAAGAATCGCTTGTCGCGTTGGCGGGAGATCTTCCACACTTCTCCAAGTTACCTTACGTATTTTGTCTCCAGGACCTCGAGTCCAGACAAGGAAGGCCCTTTGTTTAGTTTGGCCCCTCAGCGCAGAGACTCCTTCCATGGGTTTCCACAGGCAATGGTTCCTTAGATTCAAGTTCTGGCAGGCCCGAGGCAGCTAGGGCTACCGGCTCTCAGGCCGAGGGGCTCTACCACTGAGGGGAAATCAAGTTTGTGCTCCTTGTCAGGCAAAAGAGTCAGTCCTTAGCACGATCCAGCGCGGCTACCGGTGTAGGGGTTGAGGGCGCACAGCCTACCGGAACTGCCTCTGAGGTTGTGAGTCTGGACGATTCGGCTACCAGCCTACAGGCCGAGGGCTCAGTGCCTACCAGAGTGATTTGAGGTTGATGCTTCTGTTTCAGAGTCAAGACCCAAGGCGTGTCCTCTCATGTCTGAGCCATCACTTGGCACGGGGCCTTCATGCCCTCCCGCCCAGCGCGTGGTGCAAGGCCCCAAGATGGCAGATAAGCACGTGGCAGAGTCTGCTAGGCTGGCGGCCATCTTGGATTTGAGTCAGGGTCCGCCTGGGCTCTCGCCCATTGAATGGACCTTGCAAGAAGGTTCCATTCCCACTGGAAGCAGCTGCACACTGTATGGTACAGGCGGGTGGTCTCTGCAGGGATACATCTATCGCCTCACAGAGCTTCAATCCAGAACAGATAGCTAGTGCATCGGAGGGCCGAGCCCCTCGGGACCCAGCGGCTTGCGAGTTCCGCTTCTTTGAGCGCTTCCTCCAAAGACGTTGTCAAGGAGGTGATCCCGCAGATTGTGTCTCCTCTGCCTCCACCTCTGGGCCCTATGCCTGTTCCTCCAGCGCTGCCGGTACCCAGCCTGTCCCTCCCCCGGTCCAGGCCTTGCCGGTTATCCAGACCCTGCCGCTTCCTCCTGTACCACCAATGTCTCCCCCCTCAGCAACCAATGAATCTGTCTTCGGGTCCAGACCAGGGGTTGGGGGAGGGTGTGATGCAGGTACCTGTGTCGAAGTGCCCAGACTCCTCCAGTTTGTAAAAAGGGGGGGGGGCATTGACAGGGATGATGACGACGCCCAGGACGAAGAACCCTCTGCATCTTCTAAGGCCTTTCATGACTGACTTCAGGGCCTCGCAGAGTTCTTGGCGTTCCCCATGCCTTAGGAAGGCCCCCAGGAGTTGGGAGGGCTAACAGAAGTTTTGGCCAAGCGCACCATGAGCCGTTCAGGCATTCCGCTTCAGAAGGATGTTCTGCAGGTGGCGAGAAAGGTCCGGGAGATGCTCTGGCCCAACGCACAGATGAACAAGAAGTTAGACAGCAGGTTCAGGCTGACGGATGGGGAATTCAGGACTATCTGGAAGCCGATCACCTGCTAGGCTCACGGCAATCTGGCTTCCGCCCCCTCCATGGCACTGAAACAGCCCTGCTAGATCTTAAGACACAAATCAAGGAGCTAAAGGATAATGGAAAAACAGTTCTGCTACTTCTACTGGACTTGTTGGCAGCCTTCGACTTGGTGGATCATGCAGTCTTATGCAACCATCTCAGGCTTGCCGCCAACTTCACAGGGGAGGCCATAGCCTGGGTCCAATCCTTTCTAGCTAACCAGAACTATGAGAGTCTTCTCCACCTCAGCCTCCACTGATCCCATCCATATAACCTGCGGAGTCCCACAGGGGTCCTGTGTCTCATCCACTATGTACAACATTTTCACCAAACTGTTGTTCGACAAGTTGGACAGACTGGGCGTCACCTACACTAACTATGCAGATGACACCCAGATCCTTATACCCCTTTCAGGCAACTTCGAAGCGGACTTGGCTTTGGTGAACAAGATATACATCCTCATTCAAGCATGGATGGCGTCACATGGCCTCTGCCTGAATGACGACAAAACTGAGATACTGATCCTAGGCTCTGACACCAATATAAAAAAAACAAAGCCCAAACTACGCATCCTTCAACATTGATAACAATATCATCAAGGTGATGCCCATGGTAAAAACCTTAGGATTCTACCTGGATTCCTCTCTCACCCTCAAGAAGCAAGTCAATTACCTTGCCTCCACAACAGCCTTTACCTGCAAACTTATCCGAGCCTCCAGACTGTTTCTCTCTAGTGCCAGCTGTATTACCCTGGCCAATGCTCTCATAATGTCCAGATTAGATTATTGCAACGCCCTGTACTCAGGAGCCAACAAGTATGTCACAGACAAAATTCAAATACTGCAGAATAATGCCTTGAGAGCAGTGGTGAATATACCCTACAAAGAGCATATCACTAAATTCAGAAAAGAGACTCATTTGGTTAAAAATAAAGGACAGCATCTTCCTCAAAACTGTTTCTCTTACTGCCAAATGTCTGAACAATTTAGCACCTCCCTACTTGTCAGAAAAAATCACTAGAACAGCCACCCGAGCCACGAGATCTGCCAACACATCTATGCTTGAGATTCCCAGATTTAAACGGTTCACGGCGGGATGAACCAGCTTTCCAGTTAAAGCTGCGCAATCGTGGAATACGCTCCCACTTGACCTGAGACTTCCACAACCTTACCCCAAATTTAGATATAATGTACTAAAATGGCTTCGCATCAACGCCTCATAACCGTTTCCACCTTTATCCCAATTGTTACTTGACCCCCCAGACACAACTACCTTAACCACTGCACCCAACCATGCATTCCCTGGTTGCAGGTATGCCCATAAAGCATATGCAATGAATGATATGTACTGTACTGTATGTATGTATGTATGTATATCTATATGTTCCTTGACCTACACATTATATGCACTGTATTGTATGTACACGCATGTATATGCCTGTGATAAGCACTGTAAATAAGCTTTGAGACTTCTTGTACTGTTGCGCCCAGCTACCCAAGGGTTTGGTGCGCATTATCAAATGAATAAACAAACGAACCCTCACTCTTCAGTGGTGGCTGCAGCCTCGCTCTAGTCTAAACCAATGTCTGTCTTCTTCCTCGGGAGCCACTTCCAGTTGTCTATCCAAGGTGGACAAGGTCCTTCAGTATTTGGGCAAACTATGCTATGCCAACTCAGGGCTGCATTTGCGGCAGGCCAATGCTGATGCCCTTTTAGCCGTGGCTAACCAGAAGCTGTGGCAAGAGCTTGGAGTTTCTGCCTTCAAGGCCGGCCTGGCGAATTCCTGGCCTGTTACGCAGGACATCATGCAGTCTTCGGTCTCCCACATCGACACAGCCAGCAGAGGGCAGTGCCTGGGGATTGAGATAAGTACGCCATGGATGCATGCCACTACATTTTCATCTGATGTTCAGGAGCGGATCCTAGATCTTCCCTTTTGAGGGCGTGGACCTCTATCATTCGCCCACCTATGATGAGTTGACAAAGAAGGAGATTTCTACTCAAACTGCCAATTCCTTGGCCATCCTGACTAAGCCAAAGCAGAAGTCCTTCCCTCAGTCTCAGGGCAGGGCAGACTTCAAACCCTGCGCTTTCACCGGCTTCAAGGGGTATCAGGATAACGGTACACTGAGGCCTGACAGGTCTCCGAGCCACAACAGGAGGAAGCCGCAGAGGACTTTGCACAGGGTTTTCCGCTCCCCCTCCTCTGCTCCCTCCTCTGTAGCCAAGAAGCAGTCATTTCAAAGACATGCTTCTTGCGATGTCATCACCAGGGCAGCTCTTGGGCCATTTCGTCGGCTTTGTTTAAGCACTATTCCCTGGACACCAGCTCCAGGTGTGATGCCGAGTTTGGTCAGGCGGTTCTTTTTTAAAAACGTATTTTTATTAAGTTTTAGTGCAATGTATCAAGATTGTTACATATAAAAGGAAACAGAACTTCAACTAGAACATTATTAACTACCCCCCCCCACCCCCACCGCCCTCCCCAGACCGAGCAAGTCTCTATCCGTGCATGTCTTCTCTAGGAGGTTCTTTTCACTTTCACGTAAATAAGTCTAATATCCTGGTCAAGCGGTTCTGAATAGCCTGTTTGCTTTGTTCTAGATATGAGTCAGGTTGTCACGGCCCCACCCTATGGTCTTGTTCGGTGGAATCGCCCACAAGGATGGAGGAAAGGGGACAGAACGTATGAGTAATTAAAGCTCTCCAGCATGGGTCCGGCATGGATTCACATGTTCATGAATATTCCCTGTCGTCAGGCTGGGAATCCGCGGTAAAAGAAAAAAACGGTTTCACTTTCACTTTAAAACTGTATTTCTCCTCTAAACCAGTCACTGTCTTCTTGGTCGTACTGCCCGCATCCAAGGACGGTCCTATCCCTAAGCTGTGCCTCTGATAGCCATCTTCTGATTTTTACCGCACACTTCAGTGTTGGGAGTCCTTGACTTGCTCTCTGAGCTATTTTGTACTTTTTTGCAAGTTTTTTTTTTCTCCAAAAAGTTCTATTTTTGTTCCATCTGTGCTCCTATCTTCTTCGGCTGGCAACTGGGATCCGTTGTCGGTGAATTTGCGCGTCCCTCAAGGGCAGTTTTTAATCAAAGTTTCTGGAAGGCCGACTTGGGCCTACTTTGCGCCTTCTGACCATGACGGAGGAGAAAAAGGAGGGAAGGACCCTTTTCAGGCCTTGCGCCAAATGCGGGCTAAGGAACGTCTTCGTGGAGGACAAACATCCGAAATGTCTGTACTGCCTGCACTCGGACCACAGCGAGGACCAGGTGTGAGATAGGTTTATGTTTAACATTTGTATAGCGCACCAGGTACCCTAAGGCTTAAGGGCGCTGTGAAACGTAAAGCAAACAGAACAGGGACAGAAAAAACGGAACTAAATCTGAGATAGGCTCCGAAGCAGGAATCAAACACGAACAAGATCAGGCGTAGGGCAGAAGTATTTTATACAAAGAGTACGGTTTTCAGCCCATTTTTAAATATTTCCGTGGACGAAGTGGTCCTCAGTGTGGCTGCTAGAGAATTCCACTTAGGGGGGGCTGCCGAGATGAATGCTGAGTCCCTGGATTTTTTTGTTTTCAAGCGTGGCATAGCCAAGGTATTAGATTTGTCCGATCGAAGGGATTTAATGTTGTTTTTTACCAAGACTAATTCTTCTAGATAGAGTGGCATGACTCCATGTATACCTTTGTGTGATGAGGAGAAGCCTGAACAAAACCCTGCCTGCACAGGTAACCAGTGTAAACAACGCCGAGCTTCAGACCCGTGGTCTCTTCTAGATAGGCCTTTCACTACCCTAACTGTGCCATTCTATATGACCTGTAACCGATGAACATCCGATAACGGCAACCCCACAAGGAGACTACAATAATAGTCGATCTTAGATCCAATTATGGCTCTTGCCAGGATTTCGGAGTTTGATTGTGAAATAAAAGGTCTAAGGCAGCGAAACAACTTGAGGAAATATGAGGCCGATGAAACAAGATTATTCACTTGGGCATTCATATTCAGATTTTTGTCAAGATAAATGCAGAGGGATTTTACCTTGCTCATAACCTCAATGCGGCAGCTATCTATGAGAAACAACTTATAGCTAGGTCCTAACTTCTCTAATTTGGACTCTAAGCCGATAAGTAAAATCTCTGTTTTGGAGCTATTAATGGCTTAGCCATTCAGTACCATCCAGTCCTGAATTTATTTGTAGATTTCATTAATTCTTTGTTCATCTTCCACATGGGATCCAGATATGGGGATGACACATTGGGTGTCATCCGCATAATTTGCAAATATGATCCTCTTTCTCCAGCATTGGATCTTTCATGGATTCACATGCTTAGAATATTCCCCATCGTCAGGCTGGGAATCCTCGGTAAGTTATATAGACCTTTTCCATAGGAAAACTTCTGACACTTTTGTGTCCTATCTACGTCGTTTTGGGCCGCGTATGGCAGCGTCACTAGGATGTAGAGGTATAAATAGCCCCGGCCCTGCGGCTCCCTCAGATTTCAACCGTCTTCCAAAGTAGTGGGATTACCTTGAGTATCTACTATTTTATTAGGTTGTGCGTTCTTCTTCTTCGACGGTTTCTTTTCGTCCGTGTGCTACATGCGGTCTTAAAGTGTATGAAAGAGACGGGCATATGGACTGTATTTACTGTCTTCACCCTCATCATATGGCGGACACGTGTGAGATCTGTCAGGGCTTCTCACAAAAGACCGCAACAGACACCTGGTTACTTGGCTCAATGACGGAGCGGGTGCGTATCCGGCATCGGAGGTAGGATCTACAGCCTTGAGATCCAAGTCTCCTGTCCCCCCTCGTCGATCAGTGTCGGCGGAGCCTCCGGCGAAGAAATCACGCTCATCTGAAAAACGCCCCTTGGAGAAACATCCTGCGAGGTCCTCCTCTTCACATAAGGCTTCTTCTTCCTTCTCATCTAAATAAAAAGGAGAGAAAAGACTCATCGAAATCCTCCTAACGAGACCGTCATAAGTCTACCTCGAGTCGAGAGTCCTCGTCCCACAAGTCGAGGTCAAAAACGGCGGGAACGCCTCAAGGCCCTGCACCACAGACTTCATTGACGACGATCCGGTCTTCGACGCCTGCTTTTTCTTCGGCGACGGCTCTTCCTACGGCTATTTCGTCAGGTCAAACAGCGCCTATGGAAAAGATGTCATTGTCGACGGTGGCCCCGTCGGTGGGATGGCAACCGGAGGTTTTTGATCTGAACCCGCCTGAGGTCTTGCTGCAACCAGAAGCGGCTTTCTCCATCTCGTCGGCGGAGGGTGACCGTGATCCGGTCGCACATCCAACCGATCTGGGATTACAACAAACTGGTTCGGGGTCGCTCTTTAGTGGAAGTGCCATTCCAGTTACCTCTTCCTTACTGAATCCCCAGGCTGTTCTGTCCCTGGAGGTGTTGAACACATTACAGAAGCTGTTGGAGCGGTTGGACACTCAGTTACCTCAGCTTGTCCCAACAGTGTTACAGGCTTCACCAGTCGTCGACGAGCCAGGCCCAGCTCCTCGCCTTCCATCCAGAATTCCTACCGCTTACTCGGTTGAGGAAGATCATTCTCGTCCACAGGAAGAAGGAGAACTGTCAGAGTCGGAATGTGAAGGGTCGGGTTCAGACATCTCGTTATCCCCCTCAAGGGACCCTACATGGGACTCTGAAGCGGAGATGGAAACTCCAAAGAGTCCGGCGCAGCCATCACCACCTAATGATGTGGGTGCTTTCCATGCCATGGTGGAGTAAGGCATGTGCAGAGTTTGGCCTAGTCCCAGAAGAAGAGAAAAAAGATTGTTTTCTGTTCGATCATATGGGCAAGAGAAGGGCGATATTTGCTATCCCCATTTTAGACCATGTCTGGCAGGAGGGACTAAAAGCCATTCGTCACCCTTTTTCAGAACCGGCAGTAAAAGGTTGATTGGAAAAGAAATTCAAGGCTCCGGAATCGACTCCCAAGTGCTTGACGTCTCAACCTTCGCCGGAATCCATGGTATCCGCCGCGGCGGCCAGAAAGGCAAGGTCGCAACACAAATGCACGACCCCGCCAGACAACGGAGCCAGGAGACGAGAAGCTTTTGGGAAGAAAGTGCTATCTGTTGGAGCGACTACAGTTAAAGCAGCCAACTCTCTGGCTATTATGGCCAGGTATGATAGGGAGATGTGGCATCGGCTAGCTCCTATCTTGGACCATCTGCCGAAGGAACACAGGAAATCTGCCATGCTGCTCATACGTGAGGGAGAAGAGGCTTCCAATCATTCCATTAACATTGCTGTCGACCTGGCAGAATCAGGCTTTAAGCAAATCAACAATGGCGTAGTGTTCCGAAGGCAATCCTGGCTTAAGTGCATGACGTTCAGACCAGAGGTACAATATAAGGTAATGGATATGCCGTGCGAAGGAGAACACCTGTTTGGGGAGAAAGTAGATGAAGCCTTGAAGGGCATGAAAGAAGATTCTGACACGGCTCGTTCCCTTGGAGCCCTCCAGAGTGGTAGAAATTTTCGTTCCTTCGTCCCTTCAGAGGAGCATCAGGTAACTCCCAGTTTGGATCATCTAGAGACCGAGGTTTCAGCAGACCCTCCTACTCTTCCCAAGGCTACAGACGTGCAGCCCAAGCTACTCATAAAGGAAGAGATTACCAAACCTCCAGACGACGAGACGCCTACTCCTCGTCGACGAAGGATAAACGGGCCAAAACCCAGCAATGACAATTTACAGAACGTCCTGGGGGGGAGAGTGTCTCGTCACGTCGACGAGTGGGCGCGCATAACAACAGACCAATGGGCTTTGGACACAATACATCTGGGCCATTCTCTACAGTTCAAGGGCAAGCCACCACGCATTCCACCGGTGTTCTCGACGCAGCCCCACCTTAAAATACTAATGCAAGAGGTGGCGCTTATGCTGCAGAAAGGGTCTATAGAACTCGTCCCGGTGGCAGAAAGAGGACAGGGAGTGTACTCCCGTTACTTTGTCGTCAAGAAACCCAATGGAAATTGGCATCCCATTCTAGATCTACGAGCTCTCAACAAACTGCTCAAGAATCTAAAATTCAAGATGCTTACACTCCAAGAAGTGATCCGTTCGATACAACCGGGAGATTTGTCGTCGCTAGACCTTCAGGACGCATACTTCCATATCCCGATGCGTCGACGACACAAGATTTCTACGGTTCGTCGTCGGACGAACCCATTATCAGTTCAAGGTCCTCCCGTTCGGACTGAAATCGTCTCCCAGGATGTTCACGAAATGTCTGGCTAAGGAAAGAAGGTCATCATGTGTACCCTTATCTGGACGATTGGCTAGTGAGGGGATTGTCTCCGGAAAGGGCACAGGAAAGTCTGAATGCCACCATGTGCCTCCTGCAACGTTTGGGCTTCGCAATAAACTTTGAAAAGTCCTCCTTATCGCCATCAAGGACCTTGGTCTTTCTGGGGGCGGAGTTCCAGACGCAGTCAGGACTGGTAAAGCCATCCGTCGAAAGGGTTCTGAAACTGCAGCTAAAAACATTGGATTGGAAAGTCGACACCAGAGTGTCAGTGCAAAGGTACATGTCCCTACTGGGGACCATGTCGTCCTGCATACCCTTAATCAACAATTGTTGTCTCTTCATGAGACTGATTCAGGAATTCTTGGCGGATCGATGGGCACAGAGTCAAGGGCGTTGGTCGGACAAATTGACCATCAACAGCAAACTTGTGCAGGCGCTTCAATGGTGGAGAGTTTCCATAAATCTGACAAAGGGAATGCCCTTGCTGGAACCGGTGTTCCAGATGACAGTGGTGATGGATGCTTCTCTAACTGGATGGGGAGCTCATCTGGATTCCCTACAGGTTCAGGGTCGTTGGTCATCGGAGGAGTCCGGCCTTCATATCAATGTGCTGGAATTAAGGGCGGTGCGTTGGGCCCTGAAATCCTTTCTTCCACGGATAAAGGGGATCAGTTGTACGGATTATGACAGAAAACACAACAACAATGTTTTATCTAAGGAAACAGGGAGGAACTCGCTCCAGAACTCTGTCGACCGAAGCCCAAGAGATCTGGCATTGGGCCCTTCAGCAGAAGATATATCTATTGGCGTTCCACTTGCCAGGAGTCAAAAACGTGCAAGCAGACTCTCTCAGCAGGGAGATGAATCGACTACACGAATGGGAACTGAAGGACCAACAACTACACCGTGTCTTCGAGAAATGGGGTCGTCCGGCCCTCGATCTCTTTGCGACGAGAGACAACAAGAAATGCCCACAATACGCAAGCAGGTGGCCACAGCAAGACTCACTAGGGGAAGCGTTCTCTTTCCCGTGGACGGACAAGTTTCTGTATGCCTTTGCCCCGTTTCCGCTCATACGTCGGACGCTGCAATGGATCCACAGATATCCATGTTGGGTGATCCTGGTGGCCCCGTACTCGGCCAGACAAGTGTGGTTCTCCGATCTACTCCATCTTTCAGCGGCAGAACCAAAGAGGTTCCAGAAAATCCCGAACCTTCTGTCTCAGGAGAAAGGGGTTGTTTGGCATCACGACCCCGACAGTCGGTCTGACAGCCTGGCTCCTGATTCGAGTTTGGTAGGTTAGAGATTCCAGCGGACTGTCGTCGCATTTTGCAAGCGGCGAGGGCGCCGTCCACGAACGCTTCATATTCATACAAATGGAAGAGATTCTGCATATGGTGTGCAGGTCAACCAGGTTTGGTCCCGCTTAATATCACACCGGAACAGCTTCTACCATACTTGCTACTCCTAGCTCAAAAAGGCTGGTCTGTTTCATCCATAAAAGTGGTTCTGGCTACCATTTCGAGATTTACTTGGAAGAGACATTCAACTCCGTTATTTAGTGACCGGCTGATTAAACATTTCCTTAAAGGATTGTTCTGAACCTTTCCTCCCACGAAAAAGTTTCCTCCAAGCTGGAGTCTTAACCTGGTTCTGGCAGCGCTGATGAAGGCCCCTTTTTAGCCGATGTCATCGTCACCATTGAAATTTTTGTCGTGGAAATTGGCTTTTCTGGTGGCTATTACTTCAGCTCGACGACTGTCAGAAATACAAGCTTTAGTGATCGATCCACCGTACTTGAGGTTTTTCAATAATAAAGTCGTGTTGGCTACTAATCCTCATTTCATTCCTAAAGTGCCTACCATGTTCCATAAGCACTCTTCTATAGTGCTGCCGATGTTTCTTCCAACACCTTCGTCGGTTGCGGAGAAGACTCTCCATACATTGGACGTGAAAAGAGCTTTAAAGTTTTACCTCCATCACACTCAAAGCTTCAGAGACACGAGACAACTATTTGTGGCTTATGGCCCTTCGGCTAAAGGTAAACCGATCTCAAAACAAGGACTAGCCCGATGGGTGTCATCTGCTATTTCCTTTTGTCACTCAAAAGCCGGAAAACCGCTGGAGAAGCATCCAAGGGCCCATTCGACGAGATCCACTTCTTCCGGAATTCCTCTGGGAGATATGTCAGGCGGCTTCCTGGTCGGTACCACACACATTTACCCGGCATTATTGCCTCGAACAGCAACATGCTGAGGATACACAGATGGGTCGTGCAGTCCTACGGCACCTGTTTCAACAAGCCAAGCCCCTATTAAGGGGTCACATCCTTCGGCTAATGTACTTTTAAGTGTGGTGTTTTCACTGTTGACATACTATAATGTGATGTTTTGCATGATAAATATGCATTATGGTTATTGTGATATTGGTTTGCAAACACACCTCCAATGTTGGGGGATACTGCTATAAAATCTATTCTAAGCATGTGAATCCATGAAAGATTCAATGCTGGAGAAGGGAATAGTTTCTTACCTGTAACTCCATTTCTCCAGCATTGGTATCTTTCATGGATTCACATGCGCCCGCCAGCCTCCCCTACGCATGCAAACCAGAGATCCCCCCTCATACTACTTTGGGGGTCAAAATCTGAGGGAGCCGCGGGGGCGGGGCTATTTATACCTCTACGTCCTAGTGGCGCTGCCGTACGCGGCCCAAAATGACATAGATAGGACACAAAAGTGTTGGAAGTTTTCCTATGGAAAAGGTCTATATAACTTACCGAGGATTCCCAGCCTGACGACAGGGAATATTCTAAGCATGTGAATCCATGAAAGATACCAATGCTGGAGAAATGGAGTTACAGGTAAGAAACTATTCCCTTCGCCAGCATCTGGAAGAAGGGGGATCATGAATATTTTATAGAAGCACGGAGACACACAGGCTCCTTGAGGGACCCCATGCATAAGTACAGTCGGTTTAGCTTCAGCAATGTCACTGGCCACTCTATTTTGTCTGTTCTTCAGAAAGGAGATGACCCAATTTGTTGCTTCATCAGAGAAGTTGGCATTCTTCTTTAGCCTGGTGGACAGTATGGTATGGTCCACCAGGTCAAAGGCAGCCGACAAATCTAAAATCATAAGGAGTGAGATATAACCGCCATCCATCCTCTGCAGGAGATGTGATTTAAGGGCCAGCAAGGCCGTCTCTGTACCATGATTCAAACGAAACCCTGATTGATATTTATGATAAATCTGGTTTTGCTCCAAAAAGATGGCAATCTTCTTATAGGCAACTCTGTCCAAGATCTTCAACAGAAAAGGAGTTTTAGTAATGGGCCTATAATTAGAAGCAGTGAGGGGACAGAGATTAGGTTTTTTTAACAATGGAGTAATCCACGCCTTTTTTATGTTGCCGGGAACTTCATTCGCTAAAAGAGAAGCATTAACAACCCTGGTCAAGGCTGGAATAAGGACAGGGGAGCACTCTTTAATTATAAGAGAGGAGCAAGGATCTCCTTTGCAGCTCGTACTTTTTAAATTGGAGATTACCTTGGCAATTCTTGCTCTAAGATGGGCTGAAAGCTGAACAAAGCTTGATCCTCCAGTTTTTTAGTGGAGGACAGAGGACTATTTTCTAGACCCTGAGTCGGTAGGTCGAGTTTCTTCAACTCAATCCCCTCTCTAATTTTATCAAGTTTATTGGATAAGGCGGATTGAATCTCTGTACACCATGCATCATCCTTAATAAAGGTCACTTGAGCAGATCTGGGTGCATGTGCCTGTTCTTTTAAGATTTTGAATAATTCCCGGCTGTCCGATTTAGCCTCTATAATCCTGGTGTCAAAGGACTCTTTCTTGGCTAAATAAATCGCTGTTTTATAAACCTTAGCAGCTTTCACAGCAGGTCCACACAGTTTTTATTTTTGCGCCAGGTATGTAGGAGGTTAATTTTCTTAGGTTTGAGTGTTTGAAGTTCTTTACTAAACCATGCATTACGTACCTCTGCAGGTATTGATTTATTTTTCAGTGGTGCCAAGTTCTCTGTCATTGAGCCTATCGCCTCAGAAAGAGTAGTGGACATTTCATCAAGATTGTCCATGATGCTAATCTGCTTGTTAAGAGATAGAGCCCAATCCGCCAGGTGTGTAAGGTTTAACTTCCCGTGGTTATGAGTCATAATAGATATTTTAGGGAGAGGAGCTCTCTTTTCGTAATAATCCATCTGGATTGAAAAATGAATACAGAAATGATCAGACCAAGGGCATGGAAGCACCTGTTGATTGATTGAGATTAAGATTTGGAGTGGAAACCCAATCAAGAGTATGTCCCTTAATGTGAGTCGGGACTCGAGTATGTTAAAACATATCGAGGGAGTCGAGGATATTTTCCATATTTTTGGCTAGAACATCAGTAGCACAACCCAACCATAAATTGAAATCACCCACAAGAAGTAATTTAGTTTTAGGCTTAAGGAAAGCTAGTAGTGAGCTATTGAGAGATGCTGCAAAGGTAGAGTCAATTGAGGGAGCTCTGTGTAATACCACAACATTCAAGGTAGTTTCCGCATTAATAGATATTTTAACCCTCAAAAGTTCTGAGCCCTGTATAGAATCAATCTTACATTCCCAGGTATTGAAATGAGATTTAACAATAAGAGCAAAACCACCTGCCCTAGGTCCTATCCATTCTGATAATATGATAACCTATTGGAGTAGCCAATTCCAATATGGGGTCAGCTGCTTCATGTCCCCAGGTTTCAGTAAGGGCACATATGTCCAAGTCTAAATCCTGAATCATAGCGGCTACCTGGGTAGCATGTTTTACAAGGGATCTAGTGTTTAGCAGCATGCATTTGAGGGAACAGGTTGTCCCACTTAGGGAACCCACACATAGCTGGGCCTTCTTGATCATAGGCGACTCAAGGTTCAAATTGGTTTCAGGTAGATGGGGCACCTGTAAAGTTTAGTCAGGGGAGGCTAATATATTCAGGGGGGTAGTGGGGCTATGATTATAAGGCATTGAGTCGACACATAGGATATTCGTTTGCACATTTGGAAATTTGGGGGGAATCTGACATAAGAGAGGTGTGTTTTCTGAATTTTTTGGTGCCTGGGAGGTAGGGCTGGTTTTAATCCTAGATGCCCATTCTAAACTAAGGGCATCCATACGATCTCTGGTTTGTTGTATGGCCTCTAGGGCTTCCTTTATACCCATGTTAAAAAGAAAAACAATAAAATAGAAAGTAAAAACACTCACCCAGCAATGTTAATAACAATGCTAGTTCCTAGCTTCCGTGGCGAACTGGGGCAAACCGGCTTTGACGCGCTGACACGCCTGACATGTCTTTTAGAGCGCGGGGAACTAGAAATAGCAAGGGAGTTGTAGTTCTTAGCGGCACTTAACGTGTGCACAGTGATATATAAGATCCTGATTTCACTCGTGCAAGCCTTCAAGAATACTTCTATCTGAAATCAAGATCAGTTCAAATACAATTCATGCAGTATAAAACACAATTTGCAATTCCCTTTTTTTAAATGAAAGAAGAGCTCAATTCAAATTCTAAATTCTACACGAACAGCCCTAGTGCTGCTAATAAAATGGTATCAATCATATCATATCATATGCCTGGGCTTCCCGAAGAAAACGGAGAAAGACTGGTAAAGCAAGCTGGCAGCATGGCTCGAGTTGAGCAAGGCCCCTGACCCCTCCTCCAAGCAGGATCATGCCTCACTCATGACCGGTCGGTCCGAGGAGCAGCCTCTCTCTAGGAGGAGGTTGAAGTCCTATGAGGACGCCCCATCGTTGGCGGGGTCCAAGATAAGGCCAAGATCCGCAAGACCGATTCTGCTGGTGATGCAGGTCCCAGGCCGGATAGTCTGTGATGGCCATCGCTATCCACCACCTCAGCCCGTTTGCCATCAGGTTCCTCCTAAAAGAGGAAGTTCTCCCTCCTGGCCAAGTTACAGGACAAATCCGAGAAACACAGGCCGGAGGAAGAGAAGGCCTCACAGCAGGCTCACCTAGTGCAGCCAAAGACAGTCGACTGCTTCATCGACATCCTCTGCAGCATCTGCTACGGCGGGTGGTACCAACCCAACAAGGGTGGTCCCTCCAGCACAGAGCGTATCCCTGCCTACCAGGTCCGAAACGGCCACCGAAGCAGCAGCGAAGGCTCGGGCACCCCTGGAGGGGCAAAGGCACCAGTACACATCCCGATACACAACTCTCAGGAGGAAAAAAGAAAAAAAAGGGGGGGGGGACAAGGAGGCTCCAAAGCAGCCCTCCAAGCATCCGTTCATACAGTCCATGAGGACAGCGGCGCAGGGCCTAGCACGCTGTCATTCTCTCCACAGCCAAGGGACATATCCATGGACATCCATCTCCACATGTCATGATGCCTACACCCGGGGACCCAGACCAAGTCCAGCAACCCCGGAAGCAGGCATCAAGTTATTACAAGCAAGCCCAACAACCCCTGCTAGGGGCTATTTGGGTGCAGTCCTGGCGTCTATGGCACCAGGCTCATATGGAGAGTTAGTCCTGGCGCCATAGGCGCCAGGCTCATAGATTAGACTTCTTTGAAAACGGCCTCCCCTTAAACTTCGAGGAGTGTAAAACGAAATTCCAGATCCCTGAAACGGAAAGGTTCCGCTATACGCAATTGAGACATTGGCTGTCAAACCCACAGATCAGAAAACAAGTCTGCAGAGAGCTAACGGCGTTAGAACTTACCCTCGCAGCAAATCCCCCGAGAGGGAAAATCTCTGCACTGTACAAGATCCTGGACAGAACAGATCCTGCCCAAAAAGAACCAAATATGCTGAAATGGGAAAAAGACATCGGAAGACAGCTTGACCCAGAGGAATGGCAGCACATTTGGTCCCGCACCCAGAAAAGCTCAAAATGTGTAACAAAGAAAGAAACTGCCTTTAAAGTTTGCTACAGATGGTATATGACCCCGGTAATCCTAAACAAATGTAATTCAGCGATCTCTGCTCAATGCTGGAGGGGGTGCGCGGACCAAGGAACTCTGTTCCACCTCTTCTGGACATGCCCGAAAGCCTCCATATTCTGGAAGAACATCCTGGAGTAAATCAAAGGAATCACTGGATTTACCATCCCCTGGGACCCAGGTATCATGCTGCTGGGTGCGATGGGAGACGGTCAATTCCCCCTAACAGGTTGTCTGGCGGACCTCTGCTCCCATCTCCTTACTGCCACCAAAATTACCATCGTCAGACTCTGGAAAAACCTGGAGGGCCCGTCCACGCAGATGTGGTGGTCTAAATGCTGGGACATTGTTGCAGCCGAAAAAGTTACAGCCATCAGACTAGGCAATAAACCCAAATTCGACCTCGTATGGGCCCCCTTTCTGGACTATGTGCAGCAATTCCCTGGAGTAGCGAGACAGCCCCCTTCCCTTCGCTGGTTGGAAACTCAAAACTGAAAAGAACGTAGCAGGAACCAGGTCGAAGAGTGACGGGACTTCTCTGTGTCCCCGCAACCTTAGGAACCTCCAGGCCAAGTTCCCCAACCTCGAAAGGCTTGCGCCGAGATCTGCATCCTAAAACCAGTCAAAGAGACACACTGAACCCTTGAACCATTACCTTGTTGAATACAGCCAGCCTTCTACCTCTGATGTGTGCACAGCTCCTTGTCCCCCCATCCCCCTCCACCCCTCTTCAGTTATGATTTAAAACTTTTATTTTTTAAGTGAACGTATGTTTGCCTAGTTTTAGCCATAGAAAGGGGCGTTATTTTCCATTAAATGTTTTAACAAGTTTGCAAAGTATGTAATTCTCAAAGAATCTGTATGACTTGTTACCAAAATAATAAAAACAAGGTTGGAAAAAAAAAAACTTACCTGAAGCAGATCATGCTGCAAGAGCTCCAAGCCAAAAGAGGCTTGGAAGTGACTACTTTACCTAGGGACAATTTTTTCTCAGGTGGGGCTGGGGAGGAATACTTACCTGCGACGACTTTGGTGGCTATTTAAACCACGCCCGAAGAGCAGCACACGCTTCGCGTTATTCTGCATCCAGCAGCGTAACGCTCACTGTGCCTGCAAGTCTGCATCCAGTCTTCTGCCACGCCCGCCTCGAGTCCGGAGCTCCTACAAAAAGGGAGAAAGAAGGAGAAAAGGTTAGAACAAGAACAATACCTTTGATCCTTACCTGAATTCTCGATCCATCGCGCCTTCGAGCTGGAAGAAAGGAGTTATTTTATGCGCGTCGCCTCGCCTGCTGCAGCGCCGCGCTGAACTCGCCGGCCTTCGCAGCATCTTCACATTCCACCGCATCCTTCTGCATGTTCCTGCCACACTCCGGCACCTAAGGGGAAGACAACAACAGCAAGGTGCGCCAAGGGAATACACAGAGGCAATATTAGTTACCCCCCATAGACTTACCTGATTTTACCACCGGGGGTACTATTCCTCTTCACGGGTCGGCGCAGCTTCCACTGCATCCTCGCCGAACCCCGGCCCCTAAGGGGAAACAAAAGGACAGCAATGTGAAACAAAGGGACAAACAAGAGGAAACCTCATCACCACAATAGACTTACCTGATTTTACCGCCAGAGGCATTATTCCCCGAGACTTCATACTTTCTCTCAGCGCCTGAATAAGGGAGAAAGCAACAGGTTACATATTGACATTCTTTTATCAAACTGTGTTGGATAATACAAATCCTTACCTGAATATTACCGGTTGCCACAAGGAACTCTTCGCTAGGGTCAAGCTGCAACCTGCAAGGAATCGGAGTGAAAGTCAGACATTTGAACTCTTACGAACTACATACTTAGGGCGTCTTGCCGGGAATCTCAGAGTCAATATTGTTCTGGAACTCACCAATTCCTTCGAGCCAGTGAAGCAACTGGTTATCTACGCGCTCCTGGCCTCAATGCAGGATGGAGAGCTCATCTTTTCAAACCATCAGGTGAGACTATAAGAGGGGACATCAAAGGTGATCAGTGGGGAGAACAGCGGGAGTGGGGAGGGTTAACGCTCAACTCCGCGGGTGGTTAATTCCCTTTCTCCATTTGCAGAAGAATATTTCTACGGGCCAAGCAAACGAAGCTAGGTGGGCCAGTCCAGTCCATCATCTCGGCACTACGCGTCACATTGTTGGAGACCGCAGCTGTCCAGTTCACATCGACGCCCCCTATGGGAGCCAGGTGAGCGTAACACCACACCTTAGTGACGGAGATCCAGCAAAGGGTGCCTCTGACAACGGCACCTGCTGCACCGCAGGCCCCTGACCAGCCTACTCGTAAGAATTGGATGTGTCACCCGATGCTGACCCTTCAGTCTCCTACACCACGTTGGGACCCGACACCATGAGCGGATCCTGGTACACACACACACGGACACATGTGCGGACACAGCCACGACGGCCTCAGGAACTGATGAGATGAGAACTACGTCCCGGCAGCCGATGAATTCACTGCACCTGTATGCCCTTCATAGAGGCTCTCTACCAGATGAGGTGAGATCCTTCCACTGGATGATTTCCAGGGCCTCTGAGCTGTTCCAGCTGGTGCCCGAGGAAACCAAAAGGGAGGATTTCCAATACCAGCAACGGGAGTCCATGAGGAAGACCATGTCGGTATCCTTTTTGGACAACATTTGGGCGGAATGCCTGGCGCTCATGAAAAACCCATACACGGCTCCACCCAGACGAGACAGGTTGGAGAAGAAGTACAGGGTGCCGGACTCTGGACCCAAGTGCTTGAGGTCACAACCGTTGCCGGAAATCAGTAGTGTGTGATGCTGCAAGAAAGTTCAGCCATCGGTCTCTCCGGACAGCGAGAGGAAGAAGATGGATGCCATGGGGAAGAGAGTAATCTACATGGCGGCATCCACGATCAAATCGGCTAATTCACTGGATATCTTGTCACAATACGACCGGGAGCTTTGGTACAAGTTAGGCCCTATCGTGGAATTTCTTCCAGATCACAAGAAAACCGAGGCACTCGCCGTCTTCCGGGAAGAGGTGGTGGCATTGGACCATTGCATTATGGTGGCAGGGGACATCGCCGACACAGGCTTCAGACAGCTTCGGCAACACTGTTTGCCTTCGTCTGCAGGGATGGTTGAAGTATTCTAACTTTTGCCAGGACATTCATGCAAAGGTGCTGAACATGCCTTTTGATGGCATAAATATGTTTGGGACGGCGGTTGACGAATCCCTTCAAGCCATAAAGATGGACACGGAGACGGGCCGTTCTCTTGGCACTATACAGCAAAATCGCTCGTCTTTTCGTTCCTCAAGAAGAAAATCGAGCAGATCATCCAAGGGATACTCCACATCGTACAGGCAACCGCCCCGATCCTTCACGCAGGAAGCCTGCAGGGGTCGTTCCCAGGCCTATGGTACTGGAGGTCATCGATGCCGGTGCCCTAGCAAGCCTGAACCAGCCCAGATGACGAGCCTCCTGCCCCCCTCGTGCACACTGGTGGGAGGCCGGCTAATGAACTTTGTCAGCGAGTGGAAGACGACACTGGTTCCCCGTCAGGAGCAGCAGATCACTCAGCGCCTAGAAGAAGTGTGAGCCATGTTACGTAAAGGGGCGATGGAGCTTGTTCCCCAATGGCTCAGAGTCTTTTCCAGATACTTTCTGGTCAGAAAGAAGACAGGGGGGGTGAGGGGGATGCCGTCTGAACAAGTACCTGAAGTCCCAAAAATTCAGTGTGGTCGGGTTGCAACACGTGCTTGGCCAACTGGAGGAAGGGGATTTCTTGACATCGTTGGACCTAGAGGATGCATACTTCCATTTCCCCATCCACAGGAAACCTCAGACGTTCCTAAGGTTTGTGGTACAAGGCCAACACTACCAGTTCAAGGCCCTACCGTTCAGCTTAAAGTCTGCCCCAAGGGTGTTCCCAAAATGCGTGGCCCCAGTGGCGGCCCACCTGCATCTGCAGGGCGTACACATATACCCGTACCTGGACGATTGGCTGATACGTTCCTGGGAACTGGCCGAGCACACAAAGGAGCCCGTCCAGCTACTGACAGACTTGGGGTTCTCCGTAAACTATCCGAAGTCCTGCTTAACGGCATCACAGAACGTGCTGTTCCTTGGCGCCAGCCTCAACACAGTGGCTTGCCTATCATACCCCTTGGAGGAGAGGCTAGCTGCTATTCAAGGGAATGTGCGGCAACTGACTTGATGGCCCACGGTTCGGGCCATCAAGTCATTTCTGGGCATATTGTCCTGCGTCTTCCTCGTCCGTCTCTGTAGATTGCAGATGCAACCCCTACAGGAATTCTTGGATGCACATTGGATACAAGTGTCTGGGAGTTTTGCAGAGAAGATTTCCCCCTCAACGAGGAGTTCCGGCGGGCGATAGAGTGGAGGGGGTATGCTCCCACTTTACCCAGAGAATGGGATTTCAAACTCTGCCATAACAGGGGACGGACCTCTAAAAGGTTGGGGAGCTCACACCGGACATCTACACGCCAGTGGTCTTTGGCTTCCCGGGGGAGAAGGATCTGCACATCAACATCCTGGAGCTACGGGCAGTGTTCTGGAACCTAGTCTTTCCTACTGTCTCAGAGGCAAGGTGGTGAGGATCTTCACGGTCAAAACCACCACCATGTTCTATATCAGGAAGCAAGGGGGCACTCGATCCCCAGCGCTCTCCAAGGAAGCTCAGGGCAGTAGCATTGGCCCATCGGACAGGGGATGTTCCTTGTCCCGTTCCACCTGGCAGGCGTCAAGAACACTATCACTGACTGTCTGATCATCAAATGGCGCAGACCTCCAATCGATCTTTTTGTCACGGCGGCAAACTCAAAATGGCAGATGTTTGCCAGCAGATTCTAACTGAAACACTTGTGTATATGCGTGTTATAAATGCCATATCATATATCGTATATCACCAACCAAGGAGCATGGGGGACACATTCTCCTTCCCGTGGGAAGATCTGTTTCTGTACGCTTTTCCCCCCGTTTCCTCTCTTGCTATGTGTGATCAACACACTCAACCAGTGTCGTTGCAAGATGATGTTTATTGCCCCGGTGTGGCAGAGGCAGATTTGGTATCTGGACCTACTCAGCATGTCAGTGTCGCCTCAAGTCAAGTTGCCGGTCCTTCTGAATCTGCTCACCAGAGAGAGAGGCGCAATCACGACCCAGGATCTCTGAACCTGAAGGCATGGCTCCTGCAGCCTTAGAGTTTGGAGGTTATGAGCTGCCAGCGAACTGCAGGGAGGTCCTTGCCAAAGCCAGGGTGTCATCAACACTAAAGTGCTACAGCCATAAGTGGAAGCGTTGTTCTTCGTGGTGCACGCCACAGAAGATTACTCTCTGAGGATCACGGCCCCACAGATTCTTCCATACTTGCTGTCCATGGCAAAAGCTGGTCTGACTTGCGCGTCCATCAAGGTACACCTGGCGGCCATCTCACGCTACACCAGATCCCTGGGAAGATCCTCATTTTGGTCCTACAGACTCGTCAAGGGGTTTCTCAAGGGGCTTTTTCGATCTTTCCAGCCGGTGAAGGCGCCTGCCCCGGCATGGGAACTCAACGTAGTCCTGTCAAGATTCACAGGGGCACCTTTTGAACCTATGCATCAGGCCCCACTCAAGTTTCTCTCGTGGAAGACTGCGTCCTTTGTGGCCATCACCTTGTTAGGGAGAATTGCATGCATTACCCTCTGGGACCACTATACACAATTAGGACTACAGGTGTTAGTCAAACCAACCTTTGGTATAAGTCTGTACCACACATTTTTTGGTAGCGAGCTGAGCAGCCAGGCTTATCTCAAGAGTGAATGCGAGCAGTACAAGTAATTACACAGAGGACTTTCACAGTGGTTCAGGTAGACACCTGTACTCAAGGTTTCTTGGTAAAACACTTATTAATTTATTACACAATCATTTAGAAACCATTTCACTAGAAGCAGATAACTTAATATTATATACCAATATAATTCAATACAAAAGATTTTGAGACAGTTTGAGCTCCCCTGAAATAGGAGCCAAATGGCAGTTCAGTTATTTAGAAGTGAGTAAAAGGGACAAGGTAAGTAGAATAGATCACATATACTTGTTAGACAGTGCAAATAGTTTCAGTTCACCATAAGAGTTCAATTCAAGTCAATAGGCCAGGCCAAAGTCAATGGGCTAGTGTTCTGTATAGGAAAGAGCAGTCTGGCATCAAACGGTAAAGTCTTTGCAAAAGTTCTCAGAAGTAGTTTAGGCGAAAAAGAATAATATGTTGGGTCACAAGCTGATTAGGCCTGTGAATTGGGAAAGTTATATGAACTTTTGCCGCGAGAGTGGCATTCTCTCAATCAGGTTGGCACAGTACCTTAGAATGAAAAACAAAATGCAGCTGAAGACATTGGTTCCTGGCAGATCCTGCAGATCTCACTGTTCCTGAGCCTCAGTCTGGGGACAGGAGAGAGGACGTCAGGGGACTCCTGCACTGCACAGGATCATCGAAAACGCAAACAAGATGGAGTCACTTCAGTTCCAGTAGCTGTAGATTCAAGCACACAAGCTGGTATTATCTCCCTGGTTAATCCTAACCAGCCTTGAGAATGGTATCCAGGTGGCTTACAAGTTGATTGGTCCCACCAACTCAAAGGAAGAAGTCGTCCTTGAAGGGGCTTCTCTGTCGAGGTGAACTTGGCAATTCGGACCTCCAACAGGGCTTCACCGGGCAAACCAACGGTCCAGGAGTTGCAGCAGCCGTGCTCTTCCAGCTTTTCTTCGGTTCTTTGAATCCAGTGGTCGACTCTGCTTTCCAGTCCAAGAGACTCGCCTTTTAAACAGTTTTCTCCCTTTCATTCCAGCCTAGCTGTCACTCACCCAGCAGGGCGGCTGTCTTTGCCGGACAACCAGCTAGCCAATCACACCAGAGTGCATTTGGGTCTCCTAGGAGACTAAGCACAGGGAATTCTGGGCACATCCTTCACACACGCAGAGACAAACACTAGAAGGACCTTTCCAAAAAGAAACGGTGAAAAAAGAAGACCGGGACCTGTTTAAACAAAGGGGCTTAAAGCACCATCTTGAAAAACATGGCTCCCGTGATTTTTAGCTACCGACGTTCGCGGTTGGGAAAAATCATGGTAGTTCGTTGTAAAACCACTGCCACCAGCCTTTTCAATAGGAAAGGGTAGCATTTGACTGCTACATGAGTATTTAGACACATGTGATACTATGTAACCCCTCCAACACTCCATTGTAAGATGGTGTGTGTTGGGTCTAGGAATTTGGAAAGACTAGTAAAGTCAATTTCACTTTACATTCTCTGGGAAACAGTAGTTTATCCCAGAGAAGGTATTTAAACCTTTTGGAAGTCTAAAAGACATCCTTGTGTTTCTGCACTGAGGGTGCTGTGTAACACAAATAAAAAAGATCATACCTATTGAGTTATTTAAAACTCCATTACTAAAGAAAATAAACACAGAAAACAAACAGAATTAAAAAGTACAGAGTCCCAAAGTTCAGCAAAAGAGCTGGGGGTCTCTAAAGTAGAGAGGAATTGGCACATTTTGAGAATCCTCCCTAACACACCTCAAACAAACAAGTGGATGAGATCCAGGCCCTGTCCTGCAAGCAGCCGTAGCTGACTTTCCACAAATCGAGGGTGGTGCTCAGTACACACCCCACTTTCATCCTGAAGGTCCCGTTGGATTCCCTCTCAACGAGTCTTTGGTGTTGCCTGTTTTTTCTTTTTGGGTTTCATCGCTGGCAGAGAGGACCTTGACTTCGCTGGATGTTGCTTGTGCCTTTAAAGTTCTACGTGACACGCACAAAGAGTTTTCGTAAGACTTCTCAATTGTTTATGAACTTTGGACCTGTTAATCATGGGAAGGCTTTGTCCAAGGCTTCCATTTCAAGATGGCTCTCCAGCTGCATCATGCACTGTCATCGGCTGGATAACCGACCTCTGCCAGGCCATCTGAGAGCCTACTCCACCAGAGCGATCGCGGTGATGACGGCATTCCATTCTGGTGTGCTCCTGATCGACATCTGCAGGGTTGCAAAATGGAGGTCCACGAATACCTTCACAAAGTGCTACTGCGTCGACAGGGATTCCAGGGAGGAGTCCAGAGTCGGCCAGACAGTGCTACGCAAACTGTTTGCTTGAGGTGAGTCTGTTCTAGGGGTGTTAATTGCTTCTGGTGAGCCTTGCCACCTCCTGTGGTTGTGTAATGTGTTCTGCTGTGTATTCGTTATTCATGAGCATGTGAATCCATGCCAGACCTCATGCTGGAGAAGGCTTAAGTTACTTACTTGTAACTATTGATCTCCAGCATGGGTCTGGCATGGAATCACATGTGAACCCTCCCTCAGGCAGCTGTTCTTGGGTATGCTGCCACTTTGTGCTTACCAAATCTGAAGAGGACTACCAGTGGCAGGGCTTAGTGAAAGGAAGGTCATTGGATGGAGGCAGTATGACCCAGAGGACAGTGATTAGTTTAGAGGAGAAATACAGTTTTAAAGTGAAACTGTTTTTCTTTCACTGAGGATTCCCAGCCTGGCGATGGAGAATATTCATGAGCATGTGAATCCGTGCCAGACCCATGCTCAAACAATAGTTACAGGTAAGTAACGTAAAACTTACTCACCATACGGACTAGAGTGCTCCTAGTCCATAGTCTCCTTTTCTCCATACGTCCCACCCACCTTCCACCGCTTGTTGCTAGGGGCTAATATCTCCAGGAATCTAAGAATCTGACGTGTCAAAAGGGGACGGAGGTGCCGGAGGGCGGGGTTTCGGGTGTGGTGTTCCCATCCCCATGCCCGAGGCCGCGCCCGCACGCTATACTAAATTTAAAGAGCTCCATTTTTCTCTGCCAAAGTTTTATGGCAGTTGTGAGTCCTCCATCTTTTTCTAAATATTCAACGATTTTGTCTGTTTATTTGTTATTTTTCATTATAACATCTAGATTGGTCCTGTGGCGCTTTGCCAAATGGTGTGACGTTTCGGCCCATTCCATCGCCACCGGGGTTGCTGTACTTCATCTGAGGCCTTCAGGAGTCTGTGAACATCATGACCGACACGAGGAAGAAAAGCCTGTCCAAGGCCTGCTCTACTTGTTACCTTAAGAACGTGTACATTGAGGATCTTAATGAGCAATGTCTCTACTGTCTGTACCCAGACCACGACTTGAACAACTGTACCATCTGCCAGTCGTTCTCGTCCAAAACATGCAAGGATCACCACCAGAGGTTAGTGGCTTATTTAGTTGAAGGTGCCGGGTCCCCCGACTCTGCCTTGGTCAGCTGTTATGACTTCACCAGTCACAGCAGATCCCTAGAGAGCACTCCCCCATCAAACAAGGTCCCATGAAGAATATTCCGGTGGGAAGAAGGCAAAAAAGGGTCATGGATCAGATGCTCGGGCTGGCTGCCTCCTCGTCAATAGTGTCATTGATGTAGTCTATGCCTTTGGTCACCTCGTTGACTACTATGGCATTGGGAACGCCTTCAGCAATTGTTTCGGCTTCTAACAACTCTTTGGAGAAGCAGCACTAATCCACTACAGTTCCTCTGTCTACGCCATCCTCATTGACGGCCCATGGGCAGCCCAAGTCCTCTTTGACGACCATCATCCCATCAATGACATCCAGCTCAACTGTTGCCTTCTGAATCACAGCCCCCTGTTTTTCCTGACACCTGTCCCTGCTGCTACAATAGGTACAGTCCCTCTACAAACATGGTTGATCGAGGTAGTACCAGCGCCACTTGCAGGCCACCAGAGTATACTCCAGATACTAGACCGCAGAAGGCTCAACAAATGCCTCAGGTCTCAAATGTTTTGCATGGTGACTCTGCACCACATCCTGGACCAGCTGAAAGAAAAGGATTGCCTCTCTGCTCTAGACCTAGAGGACCAAGCGGATGCATACTTCCATATCCCCATTCCTTGACGGCACAGGTATACTCTCACGTCCCATCCCCTTTCCTCCATACTGCATACTGCATGGGTGTCTCTTCCAAGGGACGGAAGACAGAACCTTTTTCACCAGAAAAAAACCTACTTCCCCTTTAAATTTAGAGGCCCCTGGGGGTGCGGCCCTGGAAGCATGCGCTGCCCTGACTCCACCCTCCGGCACCACACCTCTGTCCCCTTTTCCCCATCGACAGGAATGGGCCGAATTCACCAGCGCTCCTGGGTTTGGCTTCGGCCATGCAATCCCAATCGCAGATACTTCTTCTCTTTATCATTCAGGTATCCGGTCCTCAGGCGTCACGCTCTTCCCCGGCGCATGTCGTCTTCCACAGGGTTCAGCAGGTGTCCATCCTGCAACAGACACTTCCTAACTTCACACCCCCACGCCCTCGGCCAACGTTGCCTTGGCCCAGACCAAGGTTAGCAAGCTTGTACAGCGTCTGGCTCGCTGTCATCGAAATCGCTGAAGAACAGACTAGCCAGGTGGAGGGAGCTCTTCCTGAAGTCGCCTCCAGAAGATCTCAAGAACTTTGTGAAACACTGAGCCAGGCCCAAGGTAGGGCTGCTATTCTCCATCGCACCCCGTAAAGGAGACTCCTTCCCAAGGACTCTCCTGTGCGGGATGGACTGTTCAGGTCCATGTACCAGCACGTGTACCGAAGCTGCTGCAGCTACCGCCTTGGGGCCGAGTGATCCTGGGATCCTCCCGGTTTCAGTGTTGAAGGACTGGAAAGTTCTTGTACCGGATTGTCATCCTAGGGGCTCTGCCCTTGTACCGGCAATATGGCTGAGGGGCTACGCCCCAGTACCAGCAATACGTCCGAGGGGGGCGCCTAAACGCAGCTCTACCGACCCCCGGGTCGAGGGTGTCACACCTACCGGTCTAGGCCTGAGAAGCAGGGTAGTCCTTGTGATCCACATGCAAGAGTCTTGGAGGAGACTGGGCCCAGCGAGCCGAGCAACACGTGGCAGGCAGCTTGACAAGTTGGCCGCCGCGCCAGACAGAGGCACCCATCCAACGCCATTCCAGGAGGTCAGCAAAGAACGAGTGTGAAGGTGGGACTGGCCTTTACCAGGTACGTGGCCTACAGCCTATCCTTCTTATGCGCAGGGCTGTTTCCCACTACGTCCGTATGGGCAGGGTATGCTGCGGCTCCAGCAGCTCCCGGCTACCCCGTCAGTACCCCCACCACCTCTCCGGCCAGTGAAGAGGGGTTCTTCGAGAGGTTCCTCTGGCACATGAAGTAACCTCGGATGGGGGTTATCCTCAAGGACGCCATGAGGGAGGTCCTCCCTACAATGCTACCGGCACCACAAGTTCCTCCGCCGGCACCCCCGGTCCCAGCGCAGCCGCTGCCTCTGGCTCCCCAGCCGATTCCTCAGGCGGTTCCATACCAGCCTCCGCCGCCTCCTCACCCTCCCGCCGTGGTGACTGTACCCCAGCCTTCGGCTCCAGCTACTCCTCCGCCTCCACAGGATCCTCCTGATCCAAAGGATACGGATGAGGAGGAGGATCCGGACACGCCATCCTCAGCCAGGGCCTTCCACGAACGTCTTGCAGGACTGGCAGAGTACCTGGGCCTACCCCAACCCAAGGCTGAACAGCCGGCAGAGGGGGTTCTGGCTGAAGTCCTTGTTAGGGAGAATTCTCTTCTATGGCTAATTTCCCTTACCTATAGAGTCCCCCAGCAGCTTTGCTGGATTTGAAGGGTTTATTGTTTTCTCCTGCTAAGAGTGAGACTCTCTTTCCCACTCTTAGGCATATTTGCTATGTGTGTTCTAGGCTATTTTTTGTGTTTAATGTCTATGGGGTTTATTTCACTCCCATAGGAACCATCTTTATCCACATATGTTACACAGCACCCTCCGTGCAGTGACACAGGGGTGTCGTAGCGACCCCCAAACATAGACTCCATACCCTGGGACTGACTGTCTCCCAGGGCATGTAAAGTCCCCATTGACTTTACTAGTCAATCTTTATGAACAAAACCAGTACAACCCATCTTACTATGGAGGTACTGGCAAGGGTTAATAGTTTTCCCCTTATGTTCATTTTCAAGAGGGTACCGTACAGTCCCTCTCTCAAAGGTTTCTGGCTGGTGGCAGTGGTTACTACCAAAAATATTCGACCGCAAATATTTCCCTATGGGATTTTTCCATTGTTCGAGGCTACCACATTTACTGACAGCCTCCAACATACCGCCGGTTTATTTTAATATTAACTTTACTCCGGTCGGTTTTTATTGCCAGATCTTTCATAATATTTCTTTCGTGTCTTTCTCTGAAATCCTAACCCAGGTCAGGGATCCTTTGTTCGTCCTTTTGGCGGGCTTCTGCACAGAAGCCCTCCTTTCGGCGCCACTGAATCTGGGGTAGACAGGATGTGTAGGAGGGGGAATAGGCACCCTGGACATGGTTACCTAGGCAACCCAAGCCACACTCTGCCCTGATAGGCTGGGTGGTTATCCCGCCAGGATAGCCACCCTACTGTGTGAGTGACAGCTAGGCTGTAAGAATGGGGTTTTTCTGCATAAAAGCAGGGCTCTGAGGACTGGAGGACAAGATGTCGCCACTGCAACTAAGAAACCCGAAGAGGAGAGAACCTGAAGACATCTGCAACGACTGAACCACCGGTGAAGCCCTGCTGCAGATCCTCACCACTTTTCTCCAATGACTCGAGAAGATCTTCACCTGCAAGAGTCTTCTTCCCTTGAGCTGGTGGGGCCAACCAGTTCGCCAATCACCTTCCAGGACCTGCCTTGGTCAAATCGCCAGTGGCAAGCACTAGGAGACCGGATAGCCAGGCATCCGTCCATCGCGACCGTGATTTAAAGGAGCGTACCTTTTATTTCATTGTGGCAGCACCGTGGCTGGTTTCATCCATGGGCAGTGCAGTAACTCGAACCTTCCTCCACAACGAGAGCCTCTCTTCCTCTGCTGGATCTCCCGAACTGCAGGAACTGCCAGGAACTACCACCACCGCAGGAGCCTCTTCCACTTTTCAAGGTACATTGTTCCGCCAGGCCTCCCGTTTCGTTGGGTACTGCTAAAGGTGTTTTAAATCCTTTACTTACCTTCTGGGTTGACCACCCCTTTCGTCTAACATTATCTTATTACATCTGCAACTGCCTTTTCAACTCGTTAAACAAAGACTTGACTGCAGCTACTAGAACTGATTAATCCTGGGCACTTTGCCTTTTACCATTGACTCTGGCACAGGCCTATTGACTCTGGCTAAATCCGTTACAACTGCCTTCTCTAGATTGCTTTTCACTAAGAAATGTGTTGGTGCACCTGAAACTCTTACAAACAACCTTTCCTTCCCCTTTCTATATTGCTGAAGTGCCATTTTGCTTGGTTTTCGTCAAAGTATTGCTTATACTAAAGTATTGCCTTGCCTAACTTTCAATTTTTTTAAAATTTTTTTGAATTAAATCCAACAAAACAATACAAACCAAACAAATCAGATTCATTATACATTTTACTTCAATTCACTGCTTCCCCTGCCCCTCCCCCCAGTCCGAGCCTAACCATCTTCACATTCCATATCTGCATCCTGTGGCTGATTCTCCCCATCTGTGGGTTCATCTGGGTCCAGAATTGACACAAACAGTTCTGCTAATGGCGATTTCCAGGCCATCAGGGACTCTGGTCCCTCCAATCCCCCAGCACTGCTTGCTTCCTGCCATACCGTAGTTTCTGCCTCCGCCCATTTCTGCAAGTCTTTCCACCACACCTCCACCCTTGGTCTATGACATGTCTTCCATCCCATGGCTATTCTTCTCTTTGCCAGCACATATGCCAAGTCTTTCAGTTTGCTCACATGTTTTAGCTTCTTAGATCTTGGGAACCCCCCTAACAAACAAGCCCACGCCGTATCCACTACAATCCTAAACTCCTTCTCAGGCAGCTTACGTTCCACCTCACTCCAAAAGCGTCCAATGACCGGGCACGACCAGAACATATGTACCATGCCCGCATTCTCCTCGTCACACTTGGGGCATGCCTGCCGTCCTACATTCGCAAATCTCAATATCCTCTGAGGTGTCATATATGCCCCGTGCGTGATATACAGTTGTATCTGTTTCAACCTAGCATTTTTGGACACCACCTTGTGATACCCTTGCACCCGTTCCCACATCTTGTCTTCCATCGGGGTCCCCACTTCCGTTTCCCAATCCAGTCTCAGTTGGGTGATCTCTTTCCCCACCTTGAGCATCAGCATCTCATATAATCTAGATATTTTGTGCCCCCCTTCTGCTATGTCGTAGATCGTATCTAATATGGCATCTGGCTCTCCCTCTAGCACAGTTTCAGGCCACATTCCCTTAACTCTTTGCACCATTCTATGGTATGTAATATACTGACCCGGATGCAACCCCAGATACATCCCGCAACTCCTCAAAGGCAACGATTGAGCCCTCCTGCCAAATAGCTCCCATGGTTGCTAGCCCTACCGGCTCCCAGTGGTTCCTGATTATCTTCCTTGGCTGTGCATCCGCCCCCGTTAATGTAACCAATGGTATCTGCGGAGAGCATGGAGTTGAATTCTCCAACATCTTGCACGCTCTGCGCCACATCTTCCACCCCAGCAACAACATCATGGGACGCCCTTTCAGTTCTGCCCTGGGTACCCACATCATTTCTTTCAAATAAAAAGGTGTACAATCTTGCCCAAACAACCTAGATTCAGAGGTCTCCTCATCAGAAAGCCATTTAGCGACATACTGCAGTTGGCTCGCCACATAATACACCTCGTAGTTGGGCAATTTTATCCCCCCTCTTTCATGGAAGTTCTGTAACTTCCATAATGCCACTCTGTTCCGTGTGCCATGCCACAGGAAATCCCTACACATACCGTTCAGTTTGATGAAGAACTTCTTAGGTATCAGATATGGTGTGTTCGCAAAATAGTGCAGGAGCCTAGGCAGGACCACCATCTTAAGCATCGCTCCCCTCCCCATCATGGCTAAGGGCAACCTCACCCAGAACTGCATGCAATTTTCAATTTTTTTTAAAGCCACTTCCGTGTTATGCCTATGCTCTTCTTCCACAGTGTGGTAAACGTCTATCCCCAAGTACTGAAACGTACCAACCGCCCATGGCACCAGCAATACAGGTAACCTCTCCACCGGAATCCCCGTGTACCTGCCCAACGGGAACATGCTTGACTTCTGGGGGATCACCGCTATACCAGAAAGACCCGCATACCTATCCATTACCTCCAGGATATATTAGAGATTTTCTTCCGGGTACCTCAAGTACAGCAACATCTCATCTGCATATAGAGAAATCAGATGTTTTTCCCCTTTCACCGCAATGCTTATTGTATCATATTGTTGTCTCAAATATATCGCTAGAGGTTCCAGGGCCAGTATATAGAGCATTGGAGACCACGGACAGCCCTGTCTGGTGCCCCGGCTGAGCTGCCACCTTTCCGATATCACCAATCCCGTCTTAACCCTGCCAGCGGCTCCTTATACAGTATCTGTGCCCACCGTACATATCCGGGCCCCAACCCATACCCTTCTAGGGCCGCCAGCAACCATGTCCACTTGACCGAATCAAAGGCCTTTATTGCATCCAAGGACACTATCGCCATTTCACCTGTATGTCCTCTACTACCTTCAATAATTCGCTGGAGTCGCCTGTGATTATTTTCGAAATGTTCCTGCTTAGGACATATCCCGTCTGATCAGGGTGTATTAATCTACTAATTACCCTTTTTAATCTATTTGCCAAAACAGCCATCAGTATTTTACTGTCTTGATTCAGCATCGACAAGGGGCGGTATGAGCTACAGCTGTGCCCAGGCTTATTGGGTTTGGGTAGCGGTATTATAATCGCTTCTCTCAATGACTCTGGCAGACTTCCCGCCTCAAACGCTTCATTCAACATTTCCAACAGCGGGGGGAGAATCTCTTCCGCGTATACTTTATAAAATTCACTCGGGAGTCCATCCGTCCCTGGGGTCTTGCTAGTAGGTAACTGTCTCACTACCTCCCCCAGTTCCTCCAAGGTGATAGGTGCATCTAGCTCTTCTTTCCTCCTCACTTATCCTAGGCAACCCAATGTCCTCCAATGTTTCCATTATCGTGTCTCGGCAGCTTTCCCCATGGTCTGCATATAATATCTTATAGTAGTCTACAAACTCTTGGTTAACTTCATCTTGAGTACCCGCTACACTACCATCCTCTCTTGTAATGGTTCGGATCGTGACTCTGGGATTCTCGCTCTTATACAACCATGCCAAGAGCCGACCTGGTTTGTCCTCCCCACCCCCCGCGTGCTGCCTCTCTACATATTTTTTATAATTCAGGTCACACAATCTGTCCCAGTGCTCTGCACATTTCTGCTGCAACATAACTATCAACTCTAATTTCTCTTTAGTATCATCTCCCCCCCCGCCTTAAAGCCTCTCCTAGTTTCTCTTCAGTCTCCCGTAGGTCAGCCAAAATGCCGCCTTGTAGTCCTTTGGATTTTGCAATAGCTGTCCCTCTTATCACAACTTTAAAGGCCTCCCACAGTGTTCCCGCTGAATCCACCCTACCTGTATATTCCTCGAAGAAGTTCACAAACTCCTCCATCATGTCTTCTCTAAAGAGGGGGTCTCTCAGTGCCTCCGCTCGAAGGCGCCATGTCGCAATCCTCGCTCTCGAAGGGCTATATCGCCAATTGAGAATCAGGGGCGAGTGGTCCGAAAGAACCCTTGCTTTATATTCTATTTGTACCAACTCTGCTAACACTTCAGACGTAGTAAAGAAATAATCCAACCTCGTATGCAGCTGCTGTGGGGCAGAGTATGATGAGTATTGCCTCTCTAGGGGGTGACACATTCTCCATGCGTCCACTAGCCCAAAATCATTCAACAATGTCTGCAGTGCTTTGGCCGCAGGAGCAGGTCTATCCATCTTCCCATCTGACCTACCTACCGATGGGTCAAGTACGCAGTTGAAATCCCCCCCCCCAAATCACAGCACTCCCCACGCACTTGCTCACGTTAGTACACAACGGCCTGATGTATGCCGCTGTGTTCTGGTTCGGGGCATATGTATTTATTATGCTTATTTCCCTGTTTTCCACCAGCCCCCTCAAAATAACCATCCTCCCATCTGCTTCCTCCACCTTTTGTAACCGTTGGAATGGGACATGCGGCGCCACCCAAATAAGCACTCCCCTGGCATAAGCAGAATATGACAAGCTCACCATCACTCCCTTCTACTTCCTAGCAATCGTGTCCGCTTTCTCACGTGTCAGGTGAGTCTCCTGTAGCAATGCAATGTCTACTTTTTTCCTACGCAGGTAGAGCATAACCTTATTTCTCTTCAAGTAACTATTTAGCCCCCTTACATTCCATGTTATTATTCTAAGGTCCCCCATGGCTTCTCCAAGTGCCATTCCACCTCCCACAGGCTCAGTCTGACGCGAAGGTCCATACTCCTCTACATAGGCTCATTCCCAAATTCCAACTCCCTTTAACCAAAAACACGCCAAACTCCCCACTTCACTCCCCTCCCCCCCACCCCTCCCATTCCCCCCTGTCCCTCAACAAACCACTGCACACAACCCCTTCCCTCTCCCCTCCCCAAAAAATTCCCAGCTCCATCCCTGGATCTCAGGCTCCCCCGCGTTTGGACCTCCCCTGGAACCCCAGGCCAAGACCCCAGCAGGGTGCCACCACACTATTGATGACCTAACTAATACTATAAATCGGGAGGTAGTGTGGTCGCCCTGCTGCTCCTGTTCGCTTCAGTTTCGCTACGCACAGCTGCGCAATTTACGCGCGTCTACTTATCGCTATATTCCAGCCCTCAAGGGTCATTCCAGCCAGAGGCATCTTAATAAAGTGTGGACCATACGTAGGCACACCCAACAGTGTCAGGCTTCAGCTATGCATTACTGCAGTGCTCGCGCTGCGCCTAATAAACATGCACACAATGTACCAGTCAATTATCATGTCCCTCTTGCGTCTTCTCCGCGTCCTGTTCCGGGCGGCCCTGTAGGTCCAGCCATGCCGTAGCCTCTTCAGGCGAATCAAAAAAATACATTTTACCCTTGTGCACCACTTTCAATCTAGCAGGGTACAGAAGCATGTATTTTACGCCAGCCGCTCGTAGCCTCCTTTTGATCGGCACATAATTGTACCGCTGTCTTTGGACCATCATTGTATAGTCAGGATACGCTGTAACCGTGCTTGAGGCCCTCTCAATCGTCCCTCCTTTTCGAAAAAACTCCAGTATTTTCTCGCGGTCTCTGTAATTCAGGATTTTGGCAATAAACGGGTGGGCGGGGGGCCCCAGGCCTAGGCTTCCTCATAAGGGCGCTCGACTGCAAACCCCTGCGAGAAGTTCTCAGCCCCTATTTCCTGCAAGAATAGATTCTCAATGTAGTCTGTCGGGTCTTGTCCTTCCTCTCCCTCCGGCAGTCCCAACACGCGCATATTGTTTTTTCTCGCCCTTCCTTCCGCCTACTCCGCTCGAGTCTCCAAGTTAGCTACCTGCTGCTTGAGTACGTGGATCTCCTTCGCGTTACTAGTGCTGGTGTCGGTGTTGGTTTTGACCGCACTTTCCCAACTGCTCGTTCTCTCCGCCAGCCCCCTGACATCTTGCCTCAACAGGGTAACCTCCACACCCACCGCGTCTATTTTAGCTTCCAGGGAAGTGCGCAGGTCCGACATCGCTGTCCCCCATGAGTCTCGCAGCTCCGTTATGGCCGCCAGTACTTGATGATTGTCGGTGACTGCGACACTCTCCCCTGGTACTGTCAAGCCTTTGGGCATTGTGGTCGCCGGAGATTGTTGCACCTTGGCAAATGCCTCCATCGAGGGTTGCTTGTTCTTGTTTTTGTTCTCACCCCCTCGCCCCGACATCTTGCAGCCTTTATCCCACCCCAGTGGCCAGTTAGCCTTAGATGCACAACCTTGCTTATCTGTGGAGCTCGGCACCAGAGCACCATCCCAGGTTTGAGGTGAGTGACCCAGAGGTGCCTCGGCGTCAGTTTCTATGTGTTAAGCCCCAACTCCAAAGTGGGTTATGTCCTCCCACACATCAGGCGTCACACTGCATCCTGGGGGCCACACTATGCTGGTGTGGTCATTCGACCTCCAAACTCTTGTGCTCAGCACCCACTGCTTATGTTCACAGCCGGCTGGACCCGCAGTGCGAGCCTTGCTTCCCTTAATAGCACCCAGTAATCACTCCTTGTGCCTCATTTGGGTCTACTGGTCACGTCCAGCAGAGCCTATGCAAAGCCTCTGTAGTGTATTCCACAGTCACTGCTGCCAGGCGTTCACCCCCTTAAATAAGCATAAATCCACTGCCGTGTTGCAAACACCACTCTTTACAGTCATATTGGAATCCGTACCGTCGGGCCCGTCGACGTGCGGATGGGGAAGTGGGCCAGGAAATCACCCCAGCTGCCTACCGCGGTGTCCTCGCGCAGACCGGGACCCGCTATCATGCAGCCCGGGTCTCTGGTCCATCCTCTGTCGCGTCACCCCACTCGCGCACCTGAAGCCGAGGCCCCGCTGCACTCGGGCGGGGGCAGCACAGCTCTGTGCGCCAGCTCTCCCCGCTGCACGCACCCTCCGCTCCCGGGCTCTCACCTTGGAGGCTGTACTACAATTCGGTCCGCGTCGCGGGCCAGCAGACTTCCAAGGCCGCCTGCAGCTGACTGTCGCAGGGGCCTCGGCCTCCGCCCGCACACCAGCAGCCCGCTCGTGATCACTGGGACAGCTGATCGTGCGCTGTCCAGTGCTCGCTGCCTTCCGCAATCCTCTGCCAGCCCAACGGGGCCGCTTCAGTGGTCCTCGCTCTTCTCCCTTTGTTGGCGGCCATCTTGATACAATGTATCTCTCGGTTGCAGTCCTTTCGTGATGGATATTCGTAGATGGCAACAGCCGAATTCCTTGATTCTCGCACTGTGCACAGAGCACACGTTCTGACAGCAGTACTGTTATTTGTGAAAGCCTTGAGGCATTTTTCCAGCGTAGTATCAACGGATCATTGTCGGATCCTCCGGAGCTCTTCAGGACGCACCTCCTACACCATGGCTGTCCAAGCCACGCCCCGCATTGCCTTGCCTAACTTGTTCACAATCTAATTGGGAAGTGTTGCTGGTGTGTTTAGGAGTCTAACCCTGTATGACTTGTCCTTTCCCTCCCTCTGAAGAAATTATTAGAGTGCCATTTCTGCTTAGTTTACACTGTGCCGTTTTTTGCTCAGTTTTCACTCGGGCTCAAACTTGTCTACAATTTAAATAGCGAGTTGTGTATACTTTTCTTGACTGTTTTAACTTGGTTTAATGATAGTGATTTGTGTGTGAACTTGAGAGTGTGTAAAATAAATATATATTCTTTTTGATACAAAGCTTTGGTCAGTGTTTCCTTGTTCCATAGTATTTTAGTCCTATAGCGTAAACCCTGAATACTGCTCAGCTCCCTCTTGCGATAAGTCTGACTGCTTACCCACAGCTACCAACTAAGGGGCCGATTCATGGAACAAATGTGCGCCGAAAATCTTGGCGCAAGCGTGGAAAAGCAAGCGCACGCATGCGATTCATGGAAGGCCCTGCGCATGTTTCCCCCGGGAAGTGCACCAAATCCATGCGTGTCGCACACGAGCACACAAGTCATTGCAACATCCAGAACGCCGTGCGCAAGGCGCACAGCGAAAGCGCAGAATGTTAGCGCACACACCAAAAAGGGGGCGGAACACGGGGTGTAACGCGCGGAATGGGGAACAACGCATGAAAATAAGGGCATAACTGGGGATGTACTGCTGGGAGGCACACGGAACGCCCACATGCATGCGAAGCACACGTATTCATGGAATCGAATAGGGGAATCCCGCGCACGGCCAAAGACGCACACAGGCCTAAACACGTCCGCCACACAAAGGCAGGCGGTAGTGTCCCTGCTCATTACAAAAGTGTGCGCAAACAAAAAACACGTATATACAGCTACGATGAAGGCCACATTCTGTGGCCCCCTAGGAGAAATGACGTGTCATGCAACGCACAGGCATCCCAGAAAAGCAAGAAACAGAGATAAGCGACCCTTGTTGCCCACGTGCGTGCAAAAAACACACGCAGTACGCTGTGGCAGCCAGGAGCCCACAAAATACATACGCGATCAACACGCAGGCTAGTATGCCCCTAAAAAAAGGGGTATGTGACAAACATGCTGTCATGATGCCTACCCCCGGAGCACCAGGCCAGGCCCAGCACCCCTGGGAGCAGGCATCATGCCCCCGGGTAAAAGCCCAGCGGCCCCTTATAGGGGCTCTTTGGACTCTGTCCTGGCGCCTTTGGCGCCAGGCTCATGTTGGACATCAGTCCTGGCGCCATAGGCGCCAGGCTCATAAAGGAAGGTGTTTTGTGCACTTACCTGATGCAGACCATGCTGCAAGATTCAGGCCTCCCTGAGACCTGAAAGGGACTATTTTTTCATTGGGACTATTTTGCCACTCTGGCGTGGCCAGGGAAGGATACTTACCTGAAACTACTTTGGGGGCTATTTAAGCCACGCCCAGACAGTAGCTCACGCTTCGCTTTGTTCTGCATCCAAGCAGCTGAACGCTCACCGTGTCTGCTCCTGCATCTGGTCTCCAGCCACGCCCGCCTCGATCCTGGAAAACCTGTAAGGAAAGAAGAGAAGAGAAAGGTGAAAACCAAGAATTTTATCAAACTTCTTACCTGCATCCGGAACCTTCACGCCAACGTTCCTGAGAAAAGACTTTCATTTAAAAGCACTGCGCTGCTCGCTGCAGCGCTGCGCTTCACTCACCTGTCCTCGGGAGTTCTTCTGGCTCCACCGCGACTGTCTGCACCGGTCGCCACATCTCTGCGCCTAGGGGAGAGAAGAAGAGACAAAAGGTGAGCAGAAGGAACATATGAGGAAAGCCTAAATTTCCGCCATAACACTTACCGGTCTTCTGTTGGTGGATCATTCCTCATTTCGGGTCGGCGCCGCTTCGTTGGCAGGTACCGCACCCCGGCCCCTATGGGGAAAGGACAAAAGACATTACTGGAGAAATATAAAGACATTAAGAGGGATCGCCCCCATCGCTAACTCACCTGAGATTACCATCGGCAAGTCAATCCCTCAAAGCATTGCCTTCATTCTGCATCTGAAATAAAGAACAGATCACAGGTTAGGAAGGCAACAGAAAAGGAGGCTCAACACTTGAACTTTTGTAATCTTCATACTTGCGGCGTTCCGCTCAAAAAAAGTCAAGTGGATTTTGCCAGCGCCATTCTGAAAACCAGTGAAGTAACTGGACAAACACGTGCCCCTGCACCAGAAGCAGGATGGAGAGTTCATCCTTTCAAACCATAAGGTGAGCTTCAACCGGGGATTTCGGAGGAAGTTAGAGAAGAACGAAGGGGGGAAGGGAGGAGCAAGCACACTATTCTGCAGACTGTTAATCCCGTTTCTCATCTGCAGAAGGATATTCCTACGGGCCAGACAAGCAAGATTTGAGGGTCCTGTTCAGTCGGTGTTCCGAGTTCTGTGCATCATGCTCGAAGATGCCACTGCAACCCAGACCAGCGCCTCCGTGGGAGTCAGGTGAGCGTTACACATGGACATCGGCAGTGGTAAAAATAGCGCATGCGACTCACTGTCTGCCTTGCGTGTAGAAGAAGAACACGTAGCCAACACCCACCCGCTGTGAAGTAATCGCGTGTGAACCCCAACGCCTGGAAAACGCATGCACCGCTTCCCACGAAAAGCACATATAGAGCGATGGAAACCCACGTGGGATCTTCAAACTGTGGCAGGGGAACACCCGCGCGTTTCGCGTCACAGATGCGCTTACGCGCTAAGGGCCTTTACTCGAATTACACGCTGATGTGCAGTTTTTTCACGTGCCTATTCACTCCATATCAAGCTGGCCACGCGACAACACATGGAAGACCATGCTCCTGCCCAGAAGGCCAAATTACTGCCCCCCTGAGCCCCGAGCAGCCTCCCACGAGCCATCTGCTGCTGCCTGCCACCACCGTGCCCTGCCATTTGGTGCCTGCACATCTGCCATCTCCAGGGGTCCAGTTGCTGTGACCACCTCTGCTGGAACAGATGACTCCCGACTGGTATTCCATCGCTCCACAGCCCAGCCCCAGGACCCAGTTGCCCACCCACACCTGCCTCGGGGGTTGCCATGTCTTACACAACACCATCTGGCACCAGTGGCAACCCCCCAGCTGAGAGGCAGAGGGCTGCCAGCTTAACTTCCAATGAAGTTGGCATCCTGGTGGAGCAAGTCCTGGGGCATTATGATGCCCTCTTCACACCATCGCACACCGACAAGGAAGGACGGAGGAGGATCTGGACAGAAAAAGGGGGTGCCATCAATGCGGAGGGGGTGGCACCCCGCGACATGAAACACGTCCAGAAGCGCTGGGAGGACTACAAGTCCAGGACCCTCAAGAAGGCCCGGCTCCTCTTAGACGCAGCGGATGCAGTGGGGTGCCAGGGCCAGCTTACCAACCAGCAGGTGAGGGTCCTGAAGCACATTCGCCCAGTGCTTCACCACCAGATCCTCAGGATGCAGGCCTGTCTGGAGTCGAGCAGTAAGTGGCCATGCATTGCTGGGTGAAACGGGGCATGTTGCAGTGTGCTGGTAGTTAGTTACTTGCCTGCATGTGTGACATGGGCCATGTATGGATGTGTGTGTGCAGGGACATGATGGTGCTGCATGTGAGACCAGTAATGCGTGAACCACATGGATGGAGTATGTGTTACAATCCAACATGGAGGTGCATGCGGAATGCACACATGATGAATGCATGCCGGTCTCTGTTCTTGGACATGGTTGGGGTGTGAGAGATGGGTGCTGCTGTCATGGACATGTATGGTGTACATGTCTGTGTGTCTGAGTAGCATGTGTGTGACTTGTAAACGCCATGGATGCATGACACATGTCCGTGACAGTGTTGATTCACTGATGCAGCCTTGTCATCCTTTTATCCACTGTGTCTGGGGTGTACGAGGCCAGATGCATGAAACTACGGTGATGTGTGTGCATGTGATCAGTATGACCCATGATGCATGTGAGTTTCAACCCACCATTGTATGTTTCAACAGTTCCTTGGACATGGATGCAAATGTTTATTGCATGTGCCATGCCTGTTTCTGCATGTGTGTTGCCTGCACTGACCCATGTGTTGTGGAGTGACATGATGGAAGTGACGTTTGACAGTGCCACTCATGTGCTATTGCTTCTCGTCTAGGGGACTATTGTACAGTACCCTGATGCTTATGTTCTTTGTCTCCCTCTACACAGCGGTGAGGGAAGAAGAGGGCGGAGACGACGCTGTGGAGCAAAGTGGCGGGGATGCCTCCACCAGCCGGCGACGCAAGGCCCAGTCACCCTCCCAGGAATTACCATCATCCGGGAGCGACGGGACCGGTGCCGCGTCTGCCACTACGGCTGCAGCGGAAGGGGCGGGTGAGCCCCCACAGGGGCTTGGAAAGGCGGAAGACGGTGTGGAGCCATCCAGGTTGGTGGTGTGCACAGAAGAGGCGGAGGCCGCTACTGAGCCACACATGGGGCCTGGTGGGGGTGGTACCACTGGTGCAAGTGGTGCAGTCCAGGGGCAGGAGGCAGCACAGGTCACTGTGGAGTGCCTGTGGATGTGTCAGTCCCTGACACTGTGACTGCTCCACCATGCACCAGCAGGGATGCCCCATCCCAGGCCCGTCCGCAGGTAGGTGGGAGGTCCACGTCATCTGGTGCTCCTTTACCTGCGGACGAGGGGACCCGTGACCGTATGGAGTCCGTCCTGATTGGTATCGCGTTGTGCAAGCGTGACATTCGTGATGACGTGCGTGCTTACTGGGGGGACCACGCACATCATCACGAAGAGCTGCGTGCCGACGTGGCCCAGTTGGGAGGGGCCATGGTCGGGGGGTTTCCTGCATGTGTCTGGCACTCTGGCGGCCCTCTCCTCCTCTGTGCAGACTATGCGCCAGTCATTCTCCATGCCGTCTTCCGGCCCAGATACCACCAGGGCCCCCTGTGGACCTGACCCGACCAACGCAGCCAGCTCGGTGGAGATCCCATCCCTGGCACAGTCGGGAGTCGGAGGTCCAGCAGGGGTGGACACCCCAGCAACTGGACCCCAGCAGATGGAGGATGTGCCGGCATCATCGGTTAGGGCACGTGGACAACGGCGCCGGTGGATTCCATCAGCCCGGATGTTGTTGTGCTGGCAGAGGCAGTTGCGTCAGAGGCAGCGGCAGGCTCAGCGTGGGAGGCATCATGGCTCGGGCCATCAACATCAGAGGGGCAGGCATCGGTCGGAGGGCAGGAGGACCCTGGAATGGGAGTGTCTTCCGTGTGGCAGGAGTTGGCCCAGCGGATAGATGCGGAGTGGTGGCGGGCGGAGGAGGCACAGCTCACTATGGTCAGGGCGGAGAACTCCATACGCAGGGCATTGAGGCGGGCTGAGTGCTTCGAGGCAACTTGCAGGGAGTTGGAACAGGCCATGACTGCATCCCTGCAAGACCTCGAGGACAGGGAAGAGGCCCGCCTCCGGGACATCGACGTGGAGTTTGATGATGCCCTGGCCCGGAACATCACTGAATGAGCTGTAGGACTTGCCCGCCGCCATTGGATATAGTTCATTAGTCTTAGGTTTCCTTTGTTTTTTTTATTTTGGAGTTAATGGACATTGCTCCATTTTGTGAATATAGTTTTTTCTTCATAGGACTTTTTTGTAGGTTTCCTTTTGTTTTTGGATCATGGACCATTTGTATATAGTTGCAGACTTGTACTTACCTTCTTTTTCTATATTCCCATGGATCAATGGTTTTTTTAAAATTTGGATTATGATTTTATTATGGACATTGGCAATGGACCACTTTTTTATTGTACACGATTTTTCTTTTTTTAACTTCATTGGATTTACAATTTTTTTTCTTCTAAATCTGTCATTGTACATTGATTTTCATTTTACAATTCCTCCAAGTCAGTTAATTATGTTTTTAATACATTTTTTCTAACTTCTAAATTGGTGTTGTGTTCTGTCATTGGTTTTGTGCATGTCTCATTGAACATTTCCTCAGTCATGTGTTGCGACTGTGTGGCTCCGTTTTGCATTCCTGCATGGGCATGGTGGTTCATTTTGACTATCATGGCATGGGTAATTTGGGAGTGGGTTCTGTGGATGGTTGCTTGCTTGGACTGGGGGGCAAGGGGGATTAGGGTTGGCTTTAGGGACATGGGTCTGTTTTGTTAGGACATGTAATTTGTTGGGACATGAGTCGGGCCTGCTGGCCGGTGCCGTCACTGGTGGGTGGGTGGGGGTGCTGGGGGACATATGTCGGGGCCTACTGGCAGGTGCCCGTCAATGGTGGGTTGGTGGGAGTTTGCATGGAGACATGTGTCGGGGGCCTGCTGGCAGGTGCCCGTCACTGCTGGGTGGGTGAGGGTGCAGGCGGACATGTGTCGGGGCCTGCCAGCAGGTGCCAGTCACTGCTGGGTGGGTGGGGGTGCAGGCGGACATGAGTCGGGGCCCGATGGCAGGAGCCCGTCAATGGTGGGTAGGTGGGATGCAGGGGGACATGAGTCGGGGCCTGCTGGCAGGTGGCCATCAATGGTGGGTGGGACATGTGCCTGGTACCATGTGGGCTGCCTGCGGGGCATGCCCATGGTGGATGGGCTGCCTGCAGGGCATGGCCAGGGGTGTAGGGTAGTTACCTGTTATGTGTGCTGCCTGCAGGGTCTGGGGAGGTGGGAGGGGACACACTCGGGAGGACCCACACTGCCAAATTGTGTGTAATACTCCAAGCGCATCCCCGGAATAGACATACACCTCTTGCGCTAGCAAAATCGTGTGTGAACTCCCCTTGCACCCCTCAGAATACACGTACCCCTCTTGCGCTAGCGGAAATGCGTGTGCTACTCTCCACACACCCCTCAGGATACACGCAAGCAGCCCATCCATCCTCCCCATGCCCCACAGGCAGCCCATCACCCCAGTGCATGCCCCACAGGCAGCCCACACCACAGGGGGAACTTTTCCCACGTGTTTTCGCTAGCGCGAGAGGGTTATGTGTATTCTGAGGGGTGCGCGGGGAGTTTTACAAGTGCTTTTGCTAATGCGAGAGGGGTACGTGTATTCTGAGGGGTGTGCCGGGAGTTTTACACGCCTTTTCGTGGTTGGGGGGCTGTATGCTGGTCCACTGGCCTTTGCGCCATGTTCTGGATTTGTGCGATGTTTATGGCGCACAGGGCGGGGTTGGGGGGCTTAACTGGTGCTGCTGCAGTATCGCTGCGCCACGGCTGGTTCTGGATGTTGAAATCCATGAATATGCTGTGCGCTGAAATGGGTTTTGAAGCACGCGGCTGGCGCAGACTGCCGCACGCCCACACTGCGTGCCAGCCGTGTGCGCCACTTGTGCGCTGATTTCTATGAATTACCCCCTAAATCTTTGTGGTACATACTGATACCAAAGGGGATTTATTGCATATACCTGTAGTCTTAATCTTCTGTAGTGCTCCCTAAGGGAACTGCACAGGATTCTGCATAACAGTCCTCACCCAACACCCTCTGCCAAAACGGGGATTCCACTGCAAACCGATGTAGTCTCCCTGGGCAAGAAGGGTTGGCTCAAGCCCCACTCGGTCCGGCTGGTCAATCGACGCCTGGACGCCAAGTACAGGCAGATAGAGGGGATACACTCTTGCTATCTGCCCATCCTCAGCCACATTCCTCAGTGATCACTACAGCATCCCTATACTCCAAACGTCATCAACCTCCACAGCAGCGACGCTACTAGGCAAGGAGAAGATGATCTTGGAGGCGTACGTAAGAATCTGTATTCCAACGTGTCCTTGCATCTTCGTCAGGCCAATGCTGATGCCATGCTGGCCACCGCTAACCAAAGGTTATGGTTGGAAATTGCGGACTTCCTCCCGGAACTCCCTACGCAGAGGCAATCACGTTTTTGACACCTCTGGCCGTGCCTTCTGTATCGCCACGGACATGAGAAGGACGGCCTGGCTCCGGGCAACATATTTTAGTCCAGGCGTCCAGGAACGCATATTAGATCTACCGTTCGAGGGTGGGGGCGGGATCTCTTCCAGTCCACCACGGACGAAGAGCTGGACAAAGGACCACGCCCAAGTCGTACACCCAGTCACAGCAGTGCTCTGACGGGACGTACTTATGGAGGCTTCCGCGGCTTCCAGGAACAGAGATTCAGGCAGTCGGACCGCTCGCCTTCTCAGAACCAGCACAAGCAACAAAAAGGGGGGTGAGTAAGGGCTTTTTCCAGTCCCACTCCTCTTCGACAGCCTTTGAGGGAAAGAAGGCATGACACGCCCCTTCGGCTCCACGTGTCTCCAGTGGGGGGCAGGCTTGCTCTCCATGCACATTTATGGTGCCGGAATTTCGCGGACCCCTGGATCCTCTCCGTAGTATGCACGGGGTACCGCCTACCCATCCCAGCCCCTGCTCAAGTTGGGACAGCAACTCTTTTGGCGGAGATCTGGTTGCTCGTAGAGAGCCAGGCAGTGGAGGAAGTCCCAACCTCCCAATGAGGCTTGGGCTTTTATTCCAGGATTTTCGCCATTTAGAAGAACCACCAGGCGGGCCTGAGAGTTGTGCTGGACCTTTCCACCCTCAACCTCTCCTTGCCTCTACAAAAATTCAAGATGGTTACGCCAGCTTTTATAGCAGAGACATTGTGTAAGAGAGACTGGATGTGTTCCCTGGATCTGAAGGACGCGTACCTACATGTCCTGATTTGGCAGTCCCATCGTTCTTTCTTACACTTCAGGATCATGGGCTACCATTTCCAATACAAGGTCCTCCCTTTTGGCCTCAACTCGGGCTCCCGGGTCTTTACCAGGCACATGAATACAGTGGCTGCCCTCCTCAGAGCGCAGGGCCTCGACATCTACCCATACCTCGACGACTGGCTTGTCAGGGTTACATCTCCAGAAGCGGTTCACCACTCTTCCCATGCCCTTATGAACACACTGCACGATCTGAGCTTCTCGCTCAATCTCAAGAAGTCGCAGCTGCAGCCCACGCACACTCTTACATTCTCGGGCCTCATCTAGGACACGTGCTCTGAGGTGGTGTTCCCGTCGGAGGACAAGATCTCGGCCTTCAAGAGGGCCACCACCCACTTCCTCAGCAGAGAGGTGACCTCGGCATGGTATTACCAGCATTTCCTGGGTTTCTTGGCGGCGGTCCTATTAGCTGTCCCACACACGACATTGAGGATGAGGCAGATTCAGCTGCACTTCGCGGCCTCATGGAACCAGGAGCTGGGCTCTCAATCCGAGATGATCAACGTTCCTTCATCTCTCCACCCGGACCTAGCCTAGTGGTCCAGGGACTGCAACCTACGGACGGCAAGCCCTTTCGGCCGTCCACCCCGCAGGCCACCATCACCATAGACTCCTCGCTCGAAGGCTGGGGAGCCACCCTGGAAGATCTCTCGGGCCACGGCACCTGGACTCGACAGGAGCAGGAATACCACATCAATTGGTTAGAGCTGAACACCATCTGGCTAGCGCTCAGAGCATTCCATCCACTTCTCCGGGGGTAAGGTTGTCCTCATCCAGACAGACAACTCCACCAGCATGTACTACGTCAACAAGCAGGGAGGCACCAGATACCCTCTGTGCAGTTTGGCAATCAGCACGTGGCAGTGGGCCCTGGAAAATGACATCTATCTCATTGCAGTCCACCTCTCGGGGGAATCCAACCTGGAGGCGGACATGTTCTGCAGGTTGGGAGCAGACAATTACGAGTGGCAGCTAAATGACCTCATTATTCAGGAGATCTTCAACAGGTGAGGTCATCCCCAGGTGGATCTCTTTGCTACCTGGCACAACAAGAAGTGTCCTCAGTTCGCCACCTGGCAGGGACAGGGCCCCGGCTCCCTGGGCGACTCATTTCGGCTTCAGTGGAACTACATGACTGCTTACGCCTTCCCGCCCACTCGGCTGATTCGTAGAGTGATTTGCAAGGTCCTGGAATCTCTTCAGCTCAACATCATTCTTATAGCTCCATGTGGCTGGCAAGGACATGGTTTTCGGAGCTGTTCAGCCTCTCGGAGATACCTCTGATTCACCTCCCGACGGGCCCAGCACATCTTCTGGCACAGCAGGGGGGCAAGGTCATCCTCCCTGCACCTCAGAAACTAACCCTCACGGCGTGGTGCCTGAGCAGCTAACACTGCACCACCTCAGCCTCTCCCAGGCTAATCTGGAAATCATACAGGGTGCAAGGAGCAAGGCTACCAGGCCCCAACATAAAAGTAAATGGACCAGGTTCTGCCACTGGGCAGACTCCAAGGAAATCGGCCCGCTGGCATGTACTTTGGATAACGTGCTCTCCTTCTCGGCGCACCTCGCACACTCTGGTGTGCAGGTGGACACCTGCCGTACATACCTCACAGCCATGGGGGCTGACAGGAACTCGGAGGAGGGGGACCTTCTCCTCCTCCAATTCTTTCGTCAAGAAACATTTGATGTGGCTCACAAGGTGTTAGGCAGAATCCTGTTCCCTTAGGAGCACTACGGAAGATTAAGACTACAGGTATGAGCAATAAATCCCCTTTGGTATCAGTCTGTACCACAAAGATTTAGTTGGTAGCTGTGGCTAAGCAGTCAGACTTATCTCAAGAGGGAGATGAGCAGTATTCATGGTTTACACAATAGGGCTATAATACTAAGGCACAAGGAAACACTGACCAAAGCTTTGTATTGAAAAGAATATATATACTTATTTTAGATGCTTCTAAGTTAACACATTAATCACAGTTCTTGAAGCAAGTTAAAATCAGTCAAACGTATACACAACTCACCAGTTAAATTATAGACAAGTTTGAGCAAGAGTGAAAACTGAGCAAAACGGCAGTGAAAAACAAACACAAATGGCACTCTAGCAATTTCTCACAAGGGAGGGAAAGCACAAGAAATACAGGAATATATTCTTAAACACCCTAGCAACACTTCCCAATAGGAAGTTTAGGCAAGGCAGTACTTTAGCATGTAGAATACTTAAATGAAAACCGAGCAAAATGATACTTCACAAGTTATAAAAGTGGGAAGGAAAAGGTGGTTATAAGAATTAGGTGCACCAACACAGTTCTAGTTGAGAAGCAGTCTAGAGAAGGAGGTTGTAACAGATTTAGCCAGAGTCAGTAGGCCTGTGCCAGAGTCAATGGTACAAGGCAATGTGCCCAAGATCAAACTGTTCTAGTAGCTGCAGTCAAGTCTTTGTTAACGATTCAAAAAGGTGGATGCAGAAGGTGAAAGACAATGTTCGATGACAGGGGTGGCCAACGGGCAGGTAGGTAAATGATTTAAAACACCTTTATCGCTACCAAACGAAAAGGGAGGCCTGGCGGAACAAAGTACCTTAACATGTAGAAGAGGCTCCTGCGGTGGCGGTTGTTCCTGGCAGTTCCTGCCGTCGGTAGATCCAGCGGAGGAAGAGAGACTCTCGTCGTGGAGGAAGGTTCGAGTTACTGCGCTGCCAGGGGGATGAAACCAGCCGTGGTGCTGCCAACCAAATAAAAAGTACGCTCCTTTAAATCGCGGTCCGGGTGGACGGGTGCCTGGCTATCCGGTCTCCGAGTGCAGGGCACTGGCGATTCGACCAAGGCAGGTCTTGGAAGGCGATTGGCAAACTGGTTGGCCCCACCAGCTCAAGGGAAGAAGGCTCTTGGAGATGAAGATCTTCTCTTGTGTCAGGACCCTGCTTTTATGCAAAAAGATGCCCATTCATACTGTGACTCACACAGTGGAGTGGTCATCCTGGCGGGAGACCCTCCAGCCTAGCAGGGCAGAGTGCGACATGGGTTACTGAAGCAACCCTGTCCAGGGTTCCTACACCCCCTCCCACACAATGGATGAACCGCAGACTCACAGAAGCCCACCAAAAGGACGAACAAAGGATCCCCGACCTGGGTCAGGAGTTTAGAGAAAGACACGAGAAAGAATTTATGTAAAAGTTCTGGCAAATAAAACCTACCGGAGTAAAGTTAATATAAAACTTAACCAGCGGTATGTTAGAGGCTGTCAGTAAATGTGGTAGCCACGAACAATGGAAAAATCCTATAGAGAAATATTTGTGGTAGAATATTTTTGGTAGTATCCACTGCCACCTCCCAGAAACTTTTGAGAACGGGACTGTACGGTACCCTCTCGAAAATGAACATAAGGGAAAAACTATATACCCTTGCCAGTACCTCCATAGTAAGATGGGTTGTACTGGTTTTGTTCATAAAGAGTGACTCGTAAAGTCAATGTGGACTTTACCTGCCCTGGGAGTCAGTAGTCAGTCCCAGTGTATGGAGTCTATGTTTGGGGGTCGCTACAACACCCCTGTGTCACTGCACAGGGGGTGCTGGGTAACACATGTGGATAAAGATGGTTTCTATGAGGGTGAGATAAACCCCATAGACATTAAAAACAAAAAATAGCCTAAAACACACATAGCAAATATGCCTAAGAGTGGGAAAAAGAGTCGCACTCTTGGCAGGAGAAACAAACAAACCCTTCAAATCCAGCAAAGCTGCTGGGGGACTCTATAGGTAAGGGAAATTAGCCATAGAATGAGAATTCTCCCCAACACAAGGCTCTACCCGCCCATCAAGAGGCTGCACCCCGTGTGGGACCTTAACATAGTCTTGGGCGCCCTTGCGCACAAACCGTTTGAGACAATGGCGTCCGCGGACATCAGGCTGGTCTCCATCTGATGGCCTTACTAGTAGGCCTCATCTCGGCTCGTAGAGTCAGCGAAATCCAGGCGCTGGTCGCCTCAGAACCATATACTACCTTTCACAGGGGCAAAGTAGTCCTACGGACACACCCTGCATTTCTGCCCAAGGTGCTGTCTGCTTTCCACTTGAACGGGGAAATAGTACTTCCTACGTTCTTTGCCGGACCTAAGGGCAAAGCGCACAGAGTGCTGCACTGCCTGGATGTTAGGCAAGCCCTGAAATTCTACTTTGACAGGACCATGGGCCTCCTCAAATCGGACACCCTGTTTGTCACTTTCGGAGGCTCAAGACCAGGCTATCAGGCCTCCATATCCCAATGGATTGTCTCGGCCATCAAAGAAGCGTATGAGGGCCAGCACAGGCAGCTTCCAGCCAACATGCATGCCCACGCATTCAGGGCCAAGGCAACGGCCATCGCATTCCAGCGCCATGTCACTTGGCAAGTCATAAGCAGGCACTCCACCCTGGGGCTACATTCAGTTGTAATCGCCCATGCAGTATGGAGGAAAGATGACGGGACGTAAGAGTAATTATAAGTTACTCACCGTAGTAGATAACATACTCTTAGTCCTTAGTCCTCTTTCCTCCATACGTCCCACAATCCTCCCCCTAATAATACTGGTGTCATTAGGCAATGTTTTATCTATTGTCAACGCGTCCATGGGGACGGAGGTGTGGTGCCGGAGGGCGGAATCAGGGCAGTGCATGCTCCCTGGGCCGCACCCCCACGCGCCTCTAAATTTAAAAGGGAAGAAGGTTTTTTTTTCTGGTGAAAAAGGTTCCGTCTCCCGTCCCTTGGAAGGGACGCCCATGCATTATGCAGTATGGAGGAAACGGGACACTACGGTGAGTAACTTATAATTTTTCTCTGGTTGAAGGTGTCAGGAAAACACAATCAATTCAAGGCCCCTGCCCTTTGGGTTAAAATCAGCACTAAGTGTGTTCACCAAATGCGGCCCACCTCCGACGTTCAGGCATTCACGTTTACCCGTATCTGGATGACTGGTTGGTGCATGCCCCATCACTTCCACTATCGATGCAACACACCAAGCAAGGATACAATCTTGTGTCTAACATCACTGGGGTTCTCAGTGAACTGCAAAGTCCTGTTTAAATCCTGCTTAGAACTCGCTGTTTTTGGGCTCACGCCTCAACTGGCGTGTCACCATGCCTTCAGAGGAGAGGGTGAATACAAATCCTGAACTGAGTCCATCTTCTGTCCTGCTTACTGCTTTCTTCAGTCCGCTCTCTCAAATCCCTCCTGGCAATGATATCCTCATGCATCCCATTGATCCCACACTGCAGACTCCAAATGAGTTGACTTCAGGAGTTTGTTGCTGCCCTTTGGCAACAAATATCAGCATCTTGGGAGGACAAGCTTCACCTCATGCCCTCCTTTTGGAAACATCCTCCTATGGTGGAGTTGTCTCAACCTCACTCAGGAATCCCCTTTTCAACTTCTGGCACATAAAATCACAGTGACCACGGATGCCTCCCTGGAGGGCTGGGGAGCTCACTAGGGAGAACTCCACACCAGATGCAACCACAAGCATCTGGTGTGGCCTGAAGAAAAATCCCTACTGGTGTGTTGTGGAGCTGAGGGCAGTGTTATGGGCCCTGAAGTTCTTCAAGCCACAATTGCAGAACAGGGTTGTTCATGTCTTCATGGACAACACCTCCACCATGTTCCATGTTCACAAGCAAAGGGGGCCCTGCTTTCCGGTTCTGTCTGCAGAGGCACAGAGACTGTGGACATGGGCGCTGGCATACAACACATTCCTTATTCCCTTCCATCTGGCGGGGATCCACAATACCATGGCAGATTCTCCCATCAACGGAACTCTGGTCCTGCATGAATGGGAACTTAACCAAGGCCAAGTTCTCCATCTCGTCTCTCCATCTCGTGCTGCGGTGATCAACAGAAATGCACAAGGTTTGCAAGCAGGTTTTCCCAAGGGGAGAGCCTGGGGCACGTTTTCTGCTCCTGTGCAAATTCTTCCTGTTAAATCCCCAGAACTTTTTTATTTTTTAAACTCTTTTTTTTTTTTTTTTTTTATAACTGTTTATTGAGTTTTACAACATAACAATCATAACAAGCAACATGAATCATCGACATTCAATAAATGAGAAAGGCATAGCATAGCAGCAGCGAAAACAATATCTAAGGCAAGAGGGGCAACACCAGGCCAGGGGCCAAAGGCAGTTGCATGTCAAGGCAGGCAGGTGAAGTTAAGCAAGATGTTGAGCTGTATCGACCGGCGGGGCTTACTACGCATCTAGCCATTTGCCCCATATTTTCTCAAATTTGCGGGGGCAACCCCGCGCATTGTAGATCCGGCGTTCCGAGGCCGCACACCTGTCTAGGTCATTCCTCCATCGGTTCAGGCACAGTGGGTCAGCGGAGCCCCATTTAGCCGCGATAAGTCTCTTACCGGCCCCAAGCGCTATTGAGAGGAACATTTTCCCATGTTTTGTCAGGTCTACTTCTCCCCAGATGCCCAGGAGTACCATTTTGGGGTCCCTAGGGATTGGTGTTCCCATGGCAGCCGAGATCCTACTAATACAGTCCCCCCAGAAGAGCTGTAACACTGGGCATTCCCATATCATATGGTAGAAGGTGGCGGGCTCGATTTGGCATCTGATACATGTCCCATCATCTAGTCCCCCCCACCTGGCCATCGCAGCCCGTGAGTGATACGAGCGGTGGAGTATTCTCAATTGTATTAGTCTGAGTTTGTTATCTATCCCAATTTCCCTGGGGAACATCAATGCATCTACCCAATCTTCCGGCTCCAGTTGACCCACATCCCTTTCCCATTTCGCCCTGAGCTCATCAAGTTGCGTAGTCCCGAAAGAATTGAGAGCCTGGTAGAGAGTGGAGGTGACCTTTGAAGGAATGCCTTGGGGGAGGATGTTGGTCTCAATGGGAGAGCACGGGGGTATGTCCGTCATGTCTGGGAATTGGGCGTGGATGGCGTGGGCCAACTGTGCGTGTCGAAACCGGTCCATGGGCGTCAGACCAAACTGCACTTGCATAGTCTCGAAGTCTAGGAGGCGCCCCCCCTGTATTACTTGTGCCAGTGTATGTATCCCTTTTGCGTGCCAGTGAGCGAAAGCACCCATTTTCACTACTTCTGGGAGGAGTGCGTTGTGCCATATAGGTTGGGACAGTGTTGGGATTCCCTTCCAGCCGACCAGTTGGTGTGCCTCTCGCCAAGCTCGGCGGACGTGGTGAATCGTCTTGGGAAGCCTCGGGAGTTGGTCGTGGGTGGCATACAATGTCTGGAGTGGGGATAGCGGGGTTATAGTCTCCAGCTCGATACGGATGTGCGGTAATGTGGGGTCTGCATGCAGCCAATCGTTTACCACACCGATCTGTGTTGCAAGGTAGTATGTACGTATGCAGGGCAAGCCGATCCCTCCCTCCCAGACCGATCTTTGGAGAGTATCAAGGGCGATTCTGGATTGCTTCCCTCCCCATAATAGTGTGCGGAGATTCCTATCGATAAGTGCAAAGGTTTCCTTGGAGATGGAGAATGGGGCGTTCTGGAGGACGTGGAGGAGTCTGGGGAGGGTCATCATCTTAAATAGTGCGGCTCTACCCAACAGCGATAGGGGGAGTGATTGCCAGTGGGAAGTGTCTCTGTTGAACCGTTCAAGCACAGGTTGTAGGTTCAGTTGGGGGAACCTTTCAAGTGTCGGATCGAGTCGTATGCCTAAGTATGTAAATTCCCTGATAGAGATGTGGTATGGGCAGGGCTCAGGGATCGCGGAATGTTTAAACTCTTTTTTGATCGATTCACGTCTCAAGACATTCAGCAATGCATTGTCGAAATGAGGTACAATAACAGAAGCACGTTACAGACAAAGTGTCAGCAAATAAGCATCAGGGTTCCCCTGACATTGTGTTGCATACAAGGTTATTCATAAACCGCACTTTGGCATGTTGGTTCATATTTAAGTTGGGCTTGGGTGCCAATCCATAGCTTACGGTGCAGGTGGTGACTCACCAGCTTCCGAATCTCCGGGCGTTGAGTAAGTAGGTAGGACGCAAAGGGACACCAGATCTTCTTGGGACTAGTCTGCTGGCTGCTGAACCAAGTCTGTATTCCGGGGGGGGGGGGGAGTCGAGCCATTCCATCTCATTAAAATACATCTTCACGCAACCATCATACATCTTTTGAGCAGCTTCCAGTTTTGTTTTGACATCCCAGGTAGCCATCCAAACATACAGCACAGTAGTTTGCAGGGTACTTCCCTCCCCAGCATATTGAAGACTGCTTCCACCACCCCTTCCCAGAAATCCTGCAGTTTAGGGCACATCCACAAAATATGAATAAAGTCAGCTAATTCAGCGTTTCATCTCGGGCAGCTGCCCGCCCTGGTGCGATTAAACAAATGGTGGCGGGCCGGGGCTAGGTACGCTCTGTGTAGGGTTTTGAATTGAATAAGTTGTAGAGGTGTATTGAATGCCCCACTGTGCGTGCGCTCACAAAGCATTGCCCATTGTTTCTGTAAAGGGTCCCCTGCATCCTTCTCCCATTGACATCTACACTTCAGGGTCTCCCGGGGGAAGTCGCATTGGATTAGCCCATACAATGCAGAGACCACCCACCTCCTGGCTGCGAAGCCCAATAGGTATTGCAGCAGCAGGAGTGCAGGTGGAATGTTAGGGAACAACAGGGACCATTCTTTAAAGGCCCCCAGATTCTGAAGTACTACGATTTGCATTGGAACCCCACTCCCATCCTTGCAGAAAATTGCTTCGGTGATACAAATTTCCCCCACAGGGTATAAATCAGCCATGCGTTCATTCCCCACTCCTCTCCCATGGCTTCATCACATGTTGGTGGGAGGCACTCAATATTCCATAGCTGATAGCTGATGGCTGATAGCTGAAGCTCAAATGGGATTTCGACCCGCAGTCGCTTCAAGACCCTGTTCCATGCATGAATGTGCACGCCACTTGGTCGAATTTATGTTTATCCACCACCCTCCTTGATACCAGGATCCCTTGCAGTGTGAAAGGGCACACTGAGCATCTTTCTATGCGTACCTCAGGGTAATATGGGGCGTCCGGCATCCAGTAGGACGGGAAGTATGTGCATCATGGAAATATAACTCAATATCCGGTGCACCAACAACACCGCTGTCCCAGGGGAGAACCAGTGTGTGCCAACTGACTCGAGGTGCCCGCGGGTGCCATGCCAACTTAACCAACTGGGCCTTCAACTCAGCGAAGTAACAAACTCCTGGCCACAAAGGGATGTTTTGAAAAATGTAGAGTAGTTTGGGGACCACCACAATTTTGGCAATCGCTAACCGACCCAGCAACAAGAGAGGGAGTCTACACCACCCCTCCACCCTGGACCTCAGATCATTCAGATACTTCATATGATTTTCCTCCAATAACGTCCGGGCATCTCGACTTATCCGCATCCCCAGGTAGCTGACTTTTGTTCCCATCTATAACCTTCAGTATCAGAGGGTTTGACAGTGGTCTCGTTCAGTGGGAATAAAATCGACTTTGTCCAATTTATTTTAAGGCCAGAGGTCCGACCAAACTCGGCTATCTCCTGCAAGAGCGGCTGCAAGTTTATTGCGGGATCTTTAAAGTATAGGTTAGCGTCGTCCTCATTCAACACCAATTCACTAGCGCCGCCTAGTGCCATCCCCCTTGCCATGTGAAATGTACGCAGCTGGGCCTGCCAGTGGTTCTATTGCGATTGCTAAGTGCAGTGGCGACAATGGACAGCCTTGCCTAGTTCTGCGACCCAAGTCAAAGGACCTGGATCGCTTGCCGTCCAGCCCAATTTGTGCATTTGCTCCAGCATACAGCAGACGCACTACCACTAGGTAGTACTCCAAGATGCCCACCTGTCGTTGTGCCTCAAATAGGAAGCTCCACTCGACGGAGTCAAATGCTTTCTCCATGTCGAGCAGCACCGCAATTGCCTGCACTTTGGGGTCAATCACAGCCAGGATTGCGAAAAGCCTGTGCAGGTTCAATTAGCTCGATCTTCCAGGGATGAAGCCCGACTGGTCCACATGGACTATGGTTGAGACGTACGGAAGCAGTCAGTCTGCCAGCACCTTAGCAAACATTTTTGTACCTAGGTTCAGTAGGGAGATAGGGCAATATGAGGAGCAGTCCAAGGGGTCCTTCTCGGGCTTAAGGATCAGAGTCATAACAGCTTCTCGCATAGTTGGGGGGGAGTTGACCCACCTTCATCCCCTCTTCCCACACCAACAGCAGGTGTTGAGCTACCTCTGGGCCAAGCTCCTTGTAGAATTCTGCTGTTATTCCGTCCGTGCTGGGTGCTTTAGCGTAGAGGAGGGTGCATATAGCAAGCAAAATATCATTATGCATAATTGGCTAGATGTGTATAAGCATTAGTAGTATTGCCAGAAGACGTCCAGTATGGCATCCCACATCGCCATCCTCATTCCTCACGGCAGCAATATCCATGGCTCCCCTTTCGCGTCTCATCATTGCTGCTAACGGTCTATACGGTCTGCCCTCCACCCCATATCGACAAGCCATTGCCGGACGTGCCAGGTATTTAACCCAGCGGTCTGCTAGATTATTGAAGCAATCTAATGCATCCCTCAGGTCGGCCCTGGAGTCAGTATCCTCCCTGTCTTCAACCCTGCTCTTGTAGCACTTGATTTCCAGCTCCGTTTTGGATTGTTGCCTGCGTATGGTCTTTAACATTCCCAGTTCCAGAGACAGACATCCCCCCGCAGCACCCCATTGAATTCCTCTCACATGGAGCTCAACGTGGAGACTGAACCCAAGTTCTTCTGGAAGTATGACTTGACTAGGCAAAGCACTTCACTTTTGAATACTATTTCTGATAGGGCTGTGGATCTGAATCTCCAGAAGGGTCAGGGGACACCTTCACCGCCCGAGTCCAGTGACCAGAGGAGTGGATACAATCGATTGTTCTACGCATAAAGGGCAGGCTCGTTGGGATATAATCAATACGCGAGGAGGTGTTGTGGACAGTTGAGTGAGTTGAGTATTCTCTGCCCTCCGGCCGTAGTAACCTCCATACATCCCCCAACTCCAACTCAGCCATGCTCCTCCAGACCATTTCCGCTGCTGTAGTTTGCAGGCGAGTGCTCCCAGCTGATCTATCTCTCACTGGGACTTGAGTGATATTGAGGTCTCACGCCCATATGATGTTGGTGTGCAAGTATTTGTAGCACCTGGAAAGTAATGACCCAAAGAAAGGGGGGTCATCTACATTAGGGCCATAGATGTTGACAAATGTCACCAATGTGGGTCCCCAGCAGCCTGAGACAATCACAAACCTCCCCGCCGGGTCAATCACAGTTTCCGGGGTGCAAAACTGAAGCGACTTGTGTATAAGTATTATGGCCCCAGCCGAGTATGTGGAGTAGGAGGTGTAGTATTTGCAATCCCTCCAAGACCTTGCAACACCCACATTTCCCCTTCTGACTGAGTTTCCTGCAAGAGGGCCACCTTAGCTCTGTGTCTTTCACAGTAATTAATCACCTTGCAGGCCTTACGCGCATTGTTAAGTCCGCGCACGTTCCATCTTATAATCTTGAAGCTAGCCATAGGCCCAGAGTTGTTTCGGACAGACCAATCCTGCCTCTGTTTACTCCTGTACCTCACCACCACTAGAACCTGGACACAAGAGGCTTGAATTGTTTTGAAATAACCCCCAACTTCCCCCATCCTTCCCCAACCACCCACATAACACCCAGTGTACCCTCCCCTGCCCACCCCCAACAAGCAGTGAATTGTTACTCCCGCCCTCCCCAACACACCAGCCATCGTGGGCCATCGCCCGTGGACGCCGGACTACACAACCCAAGGGTTCGCTCACTGTATCGGTCCTCAGTGGGAGGCCCATATAGTAACATCTTTGCTCAGCAGCTGGACTGATTTGTTACATGAGTCAGCATATCTATAACTCATCAGTAGAAACTTTGAATGATAACATGAGGTTCGCAGGGCTAACCACCGTTGCAGTCAGCCGGGGTTCATCTTTCCCTGCACCCAGTAGTAAAGAATCTAGGCCAGGTGTAATCACATTAATCACATGTTCATTTAGCTTTGAATCCGGTACCCCCACCCCCTTCACTCCTCCCGCAGCGTCTCTAGGAAGTCCTGCACAGCTCCAGGATCTGTAAAGAAGTATGTTTGGCCCCCATGCTGTACCTGCAGCTTAGATGGATATAACATAGCATATTGTAATCCGCTGTCTCGGAGGGCACGTTTTGCTGCCGGGAAAGAAAGGCGAGCCTTCTGGACTGAAAAGGTAAAATCCGGATAGAACGGCACCCGGGCATTTTCATAGTTCAATTCATCAGGCTCACAGGCTCTTAGTAGGATTGTGTCATGATCCCTGGAATTTAGTGATCTATTATTGGACGGGGGCTCTGACCTGGTCTATGGGTCATATGGGTCACCTGTGACACACAGTGAGCCCTTTCAATCAGGAATTGTGAGAACAATGGTGGCGTCTGCAACACTTCCTGTATAAACATTTCCATGAAGACCTCCATGTTTTGCTGCGGGATGGACCCCCACCACCCAAATATTATTCCTCTGGGACCTTGCCTCCAAATCTTCATTCTTATCCTTAATTCCATTGACTTGCCTCTGAAGCGAGCGAATCGCCAGTGTTACCTCGCCATTGGTATCCTCCAGGGCCCCCACCTGGTGCTCTTCCTCGGATATTTGCCCACTCTCCTTCTCAATATGTTCCTGCATGCCGTTGAGCTTGTAGGCTATCCCGTCAAGTTTTGTGTTGATAGACACAAAGCCGGAACGCATTTCTGCTAGCACTAAGCTGAGCTCTGACGCCGGGGCTCCTACAGTGGACTTAGAGGGGCCCTCCTCTTGGCCAGGTAGGCCTGGTCTGTCTGGGGTGTCTCGAGCATCAGCATCTTCTCTCCTCCGCCACTTAGTACCTCCTTCTGGGAGAAGGCCAAGCAGGATTGTTGCATATTACCCTTAGCCATACAGCACCCTCTCACCGCCCTGTCGTGCAATTCCCAGGGGTGTTCTGTACCTCTACCTGCAATTGTGGTGCACTCAGCAACTGTGTCCTCCAGGGCCCCCGGTGGCTGGGGAGAACCTGGTCCCCTCCTCGCAGGTTCAATATTGGGGCAGTCTAGGCGAGCGGGGACCACTGCAGTGGGGCTGGTTCGCTGATGTGTGGGGCAGAGGGAAGCAAGCACCTCACTGCTGGTCACAGGGGGATCGTCCCTCACCCCGGTCGCAGCCCCTGAGAATCACAGTGTATGCTCAGGATCTGTATTATGTGCTAGCAAAGGTCCACAACATGTGTGCCGGTTCCAATGTCTGGGGGCAACACCAGTGGTGAAGCCGGGGGTTTCTTTTCATAGGGCAGGTTTCTGGGTCAGAGCTGGGCTCTCCGCTGTTGGTCACCTGCATGAAATGCGGGGGCTGCGAAGGCAAGATAAACCCCTTAGTGCGTCAGTGTCGGAGCCGGTTAGGGTGGCGGTCTGGGTTTGCTCCAGTGTAGCTGGGGCAGCTGCAGGTCCTGTCTGTTTTGTATGATGTCACTGGCTTAGAGCCTCTGTCTTGAAAAGGTAACAAGTACTTACTTGCTAACTGTGTTAGTGGTGTAACTGTATCTCTGAAATCGAACAGGTTAGCTGTTAGCATGTTCTTGCTTACCTATGAATTGCTGACTGCCATTGTGAGAAGTATAATTGTGTTCCACTCTTCTAGAAAGTAACTGAGTTGGTATTGTTTTATTATTCCTGAAACTGAATAAGTGCAACAGCTTACCAATAGGGTTTACTCACCTTGAACTCCGTAGTGCCATTCTAAATGTGTAACATTAGGTTCTTACTGAACTTGAACTGCTGGTTGCCTTTCTGAAAAGTCTGCTAGCGTTCTTACTTACCCTAGAATTGTGTTCCACTCTTCTGAAATATATCGTTGGTATAACTGACTATTCCTGTAATAGAAATAGTGGTGGAATATATTACCAATAGGGTTTTAATCACCTTGAATAGCTGCTGGCATTCTAAATGTGTAACATCGGGTTGTTGTGCTTACCTTGAATTGTTTACTGCCTTTCTAAACAAGTCTTACAGAGCTCTTACTTATCCATGAGTGGCTGACTGCCCTCTGAAACGTATGTTATTTATTTACCTTTGAACTGTGTTCTGAAAAGTAATCTGAAAGAAGTAGTAGTTCTCCAGCATGGGGTCTGGGATGGATTCCCATGCTCATGAATATTCCCCGTCAGGCTGGGAATCCTCTGTAAAAGGAACTTCACTTTAGCTTTAAAACTCTATTTCTCCTCTAAACCAATCACTGTGTTCTGGGTCATACTGTCCCCATTAAATGACAGTCCTCTCCCTAAATGCCACCCCTGGTGCCCATCTTCAGATTTTTACTGCACGCTTCCGGGCTCCGAGTCATCCTTTTTCTCTCAGAGCTATTTTTCAAGTATCAAATGTTTTCTTGACAAATTTTGAGTACATTTTAACCAATTTTTGTCATCGTTCGACTGCAGGTCCACTACCGGCAGCGGGAATCAGCTGTCAGCAAAGATCATACTACATCGAGGATCTTCATCGAATATTCAAGAAGGTCTGGGACTTTGGGCCTTCTTCACACCTTTTCAGCATGACCGAGAAGAAAAGCCTCTTCAAACTCTGCACGAAATGTGGACTAATGAATGTCTGCGTGGAAAATCGTCCCAACAAATGTCTTAATTGCCTGCATCCGGGCCATGATGAGAAGGGATGCGGGGTCTGCCGTGGCCTTTCGAAAAATACCAAAATAGATTGCTACAGCAAGCTGGCAGCATGATTGACATTGGCTAAGGCCTCTGACTCGGCCTCTGGGCATGGTCATGCTTCCCTCAGAAAAGAGTTTGAGGTCCTTTGAGGACGCCCTGCCGTCAGGGGGTCCAAATGAAGGCAAGGCTGCATGCCACTGATCCCACTGGGTTTGCCGGTGCTGCGGGTCCCGGCTCGGGAAGGACAAGGTCACCGTCACCTACCACATCTACGGTGAGCCTACCGGTGATGGGCGCTCTCTCTAAAAGAAAGTCCTTACACTCCTGCGAAACGTTGCTTGCCATCGGCAGACAAGGTGAAGAAGAGATCCAAGGTGGGCCCTTCGCTGCCTCCATCGGCGACACCATCAGCATCGGCGACTCAACCTGTCAAGACAGCACCAACATAAACGGCCACAACCACATCAACGACTGCTATTACCAACCCATTGACAACTCAGTTGATGGCCTTATCAACGACCACCACTACTACTTCAAAGGGGGAGGCAGACCACAAGATGGTGTCCACAGTCGCAGATGGCTGCTCCACGGGTGTCCCTACTGGCACGGCGTGAGGTAACTGCTGTAGCTTCAGCAAAGACCCCTCGAAGGGGGACAGCAGCCGCTTCCTCCCAGAAGACTCTGGAGAGGGGGAAGCAGTAAGGATCCACGAGGGGTACAGAACAAGGGGCTGAACCAAGTGTGCCAGTGATTTATGATATGTTATTTATAACGTGCTTAATAACCAGATGTTTCTTATTGCGGACCCTGAGATCAAACCTGTGTTGCTCTGTGTCGTTTTGCTTACAAGGCGAGCACGTTCCCCCTGAGCTATCCTCATTTATAAGAAAAACCACAAAGGACTCCAGGACTCGGCGCCAATGGAAAGGGTTTGTTTAATAGCAATGGCTGTATTAGTCGTAGCTATGTATGCAGACAATAGCCCTCCACTATATTAGATAACGCGTTTCGGCTCACACAAAGCCTTTATCAAATCAGGGCTACGTTGGTTCAGACAGACATAATATTGTATTTAAGTATTATCATTCATACAACAATTCAATGTCACATATACCATGTAAAAAATGTCATTTGCAAAATCATACGTGCCAATAATTAAGACAGAGAAACAAGGGTTGGTGAAGGGGGGGGGATAGAGTGGGTTCAGAGAAATATCAAATTAATGCCATGAAATCGACATACACAATAATATCAAAATTAGAAAAATACGAGCACAGAATGTCAGTATATCAATCGAATCACATCAAAACAAAAAGAGAAACAGGAGTATTGGAAAACAAAACCATAGGGGGAAAAAAGATAGACAAATACCCATTAGTTTGGTCATAAATAAAATAGGAAAATCTTTTCCTCCTGAAAGAAGGCCTGAAAAATCTGCTTACCCAAATTTAATGTGCTAATCCTTATGACTGTTGTCCGATATGCAATGATAGGGACAAATCCCAAAGACAGAGAGTCTACAATTGAAGAATTGAAATAACCCCAAGTTAGTCAAACAATATAGTTAACAATTGGTCACTCATAGTAATAGTGAAGAAACCTATAAAAATTATGGAGTGGGAACCTATGCCAGTCCTGGTCAACGTATCCTCTCGCTTTGTGGGGTAGCTGTTAATTATGTTCTGGTAGTCATAGCATTCCTGCCCCAATCCTTACCGATACAAATACTCGCATCTAAGAGTGTGCGAAGTATATAATGTAAAATTATTATAGAAATGACATACATGCTAGCGTATCTTTTGATTGCGCTCATAATACACATTGTGTACCAGATATTACTACTCGCATCTACGTGTGTGCGAAGTAAATAATGTAAAATTATTGCAACAATATAATACGTGCTGGCGTGACTTTTGATTGCGCTCGTGATGCACATTGTATAGCAGATAAACAGTGATTGTTAACGTATTGCATTGAGAACGTTCGTATTAGCAAGGAAAGCACTTACTTTACCCCTCCGGTTACACTCGCGTCGGCTGCTCAATAGGCAAAGGCAGCCGGCGCCATTTTGAATTAGGTTAAAGTAGCATTCAAAAAACCCATGGCAACGCATCTACTTGTTGCCATGGGAGCCTCACTGGTGTCAGCTCACGAGTGATTGAAGATTTAAGCGGCCACCAATGCCGCCACGATGGAAAGATCAAGCGCAGATCAGAATGTAATGTATATAATGCAACATTATTGTAGAAATAAAATACGTGCTGACGTATCTTCTGATTGCGCTCATAATACACATTGTGTACCAGATACAACTGCTCACATCTCCGTATGTGTGAGGTAAATAATTTAAAATTATTACAACAATATAAAACGTGCTGGCGTATCTTTTGATTGCGCTCGTGATACACATTCTATAGCAGATAAACAGTGATTGTGAACGTATTACATTGAGAACGTTCGTATTGGCAAGGTAAGCACTTACTTTACCCCTCCGGTTACACTCGCGTCGGCTGCTCAATAGGCAAAGACAGCCGGCGCCATTCTGAATTAAGTTAAAGGAGCGTTCAAAAAGCCATGGCAACGCATCTACCGGTTGCCATGGGAGCCTCATCTAATGTGCATCCTCATTTATACTAGCTTTGATGAGGGTGACGACCTGCCCTAGGGATATTATTCGGACCACAAAGGGGACCAGGGACCCTTGTTGGAAGTTGGTCACTGTGGGGTGAACCCTATAGTCTACCTCTCCAGAAAAGGCGCAGCAGCCTGGAGCCTCTGCCTCTCATTCCTCCTACATCTCAGCCCAGATGAGGTTGGCTCTTTCCACTCGATGATGTCCAGGGTCTCTGCACTTTTTCAACTGGTGCCTGAGGAGATAAGAAAGGAAGGGATTCTTTATCAATGGGGCGAGTCCAGGCGGAAGACCATCATGTCTGTCCCCTTGTTGGACGATATCTGTGATGAATTACGCTGTTGAAGAAACCGAGCACTAACCCACCCAAGCAGGACAGGCTCGAAGTGCCTGAGGTCCCAGCCTTCACCTGATTGTCTTCTCAGCCACGGCAAGGAAATGCTCCATGGTATCCCCAGACCAGGAGGGGAAGAAGCTGGATGCTATAGGGAAGAGGATTAGCTATACAGCTAACAGCACCAATAAGGCTGCTAATGCCCTGGCCATTTGGTCTCGCTACGACGGGGAGCTCTGGTATAAATTGGGCCCTATTCTGGACTTCGTACCCAATGACAAGAAGGCAGAAGCGCTTGACCTGTTCCGTGAGGTGGGGGAATGGCCTCAGACCATACCATCACAGTGGACATCGGATTCCGTCAGATGGGAAACGGAGTGTGTCTTTGACAGGGATGGCTGAAAGGTGTTTGACATGCCATTCGACGGGGAAAACCTATCTGGCAAGACGGTCGAAGGGTCTCTTCAAATCATCAAGACTGACACATGGACAGCACGTTTGCTGGGTATCCTGCAGCAATGTTGGTCATCGTCCTTTCGTTCCTCAAGGGGAAAACCAGGCAAGTCCTCCAGGGGCAACACCACCCCTTATCGGCAGCCTTCCCGCTCCACGATGTAAGAGGCGTACAGAGGCCGCTCGCAGTCATACGGCAGTGGAGAACAGCGTCGGGTAGGGCCCCAACACCGAAACAGGCCTGAACCGGCCATGGACTTGGGCCCCCACTTGTGCATCCCATTGAGAGGTCGGCTGGCAAGGTTCCTCAGCACATGGAAGACCATCACCACCGATAGATGGGTGCTAGATGCTCTCGGACAGAGGCACACATTGGAGTTCCAATGAAGGTATCCTCGTATTCCCCCTGTGGCACAACAAGAACAGCATGTGGTGCAGGTGCTGCAGGAGATCCACGCCATGGTAAAAAATGGGGTGATAGAACCCGTTCTCCAGCACCTCCAAGGCTCTGCAGTGTACTCCAGCGCCTCAACAAGTACTTGAAGTCCTACAAGTTCAGGTTGGTCAGGTTGGTCATGTTGTAGCACTTGCTTGGCTATCTGGAGGACGCCTACTTCCATGTCCCCATCCATCGGAAGTACTACATGTTCCTGCGGTTCGTGGTCCAGGAGCGACACTATCAGCTCAAGGCACTTCCCTTCGGCCTGAAATTGGCCCCAAGGGTCGTCACCAAGTGCTTGGCTCTGGTGGCGGCGCATCTTCGTCTCGAGGGCATCCACATCTACCCTTACCTGGACGATTGGTTAGTTTGGTCCTTCTCCCATGCTCTGGCGAGCCAGCACACGGTGAGAACTGTGCGTTTGCTGACAGATCTGGGATTCTCCATAAATCACCCAAAGTCCTGGTGGCAGCAATCGCAGAACGCTCCATTTCTGGGAGCCTGGCTCAACACAGTGACTTCCCTGGCATCTCCCTCGGAAGAGAGGGTGGTAGCCATCCTAGGGAAGGTGCAGCGCATGTCGTCGTCAGTCAGCTCTGTGCAGGCCGTCTAGTTGCTGTTGGGCATGATGTCTTCCTGCATCAACCTTGTCTTTCTTTACAGACTACAGATGAGGCCTCTCCAGGATTTTCTGGATGTGAGGTGGCGGCATGTCTCGGGTTCCTGGGTGGACAAGATAGCCCTCAACGAGGAGTTCCGACGAGCCATAAAGTGGTGGGGCGTGCGCTCTGTCACGCAAGGAGCCCCATTCCAAGTCCCTCCTTACCAGGAGACGGTCACCATGGACGCTTCTATTGAAGATTGGGGAGTACACACCAGACAGTTGCATGCCACAGGCCTCTTGCTGCCAGAAGAAAAGACGCCTCACACCCACGTCCTGAGGCTCCGGGCCGTTTTATGGGCCCTCATGTCTTTCCTGCCATTGCTGAGGGGCAAGGTGGTGAGGATCTTCACGGACAACACCGCCACCAAGGCAGGAAGCGCTCTCTGGCGCTGTCCAGAGAGGCCCAGGATCTGTGGCACTGGGCCATTTGTCAGAACATGTTATTGTCCCTTTTCACCTGGCAGGCACCAAGAACACCATTGCAGACTCTCGCAGCAGTAGCTGTGTTCTTGCCAAGAATGGGAGCTTTGCCAGGACCAGGTGGATCTTCTATTCCACAAATGGGGTCCACCACAGATCGACCTTTTCGCGACGGCGACGAATTCCAAGTCTCAGTTCCCCAGCAGGTTCTCGCACCTGAGGAGCATGGGGAATGCATTCTCATTCCCATGGGAGAGACTTTTCCTATATGCTTTTCCTCCATTCCCACTTCTGCAAGGAGTGATCAACACACTCGGTGTCACTGTAGGATGATACTCGTTGCTCTGGCGTGACCCGGGCAAATCTGGTATCCAGACCTGCTATGTCTGTCAGCACCTCTGTCCATCAGGCTGCCACTACTTGCGGACCTTCTCTCCAGAGAGGGAGCAGTGATTCTGCACCATGACCCAGCGTCTTTGAACCTCAGGGGTTGGCTCCTGCAGCCCCAGAGTTTGGACATTATTCTTTACCTGCAGAGGACATCTTGGCCAAGGCCAGAGCCTTTTCAACGTTCACGTGCTATGCTCATAAGTGGAAGCATTTCTCTGTGTGGTGTCGGGCTCAAATGATTACCCCTCTGTGTTACAGCCCCGCTGCTTCTACCATACCTGCTTTCCTTGACCAAGGCTGGACTGGCTCATGCTCCTATCAAGGTGCACCTGGCTGCTATATCCCGTTACACCAGGACACCGGGTAGGCCTTCCATGTGGTCTCACAGACTCAGAGTTCCTCAAAGGACTCTTCAGGAATTTTCCGCAGGTGAAGGCTCCTGCCCCAGCTTTGGAACTCAATAATGTGGTCTTGGCTAAGCTCATGGGGGTGCCCTTTGAGCCGTTGCAACAGGCCCCGCTCAAGTTTCTATCGTGGAAGACTGTTTTCATCATGGCAATCACCTCGGCCAAGCGGGTCAGGGAGATCCAGGCCCTGTCGTGCAAGCAGCCGTACTTGTCCTTCCACGCTTCAAGGGTGGTACTGCGTACACACCCCACCTTTATGCCGAAGGTGCTGTCTGAGTTCCACCTCAATGAGCCTTTGGTGTTGCCTGTTGCCTTCCCGAATACATCATCCCCAGAGGAGAGGGCCTTGCATTCGCTGGACGTTGCTCGTGCCTTGACTTTTTACGCGGCATGCACCATGAGGCAGCGGTTTGTCAGTTTTGGATCTGTGAATCAAGGAAAGGCATTGCCGAAGGCTTCCATCTCCAGGTGGCTCTCCGGCTGCATCATGCACGGTCATCGACTGGCTAGCAGACAGCTGTCAGGCTGGCTGAGAGCTCACTACACTAGAGCCATTGTAGCAATGACAGCGTTTCTCTCTGGTGTGGCCCTGCTCAACATCTGCAGGGCTGCTGCATGGAGGTCCACGCACACCTTCCCGAGCTTCTACTACATCGACAGGGATTCCAGGGAGGCGTCCCGAGTCAGCCAAGCTGTGCTATGCAACCTGTTAATTTGAGGTGAGTCTGTTCCAGGGGTGAGTGTTAATTGCTTCTGTTGGTCCTTGCCACCTCCCATGGTTGTGTCTATGTACTGCTGTATAATCTTTATTCATGAGCATGTGAATCCATGCCAGACCCCAGGCTGGAGAAGGTGTGTTACTTACCTATAACTATTGTTCTCCAGCATGGGTCTGGCATGGATTCACATACAAATCCTCCCTCCTTCCCCTCTGTGACTCTTCTTGGTTCATAATGCCACTTTACCTGCTTACCAAATCTGAAGATGGCTGCCAGGGGTGGAGTTTATGGATAGGAGTGTCATTGGATGGGGCAGTATGACCAAAGGGACTGTGGTTGGTTTAGAGGAGAAATAGAGTTTTCAAGCAAAAGTGAAACTGTTTTTTCTTTTACTGAGGATTCCCAGCCTAACGACTGAGAATATTCATGAGCATGTAAATCCATGCCAGACCCATGCTGGAGAACAATAGTTACTGATAAGTAACTTGAACCTTACTTATGTTGCAAGGTGCATACTTGTAACCTTAAACAGAGAACCTATTACACATAGGACTTACTAACTCTGTCACCATAGATCAAAAATATAACCCACAAAGGTGACACAAGCCGACAAATAATGTTGTTGCTTAGATTCATTCAAAACACTAGCTAAACTGTCTCTAGCCCTCAATAAAGGACTCGACTATCTCGGGGGGGGGGGGGATAAGGAATGTCCCTAGGGAGAGGTGTTGAGGGGCAGCACCTTTCCATAGGGTCAGGTCTATACTCGTAACAGTGCTGGTATAACCATAGTATTTGTGAAACAGAAACCACTATAGGTTTATACCATTAGGGTCCCTTGAATTACTGAGTCATTCTGAAAGTCTACTAATGTGGTGTTACTCCCCATGAATAGCATTGACCCATTCTAAAAGTGTATCATTAGGTTTTACCCACCTTGAACTGCTTACTGCTTTTCTAAATAAGGTTGATACTTTTGTTTGCACACTATACATATTTTGTTGGTTTTTCTAATTCTGTTTATGAATGATAATAGTACTTGGCTTTCTAAAGAAGTCTCTCTGCATGTGTATATATAAAATCAACCATTGTTTTACAATACATCAGTGTGTCAGTGTTTCTTAGAACCATATCTATGCTGCAACTTCTTTTTTACCTGTGTATAGCCCTCCTCCCTCCTAAAATAAGTCTGACTGCTCTGTCCATGCTTACAAATTATGCAGTACAGGATTATATTAAGAGGTTGAGTTAACTGTATTGCCTGAAGTATAGTTTTATAAAGCCCCCGGCTGGACTTTAGAAAAGCTGTCCCTAACAGTACTAATGGGATGGACTGTTCCTTTACGCTTTTCCCCTGATCCCTCTGCTACTTCAAGTTCTCAGTACACTCAAACAATACCGCTGCGCGGTGATCGGAATGTCCGTGGCGTGGCTGCAGCAAATTTGGTACTCCGACCTGCTTCTCTTGTCGGTGGCTCCCTACATCAGGGTGCCCCTGCTCTCTCAGCTTCCCTTCAGAGATGGTGGGTCCGTCTTGCACCATGATCCAGCATCCCTCTACTTGATGGCCTGGCTCCTGCAACCTACTGCTACCTCCAAACTACATAAACAGCAAGGGAAGGGAAAGAGTGCCATCTACCTTGTCCTGCTACAGAAGCAAGTGGAATCGCTTTAGGATATGGTGTGCAACTCAACACCTAGAACCATTGCACATTCAGGCGGCAGACATCTTGCCATACCTCCGGTCATTGGCAAATGCCGGTTTAGCACATTTATTTATTTGGGCGTTTGTTAAGCGCACCAAACCCAGGGGAATCTGGGCGTTGGTTACATGGAGAGCTTGATTGCAAATGGTTTGTCACGACCCCCATCCAGAAGACCCCCTGGCAAGCCCATGTGCCAGGAAGGGTCTCCACTAAAACAAGGCATCGTTGGCCTTCTTGGGGCCAGTCCTGGCGCCTTTGGGGCCAGGCTCATACTTGGTAAAGGACCTGTATTGGGAACTACTTTATTTCAGTGTCAATCAACATGGAGGCATCCACATAGCTTGGCTCCTTGGAACCAAGCTATGCAGTATAGTATTTTTGGGTGTGGTACCATAGGAACTATTTTACATGGACTACTTTCTTGAAGCTATTTAAACCCCACCCGACTTGGATAACCCGCTTCGCGTTACTTTGCAATTCTGCAACGTGACGCTCACCGTGTTCAGCTGCACCCGCGAACCTCGGAAGAACAGCATCTGTAAAGGAGAAAAAGGACATTGTTGGCAGCAGCACCTCACCTGTAATTTCTTCATTAGCTGTCAACGGCTCTTGAGATCAGCATCCTGGAACCAGCGCTCCTCCCGAACCGACGGATCTGCAAAAAAGAAAGACACAAGACATTAGACATTTTCACAATTTAATGAACGGTGCCGAAAAGCGTACCTCGTAAGCCGCTCCTCGACCAGCATCGCCTCAGGAATTCCATGCACCGGGTGAGCACCGCGACCTGTGGGAAGACAAGACAACAGGTTAGCAAGAGGCAAGGCATCATAGCGCTGCACTTAGCGCCTACTCACCGCATCAAGGCGCTCTAAAAACGCCATTACTTACCGGCGAGACCCAATTCAGTCTATGCTACATATTGGGCTTCCGCGCACCTAAGGAAGAGAAACGACATTAGTTAAACCAAAAAGGCATGCAAGGACAATAATATAGCACAGCAATAACACCTACCTGAAAGACTCAAAGCGGGCCGGCATCAGTGAAGTAACTCGATGGCAAACGCCCACCAAGCACAACATGCCCCTGCCAAGAAGGCAGGATGGAGAACACACCTGCATTAAAAACAAGGTGAGGAGAGGTCCAGTGAGGCCGCGGGTATACAGGGTGATGGGAGACTGTTTACCCCAGTTGCCCCGTCTTGAACATTGCCCACCTGTATTCCAGGCAGAACCCTCCCGCTGTTCACACCTGGGAACCGCAGAGAAGGATACCGGAGTCCCAACTGCTGGGTGGCGTCCCCGTGGAACCAGGTGAGCGTAACATTGTTCCAGGCAGGAAATGCAATAGGTAAATCTTCTATCAAGGTGCTTTTACCATCCATTTCACGCTACACGCATGCCCCAGGTATGTCTTCCCTTTGGTCACAGAGATTGGTGAAGAAATTCCCTGTGTGAGCCCCTGCTCCATTTTGGGATCTAAATGTGGTCCTCTCAAAAGCTAATGGGCCCTCCTTTCGAGCCTCTTCACAGCCTTCTTGATGTTTCTCTCCTGGAAAACTGCATTCCTAGTTGCCAATACTTCAGCCAGATGGGTGGGCGAACTGCAGGATCTCTCCTTGACTTTTCATCATTCTAAGTTGGTCCTTGGTACAAACCCTTCCTTCATGCCAAATGTTCCTTCTGCATGCCACCTTAATGAGCCCTTGATTCTGCCAGTATTCTTTGGCTCTCCATCGTCTCAGGCAGAGTGATCATTACATTCCCTGGAAGTCGCCCAAGCACACTCAACTTCTATGTGGCTGGCACTTGAGAGTTCTCAAAGTCTTCACATAGTTTATTACATACGGACATGTCTCTAAGGGCAGCACCCTTTCGAATTCTTCCATTGCGAGTTGGCTGTCAGTGTGCATTTCTCACTGCCACCGTCTGGCCAACAGGCCCCTTCCAGGAAGACCGAAAGCACACTCGATGGGAGCCATGGCTTCTACTACAGAGTTCCTGTTCAGTGTTCCCTGCAGGGCAACCACGTGGATGTCTGTCCATACCTTTGCAAGGTTCTTCTGCGTCGATAGGGATTCCAGGTAGGAATTCTGAGTCAGCCAGGCAGTGCTTGACAAACTGTTAGCATGAGGTGAGTGTTCGAGAGGTGAGTTGCTTACTTCTGTTGAGCTGTGCCTCCGCATATTTGTAGTTGTGTATATGTACTGCTGTATAATCCTATTCAAGAGCATGTGAATCCATGAAAGATCCAATGCTGGATAAGGAATAAGGTACTTACCTGTAAACCCTGTTCTCCGTCATTGGTATCTTTCATGGATTCACATGTGGTCCTCCCACCTACACGTTTCTGGCTCTTATTAGTTTTTACAGCCACATTACCTGCACTGCCAAATCTGAAGAATTCACTATTGCTAGAGATAAGGGGACCTGTCTAATTGGCTGTCGACAGTATGACTCTAAGATCCCTAAAGTGACATGCAGTTTAAAAATGTTAAGGTAAACTGCTTTAATGTTACCAAGGATTCACAGCCTGGTGACAGGGTTTACTCAAGAGCAAGTGAATACATGAAAGATACCAATTCTGGAGAACAGTAGTCAAAGGTAAGTCACTTTTTCCATCTGTGTGTACCTCTAATACTTGACAATCTCGTTGTGTTGATTGTAGATACTGCCCTAATCTCCGAAGTCTAAGCCTTGCTACTTATCCTAGACTGTCTGTAAAGTTTGTTCCTACGAATTGTGAAGAACCCTTACTTATCCAGTAGGTTGGCCACACACACCAGATCTGATAGGGATCTGACATCAGAGGGACCCTTTAACAACTCTTACTCTACTAGACCCAGTGATACCAGCTGGATTGAAAACCTCACAGGCCTCGGCTTCCAAAGTAAGCTTTGCTGTTTTTCCTGTGTGGAACCAAACAGGGGCAGGAGGATTGGATGACAGAGGGAGAGTTATAGGCAGTCGGGAGTCTAAAATTAAAAAAAAAGACTATCTTCAATCTAGAAACCTTAATCAAAAACTCTGGTGACTCGGGGGACCCAAAGGCTTCTATGATCTGGAATGCTGGGCCACGGTCTGCACTGCCTGGCTACTGGACGTAGATCCTTTGCTACTGGACAGCTGCATCATCCCAGCAACAGATCTAGCAACATCCTGTGGAGGAACCATTTTATTTCACACTGAAACCATAATTGTTTAATTGGAGTCTATGAAAGTGGGATCCTGGCCCTCTTCCAGCGCGTTCCACTGTAGCAAGTTGCTAAGACGACGACTAATTCCAATGGATGTATAAACTGATGCCCAGACCTCGCAGTACTGCGCTACAAATGCTTGCTACCCACACTTTGTACAGCGCTCCGCTGCACTCGAGCTAGGTCCATGCTTTAAACAATAAACTATAAAAAATAAAAAGACAGATTTCTTATTTCTGGGGATTCTAGGGCCTCTTTATAGTAGCCCTCAACTTTTTGCTTTTTTTTCGCTTTGTTTTTATTTGGATCTTTGACTTCTTTCTGGGGGTGAGAGGGGCCTCTCTTTATGTCCCCCTGCTATTATGACATATTTCATTTTCTTTAAGGCATATGGTATTATGTCGACCCTAAGGGCACCCTGTCTATTTTCCCTAGGTTGATAGCATCACCCCTTCATAAGTAAAACATAGGCTTTAGGGAGTGGGTTGGTGACGGCGGCTGTACTTTAGTATCGGCTTAACCAAGGGTGCAAGCCATTTTACTACATTGGAAGTATAATGTGCCTTTTTGGTATGCATTGGGGAACTAGTGCCTTTTTTCAAATCTATGCTTTGACATTTTGTAGTTTAGGGCTCCCTTTGCTCAGGGCAACCACGAGGCGGCCTTAAACTGCTGTTCTAACCTCGTAGTCTCTTTGTGAGCCCACAATGGCTGCCTTTATTGGTTCTAAACTGATTTTGATTAGTCGAAGTCCCTGAGCTCTCCCTCTTGCTTCTTTTGGAGAGATTTTGCTTAAGTGGCAATCCTACTGACCAACCAGAGGGGTTGATAAACTGACCCATAACCACCTCTAGTGATTGATGGGTTGGTCTTTGGCCAGCTCCTTTTTGTAGTGGTATTTGGGCTCTTCATTACCCTGCTTAACTCTATTTGGTGTTCTGCTGCTTGGAGGAAGGTGGTCTGCTGACCAGCTTAAGGCTTCTTTCCCACTAATTACGGTTGCTTTTGTAATTTAAAGCCATTACTTGATCATACTTGCTGGTACAGTGACTTGGTCATATCCTGTTTGTTTTTTTTTGTCTCTCGAGGTCTAGTCTGGGCTTCCTGAAGTCTCCTGCTGTCTCCCCAAGTCTGATGGGTCGAGCCCTCCACACTGGGACAGTTGTCTGGACCATTTATCGCTGCTATCCGTGGTTTAGGTTTACAGCCAGGTGCTTCCACTATACTGAAGGGGGTTGCAGCCTCAAGAACCTGCCAGATCTTTAGCTTGGAATGTCCGAAGGTGCCACTAGTAGTTATTCTCGTCCCAGGATCATTTGCTGCTGTGCTGCCTTTATCCTTTGTCCACCAAGCCACTGGGGTAGTGTCTGTGGGTTCCAGTGTTTTCCTAGTGTCTTCCTTGCTTTTTTACTTCAGGCTTGAAGGTTGACTTTGTCGGGAGACCCTTTGTTCCTTTCCTTCGTCGTTCAGAGTAATTTCTGGCTCAGGGTAAAAGCCCTTGACTTCGCACCTACAGAAGAAACTCTGTACTTACTGGGTTGTTTTTAGCAGCTTGAGCCCTTTTTATTGAAACCACTGATGTGGATACTTGCCTCTAGATCCTGTATGGAAGATTATTCAACATACTCCTCCTGAAGGGTCTCTTTTCAGGGCCGAGAATCTGTGGCGTGTCGCGCTCTGCAACTTCTGTGGGATGACTTCTGGCCTTCCCTGGGGTTGTTTGGTGTGTAATCTGCACTTGTGTTGTGGACCAGACGTACCTCCATTTAAAGCAGACAGCCCATTGACCTGCCTCCCATTGTTTCCTATGGAATGTGCTCTGAGCTGAAATTCTCCTAAATTGACTCTGTGGATACTTACTTGCACTCAACCTTTTTCCTGTACCCCCAAGCGGTTCAGTGAGCTCTGGACCAAGAATGATAATTTTAGTACGTTAATGTGATTTTTTTTTTTTAAAGTTATGCTTTTGGGAAGGAATGCTCTGCATTTCTCCATTAGTAAATGCATTTGAACTTTGTAGCTAATTTTGCAGACACTGCAAATCATTTTTCCTGCAATGTATTGCTAGAGTAACTGTTGCTAAAATGTGTTCTTGATTCTTGGAAGCATTTGGCTATGGTTTGGAAATGTTTCCAACCCTATATGACTATGATTGATTATGATGTGTGCATTTGCATTTTCTTTGTTATGCCCTAGAGGGTCCAAATTAATGTGGAGTGTTGGTGTAGATTTTAAGAGTTATTTTCCTGTTGGTTAAAACATTGATTTCCCTTTTTTTGCCTATCCCTAGCTATGTGTTTGCTAATGACTGCCAAGTCTTTCGCTTTATACATAGACCAGGGGTGGGCTGGGTCTTAAAGGCACTGTACCAAATTGTGCAGACTGTGATGAATCCTATGATGTCGTCCCTTCTTCCCAAAGGGGAGGCCCTTTCCATGAAGCCAGGGAAAGGAGGGGGCTACCCGATTCCCTCGTGGGGTGATATTCAGCGGGTGGATCGCATGGGAAGAGATTCCCCCTCTGGGATACAGGGAGGACATCATGGGCCTACGCAGTATTATCACGCCCTCGCCCACCTTTCTCACCTCACCTCACCTTCCTTACCTTCCTCTTACCCCATAAGCTCTCCCATGTACTTATGCCACACCATTAGTATTAGTACTGGGACGAGGAAGAATAGGGTTGACTCCACTGAACTGTCATCTCAAAATACTGGGACGAAGAAGTACAATATTGATTATACTGAATACCTATGTCAAGATACTGTGACGAAGAAGAGGCACGCAGCCCTGAACAATCTCTAAGAGAACTGGATTGAGCATTCTATTTATCAGACCCTAAGCAATTTAAAGATGAAGAGGGACTAAACAAAGTGTCAGTACCTTCCCAGAGGAACCGCGGTCGAGGGCGCAGCACAGCACACGGCCGAGGCTGGGGTGAAGCTGCTGAGCGGGAGATGGACGGTAATGCCCCGGCGTCCCTACCTGCTCTGTCGAGGACCAGCAGACCGAGACAAGCAATAGAAATGTCACACGAGCGGAAACGCTGTGCTGACAAGTAGAGACGCACAGCCCCACCCGGACGAAGTGCAGCAGAGCTTCTGGAGGCAGCGCTGAAATAGGAGGTGAAGAAAAGCCATTGGAAGACTCAGAGAAGCCGGATACCAACACCACATAGCCGGAGCCCAACAACAAGGTACAGGGGCTGCCTGTGTCTGTGAAGGGGTCTGGCAGCTAAACGCAAGAAACCATATAGAAGGGGTCTCAGACCCAAGCAAGAGAAACCATATTCAAGGGGTCTTGGACCTGTGAGGAGCCAAGAATGAGACGCGGATACAGGCCTCATGGTTTTGGTTATATACTTTTATGGAAAATAATAAGGGGTTGAAAAATGTCTTGCTATCCCTAATCTAGGTGGTATCTCCCTACATAAACCAAAAACAAAGGGATCTGTCCTTTGTCAAGATCTCCAAAAGTAAAAAGAATGTCCTGTGCCAGAAAACCTATTCTGGCCCTCACATTCTAAAAATGAAATCTAAAGGATAGGATCTTTTGGAACATCAAGGTGCACAAATGTTTCGACTTCAGCAAAAAGATGTAAATCCAACGAAAAAAAGTTCCAAGTGGTTAATATTCACAGTTCCAGGGAATGGCTCACTTCCGCTGGTTTCCTTTACCAATATGAAAAGTTCAAACAACGAATTACTAAATTCTTCAGATCCCCAAGAGGATGGCTCCCTCCTCTTGGCGCGTTCACAGTTCTCGGGAACATAGCTGCTTTCCCCAGATATCTCTTTACATTTCAAACAATTAAGAATTGTAAGGGCATGCGACTTCCTATGAATTATCCCATTTCTGTTTTTACTTTTTATCACAATTCAAGGGTATGGGTCTTCCTAGAGATACTTCTCCTGTAAACTGTTACACATTCTTGACTTTGCCTGGTGTACGCTCCTGCCAGTACTTTTACACAATTAACTTTGACTCTTTACAATCTCAAGAGCATGGATCCTCCTTGAGATATTCTTTCTTCTACAACTTATTACACACCCTTAACTTTGCCTGGTACACTCTCCTGTCAGGGCTTTAACATAATACCTTTTTTAAATCCATGAAATAATATTTGTCCACTGTGGCATATTGTTCCTTGTTTAACAATGTTTATTTCAGTAATAAGTGTCTCTTTCACACAGTTGGCCTTTGCCTCTTTTTCCAGTGTGTTCCCTTTTACTTGGCTTTCTTTCACAATTACTTTGCTTTCTCTTTTAAGGTGCGGGTCCCACAATCCCTTTGTGGCATAGTTTACAGGTGTGTTAGCTTCTTCACATACTTCACTTTGCACGCGTGTTGCTTCTACAAAGCAGCATTCACTCTCAGGCAACCCCGTAAACCTTCCGCTTTCCCTGGGTTTACCGGGTGCTTGCAGTGTCCCTCACACTTCTGCTTAGGTTCCCTTCGGGTTGCTGGCTTGACGTGCATCCCGTTAGCCGCTGCGCCTTCCCCATGTCGTTAAACCATTCCTGCTGCTTTCTCCCCCGGACCAAGTTCTCTGCACTTCAATCTGTCTTTCTTAGTAGTAACCAATCACTGATCTCTGGGTCATACTGCCCCCAGCCAACGACTGCCCTCTCCCTAAGCCCTTCCCCTGGCAGCCATCTTCAGATTTTTACCGCACGCTCAAGTGTTGGGAGTCCTTGTGTTTAGCTCTCGAGCTTTTTGCTGCATTTCCGCGCTTTTTAAAGAGATTTTCTCATTTTTCGGTCAAATAGAGCCTCAAGCTCCACCGTGTCTACATCCGATCAACGGGGACCCGTTTTGGATTTTTCTATGCCCCCCAAGGGTGAAGTTTTTGTCGAGTTACGCTTCTTGGAGGAGTCCAGAAGAGTCCAGAAGGACAAGGCCCAGGCGAAAGGGAGCTCGACGCCCGGAAAGCTGTTCAGGGTTTGCCCTGGATGCCAGCTGCAGAATGTTTAAAGAGGACAAACATTCAAAGTGCCTCTACTGCCTTCATGAGGTCAAAACGCACGTGGAGAAGGACTGTGTGTTTTGCGGGAACATGTCGGAACGGACCATCAAGGATCGACATCTTCGTCTCTCCAACTGGCTGGAAGGAAAGAGCCTGTTGGGTGAGAAGAAGTCTTCTGAGCGGTCTTCTAAGTCCTGTGAGGGCGCACCGGCGACGGGGGCCCAACAGAAGGTAAAGCACCGTGAGTCCGCGGGCACCGAGAGCACCAAACGGTCGGGCTCCTGGGCTGCCAGGCAGGGCGCATCCTCTTCAGCACCATCAACCACGAGCCAACGCTCTGGCTCAGGGAAGAGGAAAGCCGAGAACCCGGCAAAGCTTCTGGAGAGGCCCCGGTCGGTCTCGAAGGATCCAGCCGAGGGGGAACGAGGTCGTGACCCTCCCCCCCAAGGTGAAGGCCACAGGCCCGCAGAAGGTGGTGAAGGCCTTGATTCACCCGGCTAAGGCCTCAATGGAGGAAGTCGCGGCAGCCCTAGCGCAGCCTGGGGAGGCTACACCAGTGGAGGCGACCTCAGGGCCCAGAGTTTCCCTGCCACCACCGAGCAAAGCCTCTTTCAGGCCCATCGAGAAGACCCCCGAGAAGACCCCGGCGGAAAAAGAGGGGGGAGCCGGTGGCCATTGTGGACCGGCACAGCCTCCGAGGAGGAACTGGTTGAAGTCTTGGAGGGCCTCGACGAGGGCGTCGAAGAGGCCTGGTCCCCCGGGACGGATCCCGACGAAGGGGACGACGAGAGCGACGGTGGCGTCGGTGATGTTCCTAGTCAACCGTTGTGCCCGTCGCTTCCGGAGCCGCAGGACAACTCGGCGGCCATTTTGTTGGCAATACAATCCTTATGTTCGGAGATAAGGACGAGATTGCCCCTACCACTGACGGAGGAGCCGGAACCAGGCCCGACGGAGGAGCCAGAGCCAGGCCCATCAGGAAGTCCCCCAAACAAGAGAAGACGGACCCATCCAGCCCCGCCTTTTCAGCCCTCAGCCTGCTCAGCCTTTGCCCACGTCCCCTGTACCTGGGGATGACACGGGAATGGACACGGCTACGACGGGTACGGATGACGACGGCGGTGACGACGGGACGGAGCTCCCATTGCCTCCAGCCCAGGCCTCCCCGCCCGACGAGATTGGGTCTTTCCACGCTATGATCGCCAGGGCATCTGAGCTTTTTCAGCTCTGCCCCGAAGAGAAGAAGGAAGGTTTCCTTTACCAACGGCGCGAGTTTAAGAGGAAGACAGTCCTCACCGTGCCTCTGTTGGATGACATCTGGGACGAGGGTCTCACCCTTCTCAAGAACCCGTTTACGACGCCTGCCAAGAGGGATCGGTATGAGAAGAAGTACTGGGTCCCTGACGTGGCCCCTTTGTGCCCTAGGGCGCAACCGACCCCTGACTCGGTCGTCTCAGCGGCAGCCAAGAAGAAAGCGGGGGGGGGGCATCAGCCTCAACATCAACTTCCCCGCCGGACGGCGAAGGAAAGAAGCTGGATGCAGTGGGACGAGTTATCTCGTCGGCGGCAACGATTAAGGCGGCCAACGCCCTTGCGATCGTGCCACGCAACGACAGGGAGTTATGGTACAAGATCGCCCCCCCTGTTGGACTTCCTACCGAACGACAAGAGGGCTGAGGCCCTGGAGATCTTGCAGGAAGGTGAGGTGGCGTCGTACCACGCCATAACAGTGGCAACGGACATTGCCGACACCGGTTTCCGCCAGCTAGGCAACAGCGTTTGCCTCAGACGACAAGGTTTTGGACATGCCGTTCGACGGGAACAACCTGTTTGGGAAAACAGTGGATGAGTCCCTCCAAGCCATCAAGGCGGACACGGAGACAGCTAAGGCCTTAGGAGTTCTACAGCAATGAAGGGCGCCCTTTCGGAGCTCTGGAGGCAAGCAGGGTGCCTCCAAGGGGTTCAGCAGTGGCTCCTCTACATACCGGCAAGCGGCCCGCTCCTCGTCGCAGGAAGCCTATAGAGGACGGGGCAAGTCGGGTGGATCCCGCCGTCGCCAGGGAGGCCAAGATGTCCTCCAAGAAAGACTGAACCGACCGTCGCGTCGGGCCCCCATCGAAGCACCCCGGTGGGAGGCCGGCTGGCGAAGTTAGTCAGCGTGTGGGAGTCCATCTTCACCGATGGTTGGGTGCTGGATGCCCTGGCCCAGGGGCACGCCCTCTAATTTCTAAAAAAGTGCCCCTGCATTCCTCCCGTGGCCAGGAAAGAAAACCACGTCCCTCAACTACTGTTGGAGGTAAGGGCGATGCTCAAGTAAGGTGCCATCGAGCTCGTCCCAAAGAGGCTCCGGGACTCCGGAGCATACTCAAGGTACTTCCTCGTGAAAAAGATGACAGGAGGGTGGCGACCCATCCTGGACCTGCGACGACTGAACAAGTACATCAAGGCACAGAAATTCCGGATGGTCACCCTCCAGCACGTGCTGGGACAGCTGGAGGAGGGCGATTTCCTGTCGTCGTTGGATTTGGAGGATGCACACTGTTACATTCCCATTGTAAAAGGACACCGGAAGTTCCTCAGGTTCGTGGTCCAAGGGCGGCACTACCAGTTCAAGGCCCTCCCGTTCGGATTGAAGTCGGCATCCAGGGTTTTCACCAAGTGCCTCGCTCCAGTGGCGGCGCGGCTGCGCCTGCAGGGGATCCACGTCTACCCCTTCCTGGACGATTGGCTCATCCGCGCAAGGACAAGGGAGCTCGCCGTAGAACACACAGCGAAGACCGTCCAGCTGCTAATGGACCTGGGGTGCTCCATCAACTTCCCCAAGTCCCACCTGGTCCCCTCTCAAGTCGCACTGTTTCTGGGAGCCAAGCTCGACACAGTGGCGCGTCTGGCCTCACCGTCGGAGGAAAGGACAAAGGCCATCCTAGGCAAGGTGCAGCGTCTGCTGGCCACAGATGTGGCCAGGGTGAGGTCCATCAAGTCCCTCCTCGGGATGATGTCCTCTTGCATTTATCTTGTGCGCCTGTGCAGGCTTTGGATGCGCCCTCTACAGGAGTTCCTCGACGCCCGCTGGATTCAAGCGGCGGGGAACTTCAAGGACAGGATCCCTCTCAACGAGACCTTCCGACCAGCGATCCGGTGGTGGGGCACCCGCACTCATCTAGCAGCAGGGACAGACTTTCAGACCCCGGCCCACCAGGATGCCTCCCTGGAGGGGTGGGGCGCACACACAGGAGATCTTCACATAAGAGGCCTTTGGCTCCCGGAGGAGAAGCCGCTCCACATCAACATCCTGGAGCTCTAGGCAGTGTCTGGACCCTCGGGTCCTTTCTCCTGTCCCTCATGGGCAAGGTGATGAGGATCTTCACCGACAACACCACCACAATGTTCCACATCCGGAAGCAGGGCGGAACCAGATCCCCGGCCCTATCCAAGGAAGCCCAGGATCTGTGGCATTGGGCCGTTACTCAAAGGATGTTTCTGGTGCCGTTTCATCTGGCAGGGATAAAAAAACACCATCGCCGACTCACTCAGCAGAGAGCTGCGCTCGTGCCACGAGTGGAAACTACTCCAGGATCAAGTGGACCAACTCTTTCAGCGATGGGGCAGACCCCAGATCGACCTGTTCGTGACAGCGACGAACTCCAAGTGCCAGAGGTTCGCCAGCAAGTTTCCCCAACCGAGGAGCATGGGCGATGCTTTCTCGTTCCCCTGGGACGGCCTGTTCCTACATGCGTTCCCTCCGTTGCCGTTGCTGCTCTGACCCATCAACCAGCTCAAGAGATCCCGGTGCAGGATGATCCTCGTCGCACCGGCGTGGCCGAGGCAGATCTGGTTCCCTGACCTTCTGGACTTGTCGGCGTCCCTACCGGTCAAGCTGCCAACAGACGCAGATCTTCTTTCCAGAGAAGGAGGCGCCATCCTTCATCACGACCCGGAGTCGCTGAACTTGCAGGCCTGGCTCCTGCAGCACTAGAGTTTGGAGGGTACGATATCCCAGCTGACTGCAGAGAGGTTCTTGCAAAGGCCAGGGCACCCTCAACTCTCAAGTGCCATGGACATAAGTGGAAGAGGTTCTCTGTCTGGTGCCGTGCACAGAAGATTAACCCTCTGCGGATTACAGCCCCTCAAGTACTGCCATACCTACTGTCGCTTGCCAAGGCGGGACTAGCTCACGCTTCCATCAAGATACATCTGGCTGCGATCTCCCGATACACCAGAACTACGGGACGGGCGTCCTTGTGGTCTCATCGCCTGGTGAAGGAATTTATGAAGGGACTGTTCCGATCGTTCCCGCCGGTGAAGGCTCTTGCGTGGGAACTCAACGTGGTGCTGTCATGGGGCCGCCATTCGAGCCTCTGCATTCGGCGCTGTTGAAGTTCCTGTCGTGGAAGGCAGCGTTTCTTGTGGCCATCACCTCCGCACGACGAGTGGGAGAGATCCAGGCCCTATCCTGCAAGCCTCCATACTTTTCACAACACAAGGGTGGTGCTGAGGACGCACCCCTCCTTTATGCCCAAGGTGTGTTAGGGAGAATTCTCTGTATAGGCTAATTTCCCAAACCTAGTGAGTCCCCCAGCAGCTTTGCTGGATTTCTGGTATTTTCTTTTTTTCTCCTGCTGAGAGTCAGACTCTTTTTCTCCCACTCTTAGACATGATTTGAGATATCCTTTGTGTTTTATGGGCGATGGGGTCTTTTTTACTCCATAGGGTTTCATGTGGTTTTTGGTAAGTGTGTTACACAGCACCCTCAGTGCAGTAGCACAGGGGTGTCATAGTGAATCCCAAACATAGACTCCAGACCCTGGGACTGACTACTGTCTCCCAGGGCATGTAAAGTCACCATTGACTTTACTAGTCTTAAATTGGGAACAGAACCAGTACAAACCATCATATTGTGGACGTACTGGTAGGGGTAATTCGATTGCCCCTGGGTCTTTTTTTCGAGGGGTCACTGTGCAGTCCCCCCTCGTCGAGTTTCTGGCTGGTGGCAGTGGTTACCACACGAAATAATCCACCGGAATATTTCCTATGGGATTTTCCCATTAATTTTAAACGCACCACTTTTTTTGGTGCAATGTTAAAGATACCACCGGATTATTTATTTAATAATTATTCCCCGGTTGGGTCTTTTTGCCAGGATTCGGTTTTAAAATGGCGTTTGTGTTCGCCTCTGTGACTCCAACCCAAGTCGAGCCCTTTGTTCCACTTTTGGCGGGCTTCTGCACAGAAGCCTCCAAAAGTGATGCCACTCGGTCTGGGTCTACAGGATGTGTGGGAAGGGGGTTTAGGCACCCTGGACTGAGTTGCCTCGGCAATTCAAGTCGCACTCTTGTGTGATTGGTCCAGTGGTGAGCTGCCCAGCTCACCACTTAGCATGTTGAGTGACAGCTAGGACTGATGAATGGGGGTTTTCTGCATAAAAGCAGGGCTTTAGGGACTGGAACTTCAGAAGTCGCCACAGGACCTGAAGAATCCGAAGAGGGAGAAGCTGAGCCGACCTGCAACGACGACACCACCGGTGGAGCCCTGCTGAACCGCCTCACCACTTCCCGACGACAGAGAAGATCTTCATCCTGGAGAGTCTTCTTCCTTTGAACTGGTGGGCTTAACCATTTCGCCCTCTTTTCGCCTTCCTGGATCGTCTTGTGGTCGAATCGCCCGTGCCAAGAACCCCAGCGGCCGGATAGCCACGCTTCACCACTACTGCGAATAAAAGGGTAGTACCTTTTAACCGAGAACCTCCGCGGCTGGTTTCTTCCCTGGCAGTGCAACGACCTCCAGCTTTCCTCCAAGTCGAGATCTTCTCTTCCCCTGGACGAAGCGGGAACAACTGCCCCCGCTGGAGCTTTCTCACCATTTCAGGTACTGTGTCCTGCCTGGTCTCCCTTGCAACAGACTGTTCAAGGTGTCCCGTAAATCCTTGACTCTCTATCCTGGGGTGACCTGGGACCTGTTAACTAACTTTTCTGAACTGATCCAACTCTTTTTGAACTATCTGCAAAGACTTTTAAAGTATAATTCAACTGTGTGATCTTGGGCACATTCCGCCTTGCTCTCTCCAAGAGTGGGCCTGGCCTATGAACTTTCTTGCTCTACAGTAGACTCTGCCTTCTTGACTTGCTGTGGTTCTTTTAAAAGTGTTGGTATTGTGTGCTTTTCTAATTCTGCCTTTTCCCTCCCTTTTTAAATAATGATTGGAGTGCCATCTTGGTTAAGCGCTCCCCTCTGTATTTGATAAGTGGTGTTCTTTTCCTAAGACTTGTCGAATAATTAATCAGGGAGGTGTATATATTTCTAATGACTGTGTTTGAACTTGCTTGACATACTAGTGCCAGTGTATTTTTACAAGTGTGTTTTTAAATAAATAATTATATACTTTTATACCAAAGCTCTGGTCAGTGTTTGCTTGTACTACTGTATTTTTGTACCTAATGTATATACTCTATATACTGCCTAACTCTTCTCGAGAGAAGTCTGACTGCTCAGCCACAGCTACCAGGTAAATCTGGGTGGTACAGACTGCTACCAACTGGGTTTACTGCCAACACCTGTAGTCCTAAGCCTTTTGCAGGGCCCCTAAGGGAACTGCACAGGTTTCTGCCTAACACGGTGCTGTCGGACTTCCACCTCAACGAGACGAGCCCTTGGTGTTGCCAGTTTTCTTTTCGTCGCCGGCCGAGAGGATTTTGTACTCGCTGGAGGTGGCTAGAGCGCTGAAGTTCTATGTGGACCGCACAAAGAGTTTTCGGAAGACGTCACAGCTATTTTTTTTAATTTTTTTTATTGGTTTATTCAACCTTTAAAAAGAGACAAACAAAACAAGAAAAGAATGCATCACATATGCATTTTTTGTTTCCCTCCATCCCTCCCTCCACCATTGACGTCTTAAAATCTCTATTGGTACGTCCATCGTGGCGTGTTAAGAGGTAGGTCCGATGACGACTGGTATAGATTTCATGTCTTTGATTACACCCAATTTTACTTTTTGGTCGTCCAGACGTCCCTTTACTACGCGCAGAAAGTTTGTTAATGCAAATAGAACTACTCTGTTGGACCCCTCAAATAGAGCTGTCCACCAGTCGTCCGCTGTCATACATTGGTGTTCGTTAATCAGGGCTCCAAAGTGGGTTTCTCTTTGTTGTTGAAGAGTTTGACAAAACAATATTAGGTGTTTTAAGGTCTCCTTATTCTTACTGCAGAATCTACACATTAGATCAGTGTCAGCACACTTCACCCAACTGCTCACTCGCTCTTTTGTTTCCATCATGTTTAGCCTGAAGCGCATGTATAAGGATCTTGCATGTTGGTCCGGAAGTAGGGTTAGGTAAGTGTGCCTCTGACCATAAGCTTTAGCTTCACCTGGGACCTCTTGCATTAGTTTAGATTTGGCTCTTAGTTCGCAAGTTTTAATCCAGTCAGCTCTCCAAATTTTGGTTTTCGCCAACTCGGGATTCTCAGTTAACATTATAATGGAAAAGTCAAACTCCTTTAAAAGTGTTTGGCAGAGGAGATTCCATTGAAAAAGAACTGTGTAGTCTTTGGCAGTGTCCGGCTTGTGTAAAATTTCGAATTGGATCGCTGGATATTTTGTTATTGTTTTCCTAAACAGACACAGTAGGTTCCAGGTAACTCTTGCGTTTATCGAGATAAGGCCCAGTTCATATCGGAGACAGACCGTCGAGGTACCTTTGGGAAGCTGTAGGACTAGCGTCCAGAATATATTTTCTAGTGAATTCCACAGATCGCTTGTGCAGCCAAATGCGTTTTCGCTGCCATAGATCAGGGCGGGTACTACTTTTTGTTGGAAAAATTCAATTGTTGGTTTTAAGGAAAATTTTCCAAATTTTTTATTGATTAACAACACTTGGCAAGCCATCTGTCGACATTTGCTTTTCACCACTTCAGCCCATGGCGCATCGTTTCTGCTAGCACTGATCTTCATCCCCAGGTATGTAGAGTGTTTTACGATCTGAAGTTGCTCATTGGCAAGACACCATCTGTACTTCTTTCCTCGGGAGCTACAGCCTTGTAGTTTCTCAAAAATTAGAATTTCACATTTTTGATTGTTGATTTGAAGACCATTAGCTGTGGTATAGATGTCAAGACAATCTAGTTTACGCTGAAGGCGTATGGGAGTCAGATCGAGCAAAATAAGATCATCAGCGTAGACCAGATAGTTGATGGGCGAGCCATGTAGTTTCGGAGGAAACATTGTTGCAGCAATGAATGCTGCGTTTACATCAGATATAAAAAGATTGAAAATGATGGCTGCCAATGGGCAACCTTGTTTCACTCCTTTATGTGTGCTGATAGGGGCAGATAACGTTCCTTTAGTGTCCAAACGGATCCTGATCGAAGTGTCCGTGTGTAATTCACGAATTGCTTCCACTAAGCTGGGAGGACAGTTCCATCTGATGAGTTTGTCCCACAACAACTCTCTGTCTATGCTGTTGAACGCATAAGACAGGTCTATCAGAGCCAAGTAGATCTTTTGAATGGTTCTGATTGCTTCCATCTTTATGAGGTTCAGTACCAACAGGTTTAGGCCGCATCCAACCCCTTTCACAAACCCCGCTTGTCTGGGGTCTACGTGGTTATAGTCATTAGCCCACCTTGACAGTTTTTGTTGCAAAAGGGTGGCGTAAATCTTCCCCAACACGTCGAGAAGCGCTATGGGCCTATAGTTTTTTGGGTTTAAGTGGTCTCCTTTTTTAAAAATAGGGACCACCACAGTGCTTTTCCAAGACTTTGGGGTTGATCGGCTCATAATGATTCGGTCAAACAGAATAACGCAAAAGTCTGCCCATAAATCTGTTTTTTTTTTTTTAGCGTATAGTTTGTTAGGCCATCAGGGCCGGGCGCTCTAGAGTCATGCACATTCTTAATTGCATCCAAGATGTCACTTCTCTCAAACGCCAGGTCCCACTTGTTTGACGTCATAGGTACCCAGGGTGGTACAGGTTTGTCTCTGCAAAAGAGGTTTGTGTAGAACTTCGACGAGTCATCTTCGGTGACTGCAATGGCCTGGAGCGCATATTGTGGAGCCATGGTGTTGTTTGTCAGTTTCCAATAGCCCGCTGAGTTTTTCCCAGCCATTTTTTGCAGCATATCTTCTGAGTCGTTTTGTAGCATGATCGCTGCATGGGATTTAAGCCAGTTTCGATATTTGGCCTTGATCGCTCTTTTGCACTCTCTCAAAGTAGCGGTGTATGGTCCTTTGAGTTTTCTTAATTCTTGTATCATCGCTCTTTTTCGTTGAAGAATAGACACGTTGAAATTATGTTTTGGACAAAACTCGACGTGTTTTAGGTTGCGTTTACGTTCCTCAAAACTGGACAAAAGATGTTGGTATTCTGAAGATTTTGTAGTGTGTTGAAAGGCGTTAGAGGATGGCCGCTACTTCTGTATCCGCAAGATTTAGTCGGATCCTGCCGGTCCCACTGCACACCGGAAACGGCCAACAAGGGCTGATCATCTGAACAGGGGTGGTAGATTGACAGTTTTACCATGTCATGGTTGCTGTGTTTCATTTTAATGATTTCAAGTTTCGATGTTCTCTTATGAATGTTTTCAGTCACGAATATGTAGTCAATGACCGATTTTTGGTCAGCTCTTCTCCACGTAGGGCAGGCCGGGATGTCACCTACCGTTTGTCCGTTAAGCATGTGCAAGCCTCTGAGATCCAGTTCCAGACACCATTGGGACGCAGCTTGTTCGCGTTTGCTATCGCCTCTGTTGTTTTCACCGTTTGGAACAACATCTGGGATACAGACAATATTCAGATCCCCACATACAATAAAGTCTAGCGGTTGCTCCTTTGTGAGTAAATCGTCGATCAAAGTTGTAACGTGGTCGATAAAGGGGAGCTCTTCATTGTATCTATGGTTCCAGTATAAATTGATAATATACACGCAAGCTTCCTTGTTGGTGTATTTCTGGTAGACGCCAACGGTGGAGACCTGAATTAGTGGTGATGGATTATAAGAATTCACGATCCGAAGTCCAGCACCTTTCCTCACGTCCAAAAGAAGGCCAGCCATCGGCCTTCCTTTTGTTTGTTTTATAGCAGGATTGATGGCTACTTCGAATCCTTCCAACAATGGACTTTGTGTGAGCCATGTTCCTTGTAAACACAGAATGTCTAGATTTGAGGCCCATGTTGTTTCAAACAGGTGCATGAAGCCTCTAGTGTTCCATGAACCTATAGTACATATATAAGTACTTCCCGGTTCCTGGCATTATTTCATCGATTCTGTGTTTAAGGTTTTGGCCAACCAGGACCAATCGTCGCATTTGTCTGTTGTGGTGACAGGGGTCCTCACAATGTCTCGTGTAATAGATGGATTTACCATTCCGTTAACTGTTATTCTTATCAGTTCACCCCCATGGGAAATGTCGGCTAAGTCCCAGTTTCTGGGAGGGCTGGACACATGACTTTCCTTTGGATCTATATCTGAGCTGTTCTCGTGATCTTCAGAAGGTCTTTGATTCACTACGTTCGTCGATCTGCTACGTGACCTCTCTTTAGGGTAGACAAGCCGAGCTCCTCCTTCGTCTTTAGTTATGTCAAACCCTAGGGACATCAACACTGGTCCAGCATCCAGTAGGACGTCTGCTATGGTCTTAGAGTGTAAGTGTAGAATCACAGCGTCAGTTTTCATTTCGTTCAAGAATTCCACTATTTTGAGGTCTTCAGAAGTTATTGCACGTAGACTGGGAATCAGCTGACACAGCCGAAGCACGTTATGTCGATTTAATATCAGATCGTCGGAAGATTCTATGCGTTCCAATATCAGACGATGAGCTGCTTGCCACGTCGATATTTGTTGTATTCTCTCCTTTGCTATTATTTTTTGGGGCTGTTTAATTGAGCGGTTCACCCGCTCTGTTTGATTTTTGGTTTTATCTGTAATCGACAGCGGCTTATTCCCAGTTTTGCTCTTTGTGTGGGCACCGATAGTTGCAGCCTGTATCACACATTTTGGAGCTTGCCACTCAGTGGGCACAGGCGACGATTCAATCACGACCTGCGGACCTGGTGGAGGGTTCTTTATGCGGGTCTTGGCAGCGAGCATCCGTCTTTTGTCGTCCAAAGTCACAAAACGGGGAGTCTGCAAACCATCGTCTATGTTCAACAGCGACGGTGGTTTGATCAGTTGACAGATTCTCGAAACTCCCTTAGGCAAATTCACATTGATAGACTCCTGTTGACTGGACTTCAAAGGTAAGATGGGGGGGCTCTTAACGTCTTCCTGTGTTAGATTGTCAGGCACATCTGAAACAGTCTGGGCTGGCGCAACAGAGCGAGACTTGGATCCGCCCGGCAGAGGTGCCACTGTCATGTCTCTGACGATGAGTTCATCATACACAGATACATTCATTAGGTCGTCGGAACCGTCGCTAATACAGTTTGTCTCCTTGGTTTCTGATGGTACTGATTTTGCTGTGCTTTCATCCAGATTTTTTTCAAGGATGTTATCCTTAGTGATGGAGCCGTTGACAGTTACATTAACTGTTTTGATGTTACGTAAGAATTTTCGAGAGTCGAGACCTCTTCTCGCTTTCCTTGCAGGTTGATTTTTAGGTTTTTTGGGTAAGCCACCTTTGATTTGCTGTTTTGCTGAAGGGATCTTTTGTGCAGCAATAGTCTCCTTGAAGATGTCATATATGGGAGGCAAAGGATTTGTCCTCGCAGGTGGGAACCTCGCTTGTGATTGGGGACAGGGCGGTTCTTGATTAGGGATCGACTTTGAGGTTGATGCCGGTTGGGGATTTTGTAGTGCCAAGTTCGTAACAGCCTGACTCTCTTTTAGTACGGCTTCAAACAGAGTACTAAGCTGACATTCGTCAACCAACATGGAAGCAACATACGGTTGTGTGGAGGATCTTCTAACTTTCTCCTTAGTCCCAGGTGTCAAGGTAAGGTCAATCGGGTTTGTGGTAGCAAGGTGGGGAACAATGGACTCTAGGGTTCCCGTGTTACTTGATGTTGGATCTTTTTGCACATGGACAGGTTCACCTGCTGTGTTGGAAGCAGCAATGATGTTACTGCTGCTAAAGTCATTCTCAGGTGGATTAGTTGAAGCACACCTCCCAGGACTGGTTGAAGAAGCTAGTATGACATGTGGCCGTATTGCCTGGGATGTAAAATTGGGGGTGACTGCCCCTTGGTGGACATGTTCCTTTTTTTGTTGTTTAAAGATACCCAGCGCTTCTTTCGCTACCTAGGCTAGACGTTTTTTGTCTAGAATTGCGTTTTTAGCATGTTCTGACAGTGTTTCAAGCGCCCAGTCTGTTTTTTTGTGTAACACTTGAAGGACTTCCTTACAGTGGAAGTTTTTGTTTTCCATGGTCTCCAGTTTGTTGTTCATGGCGATCACCACTGAGGACAGCTCTTTTATATTGTCGTTAAGGTTCTCATACATTTTGATAAAAGGTGCAGTGGAAATAGCCATGGACGAAATAATAATTGCTTGTAGATCTTTGGTATGCTGAACTGTTCTTGGAACTTCCAGGTTTTTAGGGTCGAGTGGTGGCACTCTCCTACCACAGTGTGTCGGGCGTCGGATCTTAGGGTAGGGGCGTTCCATTATGGACGAGTCCGTTGAAGCTTGGTCAGAAGAGGAATCTGTTATACAAGAGGTAGCTCCAGTGGCTTGCCTTGGGAATGAAGAGGTGGCTGGCAATCCCATTTGGTTGCTGGGCTCTATAGTGCTCATTTTTTGTTTTTTATTCTGAGAACAGCTCAGACTGGGAGATATGCTCCCATCGATCATCCTGCGTTTGTTTAAGGAGCTTGACCTTAAGGTGAGCAGTGGGGGCTGCGTTGTAGAAGGGCACGCCTCCGAGCCAGAATGGGCGTTTACATGAGCATGCAGAGCCGGATCTCCATTTGATATGTTTTTAACAGCTCTTTCTTTGTTAAGACGAGTGAGGTCAAGTAACTATTTATTGGCCACCTCAAGTAAATTTCTTCTCTCAGACCCTGATGTGAGTTTGTGAATAGAAGAGTTCAGTATCAAATGGGGCGAAGCGCCACCCAGACCACCGTCCAAACGTGGGTCAGCACCCCTCTCTTCATTTTGTCGTGGTGCAGGGCACACGGGCACCTTAATACCACACGTAGGACTGCTGGAGAGTACAGCTGGATCTTCATAGGGACAAGCCTCTTTCTGGCTGCGCACTGATGAAGTGTCAGGATTACCCGGCGAGGCCAAGGCGCTATAAAATCTGAATCGGGGTGACTCCAGGTTTGTAGTTGTGTGTCCATTAGTAGTTGTGCTAATGTATCCTGAGAGCTTTGAGGATTTGACAAGACGTGGCTGCGAACCGCTTGTGTTAAACACAGCGTCCACGTCACAACAACCGCCCAGCTCGCAGAGGGCTCCGCACGCGCAGGACTGCTGCGCGGCGGGCGGTCTCCACCCCTCGGCCCGCCCAGCAGAATCGCCGCCACACAGCGAGATTGCCCCAGCCCCAGACGACCCAGGGCGGCCAGTGAGGACAAGAACATCCAAAGCAGCGAGGGCGCCGCCACAGCCCACGCCGCCGCCGACAACACAGGCGCACACAGCCTGCCTGCCTGACCCACCGGTCTCCCCAACACTCGGCCAGGCAGCGGGTGCCGACGACGAAGGCCCACAGGTAACAGAGCTTGAAAACGCCTCGTTGCAGTTGCCAATACAGTTACTGTATATGTCTCGGTATTTACACCGGGAGGCACTCACCTGAGGGGTAGGTGATTCACTTGCCGGTGAGGATGAAGTAGAGGGTGGTGAGGCTGATGCCGCACAAGTCACACTAGTGCAGTTGTTTAAACTTTGAGCGACGGAAGATGGAGCATGCAAAGCAGTTACACATGCGACAGGGACGGGATCTCAATGTTTGTCTCGATGTGAGTCGCCAGATCTAGTCCTTGCTGGAGAAACCAGCTTGCATTGAGCGCGGGTTTCGCGCATTGTCGTGTAAAGCTGTGACCGCAGGACAGGTGTCAAACCAGGGGGCCACACTCCTCTGATCCTCGGACTCCTCAGACTCTGCCCTGACTCCGCGCCCGCTCCGCGGGGGGAATGAGTCTTTGTAGATTAGGTGCAGGCAGACACACCCACAACAGGAAATGGACAGGGTAGACAGACTTTCCGCTCCAGCAGCTCCCAGCTATTTGTGAACTTTGGACCTGTGAACCAAGGGAAGGCTCTCTCGAAGGCTTCCATTTCCAGATGGCTCTCCAGCTGCATCATGCACTGCCACCGGTTGGCAAACCGACCGTTGCCCGGCCGTCCGAGAGCCCATTTGACCAGAGCGATCGCTGCTACCACGGCGTTCTTGTCTGGTGTGCCCCTGCTGGACATATGCAGGGCTGCTACATGGAGGTCGACGCACACCTTCACGAGATTCTACTGCGTCGACTGGGATTCAAGGGAGGAGTCCGGAGTCGGCCAAGCAGTGCTGCGCAACCTGTTAGCCTGAAGGTGGGCCTGGTGAGAAGGTAAGAGTGCTTAATGTTGAGTTTATGTAATGCTTAATGTTGAGCCTTTGCCACCTCCCGTGGTTGTGCATGCGTGTACTGCTATGTATTCTTATATTCATGAGCATGTGAATCCATGCCAGACCCCATGCTGGGGAAGGAACAAGTTACTTACCTGTAACTGTTGTTCTCCAGCATGGGTCTGGCATGGATTCACATGCGACCCCTCCCTCCTACCCCGCTGCGGCTCTTCACTTGGTCATACTGCCACTTTACGTGCTACCAAATCTGAAGATGGCTGCCAGGGGAGGGGCTTAGGGAGGCGGCAGTCATTGGCTGGGAGCAGTATGGCCCAGAGAGCAGTGATTGGTTACTACTAAGAAAGACAGATCAGAAACAAAACTGATACTGATTTTTTCTTTACCGAGGATTCCCAGCCTGACGACGGGGAATATTCATGAGCATGTGAATCCATGCCAGACCCATGCTGGAGAACAACAGTTACAGGTAAGTAACTTGTTCCTACATAGTTGTGGGGATCGGCACTGAGTTAATCTCGGGGGGCCTGAGTGTGTTTGCTTTCATGTGGTCTTCAATATCGGCTGTAAACTGGTTGTACAGGGTTGCTGCAAGGGGACAACCTTGTTTCAGTCCGTTCCATGTCTTTATAGATTTTGTTGTCGCCCCATCTTTTGTTAGCCTGACCATCTTTTGTTAGCCTGATTGAGTTGGATGTATTGGAGTATAAGAGCTTTATGGGCTCAATGATCTCCCTTGGGCAATTCCAGGCCATTAAGTTGTCCTACAGCTTTTGTCTATTTATTGCATCGAACGCCATATGGAGGTCAACGAATGCCACACAGACTTGGGTTTTGTTCGGGATGGCTTCTTGCTTAATGAGGTTTAAAATCATTAAGTTTACATTGGTTCCTACATTGGCGGTGAAGCCGGTTTGTCTGACCGTAAATCTGTTTTCTTTTTTAGCCCACTCGGTTAACTTATTCAATAGAAAAGGGGTGAACAGTTTGCCCAAAGGATCGAATGGGACAATTGGTCGATAATTGGTCAGATTGTCCCTGTCTCCTTGTTAGAAAATAGGAATTAGGGTTGCCATTTTCCAAGTAGATAGAATCTGATTGAGTTTGTCAAATAAGGTGAACAGCTGATCAGCCAAATTCGGCCACAACTCTAGGGCTTGTTTGATGGTGGCATTCGATAAGCAGTCTGGGCCGGGGCCCGAGATGCATTGAGCTTGTTGATCATCGTCAATATGTATTTTTTGTCCCATGAGAGATTCCATTTCTTGCATGATGTGTTTAATTATTTGTGGAATCTGAAAGTCACATTTTACAGAGAGCGGAAAAGTGTTTTATGCATTTATTTTCTGTTACATTCGATATAAGTTGGTTCTGGTGTTGTAAGTTGTTATTTAACAAGTTCCAAAGCTCTCTTAAGTTTCGATTTTTGAATGTTTCAAGAATGGCTTCTGCGTCCATTTGCTGGAGTGTCATTTTATGTGTTTTTATCCAGTTAGCATAGAGTTGTTTGGCTGTTTTAATCTTTTTGATGTTTGCTTTGTTGATATGTTTCCTCAATAGTCTAAGTTTTTTGCAGAGTTCATTCTTTTTGTCTGCGATTTCGATATTATATTGATGTTTGAGTCTTTTTGTTTGTTTCTATTTGGGTCACTTAATTGTTGGAACGGAATCAATAGCCATTTATAGTTCAGTTTTGCATTGTCTTCCAAGGTCGAGTATTTAAAGGAATTTGGTAAGCCGCTTATTTGTGTTTGATTTATTCTTAGTCTAGACCTTGCACCATTTAATTCCAGTGGTGGAAGATGTTTTTCTCCTTAGAGTGTGACCTGACCAGAATACAGTGAGTTTGTGATGATCGTTGTTCAAAGCGGGATATTTTCTGATTTCACTATTGCATCTCAGTTCAGTAGACACATAGATGTAATCTATTATGGCACTGGAATTCCCCCGCGTCCAAGTTGGTATTAACTTGTTATGATCATCTACAGCTTTTCCCATTAGGTTCATATTTCTGATTTTGATTTCTTTGTTCCATCTACGGGTTCTATCCTTTAGTTATCGTCGTTCTAAACGCTGGCCCTTTCTCTCAAAAAGATGAATGTTGAGGTCACTGCATATGATAAATTCAATGTTCCGATATAGCAGCTTCATCGAGGGTTGTGAAGACGCTGTCTAAGAATATTTCGTCGTTAATGGACAATAGATTCCAATACAGGTTTAGAATCACCAAAAATCTTGGTTGGTTTGGTCTTATTCGTGGTTGATTTTTTTGTTGATCTTCATCTGTTATCCGTATAAAGGAGCATTGAATCCATGGGTTCGGATTGTTAACGTCGGCTAGAGCCCAATCTGGGTCAGTTTTGATCATGGTCAGCAGATCAGAAGAGGCTCTCCCTTGGTTTTGTTGTATGGCTGGGTTTAAATGGTTTATGTATCCATTGCAGCAAGGTGTTTTCGAAATCCAAGTTTCCTGTAGGCATTTAATTTGGAATAATCTGAAACTTTTCTGGATTAGGAACTGCTTGATCATATAAATGGCTATGGCCTCTGGTGTTCCAAGAGCAAAGTGACCAGCAGTAGTTATGTTGTGTCGCTGATGGTTATGAATGAGCTGTCTCAGCATTTGTCCATTTCTCTCCGTTGTCATCAAGTTCTCTCCATATGGAATGTTTCGTGTAATTAGTTCTCGATCTATAGTTGGCGCTTTCTCTTTGCTGGCTTTGAGCGAATGTTATAGATTTCTCATTGGCCTAGGTTATGGATCTTCTTAGTTGTTGTTTCCTACTCCATGTTTCGTCTGTTTCTAGCAGTTCTTGTTTTAGATTTTTCTGAATTTGTTTGACTTGTGTTGGTGGTTCTATGACTTCCGAGCATTGGAATCCCAGGCTATGTAAGGTTTGTTTCATTGTTAGAATACGCTTCATGGCATGTATATCTTGAAGTTTGAGCTGTACTGTATCCAGTGTAGTTTCATCATCAAATATCACAACCTTGATGTCGTCTGATCGTATTGTCTTCAAATGTGGTATAGCGTAAAATTACCATAGAACGTTCGTCCTATTGAGTATCAGAGGATCAATTCTTTTCTCAACTCTGGCTAGATTAATAATGTATTGAACTTTTTGTTTCCTGTGGATCTATGAATGTCGATAGCTGAGGCTCTTGTCTTTTTCTTTGTATCTGATCATCAGGGTTCAAATTTCTGCTGTTTCGGGTTTCATTGGACGAACTGAAATGATCATTGTGTATCACGGTTTGGTGTTTTTGTGTATTAGTGCTCTGACAAGAGGATAGAGTGTCGTCTTCAACAGTGATCGTTATTACCTATCCTGTATTTTCAGTCGGGTAGTCTGAAGTAATATCTGAGATGTCTTCGCAAGTGAAGTCTATTGAAATTGAATGCAAGGAGAGTTCAATGTCATATTGATCTGATTATTAACGATGACTCATTTGGGATCATGGATGGATCGATCGTCTCTATCAATGGATCATCCATGTGTACCGTTATATTTAACAGATCTTCTTGATGGATAGTATCTTCATGTTGAGCTGTTATCTGGAGGTGTGTTGTAGGTTGCTTATTGGTGAGCGTTCTGGTTTCTATTGCCATGTCCTCCCTCTCTCAGGAATCTATGCTCTTTTTTGTTGGTTGGGTGTTTTGTTGCGGCATAGTTAAATTCCTTAGAAAAGCTTTTGATACTGTCTGTTATTCATTTTTCTCCCTTTTCCATCAATCGTTTTTGTGATTGTATTATTCTTAGGTTGTGAGAAAATTTGGAATGTATGACCTGTTTCTTCGTCTGTTTATTCTCTAATTGCTTAGGAATTGTAGGCGGAAGCGTAGTAGGCTTCATCACTGGGGCCGTTAATGTTGTGTATTTTCCATTCAATAAGTGTGTAATTGCTGGGTCTAGTTGGAGTTGTAGTGCAGTACTATTTTTGTCATTAGCATTAGTTAGATGGCTTTGTAAATTCATCTGTCTCTGCGGAAGCTCTTTGATCCACATCATGTCTGTGGTTAGTTTTGTTTTGTCTGCTCTATCTGCCCTTGCCATGTCAAATAGTCTTGATTGGCACATCTGTGTTTGTTCTGCTTCTATGTCCAGTCCCTTCTCTTTGTTATTAATGACATTTTCTATATGGATTTGGTTGGTGTGGATCAGGGCAAGGAGAGTTGCTTGATCTTTGATGTTCTCATTATTGGCTTCATGTAATTTTAAAAAGGGAGTCATGGACTGAGAGGTGATCGCTATCAGGATGTTTTGAAGGTCTATCATGGTTGTCCGATTTCTTTGTTGTTGAGATGATTCAGGTCCTTCGCATTGACATCCGTTTCCTTCTGTACACCAGCTTGAGTCTGTGGTGGTAACATTTCCTTATGTTTCTGTCTTTTTTCTGGCGAAGGAGTATGATGCTGATCCATGTCATATGTGAACTGGTTCTGTACTATTTTCTGTTGGTTCTTAAGCGTCTGTGTTTTTCTTTGCAATCTTCTATCGATGGGGGTCGAGGTGACTTGGTCATCCTTTTTTTCTTGTGTCGCATAAATCTCAGAATACCTCTTTACTTTTTTCTTGGCAGCTCATACGGGACTCTATTTCCGTGATATCTAGGGAAAGTCAGGAAGCCCTAGTATTAAGAAAGTAGTGTGGTCGTAGTGTAGAGTCTTCAATTTTTGTCTGTGAGTTATAGAGTTGTTGACATTTTTGCTTAGCCAGTCTGGCCTTTTCTATTTTTGAGGCATCAACCTGTTGATTCAGGGATAGCATACAATGGTAGTTCGAATTGTTTGTTAGTTGGTCTGATTTGGCGAGGGAAGCCAAATTGTATAGAATTGCCTGCACAGGCTTGCAGATCCTTTGTGTGTTATCAATCGCTGTGAGATGAGGTTTTTCAGAGATGGCACCATCTTGGTATCTTGGCAAAGATTCCAGTTCTCTTTCCATAGACGGATCATTCAATGGTGTATGATTTATGTTCATATTTGTCTGGAGCTGGCACATGCTTTCGTCTTGATCTTTGGGCGTGATTATCTCTGCCTTGATCTGTGGAGTAGGATGACACTGTTGATTATCTTTCGTATCAGCATTAGACTTTGCATGAGGGCTGAATCTTGGTTGTAACATGTTATCAAGCCAGTTAGGGTGGGCTCTACGGGCAAGGAGAGGCAAGGGCTCAAAGGACAGTTATTTGTGGCTCTCGGTTTATGGGTATGAACAGCTCCACTATTTGTGTCTGTCCTAAGAGCTTGATTCTCAGGGAGGTCCTCTAGATATACCCTCTCTGATTGAAGTATATCATCACCATCGATGAATCTGCATCCGCTAGCCAAAGATTTCAGAGGCGGTTTCACAGGTGTTAGATCGTCAGGCATAGTGGGTATCTCTGCCGTAGCTGTGGGCGTCATAGAAAGAGAATGCAGTTTGTCGTTTGTGTTGTTTTCTTTCAGTGACTTTGTTGTTGATCGATTAAGCTTTGCGCTCTGTTGAGAAGACATGTTAACTCATTTTCTGTGTTTGTTTTTGGATAGCCTTGTTCTATTGTCAATTGCGCCGAGGGTGTGGAGAGAGGAGCAGCATGTTCGTGCCGGTTTTGCCGTGCTGCCTGGTTCGTAGACCTGAGGTATTAGCCATGTTCTTGATACAGGCGAAGGGAGCTTGTCTTGCAAGAGGAGCACTAGTTGTAAATTCCTATTGGCTACTGTCTTATAGGGATGTTGGATTATGCAGATGGCAGGTTGGAATCCAGATTCTCTTATTCAGTTGGGGCTGCACACAAGAACAATGGGGAAGTTCTCCACAGACTCCCGTTCGCTCAGATACAGATAGAGATAAGGGTTGCACACGAAACCGAAAGGGCGCTTCCCCACAGACTCTCGTTTTTACAATCTTAGAAAGAAATGTAGACTGCACACAAGATCAAAGGGGACTTCCCGTGCAGTCTCTCGTTCTCACAGTTATGGGTGTAGATGGAGGCAGCAAACGAGATCAAAGGGGGCCAGCCCGGCAGTCTCTGTTACTCAAACACAGCTGCAACCCTGGTAGTGATATTGTGGGGAATCACTAGAGGTTGAGCGTGAGGGGACGGTCCTTCTCAGTATATTGCTCGGACGGCCAGTGAAGTCGCAGTCTTAGGTGATGGTATAGGTAGCACAGCTTCAAATGCAAAGTCTTTTAAGAGTTATGCTTACCCGGGTTTAGAGGCGGGTAGGTCTTCGGTCAGTCGGCTAGGGGCACAGGTCAAATGCCTTCTGCAGGGACTCGGGCTGCTTTCTGGAAGTCTCGGAGGGCTTCGGGGGGTATAGAATATCGGAGTCCTTTCTGGTTAATATTCGCGGGACCGCAGAGCCCAAAGACCAAAAGACTCTGCAGCCGGATTCCACGGCCCGCTCGGCGGTCGTTCTCGAAATTTCACTTGTAAAATGCTGAACAGCAAAAGAGGACAAGGCTCCTAGCAGAACACAGCAGAGTCAACACGACCAAAAGATTCTGATGCTGGACTCAGTTATAATTTGCCTTCTAATAATGATGCTGGTTTTCAATTGGCACAACGTCTTTGTATGTTCTTGGTTCTCTACCCTGCCAATTAGACAGTTCTGTTACTTCAGGGTCCTAGAGCCTCTGTCTGAGGTGTGACTCGCACAATGGCATGGTCTCCCCTTGGTTCATTCTCCTACCAAATAGACAACTCTTTGGCTTTCTTGCGGGTCCCAGACCCTCTCTCTGAGGTGCGTATCCTTGATTCGCACCATGGTGTTGCCTCGCCTTGGTTCACTCGCCTGCCAAGTAGACCACTTTCTCAGACTTTCCTCATGGTCTCAGACCCTCTCTCTGTGGATCACTTGTTCAACCCTGTGCCTCCTTGTACCTTGTCAGTTCCCAGACGAGCCGTGTACCTGTTTCCCCTTTCCAGGTCACTACGGGTGTTCTCCGAGCTTCTGCTGCTGCTTTGGAGGATCTGGGCCTCGATCGGTACTATGTTGCGGTCGGCAGCAGTTCGTTTGGCGTCCGCTCCTTCCCGGCTGGTGTCCTTTCCCCAGGATCACTCGCTGGTGCAATGGAACCCTGGAGGGGTCTGTATTACATATATTTAGCTATGAGGGAAGAACACCAACACTTCCGTCTCCCAAGCTCCTTCTCGCAATAACAAATAATTGGACTCAGGCTAGCAGAAGAGATACACACACTACATAAGGTTATAAAAAATGACTAATTATAGGCCATTTATTAATATCAAATAACTAATAATAAACAAATAGAACACTAATACATACAAACATGCACACACAAATAGATAGATTGGAATATAAATGTCATCGCCATGATCCATGAGGCAGAGGAAAACTTCATCTTGGCCACCAAACATTGCTTAGTCCCTCAGCAGGTAGGCGAAGAGATCGCTATGGTCAAAGGGGTCTGAAGCGGAGCATCCTCCCTATCAGCGAGACTGCAACTTCTGGGGTTCAACATCCAACAACCACCTTTCTGTGGTGCCCTCTCCTTTATGGGGCATCCCCTCCCTCCTTCCAACCTGCGTTGTGCCCTCGGCCGAAAGGCAGATCACAAGTCGAAGAGACAAAGGGTGGAAAAATCCAGTTGAAAGTGGTAAAACCCATCACTTTTCTACTTGCATGCGTTCCCAGACCCCTTATCGTGCATCTGCAGTGCACTCCAGCTCCCCTTCTGTATTGGCCCTTCACTGGACAATACAATAACTATTCTCTGTGTCAGTCCGCTTGCAAAATATATATGTGACCTTGCTCTGTTTTTCCTGCTACTTGTTCATTCTGTGAGGCCTGCGGAAGCGCAGACTTTTTTACTGCAATGGTAGATGAGTGTTCAAAATGGCGGTGTATCAACACCATGTTATTCTGGCTCACATTTTACACACAAGCATTACAAGGTCTCTAACTGCAGTAACGTGAGAAGTCCTGGTGTTGGGGGGCCGTTCTCTGCTTCCAAGGGACTAGCCCTTGTCTCGTTCTCTGCTCTCCATCTTGCCGCTACAGCAGAGTCTGAATACCTTTGAATCTCCTACGAAGGGTAATTATACCTCTTTGGGCCAATCACTGGTTTCAGAAGACTAGACCGATCATTCTGTTTCTCAGACATAATCATTGTACTCACTGTTCTCTTCTTCATCTCCGTACTAGCCTTAAAGCTGTTTGTCTGATATTTGGAAGTCTTTGGATTCTTGTAGCTCTAAGTCAGGTGGAGTACTTTGGCAATAGAACATGTCCTTATACTGTGTATGTACTGCCCTGGTGCTATGACAGAGTAACCCCACGCCCCAGCAACCCACCTAGGGAGGAAGGGACGTCCCCAGATTCATCACACCGACCTTTGTTGAACTGCCAGGAGAAGCCTCACAAAGGCCAGGGGACGGTAGACATTCCCCCACTTTGTGGAAATGTGAAAACCAACCTGGAAATGCTAGGTGAAGGGAGACATTCACCCTATTTTGTAGAACTATAAATACCAGCCTGAGAGGCCAGGGTAAGCAGACATTTCCCCTACTTTGCGAACTATATCTGTCCAGAAGAAGGGAGTCCTCCTTCTGGAGTCCTGTTTAGTTTAGTTATAAGGGTAAGAGATAGAGGTAGGGTTTTGACACACAACCATGGACTTTTTATTTGCATTCATTTTGAAAGTTCCTTAGTATTTTTTTGAGGCAGGGAAACACCTCTTAGAGTTTAGGGATAGTTCTGTTTTCTTCTTCTGTTGATTAATAAGTCTTTGCCCAAAAACATGCCACCTGCGCGTCAATCTCCTTCCACCCCTTACAAGACCCATAGGGGGCTTTGCCTGCTGATTAGGTTTTGTGATTACCTTGTTCTCCCATACCATGTTATTTTATACTGGGTGGCATATCTGTGGCAGTGGACCCACATATAGGCAATGGGGTAACGGTGGTCTTTTTTGACACTGTTTTTTAAATAATACACTCGGTATCTTCTTAAAACTGTTTTATACTTCAAATACTTTGTCCTTAACTGTCACCAGCACGGGGTCGTGGTCAGACAGTGATATAGACCCTAATTCAACTTCCCTCACCTCGCCCATCAACCTTGCTGATACCCACGCATAATCAATTCTGAACAGGGATTGATAAATATATATGCGAAAAACACATATAGCCCCTTTCGCTTCCCCTCTTGGTCTGCCAAACATCACTCAGTGCCACAGTTTCAAAACTTTCCTTTAATGCCCATTTTTGGGGGTGCTGAGCTCCTCCCCGCTCCCTCTTTTCTATCCATGGCAGGGTCCCACGCCAACTTAAAATCACCCATTAATAGAATCTCCCCTACTACAGAGCACTCCAGTTTAGCTGCCACCTCCCACAAGAATCCATCCTACCCTGTGTTGGGTGCATATACTGTCACCATGATAACTTGTCTATGTTCAAGCTGCACTAATACAAATAGATACTTCCCCTCACCATCTGCCAGGTGCTGCACAGTTGTAGCCTTAAGCAAATCTTTGAACCCTATCAGGACCCCTGAGGTCTTCCCTTTTGCATTAGATTGGACTATCTGGGAGAATTGCTGCCATCTCACCGCAGATCTATCTGCCTTCTTTATATGCATCTACTGCAGCATAATAACATCTGCACATTCCCTTCTTACCAGGGCTTCCACCTTGTTACGCTTCACAGGGGAATTTAGACTCCTCACATTATGACACAACTTTGTATGCGAAGCATAGTAAAAATACTTATTGTTACGCCTACGTTGATCCCACATCCCCACCAGTATGCGCTACTTGCCACTTGCTGCCCCCCCCAGCTCCCAACTTCCCCAACCTCCCCCCACCCCCAAACAAACCATCTCAGGACCAAGCCAAATAACCTATGATGCCCTCAGGGACCTACTCCCAAGCGTTGGCGTAATAATTTATGTGAGGTCCCCCCCCATTGGGAAGTATCCTAACCTCTCTCCCTGATAACAAAGAATTAATCCCCAGCCCCCCCGCTGCGGGCTAATATGAACCATTGTCCTACCCTTCTTCATTTACCCACCTCCCTCCAAAGCTTACTTTGCCATTTATTCAACTACCAAACATCTCCAACACCCCCTCTGCCCCGCCCCCTTGTTCCCCAGACCGTTCAATCTTGCCCCCCTACCTCCCATGCTCCCCTGCACCATAAGTCCCATTGTCTCCTCCCACTTTGGGAGGATGGCCTTGCTCGTCTCTCAGTGGCCTTCCTCCTCCAAATTCAGCAATGCCAGTCCCTCTGCACATTATGCGACACAATGCTGCGCACCCTCCAGTTTGAAAAGTAAGCCGAACGGAAATGTCCACTTGTATGGAATTTGTTTTGCAATAAGAACCCCCGTCACCTGGCCCAGGTGTCTCTGTTGTTACTAAGGCCATGTCTTGGAATAACTGCACCTGTGCCCCATTCACTGAGATATTACCGGCAGTTCTCACTGCATGCAAAATGTTCTCTTTCAAACCATAGGAGGTAAGGGCAACCTGGACATCTCTCGGTCTTGGTCCCTGTTTCCTTCTCCTCGGCCCCACTCTATGCACACGATCGATTCCAATGTCCTCTGGCTGTACGTCCAACAATAAATTCCTGAAACATTGTTGGATCATATTATTTAGGTCTGCGTCTGTCATTAATTTGCTTAAGCCTTTCACCCCAATATTGGACAGGCGCAACAGGTCCTCCAGGTCTTCTGCCTGCAATTCCAGGTTGTGCGAGTCCCTAGCCAGCTGGTCCAGCAGTTCACTGTTCTGTCGCACCTCTTCCGATATCTTCACTAGACCCTGTTCCATCTCCTCCACTCTCTCTCCTTATACCTCCTCGTCCCCGTTCACTTCTGTGAGGGAGTTCCTTAGTTCATCATGCAGCGATGTGAACTGCTCCTAAAAAGTATTAATAATCCTCCCTTCTCTGTCATATAGGCATTCCTTAAGGTCTTCCTTGCTGAGAGCCCTCTCCTTGCTTTCTTGGGCTGCCCTTTTATCCAGCATGGGGTCTGGCATGGAGTCACATGCTCATGAATATTCCCCGTCGTCAGGCTGGGAATCCTCGGTAAAAGAAAACAGTTTTAGTTTCACTTAGACTGTCTTTCTCCTCTGAACCTATTACTGAGCTCTGGGTCATACTGCCCAAGCCAATGACTGCCTGCTCCCTAAGCCCCTCCTCTGATAGCCATCTTCAAATTTGGTAAGCACGTAAAGTGGCAGTGTGACCAAGAAGAGCCGCAGAGGGGACGGCGGGAGAATTTGCGTGTGAATCCATGCCGGACCCATGCTGGAGAACAATAGTTACAGGTAAGTAACTTGTTCCTGCTCCAGCATGGGGTCTGGCATGGATTCACATGATCATGAATAAAGAATTCATACCAGTACAACACTACACAACCACGGGAGGTGGCAAGGCTCAACAGAAGCATTTACTCTTACCTCCGGAACAGGATCACCTTCAAGCGAACAGGTTGCTTAGCACTGCCTGGCCGACCCTGACCTCCTCCCTGGAATCCCTGTCGACGCAGTAGAATCTTGTGAAGGTGTGCGTGGACCTCCACTTAGCAGCCCTGCAGATGTCCAGCAGGGGCACACCAGACAGGAATGCCATTGTCGCAGCGATCGCTCTAGTGGAATGCTGGGGCTGGGGCAGTGTGGCAAGAGCTCAGTGATTGGTGTAGATGAGAAATACAGTTTGTAAGTGAAACCATTTTGACTTTTACTTATGATTCCCGGCAGGACGGGGAATATTCATGAGCATTTGAATCCATGCCAGACCCATGCTGGAGAGCAACAGTTACAAGTAAGTAACTTGTTCCTTCTCCTTCCTCTGCTCCTGCTGTTCTCTCGCCCGCTGCTTCAATCAGCACTCCAGCTGGCCTTCTTGCATGACTGGGGGCTGCCTCCTTCTGGCTGGGGTGCCCTTCTCTTTAGATTTTGATATCTGGGTGGTGCCCCTCCAGAAAAGTATGTTCCTCAACTGCCCGTATGAGGGGGGGGGGGGGGTCCGTCATCGGTACTGTAGACAGGCCTCCCACACTTGTCGGCTTCTTTTGCTTATATTCTTGCAATACTGTATGTGCACCAGTCCCTCAATGTGCTACTTCCACCGGTGGCTCCTCACCTTCTCTCCCCCTTCTCCTACTCCGGGTACCTTCTTCAAGGGTCGCCCCCAAGCTTCCTCACATGGGATTGGCCTTTGTCCTCTTCCAGGGTCCCCGCTCTCCTTCCACCTGCATGCAGGTCTTTTTCTTGCCTTTGTTCTTGCTGCAGGCCTTGCTGCCTGCTCTGCTTTCCTCCCACTCATTGTATTATTTTCAGGCATCCACCGACTATCTCCCAGTTACCCGGGGACTGTTCTCCTTAGCCCTGGATCCACTATGACCCCCACGTGGTGGCCTACCTTCCTCAAAAGCGTTCTTCGCTCGTTCGTCCCTGTATCACCAGGATCACTGCTACGACGCGACTGCACCATGTAAGGAAGACATGGTATCAAGAATAGCCAGACACAAGTGATCACAGTTCAAGGGTGTTTATTAAACTGTATAGGAAGGTTGGGAAAACGCCTTATCTGAACCCAAGTCTAAGATGGGAGCAAGCTACAACCATCAAATAATAAGGTAGTCCCAGTGTTGTCTTGTCAAATAAAAAGGCCTATACTAAGAAAAAGCCTATTGCCAATCCTTACAACTAATACAAAAGTGGGTGGGATAAGATTTACAAAAAGAAGTGTTCACAAATATTAACTGAGGATGTGGTAGCCGGGGGTCGTCCTTCCCCTCGTTTGAGCACAGGACAAGGCGGGAATCCTGAGCACGGCACTTGCTCGAGCTTTCTCAGCATGAGACAACAGTTCCAGCTTCAGCTATCAGGACCTTCGGTGGGTAAGTGTCTTTTCTACAAAAGTCTCTTGCATCCGAGCACCTGATATGGTCAAAACAACAAACAAAAGTTCCTGTCCGTATACACATTGAGTGATGACTTTTCACCCCTGAATCCCCCTCTTCTGGGCTCAGATCCCCCAAACAGTTCTTAGCGATATCGGGAACTTTGGAGGTTAGCTTTCTTGCTTCCGATGGCCTGATAGGTTAAAAAATAACGAGCAAAAAACTTCCTTTCAAATTCCACTTGAGGGGAGGATTCTTCACCCCTGGGTCCCCCTCTTCTGGGCCCAGATCCCTCTCGAAAATCGGCATCCCTCCCGTTGGGTGAACTCTGGCTTATATTCAAAATAATTTCTCGATTGCATTCACGTGTCGATGGGGTGATGGCTTCTCACCTCTGGATCCCCCTCTTCCGGGCTCAGACCCTTTTCAAATGTTTGCCTCCCTCCGTCGAGTTGCCTACGACTTTTCACAAATCAATTTCTCTTTTGACATTCACAAATCTTTGTCTTTTTAAACAGTTCACCGTGGACAACCCTCTGTTGGGTTCACTTTTTTCAACACACTGTTCCTTGGGACTTTCGACTTCGCCCCTCTTTATTGGCATTGCTGCGTTGGGTTCACTCTTGCCATTCCTTCCATGTTCTTCTGATGCAGGATTCACTTCCCTTGCATTCTCAATGGTTTGTCGGTCAAAGACTTTCGACTTTCAACTGTACAGGTATTTTGCTAAACCCCTGTATGACCACTTGGACCTTTTCCTCGCAGCTCCCTTAGGGCTTTCTAGTATCAGTAGTTTCATTAAACACAGGATCATCCAGAGTCTCTTGAGTGAGCACCCACGTGGGTGCAGCTGGCCTTCTCTAAACAATTTACAGTTCCTTGAACTTTCCTCGATGTGCCACTTCGTGACTTTCATTCTACACAGTTTCTTTATCGGTTCTCCCCTTGACTCAGCGGCTGTGATGAGCCACTTGGCTTTCTTCGTATCGGGAGTGAAGGTCGGTAACACAGTAGCAGGCGTCTCCCTCTATCCTGCTTATCAGTGTGGACAAGCTCTGTGTACCGTTGACATCTGTTGCAATACACTTGGCTATAGTTCAGTCTTACGATTCCTTCCACGGAGGTCTCGAGGGTCTGGGTCAGAAAGGGCAACGTTGCTTCTCTCTTGTCCGCCTTTCGGTTCTCGCCGCCTTTCTCCTCCTCTTGAGCTGCTGTGCCTGGATAGCCGTCTCGTCGTGCGGTCTGCCTTGCTCGTATTGTGCTCCACCTTTTATCCCTGTGGGGAAGGGAAAGGGCCATCAGGTGTGCGTGATTCTGGTCAATTGCCTGACTTTGCCTGACCCTTGGTTGGGACATGTCAAGTTAACGGTTTTAGTGTTAGTCCGTTATCTTTCACATCAGGAGAAAGTGTTTGTGTCGGAAAAGGAATGTGTCATGAGGAATTATATCTTTCGTCCTAGGGGTTTTCGTAAATTCAGAAGTGTGAGATTAATAGGGTTTGTGAAACAAACGCAAATGACGGATTATTATCATAAAATGATCCGGGGGAATTGTAGGAATGGTAATGTTTTGTCTGAGCAGATTGGGAGTGCAGGAAATAATAATCAGAGGGAAGGGAAGGAAAATGGCCTTCCTCGTCCCTTTCTTCGGTAGAATGCCGTGCCTGGAGTATTCCCCTGAGCACAATCCGGGTTCCCCTACCGAGGTGATCCTTCCCCTCTCGTTGTCACGATCCTTAACCAAAACCCCCACTGGCATGTCCACATGCCAGGTAAGGTCTGGGTTTGGGTTCCATTAGGGCCTCGAGAGCCTTGCACTACCATCCAAGACTCTATTGGAGTCAGTCCTGGCGCCTTTGGCGCAAGGCTCATATTCAGTATAAGGAACATCTTTGAAGGGGACTACTTTTCCTTAGGCCTGCAGCCAACATGGAGGCACCCACATAGTCTAGTTCCTAGAACGAGACTATGCGGTAGTGTTTTGGGCGTGGTAGCCTGGGACTACTTTACCTGGACTACTTTGCTGGAGGCTATTTAAACCACACCCAAGCTATAGAACACGCTTTGTGTTATTCTGCAGCCTGCAGAGTAACGCCCACCATGTCCAGTGTTCTTGATACCGGTAATCATCGGAGCAACGAGCCTGCAGAGGAGAAAAAACATCATTAGTAGACTCTTACCTGCGAATTCCATCCTGAATCAGCCCGATGCTCGTCCATGCTTCTGCTACTCGCGGTCACCCATCCAGCAATCAGCATCTTCTGGACACCGCATACTCCTCGGAACGAAGCAACCTGAAGGGGGAGAGAGAAAAACAACGCTAGACAAGGTTATTTACGGCGAAAGCCTCAGCCATCACAAGAACCTCACCTGGTTGGCCATCTCTTGGCCGGCATCATTCGGCAATAACACGCTCACCTGAAAAGATCACAGCGACCTGTAAGGAGAGAAGAAACACAGGTTAACAAGTAAAAGGCGAAGCAGCGCCGCGCTTAGCGCGTTACTTACCAAATCGTAGTGCGCCTCTTTCGCCATCCATACCGGCAGGTGCTCAGTCCAACCAGCACGACCCGCCGAATCTCCTGCTCACCTAGGGGGGTAAAGAAAAGACATTAACCACAAAAAATGGAAGGCAAGTGCCATATATGGTGGTGTTGTGAAGGCCCAGCCAGACTAGCTGGAGCCTTCCCAGTGATGTATGTGGTGGGTACCTCCTGTGGGTGGGACCCGGGTGAATAGAGCGTGTGACGAATATGCATTCTGTGTTGTGGATGTCTGGTATCTGGTGGTTGACACAATGACTGAGACAGCCCTGCCCGAAACCGGAATGAATGCAGTTTGGAGTGTTCAATGGCTCGGTACTTGTCCCAATACACATAACTTGTTGTGAGTGTCTGGAGAGAAGTGAATGGCCTGAATACCTCGTGTGCCTGGTTGGCTGGCTGCCTGCATGAATGCCCTTAGTCGTGATTGGGTGCTTGAGTGTGACCCAGCGGAATGAATGGGAGATAACAGTATATCTGGGGACCTCTCACTGCTAGGAATCGTGTTCAGAAGCTGAAGTCCACTACGACGAGTAACTGGAGTAACTGAAGCTTGACCTTGAAGCCCCGCTGGACGAGAAGTAGTGCTGTTGCTCTCCTTCACAATCTGAAAGCTGCTGTGTCTCCAACGACTGACCCAGAGAGGACCTGGTAAGGCGCCCTCTTCCCGAGCTACGAGGGACCATCGTGCACAGCTGATCTTTGCCAAAGCTCCCTGGTAGACAGACCTTCGACAGGCTGCCGACCCGAGACGGGGACTGCCGCGGAATCTCAGAGAGACACCCGGACTGTTGTCCGCCACTATCGCCGACCGCCGTCGCCGACCGGAGTCGCCGTGCTCCCGTTTGCCTAAGAACTTCATTTGATCATCGGACGCTCTCGTCTGCATCGTCGCCCGCTTTATCCCGCTGGAGAAGGCTTGACCGTCGACGCGCTGAGGAGCATCTGCCGGTGGGTTTCCCGCCACCTAACGACCACGGAGACGCCGACGACTCGATGCCCTTGCTGGGCCACAGTTCTTCATCCTCTCTTTGCGGTCCAGAACTATCGTCACCGAGGTGCCCTGCACGCCTCGTCCTTGCAGGACGCCAACGCTCTGTTGTCGACGAGCACCGCTAGGAACGAAGCTGCCACTTCACGGCCGTAGTTCAACCTGTTCGCCGTCGGACGTTCGACAACCTGTGACTCCTACCTTAAAGGGAGGGCACTCAAGAAGGGCCGTTGATTCCCCTACACCGAACGCCGAGTTCCTCGATGCCTCTCGACGATCCGTGGCTCCTGCTTTAAAGGGAGTCACTCAAGAAGGATCGGTCGACGCATCTTCGGAGACTCTACTCCACCAGATACATTGGGGGGGGGGGGTAAAACCTTAATAGGAGGAAATAAGACTACCGTTTCAACCATTTTACGTTTCTGCCTATCTCTATTGCTGGTTTCCTCGTTATTGATCTGTGTGACATTTTAACCGTACAGTTGATGCACTTTAATGAGATTCGATAACACTGGTGGTACCACTTTAGAATTGTATATATTTATTATTGTTGACTTCCGAGTACAAAGTGCGTTATTGTGATCGTGTACATGCCTTTGAATATTAATTATATAAAGACTGTGTTTTCGGTAATACAGTGTGTGGACATTCCTTTGTGGGGTTTCGGGGACTACACTGTACTTAAGAACCAGCCCGCATCACCTCCTGAGAAGCTAGGCCTTGATTGCTCGTCCATTGCTACCAAGTAGAGAGTCTTGGCTGGGGTCCTCTGTGCCTCTGCTCTACCATATAGAGAGCAGAAGTACAGACACCCCCTACCAGTCTTTACACATGCCCACTGAAAACTATGCACCCCTGCAAAGAAGGTAGGACGGAGAGCACACCAAATACTACAATAAGGTGAGGAGAGAGCCATAGGGTCGAACTCAGGGGAGGTGGGAGAAAGCCGTACCTGATCTTGAATCCAGTCCTCCTGTGCTTTCAGGCCCGGCATCCATCAAGGCACCATCCGGGATCGGGGAGACGGTTCCAGGTGCAAATCAAGCAACCAGGGCTGAGTGGCATCCCCGTGGATACCATGTGAGCGTAACACTCGTCTACCCCTAGGGTTGGGATAAGAGAGGGCAAGTTGTTCCCTGGCCACCTGAATAAGGGATTATCAGGAACTACTTGGGAGAATACCCTCAGGTTTCTCACAACCCCTGCCAGATACGGGGCCACCTCCTAATAAGCCACCAGTCTTCCGGCTGCCGTGCTCTGCTGCTCACATCCCCCATATATCTACTCCTCATGCCACCGTCGCCTTCGTGTCTACATGCTACAGGGCCTGTCCTTTTGTTGTGGGGGGCACACAATGCTTTCAACGTAGGTCACAGCCTTTTTCCTTCCTTGCTTTGGTGTTTCTTATGCCCAGCCCGCCTCTGGTAGATGGATGGCGCAGCTTGCTTACTCGGCCCGGAGCGGAGCTGAGAACTACACATCCTCACACGCTGACAGCAACCTTGGAATCCTCTTCACTAATTTTATAGACTTCTGGTAACGGGGACCCGTTTCCAGTGAAGATCCAAACCATCGACAGATCTTCTCGCCCTGAGCGTCCTTCTCGAGTCTGAGGCCTTTAGCACACTGTGATGGCAGACGATAAAAAGAAAAACCTCTTCAAGCCCTGCTCCAAGTGTCTCTTCAAGAATGTTTTTGTGGATGATCAGTATTAATAATGCTTGCACCCGGATCACGATATGGACAACTGTTCCATTTGCCAGTCCTTTTCACCGAATACTCGAACGGATCATCACCGAAGGTTGGTGACTTGACTAGAGGAAGGTGCCAGGGCCTCCTATATGGCCTTGGTTTAAAGTCATTCCTCTTCTGTGGTCGGCAGGCCTGTGTTAGGCAGAAACCTGTGCAGTTCCCTTAGGGACCACTGCAAAAGATTTAAGACTACAGGTTTTGGCAGTAAACCCACTTGGTAGCAGTCTGCACCACCCAGATTTACCTGGTAACTGTGGCTGAGCAGTCAGGCTTCCCTCAAGAAGAGTTAGGCAGTATGCAAAGTATACACAATAGGCACTCAGGTACAATAATACAAGCAAACACTGACCAGAGCTTTGGTATCAAGTATATAATTATTTATTTAAAAACATACAGTTGAAACACTCCAGCACTCTTATTGTAAAATATTCTAAACACAGTTACTATTGCAATATATACACCCCTTTTTCTTTATCAGATAAGTCACAGTAAAACACCACTTATTTTCATACACAGGTGAGCGCTTAACTAGATTGCACTCTAATAAGTTTGTGAGAAAGGGAGGGAAAAAGACAATATGGAAAGGTACACCACTCTAAGATTCAGGAACACTGTTAGCAAGGCAGAAGAGCAAAAGTCACTGGTGAGCCAAAATCCAAAGGCTGGGCCCACTCTTAGAGAGAGCAGAGCACAAATGGGCCCAAGATCACACAGTTACACTAGGCTTAGAAAGTCTTGCAGAGGGTTCAAAAAGAGTTTAGAGAGGCTTTAAGAAAGTTTAGCCAGGGTGTCCCAGACTAACCCAGGTTCGAAAGCCGGGGGCTAAATCTACCCCGTACAGTCGGTAGCAAGGGAAGCCAGGCGGGACACGGTGCCTTAAGTGGGAAGGATCCTCCAGCGGTGGCAGTTGTTCCTGGTAGTGGGTGCAAGTTGCGCCGTCGTCCAGGGGAAGAGAAGATCTCGACTTGTAGGAAAGATGAAGGTCGTTGCACTACCAGGGAAGAAACCAGCCGCGGAGTTTTCCGGTTAAAGGTGGTTCCTTTGTTTCGCGGTCGTGGTAAAACGTGGTATCCCGGTTGCCGGGGTGCTTGGCACGGGCAAGGCGGCCACGAGGTACATCGGGAAAGCGAAAAGACGGTGAAACTGGTTATCCCCACCAGTCAAAGGAAGAAGACTCTCCGGCGGGAGATCTCCTCTGTCGTTGGGAAAAGTGGTGAGGCAGTCCAGCAGGGCTCCACCGGTGGTGGTGTCGTGGCAGGTCGGCTCAGCTTCTCCCTCGTCGGATTCTTAGGTCCTGTGGCGACTTCTGAAGTTCCAGTCCCCAAAGCCCTGCTTTTATGCAGCAAACCCCCATTCACTCAGCCTAGCTGTCACTCAAACATGCTAAGTGGTGAGCCGGCCGGCTCACCACTTGGGCCAATCAGGATGGAGTGCTACTTGAGTTGCCTAGGCAACTCAGTCCAGGGTGCCTAAATTTCCCTCCACCCCTCCTAAGTACCCCAGACAGAGTGGCACCACTTTTGAGGGCTTCTATGGAGAAGCCCGCCAAAAAGTGGAACAAAGGGCTCGACTTGGGTTGGAGTCACAGAAGAGAACACAAATGCCATTTTAGAATCAAGTTTTGGCAAAAAATACCAACCGGAGAATTAATATTAATTAAATAAACCGGCGGTATGTTCGAGGCTACCGTAAATAATTAAATAAAGATAGCCTAAAACAATGGGAAATCCCATAGGAAATTATTCACGGTTGAATATAAAAAGTAGTATCCACTGCCACCAGCCAAAACTCGATCAGGGGGGACGGAGACGTGCCCCCTCGACTAACAGACCCCGGGGCAATTGAATTGCCCCAGCCAGTACGTCCACAATATGACGGTTTGTACTGGTTCTGTTCAGAATTTAAGACTAGTAAAGTCAATGGTGACTTTACATGCCCTGGGAGACAGTAGTCAGTCCCAGGGTATGGAGTCTATACTGGGGGGTCACTATGACACCCCTGTGTCACTGCACTGAGGGTGCTGTGTAACACACATCACAAAAACACAGGAAGCCCTGTGGAGTAAAAGACCCCATAGCCCATTAAACACATCTAGATTCAAAGGAACACACTCAAATCATGCCCAAGAGTGAGGGTAAAAGAGTCTCACTCTTGGCAGGAGAAAAAAATAAACCCCAAAAATCCAGCAAAGCTTCTGGGGGACTCACTAGGTTAGGAAATTCAGCCTAAACAGAGAATTCTCCCTAACAGCCTGTGAAACAAACTCCCTCTTCCAAGTGATTGAGGTTGCATGAGGAAACTTTCCCTGGGGAAGAAACCTAAAAGGGGACACAAGTCGCACACTTCGATCACACCCCTGTCGGCAGCTCAGACTACGACTAGACCACCATTTTCATCTCTCTCTTCGTCTGTCTGTAGCGATGACTCTGTCGACCAGCACAGGTATACATTTTCAGCGACGATCCGCAATCCGAAATCAACAACCTGTTTGACAGTTGCAGCATCCATGATTGCTTTGTCGATGACTATGACTGCTGCCTCCAGGATTGCTTTACCTCCCAGACCGGCTTCAGCACCGTTGACGTCTCTGGCACCATTGATGACTCTGCAAGCAGTGCATTGACGGGGGTTCCAGGGAGTAGTCCCGTGTTGGCCAAGCAGTGCTTCGTAACCCGTTGGTTGTGTATATGTACTGCTGTGAATCGTATTCCTAAGAATGTGAGTCAATGAAAGATCCAATGCTGGAGAAGGAACAAGTTACTTACCTGGAACTTCTGTTCTCCAGAATTGGTATCTTTAATGGATTCACAGGCGACCCTTCTTCCTACCCCTCTATGGCTCTTCTTGGTACCTTCTGCCACATTATGTGCATTTACAAATCTGAAGATGGCCGCCAGGGGTGGAGCTAGGGAGAGCTGATGTCATTGGCTGGGGCAGAATGACCCAAAGTCACAACAATTGGCTACATAATTGCTGAGCAGTTTTTTAAGCTTTAAAGAAAACTCCTTTAATATTACCGAGGATTCCCAGCCTGACGGTGGGGAATATTTATGACCATGTGAATCCATGAAAGATACCAATGCTGGAGAACAGGAGTTATAGGTAAGTTGGTTTCAAAAACCTCAGAAGTGGTTTTCTATGGAATTAGAGTACATGGGGTGAGTTAACAAACCTTATTTAGGGGGTAGAAACAGGTATAACTGGTGCAAAGCCTTTAATGTACCTCTCCCTTGTCTGGTTGTGATTGGTGGAGTCCTGGCCAAGAATTTCCCCTGGACTTCCCCTAAGGGGGTGGGATTGGGGGAGGACCTCCGATGAACCTAGCTTGCCTTGTTCCTCACTACGTGAGACACTTACACCTACATGTTGGCTTTGCCAACCCTTGTGTAGCCTTCGCAAGATTCCTAGCTCCCTGCAAAGGGTTACCTTTGGGACTTGTGACTTTTGGAAGTCAGTATTGTGTTTTTCAACTCTTTTTGTATATTTTACCCGATTTCAAACTGGTTTATTACTTATCTTTTGTTTTCTTCACTTGCTTTATTGTATTAGTGTTCTTTCTACTGATGTAACTATTTGAAAAGTAAAGTGTTAGTGTTATTTAGTAAGCGCAACCCAAGGTACTAACTTAACCCTTCACCGCCCTCACTCTCCTGTGTCTAAGCCTTACTGTTTGGCCAGACTTAAGTTTATTTCCCTGTTCATCAGAATAATGTGACCGCTTAGAAAATCCATCTTAACAGTTGTAGCCACAACTTAGGTTTTCTATTAAGCCTACCTAAGGTGAAAACGGCCAATGTACTTAAAAGCAAGCAAAAATGTTAATGTGCTCATCCACTGTAGTGAAAGGGCCGTTCTTAGCCAACAAACTACCAGCACAGTATTCAGATGCTATCTGGCCAATGCAAACCATAATAAGTGCATTATCACTGCTTTTGTTTGTACTTTCTGATCCACTGCAACAATATCCATTCCAATGAATAACAAGAGCATATTCCTGAAAATGTTACAAAAGTAAGAAAGTTTAACTTAAAGTAATCAATGGGCGAATGATGACTTATTGGTTTCTCTATTTTGCAGGGCTATGGATTTAAGCCAATGCATAATGGAGAAGAACTTACATGCACTGTCAGGACTCTTAGGAGGAGCACATTGTACAAATTCAGGGTATGTACCCAGGATGTAAAGCAACTTGTGATTTGAGGATTTCTATTAAGTGTGTTAGTGCTTCTCTGTTAGCTTGTTCTATGTCAGGTGAGTAATAACAATCACTTTCAAACTTTTGGGTGTCTCAGTTAAAGCATTTCTCTCCAAGTTCAAATGGACTTCACTGCTTGGTAGAATTTCATAAAATGACTTCTACGTTTGTGTGCAGCCATTTTATCATAATGTATAAAACCATGGCTTTAAATTGAATAAGACATATCATGAACCCTAGTTTTTTCAGTTAAATCATTTTATGAATGCTGTTGAAATGGTGTGTAAAGTTTCATAAGATTCTGTTAAAGTTTGCTGGCCCGATTACTTCGCCAAGCCTCTGTAGATAGTATGGTGAAATATTTTGTCTTGGTAAGATTTTGCCATAAGCTTACCCTACTGCAAGGCTACATGGGGACATATCGCTTTTTTTCCTCAGTAAAGAATATACTGTTTACTCAGCATATGACCACTACTTTGGCCCAAGATTTTCCACAAGATTTGCAACATATACACTGTGGAAGGTCAGAAGAAGAAGGCGGACAAAAAGAGGTGTCATTTCTCCCTGTGATTTTATTCGAACAATAAACAAAAGGTCTATCTAGCCATAACAAAAAGGAGTTTTCCGTACCCAACATAAATCTAACAAGGGTGCTCGTCGTCAGTGAGGAAGCACAAATCAAAATAGTTTGTCCTGGGTTCAAAAACGACCCTAGCTGAACCTACCACTAAGGATTGTATCAACTAACAAAACAAAAAGGGGTTCCAGACAAATGACTCCCTTTTCCAAGACAGATCTTCTTAGCCTTAATAGACTATCTTGAGATAATCAATCAGTTCTTTTAATAACTCAAGGGTACTCTACCACCTTCTCTCAGGTATCCCGTCTTGACTTATGTACAGTTCCTTGTTTCCAACTCGATGGTCTGGGCCTCTACTCCTCTGGATTTCTTTTACATCAATATCTCTCTGTCGTACTTGTTTCACAGTCTCTAATTCCACAGAGACCAGTGTCCCAGGTCCCTTTTACCCCTTCTTTATCTTCTAAGCACTTCCACTTATGGCAACCAACACATAGGTTCTTCTGCTCCTCTTTAATAATGTGTTGGTCTACTCAACCACTGAGACATGAATTACCAGTCTTTTGACATTCCTCACTATCTTTACTGCTTTTATATTCACTGACATGAGTATTATGAGCCTCTCTGTATTTGTGATACTCTCTGCTGGATCTCCCGTGGTTCCCATTACTAGCTTGTCGGGTTGGAGTCACTGGTTCTTCCTGTGGGGTCGGGATCACGCCAACTCACAAAATGCTTTCAGCGCCTTCCATCTCTGCTTAGCTCTCCATGGCTCCACAGAGTATTCTGCTGGATGGTCTGGGCGTAATTGTCGGACCACGTGGTCCACCTCCCTGAGGTCACGCCACCACCAGGAAATGCTTGCCACACACCCGTCTGTTCCCTGCCAGCTCCTGAACAGCTTTCCTCCTTCGTTCTCCACGTCCTCTCAACTGAGGACCTCCCGGAATGCCCTGGCTTCTCCTCTCGACCGAGGACCTCCCGGAATGCCCTGGCTTCTCTCTCCAGGTTTGAAACTTTCTGTGCTGCACCTGCTCTGTGAACACAATTCCCTAGGGCAAGTCTGTCTTTGCTTTTTATTCATCTGAGCTGGGTCCTCCCCAGCAGAGGATCCTTGTCCTTTTTCTCTTTCCCTGAAGTATTTTTTCTTACTCCATAATTCACATTCTTGAGAGTGGTCTCTATTTGCCATGGAGGAGTGATTAGCATTACTTTGCCACTCTTCTTCTCAGTGGATTTGTGTTGGGTTTGAATACTGGAAGTTGTATTACAGTGGCAAACATTGGTCTGTTCAGGTTGTAAGGTCTACAGTGATGGTCTTAGGGGTTCCTAGGAAAGCAGGGCAGGGAGTTCCTTCACAGAATAGGAGTCCTTATGCCCAAGAGAGGAGTCTGTCCCTGTGAGGTCCTGCTTACTGCCACTCTTAGGGGGAATGTCACATAGCCGGCTCACCTCCCTTGCCTCCGAGAGAAGGGCTCCCCTTTGGGGAGAAATTACGAGATCCCGTCAATTGTCACAACATCCATGGTCCTATTAATCATTCCTGGTAGGAAAATGTTCATTTCTTGTAATTCTTCCTCCATTAACTGTAGTGGAGGACACCAGAAAATCTGTTGGACTTTGCCTGATTTTTAGGATGTGAGGTCATTTTTTAGCCTCACTCAACTGATGTAGTCATTTTGTTTGAGCAACACGGGGCATCTCTTCTGGCTCCCAGTGCAGCAAGAGTTTATCCATTTCTATTATGTTTTTTCTTTTTTTTACTTGTTTCATTGAATTGACAGAAAAGATTGGTATTACCCAAATTGTTCGTTTACAATTGTTCGAATTAACAATTGACCGAATTTAAAGGGTCACAATTGACCTTTTCACAATTGACCGAATATATATATATATATATATATATATATATATATATATAGAGGTTTTGGGGGGTTTGGCGTTGGGTGGAGGGTTGTGGGGGGGTTTCCCCCCACATATATGGTACAATTGACCTTCACAATTCGGTCAATTGTGAAAAGGTCAATTGTCATTCGAACAGTTGTAAAACGAACAATTCGTATACAACCAAAAGATCAACCATATACAGATGCAAGATGAATATTAAATCAGATTTGCAATCCAAAGTACAATAACTATAAACACATCATATTAAAATATAAGTAGGATAAATGTCTTGAATACAAGAATTCATAAAGTTTACATGTACAAACTCCAAGTGTTAAAGTTTAAATATACATGGTGAAAAAGGCCTCAAATGGATGCATTCCTATCAATTAAAACCCAAAGTCAAGAACGGCAACAATGAAATATTAACTTACTGTTAGGAAAGATTTTTCTTTTAGGCAACTTTAGCTCCATATTCTGTGGACCCCCAAAATGTTTACTTTCGATTTTTGAACCTGCCCTGACTTTTTACAGAGTAGTGAAGCATTTGGTTTCCTGGCCTTCTGATCATTTTACCATGGGGAAATTGAAGAGTCCTTCAGACTGTCTTTCCCTTTTTATCTTATACTTTTTACCTGTTTTGGTAACTTTTCTAAGAGTGGACACAGCATCTTAAAATGCAGTGCATGGGGATACTTTTGTGTCACCCCAGACTTTTACACTGGGGATTTATGGTTACTTTTTAATGTGCCTAAGGACTAGCTGGTGGCAGAAATAACATTTTTACCATTTTGCATTTAGTTTAGTGTGCACATTTGCATTCACTGTGTCTGGCCACTAAATGTGGTTAGTGTCCTAAAATTAATATACCACAATGCTTTTCGCTTGTCCTTTGGCCATTTTGTTTCTTGGCATTCTTCCTGCCTTCTTATGGCAGGAAATCCCAAATATGATCATGCATTTGCCCGGGAAAACGGTTGTTTTCGCAGGCTCGTGCATGCCGTTTGTGTGTGGACACATGACGCGGGTGAGACTGTCTGGTCCCAGTCCAGAACTGTTGTGCCTGAATGTCTAGTGGGCATGCATGAGTAAAACCCACAGTGGTCCCTGATTGGACCACTGCTGGTTGAGTGATTGAAGCAGATCCTTGCTATTGGAGGGCTGTGTTTGATCACTCACCTGAATTTACTATAAGACGTGGAGTTCTGCAGCCATTCCAGTAGATCAGCAACAGAGCCAAGTAACCTGTGTAGCCATGCAGCTGACTTGAAGACCCATGGACGACTCCTGGAGTGTCCTGGCAATCTTTCCTGCAACTGTCCCAGTGAAGACCTGCTGGGCGACCTGATCTGAGAAGGCGCTCATCGTTGCTTCGACCCTTGGACTGGTGGGACCAACCAGTCTCGGTCTTCTTGCGTTGTGCAGCTTCGAGCCTCCAGAATCGTCCCTGGACCACGTGGCCCAACCAGCTCTGAATTGGCCTACCGTGCCAGAAGCGTCGCCGTTCCGTATTTGTCTGAAACTTCGATGGTCGCCAGCTTGTTCTACAAGATGCCTTCCTGCCAAGTTTCAGCTTCCCAGCATCAAGGGATCCTGTCCTGGAAAGTCTTCTAGGATCACGACTGGAGAGATGCCTGCTGTCGCTCATGTGTGGTGGTTGTTGCTGTAACCGGCTGCCATGCGTCTGGTAGTGTCCTGAAGAGGCCTGCATCAGTACATGCTCATTTCTTCATTGGAAAGAATTGCACTCAGCTCCTAGACCCGACCAGAATCTTCCTTGCACCTGCAGCTCCTGGGCATCATCTGCTGGATCCAATGGCAGGAAAACCTACCTCCAGTGACTCCCAGTTGACCCGGCAAGTATTTTGGGAAAATCAGAGTAAGGGCAGTGAGTAAGCAGAATACTTACAGATACCCTATCTCCCCTTTTAATAACCTTTGTGAATAACTTTAATTTGTTCCATTCACTCGCTTTTGAAATGCTTGTTTTAAACGCTGTTCTAAGAGATAGAAAAAGTATCTTGCATACTTGTAAAATCATTGACGTCTTCTGGAATTCTTTTTTACCACTTCAAGAATTTTTCCTGCCTTTGTCCCCTCTCCTAGAAGGAACTTGCTGACGTCTGGGCACAAGGCCCCATTCAACATAGTGATTGGACAGGGTTTACATTCTTGTGAACTGGCTTTCCTTATTGTATAATCACTTGCCTTCCTTTCAGGTGTTTAAGTGAATTGTATGCATTTATACAAACCAAAGGCAACTGTATATATGTTTTATAACTGAGTGTTGTGAGCTTGATTTAATTTTCTAGTGTTTTTGGGCCTATAATAGAATATTTTTGTACTTGCCTATTTAAGCAGAATCATTGTGTATTTCAATGTGTGGACTAGTTGTGGACCCTTGACCACCCTCCACGCATACCTTGATTGCGTTTGGCTAACCTCTGAGAGTTCCCTTGTTCACTGTAACTAGGGTGGCCCCCTGAAATCTGTCCTCCAGGCCAGATTTTAGAAATCCTTCTAAACAGTTATGTTGCATAAATAAGCAACAGGTGCCAATCCAAAGAACCATAAATAGGGATTATAATAATGAAATATCAATTGTATCTTAGGTCTGTAGGCTTTGCAAGGAAATTGAATTTGGAACATAAATGTCAGAACAGCCAGGAGATGAAAATGATCAGGTATACATAAATACTACAAACAGGAAAACCTTTCAGACTGGGGAAGGAAAATGTGAGTGGAAAGACGAGGAATGGAAAAAACATTTATAGTATCCTTACAGATCTATGTTAAACAAAAGGAGGGATATAAGTAACCAATAGTAACTCGAAAGACCTAGACAGGGATCAATTTTATTGTACATATCGCACACATAATACTGTCTCAAACACCAGAATTCATTTCTAAAACTCCACAGTAATACAAACATGCATAAAAAAATTGGTTAATAGTGGAGAAGAACTCAGTATCTAAATCACACATAAATATATTCACTATTGATCAATTTCATTACAAACAAAGTCCAACTTGCACAAGTGTCTGTCCTATCAAGGTGACTAAATGCTGCACGTTCATTGGGGGCATAGATGTTTTCTTCTTGTGTGTAACATCAGAAGGGGCCGGGCATCATGAAATTATTGTCTTCCTAGAGACCACCGGGAAGATAAGTGCCAGTCGTTTAAGCTCTTTAAGCTGAACATGCTAAAAGATCGGCGATTGAAACGCTCGGTGCCTTCGCGATGCAAGCTGAGGCCTCAACAGAATAACCCGCTGCTGCGGACAAATCCGTGCCAGAACAGGACATTCCCAGCTTCGAGTAAGAAGCCAAAGAAATTTCAGATCATAAAACTGAAGATTCCCACGGGTCAGACCTCAGCTTCAAGCGGCAGGCGTCACGCGCTGCTATGGAAGCTTCCCCTGGCAACAAGGTTGATCAGTATGGGGCGTGGCTTGAGCCATGGAATAAGCCGTGTCTCTGTGCGGCTCCTGAGGATCCCTCAATATCTTGATGTACATGGAAGTCTGAACGAACGTGTTATGGCAAAAAATCTAACCAAAGCTGTTGGAGCATATGAGGCATCGCAGGACCGTGCCTGGATGAAAATCCGTGACCAGAAATCGTAATTGGAGCAGAAAAATGCCAGGCCGGTGAACATAGTGGCCCATGTGAACTTTTCACGAGGTATACACACCAGGAATATCTATCACTGGGACGCATGCGGGGTGAGGCCAGACAGACCCCGCCCGGTAATCGCGCAGTCGCTGGGTTAATGCCGGTATCCTGGACTGATGGCCCCGAACTCAGCTGAACGCTGAGGTAGGCGTGGGAGGGTCTGTGGCTATGAACTGCAGCACCAGGAAAGGGAGCTGCTGAGGTGGTGCGGCTGGGCGGGCTCTGCAGGGCACACGGTGCTCGCGGCCCCACTGCGGCAGCCCTCGAGCTTGGCAGGAGCTAAGCGGCACAAGTAATGTCAACACCCCGGCTATATGACGAGAGCGGGTGAGGTGCACGTACGTGAAATTGACATTCACAAAGCGTACAGCGATACATTGGAACTACGGCGAAGACACACTCGCGGTAAGCGCGAATATGAGAATAAGAATATTGCTGGACACAAAACATGCAATGTTCGTTCCTAATGGTGTCAATGAATAAAGGTGCGGGCGCAAGCAGAGGGGTGCGACACCACTGGACGGGAGCATAGACGCTGAATTGCTCCGTCTGGGGACCTGCATTACTTATGACAAGAGCGCCTCTTTCAAAAGACACGTGCACTGGGTCATAACTCTGAGTGGCAGCTGCAAATCTGAATCAGGGTTCCCAGTTAGCCCTGTGCATAGAAGATGGGCAGCTCATCCCGAACGGACAACAATCTGGGCAGGAAAGTGGACGACAGGCCCGAATAATAAACATTATGAGACTGCGGGACACGTTATTGAGGGCTTAGACTAAGGAGCCCGAGATACGACCGTACGCCCGGACCAAGTAACTGTGCCGGGGTGACAGAGACTGATGTTACTGATGGCCCGTTGGACCCTGCAGTCTATGCAAGTAATGACACATCACGGCACTGCCACACAACGAAAACAGGGTGCAGAGCTAGCGTTGGAGGGGCAAACCGGCAAATTAAGAAACGCGCCATGAAGCTGGTACATGGAAAGGAGATGTGGGCAATCAAGGTGGTCTGCAAAGGAAGCAGGCTGAGTGACCGTCTGTCATTGGGCGGATAACACGGACCACTGAAGCAGGAAACCGGCAGACGCACAAAAGGGAAACCAAAACGCACATCCCTGTGACACGGGAGCATACACTGGACAGAGACAGCAGAGCAGACAAGTAGAGAGCAAGCACCAATACCTGAGCAAAGGACAGGATTGAACACAACACGGGCAAGGAACATTGAACCAACAAAAAGGAGATTGCTATAACACAGCAAAGATAGACGGAGTGAGCTTGCGCCGGAGAGGAAGTAGTACGGGTGGGCAGCACATCCATTGCTAGGAACCCATCTGGCAATAAGGAACCAGACCTGCACATCACGAGAAACCACGGAAGGGTCACCCTGGGAGGGGACCGCAGAAAACAAGGGATTCCCTGTCCCTTGGAGAATAGATCTAGAAGCACCACAGCTCCAGGAACAAGAAACCCAGCCTTAGCATAACATCAGAACACCCAAACCCCAGTCGTGCGCACGTTAACCCTCACGGCCCACGACAACGATACAGGCAACTGGCAAATTTCTGTTGTGTACTCGGGGGACAGTGTGCTCCAGGTGTTGAGAACCCGTACGAGTCCAGGCACCAAGATGACAACTAAACTTCCCAAGTCCAAAGGGAAGCAGTCCACACTGGAGGACTTCACGAAAACCCAGCAACTGACAGAGGGGGCTAGAAATAAAGACAAAAACCCACAGGTGGATACGACCCCAACACGCAATGACCGGCAGATCCTGGATGCAATCGCGGACTTAAAGGCGACGTGGGAGAGCAAGCTGGAGGCAGCTACAGCTGAACTCAAAGCAGCGCTGGAGCACAAAGTGGGCACAGTACAAGAGGAAGTCAACCTACTCGGACAGGTTGTACGGAAGATAGCAGAACGTACAGATGAGCTGGAGAATGAAGTGACCACAAACACGACGGCCCGAGCATCTCATGCCTCGGAGATCCACATACTGAAGAAACAGGTCAGCAATCTAGAGAACAGAGCGGAGGAAGCTGAAGGGCGCGCCCGGAGGAACAATGTACGCATAGGCCTTCCGGAAGGGGAAGAAGGCCCTAACCCGACGGACTACGTTGAAAACATGTTGCTGCAGGAAATATGAGGTGGGGCCCTTGCTCAAGGATTTGCGGTGGAGAGAGCACATAGAGCGCTCACAAGGAGACCTCCTCCCAGGAGCCCCCCCAAGGCCAATCATCGCCAAGATACTGAATTATCGAGACAGGGAGAAGATTCTGGAACACTTCCGGAAAGGGGGCACTTTACAAAGGGCAAACGCAACGATCTCGGCATATCCAGACTACACACTTCAAGTGCAGAGGCGGCGACTGAATTATGGGACAGTGAAGAGGAGATTGCGCGATGCGGGTCTGCAATATATGCTGATGTACCCAGCTAAACAAAGTTTTTCATAAAAACAAAGGTCTGTTCAGACATAAGCGATGGCCTACAACTAAAACCTGCAGACCTGCACAAGGAGGGACTGGAAGGTATTGGATAATGGGGGACCTCAAAGTAATAACTTGGGATGTTAGGGGGCTCAATAGTTACCTGAAAAGGAATAAGGTTATGATATACCTGCGTAGACAGAAAATAGATATAGCCGTAATACAAGAGACGCACCTTACAAAAGAAAAATTAGGTTATCCAGAAGAAATGGAAGGGGACGGTGGTTGGCGCGACATATTCGGCTTATGCTAGAGGGGTAATCATCTGGGTGGCGCCACATGTCCCATTCCAGTTATTACAATCCACAGTGGAAGCAGATGGGAGGATGGTCTCAGTGAGAGGGCTGGTGGAAAATAAAGAAATATGTATCATAAATACTTATGCCCCAAACCAGGACACAGTGGCATATTTTAAGACCCTGTATACCAAACTGAGCATGTACTTGGGGGAGGCAGTGATTTTGGGGGGGGGGGGGACTTTAACTGCACACTAAACCCGAGAGTAGACAGATCGGATAATAAAATAGACAGACCCACCCCGGCTGCCAGGGCACTGCAGTCATTGTTAACGGACTTCAGGTTTGAGGACGCTTGGAGGATGCGCCACCTGCAAGACAGACAGTACTCACACTACTCGGCCCCACAAAATGTACATACTAGGCTAGATTACATGTTTGTTACGCAAAAGCTGATGGCAGAAATAGTACAGATAGAATACAAGGCAAGGGTCCTGTCAGACCACTCGCCACTGGCCCTTATATGGCAATACAGACCTCCAAGAGCAAGGATACCAACGTGGCGCCTCAGAGCTGAGGCACTAAAAGATATGATGTTCAGGGAGGACTTGAGAGAAGAAATAGTAAATTACTTTGAGACCAATACTGGCAGTGTTGAGTCGGCTGGTACGCTGTGGGATGCCTTCAAAGTGGTAGTGAGAGGGATAGCCATAGCTAAGACTAAGGGACTCCAAGGAGGGATACTAACAGAACTACAAGAAGCGGAAAGGGAGCTGGAGAAAATGATGGGAAGTGAAGGCAATACTAAAGAGGACACTGAAACCATAAGCAGGCTGCAACACGTATGTGCTTGACACTGGGAGAGACTGTGCAATTTAAACTATAAGAGATATGTAGAAAGACAACATGCCAGAGGAGATAAACCAGGAAGGGCGCTAGCATGGTTATATAAAAGCGAGACCCCCAGACCAACAATCAGGGCAATATCGAAGGAGGATGGGCGTGTAGTGGATACCCAAGAGGGCATGAACAGGGAATTCCTAAAATACTATCAACAACTGTATGGGGATGAAGGGGGAAGCGACCACAGGGAAATAAAGGAAACACTGGAAGACATAGGTATGCCACGAATTAGCGCCGAGGAGCGAGAGGACTTAGATGCCCCGATTACCCTGGAAGAATTAGAGGAGGTGGTAGTGCAGCTACCCACTTGCAAGACTCTGGGGGCTGACGGACTCCCTAGTGAATTTTATAAAATGTATAGAAAGGACGTGCTCCCACGCTTTTAGCTATGCTTAATGAGGCATACAAAATAGGAAGATTGCCAGAGTCCTTGAGAGAGGCGATTATTATACCGCTCCCTAAACCCAATAAGCCTGACAAAGATTGCGGATCATTCAGACTGCTGTGAATGCTTAATCAAGATAGCAAAATGCTCACGGCGGTACTGGCAAACAGAATGAAACGGATTATTGACAAAGTAAAAAACCCCGGCCAGACCGGGTACATCCCACATAGAAATATAACTAATAACCTCAGGCAACTCCACCAAGTTATAGAACATACAAAAGGGGAAACTTCTGAAATCGCAATTGTATTGTTGGATGCAATAAAAGCATTTGACTCAGTTAAATGGCCATGGCTGATTGCAGCCCTGTCCAGTTATCGGATAGGACCTGGGTATCTTAAATGGGTCAAACTGCTGTACAGTGCACTGCTGGCCAGGGTCAAAACGGGTGCGATAATATCGGAAAGGTGGCAATTTAGCAGGGGTACTAGACAAGGATGCCTGTGGTCCCCCATGCTGTATATCTTAGCATTAGAGCCTCCGGCGATACATCTAAGGCAACAGTATGACATGATGGGGATAAACATAAATGGAGAACCACACTTGATTTCCTTGTACGCTGACGATATGCTGTTGTATTTACAATACCCTGAGGAAAACCTCCAATATGTTTTGGAGGTAATGGAACGATTTGCGGCGCTGTCTGGCATAGCGGTGAACCCCAAAAAATCATGTATGTTTCCTATGGGAAGGTATGTTGGAATTCCACGAGAGAAATTGCCTGTTCTACGAATACCCTGGGAGGTCAATACATTTAGATATCTTGGGATAGACATCTACCATACGGTGGAAGCAGAGCACCAACACAATACAGAGAAAGCGGTCAGGGGTATCGAAAATAGCATGAAGTTTTGGGTAAAGCTCCCTCTGGCGATGATGGGAAGAGGGGCAATGCTGAAAATGGTGGTTTTACCTAGATTATTGCATTATTTTGGGAATATACCATATTTGATACCAAGACGATTTTTTGATAAGATGCATAGTATGTGTAGGGGGTTCCTCTGGCATGGGACGAGGAGCAGGGTTGCCCTTTGGAAATTGCAAAATGCGTATGATAAGGGGGGCATAAAATTGCCAAACTTCTACATTTATTATCTAGCGAGCAAGCTACAATATGTGGCAAAATGGCTATCAGAATACCCAACCTCAGAATCTAGGTTGTTTAGACAGGACTGTGCCCCATTCTTCTTGAAGGAAATTATATGGTTGTCCAAACCAGACATGGAAGAGCGCTCAGAGATGATGACATTGGGGTGGAAAATATGGCATAAGACCTGTCAGATAATGGAAAACCCGACCCCCGTGTTCCCCGCGGGTGCCATTGGTTGCACTGGCGGGGAAAGAGGACCAGTTAATGAAGATAATCAGGAAACACTGGGAACCGGTAGGGATAGCGACAATAGGGGATATATGGCAAGAGGGGAGGATAAAGGAATTTGGGATGTTGGTGGAGGAAATGGGGTTACATACGGGACAATATATTACATATCGTAGGATGGTCCAGCGAATTAAAGAAACAGGGTCAGAAATAGTACTGGAAGAAGAACCGGACACCGCCATAGAAATAATATATGATATAGCGGAGGGAGGGCACGAGATATCTAGGATATATGAGCTGGTAATGTCCAAAGTGGGAAAGGAAGTGGTACAACTACGACAGGACTAGGAAGAGGAAGTGGGTGCCCCTATGAGTGATGGAACGTGGGAGCCGGCCCAAGGGTACCACAAGAAAGTGTCAAGGAATGCAAGGTTACAGCAAATACAGCTGTATATAACCCACAGGGCTTATATGACACCTCAGAGGATAGCTAAATTTAAAAATGCCGAAAAGCAAATATGCCCCAAATGCGGCAACGAAAACGCTGGGATGACGCACATGTTCTGGGCGTGCCGGGAAATCGAGAAATTTTGGGGAGAAGTAGCCCACAGATTGGAGGAAAAGGGGATTAAGATAACTGTTGAGATAGCATGGGCATGTCTGGTTGGGGATTTCCCCAGGCCAAGTAAACTTAAACATGTAAGTAAACTAAAGGATTTGGCGTATATACTCGCGAAGCGTAGGATTGCCATGGGATGGAAGGCATGTCACAGACCTAGGATAGAAATATGGTGGAAAGACCTTCAGAAATGGGAAGAAGCCGAAACTGTAGTATGGCAGGAAGCTAGAAACATTGGAGGGTCTGAAGAAGCAGAAACCCTGACAAACTGGAGACACCGAATAGCCACACTGTTTGGGTCCACTCAAGATTGGTCAAGCGACTAGGACCCAGCAGAGAACACAGGAGAGGAAACCCCTTTGCAAAATGCAGAAATGGATCGCAAAGTGATGTAGGCTTGGGTGGGGGGAGGGAAAGGGAGAAACAGTAAACAATGATTGTGTTGTATAAAATTTGAAACATTTTAATATGTATTGCAAGTTTGGTTGTTTGATTGATATAAAACTAATTTAAAAAAAAAAGGTTGATCAGCCTAAATTGACACATGGGACTGTTTCGGTGCATTCGACAAGGACTCTGAGCAAATAAAACACTTCACTCATGAAAAACACATTTTGCCCACAAGGATATTTTTGACACATTTGTTGAAAGTTCCTAAATCTTCAACGGAGCAGGTATCCTCAGCGCCTAGCGAGCCGGTGGAACAAAAGATCTCTGCTCCGAGTGCCTCACACTCAATGCTTTTGAAAGGTGCTTGCTGATTGTCTTTGCATGAAAAGATAATGCAAATATAAATAAGGCCAAATTGCATGTGCCGAAGACGCCCATATCAATGCATGTAGAAAACCAAAAGTCCACACACAGAGTAGTTCCACATTAACAGATACATTTAAATAGAAAATGCATACATATATAAGAACAGAGAGGTGGAGAAGAGGATGTTTTTCCCCCCTCAGAGTGCATACCTGAGTATGTCAAGGGAATGGACAAAACAAAGATCCGAAGTCGCAATGAACAAGGAGGCCCTCTTCATGTCGTTTTTAGACTAACATCCATTAAAATATAAACCGGTTTTACAGGAGGACGAATTACCTTTCAGAAAATTGAGGACAGCACCTACTGTCCCTTACGAGGAACCAGTGGATATAGAACTTTATTCTGACGAAGAGGAAGTCTTGGTGGAAGAAAACAGACAGCGGAAGACCTTCCTGTGCTCTTACCAGACATTGATGACCTCATTTAGATGACAATATCCTTTACAATGACCGCAGGCGTCTGAGGACGAGACATATTTTGTGGATGACTTCCTCAATGAAAAGAAGCAAGTTGTCCAATACATATTGTTGCTTAAGATGACTATAGACCCCTCTCTATCGACACCAGTGTTCACAAAGGCGGTTTACCCATGAGTTGGAAAAAAGGATCAAACCAGCCCCTACTGACCCTCTGTTTATCAAGGGACATTTAAAGCTAGACTTCCTGGTCGTTACAAGGGTGGGCATTCCATTGGCAACTTCAGAAGCCCCTACTGGCAAAGTAAAACAATCTTGCAGATTGCCAATACACCTGGAAGAGCGTACTAATAATCTCCAAAAAACCCTGAGAACTGAAATGCTCAAGATGCTAACTGAGGGCAAACCTACTTGAAACGTGGTTCTAAAAAACACCTTAGACGTCTTGGATACAGCTAGTAGGGTGATTGCTGAGGGGACCATAATACAAAGGCATGCTTGGCTGAGACACTCAGTCTTAAGTATAGCAACTCGAGGAACATTGCTAAATAAGCCAATAGAGAGCAGTGTAGTGGTTGGTAAAGAAGTCGATGAGGCACTAGGAAAAAAATAAAACGCTTAAAACATTAAACCAAATGAAAAACCAACCTTTTTAACAGAGGAATGCAGTCAAACGGCTGTGGTTTTCGTGGGTGAAATTATTCAAGGTCTGCAGCACAGACAATACTCCTCGTGTGCAGGCTCCACTTCATGGTTTGGTAACCAATGACCATTGTCTACCAAACGGTGCTCTTTCCCTAGACAATTTAGAAGAGGACAAGACAGGGTGAGGCCAAACCACAATGGGTTTGGCTACACCCATTAAACAATGACTTCCTGTTTCAGGCCCCCTCCCATATCACCACGGTAGGGGGTCGAATAACATCATTCACCCATGTATGGGAGGGGACCACACCAGACAAGTGGGTGTTGTCAACAGTAAAACTCCGGTATTGCGTGGAGTTTCAAGAACGATCTTCTTCCAGAACACAGGAGAATACCCTTAGAACATCCACTAGTTCTGCAAGCTGAAGTAGATACACTTCTACAGAAGGGAGCCATATAATTAATTCCATCATCAGAGGTAAACCAGGGTTTTCATTCTGTGTACACCTCTCTTAAAGAAAACCAACTTTGATCCAGCCTGCTTGATGAACTATCGGCTGATTGCAGGCCTAGCGTGGCCTGGTAAAATACTGAAGAAAGTGGTGACCTCCCAACTCCAAACATTTGTGGAGCAGGAGGCGCTGCTGGAACGGCTTCAATCTGGATTTCGGACTAAGCACGGGACTGAGACGGCCTTGCTATCGGTGTATGATGAGCTGCTGGAGGTCGCAGATAAAGGAGGGTTTGTACTCTTTGTGATGCTAGATCTATCTGCGGCCTTTCGATACAGTTGACCACGATATTATTCTTGAGCGCTTGAGAACGCTGGAAAACGTGTCTGAACAGGCCAGTAAATGGTTTGGGTCATTTTAGGGAAATAGACATCAGCGGGTTAAATTTGGGGGCTTCACCTCAGACTCCACTGAAATGAACTGTGGGGTCCCACAAGGATCCTCACCGTCTCCCCTGCTATTTAACTTGTACATGCGGCTTGTATTAAATATTGTGAAGAGTCATGGTCTGACCTATCATTCATACGCCGACAATACACACATTTACATCAAAATCCACAATATTGAAGATGCTTTCCTTAAGGTTAATCACTGTCTGGAAGAGATAAATAACTGGATCAGCTGAATGCAGCCAAAACCGAGCTTATTTTGTTCGGGCCCAGGCAGCTGTAAGGGAATCCTTTGCCCCATGTATCCTTGGTAAGGAGCTTCAATTTGCCACCAGAATCAAGAATTTAGGCTGCCTTGGCAGGTGAATTTGGGCAGCAAAGCTCTGGTTGGGGGCTAAGGTCCAGGAAGTCCATTACTCTTTGCGCATGCTCTGTCGGGCGTTTGCTTTTATCCCTGAGGAGGATCACGCTGCAGTGGTGGGTGCCCTATCAAACACCCATTTGGACTACTGTAACAGTCTTCTGGCAGGAATTCACACCAAACCGACGTACAGGCTCCAGAAAGCACAAAATGCAGAGGTTCGATTGGTTGGCCGTCTGGGCAGATCGGCTCATGTCTCCCCTGTCCGCAGATCATTGCACTGGTTGTCAGTGGAGGATTGCATTTAATTCAAGGTGACATGCCTGATTTTCAAGTGAATAAACCGGTTGGCTCCCGAAGTTCTAAAATCTATAGCTACATTCCCCCAAGGTCTCTCTGTGCAAGTGATCAGTTGCTACTGAGTGTCCCCCGCTCGACATGTGTCTGTAGAGGAGACTGCAGATTTGCTGTCTTTGGCCCCAAACTATGTAACAGTTTACAGTCGGAGATTAGGGGTGGTCAGACACATGTCCAGATTCAAAAGGTGCTCAAAACCTTCCTGTTTAAATAGTGGCAGTACGATTAATCTGGTGGTTCGTTCTCCTTCATTACAACTGTGGTCCAACTGCACCTTTATACGGTTAAGTCAGTTCTAAGCACGCTTGTTCCCAAGAAATACAAGACAAAATTCCCAGTGCTCGACTTAAAACCACCAAACACTTAAGTCAAACCCCAAAAATTCAGAATGAGAGCGTTGCAGGAAGTCATCCCTTCTTCTTCTTGTTAGGATGACCCCAGAAATCTGGAGCCGGCGATTTCCATCTATTAAGATGATGTTCGCCAAAGAGAGCACCAATCAGCCATCAACCTTCACTAGATCTCATCCCACTTCGACTTTATGGCAACAATGGATATGAAAGATGGATACTTTATTATTTCAATGCTGCCAGCGCATCGAAACATCTAAGGTTCAAAATAGGTCAGGCACATTACCAATTGAAAGTGCTTCCCTTCGGGATCGCATCAACCACTCATGTGTTCACAAAAGTACTTGCGGTGGTAGCGGTGCATCTACGCAGAGAAGGTATTTTAGTGAACCCTTAACTGGACGACTGGCTAATAGCAGGAAAAACACCAGAAATATGTCTGCTAAATATGCACAAGACAATAAATCTTCCGCATGAGCAGGGCTTTTCTATCAAAGAAAAGAAGTGAAGCCAGGAATCCCCAACCAGCAAAAATATTTCCTTAGAGCAGTAATTCATACCAAAGACTCCTTAGGTTTCCCCTGCAACGAGAGGGCCAAAAACCTACTACAGCAGAACCCTTATGCGGCTGGTCGATTGATAAGGCAGGAAAGTAATGCGCCTAATCGGCATCATGGCATCCTGCATCTTCATTGTGCCACATGCAATGTGTGAGAAACCAAAAGGGGTCAAACACGCTAGTGCCTGCGGATCTCTCCCTTAGTTGGCCAGGGCATGGCCATCGCCTTTGGATCCAGACCCTGGTTGTGGACCAGTGTGGGAGGATTCTTGGTGAGGGGTCTTGTGGGAGTGGGACACTGGATGGTGAGACACGGTATCCCTCCCCCGCAACACCTTTTCCCCGTCCTACCAGGTAGGATACGTGGGAACCTTCCCCTCTTCACCCTCCCTTTCCCAGCACTTTCCCACAGACAGCCCGCTCTGGGAGAAAACAGACTCACACCTTAGCAGTGTATCAGACATGTCCCGCTACTATGGTCTGGCGAGGTCAGGCAATTACTGACTATCACTCAGACCTGACTTCATTAGACTTCCCCAAACGGATAAAAGGCGGAGCAGGGAAGCACACTCTGAGCGAGGCAAAGCACACAAAGGTACAACAGTTTCAAGTCGAAGCTGACCGTGGGAAGAAAGACGGCAAACCAAGAAGGCTTCGTGAGAAGGGAAAACCCTTAACCTTTTCGGCCAGACACGGTTACTTTTCAAGAAACCTTTGAGACAGAAAGGGTAAGGCCATGAAACAACACTAAAGAATCCTGCATTGTGTGTCGGAGATACCAAAAGCCCTCCTGCGCTATTTACCAAGGCAAGGAGAGGAGGGGGAGGGGGGGGGGGGAGGGGGAGGGGAAGGAGAAGGAGGAGGAGGAGGAGGAGGAGGAGGAGGAGAAGGAGGGCAGGCTGTTCTATGTTGAACTCAAGGTTGCAAGCAGCAACATTGTTGAACGCTTGTGATGAGAGACACAAGTAAAGTTAAGCTAGTGCTGAATGTATGAACTTGAGAAAGAAAGATACAATACTGTTGACAGTGGTCCAGCACCATGGATGTGCTCAATGAAAGTCTCTGTAGGGTATCCTGCCAAGAGAAACAAAAGTAGAAGATTAATGAGAATAATTGTATGAAGTTAATCGCAGTGGTCCTGCAACAGTTTAAGCAAAACTCATCGCACATTCGAAAGTCTTCAATTGGGATATCAAGAGGATCTGAGCCCGATCGAGCGAGATCCATGGTCTGAGCCCGAACGACGGAGACCCAAGTGTGAATATTGTGATAAAAGGGGGTCTCAGCCTGAAGAGGGAGACCTGTGACGAAGATTGAAAGCAAGAACTGGTGCATGTGAGAATCCTGATAGGAGTGGAAATTTGAGACATTGTTTGTTACAACAGACCCTCTGCAGCAAGAGACTGTTATTGAAAAGAGGCTTTGGCAGAAGTCCCCAATGTCTGTGCTTTGAACGGTATCCTCGTGGCCAAGAAGCCAGAGTGTGTGCAAATCTTGAACATGCCGCCTTGTGCCGGACTGAAAACGTGGGGAAGGGAAGCCAACTGTTTAACCATCCTCGCATATTATTTCTCGAACACTTTTCTTTTTGCATACACAATTGTCCCACACCCTTTTGTATGTAGAAGAAAGGATTGGCAATAGGTTTATTAGTACTTTTATTTGACAGAGACTTGACTAGGACTGCATTATTTGATGGTCGTAGCTTGCTCCCATCCTTAGCTTTAGGTAGGCCTTAGACCAACCCATTTGAAGTTCAATAAACACCCTTGAACTGTGATAACTTGTCTGTCTTCACTGTTTGATACCATGCCTTCCTTACGTGTGCTGCCAGGAGTGGGATGTGACTCAATTGAGATAAATTGAGTGTCCCTAAAATTCCAGAAACTTAGTCACGAGCCTCCGGTCCCTCCACGGCCAAGAAAGAATCCATGGGCTTTCACATTTGTAGTAGCAGAGACACTACTATCCCTCCAGGGAAAAGAGGGATGGTTCCCACGGACTTAGTCTTGTTACCCCCAAGGGTTGTTATATAAGACTGGCCCAGCCTGGAGGTTTGGTCTGGATGTCCTAGCAGGCGGCATAGATCCTGACTTCCTGGGAGACGTAAAAGTTCTCCTACAGAATCATGGTGAGACTCCATTTGAAATACATTGTGGGGGGACATTTCAAAGAGAGTTCTTTAGAAGGCTCCATTTCCCTGGTTTAAGGAAGAAAGGGAACCAGAAGAAATGGAGAGGTAGCTTAGGTTTTGGAGAGGCTGATGAACCACCTAACGTTGAGGCCAAGAGGGAAGAATAGCCTACCATCCTTCCCGATATAGCCTTCGTCCAGCTAAATGATCCAGCACTTGCAGAGGCTTTCGTACAGGTGATTCCTGAGGGAGAAGGACAAGAAAAGGGAAGCCCCTTTTTCTTCCTTAAACAGGGATTACTATATAGAAAGGAAACCTCCAGAGAAGGCCTAAGTAAAGTTCAATTCGTAATCCCTGAAACCCACTAAGATCGTGTTAGAGATTGCCCATTCTCATTTGACAGGGGGACATTTAGGACAACCTAAGAACCAAGCTCACATCAGTGAAGATCTACTGGCCCGGGATACAATCGGACATAAAGAACTTCATCCAGACATGTGAAATTCCAGAAAACCGGTGCAGATATTTCCTTACCTGCCCCTCTAAATCCCTTACCAATCATTGAAGTCCATTCTCCCGAGTTGGGATGGATATAATTGGGCCATTGGAAACCTGTAGACTGGGTAACAAATATGTACTCATAATCGTTGAGTATGCTACCCGATACCGAGAGGTATTTCCTATGCGAATCAATACAACCCAACAGATCTTAAACATCTTTTACCATTCTTCTCTAGAGTTGGTCTCCCCAAGAAAATTCTAACGGATCAAGGATCCAATTTTATGAGTAAATTGATGAGTGAGGTCAAGGAATTACTACATATCTCAATCTTAACAACCTCAGTTTACCACGGATTGGTCGATCCGGATGGAAAGGACTGGGACAGCATCATCCCCTCGGCCCCATTTGCAGTAAGAAGGACCCCTCAGGCATCCACCGGTTTCTCTCCTTTTGAACTTCTTTACGGTAGAGAACCAAGAGATGTTTAAGGCATGCTCTGAGAGACCTGGGAAGAAAGGGCAGAGGCACCTTTTTCCCTTTCACAAACCGCCATCCGGTTACAGGAACATATGAACCTTCTTCGAAATCTAGTCTACATTCACATGGAAAAAGCTCAAGTCCAACAGAAGTCCATCTATGACTAAGTAAATTTAAGAACTTTTTCAGTAGGACAAAAGGTATTAGTCTGCTTAGCTACCTCTGAAAATAAACTTGTGTCAAAATGGCATGGGTCATATGAGGTACTGGAGCAAACAGGGACCTGTACTTATGAAATAGCCCAACCCGATAAAGCTAAAGACTCACCTTTACCATGTAAATCTCTCGAAGGAGTGGAAAGAAAATCCTTCTGCTACCTCCACCTTGATATTGTCTAGTTTAATACCGGAGGATAAAGACAACAAGAGTTTATTTTCCAACAAATATTTTGAGAGAAGCAAGAAGACTTAACCGACCTGGTCTTGACATTCCCCGATATATTCTGTGAAAAAACCAGGGAGAGTACATTGCACTTGACTCCAAGGGGAGAAGTAGTCAATTTAAAACCCTACAGACTCCCAGAAGCCAGAAACAAATGGTGGTAAAGGAAGTCAAAGAAATTCTGAAGGCAAATATTATTGATCCTTCTTACAGCCCATGGTCCGCCCCTATTGTATTGGTAGCAAAATTGGATCACTCCTGGCAGTATTGCATAGACTTCAGGCAGGTTAACGCCATCTCCTCCTTTGATGCCTATCCCATGCCGGGCAACAATGAGTTAATAGACAAACTCGTAAGTGCCGTCTTTCTATCAGCCCTAGACTTGACCAAGGGATATTGATTGGCAGGTCCCCGTACAAGGACCTGATAAGGAAAAGACAGCTTTATCAACGCCCCTGGGACTATTCCAGTTTAAAGTTCTCCCTTTTGACCTGCACGGGGCCCCAACCACTTTCCAACAGATTATGGACAGGATATCACCGCCCTTCTCTGATTTCTTTGGGGCTTATATTGGCGACAGTCATTTACAGAAAGACCTGGGAAGACTATCCTTTATACCATCATGAGAAGCCGGTTTAACTGCTAATCCATCCAAATGTAACCTGGCCCAATCAGCTGTGAAATACCTCGGCTTCTTTGTAGGCAATGGCAGTGTCCAGCCCCAACAAGAAAAAGTGAAAGCTGTTATAGATACCCCTCTGTCTATGTGTAAGAGACCTTAGGGTGTTCCTAGCATTGATTGGTTATTACCGTAGGTTCGTCCCTAATTTTACAGATGTGCTTTGAACTGTATCCTCATGGCCAAGAAGCCAGAGTGTGCGCAAAGCTCAAACATGCTGCCTTGCCCCATGCTGAACACGTCAGAGCGGGAGCCCAACTGCTCAACCTTCCTGACATATTATTTCTTGAACGCTTTCCTTTTGGAAACATCAATTTCCCACACTCTTGTATTTAGAAGTAATGATTGGCAATAGGTTTATTAGGATTTATTAGTATAGGCCCTTTTATTTGACAGACTTGACTAGGACTGCATTATTATTTGATGGTCATAGCCTGCTCCCATCCTTAGCTTTAGGTTTAGATGGGCGTTCAACCAACCCATTTGAAGTTCAATAAACACCCTTGAACTGTGATCACTTGTGTCTGTCTCCACTGTTTGATACCATGCCTTCCTTACAAAGGTTACATACGGGTCCAGTTAAAGAGTGGTTAGCGAAACCATGATCCCAATTGGGACAATCTAGTAGAAATCTTGTAAGCAGTGGTGCCTTCTCTACAGTGGTGGACAAAAGAGAACATGTTACAGAGGAAAGTTTTTGCCAACACATCTATCGCAACAGACGTATCACTCTCAAGATGGGAAGCCCATTGTCTCCACCACACAGCACAGTGAATGTGGTCAAACTCACTTCCGAAGAAACACATCAATGTTCTAGAATTGCTAGCAGTTTACAAAGCGCTACAAGCTTTCCAACATCACTTTATGGGGACAAATGTGCTGATTATAACAGATAGCACAGTGGCCATGTTTTACATCAACAAACACTGTGGGACTCATTCACTGGTGTAACGGGGGCCCCTGCGGTGCGGGGGGCCCCGCTAGCACATGTCCTGGGAGAGGGGCCCCACTTGGAAAAAAATATTTTCTCAATCTTTTTTTTAAAATTTATTTTTGAAATCGCTTTGCCTTCATAAAGATATTATTTCTGTAATAGAAATAATGTCTTTATGAAGAAAGAGTGACTACAAAAATAAACTTTCTTTTTGAAGTCCGATGGCTCCTCCTACACCATGACATGGAAGACGCCAGACTCGAGGCCTCCATGTCATAGGGTGGGGGAGCCCTATGACTTCAAAAAGAAATAGTTTATTTTTGAAGTCACTCTGCCTTCATAAAGAAATGATTTCCGTTATGGTTCAGTCCTCAAGAGAAATAATTTCTTTATGAAGTCAGAGTGATTTTAAAACGAAACAATCAGCCGCATTACAAGTTTGGCGGTAGCCTGGCCGGTAAAACCGGCAGGCTGGCGCCAAACTTGCGCTTTTTTCCGGCACCCACAAATGGGCAATTACCGGGTCATTATGGCCCCGCCGGACCCGGTAAATGCCATTCACGGGCGCGGGAAAACAATGCTCCCCATTCCGATTTGATCCCCACAGGGTTCAATGGGAATGGGAAGCTTGTATACACTGCATCCGACATGCTCTGCTCGCAGGTGCCCGTACGCCCGCCAGGACAGACCTGGCGGCCGGAAAGGCACCCGCGAGTAGAACTCGTAGTTTGCCGGTCTGGTAACAACAGTACCGGCAAGCTTACTTTTTTTTTGGAAGTAATAGGGCTCCCATCAACCCTGTACGTGTGTGAGTGTATTGTGAAAGGGTGGACACAAATGTATGGGTCACTGGGTGTGGGTGTACGGTGAAAGGGTGCACACTTAAATGTAAGGATGGCTGGGTGTGCATGTGTGTATATGGTGAATGGTGTTTGTGCTTGTGTTCAGGGGTGCAACAAAACCTACATTTCGGGGGGCTGATCCTTCAAATGTTGGGAGAGGCGCTAACTTCACAGGTGGTGGGGGAGGCAAACTTATTTGTGTGAAGGCATATAACTTCTTTACGCATTTTAATGAGACTATTCTATTGCAGCTTCAATGTTACAAGCAGTTAACTCTTTCCTTTAAGTGTGAAAGCACCCACTTATGAACTGTTGTGAGAATGAACGGTCTCCTGTTCCCTTTTTACCCTTCCAATCACTTCCCTGGCATAAAAGTACTAAGCACACAACAATTTCAATTGCCTAAAAATGTGTCATTTGAATGCAGGTACTAACAGTGAAGTGCTTTACGTTAGTAACTGCTGGGCCCTTGTTAACAGCGAAAGCCAGGTGCTGTTCAACATCTGTGTCCTGTTCTGTCCGACAACTGCTCTGAAGGTTCTGGGGGTGAGTGCTGTAGCCCAGTCAAGTGAATATTGTTAAGCCCCTACTTGTGTAATGCTTTTAGGCAGAAACCTGTGCAGTTCCCACTGGGACCACTGCAAAGGATTTAAGACTACAGGTGTTTGGCTGTAAACCGACTTGGTAGCAGTCTGTACCACACAGATTCACTTGGTAGCTGTAGCTGAGCAGTCAGACTTCCCTCAAGAAGAGTTAGGCAGTATGCAAAGTATACACAATAGGCACTCGGATACAATAGCACAAGCAAACACTGACCAGAGCTTTGGTATCAAGGTATATAATTATTTATTTAAAAACACACTGATTGAAACACTCCAGCACTATTATTGTAAATCACTCTCAACACAGTTACTATTATTATATATACATCCCTTATTCCTTATCAGACAAGTCTTAGTTAACACCACTTATTTCCAGAGAGGGGGGCGTGGCTGAGAGGCCATGAAGTAGGATGAGTTTCCTAGAGGGCTCCTGTCGATCCGACATGATCCTGAGTTGAAACTGCATGATCAATGAGCGTTCGTTCACAGAAAAGAAAGGCCTAATGTGTGAAATGACGGAGCACACCCGGTAGAAAGCTGGAGTTCTAATATGGACATATAGACAGTAACGAGTCACTGCAAGCTTGTACCCAGTGGGAAGGAAAGTGAATCAAGATGGCCGGCGCTGGAGAACAAAGGGCTGCCTGATTACCGCAGCGAACAAGCAGGGTCGGAAGAACGCTGCGAGGGAGCGCGCCCATCTCAGAAACGCAAGAACATTGCAGGGCTCTGGAGACCCGAGCAAAGGTGACACTAGGACATGACAGAAGGAGACCCACATTGCCCAAGAGACTGTCGGGGACTGCTGGAGAGCGGATCGGTTCTGGCGAGGCCGGAGACGGGCTGAAGTGGTGCCGAAGAGAGAAAGACTAAGGAGAGAGCCCACGTGTGTCAAGAAGGAAAGCACCAGCAGCGCTGGGAGAAGAGGCAGGAGTCTGCTGGAGCCGTGAACGAAGGCACAGGGGCACGGTCCATAAGTGGACAAAGGCAACAGGCAGAGGGCCCTGTGGAAAACAGCATAGCCTAGTCAGGCAAAGAAAGGCTCACCTCTAATACACAAGCGCTGGAGCTCTGGATGGGGAATATCTACATCAGCTGGCAGTGAAACTGACAAGGTATTCGCACGAGCGGACCCGAACTGTAGGGATACCTGCCAAAAACACAACACCGGACAGCAAACAAAAAATGACACTGGAAGTCATGCAGTGAGAGACACTGTGTAGTAAGGCTGCAAATGGGCACTCCCAGACTCGACAACATAGTGCATTGGAGGAGGGCAGGAGGGAGAGACTACACACAAGCTAACACAGACTGCAGCGCAATGCACAATGCATGCACTCAGACAAGAGCTTGATCCCCCACGAGGACTGGACGGGAAGGGTCTTTGGCGTTGACTGGGGTGCGAGGAGCCGCAGGAAAAGAGACAGAGTCCACAGAAGCGTGGGGTGCACGGAGGGCACCCAGCTGTTGTTAGAAAGGATTTGGCAGGTGTCACTGCAAACACCAGTAGGAGGCCCGGGTGCATTGCAGCCACTGGAGGGGTGCTTGGGTATACGTAATTGGTGGCGGGCACCCGGCGGGGAGCCTTTGGTAGCGCCAAAGAACTGTTAATATGGAGTAGCAGCACCTTGGTTTCGCTGCGAACTTGGGGAGACTGCAAGTAGAGATTGAGATGCCCAGTACCTGAGCAGGGAAGCGCTCTCTGGGGGAGTTTTGTACGAACACACTACGGGCTGGAAGATAAAAGGCCCAAGAGCAGCGGGGGCAACGGAATATAAGCAGTGGATGTGAATCACTGCAACATCTACGGCGGAGAGGAATGGCCTCGGAGAGAACAGTATTGTTAGAGGCACGGCAGACTGTTATGGGACATAAGCGCTGGGGACATTAAATGGCCACAGTCCATTGATGCGGGCACGGCAGCGCCAGGACTAGTAACACTGGGCGCCTGACACCAGAATCAGGTCCCTGGCCCAACTTCCAGCAGAGGGACACGTGGGAGTCCATCAAAAGGAGCTGGAACCCCTGGACACTGCACTATAGGAGGCGAGCACACCAGCAGAATCACCCCGTGCACATAAGAGGTGCAGAGGGCATAACCCGGGGCACAACTTGAAACGAGGGCCCCGCTGGAGCTTGTGTTACATAAGATCGCTGCAGACTGACTAAGGCATGCCAAGGAGGAGGCTGGTTGAGCCTTTGAGGTACTGATGCCCCCATGCTTGGGTAAGGCTTTGGATATTGGGACTGGGTGTGCCCCCCCCTACTTGTGGAGCATAAGAGGTGGGCAGACCCACAACATACAGCTGCTGCGTCATGTCTAATAAGCCGCTAAGACAAAAAGTGAAGCAACCTACGCTGTACGAATTCGCCAGGACACCGCCGGGCCCGGAAAGTGCCAGGAGCAAAGACAAGCCCCCCGCAGGTGGCATGGCCGCCGCGGGTACAAATCAGGAGGTCCTGGCTGCGATTGCAGACTTGAAAGCGGCCTGGGAAGCGGCCTGGGAGGCCAAGCTCGAAATCGTTGTCTGAACTGAAAACAGCGTTGGACCTTAAGGTCGGTGAAGTGCAGGAGGAGATGAATCTACTCCGACAAGATGTAAGGTCCCTGTCGGAGCGCACAGAGAACCTTGAGAAGGAAGGGAGTTCTAACACAGCGGACTGCGCCTCACACAAGTCGGAAGTGCATGCTCTGGTACAAAGAGTGGGCAACCTGGAGAATAGGGCGGAGGAAGCGGAAGGACGCGCCCGAAGGAACAACATCCGCATTGTGGGCTTGCCGGAGGGAACAGAGGGCCACAAACCCCACGGAGTTTGTCGAAAACATGTTGCTACAGGAGATACCTGGAGGAGTTCTGTCTCAAGGATTTGCTGTGGAACGAGCGCATAGGGCTCCAACGAGGAAGCAGCTGCCAGGCAATCCGCCTAGGCCGGTTATCGCCAAGATCCTTAACTATCGGGACCGGGAGAGGATACTGGAACACTTCCGCAAAGGTGGAACAATCAAGCGAGGGGAGGCAAACATAACAGCTTACCCGGACTATACCCTGATGGTGCAGCGGAGCCGAATGAACTTCGGGGCTGTTAAGAGGAGACTGAGGGAAGCGGGCCATAAGTACATGCTACTTTACCCGGCGAAATTGAAAGTTTTTCATAAGAACAGGACCTTGTTTTTTGACACTCCGGAGGATGCCATGGGGTGGCTTGATATGCAGGGATGCCCCCAGGAGGCCGACATTCAGACGAGAGAAGGAGGCGGACAAGATAAGTAATGAGTAATGGGAGCACTGGAAGATGGTGCGGCTTAAGACTACGGGACTTGACTATAGTCGATGACGTGGCCTGTTAGTAGATGGGACCAAATTAGAATAGATAATGTATTGTGTGCACTGTGACTGTTGCTTTATTAAGGAGCCTCGTAGGGCTAGTCCTCACACCCCCATTTAGTATTAATAGTTAAGTGGCCATTAGGGCGACTTCACCCTACTGAGCTCTGAGCGTACTAGGCAGGGCTAGATGTGGGGGTGCCTGAGATCCAGGGATGGAGCTGGGCAACAGTTGGGGAGGGAGTTGTTGGGGAAGGGATGGGTGGGGGGAGGGGAAGGGAGGGAGGGAGGTGGGGAGTTTGATGTGTATATAGTTTTGGGGAGGTTGAGTTTAAACACGAGCCTATATAGAATAGCCCTAGAATTGTATCTGTATTGCGCAGGCGGATAGGAGTGGCTGGGAGGGAGGGAGATGGGTACTGACAAGCTATGGGGGATCTTAGAATAGTGACGTGGAATGTCAGGGGACTTAACCGTTATTTAAAAAGGAATAAGGTCATGCTGTATTTGAAAAGACAAAAGATAGATATTGCATTGTTACAAGAGACGCATCTGACACGGGAAAAGTTGGAGTTGGTGAGGAGTAAATGGAAAGGTACTATAGTGGGGTCTTCATATTCAGCCTATGCTAGGGGAGTACTGGTCTGGGTGGCGCCACACATCCCGTTCCAGCTAATACAGGAAATAGTGGAAACAGAGGGGCGATTAGTCATAGTGAGAGGGTTGGTGGAGAATAAAGAGGTGTGCATTGTAAACACGTACGCCCCCAATCAAAACACAGCGGCATACTTCTGGACTATGTGCACCAACCTAGGTTTGTGTGTGGGCAGCGCGGTGATCTGGGGAGGGGATTTTAATTGTGTGCTGAACCCCGAAGTAGACAGATCGGATAACAAGATGGTCAGGCCCGCCCCGGCAGCTAGGGCATTGCAGACGTTGCTAAATGACTTTGAATTGGTAGATGTGTGGAGAACAAAGCATCCTAACGAGAGGCAATATTCACATTACTCAGCCCCGCAGCAGTTGTATACTAGACTTGATTATGTTTTTGCCACGCCAGATGTAGTGATAGAGATCATTCACATAGAATATAAAGTGAGGGTCCTGTCGGATCACTCGCCCCTGATTCTGGGGTGGCAATATTGCAGCCCTAGGGCGCGGATTCCGACATGGCGCCTCCGTGCGGGGGCGCTCAAAGATCCAGTTTTTAGAGAGGATATAAGAGATGAGATCATTAACTACTTTGAGGTGAATACAGGCAGTGTTGACTCGGCTGGGATACTGTGGGAGGCCTTTAAAGTGGTGATGCGGGGTGTGGCCATCGCTAAATCGAAAGGTCTGCAGGGGGGGGATCCTGGTTGGTTTACAAAGAGTGGAAGAGGAATTAGAAAGAGTACTAAAAAGTGGAAGCGTAGACACCGAGCTGGTGCTCTAACTACAGCAGCAGTGTGCGGAACACTGGGAAAGGCTCTGCAACCTTAATTACAAAAAGTACGTCGAGAGACAACATGCGGGTGGGGATAAAACGGGCCGTCTCTTGCCGTGGTTATACAAGAGTGAAACCCTTAGGCCCCCGATTAGGACAATAACCAGAGAAGATGGTGAGGTAGTGGACACCCAAGAGGGAGTCAATAGGGAATTTGCGGATTATTATAGGGAACTATATGAGGACAGAGGTGAAGGCAGCCGGGATGAGATACTGGAAGCCCTGCAGGATATATGATTGCCCAAGATCAGTGCAGAAGAAAGAGAAGAACTAGAGGCACCAATTACTTTGGAGGAGTTGGAGGATGTTCTTAGGCAGCTGCCTACTAGTAAGACCCCGGGAGCAGATGGATTCCCTAGTGAATTTTATAAAGCATATAGGGCAGAAGTACTCCCCCCAATGTTGGAAATGCTGAATGAGGCGTTTGAAGTGGGATGGTTGCCGGAGTCGCTCAGAGAAGCGATCATAATACCGCTCCCTAAACCTAATAAACCTGGACATAGCTGTGGATCATACAGGCCGTTGTCGATGCTGAACCAGGACGGCAAGATATTGACGGCTGTCCTGGCGAATAGACTGCGGAAAGTAATTAGCAAGTTAATACATCCAGACCAAACGGGCTATGTCCCGGACAGGAACATGACTCACAACCACAGGCGACTGCATCGGGTGATCGAATGGGGCTGTGACAATGAAGGAGAAATGGCAATTGTGTCTTTAGACGCAGTAAAAGCTTTCGACTCGATTAGATGGCTATGGCTGCTGACGACTTTGGGAGAGTATGGAATGGGGCCAGGGTACATCAGGTGGGCGGAGATGCTGTATAGTGCTGTTAGGGAGAATTCTCTGTTTAGGCTGAATTTCCCTACCTAGTGAGTCCCCCAGCAGCTTTGCTGGATTTCTGGGGTTTAATTTTTTTCTCCTGCCAAGAGTGAGACTCTTTTACCCTCACTCTTGGACATGTTGAAGTGTGTTTTCTTGGTTAAACCTTGTGTTGAATGGGCTATGGGGTCTCTTACTCCATAGGGCCTCATGTATTTTTGTGATGTGGGTCACACAGCACCCTCTGTGCCGTGACCCAGGGGTGTCCTAGGGACTCCCCAACATAGACTCCATACCCTGGGACTGACTACTGTCTCCCAGGGCATGTAAAGTCACCAAAGACTTTGCTAGTCTTGAATCCTGAACAGAACCAGTACAAACCATCATATTGTGGACGTACTGGCTGGGGCAATTCGATTGCCCCAGGGTCTGTTAGTCGAGGGGGCACGTCTCCGTCCCCCCTGATCGAGTTTTGGCTGGTGGCAGTGGAAACTACTTTTTATATTCAACCGCGAATATTTCCCTATGGGATTTCCCATTGTTTTAGGCTAACACATTTAATTAATTATTTACGGTAGCCTTAAACATACCGCCGGTTTATATATTTATTTTTATAACTCCGGTTGGGACTTTTTGCCAAAACTTGATTCTAAAATGGCGTTGGTGTTCGCCTCTGTAACTCTGACCCAAAGTGGAGCCCTTTGTTCCACTTTTGGCGGGCTTCTCCACAGAAGCCCTCCAAAGTGGTGCCACTCTGTCTGGGGTACTTAGGAGGGGTGGAGGGGGATTTAGGCACCCTGGACTGAGTTACCTTGGTAACTCAAGTCGCACTCCGTCCTGATTGGCCCAAGTGGTGAGCCGCCCGGCTCACCACTTAGCATGTTTGAGTGACAGCTAGGCTGGGTGAATGGGGGTTTGCTGCATAAAAGCAGGGCTTTGGGGACTGGGACTTCAGAAGTCGCCACAGGACCAAGAATCCGACGAGGGAAGAGCTGAGCCGACCTGCTTCGACGACACCACCCGGTGGAGCCCTGCTGAACCGTCTCACCACTTTTTCCCGACGACCGAGGAGAACTCTTAACGGAGTGGCTCCTTCCCTTGACTGGTGGGGACAACCAGTTTTCGCCTTCTTTCCGTTCTTTGAGGTATCTCGTGGCCGCCTTGCCTGTGCCAAGCACCCCGGCAACCGGAATACCACACTTTACCCCCATACCGCGAAAGTCGGTACCAACCCTTTAACCGGAGGACTCCGCGGCTGGTTTCTTCCCGGGCAGTGCAACGACCCTCTTCTTCTGCTCTTCAGCGAGAACTTCTTCTCCCCTGACCGACGTCGAGCCCTGCTGCCACTGCCTGGAACAACTGCCACCGCTGGAGGATCCTTTCCGCTTAAGGTACTGTGTTCTGCCTGGCTTCCCTTGCTACCGACTGTACGGGGTAGATTTAGTCCCCGGCTTTCGAACCTGGGAGTGCCTGGGACACTTTGGCTAAACTTTCTGAGCCACTCTAACCTCTTTTTGACTCTTTGCAAGACTTTGAATCTCTAACTAACAGTGTGATCTTGGGCACATTTTCGCTCCGGCTACTCTAAGAGTGGGCCCTGCCTAGTGACTTTTGCTCACCTGTGACTTTATTCTTCTTTAAGCCTATTGCAAGTGCTCTGGACCTTAGAGTGGTGTGTCTAACCCATTTCTGCTTTTTCTCTCCCTTTCTTGGAAACTACTAGAGTGTCATCTAACGTTAAGCACTCACCTCTGTTTTAATTAAGTGGTGTTTACTTAGAGTTGTCTAGATAGGAGAAAGGATTGAATCTACTTTCATTATAACTGTGTTGAAGTGCTTTTACTATATTTTTGCTAGAGTGTTTTTAACTTATGTGTATTTTAAATAAATAACTATATACTTTTGAAACCAAGCTCTGGTCAGTGGTTGCTTGTGCTATTGTGTTTTGGTACATATTGTGTATACTTTACATACTGCCTAACTCTTCTTGAGAGAAGTCTGACTGCTCAGCCACAGCTACCAGGTAAATCTGGGTGGTACAGACTGCTACCAAAGGGGTTTACTGCTCTACCTGTAGTCTTAAATCTTTTGCAGTGTTCCCCAAGGGAACTGCACAGGTTTCTGCCTAACACTGGTGTACAGCGGTGGGATTTGTATTGAGTATACATTTTATTGTGCTTTAGATACCTTAGTGCAACTAACCACAAAGCTTAGCACTGAAAAAGTAAAACCTCTAACATGTCAGTTATAGAAAGCTATAGTCAAGAGTCCCTTGCAGCCAAAACTGCTGATTGTTTAAGAGTGCTCTGTAAACATAAGGATCTCCTGACTAAGGGCAAGAAAATGGAGCTGATTGAAAGATTGTTAGCTAACCAAAGTCTGGGTGATGGTTCAGAGGAACCTACCACTCCAGCAACTGTAGATGACAGTGTTGAAGTTAACATGGAACAAAATGTTGATGTTTCTGAGGAAGAGTCAGAAGAGGAGGGTGAGGCTGTTGTAACTGTCCCCCCTAGGCCTCTGCCTGCTCTACCTGCTGTGCCTACTGGACCTTTACCAGGTCCCACATTTAGTCCTCAGTACTTTGAACTAGAGAAAATGAAGCTAGAATTGGAGTATAAGAAACTGAATGCTCAAACTGACAAAGAACTAAGGCTAAGGGAAATGGAGCTCAAGTATGACTTAGAAATGAAGAAATTATCTGTTGAGAATGTTTCTCTCTCTGGCTCCTCTAGAAGTTCCAGTCCTAAAAGACCCCGGATGCCTAAAGAATTGGTTGGTATGTATGAGCCTAAGTTGGATGTGTTGGATTGGTTGTCTCTGTTTGAATATAATCATGGGCTCCAGAACATCACAGGAAATGACTTACTCACCTGGTTGTTCTCTAGGCTTCCCCCTGTTGCAACTGATGTGGTAATGGAGATGGGGGAGGAGGATAGGAAGGACTATGAATGTGTGAAACTAGCTTTGATAGCTAGGTTTGGGAAGACCCCTTCCCAGTATCTTAAGAGGTTTAGGAGCCTCAAAAAGCATGATGGTACCCCTTGGGCTACCTGGGTGAATGAATGTTTGAAAAACTTAGAGGGATGGATTAAGGGTTACAAGGTGAACACTTATGAAGGTATGAAGAATTTGTTTATGTTGGAGACTATTTATGATGCCTGCTCTCCTGAGCTCAGACAACACTTGGCTGATTCCAGGGAATTAGATTCCCGGAAGCTAGCTAAGGCTGCTGACTTGTGGGTTGCCAACAGGGCCACTCACAAGGATTCTGGGGTAACTCAGAAGAAGGATGGGGAAAAACAGTCTAAGAAGGACTCCAAAGAGAATTCTAATACTACAAATTCCAAAGAGGGCCCCAAACAAAACTATAAGGGTAAGCCACAAGGGAAACCAAATCAGGCTAGTGTACCTTCTGGTCCCAGACCAGAAGGAGGTCAGAACAAGCCTCCATTCCAGCGGGCCTTTGGCTCATGCTTTGTTTGTAAGGCTACTGACCATGTGAAAGGAGATCCCAGATGTAAGGGTAAACCTTCAGGGGTCCAGCTTGCCTCCTTAGCCTTCGCTCCAGAAGAGGAAGTACCCATGGCAAGTGGAAACTTTCTATTACTAGCTGATGAACCCACTGGAGTCTCAGCTAGTGTTTCTTTAGTCTCTCTGGGGTTGTGGGAGCAACAGAATTTAGATGTCTATAACTCTATCCCAGATAATACTAAAGAGTATTATAAGGACAGTGTCCAGGTGAATGGTCAGGAGACTCCTGCCATTAGGGACACTGGAGCCAGCATAACTGTGGTGGATGAATCATTTTTCAAGGCAGAGGATGTTGCTAAGGCCCCCAAATGCCTCACCAAGTTAGCTGGTGGGCCTGTGCAGATGTGTCCCCAGTTACCAGTTCTCATCCAATGTAATGATATGGCTGTAAAAATACCTGTCAGTGTACAATGTGAAGTGCCAGGTAGGGTTCTGTTGGGTAATGACCTCAAAGCTCTTGGAGTTGTATCTCATACCCCCAGACCTCCTAGCAAAAGGTTTCAGGAACTCACAAAACCTGCAAGGGAGAAAACCCTGAGAGGGTTATCTCAGGAGATGATGACAGAAATCACTCCTCTACCACTGGAGCAACTTACTGCAGTAACTACCAGATCAGGAGCAAAGGGGCAACCCAAGACTCCTAGGAAAAAGCCAGCAGCAAGCACTCCAGTGCTTCCAACAAGGACTTCCCCTAGGTTGTCCAAAGTTACACCTGTAACTCCACCTCCAGCTGAGGCTGAGAGGGAGGTACAACCCTGTGTGGTTGAGCTAGACTCTGAGGAAGAGCTAGAAGGAGGCCCCAACCTTATTGGAGATTTGGACCCTGAGGACCATCCTGAGCTGCAGTCTTTACTGGCAGAAGGTGGGCCTAGCAGGGCAGCTTTTCGTAAGGGGCAAAGAGAATGTCCAACTCTGGAGGGTCTCCGCCACCAGGCAGCTTCTCAAGCTGATGGGCAAGAGCCTGGGAAGTATAGGTTGCACTGGGAAGATGGCCTCTTCTACAGTGAACCCACTGAGTCTGAACCTGGAGACTACAAACGCCTTGTAGTCCCACAGGAAAACAGACAACAGTTCTTACAACTAGCCCATGAGATACCTTTGGCTGGCCACTTGAGTTTCAAGAAGACCAAGGAAAGGCTCTCACTCTACTTTTATTGGCCAAAGATGGGGGCCGAAGTAGATAGATATTGTAAGAGCTGCCATACCTGCCAGACTTCTGGTAAGGTTGGTTCCAAGAATGTGGCACCTTTAGTGCCTCTCCCAGTTGTGGGAGTCCCATTTGAGAGGGTAGGGATTGACATTGTTGGTCCCCTTGATCCTCCAACCTCCTCAGGCAACAGGTTTATCCTTGTTGTAGTAGACCATGCTACTAGGTACCCGGAGGCCATTCCTATGAGGACTGTTACAGCTCCGGCTGTGGCTAAGGCCCTCCTTGGTATTTTTACCAGGGTTGGGTTTCCTAAGGAGGTAATCTCTGACAGGGGGTCAAACTTTATGTCCCACTACATGAAGGCCATGTGGAAAACCTGTGGAGTTACCTACAAGTTCTCAACCGCCTACCACCCTCAGACAAACGGGTTGGTTGAAAGGTTTAACAGAACCATGAAGAGCATGATAGGTGCTTTGGAAGAACCCCTTAAGAAAAAGTGGGACCTTCTACTGCCATGCCTTCTCTTTGCTTATAGAGAAGTCCCTCAGGAGGGAGTAGGTTATTCTCCCTTTGAGCTTCTCTATGGCCATCCAGTCAGAGGTCCATTGGCCCTGATTAAGGAGGGGTTGGAAGGTGCTCCTCCCCTCAAGCCAGTCAGAGTGACTGACTATGTGATAGGTCTCCGGAGGAGAATGTCACACATGATGGCAGAAGCAAGTGACAACTTGAAAGCTGGTCAAGCCCTGGTCAAACATTGGCACGACCAGAAGGCTAACATGGTTGAGTTTACTCAAGACCAGCTAGTTCTAGTTATGCTCCCAACAAGGCAGAGGGCCTTGCAAGACAAATGGATGGGACCCTTCAAGGTTGTGGGAAAACTTGGAGAGGTCAACTATCTGGTGGATCTGGGCAGACCCAGGGAAGCTCCTAGAGTCTTCCACACCAACCGACTAAAAGCCTACATCTCCAGACCTGATGTAGGAGCCTTGCTCCTAGCTTCAGCTGCAGAGGAGGAAGAGAGTGAATCTCTCCCTGATCTCCTCAGAGGTGTACCTTTAGATGAAAAAGTTGAAGGAGTCAATCTCTCTTCAGACCTGACACCTGAGCAACAAGAGGAGTGCAAATCTATGTTAAATCAGTTTGCCTCCCTGTTCTCACTGTCACCAGGCTTGACCCCTTGGGGCCAGCATGAGATACTCACTGGTGACTGTCTGCCAGTCAAAAGCAGAGGATACAGAATGTCAGAACATATCAGAGCCCACATCAAAGGAGAGGTCAAGAAGATGCTTGATCTCGGGGTAATAGAACCCTCTACTAGTCCATGGTCTAGCCCAGTTGTGTTAGTACCAAAGGCAGGATCCAAAGACTTGAGATTCTGTGTGGACTATAGAGCTCTAAATGCAGTCACCAAGACTGATGCCCACCCTTTGCCCAGGACAGATGAGTTGGTGGATAAACTTGGTGCAGCCAAGTACCTCAGCACATTTGACCTGACGTCAGGCTATTGGCAAATAGCCCTGACAGACCATGCCAAGGAGAAAACTGCATTTTCAACCCCAGTTGGCTTGTACCAGTTTAAGGTCATGCCTTTTGGACTGAAAAATGCACCTGCCACATTCCAAAGGATGGTGAACCAAGTTCTGGCTGGGATGGAAGATTTCTGCATGGCATACTTGGATGACATTGCAGTCTTCAGCCACTCCTGGGAAGAACATGTGAACCACCTAGGACATGTGTTGCAGGCTCTGAAACAGGCCCATTTGACAATCAAAGCCAGTAAGTGCCAGATTGGTCAAAGTAAAGTGGTCTACCTTGGACATGAGGTAGGAGGTGGAGAAATAAGGCCTTTGCCCAGCAAGATTGAAGCTGTGCAAAATTGGACAACACCAACTACTCAAACCCAAGTGAGAGCTTTTCTAGGCCTCACTGGGTATTACAGGAATTTCATTGAGAACTATGGGACCATAGCTTCTCCACTGAATGTAATCTCCTCTCCCAAATTCCCTAAAAAGGTAAAATGGAATGAGGAGTGCAATCAGGCCTTTGAAAAACTGAAGAGAGCTCTTTGCCAGGCTCCAGTATTGAGAGCTCCTGACTACCACCAACCTTTCATTGTACAAACTGATGCTTCCAATGTAGGTATAGGTGCAGTTCTAAGCCAACTGGATGAGAAGGGTAGGGAGCACCCCATTTGCTTCATCAGTAGGAAACTGAAGGATCCTGAGACAAGGTGGGCAACTATCGAAAGAGAATGCTTTGCTATTGTGTGGGCACTGAAGAAGTTTAGGCCATACTTGTATGGTTCTACTTTTGTTATTCAGACTGACCACCAACCCTTGAGATGGTTAATGCAAATGAAAGGGGAAAATCCAAAACTATTGAGATGGTCAATCTGCCTGCAAGGGTTTGATTTCACCATTGAGCACAGGTCAGGGTGTCACCATCAAAATGCTGATGGACTCTCTAGGATGTATATCATCGACTAGAGGTATGAGGTTCATCCAGGAGTGGATTAAATCCTCCTGTCCCTTAGTCTGGGGGGGGCGAGTGTTAGGGAGAATTCTCTGTTTAGGCTGAATTTCCCTACCTAGTGAGTCCCCCAGCAGCTTTGCTGGATTTCTGGGGTTTAATTTTTTTCTCCTGCCAAGAGTGAGACTCTTTTACCCTCACTCTTGGACATGTTGAAGTGTGTTTTCTTGGTTAAACCTTGTGTTGAATGGGCTATGGGGTCTCTTACTCCATAGGGCCTCATGTATTTTTGTGATGTGGGTCACACAGCACCCTCTGTGCCGTGACCCAGGGGTGTCCTAGGGACTCCCCAACATAGACTCCATACCCTGGGACTGACTACTGTCTCCCAGGGCATGTAAAGTCACCAAAGACTTTGCTAGTCTTGAATCCTGAACAGAACCAGTACAAACCATCATATTGTGGACGTACTGGCTGGGGCAATTCGATTGCCCCAGGGTCTGTTAGTCGAGGGGGCACGTCTCCGTCCCCCCTGATCGAGTTTTGGCTGGTGGCAGTGGAAACTACTTTTTATATTCAACCGCGAATATTTCCCTATGGGATTTCCCATTGTTTTAGGCTAACACATTTAATTAATTATTTACGGTAGCCTTAAACATACCGCCGGTTTATATATTTATTTTTATAACTCCGGTTGGGACTTTTTGCCAAAACTTGATTCTAAAATGGCGTTGGTGTTCGCCTCTGTAACTCTGACCCAAAGTGGAGCCCTTTGTTCCACTTTTGGCGGGCTTCTCCACAGAAGCCCTCCAAAGTGGTGCCACTCTGTCTGGGGTACTTAGGAGGGGTGGAGGGGGATTTAGGCACCCTGGACTGAGTTACCTTGGTAACTCAAGTCGCACTCCGTCCTGATTGGCCCAAGTGGTGAGCCGCCCGGCTCACCACTTAGCATGTTTGAGTGACAGCTAGGCTGGGTGAATGGGGGTTTGCTGCATAAAAGCAGGGCTTTGGGGACTGGGACTTCAGAAGTCGCCACAGGACCAAGAATCCGACGAGGGAAGAGCTGAGCCGACCTGCTTCGACGACACCACCCGGTGGAGCCCTGCTGAACCGTCTCACCACTTTTTCCCGACGACCGAGGAGAACTCTTAACGGAGTGGCTCCTTCCCTTGACTGGTGGGGACAACCAGTTTTCGCCTTCTTTCCGTTCTTTGAGGTATCTCGTGGCCGCCTTGCCTGTGCCAAGCACCCCGGCAACCGGAATACCACACTTTACCCCCATACCGCGAAAGTCGGTACCAACCCTTTAACCGGAGGACTCCGCGGCTGGTTTCTTCCCGGGCAGTGCAACGACCCTCTTCTTCTGCTCTTCAGCGAGAACTTCTTCTCCCCTGACCGACGTCGAGCCCTGCTGCCACTGCCTGGAACAACTGCCACCGCTGGAGGATCCTTTCCGCTTAAGGTACTGTGTTCTGCCTGGCTTCCCTTGCTACCGACTGTACGGGGTAGATTTAGTCCCCGGCTTTCGAACCTGGGAGTGCCTGGGACACTTTGGCTAAACTTTCTGAGCCACTCTAACCTCTTTTTGACTCTTTGCAAGACTTTGAATCTCTAACTAACAGTGTGATCTTGGGCACATTTTCGCTCCGGCTACTCTAAGAGTGGGCCCTGCCTAGTGACTTTTGCTCACCTGTGACTTTATTCTTCTTTAAGCCTATTGCAAGTGCTCTGGACCTTAGAGTGGTGTGTCTAACCCATTTCTGCTTTTTCTCTCCCTTTCTTGGAAACTACTAGAGTGTCATCTAACGTTAAGCACTCACCTCTGTTTTAATTAAGTGGTGTTTACTTAGAGTTGTCTAGATAGGAGAAAGGATTGAATCTACTTTCATTATAACTGTGTTGAAGTGCTTTTACTATATTTTTGCTAGAGTGTTTTTAACTTATGTGTATTTTAAATAAATAACTATATACTTTTGAAACCAAGCTCTGGTCAGTGGTTGCTTGTGCTATTGTGTTTTGGTACATATTGTGTATACTTTACATACTGCCTAACTCTTCTTGAGAGAAGTCTGACTGCTCAGCCACAGCTACCAGGTAAATCTGGGTGGTACAGACTGCTACCAAAGGGGTTTACTGCTCTACCTGTAGTCTTAAATCTTTTGCAGTGTTCCCCAAGGGAACTGCACAGGTTTCTGCCTAACAAGTGCGCCGCTAGCCAGGGTTCGAACAGGAACAATGATATCTGAGAGATGGCAACTTAGCAGGGGCACTAGAGAGGGGTGCCCCTGGTCCCCGATGTTGTACATTCTGGCTCTGGAGCCCCTGGCACTATACCTAAGGCAGCAATATGACACGATAGGTATTGAGGTAGGAGGGGAACGGCACCTGATATCCCTATATGCGGATGATTTGTTATTATACTTGAGATACCCGGAGGAAAATCTTCAGTATATTCTGGAGGTGATGGAAAGGTATGCGAGGCTGTCCGGTATAGCGGTAAATCCCCAAAAATCGAGCATTTTCCCGTTGGGCAGTTACAAGGGAACCTCTGTAGAAAGATTGCCAGTGTTACCGGTGCCATGGACTGTGGGCTCCTTCTGATACCTTGGAATAGATGTGTACCATACGGCGGAAGAGGAACATAGGCATAATACCGAGATGCCCATTGGAAAAATCCGCAAATGTATGAGGTTTTGGGAGAAGTTGCCCTTAGCGATGATGGGACGGGGAGCGATGCTTAAGATGGTGGTTCTGCCTAGGCTCCTACATTATTTTAGTAATATTCCACACATGATTCCCAAGGGGTTTTTTGTTCAACTGAATGGTATGTGTAGAGACTTCCTGTGGCATGGTACCCGGAATAGAGTAGCGCTATGGGAGTTGCAGAATTTTCACGAGAAAGGGGGTATTAAACTACCGAATTTTGAGGTCTATTATATAGCGAGCCAATTACAATATGTGGCCAAATGGCTCTCTGATGAAGCGACCCCTGAATTTAGATTGTTTGGGCAGGACTGTACCCCGTTTTACCTGAAGGAAATTATGTGGTTGCCTGAGTCAGAAATGAAGGAGCGCCCGGGGATGATGAGGCTGGGGTGGAAAATGTGGCATCGTGTATGTCTGATGGGGGACCCGCTTCCTTGTTCCCCGCAGGTACCGCTGGTTGCTTTGGCGGGAGGGGATAAGCAACTGAGGGTGATTATCAGAACCTACTGGGAGTCGGTTGGGCTGGTAACGTTGGGAGATATATGGCAGGAGGGGACCATCAGGGATTTTGAAGGACTTGGGGAGGAGGCGGGATTACATGGGGGCCAGTATGTTACCTATCACAGGTTGGTGCGGAAGATTCGGATAACGTGGCCAGAGGCAGTATTGGCAGAGGAACCAGGCGCCATTATGGGGATGATATATGACACAGCTGAAGGGGGGCATGAGATCTCTAGATTGTATGAGATGGTAATGACTAAGGTTGGAAAGGAATTGACACATTTGAGATTGGATTAGGAAGCAGAGGTGGGAGCCCAAATGGAGGATGGGATGTGGAAGCGGGCCCTGGGATACCACAAGAAGGTATCTAGGAATGCCAGACTGCAGCAAATACAGCTGTACGCAACGCATAGAGCGTATATGACCCCGCTGAGGATATCTAAGTTCAGAAATGCTGGGAGACAGGCGTGCCCTTAGTGTGATGAGGAAAATGCTGATATGACACACATGTTTTGGTCATGCCCAGTAATCGAGGGTTTCTGGAGAGAAGTGGCACAAAAGCTAGCAGAGAAAGGGGTCACGCTAGCCATAGACACGGCCTGGGCCTGCCTGCCTGTTGGGAGGGTTCCCTAGGCCACGAAAACTGAAGCATGTTGGGAAACTAAAAGACTTGGCGTACGTGCTAGCAAAGCGAAGGATAGCTATGGGATGGAAAGTGTCATAAGCCACGGGCGGAGGTGTGGTGGAAGGAATTACAGAAATGGACGGAGGCTGAAACGGTGGTATGGCAAGAGGCAAGTAGCATGTCTTGGGAGGAAGAAGTGGGTACCCTGATAGCATGGAAAACATTGATATCTGGACTATTTGGAACAATATTAGATCCAGAGGAATCTGATGAAAATGACGCCCTGCCGCGTGTAGTAGATAGTGAGAGTGAAGGTCAAACAGGCTCGTAAAGGGGGGTGGGATCAGGGGGGCAGTGAGCAAAGACCAATTGATGATAATGTAATAGTTGTGGATTGCACTGCGTGTTTGGTTTGTATTGTTGGTTGTGTTGAAAAATTAATAAAATTATTTAAAAACAAAACCACTTATTTCCAGACAGAGGTGAGTGCTTAACTATAGATGGCACTCCAATAAGTTAACGAAAAAGGGAGGGAAAAAGGCAGAATGTAGGAAAATACACCACACTAATTTTTAGGAACTCTTAAGCAAGGCAGGAAAGTCAAAAGTTACTTGTGAGCCAAAGTCCATAGGCCGGGCCCACTCTTGGAGAGAACAGGGCACAAATGCACCCAAGATCACACAATGACAACAGGCTTAAAAAGTCTTGCAGGGAGTTCAGAAAGGTTTTAGTTAGGCTCAGAAAAGTTTAGCCAGGGTGTCCCAGGCTAACCCAGGGTCGAAAGCCGGGGGCTAAATCTACCCCGTACAGTCGGTTGCAAGGGAAGCCAGGCGGAACACGGTACCTTATGTGGAAAGGATCCTCCAGCGGGGGCAGTTGTTCCTGGCAGCGGGTGCAAGTCACAGCGTCATCCATAGGAAGAGAAGATCTGGACGTGGAGGAAGGATGATGGTCGTTGCACTGCCAGGGAAGAAACCAGCCGCAGAGTTTTCCGGTTAAAGGTACTACCCTTTGATTCGCGGTAGTGGTAAAATGTGGTATCCCGGTTGCCGGGGTGCTTGGCACAGGCAAGGCGGCCACGAGATGCTCCAGGAAGCGAAAAAGGAAGCAGACTGGTTATCCCCACCAGTCGAAGGAAGAAGACTCTCCGGGCTGGAGATCTCCTCTGTCGTTGGGAAAAGTGGTGAGCCGGTCCAGCAGGGCTCCACCGGTGGTGTCATCGTAGCAGGTCGACTCAGCTTCTCCCTCATCGGATTCTTAGGTCCTGTGGCGACTTCTGAAGTTCCAGTCTCCAAAGCCCTGCTTTTATGCAGCATACCTCCATTCACTCAGCCTAGCTGTCAATCAAACATGCTAAGTGGTGAGCCAGCCGGCTCACCACTTGGGCCAATCACACAAGAGTGCGACTTGAGTTACCAAGGTAACTCAGTCCAGGGTGCCTAAACCCCCTCCCACACCCTCTGTGGTACCCAGACAGAGTGGCACCACTTTTGGAGGCTTCTGTGGAGAAGCCTGCCAAAAAGTGGAACAAAGGGCTCAACTTGGGTTGGAGTCACAGAAGCGAACACAAACGCCATTTTAGAACCGAGTTCTGGCAAAAAATACCAACCAGAGAATTAATATTAAACAAATAAACCAGCGGTATGTTCGAGGCTATAGGATTTAAATAATGAAAGTTGGTAGCCTCGAACAATGGGAAATCCCATAGAGATATATTCGCGGTCGAATATAAAAAGTAGTATCCACTGCCACCAGCCAAAACTCGATCAGGGGGGACGAAGACATGCCCCCTCGACTAACAGACCCCGGGGCAATCGAATTGCCCCGGCCATTACGTCCACAATACGATGGTTTGTACTGGTTCTGTTCAGAATTTGAGACTAGTAAAGTCAATGGTGACTTTACATGCCCTGGGAGACAGTAGTCAGTCCCAGGGTATGGAGTCTATATTGGGGGGTCACTATGACACCCCTGTGTTACTGCACTGAGGGTGCAGTGTAACACACATAAAAAAAACACATGAAGCCCTATGGAGTAAAAGACCCCATAGCCCATTAAACACATCTAGAGTCAAAGAAACACACTCAAATCATGCCCAAGAGTGAGGGTACAAGAGTCTCACTCTTGGCAGGAAAAAAAAATAAACCCCAAAAATCCAGCAAAGCTGCTGGGGGACTCACTAGGTTAGGAAATTCTGCCTAAACAGAGAATTCTCCCTAACAAATGCCTTAATTACTTATTGGTAATCGTCATTACTCCTAGCCCTATTCTTCCTTGTCCCTGTACTTATGTATGAGGCAGTACTTGTGTATGAGGCAGCATGCCTCATACACAAGCAATGGGATGAGGTAGAGGTACATGAAGGTCATGCCTGACTTAGCTATCTGTATCTTCATGATTCCTAATCCCACTCTTCCTCATCCCAGTACTTAACTATGAGGCAAGGAGCATCAAACATAAGCTCTGGGACAAGGAAGAGGGACATGAAGGTAATTCTGGACCAAGGAGCTGATTTTTGAGGTTGGGGCATGGGAGGGATAGCGGATGTGTGGGCGGTGGGATTGTGCGATAAATCATAATGGTTGTCCATGTCCAGGCTAAGCAGGCATGATATGTGGTATTAGTGGCTAGAGAGGCATTCTCGTGCTGCCAGTCTAGTTATTCCTCAGTTTGGTATTACTTTTTTAACTACGCATTTCTGATAAAGCAGTCCTGCTAAGTGTAATTACCTGGCTAGATTGGCATTTGGGTGCTGCCAGTCTAGCCATTTCTTACTGCAGCAGTGTATATTTTTTTGAGCAGCTGTGATAAAATGATGTGATATAAGTCTATTATAACATGCCTGTACACAAGTAATAAACAAACAAACAAGTGTTTCTTGGCGCGACAAGCAATGGAGTGAAGATAGAAGGTGGACAAGACAAATGATCTTATTAGGCCTTGTGTCATTCAAATCATGCAAGTGCGAGAATGAGAAATGCAAGGGGAAAGGGAGGGGGGAAGTGCAAGGAAGAAGGGAGGGGAAAATAGGGCTGTAATGCTCTGAGTAAGTGCAGCCAGGACAGTGCGGCTCTGGGTAGTGAAAGGAGAACAAGGGACTGTAGGGTTGCAGTTACAGTCCCCAAGTGCGTGGTAGGCCGGAGGCAGTGCAAGGGTGACTGATCAAGAAAGAGCCTGGACTCAATGAGACTCTGAGGGTAGCCAAGCAACCAGCTGGTACAGCAGACAGGTAGGCCAGGTAGGTCAGCAGGGGAGGGACAGAGCGAAAAGCAGAGGAGAAGAGGAAAGTTTTGAGCTGCTTCCAGAACATCAGGTGGTCCGCTAAAGTGATAGAGGGGCAGGGAGGATGACATGAAGCAGCTTCCAGCCTTCTTAGGTTGACTTGCTAGGTTTATTACCAGCTTCATAGGTATCCATACAAGCAGTTTCATATGTTACATTCAAGTTACATAAAGGACATAAACACTGGCGGCCCATCACCCAGGAAGAGGGCTGACCAACTGACCAGGCTAGAACACTCAACCATACATTCCAGACTCAAGCATCAACACTCCACGTGACATCACAAAATTCCTGCATCACCCAGACAAGCCATACACAACAGAGGCCATTCCAGAGGGAGGCATCTGCAGAGGAGAGTGATCTACCCCCCACTCTCTGCCTGAAGAAGCGTCTAGCCCTTAGAGAGTTGGAGGTAGCCTGGGGCAGGGATCGAGAAAAAAGGTATTTTGGAAGAGAGTGTTGGATATAGTACGGGCCCGACTCCAGAAAGCCTTGTGAACAATGCAAAGGGCCTTGAACATGATTCTTGCAAACACCAGGAGCTAGTGGAGAGATTTCAGGGCTGTAGAGATATGATCCCTGGGCTTGTGGCCAAGGATAAGTCTTGCTGTCCTGTTCTGTATTTGTTGCAGAGGCCAGAGAGTAGAGGAAGGCAGCTTGAGAAAAAGGCTGTTGCAGTAGTCCAGCCTAGAGAGAAACAGGGCTCTGGAGACAGTGAGCTCATGGGGGAAGTGAGAAAGGGAAGAGTCCCTTTGAGGAGGAGCAGCTGGTAGGTAGTGGGACTTCTTGGCGACGTCCGGGATGTGAGGAGAGAAAGAGAGTGGAGTCGAAGAGGACAAAATGTTTTTTGCCTCGCTGGAAGGCAAAGGAAGAGGGCCCAAGGTGGGCAGACAGAGTGAGAGAGGGAAAGCAGGGGCAGGGGTCCCAATGAGAAGGATATCCATCTTAATGGCACTAAGGTAGATATTGTTGGAGGTACACCAATCCTGAATCATGGATAGACAGTCAGGAATAACCAAGAGATGAGAGGAGCCTGAAGGAAAGCTGAGTGCCATCCGCATAACACTGAAAGTTAGAGGAGAAGGTAGAGATCAGGTGAGCCAAAGGGGCAAATTAGAGGTTGGAAAATCAGGGTGAGAGGATACAGCCCTGGGGAATGCCACAGGTAGAGAGAGAGGTGGCGTAGAGAAAGGGACCAAGTTGGACCTGGGAGGGGCAGTCCAAGAGGAAGGAGGTCAGCCACTCCAGGGCCTGATCCGTGATGCCCAGGTTCTCACGTAGTCGATTGATCAGGATGGCATGGTTGACTGTTGAAAGTACAGGAAAGATCAAGGAGGATTAGGACAGAAGGAACGCTGGAATCAAGGTTAGAGAGCAGATCTTCACGGGTGTTCAGGAGAGAGGTTCCCGTGTCTCTGGCAGCTCTGAAGCAAGACTGATGGTCATAGAGACAACCAACAGATTCAAGGTGGAGAGTAAGCTGGGAGATGGCCAGCTTTTTTCCAAGAGTTTGCCCAGGAAAGGGGTGATGGAGATTGGGCGATAGTCTGCCGGGCACGTAGGATCGGCAGACGGCTTCTTGAGGAGTGGGTGCATAAGGGAGTGCTTAAGGGGAGAGGGGAACATTCCAGTGGTGAAAGAGTGATTACAGAAATCGGCCAAGGTGCAGCAAGGGTGTCAATATGGTGCTTCATGGTTCTAGAGGAGCGGGGGAGCACCTGTTTGGACGACACTTTCATGGATCAGACTTGCCTAGAAACCTTGTCAGGTATTGTCAGAGAGAAAGAGGAGAAAGGAGGAGGAGAGGTAGAGATGGTTAAAGAGGGGGAGAGAGAGAGAGAGAGAGAGAGAGAGAGAGAGAGAGAGAGAGAGAGAGAGAGAGAGAGAGAGAGAGAGAGAGAGAGAGAGAGAGAGAGAGAGAGAGAGAGAGAAAGAGAGAAAGAGAGAAAGAGAGAAAGAGAGAAAGAGAGAAAGAGAGAAAGAGAGAAAGAGAGAAAGAGAGAAAGAGAGAAAGAGAGAAAGAGAGAAAGAGAGAGTCCTGAGTTTTAGCAGATAGGTGAGTGGCCAGAGCCATACAGAGGGCCTGGGAGGGAACAGGAGAGGTGGAGACCGCATCAGGATTGACCAGTTCTGTGCAGATTTTAAAGAGTTTGGCCGTGTTGTTAGAGGCAGCAGAGACCCGGGCTTCAATGTGTGCTCTCTTCTTGATGAGTGTTATTGCTTCGACTGGCATTTTTGTGCAACCAGTCTAGGTATGACTGAATGTGGCCTGGCATACTTTACTGTAATGTTATAATGTGTCTACACTGGTCTTCATTGTGCAGCCAGTGGGACATGTTTTCTATGTGGCATCGTATTTTTAATAGCAAAGCATTAATGTTCCAGTGCACTGTTTGTGACTTGCATGTATTGGATTGGTGTTACCCTACAAAACAATTGCCAACACTCTGGCTTTTTAGCCAATTATTCTCAGAAAGTGTGCTGTATATTGATTAAAAACACATATTTATATCTTTCTCCTAGTACACTGTGCGGCAAACCCTTTTCAGCAGCACGTTCATGCGTATTGTGCAAGCGTGATAATCTCGGCCTGCCCACAGTGTTGTACGACCTGTGATTTGTTGCTGAGTTGGGGGGCCCCCTCAAAATGGTTTGCAAGGGGTCCCCTACATTTTGTGTTACACCACTGGACTCACTCCCTAAGTCTATCCACACTGGCAAAGAAAATCTGGAAATAAAGCCTCCATAGAGGAATACATCTCCAATTGCAGCATGTTCCAGGGGAACACAACTGCCTAGCAGACACATTAAGCAGAAACACAAATCAATCCTCAGAACACGAGTGGGAGTTACATTTGCACATTCTAAACAAAATTTGTATGCGCTGACGGCAGCCAGACCTGAATCTCTTTGCCACAAAAGAAAATGCAAAAAGCCTAAATTTCGCTTCCATGTTCCTGCAGAAGGAATCCAAGGGTAACATACTGTGTATCAGTTGGTCAGGGATGTTTGCATATGCTTTTCCTCCGACCCCACTCTTGAACAGAGTAATCCACAAGATGGACCAGGAGCACTTAACACTGATTCCAATAGCTCTAATGTGGGCACGTCAGACGTGGTATTACCACCTCCTCAAATTGTCAGTTTGCCCAACAATGAAGCTGTCCTGCCCTTACAACATATCTCAGAATCTGGGGCTAATGCTGCATCCTCAACCTCACACGACTAACTTGGCAGCTTGGCTCTTGAAGTGCTAGAGTTTGGACACCTTCATTTTCCTGTCGGGTGCATGGAAATATTAAAGTAAGTCTAACACTAGACACTGCTACTTTAACAAATGGAAAGCAGCACGAGGAAAGAGGGAGGCAGCGTCTGGATCGATGACTCATTCTCGCATGCAAGGCAGACCCTGAAGCGGTACGTGAGGTAAAGGAGCTGTGCACTGGCAAGAGAAGCCGCAGCGACGCGCAGACTGCCATCAGCCGCAGAGACGCACCGCCCGAACTGGAGAGAAAGCGTGAAAGCTGAAGTCACACCAAGAGGAGGGGGTTATCCTCTTGGGCAACAAAGAACTTAGTTATTCTTTTTAACTTTTGTTTGGAGTAGAGACACCTGGGTAAGGGAGTCATTCCCTTGAACTGTGAACATTATCCATTTGGAACTTTTGTTGGATTCATAGCTTTTTGTTGAACTTGAAAATGTTTGCACTTTTTGACCCAAAAACACCTGAGGGTTACTTTTAGAATGAGAGGGCTACGATAGGATTTCGGACACAGGAAATGTTTGCTTTGGACATCTTTGTTTATTGTGCATTTGTTATGTGCCTGTACAACAAAATAGTGTTTCAAGGGGCCACAAGGCAAAATGGGGAAGGGAATAGGGGAGGAAAAAACATAATAAAAACAAAGTATACAATCGTGGTCCTACTAGGCCTTATCGCATTTGGACGTTTAAGTGCTATGGAGAGAAGTGCTAGGGGCTGGGGGGGTAGGGAGGGATGGAGCAAGGAATGGGCAAGGGCTGGTGAGGGCCTGGGAGGGAAGTGCTGAGGATGCCAGGGGAGGGAGCTGTTGGTCAAGTGCAAGGCGCAGGAATGCCACAGGTGGGGGCAGACAGGGGCAGTGCTGGGGGGAGGGGGTGCTGGTGTTGACTTGGCAAGGGCCTGGTACTAGTGAGATTCATGAAGGTCCTGGCCACCAGTCTCACCAACAGTGGGGTGATTAGCAGGGGAGGGATAGAGGGAAAGAAGTAGAGAAAAGCAGAGTTTTGAGAGGTTTCCGGAATTTTAGGCGGTCTGACTCGAGTTTGAGAGGGGCTGGGAGCATGTTCCAACAAGAGGCACCAGCCGGGTAGAGACTTGCCCCCCAGCTCTCTGCTTGGACAAGCGTTTGACCAGCAGAGAGTTGGAGTTGGAGTTAGAGAAGCAGAGGGCTCTGGCAGGGAGCTATTTAGGGAGAGAAAGTTGAAGATAGCATGGCCCTAGACAGCCTTTTGGGTGATGCAGAAGACCTTGAATTTGATCCTTGCGGCCAGCATGAGCCATTGGAGAGATTTTAGGGCTGGAGAGATACAGTCCCTGAGCTTGAGGCCAAGGTTAAGCTATTCTGGATTAGCTGAAGCGGGCATAGGGAGTTAAGGTGGAGATTGAGGAAGAGGCTGTTGCAGTAGTCCAGCCTGGAGAGGACCAGAGCTCTGGAAACATTGAACTTCTGGGAAAAGGTGAGGAAAGGGAGAATGCCTCAAAGGAGCTGAAGCTGGAGGTGGGCCTTCTTTGCAAGGTCCCAAGATATGAGAGGTGAAGGAGAGGGAGGAGTCGAAGATGACCCCAAGGTTTTTGGACTCATGGGAAGGTGAAGGAAGAGTGCCCAAGGCGGGAGACCAGAGGGGACAGGGTGCAGGTGTCCCAATAAGAGGGATCTAGGTTTTACTGGCATTCAGACACAGGTCATTAGCTGCACACCATGCCTGGATAGCCGTCAGACAATCAGGGATGAGGGAAGAGGAAGAGGAGGTAGTAGAGGGAAGTGGGAAGGAAAGCTTTGTGTCATCAGCATAACACTGGAAATGAGATCAGGTGAGCAAGAGGGAAAAGATAGATCTTGAAGAGCCATGGTGATAGAATAGAGCCCTGAGGGACCCTGCAGGTAGTGAGAGAATTGGTGGAGTAAAGACCCAGCTGCAACTGGGAGAGGGGCGTTTAGTGAGGAAAGAAGTCAGCCAGTCCACTGCCCAATCCGTGATACCGAGGGTTTCACTCAGCCGTTTTAGGAAGATGGAATGTTTGCATGTGATGTCAAAGGAGATATCGAAGAGAATGAGAACAGCAGGAGAGTTAGTCAAGATTCACAAGCAAGTCGTCATTGGTGTTCAGGAGAGAAGTTTCTTTTCCTCTGGGTGCCTGGAATCCAGATTGATGGTCATGGATGTAACCAGCAAATTCCATATGAAGGATCAGTTGGGGGAGGACCAACTTTTCTAGATGTTTACCCAGGAAGGGTGTGGTGGAAATGGGGTGATATTTACCCGGGCTGCAAGGGTCAGCAGATGGCTTTATTTAGGATAAGGTACACAAGGAAGTGCTTGATAGATAGGAGGAAAGAGCCAGTGGCAAAGGAGTGGTTGCAGATGTCGCAAGAGCCGGGGCGAGGGAGGAGATGTTGTCCTTCTCCAGCATGGGGTCTGGCATGGATTCACATGCTCATGAATATTCCCCGTCGTCAGGCTGGGAATCCTCGGTAAAGAAAAAACCAGTATCAGTTTCGTTTCTGATCTGTCTTTCGTAGTAGTACCAATCACTGATCTCTGCGTCATACTGACCACAGCCAATGACTGCCCTCTACCTAAGCCCCGCCTCTGGCAGCCATCTTCAGATTTGGTAGCACGTGAAGTGGCAGTATGACCAAGTGAAGAGCCGCAGAGGGGTAGGCGGGAGGGTTCGCATGTGAATCCATGCCAGGCCCATGCTGGAGAACAACAGTTACAGGTAAGTAACTTGTTCCTTCTCCAGCATGGGGTCTGGCATGGATTCACATGCTCATGAATAAAGAATACATAGCAGTACACACATGCACAACCACGGGAGGTGGCAAAGGCTCAACATTAAGCATCACATCAAACTCAACATTAAGCAAATCTTACCTCCTCACCAGCCTCACCTAAGGCGAACAGGTTGCGCAGCACTGCTTGGCCGACCCTGGACTCCTCCCTGGAATCCCGATCGACGCAGTAGAATTTCGTGAAGGTGTGCGTCGGCCTCACGTAGCAGCCCTGCAGATGTCCAGCAAGGGCACACCAGATAGGAACGCCGTGGTAGCTGCGATCGCTCTGGTGGAATGGGCTCTCGGACGGCCAGGCAGGGGTCGGTTTGCCAACCGATGACAGTACATGATACAGCCGGAGAGCCATCTGGAAATGGAAGCCTTCGAGCGAGCCTTCCCCTGATTGACAGGTCCAAAGTTCACAAAGAGTTGGACTCCCTTCCCCTAGATTGCTTCTGGCCTTTTAAAATATCACTTCCAAGCTTTCAAGGGGGACGGCTCTTCCCTTGAAGTTTCCTCCAGTGATATAGTATTTTTAGACATACAGTTTCTCGCTTTCTGGACCTCAAATGTCCCTTTCTCAAAAGGGGTATGTATGGTTCTTCCCTTTTCAGCCTTTTACTTTTCCAGATTTCACAATTGGGGAATTCTCCCCCTTGTTTCTTGTGCCCCTGGTATAGTGTACTGCCAGGGTTTTTATTTCTTTCGCATTTCAGTGTGGGTCCCGGACTCCCAGTATGCCTGGTTTACTCTTCTGCCTGGGCTTTTGCTTTCCTCACATAACTGCGAGTCCCAGACTTGCTGCTTGACTGGTTTACTCTCTGGCCAGGGCTTTAACCATTCAACATTCACTTGTTTTTTTGGATCCAAGAAATTATATTCTTAATGTGTTGGGTCCTCAACAGTCTTAATCTCAGCACATGTCCCAGCTCCCTTATTTGGGCTCGCTCGCCTTGGTAATAGTATGCGGCATTTGCCCTAAAGCAACTTTCCTGAACGCCGTTTTCGCCAGTCTCCTTGCTCCGATCTGCAGCCTGGTCTCCTCTGGTATACCAACCAGCGTTAGGAGATGCAAGTCTCTCTCCCTGTTCAGGTGTGCCATTTCTAAATGTCCCGCACTTGTTGACCTGCAACAAGTAGAACGCAGCGTTGGCATTCCGCTTCTAGTGGTCCTCTTTAATCCATCCCTTTATCGTCTCAGTATTATGAAGGGGTGGGGGGTTTAAACAAGATCGGTGTGCAGAACAACATGGAGATATATTCTCCCCCATGTGGTACTCCTGCAGATATTCCACCCACCCTTCCCCGGGTCAGAGCCAGGTAGCTTCTGCGTTTCCCAGGTCATCTGAGGGGAGACTTCCCTCCCGAGAAGTAGTGACGACTTTGCTAGATTTGTCAAATAACCTTTCCCTAATGTTGCTGGTTTCTTCTGCATCTACTGGAAAACTAGAAAGGTAATCTATGTTTCCTTGATCTATTTCTTTCCAGTGTTCAATAGTAAAAGAATAAGGCTGTAAATCTAGAAACCAGCGCATTACTCGAGCGTTAGTATCCTTCTGGAGACTGATCCAGGTTAAAGGGTATAGATCAGTGACCAACTGGAATCTCCTCACTGTCAGTTAATACCGTAAGTAAGTTACGGCCCATTTAATAGCTAATGCTTCAAGTTCAATTGTGGCATAAATCCTTTGCCTAGGAAATGGTTTTCAACTGATGTACAGAATCAGGTGTTAAACAGCAGCATATTCCTGGGAAAGGACCACCCACAACCCGACTTGGGATGCATCTGTTTATAGGATGAAGTCTTTGCTAAAATTAGCTACTTTCAAGATTGGTTCATTACACAGAATTTGCTTGAGAGTGGAAAAACAGGCTTGTTCTTCTGGCCTCCAGTTTAACTTTTGTGGCTTCAAATGTTTAAGTTTGTCGGTAAGGCAAGCGGTTATGGAAGAATAGTTGGGTATAAATCTTCTATAATATCCTACTAATCCAAGGAATGCCCTAAGATCCCTTTTTTTGTTTTTTGGTGTTGGTGTGTCTCGTACCGATTTGACTTTATTCTGTTTGTGGCTGCACAAACCCATTTCCTAAAACAAAACCAGGTATTTTACTGCCGGCCAAGTGAGGCAACACTTTTTAGGGTTAGCAGTGATACTCATGGCTTTTGTTACTTGGTAAAGATGCTCCAAATGCTTGTTCCACATTTTACTATGCATGACGATATTGTCGACATAGGCCCCACAAAATGCCTAAAATGGACGGAGTACCTGGCCCAGAAGTCTTTGGAATGTAGCAGGTGCCCCCTGGAGACCACAATGGAGAACTTAGAATTGATACAATCCTACAGGATTGGAGAAAGCAGTCTTGTCTTTGCCCTCTGGTTTTACTGGCACCTGCCAATAGCCTTTTGTTAAGTTGATTAAACAGCAGAACCCAATTGATCAATTAAATCATCAATCCGTGGCATGGGTTAGTTATTGAACTGTGAATTGTTCACCTTTTGTAAGTCTATACAAAACCTCCTGGTATTATCAGGCTTTTCAACAAGAACTATTGGGAGGAATAGGTACTTAGCAAAGTTTCGATTATATCAGAAGGTAACATTTTATCCAACTCCTGTATGATCACATCTCTCAGATCCTATAGGGTTTAAGATTCCAAGGGAGAGTCCAACTATAATGCAAGACCCCTTTTACTCTTCCGGGCTCATTACAGAAGATGTCGGAACATTGTTCTAGCAGCTCATGAAGAACCTGTTTTTGCCTTTGGGAAAGGTCTGAGGGATTTTGGTTATTCTGACTTGGATCTTCTGTTAAGACTGGCCATTACTGCTGACTTAGCTTGAACCGGGTCTTCTCTCCACTCTTTCAAAAGATTAATAAGATATATTTGAAATTCCACTTGCTTGTCTGGTTGAGAAACCTGGTAGTTGCGGAAATCGGTTGTTCCAACATATCATATGGCCCATGCCACTTAGATAGCATTTTATTCCCAGAGGTGGGTAACAAAACATGAACCTTTTGCCCAATGGAAAATTATCTAAGGGTAGCTTTCTTATCAGGAAGTGAAATCTGGTGTTATTGGGTTCTCGTGAGATGGGAATGAACTGTAGCCCGGACATATTTTCTTTCAGACGCTGGGCGGCGTCAGACCAGGGCAATAAAGCTTGTTCCTTTTCTTCCCAGGTCTCCCTCAACGTGTCTAGCACATCTCAGGGTTCCCGAGGTTCAAAGGGTGAAATCCCTTGGGCGGGGGGGGCTCTTCCGGCTGGCAGAGGCCCCGGGGTATCGTGCCTCAATTCCTGCCATCTGCTTCTACCAGTACCCCAAGGACACTTTTTAATGTCATATTCATATTAAAACACTCAACCAAGCCATCCGTCTGCGGATGGTATACTGAGGTTTGGAGTGTTTTAATATGAAGAATAACTTTTGTTACAGCCATGATTTCTTTAGGGAATCCGACTCGAGAAAAATAAAATATCCAATGTTTTAATATTTGTTGTGATGTTATTTCTTAATGTGAAAGCGTCAGGAAATCTTGTAGCATAATCTAAAATCCCCAGGATATACTGGTTTCCTAGCCTAGAAGGTTCAAGTGGTACCACAATATCCATACCAATACAGGAATACTAAATGTCAATAATGGGCAAAGGTTGGAGTGGAGGTGGGGTGTGGGTGCTGGTTTTCTGACACAGGGCAAAGGTAAGAACAAAGCTCTTCACGTCGGCCTACACACCAGGCTAATGGAACCTATTCACTACCTGTCCCTGTGTCTTGGTTGTTCCCAAGTGTACATCTGTCAGATGTTGGAGGGCAATTTCCAATACAATCCGCTGATGGGTTTTGGGAACTACGATCCAAGTCCTGGGTGGGCCTTCTGCAATAGTGTTAACTCTATACAAGAAGCCCTTGTTAATGAAGAAGAAAGGTCCCTCCCTCTTGGTTTCTCCCTTCTTCCTCTGAGATAGTATGTAGGAAGGCCTTGACAGGGTTCTTCATCTCCCTCCCGTCACCAACGAGGCCAGAGCTCTGCCAGAGTGAGTCCGTCAGGCAGAAGCATTGTTCTGAACACCCACTCCAACACTAAAATGGCAGCAATGCTCCAGAGTTCACAGTAACAGATACAAACCATTCCATTCCTTTTGTTTATGTTCATGGTTTTTGTTTTGTCCATCAAAAACACTGAAGGGCAGTTAAAGCACCACATCACTATTCATCTTTGTGATTCTCCTTGCTTTGCGCACCCTGCCATTTCAGTCGGATTTTAGTTATAAATATTCCTGACGTGTACTCCCTGCAGCTCTTTGTTAACTACCCACCAACGTCTTGCACAGTTTAGAAGTTTTTATCAATAACTTCTTTTCTGCTCCCATCATCCACACACCAAAACCACTGCTGCAGATTCTTAGTACTGATGCAATGTATTGTACTGATACTGAACAGACAGACCTCTCCCTTTCCATTATTTCTCCTGATTCAACCCACTTCTGGGTTTTTCGTTTTATCCCTATTTGAATGGATTGGAGCCTCACTGACTTGGCCATTTTAAGATGGCACAATTATTTTTCATCTTTGGTGTGCTACCTAGCCTGGCTTTACTCCCCTTCCCATTGGTAATATTGGGCTTGAAAGGCCAATCAGAGCAACTGGGAGGTGGGAGCCGGCCCAGACCAAACAAGGCCCACAACGAAGGCCCCTGTCTGCCACCAGAAAGTTTCTTGAGGTATTTTCTTATGTGTGCATTTGTACTTCCATGATGCTGCTACCTCACTTCACCAAGGAATCTGGACTTCCATAACACCTCCATAGCTATGGGTAAATTCCCTCCTCTGGACATCGTTTCTATCCTCTCTGGACTCTGTTTCCTTCTCTGCTTGTCCCCCATGCTTGCACGTCTGATTGCACCGTGTTTGCACCCACTGCCAAATTTGGCTGTGTTTTCATGCATTTAGCTTGGTTCAAATGTAGCTGTGTTTTCATGCATTTAGCTTGGTTCTAGTTTGGCTGTTTTCATGCATTTAGCTTAGTTCAAGTTTGGCTGTGTTTCATGCAAACTTGTTGTGCCATAGCGCTGCCCCCCCTTTGCTTTATGCTTGTGATGCCTGCTTGCCTGTTGCCTGCCCCTCCTGCCTGTCTCTTCTTCTTTCAACATACTCACCATCTCTAGTATTCTCTTCCTCTCCCCATATTTTCCCTCTCCTCTTTCCCCCTTCCCCTTTCTATATTCTCTGCACTTATTCTATCCGAAATGTCATCTGACCTAGTACGATATTAGCTGTTTGTTTCCTCCCCCTCCAACACTACCCTAAACGTCGTCAGGCCTAGTACGATAGTCGCTTGTTTTGTTCTTCTCCTCCTCTGTCTCATCTCCTACACAACCCCCTCCTCTCCTTATGTTTGTCATAGTTCTTGCACGATCTGAAATGTCACCCGGCCTAGTACAATAGTAATGTCACATTCTTATTGTCTCAAGGCCTTGTAAGAATGTCATTGTATTTTTCCCCTGCTCCCTCCCTTGCCTTGAAGCGCTTTGAAACACAGTGTGTATAGGCGCTATAAAAATAATCAATCAATCACTTCTCTGCTCTGCTTCCAAGTTTCACTAAACACTTCTATCAGTGCAACAAGCACATTTATTAATTCCCACTGAAGACCTTTATGCCATATTCTGCAGTTTCATGGCACTGATGTTATTCATTGTACCAAGCCTTAATACACAGAGCCTTCCTTACTCCTTTGGTCTGTTTAACCATACATATCCATCAGCACAACAAACGAATTCAGTAGAACTGTGACTGATGCTGTTGGTGCTTCGACCATTGCACCTGTGGGATCAACAAGTCTTGACCCTTGCTCAAGGATACATGCCTTGGAAGCCTTCGGAAGTATCAAGTATATATATTTTTTTTTTTTTAAATTTGATTTTTATTGGTATTTCCAAAACAGAACAACACTTTAAACAGAATACCACAACTCCACCCCCCCCCCTCCTCCCTCCTCCCGCTCCCAGGGTTCAAGAGCAGTCCAGTGCTCCCTCGCTTCGCCCGAAGAGCCATTCCCACCCACTTCCCCCCCACCAAGTCCCTATAGGATGCGCTAAATTTATTGCCCCTGCATAAGTCTGTTACATCAGAGTCGTCTATTATGCCCAAAAGTCGCATGCTCCGAGGGCACCACCGCTGCCTAGTACCATCCACCAAATACGAAAGTAGGGAGTCCCAGTCTGACTTGAACCTTAGATGATCTCCTTGTAGTGAGTATGTGAGCCACTCAAGAGCTACTAGGGACCACATCTTTGCCACCCATTTGTGATCCTGTGGCGGGTCCTTTGCTTTCCATCTGCGGGCTAGAACCATTGCTGCAGCCATCGTCATTATTGCGTAAAGCTTGCGGCCCGTCTTGGTCTTGATGCCAGGGTCCCCCCCAAGCCCTGTATCGCCAAGCCTTTGTTGCCCCCGTGATTAATTCCCAGAACTTGACTTAAGTGCGTCCCAGATCCCCGCCCAGTAGTTCTTGATTTTTGGACACTCCCACCATATGGGCTCCCACGTACCCACAGCGCCGCAATGTCTCCAGCACAAAGGGGAGGCCCCTGGATACATTCTATTAAGTCTGGCGGGGGTCAGATGCCACTGAGTGAGCAACTTCTGCCACATCTCCCTTACTTGAAGAGATCTTGTTAGCTTTGGTATCTGCTTCCATAACCAGTTCCAGTCATTGTCCTCAATTGCGGACTCAGTAGCTAGTTCCCAATTCTTCAAGTAGGACCGCAGTGGAGGCACCTCTCCCACCTTCATGTGCCTATATATGGCAGTGATCAGGTGCTTGTCCCCCGATTCCCTGCTAAGATACTTTTCAAAGGGGTTTAGTTGTCGAGTTGCGGCCTGCTTTAGGATGGGATGACTGAGCCAGTGTCTGAGTTGGCAATAGCAAAACCTTTCCCTTTCACTCAGATTAAATTCAGTCTTACATTGTTCGAACTGCTTTACCTGGGTCCCCTCAAACATGTCCTGCAACATCCTGCACCCCCCCAGGAGCCAGGCTTGAAAGGTGGCAGTATTGAGCCCATGGGTGAACTGTGGGTTCGTGAACAGGGGGGTGAAGGGCGATGGGTGCGTTGTTAGGTGGGCCAGCTGCACTGCTTCATCCCAGGTACGGGCTACCAGGGCTAGAATTGCACTACAATACATACGGATAGGCCTGTCCTGTTTCGGCTTCCACAGGACCCCCTCGAGATCCTCCCCCAGCACCGCCCTATCCGTGGGCCTCCAAACTTTCCCCCGGTCGTCTTTGCCAGTCCCGGAGGACCTTCAGCTGGGCCGCCCTATAATACCCCCTAAAGTCAGGTAGGCCCATGCCCCCCCCCGCTCGGTGGAGGTTCTTATCACCCTGGCCGCTATTCTTTTGGATTTATTGGCCCACACAAATCTACTGGTAATTTTATTCAGGGACCTGAAGAAGGCCGGGGGAACGTGGACTGGCAAGGCAGCAAAGTGGTACAAGAGTTTAGGGAGTATTGTTATTTTTAAAGTGTTGATACGCCATGACCAAGATATCGTTAAGGGGCCCCAGTCAACCATTTTACTCTTTAATTTCTCTAGTAATGGCGGATAGTTTTTGCGTAGTACATCAGCTCCAGCTTTGTCGACAATTTTAGTCCTAAGTAGGTGAGAGAGTGCTCCTCCCATCAATAGGGGGAAGTGCGCTTCAAGGCGATGGCTGCTGGCGTCGGGACCATGAGATTGAGAATTTCTGTTTTAGAGGCGTTTATTTTCAGACCCGCCACACTGCCAAAGCGCGCCAGTTCGGCTTCAACTGCTGGTATAGATGAACACGGGAGGGTGAGAGAGAGTATCATATCATCCGCAAATGCAGCTATTTTGTGCGATTGGCCTGCGAAAGGGATGCCAGTTATGAGGTGGTTGGCTCGGACCACCTCGAGAAATGGTTCCAAATGAAGAGCGTACAGTGTACCCCTGCTTGCTGCCCCTCTCGACATGCACCCTGTCTGACAATTGCCCATTCACCACTAGTCTGAGGATTGGGTGTCTATAATTGGCTCGAATCCTATCCATACATTTTGGACCGAAGCCCATCCTTAGCATGGTTTCAAAGAGGCATCCCCACTCCACCCGATCAAACGCCTTCTCGGCATCGATTGCCATGAAAAGGGCGGGGCCCCCCTCTTGCAAGCCTTCTCTATAATGTGGGCCAGCCTCCTGACGTTGTCAGAGGTCGGCCTGCCTCTGACAAATCCCGATTGATCCGGATGGACTATCTTAGGGACCAGGTGTTCTAGTCTTTTTGCCAGGATCTTGGCATGTATTTTGGAATCGACATTGATCAAAGCTATGGGGCGATAGGAAGTGCGCTCGGTTGGGTCCTTGCCCTTTTTGTGGATGAGGACAACTTTCGCCTCCTCCATAGATCTCGTGATTGCGCTATCCTGCCCTATTTGGTTATAGAGAGATTGCGCTATCCTGCCCTATTTGGTTATAGAGCGCGGTTAAGATAGGGCTAAGTATTTCCTTATGCCGTTTGTAAAATTCCATGGCATAGCCATCCGGACCCGGCGATTTAAAATTGGGCAGTGATCTAATTGCGTCCCTGACATCATCCTCTGTGATGTACTTTTCCAGCATTTCCCTCTCTTCTTGCGTTATGCGGGGCAATTTAACCTTATCTAGATAACGTACTTGGGCAGTGTGTGCCAGAGTATCGGATGCGTACAAAGCTGAGTAGAATCGGGTGAATTCCCTCAAAATATCCTCATTTCTCGTACTAGTAGTCCCACCCCCCACCTTAATTTTTAATATTGTTTTCTCCTTCTGCTCCTTTCTGAGCATTCTCGAGAGAAGCCGGTCTGCCTTATAAGCTTTAATGTAAAATTTCTGCCTGAAGTATAATAAGGTCCGTTCAGCCGCTCGAGTCTGGATCAGGTCCAACTGACTCCGAACTGCCCTGTACTCCGTTTTGATGGCCTGGGTTTGATTTTTCCCCATTTTTGCCGTTATCCCCCTTAATGCTTCCTCTAGCCGCGCCTCCTCTACTCGTAATTCCCTATCCCTTCTCGCTTTAATCGCAATTATTGCCCTTCTCAGAGTCGCCTTAAAGGCGTCCCACCTAATCTGGAGTGTTGTGTCCCCTGCTGAGTTCTCGGTTGGCCAAGTATATTTTAGGCTACATTGCTGCAGGCGTCACTGTTCCGAGCAGATGCTTCGCACTTGCATTTTCAGCCATCTCACTACAAGGGAAGCTGTGCTGGGCTGCTTCTGTGTTCACTGCTGGATGATAGCCTGTCACCACCTGTCCCTGGTGATCTCTGCTGGAACCATCCTTCTGCAATTGTGTGAGGTATCTTGGAGTCCTGCACCTTTTCTTCACTTGATGGGGTCTTCACAAAGTTGTTTGGAACCATCTGGTGAGAACCAACTCCAGACACGAAAGGTGACCACTCCATCCGCAACCACTTGGCTCCCCTCATCCAAACAAAGGACAGAAGATTGGAGTCCTAGTGAATTCTGGAAGCCCTGCAGTGTCACCTGGAAGAATCTGAGTCAGGCCAAACCTGCTTCTGCCAACTCCCAGATCTCCTATAGGGTAACATTGGGTGTAGAGCCCTTGTCCCTAAACTACCCCTGGCCTGGCCTTTTGTCGTTGAACCTGGGCTAAGCTTCCTTTTCTAGGACTTACCTTGGGAATAGGATAGAGTGGGGGTATTTACCTAACTTGAGGTCAATAGTGACCTTACTTTAAAGAACTTTAAAGCACCACCACATCCCACTGCATCAGTTCTGCAATACCTTTGCTGAAGAAACAATAGTTGGATCTCGTGACGTTTTAGGCACAAAACCCCATACATCTTAGAGCTGTACTTCATAAAACAGATGGAAATGGAGTTGTAAGTATTCTAACTAATGTAAATGGTTTTCCTGCATTTAAGTACTCACCTGTGGAATACTGGTCTTAATGAATATGGCATCCTATGTCTAATGGTGAATGTATTATATGTAAATTTTATTAAATTATTTACCTATTTTTTTATGCTCGGTGTGTTCAAAAAGGCATACTAGTTATATTTTTGATACTGACTAACATGAATTATTGCTTGTGTTCTGTGTGGACCCATTGTAGCCCTAGACCATCCTGACACTTTTATTGAGACTAAGCCCTGACTGCTCTTCCACTCTACCTTGATTGGGTTTTAGATCAAAGTGGTTTGCCACACAATGATTGCGCTACACATGTTTCAAAAACACCGTCCTTTATATTTTACAAATTTGATCACATGCATCACATGTAGCAACCCTACGTGCAAGTTTTAGAGTTTTCCTTCCGGAGTCACAAAGCCCTCTATTTCTTGGTTTACACGTGTTTCGGCTACTCAAGAGCCTTTTTCAAAACAAACAAATAGGGCAATAACGCAAAACAATCATATTCCATCGTTTTTCACAAAATGTCCCGGGTAAATCCCTTGAGCGCTTCCACGTCGAAAATCCTCCAGCGCATCTGGGTTGCCTGTGTCTACCACCCTCCTTCCTCTTCTCCTTGGGTAAGAGTATTCTTGGTCTGTGCATTTGGTAATTGAAAGCGGACTTTTTTCTGGTTTCCCAATCTGGTTCTTTTCTTGTATCTTCTTATCTGATTAAGAAAGCCAGCACTTTTTTGACTATTATCTTGTCATTTTGTAGTTCCGCTCCTTCTTTGTCTGATTCCGAGTCCACCTCTGAGCTGCCAGAGGATGTATTTGCTGTGCCCTCTTTCCACATTTATACATCTATTTTGGCCAAAATTGCCTTTGTAGCTTTTAATATGCCTATTTACACCAAATTATTTTCTTTTATTAAATTAAGGTATTTGCCAACAACAGTGAAGGAAGAAGTAATCCTAGTGAAATCGTTGAGTATTCAACCACTGCAGAAAAGCCTGGACCGCCGAGTAAACCAAGTGTGAAAGGAAAAATTCATGCACTAAATATAAAAGTTAATTGGGGTAAGTTTAGACGTTTTTTAAACCATATTTGTTTTGTGTTTTAATATGTAATGTTTGTCATTTTAAACAAAGGTAACATCAATGCATGCTGATTTGTAGCATTTCCTAGCATGCAGTTTAAGAATTGTACGTGTGAGTGACTAATGGCAGTATAACTGTTTTGTGAGTCTGGGTGGAATGTGGAACCGGGTGATCCCAGATTCTAAAGGGAGTGTTTGGAATGATGGGAGTCCGGTGAGGGAGACTGTTGTGGGGGCTCTTTGTACCCACTGACCTGTGGATCAATAGAAGCTAGTAAAGTGGTGATGAGACGGGACCCCCCACAACAAATCTGCCGTTCTGGTGCAGTGAAGATAGAAGCGAAGTGTCCGGGAAAAGTCAAGGCAGAAGACGCTGCCGTGCCGTAGCAATTAGCAGGGAATGTGACAAGAGAGGGGAATTGGGATAGGTGCAGTGGTGTAAGCCAATGGCACTTGATTAAGCACTTGTTTGCATTAAAAAAAAAAAAAACTTAAGAGACTGTCTGGTTCACACGTTTCTGGAACCCACCAAACCAGCATCAACCCTGTGGAATCTCCCACCAGTTGTAGGACATTTTAGCTGCGGACAATGTGTCGCCTGTCGCTTCACCACCAACAGCAAAACCTTCACCCACAATAACTTTGGAAAATGAACAGTCACACAAACTGCGAAAGCAGATTTGTTATCTACGCCATCAAGTGTCCATGCAACCTGGTGTACATTGGCAAAACTATCAGACCCGTAAAACAAAGGATCAACGAGCATAGATCTTGCATTAAGAACCAAGTAGAAGACAAGCCGCTGGTTGAACATTTCGTCAAGAAAAAACACACCCACAAACAACTCTCCTGGACTGTGGTTCAGCAGCCCCAGCCACAACGACGTGGAGGCGACATCAATCTGGCCCTGACAAGACTTGAACAAAAATGGGTGCATAAATTGGACTCTGTGCGTAACGGTTTAAACATAACCGTCGAATGGAAACATATTTGAGACGCTTTTGCCCCCAGCTTGGTGTTTCTACTTAAGCCACCTTACAACTGGCACTACTGCAAGACGACCATCTCGTCGCCATGTGATGCTCTTTTTTTGAACAACGGTGTGACCTCAGCATGTTATCACCCAGACACCTATCAACATGAGGTGCCCTGGACATGAGACCACACTCTTGACACCATTTAACACGTCTTGCTTTTGTACTTTGACCATAGCATGCTTTTACCTGTTCAACGATGCTGTTGTCACGTTCTACATTTTGTTGGGGCCCTGACCCTCTGAGAGGGACTGTGTTATTGCAATATCAGACAAATATTATGTCATTTCTTTTTGATGTCAAAAGCAGCATGATGCCACACCTTTACTTTTAGACTGGCCTCGAGCTCTAGAGACCTTACGCGTCTATTTTGAATCTTGAGGTGAACCATATGTCGCTTTATTTCAAATAACACGAGAGGGGCACCTCAATCAAGCACTTGTTGCGCATTCAGGGCCCTCCTGCATGCTGCACTTCCATGCGGGTACACATGGACTCCTCCACTGTTTCACCTCCCACAGCCCTTGCGCACCAGCTTTTGGCATATAGACACACCTTTATGGATCCGCTGCTATGGGACTACCTTTCCCATAACACAGTGCGGCACCGCTACCCTTCTGCCGCCCACCGTCTGTCACTCGGTTGGGCATCACGCCTACCCAGACGCGATTGGCTCCTGTGATCAGCCTCGTTGTCACCGCGCATCCCCATTGGCTGATTCCAAGCCTCTGGAAATGTTCTTTAGACACAGCCACTACGCTATGCCGCACAGAAACCACTGCGAGCAGAGGCCCCCCGAGGACACAGCACTAACGAATACACTGCGGTAAGTTAAAATAGGGAGCACATTGTGTTATTGAACGATTTCCTCACCACACGGACTGGGAAGCATTCCCAACCCACTACAAAGGCACCACGTTCCCTCCATTTTGCCTCGATTAATTTTAGGCACCGTCACTCAGCCCACGACGGCACCCGCACGCCCTGCACTGCTCTCTGACATGCAGCGTGAACTCTCAATGGCCGCGGTCATGCTTCATTGACTTTGACCTGCGGCAACTTTTTCTAGGACATTTTTTTGACCCTATGGCTTAAAATGTTCACGGATGGACACAGCTTTACCTATGTGCCACCATGCATCCCCGTGGGGCCTCCCAGCACTAGGCTGCACATAAATCCGCTAACCCGCCCCCCGAATCACGATCCTAGCAGCTATGAGGATGCACCAGCAGCGCACCTACGCTCCTCTGTCACGGCTTACAGTTATACTAGTCACCCGGTGTGACACTGCAGTGCCTAGGACCCTCACTCCACGGGCACCCACCATCACGACCTGTGTAGAGTGCAGACAGCCACTGTTTGAGACGACTTTGGGGATTTAGCACCATGATTTCCATTTTTCTGTTCTCCTCTCAGACATGGGACCACTCCTGGCCTATTTCAGTCTTGCGGGACCCTGAGAGACGTCGGCCCTTAGGAAACGACAGCCGACCCACCCAGTGCCTTTGTCGCACCGGCAATCCTGCATCTTTTGAGGATTACCAAACAGCAACCTTCTGCTACCACAGTAGTAGGTAAGCTGTTCTCCAGATACACCACGCGATGTATCACCATGGCACCACTTTGCCAGTATTGAATACTTCTTGTACTTAGTCAATCAGTTTCCGAGATCCTCACAGCTCTGTTTAACCCACAGATTCAACGGACAGCACCGCCACAGGTGCCCCTCCTGACGAAGGCCAGCACAAAGACAGGCTTCAATCAAGCCCCTTTTTTGGCCGAAACACACCCTGTGTCGATCCCCTTGACACAACTGTACCATCCCCGCTCGTGTATGTTATATGTAAATATTGTTGTGTGCACCATGTGTAAACCATGCCTTGGACCAGTTTAAGTCTCAGGCGCATATTTCCCTGCATAGTAGGGTTTTCCTACCTCATCCATTTTGGGAAATGTGCATTCTAATGAAGTTTTGACCTCAATAACCCCAGAGGTCGACACTCATCCGTGTTACCACTATCCACAACCAGCCTTGTCCGTTTGTACTTCCTAAACTTTCGTGCTTATTGAAAGGATTGTAAAGTAAATTGTCAAGTCATCCAAAACTTTGTGTTAATGCAAAATTAATACACGTACACAGAATCACTTTGTTTCTTGTTGGATCCCTCCATCCTGATTATTTTTGTATTATACGTTTACCCACCTTCGTAGATCAGGACTCCGCCAGGTGCCCTATATTTTTTAGCTATGAATCTGATGATGCCAGCACTCCTTTCCCAGAAGTAGCCTCTGCTGCTGGGGGAAGGCAGCCGCTACCTGATCCTGACCCTGGGCACGGTTATATGAGGGAGGACCACATGGGGGAAGGCTACCCTCAGGGGGATGACACTACATCAGAGAAAGTCACATTCCATGCATTCCCTTTTAGGGATGTTCCCTCGCTTACTCATGCCTTGATGACATATTGTACCATTCTCCCTCAACCACTTGCCAAGTCTGCTTCAAGTATTTCCCAATATTCCATAAGGAACAGTATAACAACTGAGACGAGGAAGAAGCAAGAAGCAAGGATGATTACTCCTAATGAGAACCATTGTCAAGCGGTCTAGTCGCTGGGGAAATTGAGTTGTCTAGACATGGTTTAAAACCATACTAGGAAGAAAAGCATGGAGTTTGCCAGCTCAGAGCCTAGCGAAGTACCGGCAGCGATGCAGAAGTCCAAGCAGCTACATGGAGCGAGAGGGCAGCCCGGGGAGTGAAGCACTCAAGGAGGCTCGGTGGAAACCGGAACAAAGCGCGATGAAGCAAGTCGTGCTTCCTGGCTGCTGGAAAACCGACCAAAGCCCGAACGCCTATTGGAGATGCCGTCCGGGGCAGAGAGAGATGCGGGAGCCAGCGAAACATCTGACTTGGAGTTGGGAACGCACAGAAAGCACAAGAAGGGAACTGGTGAGCCCAGGGAAAGAGTTGGGATACCAAAGCACTGTCGGGCGAAATAACGACAGCCCTGGACATTGGGACTGGGATATGGGACCCTCAGTATGAACTTGGGGGTGACCAAGTAGGGACACCAGAGAGACATTATAGGTTGAAACTTGGTAGAAAACTGTCTGATGTTTGCTAATCTGCTTAGAATCACATGCTGTGCATAGTTCGACATCCAGTGGTCACTGCGGAGTATTGCAGGCGTGTCTGAAACACTATCCCTATAGTGATGTGCATTGTACCCACAATCCCTCACGCGTAGAGGTCCCTCGGATTGTTTTTTTCCGCCCAGATATTGGTCGCCTTAACACGGAGCTCCTCGAGAGAAATTGCAAAAACATTTACTCGACCCTTTGGTCGTTATCTATTATTAAATACATTACATTAGATCCCTCCTTCGACTTCGAAGCTGCGAAGCTGTCTCACCGCCGAGTAAGAACTTCGACGGCAGTGACTTAATCGGAGGTGATCCTTCGGCACTGCCGAACACGTGGCCTGGCCTCGCCGGCCTAAGACAGTAGGGAGAGTGGGGTTGTGGGACATTTCTTCTATTCCTGAGAATGCCTTTCTCCATTTCCCCCCCCCCTTTCCTTCGGAGTCGGTATCACTCGTATCTATATCCTCAGCTATGGAGAGGACTCCGTTTAGATTTTGCCCACGCTGAAAGGGCAAATTTACTTGGAAAGACGAGCACAAGCGGTGTAACCGTTGCTTACCCCTCGACCACAACGAGGAAGGATGTGCGGCCTGTACACTACTTTGCCCGAAAACTTTAAAGGACCGCAGGGTCAAGAGGGGGGCAGCCTACGCTATGTCTAGAGCTGATTCCGCACCCGCCGTCACTGAGTGTGACGAGGATAGTGATAACCCGACCTCCGTTTCGGAAGTCGTAGACCTCTCTAGGGAGCGTACCCGCTCCTCGGCGTCTGTTCCCGGCCAGACAAGTTTGGCTCACGCCCGATTTATGGGGATGAACACCCCGGCGACACTGACGAACACAGAAGGCATAAACATAAACACACAACCCACAGCACTTCTTCGTTGAAGACGAAGAAAGCCATAGTGCCAACAGAGACGCCGGAACTACTGGTGTACTCTACCGACCGTAAGGGTCAAAAGCCCTCCCCGCCACCGCAGCCACGACTAGCGACTGGGCTACCGGCAGACAAGGGCGCTACCACCAAGATACCAGGCGACGCGCCTCGTAAGAGTGCTATCGTCGCCGAAAGAGACTCGGTACCGCCCAGCACGGCGCCAGACGAACCGTCGAGAGCTTGGCACGTATAGTTTCCACGGACGGCCAGAAACAGACGGCGAGTGATACGCCGAAAAGCGCTCACAAGGCCAGGGAAATGCCAAAAATGCCAGAAGGGAGGTAGGGACCGCTTCCACCGACAAAGGAAGGCCCTAGCCTACGAGAAGGTTTCTCAGAAGGCGAAGGGACTTTATCCTCGATGTTATGGGACAGACCAAAATGGCTACAGGTAGAACACCCTCCTTTTTCGCCTCCAGACCGTTCTGGGTTTCCACATTGGACTCTTGAGAGATTCCAATCGTGTATGGAGAAACTGGATAGATTTATGTCCACTCCTGAACAAAAAACTCCCAAGAGGCCAAGAAAGGTACTGCATGAGGACCTCGGGGCTAAATACCGTAGGCTATTTAACCCCCTTCAAGGGGAATCTAATATCTATGACCTCATTGAAGAAGACCCTCAATTCCTTCGAGGACGAAGAATTCTTGGATAATGAAGACCAACAGAACCTCGAAGAAGGTTTTGAGGGAAATCTTGACATAGGTGGGGGGGGGGCTTCGAGGAAGAACCAGATGGAGGTGGCTCACAGCCTTGGCAGTCACCAACAGAGTCTACAGACCCTGAGATCATAAACCTTCCCTTCCTCAGACCACATCGGTCAGGAATCCTTCACCAATAGATGATCAACCCACCTTCAACGCGCTACTACGGAAGGCAACAGCGCATTTTGAGATTGAAACTGGTGAAATTACTCCCGATACTGATTTTGTAGAAAGAATCATTAAAGAAAAACCTCCCACTAGCCAAACCATTCCCCTCCTCGCCTCAGTTAAGAGACGAATCACTCCATCGCTGTCTACACCGGCACTGGTCAGAGGGGTCAATCCCAGAATTGAAAAACTGTTTACTCCCTCTCATTCAGACCCATTATATATTAGGGGTCACACAATTCCAGACTCCTTGGTGGTAACTACCACAAGGAAAAGAGCAGGGGTTCCGCTGTCGACCAGCGAAGCACCCCCAGACAAAGATGGAAAGAAACTCTACGCCCTGGGTAAAAGAATTACAGCCTAGGCAGCTTTTTCAACCAGAATTGCCAATAATACTCCCCTACTGGCAAGTTATGCTGATGCCCAATGGGGCAAATTACGGCAGGACCTCAAGGAAGTCCCTGAGCCTTTATGAACTTGCTTTTTGACCACAGTAACAGAAGGAACTCTGGTTAACCAAAGCATCATTAAAAACACTCTTGATGCTGCAGAAACGGCTGGCCGTTCTTTAGTCCAGGGAATACTTCTGAAGCGTCATGTCTGGCTCTGCAATTCCGGGTTCAAGCCAGAAACCCAGGCGTCACTCATTAATAAACCAATAGAGGATTCTAACCTCTTTGTGAAAGCAGTGGACGACGCACTGCAGACTGCGAAGAAGTATTTCGGCACCCTCAAGACTTTAGACCTAATCTCAAGGCCTCACAATAAGCGAGGATTCGGCAACAAACACTTTTTTCGAGGCCAACAACAGCAGTACACTGCAGGCAACTGGTCCTCTACTCAAGGAACCAGTGGCCAGTACACGCAGAGAGGACAGCGCCGTGGCAAGGGTAGAGGTCGGGGCCCCACTCCCAGAGGATCCCCGGCTACCAACACCAAATGACCCAAAGTTTTGGGACCCCTCCCATGCATCGCCGTTCAGGGGCTGGTTAACATCTTTCCTACCAGCATGGGAGGGAATAACATCAGACCACTGGGTATTGTCAACCATAGCCCGCGGTTACTGCATAGAATTCAGTCGGTCCCCCAAGTACAGACCCCCAAGGGGACGACGCTTATCACCAGAGCACCTCGCCCTTCTTCTTCAATAAGTGGAACTGCTGCTACTAAAAGGAGCAATAGAGGTTGTGCCTCTATCACAGGTAACTGAAGGTATTTATTCAGTGTACTTCCTTGTACCCAAAAAGGACTTAACCATGCGCCCTGTATTAGATCTGCGCCCAGCGAACAAATTTGTCAAACATCAAATATTTCGCATGGTGACCCTACAGGAAGTAATCCCCCTACTTTCACAGGGAGATTGCATGACAACACTGGACATGAAAGATGCATACTTTCATATTTTAATGTTGCCAGCACACAGAAAATACCTCAGGTTCATGATAGAGGGTAAACACTAACAGTTCATAGTGCTACCCTTCGGCATAGTGTCAGCGCCGAGGGTATTCACAAAAGTACTGGCAGCGGCCCACCTGCGCAAGTTGTCCATCCCAGTATACCCTTACCTCGACGATTGGCTCATAACAGGGGATTCTTACGAGACATGCTTCTCAAATACCCAAAAGACTGTAGACCTTTTGTTTCAACTGGGCTTCTCCATCAACAAGAAGAAGTCCAGCCTAGACCCCAGCCAGATCAAACAATTCCTAGGGGCTCTAATTCGAACAAAGGACGGCCTCGTCTGCCCCTCCAACGAGAGGGTCCAAAATATGCTGTTTCAGATCCCTCAATATGTGGCCGGTCGAGAGGTGACGGTACGCAAAGCAATGCGTTTGCTAGGAATGATGGCGTCATGTATATATTTGGCACCTCACGCGCGTCTGCGCATGCGCCCAATGCAAGAGTGGCTCAACCCACTCAGGCCAGCGGACAAAGGGACGATCTAGTGGTGGTCTCGCGGGCCTTGGTTCTCTCGCTACTTTGGTGGTCGAGGGAAAACCTTGTAATAGGGAAACCATTCGCCACCCCCGCAGTGGAGGCCACTCTAACCACAGGCGCATCCCTCACAGGATGGGGGGGGCTCACCTATCCCATCAGACTGCACACAGAGTTTGGACTCAGAGTGTAGCGTCCAAACACATAAACTTGCTGGAACTGCTAGCAGTCTTCAAAGCATTGAAGGCTTTCCAGGCACACCTGCAAGGGAAGACAGTGATGGTCCTCACAGACAGCACCACAGCCATGTACTACCTGAACAAGCCAGGGGGCACTCACTCTCCAGGACTGTCCAAGCTGCCCCAGAACATCTGGAAGTGGGCTCTCAAACACAACATGTTCCTGTTGTCACAACATGTACCAGGGGAACTCGATCTGCTAGCAGAGGAACTCAGCAGAGACTTCCCTCTGCCCGCAGAAAACGAAAGGCGGTTACAAGAAGACATCGTCTTCAACGTTTTCACACAATGGGGATTCCCAGAAATAGATTTGCTCGCAACTCTGGAGAACTCCCAATGCCAAGATTACGCCTCCAGGTACCTCCAGAACCAGTCCACAGGGAACGGTCTCTGGATAACATGGTCAGGGAAATTTGTTTACGCTTTTCCCCCCAACTCCCCTTCTCAACAAGATAGTGCACAAGATGCACCAGGAACCAGTCCCCATGATACTAGTGGCCCCTATGTGGGCCCGGCAGCCATGGTTCACTCAGTTGATGGAGATGTCTCTATCTCCTCCAGTGCAAACGTCCCTGCCTGTAAAACATGCTGTCACAGGACAAGGGCAGAACACTACACCCATGCCCACAGACCCTGAATTTAGCAGCCTGGCTACTGAGGTCATAAAATTTGGACATTTACAACTCTCTCAGAGATGCATGGAGATTCTTAGGGAGGCTAGGAAACCTAACACTCGTTACACGCTATTCTAGCAAATTGAAGAGATTTGTCATCTGGTGTGGAAATAAGAGCATCAACCCCGTTGACTGCTCTTCCACACATATTGTTCTCTACCTGACTCACTTCTTAGACTCAGGATTGGTTTTTAATTCTATTGAAGTTCATCTAGCTGCACTTTCCGCATACACCACTTCTCAACTCAGTGTCATGGTGGAAAGTCCCAGTTATTAAAGCCTTCATGGAGGGAGTAAAGAGGATACACCCTCCTATAGCCAACCCAGCTCCCGGATGGGACCTAAACTTGTTACTTGCCAGGCTTATGGGCTCACCCTTTGAACCCATGCACAAGGCATCCCTTAAGGACCTCACTCTTAAGACTGCTGTCTTAATAGCTATCACCTCCATTAGGAGAGTGAGCGAACTACAGGCGCTCTCTTTACTAGACCGCTTTGTAACAGTTCACAAAGATAAGGTGGTTCTTCGCACGCATCCTAGGTTTGCACCAACATTTATTTCAAAATTTCATGTCAACCAGTCTATAGAACTACCAACGTTCTTTCAAAACCCTTCAAATTTAGGAGAAAGGAGCCTGCATACACTAGATGTGCGCAGGGCCGTCATGTTTTATATGGAAAGAACTAGACCTCTGAGAAAGACTAATCAGTTCTTTGTCTCAGTGGCAGCAGGAAGAGAAGGAGATGCAGTTTCAAAATCCACTATATCTAGATGGATTGTCCAATGCATCACTCTGTTACACTCTTGCTAAGAGAGAACTACCCTTCAAGCTGAGAGCACATTCTACTCGTGGCACTGGGGCTCCCATAGCATTCATTGCAAATGTCCCTCTTGAGTCCATTTGCAAAGCGGCAACCTGGAGTTCTGTACACACCTTTACAAAACACTACTGTCTAGATGCCCACTCTAGATCTGACTCCCAGGTGGGACAAGCAGTATTAAGACATCTTTTCTCTACTGTTCCTTCTCACAACCCACCTCCAACTCTGGGTACTGCTCGCTAGTCTATGCACAGAATTTGATTCTAAGCACATTAACAAACATCAGAAGACAATGCATTACTTACCGTAAAAGCATTTCTGATGGTTATATCTGCTTAGATTCACATGCGCCCACCCTTCCTCCCCTCTCGGATGGAAGGAACATAGACATCCTTTATCTATCTCTTTTCTGTACTCACTCACGTCTAATGGGCTCCCTCGGGGCAGAAAAAATACAAACAGAGGGACTTCGACGCGTGAGGGATTGTAGGTACAATGCACGTCACTATAGGGATAGTGTTACAGAAACGCCTTGTCGACGTCCCCTTTTCGACTACGAAAACAAAATGCAATACTCCTCAGTGACCACTGGATGTCGGACTATGCACAGCATGTGAATCTAAGAAGATTCAACCATCAGAAATGCTTTTACGGTAAGTAATGCATTGTCATACCAACTGTTTGCAAAGCCGCATAGAAGTCCTGGCATCTCTCAAGGTCACGAGACTGGTCGGAGGTTTGAGTTTCAACCTGTGACAGAGGATTGAATTCAGTCCCTCATGTCGAACCTCAAGCCAACTAACAACCCTGTGTTTGTTATGCCCGCCTGTGCTGCTAGGCAGTTGGCCCAAAATATTGCTACCTTTATGACCACCTTTGTGAACAAATCACTGGCACAGAGGCTGGTCCCTGGTGATCTAAAGAATACCATCGTCACTACTGAAGAAACCCAATCTGGATCCGGACATTTTAAAGAACTACCGGCTGGTTGCTGACCTACCATGGCCAGCTAAAGTTTTGGAGAAAGTGGTTACATCCCAACTCCAAACTTTTGTGGAGAAGGAGGCGTTGTTGGACTGATTCCAATCAGGATTCCGTCCAAAGCATGGGACTGAGACAGCAATGTTGTCTGTGTATGACAAGGTATTGGAGGACACAGATGGGGGTGGGCTGACACTCTTTTTGATGTTGGACCGATCTGCGGCCTTCGATACGGTTGACCATGGTGTCATGCTGAATCGCCTGAGAGGGACTGGCAAGATTTCTGAACAGGTCGTCAAATGGTTTGGGTCATTCTTGGCAAATAGACATCAGCGGGTGAAATTTAGGGGCTAAAAGTCTGAACCCATTACATTGAGCTGCAGAGTTCCGCAAGGATCCTCTTTGTATCCATTGTTATTTAAACTGTATATATGACTGGTTTTAAATATTGTGAAGAGTCACGGGCTAAATTACCATTCATATGCCGATGACGCACACTTTTATGTCAAGATCGACAATATGGATGATGCTTTTGCTAAGGTTAATGAAAGCCTAGAAAACATTAACAAATGAATGGCAAATAACCAGCTGCAGTTCAATGCAGCTAAAACAGAGCTCATTCTTTTTGGACCTAGGCAGCGGATCCTGATCACTAAGGAATTCCTCACCCCATGTATCATTGGTGAGGAGTTACAATATGCCACAAGAATTAAGAACCTGGGCTGTGTGTGGCAGGAGAATTTGTGGTGTGAAGCACAGGTGGGGGCTAAGGTTCAGGCAGTCTATTACTCCCTGCGGATGCTCCGCATCCACCCAAGAACAGGTCAATGGGCTGTGTTCATGCTGGTAGAGAGACTCCCAGACCCCCCCCCCCCCCTTTGATTTGCAGGATATGTAAATTATCGGCCTTCTGCAATAGCTGGGATGTTGGTGCGAGGGACAGTTAATCGTAGGCGGGGATTACTTTCTTTTCTTTTTTATTCTTTTTATTAGGTTTATTCAAACAAGAAAACCAATATGAGTACGCATTAGGAACACAGTCAGCGGGGTTGCAGAAAACTAAATAAACATTTGACAATGAATGTCATGATTGGAGCACTGATGTTCTCAGACACACAGGGTGATAGCCTGGTTATGTCGGGGCACTAACAGTATTCTGGATTCAATGTGTATTCTTCCCAGTTCCCTCAGATTTTCGGAAACTTCCGGGGACACCCCCTTGCAGTGTAGATTTGGCGTTCCAGGGAGGCACACCTACTCATTTCATTGGACCATCAGTCTATGCTTATCTTGTCTGCAGAGCCCCAGGTGGCAGCAGTTAGTCTTTCCCGGCCCTAGTGCCACTCCCAGGAATTCTTTTCGTATTTGGTGAAATAGGTTTCTCTCGACATACCCAATAGAATCAATTCGGAGTTCCTTGAAATCAATGAACCCATTATTCTGGAGAGACTAGAGAAACGGGTTGTCCAAAATTCCTGTAGCACCGCAAATTCCCAGATCATGTGGAAAAGGTGCCCTCTGCACTTCCACATCGGACACATTCACTGTCCACAGCCTCCCTCATCTGGCCATCATTGTTCTGGAGCAATATGACCTGTGCAGTATTCGAAGCTGTGTTAGTCTAAGCTTGGCATCAATGCCTATTTCCCGGGGAAACATCAGTGCCTCCACCCATTCTTCAGCCTCTAATGCACCCAAGTCCTGTTCCCATTTCCCTCTGAGGTCAGTGAGTTCCTTAGTGGCAAAGGAGTTGATTGCTTGGTAGAGGGTGGAGATAACCTTAGAGGGAATGCGGTCCGGGAGGACATTTGTCTCTAGGGGGGAAGCAGGCAGCCATGTCGGTAAGGCACGGGAATTGGGCGTTGATAGCATGTGTAAACTGTGTATATCTAAACCAGTCCATAGGTAGCCGTCCATGCTTCGTTGTAAGGGTTTCAAAATCTATCAGTCTCCCCTCATGAATGATATCTGCCAGTGTGGATATCCCTTTCCTCTCCCAGGTTCCAAAAACTCCCATCCTCTGAATTTCGGGGATATGTGTGTTATGCCACAGGGGTTGGATCAGAGTTGATCTGCCCTCCCAACCTATGTGCCTAGGTATCTCCTTCCAGACGCGGCAGATATGGAGTGACCTTCTTGGAACCCCTCTTAGGCACTTGTTATCGTCATATAATATAGGGAGGGGGAAAGGAGAGCCAATATCTCTTGTTTCAACCCAGGTATTTGTAAGCTTTGGGTCCGCATATAGCCACTCATTTACCACCCCTGCCTGTGCGGCCCAATAGTACATTCAGATCTTCGGCAGTCATGTACCGCCCTCCCACACCGAGCATTGAAGCGTTTTAAGCACAATGCAAGGTTGCTTACCTGCCCAGAGTAATGTGCGTAGAGTCTTATCAATGTCTGTGAATTTTTCAGCAGGGATAGGGAGTGGGGCATTTTGGAGGACATACAGGAGTCTTTGTAGCGTCAACATCTTAAACAGTGCTGCCCTCCCGAAGTAGTGATAGGGGGAGAGAATGCCAGTGTGAAATGTCGTTCTCGAACTTTTGCACTACCGGTTGCAAGTTTAGCTTGAGGAATTCATCCAGCGTCGCACTGACCCGTATGCCCAGGTAGGTGAAGCCCAGTACCGAAATGAGGTATGGACAGGGTTCTAAAATCGCTTAATTCCCCCCTTGAACAGGGAAGTAGATTGTTTGTTTGTTTTTTGCTTGTTTACGCGGAAACGCCCAAAGTGTTGGTAATCCTCGAGGGTATTGGACACTATCGGCATGAGATCACTTTTTTACTAAGATATACAAGGAGATCATCTGCGAAAAATGAGATGCGTCGCTCACCTCCTTTTGGCCAGACAAACCAAGTCCATTGCGTATCGGCTTTGAGCCTAATCGCAAGGGGTTCAATCGCAAGAAGGAAAAACAGAGGCAAGAATGGGCAGCCCTGTCTGGTCCCCAGGCCCAGCGGGAACACACTAGGTAATTTCCCGTTAACACGTACAGATGCTTCGGGGAGGGCGTAGAGGAGTTTAACCCATGACATAAAGCTCTGTCCAAATCCCGTACGTCTCATACGTCTCATGATTTCCCATAGTGCATCCCACCCCACCGAGTCAATGGCCTTCTCGAAGTCGACCGCAAGGAGGGCCAACAGGTCCGGGCTTCCGGCTGCTTGATCGGACCTTGCGGAGGTTCATTTGTGTAGATTTGCCCGGCATAAATCTGCACTGATCTGGGTGGATTAGAGATTCGATTACTCTGAGCATTCTTTTGGCTAAGACTCTGGCTAATATTTTTGCTTCCCCATTTATTAATTAAATAGGCCTATACAAGGCAGAGCGTTCTGGGGGTTTCCCCGCATTGGGAGTCACCACAATAAATGTTCTCCGAAGGTCCAGGGGAAGGCTGCCCAGTTCCCTGCTGCGGAGGAACATGCAGTGCATGTGGCTCGTTGTTGTCTCACCCAGCCTTTTCCATCTCTCTACTGGAAAACCGTTAGGGCCAGGTGTCTTCCCTGTCTGCAGATGTGACAAGGCTTCCCCTACTTTCTCTTCGGTAATGTCGGTGTCTATCTGTTCTGTCTGTGGCCTCGAGAGCTGAGGGATTGTGATCGAGTCTAGGGGTACTTGATATGGGTTCCGTCGCTGGAGGGGAGTATAATTGCTCATAGTAATTAGCAAAGGACTCTGTGATATCGGCATCACCCGTTAGCATTTCCCCATCCTCGTAGGCAGGGATTTCAATTGTGTGATGGAATCCGACACTCGACAACACACTCCCACCCACAGCAGCTGACCAGAAAAATTGACAAGCCCTGGGGAAACTCTTTAGAGACCTGGGAGTGGTGGCAACATGGCGTTTCTTACATGGCGTTTAAACATGGCAGTACACAGGGGCTACACTAGGATAGACATGATTGTGATCTCGGCAACACTGATCCCGCTAGTAACAAAAGTAGAAATAGGGGTGAAATACATCTCGGACCACGCGCCGGTGTTGGTCTGCTTGGAAGTTGGCAGAGGGGAGGGTAAGACAACAGGCAAACTGGAGGCTGAATGAGATGACGCTGAGGGATATTGCACTTAAGGCACATATCGGGACTACATTAAATAACTACTTCAAGGAAAACGATAATGTTGAGATGGACTGGAGGACAGTCTGAGATGCCGGAAAAGCGGTAATACGTAGTGAATTCATTTCACAAGCGGCTGCATACAACCGAGAAAGAGCACTCATAACACAAAAACACAAATCCGACTTGAAAGAGGCTGAGAAACAACATAAGCGTCAAACAAGTCTGTTAGGGAGAATTCTCTTCTAGGGCTAATTTCCCTTACCTATAGAGTTCCCCCAGCAGCTTTCCTGGATTTGAAGGGTTTATTTTTTTCTCGTGCTAAGAGTGAGACCCTTTTTTCCCACTCTTAGACAGATTGCTAGTGTGTGTTTTAGGCTATCTTGTGTGCTTATGGTCTATGTGGTTTTTCTCACCCTCATAGGAATCATCTTTTTAATATGTGTAGTACACGACAGCACTCTCTGTGCCGTACCACAGGGGTGTGCTAAGCGACCCCCAAACATAAACTCCATACCCTGCGACTGACTACTGTCTCCCAGGGCATGTAAAGTACCCATTGACTTTACTAGTCAATACTTATGAACTAAACTAGTACAACCCATCTTACTATGGAAGTACTGGGAAGGGTTTTTCCCTAACATTCATTTTCGAGGGGGTACCGTACAGTCAGTCTCTCAAAAGTTTCTGGCTGGTGGCAGTGGTTACTACCATTAATATTCGACCGCAAATATTTCCCTATGGGATTTTCCCATTGTTCAAGGCTACCACTTTTACTGACAGTCTCTAACATACCGCTGGTTTATTTTAATGTTAACTTTACTCCGGTAGGTTTTTATTGCCAGAACTTTGATAATATTTCTTTCTCGTGTCTTTATAATCCTAACCCAGGTCGGGATCCTTTGTTCGTCCTATTGGCGGACTTCTGCACAGAAGCCCTCCTCTCGGCGCCACTGAGTCTGGGGTAGACAGGATGTGTGGGAGGGGGAATAGGCACCCTGGACAGGGTTGCCTACGCAACCCAAGTCACACTCTGCCCTGATAGGCTGGGGGGGTTCTCCCGCCAGGAGAGCCAACCCACTGTGTGAGTGACAGCTAGGCTGTATGAATGGGGGTCTTGCTGCATAAAAGCAGGGTCCTGAGGACTGGAGGACAAGACGTCGCCACTGGAACTAAGAAACCGAAGAGGAGAGAAGCTGAAGACATCTGCAATGACTGAACCACCGGTGAAGCCCTGCTGCAGATCCTCACCACTTTTCTCCAACGACTTGAGAAGATGTTCCCCTGCAAGAGTCTTCTTCCCTTGAGCTGGTGGGGCCAACCAGTTCGCCAATCGCCTTCCAGGACCTGCCTTGGTCGAATCGCCAGTGCCTTACACTCGGAGACCGGATAGCCAAGCACCCGTACACCACGACTGCGATTTAAAGGAGCATACCTTTTTATTTGTTTTGGCAGCACCGTGGCTGGTTTCATCCCTGGGCAGTGCAGTAACTCGAACCTTCCTCCACGAAGAGAGCCTCTCTTCCTCTGCTGGATCTCCCAAACTGCATGAACTGCCAGGAACTACCGCCACCGCAGGAGCCTCTTCCACTTTAAAGGTACATTGTACCGCCAGGCCTCCCGTTTCCTTGGGTATCGCTAAAGGTGTTTTAAATCCTTTACTTCCCTACTGTGTTGGCCGCCCCTGTCATCTAACATTGCCTTTCACCTTCTGCAACCGCCTTTTCGAATCGTCAAACAAAGACTTGACTGCCGCTACTAGAACAGTTTGATCCTGGGCACATTGCCTTGTACCATTGACTCTGGCACAGGCCTATTGACTCTGGCTAAATCTGTTACAACTGCCTTCTCTAGATTGCTTCTCACCTAGAAATGTGTTGGTGCACCTAACTCTTAAAACCACCTTTTTCCTTCCCCTTTTTAAACTTGTGAAGTGCCATTTTGCTCGGTGTTTCACCTCAGTATTGCATATGCTAAAGTATTGCCTTGCCTAACTTGTTCACAATCTACTTGGGAAGTGTTGCTGGTGTGTTAAAGAGCCTAAACCTGTATAACTTGTCCTTTCCCTCCCTTTTGAGAAATTGTTAGAGCGCCATTTCTGCTTGGTTTTCACTGTGCCGTTTTGGTGTTTTCACTCTTGCTCAAACTTGTCTACAATTTAAATAGGGAGTTTTGTATACTTTTGACTGATTTAACTTGCTTTAATAATAGTGAATTGTGTGTGAACATCAGAGTGTGTAAAATAAATATATATTCTTTTTGATACAAAGCTTTGGTCAGTGTTTCGTTGTTCCATAGTACTGAAGCCCTAATGTGTAAACCCTGAATACTGCTCATCTCCCTCTTGAGATACGTCTGACTGCTTAGCCACAGCTACCAACTAAATCTTTGTGTTACAGACTGATACCAAAGGGGATTTATTGCATATACATGTAGTATTCATCTTCTGTAGTGGTCCCAAAGGGAACTGTTAGGGAGAATTCTCATTCTATGGCTAATTTCCCTTACCTATAGAGTCCCCCAGCAGCTTTGCTGGATTTGAAGGGTTTGTTTCTTTTTACCTGCTAAGAGTGAGACTCTTCTTCCCACTCTTAGGCATTTTTGCTATGTGTGTTCTAGGCTATTTTTGTGTTTAATGCCTATGGGTTCTTTCTCAACCCCATAGAAACCATTTTTATTCACATGTGTTACACAGCACCCTCAGTGCAGTGACACAGGGTGTTAGGGAGAATTCTCTGTTAAGGCTAATTTCCCAAACCTAGTGAGTCCCCCAGCAGCTTTGCTGGATTTTTGGGTTTTTTTTTCTCCTGCTAAGAGTGAGACTCTTTTTCTCCCACTCTTAGACATGATTTGAGATATCCTTCGTGTTTTATGGGCAATGGGGTCTTTTTACTCCATAGGGTTTCATGTGGTTTTTGGTAAGTGTGTTACACAGCACCCTCAGCGCAGTAGCACAGGGGTGTCATAGTGACCCCCAAACATAGACTCCAGACCCTGGGACTGACTACTGTCTCCCAGGGCATGTAAAGTCACCACTGACTTTACTAGTCTTAAATTGGGAACAGAACCAGTACAAACCATCATATTGTGGAAGTACTGGTAGGGGTAATTAGATTGCCCCTGGGTCTGTTTTTCGTGTGGGGGCACTGTGCAGGTCCCCCCCTGGTCGAGTTTCTGGCTGGTGGCAATGGTTAGCACACAAAATATTCCACCGGAATATTTTCTATGGGATTTTCCCATTAATTTTAAATGCACCACTTTTTGGTGCAATGTTAAAGATACCGCCGGGTTATTTATTTAATATTTATTCCCTGTTTGGGTCTTTTTGCCAGAACTCGGTTTTAAAATGGAGTTTGTGTTCGCCTCTGTAACTCCAACCCAAGTCGAGCCCTTTGTTCCACTTTTTGGTGGGCTTCTGCACAGAAGCTTCCAAAAGTGGTGCCACTCTGTCTAGGTCTACAGGATGTGTGGTAGGGGGGGTTTAGGCACCCTGGACTGAGTTGCCTTGGCAACTCAAGTCACACTCTTGTGTGATTGGCCCAGTGGTGAGCCGCCCGGCTCACCACTTAGCATGGTTGAGTGACAGCTAGGACTGATGAATGGGGGTTTTCTGCATAAAAGCAGGGCTTTGGGGACTGGAACTTCAGACGTCGCCACAGGACCTAAAGAATCCAAGGAGGGAGAAGCTGAGCCGACCTACACCACCGGGGGAGCCCTGTTGAACCGTCTCACCACTTTTCCCGACGACAGAGAAGATCCTCATTCCGAGGAGTCTTCTTCCTTTGACTGGTGGGGATAACCAGTTTGCCCGCCTTTTCGCCTTCCCGGATCATCTTGTGGGCGCCTTGCCTGTGCCAAGCACCCCGGCAACCGGGATACCAGATTTTCCACTACCGCAAATAAAACGGTAGTACCTTTTAACGGGAGAACTCCGCGGCTGGTTTCTTTCTGGCAGTGCAACGACCTTCATCTTTCCTCCACGTCAAGATCTTCTCTTCCTCTGGACGACGCCGTGACTTGCACCCGCTGCCAGGAACAACTGCCCCCGCTGGAGGATCCTCTCCATTTTAAAGGTACTGTGTCCGCCTAGCCACCCTTGCAACGGTCTGTACGGGGTGTCTATTAAATCCTCGACTTACTACCTGGGCTGACCCTAGGCTGGCTAACTGAACTTTTCTGAGCTGAACTAATTCCTTTTTGAACTCCCTGCAAGACTTTTTCGAGCCTCTTAAACTCTGTGATCTTGGGCGCATTGGTGCTCTGCTCTCTCTAAGAGGGAGCCTGGCCTCTGAACTTTTTGCTCACAAGTAGACTTTGACTTTCCTGCCTTGCTGGGTGCTTCCAAAGTATTAGTGTTGTGTGCTTTCCTAATTTCTGCCTTTTCCCTCCCTTCTTTGACAACTTATTGGAGTGCCATCTTCAGTTAAGCGCTCACCTCTGTCTGAAAATAAGTGGTGTTAACTAAGACTTGTCGAATAAGGGATGTATATATATTAATAGTGACTTTGTTTTGAACTTGCTTACAATAATAGTGCTGAAGTGTTTCTATAAGTGTGTCTTTAAATAAATACTTATATAATTTGATACCAAAGCTCTGGTCAGTGTTTGCTTGTGCTACTGTATTTTGGTACCTATCTTGTATACTCTATATACTGTCTAACTCTTCTTGAGAGAAGTCTGGCTGCTCAGCCACAGCTACCAGGTAGATCTGGGTGGTACAGACTGCTACCAATTGGGTTTACTGCCAACACCTGTAGTTTTAAGCCTTTTGCAGTGGTCCCTAAGGGAACTGCACAGGTTTCTGCCTAACACAGGGGTGTCGTAGCTACTCCCAAACATAGACTCCATACCCTGGGACTAACTACTGTCTCCCTGGGCATGTAAAGTCCCCATTGACTTTACTAGTCAATTTTTATGAACTTAACCAGTACAACCCATCTTACTGTGGAGGTACTGGAAAGGGTTAATAGTTTTCCCCTTAGGTTCATTTTCAAGGGATTACCGTAAAGTCCCTCTCTCTAAAGTTTCTGGCTGGTGGCAGTGGTTACTACCATAAATATTCGACCGCAAATATTTTCCTATTGGATTTTCCCATTGTTCGAGGCTACCACTTTTTCTGACAGCCTCTAACATACCGCCGGTGCATTTTAATATTAACTTTACTCCGGGAGGTTTTATTTGCCAGAACTTTAATATAACTCGGGATCCTTTGTTCGTCCGTTTGGCGGGCTTCTGCCCAGAAGCCCTCCTTTCGGCGCCACTGAGTCTGGGGGGGGGGGTCCATTGTGTGGGAGGGGGAGTAGGACCCCTGGACAGGGTTGCCTCCGCAACCCATGCCGCACTCTATCCTGATAGGCTGGAGAGTCTCCCGCCAGGATGACCACTCCACTGTGTGAGTGACAGCTAGGCTGTATGAATGGGGATCTTTTTGCATAAAAGCAGGGTCCTGAGGACTGGAAGAGCAAGACGTCGCCACTGCAACTAAGAAGCCAAGAGGAGAGAAGCCAAAGACATTGCAACGACTGAACCACCGGTGAAGCCCTGCTGCAGCGTCTCACCACTTTTCTCCACACGACGAAAGATCATCTTCATCTGCAAGAGCCTTCTTCCCTTGAGCTGGTGGGGCCAACCAGTTTGCCAATCGCCTTCCCGGACCTGCCTTGGTAGAATCTCCCGTAACCTGTACTCGGAGGCCGGATAGCCAGGCACCAGTCCACCCGGACCGCGATTTAAAGGAGCGTACCTTTTATTCGTCAGCAGCACCGCGGCTGGTTTCATCCCTGGGTAGTGCAGTAACTCGAACTTTCCTCCACGACAAAAGCCTCTCTTCCTCTGCTGGATCCCCCGAACTGCAGGAACTACCAGGAACAACCACCACCGCAGGACCCACTTCTTCACTTTAAAGGTACATTGTTCCGCCAGGCCGCCCTTTCTTCGCGGTAGCACTAAAGGTTTTTTAAATCCTTTACCTACCTGTTGGGTTGGCCGCCCCTCTCTCTTAACATTGTCTTTCGCTCTTTGCATCCACCTTTTTCAACATCGTTAACCAAAGACTTGATGGCAGCTACAAGAACATTTTGCTCCTGGGCCCTTGCCCTGTACCACTGACTCTGGCACAGGCCTACTGACTCTGGCTACATTTGTTAGATCTGCCTTCTTTAGATTGATTCTCAACTAGAACTATGGTGGTGCACCTATTTGTTATAACTACCTTTTCTTTCCCATTGCTAAACCTTGTGAAATGCCATTTTGCTCAGTTTTCATTTGAGTATATGCTATACTGATGCACTGCCTTACTTAAATCTGGTTCACAAACGTATGGGAAGTGTTGCTTGGGTGTATAAGAAGCTATTTCTAGATAACTTGTGCTTTCCCTCCCCTGTAAGAAATTGCAGGGTCCTCCTTGTGTGTAGTTTTCACTGTGCCGTTTTGCTCAGTTTTCACTCTGGTTCACTTGGTCTACAATTTAACTTGGGAGTATGTATATTTTTCCTTTTGACCTGCTTGATGACTGTGATACATGTGTTCAAAGTGTATACAATAAATATATATCTACTTTTTAATACAAAGCTTTGGTCAGTGTTTCCTTGTCGCATAGTACTGTATGCCTAATGTGTAAACCCTCAATACTGCTCATCTCCCTCTTGAGATAAGTCTGACTGCTCAGCCACAGCTACCAACTAAATCTTTGTGGTACAGACTGGTACCAAAGGGGATTTATTGCTCTCACCTGTAGTCCTAATCTTGTGTAGTGCTCCCTAAGGGAACTGCACAGGATTCTGCCTAACAGGAACTGCATAGGATTCTGCCTAACAAAGTCTCTTCGAGAACTAAGGTTGATCAGATCCATGTTAGTACACCACATGGTCGACCGGGTAGCACAGACACTAATTAACACCCAACAGTCGTAATACCTTCCCCGGGGGAACTCGAACACATTCTTAGCAGCAAAGCTGAAGAAACGGAAAGCATGGAATTTTATTGCACAACTAAGCAATGGGCAAGGAGAGGCACGTACAGCGGAGAAAGAGAAACTAGAAATAATGGTTCAATTCCTTGAAGAACTCTTGCTCTGCGAAAGCCCTGAACTGGTTAACCAGAGGTCCTACATGTTGGCCACCCACTACCCCAAATCACGGAACAGGACAGAAGCATACTTGGGGGTCCAATTACAGCCCAAGAGGTCAATGATGCTATCTCAGCGTTGCCGGCAAACAAAACTCCAGGCCCGGACGGCCTGAGAAATGGCTATTATAAAACTTTTCATACACAGCTAATAGCTTCGCTCACACGCCTTTTCATTGTTGTTAGGGAGAAGGGTTTGGTCACTCCTGACATGGGGAGATCCACGACGATATTACCTCTGTAACCAGGTAAAGGCACTTTAGAATGTGCCAGCTACCTCCTCATTGCACTCTTAAAAACTGACGCAAACATTTACGCTAAAATACTAGCAGCCAGACTGATGCGAGTTCTCCCAGAAATCGTACATGAAGACCAGGCAGGTTTCATCACGGGCAGACACACACAAGACAATGTGAGACGAGCCATAGATGACATCGACATGGGAAGGAGAACGAAACAACGATTCTCCATAGCCGCTCTAGCTGCTAGACGGGCCTTCGACAGTCTGCACTGGGAATATCTAAAACTAGTATCGGAGGGATTCGGGTGCGTACCTGAATTCACCAAGATGGTTTTAGCAAACTACCAAACCCCATCCACGAGTTTCATAGTAAACAGTTAAGGTTCAGAACAGATCAAAATAAGGAGAGGCACGCGACAGGGCTGCCTCTCCCCCACCCTCCTGATCTTCGCAATGGCAATGGAGCCCTTCACGGTACAGTTCAGGCTAGACCTGGGGATTAAAGGACACATTTCCAAGATGACATGCAAAGATGGGGGCACCCAAGAATTGTCATGGTTTGCAAGAATCGCAGCAATAAAAATGACCCTCCTCCCCCAACTGCTCCACGTGGTGATCTAAGTGCCTATAGAAATACCGTCCCGTTCTATTAAGGAACTACAAAAAGCAATATTCACCTTCATTTGGCAAAACAAGAAACCTAGGATACAAATGCGTATTCTGACACGTCCTCGGAGGTCTGGAGGTACCGGACATAAGGCGATATGTATTGACAGCACACTTGGCGCCGATGCTGAAATGGGCAGGACAAAACCTACCGAAAGGGTGGTGTGGGATAGAACAAGCCGGCACGAATATCCCTCTGAAAGCACTCCAGGCCCTTAATGTTAGCACCCGTAAGAAGGGGGGGGGTACCCTATTGGAAACTACCAGAATGTCATTGCACAGTTGGGACTGGGCACTGGGCATGAAAAACATCTGACGGGGGTTGGGCCTGCTCTCCCCTCTAGTGAATAACGCAGATTTCACACTGGACCTGCAACAGAAACTCTGGGAGGGTTGGCTGGAGGCAGAAGCACTAACCCTAAATGACATGTATCAAGATGGGTACCCCCTGTCCTTTATAGATTGTAAACAGAAATTTAGGATTGGGGAAAAAGAAAGATATATAAATACACACAAATCAGACACTGGATCTCTCAGCCTTCAGTGAAGAGAGCAGCCACTAAACCCCTATTTCGGCTGGAATTAATCATGCAGGAGGGTGCCACTAAGAGGGATAGCCAGATTATATAGACTGCTGAGCAATGCGAGCATGGAAGACCAACTCTCATATAAAGCAAGTTGGGAAAAGAATATAGGGGAACAGATCACGGAAGAAGAATGGGGACAAATATTGTCAAAAGCACACAAATCATCCAAATGAACCGCGATCAAAGAATCAGCGTATAACCTATATTTTAGACGGTACATGTCCCCCAATTGCTTACATAAAATCAATGCAAAATATTCCCCAACATGTTGGAGACAATGTGGGGGTAGGAGGGACCTGTATCGCATGTGGTGGACGTGCCCAAGAGTGGTACCATACTGGAAAGAAGTGCTGGAGCACATGTAGGAGATCACAGGAGCGGAGATACCTAGGTCGCCCACAATTGGCCTACTGGGAGCGGTCTCTGAGGGTACATATGCAGGAACAGGTCGCAAAGCTACTTTAATCTCAAATGTATTGATGGCAGCGAGAATGACGTTGGCAGAAAGATGGAAGAATGAAGGCGGCCTGACAAAGGCATGGTGGTAGGTCAAGATCTAGGGAGTTATGGTAATGGAAAAAAATATGCGCTTTCAAGGCAGGGAAATACCTGTACTTCCTGGTGGTTTGGACCCCATTTCAGGAATTTGTAAAGGACAGAGACGCCCACTTTCATAAGCCACAAATGCTTAAAAACATCCATGTGTACTGATGCAACGTCAGTAAGCGAAACCTGCACGCTCAGAACGGAAAAGACGTAGCAATGGGTAGAAGTCTCTGGAACCAAACAAGTTAGGGAAACGTGTGCGAGGGTAGGGGTACAGGAAAGGGACAATAGTTGGGACTTTTTGAAATCCTTTGAAGGTGACCGAACAGTGGCTGAAACTGTCAACGTCTGAACAAGGTAGTAGATGATTTGTGATAGTGATGCACAGCAACGGCTTTTATGTATGTATATGCCTTCGAAGAATAATAATGGTTAAAAAAAAGGGAATGAGCAGCCCAATATCTGAACTATAAGACTTGATCAAAGTAGTTGCCAAAAACTACCTACCAATACTTTACTAAAGTGAACTTGCTAAAAAACAGCACGCAGGAGAAGGGAGTCATTCTTGTGTCCCTCAGTTTTTGATAGTGGCAGGGACAAGTTAGATTAGTTTGGAAAGAGGACACATCTTCCGTTTGGACTCACTGACGACTGATGAGAGCCCTTGTTAGTTTACACTAGTTAGGGAAAACCTGTAGTCTAGTGAAAGTCAGAAGTTTTCCACTTTTCTTTTAATAAAGAATATTCCAAAATGGAAGACCTGAGTCCTTGTCCTTCTTCCGACCCGCCACAGAAAATTTTCCATCTAAATCCTACTGGCTGGAGTTTTGGGGAAAATGTTGTTTAAAACTGTGTGAGGTCTTTAATAAGGTTCCGACAGTGCCTTCTAAATACTGCAGGGAGTCTGCAAAACAACGCTCCTGCACGCCCAAGAACTCTGGTACATCGGCACCCTCAAACATTGTTCGAGTAGTATCAACACTGTGCACGGTCATTGGTGCCTTCCCAACACTTGATACCGGTAAGCAACTTCAGGGATGCAGGTGGCCTCGATAAGTCTATGGTGCTTGACTTAATGTAGTTGAACCCATATGACCATCCAAGCATGACACACCCGCAGTTAATGTCAAAGGTACATAGGCTCTGAGGTTGGGCCCTCCTTCGAGGCCTGTCAAAGAGTAGAATCTTACCGATATACTCGACAAAGGCCCTCCAAACAAGGGTGCGCTACCTTTACATGGAAACTTGAAAGATCCAATCTTCGACATATGTCGGACACAATTCTCTGCACCAGCAGTGAACAAGGAGCTAATAATAAAGTATAGACTAGCATTGATGGACCCAGAATTCCTGTCAAAGCCCCTAAGCCCAGAACGTCTTGTTGTACAAGCGGTTGCATCCAGAGCAAAATCAAAGACTTCCTTCCCTTCCCTCAGACAGGTACCGAAAAACTTGCAAACAATGTCTTTGCGTCATGAAGTATTGTGCTGAAGGCAATTAATTATGTGATATGATAGGTTATTTAGAACACGCTTAATACCCATAGGTTTCTAAGCGCGTAGCCGGGGATCGAACCTGTGTTTGCTCGACGTCGTCTTGCTTCCCGGGCAAGCGCGTTGCCCCTAAAATATCCTCCCGAGATAATGTGTTTTATGCGCTTGCTAAATATACCCACATGTTGTGGTTCAATTATATATACCCTAAGGTGAAATGTGGGATGGTTTCAGTGACCTCATAAAATACGGGAAGTGGCACCGTGTCAACCTCTGCAGTCCGGGCTCATCATTTTAGACTGCATGGCTTGTGCTCATGGACACCAGCTCAGTCAGTAGGCGGTTGTCATGGTTAAGGATATCGAGGTTGGCCCCGGATGTACAGTCAAATCTCCTCGACACATCCTTTGAAGGGAAACATTTGTTTGGATCAACAACTGCAACAAAACATCTTTGAGTAATTCTTCCACATCTCTGCAATGTGAGGGAGACTATCCCTGCACTCAGAAAAATAGTTTTGTGTTACATCAGATGCCTTGGTGCATCAAGTGGTCACCTTAGGTTATTGTCTCCCCTTCCTGAAATGCCCCCAGATTCTCAACCATATGGGGCCATCTGATCCCCTACCAAAGCAGGAGATTGATACCTTGCTGGAGAAGGACAACCTAGAGCTTGTTCTCAGAGCAGAACTCAGCCAAGAGTTACTCCCACTACTAAGAAAGACTGGGGCCTTGAGGACTATGGCACATCTTGGACTTGAGGCACCTGAACAGGTTCCTTAAGAAGGACAAATTCAACATGGTAACACACTCGCAGATGCTCCAGGCTCTAGAGTTACAGGATTGGTTTGTGTCCCTTAACCATCAGCATACCCATTTCCATTTGTGTATCCATCTCAAGCACAGGAAGTATCTAAAGTTTGCATTCGACAGTACCCATTATAAGCGTTGGACCCTGTCCTTTTGGCTCATCCCTCCCAAGGGTCTTAATCAAGTTGTTGTCTGTGTTGGCAGCAAGTCTAAGGAAGGGGGGATTCACGGATTTCCTCACCTAGATGGCTAATCTGACCCCATTACCTGGAGCAGGCTCAAAACTCCCCCCCCACATATTTGAAATCTTGCACAAGTTAGGCTTCTCCCTGAACTTTAAGAAATTTCAGGTGACACCCTTGCAATTGCTTCACTTCATCAGAGTAATGCTCGACTCCTCCGGTAAGGTTTTTCCACGCATGGGCTGGGCTCTTCACATTCAACAGAGTCATAATATTTCAAAGCACCATCACCCGGCCAGCCCTAGACTTCATACAGTTGCTGGGCTCATGGCATCCTGCATGTTCCTGGTGCAATAGGCTAGGCTGAGAATAGGTTTGCTCCAATGGACACTCTGATCTCAATGATCACAGTTCTCACGCAACATGACAGACCTTCTCTAGGTCGCGAGCAGGGTATAAGAAGACATTCTATGGTGTCCGCCTGGGAACTTGACAAATGTGGCCAAGGGAGACCGTGGTAACATGCCTTCTTGAAAGGCTGGGGCGCACACTTGAACAAATTTACTGTGATTGGGTGGTGGTCCCTGGCAGTGACGAAACTTCACATAAACTCATTGGCGCTGAGGGGTTATGAGACTGGTGCTGGTGTCGTTCTTGTATTCGATAAAGGTGAATGCTGCTTTGATCATGAAAGACAACAAATTGGGCATGCATTAACTCAAGAAGAGAGGGAGTGTGGGATCACTTGGAAGGCAATGCAGCTGTGGTTCTGATCAAGGGAATTTCCCCCAAGAGGACGATTTAGGATGTCTTTGTGCTGGAATGGAATTTTACACTTCTATGTGCATTCCCACTAATTTTTGTTATCCATCACATTTTAGGTTAAGGAGATTTGAAACTACCATGATACTGATTGTCCCCCGAATGGGCCAGGTGAATGTGGTACCCGGAATATCGGGAAATGGCCACCTGCCCTCCATTGCGTCTTCCTTGAGGACAGACTTGCTCTAACAGACAGAAACCTGGTCCTTCATCCTGGCAACAGCACTGTCAGCCTTCTTGCGTAGCACTTGAAAGGATCAGAAACAAAGATGGGGACCTCCCGGAGGATGTCATGGAGGCTTTGCTTTCAAGAAGCCCTGCTTCGAAAACACTGTGTAGCTGCCCTCTGAAAAGAAATTACCAGCCGTTGCAGGGGCTACACAAGTTGGCCCTTGTATCTGTGGCACAGAGACACTCAGCTTTTCTTCTTCACCTTGCCCAGCAAGGTGTTCCAGTTGCTACAGTTAAAGGATATACTCTTACGTCCCGTCCCCTTTCCTCCATACTGCATAGGCGTCCCTTCCTAGGGACGTGAGAGGGAACCTTTTTCACCAGAAAAACCTTCTTCCCCTTTAAATTTAGAGGCGCAGGGGTGCGGCCTTGGGAGCATGCGAAACCCTGACACCGCCCACCGGCGCCACTCCTCAGTCCCCTTTTCCACATCGACAGGAATGGGCCGAGTTCACCAGCGCTCCTGGGTGTGGCCCTGCCTTGTAATTCCACACGCTCTTCCATGGATTCTTCTTTCTTTTTCTCTTTGTCATCTAGGTACTTGGTCCTCTGGGATCGCGCTCCTTTCAGGCGCATGTCAACTTCAACGGGCTTCAGCAGGTGACCAGCCTGCGAGGGGCTCTTTCCTACGTCTGACACCCACGCTCTTTGCCTCTGCTGCCTTGGCCCGGACCACGGCTTGGAAGGTTGTACCGCATGCAACGCTCTGACTCAGCACACACTGAAGAACAGGCTAGCTAGGTGGAGGGAGCTCTTTGAAGGGTTGCCTCCGGAGGACTTGAAAAAGTTTGTTGAGCAGAAATTGAGGCTTAAAGGAGGGCCGCTATTTTTCATCGCACCCCGTAAGGGCGACTCCTTCCCGAGGAAACGCCCAAGCGGGAGGAACCTCTTGGGTTCTTACACCAGCACACGCACCAATGCTAGTCCAGCTACCCCGACCTCATGGCAGAGGGGTCATCAGATCCTGCCGGTATCAGTGTTGAGGGACCGCAAGGTTCTTCTGCATGGTGTATACCGGAGGGGCTACGCCCTAGTACCAGCTCTATGTCCGAGGGGGCGCTTGCACGCAGCACTACCAGCGACAATGCTAAGGGGGATGCGCCTTCCAGGCCTAGACCTGAGGTGCAGGGTAGGCCTCATGCTCCAACACCAAGAGTCTTGGACGAGGCTGGGCCCAGGGGCCATGCACCCCAACTTTGGCACGTGGCACGCAGCCCAACAAAATGGCCACCGCGCCAGACAACATGGCCGCTCGTCCGATGCCACTCCTAGGAACAGAGTTTCAAGGTGGGACTGGTGTCAACCAGGTACGTGGCCTACAGTTTATCCATCAGCAGCGCAGGGCAGGTTCCCCCTCTAACATAGACAGAGTCTGCTCCGGCACCAGCAGCCCCCAGCCACTCCGTCAATATCTCCTGCCTCCTCTTCTGCCTCCCAAGTCAGGTTCTTCGAAAAGGTTTCTGGCGCTGATGCGAACCCCCCAGATGGGGGCAGTCCTACGAGATGCAGTTAGGGACTTGCTCCCTCCGGTCACTCCACCGGTGCCCATAGTCATTCCTCCCATGGCTCCGGCACCATAGGCCCCAGCGCAGCCCCCGCTGTTCCTGCTGGCTCCTTCGATTCCGGCTTCCCGCCACCGACAGTACAGGCAGATGACAGCCTCCGCACCGCAGCCCACGGCACCCAACACCCCTTCTCCCGCTCCGGACCAGCCGGACACTCTGGTGGATACAGACGAGGAGGAGGACCCGGACACGCTGTCGTCAGCAAAGGCCTTCCACAACAGTCTTGAAGATTTGGTAGGATATCTCGGCTCTTCCTCAACCCGAGGTAGAGCAGCCCGAGGAGGGGGGTCTTGGCAGAAGTCCTCACCCTAAGACCCCCTACCAAGACGGGTATCCTGAATCAGAAGGCTGTCGTGACTCTGGCCAAGAAGATTACGGACATCAAGAGGGCCACTACGCACTTCCTTATCAGAGCAGTGACCTCGGCTTGGTAGTACCAACACCTACTAGGTATCATGGCAGCGGTCCTCCTGGCTCTGCCACACACAAGACTTCGGATGAGGAGATTACAGCTGCACTTTGCAGCCTAATGGAATCAGGAGAAGGGCTCCCAAGCGGAGCTGATCAGCATACTGCCTTCTCTCCACTCGGACCTCACGTGGTGGTCCAAGGAATGCAACCTATGGACGCACAGGCCCTTCCGGCAGTCGTCCCTGCATGTCACCATCAGTACAGACTCCTCCCTAGAGGGCTGGGGAGCCACCCTGGACGGTCACAGCGTCCATGGAGCCTGGACCCGGCAGGAGCATGAGTCGCATATCAACTCGCTGGAGCTCAGGGTCATCTGGCTAGCCCTCTGAGCCTTTCTACCGCTGATAGGAGGCAGGACCGACCTGATCCAGACCGACAACTCTACCAGCATGTACTATGTCAACAAGCAGGGGGGTACCTGGTCCCCTTCACTGTGCAGCCTAGCGATCAGCATGTGGGAATGGGCCCTGGAAAACATCTACCTGACGGCCATCCACCTCCCGGGGGAGGCCAACTTGGAAGCGGACAGGCTCAGCAGACTGGGAGTGGACAATTACGAATGGCAATTGAACGACCAGGTGCTGCACGTGGTCTTCAACAGATGGGGCCATCCTCAGGTGGATCTATTTGCCTCTGGGAAGAACAGGAAGTGCCATCAGTTTGCGTCTTCGCAGGGGCTGTGCCCCGGGTCCCTAAGCGACGCATTGCAGATTCAGTGGGAGGGCATGACATCCTATGCCTTTCCTCCCACACCCCTGATCCCAGATAAAGGAAGCTTGTCACCTCAGCATCATCTTGATAGCTCCTAGGTGGCTGGCGAGACAGTGGTTCTCCGAGCTGCTCAGCCTCATGGACAGTCCACCCATTCACCCGCTGGGTCTGGCACCGCTCCTGTCCCAGCAGGGGGGCAGGGTCCTCCACCCTGCATCTCAGAAGTTAGCCCCCGCAGAGTGGTTCCTGAGCAGATCACCCTTAAGCACTTGAGCCTATCACGGGCTAACCTGGAGATCTGGAGATCATTCAGGGCGCCAGGAGCAAAGCTACCAGGAGCCAATATAAGAGCAAATGGAGCTGGTTCTGCCACTGGCGGACTCTAAGGAGATCAATCCCCTTACGTGCACACTGGACGATGTACTCTTCTTCTTGGCGCACTCAGGCGTCCAGGTGGGCACATGTTGCACCTATCTGGCAGTCATAGGGGCCTACAGATATTCAGAGGAGGAGGTCTTCTCTTCCAACCCAATTGTCAAGAAACATCTAGCGGGCTTGTCCAGCGGGCTTGTCCAGGCTCTACCCGCCCAATAAGAGGCCACACGCTATGTGGGACCTCAATGTGGTGTTGGGCGCCTTGGAGCACAAACCATTCGAGCCAATGGCGTCCGCGGACATCAGGATGGTCACCATTAAGACTGCTGGTGGGACTCAACTACGCTTGCAGAGTCAGCGAGATCCAGGCTCTGGTGGCCTCAGAACCTTATACCACTTTTCACAGGGACACAGTGGTCCCACACACTCACCCAGCGTTCCTACGTTCCTACCTAAGGTAGCCTCTGCTTTCCATCTAAACAAGGAAATAGTCTTACCTACGTTCTTCGTTGACCCCAAGGGTGAGCCTCAGAGTTTTGCACTGTCTGGATGGCAGACGCGCTCTGAAATTCTCGACAGGACCAAGGGCTGCCGCAAGTCGGACACACTTTTTGTCACCTTTGAGTGAGAGCTGCAGACTCGTTTATCAGGCCTCCAAGGCTTCCATTGCATGGTGGATGGTTGTAGCCATCAAGGAAGCCTATGAGGGGCAGCGCAAGCCGCTACCAGCCAACATTGACGCTCACGCGGTCATAGCCATGGCCACGGCCATAGCATTCCAGCGGCAGGTGCTGTGGCAAGTCATAAGTAGGGCAGCCACCTGGGCCACCCCTTCATCTTTCTGTAAGCATCACTGTTTGAACGTCAGTCAGACACGGCCTTCGGACAGGCGGTTCTAAGGAACTTGTTTGCTTAAGGAGGGTCTCCTCTCCACCCTGGGGCTACATTCAGTTGTAATCGCCCAAGCAGTATGGAGGAAAGGGGACAGGACGTAAGAGTACTCTTAGTCTATAGTCCCCTTTCCTCCATACGACCCACCATCCTCCCCACATATAATACTGGTGTCATTAGGCAATGTTAAATATTGTCAACACGTCAGTGGGGACTGAGGAGAGGCGTCGGCGGGCGGAGTCAGGGCAACACATGCTCCCAGGACCACACTGTTAGGCAGAATCCTGTGCAGTGCACTTAGGGGCCACTGCACACAATTAAGACTACAGGTGGCAATACAAGTGTTACCTTTGGTACAAGCCTGTACTACTATGTTAAATTGGTAGCAGTAGTGGAGCAGCCAGGCTTATCTCAAGAGTATATGAGCAGTAGCAGAGATTCCACAAAGGGACCACAATTACTGTGACTCAAGCAAACACTGACTCAAGCTTTCAGGTAAAAAATATAAGTACATTTATTTCGAAGGGATTGTGTCCTCCGATGTATTCCTCATCTTAGAGATCTCCTTCCAGCTCTGCTGGCCTCGGAAATTTTTTTCTCTCTAGAGGGCGCTGCGCGTCGACGTCCTCCGAGTCGATGTCCCTCGACAGCCGCGGTATCGACGTCTACGTCATCCTGCCTATAAAGGCCGCGCGCAGCGTCCGTTGCTCAGTTCCGTTTTTCCACGCTTACTCAGTGCCTCGGAATACCGTTGCTCAGTTTTGTCAGGTTAAACCTATTTACCTCGAGTTATTCGATCCGTACTCGATGGCTTCTTCGTCGGAACCGACAACTCCTCGATCCGGCTTCCAAAAATGCCGAGATTGTGGGAAAAAGATGTCGCTGACTGACCCTCACAGAGTTTGTCTGTGGTGTTTGGGAGCTGAACACCATTGTTCGGAGTGCGAGGACTGTATGTCCATGACAGCTAAGGCCCTGAAGGAGCGTAGGGGGAAGCTGGAGAAAGGTAAGACTTTTAAAGCTTCTTCTACGTCGACGAAGTCGAGACATTCGTCTCCTCCTCACCATTCGCGTTCTAGGTCTCGGAGTGGGTCCCATCACTCCTTGAGATCGAAGCACTCGAAGAGGAGACGTCGAAGATCCCCTTCTCAGTCTTCCTCTTCCTCTGTTTCGCCAAAGAGAATCCCTTGCCCCACGAAACATAGTTCCCGGGCTGAATGGGAGGAATTCCGCAAAAATATGATGAGCGTCTTCGAGAAAGCGGCCTCGACCCCCTCGAAGACTGCCGAGAGCAATGCTCTGGTCGAAAGACCCGAAGCTCAAAAACGCTGCGAGTCGCAGTACCCGGCGAAGGAAACCTCTCGAGCGCGTCTCGAACCCTCGAGTAGGACTATGACCTCCAAACCTTCCTCGAAGGTTCTGTCGACGCCGTCGACGAAGGTTCCGTCGACGCTGAGGTCGGTGTCTTCGACGCCGTTGTCGAAGGGACTACGACACACGGGTCTGTCGACTCGACGCCAGCTTCGACACCGGCGTCGACGCCAACGCCAAGAAAAGTCACGGTTACGACACACCGAGTGACTATCCCCAGGTCCTCGATGACGATGGCTTCGAGATTGTCGAGCAGAATCCCAATTCTGTCGAGGTCATCGAGGCCTCCGCCTTTGTTTTCGACGCCACGCTCGAAGCATTCGACGTCGGCGTCGACGACATCGACGTTTTTGAGGCTGATTATGACAAGTTCGGCACCCTCTGCCTTGGAAATGGGGTTTACACCCTTTGAGTTCAGAACAATTGAGAACTATGTCCTCAATTATGGAAGAGGGTGAATTGTCTGAACAGGAAGACACATTTGAGTTGCAGGGACCTGTAACCCCAATTAGAGAGGAAGTTTCCTCTGAAGAACGCAGGTTAAAGGATCTTCATGATTCCTTACATGAGGCAAGTGGGTTAGACACCTCCCTTGAGGTGGAGTTTGCTAGGCCAGACCCGGGGGAGCATGCTGAAACCCCCTATAGAGCCTTAATGGCCAGGATCACAGAGTTTATGGGGTGGTCTGCACCTTCACAATCTTTCCAACAAGATGACCTCACGGATATTCTTGACAAAGGCCCACAGGAGGATCCTGTGGTGCCTTTTCATAAAGCTCTTCAGAGGAAGATTATGACGAACTGGGAAACCCCAGATGTCGTCCCGGCAGTAAATAAACTGTCTACAAAATACAGGGTATCCTCTACAGACCCGGAGTTTTTGCCAAAACACCCATCCCCAGAAAGTCTGATGGTACAGGCAGCATCTTCTACCGATGTCAAGACGGCTTATCCTACTGTCCCACAGGACAGGGACGATAAAAAATATGATGCTATGGCAAAGAAAGTTTTTTTTCGGCATGTAGCATGGCGTTAAAATCTGTTAATGCTACTTGCACCCTTGCTTGATTCAGCCATACACTTTGGGAGTGTGCTTCTACAGCGGCTGACTGCATCCCGGAGGGAGAAGAAAGGGATACGTTCCTGAATATCATACAGGACGGTAAAGACGCTATGTGCGAATCCCTCCAGACGGGCATTGATTCGGCTGACAGTATCAACAGAGCAATGGCTGCAAGTACAACAACCAGGAGATTCTCTTGGTTGAGAGAGTCTGGTTTTGCCCCAGATGTGCAAGCCAGGCTCTCTTGAACATGCCATTTGATGGCTCTTCTTTGTTCGGGAAAAAGGCGGACGACAGTTTAGAGAAACTGCAAACTTAAAAAGCAGCAGCAAAATCCCTAGGCGTTACAATCAGTCAGACACCTTTTCGTCCCACAGGAACCTCTGCGAGGGGCAAGTCCTTTCGCTTCTACTCCGCATTCGGAAGAGGTAGAGGACAAACTGCTCAAAGGGGACAAAGAAGATCTACCCGAGGTGGACGGGGTAGATATTCAAAAGCCGCAGCAACAGCAGGTGCCTCTTTACCATCGGCATCTGCATCAGCCGCCCCAAAACCACTCTGAGGACTTCCCTCACAGGACACCTGTAGGAGGCAGGTTGACTCAACATCTGGCGGTATGGCAGGCTATCACGTCAGATGCTTGGGCATTGGAAACAGTTGCCCAAGGTTACTGCCTGCCTTTCCTACGCATACCTCAGAGTCATCCACCGGGGATCAGCACTCAGAAAGCTCCAGATCCGCTCCTCTTGCAGGAAATTTTGGACCTGCTAGAGAAGGGTGCCATAGAACCGGTACCTGTAGCGGAGAGGAACAAGGGCTGGTACTCCCCTTACTTTCTCATTCCAAAGAAAGACGGAGGACTGAGACCCATCTTGGACTTGCGAAAATTGAACAAATTCCTCAGGAAAGACAAATTCAAGATGGTCACTCTTTCTCAGATCCTCCAGGCCCTTCAGTTCCAGGACTGGTTGGTATCTCTGGACCTTCAGGACGCTTATTTCCATGTGCCTATCCATCTCAAACACAGGAAATACCTGAGGTTCGCAATTGGCAACTCTCACTATCAATTTCGAGTGCTGCCATTTGGGCTGACCTCCGCCCCGAGGGTCTTCACCAAGTTAATGTCGGTAGTGGCAGCAAGTCTAAGGAGGGAAGGGATTCACGTCTACCCCTACCTGGACGATTGGTTGATCAGGGCTGTTTCTTTGGAACAAGCTCAGATCCAGCTAAATCACGTGTGCCACTCCCTTCACAAACTGGGCTTCTCCCTCAATTTAAAAAAGTCACAAATGATACCATCGCAGAGACTCCAGTTCATAGGAGCGATCCTGGACACTTCCCTGGGAAAAGCCTCGCCACCAGAGGTGAGGGCTCAAGATATTCTACAGATGGTTACCAAGTTCCAAGATGCCCAACGTTTCCCAGCCTTCGACTTTTTGAGGTTGCTAGGCCTCATGGCATCCTGCATTTTCCTAGTGCCAGAGGCTCGCCTGAGAATGAGATCCCTCCAGTGGGCACTGAGTACTCAGTGGTCACAATTCTCAGGGAGAATGACAGATCTTCTTCAGGTTCCCGACAGGGTGGCTCGAGACCTTCAGTGGTGGGCCTGTCAGGAGAACATTCTGAAAGGAGAACATTTTTGGCAACCCTGGCCGGAGATAACAGTAGTCACGGATGCCTCACTCACGGGGTGGGGAGCCCACGCCAACGACTTGACCATCAGCGGTCGTTGGTCTCCATCGGAGTCCAGACTACACATCAACCTGTTAGAGCTGAGAGCCATCAGACTTGCGCTGAAGGCGTTCCTGCCAGCTGTACAAGGGAAAAACGTCCTGATAATGACGGACAACACGGTGGCAATGCATTACCTCAACAAAAGAGGAGGCGTAGGATCACTACCCCTGTGCAGAGAGGCCATGCAGATCCGGTTTTTCGCAATCCAAGAAGGAATCTCTCTATCGGCAGTTCACCTAGCCGGAGAGAAGTACTTGACAACGGACGCTCTGAGCAGGCAGAGCACAGTCTCCCACGAGTGGGAGCTAGCTCAGGAAGTCCTTTAAGAGATCTTCGCCCTTTGGGGAACCCCTCAGGTGGATCTGTTCGCCACCAGCCTCAACAGGAAATGCGATCTGTTCTGCTCAAGGGAATTTCCCCCGAGAGGAGCTCTGGGAGACGCGTTCATAGTGGACTGGGAGTTTCCGCTTCTGTACGCGTTCCCACCGGTCCCTGTCATTCCTCAAATGATCAGGAAGTTGAGAAGATTCCGGAGAACCATGATCCTAATTGCCCCGGATTGGGCCAGGAGAACGTGGCACCCGGACCTTCTAGACTTGTCCATCTGCCCTCCAATTTGACTTCCACTCAGAGAGAACCTACTCTCACAGAAGGGAGGTCAGGTTCTCCATCCAGACATCAAAACCCTCAACCTTCACGCTTGGCTTCTGAAAGGCTGAGGTACAAGGATTGGGACCTCCCTGATGATGTTATGGAGGTGTTGCTTTCGGCAAGGAGGCCAGCAACAAAGTCTTTATACCGCTGCCGTTGGAACAGATTTTGCAGCTGGTGTAGAGAACAGAATATCGACCCTTTTTCATGTGGTACACCAATGGTTTTGTCCTTCCTACTATATTTGGCGAATTCAGGCCTTAAAGTTGGCACCATTAAGGGCTATCTTGCAGTGCTATCCATCTTTAAGCGCACTGCGGAAGAACCATCCTATTTCAAGTTACCCTTGGTAATACAGTTTCTAAAGGGGTTAACCAATGTTTATCCCCCAAGACCATTCCAAGTTCCCCTATGGGATTTAAACTTAGTCCTAACTTTCCTGATGGGCACACCTTTCGAACCACTCCATTCTTGTTCGTTAAGATTCCTTACCCTTAAAACTGTTTTATTAATAGCACTTACATCTGCTAGAAGGGTGAGCGAATTACAAGCTCTTTCTTGTAAACCCCCTCACACAATCTTTCACAAAGACAAAGTTGTCCTGCAAGTGAAGCCTAATTTCCTCCCAAAGGTGGTTTCTGAATTTCATATCACTCAGAAGATTACCCTTCCATCTTTCTATCCTCCTCATTCGGGGAAAGAGGAAGAGAGGTTACACAGGCTAGACCCTAGAAGGGCTTTAAGTTTTTACATCAGCAGACTAGCCAGGATAAAACAGGCAGACCAGCTGTTTGTAGGTTACACAAGCTGGGGTTACCAATAACTAAGCAGACCATTTCCAGATGGATCATTCTAGCCATTCTGGAATGTTATAAACTGGCAGGGAAAGAGCCCCCTCAAAACCTTAGGGCTCATTCGACCAGAGGTATTGCAGCTTCATCGGCCCTCAAAAGAGGTGTGCCGGTTAAAGACATCTGTGCGGCCGCTACATGGTCGTCTGTCCATACCTTTACACGATTTTACAACTTGGATTCCTCCTCCAGTCAAGAGACTAGGTTTGGAAGGGCGGTACTGCATTCTATTCATAAATAGAAGACAGCGTGAAGTCAGTACTCCCTCCTCCAATAATAGAATACTGCTATGGGAGCCTATCTAAGATGAGGAATACGTCGGAGGACACAATCCCTTCGAAGAACAAGTTACTTCTTACCTTGTAACGTTCTTTCGACGGGATGTTCCTCCGACGTATTCCTCATCGACCCTCCCATCCATCCCCGCAGTTCTACTTCCCTTGTTGTTGCAGCAGCTTACGCTCCTTCAGGGTGATTAGTTTAGTCCAGAAAGAATTATTGTGGGCTACAAAACGGAACTGAGCTACGGACGCTGCGCGCAGCCTTTATAGGCAGGATGACGTCGACACGGCGGCTGTCGAGGGACATCGACTCGGAGGACGTCGACGCGCAGCGCCCTCTAGAGAGAAAATTTTTTCCGAGGCCAGCAGAGCTGGAAGGAGATATCTAAGATGAGGAATACGTCGGAGGAACATCCCGTCGAAAGAACGTTACAAGATAAGAAGTAACTTGTTCTTTTAAACCATTTGTTATAAACACGACACTTCTATTAAAAAACCACACGTAAAATACACTACAACTAACCAATTCACTTTGTACGGTATAACTTCAAGGTAAGTACCCTGTGTTTGAGCGGACCGGTGTTATGAAACAAAAGACGTTACCGGGAATACACTTCCCCAGCATGGGGTCTGGCATGGATTCACATGCTCATGAATATTCCCCGTCGTCGGGCTGGGAATCCTCGGTAAAGAAAAATCAGTATCAGTTTCGTTTTGAATCTGTCTTTCGTAGTAGTAACCAATCACTGATCTCTGCGTCATACTGACCACAGCCAATGACTGCCATCTCCCTAAGCCCTGCCTCTGGCAGCCATCTTCAGATTTTTACTGCACGTTCAAGCGTTGGGAGTCCTCGTGCTTAGCTCTCGGGCTTTTGCTGCGTTTTCGCGCTTTTTCAGGTGAATTTTCACATTTTTCGGTTAATCGAGCCTCAAACTCCACCGTTTCTACTCCCGTTAACGGGTACCCGTTGCGGAATTTTCCTACGCCCCTCAAGGGTGAAGATTTTGTCGAATCAACCTTTTGGAGGATTCCAGAAGATTTGCGGCCTACTTCGAGATGGCCCAGGACACGAGTTCGTCACCCGGACCCAAGCTGTTTCGCAGCTGCCCTGGATGCGGGCTGCAGAATGCGTTTAAGGAGGACGAGCATTTGCAATGCCTCTACTGTCTTCATGGGGACAAGACTCATGTAGAGAAGGACTGCCAGTTCTGCAAGAACTTGTCGGAGCGGACCATGAGGGACCGTCGATCCCGTCTCGCCAGCTGGTTGGAGAAGGGCTCAACGGGTGACAAGAAGAAGAAAGGGTCCGAGCGGGCTTCTAAGTCCTGTGCGGGCGCCCCGGCGACAGGGGCCCAACACCAGGCCAAGCGCTGCACGTCCGCTGGCTCAGGGGGCGCCGAAAGGTCGGGCTCTTCGGTCGCCAGGCAGGGCGCACCTTCCCCGGCACAGTCGACCACAAGCCAGCGCTCCGGTTCGGGTAAGAGGAAGTCCGAGACCCCGGGTAAGCTTCGGGAGAATCCCCGCCCGATCTCGGGAGAGGGGGAGCGAGGCGTCGCCCCTCCCCCTAAGGAGAAGGCCCGCGACGCACCTAAGGTGGTGAAGGCCCACCTAAGCAGGCAAAGGCCTCTATCGAGGTGATCGCGGCGACTCTGGCCAAGCCGGCAGAGACCCCGCCAGCAGAGACTGCCTCCGGGACTAGAGTTTCCCTGCCGCCAAGGAGGGAATCCTCTTTTCAGCCCATCGTCATGGCCACCATGATGGAAGAAGCAAGGGGGGGAACGGTAGCCCCCTCGAGCTCGGAGTCAGCCTCGGAGGAGGAACTGACCGAGGCCGTGAGGAATCTTGAAGTCCAATTCGAGAAGGTTCGATCCCGTAAGGAAGATATTCGGGAGATAACCGAGGAAGACGACGATGGCGAGGAAGAGCAGCCTTCCCTTCCGGCGCAGCCGGAACCTAGGCCTCAGGATAGGTCGGCAGCCATTTTGTCCGCGATCCAGTCCTTATGCTCTGAGATAAGGACGAGATTACCACGCCCAGGCCAGAGGACCCTCAACCTGGCCCGTCGGGAAGTCCTCAGAACAAACGACGGAGGACCCAACCCTTTCCTCCACTCGCCCCCGTAAGGCCTACAGTTCCCTCCTCATCCTCCCACGAGTCGGGAGATGGCGGTGCGGTGGGCTCGACGACGGGTTCTGAGGGCGACGGAACGGGTCTCCCGTCTCCCATCGCACGGGCCTCTCCGCCCGACGAGATTGGCTCATTCCACGCCATGATCGCCAGGGCGTCCAAATTGTTCCAGCTCTGCCCGGAGGAGCAGAAAAAGGAAGGTTTCCTCTATCAGCGCCGGGAGGCCAAGAGGAAGACTGTCATTGCGGTGCCTCTAATCGATGACATCTGGGAGGAGGGCCTGTCGGTACTCAAGAGCCCCTCCACGGCACCAGCCAAACGGGACCGGTACGAGAAGAAATACGGGGTCCCCGAGACCGCTCCCCTGTGCCTCAGGGCCCAGCCAACGCCAGACTCGGTCGTCTCGGCGGCGGCAAAGAAGAAAGCGGTGGGGTCAGGAGCCTCAACGTCGAATTCCCCTCCGGACGCCATGGGGCGACGGGTCATTTCGTCGACGGCGACGACGATCAAAGCGGCCAATGCCCTGGCGATCGTGGCCCGTTACGACAGGGAGCTCTGGTTTAAGCTGGCCCCCATATTGGACTTCCTACCGGACGTCAAGAGGTCCGAGGACCTGGAAATACTTCAAGAAGGCGAGGTGGCGTCGGACCACGCCATAACGGTGGCAGCCGATATTGCCGATACCGGGTTCCGCCAGCTGGGCAACGGAGTTTGCCTACGACGACGGGGTTGGCTCCGGGCGACCGACTTCCGTCAGGACGTCCAGACCAGGGAGTTGGACATGCCGTTCGACGGCAGCATCTTGTTCGGGAAGGCGGTGGACGAATCCCTCCAAGCCATAAAGACGGACACGGAAACTGCCCGCGCCTTAGGAGCCCTTCAGCAACGACGGCCCTTTCGGAGCTCCGGAGGCAGACAGGGGGGCTCCAAGGGATCCAGCGGTGGCTCGTCGTCCTACTGCCAGGCGGCACGCTCCTCATCTCAGGAGGCCTACAGGGGTCACGGCAAGCAGGGAGCGCCTCGTCGCCGTCGGCAAGGTGGCCAGGGCGGCAAGTCCACCACCTACAAGCAGGACTGAACCGGCCGTGGTCTCGGGCCCCCACCGAAGCACCCCGGTGGGAGGCCGGCTGACGAATTTCGTCGGCGTGTGGAAGTCCATCTCCACCGACCGTTGGGTGCTGGATACCCTGGCAAGAGGACACTCTATCGAATTCCTGAAGAAGTGCCCTCACGTTCCACCTGTGGCCAGGAAGGAAAATCACGTCCCGCAACTGCTGTTGGAAGTACGGGCGATGCTCAGGAAAGGCGCCATCGAGCTCGTCCCAAAGAGGCTCCGGGGCTCCCGGGTGTACTCAAGGTACTAAGTCGTCAGGAAGAAGACGGGCGGCTGGCGCCCCATCCTGGACCTTCGCCGTTTGAACAAATACATCAGGTCACAAAAGTTCAGGATGGTCACCCTCCAGCACGTGCTGGGACAGCTGGAGGAAGGCGACTTTCTATCGTCGTTGGACCTGGAGGATGCATACTTCCACGTTCCCATCCTCAAAAGTCACCGAAAGTGCCTCAGGTTCGTCGTCCAGGGACGCCACTACCAATTCAGAGCACTGCCGTTCGGATTGAAGTCGCCCCCCAGGGTCTTTACCAAGTGCCTAGCACCTGTGGCGGCGCAGCTGCGCCTGCAGGGGATTCACGTCTACCCCTACCTGGACGACTGGCTCATCCACTCAAGGACGAGGGAACTCGCCGTCGAACACACTGCGAGGACCGTCCAGCTACTCACAGACCTGGGATTCGCCATAAATTACCCAAAGTCCCACCTGGTGCCGTCGCAGGTGGCCCTGTTTCTGGGAGCGAAGCTAGATACAGTGAGGCGCCTGGCGGCACCGTCGGAAGAACGGACGAAGACCATTCTGGGCAAAGTGCAGCGCCTGCTAGCCACGGATGTGGCCAGGGTGAGGTCCATCAAGTCCCTCCTCGGGATGATGTCCTCTTGCATCTACCTGGTGCGCCTCTGCAGACTGCGGATGCACCCTCTTCAAGAATTTCTCGACGCCCGTTGGATGCAGGCGACGGGCACCTTCGAAGACAGGGTCCCCCTAAACGAGGTGTTCCGGCGGGCGATTAAGTGGTGGGGGGTTCGAGCGCACCTCACGGCGGGCAAGGACTTTCAGACGCCGGCGTACCAGGAGACGGTGACGACGGACGCCTCCCTGGAAGGTTGGGGCGCCCACACCGGAGATCTCCACGCAAGAGGCCTCTGGCTCCCGGAGGAGAGGCTCCTGCACATCAACATCCTAGAACTCCGAGCCGTGTTCTGGGCTCTCAAATCGTTCCTCCCGTCGCTCAAGGGCAAGGTGGTGCGGATCTTCACAGACAACACCACGGCAATGTTTTACATACGGAAGCAGGGAGGCACCAGATCCCCAGCCCTATCCAAGGAGGCACAGGATCTGTGGCACTGGGCGGTCGCCCAGGGGATGTTCCTGGTTCCCTTCCACATGGCAGGAGAAAGAAACACCATTGCCGACTCGCTCAGCAGGGAGCTGCGCGCGTGTCATGAGTGGGAACTGCGCCAGGATCAGGTGGATCAACTCTTCCGACGATAGGGCAAACCCCAAATCAACCTGTTCGCAACAGCGACGAACTCGAAGTGTCAGAGGTTCTGTAGCAGGTTTCCCCAGCCGAGAAGCATGGGCGATGCGTTCTCGTTCCCCTGGGACCCCCTATACCTGTATGCGTTCCCTCCGTTGCCGTTGCTGCTTCGACTCATCAACCAGCTCAAGAGGTCCCGTTGCAGGATGATCCTCGTCGCACCGGCGTGGCCGAGGCAGATCTGCTTCCCGGATCTTCTGGACTTGTCAACGTCCCCTCCCATCAAGCTTTGGGCAGACACGGATCTTCTCTCCAGAGAAGGAGGCGCCATCTTCCACCACGACCCGGCGTCGCTGAACCTGCAGGCTTGGCTCCTGCAGCGCTAGAGTTTGGAGGGTACGATATACCGGCCGACTGCAGAGAGGTTCTTGCAAAGGCCAGGGCGTCCTCTACTCTCAAATGCTACGGTCACAAGTGGAAGAGGTTCTCTATCTGGTGCCGAGCACAGAAAATCAACCCCCTACGGATTACGGCCCCTCAAGTGCTGCCGTACCTGCTATCGCTGGCAAAGGATGGGCTAGCCCATGCCTCCATTAAGATTCATCTGGCGGCGATCTCCAGATATACCAGAACCACAGGACGGACGTCCCTGTGGTCCCATCGACTGGTTTATGAAAGGACTGTTCCGGTCGTTCCCGCCGGTGAAGGCCCCGGCCTCGGCGTGGGAACTTAATGTGGTGCTGACCAGGCTCATGGGGCCCCCATTCGAGCCGATGCACTCCGCACCAATGAAGTTTGTGTCGTGGAAGACTGCATTCCTGGTGGCCATTACCTCCGCACGACGAGTGGGAGAGATCCAGGCCCTATCCTGCAAAGCACCGTACTTGACTTTCTCCAGCATGGGGTCTGGCATGGATTCACATGCTCACGAATATTCCCCGTCGTCAGGCTGGGAATCCTCGGTAAAGAAAAAACCAGTATCAGTTTAGTTTCTGATCTGTCTTTCGTAGTAATAACCAATCACTGATCTCTGCGTCATACTGACCACAACCAATGACTGCCCTCTACCTAAGCCCCGCCTCTGGCAGCCATCTTCAGATTTTTACCGCACGTTCATGTGTTGGGATCCTCGTGCTATTGCTCTCGAGCGTTAGTGCTATTTTTTTCACGTTTTTTCTCAGAAACTTCGTTTTTTCGGTCAAAAGAGCCTCAAGCTCCACCGACTCTCCATCCGATCAACGGGGACCCGTGTCGGATTCGTCTGCGCCCCTCAAGGGTGAAGATTTCGTCGAGCTATGCTTTTGGAGGACTCCAGAAGTTTCTCAGGACCGGTCATGGCCCAGGAGAAGGGAAGCTCGACGCCCGGAAAGCTGTTCAGGGTCTGCCCTGGATGCCAGCTGCAGAACGTCTTCAAGGAGGACGAACACTCTTTTTGTCTTTACTGCCTACATGAGGACAAGACGCACGTGGAGAAGGACTGTGCGTTTGGCGGCAACATGTCGGAGCGGACCATGAAGGACCGCCATCAACGTCTCGCCAACTGGCTGGAAGGGAAGAGCCCGTCCGGCGAGAAGAAGAGGAAGAAATCCGAGCGGTCTTCTAAGACCTTTGAGGACGCCCCGGCGACGGGGGTCCAACATAAGGCCAAGCACTGCGAGTCCGCTGGCACCGGGAGCGCAGAACGGTCGGGTTCTACGGGCGCCAGGCTGGGCGCACCCTCCCCGGCACCATCAACCACGAGCCAACGCTCTGGGTCGGGTAAGAGGAAGGCCGAGCACCCAGCGAAGCTCCTGGAGAGGCCCCGGTCGAGCTCGAAGGCGGAGGGGGAGCGAGGCAGTGTCCCCCCCTCAAGGATAAGGCGGTGAGCGCACCTAAGGTGGTGAAGGCCTTAATCCATCCGGCCAAGCCCTCTATCGAAACTGTCACGACGGCCCTGGCTCAGCCTGTGGAGGCTACACCAGTGGTGGCGACCTCGGGGCTCAGAGTCCCCCTGCCACCTCGGAGGGAGTCCTCTTTTGTGCCCATCGATAGGACCCCCGTGAAATCCCCCGTGGGTAAGAAAAAGGGGGGGCAGGGCGTCGTCGTAGATTCGGCCTCAACCTCGGAGGAGGAGCTGGTCGAGGTCTTAAGCCACGGCCTCGGCGTGGAAGAAGACCGGCCCATCGGGATGGATCCCGACGCAGGTGACGACATCGTCGAGGGTACCGACGGGGCCCCTGATCGCCCGTCGGATTCCCCTCTGCCAGCGCCGCGAGACAACTCTGCGGCCATTTTGTTGGCTATACAGTCCTTATGCTCAGAGATAAGGACGAGACTACCGTTGCCGACGGAACCTCTCCCATCGGGGGACCCAGAACCGGGACCTTCTGGTGTTCCCCCTACCAAGAAAAGAAGGATCCACCCTCTGCCTCCTTTTCAGCCGTCGCGCCCCTTCCAGCCCTCCTCCCCGTCCACCCGAGGGGATGATACGGGGACTGACACGGCAGCGACAGGTACGGACGACGAGGTATACAACGAGGATGTACCGTCGTCGCCTCCCACCAGGGCTTTCCGCCCGACGAGATTGGATCGTTCCACTCCATGATCACCAGGGCATCCGAGCTTTTCCAACTCTGCCCTGAGGAGAAGAAGAAGGAAGGTTTCCTTTATCATCGGCGCGAGGCCAAGAGGAAGACGGTCCTCGCAGTGCCTCTATTGGACGACATTTGGGATGAGGGCCTCACCCTCCTCAAGAACCCTTCCACGACGCCAGCTAGAAGAGACCGGTACGAGAAAACGTACCGGGTCCCGGACACGGCCCCCCTGTGCCTCCGGGCGCAGCCTACCCCGGACTCCGTCGTCTCCGCGGCGGCCATGAAAAAAGCGGGGGGGGGGTGCGGCCTCCACATCGACTTCCCCACCGGACGGCGAGGGAAAGAAATTGGACGCTATGGGACGCAGAGTCATCTCGTCTGCAGCGACGACGATTAAAGCGGCCAACGCCTTGGCTATCGTGGCCCGCTACGACAGGGAGCTCTGGTACAAACTGGCTACCCTGCTGGACTTCTTGCCGGACGACAAGAGGGCAGAGGCCCTGGAGATCCTGCAGGAAGGTGAGGTGGCTTCGGACCACGCCATTACCGTTGCGACGGACATCGCCGACACTGGGTTCCGCCAGTTGGGCAACGGCGTTTACCTTAGGCGGTGTGGATGGCTCAAGGCTACGGACTTCCGTCAAGACGTTCAGACCAGAGTCCTGGACATGCCCTTCGATGGGAACAACCTGTTTGGGAAAACAGTGGACGATTCCCTTCAGGCCATTAAAGCGGACACCGAGACGGCCCGGGCCCTTGGAGTTCTGCAACAACGACGGACGCCCTTTCGGAGCAGCGGAGGCAAGGGCGCCTCCAAAGGTTCCGGCGGCGGTTTCTCCACCTACCGTCAAGCGGCCCGCTCGTCGTCTCAGGAGGCCTACAGAGGACGAGGCAAGTCCGGCGGACCCCGCCGTTGTCGCCAAGGAGGTCAAGGCGGCAAAGCCTCGTGAAGCAGGATTGAACCGGCCGTGGGGTCGGGCCCCCACCGAAGCACCCCGGTGGGAGGCTGGCTGGCGAGCTTCGTCAGCGTGTGGGAGTCCATCTCCACCGACCGTTGGGTGCTGGACGCCTTGGCCCGGGGCCACACGCTCGAGTTTCAAAGAAGGTGTCCGCGCGTCCCCCCCGTGGCCAGGAAAGAACTTCACGTCCCTCAACTTCTCCTGGAGGTAAAGGCGATGCTCAGGAAGGGCGCCATCGAACTCGTCCCAAAGATGCTTCGGGGCTCCGGAGTTTACTCGAGATACTTCCTCGTGAAGAAGAAGACGGGGGGATGGCGCCCCATCCTGGACCTGCAACGTCTGAACAAGTTCATCAAGGCGCAAAAGTTCCGGATGGTCACCCTCCAGCACGTCCTGGGTCAGCTGGAGGAAGGAGACTTCCTGTCGTCGTTGGATTTGGATGATGCCTACTTCCATATTCCCATCCTAAAGGGGCACCGAAAATTCCTCAGGTTTGTGGTCCAAGGGGGTCATTACCAGTTCAAAGCCCTCCCCTTCGGACTACGGTCGGCACCCAGGGTGTTCACCTAGTGCCTCGCACCGGTGGCGGCGCAGCTGCGCCGCGAGGGGATCCACGTCTACCCCTACCTGGACGACTGGCTCATCCGAGCCAAGACGAGGGAGCTCGCCGTGGTTCACACGGCAAGGACCGTCCAACTTCTCACAGACTTGGGATTCTCCGTGAACTACGCCAAATCCCACCTGGTACCCGCGCAAGACGCTCTGTTTCTGGGAGGGAGGCTCAACACAGTGTCCCTTCTGGCCTCCCCGTCGGAGGAGCGGACCAGGACCATCCTGGGCAAGGTGCAGCGGATGTTGGTGGCCGACGCGGCCAAGGTGAGGTCCATCAAGTCCCTCCTCGGAATGATGTCTTCCTGCATCTACCTCATTCCCATGTGCAGGCTCCGGATGCGCCCGTTGCAGGAGTTCCTGGACGCGCGCTGGATCCAAACGACGGGCAGCTTCGAGGAAAGGATCACACTCGACGAGAGTTTCCGACGAGCGATCCGGTGGTGGGGCACCCGCGCGCATCTGACGGCGGGCATGGACTTCCAGACCCCAGCCCACCAGGAGACAGTGACCACGGATGCCTCCCTGGAAGGGTGGGGAGCGCACACCGAAAATCTGCACGCAAGAGGCCTTTGGCTCCCGACGGAGAAATCCCTACATATCAACGTCCTGGAGCTCCGTGCAGTGTTTTGGGCCCTCAGGTCCTTCCTTCCGTCCCTCAAGGGCAAGGTGGTGAGGATCTTCACCGACAACACCACCACCATGTTTTACATCAGGAAACATGGCGGAACCAGGTCCCCAGCACTGTCCAAGGAGGCGCAGGACCTGTGGCATTGGGCCGTCGCCCAAAGGATATTTCTGGTGCCGTTTCATCTGGCAGGGATAAAAAACACCATCGCCGACTCACTCAGCAGGGAGCTGCGCTCGTGCCACGAGTGGGAGCTACGGCAGGATCTAGTGGATCGCCTCTTCCGACGGTGGGGCACACCCCAGATCGACCTGTTCGCGACGGCGACGAACTCCAAGTGCCTGAGGTTCGCCAGCAGGTTTCCCCAGGCGAGGAGCATGGGCGATGCTTTCTCGTTCCCCTGGGAGGGCCTGTTCCTCTACGCGTTCCCTCCTTTGCCACTGCTAATCCGGCTCGTCAACCAGCTCAAGAGGTCACGGTGCAGGATGATCCTCGTCGCACCTGCGTGGCCGAGGCAGATATGGTTCCCGGACCTTCTGGACTTGTCAGCGTCCCCGCCAATCAAGCTGCCGGTGGACGCGGATCTACTCTCCAGGGAAGGAGGCGCCATCCTCCACCACGACCCGAAATCGCTGAACTTGCAGGCCTGGCTCCTGCAGCGCTAGAGTTTGGAGGATACGACATACCGGCCGACTGCAGAGAGGCTCATCACGTAGACACCTCGGTTTGGGGTCTGATGCTTGGGGTTGATACCTCGCGGCAAGCGTGGCTGCATGCCACTAAGTTTTCGAAGGAAGGAAGTGCAAGACAAGGTTCTGGACCTTCCATTCGATGGTAAGGAGCTTTTTCATTCTTCTACTGATGTAGAGCTCAACACAGCCAAAGATAGCACTCAGACGGCTAAATTATTGTCTGTTCTGTTTAAAGCTCCCTTCAAGTCTCAAAGACCGTTGTCGCAAAGTCGACCTTCCTCTGGTTTTAGGGGCTTCCTCGACCGCAAATCTCACAGAGTGGCTACTCTTACGGGGAATAACCGCCGTAGACAACAGCGTACACGTTTTTTCTCCCGTTCATCATCAGGTTCAGGTGGCACCGCCACCGATAAGCCTGCCAAATGAGGGTTTTCCGCGCTCGCACGAGACCCCAGTGGGAGGACGCATTGTGTCTCATTGCTAGGCGTGGCAGACCATCACAGAAGACAGATGGGTCTTGTCAGTCGCTCGAGCGGGCTTCCGCTTACCTTTATCCCCTACCACACCCCTCAACCCTCCTTTTCAGCTGTCGTGCTCACCCTCCCTCAAGGCCAAGGTTCAGAAACTTCTGCACCTCAGAGCTGTGGAACCCGTTCCCCTTGGGGAGCGAGGGAAGGGTTTTTACTCCCGGCTGTTTACGGTGCCCAAACCCAACCAGGCTGGCCTGCGCACCATCCTAGACCTTTCCCAGTTAAATCTTTTCTTACCCCAAGAGAAATTCAAGATGATCACGCCTGGCCAGATTCACTCCTCTTTGCAGATGGCAGATTGGCTCAGCGTGGTGGATTTTCAGGATGCGTACATGCATATCCTGATTTGGAATCCACACAGGAGATACCTCCACTTCTCTTTGGGAGAGGAGCACTTCCAGTTTCGGGTGCTTCCTTTTGGCCTCAGCGCGGCGCTGCATGTCTTCACAAAGATGATGTTGGTGATTGCGGCCTATCTTCGTCTCCAGGGTATCCATGTGTATCCCTATTTGGATGACTGGCTCATATGCAACCCTAGTCCGTTGGCAGCAGCGGGCAACCTCCAGTCTCTCCTTCAGCTCCTGTTCCATCTTGGGCTGTCGGTGAACTGGCGGAAATCCTCCAGGACGGTCTCACAGGATCTGACTTTCCTGGGTTTTCGTTGGAACACGATCGACTGCCGAGTGTATCTGACCGGGAACAGAATAGCGGATCTGTTGGCCACGTGTCAGATGTTTGCGCAGTCGGAGAGCATGTCGGCCTGGTGGTTCCAGAGGCTTATGGGCCTCATGGCCTCGTGTGTACTGGCTCTTCCTCTTGCTCGTCTCAAAATGAGACGGACCCAGATGGCTCTTTGGAGTTCCTGGCGTCAGGCTGTGGACCCGGATTCCAAGCGGATAATGATTCCGGATTTCATGAGATTGGACCTGGACTGGTGGTCATCTCTCAGCAACCTGTCAGTGGGCACAGGGTTTCAAGACCCAGCCCCCTTGGTGACGATCACGACAGACGCCTCCCTTTTGGGGTGGGGTGCGACGTTGGATCTTCTTCAGGTCTCGGACCTCTGGTCGCCTCAGGGCAAGCTCCTGCACATAAATCATTTGGAGCTTCTGCCGATCTTTCTGGCGCTCAAGGCGTTCTATCCGCTCATTGTCAATAAGGTGGTCCGCATAAGAATGGACAATGTGGTATCAATGTATTACATGAACAAGCAAGGGGGAACAAAGTCTCCCCCTCTCGTGGACCTGTCCATCCAGATTTGGGAGTGGGCCGTGTTTCATGGGGTCTGGCTGCTTGCAGTGCACATCCCGGGCCAGCTGAATGTCACTGCGGATGCCCTCAGCCGGCGGACAGTGGTCAGCTACGAGTGGGAGTTGAAGGCGGAGATCCTCTCATGGATTTTCTCACGTTGGGGCAGACCGGAGGTGGACCTCTTCGCCACGGCGGTAAACAAGAAGCTTCCTCAGTACCCCTCCAGAGGGGGGCTGGGATCCTCCTCTCTGGGGGACGCTCTCGAGATTCCATGGCACAACATGAGAGCTTACGCCTTCCCGCCTCTTCCCCTAGTTCATCGAGCAATTTGAAAGTTGAAGAGCTCTGTCAACTGTTCACTTATACTGATAGCTCCGTGGTGGCCGGCCAGGTTTTGGTTTTCAGAACTTCAACACCTGTCGGTGTGTCCGCCGATCAGGTTACCAGTAACTCCCGATCTTCTTCACCAAGGGGAATAGCAGATGTGTCACCCCTACCCACAATCGCTCAACTTGGCGGTATGGTGCCTGAGTTCACGTCTCTAGAGTGTTTGGGTTTGTCTGCGGATAACATGCGCATTATCCAGGCAGCCAGGAAACCCTCGACCAGATCCCAATACAAGAGTAAATGGCTCAGGTTCTGTCATTGGTGTTTGGAGAAAGAATTGGACCCGAGGGTGGCAACGATTGACACGGTACTGTCCTTCATATCCTCTCTAGCAGTGTCAGGGGTTCATGTTCTGTCTTGCAGGACTGATCTCTCAGCGGTTTCCGCTTACTTCTCTACAGACCAGTGTTCTTATTCTTTAACTAACCCCGTGGTGAAGAGACATTTTGCTGGCTTGAGACGCTTCTACCCTCCGGTTCGTAGTCCGCACCCGCCTTGGGACCTAAATGTAGTCCTGACGGCGGTGTGCCATAAACCCTTTGAGCCAATGGCTACGGTTGACCTCCAGTACGTGTCCTGGAAAGTGTCCTTTCTGGTTGCCGTTACGTCAGCGAGGAGAGTGAGTGAGCTTCAGGCATTGTCGGTGGAGCATCCTTTCTTGGTCTTTCACAAGGACAAGGTAGTCCTTCGGACGAACCCAGCTTTCCTACCAAAGGTAGTGACCGAATTCCATCTGAATCAGTCGATTTCCATTCCGGTCTTTTTTCCGAACCCTGCCTCGGAGGCAGAAAGGGTTCTACACTGCCTGGATGCCTGAAGAGCTCTTAAGTTCTACCTGGACAGGACTTCCGAGCTTCGGAGTTCTTCACAACTTTTTGTGACCTTCGGTAACCCTCAGGGCAGGCCGGCGTCTAAGGCATCTATTTCCAGATGGATTGCCGCCTGTATCACGGAATCTTTCACCGTCCAAAAGTTGAAACCTCCTAAAGGTATCCATGCACACCTGGTGCGGGGCAAGGCAGCTGCGGTTGCTTTTCAGAAGTATGTTCCCTGGGAGTCCATCGCTAAAGCGGCTACTTGGGCCTCCCCATCTGCTTTCTGTAAGCATTACTGCCTCGATATGAGCTCTAGAGCTGACGCTCAGTTTGGCCAGGCTGTGCTGAAGAACCTGTTTCAGTAAGGGGTATTTCCATCCACCCATAGTTCCTGTAAGGAGTGCTTGGGAATCTCCCATAAGTATGGAGGAAAGGGGACGGGACGTAGGAGTATTACCAGGTTACTCACCGTAGTGACCACCTTACTCCTAGTCCATAGTCCCCTTTCCTCCATACGCCCGCCCGCCGTCCCCTCTAATAAGGTTCCTCTGTTATTGCTAATGGGTCTTTGACCCTGCAATAGAAAAGGACTGATGGGCGATGCGTGGGGCGGAGCCAAGGTGGGCGGGGTTACGGCCGCGTGCCGGGACCCGCGCAGGAAAGAGAGGAGGGACTAATTTTTGAAAAAAAATGTGGATGCTTTTTACAAAGTGCTCCGGTCCCGTCGCACAGGACGGAGAGATGTCTCATAAGTATGGAGGAGAGGGGACTATGGATTAGGAGTAAGGTGGTCACTACGGTGAGTAACCTGGTAAGAAATACACATGGCAAAACACAAGTAAGAGTGGGAAAAAGGGGTACACTCTTACCAGGTGGAAAAAATAAACTCGGAGATCCAGCAAAGCTGCTGGGGGACTCACTAGGTAAGGGAAATTAGCCACTGAATGAGAATTCTCCCTAACACGCACCCCTCTAAATTTAAAGTGGCAGAAGGTTTTTCTGGTGAAAAAGGTTGTCTCCCGTCCCTAGGAAGGGACGCCCTTGCAGTATGGAGGAAAGGGGGCTAGTTACTACAGTGATTAACTTGTAATCTTTGCTGCGCCTGCAGTCTTTAGGTGCACACCTGAACAAGCTTCTTATTTTACCATAACTATGGTTATACAATTTCTCAAAGGCCTAACAAACATGTTCCTTCTGGCTCTTTATAGTGCCAGCCTGGGATGTAAAGCTCGTATTGATCTTACTATTGGGTGCTGCCTTCAAGCCCATGTATTCCCTTCGAGCCCATGTACTGCTGCCTTTAAGACACATTACTTGGAAGACTGTTTTTGGTGCCGGTCACTTCGCATGAAAGGGGAAGGAGCTGCATGACCTATCTTGCAAGCCTCCATTCACAGTATTTTCCAGTGTTACCCTTAGAATCAGGCCTACTTTGTAGTCAAAGGTGGGCTCAGAATTGTATCTTTTGCAGAAGTTTCACCTACCTGTAGTTTACCCTCCACTACATATAACTGATGAGTAGAAGAGGTTGGATCCCATTTCGGCTCTAAGCTTGTACATCTCTAGATCAATAGAGATTAGAGTAGATGATCAACGTTTTGTGGGATGTGCTGGCCCTATAATGGGGTAGGTCAGTCACAAAACAGTCTAGGTAGATGGTACTATGCATTTCTGAATGCTACTCCATTGCAGCAAAGAAAGTACCTGCGGGCCTCCGAACACATTAAACCTGAGGCATGGCTTCCACCTCTGCTCTCTATGGGGGAAGATGAGGATGGAGGTACTATGCTAGAGGCTTTACCTGCTGCTTCCTGGTCATCATTGCACACCTTCTTTTAGCGCTACTCCCCGGAATCTCTGTTGGGCCTGTACTCCCACTTTAGCAGGGCATGCATAAGTCAATATAGCCAGGATATGAGCGTAATATGTGTATACTTCTGCGGGAGTTTTATCTATGATGAGGAATTTGAGAAAGGACACCATCTGTTAAAAGAACAAATTACTTCGCTCCTGTAATGTTCTTTCTAATAAATGGTTCATACACAGATTCCTCATTGCCCTCCCATCCTACCCAACTGATTAAGAGCTCACCCCAAAAAAATATTTGTTTGGTGATTTCCCATCGTGGCGGACCACGGGGGGAAATGACAAAAACAGAGGCCACAGGGCAAGGTGCTGACACCGTTGCATCCAACGTCGAGAAAGGAACACACTGAGGGATCCAGATGTGGATATCGCACTGCAGATTTTTCGTGATCAGTTGATGCTAAAGGAATAGCAATTAGTGCGAAGAACATCCATTATAAAGCACGTTACTAGAGTTAAGTAGTTTGTTCTTTTGCAGTTTTCATATCCACCTCAGTAGGAACCTCAAAATATCTGCAGATGGCTTGTATAAAAATGTACTTCTATTCAGTGAGTGAGGTTTTTTCAGTTGCACTCCCTGGCTGCCACACTTGTTTTGGGGGCACTGGGCAGCCTTTATAGCTAAAAGGGCTGATGTACTTATGTACCTCCATTTAAATCTGTTTTTGAGTAGCACTAATACGTCCCTTAAGAAGAGTGCTCCAGGAAATATTGTTTCCCCTAACTGGCTGGTTGGTGACATCCATACCTCTTAGCTAATTTTTTTATTTGCATTAATAATTTACAAAACATTTGCAGATATAAAAATGACACAATCCTTTCATCCCCATGTCCATAAAATAGTTCGAAAAGATCAAGACACTGTAAAAAAAGCAGGTGAATAACTGAAGGGGAGGAAAGTGAGAGGAAACATTCTTCTCGAGCCAGGTCGATTAATGGCTGCTTCTCACACCACAGAGATAAATATCCACAGCTAGCCCACATTTTCCACTATGGCAATATCTCATTCATAAATGCTACTGTTTCTAGGACCACTGACACCTTTTCTCCCTTTAGAACAAATGACCACCAGGCGTCCGCACTCATGATTGGGGCGTCTTTTAGGTATTGGCTGAAATGTTTAGTTCTGGTTTCAGGAGAGCAATTGGCCGATAATTCTTGGGGCCTTCCCTCTCTCCCTTCTTAAATATCGGAATGACTATTGTAATCTTCCAAGATTCAGGGAGGCAATAATTGTCCAGAATACGCCTTAACAGGAAATCGATGAACCTAGCCCAGTGATTTTGTTAAAGTATGGAATTGGTGAGGCCGCCTGGGTGCAGAGCACAGGAGTTTTTCAATTTCATGTTTTTTTTGGGGGATATCACCGATTTTATGCGGAACCTCCCACGTCACAGGCTTCTTGCTTGGTTCAAGAATGGTGCAGGCCTTTTTTTCTGCGTAAAGCTTCTGAAAGTGAGTTAGCCATGCTTCCTCCGTGACACTGTTTATCTCAGGTAGTGACGAGCTGGCACAGCATTTCACCAACGACCAAAATTCTGCCCTTCTCCCACAGTTTGCTTTTAACATTGTTTCTGAGTCGTCTTGCTGGTACAATTTTACCCTGTGTCCTCAGAGACAGTTTTTGTATTGCCTAGATGCTGTTTTTGCTTGAAGTAGATCGTCTGGATGTTTAGGGATCTTAACTCTTTGTTTTAACTTTCTCATTTCTTTTCTTTTTGTCACCAGGGTCTTGTCATAAGAATGCAGAGTAGTTCTGCCCATCTGAGTTTTTAGATGATTTTGTACCTGGAAACATTTTAGAAGGGGTTATAGTCTGCCGATTACACCACTTTGAATGTCCCCTTCTAAACAAGCCCCTGAGCAAATTGAGTGGAAAGTCTGTTGATCGCCTCTTTTGAGATTCTTAAACAGGAGCCACCCTTCTATTCGACAGCTATTTTTGGCATCACTAACATCCTCCTGTATAAATTACTATAAGATAACCATTTTACCACAGCACCATTTCTCTTTGGAGAATTTGCAAAAATTCATAATTTAGCTCCAAATCCTACAAAAACCGTGATAATGTGTTTTGGGATTGACAATAAAAATAAACATTACCAATGGCAAATTGTGGAAACACTGATACCACTGATAACAAAAAAAAATTAATTTGGGTTATCACATTTCTGAGAATAATTCGATCAAATCTTGGACTTAACTATTACATCTAAAGAGTCGGCCACTGTTATCTCAATTAAAATAATTTATGCAAAATACTGCAAGTTCTCTTTGATACCGCTAATAGATTTCTTCACTCTTAAGATTGAAAGTGTCCTATTGTATTCTCTGGACATTTACCTCTCCTGCATGAACTCAGCATTGGAAGGTAATATGTTGAAAACAGCAATGCATTTTCCAATGTTTGTGCCTAATTGCATAATAAGACATGAACTAGGCCTTATTTCCTTAGCTGCGCGACGGAAATGGAGACAACTGCCTAATTACGCCAGAATGTGCTAGCCATCGTCCAATTCACTCTACATCGATCTAAAAACTAATCTCCAACTGAATAATACTCTTTCTCTTACTCTCTATCAGCACGACATGCAATTAACATTAATGGAACTAAATATTACGACAGATGATCTGTGTTTAAGACCAGGATACGCCAAGAAAAATCTTTACGAGTATGATTGGTGCAAAACTCTCAATCACATACAGAAATATAAAATGTATATGGAATATTCGATTTATACTAAAAACCGTGTTACGAGATACAATTATTTTGAATCCTTTCCATGTAATCATTTTAGAAAGTCCTATATGTGGTTTAAATTCAATTTATACCACACTTGTGAAAGGACCAAATATTGGAATAAACTTAAAGATGTTAAAATCATTAAAAAATGTTGTTTTCCCCTATGTTAAGAATCAAGAGACGCTGAAACATCAGATTTTATATTGTCCTTATTTTAAAACTAAGCAAACTAATATGTTAATGAAATTTGTAAATACTGAGTATGAAGATTGTCTGGAATCTCTTTGGTCAAGAATGATGCAGGGGAATTTTAGGCCACTAATGTTTGCTTTAGTGCATTTTTGTAAATATATTGAAAAAGAATTAGAACAGCATGATATGTAATCAGCCCACGCTATTAACATTCAGTTTATTCTTGTTTTTTAGGGATTTCTTAAGAATTTTATTTTCTTGTTTTAAAAAAATAATCGCTGTTCATTTTTAAGTATGATGATGATTGAACTACTTGAATTATTTTGTACTTATGTTTACATGTCGTCATACATTTTGTAAAGGTTCTATTTTTGAATCATTGACAAATAAAAAAATAAAAATAGAGATGGCCAAACGGTGCAAAGCTAATTAGAACCTTTATTGCCAGAGTGAGGAAGTGGCAATAGTTGGAAAAGACCTCCACGCACATTGTCTAAGCCAAAGAAGAGTAAGTGTGCTAGAGGTCCATTGTCAACATTTTCTTTGTGTTTAAAAGTGGGAAAACAAGAGTGGCAGGAGAGCGGCCCTCCTGATGGGGAAGTATTCAGGAGGTGAGGAGCATAATCTTCATTGCATGTGGCAATCATAAATAGCACCAATGTATATCATGTCTTCCCAGAAGAATTAGTAGTAACTTTTGATGTTGTTGAAAGTCAAAGACTTTTTCAAATGGTCTGAAGTGAACTTTACCACAGAGGTACTTGCAGTAGTGTTAGGAGCATTTTGCCCTGCCAGGCGAGTATACCACTAAACTACTTTAGTGTGTCCTGAAGTCGCCAATGCTGTGTGGATCATAGTGTCCTTCCTGGATATTCAGCCAGGTCGTGATCCATTCCCAAAAGATTCCTAAGGGAGACTGGATTGACCAAATCTCTAGACGCAGCTGTTAAAGTTGTCAATCCCAGGCCCACATGGTGTATGTTTTCCAATTTGGAGAGAAAACTGAGACTGTGTGCATGTGTATAGCTTTTTTAATTCCTTTTACTGTCTTTAATGGATGTGTGTTGCTGAATAGGTGTATGTTTGTGCTTACCTATGTTGACAATCCATTGCATATCAATCTCTTGTGTTTAATTGTAGTTTATACCAAACCCCCAGATTTCTTATGACGCCACCTTGTAAGGAGGACTAGGAATTAAGCGAATTCAAGATTTCTTTGTGTCACCTTTGATGTTCCACTAAGGTTGGCTTCCCAGAACCATTCAACAGTAGTGATTCTGAAAAGCCTCCTAACGCCCAGCACTGAACTAGGATATGTACCGGAGTGGCAGTCCATCGATTCTGTTCAGTTGCCGTATGGGTTGCCGTTACCTAAAATGTTACATATGCCCAAAATGTTAGACGTGTATGCCTTCCATTGGCTTTTTTTTTTAACATGTATTTGCCATATGGTACGGAACTGTGCTTATAGTTATTCTACTTTCAGTGGGGTTGTTTTTTACTATTGCACATATTATTTTTTTTTAAACTCTTTTTATTAGGTTTTATTTTAAAGAAAACAGGAGTACACATCAGCACTAGGAGTCTGATCAGCGGGATCGCAGCACATAGAATAACATTTGACAATGAGTATCACAATAGGAGCACAAGAGGTGTTCGACACACAGGGTGGCCGCTTGGTATGTCTGGGCTCTCCCAGCATCTCAGTTTCAATGCTTATTCTTCCCACTTCCCCCATATTTTCTGAAACTTTCAGGGGCACCCCCTTGCGGTGTAGATTCGTCTTTCCAGGGAGGCGCTCCTATTCTTTTCATTGGACCACCGGTCTATGTTTATCTTATCTGCAGAGCCCCAGGTGGCAGCCGTTAGTCTCTTTCCCGCCCCTAGTGCCACTCCCAGAAATGTCCTTTCGTATTTAATGAAGTCAGTTTCTCCCCATATGCCCAATAGAATGTGTTTTGGGTCCTTTGCAATTGGGGTGCCCATTATTCTGCAGAGGCGCATTAAACACGTTGTCCAAAATTCCTGTAGCACCCCACATTCCCAGATTATGTGGTAGAAGGTGCCCTCCGCCCTTCTGCATCGGAGACCCTCAGTGTCGTCACCTGCCCCACCCCCATCTGGCCATTTGTGTTCTGGAGCAATATGACCTGTGTAGGATTCGAAGCTGTATCAGAGTTTAGCATCAATGCCAATTTCTCGTGGGGACATCAGTGCCTCCACCCATTCTTCAGCATCCAGTGCACCCAGGTCCTACTCCCATTTTTCTTTGAAGTGAGTGAGTTCCCCAGATCCAAAATAGTTGATTGCCAGGTAGATGGTGGAGGTAACCTTGGAAGCAATATGGTTTGAGAGGACATTTGTCTCCAGGGGGGAGCAGGTGGGTATGTCGGTAAGACTCGGGAATTGGGTGTTGATAGCATGTGTAAGTTCTATATGTCTAAAACGGTCCATAGGTAGTTATCCGTATTTCTTTCTAATGGTTTCATAATCTATCAATGGCCCTTGTGAATGATATCTGCCAGTGTGGATATTCCTTTTCTCTCCCAGGTTCCAAACTGACCCATCCTTTGAATTTCGGGGAGGTGTGTATTGTGCCATAGGGGTTGGACCAGGGTTGATCTGCTGTCCCAATCTATGTGCAAAAAACAATAGATGGGTATCCCCTACTTCGCTGACTGTGAGGAGGCAAAATCATTACAAACAGTAGTCAAGTCAGTGGGAAATATATAAATTCACTTAAAGGGCATAGTCCTACCATTGAGGAGATGGACACAGTACTGCTGGTCATAAAACAGATCACCATACATCAATCAATACATAATAAAAAGTAACATGTTTATTAAATTTCTTTTCAATTTATTTCAATATGTTAAAAAACAGGATTAAATAGCCTACAAAACGTGTGCAATGCATAAAGTTGTATCATACAATATAAGAAATAAAGTGCATACTGTGGTAAAGTGATAATGCCAATTGTAAACCCCAAGAGAATATCAGCAGGAAATAGATCAATCTTAGTAAATAACAAATGCAAAACTCAAGAGTGACTGGGGGTATCCCTAGGTGAATGAAGGGGATCACTCAACCGGGGAAGCCCACAGAAGCTCGGAGATGATTCAAATGTGCAAATAGCAAATGTATATTAATAGCACATTCTGAACAATGCAAAAAGTCAAAGTCGAATCAATAATAGTAATCATCAAACAAGAGGACCAATTGTAAGAAAACTCAATACCAGAGTAAATACACATCTGAAAGACATACACATAAGAATACGAGTTAGGGATGCTGTGCCAACCTATGTGTCCATGTATCTCCTTCCAAATGCAGCGGATATGATGGGACCCTCTCGGAACCCCTCTTAGGCTCTTGTCATATAGTATGTGTAGGGGGGGGAGGAGAGTCAGTGTCTCTTGTTTTGACCCGGGTATGTGGAAGCCCTGGGTCCCCATGAAGCCACTCATTTGCCACCCCTGCCTGTGCAGCCCAGTAATATGCACAGATATTGGGCAGCCCTATGCCCCCTCCCACACTGAGCGGTGGAGCGTTTAGTCCAATGCAAGGTTTCCCTCCCCAGAGTAATGTGGGTAGGGTCCTGTCAATGTTGCGGCAGGGATAGGGAGTGGGGCATTTTGGAGGACATACAGGAATCTTGGAAGCGCCAACATCTTAAACAGTGCCGCCCTCCCGAGTAGTGAAAGTGGGAGAGAGTGGCAGTGTGGGATGTCGTTCTCGAACTTTTGTATTATCGGTTGCAGGTTTAGTATGAGGAAGTCATCCATTGTTACACTAACCCGTATACCCAGGTAGGCGAAGCCCAGTATCGAGACAGAGTATGGTCAGGGTTCTGGAATCGCTTCATCCTCCCCATCCCCCCTTGAACAGGGAAGTAGATTGTTTTTTGTGTGTTTACGCTTAGTCCCCCAAAGTGTTGGTATTCCTCCAAGGTTCTGGACACAATCGGGCAGGAGATTATTGGTTTGCTAAGGTATATAAGGAAATCATCCGCGAACGAGATGCGTTCCTCACCTCCATTTGGCCAGACAAACCCTGTCCATTGTTTATCTGTTCCTAGCCTAATCGCAAGAGGTTCGATGGCAAGAAGGAATAGCAGAGGCGAGAAGAGGCAACCCTGTTTAGTCCCCCAGCCCAACGGGAACGTCCTGGATGATTTCCCATTGACACATACAGATGCTTCGCAGAGTATATAGAGGAGCTTGACCCATGACCTGAAGCGCTGCCCAAATCTCATACATTCCATGATTTCCCATAGGGCGTCCCACCCCACTGAATCAAAGGCCTTTCCAAAGTCAACCGCAAGGAGTGCCAACGGGTCTGGGATCTCAGCTGCTTGGTCAAGGGTAACCTGGACCTTGCAGAGGTTCATTCATGTAGATTTACCCAGCATAAATCTGCACTGATCTGGGTGGATTAGAGACTCGCTCGATAATATTTTTGCCTCCCCATTTATTAATGATATGGGCCGATACGAGATACAGCATTCTGGGGGTTTTCCTGCTTTGGGGATCACCACAATACTTGTTTTCCGGAGGTCCTGGGGGAGGCTGCCCAGTTCCCTGCTGCGGAGGAACATGCGGTGCATGTGTCTCGTCGTTGTCTCGCCCAGTCTTTTCCACATCTCCACCGGAAAACAGTTGGGGCCAGGAGTTTTCCCTCTCTGTAGTTGTGCCCGGGCTCCCCCTACCTCTTCTTCGGTGATGCCGGTATCAAACTGTTCTGTCTGTAGCCTTGAGAGTTGGGGGATCGTGATCGGGTCTAAAAAGTATGGGGTGCTTGGTATGGGTTCCTTTGCTGGAGGGAAGTATAGTTGCTCGTAGTACTTGGCAAAGGCCTCAGCGATGTCGGAGTCGCCCCATGGGCGTAGGACATGGGGGGCACAGGGGAGACAAATCCCCCCCCCACAATTTTAAGTGGGGGGGATATAATGGCATTTATCCCACCCAGAATTGTGCAACAAAGACTTCATAACCTTTAACACACAAGCTAATCGTCCTGTGCCTCTCATATGAACACTGTAAGAGTGTACTGTACCCATCACTCACTCACCTTGTAGTGCTTGACATGCAAAATGCTGACTGTTAGCACTGCCTTTAAGGACAGACGTTGGGTGGGCGTCACACAATGAAACAGAGGCTATTAAAAGTGCTTCCACTGCCCTCGAACAAATAAGCATAAGCAATAAGCATACAAATAAGAATACCGTGCCTTTCATTCAAACTCTGCTTGTCATTCCTGCTCACAAACACAGACGAGTGTACCCTTGTTTCTTCTCAAGCCAAGACTGGCTATGCAATGTGCAGTAGATCACACTCATACACACTTCTATTGTATGCCATGTGGCCAGTGACTTTCACCCCCCCATAACTTGCAATATAAATACAGGACCACACGAAACCCTGAGTGAATGAGACGGTGAGCACACATGTATCACGCATTGCACTCTCTAGCTGCTGCCCCCTAACCCCCACTGCAGACCCACACATACACTGCCCCTTCCAAGGAACTACTATACAAAAACTGTCTATCAGCCCGGCACCTACAACACACCCGTGCACACTTCCAGAGTATGATTTACAAACAGGTGGATTGCGCCATTGTAAAATGCTTTTCTGAATCAGGTAGGGTGACCAGATTTTTTAAAAAAAGAAACACGCATGGGCCATGGAAATAGAAGTAGGACTAAGGTAAATGCACATACAACATTAGTCCTACTTCTATGTCGCTGGCCTGTTGAGGGGGGGCAGGGAGGTGGTGTTCTAACATGCACACTCCTCTCATTGGAGGAGTGCGCCGGGGACGGGAAGGGGGAGGAAATGGGGCGTGAAAAGCATTTCACGTCCCCATTCGCGCAAAAAGATTTGCGCCAGGGCCCGATTTCGGGATTTCGAAATCGGGTCCTTGCAAAAAAAGGGACCATATCCGAAACCCTGGACAGGGTTTATAAAAGAAAAAAACTCCCGGGAACCCGGACGTCGGGTGATTTCCCCGGACTGTCCCGGGAAATCCTGGATGTCTGGTCACCCTAAAATCAGGCCTTCAGTGTTCCATATACACCGGCAGTCGTGCACCTGCAACACGCATTCACATGCACACTTGGCTTGCTTTCAATGCAAGCAATTGTTGCACGTTCTGTGCAGCAGCACACACTCGGCACTGTACCTCTGCATCCCCACAGCCGTTAATTATCCGTCAGGCTGACGTGTGTACAAGTCCCAGTCGCCAAGCACTTCCAGTCTATAGATGCACATAAGTCACAAGTAATAACTCTCTCTGAACGCTTCCGATTTTAGTCCCATTCAGCTTGATTTCTCATGTGCAAAGACCCCACCCATCGGTTCCTTGCTCGGTGAGGAGGATGTCCCTTCTCCCTGCTCATTCAGGTGTTCCCAGAAATGTGTTCATGAGTATATGACAAATTGATACCCGGTAATCCCCCAGCGGTATTAGGGCCAGTAGTGGGGCACGGACCTCGGCCGCATCGCTGTCTGGTAATGTTAGGCAGAATCATATGCAGTACCATTTGGGAACACCACACACAATTAAGACAACAAGTGTAAGTACAATTTCACCTTTGGTACAAGCCTGTACTACACAGTGAAGTGGTAGCAATGGCTGAGCAGCCAGACTTATCTCAAGAGTAAAGTGAGCAGTACAAGAAGTTACACAATGGACAGCAATTACTATGGTTCAAACAAACACTGACTCAAGGTTTCTGAGTAAAAGAATATACATTTATTTACACCATCAGTTATAAAACAGTTCACTATCATAAAGCAGCATCAAATCATAGTCTTATTATACTACAAAACACCCAATCAATTCTGGACGAGTGAAGTTCAAAATGAAGTGTGAGGAAATTGGCACTCCAGCAATTTAAAAGGGGGGGGGGGCAAGGTTATCAAAAATTAACAGCACCAACAAGTCATAGGCAGGGCAATCTAGAAAAGGCTACTGCAACTAGGATTCAAGTCAATAGGTCAGGGCCAATGTTAATGGATCAGAGTCTTTGCAGAGGATCACACATTTCAAAGTAGTTTGCGGTTAAGTCTTTGCCAAGAGTTCCAAGCGAAGTTGGTAGGAGGAAAAATTATTCAAAGGAGAAGAGAAGGACACGCCTTCGGAGAGGCGAAAGATTTCACACACTTTCACTGCGGTCGGACGGAACCAACGACCAAATTTGCATAGTACCTTAAAAGAAGAAGAATGCTGTAGCAGTTCCTGGCAGTTCCTGCAGGCTCACGGTTCCCGAAGCTTCAGTTGTGGTGACAAGGAGGGCGCTGGAGGGTTCTGCACTGCCCAGGGAAGGAGCCAGCAGCGGAGCAAAACATCAAATAAAAGGTGCGCTCTTCCCACTGGCTATCCAATCTACTGCAGCGATGCACAGCAAATTCAACCAGGATGAGGACCGGTGTCTGGCGTTTGGCGAGCTGGTTGTTCCCACCAGGCTCAAGGGAAGAAGACTCCTTGCGGATCTCCTCTGTCGTCGAAGTTTCAGGCGATTCAGACCTGCAGCAGGGCTTAACCCGGTGTCCAGTAGTTGCAGCAGTCTTCTTCCTTCAGCTCCTCGTTGGTTCTCTCGTTCCAGTGGCGACTCTGCCTTCCAGTCCCAGAGACTGGCTTTTTATGCACCAAATCCCCCATTCATACAGCCTGGCTGTCAATCACACAGCAGGGTGACTGTCCTGGGAGGGCAGCCACCTAGCCAATCAAACTAGAGTGTGACTGAAAGAGTGCAGAGGGCCTCAAACCCCTCCCTCACATCCTGCCCACCCAGACACTCAGCCGCCTAAGGAGGGCTTCTGTGCAAAAGCCTGCCAAAGGACGGCGAACAAAGGAACCAAACCAGGTTTGGCACGCAGAGTAAAACAATAGAAAGACCGTTACAAAAAGATATGGTGAAACAACTCGACCGGAACTAAGTTATAATAAAAGTGGATTACCGGTTTGAGTTTGAGGCTACCACCATAGCATCTAACGGTACAGAGGCTATTTTCATAGTCCGCAGTAGAATAAAAATGGTAGATACCACTGCCACCAGCCACATCTTATAGAAACGGGAACATACTGATGTTCCATGAGAATCAGACAAAAGGAGATAACTATTAACCCCTCCAGTACTCTATTGGAAGATAGTTTGTACTGGCTCTGTACATTTAAAAAGACTAGTTAAGTCAATGGCAAATTTACATGTTCTGGGAGACAGTAGTCCGTCCCATAAAATGGAGTTTAAAGTGGGAAGTCTGAAAAGACAACCCTGTGTCACTGCACTAAAGGTGCTGTGTGACACACAGTAAAAAGATGATGCCTATGGAGTGGGTGAGACTCCATAGCCCATGAGCAGAACAATTTACAACGCACAGCAAAACACATGTAAGAGTGGGAAAAAGGCTCACACTCTCTTACCAGGTGAAAAAACTAAACCCTAGACATCCAGCAAAGTTGCCGAGGGACTCAATAGTTAAGAGAAATGAGCCATTCTGGAGAATTCTCCCTAACAAGTAATAAGGATTTCTGCAAAACACAAATTAACTGAGCTGAGACCACCAACATCGGGCTGCGGAGCAGGGCTGGGCGCCCACACAGCTGAATGGAGCAGGAAGGGGCTTTGTTGCGGCTGTCACTTTTACAATATGTGTTTATGATCTGTGGGCCCCACCTGTGTGGACTGGGGTGCAAAGAGGGGCACTTATTTCACGTGCACCCCGCTCTGGGCTGACAGACTCTAGAACCGTAAGCATGTTCCTGACATGACAGCAATGTTATCAATCCGTACCGGCTCGCAAAACATGCACGTGGAATGCAACAGCCCATAGGCCTGTCAAATAGATCATGGGGTTAAGCGCTCACATTAGTTATATGTATTCCACCCACAGGATGCACTCTCCAATTCCCACCGGTTACACTGAGCCCCCCACCCTTCCCAAGGGAATACATAGAGTGCCCTTAATTTGGGTAGCAACTCCATATAGCACAGTGCCTAGAAGTGGGTGAAATTCGATATAACGCTCTATGAAAACATGACCCATTTATAACACTGTAGGATCGCTGCAGGACCACATTACATATTTCAGTATGGTTCATTGTTTTACAGTGAGGCCCACGTTAATTATCACTTAGAATCGGTGGAGAATCATTTTCTCCCACTCCAGGGGCTTAATTCACAGAACGTTTTCTAATGGGGGTTTGCCATTATAAAACGCTTCTGTGACTTTGGCCTTTAATATGGATCTATGCTTCCCTCTGTATAGAGCTATGTACTGTTCAAGTAACAGTGTTCAGGCTGGCACGGGTCCTGTTGCCCTTCTAAGGAGAAGTCCCACTATTCCTTTCAGTATAAATTCACAGGTTCTCCTTAATTATTTTCATTTTCAAAGGCATACAGTAACCGTTTATCTTTAGATGTATATTTAATTATTTATTTGTGCATTTATTTTAAAAACATACATGAAATGGAAAAATCTAGAACCAATCCTGGTCCATGAATGAAAATCATACAATCTCTTTACGTTATTGCAGTTTATGCAGGCACGTGCAGACTATCTGTATACCGGTGACTGGTGCAGCCATTGTGGAGAGCACTCCCTCCTCTCACCGGGCTGCCTGTGTCGCTGCATGGCATGGCTTTTTGGGGTGCTGAGAATTAGAGCGGTTGGGAACGTGGCTAATCCTTCGGTCCTCCAAGTTCATGACAACTGTAGAACTCTACCTTGTTCTTGCACACATGAGGCCTGCTTGTAAATCACTAGAACACCGCTGGGCTTCCCCAAAAGACCCAAAGTAAAGGCGGCTGTCAATCGAGAAACAATTCCCAATTGTATTGATATTAATTGCCACGGATGAACCCACGTCCTGCCCACCCTGGCTCCTGCCCACTTCTCCCTGAAGGGGTCACCGCAAAGTGCCGCCCTGCACGGGCGGGGACGACGGGAGATAATAAAAAAAATATTTGCGTTAATTGCCATAAAAGAGGACAAGGGCCAGATTACAGAAACTTTGCACTGATGCAAGTGCAAAGTTTGCCCTGGTGCAAAAATGCAGTGAAAATGCATCTTTTTTGCACCAGGGCAATTTCTGCCCTTGTGCTTTTAATATGCCAAACTCCATTTGTTGAGGTGCAATAGTTTTTTTAATGTGTCCCAGTGTTTTTAAAAATAGGGCAAACTTTTCCCTACTGCCATTACCGTGCAAAGCTTGCACTTGCATTGGTGCAAAGTTTCTGTGATTTTTGTGTGCACAGGAAGCAGGAGTTGCCACATAAAGGCGGTGAGGCCTTGGGCGCGGTGGCTGCGTGCATGAATAGTCATGACTACCTTTTCAGGGCCGTGGGCCTTGTGATCAGGGAATAAATGAGCTCTGAGGGGCTGAACTGCTTTTCTTTTTCATAATTTTCTTCTGTTTTCTTTTCTTCTTTTCTCTTGTTTTATACAGTGATGATATATGTAATTTAATACAAACTGCTATTTTCATTTTGTGAAAAGTCGAGTTCTTTGACTAAAACACGATAAATATGTTAAAAAAGCAAAGCCCCCAAGGTGTCCCCTGTCCCCCCCCAGATTTTATGGGTCTCCTACGCCCCTGAGTCGCCCGTTAGCATTTCCCCATCCTGAGCTTGAATGGCCCGTACTTGCCCTTTATTCTGTTCCTGTCGTTCTAACCAGGCTAGGGTTTTGCTTGCTTTGTCCCCCGCTCGTATATCTGGCTCCGAACCAGCCAATGGGTGGTTCGAGCATTGTCTAGGGCCCTGTCTTTCAAAGTTACTTGGGCTGTTACTAGGGCGCCATGCGCCTCATGAGTCACTTCTTCTAGCAGTTGTTCTTCCCGCCTCGTCACCTGGGACTCTGCTTCAGTGATTGCCTCGTTGTGTCGCTTACGGTGAGCAGCCACCAAGGATATTGCTTCCCCGCGTAGGATTCTTATATATGCTTCCCATTTTAATATTGGACAGTCAATAGCTTCTTCATTTAGGTCGAAATATTCTGACTTTTTGTTAGAGAGTCCTTCCATTATTTACGGTATCCCCAAATAATAGGTATTCAAACGCCAGGTGGGTTCATGCTTGTGTTGTTTACCCTTGAGTTTAATCAATAGGGGGGAGTGGTCCGATATCCCCCTTGCCAGGAATTCTGCGGATAATAGTCAGTGGGCAATGTTCGCCGGTGTGAAGATCTAGTCGAGTCTTGAGAGGGACCTATGTGCGTTTGAGTGAACGAGTAGCCCGTTTCTGATGTGTGGATTGCCTTCCACGTGTCAGATAGCCCCATCGCTTCAGAAAGGGCGCGCCCTGTTGCCTCTATGTTCTATCATGAGCTATTGCCCACAAATGCACTCGTTCTTCTAACATTCTGACTTGGAGCTCGTTAAGGAGTTCTGCCGTCAGCGTGGGGGATGCGTATACTGCTATGAGGCCCCAGGTTTCTCCCCACATCTCCCCAAGTACCATCACAAACCTGCCCCGAGGATCTGTTCTCACTTTTTTGGTCTTAAATGAACTCGTTTTTACAAGATGATCATGACTCCCCTGGAACCTCTAGAGAACCCTGTGGATAGTTAGATTTTCTGAAGAATCCACAGTTGGTGCCTATCAGGTGAGTTTCTGTGAAGAATGCAACATCTGGGGGGTGTCGGTTGCGAAATTGGAGCACCAGTTTTCGTTTCATACCCGACCCTAAGCCATTCACATTCCAGGTCAGCAGGGAGATCTCTCTCATCTGTGTTACGTCTGCGTGTCTCCTGTCATGGGGTTATTTGGAAGGATGTGGTGCATCTCTAGTGTCTATCATGTTTAGTGCCTTAAGGTGCTCCGGGCCCTGGTGTCCATTTGTTGTCCCTCCCTCTGTAGCTTTGCTTTTGTGTACTTCATGTGCGAACCCATGAACCATTAACTGTAAAACATAGGCCAAGTCACTATGAATGGGAATATGTGGGCCAGTAGGGGCAGTATTACAGCCCCATTTGTGTCTGGTTGTTTTGCTGATCTTGGGTGCTGTCGCTTGTGTCATTAGGACTTTTTTCTTAATAACTAAATCCCCTGAACTCCCCCCACCCTGCACCCCCCCCCCAACCAGAAGCACCTTTCACCAAAACCAATCGAGCCATGAAAACCAAATTGGGGGTGGTCAGGAGGACCTGTTGCCCAAACTTGTGTAACTTAAAACACATCAGAACTTAAATGGAAAAGTCACGGGGGCGGGGGCTATTGTATTCTTTTCATGTCATCCCTGCCGGGGGCTGCCAGGTTCAGAGGTCCATTCCTGATTCTTTGCAGGCCTCGCTGTGTGCAATCAGATTTCAAGTGGGCCCCATTTCCGCCGGTAACCCGGTCTTCCGAGCTTCCCCGCGTGGCGGTGTGGTTTGCTCAGGGGGTTGGATGTCGCTGTCGTTGTCCTTGCAGGGTGTGCTTCTCTCGGTTTGTTGGGGCCTGGGGCGGAGGTGGCCTGTGTTTCCAACCACTCCAAGGGGTTGTGAAACACGTGGACAGTGCTGTTGTAGTACAATTTGAAGGTTGCCGGGAGGAAAAATGCATATGTGATGCCCAGGGACGTCAGTTTCTTTTTAATAGTCATAAGATTGCTGTGACTTCTGGACCTCCCTCGTGTAGTCAGGGGGGGAAAAATCCAATCCGGTTGCTATTATAGGTGATCGGGCCGGTTGCTTTCGCCATATGAAGAAGTGTATCGCAATCCCTATAATTGATAAGTCTGGCAATCGCCATGCGCAGGGAGCCCCAGGGACCGGTCTGCCCGCCGTGACCTTGTGCACTCTTTCAATTGAGAAGAATTTTGAGAGTTTCTTAGGAGCCATAAGGTCCGATAGCCAGTCTTCCAGGAAGAGTTCCATGGAGGGTCCCTCTTCTCTTTCGAGGAGCCCAAGTATGCGAAGGTTGTTGCAGTGGGACCTTCCTTCGCTGTCCTCGGCTCTGTTCTCCAGAATGGTGATTTTCCACTCCATTTGTTCCAGGCAGTCCCCCCAGATTTTTAACTGTGTCCTCAGTGTCGGATATTCGTTGTTCTGTTTCCCCTACCCTGGATGTTAGGTTTGTTAGGTCCTGTCTCCGAAAGGACACTTCAGAGGCTAGGCCATCAATTTTAGTCTCCACTGAGGTCCTGGAGTTGTTAATAGCCGCCATGATGTCTGTGAGTGACAGCGTCTGGCCCGTGCCCCCGATCGTGGTATCTTCCTCCGCCTCGTTTGTCGGTCCAGGGAGCTTTGCAGGGGTACTCATTGTGTATCTGTCAATTTTATTCTGTGTTGCTCCTCTACAGAGCAGGTCCTTCCCCATCTTTGACCCAGTGGAGCGGCCCAAGGTGCAGGTGGGTCTTTGTTGGACCAGTGCGTATAGAGGCCAGCAAGCCCATGATCGCCCTCTGGTATGCCTGCTGAGGGGTGTCCCTTGGAGGGTGGTCACCAGCTCTCCGCCCTGTGGTGATCCTTGTATCCTCCCATGCTCTCTCAATGGGTTGGCTGCCTTGTGTGGGCCTCTTGCACCATCTCTGCCCGTATGGCAGCCTAGTCGCACTCGTGCTGTGTCTTCCCTTGTCCTCTGCTGGGGAGGGGGGCACCACCAATATCCCCCTTTGAGTTATTCACAGGGCTGCGGGTCTTAGTGACCAGAATCTCGTCCACTGTCTGTGGCAGGTGTCATATGGGGTATGCCCACTGCTTGGTCTCAATGACTAGAGGGTTCCTTGCTCGGTGTGTGCACCCTATTTTAGTGTCATTTGGGGTTCCTCTCCCCTTACTATGCCCTTCTCTGCCCCCTCAGAGCCACAGACTGTCCTGTCGGTCTTCTGAGCTCAGGAGTTCTCCCCCGGCCGGTGCTTTCATGCACCGGTGCCTGCTTTGCAGTGTCCAACCCATCTTGGATGTAGGGCCCGGTAAGGTACACTCCTGTGAGCCGCCCCAGCAAGTTCAGGGCGTAGGTTCCTTCCTGTATTACACTGTTTTTCGGCGGTAGCGGTCCTGTGCTGGCGTGTACATGCACCGGAGGGAGTAAGTCTTGTGGAGGTGTTGCAGGTTTTGGCCCTTTAGTGCCTGGGGTTGGAGTGGTAGCTCATGGGTCTCGCTATACCCAGCGTGATGGCTCAGAAACAAGTAGTGTCAGTGCCAGCCCTCCTTGAGGTTTCCTGCAGGAGTTTAGTCAGCTTGCCGCCCCCCGGATCTCCCCAGACCTTCAGTCACTCTCCGCCAGTCTAGGTGGATGTCCCCGCTTCACAGGTCTTTGCCTCTGGACATGGCGGTATTTTAAGGGGGGGGTGAATGCCTTTGTTGCCTGTGTGGAAGCTAGCATGCACTGTGCCATGGGCAGGGGGGAAGTCACCACAGGTGTCTCACTGGATTCCACCTACTTGTAGGTTGTGTGTCGTTGCCTGGTCAGCTGTCCTCTGTGGCGGTCTCTCGTCCGGTCCGGAGGAGGGAGAGGGGCGTTCTCACGGGCAGGGTGAGCCCAGCAAGCGTGCCTGACTAGTCCAGCCTCCTGTCCTTGCACGCCAGGTGCCAATTGTAGGCAGGGTAGCCCGGCAGAACGCCTCGTAGGACGGTGCGATGTGAATAGCAGGTGCCTCAGCATCCCTGCCCCGCACCAGTCATAACCTGCAGTTTGGGCACCCCGAGAACCCCCCCCCCCGCACCACAGTGAAACTCGCAGAGGAGGTTAGACAGTCCCAGCCGCGACGTGGAGTCGGCGGCCCAGTTGCGAGCGAGCAGCAGGTCTTATCCCAGCGGTTTCGGCCACTCACTCCGGCCCCTCCCCCATACAGGCCGCGCAGCTCTTCGACCTTCAGGATTGCTGCGAATCTTGAGGGAGATGCAGGAGACCCAAAGCGGCTCCGATTTTTGCCAGGATTTCGGGGGGATGATGTGGATGCAGTCCACCTTCTGTGAATATCGTTTTATGCCGATTTCAGTTACAAAAAACGGCAGGATAATGAAGGATACGGGCAGCCCCGGCGGTGCAGCACTGATTTGGGTCTGCATTGGACTCCCCCTGGTGGCCCTCTCTATTGCACATATTATTGATGCAAGATTCATTATATTTATTTCAAATGGTCCTATTGAAATATTTTGAATAGTTCTAACAATAGTAATGTAGAAAAAAACCTCCCTAGTGTGATATAAATGTGTTGAAGCAAAGGCATGTCATGAAAACAGAACTCTTGAGTATCATGTGATAATACCGGGCTTGAGCACAGCCCTGACCTGTATTTTCCTATTACTCTGCAGTTACGGAGATCCCCAAGGTTGTGATGCTAGTGACGCTATTAATCGAGCAAGAACTTGCTATAATCTCAGCTGTCCTTCTGACTGCCAATGAAGACTGCCCAGGCTTACAGCGCAGGGTAGTCTTGATTCTATTAAAGACACAAAGGCAAGCATTATGCTTTAACTTTCTTTATTGCTGCCACTTCAGCACTTCAAAACAGTAAACATTTAAACCAGGTATTTTCTTATTTTCTTCCAGGATATGAGAAAAAAGGGTAAATGTAATGAGTTTTCAAGAAATCTCCCTTTCTACTACTACGAGTCCCATGACCCTCCTAGTCCCAGGTAGTCCTGAGGCTCCTCTTCTCCACCTATCAGGTGCTTGCCTGGTTTATAAGATCCTCCAGCCCAAGGTCCATTCCTCTTTCTTTGCCAAACAACTGCGCTTCCCCTTGAAACGTCCAGCTTGATTCAAACGAGCTAGCCTAACGTCCAGGACTCCCAACAGGTCCCTTGAAACTCTGGCTCCACTGGTCCAACGGGACAACATGCCTTTTATGGTCCAAACTTGTGATCCCTCAGCATCCCTCAAGACGCCTTCTGCTGGTCTCCTACGAGAAATGAAAAGAAACCATGAGGGCGGGAATGCGCTAAAGCTCTTGTACAGTATGCAGTTACATAATAACCATCTAAACTTTCGCCATTCTGGGTGGGCTATAATGCTTGCATTTGTGTGTTTAATAGAATCAAGACTACCCTGTGCTGTAAGCCTGTGCAATCTTCATTCTATGTCAAGACAGGAGGCGAGCATTATGCTTGTTGAAAGATTGCTAGCACCCTATTTGTTATTTCTGATACAGGTTTAAAATAAAATGTCTTAAAGGTTGACTCAGAATACCAATCCGCTGACTTCATTATGTCCTGCAAAGAAACACCTGCTGTGAAAGCTCTAGATGCCATCGCTCCCCTAGCTGAATATGCGCCAAACACAGACAAATCTATACCAGCCCATTGCATCACATCCATAAACCACCAAGCGATAGTCGCTGTGGCTACAGCGTGATGCGGTTTTCTGCGCGCTGTAAGCAAATTTATTACATCCTGTGGTCTAAGATGCGCTGTGGCCTCCTCATAATCTTTTATGCATTGCGCTACGCAAAGCTTCTTATTCTCTGTGAAATAAGGGTAGGAAATGATTCTTGAATTGCTCTTTGTTCTCTTAGCTATGCTAAATGCTACCCCTTCTTTCAGTGGCTGAGCAGGTGTGCAGCATCTGAGCAGGTACCCCAGCACCCATTTTGACTAAATTATATTTAAAAAAAAGGTTTCCTAGCCCCTGTATGCCTGCATATACCGCTTGAGTTCCCCTTCCTCGTTCCCGCCTCCCAACACGCCCACCGTCCCGGATTGGCTCTCTACCAGGCCATCACTGACCTGTCCAGGGCAGCATGCTGCCCGTGCAGCCTCTGCGGCTAAGGGCCCCAAGAAAGGGCGGCTCCTACAGAGGCAGCCCCAGATCATGTCTGCAGGTGTCCGCAGGGGAAGCCAGTGGCCAGCCGTCAACCAGCAACGACTAGGACCAGTACCGTAGGAGTTGCCTGGGTAGGGAGTAGAGCAATTGCTCTACCCTGGAAGCCTAGCTGCTTAGCAAACTTATTTAGAACACTGTGATTATTTTCCGCTGCCTCCCTCTCTCCACACTGTCAAATCTAGCTGTATTTAGTACTGCACTCAATTGTTCTGTTAGGTGTAGGCCTGTCACCCACTATACAGGACTCTCAAATCTAGCTGTGTTGAGGAGTGTACTCTATTGTTCAACAGTGTCTCAAATCTAGCTGTGTATGGTACTGCACCCAGTTGTTCTGTTAGGCATAGGCCTCTCTCCAACTGTACAGGACTCTCAAGACCAGCAGTGCCCAGTCTTGTACTCAATTGTACAGATTGACTCTCAAATCTACAGGTGTTTGGTACTACACTCAATTGTTCCGTTAGGCATAGGCTTCTCTCCCACTATACAGGACCCTCAAATCCAGCTTTGTTTAGTCTTGCACTCAACTCATTGAGATCAACTTGATTCACCACCAGAAGGGTCCACACTATGATATCGCAGTGTCTGTGGGCCCGTTCAACACCTGATAGTATTGCAATTGCTAGCCAGCTCTACATTACCATAGTCTGTAGCCCCTAACCTGTGCCAAATTTCGTTACACTGGGGAATTTGTTGGGAATTACTTGCATCACATCAGGCGGGGGCCACACAGTGATGGTGCTGTGATTACGAGACTGCTCCACACTGTAACTGCTTACCTTCCCCACACTGCGATGGTATTGTCATTTCTGGCCTGCTACATACTAGTATGGCATTGTAGCTGCTAGCGTGCATCGCACACCAAGGTACCCAGACAAAAGAGCTTGAGATTAACCTGATTCACATCCGGAAAGATCCCCTCTGTGACAACGCTTTGATCTCTAAAGTACGCCAATCTCTAGGATTCCGATCATACCTACCTTAACCTAGACATCCAAACCATATCCCACTACCAGAAGCCAGGCCTCTTCAACTGCCTAGTCACCTCCGATCCGGCGCTGCATTATTACTCCCTAAAGCCTAGACCTACCTCTAGCTACCAAGGGGTCCCAAAACCAGATATTCTAACTACCACCTAAGACAGTTTGAAACACGGCCTCGCAATTGAAGCGTTAAGCAATACGTGCCACTACTGATCATCTACGCAGGTGAAATCAAGTCCCAACATCCTGCCAATACCTGAGATTTATCACTACTTACCTCAACTAAGTCATAAACCACCCAACAGCCGAACGCCCACCACCCCCACCCCCAACCTTCCCTGACTGGAAGGACAGACCGAACCAGAGAGCATCCAAGGATATCAAGATTAAAGAAAACATCCATACTGTCCTTACACAATACATCACAGAGAACCACTTACCCTGCTATCACTGCAGCGTGAACCAAAATCCCCTGACTCAGAAAGGGACCCTGAGAAAGAGAGCAAGATCGCGCAACAATGGACACAGACACACAAAGTCAACAATACACAGTAGAAGAAGCCTCAAATGCAGGAAACACCCCACCTAACACTTATCACCAGAACAAACTATATAAGAGAAAAATCCCTATATCTTACACCATACCTTGCAACCACGGAGCCTCGATACCTCACAACACTGAAATCCCGAGACAAACAAAGAATCTCCCGAAAAACCCGGGGAAAAAAATGGGAGCACCCAATAAGAGAGTGGGATGACTCCAACCGCCTCACCCCACACATCACAAGAACAGAGGGACATCATCAATACCTACAACATAACAGACAAAACGACGAACCCCTGGTAACCAACAACCCAACCATTAACCTAACAGAGCGATTCAATGAAGAAGAAGCCATTGCTGATATTCAACCAATCGTCATCACCGGACCATGATGAACAGCCATGCTATCAGCCTAGAAGACCGCTTCAATGAAGAAGCAGACTTCGCTGTTCTTCATCCAATCAGCATCAATACAGAAACACCACTAGTGACCAAGTACAAACCAAAACAAGGAACAACCAATAAACAAAACCACACCAAGAAAATCCACTAATTTAATAAACACAAGGTGAATGTCAAAACATTCAACCGAAATATACGACCTCCTATCCGACGGAGGTATTGACATCCTATTTGTAACTGAAACATGGCTCGACGACAACTACAAAATCACCCTCAAAAACTGCCAGCCTGATAACTACAAATGCATCCAAGCAAACAGGAAAACTAAAAGGGGGGGGGGGGAATGGCAATCATCCACAAGGAACACCTGACTATCAAACTGGAAGATCCACTAAACATCGATAAATGTGAATCGGTAAACCCCAAAAAACCCTGAAATTCATACTGATAGACAGACCACCAACCTACGATACAACCTTCGTAGACGCCTTCATGGAAGTAATCACCATCCTAGCCATCAAGCACAATCATCTGATCATCCTCAGAGATTTCAAATATCTGGTTCGATGAAGAAACCTCAACCGCACAAAAATCTTTAACCGCCCCACTAGGAGCAATGAATCTACAACTAGTCAAAGGAGCAACACACTCGAGAGGGCATACACTTGATGTAATCTTCTCCAATAAAGAACTCATTACCACGGCACCCCCAATTCTCTGGAGCGACCACCTCATCATTCCATTCATAATTACAATGGCCGCTCCAATAAATAAGAAACAAGACAAACCACTGATCACCCTGAAAGAAACTGGAGAACCATCAAAAATTCCAACCTAATTGAACTCCTGAAACTCAGCAAATGACGAGCAACAATTATGGAAGAAGCTGACCTGGACAAAAAAGTAGCCTACCTCCACACCTGGATGATAACCCTAGACAATATCACCAAAGAAAAACCTTTCACTCCCTCACGTAAAAGAACAATGGACAAATGGTTCACCCCACTACTCTGCGCCATGAAAAGTAAAAACCGAAAAGTAGAATTGGAATGGAGGACCACCACCAACAACAACACTACAAATAAACTGACATTTCTGCCAATAGATCCGCTCATACAAAAAGGAAATACAAAAAGTGAAGAGGAAACACTACGATAACTGAATCTTCAAAGCACCAAACACCCAAAAAGAAATCTTGAAAATCATAAATGAAATTAAAAAAAACACCGGGATGCAACAACACGCCAATTCCATCGATGAAACTATGCGATGACCTAGGAGACCACTTCAAAAACAATCATTACCATCCAACAAATCATACAAAGCAGACCATGCAATCACACTAGAGACCCCACCTATCCTCACAAGGAACATCCGAACAAACTACGAGGCTTCCCCGAAATATCAGTGGAGACTTTCGTCAAACTGGTAAATCAAAGCAACAAATCGGGCTCTCCCGAAGACCCCTGCCCCCCGGACATATACAAATCAATTCTCAAACAAGCAACTCCCATGGAATACCATAGGATCTCAATCTCCTCAACCTTTCGATCTAAAGTACCACACTCCTTCAAATCAGAATACATCAGGCCGCTACTCAAAGATACAGCAGGAAACGTAGAGGACCTATCCAAATACAGACCCATCTCAACATCCCTTACATAGCCAAACTGCTAGAAACGTACATATACAAAACAACCCAAGAATTCATAGAAGAGCACTGCCTAGTAGACCAGGCAAAAGTTGTCTTCAGAACAATGAGAGGAACGTAATCGGCTCTCCTCTCGATATGGGACGACCTAAAAGCAAACGCAGACTTGGACAACAGTACTGCCTTGATACGTCTAGATCTATCCGCAGCATTCGACACAGTCAACCACGACATCCTCATAACGAGATTAGAAGGACTGGGAACAACAGACAACGCCCTACTATCGATCAAATCCTTCCTAACAAACAGAACGGAAACCGTATGGATGAAATCTTTCACGTCCAATCCAAGAGACTCCACATGCGGAGTACCACAAGGATCATCTTTTTCCCCGCTTTTATTCAACATTTACCTATTTCTATTAATCATCAAAAGACACGGCCTCACCTGCTACAACTATGCCGACGACACACAAATTATCTTCAAAATACAAGACACTCAAGCAGAAAAGACAACACTAGAGAACTGCCTTTTGTATTCAATTGGATGAACTCGAACCATCTCAAAATGGACCCAGGCAAAACAGAGATAATAATCGTCACAGAAAACGGATGAAACAACAACTGCATCCCTTGACCAAGAGAACTCGGTACGACCCCAGCGCCATCGTCGATTGTAAAGAAAATCTGGGGGTCCTGATGGACAACAATCTCACTCTAGAGCCACAAGTAAACGCTCTTCTCATGAAATGCTTCTTTCTCCTGCAAGCAGCAAAAAGGATCCTACCGTTCCTGTCATTCACCAACAAAACACTTACCATCATCGCTCTTGTTATGTCCTTAGTAGATTATGCCAATAGCCTATACCTGGGTATGCCTGAACGACTTCTAAAAAAACTACAAAGCATCCAAAATACGGCAGCCAGACTCCTTATCAAACTACCCCGGAGAACACATCACACCCGCACTAAAAATACTACATTGATTTTAATTTTATTTGTTGGTTTATTGGTAACCAATCTACATCACGCACAGAGCAATACACAACCAAGGCGTAGAATTCCTGAGAGATAAACTATGCCTACATCAGCCAACAAGAATGCTCAGATCAAGCAATTACATCCGCCTGGAACCGAAATTCTACAACAGAAGAAAACTTGGAGGATCCTCTTTCTCTCACCAGGCCCCGAAAACTTGAAATGTCTTACCGAAGGATATACGGAACACAAGAAACCACCTACTATTCAGGAAACTGCTCAAATCCTGGCCCTTTACTGCGTAACTAGAAGACCAACCACAAGAACACATACACTGCTAAAACAATGAAGAATGAAGATACTGATCCCGGTTCCCACCAAGCAATCGAATACAAACCGGATCTAAGGAACACACTCCACGACATACCATACGACACAATGAGAGATACCCACAAGAAGCCACTAAAGATTGAATACATAGACAGACCAAGACGGAAGCACTTAGACAACTCATCCATAGCATCCTGGCCTCTACCACACCCAAAGTTCCAGCAGACGAATTCTCATAGATAGTAGGGAAAAGGGGCGACCCAACCCCTGCTCCGAAACCTAAGGAGGAGAATAGACACACCAATCACATTATACATAGTTCATTAGACTACACCAGGGAGTGTGCTGCGCTAAAACCCACAATAGGAAGACGCTCAAGAAAGGATAGCAGCAACTAATTCCACCGGTAGTAATATAATATAAACCAAACAAGATGGGCCACAACAAGGATTCTCACCCCACTAACCCTACTTTCAAATCTCTGCATACCTAACTCACCCAAAAATTCACACACCCTACTCTCACCCAGTAAACCGCACGCTCCTCACCACACCGAATTGTCAACAAACTAACAACACATAAACAGCACCAACTGCACATGTGGTCTTGCCCCGGTCCAATACTTATACCAAAGCGGAGAGCACGGTGTATACCGAGCTGAAGCCGCCAACAGCACACCACGTCTCTCACTCTCTTACTCTCCCTTCCCCTGACTAACCCACTCCCCGCCCGCCTTCTTGTTTTCTTGTTTACAGATCCGCCAGAGCGCCTGGGGACCAACTCTGTTGGTGACGGCGCACAATATAAATACCTTTAATATTTAACATAAAATATCTTCCTGTCTATCTCTAGTGCCTGAACTTTTTTTTTTATTTGTATTCGGTTTATTGAAACCTTTACACAAATTTGGCAGGTAAAAAAGACATTAAAAACATATTTTTTTCCTGAAATTATTTACATAAAACTGCATAAAAATGAACAAAGCAAAACACAACATCAAAATATTTTCAGCAATTATCAAAAGTAAAACGAAGTTATAATGTCCTATAAACTTCATAAAAGACAAACTTCATCATCAATCTATACAAAGGAACTTAATACCACCTAACTGATGGGATCTGAATTATCAATAACACATAAGGCGAACAGAAAAAAATAATGCATAGTCAGCTTAGTGTAATTTCCCCATGGGGTATCTCTATCAGGCTAACTCAAGTCTCTTAAGAAAACCTGAGAGAGCCAAACCCTCTGGCGTATTCTAAATATTTAAACAGTGTTGCCTACTGTGCTACTTCATGGAATATGTCCATGAAGTAGCACAGATAGTATTCCTTCAATGTACCCAAACAGGAGTTCCTCAGATCCTTTAGCTGTACACAATAGGACAAGAGGTTTAGCCGATTCAATTTCAGTGTGACGGAACCTACATCTGCCTTCCTCCATGGGAATTTGGTTTCTTTTAAGTAAGGTGTCTTTAGATGGAAGAATATTCCAGCGTAGCCTTAAAAGCAACCCCTGATGATGTCGATTTTGAAAGCGTAGGGATTTTGGAGAGGGAGCCTCGTTTCTTATGCTTATGCGCTCAATGATTCAAGGAACTATATGAATGGAATGTTTCCAATGTAGAGATCCAATCATTGTCTTAACCTTTTTTTAGTTAACATCGGGTTGTTGGTTAAGTTTTCTAAATTTGAATCTATATTTTGCAGAATGTTTTCACAATAGATAGTGAATTTCGATAGAAACCCAGAGGAATTTATATTATTCCCAACAAGTTTGTATAGGGTTTCTGGAGTCAGGACCTTCATTTTTGCATATGAAGTGAGCATCCTCCACTGTACGCGAACCCGCAGAGAAATGTAACCCAACTCATAGCGAATAGCAGTGAGAGGGACCGCATTAGGGAGTCAGAGGATCCGTCTCCAAATTCAGCCTTGTATTTGGTTCAACTTAGGTAATACCACATCGAAACACAATTCAAGACCATAAACCTGTTTGGGTACAATCTTTCCTTTGAAAAACTAAGAGCCGGTTTTATTGAAAATCTGCCATATTTACGGTCAATTTTCAATATTTGATTTTCCAAGAGTTAAGCTTTATCAGATAGGATCTCCAGCTGAGTTTTCGCTCCCTTGTGTGCACCAACATGATAACCCAAGTAAGTGACATGCGAGGAAATTCCCACCCTGCTCCCCTCCAACTTCCAGGTGGGATGCATGTTCTTACGTGGGGCCTTCGTAAATACCAAGATTTTAGTTTTACTTGGGTTAATAACCAAGCTGTTATCTTTAGCGTATTCCGAAAAGGAATCCAAGAGGCGTTGCAAACCCACCCTGGTAGAATCAAACACCAGGAAGTCGTCCCCATAGGCCAACGATACGATTTTACTCGGGCCTGATTTTAATCCCTCCTTAATCAAACACTCTGCCACGTCGGACAGGTATTGATTAAAGATCCAGGGTGCTAGTACACAACTTGTCACACCCCACAATGCGTTTGAATTCTAGCTGACAGGTCACCTTTCTGGCTAAGCAAAACCCTTAAACCGGCATTCTTACAAACACCCTCAACTAGTCTCAATAGTCCTCGTTGGTAGACCCCCATAGAGCTAATTTTCCCCACAGTTTACCGCAATTCACTCAATCAAATGCTGCTGATAGGTCGACCGAGGCCATAAAAGTACAGCCCCTCTCCCTCCTCCATGCAGCATCCTGGATACATTGTACAATACCATTGATATTAGTGGAGTGTCCATTGCGAAAACCAGTCTGGAACATGCTAAGCTGATGGGAGCACTTTTCCCATTCCTCCAAGTGCGATAGCAGTAAGGCAGAAAAGATTTTACAATCTGCATCGATCTCGATCAATAGTTCTTCGGTTCAGATCTGCTACTGCACTTGAAGATTGGGATAACATGAGCCGTACTCCATGAAAGAGGGCAAGTCTCAGTTGTCAAAATATCTTTGAACACATAATAAAGATTACCCCAAAGAATAGGGTCAGCCTTAAATGTGTTACTTGTGAGGCCATTTGGCCCCGGGGCACAAGACCTTTTCCACTTCGCAAATAGCTCTATAACTGTAGAGATCTCAAGGGTGGGGGGTCCCATTAATCCCAAGAACGGTCAGCTGAGCCATATACCAAGTCCTCCTCCCAAGGAATAGACATAGCCCCAAATCGATTACCATAGAACTCCAGCCATTCTTGTTCAGAGACCGGGTTCGATAGTGAGAGGGCACCCACATTCACTCTAGTAAGTATCCCCATCATCAATTCAGCATCTCGTTGTAGGAGACACTTTTTTATAAATTTACAGAAATTTCTGTATTTTTGGTTACATGATCTATATGCTGGTATTCTGGGTCATCTCACTAGAGTTTAAGTTCTTAATAATCCGTATCTCCTTTCTCATACCCGTCTTTGCAATTGCCAGTTCTGGGTCATAACAATTGGTATGTCTATGGTTAGACAGTGGTCAATTTTGTTGTTGAGATATAGCCTTCACCGCTGCACCCACAAGGGACATAATCTCAAGTACATAAAAATTATTTAGCTTCCATTCCAGAGTAGTATTATGGAGTGAAGCCCAAAGTGGTTTAGGGCATCAATATTTATAAGAGATCATCTGATGGCATTTCCAGATGTACTAGCCGATACATAGGGTTGTGGTATATATTTTCTACTGGTTACAGTGAGATCAAAATGTGCAGTTATAATAGCATGATCGCTCCAGTTATTGGCAGAGACCGAATACGAGACACATCTTTTCAACAGGTAGTCATCAAGAAAAATGTAGTCCAGCATAGAGGAACTCTCACCACGCCGCCAGGTGTGCCAGGCAGTTAACCCAGTGCAATTTTTATCAGATCCCACCAAAGGTGAAAGGCGAGCAGTTCCCAAACCCACATACCAAAGTTTTCCTATTTGTTTTCTCCGAGATACTCCCCTTAGGGCCCCATCCATTGTGGAGAGATCCCAAGCGGAAAATTAAAACTTAAAATCAGCATTCAGATCTCTGGCTACTAATATTCACCCATTTTCATTATCCAAGGCCCATTCAACAATAACATTGGACACAATCTGCACAAAAACCTCTGGCTGTGGAATACCAGTGTGCCAATAAATATTTATTCTCCAGCATGGGGTCTGGCATGGATTCACATGCTCATGAATATTCCCCGTCGTCAGGCTGGGAATCCTCGGTAAAGAAAAAACCAGTATCAGTTTCGTTTCTGATCTGTCTTTAGTAGTAATAACCAATCACTGATCTCTGCGTCATACTGACCACAGCCAATGACTGCCCTCTACCTAAGCCCCGCCTCTGGCAGCCATCTTCAGATTTTTACCGCACGTTCATGTGTTGGGATCCTCGTGCTATTGCTCTCGAGCGTTAGTGCTATTTTTTTCACGTTTTTTCTCAAAAACTTCGTTTTTTCGGTCAAAAGAGCCTCAAGCTCCACCGACTCTCCATCCGATCAACGGGGACCCGTGTCGGATTCGTCTGCGCCCCTCAAGGGTGAAGATTTCGTCAAGCTACGCTTTTGGAGGACTCCAGAAGTTTCTCAGGCCCGGTCATGGCCCAGGAGAAGGGAAGCTCGACGCCCGGAAAGCTGTTCAGGGTCTGCCCTGGATGCCAGCTGCAGAACGTCTTCAAGGAGGACGAACACTCTTTTTGTATTTACTGCCTACATGAGGACAAGACGCACGTGGAGAAGGACTGTGCGTTTTGCGGCAACATGTCGGAGCGGACCATGAAGGACCGCCATCGACGTCTCGCCAACTGGCTGGAAGGGAAGAGCCCGTCCGGCGAGAAGAAGAGGAAGAAATCCGAGCGGTCTTCTAAGACCTTTGAGGACGCCCCGGCGACGGGGGTCCAACATAAGGCCAAGCACCGCGAGTCCGCTGGCACCGGGAGCGCCGAACGGTCGGGCTCTACGGGCGCCAGGCTGGGCGCACCCTCCCCTGCACCATCAACCACGAGCCAACGCTCTGGGTCGGGTAAGAGGAAGGCCGAGCACCCGGCAAAGCTCCTGGAGAGGCCCCGGTCGAGCTCGAAGGCGGAGGGGGAGCGAGGCAATGTCCCCCCCCCCTCAAGGATAAGGCGGTGAGCGCACCTAAGGTGGTGAAGGCCTTAATCCATCCGGCCAAGCCCTCTATCGAAACTGTCGCGGCGGCCCTGGCTCAGCCTGTGGTGGCTACACCAGTGGTGGCGACCTCGGGGCTCAGAGTCTCCCTGCCACCTCGGAGGGAGTCCTCTTTTGTGCCCATCGATGGGACCCCCGTGAAATCCCCCGTGGGGAAGAAAAAGGGGGGGCAGGGCGTCGTCATAGATTCGGCCTCAACCTCGGAGGAGGAGCTGGTCGAGGTCTTAAACCACAGCCTCGGCGTGGAAGAAGACCGGCCCGTCGGGATGGATCCCGACGCAGGTGACGACGACATCGTCGAGGGTACCGACGGGGCCCCTGATCGCCCGTCGGATTCCCCTCTGCCAGCGCCGCGAGACAACTCGGCGGCCATTTTGTTGGCTATACAGTCCTTATGCTCAGAGATAAGGACGAGACTACCGTTGCCGACGGAACCTCTCCCGTCGGGGGACCCAGAACCGGGACCTTCTGGTGTTCCCCCTACCAAGAAAAGAAGGATCCACCCTCCGCCTCCTTTTCAGCCGTCGCGCCCCTTCCAGCCCTCCTCCCCGTCCACCCGAGGGGATGATACGGGGACTGACACGGCAGCGACGGGTACGGACGACGAGGTATACAACGAGGATGTACCGTCGTCGCCTCCCACCAGGGCTTCTCCGCCCGACGAGATTGGATCGTTCCACTCCATGATCACCAGGGCATCCGAGCTTTTCCAACTCTGCCCTGAGGAGAAGAAGAAGGAAGGTTTCCTTTATCAGCGGCGCGAGGCCAAGAGGAAGACGGTCCTCGCAGTGCCTCTATTGGACGACATTTGGTGGGATGAGGGCCTCACCCTCCTCAAGAACCCTTCCACGACGCCAGCTAGAAGAGACCGGTACGAGAAAAAGTACCGGGTCCCGGATACGGCCCCCCTGTGCCTCCGGGCGCAGCCTACCCCGGACTCCGTCGTCTCCGTGGCGGCCAGGAAAAAAGCGGGGGGGGGGGGTGCGGCCTCCACATCGACTTCCCCACCGGACGGCGAGGGAAAGAAATTGGACGCTATGGGACGCAGAGTCATCTCGTCTGCAGCGACGACGATTAAAGCGGCCAACGCCTTGGCTCTCGTGGCCCGCTACGGCAGGGAGCTCTGGTACAAACTGGCTCCCCTGCTGGAGTTCTTGCCGGACGACAAGAGGGCAGAGGCCCTGGAGATCCTGCAGGAAGGTGAAGTGGCTTCGGACCACGCCATTACCGTTGCGACGGACATCGCCGACACTGGGTTCCGCCAGTTGGGCAACAGCGTTTGCCTTAGGCGGCGTGGATGGCTCAAGGCTACGGACTTCCGTCAAGACGTTCAGACCAGAGCCCTGGACATGCCCTTCGAAGGGAACAACCTGTTTGGGAAAACAGTGGACGATTCCCTTCAGGCCATTAAAGCGGACACCGAGACGGCCCGGGCCCTTGGAGTTCTGCAACAACGACAGACGCCCTTTCCGAGCAGCGGAGGCAAGGGCGCCTCCAAAGGTTCCGGCGGCGGTTTCTCCACCTACCGTCAAGCGGCCCGCTCGTCGTCTCAGGAGGCCTACAGAGGACGAGGCAAGTCTGGCGGACCCCGCCATCGTCGCCAAGGAGGTCAATGCGGCAAAGCCTCGACGAAGCAGGATTGAACCGGCCGTGGGGTCGGGCCCCCACCGAAGCACCCCGGTGGGAGGCCGGCTGGCGAGCTTCGTCAGCGTGTGGGAGTCCATCTCCACCGACCGTTGGGTTCTGGACGCCTTGGCCCGGGGCCACGCGCTCGAGTTTCAAAGAAGGTGTCCGCGCGTCCCCCCCGTGGCCAGGAAAGAACTTCACGTCCCTCAACTTCTCCTGGAGGTAAAGGCGATGCTCAGGAAGGGCGCCATCGAACTCGTCCCAAAGAGGCTTCGGGGCTCCGGAGTTTACTCGAGATACTTCCTCGTGAAGAAGAAGACGGGGGGGATGGCGCCCGATCCTGGACCTGCGACGTCTGAACAAGTTCATCAAGGCGCAAAAGTTCCGGATGGTCACCCTCCAGCACGTCCTGGGTCAGCTGGAGGAAGGAGACTTCCTGTCGTCGTTGGATTTGGAGGATGCCTACTTCCATATTCCCATCCTAAAGGGGCACCGAAAATTCCTCAGGTTTGTGGTCCAAGGGCGTCATTACCAGTTCAAAGCCCTCCCCTTCGGACTACGGTCGGCACCCAGGGTGTTCACCAAGTGCCTCGCACCGGTGGCGGCGCAGCTGCGCCGCGAGGGGATCCACGTCTACCCCTACCTGGACGACTGGCTCATCCGAGCCAAGACGAGGGAGCTCGCCGTGGTTCACACGGCAAGGACCGTCCAACTTCTCACGGACTTGGGATTCTCCGTGAACTACGCCAAATCCCACCTGTTACCCGCGCAAGACGCTCTGTTTCTGGGAGCGAGGCTCAACACAGTGTCCCTTCTGCCCTCCCCGTCGGAGGAGAGGACCAGGACCATCCTGGGCAAGGTGCAGCGGATGTTGGTGGCCGACGCGGCCAAGGTGAGGTCCATCAAGTCCCTCCTCGGAATGATGTCTTCCTGCATCTACCTCATTCCCATGTGCAGGCTCCGGATGCGTCCGTTGCAGGAGTTCCTGGACGCGCGCTGGATCCAAACGACGGGCAGCTTCGAGGAAAGGATCACACTCGACGAGAGTTTCCGACGAGCGATCCGGTGGTGGGGCACCCGCGCGCATCTGACGGCGGGCATGGACTTCCAGACCCCAGACCACCAGGAGACAGTGACACGGATGCCTCCCTGGAAGGGTGGGGAGCGCACACCGAAAATCTGCACGCAAGAGGCCTTTGGCTCCCGACGGAGAAATCCCTACATATCAACGTCCTGGAGCTCCGTGCAGTGTTTTGGGCCCTCAGGTCCTTCCTTCCGTCCCTCAAGGGCAAGGTGGTGAGGATCTTCACAGACAACACCACCACCATGTTTTACATCAGGAAACAGGGCGGAACCAGGTCCCCAGCACTGTCCAAGGAGGCGCAGGACCTGTGGCATTGGGCCGTCGCCCAAAGGATATTTCTGGTGCCGTTTCATCTGGCAGGGATAAAAAACACCATCGCCGACTCACTCAGCAGGGAGCTGCGCTCGTGCCAGGAGTGGGAGCTACGGCAGGATCTAGTGAATCGCCTCTTCCGACGGTGGGGCACACCCCAGATCGACCTGTTCGCGACGGCGACGAACTCCAAGTGCCTGAGGTTCGCCAGCAGGTTTCCCCAGGCGAGGAGCATGGGCGATGCTTTCTCGTTCCCCTGGGAGGGCCTGTTCCTCTACGCGTTCCCTCATTTGCCACTGCTAATCCGGCTCGTCAACCAGCTCAAGAGGTCACGGTGCAGGATGATCCTCGTCGCACCTGCGTGGCCGAGGCAGATATGGTTCCCGGACCTTCTGGACTTGTCAGCGTCCCCGCCAATCAAGCTGCCGGTGGACGCGGATCTACTCTCCAGGGAAGGAGGCGCCATCCTCCACCACAACCCGAAATCGCTGAACTTGCAGGCCTGGCTCCTGCAGCGCTAGAGTTTGGAGGATACGACATACCGGCCGACTGCAGAGAGGTTCTTGCAAAGGCCAGGGCGTCCTCGACTCTTAAATGCTACGGACACAAATGGAAGAGGTACTCTGTCTGGTGCCACGCAGAGAAGATTAACCCTCTACGGATTACGGCTCCCCAAGTACTGCCGTACCTGCTGACGCTGGCCAAAGCTGGACTGGCACACGCGTCCATCAAGATTCATCTTGCTGCGATCTCCCGATACACCAGAACCACGGGGCGGACGTCCTTGTGGTCTCATCGTCTGGTGAAAGAGTTCATGAAGGGACTGTTCAGATCGTTCCCGCCGGTGAAGGCTCCGGCCCCGGCGTGGGAGCTGAACGTGGTGCTGACCAAGCTCATGGGACCTCCGTTCGAGCCTCTGCACTCGGCTCCGTTGAAATTTCTGTCGTGGAAAACAGCGTTTCTTGTGGCCATCACCTCCGCACGACGAGTGGGGGAGATCCAGGCCCTTTCCTGCAAGGCCCCGTACTTTTCACGACACGAGGGTAGTGCTCAGGACGCACCCCTCCTTCATGCCCAAGGTACCGTCGGACTTCCATCTCAACGAACCCTTGGTGTTGCGTGTGTTCTTCCCGTCGCCTTCGTCGCCGGCTGAGAGGACTTTGCACTCGCTGGATGTGGCTAGAGCGCTGAAGTTCTACGTAGACCGCACAAAGTGTTTTCGGAAGACGTCACAACTCTTTGTGAACTTTGGACCTGTCAATCAGGGGAAGGCTCTCTCGAAGGCTTCCATTTCCAGATGGCTCTCCGGCTGTATCATGTACTGTCACCGGTTGGCAAACCGACCGCTGCCTGGCCGTCCGAGAGCCCATTCCACCAGAGCGATCGCAGCTACCACAGCGTTCCTATCTGGTGTGCCCCTGCTGGACATATGCAGGGCTGCTACGTGGAGGTCGACGCACACCTTCACGAAATTCTACTGCGTCGACCGGGATTCCAGGGAGGAGTCCAGGGTCGGCCAAGCAGTGCTGCGCAACCTGTTCGCCTGAGGTGAGCCTGGTGAGGAGGTAAGATGCTTAATGTTGAGTTTGATGTAATGCTTAATGTTGAGCCTTTGCCACCTCCCGTGGTTGTGCATGTGTGTACTGCTATGTATTCTTTATTCATGAGCATGTGAATCCATGCCAGACCCCATGCTGGAGAAGGAACAAGTTACTTACCTGTAGCTGTTGTTCTCCAGCATGGGTCTGGCATGGATTCACATGCGAACCCTCCCGCCTACCCCTCTGCGGCTCTTCACTTGGTCATACTGCCACTTCACGTGCTTCCAAATCTGAAGATGGCTGCCAGAGGCGGGGCTTAGGTAGAGGGCAGTCATTGGCTGTGGTCAGTATGACGCAGAGATCAGTGATTGGTTATTACTACGAAAGACAGATCAGAAACGAAACTGATACTGGTTTTTTCTTTACCGAGGATTCCCAGCCTGACGACGGGGAATATTCATGAGCATGTGAATCCATGCCAGACCCCATGCTGGAGAATAAATATTTTTTGGCACACTGGTATTCCACAGCCAGAGGTTTTTGTGCAGATTGTGTCCAATGTTATTGTTGAATGGGCCTTGGATAATGAAAATGGGTGAATATTAGTAGCCAGAGATCTGAATGCTGATTTTAAGTTTTAATTTTCCGCTTGGGATCTCTCCACAATGGATGGGGCCCTAAGGGGAGTATCTCGGAGAAAACAAATAGGAAAACTTTGGTATGTGGGTTTGGGAACTGCTCGCCTTTCACCTTTGGTGGGATCTGATAAAAATTGCACTGGGTTAACTGCCTGGCACACCTGGCGGCGTGGTGAGAGTTCCTCTATGCTGGACTACATTTTTCTTGATGACTACCTGTTGAAAAGATGTGTCTCGTATTCGGTCTCTGCCAATAACTGGAGCGATCATGCTATTATAACTGCACATTTTGATCTCACTGTAACCAGTAGAAAATATATACCACAACCCTATGTATCGGCTAGTACTTCTGGAAATGCCATCAGATGATCTCTTATAAATATTGATGCCCTAAACCACTTTGGGCTTCACTCCATAATACTACTCTGGAATGGAAGCTAAATCGAGCCTGACGACGGGGAATATTCATGAGCATGTGAATCCATGCCAGACCCATGCTGGAGAACAACAGCTACAGGTAAGTAACTTGTTCCTTATCAGTAGCCTAAAGGCACCATCACCAGTAGTGAGATCCAACCCCAGTACCCCAAAAGGGAGGCCTGCTAAAATGGTACCCGTGAGGCCTAAAGAGTTGTCTTTAGCTGTCAACAGGTCCCCCGATGGCCTACCTCCCACATTTCTGTGGGTCAATTGATCATAGATCCAATAGCCCTCCAAAATAGGGGTAGAGGTCAACCATGTCTCCTGTAGACAGACAAGATTGGCCTCACTCAGGTTAAGGAGGCAAGCGGGATTACCCATCAAATGTTGGTTACCTCTGGTGTTGCATGACTTCAGGCATAGGTTGATATTTCTAGAATCATATTTATGGGCCCAATCCATATCTGGTCCCTGTGTATTTAATGGTTTGTGTTGCTCAATAGCCCTCCGATTACCCAGCGTGTGTCCTAGCTGAATATTTTCCTTTGTCAAGTGGGCCTTAAAATCTAGTGTACCCGGCTCCTAAGATGTTAGAGATTCTACTCCAACGCCTAAATTCCTCAGAGACTCACTTTGGGTAAGGATGAGTTCCTTAACCAGGGGAGAGTCAATGACCAAACGCTTATTTCATGTGGATTGTGTCCTCCAACGTATTCCTCATCTTAGATGTATTCCATCCAGCTTTAGCTGCTTCGGAAATAAAATTCGGCAGAGGGCGCCATGCGTCGATGTTGAGTCGATGGTCCCTCGAAGGCCTTCGTCGAGGGTGACATCATCGGGTGTATAAGTAGCACGCTCGGCGCCCGTTGGCCTCAGTTCTGTTTTTCCGCAGTATACGTTGCTTTGGAGATCCGGTGCGCCTCCAGTTCTGTGAGAATAGGAAATAATACGTATATGTCCTCGTCATCAACACCGACCATGACCCCGAGACCGGGTTTCAAAAAGTGCAAGTCGTGCGGTTCAAAAATGTCTATCACAGACCCGTACCAAGAGTGTTTGTGGTGCCTCGCAGAAGGCCACGACATGGAGGCCTGTACGAAGTGTCAGGCGATGACGGGAAAGGCCTTGCGAGAAAGGAGGGGAAAACTACAGGTAGGTCGCAAATCCGACCGTAAAGCCTCTAGCATCGAGTCGAGATCCCGTGAGGAGAAATCTCCTCGACGCGAAAGGCATCAGTCCAGGTCCCGAAACGATTTCCATCGCTCGTCGTCTTTGACAAAAAAATCGAAGAAATGATGCCACAGGTCCCCCTCCACCTCGTCCTCGGACAAATTTCCCACTAAACATTCATCATCCGAAGAAAAGAAAGCATTCAGGGTCAAAATGATGGAGGTGTTTGAGAAAGCGAAGCCTCGGTCTGTGCCTTCCCCAGAAGCCTGCCGGGAGCGTCATCGCTCCGATACTCGCAAGCCCTCGAGCCTGGGTGATTGAAGAGGAAGGATAGAGAACCTTGTATGACGCCGAGCGAGAAAAGCTGCTTGAGTCGAGTCGACCGCTCGAGGTCACCGACACCGTCCGATACCGACACACCTCGAAGGGCAAATCTTGGAAGAGTGCCTTGACGCCTTCAAAGCCGGCCCCGTCGGAGACGAGTATTGCGCTGACGCTATCAACGCCTTTGTTGACGTTGACCCCAAAGCCCTCGACGCCGAAACCCCCAGTTAGCAAAATCAGCCAGAAAAAGGGAAAGAGAAGGCTTCAAGACCTGTAATACCTTCAGGGGCCATTATTACTCCTCCTCCACCTCTCCCAGAAAAGGTTTTCAAACCTCTTCCTAGGAAAGAGTTCAAGTCTCTGACCTCAATTTTTGAGGAACAGGAGAAATCTGATGAGGAGAATATACCTTTTGGGCTAGAATATGGCACCCCAAATGTCCCGGAATGCCTGATTTCAGAAGACAGCAGAATGAGAGATTTGGTTGAATCACTGCTCAATGCAAGTGGTATTGATAAATCTCCTGAAAATGACTTTGGTAGACCAGAAACAGGAGAACATGCCAGTCCATCATACCGTCAGCTAATGACAAAGGTAATAGATTATTTAGGATGGGCCAGTCTTCCAGCCCAATTCATCCAAGATGATAATGTTAAAGGACATTTGTACCGCGCACTATCACCACCGAAGTGGTCCCCTGGTGCTCTGGCGGCTCTGAAAAAGGGAAGGAGAGGGGGTGGGTTAGTGGGACTATCTAACAGACATATTGGATCATGGTCCTACTGAAGACCCAATACTACCTTTTCACGTAGCCTTGCAAAATAGGGTGGCCAAAAGTTGGGAGACTCCAGATTCTATTCCGCCAGTGAATAAATCCCTTACTTCAAAATACCGCCCTGCCAGTAGCGACCCGGTTATCTGTCTAAACATCCCACTCCCGAGAGATTGGTCATAGAGGCAGCCACAGCTTCCAACAAACTGGCCCCTTCTATCCCTCCGGACAGGGACGATAAGCGTGTGGCTGGCTGGGCACTGAAGGTATTTTTAGCTGGGAGTATGGCATTAAAATCAGCCAACTAGACATGTGCCTGGGTAAAGTTTTCGTAAACTGTGTGGGAGTGCATTGTGATGGCGGCGGAGCACATACCAGAAGGGGACGAAAGGGAAGGATTCCTAGCCATCGTTGGAGATGGAAAGGAGGCCATGCAAGAATCCCTTGAATCTGGATTGGACACTGTAGATAGTGTGAGCAGGTCCATGGGCACTAGCACAGTAATGCGCAGATTTGCATGGTTACGGAAGTCGGGTTTCGCACCAGATGTGCAGAACCGTCTCCTGAACATGTCCTTTGACGGGTCTCACCTTTTTGGCAGCAAGGCTGACGAGAGCCTTGAGAGGTTGCAGATCTCAAAGGCAGCTGCCAAGTTTTTGGGAGTTGCCATCAGGCAACCTCAGCCTTTTCGTGCACCAGGTCAATCTTGGAGGAGACGATCCTATTGTTACTACTTCTCATATGGAAAGTCGAGAGGAATGGCCAGTCAAAGGGCCCAGAGAAGGGCCACTCATGGTGGACGAGGAAAGGGTGCAGTTACAGCCTCTCTGCCATCAGCGGCTGCAGCAACCGCCTCAAAACCACTTTGAGGACTTGCATCACAAGACACCTGTAGGAGGCAGGCTGTCACAGCATCTGTAAGAATGGCGAGCCATTACTTCAGATGTTTGTGCTCTAGAAATAATAGCCCAAGGTTACTGCCTTCCTTTTCTAACACAACCACTAACCAATCCACCAAGGAGACACCCTTTGAAGTTTTCAGACCCGCTCCTACAGCAGGAAGTTTTAACCCTGCTGGAGAAAGGTGCTATAGAACCGGTACCTGCAGCGGAGAGGAACAAGGGATGGTACTCCCCGTATTTCTTGATCCCCAAAAAGGACGGAGAAACTTGATCAAGTTCCTCAGGAAGGACAAGTTCAAGATGGTTACCCTTTCTCAGATCCTTCAGGACCTTCAACTTCAGGATTGGTTGGTGTCCTTGGACCTCCAGGATGCTTATTTTAATGTGCCGATTCATCTGCAGCTCATCTCAAGCACAGAAAATACCTAAAGTTTGTAGTTGGTGACTCACACTATCAGTTTCGAGTCCTGCCATTCGGATTGACCTCCGCCCGAGGGTCTTCAGCAAACTGATGGTAGTGGTGGCAGCGCACCTCAGGAGAGGGGGGATTCAGATCAGAGCACGTTCTGCAGAACAGGCACTAGATCACCTGAAAGTCACCTGCCACTTCCTCCACAGACTGGACTTCTCCCTCAATTTCAAGAAGTCACAAATGACACCACCTCAACGGCTCCAATATATAGGAGATGTATTACACACATCCCTGGGAAAGAGCTTGCTTCCCAGGTCGAGGGCTCAAGACATTCTTCAGATAGTTTCCAAATTCCAAAATGCCCAAAATCTTCAGGCCTACGACTTCTTAAGATTACTCGGCCTCATGGCATCCTGCATCTTTCTGGTGCCAGAGGCACGTCTGAGAATGAGATCCCTTCAATGGGCTCTAAACTCTCAATGGTCCCAGTTCTCAGGTCGAATGACGGATCTTCTCCAGATTCCGAACAAGGTTCGTCAAGATCTTCTATGGTGGACTTGTTCAGAGAATATCCTGAACTTTTTTGGCAACCATGGCCGGAGGTCACAGTAGTGACGGACGCCTCACTCAAGGGATGGGGAGCTCATGCCAATGATCTGACAATCAGCAGTCGGTCTCCATCAGAGTCCAAACTACACATCAACCTTCTGGAGCTGAGAGCAATCAGACTAGCGCTGAAAGCGTTCCTGCCAAGAAAATGTTCTGATAATGACAGACAACACAGTGGCCGTGCATTATCTAAACAAAAGAGGAGGTGTAGGGTCACTACCTCTGTGCAGAGAGGCAATGCAACTCTGGTATTGGGCAATTCAAGAAGGAATCTCTTCGACGGCAGTTCACCTAGCCGGGGAAAAAAATATGACGGCAGATGCTCTGAGCAGGCAGAGCACGGTGTCCCATGAATGGGAACGTGCTCAGGAAGTCATTCAAGAGATCTTTGCCCTTTGGGGAACCCCTCAAGTGGACCTATTTGCGACCAGAATCAACCGGAAGTGCGAAAGGTATTGCTCCCCGAGAGGAGCCCTGGGGGACGTGTTCGTGGTGGAGTGGAATTTACCACTATTGTACGCGTTCCCTCCGATTCCCGTCATTCCTCAGGTCATCAGGAGACTGAGACGCTTCGGGAGCCGCATGATCCTAATTGCCCCGGATTGGGCCAGGAGAACGTGGAATTCGGACCTTCTAGACCTGTCCATCTGTCCCCCAGTACGTCTTCCTCAGCGAGAGAGCCTCAACTCTTAAATGGAGGGTCAGGTTCTCCATCCACAGGTCAAAACGCTCAACCTTCACGCTTGGTGTCTGAAAGGCTGAGATACAAGGATTGGAACCTTCCAGATGACGTCATGGAGGTGTTGCTTTCGGCAAGAAGGCCAGCAACAAGGTCTCTATACCATTGCTGTTGGAAAACGTTTTGCAACTGGTGCAGAGAAAAGAATGTCGATCCTTTTCTATGTTCTATTCCGGAAGTACTGTCCTTCCTTCTGACCCTAGCACATAGAGGTCTAAATGTTGGAACCATTAAAGGTTATCTTGCGGTGCTTTCCATCTTCAAGCGCTCGTCGGAAGAATGCTCCTACTTCAAAATTCCTTTTGATAGTACAATTCTTAAAAGGACTCACTAATGTTTCCTCCTTACCCATTTCAAGTGCCAATTTGGGATCTCAATTTTGTCCTAAAATTCTTAATGTGTGCTCCTTTTGAGCCTTTGCACACTTGTCCATTAAGATTACTGACATAGAAAACAGCTTTCCTAGTTGCTTTAACATCTGCAAGAAGAGTGAGCGAATTGCAGGCACTGTCTTCTGGGCCAGCCTATACTGTGTTCCATAAGGACAGAGTTGTGTTGAGGGTTAAACCCTCATTCTTACCAAAAGTGGTATCTGATTTTCACTTAAGTCAGAGAATTGTCTTACCCGCATTCCATCCTCCACCTCATCCTAGTAAGGAGGAGGAAAGATTACACAGGTTGGATCCGAAAAGAGCTTTAAGCTTTTACAATTCTAGGCTTTCTAAGCTTAGAGTGGACAATCGACTGTTTATTGGCTACACAGGAAAGAAATGGGGTCAGTCACAAAGCAAACAATATCACGCTGGATTGTGCTTTGTATTTCAGAATGCTACAGATTAGCACAATGAGACCCACCAGAGGGTCTAAGGGCTCATTCCACCAGAGGCATCGCCTCTTCAACAGCCCTACAAAGACGTGTTCCTATAAGGTCCATTATTTGTGAAGCAACAACTTGGTCCTCGCTGCATACTTTTTCAAAATTCTGTAGCCTGGATGCTTCCCAGTCTAAGGAGCTTAATTTGGTAAAGCAGTACTATACTGAGCTATCTAAGGGTATCGAAAAATCTAACCCCTCCTCCAGAGGAATTGTCCATACTGCTTTGGGAGTCTATCTAAGATGAGGAATACGTTGGAGGACACAATCCACTCGAAGAACAAGTTACTTACCAACTGATAACGTTCTTTCGATTGGATGTTCCTCCAATGTATTCCTCATCACCCTCCCATCCTACCCCTCTGTAGATTTTTCCGGACCATTGCCACTCCAACTCTCGCAAGGCAAATACCTGTCTGCCGGCACAGTCTACACAGTGAAAAATCAATAATGAAGGGGGAAAAACAGAACGGAGGCCAACGGGTGCCGCGCGTGCTACTTATACACCCAATGACGTCACCCTCGACAGAGGCCTTCGAGGGACCATCGACTCGACGACATCGACACACGGCGCCCTCTTTTTTCCAAAGCAGCTAAAGCTGGATGGAATACATCTAAGATGAGGAATACGTTGGAGGAACATCCAATCGAAAGAACGTTACCAGTTGGTAAATAACATGTTCATCTCGATGTTCTCTATCCGCAAAGGCGACTCTAGAAATATCCCTAGAACCAATCAGGGCTAGGGCAGGGATCTCTGCAAAAATAGTCAGAATATTAGATCTATTTAAACAAACCGAGTCCCCCAGACCCAACAAGCTCTTTATTCTAACTAAAGATGATGGGTTGCTTGGTAAATTCTTGGGCCGAGTGTTTCCTTCTAGGGCCTTCGGCCCGTTTACATTACAGGAACTTTGCTCCCCACCTGATGCCATGTTTAAACCTTTCTGATTATTGGTATTAAAAGGTTTGTGGAGCCGATCTAACAGGTTCCCTATTCTAGCAGACAGGGTAGGATAAAGGGAGGCAGGAGGTATATGCTCCTCCCGAAATTCTCCCCACCCTTGCCCACTCTGTCAAGGTATTTACCACATTCAAAAGTAGAGTTTTGATATCAGAAGACAAATATCTTTGTTCAGGACCCCATATAGAGAGAGGTACTGACATGCTATTTTTCTCCATATGAATTGCATGTTGGTCAGTATTACATCCCGCTGGGCCCAAAGGAAGATATTTGTGAATCGGTTTGTTGTTCCAACATTGCCACCTTTTTAGTTTTCCCTGGGCAACATCCCCATCCCGTTCTCTGGTAGTCCTGAGGGATTTGCCCAGTAGGTTGCTGAACGTGCGGAGGACAACTAGAGAATCCATCCCCTGCCCCCAAGCTACACCTATTACTCTGTACCTGAGGGCAACTCACGTCACAATTATTTATAGGAATCATATCAGTTTGCACATTGCAGTCAACCAGCTTATTTTTCATAGACATCTCAGGTACTATAGTCCCTATTTCTGCAATAGGTAGAAGCTGCAGCCTGAACAGAGTATAGTGCAATATTTTGGGGGAAATGCCCGAGGTCTTTTCATTGCAGATTTCCACCTAATTTGTCTAATTTCCCATTGATGGAATACTTTTTGGGGGGGGTAGTTCCACAGATTTGATCCCCTTCTCGGGCAAAGTGGCCTTAGATAATACAGATTCCGGATTAGCATGAACAACCAAATTACTCAATGAGCAACGATCAACCTTTGAAATGGGTGTATTAATCTTGTTTAGAGTCCCATCTCGTGGTCCCTCCACCCCCTTATTCAGATTGACATTATCACAACATCAGATATTTCAATTATCCCAGGTGAACTATTAGTGGGTACAAGATTAATTTGGGCTAGCTGCCCCTCCCAGGGTTCACAAGGTGACCCAGTAGATATAGATCTAAGGCTAAGTTTAGAGCCAATACAATCCAATTTACAGTTTCTCTGCCAACATTTCTGTGCCAATAAAATCTATTTTGTAATTGAGTTCAGCAATAAGCCCTTGTGAGTTCTTCAGTTCAGCCCATACATTGTCATAGAGTTCCACGAATGAACTGAAGACCACATTTAGGGCTGACACCGTCATGTGAGTTAATCTAATCCTTTCGTCAAGGTCCTTCAATATATGGTGCATTTTTGGTGAGTCACTTTGTTCCCGAGAATCACCAGCAGTAGAGTTTGGCCCTTGAACTTCATCAGGCTGTATACTCGCCCCATCTATAGCATTATTTAAGTTGGTAAGAGCTGTAGGGGAGTTGTGGATTGAAGCGTCGCAGGTCTGTTGAACCAGGCCATCCAGATTCTCATTAATATTATGGAAAACCATAGCATTGTCAGCACACTAATGATGCTAATATCAGTGATATCATTCTGCTTTCCAAAGAAATCCTGAGTTGTCATTGCAGAGTGATCGAGCATTGCATTGCCTCTAAATACACTAGGCAATTTAACTTCTGTGCTGGTTGATGCTGACTTAAAAAAATAGTTATCTCTATATTGTTGGCCAACAATTGGTTTGATGGATCTCATGCTCTTTGGAATATTAGCCGGGGGGGGCTTTTCCAGATATAATTGGAGCATTTATTATTATATCCAAGCCCTCTGGAGCATCGCTGTTCGCCGTATGAGTGAAAGGCGGATTAAATTGGTCATCAATGTTAAGAGTTAGTTGCGGTACCTGTTGACCACTTTGAAGTAATCCTCTGCTACCCCCTCCAAGGTTTTCCCAATCGGAGCAGCAGGGGTAGGAGATAACAAGCATAATGAGGTGGATATCATTGAATGTGCCAGCGTGTGTAACGCTCACCTGATTCCCACGGAGGCGCAAATCTGGCTTCGAGTGCTTATACTTCGTCAATGGTGAAGCGCGGGACTCTGAAGATGGATAGGAAGGGCCCCTCTACTCTGGCTTCTCTGGCTCCCAGGAATATTCCCCTGTGCGTGAAAAGGGAGTATTACCTTCTGACAGAGTTATGCTCAAGCCTCCCACTCTCTTCCAACCCTCCACGATACCCTTCCAAGATTCCCCGTGAAGTCTCACCTTAGGGTCAGGAAGGATGAGCTCTCCATCCTGCTTCTGATGCAGGGGCGCGTTGAAACCCAGTTACTTCACTGGATTGAGGATTGATGGGAGATCAGATAAGCTTGACTATTCAGGTAAGGCGCGGTAAAAGTTCTGTTGCAAGTTCAAAAGTCCAAGCTTAATAATAATGTTCATTGTCTTGTTGCAGCAAGCGCTAATGCTTATGTCTTTTTCCCCTTAGGGGCCGGGGTTCGGAATGCCGGAGATATGGCGCCGACCCGAAGTGAAACGTGCAGTTCCAGTAAATGACAGATAAGTTCTGGATGAGCGCTCGGGTAATGTCTTTGCATTCGCTCATTCAATGTCTTTGTCTTTTTTCCCCATAGGGGCCGGGGTCCGGAAAATGCCTGGAAGCGGCAAGACCCGAAATGAAATGGGAATGACCCAACAGGTAAGTCTTAGAAGGAAACTGAGCTTTTGCTGTTCCCTTCCTTCTCTCACCTTGTTCTTGCCTTTTTCTCTCTAGGCTCTGGGAAGTGGCTGTGGATCCGGATGATCGCTGCTGAAGATGGAGGCGCCTAGGATAGGTGAGTGAAATGCAGCATTGCAGCGATCGTAGCGAAATGCTTTTGAAAATGTCTTCCTTTTCAGGATCGTAGGTGTGATGTCTCCGTGGTGCTGATTTAGCAGGTAAGGACTTTTGGTCTCCCTTTGCAGGTGACCCAGATACTGACAGGCGTGGCTGAGGGCCAGATGCAGGAGCTGACACGGTGAGCGTCCAGCTGCGAGGAGCAGAACAACGCGAAGCGTGAGTTGCTGATCAGGCGTGGTTTAAATAGCTTTGGAAGAAGTTCCAAGTGTGTATCCTTCCACCGATCAGGTATGTATCCTTCCCCGACCACACCCAGGGGAAAGTAGGTCCACATGTAAAGTAGTTCCATTCAGGCCTCAAGAGGGCCTGGATGTAGCAGCATGGTCTGCATCAGGTAAGTGCACCTTAACACACTTGAACACATGTCTAGCTTTATGAGCCTGGCGCCTAAGGCGCCAGGACAGGGGTCCAACATGAGCCTGGCGCCTAAGGCGCCAGGACTGTGTCCAAAGGTCCCCAGCTTGGGCCCGCTGGCACTTCCCTGGGGGACATGATGCCTGCCTCTGGGGTTGCTGGGTCGGACCTGGCTCCTTGGAGGTAAGCATCATGACAGCGTGCCTGACTTTTAACGGTCCCTAATCAGTTAATTATTAACAAAAGTCTGTGGTAAGGTGGGTTCCAACAGCATATTCAAACCCATTTGGCTGTGCAAACCAGAGCGCATAGTAGGCAGAGAAAGAAAAGTAATAAGCCCAATGGATAGAAAAGTGACTCAGATCAAAGGGTATGAGCAAGAGGTTACCCCGCAGTCTCTGAGTTCAAATAAACGCAGATGTACAGGACAGGGCCAAGTCCCCGATCAAAAGGTCTGCCAAACAATGCAGGTCTCGCAGTCTCTGGGAATTTATGACTACAATAAACAAACAGGCTTTTCCAGGCGGGCGTAATACTCTTTCTCATATGTTAAATTGCAGCGCCCAGCAATAATACGCACTTGCAAGTCCGTGCAGGTCAGTATTTATGAAAAAGTTCACAGTACACAGAGCAGTATTGGTATTCTCAACGAGAAACAGCAAGTAAGCAAACGACCTTGTCACCACGAACGGGCTTCTCACAATTCCGTTTCTTATCTATACCGGATCGCCAGATCACAGATACACATTCAAACTTGCCAGTGATTAAATGAAGCCAGCGGGCTCAAAGGGTCTAGCCCAACAGTCTCCCGCTCACTTATGTCAAAAGAGCAGATGTCTTCCAATCACCCCGCTGCAAATCGCACTATTAATCCAATGCGGGGAGACAAAACAGTAGCAGTGTTGATAGTATAACTCAGGCAGTTGTATAGATTGTTTACGGCTAGTAGCAGACTCACTGTATTTCCAGGGGGTGTGTTTGCTGTTTGTTGGTAATTCAAATCAGCTGAGCCATTCGCACAGAGGCATACAGTCGTCACGCTTGTAGTATGCAGGGAGTCAACAGCCAAACAGCCCCACACAGTGTTTACAGCACCCTTATCACTCCAGCGGGTTTATCGCCGCAAGGGGAAACCAGACCTGCTTTTGTTTCTTGGTTTCCTCCCGTGGGTGGTGCCCTGGTCCGTAAGGCAACAGTAGCTTGGAGCTCCATGCAGCAGAACAGGGTGAATTAAAGCAGAATAAAGAGCGCAACTCGCTCAAAGCAGCATCTTAACATCTGACACTCTGCGGCATGCCGCTAAACATGGCAGCATCACCAACTTGCCTGAAAGCTGCGACCAGGAAAGGCTATAGTTTTCTGGCCACCTTAGAAAGAGGTGAAATGCATCCCTGATATCCCATAACACTGTGTATTTGGCGTCTGGCGGCCTCTTTAGCTTCACTCCTTTGAGGAGTCGCACAACCTCAGGGTGCTCCCCTACAGGTCCACCTTGTCGTCTCCTGCCGACCTGCAGACCCCTATCGTTCTGTATCGCAGCAGTCTTGTAATCTTTTTGCTAGGAAGTTGAGAATGTGAACTACAGGGGCTGAAACGAGATCCAAACCATGTTCTGTGCACCATTGGGCCCAACGGTCCCAAGCGGCACCATAGCTCTGAATGGTGAAAGGTGCCCAGGAGTGTCTGATACAATCTGCAGCGAGTTGCGAAATGCCTGGCAACTCCCATATCTTCCTGAAACCCTGCAGGAAATCCAGTGCAGCGTGCCCGCCTCTATGAGTGGGTGAGGCAGGCTGGTCGGGCCGAGAAGGTCTTGGTGATGGGGAACTATCCTCAGAAAATCAGAAGAAAGTTCAATTGCTGCTGGAAACCAGGCCTGGGACTTCCAAAACAGTACAATCACCACCAGCTCCGCTTGTTCTCTGCAGACTTTCGCCATGGCTCTCGTGAGCATGATGAACGGCGGAAAGGCGTAGTGCACTGCTCTGTTCCACGGGTGCAGAAAGACATCTGTTCCCGCTGCTCCCGAGTCTATTCTCCAGCTGAAGTACCTGTGTGTCTGCGTGTTCAGTCTGGACGCAAATAGATTGGTTTCTAGGGGACCCCAAGTTTCCTGCAACTGGCTGAATATTTGAGGATGTAGCTTCCAGTCTCTGGTGTCTACAAGTTCTCCAGCATGGGGTCTGGCATGGATTCACATGCTCATGAATATTCCTCGTCGTCAGGCTGGGAATCCTCGGTAAAGAAAAAATCAGTATCAGTTTCGTTTCTGATCTGTCTTTCGTAGTAGTAACCAATCGCTGATCTCTGCGTCATACTGACCACAGCCAATGACTGCCATCTCCCTAAGCCCCGCCTCTGGCAGCCATCTTCAGATTTTTACCGCACGTTCAAGTGTTGGGAGTCCCCGTGCTTAGCTCTCGAGCTTTTGCTGCGTGTTTCGCGCTTTTTCAGGTGAATTTTCACATTTATTCGGTTAATCGAGCCTCAAGCTCCACCGTTTCTACTCCCGTTAACAGGTAACCGTTGCGGGATTTTTTCTACGCCCCTCAAGGGTGAAGATTTCATCGAATCAACCTCACTGGAGGATTCCAGAAGATTCGCGGCCTACTTCGAGATGGCCCAGAACGCGAGTTTGTCACCCGGACCCAAGCTGTTTCGCAGCTGCCCTGGATGCGGGCTGCAGAATGTGTTTAAGGAGGACGAACATTCGCGATGCCTCTACTGTCTTCATGGGGACAAGACTCATGTAGAGAAGGACTGCCAGTTCTGCAAGAACTTGTCGGAGCGGACCATGAGGGACAGTCGATCCCGTCTCGCCAGCTGGTTGGAGAAGGGCTCAACGGGTGAGAAGAAGAAGAAAGGGTCCGGGCGGGCTTCTAAGTCCTGTGCGGGCGCCCCGGCGACGGGGGCCCAACACCAGGCCAAGCGCTGCAAGTCGGCTGGCTCCGGGAGCGCCGAGAGGTCGGGCTCTGCGGTTGCCAGGCAGGGCGCACCTTCCCCGGCACTGTCAACCACGAGCCAGCGCTCCGGTTCGGGTAAGAGGAAGTCCGAGACCCCGGGTAAGCTTCAGGAGAAGCCCCGGCCGATCTCGGGAGAGGGGGAGCGAGGCGTCGCCCCTCCCCCTAAGGAGAAGGCCCGGGACGCACCTAAGGTGGTGAAGGCCCCTACCCAGCAGGCAAAGGCCTCCATCGAGGCGATCGCGGCGACTCTGGCCAAGCCGGCAGAGACCCCGCCAGCGGAGACTGCCTCCGGGACTAGAGTTTCCCTGCCGCCAAGGAGGGAATCCTCTTTTCAGCCCATCGTCATGGCCCCCATGATGGAATAAGTGAGGGGGGGCACGGTAGCCTCCTCGAGCTTGGAGTCAGCCTCGGAGGGGGAACTGACCGAGGCCGTGAGGAATCTCGAAGTCCAATTCGAGAAGGTTCGATCCCGCAAGGAAGATCCTCGGGAGATAACCGAGGAAGATGGCGAGGAAGAGCAGCCTTCCCTTCCGGCGCAGCCGGAACCTAGGCCTCAGGATAGCTCGGGGGCCATTTTGTTTGCGATCCAGTCCTTATGCTCTGAGAGAAGGACGAGATTACCACGGCCCAGGCCGGAGGACTCGCAACCTGGCCCGTCGGGAAGTCCTCAGAACAAACGACGGAGGACCCAACCCTCTCCTCCACTCGCCCCCGTAAGGCCTGCAGTTCCCTCCTCATACTCCCACGAGTCGGGAGATGACTGTGCGGTGGGCTCGATGACGGAATGAGTCTCCCGTCGCACGGGCCTCTCTGCCCGACGAGATTGGCTCATTCCACGTCATGATCGCCAGGGCGTCTGAATTGTTCCAGCTCTGCCCGGAGGAGCAGAAAAAGGAAGGTTTCCTCTATCAGCGCCGGGAGGCCAAGAGGAACACTGTCATCGTGGTGCCTCTAATCGATGACATCTGGGAGGAGGGCCTGTCGGTACTCAAGAACCCCTCCACGGTACCAGCCAAACGGGACCGGTACGAGAAGAAGTACCGGGTCCCCGAGACCGCTCCCCTGTGTCTCAGGGCCCAGCCAACGCCAGACTCAGTCGTCTCGGCGGCGGCGAAGAAGAAAGAGGCAGGGTCAAGAGCCTCAACGTCGAATTCCCCTCCGGACAGCGAGGGAAGGAAGTTGGACGCCATGGGGCGACGGGTCATTTCGTCGGTGGCGACGACAATCAAAGCGGCCAACGCCCTGGCGATCGTGGCCCGTTACGACAGGGAGCTGTGGTTTAAGCTGGCCACCATATTGGACTTCCTACCGGACAACAAGAGGTCCGAGGCCCTGGAAATACTTCAAGAAGGCGAGGTGGCGTCGGACAACGCCATAACGGTGGCAACCGATATTGCCGATACCGGGTTCCGCCAGCTGGGCAACAAAGTTTGCCTACGACGATGGGGTTAGCTCCGGGCGACCGACTTCCGGCAGGACGTCCAGACCAGGGTGTTGGACATGCCGTTCGACAGCAGCAACTTGTTCGGGAAGGCGGTGGACGAATCCCTCCAAGCCATAAAGACGGACACAGAGACGGCCCGCGCCCTAGGAGCCCTTCAGCAACGATGGCCCTTTCGGAGCTCCGGAGGCAGACAAGGGGCCTCCAAGGGATCCAGCGGTGGCTCGTCGTCCACTCGTCGCCAGGCGGCACGCTCCTCGTCTCAGGAGGCCTACAGGGGTCGCGGCAAGCAGGGAGCGCCTCGCCGCCATCGGCAAGGTGGCCAGGGCGGCAAGGCCACCACCTCCAAGCAGGACTGAACCGGCCGTAGCATCGGGCCCCCACCGAAGCACCCCAGTGGGAGGCCGGCTGACGAATTTTGTCGGCGTGTGGAAGTCCATCTCCACCGACCGTTGGGTGCTGGATACCCTGGCAAGAGCACACTCTATCGAATTCCTGAAGAAGTGCCCTCACGTTCCACCTGTGGCCAGGAAGGAAAATCAAGTCCCGCAACTGCTGTTGGAAGTACGGGCGATGCTCAGGAAAGGCGCCATCGAGCTCGTCCCGAAGAGGCTCCGGGGTGTACTCAAGGTACTTCCTCGTCAGGAAGAAGACGGCGTCTGGCGCCCCATCCTGGACCTTCGTCGTTTGAACAAATACATCAGGTCACAAAAGTTCAGGATGGTCACCCTCTAGCACGTGCTGGGACAGCTGGAGGAAGGCGACTTTCTATCGTTGTTGGACCTGGAGGATGCATACTTCCACGTTCCCATCCTCAAAAGTCACCGAATGTTCCTCAGGTTCGTCGTCCAGGGACGCCACTAACAATTCAGAGCACTGCCGTTCGGATTGAAGTCAGCCCCCAGGGTCTTTACCAAGTGCCTAGCACCTGTGGCGGCGCAGCTGCGCCTGCAGGGGATTCACGTCTACCCCTACCTGGACGACTGGCTCATCCACTCAAGGACGAGGGAACTCGCCGTCGAACACACTGCGAGGACCGTCCAGCTACTCACAGACCTGGGATTTGCAATAAATTACCCAAAGTCCCACCTGGTGCCGTCGCAGGTGGCCCTGTTTCTGGGAGCGAAGCTCGATACAGTGAGGCGCCGGGCGGCACCGTCGGAAGAACGGACGAAGACCATTCTGGGCAAAGTGCAGCGCCTGCTAGCCACGGGCGTGGCCAGGGTGAGGTCCATCAAGTCCCTCCTGGGGATGATGTCCTCTTGCATCTACCTGGTGCGCCTCTGCAGACTACGGATGCGCCCTCTTCAAGAATTTCTCGACGCTCATTGGATGCAGGCGACGGGCACCTTCGAAGACAGGGTCCCCCTCAACGAGGTGTTCCGGCTGGCGATTCAGTGGTGGGGCGTTCGAGCGCACCTCACGGCGGGCAAGGACTTTCAGACGCCGGCGTACCAGGAGACGGTGACGACGGACGCTTCCCTGGAAGGTTGGGGCGCCCACACCGGAGATCTCCACGCAAGAGGCCTCTGGCTCCCGGAGGAGAAGCTCCTGCACAATCATCATCCTGGAACTCCGAACCGTGTTGTGGGCTCGCAAATCGTTCCTCCCGTCGCTCAAGGGCAAGGTGGTGCAGATCTTCACGGACAACACCACGACAATGTTTTACATACGGAAGCAGGGAGGCACCAGATCCCCAGCCCTATCCAAGGAGGCACAGGATCTGTGGCACTGCGCGGTCGCCCAGGGGATGTTCCTGGTTCCCTTCCACCTGGCAGGAGAAAGAAACACCATCACCGACTCGCTCAGCAGGGAGCTGCGCGCGTGTCACAAGTGGGAGCTGCGCCAGGATCAGGTGGATCAACTCTTCCGACGATAGGGCAAACCCCAAATCGACCTGTTCGCAACAGCGACGAACTCGAAGTGCCAGAGGTTCGCCAGCAGGTTTCCCCAGCCAAGAAGCATGGGCGATGCGTTCTCGTTCCCCTGGGACGGCCTATACCTGTATGCGTTCCCTCCGTTGCCGTTGCTGCTTCGACTCATCAAACAGCTCAAGAGGTCCCGGTGCAGGATGATGCTCGTCGCATAGGCGTGGCCGAGGCAGATCTGGTTCCCGGACCTTCTGGACTTGTCAACCTCCCCATCCATCAAGTGCTGCCGTACCTGCTATCGCTGGCGAAGGCTGGGCTAGCCCATGCCTCTATTAAGATTCATCTGGCGGCGATCTCCAGATATACCAGAACCACAGGACGGACGTCCCTGTGGTCCCATCGACTGGTGAAAGAGTTTATGAAAGGACTGTTCCGGTCGTTCCCGCCGGTGAAGGCCCTGGCCCCGGCTTCGGAACTTAAGGTGGTGCTGACTAGGCTCATGGGGCCCCCATTCGAGCCGATGCACTCCGCACCAATGAAGTTTGTGTCGTGGAAGACTGCATTCCTGGTGGCCATTACCTCCGCACGACGAGTGGGAGAGATCCAGGCCCTATCCTTTAAAGCACCGTACTTGACTTTCCATGCCTCGAGGGTGGTGCTTAGGACGCACCCCTCCTTTATGCCCAAGGTGCCGTCGGACTTCCATCTTAACGAGCCCCTGGTGTTACCTGTTTCCTCCCGTCTCCTTCGTCGCCGGCCGAGAGGACTTTGCACTCGCTGGATGTGGCTAGAGCGCTGAAGTTCTACGTGGACCGCACAAAGAGTTTTCGGAGGACATCACAGCTGTTTGTGAACTTTGGACCTGTGAATCAAGGGAAGGCTCTCTCGAAGTCTTCTATTTCCAGATGGCTCTACAGCTGCCTCATGCACTGCCACCGGTTGGCTAACCGACCGCTGCCAGGCCGTCCGAGAGCCCATTCGACCAGAGCGATCGCTGCTACTACGGCGTTCCTATCTGGTGTGCCCCTGCTGGACATCTGCAGGGCTGCTACGTGGAGGTCGACGCACACCTTCACGAGATTCTACTGCGTCGATAGGGATTCCAGGGAGGCGTCCAGGGTCGGCCAAGCAGTGCTGCGCAACCTGTTCGCTTAAGGTGAGCCTGGTGAGGAGGTAAGAGATGCTTAATGTTGAGTTGTTGTATTGCTTAATGTTGAGCCTTTGCCACCTCCCGTGGTTGTGCATGTGTGTACTGCTATGTATTCTTATATTCATGAGCATGTGAATCCATTCCAGACCCCATGCTGGAGAAGGAACAAGTTACTTACCTGTAACTGTTGTTCTCCAGCATGGGTCTGGCATGGATTCACATACGAACCCTCCCGCCTACCCCTCTGCGGCTCTTCACTTGGTCATACTGCCACTTCACGTGCTACCAAATCTGAAGATGGCTGCCAGAGGCGGGGCTTAGGGAGATGGCAGTCATTGGCTGTGGTCAGTATGACGCAGAGATCAGTGATTGGTTACTACTACGAAAGACAGATCAGAAACAAAACTGATACTGATTTTTCTTTACCGAGGATTCCCAGCCTGACGACGGGAATATTCATGAGCATGTGAATCCATGCCAGACACATGCTGGAGAACAACAGTTACCGGTAAGTAAGTTGTTCCATATGGTCCCTCCCAGCTCGTTTATGTAGCGTACAGCTGAGATGTTGTCCATCTTGAGCAAGACGCAACATCTGACCCTGACCTTGGTGAAAGCGCGAAGTGCGAACAAACCTGCTAGAAGTTCGAGACATTTTATATGCAACTTAAATTCTTCTTCCGACCATTTTCCGCCTGTCTCTGCTTGTCCGCATCTGGCTCCCCAGCCTGATCTGCTTGCGTCGGACTCTGTCCCTAAGTCTGGCACATTGCCGAAAATCCCTCGGCAGTTCCAGGCTTCCATATTCTGAAGCCACCAATGTAGTTCGTTGATCACCTCCTGACCCAGGGTCACTACCTGATGGTAACCCACTCCTCCTTGCAAATGTCTTATGTTGTTCCTGTGAAGGGCTCCTTAATGGTGTGGGCCGGGAAAAATCGCTTGAATCGAGGCCGCGAGCAGTGCCACTATCCGGGCTAGATTCCGAAGCGAAATATTCTTCTTTGCTATCGCTGCCCTGAGCTCCTTCTTGAGATCTCTCACTTTGTGTCCCGAAAGTTGGAGAACTGCCTTTGGGGTATCTATTGCGAACCCCAAGAACTCTAGCCTCTGAAGTGGCTGAAGCTGTGATTTGTCTAGGTTCACTACAAAACCCATCAAGCTTAAAAGACTGAAAATCCAACGAACATCCCTGGAGAACGTTACTTTGTCTGGCCCCAACACAAAACTGTCATCTGAATAAATTATAACTTGTATCCCTCTCTTACTTATGGCCGCTGCCACGGGTCACATCAGTTTGGTAAATGCCCAAGGAGCAGATGCAAGGCCAAATGGGAGACCCGTGAATCGCCATACCTCTCCGTTCCATCAGATTCGCAGGAATCTCTGATGTCCTGTCGCCATCGGAATCGTGAGGCATGTGTCTTTGAGATACAACCAATCTAGCCAATCCCCTGAACGCAGGACATCTCAGAGCAGGTGGATACCCTCCATCTTGAAATGGTTGTATATGAGCCATTTGTTAAAACTCTTTAAATTTATCGCTGGCCTTACTTTCTCTGCCCTATGAACCAGGAACATATTGCTGAGGAATCCCGCTCCCCCTTGGTTGTCGCGTTCTGTCACATTCTTGTCTACTAGCTTTAACAGTTCGCTTTGCAACAGTGCTGCTTCTTCTTATGGCATGTGTATCGGCTGAGGCTCTATTCTCTGTATGGGGTCTCCTACAAATTACATCTGTAGACCTGCTACCGCTTGGAGAACCCATGCATCGCTCGATAAAGCTCTCCATTCGCGCAAAAAGTGCAGGGTTCTCCCCTGCTTGTTTGCATGCTGTACTCACTGGCTCCGGCATTCGGCTGCCTGTAGGAGCCTCTTCCTCTACGACCTCTGGAGAATCTTGTTCTGGTCGGGAAGAAGGTGTCTTGCTGTCTTCCCTCCCAATATTGGGCACACGGCCCCTGAGGTCTGCGTTGGAAGTTATAGCAACCGGACGAACGACTCCAGTGACGTCCGGTCCCTGCAAAAACTCGCCGTGGGAATATCTTCCTAATGGAGCTCTGTGCTTTCTCCAATGCTGAATAAGTTCAGACGAACTGGGCCTTCTCTTTCGCAAATCTGTCTTCAAATAACAGCCCTTTGGCCCCTTCCCCCACCTCATAGGAGGCTAAGTCACTGAGTTTCCCGTCAATTCTCAATAACACACCTCTCTTCTTTCCGAAGAGAGGGCACAGTTAGCATTGCCTAGGAGGCATACTGCGAGCTGTGCCCTGTTACCCAGTGCCTGGGGATCAACTGGTGTGCCTGTGTCTTCGGCCTTCCCTGCCAAATCGATTATTTTGGCCAGCGGGCCGGCCAGGTCAAGGACCTTATCTTGACACTCCCTCCAGGCGCAGTCCACACCCTTCCTGATGTCTCTCGCCACCTTGGTTGCGAAGGTGACCATCTTCGGGGCGACGTACGGTGTCTCAGCCAACTTGCCTGGCAACTCTGACCGCAGGCATTCTGACCTCATCCGAGAGCGCACCTCCCTGTCTAGGGGCTTTCTAATATGTTGAGCCATATACAAAGCGACCCGGGGTGATGGCACCCATTCCGAGGACTTGGGGTGTCTGATGGCTTCTGGGTCAAACATGTCCCCTGTATTGTCTTCCTGCTCTGGAGCGACGTTCTCTTCGATGGGCCCTTTGAGGACATCCTCCTCCTCCCCACCTATGTCATCGGGCGAGTTGCCTTCATCATAGTCCCCCACATTATTCACCCCTCAGGCAGGGGGACTGTCATGGCGTTCCACTGTTTTTGCAAGGAAGGATTTCTTTAATCTGGCAACAGGGTCGTCTTGTCCTTGGGGGACAGCGTTCACTCTTTCCTGTTTGCTGGGGGGTGGGGGCAAAGAGTTTTTCCTCTTCCGAGCCACCTTACACCCCTTTTGTTCAACCCCTCCTTGGGGGTATACAGCTGATGTGCCTTCTCCAGGGCTGTCTGCCCATCTTTTTCTTGAGGCTAGCTGCTCCCATTGCTCAGCCATCAAAGCTTCCAACATGTCTAGCCTCTGAGCTATGGGTTGTACCCATTGAGATAGTGAGTCACCCAGAACCTTTTTAAAGCTGAGCGACAACTCAGATTCCTGCTGGAAGGGCTCTTCCACCCGTTCCTCCTCACTCCACTCTGGAGTAGTTGACTGGGACCCTCTTGGAGCCTCATAGTGAGCCATAATCCTCTGTGGTTGGCAGACCCAATTTTCGAGAGTCAGCTTAGAGAATTAGGCTCTGCTGCAGAGTGCCTTCAAAGACATATGTTCTTATTTTTGTTTTTTTTTGTTTTCTGCAACTCTAGACCTTGCTGTGATATGCCGCGGTGTTTGTCTGGAATGCCGCCGTTGAAAACAGACCCCGAGAATGGCAGGAAGCTTGCAAGCCTCCCTGCTCCTCTGGGTCTTGGCGATCGCCGTTTTCGCTGGTTCCACGCATGTGACCAGAAACGTGAGGAGCGGGGCTGGGTGCCTAATATGAGCGCATTCGCTCGTGGTCCCTATCCCGACTCCTCGTAACAATTCCAACTTCTATTCCTTTTAACAAGGTAATTACGTACACGCACGCTCGCGTTTGCTTGTACCACTTATATGGTTCCATGCACTGCTCAATAACGAACAAGTTCAATGTGACTAAGCTAACGCTACGCGACTAGTAAATCAACGTGTCATATAAACTTGACCACTTTACATTAACTCCATACTCTTTACTAAGAAAGACAATTCCAAAAAACAAAAAGTGTCTAAACTTGAAAACACTCCCGTCCCCTTCACACCTTACATGCTGAAATAAATCAGTCAATTTTTATAGCATTTAAACTTTTATATAAAGAAATATCAGGTTAGAACTTAAATAGCAGCATATATTCACTTAAATCAAGAAAAACAGGTATCATATGGCTTCACATATGGCCAGCATGAGAAACAAATCAAAACAGATAAAAAATGGGGGGGCGCTGGTGAGCAGCCAACAAGATGGCTGCCTAGTCTTAACGCTCCGTGGCCCGTCTGCAACAAATCCGTTTGAATCAGCGGTTACATGAATATCCTGGAGCTCGGATCCTGAACACTTGCTCCCCAACGCCTCTACACTGTCCGGACCGGGTTTGGGCCGAAACCAGAGCTTTTTCGCTGCTTAGCTGCCAGCTGGGGCCTCCTGGGCCGCGCGATCCCTCGGCGGCCCATCCCCCATCGCCCTCGGAGACCCGCTTTACTGCTGCGGCCGGCCACCCGGCTCCTTCAGCTGCCTGCGAGGGGCACGGCCACCTTGGGCGCCGCGGTCCCCCCTCCTCCCGCCCTGGACTCTACTATCCTGCACGGCTGGGCGCCGATGACCTCCGCGCCCCCACTCTCTCCGGAGGGGGTGCGCCTGGGCTCGCCGAACTTCGGCGTGGCTTCGCTCGCCTGCCCGCTCCTGCTCTTGGGTGCGCCGGCCCCCCGGCGGGCCATTTCTCTGCGCGGTACTGCGGGGGCTGCCGGAGCGGCCCCCCACAACCACAACATCCCGCAGTCCCTGCCTGGTGGTCCGCCGCCAACATCGCTGGTCCTGTGCACATCCTGCAATTCCTGACTGGTGGACCGCCGCCAACAGTACTGGTCCGGTGAACACCCCGAAATTCCTGCCTGGCGGTCTGCCAACAACATCGCTGGTCCAGTGGTGGGGCCAGGGCTGGGCTGCGGTGCTCGGGCCACCCTGGGCTCGGCCTCCTGATACCGATTCGAGTCCTGCTACCGCCCGGATCACCATACTCTGCGTGGGGGTTCGCTCCTGCTGGGATCACCATCCATATATTGGGCCTGCGGTGCTCTGAGGTGAGGAGGTTGGGGGTGCAGAACGCTGCAAGATATGCCTATTTTACTCGGCCTTATCCTCGAGCTACGCTTGCCCCATTCCACGTGTGTCCATGGCCCCCAATTGTTCCAGACTCCCCCCTGACCACTCATCTTACGCCGGTGCGGCTCTGGGCGCTCCACCACTCTTTTCACTGGACTATGCGTCTATCTGCTATGCCCTGAGCAAACCAGGCACCCTGGACTATGCTGCCCTCCACTACTGGCTCTACTGCCTGGGGCCGTCCTGATTCTGGGGCGGGCGCCGCGGGACACAGTCCCTTCCAGGTCGCACTGCTGCTTTGACACCCTGCCTCCCTCTTGGAGTGGGCCTAGTGCCCTATAACACGCTCACTGTGAGTGCTCCTCGCTCCTGTCCCTTGAGCAGCTGTCGGCTTATTGCTGAGTGTGGGCCGCAGTCCCTTTATAATCCCCCAGGCCCCCATTGCTGCCTTTTTGTCCTGCACTCCCTACTATTTTTGGTGTACACCCCAAACATGTCCGGCAAGGCACAGGGGGCCAACAAGGCCGGAGCAATGGACAAGTTTGCCAAATCACTTGCTAAACAAGACCAGAGTGGGGCTGCCCTCCCTCAGGACGACCTGGATGCATCCTCATGTCCTCCCCAGCCAGACCTCACGACACTCATGGAGTCTATGGCCAAAAACCTTGCGGCGTTTCATGAGAAATTGGATGACATAAACACCAATGTGGCATCACTACGCACCAAACTGGATCAGCATGGCACCAGGCTGGTGGAGGCCGAGACCAGGGTTGGGGCCACTGAGGATGTGGTACATGTGCTCTGGAATACTGTTTCTGACTTGGTGCAAGATATGAAGCAGGTCAAGGCGAAGTGCGACGACTTAGAGTCCAGATCCCGCAGGAATAATATCCGCATTGTTGGGGTTCCAGAGACAGCCCTCAAGGGCAAAATGGAACTTGCAGTCGAGACCCTTCTGAGAGACCTCCTGGGGGATCCTCAACTTTCCCCATTTTTCACTATTGAGCGCGCCCATCGCTCACTGGCCCAAGCCGGGTGATTTCCCCAGACCAATTATTGCCAAGGTCCTCCGCTTCAGGGACAAAGACCACATTCTACGCCTGGCCCGCGAAAAAGGGAAACTGAAATTTGAGTCCCAGACTATCCGCATATTTCCCGACTTCTCGGTCAACGTTCAAATGGAGCGCAGACAGTTCAATGGTGTGAAAAAACTGCTTAGAGAGAGGAAAGTGGAATACGCCATGTTGTTCCCTGCAAGGCTGAAGCTCACCCACCCCAACAAACTGTACTTTTTCACAGTCCCAGAGGAGGCGGTGAAATTTATTGAGGCCCATATTCCGGTCCCTGGGCCGACGGGTGACCCTGTGGATGAGGGTTAAGCCGGCCTCTCCTGTACCCATTACTTGAATTTTTTGGTATCGCTACCACCCTTGACAAATGCATTCTTTTGTAATCTCATGTATTCTTACCTTTGTGCATGCATTCATTGTTGTAACTCATTGTGCAGATTCATGAAACGTAATGTGGGTCAAAGGCTTAGGGTCTACGGTTCATTGCACTTAAAACTGTGATCCCCTACTCCTATACCCCCTACTTATCGAACTCTACTATATTGTCTCCTTTGATAAATTTTATTTAGTTACTGCTGCAAGCTATTTGGTGTACTCCACCGTCAATCAGCTTGGTCTGGCACACGGCAGCGGCTTCCCCCACTGCAGTTACAACGCCGAGTTAGGCTTGTTTTGTTCACTGGTTGCTCCCCTGTTGGGTGTGGGGGCTCGGCCTGCCCCGTTGGGATTGGCACGGAAGCCATGAGACTTTGGGTGGGTTCTTGGGCACTGCTGTGTTGGGGAAGGCAGTGAGGGATGGGGGAGGATCAGTTGGGGAATGTTTTAACAAAAATGGTGAGACTGGTAGCCTCTGCTATGATGTATCTGGCCACTGTATTAGGGGCTGGCACTTGTTCGACAAGCTATGACACACATTACTCTGATCCCCCCCTAAAGCCCTACTGAATGGCCATTAGGCTAATGTCTTGGAATATCAGAGGGCTCAGCAATTTCACAAAGTCGCGTAGGATCACGGCTTATGTCCAGAGACATGGGGTTAAAATACTACTTTTACAAGAAACCCACGCCCTCACACATCTCTCAGCCTCTCTTGCTCCGGCATGGGGCCCCAACAAATACTACACGGTGTTCTCCTCACAGTCCAGAGGAGTCCTCACCTTGATTCACAAGTCTGTGGGGTTCTCCCTTCGCACCAGCCATATTGATGCCCGGGGCAGATATGTGATTCTTCACTGTTTCCTTGCTAATACAGAGTGGCTCCTGGTTAACACGTATGCCCCATGCATCGATGCACCCGATTTTTTTAGACCACATCCTTGACATCCTCCTAGGTTATGTGGGGGTTCCCATTATTTGGGGGGGGGGACATGAATCTCATCCTGGACTCCGACTTGGACAGATCTGGTGTTGCACCAAGAACACTGTCCAGAGCCGCTCGCCGTCTTCAGGCGCATACGCTCTCTGCCGGTCTGGTAGACGCCTGGAGAGAACTCCACCCAATGTCGAAAGAGTTTACATTCTACTCCTCTGTCCATGACAGCCACTCCAGGATAGATCTTTTCCTTCTCTCTGCAGGGCTCATGGGCAAAACACTCACCACACAGATTCTGCAGCGCACGCTATCTGATCACGCCCCGATCACACTGGACATTGCCCTGCACCCGGCCCTCCCCAGCACTCTAACTGGCGGTTTAAGTCAGACGCATTGCATGATGTTGTCTTCAGAGCTGACATCCTAGCAGACGTCACCTCGTTTTTTGATAGTAATAAACGGCACGACACAACTGATGGGGTGAGATGGGAGGCCTTTAAGGTTTACATCAGGGGCATGTGTATCTCCAGGGATGCAGGAGTCCTGAAAGATATTTGAAATTCCATGCGCCGCTCTGAGTCCACACTTGGGGAACTAGAGCGCAAGTATGCAATCAACCCCTCTCCGCCCAAGCTTGCACAGATAAGAACCGAACTAGATGCGTTTGAGTCCTTTGCCCGCAGTGAGATCAGGCACCTTGCCCGGTCCATTGCGGCCCGAAAGTATGGTGAAGGAGAGAGGCCGGGCCGGACCCTTGCCCGCCTCGCCCGGGCCAAGGGCGGTAGAGCTCGAATTGACAGTATCATAGACAATGGCGGGGTACGACATTGGTTTAATCCGCCCATTCTCGAGACCTTTGCAGACTTCTATGCAACCCTCTACGCCCAGCAACCTGAGCACAGCCCGCAGGATCTGGACAACCTCCTAGAACGCATCCCAATGTCCCTTATATCTCTAGCCACCAAAGAACAATTAGATGTTCCCTTCACGAAATCACTGCTGTTATCTCGGCCCTCTCCAAGGGTAAAGCCCCCGGTCCGGACTGCCTGACCGCCGAGTTTTACCAGGAACATGTGGCCCTCCTTGCTCCACGCCTCCATGAGGTTTGGGAGGAGTGGATTCGTCTTGCTTCCCCCCCCCTCCCCACCCCCCGGTCCCTATGTGAGGCTGTCATCACCGTACTCCCCAAACCGGGTAAGCCTCTGGATGAATGTGGCTCCTATAGACCTCTGTCCGTTATTAACACTGATACCAAAATCTTCGCCAAAATCATCGCAAATAGGTTCCTCCCCATCATGAAATACCTGATTCACCCTGACCAAAGTGGTTTTGTCCCGGCCCGTTCCACTGCCTTAAACATTCGGCGACTATTTAACGTCATCTCTAGAATAGACCCCCAAGCCAACGCAGTGGCCGTGACGTTGGATGCCCAAAAAGCATTCGACATGGTCTCGTGGCAGTATCTGTGGGCGGTGCTCGAGAGGATGGGGATAGGCCCATACATGTTGTCCTACATCAAACTCCTATACACTAGCCCCGTGGCCAGGGTCCTAGTTAACTCTCACCTGTTGGCTCCCTTCTCCCTCCACAGGGGGACGCGACAGGTGTGCCCGTTTTCTCCCTTGCTGTTCGCGATGGCCATTGAGCCCATGGCGGATAGTGTACGAAACAACCACGTGTGCAAAGGGATTCGGCTGCGGGATACCCCCGAAATGATATCACTGTACGCTGATGACGTGCTTCTATACATTAGAGACCCCTCAGTCCACCTTGACCCGATCATGTGTGATATTATCAAAATTGGCACATTTTCGGGCTTCACTATAAATTACACTAAATCAGAAATCCTACCCCTTACGCCTGCAACGCCCCAACCTGCATGCAGATTTCCTCTCAAATGGGCACCAGGGGGCATCAAATACCTAGGGGCCCAGGTATCCCTCTCAAAAGCCTCCTTATTGTCTGATAATTACGGGGCTGCCGCGCAATACGTCGGCGCCAGGATGGAAAGATGGCATAACCTCCCCCTCTCACTATCAGGGAGACTGTCCCTAATAAAAATGATCATAGTTCCGAAACTCCTTTACATATTCGCTAACCTTCCACTATGGCCCGGGAAACAGTACTTTGCAGACCTGCATGCGGGATGCGTCCGTTTTCTGTGGCATTCTGGTGCTGTGCGCAGAAAGTGGCAGCATATGACTCTTCCGTATGAGAGGGGTGGCTTCAGTGCACCTGATCTCACCCAGTACTGGATAGCCGCTCAGGCCCAGCATGCTACATACTGGTACCAACACCAACACCAGGACCCCACCCCCCACCCCGCATGTTAAGCTTGAGATCCTGGCAACCGAGGAGGTGAATGTCATGTCCTTGATCCTTTTTCACTCGTACCGTTCGGAAGCCCCTGCTCACCCAGTGGCCTCCACTATAAGGGCGTGGCGGCAGATTCTGAAGCCTGGTTCTGGCTCCCCCCGTACTACAAATGGCTTCCCCTCTGGTCGTTCCCTGGCCTCACCCCCACACAAGATAAGCTCCTCATGCGTTACTGGTAGGAACTGGGTTACAGACCATTCTCCGACCTGTTCCCTGATGGGAAATTCATCACCCCAGATACATGGAAGCCAGGGCACTCCAAGTCCTCCCTGGAGTTGCTACAATACTTTCGATTTAGGGCGGCGGTCCAAGACATGTGGCCTTCATATCCGGACGAACCCCCTGAGTCCCCCGAGGTCTGCTACATCTCCAAATCCGCTGGGGGTAGGGGCATTGTATTCTCCCTTTATAAAATGTTGATGGTGCAAGCTGTAGAACACCCCTGCACTGTTCAGGATGCCTGGCGCAGGGATCTGGGATTAGACATCATGGATGGCATGTGGACCAAAATGTGCATGCATACACGCAAGGTTTCTCTTAATTCTAGAGCTAGATGTGTTCAATACAAGCTACTCAATCGCCTGTACTACACTCCCCATGCGATTGGGAAATTTGCCCGGGATCAACCCCACCCATGTCAAAGATGCAGATCCAACGATGCGGACCACGCTCGTATGTTCTGGTCTTGTGGGGCACTGGCACCGTTCTAGAATGCGGTGCTTCAGACTCTCTCCGAAATAGTGGGGTTCAGTGTTGACCCTGACCCCCTGTCTCTTCTGTTTGGGCTCTGGGAGGGAGCTGAGGCGAAACGGGAGGCTACATTTCTGAATGTGGCGGCGAGTGTGGCCAAGAAATGCATTCTGCAATGCTGGTAGCGCAGATCCCCCCCCTTCCTTAGAAATGTGGCTGAAAGCCCACACCTGGAGGCAATCTTGTGAAGAAGACTACAATAACATGCTGCCCAGTAATGCGCGTCCTAAAACCATATGGACGGAGTTTTGTAGCTACTTGAACCGCAAAGTGGACCTGGAGCTGTTGTCATCTCCCCCTTCTCCTGAGTGGGGGGTCAGAGCGCACTACATGACGTATGCCTCTATTGTATTTGACCTCTGATAAGATTATATGCCACCCTCTGTAGAATTTGTGCTTTTCATTCATGATTTAAATGCAAACTGTGTGTTTTGGCTTGGTGTTACTTGTGATGGGCAAGCTGCTTCTTCTTGCCAATAAAGAAAAGTTGAAAAACAGATAAAAATGGACTCCCAATTTTGAAATACAGCTTCAAGCTCTACGCGTTTCGGGGAATAACTCCTTCTGCAAATACAGATATGTACAAAATTAACAGTCATCTCATGGTTCACTCAGTTTCAACTGCCTAAACAAATTCTACAAAAGCTGTTCATTAAATGTCATGTTTACACACAAATCCACAGAAGTTATACATGATCATGTCAAGTGGTTGTTTAATCACAGTAATGCAACTGGTGTGACTCCAAAAGTAAACCTCAAAGTGAATAATATCTAAACAAAAAGACTTTTATATGTACCTTGAAATGGAAATATTGACAAAAAATATTTGATGTATTTCTGTGCACGGTGTGCACAGAAACCAGGATCCCTGTGGAGACGCCTGCAGTCGTCAGCAAAATAGTATGATTGACGAACTCTAAAATACCAAAACATATCAATGAACACCAACTAAACAAACTAAACAAAAACAACTTAATAGCTAAATAAAACATTCAAGTGCACCTAAATCAAGTCATCAACCCCTCTGTGAAACACCAAAATCACCAAAATCAAAGTAAACCTTTTGCCACCACCTCTACTGAAAACTATACATTAAAATCACCCATCCTCAAAGCAAACCTAACCTGTGAATTCAACCCTACCTCCACAGTGATACATTTACCTAGAGCGTGTTCCTGCCAACCTATCCCAGTATGCTCACTTAAGATAATTTCAGAACGTAGAAAATCTGCATCCAACATGAGGCATCCTGCCTATTGTGAAATCGTACTGTGGAACTATTAAAATAAACTCATAATAGCCCTTTTAACTCAATACACCTTTCCAATGAAAAAACGTCCAAAAGACAAAATCTTACCTTATGGGACACACCGCTTCACATAAAGTAGAACGGCTACTCTCCCATTCACACGCATCGCTTCCAAACCACGGATGCACTTCCTAACGTTATTTATGCTAGCTCCAACACAGAAAATCACCACACCTCGTGTAACATGAGACTGTTACACCTTAACTATAAAGACCAATTCCCAATAAAACCAGAAACACTTATCTGAGGAAGCAAAAAGAAAAAGAAAGAGGAATGGACCTGGGGCTGGAGGATCTTATACCCCGGGCAAGCACCTGATAAGTGGAGAAGAGGAGCCTCAGGAATACCAGGGACTTGGAAGGCTCATGGGACTCGTAGTAGTAAAAAGGGAGATTTCTTGAAAACTCATTGTATTTACCCTTTTTTCTCATATCCTGGAAGAAAACGGGAAAATACCCAGTTTAAATGTTTACTGTTTTGGAGTGCTGAGGTGGTAGCAATAAAGAAAGTTAAAACATGATGCTCACCTCCTGTCTTGACATAGAATTGTACCCCTTGTTTTGTCACAGTTGAGATGCATCCTGTTATGATTCAGTAATGTGGCCACTTGCATGATTTCTGCTCCCAAACACAATTAGTGCAAACTTGCTCCCTTTAGACATACCTGCTCTACCCCACACCTTTAAAATCTTGATGTGGCATTTTTTCCCTTCTTATCTTCAACAGATGTCTCATTTCCCCCTTCATCTGCCTCTTAATTTTCCTACTGTTCTCATATACTGTTTGAAACATCTATCTTTTTATCGTTCCTTTTCTTGGCTGAAATGTTCTTGCACACATGCATTGTTTTATGGCTATTTAAAGATTTAGTGTGCTGATGTTTTCTTTCCAGATGCTCCAAAAGATGATGGCGGGTCGGACATTTCTGAATATGTTCTAGAAATTTCAGACACGCTAAATGGTGAGTAGTCCTTTTTTTCCATGTTATTAGAGTATGATTCATAGATGGAGTCATCCATGACGTGCTTGCTTGAAACATTTTAGGATTTCTTAGAATATTAGTGATATGACAACTATCATAATTTTTGAAACCATGCTGAGCTCATCTGTTTACTTTCCTGTTAAATATTTTGGCAACTTGTTATGCGGCGTCTGCATGAAATATAGAGCATTTCAATGGTCTTCTGCACTCTACGGTTGGCATAAGTTGCCTACCCACTTTAATGCCACCTATGTTGTTAAAACTATTTCTAGTCGCAAGAGACTATGTCTGAGCAAGCTTGGTTAAAAACAGATTGATAAATGTAGGTGCTCAAGTTTCCTGTGGTCATGCGTGAGAAGACTATCCATTCCTTTCTTTGCTTGTAATTCTGGGACTTACATTTTTCCTAAAATGCAAATGAGAAAGAAAAAGTACCAGAATCCAAAGCGTAAATAAACAGGGCTGGGTGACCTTCTTATGGGTGACCAGGGAAACTTGAGAGCTCTAGTAAATCGAAGATAATCTGTATACAGATGTCATTTGAGAAAATTATGGGCTGACATGTATTTTGTGTACTACCTTCTACACCTTTGCTACCTTTTATCTTCATTGCCCGGCATCCAATAGTGGCCATTAAATAAATGTAACTTTCTTAGCTAAGTCAAGTGCCTCATAAAATAACTCTTCATTCAAGTAGATTTGATTCACACATTAGATAAGAATTGAGGTAAATTATGACCGAACTGCCTGGGATTTGAAATTGTTTTTTGCAGTTGTCATCGGTTGACAGGAAATGTTTGTCTTTTTTTTAATCCCTTGAAATTCTCTGTTTTTCATTTCAACTCATTGCTATTGCTTTGACCTCTGCCTGTGGAAATTAGCTTAGCTGTCATCCTCTTGGTGGTGTTTTTCCACCTGTGTTGTAAGCTGCAAGCCTGTTATTGCAATTACTATACATGATAAGGGTAATGCTTCCCTTCATGGTCAACATTCAATTGTATTGCAAATTTAATCTGCATGGTAATCTCACCAGGTCACCATTTTCTGAACAGACACTTTGGTTTGATTGTTTTGCCAAGTCAGTTAACAAATGAAGTCTCAACACAGTTATTGTTGTGGAGGCATTGTTGTGTGTTTTTTTTTTTTTTGTAAACGATTTTATTGATTTTATTACAACAAACACCACAAATGAAACTTGCAGTACATCTAATGGCATTTAAAATATACGTCACATCCTCCGTGTCCACTGCTTCTCCCCTTCCCTCACCCCTTTCCGAGCCTACTCTCCTTCATGTTCTATTTCTTGTCTTGCATTAGGTATTCCTCTTCCATGGTTTCTGTTGGGTCCTGATCGCTTGACCAATCCTGCGCAGGCCCCAATAGCTCAGTTATTAGTTGTTTCCAGGCTTTCAAGGTTTCCGTCTCCTCCTCCTCCTCCTCCCCCCCTCCCCCCCCCCCAAAATTACTTGCTTCCTGCCAAACTGTAGTTTCAGCCTCAGCCCATTTCTGTAGGTCGTTCCACCATACTTCTATTCTTGGTCTATGGCATGCCTTACACCCCATAGCGATTCTCCTTTTTGCAAGTACGTACGCCTGGTGTTTTAGTTTACATACATGCTTGAGTTTACATGGTCTGGGAAACCCTCCCATCAGGCAAGCCTGCACCGTATCCACCACCATCTTAATCCCTTTTTCTTCCAGCCTTTGTGCTACTTCGCCCCAAAATCTCTCAATTACTGGACATGACCAGAACATGTGTACCATTCCGGCATTTTCTTCGTCAGATTTGGGGCATGATTGTCGTCCTGTATTCTTGAATTTGGCTATCCTCTTGGGCGTCATATATGCCCCGTGGGTTATATATAGTTGTACCTGTTGCAGTCTTGCATTTCTCGACACTTTTTTATGGTACCCTTGGGCTCGTTCCCATATCCCATCACTCATCGGGGCCCCCACTTCCTCTTCCCAGTCCTGCCTCAGCTGTACCACTTCTTTCCCCACTTTGGACATCATGAGCTCATATATTCTAGATATCTCGTGTCCCCCTTCTGCTATATCATATATTGTATCTATGATGGCATCTGGTTAATCTTCTAGTACTACTTCAGACCACGTCTCCTTAATTCGTCACACCACCCTCTGGTATGTAATATACTGTCCCGTATGTAACCCTGTTTCCTCCCCCCCAACTCCTCAAAGTCCCTTATACTCCCCTCTTGCCATATGTCGTCCATTGTTGCTATCCCCACCGGCTCCCAGTACTTCCTAATCATCATTCTTAATTGCTTTTCGTTTCCCGCCAGTGCAACTAATGGCACTTGCGGGGAACACAGGGAGGGGTTTTCCATTACCTGACAGGCCCTGCGCAAATCTCCCATCCAAGTATCATCTTTAGGCGTCCCTCCATATCCAACCTGGGTAACCAGATAATTTCTTTTAGGAAGAATGGGGCGCAGTCCATTCGAACAGCCTGGACTCCGAGGTTGGTTCAGAGAGCCATTTGGCTACAAATTGCAGCTGGCTTGCTATGTAATAGATTTCATAGTTTGCCAATTGTATACCCCCTTTCTCATGTGGTTTTTGTAGCTTCCAAAGGGCCACTCTGTTTCTCGTCCCATGCCAGAGGAATTCCATGCATATGCTATGTAGTCGCACAAAGAACCGCCTTGGTATCCAGAGTGGTATATTGCTAAAGTAATGCAGTAGTCTTGGCAGGACCACCATTTTCAACATTGCCCCTCATCCCATCATCGCCAGGGGGAGCTTCACCCAAAACTTCATGCTATTTTCAATATTCTTAATCGCTTTTTCAGTGTTATGTTGGTGCTCTGCTTCCACCGTGTGATATATATATCTATCCCAAGGTATCGAAACGTGCTGACCTCCCATGGTATCTGTAAAACCGGTAGCTGCTCTAACGGGATCCCTCTATATCTGCCCAGTGGAAATATACAGGATTGATTTTTTGGGGTTCACAGCTATGCCAGGCAGCCTTGCAAACTGCTCCATCACTTCCATCACATACTGGAGATTTTCTTCCGGGTAACGTAGATACAACAACATAGCGTCAGCGTACAAGAAAATTAAATGTGGTTCCCCTTTTATGGTGATGCCTATTATATCATATTGTTGTCTCAGGTATATTGCCAGGGGCTTCAGGACTAGGATGTACAGCATGGGGGACCACGGGTAACCCTGCCCTAGTACCCCTGCTGAGTTGCCATCTCTCTGATATTACTGCTCCTGTTTTGACCCTGGCCAGCGGAGCACTATATACTAATTTAGCCCATTTGAGATACCCTGGTCCTATTCCATAGTTGGTCAGGGCCGCCATCAGCCATGGGCATTTGTCCGAGTCAAAGGCCTTTATTGCATCCAGCGATACTATTGCCATTTCGCCCGCATCCCTGTTTGCGTGTTCAATGACTCGATGGAGTCGCCTGAGATTGTTGGATATGTTCCTATTAGGGACATAGCCGGTCTGGTCGGGGTGTATTAATTTATCAATGACCCTCTTCATTCTGTTTGCCAAGACCGCTGTTAATATTTTACTATCCTGGTTCAACATTGATAGGGGTCTATATTTGCCGCAATCATGGCCAGGCTTATTGGGTTTGGGGAGTGGTATAATAATCGCCTCTCTCAGGGACTCTGGTAGTCTTCCCACTTCATATGCCTCATCTAGCATCTCTAAGAGCGGGGGAAGTACTTCATTTTTGTACACTTTATAAAATTCAATAGGGAGTCCGTCGGCCCAGGGGCCTTGCTGGTGGGTAGCTGCCTCACCCCCTCTTCCAATTCCTCTAGAGCGATTGGAGCATCCAGCTCCTCTCGCTCTTCTGCACTAATCTGCGGCAATCCAATATCCTCCAATGTTTCTCTTATTTCCCTGCTATCACTTTCCTCTACATCTTCATACAGTAGCCGGTAATAATCTGCAAATTCCTGGTTAACTCATTCTTTGGTGTCCACTATATGCCCATCATGCTTCGCTATCGTTCAGATTGTGGGTCTAGGGGTCTCGCTTATATATAGCCACGCCAGGGCTCTCCCTGGTTTGTCCCCTGCTGCATGCTGCCTCTCTATATACTTTTTATAGTTCAGATTGCACAATCTCTCCCAGTGCCCCGCACATTTCTGTTGCAGCCTGAGTATTGTTTCATTTTTGTGGTTAATCATCTCCGGCCGACATTTGCAACCCTTTCATCTAATGTAAGATAGTTAGCTGACCTAGTCAATCACACAGCACTCTACACATAAAACTGCTAAATATAACGAGTACTCGTCTTCTGTGGCAATAACATCGTGTGCTGCCTATCTTTAGTATCATGCGCTATCCTTTTCCTGTAATGCAGTGTGCAATTTACAATGTGTGTCCAGACAATGGTCTATGCACTCTCAAGACAACCTAAAGCTTGTTGAGGCAATGGCAAGTGCAATTAGGTGCTATGCAAGTCACAAAACATTACATCAGAGATTTGGTTTTCTGAAGTGGCTTGAGTATCTTCTTGTAATTCTTTTCCCCAGCAATTGTTCTTGCTCCATTTCTTCATTGAGTGTTGGTAAGTAGTTTTGGAATTCTGGTTGCCAAATGGGATCTTTTTCCTTGTTTATTGCATCAGTGACAGTATTATGTATTCCCAATAGTTTTTCTTTGCGTCATGGAAAGGACAGTTGTACAATAATTGTTTGCCAATTATTATGGTTACCAATGAATACATAACACTACACCAGTGGCAAGGATAAAATCTGGGAGGGTGGGGTCATCGGCCTGGACATACAAAGAGGCACCAGGCAAGGGTGCCCATTGTCACCCATGTTCTACATGCTGAGGCTATAGCCGATAGCAATACATCTCCAAAAGCAGTTTCTGGAAGCGGGCATAAGGATCGGAGGAGTAAACCACTTGGTATCACTATACACGGATGATGTACTATTTTATATGAGACCCACACTACAACGTCCCAGTGATACTGGAGGTGCCAGACAATTACGCAAAGGTATATGGGATTTGCTTTGGCAAAGTAAAGTTGTGTATATTCCTATTGGCGGGTCTGAGGAGAAGGGGTGTGGAAGAATTGCCGAAAGTGGGGCTCCAGTGGCAGTTGGAAACATTCAAATACTTGGGAGTTAACATAAGACACACACCAGAACAAATGCATCAGAGCAACACGGCAGCTGTGATGAAGGGATTCAGGAAATCCATTACATTTCGGTCTAGATTTCCACGATCGCTGATGGGCAAGGTGGCCATTACCTAAATGATAATTTTGCCAAGGTTTTTATATTAATTCAATAATGTCCACTACTATATTAAAGCCTCCTTCCGCTTGTTAGAAGATTGCTACATGAATTCCTATGGGGAGCGGCCCGGCATAAACTGTCACTTGACATACTACGCCTATCTGATAGGGAGGGAGGGGTACAACTACCGGACTTGGAAAAATACGATCTTGCAGAACAACTTAGCTTTGTAGCTAGATGGCTTTCGGATGAGGCTACATCGGAAACTGAATTGCTATGGCAACTGGTGGCCCCTGCACGCCTGAAGGAGATCCTATGGCTACCACTGGGTTGTTTGGGAAGTGCCCCCATGATTGTAATATTGGGAAGGAAGGTGTGGCATAGAGCTGCGGCACTGCTAAAACTTGTGCACCCCTACTCACCCGAGACTCCAATTGCTGCCCATGTCTGCAAAGATAGAAGGCATCTGGCTGTGGTGAGACACTGGCAAAGGTGGGGTTTCGAGGGGATTGGGTCCTCCGACGTATTCCATATCTATGACATGTAATCACCACAGCTGTGCTGCTTCAGAAACTTTTTTCGGCGTCTGCGTCCTGCGTCGATGACGTCGATGCACCGTCGTCGAGGACCTCCCCTGACGTCATCCGATGTGATAAGTAGGACGCATAACGCCCGTAGCCTCAGTTCCGTTTTTTCCGCGAACGTGTTGCTTTGTGAATCTCGGTTAACGCCTCGACTCTTTGGAGTTCTGTTCTTCGTGGTTCTTCGAACCTGTTCGTTTTTGTGAAAATCCTTCGTGTGAAGATGTCTTCTACTTCGTCTTCGACCCCGCGTCCGGGCTTCAGGAAGTGCGGGGAGTGTGGGTCCAAGATGTCGGTGACGGACTCGCACGACGCCTGCCTCTGGTGCCTCGGGGAGGCCCACGACACGGATGACTATCGACTGCCAGTCGCTCACATCCAAAGCCTTACGCAAACGTAAGAAGAAGTTGTCGGTAGGTCGGGTGTCCAAGCGCCGGAAGTCGAAGTCTGCGGGGCTTTCGACGGATGATTCGAGGGGTGACTCTCTGCGTCGTCGGAAGTCTCGTGGGTCTCCTTCTAGGAGTCGGTCTCGCCACTCCTCAGCCTCTTCGAGGGATTCTCGGAAGCACCTACACCGGTCGTCTTCCATGTCCTCTTCGGAGGACTCTGCCCGGCACGTCGCTTACCCCACCAGCCGTGCGACGCCGGAGGAATGGGCTTCCTTCGGGAAGAAAATGCTGGCGATTCTTGTGTCGCAGGGTACTAAGCCATCCGCGCCCCCGCGTGGGGTCGGTCGTAAGAGGTCGAGAGACACCGCTCGCAAGAGTGGTCTGCACGAGTCACGGGAGAGGTCCCGTTCGGGCAAGGAGACTCGTTCTTGACTTACCCGTGCCAGGTCCCGGTCCTCGACGCGTTCGAGACCGTGTGCACCTGTGAGGTCTTCAAGGAAGACGTCAACGTCTGAGGAGTCGAGGGCATCAACAGGCTTTCTCGAGGCTCCGAGGAAGTCGTCGAAGCCGTCAACGCTCAGGTCGTCGAAGGACACGCTCGGGGCTCCGGCTTCGAGGGCTGTGTCGACGCCGCCGATGCTGGCGGCGCTGCATCTGACGTCGACGCCGATTTCCTCGACGCCGATCCTCTCGGCGCCGATGCCTGTTCTCTCGATGCCGGCGCTGATTCGCTAGACGCCTTTCGTGCGGAGGTACCCCGTGGCACGGGGGAACCCCCTAGGAAGGCTCTGGTTAAGAGCAAGCACTCTCGGGTGCCGCCTTTTCGCCACCTGGATTAAATTTCAGAGGCGGATGAGGATTCTGATTGCCTGGTTCCTAGTCAGGTTCCAGATGAAATTGTCTCGGGCCATAGTCAGTTTGACGATTTGAGGCAGTCACTGCATGATGCCAGTGGACTGGACACCTCTCCGGAGGTGGAGTTTTGTAGGCCTGAGCCTGACTCTCATGCCGATTCCTCGTACCGGCGCCTTATGGCTAGGGTTTCTGAGTACTTGGGATGGTCTGCTCCCCCAGGGGAGTTTGTGCAGGATGATCTAACGGACATCCTTGATCTCGGTCCCCCCACTGACCCGGTTTTGCCTTTTCATATGGCTCTGCAGAGAAGGGTGGCAGCGGCTTGGACTGCTCCAGAGAGTCTCCCGGCGGTGGGCAGATCCTTGACGTGAAAATACTATCCAGCCAGTAGCGACCCCTGCTACTTAACCAGGCACCCCACTCCGGAGAGTTTGGTGGTGCAGGCGTCGTACCCTACCATCCCTCCTGATAGGGACGACAAACGTTTTGATGGCTGGGCGAAGAAAGTGTTTTCTTCTGGTGGTATGGCGCTTCAGGCAGCCAACTCCATTTGTGCCTTGTCTCGTTTCACACACACACTGTGGAACTGTGTTGCGTTACCGGCTGAACATATTCCCGAAGGGGACGAACGGGAGGGTTTCCTTGCTATGGTCCAGGATGGTAAGGATGCAATGTGTGAGTCCGTTCAGTCGGGTTTGGACTTAGCTGAATGCGTCAGTAGGTCCATGGCGGCGAGCACCGTGATACGCAGGTTTGCGTGGTTGCGGAAGTCGGGGTTTGCTCCTGATGTGCAGTCCCGGCTCCTCAACATGCCCTTTGACAGTGAACACCTTTTTGGCAGCAAGGCTGACGAGAGCCTTGAGAGGTTGCAGACCTCAAAAGCTGCAGCCAAGTTGCTGGGCGCTGCAGTTCGCCAACCTCCGCCTTTTCGTCCTAGGGGACAGCAGTGGAGGGGTGGTTCCTTACGCTATTACTCGTCCTTCAGTAAAGCGAGAGGAGCTGGCAGTCAAAGAGGCCAGCGCAGGGGTACCAGAGGTGGACGACAGGGTACTCGTGGTGCCAAGGCCGCTCGGGCAGTTGCCTCTTTGCCCTCAGGTACGCCGCAGCCGCTCCCACTCAGTCATGAGGCCATGTCCCATGGTTCGCCGGTTGGGGGAAGGCTGGCGCAGCATCTTGTAGAGTGGCAAGCCATTACTTCAGATGTGTGGGTTCTGGAGATCATAACCCACGGCTACTGTCTTCCCTTTCGGCACAGTCCTTGCGACAATCCACCGGGGAACCTCTCTTTGCAAAGTCTGGATCTGCTCCTTGCGCAGGAAATTCAGGCCCTGCTGGAGAAAGGCGCCATAGAACTGGTGCCTGTAGCGGAGAGGAACAAGAGATGGTATTCCCCTTATTTTTTGATTTCGAAGAAAGGCGGGGGATTGAGACCCATCATGGACTTGCACGGTTTGAACAAACTCCTCAGGAAGGACAAGTTCAAGATGGTTACTCTCTCTCAAGTCCTCCAGGCCCTTCAGCTTCAGGACTGGTTGGTGTCACTCGACCTCAAGGATGCTTTCTTCCATGTGCCGATCCATCCCAAGCACAAGAAGTACCTGAGGTTCGCGGTTGGCGACTCGCACTTTCAGTTTCGGGTCCTGCCGTTCGGATTGACCTCCGCCCCGAGGGTTTTCACCAAGCTCATGGTGGTGGTGGCAGCGCATCTCAGGCAAGGGGGGATTCACGTCTACCCCTACCTGGACGATTGGTTGATCAGGGGGAGCTCTCCCGAGCAAGTCCTGGATCATCTGTCCGTCACCTGCCACTCCCTTCACAGGCTGGGCTTCTCCCTCAATTTAAAGAAGTCCCATTTGACGCCAACACAGCGGCTCCAGTGCATCGGAGCAGTGCTCGACACTTCCCTGGGGCAGTGTTTTCCTCCCCAGGTGAGGGCTCTTCACATTCAGCAGATGGTGCACAGGTTTCAGCATGCCCAGACGCTCCCAGCGTTCGAGTTCTTGAGGTTGCTCGGCCTCATGGCATCCTGCATTCTTCTGGTGCCAGAGCCTCGCCTGCGGATGAGATCTTTGCAGTGGGCACTCAAGACGCAATGGTCGCAGTCCTCCGGCAGGATGTCGGACCCGGTTCAGGTGCCGCCCTCGGTCGCCCGGGACCTTCTGTGGTGGGCCGTCAAAGGCAACCTGATGAAGGGGGCTCAATTTTGGCTTCCCTGGCCGGAGGGGATGGGGAGCTCATACCAACGGGCTGACAGCGGTCGTTGGTCTCCGTCGGAGTCCAGACTCCATATCAATCTGTTGGAGCTGAGGGCCGTCAGGCTAGCCCTGAAGGCTTTTCTGCCGACTGTGCGAGGAAAGAGTGTCCTGATCCTGACGGACAACACAGTGGCCATGCACTACCTCAACAAAAAGGGGGGAGCAGGGTCACTTCCTCTGTGCAGGGAGGCGATGCAGCTCGAGTTCTGGGCCATCCAGCAGGAAGTTTCGATCTCGGCAGTTCATCTGGGGGACACCTCAAGTGGATCTCTTCGCCTCCAGTGTCAACTGGAAGTGCCAGAGGTTCTGCTCGTGGGAATTTCCTCCAAAAGGAGCCTTAGGAGACGCGTTCGTGGTGGAGTGGTCATTCCCGCTGCTGTACGCGTTTCCTCCAGTCCCCGTCATCCTGCAAGTGCTGCAGAGGTTACGGAAGTTCGGTTCCCGGATGATCCTCATTGCTCCGGCGTGGGCTCGGAGGACGTGGTGGACCTTCTCGACTTGTCCATCTGCCCTCCACGTCGTCTTCCCTACCGAGACGATCTGCTCTCATGGGAGGGGGTGGTCAGGTTCTCCATCCAGAGGTCAGATCCCTCAACCTTCACACTTGGCTTCTGAAAGGTTGAGGTATAAGGATTGGGACCTCCCTGAAGACGTGATGGAGGTGTTGCTTTCTGCCCGAAGGCCAGCAACAAAGTCTCTGTACCGTTGCCGTTGGAGAAAGTTCTGCGACTGGTGCAGAGTTCAGAATGTGGATCCTTTTGCATGTGACATCCCCATGGTTCTGTCCTTTTTACTTTCTTTGGCCCACAGGGGCTTGCAAGTGGGTACCATTAAAGGTTACCTGGCGGCGCTGTCCATCTTTAAGCGCTCGTCTGAAGAGTGTTCTTACTTTAAAATCCCTTTAATTTCACAGTTTCTGAAAGGGCTCACTAATGTGTTCCCTCCGTCACCTTTCCTGGTGCCCGGTTGGGATTTAAACCTTGTTCTTAAGTTTCTTATGGGTGCTCCGTTTGAGCCTTTACATTCTTGCCCTTTGAGGCTGTTAACTCTGAAAACTGTGTTTTTAGTTGCGGTTACTTCCGCTCGCAGAGTGAGTGAGTTACAGGCACTTTCAGTTAAGCCACCTTTCACTGTATTTCACAAGGACAGGGTTGTCCTTAGAGTACGTCCTTCTTTTCTTCCGAAGGTAGTGACGGAATTTCATTTGGCCCAGAAGGTTGTTCTTCCGGAATTCTATCCTCCTTAGCATCCTGGGAAAGAAGAGGAGAGGCTCAATAGGCTTGATCCTAGGAGAGCTTTAAGCTTTTATGTTTCGCGCATGTCCCGGGTCAGAGTGGACGATCAACTCTTTATTGGTTACGCCTGAAAGCGTTTGGGGCAAGCTGTGACGAAACAGACTTTGTCTCGCTGGATTGTTTTGGCCATCTCGGAGTGTTACCGCTTGGCGGGTAAGGACCCACCGGCTGGCTTGCGGGCCCATTCTACCAGGGGTATGGCTACATCTACTGCCCTGCAGAGGGGTGTTCCTATTCGCAACATCTGTGATGCAGCCACCTGGGCTTCAGTACATACGAGGACTGGATCTGGCCTTTGGCAAGGCGGTCCTTTGCTCTGCTATTTGATTGGCTATTCCAAATTTTGATTCTAAATTCTTTCCCTCCTCCTTGCTCTGGTACTGCTTTGGGAGTCTGTCATAGATATGGAATACGTCGGAGGACCCAATACCCTCGAAGAACAAGTTACTTTCTTACCTGGTAACGTTCTTTCGATGGGATGGTCCGACGACGTATTCCATATCGCTCCCGCCCTGCCTTCCCCGCTGCAGAATTTCTTTTGCGATTGCAGCTTACGTTCCGCAAGGCTTTGTGTCTGACTGGCAGTTGACTAATGTCACACGTTCTGGGGGAAAAAACTACAATGAGGCTACGGGCGTCGTGCGTCCTACTTATCACATCGGATGACGTCGAGGGAGGTCCTCGACGACGGCGCATCGACCTCATCGACGCAGTACACAGAAAAAAGTTTCCGAAGCAGCACAGCTGTGGTGATTACATGTCATAGATATGGAATACATCGTCGGACCATCCCATCGAAAGAACGTTACCAGGTAAGATAGTAACTTGTTCGTCTACACTTGGGGGTGATGTGTACAAGGAATGTGTCTTTAGAGAGTTTGACTCTCTACGGGAGAAGGAAGGGCTACCTAAGGGGCAGTTCCTGTGGTACCAAAGGGTCCGGAAGGTGGCAAGAGGGAAATGGGAAAAGTGGCCAGAGGAGCCAGCAGAGCACCCCCTGATGACTCTAATGCACAACCTGAGCGACAGCTGGAGGCCGGTGTCCAGGCTATATGGTCTATTGATAGACAGACCCAACCCCAAAAGCACAACACTGAAAGGGAGGTGGGAGATGGACCTCGGAGTAGACATAAGAGGAGGAATGCGAGAAGATACTATTATACCCCTGGGAAGTGTCGAGAAACTCACGATTTCGGCTAATCCAGCTAAATATTTTGTATCGCACCTGCATGACACCGCATGGGATAGATCAATTTTGCAACAACACGCAGCCACTGTGCCCTGGTGTGGAACGGGGAAGACAGGGCTGATGCACATGTTCTGGGGTTGTGGACATTTACAGCGGTTTTGGACATGAATAGAACAGGCCGGCAGGAGGGCTGGAATAGTAAGGTATGGTTGGACCCAGAAATAATGCTTGCTGGGTGCATACCCCAGGGTTGGCAAGTTTAGGCATGTGGTCAAATTCATGGACATGGCGTGCAAACTGGCTAAAAGTACCATTGCAATGGCTTGGAAATCAGCTGGGGGCCCGCAATATGTACGCTGGCACAAGGAATTTGAGCGTTGGGCAGAGGCGGAAACCAGAGTGTGGGGTGAAGGGGTAGCCAGGTCGGAGGCGAATGCGAGTGACACTTAATGAAGCTTGGAAAACACTGGTTTGGGACACGTTTCATCCCTTGGATGACAAACCCCCATGACCTTACCAGGACCGTCTTAAACAAGTCACTATAGGAAGCAATATATGAACAGTGCTAACCTGGGTCCTTCTCCCCTACAGCGGATAACGTTTGTCCTAATAATACTCACATCCATCCGCGAAGTAGAAAGTGACAATTTAGACTGTATGTTGCCTACCTAGTTAAGAAAGGTTTTTGTTTGTTGTTGTGTTATTTGTTTACTGCAAACAAGTACATATGTGTGCATGGAAATATGCTGCATTATATGAAGCAATTGGTATATGTACGACTGTTATTATATATGTTAAATGTTAAAGCTATTTGTACCGTGCACCGTCACCAACGGAATTGGTCCCCAGGCGCTCAGGCGGATCTGTAAACGATAAAGGTGGGATGGTAGGTTGAAGAAGGGAGTAGGATAGTGAGAGGAGTGGTGTTCTGTTGGCAGCTTCAAATCAGTATACACCGGGTGCTGAGCTTTGGTGCGGGTATCGGGTCGGAGTCAGGCTGCGTGTGCTGTTGTTCCGGCTTATGTGTTGTTGCAGTGTTGTGAACTGCGTGCGGCTTGTTGTGCGAGAGATGGTTGTGTGAGTTTTTTGAGTGAGATAGGTATGCAGAGTTTGAGCGTATATTGGTTAGTGGGTTACCCGACCTTCACCAATGCTAGCACTCACAGTTCTGAGTAGTGTGGCACTTGTTGGCCCTCCCATTCCCATCTAGACGCAGCGCAGGCCAATGTTTACGGCTCCATACAGGTGTGGTCATGCCAACATTCACACTTTTATCTAGACGCGGCGCGGGTAGTGTTTAGAGATTAGTCCAGGTGTGGGCATGTTAACATTCACAATTCCATCCGAATGCCACGCAGGCTGGTGTTCACGGCTCTGAGTGTGGCGCATGCTAGCATTCGTGTTTTTCTGGGTGTGGGCATGTTATCCTTCAATCGATCCTATCCAGATGCGACGCAGGCCAACGTCTATCTAGATGCGTCTGCCGGTCTGTGTGTGTTCGCCCGGTATGAATGAGTGGGAGAGTCACTAGAGGGCTTTCGTCTGGGTCTGGGTATGTGGTCAGTCTCTGTAGCTTTCCTTTGTGGCTGTTTCCATGTCTTATGCTCTGTCGAGTGGTTGGTTCTTTGGCTTGAGTGTTTGTCCAATTTGGGGGTGGCTGAGGTTGTAGTTATTTTCATCATTCTTTTAGTGTATGGGCACTCTAGCGCGTCTCCGTAGTGGTTACGCTTTGAAGAGCCATGATTTGAGGAGTTTCCTGAATGCTAGGTGGTTTGTTGTATTCCGTATATTCTTAGGTAGGTCGTTCCAGGTTTTGGGTGCCTGGTGAGAGAAAGAGGATCCTCCGAGTTTTTTTCTGTTGTAGGGTTTTGGTTCCAGGCGTATGTCGGGGCTTGATCTTAGTGTTCTTGTCGGTTGATGTAGGCGTAGTTTGTCGCTTAGGAATTCTGCGCCTTGTTTGTGTATTGCTCTGTGCGTGATGCACATGGCCTTGAACTTTATTCGCTGTTTCAGCGGTGTAGTATTTTTAGCGCGGGTGTGATGTGTTCTCTTCTTGGTAGCTTGAGGAGGAGTCTGGCTGCTGCATTTTGTATGTGTTGCAGTTTTTTAGAAGTCGTTCGGGGATGCCCAGGTATAGGCTATTGGCATAGTCTACTCTGGACATGATCAGTGCGATGATGGTAAGCGTTTTGTTGGGGAACGGTAGGATCCTTTTTGCTGCTCGCAGGACGAAGAAGCATTTCTTGATTACCGAGTTTACTTGTGGCTCCAGGGTGAGGTTGTTATCCATCAGCACCCCTAGGTTTTTTACAGTTGATGATGGTTCTGGTGTGGTGCCGAGCTCTCTTGGCCAGGGGATGTAGTTGATGTCTCCTCCCTTTTTTGAAACAATCATTATCTCTGTTTTGCCTGGGGTGATTTTGAGATGGTTGAGGTTCATCCAGTTGAATATGTCACAAAAGCAATTCTCTAGTGTGGTGTTTTCTTCTTGGGTGTCTTGTATGTTGAAGATTATTTGAGTATCGTCGGCGTAGTTGTAGCATGTGAGGCCGTGTTTTTTGATGAGTTTGATTAATAGGTACATGTAGATGTTGAATAGAAGTGGGGAGAAGGATGATCCTTGTGGTACTCCGCATGTGGAGACTCTGGGTTTGGATTTACACGGTTTCATCCATATTGTTTCTGTTCTGTTTGTTAGGAAGGATTTGATCCATAGGGCAGTGTCTGTTATCCCTAGTCCTTCTAATCTCTTTATGAGGATGGCGTGGTTGACAAGTGTCGAAGGCTGCAGACAGATCAAGGAGAATCGGGGCGGTGCTGTTGTCTGAGTCTGCGTTTGTTTTTATGTCGTCCCATATTGAGAGGAGAGCCGATTCTGTTCCTCTCATAGGTCTGAAGCCAACTTGTGCCTGGTCTAGTAGGCAAAGCTCTTCTATGAATTCTTGGGTTATTTGGTAGACGTACGTTTCTAGCAGTTTGGCTATGTAGGGTATGTTGGAGATGGGTCTGTAGTTAGATGGGTCCTCCACGTTTCCTGTTGTGTCTTTAAGTAGTGGCTTGATGTAGGCCGATTTGAAGGCCTGCAGTACTTTGCCTGTTGAGATTGAGAGGTTGAGGAGATTCCTGTGGTATTCCATGGGGGTTCCTTGTTTGAGAATTGTTTTGTATATGTCCGGGGGGGCAAGGGTCTTCAGGAGAGCCCGATTTGTTGCTTTTGGTTTACCAGTTTGACGAAAGCCTCAACTGATATTTCTGGGAAGTTTTGTAGCTTGTTTGTGTGTTCCTCTTCTGTGTCGGTGGGGTTTGAGCTGGGAACACTTGGATTGTTTTGTATGGTGTGTTGGATGGAGGTTATTTTGTTTTTGAAGTGGTCTCCAAGGTCCTTTCGTTGATGGTATTGGCGTGTTGTTGCAGGCCGGTGGGTTTTTTATTTCGTTTATGATTTTTGAATAGTTCTTTTTAAGCATTTGGTGCTCTGGAGATTCGATTATATAAATGCTAATAAAAACGGTTTAAATTAAACCAATGTATACGTAATCGGAATATGAGCCGGTTAAATCCCCAGATACCGAAAAGGAAACACTTACGGTCTGTTTACAGTAGCAATCCCATCACCCTACCTATCGCTCTGAAAACCCTTTGCCAGTAGTCCTGAATCTGTGGGCAAGACCAAATTGTGTACCTATATGACCCTTAATTAATGCAACATCACAAGCATTTTGTTTATCCCCACACCTACCTATCTTCAATTATTCAGAGGAGTAGAAGAATTTATGCAAGAGTTTGAATTAAATGAACATGAGCTTGGTGCTGATAGCAACTTCCCAAGGTGCCATCAATGCTCCTGTCCAATCTGCTTACTCAGGTTTTCACAAGTCAGCTTGCCATGTAGCCCTTAGTTTGCTCAGTGGACCTGTTGTGTTGTTCATAATCATTTTATATATTATAGGAGAGGGTTTCTGAGTCAGCAGGGCCTTCCCTTCTATGCATTTCAATGGTGTAGAGTCAGGCAGATGGTATCTGCCGCTCAGGTGTATATTGCGGCTATACCCGACTTGTGGGTACTGAAATAAGCATTTTCTCTTGAGATTGAAACATTCCTGGAGTTCGGTAAAATGTTCCATTTGCCCTTGAATCTGCAGTGTCTGTCATATCATGCCATTTGGGTAGGGTTGTGTTATGCCAGAGAGGGGTTGCCCATGTGGCCTTATTTTCCCAGCCCATCCTTTTTGTGATTCTCCTGCCAGCTATCATGCTACCTGCAAGGGGGAGAGCTGATAGTCCATGTTTGCTTAGCATACTTAAATTGGAGCTTTCACTCACATCCTATCTCACTGTATTTTATTTTCAAATTTGTTTATTGGCGTTTTAAAAAAAACTTTATTTAATGCTTGCGGTACATAACATTGCAACAACATCACATATTGCATATCTCTGGAACAGCAACATTCAGTTCAGTTTTACAACAGAATACACAGTATTACTGACTTTACATTACATCAGGTCCTGCCGGGGTGTTACCGGCTGAGTCTGCTTTGCATAAATATATTCTAAACGGGCCCCAAATGTCCTTCGGCTTACATGAACTCGGGAGTGACATTACGTAGTGTTCTTCACATTCATTGACATACATCAATTCCTTAAGGAAGTGGCTTAGCGGTGCCTGCACACTCTTCCATTTTTGCAAAATGCATTTCTTGGCCACTACGCATGCAATATTGAAGAATCTTCTTGTCACCTCTGACTGTTTTCCAAAATCCCCAAACAGGTATTTTTGCGGAGTGAGGTCTGCCGGTATCTGAGTTACTTCCTCCAAGATGCTTGTTATCTTGCCCCAGAATGCGTGCACCTGAGTACAGTTCCAATACATGTGTATCGAATCAGCCTGATCAGCTCCACATTTCTGACAGCTACCGGGACTGCTATTTGTAAACGTAGCAACTTTTTTGGGGGTCTAGTGCAGTTTGTTCAATATCTTAAATTGGATCAGCCTGAGGCCCGCATTCATGTACTCTCTCTTAGTCAATTCACAATACCTCACCCAGGTTCTGTCATTTATGCTTTCCTCCATATCTGCTTCCCAGGAGGCCTTTATCACATTTACAGTTGGAGTGTTAGCCTGCACGGCCGCATATAGCCCCGAAACACTTGTTCCCGATCGGGTTGACAGGGCCAGCAGACACTGGTGTGGCGGGGGTTCATCAGGGAACATTGGCCATCTGACCTTAAAGGCCATTCTCATTCTATGATATTGTAACACCATCAATTGGTCCCTTCCCATCCCTATTTTAAATTCTTCCAGTGTTATAAACTTGCCATTGGGGAATATGTCTCTGATTCTAAATTCCTCCTCCGGGTCCCATTTGTTTTGTATACCTGGATCATATGTGGGTGTTATACCAGGGAAGTTCCAGAATGGGGCTTCTGCATAGTATGGTGTCTCTACTCCAAGCCTACGGTAGAGTCTGTGCCAGGCCTGTGCAGTTGTACTAACCGGGTCAAATGGGCACTCATCTCTCTGTTTTCTTTCAAAGATGACTGACCTTATATCAGTTGGACGTGCAGAATGTTTTTCTAGACAGATGTGGGGTGAGGTGTCTTGTTCATCGTACCAGTGCTTAACGAACTGAGCCTGTGCAACTAGATAATACAGTTCGAAATCAGGAGCTGCTATTCCACCTTTGCTATATGGTTCCACCATTTTTTCCCATTTCATCCTGGCCGTCCCCCCGCACCAGACAAACTCCACCGCCATGGATCTAAGAGTGTCAAAGAAGCGCCTTCCAGGCCATATCGCTATATTAGTAAATATATACAGTAGTTTGGGGAGAATGACCATTTTTAGTATAGCTACCCGACCATTAAGCGAAATGGGGAGTTTAGCCCAGAAACGGAGTTTAGTGGCGATCGTATTCAATAGAGATTCGTAGTTATTCAAGAGTAGGGATGTTTTGTCTCCCGACACAATTCCCCCAGGTATCTTATCTTGTCCGGGGACCATTGTAAGCCGTGCGTGTTGTTTGGGCATCTAGTGGCCGGGGTAAGGGGAAAAATTTCAGATTTAGAAAGATTTGTTTTATATCCCGAAGATTCTGTAAATGTATGCATTGCCTCCATCGCTGGACCCAGATGTATTTCTGGTTCCCGAAATGTACAATAGGGCGTCATCTGCATACAGGGATATTGATTGGGTCAAGCCCGCCATCCATATACCCCTCTGTCCCTGGTGTTCTCTAACAGCTGCCGCAGCTGGTTCCATTGTCAGGGCGAATAGTATGGGGGAGAAAGGGCAACCCTGTCTCGTACCCCTCCCTAGCTCAAACCATTCTGACATGGTGCGGTTGGTCAATACCCTGGCCCCTGGGTTGGTGTATAGTACCTTGACACATTTCAGAAAGTAAGAACCTAGTCCAAATTTCTCGAGTACCATGAATAGGTACATCAGTGACACAGAGTCAAGCGCCTTTTCGGCATCTAGAGACACAGCCACTGCCTGGGCCTCCGGCTTAATCTGGGCAATGATCCCAAACAACCTACACAGATTGAGTGCTGTCGATCTAGTGGGGATAAATCCGCATTGGTCCGGGTGTATCAGTACTGGAATGTGTGGAAGGAGTCTAGTGGCCAGGATCTTCGCAAATATTTTAGTATCACATTTTATAAGGGGCAGGGGCCGGTACGAGGACATCTCATTGGGGGTCGCCTGGGCTTAGGGAGTACTGTGTTAATGGCCTATCTCATGGACGCTGGAAGCGTCTCTACCTCTATGGCCTCCTCCCACACGGACAGCAATATCGGGGCAAGCTCCTCGCTGAGCTCCTTGTATAATTCAATCCCCAGACCATCTGAACCGGGGGCCTTCCCGTTGGCTAGTGATTTAATCGCTTCCTTTATTTCTACAGTTGTGAGGGGCTGGTCTAACAGTGATTTGTTTTCTACTAACATTCTCGGGCGCGTAATTGTTTCCAGATATTCCCTAATGTCATTTGGAGTATTCAAGTCATGATTGGCATATAATTCTGTATAAAAATGGGAGAATTCTTTATTTATTGCCTCTTCGCTTGTTGCTATTGTGCCGTCCCTCGCTATTACACTAGAGATTGGAGTGTGGTATCTTTCTGTTTTCAGTAGATTATCTAGGGTGCGCCCCGCCTTATTTCCCTCACCATATCGGCGTGCCCTGGCCGGGGTAGCCATATACAACAATTCCCTGGTAGCCAATTTATCGAATTCTTGCAAGTTGCTATTTATGCCTGCAAGGGTGCTTTCTTCATGCAAGGAAGTATATTGTTCTAATTCTCCCAGTCATTTCTCCACCTCCATCAGTTCCCCCCTAACCACCCTCAACAGTCCCGTGGATTTGGAGATCAGGATACCCCTCACCCATGCCTTAAATGTCTCCCACAGAATAGCGGGGCTATTTACTGAGCCTTTATTGGTTTCAAGGAAAAATTCGACCTCGGTGTGTAACACCTCTGCCACCGCAGGGTCCCCAAGAATGTTGGGGGGCATTTTCGCAGGGCCCTGTGCACGTCCAGATGGCAAGTGCGCTGCAACATTTTTGGTGAGGGAAGTGTTCCCGTGCTGGGGAATTTACAACGTGATTCGCTCAGATAATGGCACACGTTTTGTCAACGACCTTATAAAGAAGTTACAGCTCTGCTAGGAATTAAACATAAACTGTGCTCGATTTATCATCCGCAAAGCAATGGCGTGGTTGAGAAAATCAACGGCCTCCTGAAGTGGAGGTTATCAAAATTGTGTTTCTCCCTTAAAAGAAACTGGGTGCACTGTCTACCTTTTGGCCTTGTTCGAGCTGAGAAATCAGCCCAGCAAGGGCCACCATTTGTCACCGCACGAAATAGTGACAGGAAGGCGCATGCACCCAGCACACTCTCCACTACGCAGACATTCAGACGCCCACAAAAGCGCCACGGTATTGGGTAAAGATTTCAATGAATACCTATCAAAACTCACCAGAGCAGCCAGCACCACCATTTACACGAGAGGAAGGAAATGAGGCAATAAAATTCACAGAAGAGAACCCAACAGGCCAGTTAATGCCAGGAGAGATGGTGTATATCAGGTGTTTTGTGCGTAAGTGGAATGCCCCATGATTTCACGGCCCATACGCGGTAGTGTATTGCACACCAACAGCTGTAAAGGTGAAGGGCCTGAGATCTTGGATACATTTAAGAGATGTACAAAAAGCCTATGATAGTGTCACGTCAGAACAAGACACAGAAGTACAAGCCACGACAGAAATATCGCAATAGAGGAACAAATACACCCCACACCTGATAACAAAAAACCATGATAAAAAGAAGGTAAACTGCACTAAATGGGTTTATGGAACACTAAAACTGTAAATAATTCTTATGAATATTGAAAACACTTTTCTCTCTCTCTCTCCCTCTTCCCCTCTCTCCCCAACTTTGACCGTGTAATGAAATGCTAAAAAGAACCAGTTCAGTGCACTTTTATGTCTTAACATAGGAGTAACCATGGCAACAAACGGGCAGCCCGCAACGAATAATGTTAGGGAAGTTATAAATACTAATGAGAACTTTGATTTACGTAGATACTCGTATGAGTGTGGATTATTTGTGTGCGCTATTCTGTTTTTTACAATTATTTTTGGTCTTGTCGTTTACTGGTTTATTGCATTCATCTCTATTGAGATGAATGAGGGGGGAAGGAATGGAACCAACGTGGGGAATTCAACCAGAATGGTTACAGAGGGGCCTATCTAATATGGGACAGATTTCAGCTCATCTGGGGTAATGATACGGACCCTACTCCTGTACAGCCCCCAAATGATACCAACCACAAGTCCAGCTCCCTCCTATAATGCCTCAGAATACAATGTCTATGGTTTAAATGATCGTAATCCTTCTGTTATATCATGGTTGTATGACACTACTGCCACAATGCCCACACCAGAAGTTAACCCATCCGCAGAAACTGCTCTCCCCACCCCCCCGCAAGTAGGAAGGAAGAGAATGCAGAGATCGCAGAAATATTTTAGGCCTTATATGATGAATGGGAAAAGGGGGGCGCGGGGAAAGAGGGCGTGGTATCACAAGCAGCAAGAGATGCGTAAAGCTATCTTAAAAGTAGCAGAAGAAGGAGGGAGGCAGGGAGGGAAAAATATGACGAGTATTCTGGCCTGGGCCTTGACACAACAGAAGACCCTAGACATCCACATCAGCCAAATAAATGGTATCCGGATATGAGCTCCACTGCTAAACAGAGAACTAATGAGAGTTATGTCTGTTCCCTGATTCCTCATGCCTCCGGCACGCCTAAGGCCTTGCTGCCTAAGGAACTGCCTCTTGCAGATGCCCAGTGTCTCCTTCATCTTAATCTATGCAGATTTAAGAAAACCTTCCAGGCACATGCAGTATCTTTTGAAATGCTAAAACGAAAAAAAACCTGCTATTAAAGAACCAAAGGAGTAATATGTTTAAAAGAACCTTTTTTCGTGATTAAAGGGACATTGTTTTTGGACAATAAGTGGAAAGATGAAGTAATAACATGCAAGGCTGAAGCGCTACGAGGACTGCCGGGAGAAAAACTACAATGGATTGAGAAAACCTGTACACCAGTTTGGAAGGAACACATCACAAAACTGACCCGGGTGACCGCCATAGAAAAACCGTTTAAATTGCAAAAAGAGATTTCATACGAACTGCGCTTCCATGGCGAGGGGAAAAACATAATGGGTGCGAATAAGAACTGCAATCGGACACTCATTATCCCAGACATGAAGAAAGGGACAGCAGCACTCATGGACCCTTACTGGGTCTGCGGTAAACAGGCATACTTGCACCTCCCACAATCCTGGAGGGGCACATGCTCTCTGGCAACGCTGCATTCAGCTTTGATGGTAATCCCAGAGAGCCACATCGACGGAGGAAAAGGGAGTGCCAGTTGCCCACCGTGAACAAAAAACACAACCAACAGAAGAACCGCCATTATATGCCCTGTCCTCGGGCAACGCGCAAGACGTGATATCAAGGCGGCGGAGATCATCCAACTACATAGCCTCCTCAGATCTGTTGGCTCAGATTCCTGACAAGTACCGGCTATTTAATTCCGCTGAAATGTTCTTTGCCTCCCTCATCCCGAGTATACAGGTGCGAGAGCCAACGAAAGGTGGCTACAGATCACGCGCTGGGAGTTGATCCAATTGGCCAACAACGCTGAAGAAGGGTTCAATGTGATCAAGGTGGAGCTAAGGGCCCTAAGGTTAATGACCATGCAGAACCGTTCTGTCCTAGACTTGTTAACGGCGATGGATGGAGGTGTTTGCCAAAAAATCAGGAGCGCGTGCTGCACATTCGCACCTTCTGAAGATGCAGACAATGGAACATTATCACATGTTACTACAGCGGTGCACAACCTCGGGGAATGAATGAATGAATGAATGAATGAGGAAGGAAGGTAGAGCAGACGTCAGCACTTGGTTCGACAACTTTTTTTCCTGGTTACCATCCTGGCTGGGGCTGACAGTCAAAATGTTGATGCCCATCGTGGTATTTTTACTCCTGATTTTTTGTGTGTGCCAATTAGGTCTTTGATGCTGTGCAAGTGCAGTGCCTAATGGTGCAGTGATGATGGTGACAATGGGCAACGCTAGAGGAGCAGCACAGATCATGCAAGAAGCACAAGTACAAACAGGTGAGGACCCTGAACCCAGGTATAGAATGGTGCCATTATACTATGATGGGGACATAGTGGACAGATTGTACCATACCACAATAAAGTAGCCCCGAGAACTGGAATGGTACACATAGGTATGGGTGGACCTGGAAGGAGAAGGCGGATGTGTTTATATATATATATATATATATATATATATATATATATATATATATATATATATATATATATATATATATATATATATATATATATATATATCCTGCACACCGGATGAATATGCTAGGAGGGGGGAAGAGTCTTTGAGGGGTGTATAGAGCCTGGATGCCAATAAAGGGAACACCGGCATGGGATGAGGCGGTTGCCAATGAGAAGGAACGCCAGAGGTTGGGCGAGTTACAGTATTCGTTACTTAAGTAACGAAAGGGGGGAAATGTATGGGAAGATAGGTCTGTAGGACCCCCTCCCACACATTGCCCACCTACGTGAGGCTTGTGGCTCGTCAGCGGCCCCCAATGCACCTGGGCCCGGGAGGCAGGATGGCTGCTGATCGACACACAAGGCCACATGACCCTTAGTGTAACGTCTCATGGACACCATTTTGAAAACGCCAAGACTCCATTTTAGATGTACTGACCAAAGCCCAAGCGAAATAGCCTGCATGCGAAAGCTGTAGCTTGGCCCCCGCTCACCATGCACAGGGAGCCACGCACTTTCCCCGCGCCTCCACCCCATGGCAGATCCACAGAAGGCCCGTTCTCACGGGCAACCAGACACAAACAAGTATCAGAACAAACACTGTATCGTTTACCTTCCGCAGTACATCAATGCCCTAGAAGTGACCTGACTTGTAGCTAGAGCCTGGAAAATAACAAGAACCATCCCAATCAAACAAGCCTTGACCCTGCACCTAACCCCCAACATTTAAAATATATGGTGTCTAGGCCTCCCTCCATGAACCCCTGCCCAGATCCCCCAGATGAAGTGCTAACTGCACATACCAAACCCCAACGGTTCACAGGGTTGTTTGTAAATTATAAAATGGGTGTTGGAAAGGGATAAAATTTATAACGTTATTAAAGCGAGGATGACCCCCGCCCGCTGCAAGACACCATGTGCCTTGAAGGTTTAATGAAAGCTCTCGATAGATCCCACCTTGTGCTAACTAATGATTGCTGCTAATGTACAAAGGATAAAGCGAAAAGCAATACATAGAATACTTGTGTGTAATGTAGTGAAACACGTTTTTAAAAGTGTAACAGCCTTCAAGGGTGTTGAGCTAGTTTTTACTATAAATGAGCATGTAAACAAACAAATGTAAACAAACATCTTGCTTCTATGCTCCTGAGTACATGACCTAACCTGACGCTACCTCACGTTGTTATTCATTTGTCTGTCCTATGAATTATCAGTATGAGTTCAACTAACGTTATGTATCGCATGTGCCATTGCCAAACCCCCATTGCTACGTATGAAGAAGTATACGAATTTGTAAATGATAGAAATATGTAATCATCCTAATGCTACTAACTTTAGCATCGGTCCCCTCTTATGGTATATTGTGCAGTCCAGTGAATAGAGAATCGCTTGGAGCTACAAGGCCATCTCCCCCTCCTCCCGCCAAGGTCCGCCAGGGCTGGTGTTCGAATAGCACAGCCTCACTTCCCCACATTTCTGCTGGACCCGCTTCAAGTATTTACCTCCCCATGTCAGAGGCCACCATGGCTTGGCCAAGTGAATTATGTGCTACCTGGTCCTAAATCCCACTGCCCTTGAGGGACCAGATATGTGCCCTTACTGATCCAATAGCACTCCAGTTCACCCCAAGTTAACGGGCCTTAGAGACAGTTATTCACCCCTGTACTAACATTTCATAAAATAATCCCTCACCACATCTAACAGAAAAGAATGACAAGGCAGCTTACCCCGTGCCCTCTGACAAGACACCTGGATTTATGAGACCTGGTCATTAGGTCAAGAGTAATTGTACACTGATGCACTGGTGAAGCTTCACATTGCACGCTGCCTCTCCTGTCTCCCGTTTGAGCTTAGATGAATGCTTAAAGCATGTGTGTGTGTGGCCACAAGGGCAAAGAGTCCACCCCACGTTGGCACCGCATAGACGTCCACCAATCCTGGAGCAGCTCCTTGATACATCGCCTATAGTTTAGTCAACACCACCCAATCTCTGAGACTATGTGCCCCCTACAGCTTACAGGATGCATGACGTAATTTTGTAATAAATATGACTGTCGTTGCTATTGTCAGACAGAGCGCTCTCAGAGCTTGCAGAGTCCTTTGCATGCCCTACACCGATTTATATAAAACCCTTTTACTTCACCCGCACTTGGTCCTGGTCTCATTCCCTCTTGGAGTGTGTCCTTTATTGCCTCTCACTGAACGGGAGTTACTGCCTTATGGGGGACGCTTGCTTTCACCCACCACCAAAGCCCATTGAGCCTGATGGCCTAATAGGAGAATTTTATAAAACCTTTGCCCATATTCTAGCTCCTCTCCTCTTAAAAGTCTACGAGGAAGCGACCGAGTCTGGAATTCTCCCCCAAACGCTGAGAAGCCAACGTAATTAAGCCCCTATGTTAATACAATGGCAGAAAGACATTCTCTATTGCCAAGAGTTGGAATCAGAATTTATAAGAACACTGCCCCTTCATGCGAGACCCCCGGACATTTGGTGACCCTATGTGTCATATTTGATCTCCAACGAAGATATCTCCTCATCACTGTCAACTCCAACTTGATCAAATAACCAGGAGGGATAGGAACCTGTACAAACCCGGAGCGTGGAAGTGTCAAAGCCTCTGCAATGCACAACGGAGGGAGGGACGATCCCGGGGCAAGGGACAGGGGTTGGAGGGGAATGTTCTGGTGCAAGTTGATAGGCCCGCTGTTGGGCTGTTTACATGTTTTTGTAAAATTGCAAAATGCAAGAATAAAGTCTAAAAAAAAAAAAAAAATTCTTGTTTTCTCTACTTGCAACAAAGATTTCAACACAACTTCTTCTTCAGAACCAAAACACTTTAATAGTTCATAAATGGCAAACAAAATAGTTTGTCATGATGATTTGACAAAGATTCACAATATTATGTAGTGGTGTTGCCACTTCTCCTTCAGAGTCTTTAACCACAACACAGTACTTCAATATCTTTTACCTGGTTCACTCACCTGCTAGCTCTACCACTACAAGTTCCCTTGACATGGTATACTTCCCTGTCAGGACTAAATACCTCTAACTCTATTGCTGCAAGTATTTCTTTGATAAAGGTTGTGTTAAACATCTTGGTAAAGTCTTTTGAATTTTAACAACTTCATTAATGAACACTTCTTCTGGAAAAACATGAACAACATTGGTTCTGTTTATGCCACCTGTAATGCAGATTCAGCTCCTCACCTGAATGCTGGCTATAAGGAGGGCAGCTCTTCTGCTACAGCAAAGTCTTTTGATTTTCAACAATATCTATATCCGCAACTTCAGTACTGGCTTCTTCATCTGGGGAAACATAAAACACATTGATGTTGTTTGTTCCACCTTTGGGATTGCCTCCTGAAAGGCACATTATACTCCTCTCCTCCTGAATGCTGGCTATCAGGAAGGCAGCTCTTCTGCCAAACTTGTTTTCCCATTCTTAAAGCAACCACATGCTGATAATGGCTACTTGCTCCTCTTTGGCCTAGACAATGCTTGTTTGGGTCTTTATAAACTATTGCCTCTTCCTTCCTCTCTGTGACCATAGGGCTTGTCATTGGACTGTTTCTTTATTGCTCTTTAGGTTTTGGCAGTATTTGTTGTTAGTAATGTCTTTTAGAGTATTGCCCTCTCGGCTTTGGCAATTGAGGTTTTTGTTAACTACGAATTTACAATTGACCCAATGTTCTTATTCTGCCATTTTAGCTGGTGAGCATCAGATTGATATTCAAAGTCTGCCATTTCCTCTTCTTACCAATGTATACTTTTTACTTTAGTTTGGTATTCAACATTGCTAACCCAGGTTAGCTGCCGATTACGGAGCATTCGAGGGTCACATAAAACTAGGGAACTCGCTGGGTGCTGCATATGCGTCTGCTCGCTCTGCTGCTTTCATGTCTTCTGTTTCCTTTGCTTCCCGTTATCAGGTAAGATGCTGCTTTCTGATCCCTGTGGCCTACGCCCGTCGTGAGAGGAGCATTCCTCACTCCATGAGCACTGTGGTGCTCGCCTGCCACCGGAGCACACGTTAATTTGGGTGGTGCGGGGGGGGGGGAGCTTTCAAAATAAACGCTTCCCGTCACGCAACCTCTGCATACCAGGTCCTAAGGGGAAAAGCTTTCCAAAACGCTTCCCGCCATGCAAGCTCTGCATACAAGTTCTCGAAGGGCAGAAGCCCTCACAGAGCTGGCATCTCCTTCACCCACACCGGTGGCTCTGGCATCTCGTCTTCCTGCAACTTCTGCTTCTCCTCCTGCTACTTCCTCTACTACTTCCTTTGGCCTGCACCTGAGGGGGTCTTTTATACCCACTAATCCCTCTCAGGTGTGGATCATTGCAATTACTAGACTGCACCTTGCAGCTCAGTGCCTGCACAGCCCCCTCCTCGTCCTAGCACCCTAGGCACTGTGGGACTTAACTCCCCAATGTTACAATTAGCTTTTTCTTCTTGCACATTATTGGAATGGATTTACTTCACTTTCATTATTAATCATGTTTTCAGGAGGAAATTTAAAAGGAGTCCATGATTGATTTGGAATCAAAGGAGTATTAGCTCTATTAGAACTGAAGATGGTATTGTTGTGATGTCCGCATTTAACTTCCTCCTTGTTAACTACAAGAATTTTTACCATTATAGGTGGGGCAACTTCATGAGGGGGAGCTCTATGCCTGATAAATGATTGATAAGGACCAGTTTCGCAATCCATAGAATAGTTTTAGATCCGAAAACCTTACTTTGACAACAAGCCATTATATTTTTTGGCATCACTGACATCTCTTCCTCTGCAGAAGACAAATGCTGCGTCCCACACAACGGAATCCTCTCACTTCCCTCAGGCTGTTCTCTGCACAGGTGATATTCCTGGCTAATAGCACCCCCAGGATTAGGAGCAGGTAGCGGCTGCCTTCCTCTGGCCACCTGGGAGGAGACTTTAGGATTTTTGTGAGGACTCTGCAGGATTCATCACAGCATATCCTGACTCTGGGAAGAAGGGAAATCAAATTCTTTGTCAAAAACAGAAGAGCGGGAGATAATAAAAAGAGTATGAGTAACTTAAAAGGTAGCCTTTATGATGAATCAGTCTGAGTCAAGGAGAGGCACTCCTAAAGTGGAAAGTAAATCTACTGACCTGAGAAAAGAGTTACACAAACTGATGAGTCGCCAAAGACTATTGCAAAATCATTTATTAAGAAGATGTTCTTTGCAAATAAGAAGTGCAGAAAGCACTCTGCAGGAGAAGGGAGTCATTCTCCTCCCCTTATTTTTGTTTGTATAAGTGATAGGGTCAGATAGTATTCATTTTTTGAACTGTGAACTTATTACTTTTGGACATTCAGAGACGAACGACGAGCACCTTAGTAAAGTAGGCAGGGAACACCCCACAGAAATAGGGAAAGAGAGCCTGTATTCTAATTTCTTTAATAAAGACAAGATCAAATGTCTTCAGTCTGCGTCCTCCTTCTGACCCCCTCTCCACAGTACCCCAATCATCCCTCCCGTACCCTACCGATCTGCACAGTGTTTCCAATCCTACCCTACGTGCTTTATTGCCCCACCACAATTTTCATTTCATATACCACTTTCCAGTTTGTTAATTTCTATTTTTGGTCTGTTGCATCGGGTGTATTATATTATGCATACAAAATATAAGCAATGTGACTATTTTAAAAAAGGACACTCTTCATATTAATGTAAGTGGCAGTGCAGTTCAGCAGCTTACTTCCAAAAGAAATCTGGTGGTCAGAGGTTCCCATTTCAATCTCAGAGAGTCATCTCTGGTTCTTGTGAACTGGAACCACACCCTGAAGGATGTTGACTCTGTATGAAGTGAACTGTGTGAAATATTGTGGTCTTCTTCTACTGCAGATAATCAAACAGATGTATCACAGTTGATCCAGAGTCCGCTATGGTTATGTTATTCCTTTAATATCTCATAGCTCTAGGAAAAAAGAATTCCATTGTTTGAGGTAACGCAGGAGGTCATTTGCTCTTTACAAGACCCTGTCTTCCAGCTCCCCAGGTCAATTAAACCCTTTCAAGATGGGATCTCTTCTTAGCCATTCATAAAGTGGCTCAATGATCATGGCAATAAGAGGGATCTGGGGCCAGCCCTGACAAGAACCTCTGCTTGGAGGAAAGGTCCTAGACACCTGTCATTAACCTTTGCCCATAGCCAATTGACTTGTGTAGAATACCTTCAACCATCCTAGAAAGATACATTTGAAACCTATTTTGCCCACCAGCCCCCATAAGAATGACCATTCCACCAAATCAAAGGCTTGGTGGGAATACAATGATAGAAACACCTGCGGTGGATCAGGCACAGTCTGACAATGCCATCCTGTTAGTCTCTGTACATTCTGTAAGTTCATTTGGGTAGACTTTCCTGGAATAAACACATGTGATCCGAGTGGTCTAAGGTGGGAGTCATATAAACGATTAGCTAGTGCCTTGACCTCCCCATTAAAAAGTGAAATTGGCCTGCGTGAGTTGCAAACCCAAGGGGTTCCCTGTCTTCTGGATAGCCATTATCATTGCCAGCCTGGTGGAAGAAGAACTTCAAATCTCATGACCCCATACATGCCAACAAGGTTTTTACCTATGTTCTCTCCCAGAACATACCTCAGCCCGGTTGGGATTCCATTAGGTCCTGAGTCTCGCCATTTTGTCTCACCATGAGTGCGCTCAGCTGGGTAATTTGACCTTTATTTGGTTGCTCAATTGTGGAGCATGGAGGTCTTTAAAGTATGCTTACAATATGTTGTTGTTACTGGTATATAGTTTGGCATAATAAAATGAAAATGCTTCAGCTGTATCCTACACTTCTCTCAAAGTTGCGCCATTGTTCACATTAATTTGTCACCCATCTGTTTCCTCTTCCCTTGGTACCAACCATGACAACAGTTCCCTGGTTTTATCTTCCTGATAGTAGATCCTACTCAGCCAGCCACCGGTGGTGTCTTGCATCATCCAGACTGAGTAATGTGCATTTTTCATGAGCTCTTCTTAACTTCCCATGTGATGTCATCCTGTTTTCATAGATCATCTGCTTCAAGCCAGGGGATGCTCACCACCACCTGGGCTAGCTCTCTATGCCCATGTTTTCCTTTTTTCTAACTATTGATATCGCTGCACACCGTTTTGTAGGTCTCCCACAGAACACATTTGCATTATCCACTGACCATGTATTTAAGTGAAAGTATTCAGCGGTGTCCTCCTTTATCGCATCCATGATTTCAGTGTCTCCACAAAGTGTAGGTATGAAGTGTCCATTGGCCTGGAGGTTTAGGACCTGTGAGCTTTGGAGAGAAGCACTGGTGAGCGGTCCGAGATCCCACAGTGGAGGTATTTCTCTTTTCTCATCTTGTGTAAATCGGTTATATAGGAAGGAAAGATAGTCCACCCAAGACAAAGGGCGATGACTAATGGGTATTCCGTAGGTTGGCCACTTTCCAGTTATCCACTACTGGTCTGGTTATGCAACCTAGTGGACACTGCTTGATTTTGATTTACTGACCCCTTTCTATCCAGGGAGGAGTTTATTAGGACATTTAACCCCCATCCCACCCACCCCCAATAATTATCAGATATTCCCCAGTCTCTGCAATGACCTCCTGAGTTGCTATAAAGAAAGCTTTGCGATGCTGGGTGATAGGCATAAACATGAATCATTGAGATCCTTTCTTTGCCCAGTCTCCCAGTACCTGTAGATAACCAACTCCAGTAACTATGAGCTTAATGTAACCCATGGCAGAGATTTCCTGATAGGCGTATCTGCCTCTTAGGAAATATTTGTATTTTGCTGCTTTCCACCCAGAGACTTCTATGGGCACCCTTTCGCTTTTCTTTGTTTGAACCCTGGCCTGACTTTTTCAAGGTAAGTAAACCGTTATGATTTACTTCCCTTGCCCTTTTTATTCATTGCTATGGGGAAACTAGCAGTACTGTCTTAGTGAATTTCTTGAATTGTTACAACTCCACACACCACCTTACAGTGAGGTGCAGTTAGGATACTTTGTATCCTCATCTTTTTAGAAAAAGGCTTTTTGGTTACGACAAACTGGTGGCTGCAGGGATATTTGTATTGTTTTTAGAACATTTTACTCATGCTCTTTAGCAATTACCACAAATGGCGACTAAAGGTGACTAGCATACTAAGATGGTTTTTCGCTTATTCTTTGGCCATTTTGTTCTTTGGTCTTCTTCCTGCCTTCTCAGGTCAAGAAATGCCTTTTACGAATGCCCTTTCCCGGAATATGGGGCAGTTGTGTGTGTCCAACGATTGGGGCTTGGACTGTCTAGTCCCAATCCACATCCTCTGGTGCATGAATGTCTGTTGCTGGGCAGTTGTTCTGGCCAGTGGCTATCCTTGTTTCACAAGCCACTGCCTGTTTGAATGGTGCAGATCCTTACCATTGAATGCACCAAGTCCAAATCTTGGATAAAAGGAGGGCTCCTGCAGCCATTCGCAGATCATCGTTCGAGCCAAGAACTCCATGAAGAAGTGCAGCCTGACGACCTGAGGATGACTTTTGCAGCTGGCCAGCATCTACTCCAGTGCTGTCCTGAAGAAGCACTGCTCCTTTGGCCTGATCTCAAGAAGGCCTTTGTTGGTTTTTTGACCCACTGGACTGGTGGGAACAACCAAACTCGACCCCTGCTTGAGGATCCACGCCTTTGGTAGTGTCCCTGGGCATACCACTGGACTGACCAGCTCTCTCCTGGGCTACCTTACTGCAGCAGTCATGTTTCTGTAAGAGACCTGAGGGTATTCTCACTTGTATTCCCCATGGGTCCTCTGCACAGGTGGCCAGGGAAAACCATCAGCTTTTGGATCCCGACCGTGGGGGTGGACAAGCGAGGGACGATCACCTGGTTGGAGGGTCTGTGGAGACTGGGAGTGGGATGCCCTTAAGAGAGACATGGTACCCCCCTTTTCCTACTGCTGACCAACCCAACCCTTCCACCGTGTTACTCACCACTCCGAAATAGGCCGAAGATGTGGAGGAGTGACCTAGGAGATGATGGTGGTACAAGAATCGATATTCAGCCTTCCATCCCAGCTCCCCTGAGTACAAGACTCAGGCTTCCTCAAAGAGGGGCTCTTTTCTACAATGTACCTCTCTGTTGTTTCAGTTGGGACAGACAGAGGTGTCAATTGAATAAAAGAGCGGGGAGAACACACACCGCCAATACCAATGCTGCAAAGGAATACAAAGATATTCGACCGTGTTGAAGTTAAGGCAAGTAATCAGAACAGTTGAATTTAATGGGAAACTACCTAGGTAAGTATTGGAGTGGAGCTTCCCTGCGGTGGATCTACAAAAAATATAACACAATGAGTGGGAATAATCTAAAGAGCCTTTTAAAGTATCAATCCCAACTAATATATCAAACTGGTAACAACTAACCTGAATAAGGATATTTTGAGGAAAGGAATCCAGGAAACAGAAGACAACGAAAGGAGAAAATAACAAACAGGAATGTTAGTATAGGGAAGTAGCCCCGAACGGCACGAGGGTCGCACTAGTGCCGGGTTGGTGCAGTTTCAGCAGAGCGTTTATATGCACTTGAAGTTCACAATATAGTCACTTGATGTCCCAGAATTCAACAGAAGACAAATATCCAAACAAAGTCGTGGAGAGAAAATAGTAGCAAAGACGGGATTTGCCAATTATAAGTTTATACCTGAGCACACATGCATCCAGAGTAGGTGTAGAAAGGTTCCGGAGGGTTGACAGCAGGTCCTCTGTGAGGAAGGCTTTGATTCCATGTCCAGAAGTGGACACCTGGAATGAAGTACCGCAAGAGACAGCAGGGAGCCGGATCCAATAACGTTCCGAGTCAAACACCAGACGAGCACAACAGGAATAAAGAGGAGGCAAGCCAATCCGGTAGACAGGCAAGTGTCAGAACCAATCGTGTGGAGAAGACACAAAGTAGTAACGGACGTAACCGCTTGTAGCTCATAACGCTAATTAGCAGCAACGAGCCCCTTGAAAGACTGTGGTTTTATAGCCGTATGGGGGCGTGCCTTACCATGCGTCTTACACGTACAGGACATGTCAGCTGACCCGGAGTCCGTCGTAGTTTGTACAGGCGCCATGGCAACCTGTATCTGGTCCACAGAGGAGCTTGTAAAGAAGTCGTATTCTGCAAGGAGGCCCGCAGGGAAGCCCGAAGTAACACCCCCGCTTTCATGGAGTATTTTTAGTCAACTCCCCTGACTTCCTCCTATATGACTACTGAAAGTACTGGGCCGAGGAAGAGGCCTGCTGAGTAGTAGAGGTTCCCTTAATGATCGTTGGGGTGGGCCAATTGCACATTCGCACCTGCAGCCTATTAAAGGGCTGCAGGTATATAAAAGGCCCAATAGGATAATGTCAGAAGGAGAAGCAGCGGTGAGAGAAGCGTGGCATTGAGGGAGGAGCAGCAGCAGAGAGGCCAAGAGAAGCAGCAGAGAGCTATATGTACGCGGCATGCCGGCGGTTCAAAGGAGTACAGCCCGGGAGCTTGGGCTCTGTGGAACAGTGCCTAGAGGCTGCTCCTTGGCTTGGTTTAATATGATAGGTTATTTATAATGCGCTTAATACCCAGAGGTTTCGAAGCGAAGGACCAAAGGCAGAGAGATCTGTGCTACGGGGACGCTGAAAGAAGCAACCAGTGAGTTTCTATGAGAAAGGAAACCCGGTATGCGATTGTTTGAAGTTACGAAAGGAGGATTACTTTAAGGAGTGGTCATGTGCATGATAAATCACGTTTTCAAAGATCTCTGATTGGAATCCTTATTAACTTGGGAATAAATGGCATCAGGTAATAATATCCCTATATATATGGTCGCCGTATATAATGTCGCCGGGAAAAGGTGGTGGCGACATTATATAGGTGACCATATGTATTGGGATGGGGCAGTGGGGATTGCAGGGGTGTTCACCGCATGTTGCATGTAATAATGTCCCCACAAAAAATAGCCATTTTATGGCTATATTTTTGAGGGGACGTTATTGTATGGAACCAAATAAATGAGTATACTTTGTAGCGGAGTGGGTGTGTGCAGGAAGACCGGTTTCCAAAAGTCTGAGTGCTGGGCACGTTACAAAGGCAATTTATGAAGACTTCGAACAACGAGATGAAATAAATTAAACCTTTTTCAATTGTTACGAATGTTTGAGTACTGGGCACGTTATTAAAGGCATTCTACAACAATACATAACAACGAGGCAAATTGAATGCAGGTCTTTAACACTGAATTCCGAACCAAATGAAAAGCGTACCAAACATATCTTCATACTTATTAAATACCGAACTGAAAGAAAACTGTTAACTATGAAGATCATAAATGAAGGAAGCTTTAAAATTCAAATGGATCCATTCTTTACAAAGCACAAAAGTCAATGCAACTTTAAGTACAAGTAAACTTTCTATATGTTGAAACTACAAGTAAACAAATGTACTGATCTTCAGCAATACAAGTGAACCAAATACATATTGGACTCCAGAGTGAATGGAACTTTGGAGATGAACTTTAACAAGTGAATGAATTGCAACTTTCAGTCAAGAACTCCTTGTATAAAAGCCAATTATACCCAGAGGGCGCAAGTGTGGCACAGACCTTTAAGAAAGCTGGAAAATATCCTTATACATTGAAAGTGACTCTTGAGGAAGGAAACCCTGAGGTTTAACCTGCTTATTTACTTGAGAATGGAGCCTCAAGATATTTTGTGTGTGGAACTGTTTTGAAACTTGGGGAAGGGAATCCAGAGTCCAGAGTATTGGTTAACTTTATATTTATTTATATCAAATGTGAAACTTGGAGGATCTTCAATGGGATCCCATGGAATGGGAATTTACTGGCCTCCCTGCTCCCTATAATATTCCGGTAATACAGGGATATCGGGCAGCGGAAATGGTAAGGCAGTACCTGCAAAACAGTAGCGAGGGCTTTTATTCCTTTTCAGATGATGGGCTTGTGGGTCATCGAACATATGTGAGGGAACTAAACTCTCTCTTCTAACAGTTTACAAGCTTCCTGTGATTACAAAAACCAGGATCTGTCACCAGAGATAATCGAAAGTTTATGAGAGAATAATAGTGTATACTAAATGTTTCTTTTAGCGGCTCTGAAGAATTGTTCGTTTTTGTATGCCTTTGGTGAATTCTACTTTGTGTGTTTTCACCACTTGTCTTGCTGTATAAGCACCTAGGTGCCATAACTTGAAAGGGGGGAATGGGGTGAGCTGCAGGTGAAGGGGTTCATGCAGGAATGCTGTTTAAATTGAAAAGCAGTTAGCTAGGAAGGTTTTTCACCATATTGCTTGATCGACCAGTCCTCAGAAAAGTTCCCTGGGTATTCCCTCGATACATTCCAGTACGCCAGTAATGAGTATGTTTTAATGTGATTGGCCTTTTGCATATTCTGCTGTTAGCTTTGTGTCTCAAATTCAATGCTTGTTTTTCAGTGTCTTTACCATGTCGTCCATCGTGGATATTTGTAGTTCTGCTGCAATTATCCTATCTGACACTTTTTTAAGATCTGCTTGCAATAATGCATCTCTGCTCTCATTGACATATTTTAGCATTCCAATGATATGCATCTTACGTTTCTCTTCTAGCATTTAGGACATTGTTGGTTTTGATTATCAACTTCTGTGATCTTAAGCTTGTCCTGTTTGGTTGGAGCTTCAAGGTTGTAGATTTGATCGGATTTATGGCTGTGGGAGTCAGTAAATGTTTCTTATTGACCAGGTGTACTTTCTAAATATCCAATGTCAGTGCCTCCTCATGGAGCATCCAGCACACCCCTGTAAGGAGTTGGTCTTCTCATGCAAAGGTAATGCATTTCAAGGGGAGGAAGATGCACCATATCATACTCTAGGAGTGGGTGCAGAGTACTATCACTCTAGGTAGCGATGCCTTTTGAGGCATTTCTGTACTTCAATGGGCCTGATAGCAGAAAAGATTTCTCCACTTCTTTTATACGCTATTCACTCCCTTAGTCCCTACATTGAGGTCCTCAGAATGTCTGCCCCCAACTACATTGATCAGTGTCCTCCAACCTCTTTGTTAAATCACAGAATTTGGTGGAAGTCCCCTAGTGCCTCTCCCTGCTGCTGCGGAGGTCTGGCTCAGATGCTCAAGTCATCTCTGCGCAATACTTGCTGATGAATGTTTTCACCTCTGGGTTCCTCCGCTCCTTGGTACCTAGGGCAGAAGTCTGCATAAAGGTTGAGCCGGCAAGGGGAGCGTGTTGCCTTTCTGGCAATAGGTAGAGGCAACCTGCTCGCCTTGCCTCTTGTGGACAGGCACGACTTGTTTGTTCTGGCGCTTGCCCAGAGATTCCTCAGTTCCCACTTGCTGATCCTGTATCTGCGAGGTGCAGAATTGCCTGTTCCCCTCACACACACATATTGTACTACCTAAGATCGTATCCAACAGACTCCTCCAAATCCTTTATTCCTCCTCTATTGTCTAATGAAACATAAATGTAGCATTCTTACTAGACACTCTTCACCTCTTAGTCTTTTGCTTCAATGAACCTTATTTTATGTTTCCCAATTTCTTTTTTTGTATGAAATATTTGTATTGCTTATGGTAAATATTTGTATTGTTTTTACAATCAAACTTAATTTGAAAATTAATTTGGATTACTTCAATAAAGCACCTGTTCTTGATGAGAACTGAGGCTCATAATTATTTTGTTGTTTACCTCTATACAATTAGCGATATGGTGACCTTCTCACCTCAGGGCCTAAGGTCTACGTCTCCAGTCAGTGTGATTTTGAACAGGTGGATGTACGTGCCCACCACTACCCACTGAGAGGGGAACAATTTCCATCTGGGTGCTTAGACGTTTCAGCAATTTTGTGTCTTTGGTTGCCTTCATCAGGACCGGTTTGTGAAGTTGACTCTGCGTGTAATCCTCCTCTGTTGACGATGGGCATGCAGCGCCCTTCAGGCATTCGCAAGCCACTGCTTTCTTGATGAAGTTTGGACAACTTCTTGAGGTGCTGCTCTCATTGGCGGGATGTCGCCTTGATCTGTACTGTATCTTGTTAGTGACTTCCTCCTTGTGGTGTTGTCTACACACCAATCTCGCTCTCCGTATGGGGTCGTTAGCGTGGCGTGGTTAGCTTAGTTGTAGTGGTTGTAGAGAAGCCCCTCAAGGCTCACACCATAAAAAATACAACCCACTAGGCAAAAAGGCCCAGCATACCTCTTTGAAGGAAAACAAGGTTTATTTCCATGAAAAAGAGCAAGACTTGCCAGCAAAGGACGCTGCTGCCACGGAGCGCTCTGATGAAAACAGTATAACCAACTAATTCTAAAGGCATACAGCGTTATAATTGACATACATTACATAGGTTACAGGTCCAGATAGCTGGTTGGTACAACCCTATACATATGCTGCCTGCTCCATTAGGGATGCCAAACCATTGGTCCCAGCTCCTCCTGTCAGTCTTCTTCCACGTGGGGTTTTTCTTTGCACGTCATCAGGCGCAAGGCTCCTAATTGGCAATTAGAAGCACAAATCATAGCATTCCCTATCTGTGGCCTAATGTACACCTGGTACTGCAGAAATGGGCACAGAGGATACTTTCGAGGTCACTCTAACTTGCAAACCCCAGCTCAATCCCATACGCGTTGGTGCCTTTCCAAATCTTCCCACCCTGGTTTTAGGTTTATTTTTTCCCCTTGGCGCCCCACAGCACAAATCATATGACCTGATGGTGGGGGCAATCCGCCCCTGCTCTCTGATCTTTCTGATCGATTGGAAATCTAACAGTTTTATGGTTGGTGGTCTGGGGCTGGCTGGTACCTTGGAATGCTGGCGTCTTGGGACGGGGCATGTGAACAATATAATTTAGGGTTTGGGCTGATGCAGGTCTGAGGCTCGTGCTCTCCTTCTCATGGGATAACTGCTCACAGGGAGCTCCCGGCCACCTCATGGCCTTGTAGGGCGCATTCTTTCTGGGTTACCCTTGCTAATAGTATGAGACAATGAGATGTTTATGAATCTCTGCAGGTTGGCCTTTCTCACTGCTGCCCAGGCTGCAACCCGACCCTGCATTCACACACACCTCTATGTTCTGGGCCCGGGCCTACTGTCTTGGCTGCAGTGCAGCGCCAGGCCACAATTTCAAGATGGCTGCTATTTTATAAGATGGCGTTTCATTCCTAGCGCAATCTACACCCAATCACATAATAACCTACCCATAATGCAGCATCTATCAATGCCCCCTACCCTCTCTAATCTCCCCAAGCATCTACATAACACTGTTAGGCCTCTTCCACATTCAGAACCTTTTGGGAGGCCTGGGACGATCGTCCCCGTTTCCCAACATGGTGACCGCTTTGCTTGCGGGCTGATAAAGTGAAGGGGTTACTGCTTCACCCTCTGTTTGCGGTTGCTTGTAGGGCTGTGTATTTAATGTAGGGCTGCACGCAAGCCATTGACTAAGTAGAATCGCTGTTACTGCAGTTCCAATTTGTTGCCTTTAGACTGCCTGACACACAAAACCTTGTTGAAAAAGGCTCCCTGCATCAGTAATATATTGCTAGTCTTCCTTCAGCCTTGCGTGGTCAGCACACATTGTATTACCAACAGTGGAACGCGATGAGGGAAAGCCCCTCTCATACAGTAATTACATGCCCCTTTAGACTTCAAAATCAGAGTTTTGGGGTGGGAGGAAGTGTCTGAGCATTGGTAACAGCGATTAGAGCTTCTTTTCCCTGAAGAACAATGAGTTTTCAGGCATAAGTGGGGCTTGCCTCACAGCTCACATGCTCTCCATTTAGCTGCCTGCCACACCCTTGTGTCGGGGGTCGCCTCGGGATTCACCAATACTAATTGCAAAAGTAGACAAAAAAGAAGTGTAGACAGGCAAGAGGTAACGCAGGTTTATTCAGGGCCCAGAGGCAGCTGTGCTATAATAAAACTGATAGCGTAACAGAACTGTGTGAAAAGGCGCTTTCAAAGAAATGCCCCTAAATCTAAAACTTTCAAAACACTTGGGCAAATTTACATTAGTAACTTTGCGACATAAAAAAATCACCCCACATCAAGCTGATTGGTGCTCCCACAGTATACACTTATAGAAAAACATACATTATGTTCTGTAATTGGGTCCTCAAACCTTCCCACACTGCCCTCCATTATAATATGTGACACCACTATCGAACCCCCACTTCCCACATCATAATGACAATTCATTGAAACATTTGAGATGACCAGCAGAACTTTATTCATCTGTCCCGGTCATCTCATCTAAGTTCCCATGATAAACGCTCTCTACCATGGCACTGTCAGAGCCTTGAACCACGGACGTACTGCTATACAAATGTTGCATATTAAGAACTCTTCAACCTTCTTCCCAGGCGAAACATACTAAGGGGCAATTTGAAACCTCTGTGGTTCTTTTGACACCATCTAAACAATCGTGTTTTGCAAATCATTTTGAAGTATAAAATGGTTATGCCGTTCTTGCTGTCGGTGGGACACAAGGGTTATAATCTGTGACCTCGAAAGAATAACAACTCTTGTTTGTTTCTTACCATACCAGCCTGGGATTGTGGACCTGCAATGTGTTACCAGCCACTGCGGCTTCGTTGCAGATTGATAAATAACAAACACACAGGTTCTGCAAAACATGCTGTTAGGCCCATTTACAGCGTTTCTGCCTCTCCCAAACTTTGGTTATACTTACCTGTGCCTATGCATGTCTTTTACATGCAAGTTACTTTTATTTTGGAAAACGATTTTGATTATGCCTGCACTTCTTTGCGCCAAGATAAATCGTTACGGTATATCTTTATTAATAATAAATAGAATTCCAAATCCGTAGTGTTCAAAAGATTCTTTTTATTTTTGATTTTAATTTTCAGTCACTCTTGGATGACACGTGTTTCAGCGTAAATACCTTGCCTTTTTCAAATCCGGGGCATTAAGGTTTCCCGACGTTTGGAGCACGAGTGACAGAGTTTTCAGGAGGGATTGAGCCTGTGAATTTAGGTTTTTAGACAAGACGAGACGACTACTATTTTTTGAACTTCAACTGTCTTAATGGGCCGGATTTGAAAAAGGCGCAGTATTTACGCCGAAACACATGTCATCCAAGAGTGGCTGAAAATTAAAATAAAAAGAATCACTATTTTGAAGACTACGGATTTGGAATACTATTTATTATTAATATGGATATACCGTAACGATTTATCTTGGCGCAAAGAAGTGCAGGCACAATCAAAATCGTTTTACAAGTTAGCAACGGAGTAGACAGACTCAATGTCTCCGTAGTGACCTGCACCCATGCGACAAATAACAAACAATTAACAACAACGAAATATATAAGAACAATATTGCTCTCGGGGGTAACCTTTTTTGGAACCCCCCCCCCCCCACCCTCCCCTGTTTCTCAACAAATCAGGTTGCTTAGTTACCATTTTATGATATCACTTTAAAGTTCCTCAAGCACAGACATTTCTTTTATTTTGGGATTGACTTGCATAACAATTAAAAGGAGCTCCCTTCCCTTTTACAGTGCTACTCTCGCAATTGATAAGTGCGCAACTTTTTTACCAGGCAGAACATGCGTTTTTATTACACCCTCATTCATGCTATTTTCAACAATGGTTGGGCCCATTTGTGCTAACTTTTGTATTTAATTAAATGCTTTTGGGTTTCGCTTCCACTTTCAACTACATTCTATAAATTGTCTCACAAACTCTTAGATCACACTCAGGGGTATACACATACACCAGGAGAAATGGGCAAAGTTGGATACTACATACCTCCCTTTCTACCGAAGCAAACGCACACCTCCTTATGAGCACCTCACCTACAATCATCAACTACAACCTTCACGGGTATGACAAAATACAAGCAACCTCCTCCTGGCTTGCTGTGGTCAACTAGTAAAGTAGGACCATCCGTAAACCTTGTTCAGGAACAGCTACACACTCACATAAGACATGCCGAGCTATCTGTGCAAAGAAAGCTAGGTGGAGAACATAAGCAAAGCAGATGCACAACCAACTGCATAGGAGACCAGGACTAAGTGGAAATGAATAAGCCAAGCACTCCCAACCAACTATGGGAATGGAGAGACCACCAAGAGATCCAGATCCATGCCTCCCATTCATCCATAGTGAATAGACTACAGAATGACACTCACCTGACTGTTCTTAGTGGACCTCTATCTCATGCATGCCACACCTTGTTACTGTATTGTCACTCCCAACATTTGATTTTTATTTGGGCATTTGTATCGTGTGCAAGGTGGACTTAACCGTATGAAGTTGCATCTCCTATGCAACGCTGTGTTGCCTTATTACCCTGCAACACCATTATGCAATATAACCCTAAACTATTTGTTGCTGGACTATTAATACATCTTTTTATTTGCATAGCAAATAATTTTCAGCTTCCATAACGGGGTGTTTCACCCTTTTAATACGTTTCAGGACAGCCATGAAACTATCTGAAGCAACTCGCATTGCTTCTGGATATCGCTCACTTTGTTCAAACATTAACAACTATCACATTCTACAGCCCTCTTCCCCCCGCGCAGGATTCTCTCGTTGTATGATCAACAACGATGGCTTTCATCTTGTTCGCATTACAGGCGTGCATGCACACACCTTGTGTAATCAACATGTCATGCTTTCAATATCAGTGACACTTCTTTCCAGACACTTCACTCTAGGTTAACCCTATTTAATACTCGCTTTTCACTGAGATTATACTGCAACCTCTAGTATAACCTCTTATACTTGCCACAGTGCTCATGAAAATAAAGATTGCCAATCCGCCAATTGCCAAACCCTTTTGACAGCTCACCTCCACATATACTTATTTACCTCCTCCATTTACTCGACTCGGGTCTGCTATTTAATTCCTTAAAGTTTAGCTTGGCGGCACTGTCAGTTTACACAACATCATAAAGCAAGGTTTCCTGGTGGAAGACTCCAGTTGTCAAACCATTCATGGAAGGAGTTAAACAATTACACACACAACAGTTTACCCGCCACCAGGTTGGGACCTGAATGTTGTGCTAAGCAGACTTAAGGGTCCACCTTTTCAGCCAATGCATAAATCATCCGTAATGGGCCCCCCTTAAAAGTTGTCTTTCCTTATAGCCATAATGTTTTAACCCTTTAACTCCCATGGATCCCCCCCCCATATCCTCCCCAAGTGGCAATGTCTTTTTTGGTGATTTCAGTATGTCGCCATTCAAAGCCTTGTAACTTTTTTGTTACATGAGATATCTCGGCCAAATGTGGCCCCTTTGTTTCCCACAGGTAGGCGGTCGTAACGTCGCCCAGGAATCCTAGGTTGCTGTAGGGGGTGAGAGAAAATAAGCAAAAAGGGCGAACATTTTGGTTTTTTTCAAAAAATGACAATAAAATGATGTACAATAAAGCCTGTGTTTTTTTTCCTTGTAAGAGATGGGAACAAATTGTTTGCTGTGCTGAATTCCCCAATTTCCTGGCTTTCAAGAACAAGTTTAGTGAAAACGAAAAAAAAAAAAAAACATTTTGATGTGGTTATGAACCGTTTTGTGAAAGGTAGTCGACATGCGTGGACGGAATGGAAGAAAAGGGTAGGAAAGCTGAGGACACAAAGGCATACATTTCTGAAAAGAAGACCAAATTCCAAGTTTAGGAAGGGGTGATTTGCGCAGGTCAGGCAACAACTAGGTAGGGAAAAATTCCATCGTTTGGGGGGGAAAAAGCAGAAAAATGACCGAAAAAAAGGTATGTGGTGGAAATGGTTGACCTGGTACGGCAATGGCTTCTATGAATTTTGAGAAAAACAATGCTCCACTCAATTTCCCCGACTCTTGCAGTTAGCAAATCGCACATTTTTTGTAGTGTTCCACAAAACAAATAATACCACAAGCCAAAAACTGAGACATGGTACACAGGGGTTTTATGCTTACGGCCTGAACAAATGTACTTAGCCTGTGTAAATCACGAAAACCAATGTGGTGAGGAACGGCAAGCATACATTTTTTGAAAGAGCACAGGCAGACCTTTTCAAGGGTAGGTGACTTGTGCAGGTTACAAAAGTGTATGGTGCCTAAAGCAGCGACTTAATGTAGGGCACATTTGGGAAATGAAAGGGTTGTGTGACAAAGGGCACCAGCAAATGGGTTGAAAGGTTATGAAAACCACGCAAACACAACAAATGTCATACTTTCCCGACGAAAACGGTACCTCACATGCGTGGGTGTAGCTACCTGGGCGCCAAGGGCAAAGCAGAAAAAGCGGCTAACCCCAAGTCTCTTCAGACAGAAGAATTTGTGGAATTCTGTTGAAGCGCACACCATACCGATGTGGTCCTATGGTGTCAAAGCCACCAAGGAAAACAGGGAACCCCATGCATTTCCGAAAAGAGGACACCCGTGTGAATCTGCAGAGGTCTGACTTGTGCAAATCGGTCCAGAATGTATTACCCAGAAACCTCGGAAAAGTCTGAAATGTGCCGAAAATCCCTTAATTTCCACACATTTCACTCAGCTCACCCACCAAAACACGCCACCAACCACACATGGCCTAACTTCCCATGTTCCCACAGGTGTCCCAACGTAAACTGTACCTCACATGTGTGGGTGCAGCTACCTGGGCGACAAGGGGAAAGCTGAAAATTCAGCTAACCCCAAGTCTTTTCGAACAGCAACATTTGTGGAATTCTGCTCAAGCGCACACCATACTGATATGGGCCTAGGGTGTCCAAGCTACCAAGGAAAACAGGGAACCCCATGCATTCCCGAAAAGAAGACACCCGTGGGAATCCACAGAGGTCTGACGTGAGCAAATCAGGCCATAATTTATTACCCAGAACCCCCGGCAAAGTCCAAATTTGGGGGGGAACACAATTTCCGCACAGTTCACTCGGCTCATCCACCGAAACACGCCGCCAACAACACATGGCCTACCGTCCCGCATTCCCACAGGTGTCCCAATGAGAGCCAGACCTCGTATGCGCAGGTGTCGCACCCGAGAGTCAATGGGCAAATCATTTGTACAGTAAGTTCTCTTTAGTGTGCGCAGTAAAGAGAAGAGTGCTGTCAATAAGCCCATTCACATGCACCTTTGCTCACACTTCTCATCCATACAGGTCACAATGCAGTAAGACAGGCAATGTGGGGTTTAGCACAAGGAGGATCCTCCTTGTGTAGCACAAGGTCGATTGTCCTTGTGAGCAGTGATGCCACGGCAAGGCACCCACTGTATTACTGGCCATTCGTAGCCCTTTCGTGTCTGCAGTCAGAAGGCATCCATTTCAGCAGTCGCACCTCTACCAAATCACTTGCGCCAGAGCAAGCGTATCAACACACTTAAACCATGTGGACATCTCCTCACAATGCAAACATGTCTCCAGCAATATTTTGTACAACATTTTCCAGCAATTGCATATGAACTGTGTCTGCATTCAAATATCATGTGGCTGCTTTCAAATACGGATACTGATAGCAAGTGCACATTGGCTAACTTGGCTACCTGCCCCACAGGCGCTGTCTTTCACACCAACTTCGAGTATGGCCATAGCAACTATGTGGAAATATTCATATGTGCAACCTTATCCACACAAAACTCACACCCTGTAACATGGCAAGCAATCATTTCTGCAGTACTGGTAAAGTGCATTCAAAGAAATGACATCTGCATGTTCTACGTAGCTTTACCTCATTCACACACCCATCATATCCAATTCATTCCTACAGAAGACATGCCCCTTACACCACACATAACCTTAGTTGAAGTAAAACAATAAAGGAAGTCAGGGTGTTACGAGGTATGCAAGACACCGCCGCCATACAGATGGTGTCCAAGTACCACTTTCATGACACTTGGATCTCAAGGGAGGGAGCCAAAGTGGCGTGTACTACTTTCAAAAGACACCCCTTGAGTGGAGGGAACCTGAATGGTGTTCCGGTCTTCTCCAACACACCCCTCGAGTAGAGGGAGCAGGACTGGCGTTTATTTGCTTGGCAAACCTTAGGTGGAAGTAGCTGGAATCGCGTTCCTTTCCAATGCACACTGAAGCGGAGGGAGCTTCCCTGACGTTTTTTTGTACAGCAGGCCTGAAGTGGAGCAAGCTGCACTAGCTTGCCTTGCCAAGACACCCCAAAGGGGAGTGAACCAGAGTGGTGTCCCCTTCTTCTACAAGGCACGCCTCAAGTGGAGGGAGCTGGAGAGGCATTCCTTTCCAAGATGCACCTGAATTGGAAGGAGCATTCATTGCGTTACTTTGCAAGTCACACCTGTCGCAGAGGGAGCTAGACTGACGTTTCCTTCTGAGGCAGACCTGAAGTGAAATGTATCAGGGTGGTGTGCCTTTCCAAGGCAGGCCTCAAGTGAAGGGAGCATGATTAGCATTGCTTTCCAAAGCACACCAAAGGGGTATGACCCCCAATGGAGTTCCTTTCTTGTGCATGACACTCCTCGAGTGGAGGGATCCGTAATGAATATTCTTTCGCAGGCATGCCTCAAATGGATGGAGCCTGGTTTGCATTCCTTTGCAAGTCACGCCTTGAGCTGAGGGATCTAGACTGATGTTTATTTCGTAGGCAGGCCTTGTGATGCTGAAAATGTATTGGAGGGACAGGGCCTCCCTGTCCTTGTCCTGTAGTCCTTTTTCATTTGTGTTCTGTATTGTGTTCTGCCCAGGAGTCCATGTGGGACTCCTGGCAGTTTAGCTCTTCCTATTTTTGGTTTGGTGTACTGACCCATGGGATACCCTTATGGCACCTGTGTGTGGCCCACAGAGCAGGGTATGGGCTGTTGGCAGCTCCATGCTGAATTTGACAGGTGCTCTCAGTATCCTCCATTTTGGGATACCTAGGCCCTGTCATTGGAATCAGTTGATTCTTGATAGGAAACAAGATGCCCCTGTGCCTCTTGCTTTCTATTGCCTGTTACCTTGTTTTCCCAAAGACCTTGGAAGCCCTGACTCTGTCCCTACCCCCTGACTGGCTGTTGGGTGGAAGTTCCATATATGGTATTGTAGTGATGTCCAGCCCAGACTGTTTGGAGCCTTCCCAGTGACTGTATGTTGTGGGTACCACCCTGTGGTTGGGACCTGGGTGAATGGAGTGTGTGACCAATATGCACTTCTTGTTATGGATGTCTGGTTTCTGGTATGAAACACAATGACTGAGACAGCCTTGCCCGAAACTGGTATGAATGCAGTGTGTAGTGTTGAATGGCTGGGTACTTGTCCCAATACACATTCCTTGTTGTGACTGTCTGAGAGGGAGGAGAATAGCCTGAATGCACTGTTGCCTGATTGGCTGACTGACTGCTGAAAACTCTTCTGAGTGATTGGTTGCCAGAGTGTGACCCAGCAGAATGAATGGGAGATCAACAGTATATCGAGGGGCCTCTCACTGCTAGAATTCGTTCAGAAGTTGAAGTCGAAACTGATGGTTGATCTCGAAGCCAAGCCCGAAGAAGAAGGTTGACTGCTGTTACCTTCACCGCAATCTGAAAGCCGCCGTGACGTCGAGACTGATCCAAGAGAGGACCTGGTTAGGCGCCCTCTTCCTGAGCTCCGAGGGACCATCGAGTACCACCAACCTTCGCCAAAGCTCCCTGGAAGTCAGACCCTCGACAGGCTGCCGACCGGTGACGGGGACCGCCGAGGAGAACGAAGATAAGCACTGGACATTCCATCCACCGTCGTCGACCAGGGTTTGCAGGTTTGCTATAACTGCCGGAGGCCCGTTGAAGCAGTGTTGCCCAGGAGCGGGGACCGCTTGATGCCGTGCCATCGACGACTGGAGCTGCAACGCTCCATTAAGACATTTGATTCCCGGACGCGCTTGTCCGCACTGCCTTATCCCGCCGGAGAAGGCCAGGCCGTCGACGCGCCGAGGAGCATCCGCCGGTGGGTTTCCCGCCACCCAAAGACCGTAGAGACGCCGGACGGCTCTACGCCCTTGCTGGGCCAAGGTTCTTCACAAACTGTTTGCGGTCCTGAACTATCGACATCGAGGTGCCCCGCATGCCTCATCCTTGCAGGACGTCTTCAAGTCGCTGTCGACGAGCACCGCCAGGACCGAAGCTGCTGCCTCGATGCCGCCGAACTTCCATCAAGGATTCTCGATGCAGAGTACACTTTCTTCGAGGCCCATCGAGGATCCGTGGCGCCTGCTTTAAAGGGAGTCACTCAAGAAGGATACCTCAATGCCTCCTCGAGGAACTCTGCTATTCCAGGTACATTGGGTGGTAGTAACTTTTTAGAAGGGAATAAGACTCATTGACCAATATATGGACTGGGCTTGTAGTATATCTTTATTTTACAGGTTGCCCAGGTGGGGGGATCTCCACACAGAACTGTGTCTAGTGGTAGGGGCCAGTATTCTGCCAATTGTTCTAATTAACTGCTTTCCTCCTATGTCTATTGTTGGTTACCTTTATTAATTGATTTGTGTGACATTTGACCAGAGTACAGTTGATGCACTTTAATGAAATCTGATAATAATTGTGGTACCACTTGGAACTGTATATATTTGCCATTGTAGATTAACTGAGTACAACGTGAGTTATTGTGATTGTGTATATAACTTTGAACCATAATTATATAAAGACTGTGTTTTAACTAATACAGTGTGTGGACATTCCTTTGTGGGTGCTTGGGGACTACATTGTGCTTAAGAACCAGCAGCATCACCTCCGGAGAAGCTAGGCCTTGATTGCTCGACCTGTGCTACCGTATAGAGAATCTTGGCTGGGGTCCTCTGTGCTCGCCTCTGCCATATAGAGAGCAGGAGTACAGACACCCCCTCCAGTCTTTACAGGCCTCAAGGGAAAGCTATGGCTGTGGTGTTCCTTTCCAAGGCATGCCTCAAGTGGAGGAAGCAGGACTAGCAATGCTTGTGAAGGCACGCTAAATCAAGTGAATTGAATTGACATCCTGTTGCATTTTCATTGAAGGTACACCTCCAGTGCAGGGAGCAGGAGTGCCATTCCTTTATAAGACATGAACAAATTCAGAGACTAAGGGTCCGTTTCAAGGAATGATGGGCATTTATCAGTCGATCTACCAATATTTTTCCTTTGTATGAAAGGAGAGGGCTGGCTGGGAAGGGCATTGGGGACCGTACACCCGAGTATCCTTCCTCTTTCCTTGTTTTGTACACACCTTACATTTTCTCTAAGGTTGTGTCTTCGTGGCTGTGGGAGGAACATAATCACCAAAGTGTTACTCTTGCAATCTGGCTACATCTTCTACCTCTGGAAAGGAGGGAATTTGTACATGGATCATAGTCAGAGATTGAACAATTGTTGTTTCAAAGTTCATAAAGGAGAGGTTGTTTTGTGGAGTAGCAGCACGGTACACCATATAAGCATTGTACGTTGCCATATGCACAATGCGGGTGGCCATCTTTTTGTACCAGAAGCGTGACTTGTGTTCAGCACGGTATGACTCAAGCACCTGGTCGTTTTTATCTACTCCACCCATGTACTTGTAGTCCAGAATGTAGTTGGGCTTCCACACTTGCCGAGTCTGCCCGCGCGGAGTGACTGCTGAAGTACTTTCATCATGAATAGTACTTAGCATGGACACATCCCCTTTGTCACAGAATTTCACTGCCAACCGTTCCTGCCGCCGCAATGCCATACATTCTCCCTTGGCCAACTTCTTACACACAAGTTGTCTGGGGAAGCCTTTGCGGTTACTGCGGATTATACAGTATGCCAGTGTGCCCACATTGAACAATTCCTTGAACAGTGGAATTCCTGTGTATAAATTGTCCACTTCTCCAGCATGGGGTCTGGCATGGATTCACATGCTTATGAATATTCCCCATCGTCAGGCCGGGAATCCTCGGTATAGAAAAAAATCAGTATCCGTTTCGTTTCTGATCTGTCTTTCTTAGTAGTAACCAATCACTGGTCTCTGGGTCATACTGCCCCCAGCCAATGACTGCCCTCTCCCTAAGCCCCGCCTCCGGCAGCCATCCTCAGATTTTTACCGCATGTTCAAGTGTTGGGAGTCCTCATGCTTTAGCTCTCGAGCTTTTGCTGCGTTTTCGCGCTTTTTCAGGAGATTTTTCTAATTTTTCGGTTAAATAGAGCCTCAAGCTCCACCGTTTCTACATCCGATCAAAGGGGATCCGTTTCAGAGTTTTCTACGCCCCTCAAGGTTGAAGATTTCGTCGAGTTACGCTTTTGGAGGATTCCAGAAGTTCCGAGGCCTACCCCGGACATGGCCCACGAGAAAGGAAGCTCGACGCCCGGAAGCTGTTCAGGACCTGCCCTGGATGCCAGCTTCAGAATGTTTTGAAGGAGGACGAGCATTCGTTATGCCTCTACTGTCTCCATGAGGACAAGACGCACACAGAGAAGGACTGTGCGTTTTGTGGGAACATGTCGGAGCGGACCATGAAGGATCGCCACCTACGTCTCGCCAACTGGCTTGAAGGGAAGAGCCCGTCAGGCGAGAAGAAGAAAAAGAAGTCCGAGCGGTCTTCTAAGTCCTGTGAGGGCGCCCCGGCGACGGGGGCCCAACAAAAGGCTAAGCACCGCGAGTCCGCGGGCACCGGGAGCTCCGAACGGTCGGGCTCCTTGGCTGCCAGGCAGGGCGCATCCTCCCCGGTGCCATCAACCACGAGCCAATGCTCTGGCTCGGGTAAGAGGAAGTCCGAGAACCCGGCAAAGCTTCTGGAGAGGCCCTGGTCGATCTCGAAGATTCCGGCAGAGGGGGAGCGAGGTTCGGACCCTCCCCCCCAAGGTGAAGGCCCCAGGCGTCCAGAAGGTGGCGATGGCCTTAATTCACCCTGCTAAGACCTCAATTGAGGATGTCGCCGCAGCGCTGGCTCAGCCTGTGGAGGCTACACCAGTGGAGGCGCCCTCAGGACCCAGAGTCTCCCTGCTACCGCGGAGGGAGTCGTCTTTCAGGCCCATTGAGAAGACCCTCACGAAGTCCTCGTTGGAAAAGGTGGGGGAGGGGCTGGTGGCCATCGTGGATACGGACACGACCTCTGAAGAAGAGCTCATCGAAGTCGTGGAAGAGGCCCAGCCCATCGGGAGGGATCCCGATGAGGGTGACGACAAGAGTGACTGTGTCGCCGACAAGGCTCCTCAAGAGCTCTCGCGCCCGTCTTTTCCGGCGCCGCAGGACACCTCGGCGGCCATTTTGTCAGCGATTCAGTCCTTATGCTCGGAGATAAGGACAAGGTTGCCCCTTCCCCCGACGGAGGTACCTGAGCCAGACCCGACGGGGGAACCGGAGCCAGGACCTTCGGAGAGTCCGCCGCATAAGAGGAGGAGGACGCATCCTACGCCACCTCTCCCACCTCTGCTGCCTGCTCTGCCTTCCCCCCGGTCTACTACCCACGGGGATGATACAGGCACGGACACAGCTACGACGGGTACAGATGACGACGACGGAGGCGACGATGGGACGTGTCCCCCGTTGCCCCCTGCTCGGGCGTCCCCGCCCGACGGGATTGGATCCTTTCATGCCATGATTTCCAGGGCATCCAAGCTTTTTCAGCTCTGCCCAGAAGAAAGGATGAAAGAAGGGTTACTTTACCAACGGCGCAAGGCTAAAAGGAAGACGGTCCTCGCCGTACCGCTTCTTGATGACTTCTGGGATGAGGGGCTCGCCCTCCTCAAGAACCCTGCCACGGCGCCGGCAAAGAGGGACCGGTACGAGAAGAAGTACCGGGTCCCCGACGCTGCCCCCTTGTGCCTTCGGGCACAACCTACCCCGGATTCGGTCGTCTCAGCGGCGGCAAAGAAGAAAGCTGGGGGGGCATCGGCCTCGACATCAACTTCCCCGCCGGACGGCGAGGGCAGGAAGTTGGACACGATGGGACGACGGATCATCTCATGCGCACCGACGACTATCAAGGCGGCCAATGCCCTGGCTATCGTAGCCCGCTACGACAGGGTGTTGTGGTTCAAAATCGCCCCTCTGTTAGACTTCCTTCCGGACGCCAAAAGGGCTGAGGCCCTTGAAATCCTACAGGAGGGGGAGATTGCTTCGGACCACGCCATCACAGTGGCAATGGACATCGCCGACACCGGTTTCCGTTAGTTGGGCCAACGGCGTTTGCTTGAGACCACGAGGATGGCTCAAGGCCACGGATTTCCACCAGGATGTACAAACCAAGGTTTTGGACATGCACTTCGACGGGAACAACCTATTTGGGAAGGCGGTTGATGAGTCCCTTCAGGCCATCAAGACAGACACAGAGACTGCCCGGGCACTGGGAGTGCTCCAACAACGACGGCCGTCCTTTCGGAGCTCCGGAGGCAGACAGGGTGCCTCCAAGGGATCCGGCAGTGGCTCCTCCACGTACCGCCAAGGGGCAAGATCTTCGTCCCAGGAAGCCTACAGGGGACGCGGCAAGTCAGGTGGTGCTCGTCGTCGACAGGGAGTTCAAGGAGTCAAGGCGGCCTCCAAACAAGATTGAACCGACCGTGGGGTCGGGCCCCCGCCGAAGCACCCCGGTGGGAGGCCGGCTGGCGAGGTTCGTCAGCGTGTGGGAGTCCATCTCCACCGACCATTGGGTGCTGGACACCGTGGCCCAAGGGCACGCCCTCGAGTTTCAGAAGAAGTGCCCTCGTGTTCCACCCGTGGCCAGGAAGTAAAATCACGTCCCTCAACTACTGTTGGAAGTAAGGGCGATGCTCAAGAAGGGTGCCATCGAGCTCGTCCCAAAGAGGCTTCGGGGCTCCGGAGTTTACTCAAGGTACTTCCTCGTAAAAAAGAAGACAGGAGGATGGCACCCCATCCTGGACCTACAACGACTGAAGAAGTACATCAAGGCACAGAAGTTCCGTATGGTCACCCCCCAGCTTGTGCTGGGACAGCTGGAGGAGGGCGATTTCCTGTCGTCGTTGGATTTGGAGGATGCGTACTTCCACATTCCCATTCTAAAAACACACTGAAAGTTCCTCAGGTTCGTGGTCCAAGGTCGGCCCTCCCGTTCGGATTGAAGTCGGCACCCAGGGTGTTCACCAAGTGCCTCGCACCGGTGCGGCGCAGCTGCGCCTACAGGGGATCCACATCTACCCCTACCTGGACGACTGGCTCATCCGGGCAAGGACAAGGGAGCTCGCTGTGGAACACACTGCGAAGACTGTCCAGCTGCTCACGGACCTGGGGTTCTCCATCAACTTTCCAAAATCCCACCTGGTTCCGTCGCAAGTCGCCCTGTTTCTAGGAGCCAAGCTCAACACAGTGGCGCGGCTGGCCTCGCCGTCGGAGGAAAGGACCAGGACCATTCTGGGCAAGGTGCAACATCTTCTGGCCACGGACATGGCCAGGGTAAGATCTATGAAATCCCTCCTCGGGATGATGTCCTCCTGCATTTATCTGGTGCGCCTTTGCAGGCTTCGGATGCGACCCTTACAGGAGTTCCTCGACGCCCGCTGGATCCAGTCGACGGGCAGCTTCGAGGACAGGATCCCTCTCAACGAGACGTTCCGTCAGGCGATCTGGTGGTGGGGTACCCGCTCCCATCTGTCGGTGGGCACAGACTTTCAGACCCCAGCTCACCAGGTGACGGTGACTACGGATGCCTCCCTGGAAGGTTGGGGCGCACACTCCAGAGATCTTCACGCGAGAGGCCTTTGGCTCCCGGAGGAGAAGTCTCTCCACATCAACATCTTGGAGCTCCGCGCGGTGTTCTGGGCCCTCAGGTCCTTTTTTCCGTCCTTCAAGGGCAAGGTGGTGAGGATCTTCACCGACAACACCACCACGATGTTCTACATCCGGAAGCAGGGAAGAACCAGGTCCCCGGCCCTATCCAAGGAAGCCCAGGATCTCTGGCATTGGGCCGTCGCCCAAGGGATATTTCTGGTGCCTCTTCATCTGGCAGGAATAAAAAACACGATCGCCGACTCACTCAGCAGGGAGCTGCACTCGTGCCACGAGTGGGAACTACGCCAGGATCAAGTGGATCGACTCTTCCGACGATGGGGCGAACCCCACATCGATCTCTTCGCGACGGCGACGAATTCCAAGTGCCGGAGGTTCGCCAGCAGGTTCCCCCAGCCGAGGAGCATGGGCGATGCTTTCTCATTCCCCTGGGACGGCATATTTCTTTATGCGTTCCCTGCGCTGCCATTGCTGCTCCGGGTCATCAACCAGCTCAAGAGGTCCCGGTGCAGGATGATCCTCGTCGCACCGGAGTGGCCGAGACAGATCTGGTTCCCGGACCTTCTGGACTTGTCAACGTCCCCACCAGTGAAGCTGCCGACGGATGCAGACCTTCTCTCCAGAGAAGGAGGCGCCATTCTTCACCACAACCCGGAGTCGCTGAACTTGCAGGCCTGTCTCCTGCAGCACTAGAGTTTGGAGGGTACGACATCCCGGCCGACTGCAGAGAGGTTCTTGCAAAGGCCAGGGCGTCCTCAACTCTCAAGTGCTACGGACATAAATGGAAGAGGTTCTCTGTCTGGTGCCGTGCACAGAAGATTAACCCTCTGTGGATTACGGCCCCTCAAGTACTGCCGTACCTACTGTCGCTGGCCAAAGCTGGGCTGGCTCACGCCTCCATCAAAATACATCTGGCTGCAATCTCCCGATATACCAAGACGATGTGACGGGCGTCCTTGTGGTCTCATCGCCTGGTGAAAGAATTCATGAAGGGACTATTCCGATCATTCCCGCCGGTGAAGGCTCCTGCCCCGGCCTGGGAGCTTAATGTGGTGCTGACCAAGCTCATGGGGGCCCCATTCGAGCCTATGCATTCGGCGCCTTTGAAGTTCCTGTCATGGAAGACCGCTTTCCTCGTGGCCATCACCTCCGCACGACGAGACGGAGAGATCCAGGCCCTATCTTGAAAGCCTCCCTACTTGACTTTTCATGACACAGGGTGGTGCTGAGGACACACCCATCCTTTATGCCCAATGTGCCGTCGGACTTCCACCTCAACGAGCCCTTGGTGTTGCCAGTTTTCTTCCCCTCGCCTTCGTCTCCGGCCGAGAGGACTTTGCACTCACTGGATGTAGCTAGAGCGCTGAAGTTCTACGTCGACCGCCGCACGAAGAGTTTTCAGAAGACGTCACAGCTGTTTGTGAACTTTGGGACTGTGAATCAAGGGAAGGCTCTCTCGAAGACTTCAATTTCCAGATAGCTCTCCGGCTGCATCATGCACTGTCACCGGTTGGCAAACCAACAGCTGCCCGGCCGTCCGAGAGCCCATTCGACCAGAGCGATCGCTGTTACCACGGCGTTCCTGTCTGGTGTGCCCCTGCTGGACATCTGCAGGGCTGCGACGTGGAGGTCGACGCACACCTTCACAAGATTCTACTGCGTCGATCGGGACTCCAGGGAGGAGTCCAGGGTCGGCCAAGCAGTGCTGCGCAACCTGTTCGCCGAAGGTGAGTCTGGTGAGGAGGTAAGAGTTGCTTAATGTTGAGTTGTTGTATTGCTTAATGTTGAGCCTGTTTCCACCTCCCGTGGTTGTGCATGTGTGTACTGCTATGTATTCTTATATACATGAGCATGTGAATCCATGCCAGACCCCATGCTGGAGAAGGAACAAGTACTTACCTGTAACTGTTGTTCTCCAGCATGGGTCTGGCATGGATTCACATGCGAACCCTCCCGCCTACCCCTCTGCGGCTCTTCACTTGGTCATACTGCCACTTTACGTGCTACCAAATCTGAGGATGGCTGCCGGAGGCGGGGCTTAGGGAGAGGGCAGTCATTGGCTGGGGGCAGTATGACCCAGAGACCAGTGATTGGTTACTACTAAGAAAGACAGATCAGAAACGAAACTGATACTGATTTTTTTTCTATACCGAGGATTCCCGGCCTGACGACGGGGAATATTCATGAGCATGTGAATCCATGCCAGACCCATGCTGGAGAACAACAGTTACAGGTAAGTAACTTGTTCCATACAAATGGTGACCCTTTGTGGAGCCATGGTGTGAGAAGATCCCAAACTATCTTCTCACTTGCCCCTAAATGGGCTGGGCGACCCGGAGGGTTTAGGGTAGAGTCTTTACCAGTGTAGACTCTCATGCTGCAGACATACCCAGTGGTACTTTCACACAACATGTACATTTTGATCCCGTATTGTGCTTTCTTGCTAGGAATTTATTGCCTGAACAGTGGCCGCCCTTTGTACAACACCAATGATTCATCGATGGATATTTTCTGGCTAGGCACATACACCTCTGCAAATCGGTGAGTGAAGTGCTCCAGAAATGGCAGGAGTTTGAAGAGCCTATCAAAGTTTGGGTCAGTTCTGGGTAATGCTGCCGAGTTGTCATTGAAATGCAACATATAGCGCAGTGCAGTTTCTACTCATTGTAGCTGGAAAAAACGGGCTATAAAGTCGGCCTAAAGTAGACAGTACATTGAGACAGACGGCTTCTGCGATATTCCCATGAGCAGAATGAGACCCCAATATTTTCTCATCTCAACATCGGTTGTGGGAACCCATGCTTGTGCTCTGGACTGGGGTTTCAGAGTGGGACCCCTTGACTTCAAAAACTTTGCAGCGTATAAATTGGTTTGCTGTTTCACATCTGCAATGAACCCATCATCAACAAAAACGTTGAAAAAAAATCAATAGGCTGAAACCCATCTGTATTCACTGTGCACCCTGATATAACAGTGAAAGGGGGCACAACAAGCTGAGCCATTGCTGGAGGCACCCACTGCGACTCTTCAGCCATGTCAGGAACTGGCACATTGCGTGGACATCCTACGCGCCCCCTCCCCCTTACAGGTCCCCTGCGTGTGGAAAGTGTGCAAAAAGGTGGATGCACTCTTTCTTCAGGAGGAACTTTCATCGATGGACAACTCACTTCCCCAATCACTTTCCCGCTGACACTCAGAAGCTCTATCTGTTTCAGATTGCATATCCACCTCTGTGCCTTGCTCTGAGTCAGACTGCATCACTGTAGCTAAAGCCTCCGCACCAGACATTGATCGACGAGAAGCCATGCATACTTTCGCTAGGGAACCCTTCACTACCCAAAGACCAGGTGAAGACTGAAGCAATAAGTATGTGTGCTTCTCAAAGTATGGAACGTAGCAGAGTAAGTGGTATTCAGTGCCACAAACCTACACCACACAAGTATGCCAAAAGTTCCAGACTTTGCTCATAAACTGTAGCAGTCCTCTGCAATATGACATACTCTCTGCACGCTACAAGAAACGGAGTGCTATTTTGCAAACACTCACATGAAATGCTAAGGACCAGCTGACTGCTAATCTACAAGTGGGTAGACAGCTACAACACACCTGCACCTAAAACAAAGACAACAAAAAAGCTAAGGATGATGTCCTCTTCCGCTATACATTACACAAATACAAGTGTGGGGATGAGGATTGCAGCCACACTAACCATTCAGAAACAACCAACGTGCGTTGCACCATGCCCTTCTCCATGGGATGCTGGTGGATGGGAAATGGAGGTGAGAAGCAACCATACGATGTATTAGTGATTGGGTGAGTGTAAAAGCCAGAGGCAATCAAGACGCAGACAGGGAAGATGAGAAAAGTACGTGGCAAGCCCTTCTGGCAAGCCCTTCCAGGCAATTGCTGGCACACTTTTGACAAAAAACACCTGCTCATTCACATAGGGTTCTGTGTTGGAAGGGGTAAGGTCACAAGGATGAAATTAATGCAAGGACAAGCAAGTGGAATTAGGCTGATGCAAGTGGTGATGGGTAGCAAAGAAATCAGCAGCACCGACATACTGAATACATTGACATGCCATGAACACAAACAATTGCTAGGAAGTGGGAGTCTCACTGTCAACATACTTACTAACATTTCTGTTAGCATTTCACACAATCCAGTAAGTCCATCAGTTATTGGGCCTCCACCCCCCATCCCTGGAAATAGTGTCTGGGCAAATTGCAAAATGTCATCAATGAACAGTACATGCCTGTATTTGAAAGGTGCACCACATCTGTGAAACATCACTTCATCTTTTGATGAAGTAATGGTGAATAGTCTGACTTCTGTCCTTGGCCTTTGTCAGTCTGGCGAGCTCCCCATTGAGTTTCCTCACTGAGGAGTTGATGGCCCTTGCATTCCCTGGAGTTCTCCAATCCCTCCTGAGAATCATCTGGGACCAGGCCACCACAGTGTTTGGAAACCTCTGTGCAATTCATTCCAGTTCCTCCATGAGCTGCTCCTGTGTACCCCCTTCCGTCCCACAGACGCCAAATCATTTCCTCCCAGGTGCACCACTATAAGGTCAGGGGGGGACATCTCCTTTTGCCTGGGCATCGCTGATGGCTCCTCTGAGCTGTTAAAGGTGCATCCTCCCGACCCCACACCAATGCACTGCAGGGCCATCCCTTCGAGACCCAGTTGTGGTTGGCCCTCGGAAAAGTTGTGCTGCCCTTTGGATGAAAGAGTGGCCGATAATCCACACAACCCTCATCCTCACTAGGAAATGGAAACGGGAAAACCCCCATGAATATGGCCAGACATACAGTTTACCAATTAGCACAACGATTGCTTCAACACATGGCTCTTGTAACAATCCCAGACACACACTTAACCCAATCAGACATGCACCTTTCATGTGAGATAACAGTAGGTCGATACGTAATTGGCACATGCTTTGCGGGTGAAAGAGGTGAAGAACACAATATGTCACCTTGTTCCAATAACACAGTTGTGCTGGCGCAATTGTAATCAGTGAAGCTTTCTGCTCCTGTGGGCCACCGATTGCACTGCACAGTGGTAGGGTGACTTGCACATGTTACACTGTTATACTTTGGCAGGGTGACTAGTCTGACAGAGGATATGAACTCCACAGCAAGTGTGCTTTGTATGCTCTCTGAATATAGGTACCCTGACAGAATGCAACTTTGGACTGTTTCATTGTGAGAGCTTTGGCCACAGCTCCAGGACGACTGGCGAATTTGGGGGCACTCGACTACCTACCAAGGCAGAGAGGCGGCCAAGGTCACACACATCAACCACAACCATCTTACATCTCTGTTTGGCAATCGCTACAGCTTTCCCCTCCAGGAAGGGATGGGGACCCTGCCGGGGCAGCCTGCACCCACTGCTGAACTTGGGGGACAAAATACCCACCTGGGAGATGGGCGCTCAAGGCCAATGACATCCCCCCCCCCCCCGACTGTCCTGGCCCTCTAGCTGCACTGCGTTACAGCTTTTCCCCTGCAAAAGGATGGGGACCCTGGCGGGGCTCACTGGGACCACTGCTGGAATTGGACCACAGGAATGGTGACCGTTGCTATAAAAGGAATGAGCTCTGTACCAAGTGTGCATTGCATGCTCAGAAAAAATGACCATTTTCATTACTACCGTAAACATTTTTGAGAAATTGCTGCTACTTCTGTTGACCAAACCTTTTCTTCTGCAAAGCAGCCACCTTCCTCAATGCAAGGCACACCCATCACTGCCCCCAGAACCTCCCCAGTACCCATTCCCACCCATACCACCGACACTACAGCTACAGTTCCTCCCACCACAGTAACCATGCACCCCCACATTACCATGGCTCCCAACAAAAGTAATATATGTAGTACTTCCATAAGTCAGAGAAAGCTTTCCAATAGCCCCAACTGCAAAGGAAACTAAGAATTACATTCAGGGAGAGGGCGCTAGAGCGCGACCAAGATGGCCGCACTGGTGTGAGCTCCGACAGCACACCCATTAATCCTGGAAATATCAGCGGATCCGGGGGCCATCAAACCCCCTCCAGCGACGGAACACCCCCCCCCACCTCCCCGTCAACGAGAAATACCACCCACCACCGCCTGCCGGGTGCGGACTCAGAGCGGAGGAGGGCCCCGGCCAGCCCCGGCCCATAGCCCACAACGGTATCCAAGGCACAGCGCCGCGGGCGATCGGGCCGTGACCTTCTGCTACGAGGAAACGGGTCCGCGAGAGAAGATCCGAGACACGCGACTGCCCCTGAGAGCCACGGAGCAACGGCTCGCGTGGATCGCTCCTAGGAATCGGAGCCGGTGAGCTCCAGCCAACCCACAGGCCCAACCGCCAGCGCCAGTGCTAACAGTGCAGGCCGGGGCTCCCGGGGAGCAGCCCGCCCTTTCTGGAGTCCAGCAAGTCCGGGGGCCATCCAGCCCCCCAGAGGTGAGAGGACCGTACCAGGGGACCACTAAAGCGAAGGGGCACTCGCAGTAACTCCGCAGGCCGGGGGGGTGCATGCATGGAAAAAAGCCTAACGTCCACACTATCACTCCGCAAGGCCCCGAGCCACTCGGCACACGCCGAACCGGGGGGAAAAGCAGGCCCTGAAGACTACTCAGAGCTCAGGACAATCCCAACTCGACCGGCGGAACCCCACCTCATGCCTAAATAAGCCCGAAATCCGGCAACCTCACAACCCCGGGCAACTCACGAGGCACACAACACCCTGGACGATATACGGGGCGGGAGCGGGCCCCCCCCCCCTCCCTCGACCTCGCAATACCTAAGAAACAAAGCGAGCCGGCCGAAGCTTGGAGGCCGCACGAGGCACCCACATCTGATATAACACCCGGGCAAACCGCGGGAACAAAAAACCTGCTACAAAAGACTACCAAACACCCCCCACGAGAAAGCAGCAAGAACGAAGGCATCCCTGATCATTTTTGGGGACACAGCCTTCACGATGGGAAAAACAGACAAAGCCCAACGGAAGTTGACATTCGAAGCGGGTGCCATAGTTAAGACCCCCAAAACAAGCGAGAGACATGAGCACCCCGAAGAAACTGTACCCCGAGACGCCGAACCCACTCACAGTACAGACATTAAAGAAATCCTCCTCGAATTAAAGGCGGGGATCGGTAGCATAGACAGCAAACTCGACTCCCTGTCCACCAAGGTTGATCAACCACAACACCGGCTAGATAAACATGGAGACAGGCTCGACTCCGCTGAACAACGTATCTCCGACGTGGAGGACAACACATCCTCCATAGCCACCAAGGTAACAACACTAGAAGCACAGATGAAAGCGGTCATGGCCAAAAACGAAGACCTCGAAGGAAGATCTCACCGCAACAACATTAGGATTCTTGGAGTGAGAGAGCAGCAAAACACGGGAAAAATGGAGGTCTTCGTTGAAAACCTGTGCAAAGAATTATTCGGAGGACCCGCACTTTCCAACATATTCGTGGTGGAACGTGCCCACAGGGTACCTACGCCGACCTATCCCCGGGGCACCCACCCGCCCGATCATAGCGAAACTACTGAATTACCAAGATCGAGATCCAATCCTCCACCTAGCAAGGGAGAAAGGAAACCTACAATATGACAGGGACAAAATCCAATTCTTCCCCGACTTCTCCCCATCTGTCCAAGCGCTGCGCAGAACTTTCACCGGTGTGAAGCACCGGCTTCAGGACAACAAACTAATGTATTCCATGCTCTACCCCGCCAAACTGCGAATCCAACACAATGGCAAGTCACAATTCTTCAACAATCCCGAGGAGGCAAATCTATTTCTCGATAGGATAGGATGCCACCAAAACAGCAACAACCCACGGCCACAAAGGAGAGAACGAATAAACGGGGACCCGCCATGACCCCCATTACAGCCTTATCACAAGCTGCTCGTTGCCACTTAATCTGACACCACCCCCCCCCCTGATCCCCAAAATCCACAGTTAAGCTAAAGGTGTGCTGGACCTTGGAAGTTCCCTACGCCCCAAGCACTGCAAAGTTATGTTGGGGATTTCAGGGAGGGAAAAGTCAATGGGCAAGTTGGGGGTTGCCCATGTTTGGGAGGGAAACAGTTTTATGTTACGGAAGCGTGCTTGCAAGATGTCCACACTCCACCCACCGCCACCTGGTGACACCCAGCGGAAACACCAAAGCCAGCCTTCATCCGAAAATACATGTGCCCAGAAACGGCGTAACCAGCGCACCGCACGACAAGACAGTCCGCCATTCGGGCCAACAACCTGCTCAAAATTCAACTATCCACAACATTCAAGCTAACCACTTGGAACATTAAAGGGGGCAATAACCCGACCAAAATAAGCAAGATGACACAGTACCTCCGGAGACACAGAGTGGACATCGCCCTGATCCAAGAAACCCACCTCCTCCCGGGAACAGATGGGCCAGAGACTGGGGCTGCCACAGATACTTTGCGTCATACTCCACATACGCCAGGGGAGTGGCAATCCTAATAAAACCCTGAAATTCAAACTGCACTCAGTTAAAGGCGACGACGAAGGGAGATCACTACTGATCCACGGAACCGTGGAAAACACAGAAGTTATTCTCATAAACTCCTACGGACCAAACACCTACGGACATAATAATTTTGACTGGGTCCTGACACACCTGGAAGAAAGAAGGTCCGCAACAATTATCTGGGCGGGAGACTTGAACACCACCCTCGACCCACAAAAGGACAAATCACACCCGACCACCACGGTCACCCCCAAAGCCGCTCTCCAGGTCCTAGAAATCTGCAAAGCATTTAGTCTCGTCGACATCTGGAGACGCCAACATGGAGAGTCCCGAGACTACTCATTTCACTCTTGGGTCCACCAAACCAGCTCCCGCCTAGACTACATCCTGGTGTCCGCTCACAGCCAAGCCCAAATGGCGAACTGCCAAATACAGCCTAGATCCATGTCGGACCACTCAGCGGTCATGGCCGAATACACCCCACCAGACCCATCAGAAGGGAAGAGACACTGGAGGCTCAAACCAGGGTCCCTGCAGGATCAGGTATTCGCAGATGAACTACGCACAGAAATCATGACGTTCCTTGAAATCAACCAGGGCTCAGTATCTTCAGCCGGGACCCTGTGGGAATCCTTGAAATGCTACGTCAGAGGAGTATGCTTAGCCAAAGAGAAAGGCATCCTGAAGCTCATTCGACGAGAACTATCACAAAGCGAGACACGTCTAAAAGAACTAGAACTACAATCAATCTCCCCAGGACCACAGGTACTGGCATCGCTGAAGAGACAGAGCTTGACAAATTCAGAACAGCCACAGACAGAGAATTGAAATTCCTATCACATGATCATTGTATCCGCCAATATGGTGAGGGCCAAAAACCAGGAGCACTGCTCGCGAGGCTGATAGCAGCGGACCGCAAACCTACACAGGTCGAACAGATCCGGAACCATCAGGGCACCCCAGTACACACTGATAAAGAAATAGAGACCTTTCGCATTTTTTACCAAAACCTATATAGCACCAAATTTCCTGCCACCCAGGAAACACTGTCTCGCTACCTAGAAGACATAGAATTATACTGGGTAGACACCGCATTAAGGGAACCCCTCAACACGCCAATCTCGACAGACGAAATCCACCAGGCCATCAAAGATCTACCCGGCACCAAAGTCCCAGGCCCCGACGGACTGATAGGTGAATTTTACAAAAAGTTTGCACCCATCCTTGCCCCATTGTTACAGCAAGTATACGGAGAGGCAATACAGGTCGGTTTGTTGTCCCCGACAAATATGATATTGCTACACAAAGCCAATAAACCCCCGGAAGAATGCGGCTCGTATAAGCCAATTTTGCTCATCAACCTAGATAATAAAATACTAGCTAAGATCCTGGCCTCTAGACTCATCCCCTTGATGCCCGTGCTGGTGCTGGCAGACCAAGCCGGATTTGTACCTGGCCGTAACACCACATTCGGCATAAGACGCATGTTTGGGGTCATGGAAGCACTAGACCCCTCCCAGCAAGCAGTAGCAGTCCTATTAGACGCTGAAAAGGCGTTCGACTCCATTGAATGGCCTTTTCTCTTTGAAATCCTTCAGAGGATGGGCCTCGGCAAGAGATTCCTTCAATTAATAGCCCTACTGTACGACCATCCCCGTTCCCACATTATATTAGGAAAAACCAGATCGACAGCAATCGATCTCCAGACAGGAACAAGGCAAGGGTGTCCCATTTCCGCCCTACTCTTTGCACTAGTGATGGAACCCCTCGCCTCAGACATCCGAGCTAAACATATACAAAGAGGCCTGTCCTTCGGTCCCCATAAATTAATAATATCCCTATAAGCAGATGACATCGCCCTTTACATACAAGACTCGACATCCAACCTAAACCTAGTAATTCGTGACATAATAAAATTTGGCAACTTCTCTGGGCTGAAGATCAATCACAGTAAGTCCATCATATTCCCACTCACTCGGGAGACCCTAAAATTCCAAGATGACTGTGGGTTCAAATGGGAACATTCCAACGTGTGGTACCTAGGCATCCAACTAGCCCGTGTACACCAAACACTATTCCACGACAACTATGGGAAGGTAATCCAATCACTACAAGAGAAAGTAGAAAGATGGAAATCACTTCCACTTACCCTGTGGGGTCGCGTATCATTGGTAAAAATGGTAATACTCCCCAAACTCCTGTATTTATTTGTAAACCTCCCACCTTCTAGTACCCCAAAAACAGCTTCAACACCTGAGAAGCATGATCCTGGAACTCCTCTGGGCAGGCAAGCCTGCCAGAATAGCCTATAACTCACTGATCCAACCAGTAAACAAAGGCGGAATGGCCCTCCCCGACGTAGAACGATACTACTGGGCTGCACAAGCCCAGTTCCTGGGACATTGGTACGCCACACTATTCATCCGCCCCCATGTCCAACTGGAGCGAGCCCTAGCATCTCCCAATCTACTCAGGGCAGCCATTTTAGGCCTGACACACACCCCGCACCAAACCCTGAATCCTTTTCTCTCCACCATAGCAATATGGAAAAAAATAGCGCTAAAATACAAGATACAGACCAGGTTCTCCCCCTTACTGCCTGTAAAATTCATACCTGGTGTCCCACTAACCGCCGAGAGAGTGTATCTGGATTGGGTTGACAAACTAAAAATTAAAAATATGGAGGACCTCTTTATCGAGGGGCACTTCCTTAACCCCCAACAAGCCAAAGCCCGGGGAGCCTCCACCGCACTAGATAAGTTCCTATATTTCCGCCTCAGAGGCGCCCTACAAACGCTTCTTCCAGCTTTCCCGCGAAAACCAGAGACATGGCAGTTACTCCATGGGGTCACCAATCACAAGGAGAGGGCAAACTGGTCTCGATGTTATACAAATCTCTACTAACGGACACAGCCCCAAACCCGACAGCACCTAAGGCGAGGTGGGAGAGGGCTCTTCGGATCACAATCCCAGATGAAGAATGGGATTATGTCCTAGCACAAACACAAAAGATATCACTAAATACAAGATATAAACTAATACACCTGAAATGCATACACCAGACATATCACACTCCTACCAGAATTCACCATTACCACCCCTCAACCCCCCCCCACAATGCAGCCGTTGTAATGCACCACAGGCTGACTTCCTACACCTCGCATTGGCCTGTCCAACAATACAACTTTTTTGGACATCAGTACTGGAAAAGATAGCCGCAATAACGGACACGCCTATCGAACCCGATCCCAAGATCATGTTACTGGGATACACCAAACACTTTCCCCCTGTGACTCGCAAACTGGCAGGGCTGCTACTGCTACTGGCTCGCAGAAGAATCGCAATTTCTTGGGGAAAAGGTCCCACCCAGACCATACAACAGTGGATGAAAGACGTAACGTACAGTCAAGACACTGAAACAAACTTCATAAAGCTACTACCTCTACACGCAAGACCCCCCGACATCTGGGGGCCTTAAATTGCCTACTTACTATCTACCAAAAACAGAGACTCCCCTCGAGATACAACTCCAGCACCCCCACAGGAGACTACAGACACAGGCCCCATCACCAACAATGCAAATAACCGAGAACTGCTATTAACTCAAGCTAGGGTGTGACCGAGAGGTGATGGAAAGCGGGAAATGGAGACGGGAAGAAGCACATGTTACTTCCATGTTTGTTTATGTTATGATTTTGTTTTACTTCTTTGTCTTAAATACCAAAAATAAAGGTTTTATAAAAAAAAAAAAGAATTACATTCAGCACTTTGCCTACCAATAACACATCCAAACTGTCTGGCAGCTATCTGCAAACTTTTCACTTCCTTCCACCAGATACATGACACATCCCAGTCATCTACCACCACGGAAGGCTGGACTACACACTGATAGGAAATGGGAATAAGACCAATGGGCGTATAGCAACCCCCAGCACAAAAAAACCTTGTACAGATGGCTAAGTGGCAAACTGCCCTCCCAGGGGAACAGCACACTTCAGCTGGACTGGGGGGCAATTGGTGCACTACCCCGGGAAGTGTGTCCCTGGGCACCACAATACCTCCCCAGAGCACAGGCCCAGTTCCCACCCACTCCAGTAGCAATCTGCCCTCCACGTACTATACAGTGTTGAAATAACTAAAATTCCATACGTACATAACAAGGGAGAAGCTTGACCTGCTCAAGACCTGTAAAGGGGAAAAAATGTTTTCTGTGTCAGCCCAGCCAAATACCAAACCACCCATACTGCTCCCCCCCCCAATTGCATTGGGCAGTAGGTTTTGGGCACCCTGGGCCCAGATTGGCACACTAATGTGCCCATCTGCGCCAAGGCAAGTTTGATAAACAAAGACAAAAATTGAAAATGGCAGGCTGCACTTTAGGTGGGGGGGGCTAAGGGGCACCCTAAACCGCCAGGGAATTTTGTAATGTAAAGGGGGGTGCACCTCTCCACAACCCCAAATGGAGGGTCGGGCCATCAAATGTAGCCCTCCCTGGGGGCAGATAAGGAGGGGGGCTGTCATGCACTCCTCCCTGTGGTCAGGTGTCCCTTTTTCGGAGCAGATTTCTGCCCCCAGGGAGGGCCGCATGTCATGGCTCCCACTCCATTGTGGGTGGGGGAGGGGGCCACCACCCCTTCCCATTAGAAAATTCCCTGGCAGTTTGGGGTGCCCCACAGCCCCCCTAAAACACTGTCTACCATTTTAAATGTTTTCCCTTGTTTACCCAACTCCCCGTAGCACAGATGGGCACAATAGTGTATCATTCTGCCCCCAGGGTGCCCAAAACCTACTGTCCCACCCATGGGGGGGGGCCTGTCCGAAATTTTGTGGTGGCCCTCTCCCCCCACCCCAAATGGGTGGGGGGCACCTCATGCAGGCCTCCCTGGGCCTCCTACGTACAGCTGTGTGAGGTGCCCCCCTCCCCCAGTCCATTTAGGGTGGGAGAGGAAAGGGCCACCAAAAAATGTGGGACAGGCCCCCCAGTGGGTGGGGCAGTAAGGGTTGGGCCCCCTGGGGGTAGATTGGCACACCAATGTGCTGTTCTGCGACAAAACAAGTTTGGTACACAAAGAAAAAACATGAAAATGGTAGACTGCACTTTAGGAGGGGCTGAGGGTCACCCTAAACTGCCAGGTAATTTCCTAATTTAAAGGGGGGTGACCCTCTTCCCCCACCACACCAAATGCAGGGGGGGCATCTCATTCAGCCCTCCCTGGGGTGGATAAGAGGGGGGGGATCTCATGCAGCTCTCCCTGGAGTTAGATGCCCCTTCCTAGGAGCAGATAACGGCCCCCAGGGAGGGCTGCAAGACATGACCCCCAAGTCCATTTTGTGTTGGGGGGACAACCCCTTTCCATAAAATAAATTCCCTGGTGGTCTAGTGGAGGGGGCACTCCCCCCAACACCAGCCATAATATTTTTTTCTTTTTTTTTCTTTGCCTCGATTCCCTAGGGGCAGATGGGCACCCATCTGCCCCAGGGGGCCCTAACCTGCAGGCCCCATCGTTTGAGGGGCATGCCTACACTTTCCTGGTGGCCCTCTCCCCCACTCATTGAATGGGGGGTCACCTCATTTACTCCACCCTGGGGTCAGATGTCTTCCCCCAGGGATTGCGACAAGGGGTGCCCACCGTTCCACTTTTGGTGGGAGGGAGAGGGCCACCACCTTTTCATGTCCTAAAAATAATTTTTCGGGTAGAGCTTGCAAAGCATGTGATTCGAAGCACACGCCTAAGAAGACCAACTACCTACAAGTAATCTTCTTACTGTTGCCTGTATCTGCTCTAATTCAAATGTGCTCTCCCAACACCCCTCTACGGGGTTGAAAGTACAACAAACAGCATCTGAAATCAAATAGGTACACTCAATGTGTAAGGAAAACCTTTGTTTTATCTATAATGCATATAGAAAAGGAGGAATATATTTTCCTTATTTCTATGACACTTAAGCACATCCTTAATCCATTGTAGACTTCATGCAAGCTCAGGTCAGAAAAATAACAATCTTAGGATGCTGATGCGTGAAGGATGCCCATTGTCTAATGCCTCCCTCATCTATTTGCCTGCCTTGCTACTGACCGCTATGCAAGTTTATTAGCTGTCACAACATTGTCTGTAGCGCTCCTCTCTTCGTCTGCTTTATTTGATCACTTTAGCGCCCACACACCTACTGCCTGGCAAACCTGCCGATTAGTCAAGTCCATTAATACATCTCCTACTTTGCCTATACCTGTGCCTATCCCTGAACTAGCCTTGATGGTGCCTACAGTGCCTGTTCTGAAATAGTCTACGTTCTTCCTGCAACTCGGCACTGTGCTTACTCTCGATCCAGCAACCCAGCCTTCTTGCAGGCCACTTGGCCTAATTTGTATTGACCCATCCATCACGAACCACCCTGCTCTCTCCCAAACCCAGACCATCGCAAGTCAACTGCGCCTGACAACATCCCTAGACTCAAAACTGCCTGTTCATGGCATACTTCTATTTCACCACTCTCACCCTGACGGCAACTCTCGCCCTGCTCCACCTCAACACTTCAACACTCCACACATACCTCGGAGACTATGGAGTACACCAAATCTAAACAAACTGACCAGCCAAATTACGCCCTCAGCCCCCTAGAATGGATCTGCCGATTTGCTGCTCCACCCACGCCCTGGGTGGAGCAGAAACTGGAGACAGAAACTGGAGACTCGGCTCTCGGTTCCTACCCCCAAAGTCACTCTCCAAAAAACACCCCATCCCATGCACAACCATCCCATGCATAACCAAGTTCTAGCCAGCACCCGGGACATCGCCCAAACAGCCCCCTCTGGCATCACCGAACACCACCTGATCACAGGTGCTCTCATCAATGTCCGCTCTCTAGTCGCCCATGCGCTAGACATCGCAGACCGCATCTCCGCCAACAACCTCCACTTCTTGGCTATCGCTGAAACTTAGTTGCACCAGGCTGCTGGCCCAGCTCTTTCCCTGGCCATCCCAGATGGTTACTCAATACTCAGGAATGACAGGGAGACAGGTAAAGGAGGTGAGTAGCCTGTATTACTAAAACCTCCCTGGGCCTCAGAATAACCCCACCTTTCAGCGTTTGCTCCACAGAACTGTTGTCGGCCAAACTTCAACTCTCTGCCACACAAACCGTACTTCTACACCTCATATACAGACCCCCAGGCCTCATCTCATCATTCGAGGAAGAGATATCCGACCACCTGACCACTAACACCAAAACAGGATCTCAAATCATCCTACTAGGAGACCTTAACCTTTGCCTCGGCGATCCTCATGATGCCAATGCACTCTCCCTAGAAAATACAATCTCCCAACTAGGATTCAAGCACAGAATTACAGCCCCAACGCACATCAAAGGCAGAACCCTGGCTGGTTAGCGGATCTCAACTGTTCCACAGCCATCCTTAACAATGAGCCTACTGCATGGTCAGACCATCACGCCATTTCCTTCTCCATCCAAGGGAAATCACCACCTACCACCCCCCCAGCCACCGTCCCGCAAACATTCTCTAGGAACAATCGCAACATCACCTTGCAGAACCTTCGCCCTCTTATCCACAACATCCTCAACCCTGCAAACTATGCCAACCTTGATGCAGAGAAACTTGCTGACCTCTACAATACAACTCTTGAATCAGCAGTAGATGCCATCGCCCCCATAAAACTCGCTAAAGCAGCAGCCCACTTCAACAAATGGTTCACACCGGAGCTAAGAATCCTTCGGAATACTAAACGAGCTGCAGAAGCCACCTGGAGAAAACATCCATGAGACCTACGACAATAGAATTGACAGCGCCAAATCTAAAACTAAGGAGCTCTTCACCATCCTCAGAGTACTTGAGTCGCATTCAGCGCCCTCAGAAACCGGAGTGAAAGATGCAGACTGGTGTGAGAGGATCCAAAAAGCCCTGACAGACAAAATTGCCATGCTTCAAAACAAAATCGAACAGATAAGGCTCAGTCTGGCCAAAAAAGCTAACACTCTGCCACCGTCCACCCCCGAAGCACCCACTTGCCCCCCCCCTTCTGCTTCTCTTCGGTATCTACCGAAGAACTGGCAAGCATCATCAAAGGCCTCAAGCCTTCCAGATGCCAAGGAGACGCATGCCCAGCCACTAATATCCAGGAAGGTGTCAACAATCTGGCCCCTTTCATAAAACGCCCTTATCAACGCATCCTTCAAATCGAGCTCATGGGTCATGCCTCTTCTAAAAAAAAAAAAAAAAATAAAAAAAACTTGACCCCAACAACCCCACTAACTACAGGCCTATTACCACCATTCCCTACATCCTAAAGTTTCTGGACAGAGTGGCCTACCTGCAAATCCAGAAGCATCTGGAAGAGAACAACCTCCTGGGCCTCAGACAATCCGGTTTCAGACCAAGGCATGGAACAGAGACAGCACTCCTGGACCTACAAATCCAGATGGACGAGGCTAAGGACAAGGGCAAGCTAGCCATCCTCCTGCTGCTGGATCTCTCAGCAGCCTTTGACCTTGTCGACCATCAGATCCTCACGGAACATCTGACAACCTCAGCTGCCTTCTCTAGCCAGGCGACTGCCTGGATCCAATGGTTTGTGTGTCTCGCCGACCTTATACAATATCTTCACCAAGCTATTGTTCGACAGCCTGGGCGTTCCCTACACAAAGTACGCTGATGACACCCAGGTTCTCATCTCCCTTTCAGGGTGCTATGAGGAGGACTCCACTAAGATCATTAGCTTGTGCCTAAACGCCGAGAAAACAGAGCTCCTTCTTGTCGGCTCTCAACCACGGCTAAACAAACTGGACCCCCGTTACACGTCCATCAACATAGACGGTAACGAAATCTCTGTGGCTAAAGAAATTAAAACTCTCGGGGTCTACTTAGACTCCACGCTCTCACTCAAAAGACAGGTGAACGCCACAGCCTCATCCACGGCTTATACAAATAAGCTCATCGCCTGCAAACCCTTCCTTTCTCCATCCAGCTTTATCACCCTAGCCAGAGTGCTAGTGCTCTCTAAAATGAACTACTGTAACACTCTTTCTCTGCACCTCAGAACGCAATTTGAACAAACTTCAGGTGCTTCAGAACAACGCCCTTAGAGCTGCCATGAGCATCCCACGACACGCTCACATCTCCAGCATCAGACAAGATGCTCACTGGCTCCAGCTTCCCGGTCCTTGCCGCCAAAGCTTGGAACGCCACACCACTGAACCTCAGAGCAGAGCCTTCCTTTTGGACTTTCAGAGCCAAAACTAAAGCTTGGCTCGCCAACAAGAACTCCACCGCCATCTGATTCTCCTCTTAAATGTACTCTTCTACTGTCGACCATCATGTAACCTGGTCAATCGCACTTACTGTTATTTTTACTGTATGTATATACTATGTTGTAACCTCATCTAAGTCTCCGGCGCCCAGTTGCCCCAGGATCCAGCGTGCGGTATAAATAAAGAAACTAAACTAAACTACGTGTTGAAAATGTAACAGTAGGGAAACGTATTACAAGAGTGCACTGTTGATGCCCTTTTTCCGAATTTCGAAGACAAATAATTGAATACCCTGCAGCAACCGCTAGATGACTCGGGCCATGCAAAGCATGTCAAAGCAGATTACAAACAGAACGACGATTACTGGCAGGTGTTAGGAAAGATTTCTCTTTAGGCAACTTTCCCATCTGTATTTATGGACGCCCATACTTTTTGTTTTTGAACCTGCCCTGACTTTTCTCTCATTTTGTCATGGGGAAACAGGTCCTTCAGATTCTCCAGCATGGGGTTTGGCATGGATTCACATGCTCATGAATATTCTCTGTCGTCAGGCTGGGAATCCTCAGTAAAATAAAAAACTGTTTAATTTCTAAACTGTCTTTCTCCTCTAAACCAATCAATGAGCTCTGGGTCATACTGTCCCCAACCAATGCCTGCCATCTACCTAAGCCCCTCCTCAGGCAGCCATCTTCAGGTTTCTACTGCACGTTTGTGTTGGGAGTCCTCAACTTTTGCTCTTTGACCTTTTCTGCGTTTTTTGCTTTTTGTGATAGGAAAATTCTTTTTACGGTCAATTGAGCATGTGTGCTCCATCGGTCACCCACCCGATTAACAGGGACCTGTTTTTCTGCAGCTTTCATCGCTCCTAAAGGGCAGAAATTGTTGAGTGTTCTTCTTGGAAGCTTCCAGAAGTCTTCAGGCCTACACCATGCTGGATCATGTCAGAGAAGGACAGAGCTTCCCTCTTCTAGCTGTGCACCAGCTGCGGTTTGCAGAATGTTTATTCGGATGACAAGCATTCCCAATGCCTGTATTGTCTACACCCGACGTATAAAGAAGAAGATTGTGAGATTTGCTGTGGCTTCACCAAGCGCACTATGAAGTATCGGCACGTCCGGTTGGCTACGTGGCTCCAGTCCAGGGCCTCCACCACGAGTGATTCTCTGGGGCATGTCTCTTCCGGATCCAGCAAACCTGAGCAGGCTTCTAAGTCCTTTGAAGGCGCTCCACCGATGGGGGCCCAACACAAGGCCAACCCCCACAAGTCTGCTTCCATTGGGAATGCCATTCCGGCGGGTCTTGTGATGGTCAGGGCGCATTCGTCATCTTCATCTGCCTCAATCTCGAACCACCGCTCTAGCTCTTCATCCAACAGGAAGTCGGCTACCCCAGGGAAGCTGCGGGAAACACCGACGAGGAGCAGATCCTTTCCGTCCATACGATCCACAGTGGTGACGACGACAAGGGAAACGTCGAAGAGATGCCCACCGAGGGCAGCAGCGATAATGACGTAGAAACCGTTGACGGGGGCGCTGGGCCCAGTGACCCTGTTTGCGAGGTACCTCCTAGGGATTTGTGGCAGGATTTGCTCTCGACGCTCCACACGCTGGTGTCAGAAATTCAGAGGCGATTGCCGACAACTCCACCCGCTCCAGCGGCACCACCAGTGACCCCATTGGCACCAGGACAGCCACTGGCGTAGAAGAGACATCGCCCTATGCCCCCATTCCAACTGTTGCTGCCCTCCCTCAACCCTCTACGGGGGACAGACATGGCGACGACAGAAATAGGTGATGAGGATGGGCTCGGAGGCCCTGCATCGCCGAGAGCCTCTCCACCTGAGGAGGTGGGATCCTTTCATTCCATGGTGGCCCGGGTGTCGGAGCTTTTCCAGCTCAACCCGGAGGAGATGGAGGGCTTCTTGTACCAATGCCAGGAGGCGAAGAGGAAGGGCTCGGATGAGGGGCTGGTGTTGCTGAAGAACCCTGCTTCAGCTCCAGCGAAGAAAGACCGGCTTGAGAAAAAGTACGGGGTACCAGAGTCAATGGTTTCGGCAGCCGCCAGGAAGAAGTCATCAAATTCTTAGTCTTCATGTGTCCCCCCTAGACAATGAGGGGGGATTCCATGGGTAGGAAGCTGATCTACTCGGCGTTAACAATGGTGAAGACGTCCAACGTCTTTGCGATTGTCGCTAGATACGACTGGGAGCTTTGGTATAAAATGGCTCCGCTCCTGGATTTCCTCCCCGATGACAAGCGGGTGGAGGCTTTGGCGATCCGCCAAGAAGGTGAGGTGGCGTCAGACCATGCCATCACGGTGGCACTGGACATTGTGGACAAAGGGTTCCGCCAGATGGGCAACAGTATTTCAAATCCACCAACTTCAGGCAGGAGGTCCAGACGCTGGTCCTGGAAATGCCGTTCGACGGGGACAACCTATTTGGGAAGGCCGTCGATGTATCCCTCCAGGACGTCAAGACCGATGCAGAGATGGCCCGTGCCCAGCAGGTCTTCGAAGGGTTTCGGCAGGGGCTCTTCCTCTTACCGCCAACACTCACGATCTTTGACCCAGGAAACCAATAGGGGTCGCTCCAAGTCCTTTGGCGGTGGCCGCCGCTGTCGTTGTCAAGGGCCCCAAGCAGCCCGGCGACCTCCAAGCAAGATTGAACCGGCAACGACATCGGCCCCTCCCCCCCCCACCCATGCACCCCGGTTGGAGGCCGGCTGGCGAACTTCGTCAGCGTGTCGGAGACCATCTTCACTGATAGGTGCTGGATACTCGCCCACAGACCCATCTTGGAATTTCAATGAAAGTGTCAGCGGATACCGCCGGTGGCCTGGCAGGAAAATCACATCCCTCAGCTGCTTCTGGAGGTTCGGGACATGCTACGAAAAGGAGCGATGGAGCTGGTTCCACAGCAACTCCGGGGACTACTTGAGGTACTTTCTTGAAATAAAGAAGACCAGGGCCTGGAGGCCCATTCTTGACCTACGACGGCTCAACAAGAAAATAAAGTCCCAGATGTTCAGGATGGTCATGCTGCAGCACGTGCTCGGACTGCTGGAGGAGGGGCGACTTTCTGTTGTTGTTGGATCTAGAGGACGCGTATTTCCACGTCCCCATACACAAAGGACACCGCAAGTTTCTGTGCTTCCTCGTTCAAGGGAAGCATTACCAGTTCAAGTCTCTTCTCTCGTTTGGAAGTCAGCAGCCAGAGGCTTCACCAAGTGCCTCGCTCCCGTGGCAGCCCATCTACAACTGCAAGGGATCCACGTGTACCCTTGCCTGGATGACTGGCTCAGCCGGGCCAGGTCAAAGGACATCGCCGGTGACCACACAGCAAAGACCGTCCGACTGCTGATGGAACTGGGGTTCTCTGTGAATTATGCAAAGTCCTGCTTGACTCCATCGCAGGATCCAGGCTCGACACAGTGTCCTGCCTGGCGTCACTGTTGGAGGAGAGGATATCGGCCATCTTGGGCAAAGTGCAACGGCTGTTAGCAGTGAAGATAGCCACGGTGAGGAACATCAAGTCTGAACTCTCATATCTACTCTCATTGGCTAAGTTGGGACTGGCTCATGCCTCCATCAAGGTACATCTGGCGGCTATCTCCTGCTACATCAGATCTCCGGGATGGTCTTCACTGTGATCGCACCATCTAGTTAAAGAGTTCATCAAAGTATTGTTCCGCTCGTTCCTGCCGGTGAAGGCTCCGGCCCCGGCGTGGGAACTCAGGGTGGTGCTGACTAGGCTCATGGGGGCCCTGCTCAAGTTCATGTCATGGAAGACAAGAGTTCCTCGTGGCCATCACCTCGGCAGGACGAGGAGGTGAGATGCAGGCCCTGTCATGCAAGCAGCCTTACTTGACTTTCCACAAGACGAGGGTGGTGCTACAGACGCACCCCTCCTTCATGCCCAAGTTTCGGTCGGAATTTCATATGAACGTTGGTGTTACCTGTGTTCCGACGCCTTTGTCGCCGGCTGAAGGGACTTTGCACTCGCTGGATGTGGCCTGAGCATTGAAGTTTTATGTGGCCCGCACGAAGAGTTTCCAGAAAATGTCTCTGCTTTTTGTGGACTTCGATCCTGTGAACCATGGGATGGCTCTGTCCAAGGCTTCCATTTCCAGTTGGCTCTCCGGCTCCATCACCTATAGTCAGCGGTTCGCAAACCGACCATTGCCTGGCAGCCAGAGAGCCCACTCTACCAGAGCGATCGCTGCTACAACAGCGTTTCTGTCTGGTGTGCCTCTGCTGGACATTTGCAGGGCTGCTACGCGGAGGTCGACGCAGCCTTTCACGAAATTCTACTGCGTCGACAGGGGTTCCAGGGAGGAGTCCAGAGCCGGCCAGACAGTGTTGCGCAACCTGTTCACTTAAAGGTGAGCCTGGTGAGGAGGTAAGAGACTGCTTCTTTTTAGCCTTGCCACCTCCCGTGGTTGTGCATATGTGTAATGCTATGTATACTTTATTCATCAGCATGTCAATCCATGCCAGACCCCATGCTGGAGAAGGAACAAGTTACTTACCTGTAACTGTTCTCCAGCATGGGTCTGGCATGGATTCACATGCGAGCCCTCCTGCCTATTCCCTCTGCGGCTCTTCTCTTGGTCCTACTGCCACTTTACGTGCTACCAAATCTGAAGATGGCTGTCTGAGGAGGAGCTTAGGTAGAGGGCGGTCATTGGCTGGGGGCAGTATGACTCAGAGCTCAGTGATTGGTTTAGAGGAGAAAGACAGTTTAGAAACGAAACAGAAAGTTATATATTTTTTTTTTTACCAAGTATTCCCAGCCTGACGGGGAATATTCATGAGCATGTGAATCCATGCCAGACCCATGCTGGAGAACAGTTACAGGTAAGTAACTTGTTCCATATCGGTACTATGAAACTGTTTTCCGTTTTATCCTATTACCTTTTTGGTAACTTTTTAACAGTGCACACAGCATCTTACAATGCAGTGCACTGTATACTTGCTAGTGTCCTAAAATTGCCATACCACAAGATTTTTCCCTTGTCCTTTGGCCATATTGTTGTTTGGTCTTCTTCCTGCTTCTTCCAGGTCAGGAAATGCCATGTATGGTCATGCATTCACCCAGGAATTCTGCTGCTCTCACAGGCTACTGCATGCCATTTGTGTGTGGGCCCAGGAAGTGGTTGCGACCGTCTGGTCCCATTCCACATCCATGGCGCCTGAAAGTCTAGGTGTGGGACACGAGTGAAACCCCCAGTGGTCTCTGATTGGACCACTACCTGCTGTTTGAATGGTGCAGATCCTTGCCATTGGTGTGCTTGGACTTGCTTGCAGCCAGCCATTTCTGAAGACCAGCGTTGGAGCCAAGTATCCTGAGTAGAAGAGCATCCAACTGAAGATCCATGACCGACTCTTGAAGAGGCCTGGTGTTAGGCAGAAACCTGTGCAGTTCCCTTAGGGACCACTGAAAAAAGTTTAAGACTACAGGTGTTCGCAGTAAACCCAATTGGTAGCAGTCTGTACCACCCAGATTTACCTGGTAGCTGTGGCTGAGCAGTCAGACTTCTCTAAAGAAGAGTTAGGCAGTATATAGAGTATACACATTAGGCAAAAAGAGACAGTAGCACAAGAAAACACTGACCAGAGCTTTGGTATAAAAGTATATAATTATTTATTTAAAACACACTTGTAAAAATACACTGGCACTAATATGTCAAGCAAGTTCAAACAGTCACTAGAAATATATACACCTCCCTAATTAATTATTTGACAAGTCTAGGTTAGTACACCACTTATTTAGCAAAACAGAGGTGAGCGTGTAACCATAGATGGCACTCCAGTAATGATTTTAAAAAGGGAGAGAAAAGGCAGAAATAGGAAAACGCACAATACCAACACTTTTAAAGAACCACAGCAAGTCAAGAAAGGCAGGGTCTACTGTAGAGCAAAACGTTCATAGGCCAGGCCCACTCTTGGAGAGAGCAAGGCGGAATGTGCCCAAGATCACACAGTTGAAGTACACTTTAAAAGTCTTTGCAGATAGTTCAAAAAGGGGTTGGATCAGTTCAGAAAGGTAATGTCAACGGGTCCGAGGTCACCCCAGGATAGAGAGTCAAGGATTTACGGGACACCTTGAACAGTCTGTTGCAAGGGAGACCAGGCGGGACACAGTACCTGAAATGGTGAAAAAGCTCCAGCGGGGGGCAGTTGTTCCTGGCAGCGGGTGCAAGTCGGTGCTTCGTCCAGGGGAAGAGAAGATCTCGACGTGGAGGAAATCTGGAGGTTGTTGCACTGCCAGGGAAGAAACCAGCCGCAGAGTTTCCCGGTTAAAAGGTACTACCCTTTTATTTGCGGTAGTGGTGAAGCGTGGCTATCTGGCCACCGGGGTGCTTGGCACGGGCGATTCGACCACGAGACGATCCAGGAAGGCAAAAAAAGGCGAACTGGTTAACCCCACCAGCTCAAAGGAAGAAGACTCTCCTGGAAGAAGATCTTCTCTGTCGTTGGGAAGTGGTGAGTTTGGTTCAGCAGGGCTCCACCGGTGGTGTCATCGTTGCAGGTCAGCTCAGCTTCTCCCTCTAAGGATTCTTTAGGTCCTGTGGTGACTTCTGAAGTTCCAGTCCCCAAAGCCCTGCTTTTATGCAGAAAACCCCCATTCATCAGTCCTAGCTGTCACTCAAACATGCGAAGTGGTGAGCCGGGCGGCTCACCACTGGGCCAATTGCACAAGAGTGCGACTTGAGTTGCAGAGGCAACTCAGTCCAGGGTGCCTATTCCCCCCCTCCCACACATCTAGTAGACCCAGACAGAGTAGCACCACTTTTGGAGGCTTCTGTGCAGAAGCCTGCCAAAAGTGGAACAAAGGGCTCGACTTGGGTTGGAGTTACAGAGGTGAACACAAACGCCATTTTAAAACCCCAGTCCTGGCAAAAAGACCCAACTGGGGAATAAATATCAAATAAATAACCCGGCGGTATCTTTAACATTTCACCAAAAAAGTGGTGCGTTTAAAATGAATGGGAAAATCCCATAGGAAATATTCCGGTGGAATATTTCGCCTGGTAACCACTGCCACCAGCCAGAAACTCGACAAGGGGGGACTGGACAGTGCCCCCTTGAAAAACAGACCCAGGGGCAATCATATTACCCCTACCAGTACTTCCACAATATGATGGTTTGTACTGGTTCTGTTCACAATTTAAGACTAGTAAAGTCAATGGTGACTTTACATGCCCTGGGAGACGGTAGTCAGTCCCAGGGTATGGAGTCTGTTTGGGGGTCCTTATGACACCCCCTGTGTTACTGCACTGAGGGTGCTGTGTAACACACTTACCAAAAACACATGAAGCCCTATGGAGTTAAAGACCCCATAGCCCATAAAACATATTACAAAGTCAAAGGACATTCTAAAATCATGCCTAAGAGTGGGAGAAAAAGAGTCTCCCTCTTAGCAGGAGAAAAAATTAAACCCCAAAAATCCAGCAAAGCTGCTGGGGGACTCACTAGGTTTGGGAAATTAGCCTTTACAGAGAATTCTCCCTAACACCTGGCATCCCTTCCTGCGCTTGGCCTGGTGAAGCCCAGCTGGACTACCTGATCTGCGAAGGCCCTCCGCAGTGCTTCAACCGTTTGACTGGTCGGACCAACCAGTCTGACCGCCTTTTCGACGATCCAGACGTCCAGAGCCTTCGGAAGTGTCCCTGGACCACCCAGTAGACCGACCAGAAAACCAGTAGGCTACCTGGCCAGAAGTGTCGCCATTCCACGCTTTTGCCCGAAACTTCCCAGCATCAAGGGATCCTGTCCTGGAAAGTCGTCTTCAACTGCGACTGGAGAGATGCCTGCCATCGTCGCTGTGCGGTGACCGCTGGTGGAAGTAGTTTCCCTGTGTCCAGAAGTCTCATGCTTGCATTAGGGGTTGTATGCTGCACCGACTGAAGAAATCCTCGGACGCGAAACCCATAGACATCCTGCACCGGAACAAATGTCAGGAAACCTATGAGCCAGCTACCCCCAGTCGAACCCAGCAAGACCACTGGGAAAATCGAAGTGAGGGTGTGTGAGTACTTGCAAAGCCCCTATCTACCTTATAATAAACCTTTGAATAAACTTTGGTTTATTCCATTACATTGCTTTTTAATCGTTTGATCCAAAAACTGTCCATAAAGATAGGAAAACAATTTTACTGACCTTAACATTATTGAAATATCTTCTGAAGCATTTTAACCACCGCAAGAACTCTTCCTACATCTGTTCCCTCTCGTAAGAAAGAATCTTTGTAACTTTTGGGCACATGGCCCCTGTTAGGGTGTTGAAGGAGGAGGAGACTGACACTCAGGTGGCATTGTTTTGGTTATAGATAATTATTTGGGTTGAAATAAAAGAGAAAACCCACACTGTCCTTATTTTCACTGCCTCAACTAAATACTAAGGACTCTGTCAGGATGTCCATCTAAAGCAAATAGTGGACTGTCCTGTGTCATAACCTGTTTCCATCCCTTATACTCTTAACTAAGGAGAAACGAGGATCTTCATAGTCCAGAACAATGATTCCCTTCTTCTGGACATAGGTTTTGTATTCCTTTCCTGGTGATGAGACGTGTTCTCCAGATTTCATAAAACAAAAAGTTCAAACAGTTCCCTTACAAGATTTCTTCTTCAATGGCTGGACAGAAAAAGTCTGTTGAAATTGCTTACTCTATTCACAATACCAGGGGGATGGCTCACCCTCCCCCCTCCCCCGGGTTCTCCTAGACCGGGGAGAGTGGGCCTAGCGTGCTTCTGCATTTCCACCTCTTGGCCGCCTGCTTCCAACTGTTTATCGTGTTCCTGGTGGTCGATAAAGGTCCGGCGTTTGGGGGGTTATTGGGCCATGTGATGTGTGGTAGGGATTCCAATGGGTATTGGCTCCAATCTTCCTCCAGCTTCAGCCAGCAAGGTCTGTCGGTGCCCTGTTGCCATATGAATGCCGCCAAGAGCTGGGCGGCTAGACCGTACCTCACGACCTCTGGGACTCCCATGCCTCCTGACGCGGGGCTCCTGAGCATGACCTTCCTCATCACCCAGAGTTTTTTGCCTCCCCAAACGAATTTTAGCATGTTTGCTTGCAATTTCTGCTTGGCTTTTTTGGGGATTGCTACTGGGAGGGCTTGGCAGTGGTATAGCAGTCTGGGTATCAAGTTCATTTTGAGTGTCGTGATTCTCCCCAACCAAGATATCTCTTGATCTTGCCAGCGAGACATGTCCGATTGCAGTTCTTTCAGCAGGGGCGGGAAGTTTAGTTTATAGGTGCGTTCTGCTAACTTGGGCAGGCGGATGCCAAGGTAGTTTAGGTGGGATCTGGCCAAAGGGATCGGGAGACTGGCTGGTAGTGAATCCAGCGTTGCTTTCGGAATGTTGATACCTAGTGCTGCGGACTTTGAGATTGATTGAGAATCCGGATACCGCTTTGAAGCTGTTCAGCTCTTCCCAAAGCACTGCCAGGGATGTGCCTGGTTGAGATAGTCAGCAGCACGTCATCAACGTACAGGGCCGCTTTGTAGGTGGAGTTCTTATACTTGAGTCCCTGGATTACGGGCTCTGTCGTATCCTGGCAGCGAACGGTTCCATTGACAGGGCAAAGATGAGAGGTGATAGGGGTCAGCCTTGATGGGTTCCTCTGGTGATTTCGATCCTAGCGGATATGGCTTAGTTGATTCTCAGGTTTGTGGTGGGGTTTTTATAATTTGCTGTTAGGTAGAATTCTCATTCTATGGCTAATTTCCCTTACCTATAGAGTCCCCCAGCAGCTTTTCTGGATTTGAAGGGTTTGTTTTTTTCTCCTGCTAAGAGTGAGACTCTTTTTCCTACTTTTAGGCCTTTTTGCTATGTGTGTTCTAGGCTATTTTTGTGTTTAATGTCTATGGGGTTTTTCTCACCCTCATAGGAACCATCTTTATTCACATGTGTTACACAGCACCCTCCGTGCAGTGACACAGGGGTGTGGTAGCGACCCCCAAACATAGACTCCATACCTTGGGACTGACTACTGTCTCCCAGGGCATGTAAAGTCCCAATTGACTTTACTAGTCAATTTTTATGAACTAAACCAGTACAACACATCTTACTATGGAGGTACTGGAATGGGTTAATAGATTTTCCCTTATGTTAATTTTCGAGAGGGTACTGTAAAGTCCCTCTCTCAAAAATTCCTGGCTGGTGGCAGTGGTTACTACCGTAAATATTCGACCGTGAATATTTTCCTATGGGATTTTCCCATTGTTCGAGGCTACCACATTTTCTGACAGCCTCTAACATACCGCTGGTGCATTTTAATATTAACTTTACTCCGGTAGATTTTATTTGCCAGAACTTTAATATAACTTCTTTCTCGTGTCTTTCTCTAAACTCCTAACCCAGGTCAGGGATCCTTTGTTCGTCCTTTTGGCGGGCTTCTACCAAGAAGCCCTCCTTTCGGCGCGACCGAGTCTGGGGTGGGTCCATTGTGTTGGAGGGGGAGTAGGACCCCTGGACAGGGTTGCCTCAGCAACCCATGTCGCACTATATCCTGATAGGCTGGAGGGTCTCCCGCCAAGATGACCACTCCGCTGTGAGTGTGACAGCTAGGCTGTATGAATGGGGCTCTTTTTGCATAAAAGCAAGGTCCTGAGGACTGGAAGAGCAAGACGTCACTTCTGGAACTAAGAAGCCGAAGAGGAGAGAAGCCAAAGACATCTGCAACTACTGAAAGAGCCGTCTTCCCTTGAGCTGGTGTGGCCAACCAGTTTGGTCGAATCGCCAGTACCCTGTACCCGGAGGCTGGATAGCCAGGCACCAGTCTGAAAGGGGCCCCTAGGTGTCCCTAACGTCTACGGAAACAAGGCGAGTCACCACACACGATAGATACGCCAGACACGAGGTTGTATTCCCAAAGCTAGGGTTTATTGCAAAGCAAAAGTCTCAGTTGGCCAACTCGGTCTCACGCCCCGCAACGTGTGTCTCTAGACCTCGAGGGACGCAAGAGCGTGAATTACGTACATCAGTTGCATATATACAAAATGCATATCAAACAATCAGCTATGACATGTTTAACACCCCCCTTCTATTGGGTTTCTTTGAACTTGGTGTTATGATGGACATCTCCGACAACTAAGAAACCTTCAAACATCTATTCTAGTAACTATTTGCAATTTATGAGTGTGGAGGCATCTTTCATTTGTTGAAAAGAACACAGCGCTTCTGTTCTTGGAAGCAAGCTACATACGGGTGGAAGAGTTGCATTCCAAACATTGCTATCTATTAGGTGATATTCGTGTCCTGGGAGCCGACACGCTCTAGCGGGCTCAGCAAAGGGGGGCCGTAAGAAGAGCATAATCCAACCCTTTATCTGTATTATTCTAACATACTCTACCATATAACGAGACTGGCTGGCAGCTGCGAAATGATTAAATGCCCTGCAGCTCTGCTTCAAGGCTACATTCGGGAGGGAGCCGGGCATTCTTCCTGGCGCTGCCTCCGTTTGTGTTTCAACAAACTCTTGTTATCCTCACGGCCCTGCGGCCTTGTCCTTTTTACGTACAGACAACAATGTTTTATGTTTTACAGTCGAGCAGTGTAAGTGGAAAATATACTGCGAAGCAATAGGAACAGAAAGCAATGAGCAATGGTTAGAAAACAAAATGGCGATTCTTGTTACATCAAAATGGCCGTTCATTGGCAAACTCGAAAACCTATATCCTGTCATATCGTGCATGAGACGGTTGGCCCACGGCCACCAAAATACATTTGCAGTCACAAAGTAGAGGTATCCATTTTTCTAGACTGACAAACCCTCCTTTGGCCGTATGCCAAACGTCTCATCTATTTATTGAAACCTCCTCTAGTGATGTTGAGTCTGAAGTACTTATGTCTGAATTTTGCATGCTATCGTAAACATCATCGTCTTCATCAAAATCTATTGCCATCAACTCTTCTACTGCTCTCATCTCATTTGGGTCTTGGTCAGTTCGACCATGAGGTTGTTTTTTCTTTGTCATCATATGCATACATCCTTCCGTACATCCCTCAGTTACCTCAGCGCAAACTATGGGTAGACAATGTATGCAACAGCACGTTAGGAATATTCCAAACACCACTACTAATATTGAGATCAACTTCCATCCCCAAGAATGTAGTATTCCCCAAAAACCAAGATCCTATTCCCCAGCTTCCTTCTCCAGTAGGGAGTTCAGAACTTAGGACGTGCATTTTCTTTATTGCTTCAAAGATCGTGGGGGAATAGTCATCGACATAAACGCAACACGCTGATCCTACTATTTTACAAATTCCCCCACAATCAACCAGGATTACATCGAGAGCCATTCTATTTTGCAGTGTCATTAACCTGATTCCTCTTCCTTCCAACGTCATGTTAAATAGTATATCTCTTGTTGTGTTTATTGTATTTTTTAGGATTCTGCACAGTTGCCTTATATTATAGGAGTTCACTATCTGCCCTAAGAATGGAATGAATGATTTTGCTACATCAGTTGCTATTAAAACACCCTTGTCAGTCCTTTTGACTCTAGTTCTGGATAGTCTGGCCATGTCTGCTGTTTCTAAGAGGAATACTCCTGGGAACAGTAAACCTAGGTAACATGTACCTCCCCAGTTTCTGGGCAACCAAGGATATGCTTTCTCTCCACATATAAAAGAAACTGGATCACCTACATATACTAGTTCTATTTCCCATTTCAATACCACTGCATTCATGCATCGAGTATATGTTCCGACTGAAAAAGAGCCTTTCTTTTTTAGACAAAAAGGGACAGTTCTTGGGCTATAATTCACCGTGTATGATGGGGGGGGAATTGCGTATTTGTCCCCTTCTGTTCTTACACAAAATATCATTACAGATGTCTTTTCTGGTGGGGACAATCTGTCTAGTCTATTTTGTCGTGTTATCTTTCGTGGGGCTATTACTTGTGCTTTATGGAAAATGGAACAACCCACAGGCTTCATTATTATCTCCTCAAACTCATTCATGTTGGTTCTGTCTAATTGGCCCATACTGCTCTCGTTCCATTTCCCATAAAACATTGCACCTAAAGGTGCACTAAATGCAGAACTTGATGGTAATGGCTGTACATACCACCCTATTCCTTTCCCAGCATGCTGTGGTAAATGGTCACATACCTAGCAATTTGTTTTCTTCAGAATTGCATGTGTCATGTTCAATAGCAATGTACTATTCCGAAAACCTTCCCTGTGTCTTTCTTCCATTGGGGGCAGGGTATAAGTAATCACCTGAACCGGGCTTTCAGTAGTGTATATATTAATTATCGGTAAAAAAATTTCTAATGGGTGTATTGCTTCCACATACCATAATATTAGGGCTGTCGATATTGGTGCTACCACGCTCATGAAGCACATTATTATTGTCAGTACCAGCATACAATTTGTTTCACCATGCGTTTTTCTTAAGCTTACAGTCTTTATAAATGACTCATTCTCAGCAGTGGTGGTACATGAGGAGGCTGGAACCGGTCCCGGCATGTTTCTCGTCGTCCTTCTTCTTCCTTCTCATAGTTTGTTGTGGATATCTCTCTTCGTCGGGCTTGCTCTGATGTCAATAAGTTCAACGGAATTGTCACAGTTCAGTTCTGCCTGTCCTTATTAGCCTGGATTTGTTTATTCGTTTTTAGGCAAGATCACTTGTCCTTTCTTATACTGCTCAGAGGACCTTTGATCAGTTATCTTATTGCCTTAGTACCATGTGCGCCCAGCTTGTCCGCTCTGGTTCCTGACACGTGTACTTTTATGATTGCACGGAGGAGCCGCAAGTCTTGAATTGTCCGACTTGCACAATTCTCACGCTTCTCTCCTCGACACCTCTAGTTCCTTCTCCGTCCATGAGCTGAACCAGAGGTTGACATAAACATCAAAAAAGAACTGCGGATCACTTGGTCTTTCGAGGCCGCAAGTTGTATCGCCTCTCTCCTGGTATCGTGTGATCCGTGAACAGTGCCGGTTCCCTTCCAGATTCAGGCTCAAAGTCAGCCTGTGGCGCTACTGATGCAGATCCGTTCTTTGGCGTGTTGGCAAATGCTGGTGGCCGCCAAAGGGGTACACGATTTGTTTCTGCTGGTATTTGCAAGGCAGATTTCGTGTCGGTCAGCAGTAATGTCGATTCTGCTTGGCAACGTTGGGGCACTATTTGCCCTTCCCCCTCTTTGGCAATCGTCTCAGGCTTTGTTTCGAGTTTCACTTCTCGTTTTGCCAGATTTGGTGGCTGTTTACTGGCAACAGTTTCTTCTGTTTCTGGGACCGCTGTCTCTTTCCGGTCATCGGTGTCAGGCAAGTCTTTCAGTGAAGTTGGAATCTTCTTGGCATGGGTGGCATGGATCCACGACTTCCTTCCATCCACCCTTATTGCCGTCTGCGTCGCCAAGAGTACTTTATAAGGCCCGCGCCACCTGGGTGCTAATGATGACTTTCTTTCAAAAATGTTTAGCAGCACCCAGTCGCCTGGCTCCAGCGCATGCCCCGGACCGGTGTATCTCACTGGTAATACCTCCTGCACCTGCTGATGAATCAAACGCAATTTCTGTATTAAAAGGCCACAATAAGTACTAAGCACAGGATGTTCTACCTCACAAAGTCGTTTTGGCTGTGGTGCGCACCATACATTTGCCGGCCTCCCCATCACGATCTCCTACGGGAAGAGCCCAGTTTTAGCCTGTACAGACGTACGCATTCATAATAGTGCTATTGGTAATGCATCCACCCAACTCAACTTGCTTCCCGCACAAATCTTGCTAATCTTTGATTTAAGAATCCCGTTGTGCCTCTCCACAAGACCGGCAGAACTCAGATGCCTTGAACTATGGAATCTCTTATCAATCTGAAGACCAGCACATATCTGTAATACCACTGCGCCCACAAAATGTGGTCCATTATCGGACCATAGGACACGGGGCAAGCCAAATCTGGAAAAGTACTCCTTAAGCATTACTTTTGCCATGCTCATTGCTGTGCAGTCCTTCAAGGGATATGCCTCCACTCACTTACTGAATGCACAGATCACCACCAAACGTATTTTAAGTTTTGGCATCTCTCCATCTCTATGAAATCAAAATGGATCACCTCAAATGGCATAGAGGGCGAGCCAAAACTGCCTGTTGGAGTCACTGTTCCCTTTCCTACATTGTGTTGCAAACACGTGATACAGTTCTGCACCCACCTCTCTGCATTCTTTTTTATGTTTACATTCTGACATACTGTAGAAAGGTGCTGTATTATCTTCTTCATACAGATGTGCGTAGGGCCATTCTCCAGCATGGGGTCTGGCATGGATTCACATGCTCATGAATATTCCCCGTCGTCAGGCTGGGAATCCTCGGTAAAGAAAAAACCAGTATCAGTTTCGTTTCTGATCTGTCTTTCGTAGCAATAACCAATCACTGGTCTCTGCGTCATACTGACCACAGCCAATGACTGCCCTCTACCTAAGCACCGCCTCTGGCAGCCATCTTCAGATTTTTACCGCACGTTCATGTGTTGGGATCCTCGTGCTATTGCTCTCGAGCGTTAGTGCTATTTTTTCGCGCTTTTTTCACAAAAACTTCGATTCTTCGGTCAAAGAGCCTCAAGCTCCACCGATCCTACATCCGATCTACGGGGACCCGTGTCGGATTCTTCTGTGCCCCTCAAGGGTGAAGATTTCGTCGAGCTACGCTTCGGAGGACTCCAGAAGCTTCTCAGGCCCGGTCTCGGAGATGGCCCAGGAGAAGGGAAGCTCGACGCCCGGAAAGCTGTTCAGGGTCTGCCCTGGATGCCAGCTGCAGAACGTCTTTAAGGAGGACGAACACTCTTTCTGCCTTTACTGCCTTCATGAGGACAAAACGCACGTGGAGAAGGACTGTGCGTTTTGCGGCAACATGTCGGAGCGGACCATGAAGGACCGTCATCAACGTCTCGCCAACTGGCTGCAGGGTAAGAGCCCGTCTGGCGAGAAGAAGAAGAAATCCGAGCCGTCTTCTAAGACCTTTGAGGGCGCCCCGGCGACGGGGGCCCAACATAAGGCCAAGCACCGCGAGTCCGCTGGCACCGGGAGCGCCGAACGGTCGGGCTCTACGGGCGCCAGGCAGGGCGCACCCTCCCCGGCACCATCAACCACGAGCCAACGCTCTGGGTCGGGTAAGAGGAAGGCCGAGCACCCGGCGAAGCTCCTGGAGAGGCCCCGGTCGAGCTCTAAGGCAGAGGAGGAGCGTGGCAGTGCCCCCTCCCTCAAGGACAAGGCGGTGAGCGCACCTAGGGTGGTGAAGGCCTTGATCCATCCGACCAAGCCCTCTATCGAAACGGTCGCGGCGGCCCTGGCCCAGCCTGTGGAGGCTACTCCAGTGGTGGCGACCTCAGGGCCCAGAATCTCCCTGCCTCCTCGGAGGGAGTCTTCTTTTATGCCCATCGATAGGACCCCCGTGAAACCCTCCGTGGAGAAGAAGGGGGGGCAGGGCGTCGTCGTAGATTCGGCCTCAACCTCAGAAGAAGAGCTGGTCGAGGTCTTAAGCCACGGCCTAGGCGTGGAACAAGACCAGCCCGTCGGAATGGGTCCCGACGCAGGCGACGACGACGACATCGTCGAGGATGCCGACGGGGCCCCTGCTCGCCCGTCGGATTCCCCTCTGCCAGCGCCGCGAGACAACTCGGCGGCCATTTTGTTGGCCATACAGTCCTTATGCACTGAGATAAGGACGAGGCTACCGTTACCGACGGAGGAACCTCTCCCGTCGGGGGATCCAGAACCGGGACCTTCTGGTGTTCCCCCTGCCAAGAAAAGAAGGATCCATCCTCCACCTCCTTTTCAACCGTCGCGCCCCGTCCAGCCCTCCTCCCCGTCCACCCGAGGGGATGATACGGGGACTGACACGGCAGCGACGGGTACGGACGACGAGGCATACGACGAGGATTTTCCGTCGTCGCCCCCCACCAGGGCTTCTCCGCCCGACGAGATCGGATCTTTCCATTCCATGATCTCCAGGGCTTCCGAGCTTTTTCAACTCTGCCCCGAGGAGAAGAAAAAGGAAGGCTTCCTTTATCAGCGGCGCGAGGCCAAGAGGAAGACGGTCCTCGCAGTGCCTCTGTTGGACGACATTTGGGATGAGGGCCTTTCCCTCCTCAAGAACCCTTCCACGACGCCAGCTAGAAGAGACCGGTACGAGAAGAAGTACCGGGTCCCGGACACGGCCCCCCTATGCCTCCGGGCGCAGCCTACCCCGGACTCCGTCGTCTCCGCGGCGGCCAGGAAGAAAGCGGGGGGGGGTGCGGCCTCCACATCGACTTCCCCGCCGGACGGCGAGGGAAAGAAATTGGATGCTATGGGACGTAGAGTCATCTCGTCGGCAGCGACGACGATTAAAGCGGCCAACGCCTTGGCTATCGTGGCCCACTACGACAGGGAGCTCTGGTACAAGATGGCTCCCCTGCTGGATTTTCTGCCGGACGACAAGAGGGCTGAGGCCCTTGAGATCCTCCAGGAAGGTGAAGTGGCTTCGGACCACGCCATCACCGTGGCGACGGACATCGCCGACGCTGGGTTCCGCCAGCTAGGCAACGGCGTTTGCCTTCGACGTCGTGGATGGCTCAAAGCTACGGATTTTCGGCAGGACGTCCAGACCAGAGTCCTGGACATGCTCTTCGACGGGAACAACCTGTTTGGGAAGACGGTGGACGATTCCCTCCAGGCCATCAAGGCGGATACTGAGACGGCCCGGGCCCTGGGAGTCCTGCAGCAACGACGGACGCCCTTTCGGAGCGGCGGAGGCAAGGGCGCCTCCAAAGGTTCCGGTGGCGGTTTCGCTTCCTACCGTCAAGCGGCCCGCTCGTCGTCGCAAGAGGCCTACAGAGGACGAGGCAAGTCTAGCGGACCCCGCCGTCGTCGCCAAGGAGGTCAAGGCGGCAAGGCCGCGTCCAAGCAGGATTGAACCGGCCGTGGGGTCGGGCCCCCACCGAAGCACCCCGGTGGGAGGCCGGCTGGCGGGCTTCGTCAGCGTGTGGGAGTTCATCTCCACCGACCGTTGGGTGCTGGACGCCCTGGCCCGGGGCCACGCGCTTGAGTTTCAAAGAAGGTGCCCGCGCGTCCCCCCCGTGGCCAGGAGAGAACTTCACGTCCCTCAACTTCTCCTGGAGGTAGAGGCGATGCTCAGAAAGGGCGCCATCGAACTCGTCCCAAAGAGGCTTCGGGGCTCCGGAGTCTACTCGCGATACTTCCTCGTGAAGAAGAAGACGGGAGGATGGCGCCCCATCCTAGACCTGCGACGGCTGAACAAGTTCATCAAGGCGCAGAAGTTCCGGATGGTCACCTTACAGCACGTCCTGGGTCAACTGGAGGAAGGAGACTTCCTGTCGTCGTTGGATTTGGAGGATGCCTACTTCCACATTCCAATCCTAAAGGGGCACCGAAAATTCCTCAGGTTCGTGGTCCAAGGGCGTCATTACCAGTTCAAAGCCCTTCCCTTCGGACTGCGGTCGGCACCCAGGGTATTCACCAAGTGCCTCGCACCGGTGGCGGCGCAGCTGCGCCGCGAGGGGATTCACGTCTACCCCTACCTGGACGACTGGCTCATCCGCGCCAAGACGAAGGAGCTCGCCGTGGTCCACACGGCAAGGACCGTCCAACTCCTCACGGACCTGGGATTCTCCGTGAACTACACCAAATCCCACCTGGTGCCCGCGCAAGTCGCACTGTTTCTGGGAGCGAGGCTCGACACAGTGTCCCTTCTGGCCTCCCCGTCGGAGGAGAGGACCAGGACCATCTTGGGCAAGGTGCAACGGATGCTGGTGGCCGACGCGGCCAAAGTGAGATCCATCAAGTCCCTCCTCGGGATGATGTCTTCCTGCATCTACCTCATTCCCATGTGCAGGCTCCGGATGCGCCCGTTGCAAGAATTCCTGGATGCGCGCTGGATCCAGACGACGGGCAGCTTCGAAGAAAGGATCAAGCTCGACGAGAGTTTCCGGCGAGCGATACGGTGGTGGGGCACCCGCGCGCATCTGACGGCGGGCATGGACTTCCAGACCCCAGCCCACCAGGAGACTGTGACCACGGATGCCTCCCTGGAAGGGTGGGGAGCGCACACCGAAAATCTGCACGCGAGGGGACTCTGGCTCCCGACGGAGAAGTCCCTGCATATCAACGTCCTGGAGCTCCGTGCAGTGTTTTGGGCCCTCAGGTCCTTCCTTCCGTCCCTGAAGGGCAAGGTGGTGAGGATCTTCACCGACAACACCACCACCATGTTTTACATCAGGAAACAGGGCGGAACCAGGTCCCCAGCGCTGTCCAAGGAGGCGCAGGACCTGTGGCATTGGGCCGTCGCCCAAGGGATTTTTCTGGTGCCGTTTCATCTGGCAGGGATAAAAAACACCATCGCCGACTCACTCAGCAGGGAGCTGCGCTCGTGCCACGAGTGGGAACTACGGCAGGATCTGGTGGATCGCCTCTTCCGACGGTGGGGCACACCCCAGATCGACCTGTTCGCGACGGCGACGAACACCAAGTGCCGGAGGTTCGCCAGCAGGTTTCCCCAGACGAGGAGCATGGGCGATGCTTTCTCGTTCCCCTGGGAGGGCCTGTTCCTCTACGCGTTCCCTCCCTTGCCTCTGCTAATCCGGCTCGTCAACCAGCTCAAGAGGTCACGGTGCAGGATGATCCTCGTCGCACCTGCGTGGCCGAGGCAGATATGGTTCCCGGACCTTCTGGACTTGTCAGCGTCCCCGCCGATCAAGCTGCCGGCGGACGCAGACCTACTCTCCAGGGAAGGAGGCGCCATCCTCCACCACGACCCGAAGTCGCTGAACTTGCAGGCCTGGCTCCTGCAGCGCTAGAGTTTGGAGGATACGACATACCGGCCGATTGCAGAGAGGTTCTTGCAAAGGCCAGGGCGTCCTCGACTCTTAAATGCTACGGACACAAATGGAAGAGGTTCTCTGTCTGGTGCCACGCACAGAAGATTAACCCTCTACGGATTACGGCTCCCCAAGTACTGCCGTACCTGCTGACGCTGGCCAAAGCTGGACTGGCACACGCGTCCATCAAGATTCATCTTGCTGCGATCTCCCGATACACCAGAACCACGGGGCGGACGTCCTTGTGGTCTCATCGTCTGGTGAAAGAGTTCATGAAGGGACTATTCAGATCGTTCCCGCCGGTGAAGGCTCCGGCCCCGGCGTGGGAGCTCAACGTGGTGCTGACCAAGCTCATGGGACCTCCGTTCGAGCCTCTGCACTCGGCCCCGTTGAAGTTTCTATCGTGGAAGACAGCTTTTCTCGTGGCCATCACCTCCGCACGACGAGTGGGAGAGATCCAGGCCCTTTCCTGCAAGGCCCCGTACTTGACTTTCCACGACACGAGGGTAGTGCTCAGGACGCACCCCTCCTTCATGCCCAAGGTACCGTCGGACTTCCATCTCAACGAACCCTTGGTGTTACCTGTGTTCTTCCCGTCGCCTTCGTCGCCGGCTGAGAGGACTTTGCACTCGCTGGATGTAGCTAGAGCGCTGAAGTTCTACGTGGATCGCACGAAGGGTTTTCGGAAGACGTCACAACTCTTTGTGAACTTTGGACCTGTCAATCAGGGGAAGGCTCTCTCGAAGGCTTCCATCTCCAGATGGCTCTCCGGCTGTATCATGTACTGTCACCGGTTGGCAAACCGACCGCTGCCTGGCCGTCCGAGAGCCCATTCCACCAGAGCGATCGCAGCTACCACGGCGTTCCTATCTGGTGTGCCCCTGCTGGACATATGCAGGGCTGCTACGTGGAGGTCGACGCACACCTTCACGAAATTCTACTGCGTCGACCGGGATTCCAGGGAGGAGTCCAGGGTCGGCCAAGCAGTGCTGCGCAACCTGTTCGCCTGAGGTGAGCCTGGTGAGGAGGTAAGATGCTTAATGTTGAGTTGATGTGATGCTTAATGTTGAGCCTTTGCCACCTCCCGTGGTTGTGCATGTGTGTACTGCTATGTATTCTTTATTCATGAGCATGTGAATCCATGCTAGACCCCATGCTGGAGAAGGAACAAGTTACTTACCTGTAACTGTTGTTCTCCAGCATGGGTCTGGCATGGATTCACATGCGAACCCTCCCGCCTACCCCTCTGCGGCTCTTCACTTGGTCATACTGCCACTTCACGTGCTTCCAAATCTGAAGATGGCTGCCAGAGGCGGTGCTTAGGTAGAGGGCAGTCATTGGCTGTGGTCAGTATGACGCAGAGACCAGTGATTGGTTATTGCTACGAAAGACAGATCAGAAACGAAACTGATACTGGTTTTTTCTTTACCGAGGATTCCCAGCCTGACGACGGGGAATATTCATGAGCATGTGAATCCATGCCAGACCCATGCTGGAGAACAACAGTTACAGGTAAGTAACTTGTTCCTTGTGACCATTGCAGTCACTTACGAATTTGGTAACTTCCAGTTTCTAGTTCTCTTGTCCACCCAACAACCCGCTAGATCCAACTCAGCAGATCCCTCTGCCCACCCCTGTATTTTATCGGCCGTAGCTTCGGCCTGCATTTCTTTGACAGTGGCAACTCCATTTTGTATCATACAGGGTACTTCCTCAGTCTGAACCGTCATCATTTTGGTATCTAAATCAGTGGCAGTTTGTTTCGCAATTCTGTCTGCAAACGCGTTTCCCTCTCCTACTTTGCATGTTACTTTTTTGTGTGCCTCACATTTCACTATTGCTAGGCGCTTTGGAAGCGTGAGTGCAGACAGTAATCGTACAATCAAAGGGCCATGTTGAATTCTGGCGCCATGTGATGTCAAAAACCCTCTCTCAGCCCAGAGTCGACCAAAGTTATTAACCACTCCAAAAGCATACAGACTATATCAGTATATATATTCACATTCAAATTTTTAGAAATCTCGCAGGCTCTGTTTAATGCTATTTTCTCTGCGGCTTGTGCCGAATTGTAGGGAATTCTTTTGCTTTCTACAACGCTCTATAGGGTAGTGATAGAATATGCGGCAGTTGTCGTGCCATCTGGTAATTTAAAACAAGAGCCGTCACAAAATAACTCTCCATTTGGCTCTTTCTGTGGGATATCACTTAAATCAACTCTCCCCTTGGTTTGTTCCTCAGTGACCATTAAGCAATCGTGGGGGGGGGATGATTCATCCTTCCCAATTTCTTTTATGGTTGGTGGCATTAATAGGATTCAAAGCGCTACACTTCATAATTTGGATATGGGGCGCAAACAAGATAATCTCATATCTTGTCAATCTAGCAGAAGTGAGGTGTTGCGTCTGTGTCCTATTTAATAGAACGTCTATGGCATGTGGCACCATCAAAATTAAAGTGTGCCCCGTACCATCCCTTCCGTTTGTTTCACTGACGCAGCAGCCGCCGCGACAGATCGCAAACATCGTGGTAGTGCGCGCGCTACAGGGTCCAGCGCAGAAGAAAAATAGCTGCATGGCCTATTTCTTCCACCTTGTTCCTGTGTGAAAGCCGCCAATGCACATCCTTCACTTTCACACACAAATAGTCTAAAAATGTTCTCATAATTCGGCGTGCCCAAAACTGGAGCCGAGCATAATGCAGTTTTCAATTCATCAAATGCTTTCTGACATTCCTCATCTCACTGCAAAGGCATAACCGCATCCTTTCTAGTCAAATTCACCAACGGCTTCACAATTAACGCAAAATTACCAATCCATTGTCGGCAATATGAAGCCATGCCTATTATGGCTCTGACTCTTTTTTGTGTCTTTGGAATAGGCATACAAGAAATACTTTCTATGCGTTCTGGCGTTAGTCTTCTCCCTCCTTTCGAAAGTAGGTAGCCCAAATAGGCCACCTCCTTTCGATTATATTGGAATTTCTTCAAACTAGCTTTATGGCAATGTGCCGCTAGGTGTGACAGTAGTAATGCAGTGCTTTCTTTACAAATTTCCTCTGTGTCTGCAGCTAGCAATAGATTGTCTATGTATTGCAAGAGTACACAACCACGGGTAATTCTAGCATGTCTAGCTGCTCTTTTAATGCTCTACTGTAAATACTTGGACTTTCCGCGTAACCTTGCGGAATCCGGGTAAATGTAAATGATCGTCCTCCTAATGTGAACGCGAACAAATATCTGCTGTCCTTGTCCACTGGAATACTGAAGAACACGTTTTTCAAATCCACTACACTAAAATATTCTGCTGAAACAGGTATCATTGTCAATATTGTAGTGACATCTGGCACTAGAGGAAATTGTGGATCTACTACCTTGTTCAATGCGCGCAAATCAATTATAAAACGGTATGGTACCTCATTGCCTCCTTTTTTATAAACTGGAAGAATCGGGCTGTTGCATGTACTGCCAGTAATTTCCTCGATTACCCCTAATTTCAGCAAATCTGTAACAATACTCTTCAATCCTTTCTCGCCTTCAGCTGAAATTCTGTATTGGGGTATTCGCGGTAGGGTAACATCTTCTTTCAAAATGATCTTTACTGGCTCTATCTTTAAACATCCTACATCATTGTCATGCATTGCCCATATGCAGGTTGGTACTTTACTTAGTTCCCCTGGTAATGTTTCGGCAACGTGTGGCCAAATCGTCTGCCGTGCAATGTGTAACGGAACCTAGTTTTTTCAACAAATTTAATCCCAACAAGTTCTCCCCACAATTTTCTGTTAAAAGGAAAGGACAATGTTCAGTAAATGGTCCTATTGTAACTGGGACTGGTTTGGACACTGGGTTTATGACTGGTGTACCTGCGAACCCTACGGAAACATTCTTTTGCCCTGACAGTGGTATATCCGGAACCAAGTGGTGGTCTATTGAACACTTCTGCGCTCCTGTATCTACAAGAAAGCGGTGCTCCTCATTGCCGACTCTCATTTCTACGTAGGGTCCTCTCTGATTCACGGGAATAGACACTGGTTCCAACCCCTGTCCTGGGCTGTCCCATTGGGGGAATAACACATCGTCCGATGTGTAATCATTACTACTACTCTAATACGTGTTTGGCTGTGTATCGAACACATTCCCACTCTTTCCTCTATTTCTCCCACTCTGGTTTCAATATTGTTGATTTTGCTGTCCCTGACTCTGGTTTGGGGCATTTTGGTTTTGGCCTTGGTTTTGATTACCTCCGTTATTGTGATGCTGCTGCATACTATTCCTATTTGGTCCATTCGCTCCTGGGTGTCCTCTATGCTGTCTCCTCTGACCAGACCCATTTCTACACACCAATGTCCTTCCTCCTTACAATACGCACACTGATTTGGTCCCACTGTTCCTCCATGCATATTCAAATTACTCCTTCCTTGTGCGTTCCCTCTCCCTCTATTATGTCCTGCTACTTGCTGCATTAATACCAGTGTTTTCAGATTTACCCTATCCCTCTCTTCTTTTTCTTTTCCCGCAGTCACTCTGTGCTCATAATATTGGGCCATATGTAATACTTCGCCCAACGTTTTTGCCTGCCATGCACTCTCTGATGTCATTATTAGATCCTGGATTGGAAGTTTTAACCCCCTCACATATTTGTCAACAAATAACCTTTTTCCTGCTTCCGAGCCCACATCCTGCACACTGAAGTCTGTGAATACTTCTTCAAATCTATTAAAATAATCTGTAGCCAACTCATCCTTGCCTTGTACACATGCAGTCAATTTGTCCCATTGAATTCTTTTCTCTGGGACGATTTCTTTTAACTTCTGCACTATACGTGCTGGTAATGCAACCAGGTTCGCTCCTGGTGTCCCTCCAACCGCTTTATTCCTGTCTTGTATTATCAAGTCCCCCCCATGTGACACCAAAGGCCGTTGCGTCATCTACTTTCCTTATTTGTTTCCATATGTCTGCTGGCAGAATCACCGGGAATATTCGGTCTATATCACCCATGGTAAGCATGGATGATTGTAGGCAGGACTCTACTTCCTTGTAAAACCCTGCAGGATTCTTTCTTATATCAGGAATCGTCTGCTTTATGTTCACCTTCTGTCTGGAAAAGGGGACATGCACATATTGGGTGGTGTAATGGGCTGGTGTTACCTGCGCCGCTACATTGCCCACTGCGGTAACCTCTACTTTGGGCACAAAGGTAGGTGGAACCTCTCTCATAGGAAATGCCCCACTTACCGCCCCCCCCCTCTTCTCTTAGATGTAACAATATTCCCAGATCCAACGATAGGGCTGTTTCTCCTGTCCCTCGCTCTAGTGCTCTTCTATAAACTGCCATTATTTCGGGTGGGCTGGCCTTATCGTTTTTTATATCTTTGTCTAATAAATGTTCAGCCATCGACTGTAGTGCTTTTCTTTTCATGGGCATGGAATATTCATCAAATATCTCGTGTATCTCCATTGTGGGAATACTGGGATCCGATATCCATCTAAACGCTTCTCGTACACATACTTTCAATTTGTCGCCCCTTTGCACTGACGACATTGAATGTCGTTGTTGTATATATGGCTCTACAGTTTCCTTCCTATTTCTCCTGATATCCCTACTCCTGTACCCAGGTGTAGCAAACATTTGGGCATAATCATTATCTAATTCATCTTTAAGTTCAAAAAGTCCATATACATGTTCTCTCACTTCTTCATCCCTCTCCCTACAGCGTGCTAATGTATTCAAATCTAACAATCGCTGCGGTGGTAATTTCCCAATGAACTGTTTCCATTTCTACACCAAATATTCACCCATGCATTCCAACACTACCTGTCTTTCGTTGCTTCTTCGGAAGTCATACATCGAAGCCAATGCTGCCGTCGCATCATTCCCGTCTATATACATCTCTGCCTGTTGCTGCAATTCAACCCTCCTTTCTTTGCTGATCGCACTGCGAGTTACCCTCGTGCATCCCCGTTGGTCAGTCCCGCCTCTTGCCCCTGTGGTTTCAACTTCAACCCCAGGAGGAACAGACGGTACCGAGTATGTCTGAGGCGGGAGGTGCGGATGGGACAATGGGAACAGGGAGTGTCTGTTGTGGGCCTGGTTGGCTAATAGGAAGTGTTACGTGCGCGGTCTGTGGCTGTGGGAGGGCTTGAGCTACCGGAGGGGGAGCTTGGGCTACGGGCGGGGTTTGGGCAATAGCTACTGACGTGTCTGGCCTCACTTCTGATCTTGGGCCTTGTTTTGTATGGGTCAATATATTTTCTATCAATTCATCTGTGTGAGGTGGTCAAAGAGGCAACGGAACCAAGGGAGGACCCTATTCTAGTAATGAGACCCATCCAACAAAAGGTTAACACAGCAAATCAAAAGAAAACTACATGTCCCAGAAACCACCACGAGAAACGAAACCAAGGAGTGGGCAGAGACAGAATTAAAAAGGGAAAACGGCATAGGTACAGCCCAATCATACAGCATGGAAATAGGTGTACCAGAGACTGGCACTGGTACAATGCAGTCAGCCCATATGGAGAGGGGTGGCCCCAGAGACATACAGGGTGGGGTCAAACAGTGCATGAAACTGGGTGGAATGAGGAGAGAAAACGCCCTGCAGGTGTGGGGAATGGGAGGGAAAACTGGCTGGAGACTGAAGGGAGCGGAGGAGCAGACTGGGGCTTAAATGCAGCAACAGAGAGTTCACCAGGTGTTTCTGATTACAGCTGCAAGTCGAGCCGGAGACCAGAGAGGAATGGAAAGGTGATTGCGACTGGGCGTACTAGAAGGCTCACTGAGAGGCACAGGGGAGATCCCTATCAGAGGCGGACTCGCTGAGGAGAAGCGTCAGCCGTCAACCATTAATCAAGGACTGTGCCTTCCGTGTGGATTTTTGTCTTTTTGTTTTCTTAACCCAGTGAACAGAGGGTGAGTCAGACTGAAGGCTAAGGTCCGTGGAAGAAAAAGAATTAAGGTGACTTTATTTTCCCTTTTAAAGATGCGAGAAGCCAAGTGGAGCTTCTTTTGAACTCTGGACTTCATTAACCCTTTCACGGAAACCAAACCTCATAAAAACTAATACTGTTTGGAGTGCACAAGGAGGGCTGTTGTTTAAGTTAACACCGAAATAAATCTTAAAATTGCTAAACCTACATCCGACTGCAGCCTACTATTTTACAGTGGTGGCAACGGTGGGATTGAAGAGAACGCCCAAGCTGTAGACATGGAAGCTGTGGTAAAGGCACTCGCAGAAGGGAAACAGCAGCTGCAGCAACTTTTACAAAGTGCAAAGTCACCAGGCGCAGGCGAACAGACAAGCACTTCAATAGGCCATACAAGTGCAAAGTGCTGCCCAAGGGCAAGGAAGGGAAGCCTTAAGAATACTGGGAGAAGCAGTGGCCACGACCCGGACGCATCCAGTTATACCGCCTACGGTATTACAAAAATACCAAGTAGGAGAAGACCCCAGTTTTTTCTTTGTAAATTTTGAGAGAATAGCTAGAGCAGCCCAATGGCCACAGGACAGATGGGCTTTCTATCTGGCTCCCTGGCTCACAGGGGTAATGCAGGGGGCATACCAAGCGGCTAACCCCACCGGAGACACTCCTTATACCGAGATTAAAAAAACTGTTTTGGAAAGACTCGGCATGGATGAAGTATCATACAGGCTCAAGTTTCGAGAAACCCGATTGAAACCAGGTGAAAGTCCAAGACAATTGTTCTACAGAGTGCAAGATTTGGCGGAAAAATGGCTGCAAACAGGCACAGCCACAATAGGACAGATTAAGGATAAAGTAATGATGGAACAATTCATTGATGCCTTACCAGGACCAATTCAAAGGTGGGTGAGGCAACATCACCACCTATCGCTGACCGAGGCAATAGACGTGGCAACAGCATATCAGAAGGCAGGGAGCACCCGACCTTTTCCTGCCACCCAATTGAGACCAAATATGGAAGCTGCTCAAGTACTTATCGAAACCTATAAAGGACCAGGAACCGAACCCAGGAACAAGGCCGAACCCCGACCCACTAATGGGGCTGGCTTAAACAAGGGACCGGCACCCCAATGTTTTGAGTGTGGAGAGTGGGGGCATATTGCACGTTTCTGTTCCAAAAAACCAAAAACTGAACCAATGGAAATCGGGTCCATGCAAGCACAGGAATACAGAAGGAAACGACTACCTTATGTGATAGAGGTCACAGTGGATGGACATCCCCGTCAAGCAATGATGGACAGCGGAAGCCGACAGACGGCCGTACAGCCCCATGTGAGCAAGCAAGATAGCGAACAGGTGAGAACCATTGACATAAAGTGCGTGCATGGGGATGTAAAAGGGTATCCATCTAAGGACATTGTGTTGGGAATACAGGGGCAGGAGGTGCCAATCAAAGCCGCCATTATTCCTACCTTGCCTGCTCCGGTGCTAATAGGAACAGATCTACCTGAATTTGATAGATGGTTGAGAGAAGCCCCGTTTTCAAAAACTGAACTATTGGGGGCATGTAGTCAGGAAAAATTATCTAAGGCCCAGAAAAGGAGAAACCGAGTGAATCAGGAAGCGTATAAGGACATTTCCATCATAGACTGGAAGGTGGGGGACCATATGCCTTCATTTCGAACAGAAACAGGGCTGGATGAAACGTTAAAAAGGGCCAGGGAACAAGCTCTAGACACTAGCGTGTCCAACCTACTACTCCCTACTTTAAAGAGAAACAGGGGTTAATATATCGCATAACCCAAGGCTCGGATAACATAATGAAGGAGCAATTGTTGGTTCCCCAGTCCTACAGGAAAGGGCTGATTCAGCTGGCACATGATCACACCACAGGGGGACATCTAGCTGAAAACAAGACCATAAAAAGGGTGTTGCAAAACTTCTATTGGCCCGGAGTGTACGCTGAGATAACCAAATATTGCCAAGAGTGTGCAATATGTCAGAAAACAAGCCCCCATATTCCAGCACGAGCACCTTTACAAAGAATGCCATTGATCAAGGAGCCATTTCAGAGAATAGGGCTAGACATTGTGGGTCCAATGGAACCTACCAGCCGAGGATACCGGTTCATACTAGTGGTAGTGGACTATGCCACTAGATATCCAGAAGCATTTCCATTAAGAGGAATGTCTGCCAAACAAGTATGTGATGTACTTTTACCCTATTTCGCTAGAGTGGGAATTCCCCTGGAGATTGTAACAGACCAAGGACGTAATTTTATGTCGAGCGTCATGAAAGAAGTATGCAAGACCCTTGGCATCAACCATTTAAGGACCTCTGTGTAACATCCACAGACTGATGGGCTGGTGGAAAGATATAACAAAAACATCAAACAAATGATAAAAAGAGCAACCAGTCCCACTGGTCTGGGGTGGGAGAAGGTACTCCCATGGGTATTGATGGTTTTACGTAATACACCTCAATCCTCAACAGGGTATTCCCCATTTGAATTATTGTTTGGGAGACAGCCAAAATCTCTCTTGGGATTACTAAAGGACACTTGGGAACAACAGGAAGAAACAACCCTAACGGAATATGTGAATGAACTAAGAGATCACCTGGGAAAACTCAGAGACTATGCTCAGGAAAACCTGGGGCGGACTCAAGAAACGCAAGAGAAGTATTATGATAAAGGAAGCAGACCTAGGACTCTTAAAATAGGAGACAAAGTGCTGGTATTATTACCCACTAAAAAAACAAACAAAATGCTCGCCCAATGGAAAGGCCCATATAGTATAACAAAGGTGTTGGGTCCAGTTAATTATGAGGTAGAACAACCAGATAGACAAAACAAACATCAGAACTATCACATTAATTTACTCAAGTTGTGGAAAGAAGGAGACTCAACAATATTGTGTACGTCTCTAGTAGAGATGTCCGTCCCGGAACAAATGGTCACACACCTGGCTGGTAACCTACAAGATGTGGGCTTGGGGGAGCAATTAAGCGACACCCAAAGAATGGAGTTATTTGACACCTTGGGCCCTGTAGCAGAGACATTCTCGAGTCTACCTGGAAGGACTCATATGGCTACTCGCTCAATCCCAACCGAGGCAGGCAAGATTATACGCCTCCGACCATATAGAATCCCTGAAGCAAAAAGAGGGGAGATAGCACAAGAAATAGAGAGCATGCTGAAACTAGGTACCATTATTCCCTCCAAGAGCGCATGGTGTTCACCGGTGGTACTAGTACCCAAACCAGATGGTACCACCCGGTTCTGTATGGACTTTAGGCAACTAAACGCCATTTCCAGATATTAAGCCTACCCTATGCCCAGGATAGATGAACTAATAGAGAAACTGGGTGCTGCATCCTTTTTGAGTACCTTGGACTTAACCAAAGGATATTGGCAGATACCGCTCAACCCAGCGGATCAGGAGAAAACAGCCTTCGCAACACCTCAAGGTCTATTTCAGTTTACGGTGTTACCATTTGGGTTGCACGGGGCTCCTGCCACTTTTCAGGCCTTAATGGATAAGGTACTGAAACCTCATGAACTATACGCAGCTGCCTATTTGGATGACATAGTGATTTTTAGTAAAACCTGGAAGGAACATTTAGAACATCTAATCAAAGTAATTACGTCCTTACAAGAGGCAGGACTACATATCAACCCCAAGAAAACCAAGCTGGCAGCCAAAACTACCAAGTATCTGGGATATTCTGTAGGAGGTGGAGTAATCACACCGTTGGTTGACAAAATACAGGCTTTGAAAAAATTACAAATACCGGAAACCCGGAAAGAGATCCGAGCCTTTCTAGGGTTCGTAGGATAATATAGAAGATTCATACCGCATTTTTCTACCAATGCGGCACCACTGACAGACGCCATAAAAAACAACCGGACACTTCAAATCAAGCCAGAAGCTGTACAAGCTTTTCACCAATTAATACAACTAATATCAACCCAACCGGTTCTACACTGCCCAGACTTCTCAAAAGCCTTCTATTTACAGGCTGATGCATCAGGATGTGGTCTAGGTGCAGTGCTATCCCAAGGATCAGAACAAGACCTCTGCCCAATAGCCTTCATCAGTAGAAAACTCCTCCCACATGAGATACCATACTCCACCTTAGAAAAAGAATGTTTGGCAATAAAGTGGGCCGTGGAATCACTTTGTTATTATTTACTAGGTCGAAAGTTTACCATCTTTACAGATCATGCCCATCTCCGATGGCTAGCCACCCAAAAAGACTCAAACCATAGGGTCCTTAGGTGGTTCTTAACCCTTCAACCCTATCATTTTGTTACAGTACATTAACCCGGAAAGTATCAGCTAGTCGCTAATTACTTGTCCAGGGCCTTGAACATGCCCGAACGGCCTAGTTCCCGGGGGGGGGAGTATGTGAGGTGGTCAAAGAGGCAACGGAACCAAGGGAGGACCCTATTCTAGTAATGAGACCCAGCCAACAAAAGGTTAACACAGCAAATCAAAAGAAAACTACATGTCCCAGAAACCACCACGAGAAACTAAACCAAGGAGGGGGCAGAGACAGAATTAAAAAGGGAAAACGGCATAGGTACAACCCAATCATACAGCATGGAAATAGGTGTATCAGAGACTGGCACTGGTACAGTGCAGTCAGCCCATATGGAGAGGGGTGGCCCCAGAGACATACAGGGTGGGGTCAAACAGTGCATGAAACTGGGTGGAATGAGGAGAGAAAACGCCCTGCAGGTGTGGGGAATGGGAGGGAAAACTGGCTGGAGACTGAAGGGAGGGGAGGAGCAGAGTGGGGCTTAAATGCAGCAACAGAGAGTTCACCAGGTGTTTCTGATTACAGCTGCAAGTCGAGCCGGAGACCAGAGAGGAATGGAAAGGTGATTGCGACTGGGCGTACTAGAAGGCTCACTGAGAGGCACAGGGGAGATCCCTATCAGAGGCGGACTCGCTGAGGAGAAGCGTCAGCCGTCAACCATTAATCAAGGACTGTGCCTTCTGTGTGGATTTTTGTCTTTGTTTTCTTAACCCAGTGAACAGAGGGTGAGTCAGACTGAAGGCTAAGGTCCATGGAAGAAAAATAATTAAGTTGACTTTATTTTCCCTTTTAAAGATGCGAGAAGCCAAGTGGAGCTTCTTTTGAACTCTGGACTTCATTAACCCTTTCACGGAAACCAAACCTCATAAAAACTAATACTGTTTGGAGTGCACAAGGAGGGCTGTTGTTTAAGTTAACACCGAAATAAATCTTAAAATTGCTAAACCTACATCCGACTGCAGCCTACTATTTTACAATCTGCTATGTGCAATTCCCGTTGTGGATATATCTTTTCTATATTCAACTGGTCTCACCTACCTGCCCTTCTTAGACTCTCAGTCCACTCCTCCTCTTCTTTCTCTTCCGCTACTTCACCTTTCGATTTATGCCTGCGGGCATGCTTCGCTCTGCGTTTAAATCGGAGCATTGCTTCCTTCCTCCAGTCTTTAATAGTCTCAAATGTTGCAGGACGCGCTTTCTTTCTTATCAACACCCTTTCCAGGTTGTGTATCCTCGCTATCGCAAAACTACCATTAATCGGCCACTGATGGTCTTGTTGCTTTCTGGTTTGCCTATGCCAAGTCTCACAGAATATTATCGCACCCACTCCATACTTCACATACATCTCATTCGCCGGCGTTCCCCCCAGGTGGTACAATTTGGCCATCTTCCAAAGATTGTCTACCACAGCGGAAAAACCCTGCTAAGGTGGACAATACCCCAGGCATGTTTCAACCTTCCCCCTGGTTAATCAACCTTACCCAGGGCGTTTGATTTTGCAAAGTCAACTCTCAACCAATATCAGGATTACTTTGAACCGGGGAATGACTCACCTGATAGATCAAGTCGTCTGTATACTGATGCACCAAATGACATTGTGTCTGCGTTTCTTGGCTTCCGCCTCATTTCGGGACCCTCACCTCCTTGTTCTCTAGCCAGGCACGTCGATCAGGGATCAGATGGGTGCAGATCCGCAAAGGAGTCTCATCACTTGTACAGGGCGCCCCGAACACCTCTTGATCCCGGCTCGATCGTCCCGTCCTCGCCGTTCTCCGCCTTACTCAATTACAACGTTATGCGATGGAACAAGTGGGGGAGGGTCCCTGTTAGGGCGCCATCTTGAAAGGGGACCCTAAGGGTCCCTAACATCTATGGAAACAAGGCGAGTCCCCAGACACGATAGATATGCCAGACACGAGGTTGTATTCCCAAAGCTAGGGTTTATTGCAAAGCAAAAGTCTCAGTTGGCCAACTCAGTCTCACGCCCCGCAACGTGTATCTCTAGACCTCGAGGGACGCAAGAGCGTGAATTACGTACATCAGTTACATATATACAAAATGCATATCAAACAATCAGCTATGACATGTTTAACACCCCTTTTAATTGGGTTTCTTTGACCTTGGTGTGATGATGGACATCTCCGACAACTATGACACCTTCAAACATCTATTCTAGTAACAATTTGCAATTTGTGAGTGCGGAGGCATCTTTTAGTTGTTGAATAGAACACAGCGCTTCTGTTCTTGGAAGCGAGCTACATACGGGGGGAAGAGTTCCTTTCCAAACCTTGCTATCTATTAGGTGCTATTCGTGTCCTGGGAGCCGACACGCTCTAGCGGGCTCAGCAAAGGGGGGCCATAAGAAAAGCATAATTCAAGCCTTTAGCTATATTATTCTAACATATTCTACCATATAACGAGACTGGCTGGCAGCTGCGAAATGATTAAATGCCCTGCAGCTCTGCTTCAAGGCTACATTCGGGAGGGAGCCGGGCATTCTTTCTGGCGCTGCCTCCGTTTGTGTTTCAACAAACTCTTGTTATCCTCACGGCCCTGCGGCCTTGTCCTTTTTACGTACAGACAACAATGTTTTATGTTTTACAGTCGAGCAGTGTAAGCGGAAAATATACTGCAAAACAATAGGAACAGAAAGCAATGAGCAATGGTTCGAAAACAAAATGGCGATTCTTGTTACATCAAAATGGCCGTTCATTGGCAAACTCGAAAACCTATATTCTGTCATAGACGGTTCTACATTCTACATGAGACGGTTGGCCCACGGCCACCAAAATACATTTGCGGTCACAAAGTAGAGGTATCCATTTTTCTAGACTGACAAGTCCACCCGTGCCGCGATTTAAAGGAGCGTACCTTTTATTCGTCGGGCAGCACCACGGCTGGTTTCATCCCTGGGTATTGCAGTAACTCGAACCTTCCTCCATGACGAGAGCCTCTCTTCCTCTGCTGGATCCCCCGAACTGCAGGAACTACCAGGAACAACCACCACCGCAGGAGCCACTTCATTTTAAAGGTACATTGTTCCACCAGGCCGCCCTTTCTTCGTGGTAGAGCTAAAGGTGTTTTAAATCCTTTACCTACCTGTTGGGTTGGCTGACCCTCTCTCTTAACATTGTCTTTCACCTTCTGCATCCACCTTTTCAAAATCTTTAACCAAAGACTTGACTGCAGCTACAAGAACATTTTGCTCCTGCGCCTTTGCTCTGTACCACTGACTCTGGCACATGCCTACTGACTCTGGCTAAATTTGTTAGAGCTGCCTTCTCTAGATTGCTTCTCAACTAGAACTGTGTTGGTGCACCTACTTCTTATAACCACCCTTTCCTCCTCAGTTTCAAATCTTGTGAAATGCCATTTTGCTCAGTTTTCATTTAAGTATTTGCTATACTGATGTCCTGCCTTGCCTAATCTGGTTCACAAACTCATGGGAAGTGTTACTGGGGCCTGTAAGAAGATATTACTATATGACTGGTGTTTTCCCTCCCTGGTAAGAAATTGCTAGAGTGCCATTTGTGTTTGGTTTTCACTGTGCCGTTTTGCTCAGTTTTCACTCTTGCTCAAACTTGTCTACAATTTAACTAGGGAGTTGTGTATAATTTCTTTGACCAAATTTAACTTGCTTTAAGAACTGTGATAGATGTTTTTAACTAGAAGTGTATAAAATAAGTATATATATTCTTTTTACTAAAAAGCTTTGTTCAGTGTTTCCTTGTTCCATAGTACTGAATGCCTATTGTGTAAACCCTGAATACTGCTCATCTCCCTCTTGAGATAAGTCTGATTGCTCAGCCACAGCTACCAACTAAATCTTTGTGGTAGACTGATACCAAAGGGGATTTATTGCTCTCACCTGTAGTCTTAATCTTCTGTAGTGCTCCCTAAGGGAACTGCACAGGATCCTGCCTAACATTTGCCATTGTCCATTTTTGAAATTTCGGGCCGATCCCATAGTGTTGCAGTGTCTCTTCTATGTAGCCCCAGTCTAGCATGTCGAACGCCTTACGTGTGTCGAGCGATACCACTGCCAGTTCCCCTCCAGTTCTGTTGGCCGTCTCTATGATGTTTAAGGTGCCGCTGATGTTGTCCAGGGTGTTGCGGCCTGGGATGAAGCCCGTTTGGTCCGGGTGGATGAGGTCTAGGAGGAGTCTGGCGAGTCTGCGTGCCAATAGTTTTGAAAAGATTTTGAAGTCCACATTCATCAAGGCAATGGGCCGGTATGACGAGCAGAGTTCTGGGTTTTCTCCGGGTTTCAGGATCAGAATCGTGATTGATTCCTCCATGGAGGGAGTGGTGGAGCCTGTTTCCAGGAAGTAGTTGAAAAGTGAGGCTAGATGGGGGGCCAGGATGTGGTTATATTTCTTATTAAATGGTGCAGGCAGTCCGTCTGGGCCCAGGGCTGTGTTCTTCATTGAGCGGATCACTTCCGACACTTCCTCTGGGGATATGAGGTCTTCCAGGGTGTCAATCTGCCGATGTTAGCGTGGTTTTGGGGCCATTCGCAGGAAGGTGGCATGTGCTACTGCCTCTGTGGGCTTCCCTGACATCACGTTCCTGTGGTGCTCGGTCATGATGGTTAGCTTTTCGGAGTCCGAGCAACGGGCGAATCCCATCTCGGTCCCGTAGGACTGCAATGTTGTTTCTGGTGTTAACTTTATTGAGCTTGTGCATGAGCAGGCGGTTGGCCGTGTTGCTGTTCAGATAGTAGTACTGCTTCGTGTATGTTAAAGCTCAAGCTGTTTGGTCTGCTAGGTGGATTTCCAGGGTTACTTGTGCTTTGCGTAGCTCATTCCATGACCTTGTCGATTGGTGTTTTTTGTGGTTTGCTTCTTTCTGTTCCACCTCCGTTTCCAGTTTTTCTAATCAGAGCTGGTGTCTGCGCCTGTGTGCCGCTGAGCCATTCATGGCCACCCCTCGAATCACCGGCTTCATGGCATCTGTTAGGCAGAATCCTGTGCAGTTCCCTTGGGGAACACTGCAAAAAAATTAAGACTACAGGAGCAGCAGTAAACGCAATTGGTAGCAGTCTGCACCACCCAGATTTACCTGGTAGCTGTGGCTGAGCAGTCAGACTTCTCTCAAGAAGAGTAGGACAGTATACAGAGTATACACAATAGGGTCAAAACAAAGTAGAGCAAACAAACACTGACCAGAGCTTTGTATAAAAAGTATATAGTTATTTATTTAAAACACTTTAGGCAATACACTAGCACTTTCAATGAAAAGTAATCTAAAACACAGTCAGGTAAGTATACGCACCTCCCTTGATAACTATCAGACAAGTCAGGGTTAAAGCACAACTATTTGGTAAGACAGAAGTGAGCGCCTACCCTAGATGGCACTCCAATAGTTTAGGTTAAAAAGGGAGAGAAAATGCAGAGCATAAACTAAAACAGTTCCCAACACTTATTAAGAGTTCAGAGCAAGGGGAGGAAGGCAAGTTATACTGTAGAGCCAAAGTTCATAAACCACGCCCACTTTAAATGGAGCAAAGCAAAATGTGCCCAGGATCACACGGTTTAAAGTGCACTGAAAGACTTTGCAGAGTGTTCAAAAGAGGTTGGGGTGAGTGAAAAGATATAGTTAGAAGGCCTGAAGCCAACCCAGTTTAGAAGCCAAGGATTTAAGGGTCACCTTTAGCAAACTGTAGAAAGGGGAGGCTAGGCAAGACACAGTACCTTAAGACAGTGGTTGAGGTTCATGGTTCCGACCAGGGGAAGAGAAGATCTCGTCGAGGAGGAAACGTGGAGTTGTTGCACTGCACAGGGATGAAACCAGCCGCAGAGTTCCCAATTAAAAGGTGCGGTCCTTTTATTCGCGCTCAAAAGTGGTGAGCTTGGCTATCCGGCCGCCGGGGTGCTTGGCACGGCAATTCGACCAAGGGCCGTCTTTGGACGGCAAAAAGGGTGAACTGGTTGGTCCCACCAGATCAGAGGAAGAAGACTCGTCCAGCAGAAGATCTTCTCTTGTCGTCGGCAAAGTGGTGAGGTAGCTGCAGCAGGGCTTCACCGGTGGTGTCGTCGTTGCAGATGGCTCAGTTTCGTCCCTCTTTGGATTCTTAGGTCCTGTGGTGACTTCTGAAGTTCCAGTCCCAAAGGCCCTGCTTTTATGCAGAAAACCCCCCATTCATCAGCCTAGCTGTCAATCACACATGCTAAGTGGTGAGCCGGGGGGCTCACCACTGGGCCAATCAGAGTAGAGTGCATCTTGGGTTGCTAAGGCAAACATAGTCCAGGGTGCCAATTCCCACCTCCACCCTTCCTGTGGAACCCAGACAGAGTGGCACCATTTGGAGGGCTTCTGTGGAGAAGCCCACCAAAATAGTGGAACAAAGGGCTCGACCTTGGTCAGAGTTACAGAGACGGACACAAACGCCATTTTAGTATCGAGTTCTGGCAAAAAGACCCAACCTGTGATTTAATATTAAATAAATAAATCAGCGGTATCTTTAACATTGCACCAAAAAGTGGTGTGTTTAAAATCAATGGGAAAATCACATAGAGAATATTCCGGTGGAATATTTTGCGTGGTAACCACTGCCACCAGCCAGAAACTCAACGAGGGGGGACTGGACAGTGCCCCCCCTCAAACAGACCCTGGGGCAATCGAATTACCCCTTACCAGTACTTCCACAGTATGATGGTTTGTACTGGTTCTGTTCACAATTTTGGACTAGTAAAGCCAATGGTGACTTTACATGCCCTGGGAGACAGTAGTCAGTCCCAGGGTATGGAGTCTGTTTGGGGGTCCCTATGACACCCTCTGTGTTACTGCACTGAGGGTGCTGTGTAACACACATACAGAAAAACAGATGATACCCTATGGAGAAAAAAGGAACCCCATAGCCCATAAGCACATAACAAGTCAAAGACATACCTCAAATCATGCCTAAGATTGGTAGTAAAAGAGTCTCACTCTTAGCAGGAGAAAAAAACAAACCCCAAAAATCCAGCAAAGCTGCTGGGGGGACTCACTAGGTTTGGGAAATTAGCCTTATAAGAGAATTCTCCCTAACAGCGTCCCATACTGTAGCCTCCGTGGGTCCTTTGCCTATGTTCTCTGTGAAGTTGATTAAAGCTTCCGAAAGTTCCTGACTGTCTGCTATGTCTACTAGGAGGTAGTCCTGCAACTTCCAGGTCCTTTGTCGCGTTTGTTGGTAGACCCTCTGTCTGGAGTTGCACGATAACTGGGGCATGGTCGGAGATTACCCTTTGCCCGATATGGATGTCCGCAATGCAGGGGAACAGCTCGCTTGATACGAGTAGGAGGTGTATTTTGGAGAGGCCCCTGTGGACATGCGAGAAGGTGTAGTTGCGAGCTTTGTCATTCGCCAACCTCCAGGCGTCCACCGTTCCCGTATCTCTCAGAAATTCCGCGAGCCCTGGTGCCTTCGAAAAGTGTGTTCCAGTGGGCGGAAGGGTTTTGTCCGTGGTTGGGTCCGCGGTAAGGTTGAAGTCGCCACCAATCAGTAGTTTGCCTTCTGTGAAGGATGTTATTACTGGGAGAGACCTGCGCAGGCAGTAAATCGCTGTGATGGTGAAGGGAAGCGCCCCCAATTCAGCACGATCCTCCCCGCAATGAGAGACAATAAGGGACTCTCCCGTAGTGGGAATAAGGCCAAGACAGAGTGCGGGTGAGCGTAAGTGGGAGTTTATCCAAGAATAAGGCATGCAAAGAACTCTGCAACCTACGAGAGCGCTCTGCCTGACAATAGCAAAGACAGGCGTATTTCTAATACAAAAAACGTCATCAACACCTAAACACTATAGGGGGCACAAGTCAATTGGGATTGGGTGGCGTCGACTAACTATAGGTGTTGCTGCAGCGGGGTTGGTCTTGGCGGGACGACGTCACTGGTCAGCCTCGTGGGTTGGGTTGGGCCTGGCAGGCCGGCTTGAGGTCATCCGTGCGGTGTTGATGTGCTGGGGCAGCCTGTGACAATGACGAATACCTTTCCTGTCTCATTTGCCCTAGGCCATGCACACTGCAGTTATTCAGAAAATGACATTTAAGTTCGTTAATAAATCGCTTCAACAGCTTATCTTATAAAATAAACACAACACATGAGGAATGCACCTTGTGAGAGGTCTGGTGGTTGTCGGTTGGGGTGAGATTTACCTGTGTCCTATTGACCGGTATTTTAGGTCGCGGGACGGGGCTCTGGGGCCTGGGCCGAATGATACATGTCTGTCTGCTGCGTTAGAAGTTATTATATAGATGGGTCTCTGTGTCTTGTCCCAATGATGGGGGTCGTCCTTACACGGGGTCAGGATTCTTGGGGGGTTCGTGGGATTTATGAGAGGGTGCTAGTAGATCAGTGGGTTCATCCGTGGGTTTATTACCGTGCTGTAAATAACACAGGTGGCGGACTGTGGCCTTGGTTGCGGCGCCGGGGCCTCTGACTCTCTGAAGTAACGCCAGCTTGGTTGGGGGAGGTGAGGGAGCGCGGCACAAGTCTTAGCTTTTTTATCTGGCAGGCTTGGTGGGGTGGGAGAGGGAATGGCCTTGCATATATCCACAAAGGTATTTTCCTCGTGCGTTGCTGATCAGTAAATGCAGAAGTTCTATACTGTTCTGCCTTATTTTGACGTTATTTAGACACATATATATATACTTCAATTTCGTTACACATTTCTTTAATACAGTCGGTTCCGGTATCTTTTCATTACCTAACATTATATTCACTACATTGTGTGCGTATTGTATGTACATTAGACGTTATACGAGAGATATCTAGGTTATGGCCTACAGAGATTGATGCTCGCCGCTTTGGGTTATACGAAACATATATGAGTTCAAGTTTCTACATACTATTGAAAAACACTTTTACAAATAGAGGTTACACGTTTGGTCAACATCTTTCTCCGTGGTTATAGCAGCATTAGTCCAGACCTGGAGGGATATCATATAACGTTACATTTTTATGGTTCATTCACATTTTAAACAGAGGTAGTTCATTAATATCAATACTTGAATTATTTTCTACCTTCTTCAGATAGTGATGCTTCAGCTTTTTTCCCCGTTGCCCCGGCCTTGCGGTCCGGGTCATACGGGGTGCAATATCACATTGTTACTAATATAATGTTGCCGTGTTGGCATCTCGGGTTTAGCTCATCTCCGACTTTCTCATGGGAACGCTCTCGCAGCGGATCTGCCAGGGCTGCTGAGGCGGCAGAGATGCATGAAAGGCCCTCCAAAGGTGGGGGCCTCGTTACAGTGTGCTGAACTCACACCATGTTTACTGTGCAAGATGGCGTCTAGGCCTAACTTAATTTTTGGTAAATGCAAAGACAGGGTGCGTGTGGGCAATGTCGTCGGCGGGTGAACCCTCCTCCACCTGGGCCCGGGTGGCATGAGGGGGCGCCCACCGAGTCATAGTCCCCGCCTGGGGAGGAAGCTGTAGGTGAGGAGGGCCTTGCGGCCATTGCTCCCCTACATTTCCCCCCTTTCGTTACTTAAAGTAACGAATTTCTTTAGCTCTTCCAATCTTCTACATTCTTGTTCCTCTAACACTGCACCATCCCATGCAGGGGTTCCTTTTATAGGCATCCATGCTCTGCACACCCCCCTTAAGCTCTCACCTCTCCTAGCATACTCGTCTGGTGTACATGTTAAATATATACAGTCGCCAGTTTCTTCCAGATCTACCCAGACCTCCTCATACCATTCCAATTCTACGTCTCGTGGTTCTTTGATAGTGGTGTGCCATAGTTTATCTACTATGTACTTATCACGGCACATAGGCACTAACTGATACCTGGGGGTGTTGTCTGCTCCTGTCTGCACATGTACTTCTTGTGTTGCTTTAATTGTGCCACCGGAGTTGCCCATTGTCACCATCATCATTGCGCCGTTAGGAACTGCATTAGCACAACATCGGAGGCCCACCTGGCACAGGCAGAACATTACGAGAATGATCACCACTATTGGTATCAGGAACTTCATTGTCACTCCAAGCCATGAGGGAACCCAAGAAAAGATATTGTCGAACCACGAGCTATCCTCAGCTCCGCCTTCCATTTTCATCTTCTCGCCCAGGTTATGTACTGCTTCAATAACGTGGGACAGGGACCCATTTTCTGCATCTTCGGAAGGTACGAACGTGCAGCACGCACTTCCTATTTTTCGGCAAACACCTCCATCGATTGCTGTTAACAGGTCTAGAACATACCTGTTCTGCATGGTCATTAGTCGCAGAGCTCGTAGTTCCACCTTTATTATGTTAAACCCTTCTTCAGTGTCATTGGCCAACTGGATCAGTTCCCACCGTGTGATCTGGAGCCATTTTGCATTTGCTCTTGCTTGGACACTTGATACTAGCGAAGCAAAGAATGTTTCCACGGAGCTGAACAGGCGGTACCTGTCTGGGATCTGTGCCAATAAATCAGATGATGCTTGTGATATGTAGTTCGAGGCTCGCTTGTTCCTTGAGAGCTCTTCTCCCCTCCCTCCGGAGGACAGGACATAAAGGTGCGCTTGTGTAGTTGGAGAAGCTGCATTCTGGTTCAAGCCTTCTTTCATCATGTTACTTCTGTCAATATGGCTTTCTGGAATCACCATTAGTGTTGAGTGCAAAGTGGCCATTGAGCAGCTACCACTCCATGATTGGGGAAGATGCAGGTACGCCTTGTTTCCGCATACCCAGTAGGTGTCCATTAGTGCTGCTGTCCCTTTTTTCATATCTGGGATGGTGAGAGTTTTGTTACAGTTCTTGTTCGTTCCCATTGCCATTTTTCCTTCTCCCTTGAAACATAGTTCGTTTTGTATTTCACTTTGTAGCTTGAAGGGTTTCTCCATCGCTGTTACCCATGTTAGTTTAGGGATGTGTTCTTTCCATATTGGCAAGCACGTTCTTTCCATCCACCGCAACTTGTCCGGTTGGACACCTTTCAGTGCTTCTGCCTTGCACAGCACTTCTTCGTCTTTCCATTTGTTTTCGGAAAACAGTGTCCCTTGTATTGCAAAGAAAGGTTCTTTAAGACAGATCACTCCAGACGCTTGCGAATAGCACGTTTTGTTGTTCTGTAGCATTCTGAAAGAGACATCGTGTGCTTGGAAAGTGTTCTTTATTCTACACAGCGTGAGATGAAGGAGACATTGGGCATCCACAATGGGCAATTCTCGTGGCAACAATACTTTAGGTGTGCCTGATGCATGGGGGATAAGTGAGCAGACATAACAGCTCTCATTGGTTGTCTGTTTGGCTGTTGTGCTCATATCTGCATACCATTTATTTGCTTGGTGAGGGTGTCGTGGGTCTTCCATTTTGTCTAACCCTAGCCCATAATACTCATCATACCCTCTTCCACCAGTCTCTCTTCTCCGCCTACTTTTCTCCCTTCTTCTGTACCTTCTCGTTATAGTAGGTGAAGAACCAGGCCCCCCTTCCTCCCTCCCACCCCCATTTTCTAATTCTTCATATAGGGACTTGTGTTCTGTCATCATAATCACTTTTCCATCCTCCTTAATAAACAAGAGATCGTTGTTTGAAATTGGGGCGGGAGGGATCGTGCGGTTGTTGTATGTTCCAGGTTGGGACATTGTGTCATTGTTTAAATTTTTGGTTCTTGATTGTGACAGGACAGCAGTGGGTGGTGTAGTATAGTAACCCCACACAAAGTGTGATCCATCCCAGATCAAGAAATCACCTTCTTTGATACCTACAGTCGGAATTGTTTTCGTTCCAGGGGCAAGGGTGGTGTTGTTCCCCCCTCCCCCCTCGTTCATCTCGGTAGAGATGAACGCTATAACCCAGTGTAATACCAGACAAAACATTGAGATGAAGAACACGATAGCACACATTGATAAACCACATTCAAATGAATATGTTAATCTAGCCACTAACATTTCTCTAAATCTAACATATCTATTAGTTGCAGGCTGCCCATTCGATGCCATGATAAATCCTGTTTGAGACACAAGAGTTTATTAAATACAAACATGTAAACATTTCCACGTTGTAACGTTTCGGTGATAAAATATAGGGTTGGGTGAGGGAGGGGGTGTGTTGACAGACAAGGTAGCCTTTCAATCATCATTATTCGTACATTACTATATATATATATATAAATAATAAAAAACACGATAGTTTAAAAACAACAATAATAAAAAAACGTCTTAAAGAGCACAGGAGAGGAAAAAAAAGAACCCCACGCATCCAGGAGGCCCCTGATTAGCAAACACCTTCCCTGGGGGTCCCTCTTGACTGTGACCCTTGACAGAATCGCTGATTGGCTGAGCAGGATCGCCACCCCTCCTCTCCTCTGTCCAGAGGATGCTAAATAGCTTTTAGGGAATCTTTGGTATTTGATGCGATGTTCATCCGCGGCCAGCAGGTGGGTTTCTTGTAGGCAGACTATATCTGCTTCCAGTTAGGCTAGGCGGTGCTCCACGGACTTCAGTTTCCTGGGGGAATTTAAGCCCTGGACATTCCAGGTGATCATCATTAGATTTTTTATGGGTGACCCCATTTTTGGGTGATTTGGATGCGGATGGTGGGTGCTTCTGTGCTCTCTGTTCCACCGGCCCGTGTGGGTGACCTTCGATTGAATTTGGTTCTGTCATGGTGATTAGTGCCCCTTACGGTGTCCACCCCTCTCCCCCCCCCTAATAGAACAAAACTTGGTCGTTTGGGCGAGCTTTCGACCAACTGGGACTCTGGCTGGCCCAACGCATCCTGCTGAAGGTGGGGCGTTCAGGCTTCTGCTCTATTGCGGTGAACGTTAAATGTGAGATTAGAGCGTTGTCTTGCTTCGGGGGTGCAGAATGTGGCCAGCGCCATTGGCTGGCATTTGGAGCTTGGTGGTGCTTGTTGGATCCGAGGGTTTGGGCCTGAGTGGGGGGGGACCCCTGATTCTCCGGCGCGCCTCTCAAATCGCGACGATGAGCGGTTGGGGTTCTGTGGTTCTTCCTGTTCTGAGGGGGCCTCTTCGTTGTTGGATCCTGATCCCGCTTCTGGGTTCAGCAATCTCTCTGCTTCGTGCACTTTCCGTATGTGGTGGATGCTCCCGTTCCAGGTGAAGATTAGAGCAGTGGGGAAGCCCCAGTGGTACGGTATGCCTTTCTCCCTCAGCCATTTCGTGACTGGTTTCAGTGCTTTCCTTTTCAGCAGTGTGGATGATGCCAGATCCTGGTATAGGGAGATGGAGGCGTCTCTGAATAGTATTCGCAGGGAGTTTCTCGCTTCCAACATAATTTCTTCCTTGACTTTGAAATAGTGTAGTCTAGCGAGGACGATCTCAATCTGGTTCTGTGGACTCTGTGGAGCACCAGGGGCAAGTCGTCTGGTAGAGTTAGGATAGAGTGAAAGAGGTCTCTCACGTAATGTTGCAATTCTGATTCTGGGATAGATGTGGGGATTCCTCTCAGGCGTATATTGTTGCGGCGGGAGCGGTTCTCTGAGTCCTCCTGTTTAAGTTCAAGGGCTTTCCACCTGGCCTCTAACGTGGCTAACCTGTCCGTTCCCTTCTTGATCTCATAGCTGTGCTCGTATATGGTGGTTTCCACCTCCGTTTTCCTTGTCTCCAGTTCCTCCACTCTCGCTTCCAGGGCCGTGATGGTCCTCTTTGGTGCCCCTCTGGAATTCCTTGGTTAGTGCTGCCAGAAGGTCCTGGAGGTCTGATTTCATGACTGACTGGGCCGGGGCTTCCCAGGTTGGTTCCGTTTGCGAGCCTGCGGTGGTTGTTTCCCATTGGCTCTGGGCGGTCCCCTCTTCTGGATCTGTCTGCTGCCGGGGTGGATAGCAGGGTTGCTATGTCCGCTTGTTTGGTTATCTTTTTAGCCATGGTGAATTCCGGGCTGTCGGGCTGGTTGGAATGCCGCGAGCTGGGGTTGCAGGTGAGAGCGATGGGCGGGTGTTCGATTTCAGGCTTCAGGGCAGGGGGGTTTTGTCCGGGTATGCCTGGCTGCCTTTGGTTGGGCGCTCCTCAGTTGGGAGGCTCGGAAGTGTGAGAAGGTTGCTTGCCCCTTGGGACTCCCTGGGTGCTGCTCCTCCCTGTGGTGCTAGTGCAGATGACCTGGGCTGGAGATCGGCCGCAGTGGGTGTGCTTCCCGGGTTGTGGGTCACTCCGGTGTGCAGGGAGATCTGTGGTTTCCCTGTGAGTTTGCATGTTGCTGGCACCGGACTCTGTCTGGGAAAGTTCGGTTAGACGATGGGCAGGATTCCCAGTGGGATGGCCTGGATAATCTTCTTCCGGCCGTTGTCATTTGCGTTATTGTCTGGAGGTCTTAGGTATGGCCACTGAGTGGTTTGGCCCTGTCTGAGTGTTGTTGGGGTGGGGTCTCCTCCGGGCTTACTAGTAGGTGTTCGCTTCGGTTGGCTTTCTGTCCCCTCAGAGTGCTGCTTAGGTCCAGTGTTTCCGGTCTGGGGTTGCTGCGTGGGTGCCCAGGCCGCTTGTGTTGTTGAGCAGTCCCCCTGCTGACTGGCATGCTGCTTTGTCAGGGCTAGGGTGTCGCTGGTGGCTGGGTGCCCAGGGGCCTCCTCTCCTCTCCTCTCCCTCGTTGTTGGAGGCCTCCAGATCCCCGGATCCTCGCTCCCCAGTGTCTGTGTCCTGTAGGCAAGTGTTCTCTGCCCCCATGGGATTGGGGGCGTTGTGGTGGGAGCCCGGGCAGCGAGTTGGTCGGTGGTGGGAGTGGATGCGTGGGCTGGTGAGGCGGCCCGCTTCACCAGATTGGAGTGCACTTTCTGGTGTAGGCCTGAGACCGCTGCAGCTCCCTCCGCGTTGTGGGCGACTGGTTCCCCGAGCTTCCACTACCCCTGTGGTGCTCAAGTGCCCAGGGTTTGTTGGCCCTCTGTAGGGGGGATGGGTCGCTGCAGATCTCTCCCGCTCCTCACCTCTTCAGCACGGTGTGCTACGTGGGCTGCTGTCGGCTGCCAGGGAGCGCTGCGGCTGAGTTGGGTGTCGGTGGAGACCCTTCTGTGCTCTAGTTTTCTGCCGCTGATTTGGCAGCCCTCCTGGGGTTCTTCTGGAGTGTCTGTGCCTTGACTGTCCGGGGGCTCCACAGTGATGTGCAGCATCGGGTTTAGCTCAGCCTCCTGCTGCGGGATGACAGCGTTATTTCGCTGGACTGGCTGGAGTACCTCTTATAGAGTTATCTCCCCTGTCGCGTTGTTGGAGGCCTCCGGACCCCCAGGTCCTTGCTTGCCCAGTGTTTGTGTCCTTTGGGCCGGAGTTCACTAAGCCCCTGCAGGGGGAGGTGGCGTTGAGGTGGGGGCCCGGGTAGTGAGTGGGTGGTCTGCCAGTGCTTTGGTGTTGGGAGCGGGTGCATGGACTGGGACCATGGGCCGCTTCAGCGGGCTAGAGTGCGCTATGTGGTGCAGGCTTGAACCCGCTCCACGTTAGGAACTGCCTGTTCACCGCATGTCCACTACCCCTGTGGTGCTCAAGTGTCTGGAGTTTGTTAGCCCTCTGTAAGGGGAGTGGGTTGCTGCAGCTCGCTCCCGCTCCTCACCTCTTCAGCATGGTGCTGCGCGTTCTGCTGTCGGCTGCCATGGAACGCTGCGGCCGAGTTGGGAGCTGCTTGCCACTCCACTCCCCTCGTGGCTGTGGTTGCTCCTCTGCACTCCAGTTTGCTGGCGCTGGTTTGGCAGCCCTCCTGGGGTTCTTCCGGGGTGTCTGCACCCGGTTCGTGCGTTGGTTCCACAATGGTGCGCAACGTCGGGTCCAGCTTCGCCACCCGCCGAGGGATGACAGCGCCTTCCGCTGTTCCGACTGGGGCACCTCTTATGGAGTAGCCTGTGCTCGACTCCCTCCAAGTGCTGCGGCGGTGGTGGCCTCTCTCGAAGCAGCTGAGTGGTTCCCCCGTTCAGGGGCTGCTTTCACCTCAGTGCCTCCCGCTGCCATCAGATGAGTCTGAAGATGACACCCGCCATTTTGGAAGCGGGCTAATGCTGCCCCCGGCTCCGCTACCAGTTCGGTCTATCCAGGGTTCTAGGCGTTGTAGAGTGCTGGGAGTTAGACACCCTCTCTGCCACGTCGCTTTGGGCATCAGATGCCCTGATTGGATCGCTCAGGGACACTCTTTCACTGGTGCATTAAGGCTGGATGCGTGGCTTTAGCAGGGAGCTCTTACAGAGCCGAACTGACTGTCATGGCCCCAAGCCACGCCCCCCACCTTTACCCTTCTTAAGGGATTCCCAGATCTGTCCTTTGTTCGCACCAGCTAGCCCAGCAAGCCCCTGCCTTCAGGGAGCTTCTGTTCGTGCTCCGGCCGGCACCAGGAGTAAATATCTTTTGCCCTGTGTTCTCTGCATCATCTGCTCCAGCCATGGCGTCTCTGTAGCTGCTGCTTGACGTTGTTCTGCTTTGCTGATGTGCGTGGCGCGGACCCTTCTCTCTGGCAGACCTCCGTGGTCTGCTTCCAGCAGGGCAAAGGGACCTTCTTCCGTCGACCCTTTTGGAGGCTTCACCTTCCCAAGTCTGTTCTCCACATCTCCCTTCTCCACTCCGCCAACCTGCTTGCCCATCAGCTCCTCAAAGAAGGGCTGAATGCCTGCCGGTAGGCGTACCGGTAAACGTGTGGCACTGCTTCAGTGCTTGATGTCCCTAGAGGGAGGGCTTAACAAACGTTTCAGTCCTCCTTCCCTTTATATGCATCGGTTGCTTACAGATTGTCCGTATTGACTAGACTGCTGGAGTTGGTTCAGTGGAGCGCTGTATTACTCTGCGCCTCTTCTTCATTTTTAGCACCAATGTTATTCCTCTTAACTGGGTTACTTATAATCTTCTTTGTCTCGGTACCTTTGCACGATTCACACAGTTAGTCCCTACTCTTCCTCATCTAGTTCTTTGGAAGGGGTGTGGATTTTCTCTGGTACATGGAAGTGTGGAATCATGTTACCCTGTATAGGGTAGGAAGATGAAGGAGGCTGTGGGGTATTCGGGGTATACCGCGTTCTTCCTTGATAATCGTCCCTAGCACCATAGGGGCTTTCCCTCCCATGAGTGCCACCCCCAGAGGGACTATCGGGTAGCGGCCTCGCCTCCCTGGCCTCATGGGAAGGGGCTTCCCCTAGGAAAGCAAGGACGATATACTGGGATTCGTCACAGCTCCATACATCATAGAATTTGGACTCATAAAGTTAAAGGTATCATTCTTGTGAATTGGTCTCATTCTACTACATCATTACTGTTAGGGAGAATTCTCATTTATGGCTAATGTCCCTTACCTAGAGAGTCCCTCAGCAACTTTGCTGGATTTCTGGGGTTCATTGTTTCCAACTGGTAAGAGTGTGAGCCTTTTGTTCTCACTCTTACAGTGTAATTTTGTGTGTGTTGTACTTTTTGTGCTCATGGGCTATGGAGTGTCACCAACTCCCTAGGCATCATCTTGTTACTTGTGTGTCACACAGCACCTTTAGTGCAGTGACACAGGGATGTCCTTTAGTCTTCCCTTGTGAACTCTATTTCTGGGGATGACTACTGTCCCCCAGAAACATGTAAAGTCACCATTGGCTTTACTAGTCCTTTTTAAAATACAGATCCAGTACAAGCCATCGTACAATGGAGTACTAGAAGGGAATATATTTCCCCTGTCCTTCTGTAAATCAAGGGACACTTTGTGTCCCCCTTCCCGACTTGACATGGCTGGTGGCAGTGGTAACTATCATTCGAGGGGATTGGGTCCTCCGACGTATTCCATATCTATGACAATCACCACAGCTGTGCTGCTTCGGAAAATCTTCAGCGTCTGCGTCGATGACGTCGATATGCCGCCCTCGAGGACCTCCTCTGATGGCCAACGTCACTGGATGTTATAAGTAGGACGCACGGCGCCCGTAGCCTCAGTTCCGTTTTTTCCGCGAACGTGTTCGTTTCGTGAATCTCGGTACCCCTCGACTCTTTGGAGTTTGTTGTTCATCTCGGTTCTTCGAACCGGTTAGTTTGTGAAGTTATTCTTCGTGAAGATGTCTACCTCGTCTTCCACACCGCGTCTGGGCTTTAAGAAGTGCGGGGACTGTGGGTCAACGATGTCGGTCACAGACTCGCACGACGCCTGTCTCTGGTGCCTCTGGGAGGCCCATAACACGGATGACTGTGTCGACTGCCAGTCGCTCAAGTCCAAAGCCTTGCGGGAGCGCAAGAAGAAGTTATTGGTAGGTAAGGTGTCCAAGACCCAGAAGTCGAGGTCTGCGGGGCTTTCGACGGACGACTCGAGGGGCGACTCTCCGCGTTGTCGTCGGAAGTCCAGTGAGTCTCGGTCCTGGAGTCGGTCTCGCCACTCCTCTGCCTCTTCGAGGCACTCCCGGAAGCGCGGCCATCGGTCGCCTTCCCCGTCATCATCCGAGTACTCTGCCCGTCGGCGGGTCGCTTACCCCACCAAGCATGCGACACTGGAGGAATGGGCTTCCTTCGGGAAGAAAATGTTGGCGATTCTCGAATCGCAGGGCACTGGTCCGTCCGTGCCTCCGTGATCAGCCGAGGGACGCCGCTCGCACAACTTCGGGCTCGGGTGGTCGTCACGATTCGCAGGAAAGGACCCGCTCGGACAAGGGGAATCGTTCTCGCCATGCCTGGTCCAGGTGCCGGTCCTCGACGCACTCGAGAGCGAGTGAGCCTGTGAAGTCTTCGTGGAAGACATCGACGCCTGTGGCGCCGAGGTAGTCGACGGACTCTCTTGAGGCTCCGCCTCCGAGGAAGTCGTCGACGCCGTTGCGCCCAGGTTGTTGAGGAACACGCTCGGGGCTCCGCCCTCGAGGCCTGTGTCGACGTCGTCGATGCTGTCGGCGCTGCATCTGTCATCGTCGCCGATTCTCTCAGCGCCAATTAACTCGACGCCTTTCGGGGCTGTGTTGACGGGGGTACCCTGTGGCTCGGGGGGAACCACCTAGGAAGGCTCTGGCCAAGGTCAAGCATGGCTTTGGTTCCAGTTCTGTGCCTTCTTTCCGCCATCTGGAATTCATTTCAGAGGTGGATGAGGGCTCTGATGATGGCATGGTGCCTGACGAGATTCTCTTGGGCCATAGCCAGTTTGAGGACCTGAGGCAGTCCCTGCATCGGAGTTTTGTAGGCCTGAGCCTGGCACTCATGCCGATTCTTCGTACCGGCGACTTATGTCACGGGTCACCGAGTACTTAAAATGGTCTGCTCCCCCAAGGGAGTTTGTTCAGGATGACCTTACGGATATCCTCGACATTGGTCCACCGATTGACCCGGTACTGCCATTCCATATGGCTCTGCAAAGAAGGGTGGCAGCGGCTTGGACTGCTCCGGAGAGTCTCCCGGCAGTGAGCAAGTCTTTGCTGCGAAAATACCGCCCCGCCACTAGTGACCCCTGCTACTTGTCCAAGCACCCTACTCCGGAGAGTTTGGTGGTGCAGGCGGTTACGGCCCCGGAAAAGCAGGCGTCGTACCCTACCATCCCCCCTGATAGGAACAACAAGCGTTTTGACGGCTGGGCGAAGAAAGTGTTTTCTGCAGGGGGTATGGCGCTTCAGGCGGCCAACTCCATTTGTGCCTGGTCTCGTTTCACGCACACTCTGTGGAACTGTGTTTCCTTGGCGGCTGAACATATTCCCAAAAGGGATGAACGGGATGGTTTCCTTGCCATGGTTCAGGATGGCAAGGATACTATGTGTGAGGCCGTTCAGTCGGTTTTGGACATGGAAGATTGCGTCAGCCGGTCATGGCGGTGAGCACCGTGATACGCAGGTTTGCGTGGTTGTGGAAATCGGGGTTTGCTCCTGATGTGCAGGCCCGGCTCCTCAACATGCCCTTTGACGGGGAACATCTTTTTGGCAGCAAGGCTGACGAGAGCCTTGAGAGGTTGCAGACCTCCAAAGCTGCAGCGAAGTCGTTGGGTGCTGCAGTTCGACAACCTCCACCTTTTCGTCCTAGGGGACAGCAATGGAGGGGAGGATCCTTTCGTTATTACTCATCCTTTGGTAAAGCGAGAGGAGCTGCCAGTCAAAGGGGCCACCGGAGGAGTGCCAGAGGTGGAAAACAAGGTTTTCAAGGTGCCAAGGCCGCTCGGGCTGTTGCCTCTTTGCCCTCAGGCAATGCTGCAGCAGCTTCAGCTCAGTCATGAGGCCTTGTCCCATGGTTTGCCGGTTGGGGGAAGGCTGACGCAGCATCTTGCAGAGTGGCGGGCCATTCCTTCAGATGTGTGTGTTCTGGAGATCATAACCCACGGCTACTCTCTTCCTTTCCGGCAGAGGCCTCAAGACAATCCACCGGGTAATCTCTCTTTGAAGAGTCCGGATCCGCTCCTTGCTCAGGAAATTCAATCCCTGCTGGAGAAAGGCGCCATAGAACTGGTGCCTGTAGCGAAGAGGAACAAGGGATGTTCTCCAGCATGGGGTCTGGCATGGATTCACATGCTCATGAATATTCCCCGTCGTCAGGCTGGGAATCCTCGGTAAAGAAAAAACCAGTATCAGTTTCGTTTCTGATCTGTCTTTCGTAGTAATAACCAATCACTGGTCTCTGCGTCATACTGACCACAGCCAATGACTGCCCTCTACCTAAGCACCGCCTCTGGCAGCCATCTTCAGATTTTTACCGCACGTTCATGTGTTGGGATCCTCGTGCTATTGCTCTCGAGCGTTAGTGCTATTTTTTCGCGCTTTTTCACAAAAACTTCGATTCTTTCGGTCAAAAGAGCCTCAAGCTCCACCGATCCTACATCCGATCAACGGGGACCCGTGTCGGATTCATCTGTGCCCCTCAAGGGTGAAGATTTCGTCGAGCTACGCTTCGGAGGACTCCAGAAGCTTCTCAGGCCCGGTCTCGGAGATGGCCCAGGAGAAGGGAAGCTCGACGCCCGGAAAGCTGTTCAGGGCCTGCCCTGGATGCCAGCTGCAGAACGTCTTCAAGGAGGACGAACACTCTTTCTGCCTTTACTGCCTTCATGGGGACAAGACGCACGTGGAGAAGGACTGTGCGTTTTGCGGCAACATGTCGGAACGGACCATGAAGGACCGCCATCAACGTCTCGCCAGCTGGCTGGAGGGTAAGAGCCCGTCTGGCGAGAAGAAGAAGAAATCTGAGCGGTCTTCTAAGACCTTTGAGGGCGCCCCGGCGACGGGGGCCCAACATAAGGCCAAGCACCGCGAGTCCGCTGGCACCGGGAGCGCCGAACGGTCGGGCTCTACGGGCGCCAGGCAGGGCGCACCCTCCCCGGCACCATCAACCACGAGCCAACGCTCTGGGTCGGGTAAGAGGAAGGCCGAGCACCCGGCGAAGCTCCTGGAGAGACCCCGGTCGAGCTCTAAGGCAGAGGAGGAGCGTGGCAGTGCCCCCTCCCTCAAGGATAAGGCGGTGAGCGCACCTAAGGTGGTGAAGGCCTTGATCCATTCGACCAAGCCCTCTATCGAAACGGTCGCGGCGGCCCTGGCCCAGCCTGTGGAGGCTGCACCAGTGGTGGCGGCCTCGGGGCCCAGAATCTCCCTGCCTCCTCGGAGGGAGTCTTCTTTCGTGCCCATCGATAGGACCCCCGTGAAACCCTCCGTGGGGAAGAAGGGGGGGCAGGGCGTCGGCGTAGATTCGGCCTCAACCTCAGAAGAGGAACTGATCGAGGTCTTAAGCCACGGCCTAGGCGTGGAACAAGACCAGCCCGTCGGAATGGGCCCCGACGCAGGTGACGACGACGACATCGTCGAGGATACCGACGGGGCCCCTGCTCGCCCGTCGGATTCCCCTCTGCCAGCGCCGCAAGACAACTCAGCGGCCATTTTGTTGGCTATACAGTCCTTATGCTCCGAGATAAGGACGAGACTACCGTTACCGACGGAGGAACCTCTCCCGTCGGGGGATCCAGAACCGGGACCTTCTGGTGTTCCCCCTACCAAGAAAAGAAGGATTCATCCACCGCCTCCTTTTCAACCGTCGCGCCCCGTCCAGCCCTCCTCCCCGTCCACCCGAGGGGATGATACGGGGACTGACACGGCAGCGACGGGTACGGACGACGAGGCATACGACGAGGATTTTCCGTCGTCGCCTCCCACCAGGGCTTCTCCGCCCGACGAGATTGGATCGTTCCACTCAATGATCGCCAGGGCATCCGAGCTTTTCCAACTCTGCCCTGAGGAGAAGAAAAAGGAAGGCTTCCTTTACCAACGGCGCGAGACCAAGAGGAAGACGGTCCTCGCAGTGCCTCTGTTGGACGACATTTGGGATGAGGGCCTTTCCCTCCTCAAGAACCCTTCCACGACGCCAGCGAAAAGAGACCGGTACGAGAAAAAGTACCGGGTCCCGGACTCGGCCCCCCTATGCCTCCGGGCGCAGCCTACCCCGGACTCCGTCGTCTCTGCGGCAGCCAGGAAGAAAGCGGGGGGGGGGGTGCGGCCTCCACGTCGACTTCCCAGCCGGACGGCGAGGGAAAGAAATTGGATGCCATGGGGCGCATAGTCATCTCGTCGGCGGCGACGACGATTAAAGCGGCCAACGCCTTGGCTATCGTGGCCCGCTACGACAGGGAACTCTGGTACAAGATAGCTCCCCTGCTGGATTTTCTGCCGGACGACAAGAGGGCGGAGGCCCTTGAGATCCTGCAGGAAGGTGAGGTGGCCTCGGACCACGCCATCACCGTGGCGACGGACATCGCCGACACCGGGTTCCGCCAGATGGGCAACGGCGTTTGCCTTCGACGTCGCGGATGGCTCAAGGCTACGGACTTTCGGCAGGACGTCCAGACCAGGGTCCTGGACATGCCCTTCGACGGGAACAACCTGTTTGGGAAGACGGTGGACGATTCCCTTCAGGCCATCAAGGCGGATACTGAGACGGCCCGGGCCCTTGGAGTGCTGCAGCAACGGCGGACGCCCTTTCGGAGCGGCGGAGGCAAGGGCGCCTCCAAAGGTTCCGGCAGCGGTTTCGCTTCCTACCGTCAAGCGGCCCGCTCGTCGTCGCAAGAGGCCTACAGAGGACGAGGCAAGTCTGGCGGACCCCGCCGTCGTCGCCAAGGAGGCCAAGGCGGCAAGGCCGCGCCCAAGCAGGATTGAACCGGCCGTGGGGTCGGGCCCCCACCGAAGCACCCCGGTGGGAGGCCGGCTGGCGGGCTTCGTCAGCGTGTGGGAGTCCATCTCCACCGACCGTTGGGTGCTGGACGCCCTGGCCCGGGGCCACGCGCTCGAGTTTCAAAGAAGGTGCCCGCGCGTCCCCCCGTGGCCAGGAAAGAACTTCACGTCCCTCAACTTCTCCTGGAGGTAAAGGCGATGCTCAGAAAGGGCGCCATCGAACTCGTCCCAAAGAGGCTTCGGGGCTCCGGAGTCTACTCGCGTTACTTCCTCGTGAAGAAGAAGACGGGAGGATGGCGCCCCATCCTGGACCTGCGACGCCTGAACACGTTCATCAAGGCGCAGAAGTTCCGGATGGTCACCCTCCAGCACGTCCTGGGTCAGCTGGAGGAAGGAGACTTCCTATCGTCGTTGGATTTGGAGGATGCCTACTTCCACATTCCCATCCTAAAGGGGCACCGAAAATTCCTCAGATTCATGGTCCAAGGGCGTCATTACCAGTTCAAAGCCCTTCCCTTCGGACTGCGGTCGGCACCCAGGGTTTTCACCAAGTGCCTCGCACCGGTGGCGGCGCAGCTGCGCCGCGAGGGGATTCACGTCTACCCCTACCTGGACGACTGGCTCATCCGCGCCAAGACGAGGGAGCTCGCCGTGGTCCACACGGCAAGGACCGTCCAACTCCTCACGGACCTGGGATTCTCCGTGAACTACGCCAAATCCCACCTGGTGCCCGCGCAAGTCGCACTGTTTCTGGGAGCGAGGCTCGACACAGTGTCCCTTCTGGCCTCCCCGTCGGAGGAGAGGACCAGGACCATCCTGGGCAAGGTGCAACGGATGTTGGTGGCCGACGCGGCCAAGGTGAGGTCCATCAAGTCCCTCCTCGGGATGATGTCTTCCTGCATCTACCTCATTCCCATGTGCAGGCTCCGGATGCGCCCGTTGCAAGAGTTCCTGGATGCGCGCTGGATCCAGACGACGGGCAGCTTCGAGGAAAGGATCAAGCTCGACGAGAGTTTCCGACGAGCGATACGGTGGTGGGGCACCCGCGCGCATCTGACGGCGGGCATGGACTTCCAGACCCCAGCCCACCAGGTGACTGTGACCACGGATGCCTCCCTAGAAGGGTGGGGAGCGCACACCGAAAATCTGCACGCAAGGGGACTCTGGCTCCCGACGGAGAAGTCCCTGCATATCAACGTCCTGGAGCTCCGTGCAGTGTTTTGGGCCCTCAGGTCCTTCCTTCCGTCCCTCAAGGGCAAGGTGGTGAGGATCTTCACCGACAACACCACCACCATGTTTTACATCAGGAAACAGGGCGGAACCAGGTCCCCAGCGCTGTCCAAGGAGGCGCAGGACCTGTGGCATTGGGCCGTCGCCCAAGGGATTCTTCTGGTGCCGTTTCATCTGGCAGGGATAAAAAACACCATCGCCGACTCACTCAGCAGGGAGCTGCGCTCGTGCCACGAGTGAGAACTACGGCAGGATCTGGTGGATCGCCTCTTCCGACGGTGGGGCACACCCCAGATCGACCTGTTCGCGACGGCGACGAACACCAAGTGCCGGAGGTTCGCCAGCAGGTTTCCCCAGACGAGGAGCATGGGCGATGCTTTCTCGTTCCCCTGGGAGGGCCTGTTCCTCTACGCGTTCCCTCCCTTGCCTCTGCTAATCCGGCTCGTCAACCAGCTCAAGAGGTCACGGTGCAGGATGATCCTCGTCGCACCTGCGTGGCCGAGGCAGATATGGTTCCCGGACCTTCTGGACTTGTCGGCGTCCCCGCCAATCAAGCTGCCGGCGGACGCGGATCTACTCTCCAGGGAAGGAGGCGCCATCCTCCACCACGACCCGAAGTCGCTGAACTTGCAGGCCTGGCTCCTGCAGCGCTAGAGTTTGGAGGATACGACATACCGGCCGATTGCAGAGAGGTTCTTGCAAAGGCCAGGGCGTCCTCGACTCTTAAATGCTACGGACACAAATGGAAGAGGTTTTCTGTCTGGTGCCACGCACAGAAGATTAACCCTCTACGGATTACGGCTCCCCAAGTGCTGCCGTACCTGCTGACGCTGGCCAAAGCTGGTCTGGCACACGCGTCCATCAAGATTCATCTTGCTGCGATCTCCCGATACACCAGAACCACGGGCCGGACGTCCTTGTGGTCTCATCGTCTGGTGAAAGAGTTCATGAAGGGACTGTTCAGATCGTTCCCGCCGGTGAAGGCTCCGGCCCCGGCGTGGGAGCTCAACGTGGTGCTGACCAAACTTATGGGACCTCCGTTCGAGCCTCTGCACTCGGCCCCGTTGAAGTTTCTATCGTGGAAAACAGCTTTTCTCGTGGCCATCACCTCCGCACGACGAGTGGGAGAGATCCAGGCCCTTTCCTGCAAGGCCCCGTACTTGACTTTCCACGACACGAGGGTAGTGCTCAGGACGCACCCCTCCTTCATGCCCAAGGTACCGTCGGACTTTCATCTCAACGAACCCTTGGTGTTACCTGTGTTCTTCCCGTCGCCTTCGTCGCCGGCTGAGAGGACTTTGCACTCGCTGGATGTAGCTAGAGCGCTGAAGTTCTACGTGGACCGCACGAAAGGTTTTCGGAAGACGTCACAACTCTTTGTGAACTTTGGACCTGTCAATCAGGGGAAGGCTCTCTCGAAGGCTTCCATCTCCAGATGGCTCTCCGGCTGTATCATGTACTGTCACCGGTTGGCAAACCGACCGCTGCCTGGCCGTCCGAGAGCCCATTCCACCAGAGCGATCGCAGCTACCACGGCGTTCCTATCTGGTGTGCCCCTGCTGGACATATGCAGGGCTGCTACGTGGAGGTCGACGCACACCTTCACGAAATTCTACTGCGTCGACCGGGATTCCAGGGAGGAGTCCAGGGTCGGCCAAGCAGTGCTGCGCAACCTGTTCGCCTGAGGTGAGCCTGGTGAGGAGGTAAGATGCTTAATGTTGAGTTGATGTGATGCTTAATGTTGAGCCTTTGCCACCTCCCGTGGTTGTGCATGTGTGTACTGCTATGTATTCTTTATTCATGAGCATGTGAATCCATGCCAGACCCCATGCTGGAGAAGGAACAAGTTACTTACCTGTAACTGTTGTTCTCCAGCATGGGTCTGGCATGGATTCACATGCGAACCCTCCCGCCTACCCCTCTGCGGCTCTTCACTTGGTCATACTGCCACTTCACGTGCTTCCAAATCTGAAGATGGCTGCCAGAGGCGGTGCTTAGGTAGAGGGCAGTCATTGGCTGTGGTCAGTATGACGCAGAGACCAGTGATTGGTTATTACTACGAAAGACAGATCAGAAACGAAACTGATACTGGTTTTTTCTTTACCGAGGATTCCCAGCCTGACGACGGGGAATATTCATGAGCATGTGAATCCATGCCAGACCCATGCTGGAGAACAACAGTTACAGGTAAGTAACTTGTTCCGTATTCCCCTTATTTTTTGATTTCCAAGAAAGACGGGGTATTGAGACCCATCATGGACTTGCATGCGGTTTGAGCAAACTCTTCAGGAAGGACAAGTTCAAGATGGTTACTCTTTCTCAAGTCCTCCAGGCCCTTCAACTTCAGGACTGGTTGGTGTCTCTCGACCTCAAGGACACTTATTTTCATGTGCCGATCCTTCCGAAGCACAAGAAGTACCCGAGGTTTGCGGTTGGCGACTTGCACTTTCAGTTTCGGGTCCTGCCGTTCGGAATGACCTCCGCCCCGAGGGTCTTCACCAAGCTCATGGTAGTGGTGGCAGCGCACCTCAGGAAAGGGGGGATTCACGTCTACCCCTTCCTGGACGATTGGTTGATTAGGGCGTGCTCTCCCGAGCAAGTCCTGGATCATCTGTCCGTCACCTGCCACTCCCTCCACAAGCTGGGCTTCTCCCTCAACTTAAAGAAGTCCCATTTGACACCAACTCATAGGCTCCAGTACATCGGAGCAGTGCTCGACATGTCCCTGGCGCAGTGTTTTCCTCCCCAGGTGAGGGCTCATCACATTCAGCAGATGGTGCACAAGTTTCAACTTGCCCAGACTCTCCCAGCGTTCGAGTTCTTGAGACTGCTCGGCCTCATGGCATCCGGCATTCTTCTGGTGCCAGAGGCCAGGTTGCGGATGAGATCTTTGCAGTGAGTACTCAAGCTCCAGTGGTCTCAGTCCTCCGGCAGGATGTCAGACCCTGTTCAGGTGCCGTCTTCGGTCGCCCGGGACCTTCTGTGGTGGGCCGACTAAGGCAATCTGATGGGGGGGGGGGCTCCATTTTGGCTGCCCTGGCCGGAGGTGACGATCGTGTCGGACGCATCCCTCACGGGATGGGGAGCTCATGCCAACGAGTTGACAGTCAGCGGTCGTTGGTCTCCGTCGGAGTCCAGACTCCATATCAATCTGTTGGAGCTGAGGGCCATCAGGCTAGACCTGAAGGCTTTTCTGCCGACTTTGCGAGGAAAGAATGTCCTGATCCTGACGGACAACATGGTGGCCATGCACTACCTCAACAAAAAGGGAGGGGCAGGGTCACTTCCTCTGTGCAGGGAGGCGATGCAGCTCTGGTTCTGGGCAATCCAGCAGGAAGTTTCGATCTCGGCAGTTCATCTGGAAGGAGACGAAAACGAGACAGCGGACGCTCTGAGCAGGCAGAGCGCGATCTCTCACGAGTGGGAGTTGGCTCAGGAGATTCTCCTGGAGATCTTCGCCCTTTGGGGGACACCTCAAGTGGATCTCTTCGCCTCAAGTGTCAACTGGAAGTGCGAGAGGTTCTGCTCGCGGGAATTTCCTCCAAACGGAGCCTTAGGAGACGCGTTCGTGGTGGAGTGGTCATTCCCACTGCTGTATGCGTTTCCTCCAGTCCCCGTCATCCCGCAAGTACTGCAGAGGTTACGGAGGTTCGGTTCCCGGATGATCCTCATTGCTCCAGCGTGGGCCTGGAGGACGTGTTACCCGGACCTTCTCGACTTGTCAATGTGCCCTCCACGTCGTCTTCCCTACCGAGACGACCTGCTCTCACGGGAGGGGGGTCAGGTTCTCCATCCAGAGGTCAGGTCCCTCAACCTTCACGCTTGGTTTCTGAAAGGTTGAGGTATAAGGATTGGGACCTCCCTGAAGACATGATGGAGGTGTTGCTTTCGGCCAGAAGGCCCGCAACAAAGTCCCTGTACCGTTGCCGTTGGAGGAAGTTCTACGACTGGTGCAGGGTTGAGAATGTGGATCCTTTTGCATGTGAAATTCCCATGGTTCTGTCTTTTTTGCTTTCTTTGGCCCACAGGGGCCTTCAAGTGGGTACCATTAAAGGTTACCTGGCGGCGCTGTCCATATTTAAGCACTCGTCTGAAGAGTGTTCGTATTTTAAAATTCCTTTAATTTCTCAGTTTCTGAAAAGGCTCACTAATGTGTTCCCTCCGTCACCTTTCGAGGTTCTCGGTTGGGGATTTGAACCTTGTTCTCAAGTTTCTGATGGGTGCTCAGTTTGAGCCTTTGCATTCATGCCCTTTGAGACTGTTAACTCTGAAAACGGTATTTTTAGTTGCGGTCACTTCCGCTCGCAGAGTGAGTGAGTTACAGGCACTTTCAGTTAAGCCACCCTTCACTGTGTTTCATAAGGACAGGGTTGTCCTTAGAGTTCGTCTTTTTTTTCTTTCGAAGGTGGTGTCGGAATTTCATTTAGGCCAGAAGGTTGTACTTCTGGCATTTTATCCTCCTCCACATCCTGGTAAGGAAGAGGAGAGGCATCCTTAGGCTTGATCCTAGGAGAGCGTTAAGCTTTTATATTTCACGCATGTCCCGGGTCAGAGTGGACGATCAGCTCTTTATTGGTTACACTGGAAAGCGTTTGGGACAGGCTGTGACGAAACAGACTTTGTCTCGCTGGATTATGTTGGCTTTATCTGAGTGTTATCGCTTGGCGGGTAAGGACCCACCGGTTGGCTTATGGGCCCATTCTACCAGGGGTATGGCTGCCTCTACTGCCCTGCAGATGGGTGTTCCTATTCGCAACATCTGTGATGCAGCCACCTGGGCTTCGGTACATACTTTTGTACGTCACTATTCCCTCTATTCCATCCGGAGGCAGGATCTGGCCTTTGGCAAGGCATTCCTTTACTCCGCAATTTGATTGTGCATTCTAAATTTCTGTTTTCTAAATTCTTTTCCCACCTCCTTGAATTGGTACTGCTTTGGGAGCCTGTCATAGATATGGAATACGTCGGAGGACCCAATCCCCTCGAAGAACAAGTTACTCTCTTACCTGGTAACGTTCTTTCGATGGGATGGTCTGATGATGTATTCCATATCGCTCCCTCCCTACCTTCCCAGCTACAGAATTTCTTATGCGATTGCAGCTTACGTTTCCGCAAGGCTTTGTGTGTCAGACTGGCAGAAGACTGGTGGCACACGTTCTGGGAAAAAACTACAACTGAGGCTAAGGGCGTTGTGCGTCCTACTTATAACATTGGCCGTCGGAGGAGGTCCTCGAGGACGGCGTATTGACGTCATCGACACAGGACGCAGACGTCGAAGATTTTCTGAAGCAGCACAGCTGTGGTGATTACTGTCATAGATATGGAATAGGTCGTCGGACCATCCCATCGAAAGAACGTTTCCAGGTAAGAGAGTAACTTGTTCTTTTTACACAGATTCCCGTGTTAGTGTTCTGGCTGTGGTGACAGACGTGAACATAAAACCTGCTACCCCATATCGTTTTTATCTTGGGTCCTAGCATGGTTTTTCACCATTTCATGTTGGAAAGGTCTTGTTTGCTTTTTCGCGCTAAACCAGGTTTGGATTCCTTGTTCTCCGTCCTTTGGCGGGCTTCTGCGAAGACGCCCTCCTTTGGCGTCTGGGTGTCTAGGTGAGCTAAATGTGAAGGAGGGGTTTAGTAACCCCCTGCATAGGGTCTCCTTGGAGACCCAAATCACACTTTGTATTCATTGACTGGGGTGGTTGTCCGGGCCGGGCAACCCCCCGCCCCCCTGCTGTGTGATTGGCAGCCAGGCTGTGTGAATGGGGGATTTTGGCATAAAACGCAGGACTCTTGGGCTGGAAGTCAGAGTCGCCACTGGAACTACAAGAACCGAAGAGAAGTGGAGATGAAGACAGCTGCTGCAACTCCTGGATCCCGGTGAAGCCTGTTAAGGAGAAACCTGTGCAGTTCCCTTAGGGAACACTGCAAAAGATTTAGGACTACAGGTGTTAGCAGTAAACCCACTTGGTAGCAGTCTGTACCACCCAGATTTACCTGGTAGCTGTGGCTGAGCAGTCAGACTTCCCTCAAGAAGAGTTAGGCATTATGCAAAGTATACACAATAGGCACTCAGACACACCAATACAAGCAAACACTGACCAGAGCTTTGGTATCAAAGTATATCATTATTTATTTAAAAACACACTGTTTGAAACACTCCAGCACTCTTGTTGTAAAATATTCTAAACACAGTTACTATTGTAATATATACACCCCTTTTTCCTTATCAGATTAGTCTCAGTAAAACACCACTTATTTTCATACAGAGGTGAGCGCTTAACTAGATGGCACTCCAATAAGTTTGTGAGAAAGGGAGGGAAAAAGACAGAATAGGGAAAGGTACACCACTCCAAGATTCAGGAACACTGTTAGCAAGGCAGAAGAGCAAAAGTCACTGGTGAGCCAAAGTCCAAAGGCTGGGCCCACTCTTAGAGAGAGCAGAGCACAAATGCGCCCAAGATCACACAGTTACACTAGGCTTAGAAAGTCTTGCAGAGAATTCAAAAAGATTTTAGAGAGGCTTAGGAAAGTTTAGCCAGGGTGCCCCAGGCTAACCCAGGTTCGAGAGCCGGGGGCTAAATCTACCCCGTACAGTCGGTAGCAAGGGAAGCGAGGCGGGACACGGTACCTTAAGTGGGAGGGATCCTCCAGCGGTGGCAGTTGTTCCTGGCAGTGGGTGCAAGTCGCGTCGTCGTCCAGGGGAAGAGAAGATCTCGACTTGGAGGAAAGATGAAGGTTGTTGCACTGCCAGGGAAGAAACCAGCCGCAGAGTTTTCCGGTTAAAGGTGGTACCTTTTGTTCGCGGTCGTGGTAAAACGTGGTATCCCGGTTGCCGGGGTGCTTGGCACAGGCAAGGTGGCCATGAGGTACATCGGGAAGGCGAAAGAACGGTGAAACTGGTTATCCCCACCAGTCAAAGGAAGAAGACTCTCCGGCGGGAGATCTCCTCTGTCGTTGGGAAAAGTGGTGAGACGGTCCAGCAGGGCTCCACCGGTGGTGTCGTCGTGGCAGGTCGGCTCAGCTTCTCCCTCGTCGGATTCTTAGGTCCTGTGGCAACTTCTGAGGTTCCAGTCCCCAAAGCCCTGCTTTTATGCAGAAAACCTCCATTCACTCAGCCTAGCTGTCACTCAAACATGCTAAGTGGTGAGCCGGCCGGCTCACCACTTGGGCCAATCAGGACAGAGTGCGACTTGAGTTGCCTAGGCAACTCAGTCCAGGGTGCCTAAATCCCCCTCCACCCCTCCTAAGTACCCCAGACCGAGTGGCACCACTTTGGAGGTCTTCTGTGGAGAAGCCCGCCAAAAAGTGGAACAAAGGGCTCGACTTGGGTTGGAGTCACAGAAGAGAACACAAACGCCATTTTAGAATCAAGTTTTGGCAAAAAATACCAACTAGAGAATTAATATTAATTAAATAAACCGGCGGTATGTTCGAGGCTACTGTAAATAATTAAATAAAGATAGTAGCCTAAAACAATGGGAAATCCCATAGGAAAATATTCGCGGTTGAATATAAAAAGTAGTATCCACTGCCACCAGCCAAAACTCGATCAGGGGGGACAGAGACGTGCTCCCTCGACTAACAGACCCCGGGGTAATTGAATTGCCCCAGCCAGTACGTCCACAATATGATGGTTTGTACTGGTTCTGTTCAGAATTTAAGACTAGTAAAGTCAATGGTGACTTTACATGCCCTGGGAGACAGTAGTCAGTCCCATGGTATGGAGTCTATACTGGGGGGTCACTATGACACCCCTGTGTTACTGCACTGAGGGTGCTGTGTAACACACATCACAAAAACACATGAAGCCCTATTGAGTAAAAGACCCCATAGCCCATTAAACACATCTAAATTCAAAGAAACATACTCAAATCAGGTCCAAGAGTGAGGGTAAAAGAGTCTCACTCTTGGCAGGAGAAAAAAATAAACCCCAGAAATCCAGCAAAGCTGCTGGGGGACTCACTTGGTTAGGAAATTCAGCCTAAACAGAGAATTCTCCATAACAAAGCCCTGCTGCAGTCCTGAGCTATCTACCCTTCAACGACAGAGAAGATCCAGTCTGGAGTCTTCTTCCCTTGAGCCTGGTGGGATCAACCAGCTCACCTTCTACAGCCAAAGAATCCTCTTCGCGGTCGGAATCGCTGCACTGAGCTTTAGTGGTCCGGATAGCCATCAGAAGGGCCCTCTCATATTTTTAAAGAGCGCACCTTTTATTTATTGTTGCTTTGCTGCTGCTGGCTTCATCCCTGGGTAGTGCAGATTGCTCCAGATGCCGTCCTCCTTGTCCCCACGTCTGAAGCTTCAGGAACCGTGAGTCTGCAGGAACTACCAGGAACAACTGCCGTGGCACCAGCTTTCTTCATCCGAATAAGGTACTGTGTCCATTTGGTCGTTCTCTCCGTCCGACCTTGAGGAATCGGGGTGAACCCTTTTACTTTCGGAAGGCTTGTCCTTTCTTCCCTCCCTCTGATAACTTTTCCTTCCCTTTTGACAATATCGAGTACTCCTGGCAACTTTAATCTGCACTATTCTAACCGTATGATCCTCGACAACAGAGCCCCTGCTCCATTTTGACACTGGCGCAGGCCTATTGACTTTTATCTGCCCCTTAGGAAACGTCTTCTGATTCTATTGCTTTGACAAAAGTATTGCCTATGATTTTTATCCACTATTCCCTTGTTTTAATTCTATGTGCTAAGTGTGTTTGACTTCGGTTACATTTCTTCCCACGGGTATGCTTTTCTTTCGTAAAACCGAACTGTCATTACTGTCAAAAAGTGATCGCGTATTAACCCACGGTAACGTCTTTGTTTCGAAACACCGGTCTGGCAAATCCTAATGTACTTACCTTGATTGAGCTGAACAAGAGGAATTGGTTGTTTGTAGTATATTTAGAGTGTGGTTTGGTTTAATAGAAGTGTAGTTTTTTGTGAACAGATTGTTTAAAAATAAAAATATTTTTTAACCAGAAACCTTGAGTCAGTGTTTGTTTGAGTCACAGTAATTGTAGTCCTTTGTGTAATCCCTACTACTGCTCATTTGCTCTTGAGAGAAGTCTGGCTGCTCAGCCATCGCTACCACTTTACTGTGTAGTACAGGCTTGTACCAAAGGTGAAATTGTACTATCACTTGTAGTCTTACTTGTATGTAGTGTTCCCCAAAGGTACTGCATATGATTCTGCCTAACAATTACTTACCTTCTTTTCTGCTGACTAAGTATTGTACACATTCCTACAAACCTAAAGGTGACTGTACATGTGTTTTATATTTAAGTGTTGTGTGATAGTAGTGCCTGCTTTTTTCATTTCTTAGTGTGCGTTTTTGGGCCTTTTATAAATAAGTATTTTTGTCCTTAACTGTCTAATTTGAATTATTGTGTGCTTCACTGTGTGGACCACTGACCTCCACTCACTGTCTCCTGAAAATAGCCTTGACTGCTCTCCATTGCTACCTTGATTGGGCTTTGGCTAACCTCTCGGAGTATCCATGTTCTCCAGAACTAGGGTGGACTTCTATAATCATGTCCACCAGGCCAGATTGTAGTAATTCATGTTAACAGTAGGTAATGTTTGATATATATATATATATATTTCTGAGGCTTGTGGAATCTGCTTAGATCACATGCTGTGCATAGGCCGACATCTAGTGGAAGCTGCGGAGTATTACAGTTTGTTTTTTGAAATTCGAAAATCGGCGTCGACACAGGGCGTGCCAGTAATACTATCCCTAGTGTGACATCCACTGTACCCAAGATCCCTCACGCGTCTAGGATCCTCAGATTGTTTTTTCCGCCATACTGGTCGGAAGCATCTTGCGGAGTCCCCTGGCCTTAGCCATACTTTTGCTAAAATTTAGAATTATTAATCTATTGACATCCTTCCCCACCCCAACGTCGAACTTCGACACTTGACGCCGGCTGGAGAAGAAATCGACCGTCGGCTGCTGCACGACGGATTTGGGCCTTGGAAGGAGCTGGCCTCGGCCCGGGCCTGGTAGGCCGCTGGCCTCGGCCCTGCAAGTAGGGAGAGTGGGGGGTGGTACATACTCTACACTCTTGGTATATAGGTACACCTTATACATTTCCTACACTTAACAGCCTGCTGCCTCAAGGTGCGTATGGAGGGTACCCCTTTTCAATTCTGCCCCAAGTGCAACCGCAAATACCCTTGGGTCGACAGGCACGCCACGTGCAATCTCTGCTTGCCAAGGGACCACCACGAAGCGAACTGAAGAGCGTGTAGTAGGTTTAAACCTAAGACACTTAAGGACCGTTCGACGAAGCGTTGGGCCCACCACGCCAGGCAGGCGGCCATGGCAGCGGAGGACGCCTTCAGCGATGGCAGCGACGCCGTACTTTCGGACGGCGAGGGCATAACGGCGTCGAAAGACAGCCGAGCGCAGGTCCCCGACCTCGGAAGGTCGTCCGGCAGGGCGGCTATGGGGAAGACCCCCGGTGACGCAAGCGCTTCACATACTACACACACTAAACACACTAAGTCCAACCGAGACTCGACGACGTCGAGTTCTCGGAAAGAGGCACAGACAGAACGGTCCGATTCGGTGTCCTCTGGGTGCTCTCGATCAAGATCGCCGCATGACTCCAGGCAATCATCCACTCTTGCCAAGAGTGCCTCGCTCCCTAGGCTAACAGAGGTTCGATCGTCGGAAGACGAAGACGACTTCCACCCCCAGGCCGCGCTCCAGGAGGCAGAGCCCACAATTAAAGCTAGCGAGGCCCCACGCTCGAAGGACAGGGACACCCCTCCCGAACCTTTCGACGCCAGGCGTCGAAAAACTCCAGCGCCACTAAGGGACAGGGAAAACATTTTTCTACGCACGGGGAGGGGGGAAAACAGCAGAAGAAACTATGGGTACATTCTTCCACACCTGTGAAACTCTCCACCCCCCCTAAACAGACAGACAAGCCCAGGTCTGCTGATAGGTCCACAACCAACAAAGCTACTCAAGATAAATCCCATGGACTTGCTGAGAGAGTCATTCCCAGTTCCAAAAAATGGTCCAGTGAAGACATAGATAGGGTCATGTCAAGAATGTCTTCTTTGGCTGATTTTTATGATAGAAATCCAGAACATTTCCTCTCGTATGATCCACAAGGGGCCACACCCTCAGGCTCTACTGATCCTATCCCCCCGAGTAAGAAGGCCCGGTTTGAAACCCTGATGAGGTCTGAACCCTTCGAGGTACAACCTTACGCAACACCATACTCACGGTATCAAGAAGAGGCTTCCTTTTGTGGAGACCAAGAATTTGGTATGATAGAAGAGCAAACCGGGACGGGCTACTATGGGGATGATGAGGAACAGGAAGAAGAAGAGGATAACCCGGAAACATACAGAGTAGATTCCCCGGTAGAGAACGAAGCCCCGGTTACCGACTCCCCAGTCGATAATCAGCCCCTCCTAAATGAGGTTCTCGCTCGCGCAGCAGAACATTTCCACATTGACACCCACGGTGTACAGGAGGAAAGGGACTTTGCAGAAGAGTTAGTGGGAGAAATGAGGCCGTTGCCCAGACCATCCCTATCCTTAAATCCATTCAGCGGAGAATAGATCCGTCCCTGGTGAACCCAAACCTCACCAGAGCAGTCAATCCCAGGGTTGAAAAACTTTTCAGGGCAGCTCAGTCTGACCCTCTCTATATAAGAGGGCATCTGAAGCCAGACTCCCTAGTTGTTACCAACACTCGTAAGAGGGCTGGAACACCCTTGTCTTCGTCAGAAGCTCCTCCCGACAAGGAGAGCAAAAAACTATACGGTTTTGGCAGGAAGGTAGCCTCAACGTCCGCCTATCAAGCAAGGATTGCTAACTCCACCACCCTGTTGGCCAGCTACAACTGCCATCAGTGGGAAGAAGTCGCGGCTCTCATAGCCTCTGCTCCTGAACCGTTAAAGGGCCAATTAGCTCGGATTTCTGCAGAGGGTAGAGTCGTGTCTGGTTGCATTTTGAAAGCAACCTTCGACGCCCCGGTTAACGCAGGCAGATTGATAGCAGAAGGTACTGTTATCAAGAGACATGCGTGGTTACGGCAGTCTGGTTTTAAGGCAGAAACTCAGGCATCATTGTTAGACAAACCGGTGGAAGCCGATCTGTTTGGTAAGGCGGTCGAGGACGCACTGAAAAATGCCAAGGACGAATACGAGACACTCAAATCCCTTGGCCAGTTAACCAATAAACCCCCTAACCAGAGAGGGAATAGTAATTTTCGTCGCCCACGCGGCCAAAATTCCCAGAGAGGATCTAACTATTCCCAGGGGCAGGGTACACAGTGGAACAACCAACAGTCTACCCAGGGTTACGGCAGAGGTAATAGGAGAGGTCGTGGTAAAGGCAGAGGCAGCCCCAGCAAGGGAGGCGGCACGCCTCCACCAAAGCAGCGACGCTCAGTTCAGGGTCCCTTCTCACGCAACCCCAGTAGGGGGACGCATTTCAAACTTCACTCAGGCTTGGGAAGGGATCACATCAGACAGATGGGTGCTGTCAACAGTATCCACGGGATATTGTATAGAGCTACTGCAGCGTCCCCGGAACCATCCTCCACAACAAAGAGTACACTCCTTAGAACATCAGAAGATTCTCCTCGAGGAGATTGCCATTCTTCTACAAAAGGACGCGATAGAACTCGTCCCGGGACACCAGGTAAACAAGGGTATTTATTCAACTTACTTCCTTGTGCCAAAGAAAGACTTGACAATGCGCCCAGTATTGGACTTACGGCCTGCCAACAGGTATGTCAAGCCCCAAAAATTTCGTATGACCACGCTACAAGAGGTAATCCCCCCTCCTAAAAAAGGGGATTACATGGCAACCTTGGATATGAAAGATGCTTATTTTCATATTTCCATGTTCCCAGCGCACAGAAAGTACTTGCGCTTCAAGGTGGACAGTCGCCACTACCAATTCAAGTTCTCCAGCATGGGGTCTGGCATGGATTCACATGCTCATGAATATTCCCCGTCGTCAGGCTGGGAATCCTCGGTAAAGAAAAAACCAGTATCAGTTTCGTTTCTGATCTGTCTTTCGTAGTAACAACCAATCACTGGTCTCTGCGTCATACTGACCACAGCCAATGACTGCCCTCTACCTAAGCACCGCCTCTGGCAGCCATCTTCAGATCTTTAACGCACGTTCATGTGTTGGGATCCTTGTGCTATTGCTCTCGAGCGTTAGTGCTATTTTTTCACGTTTTTTCTCAAAAATTTCGTTTTTTCGGTCAAAAGAGCCTCAAGCTCCACCGACTCTCCATTCGATCAACGGGGACCCGTGTCGGATTCGTCTGCGCCCCTCAAGGGTGAAGATTTCGTCAAGCAAAGCTTTTGGAGGACTCCAGAAGTTTCTCAGGCCCGGACATGGCCCAGGAGAAGGGAAGCTCGACGCCCGTAAAGCTGTTCAGGATCTGCCCTGGATGCCAGCTGCAGAACGTCTTTAAGGAGGATGAACACTCCTGTTGTCTCTACTGCTTACATGAGGACAAGACGCACGTGGAGAAGGACTGTGCGTTTTGCGGCAATATGTCGGAACGGACCATGAAGGACCACCACCAACGTCTCGCCAACTGGCTGGAAGGGAAGAGCCCGTCAGGCGAGAAGAAGAGAAAGATATCCGAGCGGTCTTCTAAGACCTTTGAGGACGCCCCGGCGACGGGGGTCCAACATAAGGCCAAGCACCGCGAGTCCGCTGGCACCGGGAGCGCCGAACGGTCGGGCTCTACGGGCGCCAGGCAGGGCGCACCTTCAGCCACGAGCCAACGCTCTGGGTCGGGTAAGAGGAAGGGCGAGCACCCGGCGAAGCGCCTGGAGAGGCCCCGGTCGAGCTCGAAGGCCCCATCGGAGGGGGAGCGAGGCAGTGTCCCCCCCCCCTCAAGGATAAGGCGGTGAGCGCACCTAAGGTGGTTAAGGCCTTAATCCATCCGGCCAAGCCCTCTATCGATACTGTCGCGGCGGCCCTGGCTCAGCCTGTGGAGGCTACACCAGTGGTGGCTACCTCGGGGCTCAGAGTCTCCCTGCCACCTCAGAGGGAGTCCTCTTTTGTGCCCATCGATAGGACCCCCGTGAAACCCCCGGCGGGGAAGAAAAAGGGGGGGCAGGGCGTCGTCGTAGATTCGGCCTCAACCTCAGAGGAAGAGCTGATTGAGGTCTTAAGCCACGGCCTTGGCGTGGAAGAAGACCGGCCCGTCGGGATGGTTTCTGACGCAGATGAGTCGAGGGTGCCGACGGGGCTCCTGATCGCCCGTCGGATTCCCCTCTGCCAGTGCCGCAAGACAACTCGGCGGCCATTTTGTTGGCTATACAGTCCTTATGTTCAGAGATAAGGACGAGACTACCGTTGCCGACGGAGGAACCTCTCCCGTCGGGGGATCCTGAACCGGGACCTTCTGGTGCTCCCCCGCCCAAGAAAAGGAGGATTCACCCTCCACCTCCTTTTCAGCCGTCGCGCCCCGTCCAGTCCTCCTCCCCGTCCACCCGAGGGGATGATACGGGGACTGACACGGCAGCGATGGGTACGGACGACGAGGTATATGACGAGGATCTACCGTCGTCACCTCCCACCAGGGTTTCTCCGCCCGACGAGATTGGATCGTTCCACTCCATGATCGCCAGGGCATCCGAGCTTTTCCAACTCTGCCCTGAGGAGAAGAAAAAGGAAGGATTCCTTTATCAACGGCGCGAGGCCAAGAGGAAGACGGTCCTCGCGGTGCCTCTACTGGACGACATTTGGGATGAGGGCCTCGCCCTCCTCAAGAACCCTTCCACGACGCCAGCTAGAAGAGACCGGTACGAGGAGAAGTACCGGGTCCCGGACGCGGCCCCCCTGTGCCTCCGGGCGCAGCCTACCCCGGACTCCGTCGTCTCCGCGGCGGCCAGGAAAAAAGCGGGGGGGGGGGTGCGGCCTCCACATCGACTTCCCCACCAGACGGCGAGGGAAAGAAATTGGACGCTATGGGATGCAGGGTCATCTCGTCTGCAGCGACGACGATTAAAGCGGCCAACGCCTTGGCTATCGTGGCCCGCTACGACAGGGAGCTATGGTACAAACTGGCTCCCCTGCTGGACTTCCTACCGGACGACAAGAGGGCGGATGCCCTGGAGATCCTACAGGAAGGCGAGGTGGCGTCGGACCACGCCATCACTATTGCGACGGACATCGCCGACACTGGGTTTCGCCAGTTGGGCAACGGCGTGTGCCTTAGGCGGCGTGGATGGCTCAAGGCTACGGACTTCCGTCAAGATGTACAGACCAGAGTCCTGGACATGCCGTTCGATGGGAACAACCTGTTTGGGAAAACAGTGGACGATTCCCTTCAGGCCATTAAAGCGGACACTGAGACGGCCCGGGCCCTTGGGGTTCTGCAGCAACGACGGACGCCCTTTCGGAGCAGCGGAGGCAAGGGCGCCTCCAAAGCTTCCGGCGGCGGTTTCTCCACCTACCGTCAAGCGGCCCGCTCGTCGTCTCAGGAGGCCTACAGAGGACGAGGCAAGTCTGGCAGACCCCGCCGTCGTCGCCAAGGAGGTCAAGGCGGCAAAGCCTCGTCGAAACAGGATTGAACCGGCTGTGGGGTCGGGCCCCCACCGAAGCACCCCGGTGGGAGGCCGGCTGGCGAGCTTCGTCAGCGTGTGGGAGTCCATCTCCACCGACCGTTGGGTGCTGGACGCCTTAGCCCGGGGCCACGCGCTTGAGTTTCAAAGGAGGTGCCCGCGCGTCCCCCCCGTGGCCAGGAAAGAGCTTCACGTCCCTCAGCTTCTCCTGGAGGTAAAGGCGATGCTCAGGAAGGGCGTCATCAAACTCGTCCCAAAGAGGCTTTGGGGCTCCGGAGTTTACTCGAGATACTTCCTCGTGAAGAAGAAGACGGGAGGATGGCACCCCATCCTAGACCTGCGACGTCTGAACAAGTTCATCAAGGCGCAAAAGTTCCGGATGGTCACCCTCCAGCACGTCCTGGGGCAGCTGGACGAAGGAGACTTCCTGTCGTCGTTGGATTTGGAGGATGCCTACTTCCACATTCCCATCCTAAAGGGGCACCGAAAATTCCTCCGGTTTGTGGTCCAAGGGCGTCACTATCAGTTCAAAGCCCTCCCCTTCGGACTACGGTCGGCACCCAGGGTATTTACCAAGTGCCTTGCACCGGTGGCGGCGCAACTGGGCCGCGAGGGGATCCACGTCTACCCCTACCTGGACGACTGGCTCATCCGAGCCAAGACGAGGGAGCTCGCCGTGGAGCACACGGCAAGGACCGTCCAACTTCTCACGGACCTGGGATTCTCCGTGAACTACGCCAAGTCCCACCTGGTACCCGCGCAAAACGCACTGTTTCTGGGAGCGAAGCTCGACACAGTGTCCCTTCTGGCCTCCCCGTCGGAGGAAAGGACCAGGTCCATCCTGGGCAAGGTACAGCGGATGTTAGTTTCCGACGCGGCCAAGGTGAGGTCCATCAAGTCCCTCCTCGGAATGATGTCCTCTTGCATCTACCTCATTCCCATGTGCAGGCTCCGGATGCGCCCGTTGCAGGAGTTCCTGGACGCGCGCTGGATCCAAACGACGGGCGGCTTCGAGGAGAAGATCACACTCGACGAGAGTTTCCCCCGAGCGTTCCGGTGGTGGGGCACCCGCGCGCATCTGACGGCGGGCATGGACTTCCAGACCCCAGACCACCAGGAGACAGTGACACGGATGCCTCCCTGGAAGGGTGGGGAGCGCACACCGAAAATCTGCACGCGAGAGGCCTCTGGCTCCCGACGGAGAAGTCCCTCCATATCAACGTCCTGGAGCTCCGTGCAGTGTTCTGGGCCCTCAGGTCCTTCCTTCCGTCCCTCAAGGGCAAGGTGGTGAGGATCTTCACCGACAACACCACCACCATGTTTTACATCAAGAAACAGGGCGGAACCAGGTCCCCAGCACTGTCCAAGGAGGCGCAGGACCTGTGGCATTGGGCAGTCGCCCAAAGGATGTTTCTGGTGCTGTTTCATCTGGCAGGGATAAAAAACACCATCGCCGACTCACTCAGCAGGGAGCTGCGCTCGTGCCACGAGTGGGAACTACGGCAGGATCTAGTGGATCGCCTCTTCCGACGGTGGGGCACACCCCAGATCGACCTGTTCGCGACGGCGACGAACTCCAAGTGCCGGAGGTTCGCCAGCAGGTTTCCCCAGGTGAGGAACATGGGCAATGCTTTCTCGTTCCCCTGGGAGGGCCTGTTCCTCTACGCGTTCCCTCCTTTGCCACTGCTAATCCGGCTCGTCAACCAGCTCAAGAGGTCACGGTGCAGGATGATCCTCGTCGCACCTGCGTGGCCGAGGCAGATATGGTTCTCGGACCTTCTGGAGTTGTCAGCGTCCCCGCCAATCAAGCTGCCGGTGGACGCGGATCTACTCTCCAGGGAAGGAGGCGCCATCCTCCACCACGACCCGAAATCGCTGAACTTGCAGGCCTGGCTCCTGCAGCGCTAGAGTTTGGAGGATACGACATACCGGCCGACTGCAGAGAGGTTCTTGCAAAGGCCAGGGCTTCCTCGACTCTTAAATGCTACGGACACAAATGGAAGAGGTTCTCTGTCTGGTGCCACGCACAGAAGATTAACCCTCTACGGATTACGGCTCCCCAGGTACTGCCGTACCTGCTGACGCTGGCCAAAGCTGGACTGGCACACGCGTCCATCAAGATTCATCTTGCTGCGATCTCCCGTTACACCAGAACCACGGGCCGGACGTCCCTGTGATCTCATCGTCTGGTGAAAGAGTTCATGAAGGGACTGTTCAGATCGTTCCCGCCAGTGAAGGCGCCGGCCCCGGCGTGGGAGCTCAACGTGGTGCTGACCAAGCTCATGGGACCTCCGTTCGAGCCTCTGCACTCGGCCCCGTTGAAGTTTCTGTCATGGAAAACAGCGTTTCTTGTGGCCATCACCTCCGCGCGACGGGTGGGAGAGATCCAGGCCCTTTCCTGCAAGGCCCCGTACTTGACTTTTCACGACACGAGGGTAGTGCTCAGGACGCACCCCTCCTTCATGCCCAAGGTACCGTCGGACTTCCATCTCAACGAACCCTTGGTGTTGCCTGTGTTCTTCCCGTCGCCTTCGTCGCCGGCTGAGAGGACTTTGCACTCGCTGGATGTGGCTAGAGCGCTGAAGTTCTATGTGGACCGCACGAAGTGTTTTCGGAAGACGTCACAACTCTTTGTGAACTTTGGACCTGTCAATCAGGGGAAGGCTCTCTCGAAGGCTTCCATTTCCAGATGGCTCTCCGGCTGTATCATGTACTGTCATCGGTTGGCAAACCGACCGCTGCCTGGCCGTCCGAGAGCCCATTCCACCAGAGCGATCGCAGCTACCACGGCGTTCCTTTCTGGTGTGCCCCTGCTGGACATATGCAGGGCTGCTACGTGGAGGTCGACGCACACCTTCACGAAATTCTACTGCTTCGATCGGGATTCCAGGGAGGAGTCCAGGGTCGGCCAAGCAGTGCTGCGCAACCTGTTCGCCTGAGGTGATCCTGGTGAGGAGGTAAGATGCTTAATGTTGAGTTTGATGTAATGCTTAATGTTGAGCCTTTGCCACCTCCCGTGGTTGTGCATGTGTGTACTGCTATGTATTCTTTATTCATGAGCATGTGAATCCATGCCAGACCCCATGCTGGAGAAGGAACAAGTTACTTACCTGTAACTGTTGTTCTCCAGCATGGGTCTGGCATGGATTCACATGCGAACCCTCCCGCCTACCCCTCTGCGGCTCTTCACTTGGTCATACTGCCACTTCATGTGCTTCCAAATCTGAAGATGGCTGCCAGAGGCGGTGCTTAGGTAGAGGGCAGTCATTGGCTGTGGTCAGTATGACGCAGAGACCAGTGATTGGTTGTTACTACGAAAGACCGATCAGAAACAAAACTGATACTGGTTTTTTCTTTACCGAGGATTCCCAGCCTGACGACGGGGAATATTCATGAGCATGTGAATCCATGCCAGACCCATGCTGGAGAACAACAGTTACAGGTAAGTAACTTGTTCCGTACTGCCCTTCGGGATAGCTTCAGCACCAAGGGTATTCACCAAGGTACTGGCGGTGGTGGCTGCACACCTACGCAGGGAGGCAATCCCAGTGTACCCTTATCTGGACGACTGGCTCATAACGAGGGAAACCCCAGGAATTTGCAGGACAAACATTCAAAGGACTATCGACCTCCTCCACGAATTAGGCTTCTCAATCAACGAGAAGAAGTCAAGCCTGGTGCCAAGCACCTCAAAACAATTCCTAGGAGCAATCCTGGATGCCCAGGAGGGGTTGACCTTTCCTTCAGAAGAAAGAATTCGGAATATACTTCTGCAAATTCTGCATTATCAGTCCGGTCAACAAATAACGGTACGCAAAGCATTGCGTTTACTGGGCATGATGGCGTCATGCATTTACCTGGTCCCCCACGCGCGCCTGCGCATGCGTCCCATGCAGGAATGGTTGGCGAAACAGTGGTCTCAGGCAAGTGGTCAGTGCGACGATCTAGTGGTCGTTTCGCCAACACTGGTACAAAGCCTTCACTGGTGGACAAGAGAGAATCTCGCAAAGGGGAAACCCTTTTACGATCGCGAAGTACAGGCAGTAGTCACTACAGATGCATGTCTGACAGGGTGGGGAGCTCACCATCTCCACCACACAGCTCAGGGTCTCTGGTCTCACTCAGTGGCCAAGAACCACATCAACCTGCTAGAGCTTCTGGCAGTATTCAGAGCGCTTCAGGCGTTCGAGCCCCATCTACTAAACCTGTCAGTGCAAATCCGGACGGACAGCACTACAGCCATGTTCTACCTGAACAAGCAAGGAGGGACTCGCTCGCCAAATCTGTCCAAGCTTGCTCAGAAAATCTGGATATGGGCACTCAGACGGAACATCTTCCTGTCATCACAACATGTTCCAGGGGAGCTCAATTCCCTAGCGGATGCTCTGAGCAGAGACTCCCTCCCAGAGGAACACAAATGGGTTCTTCACAGAGAGGTCGTAGAAGATCTCTTCTCTCAGTGGGGTTTCCCCACTATAGACTTATTCGCCACAAGCAAAAACAAACAATGCCCAGGATTTGCGTCCAGGTTCCCCCAACCAGACTCCCAGGGGAACGCCCTGTGGATGAACTGGTCAGGGATGTTTGCGTACGCTTTTCCACCAACTCCTCTCATCAGGAAAGTGGTGAACAAGATGAACAGAGAATCGATGACGCTCGTCCTAGTTGCTCCCATGTGGGCAAGACAACCGTGGTTCCCACACCTACGCAGGATGGCGGTGTGAGAGCCCATCAAACTTCCAGCCTGGTACAACCTACTGTCCCAGCACCAAGGTCAAACAGTGCACCAGCAACCCAATTCAATGAACCTGGCAGCATGGCCCCTGAGGTCATAGAGTTTGGACACCTCAAATTGCCACAGAGGTGTATGAACATCCTAAAGGAATCTAGGAAGCCAAACACAAGGCACTGTTACTTTGACAAGTGGAAGAGGTTTGTTATCTGGTGCCAGAGTAGACAAACCAACCCAGTTGATTGCACTCCTTCCACTATTGTTACATACATGCTCCACCTGCTAGATGCAGGATTGGTTTTTAACTCACTGAAAGTACACCTGGCAGCTCTCTCGGCTTACACCACTTCCCATAGCAAAGTGTCGTGGTGGAAAGTACCAGTAGTTAAAGCCTTCATGGAAGGAGTAAAGAGACTTCACCCTCCTATTTCAAACCCACCGCCAGGGTGGGACCTTAATGTGGTGCTGGCCAAGCTCATGGGCCCCCCTTTCGAACCCATGCATAAAAGCAGTCTCAAACACCTGACTTATAAAACGGCCTTCTTAGTAGCTATTACTTCTATAAGAAGGGTCAGTGAAATTCAGGCTCTGTCAGTGCAGGATCCCTTCTTTACTATCCATAAAGACAAACTGGTTTTACTCCGCAGCTTCCACTAGATGTCGGCCTATGCACAGCATTTGAATCTAAGCAGATACAAGCATCAGAAATACGATTACGGTGAGTAATGTATCATATATATATATATATATATATATATATATATATATATATATATATATTTTTTTTTTTTTTTCCTGATGTTTGTTAATCTGCTTAGAATCACATGCTATGCATAGTTCGACATCCAGTGGTCACTGCGGAGTATTCCATTTTGTTTTTCGTAGTCGAAAAGGGGACGTCGACAAGGCGTGTCTGTAACACTATCCCTATAATGACGTGCAGTGTACCCACAACCCCTCACGCGTCGAGGTCCTTCAGATTGTTTTTTTCCGCCCAGTTATTGGTCGCCTTTATGCGGAGCTCCTCGAGAGACATTGCGAAATCATTTACTCGACCCTTGGTCGTTTATTATTATGAACTATCACATATATCCGTCCCTCGACGTAGCTGCCAAGCTGTTCTCCGCCGAGCAAGATCTTCGACGGAGGGACGAGCGGAGGAGATCCTTCGGCGCTGCCGAACACGTGGCCTGGCCTCGCCGGCCTAACACAGTAGGGAGAGTGGGGTTGTTGGTCATTTCTTTGTTTCACTCGGAGAATGCCTTTCTCTTTCCCCTCCCTCTCTTTCGAGGTCGTAATCACATTTCATGCCCTCAGCTATGAAGAGGACGCCCTTTAGGTTTTGCCCCCGTTGCAAGGGCAAGTTTACCTGGAAGGACAAGCACAAACGGTGTAACCGTTGCTTGCCCCTCGATCACAAAGAGGACGGCTGTGCGGCCTGTAAGTTACTTAAACCCAAAACTTTAAAAGACTGCATGGTCAAAAGGTGGGCAGCCTATGCAATGTCTAGGTCTGACTCCTCGCCAGCTGCCGCCGCCGCCGAATGTGACGAGGACAGTGATTACACAGCCTCCGCAACAGAGGTTGTAGACCTCTCGAAGGAGCGTTCCCGCTCCTCGTCCTCCGTCCCCGGCCCTGACAAGCCCGGCTCACGCCCCGCTTATGGGGATGAACACCCCGGCGACAAGGACGAACACAGAAAAACACATAAGCACCTTCCCCACGGCACACATTCGTCGAAGAAGAAGGCAGCTATAGCGTCAACGGAGGCGTCGGGTCCACCGGCGTCTTCCGCCGACCGTAAGGGTCGCAAGCCCTCCCCGCCACCGCTTCCACAACCGGCGACTGGGCTTTCTGTAAATAAGGGCGCTAACCCCAAATCCTCAGGCGACGCGCCTCGCAAGAGTGCGTACGTTGCCAGTAAAGACTCGCCACTGCCTAGCGCGACGGCGGGCGATCCCTCGACGGAGAAGCTAATCGCTGAAAGCCTCGCGCGTATAGCTTCTAAAGACGGCGAGAGACGGACGGCGGGTGACACGTCGAAAACCGCTCACAAGGCCAAAGATTGGCCGAGGACGCCGGAGGGTAGGCTGGGACAGCTCCCACCGTCGACAGAAGACCCTAGCCAGCGAGTAGTTTTCTCAGAAGGCGAAGGGACGCTATCTTCGAGGCTATGGGACAGAACTAAGCAACTACAGGGAGAGGAAACTCCCGTTTCACTCCCAGACCGCTCTGGCCTACCTTACTGGACTGTAGAGAGGTTGCAGTCATGTATAGACCAGCTAGACAGGTTCATGGCCATCCCAGAAAATAGGACACCCAAGAGGCCAAGGTAGGTACTCCAGGAGGGGCCATGGGCTAAATACCCGAAGCTCTTTAACCCCCTACAGGAAGACATGAACTCTTACGACCTCACTGAAAGGACTCTCACTTTCAGGAAGAGGATGAGTTTGTGAATAATGAAGACCAACAAGAGAAAGAAGGTTTTCATGATGACACTAAAACATAGGTGAGGAGGGCTACGAGGAGGACCCAGGTGAAGGTGGCTCACAGCCCTGGCAGTCGCCATCAGGGTCTACAGACCCCGACATTATAGACATTTCTTCTCCTCAGACCACACCGCTCAGGAACCCATCTCCAGTAGACGATCAGCCCACCTTCAATGCGCTACTGAGGAAGGCAGCAGCGCATTTTGAAGTTGAAACTGGGGAGGTCACACCAGACACTGATTTCGTCGAAAGGATTATTAAAGAAAAACCTCCCACTAGTCAAAATATTCCTATCCTCGCCTTGGTTAAGAGACGACCCGCCCCATCGCTGTCCACCCCCGCGCTGGTAAGAGGGGTCAATCCAAGAATCGAGAAATTGTTCTCACCCTCTCAGTCGGACCCATTATATATCAGGGGTCACTAAGTCCCGGACTCCTTAGTGGTGACTAACACAAGGAAGAGTGCTGGGATTCCACTGTCAACCAGCGAGGCACCCCCAGATAAAGAAGGGAAAAAGCTTTATGCCTTGGGCAAAACAATTTCCGCCTCGGCAGCGTTTTCATTTAGGATTGCCAATAATAATACATTGTTGGCAAGCCTTCCAGACACACCTACAAGGGAAGACAGTGATGGTCCTCACGGACAGCACCACAGCCATGTACTACCTCAACAAGCAAGGGGGCACTCACTCTCCAGGACTGTCCAAGCTGTCCCAGAACATCTGGAAGTGGGCTCTCAGACACATGTTCCTATTGTCTCAACATGTACCAGGGGAACTCAATCTGCTAGCAGACAAACTCAGCAGAGACTTCCCTTGCCCTCAGAGTACGAATGGCGGTTACACAAAGACATCGTCTTCGACATCTTCACATAATGGGGCTTCCCAGAAATAGATTTGTTCGCAACTCTGGAGAACTCACAAGGCCTAGATTACGACTCCAGATACCCACAGAACTGCTCCAAGGGGAACGGTCTCTGAATACCATGGTCAGGGAAATTTGTTTACGCTTTTCCCCCCCGACTCCTCTGCAGAACAAGATAGTGCACAAGATGCACCAGGAACCAGTCACCATGGTACGGATAGCCCCGATGTGGGCCCGCCAACCATGGTTTGCGCACCTGATGGAGATGTCTTTGTCCCCACCAGTGAAACTGCCCTGCCTTACAACTTGCTGTCACAGGACAAGGGCAAGACACTACACCCATGCCCACAGAACATGAATTTAGCAGCCTGGCTCCTGAGGTCATAGAATTTGGCCATTTACAACTCCCTCAGAGATGCATGGACATTCTTAGAGAAGCAAGAAAACCCAACACTCACCACTGCTATTCTAGCAAGTGGAAGAGATTTATCATCTGGTGTAGAGGTAAGAGCATCAACCCAGTCCACTGCTCTCCCACACAAATTGTCCTTTGCCTGACCCATTTACTCGACTCAGGTCTAGTGTTCAATTCTATTAAAGTCCATCTAGCGACACTTTCTGCATACACCACCTCTCAACTTAAGTTGCCATGGTGGAAAGTCCCAGTTATCAAAGCCTTCATGGAGGAGGTAAGGAGAATACACCCTCTGATAGCAAACCCAGCTGCCGGCTGGGACCTTAATGTGGTACTTAACAGGCTCATGGGCCCACCCTTTGAACCCATGCACAAGGCAACTCTTATGGACCTCACTCTTAAGACTGCTTTCTTAATAGCTATCACCTCTATTAGGAGAGGAAGTGAACTACAGACCAGTTCACAAAGATAAGGTGGTTCTACGCAAACACCCAAGGTTTGCACCAAAATTCATATCGACATTCCATGTCAACCAGTCAATAGAACTACCAACGTTCTTTCAAAACCCTTCCAATTTGGGAGAAAAGAGCCTGCATACACTCGATGTGCGCAGAGCTGTCATGTTTTATATGGAAAGAACTAGGCCATTGAGAAAGACTAATCAGTTCTTTGTCTCGGTGGCAGCAGGAAGAGAAGGAGATGCAGTCTCAAAGTCCACTATATCTAGATGGATTGTTCAATGCATCACTCTCTGTTTCTCTCTCTTGCTAAGAGAGAACTACCCTTCAAGCCAAGAGCACACTCTACTCGAGGCACTGGGCCTTCCATAGCATTCATTGCAAACGTTCCCCTGAGTCCATTTGCAAAGCGGCAACCTGGAGTTCTGTACACACCTTTTCAAAACACTACTGTCTAGATGCTCACTCTAGATCTGATTCCCAGGTGGGACAAGCAGTATTAAGACATCTTTTCTCTACTTTTCCTTCTCACAACCCACCTCCAACTCCGGGTATTGCTCGCTAGTCTATGCACAGCATGTGATTCTAAGCAGATTAACAAACATCAGAAGACAATGGATTACTTACCGTGAAAGCATTTCTGATGGTTGTATCTGCTTAGATTCACATGCGCCCACCCTTCCTCCCCGCTTGGATGGAAGGAACATAGACATCTTTCTACATCTCTCTCTATTTTCTGTACTCGCTCACGTATAGAAGGCATCCTCAGGACAGAAAAAATACAAACAGAGGGACATCGACGCGTGAGAGGTTGTGGGTACACTGCACGTCACTATAGGGATAGTGTTACAGACACACCTTGTCGACGTCCCCTTTTCGACTACGAAAAACAAAATGCAATACGCCGCAGTGACCACTGAATGTCGGACTATGCACAGCATGTGAATCTAAGCAGATACAACCATCAGAAATGCTTTTACGGTAAGTAATGCATTGTCATATATATATATATATATATATATATATATATATATATATATATATATAGTGTGTTTATAGTCTTAATTTAGTGACAATTCTTACCTGTGATTTTCATTGCATAGAGTGTGTTGATGCCTAATAAATAGGGCATTTGTATGCTTACTGTCTAATTTGGTTTGTGTGGCCTGTGTTTGTCTCCTTGGACCATTACATGCTCATTTCTCCTGAAGTCCAAGTCTTACAGCCCAGCAACTATGCCTCAGTTGAGTTTGGCCTTTTTCCCAGTTCTCTAATAGAAGGTGGCCTCTAAGAACCCTCCCTCAGGGCTGGTTTTGAAAATCATTCTTAACAAATACCCAGGAAATGGAGGATGTTACTAGAAATATGTTAACTGTTTTACATGACCATTACAATTGGCATCCTTTACATTCGTTCCTCAAGTGATTGGCATGCATAGGCTATGATACGATGTGGCATTTTTAACGCGCCTGTCCACAAAATTCATAGTACTTTGGTCGTAATTAAAAGAATACTTTGGTTTGGCTTACAGGAAATACATGGGATGCAGTATATAGTGGATTAAGAAAAGAACATGTGTGTGATCATCTCAAACCTGGCAGTTGGTACAGACTCCAAGTTTACTGCATCAATAATGCAGGTCGAAGTCCGGTATGAGTTTGCAATTATTTTGCCATTGTCATAGGTGTTTGCTGTATTTTATGGTACACTTTATGACTACTGTTTGTACTGTTTGTTTTCGAGGCCTAGTTCCATGCCGCATTGTTTCTTTAATGTCCTACTATTACTCTGTTAATGTAACTTGAGGCCTCGCTGAGACGCTAAATTTTCATTTGAAATATCAGCATTCTTTACGTGCCATGCAATACATTTACCATGCATTTTAAAGCCCGATTCTGTTGAAGGTATACATTTTGTTCATAATCCTACCATCTGCATGTTGGGTTTAGTTATTTGCATTTTTCTCAAATTTAAAATTGTGGTAGTCGACAAGGGACATGGTTTTTGATAAACTAAATGTGCTTTTAGCATAAAGCTGTCAACACCCCATAGATATCAAATCATTTTGGTTTTCTTTTGCTTACCGGGGTTGCCCCTCAGTCATTTTGCTGCTTTTTCACCCCATGAGTTAATGAAAACTGAGACTTTTGAACACTGCAACTTGCTATATGTGCTGCTCTATTAGTCGATGAGGCTCCTTCTGTCCCTGGTTGAGTTTATTCAACAAGAAAGTGTCTCATGTACAGGCTGGTTGCAGCCATGACTTTTTACTTGATTGCACTGCACTGTGGTGTAGCCTTTTTGCAGCTGAGGTAACCAGTTACTCACTCGAACCGCTGCCGACTAGAAGCCAAGGGGGCTATGCAGGCCAGCCCAGGAGAGAAGAAGAAAGATGGCATACAATGCTACAAGGTTACCAGCTGGCCCTCCCGGGTGAACGGCAGAGTTGGGGAGGCGTGAAAAGTGTAACTCAACATCAAACAGACGCGATAAAGGGAGACTCCAAAACTCAGCCAGTGAGTTAATGGAAGCGGCGAAAGTGGTCTGTGGTTTGGAGTGCAACATTGAATGTGAACTTTGCTTTATGAAAACTACAAGTACCAAAATGCCTTGAATTTAATAAGTTGGGAATCAAAGTGGTCCTGCAACAGGTCAAGCCATACCCTTTGCATATTCGAAAGTCTTCGATAGTTGATGTTAATTGAAATTAGTCTGAGCCTGGCCGATGGAGACTAATTGTGTTAAAAGGGATCTGAGCCTTGCTGAGGGCGATCCGGGGTGAACCATGAGTACCCCCAAAGATAATATCCTGCGAGCGTTGTGTTAAGAGGATCTGACCCTGAATGAGGAGGATCCAAGGTTACAAACCTGGATCTGAACCCGGGGGATCCGGGGTGAATAGTGAATCACCTAAATTGAGTACTTGTGAAAATCTGATAGAGGAAAGGAAGTTATTGTTTATTTTGTTGCATCAGGTGGCCCTCTGAATGAATAGACTTTGATAAGCAAAGAGACCTGGGCACAGAAGGCCCTGATGATAGAACTGTATCCTTGTGCTAAAGAGGCCATAGACTGTGCTGCGCTCAAGTGAACCACCCTGTCCCATGCTGAAAACGTGGGGAAGGGAGGCCAACGGGCGGAACATCCTGGCATATCATTTTGTGAACGCTTCTTTCCAAGGGATTGTGTCCTCCGATGTATTCCTTATCTTTGATAGATCATCTCCCAGCTTGCTTGCCTCGGAATATTTTTTTCAGTACAGTGCGCTGAGCGTCGACGTCCCTCGAGCCGATGTCCCTCGACGGCCTCCGTATCGGCGCCGACGTCACCACGCGTATAAATAGACTCGCGCAGCGTCCGTTGCTCAGTTCCGTTTTTCCGCGCTTCGTGGGGCCTCGGAATTTCGTTGCTCAGTTCTTCAGTCAAATATATCGATATATTCCTCGTGAATACCGACTCGTACTCGATGGCTTCCTCACCCGAATCGACGACTCCACGGTCCGGCTTCAAAAATGTCGAGACTGTGGAAAGAAAATGTCGTTGACGGATCCTCACAGGATCTGTTTGTGGTGCCTGGGAATCGAGCACCATTGTTCGGAGTGCGAGGACTGCATGTCCATGACGGCGAAAGCCTTGAAGGAGCGTAAGGGGAAGCTCGAGAGAGGTAAGGCAGTTAAATCTTCTTTGAAAGTTTCCTCGGCGGAGTGGAGACATTTGTCTCCTCGCCATCATAAGACATTCTCGTTCGAGATCTCAAAGCAGTTCCCATCACTCTTCGAGATCTAAGCATTCAAAAAAGAGACGTCGAAGATCCCCTTCCTCGTCTTCTTCCATTACTCCAAAAATGGTCTCCTGTCCCACAAATCATAGCTCTCAGGCTGAGTGGGAGGAATTCAGGAAAAAGATGCTAAGCGTCTTCGAGAAAGCGGCCTCAGCCCCCTCGAAGACTGCTGAGGGTGATACCCTGGGTGAAAGACCCGAAAAATCAAAAAGCCGCGAGTCGCAGTACCCGGTGAAAGAAGCCACTCGAGAGCGTCACGAACCTTCAAGTAAAGGCAAAGTTGCGTCTTTGACGCTGTCGTCGAGGATCCCTTTGATACATAGATCGGCGTCGTCGACGCTGTTATTGAAGTGTTCTTCGACGCACATGTCAGTTGGGTCGACGCCGTCTTCGACGTCGATGCCGAGAAAGGACAAACCCACGGCCACCTCAAAGCCAGTGGCCATACCCAGAGCCTTGAGCACGAGAATGTCGCCGACAACCTCGAGTAGAATCCCGATAATCTCGAGACCTCTACCACCTTTCTCAATGTCTTTTTCTATGGCTTCAAAGCCTTTAACGTCTGCGTCGACGACGTCAATGTTTTCTCAGCCAATCATGACAAATCTGGCTCCTTCTGCTCTGGAAATGGGATTTATACCATTTTCAAGACCTGACCACTCAAGGGTCTTATCTTCTATTTATGAAGAAGGGGAGGATTCAGATCAGGAAAGGCCTTTTGAGTTGCAGGGATCTGCAACTCCTGCACAAGAGGAATTTACCTCTGAAGAAGGTAAGTTGAAAGACCTTCATGAAACCCTACAAGAAGGAAGTGGGTTGGACACTTCCCCAGAAGTGGAATTTGCCACACCAGATCCAGTGGAACATGCTGAAACCCCTTATAGAACCTTGATGGCAAGGATAATAGAGTTTATGGGATGGGCCACACCCTCACCTGCTTTTCAGCAAGACGACCTCACAGACATCTTGGTCAAAGGTCCACAGGAGGATCCTGTAGTGTCATTTCATGCAGCATTACAAAGGAGAATATTGGCAAACTGGGAAACACCTAAGGTTATCCCAGCAGTTAACAAGAAACTATCAGCTAAATATCGGGTGTCTTCTGCTGACCCTGAATATTTATCCAAACACCCAAATCTGGAGAGACTGGTTGTTCAGGCAGCTACTTCAGCAGGTAGTAAATCGGCTTACCCTACTTTTCCACAGGACAGGGATGATAAGAGATATGACTCTATGGCCAAAAAAGTATTTTCCGCATGTAGGATGGCGTTGAAATCCATCAATGCTACTTGTACGCTCGCAAGGTTCAGCCACACACTTTGGGAGTGTGCTTCATCAGCGGCTGACTGCCTCCCGGAGGGAGAAGAAAGGGAAGCGTTTCTCAACATCATTAAGGATGGTAAGGACGCAATGTGCGAATCCCTTCAGACTGGCATCGATTCTGCTGACAGTATCAGCAGGGTCATGGCGGCAAGTACAACAACCAGGAGATTTGCTTGGTTGCGAAAGTCTGGTTTTGCTCCAGATGTGCAAAGCAGACTCTTGAATATGCCCTTTGACGGCTCTTCTTTGTTTGGTAAGAAGGCGGACGACAGTTTAGAAAAACTACAAACATCAAAGGCAGCAGCAAAATCCTTAGGAGCTGCAATCCGTCGGACACCATATCGCCCCTCAGGAACCTCTTGGAGAGGTAAGTCCTTTCGCTTCTATTCCATATTCGTAAAGGGCAGAGGACAGCCGGTTCAAAGGGGTCAGAAGAAATTCACCCGAGGTGGACAGGGTAAAAACACAAAAGCCTCAGCAGCAGCAGGTGCCTCTTTACCCTCGGCATCTGCATCAGCTGCCTCCAAACCGCTCTGAAGACTCTCTTCACAAAACACCAGTAGGGGGCAGGTTAACTCAACATCTGACGGAATGGCAGGTTATTACGTCAGATGCTTGGGCATTGGAGACAGTTGCCCAAGATTACTGCCTGCCTCTTCTACGCATCCCTCAGAGTCCTCCACCGGGGAACAGCTCTCGGAGAGTTCCAGATCCACTCCTCTTTCAGGAAATTGTAGACCTGCTAGAGAAAGGTGCCATAGAACCGGTACCTGTAGCGGAGAGGAACAAGGGCTGGTACTCCCCCCTACTTTCTCATACCGAAGAAAGACAGAGGACTGAGACCTATCTTGGAATTACGAGAATTGAACAAGTTCCTCAGGAAGGACAAGTTCAAGATGGTAACTCTCTCTCAGATCCTTCAAGCCCTCCAGCTCCAGGACTGGCTGGCATCTCTGGACCTCCAGGATGCTTATTTCCCTGTGCCAATCCATCTCAAACACAGGAAACACCTGAGGTTCGCAATTGGCGGCTCTCATTATCAATTTAGAGTTCTGCCATTTGGGCTGACCTCCGCCCCGAGGGTCTTCACCAAGCTAATGTCGGTAGTGGCGGCAAGTCTGAGGGAAGGGATCCACCTCTACCCCTACCTGGACGATTGGCTGATCAGAGCTGTATCTTCAGAACAAGCTCAGATACAGCTAGATTATGTCTGCCACTTCCTTCACAAACTGGGCTTCTCCCTCAATTTAAAGAAGTCACAGATGATACCATCACAGAGACTCCAGTTCATTGGAGCGATCCTGGACACTTCCCTGGGAAAAGCCTTGCCACCAGAGGTGAGGGCTCAAGATATTCTGCAGATGGTCACCAAGTTTCAAAATGGCCAATGTCTCCCAGCCTTCGACTTTTTGAGGTTGCTAGGCCTCATGGCATCCTGCATCTTCCTTGTGCCAGAGGCTCGCCTGAGAATGAGATCTCTTCAGTGGGCACTGAGAACTCGGTGGTCGCAATTCTCAGGGAGAATGACAGACGACCTTCAGATTCCAGACAAGGTGACTCGAGACCTTCAGTGGTGGGCCGGCCAGAAAAACATCTTGAAGGGGGAACTGTTTTGGCAACCATGGCCGGAGATAACAGTAGTCATAGATGCCTCACTCACGGGGTGGGGAGCCCATACCAACGACTTGACCATCAGCGGTCGTTGGTCTCCATTGGAGTCCAGACTACATATCAACCTGTTAGAGCTGAGAGCAATCAGACTAGCGCTGAAAGCTTTTCTGCCATCTGTACAGGGGAGAAATGTCCTGATAATGACGGACAACACAGTGGCCATGCACTATCTCAACAAAAGAGGAGGCGTAGGATCACTACCACTGTGCAGAGAGGCAATGCAGCTCTGGTTTTGGGCAATCCAGGAAGGAATCTCTCTATCGGCAGTCCACCTAGCTGCAGAGAAGAACTTGACGGCGGACGCTCTGAGCAGGCAGGGCACAGTCTCCCACGAGTGGGAACTAGCTCAGGAAGTCCTTCAGGAGATCTTCACCCTTTGGGGAACCCCTCAAGTGGATCTGTTTGCCACCAGTACCAACAGAAAGTGCGATCTGTTTTGTTCAAGGGGAATTTCCCCCGAGAGGAGCTCTAGGGGACGCGTTCGTAGTGGACTGGGAGTTTCCACTCCTTTACGCGTTTCCACCAGTCCGTCATTCCTCAAATGATCAGGAGGTTGAGAAGATTCCGGAGAACCATGATCCTAATTGCTCCAGACTGGGCCAGGAGAACGTGGTACCCGGACCTTCTGGATATGTCCATCTGCCCTCCAAGTCGTCTTCCACTCAAGGTGAATCTTCTCTCACAGAAGGAAGGTCATGTTCTCCATCCAGACATCAGAACCCTCAACCTTCACGCCTGGCTTCTGAAAGGTTGAGATAAAAGGATTGGGACCTCCCTGATGACGTCATGGAAGTGTTGCTTTCGGCCAGAAGGCCAGCAACAAAGTCTTTATAACACTGCCGTTGGAACAAGTTTTGCAGCTGGTGTAGAGAAGAGAATATCGACCCCTTTTCATGTGGTACACCAACGGTGTTATCCATTCTACTCTACTTGGCAAATTCAGGCCTTCAAGTTGGCACTATCAAGGGCTATCTCGCAGCGCTATCGATCTTCAAGTACACTGCGGAGGAACCTTCGTATTTCAAATGACCCTTAGTAATACAATTTCTAAAGGGATTAACTAATGTCTACCCTCCAAAACCTTTCCAGGTTCCTTTATGGGACTTAAATTTAGTCTTAGATTTCCTGATGGGTACTCCTTTCGAACCACTCCACTCTTGTTCGCTAAGATTTCTCACCCTTAAAACTGTCTTATTAGTGGCTTTAACATCTGCTAGAAGGGTGAGCGAATTACAAGCTCTATCTTGTAAACCCCCTCATACAATTTATCATAAAGACATGGTTGTCCTACAGGTGAAGCCTAATTTTCTCCCAAAGGTGGTTTCTGAATTCCTCATCACTCAGAAAATTACTTTACCTTCATTCTATCCGCCTCCCCATCCGGGGAAAGAGAAAGAAAGGCTACATAGGCTGGACCCAAGGCGGGCTTTAAGCTTTTACATCAGCAGACTTGCTAGGATTAATCAAGCAGACCAACTGTTTGTGCGTTACTCGGGGCACAAGTTGGGACTACCGATAGCAAAACAAACCATTTCCAGATGGATTATTTTGGCCATCCTGGAATGTTACAAACTGGCAGGGAAAGAGCCTCCTCAAAATCTTAGGGCTCATTCACCCAGGGGTATCGCAGCCTCCTCGGCCCTCCAAAGAGGGGTTCCGGTTCGAGACATATGTGCGGCTGCCACATGGTCGTCCGCAAATACCTTCACAAGAATTTACAACCTGGATTCCTCCTCCAGTCAAGAGACTAGGTTTGGCAAGGCCGTATTACATTCGGTTAATTCCTAAACGGAAATATGGCGTTTTACTCCCACCTCCAATTGCACACCACTGCTATGGGAGTCTATCAAAGATAAGGAATATGTCAGAGGACACAATCCCTTCGAAGAACAAGTTACTTCTTACCTTGTAACGTTCTTTCGATGGGATGTTCCTCCGACGTATTCCTTATCACCCCTCCCATCCATCCCGCAGTAATACTTCCCTTGTGTTTGCAGCTTAAGCTCCTTCAAGGTCAATAACCAATTCATGTAAAACAACTGTTAACGTCAAAACGGAACTGAGCAACGGACGCTGCACGAGTCTATTTATACGCGTGGTGACGTCGGCACCGATACGGAGGCCGTTGAGGGACATCGGCTCGAGGGACGGCGACGCGCAGCGCCCTCTACTGAAAAAAAAAATTCCAAGGCCAGCAAGCTGGGAGATGATCTATCAAAAATAAGGAATACGTCGGAGGAACATCCCATCGAAAGAACGTTACAAGGTAAGAAGTAACTTGTTCTTCTTTTTCGTAACCCTGTTTCCCACACTATTTGTATTTGGAGATAAGGATTGGCATTAGTTTTGTTAGTATAGGCCCTTTTATTTTGTCAAGACACCACTAGGGCTGCGTTATTATTATTTGATGGTCGTAGCTTGCTCCCATCGGTAGATTTAGGATTAGATAGGCATTTTTCCAACCCTTTTTGAAGTTCAATAAACACCCTTTTCCCGTGGTCACTTGTGCCTGTCGTCTTACTGTTGATACCATGGCTTCCTTACAGCACTCAACATGACTGAATGAACGCTACTGCTCGTGCCCAATTCCAGAATGGGCTGGCTGAGATGAAGCACAACACATTTATGCCTCAACTCTAACTCAGTGCAGAATCCCTCAGCGTTGCCATCAACTTCAGCCTCTTATTCAAGACACATATCACGTCACCAAGAATACCCAGGCAGCATGGGGCCAGCTTTTCACTCCTCTGAAATGTTTAGCCTTTCTTCCCTGCCCGGAGTTTCAGAACAGCTGTCTTAAACCCACCATCTCACTCCAGGATTGCACCAATGCCCTACTCTTATAAGTCCCCCAAATTCCACTTTGGCCCCCTCCAAAAGCCGCCCAGCACATCGCACCACAGGACAAAGAAAACTGACCAACACTGCCATCCTTAAGGAGCTGCACTGGCTATGACTTTAAGCATGCATCTTGTCCATGACTGACTGCATCATCTACAAAGCAGTCACCAACAAACTACAACTCTACCTGGAAGAGAAATTCTCCATCTCCGGAGACCAGTGTGCCACCAGAGGTCACATCTCCAGGCTGCCAAAACCTGTAGTGGGGACAAAAAAAAGACAATTGACCTTTTCTGCTCTATACCATGTCTCTGTAACAAGTTACCAACGCAAATGAAACTGGTTCCTCCATCCTACACTACAAGAAAGACTTGACTTTTTAACAAACATCTTGGCAATCGTGCCACTCAACCAAACTCTTTTTCTCTCCATTTATTCACCCCTCCTCTGCTCCCAATAATTATCCCAGCTCCTCTGCTACCACTGCAGATTGTCTCTTTACAAATCTCATACTTTCTCCCATACATACGAATTTGAACATAGCCATACCCTTAAAAACAAACTAAAAGTTACCAACGTCGAACAGTAGCTGCCAGAGAGGCAGCTATTAAGGATGGAGCCACCCCTCTTCCATACAAGAGGTCTACACAAGTTTGATAACCAAAAGTCTTAATAAGGAAGAGTTCAGAAACAACTACGGCAAAAGGAAGTCGGCAGGGTTGTGGTGGAGGTACCCAAGTGAGAAGTCTATAGATAAGGACATTAAGTACTCAAGTAGGCCTTCACCTTTGGATTCAGAAGAGTAAAACCTCCAAGATGTCAGACTGCTATTGTGCATTGAAGTAATCCACTGGCTTCCAACAAGGCCAGTTTCAGTGAATAGTTTCCAGAGGTCACCCTAGTGTTCCCGGGTAGGGACTGCAGGCACTCCAGTTGGTGTTGGAAGGCCAGGACATAGGATGGGAACAAGATTTGATGACCCTCAAAATGCTATGCTAAAGTAATTGGATCCATGCACAGCGGCAGCAAGATGACTTAATGGTGACCCTTTGGCACAGGTCAATTTAGGGTCCGGTCTGGACTGAAGCATTGAAAGCTAAACAAAGGATGATTCCCTTGAAAAGGATAATGTTGAAGTTCTGAGGTGGAGCACCACTTGACAACAGTAGGAAAAACAACTATCCTGTCTCCAGTAAGACAGCAGGGGTTCCTACTTCTGTTTCAGTGCAACTCTGCATCCAAAAGCTACAGAAAACACAAAAAGGATGAGGTTAACATCTGATCAAGGGAAATAATTGCCTGGAACAGGTTTCCTCTTGTCGGAGCGAGACAGAACTTTGCGAACTCCCGGGAGCCAACCTTGGGGAATCTGCAAATGTTTGACGCTAAAGTCTCTGATAACAAATACTTAGGCGAATGGGTGTTTGTTGTAAAGTACATTTAACATCCACAAGTGCTTGAGAAGTAATGGATTGTCTTTACAGGTAAGTACAAAAAGTTATTTTGTTTAACATGCATGCATGCATTCAGTAAAGACACCATGTGAAAACCAACTCATAATTTGAGAACCTAGTCAGAATTCCTTTTTTTTAATGTATAGCGCCTCCCACAGATTCATCATTTAGATATCTCCAGGCTGGCCGTAGCTAGATTTGGAAACAATTTCCTCTGCCAGGGAAGTTGTATGGCTCGGCTTCGACCAACTCCAGCAGTTTGCTCCCAGACTGGAAATAATGGCGACCACAGCACATATGAGGCACGTCACGCCATGACCTCGGCTCCTTTTTTACACACTCTGCATGCTGCATTTGGAACGCTTCTGTCCGGAAACCGCCGGTTTCATGCCGTAAGGTTTCTGTGAGTGGAGACTTCAAATCCCATCGTTCCCTCATGGAATGCGGAGGTTAAATGTGCCTTCCTCTAACGCTGGCGCTCCTCAACACCGCTTTAGACTGTGTCTTTCGGTTCGTGATTGAAGCTTGGTGACTCTGCTTCCCTGTGCCTCTTCATTGTCTTGCCCCTGTTGGTTCTCCTCCTCCTCCCACGCCCCGCTTCGTCCCTAAGCCCCCCACCTATTTAAACTCACTCTATGCTGGATCTATTTTCAATGGGTGTCGTTGAGCCTCTGGACTGCCTGGCTCCCACGTCAGATACTTGAATATCCCTGGATTTCTCTTCTGCTGAATATACCTGGAACAATTACTTTAATTATTGTCCTTTCTGCTGCGTCCTCGTGCCATCGGATTTATCCTCGTTCTGTCGAGCTTGGCTGGGTGTCCCTTTGATTGGACTGAGCCCTCTCCTGCATCGAAGAATCTGCGAGACAAAAGGGTACTCATTCATTCTTATGTCAATATTTTCCACACACATCCAGCATTTATTATAATCTCTTGCTATTTCCCTCTCCCTAGGGGCAAGAGCATTGCCACTTACTGTGGTTTCTCCCAGTCCAGCGCTACCAACCCCGCCTTGGGGGTTGCATTTAGTCTACTACGGGCGTTGTTGGTGCACTGTTAGTCTGCGGCGGTCACGCTTAAAACCCCAGACCTGACAATCTCTCCTCAGAGAATGTCTCTGCATCATTTTCTCCAACTGTCGGTTCGAAGAAAAACGTCTGGGTTCTGGTGCCGCAGGCAGTGCACACTGAAGATGTCGATCACCAACCCCAAAGATACTGCGTGACGTACTTGGGCATGGAACACAATGTTTTAGAGTGCAGTTTCTGTCAACTATTAACCTCAAAGCGTTCAGGGGTCAAATGGAAAATTCTGTTCTGAACCGCCTTCCTACACCAAGGGAGAGCCCATCAAAAATGCTGGTTGGAGAGGGGAAAGTTTTCAGAGCTTCCCACTCCTGAAAAAAATCCTTCCAGAGAAAGAGAAGGAAGAAAAATAACAAAAAGCACCATAAAAGGCCCCATTCCAAGAGAGGTTCATATCACTCCTCAAACTCTCTAGCATAAGTAGAAACACTGATTGAGATGGGAAAAGAGCGATGGTTACTCCTTCAAAGTTATGTCAGACAGTGGTTTTGTCCACTGAGGAAGGGGAAAGTGTCAGATTTAAGAAGTTTAATAATATTTTAATCGAAAGCATCGACAGTCTCTACCTTGACGCTGACAAGTACAGAAGGTCCAGCTGCATGTACAAAAGCCGGTATGGTACTGAAAAAAAGCAGCATCTATACGCCTCAAAGCTTGGACACCATACTGAAGAACACAACAAAACCTACAACAGATGAGGTTTTCCTTTCGGTACTGTGAGGGGTCAAAAATGTGAGGCAGACACATAGATGGTCCCCATTTTATTTAAACAATAAAGGGTCAGATGAACGCCTATATTTCCCTAGCCTAACAAGGATTTCCCTACCTCACAAACCACAGCTAAAGGAAAAATAACTGGCCCTCCTGCTAATACACATAACAAACACATACAGGAATCATTTGGCGATTTAAACTTCACAAAATAACATCTACATTCAAAAACAGAAGTTATAACCAGAGATCCTTGTGACCAGGGTTGGATTCCCTTCTCCTTGATCAGTTCAGGATTTTTCAAACCAACAGTCAAGTTTAGGATAGTTCTTTTCACTAGGCAAATTCCACTTTGGGTATAATAAACAGTTCCAATGTGTCTTTCACTTGGCAAAGTGACTAATACAGTCCCAAAAAGGGTTCTTTACTTTTGAGACAATTGGTAAAGCTTTCTGCTTGGAAAACTGAAAAGATTCGCTCTTCATACATCAAGTCAAAATCAATGTAAATGTCCTTTGCTCTGAAGGCCAATCACGTTTGTATCCCATTGCATTTCTTCTTCATAAGCAATACTTTTTTGAATGGTTATACAACAGTTCATCAAACACAGTAGTAGAATTACCACTTCCTTTCCACCACAGCCTTTTACCACATTGCAGTACTTTAAGTCATCTTCTTCCCGGTCCACTCTCCTTCCAGGACTAATCACTATTTGTCCCTTTCCTGGTGTACTCGCCGGCAGGATGAAAATACTACTTGTACTCTAAGGTGAGGTTTGTTCTAAACTTTCCACACTTAAATCGGGAAAGTTTAAATCAACAACTGCTTTTTGATTCAGTCTCTTGACTTTCAACACACTTGGTTCATGACTTACATGTATATTGTACACAATAACAATGCTTCTCATATTGATATGTTTGCTATAGGCAATGCAGGTTACACTCACCCATCTGCCCCACCCCCTCTTGATCCTCTCTATAAGGAGGGCTTTTCTCCTGCTGTCTCTGATCTCTTTCTACACAACCTATTGACTGCGTGCAATGTAATGTACAACTTTCTCCCACTAGATATCTAGTTCTAGGGCAGTGGCATTGAAATGGTCTTGATGTCACTCTTAGCTTTCTTTGGCAATGTTGCTTATACTGTTCTCTTATTCGACCGCTACCTTTTATTGATAGTGATATTTTATTTTGGGATGTTGCATTCACTTCAATTCAAAGGTTCGGTATTCAAAATATGTATTCTTATACAGCGGTCTACTTCGGAGCGCCCCGGAGTCACCTATGACAGGCCAACTCAACAATCTTTCCTCACTGCTTATGCTTCGTCACGCGTCGGTATTTTTCTGGCGTTTGACAGCTCCGGTCAGCCTTCGGATTCTCATCAGGTATGTCAACGGAGCTTCCACTGCTCCAAAAGCGCTCTGGTGAAAACCTGACAGCAGCGCGAAATGTAGAACACACAGAGCTTCTTTCTCCATCAGGACAGCTCAGCTCAACACTTCCCACTGCACATCCTCTGCATCTTCCAGGAACCTCCACCTCCGCCATGTTCTCTGCACAGCGTACAGCAGCAGCTCCCATTTCTGCTTTCTCCTGCTGCTCCCACTGCTTTCTACTGGCCTGCACCTGAAAGGCCTTTAAATATTTAAAGGTCCTGCATAGGTGTGGGTCATTATAACAACTAGACGGCTCACTAAGGTTTAATAACTCTGTACCCCACTACCTCATCTCAGTACTAAGAGCATTATATTACATGAAGCCCATAATGTTCTTAGTTGTTTCAACTCAAGTCTTCAACTTCACAGTAAGACCTTAAACTTGTGGATGTATGTTGGAATTTCGAATTGCGAAAATATTGCATTTCTTTTATTGCAGGGGAGGTAGACGCCCTCCCCCTCCTCTCCGCCTCAACTATTTCCCGTACCCCACCCCTATATTTTTTTTAATGTGCCCATGAATGGAGAAATGTTCCCAAACAAGATGCAGTAATTTTTCCGACAAAGTTTTATACAGATACCAAACTTATAGGATCATTAGGGACATTATTCAGATGGTTCTCCCATTCCTCTTGACCTGAGCCTCCTCCCATGTGATGCTCCCACAGAATACCACCCAATGGCCAGGATCAGGAAGTGACTGACTTTCCCTGGGTCCAAGCAATGGTTTTTGGGTTGATCACATTTGATTCATCACAGTACCCAGGGATACCACATGTTTGTTACTGGCTTCCGGAAGCCAATACTTTCATATCATGCAAGAGGTCTATATACTCATACGTTCTGTCCCCTTTCCTCCATTCTTGTGGGCATCCCACCAACATGGGGGACGGTACCAGAACCTGGAACAGTGACAAATTTAGCTTCCCCTTTAAATTTAGTATAGCGTGCAGAGTCACAGGTTCGGGTGTGGGAATGCCCCACCGATGCCCCGCCGTCTGGTGCCTCAACTCAGTCCCTTTTTCCACACGGACGGGGTCGGACCTGGTAGCCAGGGCGTAGACATTTAGCTTCCTGCTTGCTCCCAGTTTGTTGTTTCCAATTCTTATTTCTCTTCCCTTCGGTGCTTCGCCTCATGCGACCGTTCATTCCCGTAGTCGACTCCCATGCACACTCTGTCTCGAGTGCTTGGGGCCCGACCACCGCTGGGACTCATGCTTGGCCTGCAGTGCTCTCGGTCACAGGGCATTGAAGAATCGTATGTCGCTGTGTAGGGAGATCTTCCACACTTCTCCTCGCCCCACCTTAAGAACTTTGTCTCCATGACATCTCATTAAGAAAAGGTAGGCCCTCTGTTCAGCATGACTCTACAGTGTGGCGACTCCTCCCCAGGGTTCCCACGGATCGGGGGCCCTACCAGCATGTCTTCTGAGGGACAATCAGACTTGTCTTCTACTCCGGGGGTAAGGGATCGTCGAGTGCCACCTCCAAGAGCCTGTCCTCGGCTAGATGCAGCATGACTACTGGCATAGGTGCAGAGGGCTCCCAGCCTACTGTAGCTTGCTCTGAGGCTGTGAATCCGGGTGTTGCCACTGCCGGCCGGCCGAGAGCTCAGCGCCTACCAGAGGGATCTCTGTGGTCGACGCTTCTGCTTCGGGTGCAAAACCCAAGCTATATCCTCCCATGTCTGAGGCCTCTCTTGGCTCAGGGCCTTTGTGCCCTCTCAACCAGGGCATGGCACAAGGCTTCAAAATGGTAGAGAGACACGTAGTAGAGCCTGCCAGGCAGGCATCCCTTTTGGATCCAGCTCAAGGCCCGCCAGTGCTTTCGCCCATCGAATGGGCTTTGCAGGATGTTCCCAGCCCCTTTCCCTATGGAAGCGACAGCGGATCCTACGGTGCAAGTTTTTGGTCCCCTCAGGGCTACATTTACCCATCACAGCCATACGACGACATGAACCAGGCGCCTTAAAGCTTTGACCAGGGCCGGAGGCCAATCGCCTGGGATGGCCGGGCCCCTAGGGAACAGACAGCTTGGGGGGCTCCTGATGGACATTGTGAAGGAGGTCATCCTGCATGTGGCGCCGCCTGGGTCCCCTCCTCTAGGTACTCTTCCCGTTCCTCCAGTGCTCCTGGTCCCAGTGCCGGACCCCTCCCCCCCTCCTGTTCAGGCCCGACCAGTTATTCTGACCCCCTCTCCAACGCCTTCCCCTCAACAGCCGTTGGACCTGTCTGTGGCTCCAGACATGGGGGGACAGGGGGACTCTGCCGGCACCTGTGTCCCTGGGCTCAGATTCCCCTTGCTCTGTTAAAAAAGCGGGTGGGAGACAATGACGATGAACCCTCTACATCGGTTAAGGCCTTTCATGACTGCCTTCAGGGCCTGGTGGAGTTTCTGGGGGTCGCTCTTTCTGAGGAAGCCCCCCAGGAGTCCGAGGTGCTAGCACAGGTCGAGGGCAAATGCACCACGTTCCGATCTGGCATTCTCCTCCATGAAGAATGCCCTGCAGGTGGCGCGCATGGTCTGGGAGAAGCCCAGGGCCAATGCCCAGATGGCCAAGAAATTGGACAGCGGGTTTAGCCTGACGAACGGAGTGCCAATCCTCCTGGCCTCCCACCCGCACCCCCATTCCTCTGTGGTGGCTGCAGCCTCTTTGTATTATAAGCCATTTTCCTGGTCTTCCTCCACTGGATCCGCCTCCAGTTGCCTCTCCAAGGAGGACAAGGTCCTCGAGTCGTTGTGAAAGTGCTGTTCTTCCATCTCGGGACTGCATCTATGGCCGGCCAATGCGGATGCATTCTTGGCTGCGGCTAACCAGAAGCTGTGGAGGGAGCTTGGGGAATTTCTGCCCGACTTCCCTTCAGACAAGCAAGCCTCCAACAAGGCCGGTCTGGGGGATGCCTGGGCCATTGTTCAGGAGCTCATGGAATCCTCACTCGCCCACGTCGACACAGCCAGCAGAGGGTCGAGATGAGAAGGACGAAGTGGATGCATGCCACAAAGTTTTTGTCTGATGTGCAGGGGTGAATCATGGCCCTTTTTCATTCATCCACCGATGACCATTTAACGAAGAAGGAAACCTCCACTCAAACCACCAAGTGCTTGGCCATCATGACAAAACCAGGTCAGAAATCCTCCCCTCAATCCCAGGACAAGACCAAGTTCAAAACCTGCGCTTTCTCTGGCTTCAAGGGGATCCTAGACCGCAGTGCACATAGGCCTGACAGGTCGCCCAGCGACAACCGGAGGTACCATCCGCGGACGTCACGCAGGTATTCTGCTTCCTCTCCTCTGGCACCAAGAAGCAGTGAGGTCAAGGTCAGGAACACAGCTAGCGTGTGGGCGGCCATTTGGCCATGTTCAAGGACACCTAGAAGCATCTTTTCAGCAACCTGTGGATCCTATCCATAGTCTCCATGTACTTCAGTCTTCCTCTTCCTCTACCATCTGCTCCTCCTCTAAATCAAATTGGTTCCCCGGCTCTTTTACTCGAGGTCCATTCGCCCCTGGAGATTCAGATAGAACCGGTTCCTCTTGTAGACGGGAGCTTCGGTTCTATTCCAGGATTTTTGCGGTACCCAAAAACAACCAGGCTGGCCTGAGGGTAGTCCTGGCCCTGTCATTTCTAAATCTGTCTTTACCACTGGAACGCTTCAAGATGATTGCTCCTGTGCACATAGCCGAGTTTGTGTGCAGGAGACTGGATGTGTTCCCTGGAGCTCTAGGATGCGTACCTGCATTTACCCATATATCAACCGCTTCTGAAGTTTTTGCGGTTCACGATTCTGTCGTACCACTTCCAGTACAAGGTTCTGCCCTTCGGCTGTAACACGGCCTCTTGTGTCTTCACAAAGTTAATGAATGCAGTGGCGGGCCTTCTCTGCTTTCAGGGCCATCATATATACCCTTAACTGGATGACTGGTTGGTGAGGGTGGGGTCTCCCGAATGGGTGGTGCCTCCTGCCAGAGATTGGCGGATACCATTCATCAGCTGTGGTTTTCCCTCAACCAGAGTAAATTGCAGTTATACCCGCCTCTGGATCTGGTCTTCATAGGAGTGCGTTGGAACACTACGGTTCAGCGGGTTTTGCCAACCCCCGAGAGGCTTATGTCCCTCCTCACGGTGGTGGGACACTTTCTGGCCAACACGACCACCTAGGCATAGTGGTTCTAGCACATTTTGGGCCTGATGGCCTCCTGCATACTCACTGTACAGCACGCCCGCCTCAAGATGTGGTGCCTCCAGACAATAATGTCCCTAATGATCCTATAAGTTTGGTATCTGTATAAAACTTTGTCGGAAAAATTACTGCATCTTGTTTGCGAACATTTCTCCATCCATGGGCACATTAAAAAAAAATATAGGGGTGGGGTACGGGAAATAGTTGAGGCGGAGAGGAGGGGGTGGGCATCTACCTCCCCTGCAATAAAAGAAATGCAATATTTTCGCAATTTGAAATTCCTACATACATCCACAATTTTAATGTCTTACTGTGAAGTTGAAGACTTGAGTTGAAACACTTCCGATCCCCAGCAGGGCGGGACTGTGGTACATCGGAGCCCGGCCAAACTAGCCCTGGTGGCCTTGTTCCTCATCAGCTGAGGCTTCAGCACGCTCAATTTTCAGATGACAACTGGGATATCATTCAGCAGGACAGGAGGCCCTCGACTCGGTGCCAGTAGCAGAACAAACAAACAAGGTTCTGCCATTGGGCTCATGACAAGGGGCTGGACCCTGTCTCCTATCCTCTGGGTGACGTACTGGCGATCTTGGTGCACCTGGCTCGTTCTGGAGTCCAGGTGGTACTTGCTACATGTATTTGGCGACCATCAGGGCTTACAAGAATTCCCCAGAGCATGTTTTCGGCAGCCAACCAGGTGATAGAGGCCCATCTTAAGGGCTTGTCTAGACTTTTTCCTCCGGTGCATAGACCTCATCCAGTATGGGACCTCAATGTGGTTCTTGAGGCTTTGAAATGCAAGCCTTTCGAGCCAATGGCTTCTGTGGACATCCGCTTGGTGACACTAAAGTCTGTTTTGTTGGTGACTCTCACCTCTGCACGCAGGGTTAGTGAGTTGCATGAGTTGTCTTCGTGCAAGCCATTCACCACATTTCAAAACAAGTCATCTTGGGAACTCGCACACATTTCTTGCCCAAGGTGGTCTCTCCATTGCATCTGAATCAGGAGATGTGCTTCCCGGTGTTCTCCCCAAACCTGCAGTCGGAGGCAGAGGAGGCCCTGCATTCTTTGGACCTCAAGAGGGTTCTCAGGTTTTCTCTCTCTGACAAAATCTTTCAGGAAGTCTGAGGCATTCTTCTTGACTTGTGGGGGTTTTGGGGGGCTATCAGGCTTCTAACACTTTAATTGTCCCGTTGGATGGTGCAGGCCATTTCAGAGGCTTATACGGCCGTGGGCAAACCTGTCCTGAGGGGATTCATGCTCATGTGGTCAGAGCCAAGGCCATGGGATGATATCAGCACAGCAGCTACTCGGACCACTCTGTCAGCCTTCTGTAAGCTACTCTCTGGACACCAGCCCCAGACACGATGCAGAGTTTGGTAAGGTGGTTCTGAAGAACCTTTTTGCTTAGTCCTAGTAATAAGGCAGGTTATCTTGGCTCTACCCTATGTTTCTTGTTCGGTGGAATCACCCACAAGGAATGGAGTAAAGGGGACGGGACGTATGAGTAATTGAAGTTAATCACTGTAGTGGCTAGAGTACTCATGGTCCATAGTCCCCTTTACTCCATACGTCCCATCCACTTTCCCTCGCTAGTATGCCAAGGGCTAATATGTAGAAGTGTGTAGTCGGGTATCTAAGTGTTCGATGTGTTCAAAGGAAAGTGAGGTGAAGCACAGACGGGTGGGACCTTGGCGGGGTGGATTCCCATGCCTGAGGCGGCGTTTCCATTTGCTATGCTAAATTTAAGGGGGAAGCTACCAGAGGTTCTGGTACTGTCCCCATGTTGGTGAGACGCCCACAAGGATGGAGGAAAGGGAACTATGGGCTAGGAGTACTCTAGTCAGTACGGTGAGTAACTGCAATTTATGCGTCATTTGTTTGTCGCCTGCTGCCATTGGTATGGCCTCGAAACGCTATGAGGATGAACGTACTTTGGAACACTGTAGTCTGAGTTGAGAGGGGTGGTAACATGTGTTTGCATTTATAGCCTAGTCAAAGGTTGGTATGGGCTGGCTAGGTCCCTAACAGCAGCACATATCGTGAGTGAGTGAGTGAGTGAGTGAGTGAGTGAGTGAGTGAGTGAGTGAGTGAGTGAGTGAGGGTGCTGTGTCCAATTGTCAAAGGGTCATGCTATGTGAATAGCTGTACCAAATGTTGTGTGGGACTCGGCTGTACTCTATAGCATGGCGCTAGGGGTGGGTGGATGTATGTTTAGGGTGGGTGCATAGTCAAATATTGTGCATGTCAAATGTGTGGCAGGGTATAACAGAGATGAGTGTCAATGCAACACACCCACACCTCGGACACCCTGAGAAGCAGAACGCAAGTGTGGCACAATAACAAAAAGTAGCAAGATTGTCCCTAGCAGAATTGCAACTCAGAACACACTGGGAAGTGCTATGCAACTGTGGCTAAACACAGCAGTGGAGAGACCACAGTGGCAAACCCACCCCAGGAACACTCCTGGAAGAAAATGCAAGTGTGGCAAAACACACAGTGGCGTGATTCGGAGCAGCACACCCATACCTGGAACACTCTGAGAGGCAGAAATGCAAGTTTGGCAAAATTAGAAATTGTGGAGATACTGTGGCAGAACCATAAATTGGAGCACCTTTGGAGGCGCTCTTCAGTAGTGGCAAACAAAGCAGTGGGGGAGACCCATAGCAGCAAACCCACCCTTTCGGAAGAAAACACAAGTGTGTCAAAATACAAACCGTGGTGTGACCCAAAGTAGCAACCTAAACTGGGAAGCATAGTCAGGCAAAATTGAAGTGTAGCAAAACACAATCGGTGGCGAGCTTCAAGCAGCAATTTAAGTTGGGGAAATCTAGCTGTGATCTAAACTGGGGGCCATAGTCCGGCAAAGATGGTGGTGTGGTAAAATACAAACGGGGGCAAGCTTCAAAGTAGCAATCTTAGTTAGGAACCCTAGTCAGGCAAATGAAAGTGTGTCAAAACAGAAACAGTGGTGAGATACAAAGTAGCAATCTAAACCAGGAAACCTAGTCAGGAAAAGTGGCAGAATAAAAACTGGTGTGGTTCAAAGTAGGCATCCCTTAACTGAAAGTAGCTGTAGATGGATCGCGTGGCATCTGGCAGGGCTAGGGCTAGGGGTCAGGTGAACAGGGAGAGGCTAGTACCCTAAGGGAGACCCCCGTCATAGGCTGCCCTGTGTACTTCTCTTAAGAAAATGTTTTCCTGGGTCATCTGACCTGAGGAACAACCAGTCGGGAGGCACAGCGGCGGCCTGAGGGAGGGAGCGAGGAGGGCTTAAGGGGGAAAGGAGGCAGTAGTCTGTGGCTAGCATAGAAATGTAAGGAATGGTTTGGGGCAGGAGGAAAGAGTGGGGATGCAAAATCGAGGGCTGTGAGTCCACCAAACTCAACAAATTCTAAGCAGCAGTGGATGGGTGCTCACCGCTGCTACGCCTGGAGAAAGAGGTGGCACTACTGTAAGGAAGGCATGGTATCAACAGTAAGACGGACACAAGTGACCACAGTTCAAAGGTGTTTATTGAACTTCAAAAACTGTATGATAAATGCCTATCTAACCCTAAAGCTACAGATGGGTGCAAACTACAACCCTCAAATAAAAACGTAGTCCTAGTGGTGTCTTGTCAAAATAAAAGGGCCTATACTAAAAAACCTATTGCTGGTCCTTGCCTCTAAATACAAATAGTGTGGGGGATGATGTTATGAAAAAGAAGTGTTCAAAATGATATGTCAGGACATTCAGGCTGTTTGCCTCCATTTCCCACGTTTGTTTTCAGCAAAGGACAAGGCGGTTCACTCAAGCCTAGCACAGTCTCTGGCTTCTTCAGCATGAGGTTACAGTTCAAACATTAGCATCAGGGCCTTCGGAGCTCCAGTCTCCTTGCTTCTCAAAGTCTCTTCTCTCAAAGGGCCTGATGCAACCAAATAAACAACAAGTTATTTTCCTCTCTAGATTTTCACAAGTATTCACATTGGGTGATTCACTATTCACCCCGGATCCCCCTCAGCTGGGCTCAGATCCCTTTAGCACAAAGTTTGTCGCCATGGATCCCCCTCATCCGGACTCAGATTCTTTTTATACAGTGTTTGTAGGTTATTCTATTTCGGGTAACTCACGGTTGACCCCAAATCCCCCTCAGCCGGGCTCAGATCACTTTAACACAATTAATCTCCCTCAGCCGGGCTCCGACCAATGTCCATTTTACATCAAGTATCGAAGACTTTCTAATGTGCACAGGATTTGGCTTAACCTGTTGCAGGACCACTTTGATTTCACAATTCTCTGCAGTTCGCAACCTAGTTCGCACCTTTCAGTTGAATACCTAACAGAGACTTTCGAATGAGCACCCATGTGGTACCGTACCACTCTGTCTTCAGTATTGTATCTTGCTTCAGAGTTTATTCACTCATCTGCTGTTTTAATAATCTTCTTTATACAATGTTGCTGCTTGCAACCTTGGTTTCCACACAGACCAGTCTGGTATCAGTCTTCCCAACTCACCAGCTGTGCTGACTTCACTGGTGCTGCTTTATTGTAGGAGCCAAGGACAGTACCACAGCGGCAAACGCATCTTCCCGCCTTGACTATCGATGCGGGAAAGCCCTGGGTACCTCCGACACACAATACAGAATTCTTCAGCTTTAATTCCAGGTCTTAGGTTTACCATTCTCGAAGGCTCATGAAAGATGCAGTCTTTCAGCGAAAAGGTCAAGGTCACTTCCCTCCTTGCAATCCTCTTTGGTCTTGCCATCTTCCGCCTTGTATTAAACTGCCACCTTGGAAGTGCTGCTTCCTCGTGTGCTTTTCCTCGCTCAAGAGTGTGCTTTCGTGCTACATATTTTATCCGCGTGGGGAAGTGTGATGGAAGTTTGGTGTGTGTAATGATCAGTAATTGCCTGACCCTGCCTGTCCATTTTATTGGGACATGTCAGGTATACGGCTCGGGTGCAAGTCTGTTTTTGCTCACAGTGAGCTGTCAGTGGGAAAGTGTCTGTCGGAAAAGGGCGGGGGGGGGGTTAAATCCCTAATGATCCTACCTGGTAGGATGGGTAAAGGTGTTACAGGGAAGGGGATACTGCGTCTCGCCATCGGGTGTCCCACTTCCACTCCCTGAAGACCCCTCATCCAGGTGATCCTCCCGCACTGGACTACACCCAGGAACTGGATCCAAAAGCAATGGCCTTGTCCTGGCCACCTTGATGACGGATCCCCGGGGACTAGTGGGTGAGGAACCTTCAGGTTTCTCACACTACTTATGATCATTAAAGCTACATTGATATCGCGTGTCGGCTCCTGTGAGTCATGCTCAGCTTTGGAAGATAATGTGTCTTCATTCCAGACTGGGCTCCCGCTGGCAGGACTAGAGCCTTGGGAGATGGCCTCTCTGTTCCTTTGTAAGCGCAGGTAACTCCCTTTCCTCAGGGACAGTCACTCCACAGGTGGCTGGCCTGGGAACAGAGATCGAAGTGCACACCCATTGACAAAGGGCTAGGCCTCACAACAGGGTGCTGCATTTCTAAAGGCCTTTGATTCTTTTGAGAAGGGAAGGGGGTGGGGTAGTGTAGCCAGAGAGAGATCTGTACAGTTTGCGGAAGATTCTGCCATCTTTTTTCTCTCTGTCTCTCGGTCTTGTTTCACCCACTTCCTGCAGCAAAAGCATGGGTATCCCTACAAAATATCCCCACCAAAAATATCGCCGTACATATGCTGTTTGTCTCGCCAGATTTTTGGGGGGAATAATTTGTGGGAGCTGGGGCTGCGGAGGTGTCCCCCGCACATTTTAAAATAATGCAGGGGCGTCCCTCGCAGGGTCCATGGGTCAATATCGCCGCAAAAATATGGCGATATTTTTGTATTGTGATATTTTTGCAGGGATATTAACACATGGAACCAAAGCATGTTGCGTGTGATGTCAGAAGGGCAAAGTCCACTCATTTCAAGAGCAGGGACTGGACCTCTAAAGCTGGCTAGCTTCAGTGAAATCACTGGTGGAGGTTTTTATAGGATGGCTTTAAAAGAAGGGATCTCCCAGAGTGAAACAAAAGTGGTGGAACAACACCTGAGAAGGATTCACTTGACTTCTTTTGGGAGATTGGACTTTCCAAAGCCCTCAATAACTAAGGTGAAGGAGCAGTTCAAGGCAGAGGAGAGCTCTGCCCTCTACCCACTCCCGGGGTTATGTTATGTTATGTTAGATTTCTTAAGCGCACGACCACCCAAGGTATCTTGGCGCTGGAGAGAGAGACAGTGTTCAGACCGAGTGCCAACATGGAGATGGCTGATACCTAGAAAAGCACAGTTTTAAGCACTTTGCTAAACGCCAGATGATTCGATAAATTCCTAATTGAAGTACATTGGGGTACATTGGATAAACAGTGTGACCCTATGCCTTTCGGCTGCAAACCCTATGGACAGGTCCATGACCAGTTGGCGTGCATTGGGATCCTATTTTTGCAGCACTTAGCGGGGGTGGACATTTTTTCAGAAAGCTGGATCTAGATTGCCTTTGAGATGCGAGTGTACGCGGAACATCCTCAGACCTGTACATTTCTCAGGCTTCGCTGTAGCATGCAAATGTGGCCTTCTGGCAAACAATCCATAAAGGTGGTTGATGCCTTGGGTTTTAGCACTCCATGTAAAGTAGTACATTACGAACGCAGATATTCTGGACGAGGTCCTCGAAGGGAAGCGGTCCGACCCTTAAATTCATCTGACATTGACTCAAGAATTATACCTTTGCACACCCATTGCTCTACGCTGACAGTAGTGACCTACGCAACAAATGTAAACTGACCTCGGCAGATCTGATTTACCTCCCGAGTCTTGCAACCCCAATGCATCGACCTGAAAGCCTGGTGGTACAGGTGGCCACTGTGTTCCAAAGGCTCCTTGTTTCTGTCTCTGCCACCAGACAGAGAAAGTAATGGCTGGATGCCTTTGGAAAGAATATCTTTGGGACATATAGCGTGGTCCTTAGGGCAATAAACACTTCCAAAAGCAATGTGAAAAGTTTTCTAGAGTGAAGGAAGGTGGTGTCAGAAGCAGCAAGCCACCTCGCCAGGGTGAAATTAAAAATGGGTTCTGAGTGATGGTATAGGATGGAAAGGAGGCAGCATACCAAGCGTTGCAAATAGGGCTGTAAATGGCACACTGCTTTACCTTGGCCATAGGGACATAAACTGTAAATGGTGGGGTGACAAACCTTAGTGGTTGAGTGTAAGGCAGAATCCTGTGCAGTTCCCTTGGGGACCACTGCAAGAAGATTAAGACTACATGAGTAAGCAGTAAACCCAATTGGTAGCAGTCTATACCACCCAGATTTACCTGGTAGCTGTGGCTGAGCAGTCAGACTTCTCTCAAGAAGAGTTAGGCAGTATACAGAGGATAAACAATAGGGCCAAAAACACAGTAGAACAAGCAACACTGACCAGAGCTTTGTATCAAAAGTATATAATTATTTATTTAACACACACTTTAGAAAATACACTAGCACTATTAATCAAAAGCAACAACACAATCAGAAAAGTATTCACACCTCCCTTAGCAATTACTAGACAAGTCTAAGTCAAAACACCACTTTTTGTCAAAACAGAGGTGAGCGTGTAACTTAGATGGCACTCCAATAATTAGGTTAAAGGGAGAGAAAAAGGCAGGTCATAAAAATAAAACAGTTCCCAACACTTTTAAGAGACAAAAACAAGTTACTGAAGGCAGAGTGTACTGCAGAGCCAAAGTTCATATGCCAAGCCCACTTTGAATGGAGCAAGGCGAAATGTGCCCAAGATCAATCGGTTTAGAAATGCATTCAAGTCTTTGTAAAAATGTTCAAAAGAGGTTGGGGTGATTCAGCAGGTAAAGTTAGAAGGTCTGGGGCCAACCCAGTTGGAAAGCCAAGGATTTAAGGGTCACCTTTAGCAATCTGAAGAAAGGGAGGCCAGGTAGAACACAGTACATTAAAGAGCCACTGTAGACACGCCCCCCCAGTGATGCTCGTCACGCCCCTCTATGACGCCAGACGGGGCCGTCCTATTACACATCTCCTCCCCACGCACCATCAGCCAATCCCGAGCTGACCCCGCCATCAACTCAGGAAGTGGCCACTCACTGAATCACACCGTCTTGCAGTCTGGCCCAGCCGCAACGCAGCACCGATCCCGCCTTCAGGTAAGCACTCCGGCTCCATAATGATGCCTTCGGACCGCACTCGGCCCCCCAGCCCAACACACCATGCACCTCATACTACGGGTGACTACACCCCTGCTCTGCTACCACGGCCGCCCCGACCACCATACCCCGGGCTCAGCCTTCTCCCAACGCTTCAGCGCCCCACTCCCGAGACTCACAGACCGAGAGCGCCTTGCCCTCACGCTCAACCCCTCTCCCCCACGGGCACGACATGCACAGCAGACCCAGGCCCAGACCCCCTGCCAAGTACCTACCCACCACGGGGTCCCCAACTACAGTACCCCTGACTACCAGCAACCTGGCGGGCCCATCCGGTGCACCTCAACGCCACAACGAACCAACCCCCTGGTACTACACACTCACGCTCTACCGCCCAGTCCTATTCACATTAACAAACAGCCAGCCCGGCCCTACCACCTCCCAGCTGCACCACCAGCAATCTAAGCCAATCCGCGCCACGAACAATCAAATCAATTGTACTCAAGGAAACTATCCCATGGAATTCTGGTCCAATCATAACCCAACTCTACTGGTTATTAACAGACCAGCCTAACCAGCCTCCACTGGTACCCAAACCTGGGCCACCAGCTCAACTGCGAGTCTGCTGTCACCTGATTTTGGTAAGCCCTAACCTCCTTGGCTTTCTCATAACCTTCTTGCTGTTACCTACCCAATCTACCAACTGGTACTAATATACTCCTTACTTTCTCCCCCTTCTCATTCCTTGGTACTCTGTCTCTTGAATGGTACTCCATGCTTGCTCTCACCAATATGTCTGGTAACCTTAATCATCATGATGAATGTATTTTCGTAAAGGCCACCCTAAATCACCACAACTCACCTCACATCACTGCCCCGATGACGTTGACTACATGTGCTATGTATGTTACTCTTGTGTTTCTCAAACAATACTGTCTCAAAATATGTTGAATCTGTACAAAATGTGATTAATCAATACACAAACCATATATGAAACTCATATGATGTCACTACGCCGGGACCCTTCACTCACACCATATCACCCCACTCACCATAATCGCAGCTTGATAAAGACTTCAGTTGAAACTCGCGTCGGCCTTTTTTAGTTTCACCAACTTGGCACGGAAAAAGATAATATCTATGTTGTTTACACACTAATAAAACCACAACTCACATGACTCAAGGACTGGGCTATTACTATCAGATCTTTTAACAATTGGTCTACCAAATCCAGCCAGCGCCAACCACTAACTAAGGTTTGTCACCCCACCAATTACCAAACCAACCGGGAACCTAGGAGTGGCTCCCAAGACAAACCATGTACCAGGCGGCAGGCTAAATAACTACTAACACCAACAGGAGGTGCGCAGAGGACCGGCTGACCCGACACCAATACTCCTCAACCCCCTGAAACTGGACATAAACTGTACTTTGCAGGTACTTATGGATGAGGCCCTCTGGCATCACTGCTTACGTGCAGTACAAACTGCTTGACAGACAGGGTCCAGCTATTGGAGCGAAAGCTGATGAATCTCTAAAGAAATGTAAAGTATCGAAAGCCACAGACATGTCCTTGGGACTGGCATTCCAGCAACCGATAAGTCAACGATTTCCCTCGACTGTTACATCTTTCACTAGGGGCCATGGCTTCAGGCCTTTTCAGCCCTTGGCACGGAGGTGGGAATATCTTGTTTCTGTGTGCCTAGAAGCGTCCAGAGACTGTTAACAAGGCCAGGAAGAGGTAGAAGTTCACAAACTACCCGAAGACATGGTTGTTTGGTTCCCACAGCAGCCTCCTCTCAAATGCCTTTTTGATTTCTCACCACTGCATTCGGCATATGTAAGAAGGAGGATCTATGGTTTTTGAGTGATTGGGAAGGCATTATTTTAGAGCACTGGCTCCTTCAAGTGGTTTCTCAAAGATATTGCCTTCCCTTCATTCAAAAACCACTAGATCATCCCCTGAGAAAGGACAAATTCATGGTTGAGATGTTTGTTCACATTCTCCATTACCCTAGACTGGTTGTTGTCTATCTACCTGCAGAATGCTTATTTCGAGGGGATTGGGTCCTCCGACGTATTCCATATCTTTGGCAGTAATCACCACAGCTGTGCTGCTTCGGAAAATGTTCTGCGTCCTGCGTCGATGATGTCGGTTTTTGTGAAAAGCCTGTTCGTGACGATGTCTACCTCGTCTTCAACCCCGCATCCGGGCTTCAAGAAATGTGGGGTCTGTGGGTCCAAGGTGTCGGTAACGGACTCGCACGACGCTTGCCTCTGGTGCCTCGGGGAGGCCCACGACAAGGACGACTGTGTCGACTGTCAGTTGCTCACAGCCAAGGCCTTGCGGGAGCGCAAGAAGTTGTTGGTAGGTAGTGTGTCCAAGCCCCGGAAGTCAAGGTCTGCGGGGCTTTCGACAGATGATTCGAGAGGCGACTCTCCGCGTCATCGTCGGAGGTCCTGTGGGTCTTTTTCCAGGAGTCGGCCTCGCCACTCCTCTGCCTCTTCGAGGCATTCCCGGAAGCGCCGGCATCGGTCGCCTTCCCCGTCCTCTTCCAAGGACTCCGCCTGTCGGCGGGTTGCTTATCTCACCATGCAAGCGACACCGGAGGAATGGGCTTCCTTCGGGAAGAAGATGTTAGCGATTCTCGAATCGCAGGGGACCGGTCCGTCCGCGCTTCCGAGTGGGGTCGGTCGTGATCGGTCGAGAGACAACGCTCGCACGCCTTTGGGCTCGGGTGGTCGGCACGGTTCGTGGGAGAGGTCCCGCTCGGACAAGGGCAACCGTTATCGCCATGCCCGTTCCAGGTCCTGGTCCTCGATGCGCTCGAGACCGCGTGATCCTGTGCAGTCTTCGAGGAAGACATCGACGCCTGTGACACCGAGGTAGTCGACGACCTCTCTCTCGAGGCTCCGCCTCTGAGGGGGTCGTCGACGCTGTCGGCACCTAGGTCGTCGAAGGACATGCTCGGAGCTCTGGCTTCGAGGCCTGTGTCGACGCCTCCGATGCTGGCGTCGACGCCGATTGGCTCGACATCGATTCTCTCGACGCCGGCGCCGACTCGTTCTGTGCCCTCAACGCCTTTCGAGGCGGTGGTGTCAGAGGGGCCCCGTGGCACGGGGTACCCCCCAGAAAGGCTCTGACTAAGGTCAGGCATAGCTTTGGTCCCCATGTGTCTTCCTCTCACCACCTGGAGTACATTTCAGAGGGTGATGAGGGCTCTGATGAGGGCTTGGTTCAGGTTACGGTGCCAGATGAGCTTCTCTCGGGCCATAACCAATTTGATGACCTGAGGCAGTCGCTGCATGATGCCAGTGGACTGGAAACCTCTCCGGAGGTGGAGTTTTGTAGGCCTGAGCCTGGCACTCATGGCGATTCTTCGTACCGGCGCCTTATGTCTTGGGTCACCGAGTACTTGGGATGGTCGGCTCCCCCAGGGGAGTTTGTTCAGGATGATCTCACGGACATCCTCGATCTTGGTCCCCACACTGACCCGGTACTGCTGTTTCATATGGCTCTGCAGAGAAGGGTGGCGGCGGCTTGGACTGCTCCGGAGAGTCTTCCCTCAAGTGGATCTGTTCGCCTCCAGTGTCAACCGGAAGTGCGAAGTTTCTGCTCGTGGGAATTTCCTCCAAAAGGAGCCTTAGGAGACGTGTTCGTGGTGGAGTGGCCATTCCCACTGCTGTACGCGTTTCCTCCAGTCCCCGTCATCCCGCAAGTACTGCAGGGGTTACAGAGGTTTGGTTCCCGGATGATCCTCATTGCTCCGGCGTGGGCCCGGAGGACGTGTACCCGGACATTCTCGACTTGTCGATCTGCCCTCCACGTCGTCTTCCCTACCGAGATGATCTGCTCTCACGGGAGGGGGGTCAGGTTCTCCATCCAGAGGTCAGATCCCTCAACCTTCACGCTTGGCTTCTGAAAGGTTGAGGTATAAGGATTGGGTCCTCCCTGAAGACATGTTGGAGGTGTTGCTCTCGGCTAGACGGCCGGCAACAAAGTCTCTGTACAGTTGCCGTTGGCGTAAATTCTGCGACTAGTGCAGAGTTAAGAATGTGGATCCTTTTGAGTGTGACATTCCCATGGTTCTGTCTTTTTTGCTTTCCTTGGCCCACAGGGGCTTGCAAGTGGGTACCATTAAAGGTTACATGGCGGCACTGTCCATATTTAAACGCTCGTCTGAAGAATGTTCCTATTTTAAGATTCCTTTAATTTCTCAGTTTTTGAAAGGGCTCACTAATGTGTTCCCTCCGTCACCTTTTCTGGTGCCCGGTTGGGATTTGAACCTTGTTCTTAAGTTTCTTATGGGGGCTCCGTTTGAGCCTTTGCATTCTTGCCCTTTGAGACTGTTAACTCTTAAAACTGTGTTTTTGGTTGCGGTTACTTCCGCTCGCAGAGTGAGTGAGTTACAGGCATTTTCAGTTAAGCCACCCTTCACTGTGTTTCATAAGGACAGGGTTGTCCTTCGAGTTTGTCCTTCCTTTCTTCCGAAGGTGGTTTTGGAATTTCATTTGGGCCAGAAGGTTGTTCTTCCGGCATTCTATCCTCCTCCGCATCCTGATAAGGAAAAGGAGAGGCTCCATAGGCTTGATCCTAGGAGAGCGTTGAGCTTTTATATTTCACGCATGTCCCGGGTCAGAGTGGGCGATCAACTCTTCATTGGTTACGCTGGAAAGCGTTTGGGACAAGCTGTGACGAAACAGACACTGTCTCATTGGATTATTTTGGCTATCTCCGAGTGTTACCGCTTGGCGGGTAAGGACCCACCGGCTGACTTGCGGGCCCATTCTAACAGGGGTATGGCTGCATCTACTGCCCTACAGAGGGGTGTTCCTATTCATAACATCTGTGATGCAGCCACCTGGGCTTCTGTACATACTTTTGTACGTCACTACTCCCTCGATTTCATCCGAGGACAGGATCTGGCCTTTGACAAGGCAGTCCTTTATTCCGCAATTTGATTGGGCGTGCTAAATTTGTGTTCTAAATTCTTTTCCCACATCCTTGCTTTGGTACTGCTTTGGGAGTCTGTCAAAGATGTGGAATACATCGGAGGACCCAATCTCTTCGAAGAACAAGTTACTCTCTTACCTGGTAACGTTCTTTCGATGGGATGGTCCGACGACGTATTCCATATCGCTCCCTCCCTACCTTCCCCGCTGCAGAATTTCTTATGCGATTGCAGTTTACGTTTCCACAAGGCCTTGTGTGACTGACTGGCAGAAGACTGGTATCGTACGTTCTGGGGGAAAAAACTACAACTGAGGCTACGGGCGTCGTGCGTCCTACTTATCACATCGGGTGACGTCAGCCGTCGGAGGAGGTCCTCTGGGACGGCACATCGACGTCATTGACGCAGGACGCAGACGCCGAAAATTTTCCGAAGCAGCACAGCTGTGGTGATTACTGTCAAAGATATTGAATATGTTGTCGGACCATCCCATCGAAAGAACGTTACTAGGTAAGAGAGTAACTTGTTCTTCTTTGTGCCCATCCATCTGATGCACCAGATGTTTGTTTGGTGAGACCCATTGCCAATTTCGTATTTACCTTTTTGTGCTGACCTCAGTCTGAGGTGCCTCACCAAGCCAATGATGGTGGAGGTATGGGTGGTAGTGAGTAGGTTAAAGTCTTCCCCCTACCTGGTTAACTGGCTCCCCAGGGCACGGCCCCTGAAGCAAGTGGTTTCCCACCTACACAGCACCTTCCATCTGCTGCAGGGTTTGGGCTTCTCCTTTTTATCTGAATCTTCTTGTGTACTCGTTTGGGGGATGGCTTTTCTACCCGACAGCAGGGTAGAGAAAGTCTTGCAGATGGTAAAACAATTCCAGAACTTGCAGCACCTGCCAGCCCTGGCTTTACTGCGTCTTCTGTTGTTGGAAAACAGCCTGCATTCTTCTGGTGCATTAGTCCTGGCTACAATGAGATCTCTTGAGTGGTTGCTCAGATCACAGTGGGCCCAGTTTTTGGCGACTTTAAGTTGCAACTTGAATTGCAGAGCACCTGGCCTGCTGCACCCAAAAGGATAACTGGAAGGCAGGAGAAGTCTTCTGGCAACCATGACCAGATGTGACCATCTTGCCTAGTGCTCATCTGAGGGATCTCTGAGTGAGCAGAACTTGGTCCTTGCTGGGTTGCAAAACAACTTGCAGGAGTGGCAGGCGATCAGGATTAACCTTAAAGCCTTCCTACCCTCCATCAAGGTGAATTGTCCTGATTCTGATGGACAACATAGTGGCCATGTATTACCTGAATAAAAAAGGTTGTGTATTTGGTTGCTGCCCCTTTGCAGTGAAGCGATGCAGCTTTGGTCCTGGATGTTGGATAACTACATTTTCTTCTGGCAGCCCTTCCGGCTGGGAAGAAGTATATTCATGCTCTCACCAGGCAGAGCCCGGTCTCCCACAAATGAGGAGGTTCTTACTGAAATATCTTTAGTCTTTGGAGGAATCCCTCAAGTGAAGCTGTTCGCCTACAGTGCCAACAGGAAGTGTCAGCAGTTGTGCATTGGGGAATTTCCCCTGAGGCACACTTGGGAATGGGTTGTTAGGAAAAATAATTTTTGCTAATTTAATAACGTATTATTAAATTAATAATACTCACCTACTCTCCATACACGTCAATGGGACACCTTATGTTTTTCTATTGCTTTGATTGTTTCCTGACTTTTGGAGGTTAGCAAAACCTTTTTGCTCCTCTTACCTTGTTAAGCTTATCTGTTTTTTGGTGCACTGATCAGTCCCTATGATGATGAGTGCAGGACGGCTATTCTCCATAGTAAAATTCAGTTTGTTTTTGTCTGTACACATCCTCTTCAGTGAAGTGCGGTAGAGACACTGTGTCTCTAACTTAATTTCTGGTCACTTTGTGGTTGCTTGCGTGATGTGTCCAGGATGGGCTGGTGGCAGCGGCTATATTTGTTTTTGTAGGCCTGTGCATTTCTGCATTTTACTGCTTAATGCCACTTTTTGTATTTTATTGCTTAATGCCACTTTTTGAATTTGACTCCTTAGAGTACTGTGATGAGTCTGATGATGTCATCACTCCTTTCCCGGAGGTGGCCTCTCATGTGGCATGGGGACGGCAGCTGCTACCTGATCCTGACCCTGGGGCCGGCTATTTGAGGGAAGATCACGTGAGGGGAGGCGACCCTCGAGGAGGGAGGGCCCTGAAATCAGATAACACATGGCATCCCCATTTCCCTTCAGGAATACCCCTTCTATTCTTCCTACCTTAATGGCTTATTGTGATCACTCCCTTCCCCAACCCTTAAAACTTGCTGCCAGTATCCCTCACTATTCTGCAACCAACAGAATAAGAATGACCGAGCCGAGGAAAAGGTGGCAAGTAATGCCAAATACTCAGCAGAATCGGAAGACGCAGTCTAGTGTTTGGGGGAAGCCGATTGGCTCCAAGCTACTCCCTTCCTGACGTAGGTAACTGAGTGTTGCAGCCGGCTAGGTCACTGCATAGGAAGCCGAACTGAGAAGCCTACCGGCGAGTGGGGAGAAGGTGAGAAAAGGACTGCAGGAACTGGTTGGCCATGCTCTGATTGCAGCAGGAAGAGCAAAGGATCCTTCCTGGTGACTGCAGAACCGAGAAGCAGTGCCTAGGCCGCCTGAACACGGAGAAGGGCTCAGGATCGAAAAGGCAGCCGCGAAAGACATGGAAGCCGCCTACTGAAGGCGCTAAGCCTGGGAAAAGGAGGCGGGATGCCAGGGCACTTCTGAGTCATTGCCGATAGAGATCTGAAGAACTCCAGAGAAAGCCAGTGAGCCCAGAGAAAGGAAACTGGGTCAAATGGGTGCTTCTGCAGCGCCACCAAGTGCCTGATCCATGAGTCGGGTGACCCCGAAAAAGGAGGTTGGGTCACTGGGACATAAAATAGCGAAAGTGAATGAAAGAGGGTTTGTAAACCGATGCGTTGACAAAACCAATACAGAATTATTATAACTGTGTGAATATGAGAAATGTCAGAAAAAAGAGTGAATCTGGCAGGGGAGTATACCAGGTGTTTGGACATTTAATAAAGGAAGAAAACAAAAATAGGTTTGAGACCCGGTGAGTTAGGCAGAATCCTGTGCAGTGCCCTTTGGGACCACTGCACACAATTAAGACTACAGGTGGTGATACAGGTTTTACCTTTGGTACAAGCCTGTACTACTATGTCATAGTGGTAGAAGTGGCGGAGCAGCCAGGCTTATCTCAAGAGTATATGAGCAGTAGCAGAGATTACACAAAGGGACCACAATTACTGTGACTCAAGCAAACACTGACTCAAGGTTTCAGGTAGAAAATATAAGTACATTTATTTTTAAACCATTCGTTATGAACACAACACTTCTATTAAACTTCAATAAAAAACACACATTAAATATACTACAACTAACCAATTCACTTTGTACAGTAAGTCTCAAGGTAAGTACGCTGTGTTGGAATGAACCGGTATTAGGCACAAAAACACCTTACCGTGAACACGAATGCGATTGTTTTTTGACAGTTCGGTCTACTAAACAAACGCGTATCCGTGACATGAAATGCTACCGAGGCAAAAACACACTTCGCTCCTGAGATACCCAGAGGGAGTTATAGGCAAAAATCACATGCAATATTTTGGTTAGACAGGCAGAATCAAGAAACGCTCAGAAACAGGAGTTCAAAAGTCAAAGGGTCAGAGCCAGGGTGGAAGACACCGGGGCCAGTTGCCGAAGAGCACACGATCTAACAGTTCACGATTCAACGGAGCCAAAAGTACTTGGATATTGTCAATGTTCGGAAGCAAAAGTTATAAAATGGAGGGAAGACAAGGTCCAGCCTTGGGAATGAAGAAAAAGGGATTCACCCAGTTTCCTCAACAGAACACAGTACCTTGTTCCAATGGTGCAGCTGGTGCCCTGGCAGTTGTTCCTGTTGGTTTCCCTCAGACCCACGATTCCTGGAGCTTCATCGAGAAGGACGTCTGAAGGGGGTCTTCACCACACAGGGATGAGGCCGGCAGCAGCAACACGGAATAAAAGGTGCGCTCCTTAAAAACAGGAGAGGCTCTTCAGGTGGCTATCCGGACCACTACAGCAGTGTGCAGCGATTTCGACCACGAAAGAGGATCCTCTGGCTGTAGAAGATGAGCTGGTATCCCCACCAAGCTCAAGGAAAGAAGACTCCGGACCGGATCTTCTCTGAGTCGTTGAAGGGCAGATGGCTCAGGACTGCAACAGGGCTTCACCGGGACAGGGTAGTTGAAGCAGCCGTCGTTCTCTCTGCTTCTCTTTGGTTCCTTGTAGTTCCAGTGGCGACTCTCTGACTTCTAGCCCAAGAGACCTGCCTTTTATGCGAAAAAAACCCATTCACACAGCCTGGCTGTCAATCACCCAGCAGGGGGGTTGTCCAGCCCGGACAACTACCCTGGCCAATCATGACAAAGTGCGACTTGGGTTTCCTAGGATACCCTGTGCAGGGGGTAATTACACCCCTCCCTCACATTCAGCCCACCTGGACACCCAGGCGCCTTGAGGAGGGCTTCTGGGCAGAAGCCCGCCAAAAGACAGTGAACAAAGAAGGCGAACCTAGTTTGCCGCGCAAAGTAAAACACAAGAAGGACTTTAACAAAAAGAAATGGCGAATAAACTCAACCAGAGCCAAAAGAAAGACGATTTGGTCAAGCGGGTTTATGTTCTAGGCTAATATAATAGCCAAGAACAATACCACGTCTATCTAATATAATCGCGGTAGAAAAGTTAGGGTACTGCCACCAGCCAAGTCTAAATGTTAAGAGCGAAACAATGCTCTAGGAAGTACAGATAAAAAAGGGATACGAGTTAACCCTTTCCAGTACTCCATGGAAGATGGGGTGTACTGGATCTGTGGTAGATTGACTAAGTAAAGTTAATGGAAAATGTACCCTTTTCTGGGGGACAGTAGTCGCATCAGAAATGGAGTCGAGGGAAGTCTCAAAGACAACCCTGTGCCACGGCACTGAAGGTGCTGTGTGATGCAGACAAAGAAGGGGGCTAATGAAGTGGTGTACTTCAGAGTCCACAATCACAAAACAGATGGAAACACATAGCAAAACACAGGTAAGAGTGGGGGAAAAGCTCTCACTCTTACCAGGTGAAAAAAAAAATAAACTCCAGAAGTCCAGCAAAGCTGCTGGGGGACTCACTAGGTGAGGGAAATTTGCCATAAATGAGAATTCTCCCTAACACGGTGTTGTGGTGAAAAGATTGGGAAAGGTTATTTCCATTGGAGTGGATTGTAATACCAAGAGGAGAGAGACATCCTTTTAGGCCTTAAATACCTTGCTTATTCTTTGGAACTTTTTGTTTGAAGTGGAAAGAAACCTGGGGAATGGAGCCATTCCCAGGAACTGTGATCTTCATCTATCTGGAATTTGTTGGAGTTACGTTTTTTTCATATTTTTTTTTAAAACTGTCAGTCATACACACATTTTGTGTACACATTACTTCTTAGTTGTATGTAGTATTAAAGCGAGCAGTGTCACCCAGATATTACATGTTCTTACAATCCTAAGCTTCAAACCTACCCTCAACAACTTAACAGTATTTTGACCCCTGCCCCCCTCCGCCACCCCCCGGACGTGCACAAGTTGTGTCAGTGCCAATAAGTGTTGTTCACACATACCCTATCTTGTTGCTATGGTACGCTCCGCCCCCTCGATAATTTTGTGGTATACATTGGAGTGAAGCCCATCTCTGAGGCAGTTTCTCAGGTTGGGTTCATATGTATGGTTCCAAGAGTTCCCAGAATCGATCTCCTCTCGCTGAGGCTAACCTCGATAGCCTTTTATAGGCGGCCCGCTCTAATAGACATGTCTTCGAGAGAAGTGCGGTAGTGGTGGGTGTTGATTTTGCCTTCCAGTGAATAACCAGGTGCTTACGTGCAGTGAAGAGTATAAAGCCCATGAGTCTGAGTTAGTACGTCTGTGTGCCATTCATTTTCATCTGCCTCCAGCAGCATCGCATTGGAGGTAAATGCGATGTCTGCCCATCTATATCCAAAATGTGTTGGTGCACCCTACGCGGTGAGGGCAGGACCACATTATGTGACCCATAGTGCCTATGCTATTGCAGCCTCTCGAATATACTGCGATGGGGGTTATCCCCATTTTAAAGAGCTTGGCTGGGGTGTAGTATTCTATACTGAATTTTCTGTTTTTGAGACTTTGGGAGACTGCCGGGATGGCCATAAAATAATTGAGGATGTCTGAGATAACTCTTTGCACCCCTAAGTCTTCAGACCACGCCACTGCAAGTGTGTGGTTTCTGCTCATGTTGTTGGGGATTGACACAGAATAGAACGTGAAAAGATGCCGGAAGACATTGAGATGCTGTTCCATTTCTTTCTCGCATAGCGCCGGGGGAAGGTGGCAGGATTCTTCTGATGTATGTCTGAGGATTGTGGACTGTATAGTACGATAATGAAGCCAGTCCCCCGGACCCAGTCCCAGTTTGTGGCACGCTGCCTGAATTTTCAGAGAGTCCCCTCCTCGCCGAGGTCCATTATCCTTACCTTTGCCCATTCCCCCTCCTGCTTGGGGTGTACCTTCTGTGTTTGTCCATATGATATTACCGCCCATATGGTAGACCATGCAAGTGCTTCCCGTGTTGGTACCCCCTGCGGGGCTCAGAGTAGGTACCATTGGTTTATTGTCGGTCCTACAATTGGGTGCAGTTTTAAGTTTTCGGCGTAAGTTTGTTTAGTCGTATAGCCATAATCTCTATTGGGGATAGCAAAGCCATCAGAGCCAGTTCCATGACCCTCCAGCTGGTGTTGTCCCTCACATCTAGCCAGCGTCTTATCAGGCAGATCTGAGCTGCCTGGTAATAGGCTTTTAATGATGGTACTGGCAAACCTCCATTTGCTTTGTCCGCCTGCAACACATTTAGACGGCTCCACGCTTTTTTCCCTCGCTATATAAATTTGGCGACTGCTTTGTCCAGATCTTTAAACATCTTGGGCCTCATTACGACCCTGGTGCTAAGTGTTTAACGGCACCATAAAAGGCTGCAGCGCTGTTAAACACTTAGCGCCTTACTACGAGGTGCCTTTGCGGGACCCGACCTGAACGGCTGGTCTAAACCAGCCGTTAAAGTAGGGACCCGCAAAGGGACCTTGGTGCTAAGTACGGCACCGCAATTTGCGGTACCGTACTTAGCGCCTTCCCCATTCCCATAGAGCCCTATGGGGCGAAAATGGGAATGGGGAAGGGCCATGGTTCAATGGGGAATTACTGCCCCGCCAACCTTGGAATGGGGTGGTAATTTCCCATTGAACCATGGCGGACCCGTTACAACACCGGCACCAACCATGGTGCTAATAGCACCATGGTTTAGCGCCAATGTTGTAATGAGGGCCCTTGAGTGAAGGGCTAGTAGGCAGCATCATATCAATGTATGTTAATTTGGGGAATTAGTTATTCGCTAAGCATTGGATCTTTCATAGATTCAGATGCTTGAATATTCCCCGTCGTCAGACTGGGAATCCTCGGTGATAAATTAAATAATAATAATATATATATATTTTTTTAATATATACTGCCACCTAGCAGTGCATGTACATAGCCCATTATAGCCTATGAGCCACTTCATTGTGTAGTCCCTCCACCTCACTTTGGTCCTTTATGGCCCCAGCCAATGAGGTGGCAGGGCTTAAGCTCCGCCCCCGGCAGCCATCTTCAGATTTTTCACCGCAGTCTATCAGACACAGGGAATCCTCAAGCTCTCTGAGCTTTCTCAAATTCTTTCTACTTTTGTGTGGAATATATTTGTAAAATATATTCCATCTTGTTCCCCTTCTTAGGGGCTTTCTTTCCAATTAACCTTGGTGGCAAAACTTGTTGTTTTCCTCTCAAAATCGTCGACTGAACTTCTCTTCAGAAATGGAGGCACCTCAGGCTGTCAGGAAGCCTTCCCTGTTCAGGGACTGCACGAGGTGCAAGAAGAAATTGGTCTACTACAAGGACCCCCACGAGCATTGCATTTATTGTCTGTACCCACATGACATTAAAAAATGCGAGATTTGTAAAACCTTTTCCACTAAGACCCTTCATGACAGGCATAGAAGACTCCTTTCATACCTGGAATCCAGGGATCAATCTTCGGACGAAGAGTCTGTCAGAACAGCTCCTGTCCAATCCAGCATTCCATCTGAGAGGCAAACTTCAAAGAGAAGGGCCTCTTCAGTGGAAAGGAGTTCCTCTCCCAAATCCAAAAAGAGGAAGCTGGAATTGATACCCTTTCTGCCTCCAGTTGACGTATCAAGCCAGAAAAAGTCAGCAAAATCTGCCTCCAGAGGTAAGGAGGAGTTTGCAAAAAACAGGGGGGGGGGGCAAGTCGTCGGCGGGTAAACCGCCCACGAATGAAGGGAAAGGTAAAGGCCCGTCATCGGCCATACCGTCGACGAAACCAGCATCGACGACGACGGCGCTTAAGACATCGTCGACAGTTAGATCATCGTCATCGGACATGTCGACCGCGAAGCAATCGTCGACGAGCAAGAAACACCACTCGTCCACGAAGCATTCCTCCATGACGCAGTCGTCCACGGAACACACTCCACATTCGTCAACGAAGCCCTCGTCGACGGGAAAAGGTCAGTCGTCGACGACGAATCCCTTGTCGACGGGAAAAGCTCAGTCGACAGCGAAGCCTCCGTCGACGGGACAATCTCTGTCGTCGACGGGAAAAGCTCAGTCGACAGCGAAGCCTCCGTCGACGGGACAATCTCTGTCGTCGACGGCGAAGCCCTCGTCGACGGGAAAATCTCAGTCGTCGACGAGGATAACATCATCCATAACGCCTTCAGAGGCACCGCAAATTTCGGCAGTTACAGAGGAATTACTGCCTCTCACTCTTGAAGCTCCTGTCATTACAAGCAATATCATTGAGAAGAATACTGTAACTGAACCTCTGGTACAGCAATTTTCACCTTTGGGGCACATGGCAGAACTTCCGGATATAATTCTTCAGGAAGAATTCTCCGATGCGGAAGTGGTGGAAGAGTCCATCGGTCCCTTACCGAAGCAATACAGCCCTCCTTGGCACCCGTCCACGGGAGAATCCGAATATCCTCATGACCCGGTGCTCATGTTATCCGTGCAGAGGATTGTAGAAGAATTTTACAAACGGCAAAGGGAGTAGCAAATTCCGATTAATCCCATTCCTAGAGAGTCATCCCCGATTCCAGGCACATCGGGTTGCTCTCCTTACAGGAGTAGACCGCAAAAACGGATGAGATCACCTGCTCGAAGACCGAGGAGCAGCACCCACAGTGCTTCACCTACAAGAGTCCCGTCACCACAGTCATCGCACAGACCGCGATCTCCGGACGTAGATCCCACCATGGTACCGTCCACCATCTTGGTATCAGACTGGCAGGAGGATCCTTTTGGTGAATTTTCGGAACCAGAAGAAGGAGAAATTACTCAGGAGCCAGACGATTGGGATGACTACGTCGTCGAGAAGCCCAGGAGGAGAGACTCGCCGGGCAAGGCCTCACCACCGGATGATCTCGTCTCTTTCCACACCATAATAGGTAAAGCCGCAGAACTGTTTAAAATTCAGGTTTCTTCGGAGAAAAGGCAATCAGTGCTCTACGAGCACAGGGACAAACGAAGGAGGACAGTGACCACAATTCCCCTCCTCGATACCATCTGGGATTCCGGATCCAAGATCCTATCTACGCCCTTATCGACTCCGGCGTTGGTGTCCAGGTCAGAAAAGAAATATAAAGCTCCGGATTCGGCACCGCTTTGTTTAAGGGGTCATACGAAACCGGACTCAGTTATTACAGTGGCGGCCAGAAAGAAACTCGCCAACCCCTCCTCACCGTTGTCGGCCCCACCGGATAAGGACGGACGTAAATTGGAAGCCATGGGCAGGAAAGTGTCATCTTCTGCATCACTTACAATCAGTGCCGGTAATGCACTGGCCATGACCGCAAGATTCGATCGCGAGCTTTGGCTCTGCATGTCTAACTTGGCGAAACAATTACCACCGGAGCTCCAGGAGGAGGCAAAATCCATAATCGCGGATGGTGAAGCAACATCGGATCACATGATCGACGCAGCAGTTGATGTGGCCGAATCAGGCTTCAGACAGATGGCGCACGGCACAGTGCTCAGAAGGCAGGCCTGGATGAAGGCTACTAACTTTAGACCTGAAGTTCAGGCGCAGATACTAGACATGCCATTTGACGGCCAAGATCTCTTTGGGAAAAAGATAGATGACCATTTGAAGGCAATCAAGACAGACACTGACACAGCCAGAGCCATCAGTTCTTTAAAGGACAAAAGTAAGGACCATCGGTCTTTTCGTCCCTTTAGAGGTTCATCTTCCAAGTTCAGGGGATACAGTCGTTCGTCCTATGGTCAAAAAGCACAAGGCGGCACGTACCAAGCCAATAAATATCAGTCATCCAACAGATACGCCCATAGAGGCAGACGTGGCTCCGCCCAAGGGAAGTCGCAAGGCAAGCAGAACTGACGACCAATCCCCCCCCCCCCTTCGCCACGCCCCGGTGGGGGGAAGGGTGAGCCAGTTTTTCCAGCGCTGGCAGTCAATTACATCGGACAAATGAGTGTTACAGGTGATCCGAAAGGGTCACACCTTGGAATTTCTGGACCAACCTCCTTCCCTGCCTCCAACTCCCCGCAGAGTGCATATGCTAAGACAGGTCATGTCCGAAGTGCAAAAACTGCTCCAGAAGGCAGCAGTAGAGCCAGTACCCTATTCTCAGAGGGGAAAAGATTTCTACTCCCGATTTTTCCTCGTCAGAAAGAAATACGGTCAATGGAGGCCCATCTTGGACCTGAGGGCTCTCAACAAGTTCATCAAGCGCATAACTTTCAAGATGGTAGCTCTACAAGGGGTGCTACCTTGGTTAAACAAGCACAACTTCTTGGCCACTTTAGACTTGGAGGATGCATACTTCCACATTCCGATCCATCCAGCACACAGGCAGTTCCTCAGGTTCACAGTGGGAGGGCTCCACTTTCAGTTTCAAGTGCTTCCGTTCGGTCTAAAATCGGCGCCAAGAGTTTTCACGAAGTGCCTCGCACCGGTAGCGGCAAGTCTCAGGAGAGCAGGAACGGACGTTTTTCCATACCTGGACGATTGGCTGATAAAGGCAAGTTCAGCTGCAAAGGCTCGTTCGGCAGTGTCGAGGACGGTCAACCTTCTAAAAGAGTTAGGTTTCTCCATCAACCAGACGAAGTCCTGCCTCGTTCCCAGCAAGGTAGCTCTCTTCCTGGGAGCCGAGCTCGACTCCAGCATTCCCAGAGTGAGACCATCCACAGAGAGAATAGCAGCGATTCTACGCTCAACTTCGAACTTCCTACAGAAAGAGACAACATCTGTATGCTCTTACAAATCCCTATTGGGCATGATGTCATCATGCATATTCCTCATACCGAACTGCAGGCTTCGCATGAGGCCGGTTCAGGAAGCTCTGGACCACCAATGGAAACAAGCTTTCGGATGCTGGGAAGACATTGTCCAGATTCTATCGACGTTGCACAAGGCCCTTCGATGGTGGAACGTTCCGAGGAATCTTCTACAGGGAATGCCGTTTCAAGCACCGACATCGACCCTCCTGCTGCGGACGGACGCTTCCTTATCAGGCTGGGGCGCTCATCTTGCGGACCTCCAAACCAAGGGATCTTGGTCGGCACAAGAGTCCCAGCTCCACATCAACGTGTTGGAGCTCAGGGCCGTAAGGTTGGCGCTGAAAGCCTTCCTACCGGTTATAGCTGGTCAAGTTCTTACGGTCCAGACAGACAACACGACCTCCATGCACTATACAAACAAGCAAGGAGGCACGAGGTCTCAGATTCTGTCGCAAGAAGCCCAACAGCTATGGGCATGGGCCTTGCGCTACGGGATACAGATCAGGGCAGAGCACCTTCCAGGAGTAGACAATGTCCTAGCGGACAGATTAAGCAGAGAATACACAGCGTCACACGAGTGGGAGTTGGACGACAGAGAAACCCGACGGATATTTGCCTTATGGGGCCATCCGCAGATCGACCTTTTCGCCACCAGGAGCTCAGGGCCGTAAGGTTGGCGCTGAAAGCCTTCCTACCGGTTATAGCTGGTCAAGTTCTTACGGTCCAGACAGACAACACGACCTCCATGCACTATACAAACAAGCAGGGAGGCACGAGGTCTCAGATTCTGTCGCAAGAAGCCCAACAGCTATGGGCATGGGCCTTGCGCTACGGGATACAGATCAGGGCAGAGCACCTTCCAGGAGTAGACAATGTCCTAGCGGACAGATTAAGCAGAGAATACACAGCGTCACACGAGTGGGAGTTGGACGACAGAGAAACCCGACGGATATTTGCCTTATGGGGCCATCCGCAGATCGACCTTTTCGCCACCAGGAACAACAAAAAATGCAAGAGATTTGCGTCAAGATACCCCGAGCACCAATCGCTGGGAGACGCGTTCTCAGTGGATTGGTCGGGGAAGCTCCTCTACGCCTTCCCACCCATTCCCCTCATGTCGAGGGTACTTCGCAGGGTGAAAGAACAGGATTGTTCCTTGATTCTTATTGCACCCGATTGGGCACGGCAAGTCTGGTACCCGACGCTGAGACATCTATCCTGCAAAACCCCGATTCGTCTCAAATCACATTAATATCTACTGACACAACAGAACCGCAAGGTCCTCCACCACGACCCGAGGAGCCTGTCCCTCAAAGCATGGTTCCTGAGCAGCGTAAACTAATGCACCTAAAGTTACCATCAGAATGCTGGGATATCATCAGGGCCGCTAGAGCCCCGTCCACGCAACTCACCTACACCAGAAAATGGACCAGGTTTTCCAAATGGTGCGAGACCTCTGCGATCGATCCCCTCACGGCCTCGGTTGATCAAATTCTGCCTTACTTGTTGCACCTGGCTAAATCAGGGCTCTCACTGTCCTCTATCAAGGTCCATCTGTCAGCCATAGCGGCCTACACAGTAACCGCGGAGACGCAAGCCTTACTCTCCTTACCAGTGATCAAGATCTTCCTTAAAGGGCTGATGCGTACTTATCCGCCTACACCAGTTCCGGACTGGAGCCTCAACACCGTCTTAACAGCCCTCATGCAACCTCCCTTCGAGCCCATACATAGATGCGATATGAAATTCTTGTCCTGGAAGACATCCTTCCTGGTAGCCATCACATCGGCCAGAAGGATCAGTGAGTTGCAAGCTTTGTCTTCGGAACCTCCATTTACCTTGTTCCAGAAGGACCGCGTCATCTTCAGGCCTCACCCGAAGTTCCTCCCCAAGGTACTTTCGGAGATGTCGTTCACTGAGCGCATTGTTTTACCAACCTTCTTCCAGAATCACGCTTCGGAAGCGGAAAGGACATTACACTCTCTAGACGTTTCTAGGGTGTTGAAGTTTTACTTGCAAAGAACCAAGGAGTTCCGCTCCTCAAACCGGCTATTCATTTCCTTCTCTGGCCGTACCAAGGACCAACATATATCCAAACAAAGCCTGGCACGCTGGGTATCGTCCTGCATTACCCACTGCCATCAGTTGAAAGGCGACCCTTTAACTAGACCACCGTCTACGCACTCCACCAGAGGAAGGGCGGCGTCAACAGCATTCCACGCAGGGGTGGCCTTGAAAGACATATGCAGAGCTGCCACGTGGAGCACTCTCCATACTTTCGCGAAACACTACTGCCTGACTGAAGATACCAACAAAGAAACTGCAGTTGGACAGGCAGTGCTCCGCCATCTCTTGGTGTAAGGTAGGACCAGCCTCCTTTCCCACCTTTCCCGAAGTATGTAACCGTTGTGTTGCTGCATGGTAAAGGTTTGATCAGAAATATGTTTTTTCTGTAATTATGCATATCTGTTTATAATGGTGGCATGTTTTAACTGCTTGGTATTCTATTCAAGCATCTGAATCTATGAAAGATCCAATGCTGGAGAAGTCTTAGTTACTTACCTGTAACTGTATTTCTCCAGCATTGGTATCTTTCATAGATTCACATGCGCCCGCCCGCCTCCCCTGAGAGGCTGCTCCTATGCTCGGCATCCATCATACTGTAATCTCTACGGTTCAAAATCTGAAGATGGCTGCCGGGGGCGGAGCTTAAGCCCTGCCACCTCATTGGCTGGGGCCATAAAGGACCAAAGTGAGGTGGAGGGACTACACAATGAAGTGGCTCATAGGCTATAATGGGCTATGTACATGCACTGCTAGGTGGCAGTATATATATATATATATATATATATATATATATATATATATATATATATATATATATATATATATATATATATATATATATATATATATATATATATATATATATATATATATATATATAAAGAATTTATTATTATTTAATTTATCACCGAGGATTCCCAGTCTGACGACGGGGAATATTCAAGCATGTGAATCTATGAAAGATACCAATGCTGGAGAAATACAGTTACAGGTAAGTAACTAAGACATCATCAGCGCATTGATCCTTCCTGTCAGGGAGAGGGCCAGTGCATCCCATCTTCCTAGGTCTGCGCTGATTTTGTGTAAAATCTGTGGGTAGTTTAGGTCTCGTAGTTCGCTGAGTGAAGCACTGATATTGATCCCGAGGTATTTAATATGATGCATTCGAAGTGTGAATCAGGTCACCACGCCTGGGTCCCATGGCATGTCTCGCCTTAGGGGCTTGACCTCAGCTTTGTTTCAGCTTAGTTTGTAGCCCGCTGTCGGCCCGAATTTCTGTAATAGCGTCTGTATGTATGGTAGGGATGTGGGGCCTTTACTTATATAAAGAAGTAGATCTGCGTATAGGGAGACGTAATGCGCTTCTGTACCTTGATATATGCCCGTCCATCTGGGGTCTGTGCGTAGTTTAATAGCAATTGGCTCAATGGAAAGTGCATATAAAAGGGACGATAATGTGCATCCCTGGCGCATTCCCGATTGTAGGTCAAACACGGGTGAGGCAACACCATAAGTGACTACTGACGCTGTGGGGTCTGTATATAGAAGTTTGATCAATTGTATGAAGCGTGGAGGGAAGCCATATCTGGGTGGGACCCGAAAACATGAACTCCCATTATAATTTGTCGAACGCTTTCTATGTGTCAACCACAAGTATTACATGCTCCTGGTCCCGGTCTCAGCTATTATGCATAGCAGTCTACGAATGTCGCTTGAATGCCTATTGCGTATGAAACCCGTTTGATCTTTGTTTTGTGGATTAAGTGTGGTAGACATAGTTCTATTCGCTGTGCCAGACATTTTGCTAGAATTTTGGCATCTGAATTTATCCGTAAAATCGGCCTGTAGGAGCTGCAAACCTCTGGGTCCGACCCGCACTTGTGGAAGACTGTTTGCGGCTTGCATTGAGGGCAGCAGTTGTTTCTGGGCCACCATCTCTGAGTACCGCCTCCAGCTGAGCTGCGATCCCCTCGTTCATACTTTTATATACATCGATGGGAATCGCATCCGGACTGGAAGCCTTCCCAGGGCAGAGCGAGGAGATTGCGCGTGTAATTTCTGAGGCTGTAATGTGTGCGTCTAGGTCGTCTAGTTGGTCTGCGGGTATCCTAGGGATTGTCATTGAGTCAAGGAATGCCTCCATGTTCTGGGTCATGCATGAGTCAGATGCAGTGTATAGGTCACGGTAATATTCTGTAAATTGTGCATTGATGCAATCTCCTACCACCAAGTTGCCAGCGGCATCTCTGATTGAGGCAATCAGCTGTGCGGCCTGTCTCTGTTTAAGTGCTAGTGCCATCATGTGCAGTGGTCTATCACTTTCAAGTGTTTGTGACCAGCTTGTGTGTAAGAGTTATGTGCCCTATCGGCAGTGATTTGCCTGAACTCTGCTCTGTTTTTTGAGTATGGGTTGTAGTTGTCTATCTCTGGTCACTTTATGTTGTCTTTCTATTACTCTTTTCCGTCGGTCTGGATTCAGCTTTTCAACAGGATTTACATTTCTGCACGCATTGTGAGATACATTGGCCTCTCAAGAAGGCGTCCCAACATTTGTAGGGGGTTGTACTCCGGAACCAGGATTGTTTCCAAGAAACCGTCTCTATCGTCTTGTAAGAGCGCCATGATATCCGGGCATTGTAGAATGCGTAGGTTTAGCCGCCACGTGTCTGGGAGTGTAATTTGCAGTAGAACCGGGGCATGGTCTGAAAAGGGTGGTCAGCAAAATTGTACAGTCAGTGAATAAGTGTAGTGTGTTGGCTGGGGCCATCCAGTAGTCTAAGTGGGAATAGCTGTTGTGTTGATGAGAGTAGAATATGAAGTCCTGATGATTTCTATGAGTATTTCTCCAGATGTCTTTTAAACGTGGGTCTGTGATCAGTGTTGGTAGGGTTGCCTGCTTCTTCGGGTTAGTGTGGTTACCGGAAGTAGTGCCCTGGCGATCCATATTAGGGTCAAGAATTACGTTGAAATCTCCACCCACATTGTGAGATTCCCCATAAATTGAGCCCATTCTGAGAATGTATGCGTGAAGGACGACGGCATGTCTTTCGTGCAAGCATATATATATATTCAACAGTGTGAGAGGGTGCTGATGGACCTGACCCTGAATAAGGACATATCTTCCCTACCTGTCCCTGCAAGTATACAGTACCTGAAATGGGACCCTTTTATGGATCAGGATGGATACTGCGCGCTTTCCCTGGTATGGTGAATGGGCTCTTGTTCCTACCCAGCCGCGTTTGTTTTTCTGATTCTACTGTAAGGTGGGTTTCCTGTAGAAATATATCTCCCTGTAGGTCCCTTGTGTAGTTCAGCAGTCTCCTGCGTTTTATAGGGTGTCCCAACCCCTGAATGTTAAGAGACACTAAGGTGATTTGGTCCATTACATAAGTATGCAGGTGGGCCTGTCGCAGGGCTGTCGAATCTACTGTGGGTAGTTCCATTTTAGGGTCTGCAAAAATTGAACACATCATTTGTCGTATCCCCTGAACTTCAAACATTTGGATCAACTTCCAAAGTAAAACAAGACTTAAGCTTAAACACAAGCCTAAAAATAACCATGAACAGAAACATTGGGTAGGCCAATGCTTGGCCAATGAGCCCAAATATGGGGTTTGTGGGTATGAACCTGTGAGTTCACACCCTTTCCCATATTTTGCAATACCTCCAAGGTTTCTTCCATGAACGTATATACCTGTCGGGCACAAGACGGCCGCAGGTGATGGTGAATGCATTGATGTGTAGCCCTTCCTTTATCTCTGTGATGGTTGTATGGGGTAATGTTTCCACAAGCGTTTACGTGGATTAGCGGCTTGCGCTGCTCCTCCCTCTATCTGGGGCATTGGGGAATTTCTGCTTTAGTAGAGTTAGACAAAGTTGCCTCCGAAGTCACCCAGTATGCTTTCTTTGATCGGGATCCCATCCCTGTGGCCTTCTGCTTGCTTTTTGCCATTTCCGTTTTGCTCGGTGTCACTCCATGAGGGGTGAGGGAGGATGGTCAGTTCTTGTAGCCTCTGCTGTTGTCGTTTCAAAGTCTGTAGTTACTAGTGTACACTGTTGTAAAAAACGCCACGCCATTCCGGGATCATCAAAGGAATGTCATTGTCTGTCTAGTTGGATGCACCATATCGCCGGAAATTTGAGGTAATGTCTGTGATCTGTGGATTTAAGTGCCTTCGAGATTGGATTGAAACCTTTCCGCCATCTGGACATTGGGGAATTTCTGCTTTAGTACAGTTAGACAAAGTTGCCTCCGAAGTCACTCAGTATGCTTTCTTTGATCGGGATCCCATCCCTGTGGCCTTCTGCTTGCTTTTTGCCATTTCCGTTTTGCTCGGTGTCACTCCATGAGGGGTGAGGGGGGATGGTCAGTTCTTGTAGCCTCTGCTGTTGTCGTTTCAAAGTCTGTAGTTACTAGTTTACACTGTTGTAAAAAACGCCACGCCATTCCGGGCTCATCAAAGGAATGTCATTGTCTGTCTAGTTGGATGCACCATATCGCCGGAAATTTGAGGTAATGTCTGTGATCTGTGGATTTAAGTGCCTTCGAGATTGGATTGAAACCTTTCCGCCATCTGGACACCACCATCGAGTAATCATTGTAGATCCTGATATCTGTTTCTCCAACACAAATTGGAGCTGCGGCTCTGTAGGCATTCAGGATGCCCATCTTGTGCTGGAAGTTAAGGAGTGTCATGGTTATTATTCGAGGGCTATCATTTGGTGCAGGTTTTAGTGATAGGCGCCTGGTGTACCCTCTCTATGGTAAGATCTCTTGCTTTGTCCATGTGCAGGGTTTCTCGAAAGATGTCGTATGCATATGATTCCAGATCTGACCGTTATGAGTTTTTTCTGGAAGTCCGACCAGCCTGAGGTTGTTCTGTCGATCTATTTTCCTGGTCCTCGATCTTTTCTCCTAACTTTTACACTTCTCTTATGACCCCATCCAGGTCTGAGCTGTCGTTTGATTGTTCTTGATTGCGCTGATTATTAGTTATTGGTCGTCCTCTCTGCTTGTTCAATGAGGCAAATCTGGATGTCTTGGAGGTCATTTTTTATGTCCTGTACTGTTGTGTTCATTTCCTGAGTGCTGTGGACTATTATCCTCACCTCGGCCAGGTGGAAAAGGTAGTGTTCCAAGATCTGCCTGCTTTGGAGATCACAGAGCCTGGGGTTCCTTCATGACTTTGCGCCATTGTTTCTGGGGGTGTTGTATTGGCTCGATTGTGTTTGGGTTGTGTGAGGGTGTTTTAGCAACACCTGTATCAGAGGATAAGCACTCTGTATTCTGCTTTAATGGTAAGGTGTAGTCTCCTTCCCCTCAGCAGCCTGTACCTGGACCCGTATCTGCTGTGGGAATGCTAGGGCGAGGTGGGAGGAGGCCCTTCTGCTCAGTCCTGATGGTGTTGCACTATTTACCCCTTGCGTGGTCCCCCTTTTTATCCCTGTGTCCTGCCAGGTCTTCTGATGCCTAATTAAGCCAAATCAGCATGTCCCAGGGGGTACTGTGCTCCCTTCTGTGTATTCCAGCAGAGTGCCAGTGAATTGGTCCCTGTTCATACTTCTCGCTGCGCTGTTGACTTACTGAAGGTTGCGTCAGTTGAGAGCGTAGGAGTCTGCGTGGATGCAGGCTTTTCCTCTCTGCTTCATACAGGAAGTGTATTCGCCGGGCTGTCTGTCTGTTGCGGGAGGGTGTCAGATTTGCCGTATGCAAGATGCATTCCAAGGTCAGGTCTTCCCCGCCGATGGCCACCAGTGTTTATCGCTGGTGCACGGGTGCCTTTAGCACTCCGCGGCTTAGCTTCACTGTCTGGGGGCGGGATTCGCCTCAGCCTTTCCCGGTGGAGCTCAGGTGAAGCCTGCCACCCTCGGGACACTTCTTCACGCCTTTATCCCGATCCACCTGACTCTGGCGTTGGTGTCGGTGGGGATGCAGGTATCTCGCTCGTCTCACCCCCCCCTCCCACATGTTAGGTGCTCTGCGGGCCGGTTTACCTGCTTGTCCGTTCCGGCAGATTGTCAGCATCGCCGTTTTACATAGTGTGTTCCGGGGTGGGATGAACGGATCCTTTCCACGCTGCTGACAGTTTACATCTGCTGTCGGTGCGCAATGGTCCCTTACGCGCGTATGTTCGCATTGCGGAGGGCGGTGGTGTCCAAGGGAGCTCAGACGCAGGCCGTCTGTGCATGATAGGTGTCCTTATGCTGGTTCTCATGTGCGGTTTTCCTTCAGAGTTTGTCCCCACACTCTCTGGCTATTGTGGTTCATTAATTCCTCCATATCTACACAATTGAAGCGTTCCAACGGGGTAAATCATGACGGTGTATGCTGCCTTGGCTGGAGCTCCGTCAATCCACGGCCATCTTGCTCGGGCTCTCGAGCGCCCCATCTTTTTTTCTTTTTGAACTTGAACATTTGTGCACTTTCCAAACCAGAGACAATACCCTTGTAACCTTAGAGTTAGTATTAGAAGGGAAGGGCTAGTTAAGGATTTCCAACACAGGATGTTTTTGCTTTGGAAATCTTGACATCGGCAGACCCTTAGTTTTGGTTGAGGTAGAGAAATACCTCCTAGACTAGGGACAGTGAGGCATTTTCAAACCCTTTATTGTTTAATAAGTGTTTAGCCAGTACCATGAGTTCTGTGTCCGTGTCTCATTCCTAGCTCCTCACATTACTATATACTCCAAAATGGCAGTACCACAAGATTTTCGCTTGTCTTGTGGCCATCTTTTAGTTTGATCTTCCTGCCCTGGAGTGACTGGATTCTCCATATATGGTAAGCCCTGCCCTGGGAAAAGCTCCAGCTTTCCCGGGCAAAGTAGTGGTCTGTGTGTGTGGCAGGGTCTGTCTGACCCAGTCCACATATGTGCCAGAGTGCATCTGTTGCTGGGCAGATGCAGTGGCCAGGGGCTGTCCATGATTGGACATCCCTACTGAGTTTGAATGGTGCAGATCCTTGCCATTTTTGGGTTGGAGGCAACTCCAGCCAGGATTATGGATAAGAGAGGGACTCGTCATTGTTTATTTCGGATATATAATAATCCATAAAACACATGTAAATATGTTAATGAACAAAACATGATAAAAATCACTTTCTTAAAATCATCAGTTACACCGAAAGCACAGTAAAATATCTGAAACTTGCTTCATAATATTTGTATCACTGTATCTTTTTTTGTTTTTATTTGTTTTGATCATTTAGATCTTTACAAAAATTAAAATATTCTTTTTCCAGTATTTATCATTAAAATTTTCAGTAAGTCTTTACATTTCTTGCTATTAAAGGGCTCAGCGTTAATATAAACGTTTTTGTAGCAAGGCCTAAAGAAAACACAAAACAAAAAGCAATCAACCAGGAGGCCCAATATGCAACATCTACTTTTTCTCAACCCCTTCTGTCTTTCCAATGTCCCCAAGAAACGATTTAAATGGAAACTATTCTTGCCACTTCCACGTTAACCCTAATTTTCTTCTGGAGCATTGGTCTCAATCTGCCGTGCTTCTTTAGAGGTCAGGCTGGTCTTTGTTAAGACCTGACCTACTGCAATTGGTAAGGCAGTGCTGTGTCCTGATGTCAAAAGGTTCCAAAAGTTTTATGAAAGCAGGTACTCTGTTTTATTTACAAACTTCGAAAAGTACATTACTCTCGTTTACCAAGTCCCTTCACAATCTTGAAGTACATGCCGCAGATTTTGTTTATTCGGGTCTGCACAAACATTGCAGAAAATAATAGCATTCTGCCTTTGCCCTCTAATATTCAGAATTTCACCTGTGTGAATTAAGTTTAGACGTGTTCGAAGAAAAATATTTCTTGAATCACTATCTGGATGTTTTTGTAGATAATTCGGTACTTCTCCCAGCTTTTTGTCAACAATTGGGAGGCTATTCTTTTGTTTTGCGAGTCGCATTTCCAACCCTGTTTTAATCCAGTCCATTGTTTCGGTTTTCTTTTTTCACTTTCTGGGGGTTTTCTTTAAGTGTTTCCACCAATGAGTCAGCCTCGATCAGTCTTCTCATCACTTTTACTTCCAGCTGTTGCAGTATCTTGGACTTATCCAAATTATATTGTTGTTTTATATCCTCGTATAGCGAGTTTCTTTGTGGAATTATTATTAGCCTATATAGTGAGAGCAGTCTCCAGGCCACCTGTTGCCTCAACGATTTGAGGCCAAGTTCAAATCTTAGAACTGCCATGGGGAGGCAGTTGGGCAAGCCCAGAGATATTTTCCACATTGGCTTTCCACTTTTTGCCAATCTATTTCCCATAGTGTCGGTTGGGCCTCCATGCCATACAATATGACCGGAATTATTTTGGCGACATAAAACTTTAATAATGGCATAATTGAGAATTTACAGAGGCCATAGAAGATCTTTTTCATCTGCGGCACTGCTTTCCCCACCTTTACCTTTATTTCCATTTTTACTTTGTTGGCTGAGGGAGAGGAATATATATATATATATATATATCAGCTCATCTACTCTTGTGATGGCTTCCCCTTCAAAGAACCATTTTCCGTAGCATATGTGCTTATGAGGGTGTTTCAGCACCAAGATTTGGGATTTCTTTGAGTTTACTTGCAAACCATTCATTTTAGTGTAAATACTTAATCCATTCAATAGATGTTGTAATCCTATTGCTGTCCTGTCAATCAGGACGATGTCTGCATATGCGAGCCAATGGACATTGATGGAACTGAGTTTTGGACTCGCCATAACCCATGATTGCAAGAAGTCTCCCAGATATGACAGGTACAGATTAAAAAAGAATGGTGCACCCAAACAACTTTGCCTCACACCTTGTTCAACTCAAATTGAATTTGTCAGATGGCCTACTTCATCTAGTCTTACCATCAATGAGGTATCTTTATGTAGTTCAATTAGTATTGATAACAACCTTCCTGGCAGGCTCCAGTCTCTCAGTTTTGCCCACAGTTTCTCCCTGTTGACTAGATCGAATGCCCTGGAGATATCTATCCAGGCTCCATATAACGGGCCCTCTCCATGATTTTTAGAATATTCTGCTAAAAGGCTCAGAACAAAACCATTTAATGATGTGGACATGCCACGACTGAATCCTGTTTCGAAGTTAGAGATGATATTTCTTGTCTTTGCCCAGTCCTCTAGTTCTATCAAGAGGACCTGCATGAATATTTTGCTTTCAATGTCCAGGAAGGCGATTGGTCTATAATTCTCTGGTTGAGATCTATTGCCCCCCCCTTGTAGAATGGTATTACTACTGCTTGCTTCCAAGACGGCGGAAAGCTTTTTGTCTCTATTATTTCACTATAGAGATTATACAGGAGGTTTGCCCATGTTTTTATGTTTATTTAGAACCTGGTAGGTTAACCCATTGGGTCCCGCTACCTTCGAAGATGAGGAACTCAAAATAAGTTCTTCTATTCATTTTATGTCAAATTTGAGTTCCCACCGGGTGGCTTCCCATTATTCTTCCTCAATCTCTAATGTATTCTTAAAGTTCTTTGTGAGATAGTCTGCCCAGTTCTTTTCTGTGACCACTGTATCATAAAATGGATCCATCAGACGTAGCTCTTCTTTCTCAAACATAGTCTAGGAATCAAACAAATTTAAATGCACTAGATTGCATCGGAAGGCGATAGCAACAATAAAAAGGCAGGTTGCCACTGGTGAAAAAACCAGAACCCTTCAAAAGAACATAGATACTGTTTCCGTACGTCTTTATATATGGGACCGAAAATCAACAGATGGGCCAGGGTTTCATCAGCACGACACACAAGTTGCACTGATAGAAGACCCAACAGCCCATTTTCAAATTACTGCCTTAACCTATATTGCATTAAATCTGGCTGTTATGGAGATGTATCATTTTAATGCTTTATCCCCTCTCCAATTGAGACCCCCAGTGCTTTTTGCTGGACTTCTGGAACTTTTTCTTTAAATCCTGAATGAGCTGAGCCTTTCTCCACTCATTCATTCTAATGAGCTCTATCTTTTGGAACTCTGTTCTGTGTTTTACCTTTTATATGAAGTCTACTTTCCTCCATATTTCCTTTAAGGCAGCTGTACTTTAATTTAGTAACACACAGCACCTTATGTGCAGTGTGTTAGGGAGAATTCTCTGTTGAAGCTAATTTCCCAAACCTAGTGAGTCCCCCAGCAGCTTTTCTGGATTTTTGGTGTTTATTTTTTTCTCCTGCTAAGAGTGAGACTCTTTTTCTCCCACGCTTAGACATGATTTGAGAATGTCCTTTGACTGTGAATGTGTTTTATGGGCTATGGGGTCTTTTACTCCATAGGGCTTCATGTGTTTTTGGTATGTGTTACACAGTACCCTCAGTGCAGGAACACAGGGGTGTCATAGTGGCCCCCAAACATAGACTCCATACCCTGGGACTGACTACTGTCTCCCAGGGCATGTAAAGTCACCATTGGCTTTACTAGTCTCAAATTGTGAACAGAACCAGTACAAACCATCATATTGTGGAAGTACTGGTAGGGGTAATTCGATTGCCCCTGGGTCTGTTTTCCAAGAGGGCACTGTCCAGTCCCCCCTTGTCGAGTGTCTGGCTGGTGGCAGTGGATACCAAGCGAAATATTCCACCGGAATATTTCTTATGGGATTTTCCCATTGTATTTAAACGTACCACTTTTTGGTGCAATGTTAAAGATACCGCCGGGTTATTTATTTAATATTTTTTCCCCAGTTGGGTCTTTTTGCCAGGACTCGGTTTTAAAATGGTTTGTGTTTGCCTCTGAAACTCTAACCCAAGTCGAGACCTTTGTTCCACTTTTTGGCGGGCTTCTGCACAGAAGCCCTCCAAATGGTGCCACTCTGTCTGGGGTCTACAGGATGTGTGGGAGGGGGATTAGGCACCCTGGACTGAGTTGCCTTGGCAACTCAAGTCGCACTCTTGTGTGATTGGCCCAGTGGTGAGCCGCCCAGCTCACCACTTAGCATGTTTGAGTCACAGCTAGGCTGTTGAATGGGGGGTTTTCTGCATAAAAGCAGGGCTTTGGGGACTGGAACTTCAGAAGTCGACACAGGACCTAAAGAATCCGAAGAGGGGAGAAGCTGAGCCATCTACAACGACGACACCACCGGTGGAGCCCTGCTGTACGAACTCACCACTTCCCCGACGACAGAGGAGATCTTCTTCCAGGAGAGTCTTCTTCCCTTTGAGCTGGTGGGACCAACCAGTTCGCCTTTTTCGCCTTGCAGGACGTCTCGTGGTCGAATCGCCTGTGCCAAGCACCCTGGCGGCCGGATAGCCACGCTTCACCACTGACCGCGAATAAAAGAGCCATACCTTTTTCATCGAGAACTCCGCGGCTGGTTTCTTCCCTGGCAGTGTAACGACCTCCAGCTTTCTTCCTTGTCGAGATCATCTCTTCTTCTGGTCAAAGCCACGACTTGCACCCGCTGCAACTGCCCCCGCTGGAGTTTTCTCTCCATTTCAGGTACTGTGTCCCGCCTGGCCTCCCTTGCAACGGACTGTCCAGGGTGTCCCGTAAATCCTTTACTTTCCAACTGGGTTGGCCTCCATACCTTCTAACTTTATCTTTCTGAACTGATCCAACCTCTTTTGACATTTTCTGCAAAGACTTTGAGTGCATTTCCACTGTGTGATCTTGGGCACATTCCGCCTTGCTCTCTCCAAGAGTGGGCCTGGCCTATGAACTTTGGCTCTACAGTAGACCCTGCCTTTCCTGACTTGCTGTGGTTTCTTAAGTGTTGGTACTGTGTTATTTCCATAATCTGCCTTTTCTCTCCCTTTTTAACGAAGTATTGGAGTGCCATCTAAGGTTACGCGCTCACCTCTGTTTTGCTAAATAAGTGGTGTCTTAACCTAGACTTGTCAAATAATTAACTAAGGAGGTGTATATACTTATAGTGACTGTTTGAACTTGCTTGATATATTAGTGCCAGTGTATTTTCATAAGTGTGTTTTAAATATACTTTTAATACCAAAGCTCTGGTCAGTGGTTGCCTGTTCTACTGTATTTTTAGCCCTATTGTGTATACTCTATTTACTGCCTAACTCTTCTTGAGAGAAGTCTGACTGCTCAGCCACAGCTACCAGGTAAATATGGGTGGTGCAGACTGCTACCAATTGGGTTTTCTGCTTACTCCTGTGGGCTTAAACATTTTACAGTGGTCCCTAAGGGAACTGCACAGGTTTCTGCCTAACACAGTGTTACTGGGAACCCTTTGGGTTCTCTTTTGAGATTCTTCCTTAACTACAGTTATTAAGGCTAGAGAGATCATAAAACTTTGTATTCCGAGAGATTGGCACACACCGCCTTTATGTGGAATGCCAAGTGGATACCCTGTATCCCCCTGCTCTTGCTCCTGTGACTTTTTAGTCACATAGACAACCTTCTAGTTATGGCTGGTGGCAGTCAACGTGTTCTACCAACTTGCATATTCATTTTTACTGCAGGCTATCTCCATAGCCACAGTTAGGCACAATCAGGCACCTGTTTGCTATCTCGGGGCTTCTTTATTTTTTCACCATTTCTAGCATGGTTGTCCTTTCCTTTGTTCTCCAGCATGGGGTCTGGCATGGATTCACATGCTCATGAATATTCCCCGTCGTCAGGCCGGGAATCCTCGGTAAAGAAAAAATCAGTATCAGTTTCGTTTCTGATCTCTTTCTCAGTAGTAACCAATCACTGGTCTCTGGGTCAGACTGCCCTCTCCCTAAGCCCCACCTCTGGCAGCCATCTTCAGATTTTTACCGCACGCTCAAGTGTTGAGAGCTCAATACGAGGACTCCCGAGCTTTTGCTGCGTTTTTGTGGTTTTTCAAAGAGAATTTCTCATTTTTCGGTCAAATAGAGCCTCAAGCTCCACCGTCTCTACATCCAATTAACGGGGATCCGTGTTGGATTTTTCTACGCCCCTCAAGGATGAAGATTTCGTCGAGTTATGCTTCTTGGAGGATTCCAGAAGTTTCTGCGGCCTACCCGAACATGGCCCAGGAGAAAGGAAGCCCGACGCCCGGAAAGCTGTTCAGGGTATGCCCTGGATGCCAGCTGCAGAATGTGTTCAAGGAGGACGAGCACTCGAAATGTCTCTACTGCCTTCATGAGGACAAAACGCACGTGGAGAAGAACCCGTCCCCACGGGAGGGATCCCGACGAAGGTGACGACGAGAGTGACGGCGGCACCGACGAGGGTCCTAGGCACCCGTCGCTTCCGGAGCCGCAGGATAACTCTGCGGCCATTTTGTTGGCGATACAATCCTTATGTTCGGAGATAAGGACGAGATTGCCCTTACCACCGAGGATCCGGAACCAGGCTCGACGGAGGAGCCAGAGCCAGGCCCGGCGGGAAGCCACCCGAATAAGAGAAGACCGATCCATCCAGCCCCGCCTTTTCAGCCCTCAGGTCCTGCTCAGCCTTTAACCACATCCTCCGTCCCTGGGGATGACACGGGAACGGACACGGCCACGACGGGTACCGACGACGATGGCGGTGACGACAGGACGGAGATCCCATCGCCCCCAGGCCGGGCCTCCCCGCCCAACGAGAACGGATCTTTCCATGCAATGATCGCCAGGGCATCCAAGCTTTTTCAGCTCTGCTTCTGAGAAGAAGGAAGGTTTCCTTTACCAACGGCGCGAGGACAAGAGGAAGACCGTCCTCGCCGTGCCTCTGCTGGATGACATCTGGGACAAGGGTCTCACCCTTCTCAAGAACCCGTCTACGACGCTTGCCAAGAGAGATCGGTAGGAGAAGTAGTACCGGGTCCCCGACGCGGCCCCTTCGTGCCTTAGGGCACAACCGACCCCTGACTCGGTCGTCTCAGCGGCGGCCAAGAAGAAAGCGGGGGGGGGCATCGGCCTCAACATCAACTTCCCCGCCAGACGGCAAAGGAAAGAAGCTGGACGCAATGGGACGACGAGTTATCTCCTCGGCGGCGACAACGATTAAGGCGGCCAACGCCCTCGCGATCGTGGCCCGCTACGACAGGGAGTTAGGAAGTTATGGTACAAGAACGCCCCCCTGTTGGACTTCCTACCGGATGACAAAAGGGCTGAGGCCCTGGAGATCTTGCAAGAAGGCGAAGTGGCGTCGGACCACACCATTACGGTGGCAACGGACATTGCCGACACCGGTTTCCGCCAGCTAGGCAACGGCGATTGCCGTACACAAGAAGGGTGGCTCAAGGCGACGGATTTACAAGCCAAGGTTTTGGACATGCCGTTTGACGGGAACAATCTGTTTGGGAAAACAGTGGATGAGTCCCTCCAAGCCATCAAGGCAGACACAGCTAAGGCCCTAGGTGTTCTCCGGCAACGAAGGCCGTCCTTTCAGAGCACCGGAGGCAAGCAGGGTGCCTCCAAGGGATTCGGCGGTGGCTCCTCTACGTACCACTAAGCGGCCCGCTCCTCGTCGCAGGAAGCCTATAGAGAACGAGGCAAGTCGGGTGGACCCTGCCGTCGTCGCCAGGTAAGCCAAGGCGGCAAGGCGTCCTCCAAGCAAGATTGAACCGACAGCGGTTTCGGGCCCCCACCAAAGCACCCCGGTGGGAGGCCGGCTGGCGAAGTTCGTCAGCGTGTGGGAGTCCATCTCCACCGACCGTTGGGTGCTGGACGCCCTGGCCCAGGGGCACGCCCTCGAATTTCTAAAAAGTGCCCCCCCATTCCGCCCGTGACCAGGAAGGAAAATCACATCCCTCAACTGCTATTGGAGGTAAGGGCGATGCACAAAAAAGGTGCCATCAAGCTCGTCCCGAAGAGGCTCCGGGGCTCCGAAGTATACTCAAGGTACTTCCTCGTGAAAAAGAAGACAGGAGGATGGCATCCCATCCTGGACCTGCAACGACTGAACAAATACATCAAGGCACAGAAATTCTGGATGGTCACCCTCCAGCACGTGCTGGGACAGCTGGAGGAGGGCGATTTCCTGTCGTCGTTGGATTTGGAGGATGCGTACTTCCACATCCCCATTCTAAAAGGACACCGAAAGTTCCTCAGGTTCGTGGTCCAAGGACGGCACTACCAGTTCATGGCCCTCCCGTTCGGATTGAAGTCGGCACCCAGGGTGTTCACCAAGTGCCTTGCACCGGTGGCGGCACGGCTGCGCCTGCAGGGGATCCACGTCTACCCCTACCCGGACGACTGGCTCATCCGAGCAAGGACAAGGGAGCTCGCCATAGATCACACAGCGAAGACCGTCCAGCTGCTCACAGACCTGGGATTCTCCATCAACTTTCCCAAATCCCACCTGGTCCCGTGGCAAGTCGCACTGTTTCTGGGAGCCAAGCTCGACACATTGGCGCGGCGGGCCTCACTGTCGGAGGAAAGGATAAGGACCATCCTGGGAAAGGTGCAACGTCTGCTGGCCACGGACGTGGCCAGAGTGAGGTCTATCAAGTCCACTACTTCTTGTACCAGTCCCTCTTCGCAGGAGCCGTGGCAGGGTTCTTGAGGAGGGCAAGCCCCTCATCCCAGATGTCATCAAGAAGCGTTACGGCGAGGACCGTCTTCCTTTTAGCCTCGCGCCGTTGGTAAAGGAACCCTTCCTTCTTTTCTTCGGTGCAGAGCTGGAAGAGCTCGGATGCCCTGGAAATCATAGCATGGAAGGATCCAATCTCATCGGGCGGGGACGCCCGGGCAGGGGGTGACAGGGGACACGTCCCGTCGTCGCCTCCGTCGTCATCCGTACCCGTCGTAGTCGTGTCCATGCCTGTATCATCCCCGTGGGTAGTGGACCGGAATCTTCTAGATCGGGGCCTCTCCAGAAGCTTCGCCGGGTTCTCGGACTTCCTCTTACCCGAGCCAGAGCGTTGGCTCGTGGTTGATGGCGCCGGGGAGGATGCGCCCTGCCTAGCAGCCAAGGAGCCCGACCGTTTGGCACTCGCGGTGCTTAGCCTTTTGTTGGGCCCCCGTCGCCGGGGCACCCTCACAGGACTTAGAAGACCGCTCTGACTTCTTTTTCTTCTTCTCGCCTGGCGGGCTCTTACCTTCCAGGCAGTTGTCGAGACGGAGGTGGCGATCCTTCATGGTCCGCTCCGACATGTTCCCACAAAACGCGCAATCCTTTTCCTTGTGCGTCTTGTCCTCATGGAGACAGTAGAGGCATAACGAATGCTCGTCCTCCTTGAAAACGTTCTGAAGCTGGCATCCAGGGCAGGTCCTGAACAGCTTCCCGGGCGTCGAGGTCCCTTTCTCCTGGGCCATGTCCGGGGTAGGCCTCGGAACTTCTGGAATCCTCCAAAAGCGTAATTCGATGAAATCTTCACCCTTGAGGGGCGTAGAAAGTCCGAAACGGATCCCCGTTGATCGGATGTAGAAACAGTGGAGCTTGAGGCTCTATTTAACCGAAAAAATGAGAAAATCTCCTGAAAAAAGCGCGAAAACGCAGCAAAAGCTCGAGAGCTACAGCACAAGGACTCCCAACACTTGAACGTGCAGTAAAAATCTGAGGATGGCTGCCAGGGGCGGGGCTTAGGGAGAGGGCAGTCATTGGCTGGGGGCAGTATGACCCAGAGACCAGTGATTGGTTACTACTGAGAAAGACAGATCAGAAACGAAACTGATTTTTTTTTCTATACCGAGGATTCCCGGCCTGACGACGGGGAATATTCATGAGCATGTGAATCCATGCCAGACCCCATGCTGGAGAACTAAATGAACAACGGGATCCGGAAAGGGAAAATGCATTAGTGATGGACTGGGGCAGATGCTGAACGAGCTGGCATCCATTCAGGATCTAAAACCCCCTTGAATAAACATAAGGCTGAAATTGCAAGAGGAGGAGGTGAGGGGCGCACCTGACTAGAGGGAAGGGGTTCCCTAACTCGCAAAGAATGGAAAGATGAAGGGGAGCTACGGGACGCAATTGGAAAGGCACAGCACTCAGGGGGCTGCAGGGGGGAGTTAGGGGTAAACTGGGAACAGGGGAAGTTGGGGGTGAGGGAGGGTGGGAGTTAGTGGTTAAAGGTTTCTTGTTGGACGAAAGGTCATAAAGATGCACATAGAAGCTACAACTGGGGCAGCCGCCTAGAAGGGGGAGATGTAGGGCAACCAATCAGTCTACGGAAGGGGGGGGGCAACAACAAGTAATGCTGTCACCATGGGACAACACGGAAGGTAATGCAGAGTGATGATCAGGGCGGGAGGGGAGGACATGGGGAAAAAACTGGAGATAGAACTCCCCCATCTGGGGGAATGACGGGAGAGCCCTCCCCATAGACTAACCGGAGGGGAATGTGCATTAGGTGATCCAATGCCTGTGATGGAGCCCAACAAAGTGAGCCCCAGCATGGTGTATTTGGTGGTTTGTTCGACATGGATTCATGTATGAGCTGCACGACTATGAGAAGGACATATGGGGTGGTGATGACAATCTGAATAGCTGAAACATATGAAGTGATGCATGTCGTAATGTTTATTGTTCTTGAACTGTGCCTATTTAAAATAATAAAAAGACAATTACAAAAAAATTAAAATAAAAAAATAAATAAAAAAGGTGTGTGTCGAGCCAAGTACCCCCATCAAAAGCTCTGCTCCCATGTTGCCTATATGTTGGGAATCGGAAATGCAACACGTGTAGTTCCAGTGAGAGTGCCTATACTGCAAGGAACCTTCGAGGCAAAGTATCCATTGAGAAAACCCTATATAAATGCACAAAGAAATGGTGCCTGTCTGGCTTGAGTGCCAGAAGAAATGTGCATTTGAACAAGAGGCTGATGACGTCATGCGAAGTAAGAACTGACGCACCCAGAAAAGATGAATGAGGTGAAAGAACGTACATATTCTGTAAGATTTGAAGAGTAGGTGATAAAGATGAGCAACATTTCGGGCTCCAGATGAAGATGCTCATGCTATAGAAACACTGAAGAAAATGTAAAGTCCTTTTACACTCGTACAAATGCAGAAACGCAAGTAGGAAAAAGTAATCTTAAAGGCTGGCTGCGAATTAGATTGCGGCGATGTGCCAACATATACATATGGGAAATGTACAGAACCTGGATATTCCACAATGCACTTTAGCAAGGCTTGAAACCCCATAGTTGGAAGGGATTTCAGTGTGTGGATCAGTTGGCAATTACTGATGGCAAGACGAATTTCGAGAAAGGCTTGGCTGGCCCAGCACCAAGAGGTCGAGGCCACAGTGAGTTGGGCGGCTGTAAAAAGGGTACAACGAACGTGAGAAAAGAGCAAACTCCCGTTTGAAGCAGAATGAAAGAACACTGAAGGCGTCAATAGTTCTTCATTTAATAGAATTAAATGCAGCAACAGGCTCAAGAGTGGTCTCTAGTTACATGGGTGAGATCAAAATAGCTTGGGTCAAGCTACACCGAAACGAGAAGACCGAACGATGCCACACTCCCTTTATTTCCCAGGCACAAGCAGATTATGCAAAGCCAAGTTCAAAGCCTTAATTGACTGGCAGACTGTAGGAGTGATGATAGATGTTGGGCTAATTGGTGGGGAGGCATGATCACGCCGACCATTCATGCACCTGGGATGCTAGCCTGCGTGCTGCTAGCGTGTGGAATATTCCACAAGGGTATAAGAGTGCCAAACCAATCATAGAGGGCCATGTAATAAAAAGCCCTATAGTTTGTGTAACCAATTAATCGTTGTGTATTTAGTGATGATGACCATTTATTTGGGATGGGCTTAGTTGTCCACCTGACGTAAAATACCCAATCATAACCTCTGGCTATATAGAACGTATATTTAGATTTTCCCTGAAAGCAAACCACCTTTACTCATAGGTTTTTGTAGTTTTCCACGTACTGCGAAGTCAGTAATGACGTTTTGTTATAAAAGTACTGTTTTTTCTGAAATATTTTGAGATTGTGTTGTTCGACGTTGGATGATGTCTGTTGTACTCCCTGTTTTAGATAATTGATAATAAAACAGACGCAGTTTTGCCAACTTCCCGAGTCGTTTTGTTTATTGATGTTTGAGTAACTTCTGCATCCCCATCCACCTCGAAGTATTGCTACCTCGTCTTAAAGGACTCTAGGTCTATGAGTTCAAGTGGTTCAAATGAATCATAAAATATTATAAAAATAACAGTTAAAACACATTTAAGTTTTGTAAACCGCATTCATTTTGTTTTCAACCTATATCCGTACAATGACCAGTGCAATTATTAAAGACAATTGTTGCCCATTCATACTCCTGGACCGTAGTTTTCTGAAGTCAGTTTATCCTTGTTCGCAAAACGTTTAGCTAATGCAATAGTTCAAAAATGTTCCATTGCAGGAAAATATTTTCATTGTTTTAGTAGAGTTGTAATACTTACCGTTCCTGATCGCATATTTTCATTCTGGGACCATTTACTTTCCAGAAATGTACTTAATCTGAACTTCATCAAACAAGCGTCCAATGTCCCTATTAGGGAATCCCTTAATATATGAGAGAATAAGGTTTGGTAAGGTGAACTAAATATTCCTTAGTTGATAGTTCCAAAGCCATAATTGTGCCTTTTTATTCATCAACCTCTTTGGGATTGGTACATCATTTTCTGGATTAATCACCAGTCCAATCTTATTAAGAAGGGCCGTCTGAGGAGGGACGCGGCTGCCCTTCTTGGCCCTTATTTTGCATCTTTGCCAAAATTCCCCACCTGACAACCAGAGAGGGAAAACTCTTGCTCGATGCAGTCTTACAGGAAGAAACGGTTGAGTGTCAGCCGCGTGTCATTTGGGGTTTTAAAAAGCCTCTGCTTGAACGTTGATGCAGCGTGCTCGATCAGTGTAATCCATCACCCCCCCGCTCTGCAAATTCACTTGGGGTCTGCTATTATGTCATCGACATTATGATGTGGTAAACTCTTCATAACTGACAAGGGAAGGAGGGCGCTAAGGGTTCACCAAGAGCTCAGAGGGCTGTGTGATGAGAGCCTGGTGCTTCGGGACAAGGTGCACCTCCCCGTAAATATGACTTCTGGTTTGCCGGCCGACTATTCAACTAACAAAACCCCACCCGCAGAACAGCTGCCTCTTACCCCTCATTTGGGTGAGAGGGACGAGGAGGCCTTAATAATCAACAAGAACAAGCTGCAAGAGGTGGCAGGTGGTGCCAAACTGCCGCAACCAGAGAGATTGATTCCTTCAATTACCTATGCAGGCAAAGCACACATTACTTTTTCAACCCCAGAATTGCTCTCACCAAGTTACAAACTGAAGTCTGGTTTCTACACACAACCGACTAATTTTCCAGAAGTTGGAGAAGCAATAACAGGGCTGTCTGAGAAAAACAAAAATGATGAGTCTGGCCAACAATTGAATATGGCTGATCAAACACTACTGGACCAATCTTTTGAAAGGCTGTACAATGACAGAGGGTATAACGGAACCTTCCTATCACGCTAACAACAAAGCGAGGGACTCAATGGTACACTTACCTGAAAGACTTGTAACTCATTTAGATTTACAACAGAGTCCTTCAACTAGCCAATGCCAGGAGCAAAATGCCTCATGCACCATGCCGGAACCTTATAGACAGAATAAATCAAAACTTCTTTACACCCAAAAACATTTCTATGAGAAGGGACACGAACATCATGCAGCAAATGGACACTTTGGGTCCAGCATCAATTTCAGCACTGCACCTGGTCCTGGAATCATTATTGCTTTTATACGATAATGTTAAGGATTTTGTACAAAGAAATCCCCTTAAACTAAATTCTCTGGAACAAGGAATGAACCAGTTGCTGTTAAATCATCTGAAACCTTCACCTACTAGGCAAACTCCTACCCATACAGGTTCTTCGGATACAGGGACCAGGACAGAAAATCAATTGAAACCGCCCGAGCCAAAACAAATGAAATCAGTTATGGGCAATGTGCATCAGAGCTTGAGATACTTGATTGTATAGAACTTTCTGAATCGCCCGACTCACCTTCCCCACTTGTCCATATATGTGAACAGCAACATGTTTCATGTACGGAAGAAGTGGGGCAAGGAGAGGAATTGGATATCTCAACACATGGGCAAACAGAGGCATCTACCCATAATCTGGAACAAGAGGGTTGGGTAAAATTCTACAGGAAAAAAAGGAAAATCAAGACGCAAAACACTAAAAATATACCGGCTCCAAATTTGAACAAGCGGAACAGCTCCAGAAAATGTGTGGAGTCTCCAACAATAAAGTATCGGGCAGCTAATGAATCTTCAAAAAAGGTGCCAAAGAATAAAGAAGGCACCAAAGGCAAGACAAATAAAGGGACCTCCAACAAGAAACAAGCAAAAATCACCATTTTTTTGGGTAACCCAGAGCCGTCCTTGATAGAGGCACATTCTCCGGTCACATTGCAAAACAAGACTATAAAGGAAGCAATACTCGGATGCAATCTCTGTGGTAGCAAAAGGTACTCTGGAAGTTCAGGTTCCACAATTGCTGATGACAGCGAACTCGGAAGGAGTTCTAAAACCAGCCCTTGAAATATCCTCCTTGCCTGGAACTAGTGGAGGGGAAACCCCAGAGGAATGCGATTCAGTGCCAACACAAGATTGAGATACAAAGGATGAACAGACTTTCCAAGGCACTGAAATAGGATGTAAAACAAACCTCAAACAAAACGAACACCTCAATATGAACAGGGGCCAAATAATCAATGGTTTCCAGGAGGTTGCCCTGCTCTGAGCATTACGCTCTGATGATATTTTAAAAGTGGCCTTCCCGAAAAATGGTACTGAAAGATCGGTCTGTTTTGCCTCGAACCTGATCGCCTAAATGGTTTGGAACAATCATGATACCTTAAAGACCCATGGCTACCTGCTGGAGGAATTAATCTCACCAGAGGAAATTTAAATCTTCCTGAATCCTGTCCAAAAGACGGAAAACAGAACACAACGACCACATGCAGTGGAAGGAGACACAGGAGTGACCTATCATTCGGAATGAATGGGCTTGGCTGGAAGGGGTTATCGAGATGTTCAAGAGAGAAAAGTCCATACAGCAGTACATGTGAGCTACCGTACCTTAAAGTAAAGACCTGGAACATCTGTGGGTACCATAAACCAATAGGAAACAACTTAATTGCCTTCAACTCAACAAGTTATTTTACTGCTGCAGGAAACCATGGCTGTGGATAGCTTTGAAATATCAAACCTACTGCAAACAAGAAACTAGGGGAGACGAGGGTTGACCCAAAGGAGGAAAGCCCAGAGCATTGGAATAAAGTTGGGAATGCAAACACCAGGAGATTCTGATTAACTTGGATGGTTTAATGGCAATCAACATTTATATCCCCCAGATGCAAACTAACCTGCTGATCATTATTGTGTATAGCAAACAAGACATATCCTCCATCAGGGCTATGCATGGACTCCTGGACATTTTTATTAACGGATTGGTTGGGGAGATCCGATAACCTAGGTATTATTGTCCTGGGATGATAGCTTAGGGGCAACATGCTCACCTTGGAGGCAAGACGACACAGAGCAACACAGTTTCGATCCCCGGGTCCGCGCTTAGAAACCTCTGGGTATTAAGCGCGTTATAAATAACCTATCATCATCATTGTGGCAGGAGACTAATGCAGCATGTGTAAATACCAAAAAGGGCCTTAATATGACCAAAAGAGCTAACACCAAATCTAAGTCCGACCAATTCGGCAGGCTTTGTTACAACTTCTTCGGAAACTGGGACATATGGCCCTCTACCCCTGATGACAACACAATTGAGGGATATTATACTTGGAAGGGGAGGGGAAATCATGGATAGATCATGTGTTCCTTTCCACAATCCTGGGTAAAATAGTTGACCCCTTGATTTGGGGAGAATCCCTAGGGAGTGATCACTTCCCAATTGATCTCACAGTACATCTTCCTCAGAGCTCTTATGAATGTGTACCCTCCTTAGCCTATACCACAGCAGTGGGGGGCTGCGGGGGCTTGCCATAAGGTGGCACATGAAAGCATGTAAAACCTTTATGATTGTACCGGAAAGGGAACTGGAAGCTATGACGGAAGTAGGAGAATCTTTAAATGTCTTTTAACTACAACATCAAGCTGCAAACCTGTCTAATAACATTTATGGCTAAGGGTCAATTACAGGAGCACACTACCCATCCAAGTAACTATGATATCAGAATCCAGAAGGCAAAGGCAAATAAGACATCAGCTATTAGAACCTCTTATAGAGAATCAGATACACAGTCTTCTTTTCTGGAAGCTAAGAGAAAAATTATATCCGAATATAAAAGGTCCCTTAAACTGATAAGGTGTGAAACTCACATTAAGAGAAATCAGGAGCTGATTGGGACTAACTGGTAATGATGCGTCTAACTTCTGGTCAATATTGGGGGGGGCGCTACTAATAAAAAGGTCTGAATAGTGGGGGATTGTTACATTGAGGCCCAGGTTGGGAGAAATACTTAGTGGAAAAGTACTTGCTTACAGAAAAGGAAGAGGATTTTGTACCTGAGGAACAAGGGCTACAACCCGATAAAGCATGTCTCTGGGACCATGACTATCTTCGTTGGGCCATCTAAAAAGTAAAACCTTCAAGAGTTTCAGGCCCAGATAACATTCCGCCGATACTTAACGAACATAACTTCGAGCGTTGGGCCCACCCGCTCTGGCAATTATTTAAGCATGTCTGCCTCACCCATAGGGTCCGGCCCACATGGAAGCAATCACACATAATCCCCATCTTCAAGAAATGGGATAAAATGAACCCAACACATTTTAGGCCAAGTGCCTTGCTGGATTCTACCAGCAAAATGTTGCCACAGTTCTGTTAAAAGAGCTAAAAACTCAGATCAATAAACTCAAGCTCTTATCTGTATCCCAAGTAGGATCTCGTGAAGGAATGTGCACCCCTCTAAATGCATTCGCTATGGCGCACATACGGGCAGCTGCAAAAAAGAAAAAAGCAATAGGTAATAGGTACCATCTACATGGCATCTATTGACATGACAAACGTGTCCGACACAGTCAAATGAGGACGGCTGTGGAACAAACTTTTGGTGGCAGGTGTACCATCTAACCTGATACAGCTGCTGGCTTTGCTATATACTGAGACAATTGTGAGAATAAGGCTGGATAGGGAAGGCTCAATGACAGCTCCTGTCAACACCTTTGTCGGGTTGAGGCAGGGTTGCGTTGTAGCTCATACGCTATACAATCTTTACACTGCAGACATGGTAATGATATGGGAGGGGGAATTTATAAACCCAGTCATGTTGGGCGTGGTGACACTTGACTGAATAGCGTTTGCGGATGACATTGTACTCTTTGACCTCACTCTAATCGGACTGCAGAGAAAACTCAATCTGTTGCACACTTATGCAGTAGAAAATAACCTAAAAGTGAATGGCTCAAAATCGAGAGTTCAAATCTTTTCCACAAAATGCAGACCGAAAACCACGACCTGGCGGGTGGGTGAAGAACGACTCGAGAGAGTAAATTCCCTCACTTAATTGGGGTACGATGTCTCTAATGCTGCCTCAAAGCAATCTGGGATTCAACATATTAATGCAAAATACAGCTTACTATTCGCAAAAAAGAAAAGGGTATATGCCCAGTTGTGTCTTTTTCCCATGAAACCTATAATCCAGTTCTACTTGATGCAAGTTGAACCAACCATACTGTACGGATTGGACATCAATTTAAATGAACTAGGGGGAAAATGTAACTGAACTCAGGGCATGTTGTGGAAAAAGACATTAGGCTTGGCAAACTGTCGTAAATCTCCCCCCGTCTCACCTGTGATCGGGATCTCCCTTGTTCGGCCGCAGGACTCTTCCTGTGGGTGGTTCGGGTCTTGAATAGGCTCGCCCGAGCCTCGTCAGGTTGCAGAGTGTGTTCAGAGTTCCGGGAAGTTCGTGGTTCCAGGGTGTCCAGGATTAGCGATAAACAAGCAATGTAGGGGGGAAGTCCAGGAACAGGAAAAAAGGCAAGGAAGGAAGTATGAGGATCAAGGAAGCAAATGTAGAGAGCAAACACACGTCGGGTCACTATCGAAGATAGCGTTGAGACGCGCGGACCCGCAAGGCCGTGACCAATTTATAGTACGTGCTACGACGTGAAAGCTAGTGCGTAGCACAGAGCTTGGGACGGCCATGTTGGGAGGAACAAGGAGTACAAGCCCTTCGTGACAATGACCATGAGGTCCAGAAGGGGCAATTTCGCCGGGTCATGACGCAAACTCTGTTCCTAACTCAGTGGTGAGGCACGAGTTTGGGCTAATTTCTTTAGCTAATAGAGCAAAATGTAGAAAACTGACAGATTACGCCAAGTTGCTAAATCCGACCCCTCAATCACTATATGAAGGATGGGGAAAAGATCAAACACGTACCTCAGGTCTTACAAATACCAAATTATAGGCAGAACTGAATGCCCTTTTCGCTGTGGTAAATTCCTCTACATAAGAGCTGGTTATAAACCCTGTTGGGGTGAAAAAGAAACTATTCCAGCATGATTGGACAAAAACCAACAAGCAGTTGGCTTCGTACCCCCTGTATAAAGAATATGCAAAACTTAATTACAAAAGGGAATAACTGTCAAATTACCGACTGATCTTTCTCTGCCAAAAAAAGCGGGATTTGTATTTCCGCTTTCGACTAAACCAGTGAGTGACTGGACAGATGGTGTAGGAAACAAGAATTGTAGGTTTTGTGGCATCACAGACATGAGAAACCATAAAACATCTGGTGATGGGTTGTGCCGCCTTGAAGGAAGACCGAGTTAAATATTTAGGTATAGCTACAGGTAATTAAGCCTTCTTGAGTAGCTTGATGGGGGAGGGGGGCGACCTACAGAGCTTGATTCTGGCATCATATAGATCTGCTGGGTATAATACTTGAAAAGTTGTAGATGCTAAATTTTGATGATGAAACTAAAACAGTGTAACTGTATTGTTTGTCTTCCTTTCCACTCCTGTTTTTTAATTTAATGAAGTTGAGATGGATGCCTTTTTAATATGAAGTATTATGAATTTTATGTAATTTTACTATGATTTAGTTCTCTAGTAACGTTAGTTTTTTCTCAAACTATGTACCATGTAATGTTTTTTTTGTGTGAAAGGTTCCTACTTGTTTGTTTGTGGTAACCAAAACACAATAGATAAAAATAAGGAGTTGGAATTTGTTAATGTTGTTCAATTGCTTCAGTTCTTTATTATTATTTAGTGCAAAGCCTCCTTTAATAAAGAGCAGACGCTTGCTTCCTCCCAGCCCAAACTATTTTTAAATATAATATAGAGCACATCTCCTAAGATTACGTGTAGTGTTTATTGACATAAGGCCTAGGTCAGACTTGATGAAGGCTATTGGAGTTGAGTTAGGTAGTCCCAAAATGGAGCGCCAAACATTGCCTTCAATCTTTAAGTATTTTCCAGATTGTCACTTAATGTTTCTAGCCCATATAAAATAGTAGGAAAGGTATTTTGCTTATAAAGAGCTATAAATGGTAACAATGAATAGCCACCATATTTATGATGCAAACAGTGATGTAACGCAGTTAAAACAGTGACTATTAACACGTTCTTCCACTAGAAGGGAAGTGGTTGCTTTGTTGTTAATTGGACATCCTAAATATTTGTACTTGGGGACCACTTCTAGAGAAATGTTTCTGATCAACCATCAGTAAGATCTTTGTTGTTTTTCTCAGCAAACTCAAGCAGCGCATTATTTGATGCCTGCAAACCCCTTTCAGTATGATCGAAGAGAACCTAGCCATCTGCATAGGATGGCATGTGAGAAACCTGAGGGCATCCTCACTTTCTCCACCCTCCCCACCCTCTCGACATCCTCTGCCCACATGGCCAGGAAAAGGCCATCGCTTTTGGATCCTGATCCTGTGGGTGGATATGCTAGGGAGGATCTCCTGGGAGGAGGAGCCTTGGGGAGAGGATGTCCTTGCGTGAGACATGGTATCTCTCATTCCCTTTTCACAATGTACCTTCAGTCCCAGCAGCCTTTATAGGTTACTGTCAATCCGTCCCCTTTCCTTCCTTTCAAAAAGACACTTGGAAATGCCAGTGCTATACTGTGATGAGGAAGTGATCCACTAGGAAGGCCCCTCCTTATTTGGGCAGGTTAATCACAGGAAGAAACAACTGGGAGTTGTGCACACTTCAATACATTCACACCACGTATGTACGCAGACGAGGAATAGGGCTGTGGAGGACTGCCATTGCAATAGCCAGGCATGTCCCATTAATTGGCTTAAGTATGGTCAGGCAACTGAGGTAAAGGACTTGCACATGCAAACATTTAACAGGCCCCAGGTTCATAAAATGGGAGGCTTGCAGGGAAACAGAGAAAACCCCACCTGGAGAGAAGGATGCGGCTGGCAGATGTGGAGCGGGCTGGAGATGATCCGGCAGGAAATACACAGTGTGGAGCAGGAGGGTGAAGGAGACACTGGGGCTCGAGCGTGCTGTGAGAGGGTCCGAAAACCTGCAAATCCCCTTATCCTGTGTCCGCAGCGGGAGCTGTGGGACACTGAAGTCACCCGATCGCCGTAGGCCACCAGTAGCTTACGCACAGGTAGAGCAGAACTACGCGCAGCAAGGTTTGAGGACAGGGAACGCTGCTTGCTGGGGCTCCCAAGAAGCACAAGCAAAGTGAAAGGAAGCCGGAAAGCAGAAACCATATGCCAGAAAGAGCGGCCACATACCGGTGAGTGTAAAGAAGGGAACACTTATACAGGGGCGCACCAGTGGCTGGAAGCAGGCATATTTAAATGATGAACGAACTGAAAACTATTTTTTTGAATACCGAACGAGTTTCAAAGTGTTATCAGTACTTTTAAGAATGCAACCAGTATTATTGAACACCGAACTAAAAAAGATCTGATGAATTTATGAATACAGTGAAAAGCAAGTGATGAGCACTTAGCAAGGTGGTGGAAAAGGGTGAACGCCCCGCAGTGAGTTGGGGGAGATACCAGTTATGTCAAAGCTAACTGATTGCCAATGAGAGTCGGATGATGTGAAATACCAGTTGTGGCTAAACCAAAACACTGGCAAGAAGAATCTGTTGTATGAGATATAAACCAGAAGTGAGCCGGAAGTGAAGGGCTGTTTGGTGGTGTGGCGGGTGCCAGAGGCGGGGAGGAAAACAGCCAAGAACGTGAATCGATCTAAATAACCAAGTAGGTAAACTAACACGCTCTTGGTGGAACAGAAAATCTCATTTGCTCGGGCTGTAATAGCATTTTCTTTTGAATCCGGAATCCTAAACACTTGTGCTGTTTATTGACACTGTCTCCATAGACTGTGTGTTGGGAATATCTCTAATAATCTCGTCCTGGTCCTTACATTATACTTTATGAGTATTGCTTAACGAGCGTGTGTATTTGTTGTAGCAGCCAGCCGCAGCATGTGCGAAATTGCTCGTACCGTTGATTTCTTTCTCCTGAATCTTGAATCCTGAATGCATGTGCCGTTGCCCGATACTGTCTCCATAGACTGTGTGTTGGGAATATCTTTAACAATCTCGCCCTGGTCCCAACTTTATAGTGTAGGAGTGGTGCTGAACGAGAATTTGCATTTATTGTTACAGCCACAGCGTGCCAGAAATTGTTTTCTTCCTTCCATAGCCACTAAAGAATACTGCATAAAGAGTCTTAACATCGATTACATCTAAGGGACTAGGGGATGTCTGCTATTGACAGAGCTGTACAGGGGTGTATTCTGGTTAATAATCCGTCTCCCTTAGATCTCGAACCCCCCCGAGCTTGTACACAATCACAGGCTGCTCCTTTCTGTTTTCTGTAGAGAATTGTGCATTGAAAAGTAAGGTAATCCAGAGTATGGTGGGGTCATTACGTAGTGGCAAGATTTGTAAAGGCCTGTCAAATAAAAATAGCATGATAATGAATAACAAGACTGAGAGTCTTGAGGTACACAATGTTGAAAATGTTTATTTAAAAACAGCAGAGGGGCTGCCAAACTTAACTTTAAGTATGAATGAACCAAGCCCGACCGGTAATAAAGACAACAATGAGGAGAGGAATGGGCAAGAGACTATTCCGTTTAAGGCGTACTCTCACGGACAGTCGCATTTAGAAGATCTTAGTGATGAAGCCTCCACCTCCCTTAAAACGGCGCAGGACTCAGAAATGTATGTACAGAAAGGTTTTTATGAGTATGCATGAAACAATTCTGCAGGCATCCCCTGTAAGGAGTGCAGAGGAGAATTCTTTTTACAGCGGTTTCTGACACCTCCTTAATGTCACCAGTAGTTTTTGCAGAACTCGACAAAAGAGTAAGCCTATCATGGGGTCCTTCCACGCCAATAAGAGCCAGGGGGCAGGAGCGGGTTGGATAATGTCTATCTACACAAAGCCCCAAGCTCTAATAGTGCAGCAGAGGGGCTAGATAAGCACCAGTTGCTAAGAAATATGGAACATTCTCAGGGCTACGTAAGTGTGGGACCTAGGGGGTCTGATGGAGTAGGTAATCAAACTCTCAATCCAGACTCACACACATGCTCAAGCATATCAACTTCCCACATATGCCCTTGAAGCTTCACAAATTGCACCAACACCTGATGCTATGACATCACAAGACATGTCCCTGGAAACGGCTTTCTCAGTGCTAACCAGAATATTAAACCTATTAGATAAAGGACATGAGAGGACACATACAGAATTACAAGAAATAAGATACATCTTGGTTGACATAGTTGCTAAATTAAGCAAACTAGAGGGGTTTGTCCCTGCTCAAGTTATACGCCAAACCATTTGAGACAGCTAAAGATTTAAACTTTCCGCAACTCATGCAAACCTTGTTCTATTATTACTTGTGATGGGGATACCCAAAATACTCCCCCACCCCAATAGTACACAGGGGCTGAAATCCTATGCAGAGGCCTTAAAGCCGTCGGCAGGCGGTGCAAAATCAAGAGAAATGTGAGGAACTTACAAAAGTAAGAGATGCAGTGAAGCTTAACCTAGCCAGGATTGAATATTTAGAGAGAATAACTAACTCTAACCAGACAACCCTGGACGCTAAATGTTGTAAATCTCCGGAGCTCAATTTAATGCAGGCCAACCAACAAGGGAAGAACAGTTTAGACACTCAAACTGCACTCTTAAAGGAGATGGAACAAGAAGCAAAAGATGAACAAAATAAAGTGGAAAGCCAGGGGGAGGAAGGCAACTACCAGGAACCTACTCCAAATAAATATTTCACATCTTGACGGAAAAGAAGTTGCAGGCAAGGGCTATGAAGAGAAGTAATTGGAACAAAATTGAGGTATTGCAGGAAGGGAAAAAACTAAAAATGTGCCCTCAATAAAAATAAAAAATACCAATTCAAACACAAAGATCTATGTAGCCTATCTCTGGAAGAAGGAGTATTAGACCTGACTCAACTCGATGAGCGGAGTAAAAAGGCCTTGAATCTAAAGGGGTACTCGCCAAAAACAGTGGAGTTGAATGGAATAAAAAAATAAATAGGAAATATCAGTCGAATAAAATTCACTTTTGCATTATGTCCTGAGCGGAAAGCCACACAATCCGATGCAGCAGATGACACTGACTACGTTATAGCACCATCTGCAGAGGTAGCCATGGAAAGAAAAGGTCAATCTAGACTAGAGAGAGGGGGAAAACAAACATCACTTACATTGTGGCATAATATGATCTCTAACGATATCTCTAATTCACAGGAATATGAAGAGGAGGTGGGTTTGGAGGCAGGGACTTATAAACCAGCCAATAGTAGGGGTAGGGAAGGATATGGGGAAGCAGTGGATACCCTCTCTGAGGCAATGAATCATAAAGGGAAAAAAGAGAACCCAACTAAAAAAAATAAAAACAATAATAATTCCAAGAAAACTAACAATACTAGCAACACAAAGTCACAAGGACAAAACAAAGGGTCCAAAAGAGGGAACGACAATCCATCAGTTCTTTCAGAGGACGGTAAAGAGCACTGGAAATCCCTTGAGGTAGCTTCGAACATCTCTGGGTGTCTGAGTACCCTTAATGCTCAAAATATAACCGCTGAACAAGACAGCAGGGTAAACTCCATCGTAAGTGGCATAAGGGATAAGATGGAGGAACATGAAGCAAATAGTCACAATATACTACCCAGTGAAGATATAAAAACTTTAGTACAACAAACTTTATTTAACCTCCTTCAATTACCTTCTAATCGGCCCTTTATTGCATCAAATAACTTCGAACGATTGTGGAAGTGAGAAGGAGGGAGATAGACTAAGCAATCCCAGACAGCTATATGTAAGAGAAATTGATCGGACCTCGCATAAAACAAGGGAAATGGAACATATAGTGCCCGACAAGCATACCTGTAAAGTGTATGGAAGAGAGCGGTCGTGAGATCTCTAAGAGTGAGCACTTTGGGGGCTTAGGACAGGAAGAACATAAAAAGCAAGTAACTTTAATTCAACTACCCATTGGTAACTGTCATGTGGAAGAATCAGAGATGGGAGGAGGGGAAACGAATGGGAACGGGAGTGGGCCCAATGTGGTAGAACAGAAACTAGAGACAGGCTTCAAATACGCGGAATATAGGGAAAGGATTTAAAGAACCACAGAGGAAAGAAGCAGGGAAAGTAAAAGACAAGAAGAGACACACACTGGGCATAGAACTCAACTTAACAACAATAATAGAGAAGTGGATGAGGTGATGTGGAGACAACCACATCGCATAGACGATCCCAGTGTAACATTACAGTTCATGCTCCAATATGGGGGACCCCCATCCTTAAATAGATGGAGGTTTCTGTCCCTATTTAGTGAAATACCTCACCTCTCCCTGATAGCCTCTGGAGTTTTAAAGTTAGTGCACTTCATCCATCCCACGAGATATGATTACGTGACAATAGTTTTTCACTCACGAACAATATATGAATTAGTTCTCTCAGAGGCAGATACATTTTTATAAATATGGATACGATCTGACACATTTTAGCCAAGGTTACACGAACTCGAGAGAAGGAGGGCAGTTGGAACAACCTAGAGAGATGCAAACTAACAAGCCGTGAACAAAAGGCGGAACCTCGTAAATTGGGGGGTGCCACTAAGGAACCAGAATGGAGATGGTTGGCCCTGACCCTAAAATAATCAATCTCTAAACTCCAAGGATTTAATGAGAATTCTTAGTATTCGCAAGAGATCAGTTTGCTCTCCTGGAACTCTACAGGATCTGGGTTCTTAAGGAACTCAGAGTTATGTTCAATTCTATCAGGATGTTCCCTATTATGTATCCAAAACACTTGGGCAACCTCAGCATTATCGCTCAATGGTTTCATGCTGTTCCAAGAATATGCAACTAAGAAACCCAAAGGAAGACCAGCAGGAGGCCTGCTGTTTGCGGTTAGAACAGATTTGGAGGGGAAATTGATCAAATGTTTCAACATCAGCTAAGGGTGTATTGCAGTCTTGATGGACCTAAAAATTGGAAAGCTCCACCTGCATCTCTTGATTATTAATATATATTGGTCACCTGGAAATGATCTAAAGGAGCAGTTAGAATGAATACATCTTGTTATCTTAGAATGTCAAGACCTTTGTTTAGAAATGAACATTATTGCAGGAGAGCTGAACTCGGAATTGGGGCTGGCAAGAGAGATTTGTGGGATAGAGGGCACAAAGAAAGCAGTCGAGAACACTCAGAGTAAAATCAAGGAAATATACACAGGGAGAGAGTTGGCTCACATTTTTTCGAGACTGGGGCATGTATAGTGTAAATGATCACCTAGCATCTGGGACTGATCATTCTACTTGGTCCAATGGAAAATGTGAGTCAACTATTTACTATGTTTTTGTGACCAAGACGTTCTGTGAATTAGTAAAATAATTTATCCTAATTTCTACACCAAAAAGTTACCATAAAATGCTAAAAATGTTGTTTCTACTACGCAGGCTCTATCCCATCGGCCCGCATTTTGCTCACAAGTTAGCAATTAATACATCTTGTAATAGGATCACTTGACATAAAGGAAATGTGGGAAAAGTAAATGTATTATTTCAGCAGGATTTCCAAGCTCTGGAGTATGCCAAGAAACTAACCTTATATACACAATGTTTTTGAACACTACATAGAAACAATAGTGAATAAGGTTCCAGGACTGAGGAAACCTTACACCACTAAGGTGAAACATAGACACACCTTTTGTCAAGAACTTAAGGACATGAAAAAGGGACGGAACAGGGAAATAAGAGCCATCCCCAAAAAGCCACTATCAAGAGAGGCTCAACTATGCTTGGTTAAAACCACTAATAGCAAATGGAAAAGCTGAGTAAAGAATCTACGGGCACTATTAAATCAGAGAGACGGTGAGGAATTGCTTCTATCCTTAGCTGACTTTACAGCACAGAAGTTCTGGGCCTCAATTAACAAGTGTGGGTATTGCCAAATTAGAGCCCAAACTAACTATTCGAACTGAGGTATGGGAGGGATATTTTGCAAAACTCTACACCCCCTCGAAAGTGGAATGGTCCGTACAAGAGAACATACGCTGCTGTGTATGGAAAATTTCTTTTACACAAGCAGACATTAAAAACCTGATAATTTGAGCCGCATCCTCTCGTTCCCCTGGCGCTAATCTATCAAACGCGGTAGTAAAAGGCAATCCGGTAATATGGGGCAAAATTCTTTGTGCTCTTTAAAGACATACATTATACCAGGGTAATTCCTGCTAACTGGCGATTATCATACATTGTGCCTATATATAAGAAGGGTGATAGGTTCTGTCCGTCCAACTACAGACCTATCGCCCTTCTAGATGCAGATTCAAAGATCTTTGCCGGCCTGATATTAGGACATATCCAGAACTGGATAGATCTATATAAACCCTTGTCCATCTTTCAATTTGGATTCCGACGTAGTGTAGGTACGGATGCTGGAGGTCTATTGGTTCATATTATGCAAGATAATACTTGGAAACGTGGGAGTCCACCTATATACATAGCCTCAATAGATCTCACATTAGCTTTCGACCTAGTCGACAGAACCACACTATGGTCCAAACTTCTATATTTAGTGATGCCAGCCCACTATTGTTCATACTTTATCATCTGCACGAAGAGACAAGAATCAAAATGTGTCTGAATACTGGGGGACGGCTAACCAAGGATATTAGAGTCCGGAACTGACTTAGACAGGGATGTACATTTGCCCCCACAATCTTCAATCTTTATATTTCCGATGTGTGGCAATCCTTGGAAGAACAAGCATTTGCTCCACCGAAGATAGAAGGACAAAAGGTATGCTGGACGGCAAATGCGGATGATATTATGCTGTTCGATCACACCCCTTTAGGTCTCCAACGCCTTTTAAGTATCTTCAGGGAGTATACAATGGGCCTGTGATTAGATACCTAGGTTATCCCATTTTTGGAGACAAGAAAAAGAGTAACTATTGTGAATTTCTTGAAGGAAAAGTGGCTCCTATTATTGCACAACTTAGGAAAACAGATTGCAAATTTGGGAAATGTTCTATTTTGCCCTGTTTACATTTATATAAAAGTAAGAGCGTGGCTCAACTATGCTACGGATTGGAATATGCCCGCTACAGTGTAGAGAGGAACTAGACCGATACGAATCTAGAATTTTAAAATCAATTCTGAGAAGCCTACCAAAGTGTGTTCCCCTACTGGCCATTTGATACGGGCTGGGTCTTTTTTCGGTTAGAAGCATTGTAGAATGGCGCTGACTTTCCTTATACAGAAAGTTGATTACTTGTAAAAACGCCACACTGTATGAAATTATGGGTAACAGTTTGCGTAATAGTCCCCTGGTATCTGCTTACCTGAGTTGCATGGAATCGAAGTACATGAAGTTCTGGATAATCTGGGAATCCCTCGTGAACTCCTCTTATCTAACCCCTTGAAAGTAAACACGTTATTAAAATTTAAAGACTGGAATCTAACAGTGCTAAGGGTTACAAAATTTAAACTCTATGGACATCTTGTCTCAAACATAAAGAAGCCGGGGACTACACAACCGTATTTGCTGAAATTTCCAGACAGGCGATGGAAACAGGACTTCATGCGATTGCGGTTCAACGTATTGGCAACTGGAGAAATCAAGGACATTAGAGAGGGAAATAGTGGGATAGTGTCTCCGTGCAGATTTTGCAATCAGACAGATCTTCCTGAAACACAGACATTTATTTTTGGAATGCATTTGTTGAGATCGGAACGCATAAGTACATTTAGTAAATATGTCCCCAATACCGAAAGGGTTGACTTGAATCAGCTGGGATGGAAATGTTGCATGGAAATAGGCCTAAATTACAGCTGGCAGTAGTAAGATTCCTAAAGCGCATATGGAAACTGCAAGATCTTAAGGGAAGGGCTTCTCTTCCAGATGTTTCTTAGTCAGGCGTTAACTAAGTCTGTATGCCACATTAATGTATGAAAGAAGTCAGCCTCAGAAAAGATTTAAAAAACAAAAAAAGGGGTGCAAAGTAACATAAAAGGTCTCACTGGATGCATTATGGGTCTGTAAGAGTATATATGTAAAATGGTAAAGGTAAAAAATGCATAGGAAAGTACTAGTGTATGTATTTGTATATATAAATGTTTTTAATGTAATCTGGTTTGATGTTTTAGGAATAAGAAAGGAATTGTATTGCAAATCAGGATATGAATTGATAAATCTTTTTATGTTGTATTTTAACTTTTGCAAAGGTTACTGTGTAACCATATACAATTTTTCTTTAAAAGACAAATTGTGGCAAAGTCAAAAGACTGCCAATGAGAATATGGTTGCATGAAACCCAAGGTGTGGCACAGTCAAAAGACGAAAAAACATAAAAAGGGTGTCTACAAGTAAACAGGTTTAGTCTTAAACGGACAGTATGATTACACAAAGGAGGACTAACACAACTGTGCAATTTTGTCTTGCAACAATTATCACACTCAACAAGATGAGACAGAAGAGGTACAATCTCTGAACACTAGAAAGAGACACAAGGATAGCATGAAGTCCATTTAAAACTGCCTACAGTGGTACTAAAGCTGGGTTACGCTAATCTGTCGCTTCTCTAATAGAAGTATTGCTTATGCTAAAGTACTGCCTTGCCTAACTTGTTCACAATCTAATTGGGAAGTGTTGCTGGTATGTTTAGGAGTCTAACCCTGTATGACTTGTCCTTTCCCCTCCCTCTGACGAAATTGTTAGAGTGCCATTTCTGCTTGGTTTTACACTGTGCCATTTTGCTCAGTTTTCACTCTTGCTCAAACTTGTCTACAATTTAATTAGGGAGTTGTGTATACTTTCTTTGACTGTTTTAACTTGCTTAAAGGATAGTGATTTGTGTATGGATTTAAGAGTGTGTCAAATAAATATATACTTTTGGATACAAAGCTTTGGTCAGTGTTTCCTTGTTCCATAGGTACTGTAGTCCTATTGTGTAAACCCTGAATACTGCTCATCTCCCTCTTTAGATAAGTCTGACTGCTCAGCCACAGCTACCAACTAAATCTGTGTGGTACAGACTGATACCAAGGGGGATTTATTGCATATACCTGTAGTCTTTTTTTTTTTTTTAAACATGTTTATTTTAAACCAAGGCAGGACAGGTTACAAATAACATTGCATGCCAACTTTGCTTGTATTTAATAGTTCCTTTAAGTTCATACTCCCCCCCCCCCCCCTTCCCAATTCCCCTCTCTGGTCCCCTGTCTCCCTCCCCCAGTTCTCCCAGTCCACAGCTCAGCCCGCTGCCCCCGCCTCTCAAGTGGTCTCCTGATCCTTCAGAGCCCATCGGGTGTTGATCGGTTTGAATGTCAAGGCGGGAAATCGCTGGTCATGGTCCACTACTGGGGCCCAGATGTCCTGAAAGCGGTGCAGGACCCCCGCTCTCACCGCGGTTACCTTTTCCGCAATCAGGATGTCCCAATGTTTTCCCCACCAGTGAGCCATGCAGGGACCGTCCGGGGACTTCCAGAAACGGGCCAGCACAGTTTTGACTGCCAGGAGGCATTGTGTCAATAGTTTTGCTCTGTTTCCGGAGCGGGGGTAGATCCCGGGGGTCGGGACCCCCAGTAGGATGGTTTCGGGATCCAGTGGGAGAGTAATCTGTTTCGATAGTCGACAGGCACCTAACCAGAATTGCTGAATCTTGGGGCAGGTCCACCACATGTGAAAGGAGGAGCCAGGCTGAGCGCAGCCCCTCCAGCAGGAGCAGTCCACTCGTGGGTTCATGTGGTGTAACCTGAGCGGGGGTAGTACCATTGCAGCATGAGCTTGTATGCGCATTCCTTGTTGGTGACATAGGTGGATGAGGTGTAAGTGCGTGTCCAGATGTCCACCCAAGTTTGATTGTCGATTGAGTGACCTAGGTCCGCCTCTCATTGGGCCATGCATCGAGTTTTTGTCATTAGGAAGTCCCCCAGGAAGCGTCTGTATAGGGTCGAGGTTCTGCCTCTAGATGGTAGGTCCTTAAGCGTTAGCTCAAGGGGCGTAAGGGGGCGTGTGGCCGCCTGGAGGGTCTGGGGGTGGGAGCACCAGTGGCGGAGCTGGCAGTAAGTGAATCTATCTCCCTCCTGGAGTTGAAACACCTCCTTGCACTGTTCAAAGGTGCAGGGTTTGTTCCCAAAGTATAGCTGTTCCACGGTTTCGAGGCCCCGTCTATCCAGTTTTGGAAGTTACAGGGATTAGCCACCGGCGAGAAGTTCAGGTTATGAAAGATTGGTGAGAGAGTGCTTTGGCCTCTCGTGATTCCCTTTTGTTTCAGAGCCTAGTCTCAGGAGCTTAGCGTGTGTTTGATCGTCTGCAAGATGTTCCTCCAGCGCTCTCTAAGGGGGGGCTGGATATGTGGGAGGAATCGCAGGGGGAGCGGGAGTTGAGCTTGCTCCAGTTCCACCCATCTAGGGCGGGCTGTGCTCATCTGCCAGGCGTGGATGTGTGCCAGCTGTGCTGCCACCCTATATGCCCCGAGATTGGGGACCCCCAGTCTCCCCAGCCTGGCACTGCCAACCAGAGTCTTGTGGGGGAATTCTGGCCTTCTTGCCCCTCCATATAAACTGTAGCATTTTCCTCTGTAGATCCTGAAGGACTGGTGCTGGGATGGCTACTGCGAGGGAGGAGCAGGCACAGAGGAATCTCGGGAGCAAGTTCATTTTGGTGGCCATGATTCGTCCCATTAGTGAGATTTCTTGCGTGGTCCAGCGCTTCAGGTCCCCCTCCAGTTCTCGAAATAGTCTGGGGAAGTTTGCCTGATAAGTGTCTTTTGAGTTTGCCGAGATGCGAACTCCCAGATACGGGATGGACCCTTCCTACCACCTGATTGGGCACAGCCTGGTTAGTGCCTCCCGTTGGAGGCCACTGATTTGGAGAAGTTGACAGTGAAGCCGGTGACCTACCCGAAATTCTTTTTCTTTCAAGGCATGCCTCACTGAAGTGCTAGCTTCTGAGAGCGTCAGCAAAACGTTGTCGGCATACAGTGCAATTTTGTGTTGGGATGGGCCCACCTGCGGGCCCTTGATGAGTTTGTTCCGCCTGATCCTCTGGGCAAAGGGTTCCATTGTAAGTGCAAAGAGAAGGGGAGACAGCAGGCAACCCTGTCTTGTCCCGCAGGTCATGGGGTTTGGGGTTGAGAAGGCGCCATTGATCCTCATGAGGGTTTTAGGGGCTTTGTAGTTGGCCAGAACCATAGAACAGAACGCTGGACGAAGCCGAAGGCCTTTAGGGTGCACTCCATGAATGACCAGTCTACCCTGTCGAAAGCTTTGGTGGCGTCTAGGGCCATCAGAGCAAGGCTTTGCGAGTTTCGGTGAGTAATATTTACCAGGTTCAGGGTTCTCCCGATATTGTCTCCCCCCGTTTCTGTTCAGAATGAAGCCCGTCTGGTGAGGATGGATTATATCTGGAAGTATGTGTGACAGCCGGTGGATAACTCTGTCCCACATGAGCGTTATGCTCCCTTCTTCGGCCCATAGACGCCTCAGGTGTTCGGACGCCCTGGGTGTTAATTGGGCCCTTACCTAATGAGTCCCTCAGCAGCTTTGCTGGATTTCTAGGATTTATTTTTTCACCTGGTAAGAATGTGAGCCTTTTTTTCCCACTCATACTTGTGTTTTGCTGTGTGTGTTTAACATTTTTGTGTTCATAGACTTTGAAGCCTCACCTTCTCCACAGGCATCATCTTTTTACTGTGTGTTACACAGCACCTTCAGTGCAGTGACACAGGGTTGTCTTTTAGACTTCCCAACTCGGACTCCATTTTCTGGGACCGACTACTGTCTCCCAGAACATATAAAGTTATCATTAACTTTATTAGCCTCTGTAAAACCACAGACCCAGTACAAAGCATCTTACATGGAGTACTGGAAAGGGTTAATACTTAACCCTTTTGTCTGTTTCTCTTGGAGCATTGTTTCGCTCCCTTTTCATCAAGACTTGGCTGGTGGCAGTGGTAACTACCCTATTTTTCCTACTGCGGTTATCTTAAATAACCTTGGGATTGTTTTAGGCTATCTTGATGGCCTCGAACTTAACCCCGCGAGACCCTAAATGTTTTATTACGGTTCCGGCTGGGTTTATTCGCCATTTCTTTTTGAAAATGTCTTTCTCGTGTTTTACTCTGCACATTTTTTTGCCAGGTTTGATTCCTTTGTTCACCGTCGTTATGCAGAAGCCCTCCTTAGGCGCCTGTATGTCTGTAGGGGACAGGATGTGAGGGAGGGGTGTAGGACTCCCTGCACAGGGTCTCCTTGGAGACCCATGTCACACTCTGAAATGCTTGGCTGTGGTGACTGTCCCGGCGGGACAGCCACCCTGCTGTGTGATTGACAGCCAGGCTGTGTGAATGGGGGAAAACTGCATAAAAAGCAGGTCTCTAGGTCTGGAAAGGCAGAGTCGCCACTGGAACGAAAGAACCGACGAGGAGCTGACGGAAGAGGACCCCTACCACGACTGAACTACCCGGTGAAGCCCTGCTGCAGGTCAGAATCCTTGAACTCCAACGACAGAGAAGATCCTCCAGGAATAATCTTCCCCTGAGCTGGTGGGACTAACCAGTTTGCCCAAACTGCAAGCCAGGACTCCCTCCTCTGGTCGGATTCGCTGTACAGAGCTACAGTGGGCCGGATAGCCAGGAAGGTCGGACCCTGCTTGGGTTTTAAGGAGTGCACCTTTTATTCATTGCTTTGCTCTGCTGCTGGGTTCTTCCCTGGGTAGTGCAGGACCCTCCAGTCTACCTTCCTCATGTCAGACCAACAGTCACTTCAGGAACCGTGAGCCTGCAGAAACTACCGGGAACGTCCGCCTCAGCTTCTTCTCCATTGAAAGGTACTGTTGAAATCTGGTTGTTCGTTTCGTTCAGCCGCCCTGAAAGTGTGTGAAATCTTTCTCCAATCCGAGATCTTGAGCAAAAGACTTTTGTCTGATTGACTTTGGCCCTAAGCCTTTTTGATTTGATTCCATCACTGTAGTTCCTCTTTCAAGATTGCCTTGCTTAGTTACCTGTTGGTGTTGTTCAATATCTGACTAAATTTGTCTTTTTGTCCCTTTTTAAATTTCCGGAGTGCCATTTTGCTCCCACTTCATTTTGTGAGCTGAACTTGTCTGTAACCTATTGGGAGTGGTGTGGTGTATTAAGAGTGTGATTTTTAAACTTCTTTACTTTAGTGAAATGTTAAACAACTGATGTGTAAATAAATCTATATTCATTTACTCGGAAACCTTGAGTCAGTGTTTGTTTGAATCATAGTAATTGCTGTCCTTTGTGTAACTAATGATACTGCTCACTTGCTCTTGAGATAAGTATGGCTGCTCAGCCATCGCTACCACTTTTACTGTGTAGTACAGGCTTGTACCAAAGGTGAATTTGTACTGTCACTTGTAGTCTTTATTGTGTGTGGTGTTCCAAGCATATAATTCTGCCTAACAATCATTCATCATCAGTGTTGGAATTCCCACAGCTGATTGGTTATTCTCGCGATCGTTTTCTGTATCTCCCATTAGACTATTAGTGAGGGTTTCATAAGGGATTCCGCATTACCCTGCAGCTTCTCCACTCGGACTGGGGTTCTGCCGATGTGGGTCCACAAGGCTGCGTTCACTCTCTTGTCTGCTGGTTATTCTTGATGTCACTTCCTCTGTGACTAGTGAACCCAGCGGGTTTGCGAAATACATGTCCAATGCAATATGGTGATGGTTCCTCTGGTCCCTGCACTGCAGCTGTTTCTTGTAATATTCCTTGAGAGATGTGCTGAGGATCAGAATCCTGCTTTAGGATTCCTGTTGAGGTGTTAACACATCAGGCACATAGGGTAGCGGCCAGACCAACCCAGTCACTGGATTGGGAGTTCAGACAACGCACTAATCATTGTACCTTTATTTTCCCCTTCTTGAATAGAAGACTTCAAATACCAAAGTGCAAACTAATGCAAGCCTAAATGACGATGTAAGGGATTTGCAAATATGCTTTTAATACTTGGACACAAAACATGAGGTGTGATTAAGGTCATCTGCTTGTAGTCATTGTTTCACATGCATGCTGCTTGATATTTTGTCTTGTGAAGAAAGTGTGAAGCTTCACAAATGTAAGCCCATTTTAATTTTGTCAATTAAATAAGCACACATGAAAATAAGAGGCCCTTTTTAAAATACTGTTTATTGGCTCAGTTTATTGCTCTTTAAAGAATGCACAAAAGAGTCTCGGGAGGATAGCACAGGGGCAACAAGCTCACCTCGGAAGCAAGACGACACGGAGCAACACGGGTTTGGTCCCTGGGTCCGTGTTTAGAAACCTCTGGGTATTAAGCGCACTATAAATAACCTATCAATTGGGTAACTAACTAGTGCTATATCACTCATGCATCAGCACTTATAAGATTGTCCCCGTTAAATGTTCTGCAGATAAGAGTGCTAAGTATTTGTGAGGGTCCAATCTGATGGCCTTCTTCAATTTACCAGGAAATGCCTGGTTGGCAGTGTCGGTTAACCTTTATTGCAGGCTGCGAGGCCCTGTTCAATAACTAATCTCAGAGGTTTCAAGTTTGCTGCAAAAAACCAGTGACTCTCAGCTACTGCTATTGTGTAGGCAGGCTTGAGCCCACACTCATGGCAGCGCACACACGCTTCCAAAGAGAGTTCGACTTGGATACAAATTGCAGTTTGTTATATTGTGGACTGCATTGTAGTTGTTGCACTGTATGGCCCCCTCAGACGGGATGCAGCCTCAGCTTAACAATTTAAAGTTTCCAGTTGTCATTGAAGCATTTTTAGAGTGTAACATTTGCTGCGTAGTGGCAAAGTGATGTATGAGTAAAAGTTCTTACATCGTTTGAAACTTTGAGTTTTTAACATGGTCTTGCATAATGTTGGTATAATATAAATTGGTGGTGCACTGAATGAATCACGGTGGTCTTGGCTTTTTAATAATTTAAGTTTTATAAACTTCAACAGGTTTCTGATATTTTAACGGTTCAGACAGCAGCTGTTACCCCAGGTCAATGCGCACCTCCTCATCTGGCAGCAAAAGCTAAAACTAGAGAAGTGTCTCTTAATTGGGGTAAGCTGAAGGCCTATTGTTACATACGTTCTTTTTGGTGGAATCTTGGTATTTGTGTCGTGTTTTAAAACTAATATATATATCTATCTGCGGCTTGTGGAATCTGCTTAGATCACATGCTATGCATAGGCCGACATCTAGTGGAAGCGGCAGAGTATTCCAGTTGTTGTTTTCGAAACTCTAAAAGGGACGTCGACGGGGCGTGCCAATAATACTATCCCTAGTGTGGCGTCCACTGTACCTATGGTCCTTCACGCGTCAGGGTCCCCCAGATTGTTTTTTTCCACCATTCTGACGGACGCTTAATCGCAGAGTTCATTTCGGCTGACGCCATTTAATATTGAAAAATTAAAGTTAGATACTCTTTCTCAAAACCGTCTTCGACTACATCTTTGCCAGTTGAAAGGACGACTGTAGAACGAAGTCCTAGACTCGACGGACCCTTTCGGCTTTGGAAGGCCGCACCGGGCCTCGGCCCTAACAGTAGGGAGAGTGGGTGGTGGACATTGTAGAATGCATTTTCCCCTTTTCTCGCCTCGCTGCCATTTCACATAAACATGGAGAACACTTCATTTAAGTTCTGCCCCAGTTGTAATAAAAAAATCGCACCGGGTGTGCAATTTGTGTCTAGCACGGGATCAGGACAAGGGGCATTGTCGAGCCTGCAAGCTCTTCAAGCCAAAGACATTTTGGGACCGGAAGACAAAGCGCTGGGCCCATCGCGCCGAGGCTGCCATGGACATGGAGGGAGTCTCCAGTGATGGCAGCGTCACAGTCTTTACAGACAGCGAAGGAGACAGGGAACCGTTAGATTCCCAAGAGACAGGCCGGCTGGTCTGTTGCAGGGATGACACCCAGGGGCAGAAGCACTCGCACTACCCCCAGCACTGAGCACATAGCCAAGGGCAAGGAATCGACGCCATCATCGACCAAACACCCGCACATAGTGTCAAGGGGGACATCCACCGAATCCCTGTCCTCTGAGCACTCGACGTCCCGATCGCCTCACGACAGGTCCCCGTAAGTCGAAGGATAAACCAGACGCTATGTCCAAACCCTCTACCAATGGCCGAATGTCTGAAGACAAGGCTTTGGTCTGCCCCTCCGCCGTTGAAAACGGCTGTAAGCACCAAGAGCCCTAGATTAGCCCACTTGGTGCAAAAGCATGTCCCTGAAAGACTGCTTAAATAAAACATTTTTAAAAAAAGACTCCACCAAGAGTCACTCTCACAAGGAGAAGTCTAGCAAGGTCAAGTCTACCACAACTCAACAGGGAAAAACACTTTGTTCCCAAGGAGGAAGGGACTTTGGCTGAAGCCTTAAAAAGCAAAGGCCAGTCTGCACCTCAGGCCCAGCCTACACCTCAGGGCCAGCCTACAGCCCAAGCACTATCCATTACTCCTCAGTACCCTGGAGTCATTCCAAGTTCAGCCCATGGACTGCTGAAGACATGGACAGGGTTATGACAAGGATGACTTCTTTGAGAAGAACCCACAGGCATACCAAAATTTCCAAACCACGCCACCAACAACCGAGGCTTTGACCTCCCAGGCCCCAGCTAAGAGGCCATGTCCAAACACTCTTCCTATTTAGCCTCAAGTTGACCCAGTCCATAGTGATCTGTATGATGTACAGACAGACACTGACAACAATGAAACCTTATAAGTGAGAGACCATTATTATTATGATGATGAGGAAGAGGAGGTGTACAACCTAGCCTCACCAATTCACCAAGACTCACCAGTGGCCGATTCACCAGTTGGCAATCAGCCACTCTATAACGATATGCTTATAAAGGCAGCTGAACACTTTGGAATCCAAACCCAGGAGACTCAGCTGGATAAAGATTTTGTGGAAGATATATTGGGGGACAGGAAAGCCGCCACTCAATTTGTTCCTATCCTTCAGTCCGTCCAAAGAAGGATTCCATCTTCTTTGGAGACCCCAGACCAAACACGGGCCGTCAACCTGTGTGTTAAAAAACGTTTCTGTCCAGAACAATCTGACCCACTTAACATCAGGGGCCAGCTAAAACTGGACTCGCTTGTGGTAACCACAACTAGAAAGAGGGCTGAATCACTATTAGCCTCGCCGAAGGCACACCCCCCCATAAGGAGAGTAAAAATCTCGACACTATTGGCAAGCTACAACTGCCACAAGTGGGACTAGGTGACTACACTAATAGCTTCTGCTCCTGAACCTCTCAAATCACAACTGGCCCTAGTAGCAGCAGATGGCAAGGCAGTATTCAGCTGCATCTTAAAGAACAATCTAGATTCCACAGACTATGCAGGCAGGATCATTGCCTCTGGTACCATCAAACGCTCACAGGCAACACTCCTTAACATGCCGGCGGAACCCAATGTTTTATTGGGGAAAGCCGTGAAAGATGCATTAAAATCTGCTAAGGAGGAGTAAGATACCTTAAAATCTCTAGGACAGCTAACTAACAAACCAACAGGCCAGAGAGTTTCGTGGTCAGAACTCAGAGGATCGGGTTATGGACAAGGTCAGGGCTCTTCCTTTGGTAACAACCAGGGATAAGCCTTGCAGGGATTCCAGAGAAGCCTTTGCCGATCTCGTGGCCGGGCGAGGTCCTCCACATCCAGAGGTGGAGCTACACTTCCTAAACAATGACAAACCGCTCCAGGTCCACTCATGCCTCTCCAGTAGGAGGGCATATTTAACAATTCTCCAGCATGGGGTCTGGCATGGATTTACCTGCTCATGAATATTCCTCGTCGTCAGGCCGGGAATCCTCGGTATAGAAAAAAAATCAGTATCAGTTTCGTTTCTGATCTGTCTTTCTTAGTAGTAACCAATCACTGGTCTCTGGGTCATACTGCCCCCAGCCAATGACTGCCCTCTCCCTAAGTCCCGCCTCCGGCAGCCATCCTCAGATTTTTACTGCACGTTCAAGTGATGGGAGTCCTCGTGCTGTAGCTCTCGAGCTTTTGCTGCGTTTTCGTGCTTTTTCAGGAGATTTTTCTAATTGTTCGGTTAAATAGAGCCTCAAACTCCACCGTTTCTACATCCGATCAACGGGGATCCGTTTCGGAGTTTTCTACGCCCCTCAAGGGTGAAGATTTTGTCGAGTTACGCTTTTGGAGGATTCCAGAAGTTCCGAGGCCTACCCCGGACATGGCCCAGGAGAAAGGAAGCTCGACGCCCGGGAAGCTGTTCAGGACCTTCTCTGGATGCCAGCTTCAGAATGTTTTCAAGGAGGATGAGCATTTGTTATGCCTCTACTGTCTCCATGAGGACAAGACGCACAAGGAGAAGGACTGTGCGTTTTGTGGGAACATGTCGGAGCGGACCATGAAGGATCGCCACCTCCGTCTCGCCAACTGGCTGGAAGGGAAGAGCCCGTCAGGCGAGAAGAAGAAAAAGAAGTGTGAGCGGTCTTCTAAGTCCTGTGAGGGCGCCCCGGCGACGGGGGCCCAACAAAAGGCTAAGCACCGCGAGTCCGCGGGCACCGGGAGCACCGAACGGTCGGGCTCCTTGGCTGCCAGGCAGGACGCATCCTCCCCGGCGCCATCAACCACGAGCCAACGCTCTGGCTCAGATAAGAGGAAGTCCGAGAACCCGGCGAAGCTTCTGGAGAGGCCCTGGTCGATCTCGAAGATTCCGGCAGAGGGGGAGCGAGGCTCGGACCCACCCCCCAAGGTGAAGGCCCCAGGCGTCCAGAAGGTGACGATGGCCTTAATTCACCCTGCTAAGACCTCGATTGAGGATGTCGCCGTGGCCCTGGCTCAGCCTGTGGAGGCTACACCAGTGGAGGCGCCCTCAGGACCCAGAGTCTCCCTGCCACCGCAGAGGGAGTCGTCTTTCAGGCCCATTGAGAAGACCCCCACGAAGTCCTCGCTGGAAAAGGTGGGGGAGGGGCTGGTGGCCATCATGGATACGGACACGACCTCTGAAGAAGAGCTCATCGAAGTCGTGGAAGAGGCCCAGCCCATCGGGAGGGATCCAGACGAGGGCGACGGCGAGAGCGACGGTGTCGCCGACAAGGCTCCTCAAGACACCTCGCGCCCGTCGTTTCCGGCGCCGCAGGACACCTCGGTGGCCATTTTGTCAGCGATTCAGTCCTTATGCTCGGAGATAAGGACAAGGTTGCCCCTTCCCCCGACGGAGGTACCTGAGCCAGACCCGACGGGGGAACCGGAGCCAAGACCCGACGGGGGAACCGGAGCCAAGACCCTCGAAGAGTCCACCGCATAAGAGGAGGACGACGCATCCTACGCCACCTCTCCCACCTCTGCGGCCTGCTCTGCCTTCCCCCCGGTCTACTACCCACGGGTATGATACAGGCACGGACACGGCTACGACAGGTACAGATGACGACGGAGGCGACGACGGGACGTGTCCCCCGTCGTCCCCGCCCGACGAGATTGGATCCTTTCATGCCATGATTTCCAGGGCATCCGAGCTTTTTCAGCTCTGCCCAGAAGAAAAGAAGAAAGAAGGGTTCCTTTACCAACGGCGTGAGGCCAAAAGGAAGACGGTCCTCGGCGTACCACTTCTTGATGACATCTGGTATGAGGGGCTCGCCCTCCTCAAGAACCCTGCCACGGCGCCGACAAAGAGGGACCGGTACGAGAAGAAGTACCGGGTCCCCGACGCTGCCCCCTTGTGCCTTCGGGCACAACCTACCCCGGATTCGGTCGTCTCGACGGCGGCAAAGAAAGCTGGGGGGGCATCGGCCTCGACATCAACTTCTCCGTCGGACGGCGAGGGCAGGAAGTTGGACACGATGGGACGACGGATCATCTCATCCGCAGCGACGACTATTAAGGCGGCCAACGCCCTGGCTATCGTAGCCCGCTACGACAGGGAGTTGTGGTTCAAAATCGCCCCTCTGTTAGACTTCCTTCCGGACGCCAAAAGGGCTGAGGCCCTTGAAATCCTACAGGAGGGGGAGATTTCTTCGGACCACGCCATCACGGTGGCAACAGACATCACTGACACCGGTTTCCGTCAGTTGGGCAACAGCGTTTGCTTGAGACGATGAGGATAGCTCAAGGCCACGGATTTCCGCCAGGACATACAAACCAAGGTTTTGGACATGCCCTTCGACGGGAAAAACCTGTTTGGGAAGGCGGTTGATGAGTCCCTTCAGCCCATCAAGACAGACACAGAGACTTCCCGGGCACTGGGAGTGCTCCAACAACGACAGCCATCCTTTCGGAGCTCCGGAGGCAGACAAGGTGCCTTCAAGGGATCCGGCAGTGGCTCCTCCACTTACCGCCAAGCGGCAAGATCTTCGTCCCAGGAAGCCTACAGGGGACGCAGCAAGTCAGGTGGTGCCCGTCGTCGTCAACAAGGAGGTCAAGGAGGCAAGGCGGCCTCCAAACAAGATTGAACTGACCGTGGGGTCGGGCCCCCGCCGAAGCACCACAGTGGGAGGCCGGCTGGCGAGATTCGTCAGCGTGTGGGAGTCCATCACCACCGACCGTTGGGTGCTGGACGCCCTGGCCCAAGGGCACGCCCTCGAGTTTCAGAAGAAGTGCCCTCGCGTTCCACCCGTGGCCAGGAAGGTAAATCGCGTCCCTCAACTACTGTTGTAAGTAAGGGCGATGCTCAAGAAGGGTGCCATCAAGCTCGTCCCAAAGAGGCTTCGGGGCTCCGGAGTTTACTCAAGGTACTTCCTCGTAAAAAAGAAGACCGGAGGATGGCGCCCCATCCTGGACCTACGACGACTGAACAAGTACATCAAGGCACAGAAGTTCCGTATGGTCACCCCCCAGCATGTGCTGGGACAGCTGGAGGAGGGCGATTTACTGTCGTCGTCGGACTTGGAGGATGCGTACTTCCACATCCCCATTCTAAAAAGACACTGAAAGTTCCTCAGGTTCGTGGTCCAAGGGCGGCACTACCAGTTCAAGACCCTCCCGTTCGGATTGAAGTCGGCACCCAGGGTGTTCACCAAGTGCCTCGCACCGGTGGCGGCGCGGCTGCGCCTACAGGGGATCCACGTCTACCCCTACCTGGACGACTGGCTCATCCGGGCAAGGACAAGGGAGCTCGCCATGGAGCACACTGCGAAGACCGTCCAGCTGCTCACGGACCTGGGATTCTCCATCAACTTTCCAAAATCCCACCTGGTTCCGTCGCAAGTCGCCCTGTTTCTGGGAGCCAAGCTCGACACAGTGGCGCGGCTGGCCTCGCCGTCGGAAGAAAGGACCAGGACCATTCTGGGCAAGGTGCAGCGTCTGCTGGCCACGAACATGGCCAGGGTAAGATCTATCAAGTCCCTCCTCGGGATGATGTCCTCCTGCATTTATCTGGTGCGCTTTTGCAGGCTTCGGATGAGACCCTTACAGGAGTTCCTCGACGCCCGCTGGATCCAGTCAATGGGCAGCTTTCAGGACAGGATCCCTCTCAACGAGACGTTCCGTCAGGCGATCCGGTGGTGGGGTACCCGCTCCCATCTGTCGGCGGGCACGGACTTTCAGACCCCAGCTCACCAGGTGACGGTGACGACGGATGCCTCCCTGGAAGGTTGGGGAGCACACTCCGGAGATCTTCACGCAAGAGGCCTTTGGCTCCCGGAGGAGAAGTCTCTCCACATCAACATCTTGGAGCTCCGCGCGGTGTTCTGGGCCCTCAGGTCTTTTGTTCCGTCCCTCAAGGGCAAGGTGGCAAGGATCTTCACCGACAACACCACGATGTTCTACATCCGGAAGCAGGGCGGAACCAGGTCCCCGGCCCTATCCAAGGAATCCCAAGATCTGTGGCATTGGGCCGTCGCCCAAGGGATGTTTCTGGTGCCTCTTCATCTCGCAGGAATAAAAAACACGATCGCCAACTCACTCAGCAGGGAGCTGCGCTCGTGCCACGAGTGGGAACTACGCCAGGATCAAGTGGATCGACTCTTCCGACAATGGGGCGAACCCCAAATCGATCTCTTTGCGACGGCGATGAATTCCAAGTGCCGGAGGTTCGCCAGCAGGTTCCCCCAGCCGAGGAGCATGGGCGATGCTTTCTCGTTCCCCTGGGACGGCCTATTTCTTTATGCGTTCCCTCCGCTGCCGTTGCTGCTCCGGCTCATCAACCAGCTCAAGAGGTCCCTGTGCAGGATGATCCTCGTCGCACCGGCGTGGTCGAGACAGATCTGGTTCCCGGACCTTCTGGACTTGTCAACGTCCCCTCCAGTCAAGCTGCCAACGGACGCAGACTTTCTCTCCAGAGAAGGAGGCGCCATTCTTCACCACAACCCGGAGTCGCTGAACTTGCAGGCCTGGCTCCTGCAGCACTAGAGTTTGGAGGGTACGACATCCCGGCCGACTGCAGAGAGGTTCTTGCAAAGGCCAGGGCGTCCTCAACTCTCAAGTGCTACGGACATAAATGGAAGAGGTTCTCTGTCTGGTGCCGTGCACAGAAGATTAACCCTCTGCGGATTACGGCCCCTCAAGTACTGCCGTACCTACTGTTGCTGGCCAAAGCTGGACCGGCTCACGCCTCCATCAAAATACATCTGGCTGCAATCTCCCGATATACCAGGACGACGGGACGGGCGTCCTTGTGGTCTCATCGCCTGGTGAAAGAATTCATGAATAGACTATTCCGATCATTCCCGCCGGTGAAGGTTCCTGCCTCGGCGTGGGAGCTTAATGTTGTGCTGACCAAGCTCATGGGGGCCCCATTCGAGCCTATGCATTTGGCGCCTTTGAAGTTCCTGTCATGGAAGACCGCTTTCCTCGTGGCCATCACCTCCGCATGACGAGTGGGAGAGATCCAGGCCCTATGTTGCAAGCCTCCATACTTGACTTTTCATGACACAAGGGTGGTGCTGAGGACACACCCATCCTTTATGCCCAAGGTGCCGTTGGACTTCCACCTCAACGAGCCCTTGGTGTTGCCAGTTTTCTTCCCGTCGCCTTCGCCGCCGGCCGAGAGGACTTTGCACTCGCTGGATGTAGCTAGAGCGCTGAAGTTCTACGTGGACCGCACGAAGAGTTTTCGGAAGACGTCACAGTTGTTTGTGAACTTTGGGACTGTGAATCAAGGGAAGGCTCTCTCGAAGACTTCCATTTTCAGATGGCTCTCCGGCTGCATCATGCACTGTCACCGGTTGGCAAACCGACAGCTGCCCGGCCGTCCGAGAGCCCATTCTACCAGAGCGATCGCTGCTACCACGGCCTTCCTGTCTGGTGTGCCCCTGCTGGACATCTGCAGGGCTGCGACGTGGAGGTCGACGCACACCTTCACAAGATTCTATTTCGTCGATCTGGACTCCAGGGAGGAGTCCAGGGTCGGCCAAGCAGTGCTGCGCAACCCGTTTGCCTAAGGTGAGCCTGGTGAGGAGGTAAGAGTTGCTTAATGTTGAGTTGTTGTATTGCTTAATGTTGAGCCTGCTGCCACCTCACGTGGTTGTGCATGTGTGTACTGCTATGTATTCTCTTATTCATGAGCATGTGAATCCATGCCAGACCCCATGCTGGAGAAGGAACAAGTTACTTACCTGTAACTGTTGTTCTCCAGCATGGGTCTGGCATGGATTCACATACGAACCCTCCCGCCTACCCCTCTGCGGTTCTTCACTTGGTCATACTGCCACTTTACGTGCTACCAAATCTGAGGATGGCTGCCAGAGGCGGGGCTTAGGGAGAGGGCAGTCATTGGCTGGGGGCAGTATGACCCAGAGACCAGTGATTGGTTACTTCTCAGAAAGACAGATCAGAAACAAAACTGATACTGATTTTTTTTTTCTATACCGAGGATTCCCAGCCTGATGACGGGGAATATTCATGAGCATGTGAATCCATGCCAGACCCATGCTGGAGAACAACAGTTACAGGTAAGTAACTTGTTCCTTCACCCACGCATGGGAGGGAATCAATACAGACAAGTGGCTGCTATCAACCGTGGCGGGAGTTTATTGTGTGGAGGTAATCCAATGACCATCCAACCATCCCCTGCGACAAAGGTTAACCACAACGGAAGAACAACTCATCCTTCTCGATGAGGTTGCAGCACTGCTACTCAAGGACACCATAGAGATCGTACCAGCGAACGAGGTAAACAAGGGTATTTATTCAATTTACTTCCTTGTGCCAAAGAAAGATCTAACTATGCGCCCAGTGTTAGACTTGCGCCCTTTAAACACTTATGTAAAGCCGCAAACATTCTGCATGACAACACTACAGGAAGTAATCCCTCTGCTAAAACGGGGGGACTACATGGCAACACTGGATATGAAAGATGCCGATTTTCACATTTCAGTGTTCCCAGCGCACAGAAAATGCTTGCGTTTCAAGATAGCAAACCAGCACAACCAATTCAAGGGGCTGCCCAGGGGCTGCTCAGAGTAGTGTCTGCTCCAAGGGTATTCACCAAGGTACTGGCAATTCTAGTGTACCCGTTAGTGTACCCCTACCTGGACGACTGGCTGATTTCAGGGGGAATCGCCCCATCTTTGCAACCAAAACACGCAAAGAACAATAAACCTTCTCTGCCAATTGGGCTTCTCAATAAACGAGAAAACAAATCAAGCCTTGTGCCAAACACACTAAAACTGTTCCTAGGAGCTGTCTTAAACACAGAAGCAGGGTTAGTCTTCCCATCAATGGAAAGAGTTCAGAACATGCCACAGCAAATACCTCTGTATCAAGCCGGTCATCAGATAAGCGTACGCAAAGCAATGCGTTTACTAGGCATGATGGCATCGTGCATTTACATGATCCCACACGTACATTTACTCATGTGCCCCGTGCAAGAGTGGTTGGCGGAAATATGGTCTCAGGCAATCGGTCAGTGGGACGATCTAGTTGTCATTTTGCCAACTCTAGTAGAAAACCTATGCTGGTGGTCAAAGGAAAATCTGGTAAAGGGAAAACTTCCATGACCCAGCAGTGCAAGCAATCGTTACAACAGATGCATCACTCTCAGGGTGGAGAGCACATTACCTTCACAACACAGAGCGCACATGGTCTGTGGACTCGCATCACAGCACAGAACCACATAAACCTGCTGGAACTCCTAGCAGTGTTCAAAGCGCTTCAAGCATTCGAAGCTCCGCTAACAAATCATTCAGTTCAAATCCTAACTGACAGCACCACTGCAATGTTCTATATCAACAAGCAGGAGGGCATACACTCGCCAAATCTGTCCAGGCTGGCACAGAAAGTATGGAGATGGGCATTCAAACGGAGGATGTTTCTATCCTCCCAACATGTTCCAGGGGTTTTCAACACTCTAGCAGACTCACTGAGCAGAGACCCCCTACCAGAAGAACACAATTGGCAAATAGACTCAAGTGTCGTAGAACACATCTTTTCGCAGTGGGTTACCCCGCGCTAGACTTGTTTGCTACAAGAGAAAACAAGCAATGCCCAGACTTCGCGTCCAGCTTTCCACGACTTCTTCAAATGTGCAGAGTCCTGAACAAGATTCACAGGGAACAGATGACACTCATCCTACTTGCTCCAATGTGGGCGAGACAACCATGGTATCCACATCCTGTTAACCCAACACGGGGGAGAACAGTGCACCCTCAACCTCACTCAATAAACTTGGCGGCATGGCTCCTGAAGTCATAGTTTGGACATCTAAAACTTCCACAAAGGTGTATGGATATCCTCAAGGAGGTACGTAAACCAAACACCAGACACTGTTATTTCGACAAGTGGAGGAGATTTGTGATCTGGTGTCAGTCTAAACAAACCATATAAAATGTACTCCATCCCGCATTCTAAATTACATGCTCCACTTGTTAGACTCAGGGTTCGTATTCAACTCCATATAAAGGTCCACCTGGCGGCTTTATCAGCGCACACCAACTCTCAAAATAAGGTATTGTGGTGGAAGGTTCCAGTCATCAAAGCATTCATGGAGGGAGTGAAACATTCATGGAGGGAATAAAGAGACTCCACCCTCCGATTTCAAATCCACCACCAGGCTGGGATCTCAATGTAGTACTCGCAAAGCTCATGGGGCCCCCATTTGAGCATATGCATAAGTCAAGTCTTAAACACCTGACATACAAAGCTGCCTTCTTAGTCTCCGTTATTACCAAAAGAAGAGTTAGTGAATTACAAGCATTGTTAGTGCAAGATCTTTTCTTTATCACAAGGACAAATTGGTTTTACGGACACACCCTAGGTTTTCACCGAGCTTAATTTCCAAATTCCACATCAACCTATCCATTGAGCTGCCTTCTTCCAGAACCCCACAAGCTCAGCTGAGAAAAGACTCCATACGCTAGAGATAAGGAGAGTGGTCCTTTATTATGTAAACAAGACCAGACCACTTAGGAAAACATACCAACTGTTGGTTTCCATAGCACCAGGCAGAGAAGGAGACCGCATTTCCAAAAATGGCATCTCCAGATGCAAAGTCAGACGCATACAACTATGCTATTCATTATCAAGTAAAACACTGCCTTTATCACCAAGAACTAACTCCACAAGGGGCACAGGAGGCTACTCTGGCTTTCATCGCAAATGTCCCTTTAGACATCATTTGCAAAGCAGCTACATGGAGCTCAGTACACACTTTAACTCAGCACTATTGCATTGACACTCATTCCAAAGCAGATACACGGGTGCGACAGGCGGTTCTAAACCATCTATTTGCCGTTGGACCTTCTCACAACCCACCACCTTCTCCTAACACTGCTCGCTAATCTATGCATAGCATGTGATCTAAGCAGATTCCACAAGCCTCAGAAGGGATATATTACTCACCATAATCGTGTTTCTGAGGCTTGTATCTGCTTAGATTCACATGCCCCCACCCTTCCTCCCCTGGAGAGAAGGTGCATGGATGTTTATAAGAACTTCTAATACATATCTGCTTCGATACACCTGTACTCAAGATACACTTCACGCTACCTCATGTCAGAAACTGAACAATCTGAGGGACCTCGACACGTGAAGGACCATGGGTACAGTGGACGTCATACTAGGGATACTATTACTGGCACGCCCTGTTGACGTCTCTTTTCAAGTAACTGTAATACTCTGCAGCTTCCACTAGATGTCGGCCTATGCATAGCATGTGAATCTAAGCAGATACAAGCAAAAGAAATACGATTACGGTGAGTAATGTATCATATGTGTGTGTGTAAAATGTTTTTTGTATATGTTTTCTGTTGCTCTAAACTAAACCAACTGTTTTATTGTGTGAATCGGTATTACCCTGACATCTAGTGGTTTGATCCAGAAGAATACAAAGTATCTTTGGAAAAATGTGTCTATGCGCGATGACACCCGCATGATGTGACAGTCTGCTGCACATCGCTAATTGGGGGATAAAGGGCAACTCTGGGGGTTAGGGAGATCCACACGCTCCATGATGAGACTTCTGGAGGCAATACATGGAGGATCCCAAGGGGCGCCTGTCAGCTGATCCGATAAGGAAAGAACCAATCCATTCCCTGAGGGGGAAATAGTCCTCATGCGATGGGTAAGAGGATCCACAGTTGTTTCCAGGTCACCTCATTACTACTCAGGGAAATACACCTTAAGAAACTGAGTTCAAGGAGTGGTTTGGCATATGCGAGATATGAACAGGTCATTGGAGAAACTGGGCCCTTTCTTTGTTCCATGCACGCTGTGGGACTAAGAAACCAGCCACCTTGGTTGTATAAACACCGAAATGGATTGCGAACTGTAGCAGAATGAAAGTCATATGACTACTGAAGAAAACACATGGATAGAGCACCCACACTAAGCATGGTAATACTGGAAGCAGGTAAACAAAAGTTTGGATGGGGAAGCCAGAATGGGGTATTAGCAGGCAACCATGACTGATCCCAACATTGTGTGATGGGCCACGTGGATCCATAAGCGCTGCTTGCTAATTGTTTGCTGTAAATGACCTAGAGACTGCCCAGTGCTCGAAATGTAATGTTGTTTTCCAGCTTTACTTTTTCTTTTTTGTGTGAAATGGAACAGATTACACCCTACATGGTCCTGGCCATAGAGCTGGGCAGCAGCCAGGCAAGACCAGATCTTGCTGGGGAGGGGGGTGAAAAGAATGCCCTGGATTCCTAAATAAAATCCACATCTTGAGTGTTTGCCTGAGTAGTAAATCAGAACTTTTAGGCTAAGAACTCATAAAGGACATCTTGGTGGGTGCGCCTGAAGTTCTCTGGATGCTGCATCCCAGGATTTACCATCAAAAGAGCCTGCCATAGTTGGAAGGTGGTGGCCAGGACTGATTGGCTGGCCTCCAAATATTTGAATAGTGCGTTTGTCTGATTGGGGGTTGGGACCACCCCCAAACCATCCAATATAGTGATACAAGCAGAGACCCTGCACCAATACCTGGTAAAACACTGAAATACCATGAAAGGTGGCGAACCCAAGGATGGTGACTAAAGGTATGCATTCACTTCTCCTGACCCTTGAGAGCCTGACTGAAAAGCGCTTCAATTTTGTGATCAGAGCGAATTGGCAACAGTGCTCTCTCCCCTTTATTTGGTGACGCCATTCTGAACCGTACCACTGTAGTGTGGTGAGCTTTTATTAAAAAAAAAATACTTTTTATTGATCAAAGTACTGTGCTACAGAACCAACAAAAACAAATACAGCAGTGTAGTAATCATTCTGGATGTGGTTATACCTGCACAAATAGATCAACCATATCGAATGCACATCCTTCTCCAGCATTGGATCTTTCATGGATTCACATGCTCATTGTTAGTCCAAGAGGGAAAACCTGGTGCTTCCAGTTTGCTAGCTGATACGTGGGGAGTCTGGGGGAGGTATATCCATTACTTGCGAAGGCCGGTTCTTCTATGCGTTCCCTCCAATTCCACTGCTTCCTCGAGTGCTAAACACACTCAAACGGAGCGGCTGCAAGATGATCTTGATTGCCTCGGGATGACTGCGCCAAATCTGGTACTCCAACCTCCTTCACCAGTCAGTGGCCCCTTGTGGCAAGCTACCTCCTCTGTCAGATCTATTTCCAGGGACTGGGGATCCATGCTGCACCACGACCCAGCATCCCTGAAGTTGACGGCTTGGCTCCTACAGCCCTAGATTTCAGGCACTTCGCATTGCCTCTGGAATGCAGAACAATTTTGGCAAAGGCTAGAGCACCCTCTACCCTAGCATGCTATAAACCCAAGTGGACATGGTTTACCATATGGTGTCGGTCGCAACACCTAAACCCTCTTCGGATCAAAGCGGCACAAATCTTACCATATCTTCTACCCATGGAAAAAACAGTACTGATGCACGCCTCCATTAAGGTGCACTTCACAGCCATTTCTCGCTATGCTCGCTCTATAAGTCAACCTTCTCTATAGTCACACAGATGCATAAAGAATTCATCAATAGTCTGTTCCGAGCATTTCCTCCTGGAAACACTCCAGCTCTACTATGGGAACTTAATAATGGGCACACAGTATGAACCTCTTCACCGGGCTCTGTTCGAGTTCCTATCATAGAAGGCAACAATTCTGGTGGCCATTATGTCTACCAGGCGAGTAGAACTGCAAGCCTAACTTTTCAACGATCCAAGATAGTGCTCTGCACGAATCCTTCCTTCATGCCAAATGTTCCCTCCGCTTTCCACCTGAATGAACCACTAATTCTGCCTGTTTTCTTTGGTGCCTCCACTATTCCAACAGAGAGGGCCCTGCAACCGCTAGATGTTGAGCGTGCATTGAGGTTTTATGTTGTCCACACAAAGGAGTTACGACAAACCTTGCAGCTGTCTGTAGGGTTCAGAGCTGTGGGCAAAGGCAAAGCCCTGGTAAAGTCTTCCATTTCCAGGCGGCTTTCTGGCTGCATCTCACATTGCCTCCAGCTTGCGAACAGGCCACTGCCAGGTAGACCAAGTGCACTTTCCACGAAAGCCACAGCATCTACTACAGCGTTCCTCTATGGTGTTCCCCTGCTTGACATTTGAAGGGCAGCCACGTGGAGGTCTGTTTTACTTTAACAAGGTTCTACTACATGAAGAGGGATTCCTGTTGTCGGCCAGGCAGTGCTTTGCAACCTTTTTGCTTCAGTGAAGTGTTCCAGAGGTGAGTTTGAATTGCTTCTGTTGAGCTCTGCCGCATCCCGTTGGTTGTCTATATGTACTGCTGTATAATCGGCTGGCAAACTGGGAGTACTTTCAATTTTTCACTGTAGCGAACAATGAATATGTGAATCCATGAAAGATACCCATGATGAAGAACAGGAGATATAGGTAAGTAACCTATTCCTTATATCATAGTTGCCAACATGACCCATTCCAATCTGTAGGTGCTTACCAAGTGCTGGTTTTTTCTCTGCATACCGGGACTTGTAATGCGTTTTAGAATGGGAAAAGTCCCACTACAAATTCCAGAATACAAAGAAAAATCCAGGATTGGATAAGCACCTACAAATTGGAATGGGTCATGTTGGCAACTGATGTATATTCCCTTTGGTTTGCTTACCCCACAATGTCCCTTTCTAAATCATCAGGTTCCCTTCTCAAGTCTGATAAAGATTCTATTGTATGTTACAACAATGAGAAATATTTCAGCAGTCTTGGTCTGACAGTAATCATGGGTAGGTTTTACTCCACCACATTTGAATGAGAGGCCCTCAGACCTTTCCCATGTGTGTGCTATATTGATTTTGGCTTCTACGAGCAGATGTGTGATGAGTTTTGCTCTTGTCTGTAGATAGGGTAGATTTCCTCCCTGGTATTCCCCAATAGTGGGTAGTTGGACACAAGTGATCGATTTGATGTAAGATAGGTCCTCTTTCCAAAAATATTGCACTTTACCACATGTCCATAGTAAGAGTATCACTGTTCCTTTCTCTCCACACCATTTCTAGCCGATGGGCGCATAGGGTGCATTCATTTTATGGGGCATACTGTTGTGCATCTAGAGGTGGTCTGCATTCCAGCCCAGATGCAACCCAAGATCATGATTTTCTTCCTGTTTTCCTGTTCCCATTTTACCATGTAGGCTAGGCGTTCTTTTGGATAAAAAGGGTCAAGCAATTTGTATTTTGTAGACCTCCTTTAAGGTGCCTGAGCAACCCAGTCGTAGCTGTGTGTAATTAAATCTTTCTTTTTCTCCAATTAGAAATTTGCCTTTACATTCTAAAAAATGTCAACAGAGATCCTCCTTGTAAAATTGTCAAAGATGTACCAAACTTCCCAATCATTGCACTCCTTGGTCATCCCGGGCTGGAAAAGTTAGATTGCCCCAGATTGGTGATAGCAGACCCATTCCAGATGTGACTCCTGACCAGATGGGTTGATTTCCAGAATCTGGCCTGGTGGGCAGATTTTAGGAGACCACCGTAGTTTTAGTAAATGGGCAACTCTGAGCGGTTAGCCAAAACCCAATCAACGTAAACTTGTGGAGCAGTCAAGGCTATTCCCAGTAGAGTATGAGTTGGGGTCAGGGGTCCACAATGAGTCCACACAGTGAAGCACACAATAATTAAATTTAGGCAGTTATGTATGAAAATATTTATACTAGGCCTTAAACACACATAAAGAATGACACTAGCATGTCATATTATCGCACAATACTCAATAATAAACATTTCTGAGGGTTGTGGAATCTGCTTAGATCACATGCTGTGCATAGGCAGACATTTAGTGGAAGCTGCAGAGTATTAGTTTGTTTTTCGAATCTCGAAAAGGGGCGTGCCAGTAATACTATCCCTAGTGTAATGTCCACTGTACCCATGATCCCTCACACGTGTGTGATCCGCAGATTGTGTTTTCCGCCATACTAGTCGGACGCATGTTGCAGAGTTCCCTTGCCATTTGCCAATTATACTAAAATTATTGTTAAAACCTCCCCGTTCTTTCCACCCTACGCCGAAGATAGATGCCGGTGAAGAGCGAGGAAACCAGCCGTCGAACCTCCATGACGGACCTTGGGCCTTGGAAGCCCTCATATACACGCCCTCTGCCAAATTGATAAATATGGAGAGTACTCCTTTTAAATTCTACCCTAAGTGTAACAGGAAGTTCCCCTGGGTAGATAAGCACAATACGTGCAATTTGTATCTCCCACAAGACCATCCCGAGGCTACCTGTCGAGCTCGCAAGCTCTTCAAGCTGAAAACACTTAACGACCACTCCACTAAACGCTGGGCCCACTACACCAGGCAACGAGAGGCCATGGACACCGAAGGGTCTTTAGCGATGGCAGCAACGCCGCCGTTTCGGACGGCGAGGGCAGAGGGCTGACTTCAGACACCCAGGCGCAAGCCCCCAACCTCAGAGGACTGGCCAGCGGCTCAGTTATGGGGACAACACCCGGCGGCATAAGCGCGACACACACCACTTCCACTAAGCATATCAGCCCCGGCCGCGATTCGACATGCGTGTTGAGCGATCGGCAATGGAAGACACCGAGAGAGCGGTCCAACGATTCTGTGTCCTCTGGGAGTTTTCGTTCGAGATCGCCTCATGACAAAGACCAACTGTCCGTGGTTGGAAAAGGTGTTGCACTCCCAATACTCCCGGAGCCCCGATCGTCAGAAGACGATTCCAACCTCTATCCCCAGTCAGGACGCCTAACGTCTACTACCGAGATTCAATGTCCTTCCTCCAAGACCTCTGAATCTCGACGCAAGGTGTCTGGTTCCTCGGAGGCCCCGAAAAGCACTGGGAAACATTCCTCTAGCCATGGAAAGCGGGAGAAACAACACAAGAAGCCTTCAGAACACCATGTTCATAAGGAAAAACAAAAGTATCCTAAATCAGTAGGAAAGTCTAAGGTCCCTGACCCTCCCACTAAAGGAAAAATCACCCCATCCACTGCTCACGACATGGGTGTGGAAGAAGAAACGGAAGAGGTTGTAGTTATCCCTAGCTCCAAGGAATGGAGCTCTGCTGCTATCGACAGGGTTATGAGAAGAATGTCATTTATGGCAGAGTTCTATGAAAAAGACACTCATTATTTTCATAGTTATGCCAACCAACACACCAGCTACCTTGGCCCCTTCGGGGTCCAAGGATTCACAACCCCCTAATAAAAGACCCCGCTCTGATGCCCAGGGACAGGATTTGGTCACAGACCCTTTGGTCATTGAATCTTACCATCCCTAGTCATACTGTGATGAAACAGACCCACAAATTATGGAAGACAAGACAGGGGTCTCTTATGCCGGTCAAGTGGCACAGCGAGTAGAGCGCTCGCTTTGACATCCGTGCAGAGCCTGCTAACGCAGGTTTGAATCCCGGCGGGGCCAAACTCAGCCTTTCATCCTTCCGAGGTCGATAAATGAGCACCACACACCGTGGATAATAATAAGCAGCGCTCAGATACCTGAGGGTTCGTAGTGCTATATAAATGCCAAATTATTATTATTATTATGGGGATGATGACCAGGCGGAGGAGGAGGCTGAAGCCTACAATCTTGACTCTCCTATTCCTAAAGAACCCCTGGTGCATAACTCACCGGTAGATAATCAACCACTCCTCAACGAGGTACTGGCCAAGGCAGCAGCCCATTTTCAAATTGACACACAAGGTGTCCAAGAGGACAGGAATTTTGCGGAAGAGATCCTGGGTGACAAAAGGGCCATTGCTCAGGCTATCACTATATCAAAGTCTGTCCAGCGTAGATTTGACCCCTTGCTGGTAACTCCTAATCTTACCCGTGCGGTTAATAAACAAGTTGAAAAATTATTCTGTGCCGCACCTTCTGATCCCCTATACATTGGGGCCAATTAAAACCTGACTCTGTGGTAGTAACAACCACCAGAAAAAGGGCAGGTACACCTCTCGCTTCTTCGGAAGCACCTCCCGATAAAGAGAGCAAGAGACTATATACTCTCGGCAGTAAAGTTGTCACCACTTCTGCCTATCAGGCATGAATTGCAAACAACACAACTCTTTTGGCAAGCTATAATTGCCACCAGAGGGAACAATTAGCTGCTTTAGTATCCTCCACACCTGAACCACTAAAGAGCCAGTTGGCAGCAGATGGAAGGTCGGTATCGGGATGCATTCTGAAAACTAACTTTGATGCAGCAGATAATGCTGGAAGACTAATCGCAGAAGGCACTGTGATAAAGCGTCATGCATGTTTAAGACAGTCAGGGTTCAAACCTGTGACTCAAGCCACCCTTATAGACATGCCGTTAGAGCCGGACGTACTATTCGGCAAGACAGTGGAGGAAGCCTTAAAGACAGCTAAGGACGAGTACGAGACACTAAAATTTCTCCAACAACTTACAAATAAATCTGTAATTTACGTCGCTTTCCAGGCCAAAGCTCCCAAAGGGGTTCGAACTACTATCAAAATCAAGGAACCTCATGGGGCAACAATCCGTTACAAGCCTCACAAGTCTTCCCCAGAGGGCAGCGCAGAGGGCGCACTAGGGGTAGAGGCAGCCCCGCCAGAGGTGGTACGCCACCCAGTAAACAGTGACGTTCCGCTTCAGGTCCCCTCCCTTCAGGGGGGGCGCATTTCCACCTTCACCCACGCATGGGAGGGGATCACTTCAGACAGATGGGTGCTGTCCACAGTGTCCGCAGGATACTGTATAGAACTACTAGAGCACCCCCACGCCCATCCCCCAAGACAGAAGGTACACTCGCTGGAGCACTAGAAAATCCTTCTCGAGGAGATCGCCATTCTACTTGCAAAGGACGCCATAGAACTCGTCCCTGGCAACCAGGTAAACAGGGGTATTTATTCAACCTACTTCCTTGTGCCAAAAAAAAATCTAACAATGCGCCCAGTATTAGATTTGCACCCTGCAAACAAGTATGTCGAGCCACAAAAATTCTGCATGACTACACTCCAAGAGGTAATCCCCCTACTAAAAAAGGGGGATTACATGGCAACATTGGATATGAAAGATGCCTATTTTCATATTGCAATGTTCCCAGTGCACAGAAGATTCTAAAATAGACAAATAGCACTACCAGTTCAAGGTGCTGTCCTTTGGTATAGCCTCAGCTCCAAGGGTATTTACCAAGGTACTGGCAGTGGTTGCGGCGCACCTACGCAGGGAGGCTATCCCAGTGTACCCTTACCTGGACGACTGGCTCATCACAGCGGAAACCCCCTTAATTTGCAGACTAAACATTCAAAGAACAATCAACCTCCTCTTCCAATTGGGCTTCTCGATCAATGAGAAAAAAATCAAGCCTGGTGCCAAGCACATCAAAACAGTTCCTACTAGCTGTCTTTAACACCCAAGAGGGGTTGGCCTTTCCATCAGAGGAAAGAATTCGGAACCTGTTGCTGCAAATTCCTCAATATCAGACTGGTCGCCAAATAAGGGTGCGCAAAGCGATGCATTTGCTAGGCATGATGGCATCTTGCATTTACCTGGTCCCCACGTGCGCCTGCGCATACGACCCATGCAGGAATGGTTGGCGAAACAGTGGTCTCAAGCAAGTGGTCAGTGGGACGATCTAGTGGTCGTTTCGCCAACACTAGTACAGTCTCTTCGCTGGTGGACGAGAGAAAATATTACATAGGGGAAACACTTCTACGATCCAGAGATACAGGCCGTTGTCACGACAGACACATCCCTAGCAGGGTGGAGAGCCCACTACTTGCACCATACAGCTCAGGGTCTCTGGTCTAATACTGTGGCTCAGAACCACATCAGTCTGCTAGAACTTCTGGCAGTCTTCAGAGCGCTTCAGGCATTCAAACCCCTCCTATCCAACCTGTCAGTGCAGATCCTCACGGACAGCAGGATGCTGATGTTTTACTTAAACAAACAAGGGGTCACTCGTTCGCCAAATCTGTCCAAGCTTGCCCAGAGAATTTAGAGATGGGCCCTCAAACTGAAGATTTACCTGTCATCCCATCATGTTCCAGGGGATCTCAACTTGCTAGCAGATGCTCTGAGCAGGGATCCCCTTCCAGAAGAACACATGTGGACACTACACAAAGAAGTTGTAGGAGACCTCTTCTCTGAGTGGGGTTTCCCCACTATAGACCTATTCGCCACAAGCGAAAACAGGCAATGCCCAGATTTCGTATCCAGGTTCCCCCAGCCAGGCTCCAAGGGGAATGCCCTATGGATGAATTGGTCAGGGATGTTTGCCTACGCTTTTCCACCAACCCCTCTGATGAGGAAGGTGGTCAACAAGATCCACAGGGAACCAATGACGCTCATCCTAGTTGCTCCTATGTGGGCGAGACAACCATGGTACCCACACTTACGCATATTGGCGGTGTGTGACCCCATCTAACTCCTGTGCCGGTACAACCTACTCTTCCAGCACGAGGGCCTAACAGTGCATCCTCAGCCCAACTCAATGAACTTGGCAGCATGGCTCCTGAAGTCATAGAGTTCGGACATCTCAATTTACCCCAGAGATGTATGGATATCTTGAAAGAGTCAAGAAAACCTAACACGAGGCACTGCTACTATAACAAATGGAAACGATTCGTTATTTGGTGCCAGAATAAGCAAATCAACCCAGTTGATTGTACTCCTTCTGTTGTCGTCACCTATATGCTCCACCTAGGGATGCAGGGTTATTGCTTAACTCACTTAAAGTGCACCTGGCAGCTTTATCAGCCTACACCACTTCCTATAACAAGGTGTCATGGTGGAAACTGCCAGTTGTAAAAGCATTTATGGAAGGGGTAAAGAGACTCCGCCCTCCAATTTCTAACCATCCACCAGGTTGGGACCTTAATGTGGTACTTGCTAAACTAATGGGACCCCCCCCCCCCCCCCCTTTGAGCCCATGCACAAATCTAGTCTCAAACACTTGACATATATAACGACCTTCTTAGTAGCCATCACATCCATAAGAAGGGTCAGTGAAATTCAAGCTCTGTCAGTGCAGGATCCTTTCTTTACTGTTCATAAGGATGAACTGATTTTATGCACTCCCGCTAGGTTCTCACCGAAGTTCATTTCCAAATTCCATGTTAACCAGTCCATTGAGCTACAATCCTTCCAGGTACCCAAAATCTCTGCTGAGGGGAAACTCCAAACACTCGATGTGAGGAGGGCGGTCCTCTACTATGTAGACAAGACCAGACCGCTAAGAAAAACAGATCAACTGTTTGTCTCCATAGCTCCAGGCAGAGAGGGAGATTGTGTCTCTAAGTGGATAGTCCGATGTATCCAACTGTGCTATTCCCTTTCAGACAAAACACTGCCTTTTACGCCGAGGGCTCCAGATAAGATTTTGAGGTGGGAGTATTTTACTCCCCATTTTTAAACTTTGAGAGTAAATGTGATTTTAAGAGAGTAAAAATGACTTTTCTCCTTTGCAAGAGAGTAAAATGTATGTGACATCCAGCCGACGTGTGCAAAAACTATATATGGAAATCATAACTATGTGGCAGCTTTCTGCATTGTGACAGAATACACCTTTCATTATTTCTCTAAGGTCTGGCCATTTGATCTCTCCTTTATATATTTAAATGTTGAAATCAAAAAACCTAGCCAATTACATAGTAAAGCAAACATGAATTGTATTGTGTGTTTTGAGGTTCGATAGCAGACTTGTCTTTTGAGGTTTAACGAAAGTCCTCATTTCCTGGAGTTATTGCTACCAAATGGGATGCCAATGTTATAATACAACGGTGCAGAGAGCCACGGACTCCATGCTAAATTCTACATCTAATCTAATGGTCAAATGGTTATTTATGTAGCGCTTTTGGCAAAGCGCTGTACATAGAACATATTTATCACAATTATCACCAAACCAAAGTCGGTACTCCTTTATCGACCTCGAAAGGATGAAAGGCTGAGTTGGCCTTGCCGGGATTCAAACCTGCAACCTACAGATCATGCACAGATTGCAGCAACGAGTACTCAACCGGCTGAGCTATCTTATTAGCCAACATCCTTCAGAGGTCGGTTATCTGAGTATCAACTGAGGTATAATAATCATATTACCTAGATGTTGGACAAACCATTTATGAAGCGCTATATAAAGTTAATAGGTTTTGCTGAGTTTCTATTTAAATTACCAATGTAACTTTCCTTTATTTTTTAACAGCACTTGCACTTCCTGGAGAGTCAGGTTTTGTGTGTTTTAATTCTATACTTGAAGATTTAAGAGGCACCTGTGATTGGTGTAATGACAATCACTCACCCTTGAGCAAAGACTCTGTTGCCACTGACCATTTATAGTAATGTACTCCATTGACTGCAAGGGTGAATGGATGTAAACTATACTGTGCAAAGGCATCATTTTACAATTTTTTTATAATTAGAGTGTAAATGAAATTATAAGTGTAAAAATTATCTGCCTCTGCATGATTATGCACATAGCACCGGAACTCTGAAAAATACAATTGTGCAATGCTGGTTTGCTTTCACCGTAAATAAAAAAAGGAAAATATGCACAGTGCTTCTGAAGCTGAATGAAAAGAAACCATTCCTTTTATCAGTCTGCAGTTTCTATTTTTGAAAGGCTTCAGAGATATACATTCTATTTCAGCGGTGGCTTGCAATTACATCCATGTAGATAAAAAACAAAAGAAGCCTTCTGGTTTCTGTGACGTAACCGACCTTTGCACTGCCCTCTGCTCTAAACCTATGTGTAAATGTACAAAGGAAAATAATAAAGCTGTCGTATTTACAAGATTTTCATGCTTAAAAAGGACTGGTACGCACCTTATCTGGAGGCCTGGGCCCACTCTACAAGAGTTACTGGAGCCACTCTGGCTTTCATTGCAAATGTACCCCTTGATACCATTTGCAAAGCAGCTACATGGAGCTCTGTTCACACCTTTACTCAGCACTACTGCATTGACACTCATTCCAAGACAGATACTCAAATGGGACTATCGGTTCTAAGACATTTGTTCGCTCAACACCCTTCTCACATCCCACCTCCTTCTTTTAACACTGCTCGCTAATCTATGCACAACATGTGATCTAAACAGATTCCACAAGCCTCAGAAGGGACACATTACTCACCGTAATCGTATTTCTGATGCTTGTATCTGCTTAGATTCACATGCGCCCGCCCTTCCTCCCTTCTGAGAGAAGGCGCATGGATGCTTGTAGTCTTATCTATCTTATCTGCTTGGATACTCTGTACTCACGCTACTGCTCATACTACCTCATGTCAGATAAAATACAATCTGAGGGTCCTACACACGTGAGGGATCATGAGTACACTGGACGTCAAACTAGGGATAGTATTACTGGCACGCCCTAGTTCGACGCCCCTTTTCGAGTTTCGAAAAACAAACTGTAATACTCTGCAGCCTCCACTAGATGTCGGCCTATGCACAGCATGTGAATCTAAGCAGATAAAAGCATCAGAAATATGATTACGGTGAGTAATGTATCCCATATACATTCACCATAGTCTTAAAATGCATTCAAATAACTTAAACAATACATGTAAGTAAATTAATGCAGTAAAGATGGCCCCATCTAGAAGACTGCATGCACTACTAGGTCTCACATAGGGACAGGGCATGAGGTGCCACAAGGGGGCAGTGCCCCTCAGAGACCTGAGATACTGACGGCTTGCTTGTCCACAGTAGGGGAAGACACTGCGCCTCCATGGAGGCTTGTTGAGGAGGAGGCAGCCCTTGTAGCAAGGGCTAAGGCTGGGGCTCCCTGGGCGACCTTGCCAGAGACGCCAGAAGTGGACCCAGAGCGTGAAGCAGGGGAAGTAATGGACTAGGACACATACAGTGCAGAGACCAGGCCTGAAGCACCAAACCGTGCCCAATTGCTGTGCAGGCCGACGGGAGATCGTGAATTATAATCATGACCAAGGAAGTCTAGCCTGCCGATGATGATGAACGCATACATAGTCTCCCCCAGGGGGGCTGTGATGGACAGGGGGAGAACAAGATGACGGCCCAAAAAGGAGGACACGCGGTCCCAGTCGCACATGATGTTCTCTGGGCGATCCACGTCTCTAAAGCAGCACTGGAACTAAAAATTGACCACCTACGAGAGGATGTAAGCCTATTAAGACAGAATTTCAGCAAACAAATCTGTTCGAATGGGGGAGGTGGAACAGAGGATCTCCGACATGGAGGACACAATGGGTCCGGTAAAGAAAGACACTGCGGAATTTAAGGGCAGAACATCAAGTCTGGAGTCAAGGGTTGAGGAAGCTGAAGGGCAGGCCCACTGCAACAAGATACGGATAGCGGGCCTCCCCTAGCAGAGCGAGGGGCCCTCCATTGAGTTATACCTGGAGGGCTGGTTGAAGGGATGGATGGAGCCGATCTGGCTGTCATGCTTCCTTTCGGTGGATCAAGAACACAGGATTCCCACCAGAGGGGTCCCTGCGGGGGCCCAACCCAGACAAGTCCTAGCCAAGCTCCTTAACTGTTGGAACCGGTACGCTATCCTGCAGGCCTCCTGAAAGATGGGTCCCCTCCAGGTGGATGGTCCCAAGGTGCTCGTGTACCCAGACTTTATGAGGGCCGTCCAAAGGGCACGGCAGTCGTTGGAAGCAGTGAAAAGACGGCTGAGAATAACGGAATACAAGTATGCCATGCTCTTCCGGCGACCCTGAGTGTTAGGGGACCGAAGGGGCTGCTCTTCTTCACAGAGCCAACATCAGCGTGGGACTGGATGGATGGAGAGGGCCACCCCTGCGAGAGACAGCACTGCAAAGACAAAGAAAACCCTGAGGGCTAAGGCTGGTGTGGGAAGCTAATAACGGAATGTCTTGAGGCAGTGGACAACTGAGGGACATAGATGTGGTGAAGTGGAACAAGTGTGGTCCCTGCCGGGGCGAAGCGTGACTGGGTGCCGCGGCGCATGCCCCGCTCTGAAACGTGCACCCAAGGGGACTTTTACATTGGTAGTTTGGTTCTAGCTTAGTGTTTGGGGGTAGACAGATTCTTCATGTTGGGGGGGGAAGTGTAGAGTGGGTTTCGGGGAGGGGATCATTTGGGCAGGTTGGGAGGGTAAAGTGCAGGAGTAAAAGTTCAACCATAGAGTGATTTTGATGATAGTCGACATAGATGGGGAATCCCTATGGACCCCTTGAAAGTAACACCATGGGATGGGTGGGGGCCTTTCGCCTTACATGCATGTCCTGGAACATCAATGGGCTATTAGATAAAATTAAGTTGTTGTCATTAGGCATATTCTTCTGGTTGTAAAACTCTAAAACCCCTTTTTGCCTAACCCCCTAGACACAATACCATTCACACTTCATATGTACTTAACCTGTGTGCTTTAAACAAAAACCCCAAGAAATACAACTTTAAAAAGCACAATAATTCTACGGACTGCAGCTCCCATGAAGCCATAAGTACTAGGAAGAGGAAGGAGTTAATGTGGATTAAAAGAAACATCGAGCTAAATGTACAGACTAGTTGTGATGGAAATCTGCAGGATATTTCAAAATGGTGTCTCTCTTAAAGTAGACAGTGAAGGTGGAGAGGAGAGGAGAGGAGAGGAGAGGTGCAGAGCGAGCGAAGCAGGAAGCAGACCCGAAGGCAGACATCCGAGAGTAGGCTGTGCTGAAGGTGTATGCAGAAGGGTGAGTTTTTACTAGGGTTAGTTAGTGGCAGTACCTTTCCTACCCCTGCTGATCTGACCAAATATGGCCCATATGTCGTACATTTTACTGTGCAGCAATTACCACCCCCACGGGTTCCTCCATGGGTGATGTGTTCCCTGTGCCCTACGGTCTGTCTGTGCACGATATGGCCCACTAGCACAAGTGGGCTAAATGTGAGATACTGCTCCCCAACACAGATGGGGCTAAATGTGAGATTTGGCTCACTAAACACAGATGGGCTAAATGCGAGATTTGGCTCACTTAACACAGATGGGCTAAATGCGAGATTTGGCTCACTAAACACAGATGGGCTGAATGTGAGATTTGGCTCACTAAACACAAATGGCCTAAATGCGAGATTTGGCTCACTAAACACAGATGGGCTGAATGCAAGATTTGGCTCACTAACACAGTTGGGTTAAATTAAAGACTTGGCTTACTAACCACAGATGGGCTAATTGCAAGATGTGGCTGACTAACACAGATGGGTTAGATGCAAGACATGACTCATGTTAGGGAGAATTATCAGAAATGTGCTAATTCCCTTCACCTTCGAGACCCCCAGCAACTTTGCTGGATTTTGAGGACTTGATTATTTGGAAAGAATGTGAGCCTTTTTCCCTACTCTTTCATGTGTTTTGATATGTATTTTACATATGTGTTCTCTGATTATGGAGTTTTAGATGCCTCCATAGGCATCATCTTTTCATGTGTGTTACACAGCACCCTCAGTGCACTGTAACAGGAATGTCTTTTAGACTTCCCAAAGGTTTAAATACCTTCTCTGGGATAAACTACTGTTTCCCAAAGAATGTAAAGTGAAATTGACTTTACTAGTCTTTTCCGAATTCATAGACCCAGCACACACCATTTTACAATGGCGTGCTGGAGGGGTTACATAGTATCCCCTGTGTCTAAACACTCATGTAGCAATCAAATGCTAACCTTTCCTATTGAAAAGGCTGGTGGCAGTGGTTTTACAACGAACTACAATGATTTTTCCTGACCGCGAACACCTGTAGCTAAAAATCACAGGAGCCATGTTTTTCAAGATGGCGCCTTAAGCCCCTTTGTTTAAACGGATCCTGGTCTTCTTTTTTCGCCATTTCTTTTTGGAAAGGTCCTTCTAGTGTTGGTCTCTGCGCGCCAAACCAGGTTTGGTCCCTTTGTTCGTATGGCTTTGGCAGGCTTCAGGACTGAAGTCCTCCCTTAGCGTCTGAGTGTCTGGCGTGGGCAGGAAGTGAGGGTGGTGCCCGAAACTCCCTGTGCTTAGTCTCCTAGGAGACCCAAATGCACTCTGGCGTGATTGGCTGGCTGACTGTTCGGCAAGGACAGCCACCCTGCTGGATGAGTGACAGCTAGGCTGGAATGAAAGGGAGAAAACTGTTTAAAAGGCGAGTCTTGTGGACTGGAATGCAGAGTGGACCACTGGAACGAAAGAACCAAAGACGAGCTCGAAGATCCAAAGACGAGCTCGAAGATGACGGCTGCTGCAACCACTGGACTGTTGGTTTGCCTGATGAAGCCCTGCTGCAGGTCCGAATTGCCAAACTCCATTCGACAGAGAATTTCCTACAAGAACGGCTTCTTCTCCAGCATTGGATCTTTCATGGATTCACATGCTTAGAATATTCCCCGTCGTCAGACTGGTACCCTCGGTACACATATATAGCCTTTTCCTATAGGAAAACTTCTGACACTTTTGTGCCCTATCTACGTCCTTTTAGGACCCGCCTACGCACGCTCCGTAGGCCGCCCCAGTATAAGAGGCCCGCCCCCACGGCTCCCCTTCAGATTTCAACCGTCTCCAAAGTAGTGGGATCTCCTCGCGTCGTCTTACTATTTTGTACAAGGGTGTGTACCTGGAGTTGGAGTTCGAGGACATTTTTCCTCCATGTCAGGAAAAGCGCTGTTCCGTCCATGCGCGACGTGCGGCTTGAAAAAAGTTTACGAGGGGGACGGACATATGGATTGTATATACTGCCTTCACCCTCATCATTCGGCTGATAACTGCGACATATGCAAAGGGTTTTCTCAAAAGACCCTCAAAGACCGAAATCGACGGCTGGTGGCATGGCTGAATGATGGAGCGGGGACATACCCCCCTTCGGAGGTAGGCTCCACACAATCGGCGAAAACATCACACCGCGCTGCCTCGTCGGAACCACCGGCGAAGAAATCTCGACCGACGGAAAAAGAGTCATCTCAGAGTCATTCAGCTAGAGAGTCCTCGTCGAAAAAATCGTCATCTTCATCAAAAAAGCAGGACAAGGAAAGGCCGAAATCCTCCTCGGGCGATCACCATAGATCGACATCGAGTCGAGAGTCGAGTAAAGGCAGGCCAAGTGTGGAAAAGGCGGGACCGCCTAAACAACCTGCTAAGTCACCGTCGTCGACGGCGGTCCAGTCATCGGCCTCCACCCTGCCACTGACGCATGTGGTATCCACCGTCCCACCGACAACGACTGCGACGGTGGCCTCGTCAACGGGGGTTCTACAGGAAGCCTGGAGGCCTGAAGTTTTTGATCTGATCCCCCCGGATACTTTACTGCAAGAACAGGCTGTGTCGCTGTCCTCGGGGGAGGACGAGAGCGGCAGAATAGCTGGCCCGGCAAACCTAGGGCTACGATTGGTTGACAAGTCATCGACGAGGGGATCCGGTATACCGGTATCTGCCCCTCTTCCCAATCCTCAATCTGTTTTGTCGTTGGAAATTCTGTCCACGCTTTAGTCTTTGGTACAGTCGTTGGACCAGAGATTACCTCAGGCAAACCTGCCACAGTCACCCGTCGACGAGCCGGGCCCGTCCCGTCCACCGACGCACTTACGCATGCCAATCTCAGCACTGGCACCCCAAGAGGAAGGTGAGCTGCCAGATTCGGAGTCTGACAGGGGAGCCATGTCGGATATCTCATCATCCCCCTCCAGGGATCCAACCTGGGAGTCAGAGGTGGAGGTAGAAACCCCAGAAGCCCAGCTCACCCGTCCCCTCCGGACGACATTGCATCATTCCATTCTATGCTGGAGAAGGCGTGTAAGGAATTTGGTTTGTCCCAGGAAGAACAGAAAAAGGACTGTTTTTTGTTTGACCACATGGGTAAGAGAAGGAGGTCTGTGTTCTCAATACCAATACTAGACCACGTGTGGAAGGAGGGGTTGCAGACAATGCGTCACCCCTTTTCGGAGCCGGCAGTGAAAGGACGCCTCGAGAAAAAGTTTAAGGCTCCAGAGTCTACCCCCAAGTGTTTATCCTCCCAACCAATGGCAGAATCGGTGGTGTCGGCGGCAAGGAAGGCGAAGGCCCAGCACAAGTGCACGACTCTGCCTGAAAACGAAGCAAGACACCAGGATGCCTTTGGAAAAACAGTGCTATCCGTGGGAGCAACCACAGTAAAGGCTGCAAACTCTTTGGCTATTGTAGCCAGATACTACAGAGAGATGTGGCACAGGCTAGCGCCGTTGCTGGATCATCTTCCGGAGGAGCATAGGAAGGCAGCGATGTTACTTGTCCGAGAGGGTGAGGAAGCCTCCAATCACGCAATAAACATCGCGGTGGACCTCGCTGAGTCAGGCTTCAAGCAAGTCAATAATGGGGTCGTATTACGACGACAGTCATGGCTTAAGTGTACCTACTTCAGACCAGAGGTATAATACAAAGTATTAAATACTGCGTTTTGAGGGAGACCTTCTATTCGGAGAGAAGGTAGACGAGGCCCTAAAGGGAATGAAAGAGGACTCGGACACGGCACGTTCATTGGGTGCCCTCCAGAGTGGCCGAAGCTACAAGTCTTTTCGTCCTTTTAGAGGGGCTTCAGGTAATTCCAGATTCTCTGCGTCTGGAGACAGATCCTTTGGCAGGTCGGCTTACCCCTCCCAGGGATACAGGCGTGCTTGCCAAACGGCAAACCGACGCCAGAACTTCCAGACATCCAGGAAGAAACCATCCTATCCGTCGTCGTCGAGAGACGAGCAAAATAAAGATCAGCAGTGACGGACAACACACCGTTCTGGGGGGAAGAGTGTCAGCATATGTCGACGAATGGGAACGAATAACGACGGATCAATGGGTGCTGGACACTATAAGGAACGGGCACTCTACAATTCAAGCACAGCCCTCCACACATTCCACCTGCGTTCACCGCTCATTCCCATCTGAGGCTACTGCAACAAGAGGTAACACTCATGTTAGCAAAGGGCGTGATAGAATTAGTTCCAACATCACAGAGAGGTCAAGGAGTCTACTCAAGATACTTCGTCGTAAAAAAGCCGAACGGCAAATGGCCAAATGGCTTCCCATTTTAGACTTACGCGATCTCAACAAGTCTTTAAAGAGCCTAATATTCAAAATGCTCACGCTGCAGGAAGTGATCCGCGCCGTTCAAGAAGGGGATTTTCTAGCGTCCCTGGATTTACAGGACGCGTACTTCCATATTCCTCTGTGTCGGAAACACAGGAAATTCCTGAGATTTGTAATAGGGCGGACTCACTACCAGTTCACGGTTCTTCCCTTTGGGCTCAAGACCTCCCCCAGAACGTTCACAAAATGCCTGGCCCCAGTAGCGGCCTGGCTAAGGAAGCAAGGCCACCACGTATACCCATACCTCGATGACTGGCTGGTAAGGGGATCCTCCCCAGCATCGACCAACACAAGTTTGCAAGCCACCATGCAGCTCCTACAACAGCTGGGATTTGCCATAAACTTCGAGAAATCCTCTCTGTGGCCATCGAGAACGTTGGTGTTCCTGGGGGCACAGTTCGAGACCCAGTTAGGGCTAGTGAAGCCTTCTCTCGACAGAACCTCAAAACTCAATCAGCTGGCGAGCCGACTACGACAAACCACCAGGCTCTCAGTGAGGAACTATGTTTCGGTCCTAGGGGCCATGGCATCCTGCATCCATCTGGTGGCAAACTGTCACCTATTCATGAGGCCAGTCCAGGAATTCCTCGCGGACCGATGGACGCAGGCCCAAGGATCGTGGTCAGACAAGATAACCGTCAACGACGACAAGCTGCTTCGGACCCTTCAGTGGTGGCAGAGTTTCCACAATCTGAACAACGGTGTACCCCTACAGGAACCGCAGTTTCAGCGAACCATAGTCACGGATACGTCCCTAACCGGATGGGGAGCTCACATGGGTACTCTTCAAACGCAAGGTCGCTGGTCTCCAACGGAGTCACTCCTACACATAAACGTGTTAGAGCTCAGAGCAGTACGATGGGCCTTGAAGGCATTCCTACCACACATCAAGGGATCGCGAGTACGAGTACTGACCGACAATACGACGGCCATATTTTATTTGATTAACAAAGAGGGACGCGATCAAGAACTCTTTCCATAGAGGCCCAGAAAACATGGCATTGGGCATTAAAGCACGAGATTTCCATCGTGGCTCACCATCTCCCGAGAGTGAGGAATTCGCAAGCAGATTCCCTCAGCAGAAGCATGGCCCAGATACACGAATGGGAACAGGACACAATTCAGCTGATGAAAGTGTTCGAGAAATGGGGTCACCCCCCTCTGGACGCTTTCGCAACCAAGGACAACAAGAAATGCAAGCAATTCGCAAGCAGATGACCTCAGGAGGGTTCCATGGGGGAGGCATTCTCCTTCCCATGGACGGACATGTTCCTTTATGTTTTTCCTCCGTTCCCCCTCATACGGAGGACAGTACAGTGGATACGCAGATATAGTTGCCGGGTAATTCTAGTGGCACGCGGCAACCGTGGTTCTCCGACCTGCTTCACCTGTCGCTGGAACATCCAATAGTGTTTCTGAGAGTCCCGAACCTACTATCCCGGGACAAAGGCACGGTGTGGCATCACGACCCGGACAGTCTCAACCTTGCAGCCTGGCTCCTGACTTTTCGGAGTTCGGTGCTTTAGACGTTTCGGAGGATTGTCAAAAGATTCTGCAGGCGGCTCGAGCCCCTTCTACCAACAAATCTTACACCTTTAAGTGGCGGATGTTCTGTGAATGGTGTCGAGGACAGCAAGGCCTACAACCGTTGACGGTGACGCCGGAACAAGTTCTACCTTACCTGCTTCTCTTGGCGGAGAGGGGTTTATCCGTCACATCGATAAAGGTGCACCTGGCGGCCATCTCAAGGTTCACGAGGAAGAGACAGTCGTCTCCTCTAATCAGCGACAGACTTGAGAAACACTTCATGAGGGGTTTATTTCGAACTTTTCCCCCGGTAAAACGTTTCCCTCCAACTTGGAGTCTCAACACAGTGTTGGCAGGCTTAATGAAACCGCCCTTTGAGCCTATGGCCACGTCGGACATGAAATTCATATCGTGGAAGTTGGCATTCTTAATTACTATCACATCAGCTAGGAGAATCTTAGAACTGCAAGCGCTAGTCGTAGACCCGCCATACTTAAGATTCTTTAAGGACAAGGTGGTCCTGGCAACTAATCCTACGTTCGTCCCAAAAGTTCCCACAGTGTATTACAAACACTCGTCCATTGTTCTCCCTACTTTCTTCGCGACCCCATCATCGGCAGCAGAAAAAGCTCTTCATACCTTGGACGTTAAGAGGGCTCTGAAATTTTACCTACACCGTACACAGGAACTCAGGTCTACTTGACAACTGTTCATCGCATATGGTCCGTCGACGAGGGGAAAAGCAATCTCTAAACAAGGATTGGCTCAATGGGTCTCATCGACGATTGCGTTTTGCCACTCCAAGGCCGGAAGGCTGCTGCAAGGGCATCCTAGAGCCCATTCTACAAGATCAACGTCCTCCTCAGCAGTATTATGGGCAGGAATTCCGCTAACAGACATATGCCAGGCTGCGGCATGGTTAGTGCCCCACACGTTTACCCGCCAATACTCCCTTGCCAGGCAGCATGCGGACGAGGTGCAGATGGGAAGAGCTGTCCTGCGCCATCTGTTTCAGTAAGGTAAGCTCCACGCTGTGGAGAGTCTGTTTTCTACCTTTTGATGACAGTATACTTTATGTGGGTAAGGTTATATGAGTAAACTTATTCCTGCTGTACATGTGCATTGTGTATTATGGTGAGGGTATATTACATTACATTCTCACCGCCGTTTCAAGTGTTACTGCTATACAATCTATTCTAAGCATGTGAATCCATGAAAGATCCAATGCTGGAGAAGGGAATAGTTTCTTACCTGTAACTCCATTTCTCCAGCATTGGTATCTTTCATGGATTCACATGCGCCCGCCAGCCCCCCCGGAATGCAATGTATTTGCTTGATAAGTTTAACTCTTCCTACTTTGGAGGGGCCGAAATCTGAAGGGGAGCCGCGGGGGTGGGCCTCTTATACTGGGACAGCCCTTTATCTACGTCTAAAAGGACGTAGATAGGACACAAAAGTGTCGGAAGTTTTCCTATAGGAAAAGGCTATATATGTGTACCGAGGGTCCCAGCCTGACGACGGGGAATATTCTAACCCTGTGAATCCATGAAAGATGCCAATGCTGGAGAAATGGAGTTACAGGTAAGAAACGATTCCCTTCCTTTCAGTTGGTGGGACCAATCAACTCATAAGACACCTGGATACCATTCTCAAGGATGGTTAGGTTTAACCAGGGAAAGGGACACCAGTTCATGTTCTTGAATCTACAGCTACTAGAACTGAAGTGACTCCATTTTGTTTGCTCTCCAACGATCCTGTGCAGTGCAGGAGTCCCCTGACGTCCTCCCTCTTGTACCCATGACTGAGGATCAGGAACAGCGAGATCTGCAGGAACTGCCTGGAACCACGACTTCAGCAACCTTTGTTTTCTTCATACAAAGGTACTGTGCCAACCCGATTGAGAGAAGGCCACTCTCGCATATAAAGTTCGTGAAACTTTCCCAACTTGCAGGCCTAATCAGCTTGTGAACCCACAAATGTTTCTTTTTCGCCCAAACTACTACTGAGACCTTTTGCAAAGACTTTACCGTTTGATACCAGAACTACTCTTTCCTATTCAGAACACTAGCCCATTGACTTTGGCCTGGCCTATTGACTTGAATTGAACTATTCTGGTGAACTGAAACTATTTGCACTACCTAGAAAGTATATTTAATCTATTCTAATTACTTTTGCCCTTTTTGCTCACTGCTAAGTAACTGAACTGCCATTTGGCTCCTTTTTCAGGGGAGCTCAAACTGTCTTAAAAACTTAGTTTTGTATTGAAGTGTATTAGTCTATAATATGTTGTCGTCTTCTAGTGAAATGTTTTATAAATGATTGTGTAAATTAATAAGTGTTTTACCAAGAAGCCTTGAGTACAAGTGTCTACTTGAACCACTGTAAAAGTCCTCTGTGTAATGACTTGTACTGCTCGCATTCACTCTTGAGATAAGCCTGGCTGCTCAGCTCGCCACCAAAAACTGTGTGGTACAGACTTATACCAAAGGTTGGTTTGACTAACACCTGTAGTCCTAATTGTGTGTAGTGGTCCCAGAGGGTACTGCATGCAATTCTGCCTAACATCTCACTAACACAGATGGGTTAAATATGAGATATGACTCTGTGACAGAAATTATCTATTTTATAGCAAGTAATAAGAGTGGTGGGGCGTTAATGGAGTACAGTAATGGCTGTACTCCCCACCCAGACACACACATCTGATCAGTCATTGCTGGTTGACTGCAGGAGGCTTCCCAGGAGAACACTGGCAAACACGGACTGGAGCTGCCCTTTGCCTTGTGGCGTTTACCCAATGACAGCCTGGGCAAGGGCTGCTCATGGATGGATGTTCTAAAAGATCTGGATGTCGTAAAATGGCTCAACGCGTGCAGAAATACTCCAAATGCACAAACAAAGCAAAAACACAACGGAATGGTTGTAGAGACTGGAGAGTTACCTTTTGCAAGCCAGAGCGAAAATGGCTTCAATACAGGTGTACAAGACCCTCGCTGGATGGTCAAAGACCTTTAAGGGCCAATCAGGGATTTAAAGGGAGGGAGGAGGGGACATGGTCAAACAAGGAAGCACACGCAGAGGAGACATCAGAAGGTCTCACAGCGTGCAGAAATACTGCAAATGCACAAAATAATGCAAAACCACAATGGAAAGGGTTGTAGACCCTGCAGAGTTACCTTTTGCAAGCCAGAGCGAAAATGGCTTCAATACAGGTGTCGAGGGGGAAAAGACCCTCGCTGGATGGTCAGAGGCCTACCAGGGCCAATCAAGGTTCAGTGGGAGGGAGGAGGCGACAGGGCCAAATAAGGAAGCCAGAAGGACTCAATGTAACTGGAGGGTCAGCTCATAAACAAGTGGGAGGACTTAAGAGCTAATGATACTTGCAACAAGAGGGATGGCGTCCTGCCACTTACTTTAAGTCTCTTTACATATATATTTTGGTAAAGGCTATGTTATTCAGCATGCATAATATGGCAAAAGCTATTTCATTAAGCTAACTGTCATACGTATTCAAAATGATGAGCAATTGGGCCCTTCAAAGGTGCACTTTAGCTTTTTATTTAGCCAGAATTTTCTGCATTTAGGTTTAACATGAAACTTTTTCGTTTTCTGGTGTACATGTGGATCAAATCACATTCATCTTATTAAACAGGTGCAACAAAGAAAGAATGGCAAATGCTTAAGAAAAATTAACAAACAAACAGATGCACAATCATTGGTGGTTTGCCTAAGTGTGCAATGAATGCAAAGAAACATAGTATATTATTTAAACACAAGGCAAACACCTATATGGAATGTGTGGAGTCAAAACCATGTGTCGGAGAAAAGGCATTATTTCTTTCTGAAACTGGGTTAATTTATTGCTGGCTCTTAGAGAAAAGGGACCTAGTCGTTGGTCAACGTCTAGAAACGGGTCGAATTATGGAGCGGGATTGGGGGAATGAAGCCCTCAAAATGATGTGGTCCCGTGACGTTTCGGCGGAAAGCTTTCTTCATGGGCCTCGACTTGGTCTCCCCTATGTGAGAAACAAAGGAAAAGAGAGAAAAAGAGAGGGGCTCAAATTGTTGTAGAGCTCATATAAAAGGATTAAATCTGATGCTAGTAATACTGGCATGCAATAAAATCTAATTGGGACCATGTGGGTGAACAATGGTGTCATTGTTCACTGGCTTGCTGGCACTTGGTTACTGACCTGGACGGAAGTCAGAGGGTAGTGTTTTCTTCCAGTCGGTGTTGGCAGGGAACTGGGAGTGATGTGTAGCGGACCTCTTCAAAATGTAGGAGGAGGTTCCTGCAGATAGGTAGCTGGTGTGCTGGATGCACTAAGGTATGGGGAAAATTATAAAAAAACATTTATGTATAGGCAAATGAGTATAACCAGAAATGGTAAAAATCACTAATGTATAGTGGTGTGCTTGACTAGAAATGACATAAAAGTACCTGTAGGCACAGTCTTGCAGCCACTTGGAGATTCTTGGCTGTGCACGGTTGGGAAAATCCCTTTGAAGGATGCTTGTAGATGGCGATCAGGCGGTGGCCCCCCGGTTTCTGGGGTCTGAATTTAGCCGTGCCTTGGTGTGGCTACAGGACCCTAGAGTAGGAAACCAGGGCAAAGTTTAAAAGAAGACGCTAAAAAGGTTTTTTGATGCTAATAACATTTCTGAAAGCAGGGGGCGACTGGCACCGGTCCGTGCTGTGTTGGTCTGAACTGTAGTGGAAAGGTGGAGCTGTAAGCACGGATGGCTTCCGTGGCGGGGCGATTGATCCCCGGTTTCCACGCGGCTAGCCCTGCAGGGCGCTCATACGTGCGTGTCCAGAGATGAGTCGTTCGCTTTCTTGGGCTGCGGATACCGACTGCGAGAGCCGGTGCAGGTACAGTGAAAAAGAAGAGCTGTGTCTCGGGTGCGCACAGCACAGGCGAAGGTATGGAGTGTCTGAATCCCTGTGTATGCGCGATCAGTGCAGGCCCGGGGGTTGGCATGGTAACCGTTCAGTTTATACGGGGCACAATATTTCTTAAAGGAAAAGAAAAAAGAATGGACATAGAGCCTCTATCGTGTGTACTACAATTAGGGCTGTTGGCCAAGGGGGGCGTGTAGGAAAAGATTGTGGAGGGCATAGATGTAAAGACCCCATATGCTAGTGGATTCGTATGGAGGGAATGGTAAAGCAGTGTGTTGCTGCGGTGGCTGTTAGCTTCGTATTGTACACAAAATGAACAGTGACACAAGCATTGCGAACCTCAGAGTTATTGTGCACAGCATAAATTGGTTTGCTTATGATGATACAGTATATATATATGCATATTCACGGGTGATGCCAAGTAAAAGTGAACAATAGCACATGCAGAAAAGACAAAGTTGGCACAAGATGTAACACATTGCAAATACACACTTCTTGTGTACAACATAAATTGATTTGCATGAAATGATTGCGTGTACGTTTTCACGAGTTGTACGTAAGATGACCAGAAGGACTCAAAGCATGCACAAATACTGCAAATGCACAAAATAAAGCAAATTATGTGAGATGTCAATATGTGGAAGATTCGACACTAGTAAGAAAGTTAATAAACAAAACTTGAACAAGTCTCTATATATGAAATGTCGATGTGGGGGAAGTTGGAACCAGTAATAATTGAAGCCAATAAAGTATAAACCGTGAAGTACAACTGTATTATACTTAAAGAGAAAGGGAACTCAAAGATAAACGTAAGGTTTTAAGAAGACCTGGTGAAAGAAGTACATCAGGCAGTGAGCTTTTGGGGGAAATAGACCGTTCAGGAGAGTATACTAGGGGGATCTACAAAGCCCAGAGGGGTATTCCTGCTAGGGGAGTACACCAAGTAATACATCTAGAGTATGTAAAAGGAAAATATCTTGTGAAAAGGTTACTGGCAGGAGAGTATACCAGCAGACTATCTTTAAGGAGTTGTGTAGCAGAGACATGTTTGCCATCCTTTAAAACACCATTGTTTGGAAAAGACACTTCATCAATCTTAAATGCTGTGTAAAAGAGACATTTCTACTGATCTTAAAGAAATATTGAACAAAACGCTTTCAATATTCTATGAGAGTGTTCAGGAGAAGATAATCATCCCCTGGAAAACCAGTATATTTTTTTTTAAACCTTTATTTTAATTCTGACAGGTACTTCACATAGGTACATTACTCTACCGAGGTGGACATCCGGATATAACAACAATATCACATTTTCATACATAGTTTTAATCAAGATGTACACCACTGCATTTTGTTTTTATTCAGTAGACTCACTGTCGGTGTCTGGTGTGTTCGAGGTATGATCGCAATGGAGCCCATCTGTCCTTCGGTCTACATGTTGCAGTTACGCTTTTTACATACTGTTCCTCACTCTCTTGGACATACAGTAGATCGCTGATCCATGTCTTGTGGTTTGGGGCAGTTTTGGCTTTCCATGATTGTAATAGATTTCTTTTGGCCACTGCCCCGGCAATGGCTACGAAGCGGCGGGTCTTGACAGATGCCTTACCTATGTCTCCCAGCAGGTACTTCAGAGGAGTCGCCGGGATATTCATCCAAGTGGCGTCGCTTACAACTCCAACCACGTCTTCCCAGAAGGCTTTACCGGGGGACAGTTCCAATACATGTGAATGGAGTCTGCCGTACTTGACTTGCATTTAGGACAGGTTATGTCCCGTGATGGGTCGAACTTAGCTGACTTGTGTGGTGTTACATGTAGGTGATTCATGATTTTAAATTATATTAATCTAAAATTGGAGTTAAATGAAATAGATTTAGTATGTAGACAATACTTGGCCCATTTGGTATCTTCTATGGTGATTCCGAGGTCACGCTGCCATTTTTGTTTCATGTTGTTTTTTGATGGGGTTTGTTCTTGGGCCGCTCTGTATAGACTGGATATCGTACCCGTAAAGCCATCTTGCGTCATTGTTGCCGTTATAAATTGATGAGGCTCGGGAGCATCGGGGAATGTAGGCCATTTTCTTTTGCATGCCGCTTTTAAGCGGTAGTATTGTAATGTCGTGATGAGCCCTTTGCCCACTTTCTCTTGTACCACCTTTAGTGTGGCGAACTTGCCCTCAGGGTATAGATCTCCTAGTCTCATTTCCTTATCAGGGTCCCATTTTCTCTGTAGTGCTGTGTCGAATGTGGGTTCTAGGTCCGGGTAGTGCCACAGGGAAACATACGGTCAGTACGGTTTCTCACATCCCACCCTTGAAAACAGGGTGGACCAGGCTCTCACCGTCGTGGCCACCGGATCTATTTCCTTGATATTGACTTTGGTTTTAGTAAACTGCATAGCTTGTATGTTGGAGGGGGCTGCTTCTAATTTTTCGGCCCGTACATGGGCGTGTGGTTCGGCTGTGTCTGCCCAGTATCTGGCAAAGTGTGTCTGTGCAGCGTGATAATATAGTGTATAGTCCAGGGCTGCCATCCCTCCGGTCTCATATCTTCTGCACATTTCTTGCCAATTGAGCCTCGCCGCCTCACCTCCCCATACGAAGGTGGTGGATAGTTGTTGCAATTTCTGGAAAAGGTCCCTCCCCGGCCATATGGGGATACCACAGAACAAGTTTAACAGTTTAGGGACCACCACCATTTTGAGCAGGGCCACGCGTCCATATAGAGATATTGGCAGTGCACCCCATATTTTGAGTTTTTGTTCCAGTATTTGTAGGTATGCCTCGTGGTTGTTTATGTAGAGGGACTGTCGATCTGTGGCCATTATTATACCCAGGTAGCTTGCAGTGGTGGGGGGCCCATTTGAAGCCCACCATTGCCTGTGATTGTGTTGTAGTTTGTGTCAGCGGAATGATCTCGGACTTGGTCTGGTTTATCTTGTAGCCCGAGTAGGTTGAGAACGTGGATATCTCCTGCATGATAGGGGGAAGATGGATTTCAGGGTGCCTGACATATATCATTGTGTCATCGGCGTACAGCGAGAGGAGCTATGGGGACCCCCTGATGCGGATACCCCTCCAGGTGTGTTCATGTCTTACCTTGGCCGCCATCCCCTCTATCGTCTGGGCGAATATGAATGGGGTTAAAGGGCAGCCTTGACGGGTGCCTCTCCCTAGCGTGAATGGGGATGATAGTGTTATTTGCCCTAACCACCGCAGTTGGTGTCTTATACAGCACACGGATGTAACTTATGAATGTCGGTCCAATCCCCATTTTGACCAGGATCGAGAACATATAGTTCCATGAGACAGAGTCAATCGCTTTTTCGGCGTCCAGCGTGACTGCAGCGGCTTTGGTATTGGGGTCTAATTGCGATGTGATGGTGAAGAACCTCTGCAGATTCAGTGCAGTTGATCGGGTTGGGATAAACCCTGACTGGTCTGTGTGTATTAGTTTATTCATGTACGGGATCAGGCGGTTCGCCATTGCCTTGGCATATATGTTGGTGTCCGTGTTAATTAGTGATAGGGTGCGATAGGATGCAGGGTCTTGGAGGGGTTTATGTGGTTTTAGCAGGACAGTTATCGCTGCCTCTCTCATGGTGTGTGGTAATATCTCTTTCTTGAGTGCCTCCTCCCATACTGTCAGTAATCTAGGGGCCAACTCTGCCTTGAATATTTTATAAAAGTCGACTGGGATGCTGTCTGATCCCGGTGCTTTTCCTCCGTGTCGATCTGCTATGGCTTGCTCGATTTCATCTGACGTCAATGGAATATCCTCTCTTCCTCTTCCAACCTGGGCAACGGGATTGAGTCCATGTATTCTTTAAGTTCTTCTTGGCTCACCGTGTCAGCGTTCATGTATAGTGTGGAATAGAATTGTTCAAATACTTTGTTGATTGCTTCTGGGGATGTCTGTACCGATCCTGGGGTGTCGCAGATGCTGGTTATTTGTCTTGCTCCCTGTTCGGTTTTGATAAGGGTCGCCATTAATTTGCTGGCCTTGTTTCTCTCTCTGTATCTCCTTGCCCGCATTGGTTGTGTTATATGGTACAATTCTCTATTGGCCAGGCATTTGTATTTGTCCATTTGAGCCTGTATTTTCTTCATGTGATCTCGCTGTCATGATCTCTGCTTCCAAAGGGTCAGGACTTACCCAACTCCCTTGGAAGCAGACCCATAACCCCGGTTCCGGGTGCCGGCCAGTCCCAATTGGGACCTTTTGGACCCTGTCCTGGCGCCAGTGGCACCAGGCTCATAAATATGCCCAGTCCCAGCGCTGGAAGCGCCGGGCTCATAATGCTTGGGTGGACTTACCTGCAGCAGACCATGCGGCTTACTTACCTGCCAGTTGAGCCCCTGATCCTCTTCTGTTTGGGACTACTTTTCCTGTTGGGTGGGGCAGGAGCCACTCCCTAGGTTCAGAACACTGGAACTCTTCTGGAAAGCAGGAACTCTTTTCTTACCTAGGCGAGGCCGTGGAAGGAGACACCTAAGCACTACAGGAGGCTATTTAAACCACACCCGATGGATGAATCTTGCTTTGCGTTATTCTGCATTCTCTGCAGCAGAACGCTCACCTTGTCTTCTGATCCTGTGCCTAAGGGAACAAAGGCTTACCATCCTGGAATCCAGTCTTCAGCAGCACCTTTAAAGACAAAGAAAGAACAGGTTAGCACTACGGTCTTCAGTGGCAGCGCATCTCTTACCTGGTCCAGCGGCTGTCACAAACGCCTCGCGCTGCATACCTGCATCTGAAAGACAAAGGCTTACCGACTCTTTGCACGCTCCGGAGGCCTTCGCGCTGCATTCCCGCATCTGAAAGACAAAAGAAGGTGCGTTTAGAGACATTGGGCAACTTTACTACTCACGTGCCATCACTCCTTTCCACGCCAAAATCAGCGGGTATCCCAGCACCCTTCAGCTTCTCTAAAGCTCCGAACTTGTACCTGCAAGGTAAAAGAGACAGTTAGTGCGCATCGTGAAGCAGGCAACAAGCGCTCACTTACGTGCTTCCAAGCGCTTCTATTCCTCACGCGGGTTCGATCCTCAACTCTCTTCAGCCCGCCATCGCCGGAACCCTGCAAAACAAGAGGTATCATTACAAAAGAACTTTACATAAGTCAAAAGCCATACTCACGTGCTCCTCGGCACCGCTCCACAGCAGCAACGCCTTACGCACTTAAAGACTTTTAAGACATTTGAAGTGCCCAGAACTTTCGTGCAGTAAACGACGGACAGCAGTCCTCTGAGGTCAAGAGGCCTGCACCCTTATCCAGTGAAGAAACTGGTTACGGCACCCTGCCCCTGAGGCAGATGGAGAGCTTGGCGTTCACCTACCTAAGGTGAGATCGGTAACCTTTGGGGTCCTACAGGAGAAGAGAAAGGGAAGAGGAGAGAGGCACCCAATAACCCCAGTTCATTAATCCCATATTTTCTATCTGCAGACATCTTACTCTCCGAGTCAGACACGCAGTGCACAGAGGTCCAGCCCGAGGAACCAACCGTGTGTTACACATCACCTTTGAAGACACGGCATTCACCCAGTCAAGACCGGCGCCTCTGCGGGAATCAGGTGAGCGTTACACTCTCCCTTCATTACTTGGTTGTTGGGTCTCGAGGTCCCGCAGTTCTCGTTCAGTCTGGGATAATTCCTTCCTTATATCTCTTAGTATGCCATATGATGTCCCCATCAGCTGGCCTCTAAGCCAAACCTTAAACGATTCCCATACCGACTTTAGGGTTTGCACCAAACCTTAGTTTCGCATGAAGAAGTCTTCTCTGTCAGTTCGTAGTGGTTCTATTACCAATTCGTCTTTCAGCAGGTCTGGGGGCATTCGCCAGTTGCGTGCCATGCGTGTCAGATTCTTTGGCGTCAGTTGCAGGAGGACCGGGGAGGGGTCTGACAGTGTACGTTGAAGTATAGCACACTGCTCTACCTCTGTGATCAGTTGAGGGCAGCATAAATAATAATCAATCCTTGAGCTGGATCCATGCGCCCCAGAGTAGAATTTGTATTCCTTCAGTTGAGGATGTAGTTTGCGTCATGTATCCACCAGGGGTAGTGTGGTCATTGCTTGCCTCACTGTCAACGCCGCTTTGGCGTGTTGTCTGCAGTTCCCTGTTGAGCGGTCTAGGGCTAGGTCCAATATTAAATTGGGGTCTCCTCCCCAGATTACCGAGGAGTAGTTTGTGGCAACTTTCACAGGTTCCCGCTTTTTGCAAATGAGTCAGTGATTTTCTTTGTGGCGTGTGTTTCTTGCAGGAGGAGGATGTCCACCTTGTGTCGATTCGTGTACGCCATTATTTTCCTTGCCTTTATCGGATTTTCCAGCCCCCTTATGTTCCGGGTCAGTGGCTTAATACCTTGTCCCTTCATTGCCATTGTGTTTGATGTGGTAAGCTTGCCATAGTTTGTGTTTCATGGACTGTGGTGTCTTTCTCATTGTGCTTTCCCTGTCAGTGTTTTTGTTGTTTTCATATCTCCTTTGGTGAACTTTGTTTCCCTTGTCAGTGTATTCCATCCTGTTTCTTGAGATGCGAAGTGGATTGTCGCTTCCAACTTGCGGGCAACAGGCCCTGTAACTCCCCTTCCCCCCTCCCTCACTCTCCCCCCCCAACTGGACAGTGTAAGTCCCATTTGAAACTTCAACGTTTGAGAAAACTGTTGGGTGGCTCTGTACAGGTAGTCTGACCTTCTCATTCTCCCAACCAGATTGGTCTGATGGCCGCTGTTCTGTCATATTGTGGATCCAGATGGCTTGTCTTCAAGTGTTCGAATCAGGTTGCGAGTTCCTGTCCTTCTGTGGTTGCGAGATATTGTGTTCGATATATTTCATGGCCTCTTCTGGGGATTCAAAGAACTGTGCCCTACCTCTGTGCTGGAGGCATTGCTTGGCAGGGAATAGCATTGCGTATGGAATGGATCATGCCCTGAGTGCCTTCTTGACCTGATCGAAGGTGCGGCGTGCGGCTTGTGCACCATTGGAGAAGTTAGGGTATAAGTGTATCCTGTTAGAGTCGAATATTAACGTGCCCTTCTCCCTCGAGAGGCAGAGAATCATGTCCCCTGTCCCGGTAGTTAAGAAGACGGGCGATGACAGTGCGCGGTGGTGCCCCCGGTTTAGGGGGGACCAGTAGGGATCTGTGGGCTCTTTCAACTAAGAATTATTGTGAAAACTGTGCCTCCGGGATAACCGTGCGGAGCACCTCCTCTGAGTATACTTCCATTGCGATATTGAGTTGTTTTTCCGCCAATCCCACCACCCTTATTATTGCGGCGAGACCTCGATTCAAGGTCGTCGCACTTCGTTTTTACTTGGGCCAGGTTCCTTTTTATGGATTCAATGTCTTTGCCATGGCTAGTCATTACATCTTCTACCGTGCTGATGCGGCTCTCCGCCTCAGTCATGCGCGCGTTCACCTGGTGTAGGTCCGCTTTGATGGATGCCATTGTGGTTCCCATGTCGTCCAGTTTGGAATTCACTGCCGCATAGCCGGCTTGTAGCGCTGTCATATACAGGTCTGTTGCATCCTCTGTCAGACCTTGAGTCGTTGATTGGCTGGATTGTGGCATCACCCCGCTCCTACCCTCCTGGGTATTATTTGTATATGCGTCCATGGGGCCTTTTTTTGTTTGCTTTGCTGACTCTTGGCATAACTTATGCAGTAGCTATGCAATGGCCTGATCTCCTGGCCAGGATGGATAATATCCACAAAATTCCAGGGGTTCAATGGAGGGCGTGTGTCTAGTGGTTATATCCTTTCTATGCTTCCTGATGTTGGTTTTGGGGAGTGGTAGCTGGCCTCTCGTATCGAGAGGTGTATTTTGTTCAGTGTCTGTCAACCCACGGGGCACAATCCAGTGGGGCCAAGGTCAGGCCTGTGTGACAATCTGTGGGTGGGCAGGTGGGTCTATACTTATGGCCAGGCTCAGTAGTGGCTGAAAGTTAGATGTGGCCCTAGTATTTGGTGCTGAGCTGCACCTCTTAATGTTCCTCTTACCTCGTTGCTTGCTCGTGTATTCGGGGGCGGAGGGGGGGGGCTCACCCTCTACCCAGCAGGCCGGCCGCTCTCACCCAGCGCACACAGCGGCAGCCGGGGAGGGAAAGCCTGTTCAGCTCTTTGCTCTCCGCTCCAAACGGGTCTCCAGTGTTGCGTTGGCTTTCATGGCCGCTTGGGTGGGGGGCCCCCTCTATCCCGCTGCTTGACAAGTTATGGTGCCTCACGCCATTTTGTAATATGGATGATGGGGGGAGGGGCGCTCCCACTTCCCGGCAGATCGACACATCCGGCTGGTATGTGCAATGCAGCTGTCGGGGGGGAGGTGGGGGGTGCCCGCTCCGCCCCGCCCCGCCCCCGATCACCAAATGATTTGGTTCCCCACTGTCTGCAGATGGTATCAGCGTGGGCCGGTCCCGCAGGCCAGCCGCACACCCGGCTCTCGAGTGTCCGCTGGGGTAGGAGGGGCTCTCTCTGCTCAGAGCCTGATGTTATATCTTGTACCTCATCTCTCGCAGGTAGTCTCTGCGGCCTCGGCGCGGGTGTTCCTCCCTCTGTGTCCGCTGTCTTATTTGACTGCTGGGGACTCTCGGAGGCTCCCTCAGCGTTCTTCAGTGTCCGTGCCGTCTCACTGCAGGCAGGTCGCGAAGGGGGAGGGGAGTGCGCCAAGGCCGTGTATAGTTACAGGAGACCGGCACGTTTCTTGCAATGTTATTTCTTCCCGAATTGTCGTGGCTGGATGGCTCAAATCAGCTCAGTTGGTGCTCCAGGGCATCCGCCACGCAATCTTCTGTCTTTTTACTGATGTTCCACTCTGGATCCGCAGGATATTCGTCCGGATTTGTCTTGGACGGCGCAGCTACACTCTCAGGCAGCCATTATCGTCGGCGTGCAACAGCGCCCCCGAAAACCAGGATTGTTTAATTGGATTTATATATTTCGTTTTTGCCCACTTTTTGCTCAATCTAAAGCAGAGGCATTTTCCTAGCACCTTTTTGTTCATTTTTAGTTTGAGGGTCAGATACCTTTTGGACACAAGAACAGTTTAACTGATTACTTAGGCAGGGTAGCTCTCTGTAGGATAGGGACAGAAAGGCTTTTATCTAAACCCTTTAATGAAAGGTCTAATGTTGAAAACAATACAAATTTGTTTTCCGCCTCTCATTTCTGACCCCACTCACACTTCGTTCCATGCTTGTTCTTCTGTCTTTGTTCCTATGACGAGCGTCGTCTAGCCAGAAGGTATAGTTTGTTTTACGGTGTTTCATTTTGTTCAGTTGCAGTACTTAGTAATCAGTTCCAGACAGCTTCCAGTTGAAGACCCAAATCAATATAACTGAAGACTTCTGTGGGAGTGACGGGCAAAGGACATCTCAGGGACACAAAGAATAGTTTCATTGGAGGCCACCACAGTCAGGTGGCGGCAGGTGATCGTACTGTGGCGACCACAGGAGGGAGCAGGTGCAGTACAACTTCCCTTCATGTAAGATGCATGAAAATGCAGGCGCAGGCAACTTATGGCATGAGTGTCATGGCCATTGGCCCGGAACCCCAGATCCCGCACCATCAGGGAACGAGAGCACGGGATAACACTACCTTTTATTGTCCCTTGAGGACAATAAAGCAGGGAGGGCCCAGCTGGACTCAGTCCTGGCGCCTTTGGCGACAGGCTCATGATTAAATGTGCACTAGCACATTTTTATTTGGTGCAAGTGCTTTGTTTTCCCTGCAGGGCCCTCCACGTGCATTCGGTCGGGCGTGGCTGCTGGGGAGAGTCAGACAGCACGTGTAAGCATCCCTTAGGAGTACCAGGGTGGGGCCGATGAGTCAAGGCTAATGGGCATGGCCAGAGCTAGGCTATATAAGCCCGCTCAACCCTCATGCACGCTAACGCTCACCGCTGCCTAAGCGCAATTTACCTGTTTCCAGCTACAGCCTGAGCGCATCTTACCTCGTTTCCAGCTACAGCCTGAGCGCATCTTACCTCGTTTCCAGTTACGGCCTGAGTGCATCTTACCTTGTTACTAGCTACCAGCCTGAGCACATCTTACCTTGTTTCCAGCGACCAGCCGCAACACTTACCTGGGAATCTGCTTTCTTCGGCACGCATCATAGTTGACTCTGGCATTCATCATCCATCTCCAGACCTCTGGAAAGCAGCGCTGCAGCCAGACGTCACGACACCAAGAGCAATCCATCTGAAAACGGTGCCTGCAAGAGAAGAAAGAGAAAGACAAGGTTAGAATTCACTAAGACATTACGTTTAAGGTCGCGCTATGACAAATCCTCGCGCTTGACCTTAAACCAACACCCATCTTCTGTCAGAGCATCGTGGACTCCATTTTCTTCCCATTTGGCCTTGCTTCTTACACTGCAACTTCTGCTTGGCCGCATTTCATCTTTTGGGAGAAAGCAAAGGAAATACATTATAAAAGATACAGCCTATAATCAAGAATCAACATCACAATATTTTAAAAGCCATAAGACACTTGCCTTCAGGAGTGGGTCAGCCACAGCTGGTCTGGGCTGCTACGCACATGGGCCAGTGAAGGAACTTGGTCCATCAAAAGCGCCCCTGCATTGAGAAGCAGGACGCAGAGCTCGTCATCATCAATCAACAGGTGAGACTATATGGGTCGGCGCATGCTCACCCCATTCTGGGAAGACTGGTTCGAGGGAGACAGCAGTCATATAGCTGCATCCTCACGATCTCTCATATCCACGCAGGAGCAGTGTCAACAATCAGCGGAGCCCAAAGCATATGAGCTGGGGAAGAAGCCTGATAAGGGGAATCCACTTCCAGGGAGGGCTGCAACCATGCCTCAACGTCCCCGCAGAGACCAGGTGAGCTAGCAGAACGCCAAGCCTCTCTGAATCTCTGCCTGGGCGTTATGTTAACCTCGGAAACAGACCAGTTGGCCAAACTACTGGGGGAATTACGGACTGAAGTCCATGCCTCCAGACAGGAAACCGATGCTTTAAGGAGGGATCTTATTGTAACTCTGGGACAAACTGACGACTTGGCAAGACAAATGCTTCAGACTCACGCAGGTCAGATCCCACTACCAGGACCTGCCCATCCTCCTATGCTGCAGCCATCATCACCAGTTCGTGGTACTTCCAGGTGCAGTGCCACTGGCTCCGCCCGAACGCTTTACTGGCGACCCTAACAAGTTGTCATGTCCCTTGCCCCTGGCCCTCACTGGCAAGTCAGCCTTCCAGTTAAGGCCAGGTCAAAGACCTTAAAACCTCATGCAAGACTCTCTTGGAGTCAGTCCTTGCGCCTTTCACCATCATGAAGACCAACATTAGAATGGGACTGTTTACTTGGGACTATTTAACTTGGAGGGTGTGGGGGGGTCAGCCAACATGGAGGCACACACATAGCTCAGTTACAAGGAACTGAGCTATGCAGTCTAGACTTTTGGGTGTGGCAGGCTTGGGACTACTTTACCTGGACTACTTGGGGTGTGGCAGGCCTGGGACTATTTTACCTGGACTACTTTACCTGAGACTATTTAAACCACACCCAAACAGCAGAACATGCTTTGCGTTATTCTGCTGTGGGCAGCGTTACGCTCACAGTGTCCAGTTCTTTGATGCCAGCTCACCTGAAACCAAGGACCTGCAGAGAGAAAGAACACTACAAAACTTACCTAGAACAGTATTCTGTCTACAATTCATCACCGACTTCAGTTCCGCTCACCTGAAGGTACGAACTCCATCATCCGGCACCGCATGCATCCTGGAATACCATAACCTGGAAAGAGGAGAAAGAAAGACAGCATTAGTAAGCGTTTACTCACATTTCCTTCCGAATGAAGAAAGCCACACAATTCTTACCTGGGTAGTCGTCTCCTGGTCAGTATCATTGCTGGAACATTACACCGTTTGGCGAGGAACATCGCAACCTGCAAGGAGAGAAAAGACACAGGTTAGCAATATAAAAGGCGCCTCACATCGCGCATTACTCACCGGACAGCATCGCGCACACCGCGCTTTCGTCTACATGCTAATCTTCAAACTGCATGACAACTCCAAAATACCTTTCCATACCTAAAAGGAAAGAAGCAAGACATTATTATTCGAACCAAGAGGAACATAAGAACTACATATAAAGACTGTAAAGCAGCAAAGCTACGGAGTCGCAGCAGGCCTGGATTCCCATAGGGGGGGCTTGCACCATTGAAGTAACTTGGTCGCTGCTCGCCCCCCACATCTACGCACTCCTGCCACGAGGAGCAAGACAGATGAATACACCGTCTACAATATTAAGGTGAGGAGAGGACCCAAGGGGGAGGAAGGAGTTGAGGCCAAGGGAGGTCGGAAAACATAAAGACAATCTGATATTGAATCCAGCTCTCCTATATTGCGGACCCATATTTAACCAGAGGCCTTACCAAGGGACCGGGAGAGGGTTCGAGAGTGCAAATCATCCAACCGGGGCTGGGTGGGCGTCTTTGTGGATACCAGGTGAGCGTAACACAAGTACGCTATATTCATGAACCAATGTCGCCTCCATTTTTTGTGCCGGCCTGGGGCTTTTCCTAACGATCAAGCCAGAGCCGCATTGGTACTCTCATATTTAGGAGGTAACGCAGCAGACTGGTCTAAACCAGGATGATCCTCTACTTCGAGACTTTGGGGAATTTCAGCGGGAGATGGAGAAATTGTTCGCAAGGCATTCACAAGGACAAGCTTTGGACAATGTATTATTGCCACTCAAGACAGGGAAACCAAGACCTATTGACCTACATCGCCACCTTCAATCGTCTCGTAGCACAAACAAACTGGTTAGAAGAAAAGAGGACAACGCTCTTTTATCGAGGATTACGTGGGGAACTTAAAGATGTTATAGCCCAAGTGGTCAATCCCCCCGAGGCATGTGTGAAATACAAAAACTTGACTGCGCAGCTCGATCACAGATTGCAGAATCGAAAATGGGTCGCACAAGAGCTGAAGGAAGGTCGGTCTATATGCGGCCCCGGGACAATCAAACCCGAACCCATAAACAAACTGAACCAGTGCAGATTGGTGGGTTACGGAGTCCTGTCACCAAGGCTGAGCGGGTGAAAAGGAGGCAACAGCAGCTCTGCTTATACTGCGGGAGAGCAGGACATTTCCTCCGAGAATGCACGGTGAAAACACCCAAGACATTAGTTGGAGCAACGCACAATGGTGACGAGGAAAAGGAACAAGATTCGGGAAAGTCCAACGCCTGACAAGCGCAGGGGTCCACCTGTCGAGCTAAAAGAAGGAATCCGTACAGACCTCACATCTAGTTATCCTGGAGCTTTTGGTTAACCACAAACAACCATCAAAGATGCATGCCTTGGAGGCATATATTGATAGCGGAGCTGTGGGAAATTATATTGACGAAGATCTAGCTGCACGAATGGGCCTTCCTCTTCAACAAAAGCTGAAATCGGAAAATGTCACAGCAGTGGATGGTTCTCAGTTATCATCCGGGCCAGTGACACAGCATACTGAAAAAGTCATGCTTATGTGCCAGGATGGTCATCAAGAAGACATCTACTTCGATCTCCTCGGTGCTCCTCAGTTCCAGATAATATTAGGAATGCCTTGGCTGGAAACCCACAACCCTAGAATCGACTGCAGAAAACGAGTTCTGACGTTTCCTCAAGAGTGCGCTAACACTTGCTACAACCAAGATGTGGGCAACCTGAAACCCAAGACAATTCCTTACCACCAGAATATCTGGATTACCAGGATATTTTTCAGAAGGAACAAGCGAACACTCTACCTCCACACAGGCCTTACAATTGCCAAATCGATCTGGTGCCCCGAGCCCAAATTCCCTGCAGTCGAATTTATGCCCTAATGGAGCAGGAAAAGCAGCATCTAAAATTTTACCTGGATCAGTATTTAGCTAACGGCTTTATCCGCCCGTCTAAGTCCCTTCCCTCTTCGGCTCTCTTTTTCGTACCTAGAGAAGAGGATGACTTAAGAACTTGTATTGACTATAGATCACGGTAAAAAACAGATACCCGCTGCCACTCATCCCGGAGCTTCTGGCTCAGCAAAAGAATGCTCATCTACACAAAACTGAATCTACGAGGAGCCTATAACATTGTAAGAGTTAAACAAGGGGATGAGTGGAAGACGGCATTCCATACCAAGCATGGTCTTTTCGAATACCAGTTTATGCCTTTTGGGCTATGAAATGCCCTGGCAGCATTCCAATTTTTTATGAACGATGTGCTTCGAGAATTATTGCACATTTGCGCACTTGTCTACATAGATGACATTCTCATTTATTCAGCTTCCAAGGAGAATCACGTCGCCCATGTAAGAGCAGTACATTCTTGGGTTTTATGCTCACACCACAAGGCGTACACATGGACACACGCAAGGTGGATGCTATCCTCCAATGGCCATCGGTGACATCCACAAAAGGAGTACAAAGTGTGCTCGGATTCGCCAACTTTTATCGTCGGTTTATTCCTAGGTTTTCGCAGATAGTTCATCCAATTACCTCCCTGCTGATAAACAAAAAGAAATTCCTTTGGTCTCCAGAAGCAGAGAAAGCCTTTCAGGAGTTGAAACTTGCTTTCACCACAGCACCAGTTCTCCGACACCCTCGACCAGATCTGCCATAGGTGGTCGAGACAGATGCCTCCAACGTAGCCATGAGTGTGGTATTATCTTAAAGAGACCCCGACACTGGACAATTACATCCGATAGCGTTCTGGTCCCTGTTGGGGAGAATTCTCATAAATGGCTGATTTCCCTTCGCTAATGAGTCCCTCAGCAGCTTTGCTGGATTTCTAGGGTTTCTTTTTTTCACCTGGTAAGAGTGTGAGCCTTTTTCCCACTCTTACATGTGTTTTGGTGTGTGTGTTTTAACCATTTGTGTGATCTTGGGCTCTGGAGCCTCACCTACTCCATGAGCATCATTTTTATGTGTATTACACAGCACCTTCAGTGCAGTGACACAGGGTTGTCTTCTAGACTTCCCACTGACTCCGTTTTTCTGGGACTGACTACTGTCTTCCAGAAACATGTAAAGTTGCCATTAACTTTATGTAGTCTCTTTAAATCACAGACCCAGTACAACCCATCTTACATGGAGTATTGGAAAGGGTTAATTCTTATCTCTTTGTGTCTGTTTCTCTTGGAGCACTGTTTCGCTCCCTTTTCATCAAGATTTGGCTGGTGGCAGTGGTAACTACCCTATTTTTCATAACGCGGTTATCTTAAATAACCGTGGTATTGTTTTAGGCTATTATATTCGCCTCGAACATAAACCCGCTTGACCAAATATATTTTATTTCGGCTATGGCTGGGTTTATTCGCCATTTCTTTTTGTTAGTCTTTCTCATTTTTTACTCTGCGTGCCAAACCTGGTTTGGTCCCTTTGTTCACTGTCTTTTTGTGGGCTTCTGCACAGAAGCCCTCCTCAAGGCACCTGAAAGTCTGGGTAGGCAGGATTTGAGGGAGGGGTTTTTGGGCCCCTGTCATGGATTCCCTTGGTAACCCAAGTCACACTCCTGTTTGATTGGCTGGGGGACTGTCCTTGCCAGGGCAGCCGCTCTGCTGTGTGATTGAAAGCCAGGCTGTGTGAATGGGGGAAAACTGCATAAAAGCAGGTCTCTGGGACTGGAAAGGCAGAGTCGCCACTGGAACGAAAGAACCAACGAGGAGCTGACAGAAGAGGACCCCCTACAATGACTGAACCTCCCGGTGAAGCCCTGCTGCCGGTCTAAATCTTCAGAATCCGACGACGGAGAAGATCGTCCAGGAAACTTCTTCCCTTGAGCTGGTGGGACCAACCAGTTTGCCCAAACTTCAAGCCAGGACCCCTCCTCTGGTCGAATTCGCTATACAGAGCTACAGTGGGCAGGATATCCAGGAAGGTCGGACCCTGTTTGGGTTTTAAGGAGCACACCTTTTATTCGTTGCTTTGCTCTGCTGCTGGTTTCCTCACTGGGTATTGCGGGACCCTCCAGTCCTCCTACTTCTTGTCAGTCCGACAGTTGCTTCAGGAACCGTGAGCCTGCAGGAACTACCAGGAACGTCCGCCTCAGCTACAGCAGATTCTCCGTTTTAAGGGACTGTGCAAATCAGGTTGTTCTTTTCGTTCAACCACGGTGAAAGTGTTTGAAATCTTTCTCCAATCCGAGGGCTTGTCCTTCTCTTTGAACTAACTTCTCTGCCAACCAACCCCGTCCGGAATCCGTGGCACGAACTTTACCGCAAACTACCCGGAACCGTGTGATTTTTAGCTAAAGACTTTTGACCCATTGACTTTGGCCTTAAGCCTTTTCTACCTGATTCTATCACTGTAGTTCCTTTTGCTTAATTGCCTTACCTGTTGGTGTGGTTCAATTTCTATTAACTTTCTTTCCCTCCCTTTTAAATTGCTGGAGTGCCATTTTGCTCCCACTTCATTTTGTGAGTTTAACTTGTCTGGAACTTATTGGGAGTGGTGTGGTGTATGAAGAGTGTGACTTTTAAACTGCTTTATGATAGTGAAATGGTATACAATTGAAGAGTAAAATAAATGTATATTCTTTTACTTGAAAACCTAGTAATTGCTGTCCTTTGTTTAACTATTTGATACTGCTCACTTGCTCTTGAGATAAGTCTGGCTGCTCAGCCATCGCTACCACTTTAACTGTGTAGTATGGGCTTGTACCAAAGGTGAATTTGTACTGTCACTTGTCTTAATTGTGTGTGGTGTCCCCAAAGGGTACTGCATATAATTCTGCCTAACAGTCCCTAACAGTCTTCTGGGAGCAAGACATACAGTCCCTGTCATCACGGATCACCACAATCTGCAATACTTGAAGCTCGCCAAGGCCCAATCCTCTTGTCAACTTCGTTGGGCTCTCTTCTTTGCGCAATGCGATTTTATCATCACCTACAGACCCAGAGTACGCAATGGGAAAGCAGATGCTCTGTCACGCTTGAGTGAGGACCAAGAAGCTGTTACCACGTCTGAGCCTGCAGCCATCATTCCGGAAGAATGGATCCAGAACAAAATCGCTGCAACCACCTGTTTGGATGATTTGAAAACCGATCTCCAATCTCAGATGAACCAAGCAACATGACAGGAGTGGCTATCTAGAGGGGACCAATACACCATTGAAAATGATCTACCTTATTTTCCAGGGAGGTTATACATTCAGGACAAGAAGCTACTAGACCAAATAATAGCGAACTATCATGATTCACTAGTGGAAGGACATCCGGGAATTGCCAAGACTCAAGGTAAAATACAAAAAGGCTATTGGTGGCCAACCTGGAAAAAAGACATTGCCCAATTTATTGCGACCTGTGGTGTCTGCGCACAACATAAATCTCAGAAGCTAAATCCAGCGGGGTTACTGCGTCCTTTGACGGTACCACCAGCATCGTGGCATACGTTGTCGATGGACTTTATCACAGATATTCCTCCCTGCAATGGATATGACACAATCTTAGTTATTGTAGAATTTTTCTCCAAAATGGCCCATTTTATCCCATTAAAAGGACTCCCCACCGCTTTTGCCCTCGCCACCGTATTTTTGGAACAGATTGTCAAATTACATGGATTCCCATCAGTACTAATATCAGATTGTGGAACTCGGTTCGCCTCAGCACTCTGGAGGAGGTGCTGCAAATTAGCCAAAATTGATCTCCGGCTATCCACTAGTCACCATCCTCAAACCGATGGTCAAACCGAAAGGACCAACCAGACCTTGGAACAATATTTGAGATGTATGTTGCAACAAACTGAGGAATCCTGGAAAGACATACTTTGGTTGACCCAATTCGCCTACAACAATTCTATCCACACTAGCAACAATTCTATCACTGCTGAAACCAATGAAACCGGGTACTCGGATTGAAGCACCACCTGAGCTCGACATCATAGAAGGAGAACCGGAATACGAGGTCAAAACTATTCTGGATTCCAAGATAGTGTGATCTAAATTGTACAACCTTATAGAATGGAAGTTATGGACCTCAGGACCGTACATGGGAACCCAATGAATTCATCCACGCTCCATGACTAATCGGACAATTCCATCGCATCAATCCCACCAAGCCAGGGCCAGGAGAAAGAACACCCGTGAGAGGGGCCTTGAGGGTGAGTGCTGTCATGGCCATTATCCCAGAACCCCAGTTCCTGCACCATCAGGGAACGAGAGCATGGGTTAACACTACCTTTTTATTGTCCCTTGGGAACAATACAGCAGGGAGGGCCCAGCTGGACTCAGTCCTGGTGCCTCTGGCGCCAGGCTCATGATTAAATGTGCACCAGCATATTTATATTTGGTGCAAGTGCTTGGTTTTCCCTGCTGGGGCCTCCACTTGCATTCGGTCGAGCATGGCTGCTGGGGAGAGTCAGACTGCACGTGTAAGCATCCCTTAGGAGTGGCAGGGTGGGGCCGGTGTGTCAAGGCTAATGGGCGTGGCCAGAGCTAGGCTATATAAGCCCGCTCAGCCCTCATGCACGCGCTTCGCATTCTGCTATTGCAGCATAACGCTCACCGCCGCCTAAGCGCATCTTACCTGTTTCCAGCTACCAGCCTGAGCGCATCTTACCTTGCTGCCAGCTACCAGCCTGAGCGCATCTGACCTTGTTTCCAGCTACCAGCTGCAACACTTACCTGGGAATCTGCTTTCTTCGGCACGCATCATTGTTGACTCTGGCATTCATCATCCATCTCCAGACCTCCGGAAAGCAGCGCTCCAGCCCGACGTCGCGACACCGAGAGCAATCCATCTGAAAACAGTGCCTGCAAGAGAAAAAAGAGAAAGACAAGGTTAGAATTCTCTAAGACATTACGTTTAAGGTCGCGCTTTGACCAATCCTCGCGCTTGATCTTAAACCACACCCACCTTCTGTAGGAGCATCGGGGACTCCATTTTCTTGTCATTTGGCCTCACTTCCTGCACTGCAACTACCGCTTGGCTGCATTTCATCTGTTGGGCGAAAGCGAAGGAAAGACATTATAAAAGATACAGACTATAAACCAGAATCAACATCGCAATATTTTAAAAGCCATAAGACACTTATCTTCAGGAGTGGTTCAGCCACAGCTGGTCTGCGCTGCCGCGCACATGGGCCAGTGAAGGAACTTGGTCCATCAAAAGCGCCCCTGCATTGAGAAGCAGGACGGAGAGCTTGTCATCATCAATCAACAGGTGAGACTATATGGGTCTGTGCATGCTCACCACATTCTGGGAAGACGGGTTCGAGGGAGACAGCAGTCATATAGCCGCATTCTCACGATCGCTCATATCCACGCAGGAGCAGTGTCAACAATCAGCGCAGCCCACAGCATATGAGCAGGGGAAGAAGCCTGACAAAGGGAATCCACTTCCAGGGAGTGCTGCAACCGTGCCCCAACGTCCCGCAGAGACCAGGTGAGCGTAACAATGAGCTGAAGATCTGCAAAGTTTCAAGCTTCTGCTTGGTACGGTGACCACTGCAGTGAGGTGGCCCAGGAGAGAACTAGCCAGTCCATTCGTTGCTCCAGGGACACAAAGGCTCAGCAGGTTAGATCCTCAAGCAGGGATCGAGACTGTTTGTTCCCACTGGTCCCGAAGCACCAACGGATGCCTTCTTGAGATCAACACAGAGGAGTAGGGCTATACCAGGAGAGCACTGGAGACGATGCTAGTCAACTGCCTGGTTCATCCTCTGGTCGTCAGCAGGCTTCACTTCATTGTTGGAGCCAAGATGTCTATGAAGGTCTGTTGAATAACTGCAGGAGCCCTTCTTTTATCCAAGATTTGGACTGGCAGCAAGTCCACGCCCACCAATGGTAAGGATCTGCACCATTCAAACAGACAGGAGATATCCAATCATAGATGGCAACTAGCCACATCATCTGCCCAGCAGTATTCTGGCACGCGTTCTCGATGTGTATTGGGACTAGACAGTACCAGCCCTTCTGGCCACACACAGTAACTACCCTTTAGCCTGCGAAAGCCACAACCTTTCCCAGGAAAGTGATTTTCATATAAGGCTTTTCCTGGCCAGAGAAAGCAGGAAGAATGCCACAGAATAATATGGCCAAAGGACAAGCAAAAAACCTTGTGGCACAGCCGTATTAGGGTGCTATCTACCTTTTGTAGCCATTTGTGGCACTTGCAAAAGTGCACCAATAAAATGTCACAAAAACAGTAAAAATATAACCGCTGTAACCAGCTTGTCTCAGGCACATTGTTAAAGTAACCAAAAAGCCATTATATAAAAAGAAATAAGGATGTGTAAATGTAACAATACAGGAGTTCACAAAGAGAGACATAGGGCCTCATTACGACCCAGGCGGTAAGTTACCGCCTGGGTCGTACCTTTACCACCATGGCGTAAACTAGATTTACGCCATGGTGGTTGGCGGACTTACCGCCCCATTCCGAGGTGAGTGGGGCGGTAAGTCCCCATTAACCCATTTTCCCTTCCTCATTCCCATTCTTGCCCCATAGGGCATAATGGGAGTGGGTGAAGGCGTTAATTACGCCACCGTAAATTACGGTGGCGTAATTAACAACAAGGTCCCTTAGCGCCATGGATTTTAACACCTGCTAAAAGCAGGTGTTAAAACCTCCATGGCGCTAAGGGACCTCGGAATCAGGCGGTAAGGGTCGGCGCTGTTTACGCCGCCGTAAACCCCTTACCGCCTGGGTCCTAATGAGGCCCATAGTCTCTCATTATTGATAGTCTTAGTGACTTGTCGGCTTCCCCATAAGAATGAGCAAAACAGGCCAAGAAAGTGAAGAAGAAGCTTTACTTACCTCCAAAATGTCAGGATAGGGTTCAAAACAAGCAAAAAGAAAGGGTGTACCATAGAACATCGAAATCTATGGGGGAGTAGGGGCGTTGCGAAAAGAAAATCTTTTCCCAATACCCTGGACTCTTGCTAGTGCTAGCATCTGATGGCTCTCTGGAAACAGGCAGTAAAGCTTGTCACCATTTTCCAGAAGATAAAAGATGATCAGAGAGCTCATTTGAAGTCACACGGTGCGCAGCGCAGGTCAGAAGACTGATCACCAGCACGAAAGGAGAAGCACCACAAGAGAAGTTCCTCTCAGCACCACTTTCTTCCTCTTCAAAGTAGCAGCGTCACCACTGCAGGGACTCGCAGGAAGTGGTTCTGTAGATATAGTTTCCCTCCCAATCCTCCACCAAAGAGGAATGGGAGGCTTTTAGGCTGAAAATGCTGGACATCTTTCCAAAGTCTCTGGTGGCACCATCGGGGCCCCACCACGCTTGGACAAGCTGGCAGGGACTGTGACTGACAACCTAAGGGTAATCCCTGTCTCCAATGGATGATGACCCATCCCTGCAATGATATGCTACGCCGTTGGGCGTCGAGTGATCAGTGCCAACTCCCTCTGTCGGTGCCATCAGCAATGAAACTACTCTAGATTATGCCCCACTTCCAATGGGGAAATTTCTGTCGAAGATGGGTGAAATCTTCAATGAGGAGGTTGACTCTATCCCTTTGGGGATGAAACCCCTGTGCCCTTGAAAGTTGAGGCACTTACCAGAGCAGTTCTGTGGCAGGTAGGCTGTTGCAACTGGCTTCTGACTTGCAGGAATCTAATGGTCTGAATTCCTTCCCTGAAATTAGACATTTTACTGGCACCGACTCGGGAAGCCTGAGGGCTCATTGCAACGACTGGTGGACAAAGTTGTTGCAACACTGGATTTGTCAGCCCCATCCAGGCCAAACGTTCAATTTGAACTTGGACATCCTGGATGAACGTCCTTGGATGGAGACCTTACTGTCTTTAACCTGGCAGTTCAACCTCTGGTGCTGGAAGCATGGAATAGCCTGCCTCTGTATCTGCAATTGACTGAGACTTGGCTAAGAAGCACCGCTCTGTCCCTTTAGACGCAGCCTTTCTTTCCACCCATTCCTTCCTTGAGTGTTTGGTGGTTCAGGCTGCAAACCTGAAAATATCCCCTTTTCCTTCTCTGCCTCCAGACAGAAAAAGAGGTTGGATGCATGCGGGAATAACATTTTCACTTAGGCCAGTCTTACCCTTAGGAGTGACTAATGCCTACTATACCCAGGGTACATTTTCTTTTAGCCTTTGGTCGGCAGTGTCTACAGAGAGTGAACACCTACCCGACGGCAAGGTGAGAGAGGGCTTCAAGGCCGTGAGTCAAGATTGCAGAGGAGCGTCTTGTCAGATGGTAGTCGGGGCAGGACACAGCTTTTGGGAAACTTTCTTCTTTTTGCTGCGCTGCCTCCATCAGACATGAGGATACTCCCTTCCCTTTTGCAATTTTTTTTTTTTAACATCTTCTGATTTTTTGAGATAAGTGAAGTCTTTTTTGCTCTGTTTACCTTGCTAAGTTTATCTGTTTTGGGGACCCTGATCAGTAGCTATGGCTATCGGTTATGGAGAACTCCAGAGTAAAGTTATTTGTTTTTTCAGCAAACATCCCCTTTTTTGCAATTTAGTGGTAACTTGCATGATGTGTATAGGATGGCTGGTGGCAATGGATACTTTTATCATGTTTACTTTGTTATAGTTTGTTTATTCATTTATAATGCACACCAGACCCGGGGTTATCAGGGCGCAGCAGTTGCAAGATTATGCAGGGCTTAGGTTAAAGGTCACAAATTATGTCATTCCCAACTGAGCCACCCGAACACCCCTGTTACCAGGCACTTCACTCTCAGCTTCATATAGGCGTCTCCATACTGTACAACATAGTCCAAGCACACACAAAGTCCTCCAATAATATAAAGTCCACCTGGGAAGAGGACATGGGCACAACAATAGAGGAAGGAACATGGTCCAGGTACTGCCTTCTCACAAAGAAGGTCTCACTCAATGCGGGGCTCAGACTCGTACAATTCAAAATGCTCAATAAACTTCACTACACCCCTGTCAAGATGGCTAAAATCAAGATGTCCACAAAAACGAACTGTCCTAAATGCAATACCCCTCAAGCTGATTCATACCATATGTACTGGGCCTGCCCTGAAATAATGGGATTCTGGAAGACAGTAGCTAACATACTGGAAGACATTACGCAAATCCCCACACAACTCACCCCCAAGAAATACCTGTTCGGCGACATCGGAAAATTCCCAGAAAAAACTAGGCTATTCAACGTCGCGTTTGTGGTGGCTAAAAAATGTATTTTGCTGAAATGGAAGAGTCCCCACGCCCCCTGTGCAGAGCAATTCTTAAAATCACTGGCATATGTGCACGAATGTGAAGAAACGTACATAGGCCTGGTCCCCTCTCCGTGCAGACCCAAAGACATTTGGTCACCGTTCAGGGCTTACCTTCGCAACACCCCACCTAATTCGGAAGAGGAGGATATCGACTGAATTGTGTGTCGTAACTCCGGCAACAAACGTTTAATGTTATAAACTGTGATGATGTTTTATATAGATATTTGTATGGGAGAAGACAAAGTGTATAATATGTATATCCATTGCCACGGAGTGATTCATGGGTGTGTATTGTGAATTGCAATTGAAAAATAAAGTTTTAAAAAAAAAAAAGGTTACAAATTATGCAACAAATAGTACAGGTACAGGGCAAGAGTAAGTCAATAAATACATTAAAGAGAATATACAGATGCAGTACAATAGTGTAAATCACTCACGGGCGGACCGTAAAGATCTGTAGAGTTAAGCCAGTTGATGTAGCTATGTCTAAAATTCAGATAGGGTTGATCTTCTCTGATGGGGTGTGGTAGGGAGTTCCAGAGTTGGGCCGCTTTGATGGGGAAGCTGCAGCCACCAACCTTTGAGAGCTTAAATCTAGGGATGGTGAGGCAGTTGGTGTTGGTTAGTCTCATGGGTCTGGCTGATGTTCTCCTGTGGAATCTATCTGTGAGGTAACTGGGGGCAGCATTGTTAAGTGCTTTATGGGTAAGGGATGCAGTTTTTAGCTGGATTTTGTTATGGGTAGAAAGCCAGTTATTTTGGCGCTTAATCACAGATATGTGTGATCTTTTAGCCACCCTGAGTGCCGCTATTAGGGCATTGTTTTGGAGGATTTGTATCCTCTGGATAATCGATTTGTTGGCACCGATGTAGAGGGCGTTTCAATAATCTAGCCTAGAGAGTATGAGGGCTCTGGCCAGGATCATGCAGTTGTCATTGGAGAGAAAGGGTTTGCCGGTTCTGATTAGTTTACAAGTGTAGGCTGTGGCAGCGGCCATGGAGTTCACTTATTTGGTGAAGGAAAGAGTGGAATCAAGGTGGAAGCCAAGGGTCTTTTCCTCCTTGGCCACTTTGATGAGGATACCATCGATTAAGAAGGACGAGTAATCCTGGCCTAGTTTTTCAAGGTTGGAGTGGGTACCCAGGGGGATGAGCTCTGTTTTGTCATCATTCAGGCATAGACCGTGGGTCGCCATCCATGCCTGGATGATGAGGTACACTCTATTCACCAAGGCCAAATCCTTAACGTAATCTCCGGAAAGTTGGAGGAGAATCTTAGTATCATTTGCGTAGTTAGTGTAGGTGATACCAAGATGGTCCAGATCACTGGAAAGGGGCTTAGTCAATATATTGTACAATGTAGGAGAGACGCAGGAACCTGGGGCACCCCGCACGTGATAGGGATGGGGTCTGCCGCTGCTCAGGGGGAGAAGACCCTCATGGTCCTGTCACTCAAAGACTAAATCCAGACTATAGCCGCTTTGGAGAAGTGGGCGGCTGAGTCTAGGTGGCTGCATAAGACCTTGTGGTCCACAAGGTCGAATGCAGCCGAGGGGTCAAGCAGTAGGAGGAGGGCTGTTTTCCCTTTGTCTCTTAGCTCATCGACTTGGGTCTTCAGGTCAATGAGGGCAGTCTCCTTTCCGTGTTGGGGGCGGAAGCCCGATTGTCGAGTCCCTAAAAGTTTGTGGAGTTCCAAGTATTTTTGGATTTGAAGGTAGGCAACCTTGTCAAGTATTTTTAACAGAAAGGGAACTGTCGTAATGGGACGTTAGTTGATAGGTATGAGTGGGTCAAGGGTTTGCTTTTTTAGCAGTGGGAGCACCCAAGATAGTTTGTGGTTGGCAAGGATAGTGCTGGATGCAAATGAGACATTGATACGTTTGGAGATAAAAGGGGCAATATCTCTTGCAGCCTCCTTTATGAGCTGGGCTGGGCTGGGCAGAGGTTGCCCTGCAATTGGAAGGCTTGAGTGAGAGAATAACTTTTTCTACCTCAAGAATGGAAGTTTTGGTGAAGTTGAATCGGGCAAGGGAGTCGGAAAATGTTTCCTTGAAGGGGAGGTCGGGAGTAGTGTTATTCGGATGAAATAGAGAATTTAGGGAGGTTTTTTTTTAAGGCTTTTTTATTTTGGAGGGTGGAGACTTTGTTGGAAAGTGCCTGTTTTATATCTGAGCACCATGTTTTGTCTTTAGTGCAGATATCAGGAGTAGGGATAGGAGACTCGAATTCCTTTAGGATGGTAAATAATTCCTTCATACTAGAGTTAGCGTTAGAAATGCGTTTATTATAGGTATTACGTTTGGCCAGGCAAATTTCCTTTTTATATTGGATTAAAATTTCCGTTAATTTGGTTCTGTTGGCTTCTGAAGGGAGTGATCTCCAGGAGGATTCACTGCTCCTCTTTAATTGTCTTAAGTCCTTTAACTGTGGGGTGAACCACTTGTTCAGGCAGGTTTTTAGCTCACTAGGTCTAAGTTTGATTGGGGCAATAATGTCAAGCGAAGTTAACATAATTTTATTGTACTCATTAACAAGCGTTCCTGGATCTAGATTGTCAGCAAGTTAAGGTTAGTGAGGATGGCAAGGATCACTTTGTCCACTGTAATATTCTTTTGCTCCTTGTTAGGCAAGGTGGGGCAGTAGAGGTAAATAGAGGAAGTGGTCTAGTAGTTGAAAATGCAAAAGACAGGAGGAAATGGTCAGTCCAGGGTTGCGGGGAAATGGAGGTGATGTTGGTGGTGCAGTTGTAATCGGCTACCCAGTCGAGGGTTCTCCCTTTGTTGTGAGTGGGTTCTCTTATTTTTTCTGAAAGGCCAAGTTCGGACAGGATGTTGGCGGTGGCTGTGGCATATTTGTCTAGTGGGTCATTGAAACCCAAGTTGAAGTCGCCTAATAGTAATAGTTGAGAGGTTGTTTTAAGTTTATTGGAGAATATAGTGCAAATGTCCTCCTCAAACGTTCCAATTGGGCCGGGGGGGGGGGGGTCTATAGATTAGGTGGATAGTAAGGATCTGGGAGTTGACTAATGGGAGTTTGACTGTAAGGATTTCGCAGGATTGGATGATTTGGACGGGAGCGAGTCTTATAGAGAGGCTGGATTTGGAGATAATAGCGATCTCTGTCCTGTGAGTATTGTGCAGACGTCAGGGACCGCTTCCGAGAGCATAGGTCCTGCCGCTTCGTGCAACCATGACTCGGTGATGGCGAGTGAGTCCAAGTTGTCTGCTAGGATCAGGTCGGAAATGTCTGTAGCATGAGCAACCAGTGACCTAGCATTTATTAGAGCTCCTTTAAGAGGGTGGCCATTAGTTGTGGCTGTGGCAAAGGCAGGGGTAGTGGTTGAATCTACTTTCTTAGGTTTGTGAGCAGTGTAGTATTTAGTGATGCATGAGGGCATGACCTGATAATGGTAGGGTTAGCACTAGTGGCTTTGCGACTGATGGGGAGATTAGTTTTCTTGTTTGCTGCGGGCAAAGATCTAGTGGTGGGTTGGAAGAGTTTAGTTAATCTGGAGCAGAGTCTGGAATTCCTAGAACCTATACTACAAGGATTGCTTAGAAGTGGGCTCAATATGGAGTGGCTAGATTGTCCAACGGTGGGTGAGCCGTCTATCGGCATTTTAGTCAGACTTAGAGGGGCTTATACTTCAAGGAGAGAGAGTTTATCGAAACACACTAGGAGGTTGAGTAAAAAAAAGTATGCTAAGGGCGCAGAGGTTGTGAACTGTGGTGAGCATGTTGTGATAGAGATTTCAGTTGTAGCTCAACAGGGGATCAATGTGCAGCACTGATAGGAGACATAGGCATGGGCTATTCCGAATTAAGTAGCTTTGGCTGATAATGCAGGTTGGTGCAACAATGCGCAGTACAAAAATAACATAAAAATGGGCTATTACGATTTATATAGCTATGGCTATGACTGCAGGTTCAGACAGCAACGGGTAGCATTGATAAGGGGCATAGGCATAGGCTATTTCGAAATTTGTAGCTTTAGCTGAAAATGCAGGTTGGTGCAACAATGCGCAGTACAGAAAAATATCAAAACACAGGCTGTTACGATTTACATTGCAGGCTGAGACAGCGCTGATATGCGACATAGATAATAAAGGCTGGTTCGACTTTGTAGCTTGTGCTCGAGATGCAAGATGCGCCAACAAAGGCAACTTTGATGTTGGACAGGTGGATAACTGGAATATTATTACATAGCGTGGCTCGTTGACGATAGTTTGCAGAGGGTAATTGCATTGCATTTGTTTGTCAGCTCGCAGGCTGTCGGTAGGGTCTGGCTTGGCTTGTGGTAGTCACTGGGGTTACTGGCTACTGCCGTAGGGCAAGAGCTTATGTGGATTTCTGAGTAGTCAGTAGGAGGAGCCAGATATATAGAGCGTAGACACGCTGCAGGGTGATGGAGCAAATATTGATTACCCAAGCTGAGGCGGTATGATACCGGAATCTCCTTGCGGCTCTGCTGCGGCCGTAGACAGGCCAGACACAGGCAAAAAGCCTTATAATGTGGGCCTTAGGAAGGCAGGCCGGCTCCCGCTTACGTTCAGAGACGCTGGAGTGATAACAGCGAGCTGGGTCAATCAGGGGTGAGGCTACTTGGCTCGTTGCTAGGCAACGACCGAAACAACAACATTGGTGGCCATTTTGGGAATCGTCTCTTGGCTCCTAATGGCGGCACCATACCAGCAGCATGGTGGTTACAGCGCAGCTGTACCAGGCTTCAGATGGGCAGCAGGAGCAGAGCTGCTGGGCGGCAGAGGCTGTTTCTTCGTTCTGAAGTAGGATACGTAGTCAGTATGTGCTGTCACATTTTACTGCGTAGTGCCAATTAGAATACCATATACGGGCCATGCCACAAGATTTGTCACTTGTCCTTTGGCCATCTTGTAGTTTTACCTTCTTTCTGCCCTGTAGTCGCTTGATTTTCCATATGATGAGCCCTTTGGCCGAGAAAGCTCCAGCTTTAGCAGGCAAAGTGGCTGACTGTGTATGGCCCGATGTTGGGTTCTGTGGCTATCTGGACCCATTCCACACCATTGCCAGGTGTCACTTGCTGGGCAGACACATTAGTCAGAGCGGTACCGATTGGACTACCCCCTGTGCAGTTTGAGTGGTGCAGCTCCTCGCCATCAGAGGGCTGCAGGCAACTCCAGCCCAGATTCACGAGAAGAGGGGGGGGGGGGACTCCTGCAGCCATTCTGCAGTTAATCGTTTGATACAAGACCCCTACAAGGAAGTGCACCATGATGAAGAACCAAAACTCCTAGTTTGAAGATCTCCAGCAGCCCTTTCTTCACTTGCCCGGCAAAGCCCTGTCTCTCTGCAAATCTCAAGAAGGCCTTCACTGTTGCTTCGACCCCTGGTGGGAACAACCAGTCCTGATCTCTGTTTGACAATCCAGCCACCGGAAGTGCTCGGAACAGTCCTGGAACCCTACTGTGTGCTAGTCAGATGTCGTCGTGAACTACTTCGCTGCAATGGTTGCTGCCCAGAGTTGAACCTTGGGACTCCGCTGATCTTCAGTTTGTGGAACAAGAAGCATTTGCCTGAAATTGAGGCTCTCCACCGGGAGGAAGGGCCTTGCAGGACCAGTTTCTTTATTTCTGCCACAGGAGTCCTCTTCTGCCATTTTTGGTGAGTGTCCATTGCTGTCTCGTTCTGGGGCTCCACTGAGGTAGTTGACAGAGCGATGGTCCCAAATTCTGTGCATCTTGAGTGTCCAGTGCCTAGAACCGTTCCAATGACACCTGAAATCATGAAATAGCTGCACCCTAAAACCTAACACGTGAAGTGAACTCTGTACCCGCAATCCCAGGACTTCCTCCTACGGAACCAAGACACAACTATGGAAGTCCCACCAATTTTAGAACTTCAGCGGTAATCCCTGAGAAAATCTGAGTATAGGAGGTGAGTGAATGTATCTGTTTTGCCACCTCCCTCCACCCCCCAAGCCCTCATCCCAGTTTCTATAGGGTTCTATAGACAGAAGGTACTAGCCCTAGCTCTCCATTGCCCAGCCCTGAGCGGTGGTGTTCTGGCCCGTTATCCTCACCTGGGTCTCCCGCAAGGTAGTTGGATTGAGAGAGGGTTGTTAAAGATTTTCATCTAACTTTAATTAACCTTTGGAACACGTACAACTACTTGTTGGCTCAAGCCAACACTTGTTCAACTAACTAAAAGTGACCCCTAGCCTCCTGAAAACACTAGGGCTCTAGGCCCCTGCTTTTCTAGCTACGGAAGGACATTTTAAGTTAAGTGCCTTATTTATAAGGTTTTGTATGATATTTTGCTACTCCTTTATTCTAAACATATTAGTTCTTAAAGGCCTGACTGCTTACTTTGTGTTTTATTCACTTGCTTTGCTGAACTTGCATTACTTTGAAATATGTTTTCTTGTATTTGTCATTAGTGTGTTATAGTTCAAAAATAACTTTAAACATAATTTCAAGTTTTAAAAATACAGAACAACAATTTCACAAATGTTAAACAATAAGATGTATTTGGCCATATTTCATCTATGTACATTTCTAAATAAATAGTACACTAATCACATTTTAAAATCCATTCCAATTAATTGACCATACTTAACAATACAGTTCCAATTTTAGTTAATCGTAGTTGGTTTACAAACAATATATCCATACCTACTCCACAATCAGATAATTAATAACCAGCTCAAAATAGTCAGTTTAATATTTTTAGTTGCCCTTCAACTTGTTGCCATAACCTGTACAATTGAATGGTTAATGAAACTTAAGTTCCTGCCAAACAGCACCACCAAAACAGAGCAGTTTTTATATCGTTGGGGCGCATTTTCCAAGATAAATCATATGTGCATTCCCCAGAACACAGCATCGGGTCATAACAGGTCTATTAGATTTAGGTATGTGTTCAATTGGCATAGCCCGCAACACCTATTGGAATTCAACAAACCCAGACAAGGTCCACATACTGCCAATGTCGGCAGCTGATTCAATGTTAATATTATGATCAACCTCCTTAGAGATGGACATTGTACAAGGTATTTCTGTGGACGCAGATAATTAAAAGCCATGCATCTATAATCTTACAAGGTTTTTAAAGTAGCTCACAATTCTTGTTCCAGTCCCACATCTTTAACTTTTTGCTGAATGACTCTTTCAATTGATAGAAGTCCTTGATCCCATAGTGGGCTCCATTCAACAGTCTTAAATATACTTTCTCCAGCATGGGGTCTGCCATGCATTCACATGCACATGAATGTTCCCTGTCGTCAGGCTGGGAATCCTCAGTAAAAGAAAAAGAAGTTGTAGTTTCACTTTACAACTGTATTCCTCCTCTAAACCAATCACTGTCTCCTTGGTCATACTGTCCTCGTCCAAAGACAGTCCTCTCCCTAAGCCCTGCTTCTGTCAGCCATCTTCATATTTTTACTGCACGCTTCAGTGTTTGGAGTCCTTGAGTTTCTCTCCAAGGTATTTCTATGGTTTTTTTCAAGTTTTTTTTGTGGAAAAGTTAGATTTTTGTTTCCAACAGTGCCGGCATAGCAGGCTGACAGTGTGGCTCAATTGGAACAGTCTCCCCTCTGGGAAGTGGTCAAAGTCCTTTGAGTTCACCCCATCTGCGCGGGTCCAAGATAAAGCCAAGGACTGCAAGTACTAGTCCACCGGTTTGCCGCTGATGCAGGTCCCAGGTTGGATAGGGCGCGATTACTTTCACCGTCCGCCTCCGTAGCCAGCCTGCCATCAAGTTCCTCTTCAAAGAGGAAGTCATCCACCCCTGCCAGGTTACGGGAGAAATCCGAAAAACCGAAGCCGGAAGAAAAGGCGGCCATGCAGCCCAAGCAAGCTCAACTGGCGCAGCCAAGGTCCTCGTCGACCGCTTTGTCGACAGCGGCAGTAGGTGCTGAATCAACAAGGGTGGCTCCTACGCCCCAAACGGTATCCCTGCCTCCAAGGCGTGACACAGTCGCTGAGGCTGCAGTAAAGGCTGCAAGCACCCCTGGGGGGTGAAAGGCACGGGCCCAGACCCTGGTTCAAAACCCTCAGGGAAGAAAAAAGGGGGTTGGGCGTGAGGGGGGCCCCAAAACAGCTCTCCAAGGTTGATATTAAACTGATGGACATCTCATCCACGGACGACGACAAACAAGAGTCCGTCCATATGGTCCAAGAGGACGACAGCGGCGCAGGACCTAGCGATCCATTGTTCCCTTTGCGGCCAAGGAACATATCTATGGACATCCTGTCGACTGTCCACACCCTAGTGACAGAGATCCAGCAGAGGTTGCCCTCAGCACCTGTGGTGCCACAGGCCCCTGATCAGCCTCTGCGTAAGAAGAGAAAACGTCATCCAGCACCTTCACATCAGCCTCCTCCACTACGTCAGGCCCCGACTCCAGCGGACCCGGATATGCACACGGACACACACTGGTACGGACACGGCCACGGGAACCGACGAAGATGGCACCTAGACGCCCCTCAGTCTCTCGACCAGACAAGGTGGGATATTTCCACTCTATCTCCATGGCCTCCGAGCTGTTCCATCTGGTGCCTGAGGACACCAGGAAAAAAGTGCTTCTTGTATCCACAATGAGAGTCCAAGAGGAGGACGATCATGGCAGTGCCCTTTCTGGATGACATTTGGGAGGAAGGCTTAGCCCTCATGAAGAACCTATTCACGCTCCAACCAAGTGAGACAGGTTGGAGAAGAAATATAGGGTGCCAGAACCGTCGCTGGACTCTGTAGTGTCTGCTACCGCAAGGAAATGTTTGGCTAAACTGGCTTAATCATCATCAGTTCCCCCGTACAGCGAAGGGAAGAAGATGGACGCCATGAGGAAGAGAGACATTTACACGGCGGCATCCACAACCAAGACGGCCAATGCTCCTGGCCAGATTTGATTGGGAGCTTTGGTACAAGCTGGGCCCGATCCTGGAATTCCTCCCAGACGACAAGAAGATACAAGCTCCTGCCCTCTTTCAGGAAGAGGATGTGGCATCGGACCATGCCGTTCCGGTGGCAGCCGACATCACCGACACTGGTTTCCGGCAGATGGGAAATGCAGTCGGCCTTCGTCGGCAGGGATAGTTGAAGGCCACAAACATTAATCGGGATGTTCATGCGAAGGTGCTGGACATGCCCTTCAACAGAGAAAATCTGTTCAGGAAGGTGGTTGACAAATCCCTTAAAGCCATGAAGATGGATACTGAGGGGGGGCGTGGCTTGGAGCGCTGACGAGGCTGCAGCTCTTTTGAGAGCCTCTGTGCCGGGCCCGCTGAGAATGTAGATTTGAAGGTGTTCGGCACCAGCTTTCAATCTCCGTTTCTAGGCAGCATGATAGGAGGGTGTGAGGGTCACGGGGTGCGAGAATGAGGGCTGGCTGATCCTGGGGGACCCCGAATTCGTTCCCCCGACTTTACCCGCCGAGAGCCGGGGAACCAAGATGGCGGCCTGGGACTCGCGCCGATGCAGCCTCCCAGCGCATGAGAACCCCGCCGGAGCTAACCAGTAGAGGAACTCCCCACCCGCAGCCTGGACCAGACATCAAGTGCCAACACCCACCTTGAGGTCCCCACTGCCTCATGGATTGCCTCGACGGGATCCCCGGCCATGGAGGGCTCATCTCCCGCTGTCGCCTGTCCTGGAGCGTACCTCTTGGCACCTGCAGAACGGGCACAGCTATGGTGCCTGGAGCTTTGGAGAGTCCCGCGCCGCGGACACGGTGAGTGCATCCCTGGTCCTCCTCCACCTTACTCCCCCCTCTCTGCCACCTCTTCCGGGACTCGGCCCGAGCTGCCGATGGGTGTTGGAGGCCTGGGTGGAGCCGCTGTTGGGATTACTCGAGGGTGATTCCTACGGCCAATCCCCGTTAACCCCTGCACCCTTGAGATCGCCTGGAGGCCCTCCAAATTACTCCTGGGGCACCCCTGCTCATCCAACGGTGCACTGCAGGCACCCCCTTCCGGAGAGCCTACGAACACAGCCACAGCAACCGCTCCTACTGGGTCTGCTCCTTCCATAATGGGATACTGAATTCAGAGGTAAGCCAGCACCACCTGTCCACCTTTGTACCCTCCATAAGGACCATGATACACGGCTAGCAGCACAGCCCCACGTAAGAGACTCGCTCCTTCCCATGTCCTGGGGCACCCCGGCCCACTCAACTACTCGCCCCATGGCTGCCATTCTGCCCAGGGGGTGCTGGCTGCTTCCACAACGCCTGGTCACTGCCGTACTGTCATGATCCCTGTCCCTAGCCCCCCCATACAAAGCACTGGAGCCAGACCACGATTCCCCACATGGACCTTGAGGACTTCCCCTTCTCCTCAGCGACTCACTTGGAGGCAGACCTGCCGCCTGTGGCACCAGGCTCATACATAAGGCAGAAGACTGATGAGGAACTGGACTTGGCATTGCACTTGAGCCAATATGGATGCCCTCCACATAACTCGGTTCCATGAACTGAGTTATGCGGTCTAGTCTTTTGGGTGTGGTCCGACCTAGGGATGCCTGCGATACCTGGAGGCTATAAAAACCACGCCCGGGCAGAGAAACACGCTTTGCGTTACTCTGCGCCTGCAGCGTGACACTCATCATGCTCAGATCTGTCTCCTGTAGGCCTCCGCCTTTCCTCCGCATCCCGCGCACCTCTAAGAACAAAGACAGCATTAACATTATACTTACCGAGAAGAACCTGCTTCCATCCAACGTTCCTCCGATCCTGCGGACAGCATTTCGGCGGCATCATCTTCATTCTCCAGCATGGGGTCTGGCATGGATTCACATGCTCATGAATATTCCCCGTCGTCAGGCTGGGAATCCTCGGTAAAGAAAAAACCAGTATTAGTTTCGTTTCTGATCTGTCTTTCGTAGTAATAACCAATCACTGGTCTCTGCGTCATACTGACCACAGCCAATGACTGCCCTCTACCTAAGCACCGCCTCTGGCAGCCATCTTCAGATTTTTACCCCACGTTCATGTGTTGGGATCCTCGTGCTATTGCTCTCGAGCGTTAGTGCTATTTTTTTCACGTTTTTTCTCAAAAACTTCGTTTTTTCGGTCAAAAGAGCCTCAAGCTCCACCGACTCTCCATCCGATCAACGGGGACCCGTGTCGGATTCGTCTGCGCCCCTCAAGGGTGAAGATTTCGTCGAGCTACGCTTTTGGAGGATTCCAGAAGTTTCTCAGGCCCGGACATGGCCCAGGAGAAGGGAAGCTCGACGCCCGGAAAGCTGTTCAGGGTCTGCCCTGGATGCCAGCTGCAGAACGTCTTTAAGGAGGACGAACACTCCTTTTGTCTCTACTGCTTACATGAGGACAAGACGCACGTGGAGAAGGACTGTGCGTTTTGCGGCAACATGTCGGAGCGGACAATGAAGGACCGCCATCAACGTCTCGCCAACTGGCTAGAAGGGAAGAGCCCGTCCGGCGAGAAGAAGAGGAAGAAATCCGAGCGGTCTTCTAAGACCTTTGAGGACGCCCCGGCGACGGGGGTCCAACATAAGGCCAAGCACCGCGAGTCCGCTGGCACCGGGAGCGCCGAACGGTCGGGCTCTACGGGCGCCAGGCAGGGCGCACCCTCCCCGGCACCATCAACCACGAGCCAACGCTCTGGGTCGGGTAAGAGGAAGGCCGAGCACCCGGCGAAGCTCCTGGAGAGGCCCCGGTCGAGCTCAAAGGCGGAGGGGGAGCGAGGCAGTGTCCCCCACCTCAAGGATAAGGCGGTGAGCGCACCTAAGGTGGTGAAGGCCTTAATCCATCCGGCCAAGCCCTCTATCGAAACTGTCGCGGCGGCCCTGGCTCAGCCTGTGGAGGCTACACCAGTGGTGGCGACCTCGGGGCTCAGAGTCTCCCTGCCACCTCGGAGGGAGTCCTCTTTTGTGCCCATCGATAGGACCCCCGTGAAATCCCCCGTGGGGAAGAAAAAGGGGGGGCAGGGCGTCGTCGTAGATTCGGCCTCAACCTGGGAGGAGGAGCTGGTCGAGGTCTTAAGCCACGGCTTCGGCGTTTAAGAAGACCGGCCCGTCGGGATGGATCCCGACGCAGGTGACGACGACATCGTCGAGGGTACCGACGGGGCCCCTGTTCGCCCGTCGGATTCCCCTCTGCCAGCGCCGCGAGACAACTCGGCGGCCATTTTGTTGGCTATACAGTCCTTATGCTCTGAGATAAGGACGAGACTACCGTTGCCGACGGAACCTCTCCCGTCGGGGGACCCAGAACCGGGACCTTCTGGTGTTCCCCCTACCAAGAAAAGAAGGATCCACCCTCCACCTCCTTTTCAGCCGTCGCGCCCCTTCCAGCCCTCCTCCCCGTCCACCCGAGGGGATGATACGGGGACTGACACGGCAGCGACGGGTACGGACGACGAGGTATACGACGAGGATGTACCGTCGTCGCCTCCCACCAGGGCTTCTCCGCCCGACGAGATTGGATCGTTCCACTCAATGATCGCCAGGGCATCCGAGCTTTTCCAACTCTGCCCTGAGGAGAAGAAGAAGGAAGGTTTCCTTTATCAGCGGCGCGAGGCCAAGAGGAAGACGGTCCTCGCGGTGCCTCTATTGGACGACATTTGGGATGAGGGCCTCACCCTCCTCAAGAACCCGTCTACGACGCCAGCTAGAAGAGACCGGTACGAGAAAAAGTACCGGGTCCCTGACACGGCCCCCCTGTGCCTCCGGGCGCAGCCTACCCCGGACTCCGTCGTCTCCGCGGCGGCCAGGAAAAAAGCGGGGGGGGGGTGCGGCCTCCACTTCGACTTCCCCACCGGACGGCGAGGGAAAGAAATTGGACGCTATGGGACGCAGAGTCATCTCGTCTGCAGCGACGACGATTAAAGCTGCCAACGCCTTGGCTATCGTGGCCCGCTACAACAGGGAGCTCTGGTACAAACTGGCTCCCCTGCTGGACTTCTTGCCGGACGACAAGAGGGCGGAGGCCCTGGAGATCCTGCAGGAAGGTGAGGTGGCTTCGGACCACGCCATTACCGTTGCGACGGACATCGCCGACACTGGGTGCCGCCAGTTAGGCAACGGCGTTTGCCTTAGGCGGCGTGGATGGCTCAAGGCTACGGACTTCCGTCAAGACGTTCAGACCAGAGTCCTGGACATGCCCTTCGATGGGAACAACCTGTTTGGGAAGACGGTGGACGATTCCCTTCAGGCCATTAAAGCAGACACCGAGACGGCCCGGGCCCTTGGAGTTCTGCAACAACGACGGACGCCCTTTCGGAGCAGCGGAGGCAAGGGCGCCTCCAAAGGTTCCGGCGGCGGTTTCTCCTCCTACCGTCAAGCTGCCCGCTCGTCATCTCAGGAGGCCTACAGAGGACGAGGCAAGCCTGGCGGACCCCGCCGTCATCGCCAAGGACAAGGCGCTAAAGCCTCGTCGAAGCAGGATTGAACCGGCCGGGGGGTCGGGCCCCCACCGAAGCACCCCGGTGGGAGGCCGGCTGGCGAGCTTCGTCAGCGTGTGGGAGTCCATCTCCACCGACCGTTGGGTGCTGGACGCCTTGGCCCGGGGCCACGCGCTCGAGTTTCAAAGAAAGTGTCCGCGTGCCCCCCCCCCCCGTGGCCAGGAAAGAGCTTCACGTCCTTCAACTCCTCCTGGAGGTGAAGGCGATGCTCAAGAAGGGCGCCATCGAACTCGTCCCAAAGAGACTGCGGGGCTCCGGAGTCTACTCGAGATACTTCCTCGTGAGGAAGAAGACGGGGGGATGGCGCCCCATCCTGGACCTGCGACGTCTGAACAAGTTCATCAAGGCGCAAAAGTTCCGGATGGTCACCCTCCAGCACGTCCTGGGTCAGCTGGAGGAAGGAGACTTCCTGTCGTCGTTGGATTTGGAGGATGCCTACTTCCATATTCCCATCTTGAAGGGGCACCGAAAATTCCTCAGGTTTGTGGTCCAAGGGCGGCATTACCAGTTCAAAGCCCTCCCCTTCGGTCTACGGTCGGCACCCAGGGTGTTCACCAAGTGCCTCGCACCGGTGGCGGCTCAGCTGCGCCGGGAAGGGATCCACGTCTACCCCTACCTGGACGACTGGCTCATCCGAGCCAAGACAAGGGAGCTCGCCGTGGTCCACACGGCAAGGACCGTCCAACTTCTCACGGACCTGGGATTCTCCGTGAACTACGCCAAATCCCACCTGGTACCCGCGCAAGACACTCTGTTTCTGGGAGCGAGGCTCAACACGGTGTCCCTTCGGGCCTCCCCGTCGGAGGAGAGGACCAGGACCATCCTGGGCAAGGTGCAGCGGATGTTGGTGGCCGACGCGGCCAAGGTGAGGTCCATCAAGTCCCTCCTCGGAATGATGTCTTCCTGCATCTACCTCATTCCCATGTGCAGGCTCTGGATGCGCCCGTTGCAGGTGTTCCTGGACGCGCGCTGGATCCAAACGACGGGCAACTTCGAGGAAAGGGTCACACTCGACGAGAGTTTCCGACGAGCGATCCGGTGGTGGGGCACCCGCGCGCATCTGACGGCGGGCATGGCCTTCCAGACCCCAGCCCACCAGGAGACAGTGACCACGGATGCCTCCCTGGAAGGGTGGGGAGCGCACACCGAAAATCTGCACGCAAGGGGCCTTTGGCTCCCGACGGAGAAATCCTTACATATCAATGTCCTGGAGCTCCGTGCAGTGTTTTGGGCCCTCAGGTCCTTCCTTCCGTCACTCAAGGGCAAGGTGGTGAGGATCTTCACCGACAACACCACCACCATGTTTTACATCAGAAAACAGGGCGGAACCAGGTCCCCAGCACTGTCCAAGGAGGCGCAGGACCTGTGGCATTGGGCAGTCGCCCAAGGGATGTTTCTGGTGCCGTTTCATCTGGCAGGGATAAAAAACACCATCGCCGACTCACTCAGCAGGGAGCTGCGCTCGTGCCACGAGTGGGAACTACGGCAGGATCTGGTGGATCGCCTCTTCCGACGGTGGGGCACACCCCAGATCGACCTGTTCGTGACGGCGACGAACTCCAAGTGCCGGAGGTTCGCCAGCAGGTTCCCCCAGGCGAGGAGCATGGGCGATGCTTTCTCGTTCCCCTGGGAGGGCCTGTTCCTCTATGCGTTCCCTCCTTTGCCACTGCTAATCCGGCTCGTCAACCAGCTCAAGAGGTCACGGTGCAGGATGATCCTCGTCGCACCTGCGTGGCCGAGGCAGATATGGTTTCCGGACCTTCTGGACTTGTCAGCGTCCCCGCCAATCAAGCTGCCGGTGGACGCGGATCTGCTCTCCAGGGAAGGAGGCGCCATCCTCCACCACGACCCGAAATCGCTGAACTTGCAGGCCTGGCTCCTGCAGCGCTAGAGTTTGGAGGATACGACATACCGGCCGACTGCAGAGAGGTTCTTGCAAAGGCCAGGGCGTCCTCGACTCTTAAATGCTACGGACACAAATGGAAGAGGTTCTCTGTCTGGTGCCACGCACAGAAGATTAACCCTCTACGGATTACGGCTCCCCAAGTTCTGCCGTACCTGCTGACGCTGGCCAAAGCTGGACTGGCACACGCGTCCATCAAGATTCATCTTGCTGCGATCTCCCGATACACCAGAACCACGGGACGGACATCCTTGTGGTCTCATCGTCTGGTGAAAGAGTTCATGAAGGGACTGTTCAGATCGTTCCCGCCGGTGAAGGCTCCGGCCCCGGCGTGGGAGCTCAACGTGGTGCTGACCAAGCTCATGGGACCTCCGTTCGAGCCTCTGCACTCGGCCCCATTGAAGTTTCTGTCGTGGAAAACAGAGTTTCTTGTGGCCATCACCTCCGCACGACGGGTGGGAGAGATCCAGGCCCTTTCCTGCAAGGCCCCGTACTTGACTTTTCACGACACGAGGGTAGTGCTCAGGACGCACCCCTCCTTCATGCCCAAGGTACCGTCGGACTTGCATCTCAACGAACCCTTGGTGTTGCCTGTGTTCTTCCCGTCGCCTTCGTCGCCGGCTGAAAGGACTTTGCACTCGCTGGATGTGGCTAGAGCGCTGAAGTTCTACGTGGACCGCACGAAGTGTTTTCGGAAGACGTCACAACTCTTTGTGAACTTTGGACCTGTCAATCAGGGGAAGGCTCTCTCGAAGGCTTCCATTTCCAGATGGCTCTCCGGCTGTATCATGTACTGTCATCGGTTGGCAAACCGACCGCTGCCCGGCCGTCCGAGAGCCCATTCCACCAGAGCGATCGCTGCTACCACGGCGTTCCTTTCTGGTGTGCCCCTGCTGGACATATGCAGGGCTGCTACGTGGAGGTCGACGCACACCTTCACGAAGTTCTACTGCGTCGATCGGGATTCCAGGGAGGAGTCCAGGGTCGGCCAAGCAGTGCTGCGCAACCTGTTCGCCTGAGGTGAGCCTGGTGAGGAGGTAAGATGCTTAATGTTGAGTTTGATGTAATGCTTAATGTTGAGCCTTTGCCACCTCCCGTGGTTGTGCATGTGTGTACTGCTATGTATTCTTTATTCATGAGCATGTGAATCCATACCAGACCCCATGCTGGAGAATGAACAAGATACTTACCTGTAACTGTTGTTCTCCAGCATGGGTCTGGCATGGATTCACATGCGAACCCTCCCGCCTACCCCTCTGCAGCTCTTCACTTGGTCATACTGCCACTTCACGTGCTTCCAAATCTGAAGATGGCTGCCAGAGGCGGTGCTTAGGTAGAGGGCAGTCATTGGCTGTGGTCAGTATGACGCAGACACCAGTGATTGGTTATTACTATGAAAGACAGATCAGAAACGAAACTGATACTGGTTTTTTCTTTACCGAGGATTCCCAGCCTGACGACGGGGAATATTCATGAGCATGTGAATCCATGCCAGACCCATGCTGGAGAACAACAGTTACAGGTAAGTAACTTGTTCCTTCAGGATCGCCGCATTGTGCAAAGAAAATGAATGAGAGAAAGAACATTAGTAAGGATTCTCGTATTTGGATTCCTTAAAAAGCAAGAATATTCAAACGCTTACCTGAACCCGAGTCGCTCTTGGTAACGTCAGCTCCGGAGCACGCCATCGACCTACAAGGAAAAAATACAACACAGGTTAGCGCATAAAGGACAATAAGGCGCCACACTTCACGATTTACTTACTGCAACTTATTCTCTCACCGGCAGCCGTGTTGGGACATTGCAGCTGGCTGCAAGGCACAGAGGGACATAGGTCAGCATAAGAACAAGCAAACAGCGCCGCACCACATCGCGCCTTCACTCACCATTCAGCGCTCAACTTCATTAAGCAGCATGGTACCATCCCGATCTCCGTACCAACACCTAGGGAAGAAGGGGAGACATCATTAAGGGGCGGAAGAAACGACAATTCTCCAAGAACCAACAACCTAGTTTATCGGGCTAGACTTACAGCAAGCCCAAACTCATTGGAAGGACCGCACCAGTGAAGTAACTAGGTCGCGCAGCACCCACCTCAACCAACGCACCCCTGCACCGAAGAGCAGGACGGAGAGCACGCTATACAAGAAAACAAGGTGAGGATAGGACATAGGGGAAGGTTTGATCCTCAAGCGGAGTGGGAGTCAAACAACTTGAGACTATTAAGCTAAATCTAGAAATCCTGTATTCCAGACCCAGTCCCCAGTTGAACGGACTCCAGGGAAGGGTTCGAGATCGTGGTTGGTCCAAGCAAGCTGAGTAGCGTCCCCGTGGATATCTGGTGAGCGTTACAGAACGCAAAGCCTTATACCATAATCCACCTGGACTTCATGGAAACGTCAGAAACCGACCAGTTAGGCCAGATGCTGGGGCAGTTACGTGCTGAAGTACATGCAGCCAGACAGGAGTCTCATACTTTGAGGAGAGAGTTGATAGTCGCTAAAGAATGCACTGATGACTTAGGCAGACAACTTCTCCAGTCACAGGCGGGACAGGCACCGTTGCCCGGTAACGTGTCAGCAAAACCAGTACCATCAGCCAACTCTGTTCAGATAAAACTTCTTGGGGCGGTTCCTTTGGCCCCACCTGAGCAATTCACGGGAGATCCCAAGAAGTATGCAACATTTATGAACCAATGCCGTTTGCATTTCCATTGTAGGCCTGGGGCCTTTCCAAATGACCAGTCACGGGTCACTTTTGTGCTATCATATCTGAGCGGCAGTGCTGCAGATTGGTCTGTGTACCCTTTGTCAGTCAGGATGACCCTTTGCTACATGACTTCAGGGGTTTTCAGCAGGAGATGGAGAAACTCTTCGCTCGTCGTACCCATGGACAGGCATTATACAACAAACTTTTGTCTCTTCGTCAAGGAAACCAAGACCTATTAACATATATAGCAACCTTCAGTACGCTCGTGGTTGAGGCTGGATGGCCGGAGGAGACAAGAACCACGTTATTTCATCGGGGCCTGCGAGAGGAGCTAAAAGGTGTTCTTGCACAAGTGGTGGATCCGCCGAAAGACTGTGCAAAGTTCATTAACCTGGTGGTTCAATTAGATCATAGGTTGCAAGACCGAAGAACAGATCGAATCAGACTGGACACTCGCCCTATGTATGTGCGATCAAAGGACCATGCTTCACGAACAACAGAAAGCCCAGGAGAACCAATGCAGACCGGGGGGGCAGGGCCCCCTTGACTAAGGCTGTAAGGGACAAGAGAAGGCAACAGCAGTTATGTTTGTAGTGTGGAAAGTCAGGGCATTTCCTTAAAGAGTGTCCAGTGAAACCACCAAGGAGAACCGTAGGGGCCGCGGACAAAGAAGATACCAACTAAAAGTCGGAAAACTACAAAGCCCGGCAAGCATAGGGGTCCACTTGTCGAGCGAAGAAAGTGATTTACAGACCTCCCATTTTGCATTGTCTATGATCTTGATCAACCACCAACCACCATCTCGGATGCATGCCGTAAAAGCATACATTGACAGTGGAGCAGTTGGGAACTATATGGACCAAGATCTCGCAGCAAAGATGGGGCTTCCTTTATGCCCTAAATCGACCACGGACACTGTCACCACTGTTGATGGTATGGAAATAGCTTCTGGTCCAGTATCCCAACGCACCGCAGTGTTAACTCTTCTGTGTCAGGATGGAAACCGGGAATCTATCGCTTTCGACCTCATCAAGGCACCCCAGTTCCGGTTGATTTTAGGAATGCTGTGGTTGATAACTCACAATCCTCGTATAGATTGGCGTGCAAAAGAGTTGGCCTTTTCCGAAGGTTGTGCTCACACTTGTTACCAGGGGAAGAACCCAACTGATACTAGAACCTCTTGCTCATAGAACAGCGGCAACAACTCTGGGGGTAACCGGTACCCTAACAAGTGAATACCAGGACTTTCAAGATGTGTTTCAGAAAGAACAATTTAACACCTTACCACCACACAGACCATATGATTGCCTGATCGACCTGATACCCGGCGCACAGATCCCTTGTGGGCGAATCTACGCACCCACAGAACCAGAAAACCAGCATTTAAAGTCCTATTTAGACCAATACCTGGCAAATGGATTATTTCGCCCCTCAAAGTCACCAGCAGCCTCTCCTCTATTCTTCGTGCTGAAGAAGCAAGGGGACTTGAGGACGTGCTTTGACTACTGCGCGTTAAACCAAATCACCGTAAAGAATCGCTACCCACTACCACTCATTCCAGAACTACTAGATCAGGTTAAAGATGCCCAAATCTACACAAAATTAGATCTTAGAGGAGCGTACCATCTTGTTTGAGTAAAAAAGGGCGACGAATGGAAAACCGCCTTTCGTACCAAGTATGGCCTGTACTTATATCAGGTAATGCCCTTTGGCCTTTGCAACGCTCCCGCTGCATTTCAGTACTTCATGAACGATGTCTTACGGGAGTTAATCGACGTCTGTGCTCTGGTTTATATAGACGATATTCTGGTATACTTCGCCTCAAAACAAGACCTCGTCAGACGTGTTCAATCCGTCCTGGCAAAACTCTGTCAACATCAACTCTATGCCAAACTCGAAAAATGCTCATTTCATGTCTCCGAAGTGGAGTTTCTTGGTTTCATCCTCACCCCAAAAGGAATTCGAATGGATGTACACAAGGTAGATGCTATCCTAAAAAGGCCATCGCCAAATTCGCCCAAAGGAGTCCAGAGCATGTTAGGTTTCGCAAACTCTTACCGTCTATTCATCCCGGGGTTTTCACAGATAGTGCACCCAATCACATAATTGCTAAGGAAATGTAACAAGAAATTTCAATGGACAGAAGAAGCAGAAAAAACCTTCCGGGAACTCAAGGTGAGATTCACTTCTGCCCCGATCCTGCGCCATCCTCGCCCTTACCTCCATACGTGGTGGATACAGATGCCTCAAGTATGGCAATGGGAGCGGTTCTCTCGCAGAAAGACCAAGAAACGGGTCAGTTACACCCTGTCGCCTTCTGGTCGCGTAAATTCACACCGCCCAAGCTCAACTACGCTATCGCGGACAAAGAACTCCTAGCCATCAAGTCAGCCTTTAAGGCCTGGTGACACTATCTCCTTGGTGCCTGTTACAGAGAATTCTCTGTTTAGGCTGAATTTCCTAACCTAGTGAGTCCCCCAGCAGCTTTGCTGGATTTCTGGAGTTTGTTTTTTCTCCTGCCAAGAGTGAGTCTCTTTTCCTCACACTCTTGGACATGATTTGAGGGGTTCCTTTGACTGTTCATTTGTTTTACGGGCTATGGGGTCTTTTACTCCATAGGATCTCATGTGTTTTTACTATGTGTGTTACACAGCACCCTCAGTGCAGTGACACAGGGGTGTCATAGTGACACCCCACCATAGACTCCATACCCTGGGACTGACTACTCTCTCCCAGGGCATGTAAAGTCACCATTGGCTTTACTTGTCCCAAATTATGAACAGAAACCAGTACAAACCATCATATTGTGGATGTACTGGTCGGGGCAATTCGATTGCCCCGGGGTCTGTTATTCGAGGGGGCACGTCTCCGTCCCCCCTGATCGAGTTTTGGCTGGTGGCAGTGGATACTACTTTTTATATTCGACCGCAAATATATCTCTATGGGATTTTCCCATTGTTCGAGGCTACCAACCAAATTATTTAATTCTCATAGCCTCGAACATACCGCCGGTTTATTTATTTAATATTCGCCGGTTGGTATTTTTTGACAGAACTCAATTCTAAAATGGCGTTTGTGTTCTCTTCTGTTACTCCAACCCAAGTCGAGCCCTTTGTTCCACTTTTTGGCAGGCTTCTCCACAGAAGCCTCCAAAAGTGGTGCCACTCAGTCTGGGTACCACAGAGGGTGTGGGAGGGGGGTTTAGGCACCCTGGACTGAGTTACCTTGGTAACTCAAGTCGCACACTTGTGTGATTGGCCCTCACCACTTAGCATGTTTGATTGACAGCTAGGCTGAGTGAATGGGGGTGTGCTGCATAAAAGCAGGGCTTTTGGCACTGGAACTTTAGAAGTCGCCACGGGACCTGAGAATCCGACGAGGGAGAAGCTGAGCCGACCTGCTACGACGACACCACCGGTGGAGCCCTGCGGAACCGACTCGCCACTTCCCAATGACAGAGAAGATCTCCCGGCTGGAGAGTCTTCTTCCCCTGACTGGCGGGCACAACCAGTTTACCTTCTTTTTCTCGCATCCCAGGATGTCTTGTGGTCGAATTGCCCGTGCCAAGCACCCCGGCAACCGGATAGCCACTTACCACTGGACCGCGAATAAAAGGACCGCTCCTTTTAACTGAGAACTCTGCGGCTGGTTTCTTCCCTGGCAGTGCAACGGACTCCTGTCTTCCTCCCCGACGTGATCCTCTCTTCCCCCGGATGAAGCACCGACTTGCATCCGCTGCCAGGAACAACTGCTCCCGCTGGAGTAGTCTCACCACTTTAAGGTACTGTGTCCGCCAGGCCTCCCTTTCTAAAGATTGCTACAAGGTAATAATAATCCCTTAACCTTCTGGACTGGGCTGGCCGCCTTGACCATCTAACTGGTCCCTTTCTTTTGGTCCAACTCTTTCTGAACTGATTGCGAGACTTTTGGGCACTTTGAACCGTGTGACCTTGGACACATTTCGACCGGAGCCTCTTAAAGTGGGTGCGGCCTTGTTAACTTTGACTTCTTTTCCTACTGTGTTCTTCCGAAAGTGTTGGGATCTGTTTCTATCTTTGCTCTGCCTTTCTCTCCCTTTTAAACCGATTGATTAGAGTGCCATCTTCGTTAAGTGCTCACCGCTGTCTGAAAATAAGTGTTGCTTTACTTAAGACTTGTCTAACTAATCGTTGAAGGGAGTGTATATCTTTTAGTGACCGTGTTTTTGAACTGCTTGATATTAGTGCCAGTGTGTTTTATTAGATGTGGTTTTAAATAAATAATTATATCTCTTTTACACCAAGCTCTGGTCAGTGTTTGCTTGTTCTACTGTGTTCTTTTGACCTATTGTGAATACTCTGTATACTGCCTAACTCTTCTTGAGGGAAGTCTGACTGCTCAGCCACAGCTACCAAGTGAATCTGTGTGGTACAGACTGCTACCAAGTGGGTTTACTGCCAAACACCTGTAGTCTTAAATCTTTTGCATTGGTTCCAGAGGGAACTGCACAGGTTTCTGCCCAACAGCGCCAGACACACAATCACCGTAATAACTGACCATTGAAATGTACAGTACCTAAGAACAGCAAAGGCTCAATCTTCACGGCAACTACGCTGGGCTCTTTTCTTCGCTGAATATGATTACGTGATCACTTTTCGACCAGGAGTCAAAAACGGGAAGGCAGATGCTCTTTCCCGCATGGGTATCGATGAACAGGTATACAAGAACTCCGATCCAATAGCTATCATTCCAAACGACAAAATCCTGGGAATTACAACAACCATGACTCAAAGTGAGCTACATGAAGAAGTCCGAAACGTGATGGGTCCTGACTGAGCAATTACAAGAGTGTAGTACACAAGGAGAATATCACACAATAAAAAACCTACTACCCTATTTCAAGAATCGTTTATTCCTACCGAATAAAGAACTACAAGAACAAGTCATATCCGGTTATCACGACTCCTTAATCGAGGGCCATCCTGTAATTGCAAAGACTCTAGCCAAGGTAAAACTAAGTTACTGGTGGCCCACATGGCGTAAGAACATTGTCCAATTCATCCTGTCCTGTGGTGTGTGTGCACAAAATAAATCATCGAAGCAAAAGCCAGCGGGACTCCTTCACCCATTGGAAATTCTGCCAGCGCCCTGGCATACACTATCCCTCGACTGTATTACCGATTTACCACCCAGTCAAGGATTTAATACCATCCTAGTGGTTGTAGTTCTGTTTTCAAAGATGGCACACTTCATTCCTCTTAAGGGTCTCCCAAACGCATCCACTTTGGCAAAAGTGTTTCTTGAACTCATTGTACGGCTCCATGGGTTTCCTTTGGTATTGTTCTCAGATCGAGGCACTCAATTCGTGTCCAACTTCCGGAGTAAGTGTTCTATGGCCCAAATTGACATCCGATTGACTACCAGTCACCAGCCTCAAACAGATGATCAAACGGAGAGGACGAACCAAAACGCTCGAACAGTACCTACGATGTATGCTACACCAAATGGAAGGAAGTTGGACGGATCTGTTATGGATAGCTGAATATGCCTATAATAATTCTCTACATACCAGTACTGGACAGACTCACTTTTATACCATTTATGGCAGGCATCCACGCACTTTCGAACTAGATGCCCCTACCACCCTGGAAATTCCAGCAATTAAAACCTTGCACGCAACCATCTCTCAAACCTTTAAAAGGGCTGTCGAACATTTACTCCAAGCAACGAACCGTCAAAAGAAATTTGCTGACCAGCATCGAGTTAAGGCCCCCAATTATCAGGTGGGAGACTAACTCTGGTTGGCATCGAAACATGTGCCCATAAGGGGAACCCGGACATTCCGCCCGCGGTACCTAGTTCCTTTTACCATCACCTCTGTGATAAAACCAGAGGCAGTCAAACTAGCCTTACCACCTAACATGCAAATTCATCCTGTGTTCCACGTATCTCTCTTGAAACCTGTTCAGCCTGGAACCCGTGTTACAACTCCACCGAAACCAGTAATGATCAAAGGCAAGGCAGAATTTGAGGTCAGAGACATTTTGGACTCCAAGTATGTCAGATCCAAACTATACTATCTAGTGGACTGGAAAGGGTATGGCCCGCAAGACAGAACATGGGAACCTTGCAAGTATATCCATGCACCTCGTTTGCTCAAAGGATTTCATCAAAACCACCCAACCAAACCGGAGCCAGACAGGAGAGCCACCATGAGAGGGGCCTTAGGTGGGAGTGCTGTCATGATCCCTGCCCCTAGCCCCCCCCCCCCAGACAAAGCACTGGAGCCAGACCACGATTCCCCATATGGACCTTGAGGACTTCCCCCGTCTCCTCAGAGACTCACTTGGAGCCAGACCTGGCACCTGTGGCGCCAGGCTCATACATAAGGCAGAAGACTGATTAGGAACTGGACTTGCCATTGCACTTGGGGCAATATGGATGCCCCCACATAACTCAGTTCCATGAACTGAGTTGTGCGGTGTAGCCTTTTGGGTGTGGTCCGACCTAAGCATGCCTGCGATACTTGGATACTATAAAAGCCACGCCCGGGCAGAGAAACATGCTTTGCGTTACTCTGCACCTGCAGTGTGACCCTAACCGTGTGCGGAGCGGTCTCCTGTAGGCCTCCACCTCTCCTCCGCATCCTGCATACCTGAAAGAACAAGGACAGCGTTAATATTATACTTACCGAGAAGAACCTGCTTCCATCCAACGTTCCTCCGATCATGCAGACAGCATTTCGGCGGCATCATCTTCATTCCAGAACGCTGCATCCTGCAAAGAAAAGGAAAGGGAGAAAGAACATTAGTAAGCATTCTCGTATTTGGATTCCTTAAAAAACAGCAAGAATAGTCAAACGCTTACCTGAACCCCAGTCGCTCTTGGTAACGTCAGCTCCGGAGCACACCATCGACATACAAGGAAAAAATACAACACAAGTTAGCACATAAAGGACAATAAGGCGCTGCACGTTGCACCTTCCTTACCGCAAATTATTCTCTCACCGGCAGACCTGTTGGGACATTGCAGCCACCTTCAAGGCACAAAGAGAGACAAAGGTCAGCATAAGAACAAGCGAACAGCGCCGCACCACATCGCGCCTTCACTCATCATTCAGCGATCAACTTCCTTAAGCAGCACAATACCAACCTGATCTCCGTACAACACCTGGGGGAAGAAGGGGAGACATCATTAAGGGGCGCAAGAGACAAGAAAGGACAATTCTTCAAGAACCAACAACCGAGCTTATCAGGCTTGTGTTACAGCAAGCCCAAACTCATTGGAAGGGCCGCACCAGTGAAGCAACTAGGTCGCGCAGCACCCACCTCAACCAACGCACGCCTGTACCAAAGAGCAGGACGGAGAGCACGCTACACAAGAACACAAGGTGAGGAGAGGACATAGGTGAAGGTTTGATCCTCAAGGGGAGTGGGAGTCAAACAACTTGAGACTATTAAGCTAAATCTAGAAATCCTGTGTTCCAGACCCAGTCCCCAGTTGAACGAACTCCAGGGAAGGGTTCGAGATTGTGGTTGGTCCAAGCAAGCTGAGTGGCGACCATGTGAATATCAGGTGAGCGTTACACAGACCCTTGGTTACCTGCCTCAGTACCGTACAAGTGTACTAAGCATTCAACAACCTGAAGAGCAGTTAAGGGCAGGCCCAGGGGCTCCCACCTAGCTGACCCTGCAAGTCAAACACAAGCAACTCTACACTATCCCCTCTAACTGGAGCTCGCCATGGCGAAACAGTCGAAGGCCAATAAGAATGCGGACATCTCCACAATGCTACTGGCGGCCGACAAGGCCAAGAAATCTGAAACTCCCCTCAAAATGGCCCAAGAGAAGGCGCTAGATGTTAGGCAGAATCTTGTGCATTGCCCTTAGGGACCACTACACACAATTAAGACTACAGGTGGCAATACAAGTTTTACCTTTGGTACAAGCCTGTACTACTATGTTAAAGTGGTAGCAGTAGCGGAGCAGCCAGGCTTATCTCAAGAGTATATGAGCAGCAGAAGAGATTACACAAAGGGACCACAATTACTGTGACTCAAGCAAACACTGACTCAAGGTTTCAGGTAGAAAAATATAAGTACATTTATTTTTAAACCATTCGTTATCAACACAACACTTATATTAAATTTAAAACCACAAGTTAAATACACTACAGCTGACCAATTCACTTTGTACGGTATGAATCAAGGTAAGTACCCTGTGTATGAGAGAACCGGTATTATGGAACAATACACGTTACCGTGAATACGATGGCGATCACTTTTTGACAGTTCGGTCTACTAAATAAACGTGTATCCGCGGCAAGAAATACTACATGGGCAAAAACGCACTTAGCACCTGAGATACCCAGAGAGAGTTGGGGGCAAAAATCATAGGCAATATTTTAATTAGGCAAACAGGATCGAAGAACACTCATGGACAGAAATGCAAGAGTCAAGAGGCCGGAGCCAGTGTCAAGTGGAACCGGGTTCCTGTGTCGAGGATCACATGTCGAGTAGTTTGCGATTCAAGGTTGCCAATAGTACTTTAGATATTGTCAAATGTTCGGAAGCAAAAGTTATAAGAAGGAGAGAAAAATAAGGGCAAGCCTTATAAGCGAGAAATGGGGATTTCACCCAAAATTTCTCAAGCAGGACGCAGTACCTTTTCAAAGAAGAAGCTGGTGCCACGGCAGTTGTTCCTGGTAGTTTACTGTAGACCCACGATTCCTGGCTTTGGTACGAAGGAGGACGATGAAGGGGGTCTACACCACACGGGGATGAGGCCGGCAGCAGCGACGATGAATAAAAGGTGCGCTCCTTAAAAACAGGAGAGGCTCTTCAGGTGTCTATCCAGACCACTACAGCAGTGTGCAGGGATTTCGACCACGAAGGGGACCTCTGGCTGAAGACGATGATCTGGTTATCCCTCCAGGCTCAAGGGTAGAAGACTCCGGACTGGATCTTCTCTTAGTCGTTGAAGGGTAGATAGCTCAGGACTGCAGCAGGGGACTGCAGCAGGGCTTCACCGGGACGGGATAGTTGCAGCAGTCGACCTCTCCTCTGTTTCTCTTCGGTTCCTTGTAGTTCCAGTGGCGACTCTCTGACTTCCAGCCCAAGAGACCTGCCTTTTATGTGAAAATCCCCCATTCACACAGCCTGGCTGTAAATCACCCAGCAAGGGGGTTGTTCAGCCCAGACAACCACCTCAGCCAATCATGAAAAGTGCGACTTGGGTTTCCTAGGATACCCTGTGCACGGGGTGATAGACCCCTTGTTAGGGAGAATTCTCTCTTTAGGCTGAATTTCCTAACCTAGTGAGTCCCCAAGCAGCTTTGCTGGATTTCTGGAGTTTGTTTTTTTTCTCCTGCCAAGAGTGAGACTCTTTTTCTCCCACTCTTGGACATGATTTATGGTGTTCCTTTGACTGTTAATGTGTTTTATGGGCTATCGGGTCCTTTACTCCATAGGGTCTCGTGTGTTTTTTTACTATGTGTGTTACACAGCACCCTCTGTGCCGTAACACAGGGGTGTCATAGTGACACCCCACCATAGACTCCATACCCTGGGACTGACTGTCTCCGAGGGCATGTAAAGTCACCATTGGCTTTACTAGTCCCAAATTATGAACAGAAACCAGTACAAACCATCATATTGTGGACGTACTGGTCGGGGCAATTCGATTGTCCCGGGGTCTGTTAGTCGAGGGGGCACGTCTCCGTCCCCCCTGATCGAGTTTTGGCTGGTGGCAGTGGAAACTACTTTTTATATTCAACCGCGAATATTTTCCTATGGGATTTTCCCATTGTTCGAGGCTACCAACTTTAATTATTTAATTCTCATAGCCTCTAACATACCGCCGGTTTATTTAATTAATATTAATTCGCCGGTTGGTATTTTTTGCCAAGACTCGATTCTAAAATGGCGTTTGTGTTCTCTTCTGTGACTCCAACCCAAGTCGAGCCCTTTGTTCCACTTTTTGGCGGGCTTCTCCACAGAAGCCTCCAAAAGTGGCGCCACTCTGTCTGGGTACCACAGGGGGTGTGGGAGGGGGTTTAGGCACCCTGGACTGAGTTACCTTGGTAACTCAAGTCTCAAGCATGTTTGATTGACAGCTAGGCTAAGTGAATGGGGGTATGCTGCATAAAAGCAGGGGTTTGGGGACTGGAACTTCAGAAGTCGCCACAGGACCTGAGAATCCGACGAGGGAGAAACTGAGCCAACCTACCACGACGACACCACCGGTGGAGCCCTGCGGAACCGACTCACCACTTCCCGATGACAGAGAAGATCTCCCGGCTGGAGAGGCTTCTTCCCCTGACTGGTGGGCACAACCAGTTTACCTTCTTTCTTCGCACCCCAGACCGGTTTGTGGTCGAACTGCCCGTGCCAAGCACCCTGGCAGCCGGATAGCCACTCACCACTGAACCGCGAATCAACAGACCGCTCCTTGTACCGGAGAAACTCCGCGGCTGGTTTCTTCCCTGGCAGTGCAACGGACTCCTGTCTTCCTCCCCGACGAGATCCTCTCTTCCCCCGGACGAAGCACCGACTTGCAACCGCTGCCAGGAACAACTGCCCCCGCTGGAGTGTTCTCACCACTTTAAGGTACCGTGTCCGCCAGGCCTCCCTTTCTAAAGATTGCTACAAGGTAATAATAACCCCTTAACCATCTGGACTGGGCTGGCCGCCTTGACCCTCTAACTGGTCCCTCTCTTTGATCTAACTCCTTTTTGAACCATTACAAGACTTTTGTGCATTGCAACCGTGTGACCTTGGACACATTTCGTTTGGATCCACTTAAGCAGATCCGGCCTACTGACTCTGAATTCCTAGTGTTACTTTGCCTTCCTCCCTTGTTGTGTTCGTGAAAACGTGTTGGGATCTGTTTCAATTTATTCTCTGCTTTTCTCTCACTTTTAAAACAAATTGTTAGAGTGCCTTCTGCGTTAAGCGCTCACCGCTGTCTGAAAATAAATGGGGCTTTACTTAAGATTTGTCTAATATTCTTTGAAGGGAGTGTATATCTTTTAATGACCGTGTTTTTGAATTGCTTACTATTAGTGCCTGTGTGTTTTTCTAGATTTGGTTTTAAATAAATAATTATATCTCTTTTACACCAAGCCCTGGTCAGTGTTTGCTTGTTCTACTGTGTTCTTTTGACCTATTGTGAATACTCTGTATACTGCCTAACTCTTCTTGAGGGAAGTCTGACTGCTCAGCCACAGCTACCAAGTGAATCTGTGTGGTACAGACTGCTACCAAGTGGGTTTACTGCCAAACACATGTAGTCCTAAATCTTTTGCAGTGGTCCCAGAGGGAACTGCACAGGTTTCTGCCTAACACTCCTCCCTCACATTCAGCTCACCTAGACACCCAGGCGCCTTGAGGAGGGCTTCTTGGCAGAAGCACGCCAAAAGACAGTGAACAAAGAAGGCAAACATGGTGTGCCGCGCAAAGTAAAACACAAGAAGGAGTTTAACAAAAAGAAATGGCAAATAAACCACACCGGAGCCAAAAGAAAAAGCATTTGGTCAAGTGGGTTTTGAGGCTGATACAATAGCCTACAATATTACCACAGTTATATAAGATAACCGCGGTAGAAAAGTAGGGTAGATACTGCCACCAGCAATGTCTCAATGTTAAGAGCAAAACAGTGCTCTAGGAGCTACAGATAAAAAGGGCTAAGAGTTAACCCTTTCAGTACTCCATGTAAGATGGGGTGTACTGGATCTGTGGTTAATTTGACTAAGTAAAGTTAATGGTAACTTTACCCTTTTCTGGGGGACAGGAGTCAGCCTCAGAAATGGAGTCGGTGGGCAGTCTGAACGACAACCCTGTGTGACTGCACGGAAGGTGCTGTGTGACACACAAAAGAAGGGGGCTGCTGAAGTGGTGTACTCCAGAGTCCACAACTACAAAAACAGGTAAAAACACATAGCAAAACACAAGTAAGAGTGGGGGAATAGCTCACACTCTTACCAAGTGGAAAGGAAATAAACCCAGCGATCCAGCAAAGCTGCTGAGGGACTCACTAGGTAAGGGAAATTAGCCATGAAGTGAGAATTCTCCCTAACACTGGACAACAAAGAATCCCTAGCAACTAAAGAGGACATCCAGGCCTTTATGGCAGACATTACAACAGAGTTCAGATCGTGCATGACAGAACTCACCACAAAACTTGAGCATGCTAACCAAAGGGTAACAGAAGTGGAACAGCGCATAGGGGAAATTGAAGATTGCTCCCAGGACCAGTCAGCATCGATGGGGGAGATCCAACGCTCTATCCAAGAGGACTTGGAAAACAGGGCTCGTTGTAAAAACCTCCGAATTGGGGGCATTCCAGACTCCGTCCCGGACAAAGACCTCCCGGAATATGCAGGGAATTTCTTTCAAGCCCTCCTCCCCCATCTAGACAAATCATTGCTTCTGCTGGACTGAACCCAGAGGCTGCACCCTCGACAGGTGGTGGCAACAGACCCCCCCTCTCCTCCGACGTAATAACCAGAGTTCACTTTTTTACAACAAAGGAAGCCATCTCGGCAATAAGCCGTAACCGAGACGAACTGTCCTTCCAAGGGGTTCCTCTTCAAATCTACCAAGACCTCTCGCTACTCACCTTACAAAAAAGAAAATCCATCCGCCCTCTCACCCTCTACCTCCAGAATCACCACATTATTTACAGGAGGTCCTTCCCAACAGTTCTTCAGTTTAGCCACAATGGTTCCCTCCGGAGAATTAGCCACCTGGAAGACGCCGAGAAGATCCTACACTCAGATTCCCTTGAAGGCGCTTCACCGGGCTCTGCAACTGACATCGGTGAAGCCCCTGCTTCCCCAACGAAACCCAAGGGAACTTCATGGTCCAGAGTCCTGAGATACGGGAAAAGAAAATGACTATTCACATGCTTCCCGTCGATCCTCGCCCTCCTCAAATCCTTCAAAGTCCTCAACCAGTTGTCTGAAAAATGCAGACTCTTCAGCCTCTAGAAACAAGCCTGCTGGCGGGCCCCCCACGGCTCATGGCCGTTTCCAATGTACAGACCACCGATGAGTCCTTGGAATTATTATTTTTTTCAGAAGCCAGGCCCCGCCATATTGGTGGGGTGCATGGCTCCGGCCAAGTTGGCCTAGGGGCGAGGTCTGATTCTGAAACCCAAGGCCCCCCCACGTTGAACATTTTGGGGCTCTCCCGTTGGAGGCTCCGTTCAAAAGTTCAGAGACACAGTGACCGACAGCTGCCACCCTTTTATAATGGCGGCTAGTCTTGGCCCTGACCAGCCCCCCCGCCCGGTTCTTCCTGCCGCTGTGGTGGACCCCTCGGGCTTCCGAAGCCTCTGATTTATCTCCCTTAATGTCAAGGGCCTGAACTCCCCGGGCTAAGCGCAAATCGATCATCCAACAACTCCTGGATGAAGACATGGGCGTGGACCTACTGCAAGAGACCCATCTGCTCCCCGGGACTTCGGGTGCCTCAGATCTAAAGACTTCCCACTACAGTTTCTGGCCTCGGATGGCACTAAAAAAGGAGGGATGGCAATCCTCTTTAGAAGGGGCCTAAATCCACAGATCCTAAACTCCAAACTAGACCCAGAGGGCGGCTATGTAGCTATCAAGTGCCTCTTATTAGGCCAACTATGCACGCTGGTCTCCGCATACACTCCTAACATGGGCCAAATCGCCTTCTACGATTCCTTGGGAACGACCCTCTCTTCCTTCTCAGAAGGCTTGAAAGTGATTGGAGGCGACTTCAACGGAGTTCCGGACCCCACGAATGACAAATCACATCCCCCCCTCCTCTAAAGATCTCAACACTGCACTGGGAATCCTGCGCCTCTTCAGGACCTTTGGAGGTGGTGGACGCCTGGAGGGTGCTTCATCCCACAGAAAGGGACTTTTCATTTTACTCCTATGTCCACAGGACCTTTTCCAGAATTGACCTCCTTCTGACATCACCGCAAACTCTGTCCTATGTCAAGGAAATCTCGATTGGAACACGCACCTTATCGGATCACGCACCAGTAACTCTAGAACTCCGAGCCCATCAGGCTACACCTCCTCCACTGCGCTGTTGGGTCTATTTGATCCGATCCTCAACATGCAATCGCCTCCACGATCCGAAACTTCTTCAATGAAAACCGGAATGAAGTCGCCTCCCAGACGAACAGGTGGGATGCCATGAAAGTGGTGGTTCGGGGGGGGGGAACTGATCGCTCAGGGGGCGGCATACCATAGAGCCAGGCGCCAAACCCACCACTCCCTTGAGAAGGAGCCTCCAGAAAGCCGAAAAAACACACAAGCTGAAGGGCTGGTCCCCGAAGACACAACGGGCAATCCGTATCGCCCGCAACAAAATTGAGGTACATTACACTGAACACACAGCTCATCTCTTGGCCAAAGCGAAAAAATTCTATTACGCCAAATATAATAAAGCGAACAAACTATTAGTGAGCAAACTAGCCAAGGCAAGGCGGAACAACACGATTATTGGACTACGAGATTGCCAAGGCAGGGTTCACTACGCAGAGCGGGAGAAACAGTAACTGGCTGCGGACCACCTGGCTCAGGTGATGATCTCCCCTCCTAGAGACTGAAGCAAACAAAGGGAATATCTACAAAAGGCGGCTCTACCCCCACCTGAAGGACGCAGCCCGAGCAAACCTTGACGCGCCTATCACAAGTGAGGAAGTCGAAGACAGTATCTAGTCCCTCAAAGCACGGGCTTTGGGGCTCAATGGGTTCTCTGCAAGATTCTACAAAATCTTCCGGCCACAATTGGTGGCTCCCATGGCGGCCCTCTTTAACTCATTCAGGGACTCGGGCACTGTCACCCCCTCCATGGCAGAATCCATCACAATCCTGTTGCCCAAGCCGGGAAAAGACCTGAAAGACCCTGCCTCATACAGGCCTATCGCCTTGTTGAACATTGACACCAACATCTACTCGAAAATCCTGGCCAACCGCCTTTCAGCCATTCTACCCGAAATAATCCACCCGGACCAATCCGGCTTTATCGTCAATGGATCCACAGGAGACAATGTCCGCAGAGCCCTGGACTTGGTCGACCTCGCAGCCCGGAATTCGCAAAAACTAGTGCTGGTGGCCCTGGACGCTGTCAAAGCGTTCAACAGGGTGGACTGGGCCTTTATGGGCCAAACTATGGAAGCCTTCCACATTGGGCCCATGTTCCAGAACATGGTCCTAGCAAACTACCAAGCCCCGAAAACCCTTCTCAGAGTCAATGGGGCTCTTTCTGCTCCTATCTGGCTCTCCTGTGAGACCAGGCAGGGATGCCCGTTGTCCCCATCGCTCTTTGTCATGGTGATGGAGCTGTTCGCCCAGAGAATCAGTGCCTACCCCAACATCAAAGGCCCTCAGATCGGCCCTACTCAACAGAAAATAGCCTTTATGCAGACGATATCCTGCTCACCCTTGCGGAACCCACCCTCTCTCTGCACTACGCCAAGACAACTATGGGGAAGTCACGGGCTTCTCCATTAGCTGCCACAAGTAGGTGGCTTTGGAGACCGGCCTGTCACCTGGCGACCGAGAGGCCTTCTCCTCATTATGCCCTGTACAATGGAAAGGAAAGGGAATCCCCTACTTGGGAGTCCACATCCCAGCGGACCGAAAAGCGGTTTATCAAACAAACTTCCCTCCCCTCTTCCACAAACTAGAAAGAGACCTGAAGAGGTGGGCGATGCAAGAAATCTCCCTGATGGGGCGCATCACAGCGAGCAAAATGAATCTCCTCCCCAGATATCTGTACGCATGCTCTGCTCTCCCCGTAACAATTCTGCCTTCAGGGGCTCCCGAGGAAACGGCTCCAATTCATCTGGAAGGGCAAAAAGGCCAGGATCCCTCTGAGAACGATGCTGGGGAACGCACGCCTAGGAGGACTGGGAGTCCACGACCTGCAGAATTACCAGATAGCGGATCAATTAGCCCACATCCACGCCTGGCTAATGACTTTGGGGTGTCCCAGATGGGTGGGGATGGAACAATCCCGGCGCCCTCCCTCTGCGTTTTCTCCCGAATGCTCCACCTCGGCTCTGACAGAGTGGGAATTAGCTACTACTTTCTACCAAACACACGTTGAATGCATGGGACTGGGCACAGTGGCGGCAAAAGATCCCGAAGGGCCTAGGCCCTTTCTCCCCAGTCTTTTCGAACCCCTCCTTCGCCCCCAGAACCAATCCCCACAACTTCAAGAACTGGATCAGGGGAGGCCTAGAGTCATTGGGCCAACTTTTCATGGTAGGTCACCCCCGAATATTTGAACAATGCAAAAAAGACTTTTCAGCTGAAGGAAGCAGACAGATTCACTTATATTCCGCTTCGACACTGGTGTTCCCACCCACAAACCAGGCAATTAGCAATGCGCACGCCCTCTCCATTTGAACTAACTTTGCAAGATCTCCTGACTCGAGGAAGGATCTCGGCCTTATACAAACGCTTTATGGGAGACTTCCTTATCTCCAAGACCCAAGCTATGGCCCAGTGGGAGGCAGCCCTAGGGCATGCGCTAACCGACCAAAACTGGGTGGACATCTGGTCGCGAACCCACTCAGCGTCCTCTTGCATCACAAACCGAGAATGCACATACAAACTCTTACTGCGCTGGTACTATCCCCCCTAAGGTTCCATCATATAAACCGGGCTCTGAACCCCGCCTGTTGGAGACTGTGGACAGCCAGCCTCCTCCTGCCACATGTGGTGGTCGTGCCCGAAGGTTCAACTTTTTTGGTCACAGTGTGTAACCTTATTCGCAGATGGTAATCCCACTCGAACCTGAACCTATCCTCCCAAGGTGTTACCCAAGATAGGGTAGAAAAGCTAAACTCCTGACTCAATGCCTGCTGGCAGCGCAGATTGTGGTGGCCCGCACATGGAAGTCCAATGAAGGTCAGCTGGTGGCGCTGTGGTGGGGGAAGATGTGGGACATCCTGATTGCAGAAAAGATAACAGCGGCCAGAGCCGGGACTCTGCATCGTTTCTAGGACACTTGGGCCCGATTTGTAGACTATAACAGAAAGTTCCCAGCCCTAACCTACCTACCCTTTAACGCCGCGAGAATCCTGGAGGGGGCAGCGACTATCCGACCGGAGGAAGAAAGATGGGGAATCCAGGCAACGAGTTCGGGTTGGGGACGTCACGGGGTGCGGGATAGGCGGATGGGTGGCGGGGCGGGGGAGGTTAGGAAGTTGACTGCCATGCGATAACTTTACTTGTGATTTATTCATTCTGCTCTGTTGCAAAAATAAACACAGTTTAAAAAAAAAAGTCGGATACTGAGACGGCACGTTCCTGGCACCCTGCAACAGCATCGCTCGTCTTTTCACTCCTCCAGGGGTATATCGAGCTGATCATTCAAGGGATGCTCTGCATCATATAGTCAACCTCCCCGATCCTCCACGCACAAAGCCTATATAGGTGGTTGCCAGGCCTACGGTAGCGGAGGTCTGCGTTGCTGGTACCCAAGCAAACCTGAATCGGCCAAGACATTGGGCCCCCACTTGTGCACCCCAGTGGGAGGCACGCTGACAAGGTTCGTCAGCGAGTGGAGGAAGATCACCGACAGATGAGTGCTAGACGCTCTCACCCAGGCACACAATGCAGGTGCCCACGTATTCCACGGGTTCCCCATCAGGAGCTCCACATCCCTCAGCTCCTGGAAGAAGTGTGAGCCATGTTACGGAAAGGGGCGATAGAGCTCGTTCCCCAACGACTCCGGTGCTCCAGAGCCTATTCCAGATACTTTCTGGTAAGAAAGAACATAGAGGTTTGGAGACCCATCCTGGCCCTGCGCCGTCTGAACAAGTACCTGAAGTCCCAAAAATTCAGGATGGTCACCTTGAAACACGTGCTCGGCCAGCTGGAGGAAGGAGATTTGACGTTGTTGGACCTAGAGGATGCATACTTCCATGTCCCCATCCACAGGAAACATTGAAAGTTCCTACGGTTTGTGGTGTAAGGCCAGCACTACCAGTTCAAGGCCCTACAGTTCGGCTTGAAATCGGCCCCAAGAGGGTTTACCAAATGCCTGGCCCCAGTGGCGGTCCATCTGCGTCCGCAGGGTATACATGTATACCCATACCTGGACGATTAGCTGATACGCGTCTGCTCTCGAGATCTGGCTGACAAGTGCGCGAAGGAAAACATCCGACTTCTGAGGGAGCTGGGATTCTCCGTAAACTAATCAAAGTCCTGCTGGCCACCATCACAGAAGGCGCTGTTCCTCGGCGCCAGACAACACAGTGACCTGCCTGGCGTCTCCCTTGGAGGAGAGGTTAGCAGCCATTCATCAGAAAGTGCAACGACTGTTGAAAGTGACGACGGCCACAGTGCGTGCCATCAAATCGTTGCTGGGCATGATGTCGTCCTGCATCTACCTCGTCCGTCTCTGCAGGTTGTGTATGCGATCCCTAGAGGAATTCTTGGATGCACTTTGGATACAGGTGTCCGGTAGTTTTGCAGACAAGATCCCTCTGAGCAAAGAGTTCAGGTGGGTGATAGAGTGGTGGGGGGTGCACTCCCACATCGCCCAGGGGATGGGATTTCAAACCCTGCCATACCAGGAGACCGCCACCACAGATGCCTCGCTGGAAAGTAGGGGGGCTCACACCGGACGTCTGCACACCAGAGGCTTCGGGCTTCCAGAGGAGAAGGATCTGCACATCAACATCCGGGAGCTACGGGCAGTGTTCTGGGCCCTCAACTCTTTCCTACTATTTCTGAAGGGCAAGGTGGTGAGGATCTTCATGGACAACACCACCATGTTCTACATCAGGAAGAAAGGTGGCACTCGATCCCCAGAGCTCTCCAAGGAAGCTCAGGACTTGTGGCACTGGGCCATCGGACAGGGGGTGTTCCTCGTCCCTTTCCACCTGGCAGGCATCAAGAATACCATTCAAGACTCCCTCATCAGGGAGCTGCGATCATCAGGATCAGGTCGACCGCCGTCCGTCTGTTAGGGAGAATTCTCATTTATGGCTAATTTCCCTCACCTTTTGAGTCCCTCAGCAGCTTTGCTGGATTTCTGGGGTTTATTTTTTCCACCTGGAAGGAGTGTGAGCCTTTTTCCCACTCTTAGTGTATTTTTTTGTGTGTGTTGTACCATTTGTGCTCATGGGCTATGGAGTGTCACCAACTCCCTAGGCATAATCTTTTTACTTATGTGTCACACTGCACCTTTAGTGCAGTGACACAGGGATGTCTTTTGGCTTCCCTTGTGAACTCCATTTCTGGGGATGACTACTGTCACCCAGAAACAGGTAAAGTCACCATTGGCTTTACTAGACCTTTTTAAATACAGATCCAGTACAAACCATTTTACCATGGAGTACTGGAGGGGAATATCTTTCCCCTGTCTTTCTGTACCTCAAGGGGCACTTTGTGTCCCCCTTCCCGACTCAACATGGCTGGTGCAGTGGTAACTATAATTTTTACACGGATTCCCGTGTTAGTGTCTGGCTGTGGTGACAGACGCGAAATTAAAACCTGCTACCCCATATCATTTTTATTTTGGGTCCTAGCATGGTTTTTCACCATTTCGTGTTGGAAAGGTCTTTCTTGTTGTTTTGCTTTTCACACCAAACCAGGTTTGGTTTCCTTGTTCTTTGTCCTTTGGCGGGCTTCTGCGAAGAAGCCCTCCTTTGGCGTCTGGGAGTCTAGGTGGGCTGAATGTGAGGGAGGGGTTTAGTCACCCCCTGCACAGGGTCTCCTTGGAGACCCAGTCGCACTTTGTGTCGATTGGCTGAGGTAGTTGTCTGGGCTGGACAACCCCCCCCTGCTGTGTGATTGACAGCCAGGCTGTGTGAATGGGGGATTTTGGCATAAAAGGCCGGGCTGTTGGGCTGGAAGTCAGAGTTGCCACTGGAACTACAAGAACCGAAGAGAAGTGGAGAAGACGGCTGCTGCAACTCCTGGATCCCGGTGAAGCCCTGCTGCAGTCTTGAGCTATCTATCCTTCAACGACAGAGAAGATCCAGTCCGGAGTCGTCTTCCCTTGAGCCTGGTGGGATCAACCAGCTCACCTTCTACAGCCAGAGAATCCTCTTCTGGGTCGAAATCACTGCACTGAGCGGTAGTGGTCCGGATAGCCATCAGAAGAGCCCTCTCCTGTTTTTAAGGAGCACACCTTTTATTCATTGTTGCTTTGCTGCTGCTGGCCTCATCCCTGGGTAGTGCAGATCACTCCAGACGTCGTCCTTCTTGTCCCCACGGCTGAAGCTTCAGGAACCGTGAGTTTGCAGGCACTACCAGGAACAACTGGCGTAGCAACAGCTTTCTTCATACGAATAAGGTACTGTGTCCATGTGGCCGTTTTCTCCGACCGACCTTGTGGAATTGGGGTGAACCCTTTTCCTTTCCGAAGGCTTGTCCTTTCTTTCTTCCGTCTTATAACTTTTTCCTCCCTTTGACAATATCCAGTATTCCGGGCAACGTTACTCTTGAATTGTTCTCACCATGTGATCCTCGACAACAGAGCCCCTGCTCCATTTGACATTGGCGCAGGCCTCAGTATTGCCTATTATTTCTATCCACTATTCCCTTGTTTTAATTCTTTGTGATAAGTGTGTTTGACTACGGTTACATTTCTTCCCGCAGGAATGCTTTTCTTTCATAAGACCGAACTGTCATTACTGTCAAAAGTGATCGCGTATTAACCCACGGTAACGTCTTTGTTTCGAAACACCGGTCTGTAAAATCCTAATGTACTTACCTTGAATTGACCTGAACAAAAGGAATTGGTTGTGTGTAGTATATTTAGAGTGTGGTTTTATCTAATAGAAGTGAAGTGTTTTGTGAACAGATGGTTTAAAAATAAACGTACTTATATTTTTTAACCAGAAACCTTGAGTCAGTGTTTGTTTGAGTCACAGTAATTGTAGTCCTTTGTGCCATCCCTATTACTGCTCATTTGCTCTTGAGATAAGTCTGGTTGCTCAGCCATCGCTACCACTTTACTGTGTAGAACAGGCTTGTACCAAAGGTGAAATTGTACTATCACTTGTAGTCTTAATTGTCTGTAGTGTTCCCTTAGGTTATTGCAGATGATTCTGACTAACACCGTCAAATGGGGCAGACCCCTGATCGATCTTTATGCCTTGGCGGCAAACTTCAAATGCCAGAAGTTAGCCTGCAGATTCCACCACCCGAGGAGTTTGGGGATGCGTGTCTTTGCAGTGGGAAGGTATGTTTTGAATGGAATGTGTCCTCCCACGTAGTCCTCATCTTTGATATTCGATATCCAGCTTCAGCTGCTTCAGAAGTTTTTTTCGGCAGAGGCGGTTGTGTGTCGAGGCAGTCGACTCGATGTTCCTCGAGGGCCTCCGTCTCGAGGATGATGTAATCGTGGACATATATAGCACACGCAGTGCCCGTTGGCTACAGTTCCATTTGCCGCATAAGCTATTGCTTCGAGAAATACGAAGCTCCTCATTGTTACCTTCTCGCTGATGTCTACTACCGACAACCCCGAATACCGGTTCAAGAAGTGTCGAGATTGTGACTCAAAAATGTTGTTAACCGACCCACACCATATGTCTATGGTGTCTTGGGGTGGAGCATAAGACCTTGCCTGCTCCAAGTACTAGTCTATGACCGGAAAGGCCCTGAGGGAGCAAAAGGGGAAATTGGCAGTAGGTTGAAACCCCAAAAAATCTCCATCTACCCCGACCAAAAAACCTTCGACCGACTCGAGAGGCGACTCTCCTCAGAGGAAGAAAGTTAAAAGATCGAGGAGTTGCTCCCACCACTCCTCATCGTCGTTGAGGAAGTCGAAGAGGAGGCGCACCATAGGTCTCCTTCTTTGACTTCGTTGTCAGACACCTTCCCTGAGATGGTATCTTGCCCCACTAAAAACTCCACAACTGCTGAGTGGGAAGCATTTAGAGCAGAAATGCTCAAAATATTTCAACAAAAACCCACGACAAGCCATGCTCGTACCGCGCATTCCAAAGAAGCCAGTGTTAGGCAGAAACCTGTGCAGTTCTCTTAGGGACCACTGCAAAAAGTTTAAGACTACAGGAGTAAGCAGTAAACCCAATTGGTAGCAGTCTGCACCACCCAGATTTACCTGGTAGCTGTGGCTGAGCAGTCAGACTTCTCTCAAGAAGAGTTAGGCAAGATATAGAGTATACACAATAGGGCTAAAAATACACTTGTAAAAGTACACTGGCATTAATATGTCAAGCAAGTTCCAACAGTCACTATAAGTATATACACCTCCCTAGTTAATTATTCGACAAGTCTAGGTTAAGACACCACTTATTTAGCAAAATGGAGGTGAGCGCGTAACCGTAGATGGCACTCCAATAATTTGTTTAAAAAGGGAGAGAAAAGGCAGAATAGGAAAATAACACAGTACCAACACTTTTAAGAAACCACAGCAAGCCAAGAAAGCCTGGGTCTACTGTAAAGCAAAAAGTTCATAGGCCATGCCCACTCTTGGAGAGAGCAAGGCGGAATGTGCCCAAGATCAGACAGTGGAAATGCACTCAAAGTCTTTGCAGAAAAGTCAAAAGAGGTTGGATCAGTTCAGAAAGGTAAAGTTAGCAGGTCCGAGGTCACCCAGGATAGAGAGTCAAGGATTTACGGGACAGCTTGGACAATCTGTTGCAAGGGAGACCAGGCGGGACACAGTACCTGAAATGGTGAGAAAGCTCCAGCGGGGGCAGTTGTTCCTGGCAGCGGGTGCAAGTCGGGCTTTGTCCAGGGGAAGAGATGATCTTGACGTGGAGGAAAGCTGGAGGTCGTTGCACTGCCAGGGAAGAAACCAGCCTTTTAATCGCGGTAGTGGTGAAGCGTGGCTATCCTGCCGCCAGGGTGCTTGGCACAGGCGATTCGACCACGAGGCGGTCCAGGAAGGCGAAAAAGGCGAACTGGTTGGTCCCACAAGCTCAAAGGGAAGAAGACTCTCCTGGAAGAAGATCTCCTCTATCGTCGGGGAAGTGGTGAGTTCGTACAGCAGGGCTCCACCGGTGGTGGTGTTGTAGATGGCTCAGCTTCTCCCCTCTTCAGATTCTTTAGGTCCTGTGGCGACTTCTGAAGTTCCAGTCCCCAAAGCCCTGCTTTTATGCAGAAAAATCCCCATTCAACAGCCTAGCTGTCACTCAAACATGCTAAGTGGTGAGCCGTGCGGCTCACCACTGGGCCGATCAGACAAGAGTGCGATTTGAGTTACCAAGGCAACTCAGTCCAGGGTGCCTAATCCCCCTCCCATACATCCTGTTGACCCCAGACAGAGTGGCACCATTTGGAGGGCTTCTGTGGAGAAGCCCGCCAAAAAGTGGAACAAAGGGCTCGACTTGGGTTAGAGTTTCAGAGGCAAACACAAATGCCATTTTAAAACCGAGTCCTGGCAAAAAGACCCAACCGGGGAATAAATATTAAATAAATAACCCAGCGGTATCTTTAACATTGCACCAAAAAGTGGTGCGTTTAAAATGAATGGGGAAATCCCATTGGAAATATTCCACTGGAATATTTCGCGTGGTATCCACTGCCACCAGCCAGAAACTCGACAAGGGGGGTCTGGACTGTGTCCCCTTGGAAAACAGACCCAGGGGCAATCGAATTACCCCTACCAGTACTTCCACAATATGATGGTTTGTACTGGTTCTGTTCACAATTTGAGACTAGTAAAGCCAATGGTGACTTTACATGCCCTGGGAGACAGTAGTCAGTCCCAGGGTATGAAGTCTATGTTTGGGGGTCACTATGACACCCCTGTGTTACTGCACTGAGGGTGCTGGGTAACACATACCAAAAACACATGAAGCCCTATGGAGTAAAAGACCCGATAGCCCATAAATTACATAGTCAAAGGACATTCTCAAATCATGCCTAAGACTGTGAGAAAAAGAGTCTCACTCTTAGCAGGAGAAAAAAAATAAACCCCAAATATCCAGCAAAGCTGCTGGGGGACTCACTAGGTTTGGGAAATTAGGCTTAACAGAGAATTCTCCCTAACAGCCAGTAAGGAAAGGGCTCAAGCCAAATCCTGCACGCCCTTGAGCCCAGGATGAAGGCCTCATCCTCATCGAGAGCCGTCGAGGCCTCGATGCGATGACAAGTAATCAAAGGATCCTTTGAGCCGAAAACATAAACATAAGTCGAGGTCGTTGACGCCTGCTGCACCCTCGATGCCAGCCAAGCCCTCGACATCGACGACACCTTCGATGCCAGCTGCGTCATTGACGCCGGCTGCGCCATCGCCGCCAGGATGGCCATCAACGCCGGCTGTGCCCTCGATGCCTGCCATACCGTTGACGCCAATCGCGCCATCAAAGCCAAAAAAGACTTTGACACCTCTAGCATCGAATCTACAGTCTTTCAAACCCTTGATGCCTGTACCTGAAAAACGTATGTTCCTTTAAGAAAGAATATTTTAAGTCTCTCACCTCAGTATATGAGGAGAATAAACTTTCAGATAATGACGCACCTTTTGGCCTCCGATTTGGAACACCAAATGTGCCTGAAAGTTTTATTTCTGAAGACTCAAGGTTGAAATCAAGGTTAAAAGACCTTTAAAATGATTTATAGATGGCCAGTGGGGTAGACACCCCACCTGAACTAGATTTTGGAAGACCTGAGGCTGGGGAAGCAGGCTGATGCTTCATATAAGACAGATAATTTCCAAGGTAGTAGACTATATGGGGTGGAGTAGGCCTCCCCTACCATTTCAACAGGATGATCTGACGGACATCCTGGATAAGGGTCCACAGATGGATCCTGTACTTGTTATGAATGAATACAATACTTTAATGTTTAACAATCAAAGGTGTCCCGTGTAAGGAAAACATAGAAACAAAGTTCTTTCACCTGGGGGTTGGAGCAAGAATAGCAGCTGAAAATGTAGGAAAAAGGATACCCAGATGGAGATTGATCTCTGTTTCTATCTTCAGATGACAATTCCCCCCGAGAAACACCCAGTGACCCGGCCCAAAGGCCAGGGCACAGGGAGGTTCCCAGGGAAACCCTCTTGGGGAATAAAACCCTGTGGAGCTGCTGGTGAACGTAGACTCCTCGAGACGTCCCGTAGAAGTAGATTACGCTATCCCGGGAGTGTGGTGATGAATAGGCGTGTCTTTAAAGGATCGGATCCAGAGCAGAGGTGTCAGATTGGCTGAAGGGAAATAGCGAAAAACAAAGTGATTAGAGTTGGTTCTGCCTAGTACTGGAAAAGACACTTCTAGAAGCGGGACTCTTACCAAGGGATCTGAGGGTAACAAGATTTAGAAATGAAAGTAACCGAAGACCTGGTATGATCTGAAAGACTGGGCACGCTGGATAGTGCAAAGCAAAGGAAAATGATGAACAAACACTGAGGAGTAATTGGATGCAATCTACACACCGGGTGGAGAATAGAGAACAATAATTACCCAGAATAAATGGAGACCCTCTCTATCTTGATGAATGACAGAGGTTCAGAAGGGATGAGAGCACAGGGCTTTGGATCTGGATGATGAAAACCGAAGAGCAAACTATGAACCCGCAAGATAAGAAACCAAAATTCCCATAAATGCTTCAGGAGAAACGAATGCCTACCAAAGGAAACCCTAGTAAACCACACCGGTCGAAGGCGGATGCAGGAAAGAAATTCTCCCAAAGCGAGTTGCTTGGGCAACTCTGATAGAACACCGGAACGGGAAGGCAACGAGGCGTCCTGAAGTAAACGCACACAAACAACAACAATGACCAATACAGCTTCAATGGTAAAGTGGCAATAGGAAAATAAGCCCAAAGGCAAGCCTGAGTAGAAAGAGGAAAGGATTCCCTGACACAGACTCACGTAGCGTTCGCCAGCTCCTAGGAGAGTAGCAACGCGTCCTTGTCCGGGATAAGCAGGCTGATAAGCTGTCGGCGCATCGACCCGGAAACGTTGCAAGGCATTCTGGGGCGCGGCGACTAGACTACTGCACATACTGCAGTGGTCTGCAAGAGCCGCCATGTTGGAGTCAGGCGTGTCTGCGAGAGCCGCCAAGTTAGTCACGCATCGCGTTATGGATAACGCAGTTAGTCGTGACAATACTGCCTTTTCATATTGCTCTCCAAAAAAGGGTGTCAGCAAGTTGGGAGATGCCAGAGACTAATCCGGCAGTGAACAAAAATCTGACAAAAAATACTGTCCTTCCAGTAGTGATCCAGACTTCCTGTCTAAATTCATCACACCAGAGAGTCTGGTGGTACAGGCAGCTACCGCAACTTCCAGCAGACGGCATATCCTATTATCCCCCCAGAAAGGGATGACAAGAGGATGTCAAGAAAGGTATTTTCCTTAGGGATTATGGCGCTCAAGGCAGCCAACTCAACATGTGCCCTTGCAAAATTCTCATTCACTCTATGGGACTGGATTTCCATGGCAGCAGAGCACATTCCCAAGGGGGAGGAAAAAGATGGGTTCTTGGCAATTGTTAGAGACGGCAAAGAAGCCATGTGCGAGTCTCTTCAGTCGGGTCGTGTCCTCAACATGCCCTTTGACGGGTCTCACCTTTTTGGCAACAAGGCTAACGAAAGCCTTGAAGTTGCAGACCTCAAAACCTGCAGGCAAATCTTTAGGTGCCGCTATTAGACAGCCTCAGCCCTTTCGCCCCAGTGGACAACCTTGGAGGGGTAGATCTTTTCGCTACTACTCTGCAGTTGGAAGAGAGAGAGGAATGGCTGGTCAAAGATTCCAAAGCAGATTCCCTCGTGGTAGACGAGGGAGAGGTGCGAAGCCCGCTCAAGCAGGGGCATCTGTACCATCAGCCACTGCATCAGCCACCTCAAAACCTCTCTGAGGTCTTGAGTCACAGTTCACCAGTGGGAGGCAGACTGTCTCAGCATTTGGAAGAATGGCGAGGCATTACTTCGGATGCTTGGGCATTGGAAACCATAGCCCACGGGTACTGCCTTTCTTTCATTCAGAGACCTCAGACCAATTCACCGGGGAGCCACTCTTTGAGGATGTCAGACCCGCTCCTTGTGCAGGAAATGTTAACCCTGCTAGAGAAAGGCGCTATAGAACCAGTACCTGTAGCGGAAAGGAACAAGGGATGGTATTCTCCATATTTCCCAATCCCCAAGAAGGACGGATGGCTGAGACCCATCTTGGACTTGAGATACTTGAAGAAGATCCTTAGGAAGAACAGGTTCAAGATGGTCAAACTTTCCCAGATTCTTCAGGCCCTACAGATCCTGGATTGGATGGTGTCATTGGACCCTCATCAAAGGATGCTTATTTTGATGTGCCAGTCCATCTAAAGCACAGAAAATACCTCGGGTTCGCCTTTGGTGGTTCTCATTATCAGTTTTGAGTTCTGTCATTCAGGCAGACCTCCGCCCCAAAGGTTTTCACCAATCTGATGGCGGTGGTGGCAGCGAGTCTCAGGAGAGGGGGGAATCACGTCTACCCCTACCTGGACGATTGGCTGATCAGGGCACGTTCTCCCGAAAAAGTCCTGCCTCATCTCAGCTTGACCTGCATTCTCTTCAGACTGGGTTTCTCCCTCAATTTCAAGAAACCCATATTACACCTTCTCAGCAGCTCCAGGTCATCAGGGCTGCACTCGATACATCCTTGGGAAAGAGGTTGCCACCCGAGGTGAGGGCTCTAGACATTCTGCAGATGGTCACAAAGTTTCAGAATACCCAGCACCTCCCGGCCTTTTATTATTATTTTCTTTTTTAGGTTGTTCGGCCTCTTGGCATCCTGCATTTTTCTGGTGCCAGAAGCCGCCTGAGAATGAGTTCCCTTCAATGAGCCCTCAGAACTCGATGGTACCAGTTCTCAGAAACATCTCGGACCTACTTTAGGTTCCAAGCAGGGTTGCACAGGCTCTCCTGTGGTGGACCTGCAAGGACAACATTCTGAAGGGAGAACCCTTTTGGCAACCATGGCTGGAGACAACCGTAGTAACAGATGCCTCACTAACGGGGTGGGGAGCCCACACCAACGATCCGACAGTCAGCGGTTGTTGATCTCCATCGGAGTCCAAAATGAATTTTGATCTTTTGGAGCTGAGGGCAATCAGACTAGCGTTGAAGGCATTCCTGCCCTTTGTATAGGGAAAGAATGTCCTGATAATGACGGACAACGCGGTGGCTGGTAGGCAGAATCCTGTGCAGTGCCCTTAGGGACCACTACACACAATTAAGACTACAAGTGGTAATCCAAGTTTTACCTTTAGTACAAGCCTGTACTACTATGTGAAAGTGGTAGCAGTAGCGGAGCAGCCAGGCTTATCTCAAGAGTATATTAGCAGTAGCAGAGATTACACAAAGGGACCACAATTACTGTGACTCAAGCAAACACTGACTCAAGGTTTCAGGTAGAAAAATATAAGTACATTTATTTTTAAACCGTTTGTTATAAACACAACACTTCTATTAATTCAAAACCGCACGTAAAATATACTACAACCAACCAATTCGCTTTGTACGGTATAACTTCAAGATGAGTACCCTATGTTTTAACGGACCGGTGTTGTCAAACAAAAGACGTTACCGGGAATACATATGCAATCACTTTTTGACAGTAATGACAGTTCGGTCTTACTAAAGAACCGCATATCCGCGGCAAGAAATGTTACCAGGGCAAAAACACACTTAGCACCTGAGATACCCCGAGAGAGTTGGGGGCAAAAATCATAGGCAATACTTTTGTCAAGGCAGACAGAATCGGAGAACACTCATGGACAGAAATTCAAGAGTCAATAGGCCGGAGCCAGTGTCAAGTGGAACTGGGTTCCTGTTGTCAAGGATCACACAGACGGACAGTTCATGATACAACCTAGCCAGGAGTACTTAGATACTGTCAATGGAGGAAGCAAAAGTTATAAAATGGAGGGAAGATAAGGGCAAGCCTTGTAGGAGTAGAAAAAGGGATTCACCCGATTTCCTCAAGCAGAACACACTACCTTATTCAATGAAGAAGCTGGTGCCACAGCAGTTGTTCCTGGTAGTTTCCTGCAGACCCACGGTTCCTGGAGCTTCGGCAAGGAGGACGACGTCTGGAGGGGTCTGCACCACACAGGGCTGAAGCCGACAGCAGCGACAGTGAATAAAAGGTGCGCTCCTTAAAAACAGGAGAGGCTCTTCAGATGGCTATCCGGACCACTACAGCAGGGTGCAGCGATTTCGACCATGATGAGGATCCTCTGCTGTAGAAGATGAGCTGGTTATCCCCACCAGGCTCAAAGGAAGAAGACTCCGGACTAGATCTTCTCTGGTCGTCGAAGGGTAGATAGTTTAGGACTGCAGAAGGTGTTCACCGGGGCGGGATAGTTGCAGCAGCCGACGACTTCTCTGCTTCTCTTCGGTTTCTTGTAGTTTCAGTGGCGACTCTGCCTTCTAGCCCAAGAGCCCTGCCTTTTATGCAAAAATCCCCTATTCACACAGCCTGGCTGTCAATCACGCAGCAGGGGGGGTTGCCCGGCATGGACAACCACCTCAGTCAATCATTGCAAAGTGCGACTTGGGTTTCCTAGGATACCCTCTGTAGGGGGTGACTACACCCCTGCCTCACATTCAGCCCACCTAGACACCCAGGCGCCTAGAGGAGGGCTTCTTGGCAGAAGCCTGCCAAAAGACAGTGAACAAAGAAGGCAAACCTGGTTTGCCGCGCAAAGTAAAACACAAGAAGGACTTTAACAAAAAGAAATGGCGAATAAATCCGACCAGAGCCAAAAGAAAAAGTATTTGGCCAAGCGGGTTTAAGTTTGAGTCTAATATAATTGCCTAAAACAATACCACGTTTATATAGTATAATCGCGGTAGAAAAGTTAGGGTAGATACCACTGCCACCAGCCAAGTCTAAATGCTAAGAGCGAAACAATGGTCTGGGAGGTACAGATAAAAAGGGCTAAGGATGAACCCTTTCCAGTACTCCATGTAAGATGGGGTGTACTGGATCTGTGGTTAAATGACTAAGGGCCTCATCACAGTTGGGCTGTAGCCCTTAAATGCGGTGGTACCGGTATTACAGCCGCATTTAGGGCTGGCCCTATCACGAGTTGGGCGCTAAATGGACTGTTTTACCTCCAGCCTTTCTCTGGAGGTGAAAATCCCCTGTTTTCGGCTGTATTAGCCCGCATAATTAGCGCTGAAAATACCCCATTGAATCCAATGGACCCAATTGGGAATGGGGATTTACCGTTAACACCCAACTCGTGATCCGGCGGTAATACAGCCGGACCGGTCGGTGCTAGGGCTATTACAGTCGGCGGTATTACAGCCGGGAATACAGCCCAACTCGTGATGAGGCCCTAAGTAAAGTTAATGGCAACTTTACCCTTTTTCTGGGGGACAGTAGTCGGCCCCAGAAATGGAGTCGGTGGGAAGTCTAAAAGACAACCCTGTGTCACTGCACCGAAGGTGCTGTGAAACACACAAAAGAAGGGGGGGTACTCCAGAGCCCACAATCACAAATACAGATGAGATACACATGGCAAAACATGGATAAGAGTGGGGGAAAAGCTCACACTCTTACCATGTGGAAAAAATTAACTTCAGAAATCCAGCAAAGCTGCTGAGGGACTCGCTAGGTAAGGGAAATTAGCCATTGAATGAGAATTCTCCCTAACAGTGGCCATGTACTACCTCAACAAGAGAGGTGGTGTAGTGTCACTACCACTGTGCAGAGAGGCAATGCAGCTTTAGTACTGGCCAATTCAAGAAGGAATCTCTCTATCAGCAGTTCACCTAGCCGGAGAGGAGAACACGTCGGCTGACGCTCTGAGCAGGCAGGGCACAGTCTCCCACAAGTTGGAACTAGTTCAGGAAGTCGTTCAAGAGATTTTCACCCTTTGGGGAACCCATCAAGTGGAACTGTTCGCGACCAGGGCCAACTGGAAGTGCGATCTGTATTTCTCCTGGATATTTCCCCCAAGAGAAGCTCTATGGGACGCGTTCATAGTGGACTGGCAGTTTCCACTCCTGTATGCGTTTCCTCCAGTCCCCGTCATTCTTCACGTGATCAGGAGGTTGAGAAAGTTTGGGAAACGCATGATCCCAATTGCCCCAGTTTGGGCTAGGAGGACCTGGTACCTGGACCTTCTAGACATGTCCATCTGCCCTCCAATACGTCTTCCACAAAGAGAGGACCTTATCATTGCGAGAGGAAGGTCGGGTTCTCCATTCAGAGGTCAAGACACTCGGACTTCACGCATGGTTTCTGAAAGGCAGATACAAGGATTGGGACCTCCCGGATGACGTAATGGTGATTTTGCTTTTGGCCAGAAGGCCAGCAACTATGTCCCATTACCCTTGCCATTGGAACAAATTCTGCAACTGGTGCAAAGACAAGAATGTAGACCCTTTTCTGTGCAAAACACCAGAGGGGTTATCCTTTCTACTTTCCTTTGCCAATCTTCGGCTCCAGGTTGGAACTATTAAGGGCTACTTGGCAGCGTTATCCATCTTTAAGCACTTGTCAGAATAATGTTCATATTTCAAAATTCCACTGGTGACACAATTTCTAAAGGGTCTCACCAATATGTTCCCCACATCTGCCGTCCAGGTTCAAGTTTGGGACTGTAATCTGGTACTAAAATTTCAAATGTGTGCACTCTTTGAACCTTTACATTCATGTCCATTAGGTTGTTAACTTTCAAAACAATTCTCTTGATAGCATTAACTTCAGCCCTTAGAATGAGTGAATTGCTTACACTTTCATCCAAGCCACCCTTTACTATATTCTATAAGGATAGGGTTGTTCTGATGGGTCAAGCCTTCATTTTTACCCAAAATCATTTCTGATTTTGATGTGGGGCAGAACATTATTTTACCTACTTTCTACCCTCCCGCTCATCCTGGCAAAGAGAAGGAGAGATTACATAGGTTGGACCCACGCAGAGCTTTGAGCTTTTACATGTATAGGCTATCAAAACTTCGTATTGGCTATACAGGCCACAAGCTAGGTCAGGCTGTTTCTAAACAGACCTTATCCAGGTGCATCAGTCTGGCAATTTCAGAATACTACAGACTGACGGGTAAGGGTCCTCCTGAAAGATTAAGAGCCCATTCCACCAGGGGCATGGCTACCTCTACAGCCCTGCAAAGGGGTGTACCGATTAAATATATTTGTGAGGCAGCAACGTGGTTTACTATTCACGCATTCACAAAACATTACTGCCATGACTCTTCCCTCGGTCAGGATGGAAGCTTTGGGAAAGCTGTCCTGCACTTGGTTCATGAAAACCATTACAAAAATAAATTCTTACCCCTGCCACCAAATCTAATCCTGCTTTGGGAGTCTATCAAAGATGAGTTATAAGAGTTATAAGAGGGAGGACACAATACATTCAAAGAACAAGTTACTTTCCCCTGGTAACGTTCTTTCGACTGAATGTTCCTCCTATATATTCTTCATCGCCCTTCCAGTCTACCCCACATTAGAATTTCCCCTGCTGTTACAGTTGAGTACGGTCAAACCCGGTGTTATGCGGGTATTTCTACTGTAAGAAAAAACAGAACTGAAGCCAACGGGCGCTGCACGTGCAATATATGCCCTTGATGACGGCGGCCCTCATGGGACATCGAGTCGACTGCATCGATCCACAGCGCCCTCTTCTGAAAATGATTTTCAAAAGCAGCTGGAGCTGGATATCGAATATCAAAGATGAGGAATACGTGGGAGGAACATCCAGTCGAACGAATGTTACCAGGGGTAAGTAACTTGTTCTTCTGTACGCTTTCTCTCTGTTTCCTCTCCTGCTACGTGTCATCAACACACTCCGACAGTGTTGATGCAAGATGATACAAATTGCCCCGCCGTGGCAGAGGCAGATTTGGTATCCAGACCTGCTCAGCCTGTTGGCGTCTCCTCCAGTCAAGTTGCAGGTACTTCCGGATCTGTTCACCAGAGAGGGACGCACAATCCCTCATCACGAACCAGGATCGCTGAGGCTGAGGGCATAGCTCCTGCTGCCTTAGAGTTTGGAGGTTATGATTTGCCAGCAGACTGCAGGGAAGTCCTCGCCAAAGCCAGGGCATCGTCAACTCTAAAGTGTCACGGCCGTAAGTGGATGCGTTTTGCTACGTGAGGCCGGTCGCAGAAGATTACCCCTCTGAGGGTCACCGCTCCACAGATTCTTCCATACTTGCTGTCCTTGGCAAAATGTGGACTGGCTCACGCTTCCATCAACGTGCACCCGGAGGCCATCTCACGGTACACTAGAGCCCTGGGTAGATCTTCACTGTGGTCCCACAGGCTCGTCAAGGAGTTCTTCATGCCGAAGGTTCCATCAGAATTCCACCTCAACAAACATTTGGTGTTGCTTATTTTCTTCCTGAAGCCTTTGTCGCCAGCAGAGAGACCCTCACATTCGCTGGACGTTGCATGTGCCTTAAGGTTCTACGTAATACGCACAAAGAGGTTTCGGAAGACTTCTCAATTGTTGAACTTTGCTCCGGTGAACCATGGGAAGGCCTTGTCCAAGCTTCAGTTTCAAGGTGGCTCTCCATCTGCATCATGCTCTATCATCGGCTGACGAACCGGTCTCTGCCGGGCCGTCCGAGAAACCATTCCACCAGAGCGATCACTGCGACACCAGCATTCCTTTCTGGTGTGCTCCTGCTTGACATCTGCAGGGCTGCGACGTGGAGGTCCATGCATACCTTCATGAAGTTCTACTGCCTCAATAGAGATTCCAGGGAGGAGTCGATAGTCGGCCAGGCAGTGCTACGCAACCTGTTCGCTTGAGGCGAGTCTGTTACAGGGGTAAGTGTTAACTGCTTCTGTTGAGCTTTGCCGCCTCCCGTGGTTGTGTAATGTGGTACTGGTGTGTATTAGTTATTCATGAGCATGTGAATCTATGACAGACCCCATGCTGAAGAAGGTTTTAGTTACTTAGCTGTTACTATTGAGATACAGTTTTAAAGTGAAACTGTTTTTCTTTTACCGAGAATTCCCAGCCTGACGACATGGAATATTCATGAACATGTGAATCCATGCCAGACCCATGCTGGAGAACAATAGTTACAGGTAAGTAACTTAAACCTTCATTCAAATCCCTGAACTCTTGGAGAGCATGGGCAACGGGGTATGTTCATGTTATTCCCCAACAATTTGAGCAATGGGTAAATAGGCTATTTCTTTGCCTTTTTAAATATAGGATACCGCTTTAAAAAAAAAAATTGTATAATTTTCAATCTATCAAATACTTGCAGTATACACCAGTGATAACGAAATATAACACCAGTTTTAAAAAAGGAAGGGGAATATAAGCAATCTAGCGAGAAAACTTACAAAAGCAGAACGTAACAAACAACCAAAACCTCTCAAATTGTTTTAATAAAACAGAACATCTCAACCCTACCTTACATACTTGTCCCTTAACACAACAATACATAACCACACAACACGATAAGACAGGACAAACAACGTGAGCAAACACTAGGTTCAACAGGGGACGAGGATGAGCCAAACCAACAGACCATTAGTCATACACACATTATAAGACTTCATAACAGTAAGATTCGAAGCATGTAAGTCATTGAAAATGCCCCAAATTAATTGATAGTCTTCAATCAAATTTTGTTTGGTGTATGAAACGTTTTCCCTAGCAGCCAACAGCAACATACTCTGAAACCAGTCCTCAAGTTGGGGTTTCCCATTCGATTTGCATTTTCTCAGAATCTGTTTCTTAGCCAGTAATAAAGCTTCGTATGTCCAATTTGTAGCGCCAGCAGATAACTTTAAATCATTTGGGAACAAGCCAAGAACACAGAATAGTGAAGTATGTGTCAGTACTGACTGAGTTACAAACTCCATTAGTGCGAGGCCTTGTTCCCTATATTAAGATACGTGTGCTCAAGACCAAAACATATGGGTATTGGTTCCAATTTCCTTTTTTAGTTCCAGCAAATATCCGATGGTGAAAGTTTACATACTTTCATCTTCCACACTGACCAATACAGACAGGCGATAACCCTCTGCTTTGTGTAGGCAAGTACAGTTCCAGTTTGAATTTCTTTGGGCTTTTACATATTATCAACCAGTCAGAATCAGATATCTGCACATTCATTTCAGACTCCCAACATTTCCGCTCGGCAATTCCAAGCACACGTTAGTAGAGGTTACAGAGAGTAGCCAATAGACCACAGATGCTGATAGAGGCCAGTTCTTTAACATGACATATAGGCCAAGGAGGGTCATGTATGTTGGCATTTAATGGAGAGAATGTATGTCAAAATTCCCTGTAGCACCATATACTTTGATCTTTCAGAATTACATAATTTATATTTAAATCTCAGCTTCCAAATACCTGCATGCGGCCCAGTGCGCCAATTCAGCATCTTATTGTCGACTATACATGACTCTGAAGATAGCAAGAATTTTGACTCAGTTATGCGATTTGCATGTTTCCATTAAGAAACAATATGGCATACTGTGGGGAAAGTCTTGTCAAGACTGAGCCGATAATCCATTGTAAGAAGACAGTCCAAGGGTATAGGTGACACTGACTCCTTTTCTATTCGACGCACATATGGTCAGACTAAGAATCGTCATTAATCCAGTAATGTAGATTCCTCAAGGAGAAAGCACTGTGATATTTCCTCACATCCGGAAAACCAAATCTCCCTTCCTCTACTGAGCGCAAATTAATTGACATTGGAATTTTCAGGTGGGCTCCAATTACACACAAGTCTCTAAATATCTTCTTAATTTCCCCCAATAAAGACTGTGAAAGAGCACGAGGGACCATAATGAGCAGATAAGATTGTTCGAAGCTTGGTTATCTTAATCGTGGCAATTGTCTCCCATATTGTAAGGTTGATTCTAGACCTCGTTTACAGTCTGAAATCATGACCCTAAGTTTTTTTTAAAATGTTTGTTTTTATTGGCATATCGTATAACAAAAATTAACATACCCCTTCCTTACCTCTGCCCTTCCGCCCACCCACGCTACCACCCCTTCCCCCACCGTCCCGCTACAATGTACATATTGAAATGTTCACAGAGTCACTGAATACCATGAATTTGTTGAGGGCAGTATCGAATATTAGTCATTCTGCAAAAAGCTTAGCATCACGGCCCAGTCTTGTGCAAATTTTGATTGATTCCCCTGTATAGAATGTGATCCATTCAAGGGCGACAAAGTTCCAGAATCTGGAGAACCATTGGCTGAGCTGTGGTGGATCTTTAGATTTCCACTTTTGAGCTATCCCCAGTAGAGCCGCCAGTTGCAATATAACAAAAGCTTTACATTTTTATTTAGAGCTCTGTCTCATATTCGCCTCCAATATTAACAGGATGCTAGACTTGAGAGTACTAGGCTTTACCAGACTAAAACTTTGTGCCGTATGCACATTTATCTTTTTCGAGTATCCCATCAGGATCGGGCAGCCCCACGAGATATGCCCCCAATCGAACCACACTCTCTTCAGCATTGGCCCGAGATAGACGATCTCATTTTATGCAAACTGACTGTTGTATACTGACATTGAGTTAACAACTTGTACCAACATTTTCTAATCTGGATTGAGCGGGTAAATCTGGGGATATCTTTCCAGAGCCCCTCCCATTCTGCTTCCGGAATCTGTTCTCCCAGCGTCAGCTGCCAACATTTTTTATAATACAGTGAGATATTCGCAGTAGCCTCAGACATGATTTTGAGTTTGAGATAAGAGCCCTATTCCCCGGATTGGAAACCATGTTAACTCTCTGGTTGCCGCTTGTTTGTTCGGCGGAGCCAGTATCCAATGCCAAACCTAGAAATATTGGAAACAAACTAATTCATTCAACCCCAGTTCTAATTTACATTGGATGAAGGGTTTACAGTCTTTGCCTTGAAACACATCTCATAGTTTTGTACAACCTGCCTGCTTCCATCTAGAGAATTTCGCTTAACCACTATGTGCCAGACTACTTCTACTAAGTTTGTGATCCTGTTCTTGTGACTATTGGGGGAACAATCAAACTTAGAGAGCCGTTAACGGACCCATTTAACTAGTTTGATTTCTTTCAGCAAAGAGGGATAGTTGGCCTCATACATCTTGGCAATCGTAGGAGTTATGGTGACGCCCAGCAATTTAATTCCATCTTGCGCCCAGCCAAATTGTGTTTGCGATTGCAGGGAGTGCACTCCTTCAGGGGGAAGGGAGAGGTTCAAGATCTCCGATTTAGTATGGTTAATTTTCAAACCTGCTACCGACCCAGAACGCTCTAGCACTCGTTCCACTGCTTGCAATGTGTTTACCCGAACAGATGCAAGGAGCAGCATATCATCTGCATAGGCCATAATTTTATGTGATAACCCTCCAAAGTTAATCCCCTGAATGGCCTCCGTCTGTCGGACCCTGGCAAGGAACGGCTCGAGACAAATGGCATATAGCAGCAGTGACATGGGGCAGCCCTGTTTAGTCCCGCATTGAAGAGTAATAGGTATAGAGAGTTGGCCATTAATCAACAGTCGAGCAGACGGTTGTTTATAGTATTTTATCTATAAACTTCGGGCGGCTGAAGCCCATCCTTGCCATGGTCAGAAAGAGAAGCAACCACTCGACCCGTTCGAAGGCCTTCTCCGTGTTAAGAGAAAGCAGGACCGCTGTGATATTTCTTTTTCAACATACGCTAGAATATGACAAGTACGCCTGATATTATTATGTGTTTGATGGTGCTTTATAAAGCCAGATTGATCTGGGTGTATGACTGTGGGCAGTAGATACGTTATCCTATTGCCCAATATTTGTGTATACATTTTTGCATCCAAATTTATAGGAGCAATGGGGAGATATGATCCATCCCTACTAGGGTCTTTTCCGGCCTTTGGGAGCAGCACAATCTTTGCCTCATCCATAGTAGAGGATATGCGACATGAGTGTATAAATGAATTATAAAAGTGTGTGAGTTTAGTGGTCAACACCTTCCGATAGATCTTATTAAAAAAGAGGCAGGAAATCCATCTGGACCAGGTGATTTATTCAGGGGAAGAGCATTTATAACCCTAAGTACTTCTTCTTGGGTAATCTCCAGCTCTAGGCGATCCCTGTCCTCCAGCACTATCCGGGGGAGGGTGACCATGTCTAAGTACGCCACCTGAGTTCCAAGGTCAGGCGACTCAGACCGGTAAAGATTCTAATAAAATGTATGAAACTGTGAAACAATTTGAGGTGTTTCTGTAACCTTGTCGCCTGAGGGTAATTGAATCGTCTCAATAATTTGTGATGCCAGTCTTTGGCGTAATTGTCTAGCTAATAAGCATTCTGCCCTATTGGCTTTTACATAATATTTTTGCCTAAGATATAATAAAGACTTTTCTGCCTTTTTTTGCTTGGAGTAGCTTTAAATTGCCCACGACGGTTCTATAGAATCTGTGTGGAGGGGCCCACATTCGTTTCCATTTTTCCCATTACCAGTCACAGCTCTTGCTCCAACGCTATTGCAAGTGCTATTTTTTGTTTACATCTGATAGCTGCTTCTGCTATTCAAACTCAGCGAAGTGTTGCTTTAGAGGCGTTCCGTGTCACATTTTACGGTGATCTCCTGAATTGGATTAAACTCAAAGAACTCCCCAATCTTCCCTTCGATTTTATCTCTCAACACTGAATCTGCCAGAACTTCAGACGGGAATCGCCAAGCCCATAATCTCTGGAACCCCCCCAACTATGTTCAGGTCTAAAATAAGAGGCGCATGATCAGAGAGTGTAATCGCCTGACAGGTCATTTGGGTGACAGTACCTAAAAGCGGTTTCAAAGCCCAGGCATAGTCTATGCATGAAAGACTAGTGGACATGTGAGTAAAAGGTATATTTGTATTGTATTTTGTATTTTTGTTTTTTTATTGTTTTATATAGCGCCTTAATCCAAGGCGCTTTACAGTTAACAACAAGTAACACATCAAACATGGAACAGTAGAAGCAAAACAGTAAACTTAAATCAAACCTTAAAATCAGTATTTAGAACAATTTGCAAGTAAGTAAGAAGGGAGAGGAGAGGAGGGGGGTAGAAGAGGAGAGGGAGAGACTAATGAGTCAAGTGAGCAACAAAAGTGGAGTTCATAGGAGAGAAGGGGACAGATAAAGGTAAGAACAGAGAGGATAATAGAAGGAGGAAGGGGATAGAGAGAGGGGGAAGGTATCAGGGAGGGGAGAGAAGTTGTTATTTCAGTGAGGAGCGGAAAGAGGAATAGGTGGGGGAGGAGCGGATAGAGAGAGGTAGGGAGTTCCAGTGTAAGGGGGTAAGAAGCTGAACGGAGCAGAAACGAGAAGAGACACATGGTATCCTTTCTCAGAGCACATAAGTGTTGGCCACACATTCACCAAGGTCAACATCGCACATTTTTGTATTGGCAATGTGGATGGCAGAGATTGCGTGAAACGGGTAACTGTGCTCCGATCACATACAGGATCCAAGGCCATATTTAATTTATTGGGGCCAAGATTGTGAAAATATAACAACCTTCTTTATGGATTTTTGTTCAAAGCACTTTAATGTGGATACCAGACCCCATTGCTATCAACATCCCAGCCCCCATCCCCCCCCAGCATTTGCCTTTAATACAACCGGATAACGTGGTAATCAGAGTTTGTGTCTATCACCCAGACAAATGTGTCTCTCCTGGAGCACCACCATGTCCGGTTGGTAGCGCCCCAGGAGGGATTCTAGCTTCCTGCCTTCACTGGTGCATTAATACCCCCAATATTTAACGTTAAATACTTGAATTATCCTGATGAAAATAAAATATGAAGTTATTAAATAGTTTGGGGTGTGGCCTGGGTCCATGGGCGGAAGACGTGCCTCTCCAGCACTCCTGCCTCGATCCTATTCATGATCCTTAAAAATACAGTTCAACTTCTGTATCAGCATACATAAATATATGCTTGCCAATCGCAATCGATCCTGTACCCCAGTAAGGCACTCCTGGGGAAAACCAGAGCCGGCACCTCGAGAACGCGGCACCTGAATCCCTGCCCCCTGGGTTCTAAAATGGCGGCCGCGACTCCGCGCTGAGACCCGGGTGGGGGAGGGGCCGAGTGCGAAGCTCTGCGGCACCCCCTGGCCCAAAACGAGAGACTCCAAAATAAGCTCCAGCAACGGAAGCAGTACTTCGAGCAGCAAGCCGACGGTGCCCACGTCTCCACCCCAACACCTCCCCCACCCTCCTTTGACCTCCTGGAGTGCCGGTGATCCAGGCCCCGTGACCGGTGGGCACAGCATCGGGGATGAAGCGATCAGCGACCCCGACCGTTGCGGACCTCCTGCGTGGTCCAATCCATCAAGAGGGAGGGCGCCCTAACATCTCTGGAGGACCCTCGCGAACCGCATGAGATCTGGTGGCCGGGGTCTTGCAGTGCTGGCAGCAGTGCTCCATACGCCTTCGGCGGACAGGTAGGTCCGCGGCGTCCTCCCGCCAGCGGCAACAGAGACCCGGCAGCCTTCGGGCCGCTCAGGCCTCCAACACATGGCCCCGGCAACAGGGACGACTCAGTGAGTATGGCTGCACTCCCAAGTTAATTAAGGATTAAACGTTAACATAAAATACTACGGACAGCCATAAAGGGCTGATGAGCCCGACCCCATCACAGGACCTCCACAAGCCGCCAGATGAGGAGGCCCAGATCTTCCTGCAGCCAAAGCCCTTCCCGGTGAGGACAATAACAAGAAACTAAGCCCAACTATAACCCCAAGTCGGCAGGCTGCCATGGCAAACGGCTTTCCCTGCCCATTTGTACACTACTCATCCATACAAGGGCAGTCTTGGGAGTCTGGACCGCCGGCCTTCAACAGAGTGTCCCAGGTGAAAATGCACAAGCCGAGGGAGGCCCCAGTGGAGCGCAAGGACTACACCCAGCCACAAACGGCACTGGGTCCCTGCAGGAGGACCCCACCAGAACTCCGGAGGGAGTCTGACACTGACCACCATTCCAGGCCATAAGAGTGCCCAATTGCCCAACCTCCCCCAGCAAGTAAAGACCATTGGGTGTCAGGGGTGAGCCAGGCCCACTCTCCACAGCCCGGGAACTGGCTTAGTGGTGCACATCACACCCAAGGAGTAGGCATACTGCAGAACAGTGCCATCCCCGAACACTCAAACCATCGGCTCTCAGCACATTCCGGGGGAGCACCTGGACCAGCTTCACCAGAACCCACAGTTGCAGACAACCATTTGTAGGACGACTATTGCAAGAATCTCACACATGGGGACCGGCACTGCGCCGGATAAAGGTACATTAGCCGCAGTTGCTTCCACCCACCTGCTGTTTCCCACTCCACCCTCTGTGACTGCCCAACGTTAGCCCTCGGGCATACACAAGCACCCTCTTGAGAATTGCCCCCTGCGACCCTCGTCCAAGACTTAGATCCCCAACTAAACCCCAGGCGGCACTCCACATTGCTCCACCCTGCGGCCGAACCTGCGCACTACAATCGACCATGCCGAATACCAAGGGCAAAGCCAATAACACCATCATGGAATCATTCTCTGCAGGCAAATACAAAGACCTGGACCATCAAACCAAGGAGCCAAGCTTAGAAACCACAGCGCCTGATGAGAAGGATAAGGACAACCAGATACTCAAAGCCATCAGCGGTCTACACTCCTTTATAGACACAAAAATTGGGGAGGTGAAAGCAGACATGATGCTGATGCGCCAAGACTTACGGAATCTTACAGAACGCGTGTCCACCACGGAGGCAGCACAGAAGGAATCCACTGAAACCCTCAAGGATATATAAAGTAGAGTCCAAGAACTCGAGAAGCGCAATACATTCCTGGAAGAGGGCAGAGGATGCCGAAGGGCACTCCAGATGCAATAATGTACACCTTATCGGTATTCCGGAGGGAATGGAGGGCTCCAACCATACCATCTTTATAGAAACTCTTATACAACAAGAAATAGGGGCAGCCCACCTCTCGCAAGGCTTTGCGATTGAAGAGCATACCGGTCACTGCAAAAGAAACCGCCACCGGGAAAACAACAACCTGGCAGATACTGGAGAGTAGACCTCGTGATCTGCATGCCGGACCCACAGGATGAGACCACCCATCAATAAACAGTTGCCATGAACCGGATCACGGATTGCACAATATAAGGCAGGAGGGAGTAGACCCATCAGACCGACCTACAGCACCTCCCCAGCGAACGGAATCGCTACAGCACACCACTGACACATCAAACCTGCTCAGGATGACCCGGATGGGCCTTGACAGAGCAGGGGCACCCGAGCAATGCAGACCCTGCACAACTGCTGGGTGCAGTTGGTCCAGTTGGACAAGTTTGGTTTGTTTTATTTGTTGTTTTAGGTCAAAAGGTCCTGCAGTCCTCAACATAACCCACTTTCGGAGCCGAAGGACACATTTCAACCGGCGGGGGGGGGGGCCAACCTTGTAAGCATGGTGGCTGACATTCGGATACTGACCTGGAACGTCGGGGGGGATGGCGACCTACATGCGCAGAAACAGGATAAAATCCTTTTTGAGAAGGAAGCATGTCTCCATCGCAATGCTCCAGGAAACGCACCTCAATGCCGAAGTCGACTCTGGCATCCCCGACTGGTGGGGTGGACAGGGCTATGGAGCAACGTACTCCAAATATGTCAGAGGAGTCCACACATGGATTAACGGCAATGTTCCTTTTAAACTCTGGTCCAAAGAGGCAGACCCGGAGGGCAGGTACCTCATACTCTGCAGAAGCATTGAGCAGACGGAGGTGTGCCTAATCAACACATACCTCCCCAACTATGGAACCGCAGCATACCTCACCAAGCTTCAACTAAAACTAACTCCCTCTAGAGATTGCTTTTTCATATGGGGAGGTGACTTCAACTGTGTTTGTGACCCCGCTCTTGACAGATCTGCTCCTCCGATGCAACCAACTCACCTCCGCCCTACGGAAAACTCAAGTGTTGGACCTGTCGGAGGGGTGGCGGGACCTGCATCCTGAAGGTAGGGCATTTTCGTATTATTCTTCCCCACACAAGGTATATACTCGTATAGACTACCTACTGATAGACAAAACACATCTCCCGCAGATAGAATCCGCCTCATACCTAGGTAGAACTATATTCGAACACTCCGCTCCTCCTGGTATGGAAACCAAGGGGCCCTAGGCCACCTATACCGATGTGGCGGATGCCAGCAGACGCCCTAATGGACGAGGCATTTAAAGAGGATCTCCGTGACAAAATACTGGAATACACGGACAACAACGTGGGAAGTGTGACCAGATGGTGCACCATATGGGAGGCCCTGAAAGTAGTAGTAAGAGGGGAGATCATAGCCAGTGCGGAGGGATCCGGAAGACACTCGAGGAAGAACTGGAGGGCGGTGAGGAAACGATCAAATGACTAGAGGCCGCACCCAGCAAGTCATTAGAACTAGAGGGAGAATTGTCTGAGGCAAGGTTGAACTGCCGGGAAGCCTGGTCGAGACTAGCCAAGTTTGACTACATAGCAAAGACCACCAGAGCCCATTCAGAGGGTGACAAACCAGGCAGGCTACTTTCGTGGCTGTGCAAAAAAGAGAACCCGAAATCCCCAATCCTTGAGATCCAAGACCAAACAGGAACCACACACACAACTCAAACAGCGATTAATGGGGCATTCCAATGATTCTACTCACAACTTTACAGCCACGACTCCGTCGTCCCCCAGGGTGACATTTATGATACGCTAGAGCAAATAGGCCTCCCCACACAAGAGGAGGCCCAGAGGGAAACACTGAACCAAGAGCTCACAATCGAAGACATACAGGAGGCGATCAAAGCACTGTCCACGAATAAAAAAACTCCCTGGAGCGACGGGGTTACCACCAGAGTTATATAAAACATCCGCAGCTGAGCTAACTCAAATTCTATCGAGGTTTACAAGGAAGCCTTTGAAACCGGGGTGTTACCAGACAGCATGAATGAAACCCTAGTGATCCCCATACCCAAGCCCGAGAAGCCAGTCGCTGATTGTGGCTCCTACAGACCCATAGCCATCCTTAATTATGATATAAAAGTCCTCACCACCATACTAGCCAACCGATTATCTAAAGTTATCGGGACCCTGATACACGAGGATCAGAATGGGTTAGTCCCCGGCCGCAGTAAAACAGCAATCTTACGCAGGCTACAACACATCATATCGCACACACCCTACGCAGTGGTCTGCCTAGATGCCATCAAAGCATTTGACTCCATATACTGGGAGTGGCTCTTAGCTTCCCTGAAACAATTTAGCCTGGGCGGCCACTTCATTCATTTGGTCGAGATCCTATACAAAACAACCAGGGTAAGGGTAAAAACCGGCAGAACGGTGTCCGCATCTTGAGATATACAGAGAGGAACCAGGCATGGATGCCCCCTCTCCCCCATGTTGTACATACTTGGGCTAGAACCGCTGGCAATATTTATCAGTAAACAATTCTTTGACGCTAGCATAAACATCGGGGGCCGATATCACGTGATCTCGCTATATGCGGATGACGTCTTACTTTACTTGAGGGACCCACAACTTAATATACCAACAATCCTGGAAGTACTGAATAATTTTGCAAGCGTATCAGGGATATCGTTTAACCTAGAGAAGTCCTGCATATTCCTGCTGGCGGGAATGGTAGGGACTCCGACGTCAGCTCTCCCGGAGGTTGGGATAGGCTGGGAACCACACACATTTAGGTATTTGGGCATCAATATTTGGCATACCCCCGAACAAACACACGGGGGCAACACCCTGTTGGCAATACAAAGTCTCAAAAAATCAACTAAGTTCTGGATCAGGCTCCCGTTGTCAATGATGGGCCGAGTGGCCATCGTTAAAATGATAGTGTTACCACGCTTCCTGTACTTCTTCCAAAACATCCACTACTATATACCGGCTACATTTTTTCGACTGCTGGGCACACAATTAAAAGACTTGGTGTGGGGGAGCTCCAGACACAAACTCGCCCTAAGCACCTTAATGCTTTCATATAAGGCAGGCAGAGTTCAGCTCCCCGATCTGGAGCGATACCTCCTGGCCGCCCAACTCACCTTTGCGGCCAAATGGCTCGCTGATGATTCCACCTCTGAGACAGACCTACTAAGCCACTTAATTGCACTGGTGCGACTTAAAGAAATTCTATGGGTCCGTTGGAAACACTCAACTAAAGTTCCAATGCTCATCCAACTGGGCCGTAAAGTATGGGACCGAGTACTGAAGCTACAGAAGGTGGTGAACCCATACTCCCCAGAGACTCCACTCATTGCTGACACCTGCTCTAGCAGGGAGAAATTGGCGCTAATAAGACTATGGGAAAGACATAGTGTCTATACCTGTGGGGATATGCATGTGGGAAATTCGTTAGGTGAATTCAATTCCCTTGTAATTGATGACGGACTCCCCAAGGGCCAGCACCTCCGTTATTGGAAAATCTGAGAGGTGGCAAGGAAAAAATTGTGCGAATGGCCGGATGAACCAGAGCCGGATCTGACTCTACCCCTACTGTATAACCTGGGCGACGGCTGGAAGCCAACCTCCAGGATATATGCCCAGCTCACTGACAGGCCTAACCACAAGAGGGAAGTTGTAAAGAGTATGTGGGAAGCGGATCTGGGAACTAGCATCACGGGACAGGAATGGGGAAGGATTCAACAGTACCCCCAGAGAAGTATCGAGAAACGCCAGATTCAGGTTAATTCAACTGAACGTTCTTCACAGAATTTATGACCCCCAGCAGGATCGCGAAATTCAGCAGACCCCCGGCCCCACTATGCCCCCGATGCAACTCAGAAGATGCAGGAATGGCGCATATGTTCTGGAACTGCTTAAAGATGCAGAATTTCGGGATCGAAATTCGATAGGCGTGTAGGGGAGCGGGCCTGACTCGCTGTGAATGGACACCTAAGGAATGCTTGTTAGGTTCCTACGCTTGGATATGCAAGATTAGGCACATCGTCAAACTCATGGACATGGACTGCATACTAGCCAAAAGGGCAATTGCCATGACATGAAAAACCTCAACTGGTCCTTGTTACGCCAATGGCGCAAAGAACAAGAACACTGGTCGGAGGCGGAAACTAGGCTGTGGGGTGAGGGGATAGCCAAGACCGGAGAAGGCCCGATCATGACCTATGAAGCCTGGAAATCACTGCTGTGGGACATGTTCCACCCATTTGATGACAAGCCCCCGTGAATGATACTGCCCTGCCCGAAACACTGGACATATAATTGGAATCACATCCCATGATGCTCTGTTCTCCCCTATCCAATAGACGCAGCTCCTCCGAAAGACGGGTCATGCACTTGTTTCGATTGACCGCCAGATCGGCTCCTCAAGAAGATGCGGGACCGTTACGACCTTTGTTTGTTTGTTTAAAGTTATGTTTTGATTAAGCATCCCTTTTTCTCCCTCCCTCTCCCTTCCCATTTCTCCCCTTCGCCCCTTTCCCTTCTTCCAACCTCAATAATATACTTATACTTCATTTGTGCTTGTATGTTTGAAATGCCAATAAAAACACTTTAAAATAAATGAAGTTATTACATCGTTCAGACACTGCATTCTTTGATATTATTCTTGGATACCATGCACTGCAGACCCCCAGCCCCCACGTTGTTTGCCCAACCCCTATCTACAATCCTTCCCCTAACCCCAACTATCCCAACAGTCTCCCCTGGTGTGAACCACGGTACCTAACATAACCCGGGGTACGAAACCCCAGCCGTGAATCAACTTTAACCCCAGGGCAACGTGCAGGGTATCCTAGTGCCCCCATCTGTTACCTGAAGAGATGAGTTCCAAGATGGTGTGCTCCGTCTATACTGAAGTAAAAAATTCTGTTCTAATCCATTCTCTAGTGTCTGCCTTCATATAAGCTTCATTATCCCAGTGTTTTTAAGTTATGGCGTCTTAAGTCGTGCCTTCCAATCCACTTTGTCTTTAACCCTCTTTCCTACCACGTCGAGTTGAAGTCGTCCACTCCCAGGGTTTAGAATGCAGAGCCAAGTGACCATTAGCGGCCTCGTATGGGCCCCCAGAGATATCCTCTTCAATTTGTAATAAGACCATACCTGATTCTCGAGAGGTGATCCTATGTTGTTTAACTTCTAGGAAAAAAAACAATCCAAAAGGAAAAGTTCATTTGCATTTAATTTCGGGCAGCTGTAATATTCCCCAGCATGGGGTCTGGCATAGATTCACATGCTCATGAATATTCCCAGTCATCAGGTAAAAGAATAGACAGTTTCACTTTGAATTAGAAACTGTATTTGGAATGGATTGTGTCCTCCCACGTATTCCTCATCTTTAGATATTCGTATCCCAGCTCTGCTGATTCGGAAAAAAATGTCTACAGAGGGCGATGTGTTCGAGGCCGCAGAGTTGTAGTCCCTCGAGGGCCAGTGTCGACATCATCCGCTGTATAGAGGGCTCGAATAGCGCCCGTTACCTCAGTTCCGTTTTTCCGAACAACTGCTTCATGTCACAAACGGCGCATCAGGTTTTTTCTCGACGATGTCCTAGTTATCTACTCCCACCACACCCAAGACAGGTTTAAAAAAATGTCAAACGTGTGGTAGGAAAATGTCAATTACCGACCCCCATCGGAATTGCCTCTGGTATCTCAGCCAAGCCCATCGGGTTGACAAATGTGGTTCCTGTCAGGCCATGTCCAATAAGGCTCTTAGGGAACGTTTAGGTAAACTGGCAGTCGGGGAGGAAACTTGCAAGTCTTCTAAAAGACAAAAAGATTCGGATGAATCTAGTCAAAAATCTCGACATGGGTCGAGGAGGTTGAGATCGAAAAGTCGCTCGAGGAAATCGTCTAAGAAGTCAAAAAAGCGACATCACAGGTCTTCTTCCTCCTCGTCCTCCTCTGAAAGGAGAGTAACTAATCCATCCAAGCACAATTCCCCTGAAAAATGGGAGGCCTTTAGGGTTTTGATGCTTAAAATTTTCGAGAATGCGGGCCAGACCCCCTTGAAGATGCTGCGTGGTGATCATTCCTCTACCCACTCTAAAAGTGACGCAGGGAAATCAAGCAAGGGTCGAAAAAAGAGTCGAGAGTGTCATCAATGGAAAGTTCCCTGATGCCTCGTACTAAGACAAAACCTCTGGTGCATAAATCGGTGGTAGTGGAATCTAACATCGAAGTCAAAGCTCGACTCGACACTGTCGACGACCATTGCGTCGAAACCGCCGACGAAAATAGCATTGACACCTTTGACTGTATCGAAGCCTTCTTCGACAATATCGAAGCCTCCTTCGAAAACGCTGAAGCCAGTGTCGTCTTTATCGACGCCTTTATCAAGGCATTCTTTGATCCCGATACCCAAGTCGACGTCATTGCCCAAGCCTAAGTCGATACCACCCTCTTTACCTGAAAAAGCTTTTCCATGCTCAACCCAGGAATTTTTCAGATCCATGTCATCCATTTTTGAAGAACCGTCCTCTTCAGAGGATTGCACTTCAGCTGGAGTTAGATTTGGTGCCTGAGAGGTCCCTGAAGAGCTAGTGGACCCGAATTCCAAAAGAACAGATCTTTGACTGTACAAAATGCCAGTGGCCTAGACACTTCACCTGAAGTGGAATTTGAGACCAGACCCTACAGATCATGCTGATCCTAGTTATGGAAATCTCATGGGATAGGTCATTGATTTTTTGGGTTAGAAGGCAGTTTACCCAAATTTCGACCAGGATGACATGACGGACATCCTGAGTGAAGGTCCTCTAAAAGATGATAAATTGGAATACTCCTGATTCTATTTCAGCAGTAAACAAGAAATATGTACCAAAATACAGACCATCTTTATCAGATCCGGAATATCTATTTAAACATCCCTCCCCCGAAAGTCTAGTGGTTCAAGCTGCAACCTTCACTAGGCAATGGGCTTTCCCCTCAATACCACCAAACAGGGATGATAAAAAAAGTTGCTGCTTGGGTGTGATGCTGGAAATGCATCAGAGGGACAGGACCTCCGTATCCTTGTCCTATACTATTTTTTATCGTGTGTTCTGTCGTGTTTTCTGTGCAGGAGTTCATGTGGGACTCGTGGCTGTGCAGCTTTCTTTTGGTTTTGTGTACAGACCCATGGGATACCCTTATGGCACCCATGGGTGGGGGTACAACCATGTGCCCCTAGGATATGTTTTTGGGCACCTGTGTGTGGCCCACAGAGCAGGATATGGGCTGGTGGCAGCTCCATGCTGAATTTGACAGGTGCTGAATATCCTCCATTTTGGGATACCCAGGCCCTTGCATTGGAATCAGTCGATTCCTGATAGGAAACAAGATGGCCCCTGTGGTCTCTTGCTTTCTATCGCCTGCTACCTTGTTTTACCAAAGTCCTGGGAAGCTCTGACTCTGTCCCTTCCCCCTGACTGGCTGTTGGGTGGTGTTAGGCAGAAACCTGTGCAGTTCCCTTAGGGATCACTGCAAAAGATTTAGGACTACAGGTGGTTGGCAGTAAACCCAATTGGTAGCAGTCTGTACCACCCATATTTACCTGGTAGCTGTGGCTGAGCAGTCAGACTTCTCTCAAGATGAGTAAGGCAGTATATAGAGCGTACACAATAGGTACAGAGATACAGTAGCACAAGCAAACACTGACCAGAGCTTTGGTGTAAAAGTATATAATTATTTATTTAAAGACACACTTGTAAATTACACTAGCACAAAAAGAGGTATGTAAATTCAACACACAGTCGCTATTATATATATACAACCCTGATTACTTCTTAGTGAGAAACACCACTTATTTTCAGACAGAGGTGAGCGCTTAACCTAAAATGGCACTCTAATAAGTTATAAAAAAAGGGAGGGAAAAGCAGAGTTATGAAAGCACACAATTTCAATACTTTTAAAAGAACCACAGTGAGGCAGGTTAGGCAAAGTCTACTGGAGAGCAAGGAAGTTCAAATGCCAGGCCCACTCTTAGCGAGAGCAAGCAAAATGTGTCCAGGATCACACAGTGGGGTTATGCCCAAAGAGTCTTTGTAGATAGTTCGCAAGAGATTGAGATCAAGTCAGGAAAAGTTAGTTAACAGGCCCCAGGCTAACCCAGGTTAGAAAGTCGAGGATTTACTGTCACCCCGAACGATCTGTCGCAAGGGAAGCCAGACTGGACACAGTACCTGAAATGGGAAGGACGCTCCAGCGGGGGCAGTTCCTGGCAGCGGGTGCAAGTCGGTGTTTCGTCCAGAGGAAGAGGAGGTCTCGACGTGGAGGAAAGATGAAGGTCGTTGCGTATGTCTATGGTGTCTTGGGGTAGAGCATAAGACCTAGGCCTGCTCCAAGTACTAGTCTATGACCGGAAATGCCCTGAAGGAGCAAAAGGGGAAATTGGCAGTAGATTGAAACCCCAAAAAATCTCCATCTACCCCGACCAAAAAACCTTCGACCGGCTCGAGAGGCGACTCTCCTCAGAGGAAGAAAGTTAAAAGATCGAGGAGTTGCTCCCACCACTACTCATCGTCGTTGAGGAAGTCGAAGAGGAGGCGCACCATAGGTCGCCTTCTTTGACTTTGTTGTCAGACACCTTCCCTGAGATGGTATCTTGCCCCACTAAAAACTCTACAACTGCTGAGTGGGAAGCGTTTAGAGCGTAAATGCTCAAAATATTTCAACAAAAACCCACGACAAGCCATGCTTGTACCGCACATTCCAAAGAAGCCAGTGTTAGGCAGAAACCTGTGCAGTTCCCTTAGGGACCACTGCAAAAAGTTTAAGACAACAGGAGTAAGCAGTAAACCCAATTGGTAGCAGTCTGCACCACGCAGATTTACCTGGTAGCTGTGGCTGAGCAGTCAGACTTCTCTCAAGAAGAGTTAGGCAGTATATAGAGTATACACAATAGGGCTAAAAATACAGTAGCACAAGCAAACACTGACCAGAGCTTTGGTATAAAAGTATATAATTATTTATTTAAAAACACACTTGTAAAAATACACTGGCACTAATATGTCAAGCAAGTTCAAACACAGTCACTAGAAGTATATACACCTCCCTAGTTAATTATTTGACAAGTCTAGATTGAGACACCACTTATTTAGCAAAACAGGTGAGCGCGTAACCGTAGATGGCACTCCAATAATTTGTTTAAAAAGGGAGAGAAAAGGCAGAATAGGAAAATAACACAGTACCAACACGTTTAAGAAACCACAGCAAGTCAAGAAAGGCAGGGTCTACTGTATAGCAAAAAGTTCATAGGCCATGCCCACTCTTGGAGAGAGCAAGGCGGAATGTGCCCAAGATCACACAGTGGAAATGCACTCAGTCTTTGTAGAAAAGGCAAAAGAGGTTGGATCAGTTCAGAATGATAGTTAGCGGGTCCGAGGTCACCCCAGGATACAGAGTCAAGGATTTATGGGACACCTTGGACAATCTGTTGCAAGGGAGACCAGGCGGGACACAGTACCTGAAATGGTGAGAAAGCTCCAGCGGGGGCAGTTGTTCCTGGCAGCGGGTGCAAGTCGGGGCTTCGTCCAGGGGAAGAGATGATCTTGACGTGGAGGAAAGCTGGAGGTCGTTGCACTGCCAGGGAAGAAACGAGCCGCAGAGTTTTCCGGTTACAAGGTACTACCCTTTTCTTCGTGGTAGTGGTAAACTGTGGTATTCCTGTTGTGGGGTGCTTGGCACAGGAAAGGCGGCCACGAGATGGTCCAGGATGGCGAAAAGACGGGCAAACTGGTTATCCCCACCAGTCAAAGGAAGAAGACTCTCCGGACTAGAGATCTCCTCTGTCGTCGGGAAAAGTGGTGAGACGGTTCAGCAGGGCTCCACCGGTGGTGTCATTGTTGCAGGTCGGCTCAGCTTCTCCCTCCTCGGATTCTTTAGGTCATGTGGCGACTTCTGAAGTTCCAGTCCCCAAAGCCCTGCTTTTAAGCAGAAAACCCCCATTCATCAGTCCTAGCTGTCACTCAAACATGCTAAGTGGTGAGCTGGGCGGCTCACCACTGGGCTAATCACACCATCTTGCGACTTGAGTTGCCAAGGCAACTCTGTCCAGGGTGCCTAAATCCCCCACCCCCTCCCCACGCCCCCTGTGGTACCCAGACAGAGTGGCACCACTTTTGGAGGCTTCTGTGGAGAAGCCCGCCAAAAATGGAACAAAGGGCTCGACTTGGGTTGGAGTCACAGAAGCAAACACAAACACCATTTTGGAACCGAGTTTCGGCAAAAATACAAACCGGTGAATTTATATTAATTTAATAAACCGGCGGTATGTTCGAGGCTATATTAAAAAGTGGTAGCCTTGAACAATGGGAAAATCACATAGGAATATATTTGCGGTCGAATATAAAAAGTAGTATCCACTGCCACCAGCCAAAACTCTGTCGGGGGGACTGGACAGTGCCCCCTCGAACAACAGACCCCAGGGCAATCGAATTGCCCCAACCAGTACGTCCACAATATGATGGTTTGTACTGGTTCTGTTCACAATTTAAGACTAGTAAAGCCAATGGTGACTTTACATGCCCTGGGAGACAGTAGTCAGTCCCAGGGTATGGAGTCTATGTTTGGGGGTCGCTACGACACCCCTGGGTTACTGCACGGAGGGTGCTGTGTAACCCATATACCATAAACACATGAAGCCCTATGGGGTAAAGGACCCCATAGCCCATAACACGCATACAAAGTCTAAGGAACACCTCAAATCATGTCTAAGAGCGGGAGAAAAAGAGTCCCACTCTTAGCAGGAGGAAAAATAAAACCCCAAAAATCCAGCAAAGCTGCTGGGGGACTCACTAGGTTTGGGAAATTAGCCTTTACAGAGAATTCTCCCTAACAGGTGGAAGTTCCATATATGGTGGTGTTGTGGATTTCAGGCCAGACTGGCTGGAGCCTTCCCAATGATTGTATGGTGTGGGTACACCCTGTGGGTGGGACCTGGGTCAATGGAGTGTGTGACGAATATGCACTTCTTGTTGTGGATGTTTAGTTTCTGGTGTTTGACACAATGACTGAGACAGCCCTGCCCGAAACTGGTATGAATGCAGTGTGGAGTGTTGAATGGCTGGGTACTTGTCCCAATACACATAACTTGTTGTGACTGTCTGGAGAGAAGTGATTGGCCTGAATACACTATGCACCTGATTGGCTGCCTGCCTACATGAATGCCCTTCTGACCGATTGGTTGCCAGAGTGTGACCCAGCAGAATGAATGGGAGATCAACTAGTATATCTGGGGGCCTCTCACTGCTAGAATTCATGTTTAGAAGCTGAAGAGAAACTGGAGTTGAAACTGAAGCTTAACCTTGAAGCCCTGCTGGAAGAGAAGTCTTGCTGCTGCTCTACTTCGTCGATCTGAAAGCTGCTGTGTCTCCAAGGACTGACCCAGAGAGGACCTGGTTAGGCTCCCTCTTCCCGAGATACGAGGGACCATCGTGCACCAGCTGATCTTTGCCAAAGCTCCCTGGTAGACAGACCTACAACAGGCTGCCGACCGGCGATGGAAGACCGCCGAGGAATGGCAAGGAGAAGCGCCCGGACACTGTTGTCCATCACCGTTGACGACCACCGTCGCCGACCGGAGCTGCCTTGCTCCCTTTGCCTAAGTAACATTTGATCCAAGGACGCTCTCGCCTGCACCGTCGACCACTTTGTCCCGCCGGAGAAAGTCAAGGCCGCTGATGCGCCGAGGAGCATCCGCTGGTGGGTTTCCCGCCACCTGATGACCGTAGAGACACCAGACGACTCGACGCCCTTGCTGGGCCACAGTTCTTCCCAATCTCTTTGCGGTCCTGAACTATTGTCACTGAGGTGCCCTGCACGCCTCTTCCTTGCAGGACGCCAACACTCGGTCGTCAACGAGCACCGCTAGGAACAAAGCTGCCACCTCACCATCGTCGTTCAACCCTTTTTCCTCTTGGGATCTTGACAATCAGTGGCTCCTGCCTTAAAGGGAGCCTCTCAAGAAGGATCTGTCGACGACCCAACGACAAACTCTGCTATTCCAGGTACATTGGGGTTGTAGAACTATTTTAGACGGAAATAAGACTTCTAGAACAATATATGGACTGGGCTTGTGATATATCTTTACTTGACAGGTTGCCCTGGTTGGGGGAGGGTGGGGGATCTCCACACAGAACTGTGTCTAGGTAACGGTTCCAGTATTCTGGCAATTGTTCTAACCAGCTGCTTTCCTCCTATGTCTATTGTTGGTTACCTCTATTAATTGATTTGTGTGACATTTAACCAGAGTACAGTTGATGCACTTTAAAGGAATCTAATAGTAATTGTGGTACCACTTAGAACTGTATATATTTGCCATTGTAGATTCACTGAGCACAAAGTGAGTTATTGTGATTGTGTACATAACCTTGAACTTAATTATCTAAGACTGTGTTTTAACTAATACAGTGTGTGGACATTCCTTTGTGGGGGCTTGAGGACTACACTATACTTAAGAACCAGCCTGCATCACCTCCTGAGAAGCTAGGCCCCTATTGCTCGTCCATTGCTACCAACAATAGAGAATCTTGGCTGGGGTCCTCTGTGACTCGCTTCTACCATATAGAGAGTAGAAGTACAGACCCCCCCTTTCAGTCTTTACATTGGTCCCGGAACGTTTTTTCTCCGGGCAGCATGGCTCTTAAATCGACAAATGTAACTTGTACTTAAGCAAGATTTACATATACCCTGTGGGACTGCATGACATCAGAGGCTGATCGCATCCCAGAAGGTGAGGAAAGGGATGGTTTCCTGGCTATAGTAAAATATGGTAAAGAGGCTATGGAGGAATGCCTTCAGTCAGGACTGGACACTGCTGATAGTAAAATATGGTAAAGAGGCTATGGAGGAATGCCTTCAGTCAGGACTGGACACTGCTGATGGTCTTATGCAGGTTTGCATGGCTAAGGAAATCTGGCTTTGCGCCTGATGTGCAATCTAGATTACTTAATGTGCCCTTTGACGGCTTGAGGTTGTTTGGCAGCAAGGCGGACGAGAACTTGGAGAAGCTGCAGACCTCAAAAGCGGCAGCAAAATCACTTAGCGCCGCTATAAGACAGCCTCAACAACACTCCTACGCAGGCTCATCTTCCTGGAAGAGACCCCGCTTTCGTTTTGTACTCCTATTTTGGAAAACTGAGGGGGTAGGCCAGTCAAAGAGGCCAATAGAGAAAACCCTTTTGTGGTGGAAAAGGGAGAGTTGCTAGATCAGCCACAGCAGCGGCTAATACCTCATCCGCCACTGCTGCAGCCGCTGCAAACCACGTTGAGGTGTTCACCTACAAGACCCCGGTGGGAGGCAGAATCACTCAGTATCTGCACGAATGGCGGGGCATTCCGTTAGCTGCCTGGGCACTAAAGATAGTGACCCATGCTTACTGCCTTCCTTCTCATCAAAGACCTCAAGATCATCCAATGGGAGCCAACTCTGTAAAAATTACAGACCCGCTCCTTGTGCAGGAGATTTTAACCCTGCTAGAGAAAGGTGCAATAGAACATGTACCTTTAGCGGAAAGGAACAAGGGTTGGTACTCCCCTTATTTTCTCATCCCCAAAAAGGACAGAGGATTGAGACCCATCTTGGACTTAAGAAATTTGAACAAATTCCTTCATGATGGTGACCCTTTCTCAGATCCTTCAGGCTCTTTAGCTTCAGGACTGGCTGATTTCATTGGACCTTCAGGATGCTTACTTTCATGTGCCAATCCATCTCAAGCGCAGAAAGTACCTGAGGTTCGCAATTGGTGGTTCTCATTATCAGTTTCGGGGTCTACCATTTGGGCTGCCCTCCACCCCCAGGGTTTTCACCCAACTGATGGCCGTGGTGGCAGCGAGTATCAGGAGAAGGGGGATTCACGTCTACCTTTACCTGGACGATTGGTTGATCAGGGCAAGTTCACCCGAACCAGACCAGGAACATCTGGCCTTGACCTGCCACTTCTTACACAGACTGGGCTTCTCCCTCAATTACAAGAAGTCACAAATGTTTCCAAGCCAAAGACTCCAATTCATCGGAGCAGTCCTGGATACTTCCTCAGGGAAAGCCTCGCCTCCCGAGGAGAGAGCTCACCACATTCTGCAGATGGTAACACAGTTTCAAAATGCCCAACATCTACCGGCATTCGACTTTCTAACGTTGCTAGCCCTCATGGCATCCTGCATTTTTCTGGTGCCAGAGGCCAGATTGAGGATGAGATCCCTTCAATGGGCCCTCAGGACTCAATGGTCCCAATATTTGAGGGAGATGTCAGATCTTCTGCAAGTCCCAGCCAAAGTGGCTCAAGATCCCCTATGGTGGGCTTGCAAGGAGAATATCCTCAAGGGGGAACCTTTGTGCCAACCATGGTCGGAGATAACGGTAGTGACGGATGCCTCACTCACGGGGTGGGGAGCCCACACCAATGATCTGACAATCAGCGGTCATTGGTCTCCATTGGAGTCCAAACTACACATCAACCTTTTGGAGCTAAGAGCAATCAGACTAGCGCTGAAGGCTTTTCTGCCCTCTGTACAGGGTAAGAATGTCCTGATAATGACGGACAACACAGTGGCCATGTACTACCTCAACAAAAGGAGGTGTAGGATCACTTCCACTGTGCAGCGAGGCAATGCATCTCTGGTTCTGGGCAATGCAAGAAGTAATTTTTCTATCGGCAGTTCACCTAGCCGGAGAGCTGAACACAGCGGGGCTCTGAGCAGGATGAGCACAGTCTCCCACGAATGGGAGCTAGTTCAGGAAATCCTTCAAGAGATCTTCGCCCTTCACCCCTCAAGTGGATCTGTTCGCAACTGGTGCCAACCGGAAGTGCGAGCTATACTGCTCAAGGGAATTTCCTCCAAGAGGAGCTCTAGGGGATGCGTTCGTGGTGGACTGGGTATTTCCACACCTACGCGTTTCCTCCAGTCCCTGTGATTCCTCAGGTAATCCGGAGGTTGAGAAAGTTCAGGAAAACCATGATGCTAACTGCCCCGGATAGGGCCAGGTGGTCGTGGTACCCGGACCTTCTGGACATGTCCATCTGCCCTCCAATACGTCTTCCACAAAGAGAGGATCTTCTCTCGCAAAAGGAAGGTTGGGTTCTCCATCCAGAGGTCAAAACACTGTCTTCACGCATGATTTCTGAGAGGCTGAGATATAAGGATTTGGGACCTCCCGGATGACGTAATGGAGCTTTTGCTTTCGGCCAGAAGGCCAGCAACAAAATCCCTGAACCAGTGTCGTTGGAATAAGTTCAGTAACTAGTGCAGGGATAAGAATGTCGATCCATTTCTTTGTAATACTTCAACAGTACTTTCTTTCCTCTTACACTAGGCCAATTTGGGACTGGAGCACTTTTGTAAAAAAGCATCAATGTGTCGTCCTTCTCTTTTTACGTGGGGGACCACACGCGGCCGTATCCCCGCCCTCCTTAGCTCTGCCCCGCGCATCGTCCTTCAGTCCTTTTCTCTGCGCGGTCGGGGCTGGACGCACTTGCATCACCGGGAAGACCTTTTTTCCTTCCCGTTGTCATACTCTCCTTCTCTGGTTCTGCGGTCGTGTAGTCCTCCGTCTATGCCGGATCGTTTGGGATTTGCTACTTGTTCCTCTTGCGAACATCGCTTCCCTAGGGCGGATCCCCATTCTCTCTGCTTGGAGTGTATGGGACCGGATCACCGTTGGGACTCGTGTTTCTTCTGTGACTCCCTTTCGGTCCGAGCACTTCAGAGCTGTCTTCATCAATGTGAGGAGATCTTCCAGAAGGTTCCTCCATCGCATTTCCAACTCCTCATCGACGGAAAGAAGAGACGCCCAGTAAGTTCCTTAGGGCACCCTGGCCGGGGGACTCCTTCCCAGGATCCTCCGGGTCCAGGAGGGGCTACAAAAGCTCTGCTACCATGGTTTTCCCTGAGGTGCCTCGCAGGCCTAATAGACGTTCAAGGTTTTTCTCTGAGGGTTTCCATGAGGGGCCTGCCGATACCGGATCACGATCCGAGGTTCACCTATCAGGTGCTAATAGCCAGCATAGTCATGCTGAGGTGTTGAGTACCAGAGTTAGCTCCGAAGGAGCTTCCCACACAGACACCATGGTGCGTCCTGAGGCCTCTGAGGCTTTCTGTACCGAACCACGGTTTGAGGCCCCTCTCGGGGGAGCTATTAAGACCAGACTCTGTTCCGAGGTTCCTCTTAACAAGGCTAAGGTGTGTACCAACAGAACTGAAAGGCCTGTTAAAACCTTGTCTGTGAGGTGGATTCCTCAACTTTCCCGCAAACATGGAGTCACCGGTTCTGTTCGAGGGAGCACGGGGCGGTCGTCGACCGTAACTCCTCTATTACCGGCATTACCGAGGAGCCGCCTTAGAGGCTAATTCAAGGGACAGGATGTCCAGTAAACATCCAAGGCCCCATAGTACCGGCTCTGCCGAGGATCCTTGTGTCAAGGCAAAAATTTCAGTCAAGTCCCCTGTCTGTGGAGTCAACTGCCTTATCTAAACATGTGACGCAATTCTCCTCAGATGTTCACAAAATGGCCGGCCTTCCTGTGTGGTCTATGGCGGCTTTTTTGGATTCTTCCCTCACACCCACACTATCAATGGCGGGTGCTGGGAATCTTCCGCCCTTCATATGACTGGCGTACTCGGATGCCACTACCGCATACAGTCTCGTTTCCTGGCAGCCTCTTCGTCAGGATGCCTTTTTCAGGATTTTTCAGAGACATATGCACTCTGACCTCATGAGGGAGTACTTTACGAGCCTTTCTTGTAGCTCTGTCACCAGGGTTTCCCCTGAGGTGCCCCAAGGGCCTAACGGGTATAACGGAGATTCCTCCGAGGGTTCTGACGGACCTGCCAGTACCGGACATTGTTCCGAGGTTCACCATCACAGTGCTAAAGTTAAGCCCAGTTCGACTGGGTGCTGGGATACCAGGGTTTGTCCTGAGATCTCAGTTTCTGGAGCTTTCCCCGCTGTAACTAGGTTGAAACTTGAGGCTCCTCTTGTGCAGGCTAAAATCCATATCAACAGGTCTGAGAGGCCTTCTCTGAGGGTCTTGGCAGTGAGGTATTGTCCTCAACCGTCCCACGCTCAGGGTTGTGGTGGTACCGGTTCTGTTGAGAGGTCAAAGAGGGGGGTCACGGACCGCATTCCCTCTGGTACCGGCTTGTCAGAGATTCCTCGGTTGGAGGCTAATTTTGAGACTGGTTCGAAGATGTCGACTAAGCATCCGAGACCACCCAGTACCGGCTCTGCCGAGGTTCCTTGTAAGGCTAAAGTGTTACTTAAGCCCCGTGACTCTCCTGAGGAGGCAGTTGCCTCAGGTACGCATGTGACGCAGTCCTCTTCATGTGGCGACAAAATGGCGGCCCAACTTGCGTCGCCTATGGCGATCATTTTGGATACCTCCCTTACCTACGTTCGCAACTTCTGGGGCTGGGAGTATTCCTTTCGGCATTAGTAACCTTTTCCGCCCTTCTTTGACTGGCGTGCGTGGGCTCCACTGCCTCATACTGTCTTGCTCCCTCCTGTTTTTGCTTCTCTGATCTATGTGGACCCCCCAGGGGTGGACCCTCCTGGCAACAAGCCTCCTAAATCCTCGGCTGAGGATGAGTTTTTTGGGGAGTTTCAGATGATCATGCACTCTGACCCTTTGAGGATGTATTTCAAGCGTCTTGTCACTCCTGTTCCACCCCGTCCCCGGTGGCTCAGATTCAGTTTTTCTTTTAAAACCTGAGGCGGTAGGCGTGGAGGACCAGTCTTCTGTTTTCGCCTCGTTGGGATGAGCCTTAAGCGGATGAGGACGGCGATGAGCAGCTCCACTCGGTGAGAGTATTCCATGACTGGGAGGGACATGTGTAGCTCTGTTACCAGGGATTCCCCTGAGGTGCCTCAAGGGCATAATAGGCGCACCAGAGTGTTCTCTGCGGGTCCCTCAGAGGACCTGCCAAAACCGGACATGGTTCCGAGGTTCACCATTTGGGTGCCAAGGATCTGCTCAGTTCGTCGTTCGCTCTGGATACCGGGGTACGCCCTGAGGTCTCCGTTTCTGGTGCTTGTCACACCGAGCCACAGCTCGAGGCCCCTCTTGAGGAAGCTATATGTCCCGGGTTAAAACCCAAGATTCCTCTAAATACAGTACCAACGGAGTCGCGGGATCCTCTAAGGGTCCTGTCGGTAGGATACATTCCTCAACCGTCCCACGCTCTGGTGTGGTGGTACCGATTCTGTCGAGGGGGTAAAGGTGATTAGCAGCAGGCCTTCCAGTACTGGCTCTGCCGAGGTTCCTCCATTGGAGGCTAATTCTGGGTCAGCTCCTAGGATGTCCACTAAACATCCTAGATCTGCCAGCACTGGCTCGTCCGAGATCCTTGTTCCAAAGTTAAGTTATTCTTAAGTCCCCTGACTCCCCTGAGTGGACAGTTGCCCCATTTCTCCTATGACGCAGTTCTCTTCAGGTGTTGACTAAATGGCAGCCCAGCCTCCTTGGTCCATGGCAGCCATTGTGGATACCTCCCTTACACCAACTTTCATGTCGACTGGTGCTGGGAGCTTTTCCTTTGGGGCCGAGCAGTTTTTTCCACGCTATGTAGACAACAGGGAACTGTTTGTTGGTCCTGGCAACAGCTTCAGCTAAGGCCCCTTGTACAAAGGGTTTAGGGTCTCAAACTCGGTCCTTCTCTGGGATCAGGGGGTTTCACGGTCGCCGTGTGCACCGATCTGAAACTCCTGTTAGTAGCCCTGCCTTTAAGCGGCAGCAGCAAGGTGGTTGGCTTTTCTTTCTGCCAGCAGCCATCCCTACAGGGACAGATCTCCCTGCTTACAAATCACTAAATGATATTTTTTTGTCGGTCACACTACACTTCGGTGGGAGAACGAATATCGTCTCATCTAGAGGCGTGCCAAATCATCACCGAAAAATGGTGGGCTTTGTCCATCGTTTAGGTGGGTTTTTGCTTGCCCTTTCCTCCTACCCCACCCTTAAAACCTCTCTTCCGACAGACTGTTCCCCTCATGGAGCAAGGGAGGGGCTAGTACTGCTGTCCTTTCACAGTGCTCAACCAGGCTGCCCTGCGCACTATCTTCGATCTTTCCGAGAGAAATTCAAGTTGATCACGCCCCTGCCAAATAAAGTCCTCTCTTTGAAAGGGCGATTGACTCAGTGTGGTGGTCTTCCAGGATGCGTAAATGCACGTTCTGACTTGGAGCCCGCATATGAAATATCTGCGGTTCTCTGTGGGAGCAGAACACTTCAGATTCGGGTACTCTTTTTGGTCTCGGCACAGCGAGACACACTGGAAACTACTCTGAGGGGCCCTGCAGTGGTCTCCCAATACCAGATCTTCTTCCAAGGTACCCCATTTGGGGCTAAGGCTGACCCCAGTTCTGCTGTGGCTTTGGATAACGGGCGAGGCGACGCTCATAAAATAACTTCTTTCTTCCAGCTCGAAGGTGCGATGGATTGTGAATTCAGGTAAGGATCAAAGGTATTGCTCTTGTTCTAATCTCTTCTCCTTCTTTCTTCCTTTTTCTAGGAGCTCCAGACTTGAGGCGGGCGTGGTAGAAGACTGGATGCAGTCTTGCAGGCACGGTGAGCGTTATGCTGCTGGATGCAGAATAACGCGAAGCGTGTGCTGCTCTTCAGGCGTGGTTTAAATAGCCTCCAAAGTAGTCCCAGGTAAGTATTCCTCCCCAGCCCCACCCGAGTAAAAAAAATAGTCCCTAGGTAAAGTAGTCCCTTCCAAGCCTCTTTTGGCTTGGAGCTCTTGCAGCATGGTCTGCATCAGGTGAGTTTGCAGCATGGTCTGCATCAGGTAAGTTTTAATCTATGAGCCTGGTGCCTATGGCGCCAGGACTGACTCTCCATATGAGCCTGGCGCCATAGGCACCAGGACTGCACCCAAATAGCCCCTAGCAGGGGTTGTTGGGCTTGCTTACAATAACTTCATGCCTGCTTCTGGGGTTGCTGGACTTGGTCTGGGTCCCCGGGGGTAGGCATCATGACACCTGCAGAGAAGGACGACATTAGGACAATGGACTTGTTTGGAGAGTAGAGGGGGAGTTGGAGGTGATAGAATAAATTGATGAAATTGTTCAACATGAGGAGGTGGTAGAATAGAAGAAGGAATTGAAGGGGTTGTACAAAATCAGGTGAAGATAATAGAGCATATTAGGCCATAGATAGTGGCAGTCGGGTGGTTGTGAAATGAGGACTTGAAGAGGAGGTTAAGAAACATCAATGTGAGGTGGTAGAGGAAAGTAAGGAGGTGGTTAGCTGAAATCGGCAGGTGGTGGTAGAGGAACCTTAGTAGAAGGTTAAAGAGGAACAAGTCAATGTAATTACAGGAAGGTTGAATGGGGCGTGTTGGGCCCAATACAGGTTTTAGGGCAAAGACCTGATTCAAAGGGGTCAGGCCCATAGTGGGAAGAGCCACGAGAGCATAGTTAAAGTGCTGTGGTTGACCAGGACCAGAATAGAATAGAGAGGCATCTAGGAGGGGTTGGGGTAGCTCTCAGAATCTGGAAAATCAGAGAACCATTCAGGGCTCACTAGGGAAGGTATGTCTAGCCCATGCTCCTCGGCTCCACCTGTTGCTACTTTGGATGCTCTTCTAGATTCCACAGAGTTTGAAGGCTGTACTCGGCCACCTATGAGGATGCTTGAATGGCAGGGACTGAAACAGATATTGAAAGAAGAGACTTGTTAAAAGAAGAAAGGGTAAGGGAAACCCCATAAACCAGAGACTAGCAGAGAGAAGCGAGGGTGTGGGAAAAGCCCAGGAGATGAGAAAGGAGGAAAGAGTATGATTTCAGTCCACCACAAGGGATTTCCAGCAAGACGTACGGGAAGGACAAAGAAACCTTCAACCTGATTTCCTGGACACTTCAGTCAAGTGGAGATGTCGTATGCCGGTGATAACAGGATTCACCTCCTGTATCGGGAGCTTCCCGGCCTCAGACCACAGTCCCTGCATGAGGTGCCTGAGCCCTGACCAAGTCTGGTACTTTTGCCTGTCGTGCTCGGCTCTCGTCTCCCACGCACTTCGACGACTTAGCCAAGATCAGCACTTCCCTGCTACAGTCGATCAACGTTGCAGAGTTTGCGCACTGTTGAGGTAAGAACACAATATTGTTTAAGCACCTGTGACGGGTCAAAAGGAGTACGCAGACTCTTTAAGGACATTTTTCAGCAAGGTTTCAAACTTAAACAGTTCACATTCAATAAGAATATTCCACTTCTCCAGCATGGGGTCTGGCATGGATTCACATGCTCATGAATATTCCCCGTCAGGCTGGGAATCCTCGGTACAGAAAAAAATCAGTATCAGTTTCGTTTCTGATCTGTCTTTCTTAGTAGTAACCAATCACTGATCTCTGGGTCATACTGCCCACAGCCAATGACTGCCCCCTCCCTAAGCCCCGCCTCTGGCAGCCATCCTCAGATTTTTACCACACGTTCAAGTGTTGGGAGACCTCGTGCTATAGCTCTCAAGCTTTTGCTGCGATTTTGCGCTTTTTCAAAGAGAATTTCTCATTTTTCGGTTAGATTGAGCCTCAAGCTCCACCGTTTCTACATCCGATCAACGGGGGTCTCTTTAGGAAGTTTCTATGCCCCTCAAGGGTGAAGATTCCGTCGAGCGACACTTCGGAGGATTCCAGAAGTTTCTGAGGCCTACCCCGGACATGGCCCAGGAGAAAGGAAGCTCGACGCCCGGGAAGCTGTTCAGGGCCTGCCCTGGATGCCAGCTGCAGAATGTGTTCAAGGAAGACGAGCATTCCTTATGCCTCTACTGTCTTCACAAGGACAAAACGCACGTGGAGAAGGACTGTGCATTTTGTGGGAACATGTCTGAACGGACCATGAAGGATCGGCATCTTCGTCTCGCCAACTGGCTGGAGGGAAAAAGCCTGTCAGGTGAGAAGAAAAGGGAGAAATCTGAGCGGTCTTCTAAGTCCTGTGAGGGCGCCCCGGCGACGGGGGCCCAACAGAAGGCTAAGCACCGCAAGTCCGGGAACCGCCGAACGGTCGGGCTCCTTGGCTGCCAGGAAGGGCGCATCCTCCCCGGCGCCATCGACCACGAGCCAACGCTCTGGCTCGGGTAAGAGGAAATCCGAGAACCCGGCAAAGCTTCTGGAGAGGCCCCGGTTGATCTCAAAGATTTCAGCAGAGGGGGAGCGAGGCGAGGGGCCCTCCCCCAAGGTGAAGGCCTCAAGCACGCAGTCGGTGACAAAGGCCTTGATTCACCCAGCCAAGGCCTCTATCGAGAAAGTCGCAGCAACCCTGGCTCAGCCTGTGGAGGTGACACCAGTGGGAGCGACCTCGGGGCCCAGAGTCTCCCTGCCACCTCGGAGGGAGGCATCTTCCAAGCCCATCGAAAGAACCCCCAAGAAGAAGTTGTTCCCGGCGAAGAAGGAAGGGGGGGTGCAGTGGCCGTCGTGGATACAGACACCGCCTCCGAGGAGGAGCTGGTCGAAGTCCTTGAGAGCCACGACGCGGGCATGGAGGAGGACCAGCCCGTCGAGAGGTATACCGACAACAGAGACGACGAAAGCGACGGAATTGCCGACGAGGCCCCAGACCAACCGTCGCAGTCAGTGCCGCAGGAAAACTTGGCGGCCATTTTGATGGCAATACAATCCCTATGCACTGTTAGGCAGAAACCTGTGCAGTTCCCTTAGGGACCACTGCAAAATATTTAAGACTAGAGGTGTTTGGCAGTAAACCCACTTGGTAGCAGCCTGTACCACACAGATTCACTTGGTAGCTGTGGCTGAGCAGTCGGACTTCCCTCAAGAAGAGTTAGGCAGTATATAGAGTATACACAATAGGTACAGAGATAAACCCCAAAAATCCAGCAAAGCTGCTGGGGGACTCACTAGGTTTGGGAAATTAGCCTTTACAGAGAATTCTCCCTAACATGCACTGCGATAAGGACGAGATTGCCTTTACCCCCGACGGAGGAGCCGGAACCAGGCCCAACGGAAGAGCCAGGCGCAGGCCCGACAGAGGAGCCAGGGGCAGGCCTGTTGGGAAGTCCACCACTGAAGAGGAGAAGGACACATCATCCTACCCCTTTCCAGCCCTCGAGGCCCGCTCAGCCCTCATTCCCGTCCACGATCCGCGGGGAGTACACAGGCACGGCCACGACGGGCACGGACGACGACGGGGTGGACCTCCCGTCGTCCCACCTTCCCCGGGCTTCACCGCCCGAGGAGATTGGATCCTTCCATGCGATGATCTCCAGGGCATCCGAGCTTTTCCAGCTCTGCCCCGAAGAGAAGGAGGGGTTCCTCTATCAACGTCGCAAGGCCAAGAGGAAGACGGTCCTCGCGGTCCCGCTACTGGATGACATCGGGAACGGGGGATTTTCCCTCCTCAAGAACCCGTCCACGACGCCGGCGAAAAGGGACCGAAATGAGAAGAAATACTGGGTCCCCGACGTGGCCCCTCTATGCCTTAGAGCACAGCCGACCCCGGATTCGGTCGTCTCGGCGGCTGCCAGGAAAAAGGCGGGGGTGCCATCGGCCTCGACATCGACTTCCCCGCTGGACGGCGAGGGAAAGAAGCTTGACGCGATGGGACGAGTCATCACATCGGCGGCACAAAGATTAAGGCGGCCACCGCCCTGGCTATCGTTGCCCGTTACGACAGGGAACTCTGGTTTAAAATCGCTCCCCTGTCTGACTTCCTGCCGGACGACAAGAGGGCTGAAGCCCTGGAAATCTTGCAAGAAGGCGAGGTGGCTTCGGACAACGCCATAACGGTGGCGACAGACATCGCGGACACCGGTCTCCGTCAACTGGGCAACAGCGTTTGCCTCAGACGGCGCGGTTGGCTTAAGGCGACGGATTTCCGCCAAGACGTACAAGCCAAAGTTTTGGACATGCCCTTCAACCGGAAACACCTGTTTGGGAAAACAGTGTTATGCTCACCTGGCTCCCACAGAGTCATCGATTTGGACTGGACTGCTGCGATCTCCACCAATGTGATGCATAGGGCCGAGATGACGGACTGGACTGGCCCACCTAGCTTTGTTTGCTTGGCCCGTAGGAATATTCTTCTGCGAGTGGAGAAAGGGAATTAACCACCCGTGGAGTTGAGCGTAAATCCCCCCACCCCGTTGTTCTCCCCACTGATCACCTTGGATGTCCCCTCTTATAGTCTCCCCTGATGATTTGAAAAGATGAGCTCTCCATCCTGCATTGAGCGCAGGGGCACGTAGATAACCAGTTGTTTCACTGGCTCGAAGGAATTGGTGAGTTCCAGGACAATATTGACTCAGATATCCCCGGCAAGACGCCGTAAGTATGTAGTTCGTAAGAGTTCAAATGCCTGACTTTCACTCTTGTCTGATTCCTTGCAGGTTGCAGCTTGACCTTACTGAAGAGTTCCTCTTGGCAACCGGTAATGTTCTGGTAAGGATTTGTATTATCCAACACAGTTCGATAAAATAATGTCCATATGTAACCTGTTGCTTTCTCCCTTATTCAGGCGCTGAGAGAAAGTATGAAGTCTCAGGGAATAATGCCTCCGGTGGTAAAAACCAGGTAAGTCTTTTGTGGTGAGGAGGGTTCCCCTTGTTTCACCTTGCTGTCCTTTTGTTTCCCCTTAGGGGCCGGGGTTCGGCTAGGATGCAGTGGAAGCTGCGCCGACCCGTGAAGAAGAATAGTACCCCCAGTGGTAAAATCAGGTAAGTCTATGGGGGTATTCCTCTGTGTATTCCCTTGGCTCACCTTGCTGTTCTTGTCTTCTCCTTAGGTGCCGGAGTGCGGCAGGAACATGCAGGAGGATGCAGTGAAATGTGAAGATGCTGTGAAGGCCGGTGAGTTCAGCGCGGCGCTGCAGCAGGCCGAGGCGACACGCATAAAATAACTTCTTTCTTCCAGCTCGAAGGCGCGATGAATCCGGAATTCAGGTAAGGATCAAAGGTATTGCTCTTGTTCTAACCTTTTCTCCTTCTTTCTCCCTTTTTCTAGGAGCTCCAAACTCGAGGCGGGCGTGGCAGGAGACTGGATGCAGACTTGCAGGCACGGTGAGCGTTACGCTGCTGGATGCAGAATAACGCGAAGCGTGTGCTGCTCTTTGGGCGTGGTTTAAATAGCCTACAAAGTAGTCCCAGGTAAGTATTCCTCCCCAGCCCCAAACGAGTAAAAAAATAGTCCCTAGGTAAAATAGTCCCTTCCAAGCCTCTTTTGGCTTCGAGCTCTTGCAGCATGGTCTGCATCGGGTAAGTTTGCAGCATGGTCTGCATCGGTTAAGTTTTAATCTATGAGCCTGGCGCCTATGGCGCCAGGACTGACTCTCCATATGAGCCTGGCGCCGTAGGCGCCGGGACTGCACCCAAATAGCCCCTAGCAGGGGTTGTTGGGCTTGCTTGGGGTAACTTGATGCCTTCTTCTGGGGTTACTGGACTTGGTCTGGGTCCCCGGGGGTAGGCATCATGACAAACAGTCGATGAGTCCCTGCAAGCCATCAAGACGGACACAGAGACAGCCCGGGCCCTGGGAGTTCTCCAGCAACAACAGCCGTCCTTTCGGAACACCGGAGGCCAGCAAGGGGCCTCCAAAGGTTCCGGCAGCGGCTCTTCTACCTACCGTCAGGCGGCCAGTTCCTCGTCGCAGGAAGCCTATAGAGGCCAGGACAAGTCGGGTGGTTCCCGCCGTCGTCGCCAGGGAGGTCAAGGCGGCAAGGAGGCCTCAAAACAGGTCTGAACCAACCGTGGCGTCGGGCCCCTACCAAAGCACCCCGGTGGGAGGCCGGGTGGCGAAGTTCGTCAGCGTGTGGGAGTCCATCTCCACTGACCGTTGGGTGCTGAAAACCCTGGCCCATAGGCACGCCCTCGAATTTCTAAAGAAGTGCCCTTGTGTGCCACCAGTGGCCAGAAAGGAAAACCACGTATCCCAGCTGCCGCTGAAGGTAAGGGCGATGCTCAAGAAAGGAGCCATCAAGCTCGTCCCAAAGAGGCTTCGGGGCTCCGGAGTCTACTCAAGATACTTCGTCGTAAAGAAGAAGACAGGAGGTTGGCGTCCCTTCCTGGACTTGCGGCGACTGAACAAGTACATCAAGGCTCAGAAGTTCCGGATGGTCACACTCCAGCACGTGCTGGGACTGCTGGAGGACGATGATTTCCTGTCGTCGTTGGACTTGGAGGATGCCTACTTTCACATCCCCATTCTAAAAGGACACCGAAAGTTCCTCAGGTTCGTTGTCCAAGGACGGCACTACCAGTTCAAGGCCCTCCCGTTCGGATTAAAGTCGGCACCCAGGGTGTTCACCAAGTGCCTAGCACCTGTGGCGGCGTGGCTACGCCTGCAAGGTATCCACGTCTATCCCTACCTGAACGACTGGCTCATCCGAGCAAGGTCAAGGGAGCTCGCCGTAGAACACACAACGAGGACCGTCCAGCTGCTCACGGACCTGGGATTCTCCATCAATTTTCCCAAATCCCACCTGGCCCCGTAGCAAGTCGCCCTGTTTCTGGGAGCCAAGCTCGACACAGTGGCGCGGCTGGCCTCCCCGTGGGAGGAAAGGACGGAGGCCATCCTGGGCTAGGTGCAGCGTCTGCTGGCCGCGGACGAGGCCAGGGTAAAATCCATCAAGTCCCTCCTCGGGATGATGTCCTCCTGCATATATCTGGTGCACCTCTGCAGACTTCGGATGCGCCCTCTTCAAGAGTTCCTCGACGCCCGCTGGATTCAAGCGATGGGCAGCTTCGAGGACAGGATTCCGCTCAACGAGACTTTCCGTCAAGCGATCCAGTGGTGGGGTACCCGCTCTCATCTGATGGCGGGCACAGACTTTCAGACCCCAGCTCGCCAGGTAATGGTGACAACGGATGCCTCCCTGGAACGGAGATCTTCACGCGAGAGGCCTTTGGCTCCCAGAGGAGAAGCCACTCCACATCAACATCTTGGAGCTCCATGCAGTGTTCTGGGCCCTCAGGTCTTTTCTTCCGTCCCTCAAAGGCAAGGTGGTGAGGATCTTCCCCGATAACACCACCATGATGTTCTACATCCCAAAGCAGGGTGGAACCAGATCCCCAGCCCTGTCCAAGGAAGCCCAGGACCTGTGGCATTGGGCCGTCGCCCAAGGGATGTTTCTGGTGCCTTTTCATCTGGCAGGGATAAAAAACACCATCGCTGACTCACTCAGCAGGGAGCTGCGCTCGTGCCACGAGTGGGAACTACACCAGTATCACATGGATCGACTCTTCCAACGATGGGGCAAACCCCAAATCGATCTGTTCGCGACGGCGACAAACTCCAAATGCCAGAGGTTCGCCAGCAGGTTTCGCCAGCCGAGGAGCATGGGCGATACTTTCTCGTTCCCCTGGGATGGCCTATTCCTTTATGCATTCCCCCCGTTGCCATTGCTGCTCTGGCTCATGAACCAGCTCAAGAGGTCCCGGTGCAGGATGATTCTCGTTGCACCGGCGTGGCCGAGACAGATCTGGTTCCCGGACCTTCCGGACTTGTCAACGTCCCCACCAGTCAAGCTGCCGGCGGACGCGGATCTTCTCTCCAGAGAAAGAGGCGCCATTCTTCACCACGACCCGAAGTCGCTGAACTTTCAGGCCTGGCTCCTGCAGCACTAGAGTTTGGAGTATACAATATCCCGGCTGACTGCAGAGAGGTTCTTGCAAAAGCCAGGGCGTCCTCAACTCTCAAGTGTTATGGACATAAGTGGAAGAGGTTCTCTGTCTGGTGCCGTGCACAGAAGATTAACCCTCTGCGGATTACGGCCCCTCAAGTGCTCCCGTACCTACTGTTGCTGGCCAAAGGTGGACTAGCTCACGCCTCCATCAAAATACATCTGGCTGCGATTTCCCGATACACCCGAATCATGGGACGGGTGTCTTTGTGGTCCTATCGCCTGGTGAAAGAATTTATGAAGGGATTGTTCCGATCGTTTCCGCCGGTGAAGGCTCCTGCCCCGGCGTGGGAGCTCAACGTGGTGCTGACCAGGCTCATGGGGGCCCCATTCGAGGCTATGCATTCGGCGCCATTGAAGTTCCTATCGTGGAAGACGGCATTTCTCGTGGCCATCACCTCCGCACGAAGAGTGGGAGAGATCCAGGCCCTATCTTGCAAGCCTCCATACTTGACTTTTCACGACACGAGGGTGGTGCTGAGGACGCACTGCTCCTTTATGCCCAAGGTACCGTTGGACTTCCACCTTAACAAGCCCTTGGTGTTACCTGTTTTCTTCCTGTCTCCTTCATCGCCGGCCGAGAGGACTTTGCACTCGCTGGATGTGGCTAGAGTGCTGAAGTTCTACGTGGACCGCACAAAGAGTTTTCAGAAGACCTCACAGCTGTTTGTGAACTTTGGACCAGTGAACCAAGGGAAGGCTCTCTCGAAGGCTTCCATTTCCAGATGGCTCTCCGGCTGTATCATGTACTGTCACTGGTTGGCAAACCGACCGTTGCCTGGCCGTCCGAGAGCCCATTCGACCAGAGCGATCGCTGCTACCACGGCGTTCTTGTCTGGTGTGCCCCTGCTGGACATCTGCAGGGCTGCTACGTGGAGGTCGACGCACACCTTCACGAGATTCTACTGCGTCGACTGGGATTCCAGGGAGGAGTCCAGAGTCGGCCAAGCAGTGCTGCGCAACCTGTTCGCCTGAAGGTGGGCCTGGTGAGGAGGTAAGAGTTGCTTAATGTTGAGTTTATGTATTGCTTAATGTTGAGCCTTTTGCCACCTCCCGTGGTTGTGCATGTGTGTACTGCTAGATAATCTTATATTCATGAGCATGTGAATCCATGGCAGACCCCATGCTGGAGAAGGAACAAGTTACTTACCTGTAACTGTTGTTCTCCAGCATGGGTCGGGCATGGATTCACATGCGAACCCTCCCGCCTACCCCTCTGCGGCTCTTCATTTGGTCATACTGCCACTTCACGTGCTACCAAATCTGAGGATGGCTGCCAGAGGCGGGGCTTAGGGAGGGGGCAGTCATTGGCTGTGAGCAGTATGACCCAGAGATCAGTGATTGGTTACTACTAAGAAAGAGTAGTCTGCTTCAGGCCTTCAGGTTGCCACATTCAAAGGGTATATGGCGGCCCTGTCTGTGTTCAAGAGGTCCCCAGACCAAGGTTCCTTTTTTACTATTCTGGTCATGTCCCAGTTCTGAAGGGCCTTCTCGTGTTTCCGCCAACCCCATTTGTTGTCCCAGGTTGGGATCGTAAACTAGTTTTGACTACTTGATGGCGACTCCGCTTGAGCCTTTGCACTCATGGTCTTCGCGGCTGTTATCCCTTAAGACAGCCTTCTTGGTTGCAATCACATCTTCCAGGAGGATTAGAGAACTGCAAGCCTCCCTTTTTGAAGTTCTTTTGTGAGAAATTCTTAGTCCGACCCGGATTCCTTCCTAAAGGGGGTTCACAGTTTCAGCTGGCCCAGTCTGTTGATTTACCTGCCTTTTACCCTCCTCTACATCCCTCGAAAGAGGAAGAATGGTTCCACCGCCTTGACCCCAAGAGAGCGTTACATTTCTATGCTGCTTGCACATCTGAGTTTAGGAAATCAGACCAGTTGTTCGTGTCCCATTCCTTGTCTAGTAAAGGTTTTGCCATCGCTAAACAAACCCGGTCACGTTGGATTATTTTGTGCATATCCGAGTATAAGCAATCGGCAGGCATGGAGCTTCCAGCGGGCATCGGGGCCCTCTCAGCCAGAAGGGTTTCAGCCTCTACAGCCCTCCAGAGAGGGGTTCCTGTTAGGGATATATGCTGAGAAGCCACTTGGTCATCCTTTCATACATTCACCAAGCACTATGCCTTGGATGTTGCACGGGGAGCTGATGCAAGGTTTGGTAGGGGGATTCTACAGAATCTACTGGTTTAAATCTTTCTGCCCTTCACTGTTATTCTAACTGCTTGGGGAGTCTATCAAGATGAGGAATCTGCGGGAGAAAAGCAATGCATTGAAGGAGAAATTACTCACCGTAATGATCTTTCTATAGGTTCTTCTCCCGCAGATTCATCATCGTCCCTCCCATCCATCCCAGCTTAGAAAGTTCTGTGGGTAGTCCCTTCTGTCCAAACAAGAAGGCATCTGGTGATGTATCTTGGATGAGCGCTTCTTTCTCATTCTTAAAAAAAAAAAATGGATTTTTCAATAATTGTTGTCGGGGATCACCCTGTTGGGATGTAACTTTGTTAAAGTTTTTAACGGCTGATTAGCCTCCTTCTGTGTTTTTTTTTTTCCTTCTGCCGCATTGAAACGCGGGGGGAAAAAAGGGAGGAACTGAAGCATGGGGGCGTAGGGATGTGCTAAATATATATATAATGCCTGACATCTCTTCTGGAGCCGACAATCGAGAGATGAGACGGATCGACGGCCGAGTCGAGGTCCACTACCCCCCTGTCAAAAGGTTTGCGAACAGCAGAGCTAGATGATGGATATATGTCAAGATGAGGAATCTGCGGGAGAAGAATCCATAGAAAGACTATTACAGTGAATAATTTCTCCTTCATCCCAGTCCTGATAGTTGACTGTTTGACAGACCCATATATGCCATCATGTTTACTGGTGAAGGGAATTCCTCACAGGAACATGTGTCCTTGTCCCCTAGGGAGGAGTCTCTCCCAGTGAGGTCCCACTTGCTTCTACTCATAGAGAGGGTGTTGCAGAGCAGGCTCGCCTCCCTAGCCTCACAGGGGGGCTCCCGAGTGGGGAGAAGCAATGAATTCCCACACACCCCAGTGCAGCAAGTTCTTTCCTGGGACGGCCAAGTAGGAGAGGGGTCCTCTGTAGCCTCCAAAACACACCGGGGTGGCCCAAAGGCTAGAATGACTGACAGCGACTCTTGGGCTGAGGGTTCTTCATAGCCTAGTACCAGCATATGTTCTGAGGAGGCAGGTGTTAACAGCTACATCTTCGCTGAGGGGACCTCCCAAACCTACTCTCGAGACTCCCATTGGCCCACCTACAGGGATACATCCCGAGGGTCTCTCGAGACCTAAATCCAGGGGCTCCATGTTGGTAGCTAAAAGCACTTGTTTCACTTAATCCACAGGCCTCAGCACTCACAAAATGGCTGACCAAATCAAAATGGCACCCAAAGAGCACACCAGTAAATCAAGGGACTTGAAACTGGATCAGCGGCCAGATCTTTGCCAGGGTAGCTGGCTACGAGGTCTTCACACATTACCACAACAGTCATCCGTGCCTCGTTTGTGGTGGAGGTCTGATGGCTAGTGCACTTCATATCTGACCTAAACAGCTGCACCACATCCATGGAGCCCTACAGCCTGGAAAGCCCAACACAGACAACCGTACAGGGTCCCACCTATGTCACCTTGTATTAGTCTTCCTCTGGCACATCCAACCACCATGTGGACTCTTTACTACAACCACCCAGTGTCAGACACCCGAGGACAGGTTTTTAAACAGGTTTCAAACCCTCATGAGGTCTAGAGCCATGATGGCGTATTTTAAAGGAATTATCAATGAGATTCCTCAACCGCCTGCATCTTCAGTCCCCCCATCTCATCATGACTGCACTACATCTGCACCAAGCCTCTCCCAGGCTCTGGCGACTGCGCCATGCAGCCTCAAACCATGCGGATGCCACCTGTCCCTCCTCCGCCAGCTGCCTAGCAGCCAACATCTCCGACATTGGATCTTGCCGAACCTCTGGACAAAGATTCATAATAAAGTGAAGCTGAGAATGACATTCCTCATTCAGCTAAGGCTTTTCATGACGGAATACTTGGCCTGTCGGAATTTCTAGGAGTTTCCACTCCTGAGTAGCCGCAATAGGAATTAGGGGTTCTTTCTGAGTTCCTGGTGCTCACATCTTCTGGCAGATAGAGATTACAGATCCAGAACAATGTCTTGGCAGAGGCTAGCAAACACCTCACACAGTGCAAGCCACCAATGAGAAGCTCAAGCAGCGTCACAGGCCCCTTGCTTCTGAAAAATTGTGCCTAACCACTCACCCACAACCACTGATTGTGCCTCACCACATACTGAGCAATTCAGGAAATAAGAACCCCTTTTTGTTAACATTTGTGGTCAGCACCACCGCTGTCGGGCCTCCAAAGACAGGATTGCCAAGTGGCTTGTCTCAGGCATCGGATACTGATATTCCATGCAGATGCGTGAGCCTCCCAAGGACATTCATGCTCACGCCAGCGGAGCCAAGGCCACAGCTGTAACCTTTCAACGCAACATGCCGTGGGATGTGTTAGGAAAGATTTCATTTATGTGCAATTTTCCCTCCATTTATGGATCCCCCCCCCAAAACTTTTTGTTTTTGTTTGGATTTCCTATCCCGACTTTTTCCAGTGGAGCCCAGTCTTCAGCTGAACTCTCCTGGGCTTTTGCTCACTTTATGGGGAAATTGACACGTCCTTCAGACTGTTACCACTGGGAAACTGTTTCCCTTAGTCTTTGACTATGTTGCCATTTCTTAGTGACTTTTTAACAGTGCACAATGTACCTTCCAGTAGCGTGTGCTGGGGTCCCTTTTTATTTTATGGCCCCAGTCCGCCTCAAAGGATTTTTTGGTGATTGTACAAATGTGCCTGGGACGAACTGGTCGCAGCAGTTACTTTTTATAATGTTTTACTTCTTTTTACTGAATCATATTGTGTTTATTGCATTCGGTTCAAGACTGTGGCCAGGTCCGAAAATGGTTGAGCCACAAAGTCTTTTTTTCTGCCCCATGGCCATTTTGTCCCTTGCCTTCACCCAGGTCGAATAACTGGGTTTTCCTTATTTGGGCAGGCAGCCTCCCGCGAAAACCGATCTCTTTAGCTGGCTTCTGTCTGTCACTTGTGAATGCCCAGGAAGCGATTTGGGATTGTCTGGTCCAAATCCACACTACTGGTGCCAGGATATCTGAAGTGCTTGAATGACTGCGACCACCATGGACCATAATTGGTCCATGACTGGGATGCCTGCAAGAGAGCACATCTTCGATTGGAAGTCCTTGATTTTGTCACAAAGCTCATCTTGGATAAGAAAAGGGGCTCTGCATCCATTACAGGTTGATCACCTGAGTTTGCACCAAACTACAAAAGGATCCAAGTCTCCTGCACAAAGAAACAGACTTGTGAAATCGCTGGACACGCTTTGGAAGATTTTGGCATCCTTCACCCTCTGCTGTCCTGTCGGACCAATGCCTGCTTCTTTGATCCAGAAGGCATGCCAAGGCGCTTTGCCCCTTTGGAGTAGTGGGAACAACTACTCTCGGTGCCCCCTACTTACCCGCCAATCGAGCCGCTTCTGAAGTGTTCCTGGGCCATCCAGTGAAATGTACAGCTCTTTCAGAGGGTATCCCACAGAACCACCGCCGGTTCCAATGCAAACCCAAGACATGGGACTTTGCTTGCTTGTTGTCCCGTGGATTCTCCCACCAAATTTCTCAGGCCTAGCTCCTCTGAGTCCCGAATTAAGAGAGTGTGTAATGCTGCCCGCACCTGTGATTCCCACGTCACTACTTGTTGGTGATGGTCACTGTAGATCCCTTGCTGTTCTACTCTCCTGTGCCCGGAAGCCTGCTGCACTGGAATTTTCTTCATACTTCTTCGGAAGCTGAGAAAAGGCAACTGTCCCGTCACGGACGATCGTTCTCCCCCGCAGCCGCTGAGAGCCGGAGAGCTGCAAAACTGCAGGACTTGAACCTACTAGCGACTCGACTAAACTGGCAAAGTTTGGTCCGGACTGTGCCCAGGGTCGGTGAGTACTTGCATCACTTAACTGTGACCCCCTGGCACAACCAATCACTTTTACGCACAAGTATCCCTTAAATGGTATTCGAACTTCACTGGTTTAGCCAGCGCTCCCTAGCAATTCTCGTCGTTCGAACACTGCTTTGTCACTGAGGGCAGGGCCTACTCGAATAGTGGGAACCAATTCTTCATTGACTCAAGCCCCTTCCTGACTTGCTACAGCCCTGCTAAGAAGACCCACTTTTTTCTTCACCTGCACGTGTGTGTGTGTGTGTGTGTGTGTGTGTGTGTGTGTGTGTGTGTGTGTGTGTGTGTGTGTGTGTGTGTGTGAGAGATAGTGATATCACTGTTTTCGCATTTCTAAAGTTACTTGCGTCTATTGGTCCGGCTGACAAATGTATAGATATTTTTTCATATGCACTTGTCTAAGAGTAATTTGTGGTTCGTTGCTGTGTGTGCTCATTGTGGCCTTCTGTTCACTCTCGCCCCTTCCAAGACTTAGTCGTGACTGCCTGCCAAGCTACCTAGAGTGGTCTGGCTTGTCCAGAAGGTTCCCCTGTTTCACTAAACCGAGAGTGGCCTCCTAAACCTCTACCCACCAGGTCAGATTTTAGAAATCCATTTTAACGTGATTTATTAGCAAGCCCACGGGATGGAACATAGGACAAAGAAAGTTACTCATGGTAGTGTCTACTGTAGTCATAGTCCATAGTCCCTTTCCCTCCATACAACTGACCATCCGTCCCCTGTAAATGGGTAAAATGGTAGTAGCCGACGAGCCGTCAAGTACTGTTGGACGAGCAGGAGTGGACTATTTTCTATTTTGAGGGGCCCAGAGAAATCGGAGAGCTTGTCCTGGCACAAGCAATCCATTCTCTTTTTTAGGGTCTCTTTGCCCTTTCCCCTGAAAGCTTGGGTTAGCACACTTGGCCCTCTCGTCCCAATGTGATTATCAAGTCACACATACTTGGACCTAATATCATCTGATACAGCATACCACCTCTCATTTCTTTCTCCAGTCACCTGGTACTCTATTGAAGCTTACTGCCAGAGCTTTGTCCGAGTAGCCTTGCTCTGCAGCTGGGTACCAAAGTCCCTCTGGAATGGTTGAGCTCCTTTGAGTAGACACACTGCATATCTCCCTCCTTGCCGAACCGCTCTGATCTAGTCATGTCTAGTGGGCCCACATGCCTGGATTTAGCAGCCTAGTTTGACCCTCAGCGAACAGGAGTTTACAGAGCTAGGATAAAGAAAAAAAAAGATAAACAGTATTACACTGTATGAACGGTACACTGCTAAAACTAACTAGATCATTAAGGAGGAAAAGTACATCTCCCAATTTCTCCCTGCTGTGTCCATGTTGCTGCAAGTAATTTCCATAGAGCTACTTCATATCATCCACGCAAGACCTGCTGGGCATTGCTGTGGAAGTGTCGGTGATCTGAGGGTGAAAATGAAACCAACTGAAACGGAGCTCTGCGTGCAAGTACTAGCGTAGTCCTCAGCACAACTAGATCAGGCATCCCATGTTCATGCTATCAGCTGGAAAGGAATTGGACCGGAAAAACAAGGCGGATCTGTGCTCTGGCAAAAATGGTCTTGCAGAATGCCATTCTGTGCAAACAATCCTTATTGTATCGGCGATAGGAGCAGGGAATAATATGACAGACTGACTAGTTATAAGGAAATTGAACTCGACATGCATGGAGGTTGTCAGTTTATACCACTTAAAAGTTTCAAATACTTAGACAGCACCCTGTGATAGCTGAGATACATTATGGTTTATTTGTTGCAAATTGCTGCTGAGAAAGTGAAACCTACTGCCTTCAGTCTTGCCCTGAAAAATAACCTAGGGCTGGCATAAAACAAGGTCCACCTCCTTTTACAGAACCCCAAAAATGAGAACACAAGGAACATATAATGTGAAGATTTCTTTCGAAACATCAACAGTTTCACAATGCACAAAGATCCGCAAACTATGCTTATCTTGCTTTGAGAAAGTAGTAGGAGCAGTGGAATATCTTGAAACCTGCAACGCAATCTGAAACTATAGATATTTTATGTATAATGCATTGTATCTTAGTATGATAGTTAACCTGCATGCTTTTACAATACTTGTAGCTCCATGAATCCTGCAAATAATTCTATTACATTGTATATATTTCACGATCCATTAATAATGTTGTTTCACACCTTGCAGTTCCTCCACTTGTTGATGGTGGCTCAACGGTTACGGAGTACACCCTAGAGATGGCAGATTCCGAACATGATGGACAAATTCAAGTTTACCAGGGTCCAGATTTAACATACACAGTTAAAAATCTTCTGCCAGGGAGAATATACTTTTTTTGGTTAAAAGCAACAAATAAAGTTGGGGTAAGCTATCAGAGATTTTTATTTTCTTCTTCATTCACCATTTGATTGCTTATGCATGTTCATTTAGTATGTAAGAATTCAGCAGAGAAGATCTATTTTTCTTGGCACATTTCCATCACATACACAGAATCATTAGTATTGGCCTGCACTAAGAGTTTAATGTTCTTTGAGGGAGTTAATGCATTAGAAACAAAAATGATTGGAGGGGGACACTGCCCCTTATGTAAATACTGTTAAAGAGCTAGTACAATCTTCCTTATGGAGGATATTATAGGGAAACATGGTTTCCCTTTATTTTCTTTCTAGGATATGTTTTACTTTCCAGTACAACACTGGTAGGTTGGTGGCATTGTTGCCTCTTATAACCATTTAACCAACTACTGTGCCCCAGTATATTATACTTTTCAGGCAGCCCTTTTACCGCAGTTATGGTCCAAAATGGCTAACCCTGGTGTTTCAAGTCCTGTCTTTTTTGTGTAGTTTTTTGTCATCTTCCCAGCCATGGTCAGAAAGGGGCCATATAGGGTTATGCATGCATTCACACTGGCTTCTTACAAGAAGCCCGGGAGATGCTCGGTGTGAGTTAATTGGTGTGAACTGAACAGGAGAATCCTGACAGCCCCAATACACGCATACCAGACATAGTGAAGGTTGCTGGCTAAATGGGATTGCCATTGGAGCCACAGTTGGCGAAGCCAATCCACTGCTAAGGCAAAGCTCTACTCTTAGACAGGGGAGATCTGTACCTCTTGCCTCCTTCCCTTCCACTAGTCAGCCTACTTAGTCTCGAGTCCTGCTATGCTGTTCTCATTATCGAGAGCTCTAAAGGTTCGTTGACTGTATTTAACTAGCATCCACTGGAGTTTGGGACTAATCTATTGCACATACTTCATCTAGCCATGGGGCTGAAAACCATCCTCTTTGTGGGTCTGGAATCTTTTGCTTCAGCAACACTTTGTCCAAGGAGCAAGCCTTCCTGGCACCTGAATCCTCTGCTTCTTCATGCCTGCTAATCTTGTGTGGGGTCACTCAACTATTTACTAGGTTTGACATTGTTTTGGAAGTTGGCCCAGGTGGTCATCCATTCCCAAAGGTTTACTAACGGAGGCTGGGAAAGACTGGTAGTGCTTAGGCAGAAGCAGAAAGGCTGTACTATGTCTATAAAAACATGTATTGCCAAAGCCAAAATTAGTTTCTCCATAGTCATTCTCTGGCCATTTGTCAGATATTGGCTTCATATGCCCCAGGAAAACCACCTTGTGGCAAGTGCTAGTACAACATGCTCTTTTTCTCGCATCATTGGGCAGATTTTCCAATCACATACCAGCTTTTCCATAAAAAAGCGATTTTCTTGTCCTGTTATAAATGGTACATGTACTCACAACATTGTGACATATTGCCACCAAAACCCTTGCCTTCACATCCTTGCCATCTAATACCCAATTACATCAATGTCATGAATATGCCCGGTTGTCATCAGTCCCATGTGTCATTATCCACAATCATCACAGGAAGAATTAATTTATCTCTGCCAACAGCTATTCCATGTTTCCAGTGCTGAATGGAAGATTACCAGTTGGTTGTCGGGGCAGCAGTAGGATATTGTCTGTGTACAAATCATTGGCTTTAAAAACAAATTGAAAGTGAATCCTATCTACTGATAAAGTTTATTTCAGTTTTGCTGTGGGGATATGGTCCGCTGGCTAAATTGCTGACTTAAAAATGGATAATCTGGAATTCAAATCCTGGATACTTGGAAAACAGTGTAATTTTCCTGTGCCTTAGCTAATGGTATTAAGGATGTAGCAAATAAGCTAGACTATTGTGTTCAAATAGTAGAGTCTCTTCATTCAAACCCATTGCAGTGAGGACACGTGAGGGGTTGAACTTCTAACACTGCTGGACAAATCATTGTGAAAATGTGCTATTGCAGCCAGGCTATGGATCAACAGACCAAGCCAGGTTTTATCTTTTATACTATTTTTGGCTTCTTACTAGTTTTGTACAAACAGTTAAACATTGAGCAATAAAACACCAAACCTCTCTTCTCCTGTGTCTGTTAAGTTATCCAGGTTTTTTGGGGGGTTTTCTAATTCATTTCCTCACACATATACCTCATCTTTGATATTTTCTCTCCAGTCCCAGCTGGCCTTCGGCATTTTTTCATCACCAGCGGGTGCAGCGTGGCTCTAGTCAGCATAGCTGCGCACCTCCCACCGGACAAGACATCAGGGTCAGTATATTTGGAGCTCCCATGCTCCATGACCTCGGTTCCTTTTTTTCGCACACTCAATATGCTTATGGAACATGCCACTAGATTTTCTATCTAGCTGTGTCATGCCTAACCTCCCCATGGCTTCAGTCTTCAAGCCATGCTCCAACTGCAGGGAGTATATGCCCTTGTCAGGCCCCAGAGGGTATGTTTATGCTGCCTTGGGAAGGAACAGAACACAGAAGATTGTGGATCCTGCCCGTCATTGCACTCCAAGGCCTTCAGGGAGCATGGCACTACACTTTATATCACTTTTACTTCCAAGTCTCCAGGTACAGAGTAGAGGAAGATGGCATTTGAGGAGCCGAAGCATTTTCCGGACAAGAAAGTTGAGAAGAACAAAGGCCTAGGAAGAGGTCCAGGTCACCGTCGGTCAATTCCAGGCATCACTCTTCTTTGTCTGGCAAGAAGCCAAGTCATCACTCGAGCTCCAGGGAAAACTGAGGAATCACCACCTACACCCAAGGTACCATTCCCCACTAACTCCTTGACTCTGGACGGAGTGTGAGGCATTCCAGCAGCAGATGTTGAACATCTTTGCCAAGGCACTGCCAGCTTTGACCCAGTGTTTGCGGCAACCAAATGGCCCACCTCTCGTTGTGAGGCAAGCATAGGTACCTCTTTGGACCGCAAGCAGACGTCTGCTGATAATGTATGAGCTGCCCTAGCTTTATACAGCTCCACCTTAAAATTCAAAGCCTAGAGGATCGTACCTTCCCTCTCTGCGCCGAGGCCTTAGTAAAATGGGCTCTTCTTTGAAAGGGGGCAATTCCTTGTAAAGATGACCCATTTCTTTTGTGAGAAAGCAGGGCTGTGGATTTCCCCATGGAGTTAGAGGAAAGGGAGGATTTTATGAACTTGACCCCAAACCTGAAATAGGTGAGTGGTTTAGATGCTTCTCTGGAGCTGCATATCATGGCAGCACCTTTTACAGGCAATCCCCACTGTCCTTTTCAAAGGACCATTGCCAGGATTTTGGAGACTATGGATTTCTCTGCTCCCACAAAGCCTTGAGTCCAGTTTGACCAGAGTGAAATCTTGGATGAGGGTCCCCTAATGAAAACCCTTCTGCCCTTTAACCTTGCGATGGCTGCTCCTGTTTTGGCAGCATGGCATCATTCCCCATGTTGAACCGAGACCCTGTTAAGCATCATCCGGTCCCCTCGACTCCCAATTTTCTGTCAACCGACCCATCGCCAGAGAGCTTGATGGTGCAGGCTAAGACTGCAGGGCTGAAGATAATGCCCTTCATATCTCTTCCGGCAGACGGGAGAAAGCTGGATGCCAGGGGGCTGTAAGGTCTTTGGATCCGGGAGCATTGCATTGAGGGTGGTCAGTCACACTTGCAAGTTGGTGAAATACACTTCTCCAGCATGGGGTCTTGTATGGATTCACATGCTCGTGAATATTCCCCGGTGTCAGGCTGGGAATCCTCGGTAAAAAGAAGAAAGTTTTGCTTTAAGGCTTAAAACCGCGTGTCTTCTCTATAACCAATCACTGTACTTCGGGTTATACTGCCCGTAGCCAGTGACACTCTGTGAGATGGGCATGGTATCAGGAGATGACACAGACAACCGATTTCAAGTTTCAAAGAATGTTTCATTTCAAATATCAGGATGGTGTAAGGCCTAACCTGTCATATAACTAAGGTAAGGTTTTCTCCTACCTAAATAAAACCGAGGGAAGTCTGGTCTGTAATTCCAAATCAAAAAGTCTCTCTGTGTCAAAAACCTATGCTTATCCTCAGATCTAGAGAAAATGTAGCATGGTATTTTAGCCAACAGAATAGTGTTCAAAAGTAAAGTCTCAGCTGTTCTTCTTGGGTTCCCTATCCCCAGGTTCAATACAGCTCCAATGGCTACTTGGTCTGGAAAATGTTCAGTCAAATCTTGAGGTTCCCTTCCCCAAGTTCAATGCAGTATAGTTCACTCAAATAGGAGGTTTTGAGGTTCCCGTCCCCAAGTTCAATGCAGTATGGTTGACACAAAAGAGAGGTCTGTTCTTTCAACTCTCAGGGTTCCATTCCCCAAGATTTCACTGCAGTAACTTATATTGCTTTTCTCCACTGAATGTAAAATAGAAGAAAACCATAGGTCTACTTGACCTACCTTCTGACTTGCTTTATTAAGTGTTTCACAGTTCTTCAAGAATCATTTACAATGTCCTTTGATTGTCATCATTTAGGACTCTCTGGTCTAGGTGCAGTTGTCAGACCACACAGTCCACCCACTACAGGTCACGCAACCACAAATCCTAAGCTTCTCCTTGACTTGATTTGTGATGTGTGTGATCTTCACAGTGGGGAATGTCCTGGTCTAGGCGCAGTTGTCAGACCACCCGGTCCACCTCTTATAGGTTGCGCAACCATGAGTTCCCTTAACTTGGTTTGGCCCCTTTCTAGTCTGTTCCACCTTGGTTTCTGACTTCACACTTGTATTCACTTTGGTTATTGCAACACCCTTCTGTTAATGTAACACTCTTCAGCGTTGGTCTTTTGCTTTACAATAGACTTATGGGCCTTTCTCAAATTGTCTGTTGGAATACTTAAATGATTGTTCAATATTCCACATGCTTTCATTTTGCCCACAGTGCTACTTACATGCAGCCTGACATTCAGTAAGTCTGTTTAACTTAGTCTTCCGTCAGTGTTTAATATGCTGTGAACTTATTTCAATAGCACTTTCCATTCAGTTTGGTGTTCAATATACTCAATTAGTAGTTTCAGTTCAGTTCGGTGATCATTCTACTCAGTTAATAGTTTAAATTCAGTTCGGTATTCAATATTTTTCTCATTTACTTGGACCGCCACTTGCCTGATGTCTCAGGAGCGTGCTGGTCTTCATTTATCACCTGACACTCACTGGCTCTTTGCGTCTCCACTGTGGTGGTTCTCGGTGCTCCCACTCGCCTCCGCTGTAGCCGGGAAGCAGACCGCCTATGTTCTGCTTACTCGCCGGGCACCTCTCTGCAGATGCTGGCGTTCTGAAAGTACGCGGATCGCTGTTACGCTGGCCTAGTATCCGAGGGGATGCCACCCTGCCCTGGTCGGATGATTTGCACTCTTGAACCCTTTCCCGGTCCCTTGGTAAGGCCTCTGGTTAAAGATGGGTCTGCAATATAGGAGAGCTGGATTCAATACAAGATTGTCTTTTCCCACCTCCCTTGGCCTCAACTCCTTCCTCCCCCTTGGGCCCTCTCCTCACCTTAATATTGTAGAAGGTGGATTCTCCATCCTGCTCCTCATGGCAGGGGCGCGTAGAGGTGGGGGGCGAGCAGCGACCAAGTTACTTCACTGGTGCAAGCCCCCCCTGTGGGAATCCAGGCCTGCTGCGACTCCGTAGGTTTGCTGCTTTACAGTCTTTATATGAAGTTCTTATGTTCCTCTTAGTTCGAATAATAATGTCTTGCTTCTTTCCTTTTAGGTATGGAAAGGTATTTTGGAGTGGTCATGCTGTTTGAAGATGAGCATGGGCCGGTAGGCGAAAGCGCGGTGTGTGCGATGCTGTCTGGTGAGTAATGCGCGATGCGCAGCGCTGTTTCGCCTTTTATATTGCTAACCTCTGTCTTTTCTCTCCTTGCAGGTTGCGATGTTCCTCGCCGAGCGCCGTAATGTTCCAGCAATAATACTGACCAGGAGATGACGACCCAGGTAGGAATTGTGTGGCTTTTTTCATTCGGAAGGAAACGTGAGTAAACGCTTACTAATGCTGTCTTTCTTTCTCCAGCATGGGGTCTGGCATGGATTCACATGCTCATGAATATTCCCCGTCGTCAGGCTGGGAATCCTCGGTAAAGAAAAAACCAGTATCAGTTTCGTTTCTGATCTGTCTTTCGTAGTAATAACCAATCACTGGTCTCTGCGTCATACTGACCACAGCCAATGACTGCCCTCTACCTAAGCACCGCCTCCGGCAGCCATCTTCAGATTTTTACCGCACGTTCATGTGTTGGGATCCTCGTGCTATTGCTCTCGAGCGTTAGTGCTATTTTTTCGCGCTTTTTCACAAAAAACTTCGATTCTTTCGGTCAAAAGAGCCTCAAGCTCCACCGATCCTACGTGTCGGATTCGTCTGTGCCCCTCAAGGGTGAAGATTTCGTCGAGCTACACTTCGGAGGACTCCAGAAGCTTCTCAGGCCCGGTCTCGGAGATGGCCCAGGAGAAGGGAAGCTCGGCGCCCGGAAAGCTGTTCAGGGTCTGCCCTGGATGCCAGCTGCAGAACGTCTTTAAGGAGGACGAACACTCTTTCTGCCTTTACTGCCTTCATGAGGACAAAACGCACGTGGAGAAGGACTGTGCGTTTTGCGGCAACATGTCGGAACGGACCATGAAGGACCGTCATCAACGTCTCGCCAACTGGCTGGAGGGTAAGAGCCCGTCTGGCTAGAAGAAGAAGAAATCCGAGCGGTCTTCTAAGACCTTTGAGGGCGCCCCGGCGACGGGGGCCCAACATAAGGCCAAGCACCGCGAGTCCGCTGGCACCGGGAGCGCCGAACGGTCGGGCTCTACGGGCGCCAGGCAGGGCGCACCCTCCCCGGCACCATCAACCACGAGCCAACGCTCTGGGTCGGGTAAGAGGAAGGCCGAGCACCCGGCGAAGCTCCTGGAGAGGCCCCGGTCGAGCTCTAAGGCAGAGGAGGAGCGTGGCAGTGCCCCCTCCCTCAAGGATAAGGCGGTGAGCGCACCTAAGGTGGTGAAGGCCTTGATCCATCCGACCAAGCCCTCTATCGAAACGGTCGCGGCGGCCCTGGCTCAGCCTGTGGAGGCTGCACCAGTGGTGGCGACCTCAGGGCCCAGAATCTCCCTGCCTCCTCGGAGGGAGTCTTCTTTTGTGCCCATCGATAGGACCCCCGTGAAACCCTCCGTGGGGAAGAAGAAGGGGGGGCAGGGCGTCGTCGTAGATTCGGCCTCAACCTCAGAAGAGGAGCTGATCGAGGTCTTAAGCCACGGCCTAGGCGTGGAACAAGGCCAGCCCGTCGGAATGGACCCCGACGCAGGTGACGACGACGACATCGTCGAGGATACCGACGGGGCCCCTGCTCGCCCGTCGGATTCCCCTCTGCCAGCGCCGCAAGACAACTCGGCGGCCATTTTGTTGGCCATACAGTCCTTATGCTCCGAGATAAGGACGAGGCTACCGTTACCGACGGAGGAACCTCTCCCGTCGGGGGATCCAGAACCGGGACCTTCTGGTGTTCCCCCTACCAAGAAAAGAAGGATCCATCCACCACCTCCTTTTCAACCGTCGCGCCCCGTCCAGCCCTCCTCCCCGTCCACCCGAGGGGATGATACGGGGACTGACACAGCAGCGACGGGTACGGACGACGAGGCATACGACGAGGATATTCCGTCGTCGCCTCCCACCAGGGCTTCTCCGCCCGACGAGATCGGATCTTTCCACTCCATGATCTCCAGGGCTTCCGAGCTTTTCCAACTCTGCCCTGAGGAGAAGAAAAAGGAAGGCTTCCTTTATCAGCGGCGCGAGGCCAAGAGGAAGACGGTCCTCGCAGTGCCTCTGTTGGACGACATTTGGGATGAGGGCCTTTCCCTCCTCAAGAACCCTTCCACGACGCCAGCTAGGAGAGACCGGTACGAGAAGAAGTACCGGGTCCCTGACACGGCCCCCCTATGCCTCCGGGCGCAGCCTACCCCGGATTCCGTCGTCTCCGCGGCAGCCAGGAAGAAAGCGGGGGGGGGGTGCGGCCTCCACATCGACTTCCCCTCCGGACGGCGAGGGAAAGAAATCGGATGCTATGGGGCGTAGAGTCATCTCGTCGGCAGCGACGACGATTAAAGCGGCCAACGCCTTGGCTATCGTGGCCCGCTACGACAGGGAGCTCTGATACAAGATAGCTCCCCTGCTGGATTTTCTGCCGGACGACAAGAGGGCGGAGGCCCTGGAGATCCTGCAGGAAGGTGAGGTGGCCTCGGACCACGCCATCACCGTGGCGACGGACATCGCCGACACTGGGTTCCGCCAGCTGGGCAACGGCGTTTGCCTTCGACGTCGTGGATGGCTCAAAGCGACGGACTTCCGGCAGGACGTCCAGACCAGAGTCCTGGACATGCCCTTCGACGGGAACAACCTGTTTGGCAAGACAGTGGACGATTCCCTTCAGGCCATCAAGGCGGATACTGAGACGGCCCGGGCCCTTGGAGTCCTGCAGCAACGACGGACGCCCTTTCGGAGCGGCGGAGGCAAGGGCGCCTCCAAAGGTTCCGGCGGCGGTTTCGCTTCCTACCGTCAAGCGGCCCGCTCGTCGGCGCAAGAGGCCTACAGAGGACGAGGCAAGTCTAGCGGACCCCGCCGTCGTCGCCAAGGAGGTCAAGGCGGCAAGGCTGCGTCCAAGCAGGATTGAACCGGCCGTGGGGTCGGGCCCCCACCGAAGCACCCCGGTGGGAGGCCGGCTGGCGGGCTTCGTCAGCGTGTGGGAGTCCATCTCCACCGACCGTTGGGTGCTGGACGCCCTGGCCCGGGGCCACGCGCTCGAGTTTCAAAGAAGGTGCCCGCGCGTCCCCCCCGTGGCCAGGAAAGAACTTCACGTCCCTCAACTTCTCCTGGAGGTAAAGGCGATGCTCAGAAAGGGCGCCATCGAACTCGTCCCAAAGAGGCTTCGGGGCTCCGGAGTCTACTCGAGATACTTCCTCGTGAAGAAGAAGACGGGAGGATGGCGCCCCATTCTAGACCTGCGACGTCTGAACAAGTTCATCAAGGCGCAGAAGTTCCGGATGGTCACCCTCCAGCACGTCCTGGGTCAGCTGGAGGAAGGAGACTTCCTATCGTCGTTGGATTTGGAGGATGCCTACTTCCACATTCCCATCCTAAAGGGGCACCGAAAATTCCTCAGATTCGTGGTCCAAGGGCGTCATTACCAGTTCAAAGCCCTTCCCTTCGGACTACGGTCGGCACCCAGGGTATTCACCAAGTGCCTCGCACCGGTGGCGGCGCAGCTGCGCCGCGAGGGGATTCACGTCTACCCCTACCTGGACGACTGGCTCATCCGCGCCAAGACGAGGGAGCTCGCCGTGGTCCACACGGCAAGGACCGTCCAACTCCTCACGGACCTGGGATTCTCCGTGAACTACGCCAAATCCCACCTGGTGCCCGCGCAAGTCGCACTGTTTCTGGGAGCGAGGCTCGACACAGTGTCTCTTCTGGCCTCCCCGTCGGAGGAGAGGACCAGGACCATCTTGGGCAAGGTGCAACGGATGTTGGTGGCCGACGCGGCCAAAGTGAGGTCCATCAAGTCCCTCCTCGGGATGATGTCCTCCTGCATCTACCTCATTCCCATGTGCAGGCTCCGGATGCGCCCGTTGCAAGAATTCCTGGATGCGCGCTGGATCCAGACGACGGGCAGCTTCGAGGAAAGGATCAAGCTCGACGAGAGTTTCCGACGAGCGATACGGTGGTGGGGCTCCCGCGCGCATCTGACGGCGGGCATGGACTTCCAGACCCCAGCCCACCAGGAGACTGTGACCACGGATGCCTCCCTGGAAGGGTGGGGAGCGCACACCGAAAATCTGCATGCAAGGGGACTCTGGCTCCCGACGGAGAAGTCCCTGCATATCAACGTCCTGGAGCTCCGTGCAGTGTTTTGGGCCCTCAGGTCCTTCCTTCCGTCCCTCAAGGGCAAGGTGGTGAGGATCTTCACCGACAACACCACCACCATGTTTTACATCAGGAAACAGGGCGGAACCAGGTCCCCAGCGCTGTCCAAGGAGGCGCAGGACCTGTGGCATTGGGCCGTCGCCCAAGGGATTTTTCTGGTGCCTTTTCATCTGGCAGGGATAAAAAACACCATCGCCGACTCACTCAGCAGGGAGCTGCGCTCGTGCCACGAGTGGGAACTACGGCAGGATCTGGTGGATCGCCTCTTCCGACGGTGGGGCACACCCCAGATCGACCTGTTCGCGACGGCGACGAACACCAAGTGCCGGAGGTTCGCCAGCAGGTTTCCCCAGGCGAGGAGCATGGGCGATGCTTTCTCGTTCCCCTGGGAGGGCCTGTTCCTCTACGCGTTCCCTCCATTGCCTCTGCTAATCCGGCTCGTCAACCAGCTCAAGAGGTCACGGTGCAGGATGATCCTCGTCGCACCTGCGTGGCCGAGGCAGATATGGTTCCCGGACTTGCTGGACTTGTCAGCGTCCCCGCCGATCAAGCTGCCGGCGGACGCGGATCTACTCTCCAGGGAAGGAGGCGCCATCCTCCACCACGACCCGAAGTCGCTGAACTTGCAGGCCTGGCTCCTGCAGCGCTAGAGTTTGGAGGATACGACATACCGGCCGATTGCAGAGAGGTTCTTGCAAAGGCCAGGGCGTCCTCGACTCTTAAATGCTACGGACACAAATGGAAGAGGTTCTCTGTCTGGTGCCACGCACAGAAGATTAACCCTCTACGGATTACGGCTCCCCAAGTACTGCCGTACCTGCTGACGCTGGCCAAGGCTGGTCTGGCACACGCGTCCATCAAGATTCATCTTGCTGCGATCTCCCGATACACCAGAACCACGGGGCGGACGTCCTTGTGGTCTCATCGTCTGGTGAAAGAGTTCATGAAGGGACTGTTCAGATCGTTCCCGCCGGTGAAGGCTCCGGCCCCGGCGTGGGAGCTCAACGTGGTGCTGACCAAGCTCATGGGACCTCCGTTCAAGCCTCTGCACTCGGCCCCGTTGAAGTTTCTATCGTGGAAAACAGCTTTTCTTGTGGCCATCACCTCCGCACGACGAGTGGGAGAGATCCAGGCCCTTTCCTGCAAGGCCCCGTACTTGACTTTCCACGACACGAGGGTAGTGCTCAGGACGCACCCCTCCTTCATGCCCAAGGTACCGTCGGACTTCCATCTCAACGAACCCTTGGTGTTACCTGTGTTCTTCCCGTCGCCTTCGTCGCCGGCTGAGAGGTCTTTGCACTCGCTGGATGTAGCTAGAGCGCTGAAGTTCTACGTGGACCGCACGAAGGGTTTTCGGAAGACGTCACAACTCTTTGTGAACTTTGGACCTGTCAATCAGGGGAAGGCTCTCTCGAAGGCTTCCATCTCCAGATGGCTCTCCGGCTGTATCATGTACTGTCACCGGTTGGCAAACCGACCGCTGCCTGGCCGTCCGAGAGCCCATTCCACCAGAGCGATCGCAGCTACCAGGGCGTTCCTATCTGGTGTGCCCCTGCTGGACATATGCAGGGCTGCTACGTGGAGGTCGACGCACACCTTCACGAAATTCTACTGCGTCGACCGGGATTCCAGGGAGGAGTCCAGGGTCGGCCAAGCAGTGCTGCGCAACCTGTTCGCCTGAGGTGAGCCTGGTGAGGAGGTAAGATGCTTAATGTTGAGTTGATGTGATGCTTAATGTTGAGCCTTTGCCACCTCCCGTGGTTGTGCATGTGTGTACTGCTATGTATTCTTTATTCATGAGCATGTGAATCCATGCCAGACCCCATGCTGGAGAAGGAACAAGTTACTTACCTGTAACTGTTGTTCTCCAGCATGGGTCTGGCATGGATTCACATGCGAACCCTCCCACCTACCCCTCTGCGGCTCTTCACTTGGTCATACTGCCACTTCACGTGCTTCCAAATCTGAAGATGGCTGCCGGAGGCGGTGCTTAGGTAGAGGGCAGTCATTGGCTGTGGTCAGTATGACGCAGAGACCAGTGATTGGTTATTACTACGAAAGACAGATCAGAAACGAAACTGATACTGGTTTTTTCTTTACCGAGGATTCCCAGCCTGACGACGGGGAATATTCATGAGCATGTGAATCCATGCCAGACCCATGCTGGAGAACAACAGTTACCGGTAAGTAACTTGTTCCTTCTCCACTTTCCAGGTTATGGTATTCCAGGATGCACATGGTGCCGGATGATGGAGTTTGTACCTTCAGGTGAGTGGAACTGAAGTCGGCGATGGATTGAAGACAGGATACTGTTCCAGGTAGGTTTCGGAGTGTTCTTTCTCTCTCTGCAGGTCCTTGGTTTCAGGTAAGGTGGCATCAAAGAACTGGACACAGGGATCGTTACACTGCCCACAGCAGAATAACGCCAAGCATGTCCTGCTGTTTGGGTGTGGTTTAAATAGTCTCAGGTAAGTAGTCCAGGTAAATTAGTCCCAGGCCTGCCACACCCAAAAGAATAGACCGCATAGCTCAGTCTTGGATGAGGTTTTAAGGACTTTGACCAGGCCCTAACAGGAAAGCTGACTTGCCAGTGAGGGCCAGGGGCAAGGGTCATGACAATCACGTCCCTCCTGCTTCACAGCGGTTTTGGTTTGGAGGGCTCCTGGTCCTGTAACCACCATGTGACTCGCTCGCTTCCGGTCCTGCTGGTCTTTCGGGATCATTGCCAGCATTCAGACCTCCTGTTCTCGTTCCACCATGGCAGGTCTCCTTGTTGCCAGCATTAAGACTTCCTGGTCTTGTCCCACCACAGCAGGTCGTCTCCTCGTTCTCCTTCTCCTTGTCTTTCTCCCGGTTTGGGTCTTCCCCTTTTATACACCTGAGCTGTATTAAGGGGCTGCATGTATGAGCTGTTAGCTTGTCTTGCCAGACCATACTTAATCCAATCAATGGGACATGCCAGACCTTCAGTATTGGATCTCTTCATACCCCTCTTCTTCATCCCAGTACTAGAGTGATGTTTGTAATAGCAAGTGTGTATTACTCCTAGCTGTTTCTTCCTCTTCTCAGTACTTGGTGAATACTTACAGGGTAAAATAGGGCATGAATTAAAATAGCCCATGAAGGTTAAGGCAGGTAAGTCAGTGTTAGAAAAGGGGGGTAGGGGGTGTGGTCTGGAGCACCACCGATGCGGCCGCTCTATTGATGGCCTCCGCGCAATGCCCGTTTGTATGACGCATATCCTAATGTCCCAGCCAGCGGAATCGCCCATATACTGAGCCCCGGAGGGTGTGTGGCGCGGATCGCAGCAGCTGTAGCGATCACGATCCCTCTAGCCACCTGATTGTGGCCGATGAACACCGCGCCCGGGCTCGGCTGCAGCCAAGATGGCGGATCCTGATCAGGTAGGGAGAAGAAGGGACCTCCCACCCCCATCCCCCTCCCCCCAGCCCATCATCAGCAAACTAGCGGAGCCTTGGGGATCCCCCGCCTGCCTTCGCCGCACCACCCACCATCGCGGCCGGCTCGGACCATTCCTCCACAACCCGAGGCCCCAGCGTGAAGACACCAGTGCGCCCAGAACTTTGGGACGCGAACACCGGCGAGGGAGGAGGCGCCTGAGGTGACCCGGGCCGCTCCCAGTCATCAGCTCCACGGCTGGGCCTGATGACTCTTGCGGCCGCAGCGGGCCTCCAGCTGTTCAATCACCTGCAACCCCAACGTGGCACCTCTGGCTGCTGGCCCCGCTGTACAGCAGGGGAAGTGAGCGGAACTGGCCCCACTCCCACCGACCCTCCACGAAGAGCACTCTGCTCCATGCAGGGGCCCTCCCTCTGCATCAGCGGGTCAGCTTTGGGGGTCCACCGCATGCCTTCGCCGCACCGCCTACCATCGCGGCCGGCTTGGACCAGTCCTCTAGAGCCCGAGGCCCCAGCGTGAAGGCACCAGTGCGCCTGGAGCTTTGGGACACGAACCCCGGTAAGAGAGGAGGCACCGCTTTGTGGCCTGCCTGATGGCTCTTGTGGCCTCGGCGGGCCTCCAGCTGTGCCATCACCGGCAACCCCAGCGTGGCCCCTCTGGCTGCCAGGCCTCTCCCCCCCGCAGGGCAAGTGAGAGTTACTGCCCTCACTCCCCCGAGCCTTCTCGAAGAGCACCCTGCTCCATGCAGGGGCCCTCCCTCTGAATCAACGGGACCGCACCTGACTTCAGCACCAGCGGCCCGCCAGAGATGCATCTGGCGTTCCGGAATCAGCACAGGACCACGCTTCTCTCTGCCGGAAGCCATTGACACAGCGTGTTAGGGAGAATTCTCTTATAAGGCTAATTTCCCAAACCTAGTGAGTCCCCCAGCAGCTTTGCTGGATTTTCTGGAGTTTTTTTTTCTCCTGCTAAGAGTGAGACTATTTTCCTCCCACTCTTAGGCATGATTTGAGGTATGTCTTTGACTTGTTATGTACTTATGGGCTATGAGGTTTTCTTTTTATTCCATAGGGTATCATCTATTTTTTATGTGTGTGTTACACAGCACCCTCAGTGCAGTAACACAGGGGTGTCCTAGTGACCCCCAAACATAGACTCCATGACCTGGGACTGACTGACTATCTCCCAGGGCATGTAAAGTCACCATTGACTTTACTAGTCCTAAATTGTGAACAGAACCATTACAAACCATCATATTGTGGAAGTACTGGAAGGGGTTAATAATATTGCCCCTGGGTCTGTTTTCAAGGGGGCACTGTCCAGTCCCCCCTGTCGAGTTTCTGGCTGGTGGCAGTGGTTACCACGCGAAATATTCCACCAGAATATTCTCTATGGGATTTCCCCATTGATTTTAAACGCACCACTTTTTGGTGCAATGTTAAAGATACCGCCGGCTCGCCACTTGGCATGTGTGAGTGACAGCTAGGCTGTTGAATTGGGGGTTTTCTTCATAAAAGCAGGGCCTTTGGGACTGGAACTTCAGAAGTCGCCACAGGACCTAAGAATCCGAAGAGGGAAGAAGCTGAGCCATCTGCAACGATGACACCACCGGTGAAGCCCTGCTGCAACAAACTCACCACTTTCCCAACGACAATAGAAGATCTTCTGCTGGACGAGTCTTCTTCCTCTGAGCTGGTGGGACCAACCAGTTCGCCCCTTTCGCCTTCCAAAGACGTCTCTTGGTCGAATCGCCCGTGCCAAGCACCCTGGCGGCCGGATAGCCAAGTTTCACCACTTTGACCGCGAATAAAAGGAATGCTCCTTTTCTCCAGCATGGGGTCTGGCATGGATTCACATGCTCATGAATATTCCCCGTCGTCAGGCTGGGAATCCTCGGTAAAGAAAAAACCAGTATCAGTTTCGTTTCTGATCTGTCTTTCGTAGTAATAACCAATCACTGATCTCTGCGTCATACTGACCACAGCCAATGACTGCCCTCTACCTAAGCCCCGCCTCTGGCAGCCATCTTCAGATTTTTACCGAACGTTCATGTGTTGGGATCCTCGTGCTATTGCTCTCGAGCGTTAGTGCTATTTTTTTCACGTTTTTTCTCAAAAACTTCGTTTTTTCGGTCAAAAGAGCCTCAAGCTCCACCGACTCTCCATCCAATCAACGGGGACCCGTGTCGTATTCGTCTGCGCCCCTCAAGGGTGAAGATTTCGTCGAGCTACGCTTTTGGAGGACTCCAGAAGTTTCTCAGGCCCGGTCATGGCCCAGGAGAAGGGAAGCTCGACGCCCGGAAAGCTGTTCAGGGTCTGCCCTGGATGCCAGCTGCAGAACGTCTTCAAGGAGGACCTACATGAGGACAAGACGCACGTGGAGAAGGACTGTGCGTTTTGCGGCAACATGTCGGAGCGGACCATGAAGGACCGCCATCAACGTCTCGCCAACTGGCTAGAAGGGAAGAGCCCGTCCGGCGAGAAGAAGAGGAAGAAATCCGAGCGGTCTTCTAAGACCTTTGAGGACGCCCCGGCGACGGGGGTCCAACATAAGGCCAAGCACCGCGAGTCCGCTGGCACCGGGAGCGCCGAACGGTCGGGCTCTACGGGCGCCAGGCAGGGCGCACCCTTCCCGGCACCATCAACCATGAGCCAACGCTCTGGGTCGGGTAAGAGGAAGGCCGAGCACCCGGCGAAGCTCCTGGAGAGGCCCCGGTCGATCTCGAAGGCGGAGGGGGAGCGAGGCAGTGTCCCCCCCCCTCAAGGATAAGGCGGTGAGCGCACCTAAGGTGGTGAAGGCCTTAATCCATCCGGCCAAGCCCTCTATCGAAACTGTCGCGGCGGCCCTGGCTCAGCCTGTGGAGGCTACACCAGTGATGGCGACCTCGGGGCTCAGAGTCACCCTGCCACCTCGGAGGGAGTCCTCTTTTGTGCCCATCGATAGGACCCCTGTGAAATCCGCCGAGGGGAAGAAAAAGGGGGGGGCAGGGCGTCGTCGTAGATTCGGCTTCAACCTCGGAGGAGGAGCTGGTCGAGGTCTTAAGCCACGGCCTCGGCGTGGAAGAAGACCGGCCCGTCGGGATTGATCCCGACGCAGGTGACGACATCGTCGAGGGTACCGACGGGGCCCCTGATCGCCCGTCGGATTCCCCTCTGCCAGCGCCGCGAGACAACTCGGCGGCCATTTTGTTGGCTATACAGTCCTTATGCTGAGAGATAAGGACGAGACTACCGTTGCCGACGGAGGAACCTCTCCCGTCGGGGGACCCAGAACCGGGACCTTCTGGTGTTCCCCCTACCAAGAAAAGAAGGATCCACCCTCCACCTCCTTTTCAGTCGTCGCGCCCCGTCCAGCCCTCCTCCCCGTCCACCCGAGGGGATGATACGGGGACTGACACGGCAGCGACGGGTACGGACGACGAGGTATACGACGAGGATGTACCGTCGTCGCCTCCCACCAGGGCTTCTCCGCCCGACGAGATTGGATCGTTCCACTCCATGATCACCAGGGCATCCGAGCTTTTACAACTCTGCCCTGAGGAGAAGAAGAAGGAAGGTTTCCTTTATCAGCGGCGCGAGGCCAAGAGGAAGACGGTCCTCGCAGTGCCTCTATTGGACGACATTTGGGATGAGGGCCTCACCCTCCTCAAGAACCCTTCCACGACGCCAGCTAGAAGAGACCGGTACGAGAAGAAGTACCGGGTCCCGGACACGGCCCCCCTGTGCCTCCGGGCGCAGCCTACCCCGGACTCCGTCGTCTCCGCGGCAGCCAGGAAGAAAGCGGGGGGGGGTGCGGCCTCCACATCGACTTCCCCACCGGACGGCGAGGGAAAGAAATTGGACGCTATGGGACGCAGAGTCATCTCGTCTGCAGCGACGACGATTAAAGCGGCCAACGCCTTGGCTATCGTGGCCCGCTACGACAGGGAGCTCTGGTACAAACTGGCTCCCCTGCTGGACTTCCTGCCGGACGACAAGAGGGCAGAGGCCCTGGAGATCCTGCAGGAAGGTGAGGTGGCTTCGGACCACACCATTACCGTTGCGACGGACATCGCCGACACTGGGTTCCGCCAGTTGGGCAACGGCGTTTGCCTTAGGCGGCGTGGATGGCTCAAGGCTACGGACTTCCGTCAAGACGTTCAGACCAGAGTCCTGGACATGCCCTTCGATGGGAACAACCTGTTTGGGAAGATGGTTGACGATTCCCTTCAGGCCATTAAAGCGGACACTGAGACGGCCCGGGCCCTTGGAGTTCTGCAACAATGACGGACGCCCTTTCGGAGCAGCGGAGGCAAGGGCGCCTCGAAAGGTTCCGGCGGCGGTTTCTCCACCTACCGTCAAGCGGCCCGCTCGTCGTCTCAGGAGGCCTACAGAGGACGAGGCAAGTCTGGCGGACCCCGCCGTCGTCGCCAAGGAGGTCAAGGCGGCAAAGCCTCGTCGAAGCAGGATTCAACCGGCCGTGGGGTCGGGCCCCCACCGAAGCACCCCGGTGGGAGGCCGGCTGGCGAGCTTCGTCAGCGTGTGGGAGTCCATCTCCACCGACCGTTGGGTGCTGGACGCCTTGGCCCGGGGCCACGCGCTCCAGTTTCAAAGAAGGTGTCCGCGCGTCCCCCCCGTGGCTAGGAAAGAACTTCACGTCCCTCAACTTCTCCTGGAGGTAAAGGCGATGCTCAGGAAAGGCGCCATCGAACTCGTCCCAAAGAGGCTTCGGGGCTCCGGAGTTTACTCGAGATACTTCCTCGTGAAGAAGAAGACTGGGGGGATGGCGCCCCATCCTGGACCTGCGACGTCTGAACAAGTTCATCAAGGCGCAGAAGTTCCGGATGGTCACCCTCCAGCACGTCCTGGGTCAGCTGGAGGAAGGAGACTTCCTGTCGTCGTTGGATTTGGAGGATGCCTACTTCCATATTCCCATCCTAAAGGGGCACCAAAAATTCCTCAGGTTTGTGGTCCAAGGGCGTCATTACCAGTTCAAAGCCCTCCCCTTCGGACTACGGTCGGCACCCAGGGTATTCGCCAAGTGCCTCGCACCGGTGGCGGCGCAGCTGCGCCGCGAGGGGGTCCACGTCTACCCCTACCTGGACGACTGGCTCATCCGAGCCAAGACGAGGGAGCTCGCCGTGGTTCACACAGCAAGGACCGTCCAACTTCTCACGGACCTGGGATTCTCCGTGAACTACGCCAAATCCCACATGGTACCCGCGCAAGACGCTCTGTTTCTGGGAGCGAGGCTCAACACAGTGTCCCTTCTGGCCTCCCCGTCGGAGGAGAGGACCAGGACCATCCTGGGCAAGGTGCAGCGGATGTTGGTGGCCGACGCGGCCAAGGTGAGGTCCATCAAGTCCCTCCTCGGAATGATGTCTTCCTGCATCTACCTCATTCCCATGTGCAGGCTCCGGATGCGCCCGTTGCAGGAGTTCCTGGACGCGCGCTGGATCCAAACGACGGGCAGCTTCGAGGAAAGGATCACACTCGACGAGAGTTTCCGACGAGCGATCCGGTGGTGGGGCACCTGCGCGCATCTGACGGCGGGCATGGACTTCCAGACCCCAGCCCACCAGGAGACAGTGACCACGGATGCCTCCCTGGAAGGGTGGGGAGCGCACACCGAAAATCTGCACGCAAGAGGCCTTTGGCCTACATATCAACGTCCTGGAGCTCCGTGCAGTGTTTTGGGCCCTCAGGTCCTTCCTTCCGTCCCTCAAGGGCAAGGTGGTGAGGATCTTCACCGACAACACCACCACCATGTTTTACATCAGGAAGCAGGGCGGAACCAGGTCCCCAGCACTGTCCAAGGAGGCGCAGGACCTGTGGCATTGGGCCGTCGCCCAAAGGATATTTCTGGTGCCGTTTCATCTGGCAGGGATAAAAAACACCATCGCCGACTCACTCAGCAGGGAGCTGCGCTCGTGCCACGAGTGGGAGCTACGGCAGGATCTAGTGGATCGCCTCTTCCGACGGTGGGGCACTCCCCAGATCGACCTGTTCGCGACGGCGACAAACTCCAAATGCCAGAGGTTCGCCAGCAGGTTTCCCCAGGCGAGGAGCATGGGCGATGCTTTCTCGTTCCCCTGGGAGGGCCTGTTCCTCTACGCGTTCCCTCCTTTGCCACTGCTAATCCGGCTCGTCAACCAGCTCAAGAGGTCACGGTGCAGGATGATCCTCGTCGCACCTGCGTGGCCGAGGCAGATATGGTTCCCGGACCTTCTGGACTTGTCAGCGTCCCGCCAATCAAGCTGCCGGTGGACGCGGATCTACTCTCCAGGGAAGGAGGCGCCATCCTCCACCACGACCCGAAATCGCTGAACTTGCAGGCCTGGCTCCTGCAGCGCTAGAGTGTGGAGGATACGACATACCGGCCGACTGCAGAGAGGTTCTTGCAAAGGCCAGGACGTCCTCGACTCTTAAATGCTACGGACACAAATGGAAGAGGTTCTCTGTCTGGTGCCACGCACAGAAGATTAACCCTCTACGGATTACGGCTCCCCAAGTACTGCCGTACCTGCTGACGCTGGCCAAAGCTGGACTGGCACACCCGTCCATCAAGATTCATCTTGCTGCGATCTCCCGATACACCAGAACCACGGGGCGGACGTCCTTGTGGTCTCATCGTCTGGTGAAAGAGTTCATGAAGGGACTGTTCAGATCGTTCCCGCCGGTGAAGGCTCCGGCCCCGGCGTGGGAGCTCAACGTGGTGCTGACCAAGCTCATGGGACCTCCGTTCGAGCCTCTGCACTCGGCTCCGTTGAAATTTCTGTCGTGGAAAACAGCGTTTCTTGTGGCCATCACCTCCGCACGACGAGTGGGAGAGATCCAGGCCCTTTCCTGCAAGGCCCCGTACTTGACTTTTCACGACACGAAGGTAGTGCTCAGGACGCACCCCTCCTTCATGCCCAAGGTACCGTCGGACTTCCATCTCAACGAACCCTTGGTGTTGCCTGTGTTCTTCCCGTCGCCTTCGTGGCCGGCTGAGAGGACTTTGCACTCGCTGGATGTGGCTAGAGCGCTGAAGTTCTACGTAGACCGCACAAAGTGTTTTCGGAAGACGTCACAATTCTTTGTGAACTTTGGACCTGTCAATCGGGGGAAGGCTCTCTCGAAGGCTTCCATTTCCAGATGGCTCTCCGGCTGTATCATGTACTGTCACCGGTTGGCAAACCGACCGCTGCCAGGCCGTCCGAGAGCCCATTCCACCAGAGCGATCGCAGCTACCAGGGCGTTCCTATCTGGTGTGCCCCTGCTGGACATATGCAGGGCTGCTACGTGGAGGTCGACGCACACCTTCACGAAATTCTACTGCGTCGACCGGGATTCCAGGGAGGAGTCCAGGGTCGGCCAAGCAGTGCTGCGCAACCTGTTCGCCTGAGGTGAGCCTGGTGAGGAGGTAAGATGCTTAATGTTGAGTTTGATGTAATGCTTAATGTTGAGCCTTTGCCACCTCCCGTGGTTGTGCATGTGTGTACTCCTATGTATTCTTTATTCATGAGCATGTGAATCCATGCCAGACCCCATGCTGGAGAAGGAACAAGTTACTTACCTGTAACTGTTGTTCTCCAGCATGGGTCTGGCATGGATTCACATGCGAACCCTCCCGCCTACCCCTCTGCGGCTCTTCACTTGGTCATACTGCCACTTCACGTGCTTCCAAATCTGAAGATGGCTGCCAGAGGCGGGGCGTAGGTAGAGGGCAGTCATTGGCTGTGGTCAGTATGACGCAGAGATCAGTGATTGGTTATTACTACGAAAGACAGATCAGAAACGAAACTGATACTGGTTTTTTCTTTACCGAGGATTCCCAGCCTGACGACGGGGAATATTCATGAGCATGTGAATCCATGCCAGACCCATGCTGGAGAACAACAGTTACAGGTAAGTAACTTGTTCCATACTGCCCTACTGTTCTTGAGAGAGGTCCGACTGCTCAGCCACAGCTACCAAATAAATCTGGGTGGTACAGACTGCTACCAATTGGGTTTACTGCTTACTCCTCTAGTCTTAATCTTTTTGCAGTGTTCCCCAAGGGAACTGCACAGGATTCTGCTTAACGCAGCGATACAGGCTGCAGGTAGGAGTTCCTTCCACACACCTAGTGCGGAAAGGTATCCAAGCTTCCTCCATGGGTAGAGGATTCTAGCCCGGATTATTAACAGAACCCAGGGGAGTGACTTTGCAGAGTGGGGAACATATATTGATGTGACACAAGCTGCCCTCTGGAAAGTCCTTTTTGCGCCACAAATGCATCCTGATTTCCGGAGGTGAATTCGTTGTGGACCTTCCTTATTAGCTTCACGCTATTAAAAAAAGAACTGCCTACGAACTCTGAGGGGCCATTCCCCGCCTAGAGAAGCCTGCCACCACCCACATTGCCACGGGCAAAGAGTATCCAGCTCGCAATAAAGGTGTCCCTGAACTCAACATTACCTAATACAGGGAAATGGGTTCCTCTCTTGGGATCCCCAGCTGGCCTTCATTGCTGTGGTCAACTAGTTGTCCTACACTTGAGCATTCCACTTTTCGCATGGACATGATAACAATTCTGACGGCGCGTAAACGGGAAGGGGTGACTTGCTCTGTGGCAGCTCCTGACGTCCTGAACAGAGAACCACCACTGGGGCATGATATAACACCTCAATAATCCCCTACGGGATCTTCTAGCACTCAAACGCCACAGCAGCCCGCTCTCGGCTTGGCGAGCTCACCCCCGCTCTAGGTTGTGGAAACTCACTCCCTACCGGCTATTGTGGAAGGAAACTGAGGCCCTGGCATCCACCTCGACCCAACTTGGATCCAACCACCCTCTTAAGTATACCATAGCCCCATCAAGTGCCAGACTGCAGGAACCGCTTAACAAAGATAGCTCGGCCTCCAACAGTAATGGCCAAACACCTCAAGGCTGCAAAAAATGCAGACATCTCCAGCATGCTGCTCCCTTCAGATAAAGGGAAAAAGTTAGAGATACTGAAATCTCTGCCTCAACTCGCCTCCCATCCCCTGAGGGAGCAAGCTCACTGGCCACAAAGGGCGACATACAAGCCTTTATGCTGGACATTAAATCGGAATATCGGTTATGCATGACAGAGCTGATCACCAAGCTTGAACAGATTGAACAGAGGGTGGGGGAAGTGGAGGACTTAACCCAGGAACACTCAGCAACTCTTCAAGAGCTGCAACAGGCGGTCCAGTCTCTACTCAACAAGAATGAGATCTTGAAACATAAGAAGATCTTGAGAATAGAGCCCAACGGAACAACCTTGGGATTCGGGGTGTCCCCTCCTCGGTCCCGGATTGGAACCTTGCAGAATACTTAGGTGATCTTTTTCAATTCCTCTTACAGCAGCTCGACAAACCCCAACTCATCCTAGACCTCACCCACAGACTCCGGCCCCGACGAGGGATGGATTCCAATTCTTCATCTGATGTCATCACCCAGGTCCACTTTTTCACGACCAAAGAAGCCATTATGGCAAGAAGTCGTTCTTGAGATGACCTAACATTCCAAGGGGTTCCCATCCAGATCTTCCAAGATATAGCAATGGCGACGATCCAGAAACGAGTCTTGCGGCCACTGACCTTATTCCTGCCGGACCAGCAATTCAGATACCGATGGCTGTTCCCCACGGCACTACAGTTCTCATAGAAAGGTATCCCAAGAACGATCGCACATTTGGAAGATGCAGGCTCGATCCTTCACCCAAGCGCTCCCGACAAGCGAGGGGGAGACTCTTCTGATCCACCAACTGAAGGCCTGAGGGAACACCTGCCAAAACTGAAACGCTCGGCCTGGTCCAAGGTTCAAAAAGGGCAGAATGGTAGATGAGCCCCCACTATCGCCTAGCGGACTATGACTGGCCTGGCAGGCACTATCCAAGCCGCTGACTTGTTAGAGCTGGGACTCATTTTGAGATCTGATCGGAAACCGCCTGCTGGCTAGTGGACATACAAGAGCTACCTTGAGATACGGGCTTCGCGCGGCCCATGCCTGACTCCAAGGAGGATGTCACCTAAAATCCCTTGAAGTATGTTACGGACAACACTAGCCCAGTTGGCTAAGGGACAGGCTGACAGTCACTTTGCGGGAGGCCGATTTTTCTCGGTTACCGCTTCCCGTTGGAAGCTTATGTTAAAACCCTGATTGCACCATGATGGCAAGGCAACAAAACCCTTGGATGGCAACTGAAACGCACCCGGCTCTGGGCCTGCACGCGGATACCACCAATGCCTAAGAGTCACCCCCGCAGCATCAGAAACTGATATTTATTTCATTAAACGCCAAAGGTCTGAACTCGCCCTCCAAGTGAAAAGCGGCGCTCAAACGGCTCCAGGATTTAGAAAGCTCAGTAGCTTTCCTACAAGAAACTCTATTAACGCAGCCGGATTTCACGCGCCTCCACAATGAAGACTTCCTGCTCCAACACTTAGCTTCCAATGGCACCAAGAAAGGAGGGACAGCTATCCTTTTCTCTAGGAATGTGCGACCGCAAATAACTGAGACCCTGAATTGCCCAGAGGGCAGGTGTATAGCAGCCAAGGGCTTCATATTTGGACAGCTTTATTCCCTAGTCTCGATTTATGACTCTTCATTCTTCTCTCATGTACATAGGACCTTCTCCCAGATCGATCTCTTTATGGCCTCCCCGTAAATGCTCGCCTTTGTGGATGACACAATGATAGAGGCGAAGGTGCTCTCCGACCACTCTCCGGTCTCACTGACCCTGCGTGCCTGGGACCTGGACCCTCCTTCCCGACGCAGATGGAATCTGTACCTCCCCATATTAAACGACATGTCATTAAGGGACTCTATAGCGATTAAGAACAATTTCGAGGGGATTGGGTCCTCCGACGTATTCCCGGCCAACACGGATGCCATGAAAGCAGTAATAAGGGGCGAGCTAATTGCACAGGGGCGGCATTCCATAAACACAAACGACTCTTCTGCATAAGCCTTGAGGAGGAAGTTCGTCAAGCTGAGGCCAAACATAAAAGTAAAGGCTGGTCCCCTAACACCAACGCACCTTACACACTGCCCGAAAGAAGCTCGAGCCTCACTATGCAGAGGAAACAGAACACCTATTGGTGGCCAAAAAAATGCAAAGCTGCTACGCCAGGAACAACAAAGCAAATAAACTGCTGGTGGGTAAACTGGCCAAGGCGAGGAGAAAGAATACTATAGTGGGCCTTCGTGACTCACAGGGCAAGACCCATTATGCGGAACAAGACAAACTCCAACTAGCAATGACTCATCTATCCGTAACCATGTCAGCATCGCCTCAGAATCTAACAGAGCAACAAGGATACCTGCACAGTGCTGCCCTTCCTCATCTTAAAGAGCCTGACAGAGTGGCCTTGGATACTGTCGCACTCACCTGTGTCTCTGCAGGAGCTATGGACGAGCCTCCCTTGGCCCTGAGTCTTCACTTCCCCTGTTTCACCCAGAGGAATACCTGTCAAATACAAGGTGTACACTCAGACCTGAATTCACCCGATTCCCCTGGGCCCTTCCCTTCTCTTTACTGTGTGCTGTGATGTCCCCCTATGGGCTTACCTTGATCTTTAGTAGGGTGTGCACTCCATCCTGCATTTGCAGGGGCGCAATTCACTCATGTGATTGGTGCCAATGTCTGAGTTCAGATGCCAAACGCTGTTTTACGCCTTCACAGCGAGGCCGAGAGTTCAAGGCGCCAGTTTCTTCACTGGCTAGAAACGTTGCATGGAGAATGTTGGGTTTCCAAAATTGTCCGTATTGTCTTTGTTTGCCAGTATTTTTGTGGGTGAGTGAGTAGCGCTGTGTGTAGAAGCTAGCTGCTGGTAGGTTTGTGCAGAGCCTACAATTCGAGCGCGCCTGGTAATGTCTCTCCCTTTCCCTTGCAGGAGAAATGATGTGGTATTAGCACCTCGAGTCCGGGTTCAGCGCTACTGGAGACTTGGTGGTTAGGGAAGTTAGCACAGAAGCTTTTGGTAAATATGCACCGCGAAGCGAGAGAGAGCGCAGTGAAATAAGTGTCTGCGTTATTGGAGCGAGTGCAATGAATAATGTCTCTTCTTTCTCACAGGGGTTTGTGCGCTCGTGCAACTAACTTGGATTCCAGTGTCGCGGGAAGATTCGGTGAGCATGCGCAGCGTTACTGATGTGCGCGTGTGAACGCTGTTCTTCTTTGTTCTTACAGGTGCCGGTGTAGAAGTCCCCTCTTGACTTGAGATAGCTGCAGTGTGGAGTAAGATCCAGGTAAACTGAAGCTGAATGATCCGGAGTGGGTAAGCAGAAGTAGGACGATCTGCTGCAGGTAAGCAGAAGCAGGATGATCCAGAGCAGGTAAGCGGAAGCTGGATGATCCGGAGCAGGTAAGCAGAATGATCCGGAGCAGGTAAGCGGAAGCAGGATGATCCAGAGCAGGTAAGCAGGTAAGAAGATGCTGGCTGATCCAGAGCACGGCAAGTGTGTTGCTGATACAGCTCACAGTAAGCAACACAAAGCACTGGAAGCACTTATATAGCCAGCCACACCCAAACACTAGAGAGCTCATGAGTTATCATGCACTTCCTGTTTGACAACAGAAAGTGGTAACCAGGAAGTTACTACAAGCACTAGGAAGGAATGAAAGGAGGGATTTGTTATGGGTTCTTTGTGTGCCTATGCCAGGCCTGCTAAGCCTCCACCCAGCCTGCTCCAACTACCTGCCTGATACCCATGACAGATGCTCTCATCACAGGTGAGGAGGTCGAGTTAGCCATTAAATCCCTTGAATCGAGAGCCCCAGGCCCAGATGGGTTTTTTACGGCTAGATTCATTCCGTACCCATTTAGTTGCCCACTAACCACCCTTTTCAATTCCCTTGGCACCTCAGGAACCATTACCCCGTCCATGCAAGAATCCATAACCATCCTCCTGCTCAAACCCGGCAAAGACCCAAAAGAAAATAGCCCTTATCGGCCCATCTCTTTATTAAACATTGATGCTAATATCTATTCAAAAATCTTGGCTAACCGCCTGGCGAAGGTCCTGCCTGACCTAATAGATCCGGACCAAACTGGTTTCATACTGCATAGGTCAACTGGGGACAATATCCGCAGAGCCTTAAACTTGGTGGACATTTCAACCCAAGACTCGCATAAGCTGGCGCTGCTGGCATTGGACGTTTCCAAATCCTTTGACAAGGTTGACTAGGTCTTCCTATGGCTAACTTTAGAGGCATTCCAATTTGGCCCATACTTTCAAAAGCTATTCTTGGCGAATTACCAATCCCCTAAAACTCTGCTGAGGGTCAACAGCTCGCTTTCTGACCCAATCCCCTTGTTGTGCGGAACCAGACAGGGATGTCCCCCCGCACCCGTGAGCCCCTGGCCCAGCGGATTCGGCTGGATCAAGACATCAAAGGCTTGCCCATCGGCAGCGTTCAACATAAGGTCTCGCTCTACGCCGATGACATACTGTTATCTATAACCAATATTCGCTCTTCTCTGGCCTTGGCTCTTAAAGAGCTTCATACGTTTGGAAGGGTAGCAGGCTTTTGTGTTAACTTTGGGAAATCGGCTGCTCTGGGGATTGGCCTGGAACAAGGAGAACGGGAAGCCCTGAAACCCATATGCCCGATTCAATTGAGCGAAAAATCAATTCCTTACTGAAGAGTCCGGATCCCGACGCAACCTGGAGAGGTGTACATGGTAAATTTCCCCTGTTCTATGCGGAATTGGAAAGAGACCTGGAGCCTTGGACCTCACAAGAGATCTTGCTCTTTGGGAGAATCACTGCTCGCAAGATGAACCTTCTCCCATGATTTCTGTATGCTTGCTCCTCCCTCCCCGTCACGATCCCACACCCTCTGCTTCTTCCCATGCAGAGAAAACTGCTCTGGTTTATCTGGAAAGGAAGGAAGGCAAGAATCCCCCTGAAAGCCATGATCGGTAGCTCCAAACTGGGGTGTTGGGGGTTCCTAACCTACGGAAATACCAAGTGGCAGCACATTTAGTGCATGTGCGGGCCTGGACCATAACCTCCAGGCGTCTAAATGGGTAGAACTGGAGCAATCCCGCCTCGCCCTTACCCTCTGCTTTTTCCCACAAATCCCAGCCCCATTACGTAGATTTGGACCAGGATCTTGACCTCCACAAAACACTCCCTTAGCACATGGGACTGGGCACTGAAACAAGGGCATCCCACGCGGGCTTGGCCCCTCCTCTTCTGAATTTCATAACCCGGCCTTTTCCCCCGGATCCCAACCACTGCATTTCAAGAACTGGATCGTGGGGGGATTAGAATCCCTGGGTCAACTCTTTGAGAGGAACCTACCCTGCTCCTTTGAACAATGTCAGGCGGCCTTCTGCCTTACCGAAAGGGACAAGTTCTCATATGCACAACTGCATCATTGGTCTTCTCATCCTCAAACCCGTCTAGCAGCAGCTTGCACCGTGAACCCCTTGGAACTTACCCTAAAGGTGCTGCGCCACAAAGGAAAATCTCTGCTCTCTATAAATTGCTGCAGGAAGATATGCTTACTACAAGGCCCACATACATGAGGCAGTGGGAGGCAGACTTGGGGCACCCCTTAGACGATCAAAGTTGGGTGAACATTTGGACCAGAACCCACACCTCCTCCTCGTCCTGCATAACAACCTGCGAATGCGCCCACAAGTGGCTCCTTATGACTCGCTCGACCCACTATGCTGGCGCCGATGTCGACAATCAGGGACATATTTCCACATGTGGTTGTCCTGCCCAACGATGCAATCCTTCTGGACCCAATGACTCTCAGCAATATAAGCCATAACCCAGGTGATGATCCCTAAAGATCCAGAGGTCATATTTCTGGACGCCCCAGCTATCGGGACATACCCAAGATCGGGGGAAGACAGCCAAATTACTTACTCAACTTCTCTTGGCCGGGAAAATTATGATTGCTTGCTACTGGAAGTCTGTTGAGTGCCCCTCCATGACCTGGTGGTGGCTCAAACTATGGGACAGTTTAATCGCGGAGAAAGTGATGGCAGCCAGAGCGGTCCACCTGCACTGGTTCACAAATATTTGGGCCCCATTTCTCGACTACGACCAGAAATTTCCTGCACTAACTCACAAGCCCAAGCTGGCCAGATGGTCCCTTTCTGTGAGCAGCGATCCACCAGCTGATGCCCCGATCCCACTGAGCCAGGAGGGACAATGAACTGGGGGAGGGGAGGACGGAGGGTGAGACCGGGGGATTCTAGACCTAGCTGGATAAATATGGGGATTTTAAGTATTGCATTTGTATCTGTATAGTCTTAATGGTGCAATCGGTTTAAAATAAACATGTTTAAAAAAATAAAAAAAGGGGGGGATATCATGTCTCTCCCAAGGACATCCCACTCTGTCTCCACAGGCCCTCCACCCAGAACCTCCCTCGTTTGTCCACCCCCAGGGTCAAGATCCAAAAGCGATGGCCTTTCCTTGAACACCTGTGCAGAGGATCCACTGGAAATAAGAGGGAGAGAACCCTTAGGTTTCTCACACTCTCGTCCTCCTAAGCTCCACCCCTGGTGGCCATCTAAAGGTTTTTACCGCACGTTTCACTGTTAGGAGTCCTTTCTCTTTTCCCCTCGAATTCCGACTTTTTGCTAGTTTTCGATAGTTCTATGTGTTTTTTCTTCAACCGTTTCCTCGTCAACCATGTGCGTTAACTACCGGCAGCGGGGATCTTTTGTCAGCGAAGATTGAGTTCTGTTGTTGGATCTTCTCTCCACAAGTTGCGAAGGGCCTACTTATCACATTGACGATGTCCAAAGCAGGCAAGAGAATTCTCTTCAGGGCCTGTGAATCCTGTTCCCTGAAGAACGTTTGTCGATGATGGGCACTTCAAGTGCCTGTATTGTCTACATCCGGACCACAATGAAGACTGATACGCGATCTGCTGTGGTTTCCCCGCAAAGAGGAGAAGGTCTTTGACGCTGCCTCCAGGCGCAGTCATGGCATGTCGAAGACTGGCAGGTCCAATGAGCGTGCTACCGCTAAGAAAAAGAGGTTGAGATCCTTTGAGGATGCCTCTTCCGAAGGGATCCAAAAGAAGGCGAAACCTCCCACGAAGGTCACCACTGCTGCAGGATCTGGTTCGGGACAAGCTTGCTGCCCGTTTCCGGCACAATTGACGGTAAGCCTACTGGCTAGTTCAGTGCCTTCAGCCAGAACATCCCTGACCCCTTCCAAACACAAGTCTGTTTCCAAGGACAAGTCTTCAAAGGAGAGACAGGTGGGAGACTTGTCAGCCTCGTCGGTGACCACTTCATCGGCCAAGACCTCCCACTCGTCGACGACCATGACCCCGTCGACGACCCTGTCGACGACATCCACCATCACTTTGTCAACAAGTTTGGTAGTGACCGTAATTTCCACAATCAAAACGACAGTTTCAAGGGTGGCTTTGCCTCTGCGACCTTCATCGGCTGTACCGACCATGACTTTGGCAGCTGCACCAATTCCAATCATCGCCTGAAGTGAAGGTGTTACTGCATCCATCAGATTTTCTGCCGAGACCCGAGAGACTGTCTCTGGCTCCAGTGAGGTCTGTATGGAAATCTCCCCTGATCGTAAGACGGCCCCCCCAAGCCGAAGTGCCCGCTGATGCTGCCCCATAGTCCATTAACCCCGATGGACCCCATTAACCCAGATGGAGGAAGAACCACCGTGTGGAGACACTGGCATGGACATGGATACAACAGCAACACATACAGGTGAGTTTGATTATGTCCTGGTTGACGGCGAGCCACTGGGTAACGACGATTCTGCCAGGGCGTCGCCCCAGGATAAGATTGGCACCTTCCACGCCATGATCCCGCGGGCATCAAAACCTTTCAGTCTGGTGCAGGAGGAGAAGAAGAAAGAGGGGTTTCTCTTCCAGCACTGTGAGTCCTCGAGGAAGTTCTGTCATCGGTCCCATTGTTGGACGATGTCTGGGAGGAAGGAGTGAACCTTATGAAGACGCCAGGTACCACTCCCTCCAAGAGAGGCCGACTAGAAAAAGTGCAGGGTCCCCGACTCAGCTGCCAGGTGCCTGAGGTCACAGTCATCCAAGGAGTCAGTGTTATTGGCTGCTGCCAGGAAGTGCTTGTCATATCCTTCGTCCTCTTCGATGGTTCCAGGAGGACGAGATGGCCTCGGGCCACACTGTCACGGTGGCACTGGACATAGTGGGTTCTGCGTTCCACCAGATGAGCAATGGGGTATCCCTTCGACGCTGTGATGCTGGAAATGCCTTTTGGAGGGATATGGCCTCCTAATCATTGTCCTACCACTTCTCTGTGTGTGTTCTATAAGTTTTCTGCCACTGAGGTCTAGCCTGGACCTCTGGCAGTGTAGCCGTTTATTTTTCCTTTTGGTGAACAACGCCCATGGGATAATACCCATATGGCACCCATCGGTGGAGGTACACCCTTGTACTCCTTGTGTGTTTTTGGGCACCTGTGTGTTGCCCACAGAGCAGGGTATGGATTCCTGGGCAAAGGCAAGATGACCACTGTAGCCTCTTGGTTTCTATTCCCTTTATACCTTGTTTCTCAAAGTCATGGGAAGCCCTTAGCCAGTCTTTTTCTCCCTGACTGGCTGTTAGGTGAAAATACCATATATGGCTTTAGGGCTGCTTCCTGTCATACTGACTAGAGCCTTCCCAGGGGCTGTGTGTTATGGGTACGCCCTTGGGGTGGGACATGTATGAATGGAGTCTGAAGTCAACTCAAATTGTGTTGTGGGTTTCTGGTTTTGGTTTGTATGACACAAGGCCTGGGTCCAAGAGTGTGTACTGTGTAGTATTCTGAAGGGCTGGGGTGCTTACTGTATGGGGAACCAATGTGTATTTCTAGGGACCTTTTACTCACCAATTTGTTCTGAAGCTGAATCTTGAAACTGAAGCTGAAACCTTAAGCTTAAATCCTGGGTCCAGTCTAAGGAAGGAGTCTGAAGCTGCACTTCTTCAAGGAATCTGAAGATTGCTGGGCCAACCCAAGTACGGAATCAAGAGAGGACCTGGTTAGGTGACCTCGTCCCGAGCTACAAGGGACTATCATGCACCTGCCGCTCTTCATCAGAGCCATCCTGGAATCCAGGCCTGTGTGCCTGCCATCTGGAGAAGGGGTCTTCATGAGTCCAGAAGAGGAGTGCCTGGACATCTTGATCCAAAGAATTCCAACTGTGTTTCCCAGGGCCTGGAAGAGTATCTATGACCGCTGGAAGCCATATTGCTGTTTACCGCCCAGAAGAGGAGCTACCCTGGCATAATGCTGCTTGACACCTGGAGCTGCGAAAGTTCCACCTGATCAAAGAATCTTTCAAAGGACAACTCTGACTTGACAACTGACCACTTTTTCTTTCTGAAGAGGATCCCAGTTCGCTGTGTGCAGATGAAGGTCTGCCAGTAGGTTTCCAGCCACCAAAATCCGATGACGACTTCCCCAGGGTCCATCCCTGGTGAGGGTTTGTAGTCCAGTCCAGTGGTCGAGTCCAGGTCGCCAAAAGCCATCCAGAGGTCTGTGCTGTGACTGCAAAACCAAATAACCAAAAGTCAGTAAACCGTGAAATCCTTAAGCCTGACACCTACTTCTGCCACTGCACCCTTCACCACCGAAAAAGCCATCCAAGGTCCCCAAAGGTCTCCTCAACCAGGCCTTTTCGGAGTTCCCAGCAAGTTTCACCTTTGTGGGACATCCGCAGGCAGAGTAACGACCTGCCAACGGAGACCACTGCAAAGAAGTGCTGCCTTTCTGACAGTCTGGTTCCTCTTTTTCTCTTGGCTGCGATATCCCAGCAACTCCTTCTTGCAAAGGGGGTCCATCCTCGAGGGGCCCTGTCGAGTGAAGCCAAGAACCTTCACCTCTGCCATCCAAGGCACCCAAGGTACTATAACGAGGAAGAGCATATTCCATCCTCCGTGATCATCCAGGGGTCCCAGATTTTCCTTGGATCCTGTTCTCCTGTGACTTCCCAGGTACTATGGGGTTGTGAGCCCTGTACAAAAAGAAGCAGAGCATTATTGAACATATTTGGACTGGGTTGTAGTATACAAGATAAAGTATACATTAACTTTTTCCATTAAAGGTTGCACAGGTTGGGAGTGTGGGGTTTTCACACAGTATTGCCTATCTACTTTAAATAAAGCATTCAGCCAATGTTCCTAATCTAATCTGCCTTTCTACATTAATGTCTATGCAATTATCCAATGCTTTGATTTCTATGCTAACTGCCGGCAGTTGGTGGATTCTAAATTGAATCTAAAGTATATTGTGGTACCACATAGATGTGTATAAATTTATCATTGTTAGGATGGTGTTACCGGAGTACAAAGTGTTATTTATTTATGTATATATTTATTTGAACCTTATTTTGTATAAAACCTCTGAGGTAGCACATAAGAAAGTGTGTCGGCATTCCTTTGTGGGGGCTTGGGGATTCACTGTACCAGGATCTATGTGATTACTAAGATTCCCAGAATTCCGACAGCCGAAAATGCAGACTTTTTTTTTCAACCCCCTTTACACCACATACATATGCATGGGGAGACCCCGCAAACCCACCGATACTACTATTATATCCCATACCCCCCAGATATATATGTGGTGTAAGGGAGTAAAGAAAAAGTCAGAATTTCAGGAGTCTAAATTCTGAGGGTGAATTTTGGTGTATTTCCTTCTATCATCTAGAGATCCTTGGCTGGGGTGCTCTGTGCCTCTACCCTAACTGTATGGGGCAGAAATACAGATACCCCCTCCAGTCCTTACATCCGACCCTGCTTGGGAACTGAACATGGTCCTGTCTGAGCTCACTGGGTCACTGTTTGAACCAATGCATCGCGCCCCTTTGAAGCTTCTATCGTGGAAGACCGCTTTCCTGGTGGCGATCACCTCAGACAGGTGGCTCGGGGAGATTCAGGCCCTCGCCTGTAAGCAGCTGTATTAGTCCTTCCACACCACTAAGGTGGTTCTGTGAACTCATCCTACTTTCATGCCGAGGTTCCATTAGACTTTCATATCAACAAGCCATTGGTTCTGATACGGAGTTTCCTTCGCTGGTTGTTGGTCGTTCCCAGAAGTTTTATGTGGCATGCACAAGACACTTTCAGAAGACGTCCTAGCTATTTGTCAACTTTGGACCTGTGGGACACGAAAAGGCCCCGTCTAAGGGTTTCCATCTTCCAGTGGCTCTCCGGCACTTATCATGCGTTTCCTTTGTCAGGCCAACAGACCACTTCCAGGCCAGCCGAGAACCCACTCCACTAGAGTCACCCAGCGACAACAGCGTTTCTCTCTGGTGGCCCCACAACTCTTAAACACGCTAAATGAAGCTTACGAATCTGGTATCCTCCCACTGAGTCTAAGAGAATCAGTGATTATACCGCTCCTGGAACCCAATAAACCTCCACAAGAATGTAGCTCCTCCAGACCCGAGCCCATGCTTAATCAGGACATCAAAATTCTTAAGACAGCGCTAGCCAATAGGTTGAAAAGAGTCGTGCATACGTTGGTGCACACGGATCAGACTGCTATGTGCCAGGTAGGAACATGTTGTGAAACTTGAGATGCCTACACCATATCATGTATAGTACTGACTCGTGGGACGCATCATGCGCCATTGCTACACTAGATGCCGTGAAGGCATCCGATTCTATTAAATGTGATTGGCTATACGCCATGCTTCGCAGGTTTGGCTTCAGCCCAAATTATGTGAGATGGATAAAATTAATTTTACTCAATCTACAGCCAGAGTCAAAACGGGTAGATAGTTCTCAAGCCCCTGAGTACTGGAGAAGGGCACCAGGTAAAGCTGCCCCTTATGCCTGTTATTATATATTCTTGCTGTGGAACCGGTGGCAACGTATGAGGACAGAATACAAGGAGGCAGGCGTACTGCTTCAGGGAACGCACCACCTTCTCTCTATGTATGCGGATGATATGCTCCTATATGTGCAGAACCCGGAAGATGGCCTTGAACTTCTATTAGAAACCCTCCCACATTTCTCAAGACATTCAGGCATGGCGATTAGCCTAAAAAAATCATCCCTCTTTCCAATAGTGGTGCTGGCCAAGACACAACAACATAAACTCGCTGATACCCTGAAATGGTCCGTCTCTACATTTCGTTACCTAGGGATTGATATATCCCATGTCCCTGGTCGGGAACATACCACCAATACCCGGAAGGCCCTTGCTGGCATACAGAGTTGAATGAAGTTCTGGAATAAATGGCTGTTAGGCAGAATCCTGTGCAGTGCCCTTAGGGACCACTGCACACAATTAGGACTACAGGTGGCAATATAGGTTTTACCTTTGGTACAAGCCTGTACTACTATGTCATAGTGGTAGCAGTATATGAGCAGTAGCAGACATTACACAAAGGGACCACAACTACTGTGACTCAAGCAAACACTGACTCAAGGTTTCAGGTAAAAAATATAAGTACATTTATTTTTAAACCATTTGTTATAAACACAACACTTCTATTAATTCGAAAACCACACGTAAAATACACTACAACTAACCAATTCACTTTGTACGGTATACTTCAAGGTAAGTACCCTGTGTTTTAGCGTACCATTGTTATGAAACAAAAGATGTTACCGGGAATACACTTGCGATCACTTTTTGACAGTAATGACAGTTCGGTCTTACTAAAGAAACGCGTATCCGCGGCAAGAAATGTTGCCGGGGCAAAAACACACTTGGCACCTGAGATACCCAGAGAGAGTTGGTGGCAAAAATCATAGGCAATACTTTTGTCTAGGCAGACAGAATCAGAGAACACTCTTAGACAGAGATTTAAAAAAGTCAATAGGCCAGAGCCAATGTCAAGTGGAACCGGGTTCCTGTTGTCGAGGATCACACAGTCAGATAGTTCACGATTCGGCGTAGCCAGGAGTACTTAGATATTGTCAACAGAGGAAGCTAAAGTTATAAGAAGGAGGGAAGATGGGGGCAAGCCTTGGAGGCGAAGAAAAGGAATTCACCCAAATTCCTCGAGCAGAACACAGTACCTTAATTCAAGGAAGAAGCTGGTGCCACGGAAGTTGTTCTTGGTAGCTTCCTGCAGACCCTCGGTTCCTGCAGCTTCAATCCAAAGGTGGACTTCTGGAGGGGTCTGCACCATACAGGGCTGAAGCCAGCAGCAGCGACATTGAATAAAAGGTGCGCTCCTTAAAAACAGGAGAGGTTCTTCAGATGGCTATCCGGACCACTACAGCAGGGTGCAGCGATTTCGACCACGAAGAGGATCCTCTGGCTGTAGAAGATGAGCTGGTTATCCCCACCAAACTCAAGGGAAGAAGACTCCGGACTGGATCTTCTCTGGTTGTCGAACGGTAGATAGCTCAGGACTGCAGCAGGGCTTCACCGGGACGGGATAGTTGCAGCAGTCGACTTCTTCTCTGCTTCTCTTTGGTTCCTTGTAGTTTCAGTGGCGACTCTGACTTCCAGACCAAGAGACCTGCCTTTTATGAGAAAATCCCCCATTCACACAGCCTGGCTGTCAATCACGCAGCCGGGGGATTGTCCGGACAACCACCTCAGCCAATCATGGCAAAGATTGACTTGGGTTTCCTAGGATACCCTGTGCAGGGGGTGACTACACCCTTCCCTCACATTCAGCCCACCTAGACACCCACGCGCCTAGAGCTGGGCTTCTGGGTAGAAGCCCGCCAAAAGACAGTGAACAAAGGAGGCAAACCTTGTTTGCGCACAAAGTAAAACACAAGAAGGACTTTAACAAAAAGAAATGGTGAATAAACCCAACCGGAGCCAAAAGAAAAAGTATTTGGTCAAGCAGGTTTAAGTTCGAGGATAATATAATAGCCTAAAACAATAGCACGTTTATATAGTATAATCACGGTAGCAAAGTTAGGGTAGATACCACTGCCACCAGCTAAGTCTAAATGTTAAAAGAGCGAAACAATGCTCTAGGAGGTATAGATAACAAGGGCTAAGAATTAACCCTTTCCAGTACTCCATGTAAGATGGGAATGTACTGGATCTGTGGTTAAATGACTAAGTAAAGTTAATGGCAACTTTACCTTTTTCTGGGGGACAGTAGTCAGCCTCAGAAATGGAGTCGGTGGTAAGTCTAAAAGACAACCCTGTGTCACTGCACTGAAGGTGCTGTGTAACGCACAAAAGAAGGGGGCTACTGAAGTGGTGTACTCCAGAGTCCACAATCACAAAAACAGATGAAATACACATGGCAAAACACAGGTAAGAGTGGAAAGTAAGGGGTACACTCTTACCAAGTGGAAAATAAACTCCAGAAATCCAGCTGTTGGGGGACTCACTAGGTAAGGGAAATTAGCCATTGAATGAGAATTTTCCCTAACAACGACCTCTCACTAATGGGCAGGGCTGCACTACTAAAAATGGATGCACTCCCAAGGCTTTTACATTATTTTACGCACATACCATTTAATATACCCAAGCCCTTTTTCAAATCCAAGCATTCCCTATGCAGATAATTCATGTGGAAGTGTGGCAGATGCATATTGGCGTTGACCACATTGCAAAGACCATATGAAGAGGGAGGCATTAGAGTACCTTGCTTTGATTGCTATTACTTAGCGGGTAACCTGCAACATTTAGTGAACTCACTGGCATATGAACCAAATTCAGACACACAGCTACTTCAGCCCACAGAACCACGCTTATTCCTCAAAAGAAATTCTATGGTACAAGAGGCCTTACCTGAGCCAGCACAAGTACCTCATACTGCTGGGGTTACAAATATGGTCCGGCCGTTAACTCATTAAGATTAAGGACCCCTTATCCATGAAAATCCCTCTAGTGTCACTGTTTCCAGTGGTTATTCAAGTCCAAAAAGGGGTTCGTACACATTGGGAAACGAAAGGCGTTGCCGCGATTGGGGATTTGATTTGTGATACTACTTTCATACCCTTCAAGGGAATAGTTGATAGCACAGGCATTCACCACGGCCAGTACCTGCTGTAGGGCCTATTGAAAATGCGATTGTGCGCACATGGCCAATGTGTGGGGAAATAGAGACACACTCCATAAACGATACCTTATACGAAATAGCTGAGAGTACACAGAAAATCACTAGGCTATATAATTTTCTCCTAATTAATCAACCCACCACAGGCATGGCTATAAGGACCAGATGGGAAACAGACTTAGGTGAACCATTCCTAGACAAACACTGGTCTGAAATATTGTGCTACCACAAGCAAGTGTTCCGGAACAGTAGACTACAATTGATTCAATTGTTCGTGACACACAGAGCATACCTAACTCCTCTCAGAATATCTAAATTCCCAGGAGCGACCCCACAACAATGTCCCAGATGCTCAAGCATGGAAGCAGATATGCTACATATGTTTTGGTCATGCCCCACCACAGAGATTTTGGCAGGAAATAGCAAGGATATTGAGCAGATGTGGCCTTAACAGGTCACATAAGCCTCTCTGAAGCAAGTGCAGACTTAACGGGATTGAACACTATGATGCAAACATATTCAGCTCCACCGAAATCAGTGCCGACGATGGTACAAAAAACCCAACAGACACTGTTACTGATCCACCACAGTAGATGGTTCAGCGCAATGTAGTGGCCACTAATGCTACGGCAACCAAGGAGGAGGGTGGTTATGGGAGGGATGGGCAGGTATGTTGGGGTGCAAGAACGGGTGGTGAGTTACCTTATACACCTTATAACTGCATAAATGTGATGGTACAATCATTGATTGTAAAACATGTTGATGGTTAATATGGAAAACCTCAATAAAACCTGTTAAAAAAACTGTTTCTCTCTGGTGTTCCCCCTGCTTGACATATAGGGAAGACGGAGAGAAAAATAAAAACCTGTATTACTGAACACAAAAGCTGTATAAAAAATCAAATCCATACTGCTCCCATGGTTAATCATTTTATTGAAATGATACATAGGGCAGAGGATTTTAAATGGACTATACTGTATCAAGTGAAGCCGGGTAGTGACATGAACCTGGACAAAAAGAAACTTTCTGAAAAAGAAAATTAATTAATTTACCTGACCAATAGTTCAACTATAGGTCTGAATGAACGAGCTGCAGAATGGTAGGTCATACATTTAAATGATTGAGCAGCCGTTTGGTAGTCTATTGACCTCATTGACGGATAACAAAGCAGAGGCATAATCAGGACAGCCCTTGTTGGAAGATGCGCGAGATGGAGCCTTAAATTTATTAGCAATACCCCAACCCATTATTGGAGATGGGCAGATGCAGTGCACGGTAGTCGTGGGATTATGAGTATGATAATAAATGAATTACAGACTAGGTGCTTGTGAGCTCCTTATGACATTTATAGTATCAGGAGCTTGTGAGTTCCCTGCGAGATATAAAGTATTTTGGTTGATTTACCCTTTCAGGATTGAGACGGGGATGGCTGAAGCAGGAATACGCGCGGGATGGAGCTTAAGTCTCTGGGGAACATCTGACCCCACGACGAGAGGTGTCAGCTGTGAAAGTCATTAGAAGTATATGGCTCTGGTGGAACGAGCATTGTGAACACAGTTGAAGGATTTAGAAGAAGGAACCTAGAGGTGCTTTGGTATATTACTATGACAAGTCACAACCTTTCCGTCACAAGGTAGGTGACCCGGAAGTAAGAGTGTAAGGCGAAGGCTATGGTAAGCGTTGCAGTGCAGAAGCGTTATAATGTGGGACGCTACGCGGGGAAGCTCGCTTTGTTTTAATTTCTCTCTATTGCGTTTCCTTTAGGTGCAGGCAGTAAAGCCCATGCACAGGTTGGAACACGAAAGTACCAAGAGGGCGGGACATCTGCGAACAGCGATAGCACAGTGAAGCGCTGTAGCATTGGCAAATCATTAAGAGTATAAAGCATGGTTGTCGACCTAATGGTAAGAAAGAATGATGTGGCGCTGGTCTTTTCCTGAATGTTGCCTTTTGTGACACCACAAGCAGGGGAGATTGGTGTGCCATTTAGAATAGGGCATTTTCAAAACGGGGCACGCCTGGTCAAGCTCTTGGGTGTGCGGCAAGATGGAGGGGAATTTGACATTTAACCCCAAGCTAAGAAGTGTGAAGTCTATACACTTTGATGAATAGAGAGGAAAGTAGGAGAATGCAGTTCCATGCTTAGCGAAAAGAGTATGGTTGCCCATTGAGCTGCTCTTACAAAATGGTGGTTAATCATAGTAGTAATTTGGTCCCTAATCATTCTTTCAGGACATGTTCTTGAAATGCATGGTGTACCCTGTTGAGGTGGTTTAGCTCGGAAGATAGGAGTAGAAGTAATCCTTCATCTCTGGGTGCCTTTTGTAACAGGAATTGAAATTGTGATGGGTGAGTATGCATGTGCTAACATTGTTTAGTTGAGGATTTTAGGAATTGGGTTTCCTTTGCGCATTAAAGGGGCTTTAGAGAGATTATAAATTAATAATCAGCCATTAAGGGAATATGAATTTGATATTTGAGGTATTAAGTTCCTCTTTACATGTAATTCCGTAGAGGATTCCCGCAGATGAAACAACACTAATGGGATCAAGAAGAACCAGGAAATGTGGTTAATTTGGTAGTGAGGAGCAATAGCCTGTAGTAAATTATGCGTCTAATTGTGATTTGAAAGTGATTACAAATTTGTGGAATAGGATTGTGTGGTCTTTACACAGTACCTACCCTGAAGAATTTCCAGCAAAATCTTTTTTTAACATTGAATGGATGGAATGAAACATGTTGGGTGTGTGAGTAGGAATGGTACAAAAGAATGAATTTGAATGGTTGTTGAAGTGATGTGAATTTAGTACACTGTCTTTTTAATATTTAATGTGTTTGATGGGTCTTGTGTTTGTAAGTAAGCACGCCTTCCACAATTATAGTGGTGTGACAATTCTTTTAGTTGAGTTTGTTGATGAATTTGATGTAGATGTATTAAATAAATAAAAGATGTATTTATACCTTTCTAAGAAAAATGGCTTTCAACTTTTGTGACCAAATCTGGTAGCCTTTGGTGTAGGTTTGTGAAAGTGGCCTAATCCCTTGGCAATGACCTAGAACCACTGTAACCCTTTTTTGTTTAGAGTTTATTCGGGGGCGGTTCATGTGGTTGTAAAATATACCCCACCTCTCTCTTATTGTTGGTTGCCCCTGCTTGACATCTGCAGGGCTGCTTCGCACAGAACTACTTACACCTTCACGAAATTCTGATGCATCAACAGGGATTCTGTGTCGACCAAGTGGTGCTACGCAACTTGTTTGTTTGAGGTGAGTCTGTTCCAGAAGTAAGGGTATTGCTTTTGTGAGCTTTGCCACCTCCCGTGGTTGTGTACATGTGTTGCTGTATGATTGTATTCATGCACGTGCGAATCCATGCAAGACCCTGTGCTGGAGAAGGAATAAGTTACTTACCTATAACTCTTGTTCTCCAGCATGGGTCTTGCATGGATTCACATGCAAACCCTCCTTTCCCACTCTGGCTCTTCTTGGTTCGTACTACCACTTCACATGCGCTACCAAATCTGAAGATGGACAACAGAGGTGGAGCTTAAGAGAATGAGTGTCAATGGCTGGGGACAGTATGGGCCAAAGGACACTGATAGGCTATAGATGATATGAGCATTTTAAATTTAAAGCTAAACTGCTTTCTTTTTGCTGAGGATTCCCAGCCTGACAGGGAATATTCATGAGAATGTGAATCCATGCCAGACCCATGCTGGAGAACAGGATTTACAGGTAGGTAACTTGTTCCTTTGCTAGTTTTCCCCAAAGTTGCACAACAAAGGTTTCCAGCTTTCCTTTGAACGCCTCTTCTTTGTTCACAGCGTGTTTGTCTGGTTCACTCTCCTGACAAACATACCCCAGGAAATGATAATGAATAGTCACTGTTAATCTCACCTTTTTATCTCCTTTGGTCCAAGACCCCGTACTTTCTTGAATGAATGAGCTTCACCTTATTCTTAGATCTTCATATTGGTGCAAGTTGCAGACTCGTAATGATGTTTTATACCAGCTTGATGTACTCTCCTGCCAAGCTCATGGTTGTTTCTTGCCCGTCTCTTTTGCTTTCAGGGTCCCAGACACTCTGAGAATAGACTCTAATATGGGTGCGTGTCCCAGACTTGCAATACTGTTTCTTGCCTGCTTGGTTTACCCTCCTGCCAAGCATACCATTTTTTATTCTCTCTGTTATTCCCAGGGACCCAGTTCCTCTTATCTCGTGCTCTGTAGTTGTTAACCGATTCTTCCCAGACTTCTAGCACCTCTGTCTGCCCTCGTACCTTTTTGCTTCTTCTGAGTCTTCAGAAGGAAAGAGTAGCTACAGGGAAGGACTTTATACTGAATAAGACTGAAAAAGAACATGGGGACACAACGACAGCTATGCAAGCAGTCCATCAAACCCCAAGCGGGACGGACAACAACCTTGGGCAGGTCTAGGCTGTTTGGGACAAGCGTCATTATCATTGGTTTGGGGCCTAGGAGTCTGTGGTGCAGAGTATTTTTCTTTTGACCACTAAGAGAGCTTGATCTGGCAGTTAAGCAGTGCTGCTCGCTATTAGCAACCTCACTGTAACGAAGACCACTAAGCTGGACATGAGCTGAAGATGAAGAAATGGCTCTTTTTGGCATCCACAGTGATAGAGAAGCAACAGGATGTCAAAGGCGAGATTAGCAATGGGTTCTGACCCCAGCACAGGGTCTGCAGCCCAAAGGAAGAACAACACTATTCCCAGGCTCCAGAAAGTCTCCTCTTCTGTGCATAGAGCAGCACAGTGAAGAGGTCCAGATCCCAGGACAAGGGTGCCCTGCAAGATTCATAGCACAAGACTGCATGAGATTCAGGCAACAGGTAAAATTCCCACACCAGCTTATATGTTCCAACGACAGCCCTCTAAGCTCCAGTACAGAGATCCTGGTTATGCAAGACTTGGAACGGGTTAGGCCCACTAGTTAAATGGAGACAGTCGCCCTGGATCATCTCCCTTGTTGAAGAACTAGCAGACCTACACCTTAGAGTAGATGGCTTGGTCAATAGAGTGCCAGCAGTGGTCTTCCAGTGACACTTGTGATTTGGATTCTTGACATGAAGTGTCAACTAAGGTAATGTTTCTAGATTTCCTCCTCATGGACAGAAAGCTGGGCTTCGGCGACCCTTGGTCGCCTAGCTTGCCAAGTTTTAACATTCAGACCCTGGGCAGCTGTCCAATTCTTAACAGCCGACTTCAGTATAGTCATATCACTCTGGTTTGGAAATTGTATTGGTGCGGTCTTCAGCCTGTTACCCTGTCATGCCAGTTGTACACATACAAAAGCTACATACAGTGCTCTGGAGAGAGCCCGTGAAGAGAATGACCATATATAACAATTTTCTACCGCTACCTTGGAGGAAGAAAACAACAACTTCAGTGAGCCAAAAAGGCCAGGCTTAAACAAGGTCAGCCGTTTCTGACACTAGTGGTAAAATGGCTAAAACCTTTTAAAAATAACATACCACTGCCACCAGCCTGTCTGGGCTACACTGAACATAGGGGTAAAAATCAAGAAAGAAAGAAAGAAAGAAAGAAAGAAAGAAAGAAAGAAAGAAAGAAAGAAAGAAAGAAAGAAAGAAAGAAGGGCCACTGTACTACTGTCAATAAGGGAGTCAGGAGTGCCAAACTGCTAAAGGTGATTTTCAGAACAAGGCCTGGAGGTTTTTTTTCCAGAGGCCAACCTAGTAGGTGAACAAGGTTATAGATGATGGGTCGAGCCAAATTCTACTAGGTAATGTAGACAGAGCAGTAAGACTGACTTGAGATATTATGCACTCTGTATCCTACCCCTCGCTGTTTCTGTTCTGTTGTTACCTCAGAAAAGCGGTCTGTTACCCATCTGTACTGTTGTATACCTCTATAAATCGCTCCATTGTGTATTTGAATAGTTGTATACCTTTTGTAAAGTGCTCCATCGCTTTCGGCGCTAGGTCCGTGCTCAATAAATATCCTAATATTAATAAAAACACTGATGTTATTACAGTTAACACGCAGGGAAAGCCAAGTAATGATGCAGCACACAGAAGTACAAAAATACTATATTTATTGGGCATTCAAAACAAATGCAGGTAAAGCTTAAGCATACTACACACTACATTAAACTCCTACATATATGCTATTAGCAATCCCAAAACAAAACTGCACACCACTTTACACTCCAACACAGTTAAAACAATGCAGTGCTCAAGCTGCAATAGTAAATTGGCAAGAGAAGACAATAAAACACAATATATTACAACCTGGCAGGCACCTCGCTTATGCATTCTTTCCCTGCAAGATAACTGTGCAGTTTCCCAAAAGAGTCAATTTTCAGGTAAGTACTTGGTTATGAGGGTAGGAAGTCCAAGCCAAAATGCAAGTAATATGAATGTCTTTTAAAAGCACCTATTGCATGAAAGAAGTAAGCAAAAGAAATTAGGCATACAGTTCCTAAAACAGAACACTGGGGGTTACTGCATTGGGAAGAGGAGAGGCTAGAACTCGACTGATCGCTGTTAAGTACCCCTTTTACCAATTTTCTAAATGATCACCCAGAATCACTGGAATGCTGTTAATGGGGTTCCACGGGTCTAATTTGCAGTGGCTGAAGATAATGACCAGAATGGGTCCAGCTACGGGGGGTGGCACCGATCTACAGTTCTGCAGAGGCTATGACAGACTGGCAGCTGGGCAGGCCAGACCCCTCATCATCCTCTGCGACTCCCTCCATGAAGATGACCCACCAGGACTCAGCAAACAAAGAAGTGCATTTAAGAAACCCCTGTGAAGGGTCAGCCGGCTTGACTAATGTTAGCAGAAAGTAACAGGAACCAGGCAGCCCTTAATCTTAGTGGAGGGTAGCAGTAAGGTCCCTTGGATAAAAGTCAAGGATTTGCAGAGTCCCAAGCTCCAGCTCCATCTGGTAACTGTAGCAGCAGTGAGTCCTTGGAAGAGGATGTGCAGCCCACAGGATGGTTCCTGGGATACTTCAGATGTCCACCGGTGACAAGCTGCTGGAGCAGAACGCAAGACTGGTTGATCGCAATGGTAAGGGGAAGAAGATATTGACATGGTTTTTCTCTGGTTGTATAAAGGACAGCAGGGCTTAACCAGTAGGTGGCTTGGGCAATGCTGGTTGTCTATCGTAGCAGTAGTGTTCCGGGCTAGCCCCTCTTCAGGCTCTTGATTGCAGTTGTCAACCTACAGAATGGTGGCAGGATTCTTCTTACCCAGCTGGAGGTTACTCCAGCCCACCAAAGCAAAGAATCTGCACAATTCAAACAGTTAAGGGCTGTTCAGTCACGACCAGCAAGAAACTGCACATCTGCCCACCAACAGACACTTCTTTTACAGAATTTTGGGGGGTTGCGGTACTATAGTAAGAGTTGGGAAAGCTACAGAAATAACTCTTTCTTAACACTAAGTAACAGTGAAGTCAGATATACCTGCTGGTAGAAGTGTGTCTAGCAGTATTTTCTCCCATCTCAGGAGTGTCAACCCGCCGCTGACACATACCCTAAGACATAAGTAGAGAAATACTGGATGGAAGATGAAGTCAAGAAGCAAACAGATTGCTGTATACCAGAGTCTGGGTCCAAGAAGCACACAGGTTCCTATATCCCTGAAACTGCACTTTAGATTCTGAAATCCTGGAACAAGTGATCACTTGGGAAGGCCTTTGCATCCTTTTGAATAACCTCGACCTAACACCTTTAGTCCACATTATCCTTAGTGTTTCTTCTGAAACCTTGTAGACTTGATAGGTGTTCATCCCACGCATCCTGACAAATGAAGTTTGTTGTATGATAGATTTCAGTCTTTATCGTTCTGTTGTGTCTGCTTCACAGCTTCTTAAAATCCTTTGACAGACCTGTGCATAAGTTGGTTCTGTAGGTAATGTTCACTTTTTTGATCTGCATTTCATGAACATAAGTACGAAATTTGATTGTTCATGCTTTATCTTGTGAAGAGCAAAGGCCACTGCTGATTTATAACTTGAGTGAGCTATATAGTTTACAACAAAACTGGATTCAACTGGTTTGTTATTTTTACAGTGTGGGCCCTATTCCGATAAAGCAGAAATTCGAACAGCTCCAGGTCCCCCGGATCCATGCAGAAGACCATCAATTATCTGTAAGACTGCAACATGTGTGACTGTTACTTGGGAAGTAAGTGTTCAAAGTAATATTTTTTAAAGTTATTGTAGTGATATTTAAAATATTCCAAATTGAAGTAGCAGCTACATTTACTGTCTGTTTGATAAACAGTGTAGCCGAATAGGGAGATTGTGGAGTTTTTCCCCAATTGATCTGTTTGCTTCCAGTGTAAACAAAAATATGCAAGATCCTCTGCTCCAGGTTATTGCCTTTGATGGGTGGGTAGGGGGGCCAAGGGAAACACCCTGGAGGGTGCACTGGTGATTCCTTGTGAGTGTGACCTGATCTACGCCTTGCATCCATTCCTGCGGATTCCTTTGGTGGTGAGGAAGATGAAGCAGAGAAGAGCAGCAATACTGATTGCTCCGGACTGATCAAGGAGGACCTTTTACCCAGTTATACCTGACCTGCCCTGACCTGGAACCCTTCTCATGTGGCTGGGGAAAGGCAGCCGCAACCTGATCCTGACCCTGCAGGGGGATCACATGGAAGGGGACCTGGGGCAGGAGAAATGAGAAAGCCCTCTCAACAACTGCCCATATGATATACAATCTTAATGGCTTATTGTTTAATTGATAATTATGATGTTAAAATGAATAAGAACATTATGGACTTCAATTCCCATAATGCTCTTAGTACTGAGACTAGGAAGAAGGGTCCAGAGTTAGCAAACTATGGTGAGCGATCTAGTGGCTGTAATGACCCACACCTGAGCGGGAACTTTAAACATTTAAGGGCCTTTCAGGTGCGGCCCATTGAGAAGCAGCAGGAAGAAGCAGAGGATGGAGCCGCTGCTTTGCTGATAGTGGGGCGCTGTACAGAGAACCTGGCAGAAGTTGGGAAGCCTATAAGATTCAGAGAACGCGTAACACAAAGCGATACTGAGGGCAGCTGTCGCGAGGGAGAGAGAAGCTCTGTTTGTCCTGAATCCAACTCTGGTGTGTGGCGTTCACCGGAGTGTGTGTGCAGAGCCGATAAAGCTCCATTTACAGGCAGCAGGAGACTGACCGGAGCTGTCAAGCGCTAGGTAAATTACGACAAACGAAGAAGCAGCGAGTTAGGAGATGCCAGGACATACTGGTAAGTTGTGATTCTATAGGTGACACCGGGGCGCTCTGAAGTAGACCGCTGTACCAGAATTAAGTTTTTGAATACTAAACTTTTGAATTAAAGCAAATTGGTGTAGCTCTCCTATTAAGAGAGAGCGAATAGGAGACTATTGTAACCTACATTGTCAAAGCCAAAAGGGGGGCAATATTCAAACAAAGTGAAAGCAATCTCCAAAATGAGAATATTGTTACCAGCATCGCCAAAGCCAAAGAAGGGCAATTCTACATTCCAAGGGGATACAACTTTTCTAAAGAGGGATATCCGGGAAGGATACATTGTAAACTGCATTACCAGCAGCCAATTGGTGGTGCAGAAAGAAATCAAAGACTGCAGGAGAAAAGCCCACCTTGTAAAAAGGACCAAGGGGGAGAGAATTGTATCCTGCATTGTCTGAGCCAAACAGATCAATGTGAGAATCGTCAATATGTACAGTATACTTGTGGAAGTTGTAAACTTATTGTGCTGAAAGTCAAATGACTTACCCAAGAAGCAGTTGTTGGTTCAACTTTCCCCATTGTTTGCTGATTTAAGTGTGGAAAATTTGGAACAAACTTCACCACAAAGTACAAGTTGTAATAGTCGGAGTTTGTATCCTGACAGACATATAAACCAGTCAAGGGAGAAATAGTGGTAAGTCCTGGCAGGCAAGTGAACCAGGAAGAAGATGATTTGAAGTGCTATGAATGTTTTAGAAGGTTATAGTGGAAAATAAGTGACGATTCGACCATTATGTATTGATGAACTGTTGTACAACCATCCTGACTAAATTAATGAATACCCTGACTAATGCGTTGCTTATGAAGGAGAAATTCTATGTGATGAAAAGTGCTTGGCCTTCAGAGGAAAGAACAATTATATTAACTACTGATTTGATGTATGATGACAAAGTCTTTTTTTTGTTTGTTAAACAGAAGGTTGTGAAAACTTGAACAAGTGTCTTGAAGAGTGAGAAATCCTTTTTGGAATTAAGTCAGTTAATTTGCCAAGTGAAGGACATATGGAATGAAAAGAACTGTGTTATGCTTGGAGTGGAACTTGGCTATAGAAAAGAACTTTCCTGATTTTGAACTTTGTTTTGAGATATCCTGCATTGATCCAGGGCAAGGGGATTCAACTCTGGTTACAAGGATTCCTGTTTATATTTTTTATGTATGAATTCAAATGTTATTTTATGAAGTTTAAACAGCTGAATAATCCCAGTTTGAATTTGTTGTATGTATGAGTTGTGAGGGACAGATATTTTTGACATTCGGTCATTTTCCTTTAACCTTAGTTTGATAGGTAGGGAAATCCTTGCTAGGTTGGGGAAAGATAGGCTTTTGTCTCACCCTTATTTTTTAATAAAATGGCTACTTGTGAGAAATCCCCATCTACTTGTCTGTCTCGCATTTCTTACCCCTCACACTAGATACAGTACTGGGATCCCTTTGAGGAGGTTCTTGGTGTGATAAGTTATGCAATGGTGCCCAACTACCAAGTCCATCTGTGCTGTCGTAAATTGAAGTATAAGGCTATTGGTCCATTATGCCCAACTGACATGGTTCTCGCGTTTCTCTTCTCTTTGGCAAAATCGGGATTAAATGTGAGTGCATTTTGTACGTATTGTTTTTTTTATCGGCCATATCATCCACAATTCTGACGGTGATTCAGCCCCGGTCTATCGTCGATATTGGTCATTTAAAGCCTTTTGAGACACAGTTCAGTATTTACCACTAGGCTGTTCCCCATCATTAAATGAGAAATTCTCTCAAAATTGTGAATATTCTAAAATATTGCCCATAATAAAAACAAAACATTCACGTTTGCTATTTTTTTTTTTTCTCCGATCTTCCTATGCAAAATGAATGGCAAATCTGCTCTAAAGTCATGATTTTAAACACCTTGGACAGCCCCGACTTGGGATTTGAGTCACTGTCTGTTTTTTCTGGTGCATCAAATATTGTTTTTAAAAAAAAATTTAGATGCATAAAAAACAGATGTACTGGGATTCAAACTCAAGTCTCATGGGTCAAGGAGCTAATCCTTCACCACTGGACCACGCAAGTCCCTTTGAAAGAACAAGGCAAATACACTCTGTTAAATAAAACAGGACGTGATTGACTCGTTCTCAGGACAGGCAGTCCTATGAATGCCATCCTAATACAGCAAACAATTATTTGGCTGAAACGGGTTTGTTTGCTGTATTTGGATGGCATTCATAGGACTGCCTGTCCTGTGAACATGTGTTTCAGTGCAAGCTCCCAGTATGGGGCTTGTGCTTGATTACTGCTGCAAGAGCATTACGTTAAAGAAACAGTTAACACTGGTTCTGATCCCAAAATGGATGCCTCCAAGTTGTTTAAATTCATGACTTAAGAGCAGATTGCATGCTAATTTCACATAGGAACTTTTTTTTTTATTGAATATTTTTTATGGCCATTTTCTTGAAACATTAACATTTCTGAGAGAACCTCACCTTTAAAGGGAGTGGAAGGCCCACCTAATTCATTAGCCGTGCCCACAGGCATGCTGCAAGTTGGAGGAGAGTGTGATGTGTGCTCTCTGTCAAGCACATGAACATTCATTCACCAGTTACTTTCTTTAGGTGCATTTGTGAAAGCCTTCCTGATGCCCCTGTGTTAGTCTTGGGTGAGCAGAGTTCACAGCTGTCCGAGCTTACTTAGTGGCCGAATGCCTCTTCAGTTGGGTGATCCCTTAATGAACTGGATACCAGGATACTATATGCCCCACCGTGGTTAGTTTGACTATGTTGGTTAAATAGTGCATTTTATACCGGTCTCATTAATTTTCTTTTAATTATGTTGGCTTTGACTTATCCTGTGTTTAATGTTTTTTATATGCTCCAATTCTTTGCGTGTGAGAAATGGGCACTGAAAAAAAGTTTGATTAATGTGCATAGGGTTTATAGTTTTTACAGTACCGGCCCAACTCGTAGGTGGCCAATTTATTGCAGCCAGTTTGATGCATTTATTTCTCTGCATTTTCTGAGGGGCGAGAGGGGACAGGGTTACAGTATGTTTTTAAATATCGATGGGTAGTGGGGGATTGATGAAGGGTTAGAGGGGTGTGGAATATGGGGGGGGGCTTGTCCCCCATGGAAAGGCTGCAAAAAATGCAGGGGTAACAGCCGCAATGAGTTGCCCCCTATGAGTTGTACCAGATCCAGTTTTTACAGTACATATTTAACGTTTACAGCATACTTGTATGTTATGTATTACAAACAGGAAACTATTTACTGTATGGTTCACTCCATAACTTTAGTATAGCACCTTCCCCTCGCTTATCTCCCTTCCCTAGCTTTAGACATCTGACAGTAACATGATCCTATGTAAACAGATGAAAACTGCTGGAAAATGGCCAAAGGCAGTATCAATCATTTGAATGGACTCCTTCCTCCCACTGATTCCTCATGTAGGATATTTCTATCTCAGCGTAGCTGTTCTCTGGAAACTATTCCATCGCCAGGGTTCGCAAAGCGGCTCTGCGTCAGTGTTACGCTCACCTGGTCTCTGCTGAGGTGTTGGGGCACGGTTGCAGCCCTCCCAGGAATTAGATCTACCCCTTCAGGTCTCCCCCTGCGGATAAGCTGTGGGCAGCGACAGTTGGTGGAACTGCTCCTGCGTGGATATGAGAAAATGTGAGTGCGCTGATTGGTGACTGTTGTACTTCTCAAACCCTTCTACCCAAGGTTCGATTTCAGTGGGCACGTACCGGCCCTTAAGGCTCACCTGGCAAGTATGGATGATGAGCTCTCCGTCCTGCTACTTCTGGCAGGGGCGCTTGTTGATGGGATCTAGTTCCTTCACTGATCCCTGGTAAGTAATAGTCCAGTGGCGACTATGCTCTCCTGGTTGGTGGTAAGTGTCTATTAATGTCTCTTGCCTTTTCCCCTTTCTGTTTTATCTCAAAGTCTCTTGATATTATTGCTCTCGATGTTGTTGTTAATTACTGAATAACGTGTTCTCTTTTGTTTTCTTCCCAATAGCTGGAAATGCTGCCCAAAGCAAGTTTGGAGGCACGGAACGCGGCTGGGAGAAAGATGACTGAACCGCAATGTCCGACAACAGGTGAGTGATGGTTTAATTGAAAGCGTGAGGTTCGGTGGTAGTGCAAACTTAAACGTAATGTCTGTTTAGTGTCTAACCTTGCCTTTCGTGGTGTTTGCAGGTGCTGCGGTCGAGGGTGATGCGCGGCGTGCAGCGGTGTCCAGATGAAGATTTCAGTGTCCCGGATGATGTAGAAGAGAGCTGCGGTACCCAGATGAAGATGTCTGCACTCTGGAAGATTTGGAGGTGAGCCGTGATGCCAAGATGAAGATGCGCACAGGTGAGAGCAGGATCCCCCAGGTAGTAAGTATGGAGGCAGGAGACAAGGTTTCCAAAGGTAAGTTGAATCCGAGGCGGCGGTGGGCGTTACACTGCATGGAAGTGCAGAATAACGCGAAGTATCTGCCTCAGGGAGCGGAGCAGCTTTTATAGCTGTGATCGTGGGCACGCCCACTAGGCTTCGCTTGCCTGCCACACCCCGCCCCTCCTAGTGAGTCAGCACGTGCCGAGCAATCCAATAGCAGTAGCCCCACCCAAGAATACACGTGGGGCTGCTTAAAGATGAAAGTTCCATGTGAAATACACTATGCACCTGAAATGAAAGTGCCATGTCCATAATAAAAGCATTTCTTACTCAAATGAATGTCTTGTTTATTCTTTATGAGCCTGGCGCCAAAGGCGCCAGGACTGTGTCCATCCGGGCCCCCTGTGTGTGTGACCCTGTAAGGTCTGCGTCCTTGGCCCGATGACCATGACAGCCAGCTCCGCCCGACGCCTCTATGCGCCCGCCTCAGATATGACATTGGGGCCAGTATATATAGCGACGCCACACCCCGTGACTTCAGTTCCTTTTTTCATCGCTCTGTGATAAATCAGCAATGATTCTTGCCTGGGACCCCTCTGATGGGGCCAGGGAAAGGCAGGCACTTTCTGATCCCGACCCTGGGGGTGGTGGTCTGTGGGAGGATCACATGAGGGGGAAGCAGGTCAGGAGGAATAGGAAACCGCCTTGTTCAACTTTCCCTGAAACCCCACCCTTCTAATGGCTTATTACACAACAGAAGAAATAAGAATAACTATGCGATTAGGGACTTCAAGTCCCATAATTCCCTAAGTACTGGGACGAAGAAGAGGGCTAAAGAGGCACAATGCTGTAGGAGTGTTCAGATTGTTAATTCAAATGACGCACACCTGAGGGAGATTCAGAGGCTTAAAAGACCCCCTCAGGTGCAAGCCAGGGTTGAGCAGGACGAGCACTGTTAGGCACAATTATATGCAGTACCCTTTGGGAACACCACACACAATTAAGACTACAAGTGACAGTACAAATTTACCTTTGGTACAAGCCTGTACTACACTGTTAAAGTGGTAGCAGTAGTGGAGCATCCAGACTTATCTCAAGAGTAAGTGAGCAGTACAAGATAGTTACACAAAGGACAGCAATTACTATGATTCAAGCAAACACTGACTCAAGGTTTTCAAGTAAAAACATACACATTTATTTCACTCTTCAGTTGTATAACATTACACTATTATAAGCAAGTCAACAATTACAATCTTATTACACCACACCACTTCCCTTAAGTTCAAGACAAGTTAAACTCACAAAATGAAGTGGGAGCAAAATGGCACTCCAGCAATTTAAAAGGGGGGGGGGGAACAAAAGTTATTAGAAATTAGATCAAACCAACAGGTAAGTACTCAGGCCAGTTGAACAAGAGGAACTTCAGTGAGGAGATCAGATAGAAAAGGCTTAGGGCCAAAGTCAGTGGGTCAAAAGTCTTTTGCTCAAGATCACACAGTTGCGATAAAGTGTTTGGCACGGTTTCCGAACGAGGTTGGTTGATACAAAAGTTAGTTCAAAGAGAAGAGAAGGACAAGCCCTCGGTTTGGAGAAAGATTTCAAACACTTTTACCGCGGTTGAACGAAACGGACAACTGGATTTGCACAGTCCCTTAAAACGGAGAGGGAGATGTAGCTGAGGCGGACGTTCCTGGTAGTTCCTGCAGGCTCACAGTTCCTGAAGCGACTGTCGGACTGACACGAAATAGGAAGACTGGAGGATGCTGCACTACCAGGGAAGAAACCAGCAGCAGAGCAAAGCAACAAACAAAAGGTGCGCTCCTTAAAACCCAATCAGGGTCCGACTTTCCTCGCTATCCGGCCCACTGTAGCTCTGTACAGCGAATTCGACCAGAGGAGGGGTCCTGGCTTGCAGTTTGGTTGAACTGGTTGGTCCCACCAGCTCAAGGGAAGAAGTTTCCTGGAGGATCTTCTGTGTCTGCGGATTCTGGAGATTCGGACCTGCAGCAGAGCTTCACCGGGCAGTTCAGTCATTGTAGGGGTCCTATTCTGCCAGTTCCTCATTGGTTCTTTCGTTCCAGTGGCGACTGCCTTTCCAGTCGGAGACCTGCTTTTTATGCAGTTTTCCCCCATTCATACAGCCTGGCGCAGAGAAAAATACGAGAAGGACTTTAACAAAAAGAAATGTCGAATAAACCCAGCTGGAGCCAAAATAAAATGTATTTGGTCAAGCGGGTTTGTGTTCGAGGCTAATATAATAGCCTAAAACATTACCACGTTTATATAAGATAATCGCGGTCCAAAAGTTAGGGTAGTTAACACTGCCACCAGCCAAGTCTTGATGTAAAGGGAGCGAAACAATGCTCCAAGAGGGACTCATTAGGTAAGTGAAATTAGCCATTTATGAGAATTCTCCCTAACGAGCAGTGAGAGTCGTGGGTGAAACCAAAGGAGAATCTGGTGGACGGAGAAGACGCCGGGACCACTGTTAGGCAGAAAACAGTAGCTAGTCCTGGGAGGGTCTTTGCCTCCAGAAGCCTGAAGGGCAGAGTTCGCGCAGCAGGAAGCATGCAGGAGGCAAACATGCCATGTGGGGACCTGTTTTGCAGAAGCTGCGCAGTGGAAATCGAAGGCGAGGAAAGCTTTCCTTCCCAAGAGGCTGTCTCTGGTGGCTGGCGTGCACCGGAGAGCCTCTGGAGCAAGGGAAGCTTCTTGTCCAAGTTGCACAGGCGATAGCGGGGCAGGAGAAGCAGTTTGCCGGGTCGCAAAGAGCCACAGAAGCAGAACACCTGCGTGCAGCAAGGGGATCAGACACGCACGCGTTACCTGGTGAGTTCACAAGCCGGTAGTGACCCCGGATTGCTGCAAACCCGCTCCCGTGCTGAAGGCAGGCGTTTGTTTACTGTGGAAATGATTTTGCAAGCGACTTTGAATCCCGAAATAGCAGAAAGCTGCAAAAACAATATTTGTTAACACCAAATGCCTATAAATTTAAGTTTGTTGAAAGCCCAGCAACCCGATGGGGCAAGATTCTTCAAAGCTTCTATATGCAACCATTGCTGAAGCCAAGAGAAACCAAAACCCAGGCAATTCAAATCCAACAGGAATTGCCAAAGGCAGAAGGGGACAAATAAAAGGTCCAAAGGGTGTGAAGCTTGTTTTCCATATCGTGAGGAGCATATAACAGCTGGTACAAACCCACATTGCCAAAGCCAAGGAGGAAGTAGAATAAGGAGCTACCTTTGTCAGTATTTTGTTAGTATGCAGTAGAGAAACGAGAGTGGCAAGACGGCTGCCATCTGGAAAAGGATATTCATAAAGAGAGGAGCATAATTTGCAGAGGAGTATGAAAGAGCACCAATGTGAATCTTCGTTTCGCCTAAGAGTTGCTAAATGTTTTGATGTTGCAAAATAATGAACATTTTAATTTGTTTGTATTGGTATCTCAACCGAACCTTTCAAACATACAATACACCATTAATACAATTAATACATTCAAAGATTTTACAGAATACAAATAGACATTACAAATATTACAAAAAATCTAATTCATCGTGTTTAATCAACCATTATTAAATCCACAAATTCTGAAATTGAAATTAATAGCGATAATTACTTTGTGTTTAAAATACCTATCCATAACTGTTCTAAAAATGCACCCTCCCAAAAGTTTTAAACATCTCCCCAGTTTCTCATACCGTATTATCGATAGTGCCGGGCACTCAATACATAGGTCTCTTAGGGTCTCATGTCTCGAGGCACAATGGCAACATAACCTTTTTTCCCTTGGGATCTTCAGACGCATTCCTAGGACATCCAATGTGAGAAGCAGCTTCAATTTCAGTCTAAATATCCTAAATCTAAAATCTCTGGAGGGGTGTTTACTTAGATAAGATGCCAGGACATTACAATTCTTTATAGACCAAGTAAAATGATCATTACAACAACGGTAACTCATTAAGACTTCCCTATTCTTTATTTGTGTTTATTAAACTTATAGATCGCTTTACTCCAAAGCGCTTTACATTCCAACAACTGGGTACATTGAATAATGGAAGCATAAATGCAAAACATGAGACAAACCATCAAGCCAATATAAAGAACAATTACCTAGGGCAGTGAAGGAAAAACAGGAGAGAGGGAGAATGATAGAAAATTGAAGAGGTTAACAGGACGGGGAATGAGTGAAATGGGATTTCAAGGACGAGAGAATGGAGTGGTATGAGGTAATGGAGTGGAGAGAGAGAGGTAGAGAGTCCCAGTGTAGGGGGGCAAGGAGCTGAAAGGATCGAAAACGAGAAGGGGCACAAGGAGGTGGGGGAACAGTGAGTAAGAAGAGATCAGCAGATCGGAGGGGGCGAGAGGGGGAGTAGAATTAGAGGAGAGAGGAAAGGTAGGAAGGAGCATGATCATGAAGAGATTTAAATTTAAAGACAAGAAAAAGGAAGTTAAATTTAAGTTGAGAGTGGAAGGGAAGCCAGCCAAGGTGTAGGAGGGAAGAAGAAATGGAGTCAAGAGGAGAGAGGAGGCAAAGGCTACGAATGGCAGAATGATAGAGAGATTTGAGGGGAGCAAGATGAGAGGCAGGGAGGCCAAAGGAGTTTGGAGTTTATTCGTTCGTATCTGTACATTTTCATTATAACTTAGTTTGGGTTAGTAACAAGCTGTTCAGAAGAGGACTCTATCCTCACCAGCAAGTCGGTACATTTAATTTGCTATTGAAAGTGTCCTACTTATACCCGCATTCAGTTCTGCCTTCAATTTGACATATAAAGATACTTGGGGAGATAATAAAATTAAAGCATAGATTTGTAGCACATTTGCAGGGGAAGTAAGCCCAATTCATTCCTATTTCAGGCCATTGGTACAGAACTGGTTAGTGCAAGGAATAGGAAGGCATGGTATCAAACAGTGAAGACAGCCACAGGTGATCACAGTTCAAGGGTGTTTATTGAACTTCAATGGGTTGGTTGAACGCATATCTAAACCTAAATCAAAGGATGGGAGCAATCTACGACCATCAAATAATAACGCAGTCCTAGTCGAGTCTGTCAAAATAAAAGTGCCTATACTAATAAACCTATTTTGCCGATCTTAACTCCTAAATACAAAATGGTGTGGGGCAATTGTGTATGCAAGAAGAAAAGTGTTCAACAAACAATGTCAGGCTGGTTGAGCAGTTGGCTTCCCTTCCCCACGTTTTCAGCACAGGGCAAGGTGGTACACTTGAGCTTCGCACACACTCTGGCTGCTCTGCCACGAGGATACATTTCAAAGCAAAGGTATCGGGGCTTTTTGCAAAAGCTTCTGCTCCAATAACAGTATCTTACTTCAGAGGGCCCATCGCAATATTTAAGCACCAACGTTCCTTTCTTCTCAACGTTTTCACATGTACAAGTTCTCGTTTTCAATATTAATCATATCCTTCTGGTTTGGACCCCTTTTTACCACAATGTTCAAAACTGGTCTTCCTCGTTCGGACCGTGGATCTCCCTCATTCAGGCTCGGATCATGGATCTCCCTTGTTCGGGCTTGAATCCTTTTAGCACAATGTTCACATTTGGTTTACCTCGTTTGGGCTCGGACCATGCAATCTCACTTTCTACGTTTTCCTCTTGATATAAAAAATCGAAGACTTTCGGATGTGCGCTGGGTTTGGCTTAACCGTCCCAGGACCACTTTGATTCATTTCAGACAATATTCTAACTTTAGTTTCTGCGACCTCTTGGCCGGATACCTTTACAGAGACCTTCGATTGGGACCACTTGTCACTGGTATCGTATCTTTCCTTCTTAAAGTTCACACATTCATCGGCAATTCAGTTTTACTTGTGTCTTTAATCACACGCATTTAACAATGTTTGTTCCTGCGCTCGTTATACAATGTTGCCGCTTGCAACCTTGACTTCAACACAGACCGGTCTTGCATCGGCCTCCCCAACTCACCGGCTGTGTTGATCTCTTGTCGCTACTTTGTTCTTGGAGCCAATGACGATACCACGGCGGCTGCTGCTCCTCCCCGACTTGGTCAGCTACGCAGGATGGCCTCTCCGACACAAGATGAAGGATTCTTTAGCCTGGTTTCCTGGCCTTACGTTGTCTGATCTACAAGGTTTTTAAAAGTAACAGTTTCCCGTCAGAAAGGTCAAGGGTATTTCCTCCTTGCAAACCCTTCTTGGTTAGCTGTCATTTTCCCCTTGTTCAGCTGCCTTCTCGAAAACTGCTACTCCTTTGTGTGCTTTGGCTTAGTGTGTTCCTGTGCTCCGCCTTTTATCCATGTGGGGTAGTTCAATCGAAGTCAGGTGTGAGTGATTGTCAGTAATTGCCTGACTTCGCCTGACCATAGAAGCGGGACATGTCAGATATACTGCTCGGGTGTGAGTCTGTTTTCTAGCAGAGCAGGCTGTCAGTGTGGAAGTGTTTGTGAAGGGAAAGGGGTGGGGGTAATGTTCCCACGTATCCTATGTGCTAGGATGGGGTAAAGGTGTTACAGGGGGAGGGATACTGTGTCTCGCCATCCTGTGTCCCACGCCCCGAAGACTCCTCACCCAGGAGATCCTCTCCCAGGAACTGGATCCAAAAGCGATGGCCATGTCCTAGCCACCTGGATGACAGAACCCTTGGGACTAGCATGTGACACACCTTCTAGTTTCTGTTAGCACAAGCGTCCATATTGTGTGAGTCAGTTACCACAGCAACCAGAGCCTCGCTATTACAGGACAGTACCGTGTTTGCTTAGTCAGCACACTGCAGACGAGCGTTAGTCAGCATGTGAGAAACCACGGCGAGACATAAAAGGTATGTGGAACCATCCGAAGACAGGGTGGTTCAATTCTGTGTAGTCAGAATGTATGCCAGTCCAGTAACGTTATTTTATGTGTATAGGAGTATGTTCGTGTTTGAACTCCAGCGGCTTCGCTGCTATCGAGAACACAAGGAATCACGTCAACAAACAGCATTGTCCAAGGTTAGATGTTTGCGAATTAACCGTTTGACAGAATTACTTTTCTGCATGCGTACACTTACGGTTTTCATGATTCAGCATTATGTTACCAACACTGATACGGCTTTCACATGATACACAGATGCATACAATCACTCGCGAGGCATGAATATTCTCGCATGAAGAGCACGCAGTTACCAGAGTGTATATACACCATCACAATCATTATGCCTGCCATATGACAAGGTGGGAAGCACAAGTTAGAAAAGATGATTACATTGTATGCTATGGTGAAAAACATGTTTAATGATGACTTTTCATGTATATATTGTTTCTCTCTTGTTTTCTCTTTTGTTCGTGCATGTCTTGCCTTCATGTATGTGGGTACCCTGTTTTGTTGTAACATATATATTTTTTGTTTTCATTCATGATGTTTTTCATTCTGATTTGTTATGTTTGCTTTTCTTATTCTTATTGATTTTAATCACGGTTACAACTAACACTGATGTTTTTTTTTTTTAACTGGACCATGATGTTGATTAAACAAGGCCCCGATGAAGGACTATTTAGTCCGAAATGCATTGGCCATTTTGATGATGATTTGCTTATAGAACAACAACGACAACAATTTTTGAAGATTAATGAATACATTTGATAATCTAGATTGTCAAAATACTATAAAATTTGAAGAATCCCAATGGGACATTAGGGTGTGCGGCCCACACCGCAGGCAACATTGCCTAGGTCTTTTCTTGCGTAATTCATATCTTTTGTGCTGACACACGGTAGCACAAGTTAGTGGGCTGCACCCCATAAACATATCTAAGTACTCAACACCTGCTTCAATATTTGGATAACAAGCAGTGCCCGCTCAATTCCTATTTTTTTCTCTGTACTTCACACCTTCTAGTTTCTCACAGAAGACTCAACACCTTTTTCCATAACAAGGCCTCCAGTTTGGACCAAGGAGTATGCAAATTAAAATGTTCTGCTGCGAAAATCAGTTTAGGGGGCATCTTTTGCTTATATGGTTTTTAGCATAGGGAAAACTGATAATCTACCAAACTTGTTGTCCAATTGGGATAACTGAGAGGCAGACGCTAGGAATACTGCTTTTTTGTTATTGTGTTTTTTGCTTCGTTGTTCTTGAATATAAAAAAACCTCCCTAATATTTTAAACGGTTTACAATTTCCAAGATCTGCTGTGATATACACCACATGAAGTTTTTGCACTTTGATTTCTCTGCCTTCAAAATTAGTATTTTAGATTTTACAATGTTTAGATTGAGTTCTATACGTAACATATACATTTATAGTATCAAGAGCTCACTGCAGACCAATCAGTGTCAAATCATAGATAATTATATTGTCAGCAAAATTGATATATGTAGTCAGCGCAGCAAGGACGCTGAGGACAAATCGCATCCAGGAAAAATACAAGAACAAAGGAAACTACCTAATCATAAGAAGGAGTAATCTAACTAGTGCCATAGAACAAAGCGGATAGAAGGAAATCAAAGAACATAATTTAAAACAACTGAACAGGTTTCTCTCCTGAGGAACCATGAAGATATACCCATGGTGAAACACGTGTCGAGAGGGAACTATGAGGACCAATAATGTGTGGTAATAAATGACTCCAAGGATAAACCACTAAAGGAAAAATAACCCTATCAATGAAAATCCAATTGATGAGGGAACTAATCAATCAATTAATATTTAATTGATGAATGGCATTAAGGACAAACAACTAAAAGAGGAAAAATGACCAATTGACAAAACTGAATGTGATGTGTGGTATGTTTTGTGATCCAACAAACAAAAGAATTCAAGTAAAATTAATACATGTGAGTATGTATTTCATGAAGAAATATAGCTAGCGCACTGCTTGACTGGTTCAGATAAGGAACAAAAAACTATTGTATTTTATAGTCTGTCCTATAAATGGGGGGGGGGTTCATCCGAATAAAGTCCCAACATAAGCCCATATCCTTAATATAAAAAGGGGGCCAGGACTATCACAAGGAGCTCCGTTGCGTGCAGCAATTGGAAAATGCCCTGGCACTTATTACAGCAGCGACCAGCCTGTAGGGGACTACAGTCCCCAGAAGACTTATGACGCCGTGCACCGCTTCTCATTGTACGTTCTCACATACGTTCTATCACTGGACGCGGCGCCCTACGGAAACAATCAGCTGCAGCCTCTTGACTATAATGAGCTCCCGTGAACATCTATCCGGTGCCTCACTGCTGCTTCATATCCCGTTGTGCTGCGTTTGGATACCTTCTGCCCATTTATCTTGAACTTCCTGTTCTGACCTCTTGGATTGTTTTTTGACCTTGCTGCCGGATTTCAATTTGGAACTGCTTGCCTGCATTTCTTCTGCTCCCTTTTTCCTGCTTGGTGAGACACAACTTCCTTTTTTCCTGGACCTGGATTATGGTGCGTATTTGACTTTTCCTGGATTGTGTTTGCGGTCTTGTTTTGGATGTTACAAGCCCCATAGGCAACCCTTGTTCCGTTCGGTACCGACCCCACGCAGGTTTTGCCCTATTATTGTTATATGTTATTTGAGGACTTGGCCGTCCTCCTTCTGGTGTTCAGTCCTTCCTGTATCTTTCAAGATCCTGACTGGAACTTAGTCGGGTACATCGTGACACCTTGAGGGTTGGGGGGGAGGGGGGGTTACTGGGCTTGTATTTACTTATTGTGTGCTAATTGTGTCCTTTGTATCTTTAAGCTCTTTGAGGAACCAGAAGGTGTCTCACCCACTAGTCCCAGAGAATCTGTCATCCAGGTGGCCAGGACATGGCTATCGCTTTTTGATCCAGTTCCTGGGGGTGGACCAGTGCAGGAGCATCACCTGGGTGAGGGATCTTTAGGTAGTGGGACACCGGATGGCGAGATGCGGTATCCCCTTCTCTGTAAAATCTTTACCCCATCCTACCAGGCAGGATACGTAGGAACTCTACCCCCACCCCCCTTACTCTTACGTCTCGTCCTCTTTCCTATATACTGCATAGGCGTCCCTCGCGAGGGATGGGAGACAGAACCTTTTTCACCAGAAAAAACTCCTTCCCACTTAAATTTAGAGGCGCGTAGGGGTGCGGCCCTGGGAGCATGCGCTGCCCTGACTCGGCCCTCTGGTGCCACACCTCAGTCCCCTTTTCGGCGTCAACGGGAATGGTCCAAATTCACCAGCGCTCCTGGGTTTGGCTTTGGCCATGTAATGCCATGCACGGATACTTCTTCTTTGTCTTTTTATCATTCAGATACTCTGCCCTCAGGCGTCACGCTCCTCCCCTGCGCATGTCGACTTCTACAGGGTTCAGCAGGTGTCCATCCTGCGACAGGCTCTTCCCGACTAAAGACCCTCACGCCCTCTGCCTATGGTGCCTTGGCCCAGACCACCGCTGGCAAGCTTGTATCGCGTGCTACGTGCTTTCCTTGAGGTCTCTGAAGAACAGACTAGCCAGGTGGAAGGAGCTCTTCCAGAGGTCACCTCCAAAAGACCTAAAGGACTTTGTCTATCATCGATCCAGGCCCAAGGTAGGGCCGCTCTATTCCAGTGCACCCCTCAAGGGAGACTCCTTCCCAAGGACTCGCCCGCACGGGTGGGACCGCTCATGTCCTCGTACCAGCACAAGTACCGAGGCTGAATCAGCTACCGGCCTACAGGCCGAGGGATCAGTAGATCCTCCCGGTGACAGTGCTGAGGGACCAGAAGGTTCTTTTACCCGAGAGGCTACGCCCTAGTACCGACATCATGTCCGAGGGGGTGCCTTTTTTACGCAGTTCTACCAGCAGAACCCCCCGAGGGCGAAGCGCCTACCAGACCACGGCTGAGGAACGTGGTAGGCCCCATGATCCACACTCAGGAGTCCTGGACGGGGCGGGCCCAGTCAGCCGAGCAACATGACGCAGGCACGTGAAAGGCAGCTCAACAAAATGGCCGGCGGCGGAAAATCCAGACATCCGGCCAACGCCACTCCAAGGAAGGCAGGTGGAGGACTGTATGTCAAGGTGGGACTGGTGTCAACCAGGTATGTGGCCTACAGCTTACCCTTCCCTCGCGCAAGGGAGGTTCCTGCTGCATCCATATGGGCAGGGCACACAACGGCTCCAGCAGCCGCCCGCTACCCCCGTCGGTACCGCCCACCACCAATGCAGCCTGATGGGGGTAATCCTCAGGGACGCCATTAGGCACTTGCTCCCTCCAATGGCTCTGGCGCCGCAGGCCCCAGTACAGGCCGCTCCGGTCCCTATTCAGCCTCAGCAGCCGGCTCCGGCCCCCCAACCGACGGGGATGGTGGTTCCATAACATCCCCCGCTACAGCCTCCGGCTCCGGTCCCCGCACCTCAGCCGGCTGCCCCTAGCACACCCCCTCCAGTGCCGGACCCTCCGGACCCCGCAGGTGGACACAGATGAGGAGGAGGAGGACCCTGACATGCCATCTTCAGCCAAAGCCTTCCACGAATGTCTGCCAGGGCTGGCAGAGTACTTGGGCCTTCCTCAACCCGAAGTTGAGCAACCAGCAGAGGGGGTCCTCGCAGATGTCCTCACGCTACGTTCCGTGGCCAGAACGGGGGTCCCAATGCAGAAGGATGTAGTTGCCTTGGCCAAGAAGGGCTGGCTCAAGCCTCACTCAGCCCAGCCAGTAAATAAACGCCTGGGCGCCAAGTACAGCAGATGGAAGGGGATATACACTTGCTATCGGCCCATCCTCAGCCACACTCCTCGGTGATCGCTGCAGCATCACTGTACTCCAAGCCTCAGTTGTCCTCAGCCGCCTCCTCTGCGGCAAGGAGGAGAGGATCTTGGAGGCGTACGGGAAGAAGCTGTATTCCAATGCATCCTTGCACCTGCGTCAATCCAGCGCGGATGCCATGCTGGCAGCCATTAACCAGAGGCTCTGGTGGGAAATTGCAGATTTCCTCCCAGAGCTTCCCGGCGCAGAACCAATTGCGATTCAAGGCGGGATTGGCAGAGGCCAAGATTGTGGCGCAGGACATCATGGAGTCCTCTGTGGCCCACATTGACACCTCTGGCCATGCCATCTGTATTGCCACGGACATGAGAAGAACGGCCTGGCTCTGTGCTACGAAATTCAACCCGGATGTCCAGGAACGCATACTAGATCTTCCGTTCCAAGGGGATGACCTCTTCCACTCTACAACGGACAAGGAGCTGGATAAAAAGAAAAACAGCTCTCAAACGGCCAAGTCTTTATCCATCCTTACAAAGACCACACCCAAACTGTACACCCAGTCACAGGAGCGCTCTGAGAAGGGGCGTTCGTACGGAGGGTTCAGCAGCTTCCAAGAGCGAAGATCCAGGCAGCCTGACCGTTTGCCGTCCCAACATCGGCGCAAACAACAAAAAGGGGGTGGGGGGACTAAGGGCTTTTTCCAGTCCCCCTCCTCCGCAACAGCTTCAGAGGAAAGCAGGCATGACACACCCCTCCGGGTCCACATGTCTCCAGTGGGGGGCAGGGTTGCTCTTCATGCACATTTCTGGCACCAGAATTTCGCGGACCCCTGGATCCGCTCTGTAGTCTCCACGCGGTACCGCTTCCCATCCCAGCCTCTCCTCCCTCCTCCCCTCTACTCCCACAGGTTGGGACAGCAACTCTTTTGGTGGAGATCTGGTTGCTCGTCGAGAGCCAGGCAGTGGAGGAAGTCCCGCCTCCCAGCAAGGCTTGGTTTTTTACTCCAGGATTTTCGCCATTCAGAAGAAAACCAGGCGGGCCTGGGAGTTCTGCTGGACCTTTCCACCCTCAACCTCTCCCTACCTCTACAAAAATTCAAAATGGTTACGCCAGCTTTGATTGAGGAGACATTGTGCAAGGGAGACTAGATATGCTCCCTGGATCTGAAGGACGTGTACCTACACAACCCGATCTGGCAGGTCAGCCCCCAGGGTCTTTATCAGGCTGGGCACAGGGCCACCACATCTACCCGTACCTCGACGATTGGCTCATCAGCGCTACATCTCCGGAGGCAGTGCACCATACTTCCCATGCTCTTATTAACACACTGCACAAGCTGGGCTTTTCACTCAACCACAAGAAGTCGCAGCTGCAGCCCACCCAGAGACTGACCTTCTTGAGCCTCATTTGGAACACGTGTTCTGAGAAAGTTTTTCCCTCTGAGGACAAGATCACAGCCGTCAACAGGGCCACGGCGCACTTCCTCAGCAGAGAAGTGACCTCGGCTTGGTGGTACCAACACCTACTGGGTCTCATGGCAGCGGTCCTCTTGGTTGTCCCCCACACGAGACTCAGGATGTGGTTAAGCTGCACTTTGCAGCATCCTGCAACCAGGAACGGGGAACGTTCTTCTGTCGCTTCACCCAGACCTCACATGGTGGTCCAAGGTCTGCAAACTGGACCACCAGCGCCCGGTTACCTCCGGTTTAGGTGCACAATACAAATAATAAACAAATACTAACCTGTGACGGGCAGGCCTTTCCGGCATCCTACACCACAGGTCACCATCGCCAAGGACTCCTCTGTTGAGGGTTGGGGGGCCACGTTGGACAACCACTGCGTCCATGGCACCTGGACCTGGCAGGAGTATCACATCAATTGGCTGGAATTGAAGGCCATCTGGCTGCCTCTTGGGGCCTTTCTTCCGGTTATTGAGGGCAAGGTCGTCCTCATTCAGACGGACCACTCGACCAGCATGTTCTACGTCAACAAGCAGGGAGGTACCAGATCCCCCCCTCCCCACTGCGTAGGCTGGCAGTCAGCATATGGGAGTGGGCACTGGAGAACAACATCTACCTCAGGGCGGTCCACCTGCTGGGGGAATCCAACCTGGAGGCAGACAGGCTCAGCAGACTGGGAGCAGACCACTACGAGTCGCAGTTAAATGACCTAGTGCTGCAGAAATCCTTCGCGAATGGAGTCACCCTCCGGTGGACTTCTTTGCCTCCCGGGGCAACAAGAAGTGCCAACTGTTCGCCTCCTGGCAGGGTCAAGGCCCGAGCTCCCTGGGCAATGCAATTCAGATCAGATGGGATGGAATGACAGCTTATGCTTTTCCGCCCATTCCTCTGATTCACAGGGGGATATGATATGCAATATCAAGGAGTCTCGCCTCCTCAGCATCATCCTAATAGCTCCATGGTGGCCAGCCAGGCCATGGTTTTTGGAGCTGCTCAGCCATTTGGAGAGGCCTCACATTTGCCTGCCGACGGGTCCAGCACATCTTCTGGCACAGCAGGGGGGGGGCAGGGTCATCCACCCCGCACCAGAGAAATTAGCCCTCACAGCTTGGTTCGTGCACAAGTCATGCTAGGACATCTCAGCCTCTCTCAGGCTAATCTAGAGATCGTACAGGGCGCCAGGAGCAAATCTACCAGGGCCCAGTATAAAAGCAAGTGGACCAGGTTCTGCCACTGGGCAGACTATAAGGGCTCTGACCCTCTGACATGTTCCCTGGACAACGTGCTCTCCTTTTTGGCGCATCTCGCCCATTCAGGCGTGCAGGTGGACACTTGCTGCACCTACCTGGCTGCCATTGGGGCGTACACAAACTCGGAGGAGGAGAGTTTTTCCTCTTCCAACCCAAACTTCAAGAGACATTTGAGGGGTCTCGCCAGGCTCTACCAGCCCTTCAAGAGGCTGCACCCAACGTGGGACCTCAACATAGTCTTGGGTGCCCTGGCGCACAAACCATTCAAACCATTGGCATCTGCGGACATCAGGCCGGTCACCATTAAGAAGGCCTTCTTAGTCGGCCTCAACTCGGCTCGCAGAATCAGCGGAATCCAGGCGCTGGTCGCCTCGGAGCCATACACTACTTTTCACAAGGACAAGGTAGTCATACGGACGCACCCAGCATTCTTACCTAGGGTGCCGTCCGCATTCCATCTGAACGAAGAAATTGTGTTGGCCATGTTTTTTGCTCAGCCCAAAGACGAGGCACAGCGAGTTCTGCGCTGCCTTGATGGCAGGCGTGCCCTGAAATTCTACCTGGACGGGACCAAGGGCTTCCACATGTCAGACACACTTTTTGTCACCTTTGGAGGATCAAGACCGGGGTATCAGGCCTCCGAGGCCTCCATAGCCCATTGGATGGTTTTGGCCATCAAAGAAGCCTATATGAGGGACAGCACAAGACACTGCCAACCAACGTGCACGCCCGCACGGTCAGAGCCAAGGCAACGGCCATTGCATTCCAGCGGCATGTCCCCTGCCAAGTCATAAGCGGGGTGCAACATGGGCCACCCCTTCGGCTTTCTGCAAGCACTACTGTTTGGATGCCGGCTCTAGAGCAAACGTGGCTTTCGGACAGGCAATTCTTAGAAACCTGTTTGCTTAAGGAGGGTCTCCTCTCCATCCTGGGGCTACACTCAGTTGTAATCGCCCATGCAGTATGGAGGAAAGGGGACGGGATGTAAGAGTAATTATAAGTTACTCACCGTAGTGACTAATGTATTCTTAGTTTTTAGTCCCCTTTCCTCCATACGTCCCACCATCCTCCCCCCTAATAAAACTGGTGTCATACGGCAATGTAAAATCTATTGCGATGCGTCTATGGGGACTGAGGTGTGGCACAGAAGGGCGGAGTCAGGGCAGCGCAAGCTCCCAGTGTGTTAGGGAGAATTCTCATTCTATGGCTAATTTCCCTTACCTATAGAGTTCCCCAGCAGCTCTGCGGGATTTGAAGGGTTTGTTTCTTTTTACGTGCTAAGAGTGAGACTCTTTTTCCCACTCTTAGGCATTTTTGCTATGTTTGTACTAGGCTATTTTTGTGTTTAATGCCTATGGGATTTTCTCTCACCCATAGGAACCATCTTTAGGCACATGTGTTACACAGTGACACAGGGGTGTCGTAGCGACCCCCAAACATAGACTCCATACCCTGGGACTGTCTACTGTCTCCCAGGGCATGTAAAGTCCCCATTGACTTTACTAGTCAATCTTTTTGAACTTGACCAGTACAACCCATCTTATTATGAAGGTGCTGGAAGGGGTTAATAGTGTTTTTCCCTATGTTCATTTTCGAGAGGGTACCTTAAAGTCCCTCTCTCTAAAGTTCCTGGCTGGTGGCAGTGGTTACTACCATAAATATTCGACCGCAATTATTTCTCTGAGATTTTCCCATTGTTAGAGGCTACCACTTTTTCTGACAGCCTCTAACATACCGTCGGTGCATTTCTTTTTTAAAATTTAACTTTATTGGCTTTGCGAGAAACAAAAGGAAGCAAACAGTATTCAAACAAGATCATACATCTGCCAGAGGTACAAGTCGAACAAACAGTGCATAGTAAAACAGTATATTACAATCTCTTGGTAGTGCGACAGTCCCGATTGTCTGGAAGTGTCTCATTGACTGTTCGCCAAAGCCCACTTCCCCCCACCCCCCCACTTGGGTTAGTGTATTTCACGAGTACAATAGTTTGACAAAAGTATTAGTATCATATGATTGACACAGTGTCACAGACGATAGTACCATGGTCGCTGGAAGTGAGAGTCTAATCCTTTGTAGTGTTCCTTAGGTGTAGCATCATTCGGTCAGGTTTTTTGGGGGTTCCTCTGGTTGGGAGTCGTAAGTAGGTGTGATATATGTATTCTTGAAGTCCATCCATAGAGTTTCGCATTTCACCGATTTATTGTGCAGGGAGGCAGTGATTGTTTCCATTACATAAATGCTCGTGGCCAATTTAATCCACTCGGTTTTACCTGGAACCTGAGGGGATTTCCACATGGTCGCTATTAGGGCCCTCGCAGCCAGTAATAGCTGAGAAGCCAGGCCTTTGACCCGAAACCAATCCTCCTCGCCTCTCTCAAGGCCAAACAGAACAAGGAGTGGGTCAAGTTCTCTATGGATGTCATCTACTTCTTTGATCCATCCCAGGACTTCAGTCCAAAACACTTTGATGTGCGGACAGCTCCACCACATCTGCCAGTAGTTGGCAGTTTCTCCGCGGTTTCTCCAGCACTTTGGGCTCATGGACTGGGACATTTTGGAGAGTCGATCGTATTGCCATCGGTGTAGGAGTTTTATTGCATGCAGCTTATACTGGATGGATATGGAGGATTTAGGCGCAGCTCTGCACATTAAGTCCCATTGTTCGGGAAGTATCTCTTTGCCGAGGTCTTTTTCCCATCTGGCCCTAAGGGGTTCCGTAGTCCCGCCGCCTGCACCCAATAGCGTTTGATACATTATTGAGATAAGGCCTTTCATTTCCGTTCATTTCCGTTCTAGAGTCTAGGAGTTTCTCAAAGGCGGTAAGATCTCTTCTCAGTTTTTCCTTCCATTCGGTTCTCGTTAACACCCCTTTTAGCTGGATGAAGTGGAATGTCGATAGAGTACCTATCCCCAGTGCCGTTGTCAGGTCAGGTAGTGTGATAAACTCATCCTTTTTCTGGAGGTGTCCCACCCTCTCCAGGCCTGCCTCGTACCATGACTGGAACCGGTCTAGGTTCGGGATTTGGTCATTTATGCCAGGAGACCACAAGTGACTGAGCGGGGATGGCCAGGTGGTAACTTCGCGCATCTCTTTCCCAGTGCGCCATATAGACCATATGGTGGATAGTATGGGGTGGTGCTTGGTTCTCTTCTGGACCCGTTGGTATGGCGACCACAGCCACTCTGCCACTGTGACGGGGGACAAGTAGTGGTTGTCCATCTGGACCCATTGCAGGTGTTTGTGGTCTCTGAAGTGTGGGATTAGGATGCGCAACTGAGTGGTATTGTAGTATTTTCTCAGATCGGGAAGACCTAATCCACCTCTATCCTTGGGGAGAATAAGTGTGTCATAAGAGATCCTCGGTCTTTTTCCCTGCCAGAGGAACCGCAGCATGATCTTTCGGGCATCCACGAAGAATTTTTGGTGTATCTCTATCTGTAACATCTGAAAGGGGTAGAGGAAACGGGGGAGGCACACCATCTTGACGGCATTGATGCGCCCCAGCCAAGAGATCGTCAGTTTGCTCCATTTCTCAAGGTCTCTCTCAAAGCTTTGAAGGAGCGGGGGGAAGTTAGCCTCATAGAGGTCGTCTAGGGTTTTGGTGATCTGTATGCCCAAGTATCGTAATGTCGTGTGTTCTACCTTGAGCGCTAAGGGGAGGAACTTGGTGTCATTATCATCTGGGGTACCTTGGAGTGGAAAGAGTATGGATTTGGACATGTGTACTTTAAACCCAGAGAACCGGCCATATTCTTCTATTAGATTTAGGGCGTGTGGAATGGAGGTCATAGGTTTAGTTAGGTGTAGAAGGATATCATCAGCATACAGCCCTGCCTTGTATTCCGTCCCTCCCAGCCGTATTCCCTCTATTCGGGGGTCGTTCCTTATTTTTTGGGCTAGGGGCTCCAGGGAAAGTGGAAACAGGATCGCGGAGAGTGGGCATCCTTGTCTGGTCCCCCGTTGCAATTCAAACCATCTGGAATATTCCCCATTCACAAATATTGTTGCTTTGGGAGAGGTTTATATTGCTCGTACTCCATCACGGAATTTTGAGCCTATCCCTACTTTCTGGAGTACTGCACCCAGGAACTCCCATTCCACCCTATCAAAGGCTTTTTCTGCGTCAATCGATAGGAGGGACAGGTCTTCTGATATACTGTGCCCCGCATGGACAAGGTGTAGAGTTTTACGCATCGAGGTTGAGGAGGGAAATGGGGCGGTATGACCCGCATAATTTGGGATCTCTACCCTCTTTAGGGATGACAGTTATGAGGGCTTTCTTAAAGGAATCTGGTGCGATCCCAGATCTCATTATCTCATTAAAGAGCTCCATGAGAAAGGGTGATAGCTGCTCAGCGAAAGTCTTATAGAAGCCGGCCGTGTAACCATCCTCGCCCGGTGACTTCCCCAGTGTAAGCAGTTTGATCGCCTCTCGTGTCTCGTGTTCGGTTATTGGGCTATCGAGGAGTTCGGACTCTGTGTGTGATATTGTGGGCATAGTAATTGGGGACAGGTAAGAGGATATATCAGGGTGAGCCGCTAGCAGCTCAGAAGTATATAGGTTTTCGTAAAAAGTGGCGAAGCTCTCGGGTATCGAGTGGGGTGGATGTATTGCGAGGTTGATGGGCTCTTTTATCTCTTTCACCTTGCGTTCTTCCCTCCTTTCCCTGAGCCTGGCGGCTAAGAGCGCATCAGCCTTGTCCCCCTTCTCGTAATATGTCTGTTTCAGGAATTGCAACTTCCGCACCACCTGGTCATGTTCTAACAGCCGCAGTTCCTCTCTTTTACGTTGGGCCATGTCTAGTTTGGAGGAGTCCACCGTTGTTTCGTCTCTTAATCCCGCTTCTAGCTGGTATATTTCTTTGCAGAGTTTGTTTTCTACAATTTTACGCTCTCTCTTTTTAGAGGAGCCCTCACGTATTAATATACCTCTCCACGTGGCCTTCCCCGCTTCCCAGATCACCTGTTTGGAGACCTCCCCGTTGTCATTCGTCTTGAAATATTCTTCGATCTCGGTTTCCATTTCATTTCTGAACGCTGCGTCGGTCCAGAGGGACTCGTTGCATCGCCAGGATCCCCCAGCAGCAGGCAGGTCGGCCCAGTCGACATCTGCTAGGACCATGTCATGATCTGTCCATGTTGTCGGGACAATGTTGGTATGACTTGTTGACCTTGCAGGGTCAGGTGCGAGGAATATATAGTCTATGCGTGAGAATGTGCGATGGGGGTTCGAGTAGAAGGTGAAACCCCCTTCCTCAGGATGTTGTATTCTCCACACATCTCGTAGATCGTAAAGTTCCATCATGGCAGCGTATTCAGTGCGATCCCCTCTATGCTGGGCCCGCGTGTCCGGGTTGCCTGGCTTCCAGTCAAAAGATGGGTTCACACACTGATTAAAGTCTCCTCCTATAATGAGGTGGCCTGCAGTCTCTAGTACTATTTTGGGAATCGTTCTCCGAAGGAATGCAGCTTGCCCGCTATTAGGCGAGTATATGGTAGCAATCGTGACCTGAACTCTTGCGATTTTCCCCACTATCAGGAGGGTTCGTCCACTCACATCCGACCAGCTCTTCTCTAGCTCAAAGCCTACTCCCTTCCTGATGAGGATCCCAACTCCTCCCTTCCTGAGTGGGCCAGAGCCCCAGAATTCCAAACCCCCCCGATTCCCCAGGACCGTTCGCTCCTCTCCTCTGGCAAATTTCGTCTCTTGTATGAGGAGAATGTCAATGTCGGATCTTCGGAATTCTCTGTGCACTAGCGATCTCTTAGTAGGGGAGTTCAGTCCCTTCACATTGATAGTCCCAATTCTGAGGAGACCCTTGCCCTTAGACTTCTCATGTGATGCCATCAGCAGTTTGGAGACTCGGATCTCTCACCATCAGCGAGCAGAAAGGCAAGTGGGTGCCCTGTGTCACCTTGACTGTGATACTTCGGAGCAAACATATTGTTATCTGTACATGTCCCAAGTGTTCATTACCTCTCTCCCCTTTTCTCGTATTCCACCATAATTGGTGGTGCTCGCTTGAGCTTGCAACAGGGGGTGCTGCATTGGCAGCTGTTGACGGCGTCCAGGACAGACTGGATGAGAGTTTGCAGTCCGTCGGCGGACCATCAGTAGGGACCGTTGACCTATGGTCCCGAGCAAATTTACCATCGTAACTTAAGGGTGAGCCCCCATCTCTTCTCCCCTTCCCCCAAACATTATGCAATTTTAACAGTAATAACAATAAACATGTGAAAGTTTCAACGTTACGTGTGGCTTTCAGGATTTTCCGCAGGAGTCCACGTCATCTTCCATTCCTGGGGGGTGCCCTGTCCGCAGCGTGTGATTCCGCTATGTTGCATCCCCTGCGGGAGATAGTGCCACGTGTTTTAGATATGACTGTAACCAGCACAATTCCAGCGCGGCTTCCCTTGGTTAATCATGATCGGGGGTGTTGTTGGGGCGTCTAAATTTTCTCGATCCCTTTACCCTCTTGCGCCTCGGGCCCTGGAGCTCCCACTGCGATCCCGGTCGTCCGTCGTCGCCGCCTTCCTTGCTCCACGGGTCTGCACCGAGGAGATCGACGATGCAGTATTTGATTTCGTCTTCAGAGCGTAGGACTATTTTCCTGCTGCCGTGCTCAAATGTAAGCGAGAAGGGGTATCCCCATCTATACCTTGTGCCCTGGTCCTTGAGCCATTTCGTGAGGGGGCTGCAAAGGCGTCTCAGGGCTAAAGTTAACGAGGATAGATCTTGGAAGATGGTGATTTGAGCGCCTCTCATTGTGAGCGGGCCTTCAGACCTGGCCTTCTCAAGAATTCTAGCTTTGTCTTGGTATCGATGAAACCTGGCCAGAACAGACCGTGGACCGCCGGTTGGCCCACCGGCTCTATGTATGCGTTCAGTTTTGGGCTCGTTGATGTCTTCATCGGCGGTCAGTATTCTAATGATATCGTGGATGGTGTCTTTGAGATCTTTTTCAGTTTCACCTTCGCGCTCCGAAATGCCGAAAAAGTGGAGGTTATTTCTCCTTTCTCTGTTTTCTAAATCATCCATCTTGAGCCTCGCCTCGACTTCTCTTTTTTCGATGTTTCGGATCCGTACGTCCATCTGAACTTTAAAGGGTGTCGATCGAGGCCTGGTTATTTTCCACACTTTCCAATCGTTCTTCGAATCTGTCCATCCTCTGAGTGATTTTGTCGATCTTGCCGCCGAGGTTAGCTCCCATGTTTTTTATTTCGTTCAATAGTGTGGCGATGTCTCCTTTGGTGGCGGCGGCGGCACCCGCTTCCGATGGGTCTGTGGTCATTGCACCTGTAGATCCGCAAGGCGAGACGTACGGTTCGTAGGCAAATCTGGCCAGTTTGTGGCGTAGGTCCATGCGACAAAATCCTGGTTAGAGGAGGCACACGCCCCTGGGCAGGGGGCCCTACCCTCTATGAGGATGCTCGGGTTGTGGGATCCGTATTGTCTCCGGTCTCCAGCACTTCGTATGGTGTGGGACAGCTCCTTAGTTCAGCTCCGCGGGCCCCAAACGGGGGGTATGTGTGTTTCTGGGGTGCACAATTGGAGGAAGTCCAATTGGAGGAAGTCCAACCGACCGCTCTTCTCCCTCTGGCGTAGTGTGTTGTGCAGCGAGCGGCAGGGTTGGAGGGTCACGCGTGTTACGCGGTACCGCCAGGCGCGGGCTCTGGTACCGCGGAGATTTGCGTAAAAGTCTCTCACTCACCCCGTGCAGCCGCCCGGTATCCTTGGGAGTCTTTGGGCTCGCTGTCTCACGCGAGGGATCACCACCACAAGTTTAGGGCACAGATGCACACCGCGGGTAACGCCTATCGCACGGGCCGCACTATGCCAGGCTTCGGGCCCTCCGTGGCGCAGCGGTTAGGCACTTCTGAAACTGCTGAGTTCTCGGTCAAAGCGGGTCCGATTTTTGTCGTTTTTTTTCTCAGCTGCGGGGGGGTCCGTTCAGATCACAGAATTTCGAACTTTCGTGGGGGGGGGGATCCTTCAGCGGGGGCTCATTCCGCTTATCGGGACCGCAGGGACAGAGCTCACGCAGGAGAGATGCTCATCCTCGCGCCCCCTGGTGGCCAGTCCCGTCGGTGCATTTTAATATCAACTTTGCTCCGGTGGGTTTTATTTGCCAGAACTTTAATATAACTTCTTTCTTGTGTCTTTCTCTACAATCCTAACCCAGGTCGGGGATCCTTTGTACGTCCGTTTGGCGGGCTTCTGCACAGAAGCCCTCCTTCCCGCAACACTGAGTCTGGGATGGGTCCGTTGTGTGGGAGGGGGAGTAGGACCCCTGGACAGGGTTGCCTCCGCAATCCATGTCGCATTCTAACCTGATAGGCTGGAGGGTCTCCCGTCAAGATGACCACTCCACTGTGTGAGTGACAGCTAGGCTGTTTGAATGGGGATCTTTTTGGATAAAAGCAGGGTCCTGAGGACTGGAAGGGCAAGACTTGCCACTGGAACTAAGAATCTAAGAAGCCGAAGAGGAGAGAAGCCAAAGACATCTGCAACGACTGAATCACCGGTGAAGCCCTGCTGCAGCGTCTCACCACTTTTCTCCACACGACGAGAGGAGATCTTCATCTGAAAGAGCCTTCTTCCCTTGAGCTGGTGGGGCCAACCAGTTTGCCAATCGCCTTCCCGAACCTGCCGTGGTCGAATCGCCAGTGCCCTGCACGTGGAGACCGGATAGCCAGGCAGCTATCAACCCGGACCGCGATTAAAAGGAGCATACCTTTTAAACTTAGTTTGGCAGCACCTCGGCTGGTTTCATCCCTGGGTAGTGCAGTACCTCGAACCTTCCTCCACGACGAGAGCCTCTCTTCCTTTGCTGGACCCCTCGAACCGCTGGAACTACCAGGAACAACCGCCACCGTCGGAGCCACTTCTTCACTTTAAAGGTACAATGTTCCGCCAGGCCGCTCTTTACTCGCGGTAGCACTAAAGGTGTTTTAAATCCTTTACCTACCTGTCAGGTTGGCTGAACCCCTCTCTTAACATTGTCTTTCGCCCTCTGCATCCACCTTTTCAAAATCGTTAACCAAAGACTTGACTGCAGCTACAAGAACATTTTGCTCCTGGGCTCTGGCCCTGTACCACTGATTCCGGCACAGGCCTACTGACTCTGGCTACATTTGTTAAATCTGCCCACTCACGATTGATTCTCCATTCGAATTGTGTGGTGCACCTCTTTCTTATTACTACTCTTTCCTTCCCACTGTTAATCTTGTGAAATGCCATTTTGCTCAGTTTTCATTTAATTACTGCTTATTCTGATGCACTGTCTTGCTCTAACGGGGTAACAAGCTAATGAGAAGTGTTACTAGGTTGTATAAGGAGATATTTCTGAATTACTTGTGTTTTCCCTCCCATGTGAGAAATTAAGAACAGCCCTTATGTGTAGTTTTCACTGTGCTGTTTTGCTCAGTTTTCACTCTGGTTCACTTGGTCTACAATTTTTATATAGGGAGTGTGTATATTTTTCCTTGACTTAATTTAACTTGCTTGATGACTGATAAATGTGTTTTCTTAGAAGTGTATAAAATAAATATATAACTACTTTTTAATACAAAGCTTTGGTCAGTGTTTCCTTGTACCATAGTACAGTATACCTATTGTGTAAACCCTGACTACTGCTCATCTCCCTCTTGAGATAAGTCTGACTGCTCTGCCACAGCTACCAACTAAATCTTTGTGGTACAGACTGATACCAAAGGGGATTTATTGCTCTCACCTGTAGTCCTAATCTAGTGTAGTGCTCCCTAAGGGAACTGCACAGGATTCTGCCTAACACAGGGCCGCACCCCAGCGCGCCTCTAACTTTAAAGGTGAAGAAGGTTTTTTTCTGGTGAAAAAGGTTCCATCTCCTGTCCCTCGCGAGAGACGCCCATGCAGTATGTAGAAAAGGGGACTAAGAACTAAGAGTGCGTTAGTCACTAAGGTGAGTACATTTCCTACACCAACACATTCACACAGACAACCCGCTCTGGGAGTAAACAGTCTGACACCCAAGCAGTATACCTGACTTGTCCCAATACAATGGTCAGGCAATTACTGACCAACACTCACACCTGACTTACATTAAGCTTCCCCACGTGGATAAAAAGTGGAGCACGAAAGCACACTCTGAGCGAGGCAAAGCACACAAGGAAACGGCAGTTTCGAGACGTCAGCTGAACAAGAGAAGAAAGATGGCAAAACAGGAGGGGATCGCAAGGAGGGAATTTCCCTTGACATTTCCAACAAGAAACTGTTACTTTCAAAAGCCCTCGAGATTAGAAAGCATAAGACCAGGAAACGAGACTAAAGAATCCTCTATTGTGTGTCGGAGAAACCCAGGGTCCTCCCGCTTCACTAATCAAGGTGGAGAGAAGCAGCAGCCGGTATGTACTGTCCTTGGCTCAAAGAACAAAGCAGCATCCGTATAATCAACACAGCCGATGAGTTGGGGAGACCAATACAAGACCGGTCTGTGTTGAAACCAAGGTTACAAGCAGCAACATTGTATCGCAAGCGCTGGAATGAACATTGTTTAAATGCCTTTTGATAAAAGACGCAAGTAAAGTTGAACTTCTGGTGAGTGTTTGAACTTTGAAAAGCAAGATACAATACCTTTGACAGAGTGGTCCTGCACCACATGGGTCAATCGAAGGTCTCTGTAAGGTATCAAGCTGTTAAGTGGCAAAAGTGAAGTTGTATTAAGAGAACAAAGGGGTGGTCATGCGACGGTCAAGCTAAATCCTGCGCACAATAGGAAGTGAGATAAATTTGGTCCGAGCCCGGTGGAGTGAGACCAATTGAACGTTTTGAGAAAAATGAGTATGAGCCTGGCAGAGGGGGACCCGGCGAGAACAGTAAATCACCTGAGAAATTGTGCATGACTAATCCTGAGAAGAAAGGAACTTTGATCTTTGGTTTTCGCTGAAAACCCTCTGAAATACGATACTTTGAACAGCAGAGAGACTTTGGCACAGAAGGCCTAGATGCTGAGGTTTTGAACTGCATCCTCATGCCAGAGAAGCTAGTGTGTGTGCTAATCTCGAGTGTTCTGCCTTGTTCCGTGCTGAAAACGTGGGAAGGGGAGCCAACAGCTCAAATATCCTGACATATCATTTCTTGAACACTTTTCTTTTTTTCATAACATTGCTTCCCACACTATTTGTATTAACAAGTAAGGATTGGCAATAGGTTTATTAGTATAGGCCCTTTTATTTTGACATGACTCCACTAGGACTGCATTATTATTTTTTGATGGTCGTAGTTTACTCCCATCTTTAGATTTAGGAATAGATGGGCATTTTTCAAACCCAATTGAAGTACACTAAACACCCTTGAATTGTGGTCACTTGTGTCTTTCTTACTGTTTGATACCATGCCTTCCTTACAGCTCTTGTAAGAAGGTGCTGTGCACCCTCTCTGGTCTTTTGCTCAATCATTCTGTTGAGATTTCTATTTAAGGTGTCGACGAGGATTTTGTATTAAAGGATTTTTGGAAACTTGCCTGAGAATTCCTCCATAGAATCGGTAAGCTTTACAAGGACACACCTTTGGCGAAGGCCGCAACTTATATTTATTCACTCGGTGCCTGTTCCCTGTTTATTGAGCCTCACTTTTATTTTTCTATCCTAATGCAGGGCGTCTAAAATACTAGTTAATGCAATTGGGCAACCACATGTATGCATTTTATTCCAAAGAATTTCACATTTCACACAGTCAAATGCCTTACTTATGTCTAAGAGTGTGGGTACACTGGCCTTCCCCGTTCCCTCCCCTGACTGTCCAACAAAGAAACTGCAAAGCTATTTAGGGCTGCACCTTAAAACCTGCTGGGTAAATATCCACGTTATTTGAATTTAAAGCCCAAATTTGCAATTCATTTAGTAACTTTTTAGAAAATATTTTGGTAGCTGCATCCAGTAATAAGATTTGTCTATAGTTCAAAGGGGAGATTCTATCCCCCCTTGAACACCAAAATCAGAACCTACACCTTCCAGTATGGTGCCATCCCTTGGGTCACCAAAATGTTACCATACAATGCAGAAAGGACGCTGGACCACAAGAGCTCATCCAATTTTAATGTCATAATGAACAACCGTCAGGGTCATTAGATTTACAATATCACAATCCCAGGTAATAACACCCATCCAGCTCTGACAACTATATCCCACTGGCGCTTCCAGTTCATCTACATCCTTGAAGTCTGTTATCCAAACCTCCTCTGTTATCGGCTGAGTTTAGAGAAAGAGATCAAATCCATCTGATTTAATCAAGTGCCAAAATGTTTCAGTATGGTTTCCTAGGACACAACTCAATATCAGTAATGAGCATAAAAAATATGTGGCCTTGTTTCCAATTTTTAAATGTAATCTTCAAGATTCGGATCTCTGTCGTTGGTGGCAGGCTTTTTCTTTTTAATACTCCAGATAAAGCATAGTTCTCTCTTATGATTTTGGACCTTGTAGTCGAATACGTGTTTGTGGGTTTGACCAGTAACCCTTTTCATCAGCATCTTTGGGGTTGTTAATTCACCCAGCATATGTTGAATAGTAGGTTTACATAGAACTTTATCTGCATTGTTGTAATCAGCCCAAATTACGCCATTGAATAAAGTCTGATCTTTTGGCACCACCTTACACTATAATTCTTTGGATTAATCTCCACCTTTAGTTCCATCACTGCACTTGTTACCGGTCCATTTATTGGAGCCGCATATACCAACATACAGTGAAGTTGATTGGTGTTTTTCTAATAGTGCTCCCCCAGGTTGTAAATCGTGGGAAACAAAAAATCACGGGAAGAACTCCACTGATTGTTATACCAAGTGAAGTTTGGGGAATATTTCCCTACACGCTGACATTAATATTAGCCATATCCCATTCTTCTAACTCTTGTCTTAACAATTGACCCCTGGCTTGTTTTTTACTAGACCGATACCACGTATGACTTATGGTACCACTGATCATCCAGACATTCAGAGTTAGTCTCCTAGGATTATTATATGCGCTCCCTCTTTGGGGGTTTCTCCTAATATCAAATGCGACAATTCAACTAAGAAATTGTCTAACGAGGCACAACTAGGATTCAAATACAAATTAAACTAGACATTTTGTCATATTTGTGCTTCTGGCTCTTCCCATGTTAGTATATTCATAAGCATGTCACTCCTTTCAGTTGCAATACGTTTCCCAACAACACCTTGATTCTGTTTCAAAGCTGTAAGCAAACCTCCATACAGGCGACCTTTTAGACCCCTCTTGGCCTTAATAAAATAAACCTCGTAGCCATCCATTTGGGGGGGGGGGGTCCAACATAAGGGTTTCCTGTAAACAAACAATGGCAAACGATTCAAGTTTTTTGTTACGGTAGCGAAGCCCCTTGAGTTCCAGAACAATATGCGGACTCAAGAGTCTCATGCATATTGCTTGCGATCTTGCAGCATTCTGTGCAAAGTGTCAACGAAGTGTCAAGTGACCTCTTTTGTTGTTTTGTTACTTTTGGCTTTTACCTAATTCTCAAATGCTTTTTATGTGCCTCCTCTTCAAGCTTTACCTTTAGGTACAAGTTAGAAGGCTTAGGAGACCCCAAAGTCTACTTTTCAAATACCTTGTATCCCAGGGACAATAAAGCTACCCTTTCAGCCAGAATTGTGTTCTTTACAATCTGTGAATGCAAACTGACTTTTACCACATTCACACAATCTTCATGAACAAACTCAACATGTTGGATGTCATTAGGCTAGGGACTTCGAAGTACAGGGACAAAATGTATTGGCGATTTAAAGGATTCCTTTCTGTTCTTTCTAAAAGGCGACCCAAGTGCAAATTGTAAACTGCCTCGTTCCTCTTCTCGGCCCCCCCTTCTACTTATTTAGCACTACCTCTCCTCTTCCTTGTCAGGTGACTTCTATCTTGTACTTTCGTTACCTGAACCAAAGTGTCTATGTTATCCTTACTGTATGAGTTAGTCGGGGGTCTGCCTCTTCTCCTCCAGAGTCCTAAATATTGGGTACATTTTCTGTGGCTCTGATCAGACTGCCTCTCTTAGCTTGAATGGAGTTGCAGTGGGGCGTAACACTCTTTATTTCATTTTTGCTTTCGGCCTAGATCATTTAATGCCTGGTATTTCCCAGTGCTCACCTTGACCCAACTGTCCTCTTTCCTTTCTTCAAGTGCTTGGTCACTGCTGGGGTACGGATCTTGGGACTCATCAAAGCTTGGATGAGATTTTGGTCTGGTCCAAGGAGCATCACTCCCTACTACGGGGTTCATATATTGTGTGATAACTCTTTGATCTTTCATCATACGACCTGTGTTAATGGTATCCTTTACATGACAAGATCTTTTATATTTTATTTTTAAGCCCCGGTAGAGACTTTTCTGGTCTAGTTTAAATCCTGTTTCCCTATCATCCACCTTTAACCTAAGTTAAGGCAAACATTTTCGTGACCCATTATTCTGTTACTTGCATGGCGCTTTACAGTTTGATTTCCTTTGAATTTTACCCTTTACTCGTACGTCCCATCCCCTTTTCTCCATCCTTGTGGGCGTCCGCCAACATGGCGACGGTACCGGAACCTTTGACAGCGAAAAATGTAGCTTCCCCTTTAAATTGAATATAGCGTGCAGGGGCGCAGCCCTGGCATTGCGAACGCCTCCCCCCACCTAACCCCCATGGCCCCGCCCTCTGGCAACTCACCTCTGTTGCTTTTTCCAGATGACGGTGTCGGACCTGGAAGCTATGCGTGGAAAATTTTCAAACTTTTTGCTTGCTCCCTGTTGTTTTGTTTTTCAATCCTCTTTATCTCCCTTCGGTGCCTCGCCTCCCCAGCGCATGTCAGCTGCAGGATGATTCATGAGATGTGCGTCCTGTGACCGCTTGTTCAAGGCTTTGGACCGCCATGCACTCTGTCTTCAGTGCCTGGGGCCCGACCACCGCTGGGACGTGTGCGTGGCATGCAGCGCTCTCGGTCACCGGGCCTTGAAGAATCGGTTGTCACGTTGGAGGGAGATCTTCCACTCTCTTCTTCACTGGCATCTTAAGGAGTGTGTGTCCATGTTCCCACATCAAGACAAGGTAGACTGTTTTTTTAGTACGGCTCCTCAGCGCAGAGACTCCTTCCCAGGGGTTTCCACAGGCAAGGGTACCTTAGATTCAGGTTCTGGTAGACCCGAGGCTGCTAATTCCGCCTGATCAAGTGGCAGTAACAGTAATTCCCAGTACTATTTTTTGGAGGATTTACCTCCGAATTTCCACCTAACTCATAATGAGGCCTAATGTTTGCTTGGTGGGCCAGGAGAATGCCTTCCTTCTCCTGGCCTTCGGCCACAGTCTTAGATTAGCCCGGGGGAATGACTCCTTTCGCCAGGCCTGAAGGACCTTCCTCCCGGTCCACCTTACCAGGAGAATGACCCTCTTCTCCGGCTAATCACAAAACAGTCTCTTACAACCTGTGGGAATGGCCCCCTTCCCCTGGCCTTCACATTTTCAACACCCAATTCTGAGTGTTTGAGAGTCTGCGAAACTGATCCTGCAAGACCCCTCTTAGTGGTAGTGAACTGCAAGTTTGTGGAAGTGCTTCCCATTACACGACCATTGCAGTGAAGTAGCCCAGGGGGATGTCTGGCTTACCCACAGTTTGATTCCGGGACTGTTCTGAAAGCTTCCAGTGGCTGGATCTTCAAGCAGAGGTCGGGACTGGTTGTTCCCACCGGCTAAGGGGTCAAAGCACTGATGAAGGTCTTCATGAGATTTGCAGAGACTGTCCTCCTCCAAGCAAGTGAAGAAAGGGATGCTGGCAGTCTTCCAACAATGATTTGTGGTCATCAGCAGGCTGCTCTCCTTTATAGGGGCATTGATTCCAATGATGATCCCTCGAATGGCTTTAGGAGGTCCCCCTCTTATCCAGAATATGGGCTGGAACTGCCCCCAGCTCAACAATGGCAAGGATATGCACAATTTTAGCTTGGTCTATGGAGGGAAAGTAGCACAGTGGAACACACTAAAATACTCTTAACAGTAATCAACACTGTTTCTTTTGAGTTCCATTTACTTATTTTGTGCTTTCTCAAAATAAAAGCATATAGTTAAGATAGCCATGAATTTTCCTTCTAATGGATTACTTCCTCCCATGGATTTCTCATCCAAGATATCTGTCTCCTAGCGCAGCTGCTCTTCAGAAACCTTTACACCACCGGAGGTGCAGCGCTGGTCTGCTCTACGCACCATATGCCGGATATAACACTAGAGCCAGTATATATTGAGGCGCTGTGCTCTGTGACTTTTTTTTTTTTCAGGCACTCTGCTCTCTTCAGAAACACTGCTTCATTTTATTTATTTTTTTTCTTCTCGTTTCGCACCATGCCGAATCTGTTGAATTCCTTCAGTTTTAAATCTGCATCGACTGTAGTCATCAGATGTCCTTCTGCGATCCTCATAATATCTGCCTGTTTTGCATTGGAGAGAAGTGCTCCACACTCTGGACTGCAGGTAGTGCCAGTCGAAGAACCCAAACCCTCTTCCTGACAGGGCATTCACCTTGCTCCACATAATAAAGACGACAAAGTGACCGTTTTTAAGTTTCCGGGTGCGGAGCTTTGGACTGAATAACTGTCTCAAGTCGGCAAGAAGCACCAAAAGAGGTCTCATTCCACTGGAGGGTCTAAGACATACACAAGTGATCACAGTTCAAGGGTGATTATTAAACTGTATAAATGGGATGTAAAAACGCCTAATCTAAACCTAAATCTAAGATGTGAGAAAGCTACGATCATCAACATAAAAAATGGCAGTCCTAGTGGCTTCTTGTCAAATAAAAGGGCCTGTACTAAAAAACTATTGCTTATCCTTACAACTAAACACAGAAAGAGTGTGAGATAAGGTTCTTGATAAAGAAAGAAGTGTTGACAAATAATAAGGATGTAGTAGCCAGGGGTCTCCTTTCCCCACAATTTGAGGACGGGACAAGTTGGGATTCCAGAGCACTGCACACACTTGAGCATTTGTCAGCGCGAGCCTACAGTTCCACTCTCTGGTAACAGGACCTCTGGCAGGTACGTTTCTTTTCTACAGAAAGTCTATTGCCTTCCAGGACTTGCTCCATACCAAAATAACAAACAAGGAGTTCCTTTCCGTAGGCTTAGTAATATCATGATCTTCGGTAGTTCTATATCTTACTTCCAAGGGCCTGACGTCTTCCAAATATCAAAACAAAAAGTTCCTTCTGGCGATTTCACTTGGGTAATGAGTCTTCCGCCCGGGTCCCTCTCTTCTGGGCTCAGACCTTCCTTGTCAATGTTAGCCTGCCTCTGCCGGGTTCACTACAGCTTGTATTTCAAAACATTCTTCTCTGTCACATTCACAATTCTCAATGTCCTTTCAACAATTCAATGTGAACCTCTCTTTCACGGGTTCACCCTTGTCAACACACAAAAATTCCTTGGGGCATCAGGCGTCACCCCTTCTTGTCGGCATCCCTCCTTTGGGTTCACTCTTGCCAATCTTTTCTCTCACCATGCGGGATTAGTTACCCTTAGCTTTCCATTACTTGTCGGTCAAAGACCTTCGACTGTACAGCAGATTTTGCTAGACCTCTGTTTGACCACTTTGACACTATTCTCACGGCCTTCACATGGCCTTCTGGAACTGGTAGTTTCAGCAAAGATGGGGAACCAAATTAGAGTCTCGCGCCGAAAAACCCACATGGCTTTGGGCCCCTTTCAGCTGGCTTTTCATTCAACACAGTTCAGTTTATCGGTTCTCCCCTCCGCTCACCTACTGTGATGAACCGCTTGCTTTTCCTTGCATCAGGAGTCAAGGACAGTACCATGGTAGGAAGCGCCTTCTGCTTTCCTGCTTATCAGCGTAGGTGCGCTTGTGTACCGTTGACATCTGCTGCAGCACACGTTGGCCTTCGTTCGCGTTCTTATGATTCCACAGAGGAATCACAGATCTGGGTCGGAAAGTGCAAGGTTGCTTCTCTCCCTGTCACCCTCTCAGGTTCTCTCTGCCTTTCTCCTCCTCTTCAACTGCCACCCTGGAATAGCTCTATCGTCGTCCTTTCTGCCTTGCTCGTTGTGTGCTCTTATGCTCCACCTTTTATCCCTGTGGGGAAGGGAAAGGGCAGTCAGTTGTGGGTGATTCTGGTCAATTGCCTGGCTTTGCCTGTCCTTTGTGTTGCTACCTGTCGGGTATCGGGCCCTAATGTTAGTTTGTCATCTTTGTGATGTGCGAAAGTGTTTGTGTTGGAAAGGGGGGTAGAGTGTTAGAGAGGTTGAGTATCCTATGTAGTAGGATAGGAAAGAGGGGTTAATAGAAGGGGAATACCGCGTCTCATCCGTCGGTGTTCCCACTCCACTCCCTGAGGACCCCCCATCTAGTTGATTCTCCCGCACTGGTCCACCCGTAGGAACTGGACCCAATAGCGATGGCTGTGTCCTGGCCACCTGGATGATAGATCCCCGGGGACTAGTTTGGAAGAAACCTTCAGGTTTCTCACACCACCCAGTCCTCTATCCCTGAGGAATGGGAGGCCTTTAGGAGGAAGATGCTTGACATCTTGGCCAAGGCCGCAATGTCTGTGGCCATGCACTTCGACCTCAATACCGACTGCTTTGGCCTCAGCCGTACTGCTGCTGACTGAACCCTTGGCACTCGGACAAACCTGCAGGGACCCTGCTACTACCCGTGACCATAGGCCCTTGTGCTCGGCCATATCTAAAACTGACAAGGATCCATCTCAGTGCGACACTGCTCTGTCTTCACTGGTGTCTGAGTTTCTTGGGAGTAAGGTCTCATATTTATGATGGGAAGGGTGACCCTGTCCCCTTCGGGTTGGAGCCCGGGTGCCCCAGGGAAGTTGGGGATTTCCCTGTGGAATTTGTGACCTCCTTGAAATGGAGTCTACACTGTCGCAATGCATTCTACCTCATGCATTGAAAATATTATCCCAGTGAAGCTTATCCTAGAGCATAATAAGGAATTTTCACCTTTCCTCTCCCGACTGGTCAATTCTTTGTTTGATTATGCCTCGGTTCTGGATAAAATAGATAGTTACCATCTCGCCGTTAGTAAAGACAGCAGGCCCCAAGGATGCGAAGAATTTAAGGACTTTTGCCAATGCTAATTTCCTGCCGAAGATCCTTGACAAAATGGCCACAAAAAATGTCAGGGATATCTTGACAGCACGTATACTCCCCAATAAGCAATCAGGGTTCAGAGCACACCATAGTATGGCAACTGCTCTCTTGGATTTGCAGACAACCATGTTAGAACTAGCAGTTCAGGGAAAGAATGGACTATTGGTCCTTCTCGACCTGTCTGCTGCGTTTAATCCGTTAGATGACCATCATCTTATAGGCACACTTGCTAAGATAGGGAAGTGTGCTTCCCATGCTACGAATTGGTTTAAATCCTTTCATCAAACAGGCAATCCTCAATCGCCTGGGATAGTGTCTATTCTCAGTCAGCCCCCATTTGGTGTGGAGTCCCACAGGGAGGTTATATCTGACCAACTCTTTTAAATATCTATATTAGACCTCTTTGTAACCTACTGGAGTCAGATGGGGTCACGTTTACCAACTATGCTGATGATACCCAGTTGATCCTAGAAATTGATGGGATCATGGGAATGACACCAAGAACTTGACCACAATTCTTGAAGTAATAGAGCATTGGATGACAGAGAACTGGCTCTGCCTCAATAAATCTAAAGCCGAATTGTTATTATTTGGGAGCCCAGGGGCTAGAGCATTTTCATATCAAAGACTCTGTCATTACGGTTGTTAGGGAGAATTCTCTGTAAAGGTCAATTTCCCAAACCTAGTGAGTCCCCCAGCAGCTTTGCTGGATTTTTGGGGTTTATTTTTTTTCTCCTGCTAAAAGTGAGACTCTTTTCCTCCCACTCTTAGACATGATTTCAGGTGTTCCTTTGACTTTGTATGTGCTATGGGGTCCTTTTCACCATAGGGTTTCATGTGTTTTTTGATATGTTGGTTACACAGCACCCTCTGTGCAGTAACCCAGGGGTGTCGTAGCGACCCCCAAACATAGACTCCATACCCTGGGACTGGCTACTGTCTCCCAGGGCATGTAAAGTCACCATTGCCTTTACTAGTCTCAAATTGTGAACAGAACCAGTACAAACCATCATATTGTGGACGTACTGGTCGGGGCAATTCGATTGCCCCGGGGTCTGTTGTTCGAGGAGGCACTGTCCAGTCCCCCCCCCGACCGAGTTTTGGCTGGTGGCAGTGGATACTACTTTTTATATTCAACCACGAATATATTCCCTTGGGACATTCCCATTGTTCGAGGCTACCACTTTTTAAAAATAGCCTCGAACATACCGCCGGTTTATTAAATTAATATAAATTCACCGGTTGGTATTTCTTGCTGAAACTTGGTTCCAAAATGGCATTTGTGTTTGCTTCTGTGACTCCAACCCAAGTTGAGCCCTTTGTTCCACTTTTTGGCGGGCTTCTCCACAGAAGCCTCCAAAAGTGGTGCCACTCTGTCTGAGTACCACAGGGGGTGTGGGAGGGGGTTTAGGCACCCTGGACTGAGGTGCCTCGGCAACTCAAGTCGCACTCTTGTGCGATTGGCCCATAGCATGTTTGAGTGACAGCTAGGCTGAATGAATGGGGGTTTGCTGCATAAAAGCAGGGCTTTGGGGACTGGAACTTCAGACGTCGCCACAGGACCTAAAGAATCTGAGGAGGGAGAAGCCGAGCCGACCTACGACGACACCACCGGTGTGGCCCTGCTGAACCGTCTCACCACTTTTCCCGACGACAGAGGAGATCTCCAGCCCGGAGAGTCTTCTTCCTTTGACTGGTGGGGATAACCAGTTTGCCCGTCTTTTCGACTTCCTGGACCATCTCGTGGACACCTTGCCCGTGCCAAGCACCCCGGCAACCGGAATACCACGGTTTACCACTACCAAGAAGAAAAAGGTGGTACCTTGTAACCGGGAAACTTCGCGGCTGGTTTCTTCCCTGGCAGTGCAACGACCTTCAGCTTTCCTCCACGTCGAGACCTCCTCTTCCTCTGGACGAAACACCGACTTGCACCCGCTGCCAGGAACTGCCCCCGCTGGAGCGTTCTTCCCATTTTCAGGTACTGTGTCCCGCCTGGCTTCCCTTGCGACAGATCGTTCGGGGTGACAGTAAATCCTCAACCTTCTATCCTGGGTTAGCCTGTGGCCTGTTAACTAACTTTTCGTGACTTGATCTCAATCTTTTGTGAACTATTTACAAAGACTCTTTGGGCATAACCCCACTGTGTGATCCTGGACACATTTCGCTTGCTCTCTCTAAGAGTGGGCCTGGCATTTGAACTTCCTTGCTCTACAGTAGACTTTTGCCTAACCTGCCTCACTGTGGTTCTTTGAAAAGTATTGAGATTTGTGTGCTTTCATAACTCTGCCTTTTTCCCTCCCTTTTTAAATAACTTATTAGAGTTCCATCTTATGTTAAGCGCTCACCTCTGTCTGAAAATAAGTGGTGTTTCTCATTAAGACTTGTCTAATAAGTAATCAGGGTTGTATATATATAATAGTGACTGTGTGTTGAATTTACTTACCTCTTTGTGTGCTAGTGTAATTTACAAGTGTGTCTTTAAATAAGTAATTATATACTTTTACACCAGAGCTCTGGTCAGTGTTTGCTTGTGCTACTGTATCTCTGTACCTATTGTGTATACTCTATATACTGCCCAACTCATCTTGAGAGAAGTCTGACTGCTCAACCACAGCTACCAGGTACATCTGGGTGGTACAGACTGCTACCAATTGGGTTTACTGCCAATCACCTGTAGTCCTAAATCTTTTGCAGTGGTCCCTAAGGGAACTGCACAGGTTTCTGCCTAACAACGGTGGCGGACAAAGTAAAGACCCTAGGGATATTCTTTAACACAGACATCAGTACTGAGGCACAGACCAGTTACACGGTAAAACATTGCAACTATTACCCGAAACTGATGAGGAATATTAAACCGCTTATCTCCGAAGAGAACTGTGCCTCGATTGGTAGAGCCATTACCTTATCGCAAATTGATTATTACAACTCCCTGTTTATTGGGCGAAGAAAAATTGCATTGTCCATAAATGCCTTTATGGTAATGCCCCAAACTATCTAAAGACCTGTGCGTTTTCCTATATTCCCAACCGGGCTCTAAGATCGGCCAACTTGGGAACAATTAAATCGCTGAGGTTTAGAAAGGCCGCAGAGTTTGGTAGAGCCTTCCCTACGAGGGTTGCACAGATGTGGAATAGGCTCCCATGCCCACTTCGACTGGAAAAAAAATTCAATATTTTTTGTGCTCACTTGAAAACATTACTGTTTAAAATGGGTAAATAAGCATGGAAAGCTCCACATTATATGTTTTGTCCCATCTATTGAATGTCATTCTAGTGTTTTTGGGCGTCCTGATGCCGAAGGGTTCCCAACGCTATATAAGCAAAAAAATAATAATAATAAATGCGTACAGAGATGGTGATGACTTGGTGGATCTTGCAAGATGCAAGTGGCCTGGATATTTTTTTTTTATATATTTTTTATTTTTTATAACCAACACACCAAACATTACAACTTAGAGGACATTTACATTCAAGTCTGTTGCGATATAGTCATACATCAAACATTACGGTCCTCCCCCACCCTCCCCTTTACCTCGAGCCCCTATTTCCCTGCCGCCCGCCAGAATATCCAATTGTGCTCTCGCATCTCCTGCGCAGAGTCCCTGTCGGGATTCGCCTTGGGGGTGCCTGCTAGTGTAGACACCAGTTGCCACCATTCAATGAAGAGTCCCACTTCTTCCTCCCCACCCCTGCTGATTGTTTCGTACCAGACTGTCATTTCTGCGTCTGCCCATTTTAGGAGGTCCGTCCACCACGCCTCTATTCTGGGGCGCTGGGCAGCCTTCCAGCACATTGCGATTCTTAGTTTGGCCAAAATGTAGGCTAGGTCCTTCATTTTACTAACATGCGTCAGGTTACGCTGTCTGGCAAACACCCCTAGCAAACATGTCCATACTGATTCCACCTCCAATGTGATCCCTTTCTCCGCCAGGCGCAACTTGATCTCTGTCCAAAATCTGCCCACCTCCGGGCAAGCCCAGAACATATGTATTAGCCCTGCTTCTGCCTCTCCACATCCCAGACACTTTTGCGCCGCTGGGTTCCCTAACTGGGCAATCCTACCGGGGGTCATAAATGCCCTATGGGTGACATAGAGCTGTATCTGCTGAAGCCTTGCGTTGCGAGACACCTTCTTGTGGTACCTCTGAACTCTGTTCCATTGTCCATCTAGTAGAGATTCTCCCACCTCATCCTCCCAATCCCGTCTCAGTTGCAACACCGCCTTACCCACCCTGGACATCAGTAATTTGTATATGCGGGACACCTCATGCCCACCCTCCGAGATATCATACATTGTCTCGATAGCCATATCCGGTTGCTCTGATAACTCTTACACAGACCATCTGTCCAACACCAGTTTACCAGTTTAATAATTCTAGTATGGGTAATGTGTTGGCCTGCATGCACCCCGGTGTCTTCCATCAGCCTACTGAAATCTAGTGCCTCGCCCTCTTGCCATACATCCCCGAGGGTCACAAGTCCCGTTGCTTCCCAGTATTTACTGACCACTATTATCAAATGCGGGTCCTCTCAGCATACCACTACCAGCGGCACCTGTGGGGAGCACGGGGTCGGGATTCCCACCAGATGCCACATTTTGTTCCAGATTTCCCAACCCAGTGTTAGGAGCTTTGCCCTTCCCTGCACCTTAGCTTTGGGCAACCACACCACCTCCCTCAAAAAATAAGGGGCCGAGTCCATATACAGCAGCCTGGTCTCCTCAGACAGCCACCTTGTCACGTACTGAAGTTGTCCTGCCAGATAATATAGCTCAAAGTTCGGTAAATTTATGCCCCCTTTGTCGCTCGGGTTTTGTAACATGAAGCCACCCTGTTTCTGGTATTGTGCCAGATGAAGCCCCTACATAAACTGCGAGTTTCCCGAAAAACCGTCTGGGGAGCATACATGGAATATTCACAAAGAAGTGCAACAGTCTCGGCAGGACCACCATCTTAAGCAGCGCCACCCTACCCATCATGGCTAAGGGGAGCCTAGACCAGAAACCCATACTGTTCTTGCTACCTGCTACTGCCCACTCCGTGTTGTGTTTGTATTCGTCCTCCACCGAGTGGTATATATCAATGCCTAGATACCTAAAGGTCCTGGTCTGCCAGGGTATCGGCAAGACCGGCAAGTCTTCCACTGGGACCCTTCTATATCTTCCCAAGGGGAAAAAGCTCGATTTCCTGGGGTTCACCGCTATGCCCGAGAGGGTGGCATAATGTTCCATCACCTCCAGGACAAATTGCAAGTTTTCCCCTAGGAAGCGCAGGTATAACAGGATGTCATCTGCATACAGCGAGGTGAGGTGCATCCCTCCCTTTGTGGGGATGCCAATCTCCCCATACTGTTGTCTGAGGCAGATCTCCAGCGGTTCCAGAGCAAGGATATACAACATGGGCAACCATGGACGACCCTGTCACATGCCCCTGCTGAGCTGCCATTTGTCTGAGATCATGGCGCCAGTTTTAACCCTAGCGATTGGGGAGCTATAAATCATTTTGACCCACCTCCGGTACCCTGACACCATGCCATACTCCCTCAGCGCCGCCAGCAGCCACGGCCACCTCACCGAATCAAAGGCCTTAATTGCATCCAACAAGACTACCGCTATTTTGCCCTGGACTTTCTCAGTTTGCTCGATTATGTGGTGGAGTCTCCTATGGTTGTCCGTTATTTTCCTTCCTGGTACGTACCCTGTTTGATCGGTGTGGACCAGTTTCCCTATGACGCGTTTAAGCCTGTTTGCTAACACGGCAGTAAGGATCTTGCTATCCTGGTTAAGCATGGACAAGGGTCGGTAAGAGCCTCAATCCGAGCCTGGCTTGCCTGGTTTCAAGAGTGGGATTATTACCGCCTCCCTCTGGGACATCGGCAACTCCCCTTGTTCATATGCCTCATTTAACATGGCGAGCAGCGGGGGGGATCACCTCCTGCTTCTATGTTTTATAAAAGTCACTCGGGAGCCCATCTGACCCTGGGGCCTTACACATGGGTAGGTGCTGTACCACCATCTCTAGTTCTTCAAAAGTGATTGGGGCATCAAAGTCCTCCCACTCCTGATCACTAAGCTTAGGTAGTCCTATATCCTCCAGGGTTTCCCCGAGTCTCTCGCCCCATCTCCTCCCCCATGTCCTCTTATAAGCGCCTGTAAAATCTGAGAAATCCCTCATTGACTCCTTCTTGGGTATCCCAGGTCTGGCCATCTTCGTCCTTTATCTCCCTAATCACTGAACGCGGCGTTTCGTTCTTGTAAAGCCACGCCAGCAACCTGCCCGGTTTATCTCCTCCCGCATGTTGCCTCTCAATGTACTTTATGTAATTTAACTTGCAGAGCCTGTCCCAATGCCCACTGCTAGCCTGCTGGAGTAGGGCCACCCTTGCCATATCTTCCTGTGAAGTACATCCCATCCTTATTATCTCTTCAAGCTCTCTCTCTGACTCCTGTAGCTCCCGCTCTATGCTCTCTTGGATATGGCCACGCCCCGCACCACTACTTTAAATGCCACCCATAGTGTGCCCTCCGACTGCACGCTGCCAGTGTTAATATCAAAATATTCAGTTATGGCCTCCCTTAGGTCCTCTCGAAATCCCGAATCCTGCAAAGCCTCAGCCCTGAGTTTCCACGTCGGGATTCTCACCCTCGGGGGCCGATGCTTCCACTCCACCACCAGGGGGGAGTGGTCCGAGAGCACTCTGGCCTTGTATTCCGAACCTTTCATTTCCCCGGCTATTCCCGAGGATACAAACATGTAATCCAATCTAGTGTACAAGTTATGGGGGGCCGAATAGTGCTAATACTGCCTGTCCCGCAGGTGCAGCAACCTCCAAATGTCATCTAGATCAAAATCCCTCAGTAGGGCCGTTAGTGCCTTCGCCGCAGGGGTGGGTCTCTCAAATTTCTTATCGGACCTGTCCATCTTGGGATCTATTGTACAGTTAAAGTCGCCTCCCCAGATGGTAGCGCAGCCCATTAGGGGGCTAATGTTGTCATATAGGGCCCTGTAGTAGGCCGCTATGTCCTGTTTGGGAGCATATGTGTTCACTATGTTGACCTCCCTATTCTCCAACATCCCCCGCACCACTAGCATTCTCCCATCCGGGTCTGGCGTGGATTGAAGCAGCTGGAAAGGTACATGAGGTGCTACCCACGTGACCACCCCCCTTCCATTGTAGGCTGCTTCATCTTGGATTTGAGCAATTTGGATGCCGTCCTGCCGTCTGGCATTCCCGTAATTACAGGCAAGGCCTACTGGCCCCTTTTCGCGATGCCGTAGATCGAGTATGCCCGCAATCTTGCCGGCCGGCCAACGGGCTAGCCGTATATTGGGGGCCCGGTATTGGCCCCTGCCTCACTCCAGTCCCGGATGGGTGCCGCTTCCTTATGTGCAACCGCTCTGGGGCCCCTCGGGAGTATCCTATGTCGTCTGCTTCAGGTCCACAGGGCGCTTGTGCGACGCCAGTTCCATGGAGCGCACGTGCACTCCCGTTTCCGATGACCACCTGTATAAGCAGCAGGGGCGTCCACTCCTCCGGGTTCCCCAGCAGTGCAGGTTGGGCTCTTCACGATTATCCTCTAAGCCGCCATCTCGGCCGACCAGGGACGCTGTCCCTCAGGATGCTCAGCGAGGCCTCCTCCTCAGTCCTTCCATTACTTTGTTCGGAGTAAGAGTCGACAGATATTACGGATGAAAGCCTGCAGATCGAACCCCTACTGCCCTTTAACCTGGCATTCGAAGCGCCAGTTTTTGTTATGGGCGAAGCTGGCCTTCGTTCCTACTGCCGACCGGGATCTGGCCAAGAAGCACAGAGCAGTCCCTTCGAATATACTCTTCCTGTCTGCTCATGCCGCCCTGCAAGCTTTGTCCAGGCAGCCGCAGCAAACCTGAAGTCTTTGCCTTCTTTGTCCCCGGACCAAGAGAGAAAGAGACTGGATGTCTGGGAAACAAAGGCTTTTGGTTCAGGCAGTCTGGGCAGGAGATCCAGCAGTGCCCCCAGTGGGTTGGCCACATTTTCTCTTTATCGTTGGTCGGCAATCTTGGAGACTGCAGAGCCCCTCCCTGCAGGTGACATGGGGGGAGGGTTTTGAAGCCCTGGTATATGACAAGGAGACTTCACGCCAGATACTTCAATGAGGTCTGGGTACAGCAGACTGTGGCTAGTACAATGGCCACTGGAAAAGTGTTCAGGAGTTACTTGCGGCTGAGGACTTTAGGTTTTGCCGCCTATGTCCAAGCAAAGCCCCTGTGATTGCCGTTTGATGGCAACAATCTGTTAGGGTCGAAGGCAGATAAATCCTTCCAGATGTTTCAGGCTTTGAAGGTTGATTCCAAAGTCTGTGGGCCTGTCTGTTCAGTTGCAACAGGGTAAGGGTTTTCAACCCATCACCACTGGCTCGTCGAAAATCGCTCCCCAGACCAGGCAGTGGCACATCTGTTCCACACAGCTGGGGCTTCTCCCTAAACTTCAAGAAGTCTCTGGTTTCGTTGTCCCAATCCCTCTGATTTATCGGCATAGTTTTGTGCACTCTGATGGGCAGGGCCTTCCTGTCCGGGGATCGAGTTGCGAACATCTCTGAGATGGTCCATGTGCTACAATCTCAGGAGAAGGTTCCGGCCTCTGGTTTCCTGCACCTGATGGCCTCCTGCATTCATGTAGTGCCAGATGATTGGCTGTGCATGAGGCTGCTTCAGTGGCTTCTCAGTTGTCAGTGATCTCAGTTTCAGGGACATACCTTGGGCTTTCTTGAGAACTTAGGGAAGGCATCCCGAAACCTGGAGTGGTGGTCTCAAGACCACGTATTGAAGGTGACTGTTTCAATACCTCTGGCCCCAACTGACACTTTTCACAGATGTGTCCTGGAAGGCTGGGGCACTCAATTGCAAGATCTATCGATGAGCAACCTGCGGTCTCCATCAGAATGCCAAGAACACATCAAATAGCTGGAATTGAGAGCGATCAGGCTCACCCTCGTCGCCTTCCTTCAGTACGGAGCAGGACTATGCTGGTCAAGATGGACATGCATCTCTGCAAACTGAGTGGTGTGGGATCCTTGCCTCTGTGCAGTGAAGCAATGTGACCTTGGTCCTTGTCGCTGGACAGCATTGTGCGTACCTCTGACGGCACCTCATCTGGCTGGGAAGGAGAACATCATTGCAGATGCCTTGAGCAGTTGGAATCTGGCCTCCCACAAGTGGTAGCTCTGTCAGGAAGTTATGGAGGAGGTTTTCTCCCATTGGGGACCCCTCAGAAGGACCCCTGCTTCCAGTGCAAACAGGAAGTACAAGTAGTAATGCTTCAGGGAATTTCCTCGACAGGAATATCTGGGGGAGGCACTGGCACTTTAGTGGAATTTCCACTGGTCCTCCGCAGACTGCACCTGTTCAGGTCCACGATGAGCTTGATCGCTCCATACTGGGCCCAGATAACGTGATGCCCCGAGTTAATGGACAACAGACCTGCTCTCCCATTTGGGAGGAGTTCTCCACTAGGACCTCAGCAGCTTTAACCTTCATGCCTGGCTGCTAAAATGTTAAGTTATACAGAATGGGATTCATCAGACGTCTTTGACATGTTCCTCTCTCCCTGAAGGCCTGTCACTGAATCCACTGCTGCCTGGCAGTAGTGTATGTATTCGGCTTGGTGCCAGCAGAGGGATCTGGGTCTTTTTACAATCTACACAGCCTCGTTTTGAAACATTTTCTAAGAGCAGCTGCACGGGGCGATCTCCTACATTATGAATCAGTTGGAAAAACATCTGTCACAAAGAACATTACGTAGAGATAAGTAATTTGTTTGTGGGTGGCACAAATATTTGCATTTGGCTACCAAAATCATAGGTCATAAATGGGTGCAGGTAGTGCATATTAAACATTTTTTAAATGTTTATTTTTTCTGTATGAATGGATGTTTTTGCGGTTGTTTTTGACAAACCATTTTTGCTCTGTATTTCATTAAACGTTACAAGCACCTTATCAGAAAATTAATGCATCATATTTTATAATTGCATACTTTAGAGTCCATTTTGCAATGGTGCTGAAATTACAGACTACAGGCTGGAATGGGGCAGAACCGAGGGATGTATGCAGATAATTTATACTGGACCATTTCTAATTTATGAAGTAAAAGGCCTAACTCCAGCAACAACGTATTATTGCAGAGTACAGGTACGGCATGTTAAGGTATTTTTCTGTGCTTGTATTAGTTAATCTGCATTAATTGGTCAGACTCAAAGCATATTATATATTGTTTGAATTAACTGGGCCTTAATTTGGGCTTTATTTATTGATTTTCTTTTGAACTTGTTCCTGTTTATGGTAAATGTCAGAATATACTTTGTGGAAATCATTGATCATTATACTGTTTTACATTGGTTTATCTTGTTGGATCCATCTTTACTTGTGGAAGGGTAACCAGCTTTTAGAGCTTGTTAATATCAATGATAACCAGCTTTTTGCACTCCTCCTAACTTATTCGGTCTTTCAAAGTGTTCAAAGTGAATAATTGAAGCTCATCAAGTCCCATCTTGAGAGATGCAAGTTCGTAGCCTAACAAGGTGTTGTCATACTTAATTATTTTGGAATTCTGCTTCAGGTTAAAGCACAATGTTCTGGATGGTCCGTCCACCCCACCCTCTGGGCCTTGGCATTTCTTGGGATCAGGAAGAGACACTGGAGCAAGAAGGAGACTCGGGCAGGTTTCAAAAGTCATCAGGTTTTATTTCTTGCAACAGACCATACACAGGATACATCATCAGACACATCTCAGGATTCTTTTTTTTAAAACTTTTCTTTATTGGCATAGAAAGAGTACAGACTACTAACACAGTGTGCACCTCAGCTGGTAATGCAGTTACATGTATGACACTTCACATCTTGCGAATATCAAACCGGGAGCTGAGCTCTCATGCATACAATACAGAGTATTCAATTGGTAGCAGGGATTAACTCATCAGGTAGAGGTGATGATGCAAGTTCAGTGCGCTCCTTGTTGTTCAGGTAGCTGCAGAATTCTGACCATACGTTTTTGGGGCGGGAAGTCAATGGGAGCGTATTAATGTAGTCCTCCTCGCACACTTGAGTCCAGGTAAGGGCCTTTAGCCACATCTCGAATGATGGGGCAGAGCGGCGCTTCCAGCATTGTAGGATACATTTTTTAGCTACCATGGTAGCAACATTCAGAAACTTCCTAGCCTCAGGTTCGTCCCACACACCGAACAGAACAGCAAGAGGTGCAAGAGAGATTTGGGTCATTATTATTTCAGATAACGCTGCAATAATGGCCTCCCAGTACGGGCCCAGGGCCTCACAGGACCAAAACATGTGTATGTGATCGGCAGCAGTGGATTTGCATCTAGGGCACGACTGAGCCTGGCCAGGTGTGAACCGTCCCACCCTGTGCGGCGTGTAGTATAGGCGGTTTAGGAGTTTATATTGCATGCATCTATATCTGGCGTTGAGGGAGGTTTTACGTGTGTGTAAACACATCTTGTTCCGCAATACATCTGAAAGGGGGACGCCCAGTTCATCACTCCACAAGTCACGCGCCGGTTGCAATGCCTTATTAATGCTAGCCATTTGTGATTTATATAACGATGGAGTTATGCCTCTAGCCCCAGCCGAGTTAGCTATATATTGCATTTCGGGGGAGTCTGGGGGCTCATCTGGGTGGGAGGGCCACCAAGCCCGAATTGCTGCTCTTAACCTGAAGTACTGCAGCATTTCGAGTGCCGAGCCGGAGTGACCGGGTCTCCACGTCTGCGGGGTAATAAACTTCCCATCAGGGAAAAGGTCGGTCAACACTCTATTAGGAGTTTATCATAAGTAGGGCTGAGACCCGGGAACTGCCAGATGGGCAGCCATTTGTAGTATGGGTGGTGGCCGGTGTTTGCCTGCAGTAATCGCTTCCAAGCCAAGATTGTGGCCGCTACGGGGTCGGCAGGGGCATCATCTCGGAATGTGTGGTGTAGAATAAGGGATAGAGGGTTGATTTCCTCACATGCCAGTTTCTCTAGTTTCACATGTGGGGGAGGGTCTGTAAATGTATACCAGTGTGAGGCATGTTGTGCTTGTGCGGCAGTCCAGTACTTTGTGAAGTCCGGGGCAGTGAAGCCCCCCTTCTCATAAGGGAGAGTCATATGCTGCCACTTTTTCCTCACCGCTCCCGCATGCCACAGAAAGCGGGCGCAGGCCGCGTGGAGGTCCTTGAAGTATCGCCTTCCGGGCCAGATCGGCACGTTCACGAAGATGTAAAGCAACTTAGGGACAATAACCATTTTAATCAGAGAAAGCCTGCCCGACAGCGGCAGACCACGCCATTTCGACAACCGGGATTCCATCAGGTGCGCCGCAGCTGTATAATTGTCAGCTATCAATGATGGCCTACCGAGGGAAACCCGCACTCCAAGGTAACCGATGCCTTCAGGCGACCAACGAAGGGGGAACTCGCAATCCGGTCGGGGGGTCGCCACCGTGAGTGGGAAGATGTCGGACTTAGTATAGTTGATTGTGAAGCCTGAGAATGTGCCTATTTTAATTATATCTCGGAGAATGGGGTCTAAGTGAGCAGCTGGGTCTCTGATGTATAGGAGTACATCATCTGCATACAATGAGATGATCTTTGGGGTGTCTTGCATACGTATGCCTTTCCGAGCATGTTTGTCCCGGACACTGTCGGCCATAGGTTCGATAGCAAGTGCGAAAAGTATTGGGGAGAACGGGCAACCCTGGCGAGTGCCTCTATACAGCGCAAAGGGGGGGGAGACTTTAGAGTTGATAAGAACTCTAGCCACCGGGTCTGTGTATTACAGCTTAATGTATGATATAATTCACGGGCCAATTCCCATTTTGTGGAGAACTGCCCACAACTGCCCACATGTATTGCCATGACACCATATCGAACGCCTTCTGGGCGTCAAGAGTAACTGCCACAGCATGGGCATCAGGGTCGATTCTTGACATGACATTGAACAGTCGGCTAATGTTAAGGGACGTGGATCTGCCGGGAACAAATCCGCTCTGATCAGGGTGGACCAGGTAGGTCATTATCGGGAGGAACCTGCTCGCAATGATTTTGGCAAATATTTGTGTCTGTGTTTATTAAAGAAAGGGGTCTATAAGACCCGCATTCATCTGGTGGCTTGCCCGGTTTGGGGGAGTACGGTTATAACAGCCTCACGTAAAGAATGGGGCAGAGTACCTAGTTCGAGCGATTCATTCCAGACCTCAAGGAGTCTGGGTGCCAGGATGGCTTACATGTCCCTGGTAAAACTCCGAGGTGAGACCGTCAGGGCCAGGTGCTTTGCCCTTGGGGCAGCTCGATATGGCGGTGGTTATCTCATCAAGAGTGAACGGGACCTCTAGCTGATTCCATGTGTCGTGGGAGATGAGGGTCATGGGGATTTGATCAAGAAGGAGGTCAGTGTCCTGCAGACTGTGTTCTTGTTGGGGGCCGTATAGGGCTGTGTAGAATGCAGTGAAAGTTTCTAGGATGTGTTGGTCAGACCAGCCCAGAGCTCCAGAAGCATCATGGACACAGTCTATGAGTGTTCTGCCACACTCTGCACGGGCCAGTCTGGCAAGTGTCCTCCCGGGTCTGTCCCCCTCGCCATACTTCCGTGCAGCCATCGGGCGGGTATGGTACTGTAGTTCACTTCGGGCATGGGCCTCGAATGTTTCGAGTTCCGACCTGATTTGTGCCAGTATGATCGGGGAAGGGGTGGAGGCATATTGCTTTTCGAGGTCCTTAAGCTTCCCCTCCGACCGGTGTAGATTATTTCTGATGGCTTTGAGGACCCCAGCCTCCCTGGAAACACACATCCCCCTAATGAAGACCTTAAAGGCCTCCCAGCGCACTCCATCGGAAGTATCATGTCTGTTATTACATTCAAAAAAGGTACTGATGACGGCCAAAATTTCGGCTCTGAAGACTATATCTTGGAGGGCCTCAGATTTGAATCGCCACGATGAGCGGGAGGGTTGGTCACGCTCCAGTGTGATTCGCAAAGTTACTGGGGAGTGGTCCGAGAGTGTGCGCGGGAGTATCTGTGTATTTGCGGCCTTGCCTACCAAATCACTCGATATGAGGAACAGGTCTATCCTCGATAGACTGTCATGCACCGAGGAATAAAAGGTAGACTCTCTCGACTGTGGGTGGAGGACTCTCCATGCATCTCTAAGTCCTGGCATATCCATATGTGTGCGCAGTCTAATGGCCGCGCGTGTGACAGCCCTACGAGCACTCCGAGATCTGTCCAGATTCATGTCTCCCCCCCATATGATAGGGACCCCTGCATATTTCAACAGAACAGAGGTGATTGCGTCAAAAAGTCTGGCGCATCGAAGTTAGGGGCATATGTGTTTACCAAAAGGCATTCCATATTTGCAAGTAGACAGTGGAGTATTACATACCTGCCTTCATGGTCAATGTGACTAGTACGCAGCAGGAACTGGACTGATTTGTGAACCAAAGTGAGTACTCCTCTAGACTGAGTGGAGTATTTTGTATAGTATCTGGTAGCACCCCAGCTAGGGGCAAGATAAGCCGCTATACGCCCTAAAGCATGTATTTCCTGCAAAAGGAGTACTTTAATTCCATGTCTCTGGGCATACGCAGTAATTCTACGTGCCTTGGTAAAGTTGCTCAGCCCCCGAACATTCCATGTCATATTGTTAATAGACATAGGGCGGTGTTATGGAACATCCCAGCTGCGATAGGCTCCTATGTGCAGTGTAACAGAGCCCACTGCGGCAACCACACACAGTGCTGCAATCGTGTACCCCTCTTCCATGCCTTTTCCATTAACATAATCCCCCTTTTTAGTACCCCCCTCCCTCACTGCCCACCCCCAATGTGTAGTGTAGACCCCCCTTCCCAAACACAAGTGCCATCAGTTCCCCTCGTCCAGGCGTCTCTAGCGGAGCCAGAGGCCGCATCCAGACAACAGTCGGCGGGCAGCACCCAACGGGGGTGCGTCCCCACCGTGGCCCAACGGGGGCCCAAAAACAGTGGCAACAAGGTGAAAACAAAAAATAGCATTGCAACTGCAGAGAGGCGCGCCATTGCCGTGTGGTCGGCGTCGTAAACTGTGAAAGTGGACAGAATACTGCCCAAGTTGGGTTTCTGCGGTGGGCGAATCCAGTGCATAATCCCTGAAGTCTGTGTGTCAATCCAAGTGAATAGATTACGGAAGCAGTTGTGGTTAGGGCAGGCGGCCGATTAACCGCCAGGAGGACAAATGACAGTATGTGTTTAAGGCTTTGAGGCAAGAGCCAGCAGCCCTGGTATTAGCAACAGGGATTAACATTTGCTGATTAAAGAATGGGGTTGCCATCGTCACGTTGGGTAGATAGGATCACCAGATAGGGTTCAGCAATTAGACCGGGGTATGCTTATGCATTATTGGCGCGGGCCCCCGCTGGATTAGGAAGTGGGATCTGCGCCTCGATAAATCTCGTTGCCTCGTCAGGGACAGTGAAAAAGAACAGTTTTCCGTTGTGAGTAATCTTGAGTCTCGCGGGGAACAGGATGGCATAGGGAACATTGCGCTCTCTAAGCAGTTTCTTGACGCCTAAGAATTGCCTCCTCTCTTGCTGCACTCCGACAGAGAAATCCGGGAAGATTCTGATCGTATGGGCCTCCCAGCGCAAGTCACCTTTCTCTCTTGCCAGGCGCAGGATAAGGTCTCTGTCTCGATAATTAAGGATCCTGGCAATGATGGGTCTGGGAATATCGCCAGGTCTGGGGCGCGGGGACAAGGCTCGGTGCGCTCGCTCAACTGTAAAATATGGTGACAAGGAGGGGTTCCCTAGAAGATCTTTGAGTAGACATTCGACGGCGTCTTCCATGCGTCCCTTAAGGGCATTTTCAGGGACCCCGATAATGCGCAGGTTGTTCCTGCGGGAGCGCGACTCCAAATCTTCGCACTTCGCTTTCACATTTTTCATGTCGCGGGTCAGAGATGCAACCGTATCCTGTAGTACGTGTATGTTATCCTCATTGGATGATATCCTAGCCTCAGCCTCTGTGATTCTAGTTCCGGCCTGGTCCACTCGTGCCCTGAGCGAGGCGACGTTGGCATTGATGTCGTCTAACTCCTCGTGAAAGGCAGCAAAGTTTTTGGCCATTGATTCCATCAATGTGGTGAGGTCCGGCGGCTGGGGAGCAGGGTGAGGGGCGATCTCAGGCTCTTCATGTTCGGGCGACACCCGGTCAGCCTCGGCCCTCTGGACAGACTTAGCAAACCTGTCCATGGCTCCCCCCTGGTTAGCCCCCTTGGTTCTGCTCGACATTATATGCTTAGGCTGGTGATGCAGGAGGTCTACGGGTGATGATCCACAAAGGGGGGACCTAGGAAGGGCCACAGGCACTGGACCGGACACCACTCGCCCTGTATATGGGTAGAGTCCGCAGTCAGCTATGTGGAGGCCAGGCGGACAGGATGCAGCTGGAGGAGGCAGTGGAGAGATGGTCACAACCCCGGCAGAGCAGATAGCCTCGTAGATTGGTAATATTGGATGGGGGTTCAGTGGAGGCAAGTGATCGCTGCTAGGCAGATGTGCAATGTAGTAGTGATGAGGCCGCAATACCCAGATGGACCACGCCAGTCCCGTATTGACATATGTATGATTAGCTAGTAATGTAGTGCAGTGCGCTAACCGTCGGATGATGGGAGCGGGATCACCCACAGGCAGGCACAGTGCAGGTAGGTACCGTCAGTGATGTTAGCCCCGCGGCAGGCCCGGTAGGCCCTCCAGTATGTAGCCGCAGGCGCCAGGAGCGAAGAGCGCAGCCCCCACCTCCTCACCTGGTTTAACGGGGAGCAGCCAGACACTGCCTCGTGGCCTCCGGAGGCAGCCGGGACACAGCAGCAGCGGAAGCCTCGTCGCGGTTAGCAGATGAAAAGGGGGAGAGGTACGGCCGGCGCACCAGCACAGGGCAGGCCGCCGTCCCTTGGCACAGCGGCCCAGTCGATGTCGCCGTAGGGGGGCCCTCCACAGGTGCACGGGGCCGCAGGGACGCCGCCCTCAGATGGCCGGGCCACAGTTGAGCCCAGATCAGGGCACAGCCTCGCGATCCCAGAGGAAGCGGGAGCTCGGCTGCGTGTGGTAGAGGAAGGGGGGTGGGGGGGAAGACACGGCCCGCGCTCCAGCGCAGGCCACAGCCGCCGTCCCTCAGCACTGCAGCCCAGCTGGCATCGACGGGGGCAGCACCCCACAGGCTCGCAGGACCCCTCTGCGCCCACCGCAGGGCCACAGGCGAGGATTGCCGGTCTTCAGTCGCCGCCGCGCCGCAGGCAGCAGTCGCGAGGATGTCACAGGGGGCCGGGCCCGACCCAGCCGCCGGCAGCCTCCCGGTGTACAGAGCTGGCCCAAACTCGCAGGGCGCAGGGCAGGAATGTCAAACAGCAGCTGGACCAAGTTATGGGCGACAGGATCTCCTAAATCCGCAGATGAAAACGGATGAAAGCCGGCGTTCCACGGAGCCAAAGAGCTAAGCAGCCATCTTGGGCTGCTCAACAGCGCCCTCCCTCACATCTCAGGATTCTGCTGAAATTACTAGGCTCACCCATCCTTATATACACATTTAGAGAGGTGAGGTAATTGTTTGGTCACAAAGACAGCCCCTTTCCCATCTGTGATTCGTTGACTTCTATGACATGATCAATGTGAAGTTCCTCTCTCTACTTGTGATTTGCTGGCCTATCTGCCACTCGGACCTAGTCTAGACTGGTTTTACCCACTCCTTACCCCCACCTTTGTCCCCTAAATGAACTCTTTATAAAAAAGAAAACTGTCCAGTGAGGTCCGAGTGAGTTAGCATAAAGCAACCATTTTGTCTACTAAAGTAGTATCCATGTTGAAGTGCCTGACCTTGTCACAAAACCTAAAATGGCTGTCCTCATTACAAAATGCCTGACCTATCGCAAAATGGTGGCCACCCTATTTCTAGTCACATTTCGATACCTAATCCAATCCAAGTCTAGTTTTTTAGTAATATATACTTGGCATGTGCTACTTAACAAGCCTTCCATCACTCAAAACATTCCAACCTCATAAACATGAATCGTTCTTTAAACACACTTCTCTGTACTTTTTTACAATTCTAGTTTCTGCAACATTTTGAAGGCATTGATCACCTCACCAAGTTAACCTCGTTTGATTTGATGGGGATGAGGGGCAGTGGGTCTATCTCCACTACATTCAGTTTCAGGGGGAGGGGATAGTCATTCGTTTACACCCCCCCCTGTACAGTATTTAGTAATCTACATAATACTTACTACACCCATGTCCACCCTCCTTAATTTTCAATGTACCTACACATCTCTGACCTAATCACCTTTTTCTAGAAACAATTTACTGTAATCTAAGAGATATCCTAACACATTTCTACAACATCAATACTAACACATTATACTCTCTTAGTCTAAACATGTATGTGTCCCTAAAATTACTTTTATTTTCTTTCATTTAAACCCTACCTCCATTCCCCAGTTTAGTTTAAACTAACTATATGCCTCAGATAATTGTACAACCACTAACTCAAGAGTTTGGTCAATCTTTGAGGTAACTCATTAGCCTATTTGTCTTAATTCATTTTAGCCATATTGTGGCTCATAGTCCACAGCCTTCCTGCTACTCCCACCCCATAAACTACGATTTCGTTCCTTGCTCTCATCGTCGTGCCCATGCATATTTTCAGAGTTTAACGTATATTTTTCTTCTCATCAATACATCTCCAAGTTGCACGTTTTTCCACCCGACTCATCTCGGTTTGGCATCCGCGGACAGTCGATGTCCTATCGATTTTGTTCTCCTTTTTGAGCTGCTTTGCAGCCAGCCCTTGGGGCCCTTTATTCACAGACCAGTTCTTTTAGTTTTTTCCACTGGAACAAGGCACTTAATTTGGTTCCTCAGTGACTTCTCTCTCTTGTGGTTCGATATAAATCCTCTGAGGCATACAGGTCCCTCCTTGTCCATCTGTAATATAAAACTGAATGAGTTTCCTTTGTAAAATAAGCATATCTCTATTATCAGTAAATTTCCTGTCATCCCATCCCCTTAAAACACTTGTTTGCGTATTCTGGCAAATCTCACCTGCCTTCTAAACAAATTTCATTTATCTTATTTTTTTAACGTCCCTGCCTCCTAGAAAAACTACATTTATACGGGGGCGTGGCTAGGAAGCACGCCATGCAGTTGTGTTTCCCGTGAGCTCCGCTCTGTAACGCTGAGTCATGTCATTTCAACCGTTTAATTAGAGAGTTTTCGCCCGATTCTGACTCCGGAGGGAAGAAGAAAAGCTTATGCCTTTGATGGGGTGTAGATCTGCAAACTCCCTCATATGAACTCAATTCAGGGCGCGAAAGTTGCCGGAGAACTAACCGGGACCAACAACAAAATGGCGGCGCGCGCCTAAATCACCCCTGGTAAGAGGAAGGACCGAGCCGCGCAGAGGATGCGACCCGTTGATCCCCATCGACGCCCTGGAGGAACCAATACCGAAGCCTGGGTCCCGAGCTGAATCGGCTCGAAGGAGTGAAACCCAGGGCGCAGTGGTGGAGGAGCGATGAGCGATCAGCGGGGAACGGAAGCCAGCAGACCCTCGGCCTCGCTGAAAGATCCCCAAAGACATGGCGTAACCCGCTTCCCCTGCTGTCCTCGGCGGTGGAGCTCGAAAATAACATAGCGCTACCATCCTGGAGCTACACTTGTGCGGCACCCGGAGCCCCGAAGGAGAACCCTGCAGTGAATGAGAGATGTCCGTCCTGAATCTCAGTACCCAGGAATAGCGCGGTGCTGGCCCCTGGAGCTCTCCGCTCAGGGTGACACGAGCGGCGGTACAGGGCCCCCGACTGTAGCCGTGGCCGGAACCTGGGAAATCCCCTGAAGGAAATCGAACGCAGAGGTGGCTCACGTGGGGAGAAATACCCCGAATGCGAGACGCTGAAGGCGAGGCCAAAAATCCAGCAGACATATACATAAGGCCCGGTGAGTGTCTGAATTTGGCGCGGGAGTGGTGTGTTATAGGCACCAGATCACTATAAGAGGTCCCTGGACTGGGATTGGGATCACACCAGCCCTCCATATATTCAACCCACCGAAACTTCCCCATAGCTCACTGGGCATAAGCACAGCGAGCCCCTGCATGCCTCTTACTTTGAAAACTCCCAGCAGCCGGCATAATCGAGTGAGCGATACATGCAATCCCACCAAGGGATGCCCAAAACAGAGGCGAGAAAGAAAGCATGCAGCATTCAGTCTTATCTGACAACACAGCCAGGGAATCCACCCTCCACCCACATTGTCACTGAAATCCTCCCGGCTTCGACCACTAAACCGACCTCCAAGATGGCAATGACCAGGGATGAACTAGAGGGCATGTTGAAGTCCTTCAAACACGACATCACTCAGGAGATCAAAAAGGAAATTAAGACCTCCAAGGACTCCCTGGCTCAGTCACTGGCAGACCTTACGTCCCATTTGGGGGGTTTGGAGTCCAGAGTCAACTACCTTGAAAATGTAACCTGCGTGCAATCCCATGATAACGAAGCCCTGACGGGAAGAGTAAAGGCCATTGAGGAGCACCTTGAGGACATCTGGGCGAAACAGGCTGATCTAGAAAACAGATCGAGACGGAACAACGTGCGCCTTTGGGGGATTCCCCCGCAGATAGATGATCGAGATCTGGCGGAATATGTAGAAACTATGTTTATAGCCCTCTTGGCACTTCACCCGAATGAAGAGATAAAATTAGATAGAACCCACTGGGTATACTCATCAGCTCAAATGAGGAAAAATCTACTCCCAGACGTCAGAAAAAAGACATCATGGCGGCACTCAGGGATGCAGACTCCATAACTTTCCATGGCGCGAAGTTTCAATTCTTTCAGGACTTGGCTCCCTATACTCTGGCGTGCAGACGTCGCCTACAGAGGGTAACATCCTGGTTGAGAGCCCGAAAGATTTGCTACCGATTGGGGTTCCCCTGCAAGCTGATGTTTAAATTCCATAATCAACATCACATAATCTCCACAGAGGAAGAAGCTAAAAGCTTGATGGCCGAGACACCCGGGGAATCTGACTCTAGTCCCCAGCCCCAGGAGACTAAGGGCGCAACTCTACGCTAGCCAGCTAAAACGGGACGGGGGAGATCCCGACGACGACCACAAACCACGGGAAACCCACCTCGAGATCCCAGTCCCAAGAAAACAGCCGAGGTGCTGGGAGAAAACTCCACCCCAACATCAACAGAAGGAGAAAGTTGGGCGGCGATCTGAGCGTGAGAGGTACATTCTTTATTGAGAGTGGATGGTCGCCCACTTGGAACCCCGGTTGACTGCTCCGGGGACGCCTTGGTTGGAACCCTGCCCGGGGGCCAGAGTGTAACCATCACACCACATGGGAAATCCGCGGGAGTCTAGGATAACCCCCGCCGTTCTTCATCTCTTGTTGAGTTAGAGTTGAGTGTTAGAAAATTCTGTTATTAATAATTGACTTGGCCGCCGGAATGGAGGGCCCCCGACAGACTTTGAATCTGGTTAAACTATTGAAAGGATTGGAAAATGCGCAATTTTGGTTGATAGTAGTAGATTTAATCGGCTTTTTCTGTTTTTGTCCTACTTACTGTTTTACATTTCATGTTTTTGACCCTCCCGGGGAACCTCAGAAGGGATTTTTTGGACCGATTCACCACAATCCTTTTTCACCCGAGATCAAAATGATTGACCTAAGGAAGTTTCCTACGGTTTTGAGGCGACAACTCGAACGACCACAATATTGCAGCCCTTAACTACACATTTTTATATCACTTAATGTGCAAGGCCTGAATTCCCCGCTGAAACGTAAATCTCTCCTCCACAGACTGAAATCCCTACATGCATCCTTCCTGTTCCTCCAAGAGACTCACTTAAAACCTGAGGATGAATTCCGCTTAAATGATAAGTTATACCCCACTAAATTCTTTGCCTCTAGTGGGCTGAAAAAACGAGGGGTTGCTATCTTGGTCCGCACGGGGATCGCATTCAGGACCTTGGGAAAGGTCAGAGATCAAGAGGGAATGTTTCTGTTGGTGAATGCCACTTTAGATGGCCGAAGGGTAGCACTGGTCTCTATTTACGCTCCAAACACTTACCAAGACCGATTCTTTATGAAACTCTCGAAAGCCATATCTGACCACGCAGAAGGAGACGTGATACTAGGGGGAGACTTTAATGCAGTGATTAACCCTTTGGTTGATAAAACACTAGCCCCAACACTCCACGACAGGAACAACTTTAGGGCCCTTACCGCACTACTGAAAGTCCACTCTCTGAGGTATGGAGATTTTGTCATCGAGACGAAAGGGATTACACATACTTCTCAGCATTTCATGGGGGGTTTTCGAGGCTGGACATGTTTATGTTGGCAGATACGCTCATTGACAATGTAGTAGAGGTGGACATTCTCCCAGAAGCGCTGGCAGACCACTCCCCAGTCCTATTGTCAATAACTCCCCTTCAGCCTCTCCCCCGTACAAAACCCCCATGGAGACTAAATTAATTTCTATTAGACGACCCAGCGGTGCGTACCCACATCAGAGAAACGATAGAGCTGTACTATGCAGAGAATGATACCGGGGAGGTGAGCTGGGGCACGATCTGGAATGCTAGTAAGGCAGTTTTAGGGGTCAGTTAATAGAACAAGCAGCACAAGAGGGAGAGCCCGGGGTTTACTGCGGGAACAGCTGGAGGGAGAAGCCCGGAGACTAGAAGCACATAAAAAGAAACCCTCTCGGCGGGCTCTGCGAGACATGAGGATGGCGAAAAAAGCCCTCGAAACGCACCACATGGGGAGGGCGGCCTATGGGATGATGCGCACCAAGCAATTCTTTTATACGAAGGGAAATAAGGCTAATAAACTTTTGGCAGCCAAATTGGGTAAACAAACTAAACAAAACAGAATAGATTCTCTGCGGGACACATCAGGCAAAAGCACCTATTCTGAGTGGAGGGTAAATGCCATATTATAGAGGAATTCTTCAGGGAACATACAACCCCGCATAAAAGTGACCCACAGTAAAATTATAGTGCAGCGACTGGGGGGGGGGTGAGTGCTACCCACAATAATAGATAGGGACCAGACGGGTTTTATCCAGTGCCGGGCAGCCCTTGATAACATCAGGAGAGCAATTGACTTAATATCTCTGGCCCCCACCCTGTCAGGCCCCTTTTCATTGCTCTCCCTAGATGCACATCTGGCTTTTGATAGCATGTTGTGGGACTATCTGCAATTGGTCCTGGAAGGTTTTGGCTTCGGCCCACAATTCTCTAAATTGGTGCTGTCCAATTTTCAAATTCCCTCCACTAGAGTACGGGTCAATGCACACTGGACAGATAACCCTCGGCAGGGGAACCAGGCAAAGGTGCCCCCTGTCGCCACTGGTCTTTGCCCTGGCAATGGAACCATTGGCCCAACACATCCGCCTCTACCCGAAATCCGAGGGTTCGAAGTAAAAGACCAGAGTCTTAAAGGAGCACTCTATGCAGATGATGTGCTTTGTTTCCTAAAGGAGGCCCAAACCTCGGTCCCCCTACTTATGAGTCTTCTTGACTGTTTTGCGCAAATCTCGGGATTCACAATAAACAAGGCCAAATCAAAGGGCCTGAACTTGTCTGAATCCTCACAGGTCCTAAACGCCTTACAGAACACTTTCGCTCTTAGTTGGGGAAACTCCAAAATCGCTTACCTGGGCATACACGGAACTCCGACATACTCGGGCCTAGGGAAAGCCAACATCCCTTCACTGATAAAAGACACAAAGGAATCCCTGCAAAAATGGACCCTTCAAGAAATATCATGGCTGGGGCGCATAAATGCCATTGCACATTCCAAGCGCTTCCAGTCCAAATTTTAGAACGGGATTTACATGCTTTACAGAAGGAAATATGCTGCTTTATTTAGCAGCGTAAAATGCCCAGAATTCAGCGCAAAATCCTCACGAGAGGCAGGCAGCTGGGAGGATTGGGCGTCTCCTCTATCCTGAGATACTATAGGGCATCCCAAATTGCCCCCATCCTGGGCTGGGCTATCCAATCCGACCCCCCCAAATGGCAGAGTATTGAATAACTGTTCGTAGACGCTCCCCTTTCCCATCTTCCTTTCATACCGCGTGAAGTTCGGGCCTCCCGGAGACCTCTCCTCCCAACTACAGGAACTACACTCCACTGCTGGGACAGACATTACAAATTAAGAGGGATCACCCCAGGATTAGGCCCCCTGACCCTAATCACCCAGAACCCAGCCTTCACCCCAGGACTCCAACCTAAATCATACTGCAATTGGTCCAAAACCGAAACCTTGAGATTGCAAGAGCTTTACGTCGATAACAGCCCTTTGACCTTCATCCAATGTAAAGAAAAATTCGACCTCTCAGAGACAGAAAGATTCAAATACATCCAGCTTAGACACTGGGCTTCTAATCCGGTCGTAACGAAGACTGCCATTAGGACCCCCACAGGCCTAGAGCTAACGGTATCAGAAGGACAACGATCACATAGAGTGGCGACAACATATCGCCTTCTGGAAAATGTAATAGAGGGAGAGAAACTCCCCTACATGATAGCATGGGAAAGAGAACTGGGGAAAGAAATCACCTCAGAATCTTGGCAGAGAATCTGGGACAGGGCATAGAAGGCCTCTAGATGCACTACGGTCAGGGAATGCGCACTTAAGATATGTTATCGATGGTACTTTTCACCACAGAGATTGCATGCAATTAATGTAGAATACCCTGAGGTGTGTTGGCATGGCTGTGGAGCGAAGGGGGATTTGGGGCATTGCCCGACCATTCAATAATTGTGGCTGGAGGTCAGGTCCAAGATTAAGGACATTTGTGCAACCACACTTCCAATGGACCCACTAGTGCTGTTATTGGGAGACACCCTGGATGACAGGACCTACCCTCAGTCTGGTCCCAGAGTGAACCTAATTACACAACTACTGTTGGCAGCCCGCATCACGCAAGCTCGATTTTGGAACGAGCGGGTGGGCCCTCAGATTGCGTACTGGTGGGTCAAGGTATGGGAACTTCTCAGAGTAGAGAAATTGACGGCTGCTATAGAGAACCGGTCAGCTAAATTCCAAAACATTTTGGGGCCCTTTGCTGGACCACGTGGCAGAGAAAGAACACATGTTCTTCCAGCCTAGACTGGTCAAATATTTGCTCCAACCCTGATCAGTCTCAGAAAAATGGAAACGCCCGCACACATGAACACAAAACCGAGAGACACGGCAGGGTCACGGAGGGTAAAGCCGGAAACTTAGGATAAATATGGTGATAGGAATATATATATATATTTTTTTCCCCTTCCCCCTCTTTTTTACACTTTTCTTTTGCTAGGAACGCTACGAAACATAAAGCAATACTACACCCCCCAAGGGTGGCTACAAAATGGATTCACAAGAGAAATGACAAAGCCGTTAAAATGAAATGTTGATGCATTGTTTACAAGTTGATCAGAGATGTAAGATTAATGATAAAGGTTGAATTTATGAACTGTTGAAGTTGATAATCTGATTAGGCATGAGAGAAAATATTTGCTGCATAATAAGAAAGCCTCAGAGCATAATGCTCTATCTTCAGATCCCTGAGAGCCGCGAGGGCAATGGATTTTCCCAGGAAAAGATTAAGATCCCAGTTGGATTTACTCTTGAACTTTAGAAGCGGAACACTTCTGGGACTAATTGACATTGCACATTGCTATTGATTTGTCTTCCTTGCATGAACTCAATGTTTATCAATGTTTCAATAAAAAAAGATTTTGACAAAAAAACATTTATACATTTTCTGAACATCCCTGCCTCCCTACCTCCTACTGAAACTATAGCAGACATTATCGTTCTTGTGTATCAAAGCTACTAATTCTCTCCCTTTTGTGTATACGTTGTCTTTTATCTTACTGTATATGTTCAGCCTGCTGGAACCAGAATTGTTTACAATGAACATATATTTTTGGGCAAGGAATACATTTGCCTATGTCTTCCTTTTTCTCTGCCCTTATGACACCTGGGCTTTCTCCTTATAGACATTATTTGTCCTTCGGGGGACACATTTCCTCCTATGGTCGGCACTTTCAGACCAAGGAGACAAAAATAACAAACAACAAATAAACACATTGAAAAAGACATTGAAAGAAGGGCGTCTTCTTCCTTTCCTGTCTCCTATGCGCCTCTGTAGCAGAAGAAAACATTGCTGGTAAGGATCCCTGTTATCTGTAGAAAATCGAAATAGAGACAAAAGTCATTCGGGGTCTGGCAAGGAGGTCAAGTTACTTCTTAAGCTGAATTCTATTTCCTTGATGCTTAACAAAAATACTTTCTAGATTGACTATCTTTTTTCAGCCCATTTTAATCACAGGCCCTCCCTAACTCGTTGGTGCACAAAAACGACGACTTCTCAACAACCCTATGTGATACTCTGGGATTATACTTGATTCTCTGCTTTGCTGCAGGTGCTTGCCGCTATGCTGTAAATGCTTGTTGCTCAGCTGTAAATGCTTGTTGCTCAGCTGTAAATGCTTCATTCTGTCCTTCTTTCGTCATCTTTCTCCAGATTGTGTTGGACCATGATCTTTTCCTTCTGTGCTTTGTGATCATCCTGTTGAGACAAACTAAATGTTTCGTTGCCCATCATCCCCTATTTACCCCACTACGCTAAATCTAGTCTACCCCTGTTTTTCTAGACACTGGCACCAATTCTTACTACGTGCATTCATTTTTATTGTAAAACTACATTGTTTGCCTATTCTAAACATTTTTTATGTACTCGCCAAATCGAGCCCCTTTGGCATCATAAATACAAAAATAATTACCCACCTTCAATTTGACTTCTGTTTTCTGTGTTTGTCTGAAGTGGCCATGCTTTTATTTATTTGTTACTATCTTCTCACCTGATTGCACCTCTCTTCAGAAAAATAGCTACACAATTGAAGACACTGTGTCTCTATCTGCCTCCTTTTTCTGTTACTCACCTGGTTTCTCTTATTCTTAATAATGATCAATAGGGTGTCCACACCCTTATAGTGTGAACCAGTACTTGCCTCTTTTTTTCTTTTTTCCCTATTTAAGGCCATGCAGACATTCCTCCTACGTTCACACAAGATCCACGATTTCCATCTATAACATAAACCAAAATCGTTACAAACACTTAAAATGGTAATTTTACTTACCCTTGTATTTTCTCCTTGAATTGGCTCTTGTTCAAAATATTTCTTGTCTGGTTAACCCAATTTTGTTCAACCACACCCCTTTTCTGGTTCTCAATTTTTTTCAATGTCGGCTTGGAACCCTCATTGATACTATTTATTTTCAATTGTTTCATTGTTTTGCTGATTTTATGCTTCCTATTTAATCCCATATCCATTAATTCATTCATCCAATAATTTCTTCATACATTTTTCCCTTTTATTCATTTTTTAATTTATATATTTATTTACTCTTTTTTTATCCAAATGCCTTCAATTCTTTAAATTGAGCTCCTTACTGTTATACTGTTTAGAATAGATTATTTATTTTTATGTTCTCCTCATTTATTTTTCTAGACCTATGCCAAAAAGGCCCAAAGCCTACCTAAGGTTCTTGACACTCTTTACAATCTTATTCTATTTATTCTGGGTGCTGTTACATTATTGTATGCCCCTAAAGAAAGCACCACTTCGTACTCCATTAAGCCCTAACTAGGTATATCACCCTCTGTGATGTATGTTAACCTAAACCTTTTTATGTGAACCATTACTGTCCTTCATGATCCATTTTTATTATTCACTCCTTAATCATTTGCTATGTTTCCTTACTCTTTGGCTGTCGCTAATTTCATGGAGGTCATCTGCCCCCCCCTCTTTCCTCATAAATATCTGTGGTCTGAGACTGAATTCATCATATACTCTCACCACTTTTCCACTAGGTCACACAGCTATCTATAATACTGCGTTTTTGCCACAACAATAAAAACCTTTAGTCTCTACCAGAACAATCTCATCGCCCTTTTGCCTTCTTCATGCCCCTATAAATATACCCGCATACAAATGGTGGATTTCTCAAAACAAAACACACTTTTCTTTGATTACCTAAACATCATCATCATGCTTGAGCTTTGTCATCCAATCCTTTCCTCAACCACTGGCAGGTGCCTGTTACGCATATATAAAACATTTGTCATAACGCACTCTTTTGCAGAGACTGTTAATTTCCCACTAAACAAAAAATACATTAATAGTCTTCAAAAACCCCTTCAATCTTCTAATATTCATTCACCACCTTTCTGTCTTTACTCCATGGACATACAGTCCCAATGTCTACCTCTCTTTGCCATATTATTACTTGGCACCTTTAAAACCTAGTGCCACTAACAATTCCTGAATGCATCAAGCCATTTCTGTGTGGCTGTCCTACTGTGTATGCATGCATAATTTGGTCATTGTGAAATCGTTTCTTCCTTTTAAAACCAAACACTTTCATTCCTGCGTGTCACTATTATTCTGTGTTTACATATTGCTAAATCTGCATGTGGGCTTATTTGTACCTCTCCAGGAAATTCATTTAGCATATGGTGCATTTTACTTACAAAATGCAATGTGTTCTTCCTTCAAACCGAACCTTTACTTGCACTCATTACGGTGTGGTTCTTTTTTATTGACGTACTGAAGACAGTGTAGCTATCCTATCACCCTACTATAATGACTACTGGGAGTCGTACTGCTGGCTACCACGGATCTATTCAATAACGCTGTGTGTTGCACAGGAGTGCCGCCCACTCGGGGGTCACCCCTCCTTTTCCGACATGCTAGTTTTGCGTGTACTGTCGACGACACATAGGCGGGCCACTGGTACACCATTACTTCCGGGTCTACAAGATTTCTCTGGCGCAACAATCGGTGCCACTAATTCAGCAGCCTGTGACGAAAAGCAAGACGGTAGGCATACATTTTGTCAGTACCTCAAACGTCTCCATTAGTCGTGCGCCTTACCCCAGCAGCACCAGTATCTCCAAGTCTTTTATCCCGATTGATTTTTAAAGAACAGTCAAAAAAGAGAATCTCCCCCACTGCCACTATCTCTTCCTTTACTCTGCGTTCATATTTCAAAATACACCATGAACTTGTTCATTTTCTGCCAGTGCTTTCTGCTGCACCCATGGCAGAATTCTCTTTTCTATGTCTGACTATTTGATCGCCAGTTTTAACACAACTCCCTCATAGGCAGTAGCCCTTGGAGATGCCACCATACCCTTAGATTTTCCTAAACAGAAAAACCCCTACACGTTCACTACATTACGTCACAAAATCATCTTATCACCGTACTGTCAGCCCTCATAATGGCATACTTAACGGCTGTCATCTTTAGTCGCAAGGGGAGTGACCCCTTATTACTGGGTGCAAAAAATCCCCCTGTAATGCGTATGAGGCCCACCTTAATATGAGTGTCTGCATGTGCATATTTATTATATCAGTTCCATTTCCATATGGCAGAAAGGACATTTCCTCAGTATAGTTTGAGCATCCTTGAACCAGAGTCTACTCTGTATTCCTTCTCTCATTCATCAAAGCCCTTTCTTTGTGTGAGCTGTACACTAGGGGGCGTGCTGTCCCCCAACTCGAGAATTGGCCATTCTGCACAAATCCTTGCTTCAACGCATGTGTGTATGCTATTCTGACATACCGCATGTTCAACATACATGAGGTCTCCTAACTTGCCCCTCCCATATGCTTTGACTATTCTCCTGCGTGCTTTGAAACCCATCTTGGTTACTCTGAATGCTACCCTAATTATGCTGAAAGCCTCTTCCTTGCGGAGCAAGCCCATTATAACCTTGATCAATCCGCTTTTGGTTCTTCACCCGCGGTGTACATGCAGCCTACCGTGAACCTGATCCATCTCCACTATTCACATTGCCCTTTCAATGGTGTATTTCAACAATTTTCAGCACTGATTTCGCTTTTTCATTTTCCTAGCATCATTTATCTTGCGATTCTTTTCTTACAAGAGTCTGCATTAATGCACGATGGTTAGTTGCATCTCTGACCATGGCCTTGCTTCCAAGTCCACTCATTCTTTAAGCTCAGCCAGCGTGAACTCTGACAGCCTTTGTTATTTTGATAGCTCTCCCATCTGGCCTGTCTGGATACAGCGCTATGAGCGCTTTCCAGACTGCCCCCCTACCATTGTTTAAACAGTGCTCCATCATCAGCGATAATGCCAAATGTCCTACCTTTGACAAACTGTCATCGGCGTTGTCCCCAAGAATAACAGCTAGGAGACTTTTACTGTCTTCCGTAGTTAATATGCCGCTTTCTGACACTTTTTAAAAATGTATTAATGCATGTATCCACTTCTCAGCGCTAGAAGTCAAAACTCGGGAATTTGTACCTTAAATTACCCTTACCCATCTGGGGTCAAGGTACATACTGTGATCTTGCTCGCCCTTTCTCTAGCAAGGGAAACTGTGAAGCCCCAAACTCATTCTCATTTCTCATTGTCTGTCCATAGCGAGGGCAATGGCGCTGCACAGCCTCCTACCTGGCAATGATCTCAATTTTACTCACATGAGGTGGCAACTTCCCCGTGCTCATCATGAGGTTGCCTTTTAAGTTGCTCTAACTGAGCCAGTGATTCTGACGCCAGAGATCAGATGCATCTAAACCAGACCATCTCCTTTTTATACACTGAAAAACACCCTTCAAGGCCACATTGTCATTTTTTTTCCTTTTCTCCACTGAAGGTTGCACAGTCCTGGCATATGTGCCTGAGGCACAACAAACCTTTCACATTTGAATCTGCATTGGTGCAAGCTATTGATTCAAAAGCCTACCAGTTGTGCACTCACGTGTACGAAATTACTAACTCTTCCCATTTCTTCTTAAATATTTTCTCCTTTTTAGTTGGCTATGGCCTTTGCAAGCTGTTATGTACAAAAGCCTGCTTAATTATTTTGTCAGTAATGCGCGAATGCCACATTCTTGGTTCTCCTCATCATTTTTGGCAGAATATTCCCCAAGGCCGCTCAATCGTGCAGTATTGCTGCATTCCTGTCCTGTAATCTCAATACCATTCCTTCGTGTTTTGAAACAGCCTTTGCCTATGACCACAGTGAAACCTAATTGCTGTTTTTCATTTTTGCTTGCGCACTGCAAGAATCTCAATATTTCTAAATATATATGCACAAATCTATGCCCTTTTTTTTCTTTCAAAAGGGACTAGCTATTCTCTATCAGCTTCCAATTTAACTGAAAAATAAAAAAAACATTTTGTGTACTCACTAGTGTGCGCTTTCAAATGTACGTGCATGTCTTTTTCCTCATGTTAGTACAACTGTATGCATACCTTCTCATGTGCATGCTTTCACACTTCATGCTATTGCAGTGTGCATTTCCCAGTCATAGCGCATATAAAAAACCCATGTCATTTAAATTCACCTGTGATAGATAACACCAAAATAACCTATACATTATTGCTTGTAATGTATTTATCTAAAAGCATCCATTATCAGCTAGTTTTTAGCATAATCAAAACACTCTTCTAATGCTTGGGACACAGCCCACATACTTTCTAAAAAGGTGTTATAACAATATAAATCAACCCAAAACTCTTCATCTCTCTAATTTTAAAACATCAATCTTTTCAATATCTCAGTCACTTTCAAAAGTTAACTCGCTCCATCTTTAAGCAAAAACCTTCCTGACATCTGTTTTGTTATTTATCTACTTGTCATGTCTCAGCACACACAATTCTAAACCACATTATTTTTCAACAGACCGTTCACTGCAAACATGAATCACCTTATCTAACTGCGTAGGTCGTTAAACAGAACACTGTCAATTTTCGACCTCATCTTTTAGTCAACTGTCGAACTACGCACTTCCTAAATAAATCTACTTTACTCTACACAGGAGCTGCTTAGCATAATTACAGCTCCTTGCCCTGCAATGATGCAGTTCAAAAGAGAGAAAACCTCAGTCATTTTTCATCTCGTGTCAGTCTTATTTTCTGCTAGTTTCTAATCAAAATGGACTCGGTTTTTCGCCATATGGTGTTCATTACATAAATTGGCTTGTCTAGTTTGAGCAAATACAGGAATTAACTCCATAGGTACTAGTTTTTGTTTTTTATGAACGTTTTAAGTGAAGCACTTTCTCAACTGCTTCTTTATTTATTTCACTAAGTATTGTATTTATCAACATAAAAACACTGTGAACCTGTTTACTTTGATACATAACATATTTTTATCTCACTTATTTTCATAATTGATCACTTTTAAATCCAGGCTTGATGCCAATTTTTTCTAATTCAACTAACAAATGCATTTCTTACTCCTAAATCATAAAACAAAATGTACAGTGCACATGTGACAGACTTCAATACATAACATAATCACATAAAACAAACAGACAAACTCAACCAGTTAAATACATCTTTTATGATCTTCGTAAGACTCGTCTTGCCCTCTAAAAATACTCTGAATGGAGTGTAAGTTACCCCTTTGTAACCGCCTTTAATCGGGACCGTCTCCTAATGTTCCACTATGGGACTCTGGGTTCAAACTTCTTCTGTTACATTGTAAAAAACGCAGGCCATGGCATATTCTCTTATCGTGGCCACTGTCAAGATTTTATATTGTTCTGGCCACACTCGAGTCAATATTTCACTAATTCAACTGCTTGGCCTCTCTCAAGTCAATTGCTCAATATCTACACTACTCCTTTCTTTAAGCTACATTTATCCCATCTTCCCATTACACCATAAAAAAACATTGATTTTTTTTCCTCCAAAAAAGATCTTACGGGCGTCCCCTATAGGTGATAACCTTGTTTCTGAAAGCTGTGCAAACATTAACTCAAACTCTTTTTTTAAAAGAATTTTCTTCTCAGCGCTTTCCCCAAGTGACTACTTTTTTCCTAAACATTTCAAAAGTATTTTTTCCTAAGTACATCTCCCGGAAAATAATTTTTAAATAATTAATTTTGGAGACCCTCGAATTTTTACTCAATTTTACATTTTTGGGGAAAACATCCAAAAAAGGACTCTGAAATAATTGTTCTTGGAAAATTGCCAAAAATAAATAGTCCCCTTCACTGGCTTAATGCCAAGGCCCTCTGCCGTGCTGCTATGGTCTGGGAGATCCCTTCCTTTACTGGGATGTGGGCATCTGCAGTTTGCCCCCACCTATCCCATCTCCCAGACCCCCATACCATAGCTTTCCTATATCTCCAGGATCTTTGGGCTTGAAGAAATGTAATTTTAAGCCTCCTTGCTCTAGCTCGCCAAATGGTCTGGATGGTCCAACCACCCCACTCTCTGGGCCTTGTAATTTCGTGGGATCAGGAAGAGACACTGGAGCAAGCAGGGACACCCAGGCAGGTTTCAGAAGTCATCAGGTTTTATTTCTTCCAACAGGCGATACACCGGATACCTCATCAGAAACATCTCTGGATTCTGCTAAAATTACTAGGCTCACCCATCCTTATATACACATCTAGAGAGGTGAGGTAATGGTTTGGTCACAAGACAACCCCTTTCCTATCTGTGATTCGTTGACTTCTATGGTGTGATCAATTTGCTGTTCCTCTCTCTACTTGTGATTTGCTGGCCTATCTGCCACTCGGATCTACTCCCACCTTTGTTCCCTAAATGAACTCTTTATTAAAAAAAACTGTCCAGTGAGGTCAGAGTGAGTTAGCATAAAGCAACCATTTTGTCTACTTAAGTAGTATCCATGTTAAAGTGCCTGACCTTGTCACAAAACCTAAAATGGCTGTCCTCATTACAAAATGACTGACCTATCACAAAATGGTGGATCACCCGATTTCTAGTCATTTCGATACCTAGTCCAATTCGAGTCTGTCATGATCTCTGCTTCCAAAAGGTCAGGACTTACCCAACTCCCTTGGAAGCAGACACCAGGCTCATAAATATGCCCAGTCCCAGCGCTGGAAGTGCCGGGCTCATAATGCTTGGGTGGACTTACCTGCAGCAGACCATGCTGCTTACTTACCTGCCAGTTGAGCCTCTAATCCTCTTCTGTTTGAGACTACTTTTCCTGTTGGGTGGGGCAGGAGCCACGCCCTAGGTTCAGAACACTGGAACTCTTCTGGAAAGCAGGAACTCTTTTCTTACCTAGGCGAGGCTGTGGAAGGAGACACCTAAGCACTACAGGAGGCTATTTAAACCACACCCGATGGATGAATCTTGCTCTGCGTTATTCTGCATCCTCTGCAGCAGAACACTCATCGTGTCTTCTGCATCTGATCCTGGGCCTAAGGGAAAAAGGCTTACCATCCTGAATCCAGTCTTCAGCAACACCTATAAAGACAAGAAAGAACAGGTTAGCATTACGGTCTTCAGTGACATCGCTTCTCTTACCTGGTCCATCAGCTGTCACCAACGCCTCGCGCTGCATTCCGGCATCTGAAAGACAAAGGCTTACCTACCCTTCGCGTGCTCCGGAGGTCTTCGCACTGCATTCCGGCATCTGAAAGACAAAAGCTTACCAATTCTTCGCACGCTCCGGAGGCCTTCGGCGCTGCATCCCGCATCTGAAAGACAAAAGAAGGTGCGTTTAAAGACATTGGGTAACTTTATTACTCACGTGCCAATACTCCTTTCCACGCCGAACCCAGTGGGTATTCCGGCACCCTTCAGCAGCTCCGAACTTGTACCTGCAAGATAAAAGGACAGTTAGTGCGCATCGTGAAGCAGACAACAAGCGCTTACTTACGTGCTTCCAGGCGCTTCTATTCCTCACACGGGTTCCATCCTCAACTCACTTCAGCCCGTCATCCGCCATCGCCGGAACCCTGCAAAACAAGAGGCATCATTACAAAAGACTTTTAAAGACATTTGAAATACTCGGAACTTACCGTTCGTGCAGTAAACTACGGACAGCAGTCCTCTGCGGTCAAGAGGCCTGCACCCTTATCCAGTGAAGAAACTGGTTACGGCACCCTGCCCCGAGGCAGATGGAGAGCACGGCGTTCACTTACCTAAGGTGAGAGCGTTAACCTTTGGGGTTCTACAGGAGAAGAGAAGGGGAAGAAGAGAGAGACACCCAATAATCCCAGTTCATTAATCCCATATTTTCTATCTGCAGACATTTTACTCTTCGAGTCAGACATACAGTGCACAGAGGTCCAGCCCAAAGAGCCAACCGTGTGTTACACATCACCTTTGAAGATACGGTATTCGCCCAGTCAAGACCGGCGCCTCTGCGGGAATCAGGTGAGCGTTACAGAGTCTAGTTTTTTAGTAATATATACTTTGCATGTACTACTTAACAAGCCTACCATCATTAAAAGCGCTTCTCTGTAATCCACTACAATTCTAGTTTCTGCAACATTTTGAAGGCATTGATCACCTCACCAAGTTCTCTACGTTCGCTTTGATGGGGACATTCAGTTTGAGGGGGAGGGGATAGTTATTCCTTTACAACATCATTTATTTTAGCACGTTTAGGTTTTGTAATGTAAGGAGACACTTTGATCAAGAAATGCACTATACAGAATGTAATTTAATCTTATAGAAAGATGCATCGCACTTCTTGTGTGCCTGGTGCATGAAGGTTAAATCTACAAAATAAGTGACTGGGAAATATGTACCAACTAAGATGTTAATTGTTTTAGTTGATTGTTAACATTAAAGTGATTCTTTAATATTAGTACACCTTTAACATGTCAGCTTTATAAAACATTACTGCGCTTCTGAACTTGATGAACAGCATTGTTAAATTTGCAACTGAACCACGAGAAGTCATGTTTGTACATCTGCAAGAATAAATTACTGCTCGATTATGTTATTTAGTGTGATTGCCATTTGTGTTAATTTGGCAGCGAACACCGGAGATGGCTATTTCCCCTTTGTGTGCAAACAGGTTTCTGTTGGTATTATAAGGAATGTGTTTGATATGTAGAAGCGGGAAAACTAGTAATGAATATGGAACAATATACCATTATAGTTTTTATAATTTGTTATTGCCATCAGTCCTAGTTACATAACCACCAAAATCGTTCCTATCCATATTCGGGCAGCTATGAGATATGCTGCACTCTTACTGGGACCTTCACTTGAGCATTTCCTTCATGGCTCGCTAATCAGTTCCATTTGGCTATTAGATGCTGTAAGCACTTCCTTTAAGCCAAAACTGCTGGCAAGGTAATTGAAAAACAGCCATGGGATATGAGGAGAGACACACAGCGAGAGGGTGTTGTTTTTTTTAGCAACCAGTTGACCTCCCATGGCCATGCTAGTTGTTATGGCCATTCCCACCTACTACCTGTATGTCCACACCCAAAATACACATCACAGGTTTCTCTTTGAGCTAGATGAGTAGTTTTAAGGGGACAACATTCTTATTTCTAAGCAGCCTTAAAAAAGTGAATGCATTATTGTAATAGACCGTGTCCTCCCTTCCTCTCACAGATAACTCATTTGCAATATTCCTCTGGCACAGTCTGCTCCAGAATTCAGAATACATTTTAGCGTCATTTATCTTATAAATACACTTTAGGAGAAAATATTCGTCTTGTGTGTATTTTGGATTGATTTGACAAAGTCAGAAGTATACAAGTTATATAAACAGGCGGCTAATGGGCACCCTTGCTTTAGACCATTCCAAGTTGTAATCCGCTTGGTTACCGCTCCATCCCTGTTTAGTCTAACTTGAATAGAAGTATTGGAATATAACTGTTTTATTGGGTTGAGGATGGATAAAGGGCAGTCCCATGATTTTAATTTTCTCCATAATTTGTGACGCTTGACTGAATCGAAGGCCATTTTTAAGTCTATAAACACAGCGTAAACCTGTTGTTTCTTTGCCATGGCTTCATATTTCATCATACTTAGGAGCAGTAGGTTGACATTTGTTCCTACTTTGCTCATGAATCCTGTTTGTCTTTTTTCTTGTCTACCGTTTAACAGTGCCCATTTGTTGAGTTATTTCAATAGATACACCGCAAACAGCTTTCCTAGCGGGTCTAACAGGGCAATTGGTCTGTAGTTCTCAGATTTTTCCTATTGCCAGTTTTATAAATTGGAATCAAAATTGCTGTAGTCCAGTTACTCGGGATTTGTTGTACTCTTTCAATCAGATTAAGGAGTTGGGTAAAGAAGCCGGCCCATTCTTCTGGCGCTGATTTTAAAGTGGCGTTGGATAGGCCATCTGGGCCAGGGGCTCGAGATGGATTCAAAGAAGCAATAGTTTTTGTGAGGTCTTCTATTTCCAAATTTAGATTCCAATCAAGTTCTTTAGTCAGTCCTTGTTTTTGTCTCAAATCTGCTTTTATTTTGTATAGGTTGGTAAAATGTCGTATCCGTATTTCAGCTTCTACTTCTTGGATCATTATGGATGCTGTTGGATTCTGAGTTAGTAGAGACCACAATTGTCTTGTGTTTTTTTGTTTTAGTGCCACTAAATTCGCTTCAACATCAGACTGTAGCAGTACAGCTTTGGCTGATTTAATTGCGTTGGAATGTTTCTGCTTTTCTTTTTTTTAAATCTTGTACCAAGTTTGAGTTCTGTTTTTTTATGGCTCGAATTCGTTTGTTAAAACTTTTTTTCATTAAATTGATCTCACTATTGAAATAATGTTTGTGTATTATTTTAAGCTTATCATGCTTTGTCAATGAATGGTGGTCGTATTGCAAAATCCATTCGTAATTAAGTTTTAGGTGATCTTGAAGTAATGAGGCTTCAAATTTCGAGAGAAGGCCAGCCATTTAGTGTTGGTTTATACGGAGCTTGTTCAGACCGTTGTTCAGTTTTAGTTCCGGTAGATTTATTCGCTCAGGTTGTATTCGCGAAGTACCCCATGTTATTGAAATTTGGTGATGGTCGCTATTTGGATGTGAAAAATTTGCAGTTGCTGTTAGTAAGTTTCGTATCCCTTCTGAGATGAATATGTAATAAATAATTGGTCTTGATTTTTCTCGTGTCCAAGTTGGATGGGGAAGTCCTTGTTTGTTTATCGGTTGAACTGTCATGGTTAAATTGCGAATAGCAATTTCTTTGACCCATTTTCTTGCTCTTTGCATCAAGTTCTGGGGATCTAGTATGTTACCGTCTTTGTTGTATAGATGGATGTTGCTATCTCCAGAAATGATAAACTTTGATTGAGTGTAGGTGTTTGCAATCATGTCAAGTTCTTCACATATTGAATCAATGAAGGTGTTAGCGGTCATTGCTGAAGGATTCCAGTAGATGTTAAAAATGGATAAATACGTTACATCGGCTTTCTGGGTGTCCTCTTCAGGATTCGGCCTACAAAGAGTGATATATTGGGCCCATGGATGTAGGTTTTTCCCTGCTATTATTGTCCAATTTAGGTCTATTTTCGTCAGCATCTTCATTCCAGACAAAGGTTTGCCTTGTTGCTGGGTTCGTATAAGTTATAAATCCCTCACAAATTGTTTCTACAGAGAGTCAGGTTTCCTAGAGACATATTATATCCATTTCTTTTAAGTTAGAAGGACCTTCGTCAAGAAGGTGTTTGTAACCTCTAGTGTTCCAGGAGCATAGCGTGTATCCAAGCTCCGTACAACTTGATTGTTATAAGTATGTCTTCATTCAGGAGTTTGGAGCATCGCTTGAAGTTGAAGGTTTTCTTTCATTCTGGGACTGGTATTTCATTTCACGCCATATCTCTTGCATCCTGTAAATCGAGTTTGAATTTAACTCTGTAGTTTTCTTTGTAATCTCGCTAATGACTCTGGATTTTTGGTTGTTATCTTTTGGACATTTCTCGATGTTAGTCTTTGGGAGATGTCTCTTTGATTGATTTCGATCTTCAAAGTACTGTGTACTAAATTTGTTCTGTTTTTTGAAAGGTAAGAAGGTGGGTACTGAAATTTCTTCTGTTGTAAAGCCCAGTCTTGCTAACTGTGGGTTTGCCGCCACTATTTGCTGCGTCGTTTGTTCATTATACAGGTCAATATGGACTATTTCCAAATGGTCATCATTAGGGAAATATATCACTTGAATATCTTTTGAATTCATTTGTGCCACTAGCGGAATAGCATTGAATAAACACAAAATGTTTGATCTGTTCATGATCAATGAGTTTATAGAACTTGGGTTGATAGAAGACAGAGATATTCTGAATACATTTGTTGCTTTCCGCGGGTTGACAAGTTTTGGTCTTATTAGCGATAATTCACCTTGTTCGCCGTCCAATTTGAGGGATCTGGAGACAGTGTCTGTCTTCAGATGAGTTCCAAGTTTCTTCACTTGATACAGTTGAATAAACTAAAGAAATATTAGCTGATGTATTGTAGTACGTGGAGATCGAGTGAGAGGAATCAGAAAGAGTTTTGTGATACTCGTCAAGCAATATCAACTGTTCGTCTTGTGACTCAGTAGATTTATCGCAGGTTGGATTTGGGTTTGGAATAGGTCTCGTCTCTCTGTCAGGGCAATCTTTTGTCGCTCTAGTCAGTGATTCAGTGTTGATCACAGCTAGTAATGCGTCGAGTGGTTTGTCCTCTGAATGCAAACGAGGTTGACGCTCTTGTTCTGGATTGGTCATAGATTTCTCGGGTTGAAACCTTGATTCAACAGGCTCCACGTTTTTGGAATTTTTGTTCGACCTGAAGTTTACGTAGGAAGGCTATGGATCACGTCTGGGGTTGTTTCTTTTCTTTTTTTTTTCGTTGCAGAGAAATTTCCCAGAAGCCCTTATTTGGTTAGATCAAAGATATCAAACGGATTACATGTCGGAGGTTCTACATTGTTAAGACAAGGGGGTGAAACAACACCAGGTGATTCAATAGAACATGTTTGAGGTTCGTATTGAGTAGTTTGATCTGTTTTGATAACATTTGTTTGTATTAATTTCTCCGTTTGAGGTTGAAGTTGTAGATGATCTGATCTGTTGGGCATATGGGCATGTTTTTTGACTTTATCATCCATTAATTTCTTTGTGATTACTGTTAAAGTGTCTGTTAAACTTTGTTTATCAGCATGCTCTAGTCTTGCAATTTCTGCGAGGCGGTTTTGCCATGTCCTGGTAGGTTCCGCTTCATATTTCAGGCGTTCTGGAATGGTTCCCATGTAACTCTCCAAATGTGTCCGTTTAGTCAAAATCATAGCTAGTAAGGTTGCTCGGTCTTTTGTTGCATCTACCATTGATTTTTGGATTTTTAAAAATGGTATCATCGCAAGTGATAAGGTCGCTACTAACATGTTTTGTAAATCAAGCATAGTGGTTGGAATTCTTTCAGGAGTCTCTGATGAGTTAATAGTCAGCTCTTCTTTTTTAGGTTGAGAAGAGAATTCGTGTTCTAGGTGTTGTCGCTGAATGTATTGTTCTGCTGTTGAGAGTTTTTTGGAGAGTTTTTTTGTTCCAAATTACTTCTCTTGTTTACAATTGGTGTGGATGTAGTGTGTGTTGAGTTGTCCTTCTTTTTATACAGATCTCCAAAGATTTCTTTTTTTTTTTCATGTGAGTCCGTAATGGAGTCTATCTCTGTTATGTCGAGAGAAAGACGCGCTGCACGTTTCGTCAATTGTTTGTTTGGTCTTGTGAGGACTCCGTGGTTGTAGGGTAATACATTGTTTGCCATTGCTGCTTAGCTGCTCTTGCTTTATCTTGCAAGGTTGGTGTGTATGGGGGTTCACCATGCACACTTAGTCGATTACTTCCATTTTGCAACTGTTGTTGTGCAGAAAGGATTCGCTCACGTTTCAGGGGAGAAATAGATGTTTTTTTCAAAACAGTTTGGGCGGTGGAGGCAGTCAATGTAATCCGTTTTGTCTCTTGGTCATGCATATACCGTGTATCTCGAGATTGAGGGAGGTAAGACACAGGACTGTTACAGCTCGATGGAGGTTGTGTAGGTTCTAGTTTTAGGTAAGTAGGGGAAATTGAAGGATCAAGCTGGGATGCCTTGGTTGTAACTAGCTTTCTATCTTTTAACTTCGATGGTAAGTTTATCCATTGTTGGTCCGCAATTTCGGGGGCGTACAGGGGAGAGAAGTAGTGTTCACACTGATTGCACTGATGTAATTTCCCTCATCTAATTGTGGTTTCATAGTGGATACCGTAACATTGGTAGCAGGTGTTTTGGCAGCGATGTTAGATAAGCCTTGCCAGAAGCAAGGAAGCGCCTATGTTTGTTTGTAGCCCTTTGATTCATTTGCTAGTGTCTCTTCTAATTTCTCCCGTAGTCGAGCGCAGGGCTTGTTGGGATCCCTATTGATTGAAAGTAGTTAGATTTCAGTCAGGGCTCGTCAGCGCTGTAACACTCTTAGTTTGAAATAGTGTGATAATTGTAAGCAACGAGAGTAAATGGGTACTGAGATTATTGCTTACCGCGTAACCAGCCGTAAACAGCAGGAAGCAGCAATCAACCAGCGCCCTTGACTCCTCATGGGCTTAACGCCGCAAGGGCAGCCGTACAGTAGTTTTATGCTGACTTCCTGGGGGAGTGGCTTGAGGATGTCATGTGACTCACGGCTCAAGTCTGTTGATGTCCGCGCTCTCTTCAAACTGCTGTGGCTCCAGCCAACAGTCTGACGCGATTTGGAGCATGGCAGTAGATTATTCAAATATTCAAGTGAAGGTAGGGAGTAGCCTTCAGTTCACAGTCAGTGCAGGAAAAAGCAGCAGGAAACCGCAATCGACCGGCGCCCTTGACTCCTCACGGGCTTAACGCCGCAAGGGCAGCCGGGCAGTAGTTTTATGCTGACTTCCTGGGGGCGTGGCTCGAGGATGTCATGTGATTCAGGGCTCAAGTCTGTTGATGTCTGCGCTCTCTTCAAACTGCTGTGGCTCCAGCCAACAGTCTGACGCGAGTTGGAGCATGGCAGTAGATTATTCAAATATTCAAGTGAAGGTAGGGAGTAGCTTCAGTTCACAGTCGGTGCAGGAAAAAGCAGCAGGAAACAGCAATCGACCGGCGCCCTTGACTCCTCGGCGGGCTTAGTCTTCTTGGCTGCAGCTAACCCAAAGCTATGGTGGGACCTCAGGGAATTTCTGCCCAACCTCCCTTCAGACAAGCAAGTCTCCTACCCAAGCCATTACGCAGGACCTCATGGTATCTTCAGTCTCCCACATCAACACAGCTAGCAGAGGGCTGTGCCTTGGTGTCGAGATGAGAAGGACGGTGTGGATGCATGCCACTAAGATTTCATCTGACGTGCACGAACAGATCCTGCATCTGCCCTTCGAGGGCGTGGACCTTTTTCATTCGTCCACTGATGACGAGTTGACCAAGAAGAAAACCTCCACTCAAACTGCTGAGTCCTTGGCCATCCTGACAAAACCTGGACAGAAATCCTTCCCTCAGTTCCAAGGCAGGACCGAGTTCAAGCCCTGCGCTTTGTCCTTCAAGAGATTCCGGGACCGCAGTACACAGGGGCCTCACAGGTCGCCCAGCAGCAACAGTAGGATGCAGCTGAGGACATTGCACGTGTTGTTCTGTTCCCCCCTCCTCTGATGCTAAGAAGCAGTGACGTCAAGGTCAGGTAACACAGCTCACCAGTGGGGGGCCGTTTGGCTCTGTTCCAGGACACATGGAAGCGTCTTTTCAGCAATCTGTGGATCCTATCTGTAGTCTACACAGGCTTCCTCGTCCTTTGCCTCTACCATCCTCTTCTCCTCTATGTTGGATCAGATCCCCTGGTCTTTTACGGGAGGTCCTATCACTCTTGGAGATGCAGACGATAGAATCGGTTCCTCTTGTAGACAGGGGCTCCGGGTACTATTCCAGGATTTTTGTGGTACCCAAGAACAACCAGGCTGGCCTGAGGCCCGTCATTTCTATATCTGTCTTTACCGCTGTAACGCTTCAAGATGATTACTCCCGCGCACATAGATGAGTCTCTGTGCAGGGTCTGGATGTGTTCCCTGGACCTCAAGGATGCATACCTGCATATTCCTAGCTGCCAACCGCATCAGAGGTTTCTGTGGTTCAAGGTTGTCGTACCACTTTCAGTGCAAGCTTCTGCCTTTCGGCCTGAACTCAGTCCCTCATGTCTTCACGAATTTGATGAACGCAGTGGCAGGCCTTTTCCGCTTGGATGGCCATCATCTGTACCTTTATTTGGACTAGCTGGTGAGGGCGCGGTCACCCAAAGGGGTGGTGCACTCCTGCCAGAGATTAGCAGATATCATTCATCAGCTGGGGTTCTCCCTCAACCGGAGGAAGTCACAGTTGTGACCATCTCAGGAATTGTTATTCCCAGGGGTGTGTTGGAATACTACCATGGAGGTGGGGCACTTTCTAGCCTAATTGCCCACCTCGGCTTGGTGGTTCCAGCACATTTTGGGCCTGATGGCCTCCTGCGTTCTCACTGGCCTCCGCTCCACCTGGCGTCCAATTGGTCCCAATAGCAATGCTCCTAGTGCCTGATCTTTGCTGGTGGATGGCAATTTTGTTTCAGTGGGAGCCCTCTTCACCCGACTGAAGCCTGCCCTGGTGGTGACAATGGACTCCTCCCTTTTGGGCTGGGGGCTACTCTGGAGGGCTATGCGGTTCATAGTTCATGGTCCAGTATGGAAGCCCTCCTGCATATCAATCTGTTCGAGCTCAGGGCAGTGGGCTTGGACATCAAGGCGTTTTTGCCCCTCAAGGACAGGTCTGTTCTGGTCAGGACAGACAATTCTAATAGGATGTTTTACCTGAACGAGCAGAGTGGCACCCGTTCTCTCCACCTCTGCAGGGAGGGGTTATCCATCTGGGAATGGGTCCTGGATTTCAGCAGTCCACCTACCGGGGGACAGCAATGCAGAAGCGGACCAGCTGAGCTGCTTGGGGTTCAACCCCTACAAGTGGAAGTTGCACACAGACTCTTTGTTGTTTGTGTTCCGGTTTTGGGGGGTGGGGGGTTTCGCAGACCTGGACTTGTTCACATCCCTCTAAGTTCCAAGTGTCCCCAGTTTGCTTCATGGCCATGATGGTGTCGGGGGTGGGGGGGGTCTCTGGGAGATGCCTTCCAGATCTGTTGTCATAGCTGCAGCTGTGATGCGTTCCCGCCCACCCCTTTGCTCCAACGGACCCTGCGCAAGTTCTGTGCTTCATTGGGTTGCATACCCACCCTGAATGCCCCCCACTGGCCTTGGAGACCATGGTTTACGTATCTGCTGCAGTTGTGCGCCCAAGGTATTTCATTTTAACTGCGATTCCACAAACCTTGCAGTTTGCAGTCTACCGTTCAGCTCACTCCATTAGCTTGCACATGCCATGCTTATTCGTGGTGGTAGGGGACCAGGAAATCCCTATCAAAGAATTTTCAAAGCCCTGTTGGGATCCGAGAGGGGAGTGTAGTTGAATGCATAGGATACAAGAAAAGAACAGTACTTAGTTTGGGTTAGAGCGAGTACCTGAAGCAATGCATGCTGAAAGAATGGAATCCTAAATAAGTTGGTTTTGGTTGCTATATTAAGGGTGGTGAGAACATAATAATAATGTTAACCTGAGAAAGTGTGTAAATTCACAGTCGGGTGTAAGTGGTTTATACATGTGTTTTTAATTAATTACCCCTGAAGTAGGGTATTATTCTCACATTTTACTTTGCGTTTTTATATGGCCTTTTTTGTCGTATAAGTTGCACAAATGCACGTTATCAATAACTACCCTCTATTCTTAAAGCATTTATGTATTTACATATTCTTTTGCAGGCTGCAAATGAGGCTGGAATGGGATTGTTTGGCGAAATTGGTATTGTGACCACTCCCGTATCTGCACCAGCAGCAGTGTCGGTGCTACAGGTACTTGACGAGCAAGAATTGGAAATACCTCTTAGTGCACAGTCAACCTGCCTTGCTATTCAATGGACGGAACCTTGTTGTCATGGGATGGAGATTACTGGATATAACATAGAATATGGAGAAAAACAGCTTGTAGCTGTAGCCAACGTCAGTAGATATACACTAGAGAATCTTCAGCCTGATACCTTATACAGGTAAATAAATTGTCTGCAAGTATTTTGAGAGGTGAACAGTTTCCTTTGTTGAATTTAAGAATGTACTGTCTGCCTATTCATACTAGCAGCACACCACAGGTCTTTCCTCCAGACTGCCAAACCAACAAGGGGGAAACAAAAGAAAATGCTAAGTAGTTCATTAACTTAAATCAATGTAACAATTTAACTTCCTTATCCTTCTGTATTAAACCAAAGGGTAGTACACCAAGCCTTTTGCAGTTAGAAAGCATCAGAAGGGATTTGCTTGCAGTTTCAGAGTCTAAATTAGGACCACTATCCCTTTTATATTCTTTTTGAAGCTATGTATTTTGTTTTAATACCAGCAGGATTTATGTGGAATTATTTAACTGATTGGTTTGTGTGCTTTTAAATTGCTATCTCATTCCTACTCTTCTTCCTCAAAATTAATGGATGCAATTCATGACTTCCTAACAGTCAATGCCAAAAAAGCAAGTGCACAAGCACTTCAAGATAATCCAGACTTTATCTGGTATCAATTACCATCTCCTCTTATCTAGGGTCTGTTGAGCACCTTCATAAGAAGAGATCTCTGAACAAATATGAAGAAAAGGAAAGGTTTCAGAACCTCATTTTAATAGCCTAATCTGGACTACACTATTATGATGAATGATATATCATATGACATGGCATTTCTAATGCGACTGTACTCAAATGTTGCTAGGCGCAAGGGAAAGCACACCAGTAGCTGTTCTGGGACCTATGCCAAGGTGTACTATCCTACCTGTGGAGGAAGGATGGCTCAAAGGCAATGCATTTGTCTTGAAAGCAAGACAGCGCAGCGCAACGCAGGTTTGAATCCAGATCCTGCGCTTCGAAACCACTGGATGGTATTAAGCGTGTTATAAAAGAACAATTCTCCAGCATGGGATCTGGCATGGATTCATGAAAAAAACAGTTGCAGTTTCGTTTCTGAACTGTCTTTCCCCTAATAACCAATCACTGGTCTCTGGGCCATACTGCCCCCACCCAATGACGGTCCTCTACCTAAACCCCTCCTCTGGCAGCCATCTTCTGATTTTTACTGCACGTTCAAGTGTTGGGAGTCCTTGTGCTATAGCTCTCAAGTGTCTACTGCATCTTTTCAGAGAGTTTTCTCCATTTTTTTCGGTCAATTGAGCCTCAAGCTCCACCGATTCATCATCCGATTAACGGGGACCCGTTTTCAGAAGCTTCTATGCCCCTCAAGGGCATATTTTCGTCCAACTTCACTTCTTGGAGGATTCCAGAAGATTCTCGAGGCCTACCCTCCGTGGACATGGCCGAAGACAAAGGAGACTCGACGCCTCTGTTCAGGATCTGCCCAGGATGTGGACTATGGAACATTTTCCTGGAAGATGGCACTCCCGGTGCCTTTACTGCCTACACTACCTCAATCAATGGTGAACGCAAACCCCAATTTGGTTCCTTCCTCGTGTTACTGTTTCATAATTTATGGTAACGTCTAACCGTAACCTTCAGATTTAGTTTTTCCGACCGTAGACCAGATTTCCCGAGGCTTTCTGAAATCTTACTGCCATAATATTGGATTTAATTTCTTCTGTGCAGACCTCTGTTGGCTATAATTGGTGCGGTTAACCTTTATTACTTGGAGTAGTACATGGGGTTCCTGGTACTCTTAATCACTAACATGTATTATAATACACTCTGAGAGCTTTAGGGATTAATGCTGCAACCGTTATGATCTCCACAAAAGCTTTACTGATAAGGCCAGCAAGAACCAATCTCTGGTCCAAAACAGGCATGTGTGAAAGGGTCCGTGACCTGACCCTGTTGAACGGGTTTGGGGGGAATGGGGACAACTCAACTCCCTTCGATAAACTGCGGTTGGAGGCCTACCTGAGTGTTTTCCCTAGCCAGTCTGGCCCCAAAGGAGAGGTGTAAAGTTGAGAGGGCCCCAGTCTCTGTTCACAAAATAATATAAACACGCCAGAAATGATCGGCTGGTCTTTTCCACAGATGCATCCCATGAGAGGCTTGTGGCAAAGGCTGTGACAGTAAACTAGTTGATGTTGAATTCCCCCAACGAACATGGATTTGAAAAAGACAAACACGCTGTTAAAGAAGATTTTTCTGCAAGGCGCTAAAGGCGGCTAAATACTCCTGCGCTTTGTCAAAATTCTCCCATTGCAATATAACATGGTTTCGGAGGCAGCCGCTTACCTGCTAGAGGTCAGAGTTGTTGTCTGTTTTGCACATTAATTGTTGGGAAGGAAGTGATTATCCAAGCCCTTTAGGCTGGCCTCGACACAGCAAATTCTGTTGGCAGAGCCATGAGAACATCAGCAGCCCTCTGTATGGTTTCATACCTTAGAAGTTCTGGCTTTTCAGCTGAGGTACAGTCAGTTTCTTGACATGGCCTTCAATGGCGAGCAACTTATTGGGCCTAGAGAAATGTAAGGAGTCAAGGATAACCATTGTAGCTGGCGGTCCAACAGCCTTACAAATCCCACTCTTTCTCATTCAGCGCAAGAGGCAGAGCATTCTGTCTCTACATCTCCTTTGTGAAATGACATTTTTCCCTGGGCTAAGCAAGGATAGAACAGGTTCTCACGCACCGGCATGGGCAATGAAAAGCCAGACTTCTTCAACTTTGGCTGCGCAGACAGGCTCATAATCCCTTTTGAGTTGTCCCCTCATGCTTCTCCATCATTTCAGCAGGTGGCAAGAAGATCACATCAGATGACTGGTTCTCCACTTGGTAGAACAAGGCTATTGTCTGCTATTTCTGACGCTTTCAGACAGACCACCAGTTTATCTAATTCAGCAGTCGGAGCCAGAGCTCTAGGACTAGTTGAGATCCCTGTTGCTAAAGGGAGCAATGGAGGAAGTGGCACCCTGGAGAGAGGCACTGGCTAGTACTCCTGCTATTTGATGGTGACCAAATAATTATGACAATGGAGTCAGGATGGTAATTCTATGAGATTCTCCAGGTTCTGCAATCCTCGGACTGGTGTGTTTTGTTAGAGTTGCACAACGTCTATTTTCATGTGGCGATCAATCAGAAGCACAGGTGCTTCCATAGATTTGTAATTGGGCGGGGGGGCACTCATTACCAATTCAAAGAGCTCCCTTTTGGCTTGACTTCTAGACCCAGGGTGTTCAGCATGCTGATGAGTGGTGGTGTGCAACACATCTCTGGAGATCTGGGGTCTTTGTCTTCCCATACTTAGATGACTGGCTCATCTGAGGTCGATACTTGGAGCATGTTTTTAGACATGTTATGGAGACTTGATTACTACTGCGTAGCTTGGGCTTCGCCCTAAATTTTCAGAACTTGCACACAACACCAGCAGAGGTGCTCTGGTGGGGGAAGGCTTTTGCTCTCTTCCCCCCCCCCCCCCAGCTGTTCCCCCTGCCACCGCATCCCCAGAGAAGAGTCACCAACATTGGACAAAAGGTCACATGTTTTGAGTACACAAGCATCTTACTGGCTTCAGTGTTTTTCTGGCTCCTTGGCCTTATGGCCTCCTGCTTTTTCTTGGCACGAGTGGCCAGGCTTTGGATTCACTTCCCTCGTTTGCTTCTTTCGAGGTCAGTGCTGTAAGGAAGGCATGGTACCAAACAGTGAAGACAGACCCAGGTGATCACAGTTGAAGGGTGTTTATTGAACTTCAGTGGGTTGTGTGAACGCCTATCTAACCTAAATCTAAGGATGAGAGCAAGCTATGACCATCAAATAATAATAACAACACAGTCCTAGTCGAGTCTCTGTCAGAATAAAAGGGAATATACTAATAAACTTATTGCCATCGTTACTTTTAAATACAAAAGAGTGTGGGACAATTGTGTATGCAAAAAGAAAAGTGTTCAATAAATAATGTCAGGACGGTTGAGCAATTGGCTTCCCTTACCCACGGTTTCAGCATGGGGCAAGGTGGCACATTCGAGCTTCACACATGCTCTGGCTTCTCTGCCACGAGGATACAGTTCAAAGCATGGGTATCGGGGCCTTCTGCCAAAGCCTCTTTTCCAATAACAGTCTCTTGCTACAGAGGGCCTGTCATAACAAAGAAATATCAATGTTCCACTCTTATCAGGATCTTCACATGTACAAGTTCTCGCTTCCATTGTTAATCACGGGTCTCTCTCCTTCAGGCTTGGACACCCTTTTTACCACACTGTTTACACTTGGTCTCCCTCGTTCGGGCTCTGACCATGGATCTCCCTCGTTCGGGCTCGGGTCCCTTTTGCACAGTATTCACATTTGGTCTCCCTCGTTCGGGCTTGGACCATGTAATCTCACTTTTCTGTGGTTTCCTCTTGATATCAACATCGAAGACTTTCGAATGTGCAATGGGTTTTGCTTAAACCGTTGCAGGACCACTATGATTCACTTTGCACTATGTTCTGATCAATCTTCTACTTTCGTTTCTACCACTTCTTTGCGGGATACCTGACAGAGACCTTCGATTGAGCACATTCACGGTGCCGGAACACTCTGTCAACAGTATCGTATCTTTCCTTTTCAAGTTCAGAAATTCATCAGCCGTTTAGCTTTACTTGCATCTTTCATCAAACGCATTTAACAATGTTCGTTCCAGCACTTGTTCTACAATGTTGCCGCTTGCAACTTTGACTTCAACACAGACCGGTCTTGCATCAGTCTCCTCAACTAGCCTGCTGTGTTTGATCTCTCTGGCGCTTCTTTGTTCTTGTAGCCAAGGACTATACCACAGCGGCTGCTGCTCCTCCTCGCCTTGGTCGGTTACGCGGGAGGGCCTCCGGTATCTCGGACACAAAATGCAGGATTCTTCAGTCTGGTTTCCTGGCCTTGCGTTTTCTGACTCAAATGTTTCTTGGAAGTAAGTTTCTTGCCGAAAAGGTCAAGGGTATTTACCTCCTTGTGAACCCTTCTTGGTTTGCCGCCTTTCTCACCTCCTTCAGCTGCCGACTTGAAACTTCTGGTCCTCCGTGTGCCTCACTCGGAGTGTGCTCTCATGCTCCGCCTTTTATCTGTGTGTTGAAGTTTAATGGAAGTCAGGTGTGAGTTGTTGTCAGTAATTGTCTGACTTCGCCTGACCATAGTAGCGGGACCTGTCAGGTACACTGCTTGGGTGTCAGTCTGTTTTCTCCCAGAGCATACTGTCCATGTGGAAGTGTTTGTGAAGGGAAAAGGGGAGAGGTTAAAGTTTCCACATATCCTCCCTGGTAGGATGTGGCAAAGGTGTTACAGGCGGAGGAATACTGCGTTTTACCATCCATTGTCCCACTCCCCTGCACTGGTCCACCCCCAGGGTCTGGATCCAAAGGCGATGGCTGTGCACCGGCTACCTGGGAGAGACAGCGAGATCCACAGGGACTAGCGGGTGAGACACCACCTGGTTTCTCACAGTGGTCAGAGTAATCAAGCAAAATGACAGATTTTCCTCTGGCTATCTAGGACTGTGGCACACGGTATGTCTTGGTGTGCCACCAGGGAGAATATGATGGCGGGGGAGCTGTTCTGGTTACATTGACCAGAGGTTCTACGGGTTGTTACTCTTTGTGGGAAATTACAGGTGAGCAGGCCTTGGTCCTAGGTGCCATTGGCACATGAATCTAGTAGAGCTGAGAGTGGCCAGGCTACCTCTGACCACTTTTGCGCCATTAATCTGAGGGGAAAATATCCTGGTTTTGACAGACAACAGTGGCAATGCATCACCTCAACAACAGGATGTGTGCTGTTGTTGCCCTTGTGCAGGAAGGCCATGCGGCTTCGTGTCTGGATGCTTAAGAAGAGAATCTCAATCTCCACAGCTCATCTAGCGGGGAAAGAGAATGGGTTTAAACCCTCAGCGGGCAGGGTTTGGTCTCTCATGAGTGCCAGATCCCCAAAATGACCTCTGGGTTTATAGACTCCCTCTGGTGAATCCCATCAATGGACCCGTTTACGGCAACTCAAAGTGCAAACAGTTCTGCTCCAGGGAATTTCCCCAGAGGAAGGCATTGGGGGTACCGGAGGTCCAAAGGTTCTGGGCTCACCTGATCCTAATTGCCCAAGATTGGGTGAGGAAAATGTGGTACCTGGACCTTCTGGAGTTAGCTATTTGCCCACATTGCTGGCCTACTGGGAGATCAGACCTGTTGTCCCAGTTGGAAGGACTGGTGCTTCACAAGAACTCCCAATCTGCATGCGTGCTCTTGAGAGGCTGAGGTATAAAGGCTGGGATGACAGACAAGGTTTTGGAGGTGCTACTGGTTGCACATAGGCCTTCTTTGAGCTCTATTTACGGGTGCCTGTGGAGAAGATGTGTGGCATGGTGTAGAGAGAGGGTGCAGACCCATTGTTGTGTCCCACTTTGGTAGGTATAGAATTCCTGTTGCCTCAGGCCAGACAAGGCTTGCAAGTGGGCACTATTAAGAGGTATCTGTCCTCTTTGTCATTGTTCAATAGGCTGCCTCAGCACAGCTCGTTCTTTTCTGTTCAGCTTTTGGCCTAGTTTTCAGAAGGGTCTTGTGAATATTTTCTCACCAACCACTTTTATTGTTCCGGATTCGGACCTTAATTTGGTCATCTCTTTCCTGATGACGGCTCCTTATGAGCCTTTGTATTCAGTGCTCATGAGATATTTTACACTGAAAACACCATTTTTTGTGGCCATCTCGTCAGGCGGGCGCCTGAGCAAGTTACACATGCTTTCGTGTGAACCACTGTTACTGACTGTTAGGAAAGATTTTCTTTTTGCACCTTTCCCTCCATAGATTTTTATGGAATCCCATTTGTTTTGCCTGTTTTTGAACCTGTCTTTACCTTTGAAGGGAAGTAAAGTCCTCTGCTTCGCGTCCCCTGCGTTTTTCTCATTGTCATTGTGACACTGATTAGTCTGTCTGTCTGTGTCAGATCCTTACCATTGTTGGGCACGAACCTGCTTCCAGCCCCGAACAGAAAAAGTAGGACTGCTGCAGCCATTCATCAGATCCATGTTTGAGCCAAGATTCCCACGAAAAAGAGCAGCCCGCTGACGACCTGAGGATGAACAGCATCGGCTCCAGTGATTGGGCCAGTAAAGCCCTGCTCCTCTGTCTGATCTACTAGTCTCGACCCCTGCTTGAGGATCTGCACCTGCACTTTGCAAGTGTCCCTGGATTGCACGGTGGACTGACCATCTACCTCCTAGGCTAACTCGCTGCAGCAGTCGCCGTTCCGAGTTGAGCCTTGTAACTTAGTGGGTCTTCCTCAGTGTGTGCTATAAGTAACCTGCACGTGAAATTTCTGCTTCCTATCATCTAGGGAGGCTGCGCTGGAGCCGCTTTTGTGCTCATCGCTGCAGGATCACCAGTCGTTGTCTGATCGCGGTGACTCATCTGCTTCCATTCTATGAGGTGTTCTAAGGGGAAGGGTGGGTCTTTCCTACAGAAGTCTTCATTTTCCATCATTTTGGTTCTCCAATTGGAAGCTGTCCTGACACGGGAAGCTCTCGCAACCATGACCCCTGGCACTCTTACCTGAACAAAGCACTGCACATGTCGCCAGCGAATTCAGGATGATCCACAGTGTCAGCTGGAAGAATCGGAGTAAGGAGGGTAAGTAAATTTATAAGTTCCTGCCCCCTCCACCCCATGCCCTCCATCGGGTAACATTAGGTACAAACCTCCCTCTGTCCTAACCTTTGGTCGTCAAAACTGAGCCATGGATCCTACCCTAGGGATAACCTTGGGACTAGGATAGAGAGGAGTATTTACCCGATTTTGGGAAAATACTTATTTCACTTTAAAGTACTTTCTGAACTATTTTGTATCGCCACCCCAGCCACTGCATCTTTCTTGAAATCCCTTCCTGTAACTGGAAACCTTGACTTTTGGGCACTAGACCCCATACACTTTAGGGCTGGACTTAAGAAATAAGGAGCTAGGGTTGTGCTGATTCTGTCTTTTTTTTCTTGCATTTTATTTCTTACCTGATGACTATTAATACATTATATTATCTCTAAAAGTGCATGTGTATCTATATGATTCTTGATTGAAATGGCTGCCTGTGATTTTCATCTTCTAGTGTGTTCTCTAAATAAATGACTATATTGTACATTGTTAGGCAGAATTATATGAAGTACCCTTTGGGAACACCACACACAATTAAGACTACAAGTGACAGTACAATTTCACCTTTGGTACAAGCCTGTACTACATAGTTAAAGTGGTAGCAGAGCTGCCAGACTTATCTCAAGAGTAAGTGAGCAGTATCAAATAGTTAGAAAAAGTACAGCAATTACTATGATTCAGGCAAACACTGACTCAATGTTTTCAAGTAAAAGAATATACATTTATTTCACTCTTCAGTTGTATAACATTACACTATCATAAGCAGTCTAAAAATCACACACTCAATACACCACAGAATTCCCAATACGTTCCAGACAAGTTAAGCTCACAAAATGAAGTGAGACCAAAATGCCACTCCAGCAATTAAAAAGGGAGGGAAAAACAAAGTTAACTGAAATTGAATCACACCAACAAGTACTCGGAGCAATCGAACAAGAGGAACTACAATGATAAATTCAGATAGTAAAGGCTTAGGGCCAAAGTCAATAGGTCAAAAGTCTTTTGCTGAAGATAATACAGTTCAGGGTAGTTTGTGGTAAAGTACGTGGCACGGTTTCCGGACGAGGTTGGCTGGTAGAAAAGGTAGTTCAAAGAGAAGAGAAGGACAAGCCCTCAGATTGGAGAAAGGTTTCAAACATTTTCACCACGGCTGAACGAAACGAACAACCGGATTTGGACAGTACCTTAAAACGGAGAGGGAGCTGTAGCTGAGGCAGATGTTCCTGGTAGTTCCTGCAGGCTCACGGTCCTGAAGCGACTGTCGGACTGATCAGAAGTAGGAAGACTGGAGGGTCCTGGACGACCCAGAGAAGAAACCAGCAGCAGAGCAAAGCAACAAATAAAAGGTACGCTCCTTAAAACCCAAGCAGGGTCTGACCTTCCTGGCTATCTGGCCCACTGTTGCTCTGTACAGCGAATTCGACCAGAGGAGGGGTCCTGGCTTGCAGTTTGGGCCAACTGGTTGGTCCCACCAGCTCAAGGGAAGAAGTTTCCTGGAGGATCTTCTCTGTCGTCGGAATCTGAAGATTCGGACCTGCAGCAGGGCTTCACCGCGCAGTTCAGTCGTTGTAGGGATCCTCTTCCGTCAGTTCCTCGTTGGTTCTTTTGTTCCAGTGGCGACTCTGCTCTTCCAGTCCCAGAGACCTGCTTTTTATGCGGTTTTAACCCATTCATACAGCCTGGCTGTCAATGACACAGCAGGGTGGCTGTCCTGGCAAGGACAGTCACCCAGCCAATCAAACAGGAGTGTGACTTGAGTTAACAAGGGAACCCATGGCAGCGGTCCTAAAACCCCTCCCTTGAATCATGCCTACCCAGACTCTCAGGTGTCTAAAGGAGGGCTTCTGTGTGGAAGCCCGAGAAAAGGCGATGAACAAAGGGACCAAACCTGGTTTGGTGCGCAAATTAAAACATGAGAAAGGCATTTACAAAACGAAATGGTGAATAAACCCAGCTGGAACCGTAATAAAGTATATATGGTCAAGCGGGTTTATGTTTGAGGCCACTATGATAGCCTAAAACAAAACCATTGTTATTTAAGATAACTGCGGTATAAAAAATAGGGTAGATGCCGCTGCCACCCGCTAAGTCTTGATGTAAAGGGAGCGAAGCAATGCTCCAAGATGCACAGACAAAAAGGGATAAGATTTAACCCTTTCCAATACTCCATGTAAGATGGGGTGTACTGGGTCTGTGGTAGAAGTGACTAAATAAAGTTAATGGCAACTTTATCTTTTCTGGGGTACAGTAGTCAGCCCCAGAAAATGGAGTCGATGGGAAGTCTAAAAGACAAACCTGTGTCACTGCACTGAAGGTGCTGTGTAACACACATGAAAGAATATGGTGCCATGGAGTAGGTGAGGCTCCAGTGCCTCAGATCACACAAAAAGTAGAAATACACATAGCAAAACACATGTAAGAGTGGGTAAAAAGGCTCACACTCTTACCAGGTGAAATAAATAAATCCTAGAAATCCAGCAAAGCTGCTGAGGGACTCAGTAGGTAAGGGAAATTAACCATTTATGAGAATTCTCCCCAACATACATTAACTGCCCAATTTGAATGATTGAGTGCCACTCTGGGTGGACTCTCTGTAGCCCTAGACCGCCCTTGACCACTCTCACTCACTCCTGACTCTGAGCCTTGACTGCTCATCCACCTATCTTTAATCGGTTTTGGCTAACCTCAGTGTCCTCCCTGTTGACCATAACTAGCGGGGGGTGGGGGGGGCTAAAGTCTTTTGCCAAGTGCTGACTTTAAAAATGGTTTCCTTGAAAGGTACACCGAAGTTTCTGCTAAATCTTTTGTCAGTTTCATATCGCTCAAGGTGCAGCATTACCTGTCTTTTTTTATACCCCTCATCCTTCTGAAGGTTGAGGGGTATAAAAAAAGCGGGAAGATTATTGGGTGGTGCAACAGTAGGCTGAAAATGCGTTTTGTCCGCATTACTTATGTTTGCCTTTGAAGTTTCTGAAGCTACACTAGCCATCTTCGTTTTTGGTGACTTTAAATCATCCATGCTGTCAGGGGTAGGCTTATGGGCGACAAGAAATATATTAGAAGGCTCAGTACCTCCACATTTTTTTATTGCCTACAATAGGGAAATATTTGACAAGTGTGTCTGTTTGGCACTGTTATTGCTATTTTAAATCTGACCCAACACCTTGCTAATTTCTGGTAGGTTAGTATTGCATGGCTCTGCCAAATCAGTAGGAACCAGTGAATTTGCTGTAGGCATTTTCTTGTTTTTGTTATTTTTTTTATATTTTAGTTGGCGACCCTGGTTTAGGGATCATATGCGGTTCAGCTCCTTTGATTTCTAGGAGAGATTTACATTCTTCATTCAACTGATTAAGATTTAAGAGTTCATCATCATTCGACATATTGCAGATTTTTTTCAAATTTGTTTCTATTTGGTTTTTCAGAACAATTCAAAAAGAACAGTAATACAGGTACAGATTGAGGAACATATTAGGATCAGTAACTTTCAGCATTGTGACCTTTACCACCCTCACCCCCCCCCCGCCTCCCCCTGGAATGGTGTGTCCTCTGGTTGATAATTACCTTATAATAAATTATTTGATCGTGGTTTGTGCATGAAGATCAAACATTGCTATCATTAGAAAGTACGGCCGCTTATTTTGCGATCTAATCAAAACGGATATCATGGTCTCCTTCTGGGGAATGCCATATCGTTTGTAGTAGTTCAGAGTCATCATTCCCATCTGATGCAAGTTAACAGGATCTCTGGACATATTTATTCACAAAGTCTCCCCAGAAAAGTTCATATTGGGTGGAACTCCCATGGAGTGCTGCGGTTATGTTCTCCATTATGCAAATGTTGGTAGCCACATTCACCCATTCAATCTTTCTTGGCACCCGATTTCCCTTCCACCTCATCACTATGGCAGCACGCGCAGCTAATTGCAGAGGAGCCGCCAATCCTGTCACTCTCTTACGCTCATCCACACCTTCCTCAAATCCAAACAATATTAGAAGGGGGTCAGCGGTACGCTTAATCCCATCCAGGTCCTTAATCCACCCCAAAACCTTGTTCCAAAAGATTCTGATGCGGGGGCATCGCCACCACATGTGCCAATAATCCGCATTTTCCCCACATCCCCGCCAGCACAATGGGCTTGTCACCTGAAACATCTTTGAGAGTCTGTGTGGGGCATCTGCCATCTATGTAGAAGTTTAATGGCATGGAACTTATACTGGATGGATATTGAGACCCGGGAGGCGGCCTTACACATTTTCACCCACATGTCAGGATCAACCTCTTCCCCAGAGTCTCTCTCCCACCTACTTTTCAGTTTTGGGGTTGAACCTTTTCCGGCCTCTATCAACTGTCTATACATAGTGGAGATCAGCCCTTTAGTTTCGGTTCTCGAGTTTAATGGTTTTTCAAAGGGGGCGAGTTCCCTCTGGATCCTTTCTTTCCACTTGTCTCTCATGAAAATTCCCTTGAGTTGTAGGAAGGGAAAGATGAGAAGGGGGCCTAGCCCCAATGCTTCCTTCAGTTCCGAGACTGTGACAAAGGTCCCTGCCCTCCAGAGCTGTCACACACTCTCTAGACCAGCTTCAAACCGGGGCTGGAATCTGGCGTGGCTGGGGATGTCCTCTCTGCTGACCCCGGGCACCCAGATGTGGCACAGGGGGTATGGCCACAAAGTGATTCCCCTCATGTTGACCCCTTCCCTCCATGTGTCCCATGTGGTCTCTCAATATCCTTATTAGCTTTTTCCTCGGTACCCACAGCCATTCAACAACGGTGGCTGGGGCCAGTTGGGAGTTGTCTAGCTCAATCCACTGGAGCCCTTTCTGCTTTCTCAGGTGAGGAACCAAGATTCTCCACTGGGTAGCTTCATAGTATATACCTTTTTCAAATAAGTTTTTATTAATTTCTATCAGATTACATGAAACAAAAAGGCCCTCCCCCAACAACCCCCCCCCTTGTTCCCACCTCTGCCCCCACCCCCTGGGATCCAAGAGCACACCAGTTGGTGACCATGCATAATAAACCAGGCTGCACAACTATAAGAAGTCAGTGACCTATTTCCTCGGGCCAATCACGCCGTAGGTCTCTCCGTGGCTGTTCTTCACAGATCAGACTCGTCCTGCGGTCTTATTATGCCAAGGAGTTCAATGACCTTGGGGCACCATGCTCGACGGGACCCCGCTTTCAGGAATGACAGCAAGTTGGACGAATCTGAGACAAACCGCATGTGGTCCCCCTGAATAGTGTAGGTGAGCCATTCCAAGGCCACATATGATCAGATTGTAGCGAACCATTCATGCGCTTGTGGAGGTTCTTCTGATTTCCATTTCCTGGCCAAGACCGAAGCTGCCGACATAATCATCATCACGTAAAGTTTCCGGTCTGCCCTCGTTGTGAGGGTTGCTAGGGCCCCGTTTAAACCTATCAAGTCCAGACCTCTGCTCTGGCCTACCCTGATTCCCAAGACCTGGGTGACGGCCCGCTGTACCTGTATCCAAAACTGGTCAATTTTTGGACATTCCCAGCAGATGTGAGCCCAGGTCCCCACTGCCCCGCAGCCCCTCCAACACAGCCTTGACGTATTGGGGAATATTTTATTTAGCTTGACCGGGGTTAAAGGCCACTGCAGCATTAGTTTCAGCCACATCTCCTGAATCTGAATCGACCTCGTGATTTTGGGGATCTGCCCCCATAGCTTTTCCCAGGCTGGCTCTCCTATCGCTGTCCCCTTATCCCCCTCCCATTTCTTCATGTAGGTTATGCACGCCAAGGCTTCTCCTTGCTTAATGTGTTTATAAATGGAAGCCAGCAGCCCCTTATCCCCCGCGTCCGTGTCTGGATACCTCTCAAAAGTAGTAAGGGGACGGGACCCCGCTTGCTTAACCATCGGATGTGAAAGCCAGTGCCTCATCTGGAGATAGGAAAACCTCTGAGTCTCGCCTATATAGAAATCCTTTTTACACTGCTCGATGAGTTTAACCTTGTCTCCTATAAACATGTCTCGCAGCATCCTGCATCCCCCTTGATGCCAGGGGTTAAAAGCCGGCGCTCGAGTGTATGCAGGGTTGAACTGTGGGTTGCGGTGCAGGGGGATGGGTAGGAGGTATTAGCGCCCTATTTACCGCTTGGTCCCAAGCCTCGTCCGTTGTCGCGATTATTGCACTACAGTACATTTGAATAGGTCTGTCAGGCCTTGTTAGCCACAGTATCCCCTCCAAGTTTCCTCCCACCACCGCTCTGTCCATTAGCCTCCAGACTTTCGCCCCGTCATCCCTTTGCCAATCCCTGATAACATGAATCTGAGCCGCCATGTAATATACCCTGAAGTCCGGGTCCCCCACAGCCCCGCGGGCCGGCTGAGCCTTCATTAGTGAAGCCACCATCCTCGGGCGCTTCTGGTTCCAGACAAACCGGTTGGTTATCTTCTGGACAGCTCTAAAGGAGGACACCGGGACTGGTGTCGAGAGGGCCAATAAATAGTTTAGCAGCCGAGGTAAAACCGCCATTTTTAAAGCATTAACGTGATCCAGCCAGGATATCACCAGGGGCCCCCAGTCCACCATTTTGGTTTTAAGCTTCTGAAGAAGAGGGGGATAGTTTGCTTTGTAAAGACCCTCTACCATTTTGGTTAGGTATATTCCCAAATATTTTAAAGAGTTGACGACCCATCTGTACTTGTACTCCCTTCTAAGATATTGCTCTATGCTGTCTGACAATGAAAGATAATGGACCTCAGATTTGTGCGTATTAATTTCTAACCCCGCCACCCGGCCAAACTGGTCCAGCTCCCTAACCAGCGCCCTCCGGGAAGAGCCAGGATGAGTCAATGACTGGATCATGTCGTCCGCAAAGGCTGCTACCTTGTGAACGTGGCCCCCAAACGGAATTCCCTCTGTCTCTGGCTGCCCTCACCACTGCTAGAAATGGTTCCAAGTTGTAGAGCATAAAGAAGGGGTGACATTGGACAGCGCTGTTTTGTGCCCCTTCCTACCGGGATGGGGGCTGAGATTTGGGCATTGATTGCTAGTCGAATAACCGAATTTTGGTAGTTAGCCCTGATTCTGTCGATGTTGCCGGGACCGAAGCCCATCTTGGTCATGGCGGCAAATCGGAATACGCATTCGACCCGATCAAACGCCTTCTCTGCATCGATTGCTAGCAGAAGGGCCGGGATATTCCTTTTCTGGGTCTTTTCAAGAAGGTGGGCCAATCTTCTTACGTTGTCAGATGTGTGCCTGCCGCTAATAAAACCCGATTGGTCCGTGTGGATTAATTTGGGGAGGATTGTGTCTAAGCGGTTCGCTAGGACTTTGGTGTGAATTCTAGCATCCACGTTAATTAAAGCTATAGGTCGGTAGGACCCACACTCGTTTGGGTCCTTATCCTTCTTATGGATTAGGATCACTTTGGCTTTGTCCATGGTTTTAGGGAGGGCCTTGGTGGACCCTATGGAATTAAACAATTTAGTGAGGAAGGGGATTAAGACGTCTTTGTGTATTTTATAGAATTCGGGTACAAACACGTCTGGGCCAGGCGCTTTGCTGGAAAGAAGGCTGTTAATTACCTTTCTAATTTCATCCGAGGTTATCTCACCCTCAAGTAACTCCCTATCTTCCGACGAGACCTGACGCAGGTCTATCAAATTTAGATACACCTCCTGCTCAGGGAGAGGCGGGTTATCGGAACTGTAAAGGTCTGCATAGAATTTTCAAAATTTGCTCTCTATGTCTGGGTGGTTAGTGTATACTTGCCCCCTCTCCCCTTTAATTTTCAAAATGGTTTTGTCTCCTATCTCCTTCCTTAGCAATCTGGCGAGAAGACGATCAGATTTATTTTCTTTGGTATAATATCTTTGCCGCAGCCGTAGAAGATTACGCTCGGCTGATCTTGTCTGTATAAGATTCAACTGCCCTCTCACTGCCTATATTCCCTTTTGATGGCTGCTGATTGTTTATAGCCCATCTGAGCCATGATACCTTTGAGTTTGGCTTCCAGTTGTTGCTCCTCCAGCCTCAGCTCCCGTTCCCCCCTGGCCTTAATAGCTATAATCTTCTCCCTAATGGTTGCCTTCAGGGGATCCCACCAAATTTGGGGGGTCGTGTCCTCCCAGTTGTTGTGTTTAGTGAACTCTACCATTACCCCCTCTAGCTCCTAAAAAAGAAAAGCGAGACCGGATATCTCCACTTCCATAAACCGGGGGGACCCCCGCAATCTAGCTATTGACAAGGTAAGAGGTGCATGATCCACAAGGGCAATTGCACCGATATCCATGTCTGTCACTCTCCCTAAGAATGGTTTTGACAACCAAACGTAGTCGATATGCGAGTGTGTAACCCTGTGTGCGTGCAAGTAGAAAGTGTACCCCTCTTTGTTTCCATGGAGTTTCCGCCATGCATCAACCAATGCCAAGGTTTGCATCTTATTTACCAGATCTCCAAAGGGTCTCCCTTGCGTAGCCCATATAGTCGAGCTCCTATCCCTCGAGGGGTCCCATGCCAAGTTGAAGTCTCCCGTTAGCAGAATGTTAGCTCTGGCAAATTTCCCTAGGCGGGTGAGAGCGTTTTGAATGAAGGGATCCTGAGCCTGATTTGGTGCATAAAGGGTCGCCACCGTAAAGGTCTCCGCCCTTCCCTCGAGAATCACCGCTAAGTACCTCCCCTGGTTGTCTTTCTGTGTCCCGTGATGGCAAGGTCTAAACCATCCTTCAGAGCGATCAGAACCCCCCCACACAACAACATTGGCGTGCGCCCTCCCCGGGCTCGGCCTAAGACCTCCAGGACTTTTCGGTGCCTCCGAGAGCGTTGGTGGACCCCCTAACCACATCCGGGGGGGGGGGGCCACTTCCGCATTGTTGACATTATTCCTGGGTACAATTCCCTGTTCCCTCTTCCTTGCTCTCTTAGGCCTGACCGTAGACCATTCCCATGGTTTTCGCACACTCGGGTGAGTTTCCCCTGCCGCCGGGGGCCCCGAGGGCTGCTCTTCCAGACCCAGCAGGGCCATCCCTTGGTCGCAGGTTGTAATCTTGTGGTGAGAGCCCTGCCAGGTGAAGGTCAGGCCGAATGGGTGGGACCATCTGTAGCGGATTTGTTGCAAGAGTAGGATAATACCGGACCCATTTGCCTCCTTTTGATTAGAGTTAACTGGGCCAAATCTTGATACAGGAAGATTTCGTAGCCATTATAAGTGATGTGAGTGGCCTTTCTAGCATTTTCCAGAACTTTATCTTTCGTAGCGTAATTGTGGATGGCCACCAAAACATCTCTGGGCTTCGCACCAGGTTCTGGTCTGCGCGGGCCCACCCTGTGGATTCTGTCAAATTGCATCTCTGGTTCGGATTCAGATTCGAGGTCGTCAGCAAAAGTTGATTTGCGTGTCTTGGTTAAGTCCTGATGTGGAATGTCTTTGGGCAGGGATTTGACTTTGATATTCTCTCTCCTTGATCTATTCTCCAAGTCTTCAGCCTGTAATTCGAGATTCTGTGTTGCCGCGGCCAGCGTTTCCAGGAGATTGTCGACTTTCCTTGTGTCCTCTGTCAGCTCTTGGATGGCCCTCTGATTAGTGCCAACTCTCTTCTCCATTTTGATGATGTCCCTTTTAATTTCTCTTAGTCCTTCTGCCTAGTCTTCTCGCAGCTTGTAGATCTGTTTCTGCCCTGCAGCTGTGATCTTGTCGACCAATTCACCCAGAAATTGTGAGAGCATTGCCTGGGACACTGGCCTGTCTTGATCCTCCTGATAGGAGGGTGCGGGTTGTTCATCAGTCCAGTCCCCGGTTACTTGGTCCTCTGTTATCCCTGGTTCTTTTGCCCAGATCTTCGTGAGGGAACCTTCCATCCCCTTCTTGGAGCTTTTCAGGAGTGCCGGTGCATCCTTGCCTCTATTCTTGACATTTTCAGCTGCTGCTCCTATATAAGCTTGTGATTAACCTCTGGAGGAATGGCCCATCCGCTGGGGTGACCCTAGAGGTGTCGAGCAGGGGGGTTTGCCACAGCGGGGGCCTGTAGGGGACTGAAGGCGATGATGTAGCGACTCACAGACTGCAGTTATGCAGACCCCCTGACGGACCCCCACCGCCTCAGGATCCAAGAGTTCCGGCAAAAAGTCTGATGTGCTGTCCCAGTGGCGCTGTTCCTGTGGTGCGTGGCCCCCACCACTGGGGCTGCTTACCCTCCTGCCCCGCCAGAAAGCCACTGAGCCCCGATGACCGCTGTGCTTTGTGTGGCACGCAGGAGAGTGAGGCTTGTCCAGGGTGGCCCCTGGGGATAGTAAAGAGATATGCTGTGCGCCACCTGGGGGGGGGGGGTGCCGCCAGCCCTGCTCAGTCTTGTGGGGCCTCCTCCAGGAGTCAATGATCCGGTGCCCAGTGTTAGGAAAGATTTTATAAATGTATGTAATTTTCCCTCCATCCGTCAACGCCCAAACTTTTTGCTGACTTTGCCAGAGAAGCACAGCCCTCAGCTGCACTCCTCTCGGCTTTCTCTCACTTTTTATGGGGAAACTGACATACCCTTAAGACAGTCAGTACTGGGAGACTTTGTTTCCCTTAGTCCTTTCCTCATGTTGCAACTTATGTGCAACATGTAACAAGTGTGCAATGTAACTTAACTTACAGCGCACTTGGGTCTCTAGTCATTTCCAAAGTCCCTAGAACCTATTGCTGGACTTTTTATGAACTGTGCAGATGTGTCATGGACATGACTGGTGGCAGCTATCGTTTTCATATATTTTTAACCCTTTCTTGCCATGTTAACCATGTTTACCGCGCTTGGCACAAATAGGTGGCCTAGCTCCAAAACAGCCATGCCACGAGGTTCTTTGTCCTGTCCTTTGGCCATCTTGCCCCCTCACCTTCCCCAGGTCGAGTCGACCCGGGTAAGTCCTTATTTGGTCATGCACTTTCCCGCGAAACCCAATGCTTTTGCGGGCTTCTGCATGTCTTGTGTGTGTGCCTCCAGGATGTGGGCGGGGATGTCTGTTCCCAATCCACATCCTTGGTACCAGAGAGACTGGAGTGTCCTGAATGCCTGGGACCACCGTGGTCCATGATTGGTCCACGTATGGAGTGAGTGTTTGTGTGCAGATCTCCCATTGGGTCCTCTCCGTTTTGGCGCGAAGGGAACTTTGGATAAGAGGAGGCTGAAAACACCACTACCACGTCGATCTCCTGAGTTCACACTGAACAAGGGATAAGGTGCCAAGTATCCTGCAACAAGAAGCTGAGTCAAGGAACCGCTGGTGACTCGCTGGAAGGTTTGGCACCCTGAGCCTGCTGTCGTCCCGTGGGACCCCTCTGCATCTGATCGTCCTAGAAGGTCTGCGATGACGCTTCGACCCATTGGAATAGTGGGATCAACTATTCTCGGCACCTTCAACAAACCCTGCAAGTAAGCCTCTTAGGAAGTGTCCCTGGGCCAACCATTGGGCCGGCCAGCTTACATGGAACGTTTGCTCTGTTACCGCCGCTGTTTCGAGGAGGCCCTCGAAACTTGGTATACTGCTTGCTCTGTGTCCACGGCACCCTCGCACCCAATTCGGTACACTTGGCGTTCACAGGTCTGAAGTGAGACGAGTGCGCCCGGACCGGTGTAAACGCAGTTACCGTGTTGCCCTGATGTGGCAACGCCCTGTGCAGGTTCGCTGCATTTGTGACCCCCTTGCCCCTGAAGCCTGCCGCAGTGGAATTGGGCTGATTCCTCCACCCGGAGTGGAGAAATCGCCACTGTCCCGTTTGGGAATACTCGCTGTATCTCGGGAACTACACAGTGTCGAGACGTCCTGATTGTCGCATTTGAACCTGCCAGCAAAGTGGACTGTACTGGCGAAGTTTGGGCCTGTCTGCGTCGGGGACCGGTGAGTAGTCCTCACCCCAACCGCTGACCCCTAGCGCAGGAGCCCATTTCTATGCACAAAGTGACCCCTGAGGACCCCTTTCCTTTCCACAGCTATTGCGAAATAGCGACTCCATCCCGCACTCTCAAACTGCGTCTGCCCTCAAGTGGAGGCCCTGCTTGAATAGTGGGAATTTGGGAATTTGTTCTTCGCCTTATCCACCTTACTGAGCTGCTGGAGACCCTTGAAGAGACCCTATTTTGTCCATTGGAACCATCGCGTGCAGGTACTATTGAGCATAAGGCTCCTCTCTTCGTAGGGCTTGGAATGCTTCTTAGTTAGGTGTATTCTGAATGTGGAACTGGGTCTAAAGATTACTTGCACTGCCTGTTTTCCTCCCCATTTAGGTGGTCTACATATTTCGTGCTTTGAACCCCTTAGACCGCATTGGCCTTGTGTATATATTGTGTTGATTGTGATTTGTTGGTTTACTCTAGCGTTACTGTGGTTCTTTGCTATGGTCTATGTTACAAAGGCCTTGTAATAAATGTGTCTATAGTTTTAATATAACACTTGTCTGGACTAATTTGTAAGTGTCCTTGCTTTGTGTGCTCATTGAGGTCTTCCAGTCACCCTCACCCCTCCTGAGACTGACTTAGTCTTGACCGCCTGCCATAGCTACCCTGATTGGTCTGCCTTGTCCAGAGGTTACCCTGTTTCAAGAAACTTGGTTGGCCCCCTCCAGGTCAGAGTTCAGAAATCCTTCTTAACACCCAGTCCTCTCGTAGGTTCACCGGGGTGAGGGGGCCCCCCCAGATAATGGAGCCGGGGTGGGCTGCTGTGTCCCTGCTTAGCTGGGGTGGGTTGCGCGAGGCGGGAACTGAATGCTCCCACCGTTTCATGTTCCCCTCTGGGTAAAAGGTGCACCTCACGCCACGTCGTAGCCCCCGGACCTGATGTGCCAGAACTCCCCAGTGCAGGCGGGGAGGGCCATGCCAGCGCACCACCCCCAGGCCCCCCGCAATGGCCTCCGTACCTCTGCTCCGCTGGAAGCCCCCAGGGGGATGCCGGGTCTCCTCGCTGCTGCCGGGGGTGGAGAGGCCCCACGCTCCGCTCCTCCTCACCAGCCCGGCCCAGCTCGCCGTCCGGGGGCTGTCGCAGGTCACTCGCAGCAGACTCGCCGCCCGCTCCAGCTGCTAGGCCTTTGGGCCGTCTGCTGATAGCCGTCACATGCCGCGCCGGATCGAAAAGCCGGTCACTGCTGCTGCACCTCAGGGGGAGGGGGGGATGCTGCGCTCGTTGACTTTGTGGTCCCGCTCTGCTCCGGAGGTGTATTCTACTCGCTGCGGGTGCCGGGGAGGGCTGTTGCCGCGTTAAAGGTGGTTACAAAACTTCGCAGGTCGGGAGCCCGGGAGTCGCATTCCTCACAGTGACGCGGCCATCTCGGAACCCTAGCTTCATAGTATTTTTTGAGGTCTGGGAGGCCCACACCACCTTTATCCTTGGGCAATGTCAGGATATCATAGGCTACCCTGGGCCTCTTGCCCTGCCGTAGGAATTTTAAAATTGCCCTTTTTGCTTTGTCAAAAAAGGATTTTGGCATACGAAACGGAAGCATTCGAAAGGGGTGAGGAATCTAGGGAGGCACACCATCTTAACTGCATTGAGCCTTCCGATCCATGATTTTGTTAATTTCTCCCACCTGGTAAGATCAGTGTGAAAACTCAAGAGATGGGGAAGGAAATTGGTGTCATGCAACATTTTTAAATCTCTTGTGATCTTCCCTGGTACTTTAAAGTATTGTCTCTGATCGTTAATCCCAATGGGGAGAATCTTTCAATATCCGTGTGTGGGCTTGTGTAGGGGAAATAAGATGGATTTTGCTTTGTTTATTTTAAACCCAGAGAATTCACCATACTCTTCGATCAAATGTACCGCTCTGGGTATGGACGAAAGTTGGTTCTGGATATGCAGAAGGAGGTCGTCGGCGTAGAGAGCCACCTTATATTCCCTCCCGCCCATCTGAAGCCCATCCACGTTTCGGTCTTCCCTAAGTTTCTGGGCAAGAGGCTCCAGAGAGAGGGTAAACAATATAGTGGAGAGGGGACACCCCTGTCGTGTGCCTCTGCCCAAGCCAAACCAACAGGAGCATTCACCATTCACAAACGCTGAGGCCTTGGGGGACTTGTATACATCCTGTATCCCTTTTCTAAATGTGGGACCATTTGCCACCTTGCCCAGGACCCCTCTCAGAAACCCCCATTCCACCCTGTCAAAGGCCTTTTCTGCATCGACCGAGAAAAGGGCAGGGTCACTAGTTATCTTCTGTGATTCTTTAATCAGATGAAGGGTCTTCCGCATGGTGTTTGCCCCTCGTCTCCCCATGATGAATCCAACCTGATCGCTGTGTATCAGATGGGGCATATGAATTTCCAACCTGGCCGCAAGGGCCCTCATGTAGACCTTAGCATCGATATTTAAAAGGGATATGGGGCGATATGATCCACACTGTTTGAGGTCTCGTCCTTCTTTGGGGATTAATGTAATGAATGCCTGTGTGAATGATTCGGGAGCAGTACCCGTCTCCAGGTTCTCAATGAAGAGGTCGACCATGAAGGGGAGGAGGGGAAGGTTTTATAAAACCCAGCAGTGTACTGTCTTCCCCCAGGGCTTTCCCCAGTGAGAGTCTCTTCACCAAGTTCTTAATTGCTTCAGCAGTTATGGGGGCATCAAGAGCAAGGGTGTTGTCACAGGTGAGCTTCGGCATCTTAACCTGTGCCAGATATCTATCTAAACCCAATTGTGTAGGGTCGGCCTCTGATTTATATAATGTCTTGTAGAAGTCTGCGAATGCCTCTGGGATGTTGCCCACCTCTGTTCTCTGAGCGGCACCGCCCCCCTCTATAGATGCTACACTCCTCGCCGCATGTTGGCCCGTAGTCTGGCAGCAAACGGTGCTTCAGCCTTGTCCCCTTTTTCATAAAACTTCTGCTTGAGAAGCTGCAATTTTCAGACAATCTGCCCCTCTTCAAGGAGTCGAAGTTCCTCCCTTTTCTGCTTTGCCCCCAGGATCTTCACCTCCCTATCGTCCCTGGCTTTTCTCGCTTCTTCGTCTAATCGGTCTATCTCTTTGCTTAATTAAGCTGCTATCAAACCCCTCTCCCTTTTTTTTATTGGCCCCCTCTCGAATTAGGATACCCCGCCACGTTGCTTTCCCATCCTCCCACATCACCATCCTCGAGACCTCCCCCGTGTTATTTGTCTTAAAATATTCTGCGATTTCGCCCTCCAGTTCAGTCTTGAAGACGTGGTCCCTCCAGAGGGACTCATTGCACCGCCACCTTGATCCCTTGCGTGGGAGGTCATCCCAGCTCAGGTCTGCCGTGACCATGTCATGGTCTGACCACGTAATCGGGACTATGTCAGACCTCTTTGCAGCATCTCTTAATTCATCAGAAAGATAGAGGTAATCAATCCTCTTAAAGGTTCGATGCGGGGCTGGGCGGAGTAGAAGGTGTAACTTGTCTCCTCTGGGTGGAAACCTCTCCATACATACCACAACTTGTACAGGTCTAACATCTTTCACTCCAGCTTCCCCCCCCCCCTGCTCTCCCCCCCCACTGGTTCACGTGTATTGGGACTGCTGCCTGCCCTCCTGTCCAGCCTGAGATCCGCCCACATATTGAATCTCCTCCCAGGATTACATGTCCCAATGCCTTCATCATTATTTTGGGGACTGTGCCAGCGAGAAAGCAGGACTGCCCCGAGTTGGAGGAAGTACACTGTGGTGAAGGTAATAATAATAACTTTCCGCGCCACCCTTGCCACCAGTAGCGCTCTTCCCTCCACATCTGCCCATACCTTGTTGACCTCAAATCCAGTTCCCTTTCTGATGAGAATCCCCACTCCTGCTTTCCTCAGAGGGCCAGAGCTCCAATGCTCCGTCCCCATTCTTGGGTTCAACCTTCTCCGTTCTTCCCCACAGGCATACTTGGTTTCTTGTAGGAACATCACATCTAGTCCCACCCTTTAGAACTCCCTGCATACCAAAGATCTTTTAGTTCAAGAGTTTAGACCCTTGACCTTCAGGAGACCACCCCCCAGAGATCCCAAATCTGCCATCTGTTTTCATGTACCTTTGATGACCCCCGTAAGGGAATAGGCGGCCCGGCACATAAAGGAGCACCCACGAAACCAAGAAATCTTCACTCATATAGGTTCCTGCTCCTGCCCGTCCCCCACCCACCCTCCTTCAGCCCGGTCCCTCTTTCCCCACCCCATCCCCCTAACGGCGTCCGATTTAACCTGGTTAAAGTCACTGAGTAAAGTGCGGACCACCAGTAAGAGACCGTTATCTCACGGTCCTGCCTTGAACACAAGCAAAATAACTTTGAGCCCTCCCCCACTCCAATCATATCACAACTATAACATGAAGTTTCAAATCAAACCAACAATACTCTTGTTCTCCCATCCCCCCCGGCTCACGTGTCCCCAGGATCTACAATGTTGACTCCTGATAATCATGCGTACAGCAGCGTTTAGGTTACCAAAGCGTGCGAGTTCTGTCACCTCCTCACCGTTGTAGTCAGGGCCTCCCCAAACCCCCCACCCCCGGTGGTTGGGGTATGTCTGGTCGCCCACCCATGAAGATCAGGGCCGGCACACTTAAGATTGTCATATCCTAGGAAACCACATAACACTCAAAAGTCAACTTTAACCTGGAGACCCTCCCCCCTAGCACTCATATATCGATAGATGCTCGGATCTCGCCCTGAGAGAGGGGTGGGCACGTGGCCTTGATGCGCCATGTTGAGTATTGGCCCCAGTGTTCAGTCTTCTGCGTCCGGGGAAGCATTCCCTCTTCTGTATTTCCAGGAGCCCGGAAAGCGGCTTCTCCTTGGGCCTTGGATATGCCATTGTGTTTCCTCCCTTCTCTTCTGATCCCGGTCCTGTCCCTCCTCTTGTCTGCCCACCAGATCCACAATACAGTTCTTGGTATCATTTTCAGACCTCACCCTCTCTTTTTTACCCTCCAGCTCGAAAGTGAGGGAGAATGGGTAGCCCCATATATATCGAACTCCTCGTTCTTTCAACCATTTTGTTAGGGGGATGCACATCTGCCTGAAGGCCAAGGTCATGGAGTACCAATCTTGGAATATCGTCACTCTGGCCTCTTTCAAAGGGATAGGCCCGCTGTGTTTAGCCTTCTCTAGAATTCTCGCCTTGTCTTGGTAATAGTGGAAACGAACAAGGACAGTCCTCGGTCCTCCTGCTGCACCCCCTGCTCTGTTTATCCTTTCGATTTTAGGCTCATCAATGGCATCATCTCTAAATAGAAGTTTCATTATGTTGTGAAGTGTCTTTTTCAGGTTCCGATCGGATTCGCCCTCCTTTTCCGTGATTCCAAAAAATCAAAGGTTGTTTCGCCTCTCTCGATTTTTCAAATCGTCCATCTTGAGGCAAAACTCCTCCTCCTGCTGTTCTATTTTGGCTATCCTTCGGTCCATTGGAGATTCCAAGGAGTTGAGTGAGGTTTGGTTATTTTCAACCTCCTTGAGTCTCTCTTCTGTCTTGTCCACCCTCTGTGTGATTTTGTCGATCTTCCCTCCAATGTTGGCCCCCATGTATTTAGTCTCCTCTAATAGGGCTGCAACGTCTCCCTTGGTGGCTGCGGCCTCTGCCCCTGAGGTCGCCATTTCCTTTCCTTCACAGGGGTTGGTATTCTGATTAGCCGGAGAGTATTTATACAGCGCCAGTTTCTGTTTTATGCCCATGGATTCTATGTCGTCCACTTATACGATAGGGCACAGTTGTCAGCACACCAGTATGGATCAGGCTTTTCTATCTCTGCTCAGTGTAGGCAGTCTTGATTTGAGGTCAATGCGATGTCGGAGATTCTGGAGGAGGGCACACGCCCTATGCAGCTATGGGGGCCCAACCCTTGCAGGTGCAGGCAAGCCGGGTTTTCAATAAGGTCTTGGGATGCCTTTGAGGAAATGTGTTGGAGGGGACCAGTGTGCAGTTTGAGAGGAGCCAGCGTTGTCTCAATGAGGTGGGATTGCACCACCATGCAGGGTGGGGCGTGGTACACTTGTGCGTAACAAGCTTTCGTGTGTTTAAGAACCTTTGTTGTTGGGGACCTGGCTAGGTTTCACAGTCACGGGGAGGGGGGTTTAGTCCGTCAATCTCTTTGAACAAATCAATACCCGTTGGCCTTTAGCCGCCTCTGGATCCGCGTTACATAGCCGGGTGGATGTCAGAAGGCCTCGGGTTCGCTTCCTCCCTTCCTCCCTTTGTCCAGGCCCGTTGTAGCTGGACCTAGTTCACCAAGTTTGGAGGAGAGTTGGGGGCCCAGCCCTCTGTGCCAGTCTCACTTCACCAAGAAGGATTGCAGAACCTTGGGGGAGGGTCCGGCAGCAGGCCTTTCTATTGTGCCCAGGCTATCGCCATTGAACAGTAGTTCAAGCCACACTGGGGGCCTATGGGTGCTGTCTTCAGCGTGTGTACCCAGGCTTCTTTTCAGCTGGGCCCTTACCGACTGTTCCGGTGTTGCAGGGGCTTAAGGGCGGATGGGGCCGTGCCCTTTGGAGTTCTCTGATGAAAGTGGGGGAGTACGATGTTCTGCCTCGGACTGTCAGTCAAGGTCAGGCGGCGCCTCCCACCTGCCCCAGCGAAGCTGTGGAAATTGCATGCCTTTGTGAGCGTGTGGAGGGAGCAGACAAGGGAACACTTCAGAGACTACTCTCCGGGGGTCGTGTCCATCGCAGCGGTGTGATTCAGCTGGTGCGTCTTTCACTCAGCCCTCTGACCCGCAGCAGGAAGTCTCCTTTCCGCAACATAATGTTTCGTTTTGGGGGATCATCCAGGGAGCCCGGGCCTCCCTCCCCTTCTGTGCAGGCCCACCTCTGGGCGAAGGGCCTCCTCAACAGGTCCCGCGAGTGTCTGTGCTGGGTCGAACGGGTGTTCCAAGGCCCCACAGCAGCGATCACGGCATCAGGATGTGCTCTTGGCGTGCAATTGGTCTGGCGGAAGTTTTCCAAGTAATTGGACTCTGATTTTCTATGCTTTTTTGGTCGGCTCCTGGGGGGGTCGTTTACCCACTATGGGATACCACCAGTTCTGGGGTGGGGAGTCCTTAGGTGGGGGCTCATGCCACTTTTAGGACCGTTGGGACCAGAGCTCTCACAGAGTTCGACATCATCCGCGTGCCCCCTGGTGGCCGATCTCGCCAATTGCAGATGTTTTTCACGTTGGTACTATGACCTTTAATTTTTTTCATGGGTTGATTTTTAGTTTATTTATCAAGAGCATCTTTGGTTTTTCTTTCTATTTAATCTTCTCTTTTGCGCATTTAGTGGTAGGTGTTTCGCACTGCGTATGAGAATTGAACTGGAGATACCTTGGTTCTCCCTCTCAATTGGAGCTTCTAAAATTTCACACGACAATTCGCCAGGGTTAGCATTAATTCAATTAGATCAGTCAGTGCAGATGGACTTTGGAGCATCAAAGGGCAAATCTACATCCAACATATGTGGTTGACCGAAATCCTGACTGTTGTTGTGGTTGTCGATTTTGCTTCCAATAAGATGTTCAATTTAGCCTCGATTTCGCTAATTTTTCCAATATTAGAGTTCACGGCTTGGGATAGGAAATTAACGGGTACCTCATGAGTATTTTCCCGCCCAGGAGCAATGTTGGCAACTTCTGCTGCAGTATAGGATATACATTTGATGTCCACAAGTGGAATATCATCCATTGTTTGGCAATACTCTGAACAAAACTCCAAGGAGTTATTTTGTGGTATATCACCTTTAGCGGCCAATGACTTGGCACCATATGTTAATGCAGAAGTTAAAGGGAGAACGTTTTCATTTGCAAAGAAATACCCCTCCAACTTGTTAAATTTTCCTAAAATGTCTGATAAGGACGACGTTATGTCCCGAATTTTGTAATGTGTTGTCTCATGTCCTTTATCCAACAAATTTAGGATAGGTGTTAGTACTGGGAAGGAATAATTATCTGAAGCACTGAGATTGTGCGAATTAAATGTATTCGCAGGAGATACCCCCAGACCACTGCCTGAACAAGATTGATTCCTGTCCGTCCCAGTCCCAGCATGCCCTTGATTATTAAGGGAGCGAAATTCAGTGTCTCACAGTGGGTTTTGTGAAACATATGTTGGTGAACTAGCTATAGGTAAATGCAAAGAGGTTGATGGATGTATGCCTCGAAACAATGAGATGAGTGCCTCAAAACAGTGAGTGGGGCTGCAGATTAGAGTGAATTTTATTAAATAAAAGTACCTCCTCAACATCAGGCATTGAATGAGAAACAGGTGTTGAAGAACCTAGCGATAATCTGACTCTTTTGCCCAATTCCTCTTGCAAAGCTGGAGCCAACATAGAAACATCTGAGACCGGATTCCTGAATTTTTCCTCATGTTGTGACATCATCAAACAGTTGTCATAATTGTGTGTCAGATTGACTGGTTCAGGCATATCAGTTATTCAATTCATGTAGAACATAGCTTGAAGGAATGGTCTGAACAGATGCGTGATGATGGACCTCAACACAAACAATATTAGCTTTTTGTTTTGCACAACTGTTAGGAAATGCAGAATCAACCACATGCCCATTTAGTAGCTTGCTGTCATCCGCAGGCATAGCATCCGGTGATTCAGCCAGCATCTGCTCTTGTACAGATTCGCTGGGTACCAGAGTTTGAGACATGTTGACAGAATCAGAGAGATTAGTGTCAGTAGTCTTGTGAAGTTTTCTATGACTGCGCACACCCCTAACCATAGCACGTATGTGTGATTATGCGTGCTATGTAAGTGGAAAGAAACTAGTGTTAGCAGCAACAAAGACTAAAGTTGCACCTGCACTAAACTTCTGTGGTAATTGTACAAGCTGCTGTCGTTCTCGTCAGTATTTTTAAACAATTAACTGCAAGGAAAAGCTGTGCCACGTCACCGGGATCTTGAAATATGCTAGTTGTTGTGACCTTGAGCTTTGTAAAAGAGTTAAACAGCAAAACACGCTACCGCCACAGCCCTATTCAGTGCCATTCAAAGGCAATTGTTCGGCACATTGATAAAAAAGTCTGTCTTGAAGCGAACGCAGGAAAGGGAATACATCCCTGTTTGCGGCCCTGCCTATAGGGGACTCTAACTAAGAATTAGTATGACCATTAACCATGCGATAAACAGCGTTCGCTTAATTCAAAAAGAAGGACAAAACTAAAAAAAGGTATCCCAAGACTTATGCTGTCAGAAGCCGATGCCATGCAAAGAGATAATCTTACCTGCATGGTCAGTCGGAATGCAAAATGCTTACCATTATATGCCAAGCACCCACAATGCTTGCTGACCCCAACCCACCATGGCCCAACAGGCGTAACAGACACTTTCCAGGCATTTAGCTGGGTGCGCGGTGCTTTTTACGTTGTTGGGCTGAGAGGGGTGGGGCTTCACTTCGTTTGCTTCAAAATGCACAAGCAAAGTTCAAAATGCATTAAATCAAAAAGCAAAAGATAAATACAATGAGCTAGTTGTTATACCAAATGAGCACCATTGATAAGTCCAGTGAGGTGGTGGTCTGGATCAGCACGCGAGTATCAGAGGGTGCCAGGAGTAACGGGCACTTTCCAAGCACTTCCTTCAAGGAAAGAAGAGAAGCTCGATAGACCGGACCCTAAGAGGATTTATTAGTTTGTATTTGTCCAGAACAGCTTCTTTTCAGGCAGATAGCCAACTGTTTTTTTTTTTTTCGTGCATTCGAGATTGAGCCGTGCATTGACGTAACAAACTATTTATCGCTGGATTGTTCTCTGCGTAGTGTTATGAGAAGACGGGAATAGAGGTTCTGCCTGGTTCTATGGGTGCACTCTGCCTGGCAATAAGCTGCCTCGTCAGCTTTGCAGAGGGGTGTGCTTGTTAGAAATATTTGATAATCCCCGGGATGGGCTTCTTTGCATACTCTTTCTAAACATTACAGTCTGGATTTGACCAGGGGCAGGGCAGTTTTTCAGAGCTTGTTAGTTAGAGCTTTCAGCCCACCTCCTTATGTTGAGTACTGCTTTGGGAGTATATAAGTGTTAGGAAAGATTTCTTAATTGTGGGTAATTTTCCTTCCATGTGGCAACCCCTAAACTTTTTGCTGTTGTTTTCACCAGGATCTAGACTTTGCCAGAGAAGTGCAGCCTTCTGCCGCACTCCTCTGGGCTTTCGCTCCATTCTTACGGGGAAACTGACATGCCCTTAAAACAGTCAGCACCGGGAAACGTTGTTTTCTGTAGTTTCTTTATCATGTTGCAGCTTTCGCGCAACATGGCACAAGAGGGCACTGTAAGCTAAGTTACTGCTCTCTTTGGGTCTCTAGTCTGCTGCAGGCCCTAGATACTCTCTTGGGATTGTTAACGAACAGTGCAAGTGAATCACGGACGGGATTGGTGGCAGCAATCGTTTCTTTGTGTTTTTGAGCTCCTTTTGGCATTTAAGCGCGTTTCTCACGCTTAGCCCAAAATGGTGGCCTGGCTCCCAAAATGGCCAGACCACGAGGCTCATTGACCTGTCCGTTAACCGTCTTGCCCCCTTCACCTTCCCCAGGTCGTGCCGACCCGGGGCCTTCCTTATTTGGGCATGTACTTTCCCGTGAAACACAGATGCTTTCGCGGGCTTCTACAGGCCTTGTGTGTGCCTCCAGGATGTGGGCTGGGATGTCTGGTCCCAATACACATCCTGGGTGCCAGAGAGTCTAGGATGGTGTGAATGCCTGGGACCTCCGTGGTCCGTGGTAGGTCCACGTATGGTGTGTGTGTTTTGTGAGCAGATCTCCCATTGGGTCCCCTCCGTTTTGGCGCAAAGGGAACCGTGGATAAGAGGGGGCTGGAAACACCACTACCATGTCGATCTCCTGAGTTCTCACAAACAAAAGAATACAGGAGCCAAGTATCCTGCAACCACGAGGCTGAAACGAGGAATCGCTGGTGACCCGCTGAAGGACTGCTCCTCTGCCCTGCTGTCGCCTTGTGAAACCTTTTCTACCGCGGATCGAACGAGAAGGCCTGTACTGGTACTTCAACCCTTGGAATAGTGGGAACAACTATTCTCGGCATCTTCACCATCTCCTGCACATAAGCCTTTGGAAGTGTCTCTGGGCCATCCAGCAAACTGACCAGCCTACCCAGGAGTCTTGCTCTATAACCGCCGTCAGGTTGTGTTGTATTACGAATCCTTGTCACTCTCACATGATTCGTACACTTGGCATTCCCAGGTCTGAAGTGAGTAGTGTACATTTGGCTGAAATACACACGGCCGCTCCGTTGCCCTGCTGTGGTAACAAACTGTGCGTGTTCACTGCGTTTGGGACGTCCTCAACTCCACTTCTGCTGCTGCGGAATCTACACAAAGACGAGACGTCCCCTGCTCCCATCTGAACCTGCCAGCACTGAAACTGACGTGGAGAAGCCTGGGTCTGCTTGCATCGGGGACCGGTGAGTAGCATCGCTAGGAACTGGTCGCCCTCCTGCAGGAGCCCATAGCTTTTCCCCACTGTGTCTAACAGCACGCCTTTCCGTACTCACGCTCTGCTTCCGCCCACAGTGGAGGCTGCACTTGAGTCACAGAGCTCTGTTCATCTTCATTTGTTCAACAAACTAAACTGCCTGATTCCCTCGAAGAGACTCTCCTTTTTGCCTGTTGGCACCCCTGTGTGCAGGTTATTTTGAGCACAAGGCTCCACTCTTCGTAGGGCTTGGACGTCCATTTAGTTAGGTGCCTCTGAAGGCGGATTGGGTCTAATTATTATTCGCACTGCCTGTTTTCCTCCCCATCTAGGTGGTCTACACACTTCGTGCGTCTAACTCGTTAGACTTGTTTGAATTTGTATATATATTGTATTGGTTTGGTATGTGTTGGTTTACTTGAGTTTTATTGTGATTTCTCGCTACGGTCAATGTTACAAATGCCTTGTAATAAATGTGTATATATTTTTAATATAACACCTGCTTGGAGTAATTTGTAAGTGTCCTTGCTTTGTGTGCTCATTGCGGGCTTTCAGTCACCCTCACCCCTCTTGAGACCTAGTCTTGACCGCCGCAATCTCTACCCTGATTGGTCTGGCTTGTCCAGAGGTTACCCTCTTCCAAGAAACTAGGCTGGCCTTCTGAACCTCTGCCCCTCCAGGACAGAGTTCAGGAATCCGTCTTAACAAATTGGTGTACAGCGGTGGGATACGACTAAAGGTATGCAGTGTTGCGCACGAGCGAGGGCATTTCAAGTTATTCCTACCAGGACACGTAGTGAATTGTCGTAGTATAACTTTTAAAAGGCCAAAGTCCTATCTAACCGTATGGAAACAAATACCTTGTTAACTTTAAATGCTTCTAAATCCGAAACATTGAAAATGATGTGTGCGGAGAGAGGTGTCTCCTCCAAGGCACCAAATTGGATATGATCCAAAGAATCGTGGCGTGGCAAGAAGCGCAGCTTGATGCTATAACTCCTGAGGACAGTGCGGAAGGAGCTGGGGCTGCTCTCACTGGTAGAACCGACGGTTCTGCCGCTGCACTGGCCCACCGCGACCACGAGGAAAGGGAGGTTGAGATGTCTAATGTGTCCTCTGCCAGTGTCGATGGGGAGGCCATGCTTGAATTCAAGAAGCAAGAGCTGCTGTTTAGGCAGAAGATGCTCGATTTCAACATAACCAAACTAAGAATCGAACAGGCAGAAAAACAGAAAGACGGGGATCACCAGTTGGAACTGGCCAAGCTTCAGGTTGCAAATGGATCCAAGGGTCCCGGACATGGGTTTGGGGCCTCCTCTCATCCACGATTTCCGAAAGATCTGCTCAGTGTGTATGAGGAAAAGAATGACATTATGGACTGGCTGAATAAGTTTGAGTATGCATGCGAAGTTCAACAAGTTGACAATGCTGATAAAATTGCCTGGTTACTCAGCAGACTGCCCCATTCTGGCTGTAGTGCCATTATGGAAATTTCGAAGGCTGAGCGAGCGGATTTCGCAGTGTTAAAGCAAACTCTCATTTTAAAGTTTGAAAAGACTCCTGCACAATATTTAAAACGATTCCGAGAGTATAAGAAAAAAGAAGGTGGTTCTTGGGTATCTTATGTAACCGAATCCTTAAAAAACTTGACTGGCTGGGTCGAAGGTTATAAGGTTTCTACCTTTGAAGGCATGATAAGTCTTGTCGTGCTGGAACATATTTTTGCATCTTCTTCCCCGGAACTTAAGCAGCATTTGGCCAATTCAAAGGAGATGGATCCTGAGACGCTGGCCATTGCCGCAGATTTATGGGTGTCACATCGAGTGTCCCATAAGGACAAAACTCATCCTGGTAAGCAGGAGGAAGGGAAAAAGTCCAAAGATAAGGAGGGTGGGGAATCTGATAAATCTTCTTCTCAAAAGGGCCACAAAAAGAAAATAAGGCTAAGACATAAGAGAACTCGCAGGGTAGTGGAGGTCAGCCTCCGAAACAGAACTCTGGTTACAATAAGCCTCCCTATGTAAACAGACCCAATGGATCTTGTTTTGCTTGTGGAGCAACTGACCACGTGAAGGGGGATCCCCGGTGTAAGGTTAAACCTTTGGGGGTCCACTCCGCTAATCTGGCCTTCTCCTCCTACGAGGAAGAAGAGATTACAGGAGCATCCTTCTCCTCAGACTGCTTCCCCAGCGGGATAGAAGCTGAGGTAGTTTTAGTTTCCCTGGGTTCCTAGGAGCCTAAAGTCGCAGAGGCTTATGCTAGGATTCCAGATAATACCAAGCACTACTTTAAAGACAGTGTGCTGAGCAATGGAGTGGATACTCCAGCTCTTAGGGATAGTGGGTGCAGTCGAACTGTAGTGGATTCTACCTTGGTAGACTCAGAGGAAGTTGCCAGAGCTACTCTGATGCCCACTAAGTTGGCTGACGGCCCGCCTCGCATGTTTCCAGTAATACCTGTAAATCTTACTTTAAATGGTACAGCAGTCCGGATTCCAGTGAGCATTCAGAGAAAAGTCTCAGGAACGATCTTGTTAGGCAATGATCTCAGAGCTTTAGGGCTCGTAGGAGACACTGCCGACAGACCCTGCACACGGTCTTAAACACAGGCAGCATTGGCCAAGACCAATACGCCGCCCCAGCCGAAGGGGAAACCCAAGGCGAAAGGAGTAAGCAAGTCAAGACGAGGGAAAGAGAACATTCCCCCGAGCTCCCCTACCACTGCGGTGGAGGAAGTTGGTCAATCACCCGGGCCTGACGGGGAGGTGGCGATGCATGAAGTATTTGAACGCAAAGACCATCCAGAACTAATAGACTTGATAATAGAAGGTATTCCTGACAGGGAAGAATTCAGTAAAGGCCAACTTGAGTGCCCATCTCTGGAAGGCCTAAGGAGACAGGCTTGCTCCCAGCTTGAGGGTGAACCTCCTGGGATGCATCGGATTTATTGGGAAGGTGGACTCCTGTATAGTGAGCCCACAGAGTCTACAGAAGGAGACCATAGGAGGTTGGTGGTTCCCCTTGCTGTAAGACCCTTCCTCCTGCAGCTGGCGCATTAAGTGCCCCTTGCTGGTCACCTTGGTATTAAGAGGACCAAGCAAAGGTTATCCATGCACTTCTACTGGCCCAAGATGGGGGTGAAAGTAGAAAGTCACTGCAGGAGTTGTGCCTCCTGCCAGTTATCTGGTAAGAGTGGCTCAACAATCCAAGCTCCATTGGTACCACTCCCAGTTGTCGGAATACCATTCGAAAGGGTAGGGATCGACATCATTGGTCCCCTTGACCCGCAGACATCCTCAGGCAATAGGTTTATCTTGGTGCTAGTCGACTATGCTACCAGATATCCTGAGGCCATCCCATTGAAAACTGTAACTGCCAAGTCAGTTGCAAAAGTGTTACTTGGCATCTTTACTAGGGTTGGCTTCCCTAAAGAAGTTGTGTCTGACAGAGGCAGCAACTTTATGTCAAAGTATATGCAGGCTATGTGGAAAGAATGTGGGGTCATCTACATGTTCTCTTCTGCATACCACCCCCAGACCAATGGTCTGGTGGAACGTTTCAACAGAATGTTAAAGAGCATGATTGGGGCTCTGGAAGAACCTCAGAGAAGAAAATGGGATCTTCTTTTACCATGCTTACTGTTTGCCTACCGAGAGGTACCACAAGAGGGTGTTGGTTTCAGCCCCTTCGAACTTCTGTCCAGTCATCCTGTACGGGGACCCTTAGCCATAGTCAAAGTGGGATGGGAGATGGCCACTCCCCCTGTTACTACCAACGTAGTAGATTATGTGCTGGGGCTCAGAAAACGGATGGTACTTCTGATGGGCTTGGTTAGTGATAAATTGAAGGCAGGACAAGCGCTGGTGAAACATTGGTACGACCAGAAAGCTTCCCTCATCAACTTTACACCTGGTCAGCAAGTCCTGATCATGAATCCCATAAGGCCTCAAGCTTTACAGGACAAATGGTCAGGCCCTTACACAGTGGTGGACCCCCTGGGTGAGGTTAACTATTTAGTGGACCTTGGAAGGCCTGGACAGGCTCCAAAAGTGTTCCGCGTAAATAGGCTGAAGGCTTTCGTCCCAAGAGTCGAAATCGCAGCACTGCTACTGGCTTCAGATGTTGAGGAAGAGGAGTCTGAACCTCTCCCCGACCTGTTCCAAAGCGGTCCTTCAGATAGCTCCTTTGAGGGTGTCCGAGTGGCCCCTCACCTGACTTCTAATCAGCAGGCTGAGGTGAAAAGTTTGCTTAGGCAGTTTTCCCCCCTGTTTTCACAGTCGCCTGGCTTGACACCTTGGTGCAAACATAACATAGACACAGGAGACAGTGTACCTACCAAAAGTAGGCGATACAGGATGTCAGACAAAGTACGGTCTTACATTAAGCCCGAGGTCAACAAGATGTTAGACCTTGGGGTGATTGAACCCTCTAGTAGTCCTTGGTCCAGCCCGGTGGTTTTGGTTCCAAAGGCGGGCACTTCTGAATTGAGGTTCTGCGTGGATTACAGGGCTCTGAATGCTGTCACCAAGACAGATGCACACCCCTTGCCTCGAACAGATGAGCTGGTGGATACTTTGGGTGCCTCCAAGTACCTCAGCACGTTTGACCTCACTGCTGGCTATTGGCAAATAGCTTTATCAGAACATGCCAGGGAGAAGACAGTGTTTTCTACTCCAGACGGCCTTTACCAATTCAGGGTAATGCCGTTCGGGTTGAAAAATGCACCTGCCACTTTCCAGAGGCTTGTGAATCATGTGTTGAATGGGTTGGACGAATTCTGTCTTGCATACCTGGACGATATAGCAGTTTTCAGTGCGACCTGGGAAGACCATGTGAAACACCTCGGGATTGTGCTCCAGGCTCTACAGAAAGCACACTTGACCATAAAGGCTAGTAAATGCCAGATTGGACAAGGCTCAGTGGTTTACCTTGAACATGAAGTAGGTAGAGGGAGGATACAGCCTCTTCCCAGTAAAGTACAAGCAGTACAAGACTGGCCTACCCCCACCACACAGACACAAGTGAGAGCCTTCTTGGGACTCACAGGGTATTACCGCAATTTCATGGCCGACTATGGCACCATAGCTGCCGCTCTGACTGCCCTCACTACTCTGAAGAAACCCAAGAAGGTAACTTGGACCGACGAGTGTGAGAAGGGCTTCAACGGCTTAAAAGAATCCTTGTGCCAGGCCCCTGTCCTCAGGGCCCCTGATTATCAAAGACCTTTTATTGTGCAGACGGACGCCTCTGACACTGGGATAGGAGCTGTACTATCGCAGGTAGATGAGAAGGGTAAGGAACACCCTATTGATTTTATTAGTCGCCAGCTTAAGGACAGAGAGCTCAGATGGTCCACAGTGGAGAAAGAATGTTTCTCTGTTGTGTGGGCCCTACGGAAGCTGAGGCCCTACCTCTATGGGACCCACTTCACTGTGCAAACTGACCATAAGCCCTTAAAGTGGCTAATGAACATGAAGGGAGAGAATCCAAAGTTGCTTAGGTGGTCCATAAGTCTACAAGGCTTCGACTTCACTATTGAGCATAGGCCAGGTGTCCAACATAGCAATGCTGATGGGTTGTCCAGAATGTTTAACCGACCTGAACACAAGACACATCCAGGGGTGGATTAGTTCCCCCTGTCCATAGTCTGTGAGGGGCGAGTGTTAGGAAAGATTTCTTAATTGTGGGTAATTTTCCTTCCATGTTGCAACCCCTAAGCTTTTTGGTGTTGTTTTCACCAGGATCTAGACTTTTCCAGAGAAGTGCAGCCTTCTGCCGCACTCCTCTGGGCTTTCGCTCCATTCTTAGGGGAAATTGACATGCCCTTAAGACAGTCAGTACCGGGAAACGTTGTTTTCCGTAGTTTCTTTATCATGTTGCAGCTTTTGCGCAACATGGCACAAGAGGGCACTGTAAGCTAAGTTACTGCTCTCTTTGGGTCTCTAGTCTGCTGCAGGCCCTAGATACTCTCTTGGGATTGTTAACGAAGGGTACAAGTGAATCACGGACGGGACTGGTGGCAGCGATCGTTTCTTTGTGTTTTTGAGCTCCTTTTGCCGTTTAAGCGCGTTTCTCGCGCTTAGCCCAAAATGGTGGCCTGGCTCCCAAAATGGCCAGACCACGAGGCTCATTGATTTGTCCGCTGACCGTACTGCCCCTTCACCTTCCCCAGGTCGAGCCGACCCGGGGCCTTCCTTATTTGGGCATGTACTTTCCCCTTGAAATAGTGGGAACAACTATTCTCGGCATCTTCACCATCTCCTGCACTTAAGCCTTTCGGAAGTGTCTCTGGGCCATCCAGCAGACTGACCAGCCTACCCAGGAGTCTTGCTCTGTAACCGCTGTCAGGTTGTGTTGTATTACGAGTCCTCGTCACTCTCACACGATTCGTACACTTGGCATTCCCAGGTCTGAAGTGAGTAGTGTACATTTGGCTGAAATACACACGGCCGCTTCGTTGCAAACTGTGCGGGTTCACTGTGTTTGGGACGTCCTCAACTTCACTTCTGCTGCTGCGGAATCTACACGACGACGAGACGTCCCCTGCTCCTATCTGAACCTGCCAGCACTGAAACTGACGTGGAGAAGCCTGGGTCTGCTTGCATCGGGGACCGGTGAGTAGCATCGCTAGGAACTGGTCGCCCTCCTGCAGGAGCCCATAGCTTTTCCCCGCTGTGTCTAACAGCACGCCTTTCCGTACTCGCGCTCTGCTTAAGCCCACAGTGGAGGCTGCGCTTGAGTCGCGGAGCTCTGTTCATCTTCATTTGTCCACCGAACTAAACTGCCTGATTTCCTCGAAGAGACTCCCCTTTTTGCCCGCTGGCACCCGCGTGTGCAGGTACTTTTGAGCACAAGGCTCCACTCTTCGTATGGCTTGGACTTCCTTTTAGTTAGGTGCCTCTGAAGGTGGACTGGGTCTAATTATTATTCGCACTGCCTGTTTTCCTCCCCATCTAGGTGGTCTACACATTTTGTGCGTCTAACTCGTTAGACTCGTTTGTATTTGTATATATATTGTATTGGTTTGGTATGTGTTGGTTTACTTGAGTTTTATTGTGATTTCTCGCTACGGTCAATGTTACAAATGCCTTGTAATAAATGTGTATATATTTTTAATATAACACCTGCTTGGAGTAATTTGTAAGTGTCCTTGCTTTGTGTACTCATTGCAGGCTTTCAGTCACCCTCACCCCTCTTGAGACCTAGTCTTGACCGCTACGATCGCTACCCTGATTGGTCTGGCTTGTCCAGAGGTTAACCTGTTCCAAGAAACTAGTCTGGCCTTCTGAACCTCTGAACCTCTGCCCCTCCCGGACAGAGTTCAGAAATCCGTCTTAACAATAACGTTGAGAAATCTATGGGAGAATGCTATCCATTGAAGGCAAAATGACTTGTGGTAACGCTCCTTGTGGGGAGTGGTAGAGGAGTTGTTTGCACAGTTGCACGTTGTGTTTGGCCTAGCATTTGATTAGCTTAGCCTTTAAAAAAAGGAGGAAGACTTTATGAGGAGGTTGTGTCTAGTTGTTTCTCATGGAATTTTCTTTTTCTCTTTGTTTAATGTTTTTCATATTTCCGTGTTATTGGAACTTATTACTTTGGCTTCTGAGCACGGGGGCATAGCACATGCTACAAGTCTGGTTGCCAATGTCAGGTCGAGGAGTGATGGGGTCGAGGTTTAGCTGCCATATCATCTCTTTTTGGGTCTTTGCTTTTGTCATTGGGGCCATGTAGGAGGATGAGGACCCACTTCCCTTAATCAGAGTTGTTAACAAATTTCTTCACAGTTAACTGAATCATGTCGCCCCTGAGCCATAGATGTACTAGGGCAAAAAAAGTCTGATTTCTGCCGCCTACCTAAGGGTTGGTCACATATAGTGCTCTTGGAGAAACATCAAAGGTGTTGGCTTCTACTGCCCTTGGTCAGCCTATTCTGGGGAGGGGCTTGTATAGCACAGCTATCAGCTTTTAGTATCTTTGCAATGTAAAGGAAATCCCAGAAGAAAAGAATCATTGGAAAAGGGACTTGGATGTCTCTTCTTGGCAAGCCACCAGCATTTTAAGCAACCCAAAATCAAGGGGATGATCAGAGGAAAGAAATTCTAGAGAATGTCTCCTTAGTGGTTGAATATCTTACTTCCATTATTTGTTTTCAGAAGCAGCAGACTTCTGCCAAGCAGTGACTTGAATGTGAAAGTAGACGTTGGGGGGAACACTTTCCCTTTTGCTGCATTTTAGCCTCATTGTGTGATACCCCCAATATTATTGCTGTTTTTCTGTTTCTTTCTAGTAGGTGAGGTTCTTTTCAAACCACACTTTGCAGTGCAATTCATGTTTTATGAAACTCCCTCGTATGGCAACCAGAAAAAGCGGTACTCGCCCAGGCAGTGTTTTTGGTGCAAGCTCATGGCAATGTTTTATTTTGTACTTGTTGATGCTTCTGTGCACAATTCATTAATGCATGGTTTCCCCATCTTCTCTAATTGTTTCTCTATCTCTGATCCTTCTCTCACTATGTCTGGTAGGAAAAAGCTTAAGAAGGACACACTGGTCTCCAATCCAGGCCTTCCTGTCGCTGACACCTATGTCAGTGCTTCCGCCACAGAGACTCTCACCAACATCATCTTTGTTGTTCCTTAACCCGACCTATGGACCGTACCCTTCATATGGTGGCTCTGCTCTCTCCTTACTCCTCCTCACCCGTTAATGGTGGCACACGTTGGGAGGTCCTTTTAGCCTCCTTCCATTCCTCCAGAGTCGTCATTAATGTCTATCTCAATGGTACCATCCTAGTTCAAGGGCCTCAGCTCAACCTTGTACTTTTCAATAGGCACCTCCCTGGCCTCAAACTTTTTTCCTTCTGCCACCCTGGCTACCTCTACGCTGTCCCCTTGGCTACCTTCGTCCACCACCCTTTCTCCCTTGCCACCTCCTCTTCTCTGGCTCTCTTGCCATCTACCTCCTTGGCTCCCTTGCCACCCCCTCCCTCTGCTACTCTGAATCCCTTGCCAGCTTTGGCTCTCCTGGCTCCATTGCCTCCCTCGTCCAGATGCCTCTCTCCTGGCTACCTCGGCTCCCTTGGTCGCAACCTCTCTGGCCCCTCTGCCATCCGCATCTTCCTTGACTCCTCTACCGCCTCCTCTCTCTATCTCCCAGGCTCCTCTGCCACTTCTAGTGGGGACCTCTGTACCCATCCCCGGAAGTCTTTCAAAAGTGGCAACCTGCTCCACACTGCTACTCTAAACTGTCGCTCAACTGTCACAGTCCTCTGACATCTGCCACCTCATTGAACTGCTGGATCTAGATGTTCTCGCTCTTACCAAGACATGGTTTAATGCCAGCTCTCTCAAGTTATGACACTCTTCTCCCTGTGGGCTACAAGATCCTCTCAGAGCCCAGACGGAACATGCCTGGAGGCGGAGTTGCCATAATCTTTCCTGAGTGGATTCCTGTCTCCATCATTCCCACTCAAGCCTCTACTCCTCCTTTGAATGCCTGGTCTGAAGGCTCTATGTTTCTCCTTGCTCCTCTCTGAACCTGGTCACCTTCAACAGGCCACCTGGTCAGGCCCCCCCTCTTCCTCTCTGAATGGGCTGACCTCACTTCTTCTCACCTCTACCTCCCAGCTTCTCCTACTTGGGGACCCCAACATCTACCTGGACTCTCCTGACTCCTCAGGGCTTTTCTGCAACCTCTGCGACTCTTCCTTTCCATTCTACCCTGTGGGCTGACCCACTTTGCCGGACATAATTTGTATGCTCTCATCTCCTCTGATATCCCTCTCTCTAACCCTTGCACTACTCCCCTCTCCTGGACTGATCACTTTTTTCTCTCTTCTCACTTGAAGCTTCCTGTTCCCCTGGCAATAGCCCACCCAGCACTGCCACCCTCCTTCGCAGTCATCCGACTCACGTAGAGAATGTCAGTGGCAGCATTTGTCTCCACCTACTCCTGCGGCTGAATCCCATCCTGACACAGCCCTTTGCAACGTTCACCTTTCCATCTCTAACACTCGTGAAATCCTTGCCCCTGTTATGAGGATCCACTTGAAGCCTGCCAAAAAGTGCAATTCTTGATACAACTCTGACCTGGCTGCCCTGAAACGCAAGTGTAGAGCAACTGAACAGAAATGGGGAGTTTCAGGTTCACTCTGTGATAAACTGGCCTGCCGCATACTTTAAATTCAATATAGACTCTCCATCCTCTCGACAAAGAGTCTACATTCAAGGCCTCATCTCCGCGGCATCTAACAACACAGCCGAACTTTTAAAAATCTGCAAGGAGCTGGCCAATCTTACTGCAGTATCTTCCTCTATCACACCCACCCAGGCCCTCTGCGCGGCCCTGGCCTCTCATTTCACCACAAATATTTAGTACATCCTGTCCTCACTCTCATCTGCTCCCCCCTCCTCTCCTCCCTCTCTCCTGTCGCACCCGATGAGGTTTCCAGACAGGTCCGGTCTATGAAAGTCTTATCCAAACAGGTGTCTCCCTGCACCTCCAGAACCGTTAGTACAGCATTTACTCTCTCGCTCCAGCTTTGGCGATATCTGCAACCACTCCTTTGCACTGGAGTTTCCCCCTCTCTGCTCAAGCACTCTAGTACACCCCCTGCTCAAAAGGCCTTTTGCAGACCCCTCCATCCCGGCAAACTGTCGCCTAATTTCTATCACTCCTTTGCCGGGCAAGCTCCTGGAGAAATTGGCTATCTCACAGCTACCCCTCCACACTGAATCTGTAGGTTCTTTCCATGACTATCAATCTGACTTCAGAGCAGCCAGAGGCACTGAAATTGCTCCCCCGAACACCTGTGAAGATTTGCTCTCTAATCTTGAATTTAACTCTCACTCTGTCCTCATCCTTCTCAACCTTTCTTCTGCTTTTGACAAAGTGAGCCACAACATCCTGATCACTGGTCTCCGAGATACCCTGGGCATCACGGATCAGGCTGTGGCGTGGCTATCCTCTTTCCTCTTGGACCAACCTTCCCAGGTTGGACTTGGGTCCTTCCTCTCCTCCATCACACTCTCAACATGTGGTGTTACCTAGGGATCTATCCTCTAGCCCTGGTTTTTCAATGTCTATTTGGCCCCTTTGGCCCGCTTGATCTCTACCTTTTCCTCTAACTCTGTGTTATGCGGATGACACGCAGCTATCTTTCAGGCTACCCTCGGCCGCCTGCTCCCCGCTCATCCGTGGCTGCCTTTCCGCTATTCAGGAATAGTGCGCTTCTAATGATCTCTGCCTTATTGCCAGTAAAACAGAGATACTTCTCATTGGGACCCCTGCTCCTGCTTTTCCCCTTAAACTCTGGCCAGCCTCCCATGGCCCTGTGCCCTCACCCTCTTATGGGGTAAAAGACCTTGGGGTCATCTTCGACTCCACTCTCTCCTTCTCTCCACACATCAGACATCTCCAAAAAGTCACATTTCCAACTGCACCTCCTCAGAGGTAGTCTACCTTTTATCACCTTCCCCCAGATGCTCACTATCTCCAGAGCCTTGGCTCTCTCTAGGTTTGACTATTGCAACAGCCTCTTTCTCATTCTACCTAACTCTACCCTCCACCCTCTGCAACTCATCCAAAACAGGACCGCAAGACTTATTCTTGGCCTCAAGCCCAGGGACCGTATCTCTCCTGCTCTGAAATACCTCTTCTGGCTCTGTGTGGCTGCAAGGATCGATTTCAAGACCCTCTGTATCATCCACAAAGCCTTCTGGGGCCAGGGCCCGTACTATCCCCAACAATCTCTTCCCAAGTACCTTCCTTCCAGAGCCCCCCGCTCATCTACTTCCAATTCTTGCGGGTGAGTTGCTACTCCAAGCAGAGACTGGGTGGTAGATCTCTTTACTCTGTAGGTGCCTCCCTCTGGAATGGCCTCCCTGCCACTCTCTACCTTGAGCCGAACCTCTGTAAGTTCCGGAAGCTCCTCAATACCTTATTTTCTCCTCTTCCTTCTCTCTGTCTCACCCCAGCTAACCTTTCTCCTCATCCTTTTCTCTCTGCCTTCCCTCTGCTATCCTTCCCTGCCTCCTGCTCCGTCACGTTAACTGGCTGCATGGTGCTCCTCTGATTCATACTGGACACCTGTCGAACCCGCCCCCCAGCTCCCTCTTCTCAGTCCCTAGCCCTTGCCTTCGGGCCCTCCTGCACTGCCACCTGGCCTACCTTGCACTTAACCCCTAGTCCTGGTGATGTGTTTATTTGTTGGGGTCCCCTACTGGACCACATTCTGAGGAAGCTGGGAGAAACACAAGAGGCACTGTGAACTTTGCAAAAAAAATGGTTTTCTAATTCTCCAGCATGGGGTCTTGCATGTATTCACATGCTCATGAATATTCCCCGTCGTCAGTCTGGGAATCCTCAGTAAAAATTAAAGCAGTTTAGCTTAAAGCTAAAACTGCTTGTCTCCCCTATAGCCTATCAGTGTCCTTTGAGTCATACTGTCCCCAGTCATTGATGCTCGTCCCAAGCTACACCCCTAGTGGCCATCTTCAGATTTTACCACACGTTTCTAGTGTTTGCATTCCTTGTGCTTCGCTCTTCAGAAATTGTTAGTTTCTAGCAATGTTTTGCTGTTTTTTGAAGATATTCACCATCTCTTCTTCGTCAACCGTCACGCAGTGACTTCAGGCGGCAGGGACCCATTGCCAGCGAAGGTCTTCGGTCCATTGTCGGATCTTCAGCTCACGGTGCCACAGCCCCATGCTTCGGCATTGCTTCGAAAACCATGACGGATGCCACAAAGAAAAGTATTTTCAGTTCCTGCGAAAACAGCTGCTTGAAGAATATTTTCATTGAGGATCAGCACCTCAAGTGCATTTACTTCCTCTTACGTCCCGTCCCCTTTCCTCCATACTGCATAGGCATCCCTTCCTAGGGACAGGAGACAGAACCTTTTTCACCAGAAAAAAAATGTCTTCCCATTTAAATTTAGAGGTGCGCAGGGGTGCGGCCCTGGGAGCATTCTCTGCTCTCAATCTGCCCTCTGGCGCCACACTCCAGTCCTCTTTTCCGTGTCGACAGGAACAGGCCAAATTCCAAATTCACCAGCGCTCCTGGATTTGGCTTCGGCCATGTAATTCCACATGTGGATACTTCTTCTCTTCTGTCTTTTTGTATGTTTATCATTCAGGTACTCGGTCCTCAGGTGTCACGCTCCTCCCCGGCGCATGTTGACTTCTACAGGGTGCAGTAGGTGTCCATCCTGAGACAGGCTCTTTCCAACTTCAGACCCCCACACCCTCTGCCTACGTTGCCTTGGCCCAGACCACGGCTGGCTACCTTGCACCACGTGCGACGCACATTCCTCGAGGTCTCTGAAGAACAGATTAGCCAGGTGGAGGGAGCTCTTGCAGAGATCTCCTCCAGAGGACCCGAAGGATTTCGTCAATCTTCGATCCAGGGCCACTCCTTTCCAGCGCACCCCGCAAGGGAGACTCCTTTCCAGGGATTCGCCTGCGCGGGAGGAACCGATCAGGTTCTCATACCAGCACGACTACCTAAGTCAGCTACTGGCCGGCTGGCGGAGGGATCAGTGGATCCTTCTGATGACAGTGCTGAGGGACCAGAAGGCTCTTTTACTGGGTCTTCACCCAAGGTGCCACGCCCTAGTACCTGTATCATATCCGAGGGGGTGCCTATACGCAGTTCTACCAACACATCCGCACAGGGCGAACTGCCTACCAGGTCTTGGTCCGAAGAGCAGGGTAGGCCTCATGATCCACACTCAAGAGTCCTGGACGAAGCTGGGCCCAGTGAGCCAAGCAACACGATGCAGGCACGTGGAAGGCAGCTCGACAAGATGGCCGCCGTGGCAGATATTACAGACACCCGCCCGATACCGCACCAAGGAAGGGAGCAGGTGGAGGAAGGAGTGTCAAGGTGGGACTGGTGTCAACCAGGTATGTGGCTTACAGCCTATTCTTCGTTGGTTCAGGGCAGGTTCCAGCTGCGTCCATATGGGCAGGGCACGTAACAGCTCCAGCAGCCGCACGCTACCCCGTCAATATCACTTACCAATCCTCCGGCCTGTGAGGACAGATTTTTCAAAAGGTTCAGCGGGCTTATGAAATCTCTTCTGATGGGGGTCATCCTCAGGGACGCCATCATGTACGTGCTCCTGCCGATGGCTCTGGCGCCGCAGGTCCCAGTACAGGCGCCCCCGGCCCCTGTGCAGCCCGCTCCAGCCCCCCAACCGATAGTGCAGACGGTTCCGTACCAGCCTCCGGCTCTGGTCTCCACACCTCAGCCTTTGGCTTCCAGCACCCCTCTACCGGTGCCGGACCAAAACGGACTCCCAGGTGGACACAGATGAAGAAGAGGACCCCGACACACCATCGTCAGCCAAGGCCTTTCACTAACGTCTTGCAGTGCTGGCAGAGTACTTGGGCCTTCCTCAACCCGAGGTCGAGCAACCATCAGAGGGGGAGGCCTGTTACGGAGAATTCTCATTCAATGGCTAAGTTCCCTTACCTAGTGAGTCCCCCAGCACCTTTGCTGGATATCTGGAGTTTATTTTTTCCACTTGGTAAGAGTGTACCCCTTTTTCCCACTCTTACCTGTATTTTGCCATGAGTATTTCAGCTGTTTTGTGATTGTGGACTCTGGAGTACACCACTTCAGTAGCCCCCTTCTTTTGTGTGTTACACAGCACCTTCAGTGCAGTGACACAGGGCTGTCTTCTAGACTTCCCACCGACGCCATTTCTGAGGCTGACTACTGTCCCCCAGAAAAGGGTAAAGTTGCCATTAAACCACAGATCCATTACACCCCATCTTATATGGAGTACTGGAAAGGGTTAATCCTTAGCCCTTTTTATGTGTACCTCCTAGAGCATTGTTTCGCTCTTTCTCTCAGTGGTATCTACCCTAACTTTTCTACCGCGATTATACTATATAAACAAGGTATTGTATTAGGCTATTATATTAGCCTCGAACTTAAACCGGCTTGACCAAATACTTTTTCTTTTGGCTCCGGTCGGGTTTATTCGCCATTTCTTTTTGTTGAAGTCCTTCTTGTGTTTTACTTTGCGCGGCAAACCAGGTTTGCCTTCTTTGTTCACTGTCTTTTGGTGGGCTTCTGCCAAGAAGCCCTCCTCTAGGCGCCTGGGTGTCTAGGTGGGCTGAATGTGAGGGAGGGGTGTAGTCACCCCCTGCACAGTGTATCCTAGGAAACCCAAGTTGCACTTTGCCACGATTGGCCGGACAAACCCCCTGCTGCGTGATTGACACCCAGGCTTTGCGAATGGGGGATTTTTGCATAAAAGGCAGGACTCTTGGGTTGGAAGTTGGAGTCGCCACTGGAACTACAAGGAACCGAAGAGAAGCGGAGAAGAAGTTGACTGCTGCAACTATCCCGTCCCGGAGAAGCCCTGCTGCAGTCCTGAGCTATCTACCCTTCGACCAGAGGAGATCCAGTCCGGAGTTTTCTTCCCTTGAGCTTGGTGGGGATAACCAGCTCATCTTCTACAGCCAGAGGATCCTCTTCGTGGTCAAAATCGCTGCACATTGCTGTAGTGGTCCGGATAGCCATCTGAGGAGGCTCTCCTATTTTTAAGGAGCGCACCTTTTATTCACCGTCGCTGCTGCCGGCTTCATCCCTGTGTGGTGCAGACCCCTCCAGACGTCCTCCTTCGGATCGAAGCTCCAGGAACCGAGGGTCTGCAGGAAACTACCAGGAACAACTGCCGTGGCACCAGCTTCTTCCTTGAATAAGGTAGTGTGTTCTGCTTGAGGAATTTGGGTGAATCCCTTTTCTTCATTTCCAAGGCTTGCCCTTGTCTTCCCTCCTTCTTGTAACTTTTGCTTCCTCTGTTGACAATATCAAAGTACTCCTGGCTACGCTGAATCGTTAACTATCTGACTGTGTGATCCTCAACAACAGGAACCCGGTTCCACTTGACACTTGCTCCTGCCTATTGACATTTGAATTTCTGTCTAAGAGTGTTCTCTGATCCTCTCTGCCTTGACAAAAGTATTGCGTATGATTTTTGCCCCCAACTCTCTCTGGGTATCTCAGGTGCGAAGTGTGTTTTTACCCCGGTAACATTTCTTGCCGCGGATACGCGTTTCTTTAGTAAGACCGAACTGTCATTACTGTCAAAAAGTGATCGCAAGTGTATTCCGGTAACGTCTTTTGTTTCATAACACCGGTCCACTAAAACACAGGGTACTTACCTTGAAGTATACCGTACAAAGTGAATTGGTTAGTTGTAGTATATTTTTCGTGTGGTTTTTGAATTAATAGAAGTGTCGTGTTTATAACTAATGGTTTAAAAATAAATGTACTTATATTATTTACCTGAAACCTTGAGTCAGTGTTTGCTTAAGTCACAGTAATTGTGGTCCCTTTGTGTAATCTCTGCTACTGCTCGTATACTCTTGAGATAAGCCTGGCTGCTCCTCTACTGCTACCACTTTAACATAGTAGTACAGGCGTGTACCAAAAGTAAAACTTGTATTGCCACCTGTAGTCTTCATTGTGTGTAGTGGTCCCTAAGGGCACTGCACAGGATTCTGCCTAACAGGGTCCTCGCCGAAGCCTTCATGCTGCGTCCCGCAGCGAGAACAGGGATCCCGATGCAGAAGGACGTCGTCACCTTGACAAAAAAGGGCTGCTCAAGCCGTACTCGGTCCAGCCGGTCAATCGACGCCTGGACACCAAGTACAGGCAGATGGAGGGGGATACACTCTTGCTATCTGCCCACCCGCAGTCGCACTCCTCTGTGATGGCTGCAGCATGACTATACTCCAAGCCTCAGTCGTCCTCGGCTTCCTCATACGTGGTGCTGCTAGGCAAGGAGGAGAAGATCTTGGAGCCGTACGGGAAGAAGCTGCATTCCAACGGGTCCCTGCATCTTCATCAAGCCAACACGGATGCCATGCTGGCAGCCATTAACCAGAGGCTTTGATGGGAAATTGCTGAAGCTCTTCCGGTGCACATCCAATCACGATTCAAGGCGGGACTGGAAGAGGCCAAGATGGTGGCACAAGACATCATGGAGTCCACCGTGGCCCACATTGACACCTCTGGCTGTGCCATCTGCATTGCCACTGACATGAGAAGAACGGCCTGGCTCTATGCTACAAAATTCAACCCGGATGTCCAGGATCGCATCCTAGACCTGCCGTTCAAAGGTGGTGACCTCTTCCACTCCACTACAGACGAGGAGCTGGATAAATAGAAAAACGGCTCACAAACGGCAAAGTCTTTATCCATCCTTACGAAGACCACGCCCAAGAAAGGAGGTTCAGGCAACTGGACCGCTCGCCGACCCAACATCTGCTCAAGCAACAAAAAGGGGTCTGGGGGGGTAAGGGCTTTTTCCAGTACCCACTCTGCAACAGCCTCAGAGGGAAAGAAGACATGACACGCCCCTCTGGCTTCACGTGTTTCCAGGGGGGGGGCAGGCTTTCTCTCCATACACACTTCTGGCGCCAGAATTTCATGGACCCCTGGATCCTCTCTGTAGTATCCACGGGGGACTGCCTACCCACCCCAGCCTCTCCTCCCTCTTCCCCGCCACTCCCACAGATTGGGATAGCAACTCTTTTGGCTGAGATCTATTCGCTCGTCGAGATCCAGGCAGTGGAGGAAGTCCCAGCCTCCCAGTGAGGCTTGGGCTTCTACTCCAGGATTTTCGCCATTCAGAAGAAGAACCATGCTGGCCTGAGAGTTGTGCTGGACCTTTCCACCCTCAACCTCTCCCTACCTGTGCAAAAATTCAAGATGGTTACACCAGCCTTAATAGCAGAGAGATTGTGCAAGGGATACTGGATGTGCTCCCTGGATCGGAAGGACGCTTACTTACATGTCCTGATTTGGCAACTTCAACGTTCTTTTCTACGATTCAGGATCATGGGCTACCATTTCCAATAGAAGGTGCTTCCCTTCGGCCTCAACTCGGCCCCCAGGGTCTATACCAGGTTGATGAATACAGTGGCGGCCCTCCTCGGGGCTCAGGGCCATCACATATATCCGTACCTCGATGACTGGCTCGTCAGGGCTTCATCTTCGGAAGCGGTGCACCGCACTTCCCACGCTCTTATGAATACACTGCACAATCTGGGCTTTTCACTCAAGAAGTCGTAGCTGCAGCCCACGCAGACTGACTTTCTTGGGCTCATCTAGGACACATGCTCCGAGAGAGTTTTTCCTTTGGAGGACAAGATCACGGCCATCAAGAGGGCCACTGCGCACTTCCTTAGCAGAGAAGTGACATCGGCCTGGTGGTACCAACACCTACTGGGTCTCATGGCAGCGGTCCTACTGGCCGTCCACCACACGAGACTCAGGATGAGGAGGGTATAGCTGGCACTTAGCAGCATCTTGGAACCAGGAGCAGGGCTCTCAGGAGGCGGAGATGATCAACATTCCTCCTTCTCTTCACCCGGGCCTCACATGGTGGTTCAGGGACTGCAACCTGCGGACGGGCAAACCTTTCCAACAGCCTACCCCACAGGTCACCATCACTTCGGACTCCTCTCTTGAGGGATGGGGGGGCCACCCTGGACAACCACTGCGTCCATGGCACCTGGACCTGGCAGGAGCAGGAGTACCACATCAATTGGCTAGAACTGAAGGCCATCTGGTTAGCTCTCAGAGCCTTCCTTCCGGTTATCGAGGGCAAGGTCATCCTCATTAAGACAGACAACTCAACCAGCATGTTCTATGTCAACAAGCAGGGAGGTACCAGGTCCCCTCCACTGTGCAGGCTGGCGGTCAGCATGTGGGAATGGGCCCTGGAGAACAACATATACCTCACGGCCGTTCTCCTTCCGGGATAATCCAACCTGGAGGCGGACAGGGTCAGCAGAGTGGGAGCGGGCAATTACGAGTGGCAATTGAACAACCTCATGAGGCAGGAGATCTTCAGCAGATGAGGACACCCCCAGGTGGACCGTTTTGCCACCCGGGACAACAGGAAGTGCCAACAGTTCGCCTCCTGGCAGGGCCCCGGCACCATGGGCGACGCATTTCAGATTCAGTGGAACGACATAACAGCATACGCCTTTCCGCCCACACTACTGATACACAGGGTGATATGCAAAATCAAGGAATTCGCCACCTCAGCGTCATTCTAGTTGTTCCATGGTGGCCAGCCAGGCCATGGTTCTCGGAGCTTCTCAGCCTCTCAGAGAGACCACTATTCGCCTTCCGACGAACCCCGAACATCTTCTGGCGCAGCACGGCGGAAGGGGTCATCCACCCCGTGCCACAGAAGCTAGCACTCACAGGTGGTTCCTGAGCACATCACGCTAGGACACATTAGCGGAGGATAAGGTCAGTGGGGGAGGAGGAGGGGACAACCGGGTGCCTTCAGTGTAAGACCTCAACAATGATGTATGGAAAACAGGATGGCGCAGGTAGGACTAACCAATAAGAGACAGGGTTTATTACGCGTTGTACATGATAGGGACCCACAAAATGGGGAAAGAACTTCTTACAACCGGGAATGTGTACGTGATGTGTGGATAGCCATACTCTATCACTGGGTGTATACATTGGCACCGGACGGCGATATCGATTGGCTGACAGACCTACTGGGGTCTGAGCTTTTCATAAATGGAGACTTGCTTGGGCATGGATGGTTTGAATGTCTCAGATGCATGTATTAGCGGCAGGAATAGGTGATGGCGGAGAACCCACAATTAGGTCCGTTCGTGGTTGTTGGCCGTACAATACATAGAAAACCCTGTCGAGGTCTGAGGCGCATTGTTATAAGCAAACTCTGCATGTTTCAACATATTCAGCCATGTCGTTTGGTATTGTACACACAGACAACGTATTTATTTCTCAAGAGTTTGGTTAAGACGTTCTGTTTATCCATCCGTTTCTTGGTAGTAGGCTGAAGAGAATCACAGATGTATGCCCAACATAGATGTTAAAGCCCTCCAGACCCGTGGGGCGAATTGCGATCCTCTGTCTGAGAAGATGACTGTGGGGAGGCCAAAAAGACAACAAAAAAATAACGGAAATAGAGGGCAGTCAGGGTGGGTGCTGAGGGGATACCAGCACAAGGAATGAAGCAAACCATTTTAGTGAAACTGTCGACTACGACCCATATCGTATCATGTTTATTCCGTACTGGCATTTCAGTGATGAAATCCATGGTAACCATGTACCACGGTTTGTACGGTATGGGCAGTGCCTGAAGAAGACCTATAGGTTTACCTGTATGACTTTTTCCCTGGGCATAGACCGCACAGGTATTCACATAGTCGATAATATCCCGCTTCATCTTTGGTCACTGACACCAGCGCTGTAGCAATAGAATAGTCTTGTTTGGACCTGGATGGGCCAGAGTCTTAGCATCGTGGGACCATTGTAACACCGACTGTTTGGTGCAAGTAGAGGTAAGGAATAAACGTCCTTGCAGATAAGGCATGCCATCCTGATAGTCCACATTCCATTCGGATAGGTCGGTAGGGAGGTGTAGCACCCACACCCTAACCAGACCCAGCATGTCTAGGCACGTGGCACACAAGCAAATTAAATGGGTAGAGTGCAGTACAGTGTCTGGACAAACCAGCAACTCCATTCCCCCTGACTGGCGGGACAGGGAGTCCGCTTTGCCATTCTTGAAGCCAGGATGGTGTTTCATGCAAACATTAAATGCATAGAAAAACAAATGCCACCGTACCTGCCGAATGTTAGAACATTTAAGAAACACCATATCTAGAATGTTAAGGTGGTCTGACAATACTGATACAGGGTGTTTAGTACCCAGGAGATGGTGTCTCCAAACACAGAAGGCGTCTTTGACTGCCAAAAGCTCCTTCTCAGTAACTGTATAGTAGAGCTCAGAGTTTTAGTTTCCGTGAATGAAATGCAATGGGATGCTGAACACCCATAGCGGGGCAATCTCGGGACAAAATAGCCCTTAGCGCAAAGGATGAGGCATCAGCTTCGACCGAGAATGGAAGGTCAGGGTTTGGATGTTGTAGAACAGGGGCTGTCATGAAGGCCGTTTTGAGTGCCTCAAAAGCTTCCTGCTCCATGGAAGACCAAACAAATTGCACCTTGGCACTTGTTAATCTTGTCAGCGGTGCCGCTATAGAGAAGTTCTGAACAAATCAGCGCTAGAAGTATACAAAACCAAGGAAGGTCTGCACAGCTTTTACCGTGCTGGTTACCGGCCATTTATTGATGGCTGTGGTTTTAGCGGTACACGTAGTGACCGTAGGAGCCGAAAGCATGTATCCAAGAAATTCCACTTCTTGAATATGAAAGACATTTTTCTGCTTTAGCATATAAAGAATGATGACGTACTTTTCACAGGACCTCTGTAACATGTGGCACGTGTTCCTGATATGATGGAGAATAGATGAGGATGTTGTTTAAGAAGACCACTACGTCTGAATCCCGTATATCTCGAAAAATATTGTTCATGAAGTGTTGAAACGTGACAGGGGTGTTACGTAGCCCAAATGGCATTACCAGACATTCATATAGACTGTATCTGGTGAAAAACTCAGCCCTCAGCCTTCCACTCGTCCCCCCTGCCGCATTCGTACCAACTGACTGATATCAATGGGATAGGGTACCTGTTTTTTATCATGATGTTGATTTTTCTGTAATTCACACATGGTCTTAGGTCTCCCTCGCGTTTGGGTACGAAAAATATAGGCCGTGGGGGAGTGCGAATGACGATTGTGATCCATCTCTGATGCCTTGTCTAGATATTCTTTCAAGGCCAGATCTTCTGTTAGAGTTTTCGGAATATATACGTCCCGGTTTGGTATGACTGCATCAGGCACGAAATCAATTGGGCAGTCGTAGGGCCGATGGGGTAGCAGTGTTTCTGCTTGTTTTTTATCAAATAAGTCTGCAAACGTATTGTATTCTGTTGGGAGTGCAGATGTTATTGCACCTATAAGATGACTAATGGACACAAGAGCCTGAGTCAGAGTGTTGTCAATTTTTCTTGGAGACAATGTTCCAGACAATGAGGAGATGAAAGGTCAAAGAACACCTTTCCCAGTCAATCCCAGGGTTATGTTTGGTCTACCAGGGGATCCCTAAATAATACCAAATTGTGGAGCTGCAATAAGGTCCAGTGAACGCAGTTCCGAATGGTTGGGCATCAAGTTTAGCAGAAGTATGCAAGTATGCTGCATAATAGGGCCAGAGATCAGTGCAGTGCCATCTACTGCCCTGACAGGTTCTGGTGCCTTTTTGTCCATGCGTGGGATGGACAAGGAGTTTGCTAAGGTGATGTCAATGTGTGCCTGTAGCCGGAGTCTAATAGCACTGTGACATCAGCACTGGGGGAACCGGTGTTAGGCAGAAACCTGTGCAGTTCCCTTAGGGACCACTGCAAAAGGCTTAGGAATACAGGTGTTGGCAGTAAACCCAATTGATAGCAGTCTGTACCACAGAGATTTACCTGATAGCTGTGGCTGAGCAGCCAGACTTCTCTCAAGAAGAGTTAGACAGTATATAGAGTATACAAAATAGGTACAGGGATACAGTAGCACAAGCAAACACTGACCAGAGCTTGGGTATAAAAGTTTCTGATGTTTGTTAATCTGCTTAGAATCACATGCTGTGCATAGGTCCGACATCCAGTGGTCACTGCGGAGTATTGCATTTTGTTTTTCGTAGTCGAAAAGGGACGTCGACAAGGCGTGTCTGAAATACTATCCCTATAGTGACGTGCGTTGTACCCACAATCCCTCACGCGTCGAGGTCCCACAGATTGTTTTTTTCTGCCCAGCTTCTGGTCGCCTTTACGCAGAGCTCCTCGAGAGACATTGCAGATTTCTTCTCCTCGACCTTTGGTCGTTTTCCTACGTAATATATAACACATCGATCCCTCCCTCGACGCAGTTGTGAAGCTGTCTCCGCCGAGCAAGATCTTCGACGGAGGGGACGAGTGGAGGAGATCCTTCGGCGTTGCCGAACACGTGGCCTGGCCTCGCAGGCCAAATACAGTAGGGAGAGTGGGGTCATGGGACATCTCTGGTTCTTTTCTGAGAATGCCTTTCCTTTTCCCCTTCCTTTCCCTTGGGGTCGTTATCACGATTTATTGCCTCGGCTATGGAGAGGACACCCTTTAGGTTTTGCCCGCTTTGCAAGGGCAAGTTTACTTGGAAGGACACGCATTCACGGTGTAACCGCTGCTTGCCCCTCGATCACAAAGAGGAGGGTTGCACGGCTTGTCGGCTTCTTAAGCCAAAGACTCTAAAAGACCGTAGGGTCAAGAGGTGGGCGGCCTACGCTATGTCGAAGGCCGATTCTTCACCCGCCGCTGCTACCACCGACAGTGACGAGGAACGTGATAACACGACCTCCGCTACGGAAGTCGTAGACCCCTCTAAAGAGCGCTCACGCTCTTCGTCGTCTGTCCCCGGCCCCGACGGGCTCGGCTCACGCCCTGCTTATGGGGATGAACACCCCGGCGACACTGACGCACACGATACCACACATAAGCACACAACCCATGGCTCTTCTTCGTCGAAGACGAAGAAAGCATCAGCGCCCAAGGAGACGCAGGTTCCACCGACGGCCTCCTCGGACCGTTCAGGTTCGAAGCCCCTCTCGCAGCCACAGCCGCGACCAGCGACTGGGCTTTCGGCAAATAAGGGCGCCGTACCCAAACCATCGGCTAGAGCGCACCAGCAGAGAGCGCACGCCGCCGTAGAACGATCGACACCCGCAACGTCAAAACCACAGCCCAAAGCTGACAAACGAGTCGCAGAGAGCTTGGCGAGGATCGTTGTAGCCGACGCCCAGAAGCGTACACCGAAAGACACGTCGAGCGCTACGCAAAGGTCGAAAGACACGCCGAAAAAGCCTGAAGAAAGACAGGGACTACCCCCTTCAGTCGGGGGGACCCCCAGCACACCGGAAGGCTTTTCGGAAGGCGACGGGACACTTTCCTCGACGTAATGGGAGAGTTCGAGCCGTTTTCAGCTAGATGACACTAATTTTCCCCCGCTAGACCGCTCAGGGGTACCCCATGAAACCATGGAAAGGCTCCATCTCTGCATGGAGAGAATGGAGAGGTTTATGAAGGCCCAGAACCCTCCTACTCCCAAGGGAATAAGAGAAGGGCCTCAGGAGGACCCCAAGGCCAAATTCCCGAGACTATTCAATCCCCAGCAGGCCACAGCCTCAGATTTCCATAATGTGTATGACCTCACTGGTGAGGAACAATACTTGGAGGAGGAGGATGCATTTGTGGACGCTGAAGAGGGGCAGAACCAGTAGGAAGGTCTGGAAGACAGCCCAGACATGGTAGGAGAAGGCTTCGGAGAAAATCCAGAAGAAGGACCTTCTCATCCCTGGCAATCCCCATCAGTATATTAGGACACTGATGTCCTGAACCTTAATCCTCCTGACAATTCACCTGTTAGAAACACGTCTCCCATTGACGATCAGCCCACATTCAATGCCCTGTTGTGCAGAGCAGCAGCACATTTCGAACTGGACACTGGGTAGATCTCTCCTGAAATAGACTTTGTGGAAAGAGTAATTAAGGAGAAACCCCCGGTCAGCCAGACCATTCCCCTCCTCGCTTCAGTGAAGAGAAGAATCATCCCTTCGCTATCCACACCCGCACTAATCAGAGGAGTTAATCCAAGAATTGAAAAACTTTTCACTCCTTCACCCTCAGACTCGCTGTACATCAGGGGACATTCCATTCCGGATTCCCTTGTAGTAACTAATACAAGGAAGAGGGCAGGGGTGCCGCTGCCCACCAGCGAGGCACCACCTGACAAGGAGGGCAAGAGTTTATATGTCCTTGCAAAGAGAGTCACATCCTCGGCTGCCTTTTCGGCAAGAATTGCGAACAACAATTCTTTGCTAGCTAGCTACGCAGACGCGCAGTGGGCCAAACTGCGCAAAGACGCAGAAGAAGCGCCGGAACCTCTACGTACACGCCTGCTATCAACTATTGGCGAAGGAACCCAGGTCAACCAGAGTATTGTAAAGAACTCTCTGGATGCTGCAGAGACAGCGGGACGTTCCCTGGTTCAGGGAATACTCCTAAAACGCCATGTATGGCTGCACAACTCGGGATTCAAACCGGAGACACAGGCGTCTTTAATAAATAAACCTGTTGAAGACTCAAACCTCTTCGGGAAAGCGGTGGATGAGGCTCTGGAGATGGCTAAAAAAGAGTTCGATACTATCAAAACTCTTGACCAGATCTCTAAGCCCACTACCAGACGCGGCTATGGCAACAAACGCTTTTTTCGTGGCCAACGCCAACAGCAGAATCAGCAGCAACACTACCCTGCCACCAATTATCAGACCAATAGTGGGCAGTACAGCCAAAGAGGCCAGCGCCGTGGCAAAGGGAGAGGTCGGGGGTCAACCCCCAGAGGCTCCCAAGCCCCCAATAACACCAAGTGATGCGAAGATTCGCGTCCCCTCCCATGCAACACCGGTCGGGGGCCGGATAACATCCTTTCTTCCAGCATGGGAGGGAATAACGTCAGACCGCTGGGTACTTTCCACCGTAGCCCACGGATACTGCATCGAATTCAACGGTTCCCCAACATACAGACCCCCGAGGGGACGACGCATGACACCGGAACACCTTGCCATCCTTCTCCAAGAAGTACAACAACTGCTGGAAAAAGGAGCCATAGAGGTTGTGCCTCTATCTCAGGTAACGGAAGGTATTTATTCAGTGTACTTCCTTGTACCCAAAAAGGATCTAACCATGCGCCCTGTATTAGATCTGCTCCCAGCGAACAAGTTTATCAAACCCCAGAAGTTTTGTATGGTGACCTTACAGGAAGTGATCCCACTGCTATCACAGGGAGATTACATGACAACATTGGACATGAAAGATGCATACTTTCATATTTTAATGTTGCCAGCGCACAGAAGATACCTCAGGTTCATGATAGAGGGCAAACACTACCAGTTCAGAGTGCTACCCTTCGGCATAGCATCGGCACCAAGGGTATTCACGAAGGTACTGGCAGTGGCAGCGGCCCACCTGCGCAGGTTGTCCATCCCAGTTTACCCTTACCTCGACGACTGGCTCATAACAGGGGATTCTTACGAAACATGCTTCTCCAATACCCAAAAGACTGTAGACCTTTTGTTCCAGTTGGGCTTCTCCATCAACGAAAAGAAGTCCAGCCTAGACTCCAGCCAAATCAAACAATTCCTAGGGGCTCTAATTCAAACAAAGGACAGCCTTGTCTTCCCCTCCTACGAGAGGGTCCAAAACATGCTGTTTCAGATCCCTCAATATGTGACTGGTCGAGAGGTGATGGTACGCAAAGCAATGCGCTTGCTAGGCATGATGGCGTCGTGTATTTATTTGGTACCTCACGCGCGCCTGCGCATGCGCCCTATGCAAGAGTGGCTCAACAGCCAGTGGTGTCAGGCCAGCGGACTATGGGACGATCTAGTGGTGGTCTTGCAGGCCTTGGTTCTCTCGCTACGGTGGTGGACAAAGGAAAACCTGGAAAGAGGGAAACCCTTTGCCACACCCGTGGCGGAAGCCACTCTAACCACAGACGCATCCCTCACAGGATGGGGGCTCACCTATCCCATCAGACTGCTCACGGAGTATGGAGTCCGAACGTAGCATCCAAACACATAAATCTACTGGAGCTACTAGCTGTGTTCAAGGCGCTAAAAGCCTTCCAGGAACACCTACAAGGCAAGACTGTTTTGGTCCTTACAGACAGCACCACAGCCATGTACTACATCAACAAGCGGGGGGGCACCCACTCTCCAGGACTGTCCAAACTGGCCCAAAATATATGGAAGTGGGCTCTCAAACAAAACATGTTCCTACTGTCACAACATGTACCAGGGGAACTCAATCTGCTGGCAGACAAACTCAGCAGAGACTTCCCCCTGCCCAAAGAGTACGAATGGCGATTGCACGAAGACATCGTCTTCGACGTCTTCACACAATGGGGATTCCCAGAAATAGACCTGTTCGCAACCCTGGAGAACTCACAATGCCAAAGTTACGCCTCCAGGTACCCCCAGAACCAATCCAAGGGGAACGGTCTGTCGATGCAATGGTCAGGGAAATTTGTTTACGCTTTTCCCCCGACTCCCCTTCTCAACAAGGTGGTGCACAAGATGCACCAGGAACAAGTGACCATGATACGGGTGGCCCCAATGTGGGCCCGACAGCCATGGTTCGCTCACTTGATGGAGATGTCTCTATCTCCCCCAGTGAAACTCCCCTGCCCTTACAACATGCTGTCACAAGACAAGGGCAGGACTCTGCATCCATGCCCCCAGAACATGAATTTAGCAGCTTGGCTCCTGAGATCATAGAATTCGGACATCTACAGCTCCCGCAGAGATGCATGGACATCCTCAGGGAAGCCAGAAAACCTAACACTCGCCACTGCTATTCTAGCAAGTGGAAGAAATTTGTCATCTGGTGCAGAGGAAAAAGCATCAACCCGATTGACTGTTCTCCCACACATATTGTTCTATACCTGACCCACTTATTGGATTCAGGTCTAGTGTTCAATTCCATTAAAGTCCACCTAGCGGCACTTTCTGCATACACAACTTCCCAACTCAAAGTGTCGTGGTGGAAGATCCCTGTTATAAAGGCCTTCATGGAGGGAGTAAATAGAATACACCCCCTGATAGCTGACCCAACTCCCGGATGGGACCTTAACGTGGTACTTACCAGACTCATGGGCTCACCATTCGAAACCCATGCACAAAGCATCTCTTAAACACCTCACTCTTAAGACTGCTTTTCTAATAGCTATCACCTCCATCAGGAGAGTAAGTGAACTACAGGCTCTTTCTGTTCTAGACCCCTTCGTTACAGTTCACAGAGATAAGGTGGTTCTACGCACACACCCAAGGTTTGCTCCGAAATTCATCTCGAAATTCCACGTAAACCAGTCTATAGAACTGCCAACGTTCTTTCAAAATCCTTCCAACTTGGGAGAAAAAACTCTGCACACACTAGATGTGCGCAGAGCGGTCATGTTCTACATGGAAAGAACCAGACCACTGAGGAAGACTAATCAGTTCTTCGTCTCGGTGGCAGCAGGAAGAGAAGGGGATGCAGTTTCAAAGTCCACTATTTCTAGATGGATTGTTCAATGCATCACTCTCTGCTATACTCTTGCTAAGAGAGAACTGCCCTTTAAGCCAAGAGCACACTCTACTCGAGGCACGGGGGCGTCCATAGCATTCATTGCAAATGTTCCCCTTGAGTCCATCTGCAAAGCAGCTACCTGGAGTTCTGTGCACACCTTTACAAAACACTACTGTCTAGATGCACACTCGAGATCTGACTCCCAGGTGGGACAGGCAGTATTAAGACATCTTTTCTCTACTGTTCCTTCTCATAACCCACCACCAACTCCGGGTACTGCTCGCTAGTCTATGCACAGCATGTGATTCTAAGCAGATTAACAAACATCAGAAGACAATGCATTACTTACCGTAAAAGCATTTCTGATGGTTGTATCTGCTTAGATTCACATGCGCCCACCCTTCCTCCCCGCTCGGATGGAAGGAACATAGACTTCCTTTCATATCTCTCTTTTCTGTACTCACTCACGTCTAGAAGGCTCCCTCAGGGCAGAAAAATACAAACAGAGGGACCTCGACGCGTGAGGGATTGTGGGTACAACGCACGTCACTATAGGGATAGTATTTCAGACACGCCTTGTCGACGTCCCTTTTCGACTACGAAAAACAAAATGCAATACTCCGCAGTGACCACTGGATGTCGGACCTATGCACAGCATGTGAATCTAAGCAGATACAACCATCAGAAATGCTTTTACGGTAAGTAATGCATTGTCATATAATTATTTATTTAAAAACACACTTGTAAAATACACAAACACTAATATGGCAAGCAAGTTCAAACACAGTCACTATCAATATACATACATCCCTGATTACTTATTGAACAAGTCTTAGTTAAAACACCACTTATTTGCAGACAGAGGTGAGCGCTTAACCTAACATGGCACTCCAATAAGTTAGTTAAAAAAGGAGGAAAAAGGCAGAATTAGGAAAGTACACAATACCAACTCTTTAAAAAGAACCACAGCAAGTCAGAAAGGCAGAGTCTAATGTTAGAACAAGAAGGTTCATAGGCCAGGCCGACTCTTGGAGAGAGCAAGGCGGAATGTGTCCAAGATCACACAGTTGGATAATACTTTAAAACGTCTTTGCAGATAGTTCAAAAATGGTTGGATCATTTCAGAAAAAGTTAGTTAGCAGGTCCCAAGTCACCCCAGGATAGAGAGTCAAGGATTTACGGGTCACCTTAAACAGTCTGTTGCAAGGGAGACCAGGCGGGACACAGTACCTGAAATGGTGAGAAAGCTCCAGCGGGGGCAGTTGTTCCTGGCAGCGGGTGCAAGTCAGTGCTTCGTCCAGGGGAAGAGAAGATCCCGACGTGGAGGAAAGCTGGAGGTCGTTGCACTGCCAGGGAAGAAACCAGCCGTGGAGTTTCCCGGTTAAAAGATAGTTCCCTTTTATTCACGGTAGTGGTGATGCGTGGCTATCCGGCCGCCGGGGTGCTTGGCACGGGCGATTCGACCACGAGATGATCCAGGAAGGCGAAAAAGAGGGCGAACTGGTTATCCCCACCAGTTCAGAGGAAGAAGACTCTCCGGGATGAAGATCTTCTCTGTCGTTGGGAAGTGGTGAGACGGTTCAGCAGGGCTCCACCGGTGGTGTCGTCGTTGCAAGTCGGCTCAGCTTCTCCCTCTTCGGATTCTTTGGTCCTGTGGCGACTTTTGAAGTTCCAGTCCCCAAAGCCCTGCTTTTATGCAGAAAACCCCCATTCATCAGTCCTTGCTGTCACTCAAACATGCTAAGTGGTGAGCTGGGCGGCTCACCACTGGGCCAATCACACCATCTTGCGACTTGAGTTGCCGAGGCAACTCAGTCCAGGGTGCCTAAACCCCCCTCCCACACATCCTGTAGACCCAGACAGAGTGCAACACTTTTGCAGGCTTCTGTGCAGAAGCCCGCCAAAAAGTGGAAAAAGGGCTCGACTTGGGTTGGAGTTAGAGGCAAACACAAACGCCATTTTAAAACCGAGTCCTGGCAAAAAGACCCAACCGGGGAATAAATATTAAATAACCCTGCGGTATCTTTAACATTGCACCAAAAAAGTGGTGCGTTTAAAATGAATGGGAAAATCCCATAGGAAATATTCCGGTGGAATATTTCACGTGGTAACCACTGCCACCAGCCAGAAACTCGATGAGGGGGGACTGCACAGTGCCCCCTCGAAAAACAGACCCAGGGGCAATCTAATTACCCCTACCAGTACTTCCACAATATGATGGTTTGTACTGGTTCTGTTCACAATTTAAGACTAGTAAAGTCAATGGTGACTTTACATGCCGTGGGAGACAGTAGTCAGTCCCAGGGTATGGAGTCTATGTTTGGGGGTCACTATGACACCCCTGTGTTACTGCACTGATGGTGCGGTGTAACACACATCCCCAAAAACACATGAAGCCCTATGGAGTAAAAGACCCCATAGCCCATAAAGCACATTATAAAGTCAAAGTATATCTCAAATCATGTCTAAGAGTGGGAGAAAAAGAGTCTCACTCTTAGCAGGAGAAAAAAATAAACCCCAAAAATCCAGCAAAGCTACTGGGGGACTCACTAGGTTTGGGAAATTAGCCTTAACAGAGAATTCTCCCTAACAACCGGAAACAGCAAGAGTAGCTTTAAGAAAAATAAAATTGGTAGATGAGTGCCTGCCAGCGTTATCGAGAGGGTTATCATGGACACGGCTCATCCATGCCCCTCTCATTGAGGATGAGCCTTTCGAAAACGCAAAGTGTTTTTTTTTTTAAGATTTTTATTTTATTCAAACCAAACAACAATACAACAAAACATAATTAAACACATTTAACAACATAAACACCGCACTCCCAGCCCCCCAACCCCCCTTATGAGCCTATTTGTTCTTCACATTCAGTATCCGTTCCGTGTGTCAGGGTATCGCTGCCCTCAGATACAGCTGGATCTGGCACTGCTCCAAACATTTCAGCTATCAATAATTTCCATGCCATGAGGGAGCCCATTTCTTCATCCCACCCGTGTTACTAGCCTCTTGCCACACCACTGTTTCAGCCTCCGCCCATTTTTGTAGGTCCTTCCACCAGACCTCCACTCGCGGCTTATGACACTCCTTCCATCCCATGGCAATCCTTTGTTTCGCGAGCACATATGCCAAATCTTTCAATTTCCCCACATGTTTGAGTTTTCGCGCTCTGGGATACCCTCCCAGCAAGCAGGCCCAGGCCGAGTCTATTTTGAGCGTGACCCCCTTCCCTGCTAGTTTCTGTGCCACTTCACCCCAGTAGCATTCAATTACCGGGCACGCCCAGAACATGTCTATCATGTCGGCATTCTCCTCGTCACACTTAGGGCATGCCTGGCTTCCAATATTTCGGAACTTTGATATTCTCAGAAGGGTCATGTACGCCCTATGCGTTATATATAACTGTATTTGTTTGAACCTGGCATTTCTCGACACCTTCTTATGATATCCCAAAGCACGTTCCCACATCCCATCTTCCATCGGGGCTCCCATCTCTGTTTCCCATTCTAATCTCAAGTGCACCAGGTCCCTCCCAACCTTAGCCATCAACATCTCATACAATCTAGAAACCTCATGCCCACCCTCCGATATATCATACAGTACCCCAACAGTAGCATCCGGTTCCCCCGCCAAAGTAGTTGCAGGCCATCTGCTCCGAATCTCCTGCACTACCCTATGATAAGTGACATATTGGCCTCCGTGCAATCCCGCCGCTTCCCCCAGTTCCCCCAACTCCATAATAGTCCCGTCTTGCCAAATGTCTCCCAAAGTGACTAGTCCCACTGATTCCCAGTATGTCCTGATAATTGCCCTCAGCTGCCTGTCTCCCTTTGCCAGTGCGACCAACGGTATCTGCGGAACACACGGGAAAGGGTCCCCCATCATCCGGCAGGCTCGGCGCCACATGTTCCACCCCAATAACAGCATTCTAGGGCGCTCCCTCAAGTCTGCGCTAGCCACCCAGATCATTTCCCGCAAGTAAAAAGGGGTACAGTCCCTCCCGAACAACCTGTGTTCAGGGGTCTCTTCATCGGAGAGCCACTTAGCCACATATTGCAGTTGCGCCGCTACATAGTAGGCCTCAAAATTAGGCAGCTTAATACCGCCTTTTTCGTAAAAGTTCTGCAGCTTCCATAATGCAACTCTGTTCCGGGTACAGTGCCACAAAAATTCCCTGCACATACTGTGCTGCTTAACAAAAAACTTCTTGGGTATCATGTATGGGATATTGTTGAAGTAATGCAAAAGCCTAGGTAATACCACCATTTTAAGCATAGCACATCGGCCCATCATCGCTAAGGGCAACCTCTCCCAGAACCTCATGCATTTCCCGATTTTCCCAATGGCTATTTCAGTTTTGCGCCTATGTTCTTCCTCCGTCGTGTGATACACATCTATTCCAAGGTAGCGGAAAGAGCTTGCTGCCCACGGAATCTGCAACACCGGCAACCTCTCCACAGGAGTTCCCACATAGCTACCCAGCGGGAATAGGGCAGATTTCTGGGGGTTCACCGCTATACCGGACAGCCTGGCATACCTCCCCATCACCTCCAAAACATACCGCAGATTTTCTTCTGGGTATTTCAGATATAGTAACAAGTCATCTGCAAACAAGGATATAAGGTGACGCACCCCTCCCACCTCAATACCGATCGGGTCATATTGTTGCCTGAGGTATATTGCTAAGGGCTCCAGGGCCAGTATGTACAGCATCGGGGACCAGGGGCACCCCTGCGTAGTGCCTCTGCCCAGCTGCCATCTTTCAGACACCACTGCACCCGTACAGACCCTGGCCAGCGGTTCACTATATAATATCTCAGCCCATTTAATATAACCTGGCCCCACTCCATACCCTCCTAGGGCCGCCAACAACCACAGCCACTTAACAGAGTCGAACGCTTTAACTGCGTTCAATGCCACAATCGCCATTTCGCCGTCATTACTGCACCCCCATTCGACCACTCGGTGGAGTCGTCTATGATTGTGAGTGATGTTCCTGCTCGGGACATAGCCCGTTTGGTCTGGGTGAATTAACTTGCTGATTACTCTCCGCATTCTGTTGGCCAGGACAGCTGTCAGTATCTTGCTGTCCTGGTTCAGCATTGACAAGGGCCTGTAGGAACCGCAACTGTGTCCCGATTTATTGGGCTTGGGGAACGGTATTATGATCGCCTCCCTGAGTGACTCCGGCAACCATCCCACCTCAAACACCTCATTAAGCATTTCTAGCATGGGTGGGAGCACCTCCTCCCCATACACTTTATAAAATTCACTAAGGAACCCGTCTGCACCTGGAGCCTTGCTGGTGGGTAACTGCCTTACAATCTCTTTCAGTTCCTCCAAAGTGATCGGAGCATCCAGCTCCTCCCTCTCCTCGTCACTGACCTTGGGCAGGCCTATATCTTCCAGTACCTCATCTATCTCCTCCTGGCTGCTCCCCTCATCTTCATATAATGCCTTATAGTATTTCGCAAATGCCTTATTTACACCTTCCTGGGTGTCCACCGTCTCGCCCTCTTCATTGGTTACAATTCGAATCGGGGGTCTCGGGGTTTCGCTCTTGTACAACCACGCTAGAAGTAGGCCCGTTTTATCTCCTCCCGCATGCTGTCTCTCTATATACTTTTTATAATTTAAGTTACAGAGCCTATCCCAGTATTCCGCGCACTTCTGTTGTAATTTGAAGACTACCTCTGTATCAGCCCCGCCACCTTCCAACTCTCCTTCCAGCTCGATCTCAGCTCTATGTAGATCAGCTAGAACTCCACCCAACAATCCCTTCGACTTTGCAATGGCGATCCCCCGCATCACAACCTTAAAAGCCTCCCATAAAGTACCAGCCGACTTTACACTATCAGTATTCACCTCGAAGTAAGCAATAATCTCATCCCTTATGTCCTCTCTGAAGACTGGATCTTTGAGCGCCTCTGCCCGGAGGCGCCATGTTGGTATGCCTGCCCTTGGGGGGGGCAATACTGCCACCTCAGGACCAGGGGCGAGTGATCAGAGAGAACTCTTGCTTTGTAATCTATATGGTTACTCTCAGCAACTACGTCCAGAGTGGCAAAGATATAATCAAGCCTCGTATGTAGTTGATGTGGAGCCGAATAGTGCGAGTATTGCCTCTCGTCAGGGTGTTTCGCTCTCCACACATCTACCAAGCCAAAGTCCGCCAGCAGCGTCTGCAATACTTTAGCCGCTGGGTTGGGCTTGGCCGTCTTATCATCCGACCTGTCTAACCTAGGATTCAATACACAATTAAAATCCCCACCCCAAATCACTGCACCACCCACACAAGCACTGAGCTTGGTACACAGCGTCCTAAAGTATGCCGCCGTGTTTTGGTTGGGGGCGTATGTATTTACAATGCATACTTCTTTGTTCTCTATAAGCCCCCTCACTATAACCAACCTCCCATCCGCCTCCACAACTTCTTCAGTCAACTTAAATGGGACATGTGACGCCACCCAGACAAGTACTCCTCTTGCATAGGCAGAGTACGATGAACCCACCGCTGTCCCTTTCCATTTCCTCCCCACCAACTCCATTTTCTCTCGCGTCAGATGCCTCTCCTGTAGCAAGGCGACGTCTATCTTCTGTCGCTTCAGATACAGCATAACCTTGTTCCGCTTCAAATAACTGTTGAGCCCTGTAACATTCCATGTTAATATCCTAAGGTCCCCCATGGTTCATCAATAGCTCCCCTTCCCCCTTCCAAACAGCCCTCCCCCCCACACCAAACAGATTCCTGATTTTAGTTCTTCCCCCAAGGCTCATTTTTAAACTTAAACACCCCAAAACCCCAACCCAACCAACTGCCCAGCTCCATCCCTGGATCTCAGGCATCCCCGCGTTTGGTTCTCCCTTGGAAGCCCAATTTGAGAACCCGGCAGGGTGTCACCTCACTATCAGTGACCAAACTAAACTCTAAATGGGGATATAAAGATCGGCCCCAGGAGGCTCCTTCCTCTCTCAGCAGTCTACGGGCTCACGGATCATGATTCCTACCAACTAGCGCGTACCTGCTCTCCAACTGCATCAATGACTATAATCAAGTCCCACAGTCCGCGGCCCCACCATGCCCACAGCTTTACTTATCTCGTCCTGCTCCGTCTTCCTTCTGAATATCTGGCTCTTGAGGGCAGCTCTGCATATCCAGCCACCCCATAGCATCTTCCGGAGTGTCAAAGAACAGCGTCTTGTTCCTATAATAAACCTTTAGCTTGGCCGGGTAGAGAAGCATGTATTTGTACCCAGCTTCCCGCAATCTCCTCTTGACCGATCCAAAGTTCATACGGCTTCGCTGTACCTGCAGGGTATAATCAGGGTAGGCAGTTATGCTTGCCGCTCCTCGTTGTATTGTTCCCCCTTTGCGGAAGTGTTCAAGGATTCTTTCCCGGTCCTGGTAGTTGAGGATCTTGGCGATCATTGGCCTGGGCGGATTTCCCGGCGGCGGCTTTCTCGTTAAGGCCCTGTGCGCTCTTTCCACTTCAAATCCCTGAGACATGGTCCCCCCAGTGATCTCCAGCAGCAACATATTTTCCACGAACTCCGTAGGGTTGTGACCCTCAGCTCCCTCTGGCAGTCCAACAATGCGAATGTCGTTCCTCAGGGCACGTCCTTCCGCCTCCTCCGCCCTACTCTCCAAGTTGCCCACACGTTGCACCAGGGCATGGAGCTCTCGCTTGTGCGCAACGCAGTCTGCCGCAGTAGGGCCCATCTCTTTCTCCAGAGTCTCCGTGCGCTCCGCCAGAGTCCTCACGTCCTGCCTGAGGAGGTTCATGTTTTCCTGCACCGCCCCAACCTGGAGTTCCATTGCCGTCTTCAATTCCGTCACAGCCAACTGGAGCTTGGTCTCCCAGGCCACCTTCAGATCCACGATCGCCGCACGGACCTCCTGATTCGTGCCCCCCACGGCCATTCCCCCTGCTGGGGGTTTGTCTTTACTTCTGGCTCCGTCCGGGCCAGTCGGTGTCCTGGCGTATTCGTCCAGCGTGGGCTGTTTACCTTTCGCTCTCAGGGGCTTATTAGACATTTCTCCCATCAGGGGCAGCCTCCTGTCCACGCTTGGATTTGCAGGAAGGTGTCCCAGTGCACTTCTTTGCTTTCCCTTTGCTACCGTTGTATTTCTGTCATGAAGCAACCAAGCTCCTTTGTTCCCTGGCCCCTCCGGCCATTCTATCTTCTTTCTCCGACTCTCACAGTCCAATAATGGGTGGAACTGCGCTTCTCCTTCTTCAAAGGATTTGAAAAGTTCTGAGGGCACTCCCAGCACTTTCAGAAGTGCCCATGTGTGTTTTCAGCAACCTCTGGGATCTTTAAGTGCACTTTTTACCCTTGCCTGCCAACAGTTCCACAATCCAATATTGTATTGCAGGCACTCACCTCCTGTCAAGCCCTGCCTTCACCTCATTCGGCCTCAGCTGTACGCCTATTGAAAGCCCCGGCGCTTGGGCTACAAAATGTCAGGGGCCTCACTCGGTGTTCGGAGCGCTGGCTACATTTGTAGCCTTCCAGGAAGACATCCGCGTTGATATCAAGGCACAATGCCCCAGCCGTCCACTGGCCGCACTGCTGCTCCCGCAGCCGATCCTCCGTAACACGAGATACAACGTATCTCCAACCAGGCCCGGCTTCCCTTCAGTTACCTGCTGTTCCTCGCAGCAGTGAATCGGGCTTTGAAGCCGCCGCGCCCGGAGCAGCACGCTCGTGCAGGCTGCACACCTCCCGATCCTGATGCTCCTGCACCAGGCTGCTTCAGCGACTCCCGGGCCTCAGGGCCGCGTCGCACGGAGCCGCTTCACTACAGAGGCTGCACACCTCGCGGGCCTCGGACTAGGTGTCGGGTGCCCTTAATGTTTGTAGCACACCCGATCCATGCTCCTCCAAAGCCACGCACCTCCGCTGCAATCGCGCGGGCAGACAAGTCGCCAGGCGCCCAGGCCAGCCTCTCCTTTGTTCCTTGACAATGCGGCGGCGGCCATCTTCTATTTCGTTACGCTCTCACCTCGAGATTTTCCCCCAGCCTCTGGCAGCGCTATTACAGTACGGGTCCGTGCCACAATGTATCCACACGTGCACTCAAGCTTCGTATACACGATCCTCATTGTCACGGCATAATTGCATCAGTCCTTGCACGGTTTTCAGTCTGATAATGTGCGGATCTGCAGCAGCCCCTGTATGGACACGTCTTCTTACCAAACGCGAAGTGTTCTTGTTTTTTTAGGACATTCTTTCACGTAAAGTCCGACTTGGCCACAATAAAAGCATGCATTATTGGTTCGCCGGCGTTCGTTTTCCAAAGAGGTCCGCGAACCACGTGCCCCCACCTCCCCGATTTGCATAGGTTCAGATGCAGAGTCAGTGGATGAAGATGGGGTTGGGAAAGAAGATGGCGAATACCTAGTGGTTTTATGGATTTCATCTTGTTGTTCTAACCTTCTAGCATCGACCTGTAACACTAAGTCGACAAGAGCAGGATATTGTTAAGAAAGGAAGAAGGCAATGAATATGGCAACGGAAATGTGCACGGAATCGCACAGTGAACAACTTTGAATCTAACAACGTGCATACAATACCCAAGACTTGTGTATACTAAAACCCAGGAGTGCAAATAGAGTGAAACAATAATACCAATATATGAAAAGGGATGTGGGGTAAGCACTTAGAACCTCCTTATAACTGAAAGGAAAGTCGGCAAACTCCTTACCCACTATGCTATTACAGATACTGCAAGCGCTAAGCCCACGTAGAGGGCAAGCAAGGACAGGATCTGTGAGCTGACACTCTGGATGATACTGAATAAGGAACTTAGAAACAGTACTCACGAGGACCGGAAAGACCACTTGAATGTCAGTAAACCTACGAACCCAGTTGATCAAACAGGGACCCAGAAGGCTATAACAGCAATGGGTGGAGGATAACTAAATACATAAGACCCAAGTCAAGGGGCAAGTAGGAATTGTGATTATAGAATAGTGAGGAAAACAAAAGACATTCACACAGGGACTAGTTACAACAGCACCCCACACCTAATAATCAATGGGAAATAAATGCAGAAGTGCAATGGAAAACATGGAATGGATCCCAATAGAAAGTAAGGATCAGGAGCAGGGAAAATGATATCACAAAAGGAAACCTTTCCCACCCATCCAAGGAGAAAAGGCAGGAAGCTAAATCTATAAAAGGAAAGACTAATGCATCAAGTTTTTCAGTAGCAAAGGACAGCATCAAAGAAACAGAGAACACAGGCAAATTGGGCAGCATCAAAGGGTAAAGCACAGAGAAAGGCTGCCTGCAGACAGAGGAAGACAGAAAGGCAAATCCAGAAAGCAGAAATCAATTAAGCACATAAATCCGAAATCCAGGGCAGAGGAACAAGAAACAGGAACTAGGAACTAGGCACAAAAGCTAGGAACAAGGGACCAGTCACAACAGGAACACTGCAACAATGACCAGTGCTGGACTGAAGCAAACTGAGGCTTTTAAAGCTGCTTAACGAGCACACCCCTCAGGTGTGCCGCCTGCTGCACCTGCAGCCACAGGTGTTGCCTATCCACCACCCAACCTTGTCCTGCAAGGGAGGAGGTGAAGCAGTGAGCCAGGCATTCTGGGAAGCATAGTCATTAGATTAAAGTAGCATGATGGCTGCCAAAAACCTGAAATGGATCCGGAAGTGAAGTAACTTGGAAAATAAGGTTTTAGCGCTCCCAATTCATCACAGCAGTGTAGCATAAGGCTCGGAGGAAATGTCCAGTAGGGAATAAACCCCAAAACATGCCCCCAAGTGACGGGAGCGAAGGGAGCGAGCCGTGACAGTTATAATGTAGGGAGAAACGGAACCACAGCTAAGGCATCTTTCAGGGTTTCACAAAGTCCCCTATAAAACACTGCAGCCTGTTTTTGTTCTGGCCACGCGGATCCCACTGCCAACGGATTAAACCTTGTGATATAATCTAGAAGACAAGTGTTACTCTGCGTCAGTTCCAGAAGATTCAGGTCATGGGACTGGGCCGTGAACCGGGTGTCAAAAATCTTGGTCATTTCTACGACCAGAAGGTTTAAATCATATAACACTAGGCTATTTCCCTCTAACAATGGATTCACCCAAGTGGCAGCCATGCCAACCAAATGGGACAGGGTGAAAGCGGCCCTTGTCGAACCAGGAAAGGCCGAAGGTCTGCAGAGGAAGTGCAATTTGCACTGGTTCATGAAAGTACGGGATTTACGAGGATCCCCCAAGAATCTTCCAGGTGGCGCCAAAGGAAATGGGGTGAGAACTTAGACCAGAGAATCCAGAAAAACTGCCCCAAGAGGAGGATGGGGTAATGGAGCTGCTGCCCCTCCCCAAACTCCTCGTCCAGTGGCAACGGATGTCGACCCGATTGTATATTGTCCAAGTGTTGATGTATAGCAGCATAAGCTGTTGGCATATTGTCTCTGAGAGTCGTTAAAGCCTGAATGACGGCTGTTAATTGGTCCACCCCGGCATCCATCTATAGTTCGGGTGGGACACAAGGCTTTTCAATCAGTTGTGATCAGTCCCAGGCGAACTATAGGACCTTCTCCTTCATGTGCAGGTCAGAGCAATAGAATATTACCCTCCCTGACCAACCAATGAAGTAAAAGGTGAGGATAAAGCCACTCGTAACTCGCCAGCTGTAAACAAATGAACAACAGAAGGTTACACACAGCAGGGATATAGAACAACAGAGGAGACTAGTCTTGAACGTGTTTACCTGTACTGCTGCATTGGGAAGAAACTGAGGAGATTGGAAAAAGGATACAAAGGGAAATCCAATGCAGAAGGCAACTTTACACACGGAACGAGGGTGCAAACTAAGGAACAAGGCAAAGTAAAAGGTATGTGTCCTCAAAACCAAGGTCAAGGTCCAGGAATCCATGTTGCAGTGAAAGCACAGCCCCAATTCCCAAGTAGAACAGAAAAACAGAAGCATATCCAAAGTGGAAATGCAGGAGAAAAGCAAGGTCAGCAACAACAGTAGTCAATATCCAGTTCTATGAAGACAAAGGGAAATCCAAAGAAGAAATCCAGGAGGGAAGCAAAGTCAGCAACAACAGCAGTCCATATCCAGTTTGACAAAGCCAAAGGGAAATCCAAGAGAGAAAACTGGAAAAAAGGCAAAGGGTTGGTTAATTCCAGGAGCTCAGAAAACATAGCGAGAAAGGTGCCAGAAACAGTTGAAAGCCACAGAGTGAAGACTTGTTGCTGCTATTATAGGCAGAGTGCCGCGGGAGAACTGAAGTGTTCCTTGTGTCACGTGGCACCAACAGCAATCTCCCGTTCATGCCGGGACGATACCTCTGCAGACTCCAGGGCCTGTACACCAACGAAGAGTCTCCAAGCATGACGGGGCATGACAAAAACAGTCAGCAGGCCGTCAGCGGCGTGGCAACCCTGGGGTCCCTGATGCAGCAGTGTGCATATGAGGTGAGTAACAGGGGTCAGCACCCTGTACGCATCACATTTTGATTGAAATGCATCCTTTTCAATCTGAGACGTCAGCGTGCCCAACAGACTTAATGTTTTTGGCATTGTACCTGTTATTGTGAAGAAGATTGTGTCACAAGTGTCTTGAGCCTATATGTGACGCGCAAATTTAATTTACTGTGACCCGATCACAAAGTGCATTTGTCACTCAGGCTAACCAGCAAGGACCTATTTGCGAAGTTACGGACTCAGTGCCTTGAAAAGGACCTATAAGGTCAAAACACGTGTCAGCACCGTCAGTTTCTCAGCCCGTACCATAATAAAAACTCTCTTGTATATCAGTACTGTATCTCAGGCCTGAATTTTTGATAATTTGATGTCAGCGCATTTCTCCAGCATGTGGTCTGGCATGGAGTCACATGCTCATGAATATTCCCCGTCGTCAGGCCAGGAATCCTCGGTATAGAAAAAAATCGGTATCAGTTTCGTTTCTGATCTGTCTTTCTTAGTAACCAATCACTGGTCTCTGGGTCATACTGACCACAGCCAATGACTGTCCTCTCCCTAAGCCCTGCCTCCGGCAGCCATCCTCAGATTTTTACCGCACCTTCAAGTGTTGGGAGTCCTCGTGCTGGAGCTTTCGAGCTTTTGCTGCGTTTTTGCGCTTTTTCAGGAGATTTTTCTAATTTTTTTCGGTTAAATAGAGCCTCAAGCTCCACCGTTTCTACATCCGATCAACCTCAGCAGGGAGCTGCGCTCGTGCCACGAGTGGGAACTACGCCAGGATCAAGTGGATCGACTCTTCCAACGATGGGGCGAACCCCAAATCGATCTATTCACGACGGCGACGAATTCCAAGTATCTGAGGTTCGCCAGCAGGTTCCCCCAGCCGAGGAGCATGGGCGATGCTTTCTCGTTCCCCTGGGTCGGCCTATTTCTTTATGCGTTCCCTCCGCTGCCGCTCCGGCTCATCAACCAGCTCAAGAGGTCCCGGTGCAGGATGATCCTCGTCGCACCGGTGTGGCCGAGGCAGATCTGGTTCCCGGACCTTCTGGACTTGTCAACGTCCCCACCAGTCAAGCTGCCGACAGACGCAGACCTTCTCTCCAGAGAAGGAGGCGCCATTCTTACCCACAACCCGGAGTCGCTGAACTTGCAGGCCTGGCTCCTGCAGCACTAGAGTTTGGAGGATAGGACATCCCGGCCGACTGCAGAGAGGTTCTTGCAAAGGCCAGGGCGTCCTCAACTCTCAAGTGCACGGACATAAATGGAAGAGGTTCTCTGTCTGTTACCGTGCACAGAAGATTAATCCTCTGCGGGTTACGGCCCCTCAAGTACTGCCGTACCTACTGTCGCTGGCCAAAGCTTGACTGGCTCACGCCTCCATCAAAATACATCTGGCTGCAATCTCCCGATATACCAGGACGACGGGACGGGCGTCCTTGTGGTCTCATCGCCTGGTGATAGAATTCATGAAGGGACTATTCCGATCATTCCCGCTGGTGAAGGCTCCTGCCCCGGCGTGGGAGCTTAATGTGGTGCTGACCAGGCTCATGGGGGCCCCATTCGAGCCTATGCATTCGGCACCTTTGAAGTTCCTGTCGTGGAAGACCGCTTTCCTTGTGGCCATCACCTCCGCACGACGAGTGGGAGAGATCCAGGCCCTATCTTGCAAGCCTCCATACTTGACTTTTCATGACACGAGGGTGGTGCTGAGGACACACCCATCCTTTATGCCCAATGTGCCGTCGGATTTCCACCTCAACGAGCCCTTGGTGTTGCCAGTTTTCTTCCCGTCGCCTTCGTCGCCGGCTGAGAGGACTTTGCACTCGCTGGATGTAGCTAGAGCGCTGAAGTTCTACGTGGACCGCACGAAGAGTTTTCGGAAGACGTCACAACTGTTTGTGAACTTTGGGACTGTGAATCAAGGGAAGGCTCTCTCGAAGACTTCTATTTCCAGATGGCTCTCCGGCTGCATCATGCACTGTCACCGGTTGGCAAACCGACAGCTGCCTGGCCGTCCGAGAGCCCATTCGACCAGAGCGATTGCTGCTACCACGGCGTTCCTGTCTGGTGTGCCCCTGCTGGACATCTGCAGGGCTGCGACGTGGAGGTCGACGCACACCTTCACAAGATTCTACTGCGTCGATCGGGACTCCAGGGAGGAGTCCAGGGTCGGCCAAGCAGTGCTGCGCAACCTGTTCGCCTAAGGTGAGCCTGGTGAGGAGGTGAGAGTTGCTTAATGTTGAGTTGCTTTGCTTAATGTTGAGCCTGTTGCCACCTCCCGTGGTTGTGCATGTGTGTACTGCTATGTATTCTCTTATTCATGAGCATGTGAATCCATGCCAGACCCCATGCTGGAGAAGGAACAAGTTACTTACCTGTAACTGTTGTTCTCCAGCATGGGTCTGGCATGGATTCACATGCGAACCCTCCCGCCTACCCCTCTGCGGCTCTTCACTTGGTCATACTGCCACCTTACGTACTACCAAATCTGAGGATGGCTGCCGGAGGCGGGGCTTAGGGAGAGGGCAGTCATTGGCTGGGGGCAGTATGACCCAGAGACCAGTGATTGGTTACTACTAAGAAAGACAGATCAGAAACGAAACTGATACTGATTTTTTTTCTATACCAAGGATTCCCAGCCTGACGACAGGGAATATTCATGAGCATGTGAATCCATGCCAGACCCATGCTGGAGAACAACAGTTACAGGTAAGTAACTTGTTCCGTATATGGAACCATATTGATACCTTTCTTCCATTGTACTAGGTAGGGGTGTTAGGCAGAAACCTGTGCAGTTCCCTTAGGGACCACTGCAAAAGATTTAAGACTACAGCTTTTGGCAGTAAACCCACTTGGTAGCAGTCTGTACCACCCAGATTTACCTGGTAGCTGTGGCTGAGCAGTCAGACTTCCCTCAAGAAGAGTTAGGCAGTATGCAAAGTATACACAATAGGCACTCAGATACAACAATACAAGCAAACACTGACCAGAGCTTTGGTATCAAAGTATATAATTATTTATTCAAAAACACACTGTTGAAAACACTCCAGCACTCTTATTGTAAAATATTCTAAACACAGTTACTATTATAATATATACATCCCTTTTTCCTTATCAGATAATTCACTGTAAAACACCACTTATTTTCATACAGAGGTGAGCGCTTAACTAGATGGCACTCCAATAAGTTTGTGAGAAAGGAGGGAAAAACACAGAATATGGAAAGGTACACCACTCTAAGATTCAGGAACACTGTTAGCAAGGCAGAAGAGCAAAAGTCACTGGTGAGCCAAAGTCCAAAGGCTGGGCCCACTCTTAGAGAGAGCAGAGCACAAATGCGCCCAAGATCACACAGTTACACTAGGCTTAGAAAGTCTTGCAGAGGGTTCAAAAAGAGTTTAGAGAGGCTTAGGAAAGTTTAGCCAGGGTGTCCCAGGCTAACCCAGGTCCAAAAGCCGGGGGCTAAATCTACCCTGTACAGTCGGTAGCAAGGGAAGCCAGGCGGGACACGGTACCTTAAGTGGGAAGGATCCTCCAGCAGTGGCAGTTGTTCCTGGTAGTGGGTGCAAGTTGCGTCGTCGTCCAGGGGAAGAGAAGATCTCGACTTGGAGGAAAGATGAAGGTCGTTGCACTACCAGGGCAGAAACCAGCCGCAGAGTTTTTCGGTTAAAAGTGGTACCTTTGTTTCGCGGTCGTGGTAAAACGTGGTATCCCGGTTGCCGGGGTGCTTGGCACAGGCAAGGCGGCCACGAGGTACGTCGGGAAGGCTAAAAGACGGTGAAACTGGTTATCCCCACCAGTCAAAGGAAGAAGACTCTCCGGCGGGAGATCTCCTCTGTCGTTGGGAAAAGTGGTGAGGCGGTCCAGCAGAGCTCCACCGGTGGTGGTGTCGTGGCAGGTCGGCTCAGCTTCTCCCTCGTCGGATTCTTAGGTCCTGTGGCGACTTCTGAAGTTCCAGTCCCCAAAGCCCTGCTTTTATGCAGCAAACCCCCATTCACTCAGCCTAGCTGTCACTCAAACATGCTAAGTGGTGAGCCGGCCGGCTCACCACTTGGGCCAATCAGGATGGAGTGCGACTTGAGTTGCCTACGCAACTCAGTCCAGGGTGCCTAAATTCCCTTCCACCCCTCCTAAGTACCCCAGACAGAGTGGCACCACTTTGGAGGGCTTCTGTGGAGAAGCCCGCCAAAAAAGTGGAACAAAGGGCTCGACTTGGGTTGGAGTCACAGAAGAGAACACAAACGCCATTTTAGAATCAAGTTTTGGCAAAAAATACCAACCGGAGAATTAATATTAATTAAATATTATTTAAATAATAATTATTTAAATAATTAATTAAATAAACCGGCGGTATGTTCGAGGCTACCGTAATTAATTAAATAAAGATAGTAGCCTGAAACAATGGGAAATCCCATAGGAAAATATTTGCGGTTGAATATAAAAAGTAGTATCCACTGCCACCAGCCAAAACTCGATCAGGGGGGACGGAGACGTGCCCCCTCGACTAACAGACCCTGGGGCAATCGAATTGCCCCAGCCAGTACGTCCACAATATGATGGTGTGTACTGGTTCTGTTCAGAATTTAAGACTAGTAAAGTCAATGGTGACTTTACATGCCCTGGGAAACAGTAGTCAGTCCCAGGGTATGGAGTCTATACTGGGGGGTCACTATGACACCCCCTGTGTCACTGCACTGAGGGTGCTGTGTAACACACATCACAAAAACACATGAAGCCCTATGGAATAAAAGACCCCATAGCCCATTAAATTTCTAGATTCAAAGAAACACACTCAAATCATGCCCAAGAGTGAGGGTAAAAGAGTCTCACTCTTGGCAGGAGAAAAAAATAAACCCCAAAAATCCAGCAAAGCTGCTGGGGGACTCACCAGGTTAGGAAATCCAGCCTAAACAGAGAATTATCCCTAACAAGGGGTAGCATCAATTGCAGCTGACAACAATATCCAATACCTTTATTGTATTCTTAAACACGACGCCCAGATACCTGGTTATACCAATCACCATTCCTATTTACTATGGTTGAATTATTAGTTCATGTCATGCTATAAGATCAATGTCTGAATCATAAAACTGCACTATGTCATAAGACCCAACAATTGAGACCCAAGTATCATGGCATCTCTTGAGGACAATTGGACATTATTTTGTCAAAATACACCTTAATATAACTGGTCTCTACATTTTTTCGGAAAAATAATATAATGTGTCCACTCCATATTTAACTTTCATAATTGTATGTAATGGAGTTTTTCCCAATCACACGTTTACCTAAGCATTAAACCATGTCAGAATAACATTGTTTTGCTAGCGTGTAGTCAGCAAAACAAACAGACATGTGATGATGTAATCGCGCATCACGTTATGCGCAAGTACGTCATTGTATGTATTTAAAACAACGGGTGCTATTTTAGAGCGCCTGAAATTTTACGAAATGAAGGAGGACAATCGCATTCATCCTCATAAAGTTTCTTGAAAGGTAATTGAGCAATTTCTTTTAAAGAATCATTCCTTTTATAACCCTGCCGCGCTTTGAATGAATCATACTGCAGCCGATCCTTAAGAATCCTATAGAATGAGCTGTAGCAACTTTAAATCAAGGTCACTTCCATAGTTTTACTTTCTGTCTCTTCAGCTAATCACCAGCCAAAACTCAAACCAGTAACAATATAGAATCCGAACCAGAAGAATTCTGAAAGTTGTGCTTCACGCAAGATGAGGGCTGGGCAAGTGTTATTATCCTAAATAACACAGATCACTTGACAAGAGGAAACTCGAATATGTAATATAATCACCCAATTGTCCCACTCATTTTAATGATCACATCATTCTTTCTTTCATTTGAAAATGTTTGTTATTAGATGAGAACAAGAATTTAATTCTGCCTGAAGATCCACCAGTGTTTGGTGAAACACATGTAGAGGACACAGGTTTAATTAATTTAAAGTTACAAAAATAAGGATTTAACCAATGTATACTTCTGAAAGTAAAGCACAGGGATTGGCCAAATTTAAAGTTTATTTTGAAGAACTGATAGCATCTCTCAATAAAAATATAGCGTAAGATTGCAAATTGAGATTGTTAACAGAAAGAAAAGTCTGATGATTTAAGACTAAAACATCTTCATTTTGTATATTGTAATTCTTAATATACAGGATCTATTATTGCAAACCAATACTAAAGAATATTACATTCAAACTTCAATTGTTTTGCTTTTTGAACATCTCGGGAACAAACATTGGGATTTGATAAAACATTAGCCAGGTGCTTAGTCAATTGACAACTACAAAAATATAGCAACAATTCTGAACTCTTGGGCAGTGTAAAGAACTCATGGTGGCAACAGTAAAGACTGACACAAGTGATCACAGTTCAAGGGTTTTTATTAAACTGCATAAATGGATTCGAAAAACATGTAATCTAAATCTAAGATGGGAGCAATCTACGACCATCAAATAATAATAAGGCAGTCTAAGTGGCGTCTTGTCAAATAAAACCGCCTATTCTAAAAAAACCTATTGCCAATCCTTCCAGCTAATTTCAAAAAGAGTGTGGGATAATGTTCACAAGAAAAGAAAGAAGTGTTTATAAATGATAACTCAGTGTGTTTTAGTCGGGGGTCTCCGTTCCCTGTGTTTTTAGCATGGGACAAGGCAGGACTGTTGAGCACAGAACACTCCTGGGCCTCGCCAGCACGAGGTTACAGTTACTTTCATCGATGCCAGGACCTTCTGGTGCCAAGTATCTTCCCTGCAAAGTCTATTGCCTTAGGAGGCCTGCTGAACCATAAACAATAGACAAAACAAAAGTTCCTTTGGTAATCTTTCACGTTGAGCGATTGCTCTTCGCCCCTTGGATCCCCATCAGCTGTGCTCCGAACCTAATCTTTCAAGTTGGGTGATTGCCCTTCGCCTCTTACACCCCTTTAAACCGAGCTACAATCCTTCTTGCAACGTTAGCCTCCCTCAGTCGGGTTCACTACGGCCTTTCACTCAAAAACGTATCACTCAACAGTTTCAATGGGCCTCATTATGAGTTTGACGGTAGCCGTGCCTGTTTTACAGGCTCGGCTACCGCCAAACTTGCTTCCTGCACCACCACCCGCGATTGGGCAATAACCAGCTCATTACGAGTTGAATGGGCAGGTAATTACCCATTCGCGGGTGGCAGTATCGCCGGGCTCCCGATCCCCATTCTGCCCAATAGGGCAGAATGGGGGTGGGGGAGCATGGTTGCACCGGCACGGTTAATAACGGTACCAGTGCAATTACGAGCTATGTTTGCGGGTGCCGCACAGCCCGCCCGGTCAGACCTTCGGCGGCACGGTATGAACGGTGCCGGTGCCTTACCGGCACCGTTCATACTGTGATCGCCAACATTATAATGAGGCCCAATGTCTTTTTAACCAACTATCCATTATGGACATCCTTCAGCCGAGTTCACACTTGTCATCACAATGTTCACAGGTATGTCACTGTTTACCCTCAACTCGCAGGCATCCCACTGTCGGGTTCCCATTTGCCAGTTTCGCAGTTGAATCAGTTTTCTCCGATTTGTCAAAGACTTTTGCGTGTACGAGGGGTTTTGCTCGACCCACGTAGGACCTGTTAGGCAGAATCCTGTGCAGTTCCCTTAGGGAGTACTACAGAAGATTAAGACTACAGGTGAGAGCAATGAATCCCCTTTGGTATCAGTCTGTACCACAAAGATTTAGTTGGTAGCTGTGGCTGAGCAGTCAGACCTATCTCAAGAGGGAGATGAGCAGTATTCGGGTTTACACAATAGGCCTACAATACTATGCCACACGGAAACACTGACCAAAGCTTTGTATTAAAAAGTAGATATTTATTTAATACACTTCTAGTAAAACACATTTATCACAGTTATCAAGCAAGTTAAATTAAGTCGAGGAAAAATATACACACTCCCTAGTTAAATTGTAGACCAAGTGAACCAGAGTGAAAACTGAGCAGAACGGCACAGTTGAAACCACACACAAAGGATAGTCTAGCAATTTCTCACAAAGGAGGGAAAGCACAAGTTATATAGAAATAGTCTCTTACACACCCTATCAACACTTATCATTGTGAACCAGATTTAAGCAAGACAGTGCATCTGTATAGGCAATACTTAAATGAAAACTGGGTAGTTATAAGACGTAGGTGCATCAACACAAGTCTAGTTGAGAATCAATCTAAAGAAGGCAGGTCTAACAAATGTAGCAAGAGTCAGTAGGCCTGTGCCAGAGTCAGTGGTACAGGGCAAGGGCCCAGGGGCAAAATGTTCTTGTAGCTGCAGTCAAGCCTTTGGTTAACGATTTTGAAAAGGTGGATGCAGAAGTGTATTAACACAATGTTAAGAGAGTGGGGCGACCAACCCAACAGGTAGGTAAAGGATTAGTGCTACCGCGAAGAAAGGGTGGCCTGGCGGAACAATGTACCTTTTAAAATGAAGTAGTGGCTCTTGCGGTGGCGGTTGTTCCTGGTAGTTCCTGTAGTTCGGGTGATCCAGCAGAGGAAGAGAGGCTCTCGTGGAGGAAGGTTCGAGTTACTGCACTACCCAGGGATGAAACCAGCCACGGTGCTGCCCAACAAATAAAAGGTACACTCTTTTAAATCGCGGTCCGGGTGGACTGGTGCCTGGCTATCCGGCCTCAAGTACAGGGTACGGGAGATTCGACCAAGGCAGGTCCGGGAAGGTGATTGGCAAACTGGTTGGCCCCACCAGCTCAAGGGAAGAAGGATCTTGCAGATGAAGATCTTCTCTCGTCGTGTGGAGAAAAGTGGTGAGACGCTGCAGCAGGGCTTCACCGGTGGGTCAGTCGTTGCAGATGTCTTTGGCTTCTCTCCTCTTCGGCTTCTTAGTTCCAGTGGCGACGTCTTGCTCTTCCAGTCCTCAGGACCCTGCTTTTATGCAAAAAGATCCCCATTCATACAGCCTAGCTGTCACTCACACAGTGGAGTGGTCATCTTGGCGGGAGACCCTACAGCCTATCAGGATACAGTGCGACATGGGTTGCGGAGGCAACCCTGTCCAGCGGCCCTACTCCCCCTCCCACACAATAGACCCACCCATAGACTCGGTGGCACCGAAAGGAGGGCTTCCCGGCAGAAGCCCGCCAAAAGGACGAACAAAGGATCCCCGACCTGGGTTAGGAGTTTAGAGAAAGACACAAGTTATATTAAATTTCTGGCAAATAAAACCTACCGGAGCAGAGTAAATATTAAAATGCCCCGGCGGTATGTTGGAGGCTGTCAGAAAATGTCGTAGCCTCGAACAATGGGAAAATCCCATAGGAAAATATTTGTGGTCGAATATTTATGGTAGTAACCACTGCCACCAGCCAGAACCTTTTGAGAGAGGGACTGTACGGTACCCCCTCGAAAATGAACATAAGGGAAAAACTATTAACCCTTTCCAGTACTTCCATAGTAAGATGGGTTGTACTGGTTTAGTTCATAAAAAATGACTAGTAAAGTCAATTGAAACTTTACATCCCCTGGGAGACCGTAGTCCGTCCCAGGGTATGGAGTCTATGTTTGGGAGTCGCTACGACACCCCTGTGTCACTGCATGGAGGGTGCTGTGTAATACATGTGAATAAAGATGGTTCCTATGGGGGTGAGAAAATCCCATAGACATTAAACACAAAAATAGCCTAGAACACGCATAGCAAAAATGCCTAAGAGTGGGAAAAAGAGTCTCACTGTTAGCAGGAAAAAAGAAACAAACCCTTCAAATCCAGGAAAGATGCTGGGGAACTCTATAGGTAAGGGAAATTAGCCATAGATTGAGATTTCTACCTAACAGGACCACTTTGACACTTCACTTTAGCCTCTCCTAAGGCCGCTTGGTTTTCGTAGTTTTAACAAAATGACACAACCCAAAAAAGGTTTCAGGAGACCTTGAAGATGCCTGATGACTCTACTTCTGAACCTTTAACTAGGGCTACTTTTAAGTTCAATTACACAAGTTCTTTGTTCAACAAGGTTGCTGCCTGCAACTTTGGGCCCAGCACAGTTTGGTTTTACTATCTATCTTCTCCGACTCACCGGCTCTGCTAAACCGTTGGAGTTTCTTGTCTCGGGAGTCCAGGACGACACCAAGGCGACACGCGCTTCTCTCCGCTTTGACTATCAGCGCGGGAGGGCCCCTGTGCCGCGTGCTGCTGACACCCGACACACCACATTCCAGCTGGCCTTCCCAGTTTTATGCTTTCACTTTCGGAGGCTTCGCAGAGCTTAGTTGTAAAGGGCAAGGCAATTCCCTCTTCGTCGTCTCTCCTGGTCTCATTGCCTTTCTTCTCAGCTTGAACTGCCATCTGGAATAGTTGCTTCCTCATGCATTTGGCATTGCTCGAAGTGTGCTTTCGTGCTCCGCCTTTTATCCCTGTGTAGAAGGGAAAGGGTCGGCAGGGGTGCGTAGTTGCTGTTAATTGCCTGACTCTGCCTGACCATTGTCTTGGGATATGTCGGGTAAATTTGCCCTGGTGTCGATCCATTGTCTGTCTCGGTATAGGAAAGTGTTCGTGTTGGAAGAGAGGGGTGATAGAACTTCTGAGTATCCTACCAGATAGGATGGGGAAAAGGGTCCCCTCTTCCAGGTCATCCTCCTGCACTGGTCCACCCCCAGGAACTGGAGCCAATAGTGGTGGCCATGTCCTGGCCACCTGGATGACAGATCCCTGGGCACTAGTCAGGGAGACACCTTCAGGTTTCTCACAGCAGACACAAGAGTAGTAGTTGTATGGCAAGCAACGAGACCACAATACTCATAGGGATATCACCCTGAGAATTAGTGAATGCCTGCAGCTTCTTATAATTGTTACTCTCTTCATATACTCTTGACTTGTCATGACCCCAGGCCAACTTAGTGAGAGAGCCCCGTCTGCACCACAGCTAAGGGGAGGCTGGACCACCGTGGTGCATGACTGGTTTTAGAAAACCCATTTAAAGATGGCCAGCACCATAGAGAATGCCATTCCCCAAGATTGCCGATACCTCGTCCACAGTCTCTAAGACAGTATGAACGCTCCATGCAGCAGAGGCACACTGGGCGCAGGACTATATAAGCCAGGCCCAGGGCCTATTCCTGTGCTTATCGTTCTTGGTTGCAGCCTAACTAGCAGCAAGAGCTCGCACCCGCTTACCTCAACCCCTTGATTCCTAGGGCTCTGCTCCTGCCTCGGAACAATCCTCTCCCCGGACCCTGCTCATTGACTTCAGCTCCCTGAAAACCGGTATCGGCTCCCTGAAAACCAGCATCTGAAAAATAAGGCAAAGGAACACACAAGAAGTAAGCACTAGCATATCACTACAAATACTGCACTCATGGAACAAGTGCTTGTGTATCCACTTACCTTGAGGGGTTTCTCTTCCTCCACTCCGGGGGGCCCAGGCCGCATAAGACATATGCAAGATACAAAAACAAACATTAATGCAAGACAGGGAATAAGCTTTAAAGCAAGGAAAGTTGCAAGATGGTAAAAGAGACCTTAAAGCAAGAAAGCAATAAGACAGCAAAAGTGACTTTTCAGCACAGAAAGCAACAAGACATGAAAACAAGGACACAGATAGTGCCTGAAGATCGACAACTGGGCACAGCAGAACTGGACCTGGGCCAGTGAAGCAACTGCTCAGGAATTGTGCAAGCCAGTGCAAGCCAAAGTGGTGTATGGCAAGTCCAGCTTCCATAGGGTATAAACTGGGAGGTGGATAGGTTCCAGTCTTGTAGCAATGCCACGCCATCTTATTTTAGGGGTCACTGCTGCCAACAAGCCATGCCTGGATGCAGGTGCAACCATCTTCATGCCAAAACTCTACACCGTCTACCTTAATCACGTCAGTGCACCATTTTGGGAGTGCCGCACGTGGTTACGGTAGAAAGGGGTGTGGGACAGTCTACGAGGAGACCAGATGCCCCTGTGCGAAAACCTGAAGGTGTCTCACCCACTAGTCCCCTGGGATCTGTCATCCATGTGGCCAGGATACAGCCATTGCTTTTAGATCCAGTGCCTGAAAATGGACCAGTGTGGGTGGATCACCTGAGTGAGGGGTCTTGTGGGAGTGGGACACCGGATGGCAAGACACAGTATCCCCTTCCCTTTGTTTGTTTGTTTATTTATATTTATAATGCGCACCAGACCCGTAGGTAACAGGACACAGCAATAAGAAGGTGCAAAGCTTACAAGGTTACAACATATTTCACAGTCTGACACATTATACATTATATTTACAAACAAGTTACAGGCAATATAACAGTATCTCACAATGTAGCTACAAATGTACAGGTTCTAAACAGGTTAGTTCTCCGTTCCACTTAACTGCGAGAGAAAACTACGGCAGCCCAGATGGGCAAAATACAATAGTGAGGCTAGTAGTCAGTAGACTTGAGCAAGTTGATATAATTCTTTCTGAAATGTGGATATGGTTGGTCTACTATAAGCTTGCGGGGCAAGGAGTTCCAGATTTTGGCCGCCTTCACGGGAAAGCTGTTGTCGCCAGTTTTAGTGAGTCTGAATCTTGGTACCATAAGGTAGTTGGCATTGCTAGCTCTTGTCGGTCTAGTGGAAGTTCTTAGGTAGCTAGGGGCCCCATTATTTAGTGCTTTATGGGCCAGGGAGACAATTTTTAACAGTATTTTATTATGGGTCGAAAGCCATTTGTGATGGCATCTGATAGAAGAGATATGTACTCTTTTATTTATGCCTAGTGCAGCTCTTAAGGCATTATTATGAAGGATTTGCAGCCTTTAGATAATGGCTTTGTTAGCACCACTGTAGAGGACATTGCAATAATCTAGCCTGGAGAGTATTAGTGCTCTCGCCAGGATCATGCAACTGTCATTTGAGAGGAATGGCTTACCAGCTCTAATAAGCTTACAAGTATAAGCAGTGGTAGAGGCCAGGGATTTTACTTGTTTGTCAAAGGACATAGTTGAGTCAAGGTAGAAACCAAGGGTTTTTACCACCTTAGTAACTCTGATAGTGTTTCCGTCGATGGTAAATGAGGAGTATTCTTGGCCTAGTTTGTTGATGATAGTGTGAGTACCCAGGATTATCAGTTCTGTCTTATCATCATTCAGACATAGACCATGGGTAGCCATCCATGCCTGGATGATGAGATAAACCCTGTTCACCAGCGCCAGGTCCTTGCCATGATCACCGGAAAGAGGGAGGAGAATCTGTGTATCATCTGCATAGTAAGTGTAGGTGATAGCCAGAAGGTCCAGATCATCGAACAATGGTTTGGTGAATATATTGTATAGAGCCCTGGGGTACACCACACTGGATAGGGATAGGGTCTGCTGCCGCCGATTGGAACACACCCTCATGGTTCTCTCGCTCAGGAAGGATTCTATCCATCTGATAGCCTCTGTAGAATAGTGGGCTACTGTCTGCATAGGACCTTGTGATCCACTAGGTCAAATGCAGCTGAGAGATCAAGTAATAGGAGAAGGGCTGTCTTCCCTTTATCTCTCAGCTCATCAACCTGTGTTTTTAGGTCGATAAGGGCAGTTTTCGTCCCATGTAATGGGCGAAAACCAGATTGTCTAGCTCCTAGGAGGTTGTGCAAATCAAGATATTTTTGAATATGGGTGTATGCAACTTTGTCAAGTATTCTGAGTAGAAATGGTACTGTCGTAATCGGGCAGTATTTGGTTGGAATAAGTGTATCTAGCGTTTGCTTTTTCAGGAGTGGGAGTACCCAGGATTGTTTCAGATTAGTCAGAAGCAAAGGAGGCATTGATCAATTTGGAGATGAAAGGCGATAGATCCCTAGCGGAATCTTTTATGATCTGAGCTGAGCAGATGGCGCCTTTGCAATTGGATGGTTTAAGAGATAGGATAGTTTTCTTTACCTCTAAAATGGTAGTTTTAGTGAAACAGAATCTGGTGGTCTGGGCCGTAGGAGTGTCACTAGGTGGACATGTGTTTGAGGGAGACTGTAGATTTAGTGTATCTTTTTTTTGGTTTATTTTATTTTGGATAGTGTAAACACCTTTACTCCATCCTACCAGGTAGGATACTTAGGATCTGAACCCCCGCCCCCTTTCTCAACATGAACACTTCCTTACAGACAGCTAACTACAAAAGAAAATGGACTAACACCCGAGCCGTATACCTGACATGTTCCAATACAATGGTCAGGCAATTATTGATCATTGCACATACCTGACTTCCAGTACACTTCCCCACACGGATAAAAGGCGGAGCACAAGAGCACACTCTGAGCAAGGCAAAGCACACGAGGAAGCAGCAGTTCCAAGATGGCAGTTTAATACATGGCAAAAGACCAGGAATCAAGGCTGAAGAATCCTGCATTGTGTCAGAGGTACTGGGGGCTCCCCAGCATCAATAGTCAAGGCGCAGAGGAATCATTTGCCGCTGTGGTACTGTCCTTGGCTCCTACAACAAAGCAGTGCCAGTGAAATCAGCACCACCGGTGAGTTTGGGAGACTGATAGCAGACCGGTCAATGTTGAAGCCAAGGTTGCAAGCGGCAACGTTGTATAATGAAAGCTGAAGAGAACAGTGTATGATGTGTATGTGGCAAGCCACATAAACGGAATTGCAGATGAGTGATTGAACTTTGAAGCCAAGGTACGATACCTTAGACCAAGTGGTCCAGTACCACGTGGGTGCTCATTCAAAAGTCGCCGTTAGGTATCCAGCTGAAAACGTGGCAAATGTGAAGTGTGATAAAGAATTGTGAAATCAAAGTGACCCTACAACGGGTTGAGTAAAACCCGGTGCACATTCGAAAGTCTTTGATAGTTGATGACAAAGTAGATGAAGTTGGTCCGAAACCGGCAGACGGAGATCAGCTAAAAGCTTTTGGTTAAACTAAGTTTATGTTAAAAGTTATATTGGAAATTGGAATTAGTCCAAGCCCGGCGGAGAGAGACTTAATTTAACATTGTGTTAAAAGGATCTGAGCCCGACTGAGGGGCAGCTGGGATCTAAGCCCGCTGAGGGGGACCCGGTGTGAACCTTGAGTCACCCGAGAAAGAATATCCTATGAGAAATTGGATACATAAGAATATCCTACGAGTTTTGTGCTAAGAGGACCTGAGCCCGGATGAGGGGGATACAAAGTGAATAACATGCTCGGCTGAGGGAGATCCGGGGTGAACGGTGAATCGCCTGAGAAATTGAGTACTGGTGAAAATCTGAAAGAGGAAAAAGACTTTTTGTTTGTTGCATCAGGCAATAAGAGACTCTGAAATAAGAGACTTTGAAAGGCAAAGAGACTTGGGCACAGAAGGCCCTGATGCTTATGTTTGAACTGCACCCTTGTGCTATAGAAGCCAGAGACTGTGCCAAGCTGGAGTGTACCGCCTTGTCCCATGATGAAAACATGGGGAAGGGACGTCAACAGCCCGAATATCCTGACATGACATATTTCTTGGACACTTCTTGTTTCCCACACTATTTGTATTTAGAGGTAAGGATTGGCAGTAGGTTTATTAGTATAGGCCCTTTTATTTTGACAAGACACCACTAGGACTTAATATGTTATTATGGTTGTAACTTGCTCCCATCTGTAGATTTAGGATTAGATAGGCGTTTTTCAAACACTTTTTGAAGTTCATTAAACGCGCTTGAACTATGGTCACTAGTGTCTCTTACTGTTGATACAATGCTTTCATTACATCCCGCAAGACACCAGGTGAGCATTACCTGACTCTTGTGTTTGACTAGGATGAGTAGAAGCGTTCCACTTGGGATTCTTACTCTCCTCATACAATCTTGATATCTGATTCTACTGGGACTTGTATGAATGTGCCAGTAATGATTCACTCACTTGACTGGCACGAGTTTGAGCGTTCCAGTTATCTCTGGTGCCCTTGCCTGGTCTCCCACTTTCCCTGTTACCTGCACTCTTCGAGAATAGCGTCACAGAGGTTTCCAACATGTTGGGACCTTCCCCTTTCTGTTGTCTGGTAGGCTTCTCATTCTTCCATTCTTTGATCAGCTCATTCCGTGATACTTCTCAGACAATGGTTTTTGTGTTATTCATGGATCTGCAGGTCCACTGTGACTTGCTTACAGTTATGTCATCACCCTTCACTTGCTTCGGTTCAAGGTGCTTTGAATCCAGCTTCGCTTCTTGCTTCTTCTCCCGTCCCTACCTACCCACGTCAGAGTTTGTACACTAGCTTCTTTCCCGTGTCGGGAGTAGCGCAACCAACTTTCCTTCAGCAATCGACTCCCAGCTGATTTCAAATTCCTTAGCTCTTTCATTCTCCAGATCTCTGCCTCTCGTATTTATGATGCTGTTGTGGGATTTCCCTGGCATAATGTCTTAAGTCTTTCTTCTCTGTCTGATCTACATTCTGTATTCCTCTGTTGGTTTTCTTCACACCAGTACTACGTGGATGTCTCTTCCTAGACAACATCAGGGTGTTTGGTTAACAGTATAATTCACAAGACAATTGAAATGCAGCAGCACACTGTGTGGTTATAATAGTATTCAAAAATGTTAAGGGTGCCGGGGAGAGAAAGCGGACTCTGGTATCGAAAGTCAGTAGCAAAACTGTGAGACAAACAAAGTGACCATATTTCATGGACACTCCTGTCCCTTGCACACCTATTATACTGAAAATAGTTTTTCAGTCAAATGTTTATCAAGTACTGTCACTTTGCCACACAATTTAAATTTAAGTCAGACAATTTTTGGTAATTTATTCAAAACATAGATGTATAATGTATAATTTTCAATCCTTGAAGAACTATCTTGTTCATGAATTTACATGTAATTCACAACTTCAAACCAATTTTATGAATACAATTTAATTTGAAAAGACATTTTTTGAAAGGATTTAAATGAAACAGAGTATGAGTGACAAATATTTAAAAAAAGATTTTAAAAAAGAGCTAATAATGGAGCTCAACGTGTTTCGAGAGTATTCTCTCTTCCTCGGGAGCAATAAACTTATACATTTTCTAAATTGACATTACTTTTACATTCATAACATATTTGTTGCAATTATTTCCTTGTTTTTTTCTACTTGTCATCTGCCGATGCCAATGTGAGTTAGTGGGTTTATCTTCTGAATATCTTTGGACAGTCCAATCATTGATGTGATGTCTCAAAGTTGTGATGTCTCAAAATCACACTATGGAGTATACATGGATTGTGTGTTAGTTGAGTCACAAACAGTATGATGATCAGGATTGAAAATCATGTTAAGTGGCCATATTACCTTATAAGTCATGTGAAGGCGTAATGCACTTAATGATGAACTAATAATCTCTCGGTTTAAATACAGTTTCCTGTGTTAGATTCTGTGATTAACGTATTCAGGATCAGTAGTGTCAATTCAGCATTTTAAAGAGATGTATAACTCACCCGTGTTTCAAATATTCTGACTCGGGTGTATGCACACATGTACATCTATTCCTGATGTTTACTGATGCAAATGTCTTTAAATTCTCACCTGTAAGTGAAGTGAACGTTTCATGAATATCAGAACTGTTTTTTATCCTTCCCATTTCTGTGCAAAGCTGTTTCTAAATAATGGTGGTACGTGATGCGTAATTACTCACCATCTTTTCTAGTGAATGGTTTGACTCTTGGATGTTATCCTGTGATGCGGAATTGGTATCCTGTTGTTGGCAATAACAGATTTGAATCTGTTAATGTCCTCTTAGATTAGATGCCACTAAAGTTGGGTTAATGAAATGTGATTTAGGGAATTCCTCATAAGACCAGGAGTCCTTGTCCCCAGAGTAGGAGTCTATCCCGGTGAGGTCCCGCTTTTCTCCACCCCTAGAGGGGAGGGTATTGCATAGCGGGCTCACTTCCCTAGTCTCACAGGGAAAGGCTCCCAATGGGGAATTTGATGGAATCCTGCAATTCGTCACATACCCTTTCCCTAAGTTTGTTGGCTTCCACTTCTTCAGTGAGTGTAAATCGAATGAGGAAATCCATTTCCCTGTCCTTGTCCCTTTCGATGGTCCACTGTAAAACAGAATGGCTGTAGGTCTAAAAACGATTTCATTATTGGAGCGTTGGTATTTTTTCCTAAATTCATCCACGTCAAGAGTGAGATCTGTGATCAGTCTAAATATTTGAGTTGTGTTACAGCCCACTTGATTGCCAAGGCTTCCCACTCCATGGTGGCATAGATGTTTTCCCTTGGAAAGTGCTTTCTGCTGGTAAATAACACTGTGTGCTCTATACCATTGTATTCTTACGATAACACTGATCCAAGACCTGTTTTGGGGGCATCCGTTTGTAAGATGAACTGTCGATTAGTCTTATTCCCTTTAACACAGGTTACCCACACAGAAAATTCTTTAACAAATTGAAACTGGCTTGATCTTCACTGTTCCATGTCAACTTCTAGAGTTGTGCATTTTTTAACTTCTCCGTGAGGTTGGCGGGTATGGTCTAATTTGGTATGAACCGCTGGTAGTGACTGATTAGCCTTAAAAAGGAATGCAGCTCTTTTAGTTTTGGGTGTTGGAGACAGTTGGACAGCCTTTACTTTCTCGCTCTGAGGTTGGACCAACCCATTGTCCACCAAACCCCCCCGAATATTGCATGACTCACTGCGCTAGATGGCACTTCTTGTGGCTGGCAGTCAGTCCATACTGTCTCAGGGCTCTTACGACTCAATAAAAATGAAAAACATGGTCAGACCAACTCTCAATGAGTATGACTATGTCATCAAGATACGCCCCACAAAGGTATGTAAATGGCCTCTAAACCCTATCTATAAGGCGTTGGAAAGTGGTTGGTGCCCTGTGTAGGCCAAATGGTAATATCTGGGCTATTAAATCTCTTATGTCTGCCTGCTGGGATGGTGACAGGTCTTGGGGAATTAGAGTATTTTCCTGCCCGACATCTATGAAAAGAGTAGCTATTGTCACTGTTGAGTCCTTGCTAGGATCTATTCTCCACTTTTTTAAAAAATATTATTTATTTTATTTTATTCCACACAGGTATAGCACATAATCACTTTTAGGTTACGCAGCTTATATATTAGTCTCACATATTACATTGTTGCATTTTCCTCCTCCTCTGCATTATCGGCAAGGTATTGTTTATATCTGTCCCAAATGTACCTAGGCCTAGTGGTAACATGTAGTAGATCTATGTACATTTCTTCATTGTCATTTGTCCAAATCATGTCTCTGTCCCAATCGCTCCTGGTGGGTGCACGACCAAAACATATGGAAGGTGTCGGCCTCTTCGCTCCGACATCTGGGACAAGTGCCATCTGTTATTGGGTATATGCGCTTCTGTTTAGCTGGAGTATAGTGTATCCTGTGTACGATCTTGTAGTGTATCAGTTTGTATCTGGTGTTAGATGATATGTGTTTTGTTAGATCACATATTTGTACCCTTTGTTTGTCACTTATCGGGTGTCCAAGATCTTGTTACCACCTCTCTTTTGCACCATGAGTAACCGGTGGTTGGGTGTGGATTATGATTTTGTATAGTGTAGAGGCAGATATTTTACCTTTCCCAGCAGTAAACATATTTCGAGGGGATTGGGTCCTCCCACGTATTCCATATCTATGACATGTAATCACCACAGCTGTGCTGCTTCGGAAAATCTTTGGCGTCTGCGACCTGCGTCGATGACGTTAATACGCCACCCTCGAGGACCTCCGCCGACGTCACTGGATGTTAAAAGTAGGACGCACAACGCCCGTAGCCTCAGTTCCATTTTTTCCGCGAACGTGTTCACTCCGGAGATCTCGGCGCGCCTCGACTCTTTGGAGTTTCTGTTCTTTCTCGGTTCTTCGGACCTGTTTGTATTGTGAAGTATATTCTTCGTGAAGATGTCTACCTCGTCTTCCACCCCGCGTCCAGACTTTAAGAAGTGCGGGGACTGTGGGTCCAAAGATGTCGGTGACGGACTCGCACGACGCCTGCCTCTGGTGCCTCAGGGAGGCCCATGACATGGATGACTGTGTCGACTGCCAGTCGTTCACGTCCAAAGCCTTGCAGGAGCTCAAGAAGAAGTTGTCGGTAGGTAAGGTGTCCAAGCCATGGAAGTCGATGTCTGCGGTGCTTTCGAAGAATGATTCGAGGGGCGACTCTCTGCATCGTCGTCAGAAGTCCAGTGGGTCTCGGTCCCGCCACTCCTCTGCCTCTTTGAGGCACTCCCGGAAGCGCCGTCATCGGTCGCCTTCCCCGTCCTCATCCGAGGACTCTGCCCGTCGGCGGGTCGCTTATCCCACCAAGCATGCGACACCGGAGGAATGGGCTTCCTTCGGGAAGAAAATGTTAGCGATTCTCGAACCGCAGGGCACTGGTCCGTCCGCGCCTCCGAGTGGGGTCGGTCGTGATCGGTCGAGAGGCACTGCTCGCACGCCTTCAGGCTCGGGTGGTGGACCCGATTTGCGGGAGAGGTCCCGCTCGGACAAGGGGAATCGTTCTCGTCATGCCTGGTTGTTAGGGAGAATTCTCTGTAAAGGCTAATTTCCCAAACCTAGTGAGTCCCCCAGCAGCTTTGCTGGATTTTTGGGGTTTATTTCTTTCTCCTGCTAAGAGTGAGACTCTTTTATTCCCACTCTTAGACATGATTTGAGGTGTTCCTTTGTCTTTCCATGTGTTTTATGGGCTATGGGGTCTTTTACTCCATAGGGTCTCGTGTTTTTGATGTGGGTTACACAGCACCCTCCGTGCCGTAACCCAGGGGTGTCGTAGCGACCCCCAAACATAGACTCCATACCCTGGGACTGACTACTGTCTCCCAGGGCATGTAAAGTCACCATTGGCTTTACTAGTCCCAAATTATGAACAGAAACTAGTACAACCATCATATTGTGGACGTACTGGTTGGGGCAATTTGATTGCCCCGGGGTCTGTTGTTCGAGGGGGCACGTCTCCGTCCCCCCTGATCGAGTTTTGGCTGGTGGCAGTGGATACTACTTTTTATATTCGACCGCAAATATATCGCTATGGGATTTTCCCATTGTTCGAGGCTACCAACTTTAATTATTTAATTCCTATAGCCTCGAACATACCGCCTGTTTATTTATTTAATATTAATTCACTGGTTGGTATTTTTTGCCATAACTCTATTCTAAAATGGCATTAGTGTTCTCTTCTGTGACTCCAACCCAAGTCGAGCCCTTTGTTCCACATTTTGGCGGGCTTCTCCACAGAAAACTCCAAAAGTGGTGCCACTCTGTCTGGGTACCACAGGGGGTGTGGGAGGGGTTTTAGGCACCCTGGACTGAGTTGCCTTGGCAAATCAAGTCGCACTCTTGTGTGATTGGCCCAAGTGGTGAGCCGGCCGGCTCACCACTTAGCATGTTTGATTGACAGCTAGGCTGAATGAATGGGGGTTTGCTGCATAAAAGCAGGGCTTTGTGGACTGGAACTTCAGAAGTCGCCACAGAACCTAAGAATCCGGGGAGGGAGAAGCTGAGTCGACCTGCAACGAGGACACCACCAGTGGAGCCCTGCTGAACCGTCTCACCACTTTTCCCGACGACAGAGGAGATCTCCAGTCCGGAGAGTCTTCTTCTTTTGACTGGTGGGGATAACCAGTTTTCCCTTCTTTTCACCTTCCTGGAGCATCTCGTGGCCGCATCACCCCGGCAACCGGAATACCACGGCTTACCACTACCGCGAAGAGAAGGGTAGTACCTTTTAACCGAAGAACTCCGCGGCTGGTTTCTTCCCTGGCAGTGCAACGACCTTCATCTTTCCTCCACGGCGAGACCTCCTTTTCCTCTGGACGAAACACCAACTTGCACCCGCTGCCAGGAACAACTGCCCCCACTGGAGCTTCCATCACACTTAAGGTACTGTGTCCCGCCTGGCTTCCCTTGCGACAGATCGTTCGGGTTGACAGTAAAGTCTCGACTTTCTAACCTGGGGTGGCCTGGGACAACCTAGCTAACTTTTCCTGACTTTAATTTCATTATTTGTGTGCAAACTATCTACAAGACTCTTTGGGCATAACCCCACTGTGTGAACCTGGACCCCTTCTGCTTGCTCTGCAGTAGAACTCTGCCTATCCTGCCTTACTGTGGTTCTTTTAAAAGTATGGAAATGTGTGTGCTTCCATAACTCTGCCTTTTTCCCTCCCTTTTTAACAACTTATTAGAGTGCCATCTTAAGTTAAGCGCTCACCTCTGTCTGAAAATAAGTGGTGTTTCTCATTAAGACTTGTCTAATAAGTAATTAGGATTATATATATATAATAGTGACTGTGTGCTGAATTTACTTACCTCTTTGTTGCTAGTGTAATTTACAAGTATGTCTTTAAATAAATAACTATATACTTTTACACCAAAGCTCTGGTCAGTGTTTGCTTGTGCTACTGCATCTCTGTACCTATTGTACAGTACTCCATATACTGCCTAACTCTTCTTGAGGGAAGTCTGACTGCTCAGCCACAGCTACCAAGTGAATCTGTGTGGTACAGACTGCTACCAAGTGGGTCTACTGCCAAACACCTGTAGTCTTAGATCTTTTGCAGTGGTCCCTAAGGGAACTGCACAGGTTTCTGCCTTACACCGGTCCAGGTCCCGGTCCTTGACGTGCTCGAGACTGTGTGCACCTGTGGTGTCTTCGAGGAAGACGTCGACGCCGGTGGCGGCGAGGTCGCCGACGGACTCTTTCGAGGCCCCGGCTCCGAAGAAGTCGGCGATGCAATCGGCGCCCAGGCTGTCGAGGGACATGCTCGGGGCTCCAGCCTCGCGGCCTGTGTCGATGCCATTGATGCTGTCGGCGCCGCGTTTGGCGTCAACGCCGATTCACTCTATGCCGTTTCGACAGGGGTACCCCGGGGCTCGGTGGAACCTCCTAGAAAGGCTCTGGCCAAGGTCAAGCATGGCTTTGTTTCACATTCTGTGCCTTCTTACCGCCATCTTGAGTTTATTTCAGAGGTGGATGAGGGCTCTAACGATGGCATGGTTCCTGATACGGTGCCAGACGAGATTCTCTCGGGCCATAGCCAGATCGAGGACCTGCGGCAGTCCCTGCACGATGCCAGTGGGCTGGACACCTCTCCGGAGGTAGAGTTTTGTAGGCCTGAGCCTGGCACTCATGCCGACTCCTCGTACTGGCGGCTTATGTCTAGGGTCACCGAGTACTAGGGATGGTCTGCTCCCCCAAGGGATTTTCTTCAGGATGACCTTACGGATATCCTCGACCAAGGTCCACCAATTTACCCGGTACTGTCGTTCTATATGGCTCTACAGAGGAGGGTGGCGGCTGATTGGACAGCTCCGGAGAGTCTCCCGGCAGTGGGCAAGTCTTTGCCGCGAAAATACCGCCCAGCCAGTAGCGACCCCTGCTTCTTGACCAAGCACTCCACTTCAGAGAGTTTGGTGGTGAAGGCGGCTACGGCCCCGGCAAAGCAGGCGTCGTATCCTACCATCCCTCCTGATAGGGACGACAAGCGTTTTGACGGCTGGGCGAAGAGTGTTTTCTTCAGGGGGTATGGCGCTTCAGGCAGCCAACTCTGTATGTGCCTTATCACGTTTCACGCACACTCTGTGGAACTGTGTTTCCTTATCGGCTGAACATATTCCCGAAGGGGACGAACGGGATGGTTTACTTGCCATGGTTCAGGATGGCAAGGATGCCATGTGTGAGGCCGTTCAGTCGGGTTTGGACATGGCAGATTGCGTCAGCCGGTCCATGGCGGCGAGCACTGTGATACGCAGGTTTGCGTGGTTGCGGAAGTCCGGGTTTGCTCCTGATGTGCAGGCCCAGCTCCTCAACATGCCCTTTGACGGGGGAACATCTTTTAGGCAGCAAGGCTGACGAGAGCCTTGAGAGGTTGCAGACCTCCAAAGCTGCAGCGAAGTCATTGGGCGCTGCAGTTCGCCAACCTCCGCCTTTTCGTCCTAGGGGACAGCAATGGAGGGGAGGTTCCTTTCGTTATTACTCATCCTTTGGTAAAGCGAGAGGAGCTGCCAGTCAAAGAGGCCACCATAGGAGTGCCAGAGGTGGAAAACAAGGTACTCGAGGTGCCAAGGCTGCTCGGGCTGTTGCCTCTTTGCCTTCAGGCATCGCCGCAGCTGCTTCAGCTCAATCATGAGGCCATGTCCCATGGTTCGCCGGTTGGGGGAAGGCTGGCGCAGCATCTTGCAGAGTGGCGCGCCATTACTTTACAGGTGTGGGTTCTGGAGATCATAACCCACGGCTACTGCCTTCCTGTCCGGCAGAGGCCTCGAGACAATCCACTGGGGAATCTCTCTTTGAAGAGTCCGGATCCGCTCCTTGTGCAGGAAATTCAATCCCTGCTGGAAAAAGGCGCCATAGAACTGGTGCCTGTAGCGGAGAGGAACAAGGGATGGTATTCCCCTTATTTTTTGATTTCCAAGAAAGACGGGGGTTTGAGACCCATCATGGACTTGCGCGGTTTGAACAAACTCCTCAGGAAGGACAAGTTCAAGATGGTCACTCTCTCTCAAGTCCTCCGGGTCCTTCAACTTCAGAACTGGTTGGTGTCTCTCGGCCTCAAGGACGCTTATTTTCATGTGCCGATACATCCAAAGCACAAGACTTACCGGAGGTTCGCGGTTGGCGACTCGCACTTTCAGTTTCGTCTCTTGCCGTTCGGATTGACCTCCGCCTGAGGGTCTTTACCAAGCTCATGATAGTGGTGGCAGCGCACCTCAGGAAAGGGGGGGATTCACGTCTACCCCTACCTGGACGATTGGTTGATCAGAGCGCGCTCTCCCGAGCAAGTCCTGGATCATCTGTCGGTCACCTGCCACTCCCTCCACAAGCTCGGCTTCTCCCTCAACTTGAAGTCCCATTTGACACCAACTCAGAGGCTCCAGTACATCGGAGCAGTGCTCGACACGTCCCTGGGGCAGTGTTTTCCTCCCCAGGTGAGGGCTCATCACATTCAGAAGATGGTGCACAAGTTTCAGCTTGCCCAGAGTCTCCCAGTGTTAGAGTTCTTGAGATTGCTCGGCCTCATGGCATCCTACATTCTTCTGGTACCAGAGGCCAGGTTGCGGATGAGATCTTTGCAATGGGCACTCAAGCTCCAGGGGTCTCAGTCCTCCGGCAGGTTGTCGGACCCTGTTCAGGTGCCGTCCTCGTCGCCCAGGATCTTCTGTGGTGGGCCGTCGAAGACAATCTGATGAAGGGGGCTCCATTTTGGCTACCCTGACCAAAGGTGACAATCGTGACGGACGCATCCCTCACGGGATGGGGAGCTCATGCCAACGAGTTGACAGTCAGCGGTCGTTGGTCTCTGAAGGAGTCCAGACTCCATATCAATCTGTTGGAGCTGAGGGCCGTCAGGCTAGCCTGAAGGCTTTTCTGCCGACCGTGCGAGGGAAGAATGTCCTGATCCTGACGGGCAACACGGTGGCCATGCACTACCTCAACAAAAAGGGGGGGGTAGGGTCACTTCCTCTGTGCAGGGAGGCGATGCAGCTCTGGTTCTGGGCAATCCAGCAGGAAGTTTCGATTTCGGCAGTTCATCTGGCCAGAGACGGAAACAGGCAGATCTCGATCTCTCACGAGTGGGAGTTGGCTCAGGAGATTCTCCTGGAGATAGTCGCCCTTTGGGGGACCCCTCAAGTGGATCTCTTCGCCTCCAGTGTCAACCGGAAGTGCGAGAGGTTCTGCTCGCGGACATTTCCTCCAAAAGGAGCTTTAGGAGACGTGTTCGTGGTGGAGTGGTCATTCCCACTGCTGTACGCGTTTCCTCCAGTCCCCGTCATCCAGGAAGTACTGCAGAGGTTACGGAGGTTCGGTTCCTGGATGATCCTCATTGCTCTGGCGTGACCCCGGAGGACGTGGTACCCGGACCTTCTCGACTTGTCCATCTGCCCTCCACGTCGTCTTCCCCACCGAGACGATCTGCTCTCACGGGAGGGTGGGTCAGGTTCTCCATCCAGAGGTCAGATCCCTCAACCTTCATGCTTGGTTTCTGAAAGGTTGAGGTATAAGGATTGGGACGTCCCTGAAGACGTGATGGAGGTGTTGCTGTCGGCCAGACAGCCCGCGACAAAGTCCCTGTACCGTTGCCGTTGGATTAAGTTCTGCGACTGGTGCAGGGTTAAGAATGTGGATCCTTTTGCATGTGACATTCCCATGGTCTTTTTTGCTTTCTTTGGCCCACAGGGGCTTGCATGTGGGTACCGTTAAAGGTTACCTGGCGGCGCTGTCCATATTTAAGCAGCGCACGTTTGAAGAGTGTTCCTGTTTTAAACTTCCTTTAATTTCTCAGTTTCTGAAAGGGCTCACTAATGTGTTCCCTGCGTCACCTTTATAGGTGCCCGGTTTGGATTTGAACCTTGTTCTCAAGTTTCTGATGGGTGCTCCGTTTGAGCCTTTGCATTCATGCCCTTTGAGACTGTTAACTCTTAAAACTGTATTTTTTGGTTGCGGTCACTTCCGCTCACAGAGTGAGTGAGTTACAGGCACTTTCAGTTAAGCCACCCTTCACTGTGTTTCATAAGGACAGGGTTGTCCTTAGAGTTCGTCCTTCCTTTCTTCCGAAGGTGGTGTCGGAATTTTATTTAGGCCAGAAGGTTGTTCTTCCGGCGTTTTATCCTCCTCCACATCCTGATAAGGAAGAGGAGAGGCTCCATAGGCTTGATCCTAGGAGAGCGTTAAGCATTTATTTTTCACGCATGTCCTGGGTCAGAGTGGACAATCAACTCTTCATTGGTTACGCTGGAAAGCATTTGGGACAAGCTGTGACGAAACAGACTTTGTCTCGCTCGATTATTTTGGCTATCTCTGAGTGTTACCGCTTGGTGGGTAAGGACCCACCGGTCGGCTTGCGGGCCCATTCTACCAGGGGTATTGCTGCCTCTACTGCCCTACAGAGGGGTGTTCCTATTGAATGTAAGCATCCCCAGAAATGCACCCCCTCCCCCCCTAGTGAGAGGCAATGAAGGACACACCCCAGGAGGGAATGAGACCAAGACCAAGTGCGGGTGAGATCAAAAGGGTCTTTATCTAAATCAGTATAGGGCATGCAAAGGACTCTGCAAACTGAGAGCGCTCTGTTTGACAATAGCAAAGACAGGCCTACTTATTTACAGAACAACGTCATGGGTGACACAAGCTATAGGGGGGCACATAATCATGGGGATTGGGTGCTGATGTCTAGGGGGTATACATTGTAGGCAGTTGCTCCTTCAGGATTGGTGGACGTTGGTGTAGCACCACGTGGTGTTGGAAGGTCAGCTGGGCTCATCGGGGTGGAGTGCCGGGCCGGACATGCCTTGTAGCGATGATTGGTAACTAAACTGACACTTGCCCTTTTGGCCACACATTCACACCCATTCGTCACACTTCATGCTTCCGTTGGCTTGTAACTCTTGTAAGCACTGACCTTAGATCAATACGCAGACAGGAATATTCAATCGGAAGGGTCCCAATACATCAGTTGTGAAGATACCTTAGGTCCAAACAATCTGGTCCCATGTGCATAGTCAGGGGCATGAGAGGGGTTACTCGACCACCCTGTCTTGGTAGATTTGGTGAAGGATAGGGATGGTATTATGATCTGTTGGTACAAGGGTGGGCGCCCCCCTTTTGAGGGCCATTAGCTTGGGGTCGGCGGAGATACCACTGGCCCGTGGGGGGCATGTGACTGGTGCCTGAGAGACGGTGGGATTTAGGACCAGGTAGCTCGTAAATCATGGAGTCAGGCTGTGGCGGCCTCTGACATGGGGGAGGTGGATGCTTGAAATGGGTTCAGCAGGGTCGGGAGGCTGTGCTGTTTGATCACCAGCTATCTCTGGAGGGCCTGGGCGGGAGGAGGGGGAGATGGCCTTGCAGCTCTGTGCGCGGCATCCTGCACAAGGCGGTGTACTGTCCCTTGGGTGAGGGGCGAATAACAACACGTGGGGTCTCTAAAATGATTTGTATGCATTTGCATTAGAAGGGATACTAACTGGGGGTCATATATTTTAGCACATCTATAGTTGACACACGAACATGAGGTAGTGTTAGGCAGGTGTATGTGTAACGAGGGCAACACATGTTATTGCATATTGTCATCAGTTAGCCAGTCTTCGTACATCTTCACATTATAAACAATATCTGTTGCATATTACGCTTTACCCATTCTTCTTCACGTTAGCCAACACGACATATATTACATAAATGGTTTCTACACATTACAAGAGTTCTCGGGGTAGGCAGGGGTGTAGGGTGCCACACAGTCTAACGCTGGGGGCTTGGTACAGGGTCAGGCATGCAGGTTTTGGGTTGGTTTCAGTTACTTCCTAATCTTCCCGTTCATGGCTGGGGCAATGATGTACTGCAGAAGGTTAACAGCTACAGTGTTTTATTTTGTTGTTTGTTCGTGTCTGGTGGCTCGTGAGAACGATTCCATGCAGCGGGGGGCGGGGGAAGTGTGGGCCTCTGTGAGCGCGGTCGAGTGGGGGTCAAGCTGCAGCTTTCAGTATGCATGTTGGCTCTGCCTAGGTTAGATCTAAAGGTTTCTAACAAAATGGAGTTGGCTTGGTACAAGATGCCGTCTGTGCTCTGCCATATAACATGGTGGTGCAGCCTCACGTGTTGGTCTGCTGCCGCCTGGGCCCCGGGGGCCGGAAGGCTACCGACGAGTCATGAGTCTTCACCAGGGAGGGAGATGCAGTGGGGAGGAGGGTCCTATTGACCTAGCCCCCCCTACACTATGCGTAACATCTGTGATGCAGCCACCTGGGCTTCGGTACATACTTTTGTATGTCACTACTCCCTCGATTCCATCCGTGGGCAGGATCTGGCCTTTGGCAAGGCGGTCCTTTACTCCGCAATTGATTGGGCATTCTAAATTTCTGTTTGCTAAATTCTTTTCCCACCTCCTTGCATCGGTACTGCTTTGGGAGTCTGTCATAGATATGGAATACGTCGGAGGACCCAATCCCCTCGAAGAACAAGTTACTCTCTTACCTGGTAACGTTCTTTTGATGGGATGGTCCGACGACGTATTCCATATCGCTCCCTCCCTGCCTTCCCCGCTACAGAATTTCTTATGCGATTGCAGCTTACGTTTCCGCAAGGCTTTGTGTGTCAGACTGGCAAAAGACTGGTGCCACACGTTCTGGGAAAAAACTACAACTGAGGCTACGGGCGTCGTGCGTCCTATTTATAACATACAGTGACGTTGGCCGTCGGAGGAGGTCCTCGAGGGCGGCGTATCAACGTCATCGACAGAGGACGCAGACACCGAAGATTTTCTGAAGCAGCGCAGCTGTGGTGATTACATGTCATAGATACGGAATACGTCGTCGGACCATCCCATCGAAAGAACGTTACCAGGTAAGAGAGTAACTTGTTCATCCTAATCCTAGGTGTATCACCGGTTCCAATGGAAATTCGTTCCACACCTTCGCAATGGCAGATCTCATCTGCATGTAGTGCATCTTTTGTTTAGGCGTGTCCCCCACTTTTTCCTTGAGCGTTTCCCATGCTACAAATTTCTTATCGTGGAACAAGTGCCCTAATTGCATGATACCCATGGCACCCCAGTGTGTTGCTATCTCTGGATCCAGAGTGTGAGAAATGGAATAGGCACCCCAAATTGGCATACTCAGGTTGCATAACGTTTCCTGTCCTTGTAAATCAGCTATTTTGGCCTAGGCTGTGCATGTGACCAGCGGGGGGGGTCAATAGTGTTGTAGCGTTTGGGGCGAGAGGTTGCCAGAGCGTGGAGGATTGTAGCCAATTTCGGAATTGGGGCCTCGTCCGTCGCCGGACAAGGTTCAAGGTAATCGGCCACCCATTGTGATGCATAGTATGCTTGAGCTGCCAAATAATAGATCTCAAAGTCTGGTGCTGTCAGGCCACCTTGGGGGTATTGATCGGTAATTACCCTCCAACTCAGCCTAGTCTCTTCACTCCACATCGATGTGGTGCACGCCCTGAGTGCTAAATACATTTAAAAAGTGTCGGGAGAATTATCATTTTTATAAGGGCGATCTTGCCCAACATTGATAGTGGAAGGGCTCTCCATCGCTCCAACTTAACACATAGGACGTCTGTTAGAACTTCATAGTTCAGTGCGCGGGATTGCTGTGCCGTTCTAGCTAAATATACCCCAAAGTATTTGATATGAACTGGACTCCAGAGTCTGTGGAATTCCGATGGCTGAACAGATTTCTGATTTGGCAGAATTCAGTTTCAGGCCCGAGTACTCCCCGAAGGTTTTAACTACTCCTAGGACCCTACCCAGAGTGTGCTCGGGATTCTTCAAGTATAACAGGATGTCATCAGCATACAGTTTAATAATCTCTAGCCTTCCTTCCAAGTGCAATCCTAATCTGCCATATCTCGCCCTCAGTAGATCTGCCAGTGGCTCTATTACCAGTGCGAATAATAGGGGGGACAATGGACAACCTTGATGTGTGCCTCCCAGCAGTTCCTTCACTTCCGATAGAGTACCGTTACTCTCCACTCTTTGAGGAGGTTGACATGGTATAATTGTGTCCTTTGTTTGAGAAATAAGGTAGTGAACGGGGCCCTTGCTCTCAAGGTCTTCATAGGGGCCAAACCACTTTGGCACCATTTTATTTTCTGATGTGGGCAATAGGACTAGGAGGCCTAATTGTACTAAAGAAAAAAGTGTGGGGAACAGCCTTTTTAACATAGTTGGCCTTCTTGTGTTTTTGGGCCTATCCTACATTTTCTGGGACAATTTCTCTCACGGCAGTCATATATAAGTGCAAGTTCTGTGCCATTTGAGAAATTGGCAGGATAGCCTCCCCCCTCTCTTTCCATTTCTCTTTAAGCATATTTAATACATCCCTGTGCTTTCCCTCATAAAGTAGTTCAAAGGGTGAGTATCCTTGTTAGGCAGAAACCTGTGCAGTTCCCTTAGGGACCACTGCAAAAGATTTAGGACTACAGGTGGTTAGCAGTAAACCCAATTGGTAGCAGGCTGTACCACCCAGATTTACCTGGTAGCTGTGGCTGATCAGTCAGACTTCTCTCAAGATGAGTAAGGCAGTATATAGAGCAAACACAATAGGTACAGAGATACAGTAGCACAAGCACACACTGACCAGAGCTTTGGTGTAAAAGTATATAATGATTTATTTAAAGACACATTTGTAAATACACTAGCACAAAAAGAGGTAAGTAAATTCAACACACAGTCACTATTATATATATACAACCCTAATTACTTATTAGACAAGTCTTAGTGAGAAACAATTTTCAGACAGAGGTGAGCACTTAACATAATATGGCACTCTAATAAGTTATAGAAAAAGGGGGGGGGCAGAGTTATGAAAGCACACAATTTCAATACTTTTCAAAGAACCACAGTGAGGCAGGTTAGGCAAAGGCTACTGGAGAGCAAGGAAGTTCAAAGGCGAGGCCCACTCTTAGAGAGAGCAAGCGAAATGTGTCCAGGATCACACAGTGGGGTTATGCCCAAAGAGTCTTTGTAGATAGTTCATAAAAGTTTGAGATCAAGTCAGGAAAAGTTAGTTAACAGGCCCCAGGCTAACCCAGGTTAGAAAGTCGAGGATTTACTGTCACCCCGAACGATCTGTCGCAAGGGTAGCCAGGCGGGACACAGTACCTGAAAATTGGAAAAACGCTCCAGCGGGGGCAGTTGTTCCTGGCAGCGGGTGCAAGTCAGTGTTTCGTCCAGAGGAAGAGGAGGTCTCGACGTGGAGGAAAGCTGAAGGTTGTTGCACTGCCAGGGAAGAAACCAGCCGCAGAGTTTCCCGGTTACAAGGTACTACCCTTTCCTTAGCGGTAGTGGTAAACCGTGGTATTCCGGTTGCCGGGGTGCTTGGCACGGGCAAGGCGGCCACGAGATGCTCCAGGAAGGCGAAAAGACGGGCAAACTGGTTATCCCCACCAGTCAAAGGAAGAAGACTCTCCGGGCTGGAGATCTCCTCTGTCGTCGGGAAAAGTGGTGAGACGGTTCAGCAGGGCTCCACCGGTGGTGTCGTCGTTGCAGGTCGGCTCGGCTTCTCCCTCCTCGGATTCTTTAGGTCCTGTGGCGACGTCTGAAGTTCCAGTCCCCAAAGCCTTGCTTTTATGCAGAAAACCCCAATTCATTCAGCATAGCTGTCACTCAAACATGCTAAGTGGTGAGCCGGCCTGCGGCTCACCACTTGGGCCAATCACACAAGAGTGCGACTTGAGTTGCCGAGGCAACTCAGTCTAGGGTGCCTAAACCCCCTCCCACACCCCCTGTGGTACCCAGACAGAGTGGCACTACTTTTGGAGGCTTCTGTGGAGAAGCCCGCCAAAAAGTGGAACAAAGGGCTCGACTTGGGTTGGAGTCACAGAAGCGAACACAAACGCCATTTTGGAACCAAGTTTTGACAAAAAATACCAACCGGTGAATTTATATTAATTTAATAAACCGGTGGTATGTTCGAGGCTATTAAGTGGTAGCCTCGAACAATGGGAAAATCCCATAGGAATATATTCGCGGTCGAATATAAAAAGTAGTATCCACTGCCACCAGCCAAAACTCGGTCAGGGGGGACTGGACAGTGCCCCCTCGAACAACAGACCCCGGGGCAATCGAATTGCCCCGACCAGTACGTCCACAATATGATGGTTTGTACTGGTTCTGTTCACAATTTGAGACTAGTAAAGCCAATGGTGACTTTACATGCCCTAGGAGACAGTAGTCAGTCCCAGGGTATGGAGTCTGTTTGGGGGTCGCGACGACACCCCTGGGTTACTGCACGGAGGGTTCTGTGTAACCCACATATCAAAAACACATGAAGCCCTATGGGGTAAAGGACCCCATAGAACACATACAAAGTCAAAGGAACACTTCAAATCATGTCTAAGAGTGGGAGAAAAAGAGTCTCACTCTTAGCAGGAGAAAAAAATAAACCCCAAAAATCCAGCAAAGCTACTGGGGGACTCACTAGGTTTGGGAAATTAGCCTTTACAGAGAATTCTCCCTAACAATCCTAAAGATGCATGGGGTGTTTTTCTAACAGCGAATAAGGCCGACTGAATCATGGTATCCCAGTTCTTCCCATCTGCCTCCACACAAAATCCTCTTTAATGTTTGGTTTAGGCATTCCACTAGGCCATCGATCTGAGGCTAATAAACAGAGGTCGTTAGGGTCTTTATATGAACCTTCACCTTGCACATGAGGCTTGACTTAAAGTTGCGGTGCCCTGGTCAGTGTTTTATTTTTTTAGAGAATCATACTTGGGAGAGGAACTGTAATGAGTGTTTCAGGATTTGCTGACTGTATTGTTTCTCAACGGGAAAGCTTCAGGATATCGTGTAGCGGAATAGACCATGACTAGAATAAATCGAGTTCACAACTTGGATGTTTCTAGGGGTGCCATGATATCCATTGCTATCCTGGAGAAGGTAGCATCGATAATGGGCAGTGGGTGCGAAGGGGCCAGTGAAACTGGAGTAGTTTGTTTTCTGATAGTAAAATAATATGTCTAATAATATGTTGGTATTACTTGCCTCTTAAGTCGTTCCAACTCCCTGATGGCCTGCAGTCAAGTGTGAATGGGCTAGCTCTAAGACCACTGTACTATGGCTTTGGGGTATTACAAATTGGGCTTGAGGAGTACCTTCAGGATTAATATCCTCCTTGTAGATAAGGTCCTTTTTTTTAAAGAAGGGACCACCTTGAAAGCCTCTGCCAAGATTGGGTCATTTCTTTGAGCAAACGCCAAATCGGTGAGGAGTTTTATTTTGGGTTTAACATCCTTGCCAAATCCCCTGAGAATCCCTTTCTGGGATGGGACTCCCTGTCATATGGGAAATAAAGCTTTCTCTAAAAAGCCTTGGGCAATCTTTTCCCCCCCTCCTTTACCGTATATGGATTGTTCCTGTGATGATGTAGTGGGATTTTCACATCACCCTGGTAATCTGCGTCAATGATTCCTGCCATCACATCCAATCCATGCATCCAGGATAGTTCCGACTTCGATGCTAACCTTATGTATCTTCCATTAGTGGGAGCTAAGACTAATACAGAAGGGATTGCATGTTTTGCCTGCCGGTATTACCTTTTCAGAGGTGCTCTGCAAATCAAAGCCAATAGACTCTGATGGGGCTAACGAAGGTGCATGGGCCTTGAGGCATATTTCTGTGAACGGTAGGGTCCTCCAACTTTTATCTGTTGGTCCTGATCCCACTTCTAACACCACATGTGGCGGGTCAGAAGAAGAACACCGACTCTGGTTTTTCATCTCACATTCGTTATTTATTAATTGGAAGGTGAAAACTCCTAGCTTTCCCTAAACTATGGTTGTTCCTTACCTAACAAAACTAACCAATTTGCTTGTCAAGAATAACATTAGGTGTTCCCACATTGTGGATGCGCTCCCAACAAAACACTTTAAAAAAATGATCCTCTTGCAAACTTCCTTTGCATTGAATGTTCTAAAATGTCACTAAAAGGCAAGTTTCAAATGTTAAATCTTCATGACATCCGAGGTGCATTGTGACGTAACAGAGTGATGTGCCAACACGTGTTTCGACCTCTCTCGGTCTTTCTCAAGGCAAAACTCGTTATCTTCCCATTCCAAAACTATTACTTTGAAATCAAATCGAACATTCTCCTTCAATGACACGTCCCGCCTAAGGCAAAACTCTGTACAGCAAGTGTGTGTATACAATTATGTGATTCATAACAAGTCCCCATTAATAAGCCAGGACATGAAGTACAGAATGCACATACAAGCAAAAATAGTAACAGATGCAAATATACATTACCGACGAGATGGGTATAGCATAATCATAGGCAGCACATGAAAAATAATAATTAACACAATTTAGAATTAAAAAGGAAGAATCTGACAGTAAACATCACATATGATAATTGTGTATATGTGTATTAATAAGAAAATGCCTTCTGAAATCAAGTTCACGACCATTAGTAACATAAATATGTTGCCCAAAACTGGCCTCCCATAGTACATGTGGTTCTCCATGCAACATTAACCCGTGTATATCACTTCCCTATTTCCATTCGTGCATGTAATCGCCAGGTGCAAATTTGAAACCGGTACCGCACACAATACAGCACCCATTGGGTCAAAAGTTTGAACGTTATCAAGGTCGTCTCATGCAATGTTGGGATTATTCGAACCCCATTCCATAACACCAAAGGTGACAAGTTATCAGAGTCAGATTAAATAAAATAGCATTAATTGAGGCAGTGTATAGACGTCTTGGATATATTATGAAGCCCAAAAATTCTAGAAAAACATAGAATGACTCAATCGAGGTGGTGAAACCCCAGGAAACCAGTAAAAGTATTCATAAATATTCACCGTTATCTTCCCATTCCAAAACTATTACTTTGAAATCAAATCGAACATTCTCCTTCAATGACACGTCCCGCCTGGATTGGCCTGTCAGTTAAAATAAACCGGATGATCTGTTAGGGTAGAACAAATCCCAAAGAAATTTTTTTTCTTATTTCGTCATATGCCCTCAACATTACACAGTGTGCCGCTTGCTTACCAGCATGTTCTCACGTATGCGTGAGCGCTTTTTCAGCCCGATGCATATCTGAACGCGGTGCAGTCCGCGTCCCCTTATGAAAAGAAAAAGGAGAAACAATATAGAGAAAAGCACCTTCTAAACACGTGATCATTAGTCACGTGTACGGCGCCGTGCGTAAATCCCAGGAAAAAAAAAAAAAAAAGAATGAAGTAGCGATCCCGTGGTGTGGGTCACATGTTCACCCACGGGTCGCATAAAAGGTTAGCACTTAGTCAAAACTAGAAACTTCCAAGGAGATATAAACAAGAATGCGTGAACCCATTCACGCCTGATAATATATCTGGGAATAATTATGAATATTAATTGTCTTGAAAGGTCAACCAAAAAGGATTGTGCAATACATACTACAATATATATCAGTTCAATTGGCCCGTGGGTACTGCAGTGGTGCCCCACCGGTCCAATCAACACCCGCAAACACATGCACATTCAAGGAATCCTCCTTCTTTGCCACACATTGAACTCCCCATCTACAAAAACACATGCAATTCCGTATCACTGTTCAAACCCAAAGTGGTACAACGTAACCTGCAAATGGTGCGTGCTTCTAATTGTCGCAACAATGCTGAGCGGTCCCCACCTCTGGGGTGAGGTCTTGCCTGCATAAGGCCTATAAACCGAATATCGTTCACATTATCCATTTGATGCTGTTCCTGCCAATGTATGGCTAACGGTAATTTGGAATCAAACTTCCTCAAGCTTGCAAGGTGTTCCCTAATACGTATCCGTAATTCCCTAATAGTTGAACCCACATACACTTTACCACAGATACACAAAATAGCATAAACCACAAATTTAGTCTTACAATTCAAAAAATCACGTATTTGAACTGATAAACCATTATGACAAACAAAATTATCAGCCTGAATGGTAAATGGACAAAAATTGCATGAGGCACATTTAAAGAAACCCTTTGGTTTGGGTGGTAGCCATGATCGGGAATAAGTGGAACACGTTGTGGAGGCTAAAAAAGAAGGACATAGATGCCCCTTAAGTGTGCGATTCCGCAAAAAGATAAATCTCGGATGATCAGTTATATAGGATGTGATATTGGAATCCAGTTGCAATAGGTGCCAATGCTTGTTCAATAGTTTATATAATACCTCCGAATTTTGAACATATTTAGTAATGATCCGTACGTCGGAAAACCCAATTGGTCTTTGCCTCCTCTGGTCCATTAACATTTCATCACGTGATATATCACTCACCCGATTCATGCCATGTTGAATACAACGACTAGAATATCCTCTTTGTTTAAAACGTGCTTGGATTTGTAATGCCTCATTAGTGAATTCCTCTAAATTACTACAATTACGTCTTGCACGGTAAAATTCTCCAAATGGTATATTCTCTATCACCGATCGTTTATGGCAACTTGTAGCTTGCAAAATCGAATTAACCGCCGTTGGTTTCCTAAATGTTTGAGTCTGTATACAACCATTGGCAATTGTGATAACAAGATCCAAAAATTCCATTCTGTTAGTACTGATATGTCCAACGAATTCAATCCCAAATGTATTGTTATTCAAATAATCAGTGAATTGCTGAAAAGTTTCAGTGGACCCACTCCAAACCACCAGAATATCATCAATGTATCTTTTCCAAAGTACAATGTGATCTTGAAATAAATGCGTACTATATATGTAATGGTGTTCAAAAAAACCCATAAAGAGATTGGCACACTTAAGGGGCATCTATGTCCTTCTTTTTTAGCCTCCACAACGTGTTCCACTTATTCCCGATCATGGCTACCACCCAAACCAAAGGGTTTCTTTAAATGTGCCTCATGCAATTTTTGTCCATTTGCCATTCAGGCTGATAATTTTGTTTGTCATAATGGTTTATCAGTTCAAATACGTGATTTTTTGAATTGTAAGACTAAATTTGTGGTTTATGCTATTTTGTGTATCTGTGGTAAAGTGTATGTGGGTTCAACTATTAGGGAATTACGGATACGTATTAGGGAACACCTTGCAAGCTTGAGGAAGTTTGATTCCAAATTACCGTTAGCCATACATTGGCAGGAACAGCATCAAATGGATAATGTGAACGATATTCGGTTTATAGGCCTTATGCAGGCAAGACCTCACCCCAGAGGTGGGGACCGCTCAGCATTGTTGCGACAATTAGAAGCACGCACCATTTGCAGGTTACGTTGTACCACTTTGGGTTTGAACAGTGATACGGAATTGCATGTGTTTTTGTAGATGGGGAGTTCAATGTGTGGCAAAGAAGGAGGATTCCTTGAATGTGCATGTGTTTGCGGGTGTTGATTGGACCGGTGGGGCACCACTGCAGTACCCACGGGCCAATTGAACTGATATATATTGTAGTATGTATTGCACAATCCTTTTTGGTTGACCTTTCAAGACAATTAATATTCATAATTATTCCCAGATATATTATCAGGCGTGAATGGGTTCACGCATTCTTGTTTATATCTCCTTGGAAGTTTCTAGTTTTGACTAAGTGCTAACCTTTTATGCGACCCGTGGGTGAACATGTGACCCACACCACGGGATCGCTACTTCATTCTTTTTTTTTTTTTTTTCCTGGGATTTACGCACGGCGCCGTACACGTGACTAATGATCACGTGTTTAGAAGGTGCTTTTCTCTATATTGTTTCTCCTTTTTCTTTTCATAAGGGGACGCGGACTGCACCGCGTTCAGATATGCATCGGGCTGAAAAAGCGCTCACGCATACGTGAGAACATGCTGGTAAGCAAGCGGCACACTGTGTAATGTTGAGGGCATATGACGAAATAAGAAAAAAAATTTCTTTGGGATTTGTTCTACCCTAACAGATCATCCGGTTTATTTTAACTGACAGGCCAATCCAGGCGGGACGTGTCATTGAAGGAGAATGTTCGATTTGATTTCAAAGTAATAGTTTTGGAATGGGAAGATAACGGTGAATATTTATGAATACTTTCACTGGTTTCCTGGGGTTTCACCACCTCGATTGAGTCATTCTATGTTTTTCTAGAATTTTTGGGCTTCATAATATATCCAAGACGTCTATACACTGCCTCAATTAATGCTATTTTATTTAATCTGACTCTGATAACTTGTCACCTTTGGTGTTATGGAATGGGGTTCGAATAATCCCAACATTGCATGAGACGACCTTGATAACGTTCAAACTTTTGACCCAATGGGTGCTGTATTGTGTGCGGTACCGGTTTCAAATTTGCACCTGGCGATTACATGCACGAATGGAAATAGGGAAGTGATATACACGGGTTAATGTTGCATGGAGAACCACATGTACTATGGGAGGCCAGTTTTGGGCAACATATTTATGTTACTAATGGTCGTGAACTTGATTTCAGAAGGCATTTTCTTATTAATACACATATACACAATTATCATATGTGATGTTTACTGTCAGATTCTTCCTTTTTAATTCTAAATTGTGTTAATTATTATTTTCCATGTGCTGCCTATGATTATGCTATACCCATCTCGTCGGTAATGTATATTTGCATCTGTTACTATTTTTGCTTGTATGTGCATTCTGTACTTCATGTCCTGGCTTATTAATGGGGACTTGTTATGAATCACATAATTGTATACACACACTTGCTGTACAGAGTTTTGCCTTAGGCGGGACGTGTCATTGAAGGAGAATGTTCGATTTGATTTCAAAGTAATAGTTTTGGAATGGGAAGATAACGAGTTTTGCCTTGAGAAAGACCGAGAGAGGTCGAAACACGTGTTGGCACATCACTCTGTTACGTCACAATGCACCTCGGATGTCATGAAGATTAAACATTTGAAACTTGCCTTTTAGTGACATTTTAGAACATTCAATGCAAAGGAAGTTTGCAAGAGGATCATCATTTTTTTAAAGTGTTTTGTTGGGAGCGCATCCACAATGTGGGAACACCTAATGTTATTCTTGTTTTGCTAAGTGGGTTTGAGGTGCCCGCTTTTTCCACAGGGTGCTGCAACCCATTCTTGTAGGTTTAATTTGAATTTGATTTTGGTATATCAAACTGCTCAAGCGCTATTTACCTGGCACACCTCAATACCTTCTGTTCAATTTGCTTGTCAGTCATCAGTGGGAGCCCAAACCAAGTTCAGTCCACGGTCCAAACTAACCTATACTGACCCTACCACTATTATAACAACTAAAGAGTTATCTCTGGAGCCATTACCGGGTCTCCTGCTTTCCCCGTTACCTGCACTCTGAGGATAGCGTCAACGAGGTTTCCAACATGTTGGTACCATCCCCTTTCTGTTGTCTAGTATGCTTCTCATTCTTTGTTTGATCAGCTCGTTCCGTGATACTTTTCCAACAATGGTTTTTGTGTTATTCATGGACCTCCAGGTCCACTGTGACTTGCTTGCTTACTTGTGACCTTTCACTTGCTTCCGTTCAGGTTGCTTTACATCCGACTTCGCTTCTTGCTTCTTCTCCCGTCCCTACCAACCCACATCAGAGGTTGTACACTGGCTTCTTTGCCCCGGTCAGGCACAGCACGACCACGTTTCTTTCAGTATTCGACTTGCAGCTGGTTTAAAACTCCTAGACTCTCTAACTCTCCAAGTCTCCGTCCTCTCACATTTATGAAGCTGCCATGGGATTTCCCTGTCGTTGGGTCTTCTGTCCTTCTGTCTGATCTACATTCTGTATTCCTCTATTGGTTTTCCTCATCCCGGTACTATGTGGATTAAAATTATATTTTATCATTATAATTGTTCTTTTATAACACGCTTAATACAGCTAGAGGTTTCTAAGCGCCAGATTGGGATTGAAACCTGTGTTGAGCTGTGTTGTCTTGCTTCTCAGACTAATGCGTTGCCCCTGGGCCATCCTGTTTCTTCATAGACCTTACCAGAGTGTTTGGTTGACAAAAACAGATTTTAATCTGTTCTTTGTATCCTCTTTCACTAGATGCCACTGAAAGTGGGTTAATAATATGTGATCTAGGGAATTCCTCATAAGTACAGGAGTCATTGTCTCCGGGGGGGAGTCTCCCCCGGTGAGGTCCCACTTGCCTCTACCCGTATGGAGGGTATTGCGTAGCAGGCTCACCAACCTAGCCTAACCGGGAAAGGCCCCCCCACACCCCTGTGGGAAGTGATGGAATCCCGTGATTCGTCACAGTAGATAGAAGTTCTATAGGAATTAATGGGACAAAGTCCATGGGCCTTCTGCATTTATGTAGGTAAGACTGTTTGACCCCACAAGTGCAGATTTCATAGCAAGCAATCCCAGGCATGGCCTGAGGAATACCCAAGTAAAAGATCCAGAGGCCAGAGGAAGATGCAGCAGAGCAGTAGGACCCCAATGTAAATCCATTGCGAAATATGGTTGCGTCTCGCCTCCAGAGAATCTCAACCCCAGACCAGAGGGACCCCTTACAATGTTGGCCACCTCTGCTCCCAGTTATAGGTAATGACGTCTTCAGTTCTAATGGATCCATTCGTCCCATGGATTCCTCATCTATATCGATCTTCCGGTGCTGCTGCTCTTCAGAAAAATGGCCACCACCATGGGGTACAGTAGATCTCTGGTTCTGCCCCCCCTCGACACTTCTGTGCGCCCTGTGTCAGACATGACATCGGGGCCAGTTATATTAAGGCGCCATTCCAAGTGACGGTCGTTCCTTTTTTCCGTGCACGCTGCTCACTTAAGGAATGCCTCTTCATTAGAACTAATTGCTTTAGACGTTTTGCTACCATTCCAAATCTGACTAAGCCCTCAAGATTTAAACCCTGTGTCAAATGTGGGTGTCAAATGTCTATCTCTGACCCCTACAGAATCTATTTTTTACTCTCTCTGAGAAAAACACAACATGCAAGACTGTGGGTGGTGTCGGTGGATGCACTTCAAGACACTTTAAAAGCAGTCAGAAAACTCTTTACCTTTTTCAACAGCAACCTTTATGCCGGAAGTAAAGAATCTGGTGAAAAAGATGAGGGATCCTGCGAAAATAGATTCCTGGGGCCCAGTGGACCAAAAAAGATGACAGCCCAGTAGAAATCGATACCACAATTGGAGTACCGACTGGTGGCACCGTAGGGTGTTTCAAGTGTCATGAGAGACAGGGTGTTAATATCCTAACAAATACTGTTTCAGCCAAGCAGAAGGTCCTTGTGGTAAATGTCACAAAGCAGCAGGAAACGCCCCAGAAAATGGCTCAGCATGGAAGGCTTAAGCCAGTGTGCATGAGAATTCAAGAAGCCTGGGATGGACCTGTAGGTGGTGAAATCCCAAACCCGGGATATGCTTAAATGGTTGTATGTATCCTGTATGACCGTGTAGGGTAAAAAAAAAGACGAAAATGACTGGAGCATTCTTTCTGCATGTCGTCAGATACGCTTCTTACAAGTTTGCAGAACAAAGGGGGGGCAGCCCACCAATCACTAGAAGGTGTTGGTTAAAGGTCAGATGCTATACCTATACTTGTTGGTCAGTAGGACTGCCACTCAGCCTAGACCCCCCAAACCCTGCAGGTGATAGGAAGAGCCCATGGACTACACTGGTCTAAACCAGTTGAAACCGATATGGAGGCTGCCATGTGGGCTCACAAAGAGCCCACATGTTCGAAACGGCCATTTTTAATCCATTTCGTGGTTGCCTTGAACAAAGGAATCCCTAAAATACAAAATGGCCGAGAGCAGGATTTAAAAAATACATTGGTAGCTCAATGGCTGTCAAAATCCTACATTCGGCTATCAATGCAGCAAAATCTCTTGCACCACTGGTGAAGGCAAAACTAAAGTGCAGCTGCCACCATCTGCTCACTCAACTACGCAAACATAGGCTGATATAATCACCCTAGGGATAAAAATAGGTTGCCTTAGCAGCACCCCTGGACTGGCCGTCTTTTAGTTGAAGTAAAACCATGTACCTCTAGTAAGGTTAAAAGGGTTGCTATGGCAAAGGGACTTGAGGAGAAGTCCCTATGGCAACCATAAAATGCAGGGGAAAAGCAAAAATGTTGTGGGGTGGTCTTAGCCGTGGCCCCAGAATCCTTCCATACAGAAATTCTTTCTTAAATTCCTTTCCATTTAACTGAAAAACAAAAAAAACTGTTGAATAACAGTTTGTTCAATAAGGGACACTTGGAATGTGGATGAGCAAATGTGGTAGAACCCTTAAAATAAATGTGGTTCTGATAAAGCACCAATGCTTCCATTATTGTACATTTTCTTCAATTCGTAACCTATTTGTGTGACACCTTGGGTTAGGGAGTCAGTAAATAGTACCTTTTTGGAGAAAATAAAATAAAATATAAATGAGGCTGCTGGGTATTGTTCCTTCTTCTTTTTGCAGCGCTCCGAAAGGGTCTTCTGGCGCTATCAAGGGGGTGCAGGATGGTTTTTAGTTGCAGTGAAGGTTGAACAGGGACGGAGAATCCATTTAGGTCCAAGTAGTATTATTTTGTAACGTCTCGGGTTGTATTTTTTTTTCATCGTCCAGTAATGAGAAGCCATTGAAACCCAAGCATGAAGAGCAAACAAACACCTTTTTAGTGTCTTTTTCTAGCAATAAATAATTAGTGGAATGTGAGACCTGATTTATTCCTGAAACTTTGTTTTTATGTAAGTTTCCAAGCTGGTAAATTCATAAATCCCCTTTGGAACACTTAGCGAAGCAAACACATTTGCAAAAGGCATGTTGGCTTATTTGCATATGAAGAAATTAGAATGGATATTGGCATCAAATCAAAAATGTGAGAGTTATATTGCTGAACAATAATTATTTAAAAAAATAAACTGTAGTTGCAGAGACTTTCAGGTGAGCAATACATTGTAACAGAACCTTTGAAATTCAGGGGAAAATCTTTAGTTGCAGGGACGCTAAGATGAAAATTGAATGCAACAAAACCCCTGAAATTCGACAGACCATTCAGGCAAAGTCACCTTAACTTTGCGCCCCCTGTGACCACAGTGATGACATCAGAGGTTCCATCACTGATGACATCACTAATGGTAAATTATAGTATTTTGTAAAAAATATTTCAAAAAAATTGATAAAACAGCAAATATTCTTCAGTATTGTTTACTTGATACCTTTATCTTCTCTTTATTTCTGTTGCTTACTCAACACAAAATCTGTCAATGGGAATGGAACATATTTCATAATGGAAATCCCCCAAAAAGTAGTACAGTTTTTTCTTCTTCATAATTGTACTGTAGTAATGCTAAATGTATTCTCAGTACTCAACCAGTTAAGGTTGTGACTATGAATCCTGTTGTTGCAGGGGAAAAAAAACTTCTCGTCAAATTCTCAGCTTTTATAAAAGTTGTGTTTGTAATTACTATGATAGTGTTAAAGTATAACGTTTATATTAGAAATGTGTGTGCCATTCAACTGTTTGTAAAAAACATAATCTAATCTAATAATATAAAAAAGGCCAGATGTATGTTTGTCCCTCTGTTTGTCCGATGCAGCAGCTTCACCTGTTGTCACCACTAGAAGGAAGATGTTGCCTTAGGATATGCAGTGGTCCTTCTATGTCAATGAAAACCTGCACCTTGGCCCGTGCACGCCAGCTCTTACACTAGTTACCATATAAAGTATATATTGGTAATACATCCATTTCCTATATGTAATTTAACTTTCTACAAAAACATATTCATGCAAATTAAGTGTATTGTATGTTAACGGTATACACATTAATTCCTAAAATAATTTCACACAAAAACATATTTTTTAATGCAAAAATGTACACTAACAATATCATAACAATAACTATATGCAAATAGCTTATTTTCATATCTGTGCAGACTTTATTTACAATTACTGTATGTTATGCAATGAGATGCACACTTAAAGCACATTGAAGTAATTGTAAGCATGTATTACTTCCATCAAATTCTCATCAAGTTACATAGTAAGCAGCCCCAACCTTCCATTTCAACAGTCTGCCTTCTTCCTTCAAGTCATAACATCTCTCTCCAACAACAGTACCCCAATGTTCCATTCCAGAATGGAATGTGTTATACTGTACACTCGATGGGCTAGAAACATTCAAAGTTAAAATGCGAGAATAACATAGTTACACATGTTTGTAATGGGAAACAATGTATTTACATATGTACACATTTACCCGATACAACACACCTCCTTCCCTTCATGGAATGATATGCATAGGGACCTTTCCTTAATGTGCTTCACGCATTCCACACGTTACCACCCTCTCCTTAATCCATTTCTCACCATTGCTAAAAAGTACTGTGTTTCCAAAATCTCTCACCACCTTTAGAGGGCTGGAATACGTCATATATCCTTTCTGCACTCTCCTTCCACTCTTCACCACTTTACACTCTCGCATGAAACATTCCCTTACAAAATTCTTTTCATCATACCTCCTTTTAGATTTTATTTGGTTGCATATCACTCTCTCTCATATCACCTCTTGAGGCACTACATTGCGATCACCACCAAATGTCCCCATTCATCCTGGCTTCAACCTGGTATTAGGTAATCTCCTTCACAGTGCCTCAAATGGTGAAACTCCTGTGACCTGATGGGGTGCAGTTCTGTATTGCATGACCCTCTCCATCACAGCCCATTACCAATCTCCACCTGTCTCTACAGCAATTCGTATCGCTTTCATAAAGGTCCTGTTCAGTCTCTCCACAGTTGCATTCCCCTTGGGATTATATAGCGCTGTTGTGTATGCCCACTCCATTCTTTTTTTTAAATTCTTCAATTTCTCTAGCCACAAATTGTGGCCAGAGATCTGATACCAATTTCCTGGGAAAGCCCTCCCTCCAAAATACTCCTTCCAAAAAACTCACAACCTTGCGCGCATTTATGTCCTTTACACGCACACATCCGGCCATTTGGACAATAAATCCATAACCACTATTCCATAAGCGCTTTGTTGTCCTCTTGCCGATATCGGACCCAGAATATCTACAGCAACCACATTCCAGACAGAATTGGGTGGTTCAATCACAGTCATTGGCGGTGTCCTGGCCACCAAAATATTGTCACTATTTTTACAACCCTCCCATTCTTTTAAAAAATTCTCCACCTCCCTATCCAATCCGGGCCACCAAAAATCTTGCTGAATCAGTCCCTTGGTCTTACACACATCCAAATGCCCTTCATGGGCTATACCAAGTACCACTCCCCTCATTCCTTCTGGTACAACCGTTCTATCTGCTTGGGTCAAAATCCCTTTCTCAACACTCAACTCATTTTTTTACTCTTCTATATTCTTTGATTTCTTCTTCAGCGTCTTCCTTCAGCCATCCCGCCTGCATATACTTTACAACCGCGGTATACACTTAGTCCCTCTCACACTGTTCTCTCCATTCCTTTTCGTCCACCACTCTGCAATTTGTGAACACTACCCCATCGTCCACACAGCCTTTCCATTCCTCATCCTCTACTGCATTTCGTGATAAAGCATCTGCAATCACATTAAGTTCACCCTTCACATTTAACTTCCATATCCAGACCCTACAGCCCACTGAGCCACTGAGTAATTCTCCTAGAGATGCCATCAAAACCTTTTTTTTTTTTCTAAAATGCCCACGAACGGTTTGATCCGTAACCAGTATAAATGTTTTTCCCCATAAAAACTTAACATTTTTCCACTCCCCACACACAAGCCAACGCCTCCCGTTCTATGACGGAAAATCTCTGCGCCACATCCTTCAATATTTTATACGCAAATGCTACGGTCTCCAATTCTTTCCCGTTTTGCTGCATAAGCACACACCAAAACCATTCTCACTGTGATACAATTTCACGTCCCAATCCTCTTTGGATGGGTGCCTGCATCAAACAACTTCTTACATCTTCAAAATCCCTTTCACATTCCTCACACCAAATATAGTTTGTTCCTTTCTTTATCAGCATTCTCATTGCTTTTGTTACTCTGCCAGGTTTTTAACACATTTACCATAATAATCCACGAGACCTAAATATGAAGATAATCCTTCCTGTCTCTTGGGTGTTTCATCATTGTAATCGCCTCTACCATAGACACTTTGGGCTTTATTCCTTTAGCGGATAACACATGACCCAAATGTTGTACATTCTCCACTCTGAACCTGCATTTTTCCATTGATAAATTGTTAAATTAGCTTTGTCCATCCTCTCCAACACACTTTTCAATCGTTTGTCATGTTCCTCTACATCCCTTCACCACACTAAGATCCATCTTGATAAGACCTTATACATTCTATTCCCTTGAGCAATTTATTCATTACTCTTTGAAATACGCTAGATGCCGAAATCAGACCAAATTGCATCCTCCTGCACCTATACAAACAAAAGGGCGTTATGAATGCCGTAAGATCCATAGATGGTGTAGCTTGACCTGATGGTAAACTGCTTTCAAATCTACCATTGTGAATACCTTTCCCCCTTCAATTTCAGAGGTCATACATACTCTCACAGTTCCATTAGGCTTGCGCACTGCTACTACGAGGCGTATTCCCTCTGCTGCTTCTTCGATGAACCCTTCACTAAACATATGTTCAAACTCTTTTTCGACATCCGCACGTAAAGCCAGAGGTATAGCGCGTGTCTTGGACCTCACCGGCATGGCACCTGGTTTCATCTTTATTAAATGTACAAATCCTTTCAAACAACAAGTTTTCTTCTCAAATACTTTTGGAAACCATCTTGTGATGTTATTTTTTTTTCTCTTCCACTAACTCTTTTTTTCGTATGACTATCATTTCTGTTGGGTGGTCGGGATCTAGTCTCAGACCCAAATCAGCCTGTGCGTCCCACGACAGAAGTTTCTCTCCTTTTGCTGTTACACTCACCATCCCTTGAGCTTCACCATCACCATACTTGAAGTGCGCCCAGAACTCCCCTACAATATCTGTCCTTCCAATCATCCCATTTCATATTTGGTTCCCCTTGATATGGTAGAAACAATATTGGTCCTGGGATGTTCATTTTTGTGTTTTCTGGAAACTGTCCTTTACTCCAATGTCACCTGACCATAAAGTGGCTGCAAAGCTCATTTTTGGTGCTTTGTCTGAAAAACCACATTCTTTTTTTTACAAATATTTTTATTAGATTTTCCGGGGTGTAAAATAAAGACTAACAGTGGTAAACAGTCCGGTAAGGTTCCTCATAAATTCATTCAACAGTAATAAACAGGACAGTAGATCACATCATAAATTCATTAAACAATAATCAATCCTTCCACCGCCTCATTTAACACCCCAGTTCATAGTCCAACTTAAAATCACGTAAGCATCATATGTGGGTACGTTCGGGAAGTACTTTGCCTGTAACAATGAATTCTGACTTAAGTTTCTCATTGTAGATCTTAACAATTCATTGCTTTCCCCAATTCTTCTCCCCATCTATATTTGCAAAGGCATTAATAAACCCTTGAGTTCTCCCGAAGTCCTAATAATTGAGAAGACTAATCATCTCACCTTCGTGCATCTAGTACTTAGTTCGATATTGTCCACACTTCATTAGCTGTAGTGAATTAAATAACTTTCGTGGGTGAGTAAATTCATTGTTTGTCACTGCAGGTGATACAGCATTTGATCGCTATAACTAACATCAATGTTTCATTCGGCCTTTTATACTACTCAGGTTTCTAAGTATCTTAAGCACCCTCTGGGAGGAAAGAGTAGCTTAAGCTCCTGTATCTCTATATCCTGAGTGGGGGTAAATAGGCAAAGAAAAAAGGAACGTAGAACGAGAAGAAGAAAAAGAGAAAAAAAGGGGGGGGAATTTATATGCAGTTATTAACTAGACCAGTGTTGTACCTTAGTGCGAGTCGATTATTACGGTTACCTATCAACCTTAGACCTTACCATTTTAGTGTTGTTTCAGGAAGTATCTGAACTTTTAACCAACTTTATAAATTCAAAAACAATATCACATACAGATGCTATAGAGGCCTGTGATGTATCTTAGTGCAAGTCTATTTTGAGGCCATCTATCAGTCTTTGGCGTTACCTTCTGGTATAGCTTCAAGTAATATCTTAATTTTAACTGCAACTGTTCAACAAGTGAGTTCAAGTTCATATAACGTGTATTCTCCGTAGTAGGTGTGGCTTGAAGAAATGGGCTTCTCTGTCTTTCACTAGGTCATGAAAGGGTGACCGTATGGTAAGGAACCGTTGGTATCTTCCTGAATTGAGGGCACATACCTTTTCCATGGCCATTACTCCCCAGATCTTTACCCACCACCAGGCTGTCTGTGGACCGGACTCATTCTTCCAGTTCTGGGCTAGGGTCATTCTTGCTGCTGATAGCAAATGAGTGATTAGGGTAGCATTGGGCCCTGACATTGCATATTTCTCCAGCATGGGGTCTGGCATGGATTCACATGCTCATGAATATTCCCCGTCGTCAGGCTGGGAATCCTCGGTAAAGAAAAAACCAGTATCAGTTTCGTTTCTGATCTGTCTTTCGTAGTAATAACCAATCACTGGTCTCTGCGTCATACTGACCACAGCCAATGACTGCCCTCTACCCAAACACCGCCTCTGGCAGCCATCTTCAGATTTTTACCGCACGTTCATGTGTTGGGATCCTCGTGCTATTGCTCTCGAGCGTTAGTGCTATTTTTTCACGGTTTTTCTCAAAAACTTCGTTTTTTCGGTCAAAAGAGCCTCAAGCTCCACCGACTCTCCATCCGATCAACGGGACCCGTGTCGGATTCGTCTGCGCCCCTCAAGGGTGAAGATTTCGTCGAGCTACGCTTTTGGAGGATTCCAGAAGTTTCTCAGGCCCGGACATGGCCCAGGAGAAGGGAAGCTCGACGCCCGGAAAGCTGTTCAGGGTCTGCCCTGGATGCCAGCTGCAGAACGTCTTTAAGGAGGACGAACACTCCTTTTGTCTCTACTGCTTACATGAGGACAAGACGCACGTGGAGAAGGACTGTGCGTTTTGCGGCAACATGTCGGAGCGGACCATGAAGGACCGCCATCAACGTCTCGCCAACTGGCTAGAAGGGAAGAGCCCGTCCGGCGAGAAGAAGAGGAAGAAATCCGAGCGGTCTTCTAAGACCTTTGAGGACGCCCCGGCGACGGGGGTCCAACATAAAGCCAAGCACCGCGAGTCCGCTGGCACCGGGAGCGCCGAACGGTCGGGCTCTACAGGCGCCAGGCAGGGCGCACCCTCCCCGGCACCATCAACCACGAGCCAACGCTCTGGGTCGGGTAAGAGGAAGGCCGAGCACCCGGCGAAGCTCCTGGAGAGGCCCCGGTCGAGCTCAAAGGCGGAGGGGGAGCGAGGCAGTGTCCCCCCCCTCAAGGATAAGGCGGTGAGCGCACCTAAGGTGGTGAAGGCCTTAATCCATCCGGCCAATCCCTCTATCGAAACTGTCGCGGCGGCCCTGGCTCAGCCTGTGGAGGCTACACCAGTGGTGGCGACCTCGGGGCTCAGAGTCTCCCTGCCACCTCGGAGGGAGTCCTCTTTTGTGCCCATCGATAGGACCCCCGTGAAATCCCCCGTGGGGAAGAAAAAGGGGGGGGCAGGGCGTCGTCGTAGATTCGGCCTCAACCTCGGAGGAGGAGCTGGTCGAGGTCTTAAGCCACGGCTTCGGCGTGGAAGAAGACCGGCCCGTCGGGTCTTGGCCCCTGTTCTCCCGTCGGATTCCCCTCTGCCAGCGCCGCGAGACAACTCGGCGGCCATTTTGTTGGCTATACAGTCCTTATGCTCTGAGATAAGGACGAGACTACCGTTGCCGACGGAACCTCTCCCGTCCGGGGACCCAGAACCGGGACCTTCTGGGGTTCCCCCTACCAAGAAAAGAAGGATCCACCCTCCACCTCCTTTTCAGCCGTCGCGCCCCTTCCAGCCCTCCTCCCCGTCCACCCGAGGGGATGATACGGGGACTGACACGGCAGCGACGGGTACGGACGACGAGGTATACGACGAGGATGTACCGTCGTCGCCTCCCACCAGGGCTTCTCCGCCCGACGAGATTGGATCGTTCCACTCAATGATCGCCAGGGCATCCGAGCTTTTCCAACTCTGCCCTGAGGAGAAGAAGAAGGAAGGTTTCCTTTATCAGCGGCGCGAGGCCAAGAGGAAGACGGTCCTCGCGGTGCCTCTATTGGACGACATTTGGGGTGAGGGCCTCACCCTCCTCAAGAACCCGTCCACGACGCCAGATAGAAGAGACCGGTACGAGAAAGTACCGGGTCCCGGACACGGCCCCCCTGTGCCTCCGGGCGCAGCCTACCCCGGACTCCGTCGTCTCCGCGGCGGCCAGGAAAAAAGCGGGGTGGTGCGGCCTCCACTTCGACTTCCCCACCGGACGGCGAGGGAAAGAAATTGGACGCTATGGGACGCAGAGTCATCTCGTCTGCAGCGACGACGATTAAAGCTGCCAACGCCTTGGCTATCGTGGCCCGATACGACAGGGAGCTCTGGTACAAACTGGCTCCCCTGCTGGACTTCTTGCCGGACGACAAGAGGGCGGAGGCCCTAGAGATCCTGCAGGAAGGTGAGGTGGCTTCGGACCACGCCATTACCGTTGCGACGGACATCGCCGACACTGGGTTCCGCCAGTTAGGCAACGGCATTTGCCTTAGGCGGCGTGGATGGCTCAAGGCTACGGACTTCCGTCAAGACGTTCAGACCAGAGTCCTGGACATGCCCTTCGATGGGAACAACCTGTTTGGGAAAACGGTGGACGATTCCCTTCAGGCCCTTAAAGCAGACACCGAGACGGCCCGGGCCCTTGGAGTTCTGCAACAACGACGCACGCCCTTTCGGAGCAGCGGAGGCAAGGGCGCCTCCAAAGGTTCCGGCGGCGGTTTCTCCTCCTACCGTCAAGCGGCCCGCTCGTCATCTCAGGAGGCCTACAGAGGACGAGGCAAGCCTGGCGGACCCCGCCGTCGTCGCCAAGGACAAGGCGCTAAAGCCTCGTCGAAGCAGGATTGAACCGGCCGGGGGGTCGGGCCCCCACCGAAGCACCCCGGTGGGAGGCCGGCTGGCGAGCTTCGTCAGCGTGTGGGAGTCCATCTCCACCGACCGTTGGGTGCTGGACGCCTTGGCCCGGGGCCACGCGGTCGAGTTTCAAAGAAAGTGTCCGCGTGTCCCCCCCGTGGCCAGGAAAGAACTTCACGTCCCTCAACTCCTCCTGGAGGTGAAGGAGATGCTCAAGAAGGGCGCCATCGAACTCGTCCCAAAGAGACTGCGGGGCTCCGGAGTCTACTCGAGATACTTCCTTGTGAGGAAGAAGACGGGGGGATGGCGCCCCATCCTGGACCTGCGACGTCTGAACAAGTTCATCAAGGCGCAAAAGTTCCGGATGGTCACCCTCCAGCACGTCCTGGGTCAGCTGGAGGAAGGAGACTTCCTGTCGTCGTTGGATTTGGAGGATGCCTACTTCCATATTCCCATCTTGAAGGGGCACCGAAAATTCCTCAGGTTTGTGGTCCAAGGGCGGCATTACCAGTTCAAAGCCCTCCCCTTCGGTCTACGGTCGGCATCCAGGGTGTTCACCAAGTGCCTCGCACCGGTGGTGGCTCAGCTGCGCCGCGAAGGGATCCACGTCTACCCCTACCTGGACGACTGGCTCATCCGAGCCAAGACGAGGGAGCTTGCCATGGTTCACACGGCAAGGACCGTCCAACTTCTCACGGACCTGGGATTCTCCGTGAACTATGCCAAATCCCACCTGGTACCCGCGCAAGACACTCTGTTTCTGGGAGCGAGGCTCAACACGGTGTCCCTTCGGGCCTCCCCGTCGGAGGAGAGGACCAGGACTATCCTGGGCAAGGTGCAGCGGATGTTGGTGGCCGACGCGGCCAAGGTGAGGTCCATCAAGTCCCTCCTCGGAATGATGTCTTCCTGCATCTACCTCATTCCCATGTGCAGGCTCCGGATGCGCCCGTTGCAGGAGTTCCTGGACGCGCGCTGGATCCAAACGACGGGCAACTTCGAGGAAAGGATCACACTCGACGAGAGTTTCCGACGAGCGATCCGGTGGTGGGGCACCCGCGCGCATCTGACGGCGGGCATGGCCTTCCAGACCCCAGCCCACCAGGAGACAGTGACCACGGATGCCTCCCTGGAAGGGTGGGGAGCGCACACCGAAAATCTGCCCGCAAGGGGCCTTTGGCTCCCGACGGAGAAATCCTTACATATCAACGTCCTGGAGCTCCGTGCAGTGTTTTGGGCCCTCAGGTCCTTCCTTCCGTCCCTCAAGGGCAAGGTGGTGAGGATCTTCACCGACAACACCACCACCATGTTTTACATCAGAAAACAGGGCGGAACCAGGTCCCCAGCACTGTCCAAGGAGGCGCAGGACCTGTGGCATTGGGCAGTCGCCCAAGGGATGTTTCTGGTGCCGTTTCATCTGGCAGGGATAAAAAACACCATTGCTGACTCACTCAGCAGAGAGCTGCGCTCGTGCCACGAGTGGGAACTACGGCAGGATCTGGTGGATCGCCTCTTCCGACGGTGGGGCACACCCCAGATCGACCTGTTCGCGACGGCGACGAACTCCAAGTGCCGGAGGTTCGCCAGCAGGTTCCCCCAGGCGAGGAGCATGGGCGATGCTTTCTCGTTCCCCTGGGAGGGCCTGTTCCTCTATGCGTTCCCTCCTTTGCCACTGCTAATCCGGCTCGTCAACCAGCTCAAGAGGTCACGGTGCAGGATGATCCTCGTCGCACCTGCGTGGCCGAGGCAGATATGGTTCCCGGACCTTCTGGACTTGTCAGCGTCCCCGCCAATCAAGCTGCCGGTGGACGCGGATCTGCTCTCCAGGGAAGGAGGCGCCATCCTCCACCATGACCCGAAATCGCTGAACTTGCAGGCCTGGCTCCTGCTGCGCTAGAGTTTGGAGGATACGACATACCGGCCGACTGCAGAGAGGTTCTTGCAAAGGCCAGGGCGTCCTCGACTCTTAAATGCTACGGACACAAATGGAAGAGGTTCGCTGTCTGGTGCCAAGCACAGAAGATTAACCCTCTACGGATTACGGCTCCCCAAGTTCTGCCGTACCTGCTGACGCTGGCCAAAGCTGGACTGGCACACGCGTCCATCAAGATTCATCTTGCTGCGATCTCCCGATACACCAGAACCACGGGACGGACGTCCTTGTGGTCTCATCGTCTGGTGAAAGAGTTCATGAAGGGACTGTTCAGATCGTTCCCGCCGGTGAAGGCTCCGGCCCCGGCGTGGGAGCTCAACGTGGTGCTGACCAAGCTCATGGGACCTCCGTTTGAGCCTCTGCACTCGGCCCCATTGAAGTTTCTGTCGTGGAAAACAGCGTTTCTTGTGGCCATCACCTCCGCACGACGGGTGGGAGAGATCCAGGCCCTTTCCTGCAAGGCCCTGTACTTGACTTTTCACGACACGAGGGTAGTGCTCAGGACGCACCCCTCCTTCATGCCCAAGGTACCGTCGGACTTCCATCTCAACGAACCCTTGGTGTTGGCTGTGTTCTTCCCGTCGCCTTCGTCGCCGGCTGAGAGGACTTTGCACTCGCTGGATGTGGCTAGAGCGCTGAAGTTCTACGTGGACCGCACAAAGTGTTTTCGGAAGACGTCACAACTCTTTGTGAACTTTGGACCTGTCAATCAGGGGAAGGCTCTCTCGAAGGCTCTCATTTCCAGATGGCTCTCCGGCTGTATCATGTACTGTCATCGGTTGGCAAACCGACCGCTGCCCGGCCGTCCGAGAGCCCATTCCACCAGAGCGATCGCAGCTACCACGGCGTTCCTTTCTGGTGTGCCCCTGCTGGACATATGCAGGGCTGCTACGTGGAGGTCTACGCACACCTTCACGAAGTTCTACTGCGTCGATCGGGATTCCAGGGAGGAGTCCAGGGTCGGCCAAGCAGTGCTGCGCAACCTGTTCGCCTGAGGTGAGCCTGGTGAGGAGGTAAGATGCTTAATGTTGAGTGTGATGCAATGCTTAATGTTGAGCCTTTGCCACCTTCCGTGGTTGTGCATGTGTGTACTGCTATGTATTCTTTATTCATGAGCATGTGAATCCATGCCAGTCCCCATGCTGGAGAAGGAACAAGTAACTTACCTGTAACTGTTGTTCTCCAGCATGGGTCTGGCATGGATTCACATGCGAACCCTCCCGCCTACCCCTCTGCGGCTCTTCACTTGGTCATACTGCCACTTCACGTGCTTCCAAATCTGAAGATGGCTGCCAGAGGCGGTGCTTAGGTAGAGGGCAGTCATTGGCTGTGGTCAGTATGACGCAGAGACCAGTGATTGGTTATTACTACGAAAGACAGATCAGAAACGAAACTGATACTGGTTTTTTCTTTACCGAGGATTCCCAGCCTGACGACAGGGAATATTCATGAGCATGTGAATCCATGCCAGACCCATGCTGGAGAACAACAGTTACAGGTAAGTAACTTGTTCCTTACCTTCAATGGGCACTCCCAGTAGAATCGATTTTTGGGACATTGGTAGTTCCACCCCGGTAATATCTTTGATGTGACTCAGTGTTTCCTTCCAGAACATGTTTGCTTTAGGACACTTCTACCACATGTGGAAAAGGTTGCCTCTCTCTCCACATTTCCTCCAGGAATTTGGGGAGTAGAACCTATTGATTTTGTGTATTCTGTTTGGGGCAAATACCATCTGAGGCAAAGTTTATATGCCAATTCTTTGATCGTTGTACATCTGGAGGTACCCTGTGCTCTTGCCCAAATTTGATTCTATTCCTGCTCCGTTATGGGTTCATCCATGTCTCTTTCCCAGCTCGCTTTATAAGGGAGCACATCTTCTGCTTGAGCCTTGGTGAGTAATCTATAGAGTCTGGTCACTCCCTCTGATATCTGACCCTCCTGTAGGGTCAGTTCGAGACCTGAAAGAGTCCTTGTGCCTGCTTGTTTCACTGTTGGGTGGGTTATCCAATGTCTAAGCTGCGTGTATCTATAACGTTCTTTTTCTTCCAGGCCGAATTTCTGTTGGCATTCTGTCTTGCAGAGTCAATGCATGGGCTCTGGCCCATCCTACCCAAAACTTTTTTTGAAGGCCTGGAGAGAAGTCCTGGTTATGCATGAGCGGGGTGTTGGGGCCTAGCCCAAGTGGAATTCCTTTCCTTCTCCGGGCTTTGTCCCAGTTAAGCAGGGACCATTTAGTCGCTTCCAATAGGGGACCACCTTTCTCTCGATTCCGGCTTTTCAGGCTTACTAGGGCTTTCAGAGGTATGGACGGGGCCGCTTGCTCAATTTGACACCAACCTTTGTAATTTTCGGGGTCCGCCCATCTTAGCATCGGTGCCAGCTGCGCTGCCAGTATGTAACCACTCATGTTCGGAACCCCCAGGCCGCCGAGGAGCGGCGGGCGCATCATGATGCGTTTCTGGATCCTTGGTTTTTCCCCCCGCCAGATAAATTTGAATATAGCTTTTTGCAACTCTTTGATCTTAGCCGGGGTAATGAGCGTCGGGATGGCTCCCGCCACGTATAAGAGCCTGGGGAGGATTGTCATTTTCACTGCCGTGATGCATGCGAATCACGACAGCTCCTGGGTTTCCCATTTAAGCATATCTCTTGCAACTGTTTCCATAGGGGGATTATATTTGCCTTGTATAGTTTGTTTGGGTCTCGTTAAATAGATCCCCAGATACTCCAGTGAGTCTTCCACCCAGGGCACTGGGAAGCACTTCCCCCTTCTCCGTGATGTTCATTGCCTTAGATTTTACGAAATTAATGGCAAACCCAGAGATTTCTCGGAATTCCTGTAATTGTGACAGTGCACAGCGCATTGTTACTTCAGGGTCTCTCATGAAAAGCATAATGTCATCAGCGTAGAGTGAAATTTTATGGGTTATCTGGCCGGATTGCATTCCTCTGATTTCTGCATCTCGCCTGAACCGCGCGGCACATGGTTCCATTGCCATTGCAAATATTAGTGGGGAGAGCAGGCATCCTTGACGCGTGCCTCTATGAACTTTGATATACTCTGAGCTTTGGCCATTGAGGGTGAAGCTTGTTGACGGGAATTTGTAATTTGCTAGTACCATGCTCGAGAACTCCGGACCGCATCCAAAGCCCTCCAGCACCAACTCCAGATAACCCCAGTCCATACTGTCGAATGCCCGTCTTGCGTCTAGGGCGGCCACTGCGATCGCTTGTTGTGTTCGTCTCCCTGCATCTATTACATTTATTGCTCTTCTCACATTGTCCTGGGTGTGTCGGCCTGTAATAAGTCCCGCTTGGTCGTCATGGATTATTCCCGGAAGGACCTTCATCAGCCTTGTTGCTAAGATTTTTGTATATAGTTTTGCGTCGCTGTTCAACAATGCGATAGGACGGTGGTTGGAGCATTCATGAGGGGCTTTCCCTGGTTTTATAAGAAGTATGGTCGTGGACTGCCCCATATTTGGTGTTACCTGACCCTCTTCTTTGATTGTGTTAAAAAGCTTCATCAGCGGGGCCAAGAGTTGCGTGCGGAAAGCCTTGTAGTAGCCATTACTAAACCCGTCCGGCCCAGAGGCTTTTTTTCATTGGTAGAGATTGCATCGTTGATCTCCTGCGCTGTTATTGGGCTACCTAGTTCTAACCTTTCCTGTTCCGCAATCTGTGGTAGGAGGGCTGAGCGGATATATGAGCGTTGTTGCTCCCGATCCGGGTTCTCTCCGCACAGGAGGTCCTCGTGAAATGTCATCATTATTTTCATTTTTTCATGTTCCGCTGTATAGGGAGTGCCGTTCTTGTCGTGCAGTTGCATAATGTAATTTCTGGTCTTTCGTTTTCTCAATTTGGCGGCCAAAAATCTATTTGCCTTGCCCCCATGTGTATAATAGGACTTTTTTGCGTTTAATAATGACTGGGCCACTCACTCGGCCTTGTGGTTCTCGAGCAGAGCTCGGATTTTCCTGAGTTCTCGTAGGGACTTCCTTGTTTGTCGGACCTTGTGTTGGTCTTCAGCTTTCTTCACCTCTTTTTCTAGATGTTGTTTCACCAGGGCTCTGTTCCCGTAATATATTGTTGCTTGAGATATAAACTCCCCTCTGATCACAGCCTTTCCTGCGTCCCATACTCCCCTCCAGCTCACTTCCCCATTGTCGTTTTCTTTGAAGTAGTTATTGATGGTGTGTTCCATGTGGGCTCTTAGGGCTGCATCTTTCAGGAGGAGTTTGTTTAATTTCCAGGGTTCTGCTTCTGATCCACTCCCACCATGACTGGAGCATGTCCTGAGCAGTATTCCGCCCCTATTTCTACCAATAATATTTGGGGGATTAGAGTGGCCGAAACCAGGATCATATCTATCCTGGAATAGCCTAGGTGGACCGCAGAGTAGTGGGTGTACTCTTTTATTTTTTTTCATGGAAGAACCGCCAGGTCTCAATGACTCCCAACTCCCTAAAGAGGTGCCCTAGAGCCTGCCTGCTCTTATGGCCCGTAGCCGTGTGGGGGAGAGTTTTAACTAGCACTGGCTCCATAACGCAGTTGAAGTCCCTGCCCACTATCACTTGGCCCTCGCACCAACTGCCCAGTTGGACCAGTAGGTCTAAAATGAACAAATCCTGCCGTTCATTGAGGGCATAGATGGCTAGAATTGTGTACATGCAGCCCTTTATCTTCCCCCGCTATCTCTCCAGATTTGTTGTTTTTTTTAAATTCAAGGTCTCGCCCTATCAAAATGACTACTCCCCGCTTTTTCCCCCCACTAGATGAATAATATTGCTGAGGAAAGGCATGATTGGCCATCCTTTCATCTTTCGGAAGGAGGTGGGACTCCTGTAGGATCCGCACCGAGGCCTTCAAAGCTCTTAGCCTTTCCATTATTACTCTGCGCTTTGTCGGTGAGTTTATCCCTTGCACATTCAAGGAGATTACGTTAGACTGCGCCATCATCTAATTAGAGAGGGGTGCCCACCCATTTATTCATACCTTGGGTTACCCAATTGCCTCTTTCGCCCACTTCATGTTGTTCTGTACCACGTCGGAACTTTTGTTGGTTATCTCTCCCACCCCTCCCTTCCAAACTCCCTCTTCCCCTCCTCCCCTCCCCTATTCTCTTCCCTCCCCCCCCCCATTATGGCCCCTGTGACCAGGATATCCCTGAGGCCCCTCCCCCGACCTGTTGGTGGTTAAAGTCACTATACAGGGCATTATTTCCGAGTGGTCTCAGAGAAACTAGACTCGGGTTGGATTCCAAGGTCCGGCACCTCCCAGCTACCCTTCCGCAGGTCTGTAGATGCAAACCTTCCCCCGCTTTTGGGGTATTGATGGTGGTTTTCTTGGTTACGGAGAGAGTGCGAGGCCCTCGTCACTGAGCGTCCTGATGTGATGGGGCGTGAGTTGGACCCTTTGGATGTAGCTCTTTCCTGGATCTGCTCCTACGTATTGTGGACCACTCCCATGGGTTGGCCCCCGAGGATTGAGATCTCTGGACCCGGCCATTTCCTTCACGGTTCTGGTCCCCTTCCCTCCCTAACAATGTGAGCCCCTCCTCGCACGTGCTAATTTTCCTCTGTCTTCCATCCCAATTAAATGTTAGGCAAAATGGGTATGCCCAGCCATAGGGGATTTGCTTGTCTCGTAGCGCTCTCGTCACTGGACGCATTAGACGCCACTTATGTAGGGTGGTGAGTGCTAAATCCTGAAATAGTTGGATTGGGCACCCATTAATTGACAGCTCAGTGGCAGATCTGGCTGCTTTCATAATCCTTTCTTTCATGACATATGTTGACATCGCCACCAGCACGTCTCTGGGACGAGCCCCCAGTTCCGTTCTACTGGGTCCGACCCTGTGGATCCTGACGAATCCTATTGTTTCTGACGTGGTGCCGAGTTGCATGTTGCTGAAGGCTTGCTGTATTGTGTCGCGTAGCTCCCTATCCGGGACCAACTCAGGTAGTCCCTTAATTCGAATGTTGGACCGTCGTGACCTATTTTCAAGGTACTCTGCTTGCAGTTCGAGGTTGTTTGTAGCAACTGCTAGTTGGTCCAGCAACTGGTTGGTTTGTTTGGATTCCTCCGATAGATTGGAGAGGCCACTTTCCATTGTATCTACTCTCGCTCCCAGCTCGCTAATATCTTTCCGCACTTCTTGTATTGAGGATTTTATGTCTTCCCGTAGCTGACCAATTTGGGCCTGGAATGCATTTATCATTCTTGACTCCATGCCTTTCAGGCATGCCAACAACTCCTCCCTATCTGAATTCATTGTGCTTGGGGATATCTCTCTTCCAGGAATTACGCTCTGAAACACTTGTGTACGAGCGCAATAGAAATAAAATATCAATATCAAAGGAAGGGTAGGTAGTGTTCGATCATGCCATCACAGTGGCGCTTGACATTCCCGACACCGGGTTCTGGCAGATGGGGAACAGTGTCTGCCTTTGTCGCCAAGGCTGGATGAAAGCCACAAATTTCCACCAGGAGGTCCAAGCAAAGGTACTGGACATGCCTTTCGATGGAGATAACCTTTTCGGGAAGGTAGTCAACGAGTCCCTGCAGGTCATCAAGGCAGATACCGAGATGGTCCGTTCCCTGGGCACCCTCCAACAGCACTGTTCTTCCATTCGCTCCTCCAGAGGAAAGTCAAGCAGGTCTTCAAAGTGGGAGGCCGGCTGACGAGGTTAGTCAGCGATTGGGAAAAGATTACCACTGACAGATTGGTGGTGGATGCTCTCACCCAAGAACATACCCTGGGGTTTCAGCACAGGTGTCCGCGGATCCCTCCGGTGGCCCGTCAGGAGCAGCACATCCCTCAGCTCTTAGATGAGGTACGGGCCATGCTGCTAAAAGGGGCGATAGAGCTAAGTCCCCAGCGACTCTGGAGTCTATTCCAGATACTGTTTGGTCAGAAAGAAGACCGGAGGCCCATTCTAGACCTAAAACATCTGAAAAAGTATTGCAAGTCTGAGAAATTCAGGATTGTCACATTGCAACACGTGCTTGGCCAACTCGAAAGAGGAGACTTTGACGTTGCTGGACCTGGAAGACGCCTACATCCATGTCCTCATTCACAGGAAGCACCCAAGGTTTCCACGCTTCGTAGTGCAGGGACAGCACCACCAGTTCAAGGCCCTACCTTTCGTTTTGAAGTCAGCCCCCAGAGTCTTAGCGAAGGGCCTGGCACTGGTGGCGGCCCATCTGTGTCTACGGGGGATACATGTATACCCATACCTAAACAACTTGGTCATCCGGGCCCACTCTCAAGAGTTGGCCGTCGGACACACTGAGGCGACTGTCAAACTTCTGACAGATCTAGGATTCTCCATCAATTATCCAAAGTCCTGATTGACACCATCACAGAACGCGCTGTTCCTAGGAGCCAGACTCAATACGGTATCCTGCCTATCTTCATTTTCAGAAGAGAGGGTATCGGCCATTTAAGGAAAGGTATAGCGGCTATTGTCGACAAAGACAGCCACAGTGCAAACCAACAAGTCTTTGCTCGACATGATGTCGTCCTGCATCTACCTCATCCAGCTCTGCAGGCTGCAGATGCAACCTCTTCAGGAGTTCCTGGACGCTCACTGGATACAAGTGTCCGGAAGCTTTGCGGATAAGATCACGCTGAACGACCGGTTCTGTAAGCAGATAAGGGTATTGGTCATCCGCTCCAACATTGCCCGGGGCACAGGATTTCAGAACCCTCCATTTCAGGAAATGGTCACCACAGACGCTTCCCTGCAAGGCTGGGGAGCCCACACTGGGTGTCTGCACACCACAGGCCTGTGGCTGCCAGAGAAGGAACTCCATATCAACATTCTGGAGCTACGGTCAGTGTTCTGGGCCCTGAAGTCATTCCTTCAATCTCTGAAGGGCAAGGTGGTGAGGATCTTCACGGATAACACCACCACAATGTTCTTCATCTGGAAACCGGGGGGCACTCGATGCAGGACTTGTGGCGCTGGGCCGTCAGACAACAGATGTTCCTCGTCCCTCTGCACCTAGCGGGAGTCAAGAACACCATCGCAGACTCCCTCAGCAGTGAGTTGTGCTCCCGCCACGAGTGTGAACTTCGGCAGGACCAGGTGGACCGCATCTTCGCCAAGTGGGGCAGGCCCCAGATCGATCTCTTTGCGACGGCAGCAAACTCCAAATGCCAGTAGTTTGCCAGCAGATTCCACCAACCAAGGAGCCTTGCAGAGGTGTTCTCCTTCCCGTGGGAAGTGATGTTTCTTTACACATTTCACCCATTGCCTCTCCTGCTACGAGTCAACACACTCAGACAGTGCCAGTGCAAGATGATACTCATCACCCTGGCGTGGCCGAGACAGATTTCGTTTCCGGACCTCCTCGGCCTGTCAGCGTCAGTGTTAGGGAGAATTCTCTTCTAGGGCTAATTTCCCTTACCTATAGAGTCCCCCAGCAGCTTTGCTGGATTTGAAGGGTTTATTTTATTCTCCTGCTAAGCGCAAGACTCTTTTTCCCACTCTTAGACAGATTTCTAGTGTGTGTTTTAGGCTATTTTGTGTGCTTAATGGTCTATGGGGGTTTTCTCACCCTCATAGGAATCATCTTTTTAACATGGACTCCATACCCTGGGACTGTCTCCCAGGGCATGTAAAGTCCCCATTGACTTTACTAGTCAATACTTATGAACTAAACGAGTACAACCCATCTGACTATGGAAGTACTGGAAAGGGTTAATAGTTTTTCCCTGACTTTCATTTTTGAGGGGGTACCGTACAGTCCCTCTCAAAAGTTTCTGGCTGGTGGCAGTGGTTACTACCGTAACTATTCGACCGCAAATATTTCCCTATGGGATTTTCCCATTGTTCGAGGCTACCACTTTTACTGACAGCCTCTAACATACCGCCGGTTTATTTTAATATTAACTTTACTCCGGTAGGTTTTTATTGTCAGAACTTTGATAATATTTCTTTCTCGTGTCTTGCTCTATAATCCAAACCCATGTCGGGGATCCTTTTTTCGTCCTTTTGGCGGGCTTCTGCACGGAAGTCCTCCTCTCGGCGCCACTCAGTCTGGGGTAGACAGGATGTCTGGGAGGGGGAATAGGCACCCTGGACAGGGTTGCCTACGCAACCCAAGTCGCACTCTACCCTGATAGGCTGGGGGGGTTCTCCCGCCAGGAGAGCCACCCCACTGTGTGAGTGACAGCTAGGCTGTATGAATGGGGGTCTTGCTCCATAAAAGCAGGGTCCTGAGGACTGGAGGACAAGACGTTGCCACTGGAACTAAGAAACCGAAGAGGAGAGAAGCTTAAGACCTCTGCATCGACTGAACCACCGGTGAAGACCTGCTGCAGATCCTCACCACTTTTCTCCAACGACTTGAGAAGATCTTCATCTGCAAGAGTCTTCTTCCCTTGAGCTGGTGGGGCCAACCAGTTTGCCAATCGTCTCCCAGGACCTGCCTTGGTTGAATCGCCAGTGCGAACTACACTCGGAGACCGGATAGCCAGGCACCCGTCCACCACGACCGCGATTTAAAGGAGCGTACCTTTTATTCGTTTTGGCAGCACCGCGGCTGGTTTCATCCCTGCGCAGTGTATAACTCGAACCTTCCTCCACGACGAGAGCCTCTCTTCCACTGCTGGATCTCCCGAACTGCAGGAACTGCCAGGAACTACCGCCACCGCAGGAGTCTCTTCTACTTTAAAGGTACATTGTTCCGCCAGGCATCCTGTTTCGTTGGGTATCACTAACAGTGTTTTAAATCCTTTACTTACCTACTGGGTTGGCCGCCCATGTCATCTAACATTGTCTTTCACCTTCTGCAACCGCCTTTTCGAATCATTAAACAAAGATTTGACTGCAGCTACTAGAACAGTTTGATCCTGGGCACATTGCCTTGTACCTCTGGCACAGGCCTATTGACTCTGGCTAAATCTGTTACAACTGCCTTCTCTAGATTGCTTCTCACCTAGAAATGTGTTGGTGCACCTAACGCTTAGAACCACCTTTTTCCTTCCCATTTTTAAACTTGTGAAGTCCCATTTTGCTCGGTTTTCACCTCAGTATTGCATATGCTATAGTATTGCCTTGCCTAACATGTTCACAATCTACTTGGGAAGTGTTGCTGGTGTGTTAAAGAGCCTAAACCTGTATAACTTGTCCTTTCCCTCCCTTTTGAGAAATTATTACAGTGCCATTTCTGCTTGGTTTTCACTGTGCCGGTTTGCTAAATTTTCACTCTTGCTCAAACTTGTCTACAATTTAAATAGGGAGTTGTGTATACTTTTCTTGACTGATTTAACTTGCTTTAATAATAGTGAATTGTGTATGAACATCAAAGTGTGTAAAATAAATATATATTCTTTTTGATACAAAGGTTTGATCAGTGTTTCCTTGTTGCATAGTACTGAAGCCCTACTGTGTAAACTCGGAATACTGCTCATCACCCTCTTGAGAAAAGTCTGACTGCTTGGCCACAGCTACCAACTAAATCTTTGTGGTACAGACTGATGCCAAAGGGGATTTCTTGCATATACCTGTAGTCTTAATCTTCTGTAGTGCTCCTTAAGGGAACTGCACAGGATTCTGCCTAACACTTGTGTACAGCGGTGAGGATAAAAGTATTGGATTTACATTTTAGAGTGCTGCAAGGCTTAACAATCACTAAAAAGTTAATTTGAAAAAAGTCAAAGATGGAAAACTATAGCCAGCAGAGCCTCCTTGTAAATACTGCTGATTATTTAAGGGATCTGTGCAGACAGAAGTCTTCCTGTCAAAGGCAAGAAATCAGAAATGATTGAAAGATTGTTAGAACACCAAAGACTGGAGAGTGGGGCAGTAGTCCCCACTCCTCCAGCAAATGTAGCAAACATTGAGGATGATAATGTTGATAATATTGTTGAAGCAGAAGAGGAGGATAACAATGTAACACCCTCTGGCCCTCTGCCTGCTCAAAGGCCTCAACCTGTGGCTACTGGACCATTGTCAGGTCCCACACTAAGTCGTGAATTTATCACTCTAGAAAAAATGACACTTGAACTTGAATTCAAAAGAATTAGTGCCCAAACTGAACTGAAACATCAATAACTAAGGCTCAAAGAAATGGAGGTCAACCATGAGCTAGAGATGAAGAAATTGTCTTTGGAAAATGCTTCTCTCCCCGAATCCTCCAGATCCTCCAGTGCAAAAAGACCCCAGATGCCTAAAGAGATTGTGGGTATGTATGAACCTAAGTTGGATGTGTTAGATTGGTTAGCTATGTTTGAATACAATCACGGGCTCCAGGATATCACAGGGAATCAGTTGATCCCCTGGTTATTCTCTAGGCTCCCTCCTGTTGCATCTGATGTGGTAATGGAGTTGGGGGAGGTGGATAGCGTGGATTATGAATGTGTGAAACTAGCTTTGATAACTAGATTTGGGAAGACCCCTTCCCAGTACCTTAAGAGGTTTAGGGCCCTCAAAAAGCATGAGAGTACCCCTTGGGATACATGGGTGAATGAGTGTTTGAAGAACTTGGAGAGATGGATTAAGGGTTACAGAGTGAACACGTATGAAGGAATGAGAAATCTTGTCATGTTGGAGTCTATGATGCTTGCTCTCCTGAGCTCAGACAGCACTTGGCTGATTCAAAAGAGCTAGATTCCAAGAAGCTAGCTAAGGCTGCTGACTTGTGGGTTGCCAACAGGGCTACTGTAACGCTCACCTGATTCCCGCAGAGGCGCCGGTCGTGACTGTGTGAATGCCGTATCTTCAAAGGTGATGTGTAACACACGGTTGGCTCTTTGGGCTGGACCTCTGTGCACTGTATGTCTGACTAGAAGAGTAAGATGTCTGCAGATAGAAAATATGGGATTAATGAACTGGGGTTATTGGGTGCCTCTCTCCTCTTCCCTTTCTCTTCTCCTGTAGAACCCCAAAGGTTAACGCCCTCACCTTAGGTAAGTGAACGCCGAGCTCTCCATCTGCCTCGGGGCAAGGTGCCGTAACCAGTTTCTTCACTGGATAAGGGTGCAGGCCTCTTGACCTCAGAGGACTGCTGTCCGTCGTTAACTGCACGAACGGTAAGTTCTGGGCACTTCAAATGTCTTAAAAGTCTTTTGTAATGATATCTCTTGTTTTGCAGGGTTCCGGCGATGGCGGATGGCGGGCTGATGAGAGTTGAGGATCAAACCCGCGTGAGGAATAGAAGCGCCTGGAAGCACGTAAGTAAGCGCTTGTAGCCTGCTTCACGATGCGCACTAACTGTCCCTTTTATCTTGCAGGTACAAGTTCGGAGCTTTAGAGAAGCTGAAGGGTGCTGGAATACCCACTGGATTCGGCGTGGGAAGGAGTAATGGCACGTGAGTAATAAAGTTGCCCAATGTCTTTAAACGCACCTTCTTTTGTCTTTCAGATGCCGGAATGCAGTGCGAAGACCTCCGGAGCATGCAAAGAGTAGGTAAGCCTTTGTCTTTCAGATGCCGGAATGCAGCGCGAGGCGTTGGTGACAGCCGATGGACCAGGTAAGAGATGCGCTGCCACTGAAGACCGTAGTGCTAACCTGTTCTTTCTTTGTCTTTACAGGTGCTGCTGAAGACTGGATTCCAGGATGGTAAGCCTTTGTTCCCTTAGGCCCAGGATCAGAAGCAGAAGACACGATGAGCGTTCTGCTGCAGAGAATGCAGAATAACGCAAAGCAAGATTCATCCATCGGGTGTGGTTTAAATAGCCTCCTCTAGTGCTTAGGTGTCTCCTTCCACAGCCACGCCTAGGTAAGAAAAGAGTTCCTGCTTTCCAGAAGAGTTCCAGTGTTCTGAACCTAGGGAGTGGCTCCTGCCCCACCCAACAGGAAAAGTAGTCCCAAACAGAAGAGGATCAGGGGTTCAACTGGCAGGTAAGTAAGCTGCATGGTCTGCTGCAGGTAAGTCCACCCAAGCATTATGAGCCCGGCGCTTCCAGCGCTGGGACTGGGCATCTTTATGACCCTGGTGGCACTGGCGCCAGGACATGGTCCAAAAGGTCCCAATTGGGACTGGCTGGCACTCGGAACCGGGGTTATGGGTCTGCTTCCAAGGGAGTCGGGCAAGTCCTGATCTTTTGGAAGCAGAGATCATGACAGCTACTCACAAGGATTCAGGGGTCACTCAGAAAAAGGATGAGGGAAAGCAGCCTAAGAAAGACAACAAAGAGAAGTCAAATAATTCCAATTCAAAGAAGGCCAAAAACAAAATTCTAAGGGTAAACCACAAGGGAAACCGAACCAGGCTAGTTTACCTTCTGGTCCCAGACCAGAAGGGGGTCAGAACAAGCCACCATTCATAAAGACATTTGGAAAATGTTATGTTTGTGGCTCAACTGACCATGTGAAAGGGGATCCCAGATGTAAGGGTAAAACTTCAGGGATCCACACGGTCTCCTTAGCCATCACTCCAGATGAGGAAGTACCAATGACCAGTGGAAACTTTCAACTACTAGCTGAAGACCCCATCCGAGTCTCAGCTAGTGTATCTTTAGTATCCTTGGGGTTGTGGGAACAGAATTTAGATGTGTATAATTCTATCCCAAATAATACTAGAGTATTATAAGGACAGTGTCTTAGTGAATGATTAGGAGACCCCTGCCATTAGGGACACCGGGTCCAGCATAACTGTGGTGGATGAATCTTTTCAAGGTAGCGGATGTTGCTAAGGCACCCAAATGCCTCACCAAGTTAGCTGGAAGGCCTGTGCAGATGCTTCCCCAGTTACCAGCTCTCATCCAGTGCAATGACTTGACTGTCAGAATACCTGTTAGTATCCAATCTGAAGTACCTGGAAGGGTGTTGTTGGGCAATGATCTTAAAGATCATGGAGTAGTGTCAAGTACTCCCAGCCCTCCTAGTAAGAGATTACACGAGCTCACCAGACCTGCAAGGGAGAGGACCTTGAGAGGCTCTCCTGAGGAGATGATAGAAAAAGAAATCGCTCCTACTCCACTGGATTTACTAATTGCAATATCTAAGCAACCAGAAGCAAAGGGGAAACCCAAGACTTCCAAAAAGAAACCAGCAGAAAGCACTCCAGTGCTTCCAACCAGGAGATCTCCTAGGTTGTCCAAAATCACGCCTGTGATTCCTCCTCCAGCTGAGGCTGAGAGGGCGGTACCACCCTGTGTGGTTGAACTCGAGCCTGAGAATTCAGAACTAGTAGAAGGCCAGGATCTTATTGGAGATCTGGACCCTTTGGACCATCCTGAGCTGCAGTCTTTACTGGCAGAAGGTGGCCCCAACAGGGCAAACTTCAGTAGGGGACAAAGAGATTGTCCAACTCTGGAAGGTCTTCGCCACCAGGCAGCTTCTCAGTTTGAAGGGCAAGAGCCTGGGAAGTATAGGTTACACTGGGAAGATGGCCTCTTCTATGGTGAACCAACTGAGTCAACCCCTGGAGACTACAAAAGACTTGTGGTACCCCAAGTGAAAAGACTCCAATTCTTGCAACTAGTCCATGAGATACCTTTGGCTGGTCACTTGAGTTTCAAGAAGACCAAGGGAAAGCTCTCTCTACTTTTATTGGCCTAAAATGGGGGCCGAGGTAGATAAGTATTGTAAGAGTTGCCACACCTGCCAAACTTCTGGTAAGAGTGGTTCCAAGAATGTGGCACCTTTAGTGCCTCTCCCTGTGGTGGGAGTACCGTTTGAGAGGGTGGGAATTGACATTGTTGGTCCTCTTGACCCTCCAACCTCTTCAGGCAACAGGTTTATACTTGTTGTAGTAGACCATGCTACTAGGTATTCTGAAGCAATTGCTATGAGAACTGTTAAAGCTCAGGCTGTGGCTAAGGCTCTCCTTGGTATTTTTACCAGGGTTGGGTTTCCTAAGGAAGTAAAATCCGACAGGGGGTCACATTTTATGTCCCACTACATGAATGCCATGTGGAAAAACTGTGGAGTTACCTACAGGTTCTCAACAGCATACCACCCTCAGACATATGGGTTGGTAGAAAGGTTTAACAGAACCATGAAGAGCATGATAGGAGCTTTAGTGGACCCCCTTAAGAAAAAGTTGGATCCTCTACTGCCATGACTTCTCTTTGCATATAGGGAGTGGGTTACAGTCCCTTCGAACTTCTCTATGGCCATCCGGTCAGAGGTCCATTGGCCCTGATCAAGGAGGGGTTGGAGAGTGCTCCTTCCCCCAAGCCAGTCAGAGTGACTGACTATGTGATAGGACTCCGGAGGAGACTGTCACACATGATGGCTGAGGCAATTGATAACTTGAAAGCAGGTCAGGCTCTGGTTAAGCATTGGCATGGCCAGAAGGCCAACATGGTTTTGTTCGCTCAAGACCAGATAGTTCTTGTTATGGTGCCAACAAGGCAGAGGGCCTTGCAGCACAAGTGGATAGGACCCTTCAAGATTGTGGGAAAACTTGGAGAGGTGAACTATCTGGTGGATTTAGGCAATCCTAAGGAGGCTCCCAGAGTCTTTCACAACAACCGTCTAAAAGCTTATGTCTCGAGACCAGAACTGTGAGCTTTGCTTCTAGCTTCAGCTCAAGAGGAGGTGGAGAGTGAACCTCTGCCTGATCTCCTCAGAGGCAAGCCTTTAGATGAGCAAATAGGAGTCAACCTCTCTTCTAACCTGACTTCTGAACAACAGGAGGAGTGCAAAGTTTTGTTAAATCAATTTGCTCCCTTGCTTTCACTTTCCCCAGGCTTGGCCCCTTGGGGCCAGCATGACATAAACACTGGCGACTGTTTACCTGTCAAAAGCAGGGGTTACAGAATGTCAGAAAATGTAAGGACCCACATCAAAGGAGAGGTCAACAAGATGCTTGATCTCGGGGTAATAGAACCCTCTACTAGTCCATGGTCTAGCCCAGTTGTGTTAGTACCAAAGGCAGGATCCAAGGAGTTGAGATTCTGTGTGGACTATAAAGCTCTAAATGCAGTCACTAAGACTTATGCCCATCCTTTGCCAAGGACAGATGAGCTGGTGGATAGACTTGGTTCATCCAAGTTCCTCAGCACATTTGATCTCATGTCCAGCTATTGGCAAATAGCCCCGGCAGACCATGCCAAAGAGAAACTGCATTTTCCACCCCAGTTGGCTTATACCAGTTTAAGATTATGCCCTTTGGCTTAAAGAATGCACCTGCTACATTCCAAAGGATGGTTAACCAGGTACTGAATGGGATGGAGGACTTCTGCATGGCATACTTGGATGACATTGCAGTGTTCAGCCCTACTTGGAAAGAACATGTTGACCACCTAGGATATGTTTTGCAGGCTCTTGAGCAGGCCCAGCTGACCATAAAGGCAAGCAAATGTCAAATTGGTCAGAGTAAAGTGGTCTACCTTGGACACGAGGTAGGAGGTGGTGAAATAAGGCCTTTGCTCAGCAAGATAGAAGCTGTGCAAAATTTGACACCACCTACTAATCAAACCCGGATGAGAGCCTTCTTAGGTCTCACTGGGTATTACAGGAATTTCATTGAGAACTATGAGACCATAGCTTCTCCACTGAATGTGATCTCCTCTCCTAAGTTCCCTAAAAAGGTCAAATGGAATGAGGAGTGCAATCAGGCCTTTGAAAGCCTGAAAAGAGCCCTTTGTCAAGCTCCAGTTCTAAGAGCTCCTAACTACCACCAACCCTTCATTGTGCAAACAGATTCTTCCAATACAGGTATAGGTGCAGTCCTTAGTCAACTGGATGAGAAAGGTAGGAAACACCCCATTTCCTTCATCAGTAGGAAACTGTAACGCTCACCTGGTATCCACGGAGACGTCACTCAGCCTGTTCTGACCTCTCACGACCTCGAACCCTTCCCTGGAGTCTACTTGACTGGAGACTGGGCCTGAAACACAGGACTGGTAGAGTTTAACTCCCTATTGTCCGTGTGCTTGAACCCCTTCTTCCCCGGGGTCCAACCCTTCCCTTTGATCCACAGCTCACCTTGTTTTCTTGGAAAGTGTGCTCTCCATCCTGCTTTCAGTGCAGGGGCGCGTTGATTGATGCGGGCTCATTGCTGCCTAGTTACTTCACTGGCAAGAGTCCGACAGGTAAGTATAATGAGTCTTTTGAACAGTTCTCTAACTTTGTTCCTTTCCTTCCTTAGATGATGGCCGGCGTCCGGAGACGGCGACGTGCTGCTGAGATGAGTAGCGCTGAAGGTGAGTGAGAGCGTGATGCGACCTTTTCGTATTTGTATTGAACTGAGTTCTTTTTCTGTGTCTTTTAGGCGCCTCCAGATGTTTCCACGCTAACCTGGAGTGTCTTTTCCCTCTTGCAGATGGATGAGAAGTTCCGGAGACAGAGTTCCCCCAGAGAGTTCCCCCAGAGCGGCTGGGATTCAGGTAAGCGTTTGAAGCTCATACAGTCTATAAAAATAAGCGAAGATTTGCTGAATGCTTACTAATGCATTTTTTCTGTTCTTTTCCCTTTTCCGTAGGAAGCGGCGTGCCGGGATGGGAATGACACCGCCGAAATGTCCGCAGAACAGAAGGAGCGATGAATGATGGGCAGAAGCGCCGCAAGGTAAGGCTGTTCCTAACGGTGTTCATGTTCTTGCAGGAGCTGGGCACAGAAGAAAGATGCAGGCCTACTGGAGACCGATCCAAACACGGTGAGTATCGCGCTGCAGGTGCAGAAAACACAAAGCATGTTTCTCAGCCTGGGCGTGGCTTAAATAGTCTCTGGGTATCCCAGGTGTCTCTGGGCTGAACCACACCCAAAAGACTAGACTGCATATGCAGTTCTGGGAACCGAAATATGTGAGGGCATCCATCTTGTCCCCATCAATGCACTACAAGTCCAATGCCCAATGTTATCCTATGGGAGTGAGTGAGTCTGGTGCCACAAGCGCCAAGTCTGACTCCAAGTGGGTCTTTGGATGGATGGAGAGGCCCTTGAGGGCCATGTAGAGGATCGTGGCCTGGCTCCAGCCTGACATCATGACAGAAACTGAAGGAACCTGAGACAAGGTGGGCAACAATTGAGAGAGAATGTTTTTCCATTGTGTGGTCTGTGAAGAAGTTTAGGCCATACTTGTATGGTTCTACTTTTATTATTCAGACTGGCCACCAGTCTGAATAATAAAAGTAGAACCCTTGAGATGGTTGATGCAAATGAAAGGGGAAACCCCAAAACTGTTAAGATGGTCAATCTTCCTCCAAGGGTTTGATTTTACCATTGAGCACAGGTCAGGATGTCACCACCAAAATGCTGATGGTCTCTCTAGGATGTTTTTAACCGACTAGAGGTAAGAGACTCATCCAGGAGTGGATTAGATCCTCCTGTCCCTTAGTCTGCGGGGGGAGGGGGGGCAGTGTTAGGGAGAATTTTCTTCTAGGGCTAATTCCCCTTACCTATAGAGTCCCTCAGCAGCTTTGCTGAATTTGAAGGTTTATTTTTTTCTCCTGCTAAGAGTGAGACCCTTTTTTCCCCACTCTTAGACAGATTGCTAGTGTGTGTTTTAGGCTATCTTGTGTGCCTCTCTTCCTCTGCTGGATCTTCCGAACTTCAGGAACTACTGCCATAAGCCTCTTCCACTTTAAAGGTACATTATTCCGCCAGGCCTCCCGTTTCGTTGGGTATCGCTATAGGTGTTTTAAATCCTTTACTTACCTACTGGATTGGCAGCCCATGTCATCTAACATTGTCTTTCACCTTCTGCAACCGCCTTTTCGAATCGTTAAACAAAGACTTGACTGCAGCTACTAGAACAGTTGGATCCTGGGCACATTGCCTTGTACCATTGACTCTGGCACAGGCCTATTGACTCTGGCTAAATCTGTTACAACTGCCTTCTCTAGATTGCTTCTCACCTAGAAATGTGTTGGTGCACCTAACTCTTATAACCACCTTTTTCCTGCTCCTTTTTAAACTTGTGAAGTGCCATTTTGCTCGGTTTTCACCTCAGTATTGCATATGCAAAAGTATTGCCTTGCCTAACTTGTTCACAATCTACTTGGGAAGTGTTGCTGGTGTGTTAAAGAGCCTAAACCTGTATAACTTGTCCTTTCCCTCCCTTTTGAGAAATTATTACAGTGCCATTTCTGCTTGGTTTTCACTGTGACGTTTTGCTCAGTTTTCACTCTTGCTCAAACTTGTCTACAATTTAAATAGGGAGTTGTGTTTACTTTTCTTGACTGATTTAACTTGCTTTAATAATAATGAATTGTGTGTGTGAACATCAGAGTGTAAAATAAATATACTTTTTGATACAAAGTTTTGGTCAGTGTTTCGTTGTTCCATAGTACTGAAGCCCTAATGTGTAAACCCTGAATACTGCTCATCTCCCTCTTGAGATAAGTCTGACTGCTTAGCCACATCTACCAACTAAATCTTTGTGATACAGACTGATACCAAACGGGATTTCTTGCATATACCTGTAGTCTTAATCTTCTGTAGTGCTCCCTAAGGGAACTGCACAGGATTCTGCCCAACAGTCGCCTCCGGTCAAGGTGCCAGTGGTTCTGGATCTTCTCACGTGGGAAGGAGGTGCAATCCTGCTTCACGACCCAGGCTCGCTGAACCTGAGGACTTGGCTCCTGCTTCCCTAGAATTTGGACGGTATGAGTTGCCAGCGGACTGCAGGGATATCCTTGCCAAGGCCAGGTTGTTGTCGACTTTGAAGTGCTACGGTCACAAGTGGAAGCATTTCACTACGTGGTACCGGTCTCAGAAGCCTCTAGGGTCATGGCTCTGCAGATTCTTCCAAATATTGCTATCCTTGGCCAAGGCCGGACTGGCGCACGCCTCTGTCAAGGTGCATCGAGCAGCTAGCTCCCGCTACACCATCTCTCCAGGAAGATCTTCACTTTGGTCTCATCGACTTGTCAAGGAGACTATTTTGATATTTCCCGCCGGTGAAGGCTCCTGCCCCAGTGTGGGAACTAAACATGTTTCTGACGAGGCTCATGGGGCCGCCTTCGAGTCTATGCATTAGGCCCCACTCGTTCCTCTCGTGTATACAGCTTTCCTTGTGGCCATCACCTGCGCCAGGAGGGTGGGTGAGATACAGGCTCTATCCTGCAAACAGCCATACCTGACTTTCCACAAATCAAGGGTGGTGCTGCGGACGCACCCCTCTTTCATGCCGAAGGTTCCATCGGAATTTCACCTCAACACGCCTTTGATGTTGCATGTTTTTTTTCCCAAAACCTTAGTCACCAGCTGAACGGGCCTTGCACTCGCTGGATGTTGCTCGTGCCCTGAAGTTTTACATGGCATGTACAAAATGTTTTCCAAAGACTTCACAGCTGTTGGTGAACTTTGGTCCTGTGAACCATGGGAAGGCCTTGTCCGAGGCTTCCATCTCAAGGTGGCTCTCTGGCTGCATCATGTTCTGTCATCGGTTGGCAAACCGACCGCTGCCCGGATGTTCGAAAGCCCACTCCACCAGAGCAATCGCTGCAACAATGGCGTTCCTTGCTGGTGTGCCCCTGCTGGACATCTGCAGGCTTCTACATGGAGGTCCATGCACACCTTCATGAAGTTCTACTGCGTCGACAGGGCCTCCAGGGAGGAGTCCAGAGTCAGCCCAGCAGTGCTAAGCAACCTGTTCGCTTGAAGTGAGTCTGTTCCAGAGGTAAGCAGTAATTGCTTCTGTTGAGCCTTGCCACCTCCCATGGTTGTGTAATGTTCTACTGCTATGTATTCGTTATTCGTGAGCTTGTGAATCCATGCTGGAGAACAATAGTTACAGTTAAGTAACTTGTTCGTTCCCATGTTTAGGGATAGGTTCATTAGCAGCCGGTAGTATGATGCTGGTGTTCTGTGGTTGAGTATTTCTTTGAAGACACCTGATGGGTATGGGTCACTGGGCATCTGGCGAGGTTCGGAATTGCAGATTAGTTTATGTAACCTTAGTAAGGAAACTGAGACAAATAACCTAACCATGTCATCAATTTTACTAAAAATGATAAAGCCATGCCAACATTGTATGATTATTTTGAGTGTAAACTTTTTAATGTAGTCATACTGGTCTATAAAATAATAGGATGACTAAATATTACACTATCACAAAATAAATAGATCAATTCAAATCATAGTGATGCTGTTTTAATTGTCATTACAGTACTACTTGTAAAATCTGTGTGCATCTTTATTTTGGCCACTTACACACAGAAGTTAATGACAATATTCTACAATATACACTTCACAATACAAACCTTTTTCATACCAGTCTTACTCCTACGTCTCATCTCCTTTCCTCCATACTGCATGGGCGTCCCTCAATAGGGAGGCTAATGGAACCTTTTTCACCCAAAGAAACGCCTGTGCCCCTTTAAATGTATTCTTGTCTGGGGGCGTGGCCCCAGGAGCATGCACTCCCCTGACTCCGACCTCTGGCACACACAGCAGTCATCTTTTCCGTGTCGACTGGAGTAGACCTGCTTCACCTGCACTGTGGTTGAGGCCCTTTTTTCCCCCTCATAATTCCACGCGTGTCTAAATTCTTCCCCTGGGATCTCAGTCCCAATATTTTCTTTTTAATTCTTAGGTACTTTAATTCAACCGAGCTCTGGTGCCTCTCCCCTCCATGGCCTATGTTGTCCCTGGCGGGCTTTAGTAGGTGCCCTCCTGGAGATGAATCTTTTCCGACGTTGGACCCGCTCACGCTCTGCCTCTGCTGGCTTGGCAACTACCATGGCTGGTACGGCTGTTCGGTGTGCAACACCCTCACTTCCCGGTCACTCAAGCACTGGCTCACAAAGTGGAGGGAGCTGTTCTCCATGTCTCATCCAGAGCATATCAAGGAGTATGTGTGTAGGAAGAGAAGGCCAAGTTAAGTGTTCTGTTCTCCAAAGCACCCCACAAAGGCGAATGCTTCCCTGGGAAGCACCTGAGCAGGAGGGGCCACTCAGGTCCTGTCACCAGCCAGGGCATTGAGGCTCATCGAGCTACCGGCCTAATGGCTGAGAGGTCCACGGATCCTCCCTGTCCCACCGTTGAGGGGCCAGTAGTCTCTTGTAGCGGGAAATCTCCTGAGGGGCTCTGCCTGAGGGGGCGCCTACACGCAGTAGCACTACCGGCTCCTTGTCTGAGGGCAATCAGCCCACCAGGCCCACACCTTAGGTGCAGAGGAGGCCCGAACAAACAGAGGCAGAGGAGGCCCGAACAAACAGAGGCCACATGCAGTTCCGTAATAGACACGCAACCCCAGTGTGGTTCGGGCCAGGACAAGATGGCGGCGCAGCCTGACAAAATGGCGGCACGTGTGGTCACGCGCCACTCCAACGAACATCAGAAGCTGGACTTCATATCCAGGGTGGAATGGTCAGCTCTCGGGTAGCCTGGTGCACTTCATACCTGGGGACCTCAGGACTGGGGCGCTACACAAAGGCGAATTCCATGCAGAGTAGACAAAGCGCGGGATGAGCACAGCCCTCCACACCGGTCACGCTGCCAGGAGCACACATCCCCAGAGTGTGAGGAACGATTCTTTGACAAATTCCTCATGTTGATGAAGTCTCCCCAAATGGGTATAAAAGAGATGCTTTCACCTATGCCCACACAGCCTTCTGCTCCAGTGCAGCTACAGCCGACCCCTACCCGAGGTGGTGGTGTGTTCCCTGCCTCCACAAACCCCATCGCCCATGCAGCCAAGCGTTAAGGCTCTGTCCCCACCTCCCACGGCCCCCCAGGTCACGTTTGCACCGCAGATGCTGCCTGCCGATCTCACAGACCCCTGGGCACCACAGATCAGGTGGCTACAGACGAACAAACAGTTCCTAGGCGGGCAAGTCTTTGGCTCTATTTGCTAAGCCTACATCCAGGACGTTCAGGCAGGGACAAGCCCGTGCAGACAGGGGAAGGACATTCAGCAGATTCAGGGGCTTACTGTACAAGAAGGCTAGGCAGCTGGACAGGTCCCCCAGCCAACACAGGCACAAGCACGAAAGAACATCACACAAGGCACCCGCCTCAGAGGGAAAGAAGCCAAGATGCACCTATCAATGTCCACAATTCAGCCCTGGAGGACTCAGTTCGCGAATCCATGGATCCTATCAGTGGTTTCCCATGGGTTCTGCCTACTTCTCCCTCCAAAACCACCCTTCTCTACTCCCCTCCTCCAGATCGACACGCTAGCTCTCCTTGCAGAAATCTGTTCACTGGCATAAAGTGTGGCAGTTCCTCTCCCCCCCTTCCCTCTGAGAGGCATGGCATTTTACTTGTGGATTTTTACAATACAGAAGAAGAACCAGGCAGGCCTGCAAGTCGTTCACGATCTATCCTTCTTAAACCTATCCCTACCCCTACAATGGTTCAAGATGGTTACGCCAGCGCTGATGGCGATAGCAGAGTCTCTGTGCGGGGGAGACTGGATGTGCTCCCTGGACTTGAAGCATGCATACCTACACGGCAACCCCACCGCTGCTTCCTTCGGTTTCAACCAACATAGCCTGTGGATTTGCAAAGTATTCCTTCAGCTTGGAAATGTAGATGTAGAGCATGATGATGAATACGTCCCTAAGGGTGCAATGCAGGACAGACTTTTACAGCTGGTGGAGGATGGGAAGGAGATAGCCAAGCAGTCATTGCAAACTGGACTGGACGTAGCGGACTGCATTGGCTGCTCTATGGGGTCGGCAGTAGTGATGAGGAGACAGGCCTACCTGAAAACCTCCGGTTTCTCCCCAAATGTTGAGATCCGGCTACTGGACATGCCCTTTGAGGGAGACCTGCTTTTCTGGCGAAAAGCAGACGACTCTTTAGAAAAAATTTAAGAGTCTAAGATTGCCACTAAATCATTGGGCCTAGCTGCACAGCCTGCCTTCAGCTTTGCCTCAAGAGGCAGAGGCTATAAGCATTATGTACCCTATGGCAAACAGGCGCAGCTCCCGCAAGCCAGGCAGGGGCATAGGCATTTCTTGTGCCCTGGAAGGGGCAGAGGAGCTTCTAGAGGCCAACGAGCAGCATCGGGGGTGCCTGCGCCCTCTAAGCCGCTTTGAATTCCCCTCCCACGATGCACCAGTTGGTGGACCGTTGGCAGGGCACTGGCCCGAGTGACAGGAGATAACCTCTGATGCCAGGGCTCTGCAGTTGATTCAGTGGGGTTATTGTCTGCCCTTTTTGAGAAGACCACCAGACAGACCCCCACCACCCCAATTCAACCGGGACAAGTGCTCCAGGAAGAACTGAGAGTCCTGTTTTCAAAGGGTGCCGTGAAAGATGTACCTTCTGAACAGAGAGGACTGAGCTTGTATTGCTTAGTGCCCAAAAAGGGAGGATGTCTCTGTCCCATTCTGGACCTCGGGGCTCTAAACAAGTTCTGAGGAAAGACAAATTCAGGATGGTGCCATTGAGAGAAATTCTCAGACAGAAGCATGTCTTCATTCTAATGGACAAACATGTTGCCCATGCACCACCTCAATAAACAGGGTGGTGTGCACTCCTGCCCCCTCTGCACAGATGCGATACAGCTGTGGTTCTCGTTGCTGGAGAACCAAGTCTCGGTCTCATCAGTTCATCTGGCAGGGACAGAGAACACCTTGGCTGATGCTCTGAGCAGGCACGAGCACAGTCTCACACGAGTGGGAGTTGTGCCCGGAAGTCCTAGAAGAATACACCTCTCTAGGGGACCTAAGAAGTGGATCTGTTTGCCACCGAGTCCAACAGGAAGTGCAAGCAGTTTTGCTTGAGGGAATTACCAGTGAACGGCGCACTGGGGGACCTGTTTCTGGTGGACTGCACCTTCCCTTTCCTACGCCTTCCCCCTGACTCCCATCATTCCTTGGGTTCTCAGGAGGTGGAAAAGATTTCCAGCAACCATGATCTTCATCGCCCTGCACTGGGCGAGGAGAATGTGGTACTCCAATCTCTTAAATCTGGCCACCTGTCCACCTCACTCGTTGCCTCGGCGTCCGGATCTCCTGACCCAGTCGGAAGGTTGTGTGCTCCCCCCGACCCCGGATTCCCTTAATCTACATGCGTGGCTCTTGAGAGTATGAGGTATTATGACTGGGACCTCTTTGATGAGGTACTTCAGGTGTTGCTGGCTGCAGGCACACCTTCTACAAGATCGTTGTACGCCTGTAGGTGGAGAAGACGTGAGGCATGGTGCAGGGAATGTGAGATTGACCCCATCTCTTGCCCCACAACTACAGTGAATGGAGTTCCTTCTGTCACTTGCCTCTGGAGGCCTTCAGGTTACCACAGATATTTGCGGCTGGCTTTGTTCAAAAGGTCCCCTTCTTTCTTCACTATTCCGGTCATGGCCCAATTTCTGAAGGGCCTTCTGAATTGGGATCTTAATCTGGTTTTAACCTACATGATGGTGGCTCTGTTTTGAGCCCATGCACTCATGTACTCCTACGTCCCATCCCCTTTCCTCCATACTGTATGGGCATCCCTCACTAGGGACGGGGGGAGGAAACATTTTCACCAGAAAAATCTTCTTCCCCTTTAAATTTAGATGCGCGAGGGGGTGCTGCCTTGGGAGCAGGCGCTCCCCTGACTCTGGCCACCACTCCTCAGTCCTCTTTTCCTCATTGACTGGAGCAGACCGCTTTCACCAGTACCCCTGGGTTAGGCCACCGGCCGAGTAATTCCATGCACTCTTCCCCGGAGAAGTACTTTTGTCTTCTTTTTCCAATCAGGTACCGCTCTGTCCTCTGGTGCCACGCTCCTCCCCGGCGCATGCCGACATTCACAGGCTTCAGCAGGTGTCCAACCTGCAAGGGTCTGTTTCCTACGTCTGACTCCCACGCTCTCTGTCTTTGTTGCCTTGGCCCCGACCATGGCAGAGAGGGCTGTACCGCGTATGACGCGCGTACACCACGTGCTCTGAAGAACAGATTAGCCAGGTGTAGGGAGCTCTTCGGGAAGTCGCCTCCAGAGGACTTGAAGGCGTTTGTCAAGCAGAAGACCAGGCCCAAGGTAGGTGCACTGTTCTCCTCCGCACCACGCAAAGGAGACTCCTTCCCCAGGAAGCACACGAGCGGGAGTGACCTAGCAGGTCCTAGTACCAGCGCACGTACAAGGCTGGTTCAGCTACCGGGCCACAGGCCGAGGGTTCACGAGATCCTACTGGTGACTTCGCTGAGGGAACCGCAAGCTTCTATTACTGACTCGACCCAAGGGGCTACGCCCTAGTACCAGACTCGTGTCTGAGGGGGCGCCTGTACGCAGCACTACTGGCTCCACAGCCGAGGGCACTCCTTCTACCAGGCCCCTTCCTGATGTGCAGGGTAGGCCTTAACCTCCACCGCACCGCGTCCTGGAGGAAGCCGGGCCCAGCGCAGCAAGCGCCACAACACAGGCACGTGGCACACAGCCGGACAGAATGGCAGCTGGGCCAGACAAAATGGCACCTCGCCCAACACCATCAGCCTTCGGGGAACAGGTAGGGGAATGAGTTTCCAGGTGGGACTGGTCATCGCCCGGCACCTGGCCTACGCTGTATCCATCAGCGTCCCAAAGCAGGTACTCCTTGCCACATCAAGACCAGGTGAGCCCAGGTCCCAGCAAACTCAGGGCCCCGCGCCTATGCCACCTCCTCCAAGCACTCTCCTGGCCTGTGAAGACAGGCTCTCTGACAAGTTCCTCACATTCATGAGGTCCCCACAGATGGGAGTCACCCATAGGGATGTTATCAGAGACATGGTACCCCCAGTACAGCCGCTAGCATCCACGGCCACCCTGCCCTTGGGTCCAGCTCCTCCGGTACCAGGTCAGCCCCCACAACACCCATGCCTGTGAATGTCGAAGCAGCCCCTGTCCCGCTGCCACAGCAGCTTCAGGCGCCTATCAGTATGCCACAACTCCCTGCCCCCAGCACTCCTCTAGCTGCTCCAGACCAGCAGGACACACTGGTGGATACAGATGAAGAGGAGGATCCAGACACCCCTTCGTCTGCCAAGGCATTTCACGAACGGCTTGCAGGCCTGGCTGAGTATCTGGGTATCCCACAACCAGAGATGGAGCAACCAGAGGCAGGGGTACTAGCAGAGGCTCTCACTCTACGCCCCAAGGCTAGAACAGGGATACCTATGCAGAAGGACATTGTTAATCTTGCCAAAAAGGGATTGCTCAAGCTACACTCTACACAGCCTACCAATATTTGTATTTGTTTTATTTATTTAGATAGCGCAGACCAGGCCTAAGGGCACCTCAACGCCAAGTATAGGCAAATGGAAGGGGACCCCCTCTTGCTGTCGGAACAGCCCCAACCACATTCCTCCGTGATTCACTCTACTCAAAGCCACAATCGTCCTCCGCTACCTCAGCCTTGGCGCTCCAGGGGAAGGAGGAGAAAATCCAGGAAGCTAATGGAAAGAAAATCTATTCAAACGCTTCTCTTCATCTGCGCCAGTACAATGCAGATGCCATGCTGGCTGCGGTGAACCAGAGAGATTGACGATTCCCTTCCTGAACTCCCGGTGCAGAGCCAGATGCGCTCAAGGCTGAGCTGGCTTAAGCCAAAATAGTAGCGCAGGACATGATGGAGCTCAGGGCGTGCCATATGTATTGCTACCGACATGAGAAGGACGGCCTTGCTATGGGCTACAAAGTTCAACCCCGATGTCCAGGAGCGGATTGTGGACCTTCCTTTTGAAGAGGGCGATCTGTTCCATTCCACTAGGGATAAGGAATTAGTTAAGAAGAAGAAGAATAGTTCGCAGACTGCCAAGTCCTTATCAATTCTCACTAAGTCCACCCCCAAGGCTTACAGTCAAGTGCACCATTGCTCAGACAAGGGTCAGTTTTTCAGAGGCTTCAGGGACTTCCAAGAGAGACGTCCAGAAGACAACAGGACAGATCCCCGAGCCAACACATTCGAAAGCAGCACAAGATGGCTCACAAGGGCTGTTTTCAGTCCCCCTCCTCAGCCCCAGCGTCGGAGGGCAAAAGGCATGACATGACCATCCAGATCTATGAGTCTCTGGTGGGGGGCAGGCTTGCCCTTCACGCCCAATGCTGGCAGTCAATGTTCACAGACCCATGGATCCTATCGCTAGTATCCACGGGCTTCCAGCATCCTATCCCTCCTTCTCCTCTCTCCTCCCCTCCGTTCTCACAGATTGGTACAGCAACTCTGTTGGCGAAAATTGGCTGGCTCGTAGAGAGCCAGGCGGTGGAGGAAGTTCCAGCCCCTCTGTGGGGTCTGGGCTTCTACTCTCAGATTTTCTCCATACACAAGAAGAACCAGGCTGGCCTGAGCGTTGTGTTGGACCTTTCCATGTTGAACCTTTCCCTTCGTCTTCAAAAGTTCAAGATGGTTACCCCAGCGCTTATAGCGGAGATGTTGTGCATGGGAGACTGGATGTGCTCCCTGGATCTGAAGGATGCTTACCCACATGTCCTGATCTGGCAACCCCATCGATCCTTTCTGAGGATCAGGATCATGGGTTTTCATTTCCAATACATGGTTCTACTCTTTGCCTCAATTCGGCCCCTAGAGTCTTTACAAGACTTATGAACGCGGTGGCAGCCCACCTCAGGGCTCAGGATCACCACATCTACCCATACCTAGACAACTGGCTCGTCAGGGCGAGGTCTCCAGAGGCAGTCCAACATACTGCCTCCGCCCTCATGAATACACTTCACGAACTGGGATTCTCCATCAATCTCAAGAAGTCACAGTTGGAGCCCACACAGTCTGATCTTCCTGGGTCTTATCTGGGATACGAGCTCCGAGAGGATTTTTCCCTCGGAGGACAAGATCAAGGCCATCAAGAGGGCCACTGGGAATTTTCTCAGCACCAGTGACCTCAGCATAGTGGTAACAGCACCTCTTGGGCATCATGGCGGCATGTCGCCTGGCCGTGCCGCATACCAGGCTCAAAATGAGACTATTGCAACAGCACTTAGCAGCCTCCTGGAGTCAGGAGTGGGGTTCCCAGGCGGAGCAGGTCATCATCTCTCATCGCCACCAGGACCTGGTCTGGTGGAACACAGACAACAACCTACAGATAGGCAAGCCCTTCCGGCAACCATTACCTCAGGTAACCATCACCACAGACTCATTACTAGAGGGCTGGGGAGCTACCCTTGACAGCAGCAGTGTCCACGGGATATGGTCCTGTCAAGAGCAGGCGGCCCACATCAACTGGCTCAAATTGATGGCCAGCTGGCTCGCTCTCAAAGCCTTCCTCCCGATGATCAGCAGCAAGGCTATCCTCATTCAGACGGACAGCTCCACCAGCATGTGTTACATCAACAAGCAGGGTGGCACCAGGTCTCCTCCCCTCTGCACTCTGGCAGTCAGCATTTGGGAGTGGGCTCTGGTAAACAACATACACATGGCAGGAATCCACCTTTCGGGGGAATCCAACATAGAGGCAGACAGGCCCAGCAGGCTGGGTGCGGACAGTTACGAATGGCAGTTGGAGGAGCAGGTCCTTCAGGAGATCTTCAACAAGTGGGGGTCGTCCTCAGGTAGATCTCTTCGCCACCTGGAACAACAGGAGGTGCCCCCAGTTTGCGTCCTGGCAGGGACAGGGCAAGGGCTCTCTGGGTGACTAGATGCAGATACGGTGGGACAACTTCAACGCCTATGCCTTTCCTCCCACTCCCCTGGTACACAGGGTAATCTGCAAGATCAGGGTAGCCCGGTACCTCTGTATTATCCTGATAGCTCTGTGGGGGCCAGCAAGGCCATGGTTCTCGGAACTATTCAGCCTGTCACATCAGGCCCTGGTGCACCTTCCGCTGGGCCCAGCACACCTATTCTCTCAGCAGGGAGGCACAGGCATCCACCCGCCCCCCCAGAAGCTAGCCCTTGCAGCGTGGTTCCTGAACAAGTCACACTGAGGCATCTGCATCTGTCACAGGCCAACCTAGACATCATACAGGGGGTGTGCTACCAGGAGCCAGTACAAAAGCAAGTGGACTAGGTTTCATCACTGGGCGGAATCAAAGAATATGAATCTATTGACCTGCACGTTGGATGACGTGCTATCCTTCTCTGCGCACCACGTGCACTCAGGGGTGCAGGTAGACACGTGCCGCACCTATCTGGTGGCCATTGGAGCCTACAGGAACTTGGAGGAGGTGGTGTTTTCATCCTCTAATCCGGTGGTTAAGACACTTGGGCCTGACCAAGCTTTATCCGCCTATCAAGAAACCACACCCGTGTGGGACCTCAATGTGGTTTTGGGCGCCCTGGCACATAAACCATTGGGATTTATGGCGTCCGCGGACATGAGTCTTGTCACCATTAAGACGGCCCTCCTGGTGGGCCTTACATTGGCACGCCGGATCAGTGAAATCAAGGCTCTGGTGGCTTCAGAGCCTTAGGCTACCGCATTCCTACCTAAGGTTGTCTCCTCCTTTCACCTAAATGAGATAGTCCTACCAACATTCTACACGGACGCCAAGGATGATGCTCAGAAGGTATTGCACTGTCTGGACATCAGGCAGACGCTGATGTCAAACTTATATGGAGTAGGGATCTCGATCCCCTCCTCCGAACCACAGAAGCCAAATAGATTGACCCCTCCCACCGTGGTTGGCACGGGCGGCTGAACGTATATCACAGGGAGCCACGTGGCAGCCAATGGGGGAAGATGGAGTTAGGGAAAGGGGATGGAGTGACAAAGGAAAGGAGGGGAACATAACAAACCAATACATACAACAGCAAATCCTCCTGTACCTGAAACCGTAATTCTAAATCACCTAGCCTAATCTCTTATTCCTGAAGTAAACCTGCTAAATTATAACCATGGTGGCTTTACAAGTCTTCACTTTGCATATCACAAACATAACCTAGAACACAGACCTTGAACGTAACATGTTACTGGGGACTGTAATGTATGAAAACACATAAGATGGTTTAGACGCAAATGGCACAAACAAGGGTTGTCCCTTTCATGAAGATACAAGACACATGGCCCGTTGGGCACAATGAAACCACAAACAGAGTCTTGGGACCAAACATAACACATAACAGGCCCTTGTGATAAGTGGACTCCAAAGACTTATTCCAATTACATACACATTAGGATAATCTGCCCCTTGGGCACTGTTTTATCAGTCCTGAGTTCTTATAACATGTTTCCTCACATGGCGTGTATCAAGCGGGACGTGTATCCTAGAGCGTGTTACCTCACACACTCACTGCATAATGGATAATAAATCAATACATGAACATCAACGTAGTATAACCCCAGTATGTAAGCACCAGGTCCAAAAACACTTAACTGATGGGCCGGATGCCTCACGAGGACATCCGGACCCTGAAGAGCGATGCCCAACACCGGGTAGTAGGAACCGCTTCACCCCCGCAGCCCGCGACAGACTTTCTTGTCTTCTTCAGCATTACCGTCGAGGCCCGGGGAGAAGGGAAGCTCAATAAGTCCTTCGGCGTCGGATATGCTCCCACATGCCTGCTCCAACACTGCTGCCGCCCATGCTGATAATCAGTAATTACCTGCACCGAGGCACGGGCGGCGGCGGGTTTTAACAGTTGCTGCTAATGAACAGCTGGTGCCGCAAGCGATAGAGGAGAACTACACTCTTCCTAAAGCCTAATGGGAAATGTAGTTGATCTCCTCCTGCCAAGCACCAAGCGCCGTCCTCGGCCTTTCCACAGATTACTGACAGCTGAGATACAACCTGGACATGGCCAAGAGCTTCTGCAAATCAGATGCCCTCTTTGTCACCTTTGGCGGGTCAAACCAGGCTGTCGGGCCTCCAAGTCTTCCATAGCAAGGTGGATGGTTACGGCCATCAAGGAGGCATATGACGGGCAGCACAAACCTCTTACAGAAAATATGCATGCCCACGCAATCAGAGCTAAAGCCACGGCGGTTGCTTTCTAGAGGCACCTCCCATGGCAGGTGATCAGCAAGACAGCTACATGGGCCACACCCTCGGCCTTCTTGCAAGCACTACTGCTTGGATGCCAGCTCCAAGTCGGATGCTGCATTTGGTCAGGCAGTGTTAAGGAACATGTGTTCCTAAGAGAACACTTCTCCACCATGGGTCTATATTCAGTCATAATCACCCATACAGTATGGAAGAAAGGGAACGGGACGTAGGGGTAATTATAAGTTACTCAAGTACTCCTAGTCCATAGTCCCCTTTCTGCCATACATCCCACTATCCTCCACCCTAATAAAACTGGTGTCATTAGGCAATGTTAATATTGTTGATGCGTCAAAGGGGACTGAGTTGGTGGAGTCAGGGGAACGCATTCTCCCAGGGCCACGCCCCCGCATGCATCTAAATTTAAAGGAGAAGAAGATTTTTCTGATGAAAAAGGTTCCGTCTCCCGTCCCTAGCGAGCGACGCCCATACAGTATGGCGGAAAGGGGACTATGGACTAGGAGTACGTTAGTCACTATGGTGAGTAACATATAATTTCTTAGCAATTAGTAGACTGTCTTCCTCCACCTCATCTTCCTCAACCAAAACTGTAACCACACAGCCTACTTCTGTGGGAACAAAATCCCACCAGCTACGTGGCAAAAATTAAAAGAGGCTGTTGATTCATATCTTTCGAAGACACAGTCCTGTGTATATACTGCAACACACCACTCTGCAGGGCGGAGCAATTTCGAAGTGCTTTTGAAACTGTAATCGAGGAGCACAAGAAACACTACCCCCTACCTTAGATGTAACACACGTGCAACATCTTTCCCTGTCCACCTACCCCTCCATATTAGTGATTGGTGCTTCTTCCCTCATTTCCCTCCCCACCTTACGTTCTAACCTCAAAATCAAAAAACAAAAAAAAGGTTCCATTAGGAACCACCGTTCACAGTTAATAACTAGAACAAATAAAAAGTACATAGACTCAATTAGATTTTCCAACATTTCCATTAGCAATTTTGTGTTATACTAATGGCAATAATGTGGCGTTCATCCCCCGTTCCAGGCACATGAATGGGGGGTAACGAGGGCTCTGGATCGTTCTCTCCCGTTCCAGCCCCTGCAATGGAGGAAGAAGGCCATTAGCACCCCGGGTTGCCAAAGCAGTATCCCGGGGAGCTAAAAAAAAGGATTTTTCTTCCTGCACCGGGACGCACGCAGTGCTCCGCAGTAGGAACGAAAATCCTTTTCCAAGATGGCCACCATGGAAAGGGAAGTGTGGCACCATACAGAGCCCCTCTTCCCTTTCCATGGTGGCCTGTAGAAGGCAAAGAGAGAACCCTATGACCATATTACCACAAGCACATTTTTTCCCTTTCAAACCTATCCCATTTTCGAAGTACTTTACCACATAGCCTGTTCCCTGAATGACATGGCCACTTTATCCCCATTGGACATCCCTCGTGGTCATGGCCAGTAGCCAGATTGTATGGGTCATGACCTTATGCCATGACCCAGACAATCTGGCCACTGCCTATGGCCACAGGCTAAACCTCAATCACCAAAGCCATATCACTATTTTTTGTACCTACATTGTGACACAGGTCAAAAAATAAAATACGGACAAATTTGCAAAACCATGCATTCAGGTCCTTTCGAATGCTCATTCCACAAGTTTGCTCGAAATCTGCACATGTTTTTTTTTTAAGTGCCAAAATGTATGTACATAGTCATATAACTTAGCCCCCCACTTAAAAATCCATTCAGACTTTGCACAAACATTCAAGTTTGGGTCTCTAATCTATATAAGCCATCTAAAAATGTTGAGACCCAACAAACTTTGAAAAAATCGAATATGTTCGCGAACATCACAGGACTGCCCCAGATGGTTCGCAGACATCTGGGAAGAAAAACACAATTTTATTTGCCTTTTAAGGCCATATGCCATTCCATCTTCGTCGCACCTTACCTCCACAGGGATCGTTTCATTAGTTTTACACGTGCAATGTTGTGTTTTTAATATGTTTTTACCGCAATGTCTGTGGACAACGGGCATACTCGGCGAATCCAACATTGTGGGCATTTCCAAAAATCTGACGCTCCTCACCAGCTGGCCTGTCCAATGTCTGCAGACCCTCATGTCATCCCCTGGGCCAATCGGAGGCCCGTCTGCAGACCGAACGGAGAAGTGAGTCCGCAGGCAGAATCTAGATATCGCACATTTTTTTGTGACTACATTTTGGTAGTTTAAAAATGAAATTCCTGGATGGATTTACACAACATTTACAAAAGCAGGCTTTTGGGACCAAGCCACTGCTCCTGCTGCACATTTGGTGAAATCCGTCCAGCGATATGGGCTGTAGACGTGAGCAAATTTTTTTTCCCATTCCATCTATGGGGAAAAACGACACATTTTGGGACCCCCCTGTAACTTTGCTCCCCCCCTCCCTTGATGAAACCTCACAGAACTTTGCAGGATCAATTTACACACACACACACACATATCTGTTTTTGAGCCACTGTATTTCTTTTTACATCTCTATAATACTTATCCACTGTTTTTCTATGCTGTGTTCAGTTTTTTTAAAGTATTGTTTTTCTATTTTGTTTCAGGACAAACAGGTAATATAATGCAAAGAGTGATATAGGAACTGTTTCAGTGCAGGTTTTTTATTTAAAAAAAATTGGAATATAGTTGTTCTGGTATTATTATATCATTACTTTTGCAGTGTTCAGTAACATGAATATGTAGTTATTGCTCCTTTGTTTTCCTAGAGTTCGTGTGCAGGCTGTCAACAGCTGTGGTCCTGGTCCCTTCAGTCATTCAATTAAAGCAAAAACCAAGCCATTACCTCCAAATGCTCCTCATCTCGAATGCGTGGTTTTCAGCCACCAGAGTTTGAAACTTAAGTGGGGAGAAAGCGCCAGCAAACCTTTCATTGTTAACCTTGCACACTACAACTTGCTGATGGAAGATGGACTTGGCAGGTGAGAACGTTTAAGTATGTTTTTTAAGTTGTTCACATTATCATGTTGCAATTCTTATTTACAATACTTATCCATGGGGAGGCTTGCTACCATCAAAGGTAAGCGCTTATTGGTTTTCAACTTCATATTTCCATTCTTGATAAATGTTTGCCATTTCTGTTAAATCAGGGATCATGCAGGTTCATAGTTTTCAGAATCGAATTCAATTGGGTGCCAGAGCTGGGTGAGGACCAGACCCTTTGCACTATGGCACTAACTGGTGGTAGCAGGGTTGGAAAGGTCCTTGTTGTGGTAAGAGGAATCTTGGGTCTGTACATTCACAGATCAGCTGGGTAGGTTACCTCACTGGAGGCTTTTTTGCCAGTGTCGCCATGCACAGTTATTTTCTTTTATTGTTATTGTGTTGTAAGTCATTGATAGACTTTGTTACAGTTTTCCTTAGAAATATAACACTACCACTTAAAACAGATTAAAACGTTTGTCATTCCATTTACTAAATTTCATTTGTTTTAAGGGAGAAAGAGTGGGGGAGGGGAAAAAAAGAGAAAAGGGAAAAACATGTATATGTCAAGATATCAAACTAAGATTTAACAATCAATTCCCTCCTTGTTCCCTTTCTCTTGACGTTTTGGGTTATTTTTCCTTTTGAAAGGGAATTTCAGTGAAATGCATTTCATTCACTAATTTCAGCAACTCTTTTGCTAAAGAAATCTCTTCACCAGCTGAGAGTCTGTGCCAAAATTTGTGTGTGTTTAACCAATCATTTTGATAAACAAATTTGGAAAATATTTTTCACTGGCTTCTAAAGGTGCTGGACAGGTTATCAAATCCTGAACGGAGCCTTTACTGTAAAGGTTGCTTTCTCCCTCTTTGCAATCTAATTTCTGCCATATTCTTATAGTTTATTTTGTTTTGACCAAATTAAGACGAAATCGCAAGAGTTCGGTCCGCCACTTGGGGTTTGGAAATCTCCTTAGATAGGGCAATACATATTTACTTGTTTTTTTTGGAGATGGCAACATTTCTAGTATTTTTAAGCTGGCAGGAGGAAGCCCTGGTTGTGATCCAGTTGTTTCTAAGTAAGGCCCATTTGGCCTTATCTGATTCACAATAAGGGTTTCACTGTTTTTTTCATAATTTTTAAGAATTTGTTCAGCATCTTGTTGTAGTTTTGTTAGGAACTGTTTTTTTTTGTGAGTATGTATGATCTCTTATGTCCTCATACAGAGAGTTCTTGCATGGGGTCAAGATAGATCTGTATAAAAGTAGGACTTTCCAATCAAATTGGGATTGGAGAGAATGTAGTCCCAATTCATATCTAAAAACGTAGTTTGAGACATGGGAAGAGACAGCGTGTTTTTCCACAATCGGCCTTCAAGGGGGGCCCAGTTGAATTGGTGGGCATTGGGGTTAAGTTCCATCCCGTATAAGATTGTTGGAGTTACTTTTTCCTTGTAAAATGTCAGCAAGGGTAGGATTGAAAATCTGAACAGAGAGATGAGCAGAATTTTTTGTTGACTTACGTATTGAGTGATCTTTCTCACTAGTTTGTCAGTCAGGTCTATTAACGACTTGTTTTTTTCTCAGATTTGAATCAAAGATACTTTATTATTTTGACTACAGGTAGAGTGTGATTGTTCATATGCCATTTGTGTAATTATTTCCGATTTAGTTGTGATCGGAATATCATTATGTTTGATTTACTTGGGTTGATGACTAAATCATTTATACCAGCATATTGTTCCATTTCCTTTATTAGATGTTGAAGCCCGATAGGGGTGTGGTCTATCAGGGCAATATCATTGGCGTGAGCTAAGAAATGAACAGGTCTTTTTCCTATTTTGGGACATGAAAGCGTATGTGCAAGAAATGTGTAAGATCTGCGAGATATAAATTAAAGAGAAAAGCAGCTAGAATACATCCCTGTCTTACTCCCTTTTACAGTTGGTATATCTGGGATAAGGTCTCCATGTAAGTTTCATTTTTAACACAATTACAGTATGCTGATGGAGGGCTATCAGGATAGGAAGTAATCCGTCAGGGATACCCCACATCTTTATTTTGCCCACAATTTGGCCCTGTTGATTAAATCAAAGGCTTTGTTAAATCGATGAATGCTATGTAGGCAGGCTTAGATTTATTATATGCGCATTGATCTTTGATGGTATAGAGAATTAGGCCATTAAGTGTGGTGGAAAGGCCTTGGCGGAAGCCAGTTTGTTGCTTGGCAAGAATTAATTTACTATCGGCCCATGTTACAAGATCTTTTAGCACAAGACCTGCTAAGATTTTACTGTCGCAGTCTAAGATGAGTGTTAGGCAGAATCCTGTGCAATTCCCTTACGGAACACTGCAAAAAGTTTAAGACTACAGGAGTAAGCAGTAAACCCAATTGGTAGCAGTCTGCACCACCCAGATTTACCTGGTAGCTGTGGCTGAGCAGTCAGACTTCTCTCAAGAAGAGTAGGGCAGTATATAGAGTATACACAATAGGGCTAAAAACACAATAGAGCAAACAAACACTGACCAGAGCTTTGTATAAAAAGTATATAATTATAGGCATGACAATCAGTGCAAGCAAAAACGATGCACCGTGGGCAGAAGTAGCGAAAAGTAGGTGTCGGCAGCTGGTGTGTCAGGCCTGTTTGATTAACAACAAATACGGAAAATTTTCTTTAAAACCTATGATCATGTTTTTCCAACAGAAAGTGGTGCCTAGTCTAATCTATGGAGGCGAAAATGCATTTGGCTGTCCTAGTGACTTACGGAATTCACTGGAAAACATCTTCTGGACTCGGGTGCGCAACTTACCGAGGGGCACTGCAACTGTGGGCATACGATACGAACTAGGGCTAATTTGAATACAAGCAAGAGTCTCTTGGAATCTTTTGAGTCTGTATCGCAAATCGATGTTGAAGATGGCAGCACCACAATTCTCAATTCTGCATATGCCTGACTCTGCGAAAAACTATACCATTCTTTCGAAGGGATTGTGCCCTCCGACGTATTCCTTATCTTTGATAGATCATCTCCCAGCTTGCTGGCCTCGGAATTTTTTTTTTTTAGTAGAGGGCGCTGCGCGTCGACGTCCCTCAAGCCGATGACCCTCGACGGCCTCCGTATCGGCGCCGACGTCATCACACGTATAAATAGACTCGCGCAGTGTCCGTTGCTCAGTTCCGTTTTTCCGCGCTTTGTGGGGCCTCGGAATATCGTTGCTCAGTTCTTCAGTCAAATATATAATTATTCCTCGTGAATACTGACTCGTACTCAATGGCTTCCTCACCCGAATCGACGACTCCACGGTCCGGCTTCAAAAAATGTCGAGACTGTGGAAAGAAAATGTTGTTGATGGATCCTCACAGGATCTGTTTATGGTGCCTAGGAATCGAGCACCATTGTTCGGAGTGCGAGGACTGCATGTCCATGACGGCGAATGGCTTGAAGGAGCGTAAGGGGAAGCTCGAGAGAGGTAAGGCAGTTAAAACTTCTTTGAAAGTTTCCTCGGCGGAGTCGAGACATTCGTCTCCTCGCCATCACAAAAGACATTCTCGTTCTAGGTCTCGAAGTAGTTCCCATCACTCTTCGAGATCTAAGCATTCAAAAAAGAGACGTCGAAGATCCCCTTCCTCGTCTTTGTCTTCCGTTTCCCCAAAAAGGGTCTCCTGCCCCACAAAACATAGCTCTCAGGCTGAGTGGGAGGTATTCAGGAAAAAGATGGTAAGGGTCTTCGAGAAAGCGGCCTCAACGCCCTCGAAGACTGCCGAGGGTGATACCCTGGGTGAAAGACCCGAAAAATCAAAAAGCCGCGAGTCGCAGTACCTGGCGAAAGACGCCACTCGAGAGCGTCACAAACCCTCGAGTAAAGGCAAAGTTGCGTCTGGGACGCCGTCGTCGAAGATCCCTTCGACACATAGATCGGCGTCGTCGACGCCATTATCAAAGGGTTCTTCGACGCACAGGTCAGTCGAGTCGATGCCGTCTTCGACGCCGAGAAAGGATAAACCCACGGCCACCTCACAGCCAGTGGCCATACCCAGAGCCTCGAGCACGAGAATGTCGTTGACAACCTCGAGTAGAATCCCGATACTTTCTAGTTCATCGAGGCCTGAACCACCTTTCTCGATGCCTTTTTCGATGGCTTTGATGGCTTCAACATGATTGGCTGACGACGTCGACGTTTTCTCAGCCAATCATGACAAATTTGGCTCCTTCTGCTCTGGAAATGGGATTTATACCATTTTCAAGACCTGATCACTCCAGGGTCTTATCTTCTATTTATGAAGAAGGGGAAGATTCGGATCAGGAAATACCTTTTGAGTTGCAGGGATCTGCAACTCCTGCACCAGAGGAATTTACCTCTGAGGAAGGTAGGTTGAAAGACCTACATGAATCCCTACAGGAAGCAAGTGGGTTGGACACTAACCCAGAAGTGGAATTTGCCACACCAGACCCAGGGGAACATGCTGAAACCCCTTATAGAACCTTGATGGCAAGGATAATAGAGTTTATGGGGTGGTCCACACCCTCACCTGATTTTCAGCAAGACGACCTCACAGGCATCTTGGTCAAAGGTCCACAGGAAGATCCTGTGGTGCCATTTCATGCGGCATTACAAAGGAAATATTGGCAAACTGGGAAACACCTGAGGTAATCCTGGCAGTTAACAAAAAATGATCAGCTAAATAAAGGGTGTCTTCTGCTGACCCTGAATATTTATCCAAACACCCAACTCCGGAGAGTCTGGTTGCTCAGGCAGCTACTTCAGCAGTTAGTAAATCGGCGTACCCTAGATAGGGATAATAAGAGATATGACTCTATGGCCAAAAAAGTATTTTCCGCATGTAGCATGGCGTTGAAATCCATCAATGCTACTTGTACGCTCGCAAGGTTCAGCCACATACTTTGGGAGTGTGCCTCATCAGCGGCTGACTGCCTCCCGGAGGGATGTTTAGCGTTCCTAAACATCATCAAGGATGGTAAAGACGCTATGTGCGAATCCCTTCAAACTGGCATCGATTCTGCTGACAGCATCAGCAGGGCCATGGCAGCAAGTACAACAACCCAGAGATGTGCTTAGTTGCGAAAGTCTGGTTTTGCTCCAGATGTGCAAAGCAGACTCTTGAATATGCCCTTTGACGGCTCTTCTTTGTTTGGTAAGAAGGCGGATGACAGTTTAGAAAAACGACAAACATCAAAGGCAGCAGCAAAATCCCTAGGAGCTGCAATCCGTCAGACACCATATCCCCCCCTCAGGAACCTCTTGGAGAGGTAAGTCCTTTCACTTTTATTCCGCACTCGGAAAAGACAGTGGACAGCCGGTTTCTAAGGGGTCAGAAAAAATTCACCCGAGGTGGACGGGGTAAAATACAAAAGCTGCAGCAGCAGCAGGTGCCTCTTTACCCTCGGCATCTGCATCAGCCGCCTCCAAACCGCTCTGAGGACTCTCTTCACAAAACACCAGCAGGGGGCAGGTTAACTCAACATCTGACAGAATGGCAGGCTATTACGTCAGATGCTTGGGCTTTGGAGACAGTTGCCCAAGGTTACTGCCTGCCTTTTCTACGCATCCGTCAGAGTCATCCACCGGGGAACAGCTCTCAAAGTTCCAGATCCGCTCCTCTTGCAGGAAATTGTAGACCTGCTAGAGAAAGGTGCCATAGAACCGGTACCAGAGGAACAAGGGCTGGTACTCCCCCTACTTTCTCATACCGAAGAAAGACGGAGGACTGAGACCTATCTTGGACTTACGAGAATTGAACAAGTTCCTCAAGAAGGACAAGTTCAAGATGGTAACTCTCTCTCAGATCCTTCAGGCCCTCCAGCTCCAGGACTGGCTGGTATCTCTGGACCTCTAGGGTGCTTATTTCCATGTGCCAATCCATCTCAAACCAGGAAATACCTGAGGTTCGCAATTGGCGGCTCTCATCATCAATTTCGAGTTCTGCCATTTGGGCTGACCTCCGCCCGAGGGTCTTCACCAAGCTAATGTCGGTAGTGGCTGCAAGTCTAAGGAGGGAAGGGATCCACGTCTACCCCTACCTGGACGATTGTCTGATCAGAGCTGTATCTTCGGAACAAGCTCAGATCCAGCTAGATTATGTCTGCCACTTCCTTCACAAACTGGGCTTCTCCCTCAATTTAAAGAAATCACAGATAATACCATCACAGAGACTCCAGTTCATTGGAGTGGTCCTGGACACTTCCCTGGGAAAAGCCTCGCCACCAGAGGTGAGGGCTCAAGATATTCTGCAGATGGTCACCAAGTTTCAAAATGCCCAACGTCTCCCAGCCTTCAAGTTTTTGAGGTTGCTAGGCCTCATGGCATCCTGCATCTTCCTTGTGCCAGAGGCTCGCCTGAGAATGAGATCTCTTCAGTGGGCACTGAACTCAGTGGTCGCAATTCTCAGGAGAATGACAGACCTCCTTCAGATTCCGGGCAAGGTGGCTCGAGAGCTTCAGTGGTGGGCCTGCCAGAAAAACATCTTGAAGGGGGAACTGTTTTGGCAACCATGGCCAGAGATAATGGTAGTCACAGATGCCTCACTCACGGGGTGGGGAGCCCATGCCAACGACTTGACCATCAGCGGTCGTTGGTCTCCAACGGAGTCCAGACTACATATCAACCTGTTAGAGCTGAGAGCAATCAGACTAGCGCTGAAAGCTTTCCTGCCATCAGTACAGGGGAGAAATGTCCTGATAATGACGGACAACACGGTGGCCATGCACTACCTCAACAAAAGAGGAGGCGTAGGGTCACTGCCACTGTGCACAGAGGCAATGCAGCTCTGGTTTTGGCCAATTCAGGAAGGAATCTCTCTATTGGCAGTCCACCTCCTGGAGAGAAGAACTTGACAGCGGACGCTCTGAGCAGGCAGAGCACAGTCTCCCACGAGTGGGAGCTAGTTCAGGAAGTCCTTCAAGAGATCTTCGCCCTTTGGGGAACCCCTCAGGTGGATCTGTTCGCCACAAGCACCAACAGGACATGCCATCTGTTCTGTTCAAGGGAATTTCCCCCGAGAGGAGCTCTAGGAGACGCGTTCGTAGTAGACTGGGAGTTCCCACTCCTTTACGCGTTTCCACCAGACCCTGTTATTCCTCAAATGATCAGGAGGTTGAGAAGATTCCGGAAAACCATGATCCTAATTGCCCCGGACTGGGCCAGGAGAACGTGGTACCCGGACCTTCTAGATATGTCCATCTGCCCTCCAATCCGTCTTCCACTCAAAGAGAATCTTCTCTCGCAGAAGGGAGGTCAGGTTCTCCATCCAGACATCAGAACCCTCAACCTTTACGCTTGGCTTCTGAAAGGGTGAGGTACAAGGATTGGGACCTCCCTGATGACGTCATGGAGGTGTTGCTTTCGGCCAGAACAAAGTCTTTATACCGCTGCCGTTGGAACAAATTTTGAAGCTGGTGTAGAGAAGGGAATATCGACCCTTTTTCATGTGGTACACCAATGGTGTTATCGTTTCTACTCTACTTGGCAAACTCAGGCCTTCAAGTTGGCACTGAAAAAGGCTATCTCGCAGCGCTTTCAATCTTCAAGCGCACTGCGAAGGAACCATTGTATTTCAAACTACCTCTAGTAATACAATTTCTCAAGGGATTAACTAATGTTTATCCTCCAAGACCATTCCAAGTTCCCTTATGGGACTTAAATTTAGTCTTAAACTTCCTAATGGGCACTCCATTTGAACCACTCCACTCTTGTTCGCTGAGATTTCTCACGTTTAAAACTGTCCTATTGGTAGCGCTAACATCTGTTAGGAGGGTGAGCGAGCTACAAGCTCTCTCTTGTAAACCCCCCCATACTATTTTCCATAAGGACAAAGTTGTCCTACAGGTGAAGCCTAATTTCCTCCCAAAGGTGGTTTCTGAATTTCATATTGCTCAGAAAATGACCTTACCTTCGTTCTACCCTCCTCCCCATCCTGGGAAAGAGGAAGAAAGGCTACATAGGCTGGACCCAAGGCGAGCTCTGAGCTTTTACATCAGAAGACTGGCTAGGATTAGGCAAGCAGACCAACTGTTTGTAGGATACTCGGGTCACAAGTTGGGACTACCCATAACGAAACAGACCATTTCCAGGTGGATTATTTTGACCATTCTGGAATGTTACAAACTGGCAGGGAAAGAGCCACCTCAAAATCTTAGGGCTCATTCAACCAGGGGTATCGCAGCCTCTTCGGCCCTCCAAAGAGGGGTCCCGGTCCGAGACATATGTGCGGCTGACACATGGTCGTTCGCACATACGTTCACAAAATTTTGCAACCTGGATTCCTCCGCTAGTCAAGAGACCAGATTTGGAAAAGCCGTATTACATGCGGTTCATTCCTAAAATGGATACATGACATTATTACTCCCACCTCCAATTACATGCCACTGCTATGGGAGTCTATCAAAGATAAGGAATACGAGGACACAATCCCTTCGAAGAACAAGTTACTTCTTACCTTGTAACGTTCTTTCGATGGGATGTTCCTCCGACGTATTCCTTATCGCCCCTCCCATCCATCCCCGCAGTAACACTTCCCTTGTGGTTGCAGCTTACGCTCCTTCAAGGTCCATAACCAATTCAGGCATGACTTATGCTACAAAACGGAACTGAGCAACGGACGCCGTGCGTGGATATTTATGGGCATGGTGACGTTGGCGCCGATACGGTGGCTGTCGAGGAACACCGACTCTGCGGACGTCGACGCGCAGGGCCCTCTACAGAGAAAAAGTTTCCGAGGCCAGCAAGCTGGAGACGAATTATCAAAGATAAGGAATACGTCGGAGGAACATCCCATCGAAAGAACGTTACAAGGTAAGAAGTAACTTGTTGTTCTGCTGCGCAGCCATTTTTTACTATGTGGCCTAGTTTAGAGTTGCGTTTTTTCCCCTGCTTTGGAAAGTTTACTGCGCGATTATCTTGTTTAGATACTTGGAGTTTGTTGGAAGATCGATTTTTAGTATGTAAACAAATAATTGAAAAACTAGCCTGCAAAGAGAGGTGATAGCTATATTTCATCTGAGTCACTCTAAACTGTGTGCAGTAATGAGACTGCTCCTGGGACACTATTATGTAGTCAAATGTAGACACAGCTTTTCCATTTTTCCATGTGTAAGCAGGTATCGAGTCATTAGACATGTTACCATAAGAATTGTCAAATTCCAGTCAGTAAATAGACCCTCCAACAGTTTGCCATTTTAACAGATAGCTCCAGGCTTTGATATTCATCTGACCGTTCTTAAGCAAAGATGATCCTCACTAAAGATTTTTATCTCAGTGAGAATAGTAGATAGATCTTCAATTAAAGGCAGAATACCTTTAATTACTGGATTCCAGTATACATTAATTGGGATCAGGGCAACGCATCTTACAACAAGGATTTCTTGAATGTCAGATCTCAAACAGGCGATAGTGTTTCTAATGGCTATCAGTAGTCCCCCTGATGGTCTTCTGCTATTTGGACATGTAGCAAGCTGACTTACAATCGTGAATCCATCAACATGTATTTTTTCGCATATGCCATGTCTCTTGAAGAAAAATAAAACCGTGATCATTGAAGATTATTTTCCACGTTTTGCAGTCTTTGTACAGTGAGGGGCCTTTTGAGTTCCAGCTAAGAATATGTAGATTTTTCCTTCCCTAGAGTAGGTCCTTTGTGGTGTTAAGGCTCTGGAGCACTTCTGGCAAAATTTCGGGGAGCAGGGTCCAGAGTTTGGATTTTTCTTTGGACGGCGTATCTCTGTTGATATTCCTTGAGGTTGTATGTGAGGAGTTTAAGGTTCCCATTTCAGTTGGAGCTGTAGTGTGAGCATTTGTCGATGTAATATCCCGTCTGTTTAAAAAATTGTTAGATGCTACCGGTGGTAAACTGTTCAACACTTCAATACCCATGTGCTACAGTTCTTCAGTGCATGTTAATAGAGCATCCATCCCTTCATTTGTTTTTAGAATAAGTTTGACGATAGATGTGTACATATCATGAGGGAAGGAAATGCATTCTATAGCTCTACTTCAGAATAAGTATAAGTCTGGAACTTGTTTAGTGTATGACAAGAGGTTACTACGATTAAATGCTTTTTGTCCTGTTTTTTGGTTTGATTGTCTTAGCCATAATTTAGGTGAAGCAAATGGCTTGTTTGTTGATGCTTGTGCAGATTTGCCTTCCAGTTGACATGGTGATTGAGCTTGGTCTAGGTTTATTTCTATTTGACCAATCTGTTCTAATGGGACTTGTGTGGACTGCGGTAGGAAATTTTTACTTTCAACCGATTCCTATTAGGTTTTTCTTATAGAAAATTGGAGCCAAGCGTTGAGGTTTTATTAAGACTTTGGGTTCAATCATGGACTTTTCGCTCTGGCAGCCGATGCTAGTTCTTGTTTTAGGATCTTCTTATTGTGCGGGGAATGCTTGCGCATGGCAACTTTGTATAGTCTGTTGTGTTGTACTTTTTATTTTTTTTGCAACTTTCGATTTTGGAGCCTCATTTATGATTTCATTTTTCTTTGCTTTCAATATGTCAGATTCCACAAGCTTGTTCAGGGCTTTGAAGAAGTTTATTTTACTTGTTATCATTCTGTTTCTCGATTTCATTTTTTCTCCAGAATTTGGCATTTCTTCTAGGTCTTCCGCTAGGATCTGGTGTATTTTCTTGTTGCCGTTTTTTTTTCATTTTGTTTTGTCCGTTGCGATGCATTTATAGAATTTTCTTCATCTTCTATATTAACTTGTTACTTTTTGTTTTTTAATTGTTTTGGATTTTTAATTTCATCATCAATTGTTGAGGCAGCGTCTTGACTGGACTGTGTGTCAATGTTAATGATTGCATCTACTTTTGGCTCGGCTATTTGCTCTAGTTCTTGGTCATCAACCGTTTGGGCTAACCTCATGAACTCGTCTAACGATGTTGTAGATAGCGGAGTATCATCTCTGTAGAACAGTTTGTCACCTGTCGGACTGCAGTTTTCTCTTCATTGGCAGGTTTTATTTATTTTATTGTTTAATTTTGTTTATTGGTGGATTTGTGACAGCTTCATTGCACAGTTACATTTTCAACAAGCATGTATATATAGTTCTGCAATTTCTCAAACATTACTTTTGGCATTGAGCATCTCAAACCATAATGCATAAATTTGAACTTTGTCAATGTGTAGTTTGAGTTCACTAGTCCAACCTGCAGGGTTACCGGTTGTTGCAACTAGTTACTAATCATATTTGAGCAGACTGGTCAGTGGTGGTATTAAGAATTAGCATCCCTGTGCTTGGTCCCGTTTCTAATATAAACAAACGTTGGGGTCCCATTAGGTCACGCTTCTCTTTGTACCTTCCAATAAGGGCGGGCCTACATCTGGAGTGTTCATTAATTCATTCAACATTTGTCCCCAATCTGTTCCCCTATCTTCATCTGCCTCTGTCAATATCTGACCTCTTAGTATCTTCATCTCTGCCACTCCCCAGAGGTGTGTCTCTTTAATCCATAATCGTATTGATGGGCCTCCCAGATCCTTTCATGAGATTGCTATCCTGCATTTGCTCAGTATAAATACAAAAGCCACCATCTTTTTTCTGGCTTTGGGCCGCTTACCTCCCGGTAGTATCCCTTATAAGCATGTCTCTGGTGTGTGAGTGTCCCCGATGTGTGCCCGTGTGCCCAGCAATTGGCTTTAGTTACTACTTCCTCACAGAATGTTCGAATCTTTGGACAGTCCCAAACCATATTCCAAAATCACTCTGAGGCCTCCATACATCATAGACAAGTATGTGAATATTGTGGGTTAATCATAAGGAGTCTACATGGTCTCATACATGCTCTGTGTATGAGGTTGTACTGTATGAGCCTGAATCTGGCATTTCTCGATACCTTTCGAATTTGTTCCCATAATCTGGCCTATTGTTGTTCAGGGATCTCCTTCCCTATATCCCTTTCCCATTTAACCTTGACTCCTAATTCTGGGTATTTCTTTTTTCCCCCTATTTGATTATATAAATTGAGATCAGTCCCTTACTGTTATCCGCATCCAATATCTGTTACATTAGGGGTTTATGTTCTAGTTCCTTTGGGGTCTCGACTCACAGGGCAGCCAGTCGTTTCACTATCCGGCCATAGCTCAAGAAAGCTCCTTCACGCATTCAGTAGCGTTGGTGCCAATTCTGGAATGAAACAATCGATACAATCACACTGCGCATGTACTCCAAGGAATTTTCTATATGAGTAGAATTGGTTTTAGCCGACACGTGTTTCAAGCACAGCACTTCTTCTAAGGCTGATATTTACCAATGTATGTTTTGCATCATACAAGTATCATGTGTTTAAACCCAGTCAATAATGTAGTTTAGACAATACATAATAAGAAATCAAAGCACCAGGTAGAGGCCCAGTACATCCCTGGAGTTAATAAAAGATCATAACAATTGACACAATATGACCGTAATTAGTCCAACAAGAACATATATAATGCAACTAAAAAAAGGATACATTTCTGATAGGCAGTGTAGCAACCCCAAAAGGAAGCAAAAGAGAAACAAATACAGTGAAGCAATAGAACAAGAAAAAAAGGGGGGAGGATACATTTTCAGATATGTATTACAGATTAGCATTACACTCTTTTGTCCAATGTCGCATGTTTACATTGAGTATATCCACCAAAATAAGTAAGCACATCCCAATTAAGAATGAGCATGCTTTTCATATTGTGTCCTATCACAACAACACACCATGACCCAGGTCCATATAGGTAACCCAGCATTTGATTCTGACCCATATGGCAATCTCTAAATAAAAAATTTGCCTTATTAAAGGTGCGTACCTTAAACCTCCTGTTACGTCAACTTGTGTTGGAAAATTACTAAAATGAATTAAATATGACAAAAACCCAATGCATCAACCCTCTGAAAAATATAAACAAAATGTGTATTGAACGTCAGCTAGTCGGCTATACACACGAGAACCCCTAATGCCAAAGTCAGTCTCACCTGTACCGATTCACAATTATGACAGATCTGTGGTTGCATATCTATAAAAGTTAATATGGATATAATCAACTATCTATATGCCTATCAATGTAACCCAATAGCAAATTGATAGTGAGGTATCACATGTGCAAATTGCGCACATGCTCTTCCCTCAATAGTGTGGAAATTCTATATCCCAGCAATTGCGGAATGACAATCAGCTACCAGTTCAAAAGCACATGTGCAATCCCAATGGATTGCAGTGCCGGGAGAGGGAGAAACCGAAAGGGACATAGCATTAGTGTTAGTCCCTTTTGAAAAGGCCCCCACCCACATGAAATAACAACCTGTCCTGCTCATAAATTACTGTCTACTCTTACCCGATAGATGTTTTTCAGCAACTGAGCATTTTCACGCAAACCAGCACCTGTTTTTGTACATGGAACACTAGACTGCTACCCAGTTTTATAGGGAGCAGCCCTGCTTACCTTCCGTTTGGTAAGGGAAAGCCCATACTCATTCAAACAGTCTCCTGTTAGATGACTGCCCTCAAACGGCATTAGAGGCCTCATGTGTTTTTAACAATTACATAAGCAATAATTAACACGTGTTGTAAAAGCCAAAATCAACCTGTGTTAATTCATTCCAGAAATATTGTGCATTAACTAATTAAACTATGCATTACGTGATGTTCCTGTTCCGCGGTTAGAGTGCTGAACATTAGGATCAGGGAACATTTGAACACTCTATCGTCAGGATTGCAAATACCCACTTGCCACCCACTGGAAACAACACCATCAAATGGATGAAAAAAAGGATATACGGTTTGTAGGTATGGCTAGAGTGACTCTGTCTCTCAGAGGTGGCAACTTACAACTTAAATTAAGACAATTAGAGGCACGTTTAATATGTAAGTACAGAACGGCACATATTGGTTTAAACATGGACCACAAATTATCTGTCTTTTTGTGACCAGGAATTGGACTACTCTGCAGGTTCTAAAGTAATAATCCGTTTAATTGTGGAAAAATTGAGCCATGCCGGTGAATTATACTAATTGCAACTATATATAATTGGGAAACATCAATGACATTGTTCATTTGTGCAATATTACGTATTGGGCATGTTTGGTGTTGTCACACCAGTTGCAGCACACACTGTAAGGTCTAATATTACACAGCATATAGCTTGTTGATATGCATACGTTTGTGTTAGACCAGTATCAACAAGCATTCCTATAACACTGACACACTTGTAATTTATTGGAGGAGTTAGCCGCGGAACAGGAACATCACTTAATGTATAGTTTACTTAGTCAATGCGCGATATTTCTGGAATTAATTAACACAGGTTGATCTTGGCTTTTACAACATGTGTTAATTGTTGCTTATGTAATTGTTAAAAACACATCAGCCACACATGGCGCTTGAGGGCAGTCATCTAACAGAAGACTGTTTGAATGAGTATGGGCTTTCCCTTACCAAAAAGGCAGGTAGGCAGAGCTGTTCCCTATACAATTGGGTAGCAGTCTAGTGTTCCATGTGTAAAAGCAGTTGGAACTGGCAGGGGCCGGTTGCACGAAAATACTCAGTTGCTGAAAAGCATCTATAAGGTAAGAGTGGACTGTAATTTAAGAGCAGGACAGGTTGTTATTTCATGTGGGTGGGGGCCTTTTCAAAGGGACTTTCGGTTTCTCCCTCTCCCTGCACTGCGCTGCATTGGGCTTGCACATGTGCTTTTCAACTGGTGGCTGATTGTCATTCCACAATTTCAGGGATGTATAATTTCCCACCTATTGAGTTATGATATGATTGGGTATTAAGCACGTTATAAATAACCTAAGGTTTCTAAGCGCGGACCCTGGGATTGAACCTGCGTTGCTGCGTGTCGTCTTGCTTCCAAGGCGAGCACGTTGCCCCTGAGCTATCCTCCCGAGACGTGCATGTGCGCAATACTCTTATGTCCCATCCCCATTCCTCCATACTTTATGGGCGTCCCTTCCAAGGGACGGGAGACAGAACCTTTTTCACCAGAAAAAACCTTCTTCACCTTTAAATTTAGAGGCGTGCAGGGGGTGCGGCCCAGAGAGCATACGCTACCCTGACTCCGCCCTCCGGCACCACACCTCAGTCCCCTTTTCTGCGTCGATAAGAACGGGCCAAATTCACCAGTGCTCCTGGGTGTGACTTCGGCCATGTAATTCCACGTGCGGATACTTCTTCTCTTTGTCTTCTTTTTTGTCTTTTTGTCATTCAGATACTCAGTCTTCAGGCTTCACGCTCCTCCCCGGCACATGTCGACTTCTGTAGGGTTCAGCAGGTGTCCAGCCTGCAACGGCTCTTCCCAACTTCAGACCCCCACGCTCTCTGCCTACGTTGCCTCGGCCCAGACCAAGGTTTGGCAAGCTTGTTTAGCGTGTGGCTCGCTGTCCTCAAAAGCGCTGAAGAACAGACTAGCCAAGTGGAGGGAGCTCTTCTAAGAAGACCTCAAGAACTTTGTGAAACATCGAGCCAGGCCCAAGGTAGGGCCAATAGTATCCATCGCACCCCGCAAGGGAGACTCCTTCCCAGGGACTCTGTCGCGCTGGAGGGATCGGTCAGGTCCTTCTACCAGCACGTGCACCGAGGCTGCTGCAGCTACCGCCTCCGGGGCGAGGTATCCTCGGATCCTCCCGGTGACAGTGTTGAGGGACCGGAAGGTTCTTTTACCGGGTCTTCACCCGAGGGGCTCCGCCCTTGTACTGGTACCATGGCCGAGGGGCTATGCCCTAATACCTGCAAAACGTTCGAGGGGGTGCCTAAACACAGCTCTATCGAGGGTGCCGCACCTAACCGGGACTAGGCCTGAGGAGCAGGGTAGGCCTTGTGATCCACACGCAAGAGTCTTGCATGAGGCTGGGCCCAGTGGGCTGAGCAACACGTCGCAGACACGTAGCAGACAGCTTGACCTAATGGCCACCGTGCCAGACAGAGGCACCCATCCGACGCCATTCCAGGAATTCGGCATAGAACGAGTGTCAAGGTGGGACTGGCCTCAACCAGGTACGTGGCCTACAGCCTACCCCTCTTTTGCACAGGGCAGCTTTCCTTTGCGTCCATATAGACAGGGTACGCAGCGGCTCCGGCAGCTCCCCCGCTACCCTGTCAGCACCCCTTGCCACCGCCTCGGTCAGTGAAGAGGTCTTCTTCGAGAGGTTCCTCGGCCTCATGAAGTCACCTCGTATGGCGGGTATCCTCAAAGACGCCATCAGGGAAGTCCTTGCCACAAAGCTAGCAGCACCACAGACTCCTCCGTCGGCGCACCAGGCCCCGGCGCACCCGCCTCTTCCGGCTCCTCACGTGACTCCTCAGGCGGCTCAATACCAGATTCCGCCACATCCACAGCCTCTTGCTGCGGTCCTTGTACCGCAGCCTCTGGCGCCAGCTACTACTCCTCCTCCTCCTCTCCCTCCTCCTCCTCCACAGGATCCCCCAGATCCACAGGATACGGATGAGGAGGTGATTCTGGATGTGCCATCCTCAGCCAGGTCCTTCCACAAACGTCTTGCTGGGCTGGTTTAGTATCTGGGCCTACCCCAACCCGAGGTCAAGCAGCCGGCAGAGGGGGTTCTGGCAGAAGTCCTCACACAACGCCGCTTTGCCAAATCGGGAATTCCCCTGCAGACCAATGTAGTCTCCCTGGCCAAGAAGGGCTGGCTCAAACCTCACTCAGTCCAGCCGGTCAGTCGACGCCTGGATGCCAAGTACAGGCAGATGGAGGGGAATACACTCTCTTGCTCACGGGCCATCCTCAGCCACACTTCTCCAGCATTGGATCTTTCATAGATTCAGATGCTTGAATATTCCCTGTCGTCAGACTGGGAATCCTCGGTGATAAATTTAATAATAAAATTTTTTTTTCTTTTTTCAAAATATATATACATTGCTACCTAGCAGTGCATGTACATAGCCCATTATGGCCTATGAGCCATTTCATTGTGTAGTCTCTCCACCTCACTTTGGTCCTTTATGGCCCCAACCAATGAGGTGGCAGGGCCCAAGCTCCGCCCCCGGCAGCCATCTTCAGATTTTTCACCGCAGTCTAACAGACACAGGGAATCCTCAAGCTCTCTGAGCTTTTTTCAAATTCTTTCTACTTTTGTGTGGAATATATTTGGAAAAATATATTCCATCTTGTTCCCCTTCTTAGGGGCTTTATTTTCAATTACCCTTGGAGACAAAACTTGTTGTTTTCCTCTCAAAATCGTCGACTGAACTCATAAATGGAGGCACCTCAGGCTGTCAAGAAGCCTTCCCTGTTCAGGGACTGCACGAGGTGTAAGAAGAAATTGGTTTACTACAAAGACCCCCACGAGCATTGCATTTATTGTCTGTACCCGCATGACATAAAAAAATGCGAGATTTGTAGAACCTTTTCCACCAAGACCCTTCATGACAGGCATAGAAGACTCCTTTCATACCTGGAATCCAGGGATCAATCTTCGGACGAAGAGTCTGTCAGAACAGCTCCAGTCCAATCCAGCACTCCATCTGAGAGGCAAACTTCAAAGAGAAGGGCCTCTTCAGTGGAAAGGAGTTCCTCTCCCAAGTCCAAAAAGAGGAAGCTGGAATTGATACCCTTTCTGCCTCCAGTTGACTTACCAACCCAGAAAAAGTCAGCAAAATCTGCCTCCAGAGGTAATGAGGAGTTTGCAAAAAACGGGGGGGGGCAGTCGTCGGCGGGTAAACTGTCCACGAATGAAGTGAAAGGTAAAGGCCCGTCATCGGCCATACCGTCGACGAAACCATCGTCGACGACGCTTAAGACATCGTCGACAATTAGATCATCGTCCTCGGACATGTCGACCACGAAGCAATCGTCGACGAGCAAGAAACACCACTCGTCCACAAAGCATTCATCCATGACGCAGTCGTCCACGGAACATACTCCACATTCGTCAACGAAGCCCTCGTCGACGGGAAAATCTCAGTCGTCGACGAAGATAGCATCGTCCATAACACCTTCAGAGGCACCACAAATTTCGGCAGTTACGGAGGAATTACTGCCGTCCACATTTGAAACTCCTGTCATTGAAAGCAATATCATTGAGAAGAATACTGAGACTGAACCACTGGTACAGCAATTTTCACCTTTGGGGCACATGGCAGAACTTCCGGATGTAATTCTTCAGGAAGAATTCTCTGATGCGGAAGTGGTGGAAGAGTCCATCGGTCCCTTACCGAAACAATACAGCCCTCCTTGGCACCCGTCCACGGGAGAATCCGAATATCCTCATGACCCGATACTCTTGTTATCCGTGCAGAGGATTGTAGAAGAATTTTACAAACGGCAAAGGGAGAAGCAAATCCCGATTAATCCCTTAGAAGCAGGAATTATTCCTAGAGAGTCATCTCCGATTCCAGGCACATCTGGTTGCTCTCCTCACAGGAGTAGACCGCAAAAACGGATGGGATCACCTGCTCGAAGACCGAGGAGCAGAACCCACAGTGCTTCACCTACAAGAGTCCCGTCACCACAGTCATCGCACAGACCGCGATCTCCGGACGTGGATCCTACGATGGTACCGTCCACCATCTCGGTATCAGACTGGCAGGAGGATCCTTTTGGAGAATTCTCGGAACCAGAAGAAGGAGAAATAACACAGGAGCCAGACGCACCCAGTGAGTGGGATGACTACGCAGTCGAGAAGCCCAGGAGGAGAGATTCGCCGGGCAAGGCCTCACCGCCGGATGATCTCGTCCCTTTCCACACCATTATAGGTAAAGCCGCAGAATTGTTTAAAATTCAGGTTTCTTCGGAGGAAAGGCAATCAGTGCTCTATGAGCACAGGGACAAACGAAGGAGGACAGTGACCACAATTCCTCTCCTCGATACCATCTGGGATTCCGGATCCAAGATCCTATCCACGCCCTTATCGACTCCGGCGTTGGTGTCCAGGCCAGAAAAGAAATATAAAGCTCCGGATTCGGCACCGCTTTGTTTGAGGGGTCATACGAAACCAGACTCGGTTGTTACAGTGGCGGCCAGAAAGAAACTCGCCAACCCCTCCTCACTGTTGTCGGCACCACCGGATAAGGACGGACGAAAACTGGAAGCCATGGGCAGGAAAGTATCATCTTCTGCATCCCTTACAATCAGAGCGGGCAATGCGCTGGCCATGACCGCATGGTTCGATCGCGAGCTTTGGCTCCGCATGTCTAACTTGGCTAAGCAATTACCACCGGAGCTCCAGGAGGAGGCAAAATCGATAATCGCGGATGGGGAAGCAACATCGGACCACATGATCGACGCAGCGGTTGATGTGGCCGAATCAGGCTTCAGGCAGATGGCGCACGGCACAGTGCTCAGAAGGCAGGCCTGGATGAAGGCTACTAACTTCAGACCTGAAGTCCAGGCGCAGATATTAGACATGCCGTTTGATGGCCAAGATCTCTTTGGAAAAAAGATAGACGACCATTTGAAGGCAATCAAGACAGACACGGACACAGCCAGAGCCATCAGTTCTTTAAAGGACAAAAGTAAGGACCATCGGTCTTTTCGTCCCTTTACAGGTTCATCTTCCAAGTTCAGAGGATACGGTCGTTCCTCCTATGGTCAAAAAGCACAAGGCGGCACGTACCAAGACAATAAATATCAGTCATCCAACAGATACGCCCATAGAGGCAGACGTGGCTCCGCCCAAGGGAAGTCACAAGGCAAGCAAATCTGACGACCAATTTTCTCCCCCCCTTCACCACACCCCGGTGGGGGGAAGGGTGAGCCAGTTATTCCAGCGCTGGCAGTCAATTACATCGGACAGATGGGTGTTGCAGGTGATCCGAAAGGGTCACACCTTAGAATTTCTGGACCAACCTCCTTCTCTGCCTCCAACATCTCGCAGAGTGCATATGCTAAAACAGGTCATGTCCGAAGTGCAAAAACTGCTCCAGAAGGCAGCAGTAGAACCAGTACCTTATTCTCAGAGGGGAAAAGGTTTCTACTCCCGATTCTTCCTCGTCAAAAAGAAAAACGGTCAATGGAGACCCATCTTGGACCTGAGGGCACTCAACAAATTCATCAAGCGCATAACATTCAAGATGGTAGCTTTACAAGGGGTGCTACCTTGGTTAAACAAGCACGACTTCTTGGCCACTTTAGACTTGGAGGATGCATACTTCCATATTCCGATCCATCCAGCGCACAGACAGTTCCTCAGGTACAGTGGGAGAGCTCCACTTTCAGTTTCAAGTGCTCCCGTTCGGGCTAAAATCGGCTCCGAGAGTTTTCACAAAATGCTTGGCACCGGTAGCGGCAAGTCTCAGGAGGGCAGGAACGGACGTTTTCCCATACCTGGACGATTGGCTGATAAAGGCAAGTTCCGCTGCAAAGGCTCGCTCGGCAGTGTCGAGGACTGTCAACCTCTTAAGAGTTAGGTTTCTCCATAAACCAGACAAAATCCTGCCTCGTTCCCAGCAAGGTAGCTCTCTTCCTGGGAGCCGAACTCGACACCAGCATTCCCAGAGTGAGGCCATCCACAGAAAGAATAGCAGCGATTCTACGCTCAACTTCGAACTTCCTACAGAAAGAGACAACATCCGTACGCTCTTACAAATCCCTATTGGGCATGATGTCATCATGCATATTCCTCATACCGAACTGCAGGCTTCGCATGAGACCGGTTCAGGAAGCTCTGGACCACCAATGGAAACAAGCTTTCGGATGCTGGGAAGACATTGTCCAGATTCCATCGACGTTGCACAAGGCCCTTCGATGGTGGAATGTTCCGAGGAATCTTCTGCAGGGAATGCCGTTTCAAGCACTGACATCGACCCTCCTGCTGCGGACGGACGCTTCCTTATCAGGCTGGCGCGCTCATCTGGCGGACCTCCAAACCAAGGGATCTTGGTCGGCACAAGAATCCCAGCTCCACATCAACGTGTTAGAGCTCAGGGCCGTAAGGTTAGCGCTGAAAGCTTTCCTACCGGTTATAGCTGGTCAAGTTCTTACAGTCCAGACAGACAACACGACCTCCATGCACTATACAAACAAGCAAGGAGGCACGAGGTCTCAGATCCTGTCGCAAGAAGCCCAACAGCTATGGGCATGGGCCTTGCGCTACGGGATACAGATCAGGGCAGAGCATCTTCCAGGAGTGGACAATGTCCTAGCGGACAGACTAAGCAGAGAGTACACAGCGTCACACAAGTGGGAGCTGAACGAAAAAGAAACCCAACGGATCTTTGCCTTATGGGGCCATCCTCCGATCGACCTTTTTGCCACCAGGAACAACAGAAAATGCAAGAGATTTGCTTCAAGATACCCGGAGCACCAATCACTGGGAGACGCGTTCTCAGTGGATTGGTCAGGGAAGTTCCTCTACGCCTTCCCACCCATTCCCCTCATGTCGAGGCTACTTCGCAGGGTAAAAGAACAGGATTGTTCTTTGATTCTTATTGCACCGGATTGGGCACGGCAAGTCTGGTACCCGACGCTGAGGCACCTATCCTGCCGACCCCAGATTCGTCTCAAGTCACATCAATATCTACTGACACAACAGAACCGCAAGGTCCTCCACCACGACCCGAGGAGCCTGTCTCTCAAAGCATGGTTCCTGAGCAACGCAAACTGATGCACCTAAAGTTACCATCAGAATGCTGGGATATCATCAGGGCCGCTAGAGCCCCGTCCACGCAACTTATCTACACCAGGAAATGGACCAGGTTTTCTAAATGGTGCGAGACCTCTGCGATCGATCCCCTCTCGGCCTGGGTTGATCAGATTCTGCCCTACTTGTTGCACCTGGCTAAGTCAGGGCTCTCACTGTCCTCTATCAAGGTCCATCTGTCAGCCATAGCGGCCTACACAGTAACCGCGGAGACGCAAGCCTTACTTTCCTTACCAGCGGTTAAGATCTTCCTGAAAGGGCTGATGCATACTTATCCGCCTACACCTACACCAGTTCCAGACCGGAGTCTCAACACTGTCTTAACAGCCCTCATGCAACCTCCCTTCGAACCCATACACAGATGCGATATGAAATTCTTGTCCTGGAAGACATCTTTCCTGATAGCCATCACTTCAGCCAGAAGGATCAGTGAGTTACAAGCTTTGTCTTCTGAACCCCCGTTTACTTTGTTCCAGAAGGACCGCGTCATCTTAAGGCCTCACCCGAGGTTCCTCCCCAAGGTACTGTCAGAGATGTCGTTCACTGAGCGCATTGTGTTACCAACCTTCTTCCAGAATCACGCTTCTGAAGCGGAAAGAACTTTACATTCTCTAGACGTTGTTAGAGTGTTGAAGTTTTACTTGCAAAGAACCAAGGAGTTCCGCTCCTCAAACCGGCTATTCATTTCTTTCTCTGGCCGTACCAAGGGTCAGCATATATCTAAACAAAGTCTGGCACGCTGGGTATCGTCCTGCATCACCCACTGCCATCAATTGAAAGGCGACCCTTTAACTAGACCGCCGTCTGCGCACTCCACCAGTGGAAGGGCGGCGTCAACAGCATTCCATGCAGGGGTGGCCTTGAAGGACATATGCAGAGCCGCCACGTGGAGCACTCTGCATACCTTCGCGAAACACTACTGCCTGACTGAAGACACCAACAAAGAAGTGGCAGTTGGGCAGGCAGTGCTCCGCCATCTTTTTGTATAAGGTAGGACCAGCCTCCTTTCCCACCTTTCCCGAAGTAGATAACCGTTGTGTTGCTGCATGGTAAAGGTTTGATCAGAAATATGTTTTTCTGTATTTAAACATATATGTATATAATGGTGGCATCTTTTAATTGCTTGGTATTCTATTCAAGCATCTGAATCTATGAAAGATCCAATGCTGGAGAAGTCTTAGTTACTTACCTGTAACTGTATTTCTCCAGCATTGGTATCTTTCTTAGATTCACATGCGCCCGCCCGCCTCCCCTGAGAGGCTGCTCCTATGCTCGGCATCCATCATACTGTAATCTATACGGTTCAAAATCTGAAGATGGCTGCCAGGGCGGAGCTTGGGCCCTGCTACCTCATTGGTTGGGGCCATAAAGGACCAAAGTGAGGTGGAGAGACTACACAATGAAATGACTCATAGGCCATAATGGGCTATGTACATGCACTGCTAGGTAGCAATGTATATATATTTTAAAGAAAAAGAAAAAAAATGTATTATTAAATTTATCACCGAGGATTCCCAGTCTGACGACGGGGAATATTCAAGCATGTGAATCTATGAAAGATACCAATGCTGGAGAAATACAGTTACAGGTAAGTAACTAAGACTCCTCAGTGATAGCTGCAGCATCACTATACTCCAAGCCTTAGTCGTCCTCCGCCTCCTCCTCTGCGGCGCTGCTAGACTAGGAGGAGATCTTCGAGGCGTACAGCAAGAAACTCTATTCCAACATGTCCTTACATCTTCGTCAGGCCAACGCAGATGCCATGCTGGCTGCCGCCAACCAAAGATTATGGCGGGAAATTGCAGACTTCCTTCCAGAACTCCCCACCCAGAGCCAATCACGCTTTAAGGCGGGGCTAGCCGAGGCCAAGCTGGTGGCGCATGATCTCATGGAGTCCCCTGTGGCCCATATTGACACCTCTGGACGTGCCATCTGTATCGCCATGGACATGAGGAGGACAGCCTGGCTCTGGGCAACAAAGTTCAACCCAGATGTCCAGGAACGCATATTAAATCTACCGTTCGAGTGGGGGGGGTGGGCCTTTTCCACTCCTCCACAGACGAAGAGCTGAACAAAAAGAAAAACAGCTCACAAACGGCCAAGTCTTTATCCATCTTGACAAAGACCACGCCCAAATCGTACACCCAGTCTCAGCAGCGCTCCAATAGGGGTCATACAGAGGGAGCGTAGATCCAGGCACCCGGACCGCTCGCTGTCTCAGAGCTGGCACAAGCAACAAAAAGGGGGCAGGGGGGAGTAAGGGCTTTTTCCAGTCCCCCTCCTCCGCGACAGCCTCTGAGGGAAAGAAGGCATGACACACCCCTTCAGGTCCACATGTCTCTGGTGGGGGGCAGCCTTGCTCTACATGCACATTTCTGGCGCCAGAATTTTGCGGACCCCTAGATCCTTTGAATAGTATCCACGGGGTACCGCCTCACTATCCCAGTCTCTCCTCCCTCCTCCAATCCAGTCCCACAGGTTGGGATGGCAACTCTTTTGGCAGAGATCCAGTCGCTCATAGAGAGCCAGGCAGTGGAGGAAGTCCAGCCTCCCAGCAAGGCTTTGGCTTTTACTCCAGGATTTTCGCCGTTCAGAAGAAGAACCAGGCGGGCCTGAGAGTTTTGCTGGACCTTTCCACCCTCAACCATGCAAAAATTCAAGATGGTTACGCCAGCTTTTATAGCGGAGACATTGTGCAAGGGAGACTGGATGTGCTCCTTGGACCTAAAGGACGCGTGCCTACACGTCCCGATTTGGCAGCCCCATCGCTGTTTCCTTCGGTTCAGGATCATGGGCTACCATTTTCAGTGCAAAGTCCTTCCGTTTGGCCTCGACTCTGCCCCACAGGGTCTTCACCAGGCTCATGAATGCGGTGGTGGCCCTCCTCAGAGTGCAGGGCCTCCACATCTACCCATACCTGGATGACTTCATCTCCGGAAGCAGTTCTCCACCCTTCCCACGCCCTTATGAACACTCTGCATGATCTGGGCTTTTCGCTCAATCTCAAGAAGTCGCAGCTGCAACCCACACAGACTGACATTTTTGGGCCTCATCTGGGAAACATGCTCCCAGAATGTATTTCCTTCAGAGGACAAAATCTCCGTTATCAAGAGGGCCACCACCCACTTCCTCACCTGAGAGGTGACCTCGGCATGGTGGTACCAACATCTCCTGGGTCTAATGGCAGCGGTCCTATTGGCCATCTCGCACACGAGACCAAGGATGAGGAGGATTCAGTTGCAATTCGTGGCCTCATGGCACCAGGTGCGGGGCTCTCAATCTGTGATGATCAACGTTTCTCCATCTCTCCACCTGGACCTAACTTGGTGGTCCAGAGACTGCAACCTATGGATGGGCAAGCCCTTTCGAACGCCCACTCCGCCGGCCACCGTCGCCACAGATTCCTCTCTCGAGGGCTGGGGAGCAACCCTGGACGATCTCTCTGCCCATGGCACCTGGACTTGTCTGGAGCAGGAATAACACATCAATTGGCTAGAGCTGAACGCCATCTGGCTGGCGCTAAAGGCATTCCTACCACTTCAAAAGGGCAAGATTGTCCTCATCCAGACTCACAACTCGACCAGCGTGTACTATGTCAACAAGCAGGGAGGCACCAGATACCCTCCTCTGTGCAGACTGGCGATCAACATGTGGGCATGGGCCCTGGAAAATGACATTTACTCAAAGGAAAGTCCACCTCCCGGGGGAATCCAACCAGGGAGCGGACAATTACGAGTGGCAGCTAAACTACCTCGTTATTCAGGAGATCTTCAACAGATGGGGTCACGCCCAGGTGGAACTCTTTGCCATCTGGCACAAAAAGGCAGGGCCCGGCTCTCTGCGCGACGCATTTCACCTGCAGTGGACCGGCATGAAGGCCTATGCCTTTCCACCCACGCCCCTGATTCACAGGGTAATTTGCAAAATCAAGGGGTCTCGCCAACTCCTCATCATTCTAATAGCTCCATGATGGCTGGCCAGGCCATGGTTTTCAGAGCTGCTCAGTCTCTCGGAGGTGCACCCCATGCACCTCCCGATGGGCTCAACACATCTTCTGGCTCAGCAGGGGGGCAGAGTCATCCACCCTGCGCCAGGGAAACTTGCCCTCACAGCGTGGGACCTGAGCAGGTAACGCTGCGGCACCTCAGCCTCTCACAGGCCAATCGGGAAATCATACAGGGTGCCAGGAGCAAGGCTACCAGGGCCCAGTACAAAAGCAAATGGACCAGGTTCTGCCACTGGGCAGACACCAAGGGAAAACGACCCCCTGGTTTGCACCTTGGACGACATGCTCTCCTTCTCAGCACACCACGCCCACTCAGGCGTGCAGGTGGACGCCTGCCGCACATAACTCGCAGTCAGTGGGGCTTATAGGAACTCAGAGGAAGGCATCTTCTCCTCCTTCAATCCTATTGTCATGAAACACCTGATGGCACTCGCAAGGCTCTACCCGCCTGTCAAGAGACTGCACCCTTTGTGGGACCTTAACATAGTCTTGGGCGCTCTGGCGCACAAACCGTTCGAGCCTATGGCTTCTGTGTACATCAGGCTGATCTCCATCAAGACGGCCTTACAAGTCAGCGAAATCCAGGCGCTGTTCGGCTTGGAACCATATACTACCTTTCACAAGGACAAAGTAGTCCTGCGGACACACCCAGCATTTCTGTCCAAGGTCCCGTCTGCTTTCCACTTGAATGAGGAAATAGTACTTCCTATGTTTTTTCCAGATCCCAAGGACAAAGCACAGAGAGTGCAGCACTGCCTCGATGTCAGGTGTGCCCGTAAATTCTACTTGGACAGTACCAAGGGCTTCTGCAAATCAGACACCCTTTTTGTCACTTTCGGAGGCTCAAGACCAGGCTATCAGGCCTCTAAGACTTCGATATCCCCCTGGATGGTCTCAGCCATCAAGGAAGCATATGAGGGCCAGCATAAGCCGCTTCCGGCCAACATGCATGCCCATGCAGTCAGGGCCAAGACAACGGCCATCGCATTCCAGTGCCATATCCCTTGGCAAGTCATAAGCAGGGCGGCCACTTGGGCCTCTCCCTCAGCTTTCTGCAAGCATTACTGTTTGGATGCCAGCTCTAGATCTGATGCGCCTTTCGGACAGGCTGTTCTCAGGAACCTTTCTGCTTAAGGAGGGTCTCCTCTCCACCCTGGGGCTACAATCCGTTGTAATCGCCCATACAGTAAGGAGGAAAGGGGACGGGACGTAAAAGTTACTCATTGTAGTGACTAACGTACTCTTAATCCATAGTACCCTTTCCTCCAAATGTCCCACCATCCTCCCAAATAATACTGGTGTCATTAGGCGATGCTAAATCTATTGTCGACGCGTCAATGGGGCTGAGGTGTGGCGTCGGAGGACTGAGTCAGGGCAGCGCATGCTCTCTGGGCCTCACCCCCGGGCGCCTCTAAATTTAAAGGGAAAGAAGTATGGAATGCCCATACAGTATTGGGGGGGGGGAGAGGGAGGGGGGGAGGGAGGGAGGGAGAGAGAGAGGGAGGGAGAGAGAGGGAGAGACTTATTTAATTCTTTTTAGTAATTTTCCAACACGAGTGGACATAACTAAGGTACACACCTTTTAACGAGAATTTTGTATTTAGAGATTTCCATATGAGTCAGAATCAGTGAATGCTGGGTTACCTGTATTGACGTGGATCATGGTGTGTTGTTGTGATGGGACACAATATGACAAGCATGCTCATTCTTAATTGGGATGCACGTACCAATTTTGGTGGAGATACTCAATTTAAACATTTGACATTGGACAAAAGAGTGTAATGCTAATCTGTAATACATACCTGAAACCGTATTCCCCCTGCCACCCCTTTTTTTTCTTGTTCTATTGCTTCACTATCTTTTTCTCTTTTGCTTCCTTTTGGGGTTGCTACATTGCCCATCAGAAAAATGTATCCTTTTTTTGTTGCATTATATATGTTCTTGTTGGACTAATTACGGTCATGTTGTGTCAATTGTTATATTTTATTAACTCCTGGGATGTACTGGGCCTCTGGCACTTTGATTTCTTATTTTGTATCGTCTAAACTACATAATTGACTGGGTTTAAACACATGATACTTGTATGATGCAATATATACATTGGTAAATAACAGCCTTGGAAGAAGAGCTGTGCTTGAAACACGTGTGGGCTGAAACCAATCCACCAATTCTACTCATATAAAAAATTCCTTTGAGTACATGTGAAGTGTGATTATATCAATTGTTTAGTCTTTGATTGTTTGGGGTGCATGGGCAGGGGTACCACGCTCAGATCCAATCACCCGCGGCAGTATTTTTTATTGATTACTCGACAATATATTGTCTCAGATTGTCTGCATCTCTCTCTGCTTGGTTGTATTTCCAATCCTGGAACTTTAGCAATTTCCCTCCTTTGTAAACGTCCCAGAGTCTTGTGCACACGTTATGCTTTTATGTAGAGTAATCAAGATTTGTCAGTATTTCCCGTTGTACTGGGTCAAAGCTCAATGGGAAATCCAGGCTGTATATATGGGGGCTGCGTAGTTTCCCTAGAATCTGTTTAAAAATCACTCTTGGTACTGCATATATCTCATTCTTCCCTTTGTATACCATCGGGTCCCAAAACAATTCTATTCCTTTCCTATGTGGTGGGAAGTCTCCCAACAATCGTCTCAGGTCCCCTTCTGGTTTGTCCACCCAGTTGGAAACTGTTTGCAACTGGCCGCTGCATAATAGGTCTCGAAATTAGGTAAGATGAGTGCCCCTTCTGTATATGATCTATGAAGAGTGGTTAGTGCCATTTGTCTGCAATTCGATCCCCACAGTATTCCCCTATTTTGGGTCCAGAATTTTAAAGAATACTTTCTTGATCGTATAGGGTATGTTAACAAAATAATAAAGTAATCTGGGTAATACCACCATCTTGCATAGGGCAATTTTTCCCATCAACGAGAGCAGCAGGGATTTCCAGAATTCTATTGAGACTCCTATTTTGGACAGTGCCCTCCCGCTGTTGAACATGAAGGTCTCCACCAATTCATTAACAATTGTAACTCCTAGCAGAAGGATTCAAGTTCCCAACGAATCCCCCATTGCAGGAGTAGGTCTACAGGTTGTGTGCGCATGGATCCTAATAGGAACACCAGGGATTCTCTTTGTTCCTGTGTTAGCCCGACAGCTTTCTAAAATTAGCCAGTATCTCAAGTATCACCGGAACATTTATTCCAGGGTTAATAACATATATCAGTGCGTCATCCGCATATAATGATATATTATACATAATGCCTCTGACCCTAATCCTCATCTCCTGTACGTGTTCCCTAAAGTATCCTGCCAGGGCGAATAGTATTGGTGACGCTGGACATCATTGTCTGGCGCCTCTTTCTAGTGTCCATTTTCTGGATATCCAGTCACCTGTTGTGACTCTTGCTTGAGGGCTTGAGTATAGTAGCTGGACCCACCGCAGTATTTGAGGTCCCATCCCAATCTCTCTTAACACTCTGAATAGCCACGGCCACAGCCACTGAATCAAAAGCCTTAGTGGCATCTAACGCCATCGAGACCAGTTCTTCCATCAAGTGTTGGACCTGTTCCATCACAAAGTGTAATCTCCTGATAGTCATAGAGGTATTTCGACCAGCTATAAACCTGCAATGATCTGGGTGCACTATATTAGAGACCCCTCTTCCAGTCTGAATGTGATAGTTTTCCCCAGTATTTTTGTGTCAACGTTTAATAACGATATAGGTCTATATGACCCGCAGTAATTGGGGTCTTTTCAAGGTTTTAGTAGAACTGTCATCAGGGCTTCCCTCATTGATCCAGAGAGGATTCCCTGGGTGAATGCCTCCTCGTACACTTTCTTCAACACTGGGCGTAAAATATCTGTATATTCTAAATAATATTCCACCTGGAGACCGTCTGTGCCAGGGCATTTGCCCTTCTGCATCGATCTTAATGCTTGCTCAATCTCCTCAACCTCTATCGGTGCTTCTAATATTTCTTTGAGGTTCCGTCAGTCTAGGTATGTGTGCTATTTCTAACAAGTCTGACGCTTCCTCTGCCAAGTACATTGCTTCGCTTGTTTCTCATAATATTCTTGTAAGACCTCGTTAATCTGTTGTTGTTTGGCTACTCTGACCCTATTTGTCCTAAATTTGGATGATCGCCCCACTCAGGTCTTATTTACAGATCAGCCATGCTAATAGCCGACTTGCTTTATTGCCTTCACCAAGCATTTTCTTGGTGTATTGATTCCTGTCAAATTTGGATAGTGATTCTTGGTGTGTATTTTGGGCAGTGATTGCTTTTTGTAGGTCTGAGCCCACCACTTTCCCTACTCCTACCTCAGTTTTTAGATCCCTGATCAATTGTTCTGAGTCCTTTAACTGTTTGGATTTAGTTTTCCTCATTCCCACTACCTTGGATATGCATACCCCTCCTACCGATATCTTGAGAGCGTCCCACATAGTGCCTACCTTATCTACTGGGCCCTCATTTCCCAAAAAAGTGATGATCTCCTCCCTCAGTGTCCTATTAAACTCTGTGTCCTGTAGTGACTCCACTTTTAATCTCCAGGTTGGTATTGCCGGCACCAGCATCCTATTAGTAATGTCGTTACCAAGGGGGCATGATCTGATAACACCTTCCCTAGGTATTCCGTGTGGGAAAATCTGTGTGCATTCTTTGTGCCTGTAAATCGATAGTCAAGGCGTGAATGTGTACCATGTGCTTGTGAGTAAAATGAATATTCTCTGCCGCCCCCATGTGACCCTCTCCATAATTCCTGTAAATACAATTCTGACACCATTCTGTTAAGGGAGCGCATTGAGCCCGGTCGCTGATAGACCCCTGTTCTCATCCAGCCTTTGTCGGGGTCTAGATAGCAATTGAAGTCCCCAACCCAGATGGAAAAATCTGCTTTGTCTCCACCTATGATATCCCCAATCTGTTGGAAGTATTCGTCATTATCTATGTTAGGTACATACAAATTCGATATGAAGATCTTTTGCCCTTCTAAACTACCCCGTAACATAAATGTGCGTCCTTCTGTATCCTCCTTGGTTGCTTCCAACTTAGTGCTATATTGACTTCTACCCAAATCAATACCCCTCTTGAATATGTTGAATATGAAGATCCTAAATAGTTTTTCTACAGGGGTAACCCCCACGTTCTGGTGATATTCCCTCCTACTAAGTGAGGATAAATAATGTGTATTTAAACAAAAGGAAGGAACATATAACAGACTACATCAACACGGTATATATCCTCAGACAGCAATTTCTTGTAGCAACCATGAAACAAATATAGGCTGCATTATGTGTTCTCAATAATCATCAAAAAGCAGTATTAGCAAAAAATATCATTTTTAATATATTAATCACTCTTTAGCACAAGAAATACACTCATTTGTTTTAAAAAACATATACACATAACATAGTCATATACATCTTAAAATCATGCCACCTCACAGTGTACAGAATTAAATGCCAAAAATGTCATTAGCACAACACAACAATGGCAACTCAATTGTTCACATTTCCTATTGTGTGAACCAGCCCAAGTTATATTAGTTTCAGTCCTCTGTGTTTCAAAGTAACCGGACATTCATCAGGGGCAGAAGTAATCCTGTGCTCCAGGTCGATTCTTCCTATATATACACCAGGTTGCTATCTCTAAGGATACAAAGACAAACGCGTATCACTAACACGGGCATAATCAGTGTAATCAGTCACCACAGCCAAACCCTAATCACCAATAGGATATCTAGTACACACTACATCATGTACTGGATCTGCGGTCAGAAGAAATATATGTCTTTGACCGTATAAGCCAAGTCAGTACTGGCTCTTCACTATTACAGCAGTAAGTGAAATTCGTAAGTGAGTACCTAGAGGAATTCTACCAATGGCAGTATTTGTATTCACCTCCTAATCCCGAACACAAGGAATTTAGGGAATATCCAACCACATTAGAGCCTGGCACAACAACACTAGAAGCCGGCTCACACTCGGGTGTTAAAAACTGTTCTTTAGTTGGATACAGTCACAACTCCGTGGCATTGTCACCCATCATCTTTCTTTCCAATTTTCTAAAACGGACTATCAATGCCTAAAATACAAAAAATTGAGGGTAAAATGCCTAGCCCCAGATGTCAAGTAAGCATCCGCTACTCTAATAAAGGCCAAAAAAACGGGTCTTACCTATTCCAGCGATTTTCAATTCTCCGAAAAACACTACAGTGAAAGTCTGTATAGATAGGGCCTCTTCCTTATACAATTCCTCTAGCTCTGAAAGAGTAAAAGTGCTAAGTAAATACATCGCAAAGGAAAGGAGCATCTTCTGCAGTGTTAGGGTTAAAGTTACTTCCAAAGGCATCCCCTCGTTCTTACCTTGTCTATGCCAACTGATAACCTGCAAACAGGCAGAGTACTACATCTCACGCCCGGGATAACAGTGGATCAACACCCTGAGACTACGGCCCAAAAACCGTACTGAAATCCCCATTCCACGGCACTAGCGTGACACGATGACGTCATCACGCTCCGCGGAACGCGGTAACGCGATGACGTCACCACGCCACGCGCGTGGGAACACCCATTCAAATCAGGCAAAACATGCCCGAGTTGCTAAGCAACTAAGGCCACAGGTCCGCCAATGGAAAAAAGGGGTGCGACTCCCATCATACCAAGAGAAAGGGCAAAAATCCCAAACAAGACCACAAACGGATCAAATATAGTGGCGAAGTATGCAAAACATGTGAGGAAAAGGTGTAGGCATTCTCCACCAGCTCTGAAAAGAGCATTAACTGACCCAGGACACGGGAAAAAGAGACCTGCTACCCCTGATCATGTCCAAAGAAAACCACAACAGAACATCACTCACGGTGGAAATTCTCTAAACACAGAGACAACCACATAGGAAACAACCCCTTGAGGCAAAATGTTTGTGGCCTGTATGACAACAAATTGCATTTCTTCACATAGAGATTCTCCCTCAATGGGTACCAACAAACAGTGCAACACTCCTGGGACCTCCAAAGTCCCTTCAAGGTAACAGGTAACTTGCTTATCTGATGTTATGCCACTCGATGTTCTCATTCAATCCTGTGACATGACTGTTGGTAAGAAAGATAAGCTTTTGTCCCAGATTAATCAGTTTCCTATTAATTTCGTCTTGGGATCTACCCTTGATCTTTTTTAAGATACACCATTCAAAATCAGAGAAAGTATGTTTTTTATCTTCGAAATGTTTGACTAGAGGAGCTTTATCAGTATGATGTTTTAAACAGCTCCTATGCTCGATCATCCGAGTCTTGCACTTTCTGTTGGTTTTGCCTATATAAATTAGGTCACACGGACATTTAATCATATAAATTACATTTTCCGTTTTACAATTCGTGTGTTCATTTAGCACCCATTCAGAAGTGAGACCCAAATTCACAGTGGTCATTTTCTTGGTAAATGGACACATGACACATTCTCCACATGGATGGTGACCCTTCACTTGAGGCAGACCCCACAATGTACTTTGGGCACCCTCCTGGCTAACCACCTGGTGTATGTCATTCTTCATCACAAGATTACGAATGTTGGTGCTCTTTTTGAAAGCTATCATAGGTAATGGACTGTTCATTGTATTTTTCCATATGATATTCTTAACTTTATAGGAAAGATTACTAAAAGTGTTGGCAAACACCAATGGCGTCTCATGGTTAGCAGTGTCTTTCTTATTCTTTACCAGCAGAGCTTCCCGGTTGTTATTAAAAGCTTGTTTGGCAGACTGCCTGACAACTTTTTTTGGGATAGCCCCTATTGATCAATTTGTCCATAAGTAAATTGGCCCCGGTTTCATAATCATAGTTGGTACTGCTGTTACGTTTCAAACGTAAAAATTGCCCAAAGGGCAAATTGTCCCGAACATGTTTCGCATGGTGGCTTCTATAGTGCAGTAGTGCATTTTTGTCAGTGCTTTTGACAAACGGTTTAACCAGCATGCCTCCCCATCTCTTGCGCAGATCTACAAGGTCGGCCTCAAGTTTGTCTCTTGTAGCAACGCCACCTGAATGTCGTGTCAGCGTAGGAATTTTAAAACTGTGGAGCATTTAGTTCTATTACCCAGACCTTGTGTGTTCCAAATTGATATTTGTATTGACATTTATGTTTCTTTGATATGACTTTCCTTCTGAAACCTCCCCCTTATTATTGGACCCATTCATTGCCCTTTATGGTCTTATCTGTAACCACCAGTTGTCCAGCTGGGTTTCCTCTCAAAATAGTCTAATATTCAAACTATCGCTATGACGCTGGTTCTTTATGTCGTTGATCTGTTGCCAAACTATTGCCTTCAGTAAATTTGTGCTGTTTGTCTTTTATGTTTCTCCTCCCATCCTCCAACTTCTCCTTCCCCTTCCTCCCGGTTCCCTTCGCCCCAACTCTTCCCTACCCCAAAAGTTTCCTTCAAATAAGAGTTTCCTGCTTTAAACTGTGACGGGTGATTGCCACTGACATTTTTTTTTAAAGATGCTGGTGAGTTTTAAACACTTTAGCCTCGCTTTTTGCAGTTGCAAGGCCTATGGGATTCCAGTCAGGGGCGTGGCCTTTAATATTGGCTCCGAATTCTGGTTCTTCTTTGCTCCAGTTTTCCGTTTCTAATTTTCCATTTTGTATTCTCGGAAAGTGCCAGCAGTGTCCACTGTAGTCATCTCTTTAGTTGTCTTCCACACCTTGGTTTCGTAATTGTTTTTGATTTTCTCCGTCCCGTTGTGTTTCCAGGTTATCATCTTGTCCATATTTAGTCTCTATCCAGGACCATGCTTCTTTAGCTGACAAGAGGAAGTGTGACTGGTTGTCTGCTAGCACCTTTAACTTTTCTGGGAAGAACATCATTTATCTCAGGTCATGTTCGCAGAGCTTTCGCTTTACTGAATTGAAGGATTGTCTCTGTTTCTGTACTTCTTGCGTGAAGTCTTGGAATATTGAGATCCTCGCGTTATCTTTTTGTATGCTCCCAAGTTTGTGCCTCTTGTAGGATCGCATTCAGTCCCTGAAGTTGAGTAGTTTAGCTATTATTGCTCGGGCAGTGCTCCTGGAGGAGGTGGACTACCCGGGTCCCTATGTGCTCTCTCGACTGTGAGCAGCTTGGAAAGGCCGCGGGATCACAAAATGTCTAGTATGAATTTCTCCAACTATAGCTCCGTGCTGTCTCCCTCGTCTCTTTCGGGTACCCCTATCATCCGGATATTGCATCTTCTGGAGCGCTCTTCTGCTTTATCTTCAAGGGTCTTGGTTGCCCTGACCAGGCCTTTGATTTGATTCTGCATGGATTCCACCACGTCCTCCAGGTCACTTATTCGCTGTTCCGCTCTCTCGTTCATCTTCCCTAGGTCCGCCCGTACCAATGACACATCTGTTCCCACTTCTTGGATCTTGGTTTTGAGTGCCTTCCTTCTGTCTTGTATGGCTGTCATGAGGTTTTCCAGTGTCACTCCCCATGTCTACATTGGCATGCCTGGGTCTCCTTCCTGTTGGTCCTGGATTTGTTTGGCCATTTTCGGATTTGCACCTACATATGCTTCCATCCTCTTTTGTCCTTATATCATTGGTGTAGATTAGTTGTGGGTGTGTCGTTGGAAGGTGCACCAGGTTAATCTCTGTTAGTCTTCTGCTAATTTCCTTTCGGTGTCTATTTGTCAGGTGTAACCTTTTCTTATTACCTCTTCTGGAATGAGCTAATTTCGCTCTGGTGTGTGATCCTTAGCCTGCTCGGACCTCTATCTTTCTACTACATTCTTTACGGCTGCAGGCTGTTGACTGTTTTTTTTGTTACTGCAGGCAGATATTGTTGCTTTTTATTTTTTCCTTTTCTCATCCCTCTCCCCCCATTTTTACTTAGTGCGCAGTGGTGTCCTGAGAGATGTGTCCTCGATGTTGTCTGAGCAGTCTAAAGTTGTTTTTTGGTCCTTTTTACCGTCTTTGACGATTGTGTGTTTGCTCTCTCTTGGTTTCCCTTGCAATGTTTTCATCCTATTCAGGCAGCCTGTTTTGGTTTCCCGGGGTCCCTGGCTGTTAGTGCTCTGTTTTTGTCCTGGAATCTCATTCTTTCATAGGGGGTGCCCTTCTGATTTGGTTTCCTCCTGTGGCTCCCTCTCATCTCTCTCTGTTGCATTACCTTAATTCCAGTGAAGGAGGGGAGTAGGCGCCTAGCTCCATTCTCTAGTCTGTGTACACTTTGCAGGCTGTTTCACTCGCTTTTTGCTGGTTCCGTCAAGATTCTGTGTACAATGGCGTTTGTGGAACGTATCCTCAATTTATGCTTGTGCGGTGCAGAGGCAGTTCCTTGATCCTTACTGTGGTCCTTCTCTATGCCCGTGTTTGTCTGTGGAGCTTCCTTCAATGTTTCACAACGTTCTCTGCCAGTGTAGCGGGACCGCGATTATTGCAGTGGAGGGTTCCAGCCTCTGCTCTGGTGCCCGTATATATTCTGCGGACGCCAGTGTGTTTACTCGCCGTTTCGTTATCCAGAGCAATCTCAGGTGGTGTCTGTTATTCGGCTCGATCGAGAGAGAGAAAAGAAAAGAAAAATGGAGCCCAGTACCGGACTCACTCGGTTATGGTGATTATTAGCCACATTCAGCATTTCTGTATTCTTCTGAGTGGCTTATTGTGTGTAGACAGTATTTCGATCATGGGTACGAGTGGTATTTTGGTGATTTTGGGCCGATTTCAGGATGTTTTCCTCCAGGATATCCAAGGCCACAGCACAGCTACTGAGGTTAGGTCCTCATTCTCGCATTGCTCGACAGATCCCCATTGGCAGTTTTTATTCAATCAACGCGCATTTAAGATCATTCCACAGATGCACACTGTGACCTTTGTGAGAATCAAGGTCTGTTTTTAATTCTTTCAAAACGAATGTTTGTTCTTTGCCCATTGATTGAAGTATGTCGATGGAATTTTTTAAATGGGTATTTATTGCCGTACTTAAACCTACCAAAGAAGCTTTGCAGCAGCCCACTTCTCTCGATAGTTCCATGAGGATGCCTGAGTTGTGGGATATTTTTACGCATGCCAATGCGCCCCACTGCACCCCTTTACCAATGGGGAAAGAAACAGCCAAAAATGGATGCGCTATAACCCCTGTGCACGCAAAAATCTACAAAACTGCGCGTGGGTCACAATCACAGATGGCTGCACACCACTGCCACACAGTCAAAGTGGGGGTGACAACAGAATTATCAATACAGGAGAATGCCAGTGGGTGCTGTTTCATTTAACATGAAACAAGGCCACAGAATTGGGCTAAAAACAGAAAATTTAAAGGGTACAGATCATCCAGTGTGGCCAGAGAAGCCGGGCCTGATTGACTGACAGCATCTAAGAAATGTACTTCATGAAAAAGGCAGCCCAGCATCATTTATTTTAGTTCCACAGGAAAAATGCAGCTAAAAAAGGCAAAGCATGTAACAATTTCAGCTGTGCAGAGGAAACTCTGAAGTAAAGGATTAGTTTAAATGTGTATTTATTCTCTGAACAAAGTGCAATAATCGCCTGTTTAAAAGCATGTTTTTGTGAGAAGCATAATTCTTTAAATGTCAAAATCCCCTATAAACTGTGTTCATTTTTATATGTTTTAAATGTAAGGTTTAGGTGAATCTTAAAGTCAAAACCCAGTTTGGAGTTAATTAAATAATTAATTCTGACTTGACAGTGCCCAGCCTGGGAAAGATGACACTTCAGGTTGACACTCCCCTGCTAACAGGAAGGCTTAATTGCTAAAGAAGGTCCTCACATATTGACAACAATGAACTGATTAGACATTCGTCTCTGGCCCAGCCAAGGACAAAGGCAGGCTGAGCACTGATCCTTCTAGGGGAGGGGCAGGAAACTTTCCCCTGGACCCCCACCCTGATCAAAGGAATGTGACAGCTGTTGCCTGTTGAAAGGAGAGAATAACAACTGCTGAAAGATATTTGTTGTTTAAAATGCCTATTTGTAATTAAGTTTTGAAAACCTTTGAATTTGCCCCATGAAGGAGGACAAATCTAAAAATTGGTAGTTATAAATCTAATGTTATGCTCTTTCTGTGGAGACATAAGTGAACGCTGTACCACATAAGGAACCAAAGTTACACAAAAAGAATAATTGTGGCAAAACTATTGATGCTGCAAATTTAATATTGTATACCCATGTTCTAGGGGTGATTGCTCAGATATGTACTGAATTAGGAATTGTTGGGCCAAACCGTTATGATTAAAATTGACAACGTTTCACAGAACGACAAAGACAGCTCATACTGGGATACGAGTTAGATGTCAGGATAACTCACACGATATGTAATGTATGTGTCTGATTTTATTAGAGGGCATAATTATAGAAATGTGTATTTTTGGGAAAGTTACATTGTGGTTCAAATCAATGTGGGTGTTCCCAAATCACATGATAAAATATGACCGCTCTTTCTGACTTCCATCCAGGAGGAGGAAAGTGCCTCTGACCTATCACAGTAGTGAGGGGGGGGGAGTGGTTTGACATTCTGCCCCTACCATAAACTGAGTGATGTCACTTGGCAGGATAGATATAGCAACTTCACCACACACAGACACTACATCCTGATTTCCGCGCAGCGCTTTGTTCCTGACTTCTTCATCCTGTTCCAGAACTTTTCATCTTGTCCTGATCCAGACTACTTTGCAAAACCAGGGCCCAGCATTTGCTGAACTCTTTCTCAGCCCAAATCCTGAACCATCCCAAACTTCAGGAAAATCATTCTGATCCAGTTTGGCCTGCTACCATCATCTTGCCTGCTGAAATCGCCATACCACTAACCTACAATGTCCAGTGATCAGAAGGGCCAATCCAATCCAATCTGAGGTGCAGTCCAATTGACCAGAACCGGCCAGCTGACCATTCCGTCAGACCATGCCCTGCTGCCTGTAGACTGATCCGTGACGACCAGAACCTGACGGTCCTATCTGAAATTACAGTGGACTGTAAGTATCAATAGGAATCCTAGTGACCCATAGTATATTTGCATTGTCCTATCCCAATCTCAACCTATCCCATCTTTAACTTAAGAACCTTTAACCTTGTCAGAGCCATTCTTGCAACCCTGTTTATAATCCCAAAGTAATTCCCATAAAGAAAAGTAGTAGTATACACCATGTGAAGAGTTACAAGCAGCCGTGCCTAACTATGGGGCTTCACGGGTGGCATTCTCTTTTTCTTAGTCATTAATATAGTTTAAATAAAACCAATCTGTCATTTTTAAAACCAAATTCCTGCTCTTCTCTGTTCTATTTTCTTTTCAAAAACGCCTCTCATTAAAACTTACATAACTTCTTAAATTTTATAGCTAGAGACTTAATTTCAACTCTCAGTTAAACCTACGACCTGTAGCTGCATCCGCAACCAGAAACCGCATTGCGAAACAGTACAGTTGACCGGTTGTTATTACAAATCGCATAGTGGTATCTTTTCCCATTCAAAGTGTTTCTGAAACTTCCATCCTGATTTAAAGTGTGTTCTGTTGCTCATATCGTAGCTCATGTTGGTTAGCACCTTTGTAGTATTGCTCTCATGGGAATTTCCATCAATTTAAGGATTTGTGCATACTTTTCCTTGTGTCACAAAGCCATTTTAAACTGTCAGTTTAAAAAGTGTACATTTCCAAAAAACGTTTTTCTCTCTTGTTTGGGGAGGGAAGATTGCATTCAAACTCTAGACACTGTTGTTTCATTCCTGAATACCTGCTGTTTACTTGCATCTGTGTAGAATTGCTCATTTGTGCATTAAGAACTTTGCAGGGAGAAACTTTAACCTAAGCACTATCTTTTCACAAACAATATATAAATTAGTTTTGATTAGAATTTTAAATAAGTAAATATTTACCTTTACCAACCAGCCTGATTCCTGTTCCAGTGTGACCTGGGGGGGATTTCGAGAGGGGTGTGATATGAGTGGTATAGCACTCAGAATATGGAACCTATAGACATAATAATAAATAAGTATTTCATCTGTGCTTTACATGCTAGGTGAGACCCGGCTGTATTGCCTGATTGAAATCCTTAACAGATTTTGGGGGCTTGTGCCGTGATTTTGATTTCGAGTTACCACCCGTGACAGTCTAACACAGCATACTAGCCTGCACGATTCAGACACCTTGCTGGGTTGGTTGGTGTACTGTGCTACACTGTACAAACACCTCTCAAAATAAATACTCCAAAGATCAGGCCTGTTTGTAAAAGTAAATTCACCCTAAAATAAGTCATAAGGAAATTGAAATTTCCAAAATGGCGATCCCTGTAGAAATTAATATGGCTAGGGAGCACCCCCTGCACAAACTGCTTGTCAGGGGTGAGTGGCCAGAACAGAATGGGCAGATCTGGCTACAAGAAATCAAAGAACAGGTCACTGCCATGGACCTTTGTTAGGGAGAATTCTCATTCTATGGCTAATTTCCCTTACCTAGTGAGTCCCTCAGCAGCTTTGCTGGATTTCTGGAGTTTGTATTCCACTTGGTAAGAGTGTGAGCTTTCCCACCACTCTTACCTGTGTTTTGCCATGTGTATTTCAGCTGTTTTTGTGATTGTGGACCCTGGAGCACACCACTTTGGTAGCCCCACTCTTTTGTGTGTTACACAGCACCTTCAGTGCATGACACAGGGCTGTCTTTTAGACTTCCCACCGACTCCATTTCTAGGGCTGACTACTGTCCCCCAGAAAAGGGTAACATTGCCATTAACTTTACATAGTCGTGGGGGCGTGGCTACGAGAGCCATGTAGGAGGACGCGTTCTGGAGGAGCTCCCGAGATCCTGCAACGATCCGGGCAAATATGTGCGGTACGACGGATCGCTGACCACCGACGATACACATGATGGTGTATGAAGGTATTGGCCACGCATTGTGAACTTCTGGAGAGAATGGGATCAACGGCGACGGAGATCGGCGGCTACGAGTTAAAAGACCCCGCGAACAAAGGGCGACTCAAAATGGCCGACCAGGGCCCGGGACTTGAATAGGAGCGAGTTGAACGATGGCCTGGCTGTGAAGGTGCACTGTACACAAACTTGCTACTTTAGCAACCGAACGATTTCCTGAGTCATGTCGAACAGGCCGGTGCGGCCGAAGGTGAAACAGCCTACCTTAGACGATTTCACTAAAACTCCCCCGAGCCAGGACACTACCAAAAGTAAGGATGCGCTGGCTGGGAGTGGCACGACGTCCTCGTGCACCAACCAAGAAATCCTGGTGGCGATTGTGGAACTGAGGGCGGCCTGGGAATCAAAGCTGGAACTGGCCGTTACTGAACTAAAGACTGCACTGGACCGCAAGGTTGGGGAGGTCCAGGAGGACGTTAATCTGCTACGACAAGATGTCAGGGCCCTGGCGGAGCGCACGGAGTCCCTTGAAAAAGAAGTTGGCCCGAATACAGCAGATTGCGCCACTCATAAGGCCGATTTGCATGCCCTGACACAAAGGATTGGCAACCTGGAGAGCAGAGCGGAGGAGGCTGAGGGACAAGCCCGTCGCAACAACATCCGCATCGTGGGCCTACCGGAGGGGATAGAGGGCCGTGACCCTACGGATTTCATCGAATCCATGTTCTTACAGGAGATACCTGGAGGGGCCCTATCTCAAGGATTTGCAGTAGAAAGAGCACATAGAGCCCTAACTAGGAGGCCACCTCCGGGGAACCCGCCTAGGCCTGTGATCGCCAAAATCCTTAACTACCGCGACCGGGAGAGGATACTGGAATACTTCCGTAAAGGAGGGACGATCACGAGAGGAGCGGCAAACATCACGGCTTATCCAGATTATACTCTGACTGTACAACGTAGTCGCATGAACTTCGGGTCTGTAAAGCGAAGGCTGAGAGAAGCGGGCCACAAATATATGTGACTCTATCCAGCAAAATTGAAGGTCTTCCATGCACATAAAACTTTGTTTTTTGAAACCCCGGAGGATGCTATGGGATGGCTCGATACGCAAGGATGCCCCCAGGAATCGGAAGTTCGGCCCAGAAAGGGCTCTGAAGAGATACGGGAATCGTAAAATGGCATCGCAAGATGGCGTGGCTCGAGGGACTTGAATATAGTCGGTGTGACACCTTCGGTAAAGAAGGTCAGATGATTGCACTATTTTGTCAAGACACTGTGAATGTTTATCTGATCGGGAGCCCTACGGGGCGATACTCTCTACCCCACAATAGTTTTAGTTGGGTGGCCGTTAGGGTGACCTCACCCTACTGGGCTCCGTTCACCGACTGGTGCTTGCGGAGCTAGATGTGGGGGTGCCTGAGCTCTGATGCTGGAGCTGGGCAGCAGTTGGGGTGTGTGATGTTGGGGAAGACACGGGTGGGGGGAGGGGAGGGAAGTTGGGGTTTAGTTGTGTATATAGTTGAAGGGAGTTTGAGCTTATATGAGGAGTTACTGGACCGAAACTCTATCTGTGTCAGGTGGGCGGTTGGGGGTCGCTACATGGGAGGCAGGGAGGAGCGTACTTGCCATGGGAGACCTTAAGATTGTCACCTGGAATGTCAGGGGACTTAATAGTTATTTAAAAAGGAATAAAGTTATGTTGTACCTCAAAAGGCAGAGGATTGACATTGCACTATTGCAAGAAACACACCTGAACCGGCACAAGTTAGAACTGGTTGAGAAAAAGTGGAGTGGCATGGTGGTGGGCTCCCCGTACTCTGCCTATGCCAGGGGAGTGCTAATCTGGGTAGCACCGCACGTTCCGTTCAGAGTCACGTGGCAGGAGGTGGACACGGAGGGCAGGCTGGTTATGCTCAGAGCCCTGGTTGAGGATAGAGAGGTTTGTATTATTAACACATACGCCCCCAATCAAAATGCTGCTGCATACTTCAGGACCCTATGCACCCGTCTGGGCACATGCGTGGGGGGAGCGATCATTTGGGGAGGGGACTTTAACTGTGTTCTCGACCCAAGGGCAGATAGGTCCGATGATGGGATTGATCGGCCCACCCCGGCGGCCAGAGTATTACAGACGTTGCTGGGCGACTTTGGGCTGGCGGATGTTTGGCGACTGAAATACCCTGATACCTCGCAGTATTCTCACTACTCTGCTCCACAGCGCCTACACACGAGATTGGATTACCTCTTTGCCAAGTCAGAAGTGGTGATGGCGACCACTCAAATTGAATATAAAGCGAGGGTCCTGTCGGACCACTCGCCCTTAGTGTTGACCTGGCAGTATGGCCGCCCTCGTGCACGGATACCTACATGGTGCCTCCGTGCGGAGGCGCTTAGGGACACGGTTTTTAGGGAGGATATTAGGGAGGCGATCCAGCGGTACTTTGAGGTTAACACGGGCAGTGTAGATTCGGCTGGTACACTTTGGGAGGCATTCAAGGTTGTGTTACGAGGGGACGCTATTTCTAAGTCGAAGGGCCTGCAGGGTGGGGTTCGGATGGAGCTAGAGAAGGCGGAGAGACAATTGGAGCGCGAATGTAGCGAAGCAGGAGGGGACGCAGACCTAGTACTTGCGCTGCAGCAGCGGTGTTCGGAGCTTTGGGAAAGGCTCTGTAACCTTAACTATAGGAAATATGTTGAGAGGCAGCATGCGGGTGGAGACAAGACTGGCCGCCTACTGGCATGGCTATATAAGAGAGAAACCCCTAGGCCCCCGATCAGAATGATAGTTGGAGAGGACGGAGAGGAGGTAGACACCCAGGAAGGAGTTAATGCAGCCTTCCTTGATTATTATAGAGCACTGTATGAGGACAAAGGGGGAGAATATCAGGCAGAGATCAGAACTACATTGGAAGACATAGAGCTGCCCAAGATTAGTGATGAAGAAAGAGAGGAGCTGGACGCACCTATCACACTAGAGGAACTGGAGGAGGTAGTGAAGGGATTGCCCACTTGTAAGACTCCGGGCACGGACGGACTCCCGAGTGAGTTTTATAAAGTGTATGGGGCAGAGATACTCCCCCCGATGCTAGAAATGTTCAATGAATCTTTCGAGAAGGGTCGGTTACCGGAAACGCTCAGAGAAGCGCTGATAGTGCCGCTCCCCAAGCCTAATAAACCCCGACAAAGCTGTGGATCGTATAGGCCGCTGTCGATGTTGAACCAGGACAGCAAGATCCTGACAGCGGTCCTGGCCAACAGGCTACGAAGGGTCATCAGTAAACTGATACACCCGGATCAGACGGGCTATGTCCCCAACAGAAACATAACTCACAATCACAGGCGACTTCACCGGGTGATTGAAGAGGGGAACAGAAGTGATGAAGAGATGGTGGTGGTGTCCCTAGATGCAGTTAAGGCATTTGATTCAGTGAGGTGGCCGTGGTTGCTGGCGGCCTTGGAGAGGTACGGGTTTGGGCCTGGCTACGTGAGGTGGGCGAAACTACTGTACAGCGAGCCACTGGCCAGGGTGCGCACGGGATCCGTGATATCCAAAAGGTGGCGACTTAGCAGAGGCACCAGACAGGGATGCCCCTGGTCCCCGATGCTGTACATATTAGCCCTGGAGCCCCTGGCGGTGTACCTCAGACAACAATATGACTTGGTTGGCATCGAGGTGGGAGGAGAGAACCATTTGATATCCCTATATGCTGACGACCTGTTGTTGTACCTGAAGTATCCGGAGGAAAACCTCCAGTACATTTTAGAGGTCATGGAAAAGTATGCGGAGCTGTCCGGCATAGCTGTTAATCCCAGTAAATCGAGCATGTTCCCGCTGGGGAGCTTCATTGGGGTCCCTCTGGAACGGTTGCCGGTGTTGCCCTTGCCCTGGGCAACTGAGTCTTTCCGTTACCTCGGAATTGATGTATATCATGCTGTGAAGGAAGAACACTTGCACAATACCGAGGCGGCAGTAAAGAAAATCCGCGATAGTATGCGGTTTTGGGAGAAGCTGCCGCTGGCAATGGTGGGCCGGGGGGCGATGCTCAAAATGGTGGTCCTGCCCAGGCTTTTGCACTTTTTCAGCAATATACCATACTTGATACCCAGGAAGTTCTTCGTCAAACTTGATAGTGTATGTAGGGACTTCCTGTGGCACGGCATCCGTAACAGGGTGGCCTTGTGGAAACTGCAAAATTTCCACGATAGGGGAGGCATCAAGCTGCCGAACTTTGAGGCCTATTATGTGGCCAGCCAGCTGCAATACGTGACCAAATGGCTCTCTGATGAGGAAACTCCTGAGTCTAGGCTGGTTGGGAGGGACTGCGCCCCGTTTTATCTAAAGGAGGTCGTCTGGGTCCCTAGGTCGGACTTGCAAGGACGCCCATGTATGTTGCTGTTGGGGTGGAGAATTTGGCGCAGAATGTGTCAGTTGATTGAGAACCCGTGCCCGTGTTCCCCGCATGTGCTACTGGCCGCCCTAACTACGGGGGACAGCCAGCTCAGGAAAATTATCAGGACATATTGGGAAACGGTTGGGCTGGCCACATTGGGAGACATATGGCAGGATGGGGCCATTAGAGAATTTGTAGACCTGGGCGAAGAAACAGGGCTGCACGGGGGCCAATATGTTACATATTTAAGGCTGGTACAGATCATCCGCAAGACTTGGCCGGAGACGGTGCTAGCGGAAGATCCGGACGCACTGATCGGAACAATATATGATATATCAGAGGGCGGGCATGAGATCTCCAGATTATATGAGGTGGTGATGACCCGGGTGGGGAAGGACTTGATGGATTTGAGGCTCGATTGGGAAGCGGAAGTGGGGGCACAGATGACTGATGGGATGTGGGAACGGGCCATGGGATACCATAAGAAAGTGTCTAGGAATGCTAGATTGCAGCAAATACAGCTGTACATCACGCACAGAGCATATATGACCCCGAAGAAAATAGCCAAGTTTGCGAGCGCAGGTAGACAAGCATGCTCGAAATGCGATGAAGAAGACGCAGGTATGACACATATGTTCTGGTCCTGCCCAGTGATTGAAAGCTTTTGGGGGGAAGTGGCACAGAAATTAGCAGATAAGGGTGTTCTGCTACGCATTGACATGGCCTGGGCCTGCCTCCTGGGAGGGTTCCCTAGACCACAGAACACCAAACATCTCGGGAAACCGAGAGACCTGGCGTATGTACTTGCTAAGAGAAGGATAGCTATGAGTTGGAAGCAACGCCATGGGCCAAGAATAGAGATATGGTGGCGGGACCTGCAGAAGTGGGCGGAGGCTGAAACGGTGGTATGGCAGGAAGCGTGTGGTAATTGTGGGGAGGAAGAAGTGGGCAACCTGGCGGCTTGGAGAATGTTAATTACGGGACTGTTTGGCACGGAGATGGACCCTGCAGCTTCCGAGAGGGGCGACGCCCGGCCCCACCAAGTGTACACAGAACTGTAAGGTTGATAAGCTCTTGGGGGGAGGGGAGAGGGTTTGCAGTGCAGTAACATGGCATTAATTGATGTTTACAGTGTGTAATGTATAATGCTGCAAGTTTGGTTTGTAATGTTTTATTTTGAAAATAAAAAATATTTAAAAAAAAAAAAAAAAACTTTACATAGTCATTGAACCACATATCCAGTACACCCCATCTTTCATGGGGTATTGGAAAGGGTTAATCCTTAGCCCTTTTTAACTGTACCTCCTAGAGCATTGTTTTGCTCTTTAACATTTAGACTTGGCTGGTGGCAGTGGTATCTACCCTAACTTTTCTACCGCGATTATACTATATAAACGTGGTATTGTTTTAGGCTATTATATTAGCCTCAAACATAAACCTGCTTGACCAAATACTTTTTAGTATGGCACCGGTCGGGTTTATTCGCCATTTCTTTTTGTTAAAGTCCTTCTTGTGTTTTACTTTGCGTGGCAAACCAGGTTTGCCTTCTTTGTTCACCGTCTTTTGGCGGGCTTCTGCCAAGAAGCCCTCCTCTAGGCGCCTGGGTGTCTAGGTGGGCTGAATGTGAGGGAGGGGTGTAGTCACCCTCTGGACAGGGTATCCTAGGAAACCCAAGTCGCACTTTACCATGATTGGCTGAGGTGGTTGTCCGGCCCGGGCAACACCCATGCTGCGTGATTTGCAGCCAGGCTGTGTGAATAGGGGATTTTTGCATAAAAGGCAAGACTCTTGGGCTGGAAGTGAGAGTCGCCACTGGAACTACAAGGAAGCAGAGAAGAAGACGGCTGCTGCAACTACCCTGTCCCGGTGAAGCCCTGCTGCAGTCCTGAGCTATCTACCCTTCGACGACCATAGAAGATCCAGTCCGGAGATCCAGTCCGGAGTCGTCTTCTCTTGAGCCTGGTAGGGTCAACCAGCTCATCTTCCACAGCCAGAGGATCCTCTTCGTGGTCGAAATCGCTGCACACTGCTGTAGTGGTCCGGATTGCCATCGGAAGAGCCTCTCCTGTTTTAAAGGAGCGCACCTTTTATTCTCCATCGCTGCTGCTGGCTTCATCCCTGAGTAGTGCAGGCCCCTCCAGATGTCGTCCTTCTTACCGAAGCTCCAGGAACCGTGGGTCTGCAGGAAACTACCAGGAACTACTGCCGTGGCACCAGCTTCTTTATTGAATAAGGTACTGTGTCCAGCTTCGAGGAACTACGGTGAATCCCTTTTCTCCTCATCCAAGGCTTGCCCTTGTCTTCCCTCCTTCTTTTAACTTTTGCTTCCTCTGTTGACAATATCCAAGTACGCCTGGCAACGTTGAATCTTGAACTATCTGACTGTGTGATCCTCGACAACAGGAACCCGGTTCCACTTGACACTGGCTCCGGCCTATTGACTCTTGTTTTCCTGTCAGCAAGTGTTCTCTGATTCTGTCTGCCTTGACAAAAGTATTGCCTATGATTTTTGCCCTCAACTCTCTTTGGTTAACTCGGGTGCTAAGTGTGTTTTTGCCCCGGTAACATTTCTTTCCGCGGATACGCGTATCTTTCGTAAGACCGAACTGTCATTACTGTCAAAAAGTGATTGCATATGTATTTCCGGTAACATCTTTTGTTTCACAACACCGGTCCGTTAAAACATTGGGTACTTACCTTGAGTTGATCAGTGCCAAAGGAATTGGATGTGTGTAGTGTATTTTCCTGTGGTTTTAATTTAATGGAAGTGAAGTGTTTTACCAACAGATGGTTTAGAAATAAATGTATTTTTACTTTTTCAACCAAAAACCTTGAGTCAGTGTTTGTTTGAGTCACAGTAATTGTGGTCCTTTGTGTAATCTCTACTGCTGCTCATTTGCTCTTGAGATAAGTCTGGCTGCTCCGCTACTGCTACCACTTTAACATAGTAGTACAGGCTTGTACCAAAGGTGAACTTGTATTACCACTTGCGGTCTTAGTTGTGTTTAGTGGTCTCTAAGGGCACGGCACAGGATTCTGCCTAACACTGACCTGGATACATGGCAGGACAAGGGCCCATTACACCAAGCTCTTACTGAAATGTACATGGCCCCAAAAGCTAAGGCGGAGCAGACAAAAATTGCCAGAATAGTGCCCTACCTATTCCTCCACATAGGAGTAATGCAGGAAAAGTGTTAGGGAGAATTCTCTGCTTAGGCTGAATTTCCTAACCTAGTGAGTCCCCCAGCAGCTTTGCTGGATTTTTGGGGTTTATTTTTTTTTCTCCTGCCAAGAGTAGGACTCTTTTACCCTCACTCTTGGGCATGATTTGAATGTGTTTCTTTGACTCTAGATGTGTTTAATGGGCTATGGGGTCTTTTACCCCATAGGGCTTCATGTGTTTTTGTGGTGTGTGTTACACAGCACCCTCAGTGCAGTAACACAGGGGTGTCATAGTGACCCCCCAGTATAGACTCCATACCCTGGGACTGACTACTGTCTCCCAGGGCATGTAAAGTCACCATTGACTTTACTAGTCTTAAATTCTGAACAGAACCAGTACAAACCATCATATTGTGGACGTACTGGCTGGGGCAATTCAATTGCCCTGGGGTCTGTTAGTCGAGGGGGCACGTGTCCGTCCCCCCTGATCGAGTTTTGGCTGGTGGCAGTGGATACTACTTTTTATATTCAACCGTAAATATTTCTCTATGGGATTTTCCCATTGTTCGAGGCTACTATCTTTCTTTATTAAATTACGATAGCCTCTAACATACCGCCGGTTTATTTAATTAATATTAATTCTCCGGTTGGTATTTTTTGCCAAAACTCAGTTCTAAAATGTTGTTTAATTTCTCTTCTGTGACTCCAACCCAAGTCGAGCCCTTTGTTCCACTTTTTCGCGGGCTTCTCCACAGAAGCCCTTCAAAGTGGTGCCACTCTGTCTGGGGTACTTAGGAGGGGTGGAGGGGGATTTAGGCACCCTGGACTGAGTTGCCTAGGCAACTCAAGTTGCACTCCGTCCTGATTGGCCCAAGTGGTGAGCTGGCCGGCTCACCACTTAGCATGTTTGAGTGACAGCTAGGCTGAGTGAATGGGGGTTTTCTGCATAAAACAGGGCTTTTTTCGGACTTGAACTTCAGAAGTCGCCACAGGACCTAAGAATCCGACGAGGGAGAAGTTGAGCCGACATGCCACGACGACACCACCAGTGGAGCTCTGCTGGACCGTCTCACCACTTTTCCCAACGACAGAGGAGATCTCCCGCCGGAGAGTCTTCTTCCTTTGACTGGTGGGGATAAACAGTTTCACCGTCTTTTCGCCTTCCAGACGTATCTCGTGGACGCCTTGCCTGTGCCAAGCACCCGGCAACCGGGATACCATGTTTTACCACGACCCTGAATTAAAGGGTTTTACCTTTAACCGGAAAACTCTGCGGCTGGTTTCTTCCCTGGCAGTGCAACGACCTTCATCTTTCCTCCAAGTCGAGATCTTTTCTTCCCCTGGACGGCGACGAGACTTGCACCCACTGCCAGGAACAACTGCCACCGCTGGAGGATCCTTCCCACTTAAGGTACCGTGTCCCGCCTGGCTTTCCTTGCCACCGACTGTGCGGGGTAGATTTAGCCCCTGGCTTTCGAACCTGGGTTAGCCTGGGACACCCTGGCTAAACTTTTCTGAGCCTCTCTAAACTCTTTTAACTCTCTGCAAGACTTTCTAAGTCTAGTGTAACTGTGTGATCTTGGGCGCATTTGTGCTCTGCTCTCTCTAAGAGTGGGCCCAGCCTATGGACTTTGTCTCACAAGTGACCTTTGCTCTTCTGCCTTGCTAATAGTGTTACTAAATCTTAGAGTGGTGTACCTTTCCATATTCTGTCTTCTTCCCTCCCTTTTTCATAAACTTATTGGAGTGCCATCCATAGTTGAGCGCTCACCTCTGTATGAAAATAAGTGGTGTTAACTAAGACTTATCTGATAAGGAATAAGGGTTATATATATATATTATAATAGTAACTGTGTTTGGAGTATTTTACAATAAGAGGGCTGGAGTAGTTCAAACAGTGTGTTTTTAAATAAATAATTATATACTTTGATACCAAAGCTCTGGTCAGTGTTTGCTTGTATTATTGTGTCTGAGTGCCTATTGTGTATACTTTGCATACTGCCTAACTCTTCTTGAGGGAAGTCTGACTGCTCAGCCACAGCTACCAGGTAAATCTGGGTGTACAGACTGCTACCAAGTGGGTTTACGGCTAACACCTGTAGTCCTAAATCTTTTGCAGTGCTCCCTAAGGGAACTGCACAGGTTTCTGCCTAACAAAAAGCATGCAGAAAACATAGTTGTGGCAAGGAATCAAGTGGAAACACTGAGAAAATCCAAACTGATCCACCCTCTGCAGAGCAAAGGCTACTAAAGAGCCAAGAATCAGAGACAGAAGCTAGGCAGTATCTGACAAAACTAAAGGAAGATCTGGCTCTCCTACAGCAGGAGAAGGCAGAGCAAGATACCCAAGTTCAGGCACTGAAAGATGAGTGTCAGGAAAGGGTTGACTCTTTACAACAGAGTCATCAGAAGCTGGCACAACAATTAACTTTTAATAGAGTCTGCGCAGAACAGGTGGTTATCATACTGGACCAGATAGATAAATTAAAAGAGGAAAAAAATACATTAATTATTAAAGATCTACAATCTCAAACAGAATGTGATGAAGAGCGCCAGAAGTCCAACACATTTAAAAAACAAAGGGACGACCTGGCTGCACAGAGGGGCACCCTAAATCAGGAGAGGGACGCCTTAGGCCAGGTAGTAAGCCAGCTAAAACCCAAGCCAGAGGAAAGAAAGCTGGCACTCCAGGAGCTCAAGGAAGCTAAAACAGAATATGAGAAGCTACTAGAGCACACCAGGCGGATGGAGGATGCTCTGGAAAAGAATAACCAGACCAATGATGCTAAATCTCAGGAGGTGAGTGTCCTGTAACAGAAATTGGCACAGTATTTCCAAACTAGGCAGGAAGCACAGAGAGACAATGAGGCTCTCTGTGAAAAGAATGATAGGCTCCACCAACAGATAGCCATGCACGAGCAAATTATTGAGACCAGTAAGGCCTTAATAGAGGAGCTAAAGAGTCAGATTTTGGCATGTCACCAGGGAATAGGGGCTGAAAGACAAGAGGTAGGGAGGGACAGAGGAAACCCCTGAGCATAACATCAGGACCCCTGTAATCAGGGACTCTAACCGCTTCAGTACCATGGACTCGGCCAGCTTCATGTCCACTGGCTAATATGAACCAAGGGCTATGGGGATGGTAGATTTCAGGAGAATTGGTGACATGGGACTGACACATCAGCGCCTCCAAGAAATTGATGGACGGGCATCTCTGTACAGATCCCCAAATGTTAGGTCTAGCCTCTCTGATCAGGAAGACTCCTGTGAGGGGAGAGTCAGGGAACTGGGTCCTCAAAAATATCGCCTTCCAAGAGACCAGTTAGTGAAATTTGGTGGGGAACTCCAGGAAATAAAGCCCAAAAAGAGTATCCTCAAGACCTCTTCCCAGGTAGGGCAGTGGAGGGGCGGGCGGTACTCCACCAATCTTGGAAGTAGGGGAGAGTCAGTAGACTCTTGTGAGCACCACAGGAATAGGGGAACTAGGCCCCCACATCCTGCAAGCCCTTCTCAAGCTCGCAGAATCAGGGAGTGCCTAGAGGATCAAATAGCCACCGCCTGTAGTAGTGCCTCTGAGTCAGAGGATGAGTGGCCACGGGTGACTAAGACCAAAAAGGCCAACAAAATTAAGAGGGCTCTACTAAAAGATACCCTGAAGCAGATCAAGGCCATTAGGAGCGTTATAACTCCCTATCACAAAAATGCTAAGTATTCACTCTGGGAACGCCTGGAATAATACGAACAGATGATGGATACTTTTCATTTGAAAGCTAGTCAGAGGTGCATCCAATATGTAAAATGGACATTTTCCCCTGAGTACTCCAGCTTCTTTGCGGGGCTGGAGGATCAGAACCACTCAAGATGTTCCACCTACAGGGAGGCCATCTTAAAACACTTCCCTGTCCACAAAAATCCCCAAGAGTCCCGCAAGGCAGCCTACAATCTGCACTGTGGGGAAGATCAGGCCCCACAAGAATTTGTGCAAGAACTAAAACGTGCCTTTGCGCAGACCACCAGGAGGGTGCGCACAGACGGTAGGGAGTTCATTAATACTTTCTTCCATGCACTCCCGAAATACATCATGACCCAGCTGGTGAGGGACTTTCACGAGAAGAGATCACTAAACTGGGTCAACAGGCGACCCGTATTTATGAAGTGCAGAATCCTGTAGAGAACAAAAACACCAATAAAAACCCCAAACCAGCCAACACCCCTGCTGCTGTTAAGTTGGCAGAGGTGACAGTTGCCCCCATTTTAGATCTGGAGATGGGGGGGCCTAAAAATATACCTGTACAGAACCCATCCAATCAAGGAACCAGAAGGCCCTCGGGCCAATCCCAAACAGGTAGTCGGGGAGGTAATCCCACAAATGGGACTCTAACTCCCCCGGACTACATTATCCCCCGGTACAAGGGCAACAAACCCATCCTGGGGTATGTGTGGACTCCCCCAGCCCAAGTGCAGGGAGCCAACCAGGTAGCTACCAACCCAGGAGACTTCCCGCCTAACTTTCCCAGGAGGGCAGTAATCACCAAATGCCAGGTTGAGCTTCTTTCCCCGGTACCCGCAAAATTTCAACCCACAAAACAACCCTCCTTTCTTTCCCCACTTTCCTGAGCCCAGACAGCCTAATCCGGGAGAGGGGAGGCCAAGGGTGGACGGTTACCAGAACTATCCCAACCCGGGTGTTATGGGAGAAGGGACAGTTACCCTTCCCGTGATCCACCTAGGGTGGACCAGAGACCCCCGTACCAGCCAGAGCGGGTGTCCCAACTGGAGCGCCAGGTCCAGAACTTGTGCCAGGATCTGGGTCGCATGTTGAGGGCTCAGCAGAACCCTCAGAACGCCACAAACCAAGGGTCTGGTACTCCAGAGCAATGATGGGAGAGAACCCTGAAAACGCACCGGTTTAAAAGGAGGATGCACGGGGTAAGGGGGTGTAAAGCCTTAGAGGAAGCTACCTTCCCCACTTATGAAAAGCCCCTGGAAACCCAGGAACCGCAACCAAAATCTCCTGCCCCCGACAGTCTGCAACCTAAGGAACAGAGGGCGGCTAGGAGAAATAAAGGACCTAAAAAGACCCATTTTGTGGAGGAGGTTAGTGTTCTCCAATTTGAAGGAGAGGGGTCCTAAGAGGACTCTGGGAAAAGGATCTTCTCCTTCAGGGATGGGGGAACTCCTCCCAAAGAAAAGTGGGTCACGAGAGATATTAATAAAGACTGGGTAAATGTGGGGACTGAGTTAAAACCGCCCATCATTGAACCCCAGAATGATTGCTTGAAAAACCACACTGCCCAAAAATATTCTGGTGACTGCCTCCAAAAAGGGGGGGCTGCCCAGAATCAGAACTAGGGGAGCTTAAGACTCCCCCAGTATGCAACTGCCACATTTGTCTTACAGATCCCCAAGCTTCCCACAGAATCATGCCCAAACCGATTCTGGGGACTGCCTCCAAAAAGGGGGGGGCAGCTTCAATCAGAAAAAGAGGAGCTTGAGACTCCTCAAATCCCTGAGTGTGAAATTGCCTGTTCAGATTCCCAAACCACCCAACTCCATACTGGGGACCACCTCCTAGAAGGGGGGCAGCCCAGAACCAGCACCAGAGGAACCCCAAACTTCACCAACCACTTCGGTTGACTGCCTCCAGAAAGGGGGGCAGCCCAGCACCAGAACAAGGGGAGCCCAAAACTCCCCCAAATAGCAGTGTGTCAAAATTCTTTGCCAGATTCCCCAATTCCAACACCGACTCTTGACCCAATTATCCTACTTTCGGAGTCAGAAATAAGTAAATTGACCATGCAGCTTACCACAAATGCCCATTACCCTTGCCCATTGGAGGAGAAAGAAGGTAGATTCTACGCCTCCATCAATGTGCAAGGGCAATGTGCAATTCCAACATTGGTGGACACTGGATCCCAAGCAACTTTGCTGTCAAAGAGGATCTTTGAGCAGCTACATTCAGGAAGGGGGGAGATATACCAGATCCCTCTCACCCCTCTTCCTGTACAACTCCAGAACTTCGATGGGAAGGAAATTCCTGTCGAGCGGTCTGTAGAGCGGGAAATTAAAATTGGGCAACACAAGATGAAGCACCCGGTCATAGTCGTGGCGCCAGAGGGAACCCCCTGTCGATCAGGGAATGACATCCTCCGTAGGCTGTCTCGTCTGATAGATTGTGTGAATAAGGTACTCCGGACCCAGACTCACAGGCTAATCAAATTAAAACAAAGTGTCAACCATGTTAGTCTAAATGACACATGCCACATGGTTGAACAAAAAAAAGACCAAATTAAGTTCTACCTTCAAAACGATGACATACCGGACGTTACCATCATTGCTGTGGACAACAAACTGGTGAGGGGAACTCCTCTCCATTTCTGCAAATCAACCTTCCCTCCAGTCTCAAGTGGCATTCCACACTGGAAGGAAATACTCTGAAATTCTACACTAATTCACAATCAGAAAATCCCAATTCCATAGCCAAAATTGATATCAAACCAGCACAAAGCTTCGCTGGCATTCTGAAAAAGGGTGAACGGCTCTTCCTCCTGATTCAGTTAAATGACGGGAAGGAGTCTGTCCTCGCCCGAGTTGACTTGAATAGCTAAGAAAGATTCATCAGCGAAGTATTATTCAAGAAACTCCCAAAAGACCAAGACCTTACCCGCTGTATTGGGGCCTGAAAAATTCCCCATTCCGAAAATCTTCTGCTTAGCAGTTGTATGATCAAAATTTCTAGGGATGACAAAAGCATAGTACATACTTGTTGGGTCGTGCGAGGTGCTCCTTCCACCTTTTACATGGACAGTCACCTCCTCAACCAGCTCGAGATCCATTTGGACCCCAGCCATTGCCAAGCCCGGTCCCAACTGGAGAGTAAATCTCAGGGTCCTGGCAGCTCTAAAGAAAGCCTTCCGGTCAGCACTAGTGCTATGGTAGGAAATGGAATTTCAGAAATGGAGGAGAGGTCACCATCCCAGGCCTCACCTACAGAATCTGCATTCCCAGATGTGACTTGCTGGCTGAAAGGCAAGTAGGTCCACATAAACTAACTAAAGAGTCAAGCCGAAGTCGGGGTGGGGGGCTTATGTGGTATATTTTTACCCATGCCGATGCACCCCACTGCACCCCTTTACCAATGGGGAAAGAAACAGCCAAAAATGGATGCGCTAAACCCTGTGCGCGCAAAAATCTGCAAAACTGCAAGTGGGTCACAATCACAGAAGGCTGCACACCCCTGACACACAGTCAAAGTGGGGGTGACAACAGAATTGTCACTGCAGGAGAATGCCAGTGGATGCTGTTACATTTAACATGAAGCAAGGCCACAGAATTTGGCTAAAAACCGAAAATGCCTTTTAAAATGCAGCTTTGCAACCTTCAAAGTGCTGTTTTGGCGCTAGATCTGTATATTTTCCAGTGAACCATTGAAATTAAACCATTAAAGGGTACAGATCATCCAGTGTGGCCAGAGAAGCTGGGCCTCATTGACTGACAGCAGCTAAGAAATGTACTTCATGAAAAAGGCCACCCAGCAATATTTCTTTCAGTTCCACAGGAAAAATGCAGCTAAAAATGGCAAAACTTGTAACAATTTCTACTGTGCTGAGGAAACTCTGATGTAAAGGTTTGAGTTTAAATGTGTTTTTTTCCCTGAAGAAAGTGCAAAAATCGCCTGTTTAAAAGCGTGTTTTTGTAAGGAGGATAATTCTTTAAATGTCAAAATCCCCTATAAACTGTGTTCATTTATATATGTTTTAAATGTAAGATTTAGGTGAATCTTAAAGTCAAACCCAGTTTGGAGTTAATTAAATAATTAATTCTGACTTGACAGTGCCCAGCATGGGAAAGATAACACTTCAGGTTGACACTCCCCTGCTAACAGGAAGGCTTAATTGCTACAGGAGGTTCTCGCATATTGACAACAATGAACTGATTAGACATTCGTCTCTGGCCCAGCCAAGGACAATGGCAGGTTGAGCACTGATCCCTTCAGGGGAGGGGCAGGAAACTTCCCTCTGGTCCCCCACCCTGATCAAAGGAATGTGACAGCTGTTGCCTGTTGAAAGGAGAGAAAAAAACTGCTGAAAGATATTTGTGGTTCAAAATGCCTATTTGTGATTAAGCTTTGAAAACCTTTAAGTTTGCCCCATGAAGGAGGACAAATCTAAAAATTGGTAGTTATAAATTTAATTGTATGTTCTTTCTGTGGAGACACAAGTGAACCCTGTACCACATAAGGAACTAAAGTTACACAAAAAGAATTGTGGCAAAACTATTGATGCTGCAAATATAATATTGTATACCCATGTTCTAGGGGTGATTGCCCAGATATGTACTGAATTAGGAATTGTGTGGGCCAAACCGTTATGATTAAAATTGACAACATTTCACAGAACGACAAAGAAAGCTCTCACTGGGATGGGAGTTAGATGTCAGGATAATTCGCACAATATATAATGTATGTGTCCAATTTTATTAGAGGGCATAATTATAGAAATGTGTATTTTTGAGAAAGTTAAATTGTGGTTCAAATCAATATGGGCGTTCCCAAATAACATGATAAAATATGACAGCTCTTTCTGACTTCCAACCAGAAGGAGGAAAGTGCCTCTGACCTATCACAGCCGTTGGGGTGTGGTTTGAAATTCTGCCCCTACCATAAACTGAGTGATATCACTAGACAGGATAGATATAGGAACTTCATCACACACAGACACACAAATTCCTGACTACATCCTGATTTCCACGCAGCGCTTTGTTCCTGACTTCTTCATCCTGTTCCAGAACTTTTTATCTTGTCCTGATCCAGACTACTTTGCAAAACCAAGGCCTAGCATTTGCTGAACTCTTTCTCAGTTAGGCCCAAATCCTGAACCATCCAAAACTTCAGGGAAATCATTCTGATCCAGTTTGGCTTGCTACCATCATGCTTGCCTGCTGAAATTCGCCATACCTCTAACCTACAGTGTCCAGTGACCAGAAGGGCCAATCCAATCCAATTTGAGGTGCAGTCCAATTGACCAGAACCGCCCAGTTGACCATTCCGCCAGAGGGGCCCTGCTGCCTGTAGACTGATCCGTGACAACCAGAACCTGATGGTCCAATCTGAAATTACAGGTGGACTGTAAGTATCAGTATGAATCCTAGTGACCCATAGTATATTTGCATTGTCCTATCCCAATCTCAATCTATCCCATCTTTAACTTAAGAACCTTTAACCTTGTCAGAACCATTCTTGCAACCCTGTTTACAATCCCAAAGTAATTGCCATAAAGAAAACGTAGTAGTATACGCCAAATGAAGAGCTACAAGCGGCTCTGCGGAACTGTGGAGATTCACGGGTGGCATTCTCTTTTTCTTAGTCATTAATATAGTTTAAATAAAACCAATCCGTCAATTTTAAAACCGAATTTCTGCTCTTCTCTGTTCTATTTTTTTCAAAAACGCCTCTCATTGAAACTTACATAACTACTTCAATGTTAGAGCTAGACTTCATTTCAACTCTCAGTTAAACCTACGACCCGTAGCTACATCCACAACCAAAAACCGCATTGCAAAACATTATATTTGACCCGTTTGTATTAAAAATCGCATAGTGAAATTTAGGTGTGATTTCTCATTTTTGCAAATGTTTTACACATGTCTTTTCCCATTCAAAGTGTTTCTTAAACTTCCATCCTGATTTAAAGTGTGTTCTGTTGCTCATATCGTAGCTCATGTTGGTTAGAACCTGTTAAGTATTGCTCTCGTAGGAATTTCTATCAATTTAAGGATTTTTGCACACTTATCCTTGTGTCAAAAAGCCATTTTTAACTGTCAGTTTAAAACGTGTAATTTTCCCAAAAATGGTTTTCTCTCTTGTTTGGGGAGGGAAGATTGCATTCAAACTCTAGACACTGTCCTTTCATTCCTGAATACCTGCTGCTTACTTACATCTGTGTAGAATTGCTCATTTGTCCATTAAGAACTTTGCAGGAGGAAACTTTAACCTAAGAACTATCGTTTCACAAGCCAAAACTGTTCTTTTTCCTTTGTTTTCTATTCTGTATTGCTATAAGTGATTGGCCATGTAGTTATGGTTAAGTTTGTGTTTCCATTGGAAGAGCACTTTCTGTGCGGCTTATAACTTCGCTCCCCCTGGACCAAACCTCACCAAAATTTACAAAAAAAGGTAAATATACCCCACTCTGAATTTTTTTGCAAAGTATGGTGAGGATTCGTCCAGGGGGGGGGGGGCAAAGCTATAGGGGGGCGGGTTCCCAAAACTTTATTTTTTCCCCATAGACTGAATGGGGAAAAAACTTTGCTCACTCCTACAGCCCAAACCGCTGTACGGATTTTCACCAAATTTGGACCAGGAGTATAGTGGCTTGGTCCAGAAAGTGTGCTTTTGCAGATTTGGTGAAAATCCGTACAGTAGTTTTTTAAAATGACCAAAAAGTAGGTCATAAAAAATTAGTGATATCAGTGTTCGGTCCGCAAACACACTTCCCTGTTCGCTCCGCGGACAGTGTCCGGATTGGCCAATCAGTTTGCGTGGTGTCCGCAGACAGGCAACGTGTTCGCTGATTGGATGGTGTGGAGCGTGAAGCGCGTCAGATTTTCGTTAGCGCCCGCCATCTTGGATTCGCAGACATCCGTGGACAGCGCGGTGAATCTTGGTTCAAAATTTGTATTTAGTAGAGTGTGTTGGTGTGTAGGAGTGTTTGGGGAGGGTGGGAGAGTATGGGATAGGTTGAAAGTTGTGTTTTTTTATGTGGTAGACGTTCTTGTTGTGTTAGATTTGTCTGCTGACATCACGGGTGTTCTGAAATGTTCTAAATAAACTGAATGGGGGGTGTTCTTAGGACTCAATATGTGTCCGTTTTGTTCACAAGCAACCAGAAACTGTTCTAAGAAAACTTGCGGTGTCCGGAAATGTTCGTAAATAAACAAAATGGGGGGTGTTCTGAGGACGCTGTCCATATTATGTTCGTAAATAAACAAAATGGGGGAGTCGTGAGGACACTGTCCGTATTGTTCTCTGGTAAGTTGAAAGTGTTCTAAGAACTCTCGCGGTGTCCTGAAATGTTGGTAGGGGTTGTCCTGAAGACGTTGTCTGTATTGTTCTCTGGCAAGTTAAAAGTGTTCTAAGAACTCTCGCGGTGTCCTGAAATGTTCGTAGGGGTTGTCCTGAAGACGTTGTCTGTATTGTTCTCTGGCAAGTTGAAAGTGTTCTAAGAACTCTCGCAGTGTCCTGAAATGTTCATAAATAAACAAAATGGGGGTGTTCTGAGGCGGCTGTCCGTATTGTTCGTTGTCAAGTTGAATGTGTTCTAAGAACACTCGCGGTGTCCGGAAATGTTCGTAAATAAACAAAATGGGGGTGTTCTGAGGATGCTGTCCGTATTGTTGTCAAGTTGAAAGTGTTCTAAGAACTCTCGCGGTGTCCTGAAATGTTCGTAAATAAAGAAAATGGGGGTGTTCTAAGAACACTCGCAGTGTCCTGAAATGTTCGCAAATAAACAAAATGGGGGTGTTTTGAGGACGCTGTCCGTATTGTTCGTTGTCAAGTTGAAAGTGTTATTAGAACTCTCGCGTTGTCCTGAAATGTTCGTAGGGGGTGTCCTGAAGATGCTGTCTGTATTGTTCGCTGGCAAGTTGAAAGTGTTCTAAGAACACTCATAATGTCCGCGGACATTAAGTGTTTCTATAGGCCATAGTTGATATATTTGACTCTGTGGGTGTGATATGCTGCGGTGGTTGTGGCCAGGGCATAGAGTGTTGGGTGCATGGCCGTTTGGCCATGCACCCAACACTCTATGCCCTGGCCACAACCACCTCAGCATATCACACTTATAGTTGCTTAGAACTTTGGGTCAAAAACAAATTTATAAGGAACAAAGTTATAAAATACTATGGGTGTGATATGCTGCGATGGTTGTGGCCAGGGCATAGAGTGTATAATATACTTAATGTTTGGTTTAGTAACTGGAGTACATGTATTTCTTGTTCATTTCTGTGATAAAAGAAAATAGCATGTTATTAGTATTTTGTAATTACGTATTACATTGTATAATCAACATTTTTTTTTACCCTCATATTTAGTAGATTACAAACCAGAGCACTGTGCAATTTGCTCAGTTTCTGTGTTCGTTGCTAAAGTCATTGGGTCTGTGGGAGAAAAAAAAAACCTTTTTCTGTTATGCAACAGTTTGTTTGTTTTCAGTGTTCACTTGTTTCTAGCTAATGCTTTATACATTGGCTTGTTGCATTTTTTTTGGAGCAGTAGCATATTATTTATTTGTTTGGATATTGTAAAATTTTGGAGCAGTTAGATACCAATTGGCGTATTCTAACTGTTTATTTTTTGCTCTAATTTAGTGGTATTCATTTATCTGATTAGTTCGTGTCAAATCTTTGGGCAGTTAGATAGCTTTTTGAATATTTATATTTTTTTACTACAAGTTTATTTAAGGTTTAAGTAGTTATCAAAATTTGGTTTTAAGAACATTAAATAAGCGTTTCTAAGATTTGCTGGTAATCTCTGCTTTGGAGTAATGGTACTATCATTACATTCAAAACCATCCACATTTTTTTTATATATATATGGAGTGTAGTGCCCTGAATTGGTTGTGGCTCCTGCGTGGTAGATTATACCTATTGTTATGAAGGTTTTCTAACCAAGTGATATTTGACCATGTGTGAATCCAGTCAGCTTGCAGTTGTTTTTGGTACCATCTGCATTGTAACGTATAAGCATTAGTATTACGTATTTACTATGTGTATTACTAACGTGGAACGATTATCTGAAATGCAGGTAGAACATAATCTACCATGGTTTGCATTTTGTACAAGTTGCTGAAATGGAATGGATTCACAATTAGATATTGATATATATATGAAGCGTTCATTGGGGATTTGTTCTTTTGTCACATTGTTGCAGAGAGTGCATGTATGTTTCCACATGTATAAAATCTGGAAGATTTCATGTATAGGTATGTTTTTTTCCAGTACTTGTAGTAAGCACATTAGAAATTCTTGAATTCCTGTGGATCTTCCTTTGAGTTTATTGTGAATTTCACCATTCCAGCACAGTAGTCCAATTGTTGTCTTATCCCAAAAACACTATACGTGTTGTTAGGATTGTTTGTTGCGTTTCTATGAAGTACTAACATTTGCAAACACAATGGGTCTGTACTGTGTAAGTAAATGTTGTCAACAATTAGTGGTAATTGAAATAGAATATTCATTGCTACATTTGCGTAGCAACTTACACCAACTATATTTGAGAGTTGGACCAGGTAGTTCTGTATCTGACTGCTTTTTTTGGAGTTTGTCTTCCTTCTTTGAAGAAGTACCTGGTTTACTTTCCCTAATTGATTCTTTTTTGCTTGTGGTACTTGATGAAGTATTAGTTTCTTTTGCAGTGACATCCTGTTGCATTTCTGTTTGATTTATTTTTCTTTTATAACGTTTTACTTTTTGTGGAACAGAATGTATTTTAGATGGGGGGTGTATAGTGAGCGAAGTCTATTGTATTCTAAAATGCAAGGAATATCAACGTTTACTTTACTTGCATCAAAGTTGATTAGAAATAGACCGTCAAGTGTATGTAAGCGTGATAGTGCTACGTAGCTCATGCCTTCCTTAAAGACTGTGTTGCCAATATCTATCATTGCTTTGTCTAGGGTAAGACCTTGTGATTTATGAATCGTGACTGCATATGCAAGAGTTAGAGAAAATTTTTCTCTGCGTACATACATGTCTTTGAAGAGAAGGAATCGAGCTGTTGAGCGTCCTATCCTTTTTACTTCTGAAAGTTTGTCAAAGAGAATATTGACAAACTGAATTTTGTTGTAACATGGGTATGTTTGAAAGCCAACAACTGTACCCAGTGCTCCATTAACTAGTCCTTGGTCCACGTCAAGGTTACGTTTAAGCATTACTCTGCAATTTAAGGATAATTGTAATATCTTTTCTAAGCCTGCTGTGTTTGAGATTGATTTTTCTAAACTATTTAGTCTTGGTCACACATGGGTAGTGTCATACCATGTACATCTAATTTGTCTGTGGCGCTAATTTCCATTATTAGTTGCATTTCTTTACTTAACATTATTTCACTGAATTTGAAACAGCTTGCAAGAGTTGGCATTAAGGCCATATAATTGACATTTTTGTGGGATAATTGTTTCATAATATCTGTAGCACATGCATTAACGCCATAAAGTGCATGAATGTGCCCGGTTTTCAATATTGCTTCTGCTTCTTTAGAAAGTATACCAACTCTGATACTTTTTAAAATGTTGGCATAAGTGAGATCTGCAGATTGACGCATGTTTTCTGTTAATTCTCTGTATTGGAAATGTTGCCAAAGGTTGACCTTTCCAATGCTGCCAACAGTTTTACGGCAGAGTTTGTGTCCTAATGTTTTAAAAAATAGGCTCACCTTTTACTGGTCTCAATTGAAAAAGATCTCCGAAAACAATGATGTGTTTTCCTGCAAAGAGCTCTTCATAGTTAGTTTTGAGTACTTCTTGTAATCTGAGGTGAATCAAAGCCAACATTAGGTTGGAGACCATGCTCACTTCATCTATTAGTAGCATTTTCTTTTGTTTCAATACTCTGCGTAGTTCCATTGCAGCTTCTGCAGAAAGTTTGTAATAGTCTCATTTGTTTTGGTGTTCTACTGGCAATAGTAGTAATCGGTGTAACGTGACACCACCTATGTTGTAGGCAGCTAAAGCAGTGGGGACAGTGACAACAGCTGACAGTTTGTTGTTTGTCAATTGTTGAAGGAACTTACTGATGATTTTGATTAGGAATGTTTTGCCAGAACCAGCTTCACCACTGACGTACAGTAGTATAGGTTTATAATTATGGCAGGAACATTCTTTATTTTCATATTGTACACCATGTGCAATTTGTTTTGTTACTTCTTGAAAAATGCTACGTTGCTCATTGTTTAGTTTTGATTGTAGTATAGTTAAGTCTTCTTTATCTTCATACTGACAAAATTTATTATTAGTGGTTCTCCCAGTGGTTCTTGGCTTCCTGTTACAGAAGGTTGACTACTGTCAGGAGTTTCTTTATCTAGTTGGGCCTGGAGTTCTTCTTCGTGTTGCTGTTCATTGTGCAACATTGTTTTGTACTGTGTAAAGTTTACATCAGTTATAGTGCTTTCATTTGCTTTGAAAGCATCTTCATATGAGTCATAGTTATCTAGTATTTCTTCTTCTTTTCTCCATGGTTTAAAGGGTTGTAGCAGGGACATGTAATATACTTCTTTATGTTGAGGAGCCTTTAATGACAATTTGATATGATTAATTAAATTTGGTTTGGTGAGTTTAACTAAGTTGCCTTCACAGTTTGTCACTCTGTATTTACCTTTTTTTTCATCAGGTTTTATATTATTTTTGTATGTGTAGTTTTGGGCTATGTGGTATAGACACATGGTTCCCAACGTATTACTTCTGTTTGGGTAGTATGTGTCCAATAAATTGTTTTTTAAAATGTCTTGGCTGTTGGGATCACTTTTGGCTATTGTTTCTATATCTTCGTATGATTTTAGAACTCTTTTTCTAGACTTAGCTGGACCAAGACTTAGCCATACTATATTTTCAGATTTACCATACAATGCAGTACCAGTTAAACGATCGGCTGCTTCATATGATCCACATTCTCTATGGGAGAGCATTTTTATGTCCAAGCTGTATAATTTCTGAGACACTGTTTTATCTGATGACAGGTCATTCCAGAGGTCTTGGAGCTCTGTCTTTTCTGCTTTGGTTAAGTATGCTGTGACATATCGTGCAACTGCAGTAGAATTGTCTGCAATGTACTGCACATCTATGTTTGCATTCCATAAGTGGGCAATGATTGCAATATAATCATTGATATATTTTTCTTCTTCTTTTCTTTTTATGTAATATGTATTTTTAGGTGACTTACCTTTAACACTATGTCTAACTGAAGACATGAGGTTGTTCACTTGACCTGTATTTGGAATTGGTCTAGGGAAACCAAATCGGCATTTGGTGTAGTATTTCCCTTTGTTTTTGTATTTGCGACGACAATATTTTCCACATTTGTGTCTTTGAAATTGTAAAATGTGTGCATGAAGATAACCATTTGTTGCTTCCAATGGAATTTCAGAAGTGATATATTTTTCAATAAACTGTAAAACAGTGGCATCACTGTCTTGCCCAAATTTAGGAGCATCTTTAATCTATAAACGCATGTGGATATGTGGTGCTCCTCTGGCTTGGTATTCTTTTCTCCAAAAGAAGTGTTGCACTTCTCCAAGGGGAGGAACAGTTTTATTACAAATAAAATGTATCATAGCAATGAAGCGATGGTGAAAATATCTTGAAACATTAACAGGATCCAAAGAACAAAGTTCTCCAGGTGGTAGTATATCTATGTTTGTTTTGTTTTTGTGTGATATGCGTAGGAAATCATGTAAATCTTCCCATGCATATTCTGCACAACTTAATGTAACAAACCAAGTGGGTGGGCCAAGGTTTCTGATCATACAACGTACATCTCCATGACGTTGAAACCAGTACTCTTTAGTACCACGCATATTTGCTAATAGATTTGTAATATTTGATTGTAAAACCTCATCCTTTTGTTGCACTTTTTGTAATAATTGTGTAGCTGTCATATTTTGAGTGTGATCCTGATTTTAATATGTGTGCAACTCTGTAACATAAAGTTGCTAGTTCACTTTCAAAGAGTAGGTGGAATATGTATTCCATATTTTGTCTAAATCTGGGATCTTCAGAATATATCCGTAATGAGCGGTATTCTGATGCTGATATTTGAATAGGTCTATCATCGTACCTTCCTCCTTTGCCAGTAGGAAAGAGTAGAGGAAAAGCACATGCTTCTATGCTTTTTTCCCATATGCTGATTAATGACACCATAGAAGATGCACTGGAAACATACCAAATGCATCAAACAAAAGGATCACCAGAGTGCAAAGGATGAATTGTATAATGGTCTAAAGTATTTGATATTGTAGCAGGATCTAGGAGCTCAAATTGACCAGTTTCTTGAATTATTTCAGTTGTATCCTTCAAGTTTTCTTCAATATTAATTTCTTTGTAATATTCATTAAGCCGGTCAAGTGGCACAACGAGTAGAGCGCTCGCTTTGACACCCGTGCAGAGTCTGTTAACGCAGGTTCGAATCCCGGCGGGGCCAAACTCAGCCTTTCATCCTTCCGAGGTCGATAAATGAGCACCACACACCGTGGGTAATAATAAGCAGCGCTCGGATACCTGAGGGTTTGTAGCGCTATATAAAAAAAGCCTAAAGCCTAATTAATTATTCTCTTTAAGATATTGCAACGCTTGTCTAACTTTATGTAAATCTACCAGCTGTTGCCATTTTTTTGGTCTTTTGTAGGCACTCCATTTACTAAGATAATTAAATATTGCTGCATTGGACGTTGCACTCCTAGAGTATGCACATTTTCTTTTAGATCTAATGGTAAATAAACTACTTTTCCATGAATGCCTTTTACCAATTCAGATGGAGGTAATTTTGCTGTTTTTGGTTGAAGGTGTATTATTGCTTGAAATGGGTGCACTGTTTGAATTATGATGCTCTCATATAAATTAAGTTGTTGTATGGGTTTTGGTAGTGGGTATAATTCCAAATTATTTCTGATAGCATGTGAAGGAGTTTGTCTTGTCAAGTTTTGTAGTGCAGTAACTGCAAAGTATTAGGGGCTCAGTTATTTCATATTTGTTTTCTGCTACAAGGTAGAGAGCTAATTCAAACCATTTAGAATCTTCATTGTCTTCTATTTTGTATGATAGGTCTTCAGTTTTTGTGTTACTTTTATAAAAAGTTCTGCGGCAACATACACACACATGGTTTGGTACTTCAGCTGATGTCCTTTTAAATTTTATTATTTCTTTTTTGTATGTGTTTAGTAAAAGGTTGCCATGTATAGAATTGTTGCTAATTTTGTTTAAAGCTATTTCATTCTGTAAGTGGCTTTCACTTCCAAAATAATTTTTCTGGATATAGTCAATTTCTTCTAGTAGGTCTTTTGCTGTACCATGTAGAAGAATGTTATTTAAATTTGCTAGTGCTAAAGCAGCACTTTTAGCATAGTACAGTTTATAGACTAGATTTCTTGTAGTTGAATGATGTGTTGATATCCTTTTGATATCATGGAAGGTGGTTTTACAGGTAGGTCCTGTAATGCAGGCCAATGAATGTCCTGTAGTCCTGTGTACTTGTGCACTGGACAGGTATCCATATTTTGCACTAGTTTAATTTGGATTTTGTCTTTGCTTTTTACATATTGATTGAGGTATTGGCATAAAGACTTGAAAAATTGTTTGGGAATGTTACACATTGACGTGCATGGCCATTTGTACACTAGATGTTCTGATTCAGTTGAATGGAGGGGTAATTCTAAGTTTTCAGGGCATATTTTTGTAAGGAGTACTTCTTGTTCCATTATGGTATTATTCACTTTTTCATAACCTCGACCACTGCTATGTATGGCAATTGTATTTGTTTGCTTTTGTTTGTACGCTTCTTCATCAAAGTATGGTTCTGTGCTCGTAGTGTGATTCCATTCGCCTCCGCAGATAATTAAGACATTCTTTCTGTTGACATTTTGTTTATTGAGAAGTCTTTTTTGTAATTTAGTTATTAGTTTTGTTAGTGGTTTCATGTTGTTTAACACTAAAATAAATAACTTTCTTTTGAGAAGAATTGCACGGTCTATCAACGCTTCTAAGATTAATTTCCTACGATAGGTTTTAAGCATTGAACCTGATTTCTCTCCTGTTTTTATAAGATTTTGAAGGACTTTGTGATGGTACATTTTGGCTAAAATACTTTTCTTGGTATGCTTACTTTGCACTATATCAAAATTTAAAGAAGCAGTTTTATCTGTAGTGTTAGCTGATTTTCTGTTAATTGTTTTCTGGTTTGTTTTACATTTTGATAGAGGAGGCAAAGTTTTTGTAGTTGAAACTTCTTGTGTGTCACTAAATGACTGTATTAGCTGTTTTGTTTAAACTTTTTTACAAATTCTGCTAGAGATGGATGCTTATGTTAGACACTTTTATTTTCATTTGCTCTACTTCTGCGTTGCTTTCTACGGATTTGACTTTTGGTAGGCATTCTTTAGGGTCTGTTGAAAAAAATAAAGAAGGTATGGGTTGGGGTGTTCTGCAATGTATGTGTGCTGTGTACATGAGTGTTTGACTAAGATGATAAAGATGTATGTAATGGTGTGTGATTGTGCATTGGGAACTACAACTAGTAGGGATGGGTATTCTTGAATTCATGTGCTACTAAACTGGGGTTCAGATGACAGAAAAAAGTAAGCTAGTGGTGTGGAGAGGTACACATAGCAAATCTAATGTATACAATGAAAACAGTTGTTGTTCTGTAATATCAGAATTCTAGCTGTTCAGTCGGGTAATTTGTGTGTCCAAAAATAGGAATTTCTGGGCCATTCTGGCTGTAAATGGCTGTTTAAGACATGGGAATTTTTGGACAGAATGGTGCACAATCTCTATTTTTAGGCACAGAAATAGCATGAATAAACTTTACAGTGTGTTTGAGTAATACTACAAATATTATGGTGATATTCTACTTGTTTTCTGAAATGAACAGGTTACTTCTTAGTTCTTCAAATTCGGCGGCTTCTTTTCAGGAGAATGGTCTTCACTGCAATTGTAAAAGAAACAAATTAGTAATTTTGTTTGTATGTAGCACTTTCTTTAATTTAGACATTGATTTTTTTATTGAAATCCTCAGCGCCTTCCTCAAAACCATTAAAACTATCTTATTTACATAATATACGTCGCACCAGTTCAATACATATATTTTCTTAATTAACAAATTGTATTGCAATGACTAACTGTAGCAAACAAAAAATATCTTTACTATGTCTTGTGAAATTCATAATGTACCACTGAATACCACTATTTCTGTAACTAAGCTCTTCCAGGTAATAGTGCCTCAATGTCATGCTTAAATTAAAGTAATTGAATAAATAAAAAATGTAAAAAATTATGTAATTGTATAAGTATTATTTTTTGAGATTTGAACATAGTGTGCATGCATGCAATTTTGTTTGAATATATGTAGTCTATATATTTCATTTAAAAAATGTTAGTTTAACATGATTTGAGTGTGTGTGTGTGTGTATAAAGAAAGTAAATAGTACAAAGGTTTATAAGTGACAGTTGATTTTAGGAGATTGAAAAAAAGACAGTACATTCATTTTACAGATTACACAAGCTAAAAGTCAGTTTGAAAATGTGTTCATGTACTGTTCAGAAAATATGCATACCTGTAGTTTGTGTTCATGCATATTGATATGCATGGTGCTGCAAGTAGAAATCTTGGAGACTTGTACAGTATTTCTTGTAGATGGTGCTTGCCAATGATATGACACTTGTACTCCGAGAGATTCACAGTACATTTGCAGTGCTGATCTATGATGATGCAGTTAGATGTAGAGGTCTTGAATGTGATTGGTGGATGGTCATGTGATTTCTTAGCTACATCCAATGAGGGAATGGCACAGAGAGTGAAGTGGAAATGGTAGAAGGGCTGTTCATGTTACGATATGTCCGTGGACATGGCGGTAGTTCGCGGCCATCGGGTGTTACATCCAGGGATTTTTGGGTTCAGAAGTCATGCAAATGAGAATGAGCACTAAAAGGGATTGGTCAGGAAAGTTTAGTGGGTGTGTTGTGCCAGGAGAGAGTTTCTCAGATACTCTTTTTGCTCAGAGAACAACAGATAGCTATGGCTGGGTGTTTCAGAAAACCGATTGTTTGGATTTTGGGAGATTCGTGGATACATTGGTTGAAGGTGCATGCAAAAAGCTGTGGAGTAGCTGTAGATCTTGGATTTCCACATGTGGAAGTACACTGGCATGGAGTACGTGCAAGGAAGTGTTTGGACTTGCTACCTCTCTGTGCTACTTTGGAGACCGAGCAACATCCAGACATAATTGTAATTCATTGTGGAAGGAACAGTTTATGACATGTCTGGAATTTCTTTGCAATTTACTATGAAAGAAGGACTTGGGAAGGTCATGGACATGTTTCCTAATTCTCAAGTAACAATTTCACATATTGTGCAGACAAATGTGGCTTCGTTCTTCTTCATTTGGTCCACAAATGGAAAAAGCAAGGCGCAATGTCACTAAGGCTGTTTGTGCCTTTGTAAGAGATTTTGGCATGTCCTCTTTTCACAATGAAAATATTATGTTTCATAGTACATACATTTTTCACAGAGATGGAGTCCATCTTACTTATGCTGGCAATCAGATTTTTCTGAGAAATGTACAAAATGCATTGCGACCTTTTTTAGTATTACAGCATCCATTTTGAAGTAGGTGTTGAGTATTTATAATTTTTGACATACAAACAACTCCCAAAGGCTCTTTTCAGAGCCGCCACTTCCTCCCAGAGAAAATTGCCATGGTTGTGATAGGGTTGCACCCCAAATTTCTAGATGTCCGCGGACTTCTAAAAAATACAAAGGGCCCTGCTTCATTTATTTTCACTTCTATTTTTTAACTGTGAAAGGCGGCTCTGAAAAAAGCCTTATTTTTTTTTTATTTTTGTAACTTTGTATTTTTTTTGGTTTTTTATACACGACACAATAGGAGAGAAGGGGAAAGGAGGGTAAGGGGGGGGACACCAACCACAGGGATAAGAAAGGGCGAGCTGAGAGAGGAAGATGTAGAGTGTGTTTTATTTGGGTAGTGAGCAGGTCTTCTCATGCTCTGAGACGATAGTCTCAAAAGCACTGCAAAGTCGATCCCCCTGCAGAGTACTGTGTCGTAGTACATACATACAACTGTGACCCTCGAAAGGTTAGGGTCAACAGAATTCTGCATGGCCTGTGAGGTAGCTTGAGGAAGACGCTGTCCCACAGAGGTGGTCCTTGTGGTGACAGGATCAGAAACGGAGGATGAAGTAGAGGAAATCAACCTACTACGCTCCTCGGAAGGTACAACCTTGCAAATGGCCCCAGAGTGAAATAACCTTAGGTGTCGCTTCATAGTAGTGGTCCCAAAGCTGTACGAACCATGCCTCCCGCGACTGAGCACTCATTGCAGGTGACACGGTTCGCACGCGCCTTCGGACCATTCCCATTAATGCTAAACAACCACCACACCCAAGACTCGCGCGTAGTGCGGGTGGTAGGGATTTCCTCTACCTTATTCTCGTCATCCTCTTCTTCCTCCTCTGCAACCTCACTCCTGTTCCCCTCTTCAGGCCCTTGGGAAGGTGGTGGTGGTGGAGGGGGTGGGGGCGGTGCTGAGGCAGGTGCAGCACCAGGTGGCAGTAGTGCAGCTATGGATGCCATCTCAATGATTGTGTAATCTGCAAGTTGCAGGAAAAATAGCTGTGCTCTGAAGAATAGCCAGAAACACAATGAGAATAAGCCCTAGGGCGTGGTCTTTTATAGGGGTGCTTGTACGCGGTTCGCAGACATGCGCCCTGTCCGCGGACAGATCGAACACAAAAAAAGCTTCAATAAGTTTCAAATAGTATTTAGAAACTCAGAATAAGTATGTGGGACTTTTGATATGGTGAGTTTTTATTGAGAAATATTGTGGATTACTTCAAAATGTACTTTTAAATTGTTCGGGGACACGAACAGTGTCCGCATTCAGAACACGCGCTCAGCATGGGCGCGGTCACATTATCGCTTCGCGAACATGTTCGCGAAGGAAGCGGCTGTCCGCAGGACACCAAATGCATCGACATTGGTTTGCGCATGCGCGTTGATGTTCTACGGACACTGTTCTTGTCCTGAAGTAATTAAAAGTGCGCCACACGTCAAACAGACATTTCTGGACACCGCATGTGTTCTAGAACAGTTTGAAGTTTGTAGCGAACAGTACGGACAGGTAGAGTGTTCTTCAGGACACCTCCATTTCCTTTTATTTACGAACATTTCAGAACACCTGCGCTGTCTGCGGACACCTACATTGATTTTTTTTTTTTTTAAACGGAAACTAATTACAACACAATATAAAAAATTAACTTTATTTAACATATATTAATAATTTATGATAGATAAGGTGACGCAGAAACGGAAACAAAAACAGGAGAATTAGGGGTTTCAACATGATTGGTATCCGGTGAAGAAGGGATGGAAGTCTCATCAAAACGTTTTGGGTTATGGAGAGGGTTTGGGGATAATTGACTGGGATATGGTGAGGGGGACAAGTACATGTAGGACAATGGTATGAGGTTTTTGTTTTTAAATGATCTTCAACAAAAGTTTTCAAATTATTAAAATTGGTCAACAATAAATCCATGTTTTCTTTTATGCTGTCAAGAGTGTTATCCATAACAGTTTCTTCAGAGGTATTTTCTATTTTGGTATGCTCTGTACAAAAAATATATATATGTTAAATGTATATAAAATAATAATTAAATGGTTTATATTGTTAAGTGTTTACCATTAGTTTCACTATCTTCTGACATTTCCTCGTGTGGGAAATGCTCCTCTAGCCATTCAAGAGTAGTAGACATTTCTGTGAGAAAAAGAAGATAATAATTTTTTTTTTATCTAATACAGAAAGTTTATAAATATATGAGTAAAATGAAGTACACTTACTATTTCAGGTAAGATATGTTCTAAGTACTCCGTAGGTCTGGTCTTGCTCTTAGTTCTGTAGTGTCTGAGAGGTAATTATGTTGGAAGCCAATTTATCTTATTTTGGTATATTCCATTTTAGAACATATTGTATTTAAATGAATGGTTAGTGTGTTACATATATGGGTTACATTTCCTATGTATTACTACATATAATGTGTATGTGTGCTGATTTTTGAATTTGTTAAATGTTCCTATTTTATGATATAACAATCAAACATACCCCCCCAGAGTTTTTAGGTAGTGGTACTGTTCTCCGAACATGTCCGCGGACATTAAAAGAGTTTGCGGACATCAGGTTCAGTAGAAGGGGTTCAGTATGTTCCCATATTACATGTACATAAAGTCAAAGTTATTATTGTTAAGTTGCGCTACTAAAAACCTATGAAATTCATTGGAAAAACTTTGTTAAAAGGACATTATGGTTAAGTTGTGCTACTAAAAACCTATGAAATTGAGTAAAAAAACTTTGTTAAAGGGACGTTATGGTTAAGTTGCGCTACTAAAAACCTGTGAAATTCAGTGAAAAAACGTTGTTAAAGGGACGTTATGGTTCCAAGTAAAACTGAAAAACCCTTGAAATTCGCTAGTTATGGTAAACTAAGCAACCATAACTCGCGCCACCACCGTGCACTGCTAAGCCTAACACCCAGGACATCAAAGATGACATCACAAATGTCACTGATGACATCACATGTGCATTTACCTTTCATGAAAAGTCTGTACAAGGGTTCCTTAGTGTAATGTTAATAAAAACAGTATCAAGGATTATTGGAATAAATATCAAGTGCTAATCAGTGCATTAAGCTATGTTTTGATATAAATAGCTTTCTATTATTAATTTCAATCCAGTATACTAAGATACTCATGGAGAAACATAGGCATTGTGTGCATCATACATGATGGAGATGCAATATTCATAAACTTGTCATGTTGAATAGTGAAAGGATAACTGTTTTCATATTAGAGTTTTACGTACAGTGAAACTTGTGATAAGTAGGTAATAAAACCCACTTACTACATAATTGTATTATTATAGATAAATCACAAAGAGACAACACCACATACAAATATGAATATATACAAGGGTATTGAAGTAAGAAAAAAACAGCAATAGTAGCAGAAAGTGTTCATAACCTAACTGATTACCTTTATGCAGAGAAATGATTGCTCTGTTTCAAATCTGTTACTTACCCTATCTATATATATCACATGACGTGTTTGGACACTAAGGAAAATAGTGTGAGTACAACATATTAAAAAAAATATGAGCATATACAGGGAAAGTACAGTAATAAAAAACATCAAAACTATCAGAAAGTGCTGAGAAATCTACTGATAATTTTAATGCACAAAAAGGATTGCTGTCTTTCAAGGTTGTGTCTTCCCCTATGTATATGTTTCATGTGATATGACTGGGACCACAAGGGAATTATTGTAATAACATACTTGAAGGATAAGGCTACGAATATAGTACATTTACAATTTTTAGTTCCCGACTGTTACTGAAAAAAATCATGTGGCCTAGATATGTCAGGAAAGGAAAAAAGGGAGAGTCAGACATGTGATGTCATCAGTGATGTCATCAATGGCATTTGTGATGTCATCTTTGATTTCCTGGGTGTTAGGCTTAGCAGTGCACGGTGGTGGTGCAAGTTATGGTTGCTTAGCTTACCATAACTGGCGAATTTCAAGGGTTTTTCGGTTTTACTTGCAACCATAACGTCCCTTTAACAATGTTTTTTAACTGAATTTCATAGGTTTTTACTAGCGCAACTTAACCATAACGTCCCTTTAACAAAGTTTTTTTTACCGAATATATATATATATATATATATATATATATATATATATATATATATATATATATATATATATATAATTTAAAAATGTGTTTTGATTTGAATTTTAAATAAATGAATAAATAAATATTTACCTTTACCAACCAGCCTGATTCCTGGTCCAGAGTGACCTGGGGGGTATTTTGAGACAGGTGTGATATGAGTGCTATATCACTCAGAATATTGAACCTATAGACATAATAAATAAGTATTTCATCTGTGCTTTACATGCTAGGTGAGACCCGGCTGTATTGCCGGATTGAAATCCTTAACAGAGTACGTGTTGACTTATTTTTTCAGGGAATCAAACATGTTTACAAGTGAGTTGAGTGCAGTTGTTATGTGAAGTGTGGGCACCAAAGGGAGCATTGCAAGTAGCACTTCCCGACTAGGGAGGCAGGCATGCATACTGTATTTTGTGTGGGCGTGATCAGAAATGTAAGGCACGGACCACATTGTCAAATTTTGTCAACATATGCCATTTTATTCGAATATTGGGTTGGATGAAAGCCTCACTATCCCTACCCTGACGAGGATTTCCCTGCCTAAAATAAACATAGTGAAACACTCTAACAAAGGATGTCTGTCCCTCACACTTAAACATACAACAAATAAACAAGGAACTACATGGCCGTTCAAAACGGTGATTGATTTCATAAAGTAACCAAAGTCGGGGGCATGACCAAGATGGCAGAGTAGTAGGACCACTACCTGCTCTGACCATGGGCCTGGCATTGTGCTGAAGCAGCAAACTAGTGTGATGTAGCTGACTGTCACGCACTCAAATGGGAACCAGAGACCGCAGCGTGTGAGGAGGGGCTGTGGGCAACCCGGCATCAAAACATTGCAGCTACTGCTGTCTTTGAGGTGCCTTGAGGAGGAGGTGCCTGGTTGCCCTACGGCCTCCTGCAGGAGCTAGAAAAAGCACGGCTCAAGGAGCAGTTCCGGCAGGGGCTGCAGACTCGTCTCGGCCACCAATTCTAATGGGCTGGGCACCACTGCTCCTGCACAGTGAGCCGGTGAGTCTAGAGCAGGGGGGGCCTCTCTCTCTCATGCTGCCTGCGAAGACAACAAGGCAGTGAATGTTACGGCTGCTGGGGCGGAGGGGGGGGTTGCATGCCCCATCCCCATAGGAACAACTTGAAACAGGACTGTTAGGGAGAATTCTCTTATGGCTTATTTCCCAAACCTAGCAGCTTTGCTGGATTTTGGGGGTTTGTTTTTTTCTTCTGCAAAGAGTGAGACTCTCTTCCTCCCACTCCCAGGCATGATTTGAGGTATGTCTTTGACTTTGTGTGTGCTTATGGGATCGTTTACTCCATAGGGTATCATCTGTTTTTAGTGTATGTGTTACACAGCACCCTCAGTGCAGTAACACAGGGGTGTCATAGTGACCCCCAAACATAGACTCCATACCCTGGGACTGACTACGGTCTCCCAGGGCATGTAAAGTCACCATTGACTTTACTAGTCCAAAATTGTGAACAGAACCAGTACAAACCATCATATTGTGGAAGTACTGGAAGGGGTTAATTCGATTGCCCCTGGGTCTGTTTCCAAGGGAGCACTGTCCACTCCCTCCTTGTTGAGTTTCTGGCTTGTGGCAGTGGTTACCACGCAAAATATTCCACCGGAATATTTCCTATGGGATTTTCCCATTGATTTAAAGATACCGCTGGTTTATTTATTTAATATTAAATCACTGATCACCGGTTGGGTCTTTTTGCCAGAACTCTTTTCTAAAATGGCATTCGTGTCCGTCTCTGTAACTCCAACCAAAGTCGGGCCCTTTGTTCCACTTTTTGGCGGGCTTCTCCACAGAAGCCCTCCAACTGGTACCACTCTGTCTGGGTTCTACAGGATGTGTGGGTGGGGGAATTGGCACCTGGACTGCGTTGCCTTAGCAACCCAAGTCACACTCTGTTCCGATTGAACCAGTGGTAAGCCGCCTGGCTCATCACTTAGCATGTTTGAGTGACAGCTAGGCTGTTGAATGGGGGTATTTCTGCATAAAAGCAGGGCTTTTGGGACTGGAACTTCAGAAGTCGCCACAGGACCTAAGAAATCAGAAGAGGGGAGAAGCTGAGCCATCTGCAACGACGACACCACCGGTGGAGCCCTGCTGCAATGACCTCACCACTTTCCCGACGACAAGAGAAGATCTTCTGCTGAAAGAGTCTTCTTTCTCTGAGCTGGTGGGATCAACCAGTTCGCCATTTCGCCTTCCAGGATGTCTCTTGGTAGAATCACCCGTGCCAAGCACCCCGGCGGCCGGATAGCCAAGCTTAACTACTGTGACCGCGAATACCAGGAGCACACCTTTTAACCGACGAACTCCACGGCTGGTTTCTTCCCTGGGCAGTGCAACGACTCCAAGTTTCCTCCTCGACGAGATCCTCTCTTCCCCTGGTCGAAACCACAAACTGCACCCGCTGCCAGGAACAACTGCCACCACTGGAGCTTCCTCAACTTTAAAGGTACTGTGTTCCACCTGGCCTCCCTTTCTACGGTTTGCTAAAGGTGACCCTTAAATCTTTGGCTTTCCAACTGGGTTGGGCCCCAGACCTTCTAACTTTATCTTTTGAACCACCCCAACCTCTTTTGAACATTTCTACAAAGACTTGGATGCACTTCTCAACTGTGTGATCTTGGGCACATTTCACCTTGCTCCATTTAAAGTGGGCCTGGCCTATGAACTTTGGCTCTACAGTAGACTGCCTTCACTAACTTGTTTTGGTCTCTTAAAAGTGTTGGGAACTGTTTTATCTTTATGACCTGCCTTTTTCTCTCCCTTTTATTTAATTATTGGAGTGCCATCTAAGTTACGCGCTCACTTCTGTTTTGACAAAAAGTGGTGTTTTGACTTAGACTTGTCTAGTAATTGCTAAGGGAGGTGTGTATACTTTTCTGATTGTGTTGGAACTTGCTTTTGATTTATAGTGCTAGTGTATTTTCTAAATTGTGTGTTAAATAATTATATACTTTTGATAACAAGCTCTGGTCAGTGTTTGCTTGCTCTACTGTGTTTTTAGCCCTATTGTGTATCCTCTGTATACTGCCTAACTCTTCTTGAGAGAGGTCAGACTGCTACCAATTGGGTTTACTGCTTACTCCTGTAGTCTTAATCTTTTTGCAATGTTCCCCAAGGGAACTGCACAGGATTCTGCCTACCAAGGACTCAGGATTTAAGGGGGGGCCACTGCCCTTAGCAGGGACTGGTAGGGTTGCCCCAGCTCGACATTCAAGCCCCAGGCTCCATCACAGCAACAATGACAGCATTTCACAAGGCCCTCTTAGTATTTGCAGGGCCGCTGGCCCCCAGAGACCCCAATAAAAGTATGGGCTGCAAAATCCCCTTGATTACAGCTGGTGGGTGTGTGCCCAAATGCCTGAAATCTCCACGGCTGAGGAAAAGCTTTCAATCTGCGTTGTGCCCATCACTGCCCCTATATGCTGCAGCCACACAGTGGGATTCAGGCTTATTTTCTTCCTATACAGGGAGGACTGGAGCTCCGGGCTGCATCTCTGGGCCGGCCAGCTACGGGCAGGCAACTACAACGGCTACCACCTTGGTAAAGACCCACCAGACCTCTTGCTAGCTCAGTGGGTAGCAGCTTTAAACTACCAACGCTGGCCCACGGCAACATATCAAAGGCACTGTCAGTGAACCTGCAAGCTTGGGATATTTAAATGGGCACCATGGGCTCCCACAGCCATCCTCCTGTGTAGGGCTACTGCACATTGGAAAAGAAGAGCAGCACTGGATCCGATTCAGAAAAGCAACATAAAAAAATTCAAGGGAGGTGGCAGACTATTCCATCAAGTGGTGCTTCCCAAGCCTTGTCCCACCAACTAGCACCCCTGGGGCGCTGAGTCTAGGAACTCGGTGCACTCCATGAGCTGGGGAACGGGCAGGAGGCTCCAGTAGCAGTAGGTGGGACAAACAGATGGCAACCCCCTACAGGGGTGAGCACGAAGACCCGCGACTGAAGCAGTATGTCCAAGTCCTCTAAAAAGTCTAAATGCTCCAACATCCAGGCTTTCTTGACAACGCCTTCCCACCTGCAGATGATATGGCAGATGACACAACTGTGGGGACAGACCATCCTCCGTCAAGTGCACCACTTCTCACATCTGAATTTCTTACCCAGTCTCTTGAACTGTTTCGGCTGGACATAAAGGACTCACTACATACATAGATAACTGATCTCCACGAGGAAATGTTGGACACGGTTTACTCGGGCAAAAAGAAGGCTGGCCGATGAGCTGACACTGGCAAGGCTCTGCCTACCCTTCACCGAGCCACGTAGGTGGAGTGGACTGGACCACCGTATTTGACGCCATGTTCTATGGAGCAGTAGTTCTTGAAGAGTTCTGTTTCAAGTTGACGATTTCACAATGCTTCTCCAATTTAAAAAAAATTCTATTCATTTTGATGGGATTTATAGCAATTTTTCGCCACGATCAGCAATTATTGTTGAGTCGGGTCGTATGGGGAGGCAGGAGGATATATTCCAACTGTTATTTCACTAACTGGTAGATACAATGGCGATGATCCAGGGGTACCAAGAGTTTATTGGGCCATGGGCAGTATCTACCAAGGGGAGCGATTTCACAGGGAATATGAAGCTTCATAGCTCACAGGGGGATCTCATACAGACGCATAGGGGGCATGGCATTGGCAGGATTGCTGTGGACGGTGAAATTCCATGGGAGGGGGGATATTTTTGTAACACATCATGACGGTTAATTTAGGGAACATTAACACCCGAGGTTTGAACACCCTGGGTAGACGTGTCAGTTGTTTAGGGAGTTGAAAAGGCTCCAGTTGCACATAGTGGTGCTCCAGGAAACCCAAGATCAGGGTAAGCTTAGAAATAGACTCTTTCCACACCAATTTTACTCCTCAGACAGCAAGCGAGCGGGGGTGTTGCTATTGATACATAAAGAAATGGGATTCACGCACATAGCAACCAACACAGATAAGGATGGCAGGTCCATAATGGTTGAGGGGAAGCTCCAAGGCAGATGACTTACCATACTCTCCTTCTACGCACCCAACTCTGCACAGGAACCCTTCATGCTGCGGTTGCTGGAAGAGGTGGGGAGAAAGGGCCAGGGGGGGGGGAAGTCATTCTAATGGGTGACATGAACCTGTTAATTGACCAGGCCAAAGACAGGTTGTCCTAGACCACCTACTCTACCACAGTTCAGTATCTCACAATCTGAGGAACTGTATAACTGACCTTAATGTGGTCAACATATGGCGAACCCCACATCCTGACGACACCGCCTACACATATAACTCCCATGTGTATTTGTCATCAACACTCATTGATTACATTTTTATCCCAACGGGCATGACTAAATTCATCCTCTCCTCAGAGATTGAGCCTATGACCCTTACTAACCACAATATGGTGACGGTGCAACTGAAAGACTGTTCCCACCACTGGAAGAAGTATAAATGGTGGCTTCCGCTGGGCATTTTGCAGGGGGCAGAGTGCTTGGAGGACTTAAAGGGAGCAGTTCGCGAATATCTTATTAATAACCACCCTGAGGACACCCTAGAGGGCATAAATTGGGATGCGCTGAAAGCAGATGCCAGGGGAGTAATTTCGGTAAGCGTGGCCGTGCCGAAACGTGCATGAGGCCGGGGAGAAAAACAGCTATTAGGAGAGGTAAGGATAGCAGATAAGACCTACGCCAAACACCCTAGTAGATGTCATTTTAGGGCATTGACCGTAGCTAAAATCCAGCTGAGACCTTGGGGACTCAAAAAGACGAACACACAAATTCTAGGAGCAGGGTGTGAGAAATCAAGGTTTTTCTCACCTGTTAGTCCTCGAGGATTTGTTATCCGCTGGCCAGGACACGCCCATCACTTTTGGATCTACTTCCTTGGGGTTGACCAGTGCGGGAGGATCGCCTAGGTGAGGGGTTTTAGGGAAGTGGGGATGAGATAGCCCATGGCGAGATGCCTTATTTCTCCCTTTCCCATACCCATGATCCCTCCTATTTGATAGGATTCTCTGGTGTTCCTAGTCCCCCCGACCCCCTATTTTCCCCACAAACACTGGGCAGAGGAAGAGGGCGACTGAGAGTAAGAATGCTAACTCTTACACATTGCATTGGACGTGTCCCGCTAATTGGGTCAGGCAAAGACAGGCAATTGACTCTAAGTGCATACATCTGGTACCAATTTGCTCTCCTCACACGGATAAAAGGCAGAACGTAGAGAGACACTCTGAGCAAGGTGGAACACAAGTACGAGCTGAACTTCGAGGGCAAAGGTGAACTTACTGGCGCAGAGAAACGGACTGAGGGATGAGAGCCACAGGTGAAGAAACCCAGGCGTTCCATGCAGGAGGTAGTTGCCTCCAAAAGGCCGCGAGAGATACGTGGAGAAGGCCGAGTACCAAACAAGAAGGCTTCATTGTGTTTCAAGGTCTCCCGCGACCCTCCCGGGTAAAGGGCTGAGTTGGGGAGGCGAGGCCAAGCCTGTGGGACTAGCCTTGACTCGTAAACTGGAAGACCGTAAAGACAATAGAGAAACACGCACAGCCTGTGAGTTGGTAAGCGATGTGAGAGACCAGTATGCGCTAAAGAAAGATTGAAGTGGCAACATCATATCGCACAATTGAAGGCTGCATGCGTGTGGATGAGACGCGAGGAAGGTCAGACCTGCGAATGAACCTTGAAGTAAAGATAGCTATAAAGTCAGCGATACTGAGTAACAAAATGGTCCAGCGAAGGGGGTAGCCCACTCGAAAGTCTCAGTGAAAGGTGAAAAGTTTACAGCGATAAACTGAATGAACTGTACAAACAAAGTGATTGAACTTGACCCAGAGAAAAGGGGAAAGTAAACCGTGAATGTTTAGCTTTGATCCGTAATACAGAAAACCTCTGAGACCAGAAAGCACGCTAGGAAATAACAAAGGAGTGTGAGTTGGAAGCAGAAAAGTCAAAGTGGTCCTGTGAAGGTCTATAGTAAAAACCACATGCATTCGAAAGTCTTTGACATCAGGAAACGGTCCAAGCTCGACAAAGGGGAGACCGAAGGTGTAAAAAATAGTGCAAGGGAACCCCTAAAGGATTTGATTTAAGCTTGGGGAAGGGAACCCCCTTGCAAGTGTTTTTCTTTTGAACTGTTTGTTTTGAAAGGTCTGAGCCCGACAGAGGGGGACCGATTTTAACATTTTGCTGAACTGTGTTTTGAGAAATTGGAAAGCAAGACTGTAATGTGGAAGGCTAGGCGGGGCTCGATCCACGTCTTGGACTGCTTTTGTGTTAAGAGCCCGAGTCAGTGTGTGTCACCTTTCCTACAGGGACCTCCTTGCTCCGTGCTGTCCAAAGTAGGGAGGAGAGCTGACTCAGCCACATTTATTCATTATATTTGACCACTGACTTTCCTTCGCATACATATTATCCTTTTCACACTTTGATTTGATGGACTCAGCTGGGACTGTTTTATTTATTATTTGATGGTCGAGACTACTCCCATTTTAGCTAGAGGGCAGATTAGGAGTTTCTCCAACCCCATTGAAACTTCAATAAACGTTTTACAAATTGTACCTTTTGTGTCAGTCTCATACTTGTGATACCATGCCTCCCTTACAAGGGGATCGTACCAAGAACACTTCTAGCACACCTCCTTGGACTGCAGGCGAGCCAATTGTTCATTCACACTATCTCAGAGTCCCAGGGGAAGGAGTGGGGAGATGGGGGCAAGAAAGAGGAGCTATTTCATGCCTTCTGTGCTGTGCTATACCTCCAGTGCCCCGAACTTTTGAGGACATCCTAGCATACTTAGAAGAGGTGGAACTGCCTCAGCTGGCCGAAGGCGCGAGGGAATGCATAGAAGCTCCAATACATACTCACAGAAGTTATTCAAGCTATTGAAATCAAACAAGGCCCCGGGTCCTGATAGCCGCACTGCCTCCGTTTACGAATCCCTGTGCCAGATATTAGCCAAACTGATGGCTGATGTGTTTAACTCTATAAGAGATGGTGGCCACCTTCCGATCTCCATGACGGGAGGCCCAGGTAACCTTACTACCCAGGCCAGGAAAGGACCACAAATAATGATCTCTATATAAGCTGATAGGTTGGTTAAATGTAGACTCCCAAGATATTCACGAAAATGTTTGACCACTAGGTTAGATAAGTGTATGCCCCTGCTTATTCACCCTGATCAGTCTGGGTTCATTAGGGCACGGTGTACAGTGGACAATATATGGAGATTAATACGTTTAATAGACATGTCTGGGGGGAACTCAAGTCACTCGCTCATATTGGCGCTCAATGCTGAAAAAGCATTTGACTGCATAGAATGGGGCTTCTTGCGGGAAGTCTTGCAAAAATTCAACTTGGGTCCCAAAATGTCCCAGATGATACTCTCCAACTATGATGCTCCCTCAGCAAGACTGCTGGTCAGTGGGGTCTGACAGCAGCGATCCGGACCCCCCAGAATAACTGCATAGTGTAGAAGATTAGATCGGCCGCTGTGGACGGTACCCTGGGTTTAAAATAAACAATGCCAATTTGGAAATCCTAGGTTTAAACATCCCCTCCCCGACTGAGAGAAGATCTTCAACGGGGGTTCCCCTATACATGGGCCGCTAAAAAGTTTAAATACCTTGGGCCAACATAATAAGTAAAACTGGGGACCTTTTTTGGGCTAATTATCCGGCCTTCGTGAGGACTCTCAGGAAGGAATTAGATAGATGGGGTGCCCTGAGGCTGTCCTGGTTTTGCAGAATGGCGGTAGTCTGGATGAACATCCTCCCACGATTTCTTTACCTCTGTCAGTCGATTACGATCACTGGCACTAAAAATACAATCAGTAAATGGGATGCCATATTGCTACAGTTTCTGTGGGGTGGGGTCCTCTCCAAGAGTCATCAAGATCACACTATACTCAGCCAAGGCCCAGGTAGGTTTGTCATTTCCCAAGCTTTGGAATTATTACAGAGCATCACATATTTGCCCCTTGCTTGACTGGGTACAAATGGATTCTGGGAAACTATGAATACACATGGATCAAGCTGTAGCAGGAAGACATGTATGGACGCAACCCTGGTTGCCCTGGCGCGATTGAGCCTCTACGTGAACCTTATCACTAGGGCATCCCTGGAGGAATGGGACAGCATTAGCAAAGAGAAGGGGACTATCACCTTCCCCCTCCCCATACACCCCATTCATTCACAATGATGACTTCTCTCCCGGGAAGACCGGGGTTTCCTACGGTGGGCAGAGAGGGGTATAAGTAAAATGGGGGACTTGGACAATCTGCACTTTTGAGGAGTGTAAGGAAAGGGGGGGGGGCTGCATAAATTAATAGATTCCGCTACATACAGGCAAGACACTGGGTTCTCCACCCTGTCAAAGTGTGTGGGCAACAAGAGAACTAACAAAGCTAGAACAAGTGTTCCAGGAAGCGGCGGATGCTAAGGGGCTAATTTCTAAGCTGTACAAATCAATACTCACCCAAAGGATTAGAAAGACGCTTCTACTGTGTTGGATGGGAGCGGGGCTTGAGGTCCCTCTGGAGGACTGGGAAACGATCTATGGGGGACATGGGGTCTCGCTCTGCCCATGCCTGCAGGCAACCAGAAGAAAAATACTTACACAATGGTACAAAACCCTGGCCCGGCTACACCACATTAGCCCAAAAAACAACACATTATGCTGGAGAAGTGTGTGAGCTGGAAGTTACACTTTTGCACGTTCTGTGGGATTGACCGGTAATACAGGATTTCTGGTTAGAGGTGAGATCCAGACTCAGATATCCTACAGGTGGAAATCCTGGATTATCTATTGTGTGGGTTCTGGGACTCAGTGAATTGTGACTGAACTTAACTATGGCTGATTTGAAATTGCTGATTCACCTCCTGTTGGCGGCTGAACTCTCTCTTTTCCACTTTCGGAGGCAGTCTGAGCCTCCAATGATTAACCTGTGGCTTGATAAAGTCTGGAATGTCATGGCTATGGGGAAACTGTCAGCTAATATCAATTGCTCTCAGATGTTTTTCATGACTGTGTGGAGACCCTTCTTGTCTTACATGCAAAGACTTTAATGCCCTCTCCTGCCCAGTGAGACTACGGGCACTGAACCTAGTAGATCTACCATGATTGAGTAACCCTGTTTTATTAGCTATATATACTACCTATTCAAACGCTTGACCTGAAATTTATTTGGAATACTCCCGGAAGCCGTGAGAGGGGGAGGAGGGTTATATTCAGTTGTTAATTGCTTCGTGATTTCAGTACCAGATGATTCCGGAGAGTGTTACAACTTAAAAACCAATATAATCTTGTTTAAAAAAAATAATAATAAAATAAGCAAAGTCTCTATTCAAAACCTGGCAGAACTCCCCTTCCCCAGGTTTTAAATGTGATTCTGCTTCACAGTTCAAGAAAAGAACACAAGGAAATCCTGCTTTGTGACCAAGTTCCAATATAGTCTGATTTAAGGTCAGTTTGTCAACAGAAAGTTCCAACACATAGATTATAAGATTCTTCTTCTTTTAACAGGTTTTCAGTTCCTCAATAGCAACAATGTTTATTTGCCACTTCAACTATTCCTCATAACTTCTCCACTACAGTCTTGCTTGTCTTTTCCTTAAAAACTACTAAAACAAACAGTGTGCCTCATTCGGAGTATGGCGGTCCGGAAATAAGGGTGCTGGTAGGAAAGTACCGGCACCCTTTCGGGAGTGCCATACTATGAGAATGCTGCTAGGGGCACAGATCCCACGACAGGCCTAACCTACCGGGGAGTTCAGGCCCCCCTACCACCATGGTAGTCACAGAAGCACCAGCGCAGCGCCATTCACAACGGTGCCAATGCTTCCATATCCCCATTTCCACCGCCGCCGCTCGCGATATCCCGTGGCACCAGAATATCAGGCAGCTGTAAGGGTGTTGTGGGGTTAGCACCAACCTCTTAATGAGGCACAATGTCTCTGTTAGGACCCCCTTGTAGCCCTTCTCCAACTTTCACTTGGCCTGCTTTCTTGCCAGGCCTACAATCTGAAATGATTTTAGATTCAGGTGTACTCTCATGCCTGAACAGCTTTTCACAACAGTGCTTTTTGTATTCAATGTCAACTGACAAGAGATTATACCACCCTCGCAGCATTCAACAACTGACATCTTCAAGACTCTCAACACCTTTTTCAGGGAAGACAAGATTCACATTGATACTCCAACACTTTTCTGTAAATGAAATTCCTGTCCTTCTGGACACTTGTCCCTAGAAGGATAGTCTTTTCATCACTCTTGTTTCCCAGCTTCACAAACAACCAAAGACTGACAGAGATAGGCTCTCCTTTTACCTCTCCCCTGGTTTTGACAAACTGTGGCCACCCCAACATGTACCAGTTTTGTTTATAATATGGGCACTTAGTGCCAGAGTATACATCCCTTGCATTAGCCCCCTTCTGCTGTTTGTAATATTGGACAGATTGAGTTTCTTATTTCCAGCCTCTCTTGGCTTGGGCAATGCTCACTGACATCAATGCTTAAAAAATGTTGCCACCACCATTGGTTGGGTTTTCCAGAAAATCCCACTTTCAAGATTGGTCATTTAGCTTTTGTTCATTCAGATTTAGCTGGTTTTCCCGGACTAGATATGCACCAATAGCTTGGGAACCACTTTTACTCTTCTGCGAGTGCTGTTTCTGTTTTACAAATGTTCGGTATTGTACATCAGCGTATGAATTATTTGTATTCACACGTGAGTGCAACTCTACACTCCTTCTACTACTACGTGAATGCCTCTCACTTGCATGCCTGCATCCCGCCTGCAAGCAGGGACAGAGCACTCCAGGGTCAATCACTGGTCTCCATGTTCGCCTCTGTTCCCCTCGTGTTCCACAGGACTTCTACTGCTCAGGGTCTTCACGATCCAGTAAACCTCTCTGGTAAGCTTGCCTTCGTTCGTGCCACTTCTGATTGGAGCGCCACTTGCTCCGGAGGCTCCCTGGTGCACCCCAGCCACCCGAAACAGCCTCCTGCACACTTCCCGCAGCTCAGCCTCTGCAGAACGGGTCACAAAATGGAAAGCCTTCCTTCTGCTTGACCTCTGTACTTCAGGTTTCTGGGGATAAGGACCCTCCCGGGACCGAAAGCTCGAATCTGCCCTGCAATGGTCTGGGCATCCTCTTTCCTCCAGCTTCTGTCTGGGCTGCCAACTCGAACCATGTGCCTTCTCCATGGCCTGCACCTGAGGGGGCCTTTTAAGCCTCTGTCTCCTTCAGGTGTGGGTCATCTGCATTAAAGAACTGACCAATCCTGCCACATTGTTCCTCTTCAGCCCTCTTCCTCGTACCAGTACTTAGGGAATGTTGGGACTTGAAGTCCCTAAAGGAAAAATTAGTGTTTCTTCTGTTTTACTATCAAACCCCAATTTGTTTCTTGTAATGTTTTTTCAAGGAACTTTATGAGAATGACTCATTAACCCTGATCGTAAACATAAAGGCAATTCTTTTACACTATTGTTATTCCCAACTTTCCTTTGTCTACCTCCTTGTGTGTAAGGGAGGTTCTTAGCTTTATAGGTTTCCTGAACTTTAGAAGGAACTTGATTTCTCTCCAAGTCCAGGAATGCATGAGTGAGTTGACCCTTATTTCTATGGATATCTCGTGGGTCAACTAGATGTTTGTTACAACGAGCCATTACAGACTTTGGCATTGCTGAATCATCCTCTATTGAGGATGATGAATGCCATATCTCATCCCACAGATTCTTCTCACTTCCCTGGGCCCTTTCTCCTCCCACTTGATACTCCCACAGAACACCCCTCCTAAGGTCAGGATCAGGAAGCTTCTGCCTTTGCCTGGCCACCTGGGAGGAAACTTTAGGCAGGGATTTAGTGAGTGATCTGTAGGATTCATCACACTTGACCCTTATTAAATCAAAAGAAAGGGATAAATGACATTGCCTTTTAGAAGAACACTGCCCTTATGCGTGGAGTTACTGGTGTTGCTAGCCAAGTTGTTAAGTGTATTCTGAGTGCAGGCTGCAGTAGCATCACAAGGAAAATCACCCCCCCTAATGTACAATTTGTCATTCTGTTTCCAAAAGTCCTATGGAAAGGAGCACTGTTGCCCTACAGTCTAGTGTCAAGCGGTGACCAACATTTCATCAGCAGGATCCATAGCAGCTGCATGTTCAGGCAACAGAGATCGCTCTGGCTGCCACCAATGTAAGGATGGTGTTAGTCTGCTGTGGCTTCCCCCACTGTGTGGTAAGAGTTGCAGATACATTTTAGCCTGTCCTGACCGCATTTGTGCCTTCACTTGTGAATCATGTGCTCTAATAGTGAGTGTGGACTACACAAGTTGGTTTGAAAGGTGTGGCCAGTACTTGAAAGGCCCCCTACGTCATGGGTTCTTACAACAAGCATTGCCACAATTTTAGCATCTGAAAGCGTGGCTTTGTGTGATGTGAACCCTGGCCAAGTACTCATTTGGTTTTGGAGTGTAGTATGCAGTGCATGTGAGAATTTTCCTACCGACTATATGAGAGAGAGTTTTCAACAAACTTGTATGAAGTGGCAGAGAAGCTTCTTTTCAGGTTTTGCAATCAGGACTTGACATGGCTGATTGTGTGGAGAGTTGCATGGGCACGAGTTCAGTCCTCATGACTCTTCAATGAGGACATCAGAATTTGCTCATGATGTTCAGTATAACATTTCTGGACATGCCCTTTGATGGTAACCATCTGTTTGGGGCCAACGCTGATGAATCCTTGTCGAGTCAAGTATTTGGATCTAGATATTCAGCAGCCTTTTCATCCTGCTCCGTGGGGATTGTGTTTTCAGCCTGTACCCTTTTTGGCCTACCGGACACAGGTCAGGGACCCTCCAGCAAGCAGCTGCAGTGTCAACCTTCTCTCCAAGGTAGATGTCCTGGAACCCAAAATGCATGTTTCTGATGGACTTCTTCCTCCCACAGATTTCTCATCTATGATAACCATCTCCCAGCGCAGCTGCTCTAAGGAAACCTTTCCACCACCATGGGATGCATCCCTGCTCTGCATCGGATCAGCCAGTAGCCTCTACAGATCCCGCGCCAGACATGATGAGGGGTGGGGAGGCAGTATATATTGAGGCGCTGTGACCTCTGTTCCTTTTTTTCTGCGCGCTCTTCTCGTCTTTCGAACACCGCTATTTACTGAATTTTCTTCGACGTCTTCTCAAATTCGTTGCAACGCCCAATCAGATAAGGACTTTGGGTTTTAAACCCTGCATGGATTGTGGGCGTCAAATGTCAGTTTCAGATCGGCACCACATCTGCCTTTAATGGCTTAGTGAAGGTCATGATGCACAGGACTGTGTGGTGTGCCAATCAATCACCCAAAGGCACTTTGAGAGCATGAAGCTAAAGTTTTCACCTTCCTCCACAAGGAAGAAGGTGATAAGCAGACCCATTCGAGGTCACTGGGGGCAGACCACGTCAGACACGAAAGGACAAAAAGAAGAAACACCTCAGGAGGTCGAGATCCCCTAAAGGTTCTTCGTGGAATCATTCTTCTTAGTCTTAGAAAAAACAAAAAGAGGAGCCACCACTTCAAGAATGACCAAGAAGAAGTGGCCCTGCAGGTACCCTTTCTCACTCATTCCCCAGAGGAATGGGAGGCGTTCAGGCTGAAGATGGTAGACATCTTCGCCTAGGCACTGGCAGCTTCAGCCCTGAAGCCAACAGCCACAGCTTTGGTGCCGGCAGTGCTGACTGTTAAGGCCAAGAAACAGATCACACCGTGTTTAGAAGAGCCAGCAGGGACTCCGCAATGAGACGCAAGAAGATTGCAGCAAAGGTCCACCCAACCCGTCTCTGGATGACAGTCCCCCGACTTCAGGTCCCTGTCTAGCGGTGCCATTGAAGGCAGAATCGCAAAAGATTTCCTCCCGCTAATCAGCGAAGCATACATGTCCCATTTAAAAGACATTCATGATGGCGAAGGAGATTCTTTCCCTTTCAGGCTGGAGCCCTTCTACCTCAGAGTAGTGAGACTTCCCAGAGATGTTTTATAGGGCACAAGGTGGATTGTTGGACCTGACGGCCGCAATTGGCCTGCACTGCTCTCCAGAGGTAGACCTGCTCCCTGCTGCCACCGCTGGCAATCCATAGGCCGCTTTTCAGCCAGTGTCTCATGGTGAAAGCGGTCGACACCTATCGGCTCCTTCAGGTCCAAAGGTGCAGTACGACCTTACTGTCCTCCTGGATGAGGGTGCTACAAAAGAGAGTTTATTACCTTTCAATCAGTGTAGGGGGCCACTGATAGAACTATGCCCCAAACCGGCTTAATTTCTCCACGACCTGGCCAAGAAACATAGGCCGGCACCCTCTGACCCCATGCTTCCCCTGAGAGTTTGAACTGTAAGATCGCCTCTTCTCCATCTTTGCCCCCAGACAAGGGAGAGCAAGAGACTGGATGCATGGGGTAGGATGTTTTTTGGCTGGAGGGCGTGGCTAGGAAGCCATGAGCTAGGACGTGTCTCAGGCTGTATCCTGCTGATCCTTCCACGATCCTGTGGCAGTGCTTAAAGTGGGCTGGGGCCGGGCCCCGGCAGTCTCCAAAAAGTAAGACTGAGCCGGGGCCCTGCCGGGGCCCCGTCCTACCGCAACATTGGCGGGATGCATTATCCCGTCGCGGCCACAGCCGCGACGGGAGATGCGCCTGCAATGAAGTCTGGCAAGCTGACAGAAGTAGCAGCCACAGCGACGCTGTGACTGGCTGCCACTTCCGTCAGTCATAGTAATTGCATCTGGTGACCCCTCGCGCGAGAGGTCACCAGAGGCAGTTACTGTGCCTTTGTTTCCCCAGGTCGCAGAGGCTAACCCTCGGCGAACCTGGGGATTCCTCGACATATTTCGAGTTTTATAAAAGATGGCTTTGAAAGTACACATTTCAAGCTATCTTTTATAAAGCTTTGCCGACGGACAATTTTGTCCGTAGTCAAAGCTTTATAAAAGATGGCTTGAATTGTGTACTTTCAAAGCTATCTTTTATAAACCTGAAATGTTTAAAAAAGATGGCCTGAAAACTAGGCAAACCGTAGGATATGCACACAAATATATATAAATGTTATATATTTGTGTGCGTACCTTATTTTGGTTTGTGTACTTTGCAAGCCAGCTTTTATAAATGTAGAAATATGTTACATATTTCTATGTTTAGAAAAGATGGCTTGCATAGTACACAAACCATAGTAAGGTACGCACAAAAATATGTAACATTTATATATATTTGTGTGCATACCCTACGATTTGTGTACTTTTTAGGCCACGCCCCTCCCACAAGCCACGCCCCCAAATGAGGGCCCCCCCTCGATTTCTTACCCCACTTAAAGGCCTGTCCTGAGGTATACGGATACCTAAACTGGAGTACGAGTCACTGTAATAGCACCTTTGGCTGTGGGAACGCATATGCAGTACAAAAAGAACGTATCCCGGAAGAAAACTGGACTATAGTGCGGCAATTGCAGTAGAAACTGTAACAAAGGCGGACCATGGAGACCTCCGAGAAAATGGCTGCCGGACCCGTATACATTAGAAAGGAAGGGGAGACTCGGTGAAGAAGTGAGCCCGCAGGGTGATTGTAAGAAAAACGCCAGTGATTCAATGGAAATGTAACATGCATTGCTGGCCAAAATGGATATAAACCCTTAAGGATCCGAAGCAGAGTGAGCAGCTGAATGGGGACGCCGATGGTGGAATCAGAGCCCCTCATAGTGTGAAGTGTGAAATGGCGGGGCGTCTCCAGCTCACCGCAGCAGTGCATCTGAAATAAGGGACGCATAAGCCCTACCATACTGACCCACAGTGGTGCACGGAGGACGGCTGGAGTGCGAGCGGACAGTGCCGAATGTGAGGAAGAAGGCGGGCAGACGGGTGCAGGTGGCTCGGACTGGCTCGCGGCCAAGATCTGCATGCCAAAACATCAGTTGCGAGCAGATAATTACGGCGTGGACGGATACTTTATACCAGATGAGGGAAGCTCTAACTGCAGCTGTACACTCTGCAGCTGTAAGCACGAGAAAACTGGATCAAAGACGTCTGCGGCAGCAGGGTACACATGAGTCAACCAGTGATCGGATAGAGTTTGGGGCACATAATACTGCGGTTGAGCACTGCAAAGAGAGGAAGGGCCCCACCCTGAGATCAGCGCACTCAACACAGAAGAGTGAGCTACAACTAGTTAGTGTGGCCCAGCAAGACACCAGAAGTTGGGGTGCTCCCAGGGACCACGCTGCTGGCGGCAGCAAGCAAACTCAATAGGGTGGACACATGGGATGCCCATAACGAGGTACGAAATGGCAGGCTGCTGAAGAGGCAATACTGAACCCTACGTGGGTGGGGTTCTAACCACAGCTTAGACCCCAGCACACACAACAAAGCCGGAAGAAACACTGAGGTGGACCATAGCCAAGGGCTGGAAAGGGCCACGAAACAATAGGACCTCACTGCATGGGAATTGGAAGTCAAGGCTCTGTTGTCCCGTGAATGGAGCCCAGCGTGACAGCTGGAGGACAGTGCAGCGAGCCGACTACATCTGCTAGGTGCTGCAGCAGAATTAACATTTGGCTCATATACGGATACTAGAGACGAAAATACAAGATCGTGGCCAGCAGACAAAAGTGCGCGGCCTGGCATCTAGCGGGCTGCACGCAGACGTCTCGTCTTGGGTTCAGCGGAGGAGGCATCAATCAAGTTGGGTCATAGTACATGGCGTCCAAATCAAGCAAACCCATAGGCAAGCAGCCATTGATTGACATATTCACAAAATCGTCCCATGCAGGAGGGATGGCGAAACCTCCCGAGCGCAACAAGCAAGAAGAAGCCACCTTAACAAGGGATAACCGTCAGATCCTGGATGCAATTGCGGATTTGAAAGTGCCATGGGTATCCAAGTTGGGATCTGCCATCGCAGACTTGAAGATGTCCCTGGAGGGGAAAATAGATGCAGTCAGTGTGGATGTCAACCTGTTGAGGCAGGATGTGAGGGGCTTGGCTGAACGCACAGGCAGATTAGAAGTAGAAGTGAAAGCGAACACAAGCAGCTGCACCACCAGCGCTACGGAGGTCGCTGCGCTCCAACAACAAGTGCGCAACCTTGAGAGCAGGGCGGAGGAAGCAGAAGGAAGGGCGCGCAGAAACAATGTCCGCGTTGTCGGACTCCGAGAGTAAGTGGAGAGCCCGGACCCGACTAATTGCATTGAGAATTTACTGCTGCAAGAGATTGGAGCGGTTTCGCTCACGCAGGGGTTCGCGGTGGAAAGAGCACACAGGGCCCAGATGAGGAAACCACCGCCTGGGGCTCCCTCCAGAACGATCATTGTTAAAATTCTAAATTACAAAGATCGAGAGAGGATTCTTGAACATTTTCGCAAAGGAGGTACTATCAGTAGGGCGTCGGCCACCATAACTGCATACCCAGACTACACCTTCCAGGTACAGGAAGATTTTTGGCTCTTCGAGCCTTGGTCTCTGGCTTGTCAAGTTTTCCTATTGCCTGTGGTTAGCCATGGCTGAAGCATCGGAATACATCACCGAAGGGGAGATTCTGGAAGGTTTAGAGGCCCTTCCGTCATATTCTGCAGTCTGGTCTGGACCATGCAGACTTTTTCAAGGACGCTAGCCACACGCACGGTCTTGCAAAAGATCTCTTGCCTGACATGGTCAGGGTTTGCTACTCACGTCCAAGTAAAAACTTGTTTGACACCAATGTGGACAAGCCGCGTCAGACATTCCAAGCCTATAAAGCTACCGTCAAGTAGCTGGGGCTGGCTGTACAACCTGTAAACCAGACGGGCGGGGGAAGGGCTTCCCGCCCCTTTGCCACATATGCCCAAATAAGTGAGACCAAGTACCACTGGGCAGCCAAGGGCAGTGCCGCCCCTAGGGGCAGGGTGAACCTTGATGACGGGCTTCCACCTCCACTGTGCCTTTCGCAACCCCTGACGCAAAGCCTCTCAAGTGGACTTCTATCATCTGTCCGCTGTGGGAGGCAGAATATCCCTGTTTGGCGAGAAATGGAAAACTGCCACCTCAGATGCCTGAGACTTATCAGTGATTCAGTAGGCATACTGCCTCCCTTTTTTCTCTCGCCCTCCATACCACCCCTCCATGCCACCAACCGTTGCCTTCGGAACCTATCCTACTGGAGGAGATCCTTCAGTTTCTAGCGAAAGGAGCCATTGATGTGTTATCCTGCTCGGAATGAGGCAGGATTGGTACTCCACCTACTTTCTGGTTCCAAAGGAGGACGGCGGTCTGAGACCCACCTGTATCTGCGACTTCTAAACATGTAAGATGTTCAAGATGGTCCCTCTAGCCCAGATCCTCCAGGCCTTGGACGTGAATGACTGGCTTGTCTCACTGGATCTCCAGGGTGCTTACCTCCTGTGCTTCTTGTGAATAGACATGTGGAAGTACCTGAGATTCAAAGTAGGGAACTATCATTTCCAGTCAACCCTTTTGGTCTTTCTTCAGCACCCAGGTTTCACCAAGGTGGTAGCTGTAGTGGCGGCTCACCTCGGGGGGGGGGGGGGGGGGTGGGGAAGCATTTATGTATTTCCCTACCTGGATGACTGGCTTGGCGAACCCACTCACCAGATCTAGGATTGTCACACCTATACCGGACATGCAGCCAAGTGCACAGCTTGATATTCTCCCTGAACTTCAAGAAGTCTAAGTTTTTGTTGTTCCAGTCCCTCCAATCGTAGGCTTGGGATACCCACCCGAAGACTTGGTGACGAACATCTGCAAGATGATCCATATCTTCCAGTCCCAGAAAATTGTTCCATTCTCTGCTTTTCTGCACTTGCTGGGTCTTATGGCCTCCTGCAACTTGATGGTGTGCATGAGGTTGCTACAGTGTCTCTTTAGCTCACAGTGGTCACAATTTCAGGGACGAACATCGGACCTTCTACTGGTCTCGGAGAGAGTTTCCTGAGACCTGCAATGGTGGTCCATGAAGGACAACCTTCTGAAAGGGTTGCTTTTGTTTGTCAACCTTGGCCACAGGTGACTCTAGTCACAGATGTATCCCTTAAGGGCTACTGCACCTGCCTCCAAGACCTTACGGTGAGTGGACTGTTGTCCTCTTCAGAGTGCCAAGACCACATAAGTTTGCTGGAGTTGGGAGCAATCAGGCTAGCCCTAGCCTCTTTACTACCCTCTGTGAAGGGGACAGTGACTTGGGGTACTCCTCAGATGGACCTCTTTGATTCCAGTGTAAATATGAAGTGCATGTGGTTCTGCTTCTGGTCAATTCCTCAGAAGGGAGCTCTGGGGATACCTTGATGGTTGAATGGGACTTCAACCTTCTCTGTGTGTTTTCACCGATCCCCATCATTCCGCTAGTTCTCAGAAGACTGCTTCTGTTCATGTCCACAATTATCTTTTTCGCTTCTGACTGGGCTTGAACAACGTGGTACCCAGAGTTGCTGGGTATGGCCATCTGCCCTCCCGGGCATCTACTGCAGAGGGCGGAACTCCTCTCCTACTCGGAGTGGGTAGGGTCCTGCTCCCAAAGCACCGTAGCCTGAACTTTCTTGCCTGGCTACTAAATCTTTAAGGTATAGGGAGTGGGATTTGTCAGAGGACTTTCTGGAGGTGCTCCTCGCTGCTAAATGACCCGTCACCAAATGTATGCTTGCCTGCAGGTGGCATACGTTTTGCTCTTGATGCTAGGAAAGGGATCTGGATCCTGTGACGAATCTGGGGATTTTGCCACTTCTCCCCTAGGGGAGCCCCTTCCCATGAAGCCAGGGAGGTGAGGCTGATCCCACAGGCCCCCTGGGGGTGGTACTCAATGGGTGGATCTCATAGGGCGTGAAGCCCCCTATGGAATTAATGACAATCCAGGGAGAAGATGGTATGCCCAGAGCCCACCTAGCCCTTACCAGCCTTACTCATTAACCTCCTACAACACCATCCCTAGTGTTCCTATCGGTTTCCTTAAAACCAGTAATGAAGTAGTACTAGGATGATGAAGAGACCAGCTGAATCGCTAGAAGTCCACAAGATCAGTACTGAGATGCGGAAGATGTACAGAAGCATTGAAAGCACCTCTGTGAACCCTAATGAGCAGCCTAATCTATAGACTTTGATTTGCCATGGCACAGCTGAAATAGAAGAGAAAGATTGAAACACTGAGAGAGATCCTCCCTGGAGGTACCGGGCGCTGCAGAGCCGCTGGCAGGAGGTGAACAAAGCAATCGGGAACGGGAATCTTACCCGTTGGCAGAGACGTTCCGGAGAACTCTGCTGTGGTCTGGCCGTGGCTGGAAGCCGGAATACCAAGCGCCAGCTGAACGAGGAAGCTTGAGAGTGTGACGCAACACCCGAAAGCAGGAAGCTGCTGTGGAGCCACTGCAGAGCTCGGACACAGGAGGAAGTCTCCGAACCTGGGTGAGAGACCCAGAAGCAGCAGACAGAGAGCGGTGAACAACCATAGGAGGTTTGGGAAACTGGGAGGCCTGCTGGGAACCCTGAGAGGCTATACTGCAGTGGGACACTGGTCCAGGACCCACACCCAATAAGGAGTGGCCTTCAGAGCCATCTCAGTCCATGGAAATTTGGAGGACCAGGACTGCCTAGATCACAATAGAAAGAAAACCAATAGGGGTGTGGGACCCAAGAGAAAAAAACAAAAGGGGTCTGGGACCAGAAAGAAAGAATACCCGGAAGGATAATGAACCAGTTACAACAATTGAGAATCCAGAAGAGCCAAGAAGAGATTGGGATCCACACGCAGTAACGAACAACATCCTAAACCTTTGTCATAGTCAGAGCGCCTGGCAGGATAGTGAATCAGGTAGGCTGTGAACATGATGAGTATATTGAAACCCAAGGGAGAGGAAAGCATACCCCCTGGTGTTTATCAACATTGTGGAAAAGATCCAAGGGAAGACAATCATTCTTTTGGCACTGTAAAAGCTTGAGAAACCCCAGGGGGAGGGAAACATACCACTTGGTATGTGTGGACACTGTACAAGGAGCAAAGAGGCAGGATTCCTTCTCTGGACATTGATTAGAATCTGATCAAGACCAGGAGGAGAAAGATACTTGTCCAGACATTGGGGAAAACAACTGTGAAACCTGCGAAAAGTCAGGGGAGAGAGAGTCCTTGCCTAACACTGTTAAAATACAAAACCTTTTGTCGTCTGTGCCTTATTGGAAATTCAATCCAAGGACCCTTTTTGAGACTTTTGATTTGCATCCCTCTAGAACATCATTTCATTTGTATCACCCAGAAGTGAACTTTCGACTATCGTTCCGGGGAAAGAAACCATTCTTCTGAGTTAAGAAGACTGTTAGGGAGAATTATCATTCAATGGCTAATTTCCCTTACCTAGTGAGTCCCTCAGCAGCTTTGCTGGATTTCTGGAGTTCTTTTTTTCCACTTGGTAAGAGTGTGAGCTTTTCTCCCATGTTTTGCCATGTGTATCTCATCTGTATTTGTGATTGTGGACTCTGGAGTACGTCACTTCAGTAGCCCCCTTCTTTTGTGTGTTACACAGCACCTTCAGTGCAGTGACACAGGGTTGTCTTTTAGACTTCCCACCAACTCCATTTCTGGGGCTAACTACTGTTCCCCAGAAAAGGGTAAAGTTGCCATTAACTTTACTTAGTCATTTAGCCACAGATACAGTACACCCCATCTTACTTGGAGTACTGGAAAGGGTTAATCCTTAGCCGTTTTTTTTCTGGACTTTTTGCTTAGAAAAAGGGATTCACCCAATTTCTCAAGCAGAACACATTACCTTATTCAATGAAGAAGCTGGTGCCACAGCAGTTGTTTCTGGTAGTTTCCTGCAGACCCACGGTTCCTGGAGCTTTGGCAAGGAGGACGTATGGAGGGGTCTGCACCACACAGGGCTGAAGCCGGCAGCAGCGAAAGTGAATAAAAGGTGCGCTCCTTAAAAACAGGAGAGGCTCTTCAGATGGCTATCCGGACCACTACAGCAGTGTGCAGCGATTTCGACCACAAAGAGGATCCTCTGGCTGTAGAAAATGAGCTGGTCATCCCCATCAGCCTCAAGGGAAGAATACTCCGGACTGGATCTTCTCTGGTCGTCGAAGGGTAGATAGCTTAGGACTGCAGCAGGGCTTCACCGGAACGGAATAGTTGCAGCAGCCGACTTCTTCTCCGCTTCTCTTCGGTTCCTTGTAGTTCCAGTGGCGACTGACTTCTAGCCCAAGAGACCTGCCTTTTATGGGAAAATCCCCCATTCACACAGCCTGGCTGTCAATCACGCAGCAGGGGGGTTGTCCTGCCCGGACAACCACCTCAGCCAATCATTGCAAAGTGCAACTTGGGTTTCCTAGAATACCGTGTGCAGGGGGTGACTACACCCCTCCCTCAAATTCAGCCCACCTAGACACCCAGGTGCCTGGAGGAGGGCTTCTTGACATAAACCTGCCAAAAGACAGTGAACAAAGAAGGCAAACCTGGTTTGCCGCGCAAAGTAAAACACAAGAAGGATTTTAACAAAAAGAAATGGCGAATAAACCCGACCGGAGCCAAAAGAAAAAGTATTTGGTCAAGCGGGTTTAAGTTTGAGGCTAATATAATAGCCTAAAACAATACCATGTTTATGTAGTATAATTGTGGTAGAACAGTTAGGGTACATACCACTGTCACCAGCCAAGTCTAAATGTTAGAAGAGCGAAACAATGCTCTAGAAGGTACAGATAAAAAAAGGGCTAAGGATTAACCCTTTCCAGTACTCAATGTAAGATGGGTGTACTGGATCTGTGGTAAAATGACTAAGTAAAGTTAATGGCACCTTTACCCTTTTCTGGGGGACAGTAGTCAGCCTCAGAAATGGAGTTGGTGGGAAGTCTTAAAGACAACCCAGTGTTACTGCACTGAGGGTGCTGTGTAACACACAAAAGAAGGGGGCTACTGAAGTGGTGTACTCCATAGTCCACAATCACAAAAACAGATGAAATACACATGGGAAAACACAAGTAAGAGTGGGAAAAAAAGGTGCACTCTTACCAAGTGGAAAACAAACTCCAGAAATCCAGCAAAGCTGCTGGGGACTCACTAGGTAAGGGAAATTAGCCATTGAAGGAGAATTCTCCTTAACACTTCTTCAAGCACTTCCTCCTCATGAGTTCCCAGCAGATGACAGGGTTCCTCAAGGACATGGTCAAGGAGGTGATCGTGCAGGTTGTGCCACCCCAGTGTCGTCCTCTGGGCCCTCCGCCTGTTCCTCCAGCGCTGCCAGTGCCTGTTTCTCTCCCGGTCGTCCAGCCTCCTCCGCCTCCTCCTGTACGAGCAATGCCTCCCCCTCAGAAACCGTTGGATCTGTCTTTGGTCCTTGATCAATGGGGATCCCAATTGGCCCCTGTGTCCCAGTGCCCGCACCCCCCTAAATCTGGAGAAAGGGGGAGGCAATGAGGGTGATAATGACGATGACGCCCAAGACGGCGAACCCTCTGCATCTCTAAAGGCCATTCATGACCGCCTTCGGGGCTTTGCAGAGTTCTTGGGGGTCTCTCTCCCCAAGTGGGTCCTTCAGGAGTCAGGAGTGCTAGCAGGGGTTTTGGGCAAAAGCACCACGATCCGTTCAGGCCTCCCTCTCTAGAAGTATGTCCTTCAGGTGGCAAGGAAAGTCTGGGAGAAGCCCAGGGCCAACGCCCAGATGAACAAGAAGTTGGACAGCAGGTTCAGGCTGACCGATGGGGAGCCAACCTTCCTGGCCTCCTACCCTCAGACCCATTCATCGGTGGTGGCTGCGGCCTCATTCTATTCTAAACCATGGTCTTCGTCAGCTTCCTCCTCGGGAGCTGCCTCCAGCGGTCTTCCTAAAGAAGACAAGGTCCTCAAGTCCTTTGGCAAACGATGCTATGCCATATTGGGGCTATATTTTGGGGCAGGCCGACGCCCAATTGGCTGGGGCTAAACAGAAGCTGTGGAGAGAGCTTGAGGAGTTTCTGCCTTACCTCCATTTGGAAAGGCAGGCCTCCTTTAAGGCTGGTCTGGCAGATGCCTGGACCATTGCCTAGGACCTCATGGAGTCCTCGGTCTCCCACATCGACACAGCCAGCAGAGGGCTGTGCTTGGGAGTCGAGATGAGATGGATGGCGTGGATGCATGCCACTACATTTTCTTCTGATGTGCAGGAACGGATCATGGGTCTTCCCTTCGAGGGCATGGACCTCTTTCTTTCGTCAACCAATGAAGAGTTGACAAAGAAGAAAACCTCTATGCAAACCGCCAAATCCTTGGCTATCCTGACTAATCTGGGGCAGAAGTAATTTCCTCAGGCTCAAGGCAGGGCTGAATTCAAACCCTGCACCTTCACCGGGTTTCGTGACCTTGGTACGCGGAGGCCTGACAGGTCGCCCAGCGACAACAGGAGGAAGCAGGAGAGGACTTTGGACAGGTTTTTCTGCTCCTCCTCTTCTGCTCCCACCTCTGATGCCACAAAACAGTGGAGTCACAGTCAGGGAACACAGCTAACCAGAAGGGGGCTAACTGGCTCTTTTTCAGGACAGCTGAAAGCATCTTTTTAAGAATCCGTGCATCCTATCTTTAGTCTCCATGGGATTCATTCTTCCTTTTCATTTTCCTCTAACAGCCTCTCCTCCTCCTCTTCATCAGATTTGGTCCCCGGCTCTTTTACGGGAGGTCATTTCGCTCTTGGAGATGCAAGCCGTGGAGCCAGTTCCTCAGTCAGACAGGGGCTCCGGGTTCTACTCTAAGATTGTTGTAGTACCCAAGAACAACCAGGCTGGCCTGAAGGTAGTCCTGTACCTGTCATTTCTCAATCTGTCTTTACTGCTCGAACACTTCAAGATGATTACTCCTGCGCACATAGCAAAGTCACTGTGGGCAGGGAACTGGATGTGTTCCCTAGACCTCAAGGATGCCTACCTGCATTTCCCCACCTACCAGCCACATTAGAAGTTTCTGCGGTTCACGATTATTTCATACCACTTTCAGTACAAGGTGCTTCTTTTCGGTCTGAACTCGGCCCTTCGTGTCTTCACAAAGTTGATTAACGCATTGGCGGGTCTTCTCTGCTTGGAGGGTCATCACCTATGCCCGTATCAGGACAATTGGCTGGTGAGGGCAGGGTCACCCGAGGGTATGGTACATCCCTGCCAGAGTTGGTGGATATTCTTCATCAGCTGGGGTTCTTGCTCAACTGGAGGAATTTGCAGTTGTGCCCATCCCAGGAACTGGTCTTCCTAGAAGTGCATTGGAGCACGGTGTTCAACAGATGTTCGCCACACCCAAGAGGTTCCTTTCCCTTCGAAAGGAGATAGTGCACTTTCTGGCCAACTAGACCACCTCAGCATGGTGGTTCCAGGACCTTCTGGGGCTGATGGCCTTCTGCATGCTCACTGTGCATCGCCCTAGTCTCAGGATGAGGCGCCTCTGGCTCCACCTGGTGGCCAATTGGGAACAGTAGACGGGGTCTCAGTCCGACAGCACCCCAATACCCTCCTTCCCGCTCCTCCTGCCCGATCTGCTTTCCTGGTTGATGGATGGCAATGTTTCTGTGGGAGCCCCCTTCACCTGACCGCACCCCCCTAACCTGGTGGTTACGACACTCCTCTCTTTCGGGCTGGGGGGGCTACTCTGGAGGGCTATGCAGTTCATGGGGCATGGTACAGTGTGGAAGCCCTCCTGCATATCAATCTGCTTAGGCTCATGGTAAGTGGGCCTGGCCCTCAAGGTGTTGCTGCCTCTTATCAGGGACAGGTCTGTTCTTGTCAGAACGGATAACTCTTCAACTATGTTTTACCTGAACAAGCAGGATGGCACCCGTTCCGCCCCCCCCCCCCTCCCCTCCCCTCCCCTCCCCTCCCCTCCCCTTCTGCATTGAGGCGGTATAGATCTGGGAATGGGCCCTCACGGAGCTGCTTTGAATTTCAGCAGTCAGCATCCCTGGGGACAGCAATGCGAACCAGCTGATCCGCTTGGGGTTCAACACCTAGGAGTGAGAGTTGCAAACTGACTCCTTGTTGCCCCTGTTCCAGCGTTGGGGGTTTCCAAACCTGGACTTACTCGCATCTCTTCTGAATTCCAAGTACCCCCAGTATGCTTCGTGGGCAGGTTGGGGATCTCTGGGAGACACCTTCCAAATCTGTTGGCATGGCTGCAGGTGTTATGCGTCCCCCCTCTACCCTCCTGTGCTCCATCAGACCCTCTGCCCAAGCTTCGGTTGGCTGCAGCCTCATCGCCCCCCCACTGGCTTTTCGAGAGCCTGGTTTTTGGATCTGCTGCAGTTGTGCTCCAGGAGCCCGTCCAACTTCCCATCTCCAAGACGGGCTTTCTGACACAGCAGGGCGGTGCTGTGGAACATCCAGACCTGGCCAGGCTGGCAATGGAGGCCTGGTTCCCAGTGTTCTTCCCGAACCCGCAGACGGAGGCCGAAAGGGCCCTGCATTCTTTGGACCTCAAGTTATATCTCTCTGACTAAATCCTTCCGGAAGTCCGGGGCATTGTTTGTCACTCTTGGGGGCTCCTCCCCCAGCTCTCAGGTTTCCAAGGCTTCAATCGCTCGTTGGATGGTTCAGGCCATTTCTGAGAAATATATGGCGATAGGCAAACCAGTCCCGAAGGGGATCCATGCCCATATGGTGAGGGCTAAGGGCAAGGCTGTCGCCTTTCAGAGACATGCTTCCTTGCATGTCATCAGCAGGGTGGCTACATGGGCCACTCCATCGGCTTTCTTCAAGCACTATTCCCTGGACGCCAGCTCCTGGCGCAATGCTGTGTTCGGGCCGGCGGTTCTGAGTAACCGGTTTGCTTCTTCCTAGGCATGAGACATGTTGTTACGGCTCTTCCCTATGGTCTTGTTCGGTAGAATCGCCCACAAGGATGGAGGAAAGGGGACTGGACCTACAAGTAATTAAAGTTACTCACTATAGTGACTAGAGTACTCCTAGTTCATAGTCCCTTTTCCTCCATACGTCCCACCCACCTTACCCTGGTCGTATGCCAGGGGCTAAAATGTAATAAGTGTATCCAGGTATCTAAGCGTCCGATGTTTTCAAAGAGAACTTACTTGAGGCGCCGCAGGGCGCTGCCTCGTCGGGGCATTCCCGAGGCCGTGCCCCTGCGTGCTATACTAAATTTAAAAAGGAAGCTCAATTGTTTGCTGCCAAAGGTTCGGTATGCAGTGATAAAATTGCGGCAAAAATGTTGCCTATACAAAAATTTGAGGCAAAAATGCTGTGGTTTGACCCGGTAAAGGTGTGCCCCATTATACCATTTAAGGGTGGCGTGGGTGTCCCCTGCTCCCCTTAAATGGTATAATGGGTCCGGGGGTTGCAGGGGTGTCCCCCGCATCCATTACATGGATTGCGGCTCATAGACTACAGCATTTTTGCCGCGATATTTTGTAACCACAGCAATTTTTGCTGCGATTTTAACACATGGAACCAAGGGTTCTGGTACCATCCCCATGTTGGGGGATGCCCCACAAGGAAGGAATAAAGGGGACTATGAGTTCTCTAGTCACTACCGTGAGTATGTTTAATTTGCCCATGCCCATCTTACAGCAGGACATCTGGGGCCGCTAAGACTCCAGGGCAATTTGTAAGCCAATTTTCGGTGGCATGGGGTGTATGCTGACATCACAAATTTCGAATGAACATGCACCCTGTGTGAGAAAACTGCAACAAATATTCCTCCACCGGCCCCTTTGCAACCTCTCCCAATTATTGATGTTCCATTCTCAAGTATATTATAGGACCTTTAGAGCCCCCGAAGTTGGAGAACTGATTTCTACTGGTAATATCAGATTACGCCACACTATATCCTGAGGCCTTCCCCATGCAAAACAACATCTCGCAAGAGATACTTAAACACCTCATCCCATTCCTATCCCCGGTTAGGTTTCCCCAAAGAGATCCTCACGGATCAAGAGACAGCGTTTGAGTTGGTTAATGGCTGAGGTTAAACAAGTCCTTCATATTAAAACCCTTAGAACATCTGTTTATCATTCTCAGACAGTTGGTCTAGTAGACCGGGTTAACAAAACATGAAAAAGTGTTCTTTAAAAAATTGGTCCAAGCCGATGGGAGGATTTGGGATACCATGATCCCCTGGAACTTGGTTGCCCTTTTGTAAACACCCCAAGCCTCCCTAGATTTTTCACCACTTGAATTTCTTTACGGGAGAGATCCACAAGACCTGTGAGACATGCTGAGTGAGACCTGGGAAGAAAGGGAGAAGGCCATATTATCATTGTCTCAAACTTCCCAGCGTCTCAAAGAGCATATGGCAGTATTAAGATCTATAGTCCATTCTCATTTGAATAAGACGCAAGAGCAGCAAAAAGGCTAATTAAAAGGCTATCAGCTGATCCTTTTCTATCCGCCAGAGGGTCCTTGTGCTACACCCCACTTCAGAGCATAAGGTGCTTTCCCGCTGGCATGGACCATACAATATCACAGAGCAAACTTGCCCTTGTAATTACCATATTTCCCAACCACACATATGACCCAAAACCCAGATTTAGCATGTCAATTCTTTGAAGGATTGGAGGGAAGACATGAAGACCTTTTAGACCAGTTACCAGATGTCTTTTACTGTGAACCTGACTGAGTCAAAGGAGTTTTCCATCCTATCTGCACGCCTCCAGGTGAAGTCATCAATTTAAAACAATATAGGATCCCAGAGGCACGCAGAAAATAGTTCGACAAGAGGTGGAGAAGTTGCTGGCATCCAATATAATAGAAACTTCCCAAAGTACCTCTTTCTCGTCAATATTGGTCAAAACCTGATCAATCGTGGAGATTTTGTATGGATTTTCAGACATGAAATGCAGTGTCTTAATTTGGCAATAATAGCATACCTGGAATTGCCGACCTTATTGATCAACTGGGCTCCACAGTATACCTCTCCATGATTTATCCAACCACAGGCTATTGGCAGGTCCCAGTAAACCCAGGGGCTATTTCAATTCAAAGTCCTACCTTTCGGACTTCATGGTGCCCCTGCTACGTTCCAAAGGCTAATGGAGCAGGTTCTACGTTTTTGTGGGGCCGACTAGGATGACATATTCATCCACAGTAAGACCTGGTGGGAACATATGTTCCACCTTTATAAAATCACACAAACCTAAGAAAAGGGGGCCTTACAGCCAACCCTAAGAAATATCATCTAATCCAATCGGCTCATCCAAACCGAAAAGATTAAGGCTGTACAGGAAACCCCCATTCCTAAAACAGTTATTTTAGAGCTTTCCTTGGCTTAGTGAGTTATTACAGGAGTTTTATACCCAATTGTTCCACCATTACCTCCTGTCTGACCGACAAATTGAAAAACATAAAACCTCAAAAATTGTCACCCGAAGATGAAGCCTGCCTTGATACACTAAAATCCATCCTTTGCAGCGAACACTTGCTAACATTGGCCATTTTCAACAAGGTGTTTATCCTCCAAATAGACGCTCCAAAGTCAGTTTAGGGGCAGTGCTATCACAGGAATATAATAGTATAGAACATCCCGGCTTTACATCAGCTAGAAACTCTTTACAAGAGAAAGAAACTATGCAACCATCGAAATGGAAGCCTTGGCTATAAAATGGGCTATTGGTTACCTCAAATATTACCTTACAGGTAGGAAATTCAGGCTAATCACAGATCGCTCACCCCACACTAGGACCAGGAAGAGAACAACTGACTGACTAGGCGTTCTCAAGATCAGTACTGAGACGAAGCAGAGGTATGGAAGCATAGAGAGCACCTCTGTGAACCATACTGAGCAGTCTAATTTTTGTACACTTCCTGTTGGCCAGGGCACAGCTGAAATAGAAGAGGGAAATTCAAACACAGAGAGAGATCCTCCGTGCAGGAACCGGGAGCTGTGGAGCCCGTGTTCAGGAGCCAAACAAAACAATCAGGGACAGGAAGCATACTCATCTGCAGCGACATTCTGGAGCGCTCTGCTGTGGTTGGCCCGTGTCTGGAAGTGGGAAGACGAAGCACCAGCTGATAGAGGCAGCAGGAGAAGGTAGTCCGCCTGGGACGCGACACCCGAAAGCAGTTACCCGCACCAGAGCTTGGATGCAGGTGGAGGTCTCCGAACAAGGGTGAGAGACCCAGAAGCATCTGGCAGAAACCGGTGAGCAACCAGAGGAAGATTGGGAAACTGGGAAGCTTGCTGGGAACCCCGAGAGACTATACTGCAGTGGGACCTGGGCCCAGGACCCACACCCAATAAGGAGTGGCCTCCAGACCCATCATCTTCATGGCAGTCCCTGTCAAGGTGGGCGACCAGGACTGCCTAGATAAGAGAAAGAAAACCATAGGGGTCAGGGTCCCAAGAAAAAGAAACCAGAAGGGGTATGGCACCCGAGAGAAAGAAACGAAAAGGGTCTTGGATCCGAGAGACAGAAACCAAAAAGATCTGGGACCCGAGAGAAAGAAACCATAGGGGTCTTGGACCCGAGGGAAAGAAACCAAAGGGGCCTCTGACCTGAGAGAAAGAAGCTAATACCACAGGAGTCTGGGACCTGACAAAAAGAATACCTGGCAGGATAGTGAACAGTGTACAACAATTGAGAATCCAGAAGAGCCAAGAAGGGATTGGGATCTTCATCCAATAACAAATAACCTCCTAAACCTTTGTCATAGTCGGAGCACCCGGCAGGATAGTGAACCAGGTAGGCCGTGAATACGATGAACTTATTAAGAAACCCCGGGGGAAGGAAAACATATCACCTGCTGTTTATGAACTTTGTGTAAAAGAGCCAAAGGAAGACAGTCATTTCTTTGGCACTGTAATAGACGGAGATAGACCAGGGCAAAGGAGACATACACCTTGGTATTTGTGGACACTGTAAAAGGAGCAAAGAGGAGGCTGTACTCCTTTGGCCTTTAACCAGAATCTGATAAACACCAGGAGAAGAAAGACACCTGTCTTCAAGTTGGAAAAACAACTGTGAAATCTGAGAAAAGTGAGGGGGAGAGATTTATCCGCCTAACACTTTAGAAAGACCGCTCTGCGACCACACAGAGCAATCTTTCTAAATCGAACTTTCAGCCCCTGCGATGCACACAAGTGCGCACAGGGGTTGACAGGCTCACCAGGACCCAGAAGAGCCGTCTCGGGAGTGTGGGTGTAGTGAGTGTGTTGTGCTCGGAAGGGGCGGTGGGTCGGGAAAAGAGTGGTTTTGTTCGCCCCCGATTAAGAATATGACCTGTGTGGGTGAGGATCACCTTGTCAGGGGCGGGGGAGGGCGCAGAAAGTGATATTGCCGCATTTTAAAAAAACACACAAAAACGGCCCAAAAAAACACTCTTTTTGTGTTCGGTTTTTTAAATGCAGTAATAACACATAGAACCGGTTTCTGGACACAGGATGGTGGACTGCTTGCTTTAGAGTGACATCCTGACACATTCCTTAGTATTGGTTGAGGCAGGGAAACCCCTTATAACTGGGGTCAGACAGGGTTTTCTCTTTTATTTTCTTACCAATATAAGTCCGATCTATGTGATCACTGCAACTTTTAAATGCTTTTAGCGCAATTATATGCCGGGTATCCTCCCCTTACATTATATATTACTCGAACCCACCCCCCCACAGCTATTTTTTCACGAAATCCACAAAACTAATGTCAGCATTTTTGTATTCGGCATTTTCAGGGTTGCAGTGATTGCATGATTCCATAAGTTTAAACCCAGAAACATGCCTCCTGTGTGTCGGTCTCCTCATTCCACACCATTCCAATCATTTTATTTACTCCTCTTCCTCTTTATTGGAATTTCTTCTGTCTTTGGCTTGGATGGGTCTGAAAATTCCCATGGTGAAGCATTATCTTGCGGCCATTTGGGTCTTCAAGAGGATCCCTGAGCAAGGCTTGTTTTTTACTATCCCCACAATCATTCAATTCCTGAGTGGTCTTTCCAATATGTTTCCTTTGCGCCAGTTTGTTGTTCCTGCGTGGGATTCAAGTTTAGTGTCGACTTTTTGAATGGGTGCTCCATTTGAGCCCCTTCCTTCCTGTTCATTAAGACTGCTCATCCTTAAATTGATTTTTCTGGTTGCCAACACGTCAGCTACACTGGTGCGTGAGTTCCAGACGTTGTCTGTTAATCCTCCCTACTTGGTTTTCTCTAAGAAAAGGGTGACATTGAGAGTCCTTCCAAAGGTGGTCTCTGATGTCCATCTTTCAAAATATCCACCGGCCTTTCTTCTTTCCTCATTCTTCCAAGGCAGAGGAGCATTTCCATCGGCTGGAACAGGTGCAGGCCCTCAAGTTCTATTTCTCTCTAAGGGAGACCAGGACTTTTCATTGGTTACGCTGGTGCACAAGCTTGCAGGACTGTCACTAAGCAAAGCCCTGTCTTGGTGGATCATTTTCTGCATCTCGGAATGCAATGATCTGGTGGGCAAGAAGGTCCCTGAGGGTCTTTGGGCTTACAAGGTCTGCTGCTACCTCGGCTCTACAACACAGAGTACCTGTTCTGGATATTTGCCAAGCAGCCTTCCTTGCACACATTTGCTAAGCATTACTGGATTATATGTCTGGTCAGGACGCTCGTTTTGGCAGAGCGGTCCTTCAGATTTTTCTGTTTTACGTGGTGTCCTTGATACCCTCCTTCCTCCATGTCATTGTACTGCTTTGGGAGTCTATCTAAGATGAGGACTTTGTAGAAGGAAGGCGTCCATTAGATGAGCATGGTTCTTGCGTCTTGGTAATGTTCTTTCTGATGGGCGTTCTTCCCATGGATTCCTCAGTGCCCTTCCTGCCTGCCCCTCTCGGGTTAGTGAACACACCCTGGTTTTGGAGTGCAAAGGAAAAAGGGTGAAACTGAGCTCATGAGACGCAGTGCCCCTCTACATACTGGCAGTGACATTGTATCTGGCGCTGGGCACGTAGGCCCGTCGGGCAGAGCTGATGCTGAGCCCCCTGGTGGCATAAAAGGTTTCCAAAGAGCATCTGCGATGGGAGATAGATATTAAAGATGAGGAATCCATGGGAGGTACGCTCATCAGAAAGAACATTACTGAGTCTAATGCAAGTCATTTGTTCTTTGCTCCATCTCGTCTTGACAGCAACCTTGGGGCTAAACCACTGTGAATTGGACTTTGCACATTTAATTTCAAAGGGCAGGAGGTTGTTCCTGTTTGTCCACTAGGGGCATATCATCACTATGGATGCTTGGGCCCTACAAGTCGTAACATTTGGTTACTTCCTCCCATTTCTTCACTGTACACCTGAATAAGATCTTTCCGGCCCTTCTTTTACTCCAGACACTCACCTAATGGAGGTTTGTCAGCTTCTGTAAAGGGCACCACAGAGTTGGTGTCCTGCTCAGAGCAATGGAAGGGCTGGTACTCCCTTCACTTTCTAGTCCCAAAGAAAGATTGGGGGGAAGGAGGGCAGTCAGTGCATCCGACCATGGATCTGAACTTGTACCTGCACAAGGACATGTTCAAAATGGTCACCTTGACCCAGATCCTCAAGACCGCCAAGGGCAGGACTGGCTGGTGTCTCTGAACCTCCTCGATGTGTACTTACATGTGCTGATCCACCTCAAGCACAGGACGTGCCTGATCGTTGGAAACTCCCACCATCAGTTGCACGCTCTGCTTTTAATTAGTTCCTCGCCACCCAGAGTCTCCACCAAGCGGCTGGGGGTGGTTGTGGCTTGTTTCAGGAGGGAAAAGGGTTCATGGCTTCCCTTACCTGGATAATTGGCTCAGCCGAGCCCACACCAAGTGACGCCAAACTTCTACCTCACTTGCGGCCTTTTGCACAGTTTGCACTTCTCCCTGAACTTCAAGAAGTCCCATGTTTCGCTATTCATCCGCTTTGATTAAACATAGTAGCATTGGACACCCACCTGGGCAGGTCATCTTCCCTTCCCAAAGGCTGTTTGTGTCCTCTGTCTTTCTGCATCTTCAAGGTCTCATGCCCTTTTACATCCGGGCAGGGACAGAGGCCGATTTCACATTAGGTCGCTCTAGTGGCTACTTCAGAGTCAATGGTCTCTATTCCAGCCCACCATATCTGAAATGTTGCAGGTCTCGGACATTGTGTCTTGAGACTTTCTCCGGTGGACTCTGCAGAACAATTTTCTTAGAGGAGCATTACAACCCTGGCCCTGACTGACTATAATCACGAATGCGTCCTCAAAAGCCCGGGGTGCTGACCCGTTGGATCTTATGGTGAGGTAATTCTGGCTTCTGACAAACTCTGGAGCACATCACTACTGGATCAGTAAATGACAATTCATACCTCTGAATGCCACTGTTTGCACTGTAATTGACAGGGTAACTTTAAATATCGCTAAGTACATTGCTTAAATACTTTGTCATTCTTGGGCTATTTCTCTACCACTATTGCCGATTGCACTTACGGTTATGGATGTACTCTTACAACCTGACACACATTGCATATTTTGCCGCTAACATACGACTACTACTAACTGCACTTGCCCAGAGAACCACCCTAGGCCCATTCATTGACTGTGCATACCTATGCTATTGCAGAACTAGCCCATTTCTGTTGCCCATTCATTGACTGTGCTTACCTATGCTATTGCCAAACTAGCCCATTTCTGTTGCCCATTCATTGATTGTGCTTACCTCTGCGTTTGTCAGACTAGCCCATTTTGCTGCCTAAACCCACCCAGGCCCATTCTTCAGCGCTAGGTCCCTTGTAGACCATGCAACTGAGATTGCAGACATCATTCTGTCCAGAAATCTTGACTTCCTCGCAGTGACTGAAACCTGGCTGCATGTGGCAGCAGGACCATCACTCGCCCTAGCAGTCCCGGACAGCTACTCCATTCTCAGAGCGAATAGACCCAACTCCAGAGGAGGAGGTACAACCATCATCTTTAGATCCACGCTGGACATGAGAATAGCCACCTCTACCTCCCTCGCATCATGCAAACGCTTATCAGTTAAACTCCAGACATCGCCTAAAAGCACCATCACGATCCACCTAATATACTGGCCTCCAGGTCCCATAGGATCTTTCGAGGAAGACATTACGTCACTAGCTGCTGACGACAACACCAAACCTACCGTGCAAAACCTCATCCTAGGAGACTTTAACCTGGGCTGTAACGACCCCAATGATTTACCAGCTGCAGCCTTAGCCAACGTCCTGTCTGAACATTGGATTTGTAAAAAAAAATCACCCAACCCACCCACGACAAAAGGCAGGATACTTGATTGGGTAGCAGGCCTAAACTGCAACATCACATTGAATGAATCATCACCCCAATTGTGGACCGACCACCACCTTCTTTCCTTTGAGCTAAACATCAACAATCTTGAGAAGAAAAAAAGCCCAGTTGCTCCACCATGCCTCACCAGATACAAACGTAACCTCACTGCTGAAGCTAACCTACCTCTTGTAATCCCCACATTAAAAGCTCCACCGTTCACGAACAACATCAACCTACTGGTAGACACCTACAATGAATCCATGGCCAAAGCCACTGATACAGTCGCTCCACTTAAAATGCGTAGTGAGAAACCGAGAGCACACTTGAACTCCTGGTTCACCCCAGAACTAAAATTGCTACGCACAGAAAAGAGGAAACTGGAAACACTCTGGAAAAACACCTGTAAGAGGATTCAATTCAACACTACCGCTAAGTCAATGCCTAGTCTGGGATACTGAATGGAAACCCTTATTGGTATATATTTATGTCCAGTTCATGCGTTCTGGATGACTACCCCTATATAACACCCCTCTCTTGGAATCCTCCTGACCCCACTGAGCCAAGAAGTAGTTCTGTTTTGCAAGTTAAAAGGTTTAATTGATAATTTAAACAATATATATATATCACGCTTTATAATAAATTAATAATTGAATATCACACTTAATCTAATATGATAAATATTAACAACGGAGAATCTGGCACTAACACGCTTCTCTATAATCAATAAGGAGTTGACATGAAATGGATAAGGTAGCACAGTGGTAAATAGGTACAGAAGTATAATGTGGTAGAGAATGCTTTATAGAGTTCAAATGGATGGAATGTTGAATGAATGAAATGCAGTATAGAAAATACTCAATATGATTTCAACAAAACAATGTAATCACTTTTCTCTGGCAATCCCCTCCCCCCTTTTATGCAATGCAAGGAAGTGGAAGGAAGGCACACAATTCTCAGAAATGCAATTCAATGTAATTCAGTTCAATCCCCAGCAAGCTTAAACTACAGAAGTTTGAAAACACAGGCCCAAATTGCTTTGATATGTGCTGGCAATGAATTAAAAAATATGCTAAAAATGCTTTTAATTCCCTTTCAGAGGTTCAGGGTGAGTGATATCTACTCGCTATGAATTCAGGATCACCTTAACAATGCTTTAGTAGTAACTAGCAGGTAAACAAAGTTTTGGCAAGGAAAAGCAAAACTGCTGTCTTTTTACACGTGAAGAAATTTGCAAATCGCGGCAAAATTCGTGCGTGCGTTTTCCGCGATTGCGGTAAAACTATAAGGGGTAGGAATGTGCGATTCAAAGCTAAGATTCTAAGCTTTCAAATGAAAGTTACTGCAAGTCTCTAGCACAAACGGTCGCGGAGATATGAGCGATTAAATAAAGGTCGTTTTTCAGATTTGAAATTTTAAAGTTCAAAAAGACAAGTGCAGCTTGCAACTAGAAAATGACAAGTGACAGCTTTACAAATGACAGGTGACAGTTAGGAGACAGTTCTACTTAGATTAAAATAGGATTGAATTATATTATTTTAACTAGGAGATTGGTTCTGCACAGTTTTCTAGGTACTCACACTATATTCTTGAGTGAAATGGGCCTCGCCATGGATCTGGTCAGGTTTTAAACTCGCCTCTGGTCTCTGCACTTCACAGTGATCTGGGTCAGCTCTCTCTGGTTCTCTGGTCTGGGTCTCTAGTTCTGGATAGATTGAAGTCTCTAGTTTGGCTCTCTGGAGGTTTGATGGAGGTAAAGTATGGATTTTTCCGGCAGAGCTTCCAGCGGCAGATGGATTTGAAAAGTCCCTATCTGTCCTGTCTGTCTGCTTTTATGTGTTTAGAATGTGGGTGTGTTCTAGCATCACTGACCCTACCTCTCTCTCAGCTTCTAATTGGTCAAACTTCCATTTCTCATTTGATTGGGGGAGCTAAGTTGTGTCAGAGTGATGTCATTCATTTATGATCTCTTGAAAAACCTCCCCTGTCAACTTACACACAAATCTAGATTTGAAACAAATACATATTTGCAGAGGTACATATTGTTTTAAAATCATATGCACCCATCATGCATTACAGGAGGTATACCCTGTTCAAACTCTGCTCTTCCTGGGAGCTTGCATTCAGAAATGGCAATATTTTGCACTTTTTAACTGGTTTGCAATTCCGGACATTACCCCAAATTTACACACATGTGCGCAGGGAGTATGGACATTAGTTGATGAAGTTTCAGATTTTTAACATGCATACATTTAGAGTAATATCCACTTTTCCGCTGACACCCCCCTGAACATCCCACCGGTTCTAAAAACCTCTTAAACTGTGGGCAGAAAAATCACAAGAATTATGGTATCATTTATAAAATTTTCACATGTCCGTACTATGAGTTATTCATCTTTTTTTAAACAATATTCTGGCTACAAAGGGGTGTGGTTTCCTCTCAGCACAAGGTAGAAATACTGGTTTATCCAGTTCTGCCAAGCCAGCTTGCTCTCACAGGCAGTGCTCCTCCCAGCTTCTGCCAAGAGGAAGCTACATTTTACGACCGCTGTAATAAAACCTTTGCATGAGTTAAGACAGGCTTTGTTCAGAGCTCCTGTAGAGCACAGGTAATTCAATTATCAGATAGATGGCATATCCTTAGTGTGAGCAGCAAAAGGGCAGCTAGGCCTGGGAACACAGCTGTGACTCAAGTTTCACTCCTGATGGGGGTAGTTGCCAGGCAGAATTCAGTTCCTTTAGCCAGACTTTCAGCTAACTGTCATGTTTTTTTTTTTTTGCTTTTTAAATTAACTTGCAATTTTACACATGCAGCTAGAATGCTGATTCTAAGTGCAAAACTATGACATTTCAACAGTTACAAAGGCATGTGACACCAAACATAGGTCACTCATTTAATCTAAACATTTCGATTTTAGTGTCTTTAATCCAGTGCAACTTAAACTGCTGACTCCATAGCTCAGCCAGTTTTGTTATACACCTTCAAGTCACTTCAGAATATAACTTTACATTGGATCCACCTCTCAGTAAGTCTTTCTTTGGCTTGCTTTGGGTTCATTTATTCAGTTTTCTACAAAATCTGGTGGTTTTAAAACGCCGGCTTTTGGATAGTGGTGAGTACTGGTACTGCACCCCTTTTGGGGATTTAAGAAAATTAATTCCCAACAGTTATGGGTTTGCTTTTGGCAATCAGCATTGCCATTTCCAATGGTTTCAGACTACTGTGCGGGTAGTCCAATGGTGGTTTTAAAGCGCTTTGAAGCTAACCGGCGCTACTGTTTTTCCTTTGGCAACCCATTTCCCTCATGGCAACCCGGCCTTTCATTCTCGCACTGGTGGGTGGCAAGTGAGGCAACCATTTTGGTGTGCGCACAAACTGCGCAGCTTCCTTGGATTTCGGCGCACATGTGGGTTTTCCGCCATCTTGAATTTTCTAAGCCCACAGCACCAAGTGTTGTGGCATGATAGCTTAAACGTGGGTCAGGACACCCAACACACCCCTGCCTAGAAAAACCAATCTAGTGAATATTACTACCAAATACAAAAGCGAGATCATCCGCACTAAAAGAGAGACCTTCAATGATAGAATAAACCAAGCAGGCTCTAGTTCCAAAGAATTGTTTAACACTGAGAGCTGGAAAATCCCAATCCACCCCCGGACACCTGCCTTAAGGATAAACTTTGGTGCACCAGCATCCAAAACGCACTGAACAACAAAATTGCAGGCCTTCAGATCAAAATAGCTGACAAACGGCACCAGCTAACCACCCGCAGCCCAACTAATCCAACAACTACCGCCTCCCTGCATCAACTCTCGGGCTTTAAATTCACCAATGTATCAGTACCAGAGGTACAAAAAAATATAGCCTTAATGAAACCTTCTGCCAGGGAGACAGTTGTCCATCACAGATCATAAAAGATGCAGCCAGAGATCTGGCCCCATTTATCACCAAATTAATCAACTCCTCATCCTCTAGCAACTCCGTACCTTGCAACTTGAAGGAATCCTGGGTACTCCCATTACTTAAGAAACAAACGCTAGACCTGTTAATACCCACAAACTACAGACCGATCACAACAGTCCCTTTCTTATTAAAAATCCTAGATATGGTGGCATATTTGCAAATCCAAGACCACCTAGAGACTAACAAACTGTTAGGTTCACGACAATCGGACTTCAGACCTGAACATGGAACGGAAACTGCCCTTGTTGATCTCAAATGCCAGATTGACGAACTAAAAGACAAAGGAAGAATGGCCATCCTACTCCTCCTAGATCTGTTGGCGGCATTTGACCTGGTCGACCACAAGGTACTTTGTGATCACCTCGCCACTGCAGCTCACTTCTCGAGTACCGCCGTCACATGGATCCAGTCGTTCCTCAACAACAGGACCATGTGTGTTTTCTCATCATCGGTAGCGGCCGACCCGATACCCATCACATGCAGCGTGCCACAAGGCTCATGCGTCTTGCCCACTTTGTATAATATCTTTACAAAGCCATTGTTTGATAAACTGGACCCTCTGGGTGTCACCTACACCAACTACCCAGATGACACCCGATACTCCTCCCCACTGTCAGGCAGCTACAATACAGATGTATCCCGGATAAACAAAATCTACACCATCATTCAGGCATGGATGGCCCTTCACAGCCCCTGTCTGAATGATGACCAGACCGAAATCCTCCTGGTTGGGTCACCCACCAACCTAAATAATCTCAGCCCAAATTACACTAGTATAAGCATAGCTGTCATGGTGCGTTCTCCAAAACCCCTGGAACTGATGGGCCCACCCCATTCATTGACACCCAATAGGGCTTATCAAGCGCCAAAGGAGTGTCCCAGAACCTCCTGGCGCCAGGCTCATGAGATGGTTTGAACCATATGGACTACTTAGCCTTTCTACATATCCAGGGCGTGACCGAGGGACTACTTTACCTGAAAGGCAGGGTGTGGTAAAGGGACTACTTCACTGGAACTACTTGCAAGGCTATTTAAGCCACACCCTGCAGGCAGAACACGCTTGGCGTTATTCTGCCCTCCTGCAGCGTAACGCTCACTGTGTCTGCTCTGTCCTCGAGCTTCTACAGCCACACCCGTTCTGAGATTTCCATCCATCGGTGCCTGAAAGAAGAAAGAGAGAAGAACAGGTGTTATTACAGCGCCAAAGACCTTACCTGCAATTCTCATCCATCGGTCTCGCCTTCAGCTGATCTTCGGATCGCTGTCCTTGTTGGGAAGAGGGCATCCATGCAGGCATCCAATACTCACCCGGGGATCTGCATTCCTCCGGAATACATCGGAGGGGTTCTTCCATTCATCATCCTGGGGCCGCGCCACGCCTGCATAGAAGGAACAGAAACAGAAAGTTAGTCGCGCACGAAACAAAAACTAAAAATTATTCAGCCATTCAGCGCCACTCACCCGCGCTAATACTCACCGGGAGGTAACCTGCTCAGCATCCTAGGAGAGTCAATTCTACATCCAAACCTCTGTGCAAATCCACGCCTGCAAGAAAGACAAAACACGTTTAAACCTTGGGAAATAAAGACATTGAGCACCTATACCAAGCATCCATTGGCATAGAGACTTACCTGCTTAATCTAGATATTCCAGACACAGCAACAGCCACTCTGGACCAGTGAAGTAACTGTGTCTGGGGAAAGACTGAGCTTACTACGCCCCTGCTGAAAGTCAAGCAGGACGGAGAGCCAACCTCACAAATCTCAAAGGTGAGCCAGAAGAGGAGTTGGGCACCAGGAGGTTGAAGGAGGTGGGACCAATCCAGCCCCACTCAATAGCTAATATCTTGTTTCAACATTGCAGACAAACGCCTCCTGGGGTGATAACAGTGGAGAGGACATCATCATACCACCAGAGCTACGCTAGTGCAGACATCATTAGTACGACTACGTGCTACGCCCCCGTGGAGACCAGTTGAGCGTGACAATAGATGGCAACAGCATACCTATCGCCAAAGATGTAAAAACTTTAGGTTTTTACCTCAACGCCATCTCCAACCTTACCAAACAAGTGAACATGACTGCCTCAGCCACTGCCTACACAGGCAAGCTGATCAGGGCCTGTAGACCACTATTGTCATCCAACAGGGCATGTAGACCCCTATTGTCATCCAACAGCTGCCTTATACTAGCCAGAGCATTCATACAGTCCAAATTGTACTACTATAACGGTCTCTACCTAGGCGCCAATAAGTCCATACTCAACAAACTGCAGATACTGCAGAACAATGCGCCGCCTTAAACATACCTAGAAGAGAGCACATCTCAGCAACCAGAAAATTCTGAAAATGGCTCTCTGTCCAAGAAAAAATCGACCTGAAAACTCTATGCCTTACCTTTAAAGTGATAAACCACCTAGCCCCACCCTATCACACTGACCAATTCACACTGAGATCCTCGACTCGCACCACGAGATCCATCAACACCTCCTGCCTAGTGGTACCTAGATAAAACCTTAAAAGAACAGGTGGGTCTAGCTTCCCGCAAGAGCAGAAAGAAGCAGGAAAACTCTATACCCTGGACTAGAATATTATTGTACCATACAAGTCCGAAAAAAATGTCCAGAGAACAAAACTGAGTTGCTTACAAAAATGTATCCATTTTTATTTACTGTGATACAAAAAATATACAAGATAATCAATTAATGACACAATACTTTAAAGATTACATTACATGACACGGCAGCATAGGTAAACATAACACATGGCTAAAAGTAGCCCATTTGTCAAAACCACTCAAAGTGCAGCATTCAAACCATACATCATTCATAGTGCCATTCATCCAAGAAACACCAGCTAAAAATGACACAATTGTATAACAGTCGGGAGTGAGGTACACAATCCACGCATCCCGACTGATTGTTTTAATATTTAGAAATTGAATAACAAACAGCAATAAAAATAATTAAAACTGTCCAGCAGAAGGTTCTAGCTTCCCGGTCATGGCCGCCCGACTATGGAACACACTCCCACCGAACATCAAATCCATCCAAGTATTTGAAAAATTCAGGAGCAGTGTCATTACCTGGCTACTCAACAAGAATGAAACCAATCTTGCTCTCACTTATGCTTTCGTGACCCTCTGTCACGAACTTAACCCCTGGCCTTGGAACTCAGTGCCTCTGGCCCTCGCCACAGTATTCCTGCAAGGGCCCAATCAGGCCCCTCTCAGCTGTCCTGGGGCCAGTCCTGGCGCCGTTGGCGCCAGGCTCATACGGCTGGTAGAGTTTCCATTGGGCAATGGACCAACATGGCTGCCCCCACAAGGATCAACGTGGAACTGCATCATGCAGTCTAGCATCCAGGGCGTGGTCCGCCCTGAAGGCACCTGGGAATCCTGCTGGCTATTTAAGCCACGCGCGAGCTGAGGCACGCGCTTCGCGTTGTTCTGCACTTGCAGCGTGACGTTCACCGAGACCTGCTTGCAGCATCCTTGGCCTGCATCTCCGGGGTGAAGAAGAAGAACACTGTTATTCATCCTTACCTGTTCTGCCTCCAGCTCCTCGATCAATCCGGAACCTTCCTAGAACTCATCTTCCACTAGTAGCATCCTAGAGAGGAGAGACAAGAAGAGGACAGTTAGTAAGCCTTTATCTTCCGATTCCATCGCCTCCAGGCTCTGCTTACTTAACGAAGCTCTCCTGGAACTCCATCACCATCCAGACATCTTCCATTCTACGCTCCGCTTCCATCTCGCCACGTTTCTTCCAGGAACTTCTCGGCAACCTGCAAGGAAGGATAGCACAGGGTATCCTATTTCAAAGACGCTCATAGCGCCGCGCTTCGCACTTTCTCTTACCTACTCGAGCACTGCCCTCTCCATCTGCTCGACGTCTCCATCACCCCTTCTGCATCAACGAGAGAAGGAGAAGGTCAACAGGGCGACAACTATTGCGGACACTTATTCTTAAAAAGACTAAAGACTTACCTCAAGAGTGGAGTCGCAGCCGGCCTGGACTCCCGGGCCCACTCCAGTAAAGTAACTCGGTGGAAAGGTGCCCAACCACAACACGCCCCTGCACAGAACGGCAGGACGGAGAGCGCACCTTATCGAAATACAAGGTGAGAGAGGCTCCAAGGGGGGTCACCAGGGGACACTTGGGAGGCGGGCCCCAAGAGAAGGTATTTGTGACTAAAACTGAACTCCTGTCTTCCAGACTAAGCCCACGGCAGTGCGAGTCACCGTGTGAGGTGCATCCATCCCAGAAGCGCTCCAGACCAGTTTGGATTTTTGGCATCAAAAAGATCTAATCGATAGTCAGATAATTAACACCATACTATTAAAACTTACTGAAGCTGAATCCACTAAGAAATCTCATTGTCCCCACCCTTTTAACCCAGCAGTTTGAGATTTAAAACTGTCCAAAACATGTGCTTTACGTGAGCTTAAAACCCTTGACCTTCCCATTCTATCTTACCTTCAGAGGAAAAGGTGATCTGCAATCAATATAGGAACAGATGCCGCATTATTATAGATCGCACACTCATTATGGAAAACCCAAAATTCATTTTCAATTTGTGTCAAAATAATAGAAGATCTGTTTGGGCTTCTTTGAGACAGTTAGTGACTCCTCAGAGAGATTGCATTTCATCGTCTTTATCTGTGGAAAAATGGTCAGTTTTCTTTTCGGACAAATATAGATTACCACCTACATCAAAACCATTAATATCACAAATGAGTTATTTATAGTAAACTGTGTAAATTCTCCATGATTCCACTTATTTAGTTTTATACTTTAAAAGTAGAGGCAGTCCTCCTGTATGGACTAGATCTGTGCCTAGTTAATATTGATCTCATACTATCAAGGTAAAATTTGGAAACAAACTCTCAGGCTTGCCAATTCTTTACCGAACTCGATGTTGGTTCATGAACTAGGATTGATATCATTGTCAGCAAGATATAAATGGAGGCTACTTAACTTTGCTAAAATGCTTTCACCTCCTTGCAACTCTTTATATGAAAACATAGCTACCATCAGTAATGATGACAATGTTCAATCCATAGCAATATATTATGCTAACATGAACAAATTACTTAAAGATATAAATACAAGCGCTGACGACCTGTGTCTACGAACAGGACATGTGAAATTAAAGCTGTTTGAATTTGACTGGATTAGGACAATAGAAAATATTGGGAAATATAGCCAGTATAAAGAATTGGCACGATTCACAACAAAAAGAATGCTACGACAAGGGTACCTAATATGCTTCCCTTGTGATAGAGCACGACATTCGTATCTCTGATTCTAATTAAACCAAATATCGGACAAAGGAGCAAATAAAACATTGGCGCTCTGATCACTCTGAAGGGACATCAGGAGCCTGCTAATTTTGTAATAATGACTCCCAAACTGAGACACTGAAAAACCTGGTTATTTATTGTGAATATTTTAACGCACACAGAAATTAGCAGTTGGGTAAAAATAACTTGGGCCTAATCTAAGCATCTAGGGAATGGTTATGGTTTAGGTGTATGTTGCGCTCGAGCACTACCCTTGTGCTATCTCTGACGTGACTGTTGACGATCATTAATAATGAGCTTATGCATAAGTTTAATACTCTGCAAGAAACAGGACCTAATGATCTCTGATGCAGTCTGTGACTCTTTAAGTTCATAAATCGGATGTCTAATGGAACGATATTAACAGTATCATATTATTATGTAACCCAAAGATCACGTTCGGTTACCTTTTGAGTATGCACTGAGAATTGTTTATCTTGCCTACCTATTTAGTTTCATCTCTAATGTTGTACTTGGTGCCCCTTTCTAGCAAATCATGTTTTTATCTTGAAAGTCTTTTTAGTACTTTTTATTAAATCATATTTCACCTTGAATGACAATTGTGAAGTTTGACAAACATGTATCTCATTTGTGTTTATATTTTAATGAATTCTACCTTATTTTATAGTCAATGTAAATGTCTATATGTTGATTCTGTTTTTATATACATCAAATAAGTTCTTTTAAATATGTTGCAAAAGTTTGTAAACAAACTAAATGCAACTAATAAACAAAAAAAGATGTGATCAGGGTCATGCTCCCTCCAGTCCTGCCTCCAGTCTGCCGCTAGCACCCATGGCCGCTCCACCCGTGGCTCAAGTGCTTCAGGCCCCCGTGCAGCCTCTGCTGTTCATGCATGTTCCTACGTTACCGGACCTCCTGCAGTCTCGGCGGTGTCGTATCAGCCTCCGAAGCAGGCTCTGGTCAGTACACATCAACACTTGGCGCCCAGTACTCCCCCAGCTGCACCGGACCAACAGGATACTTTGGTGGACACAGATGAGGAAGAGGGACCCTTCCTCTGCCAAGGCATTTCATGAACGGCTCGCAGGTCTAGCCGAATACCTGGGGCTCCCACCAGAGGCATGGGTCCTGGCAGAGGTCCTCTCTCGCTACGCCCGGCGGCTAGAACAGGGATTCCAATGCAGGACGCTGTGGCTGTGGGCAAAAAAGGGATGGCTTAAACCCCATTTGGCGCAGCCTACCAACAGGTGCCTGAACGCCAAGTACAGGCAAATGGAGGGGATCCACTCTTGCGGTCGGCTCACCCTCAGCTACACTCTTCGGAGATCGCGGCAGCCTCACTCTACTCCAAGCCGCAATCCTCCCTGGCAATCCTGGGTATAAAGGAGAAGATCTTGGAAGCGTATGGAAAGGTCGTCTATTCCAACGCTTCATTGCACCTTCATCAATCCAAAGCGGATGTTGTGCTTGCTACTGTCAATCAAAGTCTTTGGCGGGAAATAGCCGACTTACTTCCAGTACAGAGTCTGGCACGCTTCAGGGCAAGGGTGGCGGAAGCAGAAATTGTCACACAGGACATAATGGAGTCCTCCGTGGCCCACATAGATGCCTCTGGCCGTGCCATTTGCATTGCTAAGGGCATGAAAAGAACAGCCTGGCTACGGGCTACCAAGTTGAAAACCAGACATCCAGGAGCGCATATTGGACCTTCCATTTGAGGGTGGCAACCTTTTTCATTCCACCACCGATGAGGAACTTGATAAGCATTTTGCAGTCTGGGAACTGTTCTTCTTATCTATCCTCACAAAGTCCATGCCCAAGACCTTCAGCCAGGCATACCAGCGTTCTGACAAGTGTCGGGCCTTCGGTGGCTTCCGAGGCTTCCAGGAACGAATGCCCAGACAGCCGGACCGGTCTCCAAGTCAGCACCGCCACAAAAAGCACAAGGCGGGGATACGGGCATTTTTCAGTCCCCCTTCTCAGTCCCTGCCTCAGAGGGGAAAAAAGACATGACACACTCATCCGGGTCCACGTGTCCCCGGTGGGGTATGGGGGAGCAGGCCTGCCCTTCACTCCAAATGCTGGTGCACAAAGGTTCACAGACCCCTGGATCCTCTCAGTAGTGTCCTCGGGCTACCCTCTACCGATCCCTCCCTTCCCCCTCTCCTCTCCTCGGCTCCCACAGATTGGGACAGCAACTCTGTTGGCGGAAATTCGATCGCTCGTAGAGAGTCGGGCAGTGGAAGAAGTCCTAGCCTCCCAATGCGGTCTGGGCTTCTATTCACAGATTTGTGCGATTTTTGCCATACACAAGAAGAACCAGGCTGGCCTGAGAGTTGTGTTGGTCTTTTCCACCTTGAACCTTTCCCTCCCTCTTCAAAAGTTCAGGATGGTTACCCCAGCACCTATTGTGGAGACATTGTGCATGGGAGACTTGATGTGCTCCCTGGATCTGAAGGATGCGTACCTACGTGTCCCGATCTGGCAGCCCCATCGGTCCTTTCTGAGGTTCAGGGGTCATGGGCTTTCATTTCCAATACAAGGTTGTACCCTTTGGCCTCAGTTCAGTCCCCAGGGTCTTTACCAGAATGATGAGCGCATTGGCAGCCCTTCTCAGGCCCCAGGGTCACCACGTCTATCCATACCTAGAAATCTGGCTCATCAGGGCAGGATCTCTGGAGGCAGTCCAAAAAAAATGTCTCCGCCCTCCTGAATACGCTACACGAGTTGGGATTTTCCATCAGTCACAGCTGGAGCCTAGGCCAAATATAACATTCCTGGACCTCATCTGTGATATTCCGAGAGAGTTTTTCCCTCTGAGACAAATTCACAGCTATCAAGAGAGCCACGGTGCATTTCCTCAGCAGGGCAGTGACCTCAGCATGGTGGTACCAACCCCTCCTGGGCATCATGGCATCATGTCTCCTAGCAGTGCCACACACAAGGCTCAAGATGAGATGCTTTCAGCTGCACTTCGCAGCCTCCTGGAGTCAGGAGAGGGTTCCCAAGCGGAGCTGGTCAGCATCCCACTTCAGCTCCACCACGACCTAGTCTGATGGAACAAGGACTACAACTTGCGGATAGGCAGTTCCTTCCGACAACCAGCACTGAAGCTTACCATCACCACAAACTCATCTCTAGAAGACTGTGGAGCCACCCTGGACAGCCACAGTGTGAACTGGGTCTGGTCCCGTCAGGAGTAGGAAGCTCACATCAATTGGCTTGAGTTGATGGCCATCTGGCTCACTCTCAAAGCCTTCCTCCCGATTGTCAGTTGCAAGTTTGTTTGTTTATTTATATTGCGCTCCCAACCCGGAGGTAACTGGGCGCATTACAAGGATATGCATTTAAGTAGTTACACACAGTAGTAGTACAGTGGGGGAGTGGGGAGAATGATTTACATATGTACATGTACATGAACATAAAGTTATCGTTAATAAAACACGAGGCGATATACAAATAGTCAAGTAATACAGGAAAATAAAGTTGAACATCATCATAATGGGCAAATTGAATAACACCAATTGACTGTAGATGGTTGAGGTTCTGGAGGAATAACCGTGTCTAGTATGGTACATCATTAGCAATGATCCTGCTTTTTGTGCCTTTCTTGAATTTATGGAAGGACTGGGCGGCTCTTAGTGTGGAGGGTAGTGAATCCAACAGTTGAGCGGCCATAACCGGGTAACTGCTGCCACCAGTTTTTTTGAGTTTGAACCTCAGTACTTTGAGGCATCCCGAGTTGGAAGATCTAGTAGTATGGACATGGTTATATTTGGTGAATTTTTAAATAAGGTATTGAGAGGCTTTATTGTTGAGATATTTGTATGTCAGGGACACTGTCTTAAGTTGTATCTCTCCTTGATGGAGAGCCAGTTGATGTCACATCTCCTTGTGGGGATATGTTGTCTGCGAGGAATGCTCAAGGTAGTTCTGAGAGCGATATTCTGCAAGATCTGGAGTTTCTTGAGGGTATTTTTACTGGCCCCTAAATTGAGTGCGTTACAGTAATCATTTTAGATAATGCTAGAGCTCTGCTAATGTGGTGCATATTTTTGTGGAGAGAAAGGGTTTGCGGATGTGAATAACCTACAGGTATAGGCTGCGGCTGAGGCAGTTGCACTGACCTGTTGGCGCATATTCAAGGAGGAGTCGAGTTTTTACCTCTTTGGCCACCATGATGACATTGCTATCGATGTTAAAGGAACGGTATTGATAGCTCTGTTCATGTTGAGAGGAGTGGCTAAGAGGAGTAGTTCGGTCTTATCATCATTCAGGCACAGGCTGTGGTGGCCATCCAGGACAGAATGAAGAAGTAGATTCGATTTATAATGGCTAGGTCTTTGTCATAATCGCCTGTTAGAGGTAAGAGGATCTGGGTGTCATCTGCATAATTCATGTAGGCGACACCCAGATGGTCCAGATCGCCAAAAAGTGGTTTGGTAAACTCATTGTGCATAGTGGGCGATACACATGAACCTTGAGGGACTGCACAGGATATGGGGATTGGGTCAGCTGCTGCTGACATGGAGAAGGACCTCATAGATCTATTGTTAAGGAAGGATTGAATCCAAGTTGGTGCTTCCGTTGAAAAGTGAGCCGCTGTGGAGATGTGATTACACAGAACCTTGTGATCTACCAGAACAAAGGCGGCTGACAGATCTAACAGGAGCAAGAGGGTTGATTTCCCTATCTTTTAGATCGTCAATCTGAATCTTAAGGTCAATCGGGGCCGTTTCAGTGCTGTGTTGTGGCCTAAAGACAGATTGACGAAGTCCGGATACCAAATATGTTTTGTATCTGATTGTAAACTGCTTTATCGATAATCTTTAATAAAAAGTCGATTCTAAATCAAACGGATAGCTCCACCAGCATATGTATTACATCAACAAGCAGGGTGGCAGGGTGGCACCATGTCTCCTCCCCTCTGCGCTCTAGCAGTCAGCATTTGGGAGTGGGCTCTAGTAAACGGCATACACTTGGCAGCAATCCACCTCCCGGGGGAGTCCAAACTGGAGGCTGACTGGGTCAGCAAGCTGGGTGCGGACAATTATGAATGGCAGTTGAACAAACAGGTCCTTCAGGGGATCTTCAACAGATGGGGTCATCCTCAGGTGGATCTGTTTGCCACTTGGTCCAACAGGAGGTGCCCTCAGTTTGCGTCCTGGCGATGCGTTTCAGATACAGTGGAACAACATGTACGCGCATATGCCTTTCCTCCCACTCCCAGGATACACAGGGTAATCTGCAAGATAAGGAAGTCCCAGCACCTACATATCATTCTGATAGCTCCTTGGTGGCTGGCGAAGCCATGGTTCTCCGAACTGCACAGCCTGTCGGATCAGCCCCCGATGCACTTTCCGCTGGCCCCAGCTCACCTACTAACACAGCAGGGAGGCACGGTCATCCACCCCGCCCCCCCAGAGGTTAGCCCTCACAGTGTGGTTCCTGAGAAGGTCACATTAAAGCACCTGCGTCCGTCACAGGCTAACCTAGACATCATACAGGGCGCTAGGAGCAATGCTACTAAACCCAGTACAAGAGCAAGTGAACTAGGTGTTGTCACTGGGCAGAATCAAAGGAATTCGATCCTTTGACTTGCATGTTGGACGATGTGCTATCCTTCTCAGCACACCTCGCGCGCTCAGGGGTGCAAGTAGACACATGCCGCACCTATCTGGCGGCCATCACAGCCTATCAGAACTCAGAGGAGGTCGTCTTTTCATCCTCTAACCCGATAGTTAAAAGACATTTGGTGGATCTCCCCAGGCTCTACCCACCTTTCCAGAAGTTACACCCGGTGTGGGGCCTCAATGTAGTTTGGGGTGCCTTGGCACATAAACCATTTGAGCCACTGGCGTCCGCGGACATCAGGCTAGTCACCATTAAGACAGCCCTCTTGGTGGGTCTTACGTCTGCACGCAGGGTCAGTGAAATCCAGGCACTGGTGGCTTCAGAGCCCTATACTACCTTTCATAAGAACAAGGTGGTCCTTAGAACTCATCCCGCATTCTTACCTAAGGTAGTCTGCTCGTTTCACCTTAATGAGGAGATAGTGCTACCTACTTTCTTTGCGGACCCCACGTCATGTCAGGCATGCTCTAAGATTCTACCTGGACAGAATCAAGAGCTTCCACAAATCAGAGGCTCTCTTTGTCGCCTTCGGTGGGTCAAGACCAAGCCATCAAGCTTCCAAGGCCTCCATAGCAAGATGGATGGTTGTGGCCATCAAGGAGGCTTATGAGGGACAGCGCAAACCACTTCCGGCAAATATGCATGCCCATGCCATCAGAACCAAGGCCACGACTGTGGCTTTCCAAAGGCACGTTCCGTGGCAGGTCATCAGTAAGGCAGCTAAATGGGCTACACCGTCGGCTTTCTGCAAGCACTACTGCTTGGATGCCAGCTCCAGGTCGGATGCAGCATTTGGTCAGGCAGTATTAAGGAACTTATTTTCTTAGAAGGGTCACCTCTCCACCCTGGGGGCTACATTGAGTTGTAATCGCCCATACAGTATGGTGGAAAGGGGAAAGGACGTAGGAGTAATTTATAAGTTAGTCACTGTAGTGAGTAACATACTCCTAGTCCATGATCCCCTTTCCTCCATTCGTCCCACCATCTTCCCCCTTAATAAAACTGGTGTCTTTAGGCAATGGTAATATGGTTACAAATGCCATATCATATCATGGTATTGTTGAGGCGTCAAAGGGAACTGAGGATTGGCACCGGTGGGCAGAGTCAGGCGAGCGCATGCTCCCAGGGCCGCGCCTCTAAATTTAAATGCGAAGCTTTTTTCTGGTGAAAAAGGTTCTGTCTCCCATCTCTAGCGAGGGACGCCCATACAGTATGGAGGAAAGGGGACTATGGACTAGGAGTATGTTAGTCACTACGGTGCATAAGAACGCTGAGCCTCCGCAAGGCTGCGTTTAAAGACACTAATCACCAAGCCTTTTGGGATAAGTAAAGCGACTGGCATAGCAGACACTATTTACCTGAAGAGCACTAGTAGGATTTCTCTCCAGCACTGCATAAAGTAAGGTGGCAGAAGTCTGTGAATTTCACAGAAGTCTGTGAGATTGACCCTGAAGAACAATCCATTGAAAGAGTTATTTTTTTTGTTTCTTTTTGGATCCGTTCTGATTACCACGCTAAGAAATTTCTCATCATCATCCGAGAGCCTCTGAGTGTTTTTTGACTGTAGGAGGTGAATTTGAGAATGCAACCATCCTTCCTGCTGAAGGTAGTGTCAGATTTTCCCAGAAAATCCCTTGTTTTACTTTTTTCTCCACTTCACTTCTCTAAGATGGAGAGGTTCCATCGGATGGACCCTGTGCGGGCCCTCAGCTTCTATATCCTTTGGACAAAGGACATCAAGAACAATCATTAGCTCATTGTTGGTGATGCTGGTATTCATGTAGGTAGAGCAGTGACTAAACATACCCTGTCCAGATGGTTTAATCTCCGAATGCTATGATGTGCCTGAAGGTTCCAAGGCTCATCCCTGTAGGGGCATGGACACTACTGCCTTGCAGATCGGTGGTACCGCTTTGGTCAACTCTCAAGCAGCAATGTGGGCTTCACTTTACACATTTGGCAAGCATTAAAGCCTGGATTATCCATCATGGCAGGATGTTCCCTTCGCTGTGCAGTCCTCCATAGGTTCAGGTGTAGGTGATCTTTTCTCGCTCGCCTCCAGATTTAAGCACTGGTATGTGAGTCCGTCAGTGATGAGGAATGCGTGGAAAGAAGGAATCCATTAGAAAAACAAATGACTTGCCTCTCGGTAATGTTCTTTCTGATGCAATAGGCCTTTGTCCTACAGATTCCTCATCGCCCTCCGAGCCTGCCCTTCTTGGCATATAAATGGTACACCTCATCAGTTCTGCAGTCTCTAAGCTACTGAGTTCTGGAGAAAATAAGGTCATGTGGCGCAGCGGCTCCATTTATACTGGCCCCACCGTCCTATCTAGCATACCTATGCTAGATAGGACGGTGGGGCCAGTATAGGGGAACATGGTGCCCTGGTGGTAAAACATTTACGAAGAAGGCTGACACTGAAAGAGAATATCAAAGATGAGGGATCTTTGGGAGTAAGGACTAATCCATCAAAAAGAGCATTACAGAGAAGTAAGCCATTTTTTCTTCTCTGGGAAATCCTAAAATTGAAACACGTAGGGCCTCTCAGGGGGCACTGTGGAGTTAAATAGCGAATAAGGCCATGTATGTGAACTCGGAAGGGAAAATGTTTGGTCACACAGTGATGGATTCCTGTCTCCCACAGATCTTCAAAATTTCCTCTGATGCAATATGATAGGTTATTTATAACGCGCATAATACCCAGAGGATTCTAAGCGCGGAACCGGGGTTCGAACCTGTGTTGCTCTGTCGTCTTGCTTCCAAGGCAAGCACATTGCCCCTGAGCTATCCTCCAGAGACATGTGCTGGCTTCGGAAGCCATGTGCTGGCTTCCGAATTCTCTGCAGCCACCTGGGGCGTATGGTTGCTCTGCTCTGCATCGATTGGGCCCATGACTTTAGATGAGATGGTCATGTCTGGCATATATGGAGCCGGCTGCAAACCCACACTGTTATTTCCTCCTATTAAACCAATGCTTTTTAGAACGCCATTGCTTGTTATTTTAGTCATGTAATCCCCTGAGGCCTCAAGGTTTAAACTAGGCAAATGCTGTGCAAACTGATGTCGGTGTGGAGGGCACACCGGCACTGCATTTGGTGTCTGGGACCAGATATTGAATTTGAGTGTGTCATTCTAAGCATTCTAACATGTCTCCAAAAGCCTTACCACCCTTCACAAAGCAGACAAGGCCCCTACCAAGACCTTTATCCTTCTTCCCCTGAAGACATGTAGAAATCCTAGGCCAACACTGAAGAATCTGAGAATGACGAAAATAATAGTTGTATGGGGTACCTTTCCTTGAGCAGCTCCTAGTTGAAACAAGCTTTGTGATTCGTACCACCATCCAAAGTCGGCATCTGGTTCCATGAAATGATCACCTGACTTGGTTGAGGTAATGTTTCCCATTGCCTCATTTACCCTGGAGCTGTGGGAAGAATTCAGGCAGGAAAATCTTTGATTTTGCCACCAGTACAGAAACTCAGGCCTGCTATGACTTTGGGGGCCATTAGGGTGCCTTCGGCAGCCCCACATCACATGCCAGTGAGCTTAGTACCAGGTTTGGGATGGATCTTTCACTCTTCATTTCTCTACCATGGGACACCATAGCTTTGGCCTTGAGTTCCCCTGCACCATCTTCGGCCCTTTGCCCTGGACTATTCCTTGCTGTTAATGAAGTAAGATCTGAGATTAATCTGGCCATCCAGCAGTCGGTTCCTTGCTAAATTTGGACTTATAGTTGATCATGAAAGGAATCTGACCCTTTTTGGTCTAGCGTCCATTGAAGAGATAGACCTTTGGACTCTTAAATTCTACAATATGCAGAACTCCGGGAGGCAGTGATCTAGCTGCATCTATTGAGCTTGATGATATGCAAATTACTTTCTATGGTTCAATTAATCTGAGTGTGCCTTTTCAGTGGTGAATTGTCTAGGCATTTGACTGTCTAGCGATCACCTTTGCCACATGACACAGAACTGGTGTGCTCTGAACAACGAAGAGGCCATCGGATTGACCTTAGTGCATTGATAGGTAGGAAGGCACTAGCGAAGATGGTGCTACATGAAGGGAGAAAGGAGGTCCTCAAACCTTAAGTCACAACTTGAGTTTTGTGGGGACTAAATTCTGAAAGAACAAAGTACTTACACCTTCAATTAGTTTCTTTCTGATCGATTAGTGCATTGTCCCACAGATTCTTTATCTTCGAGATATCTTCCCAGGTGCAAGTCTAGCTTCAGAAATTATTTCAGCCATTAAGGTCCATAATGTTTGCTCGTGCAGGTTCTGCTCAGCGTTGCTGGTGTCTTTGACTGATGATAGGACCTGATGGGTGGTATATATGGAGCTGGTTGCACACTATAACCTCCATTCTGCCAATTATTTGTGCGGTTAGAGACTAAGGAATTTCAGAACCGAAATAGGTCATGAGCATTCTGTATGAGGGTTGGATGGGCCAGTGATGATTCATCTGTGTGAGAAAGGACTGAAAGTTACTGAATGTAACTTATTCTGTTACTGGTTTCCTTTTCTCCGACATATTACTCATTTTAGAAAGACCACCAAAGCAATATAGAACTTAGAGGAGGGAGGAGAGTGAAGAATTCATATCTACACCATGATACTCCGGACAATGAAACAACCAAAAACAGGCATCCTGGCCAGACATGAAATCCAGGCGATAAGATGAAGTTCACCAAACATTTGCAAAGAAGCCTACGTAGCCACCTGACAGGAGTTTTGAACAGAAACCCCCTTCTGTAAAGTAGCGATAGCCATCTGGATTTTGGTAGAATGAGTTGGAAGACCCACAGGCACTTTTATTTGCCAAAGCACAATACTCCAAAATGCAGTGGACAATCCATCTGGGCAATGTCTTTTTGCTACCCGCCTTTCCCTCCTGAGCAACAGCAAACGCCACAAAGAGTTAGTGGTCCTCAGAGAAATCCCTTGTCCCAGAGATGTAGAATCTCGGGGACCTATTGGTGTAAATAATGGAAGCACTTCACTATCTTGGAAAGAGGGGGACAAGGAGGAAAGCAGAACCAAAGATAAATCTTCTGGGAAAATCAGACTCAACGGCGGCCTTAGGATGGAAGGACGGTCTTACCCGTAAAGTCCACTGGGCCTTGGAATGGAGAGATAGAAAGCTTTTACAGAAAGTACTTAGTAATGGGAACCAGGATTAATGACCTTTAGGGTGAGCATGAATGTATGCGCTCAAACTGAGCCTCCATCAAAATGCAAAATACATTCCAAACCCACACGGAAGAAAACTGGCGTGCCAGAAACATGTTAGCCAACCGTTCAAAAACTGAACAACAGTAGGGACAAAAAAGAAGGTATCCTACCATCATGCCATTTTGCAGGCTAGGACAAAGAGCAGGACATCAAGCACAGAAAAGGTTGACCAATAAAACAAATTACTTACCTCTCAAATGTTCTTTCTGATGGATGTTTCTCCCACGGATTCCTCATCTTTGATATCTACTTTCAAGAGCAACTGCTCTTTGGAAAAATGTGTTGCCACCAGGCGGCGAAGCTCTGTGTCAGCTCCGTTTTTGCGCCTCTATGTGCCTTGCACTGGACATGTCAGGCCAGTATATATTGAGATGCTGCACACCGTGACCTTAATGCCACCCTTTTCCCTACCATAGAACTGAAAGCTGTACTAGCTATATGCCAAATGGGGTAGATTGGGAGGGCGTTGGGGAATTGCCTAGCTAAATCAGAGGGACTGGGGCGGCGAACCCCAAGATGTCTGAAAGTTCATGGATAACCCCAAGCCGTGAAATAGCCTGCACATACAGGAAAGATGGGCCGAGGCCTGGTCTGTGGATCGAGCTCAGCCGAGCTAGTCATCCAGGTAGGAAAAGACATGTAATCCTTCTCTCCTGAGGCAAGATATTACAACTGCCTGAAGTTTGGTGAAGACCCTGGGTGTTAAAGAAATACCAAACTGTTATGGGAAATTGTTGATTTTGAATCTCAGGTACTTACTGTGTTTCAGGTTAACTGGCACATGGTGGTAATCCAATGAAACCAGCCAGTCCCGCAGGTCCTGTGCCTGGAGGATTTGGGCCAGTGTAACCATCTTAAACTTGCCCTTCTGTAGGTACAAGTTCAAGAGCATTAAATGAAGAATAGGATGAAAGCCCTCGTCCTCCTTCGGAACCAGAAAATAGACAGAGTACCATCCTTTGCCTTGCTCAGAGCGGGGCAAAAGTTCTATAGCACCCTTTGTCAAATGATCACAAACCTCCTGCAACAGGAGAGGTTTCAGAGGCAAGTACTGGCTGGAGGGGCATGGTCTGGAGGGCATTGAGCAAAGGGGAGAGAATATCCCTGGTGAGCTATTTGGAAGGCCCAGACACTGGTTTGGTGAGGCACCATTCTGTGCCAAACAGGGAAACCCTCCCCTCCCCCTAGCATGGAGGTATCGTGAAAGTCTAACTCAAAGGGACTGAAGGCACGACTGTGGCAGAAAAACCTCCACTTGGAATTCCCCCAGCCCCTACCTCTACTCGCTGGGGCAGTGGGCTGTTGCTGCTGAACTGGCATACTCTGGGACTTGGCAGTCACTCTCGAGGACTGGAACTTCTGGTGGGACTCATCGGCCTCTGACACAAATTGTTGCCATCAAAAACGGCAAGTCCAGGGGTTTTGACTGGACATCTAGGTGAAACCGGAGGTCCTTATCCAGGAGTAACTTCTCAACACTGTACCAGTAGCAATGAATCTTGCCACACAGTCAGCGATGTGGAGGCCAGACTATAGAATGTGGCTGGATGTCTCCTTGCTATCATTGACCAGGGCCTCAAAGCCCTCTCTGATCTCTCATGGAAGCAGGTGCTCAGCTTTGCCTGAAACTGTAAATCAGAGACCAAAAGAAAATGTGCCCATGGTACAGGAGGCATTAATGGCCCTTAGGTACAGACTGCCTAAAACCTTTCTACTCCAATCGTCTAGCCCCTTATTCTCTCTGTCTGGAGGTAAGAAGGGGAAGGATGTCGTCCTCAGGCTCACCGTGGCAGCCTGGACGACCAGGCCATCACAGGAGGTAGGTGAAGAAAGAAAAGTAGTGTCCAAAGGGACCGTTCTTCAGTTTGGTGGCTGGTACATTTATGCTAAGTCCCTGTCGAGAGTGAGGACTGAAGCAGGCTTCATTTACAATTCCAGAATCTTGTCCTCTACTGCCTAGTAAAATGTTAGTAAAACAAAAGGGGTTATGGCTGGAAGGTTTAGAATACATCTTAACCTCTGCCATTGCTCTGGGCAAACATCCAAGCAATTGTTATTCGCCTGCAAAGCCATTACAAAAAGGGAAAGACCACATGCAAATCAGGCTTGGTCCCATCCCAAAAGGGGCGGTCTAGCCCGAACTGCTTGGTCACATCCCTTCTGCACAAGACCACAAGCATCCTCAAACATGTTTCAGCATCATAAGTGAGGAGTAGCTTGGATCTCTAGGCTCAGCAGGCATGGGACCCACGTCTGGACATACCGGTCCCCCTCGGGGTGGCTTTAGCAAAACAAAAGGGGTGATGGCTTTTCAGACCTCCATGAAGAATTCCAGTCAAATCAAAATTGGACTTTAGGTCTGGATGGGGCAGATAACCCCAATGTCCCTACCACCTTAACATCATTGTTGAAAATAGCCTGAGGTCTCCCTGGAATTGGTGAGGAAGCATGCCCAGCTCGGATGACCTGTCCAGCAGATTAGTGGCAAGCTCCATTAGTTCCATATGCTCCCCAAGTGGCGCCCCTCTTGAACCACTTTACGGTGCAGCGACTGACACGAACCACAGTGCTGCATGTCTTGCCCTTTCCCTAGGAAGTATAAACAAATCCTGTGTCGTCAGAAACAGACATTTGACGATTGCAGTGGATGCAAGTTTCAAACCCAAGGTATTATTTGAATTTGGCAAAAACCAAAAAGTAAAAACACTTCTAACAAAGCAGTGTTTTTAAAGTGAGTAGAGTGATGGCAAAAAGGAACTGAGTTCATGGGGCATTGTGCCTCAAAATATTACATCCTCAACATGTCCATCACAGGGCATGTAGAGGTGCTGAGCGGAACTGTACTGCATCCCCTGGCAGCAGAAAAAGTTTCCAAAAAGCAGCTGCGCTGGGACATAGGAGGGGGAATTCGTGGGAGGAACAAGATCCAGATTCTTCTGCTGGCACCAATCGGAAAGACTATGCCACGTGCACGTGTAGATCAATTTGTTTGCTGGTCTCCTGGCTGAAAGGAGGGCCTCATCAGACAGGCCCCACTTCTTATAGTTTATACATTTAACAGTCAGGAATGAAAGATGGGGCTGCCCCCGTTTAGATGAAGGACTCTGCCTCTCAATTGGGAGAGTAAACCCACTCTTGCTAAGGCACATGCCAGCTTGTCGATTGAACATGTCCATAAGTTACAGGTACCACGTTCCTCTGGCCATTAAAGCAACCAGTCTCTAGTTAGAAAGAACTCTAGCAGGTTCCTTTTTAGGATAGGGACCAAATTGCTTCCTCCCTACAGTTCAGCTAATTGCTCATAATCACAGCAGCACTTATTTAAGGGGGTGGAGGGGGTCCAAATTGAAGTCAACCAAATTGTGTTTTTCTTTAAACAAGTGTGGGCAGCCTCTTAACTTTCAAAGTGCTCTATTGTTTGAAGTCCCATAACGTATTACCGTATTTGGATTTTTGTTAATCTGGGTACTAGTCATATGGATAGAGTTGACAAAGCAAATTGATTCCTGCTAGGATGGGGGCTGGTGTAGGATGACCATGTGGGTGAACCTGATAATTGGATTCGAGGCACGGTACATTCTTAAGCAATCTTGTCCTTTACCGGTCAATTTCCCACAAATTTGCAATTCTTATTAATAGCCACTGGATACAGCTTTTCCCATGTACCTACATCATCATTTCTACATAATTTTCTTTTTGTGTGCCTGCTTAATGCTTTAAATTTCCAATGTTTTTCTCCCTCAGAGTCCTAGTCTTTTGATTGAAAAAATATGATTTCCTTTTCAGGTTTGTAACTATTTACAGTGGGCCTTGCCACACATACAAAATCCAGCGACTGAACGAATCCACTGAGTATAATTTTAAAATCCAGGCATATAATGATGCTGGAGAAGGGCCCTTTTCTGAAGTTTACACCTTTTCTACTATCAAATGTCCGCCGTCTTCGCTGAAAGGTGAGTGTGGTGATCCTCAAAGTGGTAGAATAGCGTTGTGGGTTTGATAATTCATTGCTAAGACATATGATCAACCTGCAGGTTACAGGTTGCAATCCCAATAGGCCTATCACCCTTCTGGGAACTCACTGAGTTAATTATTATTAACACATTATTTTCTTACTAAGGTAAAAAGCAATACTTCAGTTGCAAGTTCTATAAAACAATAGTAGTTCTCATGCAAACTTGGGTTACAGAAAGTTTATCTTAATATTTAAAACTATAGAAGCACATGTAAATATTTACCTTAGATGTGAACCACAGGCCTAAGTAATTTGTCTATTATCCTTCTTGCATTAACATATTCTACTGTAGTGTTAGTTTCTATCTTTGCTCTCGTACTAGTAGTAGGTCTAAAGTTCTTTTTTTGATTAAAAGATGAAGAAAAAATAAAGTAGAGTAGTACCGGTTTGCATCAAAGTTGCAGCCAGCAGTAAGCACAGTGGAGGATATGAAACTTAACTGGGATTCAAAATTTTGTGAAAGGAAACAAACCAACTGTTCAACCTGCCACACTATCCTGTACTATGTATGTTTAGTGAATGACTTTGGTAACTTGAGTGTTATGTACAGTAAGCCCCCTTTTATACTAGTGCTGCGGAAGTCCTTCAGTGCTAGTTTTCGATATTAGGGCATACTACCAACTAAGAAAAGCCTGGTAGTTTGTGTACAATATTTTGCAAAAGATTGTACACTAACAGAAAGAATGTGATATACTTACAGTAGGACAAATATCAAACAGAATGTACCAAGACAAAGGAACATTAAGATGTGCAATGATTGGTTGCTTGCTTAACAAACTGAGAACTGACTGTATCAGCACGTTATCCAAGGAAGCTTGCAGGGACCACAATAAACGGAGGGAAAATGGATTTGGGGAAATACATAGGGATGCAGGTGGGGATGAACATCTGATGGGAGGATTCCCTAATTGGGGCAGAACTGGGCACTGCAAGAAATGCAGTAAAACATATGCTCCAGCACAATCTTTGCTAAAAGTTGTGAAAAGAGAATCAACCAGGAAAACTGACCTAACTCATGTGGTCAAGCAAACAGTGATAACGATCCCAGAGGAGCTAACTTGGAATGCTAGTGTGCATCTCTATTTAACTGAGCTTTTGTTGAGGGTATTTCAGCTGAATTTTCTGTCCTATCGACAAATGCAAACCCTATTATTCATGTGCTTGGTGTTAGGAAAGATCTTCTTTTTGCAACTTTCCATCCATAGTTTTCTATGGAACCCCATCTTTCACTGGATTGCCTTTTTCCTGCAGATTCCTCATCATATAGATATGATATAGCAGCGTCGGCTGCTGTGAAAACTTTTCAAAAGGGGGCTTAGTGCACCTCGACTCAGCTGTCGATCTGTCTTGATTCGATGCCTCGGTCGTCTGCCCCAGATGTGACGTCAGTCATCATACATGTACTGCGTTACTGCGCCTTGTACCTCAGTTCCCTTTTTCCACATGCTCAGCACGCTGCTCAATTTCAGTCTACGTTTTTGTTGTTTTTTGATTGACGCAAGTTCGACCATATCTGCGCCCCGTGCCTCCGGATTCAAAAATTGCAAGGATTGCAGCTCGGAAATGTCTGTGACGGATCCGCTCAACATCTGCGTGTGGTGTCTCGGCACCGGTCACAACACTGAGGGCTGTACTTCCTGTGGCAAGATGAATCCAAAGTCCCTCAGGCAATGGGGGGGGCGAAGCTCGCAGTATGACAACCTCCCTCTAAATCCCTGGCGTGGTCGACTGTTTGGTCATCGGAGGCCGAAACAGAGGGACCTACTCCAGAAAAGGAAGAGAGTCATCAGAACAAAACAGATATCCCATTCCCGAAGCCATTCGTCCTCTTCCTCCGCCCACAAGAAGAAACATCGGCACCGGTGCAAGTGGGATTCTTCTAGAGAACGCAGTAAGTCGTCGGCAGGCCGACATCCAAGGCTGAATGGGAGGAATTTAAAACCCAGATGCTAGATATGTTTAAAGGCGACTCAGGGGTCATGGCTAGCAGCCATGCTGTAAGGAAACTTTCATTCAGCTCCCGAGATCCGACACAATCCGGCCTGTAACACTGACAACAGGGGGTTAAATCCCCTTCAGACGACATGACGGACGCAAGAAGTAGGCTAGCAGACTGGGGAGCAAGCAGAGGAGTGGCTGATGGCGGATTGCTGAGCACGGGCTAAAGAAAATGTGGATCTGGCCAACGGCGGTGAAACACAATTGTGGATGCAAGAAGAGCCCCCGGGCACACTTGACAACAAAGGGGCACAGCGGTGGGTCTGACATGCAAGCGGGGAGAGCAGAGGACTAGCCGCCCCGTGACCCCCAGGCTAATTGGCAGCGGCATTAGCTGGACAAGCGGAAATACAACAGGAATGGCCAGCACAGAAGAACACAGTGTAGAGGAAGAACCGGATGCTCGCAAACAGGAAGAAAACCAGCCAGTGTTTAGGTGGACGCAATAGGGACTATGGAAGGCAGCGGGGACAAGCAGCGAGGGAGTCAGAGGCGGCACCAGCCTGAGGAATGGAGCGAAGTGGGGTGCGATCAGGAAAGCGTGCACAGCCCGTAAGCAGTGCGAATGTCCTAGACACAAGAAGGCACTGTGCGCCTGGGGCCTGCTGCGAAGCTCACCACCTCCCCCTGCTGCGGGTCTCTGTGTGCCAGGAACAGAGGCAGAAGCAGTAACTGACTGCAGCCGGCACCAGCGGTGAGCAGGCTTGGGGTGGGCCCAAGGCGGAAAGAGACTAAAGCGGAATCACAGAGGGGAGTTGGCCGGGGGGCATGTTAGCCCAGTGAGGTCTGCAGCTCGGCAGGCGTGACCAGGGAACAGGATCGGGGCATTACACACGCCATACCTAGAACCTGACCCAATAACAAATAAGCGAAGGTTGACTAGTGCAGGCCCAAAGGCGGGCAGAAGACGATTGAAGGAGTGCCAGAAGAGCCGCGCCTGGGGCAGTGGGATGCAAAGAGTGGCCAGAACCTGAGGGACAGATCGCCTCGTAAGGCAGCAGTAAGGGAAAGAGGTTTTCGAGCACCGTGGGACTGCTGGAAAGCGCAAGAGCTGGAGGGCATCCAATTCCCAGAGCGGCCCCTGGTGACTAGACCTCATGTGCAACCAAGGGCGTAAAACAGTAATGGAGCAAGGCTGGTGAACGTGGACACATACAAGGAGTGACATATCCAGGCCCACACCGGACAACAGCAAAGCAACGAAAGAGGAAATGCTGCTGGGCGCATTGCAACCCAGTGCAATCCACATCCCTGCAGGCAATAGCGGGGCCCAGAAGGAATGTATGTTGGAGGGCGAGGCGCTGACCAGGAATGTACAGGCACATGCAGAGAAGGGCCGGTCACAGAATGCAGCAATAGGTGACAACGAATTCGAATAGTGGGAAGACGCTGCAGAGACAAGTCACTAGCCACCAAACTCCTGAGCACACACCGGCCAGTGGGCGACCAACACTAGGAACGTCTCCCGGTCCCCCACACACAAGCTCTGAGCACACAACACGAGTGCAGGGACGGAAATTGACCACAGCAGGTGGGAGCAAGGGAATGTGGGGCAATAACACACCCCTGCCCACGCTGGATAATAACGGCATAAGAAGGATGTACGCACCACCGGCACAAACAGTAGTGGGGTACAAGTTGAAACTTGCAACGGAGGGCCAACACTGCCAGCAAGGATCGACACAGGTAGGTGGATACCGGCCAAGGAGGAGGGACATAAGATGTAACGCGTTGAATAGCTGGTAGACGCTACAGATAACTACCACTGGGACCAGAGAAGCGGAACAGAAGCCTACCTGAGCATGACAGCCGTAGGTGACCGCATAAAATGGCAGCACAACACAGAATGACCCCAGTGGTCTGGTGAGCTCCAGCTGCAACACTTGCAACGACTTGGAGCCTATAGGTGGCTTGCAGCAGATACTTGTGGCCCCTCGGGGAAAGGCAATAACCTAGAAATGCCCAAACAGACATAAGTACGCAGAGGCATATGCCTGCAAATAGAGGAGTGATAACCCTCTTCCCAAATTGATACTCCCTCACTTATTGGCCGGCCTGGGTGGTGTATCGCCCACGAGCGAAGTATAGACTAAGCAATAGTAAGGACAAAACTGCGGCGCCAGCAACCCCCGCCCTGTAATAGGGAAAGAGCAATGGTGCAGACAACGGCGAGGGCAGAACTGATTGGTGACGGAATGGTCGACACTGAGCTAATTAGCTCTGGCATCGAGATCACAGACAAACAAATCCAAGCAACCCACATTGGACAGTTTCACTAAAACTACGACCACAGCGGAGAACGCCACACCAGCAAATCCATCTACACAAGGAGAGCAGATCCAAGTAAAAGGAGATCAGCAAGTACTCGACGCTATAGCGGCACTGAAGATAGGGTTAGACTCCAAAATGGATGCAATCGGTACGATTGTGAACCTTCTGGGCGCTAGAAAAGGAAGTTGTGGTTACCACTGCTGGCCTTAAAGACACAAGATTTATCGGTATTGCAGCAGCAAGTGAAAAACCTAGAAGGCAGAGTGGAAGAGGCGGAAGGGGGGGGCCAAACGCAATAATGTCTGAATAATTGCACTCCCGGAAGGAGAAGAGGGGTCACACCCCATCGACTTCATAGAGAATATGCTATTACAAGAAAATATCCCACAGAGTGCACAGGTCCCTAATGAGGAAACCGCCACAAGGAGCACAACTACGGCCCATCAATGAGGAAACCGCCACAAGGAGCACAACTACGGCCCATCATAGCCCGGATTTTAAATTATAAAGATAGGGAAAAGATTCTAGAACACTTTCGTAAAGGTGGCACGATACATCGCGCATCAGCTAATATGACCACGTCCCCGGATTACACCATGCAGGTGCAGAGACTTTACATCAGTTAAAAGAAGGCTGCTCCAATATATGTTTCTGTACCAGGCACGGCTAAAAATAATGCGAAAAGGGAGCACCATCTAATTTGATACCCCTGAGGAAGCCCACAATTGATGGACACAGAAAATATGCCGACCGGAGAGGGCAACCAGACGGGGGAGCGAGATGCATGCTAACAAACTACGGAGGCACAGCAGAAACACTGCCGTACTCAGCCGACTGCTTGCAGCGGGAAAAGACTTCATTCGCAAAACTCAGTCAGCAGAAATTGGCAGATAGTAGGAGCCAGCGGAGGAGTTCTCATCCAGGAGCTCCACGTGAGGAAGTGTTCTTCACCTAAGAGCAGAACTGTTGAAGGATACTAATATTTCAGTATCCGCCTGTTGCTGCACCCCAGACACCGGGGCAAGCAACTGGGGGGAGGGATGAGAAGCAGGAATGCCTGAGCACATGGTATTGAGCCGGGCAATTGTTGGCGGGGGGCGATAAGGGAGCTGGGATAGTTAGTTGGGAGTTACCTTACAGACGCACACAAGTCAAATGCAAAAGCCAATTTGTGATGGGGGCACCAAAAGCCTATTTGTGATGAGTTAGAATAGCTTTGTGGAATGTCTGGGGGCTAAACAGTTATATTAAACTACATAGGATAATGACTTATCTACGACGCCAGCTAATAGATATAGAGCTTCTGCAGGAGACCCATCAGACAAATGAGAAACTAACTGTCCTAGCTCGGAAGTGGAGGGGGGGGACCCAGGGCTCAACATATTCTGCATATGCGATAGGGGTCCTAATATGGATTGCGCCGGCGGTGCCATTTAAGTCCTTAAGACTTTTTAAGACGAGGGAGGGAGGGAGATTGTACTATAAGGACTTCTGGAACAAAGAGGAATATGCATTTGAAAACACGTATGCACAGAATCATGATACATCAACCTATTTCTGTTTGTTATACCCCCACATAAGCACATATAGAGATGATACATTAGTATGGGGATGCGACTTTAATTGTACGCTACGCCCGGTACGCAATAGATCCGATGATAAATCGACGCCCCCCAGACCTGCGACAAAGGCCTTAAATACATTGCTACAACCATTCAATTTGACCGATATATGGAGGACTCAACACCCACAGACCAGGGGTTATTCCCATTACACGGCCCCCAAGGATTTATACACCAGGTTAGATTATGTCTTCACGGGGATGAGACTCTAGGTGAATTTACGACAGCTGAATACAAAGCAAGGGTACTATCAGACCATGCCACCCTAGTGGTTACATAGAAGAAACCCCCCCCCCCCACATCTCCCCCAGTGCATGCATCCAGACCTGGAGGCTTAGATGCGAATCCCTAAGGGATCCAATATTCTGGGAAAACCTAAGAGCAGGGGTGATAGATTATTTTAAAATCAATACTGGGAGTGTCAAATCAGCAGGCATGCTGTTGGAAGCCTTTAAAGTAGTGATTAGATCATCAGCGATAGCTAATGCGAAAGGAATGCAGGTTGAAATAGAAAAGGATTCGCGGAAGGCTGAAATTAAATTAGAATGCTTGGAGAATGCAAGAATACTTGGAGATCACCCGGCTGCAGCAGGACTGTTTAGGGTATTGGGAAAGATTAGGCAAGCTGAACTACAGGAACTACGTAGAAAGGCAACACAGCGAAGGCGATAAGCCGGGTTGTCTGTTGGCCTGGCTATGCAAAAGTGAACTAAAACGGGAAATAAGCAAGATCACTGGGGAAAAAGACAGCATAAACAAGCGCTTTAAGGAGTATTACAAGGAGTTGTACATAGAGACATTAGCAACACAAACCACAGAAAAAGATGAAGCCCTGGCACTAATAGATCTCCCGCAACTAGATGCAAAGGCAATAGGCCAGCTGGAAGCCCCCATATCTAAAGAACAGCTAGAATCTACTATTAGAGGGTTGCTGACTGGGAAGGCCCCGGGTATAGATGGACTACCCAGCTAATTCTATAAAGAATTCGTAACAGACGTAGTACCCCCGTTGCTAGCGATGTTGAATAAGGCACTGAAACCGGCACGCTACCGAAGTCATTGCGAGAGTCAGTTATTGTTCCACTATTGAAGCCCAACAAGCAGGATGCACACTGTAGATCATATTGACCCCTGTCGCTGCTGAACAAGGATGGGAAGATACTCACAGCCTTAATGGCCAACAGGCTCAAGCCAGCAATAGCTAAGCTAATACATCCAGATCAGTCAGGATATGTCCCTGACAGGAACACCTCATGTAGCTTAAGGAGGTTACATCATATTATTGATCATACCCAAGACAGCTCAGATCTGTATCTGGTGGCCTCGTTGGATGTGGTCAAAGCTTTTTGACTGTCAAATGGCTGTGGCTACTGGCGGTGTCAGGCAGAAACCTGTGAAGTTCCCTTTGGGAACACTGCAAAAGATTTAGGACTACAGGTGTTAGCAGTAAACCCACTTGGTAGCAGTCTGTACCACCCAGATTTACCTGGTAGCTGTGGCTGAGCAGTCAGACTTCCCTCAAGAAGAATTAGGCAGTATTCAAAGTATACACAATAGGCACTCAGACACAATAGCACAAGCAAACACTGACCAGAGCTTTGGTATCAAAGTATATAATTATTTATTTAAAAACACACTGTTTGAAACACTCCAGCACTCTTATTGTAAAACACTCTAAACACAGTTACTATTATAATATATACAACCCTTATTCCTTATCAGACAAGTCTTAGTTAACACCACTTATTTCCAGACAGAGGTGAGCACTTAACTATAGATGGCACTCCAATAAATTCATGAAGAAGGGAGGGAAAAAGACAGAATATGTGAAGATACACCACTCTAAGATTTAGGAACACTTTTAGCAAGGCAGAAGAGCAAAAGTCACTTTTGGCTGGGCCCACACTTAGAGAGAGCAGAGCACAAATGCGCCCAAGATCACAGTTACACTAGGCTTTGAAAGTCTTGCAGAGAGTTTGAAAAGAGTTTAGAGAGGCTCAGAAAAGTTTAGCCAGGGTGTCACAGGCTAACCCAGGTTCGAAAGCCGGGGGCTAAATCTACCCCGTACAGTCGGTGGCAAGGGAAGCCAGGCGGAACACGGTACCTTAAGTGGGAAGGATCCTCCAGCGGTGGCAGTTGTTCCTGGCAGCGGGTGCAAGTCTTGGCGTCGCCCAGGGGAAGAGAAGATCTTGACTTGGAGGAAAGATGAAGGTCGTTGTACTGCCAGGGAAGAAACCAGCCGCAGAGTTTTTCGGTTAAAGGTATTACCCTTTATTTCGCGGTCGTGGTAAAATGTGGTATTCCTGTTGCCGGGGTGCTTGGCACAGGCAAGGCGGCCACGAGATGCGTCGTGAAGGCGAAAAGACGGTGAAACTGGTTATCCCCACCAGTCAAAGGAAGAAGACTCTCCGGCGGGAGATCTCCTCTGTCGTTGAGAAAAGTGGTGAGACGGTCCAGCAGGGCTCCACCGGTGGTGTCGTTGTGGTAGGTCGGCTCAGCTTCTCCCTCGTCGGATTCTTAGGTTCTGTGGCGACTTCTGAAGTTCCAGTCCCCAAAGCCCTGCTTTTATGCAGAAAACCCCCATTCACTCAGCCTAGCTGTCACTCAAACATGCTAAGTGGTGAGCCGGCCGGCTCACCACTTGGGCCAGTCAGGATGGAGTGCAACTTGAGTTGCCTAGGCAACTCAGTCCAGGGTGCCTAAATCCCCCTCCACCCCTCATAAGTACCCCAGACAGGTTGGCACCACTTTGGAGGGCTTCTGTGGAGAAGCCTGCCAAAAAAGTGGAACAAAGGGCTCGACTTGGGTTGGAGTCACAGAAGAGAACACAAACACCATTTTAGAACCGAGTTTTGGCAAAAAATACCAACCGGAGAATTAATAATAAATAAACCGGTGGTATGTTCAAAGCTATCGTAATTAAATAAATATAGTAGCCTCGAACAATGGGAAAATCCCATAGAGAAATATTTGCGGTTGAATATAAAAAGTAGTATCCACTGCCACCAGCCAAAACTCGATCAGGGGGGACGGAGACGTGCCCCCTCGACTAACAGACCCCAGGGCAATTGAATTGCCCCAGTCAGTACATCCACAATATGATGGTTTGTACTGGTTCTGTTCAGAATTCAAGACTAGTAAAGTCAATGGTGACTTTACACACCCTGGCAGACAGTAGTCAGTCCCAGGGTATGGAGTTTATACTGGGGGGTCACTATGACACCCCCGTGTTACTGCACTGAGGGTGCTGTGTAACACACATCACAAAAACACATGAAGCCCTATGGAGTAAAAGACCCCATAGCCCATTAAACACATCTAGAGTCAAAGGAATACACTCAAATCATGTCCAAGAGTGATTGTAAAAGAGTCTCACGTTTGGCAGGAGAAAAAAATAAACCCCAAAAATCCAGCAAAGCTGCTGGGGGACTCGCTCGGTTAGGAAATTCAGCCTAAACAGAGAATTCTCCCTAACAGGCGGTCCTGCAGAGGTTCGGTATGGGGCCTACATAGATAAAGCGGGTATGGTTGCTATACAGCAGCCCAATAGCAAGGGTTAAGACGGGAGCCCTCATCTCGGATCAATGGCAGCTGGAGAAAGGCACGAGGCAAGGCTGGCCATGGTCACCTATATTATTTATTCTGGCCTTGGAACCATTGGCGGCATATCTCAGGAAAGAATACCGTGAGGCAGGCATAACAATCTGATTTCTCTATATGCTGATATGTTACTATATTTACAGCACCCTGAAACCAACCTGCAGTATATTTTGGATGTGCTTGAGCGATACGCAGAACTATCCGGAATTACTATTAATGCACAGAAATTGTGCTTGTTTCCCCTAGCAAGTTATAAAGGTAAATCCGTGAAAACATTGCCAGTGCTGCCGATTAAGTGGGAAGTGAACTCATTTAGATATCTAGAAATTGACATCTTTCAGGATCCCAAGACAGAATACTTACAGAACACGACGAGGGCGGTAGACAATATTGGGAAATCTATGACGTTCTGGGTTAGGTTACCGCTCTCACTGATGGGTAGGGCAGCAGTGTTAAAGATGCTGGTACTTCCGAGGCTTTTATATTTCTTTACAAACATCCTGTACAATATACCCAAGGTTTTTTTTAAAGAAACTCAACACAATATGCCGTAGCTTTCTATGACATAACTCAAGATGCAGGTTGGCTCTGATGAAATTACAGAGGCCGTATGATCGGGGAGGTATTAGGGTAAGTTAGGTACCCAACTTTGAGACATATCTTTTGGCGTGCCAGGTGCAGTTTGTCACAAGCTGGTTGCTGGACGAACAGACCCTAGAAACACAGCTGCTGCAGCTGGCATGCACCTCATTTTCCTTGAAGGCGGTAATATGGACGGCGGCGCAGCAAGTCCCGAAACCCCTGCTGTTGTTGGCGCTAGGTAAGACAATATGGCACACGGCGGTACGCTTTTTAAAGAAAGATGCACCCTACTCCCCCCAGATCCCACTAGTGACACTAAAAGAAGAAGAAACACATGAGATTAAATGTGAGGAGTCCCTGGGAACCCCTGGGAGTAGTAACAGTGGGAGATTTGCTACGAGAAGGTAGAGTGATGGACTTTGGTGCACTCACTTCAGACACAGGTATAAATGATGGGCAACATATAATATGCGCCTCGCTTATCGCAGTACTGAAGCAGAAATGGGCGGGAACAGATGTGGTACTACAGGAAGATGATAGGATAGAAACATTTTGATATTTCAGATGGTGGGCAGGTATTACCCAAATTGACCTTTTACAATTGACCTTTTGCACAATTGACCTAATTATAGTGGTCCTAATTAACCTTCTGCACAATTGACCTTTATATTATTTTAGTTATTTTATATATGTATTGGGTTGGTTTTGGATTATAAATAATATAAGGGGATTGGGTGGAGGGTTGCGGGGGGTTTCCCCCCGCATATATGTCCTAATTGACCTTCTAAATTAGGTCAATTCTCCCGAGGTCAATTTTGAAAAGGTCAATTATTATACAACCGGTGGGCATGCTGTGTCGAGAATGAGCTATTCATGTCGCAGCAGGGGGACATGGTAGAGCAGACTAGGCTTAGCTGGGAAGCAGACCTGCAGGAGAAATTGACAGACGCATCATGGGGTAGAACATTAGCTTACCATAAGAAAGTGTCAAGGAATGCTAATTCCGTTGTACATAACCCATAGAGCGTACCTAACCCCCAGTAAAATAGCCAAATTTGGCAATGCCCGGAACAGACTTGCCCCAAATGTGGATTGAATAATGCCGACTTGGTACATATGTTCTGGCCTTGTAGGAAGATCTGTCAGTACTGGAATGACTTAGCCCTGGCCTTAGCCAAGGTGGATATAAGGATCCCATACGGCCTGAATGCTCAGTATTTTCTCACGCCTGAAGCAGGCAAGACATGTGAACAAGCCTAGCAAAGCGCAGGATAGCAATGGGATGGAAGATGCATAACAGGCCGGATGTAAACCAGTGATGGTGCGTTCTCCAGAAATGGACACTGGCGGAAACTGTAGTGTGGCAAGAGGCGGCCTGTAGAGACCAGGGGGATAAGAACATACGCTTAGACTTATGTAAGCAGTTGGTGCAGGAACTGATGGTCTCTAGGCATACCGAATCACAATAGGATACAGATGCTCCGTCCTAATAGGCAGATTGAAGACAAAGTGTAGGTACTACAGTCGATGTAACGAGGGGAAACAAGGCAGGCGGAATAGGCTGGGGGGGAGGGTGATTGGGGGGAACACAGACATAATTCGGCAATATTTTATTATGTAAATGCATATGGAAGTCTGTAAATTGCATTGTTTTTAATACAGATAATAAAAACGTTTTTTTAAAAGTGTTTAAAAAGGCAGTGTTAGGGAGAATTCTCAATTATGGCTAATTTCCCTTACCTAGTGAGTCCCTCAGCAGCTTTGCTGGATTTCTGGGGTTTATATTTTTTCACCTGGTAAGAGTGTGAACTTTTTTCCCACTCTTACATGTGTTTTGCCATGTGTATTTCTACTGTTCATGTGATCTTGGGCTCTGGAGCCTCACCACTCCGTGAGCCCAACTTTTTGTGCGTGTTACACAGCACCTTCAGTGCAGTGACACATGGTTGTCTTACAGACTTCCCACTGACTCCATTTTTCTGGGGCTGACTACTGTCCCCCAACAGGTAAAGTTGCCATTTACTTTATGTAGTCATTTAAACTGCGGACCCAATACACCCCATTTTACATGGAGTATTGGAAGGGGTTAATTCTGACTACCTTTTTTCCGTGCCTCTTGGAGCTTTGTTTCGCTCCCTTAACACTAAGACTTGGCTGGTGGCAGTGGTATCTACCCTATCTTTTCTACCGCGATTATACTATATAAACGTGGTACAGTTTTAGGCTATTATATTAGCCTCGAACATAAACCTGCTTGACCAAATACTTTTTCTTTTGGCTCCGGTCTGGTTTAGTCACCATTTCTTTGTGTTAATATCCTTCTTGTGTTTTACTTTGCGCGGTAAACCAGGTTTGCCTTCTTTGTTCATCGACCTTTGGCAGGCTTCTACGAAGAAGCCCTCCTTTGGCGTCTGGGTGTCTAGGTGGCCTGAATGTGAGGGAGGGGTTTAGTAACCTCCTGCACAGGGTCTCCTTGGAGACCCAAGTCGTACTTTATGTCCATTGGCTGGAGGGGTTGTCCGGGCTGGACAACTGGACAACCCGCCCTGCTTTGTGATTGACAGCCAGGCTGTGTGAATGGGGGATTTTCGCATAAAAGGCAGGACTCTTGGGGCTGGAAGTCAGTCGCCACTGGAACTACAAGAACCGAAGAGAAGCGGAGAAGAAGACGGCTGTTGCAACTCCCGAGTCCCGGTGAAGCTCTGCTGCAGTCCTGAGCTATCTACCCTTCAACGACAGAGAAGATCCAGTCCGGAGTCTTCTTCCCTTGAGCCTGGTGGGATGAACCAGATCACCTTTCTACAGCCAGAGAATCCTCTCCTGGGTCGAAATCGCTGCACAAAGCTGTAGTGCTCCGGATAGCCATCAGAAGAGCCCTCTCCTGTTTTAAAGGAGCGCACCTTTTATTCACTGTTACTTTTGCTGCTGCTGGCCTCATCCCTGGGTAGTGCAGATTGCTCCAGACGTCGTCCTTCTTGTCCCCACGACTGAAGCTTGAGCCAGTGTTTTCTTGAGTCACAGTAATGGTAGTCCTTTGTGTAATTCCTATTACTGCTCATTTGCTCTTGAGATAAATCTGGCTGCTCCGCGACTGCTACCACTATAACTGTGTAGTACAGGCTTGTACCAAAGTTGAAATTGTACTGCCACTTGTAGACTTAATCACCTGTAGTGTTCCCTAAGGGTACTGCAGAGGATTCTGCCTAACAGGCGGCTGCAGGTATTGGCGAGCCCTCAATACAGCAGGCCTCGGTAGCTCCCGCAGTGCCCGGTGACCATCACATCGGTGTCGCTGGAGCCATCTAGCTTGGCACCAAGCAAGGCTGAGCCATCTTCGGTGCTTGCCAGCGCATCTCAGACACTGGTTCCCTCTGGCGCGCCCTTTGCGCCAAAAACCCGGTCGTCACCAGCTGCTAAGGTGTCAACCTCCATTGAGCGGTCTTTCACGCCGAAGTCAAGGACCGATATGGCTCCATGGCTGACATTTTTCGGCACAACTGACTACAACCAGGGTGGCTTCGACCCTATGTACTCAGGGGCTGGAGGAGCTGTCTTTTGGGTCTACCACGCAGATTTACTGGCACTGGCAGAAGGTCTTCACGGCGCCAGTGGGCCTGATGCATTCCCCAACATAGAGATGCAGAGGAGAGGGCGCTAGAGGGCCAACCAAGATGGCCGCCTTGGTCTAGGCTCCCGCTCAGCCCTGCATCAATCCTGAACAATCCTTGCTGTTCCCCGTGATATTGCAAACCCTATCCCCGATCCCTGACTATCTGCTCGCTCCAACTACCATCCTACGAAAACTGGGGCAAAATCGGCCTTTATGTAACAACAAACGGCCCACACGGCCTGGAGGCCGAGCAGCGTGTTACAGGCCTGACGTGCGCTGGCCCGCCCGCGGCCGCTTGCACCCCCTGTAGAGGCCCGATAGCTCCGGATGCGGTGACCCAGTGAGTTCGCCTGGAGTGTTGGGGAAGAGGCGTCCACCAGCAGTTCGGCGGAGGATCCTGCCCCCCCCTTGTCCATCTGGGACCAGGGGACGATATGAGGCCTCTGCGACACAGCCGCCTGAAACACGGGACCGCCGGCGACCGAGGCGACTGCGCGAGAGGCAGGTTGCCGCTTCCCTCTCCCCCCTCCCCCAGCAACCATCCAGCCTGCTCCAGACTCCGGCTCGCCATCGGCGGGTTCGAGGGCGGGTGCACGTCGAGAGACCCAAGAGCATCGAGACACCCCAGAAGAGCCCGACCGCCTTGTGGGCGTGAGGACTGCCGCGTGCGGAGTTAACGAGAGGGAGGGAAGTCGCGTTGCTCCTTGAACGAAGTCGGCACGAACGTGGGCCCCCCCCCCCCCGCGTGCAAATAAACACACGGGGCTTGGCACACACGTCCTTCTTTGCTGCCGTTCTCCTGGCTATGGCCCACGGGCGGCCCGATTGCCCCCGTCACCCCGGAGGATAACAACGCCATAGAAAAGGGAAGCCAGTGTAGGTGCCTTTCCCCGGCTTACTACGTGTGAGAGAAAATAAAATAACCAACACCACCCCTGTCGGGGAAGGAGGCACTGAGACCCGGCTGCAAGAGTTCAAAGGATGGTTTATTTCTCCAGCTAGGAAATAACCCACAAAACCCTCACCCAACATGTACATCATACTTGCATATATATCAATTAAAGTAACTCTAACAAAAAATACTAAATGGACCTGATTGGCTAGGCGGTGTGGTGCTGTAGGTGTGGGTGGCATCTCTTCCTTCTGGTTGGCTAAGTGGCTGACGAGATGACGGACGTCAAATATCTTGTGCTCCACGCAGGTCAGGGTCCGGTCACTGTGGTCACTACCTAAGCTAATATGTTGCATTCGTAAAACACTAAATAACAAATTATCTAAACATTTTATGCTACTTTTCATATTTCTACACAAGTCACACATAATAATTATTGTCAGTACAATTGGCTCATTCGTGGTTTTAATTGGAGGCCTTGACCTTTAGTGTGCATGTAAAAAGAGTCAAGCTGTGTTTCACATATCTCCTAAGCTTTAGACCTATTAGTATAAGTAAAAACATATATTGTGGTAAGATGCTTAAGGTTAGTAGTGGGTGTGTTGGGTGGGTTTCGCAGCACAGACGAGGGTCTGGCACTTGAAAGAAATACCTTACAGGGAGCGCAGGGTCAGGATGGCAATACATTGCTCTAAATGGGGGTGGGTGGTTTGCACGTTTATGGGGACGAACGAGCAGAAAGTGCTTAGCTCATCCTGTTCACATGCTGGTTCTCATGCTAGCAGTGATCTCGGAGGAAGAAAACTGTATCGTATTGGTTGTTGCAACTTTCTCCTGGTTCAGCGTGAGAATGGGAGCGCAGAGCTTTCCTTCGCAGGGGGAGTGCAAGGGTGGGGGCCAGCCAGCTGCGTGCGTGCGTGCGTGCGTGCGTGCGTGCGTGCGTGTGTGTGTGTGTGTGTGTGTGTGTGTGTGTCTCTGTCCTTGGCTGCTGCGGTGGAAGGGGAGCTGGGGATTGCTGTACTATCGCAGTGAGGCCTGTTTACCCAAGATGGAGTTGAAAGGGGGCACAAAAGATGGATGCCCCGTGTCATGCTCTGTGGTCCCATCTATGTAGTGGTCAACCGTGGTTAACTTTACATAAGGGCAAGGGGCAAACCCACTACCGGAGGCACGTGGTCCAAGCCTTGTACTGAGGAGTGTACGGCGCGAGGGGGCCTAGGGGCCCCTCACTCCCATACACTAGCCATACCACAAGAGGATTAGATCCCACCCTTCTCATCACACTTGCAACAGATGAAGGTCGTTAAGCTTCCTCCTGTACAAAAAGCAACCAGCGGTCGTCTACACAAAGCAGTTTTTTACCAAACACCTGCCCCATAGCCCTCCGCTGCATCGCTCCCCCCCTCCCTGAGGGAAGAGGAAGCTGTTAAAGCCTTGTTCGTACAGATCGTGCTCTGTCACCCATTCCAAGTAAAGTAAGAACAGATCTTGACAAAGTCCACCCTTCACAACAGCTGTGGACCTCCGCCCTACAAGTCCACCGATCACAACGAACAAGGAACTAACCTGCCCAGAGTATGGTCCCAGAGTGCCCTAGGTGTAGCGGTCCAACCGCCGGACCCAACAGACATACCCAAATCCGCAGTCACGATGGGGAAAAATGACAAATCCCAGAGGAAACTGAACTTTGAAAGTGGCTCAACCCCAAAAGCGCCCCTCCATCAGGAGTACCAGGCCTCATCGTCAGTCTGTCCACACCAGGAAGAAACATTCGATAACCCATTCGAGATCAAAGAAATCCTCCTAGACTTGAAAGTTGGCATTTGCAGCCTGAACAATAAAATGGATGGTTTAGCTTCTAAAGTCGACCTCCTGCAACATCGTATGGACTCCCACGCTGACTGCATGAACGATGTTGAGCAGAGAGTATCTAATCTGGATGATAACTCAACAACCCTTGCCAATAAAGTCTCACAACTGGAATCTCAAATGAAAACAACTATTGCCAAGTGCGAGGATCTAGAAGGCCGTTCAAGAAGGAATAACCTACGGATAGTTGGGGTGAGAGAGCTCCGAACGCAGGAGAAAATGTAAGACTACGTGGAGTCCCTTTGCATAGCCCTCTTCGGCCGAGATGCACTATCTCAACTTTTCATAATAGAGAGGGCACATAGGGTACCTTCGACCAGACCTGCTCTAGGCTCGCCACCTAGGCCAATCATAGCGAAGCTGCTTAACTATAGAGATCGGGACACCATCCTCCGGCTGGCCAGAGAGAAAGGTGAACTACTCCATGAAGGGGACAAAATAGTTTTCTATCCCGACTTCTCCCCAGCGGTGCAGTCACAGCGGAAAACATTTGCCAGCGTCAAGCAGAGACTCAGAAACAGTCAAATGGCTTACTCAATGCTCTTCCCTGTGCGACTTAGAGTACATCTCGACGGGAAAGTCCACATCTTTCAAACCCCGGACAAAGCGAACGTATTTTTAGACCAATTGGGCTGCCCAGAACAGAACCATGCCCGCCCAAGACCTCAAAGAAATAGAAACCATAGGAATACACTATAAACAGAAGGGTCAGGCAGCACGCCACAAGTTTATCCACATCACTGAGAACGCCGGAACATCCACAACGACGTAAGACGGGGCTGAGACATTTGGGAGGCCCGAGGTGCCCCTAGCACAGCAACTGTTTGGTTCATAAGTTGAGTTTTTTCGGGGTGGAGTACACCCGTCGGCATGGTAACTCCATGGTCCGCCATTTGTTCTTGTTGGTTGATGAGGGACCTCTCTGTGGGCCAGTTGGGGGTTGCCCACCCTAAGGAGAGAAACGTTACGGGCCTGTTGGGGTTTGCCCGTGGACTGTGCTCTCAGAGTACACCAGGAAAGTTCAGCTCCGCCCTTTCCCCGCCACCCTCCTGTCCCCCATCTCTCAGCCCACTATCAATAACGCCACACCATTCAGGCACCCTACCTCCATGCATTGACCCCAACACTGGGCTAAACTTCATCAATGTTGATCATTGTAAACGAAAAGTGGTCCAACATAAAGATTAACTCGACCCATTCAATGTCTTGACCTGGAACATAAGAGGAGGCAATATCCCGTCCAAAACCAGGAAAATCCTCCAATACCTCAGACGACATGAAGTGGACGTGGCCATGATTCAAGAGACTCACCTACTCCCAGGGAAATATCACCAGTGGGCTAAGAACTGCGGCTGCCACAGATACTTCTCCTCATACTCCTTCTACTCCAGAGGAGTCGCCATCCTCATGCATAGGAGGATCAGCTTCCGTCTGGTCCGCACGGTGAAGGACACCGAGGGGAGAGCGGTCCTAGTAAGTGGCATCATAGCAGGCCAGAAAATGACTCATCAACTCCTATGCACCAAACGTGGATGGCCTTGGACAACTTTGGATGGGTGTTAACTCAGCTCTCTAATCAAGACCCGGCAATCATAATCTGGGGAGGCGATATGATCACGGTATTAGATCCAACAAGGGACATATCGAAAGCCACCCCACAGCCTCTTTCCAAAGCTTGCCTCCAAATAAAGGAAATCTGCAAAGCATTCGTTCTGCAAGACACCTGGAGAGTTTCTAATGGGGAACTACGAGATTTCACCTTTCACTCTGCGGTACACAACACGAGCTCCCGAATCGACTACCTCTTCACCTCGGCGAATGGCCCCTTGTCAAACAGCCGGTGCTGTATCCATCCAAGAACACTCTCCGACCACTCCCCACTATTCCTCAGTCTTAAGCCTTCCAACCCTACATCGCCACTACAGCAGTGGCGTTTTAAGACGGGCTCGATGCGAGATGAAGTATTTGCCTCCGAGCTAAGGGAGGAGATCAGCGTGTTTCTCGAAGCCAACATAGGATCGGTCCCCTCTGCTGGCACAATCTGGGAGTCTCTAAAATGCTTTATTAGAGGAGTCTGGCACGCCAAAGAAAACAGCATCCTCAATCTCATCAGGTGCAAGCTGGCAACCAGCGAAGAGAAATTAAAACACCTTGAGTTCCAGAAAGCAAACATGGTTGACCCAAGAATAGCAGTCGCTCTGAAAAAGGAACTGCAAAAATTCAATTCCACAGCAGACCGTGAGATCAAATTTCTAAGTCGCAGCAGTCAAGTCCGACAATATGGTGAAGGCCAAAAACCTGGCGCCTTTCTAGCGAACCTAATCAGAGCCGACAACAAACAGTCTCAATTCGAATGGATCCGAACCAAACAAGGCGAGGCGATCCACACCGACGAAAGGATAGCAGAGGAATTCAGACTCTTCTACCAAGATCTCTACAGCCCTAAACTTAACAAAGACTCAAACGCCCCGCTAGAATATCTGGAAAACACAGAGCTATACTGGGTCGATCAACCCTTGCGTGCACCTCTGAATGAGATGATCTCACAAGATGAGATTATAGAAGCCATAAAGACCCTCCCTTGCTCCAAAGCGCCGGGCCCAGACGGCCTAATGGGAGAATTCTATAAAGCATTCACAAGCACCCTAGCTCACCTCCTGGCGGCCGTCTACGAGGAGGCACTGGAAAAGGGGAACCTTCCACACTCCTCCTATGAAGCCAATGTCATCCTTTTACACAAACCTGGCAAACCACCGGAAGACTGCGCATCCTATCGCCCTATTTCCCTGCTTAACCTCGACAATAAAATACTCGCTAAGGTGCTTACTAAAAGGTTGATGCCACTGATGCCCGCCCTGGTGCTGGCAGACCAAGCCGGCTTCGTACCAGGCCGCAATACGACCTTCGGAATCAGGAGAATGTTCGGTATCATCGAGGCACTGGACCCCTCAAAGCAGGCAATTGCAGTTCTTCTTGATGCAGAAAAAGCATTTGATTCGGTGGAATGGCCGTTTCTGTTCACTGTACTCACCAGGATGGGGCTGGGTGCCTGTTTCATCAAACTTGTTTCTTTATTATACACCAAGCCACTAGGTAATATTATTGTAGGCACAGCCAAATCAGCCCCAATAGAACTTCAGCGAGGCACATGACAGGGATGCCCACTATCAGCATTAATATTTTCCTTGGTAATGGGACCATTAGCCTCCAACCTTCGAGAACAACGTCAGCAGAGGGGACTCATCATAGGACCACACAAGCTCATCATATCCCTCTACGGCGATGATGTGGCACTGTTCATATGCGACCCCGAGGACAATCTGAACCCTGTCATGAGGGAAGTCATTAAATTTGGAGCGGCCTCTGGATTAAAAATCAACCAATCAAAATCCATTGTATTCCCACTGACCCCAGCCACCAAGCAATTTACAGACGACTTCCAACTCACATGGAAAACTTCCAAGGTCCGATACCTGGGGATACAAATGTCACTGAATCAGGATGATGTCATGCCTGCACCATGGGCGCATCCATTTACGCTCAATTTGGACTATATGTTTACCATTTATTTACAACAGACTCTTGGATCCATCTATATTTACTTTGGGAACTTTATTTCCCATTTGCGAGACTTTGGTGCTTTATTATTATTTCCAACAAACTATGCATACCATAATGCACCTGGCTACAAGCATTGATTCCTGGCTGTTCCTATTGGTTATCAAAGGAACTACACCCCCCAGAAGCCCTAGCGACTTGCCCTGCTTCCACCAGCCCAGGAACAGAAAGGGAGGTGGCCGATTGCCTGCAGGTGTGCTTCGCCAGGTGCAACCAATTAGCCTGCCCCTGTGCTGGGCTAGGCAGTATAAAGGCTGCTGCCTGCAGTGGCTCAGCCTCTTGCATCTGAGAGTCCTTCCTCCACCTTTTGCATCTTCCTACGGCTCTTGTATGCTGCTTACCTTCACTCCTGCTTGGACCCTGCCTTGTTGCTTGCTCCACCCTGCTGCCTCCAGCCATAGCCTTCCAGGCTCCCTGCCTCACAGCCCTGCTCCTCTGGGCTCTCCACACTGCAGCTAATCACGCTCTGCTGCCTTCCAGTCTCCGCCCTTGCCCTGCCGGGCTCTCCACACTGCAGCTGATCACGCTCTGCTGCCTTCCAGTCTCCGCCCTTGCCCTGCCGGGCTCTCCACATTGCAGCCGATCACGCTTTGCTGCCTTCCAGCCTCCGCCCTTGCCCTGCCGGGCTCTCCACATTGCAGCCGATCACGTTCTGCTGCCTTCCAGCCTCCGCCCTTGCCCTGCGGACCCTCTACATTGCAGCTGATCATGCTCTGCTGCTTTCCAGCCTCAGCCCTTGTCCTCTGGGCTCCCTGCCCTGCAGCCTGCCTCACTCCGGCTGCCTTCAGCCCTTGTCTTCTGGGCTCCCTGCTCTGCAGCCTGCCTCACTCCGGCTGCCTTCAGCCCTTGTCTTCTGGGCTCCCTGCTCTGCAGCCTACCTCACTCTGGCTACCTACAGCCCTTGTCCCCTGGGCCTTCCTACTTTGCAGCTTACCACGCTCTGCTGCCTACTACCTACCTTTTCCGCTGGGTTCTTGGCCTAGCAGCCCTCTACAGTCCTCTGCTACCTTCTACGTTCAGCGGCCGTGTCCCTCAGGGTTCACTCCTTACTGCCCGGCCCTTACGGGATCCTTGCCGTGCAGTCTGCTTTACTCTGCTGCCCTAAGCTCTTTTCCTCTGGGCTTTCTGCCTTACAGTCCTACTCCTGTGGGCTTACTCATTGCTTCCCTGCTCCTCTGAGCTCTCAACCTTGTTCCTTACTGTCCTCTGCTATCCTATCCTGTTACACGACTTTCCCTTAATTTCCTTCTGCTAGTTTGCTATCGCCTCCTTTCCTGGATTTGTCTGTAGTATCTTCTCTTGTACTGTTTGTAGACCCTTTTGTACAGAGCTTGTCTGTTGGTTCCCATCAGTCAACCTCTGCCCTTCCCTTGTCTCATTTCTACATTACAGACATCCATAGCTGCTGTTCCAAGTCATGAGCAAACAGCGTGGGCCTCTGTTATAGCAAACTGTGCAGAAGGCTAGAGTATTTCCAAGGTTCGTGGAATACTCTTTTCCTATATATGCATACACCCCAAGAGAGTATTCATTCTGTATCTTTTCCCTTGCTACTCTTGTCTACTATTCGTTCTCTTTCCTTTCCGCTGTGTGTGTTCTTGTCTGTCCACTTTATTTGGCACAACCACCCAAACCCTCTCTGGGTGTCCTGTGCCACTCTTAATAGAGTGCCATCCGTGACAGATGAGGTGTTTCGAGATAATTACGAAGAGGTGGTCAAGTCCCTTCAAGAAAGGGTGTCACGTTGGAAGACTCTTCCACTAACTCTTTGGGGAAGGGCCGCCCTGGTCAAGATGGTGATCCTGCCAAAACTGCTATACCTATTCACCAATATCCCCTTGCTGCTATCACAAACCTTTCTGAAAAAACTGAAAAGCTTGGTCCTTGAACTACTTTGGGCGGGCAAGCCAGCCAGAGTGGCACACGCAACATTGACACTCCCGGTTTCAAGTGGGGGGCTGGCCCTTCCAGATTTGGAGAAATACTATTGGGCAGCGCAAGCACAATACCTCAGTCATTGGTATGCCACTCAAGTAATCCGACCTCATGTACAAGTGGAACGAGCCTTGGCAACGCCTAACCTACTGATAGCTGTCATTTATGGCCAGATTCCCGTCCCCAGCACCCCAATGAATGTAATGCTCTCGACGTACAAAGTTTGGAAGATACTAGCCCAAAAGCTCGAGGTACAAACACAATACTCTCCTCTTTTGCCCGTCAAGTTTATACCAGGAGTTCCACTGACTTCAGAGAAAGTATTTCACCAATGGGTCGAAAAGCTGCACATAAAAACCCTAGGGGACCTCTTCACTGAGGATAGCTTTCTAACCCCTGATCAAGCAAAATTGAAAGGGGGCAACACTGCACTGGACGTATTCCTTTACTTCAGGACTCGTTACACCCTGCAGACCCTCCTGCCCGACTTCCCGTGTCAACCACCAACCTGGCAACTGCTGCATAACGTTATTCAGGCGCAAGGCGAAGGTAGGCTGGTGTCGCAGATCTACAAATCCATTATCTCCAGCACGACCCCCGTCATCAGACGCGTAAAAGCCAGATGGGAAAAGTCACTGCATATATCCATTTCAGAAGAAGATTGGATCTACATCCTGAAACAGACTCAAAAAGTCGCCCTCAATTCACGCCTTAAACTTATCTACTTCAACTTCCTTCACCAAACCTATTACACACCAGAAAAAGCCAACAAACACCATCCTGACGCATTGGCAAAATGCAATAGATGCGGGACTCTTTTAGCAGACTTTGTTCACCTCGCTTGGTAGTGCCTCGAACTAATCCCTTTCTGGAACCAAGTCCTTGAGACAACAGCTGCAATTGTGGGAAAAGTGATACAACTGATTGGGCATGACAAGGTTACTTTCAGCTCCAATAAGGAAACTGGCTGGGGTTCTTCTGACACTAGCCCGTAGGAGAGTTGCCATGGCCTGGGGCCGAGGTCCCCCCCCCCCCAACAATCACTGCCTGGCGCAATGACATTCTCTACTGCCATAATGTAGAAACAGACTTTGTTAAACTACTACCCTTACATGCTTGTCCCCCAGACATCTGGGGCCCTCTGATACGGTTCTTGATGAGTGAAGCAGAAGACCCCTCAGCAGACACCTCAGAAACGGAGGGTACGCCTCGGTGAAGGCATGGACCGTGCACCTCTACTTCCTCAAACCGAGAGACTGGATGGGTACAATACTTACCAAAGGGGACACTGAACTCAAGAGAAGAGGGGGGTAGGGGGAGGGAGGTCGGAGGGAGGGATTTGGGTTATGGCGCAAAGTTTAAGTCCACCCTAATGTGGGTGTGAAGTTGTACTATGTTTTAAATACCAAAAATAAAGTTTTAAAAAAAAAACATAGAGATGCAGCAAGCCTTCCTTATGGCCACACTAAAGCCAAATACAGGGCTTTGGTGGACAGGATGGTGAATAGCTCCAGCTAGGCCTGTTTCAGGCTATGAGTTAACAGACCTACTTGATGAGGGTCCTGCTACTGAAAGGGCAATGCCTTTCAATGCAGCTATCGCCAGCCCTATCGCCACCTTGTGGCAGAGACCTTGTACCATGCCCCCCGTCAATTCTGATTTTTCCAAAAAGTACAGGCGGGCAAGGGGAGACCCTCCGTGTCTCTCTACCCACCCAACTGCGCAGGTGTTAGTGGTTCAGGCGGCCACCATGTCTACCAGGCCAGCCACATCTACATCCAGTCTCCCAACTGATTGGGAGGGAAAAAAGGTTGACCCCTTGGTGAATAAAATCTCATCAGGCAGCATGGCCTTGAAGGCGATCAACGACTCTTGCGGTTTCGCCAAATATTCTTTTCGATTGTGGACTGCAATTGGGGAGGCTGCGCAGTATATTCCTGAGGGGGAAATGCAGGAAGGCTTCCGATGTTTGGTGGACGACAGCAAGGAGGTAGCACGGCAGTCTTTGCAGACGGGCGTGGACGTCGCAGACTGTATCGGCAGATTGATTGGGTCGGCCACAGTGCTCAGGAGGCAGACTTACCTGCCTACTTCAAGATTCTCACTGAATGTCCAAAATAACCTTCTTGACATTGCTTTCGATGATGAGAACCTTTTCGGCCCAAAGGCCAATGACTCTTTTGAGAGTCCAAGTTAGCCTCAAAGTTGTTTGGCCTTGCTGTGCAACAGCCGGCCAAGCCTGCCTTTAGTTTTTCATCAAGGGATAGAGGCTGCAGGCGTATGTCCCATATGGCAGGAAGGCTCCGCTCCCGCAGGGGCAGAAGCAGTTCACGTGCTCTGTGAGGGGCAGAGGAGCCTCTATAGGCCAGCAGACAGTGGTAGCAGCAGCTGGGGCAGCTCAGCCCTCAAAGCCCCTTTGATTTCTCCACCCACAATTCCCTGGTTGGAGGAAGGATATCCAAGCACTGGACCCAATGGCAGCAGATTACCTCTGACGCCTGGACTCTTCAGCTTGTGCAGTGGAGTTTTTCTCTGCCTTTCTTAAAAAGGCTGCCGGACAGAATGGCGCACCTCTGTGGTGCCATGGAAGAGGTTCCTCCTAAGCAGAGAGTATCAGGTTGGTATTCCCAGTATTTCCTGGTACCCAAGAAAGGGGAGGACGACTCTGTCCCATTATGGACCTCAAGACATTGAACAAGTTCCTGAGGAAGGAAACGTTGAAGATGGTGACTGTCACACTCACCTGTGTCTCTGCAGGAGTGATGGAAGAGCCTCTCTTGACCCCGAGTCTTCACTTCCCCTGTTTCACCTGGAGCAATACCTGTCAAATACAAGGTGTACACTCAGACCTGAATTCACCCGATTCCCCTGGGCCCTTCGCTTCTCTTTACTGTGTGCTGTGATGTCCCCCTATGGACTTACCTTGATTTTTAGTAGGGTGTGCACTCCATCCTGCATTTGCAGGGGCGCGATTCACTCATGTGATTGGTGCCAATGTCTGTAGGGTTCAGATGCCAAACGCTGTTTTATGCCTTCACAGCGAGGCCGAGAGTTCAAGGCGCCAGTTTCTTCACTGGCTAGAAAGTCCTTCCCACAAGTGAACGTTATGCCGGTATTTTTGTGGGTGAGTAGCGCTGCGTGTAGAAGCTAGCTGCTGGTAGGTTTGCGCAGCGCCTTCAATTCGAGTGCGCCTGGTAATGTCTCTCCCTTTCCCTTGCAGGAGAAATTGTGGTATTAGCGCCTCGAGTCCGGGTTCAGTGCTACTGGAGCCTTGGTGGTTAGGTAAGTTTGCATGGAGGCTTTTGGTAATTATGCACCGCGTAGAGAGAGAGAGAGCGCAGTGAAATAAGTGTCCGCGTTATTGGAGCGAGCGCAATGAATAATCTCTCTTCTTTCTTACAGGGGTTTGTGCGCTCGTGCAACTAACCTGGATTCCAGCGTTGCGGGAAGATTCGGTGAGTATGCGCAGCGTTACTGATGTGCGTGTGTTAACGCTGTTCTTCTTTGTTCTTACAGGTGCCGGTGTAGAAGTCCCCTCTTGACTGGAGATAGCTGCGGCGTGGAGTAAGAACCAGGTAAGCTGAAGCTGTATGATCCGGAGCGGGTAAGCAGAAGCAGGATCATCCGGAGCAGGTAAGCAGATGCAGGATGATCCGGTGCAGGTAAGCATAAGCAGGATGATCCGGAGCGGGTAAGCAGAAACAGGATGATCCCGAGCAGGTAAGCAGAAACAGGATGATCCGTAGCAGGTAAGCAGATGCTGGCTGATCCAGAGCATGGCAAGTGTGTTGTTGATACAGCTCACAGTAACCAACACGAAGCACTGGAAGAAACTTGGGTGTGGCTATAGCCAGCCACACCCAAACACTAGAGAGCTCATGAGTTATCATGCACTTCCTGTTTGGCAACAGGAAGTGGTAACCAGGAAGTTACTACAAACACTAAGAAGGAATGAAAGGAGGGATTTGTTTTGGGTTGTTTGTGTGCCTATGGCAGGCCTGCCAAGCCTCCACCCAGCTTGCCCCAACTACCTGCCTGATACCCATGACAGTGACTTCGCAAGACTGACTGCTGTCAATAAATCTTCAGAATGCATACTTTTATGTGCCGATCCAGCAGAAGCACAGGAAGTTCCTGAGATTCTTCATAGGGGACAAGCAGTACCACTTCAAGGTGCTTCTTTGGATTGACCTGCGCTCTGAGGGACTTCACCAAGCTCATGGCGGTAGTCGTGGCCCACCTCAGGGGATCCGGCGTACATGTGTTTCCATACCTGGATGACTGGCTGATCCGGGGAAGGTGAACAGAGCAGGTTCTGTCCCATTTCAAGGGCACCTGCTCCCTACTCCACTGGCTGGCCTTTTCCCTGAACTTGCAGAATACCACACAACACCAGCACAGAGGCTACAGTTCAGTGTAGTCTTATTCAATCGGATGTGGAAGGCTTTTCCCCCCGAGAAGAGGGTAATCAGCGTCAGACAGATGGTCCAGCTCTTCCAGTACCATGGCACCTTAGCAGCGGCTTCCTTCCCCTGCCTCTTAGCTCTCATGGCCTCCTGCATTTTTGTGGTGCCCCAGGGCAGGATGGTCACGGATGCGTCCTTGAAAGGTTGGGGCACTCAATGCAAGGACTTTCAGGTGAGCGGCCTTTGGTAGCAATGGAGGCAAGGTGGCACATAAACAAACTGGTGTTGCGAGCCATCAGGTTTGTCCTGAAGGCATTTGAACCCTCTCTAAAGGGGAAGCATGTCCTGGTTTGGACAGACAATATGGTGGCCATGCACTAACTTAACAATCAGGGTGGTGTGCACCCCGTCCCCCTTTGCAGAGAAGTGATGCAGCTGTGGTTCTTGCTGTTGGCGAACCAGATCTCGGTCTTGGCAGTCCATCTGATGGGGACAGGGAAAGTTTTGGTGGATGCTCTGAGCAGGCATAGCTTGGTCTCATACTAGTGGGAGGTGTGCAAGGAAATCCTGGAAGAAGCCTTCTCTCTCTGGGGTACCTCAGCAGTGGATCGGTTTGCCACTGTGTCCAACAGGAAGTACACACTTCCCTCGAGTGCAGTTTTTCTCAAGGGAATTCCCAGCAAACTGCATCCTAGGGGATGCGTTTCTAGTGAACAAGACCTTCCCTCCAATTCCTGTCATTCCGTGGTGAACTTGGAGGGTTCTTTTACTCAAGGTAACATGTCATACTATGGATGGGACAGGGAATAACTTCTCAGAGTAAATAACCAGATCGACTCAGGAAGTTGGCAAATGTTACTGTTTTAATGTCAATTATCTATAATAGGGAGTACAACAGACATCAACGGACTTCGCACAGCAAATCTCAACGCAGTTTGTAAAAATCAGTTCTATAATAAAAACGTGGCAAACTAAAAAACCTATGTGGGACTGTGGTTGGCTTAAGGGGAACATCTAAGTATACTTTCTATATGGGATAGGACAGTGGCTGGACCGCTATAGTCAGGTGGGCACTTTTGTCTTCCCCAAGTGTAAGTCATCCTCGATAACTACTAGAAACACAACATATCATTGGCGCTTAAACTATAAGGCTTTTCGTTATAGGGCCTTCTATGATTGGTTGGCATGCTTGTACCCTTCTGGAATATTTGATGCTCTAGCAGCACGTCAGCTGGTACCCCAGGTGTTGGTGGGTGAGCCTGGCCATGTCTCCCCACCCAATTAGCCCAGTATATCTCATCACTCATGCCGTCTGCCATTCACATTGTCTTTGAACTTGGCCTTGTACTAGCTTCTCGTCTCTGGGAATACAAGGGAGAATAGGCACTCGCTATCTCTACTCTGGTTCACCATGCTCTTTGTCTATTTTCATCCTCAGCTTGTGTGATTCGAGACCGTGAATTTGCTCATATTCTCTCATTTAATTGTCTTTAATGAAAAAACTTGGCACTCATGGTGTGTTCTCGTCTACTATTCTTTGCAGCTGATGACCAGTTCTTGGCTGCTGCCAGTCCTTGACAGCAAGCCAGTCAACCTTTTCAGTCTTGCTTCGAGTTTTAACCTTTTCTTCGCTGCGACACACAGTCTAAATCCGTCTTCTTACATGGAGACTTGCTTACTAAATTATGTCATCGAATGTCCAGAACTCTATATACACATGTTGGTGGCACTACCTGCAGGCTACATACTACTTATAGCCAGCCTTAAGAATACTTAATCTACTTGCTTTACAGCATCTGTACAATTGTAAAATGGCTTATGTTTTCTACAGTGCTCTTCACACGTGCAATCTTCGTTCCGCAGATAAAGCTTAGAGTCTTTATTTCGACCTTAAGAGTCTTTTATCGTCTATGCATCGTCTTCTCTGATAATTCTTTTTAGTGCATCACGTTCATCTTTTGGGACATCACCAGCTTCTTCTATGTGCATCTTTATACTTCTTGTGGCACTTCCCCTAAGAGCCCATCTGTCCTTCGATGATACCTCACATAGGGTATTCTCAACAGATATCTTGCCTCAAAGATTCTTCAAGGTATAGGTACCATTACTGCCGCTGCACAGGTCACGACTTCCGGTTTCCAGCATATAGGTAGAATAGGGGTGGAACGTTCTGTAGAGGCATTCCTCCTCTACACTCCCCCCTCTGGTTGAGTCATCAACCACCCCTTCACTAGTTCAGACATCTCGACAGCCTCTCTTGAAGAAGTACTTTTTTGGAGTTCAGATCTTTACTACTCATTTCAGGGATCCTGCTGATTTCACATGCTCATCAACACTCCATGTCATACGACTGCATTGGCCATTTAGATTGCAGTAAATCCATCATCCACACACTACTTGTGATTTCTTGGATGCGGTAGCTTCGTTCCTTCGGGTGCTAAGATGCTGGCCTTTACGTAGTCTCCGATTTCTTCATCCGTCAACTCCTTACATTTAAATCCTGATTCAACATCAATCATGATCTTCATTCCTACTGCCTTCTTCACTATCTTCTTGCACTGTGTAATTATTTTCCTGATTACACAGAATCCAATCAAGATCACTAGTATTAGTCCTAAGAGTTTGAAGATATTCACCATCCACTGTGGAACCCATGAGAAAATAGATGCAAACCAGCTGTTGTCTGCAATATCTTGTGTCTCACCTTCCATCTTGTCATGCAGGTTTGTCACCAGTGTTATGGCCTCTGTCAAGGTCCCACTCTCGTCATGAGAAGGTATGAACGAGCAATGTGATTCTCCAATTTTGGCACAAACACCTCATCCATTGCTGTGATCATGTCGAGAAAATATCTATTCTGGAGAGTCATCAGTCTTATGGCTCCCAACTCTTCCTTGATCGCATTGAATCCCTTTATAGTAATGTTGATCGTCTGCAGGAGCACCCATCTGGTAATCTGTAACCATTTGGCATTAGTCTAGATCCCTGGCATGTAGATGGTCGTGAATACTGCAGCAGTTTAACTGAACAACCTGTGTTCATACAGAATTTAATCAAAGGCTTCTATTGACTTTGCTGAAAAGTAGTTCTCCCTCCTGGTTCGATTGAGGAACTGAAGTGATCTTCTCTTTTTTAAATGAGCATCTGCTTTTGGAAATTCTCCAATATTCAGGTCACTCTTGGGAATCCCTAATGCCAGAAAGTGAATAAGCACTAGGGAACACATCCCCTCCCCAATCCTTGGGCAGCTTCATGTAAACTCTGGATCCACAGGCCCAGTAGTGATCCATCAATACTACTGTTCCATCCTTCATGCCTGGTACATCAAAGATTCGACCGCGTTGATGATTTACTCCAACCTCCCTTGTACCATTATTTCTGAAACATAAGGATGGAGTGGTTAAAGGCACTATTTGTAATAGTCCTAGTTTATCGTGGACCCAGGTTAACAGCTTCGCAATTTTCGGCCAGTGCTGCTTGCATTCCTTTTCTGCAGTATCTATAACTGGCTCATAAAATCCTTTTATTTCTGCTGCTCTCCACACGATCAAACGTTCTGCCCATCCTTCCAGAGTTGACACTGTTCCTTTAATTTGCAACTGGCCTCTTTCTTTACAGCTTCGTATCTTTTCTGGATTCTTGCCTTGACAATCTAGCATCTCGTGTTCTCTGTTCTTCTCTTCTAATGCCTGCTAAGTTTATTCCAGACTGCTCATATTTTATCACTAGATTTAGCATTCCGGTTTTTCTCTTGTCTTCAAATCTTGTACATAATATCTTCTTGTGGAGCCATCTTTTCAGTCACCAATATCAAGGATGCTATTCGACCCTGGAACTGACCTTGTGTCTGGCAGAGTGCAAGATGCGTTAGACAGTGAACCTTTTGAACTGGGTATTCTGTAGCTATAAAGATCTTGGAGGTCCCCACAGCATAAGGTATGAGCGCACAAACATAGCTCATTTAAAGGTCTTTTCACCCATCTTTTTCCTGTGCTGCTACCACATGTCGTTACCCAGATGTGCTGTACTATCTAGATATGTGCCAATATTATCCTTTTCCTCTGTACTCCTTTTGTGTCTTTTTCCTTTAAAATGAGTAGTTACATAACTAATAAAAAGCATATTGAAAATAGTCATCCTACAGGAGCGATGATGGGACCGTTTGTCTCAGCACTAAGCAATCTTATGTGAGCTTCAGAAGTAGAGAGAATCACTAAGGATGTCTGTCTCTCAATACTAGATAACTCTGCGTGACCCACTGGTGTCGGGAGAGTCAACGGAATCTCCACCTTGCTTGTACCAAAGAAATAGTGTATAAATCGCAAGAACCAGAAAAACAAAAATGTATGCTGAACATGCATATATTATACACACCAATACATTAGTACCCACCATTTGTGATTCTCTGGACGTCGCGGGACTTGCTCGTTTTTAAAATCGCATTATGTTCAACATTTCTCATTATGCCTGTACACTATTTTTAAGGAAGGAAAAAACCTTTTAAATCGGGCAATCCTGTTAAATGATCGGGTAGCTGCAGAATCTGTTCAGTTATCGCCGCAAGCAGGCTCCGTATTTGCAAGGCCATTTTTAGGATCATGCAAAAAAATAGGTATGTTGACACTGCGCCCAACAATATCAGGATAAGCCCTGAGAATGAATACGAAAACAGCAAGCAATATCCTTTGGGCATCATCATTTGACAAAACCATGAGGTCAACCATATAACTGCATTGTGTAAAAAGAGTCCGCCTATTGCCCACGCTTCCAGTTACATATTAAATACTGTTGTTTAAACATACTTCACAATGTCAACAACTTTCTAGAGTTCATTTTCAAAATACTGTGTCTCTTGAACTGAGATCTCACTCCTGCTATTTTATCTATAAAGAGTGTCAGAGAGAGCCACAGTCAAAGTGCAAATTTGCACCCTTTTATCAATCCACTGGTTTATCGTCCTTCTTCCTCGTCATCAATCGAGTCTGCACAGGCTGAAATTCTTCTTCTTGTCTTGCTTCCGAATTGATCGTTGGGGGGTGCGTCGGTCTCTCCACTGCAAACTTTTAAACCACCAAGATGGATCCACGCTCTTCTGCCCTGGACTTTTACTGCAGAAGGACTAATATTTTCCACAACAAAGATACCTACAAACCTGGGCTCACACCACTTCCTGATGAAATATCGAATTAATACTAAATCGCTAATGAATAGCTTTGGTGCCAATAAAAGTTCATTGATTCTGGTTGCTGAATGGTCTTCATCTGTGTGCAGGGATCTGCACCACTTGCGCTTGAGTTGATCTGAAATTACAGCGGTTATGCATGTTAAGTACTCATTTAACTAATTTCCTAACAGATCTGCAGTATTCTGGGCATCACTTCTGCTCTTCGATGGATGAGTCAAAGGCATTCTCATTCGCCTCCCTGTTACTAGGTCGTGGGGCGTGAGGTGATGGTCCGAACCAGTCTGATTCTTTGGGGCATATAGGCTAAGGGCAGGCAATATAGCCATCCATTTTTCAATGTCAATTTTAATTTGGCGACTCTCTCCTTTAGGAGGCCATTGAGTCTGTCACATATTCCATTCGCTTGCAGATGATAAGCATAAGAAAACGTGTGCTTTATATTCAAAAGAAGCGCTATTTGTTCAAATACTTCATTAACAAAATGTGGCCCATTATCAGATCTCAGCACTTCACACGCTCCCCATCTTGGAAAGACTTCTCATACTGAAAACTTCGCTTCAACAGTGACATCAGGGTGTGTACAAGGACTTGCTTCGATCGACCTGGAACAGGGACACACCCCCACTTTCAAATACCTATATCCACTAAATACTTGCAGCATATCAACATAATCGATATGTAAATGCTGAATAGGGCCATTTAGACAAGGAATCACTCCTCTGATTGTTAGCAGTGTGTGCCCAGCAGTAAACCTTTGACATAAATGCAATTTGCTACATAAAATGCAACTTGTTCTAACAGGTTCAGTACGAACCAGTCTTCTGCAATGGCTACAGCAGGACTCTCCCTAGTTACATGTGCAGAGTAGTGCAGCTGTTAAAGTGCTACCCTTAATAAGACTACTGGCATCACTGGCTTTCTGGTATTATCCTGTCGCCACAGTGCTTCGCTGGTGGATGAAGAACACCCCCTCCATTTCCACAATTCCTGCTCTTCCTGTGGTGCACTGCTTTGAATTTCCATTATCTGAGTTCTTGATAAATGGTTAAACCCTTACTGTGCCACCATCATTTTAACCACTGTGTCTCTGACATTCAAATTATCAAAGTTTGAAATATCTGGTGAATATGCAACTCTTTTGGCTTCTGCGTCTGCGGTTTTGTTCCTACAAGAAATAAAATCTGTTTGCTTAGTATGGGCTGCACATTTAACTGTCGCTACTGTGCCATTCACTCTGAGGCAGCCCATCCTTTTCCAACGTGCTACCCCTGCGTGTACAGTCAACGTCACATAGGCAGAGTCACTGTATATCATCAGTTCCTGTCCTTTGTGTTTTTCAAGCGCTGCGATAAGCGCTACCAATTCTGCTGCTTGTGCTGATAAGTGAGACGGTAGCTCTATGCCTTACTGCAGCAGCACTTGAATGCCTTTCCACATTTGTTGGATCCATTTCTGAAGAACCATCAATAAGAAGGATCTCCCCTCCTTTCTTTGACGCGCGGGATGTCATTGAATTCCTCATAGCTAGCGCAATCATGCTCATATTCGCCCTCTGCCACTGACTCAGCTACAAATTGGCGGGGTTCACTATTTTACATCTGACCATTTTATTCGACGGGTTAGATATAATAACTTCATACACGGAAGCCCTTTGAGATGTTAATGTACCCTTGGGTTTCTGCAAAATGGCAAACAAAGCATGCTCTACAAAAAGTGTCATGGAACAGCCCATTCTGGTAAGGAAACCTTTTTGACATTTGAAGTAGTTGCAGTTCTGAAATAGCTAGATTTTGGGGGGGAGAGTGATCATTAATATGAACAATTAGATAACCTTATGATTTGTGTAAAGAAATTCCGGTGCTTTAAGGGCAAGTTGGTTTAATTTGCTATATTGCTTCTGTTTTTTTTTATTTTCCTTTTTTTTTCTTTTAGCTTGTTCTTATCTTTTGTATGATAATATCAAGGTTCTTATAGCTCCTTGGTGTTTGTCACTTACATGTTTTGTATTATTTTGATTCAGTTGAAATCTTGTTTGTAACAATGAGTTTTTTGTAAAAGGCCTTTACAAAAAATTATTTTATGATGTTGAATATATGGCTAGTTCACTTTAAATTAAAAAAAACAGAACAGCCCATTACAATGCTTGCAGACATCTCAATTGCGGACGCAGCAGCTGCCAATAACTGTTTGCACGGGAAATGCCCGTTCATTACTGGGTCTAATAGCCCACTGTAGTCTTACGTCCCGTCCCCTTTCCTACATACTGCATGCGCGTCCCTCGCTAGGGATGGGAAACGGAACCCTTTTCACCAGAAAAAACCTTCTTCCCCATCAAATATAGAGGCACAAGGGCGCGGCCTTGGGAGCATGCGCTCCCCTGACTACGCCCACCAATGCCACCCTTCAATCCCCTTTTCGGTGACGACGGGAATGGGACGATTTCACCAGCGCTCCTGGATTTGGCTTCGGCCATGTAATACCACGCGCTCTTCCTCGGATACTTTCTTCTGTCTTTTTTTATCAATCAGGTACTCGGTCTCCCCTGGCGTCATGCTCCTCCCCGGCGCATGTCGACTTCAGTGGGCTTCAGCAGGTGTCCAGCCTGCGAGGGCCTCTTCCCTATATCCGGTCCCCACGCTCTTTGCCTATGCTACCTTGGCCCCGACCACGGCTGGGAAGGTTGTACCCCGTGTGACGAAGTTTCATTGCATGCTCTGAAGAACAGGCTAGCTAGGTGGAGGGAGCTCTTCCAGAAGTCCCCTCCAGAGGACACAAAGGACTTGGTCCGACATAAGTCAAGGCCCAAGGGAGGTCCACTCTTTTCTAGCGCCCACTGCAAGGGCGTGACTCCTTTCCAAGGAAACACCTGGACGGGAGGAACCTCTCAAGCTCTTGCACCAGCACAAGTACCAAGGCTAATTCAGCTACCGGCCGCCGGCCTGAGGGGTCTATAGATTCTTTGGGAGACACTGCTGAGGGGCCACAGGGTTCTTTTACCGAGTGTACACCCAAGTGGCTACGCCCTTGTACCACCAACATGGCCAAGGGGGTTCCTGGACGCAGCACTGCCGGCAATACTGCCGAGGGCGACACACCTACCAGGCCTCAGCCTGAGGTGCAGGGTAGGTCTCATGCACCATCGCCAAGATTCCTGGAGGAGGCCAGGCCCAGTGAGCCAAGCACCACAACTTCTGCACATGGCATGCAGCTCGACAAGATGGCCGCTCGTCCGGTACCGCATGGGGGCCATCCGTAGGGATGAGATCGGGGGCATGCTCCCTCCGGCCCCTCCGCCTGCACCCATAGTCATTGCTCCTATGGCTCCAGCGCCACAGGCCCCGGTGCAGCCTCTGCTGCCCACGCCGGCTCCTTCGATTCCGGCTCCCCTGCCTCCCACAATTCAGGCGTTTTCATACCAGCCTCTCCTGCAGGCTCCGGTCTCCACACCTCAGCCCTCGGCACCCAGCACTCCTTCACCCGCTCCGGACTAGCTGGACGCCATGGTGGACACAGATGAGGAAGAAGACCCAGACACACCATCGTCTGCCAAGGCTTTCCATGAACGTCTCGCAGGTCTGGCAGAGTACTTGGGCCTTCCTCAACCCGAAGTGGAACAACTGGAGGCGGGGTTGCTTGCAGAGGTCCTCACTCTACGCCCCATGGCTAGAACGGAGATACCAATGCTTAAGGACTTTAGCCCCTTGGCCAAGAAGGGATGGCCCAAACCCCACTCGGTCCAGCCTGTCAATCAGCGCCTGGACGCCAAGTATAGGCTAATGGAGGGGGGATCCACTCTTGCTGTTGGCCCACTCTCAACCACACTCTTCAGTGATTGTAGCAGCGTCACTCTACTCAAAGCCTCAGTCGTCCTTGGTCACCTCGTCCTCGGCGCTGCTAGGCAAGGAGGAGAAGATCTTGGAGGCGTACAGGGAGAAGCTTTATTCCGACGCTTCGCTGCATATTTGTCAATCCAGCGTGGACACCATGCTGGCAGCCGTTAACCAGAGACTTTGTCGGGAAATAGCTGACTTCCTGCCAGAACTTCCGGGACAGAGCCAGTCACGTTTTAAAGCGGGACTGGCAGAGGCTAAAGTGGTGGTGCAACACATCATGGAATCCACCATTGACACTTCTGGCTGGGCCATATGCATCGGCACTGACACGAGAAGGACTGGCTACTAAATTTTACCCAGAAATCCACAAACGCATATTGGACCGTCGATTCAAGTGGTGACACCTCTTTCACCCCACCACTGATGAGGAGCTAGATAAAAAGAAAAACAATTTAGCAAACTGCAAAGTCTTTATCCTTACGAAGTCTAAGCGCAATGCGTACACCCAATCACATCAACGCTCCGACAAGGGGCGGACGTTCGGAGGGTTCCGCGGCTCCCAAGAACAGAGGTCCAGGCAGCCTGACCGTTCACAGAGTCATCACCGAATCCAACAACAAAAGGGGGGAGCAAGGGCTTTTTTCAGTCCCCCTCCTCCGCAGCAGCCTCCAAGGGAAGGAAGGCATGACGCGTCCCTTCTGGTCCACGTGTCTCCAGTGGGGTACAGTGTTGCCCGTCACGCACAGTTTTGCCATCAGAAGTTTGCGAATCCCCGATTCCTCTCTGTAGGTTCCGCCTAACGATCCCTTCGTCTCCTCCCTCCTTCCCTCCATTCCGACAGATTGGGACAGCAACTCTGTTGGCGGAAGTTCGGTCGCTCTTCGAGAAGAAGTCTCAGCCTCCCATCAAGGATTGGGTTTCTATTCCAAGATTTTTTCCATACAAAAGAACCACCAGGCTGGCCTGAGCGTTGTTGGACCTTTCCACTCTCAACCTCTCCCCCCCCCTCCCTCTTCAAAAATTCAAGATGGTTACGCCAGCACTGAGTGCAGAGACATTGGGTCTGGGAGACTGGATGTGCTCCCTGGATCTGAAGTATGCCTATCTACATGTACTGATTTGGCTGCCGTATCGCCCTTTCCTACGATTCAGGATCATGGGCTGCCATTTCAAATACAAGGTGCTACCCTTCAGCCTCAATTCATCCCCCAGGGTAATCACCAGGCTCATGAATGCGGTGGCAGCCCTTCTCAGGGTGCAGGGCCACCACGTCTACCCGTATCTGGACGACTGGCTTGTCAGGGCGAGATCTGCAGAAGGTTGTTCATCACACTTCCTCCACCCTTATGATCACACTCCATGAGCTGGGGTTTTCGGTCCACCTCAAGAAGTCTCAGCTGCAGCCTACGCAGACCCTGACCTTTCTGGGCCTCACCTGGGACACAAGCTCCAAGAGAGTTTTCCCCTCGGAGGTCAAGGTCACAGCCATCAATAGGGCCACTTATTACTTCTTCACCCGAGAAGTGACCTTGGCCTGGTGGTACTAACACTTATTAGGCATCATGGCAGCGGTCCTACTGGCCGTACCCTACACGAGACTCAAGATGAGGAGATTGCAGCTGCACTTCGCAGCCTCATGGAATCAGGGAATCTGTAGCTGGGCTCCCAGGCGCAGCTGGTCAGCATTCTGCCTTCTCTCCACCCAGACCTCACATGGTGGTCCAGGGACTGCAAACTGCACATGGGCAAGCCGTTCGGCAGCTGGCCCCGCAGGTCACCATTACTACGGATTCCTCCCTGGATGGCTGGGGGGGGCTACGTTGGACAACCACAGTGTCCATGGAGTCTGGACTCTGCAGGAGCAGGGGTCTCATATCAACTGGCTGGAGCGGAAAGCCACCTGGCTAGCTCTCAAAGCGTTCCTTCCGCTCATCGGAGGCAAGGTCGTCCTCATCCAGATGGACAACTCCACCAGCATGTCAACAAGCAGGGTGGTACCAGGTCTCCTCCACTGTGCAGCCTAGCTGTCAGCATGTGTGACTGGGCCCTGGAGAACTACATCTACCTGAGGGCCGTCCACCTTTCGAGAGGGTCCGACCTGGAAGCGGACAGACTGAGCAGACCGGGAGTGGACAATTACGAGTGGCAAGTTCAAGATCAGATGCTGCTGGAGATCTTCAGCAGATGGGGACATCCTCAGGTGGATCTCTTTGCCTGCTGGGACAACAAGAAGTGCCAGCAGTTTGCGTCCGTCCTGGCAGGGGCGGGGCCCCAGCTCTCGGGGCGACGCCTTCCAGATCCAGTGGAGCGGCATAACAGCGTATGCCTTCCCTCCTACACCCCTGATCCACAGGGTGATCCGCAAGATAAAGGAATCGAGTCACCTCAGCATCATTCTGATAGCTCTGTGGTGGCCCGCAAGGCCATGGTTCTCAGAGCTTCTCAGCCTCTCGGACAGTCCCCCCATTCAGCTGCCATTGGGCCCAGGTCATCTCCTGGATCAACAGGGGCAGGGTCATCCGCCCCGCTCCACAGAAGTTAGCCTTTGCAGCGTGGTTCCTGAGCAGGTCATGCTGAAATACCTGTGTCTATAACAGGCTAACCTAGAAATCATTCAGGGCGCTAGGAGCAAAGCTACTAGGAGCCAGTACAAGAGTAAATGGTCTAGGTTCTGTCACTTGGCCGACTCTTAAGGAGATTGACCGCCTTATGTGCACATTAGATGACATACTCTCCTTCTCTGCACACCTTCCTCACTCAGGTGTGCAGGTGGAAACATGCTGCACCTATTTGGCGGCCATAGGGGCCTACAGAAATTCAGAGGAGGCGGTCTTCTCCTCTTCCAACCCGGTGGTCAAGCGACATTTGGCAGGCCTCTCCAGGCTCTTTCCTCCCATCAAGAAACCACACCCTGTGTGGGACCTCACTGTAGTGTTGGGCGCCTTGGCGCACAAACCATTCGAGCCAATGGCGTCCGCAGACATCAGGCTGGTCACTATTAAAACAGTTCTGTTGGTGGACCTCACCTCTGCTCGCAGAGTCAGCGAGATCCAGGCACTGGTGGCTTCAGGACCCTATACTACGTTTCACAAGGATAAGGTGGTCCTGAGAACACACCCCGCGTTCCTACCCAAGGTAGTCTCTGCTTTCCATCTGAATGAGGAGATAGTCTTACCTAGGTTTTTTTCCGACCCTAAGGACGATGCTCAGAGGGTCTTGCACTGTTTGGATGTCAGACCCGCTCTGAAATTCTATCTGGACAGGACTAAGGGCTTCCGCAAGTCAGATGCTCGTTTTGTCACCTTCGGGGGGGGTCAAAGCCCGGGTTATCAGTTATCCAAGGCATCTATAGCAAGGTTGATGGTTGCGGCCATCACGGAGGCCTATGAGGGGCAGCACAAATCGCTTCCGGCTAACATGCATGCCCACACAGTCAGAGCCAAGGCCACAGCCATCGCGTTCCATTGGCAGGTGCCGTGGCAGGTCATCAGCAGGGCGGCCACCTGTGCCACCCCTTTGGCTTTCTGTAAGCACTACTGTGTAGACACCGGCTCTAAGTCAGACACGGTTTTCGGACAGGCGGTTCTAAGGAACCTGTTTTCTTAAGGAGAGTCTCCTCTCCACCCTGGGGCTTCCTTCAGTTGTAATTGCCAATTCAGTATGCAGGAAAGGGGACGGGACATAAGAGTAATTAACAGTTACTCACTGTAGTGACTAACATACTCTTAGTCCTTAGTCCCCTTTCCTCCACTGGTCCCACCATCTTCCACCCTAATAATACTGGTGTCATTAGGGAATGTTAAATATTGTTGACGTGTCAATGGCGACTGAGAGGTGGTGCCGGTGGGCGGAGTCAGGGGAGCTCATGCTCCCAGGGCCGCGCGCTCTAAATATGATGGGGAAGGTGTTTTTTTTCTGGTGAAAGGGGTTCTGTCTCCCGTCACTAGCGAGTGACGCGTATGCAGTATGGAGGAATGGGGACTAGGGAATAAGAGTATGTTAGTCACTACGGTGAGTAACTATTAATTAATAAACCAAGGGTGTGTACCCCAATATAGTTCTCTGTGCCAGTAGTGCTGTCATAACTGTCCCATCAGTATGTGAAAATAGAACAAATTTGTCAGCATAGCTGGGAATCCCTAAAGCAGGAGCCGTGCAAATGGCCTTTTTTTAGCTCTTAGAATCCTTCCTCTCCTTCATCAGGCCCATCTATTTTCTCTTTATTGGGCTGTACTTTCTTCAACACCTGCAAAAGAGGTCTTGTGTATGAGCTATAGTCAAACACCCATGCTCGCACATAATTAGATAGTCCCAGAAATCACTGCATCTGCTTTACCGTGTGCCGTTTTGCAGTTTTCATAATTTCCTCAGCCCTTTCTGGTGTCACTTTTGGCCTATGTACAACACTTCTTCTTGGCAATACTGTAATTTCTCCTTGTCTACCTTATATCCCTTGTCTGCAAGGATAGTCATTAACTGAATCGAGTCTTGTCTACACTCTTCTGTTATGCTACAAATCAGAATGTCATCTACGTACTGTATTGCCATTACCAAGATCCATCTGCAGAACTCTATTAAAGATCGATGGAGACTCACAGTACCCTTGAGGCAAACAAAAGTGTGTTTCAGTCAAATCTGAAGAAACCAAAACTAAGTCGGGTCTTGCGAATCATTGTGCAACGGGATTGAGAAAAATGCCTTTTTCAAGTCCATCACCATGAAATATTGCGCTTCCACCGGGATACTATATAGATAGTATTGTCACTGGATTTGGAACTAAAGGAATCTCGCCCTCTACAATCTGGTTAATCGGTATCATGTCTTGTATGAATCTCCACGATCCTCCCTTTGATTTTTTTTAATTGATTCACTGCTGTATTACTTGATGACTCTTATGGCACCAGAATGCCTTGATCCATTAGTGCTGAAATGGTCTTAAAAATCCCCTCAACGGCTTCTCAAGGCATTGGGTATGGTCTTACTTGAGGTAAAATTGCTCCTGGCCTAAATTTTATCTTAACCTCTCCCCAGCCTGGAAGCTTGACCTGTCTTGGCTAAGCTCATGACGGCGCCATTTGAGCCGATGCATCCGGCCCCGCTCATGTTTCTCTCGTGGAAGACGGCGTTCCTCACGGGAATCACTTAGGCCAGGCAGGTCGGGGAGATCCTGGTGCTGTCCTGCAAACAGCCATACTTGTCCTTCCACGCTACCAGGGTGGTAGTGCGTGCACTCCCCATCTTCATGCCTATGTTGCTGTTGGAGCTCCACCTCAACAAGACTTTGGTGTTGCTATCTTCTTTCCGAAATCCGTAGTCGCCAGCAGAAAGGACCTTGCATTCGCTGGACGTTGCTTGTGCCTGTGTTTTACGTGGCAGGCACAAAGTGTTTTTGGAAGACTTCTCAGTTGTTCGTCAACTTGGACCTGTGAATCACATAAAGGCCTTGTCTAAGGTGGCTCTGGCTGCATCATGCAGTGTCATCGTCTGGCTAACAGACCTCTTCCTGGCCGGCATAGAGCCCACTCTACTAGAGCCATTGCTGCAACCACAGCATTTCTCTGTCGTGCCCCTGCTCCACATCTGCAGGGCTGCTACCTGGAGGTCCACGCACACCTTCATGAAGTTTTACTGCGTCGACAGGGATTTCAGGGTGGAGTCCCAGGTTGGCCAAGCGGTGCTACGCAACCTGTAGAGTCTGTTCCAGGGGTTAGTGTTGTTGCTTCTATTGAGCCTTGCCACCTCCTGTGGTTGTGTAACTGTACTGCTGTGTAATCTTTATTCATGAGCATGTGAATCGATGCCAGACCCTGTGAATCCATGCCAGACCCCATGCATGAGAAGGTTTAAGTTACTTACCTGTAACTCTTGTTCTCCAGCATGGAGTCACATGCAAACCTCCCTCCTTCCCCTCTGTGGCTCTTTTTGCTTCATCCTGACACTTTACGTGCTCATCAAATCTGAAGATGGCCACCAGAGGTGGATCTTAGGGAGAGGACTGTCATTGGATGGGGGCAGTATGGCCCAGAATATAGTGATTGGTTTAGAGGAGAAATACAGTTTTCAAGCTAGAGTGAAACTGTTTTTTCTTCTTTTGACGACAGGGAATATTCATGAGCATGTGAATCCATGCTAGACCCATGCTGGAGAACAAGGGTTACAGCTGAGTAACTTAAACCATACGCAGCATTATAACTATAAGCTCTGCATTTTAAAAGCACTTAACTTGCTAGAAGAGATGGGGCGTAGTGCCCTTAGAGTCACAAGTCCCAGTCTTGAATAAGTGTTGGCAAAGCCAGCAGGCAGTTTGTAAGTATTTTAAATGGTATGAACAGTAGAAGTACATTTCTTAAGAGGTTCCTCTGCTAGTCCCACCACTTTAGGGGGTTTAGAGGAAGCCCAGGGGAGGGTCCTTGACCCAGAATTCCATGGATCATGGTCAGGCACGGGTGAGGTAGGGCAAGAACGTTGTGCCCGTTATACCCTATGCAGGTGAACCCGGTATATTAACTAACCCCTGTACTCTGATTCGTTCAGGGACTACTTCAGAGGCTTCTGAATTCACAGGTCCCCCTTGCTTTGTCTCTCGATTCCATTGGAGTGGTTCTCTGTCTTTGGTGCAGAGGTCCCTTTTTGACATTTGGATTTAGGTTCATCTAGTTGGCTGTCGTGTGCTCTGGCAAGACATTTTCTGGCACTGGACAGCTGGATGTTTGTGGCACGATATAGAAAGGACCACTGCACCCGACGAAAGAAACTGCCCGAGAGCGTCATGGACCCTCGAGCAAAAGCAGTAAGACTGCGTCATCGACACCATTATCGAAGGGCCCATCGACACACAGATCGGTCGAATTGACGCTGTCTTCGACGCCGATGTCGATGCCGATAAAGGACAAACCTACTGCTGTCACTACTTCGCAGTCAGTAGTCATACCGAGGGCTTCGACATGACCTCGAATGCCGTCGATAACCGCAATGACTCCGAGTAGGATTCCGATCCTCCCAAGTTCTTCGAGGTCTCTTCATACCTTTTCGACGCCTTTTTTGTTTTCTTCGAAGCCTTTGACTTCCGCTTCGACAACTTTGACGTTTTCTCAACTGGTTACTACAAGCTTGGATCCTTCTGCTCTAGAAATGGGTTTTAAGCCATTCCCAAGGTCAGATTATTTCAGAGCCTTGTCCTCTATTTATGAGGAAGGGGAGGATTCTGATCATGAAAGACCTTTTGGGTTGCAGAGGACTACAATACCTGTACCAGAGGAATTTATCTCAGAAGAAAATAGGTTGAAGGACCTTCAAGAATCCTTGCATGATGCAAGTGGGTTAGATACTTCCCCAGAAGTAGAATTTGCTAAACCAGACCCAGGGGAACATGCTGAGACCCCTTACAGAATTTTAATGGCCAGAACAATAGAATTCATGGGTTGGTCTACCTTCACCTTCTTTTCAACAAGATGATCTTACAGACATTTTAATTAAAGGCCCACAGGAATATCCTGTGGTTCCATTTCATACTGCATTGCAGAGGAAAATATCGGCCAACTGGGAAACTCTTGAGGTTATCCCGGCAGTTAACAAAAACTGTCTGCCAAATATAGGATATCTGCTTCTGACCCTGAATATTTGTCCAAACATCCAACTCCAGAGAGACTGGTTGTTCAAGCAGCAACTTCATCGAACAGTAGATCTGCATACTCTACTGTTCCACAAGACAGGGATGATAAGAGATTTGACGCTGTGTCGAAAAGGTCTTTTCTGCATGTAGCATGGCGCTTAAATCCATTAATGCTACTTGTACGCTCGCAAGATTCAGCCATACACTTTGGGAGTGTGCTTCATCAGCAGCTGACTGCCTCCCGCGAAGGAGAAGAAAGGGAAGCTTTTCTGAACATCATTAAAGATGGTAAAGGCGCAATGTGCGAATCCCTTTAAACTGGCATTGATTCTGTCAGTAGCTCTCTTGAACTCGTAGTGTAGCCGAGGAATTCTTCTCGCCAATCTGCTGAACTAGTCGATACTAGGAACAACCAGAACAATCGATTGGCGGGAAGATGGAATGCCAACGGTGAACCCAGAACAACAAAGAACAGGATACTGGGACGAGATGTCCTCTCATGTGTATAGGCAAAGCACCCAGATCACTGTGCAAAAAGAGCAACAATCAGAATGGTGCTATTTGAGGTAGCAATCCAAAAATAACCAAGGGAAACCAAACACTAACCTGTGCAAAAAGATGTGTTCTTGGATAACCAGAAAGTAGGAGAAGTAGAGTCTGTATCTTGTGACAAACCACCGTTCCAAGAGTAAACCAGAGAGTTCAAAAACAGGACAAAATCCAGCAGAGGTCCAAATTACACAAAACCTAACCCGACGGCACGAGGACGCTTAAAGGTACACTTAAGGCAGTCTCTAGTCCGTGTACAGAAGGTATAAGTTCCCAAAGCACTCCAAAGGGTAAATGTTCCAAAATGCGGGGAGTAGTGCAGCAAGTAGGAAGCAGAGAAGTCCAAGTATGTGTAGACAGAACAGCAGATTGACAATGAATGCAGGAATAGGCGAGCCGGATGAATTCTGAAAGGGCTCCGTTGAAATGCAGGAAAACAGAGGAGCTAGGAGAATGCTGAATGCGCTTGACTCTACAATCCTGAGGCAGTTCAGGGAAGAACCGCAAGCGGGAGAAAGTACAAAAATGAAATGCGAGGCAATGCGAAGGCGTTCTGAGGTCAAAAAACACGGCTGGCAGCAGAAGTACACAGGGGCTAAGCGAAGCAATTCCAAAGGCGGTCCGAGGTCGGTTCACAAGGCTGGCAGCAAAACTACACAGGGTCAATGCAAAGGCAATTCCAAAGGTGGTCCGGGTCAATAAATGAGGAAGCAAGGTCCAGGAAAACAACTGGATACAAGGAAAAGCAAGAGCCGCTAGAATACAAGATTCAGAAGCGCCGGCATAACGCAGAGGCGGGTCTTAAATAGGGAGTCACATGACGCCTACAAAATGCCCTTAGCGTGCACAGTGAAACCAGGAAGTAGTGAGAGGTCGCCAACGTCTCCATGCCAACCTCCACGCTCCCAGCAAACAAGGTCTTAAAGGAACAGTAGCCACCGTTCCTTGGCATGTACGAGACCCATAATTCTCACGTCTCGTGGAAGCCGGATAATTGCAGCGTCCTGACACAGATGAATTTTGCCAATACCTGACAGATTCTGCTGACAGTATCAGCAGGGCCATGGCGGCAAGTACTACAATCCGCAGATTTGCGTGGTTGCGAAAGTCTGGTTTTGCTCCAGATGTACAGGCCAGACTTTTGAATATGCCCTTTGACGGCTCTTCTTTATTTGGTAAGAAGGCTGATGACAGCCTAGAGAAGTTAAAAACTTCCAAGGCAGCAGCAAAATCCCTTGGAGCTGCAATCCGTCAAACTCCCTATCTCCCCTCAGGAACCTCTTGGAGAGGTAGGTCCTTTCGTTTTTGTTCCGTATTCGGAAAAGGCAGAGGACAGCCGGCTCAAAGAGGCCAAAAACGATTCACCCGAGGTAGATGGGTTAAAAGTACAAAAGCCGCAGCAGCAGCAGGTGCCTCTTTACCCTTGGCATCTGCGTCAGCCGCCTCTAAACCACTCTGAGGAATCTCCTCAGAAGACACCAGTAGGGGGCAGGTTAACTCAACATCTGACGGAATGGCAGGCTATTACATCAGATGCTTGGACATTGGAGACAGTTGCCCAAGGTTACTGCCTGCCTTTTCTACGCACCCCTCAGTCATCCACTGGGGAACAACTCTTTGAAGTTTCCAGATCCACTCCTTTTGCAGGAGATTCTAAACCGCTGGAGAAAGGTGCCATAGATCCGGTACCTGTAGCGGAGAGGAACAAGGGTTGGTACTCCCCCTACTTCCTAATACCGAAGAAGGACGGAGGACTGAGACCTATCTTGGACTTATGAGAATTGAACAAGTTCCTCAGGAAGGACAAGTTCAAGATGGTAACTCTCTCTCAGATCCTTCAGGCTCTCCAGCTTCAGGACTGGCTGGTATCTCTGGACCTTCAGGATGCTTATTTCCATGTGGCAATCCATCTCAAACACAGGAAATACCCGAGGTTCGCTATTGGCAACTCTCATTATCAATTTCGAGTTCTGCCATTTGGGCTGACCTCCGCCCGAGGGTCTTCACCAAGCGAATGTCGGTAGTGGCTGCAAGTCTAAGGAGGGACGGGATTCACGTCTACCCCTACCTAGACGATTGGTTGATCAGAGCTGTATCTCGGAACAAGCTCAGATTCAACTAGATTATGTCTGCCACTTCCTTCACAAACTGGGCTTATCCCTCAATTTAAAGAAGTCACAGATGATAACATCACAGAGACTCCAGTCCGTTGCAGCAGTCCTGGACACTTCCCTGGGGAAAACCAGAGGTGAGGGCTCAAGATATTCTGCAGATGGTGACCAAGTTTCAAAATGCCCAACGTCTCCCAGCCTTCGACTTTTTGAGGTTGCTAGGCCTCATGGCATCCTGCATCTTCCTTGTGCCAGAGGCTCGCCTGAGAATGAGATCTCTCCAGTGGGCACTAAGAACTCAGTGGTCGCAATTCTCAGGAAGAATGACAGATCTTCTTCAGGTTCCAGACAAAGTGGCTTGAAACCTTCAGTGGTGGGACCGTTGGGATAACATTTTGAAAGGAGAACTGTTTTGGCAGCCATGGCCGGAGATAACAGTAGTCACGGATGCCTCACTCACAGGGTGGGAAGCCCATGCCCACGACCTGACAATCAGCGGTCGTTGGTCTCCATCGGAGTCCAGACTACATATCAATCTGTTGGAGCTGAGAGGTGCCAGACTAGCACTGAAGGCTTTTCTGCTATCTGTACAAGGGAAAAATGTCCTAATAATGACAGACAATACAGTGGCCATGCACTACCTCAACAAAAGAAGAGGCGTAGGATCACTGCCACTGTGCAGAGAGGCGATGCAGCTCTGGTTTTGGGCAATTCAGGAAGGAATCTCTCTATCGGCAGTTCACTTAGCCGGAGAGAAGAACTTGACAGCGGACACTCTGAGCAGGCAGAGCACAGTCTCTCACGAGTGGGAGATAGCTCAGGAAGTCCTTCAAGAGATCTTAGAAAGTGGATCCGTTCACCACCAGTATCAACAGGAAGTGCGATCAGTTTTGTTCAAGGGAATTTCCCCCGAGAGGAGCTCTAGGGGACGCATTTGTGGTAGACTGGGAGTTTCCACTTCTGTACGTGTTTCCTCCAGTCTCTTTCATTCCTCAGATGATCAGGAGGTTGAGAAGATTCCGGAAGACTATGATCCTAATTGCCCCAGACTGGGCCAGGAGAACGTGGTACCCGGACCTTCTGGACATGTCCATCTGCCCTCCGATTCGTCTTCCACACAGGGAGGATCTTCTCTCGCAGAAGGGAGGTCAGGTTCTCCATCCAGACATCAGAACCCTCAACCTTCACGCCTGACTTCTGAAAGGTTGAGATACAAGGATTGGGACCTCCCAGATGACGTCATGGAGGTGTTGCTTTCAGCCAGAAGGCCGGCAACAAAGACTTTATACCGCTGCCGTTGGAGCAAATTTTGCAGCTGGTGTAGAGAAAAGAATATTGAACCCTTTTCATGTGGTACACCAATGGTGTTATCTTTTCTACTCTATTTGGCGAATTCAGGTCTTCAAGTTGGTACGATCAAGGGCTACCTCGCAGTGCTATCGATCTTCAAGCGCACTGCGGAGGAGCCATCATATTTCAAATTATCCCTAGTAATACAATTTCTGAAGGGGTTAACTAATGTCTATCCCCCGAGACCGTTCCAAGTTCCCTTATGGGACTTAAATTTAGTCTTACATTTCCTGATGGGTACTCCTTTTGAAACACACCGCTCTTGTTCGTTAAGATTTCTCACCCTTAAAACTGTCTTATTAGTGGCTTTGACATCTGCCAGGAGGGTGAGCGAATTACAAGCCTATCTTGTAAATCCCCCCATACAATTTTTCACAAAGACAAAGTTGTCCTACAAGTGAAGCCTAATTTCCTCCCAACGGTAGTTTCTGAATTCCACATCACTCAGAAGATAACCTTACCTTCATTCTATCCTCCTCCCCATCTTGGGAAAGAGGAAGAGAGGCTACATAGGCTGGATCCAAGGGGAGCCTTGAGTTTTTATATCTGAAGACTTGCTAGGATTAGGCAAGCAGGTTACACAGGGCACAAATTAGGGTTGCCAATCACAAAACAGACCATTTCCAGACCATTTCCAGATGGATTATTTTAGCCATTCTAGAATGTTACAAATTGACAGGGAAAGAGCCCCCTCAAAATCTTAGGGCTCATTCAACCAGGGGTATCGCAGCCTCTTCGGCCCTCCAAAGAGGGGTAACGATTCGAGACATATGTGCGGCTGCCACATGGTCGTCCGCACATACCTTTACAAAATTCTACAATCTGGATTCCTCCTCTAGCGAAGAGACTAGATTTGACAAAGCGGTGTTAGACTCTGTGCATCCTCAGTTTACACACCACTGCTATGGGCGTCTATCAAGATAAGGAATACGTCAGAGGACACAATCCCTTTGAAGAACCAGTTACTTCTTACCTTGTAACGTTCTTTCGATGGGATGCTCCTCCGACGTATTCCTCATCGCCCCTCCCGTCCATCCCCTCAGTAAAACTTCCCTTGTGGTTGCAGCTTACGCTCCTTCAAGGTCAATAACCAATTCATGCACAGCTACTCTTAAGCTTCAAAACGGAACTGAGCAACGGATGCTGCAGGAGTCTATTTATACGCATGATGACGTCGGCGCCAATACGGAGGCTGTCGAGGGACATCGACGCGCTGGGCCCTCTACTGAAAACATTTTCCGAGGCCAGCAAGCTGGAAGTGATCTATCAAGATAAGGAATACGTCGGAGGAACATCCCATCGAACGAACGTTACCAGGTAAGAAGTAACTTGTTCATCTATGCTATTGCGGGACTAGCCTATTTCTGCCAAATGTATCATCTATGCCAATGTGTGACTAGCCCATTTATGACAAATGTACCCAGCTGCGCCATTGTGGGACTAGCCTAATTTTTGCCAACCTGTTAGGCCTGCCTTCTCCCTGACTGCACCGGTCTTAACCACTCCTTAGTGCACTAGCCTACGCTGTTGATCCTAGGCCTGCCCACTAAACTAATTGTATCCATATTAGCCAAGACCAGTCCACGCTATCCCAGAAGTAACTAAGTTCTCTATCCCAGTATGCTTACCACAGCTTATAACCCTAGCAACGTAGGTAATCTACTCACACACATTCTATGGTGTTCTGTTGGGATCTCTCCCCCCTACCATTGAGATCCCTTACGCTTGCCTAACAGCAATATGACGGCAGACGTGTTAGCCATCTGTACACAACCTAGTACCAAACCGAGCTCACTCCTAAGTAATCCGTGCAGCACAGATACTAGGAATGCTAGACTCTGCTCTAGACTAACCAAACTCTTTAAACCCCTCGCCAGATCCTTGTCCCACTCCAATAGGAAAACTATTGCTCCCATCACCCAAAATACCACCAGTGCTAATCCCATCTCTAATAAGTCCCCTCCCCATGTTAACACTAAGTACTACATTTGCCATCAACACAAGAGAGCAGACTTCACAACCTCCCTCTTACCTGCAACAGCTCTTCCTACCTCTCCACTTAAGGGAGCACTAATAAACTCCAGGTCTCTGGTTGCACACGCCACAGAGATTGCCGACCTGATTTTGGCAGAAAACTTTGACTTTCTTGCAATTACTGAGTCATGGTTGCATGATGCAACAGGCCCTATACTCACATTAACAGTCCCAGACGGTCCCAGACGGTTACACCATTCTTAGACAGGACAGGCCTAAAACGTGAGGCGGAGGAATCGCCATTATCTATGAATCTAGCCTCTTCATGAGACTTGCACCCTCCCAAGATATCCAATCTTGCGAAGTTCTTACAGCCAAACTTCCACTTATCAACTTCCAGTCCCTTACTATTCATCTAATTTATAGACCCCCAGGCCCCATTGGGACCTTCGAAGAGGATATCTACACAATACTTTCCAACAACCTCAAAACCACATTGCAACTACTTCTTCTAGGCGATCTCAACCTGGGCTTCAACGACCCACTGGATAAACATTTCTACTGCCAATATATTGTCTGAATTCAGCCTGACCCAAAAAATGTGCCCACCCACTCACAACAAAGGGAGAACATTAGATTGGGAAGCAGACTACAACTGTACTGCCAATATGATCTCTATCTCCCCTCAAGTCTGGACGGACCATTCCCACCTGTCCTTCGCACTCACGACAACCAGACCTCTCCCCCAAGTTATTCTTACTGCTCCTCCTAGCTTAACTAGGAATGAAAAGAATATTACGGTGGATAAACTTATTCCTGCTATTCTACCCACCCTTAACTCTCTTGCGGACATCTCAGATCCCGGAAAACGTCTTGACGAAAACAACAAAATCATGCTAACATCGCTTGACATCATTGCCCCGATTAAACTCAGGCCAAGCAAGCCAAAAACCCACTTGAACAAATGGTTTACCCCACAGCTAAAAAAACCTACGACAAATAAAAAGGAACTGTGAAACCTCCTGGAGATTACACCCTTCAGAAGCAAACAGAATCAAATTGACTAAGATCTCCTCCCAGTACAAAAAGGACATCTGTCTGGCTAAACGAGAATCCTATAACAACCACATTTCTCCAGCATGGGGTCTGGCATGGATTCACATGCTCATGAATATTCCCCGTCGTCAGGCTGGGAATCCTCGGTAAAGAAAAAATCAGTATCAGTTTCGTTTCTGATCTGTCTTTCTTAGTAGTAACAAATCACTGATCTCTGCGTCATATTGCCCCCAGCCAATGACTGCCCTCTCCCTAAGCCCCGCCTCTGGCAGCCATCCTCAGATGTGTACCTCGTGCTTTAGCTCTCGAGGTTTTTGCTGCGTTTTCATGCTTTTTCAGGAGATTTTCTCATTTTTTCAGTTTAATCTAGCCTCAAGCTCCACCGTTTCTACTTCCGACAATGGGGACCCATTTCGGAATTCTTCTATGCCCCTCTAGGGTGAAGTTTTCATCGAGTTTACACTTCTTGGAGGATTCTGGAAGATCTGCGGCCTACCTGAGCGGACATGGCCCAGGACAAGGGAAGCTCGACGCCCGGATCCAAGCTGTTCATTTGCTGCCCTGGATGCGGATTGCAAAACGTTTTCAAGGAGGACGAGCATTTTAAATGTCTCTACTGCCTTCATGAGGACAAGACGCACGTGGAGAAGGACTGTGCGTTCTGCAAGAACCTTTCGGAACGCAGGATCGTCGTTCCAGCCTCGCCGCCTGGCTGGAGAAGGGCACAGCAGGTGAGAAGGTGAAGAAAAAGTCTGAGCGGGCTTCTAAGGCCTGTGAGGGTGCCCCGGCGACGGGGGCCCAACAGAAGGCCAAGCACTGTGAGTCCGCGGGTGTAACGCTCACCTGCTTCCCACGGGGGCGCTGATTTAGTCTGGATTACTGCGGCCTCTTCTAGCGTGATGCGCATGACCCGGAACACCGATTGGACAGGACCTCCAAATCCTGCTTCCTTGGCCCGTAGGAATATCCTTCTGCAGATGAGAAAGGGGATTAACAGTCTGCAGAATGGTGTGCTAGCTCCCCCTTTGCCCCCTCCGTTCCTCTCTATTCCTCCAAACCCGGTTTAAGCTCACCTTATGGTTTGGGAGGTTGAACTCTCCATCCTGCTTCTGGTGCAGGGGCGCGCGTTCGTCCAGTTACTTCACTGGTTTTCAGAATGTCGCTGGCAAAATCTTCTGAGCGATGCGCCGTAAGTATGAAAGTTCAAAGTTCAAGTGAGGTCCCCTTTATGCTGTCTTTCTCACCTGTGATCTGTCCTTTATTTCAGGTGCACAATGAAGGCGATGCGTCGAGGGATTAACCTGCCGAGGTGAGTAGTAATGAGGGCGATCCCTCTAGATGTCCTTATCATTCCTCTGAAATGTCTCTAGTCCTTTCCCCATAGGGGCCGGGGTACGGTACCTGCCAACGGGGCGGCGCCGACCCGAAATGTGGAAGAAAAGCCAGTAAGTATTATGGCGGTTAATCAAGCTTTCCATCTGTGTGTCCTTCTGCTCACCTTTTGTTTCTTCCTCTCTCCCCTAGGTGCAGAGATGTGGCGTCCGATGCTGACAACCGCGATGGAGCCGGGAGATGTCTCGAGGACAGGACAGGTGAGTGAAGCGTGGCGCTGCAGCGAGCAACACGATGCTTTTAAATTGAAGTCTTCCTTCAGGGATGCTGGCGAGAAGATTCCGGATGCAGGTAAGAAGCTTGAAATAATCCTTGGTTTTCACCTTTCTCTTCTCTTCCTTCCTTGCAGGTCTTCCAGGTTCAAGACGGGCGTGGCTGTAGTCCAGGAGCAGGAGCAGACACGGTGAGCGTTAAGCTGCAGGAAGCAGAACAACGCGAAGCATGAGCTGCTGTCTGGGTGTGGCTTAAATAGCCTCCAAAGAAGTCCCAGGTATGTATCCTTCCCCAACTAGGTATGTATCCTTCCCTGGCCACGCCCGAGTGAAAAAATAGTCCCTATGAAAAAATAGTCCCTTTCAGGTCTCAGGGAGGCCTGAAGCGTGCAGCATGGTCTGCATCAGGTAAGTGCACAAAACACCTCCCTTTATGAGCCTGGCGCCTATGGCGCCAGGACTGATGTCCAACATGAGCCTGGCGCCAAAGGCGCCAGGACTGAGTCCAAAGAGTCCCTATAAGGGGCCGCTGGGCTTTTACCCGAGGGCATGATGCCTGCTTCCGGGGGTGCTGGACCTGGCCTGATGCTCCGGGGGTAGGCATCATGACAGCGGGCACCGGGAGTGCCGAAAGGTCGGGCTCTTCAGGTGCCAGGCAGGGCGCTACTTCCCCGGCACGTTCGACCACCAGCCAGCGCTCTGGTTCGGGGAAGAGGAAGTCCGAGAACCCGGGTAAGCCGCTGGAGCGGACCCGGTCGATCTCGAAGGGGGAGCGAGGCACTGACACTTCCTCCAAGGCAAAGGCCCAGGACGCACCTAAGGTGGTGAGGGCTTTGATCCAGCCGGCAAAGGCCTCTATCGAAGTGGTCGCTGCGACCCTGGCGAAGCCGGCTGAGACTATGCCAGTGGAAACGGCCTCCGGGCCGAGTATCACTGCCACCACAGAGGGAATCCTCTTTCCAGCCCATCGTTAAGACCCCCGTGAAGTCCCCGGTGGGAAAAGAGGGGGGGGGGTGGTCATTACAGACTCGGAATCAGCCTCTGAGGAGGAGCTGGTGGAAACCAAGAAGGGCCTCAATGAGAGGTCCATAGGCCTCAACGAGAGGTTCAAGAAGGTTCGATCCCAGGAGGCGGTCCCTGCTGACGTGATCGAAGATAGCGACGATGACGACGAAGAGGGCCCAGTGGAGCGGCCATCCCGTCCGTCGCAGCCTTTACCCGAGCCCCAGGATAGCTCGACGGCCATTTTGTTGGCAATCCAATCCTTATGTACCGAGATAAGGACTTGCCACGGACCCCGAAGGAGGATCCAGAACCAGGCCCATCGGGAAGCACTCCGAAGCGGAGGAGAGTCCACCCCGCTCCGCCCTTCGTGCCTGCGAGACCTGTGGACCCTGCATCCCCCTCGCCAGACCCTAGAGAGGATACGGCGACAGATACAGCAACGGGGACGGACGATGACGGCGGTGATGACACAGCGGACATCCCGTCATCACCCCCCCCCCCCCCCCCGCCCCGACGGGCTTCTCCAGCCGACGAAATTGGCTCTTTCCACGCCATGATAACCAGGGCATCCGAGCTCTTCCAGCTCTGCCCTGAAGAACAAAAAAAGGAAGGATTTCTGTACCAACGACGAGAGGCCAAGAGGAAGACGGTCCTCGTGGTGCCTTTTTTCGACATCATCTGGGACGAGGGGCTTGCTGTCCTCAAGGACCCTTCCACGACACCCGCCAAGAGGGACAGGTACGAGAAGAAGTACCGAGTCCCCGATGCCGCCCCCTTGTGCCTCAGGGCCCAGCCCACGCCGGACTCTGTCGTCTCGGCAGCGGCTAAGAAGAAGGCAGCGGGTGCGGCGGCTTCAACTTCCACTGTCCCGCTGGACAGTGAGGGCAAGAAGTTGGACTCCATGGGACGACGAGTCATCTCGTCGGCGGCGATGACGATTAAGGCGGCCAATGCCTTAGCGATCGTGGCCCGCTACGACAGGGAGCTCTGGTTCAAGATAGCTTCCCTGCTAGACTTCCTGCCTGACAACAAGAGGGCAGAGGCCCTAGAAATTCTGCAGGAAGGCGAGGCGGCGTCTGATCACGCCATAACGGTAGCAACGGACATTGCTGATACCGGATTTCGCCAACTGGGCAACGGAGTTTGCCTCCGACGACGAGGATGGCTCAAGGCTACAGACTTTCGCCAGGACGTCCAGACCAGAGTGTTGGACATGCTGTTCGACGGCAACAACCTTTTTGGTAAGGCAGTGGACGAGTCTCTACAGGCCATCAAGACCGACTCGGAGACGGCCCGGGCTCTAGGGGTGCTTCAACAGCGACGGCCCTTTCGGAGCTCCAGAGGCAGACAGGGTGCCTCCAAAGGATCCAGCGGTGACTCCTCCACTTACCGCCAGGTGGGCCTGCTCCTCTTCCCAGGAGGCCTACAGGTCGCGGCAAGCAAGGGGGATCCCGCCGTCGTCGCCAGGGAGGCCAAGGCGGCAAGGCCACCTCCAAGCAAGACTGACCCGGCCGTGTTGTCGGGCCCCCACCGAAGCACCCCGGTGGGAGTGTTAGACAGAAACCTGTGCAATTCCCCTGGGGACCACTGCAAAAGATTTAGGACTACAGGTGTTGGCAGTAAACCCACTTGGTAGCAGTCTGTACCACCCAGATTTACCTGGTAGCTGTGGCTGAGCAGTCAGACTTCCCTCAAGAAGAGTTAGGCAGTATGCAAAGTATACAAAATAGGCACTCAGATAAAATAGCACAAGTAAACGCTGACCAGAGCTTTGGTATCAAGGTATATCATTATTTATTTAAAAACACACTTATTAAAACACTCTAGCACTATTATTGTAATTCACTCTAAACACAGTTACTATTATTATATATATACTCCTTATTCCTTATCAGACAAATCTTAGTTAACACCACTTATTTCCAGACAGAGGTGAGCGCTTAACTATAGATGGCACTCCAATAAGTTAACGAAAAAGGGAGGGAAAAAGGCAGAATGTAGGAAAATACACCACACTAATACTTAGGAACTCTTAAGCAAGGCAGGAAAGTCAAAAGTTACTTGTGAGCCAAAGTCCATAGGCCGGGCCCACTCTTGGAGAGAGCAGGGCACAAATGCACCCAAGATCACACAATGACAACAGGCTTAACAATTCTTGCAGGGAGTTCACAAAGGTTTTAGTTAGGCTCAGAAAGGTTTAGCCAGGGTGTCCGAGGCTAACCCAGGGTCGAAAGCCGGGGGCTAAATCTACCCCGTACAGTCGGTTGCAAGGGAAGCCAGGTGGAACACGGTACCTTATGTGGAAAATATCCTCCAGCGGGGCAGTTGTTCCTGGCAGCGGGTGCAAGTCGCAGCGTCGTCCAGAGGAAGAGAAGATCTCGACGTGGAGGAAAGATAAAGGTTGTTGCACTGCCAGGGAAGGAACCAGCCGCAGAGTTTTTCCGGTTAAAGGAACTATCCTTTGATTCGCGGTAGTGGTAAAACGTGGTATCCCGGTTGCCGGGGTGCTTGGCACAGGCAAGGCGGCCACGAGATGCTCCAGGAAGCGAAAAAGGAAGCAGACTGGTTATCCCCACCAGTCGAAGGAAGAAGACTCTCCGGGCTGGAGATCTCCTCTGTCGTTGGGAAAAGTGGTGAGACGGTTCAGCAGGGCTCCACCGGTGGTGTCGTAGCAGGTCGGCTCAGTTTCTTCCTCGTCGGATTCTTAGGTCCTGTGGTGACTTCTGAAGTTCCAGTCCCTAAAGCCCTGCTTTTATGCAGAAAACCCCCATTCACTCAGCCTACCTGTCACTCAAACATGCTAAGTGGTGAGCCGGCCGGCTCACCACTTGGGCCAATCAGGACAGAGTGCAATTTGAGTTGCCTAGGCAACTCAGTCCAGGGTGCCTAAATCCCCCTCCACCCCTCCTAAGTACCCCAGACAGAGTGGCACCACTTTGGAGGGCTTCTGTGGAGAAGCCCGCCAAAATAGTGGAACAAAGGGCTCAACTTGGGTTGGAGTCAAAGAAGCGAACACAAACGCCATTTTAGAACTGAGTTCTGGCAAAAAATACCAACCGGAGAATTAATATTAATTAAATAAACCGGCGGTATGTTCGAGGCTATAGGAATTAAATAATTAAAGTTGGTAGCCTCGAACAATGGGAAATCCCATAGGGATATATTCGCGGTCGAATATAAAAAGTAGTATCCACTGCCACCAGCCAAAACTCGATCAGGGGGGACGGAGACGTGCCCCCTCGACTAACAGACCCCGGGGCAATCGAATTGCCCCGGCCAGTACGTCCACAATCTGATGGTTTGTACTGGTTCTGTTCAGAATTTGAGAATAGTAAAGTCAATGGTGACTTTACATGCCCTGGGAGACAGTAGTCAGTCCCAGGGTATGGAGTCTATACTGGGGGGTCACTATGACACCCCTGTGTTACTGCACTGAGGGTGCTGTGTAACACAGATCACAAAAACACATGAAGCCCTATGGAGTAAAAGACCCCATAGCCCATTAAACACATCTAGAATCAAAGAGACACACTCAAATCATGTCCAAGAGTGAGGGTAAAAGAGTCACACTCTTGGCAGGAGAAAAAAGGAAATCCCAAAAATCCAGCAAAGCTGCTGGGGGACTCACTAGGTTAGGAAATTCTGCCTAAACAGAGAATTCTCCCTAACAGGGAGGCTGGCTGACGAAGATCGTCAGCGTGTGGGAGTCCATCTCCACCGACCGTTGGGTGTTGGACACCTTGGCCAACGGACACTTGCTGGAATTCCAAAATAAGTGCCCTTGCATTCCTCCCGTGGCCAGGAAGGAGAATCACGTCCCTCAACTGCTGTTGGAGGTAAGGGCGATGCTCAAGAAAGGTGCCATTGAGCTCATCCCCAAGAGGTTCCGGGGCTCCGGAGTGTACTCAAGGTACTTCCTCGTCAGAAAGAAGACAGGCGGTTGGCGCCCCATCCTGGACCTGCGTCGGTTAAACAAATACATCAAGGCGCAGAAATTCAGGATGGTCACCCTCCAGCACGTGCTGGGACTGGAGGATGCTTACTTCCACATCCCCATTCTAAAACGGCACAGGAAGTTCCTCAGGTTCGTGGTTCAGGGACGCCACTAGCAATTCAGAGCCCCGGATTAAAGTCGGCACCCAGGGTTTTCACCAAGTGCCTGGCACCAGTGGCGGCGCGGCTGCGCCTGCAGGGGATCCACGTCTACCCCTACCTGGACGACTGGCTAATCCGGGCAAGGACAAGGGAACTTGTCGTCGAACACACGGCGAGGACCGTCCGGTTGCTCACGGAGCTGGGGTTCGCCATCAACTACCCCAAATCCCACCTGGTTCCATCGCAAGTAGCACTGTTTCTGGGAGCGAAGCTTGATACAGTGGAGCAATTGGCCTCCCCTTCAGAGGAGAGGACCAAGACCATCCTGGGCAAGGTGCGGCGCCTGTTAGCCACGGACGTGGCCAGGGTGAGGTCCATCAAGTCCCTTCTCGGGATGATGTCCTCATGCATCTATCTTGTACCCCTTTGCAGACTTCGGATGCGTCTGCTACAGGAGTTCCTCGACGCCCGCTGGTTTCAGGCGAGGGGCTGCTTCGAGGACAAGATCCCTCTCGACGAGGAGTTCTGTCGGGCGATCCTATGGTGGGGCACCCGTGCTCACCTCACTACAGGCACGGACTTTCAAACCCCGACGTTTCAGGAGATGGTGACAACGGACGCCTCTCTGGAGGGTTGGGGGGCCCACACCGGAGATCTCCACGCAAGAGGCCTTTGGCTCCCGGAGGAGAGGTCTCTTCACATCAACATTCTGGAGCTCCGAGCAGTGTTCTGGGCTCTCAAGTCGTTCCTCCCATCCCTCAAGGACAAGGTGGTGAGGATCTTCATCGACAACACCACCATGATGTTCTACATACGGAAGCAAGGGGGCACCAGATCACCAGCCCTATCCAAGGAGGCCCAGGATCTGTGGCACTGGTCCGTCGCCCAGGGGATGTTTCTGGTTCCCTTCCACTTGGCAGGAATAAAAAACACCATCTCTGACTCACTCAGCAGGGAGCTGCGCTCGTGCCACGAGTGGGAACTGCGCCAGGATCATGTGGATCGGCTCTTCCAACGATGGGGCAAACCCCAGATTGACCTGTTCGCAACGGTAACAAACTCCAAGTGCCAGAGGTTCGCCAGCCGGTTCCCACAGCTGAGGAGCATGGGCGATGCTTTCTCGTTCCCCTGGGACGGCCTGTTTCTAAACGCGTTCCCTCGGTTGCCGTTGCTGCTCCGCCTCATCAACCAGCTCAAGAAGTCCAGGTGCAGGATGATCCTCGTCGCACCGGCGTGGCCGAGGCAGATCTGGTTCCCGGACCTTCTGGACTTGTCAACGTCCCCACCAGTCAAGCTACCGGCGGACGCGGATCTTCTCTCCAGAGAAGGAGGCGCCATTCTCCATCACGACCCATAGTTGCTGAACTTGCAGGCCTGGCTCCTGCAGCACTAGAGTTTGGAGGGTACGATATACCGGCTGATTGCAGAGAGGTTCTTGCAAAGGCCAGTGCGTCCTCAACTCTCGTGTAACGGTCATAAATGGAAGAGGTTCTCTGTCTGTTGCCGTACACAGAAGATTAACCCTCTGCGAATTACGGCCCCTCAAGTACTGCCGTACCTACTGTCGCTGGCCAAAGCTGTACTGGCCCACGCCTCCATCAAAATACATCTGGCTGCCATCTCCCGATATACCAGGACTACGGGACGGGCGTCCTTGTGGTCTCATCGCCTGGTGAAGGAATTTATGAAGGGACTATTCCGATCATTCCCGCCGGTGAAGGCTCCTGCCCCGGCGTGGGAGCCTTATGTGGTGCTAACCATGCTCATGGGGGCCCCATTCGAGCTTATGCATTTGGCGCCTTTGAAGTTCCTGTCATGGAAGACAGCGTTCCTTGTGGCCATCACCTCCGCACGACGAGTGGGAGAGATCCAGGCCCTATCTTGCAAGCCTCCATACTTGACTTTTCATGACACGAGGGTGGTGCTGAGGAAGCGCCCCTCCTTCATGCCCAAGGTGCCGTCGGACTTCCACCTCAACGAGCCCTTGGTGTTACCAGTTTTCTTCCCGTCGCCTTCGACGCCGGCCGAGAGGACTTTGCACTCGCTGGATGTAGCTAGAGCGCTGAAGTTCTATGTGGACCGCACGAAGAGTTTTCGGAAGACGTCACAACTGTTTGTGAACTTTGGGTCTGTGAATCAAGGGAAGGCACTCTCGAAGACTTCCATTTCCAGATGGCTCTCTGGCTGCATCATGCACTGTCACCGGTTAGCAAACCAACCGCTGTCTGGCCGTCCGAGAGCCCATTCGACCGGAGCGATCGCTGCTACCACGGCGTTCCTGTCTGGTGTGCCACTGCTGGACATCTGCAGGGCTGCTACGTGGAGGTCGACGCACACCTTCACAAGATTCGACTGCGTCGATCGGGACTCCAGGGAGGAGTCCAGGGTCGGCCAAGCAGTACTGCGCAACCTGTTTGCCTAAGGTGAGTCTGGTGAGGAGGTAAGAATTGCTTAATGTTGAGTTGGTATGTAATGCTTAATGTTGAGCCTTTGGCACCTTCCGTGGTTGTGCATGTGTATACTGCTATGCATTCATTTATTCCTGAGCATGTGAATCCATGCCAGACCCCATGCTGGAGAAGGAACAAGTTACTTACCTGTAACTGTTGTTCTCCAGCATGGGTCTGGCATGGATTCACATGCAAACCCTCCCACCTAACCCTCTGCGGCTCTTCACTTGGTCATACTGCCACTTGGCGTGCTACCAAATCTGAGGATGGCTGCCAGAGGCGGGGCTTAGGGAGAGGGCAGTCATTGGCTGGGGGCAGTATGGCCCAGAGATCAGTGATTGGTTACTACTAAGAAAGACGGATCAGAAACGAAACTGATACTGATTTTTTCTTTACCGAGGATTCCCAGCCTGACGACGGGGAATATTCATGAGCATGTGAATCCATGCCAGACCCATGCTGGAGAACAACAGTTACAGGTAAGTAACTTGTTCCTTCTTAAGCGAATTCCAGTATGAAGGAATTATTCATAATCCTTAAAGAACTAGAGACTCTCAACCCAGCGCTTGACGCCTGTACTAAAGACAAAACCTGGTGCTCGGACATCTAACAGGCATTGTCTAACAAAGTAACCACCCTCCAAAACCAAATAGCTAAAGAAAAAGTATCTTTAAGCCCTCTATTACCGTCCAAAAATACAACCTCCGACATCCTCACTAAAAATACCCCTTCCATCTGTTTTAACTTCACTAAAACGTCCACTCTCGAGGTAGAAAAACGTATTCTCTCGCTTAAGCCTTCTAATTGCCAAGGCGACCTTTGTCCAGCCCAGCTGATAAAGGATGCAGCGAGGGAACTTGCTCCTTTTTATCTCCAAACTTATCAATGCCTCTTTCGCATCAGGCACCATCCCTACCAACCTCAAACAATCATGGGTGCTCCCATTGCTAAAAAAACAAACCTAGGCCCTCTCATACCAACTAATTACCGCCCCATTACGACAATACCCTTTCTCTTAAAAATTGTAGACAAGGTTGCCTACCTTCAAATCCAGAAATACCTGTACCTCCACCACCTTTTAGGAGCCCTACAATCAGGCTTCCGTCCCCAACACAGAACGGAGACCGCCCTCATCGACCTGAAGGCACAGGTAGATGAGCTAAGGGACAGGATGAAAACAGCCCTCCTCCTCCTCCTTGACCTCTCGGCTGCATTTGACCTTGTGGACCACAAGGTCTTATGCAGCCATCTAGACTCAGCTGCACACTTCTCCAAGGAGGCCATAGTCTGGATCGAGTCATTTTTAAGCGATAGGATCATGAGGGTCTTCTCCCCTTCTGCAGCAGTAGACCCCATTCCTATCACCTGTGAGGTGCCCCATGGCTCTTGCATCTCTCCAACGCTATACAACATATTCACTAAGCCCCTTTTCGATGATCTCGACCATCTTGGTATCACCTACACTAATTATGCAGATCATACCCAGATTCTCCTCCCACTTTCATGGGATTACGACAAGGATTTGGCCTTGGTGAATAGTTTACCTCATCATCCAGGCATGGATCGTGACCCACGGTCTATGCCTGAAAGATGATAAAACAGAGCTGATCATCCTGGGCACCCCCACCAACCTCAAAAAACTAGGTGAGGATTATTCATCTTTAATAATTGATGGCAATCTTATCAAAGTAGCCAACGAGGTAAAGACCTTTGGCTTTTACCTGGATTCCACTCTCTCCTTCACCAAACAAGTGAATCCTATGGCCTCTGCCACTGCTTAGACTTGTACGTTTATTAGAACTGGCAAACTCTTTCTCTCAGACTATAGTTGCATTACCCTGGCCAGTGACCTCATCCCCTCCAAGTTAGATTATTGCAACGCCCTTTATATTGGATCCAACAAATCGATTATCCAGAGAATCCAAATTCTCCAAAATAATGCTCTTAGAGCGGCACTTGGTGTGACCAGTAGGTCTCCCATATCTGAGATCAGGCGCTAAAACAACTGGCTCTTGACCCACAACAAAATCCAGCTAAAAAATGGTGTCACTCACCCATAAAGCTCTGTATAATGCCCCTCCTAGCTATCTTACTGAGAGATTCCGTGGAAGAACCTCCATTCTTGTCAAAGCTATCCAGTCATGGAATGCCATGCCACCGTCGCTCAGAGAAGATCAATTATTCCTGAACTTCAGACGCAACTACACTATATGGCTCAAATCCACCGATCACTAGGCCCTTTGTATCTATTGTTTACTCACTTGTTCTCTTGTGTGTGTACCATTGCTCTACTGCTTGTCATGTCACTTATTCATGTGATCTAAGCTTTGTATCCCCTTGTATACTTCTGCGCCCTGATACACTTGGGTCTGGTGCACATTATAAATGAATAAACAAACAAACCTGCATTAACAAATATATATTGCACAGGCATGCACATTCTGCTCTGTACGTGTTCATTATTTTCTGATGTAAAGCAGCACTGCCGTGCAAGCCACACGCAGACAGACACTTCCTTTGCATATGTATTTGGATAGGAAAGGAAAAACCGAAACCTTAATGTATGAACATAGTCATTTTTATCACTCATGGCCATGCTTGGCCAGAAACATGTCAGCCACTAAGAAGTTGGGTGATAGCTACATTTTTTATATTTATATTTTATTTCCATCATGCTCATACACAGGTGTTTCAGAGCGTGACAAGGCAAGGGAAGGTGAACAGGTGAGAACAAAAACAATGATCTTACTAGGCCCAGTGACATTGAGAACGTGCAAGTGCATGGGAGAGGGGGAGAGTTTTGCTTGGAGGCTTTTGCTTTGCGGGGACCAGTCATCGGATAAAGAGGGGCTCACAATTAGTGCATGCTTTTGGAAAAACATAAAAAGTGCTCCCACCCATTGGCCCTTACACTGACACCTGCACTGAATTCAGAATAGGGGTGAAAAGCCACATGGATTACAGTAATGCAGCAATACATACAGAAAAGGCGAGATCACAAGACACGAGAGGCGGACATTAAGAGGGATGCTGGTGGAAGGAAAAGTGCTTGAATTGAGATACAGCCAAGAGGACATAAAGCATTTGAAATTGACGGATATAAAACGAGGACTGCCACATCAATGCCAATCTCTCCAGCACACTTAATGTCTCTTCACAGCTGTTAGTTGTTTGGCAATTTCTGAGTATACTGTACATTTCTTACAAAACCTCTGTCGTTTTGCTCATTTTGTGCATTGAAGTCAATGATGTATGATTATTGCTTGCTTAATAGCTCACCATGTTAGAAGACAGCGTTTTGGCCTCTCTTTACTATCTTATTGGGCAAAGCTGTAACAAGTGAACCACACTTTCCTCACAAGACTTTAAACACAGGAGGTTTCTAGGTCAAGCAGACCCCTTCAATCACTGACCGGTTTTGTAACATTGCTTTAACAGATAAATATTAGCACATTATTTCAATGAACTCATACAAAGTGTGCCCCTGTGGGTTAAAAAGCTTTTTTTCCATATCCTATTTCAGCAATTATGACATTTCTTTCACTCTGGGAGACAGGTCTGCATCTGAAAGATTTGCGTGCACATGTGTTTAGGTTTCCCCAGTGGGTTCCTCTCCTGTCTTCCTATGGGTCTCGTGCCCTGGAACAAGTAGACCACCACCTCATCAGAGTTCTTGGTCCAGCCTGTTTGTTTTCTTCCCTTAGCTCACTCTTTGTCAATTCTCTGTAGTAAAACATTAATTTATACATACTTGTACAGAGTCCCTCGATTATTACAATTTTGAAGCCTCCTTTTTTGCAAAACCAAAATAAAGTGTGGAGCATCATATAAGCCCCATTGTAGTAATCTGTTAACAACTGTCCTGTCATTGTATTGAGCCTCTTCCATTAGACAGGCATTAGCAACACTGGCAATTGAAATCAGGCCCTCCTCCGCAATGCTGAACACTCGACATTTCCCACAAGTCCTCGAACTGGATGTTGTGTAGATGTTGTGTAGGCAGAGGCCGCCTTCCAATTCCCAGTTCAAAACCACTCTAAGAAAACACAGAGCGTGTTAAGGCATTTGCATTGACAAGCTTTAAAAAAGACTTAACTGTCTTACCATCTGGCTCCCATTGCTAGATTCAAAAAATGAGACAGCTTTTTAATGTTCTGGCTAGAATTGATGACGCCTCAGATGCTGTGGCGGTAATGTTGGAAGCCCAAAAGGCTTTTGATATGGTTTCCTGGCGATATATGTGGTTGGCTCTGGAAACAATGAGGGTAGGTCCCAATATGATTGGATATATCAAATTGTTATATACGGCTCCCACGGCCAGAGTCCGGATCAATTCTCTGACATCTGCATTATTCACACTTTTATGGGGTACTCTGCAAGGTTGCCCGTTCTCCCCGATTCTCTTTGCGTTGGTCATCGAACCAATGGCGGACTATATAAGAGCACGCCTTGTCCATAAGGGAATACGCCCGAAGGACACTCCGGAAATAATATCCCTGTATGCCGATAATGTACTATTATATATTAGAAACCCCGCTGCTAACCGGACCCGATGTTATGGGATGTAACTCGCATCGGCACCTTTTCGGGGTTAACAATTAATTACTCTAATTAGAGATATTTCTGCTTACCAATATAACCAAACAACCTGTGTCGGAGTGCCCTCTCCGCTGGTCCCCAGGTGGCATTCAGTATTTAGGAGTCCGGGTGTCACTCTACAAACCGGCTCAGGTGGCTGAGAACTACACTGCCGTCGCACAATTGGCTGAGTCAAAAATGAAGAGGTGGCGCTCTCTCCCGTTATCGCTGGCCGGAAAGCTCTCTCTAATTAAGATGATACTGGTCCCTAAATTACTTTACATATTTGGGAACGTGCCTGTCTGGCCGGGGAAACAATACTTTGAGAGACTACACACGTTGTGTGCACAGTTCCTGTGACATGCTGGCGCGCTGCGGAAAAAATGGCTAGATATGAAGCTATCATATGAGAGAGGGGGATTTACCGGCCCCAACTTAACACTATATTGGACGGCTGCTCAAGCCCAATATGCGACATACTGGTACCCGAGTTCGACAACCCCACCGCATGTTAAGTTGGAGGTGCTTGCGGCGGCCAAGGTAAACATTATGACACTAATCTTCTCCCGATATTATGTGGCCGACTCCCCGTCTCATCCCTTAGCAACCACTTTACAAGCATGGTACCGACTATTGCAATACATGTCGGACTCTTCCCCCTTACTACAAATGGCTCCCTATCTGGGGATTTCCCAGGCTTGAACCCACGCACGATAAGCTCTTAGCCCAACAGTGGCAGGCCCTGGGGTACCAGGCATTGGCTGACCTATTTCCTGATGGTAGATTCATTACCCCACAGCCATGACGGCAGGGCCACTCTGGATCAGCACCGGAGATGCTGCATTACTATGGGTTCCGTGCTGCCTTCCGTGCCATGTGACCCTCCTGCCCGATTGAGCCCCCTGATGCTCCAGTGGTCGCCTACATAGCCAACTCGAGTGGTGCTCGTGGAGTGGGCTCTTCACTATACAAAATGCTGTCAGCAAAGGCCCCAGACCAGGCCCCTACAGCACGCAGTGAATGGGCGGATGAACTGGGCCTTGAGATCTCAGATGCGTTATGGAAGAAAATGTGCTTGCACACAAACCGGGTATCCCTCAACTTTCGGTTTAGATGTATGCAATATAAATTATTGAATAGATTATACTACACTCCCCGTAAAATTGCAAAGTTTACTCGAAATGGTGTACACACCTGTGCTCGATGTCGAGAGGAGGGGGCCGACCACTTGCACATGTTCTGGACATGTGGGGCACTGGGGAGCTACTGGGACGAGATCCTCCAGGCTCCTACGGACATCATTGGTGCTGTGGTTGATCCTGCCCCTCTGGAGATGCTGTTTGGTATGTGGAACATGGATGACACTAGGAAAATGACAACATGTTTTAATATTAGCTGCATGGTGGCTGAGAAATGTGTACCCCAGAGCTGGAAAAGCCCAGTTCCTCCAACCTTTCAAAAGTGGCTTAATGCACTCATTTGCTGCCAGACCTCCGAGGAAGAATATATTAATACGCTTCCGATACACTCTTGTCCCAAGAATGTGTGGTCTGCCTACAACAGTTACTTTGCCAGGTAAGCTGATAGTGTATCTGGGACGTCCCCACCCGCGTGGCCACGTGTGTAACCTATGGTGCTGTGGTGGGTTGATGACACCAATTTTTTGAAAATGTATCACCTTGCTTTGTATGTACCTCGAAAGGTATATATGTGAACTGTGTCCATGCTCTGACATATGTGTTTGCTGTAAAACTCTGCCAATCAATAAAAAAAAAAAGCCGGGGAACGTCTGATGCCAACTGAAAGGTGCTAGTTACACCCAGCTTGCGTGCTCACGTGCACATTGTTCCCAGAATCCTATTGTGTTACTGAAATGAAGTAAGCGCGCATGTCAAATGTATGAATGCTCCTACAGCTCGGCACCAGCCAATTACACAGATCGCTGTGCAGCAATTATTTTACCTATTTTAAACAATGTGTAATTTTATTTGGACGATGCATGGTATCTTTCCCATTCAAAGATGGTTGGCTTGTTTCCAGAGAGCTTCCTTAGAGACAGTCATCCAAGATGGCTGTCTCTATGGTAGAGCTCACTCAAAATCAAAGAGTTCGGGGATGGGCAGGGATGGATGGAATTATCCATAGGGATTATATTGGCTATGGGCGTGGAATGGGTTGGATTGCAACTGTGTATCCCTCCTCAAATATCATCCTCATTGGTAAAGCATTACAGACCCGCTTTCAAAGCCCATATTTGAAGCTCTTGTGTTTATGACAATAGTTTTGCCTTTTATGGTAGCGCTTTCAGCGCCACCCAATAGCCCAATCTAAAAAGAGTGGTCCATCATATAAAAGGAGAGGTAGAGTAGGATTGAAATGGGAGACAGTTTGGAGTGGTGAGCAGAAGTTAGAAGGTTAAAGACATGGGTGAAAGTTGATTCAGTGGAATGCTGACTGTGTCCATGTGATTGTTAGTCAAGCTAGGTGGTGATCTTGTTGGAATTGAAATTTTCAAGCAAGGAAGAATACTTGCCGTTAGTTGGCTGGAGTGCATAGTATTTGTAAGGATAGGGACAACAATTGACACTATGAAGCAGGTGTGGTAGATTTCGTGGGTAAAGTTGAAGAGGGATAATATGGGAGTAGATGAGAGGAGCAATCTCCTATAGTATTTTTTGGGTATTTTGGGGGTGCGGCGGGGGGTGGGGAGGGTGTAGGGGTTAACCGGTTGCTAGGAGGTGTTGGAAATTGGTAAAATAGATTTGCAGAATCTGCCCTATGGAAACATTCTGAGAGGCCACCCTATTCTAGTGAACAGGGAAAAACACTAATGTCTAGTCAAACTCTGACTCATGTGACTGCTAAGCAGCAGGACTTGGACTTAGGAGACTGTTAGCGTTGAAGGGTTCAAATATGTACACATGGAGCACTCTTAATAATACAATTTAAGCGGAATGTATAAAAATACTGTTATTTATTTAGGCCTTAAACTCTTAGCAATTAAAAACCACAGGTAAGGCTCACACTAAACATAAGCTACTATTATATACACTTTTACTTGTGGGGATGGGCAAGTGAATAAATAACAAGGTATGTGTTTGCCAAATTAGAGAACGTGTATGTAAGGGAGAAGGGAGTTTAAACATAATAGACAACTTTGTGAAAATAAGGCACTACACTTTATAAGGCCTTCTCTCTGGCAGTGCAGCACACCACAGAGACCATCACGAGTCTGACTTTGCTAGGATTCTCAATCAACTATCCAAAGTCCTACGTAGTGCCATCTCCGAACGCACTATACTCTTACGTCCTGTCCCCTTTCCTCCATACTGCATGGGCGTCCCTTCCAAGGGATGGGAGACAGAACCTTTTTCACCAGAAAAAAACGTTCTTCTCCAGCATGGGGTCTGGCATGGATTCACATGCTCATGAATATTCCCCGTCGTCAGGCTGGGAATCCTCGGTAAAGAAAAATCAGTATCAGTTTCGTTTCTGATCTGTCTTTCGTAGTAGTAACCAATCACTGATCTCTGCGTCATATTGACCACAGCCAATGACTGCCATCTCCATAAGACCTGCCTCTGGCAGCCATCTTCAGATTTTTACCGCACGTTCAAGTGTTGGGAGTCCTCGTGCTTAGCTCTCGAGCTTTTGCTGCGTTTTCGCGCTTTTTCAGGTGATTTTTCACATTTTTTCGGTTAATCGAGCCTCAAGCTCCACCGTTTCTACTCCCGTTAACGGGTACCCGTTGCAGGATTTTCCTACGCCCCTCAAGGGTGAAGATTTTGTCGAATCAACCTTTTGGAGGATTCCAGAAGATTTGCGGCCTACTTCGAGATGGCCCAGGACGCGAGTTCGTCACCCGGACCCAAGCTGTTTCGCAGCTGCCCCGGATGCGGGCTACAGAATGTGTTTAAGGAGGACGAACATTTGCGATGCCTCTACTGTCTTCATGGGGACAAGACTCATGTAGAGAAGGACTGCCAGTTCTGCAAGAACTTGTCGGAGCAGACCATGAGGGACCGTTGATCCCGTCTCGCCAGCTGGTTGGAGAAGGGCTCAACGGGTGAGAAGAAGAAGAAAGGGTCCGAGCGGGCTTCTAAGTCCTGTGCGGGCGCCCCGGCGACGGGGGCCCAACACCAGGCCAAGCGCCACGAGTCCGCGGGCTCCGGGAGCGCTGAAAGGTCGGGCTCTTCGGTCGCCAGGCAGGGCGCACCTTCCCCGGCACCGTCAACCACGAGCCAGCGCTCCGGTTCGGGGAAGAGGAAGTCCGAGACCCCGGGTAAGCTTCGGGAGAAGCCCCGTCCGATCTAAGGAGAAGGCCCGAGACGCACCTAAGGTGGTGAAGGCCCCTACCCAGCAGGCAAAGGCCTCTATCGAGGCGATCGCGGCGACTCTGGCCAAGCCGGCAGAGACCCCGCCAGCGGAGACTGCCTCCGGGACTAGAGTTTCCCTGCCACCAAGGAGGGAATCCTCTTTTCAGCCCATCGTCAGGGCCACCATGATGGAAGAAGCGAGGGGGGGCACGTTAGCCTCCTCGAGCTCGGAGTCAGCCTCGGAGGAGGAACTGACCGAGGCCGTGAGGAATCTGGAAGTCCAATTGGAGAAGGTTTGATCCCGTAAGGAAGATCCTCGGGAGATAACCGAGGAAGACGACGATGGTGAGGAAGAGCAGCCGGAACCTAGGCCTCAGGATAGCTCGGCAGCCATTTTGTCTGCGATCCAGTCCTTATGGTCTGAGATAAGGACGAGATTACCACAGCCCAGGCCGGAGGACCCGCAACCTGGCCCGTCACGAAGTCCTCAGAACAAACGACAGAGGACCCAACCCTCTCCTCCACTCGCCCCCGTAAGGCCTACATTCCCTCCTCATCCTCCCACGAGTCGGGAGATGACGGTGCAGTGGGCTCGACGACAGGCTCTGAGGGCGACGACGACGGAACGGGTCTCCCGGGCCTCTCCGCCCAACGAGATTGGCTCATTCCACGCCATGATCGCCAGGGCGTCCGAATTGTTCCAGCTCTGCCCGGATGAGCAGAAAAAGGAAGGTTTCCTCTATCAGCGCCGGGAGGCCAAGAGGAAGACTGTCATCGCGGTGCCTCTAATCGATGACATCTGGGAGGAGGGCCTGTCGGTACTCAAGAACCCCTCCACGGCACCAGCCAAACGGGACCGGTACGAGATGAAGTACCGGGTCCCCGAGACCGCTCCCCTGTGCCTCAGGGCCCAGCCAACGCCAGACTCGGTCGTCTCGGCGGCGGCGAAGAAGAAAGTGGCGGGGTCAGGAGCCTCAACGTCGAATTCCCCTCCGGACGGCGAGGGTAGGAAGTTGGACGCCATGGGGCGACGGGTCATCTCGTCGGCGGCGGCGACGATCAAAGCGGCCAACGCCCTGGCGATCGTGGCCCGTTACGACAGGGAGCTCTGGTTTAAGCTGGCCCCCATATTGGACTTCCTACCAGACGACAAGAGGTCCGAGGCCCTGGAAATACTTCAAGAAGGCGAGGTGGCGTCGGACCACGCCACAACGGTGGCAACGGATATTGCCGATACCGGGTTCCGCCAGCTGGGCAACGGAGTTTGCCTACGACGACGGGGTTGGCTCCGGGCGACCGACTTCCGTCAGGACATCCAGACCAGGGTGTTGGACATGCCCTTCGACGGCAGCAACTTGTTCGGGAAGGCGGTGGACGAATCCCTCCAAGCCATAAAGACGGACACGGAGACGGCCCGCGCCCTAGGAGCCCTTCAGCAACGACGGCCCTTTCGGAGCTCCGGAGGCAGACAGGGGGCCTCCAAGGGATCCAGCAGTGGCTTGTCGTCCTACTGCCAGGCGGCACGCTCCTAGTCTCAGGAGGCCTACAGGGGCCGCGGCAAGCAGGGAGCGCCTCGCCGCCGTCGGCAAGGTGGCCAGGGCGGCAAGGTGGCCACCTCCAAGCAGGACTGAACCGGCCGTGGCCTCGGGCCCCCACCAAAGCACCCCGGTGGGAGGCCAGCTGACGAATTTCGTCGGCGTGTGGAAGTCCTTCTCCACCGACCAGTGGTGCTGGATACCCTGGCAAGAGGACACTCTATGGAATTCCTGAAGAAGTGCCCTCACGTTCCACCTGTGGCCAGGAAGGAAAATCACGTCCCGCAACTGCTGTTGGAAGTACGGGCGATGCTCAGGAAAGGCGCCATCGAGCTCGTCCCGAAGAGTCTCAGGGGCTCCGGAGTGTACTCAACGTACTTCCTCGTCAGAAAGAAGACAGGCGGCTGGCGCCCCATCCTGGACCTTCGTCGTTTGAACAAATACATCGGGTCACAAAAGTTCAGGATGGTCACCCTCCAGCATGTGCTGGGACAGCTGGAGGAAGGCGAATTTCTATCGTCGTTGGACCTGGAGGATGCATACTTCCACGTTCCCATCCCCAAAAGTCACCAAATGTTCCTCAGGTTCGTCGTCCAGGGACGCCACTACCAATTCAGAACACTGCCGTTCGGATTGAAGTCGGCCGCCAGGGTCTTTACCAAGTGCCTAGCACCTGTGGCGGTGCGGCTGCGCCTACAGGGGATTCACGTCTACCCCTACCTGGACGACTGGCTCATCTGCTCAAGGACGAGGGAACTCAGCGTCGAACACACTGCGAGGACCGTCCAGCTACTCACAGACCTGGGATTCGCCATAAATTACCCAAAGTCCCACCTGGTCCCGTCGCAGGTGGCCCTGTTTCTGGGAGCGAAGCTCGATACAGTGAGGCGCCTGGCAGCACAGTCGGAAGAACGGACGAAGACCATTCTGGGCAAAGTGCAGCGCCTGCTAGCCACGGACGTGGCCAGGGTGAGGTCCATCAAGTCCCTCCTGGGGATGATGTCCTCTTGCATCTACCTGGTGCGTCTCTGCAGACTACGGATGTGCCCTCTGCAAGAATTTCTCGATGCCCGTTGGATGCAGGCGACGGGCACCTTCGAAGACAGGGTCCCCCTCAACGAGGTGTTCCAGCGGGTGATTCAGTGGTGGGGTGTACGAGCGCACCTCACGGCGGGCAAGGACTTTCAGATGCCAGCGTACCAGGAGATGGTGACGACGGATGCCTCCTTGGAAGGTTGGGGCGCCCACACCGGAGATCTCCACGCAAGAGGCCTCTGGCTCCCGGAGGAGAGGCTCCTGCACATCAACATCCTGGAACTCCGAGCCGTGTTCTGGGCTCTCAAATCGTTCCTCCCGTCGCTCAAGGTCAAGGTGGTGCGGATCTTCACGGACAACACCACAACAATGTTTTACATATGGAAGCAGGGAGGCACCAGATCCCCAGCCCTATCCAAGGAGTCTCAGGATCTGTGGCACTGGGCGGTCGCCCAGGGGATGTTCCTGGTTCCTTTCCACCTGGCAGTAGAAAGAAACACCATCGCCGACTCGCTCAGCAGGGAGCTGCGCGCGTGTCACGAGTGGGAACTGTGCCAGGATCAGGTGGATCAACTCTTCCGACGATGGGGCAAACCCCAAATCGACCTGTTCGCAACAGCGACGAACTCGAAGTGCCAGAGGTTCGCCAGCAGGTTTACCCAGCCGAGAAGCATGGGCGATGCGTTCTCGTTCCCCTGGGACGGCCTATACCTGTATGCGTTCCCTCCGTTGCTGCTTCGACTCATCAGCCAGCTCAAGAGGTCCCGGTGCAGGATGATCCTCGTCGCACCGGCGTGGCCGAGGCATATCTGGTTCCCGGACCTTCTGGACTTGTCAACATCCCCTCCCATCAAGCAGTCGGCGGACGCGGATCTTCTCTCCAGAGAAGGCGGCGCCATCTTCCACCACGACCCGGCGTCGCTGAACCTGCAGGCTTGGCTCCTGCAGCGCTAGAGTTTGGAGGGTACAATATACCGGCCGACTGCAGAGAGGTTCTTGCAAAGGCCAGGGCGTCCTCGACTCTCAAATGCTACGGTCACAAGTGGAAGAGGTTCTCTATCTGGTGCCGAGCACAGAAGATCAACCCACTACGGATTACGGCCCCTCAAGTGCTGCCGTACCTGCTATCGCTGGCAAAGGCTGGGCTAACCCATGCCTCCATTAAGATTCATCTGGCGGCTATCTCCAGATAGACCAGAACCACAGGACGGACGTCCCTGTGGTCCCATCGACTGGTAAAAGAGTTTATGAAAGGACTGTTCCGGTCGTTCCCGCCGGTGAAGGCCCCGGCGTGGGAACTTAACGTGGTGCTGACCAGGCTCATGGGGCCCCCATTCGAGCCGATGCACTCTGCACCGATGAAGTTTGTGTCGTGGAAGACTGCATTCCTGGTGGCCACTACCTCCGCACGACGAGTGGGAGAGATCCAGGCCCTATCCTGCAAAGCACCGTACTTGACTTTCCATGCCTCGAGGGTGGTGCTTAGGACGCTCCCCTCCTTTATGCCCAAGGTGCCATCGGACTTCCATCTTAACGAGCCCCTGGTGTTACCTGTTTCTTCCCGTCTCCTTCGTCTCCGGCCGAAAGGACTTTGCACTCGCTGGATGTGGCTAGAGCACTGAAGTTCTACGTGGACCGCACGAAGAGTTTTCGGAGGACATCACAGCTATTCGTAAACTTTGGACCTGCGAATCAAGGGAAGGCTCTCTCGAAGTCTTCTATTTCCAGATGGCTCTCCGGCTGCATCATGCACTGCCACCGGTTGGCTAACCGACCGCTGCCAGGCCGTCCGAGAGCCCATTCGACCAGAGCGATCGCTGCTACTACGGCGTTCCTATCTGGTGTGCCCTTGCTGGACATCTGCAGGGCTGCTAGGTGAAGGTCGACGCACACCTTCACAAGATTCTACTGCGTCGATCGGGATTCCAGGGAGGAGTCCAGGGTCGGCCAAGCAGTGCTGCGCAACCTGTTCGCTTAAGGTGAGCCTGGTGAGGAGGTAAGAGATGCTTAATGTTGAGTTTTTTGTATTGCTTAATGTTGGGCCTTTTGCCACCCCCCGTGGTTGTGCATGTGTGTACTGCTATGTATTCTTATATTCATGAGCATGTGAATCCATGCCAGACCCCATGCTGGAGAAGGAACAAGTTACTTACCTGTAACTGTTGTTCTCCAGCATGGGTCTGGCATGGATTCACATGCAAACCCTCCTGCCTACCCCTCTGCGGCTCTTCACTTGGTCATACTGCCACTTCACGTGCTACCAAATCTGAAGATGGCTGCCAGAGGCGGGGCTTAGGGAGAGGGCAGTCATTGGCTGTGGTCAGTATGACACAGAGTTCAGTGATTGGTTACTATTACGAAAGACAGATCAGAAACGAAACTGATACTGATTTTTCTTTACCGAGGATTCCCAGCCTGACGACGGGGAATATTCATGAGCATGTGAATCCATGCCAGACCCATGCTGGAGAACAACAGTTACAGGTAAGTAACTTGTTCCTTCCCCTTTAAATTTAGAGGCGTGCAGTGGTGCGGCCCAGGGAGCAGGCACTGCCCTGACTCCGCCCTACGGAGCCACACCTCAGTCCCCTTTTCCGCATCGACGGGAACAGGCCGAATTCAACAGTGCTCCTGGGTTTGGTTTCGGCCATGTAATTCCACGCACGGATACTTCTGCTTTTTGTCTTTTTTTTTGTCTTTCTTATCATTCAGGTACTTGGTCCTCTCCGGCACATGTCGACTTCAACAGGGTTCAGCAGGTGTCGATCCTGCAACAGGCTCTTCCCAACTTCAGACCTCCACGCTCTCTGTCTACGTGTTACGCTCACCTGGTTCCCACAGGGGCGTCGATTGGACCAGGACAGCTGCGGTCTCCACCACCGTGATGCGTAGTGAAGAGATGACGGTCTGGACTGGCCTGCCTAATCTTGTCTGCTGGACTCGTAGAAGTATTCTCCTGCAAGTGGAGAAAGGGATTTAGCCACCCGTGGACTTTTGTGATGGCCCCCCAACAGTTCTCGTTCTCCCCACTAACCACCTCCGATATTCCCTTTTGGTAACCTCACCTTATGTTTTTAAATGATGAGCTCTCCATCCTGCATGGCATGCAGGGGCGCGTAGATACCAGTTACTTCACTGGGTTGAAGGTATTGGAGTTCCGGCGGAATATTGACTCCAGTGTCTATAAAGTTCAAAGAGTTCAATATGTCCGATGTTCACTCTTGTTCCATTCCCTCGTTAGGTTGCAGCTGGGTCCAAAAGAATATTGCCTGGAGGCAGCTGATGGCGTTCAGGTAAGCGTCTGTATTACCAAACACTGTCCGGTAAAAGTTGCATGAGTTTAACTTACTGTTTTCTCTCCCTTTATAGTTGCGGCATAGGAAGATGCAGCGAATTGAAGAATAATACCTCCGGTGGTAAAGCAGGTAAGCCCAGGGTGGCAAAGAGATTGTCCTTGTTGGTTTTCTCGGCTCACCTTGTTATTCCTTTTGTTTACCCCCCATGTGCTGGGTTTCGACGAAGAAAATGATGGAGGCAGTGCCGAGTCGAAAGATGCGGTGGACTGGTGAGTATAACGTGGCACAGCTGCTGGCGAAGCGACGCGTGCTGAAATAATGTCCTTTCCAGGCTCGGAGATGTGCTGGGTCCGGAATCAGGTAAGGAATCAAATAATGTCTGTGATCTAACCTCTTCTCCTTTCTTTGCCTTTTGTCTAGAAGCTCCGGATTCGAGGCGGGCGTGGCAGAAGACTGGATGCTGACTTGCAGACACGGTGAGCGCCACGCTGCTGGATGCAGAATAACGCAAAGCATGGGCTGCTGTTCGGGCATTTTTTAAATAGCCTGCAAAGTAGTCCCAGGTAAGAAGTCCCCCAGAACCACACCCGAGTGAAAAATAGTCCCTGTAATAAAATAGTCCCATCCAGGCCTCACGTTGGCTTGGACTAATTTGCAGCATGGTCTGCTTAAGGTAAGTAAAGTCTATCAGCCTGGCGCCTATGGCGCCAGGACTGAATCCAAACAGCCCCCAGCCGGGGCTGTTGGGGTTTTAATGAGTATCTGGATGCCTGCTCCCGGGGCTGATGGACTCGATCCGGATGCCCGGGGGTAGGCATCATGACACTACTTTGCCTTGGCCCAAACCATGGTTGGCAAGCTTGTACAGCATGCGGCAACCTGTCATCGAAATTGCTGAAGAACAGACTAGTCAGTTGGAGGGAGCTCTTCCAGAAGTCGCCTCCAGAGGACCTCAAGAGCTTCGTGAAACACAGAGCCAGGCCCATGGTAGGGCGGCTATTTTCCAATGCACCCCGCAAGGGAGACTCCTTCCCAAGAACTTGCCCACGCGGGAGGGACCGCTTGGGTCCTTGTACCAGCACGCGCACTGAGGTTGCTGCAGCTACCGGCCTTGGGGCCGAGGGATCCTGGGATCCTCCTGGGTGTCAGTGTTGAGGGACCAGAAGGTCCTTGTACTGGATTGTCATCCGAGGGGCTACACCCTAGTACCGGCAATACGTCCGAGGGGCGCCTAAACGCAGCTCTACCGACCCCCAGGTCGAGGGTGTCACACCTACCGAGTCTAGGACCGAGGAACAGAGTAGGCCTCGTGATCCACACGCAAGAGTCTTGTTGGAGGCTGGGCCCAGCGAGCAAAGCAACACGTTGCAGGCACGTGGCAGGCAGCTCGACAAGATGGCCGCCGCACCAGACAGAGGCACCCGTCCGACGCCATTCCAGGAGTTTGGCGAAGAACGAGTGTCAAGGTGGGACTAGCCTTGTTAGGCAGAATCCTGTGCAGTGCCATTAGGGACCACTACACACAATTAAGACTACAGGTGGCAATACAAGTTTTACATTTGGTACATGCCTGCACTACTATGTTAAAGTGGTAGCAGTAGCGGAGCAGCCAGGCTTATCTCAAGAGTAGGAGCAGTAGCAGAGATTACACAAAGGGACCACAATTACTGTGACTCAAGCAAACACTGACTCAAGGTTTCAGGTAAAAAAATATAAGTACATTTATTTTTAAACCGTTTGTTATAAACACGACACTTCTACTAATTCAAAACCACATGTAAAATATACTACAACTAACCAATTCACTTTGTACGGTATAACTTCAAGGTAAGTACCCTGTGTTTTAGCGGACTGGTGCTGTGAAACAAAAGACGTTACCGGGAATACACTAGCGATCACTTTTTGACAGTAATGACAGTTAGGTCTTACTAAAGGAACGTGTATCCGTGGATAGAAATGTTACAGGGGCAAAAACACACTGAGATACCCAGAGAGAGTTGGGGGCAAAAATCATAGGCAATACTTTTGTCAAGGCAGACAGAACCAGAGAACACTTTTAGACAGACATCCAAGAGTCAATAGGCCAGAGCCAGTGTCAAGTTGAACCGGGTTCCTGTTGTCGAGGATCACACAGTCGGATAGTCCACGATTCAATGTAGCCAGGAGTACTTAGATATTGTCAACAGAGGAAGCTAAAGTTATAAGGAGGAGGGAAGATGGGGGGGGCAAGCCTTGGAGGCGAAGAAAAGGTATTCACCCAAATTCCTCGAGCAGAACACAGTACCTTATTCAATGAAGAAGCTGGTGCCACAGCAGTTGTTCCTTGTAGTTTCCTGCAGACCCACGGTTCCTGGAGCTTCGGTACGAAGGAGGACATCTGGAGGGGTCTGCACCACAGAGGGCTGAATCCAGCAGCAGCGACGGTGAATAAAAGGTTGCGCTCCTTAAAAACAGGAGAGGCTCTTCAGGTGGCTATCCAGACCACTACAGCAGTGTGCAGCTATTTCGACCAAGAAGAGGATCCTCTGGCTGTAGAAGATGAGCTGGTTATCCCCACCAGGTTGTCGAAGGGTAGATAGCTTAGGACTGCAGCAGGGCTTCACCGGGACGGGATAGTTGCAGCAGCCGACTTCTTCTCCGCTTCTCTTTGGTTCTTTGTAGTTCCAGTGGCAACTCTGACTTCTAGCCCAAGAGACCTGCCTTTTATGCGATAATCCCCCATTCACACAGCCTGGCTGTCAAACACGCAGCAGGGGGCTTGTCCGGCTTGGACAACCACCTCAGCCAATCATGGCAAAGTGCGACTTGGGTTTCCTAGGATACACCCTAGTGACTACACCCCTCCCTCACATTCAGCCCACCTAGACACCCAGGCGCCTAGAGGAGGGCTTCTTGGCAGAAGCCCGCCAAAAGACAGTGAACAAAGAAGGCAAACTTGGTTTGCCGTGCAAAGCAAAACACAAGGACTTTAACAAAAAGAAATGGCGAATAAACCCGACCGGAGCCAAAAGAAAAAGAATTTGGTCAAGCGGGTTTAAGTTCGAGGCTAATATAATAGCCTAAAACAATACCACGTTTATGTAGTATAATCGTGGTAGAAAAGTTAGGGTAGATACCACTGCCACCAGCCAAGTCCAAATGTTAAAAGAGAGAAACAATGCTCTAGGAGGTACAGATAAAAAAGGGCTAAGGATTAACCCTTTCCAGTACTCCATGTAAGATGGGGCGTACTGGATCTGTGGTTAAATGACTAAGTAAAGTTAATGGCAACTTTACCCTTTTCTGAGGGACAGTAGTCAGCGTCAGAAATGGAGTCGATGGGAAGTCTAAAAGACAACCCTGTGTCACTGCACTGAAGGTGCTGTGTAACACACAAAAGAAGAGGGCTACTGGAGTGGTGTACTCCAGAGTGCACAATCACTAAAACAGATGAAATACACATGGCAAAACACAGGTAAGAGTGGGAAAAAGAGGCACACTCTTACCAAGTGGAAAAATAAACTCCAGAAATCCAGCAAAGCTGCTGGGGGGCTCACTAGGTAAGGGACTGAGAATTCTCCCTAACAAGCCTCAACCAGGTACGTGGCCTACAGCCTATCCTTATGTGCAGGGCAGTTTCCCACTGCGTCCTTGTGGGCAGGGTATGCAGCCCATCACTACCCCCTACCACCCAGGGGCTCTTCGAGAGGTTCCTCAGGCTCATGAAGTCACCTCGGATGGTGGTTATCCTTAAGCACGCCATCAGGGAGGTCCTCCCTACGATGCTACCGGCACCACAAGTTCCGGCACCCCAGACCTCAGTGCAGCCGCTGCCTCTGGCTCCAGAGCCGATTCCTCAGGCGGTTACGTACCAGCCTCTGCCTATCCCTCGTTTGCGCAGGGAAGCTTCCCGCTGCGTCCATATGGGCAGGGTACGCAGCGGCTCCAGCAGCTCCCAGCTAACCCGTCAGCACCCCCTGCCGCCTCTCCGGCCAGCGAGGAGGGGTTCTTCGAGAGGTTCCTCGGCCTCATGAAGTCACCTTGGATCGGGGTTATCCTCAAGGACGCCATCAGGGATGTCCTCCCGTGATGCTAGCGGCACCACAAGTGCCTCCACCGGCGCCCCAGACCTTGGCGCAGCCGCTTCCTCCGGCCCCTTAGCCGATGCCTCAGGGGGTTCTGTACCAGCCTCTGCCGCCTCCTCAGCCTCCGGCTGCGGTCCCCGTACCCCAGCCTCTGGCTCCAGCTACTTCTCCACCTCCGCATAATCCTCCTGATCCACAGGATCCGGATCAGGAGGAGGATCCGACACGCCACCCTCAGCCAGGGCCTTCCACGAACGTTTTGTAGGGCTGTTGGAGTACCTGGGCCTACCCCAACCCGAGGTTGATCAGGCGGCAGAGGGGGTTCTGGCTGAAAACCTCACACAACGCCCCTCTGCCAAAAAAGGGATTCCACTGTAAACCAATGTAGTCTCCCTGGCCAAGAAGGGTTGGCTCAAGCCCCACTCGGTCCTGCTGGTAAATCGACACCTGGACGCCCAGTACAGGCAGATGGAGGGGATACTCTTGCTATCGGCTCATCCTCAGCCACACTCCTCATTGATCGCTGCGGCATCACTATACTCCAAGCCTCAGTCGTCATCAACCTCCACAGCAGCAACGCTACTAGGCAAGGAGGAGACGACCTTGGAGGTATGCGGGAAGAAGCTGTATTCCAACGCGTCCTTGCATCTTCGTTGGGCCTACGCTGATGCCATGCTGGCCGCTGCTAACCAAAGTTTATGGCAGGAAATTGCGGACTTCCTCCCGGAACTCCCTATGCAGAGCCAATCACGTTTTAAGGCGGGACTGGCTGCGGCCAAGCTTGTGGTGCAGGATCTCATGAAATCCACTGTGGCCCATATTGACACCTCTGGACGTGCCATTTATATTGCCACGGACATGAGAAGGACAGCCTGGCTCCGGGTAACGAAATTCAACCCGGACTTCCAGGAAGACATATTAGATCTACCGTCCTGAGGGGGTGGGGGGTCGGGCCCCTTCCACTCCACCACGGACGAAGAGCTGGACAAGAAGAAAAACAGCTCACAAATGGCCATGTCTTTATCCATCTTGACAAAGACCACACCCAAGTCGTACACCCAGTCACAGCAGCGCTGCGACAGGGGTCGTACGTATGGTGGGTTCCGCAGCTTCCAGGAACGGAGATCCAAGCAACCTGACTGCTTGCTGTCTCAGAATCGGCGCAAGCAACAAAAATGGGGGGGGGGGGTTTAACGGCCTTTTGCAGTCCCCCTCCTCCGCGATAGCCTCCGAAGGGTAGAAGGCATAACACGCCGCTTCGGGTCCACGTGTCTCCAGTGGGAGGCAGGCTTGCTATCCATGTACATTTCTGGCGCCAGAATTTGCGGACCCCTGGATCCTCTCTGTAGTATCCACGGGCTACCGCCTACCCATTCCAGTTTCTCCTCCCTCATCCCCTCCACTCCCTCAGGTTGGTACAGCAACTCTTCTGGCAGAGATCCGGTCACTCGTAGAGAGCCAGGCAGTGGAGGAAGTCCCAGCCTCCCCGCGAAGCTTTGGCTTTTATTCCAGGATTTTCGCCATTCAGAAGAAGAACCAAGCGGGCCTGAGAGTTGTGCTGACCTTTCCACCCTCAACCTCTCCTTACCGCTACAAAAATTCCATATGGTTGTGCCAGCTTTTATAGCGGAAACATTGTGCAAGGGAGACTGGATGTGCTCCTTGGATCTGAAGGACGCGTACCTACATGTCCCGATTTGGCAGCCCCATCGTTCTTTCCTACAGTTCAGGATCATGGGCTACCATTTTCAATACAAGGTCCTTCCTTTTGGCCTCAACTCAGCCCCCAGGGTCTTTACCAGGCTAATGAATACAGTGGCTGCCTCCTAAGAGCGCAGGGCCTCCACCTCTAACCATACCTCGACGACTGGCTCGTCAGGGCTACATCTCCGGAAGCGGTTCACCACTCTTTCCACCTCCTTATGAACACAATCTGGGCTTCTCTCTCAATCTCAAGAAGTTGCAGCTGCAACCCATGCAGACTCTGACATTCTTGGGCCTCATCTGGGACACATGCTCTGAGAAGGTATTTCCGTTGGAGAACAAGATCTCGGCCATCAAGAGGGCCACCACCCACTTCCTCTACAGAGAGGTGACCTCAGCATGGTGTTACCAGCATCTCCTGGGTCTCTTGGCGGGAGTCCTATTAGCTGATCCACACACGAGATTGAGGATGAGGAGGATACAGCTGCACTTCGCGGCCTCATGGAAGCAGGAGCGAGGCTCCCATTCCGAGATGATCAACGTTCCTCCACCTCTCCACCCAGACATAACATTGTGGTCCAGGGACCGCAACCAAACCAAACCAAAAGAAAGACAATGGGGTTAGCTTAATGGCCACAAGATTTGTCCCCTGACAAAAGACTAACCTAAAGCAAAAAAAAAAATGTTTACACTAATGTCTGTTATAAACAAGAAAACTCCTAATATTAAAAGATGTTCGCTAAATTCTTGTGCTAGACTTATTGGGCAAATCCTATTGGTGTTACCAACTAGGTTCTAGATTTCCTCAATACTTTATTATACAACACTGTTTTACACTGCAGTGGTAAACAAACCCAACATGTTTCGTTCTGACTTTGTAAGTACAAATTTAACAAGAACTTCATCAGGGGAACTAGACAAAGCAGGTCACACAACTTGTGTATACTCTTTTCTTCACAAACAGTTTAAGAACAGATGATCTTCTCAACCTCTAGAAAGAACAACACGAAAATACAGCCATCAGTATGCTATATCAATATTTTGGAAATAACCAAAACAGACAGGAGCATAAATCTCCTACTGTTGTGCTCACCGCAAAACTGTTTATTCAACCATTCCGCAGGAAGATAGATGTGTCTTCACTGTAGACTGCCACCTGTTAAAACAATACATTTAGTGAGTCGACTGGTCAGATAAATGCTGAACGGTGTGCTCATAGCACACACTTACATCAAAGTCATACACAATTTATAAATCCTACGTCTAACATATTAGTCACTTTTAAAGGACCTATAGAATTATTTAAAATACATTAAACAAACTCCACTGAGAAAGTTCAAAACCTCCTTAGCTGCTCATACATTAGAGACTGCAACCCACTCCGCAGGCCACCATCCCCACAGATTCCTCGCTCGAGGGCTGGAGAGCCACCCTGGACAATCTCTCGGTATAAGGCACCTGGACTCGACAGGAGCAGGAATACCACAATAACTGGTTAGAGCTGAACGCCATCTGGCTAGCGCTCAGAGCATTCTTACCACTTCTCAGGGGCAAGGTTGTCCTCAACCGGACATACAACTCAACCAGCATGTACTACGCCAACAAGCAGGGAGGCACCAGATCCCCTCCTCTGTGCAGACTGGCAATCAGCCTATGGGAGTGGGCCCTGGAAAATGACATCTACCTCACGGCAGTCCACTTCCTGGAGACGGACAGGCTCATCAGGTTGGGAGCAGACAAATGCAAGTGGCAGCTAAACAACCTCGTTATTCAGGAGATCTTCAACAGATGGGGTCATCCCCAGGTGGACCTCTTTGCCACCTGGCACAACAGGATATGCCCTCAGTTCGCCTCCTGGCAAGCAGAGGGTCCCGGCTCCCTGGGCGACGCATTTCTGCTTCAGTGGAACGGCATGAAGGCTTACGCCCTTCCTCCCATTCCGCTGATTTACAGAGTGATTTGCAAGATCAAGGAGTCTCGCCAACTCAACATCATTTTAATAGCTCCATGGTGGCCGGCCAGGCCATGTTTTTCGGAGCTGCTCAGCCTCTCGGAGATGCCCCCGATTCACCTCCTGACGGGCCCAGCACATCTTCTGGTGCCGCAGGGGGACAGGGTCATCCACCCCGCTCCTCAGAAACTAGCCATCACCGTGTTGTTCCTGAGCAGGGAACGCTGCGGCACCTCAGCCTCGCGCAGGCTAATCTGGAAATCATACAGGGCGCAAGGAGCAAGGCTGCCAGGGCCCAGTATAAAAGTAAATGGACCAGGTTCTGCCACTGGGCGGACTCCAAAGAAATCGACCCCCTGGTATGTACTTTGGACGACATGCTCTCCTCCTCGGCACATCTCGCCCACCGGCGGAAGTCTGAGTATTGAAGCCAGATAGGTGACCTCATCGTACGACCTCGGGTAAGTCCGCCCACTCCAAGAAGTTGTTTTGATCAATAACATTGCTAATTAATTCTAACCCGGACTCTGCCCAGAGGTGCGCCTTGGGGGGGTGGAATGAAGGGGGCGTCGGAGAGGAAATGCCAAAGAGGTAGACAGCCATGAAAAGGGCGGGACACCTTAGACAGTGCCCACATTTTAGACAGGGCCGGGAACGTGGTGCCTACCGGATCCAAGGGACCATATCCAACCCTTGAGGGGGAGAGGACTAGGGACCGGATGTCTCGCCCACCAACCGCACGCTGTTCCAGTCTAACATGCTTTGGAGGATTGCGAATTGCGTCTGGGCTACCAGCCAGTATTTCTCAAAGTTGGGGGCTCCGAAGCCGCCACTATCCATTGGGGCAGCTAGTGTGTCTAGTTTGAGGCGAACCGCCCCAGAGTGCCATAGGAATCTTCAAGAAACATTTGATGGGGTTCGCAAGGCTCTACCCGCCCATCAACAGGCCGCTCACCTTGTGGTACCTTAATATAGTCTTGGGCGCACTCAGGCACAAACCGTTTGAGCCAATGGCGTCCGCGGACATCAGGATGGTTACCATGAAGACGGCCTTACTAGTCAGCCTCGGCTCATGGAGTCAGCGAAATCCAGGCGCTGGTCGCCTAGGAACATTATACAACCTTTCACAGGGACAAGGTAGTCCTGCGGACACACCCAGCATTTCTGCCCAAGGTGCCGTCTGCTTTCCACCTGAATGAGGAAATAGTCCTTCCTACATTCTTTCCCGATCCTAAGGACGAAGCACAGAGAGTGCTGCACTGCCTGGATGTCAGGCGTGCCCTGAAATTCTACTTGGATAGGACCAAGGGCTTCCGCAAATCGGACCTCTGTCAATTTCGGAGGCTCAAGACCAGGCTATCAGGCCTGCAAGGCCTCCATACACCCGCTGGATGGTCTTGGCCATCAAATAAGCGTACGAGGGCCAGCACAGGCCACTATCGGCCGACATGCATCCCCACGCAGTCAAAGCCAAGGCAACAGCCATCGCTTTCCAGCACCATGTCCATTGGCAAGTCATAAGCAGAGCAGCCACTTGGGCCACTCCCTCGGCTTTCTGCAAGCATTACTGTTTGGATGCCGGCGTTCGGACAGGCGGTTCTCAGGAACCTATTTGCTTAAGGAGGGTCTCCTCTCCACCCTGGGGCTACATTCAGTTGTAATCGCCCATGCAGTATGGAGGAAAGGGGACAGGACGTAGGAGTAATTATAAGTTATTCACTGTAGTGACTAACATACTCTTAAATTGTTAGTCCCCTTTCCTCCATACGTCCCACCATCCTCCCCCTAATAATAATGGTGCAATAAGGCAATGTTAAATCTTTTGTCGACGCGTCAATGCGGAATGAGTTGTGTCGCCAGAGGGCGGAGTCAGGGCAGCGCATGCTCCCAGGGCCGCACCCCCGCGCACCTCTAAATTTAAAGGGGAAGAAGGTTTTTTCTGGTGAAAAAGGTTCTGTCTCCCGTCCCTTGGAAAGGACGCCCATGCAGTATGGAGGAAGGGGACTAGTCACTACGTTGAGTAACTTATAATTTTCTGTGTGCCCGACTCAACACACTCTCATGTCTAGAGACTCCCTGGGAAGAGAGGGTTAAGACCATCTTGGGAAAGGTACCATGAATATTGACGGTTTCCATTGCAACTGTCAGGTCCATCAAGTCCCTGCTGGGGATGACGTCCTCCTGCATCCATCTAGTCCCTTTTTGCAAACTGCAGGAATTTCTGGATGCCGGATGGCAGCAAGTCACTGGCACGTGGACCGACAAGACATTCCATCAATTAATGCAATAGAGGTCAGTTTGCCCTCATTTCTCGCATGGTGCTTCCTTTCAGATTCCTGCATATCAGGCTGCAGTCACGATAGATGCCTCCCGATGAGGGTTGGGGGCCCACACAGGACATTCTCACACCAGAGAATTCTGACTCGCAGAGGACAAGGAGTTGCCCATCAACGTCCTGGAGCTAGGGACAGGCTTCTGGGCCCTCAAGTCTTTTCAACCTCAGCTCCAGGGAAAGGTGGTGCAGGTCTTCATGGACAACACCGCCACCATGTTTTACATCGGGAAACTGGGCGGGACGTGATCCCCTGCGCTCTCGCTGGAGGCACAGAATCTGAGGTGCTGGGCCATTGTCAACGCATGTTCCTTGTCCTATTTCACCTGACTCCCCACCCCTGCGGCTTGTTGGGAAGCGACGTGGCTGCCAGCATTGGAGCAGTCTTGAGGGACCGGGGAGTCGGTCCGAGGCGATCCGACCACGCCGGCAAGAGGCACACCAGCCGGCACGGGAGGAGAGAGGCAGGGCCCGCGGGGAGCCGCCCCCTCCGTGTCACTTTCTGCAGCAGCGACTGTCTGGATCCAGACCGGCCCGTAGCGTGAGAGCTGGGGAGGCTGTCGGGGGGCGGGGGCCTGGGAACAGCACCACAGGTATGGTCGCTGCTTCGGTGGGGGGGGGCAGGCCCTCCGCCCCCAGGCAGTATTATTATTCCCATCCACGGAGGTCTTTGCATTGGGATCTGGCGGCTCCCCCCACTCGTCTCTCCGTCATTGAACCACAACCTTCTGTGGCCCCCTTTCTCAGGGACCCACCACTCCTCGGGGTTGATCTGGCTGGCGCAGCAGACTATACGGCCTGGGAACTGAAGGGGTGGGCCGGCTGTCCGTTCTCTGCTTCCTAGCACCTTGGACGCCCCATTCAACTTCACCATACTAGCACACTCAGCAGATCTCCACTCAGCCGGGCCGAGCCGGGGCCTGGGGAGTTGTGGCGGGGTGCTGGGAACTGTAGCGACCATTGGACCCTTGGTCCCTCAGATCGGCATCCAGTTATACCTATCTGGCCCTGCGGGGATCCCGTAACTCCAGTGTCTGACCACGCCATCCTGCGCATTCGACAGCATGTCTAAGAATAAAGCCAAGGAACCCCAGGCCCCTCAAAGAACCCCGAGGAGACCGCAGGAGAATGCACTCACTAAGCTATGGGCCAAAGACATGGAGGACTCCCAATCAGAATGCTCTAGCGAGTGGCCTTCAGGGGACCCTCCGGCGGACACAAACGCACTGGAACATCCGGTCACCCAAACAGGGCTGAAACTCCTGCTGGCCGACATAGTGGAGAAGATCACCACGGTGGGATAAAAGCAAATGGATGCCATATGGGATGATCTGGCGGAAGGCCTCCAGGAGATCAAAAGGGACATTAGTAAGATAGAGGAAAGGGTTGACACAAATGAGAAGGCGAATCCAGGACATCGCCGAAGACACAAGGAAAGCGGAGACTCTTCTGGATGCGCTTGCGACCGCCACTCATAATCTGGAGCTCCAGGTCGAGGACCTAGAAAACAGGTCTAGGCACTCGAACGTTCGGATAAAGGCCCTTCCAGACAACATCTTGGAGCAAGATCTCCCCCAAGCATTGAAGGGTATTTTTGCGAACATCCTGGAGGAGCCGGGGTCAGAGGATATTGTTTTCGACAGGATACATAGAGTGGGCCCCAAATGTACAGATCCAGGTGCCAGGCCCCGGGATGTCCTGGTAGCGATGCATAGCTTCACAGATGAGGAGCGTACGCTAGCAGCTGCACGGAAGGCTGGATGTATCACTTATAATGGCACAAAGATTGCGCTATACCAGGACCTGGCACAAATAACTTTAAACAAACGACGAAGAATGGCCTGTTTCTTTCCCATCTGAGAGCACAAGGTGTGCGATACAGATGGCTGCACCCCTTTGGTTTGGCCTTCGAATGGCGAGGGATTGTGCAGAAGATCACCACATGTGACCAGGGTTTAGCCCTGCTGGGGCTGGAAGACGAGGCTCCCCCCCGCCATCATCTCAAAAAGCTTCCCAGAGGGAATGGCAATGGTCCACGGCCCGCTCCAAGAAGTCAAAGAAAAATGTCAACCAACCTCTCGCGAAGAGTCAGCAACCGGGGAGTGATCAGGGTGAGCAGAAATGATTCCTTAGTATGTCCTAATGCAGGAGAGGCAAAACTATGATGCCTGGGGTGGGCATGACAGCAGAAAAAGTTCAATTGTCTAGGTCGGCTTCATGCACCTAATTTAGCTACGGTCTCGGGGGGCAGGGTCTCACATCTTGGAATGGGATTGGGATATCCCACGCTAGAACTCTTGGGGAGCATTCGATGGGACGACTCTCGAGGTTTTGATTCGAGGGGGGCTGAGGCCAGTCGTCCCATACTGCTATAGGGAAGGGGGGGAGTGGGGGTGGTCTGGGAGAGTCACGGGTCCAGAACGCATACAGGGGCTCTGCATCGCATTAGAAAAAGGAAGCCTATCTAGGGAGCACCAGCTACTCTGAGTTCAGTGGGGCCAATTTTTTTTTGTTTTGTTTTTTGTTTATTGATGTTTGTCTACCCAGCAAGCGTTGAAGATCTCTCTTAACATCAACGGCCTAAATTCGCCGATTAAGCGTAAGAAAGTGGAGCACTTAATCAGGCGAGAAAGGCCAGACATTGTCACGCTCCAAGAGACCCATATTAGAACGGTTGACAGGGGAAGGGTCAAGTTTTGGGGCTACGCCAGGGCGCTACAGGTGACGCAATCAGTAAAGAAAGCAGGAGTCCTATTGGCTCTCAGGGATGGGCTGGACCTGCGTATAGCTGGAAAACGGCAGATGATCAAGGGAGGTTTTTAGCGGTTTCTCTTGAGGGCAATGAATTCCCTATTACGGTGGCAAAGTTATATGCTCCTAATACCGCACAGGATGGCTTCCTGCAAGAGGCCTTGGGGAAGCTAGAGAGGTTTGCTAAATCCCCTATTATTATTACTGGCGACTTCAGTATTGCATGGGACCCAGCGAAGGATAGATGGTCCACAGGGGAGACAATCACAGGCTCTGAAGGAGAAAATCACCAATCTGGCCCTAGAAGACGTGTAGTGGGAGGTATGGGGAGAAGCTGGGGGGCACACCTTTTACTCTCACGTCCATCGGTCCCATTCAAGAATAGACTATATCTGGCTATCAGTCAACTTTCTGGGGAGGGTGCTGGACATCTCGTTGGGCTCTACAACGTTGTTCGACCATACTCCCCTGTCCATATCTTTGAAGGCGAGGCACAGACCTGTGGGGTTGTGGAAATGGCGCTACCCTGTCTCCCTTTTCAAAGATCTTGTACTGGCCCGCGAAATTGAGAAGGAAATAGTACTCTTCTTTGTTGAGTATCCCAAAGGGGACACAATGAAACAAGTCAGGTGGGAGGCTTTTAAGGCTACCCTTCGTGGCTCTATTATAGGAATCAAGCCGAGACGTGACAGGGAGCTGAGATTGGAGGAGGCGCGCCTAGAGGAAGTACTAAGGGGGATACTGGCCAAAATAGGGCCAAATCAGACTCCGGCTACCAAAAGGGAGTATAGAGTAGTGCGTGGCCAACTAGACTTGATCCAGACTCGGGCAGCAGAGCGGAGCCTGCTGTATCTCTGACAGAAATATTATATCAAAGCCAATAAGGCCGACCGACTGCTCTCAAGAATGCTTCGAAAGTAGCAGGCAGGGAAGATAATAACCAAGATCAAGGTGGGGGGAGGGAGCACTACCACTAATACTGAAGACATCCTGAGGGAATTCTCTCGTTTCTATTCCGCCCTGTATTCGTCTGAAGCCCCGGCGCAGGCAGATCAACTAAAGTACCTGGATAATGTGCATTTACCCTCCATGCGAAGCTTTGGAAAGGGATATCTCAGAGGATGAGGTAAGGGAGGCGATAAGAGATCTGCCCACTCGTAAGTCCCCGGGTCCGGATCGTTACGTGGCGGAATTTTATAAGCGCCATAGGGAAGTTCTTACCCCCATACTAACCAATCTATCCAATCAAATGGGTAGGGACAGCGCAGTCGCGCGATCTTTGGATGAGGCGAAAGTTGTCCTTATTCACTAAAAGGGCAAGGATTCAACTGAATGTGCTTCCTATCGTCCCATAGCCTTAATCGATGTTGATTCCAAAATCCATGCCAAGATTCTAGTTAAGAGGCTACACCATCTAGTACCGAAGCTGGTCCACCCGGACCAATCGGGATTTGTTAGAGGCAGACAAACCAGTGATAACGTTTGGAGGCTGGCCCACCTGGTGGAGAAGGCTCACAAAGGAGGAATCCCCGCTCTCCTCATGGCAATAGTCGCATAGAAAGTGTTTGATTGGGTGGAGTGGGGATTCCTTTTCGCAGCTATGCTGAATATTGGATTTGGTCCTAAATGCATGGATAGGATCAGAGCCAATTACAGAAGCCCGATCCTCAGACTGGTGGTGAATGGACAACTATCGGAGCCAATACGTGACGAAAGGGGTACTAAGCAGGGATGCCCGATTTCCCCGATTTTGTGTGCTCTCCATCTGGAACCGTTCCTCGAAGCGGTATGTTCTAACCACCTAATAACAGGAATCCCCTTCGCCGGGGAATCACATAAAATCGCAGCCTTCACTGACGATGTGATACTCTCTCTTACCTGTCCAAGCACGGCCATACCGGCACTTGAAGCGGAACTGGCTCATTTTGGGCGTGTGGCGGGGCTGAGAGTTAATCCCTCCAAAACCAAACTTCTCAATCTCACTGTATCGACCACAGCACTCAGCGACTTGAAGGCCATCTCTCCCTATAAATGCTATAGATGGGTAGACCACTCCATTACCTACTTGGCAATAAAATTGACCTCAAAATTGGAACACCTTTACCACGCAAATTACCCGCCGTTACTGGAGTTAGACTGGGGGCCCCTAGCGATTTCATGGTTAGGACGCATCAACACCCTAAAAATGACAATCCTCCCAAAGCTCTTGTATAATTTTGCTGTCCTGCCGGTGAATGTTCCCCCATCCTTCTTTAGGTCTCTGAACAAAATCACTAGCAGGTTTGTGTGGGCTAACAAACCCCCAAGGATATCGCTCAAGGTGATGCGAGCCCCTACTGACCGGGAGGGCTTGGGTCTATCCGATTTCAGGGTATAGTATAGGGCGGCGCAGTTGAAGGATTGGTAGAAGGATGATCTGGGTAAAATATGGAGGGCTATGGATAGGGCGGTATAGGGGAGGATCTCGAAGGGGTCCTGTGGAAGCCGAAACAAGATAGGCCGATTAGGATGTACTGTAGCGCGATCCTGGACGAGGGGGTGCAGCAGGCCCATCTAACGACGCACCCATCCCCCTACACACCTCTTTTTATCAATCCGCAGTTTACCCCGGGTCACAACACGTCCGCGTTTAAGGCTTGGTACCAGGGTGGTTATAGAATGGTACGGGACGTTTTGGGGAGGGCCAGGTCAAGCCCTTTGATCAGTGTAAATTAGACTTTGGGGGAGGGGGAAAGGTTCCGTTACTGCCAACTAAGTCATTGGCTCAGTCACCCCTTGATAAAGCAAGCAGCGACTCAACAACTCACCCCAATTGAGAAGTTTCTCAGTAGGGAATCGGGGGATAAGCACCTGATGACTGCCTTATATATGCTTATGAAGGCCGGTGAGGATCCACCAGCGCGTGCCTACATGAAGGCTTGGGAGTCCGCTACCGGAACCCCCCTAGAGGGTGAGGAGTGGGGTTGGTTGTGGAGACAGATACCCAAGCTGACTAGGGCTCTCCAAATAAGGGAGATGTGGCTGAAGCTCCTTACCCAGTGGCACTTGACTCCTTCTAAACTTCATAGAAGCTACCCGGGGCCTCTCCCTAATGCTGGAGAGAATGTGCCGCAGTGGGCACTTGGGAGCATATATGGTGGGAGTGCCCGTCCATAGAGAAATACTGGGCGGGGATTCAAGAAGCGCTTAGTCTGGTATTGGGACTGGAGCTTGGGAGTAACAAAGGCCTAGCGATGTTGGGGTTGGGGGAGTCGTTAGCGCCAATTAAAAGCAAGGCGGGCCGTAAGCTCTACGCAATAATGATGGCCGAGCATTGGTACTGGCCTACAGGTGGAAAACAAAGGATCCTCCCCACGATCACGAATGGGTGGCTAAGCTTTGGAACTTAGTGGCTCTCGAGTGGCTTACATACTCAATTCAAGGACAGCATCACAGGTTTAGGGCTGACTAGGAAGCCTTGTTGGAATACCTGTTGGATGACCCAAGACAGCGTTGGTGTCCTCGGAGCATTAGACTCTTGGGCATAGTAGTGGACGCACCCGGAGAAGCAGACTTTTGAGGGGGTTTATCTATTCGGGTTAGTTCACAACACAAGGACACGCTGGGCTGGCAGGGGGGGGGGCGGAAACCGGACTGCAGAGCAAATGCTGGAACATTGGACTACTCTCACACCCGGAGTTGGGGGGAGGGCAGGGGGGGGGCATTGTGGTTCATTGTTATAGGTTTACCTGTTTAATATGAAAATGCCAATAAAAACAAAATGCCAATAAAAACAAAAGTAAAAACAAAAAAGGATTTACAGATAACTTGACCAACAGAAAACCTCCCCATAAATTGTGCATTAGCTCTGAGAAAAGACCTTTGAAGCCATGGAGGAAGAGGCTAGAATAAACAACGGCCTGAGCAGATGGCCTAGTCACATGCCTCAAAGAGAAATGGAAACTTGGAGGGGAAAAGGTGGGGGCCAGAAATGAAACTACCTTGTTTAACTATGTTTAACATTGGGCCACCTTTTCTTAAATAAAAAGAAAAACGTGCGTCCCAGTGAGCTCACTCCGACTCATTTTAAAGGAGATAACAGGCCCTTTGAAACCCTGTAAAAACGAATTGTGTGTGATGTATATAACTTAAGTTATTATCAAAATTATGATTCAAGGGGGATTGGGTCCTCTGACGTATTCCATATCTGACAGTAATCACCACAGCTGTGCTGCATCGGAAAATCTTTCAGCATCTGCGTCCTGCGTCGATGACGTCGATACGCCGCCCTCGAGGACCTCCTCCGACGGCCGACATCACTGGATGTTATAAGTAGGACGCACGACGCCCGTAGCCTCAGTTCCGTTTTTTCCACGAACGTGTTCGCTTCGGCGATCTTGGCACGCCTCGACTCTTTGGAGTTTCTGTTCTTTCGGTTCTTCGAACCTGTTCGTTTGTGAAGTTCAAGTCCTTCGTGATGTCTATCTCTTCTTCCACCCCGCGTCCGGGCTTCAAGAAGTGCAGGGACTGCGGGTCCAATATGTCGGTGACGGACTCGCACGACGCCTGCCTCTGGTACCTCGGGGAGGCCCATGACACGGATGATTGTGTCGACTGCCAGTCGCTTACGTACAAAGCCTTGCGGGAGCGCAAGAAGAAACTGTCGGTCGGTAAGGTGTCCAAGCCCAGGAGGTCGAGGTCCGCTGGACTTTCGACAGACGATTCGAGGGGCGACTCTCCGCATCGTCGTCGGAAGTCCAGTGAGTCTCGGTCCCAGAGTGGGTCCCGCCACTCGTCTGCCTCTAAGAGGCACTCCCGGAAGCGCAGTCATCGGTCACCTTCCCCGTCCTCATCCGAGGACTCCGCCCGTATGCGGGTCGCTTATCCCACCAAGCATGCAACGCCGGGGGAATGGGCTTCTTTCGGTTAGAAAATGCTAGCGATTCTTGAATCGCAAGGTACTGGTCCGTCCGCGCCTCCGAGTGGGGTCGGTCATGATCGGACTAGAGACACCGCTCATACACCTTTGGGCTCGGGTGGTCGGCACGATTCGTGGGAGCGGTCCCGCTCGGACAAGGGGAATCGTTCCAGTCACGCCCGTTCCAGGTCCCAGTCCTTGACACACTTGAGACTGTGTGAGCATGTGATGTCTTCGAGGAAGACGTCGACGCCTGTGGCGCCGAGGTCATCGAGGGACTCTCTCGAGGCTCCGCCTCCGAAGAAGTCGTTGACGCCATCGGCGCCCAGGATGTTGAGGGACACGCTCGGGGCTCCGCCCTCGAGGCCTGTGTCGACGCCGTCGATGCTGTCAGCGCCGCGTTCGGCGTCGATGCAGATTCACTCAACGCCCTTGATGCCTTTCGAGGCTGTTTCGACAGGGGTACCCCGGGGCACGGTGGAACCCGCTAGAAAGGCTCTGGCCAAGGTCAAGCATGGCTTTGTTCCCCATTCTGTGCCCTCTTTCCGCCATCTTGAGTACATTTCGGAGGTGGATGAGGGCTCTGATGATGGCATGGTTCCTGATACGGTGCCAGATGAGATTCTCTTGGGCCATAGCTAGATTGAGAAACTGTGGCAGTCCCTGCACGACGCCAGTGGTCTGGACACCTCTCCGGAGCTGGAGTTTTGTAGGCCTGAGCCTGGCACCCATGGCAACTCCTCGTACCTGCGCCTTATGCCTTTGGTCACCGAGTACTTGGGGTGGTCTGCTCCCCCGGGGGATTTTCTTCAGGATGACCTCACGGATAACCTCGACCAAGGTCTACCAACTGACCCGGTACTGCCGTTCCATATGGCTCTACAGAGAAGGGTGGCGACGGCTTGGACTGCTCCGGAGAGTCTCCCGGCAGTGGGCAAGTCTTTGCCGCGAAAATACCGCCCAGCCAGTAGCGACCCCTGCTACTTGACCAAGCACCCCACTCCGGAGAGTTTGGTGGTGCAGGCGGCTACGGCCACAGCAAAGCAGGCGTCGTATCCTACCATCCCTCCTGATAGCGACGACAAGCGTTTTGATGGTTGGGCGAAGAAAGTGTTTTCTTCAGGGGGTATGGCTCTTCAGGCGGCGAACTCAGTATGTGCCTTGTCACGTTTCACGCACACTCTGTGGAACTATGTTTCCTTAGCGGCTGAACATATTCCCGAAGGGGACGAACGGGATGGTTTTCTTGCTATGGTCCAGGATGGCAAGGACGTCACGTGTGAGGCCGTTCAGTCGGGTTTGCACATGGCAGATTGCGTCAGCCGGTCCATGGTGGCGAGCACTGTAATACGCAGGTTTGCATGGTTGCGGAAGTCAGGGTTTCCTCCTGATGTGCAGGCCCGGCTCCTCAACATGCCCTTTGATGGTGAACATCTTTTTGGCAGCAAGGCTGATGATAGCCTTGAGAGGTTGCAGACCTCCAAAGCTGCAGCAAAGTCGTTGGGCGCTGCAGTTCGCCAACCTCTGCCTTTTCGTCCTAGGGGACAACAATGGAGGGGAGGATCCTTTCGTTATTACTCATCCTTTGGTAAAGCGAGAGGAGTTGCCAGTCAAAGGGACCACCGTAGGAGTGCCAGAGGTGGAAAGCAGGGTACTCGAGGTGCCAAGGCAGCTCGGGGAGTTGTCTCTTTGCCCTCAGGCAATGCCGCAGCCACTTCAGCTCAGTCATGAGGCCATGTCCCATGGTTTGCCGGTTGGGGGAAGGCTGGCACAGCATCTTCATACATGCCAACATTCTGTGACCAAAAATCTGTAGGAATCTTAAAGTTTCAAAAATAGTCAGGCGAGGAGGTAATGATAGGAATAGGGCGCGTCAGCAGCCCATTGTCATTGAATGAGCCCGCCGCCGCGGGTGCATTCAATGACAATGAGGCGCCTGCCACGCCTTCTGCCATCACGCCAGCTCAGGGGAGCCCGTGAAAGACTCACCGGAGTTGACGTGGTGGGTGGCTAATGGCGCCTTTTGTGAAAGGCACTCGCGGCGGAGGGGCGCCCTTAGCCCACCGCCGTGGGCTCCTTTTACATCAAAGGCCTGCATGCTGCTCCTTCTCCTGCTACGCCAGCTCGGGGAAGTCCTTGAAAGACTCCCCCGAGCTGGCGTGGTAGGGGGCTAATGGCGCCTTTTGCCAATGGCACCCGCGGCGGAGGGGCACTTTTAGCCCACCGCCGTGGGTGCCTTTGACATTAACAGCCTGCATGCCACGCCTTCTCCCGCTACACCAGCTCGGGGAAGTCCTTGAAAGACTCCCCCAAGCTGGCGTGGTGGGGGACTAATGGCGCCTTTTGCCAAAGGCACCCGCGGCGGAGGGGCGCTTTAGCCCACCGCCGTGGGTGCCTTTGACATTAAAAGCCTGCATGCCGGGCATTCTCCCGGTACGCCAGCTCGGGGGAGCCCTTCAAAGATTCCCCAAGCTGGCGTGGGCAAAAAAAATAAATAAATCGGTATTTGGTGTAAAAAGATCAGTAGGCGGTAGGACTGCTTAAAAAGCGGTATCCTAGCGCCTAAATCAGTAGGGTTGGCAAGTATGCATCTTGTCGAATGGCGTGCCATTACTTCAGATGTGTGGGTTCTGGAGATCATAGCCCACGGCTAATGTCTTCCTTTTCGGCAGAGGCCTCACGACAATCCACTGGGGAATCTCTCGTTGCAAAGTCCGGATCCATTCCTTGTGCAGGAGGTTCAATCCCTGCTGGAGAAAGGCGCCATAGAACTGGTGCCTGTAGCGGAGATGAACAAGGGATGGTATTCCCCTTATTTTTTGATTTCCAAGAAAGACGGGGGATTGAGACCCATCATGGACTTGCGTGGTTTGAACAAACTCCTCAGGAAGGACAAGTTCAAGATGGTTACTCTTTCTCAAGTCCTCCAGGCTCTTCAACTTCAGGACTGGTTGGTGTCTCTCGACCTCAAGGATGCCTATTTTCATGTGCCGATCCATCCAAAGCACAAGAAGTACCTGAGGTTCGCGGTTGGCAACTCGCACTTTCAGTTTAGGGTCCTGACGTTCGGATTGACCTCCGCCCCGAGGGTCTTAACCAAGCTTATGGTAGTGGTGGCAGCGCATCTCAGGAAAGGGGGGATTCCTGTCTACCCTTACCTGGACAATTGGTTGACCAGGGCGCGCTCGCCCAAGCAAGTCCTGGATCATCTGTCCGTCACCTGCCACTCCCTCCACAAGCTGGGCTTCTCCCTCAATTTAAAAAAGTCCCACTTGACGCCAACTCAGAGGCCCCAGTACATCGGAGCAGTGCTCGACACGTCCCTGGGGCAGTGTTGCCCTCCCCAGGTGAGGGCTCATCACATTCAGCAGATGGTGCACAAGTTTCAGCATGCCCAGAGTCTCCCAGCGTTCGAGTTCTTGAGATTGCTCGGCCTCATGGCATCCTGCATTCTTCTGGTGCCAGAGGTCAGGTTGCGGATGAGATCTTTGCAATGGGCACTCAAGCTCCAGTGGTCTGTCCTCTGGCAGGTTGTCGGACCCTGTTCAGGTGCCGTTGTCGGTCGCCCAGGACTTTCTGTGGTGGGCCGTCGAAGGCAATCTGATGAAGGGGGCTCTGTTTTGGCTACCCTGGCCAGAGGTGACAATCGTGACGGCGCATCCCTCACGGGATGGGGAGCTCATGCCAACGAGTTGACAGTCAGCGGTTGTTGGTCTCCGTCGGAGTCCAGACTCCATATCAATCTGTTGGAGCTGAGGGCCGTCAGGCTTGCCCTGAAGGCTTTTCTGCCGACTGTGCGAGTAAAGAATGTCCTGATCCTGACGGACAACACAGTGGCCATGCACTACCTCAACAAAAAGGGGGGGCAGGGTCACTTCCTCTGTGCAGGGAGGCGATGCAGCTCTGGTTCTGGGCAATTCAGCAGGAAGTTTCGATCTCGGCAGAGCGCAATCTCTCAAGAGTGGGAGTTGGCTCAGGAGTTTCTCCTGGAGATCTTCGCCCCTTTGGGGGACCCCTCAAGTGGATCTCTTCACCTCCAGTGTCAACCACAAAAGGTTCTGCTTGCGGGAATTTCCTCCAAGAGGAGCCTTAGGAGATGCGTTTGTGGTGGAGTGGTCATTCCCACTGCTGTACGCGTTTCCTCCAGTGCCCGTCATCCCGCAAGTACTGCGGAGGTTACAGAGGTTCGGTTCCCGGATGATCCTCATTGCTCCGGCATGGGCCCGGAGGACCTTGTACCCGAACTATCTCAACTTGTCCATCTGCCCTCCACCTCGTCTTCCCTACCGAGAAGATCTGCTCTCATGGGAGGGGTGGCCAGGTTCTCCATCCAGAGGTCAGATCCCTCAACCTTCACGCTTGGTTTCTGAAAGGTTGAAGTATAAGGATTGGGACCTCCCTGAAGACGTGATGGAGGTGTTGCTTTCGGCCAGAAGGCCCGCAACAAAGTCCCTGTACCGTTGCCAATAGAGAAAGTTCTGCGACTAGTGCAGGGTTAAGAATGTGGATCCTTTTTCGTGTGACATTCCTATGGTTCTGTCTTTTGTGCTTTCTTTGGCCCACAGGGGCCTACAAGTGGGTACCATCAAAGATTACCTGGCGGCGCTGTCTATATTTAAGCGCTCGTCTGACGATTGTTCTCATTTTAAAATCCCTTTAATTTCTCAGTTTTTGAAAGGGCTCACTAATGTGTTCCCTCTGTCACCTTTCCAGGTGCCCGGTTGGGATCTGAACCTTGTTCTCAAGTTTCTGATGGGTGCTCCCTTTGAGCCTTTGCATTCTTGTCCTTTGAGACTGTTAACCCTTAAAACTGTGTTTTTAGTTGCGGTCACTTCCGCTCGCAGAGTGAGTGAGTTACAGGCACTTTCATTTAAGCCACCCTTCACTGTGTTTCATAAGGATAAGGTTGTCCTTAGAGTTTCTAACTTATTTCCGAAGGTGGTGTCGGAATTTAATTTAGGCCAGAAGGTTATTCTTCCGGCATTTTATCCTCCTCCGCATCCTGGTAAGGAAGAGGCGAGGCTCCATAGGCTCCATCCTAGGAGAGCTTTAAGCTTTTATATTTCACACATGTCCCGGGTCAGAGTGGACGATGAACTCTTCATTGGTTACGCTGGAAAGCGTTTGGGACAAGCTGTGACTAAGCAGACTTTGTCTCGCTGGATTATTCTGGCAATTTCTGAATGTTCCCACTTGCGGGTAAGGACCCACCGGTCGGCTTATGGGCCCATTCTACCAGGGGTATGGCTGCCTCTACTGCTATACAGAGGGGTGTTCCTATTCATAACATCTGTGATGCAGCCACCTGGGCTTCGGTCAATACTTTTGTATGTCACTACTCCCTCTATTCCATCCGTGGGCAGGATCTGGCCTTTGGCAAGGCGGTCCATTGCTCCGCAATTTGATTGGGCATTCTAAATGTCTGTATTCTAAATTATTTTCCCGCCTCCTTGCATTGGTACTGCTTTGGGAGTCTGTCATAGATATAGAATATGTCAGAGGACCCAATCCCCTCGAAGAACAAGTTACTCTCTTACCTGGTAACGTTCTTTCGTTGGGATGGTCCGATGACATATTCCATATCGCTCCCTCCCTGCCTTCTCCGCTACAGAATTTCTTATGCGTTTGCAGCTTATGTTTCCGCAAGGCTTTGTGTGGTCAGACTGGCAGAAGACTGGTGTCACACGTTCTGGTAAAAAAATAGAACTTAGGCTACGGGCGTCGTGCGTCCAACTTATAACATCCAGTGACGTCGGCCGTCGGAGGAGGTCCTCGAGGGCGGTGTATCGATGTCATCGACGCAGGACGCAGACGCCGAAAGATTTTCCGAAGCAGCAATGCTGTGGTGATGACTGTCATAGAATTGTGAAGTGTCGCATTTTTAGCTATTTTGGTGCAGCAGCTCACCTCGAAAAATGGTGGCTACACCCAGGAAGGGCCTGCCGAAATAAAATCAGTATTTTCTAACTCGCCATAAAATATAAAATGCAAAAATATATAGATTCATGTAGTTATCTGAAAAGTTAGGGTAGCTGCCATGTTGTTAGGTTTTTAAGGACAATGGACAAGTTAAACCCACTTGCCATTTTGGGATGACAAATCTTTCTCCTCCCTCAGCTTCCATAACCCATACCTCCAACTTTTGGTCCTGTCAGCAGCCATTGGGCATCTTGGTGGGAGGTGATGGGAGAGTGCTATCCAATCCTTATCGTAGGAATTATGATAATGTAGGAATGTCATCAGCCCTATAAGAGGTCAATTATGCATCCGAACAAAGCTTTTTCCACTTTATTCCTGGAGGTTGTCTACTGCTGGACTCTTGCGAGGAAAAACTAGCAGAGGGGCCTAAATCCTTGCATTGGAGACAGTGACAGGGAAATCTAGAAGCTAGCTGCGACCCCCTCAGAGGAGCCAGAGGAAGTCTGGGTGCCGGAGAAAATCCTTGACTGAAGCCCTTGACCAGATCTGTGCTGTCCTCAGAGGAGCCCTGCTGTTTTCCCTGGATGCCCCATAACCAGGGCCTCCCATGTAAGTAGACTAATCCGAAAGCCATCAGTTGTGTGGGGAGCTACCTCTTTATCCCTTTCCATAGGGGATGAAACTGGGTAGGCCTGTCACACATTTTATTAAATCTCACTCAAAAATATTTCCCTGTAGACAACCACCCGCTTTGTGGAAATGTAATTGTGTGGGGAACTGCCTGCCTTAATCCTTTCAATTAAATTGAGTGGGGAGAGGGAAAGCATGTATATCTTTGGCACTTGTAAAATAAATCTATTAATTCCCATATAGAAAAATCAAGGGATGAGTGGTGGAGTTCTAAACTAACAAAATTCATACTCAGTGGGTTAGAGCCGGTATAGACAATAAAGTCTTAGGTGACTAAGACTTGGGTGACTGTCCATTCGGAAACCCCTGACTTCTGTCCAGAAGGGGGGTCCTGAATCGCAAAAGAAGTCATCCTAAAACACCACCTGTCAAGTGAATGGGGAGGGGGTAAAAGAAAATGTCCCATTTATTCCCTTGCCCCCCAAATCAGAATGAATCGAGCATTACCCCTCATTTGAATGTGTGTTGAAAAATGATTTCCCTATTTGAGTTCCTTTTCCAAACCTTGCCTTTCAAATCAAAGCCCAAAAACGATTTTCCCATTGAGTTTCTTTCTCAAACATTGCCTTTCTCAAAATAAAGCCAAAGCGATGTTTCCATTGTGTTCCCACTCCCTGGACCTTGCCTTTAAATCAGAGGAGTCATATCCAATTGATGCCTGGAGGTTGGGGTTTGTTGGGAGTAAAGTGCATTGGGACACACTAAGTAATCACTTTGCATTGTGAATGTTTTCTATTGGTTAATTTGAAATTAAATCTGATGTAGGTTGTGGCTGCATAGTTCAAAACTCTACCTGTGTTGTTTTAGTAACCAAAAGTAATTTGGAGTTGTGATATGTTGCAGTGCCACCGCATTGGTAGCTGATGTGGGTTGCTAGTCTTCTTTGTCATACCTTAAATATATTTCTGAAGCTTGTGGATCTGCTTAGAATCACATTCTGTACATATAGTATTGCGCATATAGTATTGCATCTTTCTTTTGAAGATTGCAATGGGCGTGACTGTAACACTATCCCTAACATGACGTAGTGTGTACCCTCAAATCACTCACGCGTCGAGGTCCCTATAATTGTTTTTTTCTACCAACTTAGTTGATTGCCTATGCAGAGCTCGCAAGAGTTTTATATTGCTAGCTTTGTCCCCACGACCTATGGTCGTCTAGTCTCCAGACAAATCTTCTTGACGACTGCGTCGGGGGTTTCTTGCATCTACAACTGATCGATGTCTGTCAACTGTGTGGCCTTGGCCCTCTGGCCAAGCCCCTACAAGAGGGAGAGTGGGGCCCTGGGTTTTTTCGTCTCTGAGAATGTATTTCCTTCACCCCTCTTTTTCTCTTCTTGGTCTGGCTGCCGCTACCCTCTGCTATGAAGAGGCTATGAAAAAGAAATTGTGGAACCCTTCTTTGTGCATTCTGTTTCTTTTTATATTTTACTTGATTTCAGATAGTGATCCAGGTGGCCTTTCTTAATTTGAAGTTAGACAAGACACCTTTTATAGGTTTGCAGTAACTTTATTGCCAAACCGTAATTTTGGATTTCATCCATATCAAAAACACTACACATGTGTCACTGTCATTGTCTTACTGACAGATCCTCAGGGGTGATAGTCCCACATTAGGCTTTGGTTTACACACAGCTGAAGAAAACAATAAGAAATAATAATCACATTTTAAAAGATTGTGCTTACTTGCTCTTGTCTAACATTTGCTGCACATTTTTGCAAAGAAACACATTTATGGCTTGTTAAATAAAGTCACACATTTGAACCAAGGACTAGCACATAAAGATAAATTGTGTACTTACATGTGTTTTAGCTTTTGTTGTAGCTTTGAAAATAGTAGATATATTTTATTTTGGAGTTCATTTCCTCTCCTTAATATTTACCGGTCAGAAAGATATCTGCTTCCAGTTTGTTTGTATGCCTAAATGTAAAGAAGAATTTTCTATCAGGATTATTTTTACTTTGGCTCTCATATATTCTGATCGAATTTCCATAAAGGAAAATAGATATGCTACTTCTAAAGTTATATTGCTAAAATTCTGCCTACCTTATTTTGAAGTTCCCAAAGTTTTCAATTTGCTTAGGAAATTCCGGCGTGATAACCTAGTCTACCTTCTCAGGATTTTTTCACACTGAAATCGGACTCGCGATCACGTGTACATCATAGTCACGTGATCGCGAGACCGCCATCTTGGATTGGGGTTATTTCGTTTTTACAATGTGTTGCTGCTAAGATTCTGCTTACCTTATTTTGAAATTCCCAAAGTGATCGCAAGACCGCCTTCTTGGATTGGGGTTGTTACATGTTTACAATGTGTTACTACGCTAGTAATTGATGAAATTCTTGTTTTAGAGTATAGAATAATACCTTTTGTTATTTAGGGAAAACTGTTCACCAGTATGGCTTTCGCCATTCTATATTTTGAATTCCTCATATTTTAACTAGATTGGCAATTTTTGTTTTCGTGGTCACGTGACCGCGTAGTTACATGATCTAAAATGACAGTTTGTTATATAGAAAAACTGTATAAATTGCAGTGGTTTCCTTAATGGTTTTTTCTGTGATGATAGTCTGTTTTTAACATAATTACTGACAACGTTTCTGGCATTAGAGACCAAAAAGTGTCATGTGACTTATGGTCCTGGTTTCAAAGAGCTAGTCAAAGATGGTTGGTGCATAGCAATTTTAAATTAAAAGTGTACTTGAAAATATTCTCTTTTTGTGTCACATTTAAATAGGAAATAGTGGTAACTTTATTCACAGATTTTCTCAGGAAATTCTTAAGTCCTTTATAAAAGATTGATCATCTCTGCTTCTATGTTAAGGCTGCTATAGCACAAGTCCAGGGTGCATATTCAGTAGGCTTCTCTCGCTCGCAGTATTTTCTCAATATTACCTCCTCTTGGTAGGATGATTATTTTTTCTATTCCATAATATCTGATGATGCTTTTAACTACTCCTTTGTGTTTAAGTGGTGTTATCCTAAGGGATATTGTAGATCTTCTTTAGTTATAGCTCTTAGATGTTCTTGGATTATTATCTTTAGTTTTCTTGTGGTACTACCAACGTATGTTTTTTTTGCAGATGCATTGTATGGCATATATCACAAATTTGGTATTGCAGTTAATGAAATCTTTTATTTGATACAACTTGCCATTTGGTGGAAGGATTTCAGTTTTTCCATTGACACAATAAGGTCAACTTTATACACTTGCCACATTTATAGTTGCCTCTGAGAGGCTCACAGCCCCATAGTTGGGATAGTCCTCTGGTATGTTTTGAAGAGAAATGGGAATGACTCAGTATATCTTCTAAGCTTTTGGATTTACGAAAGGTGATGTTTGCTTGGTCATCCAGATAATCTGATATATCTGCATCCATTTTTAGGATGTGCCAGTTTTTCTTTAGAATGTTTTTGATTTGATTTGATGTGTTTAATATTGGATGAATACGTAGTAATGAATCTGATTTTGTTGAATGGTTCAGTTGTAGTTTTTGTATTGGCTAGGAGTTCCTCTCATGACCTTTTTTCTGTTTTTGATATGTTTTTTGTAAATGTCCACCATTGTAGCCTCAAACATGAAATGTTTCTATTGATGCTTGTACATTTTGTTAGGCAGAAACCTGTGCAGTTCCCTTAGGGACCACTGCAAAAGATTTAAGACTACAGGTGTTTGGCAGTAAACCCACTTGGTAGCAGTCTGTACCACACAGATTCACTTGGTAGCTGTGGCTGAGCAGTCAGACTTCCCTCAAGAAGAGTTAGGCAGTATGCAGAGTATACACAATAGGTACAGAGACACAGTAGCACAAGCAAACACTGACCAGAGCTTTGGTGTAAAAGTATATAATTATTTATTTAAAGACACACTTGTAAATTACACTAGCAAAAAGAGGTAAGTAAATTCAGCACACAGTCACTATCATATATATACAACCCTATTCACTTATTAGACAAGTCTTAGTGAGAAACACCGCTTATTTTCAGACAGAGGTGAGCGCTTTACATAAAATGGCACTCTAATAAGTTATAAAGAAAGGGAGGGAAAAGGCAGAGTTAAGGAAGCACACAAGTTTCAATTACTTTTAAAAGAACCACAGTAAGGCAGGATAGGCAGAGTTCTACTGGAGAGCAAGGAGGTCAATTGCAAGGCCCACTCTTGGAGAGAGCAAGCAGAAGGGGTCCAGGTTCACCCAGTGGGGTTATGCCCAAAGAGTCTTGTAGATAGTTCGCACAAAAAGGATGAAATTAAATTCAGGAAAAGTTAGCTAGGTTGTCCCAGGCTAGCCCAGGTTAGAAAGTCGAGGCTTTACTGTCACCCCAAACGATCTGTCGCAAGGGAAGCCAGGCGGGACACAGTACCTTAAGTGTGAAGGGAGCTCCAGCGGGGGCAGTTGTTCCTGGCAGCCGGTGCAAGTCGGTGTTTCGTCCAGAGGAAGAAGAGGTCTCACCGTGGAGGAAAGCTGAAGGTCGTTGCACTGCCAGGGAAGAAACCAGCCGTGGAGTCCTCTGGTTAAAACGTACTACCCTTCTCTTCGCAGTAGTGGTAAACCGTGGTATTCCGGTTGCCGGGGTGCTTGGCACAGGCAAGGCGGCCACAAGATGCTCCAGGAAGGTGAAAGAAGGCAAAACTGGTTATCCCCACCAGTCAAAGGAAGAAGACTCTCCGGACTGGAGATCTCCTCTGTCGTCGGGAAAAGTAGTGAGACTGTTCAGCAGGGCTCCACCGGTGGTGTCGTCGTCGTAGGTTGGCTCAGCTTCTCCCTCCTTGGATTCTTAGGTCCTGTGGCGACTTCTGAAGTTCCAGTCCCCAAAGCCCTGCTTTTATGCAGCACACCCCCATTCATTCAGCCTAGCTGTCACTCGAACATGCTAAGTGGTGAGCCGGCCGGCTCACCACTTGGGCCAATCACACAAGAGTGCGACTTGAGTTACCAAGGTAACTCAGTCCAGGGTGCCTAAACCACCTCCCACACCCCCTGTGGTACCCAGACAGAGTGCCACCACTTTTGGAGGCTTCTGTGGAGAAGCCCGCCAAAAAGTGGAACAAAGGGCTCGACTTGGGTTGGAGTCACAGAAGAGAACACAAACGCCATTTTAGAATCGAGTTCTGGCAGAAAATACCAACCGGTGAATTAATATTAAATAAATAAACTGGCAGTATGTTCGAGCCTATAAGAATTAAATAAAGTTGGTAGCCTCGAACAATGGGAAAATCCCATAGAGATATATTTGCGGTCGAATATAAAAAGTAGTATCCACTGCTACCAGCCAACACTCGATCAGGGGGGACGGAGACGTGCGCCCTCGATCAACAGACCCCGGGGCAATCGAATTGCCCCGACCAGTACGTCCACAATATGATGGTTTGTACTGGTTTCTGTTCATAATTCGGGACTAGCAAAGCCAATGGTGACTTTACATGCCCTGGGAGACAGTAGTCAGTCCCAGGGTATGGAGTCTATGTTGGGGGGTCGCTACGACACCCCTCGGTTACTGCACGGAGGTGCAGTGTAACCCACATTAAAAAAAACGAGACCCTATGGAGTAAAAGACCCCATAGCCCATAAAACACATGGAAAGTTAAAAGAACACATCAAATCGTGCCTAAGAGTGGGAGCAAATGAATCTCACTCTTAGCAGGAGAGAACAAAAATAAACCCCAAAAATCCAGCAAAGCTCCTGGGGGACTCACTAGGTTTGGGAAATTAGCCTTACAGAGAATTCTCCCTAACACATTTTTTTCATATTCCTCCGATTTGGGGCGTGGCTTGGCGGCCATGCGTTGAGCACGAGGCTCCCGCATGATACGCCTGTAGATTTGTAGAAGCTGGGAGTACGAAGGCTACAAATTGAACGAAAAGTGCAGGAGAGGTGTCGGAAGGTGCTGGGTGTAGCTGGCTGCAGTCCTGGAGAAAAACGGAACAGGACTAGTACAGCACGGCGAACGAAGCAACTCAGTGACCAGCACACAAAATGGCGGGCGCAACAGCCCGGGACAGAGAAGGGGCGCTGTCAGCGTGATCAGACTCCTAACAGTGATGGAGCGCAGTGAAGGAAAGAACCAACAGGCAGGCCACGAGACGGCCAGGTGTGGCATCTGCCAGCGGCCAGGTCTGTGAGCGGACCGGCCAACAGCGAGAGGCGGTCGGCGCCGGCAGTGAGAAATGGAGCCAGTTGCGCGGACTACCCAGCAGGAGACCACCAGAGGCTTCGGCGGCTGCAGCCGGGGGACCCTGTGAGATGCCTGGAGCGCAGAAGAAGAACGCCTAGAGACTGGAGTCTCTGCGCCACGGGGGCGGAGAGCCACAAGCTGGCACCGGAGGACAGGTACGCATGGGCCCTGAACGGATTGCTGCAGGCCACTGGGGTGCTGCGACAGGACACAGCGGTCTGGGCAGCAAGAACACACCAGTAAAAGGCAATCCTAGAGGTGTAGAAAAGCCACGAGGACAGGCAGCGAATCCCTGGGGAAAGCAAAGGCAGGCGACGGACAAAAGTGAGGACAGCAGCACCGGAGGACAACAACCCCGGCAGGTGGCGGAGTGAACAGATCCCTGTGTTGAGGGGGATGGGCGGGGCACGACCACGCACAGGATGCCACGGAAGAGAGCAGGGGCCTCGGCCCGGACATTAACAGTTACGCAAGCACACAGTAATTGCGCAATTGGCGGCAGGCCCCCTGGGGAATCACCCGTGCCTCTGCACCCCCCTGGGGGAGGAGTAGACAGTGCAGACATAAAGACACCATAAGAGTAAAGCCTTGCATAAAAGCTCATACTGTGCAGGGACCGCTAAAGTGAGGGGGGCCACCCCAAACAAAGGTACAATCATTGACTGGAGAATAATACTGCTCCCCACAGAACTAGTGTGGCGAGGTGATAACATTCATGGGAGGCCACAGTCCACAGACCCCACCCGCGTACCTAACTAACCAGAAAATTCTTAGAGACATAGGAAAAAGGCCAGACAGCCAGATAGCGCCAGTGTGGCTCACAAAGCTGCAAGGGGACGCAGAGACTAAAGCCATTTGGCAGGTCAGGTGCAGCGAGGGGACCACGCCAGCAAGGAGACTAGTGGAGCGCGGCTTCACAGCACTTGACACGCTTTCTGGGGGCCCACACCAGTGGACGGGGAGGACCAAGATTGAGAGGCAAGCAAACCTGCAAAGGAGGTCCCAGCCTGCCAGTACATGGCTATGCATTAGCCGGAGGGAAGCAGCTCACGAATACGCACCAATACAACTGGGCAACGGCTATAGCGCTGTGATGGGAGCAAGAGGTCTCACACACAGTGGTTACACAGGAACCAGCACACAACTTTGGGCCGCATCAACAGATAGGGCGGACTAGGCAGACTTGGCACACAGGTCCAAGGGAGAAGCCACGGCTCTGCACACGAGGAGCCATAACGGACACTGGCACCAGTAGGGGGTCGGCGCTTGGAGGCAAGACCCTAGTACTCCGGTCAGAAAACCAATGGAAAGGTCCATCCGAGGGGATAACCAATTGTATACCCCCAGCAGGGCACAATAGCCCCTAACTCACAACAGTGGCCGAAGAGGACAAGATGGGTTGAGCGACAGATGCGCTGGAGCACACTTTGTAGCGCTGGAGGCTCTGGCACGGAGCACCCACCGGTGACGCAAGCAAGAGGCGGAAGGGTAGGACATCAAATGGACACTACATGGGAGGCCACAGCCCATGTGCTCATGAGCAATCATCTGCAATAGGAAAAGAGAGAGCCCTGCATCAAGCCACAGACAAAGGCACAGACATTCAGGGATAGGAGGCCCAGCAGCAGTGAAAAGGTGGCAAGACTGGGGCCCGACTCAGGAGACGGGATACCCCCAACTCAGACATGGCAGAGAAGCAAAAAGTGGGGAAGGGAAAACAAACAAGTATGGAGGCATTTGCCCGGAAAACAGAGGCGCCCCTGGCAGAAGCCCCGGAAGCTGGCTCCAGCACAAGTGAAACCAACTGAGAAAGGGAAAGAAGAGGGACGTGTTCTGGAGGCCAATACAGCGCTGAAAACTTAACTTGAATTCAAAATGGATGCAGTGATAGTGGATGTGGGTCTCCTATGAAAGGACGTGAGGAACCTGTCAGAAAGGGTCGGCACAGAGGCCACCAGGGGGCGCAGGCAAAATGGCTGCCTGAGCTACGAGCTCCGTACCCAGCCCCGGGTAATCTGGAGAGACGAGACAGAGCAAGGGTCCCATCAGGCACACGACCCCTAGCAAACGCCATGGGAGCCTTTGGCCCCCCTTGGGGTCCAACTCCGGAGCCTCACCGACACTCCTGTGCCGAGTTTCGCGGCCTGAAAGCTTTCATGGCCCTTCCCCCACAACCTTGAGCTACGCTGCAGCCGTGCCACACGCGGAGGCTGGGAGGTACACCGCCGCAGGAACCCGCTCCCAGGGAGGAGGCGGCTGGGACAGAAAACCCACGCAAAGACAGCGGATGGCTTGGAGCCATTAAAACTCTGCGCCCCGGACCACGTGAGACTGCGGCCGTGCACCCCCGGGAGGTCTGCCCATCCAGTGGGCTCATCAGCGGAGACGCGGGGGGCCCGACGCTGATCGGGGTCCTCCTGATCCCCGCCGTCAGGCTGAGAGGAGCGCTGGGGGGGACCGATGCTGGTGCGCGCCCCCCACACCCCTCCCCTGTGAAGAACGCTAAAAGGCGGCACCCGGGGCACCGGACACGGACCCCCTACCACCTTGGGCAGGCCTCTTGGACCAGGGCCGTGGGGTCCAGTGAGGCGAGAGCCTGACACCTCCGCCTGCCTCGCGGACCCATAAGCCGCACGAGCGGGGACTGACGCGGCGTGACACGCACCCGGTTCTTGTCCCCAAGTGAATAGGAGTGATGGGGGGCCGACGCGGGAGCGCGCCCCACACCCCCCCCCTCCTGTGATCGAGGCGCTCAACGCGGGCCCCCCATCATCTCCATCTACAGGCGGGCCCACAGCACCACAAGACACTGAGGAGGCCCCGACCACCCTCCCCAGTCCGGGCCGTCGCGGGAGCGCGCCCCTGATCCAACAGACTGGGGAACACAGGAGGCTACATGCAACAGGTGAGGGGCCCCCCGGGCCGACACCCCCATAGTCGCCCCTCGGGACTTTGACCCAGAGAGGCTTGGTTACTAGACGCTCCATAGAAGACACTACTTCCGCTTTATTCTTGGACAGCCTCCCGGGGCATGCCCCACCCGCACGGTCGCTGAGCCGTGACACCACCACCTCGAACCCAGAGCTCCACCGCCAAGGAACCCGGAGTTCAATACCACAGGGACACCTGTCCACTCCTGGCAAACCTGAAACACCCCCGGCGCCAGCAACAGAGAGCAACGCACCTCCGCCCCCCCCCACTCCGGTGGGCCCCAACGCAGCCGCAAGCTAAACAGCGAGCACCAAAAACAGCCCACCAGAACGGGCGCCACATGAGCTGGAAAGAGACCCTCTCCAAATATCAATTTGTGCCCAACGAGGGCAACATGGCAGCCGGGGGCCTATCCACCCCGCCTCCCGACCTGGGCGCCATCCAGAACAATATTCAGATGATTCTAGAAGAGATCCGAGGGATAAGGACCGATATGGGTGCCAAGCTGGCCAACCTCACAACCAAAGTCACCACCTGAGAGGACCGAAAGGAGGGAGTCGAAAACAACCAGCTTTCCACAGCACTCTTGGAGACCCAAATGGAAGCTAGATTCCAAGAAATGCAACGTCGTGAAGAAGAACTCCGGCTCAAAGTGGATGACATAGAAAACAAGGAGAGGAGAAACAACCTGCAAATTTTCGGTCTAGCAGAAGACGAAGGAGAAAGCACACGGGGCCTGGAGGGCAAGGTACACGACATCATAAGGATTGTCATGGGGGCGGAGGCCGACGGTGAGATCAAATTCGACAGAGTTCATCGTGCGGGCGGAGGGGGCAGAGGCCCACGTTCGGTGCTGGCTCGGCTGCACTACTACAAAGACAAGCCAAGATCCTAGAGAAAGCGAGGAACCTCAGCAACATTCAATATGGAGAATCCAAGGTGGCTATCTTTCAGGACCTATCAGCCCTCACCCTGCTAATGAGGAAGAAATGTGGTACCCTCACGAGATGGCTCCAGGGAAAGGGGGTCAGCTATCGCTGGGGCCACCCCTTCTACCTGGCATTCGAATGGTCGGGGGAGAAACACCACTTGGACATCCAACGGGTCACGGATGCCCTAGTGGGTGAACGTGCCGGCTACTCCAGTGGCCGAGAGGGGAGGCCGTGACCCCCCACGGGGCTCTGACAAACTGGAGAAGCACAGCGGCAAAGCTAAGGTTAAGGGGGCCTGCAAGTTTCAAAAAACCAGACACCCATCAACGACTTCTGAGGGTCCCCTGAAGTGACAACAACTCCACCCCTTCGGTTGAGGAGGAAACTTTCCTATGTTCAACGACACCAGGCGGTGTCACCGGTGGAGCCGAGGGCCGTAGCCCGGAGGCAGTACGGTTATGTGTCACGTTGGCACGGTGTTTGGCCCGCAAGGTTACAGGGCTGGTTGATGTTTGCTAAATGTTAATAATGTTAAACGGATCGGCACATAGTGTCTGAGTTTGAGGTCACAGGTAGAGGTGGGGGGATCAAGGTTCCGAGATCCCACCGCGGACACTGGGGCCAAGGTTGATGTGGGGTCATCCCACATAAAATGAAGGAAATGGGAATCCCAAACATTTGAAATACCTGGGGTTGGGGTTAGTCATTGGTGGTTCGTTGACCAATCCCGACGTCCGTCGGGGGACGTGGACGAACGCCTTGAAATGCAGGTGAATGGGTGGAGCAGGATAGGGGGGACGGGCGGGACTGGGTCAGGGCGGGCGGGAGGGGAAGGTCCAAGGGGAAGGGTGGGAGGGAGACAATAAGAGGGGACAAAGGGGGGGGGACTAGCCTGATCGATCTGGAGCCCTATGCCTGGCATCGGGCCCCGCACCTGAATTATACCAAGGAGCAAAAAGTAGAAAACTCCAAAGACGACCATGGTTGAAGGCAAGATAGGCACACTAAATGTCAAGGGTTTGAACTCCCAAAATAAAAGATCATTGACTAGCAACATGTTCCGCAAACAACAGCTAATGGTGCTCTTCCTACAGGAAACCCATTATAAACAGGGGAAGGAATCGCCCATCAGAGGAAAGGAAATCGGGTCCAACTACTGGGCCTCCCATAGAAGCACGAAGAAGGAAGGGTGGGGATTCTCCTTAATAAAACATTCCAGCTCTCAAACATAGAAACCAAAAGAGGCTTCGGGGGGAGGTTCCTGGGGATCAAGGGCACCTGCGAAGGCGAACGTATCACTTTGGCAACCCTATATGCACCCGATTCGGGCCAGATACGGTTCTTGACTCAGATCCTAGGGGTAATGGACGAATGGGCAGAGGGAGCCATGATACTGGGGGGCAACTTTAACCTCATCACGGACCCCAAACTAGATTGGTGGACAGCAAGAGGGGCGGAGCAAAAGGGGACCACTAAAGACAACCTAGCACTGCAGACCCTCCTTAAAGAACACTATTGGATAGATGTCTGGCGTTTGGCGCACCCGGGCCCAGGGGGATACACCTTCTTTCCCCCCCCATTACACTTACACAACAATTGACCTGCTCTTGACCTCAGAGGAGGGGGGTGGGGTGGCCACGGCCCCAAGGGTGGAAGCAATAACCTGGTCCGACCACGAGTTACTAGTGGCAAGCTGGTCCCTGCCCCTATCCCCCAGATTCTCACAATGGCGTTGTAATGACACACTTCAGAAATGAAATGGAGGCATATTTTGAAACAAACGATAACGGAGAAACAGATATGGTGACAGTGTGGGAGGCAGCAAAGGCTACCTTCCATGGCCTCCTTATGACTGAGGGCGCTAGACGTAAACGGGAGAGAAGACTTATTGAACATAAGATAAGAGCACAGTTGAAGGCCCAACTGGCTAGGCTCAACCAAGATGGGGAGAATAGGGAATCCCTTCTGGCGGAAATGAGAGAGAAAAGACTAGCACTGCACACAGTTCTCATAGGGGAGGTGGTCAAGAAAATGAGATACACGCGGCAGAGATACTATGAAAGGGGAGACAGGGTAGGGACGCTACTGGCGTGCAGAGCCAGGGGATGCAGACTGGAGAGGAGGGTTGGCCCCATCAGGTACAAGGGGGGCAACAGGCACAACAAAAAAGAAGACATAGTCGAATCCTTCGCAGACTTCTACAGGGAACTTTACACTAAGCAGGAGGGGGAATCAGTGGAGGAGATACGGGCATACCTGAGGGAGCACCCACTACCACGATTGTCTGAGGCGGAACTACAGGAGCTCGAGGGGGACATAACAGGGGAGGAGATTGAAACAGCCATCAAAGGATTGAAAGTGGGAAAGGCCCCTGGGAGCGATGGTTACACGGCTGACTTATACAAACAGTTTCATCCCACACTAACGGAGCTCCTAGCCAAACTGTTCAACCAAATTAAAAATCAGAACACGATTCTGCCCACCTTCCTGCAGGCCCTCATCACAGTAATCCCTAAGCCGGGTAGAGACCTGGCAGAGTGTGGTTCATACAGACCCATCTCACTTTTAAATCTTGACGCAAACATTTTCACCAGGGTCTTGGCAACCCGCCTGGAGAAATACCTACCTCGTCTGGTCCATCCGGATCAGGCGGGCTTCATACTAAACAGGCAAGCCTCTGACAGCATGCATAAAAAAAACGCTCCACGTGTTAAACTCTAGGATGAACCTGGACGAGCGAGCCCTAATGCTGGCTTTGGACGCAGAAAAGGCCTTCGACAGGGTTAGCTGGGCATTCATGGGGGAGTTCCTTTCGGCGGTAGGGATGGGCCGGAGATGGTTTGGATGGATGTCGGCACTGTACTCAGCCCCCACAGCCAAGGTAGTCGCCAACGGGATGGAGTCAGAGGCCTTCCCCCAGGGGAGAGGTACAAGACAGGGCTGCCCACTGTCCCCCCGATACACGCTCTGGTCATGGAACCCTGGGCGGTCTCCGTGAGAAACGATGAAGCGATTGACGGAGTGCGGATAGGCGACTCTCACTGCAAAATTAGTCTATTCGCCAATGACGCTCTCCTCTACATCACCAAGCCCTCACAAATAGTCCCGCACATACTGCAGGGTCTGGCGCAATATGGGGATCTCTCATGGTTCAAGGTTAACCTGGGCAAATCCGTGGCATTCATAGGGGGCCACCTGTCGGAAACCGAGACAAAATACGTGGAGGAGCTTCCCTTCCGACTTCAGAGGGATAACTTCCGACACTTGGGAATCCGGATCACGGCTAATCCAACTGACCTCTTTCCTAATAACTTCTCCCCACTCTGGACAAATGTCAAGAGGGATATAGAGAGGTGGGCGAGCTCAGGGTTTTCATGGATGGCACGCCTCAATCTGATCAAAATGTTGGTGCTCCCCAAATTCCTGTTTCTCTTCCAGATGCTCCCTATCCAGGTGCCCAAGACCTTCTTCAATTCAATAAAACACACACTGCTCAGGTTTCTCTGGGCGGGTAAAAAACATAGAATCTCATACGATGTACTAACGAGGCCCAAGGAGGATGGCGGGGTGGGGTTTCCAGATTTCGATACATACTACAGGGCGCCCCAGTTGAGAATTCACGTGGACCATTTCAACCCCGGGACAGAAAAGCAGTGGGTGGCACTGGACAACAGGTTACTCGCCCCGGTTACGCTTGAGGAGTGGCTATGGGTCCCAAGATCACGGGTCCCCAGACGGGCCATAGACTACCCTGTATTGGGAGTCCTGTGGGCTATCTGGAAGGAGGGAGGATACTATAGATGGCTTACAACTTGGCCCTCCCTGCTGAGCTGCATTTGGGCCTCGCCGTTCATAGACAAAGTGGCCGAACCAGCCGCATATCAGCAATGGTACGAGGCGGGTCTCACCAGGGCGGGGCCACCTGTGGGTGGGAGGGGGTCGTTCATGCCCCTACTGGACCTTGAGGAGGCCCTGGGGTTGGGAAAACTGTCTCCATTCCGCTACCTCCAACTTAAGTGAGTGCTCACGGAGCCCTCATGGGGTGACACCCTGAGGAGGGACCTAACGGACCTTGAGAAAATTATCATCTCCACCCGAGGCTCCAAGGGGTTCATATCCCGTTTGTATAAACTCCTACTGTTCTCTGTCCCGAGGGACCCCCCTCCAGCACGGACGCAATGGGAAAAAGATCTAGGGGGGGCTATAGATGACAAAAGGTGGACGAAGATGTGCAGTCGAGCTCACCGCTCAACAACCTCTCTTCAGTATCGACATCAAGCCTTAAAAGTAATACATAGGTGGCATTACCCACCACAGAGGATCTCCAAAATGTGCCCGGGCTACGACCCCCATTGCTGGAAATGTCGTAAAACGAAAGGTGACTACTTTCACATGTGGTGGTCGTGCCCCAGGATACAGTCTTACTGGGCAGAGGTCCTGTCATGGATTAGGGGTGTCGACGGAATCAGCATACCTCAGTGCCCATGGTTGCTTCTCTTTGGGATTGAGGTAGGGGACGACCATGAGGACACTCTCTAAGGTTAGGGCCATATATGATATGGAGTTCCTAACGCACGTCCTTGACGAGTCCAGGACCAATATTGAAGAACTTTGGCTCCCCTTTTTTGAAAAATACAAACACCCAACTTGAAGGGAGGAACTTAAACCCAGAAACATGCCCTGTCCCCAGGACATAACGAGAATGATGCCCCATAGATGCGAACCAACCTACAAGTGATCCCTCCAAGGGGGTACCAACAAACCAAACCCAAGACACGAGTGCACTAGTTCATCTGACAGTCCGAGTCTGTGAACAATCTTTGTGGGCCTGATGGATAAACTAGAAATCAACACCCGATCATTGTCTAGCGGAGGGGTGGGGGAGGGGGATTAAGGGTTATTAAAAATGTTGTTTGAGAGATGTATATGGTTGAAACGGCAAAAATGATGTAATAACCTAAAAATGTTAATAAATCTCTATTTTCAAAAAAAGAAAGGGTTGGCACGGCAGAACAGCAGGTGCAGACAAACACAGCGAACATAACCGCCACCCAGAGCCAAATGACAGAGGCCCTAGATCGAATAAGAACCCTGGAACAAAGGGCTGAGGATGCAGAAGGAAGAGCCAGACGAAACAACATACGCATAGTGGGACTGCCGGAGGGTGACGAAGGCAGGGACCCCACAGGATACATAGAAAACCTACTGCTTCAGGAGGTGGGAGCAGAGAACTTGTCCCAGGGTTTCGTGGTGGAGAGAGCGCACAGGGCCCTAACCAGGAAACCCTGCCCAGGGGCGCCCCCAAGGCCTGTATTAGCAAAAATCATGAACTTCAGGGATAGGGAAAAGATTCTGGCATTTTTAAGAGAGGGAGGGGTCATAACAAGAAATGGTGCTAGAATAACTATGTACCCAGACTACACGGCGTATTAATTGCAGTTCAGATGATCAAAATATTGTTTGAGGGTTTTGTTATCTCCGTTTCAAATTATAAGAACATCATCGATACAACTTCCCCAGTAGATGATGTTGTGTGCTGTGGTGATTGCTTCATGTTGCCATGCATGTTCCAATTCAATGAAGCTTGCATAGAGGTTCGCATACGAGGGTGCAAATTTAGCACCCAACGCAGTCCCTTGTTTTTGTCGATAAATCTTATCATTGAACATATAGATATTGTTAGTGAGGGTAAAGTTCAACATTTCCAACAACATATTGTTATGAGTATGATATGAAACTGACCTCATCTTTAAAAAGTAATTGATTGCTTTGATGCCTTTTTGGTGGGGTATGCTTGTGTATAAAGATGAAACATCTAGAGTCACTAATCTGTAGTTGGTCTCCCAATTAATAACTTCCAGCTGTTATATAACATGCTTGGTGTCTTTAATATATGAGGCAAGGCCTGACACAAGATGTTGTGAGTGAGTGTCTATGTATTTGGAAATTGGCTCAGTTAAAGAACCAATGCTATTGATTGTTGGTCTAAACGTAGGGAATGAAACATAGGGCTTATGGATCTTTGCTATAAATTATATTGTGCCTAGGATTGGATGTTGGTTTTTCAAAAAACTTTGCTCATGATCTGTTAGTAAATTGTGATCTGACCAATGCGTTGTCATCAAGTTCCAATCTTCGACCAGTTGTTGGATTGGGTTTGTGCTCCGTATTTCATAGCAGTTTTCCATATTCAGGTGTTCTTCTACAGCTCTTAAATAATCGCTTGTTTTCATCATAACAATGTTACCGCCTTTATCATCTTTTTTGACAGTGATTTCTCAATTCTTACTTAATTTTGCAATTTCTCTTTTTTCTTTGAATGTCAAATTGTTTTATTTTCGGAGATTTTCCTTTTAGGTAGTTTTTCCGTAATTCTTGAGTGGTTGCTTTTGAAGTATAAATCTATGACATTTTCTTGTCAGGTGAGGTGTAAAATTGGATTTTGATCTTAATGTAGTTGCTTCACTTGGGTCTATATTTATGTCCATATCTGTTGTTACTTTGTCCAAAGTATGGATGTCTTCTTCTTCTCCAATGTTTAGGAATTAATTGTACTGTATTCTCAATATGGGATACTGTTCATTCCGAAGGGATATGAGTCTCCACTTGTTTTCTAGTTCTTAGATTTTGTGAGAAGTATTTTTTGAGCTTTAGCTTTCTGCAGAATCGATCAATTAAAGATCTCTTTTTAGTGTGAAGTAATCCAGTGGTCTGGAGGGGCAGAAGGTAAGCCCCTTATTGAGGGCCCGTACAAGCTAGGTTGAGGGGTCCAGCTCTGTAAGGTTGACTAGTATTTTTTTTTGTGATTCTTTAGATTCTTTGATCTAGTTTGCACACCTTCGCTTGTTGAAGATAAGATTGGTACTATTACCCCTGCCCCTCCGGCCCCTCTGCTATGGAGAGGACACCCTTTAAATGGTTTCCTGTTAGTGCTGTCGCTACAGACAACGAGGAATCCGTCGGCAGCCGTGGCTGGAATTGGAAGCCATCGACCTCCCAGCAGAGCCTGCAGGCTCCCAAATGCCCGTCCCTGGCACGGCAGACAGGCCACTACCACTGTTATGGTGAAATTGCACCCCGGTTACAATGACACCCATGCAACACGTGTACACAAGCACACACCCCTAAGGCCTCTTCGATGGAGTCATCAAAGAAGCGCACAATTCCCACAGTGCCACTGAAAATTTCGACGGCACCTTCTGAACCTCACGGTTTGTCGCCCTCTGGAACGTACGTTTACCCTAAAAAACACACTGTCGCCGACACACCGTCCAAGGACGCACAGGCACCTAAGGCCTCGGTGGAGTCACACACAGAGACTGCGCATTCAGATGTGCTGAGACCTTCAATATAATCGCCGAAATTTTGCGAAAGCCTTGCGGCTATCATTTCGGCGGCCACAGAACACAAGGGCACCACCTCTTGTCGAGAGGAGTATTCTGAGGACCCCCCAGCCTCTCGCGTAGGCCTTATTGGGAAAATCCCCCCCCCCCTCATGGACAGCCTTTCACAACATTTTCCAGGGGAACTCACTCTTCTAGCAGACTTACTCGGCAGAGACTGCCCCCTTCAAGTAGAGCACGAGTGGCAGCTACAGGAGGACATTGTACTCAGCTTCTTCGCAGAATGGGGCTTTCCAGAGATCGACTTATCCACCACTCTGGAGAACTCCCAATGGCCAGATTACTTCTCCAGGTACCCTCAGAACCGCTCCAAGGGGAACAGTCTTTGGATAACATGTTCCAGGAAATGTGTCTACGCTTTTCCCCTGGTGTACAAGATGGACCAAGTCACGATGATCCTGGTGGCCCCTATTTGGACACGCCAACCTTGGTTCTACCTTCTTATGGCAGTGTCAGTCTCCCCTCTCAGGAAGCTGCCATGCCCATACAACATGCTGTCTCAAGAAAGGGGGAAAACACTACATCCATGCCCTCAAACTCTCAATTTAGCAGCCTGGCTCCTGAAATCATAGAGTTGGGGGAACCTCCAGCTCCTTCAACGAACCATGGACATACTTAGAGAGGCATGAATACCTACCACCAGGCATTGCTTCTTCAGCAAATGGAAGCGCTTTGTCAACTGGTGTAATGGCAAGGGCATCAATCCCATTGAATGCCCACCTAAAGATATCGTCCTTTACCTAACTCACCTTTTAGATTCAGGACTAGTTTTCAATTCTCTTAAAGTCCACTTAGCTGCGCTTTCGGCGGACACCACGTTCCAGAGCAAGGTTTCATGGTGGAAAATTCCTGTAATTAAAGCCTTTATGGAAGGGGTAAAGAGACTTCATCCCCCTATCTCCAACGCAGCTCCCGGATGGGACCTGAATGATGTTCCTTTTTTTTGTTAAACTGTTTATTATCATTTTTAAACAACAACCCACAACAATAACAAATGTACAAACAAAACATAAACAACACTCTGGCACTTCCAGTGTGGATTCTGCTTGTTCGTTGTCCTCGTGAAGCAGTTTGCAGCCATGCTGTCCTTGTCTACCGCTATCCTTTGGTCGGCTCTGAAATCCGTTTCTGTTGCACCTCCTCCCCTTTTGTGGGGGCTCACCATATATCTATCTTTCTCCAGCATGGGGTCTGGCATGGATTCACATGCTCAAGAATATTCCCCGTCGTCAGGCTGGGAATCCTCGGTAAAGAAAAAACCAGTATTAGTTTCGTTTCTGATCTGTCTTTTGTAGTAATAACCAATCACTGATCTCTGCGTCATACTGACCACAGCCAATGACTGCCCTCTACCTAAGCCCCGCCTCTGGCAGCCATCTTCAGATTTTTACCGCACGTTCATGTGTTGGGATCCTCGTGCTATTGCTCTCGAGCGTTAGTGCTATTTTTTTCACGTTTTTTCTCAAAACTTCGTTTTTTCGGTCAAAAGAGCCTCAAGCTCCACCGACTCTCCATCCGATCAACGGGGACCCGTGTCGGATTCGTCTGCGCCCCGCAAGGGTGAAGATTTCGTCGAGCTACGCTTTTGGAGGACTCCAGAAGTTTCTCAGGCCCGGTCATGGCCCAGGAGAAAGGAAGCTCGACGCCCGGAAAGCTGTTCAGGGTCTGCCCTGGATGCCAGCTGCAGAACGTCTTCAAGGAGGACGAACACTCTTTTTGTCTTTACTGCCTACATGAGGACAAGACGCACGTGGAGAAGGACTGTGCGTTTTGCGGCAACATGTCGGAGCGGACCATGAAGGACCGCCATCAACGTCTCGCCAACTGGCTAGAAGGGAAGAGCCCGTCAGGCGAGAAGAAGAGGAAGAAATCCGAGCGGTCTTCTAAGACCTTTGAGGACGCCCCGGCGACGGGGGTCCAACATAAGGCCAAGCACCGCGAGTCCGCTGGCACCGGGAGCGCCGAACGGTCGGGCTCTACGGGCGCCAGGCAGGGCGCACCCTCCCCGGCACCATCAACCACGAGCCAACGCTCTGGGTCGGGTAAGAGGAAGGCCGAGCACCCGGCGAAGCTCCTGGAGAGGCCCCGGTCGAGCTCGAAGGCAGAGGGGGAGCGAGGCAGTGTCCCCCCCCTCAAGGATAAGGCGGTGAGCGCACCTAAGGTGGTGAAGGCCTTAATCCATCCGGCCAAGCCCTCTATCGAAACTGTCGCTGCGGCCCTGGCTCAGCCTGTGGAGGCTACACCAGTGGTGGCGACCTCGGGGCTCAGAGTCTCCCTGCCACCTCGGAGGGAGTCCTCTTTTGTGCCCATCGATAGGACCCCCGTGAAATCCCCCGAGGGGAAGAAAAAGGGGGGGCAGGGCGTCGTCGTAGATTCGGCTTCAACCTCGGAGGAGGAGCTGGTCGAGGTCTTAAGCCACGGCCTCGGCGTGGAAGAAGACCGGCCCGTCGGGATGGATCCCGACGCTGGTGACGACGAGGGTACCGACGGGGCCCCTGATCGCCCGTCGGATTCCCCTCTGCCAGCGCCGCAAGACAACTCGGCGGCCATTTTGTTGACTATACAGTCCTTATGCTCAGAGATAAGGACGAGACTACCGTTGCCGACGGAGGAACCTCTCCCGTCGGGGGACCCAGAACCGGGACCTTCTGGTGTTCCCCCTACCAAGAAAAGAAGGATCCACCCTCCACCTCCATTTCAGCCGTCGCGCCCCATCCAGCCCTCCTCCCCGTCCACCCGAGGGGATGATACGGGGACTGACACGGCAGCGACGGGTACGGACAACGAGGTATACGACGAGGATGTACCGTTGTCGCCTCCCACCAGGGCTTCTCCGCCCGACGAGATTGGATCGTTCCACTCCATGATCACCAGGGCATCCGAGCTTTTCCAACTCTGCCCTGAGGAGAAGAAGGAGGAAGGTTTCCTTTATCAGCGGCGCGAGGCCAAGAGGAAGACGGTCCTCGCAGTGCCTCTATTGGACGACATTTGGGATGAGGGCCTCACCCTCCTCAAGAACCCTTCCACGACGCCAGCTAGAAGAGACCGGTACGAGAAGAAGTACCGGGTCCCGGACACGGCCCCCCTGTGCCTCCGGGCGCAGCCTACCCCGGACTCCGTCGTCTCCGCGGCGGCCAGGAAGAAAGCGGGGGGGGGGGTGCGGCCTCCACATCGACTTCCCCACCGGACGGCGAGGGAAAGAAATTGGACGCTATGGGACGCAGTGTCATCTCGTCTGCAGCGACGACGATTAAAGCGGCCAACGCCTTGGCTATCGTGGCCCGCTACGACAGGGAGCTCTGGTACAAACTGGCTCCCCTGCTGGACTTCCTGCCGGACGACAAGAGGGCAGAGGCCCTGGAGATCCTGCAGGAAGGTGAGGTGGCTTCGGACCACGCCATTACCGTTGCGACGGACATCGCCGACACTGGGTTCCGCCAGTTGGGCAACAGCGTTTGCCTTAGGCGGCGTGGATGGCTCAAGGCTACGGACTTCCGTCAAGACGTTCAGACCAGAGTCCTGGACATGCCCTTCGATGGGAACAACCTGTTTGGGAAAACAGTGGACGATTCCCTTCAGGCCGTTAAAGCGGACACTGAGACGGCCCGGGCCCTTGGAGTTCTGCAACAACGACGGACGCCCTTTCGGAGCAGCGGAGGCAAGGGCGCCTCCAAAGGTTCCGGCGGCGGTTTCTCCACCTACCGTCAAGCGGCCCGCTCGTCGTCTCAGGAGGCCTACAGAGGACGAGGCAAGTCTGGCGGACCCCGCCGTCGTCGCCAAGGAGGTCAAGGCGGCAAAGCCTCGTCGAAGCAGGATTGAACCGGCCGTGGGGTCGGGCCCCCACCGAAGCACCCCGGTGGGAGGCCGGCTGGCGAGCTTCGTCAGCGTGTGGGAGTCCATCTCCACCGACCGTTGGGTGCTGGACGCCTTGGCCCGGGGCCACGCGCTCGAGTTTCAAAGAAGGTGTCCGCGCTTCCCCCCCGTGGCCAGGAAAGAACTTCACGTCCCTCAACTTCTCCTGGAGGTAAAGGCGATGCTCAGGAAGGGCGCCATTGAACTCGCCCCAAAGAGGCTTCGGGGCTCCGGAGTTTACTCGAGATACTTCCTCGTGAAGAAGAAGAAGACGGGGGGATGGCGCCCCATCCTGGACCTGCGACGTCTGAACAAGTTCATCAAGGCGCAGAAATTCCGGATGGTCACCCTCCAGCACGTCCTGGGTCAGCTGGAGGAAGGAGACTTCCTGTCGTCGTTGGATTTGGAGGATGCCTACTTCCATATTCCCATCCTAAAGGGGCACCGAAAATTCCTCAGGTTTGTGGTCCAAGGGCGTCATTACCAGTTCAAAGCCCTCCCCTTCGGACTACGGTCGGCACCCACGGTATTCACCAAGTGCCTCGCACCGGTGGCGGCGCAGCTGTGCCGCGAGGGGGTCCACGTCTACCCCTACCTGGACGACTGGCTCATCCGAGCCAAGACGAGGGAGCTCGCCGTGGTTCACACGGCAAGGACCGTCCAACTTCTCACGGACCTGGGATTCTCCGTGAACTACGCCAAATACCACCTGGTACCCACGCAAGACGCTCTGTTTCTGGGAGCGAGGCTCAACACAGTGTCCCTTCTGGCCTCCCCGTCGGAGGAGAGGACCAGGACCATCCTGGGCAAGGTGCAGCGGATGTTGGTGGCCGAGGCGGCCAAGGTGAGGTCCATCAAGTCCCTCCTCGGAATGATGTCTTCCTGCATCTACCTCATTCCCATGTGCAGGCTCCGGATGCGCCCGTTGCAGGAGTTCCTGGACGCGCGCTGGATCCAAACGACGGGCAGCTTTGAGGAAAGGATCACACTCGACGAGAGTTTCCGACGAGCGATCCGGTGGTGGGGCACCCGCGCGCATCTGACGGCGGGCATGGACTTCCAGACCCCAGACCACCAGGAGACAGTGACCACGGATGCCTCCCTGGAAGGGTGGGGAGCGCACACCGAAAATCTGCACGCAAGAGGCCTTTGGCTCCCGACGGAGAAATCCCTACATATCAACGTCCTGGAGCTCCGTGCAGTGTTTTGGGCCCTCAGGTCCTTACTTCCGTCCCTCAAGGGCAAGGTGGTGAGGATCTTCACCGACAACACCACCACCATGTTTTACATCAGGAAACGGGGCGGAACCAGGTCCCCAGCACTGTCCAAGGAGGCGCAGGACCTGTGGCATTGGGCAGTCGCCCAAGGGATGTTTCTGGTGCCGTTTCATCTGGCAGGGATAAAAAACACCATCGCCGACTCACTCAGCAGGGAGCTGCGCTCGTGCCACGAGTGGGAACTACGGCAGGATCTGGTGGATCGCCTCTTCCGACGGTGGGGCACACCCCAGATCGACCTGTTCGCGACGGCGACGAACTCCAAGTGCCGGAGGTTCGGCAGCAGGTTTCCCCAGGCGATGAGCATGGGCGATGCTTTCTCGTTCCCCTGGGAGGGCCTGTTCCTCTACGCATTCCCTCCTTTGCCACTGCTAATCCGGCTCGTCAACCAGCTCAAGAGGTCACGGTGCAGGATGATCCTCGTCGCACCTGCGTGGCCGAGGCAGATATGGTTCCCGGACCTTCTGGACTTGTCAGCGTCCCCGCCAATCAAGCTGCCGGTGGACGCGGATCTACTCTCCAGGGAAGGAGGCGCCATCCTCCACCACGACCCGAAATCGCTGAACTTGCAGGCCTGGCTCCTGCAGCGCTAGAGTTTGGAGGATACGACATACCGGCCGACTGCAGAGAGGTTCTTGCAAAGGCCAGGGCGTCCTCGACTCTTAAATGCTACGGACACAAATGGAAGAGGTTCTCTGTCTGGTGCCACGCACAGAAGATTAACCCTCTACGGATTACGGCTCCCCAAGTACTGCCGTACCTGCTGACGCTGGCCAAAGCTGGACTGGCACACGCGTCCATCAAGATTCATCTTGCTGCGATCTCCCGATACACCAGAACCACGGGGCGGACGTCCTTGTGGTCTCATCGTCTGGTGAAAGAGTTTATGAAGGGACTGTTCAGATCGTTCCCGCCGGTGAAGGCTCCGGCCCCGGCGTGGGAGCTCAACGTGGTACTGACCAAGCTCATGGGACCTCCGTTCGAGCCCCTGCACTCGGCTCTGTTGAAATGTCTGTCGTGGAAAACAGCGTTTCTTGTGGCCATCACCTCCGCACGACGAGTGGGAGAGATCCCGGCCCTTTCCTGCAAGGCCCCGTACTTGACTTTTCACGACACGAGGGTAGTGCTCAGGACGCACCCCTCCTTCATGCCCAAGGTACCGTCGGACTTCCATCTCAACGAACCCTTGGTGTTGCCTGTGTTCTTCCCGTCGACTTTGTCGCCGGCTGAGAGGACTTTCCACTCGCTGGATGTGGCTAGAGCGCTGAAGTTCTACGTAGACCGCACGAAGTGTTTTCGGAAGACGTCACAACTCTTTGTGAACTTTGGACCTGTCAATCAGGGGAAGGCTTTCTCGAAGGCTTCCATTTCCAGATGGCTCTCCGGCTGTATCATGTACTGTCACCGGTTGGCAAACCGACCGCTGCTGGCCGTCCGAGAGCCCATTCCACCAGAGCGATCGCAGCTACCACAGCGTTCCTATCTGGTGTGCCCCTGCTGGACATATGCAGGGCTGCTACGTGGAGGTCGACGCACACCTTCACGAAATTCTACTGCGTCGACCGGGATTCCAGGGAGGAGTCCAGGGTCGGCCAAGCAGTGCTGCGCAACCTGTTCGCCTGAGGTGAGCCTGGTGAGGAGGTAAGATGCTTAATGTTGAGTTTGATGTAATGCTTAATGTTGAGCCTTTGCCACCTCCCGTGGTTGTGCATGTGTGTACTGCTATGTATTCTTTATTCATGAGCATGTGAATCCATGCCAGACCCCATGCTGGAGAAGGAACTTACCTGTAACTGTTGTTCTCCAGCATGGGTCTGGCATGGATTCACATGCGAACCCTCCCGCCTACCCCTCTGCGGCTCTTCACTTGGTCATACTGCCACTTCACGTGCTTCCAAATCTGAAGATGGCTGCCAGAGGCGGGGCTTAGGTAGAGGGCAGTCATTGGCTGTGGTCTGTATGACGCAGAGATCAGTGATTGGTTATTACTACGAAAGACAGATCAGAAACGAAACTGATACTGGTTTTTTCTTTACCAAGGATTCCCAGCCTGACGACGGGGAATATTCTTGAGCATGTGAATCCATGCCAGACCCATGCTGGAGAACAACAGTTACAGGTAAGTAACTTGTTCCTTTTCTGGTTAATGTTCGCTGCCGCTCCTGGGGTCACCTATATCACTCTCTGCATCCTGTCCAAATAGGTCTTGCAACAGGGAGTTCCATGCCGTTAACTTTTGCCCGCTTTCCCCTTCTTCCCTCTGCACCACCATCGTCCACACCACCGTTTCAGCCTGTGCCCACCTTTGAAGATCTGACCACCATGCGTCTGTAGCCGGGCCCGCCCTGCAGTTCCATGCCATTGCTATTCGTCGTTTGGCTGGTATGCACACCAGGTCCTTCATTTTGGCCAGATGTGTCCTTTGTCTGCCTCCTCTTGGAAAAAGGCCTAGTAAGTACAACTCGGGGTTCCATGCTTGCATCTGGATGCCCCCTCTCGCCACTTTCCCCTTGATCCCCTCCCAAAAGGTCTGTAACACTGGACAGGTCCAAAACCTATGCAACATATCTGCCTCTTTGTCGGAACAGCGAGGGCAGTTACGAGGTTGTCCCAGTTTCATCATGGTCATCCTTCTAGGCGGGTTGTGTGCCCACCTTCCGAGATATCGTACCATGTATCCAACCCTACCTCCATATCCATTTCTTCTGGCCATTCTGCCCATCTCTTCTTAATCGTCGTTAGCATGCTGTTATGTAGGAGAAACTGACCTCCATGGATATCATGGTCCTCTACAATGTTCTGTAATTCCGCTCATTGTCACTCTTTCTTCAGATCGCCTATCTGTGCAACTCCCTTAGCCTTCCACTGGGATCTATAGGTTGTGAGGATTCCTGTGTCTGGCCCTATAAACCCAGCTATGGGGATCTGTTTTGAACAGGGGTCTTTCCTCCCCTGGAGTTTTCACGCTCTGCTCCACAGGATTATTGCAAGTCTGACCATGTTTGGTAAAGTCTTAATCAATGATTTTTAAATCCACAGCATTTCCCTCGGGTAGTACGGCTTCAGCGCCGACTGGAAACGTTTTGTGTCTATTGTCCAGCAATCGAATGCCACCTGCTTCATAGTCCCTTTGTAGAGTCGTCATAGCTATCCTGCACCTCCCTCCTCCCCACAGGAACGTACGCGCTATTGTGTTCAGTTTTATGAAGAAGGCCCTAAGTATGCCATATGGGATATTCGTAAAATAATATAACATACGTGGCAGTACCACCATCTTCAGGAAGGCCGCCTTTCCCATCATACCCAGCAGAAGTGCCCCGCAGAAGTCCTGCCTGCGTGTTGGTTTTGTGTGTGTCTGCTGTATCATGGTGTATTTCTACTCCCAAATATCGGAAAGAGCGTGGTGCCCACCTAAGACCCAGGTCTGGAAATTGGTCCGCAGGGACCCGTCTTAAATCCGCCAGCGGGAACAGTAAGGACTTTTCTTTATTGATAGCTATTCCCGAAAGCCTAGTGTACGCATCAATCGCTTCTAGCAAGCAGGGTAGGTTCTCTCGCAGGTTACCCACAAAAAAGAGCATATCGTCAGCGTACAGCGAAATTCGGTACACTACTCCGTCTATATCTATTCCTGTGTCCCCATACTCCACTCTAAGAAAAGCCGCTAGCGGTTCCAAGGCCAATATATACAACATGGGTGAGAGCGGGCATCCCTGCTTGGTACCTCTATATATCCTCCAGACCTCTGAGACGTGCCGTCCAGTTTTCTGAATGTTGTTCTTACCACACTAATGGGTCCTCCCTTTGAACCAATGCACAAAGCTAACCTCAAAACACTTGCTTACAAGACTGCATTCGTAGTGCCGATCACCTCGATAGGGAGAGTTAGTGAACTGCAGGCCCTTTCAGTTCAGGACCCATTTGTCACGATTCACAAAGACATGGTGGTTTTGCACACGCACTCCTGCTTTGCGCCTACATTTATCTCAAAGTTCCATGTAAACCAATCCATAGAACTACCCACCTTTTTCCAAAACCCCACTAATGTAGTGGAAAAAACCTCCACACACTAGATGCGAGGAGAGCTGTAATTTACTATCGGGAAAAGACAAAACCACTAAGGAAAACAAACCAGTTATTCGTATTAATGGCAGCTGGTAGAGAAGGGGACCCTGTCTCTAAATCAGCAATTTCCACGTGGATCGTAAACTGCATCACATTGTGTTTCTCTCTTTCCAAGAGAGAGCTACCCTTCACACCCAGAGCACACTCTACTTGGTGCACAGGGGCTACCATAGCATTCATTGCAAATGGTGCTCTAGATTCCATTTGCAAAGCAGCAACCTGGTGTTCTGTACAGACCTTTACGCAACACTACTGCCTGGGTACACAATCTAGGTCTTATTCTCAGGTGGGACAAGCAGTGCTAAGACCTCTCTTTGCTACTGTTCCTTCACACATCCCATCACCATCTCTGGGTACTGCTCGCTAGTCTATGCACAGCATGTGATTCTAAGCAGATGCACAAGTATCAGAAGACCTGCATTAATCACCGTAATAGCATTTCTGATGATTGTATCTGCTTAGATTCACATGCGCCCACCCTTCCTTCTCTCGTGAAGTAGAAGGAACATAGACCTTTTACAGCTTCCCTCTTCTGTACTCGCTCGCGCTGACTATTAGGCTCCCTCACAGCAGAAAAAACAGAACCATAGGGACCTCAATGCGTGAGGGATTTTGGGTACACTAGTCACGTTAGGGATAATGTTACAGTCGCACCCATCTCAACGTCCCCTTTCGATAGTCGAAAGAAAGATGAATACTCTGCGATTTCCACTTTCCACTTCCATGTCGGACTATATGCACATCATGTGAATCTAAGCAGATAAAATAATCAAAAATACTATTACGGTGTTTTATGCATGTCATTCTTACTATACACTAGCTAATTAGTTGTACAGGGGGTGTTTGTTGGAGTGGTGCGAGACAGGTTGGAGGCCTCACTAAAGTTAAATCTGTATAAGTGCTTTGGGTGCGGGCCACCTTGCTTGGGGGGGGGTTAAGGAGATTCCGCGATCCCTGAGTTGAGAGTGACCCCCAAATAAACTGCAACAATACTCAGATGTTGCAACTGCAAGATTATCCTCATTTCACCGGCATAGCCAAGGCAGATCTGTTACTCAGACCTTCTCCACCTGTCGGTGGTTCCAGCCATCACACTGCCTCCACTTCCAGACCTCCTCTTCAGAGAAGCAGGATCAATCCTGCACCATGACCCAGCATCTCTGAGCCTCACGGCCTGGCTCCTGTAGCCCTAGAATTTGGATACTATTCACTGCATTTTTAATGCAAGAAGATTCTATACAAGGCCAGGGCCCCTTCCACGCTTGATTGCTACAAACAGAAGTGGAAGCATTTTACAGTGTGTTGCGGGACACAAAAGATTTCTCTGCTGCGAGTGACTGCATGGAGCTTTTCCCGTACCTGTTCTTGCTGGCCTCGCCCATGTATCTATCTATCAAGGTGCACCTGTTTGCCTTATCCCGTTAGACCTGGACTCAGGCAAGCTCTCCCTGTGGTCGCACAGGCTTGTTAAGGAGTTCTCAAGGGCCTCTTTAGAACCTTCCTTCCAGTGAAGATTCCAGCCCCTTGCATGGGAGCTAGATGTGGTGTTGTCTAGGCTGATGGGGCCTCCATTTGAACCAATTCATCGAGCCCCTCTGAAGTTTCTGTCATGGAAGACTGCTTTCCTGGTGGCGATCACCTAAGCCAGGCGGGTCAGGGAACTACAAGCTCTCTCCTCTAAACCTCCATACTCGTACGTCCCATCCCCTTTCCTCCATAATTGTGGTCGTCCCTCATCATAGTGCCCAGGGATGCGGCCGCTGGCTCTTGCTAGTGAAATGCATTAGGTTACTGTGTCTAACTTTTGTTCCATTTTACTCACCCATTTATTGGAGTGTATTGATAAAATATAAAAGTGTGGTATTCTAAGACTAGATCTACTCTAACTTTTGGTGGATTGCTTTTAGGTCATTTTTTTAGAAGTGTTACCCCTTCACTCCCTCTATGCACTACACTAAGTCTATGATCGACCTGTGTGGCCAACTATCCTGCTTTGTAAAGAGGTTGTGGGATTACAATGTTTGTTCATGTATTGGCATTTCGGGTCTTGAGTATGACTGAAGTCATGTCCTTTGTTGTATAGGCTTCCCTTGTTCTCCCCTTAGGTTTACCACTACGTACAGCTAATTGATTTAGCTTGGGAGGGGGAAGGGTCTGCCTACAGCCCTTTACTGTGTGCGGGCGTGCATGCATGCGTCTGCTCCTGCGTTTGGCTTCGGCCATGTATTGCCACACGATCTTCCCCGGATACTTCCTTCTGTCTTTTTTTGTCTTTGTTTATCAATCAGGTACTCCTACCCGGCACATGTCGACTTCAGCGGGCTTCAGCAGATGCCCAGCCTGCGAGGGACTCTTCCCTACATCCGATCCCAACACTCTTTTCCTCAGCTGCCTTGGCCCCGACCACGGCTGGGAGGGTTGTACCGTGTGCAACGCACTTTTATCGTGTGCTCTGAAGAACAGACTAGCTAGGTGGAGGGAGCTGTTTGAGAAGTCGCCTCCAGAGGACTTGAAGGACTTCATCAGACATAAGTCAAGGCCCAAGGTAGGGCTGCACTTTTCCAGTGCACCCCACAAGGGCGACTCCTTTCCAAGGAACCGCCCGAGCGGGAGGAACCTCTTAGATTCTCGTACCAGCACGAATTGCGAGGCTAATTCAGCTACCGTCCGCCAGGCCGAGGGGTTGGTAGATACTTTCGGAGACAGTGCTGAGGGACCGCAAGATTGTTTTACCAGGTGGACACCCAAGGGGCTCCGCCCTTATACCGGCAAAATGTCTGAGGGGGCGCCTGCATGCAGCACTGTTGGCGGTTCGCCCGAGAGAGACACACCTACCAGGCCTCGACCTGAGGTGCAGGGTAGGTCTCATGCTCCATCGCCATGAGTCCTGGAGGAGGCCGGGCCCAGTGAACCAAGCACCAAGACTTCGGCACGTGGCACACAGCTCAACAAGATGGCCACCGCGCCAGACAAAATGGCAGCAGTCCTACTAGCCGTACCCTTCACAATACTCAAGATGAGGAGATTACAGCTGTACTTCGCAGCCTCATGGAATCAGGAGAGGGGCTCTCAAGCAGAGCTTGTCAGCAATCCTCCTTCACTCCACCCGTACCTCACATGGTGGTCCAGGGAATGCAACCTGCTTAAGGGCAAGCCTTTCCGTCAGCCGGCCCTGCATGGCACCATCACTACGGATTCCTCCCTGGAAGGCTGGGGGGCCACTCTGGAAAGCCACAGTGTCCATGGAGTCTGGACTCTGCAGGAGCAACAGTCTCATATCAAGTGGCTGGAGCTGAAGGCCATCTGGCTACCTCGCAAAGTTTTCCTTCCGTTCATTGGGGGCAAGGTCGTCCTCATCCAGACGGACAACTCCACCAGCATGTACTATGTCAACAGGCAAAGTGGTACCAGGTCTCCTCCACTGTGCAGCCTAGTGATCAGCATGTGGGAATGGGCCCTGGAGAACAACATCTACCTGAGGGCCATACACCTTCCGGGGGAAGCCAATCTGGAAGTGGACATGTTTAACAAACTTGGAGCGGACAATTACGAGTGGCACTTAAATGACCAGGTGGTGATGGAGATCTTCAGCAGATGGGGATATCCTCAGGTGGATCTCTTTGCCTCCTGGGAAAACAAGAAGTGCCAGCAGTTTGCCTCCTGGCAGGGACAGGGCCCTGGCTCCCTGGGCAACACATTCAAGATACAGTGGAACGGCATGACCGGTTATGCCTTCGCACTCACACCCATGGTCCACAGGGTGATCCGCAAGATAAAGGAATCATGTCACCTCAGCATCATTCTGATAGCTCTGTGGTGGCTGGCAAGACCATGTTTCTCGGAGCTGCTCACCCCCATGGTTCTCGGAGCCACCCATTCACCCTCTGATGGGCCCACCTCATCATCTGACACAGCAGGTAGGCTGACACAGCAAGCTGGCAGGGTCATCAACCTGCTCCACAGAAATTAACCCTTGCAGCGCGGTTCCTGAGCAGGTCACGCTGAACAACCTGAGCCTGTCACTGGCTAACCTAGATATCATTCAGGGACAACGGAGTGTTAGGGAGAATTCTCTTATAAGGCTAATTTCCCAAACCTTGCAAGTCCCCCAGCAGCTTTGCTCGATTTTTGGGGTTTGTGTTTTTTCTCCTGCTAAGAGTGAGACTCTTTTCCTCCCACTCTTAGGCATGATTTGAGTGTCTTTGACTTTGTGTGTGCTTATAGGCTATGGGGTTTTTCTTGTACTCCATAGGGTATCATCTAATTTTTTATGTGGATGTTACACAGCACCCTCATTGCAGTAACACAGGGGTGTCATAGTGACCCCCAAACATAGATTCCATACCCTGGACTGACTACTGTCTCCCAGGGCATGTGAAGTCACCATTGACTTTACTAGTCCTAAATTGTGAACAGAACCAGTACAAACCATCATATTGTGGAAGTACTGGAAGCGGTTAATTATATTGCCCCTGGGTCTGTTTTGGAGTTTCCGGCTGGTGGCAGTGGTTACCACGCAAAATATTCCTTAAGAATATTTACTATGGGATTTTCCCATTCATTTTAAACGCCCCACTTTTTGGTGCAATGTTAAAGATACCGCAGGGTTATTTATTTAATATTAAATTCACAGTTGGGTCTTTTTACCAGTACTCTTTTCTAAAATGGCGGTTGTGTCCGTCTCTGTAACTCTGACCAAGGTCGAGCCCTTTGTTCCACTTTTTGGCGGGCTTCTCCACAGAAGCCCTCCAAATGGTGCCACTCTTTCTGGGTTCCACAGGAGGGGTGGAGGGGGGAATTGGCCCCCTGGAATGCGTTGCCTCGGCAACCCAAGTCACACTCTACTCTGATTGGCCCAGTGGTGAGCCGCCCGGCTCACCACTTAGCATGTGTGATTGACAGCTAGGCTGATGAATGGGGGGTTTTCTGCATAAAAGCAGGGCCTTTGGGACTGGAACTTCAGAAGTTGCCCCACACGACCTAAGAATACGAAGAGGGAAGAAGCTGAGCCATCTGCAACGACGACACCACCGGTGAAGCCCTGCTGCAACTACCTCACCACTTTCCCAACGACAAGAGAAAATCTTCTGCTGGACGAGTCTTCTTCCCCTGAGCTGGTGGGACCAACCAGTTCGCCATTTTCACCTTCCAAAGACGTCTCTTGGTCAAATCGCCCGTGCCAAGCACCCCGGCGGCCGGATAGCCAAACTTCACCACTTTGACTGCGAATAAAAGGACCGCTCCTTTTATTGACGAACTCCGTGGCTGGTTTCATCCCTGTGCAGTGCAACGACTCCACGTTTCCTCCTCGACGAGATCCTCTCTTCCCCTGTTCTAAACGATGAACTGCAACCACTGCCAGGAACAACTGCCACCGCTGGAGCTTCCTCTCTGTTTAAGGTACTGTGTCCTGCCTGTCCTCCCTTTCTTCGGTTTGCCCAAGGTGACCCTTAAATCCTTGGCTTGCCAACTGGGTTGGCCCCAGACCTCCTAACTTTACTTTCTTGAATCGCCCCAACCTCTTTTGAACATTCTGTAAAGACTTTTAGTGCATTTTTAAACCGTGTGATCCTGGGCGCATTACGCTTTGCTCCCTTTTAAGTGGGCCTGGCCTATGAACTTTGGCTCCACAGTCTATACTGCCTTTATTCCCTTGCTGAGAACTTCTAAAAGTGTTGGGACCTGTTTTATTTCTATGCTCTGCCTTTTTCTCTCCCTTTAACTGAACTATTGGAGTGCCATCAGGTTATGCGCTCACATCTGTTTAACAAATCGTGGTGTTCTAATTCTGACTTGTCTAATAGTTATTAAGGGAGGTGTGCATACTTTACCTGACTGTGTTTTTAACTTTCTTTTGATTTGGAGTGCTAGTATATTGCCTAAAGTGTACTTTAAATAAATAATTATATACTTTTTATACAAAGCTCTGCTCAGTGTTTGTTTGCTCTACTGTGTTTTTAGCCCTATTGTGTATACTCTATATACTGCCCTACTCTTCTTGAGAGAAGTCTGACTGCTCAGCCACAGCTACCAGGTAAATCTGGGTAGTGCAGACTGCTACCAATTGGGTTTACTGCTAACTCCTGTAGTCTTAATCTTTTTGCAGTGTTCCCCAAGGGAACTGCACAGGATTCTGCCTAACAAGGAGCAAGGCTACTATGAGCCAGTATAAGAGTAAATGGTCTAGGTTCTGTTGATGTGCTCTCCTTCTCTGCACACCTTGCCCACTTGGGTGTGCAAGTGGACACATGCCGAACCTATTTGGCAGCCATAGGGGACCTACATAAATTCAGAGGAGGAGGTCTCCTCTTCCAACCCCGTGGTCAAGCGTCATTTGGCCAGCCTCACCAGGCTCAACACGCCCATCGAGAAACCACACCCCGTGTGGGACCTCAATATAGTTTTAGGCGCCTTGGCACACAAACAGTTAGCCAATGTCGTCCGCGGACATCAGACTAGTCGCCATTAAGACAGCTCTCTTGGTGGGTCTCGCTTCTGCTCGCAGAGTCAGCGAGATCCAGGCTCTGGTAGCATCAGAACCCTATACTACTTTTCACAAGGATAAGGTGGTCCTGAGAATGCACCCCGCGTACCTACCATAGGTAGTTTCTGCTTTCCATCTAAACAAGGCGGTTATCTTACCAATGTTTTTTGCAGATCATAAGGATGAGGCTCAGATGGTCTTGCACTGTCTGGATGTCAGACGCGCACTGCGGAGGTCGAGACCCAGTTATCAGGCATGCAAGGCCTCTATAGCAAGGTGGATGGTTTCAGCCATCAAGGGGGCTTACGAGGGGCAGCACAGACCTCTGCCGGCTAACATGCACGCCCACACTGTCGCAGCCAAGGCCTCGGCTGTCGCTTTACAGCGGCAGGTCATGTGGCAGGTCATCAGCAGGGCGGCCACCTGAGCCTCCCTTTCAGCTTTCTGTAAGCACTACTGTTTGGACGCCAGCTCTAAATCTGATGAGGCTTTTGGACTGGTGATTCTAATGAACTTGTTTTTTTAAGGAGAGTCTCCTTGCCACCATGGGGCTACATTCAGTTGTAATCGCCCATACAGAATGAAGGAAAGGGGACAAGCCGTAAGAGTAATTAATAGTTACTCACCAGAGTGACTAACATACTCTTAGTTCAAATGTCCCACCACACTCCCCCCTAATAATACTGGTGTCATTAGGCAATGTTAAATATTGTCAACGCGTCAATGGGGAATGAGGAGTAGTGCCAGTGGGCGGAGTCAGGGGAGCGCATGCTCCCATGGCCGTGCCCCTGCGCGCCTCTAAATATAAAGAGGAAGAAGGTTCTGTCTCCCGTCCCTTGCGAGGGATGCCCATACAGTATGGAGGAAAGGGGACTTTTGACTAAGAGTACGTTAGTCACTACGGTGAGTAACTTAATTACTTCAGCTATCTGGAAGAACTCAAAACATCTACAAACTCGCCCACAACTAAACCAAACCTTGGCACCTGCCCCACCCATTTACTTTATGGATGTGAAATTGACTTAAATGAAGATCAACTAAAATGGAACTTTGCTCTAATACAACTCACCAACCACTGATCCATTGGTCTGAAGAAATGTCACCTATGCATTGCTAACTGTGTCAATCGGAAAGCTCATCCTCGTCAAGGACAGTCCCTTCCCAATCAAAACCCAATGTGAAGACATTGTAATAAGCTGACTTTTTAAAAATCAGACCATTCGGTGCATCATGCCATGGCCAAGTATCCCACAGAGGACCATGGCAGTCTTCTCCCTAGTGCTTCCCATACGCATTACTCCAACCGCCTCTTTCGGTCCCTCAAGGAACATTTACTTAAAACACATATCAAGAGCCCAAACACTGCAGCTTCCTAATTTTGCAAAGATGAGAGAAGATCATAGCGCCGTTCCAAGCACACCACTGGCTTTTTGTCAAAGGCAGGATACAATTTAAACCCTTTGTCCTCCACTGCAAGAATAAATGTATCCACTAAAAGTCAGCAAAACAAGGTGATGGCTGGAAGGTTTACAATTAGTCTTAACCTCTGGCATTGCTCTGGGCAACCCTCCAGACCATCATTCTTCACCTGCCAAGCCATCACAATATACAAATCAGACTAGGTCCCACCCCAAAAGCGGCAGTCCAGCCCAAACCGCTTTATCACACCCCTGCTGCACGAGACCACAAGAATCCCCAGACATGTTTCAGGCTCCATTGGGCCTCATCAGTGAGGAGTAGCTTGGGTCTCTAGGCCCAGCAGGCACGTGACGCACGTCTAGGCATACCTGTACCACTCAGGGTGACTACAGCATAACAAAAGAGGTGATAGCTGGAAGGTTTAGAATAAATTTTAAGCACTGGCATTGCTCTGGGCAACCCTCCAGATCACTGTTCTTTGCCTGTCACGCCATTACAAAAGGGGTGTAGGACCAAGCCTGATTTGCACATGGTCTTTCCCCTTTTGTAATGGCTTGGCAGGCAAAGAACGATGGTCGGGAGGGTTGCCCAAAGTTATGCCAGAGGTTGAGATGAATTCTAAACCTTCCAGCCACCACCTCTTTTGTTTTGCTTCCCCCTAAAAGCCAGTCAAATCACTTTGATCCACACTTTGATCCACCATCACACAACCTTAGTCGCAGTGCCACGCTTCAATAAGAAAGGCAAGGAGGATTCTCCTTCTCAATTTTGCCAACCAAGCTAAGGAACTCAATGTTCAAGCTGCTTGGCAGAGAGGTAGATCTCCAAGTATTCAGAAAATCTCTCTAAGGGTTTATTTTCACAATATTGAAATAGACCTAGTGTAATGGCGCTTTCAAAGACCAATCTAAGCTGAATGCTGAACCTATTAGTCACCCCTAGGCTTGGACGCAGACCCAGTGAAACTATTCTAATGAACCAGCTCAAATATGGAACTCCCAAAGGTGGGACTTTATTGACTTTAACAGCAAAATATCCATAATAATCTCTGGCACAAAGACTAATCGGGCACCACCCTCACGAGTACAAATAGGGACCCAGACCCATTTGTGTCTACCTTACCAACACTTAAATCAAAGGTAAGTCTCCCCAACATCCTATCCCTGTCACATTTAGGGCACCCTCACCACCACCAAGTCATCATAAAATGGAAGCCAAAACAACACATTACAAAACATCTCAATGGTTAACAACTCAAGTGGACCTTCAATTTCAACCCATTGACACATTGGAACTCTACTATTTCAGCCTAGCCTTCAAAAAACCCAATAACACAGTCCTCGATCACTCCTCTCTTGCCCAACTTATTGATTAACGCTTCAACCTGCTAGCACCTCCAATAAACTTCAACGTTATGCCTGATAGTACCCCTCAATCACATTATCTAAAGTGAAGCCACTCAGCACCCATTGAATATCCTCTTACAACATTAGTTCTGTTACACAAACTCCTCGCCCCTGCTTCCAAGCAGCAGCTCCCCTGTTGTTCCCAGTGCAGTTAACTAATAGAACCTGGGTTTGCAGCTTTGAATAAAACATATGCCCAAGTGTCACATCAACAACCCACATATAACCATACTGGCATTCAGGACTAGTTATTTAGCTTGCATGCACCAACACAACTGGCTTTGCGCCTGGCTGCCCATTTACTCCACTTGCCATTCCCCTAATCACTCAATTTATTTGTAGGACCACGCTCCAAGAGGCCTCCATAAAATGGCATTGGTGCGCTATACAAGACAACTTTACTTTAAGAAATGTATTTCTAAAAGTGCTACTTTTTAGAATAAAATGTGCACCAAGTAGGGTCTTTAGTGTCTTGTTGTGGCTGCATGTATTAATGTATTTTCCCTTCCTGTGTATCCTTGTCGCGATGATTGGGTGGTCAGGTAGATTTGTTTTTCTTTCAATATCCAGTTACTGTTTCAGCATGGCTTCATGATCAACCTGGAAAGTAATGTCCCGTTCCAATTGAAGAAACAGATTCCTGCATTTGTTCAGTAAGGGTACTTTTAATGAACATGAAATTGGCACTTGAAGCAGGGATGGGCCCAAAAGCACTTGTTTTTAAAATGTTAAAAAACATATCTTGGTTGGATGCAGTAATAGTATTGGAAATTGACAATAAAGAAATATCAAGATTATTAAACGGTGTTTGGGAAGTTACTGCTATAGCCCTCCCCATAAAGGACGTGTATAGTGAAAGTAATTGTCTAAATATGAGGAGAGTGCTCAGAACTGCAGCTGTGTCTGACCGAATAGTTGAGAGGACCGCATCCTAGTCACTGACTAGATTTCAGTGGGGTGCCCATAAGAAGGGTAGTGTTTTTTTCACTATATCGTATTTGGCAGTTAGCTGCTGCATGTGCCAAGAGCAGTTTCACAAATGTTAGGTAATCTGGTTTCTTCTCATTGGGCGGTGTGATGATCCTCCAGATGGTGTCAATTCTCCCCAGAGGTGAGACCCTTTCCATGAGGCTAGGTAGGTAATGTTGCTAACCAACAGTCCCCTTAGGGGTAGAAAAATGTGGGCGGACTTCATGGGGAGGAACTCCCTTCCTGGGGATAAGGACGTGAGTCTGGTACACGGATACTTTAACTCCTGACCCAACGAGGTAATAATACCCAAACCTTCTCTACCTATGATCCAGTCTGAAACCATGTGTTGTTGTAAACTGTCAGACAATCCCGCTGTAATGAGTACAGGAACAAAGAAGATCCTGAGCACATCACGATCCAGTAGGAAGAGTATTCTAACAGCTGTTGGCAATCGAACTGATGTTACACTGGGGCAGTCCCCCCACTATTTAAACCAAACAGCAGAAAAGGACTTCGGTCTGTTCAGAATCAAACAAGAGGTTCCAGAGAAGGAGACGGACATGAAGGGTGTGCTTGGTCGTAACACAGGAGCGCTTTGGGGATGTTGGCAGAGTGTTGGCAGTAGTAGTAGTATGTGGCCTTGCAAGTCAGCAGGACGTCTACAGTAGTACTAGAAGAAGAAGGTGGAAACTGTAGGGCAAGCAAGAAACTGAGGAAAGGTGAAACTGGTCCAGTGCCCTAGCAGCCCGGGAGAGGGAGACCGGGCGATACGAAGGAGAATATGGCAAAAAGGTAGAGTGAAATGGAAAAGACTGAGCGTGGGATGCCCAGAGCGTATCTTGATAGTAGACTGGGAGCTGCCATAATTGAAACCAAGAAGAATGTGGTGGTGGCGTGATGTGTGGTGGGTGGACTGCGTGGTCTGCGAGCGATGCTGAAACCTCCAGCACTGGCCTACTGCAGAGATGGGTAGGTGATCACACAAGAAACAGCCAGAAGTGCGAACAGTATGCTACCTGGAAGGGCTTGGCAGTCGGGTCTGCACTGAACGTCCAAACTACCTGTAGCCGAGGCCTGCAAAGCCAAACGGGCCCCACGAAAGAAGGAAGAAACTAAACATTGCAGAACCAGTGAAATGTTCCCTGCTCAGAACAGATAACGTGAACGGGAGAAAGTCTGGGAGGGAGCCGCGGCATAGTGTAAGTTGAAGCCCGTACAAAAGAGACTTAATTTGAACCCTCGGCTGGCGCTAAAACATTTGCCTCCAGACATCGACGATGCATATCCTTTGGAAGTCGTCCTCGAAGATGAACTCTCGGATGCAGGGGTCTTCGAGAGCATCATTGGCGAGAACAGTATTCTGGTGTACAGCCCAGAAACTGCCAAAATCTGGGGCACATGCCTTTGAGCCAGAGGATACCTTTTGTGACACACAACAGTGCGCAAGAGGGTGTCTTCCTTTTGTTTTTGTCAGCACCGGATCCTGCCAAGAGTCAGGGCCACTTTGAAAGCAACAAAACGCACGTCTTTACTAAAAAGAGAAGGAAGAGAAATCTTTGTTCCAACTCGATATGAAAGATGCTGGCCTCAAGAGTCCAAAGAGTAATCGACAAGCCTCTACCTCATCCCAGTCGGACAAGGAAGAGATCGTAGAGAGCCGAGGAAACCCTTGGAGGGGAACTACCAGATTTTTTAAAGAAGCTGAAGATAAGATAGCCTGGAAGAGGCTTACAACGAACTGGAGAGCACGCTAGGAGAATGTTAGGGAGAATTCTCTTATAAGGCTAATTTCCCAAACCTAGTGAGTCCCCCAGCAGCTTTGCTGGATTTTTGGGGTTTGTTTTTTTCTCCTGCTAAGAGTGAGACTCTCTTACTCCCACTCTTAGGCATGATTTGAGGTATGTCTTTGACTTGTTATGTGCTTATGGGCTATGGGGTTTCTTTTTACTCCATAGGGTATGATCTGTTTTTCTGTATGTGGTACACAGCACCCTCAGTGCAGTACCACAGGGGTGTCACAGTGACCCCCAAACATAGACTCCATACCCTGGGACGGACTACTGTCTCCCAGGGCATGTAAAGTCACCATTGTCTTTACTAGTCCAAAATTGTGAACAGAACCATTACAAACCATCATATTGTGGAAGTACTGGTAAGGGGTAATTCGATTGCCCCTGGGTCTGTTTTCGAGGGGGCACTGTCTCGTCCCCCCTCGTCGAGTTTCTGGCTGGTGGCAGTGGTTACCACGCAAAATATTCCACTGGAATATTCTCTATGGGATTTTCCCATTCATTTTAAATGCACCACTTTTTGGTGCAATGTTAAAGATACCACCGGTTTGGTGTCCAGTCATAATGTCGAATACAATAATATCGAAAGTCAAAATGTCGAAAATAAAAATGTTGAAAATAAAAATGTCGAATTACAAAAATGTCGAATTTTTTTCGATTTTTTTTTTTCGAAATAATGTTTAAATAAATAATTAATTATATTTTATAAAACATATTTTTTTTAAATGGTTAAAGGTATATCCATGGTGAGTGGGAGGGATGGGGAGGAGGGGGGGGGTTGGGGTAGGGGTTTGGGATGGTTTTTTTTAATAATTAATTATTTAATTAATGTTTTATTAAATACTTTTTTACAAAAATTAAAGGTATATCCATGGGGGGTGTTGGGGGGGATGGGGAGGAGTGGAGGGTTGGGGTAGGGGTTTGGGATGGGGGGTTTGGGGGCCCCCCCACAATAAAAAACGTTAGTATATGTGATATTTTACATAGTTATTTTAACATTGGTTTTTCGATTTTTTTCGACATTTTATTTTCGAATTATTGACTTTTTCTATTATATGTATGTGTTTTCGACATTTTTGTAATTCGACATTATTTTTTCGATATTATGACTATAAACCCACCGGTTTATTTATTTAATATTAAATCAACGGTTGGGTCTTTTTGCCAGAACTCGGTTCTAAAATGGTGTTTGTGTCCGCCTCTGTAACTCTGACCAAGGTCGAGCCCTTTGTTACACTATTTTGGCATGCTTCTCCGCAGAAGCCCTCCAAGTGGTGCCACTCTGTCTGGGTTCCATAGGAGGGGTGGCGGGGGGGGAATAGGCACCCTGTACTGCGTTGCCTTAGCAACCCAAGTCACACTCTACTCTGATGAGCCTAGTGGTGAGCCGCCCGGCTCACCACTTAGCATGTGTGATTGACAGCTAGGCTGATGAATGGGTGTTTTTCTGCATAAAAGCAGGGTCTTTGGGACTGGAACTTCAGAAGTCGCTGCAGGATCTAAGAATCCGAAGAGGGACGAAGCTGAGCCATCTGCAACGACGACACCACCGGTGAAGCCCTGCTGCAGCTACCTCACCACTTTCCCGACGACAAGAGAAGATGTTCTGCTGGACGAGTCTTCTTCCTCTGAGCTTGTGGGACCAACCAGTTCACCCTTTTTGCCTTCCAAAGATGGCCCTTGGTCGAATCGCCCGTGCCAAGCACCCCGGCGGCCGGATAGCCAAGCTCACCACTTTTGACCGCGAATAAAAGGACCGCACCTTTTAATCGGGGACTCCGCGGCTGGTTTCATACCTGTGCAGTGCAACAACTCCACGTTTCCTCCTCGACGAGATCCTCTCTTCCCCTAGTCGGAACGACGAACTGCAACCACTGCCAGGAACAACTGCCCCCGCTGGAGCTTCCTTTCTCTTTAAGGTACTGTGTCCTGCCTGGCCTCCCCTTTCTACAGATTGCTAAAGGTGACCCTTAAATCCTTGGCTTCTATACTGGGTTGGCTCCAGACCTCTAACTATATCTTTTGACTCACCCCAACCTCTTTTGAACACTCTGCAAAGACTTTCAGTGCACTTTAAACCGTGTGATCCTGGGCACATTTTGCTTTGCTCCATTTAAAGTGGGCCTGGCCTATGAACTTTGGCTCTACAGTATAACCTGCCTTTCTCCCCTTGCTCTGAACTCAAGTGTTGGAAACTGTTTTAGTTAATGGTCTGCCTTTTTTCTCCCTTTTTAACCTAAACTATTGGAGTGCCATCTAGGTTAAGCGCTCACTCCTGTCTTAACAAATAGTTGTGCTTTAACCCTGACTTGTCTGATAGTTATCAAGGGAGGTGTATATATTTACCTGACTGTGTTTTAGATTACTTTTCATTGAGAGTGCTAGTGTATTTTACTAAAGTGTGTTTTAAATAAATAACTATATACTTTGTATACAAAGCTCTGGTCAGTGTTTGTTTGCTCTACTCTGTTTTGGCCCTATTGTGTATACTCTGCATACTACCCTACTCTTCTTGAGAGAAGTCTGACTGCTCAGCCACAGCTACCAGGTAAATCTGAGAGGTGCAGACTGCTGCCAATTGGGTTTACTGCTGCTCCTGTAGTCTTAATCTTTTTGCAGTGTTCCCCAAGGGAACTGCACAGGATTTTGCCTAACCGAGAAGGAAGTCATTCTCCTAGTCCAACCTGGAAATCGTGCAACTTTGTTTCTTTTTGTTGTGAACTTTAGAATCTCTCCTTTGTTTGCGAATCTTGGAACATTTCCTGAGCTTGAGAACGCTGCACCTTGAGAGATTCATACCCAGGAGAAAGGAGTCATTCTCCTGGGCTTGAAAAAGAACTATTTTTCTTATATTAGGATGTGTGTGTAAGTGGTAGGGATAGAATAGGAGTTTGGACTAGGACAGTGAATTTTTGATGTGGAGTGTACAGACTTCGTGACTGAGTTTTAGTTTGTTTGAGGTAGGGAAAGCACCTTTAATTAGGGATAGGTAGGTTTGTTTATCCTATATATGTCTTTAACAATCACTTAAGCGCTGTTTGGTCAGACTCATTCCATGCCGCCACTGTGGATAGCTGAGAGACGGGGAAGAAATTCTAGTGATTGTATGCTCTGCAGAAGGAGTTATAGTTTGAACGACTCACACACCCACATTCATGCTGGAATAGGAATATGATTGAAAGTAGGAAATAGTTTCTTTAAGGTGTCCGTTCCAACTGGCATCTCCTGGTAGAGCCCTTGTACTATGCAACTTTTTCAGTGTGGGTTAAATTTAAGTTTGAATTCTTTTTGTAGTTTTTTTTTTAAATTAATACTTTACTGTTTTTCCCTCAGCGCCAAAAGTGAACCAACACAAAAGCAACTTATGTGAAGTCACGTGGGAGCCAGTACAACCAATGAAAGGAGATAACATTGTTTATATTCTTCAGCATTCCACTGGCAGGGACTTTGAGCAGGTAAGTGATATATTTACATGAAGTGGATCACAACACCATGATGTTTTTTGTTCATGAGTCATCACACCATCAATCAATAAGAAATTCACTTGGTTACCATTGGATTATGCACATTTTGGTGACCATTTGATTGCACTTCGAACATACTCATATTCGTTTACTCAGTCTTCATTTGTCTTGATAGTGAGCATTTCATAGATCAGGTCTTTGTCATTCATAGCTAAATAGGACTTCATAAAGACCTCCGCAGTGTTTGGCACTTGGCAAAAGCAGCATGCTACAGTTGCAATTTGAAAAAACACACCCAACTTCCAAATGGTGAGAAAAAAATAGCTGGTGTTAGGCAGAAACCTGTGCAGTTCCCTTAGGGACCACTGCAAAAGGCTTAAGACTACAGGTGTTTGCAGTAAACCCAATTGGTAGCAGTCTGTACCACCCAGATTTACCTGGAAGCTGTGGCTGAGCATCCAGACTTCTCTCAAGAAGAGTTAGACAGTATGTACAGTATACAAGATAGGTACCAAAATACAGTAGCACAAGCAAACACTGACCAGAGCTTTGGTAACAAAGTATATAATTATTTATTTAAAGACACACTTAGAAACACTCCAGCACTATTATTGTAAGCAAATTCAAAACACAGGCACTATTAATATATATACATCCCTTATTCCTTATTAGACAAGTCTTAGTTAACACCACTTATTTCCAGATAGAGGTGAGCGCTTAACTAAAGATGGCACTCCAATAAGTTAAGAAAAAGGGAGGGAAAAGGCAGAAATTAGAAAAGCACACAACACAATACTTTAGAAGCACTCAGCAAGGCAGGAAAGTCAAAGTCTACTGGTGAGCCCAAAATTTCAGAGGCCAGGCTCCCTCTTGGAGAGAGTAGAACACCAATGCGCCCAAGATCACACAGTTTAAAAGGCTTGGAAAGTCTTGCAGAGAGTTTAAAAAGGAATCAGTTCAGCTCAGAAAAGTTCAGTTAGCCAGCCTAGGGCCAACCCAAGTGGTAAAATGAGGATTTACGAGATACCACACACAGGCCGTTGCGAGGAAGGCCAGGCGGACACAGTACCTTGAAAGTGGAGAGAATCCTCCAGCGGGGGCAGTTGTTCCTGGCAGTGCATGCAAGTCGCGGCGTCGTCCAGAGGAAGAGAAGATCTCGACGTGGAGGAAAGCTGAAGGTCGTTGCACTGCCAGGGAAGAAACCAGCCGCAGAGTTTTCCGGTTAAAAGGTACTACCCTTGCGGTAGTGGTAAAACGTGGTATCCCGGTTGCCGGGGTGCTTGGCACAGGCAAGGCGGCCATGAGATGATCCGGGAAGGTGAAAAGGCGGGCAAACTGGTTATCCCCACCAAGTCAAAGGAAGAAGACTCTTCGGGATGAAGATCTCCTCTGTCATTGGAAGAAGTGGTGAGTCGGTTCAGCAGGGCTCCACCGGTAGTGTCGTTGCAGGTCGGCTCAGCTTCTCTCTCTTTGGATTCTTTGGTCCTGTGGCGACATCTGAAGTCCCAGTACTCAAAGCCCTGCTTTTATGCAGAAAACCCCCATTCATCAGTCCTAGCTGTCACTCAAACATGCTAAGTGGTGAGCCGGGTGGCTCACCACTGGGCCAATCACACAAGAGTACGACTTGAGTTGCTGAGGCAACTCAGTCCCGGGTGCCTAAACCCCCCTCCCACACATCCTGTATACCCAGACAGAGTGGCACCACTTTTGGAGGCTTCTGTGGAGAAGCCCGCCAAAAAGTGGAACAAAGGGCTCGACTTGGGTTGGAGTTACAGAGGTGAAAACAAACACCATTTTAAAACAGTCCTGGCGAAAAGACCCAACCGGGGAATAATTATTAAATAAATAACCCGGCAGTATCTTTAACATTGCACCAAAAAGTGGGGCGTTTAAAATGAATGGCAAAAATCCCATAGTAAATATTCTTAAGGAATATTTTGCATGGTAACCACTGCCACCAGCCAGAAACTCTACGAGAGGGGACTGCACAGTGCCCCCTCGAAAAACAGACCCAGGGGCAATCTAATTACCCCTACCAGTGCTTCCACAATATGATGGTTTGTACTGGTTCTGTTCCCAATTTAAGTCTAGTAAAGTCAATGGTGACTTTACATGCCCTGGGAGACAGTAGTCAGTCCCAGGGTATGGAGTCTATGTTTGGGGGTCACTATGACACCCCGTGTTACTGCACTGAGGGTGCTGTGTAACGCACTTACCAAAAAATCACATGAAACCCTATGGAGTAAAAGAACCCATAGCCCATAAAACACATTACAAAGTCAAAGGATATCTCAAATCATGTCTAAGAGTGGGAGAAAAAGAGTCTCACTCTTAGCAGGAGAAAAAAATACCCCCAAAAATCCAGCAAAGCTGCTGGGGAACTCACTAGGCTTGGGAAATTAGCCTTAACAGAGAATTCTCCCTAAAAGCCAGCCATCACTCGATTATCTTTGAAGTATGTAAAAGCACATCTCAGTTTGGCAAACATTTTGGTATAATTATCTGAGTGACAGATGGCATTGTGGAGGCAGAACATTGTATCCTTCTGCTCTTCTCTCAGGTGCCGTTTTTGAGCTACTATTCCTTTTGGCTCCTCGGTGGGGCTTTATCACCAAACTTGGCCTTGTAGGAGCCAATGTATGCTTTTGTTACAGTTATATGGGGTCGGCCATGCAGCAGGCAGTGCACACCTAAAGTCCAGGAAGCTGGGAGAGGATTGGGAAGTGCAAGACCGTGGAATCCATCCCTCTACCTTTGCGGTTCTTCTTCAACCATGTCTGTCAATTCCCAAGTCTCTCTGCTTGGAGTTTGGAAAAGGGGCCTGCTGTGCCAAAGAAGTACCCTTTAGCAAAGCCAAAACTGTTGTCTTTGCCAAACCTTGTTTTAATGTTACTGTAGATGTGGGATGGTGTAGGCTTGAGCTCGCTTAATAAATGTGAAACACTTAATAAAATGTACTATACTGTTTACAGTTTGGAATTTAATTGTTCAAGAAATATTTTTTAAAAACTAGCCTTGCACTTGATATAACAATCACCTCCATTCTAGTAATATGTAGCATATAGGGTAAAACAAAGAATATTCAAAGGTAATTTTCACACTGTCACAAACCAAAATAAACCATTTGTGGTATATGGCTGCCAGAGTGTAATCTATCTTGGGTTCTTTTAGCACTTGATAGAATGTGTATTGTTTGCCAAAAGTGCTCTCTAGGATCTTCCTAACTGATGATTAGTGACCTGCCTTCGGGACATATTTAGGGCTCTGATCCTCTTTGGTGGTTTGTTGGTTTGAAGGAATATGCGTATCTACTCTGTTTAATGCAGTGGACAGATGACCGCAGCATTTTGTAATATCTGCTCATTTTAATGTGAGTGGCAGGCAAGGTGTTGCAAGAGAGTAAGCATCTTGATGAGGGGTGTCTGATGACTGGCTAATTTCTGCCCTATTTCTCGTCTACCCTTTCTGTTGAAGCTCTTAGAGCGTGCAGTATACTCAAAGGTTTCTACCTATCTCAACCTTTACTCTCTTCTGCCTCCACTGACACTGCGCTTTGTGAAGGCATTGTGAGTAAGAAAAGACAACTGGTTCAAGTTTTCTTGAACATGTTTTATTCAACTTAAAAAGGTAAGGTGGATGGATATCTTGCCCTTTGCGAAAGTGGGGTCGCCCTACCGAAAGAAAACTAAGAATAATCTACGTCAGGAAGTCCAATGTAAAACAGCTGTTGGTTTCTAAAACCTATACTTGCTCTCACAACTAACTGCATACAATGTGTAGGGATGTCAGCATCAAACAGGAATAGTGTTCAAAGTTCAGAGCTTCGTCTATCTCTCTGGCTTGTAATCCGCTCCCCTTCTCCAAGTTCAAAGTAGTTAATCAAATACAGGGGTTCTCTTCCCCAAATTCAAGGTATTTCATCAAATACAGGAGTTCCCGTCCCCCAAGTTAAAATCTTCCAGCTTTGAAGACAATACTTGACTTAAGTATGATAACAGTGTCTTGGCACAACACAGACTTCTTCATAGGTGTTTTCAGTTGCTTTACCATTTAGGGTCTGCCGATCTGTTATTTATGTTATGTTATTTTGCATTTATATAGCGCCTGATATACCATTGGTATGGTCTGAAGGCACTGGTAGGTTGAACGCCCTTGGGAACCGAAGTTCAGGTCAGTAGGGAGAGTAGAGAGAGTCCAAAAGTGCGTGTGCGCACCAGGTATGTGTGCAGCTGGTGCGGAATTCAAGTGGTAGCTGCTTCCTAGCTGTAGGTGTGGTGGTTGAGAGATCAGGAGTATGTGTTCGCTCTGGTCGGCTTTATCCAGAACGAGTGTGGCTGTGTTACGCTTGAGGAGAACGCCTGGCTGGGGGTGTGAAACCAGAAATGTTTACTTAGAGTGATGTGGAGTAAGCGGGAGATGTAGATATGAGAACAGTTATACCGAATGGTGTCATAGTATCTCTGTGTTCTAGATGAGTGGTGGTGTAAGGGAGAGAGTAAGCGTGGGGTGTGGTATGATGTATGTTTTCAAGTGTTTCCTTCATTCCAAAGCATATTAAGTATGTCACGCTGTTACATGTGGGCAGGTCCGTCTATGCATTTTTGTTCATTTCAGGTTGTTCGATTGTCCTACACATTTACGTCTTATTCATGTGCTCTGGTTCACGTTGCAAGCTCTAGTCTGACCTTCATTCTCCGGTGTGCTTCACGCATGCTCTCATGTGTTCCATCCGAATGCAATCCTGTCCTTCTTGTGCATGCACACCAGTCTACCCCGCGCTTATACTTTTGTCGGCTTACGCGCTCATCTGCTCAAACACTCATTCACTCCATATACACATCCGCTCCATACGCTCATCCACACTACACATTCACTTTTTTCGCTCTCCTCATTCATCCGCTCTCGACACTCATCCACTCTTCACACTCATCTGCTCTCTAGGCGCAGTTGTCGGTGTTAGGCAGTATCCTGTGCGGTGCCCTTAGGGACCACTACACACAATTAAGACCACAGGTGGCAATACAAGTTTTACCTTTGGTACAATCCTGTACTACTATGTCAGAGTGGTAGCAGTGGCGGTGCAGCAAGGCTTATCTCAAGAGTATATGAGCAGTAGCAGAGATTACACAAAGGGACCACAATTGCTGTGACTCAAGCAAACACTGACTCAAGGTTTCAGGTAGAAAAATATAAGTACATTTATTTTAAAACCATTCGTTATAAACACAACACTTCTATTAAACTTAAACAAAAACCACACGTTAAATATACTACAACTGACCAATTCACTTTGTACAGAATGTCTCAAGGTAAGTACCCTGTGTTTGAAAGAATCAGTGTTACGAACAAAACACGTTACCGCAAATACGATTGCGATCACTTTTTGACAGTTCGGTCTACTAAATAAACGCATATCCGTGACATGAAATGCTACTGGGGCAAAAACACACTTAGCACCTGAGATACTCAGAGGGAGTTGGAGGCAAAAATCACAGGCAATAATTTGGTTAGGCAGACAGAATCGAGAAACGCTCAGAGACAAGAGTTCAAAAGTCAAAGGGCCGGAGCCAGGGTCAAGTGACAGCGGGGGCCTGTTGCCGAAGATTACACAGTCAGATAGTGCACAATTCAACGTAGCCAAGAGTACTTCGATATTGTCAATGTTCGGAAGCAAAAGTTATAAGGAGGAGGGAAGACGAGGGCAAGCCTTGGAGATGAAGCAAAAGGGATTCACCCAGTTTCCTCAAACAGAACACAGTACCTTATTCTGATGGTGCAGCTGGTGCCCTGGCAGTTGTTCCTGTTGGTTTCCTGCAGACCCATGATTCCTGGAGCTTCGTTGTGAAGGAGGATGTCTGAAGGGGGTCTGCACCACAAAGGGATGAAGCCGGCAGCAGCGAAAAACGAATAAAAGGTGCGCTCCTTAAAAACAGGAGAGGCTCTTCAAATGGCTATCCGGACCACTTCAGCAGTGTGCAGCGATTTTGACCAAGGAAGAGGATCCTCTGGCTGTTGAAGATGAGCAGGTTATCCCCACCAGGCTCAAGGGAAGAAGACTCCGGACTGGATCTTCTCTTAGTCATTGAAGGGTAGATAGCTCAGGACTGCAGCAGGGCTTCACCGGGATGGGATAGTTGCAGCAGCCGTTGTTCTCTCTGCTTCTCTTCGGTTCCTTGTAGTTCCAGTGGCGACTCTCTGACTTCTAGCCCAAGAGACCTGCCTTTTATGCGCAAAAACCCCCATTCACACAGCCTGGCTGTCAATCAGCCAGCAGCGGGGTTGTCCAGCCTAGACAACCACCTCAGCCAATCAAGGCAAAGTGTGACTTGTGTTTCCTAGGATACCCTGTGCAGGGGGTGACTACACCCCTCCCTCACATTCAGCCCACCTAGACACCCAGGCGCCTGGTGGAGGGCTTCTGAGCAGAAGCCCGCCAAAAGACGGTGAACAAAGAAGGCGAACCTAGTTTGCCGCGCAAAGTAAAACACAAGAAGGACTTTAACAAAAAGAAATGGCGGATAAGCCCAACTGGAGCCAAAAGAAAGACGATTTGGCCAAGCGGGTTTATGTTCGAGGCTAATATATATATAATAGCCAAGAACAATACCATTTTTATCTAATATAATCACGGTAGAAAAGTTGGGGTAGATACCACTGCCACCAGCCAAGTCTAAATGTTAAGAGCGAAACAATGCTCTAGCAGGTACAGATAAAAAGGGATGGGAGTTAACCCTTCCCAGTACTCCATGGAAGATGGGGTGTACTGGATCTGTGGTTAAATGACTATGTAAAGTTAATGGCAACTTTACCCTTTTCTGGGGGACTATAGTCAGCCTCAGAAATGGAGTCGGGGGAAGTCTCAAAGACAACCCTGTGCAACGGCACTGAAGGTGCTGTGTGACACACAGAAAGAAGGGGGCTACTGAAGTGGTGTACTTCAGAGTCCACAATCATAAAAACAGAGAAATACACATGGCAAAACATAGGTAAGCGTGGGGGAAAAGCTCACACTCTTACCAAGTGGAGAAAAATAAACTCCAGAAGTCCAGCAAAGCAGCTGGGGGACTCACTAGGTGAGGGAAATTAGCCATGAATGAGAATTCTCCCTAACAGTCGGACCACACTGTCCACCCATTACAGGTCACGCAACAGGTACCCTTCCTTGACTGCTTTTCCTTTGACACCAATTCACTGCTTCACCTCAGCAGTGAGGTTTGCCTCAGCCAAATGTGTCACACTCGCCTGACATAGTATTTGGCTTGGATAACCACCTTGCACTTGTTAAACATCCTTATATTTCCTTGACTCCTGCCAATGCTTGTTTATACAGTTATTTGCACCAGTTTGGGATTTTTTATATCCTGCATTCAACTCCTTGTTCTCTTTTGGCTTTGCTTGCACTTGTTTCAGTTAATCCAGGCATTTATTTCCATGTGGTTTCAAACTTTGCTTTCAATAAAGTTCAGTCTTTCTTTCACTCCTTTCTATATTCCCAAGTATTTCCAACTAGCGTTTAATCCGTTCTGGATTAGAAATACCTTGCTTTCAATTGGTTCGGTATTCAAAATGTGCTTTTAACATGCTTTCCTTCCATGCAGCATCACTGACTGCCAGCCTTGTGTTCCCCCTCTCTGGTTTCATTCAATGGTCGTTCTTACGGCTCCTAGCGAGTCCTTCCACTCCCACAGGTTCCTGGTTCTCTGTGCGGTCGCTCGCTGTTAGGAAAGATTTCCATTTATGGGTAATTTTCCCTCCAGTTGTGAACCACCCCACCCCCTACATTTTTATGTTGTCTGACCATCCTAGCCTGACTTTTGCCATTGGAGCCCAGCCTTCTGCTGGCCTTTTGCCGATTTTGTTATGGGGAAACTGACATGCCCTTAAGACTGTCAGTACTGGGAGACTTTGTTTCCCTTAGTCTTTCACTTTGTGGCTATTTCTTAGTAACATTTTATAAGTGCACAATGTACCTTCCAGTACAGTGCGCTGGGGTCTCTTTTTAATTTTTAAGGCCCTAGACACCCTCAAAGGATTTGTGGTGAATGTACAAGTGAGTCCAGGACAGAGCTGGTGGTAGCTGTTATTCTTACATATTTTTCACTCTTTTCTATGGTCCAAACCACATTTGGCCCAGGACAGTAGCCTGTGCCCAAAATGTCCATGCCACGAGGTCCTTTGTTCTGTCCTTTGGCCATCTTGTCCCTTTGCCTTCCCCAGGTCGAGCCAACCCGACTCGTGAAATTCCTTTTTTGGTCATGCAAACCCCTGTGCAAACCGAAGCTTTCATGGGCTTCTGCATGCCTTGCTTGTGTGCGCCCAGGATGTGGGCTGGAGCTGTCTAGTTCCAATACACATCCTGGGTGCCAGGATATCTGGTGTGCTGGGAGTGACTGCGACCACCATGGTCTGTGATTGGTCCACGTTTGGGATGGCTGAATGTGAGCAGATCTCTTATTGGCTTGTCTTTGTTTTGGTACGAAGGAGATTCTGGATAAGAGAATTCCAGTTGGATCTTCTGATTTCCCACCGAACTTGGTAAAGGAGCCAAGTATCCTGAACCGCTGAAGCAGATCCGTGAAACCGCTGGTGACCCGCTGGATTGTTTGGCACCCTGAGCCCGCTGTTGTCCCATCAAAGCCCCTGTTGGAATAGTGGGACCAACTGTTCTTGGCACCTCCTGCTTAACCTGTAAGCAAGCCTTTTCGGAAGTGTCCCTGGACCGCCCAGTGAACTGACCAGCTTGTACGGGACCTTTGTCCTGGAACCATCGTGAATTTTGACTTGAGCCTTTGGAGACTCTAAACTCTGGGTATAAAGCACTCTCCGGCCGCGTTTCGTACACCTAGCATTCCTATGTCTGCAATTAGGAGAGTATGCCTTAACCCGAGCCTATGCGGTCACCATGTCACCCAGCTGTGGTGACGAACTTTGTGGGTCCCTTGCCACCACAGAATCATTCCCGGAATGCAGCCTCTGAAAGCCGCGTAATTGCAGGATTTGAATCTGCAAACAATCCTGACTTGACTGACAAAGTTTGGTCCAGAGTGTGCCGAAGTTCGGTAAGTACTTGCACCCCTTACCGGTGGCTCCTGGCGCATCCAAAGACTTTTTTACGCACAAGTGTCCCCTACAAGTGTCCCCTCAAGTCCAATCTTCTTTAACAAGGCTGTGCTACCCAGCTATTCCCAATTCTTGGAACCTGTTCTGTCTTTTTGGGGAGACCCTCCTTGAATAGTGGGAACTTATTCTTCACTGCCTCACCCACCTTCTTTAGTCGCTACAGCCCTTTGAAGAGATCATGTTTTGAACTTAACCGCACAATTGCATTTACTAGCACCAAATGTACTTTTGAGCTCAAGGCTCCACTCATTTTACGGACTAGACTGCCTCTTAGCTAGGGTTTGAATTGTGAAGGACTGCCTAAAACATATTCTCACTGTGTGACACCTTTCTTTGCAGGTTGTGGATCTATACTGTGCAATAATCTTACGTCGCGCCCCCTTTCCTCCATACTGCATGGATGTCCCCTCCAAGGGATGGGAGACGGAACCTTTTTCACCAGAAAAAACGTTCTTCCCTTTTAAATTTAGAGGTGCGTGGGGGTGCGGCCCAGGGAGCATGCTCTGCCCTGACTCAGCCCTCCGGCGCCACACCTCAGTCCCCTTTTCCGCTTTGACAGGAACTGGCCAAATTCACCAGCACTCCTGGGTTTGGCTTCGGCCATGTTATTCCACACATGGATACTTCTTCTCTTTGCCTTTTTTTCTTTTTATCATTCAGGTACTCGGTCCTCAGGCGTCACGCTACTCCCCGGTGCATGTCGACTTCCACGGGGTTCAGCAAGTGTCCATCCTGCAACAGGCTCTTCCCAGCTTCAGACCCCCACACCCTCTCCCTACGTTGCCTTGGCCCAGACCACGGTTGGCAAGCTTGTACAGCATGTTGCTCGCTGTAAAGAAAGAAAGCGCTGAAGAATAGACTAGCAGGTGGAGGGAGCTATTCCAGAAGTCGCCTCCAGAGGACCTCAAGAACTTCATGAAACATCGAGCCAAGACCAAGGTAGGGCCGATATTATCCATCGCACCCTGCAAAAGAGACTCCTTCCCAGGGACTCTCCCGCGCGGGAGGGACAGGTCAGGTCCTTGTACCAGCACGTGCACCAAGGCTGCTGCAGCTACCGGCTGAGGGCCGAGGGATCCTTGGATCCTCCCGGTGGTAGTGTTGAGGGACCGAAAGGTCCTTGTACCGGATTGTCATCCGAGGGGCTCTGCCCTTGTACCGGCCATATGGCAGAGGGGGCGCCTAAACGCAGCTCTACCGACCCTCGGGTGGAGGGAGTCACACCTACTGGGCCTAGGCCCGAGGAGCAGGGTAGGCCTTGTGAACCACACACAAGAGTCTTGGAGGAGGCCGGGCCCAGTGGGCCGAGCAACACGTCTCAGGCATGTGGCAGGCAGCTCGACAAGATGGCCGCTGCGCCAGACAGAGGCACCCGTCCGACGCCATTTCAGGAATTCTGTGAAGAACAAGTGTCAACGTGAGACTGGCCGCAACCAGGTACTTGGCCTACAGCCTATCCCTCTTTTGTGCAGGGCAGCTTCCCACTGCGTCCATATGGGCAGGGTACACAGCAGCTCTGAGCTACCCCGGCAGCACCCCCTGCCGCCTCGTCGGCCAGTGAGGAGGGGTTCTTCGAGAGGTTCCTCTGCCTCATGAAGTCACCTCGGATTGGGGTTATCCTCAAGGACGCCATCAGGGATGTCCACCCCGCAATGCTAGCGGCACCACAAGCGCCTCCGACGGCGCCTCGGACGCAGGCACACCCCTGCCTCCGACCCCCTAGCCGATGCCTGAGGCGGTACCGTACCAGCCTCCTCAGCCTCCGACCGCGGTCCCTGTACACCAGCCTCTGGCGCCACCTACTCCTCCTCCTCAGGATCCTCCTGACCCACAGGATATGGATGAGGAGGAGGATCCGGATACGCCATTTTCGGCCAGTGCCTTCCCCGAATGTCTTGCTGGGCTGGCAGAGTATCTGGGCCTCCCCCAACCTGAGGTCGAGCAGCCGGCACAGGGGGTTCTGGCTGAAGTCCTCACGCAACGCCCCTCTGCAAAAAAAAAATTCCTTTGCAGACCGATGTCTCCCTGGCCAAACAGGGTTGGCTCAAGCCCCACTCGGCCCAACCGGTCAATCGACGCCTGGAGGCCAGTACAGGCAGATGGTCGGGGGGGATATACTCTTGCTCTCGGCCCATCCTCAGCCACACTCCTCGGTGATCGCTGCGGCATCACTATATTCCAAGCCTTAGCCGTCCTCAGCCTCCTCCTCTGCGGCGTTGCTAAGCAAGGAGGAGAACATTTTGGAGGCATACAGGAAGAAGCTTTATTCCAACGTGTCCTTGGATCTTCGTCAGGCCAATGCAGATGCCATGCTGGCTGCCGGCAACCAAAGATTATGGCGGGAAATTGCAGATTTCCTCCCAGAACTCGCTACTCAAAGCCAATCGCGCTTTACGGCGGGGCTGGCCGAGGCCAAGCTGGTGGCGCATGACCTCATTGAATCCAACGTGGCCCATATCGACAACTCTGGCGGTGCCATCTGTATCGCCACAGACATGAGGACAGCCTGGCTCCGGGCAACAAAATTCAACCCGGACGTCCAGGAACGCATATGAGATCTTCCGTTCGAGGGGTTGGGACCTCTTCCACTCCTCCACAGACGAGGAGCTGGACAAAAAGAAAAACAGCTCACAAACGGCCAAGTCTTTATCCATCCTAACAAAGACCATGCCCAAAACGTACACCCAATATCAGCAGCGCTTCGACAGGGGTCGTACGTACAGAGGGCTCCGCAGCTTCCAGGAAGGGAGGTCCAGGCAGCCGGACCACTCGCCGTCTCGGAGCTGGCACAAGCAACAAAAAGGGGCAGGGGGTAAGGGCTTTTTCCAGTCCCCCTCTGCCACAACAGCCTCAGAGGGAAAGAAGGCATGACACGCCCCTTCGGGTCCAGGTATCTCCAGTGGGGGGCAGGCTGGCTCTCCACGCACATTTCTGGCACCAGAATTACACGGACCCCTGGATCCTCTCTGTAGTATCCACGGGGTACCGCCTCCCTATCCCAGCCTCTCATCCCTCCTTCCCTTCCCTCCACTCCACAGGTTGGGACAGCAACTCTTTTGGCGGACATCCGTTCGCTCGTAGAGAGCCAGGCAGTAGAGGAAGTCCCATCCTCCCAGCGAGGCTTGGGGTTTTACTCCAGGATTTTTGCCATTCAGAAGAAGAACCAGGCGGGCCTGAGAGTTGTGCTGGACCTTTCCACCCTCAACCTCTCCTTAACCCTGCAAAAATTCAAGATGGTTACGGATGTGCTCCCTGGATCTGAAGGACGCGTACCTACAATTCCCGATTTGGAAGCCTCATCGTTCTTTCCTATGGTTCAGGATCACGGGCTACCATTTTCAATAAAAGGTCCTTCCTATTGGCCTCAACTTGGCCCCTTAGTCTTTACCAGGCTAATGAATACGGTGGTGGCCCTCCTGAGAGCGCAGGGCCTACACATCTACCCATACCTCGACGGCTGGCTCATCAGGGCTACATCTCCGAATGCGGTTCACCACTCGTCCCATGCCCTTATGAACTCTCTGCACGATCTGGGCTTCTCACTCAATCTCAAGACGTCACAGCTGCAGCCCACGCAGACGCTGACATTCTTGGGCCTCAGCTGGGACATGTGCTCCGAGAAGGTATTTTCATCAGAGGACAAGATCTCTGCCATCAAGAGGGCCACCAACCACTTCCTCAGCAGAGAGGTGACCTCGGCATGGTGGTACCAACATCTCCTGGGTCTATTGGCGGCGGTCCTATTAGCCGTTCCGCACACAAGACTGAGGATGAAGAGGATTCACCTGCCCTTCGCGGCCTCATGGAACTAGGAGCGGGGCTCCCAATCCGAGATGATCAACGTTCCTCCGTTCCTCCATCTCTCCACCCGGACCTAACATATGGTGGTCCAGGGACTGCAACCTACGGATGGGCAAGCCCTTTCCGGCCTCCCACCCCACAGGCCACTGTCACCACGGATTCCTCACTCGAGGGCTGGGGAGCCACCTTGGATGATCTTTCGGTCCATGGCACCTGGATCCGACAGGAACATCAATACCACATCAATTGGCTAGAGCTGAACGCCATCTGGTTAGCGCTCATGGCATTCCTACCACTTCTCAGCGGCAAGGTTGTCCTCATCCAGACAGACCACTTGACCAGCATGTACTATGTCAACAATCAGGGAGGCACCAGATCCCCTCCTCTGTGCAGACTGGCAATCAGCATGTGGGAGTGGGCCCTGGAAAACAACATCTACCTCACGTCAGTCCATCTCCCGGGGGAATCCAACCTGGAGGCGGACAGGCTCAGCAGGCTGCGAACAGACAATTATGAGTGGCAGCTAAACAACCTCATTATTCAGGAGATCTTCAACCAGTGGGGTCATCCCCAGGTGGATCTCTTTGCCACCTGGCACAACAAGACGTGCCCTCAGTTCGACTCCTTGCAGGGACAGTGTCCCGGCTCCCTGTGCGACGCACTTCAGTGTAACGGAATGAGGGCTTAGACCTTTCCGCCCACTCTGCTGATTCACAGAGTAATTTGCAAGATCAAGTTCTAATAGCTCCATGGTGGCCAGCCAGGCCATGGTTTTCGGAGCTGCTCAGCCTCTCGGAGATGCCCCTGATTCATCTCCAGATGGTCCCAGCACAGGGGGGCAAGGTCATCCACCCCGCGCCACAGAAACTAGCCCTCACAGCGTGGTTCCTAAGCAGGTAACGCTGCAGCATCTCAGCCTCTAATCTGGAAATCATACAGGGCTCAAGGAGCAAGGCTACCAGGGCCCAGTATAAAAGTAAATAGACCAAGTTCTGCCACTGGGCAGACTCCAAAGACATTGATCCCCTGGCATGTACTTTGGACGATGTGCTCTCCTTCTCGGCGCACCTCGCCCACTCTGGCGTGCAGGTTGACACTTGCCGTACATATCTCGCAGCCATCAGAGCTTTCAGGAACTCGGAGGAGGGGATCTTCTTCTCCTCTTCCAATCCTATTGTCAAACATTTGACAGGGCTAGCAAGGCTCTACCGGCCCGTCAAGAGGTTACACCCCGTGTGGGACCTCAACATAGTCTTGGGCACCCTCGCGCACAAACCGTTCGAGCCAATGGCACCTGCTGACATCAGGCTGGTCACCATCCAGACGACCTTGCTAGTCGGACTCAACTTGGCTCATAGAAATCCATTTCACAAGGACAAAGTAGTCCTGCGGACACACTCAGCAGGCACACCCAGCATTCCTGCCCAAGGTGCCGTCTGCTTTCCACTTGAACGAAGAAATAGTCCTTCCTATGTTTTTTGCCGATCGCAAGGACGAAGCACAGAGAGTGCTGCACTGCCTGGATGTCAGGCGTGCCCTGAAATTCTACTTGGACAGGACCAAGGGCTTCCGCAAATCGGACGCCCTGTTCGTCACTTTCGGAGGCTCAAGACCAGGCTATCCGGACGCTAAGGCTTCCATATCCCGCTGGATGGTCTCTGCCATCAAAGAGGCATACGAGGGCCAGCACAAGCCGCTTCCGGCCAACATGCATGCCCACGCAGTCAGGGCCAAGGCAACAGCCATCGCATTCCAGCGCCATGTCCCCTGGCAAGTCATAAGCAGGGCAGCCACTTGGGCCACTCCCTCGGCTTTTGCAAGACTTACTTTTTGGATGCCGCCTCTAGATCTGATGCGGCTTTCGGACAGGCGGTTCTCAGGAATCTATTTGCTTAAGGAGGGTCTCAATTCCACCCTGGGGCTTCATTCAGTTGTAATCGCCCATGCAGTATGGAGGTAAGGGGACGGGATGTAAGAGTAATTATAAGTTACTCACCGTAGTGACTAACATACTCTTAGTCCATAGCCCCCTTTCCTCCATACGTCCCACCAACCTCCCCCGTAATAATACTGGTGTCAGGCAATGTTAAATCTATTGTCGACGTGTGAAAGGGGACTGAGGTGTGGCGCCGGAGTCAGGGCAGCGCATGCACCCTAGGCCGCGCCTCTAAATTTAAACGGGAAGAAGGGACGCCCATGCAGTATGGAGGAAAGTGGACTATGGACTAAGAGTACGTTAGTCACTACGGTGAGTAACTAATCATTTTTCCTTTAGGCCATTGGTTACTGTATATATGTTTCAGAGTTAGTGTTGTGTTGGTTTTGTTAATACTGCTGAGATTTACTTTGTGTTTGTTTTAAAAGGTCTTTAATAAATGTATATGTATTTTTGATATATACACCTGACTGGGAGTAATTTGTGGCGTTTGTTACTGTATGTGGTCATTGTGGGCTTTCGATCACCCTCACCCCTCCTGAGACCTAGTCTTGACCGCTGCCAATGCTACCTTTGATTGGTCTGGCTTTTCCAGAAGGTTACCGTGCTCCCACCATGTCAGAGTTCAGAAATCCATCGTAACACACGTGTGTTCTCCCGGCTGTCTTCTTGTGTCTTGTCTTCCACTACATCCTGCTGCATACACTCTGCACTGCTTCACGGGCCTCCATCACTCCTCCTGCCATGCCGCCCCCACTGAGAGGTCTCGCTGCACGCAGCTGCCTGTGCTCCCGCAGCTGACAGTGCTTCCATAGCTAACTCCATTTGTGAAGGGAATCCAGCTTTTAAAGCTCCCACCTTCATTTTCATTACAAAAAGAATAGTGCGCTCACTAGTAAAGCAGTAGTACGGCCTTGCTCTTGTCCTCCGCAAAAACACAACAATACATGTGCAAAAATTGGTACAACTGCAAAGTCAGTAATGCAATAATTTATTCATCGTAACGTAAAAAATACAAAAGAATAGCAAAACATGAATTCATCTTAGGCAATTCTTTTCTAGTAAATAAACCATATCTGTGTATCATAAAACCAGTGAGAACAGCAACCATTGTGGAAAAGATAAATTACAAAATCACAACTCACCACCACATTACACTCACGCTCATTCATTCATTTATAAAGTGCTTTCTGCAATCTTACATTCATAGTTAAAATGTTGTATACTACCACAGTCCCAACTAGAGACCCTTGGTAACAGTGTTCTTATTTTTCTTACTAAGAAAGGTCTCTTATTCTGTTAAACACAATTATAAAAGTAAGCTCATCATTTACAATTCCAATAATAGCCTGCCCAACATATTTCACTCCTGATCAGCTAGGTGACTAATCACGGGAAGTTCTTTAGGGGCTTGTCCAATTTTCTCAATGTATGGTCTTGAAACTATGCTTAAGAATTACAAAAGTCCCTTAATCAAGCGGCACTAAAAACTCCTATGTAGTCCTAGCTTCTTTATAGGACAATTACATCTCAGCTTCAAGGATCACAGTTTGTTATTCGTGAATTTGAATCTACCTCAGGGCTGTCCACCTCCTAGGGGAATCCAACCTGGAAGCAGACAGGCTCCGCAGACTGGGGCGGACAATAACGAGTGGCAATTGAACGACTTGGTACTGAAGGAAACCTTCCTCAGGTGGGGGCATCCCCAGTTGGATCTGTTTGCCTCTTGGGACAACAGGAAATGCCAGCAGTACGCCTCCTGGCAGGGCTCCGGCTCCCTGGGCAACGCATTCCAGAATCAATGGAACGACATGACGGCACACGCCTTCCTTCCTACACCCTTGGTCCACAGGGTGATATGCAAGATAAAGGAATCCTGGCACCTCAGCATCATATTGATAGCTCCATAGTGGCCAGCGAGACTGTGGTTCTCCGAGCTACTCAGCCTGTCAGACAGACCACCCATTCACCTACCGCTGGGCCCAGCTCCTCTCCTGGCCCAGCAGGGGGGCAGGGTACTCCACCCTGATCCTCACAAACTAGCCCTCGCAGCGTGGTTCCTGAGCAGGTCATGCTGAAACACTCGAGCCTCTCTCAGGCTAACCTAAAGATCATCCAGGGCGCTAGAAGCAAGGCTACTAGGAGCCAATATAAGAGTAAATGGTCTAGATTCTGTCATATTGTGCCGACTCTAGGGATATTGACCTGCTTAAGTGCACCTTGGACGACATGCTCTCCTTTTCGGCGCTCCTCGCCCACTCGGGCGTACAGGTGGATACATGCCGCACCTATTTGGCAGCCATAGGGGCTTACAGGAATTCGGAGGAGGGCCTCTTCTCTTCCTCCAAACTGGTAGTCAATCGACATCTGGCGGATCTACACAGGCTTTACCCGCCTATAAAGAAACCGCACCCGGCGTGGGACCTTAATGTTGTGTTGGACGCTTTGGCTCACAAACCTTTTGAGTCAATGGCGTCCGCAGGCATCAGGCTGGTCACCATAAAGACAGCTCTCCTTGTGGGCCTCACCTCAGCTCGCAGAGTCAGCGAGATTCATGCTCTGGTGGCTTCAGAGCACTACACCACCTTTCACAAGGACAAGGTCGTCCTGCGAACGTACCCTGCATTCCTTCCCAAGGTGACCACCTCCTTCCATCTCAACGAGGAAATAGTCTTAACCACTTTTTTCGCCGACCCCAAGGACGAGCCTCAGAGGGTCTTGCACCATCAGGATGTCGGACGCATGCTGAAAAACTACCTGGACAGACGCCTTGTTTGTTACTTTTGGTGCTGCAAGGTCTGGTTATCAGGCCTCCAACGCCTCCATAGCAAGGTGGATGGTCACGGCCATCAATGAGGCCTATGAGGGGCAGTACAAACTAGTGCCAGCTAACTTACATGCCCATGCGGTCAGAGCCAAGGCCACGACCATCGCGTTCCAACGGCATGTGCCGTGGCAGGTCATCAGCAGTGCGGCTACCTGGGCCACCCCTTCGGCTTTCTGTAAGCACTATGGTTTGGACGCCGCCTCTAGGTCAGACGCGGCGTTCAAACAGGCGGTTCTAAGAAACCTGTTTTCTTAAGGATGGTCTCCTCTCCACCCTGGGGCTACATTCATTTTTAATCGCCCATACAGTATGGAGGAAAGGGGACGGGACGTTAAGAGTAATTAATAGTTACTCACCGTAGTGACTAACGTACTATTAGTTCATAGTCCCCTTTCCTACATACGTCCCACCATCCTCCCCCCTAATAATACTGGTGTCATTAGGCAATGCTGAATATTGTCAACATGTCAATGAGGACTGAGGAGTGGCGCCGGTGGGCGGAGTCAGGCGAGCGCATGCTCCCAGGTCTGCGCCCCGAGCGCCTCTAAATTTAAAGGGGAAGATTTTCAGGTGAAAAAGGTTCTGTCTCCCATCCATCGCGAGGGACGCCCATACAGTATGGAGGAACGGGAACTATGGACAAAGAGTATGTTTCCTCTCTCTCTGGCAGCCCGCCCTGAGCCCCCATCTTCCGAGGCTACGAATTTTGGTGTCCTCTTCGAATCCACCCTCTCCTTCTCTCCTCACATCTAGAATGTCTATAAGAAGTCACACGATCAGCTGCACCTCCTCAGCGGTATTCTGCCTTTTCTCACTTTCCCCCGGAAGCTCACTGTCTCCAGAGCCCTGGCGCTCTCTAGGCTAGACGATTGCAACAGCCTTTTCTAAATCTGCCTGTCGCTACTCTTGAACCTTTTACAACTTATCCAGAACAGGACTGCAAGACTTGGCCTCAAGCACAGGGATCGTATCTCTCCAGCTCTGAAATCTTTACACTGGCTCCCTGTGGCTGCAAGGATCAAGTTCATTAATGTTTGCATCGTCCACAAGGCTTTCTGGGACCTGGGACTGCACTACCTCCAGCTTTCTCTTCCTAAACATTTTCCTTCTTGGGACCTCCGCTCTTCCACCTCAAACTCGGTGAAGGTCGGACGCTTCTCCAAGCAGAGAGTGGGGGGGGGTAGATCTTTCCTCAGCTTGAACAGTACCATCTCCAGTTCCAGAAGGAACTCAAGACCTTCCTTTTCGCTTCCGCTTTCCCTCTTCCTCTCCCTTGCTGATGTCCCTGACTGCTCCGCACACTGGTCAACTGAAACTCAGGCCCAGGCTCCTGCATGTCCAGTTGCCTCGCACTGCTTCTGGGCTCCCTCAGTACTCAAGGGTCTGTATCTGGAACCCTACAGTCCCTTGTGTCTCATGAGCCATCCTTCAGCAGCACTTGTTCAGTTACTTGCACTTCTCCCCCGACTGGCACTTCTCCCCTACCACCTCTCTGCACTTGCGCGATCTGTTTGACACAAGGCCTAGTAAGATTGTTGTTTTGTCATACTTCTGTCCCCCCTCCTTGTCTTGTCGCTCGTAGAAACACTTGTGTGCAGGCGCATTATAAATGACTTATCATATCCTATATTGTTTTCTCCCAGAATGTATTATGCATATTTTGATGTACTGTTTTTCTTTATTTCTGTTCAGCGCTTTGGCGTACAGCTCTATATAAATACAAATACAATTCCTGTTAATGAGTGGGCCATGTCCATAATAGGCATGGTGTACCATGCAGAGCAACTTAAACCTGTCTCGCCTATCAACCAGAAGCATGTTGTGAGGGGTCCGAAATGTGAGGCGGACAGCTATGTGAACGTTTTTCAAAAGATGCCATTTTATTAACTTACAAAGGTTTGATTAATGCCTCACTATCACTACCCTATCAAGGATTTCCCTGCCTACCCAAATAAACTAAAGGAAGCACTCGTAACAGAATGATTCTGTCCATCACACTTGTGCATACAGCAAACTCAACAAGGTAATAAATGGCAATTCAGATATAACAAAAATAAGTTATGTTCAATGCTTGTTTACTGTTGCTCCTTGTAACATGTGTGCGTACCCCTTCCCCAGATTCAATCAGAATTTCAATCAGCAGTCAAAGGAATGAGGAAATCCTGTCTTGCAACAAAGTTGCAATAAATGTTCACTGAGTCATTTATCTCCCTACTTTTGGCAGAGATTTCCACACAACTGTTTCGTAGAAAATAAGCATACTTCCACAGTTTATCAGTATCAACATACTGCTGTCAGGATAATTCTGTAACAGTTCACAAAATATGTGCATCAGCAATATTGATTTGTCAGGAGGATTCCACAACAATTCACCATGAGCTTTTGTCGTCTTGCCACTTCAATGCTTTTAACCACACCACAGTACTTCAATGAATTATGCCTGGTCCACTCACCTGATGGGCCTATACTACAAGGTCCCTTGCCCTGGTGTAGTCGCCGGCCAGGACTAATGAAACTACTTATACTACTACAAGTTATTCTGTGGCACAGTTCTACAACTTGTAAAGTCTTTTGATTTTCCACAACATCAGCTTCAACTACTTATTCTGGAAAAACATGAGATACATTAGTGCCGTTGGTTCCACACTTTTCATTGCTACATGCAATGCAGGTTATGCTCCTCTCCTCCTAAACACCTTTTGTCAGAAGGTGAGTCTTCCTACCACTTTTGTTTTCCCACTCTTGCATTAACCAAGTACTGGTAATGGTTCTCTCTCACTCATGTTCTTCTTTGGCTTAGGCAATGCTTATTTAGGTCAGTTCCCACTATTGCTTCTTTCTCCCTCTGACAATAGGGTTGCTAAACAACTTGCTTCTTATTTGCCCTTTTTTGGTTTTGGCAATAGTTGTTTATATTGGCCTCTGGTAATGTTGCCCTCTCATGTTGCTGGTAATTATTCTGACCTTCAAAAACACTATGACGATTTCCTGGCCTGTTTGCCAAGTTCTTACGTTACCACTTTCTCCACTTTTCATCATCTTGGTATTTAAAATAATTATCTTTCTGCTACACATCAGTTCTATATACAAAATGCTTATGTTTCTGCCACTTTGCTCTTTGTTCATTAGCTCGATATTCAAAACACCCAACCCCGGCCAGCGGGCAATTACGGTGTGCTTCGGGGTGATAATACCGACTTTCCTTGCCTCTTTCCTTGTCTTCTGGAAAATGCTAAAAACCACACTCTTCATCTAACACTGTCTCCCGCTCTACCCTCTACTCCTCTCCCTGTTTTTGTTCCCTTGCCCTCTTCCTCTCCCTCCTACTGTACTGATTATGTAACTAAGTATGCTGTCTTGTAACAGCACCACGATGCCTTCGGGCTGTTACACGCTTTATAAATGTTAATAAATAAATAGAAGTGAACTCACCGGGTTTGGCGCTCACGTCTGCTCGCTCCGCTGCAGGCAGTTGTCTGCTTCTTCTGCTCCAGGTGGTATGGAAAACTGCTTTACTCTGTTTTCCCTAGCCGCACGGGTCAGAAAAGGAGCGTTCTCTGCGCCAAAGGCTCTCTGGTACTCACCTGACTTAATGTGGGAAAGGCTTCTCAACTCCAAGCTTCCCGCTGCGCTACCTCTGCAACCACGATCTTCAGGGAGAAAGCTTTTATAAATAACGCTTCCCGCTGCATGACCTCTGTAGACATGGCCTCCGAAGGAAGAGACCCTCTCGGAGCCGGCTCCTGTACGGCAAGCGTTGGCGGCTCTGGCGTCTATGCTCTACTTAAGCTGCAACCTCAATGGGGAGCCACGGCAATCACTCCTACTACTACTACTCCTACTCCTTCTCCTCCTTCTTCCTATGGCCTGTACCTGAGGGTGCCTTTTATGCCTCTCTCAAATGTGTGTCATTATCCCTGTTAGCCTGCAACTTGCAGTTCAGGCCCTCTGCATCCTTCTTCTTCGTCCCAGTACTTTTGACATTGTGGGATAATTATTACAAAATGTGTTACCCTCCCCCCCCTTCTAAGCCTCCCCCCTCTCCTTCCCCTCCCTTCCTAAGGACCTTAAATTCGTCACTGATACCACTTAAGAGCATTGAGGACACCAGATTATTCCCCTCCCTCCCACTCCCAGACCACAAAACAGACTCTTTAACCCCATCTCCTTCCCCCACTCCCCCCCTCCTCCTTGTAAATTGTTCTACATGTTGTTCTAATGACTTGTCTCATGTTTGTAAATATTCTCCTCTCACTCTTGTACCAGTTGTTATATTGTAAAGCGCTTTGGCTTAAAGTGCTATATAAATTCAATAAACATGAACATAATTACCTTTTTAAAAGGAGTATCATAAGAATGTACTGAATGATTTTGCCTTACAGGGAATTTAAGAGTCTGAGAATCTAAGATATCAATATTAAAAAATTCATCTTTAACATTCCCCTGTTGATCATGGGACATTTTAGCTCTACAAACGTGCTTGACTTTGGAGGTAAGATTTTTACTATCAATGCATGATGGATTACGACAGTTTTCACCACCATCAAGATACTTAGCTTTGGGAAAGAACAGCTCTCTCTGACAGCAAGCCATTACATATTCCGGCATCACTGACTCTTCCTCCTCTGAGTCCACCTGCACTCCTGGGCCCTTCTCTTCCCAGTTATCCTCCCGGCTAATACCAACCCCAGGGTCAGGATCAGGTAGCGGCTGCCTTCTCCAGGCTACCTGGGAGGAGACTTTAGATAGGGTCTTTGTGATGACTGTGTAGGATTCATCACAATATGTAGAATGATAATGGCCAGCACATTGTTCTCCTTATCAGCAGATGAGCAACTTTATTTTGGAGCCTTTTCAATTTGCAGATGAGTTATGTTGTCACCCAAGCTAAATGCCATTAGAGTAGTCCCATTAGAAATGTTGTAATACTAAGATGGCAGGGTTCTTTAAGGAAGTTCTAAATATGCGAACAGCTTGTTCATCATATTGAGATAATAGAACCCAGTGTAAACTATATGTGCCATGTTATGGCCGATGTTGAATTAATTATCAGTCATACAGAACATTTTTCATATTTTCGTAAGGTGTGGTGTGGGCACTTATTGGAGCGCCAAAGTAATAATCTGCGCAGTGTGTGTGTTGGTTACAATTTAGTTTTAGATTAATTTCATTTAGACATTTTACCCATTCGGTATTAATGTGCTCAAATGGAATTACTGAATGTGTCTCTAAAATCATAGATTAAAGCTAATGATAACATTTCCTGGAGTATTTGGGCGTTTTCCATGCTGCTAAAGTAACTAGGACCAAGGGGTGAATTGGCTGTGCCTAGCGATGTAAGAAGCTGTTAAATAATTACATCAAAAGTGCTGATCCCTGCAGTATGTCACACCAAACTTTGAAAATTAAGATAGCTTAGTGATTTTTTGCTGTCTTTGCCCTAGAAATTCTTCATTCTAATGGATTGTCTTCCCACAGATTCATTCTCTTAGAATCATGCCTCAGAAGATCTCAGAATTCTTTTTGTCAGCCAGTGTGCTGTGTGTTATTAGCGTTGTGATCCTTCGGGGTGCTCCTTCCTCGAGGCCGGGATTGACATTGTTCCGAATGGCTTGCACCATTCAGCATGACCCGGAGTTCCTTTTTTCCACATCCTCAGCACCCTTCTCAGAATGAATGTAAGCACCTCAGAAAAGAAAATTCTGTTGTACTTTCAATTCTAAAACCTTTGTACGCAAATGTTGTCTCCGAAACCTTCTAGTTTCAAAAGATGTCAAGATTGTGATGTTAAATTAGCGTTCATTGATCCTCACTGAATGTCTTTTGTACTTGGTCACCTAGCACAAACTCGCTGATTGTGGATTGTGCCAATGGATGACATCAAAAGCCTTAAAAGAGAGATCCTCCAAACTAGCTCGCAGATGCTCAGCTTCAAGAATTCAGAGTATCACCCCTTCGAAAGGAAAATCTTCCATCTCTCAGATGGTTAAAAGATTCCCAGAGAGACCCAAAAAAAGAGTAACAAAATAATTGAAACAGATTGCATACTAGAACGGATTCCCACTAGTCCTCTCCTCTTTTGCTGAGAAGACGAAACAGCGTAAACATTCATCTTCCAGGGCCAACTTGCCCGAAAGGAAACAAGTTAGTGTCCCATGGAAATCTGCCTAGGCAGAAAAATGGGACGAGTTCAAACACAAAATGTTAGATACCTTCAATAAGGCAGTGACGACAGTTTTGGCTTTGGAAAGAAGAGAAATGTGTACCTCACTGTGCTGGAAAAAGCCATTAGACTCCGCTATGCATTAGTCTTGTGTGCTCTTTGAACGAAGCCTGTCTCAAAAGTCCTCCAAGCAGCGTCAACACCTTGCACTGCCAGTCCCCCCTCATCCCTCGAAGCCGCGTCAGGATATGCTTCACAATCCAGATCTTATTATGTGAGGTCATGTCAGTCAGTGGAACGCTCACCTGATTCTCGCAGAGGCGCCGGTCTTGACTGGGCGACTACCGTATCTTCAAAGGTGATGTGTAGCACCCGGTTGGCTCTTTGGGCTGGACCTCTGTGCACTGTATGCCTGACGTGTAGAGTAAGATGTCTTAGGTAAGTGAATGCCGAGCTCTCCATCTGCCTCGGGGCAGGGTGCTGTATCCAGTTTCTTCACTGGATAGGTAGCACAGGCCTCTTGACTTCAGAGGACTGCTGTCCGTCGTTTACTGCACGAACGGTAAGTTTCGAGTCATTCAAATGTCTTTAAAGTCTTTAGTAATGATGTCTCTTGTTTTGCAGGGTTCCGGCGATGGCGGATGACAGGCTGAAGTGAGTTGAAGATGGAGCCCGTGTGATGAATAGAAGCGCCTGGAAGCACGTAAGTAAGCGCTTGTTGCCTGCTTCACGATGCGCTCTAACTGTCTTTTTATTTTGCAGGTACGAGTTCGAAGCGGCTGCAGGGTGCCAGAATACCCACTGGATTAGATGTGGAAAGGAGTAATGGCACGTGAATATTAAAGTTCCCCAATGTCTTTAAACGCACCTTGTTTTGTCTTTCAGATGCGGGATGCAGCGCCGAAGGCCTCCGGAGCGTGCGAAGAGTTGGTAAGATTTTGCCTTTCAGATGCCGGAATGCTAACCTGTTCTTTCTTGTCTTTATAGGTGTTGCCGAAGACTGGATTCAGGATGGTAAGCCTTTGCCTTTCAGATGCCGGAATGCTAACCTGTTCTTTCTTGTCTTTATAGGTGTTGCTGAAGACTGGGTTCAGGATGGTAAGCCTTTGCCTTTCAGATGCCGGAATGCTAACCTGTTCTTTCTTGTCTTTATAGGTGTTGCTGAAGACTGGATTCAGGATGGTAAGCCTTTTTCCTTAGGCCCAGGACCGGATGCAGAAGACACGATGAGCGTTCTGCTGCAGAGGTTGCAGAATAACGCAAAGCAAGATTCATCCATCGGGTGTGGTTTAAATAGCCTCCTGTAGTGCTTAGGTGTCTCCTTCCACAGCCACGCCTAAGTAAGAAAAGAGTTCCTGGTAAGAAAAGAGTTCCTGCCTTCCAGAAGAGTTCCAGTGTTCTGAATCTAGGGAGTGGCTCCAGCCCCACCCAACAGGAAAAGTAGTTCCAAACAGAAGAGGATCAGAGGCTCAACTGGCAGGCAAGTAAGCAGCATGGTCTGCTGAAGGTAAATCCACCCAAGCATTATGAGCCCGGCGCTTCCAGCGCTGGGACTGGGCATATTTATGAGCCTGGTGCCACTGGCGCCAGGACTGGGTCCAAAAGGTCCCAATTGGGACTGGTTGGCACTCGGAACCTGGGTTATGGATCTGTTTCCAAGGGAGTTGGGAAAACCCTGACCTTTTGGAAGCAGAGATCATGACAGTACCCCCCCTCAAGGCCCCTCCCAAACCGGGCTTCTCCGGGGGTTTTGGCTTGTCAGGAAATGTTCGGTGAAATCTTTTGATTAGGCGAGGAGCGTGGACATATTCAGCAGGTTCCCAGGATCTCTCTTGGGGGCCGTAGCCTTTCCAGTCAATTAGGTAGAATAGTTTAGATTTGGAGATCTTGGAGTCCAGAATGCTTTTGACTTCAAACTCGAGTTCTCCATCCACTAGGATAGGTTTTGGAGATTTGGTTAGTCGGGTTTGAGGTTGCACGGGTTTTAATAGAGAGACGTGGAAGACCGGATGTATCTTCATGTGCGGGGGCAAGTCCAACTTGACCGCTACTGGGTTTACTATGGTAGTGATGGAATAGGGACCAAGGTATCTTGGGTTGAATGTGCGTGGCCCTTTTAGAGATAGATATTTGGTGGATAACCAGACTTGATCCCCTACTTGATAGTGAGGGGCTTCCTTCCGATGTTGATCTGCTCCTTTCTTGTATTGTTCTTTAGCCCTTTGAAGGTGAAAAACAGCTTCCTTAAAGGCTTGGGTGATTGTAGAATGCAGGTAGTCTACTGCTGGTGTTTCAAGATCTTGGAGGGGATCCAACTCCGAGGTTCGAGGGTGACTGCCGTACAAAAGAAAAAACGGGGTTTTCCCAGTTCCCGAATGGACAGAGTTATTGTAGGCATACTCGGCTATCCAAAGGATATCTTTCCAAGTTTTTTCAGTTTGTTGCAGCATGCAGCGTAAATACTGTTCCAGAGTTTGATTGGTCCTCTCGGTTTGTCCGTCGGTCTGAGGGTGGTGACTGGTCGATAGTCTCACATCAATTTGAGCCGACCGACAGCAACTTCGCCAAAAATGAGAAATAAATTGACTACCTCGATCCGAAATTAGAACCGAAGGAAAACCGTGCAGTCGGACGATGTTTTCGAGAAATTCTCGGGCCAGAGTTGCTGCTGTTGGCAAGCCTTTGAGCGGAATGAAATGCGCCATCTTGGAGAATAAGTCCACGATTACTAGAATCGTATTGTATCCGGAGCATGGAGGTAGATCGGTGATGAAGTCCATAGAAAGCGTATGCCAAGGGCGAGGTGGGATGTCAATAGGGCGTAAGAGGCCTGCTGGTCTTTCCTTTTGACTCTTGCTTTGGGCGCATACTCCAAAGGACATTATACAGTCTCTGATATCTTTTTTCCAAGACGGCCACCAGAAGTAGCGCTTGATCTTTTCTGAGGTCTTGGCTATACCGGGATGACCTTCCATTAAAGAGTCGTGATAACAAGAGATTACTTTTTTCTGTAAATCTGTGCTGGGTAGGTATAATCGTTCTTGGAAATACAATAAGTTGTCCTTTACTGCAAAGTCCTTTCCCTGCAGATGCCAATTCTGTATGTCTGCTGGAGTTACAAGTTGCCTGGCTTTATCCTTAACTTCCTCTATGGATTCTGTGGCGATTACACCCAGAATTCTTTGTTCGGGAATGATTGGAGAAGGTTTAGGGTTGACCACGTGTTCTTCCACTCCCATCCGAGAAAGGGCATCGGCTTTACCGTTCTTTGTACCAGGTCGATAGGTAATTATGAAGTCAAACTCGGCAAAGAATAATGCCCAACGGAGTTGTCTAGAGGATTGGGCTTTTGCGGTCTTCAAATATTGCAGGTTTCGGTGATCCGTAATCACAGTAACGGTGTGTCGGGCCCCCAGCAGATAATGCCGCCAAGCCTTAAAGGCAGACTTGATAGCCAGAAGTTCCTTGTCAGTAATCGTGTAATTGATTTCAGGAGGCGAGAATTTGCGGGACCAAAATGCCACGGGATGCAACTGATTGGTTACCGGGTCCTTTTGTGATAGAACTGCCCCCATGGCAAGGCTTGAAGCATCAGTTTCCACGATGTAGGGGAGTTCGGGGCGAGGGTGTTTTAAGATTGGTGCAGAGATAAATTTAGTCTTCAAATCCTGGAAACCTTGTTCCGCCTCGGTAGACCATTCAAAACGTTTGTTTTTCTTTAACAAGGCAGTGATGGGCTGGACTATTCGAGAGAATTCGGGGATAAACCTGCGGTAAAAGTTAGCGAAGCCTAACATGCTTTGCACACCTTTTACGGAGGATGGTGATGGCCATTTGAGAACTGCATCGACCTTCTTTGAATCCATACGCACTCCGCCAGGTGATAATATGAATCCCAAGAATTCAACTTCAGTCACGTTGAAAACACATTTTTCCAACTTAGCGAAAAGTTTGTGTTGACGCAATCTTTCGAGGACCATTTTCACGTGTTTCCGATGTTCAGATTCCGATGAAGAATAAACGAGGATGTCGTCGATGTAAACAACAACACATACATCTATGAGCTCTCTGAGGACATCGTTCATAAAATATTGAAAGGCGGCCGGGGCATTGCAAAGTCCAAAGGGCATGACCTGATATTCAAATAGCCCATACTTGGTGCGGAAGGCCGTCTTCCATTCATCGCCCTCTTTTACTCGTACCAAGTGGTAAGCTCCTCTAAGATCCAGCTTTGTATATATGCATGCTTTTCTGACTTGGTCCAGGAGTTCAGGGATCAAAGGTAACGGATATCTATTCTTAACGGTGATCTGGTTCAGGGATCGATAATCGATACAAGTTCTAAGGTCTCCTTCCTTTTTTGGAACGAAGAACAAAGCTGAAGAAGCAGGGGACTTGGAAGGACGAATAAACCCATTTGCCAGGTATTGATCCAGGTATTGTCGAAGGTGAAGGTTCTCAGGCTCGGTGAGGGCATAAATTCTACTACAAGGAGGAGTAGATCCAGGTATCAGGTCTATCTGGCAGTCATAAGACCTATGAGGAGGTAGAGAGTTAGCCTGATCCTTCCAGAAAACATCTTGGTATTCTAGGTATTCGGGAGGTAACTGGGGAGTCTCTGAAAAAATTGCGGCCAGTGCAACACCAGGTGGAGGGTGACAAGTAGAGACACATTCTGGAAACTGGACCGTTCTTGCTCGCCAATCGATCAGAGGATTGTGTTTCTCTAACCAAGGTATTCCTAGAATAATCTGAAACTGAGGGGCCTTGATCACATCGAACACGATCTTCTCATGGTGTCCATCTTGACTTACTAGCGTCACCTCTTGAGTGGTATGCGTTACTGGCCCGGAGGCTATCTCCGTACCATCCACCGTAGTAATGACGTCCTTTACAGCCTTGGGACAAAGAGTTAGATTCATCCTCAAAACCATTTCATGATCCGCATAATTGCCGATGGCACCGCTGTCGACGTAAGCTTCAATTGCATGTAATCGATCCGGATTATCAGGGCTAATGAGGACCATAGGTATCACGAAATGCGAGGTCACGGAACTGGTTTTCACGCTCGGCAAGAGGACCTCTATTCTTGTCGGGCGAGGTCGTTTCCCTGCTCAGAGTTTGTAACTTTGGTAACTGCAGCTCCTACTGCCTTCTTGGCAGGTTTCACCGGACAGTCTCGAAGAAGTGCCCTGAGTTTCCGCAATATAGGCATAATTGCAACTGTTTCCTCCTTTCCCGCTCCCTTTGTGTTAGAGGACCTTTCAGACCCCCTATTTGCATGGGTTCCCCGGTGTCTACTCCTTTGGAAGGAGTTGGCGGTTTGGAAAATACTCGAGCATCAAACTTGGAACGATCGGCCTTCCTGTTCTGCAGCCTGTGATCTATTTGAACGACCAAGTCTATATAATCCGAACAGTCTTGTGGGGGATTCACTACTTGGGCTAAAACGTCTTTGAGCTCTCCACGTAGACCTCTATAAAACAGCGTAATCCTTTTGTCCTCAGGCCATTGAGTTTCCACTACTAGTCTATTGAAAGATGCAATATAAGCCAAAAGGTCTTGATTACCCTGTCGCAATGAAAGAAGCTCATTGTCCAAGGCCTGCCCCTGTGAATGTCTTGCGAACAGTTTTTCCATACTAAGCTGAAAGGCTTGAAAATCATGGAGAACCGGATCATCTTGATTAACTAGAGGGATCGACCAGTCTGCCGCATTGCCACTAAGGTACGAAAGTACAAAAGCTACTTTTGCTTGATCAGTTGGAAAGGCTGCTGGCCGGCATAAAAAGTGCAACCGGCACTGATTGATAAATACTGCAAACCTCTTTGGGTCACCAGAAAATCGTTCGGGCGGAGCCAGAGGTACATTCCCAGGTAGGTTGATCTGCACTGGATTCATAGAGGATGTTGAAGGAAGATTTGCCCCTGATGCGGGTAACGGGGTCTGTCCGGCTTGTGACTGTAGCACTTGTCTAGCAAGATTGTCTGTTCTCTCCTTGGAAATAATTAGTTCCCTTCTTAGAGCATTCGTTTCCTGACGAGCTGCATGCACTTCTGCACTTAATTCCCCAAGTAACCGGGCTAGGGGGTCAGTATCCGAGGTTTCCATAGCGCCTGGGCGAGAGTTTTGCGGTAGGCTTTGCGTTCTGTAGCGCTCACCTGATTCTCGCAGAGGCGCCGGTCTTGACTGGGCAACTACCGTATCTTCAAAGGTGATGTGTAGCACCCGGTTGGCTCTTTGGGCTGGACCTCTGTGCACTATATGCCGGACGTGTAGAGTAAGATGTCTTAGGTAAGTGAATGCCGAGCTCTCCATCTGCCTCGGGGCAGGGTGCTGTATCCAGTTTCTTCACTGGATAGGTAGCACAGGCCTCTTGACTTCAGAGGACTGCTGTCCATCGTTTACTGCACGAACGGTAAGTTTCGAGTCATTCAAATGTCTTTAAAGTCTTTAGTAATGATGTCTCTTGTTTTGCAGGGTTCCGGCGATGGCGGATGACAGGCTGAAATGAGTTGAAGATGGAGCCCGTGTGATGAATAGAAGCGCCTGGAAGCACGTAAGTAAGCGCTTGTGCCTGCTTCACGATGCGCTCTAACTGTCTTTTTATTTTGCAGGTACGAGTTCGGAGCGGCTGCAGGGTGCCGGAATACCCACTGGATTAGATGTGGAAAGGAGTAATGGCACGTGAATATTAAAGTTCCCCAATGTCTTTAAATGCACCTTGTTTTGTCTTTCAGATGCGGGATGCAGCGCCGAAGGCCTCCGGAGCGTGCGAAGAGTTGGTAAGATTTTGCCTTTCAGATGCCGGAATGCTAACCTGTTCTTTCTTGTCTTTATAGGTGTTGCTGAAGACTGGATTCAGGATGGTAAGCCTTTTTCCTTAGGCCCAGGACCGGATGCAGAAGACGCGATGAGCGTTCTGCTGCAGAGGTTGCAGAATAACGCAAAGCAAGATTCATCCACCGGGTGTGGTTTAAATAGCCTCCTGTAGTGCTTAGGTGTCTCCTTCCACAGCCACGCCTAAGTAAGAAAAGAGTTCCTGGTAAGAAAAGAGTTCCTGCCTTCCAGAAGAGTTCCAGTGTTCTGAATCTAGGGAGTGGCTCCAGCCCCACCCAACAGGAAAAGTAGTTCCAAACAGAAGAGGATCAGAGGCTCAACTGGCAGGCAAGTAAGCAGCATGGTCTGCTGAAGGTAAATCCACCCAAGCATTATGAGCCCGGCGCTTCCAGCGCTGGGACTGGGCATATTTATGAGCCTGGTGCCACTGGCGCCAGGACTGGGTCCAAAAGGTCCCAATTGGGACTGGTTGGCACTCGGAACCTGGGTTATGGATCTGCTTCCAAGGGAGTTGGGAAAACCCTGACCTTTTGGAAGCAGAGATCATGACAGTCAGTCTTTGAGGATGACTAAGCCCAGATTGCTTTTGGTTTTGTACCTTGTCAAAGCATGCACTCTGACCCTCCCACAGAGTTAATTTCTGAGGAGTTGAGGACTAGCTGCTGATTTGAAAGATGATAGTGGGCTCGACACTTCTCCGGAGATAGAGTTAATGCAATCCAACTCTTATGCCCTCCTAAATACAGGAAGGAGTTGGCTAAGGTTTCAGAAGGCATTGTGTGTCATCCCCACATAAAATTAGTTACAGACTAGGATCTTCCAGACATTCTGGACACGGGACCACTTGAGGAATTGGTTTACCATTCCCTGCATCTCTGAAAGACCCACTATTAGATGGGGGGGCGAGGGGGCATGTGCTGTACCGGCTGTGCAGAAAGGCTTAGTCAAGAAATATAGGCTTGCATCTACAGATCCAGACTTTCTTTCAAGGCATCCTAGCCCTCAAAGTTTAGTGGTGCAGGCTGCCACTTGTGGAGTGCAGTCAAGTGCCTACCCATCTTTATCTCCTGACAGGAATGACAAAAAATGGAAGATGAGACATGTTTGAGGACCTTGTTACGGGAGGTAGCATGCAGGGCTCTTCAGTTGGGGTTGGATACAACAGACTATGTAGGTAGAGCTATGGCCACTAGCTCTGTATTGAGTAGATTTGATTGGCACAGAAAATCTTTTTTATCCCCGGATGTCCAGTCAAGGTTGCTGGACATGCTCTTTGGTGGCACTTATTTGTTTGGACCCAAGGCTGAAGCCAGCCTGTAAAACCTGAAAACTTTGAAAGCTGCTGCAAAATCACTTGGAGCAGCAGTAAGTTAACAGCTAGCTCAACCCGTTGCACAAGTTTGGAGGGGCGCAGACCCTTTCACTACTGCCTTTATCAACAAGCTAAGGTTCATGCCCCCGCTAGGCAGGGGTGGCTTGTTTTACCTACACTTCTGCTGCAGCGTTTCACACCGCAGGCGTGGTTGTTTGGCATTTGGGACCTGACGTTTACACTTGGGTAAGGCTATCTTTGAAGTTAGGATACACGCTATGTGCTGCCATTGTAATGCATTTGGTATGACACAACATAATTACCAGCACGGGAATCAGAAGAGATAACTATATACTTTGGTTACTTGTAGGAACGTTGGTGTTTCCATTACAAAAATATCTTTGGACGTGCTGCCGCCGTGACGTTATAAAGTATTGGAACATTCATTACCTGACAGCTTCCGATACGGGAGTGCTAGGTATAGAAAAGCATGAGGAGACATAAGAACTTAGGCTAACTTCTCATTTGTAGAGGGAAGTACTTAATAATGACAGCTGTGTTTTATCGGTACTCTACAGATCCTGTACTCTTACGAAATCTTGGAGAGGAGATGTGACGGAGATTATGCCAGCTAGGGAACTTTTCTCTCTATTTCAAGTTTCATATTCGCTAGGTATTGATTTCAGAAGCATGGATACATTGCTACAGACACTGTTATATGCTTTGTTGGACACAGTGCTCTACACATCACCTTTGGTTCACCATTATACCAAATATGTATCTTGTGCACCCCTGGGCATGTAGTCACGGGGGTCGGTAGCTACTCTTATATATTCTCGAGAGCAGAAATGCATTTAGAATTTTATATGGATGATTTTAGAGTCCTTTTTCTTATCAAATAATGTGGGTTTTCTTCTTTCTTCTTTTTTTCTTTTTTTATAATGGGAATTGCTCTTGAAGAAGAGGAGGTTATCGCTGACACGCGACGTGCACACATTTCGCTCATTGGCCTCCTCAATAAATTACAATTGAATAAAACCTGTTTTGAATATCACAGTACTTGAATTATGCACTATATGTATTATGAACTCTCTGTATAGAACATACATTGAAATGTTGACTGTTTTCAGTACTTGGGTGTGCAGGGGACAGGAGGATCCATAAATTGGACTCTTGTTTCTCTTTGCATCAAGTGGCGACCCAGCGCTATTGCCTCCCATTCTTGTAGCTCCCTCCAAATTGTCCCCCATCTGCAATCCGTTTTCGGACTCCAGATCTGCTACTTGCACATTGAATTTCATCTCTGCTGGAAAAAAGGCACTATAGAGAGGGTACCTTTGGCAGAAAGGCACAAGGGAAGGTATTCCCAATATTTCCTGGTACCGAAAAGGGACAGAGGCGTGCGACCCATCCTGGATCTGAGGCTCTTGAACATGCTTCTTGGGAAGGACAAATCCAGGATGGTAAAACATTTTTGCAGGTTCTTAAGGACTTGGAAATTGCAGGGTTGGTTGGTATCACTCGATCTCCAGAAGGCTTACTTTCATGTGCCCATCCATTCCAAGCAAAGAAAGTACCTGAGGTTCGTGATTGGTAGTACCAATTATCTGTTTTCGGATCGACCCTTCGGGCTTACCTCTTGCCTGTCAGTCTTCAATAAGTTGCTGTCGGTGTAGGTAGTCAGTCTAAGGAAAGGGGTTGATTCATGTCTTCCCTTAACTTTTGCTATTGGCTTTTCAGAGCCAGCTTGCTATAGCAGGCTCAAGAACATCTCACACACCTGCCACCTCTTGTGCAATCTGGGATTTTCCCTCAACTTCAAGAAGTCCCAGGTGACATCCACGCAAACTCCCGCTCATCAGATCTGTCCTAGACGCTGCCTCTGCAAAAGCTTTCCCTCCCAAGGTCCAGGCTTTTCATATCCAGCGGATGGTGAGGAAATTTCAGAACACCCACATACTGCCTCCCTCAACTTTCTACATTGCTGGTTCTCACGGCATCAGGCCTTTTCCTGGTGCTGTAGGCCCGACTGAGACTGAGGTTACTTCAGTGGGCCTTAGGTCTCAATGTTCAGAGTTCTTGGCAAGCGTGACAGACCTCCTTCAGTGATAACAGTTCTTAGGCAACATGACAAACCTACATGTTCCAACTAGTGCCTCACGCAATCTGCTGTGGTGGGCCTTCAAAGAGAACTTGATGGCGAGAGAAGGTTTTTGGCAACTGTGGTCAGACTCAACCGCCATTACGGATGCGTCCTTGAAAGGCTGGGGCACACACCTGATTGAGCTGACAGTGAATGACCTATGGTGCCCAGCAGAGATACTGCTGTTTCAGCAGAAGTGCATCAGACTGGCACTGATGGTCTTTTTGCCTTCGATACATAAGGCTGTCCTGATCATGATGCACAACAATGTGACCATGCACTGCCTCAACAAGAGAGGTGGTGTCGGTTGTAAGGAAGGCATGTGTACTCCAAACACCCCCGGCCGGCCCGTAGAGCCGGGGTTTGCTCAGAAGTACTTTAAGATGGGATAGCTGCACCCTTGAGATGGATGGAGGTGCATATTTATTACTCCAACACCAATCAATAAGAACAACACAATGGTTTGGCAAAGGGAGTCTGTTTAATGACAAGTACAAAAAACAGGGAGTTATGGATTTCAGCAGTGATGCGATCGTCCTTCTCGCTTCAACTCCAATGAACTTCTTACAGGTTGTAACATTTATACTCAAAACTCGTCATAATTGACATGTAACACTCAAAAGTTAACTGTTAAGCTCAACTGACTCCCACGGAGGCGCAGGCCTGGTTTGGAGTGCTGTTGCCTCTTCTATGGTGAAGCGCAGGACTCGGAAGATGGACAGGACCGGACCTTCAAATCTGGCTTGTCTGACTCGCAGAAATATCCTTCTGTGTGTGAAAAGGGAGTATTAACAATCTGCGGGATAATGTGTAAGCCTCCCACTCCCTTCTCACCCTCCACAAAACCCTTCTGCGATTCCCCGTGAAGTCTCACCTTAGGGTCTGAAAGGACGAGCTCTCCATCCTGCTTCTGATGCAGGGGCGCGTTGTAATCCAGTTACTTCACTGGTTCATGGATTGTAGAGAGTTCAAGTTTGCTTGACCTTCCCGGTAAAGTACTGTGAGAATTCTGTTTAGAAGTATGAGCCCGAAATAATAATTGTCCGTTGTCTCTATTTCAGGTGCAGAACAAAGATTCCGAGATGAGCAATGGAACCGACGAAGGAAACTCAGGTGAGTTGTTTGATGAGAGGTTCCTTTAGTGTCCTTGCATTAATGCACTAATGCTTGTGTCTTTTTTTCCCCATAGGGGCCGGGGTTCGGAAATGCCGAAGATATGGCACAGACCCAAGTGAAAGGTGCAGTTCCAGAAGATATCAGGTAAGTCTTTAATGAGCGTTCAGGTAATGTCTTAGCATTCGCTCACTAACACTGATGTCTCTCTTTCCCCTTAGGGGCCGGGGTCCGGAAATGCCAGGATGCGGCACCGACCCGAAATGAAGTGGGAATGACCCAACAGGTAAGTCTTATGATGGCAAATTAAGGTTTTCTTATTCTCTTCCCTAGCTCACCTTTGTTCTTGTCTTTTTCTCCCTAGGCGCTGAAATGTGGTTGCGGATCCAGATGCTCGCTGATGAACATGGAGGCGCCTAGTAAAGGTGAGTGGAATGCGGCGCTGCAGCGATCGATGCGATGTGCTTTTAAAATGAATGTCTTCCTTTTCAAGATCGTGGGCGAAATGTCTCCGGAATGCGGATTTAGCAGGTAAGGACTCTTCCTTCTCCTATTCTCTTCTCTTCTCCCTTTGCAGGTGTTCCAGGATGCTGGCGGGCGTGCAGGAGCAGACACGGTGAGCGTCCAGCTGCTAGATGCAGAACAATGCGAAGCATGAGTTGCTGCTTGGGCGTGGCTTAAATAGCCTTCAAAGTAGTTCCAGGTATGTATCCTTCCTCTCAGGTATGTATTCTTCCTCCGGCCACACCGTGTGGTTAAGTAGTCCCCAAAGAGAAAGTAGTCCCATTCAGGCCTCTAGATGGCCCGGATGTTGCAGCATGGTCTGCAGGTAAGTTTACACCAAGCACCTTTAAACACAAAGTCATCTTTTATGAGCCTGGCGCCTATGGCGCCAGGACTGTTGTCCAATATGAGCCTGGCGCCAAAGGTGCCAGGACTGAGTCCAAAGGGCCCATACTTGGGGCTGCTGAGACTTCCCTTGGGGACATGATATCTGCCTCTGGGGTAGCTGCGCCTGGTCTGGCTCCTTGGAGGTAGGCATCATGACATTAACACGCAATTCTATTGGTTAGGAAAAGGTAACTTTACTATAGGTACTATATCTGTATATGGTAACCGAGTGAGGGGATTGGGTAAACACGGTCAGGTGGGGGTCTAAGCCCTTCCTTCACAAATGACTACTGTAGACATCACTAAATGTATGACGTCTCATTGGTTCTATTAACTATAGGACCCTAGATTATTTGGTAATTGTGATTGGGTTGGCACCAACCCCATGCATAATTTTCTACTTTGCTTAGCAGCAGGCAGAACGATCAGCCAGGTGCGAGGCACTCCTTAGTTACCCGGCCTTCCTTCAGCCCTTGTCACAATCAATCATAACTTTAATAGCCATGTGTCAATTAGTACATTGTGGTTGGCCTCGAAACTGCATCTTCTGTCTGGAAAAGTTCTTATATCTCTGCTTGGTCCAGTGCAAAGCGTAGGTGTGAACCTGTGCTTCTTCTTGCTCAGCTGGTCACGTGATGCCCACACTGTGAATTTCTCGTTTCCCTCAATTTGTGTATTTGATTTTTGTTTCAACCGCCACCTTCCTTCGCCTTCTTATCTCGATCCGTCAGAGGCAGGATATTCTGTTCTTAGTTTCAATTAAAAGTAACTACTGTTCATAGCGTCTATTGGTATGACCTTGGCTTCCCTGGCACGAGCTGCCTCTGCCGAGTTTCGATTCAGCTGTCTCTCCTCGTGTTACTAGAATATTAATCTTCTTGCGTTTGGCCTTTAGTAACCTGGGTTGGTTCTGTTTTTGTGCAAAGTAGAAATATACTATAAAGTGCTTCATTTGAGGTAGATTATGTATAATGGTACTTGCCGCACTACTCTTCGACCAAGCATAGCAAGCTGCTCTGTTTTCTTAGTTTTCTTGCGGTTCTAAGCATATTTACAGGTGTAAACTAGTTGAATGTCTTCATCTTGCTTACAGCTTGAACTTCTTTGTATTTCAACATCGTTCTCGCCCTTGAGGTTCAAGATATCTTTATCCATGGCGTTTCGTCTTTTTGTGTCATTCTTTGGTTGACATTTCATCTATCTGTACGTCAGTCCGGGTCCTTGTGATGTCCCCATTCGTCTTCCACTAACATCTTTTTGGTTTCTTCCGGGACAGTACTTAGGCGATCTTCATTTCGTTTCATTTGTTGATAGGGTTTTCTTAATGGATACCTTACTGTCCATGGTTTTCTGGGTATCGGTACTTCAATAGGTGTTGCTCTACTAATAGGCTCTTGGCAGAGTCCCACTGCGGCTCTTTGCTGGTTTATTTGCTCATCATACGTCACATATTTTGGTGTGAACGTTCCTGGAACTTCAAAATGGGTGACTTGGGTGCAGGCTTTATTTGGACCTCCTCTGCACTCCCCCCTCTGGGCGATTCATCGACCACTTTCACTTCCGACTTTGGATTCATCTTACTCAGTTCTTCTGTATTTATCTTATCTTCATCGCCTGGGTTCATTCCTTCATCTTCTGGATCTGTACATAGTTTGAAGAAGTGTCTCTTTGGAGTCCAGATTTTTATTACTCATTTCAGGCTTCCTGCTGTCCTTACATGTTCGTCTTTATTACATGTCATGAATTGACATTGTCCATTTGGGCTGCAGTAAACCCATCATCCCACATAATTTCTGTGCTTTCTGGGATATAGAAACTTTGTTCCTACTGGTGCGTGAATGCTGGCCTTCACAAAGTCTCTTACTTCTTCATCAGTCAGGTCTTTCGGCTTTCATCCTGGCTTGACACCAATCACAGGCGAAACATGTTTGGGGATGCTTGTGGTCTCGTGCAGAAGGGATGTGACCTAGCAGTTCGGGCTGGACTGCCCCTTTTGGGGGTGGGGCCAAGCCTGATTTGCATATGGTCTTTCCCCTTCTGTAATGGCTTGGCAGGTGAAGAACGATGGTCTGGAGGGTTGCCCCGAGCAATGTCAGTGGTTAAGATTCAGTCTAAACATTCCAGCCATCACCTCTTTGTTTTTGCTTTGACACCAATCATCTTCATCCCTATGGCTTTTTTCGCAGTCTTCTGGCACTGAGAGATTATTATCTTGATAACGCAAAATCCTAGCAATATCATCACTAGTAGGGCTCCCAGGAACTTAAATGGATCTGCCATCCATTGCGGGACCCAAAAGAATAGTGATTCAAACCAGCTGTCATCAACTTCGTCAGTTTCATTGATCATCTGGTTCTGCAGGTTTGTCAGCATACTTATAGCTTCCGTTAAAGTTCCATTTTCCTCATTGTGAGAAGGTATGAATGTGCAACATGATTCTCCGATTTTTGCACAAACTCCTCCATCCATAGCTGTGATCATGTCAACGACATATCTCTTCTGGAGAGTCATCAGTTGGATGGCTCTTAACTCTTCCTTGATTGCATTGAATCCTTTTATGGTTGTGTTGACAGTCTGCAGTAACTCCCATCTGCAACCATTTAGTATTTACTCCAACTTGGATTCTTGGCTGCAAAATCGTTGTGAACACTGATGAGGTGAGGCTAAAAAGCCTGTGTTCATATGGGATTGCATGAAAGGCTCCTTCTGATTTAGCAGATAAGTAATTCTCTCTCTTCATTCGCAGTTCCACAAATCTCTTCTTCCTCAGTTGAGCATCTGCTTTCGGGAAACTGTCAATATTCAGGTCACTTTTCGGGGTCACTAATGCTGGAACCTGGCCATTCACTATTGTGCATATATCGCCCCAGTCTCTTGGCAGTCTGATGTATGTTTTAGATCCACAAGCCCAATAATGATCCATAATTACGGCAGTGCCATGAACCATTCATGGAGCATCGAAAACGTGCCCACAGTTCTGATTCTCTCCCATTTTTCTTGTGCCATTATTCCTTAAGCAGAATTTTGGGCTTTCCAGTGGAACTATCTGCAAGGGTCTTCCTGTCTTCGACCCATGTCAAAGGTTTCGCAAGCTTTGGCCATATTGGCTTGCATCCGTTTTGCATTATGTTGATGGTGGGCTCGTAGTGACCGAAGACCATCCATGCTCGGCATATCACTACTCCTTTCTCCCATCCGTCTGGTGAAAGCGCTGTTCCCCAAATTTGCATTTGGCCTCTGTTCTTCCATCTACGAGCTTCTTCTGGAGTTTTTCCTTGGACATTTAGCTTCTAGATCGCTTCTCTTCTGATTTCTGCTCCTTTAACTCCAGGCTTCTCATATCTGATCAAAATGTGTTTCGTCTTTCCATTGTTTCTTGTCTTTATGTCCTGGACATAGTCGTCTTCATTTGGATCAGTTGTTTCAGTTGCCCATTTCAATGAGGCATCCCTACCCATGAACTGGCCTCTGGTCTTGCACATTGCTAGGTGCGACAGTGTGCTGTCTGGATATCGATTTCTACAGCTACGAAGATCTTGGACTTCCCCATGCTGTATGGTAGGAGTGCGCAAACAAAGCATTCCCCTCCTGAATTTCGTCTTCCAACTTCTTTCTTGTGCTGGTACCAAATGTTGTTTCCCAGATGTGCTGTGCTATCCAGGTAGTCGTTTAGTTTGTTGTCATCTCCATGCATGCTTCTCTTGATTCTTAAGGTTTTCATGTAGTTTGCTATCACTACATCTTTGAACGCATCTGTATGGCTCTTTCTTGCTGGAGGATTCTCGGGTATTCCGGTCCATGGTTCTGGCTTCCTCATCTGTGCCATGTGAGTGCACAAGAGTCTGGCAGTTCTTTCCTTGTCCTCATACATCTTTTTACTACTGATTATAAATGCTCATCTCATCCACCCTGACATTGGCCCGGTAAATGGCAGTATTGTGGGATTTTTACTTGTACCTTTCACTGGAACATATATGTTTGTCATTGTTGTCTCTGTGGGTTTCTTCTTCAGCTCCTCTAGTCTTTCCACTATGTCTGCTTCCTTCATTTGGCTATTTACTTTACTTGTAGTGATATTTCCCAGAGTAGGCCGTCTTTTCTTCTCTGAGGCTTTGAATTGTGGTTCTGCAGTTATTGACACTAAGCCTGTTGCATGTGCATTCATTGTTTGCGTGCGTGTGGTTGTCAGTACTCTTTCTTCATTCACTCCTTGCCGACCCTGTCACCAGCCTTTCTTTTTGTTTACCACAAGTGTGGGTCTGTTATTGCTAATCACATCCATTTCAGCTCATTCATTCCACCATCAGATCTTCTAGGGAAAGGAATGACTATGTAAGGTCTGGGTGCCTATGTGGGTTTCATGCGTGTATCATTAGGTGGGTGCACTGGAATTGGAAGGCTTTGTGCACCAATAAAAAATGCAGTAAAACAATGATGAATATGATGCACAAATACATTATGCCCCTGTAGGTCAGGTGACAGCATTTACTTCCAGAGAAACATGGCCGTCTCTCCTCCTGTGGGAGGACCAGATTGCTGCTCTGGATCCCCATCTCGATCATTTGCAAAAATGTCTACCTTTTACTATACTTCCTTAACCAATATTGTCTGTCAGATTCTGTGCTTAAGAGGTTCAGGTGTCCTACACGTTTCCCCCCTCGTGCAGAGTGAATTGTCTCTTATTTCAGCATACAGTTCTCTTGCTAAACTATGTGAAATATCAAACCAAATAACACTTCGGCCAGTCCTTTTACTGTGCATGTTCAACGTAGGTCAGCTCCCAGTCCACGTCTCGGATTTGCTTCGGTTCCGAAGACATTTTTGTATCCTGGTCGATATGAAGAATAGAGGAAAATAACAACAAATGGAAGAATGGGAAACCCTTGACGCTGCTTCCTCGGTCTGTCCCTTGGCAGAAAGCTATTTAGAATCTCCTCAGATAGTTCTGTTGATGGTTTGAAATATTTGTAGTACGATTCCATGCAAGAGCATGCCCATCTGTGCAACATTAGCAGGATCTCTGATGAATGTGAGGACGTAAACATCAATTGGTCTGCCCACTAGCTCTGGAAAGTCAGTGACTAGACGAAAGAGGACATTGTGAGCCAACCTGCTGTCTTCTAGTGACAGGGACATCCGTCCTGTCTTGCTGAGTTTTTCAGGATTGTATGCTCTCTCTTCAAAGTAAGCAATGTCTGCACTGTCCGTTTGCGTGGATTGCAACTAAGATCACAATTTTGTTTAGGATAGATGTTCTGTGTTAGCTGGATCTCGAAGAAACGTGAGTGTATCTGTTGTTCTTCCAACAAGATTTGGACAGTCTTCGATTATACGAAAGAACAATGTGCTGACAAGCTCATTTATTTCCTTCTCTGTTTGACACATTTGGTTTCTCCTCACTGTATTCAGGAAGTAAGAGGAATTGTTCGGCAATTACAGTAAGCAGTCTTCTTATTGTCGTTTGGTTTTCAGGATCTTGAAGCAAGTCAGTGACAATGGTGAGCCTTCTTACCAATGAAGGGTATGATCTTAGCACAATATTAAAGTATGTTACCACGACTTTGGTGATGTCATTACTGTGGGACACCATAAGTAATTCATAATCGGGTCTTGGTGTGGAATGTGTCTGGATACTGTATTTTCTTCCAATTTATGTGTCCTCGGTCAAAATTTGCCATATTCCTTTTTTATCAAGGCCTTAGGTGTGCCTCAGTCCAATGTTTAAAGTTAACAGACTATGTTGTGGCTTATGTGTGCAATTTTCTTCTTCACCCTGCAACTAGGATGCAGTCCATTTTTATGTCCTTATCCCCCTTTTGCTTAGAGGAAGTATCCAATTTAAGCCACAATTTACAAATAGTCCTTTATCTTTGTCTGGTCATGCATCCTTTGTCTTCATCATGGTTCTCGTCTGCACTTGCTGCGGTTCTTCCCCGTCGCTTGCAGACTCTTCTCGTTGGGGTGCAGGCAGGGGGCCTTCTCCGATATAGGGTTTGATATCGCTCAGGAAAATCCAAGCTCTCCTGCCTTGTAGTTTCACTGCAGAAGGAATGCAGTCCTCCACTGTGAAGGGACCGTTACATTTTGGATCATCCCACTTTTTCCTCGTATGGTTCTTTACAAGGACGGTGTCTCCAGGTGTCTCCAGGGAAAACGGATGGTACACAAAGTCCTTGAGCTGCGTCGGTACTAGTATCTCCTTCTGTGTTCCGTGTTGCCCTGCACCCCTTTTGTCGTCGCTGCAGCTGGTCTGAAATTACAGTAAGGCAAGATGTCATGCAGGTCAGGTAATTTTGCATTTCAGGCCCTAACATTTCTCCTGTTGACTGGGCATCATATCTAGCTCTATCTCGGGGTGTCACAGGAGTACCCATTCTTCTTTCTGTGCCTATCTCATGTGGTGTAAGATGATGGTCAGAACCAGGTTGGTTCCTTGGTGCATACAGTGCCAAAGGAAGGCAATGCAACCATCCCTTTCTTAGAGTAAACTTCAACTTGGCTATCCCTTTCTTTAATAAGCCGTTGAGCTTCTTGCAGATCCTGTTACCTTGCGGATGATACGCCGACGGGAACTTGTACTTGCTTTAGACCAAGCAGCAAGGTAATCTGTTTGAATATTGCATTAACAAAGTGAGGGCCATTATCTGATCTCATGACCTCACAGTCCCCTCCCCCCCCACTTGGGGAACACCTCTCTCACAAAAAATGTGGCTGCACAGGTAGAGTCTGGGTATGTACAAGGACCTGCCTCCATCCATCTAGAGAATGGACACACCACAACAATTAAGTGCCTGTACCCGTTACATACTGTTGACATAATCGACATGCAAGTGCTGAAAAGGCCCATTTGGCCTGGATGACTCTTCTCATTACTTTTAATATGTGCCCAGCTGTGAATTTTTGGAAAATTATACAGTTTACTATAAAAAATGCAACGTGCTCGGGAACCTGTCTTCTGCGAGTGTTGCTGCTAGATTCTCTTTTTTCATGAATGCCGGGTAATGCAACTTCCCCAGCGCTATTTTCAATAGGGCTACAGGCATCACCGTTTTACAAGTGCTGTCTTGTCGCCCCAAGCTGTCAGAGGGGTTTAACACCCTCAACGTTTCCAAAGATTCTTCTCTTCCTGTGGTGCCTCCCCTTGGAGTTTCATCAACTGGGCTTGCCCAAGATTGTTATATCCTTCAGTTGTAGTTCATGCAACCATCATTCTTTCATTGATAGGGATGACTTCCACTTCCATGATGGTCTCACTTTTGGATTCCATACGATTGGCCTCCGTGTCTGCTGCGTGATTTCCGTGTGGGATCAAATCTGTCCCCTTCGTGTGGGCAGCGCATTTCAGGACTGCTATGCCCACTGGGAGCTGTAGTGCCTTGATCATCCTGTCCAATAAGGCTGCGTGCTGCACTGGCGTGCCGTCTGCTTGGAGGTAGCCCCTCCTTTTCCAGCACGCTAAGCCTGTGTGCACTGTCAAAGTTGTTAGGCAGAATCCTGTGCAGTGCCCTTAGGGACCACTACACACAATTAAGACCACAGGTGGCAATAGTTTTACCTTTGGTACAAGCCTGTACTACTATGTCAGAGTGGTAGCAGTGGCAGAGCAGCCAGGCTTATCTCAAGAGTATATGAGCAGTAGGAGAGATTACACAAAGGGACCACAATTACTGTGACTCAAGCAAACACTGACTCAAGGTTTCAGGTAGAAAAATATAGGTACATTTATTTTTAAGCCATTCATTATAAACACAACACTTCTATTAAACTTGAACAAAACCCACACGTTAAATATACTACAACTAATCAATTCACTTTGTACAGTAAGTCTCAAGGTAAGTACCCTGTGTTTGAATGAACTGGTGTTACGAACAAAACACATTACCGTGAGTACGATTGCGATAACTTTTTGACAGTTCAGTCTACTAAATAAACGCGTATTCGTGACATGAAATGCTAATGGGGCAAAAACACACTTAGCACCTGAGATACCCAGAGGGAGTTGGAGGCAAAAATCACAGGCAATATTTTGGTTAGGCAGACAGAATCGAGAAACACTCAGAGACAGGCGTTCAAAAGTCAAAGGGCCGGAGCCAGGGTCAAGTGACACCGGGGGCCTGTTGCCGAAGATCACACAGTCAGACAGTTCAGGATTCAACGTAGCCAAAAGTACTTCGATATTGTCAATGTTCGGAAGCAAAAGTTATAAGAAGGAGGGAAGACGAGGGCAAGCCTTGGAGATGAAGAAAAGGGGTTCAATCAGTTTCCTCAAGCAGAACACAGTACCTTGTTCCAGTGGTGCAGCTGGTGCCCTGGCAGTTGTTCCTGTTGGTTTCCCACAGACCCATGATTCCCGGAGCTTTGTTGTAAAGGAGGATGTCTGAAGGGGGTCTGCACCACACAGGGATGAGGCCGGCAGCAGCGACGAGGAATAAAAGGTGTGTTCCTTAAAAACAGGAGAGGCTCTTCAGATGGCTATCCAGACCACTACAGCAGCGTGCAGCGATTTCGACCAAGGAAGAGTATCCTCTGGCTGTGGAAGATGAGCTGGTTATCCCCACCAAGCTCAAGGGAAGAAGACTCCGGACTGGAATTTCTCTAAATCGTTGAAGGGAAGATAGCTCAGGACTGCAGCAGGGCTTCACCGGGATGGGGTAGTTGCAGCAGCCGTCGTTCTCTCTGCTTCTCTTTGGTTCCTTGTAGTTCCAGTGGCGACTCACTGACTTCTAGCCCAAGAGACCTGTCTTTTATGCGCAAAACCCCCATTAACACAGCCTGGCTGTCAATCACCCAGCAGGGGAGTTTGTCCAGCCCAGACAACAACCCTGGCCAATCATGGCAAAGTGCGACTTGGGTTTCCTAGGATACCCTGTGCAGGGGGTGACTACACCCCTCCCTCACATTCAGCCCACCTAGACACCCAGGCGCCTTGAGGAGGGCTTCTGATCAGAAGCCCGCAAAAAGACAGTGAACAAAGAAGGCGAAACTAGTTTGCCGCACAAAGTAAAACACAAGAAGGACTTTAACAAAAAGAAATGGCCAATAAACCCAACCGAAGCCGAAAGAAAGACGATTTGGTCAAGCGGGTTTATGTTCGAGGCTGATATAATAGCCAAGAACAGTACCAGGTTTATCTAATATAATCGCGGTAGAAAAGTTAGGGTAGATACCACTGCCACCACCAAGTCTAAATGTTAAAAGAGCGAAACAATGCTCTAGGAGGTACAGATAAAAAGGGATACGAATTAACCCTTTCCAGTACTCCATGGAAGATTGGGTGTACTGGATCTGTGGTAGATTGACTAAGTAAAGTTAATGGCAACTTTACCTTTTTCTGGGGGAGGTAGTCGCCTCAGAAATTGAGTCGAGGGAGTCTGAACGACAACCCTGTGCCACTGCACAGAAGGTGCTGGGTAACACACAAAGAAGGGGGCTACTGAAGTGGTGTACTTCAGAGCCCACAATCACAAAGAAACAGGTAGAAACACATAGCAAAACACAGGTAAGAGTGGGGGAAAAGCTCACACTCTTACCAAGCGAAAAAAATAAACTCCAGAAGTCCAGCAAAGTTACTGGGGGACTCACTAGGTGAGGGAAATTAGCCATGAAATGAGAATTCTCCCTCACACTGCCCCCCCCAGACTAAGGGACAGGAGGATTTAATCCACTCCTGGGTGGTTTTCATACCTCTAGTCGGTTACAAACATCCTAGAGAGACCATCAGCATTTTAGTGTTGACTTCCTGCTTTGTGCTCAATCGAAAAATCAAATCCTTGCAGACAGATTGACGATCTGAGTAACTTTGGGTTTTCCCCTTTCATTTTCATCAGCCATCTCAAGGATGGTGGTCAGTCTGAATAGTGAAGGTAGATCCATACAAGTATGGTCTAAACCTCTGCAGTGCCCACACAATAGCAAAGCATTCTCTTTCTATTGTTGCCCACCTTGTCTCAGGATCCTTTAACTTCCTGCTGATGAAACAAATGGGGTGTTCCCTAACTTTCTCATCCAGTTAACCAAGTACTGCACCTATACCTACATTAGAAGCATCAGTTTGTACAATGAAGGGTTGGTGATGGTCTGGAGCTCTTAGGACTGGAGCTTGACAAAGGGCTTTCTTTAGACCTTCAAAGGCTTGATTGCACTCCTCATCCCACCTGACCTTTTTAGGATATTTGGGAGAGGAGATGACCTTTAAGGGAGAAGCTATGGTCCCATAGTTCCCTATGAAGTTCCTATAATACCCTGTGAGACCTAGAAACGCTCTCACTTGGGTTTGAGTAGTAGGGGTGGCCCAGTTTTGTACAGCTTGTACTTTGCTAGGCAATGGCCTTATTTCACCTCCTCCTACCTCATGCCCAAGGTAGACCACTGAACTCTGACCAATTTGACATTTGCTTGCCTTTATGGTCAGATGGGCCTGTTCAAGAGCCTGCAATACATAACCTAGGTGTTCAACATGTTCTTTCTATGTAGGGCTGAACACTGCAATGTCATCCAAGTATGACATGCAGAAGTCTTCCATCCCATTCAGAACTTGATTGACCATCCTCTGAAATGTAGCAGGTGCATTCTTTAATCCAAAAGGCATTTCCTTGAATTGGTAGAGACCAGCTGGGGTGGAGAATGCGGTTTTCTCCTTGGTATGATCTGTCAAGGCTATTTGCCGATAGCCTGACGTTAGGTCAAATGTGCTGAGGTACTTGGCTGCACCAAGTTTGTCCACCAGCTCATCTGTCCTAGGCAAAGGATGGGCATCAGTCGTGGTGACTGCATTTAGAGCTCTATAGTCCACGCAGAATCTCAACTCTTTGGATTCTGCTTTTGGTACAAGCACATCTGGGCTAGACCATGGGCTAGTAGAGGGCTCTATAAACCCGAGTTCAAGCATCTTGTTGACCTCATTCCTTATGTGGGATCTGATATTGTCTGACATTCTGAAGCCCCTGCTTTTCACAGGCAAACAGTCACCTGTGTGTATGTCATGCTGTCCCCAAGGGGTCAAGCCTGGTGAAAGTGAGAACAGGGAGGAAAACTGATTTAACAGTAACTTGCACTCATCCTGCTGGTCAGATGTAAGACTGGAAGAGAGATCAACTCCTTCCACTTGCTCATCTAAAGAAAAGCCTCTGAGGATGTCAGGCAGAGGTTCACGCTCCTCCTCCTGAGCTGAAGCTAGAAGCAGAGCTCCTATGTCAGGTCTAGGGACATAAGCCTTTAAACGGTTGGTGTGAAAGACTCTGGGAGTCTCCTTAGGATTGCCTAAGTCCAGCGGATAGTTCACTTCTCCAAGTTTACCCACAACTTTGAAGGGTCCCTTCCATTTGTCCTGCAAGGCACTCTGCCTTGTTGGGACCATAACAAGAAAAACCTAGTCTTGAGTAAACTCAACCTTGTTAGCCTTCTGCTCATGCCAATGTTGACCAGAGCTTGACCAGCCCTCAAGTTATCACTTGCCTCTGCCATCATGTGTGACATTCTCCTCCGGAGACCTATCACATAGTCACTCTGACTAGCTTGGGGGAAGGAGCACTCTCCAACCCCACCTTAATCAGGGCCAATGGACCTCTGACTGGATGGCCATAGAGCAGTTCGAAGGGACTTTATCCTACTCCCTCCTGAGGGACTTCTCTATATGTAAAGAGAAGGCATGGCAGTAGAAGGTCCCACTTTCTTCTAAGGGGTTCTTCTAAAGCACCTATCATGCTCTTCATAGTTCCGTTAAACCTCTCTACCAGTCCATTGGTTTGAGGGTGGTAGGCAGTTGAGAACTTGTAGGTGACTCCACAGGTTTTCCACATGGTTTGCATGTAGTGGGACATAAAATGTGATGCCCTGTCAGATATCACCTCCCTAGGAAAACCTACCCTGGTAAAAATACCAAGTAGGGCCTTAGCCACAGCCGGAGTTTTAACAGTCCTCATAGGTTTGGCTTCAGGAAATCTAGAGGCATGGTCCACTACAACCAGGATGAACCTGTTGCCTGAAGATGTGGGAGGGTCAAGAGGACCAACAATGTCAATCCCAACCCTCTCAAAAGGAATTCCCACCACTGGGAGAGGCACTAAGGTGCTGCATTCTTGGATCGACTCTTGCCAGAGGTTTGGCAAGTGTGGCAGCTTCTGCAAAATGTGTCTACTTCTGTACCCATCTTGGGCCAGTAGAAGTGCAGAGATAGCCTTTCTTTGGTTTTCTTAAAACTTAAGTGACCAGCCAAAGGTACTTCATGGGCTAACTGCAGAAACTGGAGTCTGTTCACTAGAGGTACTACAAGTCGTTTGTAGTCTCCAGGGGTTGAATCAGTTGGTTCACTGTAGAAGAGGCCATCTGCCCAGTGTAATCAATACTTCCCAGGCTCGGTCCCATTGAGCTGAGAAGCTGCCTGTTGGCGAAGACCTTCCACGATAGGACACTCTTTATCCCTTATTGAAATCTTCCCTGTTGGGTCCACCTTCTGCCAGTAAAGACTGCAGCAGATGGTCAACAGGGTCAAGATCTCCTACCAAGGTAAGATCCTCTTCTAGATCTGATTCCTCAGTATCTAGTTTGACCATACAGGGTTGAACCTCACACTCAGCCTCAGCTGGTGTGGGTGTCACAGGTGTGACTTTGAAAAAAGGAACCAAAAGAGGAACCCAAACTGTTGACAGTCCTAATTTCTGTCAGTTATTTCAGTTAAATCTCCATGTTAGTATAAGGTATATGCTTTCAAAGAAAGTCACGAGAACAGAGAGCCCAAGAGAAGGTCCTAACAGTATGAACAATACATTTATTACATAAAATACATTTTTTGTAGTTCAAATTACTTTTTTAAAAACATTTTTCAAACTTTGTTTATTAAGGGAAGGGTTCACAGCAAGACAATTCTCATAAGCAGTGCAGCACAGGATGTGCATAATTTCGACAATGACATACATCTGTGGCAATGAGGCAGGCATCGTCACCTAAGGTGACGGAGTAGGTGTTACATCAGCATCAGACATCAAATCACATAGGTACAGACGTAGCAGCGACCATATATCTTTGGGACGACAGGGCGTCGGGACTGATGAGACAAAAAGTTACTCATCATCATTCACCATACATAAGTCTTTCAGGAAGTTGGATCGGGTTGGCCCTGCAGCGGATTTCCAACATTTAAGGATGCAGCGTTTGGCAATAACACATGAGATATTAAAAAAACCTTCTTGTGGTTTCCTTCACCTTTCCAATGTCACCAAACAGGTATTTCAGGAGGGAACAGAGCGGCTGGGATCGCCGTTATCTCCTCAAGGAGCTCAGCCACTTCTCGCCAAAAGTCCGCAATAACAGGGCATGACCAGTACATATGATACACTCCAGAATCGGGGGCACCACATTCCGAACATGTCCCTGTGCAGCCCTCTACAAACTTACCTAGCCTAGCCGGTGTGAGTAATGTAACTGATTCAGGATTTTAAATTCAATCAGTCAGAGTCCTGAGTTCATGGAGACCGATTTGGTGAGTTGACAATATCGGGCCCATCTCACGTCATCAATCTGGGTACCTACATCCCGCTCCCAGGTTTCTCTGATAGTGTTTCGTGAGGGGGAGTGTGTTTGCACCAAGGTGTATAGCGACGAGATTCCCTTATCATGACCATCCGTCGTCACCATAGCTTTGATACATTCATGTGTCTGGGGTTCTGCCGGGAAGGAAGGCCATTTAGCAGCAAAAGCTGTTCTCATACGATAATATTGAAGCCGCTTAAGCTGACCCCCCCCCCTCACTGCATCTATGAAGTCTGCGAGTTCACAAAACATGCCATCGGGGAACATACCTTGCATCCTGAAGAGTTTATTCGGGTCCCAGGTTCGCTGAAGGGCCTTGTCAAAAGTCAGGGAAATACTAGAGAAGTTCCACAGGGGTATATCTGGGTCATAGGGGATCTCCAGGCCAATCCTCCTGTAAACCCTGAACCATGCTCGGGTGGTGATGTATACCGGGTCGAAAGGGCAGTTGTTACCATAAGTGGGGTTCAAAAGGACCGATCGTATATCATTAGGGCAGACTGCGTGCTTTTCAAGAAGAATGTCTGGGGCTGTGTCTTCGGGGTCAGACCAATGCTTCACAAATTGTGCCTGTGCTGCTATACAATACAGTTCAAAATCAGGGGCCGCAATACCGCCCTGTGAGTATGGCTCCACCATCTTGTCCCACCCCAGCCAAGCAGTTTTCCCGTTCCAAATAAAAGAAGACGCCAATGATCTAAGTTTCGCAAAAAAGGGTTTACCGGGCCAAATCGGGATTTTGTTGAAGAGGTATAAGAGTTTGGCTAGAACTACCATTTTAAGTAGGGCCACTCGGCCGTATAAGGACAGAGGGAGTTTAGCCCATTGTTGGAGCTTGGTCATAAGGGTGAGAAGTAATTTGCCGTAATTATGCTAGTGCAGCTGTCTATCTCTGGCCACCATTATTCCCAGGTATCTTACCTGCGTGGGGGCAGGCTTAAACCCTGTAATGTGAGATAGGTCACCTGTATTAGGGGTCAATGGAAATATTTCAGATTTGGGGAAATTGATTTTATATCCTGAATATTCCGAGAACTTGTGTATATCAGACATAATGTGTTGCACATTCTCATGTGGGTCCCGGACATATAACAGCGTATCATCCGCATACAGTGATATAATTAGAGGAGGGCCAGTCATCCTGAGACCTCTGTGCGAGTGGTGTTGACGGATATATTCCGCCATTGGTTCAATAGTGAGTGCAAAGAGAATGGGCGAGAAAGGACAGCCCTGTCAGGTCCCTCTGTGTAGATGGAAAGAAGGGGATAGGGTGTTATTAGTTAGGACCTTGGCGGATGGTTGGGTATATAGCAGCCAGACGCATTTAATAAAATATGGCCCAAGTCCAAACCTCTCGAGTACCAGGAAAAGGTATGTCCAGGAGACTGAATCAAAGGCCTTTTCGGCATCTAGGTCCGCTACAGCCGCTTTTGCCTCCGGATCTCTTTGCGCCAGCACATTAAATAATCGCCTCAGGTTTAAAGCTGTAGATTTAGTCGGTATAAAGCTAGCTTGGTCTGGGTGGACCAGGATTGGCATGTACAGCAGGAGTCTGGTGGTCAGCACCTTGGCGAAGATTTTCTCATCATTGTTGATTAGGGAGAGGGGCCTGTAGGAGGCCATATCCTGTGCTGGTCTGCGTGGCTTCAGAAGGACCATAATAACTGCTTCACGCATCGAGTCTGGAAGGATACCACAATTCATGGCCTCTTCCCACACTTTCAGTAATAGTGGGGCTAGCTCACCCTGAACTTCTTTGTACAGTTCGGCGGTCAGGCCATCTGAGCTAGGGAGTGGCCACCGGATAGAGATTTAATGGCCTCAGTGAGTTCTTCAACAGTAACAGGTTGATCCAAAATGTTTTGTGTCGTTTGGGTAAGTGTTGGGAGATCGAGGGAGTCCAGGTACCTGAACGTGTCTTCCCTGGTTTTAACATCGTGATCAGAGTACAGAGCAGAGTAGAAATCAGCAAAAGTAGAATTAATGTCACTTTCTTTATTGACCGTGACACCAGCCGGGTTCTGGATGCTAGCGATTGGGTTGAGTTACCTCTCTGTTCTATGCATGTTGGCCAGAAATCTCCCCGCTCTATTACTCTCCCCGTACCTGTGGACCTTAGCCAGGGCAGCCATGTATAAGACTTCCCTACTGGCTAGCTCATTGAATTCCTTGAGGGAAGCGTGCATCTTAGATAGGGTTTCCTTGTTCAATGTGGTGCTATATTCCGTCTGTAATGCGTCTATTGTGGCTTCAGCCACACCCAGTTCCCTCCTCACCGCTTTCAGCATACCTGTAGACTTACCCAGTATAGTACGCAGGATCCAAACCTTGAATGCCTCCCATTGGGTAGCATAGGTGCTCACCAATCCCTCGTTCAACTCCAGAAATTCCTCAATTTCAATATGTAGTGCCTCACAGATATTGGGGTCTCAGAGGGCATTCTCCACCTTTTAGCCGGAGGTGGGGAGTCATCTAGGCTGATGTCTAGTGGTATCGGCAAGTGGTCTGAGAGCGTGAGGGGGTGTATTGCACAGTCAGCGATCGCCCCAGAGAGGGATGAACTAATAAACCAATAATTTATACGGGAGTGGGAGTTATGAACAGATGAGTAGAAAGTGAATTTCCTCTCATGTGGATGTAACGTGCGCCATGCATCAATTATATCGGTCTGTTCCATCATCTGTCTAACAGTAAGAGCCGCTTTGGACGGGGCCCTGGTGGAGGTAGATGAACGATCCAGGGAGTGATCAAGAATCATATTGAAATTTGCGATGGATGGCTGACAAGACCTCCACGGACACTAGGCTCCTCCAACCTGCATTGCCCAATCTCCTCCTGAGGGACCTACTATGGGTCCAGAACAGACTCACACAGCCCTTCCCATATCTAATCAAACTTGGAATAAAGCTCTGGAACAGAGCGTGCAGAACTGTGGGGTCAGCTGACCCCTTCTCACCACAAATCCCCATCGCAGCAATTATGGCTTACCAGCCATGGGGCTCTCTCGAATCACGCACCCAGTGGGAACCCAACGGAGTGGCCACCCTAGGAGACCTAACACGAGACCAAGAGATCATACCCTTCCCCGACCTCGCTGAGACTACGGGATTACCCGCTGGCCAATTTTTGCTCCATAGGGCAGTGACACAAGCCATAATGGTTAGATGGCCAGAGGCTACCACCCCAAAGACGGAAAACGAGGTCATAGAAACACTATTAAACACAGCCGAAGGTGGCCATGAAACCTTGCGATTGTACGAAACCCTGCTCCAGGACACGACAAACAGCGAGCTCAAAAGCAAAGCAAAATGGGAAATCGAACTAGGCCAGGACTTTGCAGATGTCGAATGGGAGAAAATAACTCACTACCACAAAAAAGTTTCTAGGAATGCCCGTTTGCAGCTCATTCAATTATACATCACCAACAGAGCCTACCTAACACCTGAGGCCATATCCAATTTCAAAGGAGCTGAGGCCCAGGTATGCCCCAAATGTAAGGAGCCGAGAGTGGGTATGACGCATATGTTCTGGGGCTGCCCGGAGATACGCCACTTCTGGACACAGGTTCAGGAGAGGGTGGCGGACGCAGATATTGAGCTAGAAGTGAACAACCCCGCAGCCTGCATCCTGGGCAGATGCAAACGCAACCACAAAAATAAGCCTCTAAACAAACTCAAAGATCTGATATACATAACTGCGAAGAGACGCATAGCCATGGGATGGAAGAGCCCAAGGACCCCGTATGAGGCACTGTGGTGGGGGGACCTGACGAAATGGATAACGGCGGAGACCGGCGTGTGGGAAACGGCAATCCTTGAACAGAGGCTGGACTCCAGTGGAGAACTGCATCGCTGGGTGGCTTTAACAGAGCCACTACTGCATCCTAATAACACTGACGATACCTCGGACGGTTCGGACTGTCCTAGCCATCAATCCGGCCCATCATAAATGGAAGATAATGTTGACTGTGGTCTTGAGTTGGGGGTGGGGGGATACGTAATTCTGTTGATTAACGTCTGATATTACAAGTGATGCATACTGTGTTTGTTAAACTGTTAAAACCAATAAATAAAGTTAAAAAAAAAAGAATCATATTGAAATCCCCACCCCATATTATTTGTGCCTCTACCGATGTGGACAGCATATCAAGGATTGCGCAGTTAAATAGCGGGTCATCAATATTAGGACCTTATGTGTTAATCAGCAGTATTTGCCGTCCCGCCACCTCCCCCCATACCAACACGTATCTACCTAGAGGGTCTATCTTACTAGAAAGATACCTGAAGCATAGCTTGGGGTGTATAAGAGTCAGGACTCCCCTGGATTGTGTTGAATACTCTGTGAAGTACCTATGAGAGGACCCCATCGTTGGAGGAATTTGGTATTGATACTCCCCAGCGCATGTGTTTCCTGTATCAGAAGGATGTGGGTGTCATGGCGTATAATGTATGCAGCAATTTTCCTTGCCTGGACTGGATTGTTGAGACCCCGAATGTTCTAGGAGAGTAGTCTAATGTTCAACCCACCCTTAGCCTGCGCCATAGTTGCCTATTGGAGGGAGCGTTTGCCAAGTATGGCGCCATTGTCTCAAGTGATGGAAGAGTCCTGCTGGAAAGTAGTCCCATGATTTTAACTTTGTAACATCCCCAACCATGCCTGGCAGAACACCAGGACAGACTTTTACCTGTTTCCCCCACCAACCCCCACCCGCATCATCAACCCCAACCCGATGATGTATCCCATCAACCATAACTTGGGAAGTCTCCTGGGGGTGTGAGCTGTACTCACGTGACTGACCACCATGGGGGGGACTCACGGCCCTACGACAACATATGGTGGACAGCTACAGCTCACCGTCAACGGGTTATTGAACTTATGGCAAGGCAGTGCAGAGTAAGTCTCATCAGCCAGCATGGTCCTCCGGTTCTGCCACCGGCCGGGCGGCAAGTTTCGGTTTTAGCCGGGAAAACAAGTGCGTATGGGATCTGGCGTAGCCTCAGCTGTCTCTTGACCGGTTCGTAGGACCTCCTCAACGTTTGCACATTTGTTGAAAAATACGGATGTATGTGTATCCTGTTGTCCTCATAATGCAGGGAGCCTTTTTCTCTGGAAAGCCTCAGGATAGCGTCTCTGTCTCTATAATTCAGGAGTCGGGCAATGATCGTGCGGGGCGGTGCTCCAGGCTTGGGAGGGGGGGCCAGGGTACGATGGGCCTGCTCCACGAGGAAATGATCGGAGAAAGCATCGGGGCCCAAGAGGGATTTCAGGAGGTTTTCCACCTGGCGTTCCAGGGAACCTTTTCCAAAGGATTCGGCTACTCCGACCAGGCGGATGTTGTTTATCCTGGAACGAGATTCCAAGTTCTTGCACTTATTCAGGGTTTTCTGCAGGTCATCCTTTAACTGGGCGATATCGCGGCTGTGTTGTGCTATCGAGTCTTCGTTAACTCCAATTCTGTTCTCCGCCTCCGTAGTGCGTGCACTTTCCTTGTCAACCCTTGCCTTCAGAGAGCTGATCGTGGCCCCTATATCATCCAGTTTGCTGTTAACCGCCAGGAATTCACTCTGGACCATCGCTAATAGTTTGTCCACACTCTCAAACATTGGAGACTCCGGTTGGCTGCCTGAGGGCTCAGCGGGTGTCTCGGCAGACCCATGTGGCTGGGAGCTGGCAAAGGAGTCCATCGGACCAGTTTTCTTGGGGCCCATACTTTTCTTTCCGCTGCGGCCCATATATTAAATCTGTTGGGTTGCGTCTACACACGTTCTGGTGCCCAGTGGTAGTCGGTGGTCGGCGATCGCCGGCACTTAGGCATTTGACTCAGCATAGTTTGTGGACAGCATGCGCTGCATACGGGGCGGCGAGGGCAACACTGCTTGTGGGTATATGCAGAGGAAATGCGCCAGAGCTTCCCGGGAGGCGCCACGACAAGGGCACCCACTTTATGATGTTATCAGCAGGCTCCGACGAGCGAAAACAGCTTGCACGCCGCCGTTGGCAAGGTACGACTCGGTGGTCAGTCAAGGATGAGTCTGCGGGGCAGCAACGGCTCAGGGAGCGGGTCTGCACCCCGCTGAAGAAAGCAATGTTCCGTCCGGGCCGGGCTTGCGGTGTACACCCAGGAGGAGGACCGGGGGCCAGCAGGATATATTCACCGGCAACTCCGAAGTGTATCAGGAAGGCACCCGGCAGCAAAAAAGGCTTGCAGCGCGGCTCCTCCACTCTCCGGCCTGAAGACGAGCCGATGCCTGCGGCTGTCGCGTGATTCTTCTGGAGCCGTGGTCCGGGTATGCCGCCAGTCCGATATCTCAGGATTGAGCCGGCGTTTCTGCAGGGATATCAGTGGAATGATGCCGCAGGTCTTCCACTGCCGATAACAGATGTTTATTGGCGTGTAGGTGCACCCGAACAGGATTCATTTTATAGTAGGATATGTTACGGGCCGGAGATCTCCTTTCAGGCGGCCATCTTTGTCATGCACAACAGCGCCCCCCAAAAAATTACTTTTTACACAAGTTCAAGAGAGAAGAAAAAGACAAAAAAATAACATTCATCATATATACTTCAGTTCACCAAGAATGGTATATTCATCAGAGAGCAAATTGGATATTATTCAAGAACTCAATTGATGAAGGGATCCTAACAGGAAAAAGTTTATTCCTCTGGACTAGGTTTTACTAGGGTGCATAAAAAATTAACCATATTAATCAAAGTTGATTGAATATACCAGGGTATCTGCCATATGGTTAACTGCCAACGTGTAGGAGAGATCAAGAAATTGTTCCCGAAGTACTTCCAAATGGGAGGGGAACAAAACACATGTAAAACATGTTTCGGCGTGCCAAAACAGGCATCAGTAGTTGAGGCCTTCCTCAGGGCAGGAGTTATGTAGTATGGTAGTTATCCCTAAAGGGGGCAGAGAAGAAAAGGACATAGTTGGTACAACTAGTACTCTATAGGATACATTCATGGGGTATCAAAGTTTATTCTACTACTGTCAACCAGGCATGGATCACTCACCCTGTATATACATGGAGGGCAGGGGGAATCCGTGGAGCTACTATCCCGGTGTATTGGGAATCTTACACTACTTGTAGGTTCAGCCAGATGGGGGTGGACCAGGACCAATGTTCCAAATTACCGTACAGAGAGTCCAGCAACTGTTGGGGCAAGCACAAGAGAGAACAAGTCTCAGGTCTAAGAAAAAGTGTCATAGGGTTGGCTGATACAAAAACCCTGCATGCAGGCATCAGCAGAAGGTGTGTTAGTATATAATTGTGCACACACCATGCGTCAAAATGCCCGGTGGGTGGGGGCACAGGAGTGGCCATATTAGGGAAAACAAGGTATTAGTATGGAAATATTAGGAAAACAAGGGCAGAGAGGTGGCAGACACAACTTAAGGCACCACAAGCAAAAGGCAGAATAGAATGAGCGACTGCTCGTGAGGGTCATCAGTAATGCGTGTAGTGCCCACCGATGGAATGGATTAGAATGAAAGTAGTGCATACAAAGGCCAAAAGGTACCTGTGCGCACAATGCCAGACAACGCTGGATTGAAAGGCTTGGAAATGGAAAAGGGCAGTCCAGGATGGACTAACGGGGCACGGACCAAATCCGGCAGCACAGATGATGCTGTAAAAAGAACACATCGCCCGGAGAAGTCTTTAGGCACTTGTCCGGCCAACTTATTACTGGTCCGTCCCTCTCCTACTCTTATCCCTAAATACTGCTGCCCACTTGCTACCATACCCGCCTATTGCTTTTTCCTTACTCTACTACCCGACAGGTCTCTGTGCAGCCTACCATTACTCCTTCTATACTTTGATAATGGCCGAGGGCAAAACCTTCGGATATACTTTAGAAGAGACGGCAGACATTATTCAAGGCCCATTTATCTTTCATCCCATAGGATCCAACCCGAGCACCGTACCAATCTCAGGAAGCGAAGAGCTATTGAAAGTAAAAAAGAAACATTTCCGAACAGAACTACACGGACATTTCCTCCGGGATTACTTAAGATCCAGTATTATTCCTGCAGGCTTAATTGTCCGTAACGAACCAGTTCTTTTCCTTAGTGACAAGAAATACACAACTACCTTCATTCACATTCCAATCAAATGTAGCCGTGACCTTATGGTCCTCACTATTTCTACGGCACAGTACATCAGTAAAGAAATACAAAAGGGCTTAGACGAGGAGGAGCAAAGTTTTCTCAAAAATTCGGCACTTACTGACGTGTGAGAACAACTTCAAGCAGCAAATAAACTCTTTGAAGACTTCAAGACTGCAACCGTCGCCAAAAAAACAAAAAAATTGAATAAAGACATTAAGGAATTTAACCTAGATCTAGTCTTTCCCCTTTTGTTTTGGTTGCCTATTATTCTCTTTCTGCAAAGCTAAATATAGAAGTGTGCCTGTTATCCTCTTTGTGCAGGGTTGAAGTTAGAAGTGTGCCTAATAGCGTGACTTAGTTGAATTTAGAAGTGTGCCTAATAGCATGCCCTGGTTGTACTCGGAAGTGTGCCTTTTAGCGTGAGCGTGCCTTGGCTGGTTTTGGAGGTGTGCCCAGTGTCCTCTCATTGCGGAGTTGATTCTGGAAGTGTATATAACAACACTACTCTAGCATAGCGAGATTTGACAGTGTCCCCAATAACGTCACTATGTCAAAGTCTAGAAAGTCTGCCCTATATCGGGTGAGCGGGTGAAGTGGATACCCTATATCGGGTGAAGTATGTGGATGGAACGGGTGAAGTATGTGGATGGAACGGGTGAAGTATGTGGATGGAACGGGTGAAGTATGTGGATGGAACGGGTGAAGTGTGTGGATGGAACGGGTGAAGTGTGTGGATGGAACGGGTGAAGTGTGTGGACGGAACGGGTGAAGTGTGTGGACGGAAAGAGTGAAGTGTGTGGACGGAATGGGTGAAGTGTGTGGACGGAATGGGTGAAGTGTGTGGACGGAATGGGTGAAGTGTGTGGACGGAATGGGTGAAGTGTGTGGACGGAATGGGTGAAGTGTGTGGACGGAATGGGTGAAGTGTGTGGACGGAATGGGTGAAGTGTGTGGACGGAACGGGTGAAGTATGTCGATGGAACCGGTGAAGTATGAGGATGGAACGGATGAACTGATGTAGAATGGGTGAAGTGGGTGGAACGGGTGAAATGGTAGAACGGATGAAGTAGGTGAATGAATGGGTGATGTGCTTGGAACCGGCGAAGTGGGCGGAACTAAGGAAGTGCATGGAACGAGTGAAATAGGTGCAATTAGTTAAGTGAATGGAATGTGTGAAGATGACGTATGTGGATAGATGATGCCTAGAGTAAGGATAACATGGATAGGACGAATGAAACAAGCAGTGTGAACATGACGTATGTGTATAGATGATGCATGGAGAAAGGATAACGTGGGTAGAACGAATGAAAGGAGTAGTGCATAAAATGGTGGAGTGCATAAAATGGTTGAAGGACATGGAACGGATGGGAGTGCATGGAACGGATGGGAGTGCATGGAACGGATGGGAGTGCATGGAACGGATGGGAGTGCATGGAACGGGTTGGAGTGCACAGAATGGCGCGACGTTGGAATGGAATGGTTTGGAGGGCATGGAACGTCTGAAAGAGCTTTGAAAGGAACGGTCTGAGTGCTTGAAATGGTCGTAATGCACGGAATAGTCGGAGTACATGGAGCGGATGAAGTTCATGGAACTATTGGAGTGGGCGCGATCTCCAGCACCTACAGTAAACCACCATATTCACATCTCCACGCTTACTCTCTTCTTTACACCACCACTCAAATAGAACACAGCGATACTATGACACCATTCGACACAGCTGTTCTCATACCAACATCTGCCTCAAACTCCCCATCACTCTAACCAAACACTTCTGGTTACACACCCAGGCGTTCTCCTCAGGCCCAGCGCAGCCACAATTCGATCTGGATAAATCCTGCCAGAACAAACACATACTATTGACCTCTCAACCACCACACCTACCGCTAAGAAGCAGCTATTTCACGAATGCCACACCAGCTGCACACATATCCGGTGCTCACACGCAACTTTGACTCTCTACTCTCTCTAATGACTTGAACTTCAGTTCCCAAGGGCGTTCCACCTACCAGCGCCTTCAGACCATACCAATGGTACATAAGGCGCTATATAAATGCAAAGTAACATAACATAACATACCACTGATCAGGCAAGAGAGACAGCAAAAACCCAACAACCCTCACAAAATCAAGGCAGATATAGGAAGAAATGGGTTTCTTTTTCGAACTCCAGCAGCAGCGGGTCAGACGACCAGAGCCGTCAAAATCAACCGCGCCCATTTGGCAACTACCCACAACCACTATCACATCCTTTTTTAGGAGGAGGTGGCATGATGGGGATACCCGGTGGGGGCCCCCCGTGGTACAATCAATTTCCACCAATGATGCACAATCCTCGAGGCCGCAGGAGGTGCACCAGGTAGATGAACAACCTATACCCATTTTCAATCTGGCTAATTTTGCCCTCTCAAAAATACAAACATCAGCCATTTCGAAAGGCCTTTCCTATGTCCCCACACATCAAACCGATTGGTTCAACACCAAAATGGAGGTGCGTAAATTCTTTCGCACAGTACGATTAAAGGCCTTCTTTGAGGACCAAGATTGTGAGGACATGGAACCCGACTCAGGGCTACATGTACCCTCCACTTTTTGTCCTCAGGACCATCAGGTTCCCCCTGAAATTATCACTTTTGAGAAATGTGTTTTAAAAGATCTACATTCTCTTAAAAGAGAAAAATCCAATTACCATCATAACCTATCAAGAGAAGAAAACCACGCCATTATTGAACTTTCCAAAAATCGCTCACTGGTCATAAAACCAGCGGATAAAGGCGGTGGCATAGTTTTGATGACATCAACCCAATATCTACTTATGGTTAATGACCTCCTAGCCGACGGCATAAGCTATACCAAAATCAGACAAGACCCAAATAAAAACATTTTTAATGAGATTACTGTAATCTCCAACTATGTCCGGGAAAGGGACTGGATTGCCAAAAAAGAATTTGAATTCCTAACCAATAATCAAGGGAGGGTACCCACCATCTTCGCCCTCCCCAAGATTCACAAGAATACTGTTAACCCACCAGGCCGGCCGATCGTGTCGGGATGTGGTTCGATCCTTGAACCAGTTTCCAAATTCATGGACTTCTTCCTGAAACCCATTAGCGTCCTGACCCCCACATATTTACGTGACACTACCCACACCATTCAAACCTTTAAAGACCTACTTTTTGACCCGACATTGCACTTGCTAGTAACTATGGACATCAAATCCTTGTACACTAGCATACCGCAGGGTGAAGCTATTGCATGTATGAGAAGACAACTCATTAAATATGACCTTCAGAACAGAGTCCCCGTCCCCTTCATTATTGAGCTTCTATCGTTGGCCCTTAACGAAAACTACTTCGATTTTGATGGTCAATTCTACCTCCAGACAAAAGGGACGGCCATGGGCGCGACTTTTGCGCCAAGTCTAGCTGTCATTTTTATGTCAGAATTTGAGGAGACAAACATCTTTGCTGATAACAACCCATTCAAAAGTCAGATTCACCACTGGAAGAGGTATATCGATGACATTCTCTTCATCTGGGAGGGCTCAAAAGACACCCTTGACAATTTTTTAGTTTGGCTGAACACCGTAAACAATGATATTCAATTCACAATGGAATCCAGCAAGAGCATGGTTAACTTCCTGGATTTGGAAATACAGCACAAAGAAGGAAGAATAAAATGTAACCTTTTCGGCAAACCAAGCGATAGGAATACCCTGCTCCAGTGACCACCCGAGAAATCTTAGAGAGAATCTTACATTTGGCCAGTTTCTTAGAATTAGACGTAATTGCACTGACATCGAAGATTTTTACCAACATGCACAGGACCTTGAAAGCAGACTGATCCAGAGAGGATACCCACGCCATATAATTTCCAAATCTAAAAAACGTGCCAGATTCTACAACAGGGAGGCCCTACTGACACCTGCAACCAAAGCCCAGAACTCCCGAACCAGGACTACCTGTATTATCACACACGGAACACACTCTCAGAAAATACGTAAATTAATTTCCAAATATTGGCCCCTGACTCGACTTTGCCTCCAGGATTAACCAGTTCCCAGATTTGCGTACAAACCTGGCAAGAACTTAAGGGACCATCTTGTTCATTCAAGATTTGGTAAACCAGTACCCAGAGTGGGACTATGGAATCTGAGGAGTGCTGTGGGCCATTTTTCGTGCGGAAACTGCACAGCTTGTAAATTTACAAGAAAGACTTAAGATTTTGAGGTTAATAGTAGACCGTGGACCCTCCGTAACCTTACAAACTGCAAAAGCAAACAAGTGGTGTACGTTATTGAGTGCTCCTGTGGCCTCAGATACGTGGGCCAGACAATGCGCCCAGCCCACATTAGAATCTGTGAACATCGTTCTAGGATTCGGTGTAAGATCATGAGTGCTCCACTAGTAAGCCACTATGTAGAGTCCCACCACTCTGTTGATGACATCAGTTGGTGGATTGTAGACATAGTTGTCCACTCCACCAATGCCCTCGCAAGTCTTCTATCTAAAGAAGCCTGATGGATCCACTGGCTTGATTCCTTTAGCAATGGCCTGAATGAGGAATTCATATCCCCTATATGATCCCTCGGACCTCCACAACAGGTGACACTTGCTCCTTTCCAACTTTGCCCCCTGCCTATTTGGTGTGTTTCGTTTCCCCCCTTTTGAGTTTTCCTTTCCCCTTCCTGTCACAGCAGCACTGCTGGCCCATACCATTTTGGCAGTAACTCTCTGCCCCCGACCTGCCTCCAGTATGCAGTGCTGCATGCGTTTTGGCACTTCCCTGCCACTCGTGGATTGACCTATTTATTGTGGAGTGCCCACCCGGCGGTTGTTGTAGCCACCCCGCTTTCTCTCATTTTCTTTATTTTCCTTCTTGACCTGCTGCGCTTCACAGCAGCAGTCTGACCGGTCGCTCTTTATTCTGCTTAACAACCCGCCCTCAGCACTTCAAAACTTTGTTTTGCTGGTTTCCACAACAACAGCGCTACGGACGACACCAGCGCAGCCCGCTCATTCTTTTGTTTTTTTCGGGCTGTGTTTTCTTCTGAGCCAGGTACCCCGCCTCCCATGTCATTGGCTTCTGAGCCCCACGGCAAGCTCCACTCAGGTGAGCGTTGCACAGGTTGGCACCAGACACACCTCCATACACCTCTGCCCAGCCTATTTAGAGGCTGGTTGTCATGACTACCCTCCCGCGAGTTGCTAGCCGGCTTTCATTAGCCCCAGCTGCTCGTCGCGAGAAGGCTCCACTTCTGCCTCTTTTCCCAATCATGACGCAGCTTTTCTTTTCTTGCTTCATGCCGCAGCTAGATTAATTACCTCGGTCAAGCGCCCACCGCTCTGCGTTAGCACAGGTAAACTCACCTGCAACTTTTCCCTACATACTCCAGGGCTCCCTTTGGCATTAGCTACGCCCTGGCGCTGCTTTTCGGCTACTGATCCTTCCATTTCTTTTTTACAAATAGTGAACATGTCGCCTCCTCCTGTAATTTCCCTTTTTCAGGTGATTTTACATTATGCACGTTTTTCCCTTCGGTGGTTTTTCCACCCTTACTGATTTTGAACATGCCGTCCCCTTTGTAATGTGTTTCTACGGGCAATTTTGTGTTCTTTTTACAGCATCATCTGTGCTGCCGGATTTGGTCCGTGCCCCGTCAGTCCATCCTGGACTGCCCTTTTCCATTTCCAAGCCTTTCAATCCAGTGTTGTCTGGCATTATGTGCACAGGTAACCTTTTGGCCTTTGTATGCACCACTTTCATTCTAATCCGTTCCATCGGTGGGCACTACATGCATTACTGATGACCCTCACGAGCAGTCGCTCATTCTATTCTGGCTTTTGCTTGTGGTGCCTTGAGTTGTGTCTGCCACCTCTCTGCCCTTGTTTTCCTAATTTTTCCATACTAATACCTTGTTTTCCCTAATATGGCCACTCCTGTGCCCCCACCCACCTGGCATTTTGACGCATGGTGTGTGCACAATTATATACTAACACCTTCTGCTGATGTCTGCATGCAGGGTTTGTGAATCAGCCAACCCTATGACACTTTTTCTTAGACCTGAGACTTGTTCTCTCTTGTGCTTGCCCCAACAGTTGCTGGACTCTCTGTACAGTAATTTGGAACATTGGTCCTGGTCCACCCCCATCTGGCTGAACCTACAAGTAGTGTAAGATTCCCAATACACCGGGATAGTAGCTCCACGGATTCCCCCTGCCCTCCATGTATATACAGGGTGAGTGATCCGTGCCCGGTTGACAGCAGTAGAATAAACTTTGATATCCCATGAATGTATCCTATAGAGTACTAGTTGTACCAACTATGTCCTTTTCTTCTCTGCCCCCTTTAGGGATAACTACCATACTATATAACTCCTGCCCTGAGGAACGCCTTAACTACTGATGCCTGTTTTGGCACGCCAAAATGTGTTTTCCATGTGTTTTGTTCCCCTCCCGTTTGGAAGTACTTCGGGAACAATTTCTTGATCTCTCCTACACGTTGGCAGTTAACCATATGGCAGATAACCATATTAATCAAAGTTGATTGAATATACCAGGGTACTTTTTTATGCACCCTGGTAAAACCTAGTCCAGAGGAATAAACTTTTTCCTGTTAGGATCCCTTCACCAATTGAGTTCTTGAATAATATCCAATTTGCTCTCTGATGAATATACCATTCTTGGTGAACTGAAGTATATATGATGAATGTTATTTTTATGTCTTTTTCTTCTTCTGATATTTCTATTTAACTTGTGTAAAAAGTAATTTGTACTACAAAAAAATTTATTTTATGTAATAAATGTATTGTTCGTACTCTTAGGACCTTCTCTTGGGCTCTCTGTTCTCGTGACTTTTTTTGAAAGCCTATACCTTGTACTAACATGGAGATTTAACTGAAATAACTGACAGAAATTAGGACTGTCAACAGCGTGGGTACCTCTTTTGGTTCCTTGTTTCAAATGTGTCAATTGCCCCTTGCCCACGCGTGCACACTGGTGCACACCTATTGTTTGTATACAGGTGTGACTTTGGACAGTCTCGCAGATGTCCTTCTGGGCACAGGAGTGCTTGCTGGTTTCTTGCTGGCAGACTTAGGTTTCCCCTTTGTCTTTTCTTGTCCTGCAATGGCAGTAAGTAAGTCCTGTGGACTTGGGGTGATAGCTTCCTTTATCATGTCCCCAGGAGAGCCTCTTAAGGTTCTCTCCCTTGCAGACCTTGTGAGCTCCTGCTTCCTTCTGCTGGGGGTAATAGACACAATTCCAAGAGTTTTAAGGTCATTACCCAGCAGGACCCTCCCAGGTACCTTATTTTGCACACTTACAGGTATCCTGACAGTCATGTCATTACACTGGATGAGAGCTGGTAACTTGTGAACCATTTGCAGAGGGCCTCCAGCTAACTTGGTTAGGTGTTTGGGTGCCTTAGCAACATCCTCCAACTTGAAAAAACATTCATCAACCACAGGTATGCTGGCTTCAGTGTCGCAGATGGCAGGGGTTTCCTGACCATTCACAAGAACACTATGTAATACTCTTTAGTATTATCTGGGATTGAGTTATAGACATCTAAGTTCTGTTGTTCCCAAAGACCCAAAGACTAAAGAAACACTAGCTGAGACTCTCATGGACTCATCAGCTAGTAGCTGAAAGTTTCCACTGGCCATAGGTACTTCATCTACCTGGGAGAAGGCTAAGGAGACGGTGTTGATCCCTGAAGGTTTACCCTTACACGTGGGATCTCCTTTCACATGACCAGGAAACCCACAAACAAAGCATTTCCCAAATGCTCTCTGGAATGGGGGTTTGCTCGGACCTCCATCTGGTGTGGAACCAGGTGGTACACTAGCCTGATTCGGTTTACCTTGTGGCTTACCCTGGTTATGTTTGGGTCCCTCTTTTGGATTGGAATTATTGGAATTCTCTTTGTTGTCTTTCTTTGGCTGCTTCCCCTCATCCTTCTTATGAGTAGCCCCAGAATCCTTGTGAGTAGCCCTGTTGGCAACCCACAAGTCAGCAGCCTTAGCTAGCTTCTTAGGATCCATCTCCTTTGAATCAGCCAAATGTTGTCTAAGCTCAGGACAGCAGACATCAAAAATAGACTCCAACATTATAAGATTCCTCAAACCTTCATAAGTGTTCACTTTGTAACCCTTAACCCAACCATCTAAGTTTTTCAAACATTCACACACCCAGGTAGCCCAATGGGTACCATCATGCTTTTTGAGGGTTCTAAACCTCTTAAGATACTGGGAAGGGGTCTTCCCAAACCTAGCTATTAATGCTAGTTTCACACACTCATAATCCTGTTTATCCTCCTCCCCCAACTCCATTACAGCATCACTTGCAACAGGGGGGGAGCCTAGAGAAAAGCCAAGGAATCAACTGATTCCCTGAGATACCTTGAATCCCATGATTGTACTCAAACATTGCTAACCAATCCAAAATATCAAGTTTAGTCTCATACATACCAATCATTTCCTTTGGCATATGGGGTCTCTTAGAGCTGGAAGACCTAGAAGACTCTGGGAGAGAAGCATTTTTAGAGACAGTTTCTTCAGTTCCAGTTCATGGTTCAGCTCCATTCTCTGAGCCTTAACTCTTGATGTTTCATGACAGTTTGTGCATCAATACTTTTCACTTCCAATTCAAGTCTCATTTTCTCAAGTGCAATAAACTCAGGAGTAAGTGTAGGATCTGTGGGGGTCCCTGTGGACAGAGCTTGTGCATTCTGAGCAGGCAAAGGAGTTGTAGGGTTTCCTAACAAGGACGCATCCACTTCTTCACAATTAACGCTCTCAGAATCAGAAACATCAAAATCCACATTTGCTGGAGTGGTAGGTCCTTATGACCCACTCTCCAGACTTTTTCCCATTAACTTTGCAACCAGTTCAGATTTCTTTCCTTTACCAGAGAGATTCTTATCCCTACACATGGTTCTCAGAACCTCAGCAGTATAGAGTAAAAGACTCTCTTCAGTGTAGCTTTCCATATTTGACATGATTTCTCAATTAAATAGAATTAGTGGTGTTAGCCTTCTGGTTAGTTGAACCCAAGAAATAGCAGCACTCTAAGTGTAATCACTCTACTTCCAAATCCTCACCGCTGTACACCAGTATTAGGCAGAATCCTGTGCAGTGCCCTTAGGGACCACTACACACAATTAAGACCACAGGTGGAATACAAGTTTGACCTTTGGTACAAGCCTGTACTACTATGTCAGAGTGGTAGCAGTGGCGGAGCAGCCAGGCTTATCTCAAGGGTATATGAGCAGTAGCAGAGATTACACAAAAGTACCACAATTACTGTGACTCAAGCAAACACTGACTCAAGGTTTCAGGTAGAAAAATAGAAGTACATTTATTTTTAAACCATTCGTTATAAACATAACACATCTATTAAACTTGAACAAAAAACACATGTTAAATATACTACAACTAACCAATTCACTTTGTACAGTAAGTCTCAAGGTAAGTACCCTGTGGTTCAATGAACCGGTGTTACGAACAAAACACATTACCGCGAATACGATTGCAATCACTTTTTGACAGTTCGGTCTACTAAATAAACGCATATCCTTGACATGAAATGCTACCGGGGGAAAACACACTTAGCACCTGAGATACCCAGAGGGAGTTGGAGGCAAAAATCACAGGCAATATTTTGGTTAGGCAGACAGAATCGAGAAAAACTCAGATACAGGAGTTCAAAAGTCAAAGGGCCGGAACCAGGGTCAAGTGACACCAGGGGCCTGTTGCCGAAGATCACACAGTCAGACAGTTCGTAATTCAACGTAGCCAAAAGTACTTCGATATTGTCAATGTTCGGAAGGAAAAGTTATAAGGAGGAGGGAAGACAAGGGCAAGCCTTGGAGATGAAGAAAAGGGGTTCACCCAGTTTCCTCAAGCAGAACACAGTACCTTGTTCCAATGGTGCAGCTGGTGCCCTGGCAGTGGTTCCTGTTGGTTTCCCTCAGACCCACTGTGATGCTGGAAATGCATCGGAGGGACAGGGCCTCCGTATCCTTGTCCTTTACTGCTTTTTATCATGTGTTCTGTTGTATTTTCCGCGCAGGAGTTCATGTGGGACTCCTGGCGGTGCAGCTCTCGCTCTTTTGGTTTGGTGAACGGACCCGTGGGATACCCTTATGGCACCCATGGTTGAGGGTACAACCCCGTGCCCCTAGTGTATGTTTCTGGGCACCTGTGGGTGGCCCGTAGAGCTGGGTATGGGCTGGTGGCAGCTCCATGCTGACTTTGACAGGTGCGCTGAGTATCCTCCATTTTGGGAATCCCCAGGCCCTGCCATTGGAATCAGTTGATTCCTGATGGAAAACAAGATGGCCCCTGTGGCCTCTTGCTTTCTATTACATATTACCTTGTTTTCCCAAAGTCCTGGGAAGCCCTGACTCTGTCCCTTCCCCCTGACTGGCTGTTGGGTGGAAATGCCATATATGGTGTTGTTGTGAAGGCCCGGCCAGACTAGCTGGAGCCTTCCCAGTGATTGTATGTTGTGGGTACCTCCTGTGGGTGGGGCCTGGGTGAATGGAGTGTGAGAACAACATGCACTTCTTGTTGTGGTTGTCTGGTTTCTGGCATGAGAGACAAAGACTGAGACAGCCCTGCCCGAAACTGGCCTGAATGCAGTATGTAGTGTTGAATGGCTGGGTACTTTTCCCAATCCACATTCCTTGTTGTGAGTGTCTGAGAGGGAGCAGGATGGCCTGAATGCACTGTGTGCCTGATTGGCTGACTGACTGCATGAATTCCCTTCTGTATGATTGGCTGCTGAGAGTGACCCAGCAGTGTGGATGAGAGACAAGATAGTATATCTGGGGACCTCTCACCACTGGAAATTGTTCAGAAGCATTCAGAAGCGTTCAGAAGCTGTGTCTACATTTTAAGAGTAACTGGAACTGCTGATCCTCGACGCCCAGCTGGAAGACGAAGACTTGCTGTTGCATTTGCTTCGACCTGATCTGAAAGCTGCCGAATTCGTCAAGGACTGATCCGAGAGAGGACCTGGTAAGGCGCCCTCTTCCCGTGCTCCGAAGGACCATCAAGCACCGCTAACCTTCGTCGAAGCTCCCTGGAAGTCAGACCCTCGAAAGGCTGCCGACCCGAGACGGGACCGCTGAGGAGAACGAAGCAAAGCACCCGGACTTCGCCGCTGTCAAAGTCCTTTGCCGTCGACCAGGGTTCGCAGGTTTGTGTAACCGCTGGAGGCCCGTCGAAGTTGTGTTGCCTAGCCATGGGGACCACTTGACGCCGTGCCGCAGACGACCGGAGCCGCCCGCTCCTTTGCCTAAGAACATCTGAATCCAAGGACTCCCTTGTCCGCAGCGTCGACCGCTTTGTCCCGCCGGAGAAAGTCGAGGACGACCAACGCGCCGAGGAGAATCCGCCGGCGGGTTTCCCGCCACCTGAAGGCCACAAAGACTTCGACGACTCGACACCCTTGTTGGGCCACAGTTCTTCCGAAACTCTTTGCGGTCCTGAACAATCTATCGCCAAGGTGCCCCGCACACCTCATCCTCGCAAGACGTCGCTGACGAGCACCGCCTGGATCGACATCGGGGTCTCGTCACCCTTGAACTTCTCATTGCCGCTGTCGACAACAAGTTCACCATCTTCGATGCCTCTCGACGATCCATGGCTCCTGCTTTAAAGGGAGTCACTCAAGAAGGATCCTTCGACGCGTCTTCAAAGAACTCTACTCCACCAGGTACATTGGGAGGGTAAAACCTTACTAGGAGGAAATAAGGCTATTGAACAATATATGGACTGGGCTTGTGCTATATATCTTTATTTTACAGTTTGCCCAGGTGGGGGGACCTCCACACAGAACTGTGCCTAGTGGTAGGGGTCAGAAATCTGCCTATTGTTTCAGCCATCTTGCGTTCCTTCCTATCTCTATTGCTGGTTTCCTCGTTATTGATCTGTGTGACATTTTAACCGTACAGTTGATGCACTTTAATGAGTTTCGATAACATTGGTTGTACCACTTTAGAATTGTATATATGTATCATTGTTGATTTCCGAGTACAAAGTGCGTTATTGTGATCGTGTCCATACCTTTGAATATTAATTATATAAAGACTGTGTTTTCAGCAATACAGCGTGTGGACATTCCTTTGTGGGGGTTCAGGTACTACACTGTACTTAAGAACCAGCCCGCATCACCTCCTGAGAAGCTAGGCCTTGATTGCTCATCCATTGCTACCTTATAGAGAATCTTGGCTGGGGTCCTCTGTGCCTCTCCTCTACCATATAGAGAGCAGAAGTACAGACACCCCCTCCAGTCTTTACACTGGTGGCAGCAGTGGGATGCTTATGGTTTTAAGAATCAGTGTATAACCGTGCCACTTACAAAATATCTGCACTTTATTAAATTAAGTTTTGGTTGTGTACAAAATAACTGCATTACAAGCAATGGAGTCTTTTGCAGATGGTAAATTGACTAGGATGAGTTTAGAGGCTCTCAAGATTGCTTGTGAAGCCACGGAGTTAGACTTCGTGGATAAGTCTAGGGCTGAGCTGATAGCTGCCCTGGTGGACTACCAGACCGATGGTGAAACTCTTGATGAGGGGGGGAATGCAACCAATGAGGACTCTGCCCCTGGGGGTTCTACTGAATCTGTTTCTGGGATTGCCACCATTCCTGCTGCCTCTGTTCCGAACCCCAGCAGTTCCTTGGAGCTTGAGTTATTAAGGATGAAATTGGCCTTTGAATATCGCAAGTTGGAAATAGATGCTGAGCTTAAGAAGGATGAGTTGGCTCAACAAGTGGAGCTCAAGAATAGGGATCTTGAACTCAAAAATAAGGACCTTGAACTCAAGAACCAGGACACTGAATGTCAGAGAATCCAACTAGAGAAAGCTAGAGTGGAGACTTCAGCGAAACCCAGTGAGAGTGTCAGGTCCCCAGCAACTAAATTTATGAAAGATTTGGTTGGTGTGTTTGTGGAGGGTTCTGATATCCTCCAATGGATTGAAGCATTTGAAATGGCTTGTGCAATTCATGATGTTGACGAAAGAGATTGGGCTAAGTGTTTGTTAAGCAGATTGTCTCAGACTGGGTATGACTGTATTCTGAAGCCGAGTGTGGAAGAAAGGGGTCAGTATGAGTGTATGAAATCTGCTTTTATTGCCAAGTTTGGCAAGACACCTACCCAATACCTTAAAAGGTTCAGGGATTTTAAGAAAAGAGAGAATGTGTCTTGGGTTGACTGGGTGAGTGCTGCACACATGAACATGATGGGGTGGATTGATGTTTACAAGGTGAAAACTTTTGTTGAATTGTCCCACCTGTTGTTTTTTGAGCATTTTTCTGAAGCCTGTTCACCGGAGCTGCATCAGTATGTTGCTGACCAGAACATTTTGGATCCCTTTAAGCTAGCTAGGCTGGCTGACAAGTGGGTCTCCCACCGGGTGTCCCTTAAGGACTCCAGTGGGAAGGACAAGGACAAAGAAAAGGGGGCCTCTCAGAAAGCTGAGAGTCCCAAAAGCAGTCACAGTCGGGTAAACCTAAACCCTCCTCTCCGAAGACCCAAAAATCTAGTGGGGATAAGTCATCTGTGGGTGGGAATAAGAGAAGTGGCCCACCTGCTGCAAAGCAGGCTCCCAGTGGTTCCCGTACCGTACCCCAAACTCCCGGCACTTGTTGGGATTGTGGGGCTGTGGATCACAAGAGGGGTGACTCCAAGTGTAAAAGTAAGGCACTTGGAGTACAGGCTGTCAGCCTGACCTACCCTTACCCCATGTCTGAGGTGGAGGCCACTGTCCTCCCCTCCTCTACAGGGATCACATTTGGTGCTCCTGTAGAGATCTCCTTAGTGTCCCTTGGGGCCTGGGACCAGTACGCGGAAGTACTGGCGACTATCTCACAGAACACCCGTAGATTTTTGAGAAGTGTCCTCCTGAATGGCCAGCCTTCTACTGGTTTGAGAGACACTGGGGCGAGCATGACAGTGGTGGACAGGACCCTGCTCAAGCCAGAGGACTATGTAGGTGCTCCTCTGAGAACCAACAGGTTAGTTGGTGGGCCTCCCAAATTATCGCCTGTAGCCTTAGTCACACTCGTAATTGGAGACAAGACAGCAAAGCTTCCCGTCCTAGTTCAGGACAATGTCCCTGCTAACCTTCTGTTAGTTAATGATCTAGTAGAGTTGGATTGATCTCGGATGGTCTTCCCATGACTGCTGCTGCAGTCACTAGGTCACAGGTGACCCCGGGTCTGGCTGTGAGTCAGGTACCCGAGCCAAAGGCGTGGCCTAAGGCAAGACGAAGGAAGAACAAGAAGGCCACCTCTGTGGAGGGAGCTCATTCTCTTCCTACTGTTCCTACAGCACCCATTGGGATCCATGCTCCAGACGGGCTAGGTCCAGTGGTAAACCCCGTCTCAACTCCTGTGGGAGAAGAGCCAGAAGACTCTGTGGGAGAGGTTCTCAACCCGGAGGATCATCCCGATCTTCAGTGCTTGTTAGCTGAAGGGGGACCCTCCCGGGCAGACTTCTGTAAAGGACAGAGAGAGTGCCACTCTCTCGAGGGTCTGAGGAAACAGGCCCTGTCCCAGGCACAAGGAGAAGTGCCTAGGACATTCCGGATTTATTGGGAGGGTGAGCTCCTTGTTAGTGAGCCCACTAAACCTGAACCTGGTGCCCTCAAGAGGTTGGTGGTACCCCTGGTTTACAGGCCCTTCCTACTGCACCTGGCGCATGAGGTGCCCTTGGCTGGTCATCTTGGCACCAAGAAGACTAAGCAGAGGCTCTCTGCCCATTTCTACTGGCCTCGGATGGGTGTTAGAAGTGGAGTCCCACTGCAGGACCTTCCCAACTTGTCAGTTGTCTGGCAAGACTGGAGGCAGTGTCATTGCCCCACTGCAGCCATTGCCAGTGGTTGGCACACCATTTGAGAGGGTGGGCATCGACGTTGTCGGTCCCCTGGATCCTCCCACGTCAGGTGGACATTGTTTCATCCTGGTTTTGGTAGATCATGCCACCAGGTACCCTGAGGCTATACCCCTTCAGACTGTAACTGCCATGGTGGTTGCCAGGGCTCTCCTGGGCATTTTCACCCATGTTGGATTCCCTAAGGAGGTTGTCTCTGACAGAGGATCCAACTTCATGTCTAGTTACTTGAAAACCATGTGCAAACAGTGCGGGGTAACCTACAAGTTCTCCACCTCTTACCATCCCCAGACCAAGGGTCTGGTTGAGAGATTTAATAAAACTCACAAGGGCATGCTAGGTGCTTTGGAAGAGCCCCTAAGGAGGAAATGGGATCTCCTCCTGCCATGCCTGCTGTTTGCTTACATAGAGGTACCTCAAGAGGGTGTTGGTTTCAGCCCCTTTGAGTTACTCTTTGGACATCCCGTGAGGGGGCCCCTTGCCTTGATCAGAGAAGGTTTGGAAGACACCCCTGCAGGTCCCGCCAAGCAAGTGGGGGACTATGTGTTAGGCCTCAGACGGAGAATGACACAGATGATGGGTCAGGCAACAGCGAATCGCAAGGCCAGCCAGGAATTGAACAAATACTGGCATGACCTTAAAGCGTCGCAAGTGGATTGGACTCCGGGACAGGAGGTCCTCGTGATGGAGCCTACCAAGCCTCGGGCATTGGCAGATAAATGGACTGGACCCTTCAGGATAATCTCCAAGATGGGCGAGGTGAATTATTTGGTTGACATGGGTAGCCCCTCAGGTATTCCATGTTAATCGGCTGAAGCATTTCCACAGGCGAGCAGAAGTCTCATGTCTCTTGCTAGCTTCAGAGCAAGAAGAGGATGAGAGTGACCCCTTTCCTGATTTGCTGTATGGCAGGATGGCTTAGTGGAGGGAGTGCATCTCTCTCCAGATTTGACAACAGAGCAGGAGAGGGCCTGCAGGACTTTGCTCCAGCAGTATGCCTCTCCGTTTTCGCTGACGCCAGGCCTTACACCGTGGTGTAAGCACGAGATTGACACTGGTGACAGCATGCCTGTCAAAAGCAGGAGCTACCGTATGTCAGATACTGTTAAGAACCACATCCAGGCTGAGGTCACCAAGATGTTGGATCTGGGTGTTATTGAACCCTCAACCAGTCCCGTGGTCCTTGTCCCCAAGGCAAGTTCCCAGGCAGGTACCAAGGATTGGAGGTTCTGTGTGGACTACCGAGGAGTCAATGCCATCACCAAAACTGACGCGCACCCATTGCCAGGGCTGATGAGCTTGTGGACACCATAGGTGCTGCCAAATTTGTGAGCACCTTTGACCTCACTTCAGGCTATTGGCAAATAGCTCTGACGGACCATGCCATGGAAAAGACAGCGTTCTCAACACCAGAAGGATTCTACCAGTTTAGGGTCATGCCTTTTGGGTTGAAGAATGCCCCTGCCACCTTCCAGAGATTGGTCAATCATGCTCTCAGTGGGCTGGAAGCCTTTTGTGTGGCTTATCTAGATGACATTGCCGTCTACAGTTCCACTTGGGAAGAGCATTTGACACATCTGGGTAAGGTGTTGCAGGCCTTGAAAAGGGCTAACCTCACTATCAAGGCCACCAAGTGCCAGATAGCTCAGGGGAAAGTCACATATCTTGGTCATGAGGTAGGAGGTCAAATCCAACCTCTCCCCAGTAAGGTACAGGATGTACAGGGCTGGGAGACTCCCACTACTCAAACCCAGGTGAGAGCCTTTTTGGGCCTCACTGGGTATTATCGCAATTTCATGGCGGACTAGGGAACCATAGCTGCACCACTGACAGCTCTGACTTCCCCCAAACAACCTAGGAAGGTTAATTGGACAGAAGACTGTCAGAGGGCCTTTGATGGCTTGAAAGAAAGTCTGTGTAGGGCATCTGTGTTTTGTGCGCCTGACTACAGCCGACCCTTTATCGTCCAGACGGATATCCTTGACATGAAATGATACCGGGGTAAAAACACACTTAGCACCTGAGATACCCAGAGGGAGTTGGAGGCAAAAATCACAGGCAATATTTTGGTTAGGCAGACAGAATCGAGAAAAACTCAGACACAGGAGTTCAAAAGTCAAAGGGCCGGAACCAGGGTCAAGTGACACCGAGGGCCTGTTGCCGAAGATCACACAGTCAGACAGTTCACAATTCAACGTAGCCAAAAGTACTTCGATATTGCCAATGTTCGGAAGCAAAAGTTATAAGGAGGAGGGAAGACAAGGGCAAGCCTTGGAGATGAAGAAAAGGGGTTCACCCAGTTTCCTCAAGCAGAACACAGTACCTTGTTCCAATGGTGCAGCTGGTGCCCTGGCAGTGGTTCCTGTTGGTTTCCCGCAGACCCACTGTGATGCTGGAAATGCATCGGAGGGACCGGGCCTCCGGATCTTTGTCCTTTACTGCTTTTTATCGTGTGTTCTGTCGTATTTTCCGCACAGGAGTTCATGTGGGACTCCTGGCGGTGCATCTCTCTCTCTTTTGGTTTGGTGAACGGGCCCGTGGGATACCCTTATGGCACCAATGGGTGGGGGTACAACCCTGTGCCCCTAGTGTATGTTTTTGGGCACCTGTGGGTGGCCCGCAGAGCAGGGTATGGGCTGGTGGCAGCTCCATGCCGACTTTGACAGGTGCGCTGAGTATCCTCCATTTTGGGGATCCCCAGGCCCTGCCATTGGAATCAGTTGATTCCTGATGGAAAACAAGATGGCCCCTGTGGCCTCATGCTTTCTATTAACTATTACCTTGTTTTCCCAAAGTCCTGGGAAGCCCTGACTCTGTCCCTTCCCCCTGACTTGTTGTTGGTATGAAGTGCCATATATGGTGTTGTTGTGAAGGCCCGGCCAGACTAGCTGGAGCCTTCCCAGCGATTGTATGTTGTGGGTACCTCATGTGGGTGGGACCTGGGTGAATGGAGTGTGTGACCAATATGCACTTCTTGTTGTGGTTGTCTGGTTGCTGGCATGAGAGACAAAGACTGAGACAGCCCTGCCCGACTCTGGCCTGAATGCAGTGTGTAGTGTTGAATGGCTGGGTACTTGTCCCAATCCGCATTCCATGTGAGTATCTGAGAGGGAGGAGGATGGCCTGAATGCACTGTGTGCCTGATTGGCTGACTGACTGCATGAATGCCCTTCTATATGATTGGCTGCTGAGAGTGACCCAGCAGTGTGGATGAGAGACAAGATAGTATATCTGGGGACCTCTCACCACTGGAAATTATTCAGAAGCATTCAGAAGCTATGTCAACATTATAAGAGTAACTGGAACTGCTTATCCTCGACGCCCAACTGGAAGACGAAGACTTGCTGTTGCATTTGCTTCGACCTGATCTGAAAGCTGCCGAATTCGTCAAGGAATGATCCGAGAGAGGACCTGGTAAGGCGCCCTCTTCCCGTGCTCCGAGGGACCATCGAGCACCGCTAACCTTCGCCGAAGCTCCCTGGAAGTCAGACCCTCGAAAGGCTGCCGACCCGAGAAGGCACCGCTGAGGAGAACGAAGCAAAGCACCCGGACTTTGCCGCTGTCAAAGTCCATTGCCGTCGACCAGGGTTCGCAGGTTTGTGTAACCGCTGGAGGCCCGTCGAAGTTGTGTTGCCTAGCCGTGGGGACCACTTGACGCCGTTCTGCCGACGACCGGAGCCACCCGCTCCTTTGCCTAAGAACATTTGAATCCAAGGACTCCCTTGTCCGAGGCGTCGACCGCTTTGCCCCGCCGGAGAAAGTCGAGGACGACCAATGCGCCGAGGAGAATCCGCCGGTGGGTTTCCCGCCACCTGAAGGCCACAAAGACTTCGACGACTCGACGGCCTTCTTAGGCCACAGTTCTTCTGAAACTCTTTGCGGTCCTGAACAATCTATCACCGAGGTGCCCTGCACACCTCATCCTCGCAGGACGTCGCTGACGAGCACCGCCTGGATCGACATCGGGGTCTCGGCACCCTTGAACTTCTCATCACCGCCGTCGACAACAAGTTCACCATCTTCGATGCCTCTCGACGATCCTTGGCTCCTGCTTTAAAGGGAGTCACTCAAGAAGGATCCTTCGACGCGTCTTCGAATAACTCTACTCCACCAGGTACATTGTGGACATTCCTTTGTGGGGGATCGGGGACTACACTGTACTTAAGAACCAGCCCACATCACCTCCTGAGAAGCTAGGCCTTGATTGCTCGTCCATTGCTACCTTATAGAGAATCTTGGCTGGGGTCCTCTGTGCCTCTCCTCTACCATATAGAGATCAGAAGTACAGACACCCCCCCTCCAGTCTTTACAACCACGATTCCTGGAGCTTCGTTGTGAAGGAGGACGTCTGAAGGGGGTCTGCACCACACAGGGATGAGGCCGGCAGCAGCGACGAGGAATAAAAGGTGTGTTCCTTAGAAACAGGAGAGGCTCTTCAGATGGCTATCCGGACCACTACAGCAGCGTGCAGTGATTTCAACCAAGGAAGAGGATCCACTGGCTGTGGAAGATGAGCTGGTTATCCCTACCAAGCTCAAGGGAAGAAGACTCCGGACTGGATCTTCTCGAAGTCGTTGAAGGGAAGATAGCTCAGGACTGCAGCAGGCCTTCACTGGGACAGGGTAGTTGCAGCATCCATCGTTCTCTCCGCTTCTCTTCGGTTCCTTGTAGTTCCAGTGGCGACTCACTGACTTCTAGCCCAAGAGACCTGCCTTTTATGCGCAACACCCCCATTCACAAAGCCTGGCTGTCATTCACCCAGCAGGGGGGTTTGTCCAGCCCGGACAACTACCCTTGCCAATCATGACAAAGTGCGACTTGGGTTTCCTAGGATACCCTGTGCAGGGGGTGACTACACCCCTCCCTCACATGCAGCCCACCTAGACACCCAGGCACCTTGAGGAGGGCTTCTGAGCAGAAGCCCGCCAAAAGACAGTGAACAAAGAAGGCTAACCTAGTTTTCCGCACAAAGTAAAACACAAGAAGGACTTTAACAAAAAGAAATGGCGAATAAGCCCAACCGGGGCCAGAAGAAAGACGATTTGATCAAGCGGGTTTATGTTCGAGGCTAATTTAATAGCAAAGAACAGTACCACGTTTATCTAATATAATCGCGGTAGAAAAGTTAGTGTAGATACCACTGCCACCAGCCAAGTCTAAATGTTAAAAGAGCGAAACAATGCTCTAGGAGGTACAGATAAAAAGGGATACGAATTAACCCTTTCCAGTACTCCATGCAAGATGGGGTGTACTGGATCTATGGTAGATTGACTAAGTAAAGTTAATGGTAACTTTACCTTTTTCTGAGGGACGGTAGTCGCATCAGAAATGGAGTCGAGGGAGTCTAAACGACAACCCTGTGCCACTGCACAGAAGGTGCTGGGTGACGCACACAAAGAAAGGGGCTACTGAAGTGGTGTACTTCAGAGTCCACAATCACAAAGAAACAGGTAGAAACACATAGCAAAACACAGGTAAGAGTGGGGGAAAAGCTCACACTCTTACCAAGTGAAAAAAATAAACTCCAGAAGTCCAGCAAAGTTGCTAGGGGACTCACTAGGTGAGGGAAATTAGCCATGAAATGAGAATTCTCCCTAACACAAGTCACATAGGCGGAGTCACTGTACACCGTTACTTCCTGGTCTGCGTGATTCTCAATGTCGAGTATCAACGCTAATCATTCTGCAGCCTGTGATGAATAACGAGATGGTATTCGTGCGCTAAAAAGTACTCTGAGTTCTCCATTTGCTGTGTGGTTCATCACAGCAACGCCTGTATAGCTTTGTTCGGCACTTTGATCGATCCTTGAAGAACCGTCAATAAAGACGATCCCTCCTTCTGCAAAGGCATTTTCTTTTACCCTGGGAATTTCATCATATAATTCCTCATAGTTTGCACAGTTATGTATTGGCTCTCCTTCAGTGACTGGCTCTGCTATAAACACAGCTGGGTTCACTGTTTTACTTCGGACTACCTTAATCGATGGATTTGATATGATCACTTCATAAGCAGAAACTCTCTGAGATGTCAACGTGCCCTTTGGTTTCTCTAAAATGGCAAATAGTGAGTGCTCGACGCCCAACGTCATGGAGCATCCCATCACAATGATTGTTGCCTTCTCTTAGGCAAACACTGCCGCAGCTAAACTTTGTTGCACAGGAAATGACCTCTCATTACTGGGTCCAAATTTCCACTATAGTATGCCAGGGGCTTGTACCCCAAAGTGGTTCCCTGTGTGAGTACTGCCGTCATAACGCTGCCATTTGTGTGTGAAAACAGGTGAAATTCCTCTGCATAATTGGGAATTCCTAGAACTGGTGCTGTGCGAATGGCTTTTTTGAATTCAGCAAATCCTTTCTCCATGGTCTCCGACCATTCAATCTTTTCTTTTGTCACTTGGGCCTTCTTTAGGGCCTGAAGTAAAGGCTTAGTGTAAGAGCTATCGTCGAAGACCCATGCTCTGACATAGTTGCATAGGTCTAAAAAGCTCTGCATCTGTTTTATCGTGTGTGGCTTAGCCGTGTTCAGTATGGTTTCAGCCCTTTCTGGGGTCTCTTTCCCTCATGTGAGATCAGCTGGCCTATGTACAGCACTTCCTGTTGACAATATTGTAGCTTCTCCATGTCAACCTTATATCCTTTCTCAGCCAGTATAGTCAATAGCTGAACAGAATCGTGCCTGCATTGCTCCTCTGTTGTGCTGCAGATCAAGATGTCATCCACATATTGCAGGAAAACACTTTTTAATGCAATATTGCTTAAGTCTATCTGCAGGACTCTGTTGAAAATAGACGGAGACTCACAGTACTCCTGGGGTAGCCTTGTGCTTTTCAGACGCATCTGTCTGAACGTGAATGGCATCAGTTCTTGTGAGTCACGGTGCAACGGGATTGAGAAAAATTAATTTTTCAAGTCAATCACCATGAAATATTTTGCCTCAACAGGTACATTACATAGGATTGTAGCCGGGTTAGGGACTAAAGGGAACTCAGCCTCAACAATATCATTTATTGGGCGTAAATCCTGGATTAGCCTCCAAGACTCTCCCTTTGATTTCTTGATCGGATAAACCGCAGTATTGCACGACAACTCTGACGTCACTAAAATGCCTTGCTCCATCATAGCCAAAATTGTCTTAAAAATTCCTTCATCTGCCTCTCTGGACATGGGATATTCTCGTGCTCTTGTGAGAATTGCTCCTGGTTTTAGCTTAATTCTCACTTCTCCAACCCCTTTCAATAGGCCTACGTCATAGGGGCCTGTGGTCCCCACTGAGACAGACCATGATTGCCATCAAAATATTCAGGATGGTTTCGTGCCAACATCATTCTTTGAGGCACTTCCCTTTTGATCATTCTCACCCAAAAGGTGAGACTCACTTCCACCATGGTCTCTCCCATATCTGCTTGCCCCGTGCAGCAGAGGGGCAGGGGGGGGGAGGCCACGCGAGAGCCGGGGAACGGCCCCCCTTCTGCACAGTCTGAGCCTCCGACTAATCCTTACCAGCTCACAAAGCGCGAGATCCGAGGCCCGGTGCTGGGTCCCAGGGGACCTGGATACTGATACCCCTCTCCAGACCCCATCAGAACGCGGAGGACGCTGTAGACCCAGCCGGCGACCGAGATGGGGTGCCTCACAGCCTGTCTTCGGAGCAAGGTACGGCGCGAGGGGGGGAGCGTTGTTCCTAGCGTGCGGTGCGCGTACTGGACCTCCCCCCCTCCCATGCGCATAGACACTCAGCAGTAAAGATAAGAGACAACCATGGTGCTGCGGGCCTCGCCTCGCCCGCAGCACTTCAGCTAATAATAACCATAACTCCTCAGGGCGGCACTCCTTGGGTGAGTGAAGGAGAGAGATACTCGCGCTCTTACGAGACCCATCCAAACCTCCTATCCACAGCGGCAAGCACCTCTTTAAAAGTGACCTAATGCACTCGTATCACTAACCAATGGTGCGCTTGCCAGGCCTCACGTTCCAAGCGCTCCGGCCGCCTATGCGGCGTGGCAAGCCGCCAAAGACCTGAAAGTACCCAACAGACAGCAGCAACGCTCTCCCGAGTCTACACCTTCCCCCCGATGTGGAAGGTGAAAAGGACGCCTGCGGCTTTGGCCGGGCCCCGCCACAACCCGTACCCAGAAAACAGAAACACCACAGGAGGAGCAATTAATAAGCCTAAAACGAGCACCGCACTCCCCAGAGAGGCCACCCCACCCCACAATCTCCCCGCCACGTCCCACAGAACGGGACGAACCGCCCCTCCTCATCAAGAAATTGGTAAAGCTCACAAACCACTGGAAATCACAGGCTTTGACCCGGAGCTGCCGCCAACACCACAAGCACAATGGGAAAGACAGACCGGTCCCAAAGAAAACTAACTTTCGAAACTGGTCCAACCCCGAAAGCCCATAGGGTACAGGAAGAGTCGGAGTCCCCATCAGGAAGCTCCCACCAAATGGAAACAGAGAACAGCCCCTCGGAAATCAAAGGACTCTTGCTAGATCTGAAGGTAGGCATAGGCAGTCTGAACAACAAAATGGATGGTCTCTCATCCAAGGTTGACCTCCTACAACACTGCATGAACTCACACACACGGAACGCCTAAACGAAGTCGAGCAAAGAGTGTCCAACCTTGATGATGGCATGGCATCTCTAACAAGCAAAGTGTCCCAACTTGAAGCCCAAATAAAAGCCACCAATGCCAGGTGTGAAGATTTAGAAGGTCGCTCGAGAAGAAATAATATAAGAATCATCGGAGTGAGGGAACACCAGTCACAGATGAAAATGGAAGACTATGTGGAGTTGCTGTGCACATCCCTCTTCAGCCGTGAAGCCCTATCCCATATGTTCATCGTAGAGAGAGCACACAGAATCCCATCCTCCAGACCTGTCCCAGGCGTGCCACCCAGGCCAATAATAGCGAAATTGCTCAATTATAGAGACCGTAACACCATCCTCAGACTAGCCAGGGAGAAAGGTGAATTGCTCCATGAAGGAGACAAAATCCACTTTTACCCAGACTTTTCCCCTGCTGTCCAAACAGAGAGGATCTTTTACAAACATCAGACAGAGGCTCAATGACAACCAAATAGCCTACTCAATGTTCTTCCCGGCACGACTCAGAGTGCAACATGGCGGAAAGGTCCACTTCTTCCAATCGGCAGAAGACACAAATGCATTCCTAGACCGGGCAGGTTGCCCCGAACTGAATCCTAACCAAGTGTGCCCACAGAGAGAAAGGAGCCACAGGAACCAAAGAGGACCAGGAACGAGAAACACATTGGTGAAACACATCAACTTCACCGAAGCGAACACTAGAGTTAAGCCCACGGGGCTAGGACGATTGGGAAGCCCCTACTGCCCCTTGCACAGCAACAGTTAGCCCAACAGTTCCTTGTTAATGGGCGGGACATCAGGCGAGGGCTCAGCCATGCTGAGGTCCGCCTCCTGTTCAAGTTTATAAACGGGCGAGTTGGGAGTTGCCCGTGAAACGAAGGATACAGGAAAAGAAGGTCAGAAATACACCTCCAGTCCAACACCCCCCGTCGGCCCTCCAGTCACCACTACTTCTCCTCCTCCGAATGCCTAAGAATCCTCCAACTGTCGACCAAAGGTCTAGGCCTAGATATTCTGCGACCCTCAAGACAGGGCGAACGATATCAAATTAAACATGCAATTTGAACATGCAATTCAAAGTCGCAACATGGAACATTAGAGGGGGCAACCTCCCCTCTAAAACCAGGAAGATCTTACAATACATGAAAAGGCTTGAGATCGACGTGGCCATGATCCAAGAAACGCACTTACTCCCCGGAAAAGAACACCTCTGGGCTTGGAACTGGGGCTGCCACAGGTACTTCTCATATTTGTTTTACTCCAGAGGGAATGCAATCTTAATCAGCAGGAGAATCAGCTTCCAACTGCTAAACACAGAGAAAGACTCAGAAGGCAGGTCATTTCTGGTGTGCGGAATTGTGGCAGGTCAAAAAATCATCTTTGTCAACTCATACGGCCCCAATGTCGACGGGACTAACAATTTTGACTGGGTAATGACTCACCTGTCTGGTCAAGGCCCGGCAACCATAGTGTGGGGAGGCAACCTGACCACGGCACTAGACCCAGCAAAAGACAGGTCGCGGACCACGCCACAATCTATTTCCAAAGCCAGCCTTCAAGTACAGGAAATCTGTAGAGCCTTCGACCTGATAGATGCATGGAGATTCAAAAACTGCGAGCACCGAGACTACACCTTCCACTCGACAGTGCACAACACCAGCTCCAGGATTGACTACCGATTCATCTCGGCGAGAAGCCCACTGATATGCGGACCCTGCCAAATCCTACCTAAAACTCTCTCCGACCACTCCCTGGTAACCCTCATCTGCACCTCAGCCAACTACAAGCCCCCTCTGCTGCGCTGGCGCTTCAAGGCAGGCTCCATGCAGGACCAAGTATTTGCATCCGAAATACGAGAGGAGATCTCCGCATTTCTGGACATCAACTTGGGTACGGTGTCTACAATGTGCACTATCTGGGAAACATTACAAGTGTTTCACGAGAGTAGTCTGCCTTGGTAAAGAAAACGGCATCCTCAAACTAATCAGACAGGAATTGACTGCCTGTGAGAAGCAACTAAAACACCTTGAACTGAAGTGCGCAAACACGAATGATCCAAACTCTCAAGCCGGCTTAAGAGGGGAATTACAGAAATTCAGAGAGACAGCAGAACGTGAAATAAAATTCCTGAACCGCAGCCGGCAGGTCTGCCAGTATGGCGAAGGCCAAAAACCAGGAGTCCTCCTTGCAAATTTGATAAAGGCTGACAGGAAACTAACAACAGTCAAAGGAATACGATCCAAACTAGGCATGATGATTGATACCGACGAGGGAATTGCAGATGAATTCAGAACATTTTACCAAGAAATATATACCACAAGATTCACTACAAACTCAGACGCCCTATGTGAGTACCTAGAAGACACGGAACACTACTGGGTAGAGAAGCAACTACGCAAACCCCTCAATGAACACATCACACCGGAAGAGATCATCAAAGCCATCAAAACCCTTCCAAACTCCAAAGCCCCGGACCCGGATGGTCTGACGGGCGAATTCTACAAGGCATTTGTGAATAACCTGGTGCCCCTCCTCACAGAAGTATATGAAGAGGCGTTGGCAAAGGGATCCCTCCCTCAGTCCACCTGTGAGGCCAACATAGTCCTTCTACATAAACCAGGCAAACCACCTGAGGATTGTGCATCGTACCGACCCATTTCTCTACTCAACCTTGACAACAATATTCTGGCGAAGGTGCACACAAACAGGCTACTGCCACTGATGCCCAGTCTTGTGCTCGCATATCAAGCGGGATTCGTGCCCGGACGCAACACGACCATCGGAATCGGGAGACTATTTGGCATCATCGAGGCCCTTGAACTCGCCCACCAAGCAGTCGCGGTCCTGCTTGATGCGGAAAAAGCATTTGACTCGGTGGAGTGCCCTTCCTTTTTGCGGTGCTCACCCAGATGGGCCTAGGTGCCCGCTTGATCAAGCTAATATCCTTATATACACCAATCCCCAGGCCAGCATCATCGTGGGTTCTGCAAAGTTTGCTACCATTGAGCTGCAATTCGGCACTAGACAGGGGTGCCCACTCTCGACGTTAATATTTGCATTAATAATGGAACCCCTAGCCTCCAACCTTCGGGAACAGTAAATCCTCAGGGGGCTCAACATAGGCCCACACAAGCTGATCATATCCCTGTGCGCAGACGAAGTGGCTTTATTCATACGCAACCCCTTCAAAAACCTGAACCCAGTCATGAGGGAATTAATTAAATTCGGAGCCATTTCCGGCCTAAAAATTAATCAGACTAAATCCATCATATTCCCATTGACCTCAGCCACCAAGATGTTTGCCGACGACTTTCACTTTACATGGGAAACCTCACGAGTTTGCTACTTGGGGATACAGATGTCATTAAACTATCATGACGTATTCCGAGACAACTATGAGGAAGTGGCAAAAGCGTTGCAGGAAAAAGTTGCCCGATGGAAGACACTACCGCTGACCCTGTGGGGAAAAGTCTATATAGTCAAGATGGTGATCCTGCCGAAACTTTTATTTCGAAGGGATTGTGTCCTCCGACGAATTCATTATCTTTGATAATACGTTTCCAGCTTGCTGGCCTCGTAAATTTTTTCTGTAGAGGGCGCTGCGCGTCGACGTCCGCCGAGTCGATGTCCCTCGACGCCCACCGTATCGGTGCCGACGTCATTATGCCCATAAATAGCCACGCGCTGCGTCCGTTGCTCAGTTCCGTTTTTCTGCGCTTCGTGGGGCCTCGGAACGTCGTTACTCAGTTCAGTCAGGATAACTAACTATATCTACTCGAATATACCTTATCGTTCTCGATAGCTTCTTCATCGGAACCGATGACGCCGCGATCCAGGTTCAAGAAATGTCGAGACTGCTGTAAAAAAATGTCGATAACGGATCCACACAGGATCTGCTTGTGATGCTTGGGATCCGAGCACCATTGTTCAGAGTGTGAGGGACTGCATGTCCATGATGGCAAAAGCCTTGAAGGAGCGCAAGGGGAAGCTCGAGAGAGGTAAGTCAGTCAAAACCTCCTCGAAAGTTTCGTCGGCTGAGTCGAGGCATTCGTCTCCTCGCCGTCAAAAACATTCCCATTCTAGATCTCGAAGTAGCTCCCACCATTCGTCGAGATCAAAACACTCAAAAAAGAGACGTTGAAGGTCCCCTTCCTCGCCGTCTTCTGTGTCCCCAGAAAGGGTCTCCTGTCCCACTAAACACAGTTCTCAAGCTGAGTGGGAGGAATTCAGAAAGAAAATGTTAAGCGTCTTCGAGAACGCGGCCTCGACCCCCTCGAAGACAGCTGAGGGTGATACCCCGGGTGAAAAACCCAAAAAATCAAAACGCTGCGAGTCGCAGCACCCGGCGAAACATTCCACCCGGGAGCGCCATGAGCCATCGGGTAAGAAGGCACCATCTTCGTCGTCGAAGATTCCTTCGACGCATGGATCAGCGCCATCGACGCCGTTGTCGAAGGGTTCCTCGACGCATCGGTCGATCGACTCGACGCCATCGTCGACGCCGATGAAAGAGAAGACCAAGGCCACTCCACAGCCAATGGGGATTCCAAGGGCCTCCGGCACGACGCCGAGACCGTCGTTGATGCCCTCGAGTAGGATCCCGATCCTCCCGAGTTCTTCGAGACCCCTTCCAGTTTTTTCGACGCCGTTCTCGGCACCTTCGAAGCCTGTTACTTCAGCGTCGACGACCTCGACGTTTTCTCGCCCAATAACGACGAGTTTGGCTCCTTCTGCCTTAGAGATGGGTTTTACACCATTTCAGAGGTCAGAGTACCCTGGACAATCTTCAATTTATGACGAGGGAGAAGATTCTGACCAGGAAACATTCGGGTTACAGAGGACCACACTGCCTATTTCAGTGGATTTCACCTCTGAGGAAAGAAAGCTGAAGGACCTACAGGAGTCACTACATGAGGCAAGTGGGCTGGACACTTCCCCAGAAGTGGAATTTGTTAAGCCAGACCCAGGGGAACATGCCGAAACACCCTACAGAACCCTGATGGCAAGAATTATTGAATTTATGGGTTCGTCTGCGCCTTCACCTGTTTTTCAACAGGATGACCTAACAGATATATTAGACAAAGGCCCACAGGAGGATGCGGTGGTCCCCTTCCATGCAGCCTTACAAAGGAAAATTGCATCTAATTGGGGAAACTCCTGAAGTTATCCCTGCGGTCAATAAAAGATTGTAAGCCAAGTATAGGGTAGCGGCTGCTGACCCTGAATACTTATCAAAACACCTGACCCCAGAGAGCCTGGTGGTTCAAGCGGCAACTTCATCTAGCAGTAGGACCGCTTACCCTACTGTCCCACAGGATAGAGATGACAAGAGGTACTACTCTATGGCGAAGAAAGTCTTCTCTGTCTGTAGTATGGCGCTGAAGTCCATCAACGCCACCTGTACGCTCGCCAGGTTCAGTCACACACTATGGGAGTGTGCTTCATCAGCGGCTGACTGCATACCCGAAGGAGAGGAAAAGGAAGCCTTCCTTAACATTATTAAAGATGGCAAAGATGCCATGTGCGAATCACTTCAAACTGGCATCGATTCCGCTGACAGTATCAGCAGGGCCAGGGCAGCAAGTACAACAATCCGCAGGCATGCGTGGTTGCGAAAGTCGGGCTTTGCTCCAGATGTACAGACCAGACTTTTGAATATGCCCTTTGACGGCTCTTCATTATTCGGGGAAAAGGCTGATGACAGTCTGGAAAAGTTACCGACTTCTAAAGCAGCAGCAAAATCTTTAGGAGCTGCTATCCGCCAAACTCCTTTTCGACCCTCAGGAACCTCTGGGAGAGGAAAGTCCTTTCGCTATTATTCCGCATTCGGGAAAGGCAGAGGACAGCCGGCTCAAAGAGGCCAAAGGAGATCCACCCGAGGTGGACGGGTCAAAAGTACTAAGATCGCAGCAGCAGCAGGTGCCTCTTTACCCTCGGCATCTGCATCAGCCGCCCCCAAACCACTCTGAGGCCTTCCCACAAAATACACCTGTAGGGGGCAGGTTAACTCACCATCTGACGGAATGGCAGGCTATAAAGTCAGATGCTTGGGCATTGGAGACAGTTGCCCAAGGTTACTGCCTACCCTTTCTACACATTCCTCAGAGTCATCCACCGGGGAACAGCTCTCTAAAAGTTCCAGATCCGCTCCTCTTGCATGAAATTATAGACCTCCTAGAGAAAGGTGCCATAGAGCCGGTACCTGTAGCGGACAGGAACAAGGGCTGGTATACCCCCTACTTTCTCATACCAAAGAAGGACAGAGGACTGAGACCCATCCTGGACTTACGAGAATTGAACAAGTTCCTCAGGAAGGACAAGTTCAAGATGGTAACTCTCTCTCAGATCCTTCAGGCCCTCCATCTCCAGGACTGGCTGGTATCTCTGGACCTTCAGGATGCTTATTTCCATGTGCCAATCCATCTCAAACACAGGAAATACCTGAGGTTCGCAATTGGCGACTCTCATTATCAATTTCGAGTTCTGCCATTTGGGCTGACCTCCGCCCCGAGGGTCCTTCACCAAGCTGATGTCGGTAGTGGCGGCGAGTCTAAGGAGGGAAGGGATCCACGTCTACCCCTACCTGGACGATTGGCTCATCAGGGCTGTATCTTCGGAACAGGCCCAGGTCCAGCTAGATTATGTCTGCCACTTCCTTCACAGATTGGGCTTCTCCCTCAATTTAAAGAAGTCACAGATGATACCATCACAGAGACTCCAGTTCATTGGAGCGGTCCTGGACACTTCCCTGGGAAAAGCCTCGCCACCAGAGGAGAGGGCTCAAGATATTCTACAGATGGTCACCAAGTTTCAAAATGCCCAACGTCTCCCGCCTTCGACTTTTTGAGGTTGTTAGGCCTTATGTCATCCTGCATCTTCCTTGTGCCAGAGGCTCGCCTGAGAATGAGATCTCTTCAGCGGGCACTGAGAAGTCAGTGGTCGCAATTCTCAGGGAGAATGACAGATCTCCTCCGGATTCCGGACAAGGTAGCCCGCGACCTTCAATGGTGGGCCTATCCAGAGAACATCTTGAAAGGAGAACTGTTTTGGCAACCATGGCCGGAGATAACAGTAGTCACAGACGCCTCACTCACGGGGTGGGGAGCCCATGCCAACGACTTGACCATCAGCGGTCGTTGGTCTCCATCGGAGTCCAGACTACACATCAACCTATTAGAGCTGAGAGCGATCAGACTAGCGATGAAAGCTTTCCTGCCATCAGTACAGGGGAGAAATGTCCTGATAATGACGGACAACACGGTGGCCATGCACTACCTCAACAAAAGAGGAGGTGTAGGATCACTGCCACTGTGCAGAGAGGCGATGCAGCTCTGGTTTTTGGCAATCCAAGAAGCAATCTCTCTATTGGCAGTCCACCTAGCCGGAGAGAAGAACTTGACAGCGGACGCTCTGAGCAGGCAGAGCACAGTCTCCCACGAGTGGGAGCTAGCTCAGGAAGTCCTTCAAGAGATCTTCGCCCTTTGGGGAACCCCTCAGGTGGATCTGTTCGCCACAAGCACCAACAGGAAGTGCGATCTGTTCTGTTCAAGGGAATTTCCCCCGAGAGGAGCTCTAAAAGATGCGTTCGTAGTGGACTGGGAGTTTCCACTCCTTTTACGCGTTCCCTCCAGTCCCTGTTATTCCTCAAATGATCAGGAGGTTGAGAAGATTCCGGAAAACCATGATCCTAATTGCCCTGGATTGGGCCAGGAGAACGTGATACCCGGCCCTTCTAGATATGTCCATCTGTCCTCCAATCCGTCTTCCACTCAAAGAGAATCTTCTCTCACAGAAGGGAGGTCAGGTTCTCCATCTAGACACCAGAACCCTCAACCTTCACACTTGGCTTCTGAAAGGCTGAGGTACAAGGATTGGGATCTCCCTGATGACGATATGGAGGTGTTGCTTTCGGCCAGAACACCGGCAAGAAAGTCTTTATACCGCTGCCGTTGGAACAAATTTTGCAGCTGGTGTAGGGAACAGAATATCGACCCTTTTTCATGTGGTACACCAACAGTGTTATCGTTTCTACTCTACTTGGCAAACTCAGGCCTTCAAGTTGGCACTGTAAAAGGCTATCTCGCAGTGCTTTCTATCTTCAAGCGCACTGCGGAGGAACCATCGTATTTCAAACTTCCTCTAGTGGTACAATTTCTCAAGGGACTAACTAATGTTTACCCTCCAAAACCATTCCAGGTTCCCTTATGGGACTTAAATTTAGTCTTAAACTTCCTAATGGGCACTCCATTCGAACCACTTAACTCTTGCGCGCTGAGATTTCTCACGCTTAAAACTGTCCTATTGGTAGCATTAACATTTGCTAGGAGGGGGTGAGCGAGCTACAACCTCTCTCCTCTAAACCCCCACATACAATCTTCCACAAGGACAAAGTTGTCCTACAGGTGAAGCCTAATTTCCTCCCAAAGATGGTTTCTGAATTTCATATTACTCAGAAAATGACCTTACCTTCGTTCTACCCTCCTCCCCATCCAGGGAAAGAGGAGGAAAGGCTGCATAGGCTGGACCCAAGGCGAGCACTCAGCTTTTACATCAGCAGAATGACTAGGATCAGGCAAGCAGACCAACTGTTTGTAGGATACTCAGGACACAAGTTGGGACTACCCATAACAAAACAAACCATCTCCAGGTGGATTATTTTGGCCATCCTGGAATGTTACAGACTGGCAGGGAAAGAGCCACCCCAAAATCTCAGGGCTCATTCAACCAGGGGTATCGCAGCCTCTTCGGCTCTCCAAAGAGGGGTAGCGGTCCGGGACATATGTGCGGCTGCCACATGGTCGTCCGCACATACATTCACAAAATTTACAATCTGGATTCCCCCACTGCTCAAGAGACCAGATTTGGCAAGGCCGTAATTACATTCGGTCCATCCCTAAAGGGATACATAACATTCTCACTCACACCTCCAGTTACATGCCACTGCTATGGGAGTCGATCAAAGATAAGGAATACTTTGGAGGACACAATCCCTTCGAAGAACAAGTTACTTATTACCTGGTAACGTTCTTTCGACCGGATGTTCCTCCGACGTATTCCTTATCGCCCCTCCCAACCATCCCTGCAGTGATACTTCCCTTGTGGTAGCAGCTTGCGCTCCTTCAAGGTCAATAACCAATTCAGGCATGACTTTGCTTATGCTACAAAACGGAACTGAGCAACGGACGCAGCGCGTGGCTATTTATGGGCATGATGACGTCGGCGCCGATACGGTGGCCGTCGAGGGACATCGACTCGGCGGACATCGAAGCGCAGCGCCCTCTACAGAAAAAATGTCCAAGGCCAGCAAGCTGGAAACTTATTATCAAAGATAAGGAATACGTCGGAGGAACATCCCGTCGAAAGAACGTTGCCAGGTAAGAAGTAACTTGTTCATTTACTTACTAACCTCCTTATTTTGTTACCGCAATCTTTCTTGAAGAGACTGAAAAGCATGGTCCTCGTACTACTGTGGGCAGGCAAAACAGCCATAGTGGCACATTCAACACTGACCCTTCCAGTGCCAAGTGGAGGCTTAGCGCTTCCAGACCTAGAGAAATACTATTGGGCCGCGCAGGCACAATTCCTCAGCTTCTGGTATTCCACGCATTTTGTCAGACCACACGTAAAAATAGAACAAGCGCTGGCGAGTCCCAATCTGTTAAGAGCGGTCATCATTAGTCAGCTTCCGGTACCCATCAACACCATGAACATAGTACTCGCAACGTATAATATCTAGAAGAGAATTGCACAAAAATACGAGGTTCAAACACGATACTCGCCTCTCCTTCCTGTCAAATTTATACCAGGAATCCTGCTGATGTCGGAGAAAGTCTTCCACCAATGGGTGGAGAAACTGCACATAAACACCCTGGGCGAGCTATTCATCGAAGGCATCTTCCTGACTCCCCAACAGGCAAAGCTGAGAGGAGGTGACACCTCCCTCGACACATTTATCTACTTCAGAACCAGATACACGCTTCAAAAACTCTTTCCGACCTTCCCATGACAACCTCCGACTTGGCAGCTTCTTCATAACGTGATCCAGGCACAAGGGGAAGGTAGACTAGTTTCGTCCATCTACAAATCCATTATAATCGACACAATTCCTACCAACACCCACGTAAACACAAGATAGGAAAAATCCCTTCAAACAACCATCCCAGACGAAGAATGAACATTTATCCTGAGACAAACACAGAAAATAGCTCTCAACTCACGCCTTAAACTAATACACTTTAATTATCTGCACCAGACTTACTTCACACCCGTGACAAAGAGCAAACAACAACCAGAAGCATCATCAAGATATGAAAGATGTGGGTACCCCAAGGCCGACTTTATCCACCTCTCACGGGACTGCCCCAAGCTGACCCCATTCTGGAATCAGGTACTGGAGACGACAGTAGCAATAGTGGTAGAAGAGATACAACCCATCCCGACGGCAGCACTACTGGGGATGACAAAACTACTCTCACCGGCGATAAGGAAACTAACAGGACTACTACTGACACTCGCCCGTAGGCGAGTCACCATGTCATGGGGTCGTGGTCCCCCTCCAACAGGAGCTAATTGGCTTAAAGACATCCTCTACTGCCAAGACGTAGAGTCAGACTTTGTCAAGACACTGCCCCAACACGCACGTACACCGGATATCTGGGGCCCTGTGGTATCATTCCTAATCAACGAAGCTGAAGAGACTACCTCATCCCCAGCAGGGATCCACAGTACTCTGGACACAGGCTTGTAACTAGTCCAATCTCATGAACTCACAACTTGAGTGAACGGCACAGAGGAGGGAGTGGAGGACCCACAGGGTTAACAGACGGGAGGCAAATAGGCGAGGGGAGAGGAGAGAGGAGGGGGAATGGAGGGGGGAAGGTGCACAGTTAATTCACCCTAATGTATGTGAAAATGTTTGTAATAAGTTGAAAAAACTCAAAAATAAAGTTTAAAAAAAATAAAACAATTACAAAACATTAAAAAGAAAATTCATACAAAAAATTAAACTTCAGGTGTTTCAGTACATCCAAGAGACACTGTTCGAAGTCCTGCTTCAATTTCCTTAATAAATGCAATTAGAGCAAGTATAAGAGCTTTACCATGCCCCATCATCATTTACTGTGAGCTGTGTGTCCTGGGTATGCTCTGATCATTTTGCATACATTTGAATAGTGCATTCCTGGAGTTGAACATACTATGCCCTCCTCCGCGAATGAGATTGTCATGTTTAACTTTGTCATTAAATCTCTACCCAAAATGTTTACTGGGGTCTGACAAGCATAAAGTAAAGGCACATTCTCCTATAGAGATCGGAAGTGCATTTGTGAAGGGAACACGACTTGTGTCTTCTGTGAAACTGAGTATTTATGGCCTCGCCGGACAAGGAAAACTTGCCTTCACGTATACACGAGCGTGTCGCACCCGTGTCAACTAAAAAGGAATATCCTTTACCCCCTATAATGACATCTACCCTAGCTTCCCAGTGAGGGTATGGTGTCACTGATAGGATAGAACACATCCAGGTTCCCAGTGATCTGTCCTAGTCCATATACAAATTTGACCCACTGTGTGCTGGTGGATTTCCCCCATTACCAGTGTTACTCCTCATTCCAGGGCTTGTGGTCTGCCCTGAGCTTGTTCTTTGCGACAATTGTAACGGTGACAGTTAGGACTGCCCTTGTGGAAAACTCACTACATTTTGGGGCTGTGGGTTTTGCTGAGCTCCTGGTGTTTGCTGTTGAACTGTGTGATTCTGTGTAACTCCCTGCTGTAAAACTGCAGGTGGATTCTCCATGCCTACTCCCATACCTTGGCCATTTTGCATCATGCCTTGGTTTCTGCATGTGCGTGCTAAATGCCCAGTCATCCCACACAACCAACATACTGGCGGTGGTCGGATCATTTGCCCATTTGTCATATCTCGATTGCCATTTTGCATATTCTAGAAACCTCCTTGGTTATTCTGAAAGCCTCCCTGATTACTCTGCCATCCTCTTCCCCTAAATCCTCTTCCCCGTGGGTAAAACCCTGTATTGCCCTGATTATTCTGCTGTGGATTAGTCACCTGCTGCATGCTGGATTCGGCTACGCTGGTTATCATGGCTCCCTCAAGAGCATACTTTGACAATTTCTTCTGCACCAATTTCGCTTCCTCACCCTTTTGTGCAGCTTCCTTTTTGCGATTCTTTTCTTGCAGCAATCTACTATAATATGCGATGGTCAGCTGTGTTTCTGCCCAAGGTTTAGCCTCAATTCCTACCAATTTCCTGAGCTGTTTCTGTACCGGCTCTGGCAGCCCATGGCACAACATGATAGAACACAGGTATAGATTTCGTCCAAGATTCATGAGTCTAAAATTACCCATGCGTCTTGAAAATTATGTATGTAAATTAACGGATCCTCTGACTCCTTCATTTTTCATGTCATTATAGCTCCCATATCAGAAGTGTCTGGAAACAGCACTCATAGCGCTTTCCATACTGCAGCTCTACAATTGTTAAATATCCTCTTTAGCTAACGTGCTAACGTATTTCCTCCTGTCATTTTTTCTAACTCATGTATCCACTTTCAGGCTCCCGATGCCAGCATTGGAAGCTTGTTTTTCAAGTTTTCTCGATCCATGTGTGGCCATGGAATATATTGTGGTCTTACTCCCCCCGCCCCTTCTCGAGTAGTGGAAATTGGGATGCATAGCCCTCTCGCGCTTCTCTCATTGTTCTCCTGTCTATTGCAGGGGTATTATTCCTGCATCGCCGTCTGCCTGGCAATGTCCTGCGGATGTCCACGTAGGGCGGTGATGACACCCCTCTCTGACCGTGAGATACTTCTTCGTGTCAGTCTGACTGTGTGGCTGACTCTGATGCCCTCGGTGCAGACTCCCTAGTGTCTGACAGTCTTATTCCTTTTTCCCTTGTGAGTCGTCTTTCGCTCTGTCTCTCTTCCTCCTTTTCCTCATGCTCCTCCCTTTCTGAGTCAGATATTGTCTGTGCCCAACTAGTGCCACTTCTCATGTCTTCTTTGTTCCTACTTATTTCTAGTCTATCTAGGGATAGTTCTCTATTCCCACTACTTTGGGAGACATCCTCAGTGTCGTGCAGCTGAGTGTTCTCCAAGCACTCGTCTTCCCCCTCCCTTTTGGGTATTTGTTCTAGACCCATTTCATCATATATTCTATCGATTGTTTCTCCGATGCTGAAGTCATCTTCCATATTCGCCCTAGACGTGCCTGGTACTGAATCGTACGCAGGAAAGAATTCTTCTATATCTTCCCAATCTACCACTGGATCAGGTTTTTTAACCTCCCTCCCCAGATATTCAAGATCGCGTGCTCTCTGCCTTCGCTTACGTTCTACATTGTCATCAAATTCTCTGCGCTTCCTCGCCTCTTCTCTGACCCTATCGTCTTCCTTTTTCTTTTCATTTCTTCGTTCATCTGCCCTTTGGATTTCCTCATCTCTTCGTCTCTTTATTCTTTTCTCTGGTGTTCTTTGCTCTTCCTCTGACCTTTGCTGCTTCTGTCTGTCTTGATCATTGGCTGCTCTCTGTTTGTGATCGAGCTGTTTTTCTTGCTCTTCGTGATATAGCTGTTCTCGCCTTTGTCTATCCTTTTTCCTTATTCTCTCGTCTCTCAATTCCTTCTCGTTCTCCTTTCGCTGTATATTGTCTAATCTCTTTTGGTTTCGCATCAAGAAGGCTTTTACCATCGAGTTTCAATAAAATTTGCCCTCCGATCCATTCATTCTTTGCAAAATGCTATCTCATCAGTTCTATCTTTGTTTCCCTTTCATCTTTTCCCTTCTTTCTCTTTATCGAGAGCTGTACTTGTCATTGTCTGGTCTCTTCTTTCATCCTCGCGCCCCTCCTTGTCCCTTGGGACCGTGGAGGCGATATCCTTTCCTCTCCCTTGATTTTCGTCACTACTTTGCGTAGGTGACTCATATGCCGGGTTACTACACCCTGTAGCTGCTTTAAGTTCTCTCAGCGGGTATAGCCCCTCATCTTTGTTTTCTTCGACCTTTGTTTCGAATGGGGCCGGTGGCTCAGTAGGCGTCTCACCCACCTCTGTGCTTACATTAAGTATCCAATCTGTTGGCGGCTCCTCTTCCTTTCCCTGTTCATGCATTTTCCAAAGTTCTAGAACAGCAAGGCGTTTGTCTAACCTTTTACCTGTGTATGTGGCATGCAAATATGTTGCCATGTGTTGCAAGGCAGCTTTAGATAAGGACCCCCCTTGTGGCCAAGGCATAAACATTTTGTGGGCGGTTCCTTTTACCCACTCTGTACTGTATGTTTTCAGGTTAGGGGCATGTTTCGGCAACTGTTTGAATAGGTGTGCTAATAAGAGTTATGTCTTCCATGCTTAGATTTATTCCCTTTCTCCTTATATAACACTTGTCAATGCTTCACGTGACTTAAACAACTTCCAACAATATGAGCGAGGACCAAACACTGCAAGCTACAATCCAGATTTTTCACAAAATGTTATATCTTCCATTTAATTAAAAAAAACATCAATCTGCATGCGATATTACCTCAGCTATTCAATCGCGTAAAATTTAAATCTGTTTTCTCAAAGAAAAAGTTCAACTTGTGACGTCACAACAAACATGTAAGACAGACGTTTATCAGACTAGGCAAACACCAGCTGGTCACAGGTATCTATGCCTCTAATCATTACCCCTTCATGGAGTTTAAACGTACCCCTTTCACGGCGTCTTTAATTGCTGTGGTAGTCTATTTGTTCCCTGTTATGTGGGACTCTGGATACACGTTTCTTCTAGCCGCTTATATTAAAAGCATAGGAATAAAGCAAATCTTCTCTCTTCTCGTGTGTCCCCCTCGGTAACCTCTCTCTTCTCGGGTGTCCTCCCCGGTAACCTCTCTTTTATTTATCCTCGAGTCATTATCCCCTCTCTACTTCTAGCTATGTTTTGTTTTCCCACCTCCCTCCATTACCTTTTCCCTTTTTCCCTTTATTTGTTCTAAAGCATGCACTTTTGCCAAAACACTCAGTTTCTTTCACTCACCGTTCACATTGTTCCTCTCTGGACCCTGGGATCACTGCCTTTGTTACCGCCTTCTTCGGCTTTTCGCCCGCTCAGCTGCCCGTAGGAATGGAAGGGGTTGCTTGGGGAAACGCGGGTTCCTTCAGACCCTGGTCTGCAGACTTCTTTTACACTACCACTGTCCACTGGGAGCTCCACGGTCTACTCAGCCGAATGGCAAAGGACTTGTGATATTACCGAAGACCTAGAGTTACTTTATGTCGACGGTCAACGGGTGTCTTATTCTAGTCAATAATCGATAGTCGTTAATCATCAATCTCTGCTAACAAGTGTACTCCAGAGACCCCCGGCCGGCCCATAGAGCCGAGGTTCGCTCAGAAGTACTTTAAGATGAGATAGCTGCACCCTTGAGATGGATGGGGGTGCAGATTTATTACTCCAACACCAATCAATAAGGAAAACTCAATGGTTTAGCAAACGACAAGTACAAAAAAACAGGGAGTTATGGATTTCAGCAGTAATGCGATCGTCCTTCTCGCTTCAACTCCAACGAACTTCATACAAGTTGTAACATTTATACTCAAAACGTGTCATAATTGACGTGTAACACTCAAAAGTTAACATGCAATTCTATTGGTTAGGAAAAGGTAACTTTACTATAGGTACTATATCTGTATATGGTAAACTAGTGAGGGGATTGGGTAAACACTGTCAGCTGGGCGTCTAAGCCCTTCCTTAAAAAATGACTACTGTAGATGTCACTAAAAGTATGATGTCTCATTGGTTCTACTAACTATATAGGACCCTAGATTATTTGGTCCATCCTGATTGGGTGGCACCAACCCCATGCATAAGTTTCTACTTTGCTTAGCAGCACGCAGAACTGTTAGCCAGGTGTGAGATGCCCCTTAGTTACCCGGCTTTCCTCAAGCCCTTGTTACAATCAATCATAACTTTAATAGCCATGGTTGGCCTCGAAACTGCATCTTCTGTCTCGAAAAGTTCTGATATCTCTGATTGGTCCAGTGCCAAGCGTAGGTGTGAACCAGTGCTTCCTCTTGCTCAGCTGGTCATGTGATTCCCACACTGTGAATTTGTCCCGTTTCTCTCAATTTGTGTATTTGATCTTCGTTTGACCCACCACCGCCTTCGCCTTCTTCTCTCGATCCGTCAGAGGCAGGATATTCTGTTATTAGTTACAATGCAAAGTAGCTACTTTTCATATCTTCTATTGGTATGACCCTGGCTTCCCTGGCACGAGCTGCCTCTGCCGAGTTTCGATTCAGCCGTCTCTCGTCGTGTTACTAGAATATGAATCTTCTTGCGTTTGGCCTTTAGTAACCTGGGTTGGTTCTGCTTTTGTACAAAGTAGAAATATACTTAATATAATGTGCTTCATTTGAGGGAGATTATGTATAATGGTGATTGCCGCACTACTCTTCTACCAAGCATAGCATGCCGCACTGTTTTCTTAGCTTTCTTGCAGTTCCAACCATATTTACAGGTGTAAACTAGTTGAATGTGTTCATATTGCTTACAGTTTGAACTTCTTTGTATTTCAACATCGTTCTCCCTCTTGAGGTTCAAGATATCTTTATCTATGGCGTTTGGTCTCTGTGTGCCTTTCTTTGGTTGACATTTCATCTATATGTACGTCACTCCGGGTTCTTGTGACGTCTCCATTCGTCTTCCACTAAGACCTTTTTGGTTTCTTCCAGGACAGTACTTGGGCGATCTTCATTTTGTTTCATTTGTTGATAGGGTTTTCTTAATGGATACCTTACTGTCTATGGTTTTCTGGGTATCGGTACTTCAATAGGTGTTGCTCTTCTAATGGGCACTGGGCAGAGCCCCACTGCGGCTCTCTGCTGGTTTATTTGCTCATCATACGTCACATATTTTAGTGTGAATGTTCCTGGAACTTCAAAATGGGAGATTGGAGTGCAGGCTTTATTTGGGACCTCCTCTACACATGGTATCAAACAGTAAGACAGACACAAGTGGTCACAGTTCAAGGGTGTTTATTGAACTTTAACTGGGTTTGAAAAACGCCCATCTGTTCCGAAATCTAAAGATGGGAGCGAGTTACGACCATCAAATAATAACGCAGTCCTAGTGCTGTCTTGTCAAAATAAAAAGGTCTATACTAATAAACCTATCGTCAATCCTTCTAAATACAAATAGTTTGGGAAACAACATCAAGCAAAAGAAAAGTGTTGAAGAAATGATATGTCAGGATATTCAAGCCATTGGCTTCCCTTGCCCACATTTTCAGCACAGGACAAGGCGGCACACACATGCTTAGCACAATCACTGGCTTATCTAGCATGAGGATGCAGTTCAGCTCTCAATATCAGGGCCTTCTTTGCCAAAGTTTCAATATCATTCAAAGTCTCTTACTTCAGAAGGCCTGATGCGAAAAAACAAATACTCAACAGTTCCTTTCTCCTCAGGATTCTAATGTACAACTTCTTGGGTAATTTTCAATTCACCCCTGATCCACCTCCGTCGGGCTCTGATACACTTTCACACAAAACGTTCAATTTCATCGAAATCAAAGACTTTCGAATGTGCACAGGATTTTGCTTGACCAGTCGCATGACCACTTTGATTCACATATATTCGTTCTTTCAATTGATCTCCCTCTGCCGGTCTCGGACCAAATGTATCTACTGTTATTACTTCTCAGCTTGTTACTTTACAGAGACCTTCGATTGAGCATCCACGTGGTCCCGGACCACTCCGCCAAAGGTATTGTAGCTTGCTTTAAAGTTCAATTACTCATCAGCAGCTTTGCAACTCTTATCACAGGCATTTTGACTATGTTCGTTCCAGCGCTCGCCATTCAATGTTGCTTCTTGCAACCTTGGCTTCAACACAGACAGGGCTTGTATCAGTCTCCCCAACTCACTGGCTGTGTTGCTTTCACTGAAACATCTTTGTTCTTGGAGCCAACGACAGTACCACAGTGACTGGAGATTCTCCCTGCTTTGATGACTGACGCGGGAGCGTCCCGGGTACCTCCGACACACAATGCAGAATTCTTCAGCCTGGTTTCTTTGTCTTAAGCTTTCTGTTCTCGAGGTTTCGTGAAAGTAACAGTTCATTGTCAAAAAGGTCAAGGGAACTTCCCTCCTTACCACCCCCTTCTGTTTCATTGTCTTTCTCCTCTCTTTAAACTGCCATCTTGGCTGTCTTTGTGTGCTTTGCCTCGCTCAGAGTGTACTCTCGTGCTCCGAATTTTATGTTTGGGGAAGTCTAATGGAAGTCAAGTGTGTGTGTGATGGTCAATAATTGCCTTACCTTGCCTGACCATTGTATTGGGACATGTCTGTTATGCGGCTCGGCTGTTAGTCTGTTTTCCCTTAGCGCTGGCTGTCATTGAGAAAGTGTTTGTGTTGCAAAAGGGGGCGGGGGGTGGAGTTCCTAAATATCCTACCGGGTAGGATGGGGTAAAGGTGTTACAGGGAAAGTGGTACTGCATCTCACCATCCGGTCTCCCACTCCTCGAAGGCCCCTCACCTAGGACTACTCCCACACTGGTCCACCCCCAGGAACTGGATCCAAAAGCGATGGCCATGTCCTGGCCACCTGGGTGAAACAGAAGGGTTGCAGGTCTAGGACCATTGCATGCCTCGAGGGTTGGAGTCCTTTCGCTGGCTTATCCACACTAACAGAGAATGATCTGTGACGAGTGTGAACTTCCTTCCTAGGAGATGGTATCTAAGATGGGATATGGCCCATTTGATGGCAAAGGCCTCTAGTTCCAACACAGAGTAATCTTTTTTCAAGTGGGAAGAGTTTTCGACTAGTGAATAGGATAGGGTGTTATAATCCATCACAAACTTGTGATAAAGCTGCTCCTAACCCTGTAAGGAAGGCATCAATTAGCACAAACTCCTATGAGAAATCTTCCTTTTAGGATTGTGTTCTGGCACAGGGTTTGTTTTAAGCTGTTGTAACATACATCATCCTCGTTAGAACGCTGAACCCCAGAAGATTCATTGGTCTTTTTGTCTGTCAACCTAGCTGTTCTGTCTGAGAAATTAGGGCTAAACCTACAGTAATAAGGGATTATTCCTAGGAATGCTCTGAGGTCTCTCTTGGTTTTAAGTGTGGGGGTATCTAAGGCGGCTTTCACTTTTTCACGTTGGGGCTGGACACAGGCATTGCCTACAAAGAAGCTGAGGTATTTTACGTCAGATTCAGCCATCTTACATTTGGAGAAGCAAACCAAAAACATCCATGTTAAAATAAAGTGTGGTGGGCACGGAAACCAGGAAAAAAGTGAGCTACCCAATGAATGTATGACTGTGTGCTTGAGGATGTTCAGAGTTTGTGGGTTAGCCTTTTGTGATAAATGAAAATATATGCTGTGTGGCCAGTGGAAAACCAATGCCCCCTACCCTTCCTCCTGCTACAGATGAGCATTTGACCTCATATAAAGCAGTGCAAGAAATTAAGTCTGCAGATACGAATGATCGAAATAAGAGTGGAAAACGGGCTTTACAATTAAGACCTATATTTGGTGACATACTGGATACACCATTGAACTGGTCAGCAATATTGCATTTACTCCAAATGGTAGTCCCACCATGGAGCATCACCTCTGAAGATATTAAGATAGTCGACCAGGAAGAACATGCTACCTTAGTGACAGCAAATCTGTGGTTTAACATTGAATCTACATTAGACTATATTGTATCATACGAAAGTGACCTCTATAGAATAGGCTACAGCTACACAAGTGTGACTATATGCCCAACCAAAGATAGATCAGCTTCTGTGTGTCCAACAAGTTTGCTAAATAGTGGCAGTTTGGCTGTAGTGAGAGATCAACAAAAAACAAGTATTGTGACACCACCCGGGCTGGTCCCCCACAGGGCAGCAAGGTAAATAATGCGCCTGACAAGGTGACTGCTAGTGAAACTAGTGTTGAAGGCTATTGGCAGTGGCTACCGAAGGCCTTCAAGAAACACTTTAATTCCTCCCGGTGTCCGCATATGTTACTATCATGGAATGTCAGAGGCTTCAATGATCTGACTGCAACAAATGGACACTTACAATCTATAGAACTATTTGACGTGGTTGCGCTACAGGAAACCTGTATGTTTGAACCATGTGAAATTGATGGTAGAAGCAATGCGCAAGTAATGACAGTGAAAGGACCGCTTGTTCGCCCTAAACGTGGACTGTTAATTTCCGTTGGGCATCCATTACCCAAACCATGACATCTAGTTCTGTAGTCCAGGCAAACAGGTTAAACCAAGAGACACTAGGAAACAAGGACATTATTATTATACATTTCTATAACCCGCTTTGTTCAGGGTCTCATAAACAAAATATTGCAGCAGTAGCTGCGAGTATAGACGTACTTGATGACCCTATTTCCACCTGGATCGGAGGGGACCCTAACGCCAAAATTGAAACACACGTGGCAACTATTATAAAATCTAATGAGTCTGGTCCTACCAATCTTTTTTCATGAAACACTCAAGGTAGGGCTTGCTGTGAGATGCTATACCCGCGTCATTATATGTTGAATGGCTCCTGCTCCAGTGACACGGACAAAGCACACACCCACGTAGACAAAAGAAGTGCACCAACACTAGATTTTGTTTTTTCAGTCAGGTGGCCCTTGACCTAGTTGATGACATGTCCATTCTTGTCCGTGAGGAAAGAAATCACCTGCCGCTTTGTGTGATGTTGAATACTAGAACGAATGCTTGTGAATATGCCTTGAGTGGTAATATATTCTTAAATGAGGGGACAAATCGAATTTGGTGGAATCCAACTAATTTAGACAAAGCATATGAATTAGCCGAATCTGAAGTCTCCCCATATAGCGCCGCTTTCTCAAAACCACAGGAGAAGTAGGTCTCTTATTGTGGCATTTTCAGCATTGACCCTATGCATTAGAGAAACGATCCATAAGAAAGGGACGCTTAAGAGCTCAGCTGAATGGTGTAATCTCACTCGAAATAGTCGTAACCAGTATGATTATAAAAATTAAAATTAAAAAACGAGAACTACATAAAAACATCTTCGATATAGTTAACATGAGAACCATACTAGTAATAATACAGAAGTTGCATCCCAGGTATCAGATGCGAAAGCGAATTACCGTCATTGGGTGCAAAATCATAAAAAACAGTGCAAGGTCACGAGATGGCAGGAATTGGCATTCCATGCTAGGTCTGGTAATCACACAGAGATCTGGAGAGTGGTGGGAAAGGGACGACAAAAATATCTACCATTAATGAGTGTGCCTGAAGAATCATGGCAGACATAAATTGTGAATACCCTGGGTGTAGTAGAAACTGAGAACATTATTCCTAACTGTATTGGTCATACATGGACATGTCAAGCATCTGTCCTTGATATTGATAGTATAATTAAGCAGTTAAACATGTCTAAATCTGCCAAGCCCTGATGGCACTTGTAATGCATTACTGAAAACATCCCCAGTTACTTGGGTTAATGCCTTACGCATTCTGTTTGTGAACATAGGAAATTATGGTAAATTACTAGCAACGTGGAAGGAAAGCACCATCGTGCCGGTGCATAAGAATTGTTGTTGGGAAAACCCTGAGAACTACCGTATGTTGGCAATGCTCGACATCCCTGCAAAAATGTTGTCAAGAGTTCTATTTGATGAACTAAACAAATGGATCTCAGCTAATAATATAATGCCCCAAACCAAACTGGCTTCCGCAAGAAGACAAGTACGGTACATAACATTTTAAGCCTAACATCTGTGGTTGAGTATGCATGGTTAAGATGCACGTTACCGGTATACACTGCATACATAGATTCTAGTGCAGCTTTCGATACGATATTGCAAAATCGTTTGTGGCAGATCCCGGCTGGCCTGTTAAAAATGATCATGCTGTTGTACTAATATACAACCGTGCAAGTACGTATAGATGGCCAGGGTGCCCTGACCGAAAGTATTAAAACATATTGGGGTGTGAAACAAGGATGCATACTAGCAGCAACACTATTTAACTTATACTTTTTCTTTCTTCACAGGTTTTGTTTTTTTCTGTACATATATAATAGTGTAATGTCCAATCATATACACATTAATTAGCAGTTACATTGCTGGCATTATGAAGTTAGTCTACCTATACTTAACCCACAACTTGCTCTCCCTCCCCCTCTCTCTAAATCCCTCCCCCCGGTGTTGCCTATGGTATTAGCGTCTAGTCTATGTACTCAGTGGTTTTTATGGTTTGAGCTGCTTGTAGTGACTATGGGGAGGTGTACTCTGTCTCTGTTTCCGCTGGTGCAAACAGTGCCTGTGTCAGTGTAATCCATGTTGTTATATCCTCATTAGTGTCAGAGAGGCTTAAGTGTGCTTCGTACCGCCAAACAGCTGTTTCAGCTAGTGCCAATTTTTTAAGATCGCACCACCAGTCTTCTATATTGGGGCCTTTTGGGGACTTCGTGGCATCGCTATCCTGCGTTTAGCTAGTAAGTCTTTCATCTTGGAAACTTAACGTGTATGTTTGGGGCGCGTAAGACATCTGAGTATGCAGGCCAACGGCGACAGTGTGTTCATGTTAAGGCCTCCTCTATTCATTTTATCCACCAACCCTTCCCAGTACTTCTGTATGTTGGGGCATGACTAAAACATATGTAACATGGTTGCTTCTGAGGCTGCACATCTAGGGCACTATTGTCGAGCCGCTCCTGGGAATCTGGATAGTCTAAGAGGAGTTAAATATGCTGTATGCATTACAAACAGTTGGATCAGTTGCAATCTTGCGTTTTTCTTATGATATCGCAATATCTCTGTCCAGTGCGTGTCTTGGAGCGGAGCAGGGCTCCAAGATCCTCTTCCCATTTGGCCCTTATGGTTACGTCTTTGGAGGGTCCACTGGTTAGGAGAAGCTGGTGCACTTTCGGCAGTGTCGTATTGGATGTTGACTACAGCGTGTGCTTCCATTAATCTCCTTGTACATTGGTCATCTGCGTACATGGTTAGGAGAAGCTGGTGCACTTTCGGCAGTGTTGTATAGGATGTTGACTACAGTGTGTGCTTCCATTATCTCCTTGTACATTGGCCATCTGCGTACAATCACATTTTTTATGGTTCAGTACAACAGATGTTTGCCCTGATGGAGGCCCGTGTTATCTGCTAACTCTTGAAAGGGTGTGAAGGAGGTGTCTTGAAGCAAGTCCCATACTGTGGCAATGCCTTTTGGTTTCCAATATAATTCCCAGTTGTGCCTGGGCTGTTGCTGGGACCAGTGAGGCTAAGGTAATCTGTACAGAGAATGGGTCCTTTAAGTTTTATTGATGCCAACGCCCTGTTCCATCATTGGATTCCCAGTGATACTAAGTAATTAATAGTTAATCACTGTAGTGACTCTTAATCCATAGTCCCCATTCCTCCATACTGCATGGGCATCCCTCGTTAGGGACGGGAGACAGAACATTTTTTACCAGAATAGAGCTTCCCCTTTAAATTTAGAGGCACGCGGGGCGCGGCCCTCGGAGCATGCGCTCCCCTGACTCTGCCCACCGGCGCCACTTCTCAGTCCCCATTGATGCGTCAACAATATTTAACATTGCCTATTATTAGGGTGAGGATGGTGGGACATATGGAGGAAAGGGGACTATGGACTAAGAGTACGTTAGTGTCTACGGTGAGTAACTATTAATTACTCTTACGTCCCATCCCCTTTGCTCCATACTGCATGGGCGATTACAACTGAATGTAGCCCCGGGGTGGAGAGGAGACCCTCCACCCTAAAACAGATTTTTTAGGACCGCCTGTCCGAAAGCTGCGTATGACTTAGAGCCGGCGTACAAATAGTAGTGCTTACAGAAAGCCGAAGGGGTAACCCAGGTGGCCGCCCTGCTGATGACCTGCCACGGCATCTGCCGCTGCAAGGTGATGGCCGTGGTCTTGGCTCGGACAGCATGGGCGTGCATGTTAGCTGGAAGTGGTTTGTGCTGCCCCTCATAGGCCTCCTTGATGACCGAACCCATCCACCATGCAATAGAGGCCTTAGGTGCCTGATAACTGGGCCTTGACCCCCCGAAGGTGACAGAGTGTCTGATTTGCATAAGCCCTTGTTTCTGTCCAGATAGATTTTCAGAGCGGGTCTGACTTCCAGACAGTGCAAGACCCTCTCAGCATCGTCCTTAGGGTCGGCAAAAAACATAGGTAAGACTCTCTCCTCGTTCAGATGAAAAACTGAGGCTACCTTAGGTAGGAACACCGGGTGTGTTCTCAGGACCACCTTATCCCTGTGAAATGTAGCATAGGGTCCTGAAGCCACCAGAGCCTGGATCTCGCTGACACTGCGAGCAGAGGTGATGCCCACCAACAGAGCTGTTTTAATGGTGACCAGTATGATGTCCGCACACGCCATTGGCTCGAACGGTTTGTGTGACAAGGCGCCCAACACTATATTGAGGTCCCACACGGGGTGTGGTTTCTTGATTGGAGGAAAGAGTCTGGCTAGACCCGCCAAATGTTGCTTGACCACTGGGTTGGAAGAGGAGAAGCCCTCCTCTTCCCAATTTCTGTAGGCCCCTATGGCTGCCAAATAGGTGCAGCATGTTTCCACCTGCACTCCTGAGCTGGCAAGGTGTGCAGGGAAGGAGAGCATGTCATCCAAAGTGCACATAAGGGGGTCGATCTCCTTAGAATCGGCCCAGTGACAGAACCTAGACCCTTTACTTATACTGGCTACTAGTAGCTGTCAGGAACCGTGAATGGACGGTTTGGAAGAGCTGGAAGCATTGACTGTGCGCGCTCTAGTCCTCACCCAATATGGCTGCCGTGCCTTTAAATTCTGGCTCCTCCCACAAACCGGTGCGTTGTATCTGTACACTACGCTCCGGTTCGTGTGGAACTTCGTTCTTGGATTTTCCTCCCTGCCGATCCTCCTAAAACTGCTGCCTTTTTCCCTGTGCCTACGTTCAGTGCTCGCCTTGTTTATACTCCCGGGTTTCCTGTCTCCTGGCTCTCGCTACTTCCACCTTGTAAAGGTTTTATCTCCTCGTCTGTTCTAACGGCTCCGCCTTGCCTGAGCCACTGCCTCCTAAGTTTCTTGCCTTCCGACGAAGCATTCTATTTATTGGGCTTCGTGCTTTCTGACTTTCGGCTTCTCTGCACTCTACTATTCTCTTTGCTACTTACTTACTCTCTGCAGGCATCTTCCTACTTTCCTGCTTGTGGCCTGGGTATTTTCTTGCACTCTATTTTCCGTACTTACTCCTCCTACTATCTGGTCACTGTTATTTGCGGGCATTCCTGTCTATACTCTCATTCCTTTAGATTTCTTATTTGTTTATTTGGGTTCCTTTTTCTTTCCTCTGATTGCCTCTATTGTGTTTTCAAAGTGAAAGGATTCCCCTACTGTCACTTCCGAGCTACAGACTCTCTCCACCAGTGCTGGAATCAGACTTTCTTCGGGTTCAGCTGAAAACAGAACTCATTTGTCTTGCGAAGGGAACCACAACTCCCTCATAGAACCCATCTGGAAACAGGGTTTTTTCTGCCTTCGTGCTTTTTCCCTGACATTAGGACTGGCCCCCTGGGGGTCCCCGCGGACAGGGTTCCATCTCTGCCAAGGTGGCCTCCGGAGGGGCCAGACCCTATCTACACGAAAAGAATGCCAGGATACCAAAGGACAAGACTCCTATAAGGAGGAGGGACCGTAAGAAGACGGAGTCGAATCCTAAGGAATACGCCACAGAAGATTCAGGTGAGGAGGAAGGGGAGAGAGCCTCTGATCTTGACAGTAGCCTTGCTGGCCTGTGATAGACCCAGGTGCTTCATCGTGACCTGCTCTGGAATCACGCAGCAAGGGCTAACTTCTTTCGAGCGGGGTGGATGACCCTGCCCCCCTGTTGCGCCAGGAGATGAGCTGGGCCCAGCGGCAGGTGAATGGGAGGCCTGTTCGAGAGGCTTAGAAGCTCCGAGAACCACGGTCTTGCGGCCCACCACAGAGCTATTAGAATAATGCTGAGCTGACATGAATCCTTTATCTTGCATATCACCCTGTGTATCAGGGGTGTAGGAGGGAAGGCATACGCTGTCATGCCGCCCCACTGAATCTGGAAGGCGTTGGCTATGGAGCCGGAGCCCTACCCCTGCCAGGACGCAGACTGCTGGCACTTCTTGTTGTCTCAGCAGGCAAAGAGATACACCTGAGGATGCCTTCATCTGCTGAAGCTCTCCAGAAACACCTGATCGTTCAATTGCCACTCGTAATTGTCCGCTCCCATCCCCCAAAAGGTGGATGGCCCTCAGGTAAATGTTGTTCCACAGGGCCCATCCCACATGCTGACCACTAGGTTGCATAGTGGTGGGGACCTGGTACCACCCTGCTTGTTGACATAGTACATGCTGGTGGAGTTGTCCGTCTAGATGAACACAACCTTGCCTCCAATGAGCGGAAAGAACGCTTTGAGAGCTAGCCAGATGGCTTTCAGCTCCAGCCAGTTGATATGGGACTCTTGCTCCTGCAGGGTTCAGACTCTGTGGACACGGTTGTTGTCCAAAGTGGGCCCCAGCCTTCCAGGGAGGAATCCGTAGTAATGGTGACCTGCGGGCCGGCTGTCGGAAAGGCCTGCCGGCTGTCGGAAAGGCCTGCCCGCTGTCGGAAAGGCCTGCCCGTCCGCAGATTGCAGTCCGTGGACCACCATGTGAAGTCCGGGCATAGAGATGGAGGAATGCTGACAAGCTCTGCTTGGGAGCCCCGCTCCCGATTACATGAGGCTGCGAAGTGCAGCTGCAATCTCCTCATCTTGAGTCTTGTGTATGGTACAGCCAGTAGGACCGCTGCCATGACACCCAATAGGTGTTGGAACCAGCAGGCCGAGGTTGCTTCTCGGGTGAGGAAGTGAGCAGTGGCCCTCTTGATGGCCGTGACCTTGTCCTCTGAGGGGAAAACTTTCTCTGAGCTTCTGTCCCATATGAGGCCAGGATGGTCAGGCTTGCATAGGCTGCAGCTGAGACTTCTTGAGGTTGATCGAAAACCCCAGCTTGTGGAGTGTGATCATAAGGGAGGAGGAAGTTTGATGAACCGCCTCCGGAGATCTCGCCTTGGCGAGCCAGTCGTCCAGGTATGGGTAGACGTGGTGGTCCTGTGCCCTGAGGAGGGCTGCCACCACATTCATGAGCCTGGTGAATACCCTGGGGGCGAAATTGAGGCCGGTGGGTAGCACCTTGTATGGGAAGTGGCAGCCCATGATCATGAATCGTAGGATGGAACGATGCGGCTGCCAAATCGGGATGTGTAGATAAGCGTCCTTCAGATCCAGGGAGCACATCCAGTCTCCCCTGCACAATGTCTCTGCAATCAGTGCTGGCGTAAACATCTTGAATTTTTGAAGAGGGAAGGAGAGGTTGAGAGTGGAAAGGTCCAACACAACCCTTAGGCGAGCCTGGTTCTTCTTTTGTATGGCGAAAATCCTGGACTAGAAGCCCAATCCTCGCTGGGAGCCTTGGACTTCCTCCACGGCCTGGCTCTCGACGAGCGACCGAACTTCCGCCAACAGAGTTGCTGTCCCAATCTGTAGGAGAGGAGGAGGGAGGAGAGGGAGGGATAGGTAGGTGGTACCCTGTGGATACTACGGAGAGGATCCAGGGGTACGTAAACTAACTTCTGATGCCAAAACTGTGCGTGAAGGGCAAGTCTGCCCCCCACTGGAGACACGTGGACCCGAAGGGATGCGTCATGCCTTCTTTCTCTCTGAGGCTGTTGCGGAGGAGGGGGACTGAAAAAAGCCCTTGCTTCCCCCCCTTTTGTTGTTTGCGCCGGTGTTGACCCGGCGAATGGTCAGGCTGTCTGGACCTCCGTTCTTGGAAGCCGCGGAATGCTCCGAACGTCCGTCCCTTGTTGGAGCGTTGATATGACTGGTTGTATGCCTTGGGCGTGGCCTTCGTAAGGATAGATAAAGACTTCACAGATTGGAAACTGTTTTTCTTTTTATCCAACTCCTCATCAGTGGTGGAGTGAAAGAGGTCTGCCCCCTCGAATGGAAGGTCCAATATGTTTTCCTGGACGTCTGGGTTAAATTTAGTAGCCCGAAGCCAGGCAGTCCGTCCTCAGGTCTGCGGCGATGCATATGGCCCGACCAGATGCGTCAATGTGGGCCACGGTGGACTCTGATGTCTTGCGCCACCATTTTAGCCTCTGCCAGTCCCGCCTTGAAACATGACTCGCTCTGCACCGGAAGTTCTGGAAGGAAGTTGGCTATTTCCTGCCAAAGCCTCTGGTTAATGGCTGTCAGCATGGCTTCCGCGTTGGATTGATGAAGATGTAGCGAAGAGTTGGAATAATGCTTTTTCCCGTACGACTCCAAGATTTTCTCCTCCTTGCCTAGCAGCAACGAGGACGAGGTGCCGAGGACGATTGCGGCTTTGAATAGAGTGACGCCGCAGCAATAACCGGAGTGTGGTTGCGGGTGGGCTGACAGCAAGAGTGGATCCCTCTCCATTTGCCTATACTTGGCGTCCAGGCGCTGATTGACAGGCTAGGCTGAATGGGGCTTGAGCCACCCCTTTTTGACCAAGGTGACAATGTCCTTCTCCATCAGGATCCCTGTTCTAGCCGCGGGATGTAGAGTGAGGACCTCTGCAAGTATCCCCGCCTCTGGATGTTTGACTTTGGGTTGAGGACAATCCAAGTACTCTGCCAGACCTGCGAGTCGTTCCTGGAAGGCCTTGGCAGATGATGGTGTGTCGGGGTCTTCTTCCTCGTCTGTGTCCACCAGGGCGTCTGGCTGGTCCGGAGCGGGTGGAAGTGTGCTGGGCACCGAGGGATGAGGTGCAGAAGCCGGAGGCTGGTACAGAACCACCTGAAGTGTGGGAGGCAGCAGAGCCGGAATCGAAGGAGCTGGCGTGGGCAGCAGGGGCTGCACCGGGGCCTGCGACTCTGGAGCCATAGGAGAAATTACTATAGGCGCAGGCGGAGGGGCCGGAGAGAACATGTCCCTGATTACATCCCTAAGGATGGAGCCCATCTGAGGCGATCCTCGCAGGCCGGTGGGGTTGCAGGCGATATTGACGGGATAGCTAGCGACTACTGCGGCAGGTGCATACTCTGTCTAGTTGTTTGCGGGGTAAACCTGCCCTGCCCTGCAGATGGATAAGCTGTAGGCCACGTACCTGGTTGACACCAGTCCCACCTTGTAACTCGTTCTCCCACCTGCGCCGTTCCTCTGGGCGGTATCGGATGAATGGGCATCTTGTCTGGCGTGGCGGCCATCTTGTCGAGCTGCGTCCCACATGCCGAAGTCGTGGTGCTTAGGTCACTGGGCCCGGCCTCTCCAGGACTCTTGGTGATGGAGCATGGGACTTACCGTGCACCTCAGGCCGAGGCCTTGTAGGCGTGTCGCCCTTGGCAGAGTTGCCGGTAGTGCTGCGTGCAGGCGCCCCCTCGGACAAATTGTCGGTACAAGGGTGTAGCCCCTCGGGTGTACCCCTGGTAAAAGAAACTTACGGTCCCTCAGCACTGTGTCTGGAGGGATCTAGAGACCACTAGACCTGGCGGCCGGTAGCTGAAGTAGACTCAGTACCGTGCTGTTGCGAGAACCCGAGAGGTTCCTCCTGTCTGGGCATTGCTTTGGAAAGGAGTTGCCCTTGCGGGGTACACTGGAAAAGAGCAGCCATCCCCTGGGCCTTGACTTATGTCTGACGAAGTCCTTCAAGTCCTCTGGAGGCGACTTCTCGAAGAGCTCCCTCCACTTAGCTAGTCAGTTCTTCAACGCTTGCGAAGAAAGTGCGTCGCACGCGGTGCAACCCTCCCATCCGTGGTTGGGGCCAAGGCAGCAGAGGCAAAGGGCGTGGGGATCTGATGTAGGGAAGAGCCTCTCGCAGGCTGGACACCTGCTGAAGCCCGCTGAAGTCGACATGCGCTGGGGAGGAGCGTGGCGCAAGAGGACTGAGTACCTGAACGATAAAAGAAGACAATAAAGACAGAAGTATCTGGTAAAATAGTGTGGTATTACATGGCCGATGCCAAACCCAGGAGCACTGGTGAAATCGGCCCGTTCACATCGACGTGGAAAAGGGGACTGAGGAGTGGCACCGGTGGGCAGAGTCAGGGGAGAGCCTGCTCGCAGGGCCGCGCCCACGCGTGCCTCTAAATTTAAAGGGGAAGAACGTTTCTTCTGATGAAAAAGGTTCTGTCACCCGTTCCTAGCGACGGACGCCCATGCAGTATGGAGGAAAGGGGACGGGACGTTAGAGTATGGATGTTGACCGGCTTGGTGCAGTTTGTACCAAAGTTCTTTTAGGAAAAAGCACGGTTCCACAGGTTTAATTAGCTTGGTGTCTAAGGTAGGTTCACCGGCTAACCAGCCCACTACAAACTGTAGCTGACATGCAATGTAGTACAGTTCAAAGTAGGGTACCCTAGTGCCCCCTTTTCGTCGGGTCTTTGTAGTGAGGCTAATGCTAACCTGCCTGCCATTCTCCCACAGACATTCCCTACATAACGAGTCAATAGTTTTGAAGAAGGCTTTAGGTGTGTTGTATGCAATGTACTATTTAATTTATACTTGGCAGATCTTGTTAATACCTTCTGCAATAGTAGGGCCTATCCTGTAAAAATTTGAGTACTGGCAATAGGTTGGCAATAGGTTGCCTAGGTTATGCAGATGACCTACTTATACTAGACTACACACCTAAGGGACCCCAATGCTTGTTTGATCCCATTAGGGCTATGCAGATGAAAATGGGCTGCTCATAAATACCAATAAAACAAAAATGATGGTATTCTCAAAATCCAACAAGAGTTCTTGTGCTCTGCCTGGAAGATAAATAATTAACCGATTTGAAGTTGTGAGAAACTATACATTCCTGGGTGTCCTTATTGACAAGCTGAATTGGCAAACTCACTGGGATTTTAATGTTAACAACTGTCTGAAAATAGCATATGGGTTAAGTGCGTTCATTGGGAGACAGGGGGATGGTCCACTGATACAATATTACTATTGTATAAATAAAAATATTGGCCCATGTATGTTCTATGGAGTTGAAGCATGGGGCGATCAATACCTGTTGCGGTTGGCTAAACTTGAAGCCAAGATATTAAAGCTGCTTTTTAAAATGCCTAGAAATGTATTTGTTGAATACCTGAGATTAGAGACTGAACAAAAAGGTAGTGTGGTAGACTATAACTGCAGAATGGTCCTATGTTACAAAAAACGTAAAAGTTTTGATAATGGGACTATTATGGTTGATGTAATAAAAGCATTCAAAGGTCTAGATGTTTGTGTAAGCCAGAGGAGGGGGCTGGGGACTGTCAAGTCCCAGTCCCCATCCTCCGGCACTGAATGTCTGTTGTGGGACGGATGTGATGACCATTGATTGGACAGCCCTGGTGGGCTTGGGCTGCCTCCCATCCGAAATCTTGGATAAAAGGTGGGCTTCTGCAACTGTTCATCAGATCAAAGTTGGAACCAAGACTTCTACAAGAAGAGCAGCCTGCTGACGACCAGAGGATGACCCCTGCAGCTGACCAGCATTGACTCCAGTTATTGGGCCGATAAACCCCTGCTCTTCTTAATCTCAGAAACCCTTCAGTGCTTCGAACCCTGGATGGATGGAGCAACCAATCTCAACCCCAGTTTGAGGATCCGAGCCTTCTGAAGCATCCCTGGACCAACTGGTGGACTGACCAGCTCGCTCCAGGGCTACCTCGCTGCAGCTGTTGTTGTTCTGAGCAGAGCCTTAGAAGTTTACTTTTCAGCCATCTCACTTCAATGGAAGCTGTGCTGGGGCTGCTGCTGTGTTTCCTCTGTACTGCAGAAGTCTTCATCTTTCTTCATTTTGGCTCTTCTGAAAGCAGACTGGAATGTTTGCTTTGCAACTTGACAGACTCCTGACACAGAAAGTGAACTCTTCACCCAAGACCCTTGTGCCTTCAACACCCGAGCCAAGCACACACAATTGCCCCCAATGAATTCTGGAAGACCGGCCGTGGTATCTGGAAGAGTTTGAGTGGGGGTGCGGTTATGTTACCGTACTTGTTTCCGTCTCCTACCCCCTGTAACATTGAGTGTAAAGTTCTGACCCGAACTCACTCTGACCTGACCTGTGGTGGGACCCGGGTTAAGTATCCTTTCCCAGGGCTACCCTTCTGAACTCGATTAAGGGAAGTACTCACATTTCCTAAATATTGATCTAACTTGCAAAACGTTCTAAAAGGACCACCATAGCCCACTGCATCATGTTGAAATGAGACTCACCTGAAGAAGCTATACTCTGGAACTTGTGGCTTTTGTGCACAAGGCCACATATTAGCTTAGGGTTAGACTTATTATTTAGGATGTGTTCTTGTGTTGGTTCTACCTGTTTGACCTTACATCTGACTACTCACTTGTATTGCACTTGTAATTGATACATAGGCAATTCTATTTCCTAATCCTGAATGTGTATATATGTTTAACGTTTTGTGTGGCAACACTTATCTGTAAATTTCAGATGCCTCTTGTGTAACTAAAGGCCTAATAAATAACTGTATTTGTATATACTTTTGTCAACCAGAATGATTAGTGTTGCTTTGTGTGGACTCATTGTAGTCCTATACCACTCTCGCACTTTTCCTGAGACTAAGCCTTGACTGCTCATCTACCTTACCTTGATTGGGTTGTGGCTAACCTCTTTATGATTGTCAAAAAGGTCCTCACTATCCCTATCTTCTAAGAGGGGGTTCCCTGCCTCAAAACTAAAACTAAAAGGTCCATCAGAATGTCCGTCAAATTACTTCTGTACCACGCGCTACAACTAAAAGATAAACTAACAGAAAGTTTCTTCTTCTGGAGAATGGCTCCCTTCTCCTGCTGCTTGGATAGCATCCAAAAGAATTATTTGAATGGATTGTGTCCTCCCATGTATTCCTTATCTTTGATAAATGCACTTCCAGCTTGCGGGCCTCATAATCTTTTTCACAGTAGAAGGCGCTGGACGTCGACGTCCCTCGAGACGGTGTCCCTCGAAGGCCTCTGTATCAGCACCAACGTCACCATAGGTGTAAATAGTCTCGCGCAGCGTCCGTTGTTCATTTCCGTTTTTCCGCGCTTCCTAAGCCTCGGAGACGCAACGGTTGGTTCCTCAGTAATTCTTCTTAATCTTCGATTTCCCTGAAGTAATCTTCGAATCTACGATGGCATCTTCGTCTGCCTCATACCAAGAAGAGGCGTCATGGATCACCTTCTAACTCACCAGAAAGGGTCACCTTCCCCACTAAACACAGCTCTCCAGCTAAGTGGAAGGAATTTCGCAAAAAAATGCTAAGGGTCTTCCAGAACGCATCCTTGTCCCCCTCGGAGATGCCTAGAGGTGATACCTCGGGTGAAAGACCCAAAAAAGAAAAACGCTGTGAGTCGTCGACCTCAGCAAATAAAAACCCTCGAGAGCGTCATGAACCCTCGAGTAGAGATAAAGGCCCTTTGCATAAAACTGCGTCATCGTCGAAGGTGCCTTCGACCCCGTCGTCAACCCAGATGAAGGAGAGGCCATCGAAGCCTCATGCCCCAACCGCACCATCGTTACCCGGGGCGTCGAAGGATCCATCGAAGGCGTCGAAAGGGGCCTCGCCCCATCAATGACATAGAGTAAAATTCTGATTATCTCGACGATATCGAGGTCATGCTTGAGTGTATCAACACCATTTGTAGTTTCGTCGAGATCTATGACGTCTACAATGACGACTACTACCCTATCTCACGCAGTGTCGACCAATCTGGCTCCCTCATCGTTTCAAATGGATTTTACACCTTACCCACGCTCTGACTACTTCAGAGCTTTGTCCTCTATCTATGAAGAAGGAGAAGACTCTGATAATGAAAGGCCGTCTAGCTTACAGACTACAAGAGTTCCTATTCCAGAGGAGCTATTATCTGAGGAAGTCGGATTAAGAGGTCTTCAGGAAGTCTCTACAAGATGCCAGTGGCATAGATACTTCTCCAGAGGCTGACTTCGGCAGACCAGAACCTGGAGAGCATGCACAAATGTCTTACAGATCTCTTATGGTGAGAATTATGGAATTGATGGGGTTGTCAGCACCTGCACCCTCTTTTCAACAAGATGATTTAACTGACATCTTATATAAAGGGCCTCAAGAAGACCCTATAGTTCCTTTTCATGCAGTATTACAGAGGAAAATAGCTGCAAATTGGGAAACACTGGAGGTTATCCCTGCGTAAACGAAAAGTTATCTGCGAAGTACAGAACGTCGGCCTCAGATCTTCTGTACTTGAGTTAGCATCCCACCCCAGAGAGCTTGGTAGTGCAGGCTGCGACTTCGTCAAGCAGCAAATGGGCGTACCCCACTATACCACAAGATAGAGACGACAAAAAATGTGATGCCATGTCCAAAAAGATCTTCTCGGCATGCAGCATGGCACTTAAGTTTGTTAACGCCACTTGCACGCTAGCGAGATTCAGCCACACCCTTTGGGAGTGCGCTTCATTGGCGGCTGACCGTCTCCCAGAAGGGGAGGAACGAGACGCATTCTTGAATATCATCAAGGATGGGGAAGGATGAGATGTGTGAGTCCCTTCAAACATGTCTCGACTCTGCTGACCGCATCAGCAGAGCCATGGCGGCAAGTGCCACGATCCGCAGACTTGCGTGGTTGCAGAAATCTGGTTTTGCTCCTGATGTATAAACTTCTGAATATGCCCTTTGACGGCACCTCTCTATTTGGCAAGAAAGCTGATGACAGTTTGGAGAAATTGCAAACCTCTAAGGCGGCAGCCAAATCCATTGGGGCTGCAATTCGTCAAACTCCAAACCGCCCCACAGGTATGTCCTGGAGGGGGAAGCCCTTTTGTTTTTACTCCGCATTCGGAAAAGGCAGAAGGCAGCCAGCTCAAAGGGACCAGAGACGATTCACCCGTGATGGGCGGGTCAAAGGTACCAAGTCTGCATCAGCAGGTGCTGCTTTGCCCTCAGCATCTGCATCAGCCGCTCCTAAACCCCTCTGAGCTCTCTCCACACAAAACACCAGTATGAGGCAGGTTAACTCAACATCTGACAGAATGGCAGGCTATTACGTCAGATGCTTGGGCATTGGAGACAATTTCCCAGGGTTACTACCTGCCCTTCCTACACACTCCTCTGAGTCATCCACCGGGGAGCAACTCTTTGAACTTTCCAGGCCTGTTCCTTACGCAGGAGATTTTAGACCTGCTAGAGAAAGGTGCCATAGAACCGGTGCCTGTAGCGGAGCGGAACAAGGGTTGGTACCAAGTAGAAGCAGTGGTGAAGCATGCTTTGCACCGGACTCTCCCCGAGCTCTGCCAACTTTTTCAGTGACGCGTGAAAAAGGGGACCGCATGCGCACCAGCGCACGCGCACCAAGTGGAAGCACCGGTGAATCACTGCTTTACACCGTACTCTCTCAAAGCATCTACTTGGCTGCTACTCCTCTCCACATCAATTGGACTGAGTTTCGTGGTACTTGAACTTTTCTCAACAAACCATTATTAATATGAACATTGTGGACATTTTATAAGTGCCTAGTGTACTTATTTTTGTGTTTTTGCCCAATTTAGACTGTTGAAACTGAAGCTCCGCCCACTTTTTCAGTGGCGCGTGAAAAAGGGATCGCACGTGCACCAGCGTGTGCGCAACAAGTGGAAGCACTGCAGCGTCGCGGTGCCTGTGAGCCACACGCTTGAGCGTTCCAATTCAATCTTTTTGGTTAAGGCGTTAATAATTGTCCTAAATCCACACAGTAACAAAGCTTTGCAGGCATGCTCTGCCAGTGTTAGCTCTCGTATTGCAAGAGATGAAACGAAACCTGTACATGCTGCGCACAAACATGCCGCCACCACGCCTCGAGCGAGGCTTGGACTCTGGTTTGAATAGAAAACAAATGGAACTCTCTGGTGGCGCTCCTAATCGTAAAGCACGCTCCACGCCAAACTCGCGTCCCGTTACAAAAAGGTCTGGGGCTCAACAATCAAAGGACATTACTGCCTCTGACATACGTTTTTTCTACTCCAACTCTATTGCAAGGAATCTTTCAGTGATAAAGTCCTTGGAATCTCATGACACGGGTTCATGCATTGCTAAACATGTTCCTGACATAGAGAAGAATCTTGCTCAAGATATTTTGCATAATGTTTCCTTGTCGTATAGTGCGGTATTGAGAGGTGCCTCGATGGCAGCCTTGCCGATGGATAATATCAGAAATGATCTGAATCTTTCTGCCGACATAGCTGTCATCGATCTAGACTCTATGAAGACGGATATTCCGTCCAAGCATTGTCCGAGAAGCTATCCTTTTCACCGAACATGTTTTCTGATGTCAGCCCTGCTAAGTCAAATATAGACTCTTCCTTTCTTGCCCCTACACCTCAGAAAGGTAATGCTACTTAAGGTCAGCCCATCACTGAGGGTGTGAGCAAAGTGGTGGGATTGAATTTAGAGGCCATGAATAAAACTATGATCACAATAGTAACATTGTTTGAAACATTGAATGATAAAATGAATGTCCAAAGTACCCAAATAGCCTCTATTATAGCATGGCAATTTAAACATGAGTCAGTTTGACAAAAGAGACTGTCCTTGTGTGGAGCATGCCACCAAAACTGTATGCCCGTTACTTGTAGATGCATCTACTTCACCCCTGAGGTTGACTGACTTACAAGAGAGTTTAAAAACCAATTTAGCTAGCGCTGAAGTTATTCCATCTCTGCCCCACTTTACTGGAATCATTACTGAAGAAATTACAAGTAATGATATGGCTGACGTTCTGCAAAACAATTTACAAACTATAACAGGGGAAAAAAGCATATACAATTGTTTTCTAAATCGGGAAAGAAAGACCAGACAACAGTTCTTCCAAAAAGTAAAAAGACAAAAAACATAAAAACCACGACAGTGGCCACTAAATAGTTTATTAAAGCTCTAAAAGCTCCGGCCAACAACACACAAATGGCCTCTATGACTTTAACTAAAAAATATAAGTTATCAAGTCAAACACGTAAACTGAAACTAGTCACACCGCATAGAACTGAGGCAAACATTATTCCTTATGCCCCTTTGGATGATCTTGTAGAAGCCGTCCAAAAGCATCAAAATACGATTTCTGTCACAACACCTAGAATTTCCACCTCTGCTCGCCTCTTAGTATTAGACACCAACATCACTAAATATGATCAAGCAGCGAAAGTAACTAGACGACAAGAAATCAGGAAGGAGGTCGATGCATATATGGTCAGGTTTACAAACCTACCTAAAATAGGAGCACCCTCACTTGATCCAACTATGCAATCTGGTGTTCTTATATCTGCAGATACTAATAAGCGGTGTTCAGTTGACAATAATGCTTTAGCAAATAATAAACAACGTTCAAGGGAGCAGTCTGATCACAACTGCTCTGTAAGAGTAGCTGACGATCAGTATGCAAGAAATGGGGCAGAGATTGCACAAATGTTAGTCTCTTCTCCCTAAAAATCAAAATAAGAATTAGTTTTCTATAGCTGCGAACTCACAAAAAGCTAAACTGACTTTGAAACAGCAACTAAGTACAGTTACTTGTGACAAAAACGCCAGTGGTTTGATTCTTGGCTGTCGTCCAGCTCCCTTCCCTCAGTATGTCTTAAATCGACACAGTGTCGTAGAATTATTTTCTGATATTGTTAAACTAGAGGACATAAGCACCTTAGATCTTGATCAAGTTGAGTTTGTTAACGACACAATGTTGAGCACTGTTTGTCTGTGGTTGCGGTCACGAGTTGTGCGCAACATTATTTTGGAAGCTAAAGATCAGTTATTTGCCATGGGATTCCTACTCATAGCGAGCCCATCTCAGGTAGCTGATGCTCAACAGGGTGGTGGTTATCGGGTGGAAATGTCTCCGAGGATGTCAACAAATGCTGTAATACCCAATGAAAATGTTCAGCTTGGCTTGAAATGTGTTTGTAACTGTGGCTCCAGAGGTTAACTAGAGCGACAGGACATGGATAAAGTCATTTACAATGGTATCTTGGAATACATGTGGTCATCGACACCTGATTAACAACAAGGAGTGTAAACTGGGGAATTTTGTTCTGGTCTTGTTACAGGAGACATGGTTTACATAAACACCCATTTGGCACGACCATGCAGTACATCTCACGTCGGCTTTAAAAGGTGAGAAGGGTCGCCCCATGTCTGGTCTTCTCACTAGCACCAAAATCAGTTCAGGGTTATCTATAATTTCTTTCATATGCCCCTAATGCCTACTCCCAGATTACCATTGTTTCTGACAATTCCGTTTTGTACGCTCTGATTTACTTATACTGGAACCCTAAGGGAATTGATGATCCAAAGTTTCTGCATGACGTTTCAAACATGTTGGATTACATTGCTTTAGTCCCTGAAATTTCCCATACCATTCTGGCGGGAGATCTTAATTTACATTGCTTTGAACGTGACCATGTACAGGAAAAAGGAAAGCTCACAAAATGGAAACATCTAATGAAATCTCGTGCGTTATGCATGCTTAATGGAGCGTGTCCTGAGGATAACCCTCCTTGTCACACTTGGAAACAGGGCCTTACAAAAGCTATAATTGATTATATCTATGTGGATGCTGAAATATTTCCCAAAATAACCTCCTTTCGAATACACTCTATAGTAAACAGTGATCATCAAATGCTCATTACGCAAAGGGTTGCAACTCCCCAACACCCAGCTCACTTGAAGTAACTGATGGCAGGGACTATGATCGTAAATACTCGATTAAATCGTGTCAGGTGGACAGACAAGACTTTAGCACAGTTTGCACATAACTTGACTTCTGTCTTTGTTAATTCTTTAAATAGAGATCCTCTGTGTGACATACCGTACCATGATCTCATGCAAAAATGTATGGTAAATAAGCTAAATCAAAGAAGGCATGCATGACGAAAGCACGCATTTGAGGTGCAAGTTAAAAATGTATACTTCCAGCAAATATGAGAGCCATCGCTTTGACTAGAGCAAAAACTGTCTATAAAAACTGGGTTCGCTCACATTGTGCGATACTCTTTCAAAGAGACGGGGAACAACTTTAATGCGTGACAAAAATAATGCACAACTTTGGCAAACACTAAATGGGGTTATAGAAACTCCACAAATGATGTCACAGGTACATAGTGTCCCTGAGTTGGTTTGGATAGATCATTTCAAGAAAATATATGCGAAACCAGCTTCATCATTTGAGAATCAAGAAAGTGAAGTAGAAGTTAGTTTTTATCTTGATATAGAGAGAGCAGACATACTCTACTATATCAATGTAATAAGTCAGTCTAAAGTGTCGGGCCCTGACGGTCTTTCGAATAAGGTCCTCAAACAACATCCTGAAATCTGGTCAGATATTTTATATCATATTTACCAACACATGAATCACTCTCAATGTATACTTTCTTCTTGGAAACATTCCATAATCGTCCCAATCTACAAAAGAGGCGACTGCCGTATGCCGGAAAGCTATAGACCTATTGCATTGTTAGATGCACCTGGGAAGATCAATAGTCGCATCATATTGCAGAAACTTAATGCGCGCTCATTTCGAGAACATAAAAGATACTTTTGAATATGGTTTTGTTAGTGGGATAGGTACCTCACCAAATATGCTGACTCTCAACTTGCTTAAATCCAAATATTTAGACCAAAATCAAACTTTATACATGCCATTTGTGGATTTTCGCATAGCTTTCGACTCGGTGGATTGACAGTTGCTCTTTGCAAAATTACAACAATATGAGTGTCCTTTATCGCTTCTCACCTGAATTAAAAAATTGCATGCTGACACTACTATCCAAGTTAGACTTACATTGGATAGAACACTATCTGCCAGTATACCGACTGAACGAGGGCTAAAACAAGGGTGCATATTGGCATCTACTCTGTTCAATTTATTTCTGTGAGACATAGGAATAACTTGCAGATGCCCCTAAATTATGTAATCAAAAGATCATCTGGTTCCTTTATGCCGATGAACTTGTCTTATTGTCTCGAACGCCTAAAGGACTTCCAAAATCTCCTGAATAAATTGGACGAGTATGTCCGTTGAAATAACCTGACTATTAATGTTGAAAAAAAACAAATTGTAATTTGCCAAAGAAAACAGAAGAACAAGATCTCAAACCACGTATGGTCTTTGCAAAATAAGAGACTTTTAGTGGTACCATATTACAAGTATTTGGGAATACCATTTACTGGGACTATTAGTGATTCCATGCATACAGCGACATTGGATGCCAAAATCAGATCGCTAACATCCCAAGCCAAAATACTGTTATACAAATATGGCAAATTTACATTATCTCACATCTTGACTTTCTTTCAACAGAAGGTTGAAAGAAAGAAGATCCAATAGTTATGTATGGATCGGGCACAATTTTACCTAGAACAAGATAGTACTGGGATCAGTATGAGGCTAAGTTTTGGAAATCAGTGCTGGGACTCCCAAGGTGCACTCCTTTACCACTATTACGCTATGAATTAGGCACCATTTCTATCTATAGCCAAGTACTCTGGAAAATGTGCAGCTTATACAGAAAATGTCTAATAGGATCCACGGCACCGAATATTTTGGGGATAGTGGCTCATTATGTTCTAATAGCGACAGAAAGGTTTCCTAAAACATGGTCTAATTGCGTTCTTGAAGCTCTGTTTGATGCAGGCATTTAAATTTAACTATTGTCAATGAATTCAACAAAGGCTAAAGTATCCCTATATCGTTCTGACTGGATAAGTACCCATGATCAGTGTAAAAAATATTTAGACTTCAATATTACACTATCTGCACACAAAAGTCTTCGCACTATGGAGAACTATCTAGTCAAATGTCCTTCAAATCACATTAGATCGCAAATGATTAGAATACGGCTGAATCTGTGTATGACAAAGCAGATTTTAGCAAGAAGAGGAATGATCCCCAAAATTCAAACTGCGTGCCGTTTATGTAATGACCAGGCTCCAACTGAAACTCTTTCACATTTATTGGTTGTTTGCCCTGCATTGAGTACCATCCGTCAAAGATACTTTAACAACTTGTGTCAATTCCTGTGCCCTCGTACTGAAGTTGAAATATGGGGCTTTTTACTATCTAGTACGAGAACTGCGATACACATTGCACTTGTTCAGTTTGTTAATGCAGTTCTACCAAGAGAAATAAGCTTGAGCCAGTTACTCTATAGGACAATGATGCCTTATATGTTTAGCGAAATCAGGCACTTAGACTGCTTGTTTTACACCTGTTAGTCAGAATGGTTCAAGTGACTAAAGAAAGATCCTTTTATTTTTTAGCACTGGATGTAATATATTTTAATGATTTTATACATGTTTGATGGGAAAAATGATATGAATAATGGAATTTTGTATGTAAAATGAATGGAAATTTGAAAGGTTGAATTATTCAGCTAAACAAATAATATAAAAAAAGGGTTGATACTCCCCTTACTTCCTAATACCAAAAAAAGGACAGAGGATTGAGACCCATCTTGGACTTGCGAGAGTTTAACAAATTCCTCAGGAAGGACAAGTTCAAGATGGTAACCCTTTCTCAGATCCTTCAGGCCCTCCAGTTTCAGGATTGATTGGTATCTCTGGACCTTCAGGGTGCTTACTTTCATGTGCAAATCCATCACAAGCACAGGAAGTACTTGAGGTTCGCCATTTGCAGTTCTCACTATCAATTTCGGGTTCTGCCATTTGGGCTGACCTCCACCCGAGGGTCTTCCCCAAGTTAATGGCGGTCGTGGCAGAAAGTCTAAGGAGGGAAGGGATTAATGTCTACCCCTACCTGGACGACCGGTTGATAAGAGCAGTGTCCCCGTAACAAGCTCAGGTCCATCTAGATAATGTTCGCCACTTCCTCCACTAGCTGGGCTTCTCCCTCAACTTAAAGAAGTCACAGATGATACCATCACAGAGACTCCAGTTCGTTGGAGCAGTCCTGGACACATCCCTGGGAAAAGCCTCGACACCAGAGGTGAGGGCTCAAGATATTCTTCAGATGGTGACCAGATTTCAAAATGCCCAGCGTCTACCAGCCTTTGACTTTTTGAGGTTGCTCGGCCTCATGACATCCTGCATTTTTCTAGTGCCAGAGACTCGCCTGAGAATGAGATCTCTCCAGTGGGCGCTAAGGACCCAGTGGGCGCAATTCTCAGGAAGAATGTTAGATCTCCTACAAATCCCGAACAGAGTAGCACTGGACCTTCAGTGGTGGGCCTGATAGGAGAACATCTTGAAAGGAGAACCGTTTTGGAAATCAAGGCCGGAGATAACAGTAGTCACGGACGCCTCACTCACGGGGTAGGGAGCCCATGCCAATGACTTAACAATCAGCGGTCGTTGGTCTCCTTCAGAGTCCAGACTACACATCAACCTGTTAGTGCTGAGAGCAATCAAGCTAGCACTGAAAGCTTTCCTGCCATCAGTACAGGGAAAAAATGTTTGATAATGACGGACAACACAGTGGCCATGCACTACCTCAACAAAAGAGGCGGCGTAGTGTCACTGCCACTGTGCAGAGAGGCAATGCAGCTCTAGTTCTGGGCAATTCAGGAAGGAATCTCTCTATCGGCAGTTCACCTAGCCGGAGAGAAGACGACAGCGGCGGACGTTCTGAGCAGGCAGACCACAGTATCCAACGAGTGGGAACTAGCTCAGGAAGTCCTTCAAGAGGTCTTTTCCGTTTGGGGAACCCCTCCGGTAGATTTGTTTGCAACAACTGTCAACAGGAAATGCGAACGATATTGCTCAAGGGAATTTCCCCAGAGAGGAGCTCTAGTAGATGCGTTTGTGGTGGACTGGGAGTTTCCACTTCTGTATGCCTTTCCTACAGTCCCTGTCGTCATTCCTCAAGTGATCAGGAGGTTGAGGAGATTCCGGAAACCCATGATTCTAATTGCCCCGGATTGGGCCAGGAGAACGTGGTAGCCGGATCTTCTACACATGTCCATCTGTCCTCCGATTTGTCTTCTACAAAGAGAGGAACTTCTCTCGCAAGAGGAAGGTCAGATTCTCCATCCGGATATCAGGACTCTCAACCTTCACACTTGGTTTCTGAAAGGTTGCGATACAAAGATTGGGACCTCCCGGATGACGTAATGGAAGTGTTGCTTTCGGCCAGAAGGCCAGCAACTAAATCTTTATACCACTGCCGTTGGAACAAATTCTGCAGCTGGTGTAGAGATAAGGATAGTGACCCTTTTTCATGTAGTAGACAGATGGTGTTATCTTTCCTACTATATTTGGCAAATTCAGGCCTTCAAGATTGCTCAATCAAGGGTTACCTCGCCGGGCTATCAATCTTTGGTAGGCAGAATCCTGTGCAGTTCCCTTAGAGAGCACTACAGAAGATTAAGACTACAGGTATTTGCAATAAATCCCCTTTGGTATCAGTCTGTACCACTGTTAGGCAGAAACCTGTGCAGTTCCCTCTGGGACCACTGCAAAATATTTAAGACTAGAGGTGTTTGGCAGTAAACCCACTTGGTAGCAAGCAGTCTGTACCACACAGATTCACTTGGTAGCTGTGGCTGAGCACTCAGACCTCCCTCAAGAAAAGTTAGGCAGTATACAGAGTATTCACAATAGGTCAGAAGAGCACAGTAGAACAAGTAAACACTGACCAGAGCTTGGTGTAAAAGAGATATAATTATTTATTTAAAACCACACCTACAAAAACACACAGGCACTAATAGCAAGCAATTCAAAAACACAGTCACTAAAAGATATACACTCCCTTAGAAGAATTTTAGACAAGTCTTAAGTAAAGCCCCACTTATTTTCAGACAGCGGTGAGCGCTTAACGCAGATGGCACTCTAATCATTTGTTTTAAAAGGGAGAGAAAAGCAGAGTATAATATGAAACAGATGCCACCCCTTTTCATAAGAACAAAACAAGCGAGGGAAGCAAGCAAAACCGTGAAGTTAGAGTTCAGAAGGCCGAATCCACTTTAAGAGGATCAGAACGAAATGTGTACAAGGTCACACGGTTGAAGTGCACAGGAGTCTTGCAAATGTTCAAAAAAGAGTTGGACCAAAAGAAAGGGACCCGTTAGAAGGTCAATGCGGCCAACCCAGTCCAGAAGGTTAAGGGATTATTATTACCTTGTAGCAATCTTTAGAAAGGGAGGCCTGGCGGACACGGTACCTTAAATTGGTGAGAATACTCCAGCGGGGGCAGTTGTTCCTGGCAGCGGATGCAAGTCGGTGCTTCGTTCGGGGGAAGAGAGGATCTCGTCGGGGAGGAAGACAGGAGTCTGTTGCACTGCCAGGGAAGAAACCAGCCGCGGAGTCCTCAGATAAAAGGATCGGTCCTTTTATTTGCGGTCCAGTGTTAAGAGGCTATCCGGTTGCCGGGGTGCTTGGCACGGGCAATTCGACCACAAGACGGCCTGGGATGCGAAAAAAAGAAGGTAAACTGGTTGTGCCCACCAGTCAGGGGAAGAAGCCTCTCCAGTTGGGAGATCTTCTATGTCGTCGGGAAGTGGCGAGTCGGTTCCGCAGGTCTCCACCGGTGGTGTCGTTGTGGTAGGTCGGCTCAGCTTCTCCCTCGTCGGATTCTCAGGTCCTGTGGCGACTTCTGAAGTTCCAGTCCCCAAAGCCCTGCTTTTATGCAGCACACCCCCATTCACTCAGCCTAGCTGTCAATCAACCATGCTAAGTGGTGAGCCGGCCGGCTCACCACTTGGGCCAATCACACAAGTGTGCGACTTGAGTTACCAAGGTAACTCAGTCCAGGGTGCCTAAACCCCCTCCCACACCCCCTGTGGTACCCAGACAGAGTGGCACCACTTTTGGAGGCTTCTGTGGAGAAGCCTGCCAAAAAGTGAAACAAAGGGCTCGACTTGGGTTGGAGTCACAGAAGAGAACACAAATGCCATTTTAGAATCGAGTGCTGGCAAAAAATACCAACCGGCGAATTAATATTAATTAAATTAACCTGCGGTATGTTCGAGGCTATGAGAATTAAATAATTAAAGTTGGTAGCCTCGAACAATGGGAATATCCCATAGGGATATATTTGCGGTCGAATATAAAAAGTAGTATCCACTGCCACCAGCCAAAACTCGATCAGGGGGGACGGAGACGTGCCCCCTCGACTAACAGACCCCAGGGCAATCAAATTGCCCCGACCAGTACGTCCACAATATGATGGTGACTTTACATGCCCTGGGAGACAGTAGTCAGTCCCAGGGTATGGAGTCTATGGTGGGGTGTGACTATGACACCCCTGTGTCACTGCACGGAGGGTGCTGTGTGACACACATAGTAAAAACACATGAGATCCTATGGAGTAAAGGACCCCATAGCCCATAAAACACATTAACAGTCAAAGGAACACCATAAATCATGTCCACGAGTGGGAGAAAAAGAGTCTCACTCTTGGCAGGAGAAAAAAACAAACTCCAGAAATCCAGCAAAGCTGCTGGGGGACTCACTAGGTTAGGAAATTCAGCCTAAAGAGAGAATTCTCCCTAACAACCACAAAGATTTAGTTGGTAGCTGTGGCTAAGCAGTCAGACTTATCTCAAGAGGGAGATGAGCAGTTTTCACGATTTACAGTGTAGGACTACAATACAATGTCACAAGGAAACACTGACCAAAGCTTTGTATTAAAAAGAATATATATAAATATTTATTTTACACACTTCTAGTTCAATACCTCAATCACAGTTATTAAAGCAAGTTCAAATCAGTCAAGAAAAGTATACACAACTTCCTGATTAAATTGTAGACAGGTTTGAGCAAGAGTGAAAACTGAGCAAAATGGCACAGTGAAAACCAAACACAAATGGCACTCTACCAATTTCTCACAAGGGAGGGAAATAACAATTTAAATAGGAATATACTCTTAAACACCGTAGCAACACGTCCCAATAAGGTTGTGAACAAGTTTAGGCAAGGCAGTGATATAGCATGTATAATACTGAGGTGAAAACTGAGCAAAATGGCACTTCACAAGTTTAAAAAGAGGGAAGGAAAAGGTGGTTATAAGAATTAGGTGCGCCAACACATTTCTAGGTGAGAAGCAATCTAGATAAGGCAGTTCGAACAGATTTAGCCAGAGTCAATAGGCCTGGGCCAGAGTCAGTGGTACAAGGCAAAGTGCCTAGGAGCAAAATGTTCTTGTAGCCACAGTCAAGTCTTTGTTAAACAATTCGAAAAAATGCAGTTCGCAGAAAGTCAAAGACAAGGTTAGCCGATAGGGGTGGCCAACCAAGGAGGTAGGTAAAGGATTTCAAACACCTTTAGCAATACCCCGCGAAACGGGAGGTCTGGTGGAATAATGTACCTGAAAAAGTGGAAGCTGCTCCTGCAGTGGTTCGTGGCAGTTCCTGCAGTTCGTGTTGTCCAGCAGAGGAAGAGAGGGTCTTGTCTTGGAGGAAGGTTCGAGTTACTGCACTGCCCAGGGAAGAATCCAGCCACGGTGATGCAGAAACGGATTAAAAGGTACGCTCCTTTAAATCGTGGTCGTGGTGGACGGGTGCCTGGCTATTCGGTCTCTGAGTGCAGGGCACTGGCGATTCGACCAAGGCAGGTCCTGGAAGGCGATTGGCAAACTGGTTGGCCCCACCAGCTTAAGGGAAGAAGGCTCTTGCAGATGAAGATCTTCTCTCGTGTGGAGAAAAGTGGTGAGACGCTGCAGCAGGGCTCACCGGTGGTTCAGTCGTTGCATATGTCTTTGGCTTCTCTCCTCTTCGGTTTCTTAGTTCCAGTGGCGATGTCTTGCTCTTCCAGTCCTCAGGACCCTGCTTTCATGCAAAAAGACCCCCATTCATACAACCTAGCTGTCACTCACACAGTGGAGTTGTCATCCTGGCGGGAGACCCTCCAGCCTATCAGGGCAGAGTGCGACTTGGGTTGCTTAGGCAACCCTGTCCAGGGGGCCTACTCCCCCTACCACACAATGGGTGTACCCCAGACTCAGTGGCGCCGAGAGGAGGGCTTCTTGGCAGAAGCCTGCCAAAAGGACGAACAAAGGATCCCCGACCTGGGTTATTTATTTTTAAATTTGTTTATTGGCATTTTTCAGCAATATCATTCACATAACATTCAAAAGTGCCGTGCACATATATGGTTGCAATACATTTTTAACTTAACATTAAACATTATTGTAAACAACAACTGTCTCCATGTTCTGTTCCTACAATTTTGTACCTTCCATACTAGTGGAGGGTAGGGGAGTTAGACGGTCCAAAAAGGGGGGTTGAAGGTGTCCTCAGAGTGCCAGCTTTATCTTCAGTGGCCTCGCCCGTGTCGTTTCTGATTATACTGCGAGTATGCTTAGCCTGAGGCCTTTGGTTCATGGGGGTTTATCGTCAGAGGGGTGGAACATATGTCTGGTGAGTTCTCTCCATGCCTCTAGCGCCCTGCTAGATTCATCAGTGGATCTAGCAACGCAATCCTCCCAAGCCTTGGTCTCGGCCTGCACCCACCGCTCTGCTTCACTGAGCAATATTTTGTATTGTGGTCCCACTGGTTTTTTCCAGGACATGGCAATGGTTCTTTTGGCCAGTATGCATACCAATTCCATGAGTCATACCGCGTGTTTAAGCTTGGCCAATCTGGGGTAAGTTCCTAATAGGCACTCCTCTGATGTCCATTTGTTTCTGGTCATGCCTGCTTTTTCGCACGTCTGTTTTACTTTGCCCCACATCAAGCTTGCCTTGGGGCATTCCCACAGCATATGTATCAGATCGGCCTATTCCCCCTTACACCAGGCGCAGTTCTGTTGAGCTTGCTTGTTAAATTTGGCTATTCGGTGTGGGATCAAGTAAGTTTGGTGCAGTACATTCATCTGTATCTGTCTGAATCTGTGGTTTCTTGAGACTTCTTTGGGGAATGTGAGCGCCCTGCTACACTCCCCCTCCGTCATTTCTCTGCCTATGTCCCTCACCCCCATACTCCGGGGGTTGGGTATGTTGCTTAGATGGCCATATATTTGTGATATTGGTGTGCTGCCCTCCCCCAGGTTGTATAGCATCATTAAGAGTGGGTCTGTGTCCGGTTCTTCAGGCCCACTTGCGTCGTGCAGTGGTGCAAACCCTTTGATACCATAGGAACTGGCCTGGGTGGATGCGTTCTGTTTCTTGTAGTGATGCACACTCTTTGAAGGTGCCTTCTTCGTAGAGATCTCCCCAGGTGTAGACCCCTCTCTTTCCCATAATCTAATTTGTTTCAGATCTGTGGCTGTTTTACAGAGGTCTGCGAGCAGTGGTACTTCGGGTGCATAGGAGTTCCGTGAATGGGTGAGCATCTTCGTTCTATGCCATATCTTTTTCCCCAGGGTGGCTGGGGGGGTGCGTTTCCCAGTAGTTGTAAGGGTATCCAGATCAGTTCTTTCAGTTGGCACGGGAGGACCATAGCTTGCAACAGGGGGGTTTCAGATGTGGGCTCATCGGCTAGCCATTTGGTCACAAAGCTTAGCTTGGCTTCAAGGTAGTATTTTTCCAGGTTAGGAAGCTGGATTCCTCCCTGACTCCCGACCTGCGTTAGGATCACCGAGAAAGACGCGAGAAAGAATTATTATAAAAGTTCTGGCAAAAAAAAAACAACCGGATTAAAGTTAATACAAATATAAACCGGCAGTTTGTTACAGGCTGTCAGTAAAAGTGGTAGCCTCGAACAATGAGAAAATCCCATAGGAAAATATTTGCGGTCGAATATTTATGGTAGTAACCACTGCCACCAGCCAGAAACTTTTGAGAGAGGGACTGTACGGTACCCTCTCAAAAATGAACATAAGGGAAAAATTATTAACCCTTTCCAGTACTTCCATAGTAAGATGGTTTGTACTGGCTTAGTTCATAACTATTGACTAGTAAAGTCAATGGGGACTTTACATGCCCTGGGAGACAGTAGTCAGTCACAGGGTTTGGAGTCTATGTTTGGGGGTCACTATGACACCCCTGTGTTGCGGCACTGAGGGTGCTGTGTAACCCATGTGTAAAAAGATGGTTTCTATGAGGGTGAGATAAACCCCACAGACATTGAACACAAAAAATAGCCTAGAACACACATAGCAAACATGCCTAAGAGTGGAAAAAGAGTCTCACTCTTAGCAGGAGAAAAAGAAAAACCCTTCAAATCCAGCAAAGCTGCTGGGGGACTCTATAGGTAAGGGAAATTAGCCATAGAATGAGAATTCTCCCTAACAATCTTTAAACGCACGGCTGAGGAACCTTCACATTTCAAGTTGCCTCTAGTCATTCAGTTTCTGAAAGGATTGACTAATGTCTTTCCCCCAACTCCTTTTCAAGTTCCCCTATGGGATTTAAATCTAGTCTTAACATTTCTAATGGGTACTCCATTTGAACCTCTTCATTCCTGTCCATTAAGGTTTTTCACTCTAAAAGCAGTCTTCCTAGTGGCTTTAACTTCTGCCAGAAGAGTGAGCGAACTACAAGTTTTATCTTGCATACCTCCACATACCATCTTTCACAAAGATAAGGTAGTTCTTCAAGTGAAGCCAAATTTCCTCCCAAAAGTTCTCAGAATTCCATATCAAACTAAAAATAACCTTGCTTTCATTTTACCCTCCTCCTCACCCAGGGAACGAGGAAGAGATATTTCACAGGCTCGGTCCAAGGCGTGCCTTGAGTTTTTACATTAACAGACTTGCAAGGATTGGACAGATCAATTGTTTGTGGGGTATGCAGGGCATAAACTAGGTTTACCTATCACGAAACAGACCATCTCAAGATGGATAATACTGACTATCATAGAGTGCTAAAAATTGGCAGGAAAAGAGCCTCCTCAACACCTCAGGGCTCATTCAACCAGGGGTACCGCAGCCTCGTCAGCTCTCCAAAGAGGAGTTCCAATTACAGACATATGCGCGGCTGCCACATGGTCGTCTGCACATACTTTCACCAAATTCTACAGTCTAGATTCCTCCACTAGCCAGGAGACTAAATTTGGGAAAGCTGTGTTGCACTCGGTGCATCTTTAAAAGGATCATTACGTTATACTCCCGCCTCCTATACAGATTACTGCTTTGGGAGTCTATCAAAGATAAGGAATACCTGGGAGGACACAATCCATTCGAAGAACAAGTTACTTACCAACTGTAACATTCTTTTGACTGGATGGTCCTCCCACATATTCCTTATCGCCCCTCCCATCCTTCCCCCGTTGTAAAACGTCCCTTGTAGTGGCAGCCTGCGCTCCTTGAAGGGTACTAACCATCTCATACTGGGCAAACACAACACCTCAAAACGGAACTGAGCAACGAGCGCTGCGCAAGACTATTTATATCTATGGTGTCGTCTGCGCCGATATGGAGGCCTTCGAGGGACACCAACTCGAGGGATGTCTATGCGCAGTGCCCACTACTATGAAAAATGTTTCAGAGGCCAGCAAGCTGGAAGTGGATTTATCAAAGATAAGGAATACGTGGGAGGAAAATCCAGTCGAAAGAATGTTACAGTTGGTAAGTAACTTGTTCTTCTTTTGCACCAAAAATGCCAGGGGGAATGACTCCTTTTCTCTGGCTTTCAGGTTTCACACAGCCATTATACAATTCCAAGTCTAGGGGAATGGCTCCCTTCTCCTGGTGTAGATCTATACAGTTTCCAATAAAACTAGGGTGAATGACTCCCTTCCCCTGGTGCCTCAGACACAACTCCCAGTCAGGGACCAGGAGAAATGACTCCCTTCTCCTGGTATTGCTTGGCACAGTTCACAACAAGGCTAGGGGGAATGACTCCCTTCCCCTGGCGTCTTTAACACAACTCCTAGTTCGTGACCAGGAGAATAACTATAATCCTGGTATTACTTGCACAGTTTTTTCTCACAATCTTCAGCTTGAGGTACACTTTGCCAGTCCCAAATCATTCTGTGTTGATCACTGGACTTGGGAGGAACATCCAGTCGAAAGAACGTTACAGTTGGTAAGTAACTTGTTCTTCTTTTACACCAAAAATGCCAGGGGGAATGACTCCTTTTCTCTGGCTTTCAGGTTTCACACAGCCATTATACAATTCCAAGTCTAGGGGAATGGCTCCCTTCTCCTGGAGTAGATCTATACAGTTTCCAATAAAACTAGGTGGAATGACTCCCTTCCCCTATAATCCTGGTATTACTTGCACAGTTTTTTCTCACAATCTTCAGCTTGAGGTACACTTTGCCAGTCCCAAATCATTCTGTGTTGATCACTGGACTTTGTCGCCACTGCGATGAGGACGTTCTCCTTGTTTGCTCAGTTCTTTTATGTTGGGGTGCCAGACCTTTCTGGTGGTCTGTGGTTCGCTCTCCCACTGTGATGAGGAAGATTTCCTCTAATCCTCTCAGTATTTGCTTTCTTGGGTATGACCCTTCTCTGGTCATACCCAGTAGCGGCTCCCCACTACTGAGGTGAGAGAGAGCTTTGTGATCCAGCCTCCCTTCTTCCCTTGTGTCCCCTCCAGGTCTCCTGTACCTCCCGTTACATTGTGTAGGATTGTGGTACGTCACTGGGACTTCCTTGGACCGTGGGTCATCTCTCCGGCTCTGCTGGTTCACTGCTGTTGCTCAGTCGGCTGTGCGGTACTTCTCCAGTGTGTTCTGCGACTCCGCTCTCTTTCTCGCTCTTCAGCTTGTGTTCACTCCTGCAGAACCCGTGGAGGACTTCCACGGTACTTCACTGGTGTCCTCTTCCCTCTTGTCTTTCGGCAGCACTTGGATCTCTTGCGCTGGTTCGCTTTAAAACCTGACCTGCTTCCAGTTCCGGCTCGGTTTGACACGGCTGCACTACACACATCTGGGATTGACACATTTGATAGTACTTTGTTCCTTTTTATACATTGAATCCAGTTCCTCCCATGCGGATTGTAAAAGTCCTTTAACAACTTAATCCTCATTCTGCCTCTGAGCCACCTCATACCAGTACTAGCACAGTCAATGACCTTCATGTCTCCTGTGCTCTTCCTTGTCCTAGTACTTTTGGCCTTATCAATAATACATAGGTTTACTTTCAATAAATTGGTTCTGAACAGTGGATGGGCTAGGGAATGTTGGGGACTGACAGTATTCAGTGGGATGTACCCCATGTGATCGTCCTTGTCCCCAGCGGGGCATTCTTTCCGCATGAGTTCCTCCCACATTAAACCACTCCTATTGGGTAGTGCCAGGACCTCCCTAGCCTCATGGGATAGGTCTCCCCCTTGCGGAGACGTGAAAACACCTTGTAAATCGTCACACCTCTGTGTCTTCCCTGTCTGCCATCAATATTTGTGGCCTCCTAAAATCTTCCCACCTAGGGCTGATTTTGGTAATCCATTTTAAAAAAAGCTAATTAGTAATTACGAGTTTCTCAGATTGCCAGATTTTAAGGGAGGAAAGCTCCGGGACAAAGCGTTTATCCTGGAAGCAAGAAAACGCTGAGTAACACATATCTGAATCCCAGTCCCATGCTTAGAGAATGGTCTCCGGCATTGAGTATGTTATACAAGCTTAATTAATTGGAGAAAGTAACCATTAAAGGGTGTTCTATTAGATTCCTTATTGCCACAGATTCCTCATTTTAGAAATATCCTCCAGAAGTTTGGCTTTGGAAATTTTTTCAGCCACCAGGGAGTGTACAATGTTGAGTCTCCAGTTGTTGGCACTCCTGGCGTGACTTTCTGACATCAGGGCCGGGAGGATTGCTCAGGGAAGCAAGACAGCGCAGAGCAACTGTTTTGAATCCTGGGCCCACGCTTAGAGACTGGTTTCTGGTATTAAGTGCATTAAAAAGATTAATCATAGGTGGTTTATTTTGAGCCTCCAGCAACCCATGACTTTTTCATTATGTTCAAAACACTGCTTATCAGAAAACCACTACTTTTTTTGTAACAGTCATGCCTTGCAGTCATGGCCACCCAGTCAGGGGCAGCAATGCCCATCCGCCCCTATGCAGGGGACTCCTTGCGGGAATCTAGAATTCCACATGGAATGCATCATGGAGCCAGGTGGGTGTTGTCCTGGCGCCTCTGGGGCGCCAGGCTCATGAGAAAGACCAAACCATGTGGAGTTCTGAGCCTGTTTAACTGCCAGGCTCGTGCTGCACGTGCATCGTGCATAAGGTGTGGCAGAGTGTGTCCAGCATCTTCCATCGGGTGTGGCTGGGCATGTACAGCCAGGCTACCTAAGGGCGGGGCTAAGCTACTCGAGGCTATTTAAACCCGTGCCTCGCAATGGTCCATGCTTCGCGTTACTTTGCTTGCAACGTAACGCTGACCGTGATCCGTCTGCAGAAAAAACATCCTCATCCAGTAACTTTTGCTGTGATCCAGTCTGCAGATGAAACATCCTCATCCACGCAAGAACCTGGCAAACAGCAATTTACCCTTGGATGCATAGTCGACCTTACCAGAAGGAGCAGAGAATAAACCTGGAACCTGTAAACACTTACCGTTGGACCTGATGCCACACCGCGACTGCAGCGCTGTAAAGAGAAGAGGAGGAGAAAGGTTAGCACATTGAAAACACGTGCAGCGCCCAAGTCACTTGCGCTTCAGCCACATCCCTTTTGCTCGTGGCTGCTGCACCCCCCGACGAGCACATCTGCATACAGCGGCTCTATCTCCTTCACGGCCGCTTCCGCTTACCGCGCTTCGATCTCGGAGCCGCATCAACACCTGGGGAGAAATAGACAAAACAGTGTTAATGCAAGGACATCAAGCATTTAAACGAATAACTCAAGAGCCACCGGAACACCTAAAAGAAGGAAAAGGGACCATGTCAACACATGGACAGTAAGAACTGACAACAAAGAGGACATAAAGGGTCAAAGATTGATAACGAACTGCTGGAGAAAAGATAAGCAGCAACAGACAGGACTACCACAGCAGGCCTGGGTCAGTCCTCATCGGGAATCAGTGAAGTAACTGGTTCTAAGAAGAATAGAGCCCCTGCAAGAACGTCAGGACGTAGAGTCCATCATTACAAAATGTCAGGTGAGCCATCTGGCCTAACCACCCATACGGGTGTTTCAAATGGAGAGGGGGGCAAGGGGCTGCCACAATCCTAGGGTTGCCCACAACTCATCACCCCTTCGGTATTTTCCATAGGAGCAGATTCCAACAAGTTTGTTGCAAACTATCCCGACGAATGAACCAGGGAGAATATTGTCCATCGCCAAACAGCGCCCAACGCCCCCGCAGAGACCAGGTGAGCGTAACAGAACGTGAAGCGTCCTACGATCCTCTGCCTGGGCTTTTTAGTAATGGAGACATCAGACATGGACACGTTAGCCCAGTTGCTTGGGGATTTACGGGCTGAGGTGCACGCCGCCAAACAGGAGACCAATGCACTCCGGAGAGAGCTGATTGTGAACAAGGAACGCACAGATGATCTGGCAAAACAAGTACTTCAGTCTCAAGCCGGCCAGGCTATGTTAACCGGAACGGTTCCCACTGCGGTGGCCTCACAGTCAACGCCTGTGCAGGTGGTACTTCCTGGTGCTGTTCCATTGGCACCACCTGAACGCTACACAGGTGATCAAAAGAAATACGCAATTTTTATGAACCATTGCTGCTTGCACTTTTTGTGCAGACCAGGAGCCTTCCCCAATGACCAGTCCAGGGTAGCATTTGTGCTCTCCTACCTGGGTGGCAGTGCAGCTGATTGGTCTATACCGTTGGTGAATCGGGACGATCCACTGCTCCGGGGGTTTGGGGGATTTCAACGTGAGCTGGATAAGTTATTTGCTCATCACACCTGAAAGCAGGCCCTTGACAACGAACTGCTATGCCTCCGGCAGGGTAACCAGGACCTCCTAACGTATATAGCAAACTTCAACAGGCTGGTGGCCGAGACCAATTGGCCTGAGGAAAAAAGGCCAACATTGTTTTACCGGGGTCTACAAGGAGAGTTAAAGGATGTGCTGGCACAGGTAGTAAACCCACCAGAAGGATGTGCGGAGTACATCGATCTGGCCGTACAGCTAGACCACCGATTGCAAGATAGAAAGACTGACCGAGCACAGTCTGATGGGCGGCCGGTCTACGTACGATCCCAGGAAACACCACCTAATCAGTCTGACCACCCTGAACCCATGCAGTTGGGGTTGCGGAGTCCACTCACCAAAGCAGAGCGAGAAAAGAGGAGACAGCAACAACTCTGTCTCTATTGTGGCAAGGCGGGCCATTTTCTTCACGAATGTCCGGTGAAGCCGCCCAGAAAAACTTTAGGAGCCACAGACTGGGAAGAGGCAGAACCGGAGTCGGAAAACTCCCAACACCCGGCAAGCGTAGGGGTCCGCTTGTCGAGCAGAGAGAAGAAACTACTACAGACCTCAAACCTAGTCATTCCAGTGATCCTGATCAATAACAAACAGCCGTCTAAGCTGCATGCCCTAGAGGCATACATAGACAGTGGGGCAGTTGGCAATTATATTGAACAAGATCTGTCAAAAAGGATAGGTCTTCCCCTTCGCCAGATGCAGGCCTCAGAACACGTCACTGCAGTGGATGGCTCTCCGTTATCCTCAGGACCAGTAACGCACCACACCAAGAAGGTCACGCTTCTGTGTCAATATGGTCACCGGGAAGACATTGCCTTCGACCTCATCGGGGCCTCTCAGTTCCAGATGATCTTGGGAATACCCTGGTTGGAGACCCACAACCCTAGAATCGACTGGCGAATAAGAGTTCTGACCTTCTCTAAGAACTGCCCTGACACTTGCTACAACGTGGAATCTCCTTCAGGTGAATCGGGAAAGACAATTCAGAAAGAAAGGATCATGTTAGGTTTAACTGGCTCACTGCCACCGGAATACATGGACTACCTGGACGTTTTCCAGAAGGAACAGGCTAATACGCTGCCCCCACACAGGCCGTATGACTGCCAAATAGACCTAGTACCCGGAGCCCAAATCCCCTGTAGTCGAATCTACGCCTTGACCGAGCAAGAGAATCTCCATTTACGAACACACCTCGATCAATATCTGGCAAATGGGTTTATTCGCCCATCCAAGTCACCCGCAGCCTCACCCCTCTTCTTCGTGCCTAAGATGGAGGGGGATCTAAGGACTTTCATTGACTATCGTTCACTTAACCAGATAACAGTAAAAAATGATATCCTTTACCACTCATCCCGGAACTTTTAGACCAAGTTAAGGATGCACAGATCTATACAAAATTTGACCTAAGGGGGGGCTTATCACCTAGTAAGAGTTAAAAAAAGGGGACGAGTGGAAAACTGCTTTTCGCACGAAGTATGGCCTCTTTGAGTACCAGGTCATGCCATTTGGGCTTTGCAACGCCCCTGCAGCATTTCAGTTCTTCATGAACAATGTCGTCTGGGAACTGCTAGATGTCTGTGCTGTAGTGTATATTGACGTCATCTTGATATACTCCGCCACCGAAGAAGTCCATGTTGCCCATGTCTGCACCGTTTTGGGAAATCTTCGGCAACACCAGTTATATGACAAACTGGAAAAAATGTTTTTTCCACGTAAAGGACGTGGAATTCTTAGGTTTTATCCTTACGCCACAGGGAGTTCGAATGGACACACGCAAAGTGGAGGTCATCCTTAACTGGCCCTCACCAACATCCGTCAAAGGGGTCCAGAGCGTACTGGGATTTGCTAACTTCTACCGTCGATTCATCCCAGGATTCTCCCAAATAGTCCACCCAATAAAGCCTTTATTGCGTAAAACAAGCTATTCAACTGGTCCACCGAAGCAGAAGAAGCCTTTCAGAAGTTAAAAAAAGAATTCACCTTGGCACCGATACTACAACACCCCAGGCCAGACCTTCCATATGTGGTTGAAACCGCTGCTTCAAACATCGCGATGGGAGCAGTTCTCCAGCATGGGGTCTGGCATGGATTCACATGCTCATGAATATTCCCCGTCGTCAGGCTGGGAATCCTCGGTAAAGAAAAAATCAGTATCAGTTTTGTTTCTGAACTGTCTTTCTTAGTAGTAACCAATCACTGATCTCTGGGCCATACTGCCCCCAGCCAATGACTGCCCTCACCCTAAGCCCCGCCTCTGGCAGCCATCCTCAGATTTTTACCGCACGCTCAAGTGTTGGGAGTCCTCGTGCTTTAGCTCTCGAGTTTTTTGATGCGTTTTCATGATTTCTCAGGAGATTTTCTCATTTTTTGGGTTTAATCAAGCCTCAAGCTCCACCGTTTCTACTTCCGACAACGGGGACCCGTTTCGGAATTCTTCTACGCCCCTCAAGGGTGAAGTTTTCGTCGAGTTTACACTTCTTGGAGGATTCCGGAAGATCTGCAGCCTACCTCAACGGACATGGCCCAGGACAAGGGAAGGTTGATGCCCGGATCCAAGCTGTTCAGGTGCTGCCCTGGATGCGGATTGCAAAACGTTTTCAAGGAGGACGAGCATTTGCGATGTCTCTACTACCTTCATGAGGACAAGACGCATGTGGAGAAGGACTGTGCGTTCTGCAAGAACCTTTCGGAACGCAGGATCGTCGTTCCTGGCTGGAGAAGGGCACAGCAGGTGAGAAGGCGAAGAAAAAGTCTGAGCGGGCTTCTAAGTTCTGTGAGGGCGCCCCGGCGACGGGGGCCCAACAGAAGGCCAAGCACTGCGAGTCCGCGGGCACCGGGAGCGCCAAAAGGTCGGGCTCTTTGGCTAGCAGGCAGGGCGCTACTTCCCCGGCACGTTCGACCACGAGCCAGCGCTCTGGTTTGGGGAAGAGGAAGTCCGAGAACCCGGGTAAGCCGCTGGAGCGGACCCGGTCGATCTCGAAGGGGGAGCGAGGCGCTAACCCTCCCCCCAAGGTGAAGGCCCAGGACGCACCTAAGGTGATGAGGGCTTTGATCCAGCCGGCAAAGGCCTCTATCGAAGTGGTCGCTGCGACCCTGGCGAAGCCGGCTGAGACTACGCCAGTGGAAACGGCCTCCGGGCCCAGAGTATCCCTGCCACCGCGGAGGGAATCCTCTTTCCAGCCCATCGTTAAGACCTCCGTGAAGTCCCCAGCGGAAAAAGAGGGGGGGGGGCGGTGGCCATTACAGACTCGGAATCAGCCTCTGAGGAGGAGCTGGTGGAAACCGAGAAAGGGCCTCAACTAGAGGTTCTTAGGCCTCAACGAGAAGGTTCGATCCCAGGGGGCGGTCCCTGCTGACGTGATCGTAGATAGCGATGATGACAACGTCCGTCGCAGCCATTACCCGAGCCCCAGGATAGCTCGGCGGCCATTTTGTTGGCAATCCAATCCTTATGTACCGAGATGAGGACGAGATTGCCACGGACCCCGACGGAGGCTCCAGAACCAGGCCCGTCGGGAAGCCCTCCGAACAAGCGGAGGAGAGTCCACCCCGCTCCGCCCTTCGTGCCTGCGAGACCTGTGGACCCTGCATCCCCCACGCCGGACCCTAAAGAGGATACGGCGATGGATACAGCGACGGGGACGGACGTGGTGGTGGACGAGTCTCTACAGGCCATCAAGACCGACTCGGAGACGGCCCGGGCCCTAGGGGTGCTTCAACAGTGACGGCCCTTTCGGAGCTACGGAGGCAGACAGGGTGTCTCCAGAGGATCCAGCGGTGGCTCCTCCACTTACCGCCAGGCGGCCCGCTCCTCTTCCCAGGAGGCCTACAGAGGTCGCGGCAAGCAAGGGGGATCCCGCCATCGTCGCCAGGGAGGCCAAGGCGGCAAGGCCACCTCCAAGCAAGACTGACCCGGCCGTGTTTTCGGGCCCCCACCGAAGCACCGCGGTGGGAGGCCGGCTGACGAAGTTCGTCAGCGTGTGGGAGTCCATCTCCACTGACCGTTGGGTGTTGGACACCCTGGCCAACGGGCACTCGCTGGAATTCCAAAAGAAGTGCCCTTGCATTCCTCCCGTGGCCAGGAAGGAGAATCATGACCCTCAACTGCTGTTGGAGGTAAGGGCGATACTCAAGAAAGATGCCATCGAGCTCGTCCCCAAGAGGCTCCGGGGCTCCGGAGTGTACTCAAGGTACTTCCTCTTCAGAAAGAAGACAGGCAGTTGGTGCCCCATCCTGGACCTGCGTCGGTTAAACAAATAAATCAAGGTGCAGAAATTCAGGATGGTCACCCTCCAGCAACGTGCTGGGACAGCTGGAGGAAGGCGACTTCCTATCGTCGTTGGACCTGGAGGATGCTTACTTCCACATCCCCATTCTAAAACGGCACAGGAAGTTCCTCAGGTTCGTGGTTCAGGGACACCACTACCAATTCAGAGCCCTACCGTTCGGATTAAAGTCGGCACCCAGGGTTTTCATCAAGTGCCTGGCACCAGTGGCAGCGCGGCTGCGCCTGCATGGGATCTACGTCTACCCCTACCTGGACGACTGGCTAATCCGGGCAAGGACAAGGGGAACTCGCTGTCGAACACACGGCGAGGACTGTCCGGTTGCTCACAGAGCTGGGGTTCGCCATCAACTACCCTAAATCCCACCTGGTTCCATCGCAAATAGCACTGTTTCTGGGAGCGAAGCTCGATACAGTGGAGCAATTGGCCTCCCCTTCAGAGGAGAGGACCAAGACCATCCTGGGCAAGGTGCGGCGCCTGTTAGCCACGGACGTGGCCAGGGTGAGGTCCATCAAGTCCCTTCTCAGGATGATGGTCCTCATGCATCTATCTTGTACCCCTTTGCAGACTTCGGATGCGTCCGCTACAGGAGTTCCTCGACACCCGCTGGTTTCAGGCGAGGGGCTGCTTCGAGGACAGGATCCCTCTCGACGAGGAGTTCCGTCGGGCGATCCTATGGTGGGGCACCCGTGCTCACCTCACTACATGCACGGACTTTCAAACCCCAGCGTTTCAGGAGACGGTGACGACGGACGCCTCTCTGGAGGGTTGGGGGGCCCACACCGGAGATCTCCACGCAAGAGGCCTTTGGCTCCCAGAGGAGAGGTCTCTTCACATCAACATTCTGGAGCTCCGAGCAGTGTTCCTTGTGACCCATCACCTCCGCACGACGAGTGGGAGAGATCCAGGCCCTATCTTGCAAGCCTCCATACTTGACTTTTCATGACACGAGGGTGGTGCTGAGGACGCACCCCTCCTTCATGCCCAAGGTGCCGTCGGACTTCCACCTCAACTAGCCCTTGGTGTTACCAGTTTTCTTCCCGTCGCCTTCGACGCCGGCCGAGAGGACTTTGCACTCGCTGGATGTAGCTAGAGCGCTGAAGTTCTAGGTTAACCGGACGAAGAGTTTTCGGAAGACGTCACAACTGTTTGTGAACTTTGGGTCTGTGAATCAAGGGAAGGCTCTCTCGAAGACTTCTATTTCCAGATGGCTCTCCGGCTGCATCATGCACTGTCACCGGTTGGCAAAACGACTGCTACCCGGCCGTCCGAGAGCCCATTCAACCAGAGCGATTGCTGCTACCACGGCGTTCCTGTCTTGTGTGCCCCTGCTGGACATCTGCAGGGCTGCTACGTGGAGGTCGACGCACACCTACACAAGATTCTACTGCGTCGATCGGGACTCCAGGGAGGAGTCCAGGGTCGGCCAAGCAGTACTGCGCAACCTGTTTGCCTAAGGTGAGCCTGGTGAGGAGGTAAGAATTGCTTAATGTTGAGTTGGTATGTAATGCTTAATGTTGAGCCTTTGCCACCTCCCGTGGTTGTGCATGTGTATACTGCTATGTATTCTTTTATTCATGAGCATGTGAATCCATGCCAGACCCCATGCTGGAGAAGGAACAAGTTACTTACCTGTAACTGCTGTTCTCCAGCATGGGTCTGGCCTGGATTCACATGCAAACCCTCTCACCTACCCCTCTGCGGCTCTTCACTTGGTCATACTGCCACTTGACGTGCTACCAAATCTGAGGATGGCTGCCAGAGGCGGGGTTTAGGGAGAGGGCAGTCATTAGCTGGGGGCAGTATGGCCCAGAGATCAGTGATTGGTTACTACTAAGAAAAACAGATCAGAAACGAAACTGATACTGATTTTTTCTTTACCGTGGATTCCCAGCCTGACGACGGGGAATATTCATGAGCATGTGAATCCATGCCAGACCCATGCTGGAGAACAACAGTTACAGGTATGTAACTTGTACCTTCTCTCACAACGAATCCCATCCACAGGACAATTGCACCCAGTCGCTTTCTAGTCATGTAAGTTTACCCCACCAGAATTGAATTACGTAGTCACTGATAAAGAACTGTTGGCAATCAAGGCAGCATTCAAGGCCTGGAGACACTATTTACTAGGAGCCCGTCATACGGTCTCCGTGATAACAGATCATCGCAACCTACAGTACTTAAAAACGGCCAAGGCACAATCATCTCGTCAACTCAGGTGGGCGCTCTTCTTTGCCGAATACGATTTTGTGATCACGTATAGACCAGGGGTGCGTAATGGTAAAGCCGACGCCCTATCTCGTATGGGTGAAAGAGAAGATGCTTTCGCTACACAAGAATCTGTAGCTATCATACCAGAGGAAAACGTTTTAGGAACGCTTGCAGCACCTTCAGCCTTGGACGATCTGAAGACCGAACTTCAAGGTAGTATGAGCAAGGAGATGCAACTGGAGTGGATAACAAAAGGAAAGGATCACACTGTTATCGATGGGTTGCCCTATTATCAGCAGCAGCTTTACATCCCGAATAAGCATCTGCAAACTCAAATAATTACCAGTTACCACGATTCCCTGGTGGATGGACATCCCCGTATATCTAAAACCCTAGCCAAGATAAAGAAAAAGTTCTGGTGGCCGACTTGTCGTAGAGACGTCGTTCAGTTTATCTCAACCTGTGGGTTTGCACGCAGAACAAATCGCTAAAACAAAAACCTGCGGGCCTCCTACCCCCGCTAGCAGTACCCCCAACTCCATGGCACACAGACTTCATCACGGACCTCCCATCCTGTAACGGCTACAATACTATTTTGGTGGTAGTGGATATGTTTTCAAAAATGACCTATTTTATTTACTGAAGGGTCTACCAACTGCCTCCACCCTGGCCAAGGTATTTCTTGAATAAGTTGCCAAGTTACATGGATTCCCATCAGTCCTAGTATCAGATAGAGAGAGTCAGTTTGTCTCCAAATTCTGGAGAAGAAGTTGCGAACTTGCTAAGATTGACCTACGGCTATCCACAAGTCACCATCCACAAACCGATGGGCAAACTGAACAAACTAACCTAACACTGGAGCAATACTTGCGATGCATGCTACAGCAAACCGAAGACACCTGGAAAGATGTGCTGTTGCTAGCCGAATATGCATATAAAAATTCCACCCATACCAGCAACGGACAGACTCCTTTCTATGTGGTATACGGGACACACCCACACACATCAGTTTTTGATTCACTGGAAGCATTAGAAATGCCAGCAGTAGCTAATCTGCACATGACCATCACCCAAAGAAGCCACTGAACATCTTGCTAAAGCCAAAAACAGACACAAGAAATTTGCAGACCAACATCAAAAGGAAGCACCTTCATACAAGATTGGAGATGAAGTATGGTTGGCACCCAAACACGTCCCTATAAAAGGACCCCGAACCATCAAGGCCGTAGTCAAACCAGTTGCCATGAAATTAGACCTACCTCCCAACATGTGGATCCATCCAGTGTTCCACGTCTCACTTCTGAAACCAGTCCGATCCTGCACACAGATTAATATACCACCAAAACCAGTAATCGTAAACATTGACCCAGAATTCGAGGTCAAGGACATTTTGATTCAAAAGTCATCCGGTCTAAACTATTTTACCTTGTGGACTGGAAGGGGTACGGACCTCAAGACAGAACGTGGGAACCCAGCGATCACATTCACGCCCCGCGGTTAGTCAAGCGATTCCACCAGAATCATCCAACCAATCCGGGACCAGAGAGAAGACCACGCTTGAGAGGGGCCTTGAGGGGGAGTGCTGTCATGGCCACCCAGTCAGGGGCAGCAATGCCCATACGCCCCTATGCAGGGGACTCCTTGGGGGAATCTAGAATTCCCCATGGAATGCATCATGGGGCCAGGTGGGTGTTGTCCTGGCGCCTCTGGGGTGCCAGGCTCATGAGAAAGACCAAACCATGTGGAGTTCTGAGCCTGTTTAACTGCCAGGCTCATGCTGCACGTGCATCGTGCAATGGGTGTGGCAGAGTGTCCCGCATCTTCCATCGGGTGTGGCTGGGCATGTACAGCCAGGCTACCTAAGGGCGGGGCTAAGCAGCTCAAGGCTATTTAAACCCTGCCCTGGCATTGGTCCGTGCTTCGCGTTACTTTGCTTGCAACGTAACGCTCACCATGATCCGTCTGCAGAAGAAACATCCTCATCCAGTAACTTTCGCCGTGATCCAGTGTGCAGAAGAAACATCCTCATCCACGCAAGAATATGGCAAACAGCAACTTACCCTTGGATGCAGAGTCGACCTTACCAGAAGGAGAGGAGAATAAACCTGGAACCTGAAAATACTTACCGTTGGACCTGACGCCACACTGCGACCGCAGCGCTGTAAAGAGAAGAAGAGGAGAAAGGTTAGTCCATTGACAATACGTGCAGCGCCCAATCACTCGTGCTTGAGCTTACATACATTTTGCTCGTGGCTGCTGCATCCCGCGGCGAGCACATCTGCATACGTCGGTTCTATCCTTCACGGCCGCTTCCGCTTAAAGCGCTACGATCTCGGAGCCGCATCAACACCTGGGGAGAAAACAGCATTAATGCAAGGACAACAAGCATTTAAACGAATAACACAAGAGCTGCCACAACACCTAACAGAAGGAAAAGGGACCATTTCAACACACAGACAGTAAGAACTGACAACGACCAACACAGAGGAAGAAAAAGAGGACATAAAGGGTCAAAGATTGATAATGAACTGCTGGAGGAAAGATAGGCAGCAACAGACAGGACTACCACAGCAGGCCTGGGTCAGTCCTCATTGGGAATCAGTGAAGTAACTGATTCTAAGGAGAATAGCGCCTCTGCAAGAACGGCAGGACAGAGTCCATCATTACAAAATATCAGGTGAGCAATGTGGCCTAACCACCCATACAGGGGTACGAACTGGAGAGGGGGAAAGGGGGCTGCCACAATCCTAGGGTTGCCCACAACTCCTCACCCCTTCGCTATTTTCTATAGGAGCAGATTCCAAGGAGTTTGTCCCAAGCTATCCCGGCCAGTGAACCAGGGGAAGATTGTCTATCGCCAAACAGTGCTGACGCCCCCGCAGAGACCAGGTGAGCATTACACTTGCCTGGGAGTCTCTAGGTTCAAAGCATGTGAGAATAGCGAAAGAAGATGTTTGTGTCTGATCCAAAACAGGCTCCACTTGGCACCTGGTGTCTCGAGTAATGACAAGTGGAAATGTGGCTCATAAGAATCAATGCACCTCATGTCTGTTTGGGATAATGCTGCCAAAGACTTTAGAGCCCTGTGTGATGAATCCGATGGAGTCATCACTGATTTCCCGGCATTTACCTTCTCCTGTGTGGCCAGGGGACAACAGCCACTACCTAATCCTGACTCTGGAGTTGGCTATATGAGGGAGGATCACATGGGGGGGAGACAACCTCTGGGGAAATGTCATGGCTTCATCGGGTGGGACATGGTATTCCCCATTTCTGCTTGAAAATAACCCTCCCATATCTAACAACCTCACAGTCCTTATCCGATGAATAATAGGGAAATCACCCTCTCCAATTCCTCTTACCAGTCAATCAGAACTCATTCACCATTTAAAAATACTGTAAATGTTTGTTCAAGTTTTCCAAATCAGTTCTCAAAATTGAACTTCAGCTTCCAGAATGACCAAAATACTGGGACTAGGAAGAGGAATTGAGCAGTACAGAGCGAGAGAGGCCGCCAACCCAGCGAGCGCTCTAGTGGTTGCTAGCATACACTTGGGACCGAGAAGTCTAAAAGGCAACTGAATTAAGGAATCGAGGTTTGCTGCTGGCGGAAGAGAACTGCGTCTCTCCATGAAGGTGAAGAAACCAAAAGCAATTACCGGCGTGGTGGAGCCAGGCGGCTCACCAGTGAAGAAGGTAGAGGCTGCGCAAGAAGGACATGCTGCGGGAACATCAGGAGCCAGTGAGAGACTCCTGTGTGTTTGCAGATGACCTAGTGCAGCCTTTTACCTACTGCAGCCTGCAGACTTGTCAATTGGAAGCTGAAAGAGACAAAGGCACCAAGAAGAAGCGGTTGCGAGAAGGAAGCAGATGGAGATGCTTCTCCGGTTGACCGTGGGAGAAATTGGGGCTGGTGAGTCCACCCAGAGGAAGTGGGGACCCCGGACATGTCAGTTGCAAAGCAGAGTATAAGCAATTAAGCCACAAGTAACAAACAAACTTGATGTGGGAAGGGGAGTTAAGCTACAAAGAAGCCCTCTGCAAGCAAAAGGATATAGGTTATACACATATAGGGGAAACCCACACCGGATAATATATCCAGAGGACAGATTGACAAACTAAGTTATAGGCATCTTTGGGTAAGGGCAGAAGCCCCATGTGAATATAAGAAGTGCTTTCAGGAGAGTATACCAGGCAACTACAAGTGTGTGAGCAGCAGATGTCACGGCAGGAGAGTGTACCAGGCAATCACAAGTGTGTGAAAACAAGAAGCCCTGGCCCAAGAGTGTACTAGACAAGCACAAGTGTGTGAAAGCAAGAAACCCTGGCAGAAGAATAGACAAGGCAGATAAATGTATGTGCAATAAAGAGGTCCTAAGAAGAAACATCAAGAATGAAGCAAGGATTGTGTTGATTAAAACAAAGAGGGCCTGATAAGAAACATCAGGACTAGAATAGATATTCTGTTGTCCTATGTGAAGAGAAGTAAAGGCTAGGCAAAAAAGCATACCAGGTATTGGGGAAAATAAAATTGCAAAGTCAAACAAGTTTGTACGTCAATTGTGAGCCTAGGAAGGCACAAAGAACTGTTGTATGTGAAAACTTGGGGAGAAAAGAGGAATCCAGGGCAAAGGAACCACTCTCTGGAACAAGGACCTCTATCCTTGAAGACCTTTTGTTTTGTAGCCATGTATTCTTCTTTTGTGAACACTTTTCTAAACATCCCATGGTTAAAGACATTTCCGGTTTCACCTTGGAGTTTAGTTTTAGTGTGAGGGTGAGAATAGAACTTTGGACACAGGACCATGTTGGTTTTGACATCCTGACACAGACAGATCCTTAGTTTTGGTTTAGTTAGGGAAATTCCTCTTAGAGCAGGGTCAGAGAGGCCTTTTCCAAACGCTTTTATTTATTTAAATATATATATAAAGTACAAAGTACGATGCAAATGCACTCCGCCACCATCAGCTGGCATCTATTAGCATGGAGACAATCCTTGTGGCACAAAGATAATTCCTTTATTCATAGATCCCTCAGCAGTGACATGGAAAACAACAATGACGCGTTTTGCAACAAACTGTTGCTTGTTCACATTCAATTTACAGCACAAGGTGGTACCGAGTTTATAATACACAAACAGACTCTATGGTGGCGGTGGCTAGTCCTTTCTTTATGTTCATTGCCACAGTAACCCTCAACGCATGCAAGCAAACGCTGCCGGCCATATAGTAATGGGTCTCATTCTTACAAATACGATACAAAAATCCATAGGATCAAAAAAGGGTGAGATTTCCCCCAAATACAAATGAATACAAATCAATAAAATATAAGGGTTAAATCTGAAAAGATAGTTTGCACAAATATTTGATCCTATCATCCAATTAATGAACCCAAATATGGTGCATAGTTCAAATGACTGTGACTGTTGCTCATCTTTCCAAATTATCTGATGCTAACAAATGCATAACAGTTCATTATTATTGCGCCACAATAGCAGACAAAACATAAAGTGCTTAGTGCATTTCTCCAGCATGGGGTCTGGCATGGATTCACATGCTCATGAATTTTCCACGTCGTCAGGCTGGGAATCCTCGGTAAAGAAAAATTCAGTATCAGTTTTGTTTCTGAACTGTCTTTCTTAGTAGTAACCAATCACTGGTCTCTGGGTCATACCGCCCCCAGCCAATGACTGCCCTCTCCCTAAGCCCCTCCCCTGGCAGCCATCCTCAGATTTTTACCGCACGTTCAAATGTTGGGAGTCCTCGTGCTATAGCTCTCGAGCTTTTACTGCGTTTTCACGCTTTTTTCAAAGAGATTTTCTCATTTTTCGGTTAAGTCGAGCCTGAAGCTCCACCGTTCTACTTCCGATAACGGGGACCTGTTTCGGAATTTTCTACGCCCCTCAAGGGTGAAGTTTTTTTCGAGTTATGCTTCTTGGAGGATTCCAGAAGATCTGAGACCTACCATGGACATGGCCCAGGACAAGGGAAGCTCGACGCCCAGATCCAAGCTGTTCAGGAACTGCCCTGGATGCGGGTTACAGAATGTTTTCAAGGAGGACGAGCATTCGAGATATCTCTACTGCCTTCATGAGGACAAGACGCATGTGGAGAAGGACTGTTCGTTCTGCAAGAATCTATCGGAACGGCCCATGAGGGATCGTCGTACCCGCCTCGCCATCTGGCTGGAGAAGGGCCCAGCAGGTGAGAAGAAGAAAAGGTCCTAGCGGTCTTCTAAGTCCTGTGAGGGGGCCCTGGCGACGGGGGCCCAACAGAAGGCTAAGCACCGCAAGTCCACGGGCACCGGGAGCGCCAAACGGTGGGGCTCTTCGGCTGCCAGGCAGGGGGCGCCTTCCCCGGCACCATCAACCATGAGCCAACGCTCTGGTTCGGGGAAGAGGAAATCCAAGAACCCGGGTAAGCTTCTGGAGAGGCTCCGGTCGATCTCGAAGGATTCAGCCGAGGGGGAGTGAGGCGGTGACCCTCCCCCCAAGGTGAAGGCCTCAAGCGCGCCCAAGGTGGTGAAGGCCTTGATTCATCCGGCTAAGGCCTCTATCGAGGGAGTCGCGGCAACCCTGGCGAAGCCTGTGGAGGCTACACCCGTGGAGGCGACCTCGGGGCCCAGAGTTTCCCTGCCACCGCGGAGGAAATCCTCTTTCCAGCCCATCGACAAGACCCCTGTGAAGACCCTGGTGGAAAAAGAGGGGGGGGCGGTGGCCATTACGGACACGGATTCAGCCTCTGAGGAGGAGCTGGTGGAAACCGTGAAGAACCTCAACGAGAGGTTTGAGAAGGTACGATCCCACGGGAGGGATCCCGAAGAGGTGGTAGAAGAAAGCAACAGTGGCGCCGATGAGGCCCCAGTGGAGGAGCAGCCTTCCCCTGCGTTGCAGCCATTGCCCGAGCCTCAGGACAACTCGGAGGCCTTTTTGATGGCAATCCAAATCTTATGCACAGAGATAAGGGCGAGATTACCATGAACCCCTGCGGACAATCCAGAACTAGGCCCGTCGGGAAGCCCTCCAAACAAGCTGAGGAGAATTCATCCCTCCTCGCCCTTCATGCCCCCACGACCCATGGAGCCCTCATCCCCCTCAACGGACCCCAGGGATGACACGGCGACAGATACGACGGGGATGGATGACGACAGTGGTGACGATGGGGCGGGCCTTCCATCACCACTCCGTCGGGCTTCCCCGCCCGACGAAATTGGCTCCTTTCACGCCATGATCGCCAGGGCATCCGAGCTCTTCCAGCTCTGCCCCGAGGAATAGGAGGAGGGTTTCCTCTATCAACGGCGAGAGGCCAAGAGAAAGACGGTCCTTGCGGTACCGTTACTTGACGATATCTGGGACGAGGGACTTGCGATCCTGAAGAACCCGTCCACGATGCCTGCCAAGAGGGACAGGTACGAGAAGAAGTACCGGGTCCCCCACGCCGCCCCTTTGTGCCTCAGGGCTCAACCTACGCCGGATTCGGTCATCTCAGCAGCGACCAAGAAGAAGGTGGCGGGAGCGACAGCCTCAACCTCTACTTCCCCACCTGACGGCGAGGGTAAGAAATTGGACGCCATGGGGCGACGGGTCATCTCATCGGCGGCGACGACAATTAAGGCGGCCAGCGCCTTAGCGATTGTGGCCCGTTACGACAGGGAGCTGTGGTACAAGATAGCTCCCCTACTGGACTTCCTACCAGAGGACAAGAGGGCGGAGGCCCTGGAGATTCTGCAGGAAGGTGAGGTGGCGTCGGACCACGACATAACGGTGGCAACGGACATTGCCGACACCGGTTTTCACCAGTTAGGCAACAGTGTTTGCCTTCGACGACGTGGCTGGCTCAAGGCGACAGACTTCCGTCAGGACGTGCAGACCAGGGTTTTGGACATGCCGCTCGATGGCAACAACCTGTTTGGGAAAACGGTGGATGAGTCGCTGCAGGTCATCAAGGCCGACAGAGACGGTCCGAGCCCTGGGAGTCCTTCAGCAACGACGGCCCTTTCGGAGCGCCGGAGGCAGACAGGGGGCCTCCAAGGGATCAGGCGGTGGCTCCTCTATGTACCAGGAGGCTTACAGGGGTCGCAGCAAGCAAGGAGGATCTCGGCATTGTCGCCAAGGCCGCCTCCAAGCAAGATTGAACCGGCTGTAGCGTCGGATCCCCACCGAAGCACCCCAGTGGGAGGGGAGGCCAGTTGGCGAAGTTCGTCAGCGTGTGGGAGTCCATCTCCACCGACCGTTGAGTGCTGGATGCCCTGGCCAATGGGCACACTCTCGAATTCCAAAAGAAGTGTCCCCGCATTCCTCCCGTGGCCAGGAAGGAAAATGAGTCCCTCAACTGCTGTTGGAGGTAAAGGCGATGCTCAAGAAAGGTGCCATTGAGCTCGTCCCCAAGAGGCTCCGGGGCTCCGGAGTATACTCAAGTTACTTCCTCGTCAGAAAGAAGACAGGCGGTGGGCGCCCCATCCTGGACCTACGTCGGTTGAACAAATACGTCAAGGCACAGAAGTTCAGGATGGTCACTCTCCAGCATGTGCTGGGACAGCTGGAGGAGGGCGACTTCCTATCGTCGTTGGACTTGGAGGATGCTTATTTCCACATCCCCATCCTAAAAGGACACCGAACGTTCCTCAGATTCGTAGTCCAAGGACGCCACTACCAATTCAGAGCTCTGCCATTCGGATTGACGTCGGCACCCAGGTTGTTCACCAAGTGCCTAGCACCAGTGGCGGCGCGGCTGCACCTGCAGGGGATCCACGTCTACCCTTACCTGGACGACTGGCTCATCTGTGCAAGGACAAGAGAACTCACCGTCGAGCGCACGGCGGAGACCGTCCGCTTACACACGGAGCTGGGTTTCTCCATCAACTACCCGAAATCCCATTTGGTTTTGTCACAGGTGGCACTGTTTCTGGGAGCGAAGCTCGATACAGTGGAACGATTGGCGTCTCCGTCGGAGGAAAGGACGTAGTCCATCTTAGGCAAGGTGCAGCGCCTGCTAGCCACGGACGTGGCCAGGGTGAGATCCATCAAGTCCCTCCTCGGTATGATGTCCTCATGCATCTATCTAGTGCGCCTGTGCAGGCTATGGATGCGTCCTCTACAGGAGTTCCTCAACGCCCGCTGGATGCAAGCGGCGGGCAGCTTCGAAGACAAGATCCCGCTCAACAAGGTTTTCCGTCGGGCGATCCAGTGGTGGGGCACCCGTGCATACCTCACGGTGGGCACGGACGTCCAGACCCCGGCACACCAGGAGACGGTGACGATGGACGCCTTCCTGGAGGGATGGGGTGCACACACCGGAGATCTCCACGCAAGAGGTCTTTGGCTCCCGGAGTAGAGGTCTCTCCACATCAACATCTTGGAGCTCCGCGCCGTGTTCTGGGCGCTCAAGTCGTTCCTCCCATCCCTCAAGGGCAAGGTCGTGAGGATCTTCACCGACAACACCACCACGATGTTCTACATCCGGAAGCAGGGAGCCACCCGATCCCCAGCCCTATCCATGGAGGCCCAGGATCTGTGGCACTGGGCCATCGCCCAGGGGATGTTTCTGGTTCCCTTCCATCTGGCAGGAATAAAAAACACCATCGCCGACTCACTCAGCAGGGAGCTGCTCTCGTGCCACGAGTGGGAACTACGCCAGGATCAAGAGGATCGGCTCTTCCAACGATGAGGCGAAACCCAGATCGACCTGTTCGCGACGGCGACAAACTCCAAGTGCCACAGGTTCGCCAGCAGGTTCCCCCAGCCAAGGAGCATGGGCAATGCTTTCTCGTTCCCCTGGGACGGCCTGTTCCTGTATGCGTTTCCTCCGTTGCTCCTGCTGCTTCGACTTATCAGCCAGCTCAAGAGGTCCCAGTGCAGGATGATCCTCGTTGCACCGGTGTGGCCGAGACAGATCTGGTTCCCGGACCTTCTGGACCTCTCAGCGTCCCCACCAGGCAAACTGTCGACTGACGCAGATCTTCTCTCCAGAGAGGGAGGCGCCATTCTTCATCACGACCCGGAGTCGCTGAACTTGCAGGCCTGGCTCCTGCAGCACCAGAGTTTGGAGGGTACGATATCCCGGCTGACTGCAGAGAGGTTCTTGCAAAGGCCAGGGCGTCCTAAGCTCTCAAGTGCTACGGACATAAGTGGAAGAGGTTCTCTCTCTGGTGCCGTGCACAGAAGATCAACCCTCTACGGATTACGGCACCTCAAGTGCTACCATACCTACTGTCGCTGGCCAAAGCTGGACTAGCTCACGCTTCCATCAAGATACATCTGGCAGCGATCTCCCGATACACCAGAACTCCAGGATGGCCGTCCTTGTGGTTTCATCGACTGGTGAAGGAATTTATGAAGGGACTGTTCCGATCATTCCCGCCGGTGAAGGCTCCAGCCCCGGCGTGGGAGCTCAACGTGGTGCTGACCAGGCTCATGGGGCCACCATTCGAGCCTTTGCATTGGGCTCTGTTGAAATTCCTGTCGTGGAAGACAGCGTTCCTTGAGGCCATCACCTCCGCACGGCGCGTGGGAGAGATTCAGGCCCTATCCTGCAAGCCTCCATACTTGACTTTTCACGATACGAGGGTGGTGCTGAGGACGCACCCCTCTTTCATGCCCAAGGTGCTGTCGGACTTCCATCTTAACGAGCCCTTGGTGTTGGCAGTTTTCTTTCCATTGCCTTTGTCGCCGGCCGAGAGGACTTTGCACTCGCTGGATGTAGCTAGAGCACTTAAGTTCTACGTGGACCGAACAAAGAGTTTTCGGAAGACATCACAGCTGTTTGTGAACTTTGGACCTGTGAACCAAGGGAAGGCTCTCTCGAAGGCTTCCATTTCCAGATGGCTCTCCGGCTGCATCATGCACTGTCATCGGTTGGCCAACCGACGGTTGCCTGGCCGTCCGAGAGCCCATTCGACCAGAGCGATCGATGCTACCACGGCGTTCTTGTCTGGTGTGCCCCTGCTGGGCCTCTGCAGGGCTGTTACTTGGAGGCCGACGCACACCTTCACGAGATTCTACTGCGTCGACTGGGATTCCAGGGAGGAGTCCAGAGTCGGCCAAGCAGTGCTGCGCAACCTGTTCGCCTGAAGGTGGGCCAGGTGAGGAGGTAAGAGTTGCTTAATGTTGAGTTTATGTAATGCTTAATGTTGAGCCTTTTGCCACCTCCCGTGGTTGTGCATGTGTGTACTGCTATGTATTCTTATATTCATGAGCATGTGAGTCCATGTCAGACCCCATGCTGGAGAAGGAACAAGTTACTTACCTGTAACTGTTGTTCTCCAGCATGGGTCTGGCATGGATTTACATGTGAAGCCCCCCTCCTTCCCCTCTGCGGCTCTTCACTTGGTCATACTGCCACTTTACGTGCTACCAAATCTGAGTATGGCTGCCAGTGGAGGGGCTTAGGGAGAGGGCAGTCATTGGCTGGGAGCAGTATGACCCAGAGACCAGTGATTGGTTACTACTAAGAAAGACCGTTCAGAAACAAAACTGATACTGATTTATTCTTTACCGAGGATTCCCAGCCTGACGACGGGGAACATTCATGGGCATGTGAACCCATGCCAGACCCATGCTGGAGAACAACAGTTACAGGTAAGTAACTTGTTCCTTGAGTCTCATTGAAACTCCATAACACATGTCCTCATTCTGCCACACAAACAGACACAAATATATAAAAGTCAAACTTTGTTTGGTGAAGCGTTGGCTTATGGGAGGCAAAGGGGCCTGATAGGTGAAGGTGAAGGCAGGTAGCATGCCCTACGTTTCCAAATTGTTGCTATATAAAGAGGTGAGACAGGCATTTCTGTTACTCTTAGGAAAAGTGCTAAATTGTTGTTAGAGCTTCTGTTGATTTTCACTCACAAGCATCTTCATATCGGCATCAGGTGAAATGACTTTTCCAGTGGATTTTTGCGAGATGGTGGTATGGTATGGTAATGTTTATTTGTAAAGCGCCTATACACAAGGCAAGTGTTTCAGAGTGCTCAAGGAGTGAGGGAACAAGGGGAAAAACAACAGTCATTTAGAGCCCTTGTATTTCTGAATGATACAAATCTGCACAGGCAGAGTAAGTGCATATAATACAATTAACAGTGTAGATAACAGCAAATAGGTCTGACGACGATTCTGCAGTTTTTCAAAGTGCATTGAGGCGTACCATGCAAGGAGGGGAGACAGGGAGGCTTGTCAATCTTATAGGCATGGTACGTTCAGATCATGCTAGTGCACAGATGGTACAGGAGCGGGAAAGGAGGTGTGGGGGGAACAAGTGCAAGGATTGGAAGGAGAGTCCAAGTGCGCCCAGTCAGAAACTGCGTTAAGTGCCATGAGATGTCACTCTCGTGGTTCAATGACCAAGTGCAGTAGTGATAAGGCAAATGCAGGCCTGGAGGCAAGTGCGATAGGACTGGCTAGGGTGCCAGGGACCTGTAAGACTCTGAGGTACACCCGCTGGCCAGTCGGCAAGCTGCGTAGAAAAGGGGGAGAGAGGGCTAGAGCGGGGAGAGGGGTTAGCAGGGTAGAGGGAGAGAGAAGGCAGAGGAGAAAAGGAAAGTCTTAAGGAGTTTCCTGAACTTAAGGAGATCAGGCTCAAGACAGAGGGCAGCAGGGAGGCTATTCTTGAGGGAGGCCCCTGCTGAGGATATGGATCTCCCTCCAAATCTCTGCTTGGAGAACCAGCTCACTTGTAGAAGGTTGGAGGTAGATGAGTGGAGGGCTCGGGAAGGACAGTATTTAGGTAGGCATCCTCGAAGATAAGTAGTTCCCAGGCCACAGAAAGCCTTGTGGACAATGCAGAGGGTCTTGAACTAGATCTTTGCAGCCACAGGGAGCCAGTGGAGGAATTTCAGCGCCACAGAGATGCTGTCTGTGGGCTTGAGTCCAAGGACACGTCTTGCGGTTCTGTGCTGGATGAGCTCTAGAGGGCGCAAAGCAGAGGCAGGGAGGATGAGAAAGGGGCTATTGCAGTAGTCCAGCCATAAGAGAACCAGGGCTCTGGATACAGTGAGCTGCTGGGGGAAGCAGTGCCTCTGAGGAGGTGCAGCTGGTAATTGGATTTTTTTGGAAATGTCTGAAATTTTAGTGGAGAAAGGAGAGGGTGGAATCGAAGATTACCCCAAGGTTTTTGCCTCGCAGGTGGGTGCGGGCGCAAGGCCAAATGAGGTCGGCCAGAGTGAGAGTGGAAAAGCAGGAGTCCCAACGTGAACAATCTCAGTCTTACTGGCGTTGAGGCAGAGGTCGTTTGCAGCACACCATGACTTAATTGTGAACAGTCAGATAAGAGCGAGGTAGAGGAGGTGGCTGAGGGTAGCCTGAAGGAGAGTTGCGTGTCATCTGCACAACACTGGAAGTTGGAGGTGAAAGTGGGCATCACACGTGCCAGGGCAGCCATGTAGACATTGAAGAACCAGGGGGATAGGTTAGAACCCTAGGGGACGCCACAGGTTGAAAGAGTGATAGTAGGGAGAAAGGACCCAAGTTCCACCTGGGATGGCCGGTTGGAAAGGAAAGAGATTAACCACGTCAGAACCGGACCTGTAATTCCAAGGGTGTCACAGAGACGTGCGATCTGGATGTTCTGGTTTACCGTGTCAAAGGCAGAGGAGAGGTCAAGAAGAATGAGGACAAGAGGTAGTGTTAGGGTCAAGATTTGAGAGCAGGTCTTCATGGGTGTTCAGAAGAGCAGTTTCTGTGCCTCTGGATGCTCTAAAGCCAGAATGGTGGTCGTGGAGGCAACCAGCAGATTCAGTGTGGAAGGTGAGCTGAGAGATAGCCAGCTTCTCCAGGAGTTTGCCCAGGAAAGGGGTGTTAGAGATGGGGCGATAGTTTGCTAGTACGGGGAGGTTGGCAGAGGGTTTCTTAAGCAGAGGGTCACAAGAGAGTGCTTAAGAGAGGTTGGGAAAACTCCAGTGGCAAAGAGAGATTGCAGAGATCAGCCAAGGCTGGGGCGAGAGAGTCAATGTTGTCCTTAATGGTTTTGGAGGGGCAGGGGTCCACTTGTTTGGATGAGGCCTTCATAGACCGGACTTGTCTAGTGACCTCATCATGAGTGATGAGAGTGAGAAAAGAGAGAAGTGGTTGAGGGACCAAGGGAGGCTCCAGAGGTGTTGGTGTATGGTGAAGCATGGGAGTAAGAGAGGCAAGGATGTCTTGGGTTTTTGAAGTGAAGTGTGCAGCCAGGGTGAGCAAAGGTCCTGGGTGGGTTTGATAGAAGAGCAGGCTGCTGCTGGATTAGCCAGTTCCTTACAGACTTTGAAAACTTTGGACGTGTTTTATGATGCCGCAGAGATGCAGGCTTGAATAAAGACTCTTTTCTTGGTGTGGATGCATAGTCGATATTGCCTTTGGAGGAGGCGGCAGGCCAGTTTTTTAGAGGGTCCGCCTGAAGAATTGCATTTCCACTAAGCTGCCCTACACTTGCGTTTAAGGGCAGCTAGATCAGAGTCGTACCAAGAGTTACACTTTTTGGAAGGCTTCAGTCGGACCCTCATGACAGGGGCAATGGTATCGAGGGTTTTAGAGATAGAGATATTGAAGTTAGCGAGGGCTGTGTCATGGTGGGAGTCAGCCGCAGGAGTAGGAGGTGGAAGCAAAGGAAGACGCTGTCACTCTTTTCATGGGTCTGGTGACTATGATGCCATCGGTTACAGAACTGATACATAAAGTATATAGCAAACATATCAGTATATTACAAAAATCACGAGTGGATTAAGGAGCATAAGACTAGACATATTTCCATTATAACGCAATACTCTAGAGATGCACCGGCCCTGTACATACTGATTTCCAAACATTAGCATCTCCTGCATTTGGACTCAGACCTCAAACCCTATATTACAGAGAAACCAAAATTCACCTTCACCAAACCCAACACCTTGCGTAACAAACTTAGACCTTCCTTTTACGACGCATCTAAGGCTCAAACATATGCAACGTGGTTGAAGAAACCAGTAGGCTTCTTCAAATGTGGAAATTGCAACCAGTGCCAATATGCTTATCAGTGCCAATATGCTATGCCTAACACCGGAAAAAAGGGCAATGACATTGCATATGGCGCAGATGAACTATTTTAAGGAAATGGAAAATGTGATACAGGAAAAGGATCAAGTTCCTCCCATAAATCATCCGAAAAGGTTGGCACACGCCTTAAGAGAGTATAAATGAAGAAGAAATATTAGATCACTCCTTTGTGCAACTATGCAATGATATTGAAGCGATTACGCAGAGGTCTTATCGAACATCACTAAGAGGAAGAGACTATGCCTCCAGTGAAGGAAAAGCCCATCAAAATAGCCCACTAAATAGTACTACTCGAGAACCAAGGCAGGACCAAGAAAAGCAGACCAAAAAGCAGAGTCACGTAATAAGCGATAATTGCTTTACGCCAACAAATATTACGATGAGACAGGAGTCCAACATCATGCAACAAATGGACACCCTAGGACCAGCCGCCATCTCAGCATTACACCTGGTCCTGGAATCCATGCTACGACTATATGACAATATTAAAGAACTGGTGCAAGGAAACGCAGATAAATTAAATGGGGTGGAGCAAGGACTGAACACACTGATGGCAAATAAATATGATTAGGAGATACTGGTGGAATACTGTTATAAAGATATGGAAGCTGAACTCAACCAGGGGGTTGAAAATCAAAAAGCCTCCAATGGCATTCATCCAAGGTTGAGGGGAGAAACATCCACGGGATGGGTGGAGCCAGATGGAGAAGAGAGGCTCTTCATCGAGGAACAGGAACAGTTAGACTCACCAACACCACTTGTGCACAACTGGATAGGGAGGAGGAGAAGGAAGCACGGGGAGAGGCCGTAGAACTAGATGGTTCCCTACAAATACAAGAGGAGAATGGGGAGACATCGCAAAATCAAGAAAGTTGGGTAATAAAAAAACAACAAAAGAGGAAGGGGAAAAATAAAACTAAGAATCAACCAGCGTCGAACACAAATAAAAGATCTAAGACTAAGCCGTTTGTAGAAGGATTAGCAATTGGAGGGAAGGCAAGGAACACTGCCGAAAAGAGAAGTGGAAAAAATCAGTTAGGCGATCAACTTGAAAAAGAGGAAGTACTGGAAAGAAGCAGTCAAATATAACAAACTTCCTGGACAAATAAAGAAATAAGAAACAGGCTTCCGCAAACAACGAACAGGAAGAAAATGAAACACTGCTGGAGGGAACCAATATGGAAGACCTTCCAGTAATAACACCAGTGGTACCTCAATTAGAACAGGAGAAAGATGGTACCAAAAAGGGATCCCCGGAAGAAACAGCAGTAGCAACAACAGACAACCAAAAATGGACAATCCGGTGACAACTGAAAGAGAAATCTTCCAGGGCACTGAAATGGGTTGGAGATCGGATAACAAAATGCACCTGAACAGAGGGGCAATAATAAAAGGGTTCCAAGCAGTCCTTCAGTTAAGAGCATTAAGATCAGAGGATATTTTGCGAGTGGCTTTCCCAAAGACAGGTGCAGAACAATCTGTTTTCTACTTTGCTTCCAACCTGGTGGGGCAGATGGTGTGGAGTAAGAGAGAAGCCCTTAAAACACTAGGCTTTCATCTACTAGACATGAACACACAACAAGAAATACAGGAATGCTTAAACCTGCTTCCAATCTCTAGTACCCTGCACAGCAGGACTGCAGGCAAAGTTGCTTTGGCAGACCTAAGGATGAATGTGGATAACTGGGCATGGTTGGAGGGGGCTCTGAAGATGCTCCAGAAGGTTAAAAAGGCACAGCAGCAACTTTAACAGGAGTGAATTTAAGATTACCACTTGGAACATCTGTGGATTCCAGAAACTAAAGGAAACTGCCTATGAAGCTTTGGAGTGGGCAAACGTGATCATCCTCCAAGAGACAATGGCGAGAGAACAATTGGAACATAAGGGGTATAGAACCTGCTGTAAACCAGCAGTCCAGGGAAATCTGGGGCGACCAAAAGAAGGGTTGATCATAGCTGTTGATCATAGCTGATGATCAAAGCTGGGATGCAGCACATCACGAGTTGGAGGTAGCCTCACCTGATCTATTGGCTATAGCCATAAAAATGACTTCTCACACACATCTCCTAATAGTGAAAATATATGGAAATGCATCCCAAAAACACACGCTGGAGTTGCAAAATGAGTTAGGAATATTACTTGAAGAATGGTTAGTGAAAGAAGGAAATACTAACATAGTAATAGCGGGAGACTTCAATGCGTGTTGTGTAGAGACAAAACTGACAAAGAATAGAAGAAGAGGAGAAACTTTAGCTTCGAAAAATGACCACCTGGGAGCACTATGGAGAAACTTTCTTGAGCAGTGGGATCTTTGGCCCTGTGAGCCAGCTGGGGCCACTACAAACTTTTTCACCTGGAGGAGGGGAGGGCATGTATTGTGGATTGATCACATATTTGTCTCAGTAGATTTGTTTAAAAGTAATAACGTGATAGTCCGAGCGGACGCTAGTGATCGTGATCACTTCCCACTATTCTACAATTTTAATTTAATCCAGACTATGCACAAAATATACCCTCCTAGGAGCTTTGTTGAGGTTACTAGGGGAGGGGCACCGATAAGGTGTAACAACAAGGCAGTTAGGGAATTCACGGTGGAATGGGAAAAACAAACAAAAATTATGCTGGAAAAAAGTGCCCAATTAACACCTTGGAACTACATTGAGATGCTGCAAATATGCTTCAAATCGATTACTAAGAAGGGTCAGTTGTTGGGAAAACAGGTACATTTGAATACCTTTAATGGAAAAGTTATGGACTTAAAAAAGAATAGAAGAGCAGAGATGAATGCTTCTAGGCTAAACTCGGTCTCCTTTGATTCATACCTAAAGAATGAGAAGAGGATCATGACCTATTATAGACGGGCCCTTAAAGGGATCAGAAGGGAATCAATAATCCAAAGAAACCAAGAGATGGTAACTTCCCTGGTAAAAATGGAGGCAGGAAAGTTTTGGTCAATGATGGGAAGTGTAACAAAAGGAAACACTACCTATAAAGAAGAGTGCCAAATTCCATCTAAGGATTGGGTTCAGTTTTCCGGAAAGAAATACATGATCCTTGATAACAAACCTTTAACTAGTTTGAAAGAGGGGCAACAGGAGGAAGTAAAGTGCCCTGGGGATAGAATAGACGTGATGTGGGCAATTGGAAGAGCAAAAGCCTCAAGAGCCCCAGGTCCTGACAGTATTCCTCCTGTACCTATTAAGGAAAACGTGGCGACATGGGCAACGCCTTTATGGGAAATCTTTTAACATATATACGACACTCTCTAAGAATCCCAGATACATGGAAACAATCCCACATAGTTCCAATTTACAAAGAGGGGGACAAATTAAAGCCAGCAAATTTTAGACAGCTAGCTCTCCTAGATTCCAGTAGTAACATTTTTTGGGACCTTGTTACTAAGAGACCTTAAAAAAGAAATAAATGTACGAGGCATTCTGTTGAAGTCACATGTTTTCGTACAGTTATGGGGACTCCATTAAATGCATTCACACTAGCCCACATGAGAATAGCAGTAAAGAACAAAGCAATTAGGACAGTTTACATGGCTTCAATTGATGTGGCTAGCGCCTTTGACACTGTCAGTCGGGCTCGATTGTGGGACAAGTTGGCGAGGTATGGGATTCCGCTATCTATGGTGAAAATGCTACGGTTGCGCCATACAGGAACAACTATTAGGGTCAGATTGAACAGGGAAGGAGCCATGATGCCTGTTATAGATAACCATGTGGGGTTACGACAGGGGTGCGTCGTGGCTCCAACCCTCTACAACTTGTACACCGCTGACATTGACAAAATTTGGGAGTGGGGGACAACAAACGCAGTATAGTTAGGGTTGGCAACACTGGACTGGATCGCTTTTGCAGATGATGTGGTGGTGTTCGACCTCACAGCCCTGGGATTACAGCGTAAATTGGCACTCTTCCACAGTTCAGCGTTCGAAAACAACCTAAATGGAAATGGGGCAAAACCTAGTTTACTAATTTTTACACGAAAACAAGACCAAAAAAGATTAACTGGAAGGTGGGGGATGAGCCATTAGAAAGTGTTACTGCACTAACCTATCTGGGCTATGAGATTTCAAACTCCACATCCGAAGCAGGACGTATAATGACTTGAACCTTAGGTATGGCCCTCTGCTTACGAAGATGAGACAGGTTTATGCACAATTGTGCAGTTTCGCTTTTGTCCCACTTATCAGATTCTATCAAATGCATATGGAGCCAACCATCTTGTATGGTCTGGACATAAGTCTAAATTCTTTCAGACAGTACCTTAATATGTTCCAAGGGAAGTTATGGAAGGAAACCTTAAGACTAGCCAAATCTATCCCACACTCCATTATTTGACATGAGTTTGGCTTGGTTTCTCTTGCCACGAGGGCATAGTGGAGAAAACGGACGTCTTACGCCAAGTTAGTAGATCCTCTAGCCCACTGCTTGTACGAAACATGGGGAACGGTACAGACCCGAACCTCGGCAGACTCTATTTCCAGATTGAAAACAGAAATTAATAACTTGCTCACTGAAATAGGGTCTACCGTGGAAGAGCTTACGGTAAATCGGGCAAAGGTAAAGAAAAACTGTTTGAGTATGACTGGGGCAAAACAAGAGAAAAATATACCAAACACAGGCCTGTACAGGGAGTATGTTAGGCTTGTTTATAGGAGGGAACAAATCCCAAGATATATACTAATTTTCTCGTGCTACAGGAGAAGAATACTATATCTACGATTCAGAGTGAACCAGCTACCAACACTTGAGAGGGTGGGAAGTTGGTATGGTTTGATGACAGAGCCCAGTTGCAGGTTGTGTAGAGATGCCGCACAATTGGAAACAACAAAGTATCTGGTTCTTGGTTGCACGGCACTCATGGAAGAACGCTTGAGGTGCTTAGGTATGGAACAGGGCACGGAGGCCTGCTGGGCTACCCTGAATGGGGGACAAGCACAGAGAGGTATTTGTGCCTTATGTGAACTGCTTTACAAAACTTTGGAAAAATCAGGTAGAGTGGGGGTGGAAGGGATGAGAAGTACACTAAGGGAGAGGGCTGGTGAATAGGCCTCCTCAGCGGCTTCCCCCAATTGCCTGTAGGGTTCTCGAGGACTCCAGTACGAGGCCTTTGAGAGGAACAAGTAAAGGGGCGGAAAGTGGATTATAAATCCTCCTCCTGTGATTCCGTTTGGTGCATACAACCTCTTGCGGTGCTTTGTATTAATCCTTTTTCCCCTCTCCTTCACTCCTTTTCCTTATGTTTCTTTGTGTAATAATTTATGTGTTTAACTTTTATTATTTTAAAGTTGTTCCTTTTGTATCCTTTTTAATCTGTTTGTATATTTTTAGGACTGTATGAATTGTATTAAAACATTAAACATTGTGAAAGAATTTCTTTTGTAGTTGGAAATCAAAACACAAATAACAATTAAACAAAACTCTTGAAGAATCATGTGTTTTTTAGGTAGGTTCCCCCCTCAATGTAAAGACCACCTCCCCCAGCCAGTGCCCATCTCTAATTCTTCATTATGCATGCTGTGGTTAAATCTGGTGAACTAGCAATACATTAGGATTGTGTAGAAAATACCTCCTTGACGTATATTGGCCTCCATTCTTTCACTTGAACGTCTTGGTGGTACCAAGATGGTACATATTCCTAGGCACTCATGGATGGCTTATAGAGAACAATCGGTCTAATTGAGTCAGTGTCCGGTCTAAATTATTTGGAAATCATTGCCCGCCTAACAGTATAGCATTAGATGACTTAAGATAAGTTACTCCCAGAACTTGTGTTCCTCCAAGGCCAGCCCTCATACACTGTTGCCTGGTGGAATCTACTCTTGGTTAGTATTCCACCCAGTACAGAATCTGCTTGTGGTTTGAAATGTATCTTTACTTCTGTAGTTAATCTCTGATGGGCGGGTTTGCCATGGTGGGCCACATTTGTGCATGTTTTTAAGGACCATGGTAACCTTTGTTCCCTCGTTTGTGGAATGCTAGAAGAATGTTTTCTTTTTCAAGTCACTAGTGGTGTTGGCCTTTTAATAACATGCATCACTGTCTATTTGAAATCCTGGGGGGGTTTAGGTATATAATTTTATTTTGCATTTGTAGTCAACACACTTTGGTTCTGCTTTCACTGTGCTTAGTTTCCATATGATTTTATCCCCCAAGATCCGCTGGTCTTCCTACTCGATCATATTCCTTTGTCATAGTGCTTAGTGATTTGTTTGCATTGGAGGACAACTCATTCGACTGGAGCCCAAGATGACTTCATATCACATTAGGTGAAATGGAAGTGATATGCCTGTACATGGGGATACCTGTTTACAACCACTCTCCCCAAATGCAGTGGAACTGAGAGGGGTGAATATCCACCCCTCTTGGCTTGTGCTATTACTATGGCAAGCATTCTACAGTATGGCGGTGGCTGCACTGCCAGTGTTGATGCAGCTGTGGGGGTCTACATTGGAGTGCTGAGAAGCAGACCTCCAGAATAGGCATGGTTCCAAAATAGTCATGGTACTGTGGCAGTTCAACAGAATCTGGGCACAGTTGGAGGCCATTTGGCCCCCAGCAGCAGGGGCTCTGTGATAATCGCTCTGTATTTTAGGTCAGGAGAGAGGTGTGACTGCTGCATGAATGTGCAGGTAACGGCTCCCTACTCGGAGCCTCTTGGCAAACTATCTGACTGACAGAGGCACTTTTCCTGGAAGTTGTTTAAGGCACACAATGCAAAGGCACACCCTAACTTTAAGGAAGGGTCTTTTTTGTGGTCTATTTGTGTAAGACCCACAACACTTGGGTGCTGGCTGACAAAAGGAAGAAGGATGCAAGTGTCATTTTATTTTTAATTTAAGGGTCACTTCTGTAAAATTAACCTGCAGAAGATGGAGGTAGAGGGGTCTGATGGGGATCAAGAGTCAAGCGATGTCTTGTGGCCAAAGGGCCCTTCAGAGAGTCTTAAATTCCCTCTGCCAAGTTTTACCTTCAAGGTCCAAGACAAGTGTGGTGGCCGTTACAGTGGTGGAGTCCAAGTTGGAGGAGCCCTCCAATAAACTATTGCGGACTAAAAGGCTGAATCACAGTGTTGAAGGTTAAAGTGGCTAGCTTACAACACCATACAAGGAAATGACTGTCAATTTGGAAGGTGTAGAGGACTTTATATTAAGTTATTGAGAGCTTCCTTAAATTGAATGCAAAGCTTGAGATCCTCGAAAAATCCTATGATTGCTAAGGTGCACAAAGATATTGATGAAACAATTGTGCATTTAACTGGAGGAGGTGCTGGCTGAACCTCTTGGTGAAAAGGTGAGGAGACAGAAGGCTGGTTCACTGAAGTCCAGAAGGTGGATGGCAGCTGCAGGGAAATTGTGGTGGTTGTGGCTTTCATGAACCTTAGAGAGAAATTCCTCATGCCACTATTGGGCATAAAGCAGTTCATTTTGGAGGCTACCACCTATTGCTGTTCTGGATTTGTGCAAAGAGAGCCTACACAGGAAAAACGCCCTCGTAGAAGTCAAGGGTCACTCGGAGAAGTTGAAATCAATGCCAATGGTTGGCTTTCTGGCCTGCCTCAAAGTGGGACATATGGGCTCGAAATATTGTTTTGAACAGGTGGGCAAAGCTGGGGCTGCTGTTATGGAGTTAGACATGGCTAACAACTGAACTGTTGATATTATTTGAGATTGTATGTTTTTTTCTGGGAATCTGGTTTGTCATGCGGTCTGGCCCGAATCTGCCTATGCTGGAAGGCTGCATGGGGCTTCTCCAGGAGGGATGAGGTATCGGTTTTCAGGAGCAGACTGGTGATGTGCCACATTTTACACATCAGATCCAATTCTCTACCCTATCTGGTCCATTTAAGACCCTGTGTGAGAAACCTTTAGAGTTTTGCTCAGTATGTTCAATTTATATTTGGAAATTCCATTTACTGATGTGATTCAGTGATTTGATGAGGATGCTTAATTTTCTTGTGCCTGCATTTGTGACAATGACTGGTTTCCCCTTTCTATGTTGTGTGTTGACACTGTTTTTGTTGTGGTGCTATGCAAGTAAATTTCATAATAAAATAATAAATCTTGTTTTTTATTTGTTCTTTAGTTACACAAGGGACCAGAAACTTCCTTTAAGACAAGCTTTCAAATAAATACTGAATATCGATTTAGGGTTTGTGCTGGACGGCAGTTTCATGATTCAACTGGATTGCAAGAATTGTATGGCCCATACAGTCCGATTACAGTATTCTCATCTCAAAGGCAAGAGACAGCCAACATTGAAACGGAAGTTCCAAAAACAAAGAAGAAACTCATCAGCGATGAGCTGTTCGCTTTTTTCTTACTCCTTGCATTTGCAGTGGTGGCTATTCTTTTTGCTGTTGTTATACAGTACTTTGTAATAAAATAGGCAGCATATCCAGGAACCTCTCAGTAGCCTTTGTGCTATCATAAAGGTTAGGGCTATTAAATTCATGTTTGACAATATTAGGTATTGACTGTTCCTGAATCCAATCCTGCAAATTAAACAAAACGTGCACTTCATCTTGTTATGGAAGGGATACTCCATATACCTTTTTCCAGGATTGGTGTTGGAGCCACCTTTTAGAATGTGCTAAATATTCATGGATGTGCTTCTTGGCAGACATTGTACAGTGACTGTAAGGACATTATTTACAGTATCTCCTAAGAAGGGATAGCTAAATAAATATTATTAGAAAATTAGGTATTTCAATATCTAGTAAAAATGAAAGCTGCAAACCTGTTGAAAGGTAAGCTTCCAATAGTACTGCAGAACACGGCTTGTTGCGACTGGGGAGGGGGGGATATTTTATGTACAATACAATTATTACAATGTTAACTGATTGTATTTAGTGATAATGTGATTTACAGTTATTTTAATGTATGGGTTAATATTTAATATCTAATTATGGGTAATGGTTAAGGGTACCATTATTATACTGTTTTACTATGTAATTTGAGGAATGCATACGATATGATATGATATGTTATTTGTATGTACTGGGTGTACTATCCACCCTAAAAATACTTTCTTGTAAGACATCTTTTGCAATGTACTTTTTAGAAAAGTATGTTTTCTTACATTGGTACCGTTTTATTTTTTTGGTTTGGTCTACATTTCATTTTTATGTTTTGAGAGCAGTACTAATTTACTGTACTGCTGTAAAAATATGACTGCCCTTTCTGAACAATCACACACGTCTCTTTTAGGAGAGGGGGAAAAAGGCATTTATTATAAATGTACTATTTGGCTCAAACTGAGCAAATATGTCCTTTTATACTGTTGCATCCTTAAGTTTTATAGAAATCTCTAATTTCTAATCTTTGGAATGTTTGGAAATGTAATGTCTTTGTTGATACAGTACTATCTGTCCGTCTAGTTTGATAGATTTAGGTAGCAATATTTCTTTATAGATGAGAACGGATGACTTTAATGACTTTAGGTCTGTTTTTGCTCCTGAATACCCATCCAGGTCAAGGGATTTAAACATTCTCACAGGGTTACTATTTATACTCTAGTTTGGTCGTTAACTGTCTGTAAGCACCTTTTTTGCAGGAATTGTGAAATGTAAGCATCCTCGTTTTTATGGGACTAAGAAAGTACATATTTACATACTCATTTCCTTAAAAGTACAACACATTTCATATTGGGTCACTTTGTATTTAAAATGTGCTTTATTAATCAATCAGAGACTTACAGCGAGTGTAAATGTTGTTTTGTGCACATGTTTGCCTCTATGCAACTTTCCTAATGTTGCCTACATTTCTGGGTATTTAAATGTAAACAGGTCTTGGACGTCCTTGTGGTGTGCAGCACTCTGCTTATCTCCACAAACGTGAAAGCTCCCATTTTTCAAAATGGTATTAAAATTAATATGTGGAAATCCTGAAAATAGATCTGTGACTTCTCTTTGTAGTGGCTGCCCAACACCATTCCTCAGCCATAACTGTGTTTTAAGGGTGGTTCTGTGTGCTTTTTGCATTATTCTGAAATACGCCGAGTCCTAAACTTCCTTGTCCCCATCCTAGCATTCTGAAGTGAGCCTATGCCTATATAAGACAGGCAGCTATGCCCGCCCCTTAAATAGTTCTTCAACAAATCTGTCCTTCCCAAAAGAGAAGTCTTACCAAGCCATTCCCATGTTTCAAAACCTGTACCTCAATAGAAATGGTTACGTGGACTGTGAGAAGGATCCTTATGGCTTGAGTAAATGATTACTGGTAAGTAATGTATCCATTCACTTCATCCATCTTCCAGGTCCTGTGGTATGGCAAATTGGATTTTTTTTTTTTAAAAAAACGTTATTTAATATGCGGCATTACATGGCAGCAGTACAGAATTGTTACTTTGAGACAAACTTTTAGGCATGTAATGACATTTACACATATTTTGTTCTGGAGGTGCACAATTGTGATACGTTAATCATTGTGTCTAGCGTATAGTTCATAGGTTTGTGTTGGTGATTGAAGCTAATGGCTAATGACTGGTTGACTTTTCAAAGTATGTGCCGTATGGAACCCATATATCTTTAGGTCGGGAAGTTGCTACAACAGTGAGCGCATATCCCTCCTCATTTTCATTCACTCTTGCCATTTCGATGAGCCACTGATTTGTGTTAGCGCCTCTTTTGCTTTCCATTTCAGCAGTATGCATTTCTTGGTAATTATGCATCCAATGTCGAACAGTCTTTGGGTCTTTATATCTGTTTTGCCAATGTCGCCTAGTAGGTATTTCAGAGCATGTGGCATCGGTGGAATGGATAAGATTTCAAATAGTATTTGTGCTAATCGTTTACAGAAGTCAGCTACTGGTGGGCAGCGCCAGAACATGTGAATTGTAGCTGCATCTTCGGCATTACATTTTGGACAGGGTTGCATGTTCCGAGGGTTAAAGCTTCTGATGTGTTTAGGGGTATAATGAAGTCTATTTAGTACTTTGTATTGATTCAGCCTTAGCCGTCCATCGAGCGATACCTCTTTGGTCAAGGTGCACATCTTCTGCCATTTCAGTTCATCCATTGCAGACCCTGTGTCTTTTTCGCATTGTTCTCCAAGTGTAGTCTTCAATGGGATTTCGACTTGTATCTTAAGAGTACAGTCTAGAAAGAAGTCCTTTTTTGATATTGTTCTGTATTACCAGTTCAATGCACTCATTATTCCTGGGTTCATTTGGGTAGGATGGCCGGTTACGTTGCACTGCAGCTCTTATTCGATAGTACTGCAGCGTTTTCACCGGGTTATCTCCCAATTTGTCTTTAAACTCATTTATGGTAACGAAACTGCCTTCTGGGAAAAGGTCTCCCAGTTTCATCGTTCTGTCAAGGTCCCATGCAATCTGGATGTGTGCATCCATAGTGGGAGGTAGGTGCGGGATGTTCCGATTGTATGGCTTTGTGATGTTTAGTCTCGACATTATGCGTCTCCAGGTGTCTAGTGTAGTGCGCAATAGGTCAAACAGGCAGAGGTCCGTCTTGTGTGAACATATTATTGTGGATCTTATGTCAGTAGGTGCAGCAGAACCTTTTTCTAATTCTATGTGTGAGTATTTGAGCTCAGGGTTATACCACAGACCTGCATAGTGGGCTTGTGCAGCCAGATAATATAGCTTGAAGTCAGGGGCTGCTAGGCCCCCGAGATGGTAGGGTTCTGTTAGTGATCCCCATTTTACTCGGGCTGTGTTTCCCCACCATATAAATCCCACCGCTAGGCTGCGAAGCGAGTTGAAGAATTGTCAACCGTGCCAGATCAGGATGGAGCTAAAAAAAGTATAGTAGTTTGGGGGCTATTATCATTTTCAGGACAGCGACTCTACCTATTCATGATAAAGGGAGCTTGCCCCATAGAGAGAGTTCATGTGCAAGTGTATTGAGATATTTAGCGTGATTATATTCATATAGGAGACTGTGTCCGTGCAATCACACCCATTGCATACCATATAGCTGTGCAGGTTCAGTGGTCGTGTCATTAAAGGGAAACAGTTCAGATTTCGTGGTGTTTATCTTATAACCAGAATATACGGTAAACTTATCGACCTTTGTAAGGATTGGTGATATATTCACATCCGGATGTTTTAGCCATATTAACTGTCATCAGCATATAATGAGATGAATTGTGGGGGTCCCTGTATATGTATTCCTCTATGATGGTGGGATTCACAGATCCTACTGGCAAAGGGTTCTATTGTTAGTGCGAACAGCATTGGGGAAAATGGGCACCATCTATGGAGCTTTATAGTTTCGGAGTAATTCCGATTCGTTCGCACTCTGGCCCGTGGGTCAGTGTATAGCGATTTTACGAATTTGCTGAATTCCCCTCCCAACCTATAGGTCGCAAGACTCCAAATAAAAAGTTCCACAATACAGAATCAAAAGCTTTTTCTGCATCTAATATCATTGCCGCTGTTGGGATTTCTGGTTTAATCTGTGCCATGGTTCCAAACAATCGTCTTAAATTCAGGGCTGTTGATCTCCCCAGTATAAATCCTGACTGGTCTGGGTGTACCAGATCAGGCATCTATGGCAGTAATCTATTGGCGAGAGTTTTAGCGAAGATTTTCGCATCTGAATTTATCAGGGAAAGTGGCCGGTACAAGGCCATTTCGTTTGTCAGTTTCCCTGGTTTAGCCAGGACCGTTATCAGTGCCTCTGTGAGAGAGGTAGGCAGTGACGCCACCTCACATGCTTCTTCCCACACTTTAAGTAGTTTAAGAGCAAGGATGTCTTTGTAAGTTTTATATAGTTCTATACTTATGCCATCCGGGCCTGGGGCCTTGCTTGATGCGAGGGAGGATATGGTGTCCGTTTTTTCTTCTATAGTGATTGGGCTGCTTAATTTGGCGCTGGATATACTGCCCAGTGTGGATAATTTAGTTTGTGCCAGATCAGTCTTCTACTTCTGTTGTGACCTTGTCGTTATAGAGTGTCCGGTAATAATCTCTGAACATGTCATTTATTTCTTCATGTTTGATGGTTGTCTGGCCGTCGGGTTTGGTGATCCCACTTACATATTGTGTTTAACGTTCCCCTTTGATTAACCCAGCCAGCAGTTTCCCTGGATGGTCGTCCTCACCGTAACTCCTTACATGTACTTTCTTGGTCATGAATCGGGTTTCTTTGTCAGCTAATTCACAGAACATTTGTCTGTTGCCTTTGATTAACCCCAGCAATGTGCTGTTCTGTGTATTAATGTATTAGTTTTCAAGTTTCCTCCGGTTCTCTTCAGTTTTCTTGAGCTCCATCCTGGTGTTTTTTAAGATGTCTGATGTAGCAGCTATCATTGTTCCTCGTAGCCAAACTTTGAACGTCTCCCATACTGTGGAGATTCTGGGCAGCAAGTTATTGTGCCAAAGGGCTTGGCGTGCTATACAAATACAATACAATTGTTTTCTGTAAAGAACATTTCAATGTCAATCCTTAATGTCTCCATCAGGGAGTCGTCAAGTAGCATGGACGGTGGCGTTCTCCATACAGATCTTGGGATGCTTATACCATCTTGTAGTATGTCTAGCACGATGGGTGAATTATCTGACCAGGTGCGCGGTAGTATTGTGGATTTGCACAATCCAGTAAAGTTTCAGATATTAGCCAGAACTCTATCCGGGAGTGGGCATCATGCACAGCAGAGTAATAAGTATATTCACTGGAAGTTTGGTGCTCTGATATCCAAATGTCTATTAAACTGTATTGGGACATAGTCTGGTTTATCGTAAACAATGCTTAGGTCATATTTCTCTGTTTAGTGCTTGTTCTGTCCATAGAGAGGTCTAGCATTGTGTTGAAATCACCTCCCCAGACAATGGGGACGTCGGGGGTATTGTTTATCAATGTTGATACTTTGATGTAGAATGCTGGATCATCTGAGTTAGGACCATAGGTGTTTACAAGTATCACCGGTCTGTTATTGATGGTACTGGATATCAGTACGTATCTGCCATCGGGGTCTATATTCGTTGTTCCCACCTTAAAGTCAATACTTTTGTGTACGAGTGTTCTCACCCCTCTCGCTTGTGAAGAGTAGTTGGTATAGAACCTGCTCTTCTCCCATTTGTGTGGCATCTGTTTATGGGTTAACTCCAGGGCATGGGTTTCTTGGAGCATTACAATGTTTGGTGCATGACGGTCCAGCTAAACCCAGATTTTTCTTGTCTTAATCGGGTTGTTTAGACCTCTCCTGTTCCAAGAGATCAGCTTTAACTGGAGAGCCATGGTGCTTCATCAGTTTCATCATTCCTGTCCACCCATTGCGCCACAGACCGAAAGGCCGTTAGCATGTACCTGTTTGTATAGCTTTTGCCGCAACTTTTATTAACTTTTCTCCCCATATCTTCCGGGCTGCTGAGGGCCCGGATTCTTTGTACATGGAGCAAACTTATTCTACCCCAACCTGGCCATTCCCACCCCCACCCCCACCCTCACCATCTGCCCCAACTTGATGATGTGACCATTTCGAACTCTTGGATAAACCCTGGGGGACCATGTTGAAAGCTTCGCCTTCAGTGTAACTCGATGCTCCCCAGGTCTTTTGAAGTTTTTCATCCGTCACCAGAGTGGTAAGTTATCGGATCTTTGTAGCTAGTTGTGATTTTATTTATCATTTTCATCTAGGCTTTCATCCTCATTATTGCGTGGCGTATTGGCTCCCGATTGTGGTTGTCGCAAAGGTATGGGTATATGCGACTCTACAATGGGCTTTTCCCTCGTGTTGAATTCGCAGTTTGGCTGGGAATATTAACGAGTAAGGAAACATTTGGGCGCGAAGGAGGCATTACACATAAAGCCTTCTTGGCATCTAAGGCCAGACACAGGGCCCCCTCTCTCGCCACCGCCGGTGTGTTGAGAATATGTCTTGCGCAAGTTGTCCGCACCCTGCCTGTGGATGATGAAACCCTTCTGATCTGCATGTATCGGCCGGAGGAGACAGGACTCCAGGCGCAACGCCAGTACCCTAGTGAAGATCTTGGTGTCCACGTTTAGCAGGGAGATGGGCCTGTACGAGGCATGTATGAGATTTTGGGATTACCACTATTACGGCCCAGAGGAATGTCGAGGGTATAGTGCCCTCCCAAGCAATAGAATTAAACAGTTTGGTCAGGGGTGTCACCAGGAGGGACTGGTACTGTTTGTAAAAGTCTGTGGTGAACCAGTCTTCCCCAGATGCCATGCCCGCCGTCAGCTTTTGTGCCACCCTTAACACTTCCTCCCGCTCGAGTGCCTCACTTTCCTCCTCTGTAAGTCTGGGGAGCTGTACTCTGTCAAGATAGCGAAGCATTTCTTCTCCCGATGCTTCTACAGGCCTGGCGTAGAGATCCCGATAGTATGCAGCAAACTGAGTTGGAATATCCTCCCCTATCTCCACCATAGAACCGTTGGCACGAAGTACCCTGTCTACAACTGTCTCTACCTGGCATCCCCTCACCCTGTTGACCAGGAGCATACCGACCGCATCCCTCCACTCGTAATACCTTTGCCGCGCATATCTCATCCTCTTCACCACCTCACCTATTGACAGAGTGGAGCTCCTGCTCCTTGTCCTTCATCTCGCCCAGGATTCTCCCCCTGTCAACATCCATCCGTGCCATCTGAGCTCTCAGAGCTCTCCTCCCTAAGCCCAGCCTCAATCAGCCCCCTCTCCCTTTTCTTCTGTGCTGCTTCAGCAATAAGTAGCCCCCTGAACGTGGCCTTAGCTGCCTCCCATACCATATCCATGTCCACCTCCCCATTGTCATTGATTTGAAAGTACGCCTCTATCTCCTTCCCCAAGAACTCCCAGAACACCCGGTCCCTCACCAGCGTGTCAGTGCACCTCCAGAATGGTTGCCTCTTTGGCCGCTTCACCAGCCACCACTCCACCAGCTTGTGGTCAGACCATGTTATTACCTCAACTTTAGACCCCCTTATGTCACCCACCTGTTCTCGTGGCACCAACAGCAGGTCTATCCACGTATAATTTTGGTGCGGGGGAGAAAAGAGCATATAGCCCTCTGGCCATGGGAAGTGTGCCCGCCAGACATCTGCCCAATAATAATCTTGCAGAGGTTCTAAAAGTCTACATTTTCCGTACCCGCCCCCTTTGCAGACCACCAATGCAGTGTTGAGTAGGCCATTAAGTTAATGTAACCCCTTAGGATCATGGGCCCCCTCTGCCCATCCTTCCATCATGTTAAATATTTGGTGCAAGAAACCAACCTGCCCTACATTGGGTGCATAGGGCGTGGCTAATGTGACACTCGACCCCTTGTGTAGGCCTTTTATACCTAGGAACCAGCCCCAAACCCCCTCTTAATCTGAACCTCCACCAAAATACCCACCCCCTCCTTCTTGTGGTCCCTGTGAGAGACCCAATAGGCCTTACCTATGTCCTTTCCTTTTATCAAAGATTCCACCCCTTGTTTATAGTGTGTTTCCTGGAGGAAGAGGATTGCAAGACATTGCTTGCATAACATACTACCCATTAGCGATCTCTTATTTGGGGGGCGTTCAGCCTCTTTACATTTAACATGGCCACCCTCAGCTCAGGCATAGCCCTTCTGGTTCTCCCCTGGAACCCCTCGCCCCCCTTCTGTCTTGACCACTGCATGAAGCATCTTGATCCTCCTCTCCCGGTTCTTGATATCATCCACCTTCAGACGCAGTTTCTCTTCCCTTCTTTTCACCTCCAAAAAGCAGGCCTCTGTCTGCGCTTCCAGGGTCCCCTAAGATGTTTGATTGACTTCCACCCCCTCCACTCTCTCCTCCGGGATGACCATCCTCGCCGAGAGATCTGCCACCTTTACCCCCTGTGTCTGTGTCCGCATTCCCCTTATCTCTTCCAGGATGGGGCTGGTGAAAGATGACCAGCTTTTTGTGGGTCATGCCGGTGCATGTGCAGGGAGGACTGTAACCAAACGGACCCTGTCAATGTGGATCATTCTCTGCATCTCGGAATGCTATAATCTGGCTGGGCAAGATGTGCCTTAAGGTCTCAGAGCTCATTTTACCCGCCTGGCTGCCTCCTCTCCCTACAGAGAGGAGGGTGTCTCTAGCTTGGACATTTGCTAAGCAGCTATGTGGGGTTCCATGTACATGTTTTACAAAAATTACTTCCTGGATTCCCTTTACGGGGAGGATGCTGTTTCGGCAGGGCAGTACTTTGAGTTTTCTAGTTTAGGCAGTGTCCTCTTGCTCTCCTCCCTCCTCCAGGACCTCATGCTCCACGAGAGTCTATCATAGATGAGGAATATGTGGAAGGAATTAATCAATTGGAAGAACAAATGACTTGGTAATGTTTGTTCGGGTGGCTCTTTCTGTCATGGATTCCTCATCACCTCGCCAACCTACTCCACTTGGCAGATAGCTAGTACACCTTATTTAGTTCTGCGGTTCCTCAGCAACAGGGTGCTACAGGAAAAGTTGGCACTAAGATCATGGGGTGCAGCGCCTCAATATATACTGGCCCCGGTTTATAGTCATAATATCGAAAAAAAAGGTCGAACTACAAAAATCTCAACAAAAAAAATATCGAAAATGGAAATATCGAAAATATATACCTAGAATTAAAAGGGTCAAGATCTCGAAAATGTAAATATCGAAAAGAAAAAAAATGAAGAATATGAATAAGTGTAAATAAAGAAAAAACAAGAGTATCATTTACTATGAGGGGGGCCCCCCCCCCCCAACCCTCCCGGCACCCCGCGGCCAACGGCCCCCACCCCCCCTCACCCATCCTCTCACCCCTCATACTCTGTAAAGGACTTACAGAATGAAGAACACCACCAGCTATTTATAATAGCACAAACAGTTTCTTTGGCTAACCAAGTGCAAACAAGAAAAAAAAATACAGGGACTACGAGGGAAAACTGGTAAATTTAATACCAATTTTTGACCCACAAAATAAGGAAACCTTTTTAGACTCGGTAGCATTTAACTTAAAATGGTAAAAAAAACACTTACGTTTCAGGAACATATCCAATCCAGTGTGACATGGCCAAAATAGATCCAAAAACGGCATCCAGGTGGTCCAAAATACGGAATCTGGAACAGAAATCCATGGAGAAAACCCAAGAAAGCATCCGAAAAAAACCCAAATCAGCAAAAAAGAAAAAATACACAATCCAAGATGAGAAAGTCCTAGAAACGATGTTTGTAAAATCATTCCAAGTAAAATATGCCCAAAGAAAAGAAGAAAAATCCAAATCCACGAAGGAAATAAAGTGCACATCCAGGAAAAGTCCATACGCAAAAAAAAAAACCAAGCTGCTCCATAAAAAAAACAAGTAAAATCCGAAAGCTGGCAGGAAACAAAGTGCGACTCAAAAAAAAAAAAAAAAAAAAATAGACGATGCTCCATGATCCAAAGGAAGAGGCAATACAAATCCGTCAAGCCCAGGTAAATCCATTGGAAAAAATAGCAATCCATCGAAAAAAACAAGAAAAATCCATAAAATCCACGAGCAAAAGGACGGAGACGCGACCTATGCAGAACCCAATACTGAATGAACTTTAAAAATGGCGCTTACGCATACATAGGCAAACATAATGTGCATTTGCATATGTAAACAAACACAAAGATCAAATGTATACGACTAGTTATTCTTGATGCAATATCACCATCTAGTGGAATGTACATATATTACAAGTTAAAAAAAAGAAATACAGAAAAGATTATTGAAGTTAAATAGACATATATATATATATATATATATATATATATATATATATATATATATATATATATATATATTTAACATTAAATAAATTACATTTCATTTAATGAATTTATAAATTTATAACAGAAAGAAAAATTATTAAAAAATAAAACCTAAACAGTTAAGTACAGATTGTGTTATTTGTTTCATTACTTGTGTTGTACTTACCTGAAATATGATAGTAAAAAAGTTGCAGTGAGAATTCGAGATTATAGAAAAAAAATTGGATATTATAACTTTAGAGATTTTTTTTTTTGGTCAAAAAAATTCGAGATTTTTATTTTCGAGATTGTAAATTCGAGATTATGACTGACCACCACTGGCCCCGTCTTGGGAGGATAGCTCAGGAGCAATACGCTTGTCTTGCAAACAAGATGACGCAGAGCAACACAGTTTCAATCCCCTGGTCCGCGCTTAGAAACCTCTGGGTATTAAGCACATTATAAATAACCCGATATAATTATAATGTCATTTCTGGCATAGGGCAGGGCCGACATGGAGACTAAAGGTTTCCCAACATCAGTTGTGCTGGTGATAGAATATCATAGATGAAGAATCCGTATTAGGAACATCCATCAGAAAGAAATCACCAAGAAGTAATGCCTCCTTTTTTTCTAGCACTCTGCACTCCTTCCTTAATGTCGCCTCCTCTCACCTCTGCCTTTCCATTTTTTCTGGCCACTCCTCCTCTAACCTGCTCCTCTCCTCGCTTATAACCTGACCTCTTCACCTCTTGTCTTCTCTCCTTCAGCTTTTACATTCTGTATGCCCCTTTGCCCTTCAGGTCTTTGCGACAGCCTGCCTCTCTGCCGATTGCCTACTCCACTCTATATCCTTCACCTGCTTCTCCACCAGTCTACCTCTCCACCACTGCAATTTAATAGTTCCTGAACTATTTACTGCCCTCCTGGGAGCAAACCCTTCTATGCAGCTGGTGCTTAATAGCTCCACTCTGAGTGGCTAGCGTGGTCACATGACTTTCTGAGTATGCTGCATGGCAAAAATGCTTTGAACTTCTAGGTCCATGAGTGAAGTCTTTATATAGGCCAGACACCATTTTAAAGCTATTTGCTTTTAGTTTGCTGCTTGTTAGCTTGCAGCTGCTGCTCTCTCATCCTGCTTCTTGCCATAGGGCTCCACACACCAGGATCCAATTTGGCTGTTCTCTGTATCCAGCAGTGTGTGCCGTGCAGCCGTTTTAAAGGGATTGGGGAAGCTGAATAACGATTCTCCTGCAATGTTTCCCCTACTGTTTTTCAATGGAGGAATTGGCCATGGGGCTACAGCCACCCCTGTGACCGTAGGTGTGACAGAACCATGTGTTTGCTTCCTCCTCATACAAATAAAGGGACCTGGAGAAAGAAAGTCTCATCTGCAAGATTGTCTGTCGCATAAGGGAGAGCTGTGCCTCTCTGGTACACCAGTTATCGAATGTGAGGTCACATCTGTCTGCTTGGGTTGTAGAAAGCCCTTCTGTGGGGTGCTGAACGTCTCCTCATATCCTGCCTGCGGCTGACTCCATTACTGTGTTTGCCTAATCTGTCCATTGTGCTCCTCTGCAAAAGAATGGGCTTATGGCACATGTAGTTATTCTCTGTTAGTAGGACCCATCTAGCTTGGGCTTAGAACATGTTATCCAGCATCATTCCTGTGATCAGGAACGTGATTAGGAGTTCTCCTTAGTCTTCCTCCACGTGCGCTGTTTCTGAACAATGTGGGACCAGAAATAGCCTCTGTAACTTGAGCTGGCAATATAGCTTTTGTGTTATATCTGGCTTAGAGGAAGGGGACCTCGGGATAATATTCCCAGGCCCAAGTGGCGTTGACCGCGAGGGCACTTTATCACACAGTGCAGCTGATTACTGAAAGGCTGAGGACCCACTAACGTCTGATATACAAAGGTAGTTTTCTGTGCATTGCGAGTGGTGTCGACCACAGTTGCGTTCTGGCTGGAACTATTACTTCACCTTCACTTTATGAAGACTGCAAATGTCATGTTTTATATTAATCAAACATTTTATTTATTTCATTTGTAAATAAATAAAATGTTCGATTTATGTAATGCATGACATTTGCAGTCTTCATAAAGTGAAGGTGAAGTAATGGTTCCAGCCAGAACGCAACTGTGGTTGACACCACTCACAATGCACAGAAAACTAAGAAACAAAGTTTCTTGTTTAATGTCCAAAGCACACTTCTGTCAGGTGTGAAGTCATATATGCAAAATAGATGTCAGCATATTTTCATGTTGTGTAGGATCTTGTGATTTGAACTGTCAAACCATGCACATTTGGGATCGTTTGATTATTGCATCTATCATTTACACAACCGGTCAGATGCAGTTACTTTAAAAGTTGCTGTAAAAAGCCTGGCCCACCAGGTTAGCAAGCCAAGAATCTACTTTTACTGAAGATTATAAAAAGTCTCCAGTCATCTAATGCTTAAAGAAATCTTGGGAGCAACAGTATTTTAATGTCTTTACATTCTCAGCACACCAGTTTATAAATGACATAAGAGACAGAGTTTGTGGTTGTAAGGGTGTCCCTAAAAATGCTCATACCTGAATAAATGCACCCCGCTAGGGAAATAAGGCCAAAGGCGATCTTGTAAGGATAACAAGTTTAATGTTACAAATGAGGATGGTAGCAAAGGACTCTGCTGCCTGAACGTTCTTCTCCTGTCCCTTGTCCTGTTCCTTCCTCCAATGTGGTTTCAAGCAGCAGTTTATATAGGTCCAGCTTGTCATAGTGATGTCACTTTTACAACACACTCCCGCACGACTGGATGGATAGGCCCGAAATAATTCTTCTGCTGTCCATAAGGGGAGTCGGATTATGACTTCAGACCAATCCGTCGTCTCCTAATAGGGATACTTCAAGGCCTTCTTTCTTTGTTGTCGCCAGTTTTGTCAGGACATGCTGTTCTACTTTTTGCTAGCTATGCAAAAACACATTGCAGCTCTACAGACCTTTACCAACCTTGAGACCTAGCCCAAGGAAAACTCCTAAAACACTGTTATCCATGTACAAACGTATTTCATCTATTCTGTCCACATTCCACTCGTCCTGCTCACGTTATCTGGGCCCGCAGTTTCCGCCGCAATTTAGGTTATAATTTGACCCATTTTGCACTTTGCCCACAACACAGGCAAGCCCTATTTAGACACGTGTTTTACCCATTCCCCATTGCCCTGTGATTAACCCCATGCACCCTTGATGGACAGTGGACACATGGGGACTCAGTTCGTGCTTTGGCCATAGTGAGGAAATCTGCCCGGTAAGCGCCTGTTGTCTATTTACGATCCCACAGGTCGCATTCCTTCTGGGGAGGATGGGGAGTTTGGATCCTCACTAACTAAGCCTTTTGCAAGTCCTGGGCATCCATTCTCCTGTGACTGCAAGCAAGTCAATTCTTTCTGCACACTCAGTAGCGGCAGCCTAATCTCAACTACTACCACTACTACTACTGCTGCTGTGCCTCTTATGTCCTATCTGTATCTGATATTACAAATCTATCCAACTAATAGTTAATTGCGCCTATATATCAAACTGTAGATCAGAACTACCTTCTTCAGTGCTAGCCTATGTCTGTGTATGTGATTATGCTTGCATAAGAAAGTCCTCCGAGTGCCCCTGCTCCCCCCCCCCCCCGAGTCCGTTGTAGTGCCTTGAAGATGTTTCGCCTAACTCTAAAGCGCTGGGAGGTTCGGGAGGACCCTGGTTCCTTCCCAGAGCTCTTCATCCTCTGGAGCTCCTGTGGCAAGCATGTTTCAAACACAAGTGTGACCAAAAATGCAGACTACTACCCACCATGCACATATTTTCACTGTTCCGTTTCCTCACTCTTATTTCACATCAACTTATCTGTAAAAGAACTACTGGGGTCTCTGCTTCTCTCTTGGGGCATTTTGTTGCCAGGCTTTCTCTACTGCACAATATTTTTCCAAATGACTTTTGAATCCACTCATTCAGCTGCATTTGAACAATCGGAAGCACCTTTCTGTCAGACCGCTTTGCCTTCCCAGAGTGACTCTTTTGAAGTATCTGCCCCCTAGCATTTGTGGCATTTAGTTAGCGGCCCACTCTGTAGAATTTGTTTGCCCAAGACAATAGTCTCTGGTTCACGAAGAAAATGGAAGTACCCAATACGTGACCCGTTAGTATCCTAATTGCTAGGGACATCACATGAAATTGGTCATTTATGACTAGCAATCATATTTCTAAACATTCTAATTGAAAGCTTTCTGTTGTGGAAGTTAATAAGGAATTCATTCCCATGCAGATAGAACGAAATCGTGACAGTATTGAGGATGAGTGCATTGTAAATTTGAAGGATCGAGAACCAAGGTATGATGTGAAATGCGTTCCAAGTCCTAATAACGGTTTTATAGGAGTATACCCCTGTGAACTATTTAAAAAAATAGTATGCAGCTGCCAGCATGCTCATCTGGAACCAGAGAACAGTACACTTGTCTGTAAAAATCAAAGAAAGCTGAACTCACTAACCATTTGATGAAACGTGGGATTGGTTAAATCCAAGATGTTGCAGTGCAGCCCAGAGACATTGCAAGCAGCAGCCTAGGGGTAAAACTTCAACTGATGCCAAACTAATATGTGAAATGCCTAGATTTATAGAAAAAAGAAAGATAGATCACCTCTCAAAGGCCACACAATATCGACTGCAAACTGCATTATAACCCCTTCTTCATAACCTTGTTGCCAAAAACAGGAGACTTACTGATACCCTGCCCCGAAAGCAGGCAAGGTCTGATGCCAAGGACCCCTGCAGCCTTTCACTCCTAGCAACGCACCGCTCCATTCCTCAAACCCTGCACACTGTTATGAACCGGGTACTGTGCCACCTCCACACTGTTACAAGATACCTGTGCCAATGCTGTTGGAAAAAAAGAGGTGGTGGGCTTTCTGAATTTAACTCATTGCCCCACCATCTGACTGCCTCGAAATCCAACCTTACCCATACCCTCAGCTAGCTAGATTATAGGCACGGACGGTCCAGCCCATAGACTGTAGTGCTATATGCTTAGTTTGAAGCAAAATCTTGGTGACTTGCAAAGCAGAAACAAACCTAAGCTTAGGGCATGCTTTTTATGGAAACAAGCAAATCCAGGAGTTGAGAAGTGGAGTTGTTAAGTCCCATGATGGAAGGTGTGACTAAGTTTAGTGATGATTTACTGTAAAAGACCAGCCCAGCACCTGTCTGCGGGCATGGGCTCACATCAGAATTCTGGAGGCAGATGATGTTTGGGTTACATCATGACTAGTTTTTAGTTGGAAAATGTACTAAGTGTTTGACAATGGAGTGGAGGGTGAAGTTTAACCGCTTGGTGAGGAAATAGCGTTGCCACCTTTTTGAAAGAAATGTTTTTTAAAATGATTTGATTGTTTTCGTTTAAGCCCTATAAAATGTGTTTTTGAATGTATTCTACTTGTAGCAAACATAAGGTAATGGTAGTAAAAGCTGGTGATAAAATCTGTTTTCAACTAGCAATGTATTTGACAGGCTAACCGGTTTTATTTTGTTTCCTTTTTGTCCTTTTGTGAATCACTGTAGACTGCCTTCAACTAATGTCTTCATTGCCAAAAGTTGATGTTTTTTTAGGGAAAACTGACACGTTATTAACATTATGAAAGCAGAAGTGAATTCTTTGTGATTACCTATTTTAAATTAGTTACAAAGGGCGTTGTGAAAATTTCACAAAAAATGAGTTTTTAGGAAATATATTTTTGTAGCTGACAAGTTAAATAGCAAGATTTATACTGGAAATCATATTTTTGTTATGTAGATTTTATATAAACTATTATACATTCCAAAATAATGTACCCATGTGATAACTGTACGAGACATCTGTTGAATTTCAATATTCTAGTATTGTATTTTGAGATAACGCAAATATAAACTGCCATGCATATGTATTACTAAATTGTAACTATTACATAGATAATATATTTAAAATGACCAATAAAAGCACAGATATATTCTAAAAGTTTATGGTATTATTTTTCAATGTCCTGGTTACTGACTATCCATTCTGAGTGCATCAATACTTAACATATAATCTTGTTCTTAGTCCAACTAATAGTAATTCTGTTCCTCGTTGGCGTAGCCTTTGGATTAATGGATGGACCATGAAGCCCTAGTGCAACTTGTCTTAATAAAAGGCTGAAATGCATTGAGCCATTGGTGCCACTGTAAATAACTAGCATTGCAAGACTAATATTCAACTAACGAAGCTCATTCTTCAAAGGATAGTACAGTCACACTGCCTTGAGTTATTAACGTTGTGACTAGGTCTTGTCAGATTTGCCATTTCTTTACCTTAGTAAAATATGCTGAATGGGCTACATTTTGAGATGGAAGAATTTGCAGCCCTTGCCGTAAAAGGAGACTACTTCCATGCTTTTCGAAAGTATATACAGGGCCTAAACTGCTGTGCATTTAGTTTTATCGGGAATCCTCTATCATAAACCTTTCAAGTAAAGTGCAACCATTCCACCTGACAGCAAGCACATTATTTTTGTGTTTAAACAAGTGGCATGGGGCCAGGCAGGGGCAATTCTGCTTGTACTGTGTGTTTCTGCCTGTAGTAATTGTCCTTGCTCTAAAGATAAATGATATGATATGATATGGCATTTATAACACGCCTATACACAAGTGTTTCAAGGCGCAACAAGGACAAAGGAGGGAAAGCATCACCAATTGTGTCAGAGAGTGTGACACTCAACCCCTTGTGTAGGCCCTTTATACCTAGGAACCAGCCCCAAGCCCCCTCTTAATCTGAACCTCTGTCGTTTTAAAGGCGTTCCCCACCAAAATACCCACCCCCTCCTTCTTGTGGTCCCTGTGGGAGACCCAATAGGCCTTACCTATGTCCTTTCCTTTTATCAAAGATTCCACCCCTTGTTTATAGTGTGTTTCCTGGAGGAAGAGGATTGCCAGACATTGCTTGCATAAAATACTACCCATTAGCGATCTCTTATTTGGGGGGCGTTCAGCCTCTTTACATTTAACATGGCCGCCCTCAGCTCAGGCATAGCCCTTCTGGTTCTCCCCTGGAGCCCCTGGCCCCCCCTTCTGTCTTGACCACTGCATGAAGCATCTTGATCCTCCTCTCCCGGTTCTTGATATCATCCACCTTCAGACGCAGTTTCTCTTCCCTTCTTTCCACCTCCAAAAAGCGGGCCTCTGTCTGCGCCTCCAGGGTCCCCTGTGATGTTTGATTGACTTCCACTCTCTCCTCCGGGATGACCATCCTCGCCGAGAGATCTGCCACCTGTAAAGGGTAACCCCTGTGTCTGTCCGCATTCCCCTTATCTCTTCCAGGATGGGGCTGGTGAAAGATGACCAGCTTTTTGTGGGTCATGCCGGTGCATGTGCTGGGAGGACTGTGACCAAACGGACCCTGTCAATGTGGATCATTCTCTGCATCTCGGATTGCTATAATCTGAGAGAAATACTAGCATATTTTATTTTTTGAGAGCACACTCCTCCCTCCCCTTTTTCTCCTGCCCCATCCCGACAGCCCCACCATTGGACATTTCAAAACTGGACATTTTTTTTTCAGAGAAAATGCTGATTTGCAATGGATTCCTCTTCCAGTTCTCTTCTTCTTTTGAAGTACCCTGGAGTGGGTAGCAACAGTGTTGCAACTCCCCCACATATGATATAACCAGAGTGATGCATCTGGCCCATTCAGGCACAGTCCATTATTTTTTAATGAATCTATGCTTCCTGACAAAAAGTGGTTAGACCCTGGAAACTTTGCATGTAACAAATATCAGTTTGACTACAGGCTCTTAATATGGTGCCTGTTTCATGTTGCTACTTTTTATTGATTTATTTTGCAAACCTATTTCTTGGCATTTTAGGTAATAAAATAAATATGCAACGAAAGAGAAAATAACTGTCAGGAGGCCACCGCAGGATACAAAGAAGAATGAACCTTGGAGGGATTGTTCAGTTTTTGTATTGATATGCAGGTCAAGCAAATATGACACAAGATAAACAAAGAAATAAAGACTCTCATGCTGCAGGTGATATTGTCTTGCCTTTCCAGTGGTGTTTCTGGTTTACAGGGATTGAAAACCCTTTATTCTGAACTTGCTACTAACAGGTGGACAGTCTCTCCTTCAGTAGAATGGTCTCTAGTACCCGATGATGGATAGTATCTGTCACGGTGAGGGTCATCCAAAGGTTGGTGCTGTCCTTCTCTCACTCTTTGCACTTCCTCAAGTCTGGGATCCCCTTCCCTTCAGGTTCTGAGGTTCCCTCCCCACCACCCTGACTGCTGCTTCCAGTCTTCCCTAACAGGGTATCCTCCTTGTCCATTCCACTCTACCTGGTTTGAGATAAGATGGCCTCATTTTTAGCTTTCTTCCCTTATTAGCTAAGGGTTTATTAATGTACATTTCTATAGTGATTTCCCCCAAGTGCTGTATATAATTCAATAAGCAAATACAAAATGAGAGCAATCGCCAAAAATGACATGAAGTATAAATTTTGTTCAAGAATTCTAAAGATGAGCTTTAAGGGAGGCACGAAAAGATTTGTGGTGTAGCAGAAAGAACAGAAAAGTGATGGGTGTGCTATAGTTTCTAAGTCTGCAATGCAAGGAACAAAAGCGAGATTGGGCACAAGGGGGACGAGAAACTGTCCATAGATAATAGAGATGAAGAACAAAGAGTATGGGAAGGTACAAGAAGGAATATCGAAGGGGGAAGATGGGAAGGAGCAAGAGCATGAGTGCATTTAAAAACAATGTACAAAGAACAGAACTGAAGGGCTGTCCCCGGTCTTCCTCGGTCTTCCTCTGTGATGTTGGGCCAGGTTTCCCCTGGCAGTATGTGGTACTTGTAATTTCACCTCACTCCTTTGGATGAGTGGGGCCTCTTAAGTCATTGTCGCAGGTTGTGGACGGTGTGCCCTCCTTGTCAGGGCCATCTGTCCGGTACAGTGTTCTGGTGGCAGTGTTGCCCACCATCACGGGACGCACACTCAAATATAGCTCCATCTGAGGAACTCTAGTTGTAATGTAAGTAACTTCTGGCACAAAAGTCATAGTCACAGCATTTAAACCCTGGGATGGCCCTGACGTGGTGCATCACAACGTTTCGTGTCTGCTCTTCCAAGACATTGCATCCTTCAATATGAGCCCACTGGATTTTTTTCTTCTACCTTTGCCAGTCTGTTTTCTTGTTCCCACTCTCTCCCCAGTCCGAAACATTCTTTCAGCTTGTCTCAGTGCCTGCCTTGCTGCTTGCCATCTACTGGCCGGCTTTTTCTCCTGGCTTCCCAGAATCAGTTGTTTACTGACCATCCTCGACTCTGCTTGTTCCACCAAGCACTTTGAGACTACAACAATGGTAAAAGGAGCTATATACATGACAACCACAATACAATACCATTAACTGCAATGTGAACACTACTTGAAAACCGCATAATCTTCCTAGAAGTTTCTTAAGCTTTGCTTTTTCCTCTGCTTGGGGTGTGTCCTCTAGGTTACCAGCCATGTACTATTTCCAAGGTGGGGTGGCTGTCAGGAAGGATTGCCCTTGCCTATAGGAACCAGCAAAACAAGGTAAGTAACTGCGTCCAATACTTCCAGCCCTTGACAGTACTTTATTTCCCTTGTAGCCACGTTCTTCCTTGTTTCTGCCACCTCCTCTTTCATTCTTAATTTCACCTCCTTCTGCTTCTGTCGCCACCTCCTACTCATGATGTCACCACCTCCTTCTCCTGGTGTACCCACATCTTCTTTCTCATGTTACCATCTGTATCTTCTCCGTTTCACCTACAGCACCTCTTAATCGCTCCCTCTATTGCACTCCAACACAATCGCACTGCTTGTCACTTTTTCTCCAGCAACCCATACTGAGCAAATGGGCCTCTGTGCTCCCTCTGCCTGAGGGGATCTTCCCATGAGGGGCTGCAACTTTGACATCTAATTGCATGAGGGCTGTTGATGGTTCTCCAAGTCCACCTGCAGCTGCTTTGGGCTTAACTTTATGAACCAAGCCTGTAAGAGGCTTGCCTTGAATAGTTTTCCCTCTGTGACCCTCCTTGGTGCTAGTTGTGCTGAACTGCAGTGTTTTGTCTCCCCAGCCTGTGATTTAGAAGCTGGAACATAATGGATAAGTCTTTTGAACTTGATTCCCAAATTGCACTGGGCATGCAGAAAATTAACAATATTGTGTCCTGGGCATGAGAATCTCTTGCCAGGGGAACAGTGCCTTTGAAACTTTGTTTCTGATGCTTGTGAATCTGTTGAGAATCACATGCTGTGCATATAGTCCGTCATCTAGTGGTAATCGCAGAGTATTGCATCTTTTTTCGAAGATCGATAAGGGATGTCGCCATGGACGTGACTGTAACACTATCCCTAATGTGACGTGTAGTGTACCCAATATCCTTCACACGTTTTTTTCTGCCTTTCTGGTTGGTTGATTCATGCCAAGCTCATGTTTCGAGTACTTATTGCTGTTTCCTGCATCTTTTGCGCATCCATTGACGTACTTCTTCGACGATTGTTTGACGAACCTCTTTGACGGCTGTTCCGGTTTTGCCATTTGTGCAAACTGTTGCTGCCTCCGGCGACTCAGCGACTGTTATTGGCCTTGGACTTCAGGCTTCGGCCTTACAGTAAAGAAAGTGGGGACCTGTTTTTGTCTGGACACTTCTTATGCAATGGGGAAATTGCATCCTGGCGACAGGGGCACACATTCTATTTCAAAGGCCAAACACAACCCCTCTGCCTTTGTCGGACTCGTCGAAAAATCCACCGGCACCCGTAGGCCCGTCGAATGTCGCTGCCGACACAGGGTACCAAGACTTCTGTCTCATAGGGTGCCACCTTTAAAAATTTGACGCATGTTTCTGAGGCATCGAAAGACGCACCGAAAAGCATTTCCCTAGTGAAAACTCAAACCAAACTCAGGGAAAAGCATGCCCAGGCTCCTCCTCCTGGGCCGTCAAAAGTCACTTCTTTGCCTTCAGGATATCCCCCAGGACCCTCTGCCTTATCATAGGCCCTCCAAAAATACCTGGTTCCGTTTGATTTAGCCTTCCCTCTTCCAGAAGATTCCTCTTCCTCTGCTTGGACTAGATAAAGGTTTGAAGACTGTATGAACCAAATGTCAAAATGTATTGATTTTTGAGGTAAGTTTGATAACATCCTTAAGAGGTCACATCCCCTTGATGAATGTCCTAGGCCCTTAAAATCTCCTTGGCTTCACACTCCTGCGGCTCATTCTTCTTCTCCTAAACAAAGATTCCCCTGAAGACATTTTTCAAGATGATCATTATGATCAGGACAATGATGTCTACTATGTCCCAGATCAGGGCGATGGTTCCCAGGGCCCTGTTCCTCATGATCCAGCTTCTTGGACCCCAGCAGATGACATGGGAAATTGGCCCATTACCCTTAATCATGAAGCTGAGCCAGATAATATTTTTTGGGACGCTCATCTTGTATCTCAACCCAGGTAGGCTCCCCCTATTGATGATCAAATGCTGTTTAAGACTATACTTTGGAAAGCAGCAGACCATTTTAAAATTGTCTAGCAGGAGGCAGTGCCTGATTCAGACTTTGTTGAGGATATCCTAAATGAAAACATTCCTGTCAGCCATGTCATCCCACTTCTTAATTCTGTTTTAAAGCATATTGCCCCAGCTTTTCTCATGCCCTCCCTTACTCGGGCGGTTAATCCACTGGTCGAGAGGATGTTTCGCCCTGTGCCATCTATTCCATTCCACATCAGGGTACATTCCGTCCCAGACTCCCTAGTCGTTGGCACCACTACAAAACGTGGGGGTATTCCACTGTCTTCCTCTGAATCCCCCCCTAATAAGGACTGCAAAAAACATTACACCCTGGGCAAACGCATCACATCTTCTGCTGCCTACACTTCCCGCATAGCTAACAATGCTACTCTCCTTTCTACCGATAGTGATGTCCAGTGGGGGCTAATGCAAGAGTGTCTGCAGAATGTACCAGGGCCTACTAGCTCACAGCTTCTGACAGTGGTACACGAGGGACGTTGGGTGACACAGAACATATTAAATAACATGCTTGACTCCGCAGAGACTGCGGATAGGGTGTTGGCTAAGGGCACTCTTTTGAAACACAAGGCATGACTTAAAGATTCTGGGTTTAAACCTGAGACACAGGACTCGCTCATTAATAATCCCATCAAGGACTCAGCCCTCTTTGGCAAGGTGGTGGAAGACGCCCTTGAGTCCGCAAATAAGGAGCATAACACTTTGAAGTCTCTTAATCAGATGCCAGCCAAGCCATATTTTCAACGCAGGGTCTTCAATACCCGCTGGTCCTTTCGCAAGCAGTTTTTCCCCGCTCAGCTCAAAGTTCCTATGGGACTGGAGGATCTCCCTGGCATTCCGGCCAGGGATAATCGGGCAACTTTCAGACCCCTCTACAACAAGGTTTTCGGTGTGGCATAGAGGGAGAAATGCATCAACCAGAGGCTCCCCTGCCAGCAAATGATTCGAGTGTTAACATGCTTCACCCACGCATGGGAGGCAATAACCTCAGACCAGTGGGTGCTCAAAACTGTAAGCGTTGGCTATTTTATCGAGTTTCTCCATCGATAGCACCCGTCGAAGAGCAGAAGGCGACCTGCGGAACATCTCCACATCCTTCTGGAAGAAGTACAAACCCTGCTGCAAAAGGGAGAGATCAAGGTTTGTTTGTTTTGTTTGTTTATTTTATTTATATAGCGTGCTTGACCCAGGGGTATCTGGGTGTTTTGAAGTATAATTACATAAGAATAGCAGTCTCTTTGTCAAGGGTGGGATACATACATGCAAGAGGGTAAGGCACATTGGCAGGAAGTGAGTCAATACATTACTACATTAATAGTTGTTGGATACAGAGGGTGGATTTTCATCCATGGGGGAGAACACATAGGCAAAGGGAAAATAAGTTGGGGGAGGGTGAATACATACATCAATCACAGTAGTGATTTAGTTCTCTCTAAGAATCCAATATATGACACTTTTTTTTTTTTTTTTAAATATTTTATTGATTTTATATTTTAGAAAAACAAACGCACAACACAATACAACTGTTAATTATTTACAGAAACCACAAAAGAAAATACAAGAAAGGAAAAAACAGAAAAAAGGAAAAAAAACTCCCCCCACCCCCCATCAAGCCAGAGCTGGCTCCCTTATATCCTCAGTCGGGGCACCGTCAGGAGAAAAATTGTCCGTAGGCACATCTTCAGAATTCTCAGATTCGTCCAAGCCCAAGAATCCAATATATGACACTTCTTCTGAAGTTGTCAAATCTTTGAATGGCCCTGATGTTGGCAGGAAGGGCGTTGCATAATTTGGCGGCTAGGACCGGGAAGCTGGAACCACCAGATCTTTTTAGGTTAAATCTGGCAACTGTCCGGCAGGATGTATCTGTTGATCTTGTGATACGTGTGGAGGATCTCCAGTTACATTTTTCAGTGAGATAAGGGGGGCTGTATGGTGCAGTGCTTTGAAGGTGAGGCAGAAGGATTTAAGTTTGATTTTTTTCATTGATGGAGGGCCATTTGTGTTGTATCCTGGTTGCTGATATATGTTCGTCACGGGTTATATTTAGGGCAGCTCTGAGAGCATTGTTCTGCAAGTTCTGTAGTTTATTAATTACTGATTTATTGGCACCTAAATATAGCCTGTTGTAATAGTCCAATTTGGAACCTATAGGGGCTCTAGCTAGGGTAAGACAACTTTCGGCAGATAGCATAGGTCTGCAAGCTTTTATCAGTTTGCCTGTGTAGGCAGTGGCTGAGGCAGTCATATTTACTTGTTTGCTAAGGTTAGGGGGCGTCTAAATAGAATCCAGGCGTTTTTACTGCTTTGGCTACTGGGAAGTTGTTCCCGTCAATATTGAATACATTATAGTTGAGTCCTAATTTGTTTAGGTTGGCTGAAGAGCCAACTAGCAGTAGTTCAGTTTTATCATCATTCAGGCACAAGCCATGGGTGGCCATCCATGCCTGAATGATGGTGTAGATTTCATTTATCCATAGTACATCTGTGTCGTATGATCCCATAAGGGGTAGGAGTATCTGAGTGTCATCTGCATAGTTAGTGTAGATGACACCCAGACGATCCAGTTTGTCAAACAATGGCTTTGTAAAGATATTGTTCAAAGTGGGTGAGACGCATGAACCTTGGGGCACACCACAGGTGATAAGTATAGGGTCAGCTGCTGCAGGGGGAGAAAAGACTTGCATGGTCCTTTTGTTCAGGAAGGATTGTATCCATGTATGGGCTGAGTTGGAGAAAAAGGTTGCCGTTTTCAGGTGATCAGAGTACCTTATGGTCAGCCAGGTCAAACACTGCTGACAAGTCTAGGAGGAGCAGGAAGGCCACGCCGCCTTTATCTTTCAGGATGTCAATCTGGCTTTTTAGGTTGACCAGGGCAGTTTCTGTCCCATGTTGAGGTCGTAAGCCAGATTGACGAGAGCCTAAGAGTTTGTTGGTTTCAAGGTAGTCCTGGATTTAAAAATATGCAACCATATCCAGGATATTTAGCAGAAAAGGGACCGTAGAGATTGGTCTGTAGATCGTAGGGATGGTGGGGTCTAAAGTTTGTTTTTTGAGTAGTGGGAGTACCCAAGATTCTTTCAGGTTGCTAGATACTACTCCACTAGAGAAGGAGGAGTTGATACGTTTGGTGATGAATGGGGCCAGATCTCTAGCCGCATCCTTAATAACCTGTGCTAGGCAACTGTCACCCTTACAGTTAGATGGTTTCAGAGAGGTAATATTTTTTTTGTATATCTAGTACAGATACATTGGAGAATTTGAAGCCATGAGGCTGTGTGGAGGGGGGTGGAGAGTTCTGAGTTTCCGTAGGGTTGTTGGTAGCTAGTTGAGTGGTAAGAAGTCTGTTTGTTCACAATTTTGGTCTGTAGATGGTAATTTTGTTATTGAGTGCACCTTGGATGTTAGTACACCAAAGTTAGTCTTTTAGGCATGCGTCTGTGGGGGAATTAGGTGTTTCCATTTCTCGCAGGATAGTGAAAAGTTCTTTGGTATTGGTGCCTGCTTGATTTATTCTGTTATTATAAGTCTCGCATTTGGTACGGATGATCTCATTTTTGTATTTAGTGGAGATGTTGTCTAGGTTTGTTTTATTTTCCTAGGAGGGTATTAGTTTCGGTACATTTTCGAGTTTTATTTTTTCTGTGCGGATCATTTTTAGCTTGGGGGTGAACCATGAATTCACATGGGCTCAAGGTTTCCCTTTGCACATTTTGAGGGGTGCTACTGAGTCAATGGCTTAGAGCATAGAGGAGTTATATACATCTACCAGGACGTTAGGGTCACTTGTGTTGGGTAATGCTTTAAGGATCGGGATTACAAGGGGCATGATGGCCTCAACTGTGATGTTCCATTTGTTTCTCGTAGGGCATGAGGGTGCTATAGGACATGTGTTGTTGTGCGCTGGGGCCATAATAAGCTCAAACTCAATAAGATGATGGTCTGTCCAGGCTTGGAGTGTAATCCCTATTACTGAGATGTTACAATTTAAGTCTGCTACCCAATCGAGGGTCCTTCTTTTCTCATGAGCGGGTAGAGTGATTTGTTGAATAAATCCATGATTGGCCAGAGTGTTGGCTAGAGTGTTTGCAGGGATATCATCAAGGTGATTGTAGCCTAGATTGAAGTCTCCTAAAATAAGGGATTGTGATGTGGTTTTAGTGTTATCAGACAATAAGGTCATTATATCTTCTTCGAAAGTGTCTGAAGGGCCATGGGGTCTGTAGATAAGGTGAATAGAGGTGGTACTTTTATGTGAAGTTTGTAATTTCGCTGAGAGGATTTTTCATGATGGTAGTGAAGGTGAGGGGACTAATCTCATGTCAGGCGTGTTCCTGAAGATGAGGGCAATGCCTCCTCCTCTGGAAGTGGGTCTGTCAGCTCTAATGATATAATAGTTGTCCGGTATGGCTAGTAATAGTGTAGCGCCTGCTGCTGCATGCTGCCATGATTCCATTACAGCTAAGAAGTCCAAGTTGTTGGCTAGTATAGTGTCAGCTACATCTGTAGCGTGAGCAACCAGCAACCTTGTATTGATTAAAGCTCCTTTGAGGGTCTGTGTAGGTTTAGCTAACTCAGTATTGCTAGATTTAGTTTGTCTCCATGTTTTTTGGTTGACTGGCAGAGTAGTGTCCATTTTGGCTTGTTTAGACAATATCTGCTAGCTGGAGTGGGCAAGGTTTGTAGGCCGGAGCCTCTTAGGGTGGTTCATTGTGATAATAGGAAGGTTCCTAATTGGGACAGGTGGATAGTGTGTGGGTAGCCTGGAGCAGTCTCTGAGTTTTCTAAGCTTGGTATTGGGGTCCATGGAAGGTAGGTTAGTGGAGGTATTTATAGTACTCGTATAAGTAGGATGCTTAGGTGGTGTTCCCTTATTGGTGTTGGGGATGTTTGTAAATAGTGTGGGTAGGAAGGTGGTAGCTTTAAAGCTGGCATCAAGGATGAGGGAGTTTAGTGCTGGTAGGAATGGGGTGGCCTTGATTCTGTGGTTATTATTGGGAGGGAGCATGATGCTGTTTGACTGTGGAACAAGCAATGTAATGCAGTGGGCAATTAGTACGAACATAGATAGTATGGGGGTATGGTGTGTGGCAAAGGCATAATGCACTAAGTGAAGCCAAGTGCGCTAGAAAAGTAGGCAGGGCTGATAGGATATCACTTTAAGGTCATGCAGGAAAGTAGGCTAGTCTAACAAAAAATCACTTGGTCTGGCTAGTTGGTGAAGTGGGCAGGCATGGAATAATTATATATTCACTTGTATACAATATATGCTAATTTGGGTAAAAAGGTACATGCTCAGAACCAACAAATAATCACGTCAAGTAGATCCTATCGAGAGCATGGATTCAATTAGGTTAAAAACTGTTCACTAAGTAGGAATAGATTAGCATAGGTATACTAGCCAAATATACTTAGACAAAAGGTCATCCCAGATCTTCAGGTAAACAAGCAGTATTTATTCAATATACTTCCTTGTACCAAAAAGGATCTACCCATGCGCCCTGTATTAGATCTGCATCCTGCAAACCAGTATGTCAAGCCTCAAAAGTTTAGGATGACAACTGAAGCAAGGAGATTACATGGCCACCTTTGATATGAAGATACATACTTTTATATTTCAATGTTGACAACGCACAGAAGGTACCTCAGGTTCAAGATAGAGAACACTCGCTATCAGTTAAAAGTATTCCCCTTCAGCATTGCCTCCGCTCCGATGGTGTTTACCAAGATACTAGCAGTGGCGGCAGCTCATTTGCGCAGGCAGTCCATTCCAGTGTACCCTTATCTCAACAACTGGCTCATAACTGGAGACTTGCACCGGACATGTCTGAATAACACCCAAAAGACTACAGATATTCTTTTCAGCCTGGGGTTCTCAATCAATGAGAAAAAGTCAAGCCTGGTCCCCAGTCAAATCAAACAATTTCTGGGGCCCTTAATTCGGACACAAGACGGGCTCCTCCAACGAGAGGGTTCAAAACCTGCTGTTCCAGATCCCTCAATATGTGGCCAGTCGTTAGGTAACCATATGGAAAGCCATGCGGCTGTTAGGGGTGACATCCTGCCTCGGCCTGGTTCCAAATGCCAGTCTGTGCATGCACCTTATGCAGAAGTAGCTATCGAGCCAATGGTGTCAGCCACGCGGTCATTGGGACGGCCTTATTCAGTCTTTGCAGTGGTGGTCGAAGGAGAACCTTCTGAAAAGGAAACCCTGCACCACTCCCACAGTAGAAGCCACTCTCAACACAGACACATCGCTGTCGTGATGGGGAGCATACCTCCTACACCAGACCATGCACGGCATTTGGTCCTAATCAGTAGCAAACAAATATATCAATCTGTTGGAATTACTTGCTCTGTTCAAAGCCCTAAGAGCCTTTCAGACACAACTACAAGGGAAAACCATTCTGATCCTTAGACAGCCCTACAGCCGTGTATTATCCAAACAAAATCAGCCATTCACTCTCCAGGGATGTCCAAACTGTCACAGGGCATTTGGAAATGGGCACTCAAACACATGATCCTCATGTCACAACATATTCCAGGGGAACACAATATTTTGGCAGACGTGCTCAGCAGAGACTTGCAGCTACTTGCACAACACAAGTTGTGCTTGCAAGAACACATTTTACATAACGCCTTTGCATAATGGGGTCATCCAGACATCGACCTTTTTGCAACACTGGGGAAGGCACAATGCCCAGACTACACCTCCAGGTACTTCTAGAGGAAGCCCAAAGGGAACGCTTTCTGGATAACATGGTCAGGGACATTTGCCTACGCATTTCTCCCAGTTCCTCTGCTCAACAGGATAGTTCACAAGATGCACAAGGAACATGTTACACTTATCCTGATTGCACCAATGTGGGCTCGTCAGCCTTGGTTCTCACATCTCATGTGAACGCCACTTCCCCTCTGATGAAACTGCCTTGCACGTACAGCATGCTTTCCCAGAACCAGCAGACAACTCTGCCCCCATGCCCTCAAACGCTCAACTTAGCAGCATGGCTCCTAAAGTCATAATTTGGGCATCTCCAACTACCTCAAAGAATTATGGACATTCTTAAAGAGGCACGTAAACCTAACACTAGACAAGGTTATTCCAGTAAATGGAAACGTTTTGTCATTTGGTGCAGTAGTAGAAACAACCCTATTGACTGTTCACCTACACACATAGGGCCTCATTACGAGTCTGGGCCAAAATCGGCAGTAACTTTGCTGTAGCGGAATTAGCGTTGGAACAGCTGAATAACTGCTGTTTTCCAAACTGGCAGGCGCAGTAACGGTAATTCTGCTTAGCAGATTTACCACCGAAAACCCATTACACAGTGACATTTCTGCCAATAATCAGCAGAATTTCTGTTACCGCCATGCCGGTCAGCGGAAATTCGTCAACACGAAAAAAGGAAGCACAGCGGAGGCCATCTTAGAAATCACATTCCGTCAACTATATGGACAGAGGTGGGCCATCCAAACACCCAGACAATTCCAACAATACATGAGCAAAGGGCAAAAGCAGGGTGCCAGATGTGAGTCTGTGTGAGCCAACATTCTCGTAGCAGGAGCTGACTGTACTAGCAGAGCAAGTGGTTGCCCACTCTGAGGAGCTATATGGTGCCCAAAACCGCAAGACCATTCAACAGTGGAAAACCACCATACAGGCTGAGATCGGGGACAAGGTGGTGGCCGTAGGCCATGTCTAACGCAAGATCAATGACATGAAGAAGCGATGGAATGACCTTAAGGCCAGGGCCAGGAGCCTAATATCCCTCCCCTGGCGGGTGACAGCTGCCACAATAGAACCACTGCAACTTACACCCTGGGAGGAAATGGTTAGTGGCATCTTGCACATGGCTGGGATCAAGGGCGTGGGCATGGCTGAGTTTGGAGCCAGCAGCCAGGGAGAATCTGGTGAGTTCCTGAGGGAAATATGGTCCTATACATGGCCAACCCTGCAGGCATTCACAAACACACAGACTGCCATGCATGCAAGCAACAAGAACCCCAGCAAAGCATACAGAATCCATGTGAAGCATCAGGCCACAATGACATGAGTCAGTGAAGCATTGACCCCCCCCCCCCTTACGTGACACCCAGGTAGGAAGTGGAGGGATGACCTAGCCAAGAATCACCATTGCAACGCTAGTTAAAAGGTACAGTGCACATCCACATTGCACATCACAACCACCCCTTACCCGCACAGTGGTCACCCATGCACAGGTAACATAGCCATCATGCAACCATTTGACAATCCCATGTCCATGAATGCACATCAGTGGATGATTGTGTCAGACCCATGAACCCATCAGCTGCAATGCTCCATGTAGACACAAATTGATGAATCCATGCCCAACCTTATGTCCACCTGACTCAGAGACAACTAAATGCACTGCAATCACCTTACCAGAAATCAAGTGTTTGGGAGAAGCTGGACCCCCACCAGGGCAGTGGGGGCCAGCAGCCACACCCTCGCCATCTATGGGAGACCCCAACACCTCCCATATGGCCCCCAGCAATGCAACAGAGACCCCAGCAGGCAGCCACATGTTCCAAACTGCGTTTATTCCTGGGCAGCAAAAAAGAAAAAAAACACGCAGAGCATCGTGCACATCGAGAGTTCTGGCGCCGTCTCCCCAGGGGCTGGCTTGCAAGCCAGCTTTGTAATCACACAGCAGGCTGACCTCGCAGAATTGGATCAGCTCCCAGAAACCTATCTCCTCCTGCTATTGGCTGCTAAGTGATAGGTTACCTATGTAGCCCTTATAGAGAGCCTGACAATTGGATGTTAGCCTTTTGCGTCAGTGGGTTGGTTTAGCTGTGCCAGCCCCCCATTACCTAATTCTAACTTGTTGCATTATGACTTTGTTCCCATAACTTTTTAGCTGAAGCAAGCATTTCGCACCTGAGCTCTGAGCGCTCATTGGCTGGGCTGAGCCATTCTTGTTACAATTATGTTTCAAATGTTGTGCGAGTCTTTGTGAAAATGTCTTTCTTTCCCAGAAAGAAAAGAAAAAAAACACACTGGGTTGCCGTGGTTTACTCGCATTTGTGGAGAATTAAAAATGTTTGTCTGCAGAAAGCAATCTTATCTTGAATGCGTGACCTTGGCTGCTCGTGGGTTTTGCAAGGAGCATTGCTGAAGGCTTCTGCAGCCAGTGTTCAGTGAGAGAAATGAACTTGGCTGTAATTTTCCTGAAACATGGCTTTACACTGTGCAATTAGACCATGTTAATTCATATAGGCATTTGCAAGCCTTTAAACAGGGATTTATGTGTTTGTAGATTCTGATACTGCAGCATTGATTCTAATGTAGCATGGAAGTTGCACTGTTGGTGAAGTGGGTGTGTATCAGCATATTTGTCACCCATGGGTGCGCTGGGGCCTGGTTCAAATGATAAGTGCGCTCCTTGTTCTTCCTGCTATTCTTCTGTATATGCGGCTGGGGTGTGGGGGCATGGGTTTGATCTCGATTTTCCCTCTTCACAAGCATCAACAGTCTAGACGCACATTTGGACAGGACACCCTGTAGGTCAACCCATCCCAGGGTTGCACGTCAAAAGCAAGCAGGGCACCCCACACCTGAAACCTGGTTGCCCAGATGCAAGGCATGCTACGAACACAGTGGCTGACACATCATGCATGTCCCTCCCCAGGAGGCCCAACACACAGTGATGACATAGTACAAGTGACAGTGAATGTTGAATAACCATGCACCTCAGCCCAAAAGTGGGAATACACATTTCAATTTTCCCCAACAGGCATAAGACACCCAGAAAACAACTGAGGTGGCCGGACGATCCACGACACCTGCATCAACCAATGTCAGCAAGCAGCCCAGCCAAGGCAGTTTGGGGAGTGGGAGTGTGCCACCGAAGAAAAGTCACCATGTAAGCGTGTCTTCTTCGGATACACTGACCGTTGAGAAGGACACGGCCATGGAGCCTCCACAGATCCAATTTGTGGAAGCAGCGTCACCAGCAACAGGGCCAAACACCAACACAGCTGGGGCGACTGCGGACTCACACGTGAGCCATTCGGGGATGACAGCCTGCAATCCCAGCAGGCCACTGCAGGCACAGGAGACGTGCTGTCTGGGTCTGCATCCCCAGCTTCAAACCAGCCACATTTCCCCATCCGCCAATTCTCACCACAATCCCCCCCCCTGCGCAGCCTCTCCCCACTGGGCACACCACCTTTTCATCGGTCATCCTGCCATGCCCTACATCATGACCAGGAGTCTGCCACTGATGAGCAGGCTGAGACATACGCCATAGCCAGTGCGGGGCACCACACTGCAGTCCATCTGGTATCGTTTAGACAGGATGGAGCAGAGGCAGGCAGAGATTTGCGCCATAGCCCAAGAACAATTGGGGCATTCACAGGCTATGCAGGATTGCATTCAGGGGACATGTAGACTGTTGTCCAGGTCCATAAACAGTTTGTGCAGGAGCATGGTGTGCACCAATGCCAGTCAGTGTCTCACAAGCCCAGAGGGTGCAGGAGCTGGCAGAACAGTAGTCATCCTCCCACGAGGCCATGGCCAGAGCCATTCACCTCACCATTGTTCATCTCCGGGGAAACGTGCAGGGGAGTTTGCAGTCCGTGACCCCTACTGAGTGGTCATTGATAAGCACCCCACCTTGGCGCTCACAGCGCTGTGCATCACATGCTGCAAAGCCAGCGCACAAAGGAGAAAAGAGGAAGCGCTTTTGGGGATGGGTGATGGTATTGGGGCTAGGATGTGGGGTGGGTGATGAAGTTGAGGATGGGGGTTCCGGTTCATTGTGATTTTACTGAAAAATGATTCTATTGATTTACTGAATTTTTTTTGTTGACAGGGTCACCTTACCAAGTCCCCCATTTCCATGTGTTTTTTTTTGTTTAACCACGACGTTAATTCATGTATGTCCACATCATGAACATTAACAGAGCATTTGCATAGATTGTTTTAGCTTTGCTCCGTAACATTAAATAGTCACAACCATGACTGCTAGCCCTCAAATCCCCCACCCATACACCCTCCCTCACAACTAGTCCATGTGTAGCAGCTCCTTGTGTCCTCTTCTTTGGCTCAGTCCTCCTCTTCCAGTAGAATCCTAAGCATCCTCTGTCTCTTTGGAATGTATAGTTGTGTATAATCCTTAAGTGCGTAAGCAAGAAAGGGCGACCAAACTTTATTAAATTTCCCCAACGTAACGCGTATTATTGCTGTCATTTCTTCCACATGTACAGTGTCCCAGATTGCATAGTACCACTGTATGATAGATGGCGGTTCCTTATGCTTCCTCTGTTTCACTATGCAACGTCTCACACTCATTAATAGGTTTGCCCACAGTGTCTCAACCCTCCCTCCCAATCGGCGGTCGCCATCAGGTCGGATGCTCAGAAGCGCCATTGCCGCATCTGGTTCCATGTTCACTCCCAATATCCTGACCACCTGTGATTTCACCTCCTGCCAGAAATGCTTGAGTTGCGGGCAGCCCCACCAAATCAATTCTGGGGTGCCCTCCTCCCCACATGCCCACCAGCATAGCAGTGTGTTTGAGCTATACATTTTATGCAGTTTGTCTGGGGTATAATGCCACTGGTGTAGCATCTTATATATGGGCTATACCATCCCTCCAAGGCCTTATCCCATTTCTTATCCGTGAATACCTTCCCTAGCACCTTCTCCCACCTTCCCCTCACCTCCCTGCTATCCCAATCTTCCTTGTCTAACAGGATCTTGTAGATACCCGATATTAAGCCCTTGTTATGTACAGTGGATGCCATCAGCTTTTCCCAGTCCGTCCGTTCCCTTGTGGGCTCCCCCATTATTGTTGGGGCACCCGCCCAGTGTTTTATCTGTGTCATGACCCTTGCCCCTGGCCCTCAGCCTTCCAGTTAGGGCCAGGTGAAAGGCCTTAACCTTATCCAAGACTCTCTTGGAGTCAGTCCTGGCGCCTTTGGCGCCAGGCTCATAACCATCATGAAGACCAACAATCGAATGGTACTATTTACTTGGGACTATTTAACTTGGCGGGTCGGGGGGAGGGGGGGAGTTCAGCCAACATGGAGGCACACACATAGCTCGGTTACAAGGAACTGAGCTATGCGGTATAGTCTTTTGGGTGTGGCAGGCCTGGGACTACTTTACCTGGACTACTTTGGGTGTGGCAGGCCTGGGACTATTTTACCTGGACTACTTTACCTGAGACTATTTAAACCACTCCCAAACAGCAGAACATGCTTTGCGTTATTCTGCTGTGGGCAGCGTAACGCTCACCGTGTCCAGTTCTTTGATGCCAGGTTACCTGAAACCAAGGACCTGCAGAGAGAGAAAGAACACTACGAAACTTACCTGGAACAGTATCCGTCTTCAATCCATCACTGACTTCATTTCCACTCACCTGAAGGTACAAACTCCATCATCAGGCACTGCATGCATCCTGGAATACCATAACCTGGAAAGAGGAGAAAGAAAAACAGCATTAGTAAGCGTTTACTCACGTTTCCTCCCGAATGAAGAAAGCCACACAATACTTACCTGGGTAGTCATCTCCTGGTCAGTATCATTGCTGGAATATTACGGCGCTCGGCGAGGAACAAAGCAACCTGCAAGGAGAGAAAAGACACAGGTTAGCAATATAAAAGACGAAACAGCAACGCGCATCGCGCATTGCTCACCGGACAGCATCGCGCACACCGCGCTTTCGCCTACCGGCCCATGCTCATCTTCAAACTGCATGACAACACCAATACCTTTCCATACCTAAAAGGAAAGAAGCAAGACATTATTATTCGAACTAAGAGGAACATAAGAACTGCATATAAAGACTGTAAAGCAGCAAACCCACGGAGTAGCAGCAGGCCTGGATTCCCACAGGGGGGCTTGCACCAGTGAAGTAACTTGGTCGCTGCTCGCCCTCAATTACGCGCCAATGCCACGAGGAGCAGGACGGAGAATCCACCTTTTACAATATTAAGGTGAGGAGAAGGCCCAAGGAGGAGGAAGGAGTTGAGGCCAAGGGAGGTGGGAAAAGACAATCTGGTATTGAATCCAGCTCTCCTATATTGCAGACCCATCTTTAACCAGAGGTATTACCAAGGGTCCGGGAGAGGGTTTGAGAGTGCAAATTATCCAACCAGGGCTGGGTGGCGTCCCCGTGTATACCAGGTGAGCGTAACAATCTGTTGGTAAACGAATAAGTCTTCCCTCCCAAGCTCGTATCCCCCACAGCAGTTTTCAAAATTACCTGAGCTGATTCCCTTCATAGAGGTCCCCAATCTCCCTCGCCCCTCCCGCTATCCACCAATTGAAACTGTTAGAGTCCATTCCTGTTGGGAAAGCAGGATTACGAAAGATAGACATTTGCGCTATGGCTATGGCACTACCTTAAGTTTCTTATTCAGCTGCTCCCAGATCATCAAGGTATTCCGTGCGATTGGGTTTTCTAAAAGTCCTCCTGGCCTCTCCTCCTTTCTCATCCATGGCATTTCCAAAGGAATTCACCCGCCACAGCCTGTTCCATGCACACCCAGTGTTTCTGATTGCCCTCCCTCCCCCAAATCACAATGGCCCTCAGCTGCACTGCCTGAGGGTATTTCAGCATATTGGGGCATCCCACTCTCCCCTGACTCTTGCTCCTTGTAGGGTTCTTATCCCTATGCAGGGTTTCTTCCCATTCAATATGAAGTCCATAATGCTCTCCTGAATATACTTGATCAGCTTCCCTGGCAAGGGCAGAGGAATTGCATGGAAGAGGTAGAGCAGGAGGGGGAGTACATACATTTTCAGTGGCAATTCTTCCTAGCCATGACACATACATCCCCCTCGACCGTGCAAGGTCAGCTTTGATTTGTTTCACTAGTGGGGGTAATTCGTCCCAATTATCTGTTTTATGGTAGGCATCAGGTTCACCCCCATATATTTAACCGGACCTGCCGCCCACCTTAGCGTTCCTGCTCTGTCTACCCCACTGATAAGTTCAGTATCTCTGACTTTGAGTAGTTTACTTTGAATCCGGACACCTCTGAGAAGGCCTGTATCTCTCCGATAGTTGCCGGCAATGATGTTTCCGGTTTGGTAACCATGAGGACCACATCATCAGCAAACAGGCCTATTTTGTAGTGTGCATTCGCCCATCTCACTCCCTGCACCTCCCTGTTTTCCCCTCACCCTCTGCGCAAAGGGCTCCATCACTAACGCGAAGAGCAGAGGGGACAATGGACACCCTTGTTTCATTCCCCATCTGATCGAGAAATGAACGGTGAGCCCCCATTTACTTTGAACCTGGCTTGGGGGTTCTGGTAGTTTGCCAGAACGATTTTCAGAAAGTTGGGCCCCACTCCCACCTTACTCAGTGTTTGGGTCATGACGCCCCAGTTAATGCAATCAAACGCCTTTAAGACATTTAGCATTAATAGACAGGTGGGTGTACACCTTCCCCCCCTTGCAGCCTTATCGATTATGTGTAGTACCGTCCTTATATTATCAAATGTGTTCCGACCCTGGAGGAACCCTGATTGGTCTTGAGCTATTCAGTTCAGGAGTACCCTTTCCAGTCTACCTGCCAGAACCCTTGTGTACAGCTTGGCCTCCACATTGATAAGTGCTATCGGGCGGTAAGAGGATCATTGGTGCAGGATTTTACTGGCTTTGGGATGAGAGTGATGTGTGCCATTTCCATTGATAGTGAGATCTCACCCCTATCATGAAAATTGTTAAAAATACCCCAGCTGGTTGGCCACCAGGGGGCGCACAGATGAACGGCACCTCTGTGTGAGCTCTGACCTGAGGTCCCAGAAAAGTGGATTGAGCCCCCACTTCAGACGCCCCCTCAAGTATATTTGACGGAAAGTGCAGGGGGATGATGTCTAGCCTCACATGAGAAAAAACCCGACAAAAATCGCGCAAGGTATCGCAGAGAAAAATCGATGTCCCTGATTCCCTATCCAGCTGTGTAACACACGTGAATATCAGCGAAACCGGAGGTGAATTGAAACTCGTACGGAGATGGGAACAACTTGGAGCGAAGCTGGGACACGGCATGGAGAGGGGCATTGATCACGTCATCAGAAGTGCTAGTGCTGAGCAGAGAGAGACAATTATCAACCACCAACGACACGTACGTTGCAGCGTACCTATACGGTGAGTCACACTTAGCCCCAAACCAAAACGAACTGCAGCCCTGGCCGCCCAAGCCCCGGACCACACAGCGGTGTCGGGCAAATACACTCGGCATCCTATCTTGGAGAGTGCACAGCGCTGAACTGGATTTATTGCTGGAGTTAGCGCCTGGCCCCACGGGCGCTGGGGGTTCCTCCCAAGCAGTGGCAGCGTGGGCGGGGCGGCCGCGGAGGCCAAGAGACTGTACCCCTGGGACCGTGATGCTCTGACGGGAAAAGACTGCCTCCTTGCGGGGCGAGCGGACCCGGGCACGAGGGTCAGCTCGAGAGGCCGGCGTGTACCCTGTGGACTACAACAGGATACCCTCTCTGGTCACACGCAATCCCGGCCTAGCCAACACCTCCTACACGCGTAAATCTAATATAAAGACTGTTACATCGCATAACATGCCAAGCTCCATGCCCGAATGGAGAACAGAGGCTCCACACGCGGGAACGCATAGAGCATACGGCAAGGGGTGGAAGATACGCAATCAGCACACCGTGAACCCCCCCCGCAACAGTGAGATCTGACGGGGACACAGAAAAGTCTCAAAACAAAGGTGAGTCCCTTATTGGAGTGCTCCCCCCAAGAGACCACTACTTAGTGAGACGTAAGAGACATCTCCGCGGAGACAACAACATAAGACGAATCATCTAGACTGAGGGTTGGGCCCCCATTCCTGGGGCGTGTGCCTCCTCATATACTTCCTCGGTGGTGGTGCCACCTCAATCCAAAATTTGGAAGAAGACACTGGACGGCGTGAATCAGGTACATGAACACACAACAGAAACTAGCCACCTACGCATATAACCCGACGACTCTTCACTCCGCTGGCCCCGGGATGACATCTACACCGACTCCGAGTGCCGAAATTGCTGCCACAAAAGGTGATATAGCGGCCCTATTGACAGAAATAAAAAACATGGGTGCCAATATCGGCGGTAAAATTGATACTCACGCAACGGCTGGATAGCATAGAAGATAGGGTCGAAGGAGTGGAGAACAACCAAGCCTCCATAGACACCTTAGAAACGCAACTGGCTCATAGAATAACGAGTCTGGAGCAGAAAGAGGAGGAGGTCAAACTTGATGGATGACTTAGAAAATCGGGAGAAAAGAAACAACGTGCGCATTTTCCTAATTCCAGAACAAGAAGGGGAGATGGAGGAAGACCTCAAGGCGACGCTTCACAATATCATTCAACTCCTCGTAGCAGACGATGCCATTGATGAACCTAAAATGGAGCGCATCCACAGAGCAGGTGGCCCACCTGGGGGCCCAATAACGGTCCTTGTGTGATTCCACTGATACCGAGATAAAGCCAGAGTGTTGGAGAAGGCGAGAAGTGGAGGCACCATCATCCTAGAGGGAGCACAAATAGCGATATATCAAGATCTCTCCTCCTTGACTTTAGCTCTCAGGAAAATGTGTAGACCCCTCACAAAGGGGCTGAAAGAACGAGACACCCGCTACAGATGGGGCTACCCCTTCTCCCTCTCCTTTGAACATGACGGCACAAGGATTAGACTGAGCTCAGAGAAAGACATCAAGGCGTGCATATCGGACTTACTTGGAGCACACGATCATGAAGATCGACAGGAACTCGCAAGGGAGGGGAGGGCATGGCATATCCAAGGTTCAAGGCGAAAAAAAGATGAAAGGATCGAGTAAATATTGCAGAGGCAACATCTCACCTGATGGCGACAACTGACTTCTGACAACCATGGTATTTTTAAGGTATATGTTGCCCAATAATAACGAGCATAGACATTGCTTGAGCTAAGATCTCAGTGACTGATGTTCGAACTGAAACCGCATAGCGATTATTTTTGTAACGGTCCCCACTTGTGGTTCGATACTGGGCCAGTGCCATCAACTGAACCCGATCAAACGCCACCATATGGGGGGAGGGAAGCGGGGGGGACATGTGCAAGGGGAAATATTGAAGAATGGGTTAGTGCAGAACAAAGAATGAACAAAAATGTGACTTGGTTACTTGAAATTAGAAGAAACCGGCGGAAACAAATGTATAGTGTGCATAACCTTGGATCATACAATGATGGCGACCGCTGAATCTGATAGCAGGGGCTCCATAAGGGTGGGAACGCTTAATGTCAAGGGTCTTAACTCACCGACTAAAAGATCGCTGGTGTACAGAGAATTTCATCAAACTAAAATTGACATTCTTCTTTTACAAGAGACTAAGTACATGAAGGGTGATGAGAGGCCCATATTGGGGAAACGAAGCAGAATAGAATTCTGGGGTTCTGTCCCACTGAGAAAGGGAGGAGTGGGAATTCTCATCAGGAAGGGAATTGCCTTCAAAACTAGCAAGATCTGGTCAGACATGGGAGGCCGGGCTTTACTAGTGACAGGATCCATTGGAAATGTGCCTGCCACAATCGCCACAATCTATGCCCCCAATGTGAATCAGACGAAATTTCTTTCCAAAACAATTCCCAAAATCATACTAGAATCCTCTGGTCATGTCATCCTAGGAGGTGACTTCAATATATGGGCTGCCACCATACTAGATTGCAAAACTGCTAATCCTACAACACCAGAGAGGCACACACTAGTGTCGCAGAGATGATGGACTTGTATGGAATGAATGATGTATGGGGACAAATGCACCCCTATGAGAGAGCCTACACGTTCTTTTCAGCCCCTCATAACACCTTTACCAGCATTGATTACATGTCCCTCACCAAAGAATTTTGTAACCAATCAACGCACTCAAAGATCACCCCAATCACATGGTCTGATCACAACATGGTCATCACCGACATCCAATGGGAGCACTTACCGCATAAAAGCGGGAAATGGAGGTGTAATTAGACTCTGTGGAAAGACCCTATCTTCAAGACGGAGATGGAAATGGAAATTACTGAATACTTTAAACTTAACAATACAGGGGAGGTCTACAAACAGGGAGTCTGGGAAAGAGATAAAGAGGCCAAAAAAGGAAACATACCAGACCATGTCAAGATAGATGAGGCAAGGAAAAAAAGAGAAGAACTTCGCCTCCTAGAGCACGATCAAATAGCCCGCAAACTCCTATTATTAAAACAAAGGTTCTATAAGAAAGGGGATAAAGCAGACGCAATACTGGCGGCCAGGTTGAAGCAACAGCGAGCAGAACGCACAGTCCAAGAGACAGTAGATGGGGGGGGCCCGATACAGATATTAGTGAAACCACTATCCCTGAATCCTTCATCAATTTCTATGAAGTATTATATACCCCGGAGACACTCCCAGACCCGCGCGACTTTGAGTCATATCTAGATAATATTGTAATGCCCAAAATAACCCCCGCTGAGTCGGCCTGCCTGGAAACCCCCATAACAGGAGAATAGATACAAAATGCGATAAAAAGATTAACCCTAGGCAAATCCCCAGGAGAGGATGGATATACGGCTGGCTTTTACAAGTCCTTCAGTACTCAACTCACCCCCTTTCTGGTTGAACTAATTAATGAAATCCTGGAAACAGGTAAACAGCCAGACTCCTTCGTCAGAGCCCTTATTACAGCAATCCCAAAGGAAGGAAAAGACCCCAAAAAATGTGGATCATATCGCCCTGTATCTCTACTAAATGTAGACGCCAAAATCTATACAAGAGTCCTTGCCGCCAGAATTGAATTATATATGCCCCATCTTATCCACCCTGATCAAGTGGGCTTCATATTGGGCCGACAGGGGGCCGACACTATGCGCAAGACACTACACCTAATACATGCCTCCTCGAATATGAACGGAGATCCTGCCTTGCTCTCCATCGATGCAAAAAAGGCCTTGATAGGCTCAACTGGGACTTCCTAATGTCCCTCCTATGCAAGAGCGGCATAGGGCCCACATTCAGGAAGGGAATCCAGGCGGTATATCCGACACCTAGAGCGTCGGTATCGGTCAACGGAGAATATTCCAGGTGGTTCGATCTAAAGAGAGGTACCAGGCAGGGATGGCCCCTGTCAGCCACCTTGTTTGCTCTCTCACTTGAGCCACTGGCACAAAAGATGAGAACAGATACTGAGGTAGAGGGAATGCATCTAGGCCAGGTCGAGAACAAAGTGGCACTTTATGCCGATGATATACTCCTCCACGTGATCAATCCAGAAACGTCGATTCCCAGAGCCATATCCCTCCTTGAGGAATACGGCCACATTTCTGGTTTTAAGATTAACCGAACCAAGTCAATTTTGTTCCCTCTAAAAGGGTCTGCAGAAGAAAACGAGACCAAGTATTCCTCCCTTGCCTTTTCATCGAACATGACAAGTTACAATATCTAGGGATACAAATTACAAAGCACATAGAAACCTTATACGAAGCCAACTTTCCCAAACTCCTTGAAAACCTCCATGTGGACCTGGCTAGATGGAACAAATTGACAATATCTTGGCTAGGGCGCCTCAACGCTATAAAAATGGTCTGCCTCCCTAGATTTCTGTACCCCTTTCAAATGCTACCCATCAAAACCCCAAAGGACTATTTTAAGGAGATTAAGAAGGCGATCCTAAAATTCCTGTGGCAAGGAAAAAAGGCTAGAATAGCATATGACACATTGACACTGCCCAAGGACAAAGGCGGGGTAGGCCTCCCGGACCTCAAACGATACTATGAAGCAGCCCAATTACGGGTACTCATCCCTCACCTACGCATCTTCCTCGTCGAGGGGTGAGGGCAGGAGCCCCCCCAGCCCAGCAGAGGATCCAGGCTCCAGCGCAACACGGACAGGGCCTGCCTGACCCTGTCCCCCTACAGCGCCTGACTTGCCCATGCCGGGCGCGAAGCGGCGCGAAACCGAGGCTGAGCCTCGATCACATCAGCTGGTTCCGCCGGCAGGCGGATTCGCCGGCGGCCAGCACTAAGGCCACACAAAGGCCTGTTCCTGCGCCCCAGATCCCCCATTCCATCTTCCTCGTCGAGGGGTGAGGGCAGGAGCCCCCCCAGCCCAGCAGAGGATCCAGGCTCCAGCGCAACACGGACAGGGCCTGCCTGACCCTGTCCCCCTACAGCGCCTGACTTGCCCATGCCGGGCGCGAAGCGGCGCGAAACCGAGGCTGAGCCTCGATCACATCAGCTGGTTCCGCCGGCAGGCGGATTCGCCGGCGGCCAGCACTAAGGCCACACAAAGGCCTGTTCCTGCGCCTGTTACGCGCATGGGAGCGCGGCGTGGCCACCCCCCCTGCACAAATTTTCTACACTCCAACCGATACACTTCCACCCGGACAATGAAGAACGTACTGTAAGTACTTGCCAGCACCGGAGACACCACTGTATGTTTAAACCCTAACTGACTCTATTGAAATCTGCTATATTGTTCCTATATTGTGCCTTTTGGTCGCCTACAGACCATCTAGCCTGCTATATTGTGCCTTTTGGTCGCCTACAGACCATCTAGTCTGCTATATTGTGCCTTTTGGTCGCCTACAGACCATCTAGTCTGCTATATTGTGCCCTGGTGCATACATTTAACATGTACTTTTCCTATACGCCTCAGTTTAGAATGTGCCTATCTGCTAGCCTCTGTGCCTAGTCCATTGACCACCGTGCCCTCTGTACCGACTCTGACCTGACTACCTGCCCTCCTGCCTATCCCGACCCAGTCGGCTCCCACCTCACCTCAAACTACTCTATTACTACCACCTAGTCAACCTCGGCCAACTACACCCGGGTCTTACTCTGACCACCCATGGCAAACTTCTACTTAGCCTCGCTCACTCTAACAGCTACACTCGCCCTGCTCCACCTCAACAACACTACCCACCACAAACCCCTTCCGCAATCACTCCCAACCCAACTTACTATGGGCTTTTTGGAGGCCCAACATACTGACAAGCCCGACGCCCTCAGTCCTATAGAATGGATCCGCCGATTTGCTGCTCCACCCACTCCTTGGAACCCATGCACATTAAAAGACAGAAACCTGAGACTCGGCTCTCGGTTCATAACCCCCAAAACACTCGCCAAAAAACACTCCTTTCATCCCGCACACATTCAAGCAAACTCCGCTCAAACCTTGAACATCACCCAATCAGCCCTCTTGAGTACATCTGAACAACCACTAATCAAGGGCGCCCTTGTCAATGCCCGCTCCCTGGTCGCCCATGCGCTAGATATCGCAGACTTCATCTCTGTCAACAATCTACACTTCCTGGCTATCTCGGAAACTTGGCTGCACCAAGCAGCAGGCCCAGCCTTATCCCTCGCCATCCCAGAAGGTTATTCAATACTAAGGAAAGACCGGGACACAGGCAAAGGAGGAGGAGTAGCCTTCATCGCTAAAACATCCCTTGGACTTAGATTAATCCCGCCGCCTAGCTTCCGATCTGCAGAACTTCTGTCAGCTAAGCTCCAACTCTCTGCCACACAAACCATACTATTACACCTCCTTTACAGACCTCCAGGCCCCATCACCACATTTGAGGAAGAGATATCTGACCTCTTGACCACCAACACCAAAACAGGATCTCAAATTATCCTTCTTGGCGACCTCAACCTCGGTCTCGGCGACCCAAACGATACCAATGCACTCTCCCTGGAAAGCACCATCTCCCAACTAGGGTTCAAGCTTAGAATCACAGACCCTACCCACAACAAAGGCAGGACCCTGGACTGGCTAGCGGATCTCAACTGCTCTACGACCATTACAAAAAACGAGCAAACTGCTTGGTCTGACCACCACGCCATCTCCTTCTCCATACAAGGGAATTCACAACCAAACTCTCCAACCCCTACCATCCCCCAAACCCTCACCAGAAACAACCGCAACATTACTTTACAAAACCTCTGCCCACTTATAGACAATATCTGTACCCCTACAAACTACGCCAACCTAGATGCAGAGAAACTCGCTGACCTCTACAACAAAACGTTAGAATCAGCAATAGACACCATCGCCCCACTCAAACTCACCAAAGCCAAACCGGCAGCTCATATGAACAAATGGTTCACACCAGAGCTAAAAATCCTCCGAAACTCCAAACGAGCCGCAGAAGCCACCTGGAGAAAAATGCCCAACCTTTCCAACAAAACTCAACTCTCGATAGCAGCCACCACCTACAAAACTGCTATCCTTAAGGCCAAAAAAGAGACATATGATAACAGAATTGAGAACGCCAAATCCAAAACAAAAGAGCTCTTCAATATCCTTAGGGAACTCGAATCCCCCCCCACTCTGGCTGAAACCTGCGTGAAAGATGCAGACTGGTGTGAGAGGATTCAAAAAGCCCTTGCAGACAAAATCACCATGTTACAATCCAAAATCGAACTGAAAAAGCTCAGCCTATCCAAAAAAACAAACCACCCTCCGCCCACCACCCCCAAAACACCTACTTGCCCCCCCTTCTCCTTCTCACCAGTTTCCACTAAAGAAGTGGAAAGCATCATTAAGGGCCTCAAGCCCTCTAGATGCCAAGGGGACTCATGCCCAGCTCCCATCATCCAAGAAGGCGCCAACACTCTGGCCCCCTTCATAACAGCCCTCATCAATGCATCCTTCAAATCAAGCTCAGTGCCCAGTAGCCTCAAGGAGGCCTGGGTCATGCCACTTCTAAAAAAACCTAATCTAGACCCCAATAACCCAACTAATTACAGGCCAATCACCACCGTTCCCTACATCCTAAAGATCCTAGACAGAGTGGCCTACCTGCAAATACAGAAGCACCTGGAAGACAACAACCTCCTGGGTCTCAGACAATCCGGCTTCAGGCCAAGGCATGGAACAGAGTCAGCCCTACTGGACCTAAAAATCCAGATGGACGAGGCAAAGGACAAGGGTAATCTAGCCATTCTCCTACTGCTAGATCTATCAGCTGCCTTCGACCTCGTCGACCATCAGATCCTCACAGAACATCTGATGACCTCAGCGGCCTTCTCTAACCAGGCGACTGCCTGGATCCAGTCCTTCCTAACCAACCGAACCACCCGAGTCTTCTCCCCAGGGGCATCAGCACTCCCTGTCCCCATCACCTGCGGCGTTCCTCAAGGCTCGTGCGTCTCGCCGACCCTATACAATATCTTCACAAAGCTATTGTTTGACCGCCTAGATAATCTAGGTGTCACTTACACAAACTATGCTGACGATACCCAGGTTCTCATCACCCTATCAGGGTGCTACGACGAGGACTCCACCAAAATCAACAACCTTTATTTAGAGATCCAAGCCTGGATGGCAGAGCACGGCCTATGCCTCAACGATGAGAAAACTGAGCTCCTCATTGTCGGCTCCCAACCCCGGCTAAACAAACTAGACCCCCGTTACGCGTCCTTCAACATAGACGGTAACCTAATCACAGTAGCCAAAGAAATTAAAACCCTTGGGGTTTATCTAGACTCTACTCTCTCGCTCAAAAGACAGGTGAACGCAACTGCCTCTTCAACCGCTTACACCAATAAGCTCATCAACGCCTGCAAACCTTTCCTATCACCTTCTAGCTGCATTACACTAGCCAGAGCGTTAGTGCTCTCAAAAATTGACTACTGCAACACCCTCTTACTTGGCTCATCAGAACACAACCTGAACAAACTACAGGTACTTCAAAATAATGCCATCAGAGCAGCCCTCAGTATCCCACGAAACGCCCACATCTCCAGCTTCAGACAAGATGCTCACTGGCTCCCAGTACGAGACAGAATCTCCCTCAGATCCCTCGTCATCGTCCATAAATGCCGCTCTAACGACGCACCCAAATACCTGGCAGACAAGTTCCACAATCACACCTCAACTAGACCAACTAGAACTCCATACGCACACTGCCTCTCTGTTCCCAAATTCTCCCTAAAAAAAGCAGGCGGCGCCAGCTTCCCGGTCCTAGCTGCCAAACTATGGAATGCTTTGCCACCATACCTTAGAGCAGAACCCTCATTTTGGACTTTTAGAGCCAAAACAAAAACATGGCTTTCCAACAAAAATGCCGTTTAATGCACTTTCTCTCTGCTTGCCTTTGTTGACCACCTGTAACCCGGTCTACTAAGCCGTTGTTGTTTTTTCACAATCTGTACTGTATATTTTTGCCATGCTGTAACTGTTTTTAAGTCTCCGGCGCCCAGCTACCCCAGGGTTCGGTGCGCGGTACAAATAAATAAACTAAACTAAACTAAACCACAGCGGATCGCAATGGATAACCATTATTTCCACCCGGCAACGGTCTCAGAGTGGTTATGGGCCCCGAGGAGGAGAATATTGACTAGGTCCAAGGCACATCCAATCCTAGCAACTATTTGGGAAATATGGAAAGAAGGCACAGGAATGAGAAAGATCACCACATGGCCATCACCATTAAGCCACTAATGGTCCCCGGGTATAAACAATCATATCCCCAATGTTGAGAGATTTCAGACCTGGCAGGGCTGGAAAGGGTGGGCCAGCTTGTGCAGAGCGAATCCTTCATAACCATTACTGGAACTAACAGAAGCGCTAAGAATAGGAGTACTGTCCACATTCCACTTTCTACAGATAAAAGGAGTGTTGACCAAACAGGAATGGAAGGATAAATTGAGCAGGGAACTTACCCCCTTTGAAAAGTTACTTGATTCCAGAACGAACATGAAGGGCCTAATATCAATCATGTACTGTGAACTATAGACCCAGCCCGGTGGGGAAGGGGGAGAGGGGAGGGGGAACCAGCAGAAAGGGAACGAGAGAAGTATCTTGTTGTGACTTGTCTAACTTAATTGCGGGAACGAACTGTGAAGGTCTGAAATTAGGGTATGGTACCATTAGGTACAGCCCTTTCTCTGCTTTCTCTTTCTCATGTTTTTTTTCTCCTTGTTTTTCTGATGCACAATTAAGCATGTATGAGTATACATTGTTTGTTTACTCTCGAACACGAGATAATTGTTGTGTATGTTAAAATCAATAAAAACGAAATTTTAAAAAAAATAAAATAAAATACCCTGGCTAGCTCTTTGGATAATAATCAATTAAATGTATAAAACTCTGACGGCCTCCCATCCTTGCCCTGGCTTTTATGCGTTTTTAGGCGCAGACTTACCCGTTGCAACACTTCCTCTGTTATGGGATCCTCCATTTGGTCTTGTTGCTCAGAGGAGATTTGTGCGCCCTTCCACCCCACCAAGTAGGCTTTCTGGTCCCTTCTATTCTACCAACTCTTACCCGTAGAGACCGGCCAAGAAATCCCGACTACTTTACGTTTCTCTCTTTCCAATCCCACCAGCTTGCTTCTTTTATCCTGCAAAGTGGACATGAAATTCCCTCTGTTCTCTAGCTCTTATTTGTCTCGCTAACACCATCCCCAACTTGTTCCCATGTTCATAAAATGTCTGCCTGCTCCATACGAGGGTACTCTCCACAAATCTATTGATTAGCTCCTTAAGTTGCCCCCTCATATTAGGCAGTTGCCTAGCAATCTTGTTGGTCCCTCTCTCCTTGTGGGATGCCTCCAATGTCCCATATCTTTTTTCCCAGGCCTAGCTCAGCCTTCCTCCTTTCTTCCCTCATCTTCTTCGGTGCCCTAATTAGGTGTTGCATCATCTGCAGTTTGAATGTGTCCCATTTCTCCCCTGGTGTACATGCCTTCCCCCATCCTCTTCCAAGAACCTGCATATTTCGTTCTCTACCTCCTGTCTTATTTCCTGGTCCCTGAGGCGGTATTCTTCCAGTCTCCAGCCCTGAATCCGCCCCTCATGCCCCCCTCCCATTCCAAGGTCACTGGTGCGTGGTCCGAGATCATCATACTCCCAATATGAGCCCTCCTAGTTGCTTGAACCACTCTCTGTGTTGACATAATGTAATCTATCTGGGAATATGTTCTATGGACATGTGAGTAGTAGTAACAGTCTCTTTCCTCTATATGGTATGCACGCCATGTGTCATTGAGGCCCACTTGGCTGAACCTCTCTCTGTTGTTTGGTCATTGTCCCTGTAGCATGAGCCCTCAGCCGCTGGATCTCTCCATGATCCGATCTGTTGCCCGCCTGTAGTCCCTGGCCGCTATCATCTCCCCTCCCCCAAATGTACCCAGTTCCTTGAGGAACCCCTGTAGAAACCCTTCCTGCCCCTGATTGGGAGCGTATACAGATGCCCATGTGTACGTTTTGACCTCCCATTTTCTCCTTTACTAAGACAAACCTCCCCTCAGGGTCACGTTTCACCTAATCCCTTGCAATCCGCAGCGATTTGTGAAAGAGGATAGCCACCACCGCCTGTTTGCTCCCCGCAGTTGCATGATATTGCAGTGGGTAATCCCTGCTACGGAAGCGTCCCACATCTCCCCCCAAGTGCGTCTCCTGGAGTCAGACTATACTTGCTTCCTCTTTCTTGAATGCCCACAACAGAGACCTTTTTGTTCGAGCTGTTCAGCCTCCTTACATTCTATGAGTATAGCCTATGCATTTGTTTTTACCTGTAAGTGTTCCATCTTCTCCAGATGCTCTACCCCTCACTGCCAAAGCCTATTACCCTCCTGGCACTGATTGCCCCCCCCCGGGCTGGTCATGTACCCACTATCTATAATTGTCCCTGGATCCTTTGTCCACGTTCTCGACATGACCCCCATATCCGAGCCACGTGTGGTACTTACTCCCCCATCCATTCTTGTCTCCCTCCCATCCCCTGCATTAGTCTTTACCATTATTCTGCAGGTGTGCATCATACTTGGCCCTCCAGGATGCATTGTCCACTTCACACCTTTTTTCCTTTTTTCGTGCTCCACCATTGGGAGCTGCTGTGCTCCGTTCCTGATGCTGCTTCTCGCTGGCTCTCTGCACTGTCCCCCATAGACTCTTGCAGGGACATCCCAAAGCCTTCAGTTCATCCTCCACCTGTGTGACAGTCTTCTCCTTGTTTCCATGCAAAATGTAATCCTTGTTGGGAAGAGCCATTGATACCTCATCTTTCTCTTATTTAGTTCTTCCATAAGTGGTTTGAAGAGCTGTCTCCTTGCCAGTGTGGGCTGCGATAGGTCATCGTATAATTGGATTTCACAACCTCTCAGCTGGATCCCCCCTTGCCCCTGGCAACACTCATGATCCACACTTTCTTTGTGAGTGTGCATCTTCACTAGAATATCCTGTGGCCTTGCTCCTGGGTCCACTCGTCGATAACACACTCTGTGCACTCTCTCCATCTCCATGCTTTGGCCATTCTCTCTGTCCACCAGGTTAGCCAACATTTCTCGAATGCAGCCTTCCAGGTCGGAGCCATCTACCCCCTCGTTAAGGTTTTGGATCTGGATATTGTCCCTCTGTGACCTGTTCTCCAGCTCTTCGCACTCTTCCAACACCCTTATCCTGTCATCCGCTCCTATTGCTGGTTGTGCAGCTCGGGTACTTTTTTCTCGAGACCTGCAATGTGACCCTCAACTTCCATCACATGGTCACCTAGTGCGTCAATGTCTCTGCGGTTGGCTGTGATTGCCTGTGAAAGTTCCTCCCTGATGCTGTCTCCTTCTGCCTTAGCTGTCTCCGTTAGCTCCCCTTTAAATTTGGTCATGGTCGTCAACCTATCTTTGGTGAGTGTCATTTCTGCACCGATGTGCGCGGACTGGCCTCTGAAGTGGAGCTTTGGCTAAGTGTGTCCCTCCCCTCTGGCGCCCCTCCTGTGTTCGACGTCCAGATGTGGTGCTCCTCTTTTTTGGTCCCATCTACTTCTCCATTGGCCAGATCTTTGTGACCCACCTCTGGACTGATTTCCTTGGGCCCAAAGTGCCTCAGTCAGCTTTGTGCTGTCACACAACCTGATCCCACCTCCTCATATCCCAGTCAGCTCTTGCTGTGTATGGGCTGTGACAGCCACCGCTCGCAGGGCATGCGCTCACCCACCCCCCTCCCCCAAGGTGTCCCTCAGTGATTTCTTTGCCATAATGCTCCTTTGTGTCATGTGTGGGGAGTCTTCCTGGTTCTTAAAGGCCTTGTTCACCCCTTTTCCTCTGTCGTCTCCAGCCTCCTGGGACACCGCCCATTACGGCACCAGCCCTAGTTTGCCTTTTGTGTTCTTTCTTGTTAGGCCACTCCTTACTGCATTGTTAGCGTCTTTCACTGTCCTCAGCACCAAGTATTCATCAGGCCGCAGGAACTCCTCTGTTGTGCCCCTCTGCAGTTAGTCAGCCTGCTCTTGGTGTGGCCGCTGGGTTCCCGCAGCAGTCCTCTCTGTTTCCCCGGCAGCCGCTCCTACATGTGTCCCAAGTCAGAAGAAATTGTACATGAGGTCCTGGCGGACCATTCGACCTTCCGTCTCATCCCCATGCATGTCCTGTGGTGCTCTGTTTACACCTTCAACGTCTTCCCATTCTGTGTTAGGGTGGGAATGGTTCTCATCCGGAGGTATTTCTATGTTCCTTCGTACGCACAAGTTATGCATCATTGCGCATAGGACTACTATTTTGCCTACTTTCTTGGGGCTGTACAGGAGGGTGAAGACACCTGAATCTGGCTTTCAGCAATCCAAATGTGCGCTCAATGCATGACCTGGTCCTCCTCTGCGTCTCATTGTAGGCTCTCTCCTGTGGTATGCCCGGGTTCTTCACAGGTGTCATCCATGGTAACTGATCGCCAGCATTACCTGCAAGACATGAATGGACTGTGTGAGAGATGTTAGTGTGTGGGTCAGGGTACATGTATATGGTCCTGATGTGTTTACATCTATGTTAATGTTAAAGGATATTTGTACCGTGCACTATCACCACCGGAGTGGTCCCCTGGCACTCTGGCGGCTCTGAAAAAAGGGAGGGGGAAGGGGGCGAGTTAGTGGGAGTAAGCTGGAAAGGTGCAAGGGAGTAATGATGTGCTGTTGGCAGCTTCAGCCTGGTGGGTCCTTTGGCTGGGCTCAGGTGTTTTACGGTCGGTAGGCGACGTGTGCTGTTGTGCGAGTCTGTGTGGTTTTTTATTTTGTTGTTGCTTGCTGTGTAGTGAAGTTTGTGCGGATTGTTGTGTTGTAGGTTTGTGGTTGTGTTTGGTTAGAGTTTGAGAGGTGTATTCAGAGGGGTGAAATTGTTAGTGGATTGGTTAATTGGCATTGCTGTCCGGAAGTGAGGCGCAGAGTTTCTGTATTCTCTCCGGGTGGGGTGCGGGAGCATCTCTGCGTCTCTGTCCTGATCTGGGCTGTCGATACTCATAGTCCCTTTCACACATGGCATCCACTTACATTCATAACCCTACCCAAGTTCGGCCTTGGCCACCTACGTGACACCTGTCTGTATGCAGGCAGGTAGGCGTTTGTGTGTCCCTTCAAATCTGGGCCAGAGAGCATTCCCAATCTAGTCTGTGCGCAGCATTGGACTCCATCCATGTGTGGCGGATGGTTGGCATTCATCATCTTATTCAGTGCAATTACATCCAGGGGGAGTTGGGGCGTGGCTAACCGCCATGTGAAGTGGACGTTCGCTCCGCGCGCTCCGCCAGATGCGACCATCATAAGCTGCCTTTAACTACATTTTACGGGGGTCCTGAACCCCGCAAATCGCCTCACTGAGGGCTAACATCCTGCTGCACCTGCGGGTCGACTCCCGTGGCTCTGGGCGACCGGCTTCACCTTATAGACCGTGCGACACAATCCAGCGGACCAGGCCAAGATGGCGGCTCCCTCACCCAGCACGGCGTGGCGGCCCGCACTCTAAGGCTGCTCCGCGCCACAACGCTCAGCTGCCAGAGGGGGGAAGACCCCTCCGTCGCACACGAGCGCCTGGCCAGACCGACGAGGGGGACTTGCGAAGCACCCGTGAGGCCGGGTGCGTGAATAAGAGGAGGCGTAACCAGGACGCAGAGCCCAGCCTGAGATGTCCCGGATAAGGGCGCTACCCACCGCGGAACCGTGACCCGGGGCGTCAGAGATCCTTCGAGGTGAGCGGGGGGGACTAACCCTACTGATATATACACGCTGTTATCGCCGGCCCTAGGGGCGGCCCCCCCCCTCCCTCCTCCACCCTACATAGGCACGGTGTCCCCTTCACGAAGCGCCAAGCAGACGTAGCTGTTTGGAAACTCAAAGAAGCGGCCCCGGCGCACACTAAAGACCACTGCTGGCCTGGTCCCTCCGCACTAGCTGCCCCTCTGAGCCTCCGGAGCTGCCCATAACATGCTGCAGCCCTTTACCGCTGCTCGCCCGCACAACGGATCAACCACGGGTGCGGGCACTGGGTATGTACTGCCCCTCCGTCTCATCACACCTTGGCCACCCCTATAACAGTGAAGCCCTGCGGCCCAGTAGATATGTCTACCAAAGGAGCAAGGGCCAAGCAACGTCAGACCACCATTGATACCTTCACGGCGGCGGGGCCCATAGCGCCTGAGATCATTAACGGGACACTTGCTGCAGATCTACTCGACCCATCGGGGCCAACATCAGAACCAAGCAACACACAAATCCTCGAAGCCATCAAACAATCTCAAGCAGCCGTGGAACATAAAATTGACGCAGTTGCCATAGACCTGAACCTCCTACGCCAAGACGTCCACTCCTTGGCCGGCAGGACAGATACGCTGGAGGCCCAGGTCCACGAAAACATCGAAGCCAAGACTGTGCTCCTCAAAGATGTCGATGTAATCCGACAAAAAGTGAAAAACCTGGAAGACAGGGCCGAGGAGGCAGAAGGGCGTGCACGCCGTAACAACATTCGCCTCCTGGGGCTCCCTGAGGGCATTGAGGGATCGGACCCCACAAACTTCGTCGAGAACCTCCTATTACAGGAGATTGGTGCAGAGAAACTCTCCCAGGGTTTCACAATCGAAAGGGCTCACCGATCCCTCACATCGAAACCCCCCCCTCCTGGCAACCCACCCAGACCAGTGATCACTAAAGTACTTAATTACAGAGACCGTGAAACCATCCTCGCCTTCTCGCGATCAGGCGGCCAGATCTGCAGGGGCTCAGCCAAGATATCCATCTACCCAGACTATACTTTTCAGGTTCAAATGAAGAGGGCACTGTTTATACATACCAAAGCTAGACTGAAGTCTGCCGGTCTACGCTACATGCTCCTTTACCCCTCCAGATTGAAGGTGATACGCAACAACAAAACCTACCTCTTCGATACCCCTGCCGATGCTCCGGACTGGATGGACAGGGAGCAGATCCCAGATATCGAAGTCAGGAAGCGACAACCCCGCTGAGCCCCGTCTCCCAATGGCTACACCTTGCCCCAATGTCTCTCGGAGGCCCCACCAAGGAAAGGCTACACACACCGCAGCTGACTGGATTGCTCGACACGAGACGCCCGGACGAACACTCTCCTACCCCCGGAAGCTCTTTCTTGTTAAGGGTACGTAGATACCCGCCCGTAGGGCACCATGCGACCGATGTTCGGTCTAAAGGAGCGGAAACGGGTCTGTCATAGTGAGGGAGACCTCGCTCGACCTGGTTTATGTTTGGGAAGTTCAAAGTTACGGGGGGGTGGGACAGGGGAAGTTGGCACAGCTGTTAAGTGCCCGAATCGGAAACCAAGACCACCAACAACCACCTAAGACAGCACGGACGAAGCATCTACCCTACGCTGGATGGGCTTACAGTCACCGGAGCAGAAGTTAAAGGACGCAGGTACCCCAGCCGGGACCCACATGCAGGAACCACCTAGAACTCATACAAGCCCCACGCACCTCCCGCCACATGCAGTGCATCCGGATGGGCCTGATATAGTCACTAGAACCCCTGATTCCCATGGCTGACTCGATAAAAATCCTGACGTGGAATGTCAGAGGCATGAATAGCTTTGTGAAGCAACGGCGCATACTCGCCTACATCAAAAGAAGTAAAACCAAAATAGCCCTACTTCAAGAAACGCACCTAACGTCGGACAAACTGAAGGCACTGGCCAAAGCTTGGCGTGGTACTCTGGTAGGATCCTCCTACTCCTCCTATGCCAGAGGTGTCCTGATCTGGGTAGACCCCTCTATCCCCTTCCGATTAGTAAGCTCCAAAGTAGACAATGAGGGCAGGATGGCACTAGCATGCGGCACTATCGAAGGGAGAGAGACATGCCTAGTCAGCACCTATGCACCCAACCACGACGCAACAGCCTTCTTTCATTCCCTATATTCACGTCTCAGCCCTTACAGGGACCAAACCATGATATGGGGGGGCGACCACAACTGCACCCTAGACCCCCAGAAAGACAGGTCTGACGATAAGCATACACGCCCCTCTCCGCCGGCCAAAATACTGTCCAGGCTGGTACAGCAGTTACAACTCCGAGACTTATGGAGAGAACAACACCCAGACCTGCGAGAGTTTTCCTTTTACTCCCCTCCACACGCGGTCCACACTAGGCTTGACTATCTTTTCGTAAGCCTAGAACAACAGGCAATGTTTGGCGGGGCTCAGTACCTGCCCAGAGTGCTGTCCGATCATTCCCCACTATTGGCCACCTGGGAGGTTTACCCGCCCAGACCCCCTGTCCCCACATGGAGACTCAGGGCTGAGGCCCTTCTAGACACAGCCCTCCGCGAACACATTGCGGACAGGACAGAGGACTATTGGGAAAGAAACCTCAACAGTGTCAAACACATAGGCACTGAGAGGCATACAAAGTGGTCATGAGGGGGGAGGTGATCGCAGCCGTGGGCGGAGCACTAAGGTCGGTTACTTCCTCCCTAGAACACGCAGAGAGGGAGCTGGGAGAACTGGAAGGCAGACTAGACCCATCCCCAGAACACTTACAGAAAGTAATTGACCTAAAACAAACCTGCCTTATGCACTGGGAGTCCCTGGGTAGGCTGAGCTACGCCAAACACGTTGAACGAACCCATGCCCTAGGTGACAAACCCGGTAAACTCCTGGCTTGGCTATACAAGAGGGAGACCCCCAGAACACCCATTTGCCAAGTACTCAAACCAGACGGCTCCCTAGTGCACACCCAGACTGAAATTAATTCGGTGTTCTCTGACTTTTACGGCAAATTATACGCCAAACCCCCACCCATGGCCGACTCCGACATTGAGGATGTCATGGACGACATAGACCTTCCCAGGCTCGATCCTCAAATGGCGGACATCCTGGACGAACCCATCACCCCAGATGAGGTCAAAGTAATCATCAGATCACTCCCGGCTGGTAAATCCCCAGGCACTGATGGCCTCCCCGGGGAATTTTATAAATTGTACGAAGAGACCTTGGCCCCACTGCTGGCACAGGTGTTTAACGAAGCCTACAAGCGTGGTGCCCTCCCTGACTCCATGAGGGAAGCGGTAATAATCCCCCTCCTGAAACCTGGGAAGGACGGATCGCACTGCGGCTCCTACAGGCCCCTCTCCATGTTAAATGTCGATTGAAAGATCCTAACCTCCCTGCTAGCTAATAGGCTGCGAAGGGTAATCCCCCACCTGATCCATCAGGACCAAACAGGTTATGTGCCCGGTCGCTCCATAACAGAGAACCTGCGTAGGTTGCATCATATCATATACAGCACGGAACAGAGGCCTCAGAGATACGCGGTTGCGTCACTTGACGCCACCAAGGCCTTCGTTGGGAATGGCTATATGCCACTATGGCTAGAATGGGAATCGGACCCGCCTTCCTGAAATGGACCCAGCTAGTCTACACCAACCCCACCGCTAGGGTGCGCACAAATAGGACCTTCTCAGACAAATGGGCCCTACACAGGGGCACCCGTCAGGGCTGCCCACTCTCCCCGATGCTATACATCATTGCCACCGAACCCGTAGCCGCATACCTTAGACAGGAATACGGAGATGGGGGCATCGTAATAGATGGAGTGACCCACCTCGTCTCTATGTATGCGGACGACACGCTATTGTACCTACATAACCCCGAACACCTCCTGCCCTACATTCTAGAGACACTGGACGGATTTAGCAAATACACGGGAATCCGAATTAACAAAGACAAGTCCTGCCTCTACCCTCTTGCCGCACTGTATAAAGAAGACCTAAGATCCCTTACCTCCCTGGATCTGAAATGGCAAGTGACCTCCTTTAGAAACCTGGGAATCACTATACACCGGGACCCATACACGGAACATATACTCAACACGTTGAGAGCTAAAGACACTCTAGATAAATCTATGGAATTCTGGGGCAAGCTCCCGCTCTCGATGGCCGGAAGGGCCGGTCTCCTCAAAATGGTTGCTCTTCCCCGCTTACTATACAACTTTACAAATGTTCCCTACAGCATCCCCCCCTCCTTCTTCAGAAACATAAATAAACTATGTAGACGGTTCCTTTGGCAGGGAGACAGACACAGGGTGGCGCTGGACACACTCCAAAGACCCTACGAGAGAGCAGGAATCAAAGTCCCCAATTTCGAATTGTACTACCTGGCTAGCCAACTAAGGCATGTGATGCAATGGAAGGCTGACGAGACCTCCACGGACACTAGGCTCCTCCAACCTGCATTGCCCAATCTCCTCCTGAGGGACCTACTATGGGTCCGGAACAGACTCACACAGCCCTTCCCATATCTAATCAAACTTGGAATAAAGCTCTGGAACAGAGCGTGCAGAACTGTGGGGTCAGCTGACCCCTTCTCACCACAAATCCCCATCGCAGCAATTATGGCTTACCAGCCATGGGGCTCTCTCGAATCATGCACCCAGTGGGAACCCTACGGAGTGGCCACCCTAGGAGACCTAACACGAGACCAAGAGATCATACCCTTCCCCGACCTCGCTGAGACTACGGGATTACCCGCTGGCCAATTTTTGCTCCATAGGGCAGTGACACAAGCCATAATGGTTAGATGGCCAGAGGCTACCACCCCAAAGACGGAAAACGAGGTCATAGAAACACTATTAAACACAGCCGAAGGTGGCCATGAAACCTCGCGATTGTACGAAACCCTGCTCTAGGGCACGACAAACAGCGAGCTCAAAAGCAAAGCAAAATGGGAAATCAAACTAGGCCAGGACTTTGCAGATGACGAATGGGAGAAAATAACTCACTACCACAAAAAAGTTTCTAGGAATGCCTGTTTGCAGCTCATTCAATTATACTTCACCAACAGAGCCTACCTAACACCTGAGGTCATATCCAATTTCAAAGGAGCTGAGGCCCAGGTATGCCCCAAATGTATTGAGCCGAGAGCGGGTATGACGCATATGTTCTGGGGCTGCCCGGAAATACGCCACTTCTGGACACAGGTTCAGGAAAGGGTGGCGGACGCAGATATTGAGCTAGAAGTGAACAACCCCGCAGCCTGCATCCTGGGCAGATGCAAACGCAAACGCAACCACAAAAATAAGCCTCTAAACAAACTCAAAGATCTGATATACATAACTGCGAAGAGACGCATAGCCATGGGATAGAAGAGCCCAAGGGCCCCGTATGAGGCACTGTGGTGGGGGGACCTGACGAAATGGATAACGGCGGAGACCGGCGCGTGGGAAACGGCAATCCTTGAACAGAGGCTGGACTCCAGTGGAGAACTGCATCGCTGGGTGGCTTTAACAGAGCCACTACTGCATCCTAATAACACTGACGATACCTTGGACGGTTCGGACTGTCCTAGCCATCAATCCGGCCCATCATAAATGGAAGATAATGTTGACTGTGGTCTTGAGTTGGGGGTGGGGGGATACGTAATTCTGTTGATTAACGTCTGATATTACAAGTGATGCATACTGTGTTTGTTAAACTGTTAAAACCAATAAATAAAGTTAAAAAAAAAAATTACGTCCAGGGGTGGCGCCTGCCTTCATTCACAGCTCCATACGGTCCATGCCCATGCCATTGTCCACAACTTAGTTCAAGAGTGGCAGGTGCTAACATTCCCACAGCTCTATACAAGTATGATACCCAGTAGTAATTATGGGGCGGGTGAGGTTGTTGGTTGGAGTTGGCTCAGGATGCTAATTTCTGTCCTCATCAGTGTCGCTTGTGTCCTATTCGACTTAGGATCGTCTCTCTTGTTGTAGTAAGTGTTTCTCTGGTCGGATCTGGTTGTTGTCAGTGTTATCCTAAATGTCATCCTATTCTTGCGTTTCCCGTTAGGTTGTTTCGGTTTTTCAGTTTGAATCTGTGGTGTTGAAGAGCCAGGTTTTTAGTAATTTTCTGAATTGTAGGTGGTTTTTGGTATTTCTCATTTCTTTCGGGATGTTCCAGGTTTTTGCGGCCAGGTGGGAGAAGGAGGAGCCCCCAAGTCTTTTCTCTTAAGGTATGGTTTTTGGTCCAGGTGGATTTCGTTGCTTGATCTGAGGAGTCTCGGCTTGTAGATTATTTTCTTTTGTAGGAATTCAACTCCTTGTCCGCTCATTGCCCTGTGCGTTATGCACATTGTTTTGAAGGTGATGCAATGTTTGACTGGGAGCCAGTGCAGTGTTTTTAGGGCTGGAGTGATGTGGTTTCTTCTGGATAGTTTGAGGAGCAGTCTGGCTGCTGTATTTTGAAACCGTTGTAGTTTCTTCAGGAGGTATTCTGGTATCCCGAGATAGAGGCTGTTTGCATAGTCGATTCTTCACATGATGAGGTTGACGATTGTGAGTGTTTTGTGGGTGAAGGAGGGGAAAGGTAGGATTCTTCTTGCCTTGTGGAGGAGGAAGAAGCATTTCTTGATGATTGCATTTATTTGTGGTTCTAAAGTTAGGGTGTTGTCCATCAGGACTCCTATATTTTTTAATACCTTAGATGGTGTTGGTGCGGTTCCCATTTCCGTTGGCCATGGAATGTAGATGTTCTCTTGGTTTTTTGATATAATCATGATCTCTGTCTTTCCTGGGTTGATTTTCAAGTTGTTGGCATTCATCCAGTTAAAGACTTCTGTTAGACACTCGATTAGGGTTGAGTGATCGGCTTGAGTGTCTTCGATTTTGTAGATGATTTGAGTGTCATCTGCGTAGTTGTAGCATGTCAAGTGTTTTTGCATTTGGTTTGTATCTTAAACCTTACATTTGTGATTCAGCAGAATTAACATTATCAATACCATTAAGACTTTTCCTTTAGTGCTCTGCGTTGCTGGCACAGTTTTCAGATGTAATGGTTTCCCAGAAATGGAAGATGGTAGCAACCATCTTTCTGTTGTTTCCCATTAAGGTTTGGCTCCATCGTTCCTTGGTTTCACATTCCATTATTACATAATATAAAGTTTGTTTTCCCAGGAGTTAGAAAGAATCTACAATCTTTGTTTACAGCTTTATTTTGGACCCATTTCCCCAAGACTTCTCTTGTGGGGAGAAGGTTCAGCCTAAATCTTAAGAACTTGTCACAGATTCTTCGATCAGGGTATAGGTTAAGATAATGGGGTTAAGCGCTCTTGATTCGTCCTCGCACTTTAGATTCAGATTATATTGGTCTTTCTTATCTTGAGTGTCAATCCAATCTAGCCGTGCAAGCTTTTTTTTTTTTTTTTACATTCTGAGGCATTTGCGTCAGTGTCTCCAATGAAATTTATTTTTTGATGCATATGCTCATGGCTACTTCCTTCCATTTTGTTAGTACAGTGTCATTGACCTTTAAATGTGAAGTTCTCAAAATGTCCAGAACCGGGATCTTTTCTTCGCTGTTCAGCTTTCTGAATAGATCCAATGTTTTCCATTCGATTATTGATTCGAGAGATTGGAGACCGAGCTCATAGCGTATATGGGACATCGGCATAGATTGCGGCAGGCCAAGGATTTTTCGCCAGTAAATCGCCTCCAGCTGTATCCATATTGTTCGGTTCAGATTGACCATCGATTCAGCTCTGTATACAAGAATAGCTGTCACCTTTTGTTTATAAAAGGCTAGCGCTGGCTTAACTGAAAATTTGCCACATTTCCTGTGGATCATCAGGCCCTGTCATGCTAGGGCTTTAGTTTTGGAATTCAGATGCTGTGGCCATGGAATTTCAGTTGTTGATTGATTGATCCAGATTCCTAGATATTTGTAGGTTGAAACATGTACCAACCTTTCCTTTTGTAGATAATATGAGAAAGCTTTTTTTCCTTTTTGCTTTCTACGGGTCAGCAACATGATTTTTGTCTTCTTGATGTTTGAGAGTTTGTTTTTGTCCATATATTCTTGTGTTTTGTTGAGTGTGGTTTGAAGCCCACACTGTGTTTTTGCCAAGAGAATGATGTCATCTGAGTAGATTAAACAAGGTACCGCAGTGGCATTTAGTTTCGGGGATTTATACTGGGTACGTTTATGGCCGCTTCAAACTCTGACGTGAAAAGACTGAATAACGCTGCAGCCAATTGACATCCTTGGTTTAGGCCGTGCCAAGTATTGATTCGGTTGGTTATGATGCCATCAGATGTCATTCTTACTTGTATTTTGGTGTTAGTATACAAGAGTTTGATAGGCTCAAGTATGTCGCTGGGGCATCTCCATTGCTGAAGTTTGGGCAAAAGCAAGTCTCGATTGATTTTGTCATAGGCGAGGCTCAGATCTACATACGCTACCACTATATGCATTTTTGTCCTTTCCGCTTTGTATTTTATCAGATTTAGAATTGTCAGGTTTGCACTAGTACCAACATTGCGAACAAACTCAGTCTGTCGAACTGCCAAATGATTTGTTTGTTTTGACCAAATGTTTAGTTTTGTGAGTAAAAGGTTGGCAAAGATTTTCCCCAAAGGATCCAAGAGTGCCAGCGGTCGATAGTTCATTGGATCCTTGGTTGATCCTTGTTTATATATCTGTATGAGTGTGGCGAGTAGCCATGAATCTGGGACACTTTTGGTGCGATTAATCGGGTCAATGATTTCAACGAAAAAATGAGACCAGATTTCAGGATACTTTTTTAGTGTGGCATTTGACATGCCGTCGGGGCCAGGAGCTCTTGATGCGTTTTGTTTTTTTATTGTGTTGGTAAGTTCTTCAATGTCGTAGTTCACACTACATGTCTTTTCTGTGGGAAGAGTGGTTTTGTTCACGGCTGTTGATCTTTCTTGGTATAGCTCAGTGAAATACTTTACCCAGGCCGATTCGGGGACATCTACTATCATCGCATCCTCTGTGTTTTTATTCGGTTTGAGTAGTTCCCATAAGTGTCTGGTGTTACTGTTTTTGAGTGAATTCATGATGAGTTCGGCGTTTTCCTGTTCCTGCATCATTTTTGCGTTTTTTAGCCAATTTTAGAATTTTTGTTTGGCTATACAAATCATTCTCTTTTTCATCCGAGGGGATTCCTTTTTGGCTCTCTTTATGGCAATTTTCTTTTCCTGTTTCTTTTCAGCGATTGCTTTATTGTATATATATTTGGGTTTTGAATATGTGTGTTCTTTCTGCCCCTGTGTCAATTGGAATTGATTGAGTAGCCATCCATAGTTGACTTTATTATCATCTTCTATCTTCTAGGTCTTTAATGATTCTGTGATAGATGAACAAGTTACTTTCTTACCTGGTAACGTTCTTTCGACGGGATGTTCCTCCGACGTATTCCTTATCTTTGATATCCGTTTCCAGCTTGCTGGCCTCGTAAATTTTTTCTCTGTAGAGGGCGCTGCGCGTCGATGTCTGCCGAGTCGATGTCCCGCGACGGCCACCGTATCGGCGCTGACGTCACCATGCCCATAAATAGACACGCGGTGCGTCCGTTGCTCAGTTCCGTTTTGTAGTATAAGAAAGACATGCCTGAATTGGTTAGTAACCTTGAAGGAGCGAAAGCTGCAACCACAAGGGAAGTTATCACTGCAGGGATGGATGGGGGGGGGCGATAAGGAATACGTCGGAGGAACATCCCGTCGAAAGAACGTTACCAGGTAAGAAAGTAGCTTGTTCTTCGAAGGGATTGTGACCTCCGACGTATTCCTTATCTTTGATAGACTCGCATAGCAGTGGTATGTAATTGAAGGAGGGAGTGACAGTGTTATATATCCCTTTAGGGATGGACCGAGTGTAATACGGCTTTGCCAAATCTGGTCTCTTGAGCAGTGGAGGAATCCAGATTGTAAAATTTTGTGAATGTATGTGCGGACGACCATGTGGCAGCCGCACATATGTCCTGGACCGGTACCCCTCTCTGGAGAGCCGAAGAAGCTGCGATACCCCTGGTTGAATGAGCCCTGCGGTTTTGGGGTGGCTCTTTCCCTGCTTGTCTATAACATTCCAGGATGGCCAAGATAATCCACCAGGAGATGGTTTGTTTTGTTATGGGTAGTCCCAACTTGTGACCTGAGTATCCTACAAACAGCTGGTCTGCTTGCCTGATTCTAGCCATTCTGCTGATGTAAAAGCTGAGAGCTCGCCTAAGGTCCAGCCTATGTAGCCTTTCCTCCTCTTTCCCCGGATGGGGAGGAGGGTAGAATGAAGGCAAGGTAATTTTCTGAGTAATATGGAATTCAGAAACTACCTTTGGGAGAAAATTAGGCTTCACCTGGAGGACAACCTTGTGCTTGTGGAAGATAGTATGTGGGGGTTTACAGGAGAGAGCTTGAAGCTCACTCACCCTCCTAGCCGATGTTAGTGCTACAAGTAGGACAGTTTTAAGTGTGAGAAATCTTAATGCGCAAGAGTGAAGTGGCTCGAATGGAGTGCCCATTAAGAAGTAGGGATAGACGTGGATCCCTTCCCTCCTTAGACTTGCCGCCACTACCGACATCAGCTTGGTGAAGACCCACGGGGCAGAGGTCAGCCCAAATGGCAGAACTCGAATTTGATAATGAGAATTGCCAATTGCGAACCTCAGGTATTTCCTGTGCTTGAGATGGATTGGCACATGGAAATAAGCATCCTGAAGGTCCAGAGATACCAGCCATTCCTGAGCTGGAGGGCCTGAAGGATCTGAGAGAGAGTTACCATCTTGAACTTGTGCTTCCTGAGGAACTTGTTCAATTCTCTTAAGTCCAGGATGGGTCTCAGTCCTCCGTTCTTCTTTGGTATGAGAAAGTATGGGGGGTACCAGCCCTTGTTCCTGTCCGCTACAGGTACCGGTTCTATGGCACCTTTCTCTAGCAGGTCCATAATTTCCTGCAAGAGGAGCGGATCTGGAACTTTTCGGGAGCTGTTCCCCGGTGGATGACTCTGAGGGATGTGTAGAAAGGGTAGGCAGTAACCTTGGGCAATTTTCTCCAATGCCCAAGCATCTGACGTTATAGCCTGCCATTCCGTCAGATGGTGAGTTAACCTGCCCCCTACAGGTGTATTGTGTGCAAAGGCCTCAGAGTGGTTTGGAGGCATCTGATGCAGATGCCGAGGGTAAAGAGGCACCTGCTGCTGATGCGGTCTTAGTACCTTTGACCCGTTGTCATGATGCCTACCTCCAAGGAGCCAGGTCCGACCCAGCAACCCCAGAGGTAGGCATCATTCCCCCCCAGGGAAGTGCCCGCGGGCCCAAGCTGGGGCCCTTTGGACACAGTCCTGGCGCCTTAGGCGCCAGGCTCATGTTGGACCCCTGTCCTGGCGCCTTAGGCGCCAGGCTCATAAAGCTAGACATGTGTTCAAGTGTTTTAATGTGCACTTACCTGATGCAGACCATGCTGCTACATCCAGGCCCTCTTGAGGCCTGAATGGAACTACTTTACCTGTGGGACTACTTTCCACCTGGGTGTGGTCGGGGAAGGATACATACCTGATCGGTGGAAGGATACATGCCTGGAACTTCTTCCGAAGCTATTTAAACCACGCCCGATCAGCAACTCACGCTTCGTGTTGTTCTGCTCCTCGCAGCTGGACGCTCACCGTGTCAGCTCCTGCATCTGGACTTCAGCCACGCCTGTCAGCATCCCGGGTCGCCTGCAAAGGGAGATAAGAGAGAATTGGGGAGAAAGAAGACCTTACCTGCTAAAGCTGCATCACGGAGATATCACACCGACGATCCTGAAAAGGAAGACATCATTTTAAAAACATTTTGCTTCGATCGCTGCAGCGCTGCATTTCACTCACCTTTCCTGGGCGCCTCCATCTTCAGCAGCGATCATCCGGATCCGCACCCACTTCCCTGAGCCCAGAGAGAAAAAGACAAGAAAACAAGGTGGGAGAAGGAAGGGAATAGGAAAGGCTCAGTTTCCTTCTAAGACTTACCTGTTGGGTCATGCCCATTTCATTTCGGGTCCTGCCGCTTCCTGGCATTCCGGACCCCGGCCCCTATGGGGAAAAAAGACAAAGACATTGAATGAGTGAATGCAAAGACATTACCTGAACGCTCATCCAGAACTTACCTGTCATTTACTGGAACTGCACGTTTCACTTCGGGTCGGCGCCATATCTCCGGCATTCCGAACCCCGGCCCCTAAGGGGAAAAAGACATAAGCATTAGCGCTTGCTGCAATAAGACAATGAACATTATTATTAAGCTTGAACTTTTGAACTTGCAACAGAACTCTTACAACGCCTCACCTGAATAGTCAAGCTTATTTTGAACTCCCATAAAACCTCAATCCAGTGAAGTAACTGGGTTTCAACGCGCCCCTGCATCAGAAGCAGGATGGAGAACTCATCCTTCCAGACCCTAAGGTGAGACTTCACGGGGAATCGTGGAAGGGTATCGTGGAGGGTTGGAAGGGAGTGGGAGGCTTGAGCATAATTCCGTCAGTAGGTAATACTCCGTTTTCACGCACAGGGGAATATTCCTGCAAGCCAGAAAAGCCAGAGTAGAGGGGCCCTTCCTGTCCATCTTCAGAGTCCTGCGCTTCACCATTGAAGAAGCATCAGCACTCGAAGCCAGACCTGCGCCTCCGTGGGAATCAGGTGAGCGTGACAGAACGCGAAGCCTACCCACAATTTCCCACCCGGGCGCTATGGAGAATTCCGAGACAGATCAGCTGGCCCAGCTTTTGGGGGAATTACGGGCAGAAGTGCACTCAGCCCGCCAGGAGACTAACGCTCTCAAAAGAGAACTGATCCTATCCAAGGAAAGAACAGATGACCTGGCCAAAAGATTATTGCAGGCCCAGGCAGGGCACACTCCTTTACCTAATTCTGGAGGTACTTCCACATCAATGGGTTTGAATAACCCGGTACAAATCAATCTACCAGGACACATGCCTTTGGCCCCGCCTGAACGTTTTGCGGGGGATCCCAAGAAATATGCCGTCTTTATGAACCAATGTCGTTTACACTTTCTATGCAGACCCGGGGCCTTCCCTAACGACCAGACCAAGGTAGCCTTTATACTATCTTACCTCAGTGGCAGTGCTGCCGATTGGTCTATTCCATTGGTAAATCAGGATGATCCCATTCTCCAGGATTTTCAGGGCTTCCAGGCCAGCATGGAAAGATTGCTTGCTCGACACTCTCAAGGACAGGCTCTTGATAATGAACTGCTATCCTTACGACAAGGTAATCAGGATCTCCTGTCCTACGTTGCCACCTTTAATAGACTGGTTGTGGAAACTGGATGGCCAGAAAACAAAAGGATCACATTGTTTCATCGAGGCCTGCGCGGAGAGGATGTTCTACCTCAGATAGTAGATCCACCCCAGGTCTGCGCAGACTACATAGACTTGGTGGTTCAACTTGATCACAGACTTCAAAATAGAAAAGCAGATCGGTTCAAGTACGAAACCCGAGTACCGATCAAAACCCAAGCTAACTCCAAGAGTACCGACGTATCCGAACCTATGCAAATCGGTGGTGTTAAAGGACCATTAACGCAGAAGGAACGAGAGAGAAGGCGGCAATTGTCTGTATTGCGGGACTTCTGGTCACTTTCTTCGAAATTGTCCGGTTAAACCACCTAAGAAGGTGGTTGGAGCCACTGATAATGATTTATTGACACCTGATTCGGGAAACGACCTAGCCCGACAAGCATAGGGGTCCGCTTGCCGAGCTTGAAAACAAACTCTTTGACCTCGCATTTTATCATGCCAATGGTGCTCGTGGATCCAAAACAGCCTCGGCAGTTGCATGCTATAAAAGCGTACATCGACAGTGGAGCTATTGAAAATTACATAGACCGTGAATTGGCTTCCAGGATTAAGCTCCCTCTCCGCCCGAAAGTAACCCAAGATGTCATTACTACAGTAGATGGAACCGAAATAGCCTCAGTGCCTGTAACGCATTCCACTGTTGAAATGACACTGGTGGGTCAGGATGGACATCGGGAAGCAATCGTGGTTGATGTGATCAAGGCCCCACAATTTCAAGTAATTCTTGGAATTCCTTGGTTAGAAACACATAATCCCAGAATTGACTGGCGAGCAAAAAAGATAAGTTTTCCTGATTGTGAACCACCTTGTTAGCCAAGAAATCCAGTTATGGGTCTAGCCTCAGCAACTTCCACCCTTGTACAGCTATCGTCAGAATACCAGGAATTCCAAGACGTTTTTCAGAAGGAACAGGCGAACACGTTACCTCCCCATCGGTCTTATGATTGCCAAATCGATCTGGTACCCAATGCTCAACTACCTTGTAGTAGGATTTATGCCCTTACGGAACCTGAGAACTTGCATTTGCGTCAGTATTTAGATCAGTACCTAGCCAATAGTTTTATTCGCCCGTCCAAGTCTCCTGTCTCCTCAGCTCTGTTCTTCGTGCCGAAAAAAGAGGGCGACCTTAGAAAATATATAGACTATCGCGCCCTAAATCAAATAACGATTAAGAATCGTTATCCTCTGCCCCTGATCCCTGAGCTTATCGACCAGGTGAAAGATGCTTGTGTGTACACCAAGTTAGATCTCCGAGGAGCTTAACACCTGGTGCGTATAAAAGAAGGCGACTAATGGAAGACTGCATTCCACACCAAATTTGGGCTCTTCGAATATCAGGTGATGCCCTTCGGGTTGTGCAATGCACCTGCCGCCTTTCAGTACTTTATGAATGATGTTCTTCGAGAACTTATCAATGGATGTGTCATTGTTTATATTGATGACATCCTGGTGTACTCTTCTTCAGAATCCGATCACAGAAAACATGTTAGGGCAGTTCTTGAGAAATTGCGCCAGCACAGACTATTTGCAAAGCTCGAAAAATGCGTTTTTCATACCACAGAAGTTGAGTTTCTCGGATTCATCCTGACACCTCAATGAGTCCGAATGGACTCGCGAAAGGTAGACGCCATCCTCAAATGGCCATCTCCTAGCTCGGTGAAGGGAGTTCAGAGCATGCTCGGCTTCGCCAATTTCTATCGAAGATTCATCCCGGAATTTTCCCGAACAGTCCAACCCATCACAGCTCTCCTAAAGAAAAACAAACGCTTTGAATGGACTCTTGAGGCCGAACACGCCTTTCAGGACCTGAAAACCAAATTCACCTCTGCACCTGTATTGAAGCACCCGCACCCAGATCTCCCTTACATTGTGGAAACCGACGCATCCAGTTCGGCCATGGGAGCTGTCCTGTCGCAAAGAGACCCAGAAACTAACCAACTACACCCTGTGGCCTTTTGGTCCAGGAAATTTTCTCCTCCTGAAATCAACTACGCAATTACCGACAAAGAGTTACTGGCTATTAAATCTGCTTTCAAGGCTTGGTGTCACTACCTTCTCGGTGCAAGACACACCATCACCGTAATTACGGACCACAGAAATTTACAGTATTGAAAGATGGCCAAAGCTCAATCTTCACGACAACTCCGATAGGCTCTATTCTTTGCGGAATTTGATTTTGTAATTACCTATCGCCTTGGCTGCAAGAATGGTAAAGCGGACGCCTTATCCCGGATTGGCATGGAAGAACCCAATTCGAGTTTAGAACCTGTGCCAATCAGACCTGAACAAAGAATCTTAGGCCTAACTTCATTGCAAACTATTGAGGACATCCAAATGCAAGTAAAACAACTTCTAGACTCTTCAGCCTTACTGGAATGGAGTCAAAAGGGTCCTCATTACACCGTTAAGGATGATTTACCCTACTTCCAGGAGCGGTTGTTTCTGCCAAGTAAAGAATTGCAAGAACTTGTTATTGCCCATCATCATGAATCATTAATGGAAGGACACCCTGGTATCGCTAAAACGGAGGAAAAGATCAAACGCCACTTCTGGTGGCCTTCTTGGAGAAAAGACATAGTCTTTTATATTGTCTTGCGGAATTTGCGCCCAAAACAAGGGTCAAAAGAAAAGGCCAGCCGGCCTACTTCAACCCTTGGATATTCCACCGGCACCATGGCACACCTTGTCAATGGACTTTATAATTGACCTGCCTCCTTGTGCTGGTTACAACACTATCCTTGTAATTGTGGATCTATTCTCCAAAATGGCCCACTTTATCCCTTTAAAAGGTTTGCCTTCAGCTTCCACCTTGGCCAAGGAATTTCTGGAGAATATAGTTTGCATACATGGTTTCCCTTCCATATTAGTCTCGGATCGTGGAAGTCAATTTATCTCCCATTTTTGGAAGAAGTGTTGGCAACTAGCACAAATAGATGTGCGGTTATCCACCAGCCACCACCCCCAGACCGACGGACAAACTGAGAGAACCATTCAGACTCTCAAGCAATATCTTCGGTGCATGTTACACCACTCCGAGTTAAATTGGAAAGACATCCTTTGGATCGCAGAATATGCATACAACAATTCAGTGCATTCTGGAACCGGACAAACTCCTTTTTATACTTTGTATGGTCACCATCCTCGGACCTCTGACCTAGATCCACCTCTGACCCTGGAAATGCCCGCAGTAAATCATCTGCATTCCACAATAACCCGAGCCTTCAAAGAAGCTGCAACTCATTTACAGCAAGCCAAGAAAAAGTATAAAGAAAACGCTGATTTGCACCGAAGTAAAACTCCTCCTTACCAAGTAGGAGACCAGGTATGGCTAGCAACGAAACATTTACCCCTCAAGGGCCCGCGAACCTTCAATCCCAGATTCATAGGACCTTATCCCATCAAGGCTATAATCAATCCCGTGGCCTTTAAACTGGATTTACCGTCCAACATGCGTATTCATCCAGTTTTTCATGCATCACTTTTGAAGCCATTACAACCAGGGACCCGACTGTCCAAGCCTCCAGACCCAGTTCAAATTGAAGGGGAATTAGAATTCGAAGTTAAAGACATTTTAGACTCCAAGGTGTTAAAGTCAAAACTCTTTTATCTTGTTGACTGGAAGGGATATGGACCTCAGGAGAGATCGTGGGAGCCTAGTAACCATGTTCACGCACCTCGATTAATACAAAGGTTCCACCGGAGATTTCCGAACAAGCCAAAACCCCCGGAGGGAACAACCTTGGCAGGGCCCTTGAGGGGGGGTACTGTCATGATGCCTACCTCCAAGGAGCCAGGTCCGACCCAGCAACCCCAGAGGCAGGCATCATTCCCCCCAGGGAAGTGCCAGCGGGCCCAAGCTGGGGCCCTTTGGACGCAGTCCTGGTGCCTTAGGTGCCACGCTCATGTTGGACCCTTGTCCTGGCGCCTTAGGCGCCAGGCTCATAAAGCTAGACATGTGTTCAAGTGTTTTAATGGGCACTTACCTAATGCAGACCATGTTGCTACATCCAGGCCCTTTTGAGGCCTGAATGGAACTACTTTACCTGTGGGACTACTTTCCACCTGGGTGTGGTCGGGGAAGGATACATACCTGATCGGTGGAAGGATACATGCCTGGAACTTCTTCCGAAGCTATTTAAACCACGCCCGATCAGCAACTCACGCTTCGCGTTGTTCTGCTCCTCGCAGCTGGACGCTCACCGTGTCAGCTCCTGCATCTGGACTTCAGCCACGCCTTTCAGCATCCTGGGTCGCCTGCAAAGGGAGATGAGAGAATTGGGGAGAAAGAAGACCTTACCTGCTAAAGCTGCATCACAGAGACATCACACCGACGATCCTGAAAAGGAAGACATCATTTTAAAAGCATTTCGCTTCGATCGCTGCAGCGCTGCATTTCACTCACCTTTCCTGGGCGCCTCCATCTTCAGCAGCGATCATCCGGATCCGCACCCACTTCCCTGAGCCTAGAGAGAAAAAGACAAGAAAACAAGGTGGGAGAAGGAAGGGAATAGGAAAGGCTCAGTTTCCTTCTAAGACTTACCTGTTGGGTCATGCCCATTTCATTTCGGGTCCTGCCGCTTCCTGGCATTCCGGACCCCGGCCCCTATGGGGAAAAAAGACAAAGACATTGAATGAGTGAATGCAAAGACATTACCTGAACGCTCATCCAGAACTTACCTGTCATTTACTGGAACTGCACGTTTCACTTCGGGTCGGCGCCATATCTCCGGCATTCCGAACCCCGGCCCCTAAGGGGAAAAAGACATAAGCATTAGCGCTTGCTGCAATAAGACAATGAACATTATTATTAAGCTTGAACTTTTGAACTTGCAACATAACTCTTACAACGCCTCACCTGAATAGTCAAGCTTATTTTGAACTCCCATCAAACCTCAATCCAGTGAAGTAACTGGGTTTCAACGTGCCCCTGCATCAGAAGCAGGATGGAGAACTCATCCTTCCAGACCCTAAGGTGAGACTTCACGGGAAATCGTGGAAGGGTATCGTGGAGGGTTGGAAGGGAGTGGGAGGCTTGAGCATAATTCCGTCAGTAGGTAATACTCCCTTTTCACGCACAGGGGAATATTCCTGCGAGCCAGAAAAGCCAGAGTAGAGGGGCCCTTCCTGTCCATCTTCAGAGTCCTGCGCTTCACCATTGAAGAAGCATCACCACTCGAAGCCAGACCTGCGCCTCCGTGGGAATCAGGTGAGCGTGACACCCGTCCACCTCGGGTGGATCTTCTTTGGCCTCTTTGAGCCGGCTGTCCTCTGCCTTTTCCGAATGCGGAATAATAGCGAAAGGACTTTCCTCTCCCAGAGGTTCCTGAGGGGCGAAAAGGAGTTTGGGGGATAGCAGCTCCTAAGGATTTTGCTGCTGATTTAGAAGTCAGTAACTTTTCCAGACTGTCATCAGCCTTTTTTCCGAATAACGAAGAGCCGTCAAAGGGCATATTCAAAAGTCTGGCCTGTACATCTGGAGCAAAGCCAGACTTTCGCAACCATGCATGCCTGCGGATTGTTGTACTAGCTGCCATGGCCCTGCTGATACTGTCAGCAGAATCGATGCCAGTTTGAAGAGACTCACACATGGCATCTTTGCCATCTTGAATGATGTTAAGGAAGACTTCCTTCTCCTCTCCACCGGGTATGCAGTCAGCCGCTGATGAAGCACACTCCCATAATGTGTGACTGAACCTGGCAAGCGTACAGGTGGCATTGATGGACTTCAACGCCATACTACAGGTAGAGAAGACTTTCTTTGCCATAGAGTCGTACCTCTTGTCATCCCTGTCCTGTGGGACAGTAGGGTAAGCAGTCCTACTGCTGGATGAAGTTGCCGCTTGAACCACCAGGCTCTCTGGGGTTGGGTGTTTTGACAGGTATTCAGGGTCAGCAGCCGCTACCCTATACTTTGTCAACAGTCTTTTATTGACTGCTGGGATGACTTCGGGAGTCTCCCAATTGGATGCAATTTTTCTTTATAGGGCTGCATGGAAGGGGACCACCGGGTCCTCCTGTGGGCCTTTGTCCAATATATCCGTTAGATCATCCTGTTGGAAAACAGGTTAAGGCGCAGACCCATAAACTCAATTATTCTTGCCATCAGGGTTCTATATGGTGTTTCTGCATGTTCCCCTGGGTCTGGCTTTACAAATTCCACTTCTGGGGAAGTGTCAAGTCCACTGGCCTCATGAAGTGAGTCCTGTAGTTCCTTCAGCCTCCTTTCTTCAGAGGTGAAATCCTCTGCATAAAGCAGTGAGGATCTCTGTAAACCAAAAGTTTCTTGGTCAGAGTCTTCTCTTTCTTCATAAATTGAAGAACGACCAGGGTATTCTCTCTGAAATGGAGTAAAGCCCATCTCTGGGGCTGAAGGAGCCAAACTCGTCGTTATTGGGCGAGAATATTTCGAAGTCGTCGACGCCGATGTAACCGGCCTCGAATGCGCCGAAAATGGCGTTGAAAAAACTGGAAGGTGCCTCGAAGAATTCGAGAGGATCGGGATCCTACTCGAGGGCATCGATGACGGTCTCGGCCTCGTGCCGGAGCCCCTTGAAAACACTGTTGGCTGTGGAGCCTTGGTCCTCTCATCGGCGTTGACGATGGCGTCGAGTCGATCGACCGATGCGTCGAGGAACCCTTCGACAATGGCGTCGATGGCGCTGACCCGTGCGTCGAGAGAATCTTCGACGGCGTCGAAGGAACCCTCGACGACGGCGTCGAAGACGGTGCCTTCTTACCCGATGGCTCATGGCGCTCTCGGGTGGAATGTTTCGCCGGGTGCTGCGACTCGCAGCGTTTTGATTTTTCGGGTTTTTCACCCGAGGTATCACCCTCAGCTGTCTTCGAGGGGGTCGAGGCCGCGTTCTCGAAGACGCTTAACATTTTCTTTCTGAATTCCTCCCACTCAGTTTGAGAACTGTGTTTGGTGGGACAGGAAACTCTTTCTGGGGACACCGAAGACAACGAGGAATGGGACCTTCAACGTCTCTTTTTTGAGTGTCTAGATCTCGACCAATGGTGGGAGCTGCTTCGAGATCTAGAATGGGAGTGTTTTCGACGTCGAGGAGACGAATGCCTCGACTCGGCCGACGAAACCTTCAAGGAGGTTTTGGCTGACTTACCTCTCTCGAGCTTCCCTTTTCGCTCCTTCAGGGCTTTCGCCGTCATGGACATGCAGTCCTCACACTCCGAACAATGGTGCTCGGACCCCAAGCACCATAAACAGACCCTGTCTGGATCCGTTATTGACATTTTTTTACCAAAGTCTCGACATTTCTTGAAGCCGGATCACGGCGTAGTCGGTTCTAATGAAGAAGCCATCGAGAACGATAAGGAATATTCGTCGAATTAGATTTAGATAACCTGACTGAACTGAGCAACGATGTTCCGAGGCCCCACGAAGCGCAGAAAAATGGAACTGAGCAACGGACGCAGCGCGTGTCTATTTATGGGCATGGTGACGTCAGCGCCGATACGGTGGCCGTTGAGGGACATCGACTCGGCGGACGTCGACGCGCAGCGCCCTCTACAGAGAAAAAGTTTCCGAGGCCAGCAAGCTGGAAACGTCTATCAAAGATAAGGAATACGTCGGAGGACACAATCCCTTCCAAGTTAGCTTACTTTGTGGTATCTTGAGTCGGTTCATTCTGTTTGGCAAGGTCAGCAGGGGGATGTTTATTCTGGGACGTTCGCTGGTATGCATTTCCCACGAGCGCTTAAGGATGTAATGATCGCTGTGCTCGCTGAATAAATTCTCTGCTTTGGTCAAAGTTTGAGTGATTCCTTTAATGGTGTAAATATAGTTGATAATTGACTTGGTTCCTCCACGCGACCATGAGGTGGAAGGTGTGTTAGTTGATGCATTAAATGCATCCCAACGGTCGAAGTTCCTATTGCGTACCTCTGTTGACCATCTGCGGGCTCGGTACTCAAGCAAATGTTCTTCCATTATTTGCAATTCGTCGTCGAATAGATGGAGATTAAGGTCACCACACATGATGAATTCTGCACATTGATATTTCTGTGGGATGCTGTCAATCTTTGTAAATATAGAATCTATGACTGTCTCCTCATTGAATTTTCTTGCATTCCAGTAAACATTTATGATGCTTAGATACTTTGCACAAGAACCTGTTATCGTTGTTGGGATCAGTTGTGTCGTTGTACACATTTTCAATAAAGTGTTTTGGGCCCAACAGCCGATATTTTGGTATTCAATAACATCCAATGCCAAGTCTTGTTTTATTAGAGTAAGTAGACCAGCTGACAGTCTGCCCGTTCTGTTGGAAATTGCAGGATTCGTGGAGGTGAGGTAGACTTCATGTATGGGTGGTTCGATCAGTCATGTCTCCTGTAGACATATGACATTTGCTTTATTGAAATCCGGCTGCTCAGTTTGAAATAGATGCAAGTGCCCCCTTGTGTTCCACAAACAAAGTGTGACTGATTGTTTAATACTTTCTGTTCGTTGTTATAGTGAAGATTGTTTGGACAACTCTTGCTGATCCATCACTTAACTGATTTCTCGCCAGAAAGGGGATGCTTCATGATTCCATCCTGGGGGTATTTTAACTACACGGGTCGATAGTTGATACTTTTTTGGTGGTCATTATACAATTTTTCCTCCCCATTTTCTTTCCTTTCTATGTTTTCGTTGTTCGTGTGACTTGTGCAACTGCTAATATCTGAGTACATTCTGCTGTTGTCTCGCCAGGTCATGATGGAGGTATCATCATGCCTAGTACACTGGCTATCTTCGGGAGTCACTATGAATCCGAGTGATTTAATTTCTTTAGCACATGTTATTAGACTCAGCAGTTCCATTGAATAACAGTGTATCCATATTTTGTCGAGTCTTTGGTCATCTATAAACTCGATTAATTTGAGATCATTAGTATTCAAAGTTCTCAATTTCGGTATGGCCTTGAAAAGGCGTAATTTATTAGTTCTGTTCATGATGATTTTAGTCTCTTTGTCTGATTCTCCTAATTTCAGTCGGATTGTTTTTGACCTGTAGTGAGGATATACAAACCGGGGTCGCTCAAGATGCAGACTTTCAGCAGTAGAATCTTGCTTCTTACTCAAGTCAGCACGTTCAATGCTAAAACAACTGGTATCCTCTGCTTGTTGTTCGTGGTCTGACCTCTCCAATCTTGTTGAACACATGGTGCTGTTTGTGGAGTACAGTTCGTCGTCAGAGATGTTCGCATGTTAGCTCTATAGATATCTGCGATTATGTAACTGTTTCCTTATAGCAGTCAATTACGATCATTGAGGACAAATTTATTTGTGGTTCAGGCTGCACAGTTCTCGGGAATCCTTCTTTCTCGACACTCTCTGAATCGTGTATCAAATAGGTGGATTGATTCATCAATGAGTCAATGTTTCCTTGATCTATTGCTATGGAGTTTATGGACTGCGCAGTGGTTGTCGCTCGAGTCCTTCCTTGACTTTGGGTGGAGTCTTCATTTGCTCCAATTCTGGTAACAGTCTAATTTATGTTAGAATTGAATGAAGAAATAACTCCGTGACTCTGCGCCAATTAATTTTCGAAAGTTGTACGTTTTATTCGATCAAAGGTTAAATAAAAAAACGCCCTGTGACACGTGTTTCGGCTTAATGAAGCCTTCTTCGAAACTGGGCTACTTTGGTGCATTTAACTTATCATTCAATTTCTGATTTATCATTTACATGCAACAAAATTTACATATGATCAAGACATTCCCCCAATCACAGTACCCCCCGAAAAAACATATAATGTAAGGTATTCCAATTTAAAGGCAGAGATTAGGGATTGGTAACGGGGGGGGTTGTATGGGTCATAAGAGAAAATCACATTTGTGCAAATACATTGTACAAAGCACAAGAAAGAGAAAAAGTAGGTAAAAAAGGGATGAAACAAAAAGTAAAACATATTTTGATTCCATCACATATTCACAACAGAGCAAATAGGTAAGTAAATAAATAAAAAAATAAATAAATAAATGAAATGGAGAAAGAGAGAAATACAACATTGTTAGCAATGGTTGCCAAATACTTATAGAATTATAATTCGCTCTGGTATGTTCTTAACCACATGTTGACTTACCCAATGGCTATTGGTATGTCCACTGATTGTTTTGTTCTGCTTTGATTTAATTGGGTTCAATCCCAAGCTCCTTGTCTGTCAATTGCATATAATTGAATCTGCTTAATCCACTGTATTCATTCCAGAAACATCAATATCTAATCCTAATTAAAGTTATTATGCATATCTCCGAAAATAACTATGTTCACTTATATGTACAGCTCGTATATAAGCATAAATGCACAACTTACATTGTGGCCTAGATATTAGCCCGACTCTCTTTAGGTTGTATGTGGATAATATCAACTTCCCATACTTGTTATCCTGTTATTTTTAATCGAAACCATATAATGCGCTTTGGGTATCATTTACTCCTTTTTACCTCGCAATGTTAGCATAATGTAAACCCATACGTTTGCTATAGAAATGTACGAACAGATCTCCAAATTCTTAACAGTTATTGAAGGCTTTGTAATTCAATCGTCCTGTTCTTATTTAACAAAAGATTGCAGTCCTATCTGCTTCGAATCTGTATTCGTTGCTTACCTCCTGCTACTAATTCACTCGCGTTGGCGTTCCTACGGACGCCGTCGTTATTTTGGAAATCCTTTTTAAAGCGGTTTCCATGACGACGCGGTGCCCTTCTCGTCATTTTGTAGTCTCTATGGTCTAGATGCCGTTCTACTACTTAATCTAATTAAATTCAAGAACTGAACAGTATCAGAATCACACAAGTTAATGATTGTTTATGTTGATTATCAATAGTATGATGTTCCATGAGAGCTTCAATTTCAGTTAAGTCAAGTGAAAGGCGTTCCAAACGGCTTTGGATTATTGGTGCAGTTTCTTTTACATGTCGTTTTGATTTGGTTGCTCCTTGATAGTATTGTTTCCATTGTTCCTTAGCCTTGATGGCTCTCTCTTTCCGCGAGAGTGGTACGATTGCAAATGTACTATGGTCATTTCCATGTGCTGAATCAATTAAGATGTCACTTTTATTTGCCTCTGCATGTGTTTCAGCGTCTCTAGATTGAAAATGTTTGATCTTAATGACTTGTTCCTTTCCCCATTGTGATTGCAACATGGTTTTTTCCCCTAGATTCGATTTTATCACTACTGTCCACTTTGTCAAGGTGCCGATCTAAAGTACTTAAAGTAGTGACATGTGGGTTTGTTGGTACACAACTGATTTTTTCAAAAGTCTTCTCAGAGTCTATTGCATTCAGCCCGGATTTATGATTTGCTTCCTTCGTGTTATCCTGTATACTGAGGTCAGGCACTGTCTCTTTAAGAATGGGACTGCCAGAGTCTTCAAACAGGCATGGTCTATCCTCCTCCACTACGCTGTTGTTGTTATCAATTAGGGGCTTTGACTGCTTCTCCGACATTTTTCTGGTTTGGAGTCTTGTTTGACGTACAGATAGCTTCTTTGTTGTTGGCGTTTTTAGATCTTCTACCGCTTTGGGCATTGCTCTGTAGAAGTTGAAGTTGGGGGAGGAGCTTATATGTGCTCCGTGCCTCTACTTTGGACTCGTTCCCTACGGGCTGCTCCACGGCTCGTAGTTAGCAGCCAACGCATCACAGAATGGCCGCCCACCCTCCGCCTCTCCTCCGACGCCGAAACCCTACAGGCAAACCGGTATCGGATTGCACGGTGGAAGAGGGGGAAGGGAGGGATCAACAGACTTCTCGGCCTACTGCATGGGAGTCAAAGGACAGGATCCCGCAGACGCCCCATGCAAGGCACTCACAATGTCAAGAGGAGCTTCTATTGTGGAAGGTTTATTCCCTCAGTTAGAGGGCTTCTTGTGTAATTGAAATGCGTTGGGGAAGAGAGGAGTAATTACTCCCGTTGTAGTGTAGTGTAGTGCAGTGGAGATTTCTTACCTGCACAGGCTGCAACTACAGATCTCCTGATCCCGCGGACTCCAGCAGACTCCACACTCTGCCTCCACACTCCGCAGCCCGCTCCGTGTCCGGTAGTGGTTAATGTACTGTTCAAGGGATACTCCTCCAGACAATAGACACAGCAGACAGGCTCCACTCCAGCAGACTCCACACTCTGCCTCCACACTTGTATTTTTTGAAGATTGTGATTACTGGGGTCTGGTAGATATTGAAGTACAGTGGTGATAGTGAAGACCCTTGTGGTACTCCACAGTCGTTAACTCGTGGGGTGGATTTGAAGGGATTAATCCATACGGTTTCTGTTCTGTCAGCTAGGAATGATTTAATCCATAGTAATGCCATGTCTGTTATGCCTATGTCTTCTAGTCTTTTGGTTCGGGTGTCATGGCTAACTGTGTCAAAGGCTGCGGAGAGGTCGAGCAGAATCAGGGCTGAGGTTGTGTTGGAGTCAACATTCATTTTTAGGTCATCCCAGATGGATAGTAGTGCTGTTTCTGTTCCTCTTGCAGGTCTGAAACCAACTTGTGCATGGACTAGCAGGTGGTGTTTTTTAACGTGTTCTTCGGTTAATTTGTATACGTAGGTTTCAAGGAATTTTGCTAGGTAGGGAATGTTTGAAATAGGCCTATAGTTGGAAAGGTCTTCTACATCGCCACTTGTGTTTTTTAAAAGTGGTTTGATATATGCTGATTTGAAGGCTGTTGGTACAGTTCCTGTTGCTAGTGAGATATTTAGGAGGGTTCTGTAGCATTCTGATGCCGTTCCTTGCGCGAGTATTGATTTGTAGATGTCAGGGGGCAGGGGTCCATGGGTGAACCTGCTTTCTTGCTCTTTTACCAACAAGACAAATGCCTCTGCTGATATTTCAGGAAGGTTTTGGAGTTTGTGCTGTGGTTCTGTGTTAGCTCCGGTCGGTTGAATGTTGTGGTTGGTTAGTCTGTTTTGTATGATTTGACGGATGTCGTTGAGGTTGTTCTTGAAGTGGTCTGCCAGGTCGTTGCAAAGTTTCTCTGAGGGGGTTGGGGTGTTGTCGCAGTCTGGTGGGTTTCTCATTTCTTTAATGATGTTGAACATTTCTTTTTGTGTGTTGGTGGCATTGGTGATTCTGTCATCATAATGCATTATCTTCCCCTTTTGTATTTCCTTCTTCTTTGTGCATATTTCTTTCTGGAACAGTATTTCTTTGTCTGGGTTGTATTCTTTCCTCCATTCCAGTTCCATCTTCTTGTTGCCCTTTTTCATGATGCTTAGTAGTGGGGTGAACCATTTTTCCATAGTTCTTTTTTTTGATGCTGTGAATTGTTTTTCTGGGGCGATTTTATCAATTGTATCAGCAATCCATTTGTGTAGTAGGTCCGCTTTCCCGTCTAGGTCAGCCAGCTCTAGTTCTGTAGTTGAGGGTTTGATCATCTCTAGTTATTCGAATAGGTTGCTTTCTTCAACGCTTTTCCAGTTTCTTTTTGAGGTGGTTGTGAGTTTGGGGGGTTTGGGTGCAGACTTGAGTTGGTAATCTGATCACGAATGGGATGATGACATGGTCGCTCCACAGTATTTGTATAGGTGGTGCTGTGGTGATAAGTTTTTCCTTGGTGAAGATTGCGTCGAGGGTGTGTCCTGCTGAGTGTGTTGCACCTTTGACCAGCTGTCGTATCTTCATGGTTGTAAGTTGTCCAATCAGTGAGATTTGGGAGTGGGCGTGACTTTCTTCAAACCAGATCTTGAAGTCCCCCAGGAAGATTAAATGTGTTTAATGGCTATGTTGGTGATGGCTTCTATGAAGTTATCGACGAAGGTTGCATCGTATGTCGGTGATCTGTACACCAGGATGAATGTGATGTTGGTTTTTGGGTTTGCTGATAGGTGTATGACCATGGTTTCACATTTGAAGATGTTCAGTGGTTCGTCTGTTTTTATTTTCAGGTGTTATTTGAATGCTATTGCGGTGCCTCCTCCTTTTTTATTTTTTCTGTTTATTTGAAGGCATTTGAAGTTGGTTGGGAGGCAGCTTTGGAGTGTGATTTTGTAGTTGTCGCACAGCCATGTTTCTATGATGAATAGGATGTCAATGCCGCTGTCATCGAGTAGGTCTAAGATCTCTGAGTGTTTTGACATGGATCTTTTGTTTATTAGATTGCAGTGGAGTTTGGGGTTGTAGTTTGGTTTGGGCTTTATAGTTTGGGTCATCTTCTGATCAGTGTTGAGGTTTCCTTTCTGGTCGATGTCTAGTTAAGTTGTTGGTACAGGTGCATCTGTATCCTCGAAAATTTCTTCTAGCTTCTGTGTTGGGTTTTTGTTTTCATCAGGTTCTTCTTCCAAGAATTGTGGGTGTTGGGTGGAAGTTCCTCTTGTTTTGGTGATGAAAGGTTTTATTGTGTTGATTATGTTTTTGTTGTTTTTAGTGTTGTCCGTCCTTCTTCTGCGGTGTTGTTTGGTTGTCTGCTGTTGTTGATTCTAGCATTGAGTTGGTTCGTTCTGGTGACCGGTTGTTTGCGAGATATGGAGTTAAGTAGAGGGATTTGTCTCTTCTCTCAGCATTGGTTCAGTTTTTGTTCCTGTCTGTGGGAGTGTGTTCTGCAGTTGAGTCTTTGTTGCTGTTCTAGTGTGTTTGTTCTTTCTTTTCTTTTTCTTTCCCTCGGAATAGGTCGTTTGCGCTGCATTTTAAGCTTGAGTTGTTTTGGTCTTTATTTTGTTTTTGAAGCCGAGTTGATATTTGTTGCTTTGGTCTGGCTGTTTTGTTGTGTAATACTGGGTGTAGAGAATTGTCCGCTAGAAGTTTGGGTTCTGTCTGTAGTTGGTGATGTTAGCTGGTGTTGCCGATTAGTTTAGTCGCTGTCTTGCGCGAGGTAGGGTTGTTAGTTAGGGTTATATCCTCAGGTGTTATCGGTGGTTGTCCTTAATGTCTGTCTCCCTGGACGAGGTTCACTGCGGTGAGCTAGCTATGTGGGGTTAAGAAGGATAGCTACTAACTACAGAATTGTCCTGATGGACGTAGCTAAGAATCACGGTGTCATTTTATGAGGCGTGAGCCCCTAATCATAATATCACTCCACAGTAATCAGCCAGTGATTTCTGTCTCACTCTACAGTACTGTTCTCTAGGCGCATGTTGGTCAGTCACATATGAGTGTCCTTTGTAGTGGGACAGAGGCCTACAATGAACAATGAAATTTGAAGTAGGGCACCGCTAGATTTGAGCGTCCCGTATAGTGGGAGAGAGGCTTGTGCCTGACAGATCAAATGGGTGTAGTGCTAAACAAAGTTAGGTTTGAGACACAGATGACTAAATGATTGCAGTACTAAACACAGCTAGATTTAAGAGTCCTGTATAGTGGGAGAGATGCCTATGCCTAACAGGTCAAATGGGTGTACTAAACACAGCTATGTTTGAGAAACGGGTGACGAAAAGATTGCAATAGTAAACCCAGCAAGATTTGAGACACAGGTAACCAAAACAAAATTACAACATTAAACACAGCAAGATTTGAGTCACAGGTGACGAAAAGATTACAATCTTAAACATGTAAGAAGATTCAATTCAACACTACAGCTCGGTCAATGCCTAATCTGGGATACTGAATGGAAACCCTTATTGATATATCTTTATGTCCAGTTCATGAGTTCTGGATGACTACCCCTATATAACACCCCTCTCTTAGAATCCCCCTGACCCCACTGAGCCAAGAAGTAGTTCTGTTTTGCAAGTTTAAAAGGTTTATTTGAGAAATAAGACAAAATATAGATACCACGCTTTTATAGTAAATTAATAATCGATATCGCCCTTATAAATATAATGTTAATCAACAATGGGTAATCTGACACTAGCACACTTCTTTATAATCAATGAGGAGTTAGCACAGGATGGATCAAGTAGCAAAAATACTTTTATGATTTCAAGGGAAAAGCAATGAGGAATAAAATGCAGTACAGAAATACTTGAGATGATTTTAGCAAAAGATAATATAATCACTTTTTCTCTGGCAATTCACCCCCCCCCCTATGCAATGTAAGACATGGAAGTAGATGGAAAGAGGAGCACACAGTTCTCAGGAATGCAATCAAATACAATACGAAATTCAGTCCCCCCCCAGCAAGCTTAGAGAAAACCGGTATGAGTTTTAAAACACAGGCCCAAGTGCTTTGAATGTGGTGGCAATGAAGTGAGAAATATGCTGAAAATGCTTTTAATTCCCTTTAGGAGGTTCAGGGTGAGGGAGAGATACTTGGGATGAGTTCAGGCTCACTTTAGCAATGATTCAGAGATGGTGATTAAGAGGCAAACAAATTTTTAGCAAGGAAAGAAATGACTGCTGATGGTTACACGTGGCTGGATTTTTAATCAAATCGCAAATCGCGGTAAAATTCGCAAGTGCGTGAATCGCGATTACGGCAAAAGTATAAGGAGTGTAAGGAGTCGGTTTTAAAGTAAACTCAAAATGACAGGTGACAGCTTGCAGCTTCAGAATTGACAGGTGACAGTTGTGCAGCTTTACAAATGACAGATGACACGATTTCTACTTAGGTTAAAATAGTTTGGATTAGATTATTTTAACTAAGAGATTGGTTCTGCACAGTTCTGCTAGGTACTCACAATATAAATTTGAAATAGGCCTCGCCACGGATCTGGTCAGGTTTTGGACTGGACTCCGGTTCTGGTCTCGGCACTTCACAGTGATCTGGGTCAGCTCTCTGGTTCTGCTCACAGCAGTCTGGGTCACTCTGGATCTCTGGTCTGGTCTGTCCGGATACAGCGGTCTCTGCACGGCTCCTGGATCTCTGTACTGGTCCTGGCAAAAGTTCTTGGCAAGGGATTCAAGCAGCTCGCCCGGCTGTGAGTAGCTTGCAATGATTTGAGGCCTGCTGCAGAGAACTCAGCTTGTGGTTTTAGGCCTCTGATTTAGGTTCTAAAGTATAAGTTCTAGGTTCTGGAGTATGTAGCTGGAGTCAGTCTGGAACTGGTATCTTCTGGATGTTGTGTGGTCCGGCAAAACGCTCCGCAGCAACTGGATTTGAATGTCCTCTCTAGCTTCCAGTGGCTCTTTTTATGTCTTTTGAAAGTGGGTTTGTGCGCAGCATCACTAAGCTAGCCCCTCTCTCAACTGATCATTGGTCAAGCTTTTCTCTCTTCCTTGATAAGGGAAAGGAAATGTGAGTCATGGTGATGCTGTTTTATGGCCTGCAGAAAGACACTCCCCTGTCAAATTGCACACAAATCTATATTTGACCCAAATACATATTCCACAGATACACAGTTGTTTGTCATTGCATACACATATCATGCATTACTGATGGGAGGCACTGTTCCGACCCTGGCGTTTTTAGGAGCTTGGGTAAAGAAATGGCAACTTTTTGCGCTTTTTAGTAGCTTTCCCCATATCAGATTTTTTTCCAAATTTATACAATTGTGCAAGGCATGTGGGCATTTAGATAAGGAAGTGTCAGATTTTTAACATGCATACATTTAGAGTAACAGCCTCTTTTCCGCTCGTAAACCCCCAGATCATACCACCGGGTCCTAAAACATCTTAAAATGTGGGCAGAAAAATCACAAGAATTATGGTATCATTTAGATAATTTTGACAAGTCCGCACCATGAGTTATACATCTTTCTTAAAATCATATTCTGGCCAACAGGGGTGTGTCTTCCCAGGTCACATGGTGGAGAAACCAGTCTATCCACTTTCTTTAAGCTCAGCCTGTCCTCAGAGGGGGCTGCCCCTCCCCGTTTCTGCCAAGAGGAAGCCACTTTACGACCCCCCAATAAACCATCTGCCTGAGTCAAGGAAGGGCTTTGTTCAAAAGGAAGCCATTTACGACCCCCCCCCCAATAAACCATCTGCCTGGGCCCTTTGTTTAGTTTCCTGCAGTCCCCAGGTAATTCAATCAGAGAGTGTGTGACCTCCTTTTGGCAGGGGCAACAGAATGCAGCCAGGCCTGGGAACCTGCGGATCAAGTTTCAACTCCTGTGGGGTAGATGTCAGGCAGAATTGGAATCTCTTTAAGCCAGTTTTTAGCTACATGTCATTTTGGGTTCCCAGTTTAAATCAAACTTACAATTTTTACACATGCAGCTAGAATGCTGATTCTAAGTTCAAAACTATGACATTTCAACAGTGACAAACTGTGACACTCAAAAGTAGGTCACTCATTTATTCTAAACATTTCGATTTTAGTGTCTTTCAGTTCCGTTTAGCACTCAGCCAGTCTTATTATCAACATTATTTTGGGTTCTTCATCTTCCCAGATTTTGTAGGCACACAAAACGTCATTCTGCCAGATGTCTGCTGGTGTTCAGTGAGATTTTTGGATGTGTTGCAACGTTTGAAAATAGGCATTTTGAGCTGGCATTCAGAGAAACCAAAGGTAATTTGAAAGCGTTTTTTTTTTTTTTTAACAGGCGCTGCTGTTTTACCTTTGGCACCCATTCCACTCATGGAACCCTGGCCCATCATGCTTGCACTGGTGGGTGGCAAGTTAGGCAACCATTTGGTGTGCGCACAAACTGCGTGGTACTCCTGGATTCTGGCGCACATGTGGGCTTTTTGGCCATCTTGGATTTTCTAAGCCCACAGCACCAAATGTTGCAGCATGATAGCTCAAACGTGGGTCAGGACACCCAACAAACACAGCAAGATTTGGGAGTCCTGTATAGTGGGAGAGAGGCCTACGCCTAACAGGTTAAATGGGTGTTGTACTAAACACAGCTATGTTTGAGATACGGGTGACCAAAATATTATAATCTTCAACACAGCAAGATTTGAGACACAGGTGACCAAAAGATTACAATCTTAAATACAACAAAATTTGAGCGACCTGTATAGTGGGAGAGAGGCCTACGCCTAGCAGGACAAATTGGTTCTGTACTAAACAGGGTTTTGTTTAATAGTGTGATGTTGAGGAAGGCAGCAGAGGTGTTAATTATTATTAAGGTGTTTTAGGTAGGTTTGGTAGTTCTAGGTTTCGAGGGTAGAGTAATTGCTCTACTCCTCACGTAGGCCTACCTTCCTGGTCCTTGCTGGTTAATGGCTGGCTACTGGCTTCCCCTGCGGAAACCTGTTGACACTTTCTGGAGCCGCCTCTGTTGGAGCTGCCCTTTGACTTGGCGCCTTTAGCCAGAGGGGCTGTCGGGCAGAGGGCTGCCCTGGAGTGGTCAGTAATGGCCTTATTGGAGAGCCATGGGGAGGCAGGAGCAAGTATGAGGCAGAAAGCAGGGAACGAGGGGATGCGGGCAGACGGGGCTCGGGATATCTTTTTTAAACAAATTGGGCCAGAATGGGGGTCTCAATGAGGGCACCACTCACCTGGGTGAGTTGTAGGCAAAGGAGGCAGGGAGGCAGCTGCGACGCGCTACACCACAACACTGGGAGTACACTGACCAATCAGGTTGCGGGGTGGGCTGGGGAGGCAGGAGCAAGTGCATGGCAGGAAGCGGGGAACGTGGGGATGCGGGCACACAGGGCTCGGGATATCTTTTTTAAAACAAATTGGACCAAAATGGGGGTCTCAATGAGGGCAACACTCACCTGGGCGAGTTGTACTTGAAGGAGGCAGGGAGGCTGCTGCAATGCGCTACACCACAACACTGGGTGTACACTGACCAATCAGGTTGCGGGGCAGGCTGGGGAGGCCGGAGCAAGTGCGAGGCAGGAAGAAGGGAACAAGGGGATGCAGGCAGATGGGTTCGGGATATCTTTAAAAAAATAAATAATTGGGCCAAAATGGGGGTCTCAATGAGGGCATCACTCACCTGGGTCAGTTGTAGGCACAGGAGGCAGGGAGGCTGCTGCAACACGCTACACCACAACAGGTCGCAGGGTGGTTTGGGGAGGCGGGAGCAATTGCGAGGGAGGGAACAAGGGGATACGGGCAGACGGGGCTCGGGATATCTCTTTTTTTTAAAATTTGGGCCAAAATGGGGGTCTCAATGAGGGCACCACTCAGCTGGGCGAGTTGTGTGCAAAACTCAGTGCATGTGTATGGTGCATGTTGTGTGCATTGAGGTTCATGGGACTTGGCCTTCATGGTACACTTGCAGTCATTCACATTATGGGAGTCTGCAGTCATCGAGTATTTCTCAATGTAAAGTCTTCAGCTATGCACTTGACTGGCAGTATGCCATGTACGGACCATGACAATGCTTTCATGGGTTTGATGGGTGCCCTGTTTGCCTTGTGCTGCCTTGCATGGCAGGATGCCCTGTGTCATCACATGAGTACAGTTTGTGTACTGGGGGCGGGGGGTCAGTCAGGATTCCAGGCCTGTTCTGTGCATTTCTGTTTCTTCATGGGACTTGAAGTTTCACAATGCTACTCCTTATGTACCACAGGTGTGCGACAGTGATTTGGGTAATCAGGTCTGCCTACTACTTAACCACAAGCCAGGTGAGCTGTCCTCTGTGTCTCTCCATGCACACTGGCAAGGTGCTGTTCCTCAGTATCATGGCATCATGTGTGGCCCCAGGGTATCGTGCACAGCAGTGGCTGTTTGAGAGTTCTGCATCACATGTCATTTGCACATTCATGGAATGGTACTCCTTCCTGTTCAGTTATGCCTGTTCTGTTGCCTGGGGGAACCAATGCCACATGTGTGCAATCCAATGCTGCTATGGTATTGGGGAAATGGGCAATGGAGTAGAAACGTGCAGTTGCTGCATGCACCTGCGACTGGGTGATAGGCATGGAGATGTGCAGATGGGCATGCCTCATAAGCGAATCCAGGACTTGATCCAGCACCTTGGAGAAAGTGGGCTGTGACATCCCATGCAGTGTCCCAACTGTCTTCTGGAATCCACCCGTACCACATAAGTGTAAGACTGACACAAGCTTCAGCAGGTTGGAATGCCATTTCTGATTGCAATGACACGCTGGCGCTCAGCCTGGATCAGGGTGAGCAGTTATGTGATGGTGGGACTGTCCAATTGATATAGGTTCACTAATTGGCTGTCAGTGTCGATAGGGAAGGGCAGGCACGTGGTATGGGTGCCCTCCGCAGCACACGTCTCCTGCGCCTCTGTGGTGCCTGTCTTCTTCCCTGCTGTGGTCTTGCATGCTACTATAGCTGGATGTGTAGTAGGAGGTTGTGGAGCCCATAATCTCTGTCTGCTTGTGACTACATGTTTCTTGGATGTGTCCTTGGGCAAGGTGCGGCCCTTTTATGCTCCTCCTGAGTGGTTCTGGTGTACCTGTGCCTTGATTTCTGGCACCTGTATGCATTTACCTTCATCTTTTTGGTGGAGGTAACTGTGGAGGGTTTTTGCCGGTATTACCACTGAAATTGAGCATTAATTCTGCTGAAAAAAATATTGAATTAATAAAATCGATGGCAGTTGACTGACAGGACCAACATAAATTGGGATTTGAATTGGAGATTTTAGCAATCCTATTCGGCATTAGAGCTCTGTGTAATACAAAAAAAAGTGATTGCCTAAGATTTCTGGCCAGTGACATAGAGAAACACTGTTCCCATATTTTAATCCAAATGTTTTGGGGTACTTGTAGGCCCCAATCAGCTTCCCATTGTCGAGTACGTTTAGAAGTAGAATCTTTGGGTTAAGGACGAAGTAAAATTTAGAGGCTTTATTGGAACAGGAACATTAAAGGAATTCTATATCTTTTGAAGGAGCGTTTTGGGAATAATAGGGGATGGCCTTAGTGGCCAACTTTGTACGTGTTGAGTAGGTTTTAAAATCAGAACTATTAAGATTGAATGAAAAACATAGGTCAGGGAATGTTATAGGTATATTAAGGTTGAATAAATGTGTAACAAAAAAGTTTCCAGCAGAATACAATTTTTGTAAAATCTCCTGCTAAACTGAAACGATTTATTAAACCATAAAAAGGCGCAAGTGGCATTTTGGGCAATAGGGGAGCATTAAATTAAACAACTCCATGCATTTTTGAAAGAATGTAATAGTGGGTGATTTTTAATGCCAGGCCAATAGGATGTTTTAAGAAAATGAGAAAAAGACAGATGTGCAATGGACTACATTACACGGTAGTTGGTAAAGGTAAAATGATGCTGGTAAAGGATTACCGGCATTGCTAATCGCTCCTGCCAATTACGACCCGCCTACCCGCTATTAGCGTCACCGCTAAGAACGGTGCCTCTAATAGCGGCATGCTCGCAGGCATGCAACCCCTCATGTCGGCAATAGCGGCATGGCGGAAATAGGAGTCCATCACAAGACATGCAGACATGCAAATAGCGGCATGGAGCAGGCCCAAAAAGCCCATACCGGCATGGCAGAAATACTGGCATAGCGAACCACCCGTTAAAGGCCATGTGCAGTGTTCCCAACTGCCACAGGTGGCCACATTCAGCACAGGTGGAGACAATGGAGACTGGGCCAGCACAAAAAGAGCACACCACACCCCTTCCCAAACCCATTCACACACCAAAATGATTCCAATACTAGTAGCATTACATGGGCTGGAGGACATGATTGCATTGCAACAGCAACAACAAGAGGCAGCACAGAGGAGACGCAGGAGGAGGAGGAGGGCGAGACAGGCCCAGCAAGCCCCACCAGTGCAGCTAGTTGTACCACAGAGGCAGCCACCAATCCCCAGGATCAGAGCCAGTCCATACAACCTAACCCCTGAGCAGATACACACCCTGTACCGTCTGGACCGGGATACCATCACCACCATTGTGGACATGATACACAACAACATTGTCAGCCTCATAGACATCCGTACTGCCATCCCCCCTCTACTGAAGGTGGTTACTGTGCTCCACTTCCTGGCCACAGGCACCTACCAGCATACGGTAGGGCAGATGCATGGCATATCACAACCAGTATTCTCACGCACGCTGAACCAGGTGCTCGATGCCCTCCTGAAGCACACAAGTGAACACATATTCCTGCCACGGACTGCCCAGGAGATCTCCAACACCAAAGTTGGCTTTCATTCACTGGTAGGCATCCCAAGTTGCATTGGGGCCATCGACTGAACCCATGTGGAATTGGTGGTCCCACATGCCAATGAGGCAGTCTACTGAAACAGAAAGCAATACCACTCCATCAACGTCCAAATGGTATGTGACTCTAATCACACATTGTTGTGCCCGATATCCCAGATCAACCCATGATTCAATGGTCCTGCGGAACTCAACGATACCACGCTACATGGAGCGACATGCTGGACAACGTTTGTGGCTACTTGGTGAGTAGCAGGGCAAGCACATGGCAGTGTGGTGTGGGGTGTGATTGGGGGGGAGATGCATACTCCAACTGGGTGTGATTGGGGGGGTGGGAGATGCATACTTCAACTGGGTGTGATTGGGGGGAGAGGTGCATACTCCAACTGGCTGTGATTGGTGGGGGGGAGGGGAGATGCATACTCCAGCCGGGTGTGATTAGTTGTCAGGATAAACAACGCCCGTACAGAATTACACCACTGTCCACCGAGGCAGCCCACACTGGACCTGACACATTAACACCACATGCAAGTAGTAAGCTGCACAACAATGAAATGAAGCCATAACCCCAACCATGCCATATCCATCCACATTGCACATCAGACCATACCCTCTATAACACAATGCAGCTACATGCAGCCAATATGGACAATGGAAATGTACGCTGAACAGCATCACAAGGGAAATGCAATCTTGAGTGCAGGGATCTCCTGTAGCCATTATACTGATCCACACCCGTACACCACTACTGAAGTGCTGCATGACAGCATGGGGACATCAACTTCGGAATGGCAGTACACTAGCAGTGTAGTTCAAACGGTGCCAGGACCAAAAGACACAAATGACTTGACCTCACCCAGTACATGGCAATAACTGCTGTAGGCATGCACAGTGCATGTACACTTGCAAGGACTACATCACCTTCCCACATTGCAGTTACTTTGATTACCTCCATGCATGTAGGGATTTGTGGATTCATTCACAATGCTATTTGAATTGTGTGTACTGCTTCCACTTGATGTAATCACTTACAGATAACCATTGTTGCACCCATGCTGGTGATGCTGGCTATCCCCTGAAGATGTAGCTCCTTACCCCTGTACAGAACCCACAGAACAGGCACGAAGAGGAATACAATTGTGCACATACCCGTACCCGTGTGGTAATTGAGCAGACATTTGGCCTATTGAAGACACGGTTTCAGTGCCTCAGCAGGTCAGGTGGGGCACTCCTGTACGGGCATGAGAAGGTGGCCAAGATCACCATGGCATGTGTCATGCTGCACAATATGTGCATCAGACAGAATGTGCCACTGCCCCCCGACATTGAACTGCAACCACCTGGTGAGGATGATGATGAGGATGAGGAGGAAGAAGATGGGGCTGCATGTCATGCAGGTGGCGATGCACAGGAGGGACGTGCTGTGCGCCAGCATCTGATAGACAAATATTTCTAATACACATGGATGAAGACTGTGCAATGGATGTGGGTATTGTGGCACTGGGTTTTGTGGGGAAATGTACACTGTGCTCTGTCCACCAGTAAAGCACACATACACAAAGAAAATTGTCCACTCCTGTGATTCGTCATGTCACCAGTGTGTATTAAGTATCGTAAGTATAAGAAGTGCATGGACCCAACTACACAAACACCCTTTCGCCCCTCCCCCACAACACTCCCAAAAACACTTTCCCTCCTCCCCCACAACACTCCCAAAAACACTTTCCTCCCCTCCCCCCACAACACTCCCAAACATGGCTTGCACATCAGTGCAGCATTGCAAAACACGTGTCAGCAACATCAGGCTGGCCCTAGTTCCCACCCCTCTGGCACCATTGGGGGGTTGTGAGGTTGTGCGCCACATAACCTCCATTCCCCTGCCTTGAGCTGGCAGAGGATGAGGTGCTCGGTTGGGCCGGTGCCGGTGGGGGGTTCTGCCTATCCTTTGCGTCTGCAATGCGTTTGAGGACCTGCCTCACAGCTGACATTTCCTCGCATATGCGGTTGGTGCAGGCTTCTATGGCTTGTCTGATGCCCCTGGCATGTTCCCTGCACTCCTCCCTCGCCAGGACAGCATCGCCCACATGCTGGCCGACCAGCACAGTGATGTCCTCCTGGTTCTGTCGGATGATGGCCATGTCATGGCCTCTGTGTCTGGGTTGTACGGTACCTGCCGCACCTTGTGGCATATGTCCACCATCAGGTGATATTGCAGTTGGACTCCAGCACCCTGCCACGAATTTGTCCCCAGACTGCTCATGGCTGCTGCCATGTGATGTGGGGCGTGGGCTCGGTTGGTTTGACTGCTGCGGGCTGGGTGTATGGTGTTCAATGGCCGTGATACAGGTGTCCTCCACATCGGACATGGGTGCCTTGGCAGCTGCCTCGCGGATGGAGCTTTTAGCGGCAGACAGTGTCCCTTCCGCAGGCCGATCATGCGTGGGGGGAATTGCTGGAGTGGGTGCTGCAATTGCGTCTGGCGGACATTCACGTCTCGGTGATGTGGGTGGCTTTGTGGGTTTGGCCCTCTGCAGGAGTGCAGTCTTTCCAGTGCCCCTCGACGTGCTGGTCATGGTGCCTGCTTCCATTCCCCTGGCCTGTTTCTTGGCAGGTGGGGCCTGCGTCGCAGTGTCCTGCTCCTCACTGTCAGATTGTGAGCCTGTGGGGGACAAAGAAAGGGATAGCATCGGTGATGGGTCAACGTGCTTCATGCAGATGTTGTTGTTCCTGCTGTTTTATGCATTTGGACTTCATGCTTGGCCAGACAGGTCGTTAGACAGATGGGTGGGTCATTCATGCATGAGTCTGGGTGACAAGTGTCTGGGGTGCTGCATGCATGCATGTGTTTGTGTGGCGATGTGCACAGCATATGGGCAGGGTTGTGTGCATGTATGTTTGATGGCCCCATCAATGAGATGATTTCAGGGTCACATTTGGGGGATTACCTCATGTTTCACAGTGCAGTGTTTTGTGTGGACACTCGCCTCCATCTGACAATGACGGCACACCACGCTCCATTTCGCCTACTCCCTCAATTGATTCGACCCCAATGGTGCTTGCACAGGTCTCCTCCCACTCCTGCAGTTTTATTGGGGATCCTCCACTGCCTCCTGTGCCCATGGCCAGGCTCTGGATACTGCGTACACGGAGTCGTAGATCGTCCCACCGCTTGCGTACATCCTTCACAGTGCGGGGGTGGAGCCCACCGCACTGACTTTACGGGCCACCTCTGCCCAGCTCTCCTCTTCTTGATTACTGTGGGACGCTGCATGTCATTTGAAAACACGACCTCTGCATTGGCAGCAAGTGTCTCTGTTAGCATTATTAGTTCTTCATTTGAGAAGCGCTCCTTGCACTGCAGCGCTGCTCCTTTTTTTATGGCCTTGGGCATTCTCAGTGGTTGTATGGACAATTTTGGCAAGCTGTGGTGTGGCTGCAGGTCCTCGGGGCAGAGGATGGCAATGGATCGTCTTTTTAAAGATGGCTGCCGTGCTCTTTCCTGTTCCTGTGCGATTACGCTACTTCCGGTTCCGCTTATTTACTGTGACCGCTATTTGCGGTGACTGCTATTAGCGGTCAGCGCTTTTAGCGGTCACTGCTAATGCCGTATTATAGGACGGCGGAAGTGCAATCAGCACTTTCCTAGGTGCCGCCAAGGGACTTTTCGGGGGCTTTAACGGGATGGCGCTATGGTCCTTACCGGCATGGCGCTAAGCTCGTGCCCACATACTCGTGTTGCCACGCAATTAGCGGGCTGCTTCCTACACGGACACGTTATTAGCGCCATGCCGGTAATGACCGGTACTTACCGCCTACCGTGTAATGAGGCCCATTGAGTTTTGATTCCAAAATGATCCGGAAGGGGCATAAGTCAATTGGGCTTCACAGAATAGAAATAGAATAAGTTGCCTTACTAAAAAAGATTTCTGATATTTGAGAAAATCAGGGAATTAAACACCACCAGAGGTTTTACAAGATTTGAATTTATTCAAAACTATTTTGAGGGTTTTGTTTTTCCAAAGGAAGTTCGATAAGTTTATTTATTTGTGAAGAAGGTGCATTGTAATAATATTGGGATTATAGAAAGATAGTTCAGGATAATGGGTCCAAGAGTCATTTTGATGGATTCTAATCAGCCCCACCAAGAAAGGAACAAGGGGGGGCACAGGCTAATGGAAGAATTAACTTTATCAATTGCATTACGATTTAGACTTAAAGTAGAATAGTGTAGGATAAAATACAAGAATTAGTAAGAAGTAGGATTTCTGATTTATTCTAATTTAACTTGTAGCCAGAGACTTTAGAAAACTGATCAATGGTAGACATTAGTGCAGGAATAGAAGTAGATGGGTCAGAGAGTAAAATGTCATCTACGTAAGCCGACAATTTAATACAGAAGTCTTTTATGGCAATACCTTTGATATCATTAGCTGAAATGCTTTGAAGAAGTTGTTCCAGAGCTACAATTAAATGAAGTGGGGACAGTGAACAACCTTATCTGGTTAAACACAATATGTTAAACGGTTTAGAGAAAGCGTTACTGTTGAAAATTCTAGTGGAGGGGGTAGAATATAAAAGTGAGATAAGTTTGGAAAATGTAGTACTAAACCCATGCAATAATAGAGATTCAAACAAAAAGGGCCATGAACCTCTGTCGAAAGCTTTTTTAACATCTAATGGGAGAAGACTGAGGGGCTCAGGAGATTTCTGTGCATGCAATAGGACATTAAAATGAGGTCTACTATTGGAGGAAGCAGATCTACCTTTGATGAATACAGTTTGATTAATATTTACCAATTTAGGCATTATACAGTCTAACCTATTATCAATTACTTTGTCCAACATTTTGGAATCTGAATTAATTAAGGAGATGGGACAATCATTTTTAACATAAGAAGGGTATTTGTCAGGCTTGGGAAATAAAATCAATAGGGCTTGGCCAAAAGAGCCCGAGCTATATCCTAAAGTAAAGAAGTGATTAAAAAGTTGGAGGAGTTTAGGAGAAAGGAAAGCAGAGAAGGAATGATAGTCTATTGGGAGTCCATCAGGACCCGTGGCTTTACCAATTTTAAGATCTATGATAGCCTTTTGAATTTCCTGTAACGAAATAGGGTATCTAATAAGAGATCTACTGGATGATCAGTGATTTTTTTTGTTTGCGCGTAGGAAGTCAACAATATCATTAGGCATGGTTTGATCAGCTGAGTAGAGCTGGCAGTAAAACCCAAAGAAAGTATTGTTAATTTGTTCTGAGTTAGTAACTCTAATACCTTGTTCATTAACATTACATGTGATCATTGTTTTTTCTTAGCTCCTTTTAAGATAGGCTACCAACAATTTACCAGGTTTATTGGATCCTCCATAGAACTTTGCTTTGGATCGAAGTATGGATGAGCAGGCTTAATTTGTATTATATTTGGTCAATTCTATACGTTTTGAGAGGAGGGATTTAAAAATATCATCTGTGGTGATTAAAGTAAGATGATTCTAAAGATTTAACCAAGTAAAGTAAATCTTGCGAAAGGTTTTAATTTTGTCTCTTTTTATGAGCAGCAAATTGTTTAATGAAACCACGTAGAGTGGCCTTAAAAGCATCCCAAATATTATGGATTGAGGTAGTAAGAGGATTGTTAAAGGTAAAAAAAACTCAGTGAAGAAATGGTTTGTTTAATGACATTAGGGTCATTTAACAGGGAAGAATTGAATCTTCACCGGGAAGCAAGAGAAGGTTGGATTCCCCATTGAAGGACTGGTGCATGGTCAGAAATAACAATAGGGCCAATTTTCGAGTGTAGAATACTGGAAGCAAGTGCAGAATTAATTAATATATGGGTTCCATGTAATGTTACCGAAAACTGTAATACCGAAAAAAGTTTCAACAGAACGTGTTTTACCAAACAATTAACTGGTGTTTTTTTTCTTGGGGGAGTGGGTGTCCCCCGAACCTCCCATGCTCTTGCTAATGCACATAACCCCACCGTAACAAACCCTCTAACCATTTTGCCCACTTACCCTACCCCGCATATATATTTTTAAAAATATTTGATGTTTTTTTCAGGGAACATTTTTCGTTGTAACCTTCTTCGGTATTACCCATTCAGTAACCTCACTGCATACTGAATATATGATCTAGTCTAGAAAAGGATTTGTGGGGGGTAGAAAAGAAAGCCAATTCTTTAACATCTGGATGACAAAAGCACCAAGTATCAACAAGGGCAAGACCTTCTATAAAATTAACAAAATACTTATGCGATTTTGAATTTATTTGTATTTATTGTGCGTTTGTAAGGGGCTTACACATCAAGAAATTGTGTTTCAAAGCGCCCACAGGGCAAACCGAGAGGGAACATGGAACAAAAGGCAAATAGAATAAAACTGATGAACAAGAAAGAGGCGGTCCTACTAGGCCCTGAGAGCATTCCGAATGTGCAGAGAAAGAGAAGGGAAAAGGGAAGGGGTTAAGTGCTAGGAGTTCCACAGCGGGAAATGCAGGAAGTCAATTGTGTGCAACAGTAAAGTGCCTGGAGAGATCACTTGGCACAGAGTGATCCCCTGCCAATACAATAAGTGAAGGCCTCTGAGAACACAAGCCTGTAGGGGCCAAAGGCAAGGGCTGTGAGAGAGCAGAAGGCTTAGAGCGATTGGGCAGAAGGCCAGGATCTAGAAAAACACATAAGGGCCCAGGCCACCAATCTCAGCGACTGTGGGACTTTAGCAAAGGAGGAAGGGAAGAGGAAAGTTTTGAGGAACTTTTGGAATTTGAGGAGATCTGGATCAAGACAGAGAGGAAAGGGGAGGCTGTTTCAGAGGAGGGAGCCAGCTGAAGAGAGGGATTGGCCACCAGCCCACTGCTTAGAAAAGCGCTTGACATGCAGAGAGTTGGTGCCTGAGGAGCCTAAAGATCTGGAGTGGGGAGTATTTAGTGAGAGCAAGTTGTAGATGGTGGTCCTCAACCCCAGACAATCTTATGGATGATGCAGAGGGATTTGAATTTCCTTGCAGCAACCAGAAGCCAGTGAAGAGATTATAGGGCTGGGGAGATAGGTCCCTGGGCATGAGGCCAAGGATAAGTCTTGCAGCCCTTTTCTGGATAAGCTGGAGGGGGTGGAGAGAGGAAGAGGGTAGATTAAAGAAGAGGCTGTTGCAGTAGTCCAGCCTATAGAGTACCAGAGCTCTGCAGACATTGAGCTTCTGGGGAAAAGTGAGGAAAGGAAAGATACCGCTGAGAATCTGGAGTTGAAAATTGGCCTTCTTGGCAAGGTCCAAGATGTAAATGTGGAAGGAAAGAGGAGTCAAAGATGACTCCAAGGTTTCTGCTTCAGATGATGCAGGAGTAGGGGCAGAGCCCATAGAGGGTGGCCAGAGTAAAGGGAGGAAAGAGGAAGCATCTCAGTCTTGCTGGCATTGAGGCAGAGATCATTAGAGGCACACCAGGACTGGATAGCAGATAGGCAGTCATGTATGGTAGAGGAAGCAGTGAGAGGACCAGAGGGACGTTTGAAGAAGTTGGGTGTCATCTGCATAACATTGTAAGTGAGCGGAGAAAGTGGAAATAAGATGAGCAAGTGGAGCGAGATGGGCGTTAAAGAGGCTGGTGAGAGATTGGAGCCATGGGTGGAGATAGAGGTAGGAGATGAGAAAGAGCCTTGTATAACCTTAGAGGGGTGATCCATGAGGAAGGAGGTCAGCCAGTCCAGTGCCAGCTCTGAGATACCAAGGGTATCATGGAGCCGTTTAATGAGGATGGATTGGTTGACCATATCAAATGCAGAGGAGAGATCAAGTAGAATGAGAACAGCAGGAGCGTTAGTGTCAAGAGATATGAGCAGTTCTTCATGGGTGTTCAGAAGAGCAGTTTCTGTGCCTCTGGATGCTCTGAATCCAGATTCATGGTCGGGTAGGCAACCAACAAACTCTGGTATGCTGGGTCAGTTGGGGGAAGGCCAGTTTCTCCAGTAGTTTCCCAAGGAAGGGAGTGATAGAGATGGGGCGGTAGTTAGCTAGACATGAGGGGTCGGTAGAAGGCTTTTTCAGGAGGGGGCGCACAAGAGAGTGCTTGAAGGACAAGGGGAGGGATCCCGGTAGCAAGAGAGTGATTGCAAGTGCAGAGCTAAGGGAGCTGATGCTGTCCTTAATAGTTCTGGAAGAGCAGGGGGAGACCTTCATAGAGCAGACAACCCTAGTAACCTCGTCCAATGTGACAGGAGAGAAGGAGGAGAGTAAGGCAAGGGAGGATGGGAGGCCAGGGGTTAGAGAGGGATGGGGAGGAAGAAGGGGGAGGAAGAAAGAGTGCTCGGGATGTCCTGAGTTTTTGCAGTGAAGTGGGTGGCCAATGTAGTGCAGAGAGCCTGAGAGGGAAGAGGCGAGGTGGAGATGGCAGAGGGGTGGCTAGTTCCTTGCAGATTTTAAAGCATTCAGCAGTGTTGTTGGATGCTCCAGAGACGCAAGCCTGGATGTGAGCCCTCTTCTTGGAATGAATGGAGAGATGATATTGCCTTTGGAGAAGGCGACAGGCCAGTTTGTCAGAAGATGAGCCTGAGGTCTCCCACTTTCCGCAGCTTTGCATTTGCGCTTCAAGGCTGCAAGATCAGAGTCATACCAAGTGTTATGCTTGGTATGTTTCGGGCGGAACCTGAAGACTGGGGCAAGAATGCCGAGAGTGTTACTGATGGCGAGATGGAAGTTGCTGAGAGTAGAGTCGGAGGTAGGGTCTGCAGTGGGGTGAGAGGGTGGGATTAAGGTGGATGCGAAGGCAGCAACTGACACTGGTTCCATCGGGTGGATGTCCGTGAATGAGGTTGGCAGAGTTGGTCGAGGTGCATTCTTTGGGCCAAGAGAACACAGGTGGGAGGAAATGAGGGAGTGGTCTGACCAGTAGAGCGGGTGGCAAGTGGGGGTGTAAAGCAAAAGATCAGTGTGGATAAAGGCATCAAGAGTATGTCCAGCCGAATGGGTAGAACCAGATGGGAGAATGGAGAGGGAGAGCAAGGATCAGAGGTCACGGAAGAGAGTGGATGCCGTGATTGAGGAGTCAAGGTGGATGTTGAAGTCACCCAGTAAAAGGAGTTTAGAGGAAGATGTCAGGAGAGAGGAGGAGAAATCAACCCATTCTGAGAGGAACAGGGTGATAGAGCCAGGTGACCTATAGATAGTGGCGGTGGTCAGGGAGGAGGTAGGAGAGATGACTAGCTTGCAGACCAGGCTCTCGAAGAAGGAGTATGGCTGGGTGGGTTTGAGGGAAGAAGAGACCCACTAAGGGAAGATCAGGGCAACCCCACCCCCAATACGGTTAGGGCAAGGCTTAGAAATGATCTTGTAGCCATCAGCGAGAAAGGAGTCAAAAGCAGTTGTTGGGACAAACTCCCAGGTATGCCAGAGGGCCACTAGGAGTTTGCGGACTCTTGGGAGGCCCAACACTTTCCACAGGACAAACGTAGGACTCGGTCAACAGGAAGTTCAAACTGCTGTTTATTACAAATGAAACAGGGAACAGTACAGGGACGGAAGAAATCCATGGACAGCTCAATGTCTCCAGGCTTGCAGGCCAGTGTTGACCTAGGATTACGTCAGAGTGACGTCACAACCTGAGCCTTTCTCCAGAAAACCCATTGACATCTGGGATTGCCCATCAGGAGCCTAATAACCTATATGTGTTCTTCTTCTGGCTCTCTCATGCCAGGTGGCTGGCCTGGTCCATCCCCAAGTCACTATAACAATGTTGCAGTGTGAGGGTCTTGCCATTGGTTCTTGCCCGCTGCTACCCACCCCTGTGATACTAAACTGTGATTGGCTAGAGCCAACGCCCAGGCCTGGTATCAGCAAAGGTTCTCAGCTCTTGGTGTACCTTTACAAGTTAACAAGAATGACTGTGTCTGCATTTTAACTTGTGTGTACCACCTTAGTCTATGAGAGTGCTCTTTTGCTCAGCGCAAAAAAAAGAAACACTTGTCTCACATTGTAGGAGATCTTTGTTGCCAGTTTCTGTCTGGTAGCCTGAAATCAGCTCCCTTTCTCAGCGCTGGTTGCTATCCATTGACTGCGTCGGCCGGGTCACATGCTCCAAGACCATGATTTGGAGCTGTGCAGCTATAAATTATGAGGAATTATTCGCATTTGTTGCAGCTGGTGCTACTGTTGTTCAGGGAATGGAATGTCATCCGTATGTTGTGGCATTGGCTGCGGGTCCTGTCTCACACATTTGCTCTTGTCCAGCCTGAATTCAGCTCAGTTTGATCCTTTCTGAGTGGCCTGTGGCCTACTGTAATTTTCCTAAACCATACGGTAGCTTCTACGATGTACCTGCTATTCTATATTCTCCATAGGTTGGTCATGCTTGGTTCTGTCAGGTCCCATAGGTGCTCCTGCAGTTCCATAAGGTGATTTGCGTGTTTGGATCAGCAAACTCTGTTCCGGGTCTCTTGCGGTTTCTGCCTTGCTCCATTTGGCTAATGGCAAAATAATAAAAGCAGTACCAGCATCTACATGTATCTGTCCTTTAACTATAAAACTGTATGCTTGTGTTCTTCGTGTATTTGAGTGTTTGTGTCCCAAAGTGTGGATGGCACGTGTGCTTCATGTCTAGTGCTGCTAAGTCGTGGTGTCTCTATTAACGTGAGCAACAGGGCTTCTTGGTGCTTTTAATCGATACTGCCAATTGAGGTGTCTTTAGCCGCAGCCTTGGGCTCCTCGTCCACTCTGGGGAAGATTTGTACCGCACCTGGCCTGGCCTGTCGGGCTGGCTGAGGGGGTACCTCTCAACATACTTGTCAATCATTGGAGCACTGGGAATTGGTCCGAAATAGTAAGGGTGACCGCGGTGTCTCCGGACCTTCTTCTGTGTCATGTATTTTATAGGAGGGGGATGAAGGGGTACACTCACCTTCCTTCTTCAGTCCCCCCTCTGGTCGACCTGTCAGCCAAATCCTTATATGACAGTCCTTTTGCTCTTGGCTGCCATATCTTCGTTATTCCTCCAAGGTGTCCATAATAGTTTTTGTGGTTGTTGAATGACCAGTGCATGTAACAACACACTCCTTTGGGTTGATCTGAGCTTGTCTCGTTCTGCAACAATTTCGTCCTTTGTCCCTCCTTTGTTCACATCCATCAGATTCTGCATTCCGATAGCCTCTTCTGCTGTTTTCTTGCACCTTGATGTACAGATCCTGATCCCACACATTGATGCTGACCCCAGCACAAGGGATCTTGCTATCACCTTCAGTCCGTCTGACAGCCATGATAGCATCCATGACCATATATACGCTAGCCAGCTCTTATCCTTCCCTGTTCTTCTTGCTTCATCTTCCAATTTCACATGCATCTGTGCCAGCAGTGCTAATGCATCTGAGAGAGTTACGTTATCTTCGTTGTTTGCTGGTATACGTGTGCAACAGGAACTCCCTATCTTTGCACAAATTCCTCCTTCCATAGCCGTGAGGAGATACAGAACATATCTTTTCTGGAGCGCCACCAACCTTATTGCTTTGAGCTCTTCCTTTATGGCGTTGAACTCATTCACCGTAGAGTTGATCATTACCATCAGCTCCCAGCGAGTGACCTGTAACCACTTTGCATTCATATATGTCTGTATTCCTAGTATTATTGATGCAAAGAACATATGTGTCCTGCTGAACAGCCTGTGCTCCGCTGGAATCTCGTCCAGTGCCGTTTCTGATGCCTGTGAGAAGTAACTCCCCCCTCTCTTTACTCTGCTCAATCCTTCCTGTTTCTCTGTCTTCTCCGTCTGGGCTGTTGCAGTCACCCCAACCAATTTCTTCCTTCTCTTATTGTTGTTCATTTTTGGGAATTCATCAAGCTTTACATCTTTCTTGGGTACAACTAACGAGGGCATATTGATGTGTACAAATGAGCAAACTCCTCCCCCATTCGGGTGGCAGCTTCTCACATACCTTAGATCCACAAGCACAGTAGTGGTCCATCAGCACTGCCGTTCCCGCTCTCATTGCTGCAAGTTGTTTGATTGTTTTGCACCCAATGTTCTCACCATTGTTCTGATAGCACAGGGCTGGTGTCCCCAGGGGTATTATCGGCATCAGTCCAGCTTCATTTTCTACCCATGTCAGTAATTTGGCACTCGCGTCCCACTCCTTCGGGCACTTGTTATTTTCTTCCTGCACCTTGTTCACTGACGATTGGGCTAGTGTTAGGGCCTTGCTTCCTACAACTCTATCTTGCCATCCATCGTTGGTGTACACTCATCCATACACTAATATCTGTGGCCTTTTCCAGCAGCCAGGCTCTCCTCCTATTTCTTTCACTCTTGTCCAGGGATATGGCAGTTCCTGCAATGTGATAGTCTTCGTTTCTCCCATCTCAGGTCTGTCAGTTATGTATTGTATGGCAGACATTAGCAGTAACAAGAAATGGATATACATCAGAGTTGTCTAAAGAATAAAATAGATAAGGCACCATTAGTCAAACATTTCATGGAAGAGAACCATGGACATGAAGACTTCACATGGACAGTCCTTCGAGTACTCAAGGGGGACAACTCTGTATATATGGAAAACCTGTTATTGAAGAAGGAACAAGAAATTATCTACATGCTTAACAGTGACACTCACAGACTCAATGAACTGAATCACTTGCATTCACTGGTTGGGTTTCCGACATATTGCACTACCATCTTTCTAAATATCCTAACTCTACCCCCAGAGATAAGGTTGCCAGTACACATGCAACTGGGTTGTTTCATCATAACACGCATTTATGCCCACGGATATGAGCTTCACGAACAGGGACCATCTGTCAATGATATATGAACTCGTTGTCTTACAGCACCACATGGTTGTTAATAGTACTGAAGTACATGCATTTTCATTTATAATAAGGCCGTTTCAAGATGGCGTCCAGTTTGGCACCTCTGCCATGAACAGCAACGCAGGACTCAGTGCGTCCAATATTAAGAACGGTTCCCTAGCAACCAATGCTGACCGTGCATTACACTGACTAGCAGAACGCTGCCGCGCTCGAACCAGCCCACTGTACAGCTGTGCCCAGCTCGCGATCGCTCACAGACTAGGGTGAGCGATCAATTGAAACTAGTGACACAGACATGAGAATGTGTATGCTTTAACTTATCGGATTTCTAGACCGCAACATAAACGCTGACTTTAGCTTTCCATCCTTTCAGCGGACACATAGCCGCTTCGATACCTACTGGCTACAACGATCCTAGCAAAAACCTGAACGCAGAGGCGCACCCCCAATTATTGGAGACCAAAATATTGCATAAAGGGAATGCTATTAACTAAATGCACACTGCCATATCTACCTCTTATTCAGGAGGATTGCCAATAGAATATACCTCTCAAAAATAAGGGGTGAACAACCAAGGCATGTAGAAGATCCAACCTGCCACACGCCACCCACAAGGTCCTGCCGCAACCCTACCTCTCGAACAGCGGCACCCACGAAATACATGTGAGGTGGGTAAACCATGTACCTCCCGTGTATGTTAATTTCATGATTAGTTTCTGTAGTAGTATGAGGGTTAATTACTCTTGGTGGCTTGCTCTTGCGACACTAAAAGGCATATTTGCATACTTTTTCCATCCATTAGGCACAAAGGAGGACACATCTGAGTCCCTATAAGCACTAAACCAAGTTGCTTCGTACTCAAGAAACCAATGCAGGTATTTAGCACCAACATTGGCTTCGTAATTATATATTGAGTAATAATAGAGACATAGGACCCACAGCTTACTCTATTCTTTGTTTGTGTTTTGCTTGACAGGTCAAGATTTTCCGTTAGAAAAACTACGTATGGACTTCCACAAACACTATCATGCATTTATGTGTTTTTTAACTACTGGGTTATCTACTCCTGATGAATGCTCTACGTTTATGTATCCACGAACTGAAACATGTTGAGAACGTAAACTGTAACCTAATATACAGTCGCAAATAGTTCAAAAAAGAGTAATAAGACTAATGCCTGGTAAGATGTGGCCAAGGACATAGTGGCGCTATCTTCCTCCAAGATGGTGGAAATATTTGAAGTCTAGTGCATTGGCGTCAGTATCCCGACGTGTGACGTTTGACGCCACGATCCGCCGATTTGCGAATTTAAATTCATACGCAGGCGCCACGGCAGATTCGTTCAGTTTTGGAACACTGCTGGATCCACTCAGACTGCACGGCTTTTCAGTTGAAGGTGAGTCTGGGAGAGTGTGGGCCTGTATAGTTTTCTCTAGATACTCTGGCCACCGCGTCATTCGTGACTCGATCAACCTTATAGCCATGCTAGTCCCGTTCAGGAACCATGGTTTAGATAAATGGCCACGCCAACTAACACACTGCTTTCTGTTTTTCAATCACGCAAAAGCAATGTGTTTTCTGGTGCATGTTTACTATCTTATTCTAATCCAGAAATCCCTGATATGCTTACAGGCCCACCTACTCTCCACCTCTTATGGCCTTTGCAGTGGCCCTCTTGCCACCATGCTGCCCTAGCCTTAGAGGCTTTTATACTTACTGCTGACCTAAGTCTATGTGGCACACGATACACATTTTGCCCATTCGGGCCAGCAATCTGCTGGTCCATGGATTTACCATATACACCACACGCTACATGACTTGCCATGTATACATATATACTGCCGATGGCCATGGCTTGGTTTAATTCACTTTAGTGCAGTTCAGCCTTTTATACAGCATTCTTTACTGCACCTTTGAATTCTTGCAACTACTTGTTATCAAAGTATGCGGGAAATTTATAGCTGCACTCCGCCCTGGTAGGGCACATTTTGGACGCTGTGCATTATTCAATCCTTGAATGCATCTGACTATTTGGTTAGAAACTTCGCTCCTGCTCACCACATTATTCAGGTGGGTACTATTCCTCAAGTTGACTTAATACACTCTTGGACTCAGTCTTATTCATTCTTTGTTTGTTTTTACTTTTAATTCTGGGAGTGACAGCCCCCTTATGTTCTGCCCCTGCCCTTTGGAGGGGCCACTAATGACTGATCGCCCCTCATATGCTTTAATATGATCCTGTACTTGTTGTTTTGCAGTTCTACTTTGCAGAGAATTTGCTGTGATATGGTCAACTTTTACATACCAAGACTTATCCGCGGGAAGACGGGACCAACACATGGCCGAGACAATGGTAATTTACTAATTGAATTGTAAAGCCTTCACTCCCTTCATTACGTACAGAGGTTTTTCCCCCAGACACTTTCTCGGGAAGGGGGCCTCCTGTCCGCTAATTGCAGATCACCCTTGTTTGTTTTTTCAGGTTTTAAATGTAATCATTTATGGTTTTGCTATACTGTTTCTTTCTTGGTCCCCTGACTCTCTTTTTTATGACGTTTTAGGTGAGACTATGGACTCAGCTTGTTTAATCTCTATAGCTGAATATATTATGGTCTTATACACACTATATACATCGAAATTTCAAGTGGCAACTATCTTAATGGGAGTGCGCCATCCTGAAGAAGATGGGCATCAACCGTGAAACAGCTAGATGCTCTGCACCATCGAAACTACCTTTTTTCATCCATGCCATACCCATTGTTTCACATTGGGTTATGACAGTTTAGTAGTTGACCTACGGCACCCCTCTACTAGTTTATGAGGAAATCATCACTGTTTTGATTATATACTTGTGATTCTTTTTAAGCTTATTTTGTATTTTTGCTATTGCATCCGTAGCCTTTGACCCCCACTCGGGTGATTCTCTTCACCCCTTTGGGCAGCCAGATAGCCCGGTAGCATTATGTTTAACGCGACTGGTTTGACAGTCCTGGTTTTATGCAAGCACTTTATCTGACTATGAACTTTATTGCTTCAAATAATATGCTCATATTAGATATGAGCTCATAATCAGGTTTAATATGTATGTTTTAAACAAATAATGAAATTTAAATAAAATAATGATATTTCCTAGTAGATCTTTGCTTTGTTTGTTTCGTTTGGTTGATCTGCAGTTCTGTATTTGTGGGCCCTTTTCCCGAGTTTTGTGCCGGTTCCCTTTATAACTTGCTTTTTTATTCCGCTGACATGACCTGTGTCCGTATTATAGACTTCTTGGTTTCCCCATATCCCAAACCAGAAAACAACAGTGTTTAAAATAAAATCAGTCCACAACCTTTGGATATTATGTTACCCAGACCACCCGTGTTCACATTTTTAAATTAATAGGACCTATGAGTAGTTCTTGGTGTTTGGTTGCTTTTAGAATATCATGTGTTGATTTTTGTATGAAATATTGTATTGATGATTAAAATGTTGTTAATGACACTGAAAGACCTCTCTTCACAAACCTTTCAGCGTTGTAACCTGTCAGACCAGTCTCTATATCATGATTGTGAATGTATTGTATGGTTTCATCTAGCTGCCAGTAATTGTTCATCATGTCCAATGTCTTTATGTAATTACCTTCATATGGGAATGTTCCTTTGGACATCCATCTCAATGTTGCTGTCTTCCCTGTGCTCTTGTGTTGGTATTTCAGTTGCTATGAACGTTCTAGAGGCACCCATGGCGTAGGGGATTAAAGACCAGACATAATAGCTCTCCCTGGTGGTCTCCTTACCTACTTTTGTCATATGTTTGTACCACAAGTTGTTAAACACTCAAGCAGTGTCGGTGAGATACATGTCTACTCCCTTAATGTCTGTCAACACTGCGCTTACCTCTCCTTACCTCATCAGCAGTGTTCTCTCGTACACCTGACATGGTTGTCCCACCTGCTTGTGTCAGGGGAATGTTAGTAGAGGATACAGCGGTAGCAGTAACAACAACATATAATTGCCAGAATATGAATCGCATAAAGCCACTAGGAATCAATAGACACGACATAATGATAAAGTTATTTCTTGTTCCCTTCATTTACACTAACACTGCTTGATCCTTGCAGCCTGGTGATACAGTTGCCCGCCTGAAATTCCCAGAAAAAGTGTTATTGTGTTAGTATTTGTCAGTGCACTTAAGCTCCGGGAACCAAATAATCACTAATTGCAATAGCAAATTCCTCCTCCCAGAACTTTCTTACTGATGGGTCTGTTAACATGGCAAACACTGGGAGTTAACTGTGCTCAAGTTGTGGGTATGTTTTGGCCAAGTACTCTACTAAGACAAGATAGTATACTGCAGAGGATTGTGCTCTAAATCGTGTGGGCCTTATCACATAATGGACAAACCGATCAGAGAAGGTTTCTGGGAGATGGGTGGAAGGTAACATGGTGACACAAACAATACAATCCCCACGACATTCACGTATACCCTGCGTGTGCAGAAAGAAAAACAGTGAGTCAATCTGTACAAGTATTCCAGTTGCTGCCTCTGCTGCTTGGGATTGTGTGACCATGGGATGTCTGGGTCTCCCTAATTGGGTAAAGTCTGCAGGCACCTGGTAGTTCATCGAGGTCCTGAACATTGGCCCTGTCGGTCACAGAGACTCTGTTGCCAGGTGAGGCCACTGCTTTGTAGGTCTTGATGTCCTGCAGGTGTTTCCAGACCAATTTGCCGACTAGTTTGACAGCACGGTCTGCCATCTCTCCGGCCATGTGTGCAGGCTGGTAAACCGGGGTGTGTTCCACCGCCTAATAAAATTGCACAATAGAAAGATATCACCCACTTTCCCAGAATGTTTCAGTTCAGTCTTGTGGTGCGTCGTCGCAGTCGATCTCTTTGCCGTCTTCTGGGCAATAGGTAGACGGTGCAAACAATTTTTTCTTGGTGCTTTGCAGAGTTTTGGCTATGTACTCTTTTAGGAGTCCATTCAGGCATTAACACACCCCATTTGCTTGCGGGTGGTACGCACAGGCGAAATTATGCTTAATGCCTATCAGAGTTGTGATGTGTTGGAATAGTTCGTTGACAAAGTGAGGGCCGTTGTCAGACCGCAGAACCTCACACACGTCCCATCGCAGGAAAACCTCCCTAACCAAGAATATGGCCACTCGAAGGGCATCAGCATGTGAACAGGGACCAGCCTCAATCCACCTAGACAACCACTATCATGTAGGGCTATCCTTGACAAACGTGGATCATATCCACGTAGTCCAAGTGGAGATGCAGAAATGGGCCTACATGTTTTGATATGGCTCCTCCCACAACTCTCAAAGTATGCCCTGCTGTAAACTGCTGACATGTTAAGCAATTACTGACAAAATCAGCCACATGTTCATTCATATTCGGATAAAACCACGTTTCTCCAATGTGTGCAGCAATGACCTCCTTCCCGGGGTGTGTGGGATAGTGCAATTGTGCTAATGCTGTCTTCAATAATGTTAGTGGCATGACCACTTTCTCTGATTTGTTCTGTCGCCATAAGGCATCTGTCAGACATGGAGCACCCTCTTTTTACCCATAGTTCCTTCTCCTCCTGGGGCGCAACTCCCTGCAGCTCCATAATCTGTGTCTTTGGTAGTACATTGTAACCTTCCTTAATCACCATGTTCCTCACTCCTCCCTGAGCCTTTTATCTCTCTGTCAGTTCCCACAATTGCCCAAAGTACGCTGCACATTTTGCCTCATAATCTGCTGCTTCATTCACTTTTGAAATTGGATCTGGGTATGGCACTTCACTAGTGCTGAATTTTTGGGGTATGCAATCACCTCGATCAATCTGCCCAACAATAGCGCATGCTGCACTGGGGTCCCGTCTGCTCTCCTCAGCCATCCCGCCAGTCCTGAGTGTAATGTTGACGTCACATAGGCAGAGTCAGAATACATTGTCACCTCTTCCTCTACCCTGTTTTCTAGTGCTAATATGAGAGCCACTAGTTCTGCTACTTGTGCTGAATAATGGGATGGTAGCCACACACTTGTAACCACCTCTCTTGTCCGGTCCTCCTTTAGTCTTACCACTGCAGTCTCAGTACGCCTGATCAATTGTCGACGAACTGTCAATGTACAGCACGTCTGTGCACTCAAGTGCATCTTCCTTCACTTTGCGTGTCTCACTGAACATCTCTGTTCTTTGTTCAGTTGTATGCATAGTCTCCTACCTGTAAAACATCTGCCAAAAATATTGCTGGGATCACAGGCTTGCGTCTTACTATCTTCAATCTTACATTTGATAGTATCACCTTGTACCCTGATGCTCTCTGTGTGGTCAGTGTGCTCTTTGGCTTATGCAGTATCGCGAAGAGAGCGTGCTCTATGTACAAAGTGGTAGTGAAGCCCATTGTGACTGCTGATGACTTCTCCACTGCGAAGGACGGAGTTGCCAAAGCTTGTTCGCACGGATAATGTCCTCTCATCACTGGGTCAAGTTGTCCACTGTAGTAAGCAATTGGCTTATGGCCATTGCTTGTCTTCTGTCAGTACCATCTTCATCACTACACCGTCGATGTGCGAAAATGATAATTCCTCTTTGTTGTCTGGGGTCCCTAACACTGGGGCAGTGCTTATGGCCTCATTCAGTTCCTCAAAGGGCTCTTTCATCTCTGTGGTCCATGTCAGTGTCTTTGTTCCCTTCTGTGCTTCCTTCAGAGCACCCAGTAATGGCCTTGTGTATGTGCTGCAGTCAAAGACCCATGCTCTGCAGTAATTACACAACACCAAGAACTGTTGCATTTCCCTCACTATCGTAGGCTGGGGTGTTTTGCTTATTGTGTCTGCTCTCCGTGGAGCGATTTGTCAGCCGTCCTTGGATATCATCTGTCCAATGTACAGCAACTCCTTCTGACAATATTGTACTTTGGCCTTGTCCACTTTGTACCCTTTGTCAGCTAGCACTGATTTTCTGTCTCACTGCAAATCAAAATGTCATCTACATACTGTAAAAATGCGCTCTCTGTATGTTACCTAGATCCATCTGTATCACACTGTTAAAAATAGATGGTGACTCGCAGTACCCTTGTGGAAAACGATTATGTTTCCACTTCTGGTTTCTATAAATAAAGCTGGTCAAGTCTTCTGACTCTGGGTGTGGTGGCACTGAGAAAAATGCATTCTTCAAATCAATGAGTGTGAAACAGGCAGCTTCTGCTGGAATGCTGCACAAAATTGTCGCTGGGTTTGCATCTAGATGATACTCTACTTCTACAATATGGTTAAGAGGTCTTAAATCCTGAATAAAATACCATTATCCCCGATTTGCCTTGCGCACGGGCTACACTGCTGTGTCATATGGGGATTCTGATGGTACCAGAATGATTCTCTCAATCAGGGCTGTAATTGTCTCATAAATGCCCTCATCTGCCTCCTTGGTTAGGGGGTACTGTTTAACTCTTGGTAAAATCGCTCCTGCTTTCAGTTTAATCTTTACCCCCTCCTATGCTCTTTATGTATCCCACGTCATAAGGACTTGTGATCCATAAATTGCTGGGTACCTTGTCCATGTCCTCCTCCCAAAATGAGGGTGGCGCCTCCAGCATCATCACCATTCTCTGTGGCTCCTCTCAGTAGTGTATCTGTAACCAGTATGTTACACTCATTTCGAACACCATCTCCAGTTCTGGTCTTTCTTCCTGGAATAGTTCTTAGTCTGTCACTGCAGTCAACCTGCACCCCTCTGCAACTACAATTATTGCTCTCCATGCCCTCCATGTGTCATCCATCCCATGTACTGCAATCCAATCCTCCCTTGCCAACATTGCCTCTATTTCTATCGACACTATCGTTCCTTCTGGCTTGTCCAATGGTGTTTGGCCAGAGCAGGTATTCGTTTGGAACTCGCCACACCTTCTTTGCAATGCCTGGCATCCATGCAATGGCAATGGCACTCCCATATTGAAACATCTCTGGGTCCACTGGCACCCCCGTCTCTACGGTATATCCACAATCTGCCTTACATTGAGCATGTGTATGCCTGGTGTTGAGCACACTATGCCTTTGTCTGTAAATGAAATGGTCATGTTTAGTGTACTCATGTCTCGTCCCAGTATGTTTACAGGTGTCTGTCGAGAGTAGAGTAGAGACACTGATCAATTGTGATCGCCTATAGATAGTGAGATATTATCAGTAAAAGGAAACACTTCTCAAACCCCAGAGAATCCTTGAGTGTTCATGGCATTGTCTGACAACGTAAATGTTCCTTTCCTAATGCATGACCTAGTCGCCCCGGTGTCAACAAGAAAGAAAAATGTTTTGTCACCTATCGCCACCCCTATGCGATGTTCCTCCGCAGGGTTGGGTGTGATTGACAGGATGGGACACATCAAGTTCGTCTGTGGACTGTCCTATTGTGGGTACATGGACAACCCATTTCCTGTGAAGGGGTTGTTCCCTACAGAAGAGGAGGGTGGAAGGTGCACACACTAAATTTCTAGAAATACTGATTCATATGGCAGTTTGTCAATAGTTAAGGATTTTTGGGGTGCAGGGGAGGAAATGTAGCCCTGGCACAGGGTTACTAAAGGTACAAAAAGGAGAGAAAAGAGGATCCAAAATTGGAACCCTCCCGTCCCTTGCACACCTTAAGTTTGCGCCAATATGGCGCCTTGAGATTGACCTTTGTCACAATAAATTAGATATATATTCCAGTGAATTTCAAAAGACAATACAATTTTTTTAAAAAGAGAATCCTTGAGTGTTTATGGCATCGTCTGACAACGTAAATGTTCCTTTCCTAATGCATGACCTAGTCGCCCCGGTGTCAACAAGAAAGAAAAATGTTTTGTCACCTATCGCCACCCCTATGCGATGTTCCTCCGCAGGGTTGGGTGTGATTGACAGGATGGGACACATCAAGTTCGTCTGTGGACTGTCCTATTGTGGGTACATGGACAACCCATTTCCTGTGAAGGGGTTGTTCCCTACAGAAGAGGAGGGTGGAAGGTGCACACACTAAATTTCTAGAAATACTAATTCATATGGCAGTTTGTCAATAGTTAAGGATTTTTGGAGTGCAGGGGAGGAAATGTAGCCCTTGCACAGGGTTACTAAAGGTACAAAAAGGAGAGAAAAGAGGATCGAAAATTGGAACCCTCCCGTCCTTTGCACACCTTAAGTTTGCGCCAATATGACGCCTTGAGATTGACTTTTGTCACAATAAATTAGATATATATTCCAGTGAATTTCAAACGATAATACAATTTTTTAAAAAAAGAGTGTAGTAATGACATCCAATGTAAAAGAAGATTCTTTATTTCAAACGCGTGAAACAGGAAGGATTCAATTCATTTGATTGTGGCTGACGCGTTTCGAGAAGTTCATTCTCTTCATCAAGAGCCCAGAATAATGAATTAAACACTGAAAATAAAGAAATATGTACAATCAGCTATTTGTGAACTCTCCACATCACTGCTACATGTATTTAGCGTTCTGCGTTAAACATATGACGTGTTACCAGGAACCAGTAAATTGAACCAGACAACAGTAAAGGCTTCGTCATACATTGTTTAGAGAAGCAAGGGTAGAATACAAAGAATGGGTCAACATGACCAGCACCTGTAAATAGAATCCAGAGCCACAAGCTATCGGGACAAAAGAATGGTCATTTTGCTAATGGTAAATTGGAAATGCATTGTAAGTTACTTAGGAATAGGGCAACTTCCGAATAGATGTGGATGAATGGCTTACCAATTTTCTCTTTACACCTGTAATTCAGTGCATATGGAAACTGCTCGATATGGGCGGGAAAGAAATTATAAGTTGAGTTCCAACACAGTTCACCCAGCAGAGAACAGCGGAGGATTGTGCACTAAAAGAAAAATAGTGCGTGTGACTACAGGTGTAAAATGCAAAAGGCAACAGTATCGGTAGATCAAACAATGAAAGGGCAACTACTCACCACTGAGGGGTGCCCAATGTGTTCTGGATAGGACCAGCTATTACATCAGTGCGGTACTTGTGTAGCACGCAGTCTAAGGGTTCTCAAATAGTCCACACGGGGCTCGCTGGGTCTATAAAGAAAAACAGCGGCCCCTTTAGTGTCAAAGAGACATCTATATATGTGAGACTGAAGAGGCACAGCGAAAAACGCCTTGTGTAGCTTAAAACTTACTTGAATTTGTGATAATTGTAGCATCAGCTGATGGAAAGTGAGCTTCGGAATCGACAGAGCTCGTTTAAGCCCATCCAGCGGGGAGGATGTCCCCAGAGACTGTTCCTATGCGCGGAACGCTAGTGCAGCTCCACAAGCCCCTCGCTGCGGCGTAGGTACGTGAAGCGAGGTGGGCATGAGTAGTAATAAACAAAGGACTATAGGGATAAATTCAAATGAGGGTATTGGGCACTCGCTCGAGAGCGGCGGCCATCTTAGAAGGTGAAGAAATGAATAGATTCAAATAGAGTGTGCGAGCTGCTTGCAAAAGTTTGCATACAGAAAAGACTGTAATTAAGCAAAAAAGTAATTGGCCATCTAAGTTACAATATGGTGGCTCTGGATTTTCATTGTGTGAGAAACAGACAATAGTTCTTAAGATGGCACAAAAGTTCACTAATAGTAGCAGTTTTAAATTGGAGATAGGTCAAAAAATGGCCCAGGAGGATATGGTCATATAATGATATATGAAAAAACATCTTTCTTAGGGTGACAATTATGTTATAAAAACACAATATACAGACATCTGTTGAGTACAGGCAGAGCTAGCGTATAGAGAGAGATATTAGGTCAACAAGTCAGATAAAACATTTTAAAGAAAATTCATCATTAAGCCCCTTCGGTAGTAGTGTGTTCAGTGTATGTATCCAATATTTTTTTCTACGTGAGAGCATCGATGCATAATCACCTCCCCAATAGGGTTTTTTGACAACTTGAAGAATTTGAAATTTTAATTGTGCGATTGTGTGATTATTCTCCATGAAATGTCTGGAGAGGGGGGATTTGCTGTTTCTAATATTGGATTTGTGCTCCGTCAGGCGTTCTTTGACCGGTCTTGTGGTTTGACCCATATACAGTTTGCCACAAGGGCATTTGATCCCATAAATAACCCCGAAAGAAATGTAGGTGTCATAGTGGCGTAGTTTAATGTTCTTCCCAGTGTATGGGTGAACAATTTTGTCACCTTTTATGACGTTGTTACAGTGAGTACAACAGAGACACGGGAAAGTGCCAATTTTTCTAGTTTGTAGGACCATCTGTTTGTCTTTAGGTGGTATTTCTGCTCTGACCAGAGTGTCCCTCAGATTCCTACCCCGTCTGAAGGCCATCATAGGTGCTTTAGAGAAGAGTTCTTTCAGTGTCTGGTCATTGTGGAGAATGCTCCAGTGTTTCCTAATGGATTTACTTATCTGGAAGCTCTGTCTTGAGTACTTGCTGATGTGAAGTAATGGTGTATCCTTTGATTTGTTTTTGGGTACCAGTAGTTGTTCTTTGTCGATGAGTACAGATCTTTCTTTGGCTTCTTCTAGGATGGTGTTAGGATAGCCTCTGGCTGAAAGTTTTTCCAATAGGGTGATGCTCTCTGTGTCCAGACCTGCTGGGTCCGAAATTATCCGTTTTAATCTCAAGACTTGGTTGTATGGTAGACTCTTAAGCATGGATTTGGGATGATGACTTGTAAAGTGTAATAAGTTATTTGCATCAGTGGGTTTATGGTAGACCGTGGTCCAAATCCGATGTTCTTTAAGTGTAGTCGAGGTTCACTGATTTCCATGGTGAATTTTATGGTGTGGTGAATGGAGTTCATGTAGGTGAGGAAAGCGTCCAGTTCTTCGCGTGTACCACACCAGATGCCAAATATGTCGTCTATATAACGTTTCCACATTAGTATCTTGTAGGACCATTCTGGGTGGTCCAATACATGCTGATGTTCAAACCTGTACATAAATGTGTTTGCATAGACTGGGGCCATGGATGAGCCCATGGAGGTACCAGTAGTCTGAAGGTAGTATTTCCCTTTAAATCTGAAATAACTGTTAAAGAGTATGGTTTCAAGAATTTCAGAACCAGATTGTTATTGGACATGTTGTTGCCATTAGAGATGAGCCATTGAACTGCTTTGAGGCCTTCAGTGTGAGGGATGGAGGTATATAAACTACATACATCCATACTGAAGGTAATGCACTCTTTGCTTAGAGCTGTAATGTCGTTGATACAATTCAGGAAGTCTGTTGTGTCTCTATGGTAGGTAGGGGTCTCCTGTACCAATTTCTGAAGGGATTTGTCCACATAGATAGCTAGAGGTTCAAAAATGCTGTCAGTGCCAGCTACTATCGGTCGCAGTTGAGGGTTGGTAGGGTTCTTATGAATTTTAGGAAGGCCGTAGAATACGGGAGTGATTGGATGTACATTAAGTAAAAATTCACTTGTCTTACCATCGATCATGTCTTGATCTAATGCTTCTTCAATGATCTTTTTGATGAGAATCTTAATTGTGTTGATAGGGTCACCTTCCAACTTGGAGTACGTATTAGTATCATCTAGCAGTGTGAGGCATTTAGTCGTGTAATCTTTGGTGTCCATTATGACAATTGCACCACCTTTATCGGCGGGTTTGATAGTAAGTTCTTCATCCTTGGGTAGTGTTTCAATATGTTCCAGTTGACACCGTTTCGCATTGCTGGGTGTATTCTTTTGGTAGTTAATTATTTCAAGATCCTTCAAAACCATTTTTTCAAATAGATTAAGCATAGAATTTTGTGTGAACGGGTCAAAGTAACTCTTAGGACGGAATTCAAGGGCGTTGTTATCCGGTGGCGGTGTATTCTCATCCATGTCAGAGTTAAACAATTTGAGCCTCAATTTAGGCAATAACCTATGAAAGCATACTTTTTCTTCAAAGAGTGTAGTGTTGCTAGTAGGCACAAACGATAGTCCTCGGTTAAGCATGTCCAATTGTCCACTGGTGAGGTTTTTACAGGACAGATTCACAACTAGATTTTCGGTCATTTGTTTTTTCTTTTGTTTTGACCCTTTGCCTCTCTTCGTTTTTCTTTTTGTTTGTCTCTTAGTCCTAAGAAAGCACCACTCAATGCTCCAGGGCTAGGTGGTGTCACTGGGGTTGTTGGATTAGTGGTTGGTCGTTCTGTAGGATCTGTGTCGGGAATAGCCGTTTCTTTACTAGAAGAGCGTCCTCCTTCTTCAAGTTGAATTGGGTCCCCAATGCTGCTGGTACTGCTGTCACTGCCAGAGTTTGCTTTATTCTGGAAACAAGATTTCCGTTGTTGATCACGGTGGTGGTACAATTCTTGCCATGTGTAGACAATGTCGTTAAGAGAGTCGAAGGTATCTCTTTTAAATTTCCTCAGTTTCCTTTGTTCAATGTCCTGTTTATAGCCTGTAAGTTTTGAATTGATATCAACAAGTAGGGCAGAAAGTTCTTCAGCTGATTTGAATTCACTTAGCTGAGTTTTCAAGGTGGTGATTTCTGTGTCAATGGATGTGAGGGATTTAGACAGTTCTTCAATGGTCAATAATAGTATGAGGTCCAGCGAAAATTTAGGATTTGATCCCATTTTTCTACGAAGGATTTACTTTCGCTGCATAGGGTGGGGCGTAGATACACTCTTAGTCTTCGGGGTATTTTCTGCGATTTATAATACTCGACCAGTGTTGTTGCATGCAGTTTTTGAGCAATTTCTCGTCGAATTAATTTTTCCAACTGGAAGACTAGCACGCAGGGGTGCCCAATGTGTTCTGGATATGACCAGCACGCAGTCTAAGGGTTCTCAAATAGTCCACACTATCATGGTAGGGGTTGTTCCCTACCATGATAACTCCCCCACCCCCAGTCGTCGAATGGGTGCTGTCGCCACTGTGTCCACTTGTGCTGGTGCGTTGTCATTCTGTAATTTTGCTAGTTTTGTGCTCCCTCTAATTTGTGGTGCTTGTAAATACTGTGGCATTGGTGCTGACATCTGTGGTATCTGTGCTAGTGGTGCTTGTGCTTGTGGCATCTGTTGATATGTACCCTACGTCTGCCCTTGGAGTGTAGTTTAGTTGCTGGTCCTGTGCATAATAATCTTCTTGGCCCCCTGGATATGACTGCTGGCCCTGCTCTCCCCAATTCTGTTGTGTCCCTCTTATTCGACATACCCTTGAGATGTGCCTTAGCTGCCCACTGGTCTAGCACTGTGGTGGCTCCCTCCCTTGTTCTGGAAACCCCCCTGAAAAGTCCCCTGGGTTGTGATGCATCTGTGGCCCGAAGCCACGCCTCCTTTGTAGGCCTCATCTTCCTCGAAACCCCTGCTGTGTGCTCCACCGCCCCATGTATCCTCCCCCCATGGGCAGTGCAAACTGTTGTGGTTGCTGATGCTGCATCTGCTGCTCTGTCTCTGGGTTGGGCCTGGTTATAACTGCCCCTTCCATCGCCTACTTTGATAGCTTTCTTTGCACTAGTTTTGCCTCATCTGCCTTCCTGTCTTCCGCTTTTTGCTTAACCTTTTCCTGCCATAGTCTACAACGATGCACTATCGTGAGCTGTATCTCTGGCCATCCTTTCGCTTCCAACCCTATCAGTTTCTTCAAACTCTTCTGAACTGGCTCTGCTAGTCCCTGCACTAATATGTGGTAAAATATTGCTACTGTTTTATCCCAAGGCTCTTGAGTTTCAAGGCGCCAAAGCTCTTCAATCACCTGAATGTACTGCACAGGATATTCATCTTCCCTCATTTTAGGTGACGTAATTGCCCCAATGTCCGACGTGTCTGGGTATTGTGTCCTTAATGATTGACATACCGCCACCCTGCAGTTTGCAAATGGCGCCCCGTCGTGCGCTGCGTTCCGTCACCCCTCGGAATCCCACCCTCTTCCATACGTCATCGACTGCATCTCCTAATATTGATACGAACAGTCCTTTTATGTCACCCACTGTTAACCTATGGTCAGCTGTCATCTTCTCCATCTCATAAATCCATTTCCCAGCTAGTGCGCTCAATGATGGTAACCTACACTTTACATTCTCCTTGTCTGTGTGCTTTCATGGCACATACTGAGGTCTCACCCCTACTCTCTCCAATAGAGGCATCTGTGGGTATGCTGTCACCTCCTAAGGAATTGTTGATTGATTTTCTTATAATGATTTGTTAAACTAAGAATGTTTTCTGAACATAGGTAGTGAACTTGTTGTACTACTTACTTCTGGTTTTGAGTTTTTTCTGAAACTGGATTTTGAGATGTAATGTTTTTATATGTGTGTAGATTGATAATAAAGTAATTTTTTGGATACATTTTTGTATGTCTGCTGTCTCGTGGCTGAGATAATTTTTGGGTGTAAAATTTGATTATACCTTTGAATTAATTTTTATGCATTGTGGGACCAGTGGGGTAACCAGTTTCCCTGTGTGTTAATGTACCTCCTCAGGTGCCCTTCTGGTCAGTCTAATTTGTCGAGGCCCTCTCTCTTCCTCAATGTCTGCGCATACATCTATTAGTCCCAATATAAGCACTCTCCTGTTATCGTCATAAGCTCTCGACAATCGTCCTCTTGAGCAAGCTATGGCTGTTTCCCCTCTCCTCTGTCCTGGGAGATCCCTTAGTCTATGCACATAGGTGCTGTGTGAGGTGCAAAAGATGTCCGTCTGTTGTGTCTGCTTGCCCGAGCCACCTCCCTCTTCTCCCTGTGTATGCCTCCTGTGAAACTCAGTCTTCTTGATGTCAAGTCTGTATTGGGCTTCATGCTAAGATCGATGTCAGTCAAGTCGCCCCTGCTTCCTCCTGCCCAGGCCCTTAGGCCTACTCCACCTCCCTCATTTGCCCTCCTGCCCTGAGAGTTTGTGCTGTCAGGTTCTGTCTGTATGTACTCCTGAAATCTATTCCTTTCCCTATCCAGTGCTACTTGAATCTTCACTGTCCTTTTGGATCGCTCGTCCTCCTTTCTACGTGCTCGTTCCTTTGGTAGTCTGTCCATCTGCATCTTCCTCTGCTCCCTCTCGGCTAACTTGCGGTTTCCTTGCTCTGCTATCTCTCTCCGTCCCACTGCTTTTTCCAGTTCCCTTTCCCTCTTCTCCCTCTGCTCTTTCTTTCCTCAAGATCTCTCTCAATTCTTTCTTCCAGCTCCCTTTCCAAGTGTCCCCTCTCTTCCTCCCTGTCGTGTCGCTGTTCGTCTTCCTATCGCCTTGGTCACCCCTTCTGACCCTCTATTGGTCTTCCCTTGAAGCTTCAAAAGCACCTGCACTGCTATCCATTCGTTCGTGCTTATGCCCTCGAGCCCCTCCTTTGCACGCTGCTGTGCCTCACTGCTCGGTTCTGAATCACTAGTTGGCTGCCCTGCTCCTTTCGGCTTCTCCTTCGTATATGGTGGTGGCTTGTATGTCGGATTTGAATACCCTTCTGCTGCCCTCAGTTCCCTCATTGGATACATTCTCTGTTCATCGTCTGTATTATTGGATGCTATGCTTGGTGGGGCCGGGGGAGGTGCGGAGGGATAGGTCCGTTGGTCTTTCACCTCCTGCTGGCTTAGCATCCACTGACGCCTCACGGTATCCCCCTCTCCCTCCTGAACCTTGCGCCACAACTGAAATATGGCCATGCGCTTGGTCAATTCCTTCCCCTTATAGGTACCCTATATGTGTGTCATTAGTGATTGCTACAAGTCTTTTGAGAAACTTTCACAAGGTGACCATGGTTTGGTTAATTTACCCTCAGTACTTTTGGACCATTCTATGCTATATTTACATATCTTTCCCTTATAAGGTGGAAGTGTTTTACACAAGTGCTGAAGGGGTGTATCTCCTCCCACACTTGTCCTGGTACATCTCAATACCTTTTATCTGACCTCAAGTCAAGAGTTTTGGTAATCCACTGGTTAGGGAGAAAAAGTCACAATGCAATGACAATACTTTCCATTTTCTATGAGCCTCTCTGGCTCTACAACATATCACGCATGCTCCGCACACTGCCCCTCCTTCACAATCACTGCCTCCTCGGGCACACTCACAATCTTGCGCATGCGCCTTCCGTGCACTGCCGTGCAGTTTCCAATACTAGCTACCCACTCTCTTAAGCTCTCCATGACCTATATACAAACCTAAGGGTGACGTCACCAAGCTACCAGAACAACATTGGAAAATCAAATATTGTGCGCACACTATAATAGCCCATTACTCCCAAACCCACACAAAACCCCACGGCTGTCTTCCTGCACTCCAGGCAGAGTATACCAATATTCTCTTGTGATCGAACTGTACCCGCTGTGTCGACTAGCGTGCGAAATGCCTCACTACAGGAGACTTAACCAGTCGACTCACCTTCTGCAATCTACGTCAGTTCCCTTGATAACCCTCACGGGGATACCGTCATCTATGACCCGAGCTAAAATGCTCAACCCACAGGAAAACCGCTATTTTACATAACTTTTGTCATCCAAGCCCTCAAGTCAATAGTCTAGGTTATTCACCAGAACTTTTTACCTCTAAGACCGAATGTGCCCTAACATAGAAAAGGGACTTTTACCTCTGCTCCTGTCCCTAGTAACCATAAAACTACTAAACAATACTTGACAATACGCCACAATACTCAGTACCCTCCCTCAAATCCACAGTTGCTGTTAGACTGGGTCAATACTTACGTTCCGTGGTGTGCTAGCCCTGCTCGGCTGCCAGCTCCCTTTCAAGGCGCTCACCCTCCCCATCCTGGTCTGCCTGGACAACTCGCTGACTTCGGGTAAGATAATTTCTAAGGGGCTCCTGACGACCTGTAAACGTGCACACGTTTTCCTGTCTTCTCGAAATATGCAAGGGTCCCGCAGCCTCTCAGGTTCGGCGGTGAAGGAGATGACCTGGTGCCGGGCTGGTGCAGCCAACCATACCTCTGCTACCAACTTGTTGGGACAAACTCCCAGGTATGCCAGTGGACCACTAGGAGTTTGCAGACTCTTGGAAGGCCCAACACCTTCCACAGGACAAACGGAGGACTCAGTCAATGGCAATTTCAAACTGTGGTTTATTACAAATAAAAAAAACAACAGGGATCAGTACAGGGACAGAAGAAATCCATGCACATCTCAACTTCTCCTGGCTCGCAGGCCATTGTCGACATAGGATTCTGTCAGAGTGACATCACAACCTGGGCCCTTCTCCAGAAAACCTATCGACATCTGGGATTGGCCATCAGGCGCCTAATAACCTATATGGTCGCCTATGTGTGTTATTCTATTGGCTCTCCTATGTCAGGTGGCTGGCCTGGTCCATGCCCAAGTCACTATCTATAACAATGTTGCAGTGTGAGGGTCTTGCCATTGGTTCTTGCCCTTTGCTACCCGCCCCTATGATACTAAACTGTGATTGGCTAGAGCCGACGTCCCCAGGCCTGGGATCCGCAAAGTTCTCAGCTCTTGGTGTACCTTTTCAAGGTAACAAGAATGTCTGTGTGTCTGCAGTGTAACTTGTGTGTACCACCTTAGTCTATGAGAGTGCTCTTTTGTCAAGCGCAACACTTGTCTCACATTGTAGCATCTTTGTTGCAAGCTTCTGTCTGGTAGCGCGAGATCGGCTCCCTTCTCAGTGCTGGTTGCTTTCCATTGTGTGCATCTGCCGGTTCACATGCTCCGAGACCATGATTTCGAGCTGTGCAGCTCTGAATTATAAGGAATTATTCGCCTTTATTGCAGCTGGGGCTACTGTCATTCATGGAATGGAATATCATCCGTATCTTGTGGTCTTGGCAGCTGATCAAGTCTCACACGTTTGCTCTTGTCCAGCATGAATTCAGCTCAAGTTGATCCATGCTAAGATGCCTGTGGCCTACTTTAATTTTCCCAAACCATAGTGCAGCTTCTACGATGTTCGTGCTATTCTATATTCTCCATAGGTTAGTCACACTTGGTTCTGTCAGGTCCCATAGGTGCTCCTGCAGTTCCATAAGGTTATTTGCGTGTAAGCATCTGCAAGCTCTGTTCAGTGTCTCTTGCTCTTGCGGTTTCTGCATTGCTGCGTTTAGCTAATGGAAAAATAACAAAAGTAGTGACAGTATGTACATGTATCTGTCCCCTATAAAACTGTGCGCTAGTGTTGTTTGTGTATTCAAGTGCGTGTTTGTGTCCCGAAGTGCGGATGGTATGTGTGCTTCATGTCTAATGCTGCTAAGTCGTGGTGTCTCTATCGACGTCAGCAACATGGCTTCTTTGTGCTTTTAATCAATACTGTCAATTGAGGTGTCTTTAGCTGCAGCCTGGGGCTCCTCATCCACTCTGGGGTAGATTTGTACCACACCTGGCCTCTAGGGCTGGCTTAGGGGTTACCTCTTGACATACTTGTCAATCAATGGAGCACTGGGAATTGGTCCGAAATAGTATGGGCGACCACAGTTTCTCCTGGCCTTCTTCCATGTCATGTATTTTAGAGGAGGGGTTACACTTCCCCATCCCTCTTCACAGTTACTGAGCTGACATTGAACCACGTCTCGTTAACAGCGAGGATATCGAGGTCAAGGAGGAGGCAGATGTCAGCTGAGTGTTTCATAGCAGAGCGAGCATTAAGAGTAGCTAGATGAAGCGGGTAATGAGGGACAGTAAGAGCCGGTCAAAAAGGAGGAGGTTGGGTTGAGGTCCCTGAGCCATGGTAGTGCCATTGCGATAAACATTAATGATACACCTGGATGAGGAGAAGCCCACCAAGAGTACTTTCCATCTAGTGCCACCATTAGCGGGTCAGGATAAGAAAGGAGAGAGAGTAGAGATAAGATGTGGAGTCCAGAGATCCGGAGAGGCGACAGAAAAGATATCAATGACAAACTGTCTGGAAGTTGCGCTGACGTAGGTGTTTGCAATGACTAGAACGGGGTTGGTGGTCAGGAAGTCTTTTTTAAACTTTTTCATTTCGGGCTTTGTGAGAAAAGAAGTATAGGTGATAGTAAAGCCGTTAGAATAGTTAGGCGAGATGGTGAGTGCCACAAAGGTGGCTGAGAGAGATGGAGGATTGAAGGAGAGACTGCACGGCACAAGCACCAACCCACTAGGCAGCCTAGTAGCCAAAAAAGGGAGCAAACAGAGGCAGTAGAACACTTGGGTACAAAATTGACGGTGTAGAGTTGTAAAAAATCACCAAGGTATGAAATTACCAAAAACAAACAAATGTTATGCAAAATTGGGGTGTAGAGTTACCAAAAAGCACCAAATGCAATGAAAAAAGGGTATGTAGAGTTGTAAAAATGCAATTTGGTTCGAAATTACAAAAAAGCACACCAATGCAGAAAAGTAAAGAAGTTATAGTAAGGCATAGGCGTAACAACAGGAATTGGCTTAAGGCACAGCTAGGTTCAACATTGGTGAATTAGTGAATGCACATCAGGTAGTCCAGAACATGGCTCAAAGGTACGCTGGAATGGGAGAACAAATCTCCAGGAGAGGCAGAAGTTTGTGGAGTAGCTGGTTGCATGCTGGGGAACTGTTCCATGGGATGAAAGGTGGTGTAGCATGAAGTGATGTGGGGGATGGGAATGGGGAGGAGATTATGAATTTAGTGTCTGATTTTCGGTCCAGGGTAAAGTCACACAGTGACAATCACCACATATAATGAGTCAGTCATAATTATTATTAAAAAGGATTTATTTAAATGTACTCCAAAACGTTAGGACCATAAATATTAAGGTTTGTAACAATAAGCTTGTTTACATTGGCGTTAATAGTGGACCAACGTCCATAGGTGTCATGTTGCTCATCAATTAGTTGACAGGTTGTTCTTTTACGAATGAGAATACTAACTCTGCCTTTTGTTTTCCAAATGCTGGAGCAGAAAAAGAGTGTTTGTCCACATCCTAACCAATTTATTATTTTCTTCAGTGGATTCTAAATGAGTCTCTTGAATACAAGCAATATCTGGATTACTTTTCCAATCTGATTGAGAATGCTCTGTATTTTAATAGGGTTGTTCAACCCTATAACATTCCATGATAGGACTTTAAAACTCATTACAACAAAGGAAAGTATAAATGGTAATAAAGAGGTATCTAAAATCAAGCATAAAAGCATGTAATTTGTAAATTGGTGAATACAACATGTTGGGATATCAACACCGTAAAAAGTGAACAGAACTAGAGAATGTAGTAGAATGATGGAGCATAAGGAACATAAATAAGGGTAGGGAACATAAAAAGGTGAGACGTAAACAATAACTGAGATAATCAATAATAAGCAACAATGCAAAAATGGATATGTAAACTGTAATATGAATAGAGTAAACGTTAGATAACCATTAGGAGCTGCCATAGGAAGTAACATGACATATCACTGTAGACCGGTGAGCTCAAACAAAGATGGTGAAATATTAATGTAGAAATGATAAATTGGGCCATATTAATATAATAAGGGCAATACCAAAGCAAGGATGAACAACAGACGAGGGTTGTAATATAAAGGAACAAAGTTACTTGGTTTAGTGCCCCTTATCTAGATCAATTTTCTTTATTGGGGATCTGGATTTATCTCCGTTTGTCAAATAGCTTTGAAGGAGGATTAAGTTCACTTCTATTCCTTGAGTGAGGAGGTTTCCCATACCTGAACTTGTTGCGGATGGATAAATTATAGGCATGGAGAGGCGGTTGAGTAATGGAACTGGACAAAGGCAGGGAGGTAGCGTTGGTGTGATATCCATATCTGAAGACTGAAAGGTCTTGATGAAAGCATATAGATCCTCAGGATTTGAGTATTCCTTACTCACACCTTTAGGAGGCGTAATAGCATTCTCGCTGGTTCTAACAAACCATACTTGATATCAGGCTTTTTAATGAAGGTCTCATGTCCAAAAATCTATTCCTTTTGTCTTGCTTAGCTTTGGAGAAATCAGGTGAAATAAATATTGTATTTCCCTGAAAGGTCATAGGGAAGAATATTTTTAGCAGAGAGCAAAATCGGTAGAGCTTGCTGGTGGCGCAAAATGCAGGCAATTAGAGGTCTTGGCGAGGAGCTGTTGGTGGAGAAGTGTGGTCTAATCCTGTGCGCTCTTTGGAATTTAAAAGGAGGAGAGAATGCGATGTTCAAGAGTTTGGGGATCCATCCTGTTAGGAACTTAATGGGGTTGTTTTGGTCAACATTTTCAGGAACCCCTTAAATTCGTATGTTCTCCCTTCTATTTCTATCCTCTAAATGTGCAACCTCAGATTCCAAATGAAGGAGTTTGTTGCATATGTTCAAGGCTTTCCAATCTGTCTTCGGACAGGGATGCTACTTCAGACAGCCTTGTGTTCATTGTCTGGATCACACTTTTGAAAGATTTGAAGTCATCTTGAAGCATCAGGGATCTGGAGTCAAGAACAGAAATAATGACTGGATAGAAGAGAGTTCCAGTAAAAAAATGTCTATGACCTTATTTAGCGTAGAGACCTCGTCTGAGTGGTTAGGGGAGTTTTGTTCAGCCATATAAAATAAAATCAGCCGTGCAGGCAGGCTTGGACACACGTTATTTGAGGATTTAAACATGTTGAAAATGTACCCAATAATAGTGCAAAATACCAGTAATACCATTAAAAGACACAGGGTGTCACTAATGAGTAGGTCTCTCCAAATGTAAAAAGAAACCACATCCTTGCGTAGCATGTCACGTCATGTCTCTGCCTCAGGGGGCATGGCAAGGCACCAGATGAGAACGCGGACGTGTGCATTGATAAATGAGACAATATTTGGGCTGCTCACCTCCAATAAAAAACGATGGAGGCTCTTGTCCGCACACGATATGTGGATCTTAGCCCTTTAACCAGAGTAACAAACGCTCACACAACCCTCAGTGCGGCATGTGAGAAGCGAACGCCCCACTTGGGAAATGCGCCTGACAGCGGGTATCCATATGAGAAGTTAGAAAACAAGCGAAAAGCACACTACAGAGAGTTCCGACCCTTAATAATAAGTTAAGGATTTGAAATTTGAACATAATTTGACATTGTCATTAAGTATATATAAAAGGCCACTTGATATATGATATTTTGTTTGTATTGGGCTCATACACAAGTGTTTCAGAGCGCTACTCAGCAAGGGAGGGGAACAGGGGAGAACAAAACAATGATCTTACTAGGCCCAGTGACATTGAGAAGGTGCAAGTGCATGGGAAAGGGGAAAATTGCATTGAAGGGGGAGAGTGGAAAGTGCATAGCAGAGGAGAAACAGATACATAATAATAAATAAAATAGATAATGGAGCAATAAACAGGGGTAGTGCAGCCAGCAAGTGGCAAGTGCTGTGATTATGGCAACAGAACTGGGTAAGTCTGATAAGTGCATAAAAATTAGAAAATGGGGGGTGTGGGGGACTGTATGGGTACAGATACAGTCCCCAATACAAGGGGTGGTCGGTGGCAGGGTGAGAAGCTACCTGGGCCCAGGGGACAGAGGGTGGTCAGGTGCACAGTTCCAAGCGAGAGCAAATCAGCAAGGGAGAGGGGGAGCAAAGGCAGATGCAAAGAGGAAGGTCTTGAGGTGCTTCTGGAGATGGTTCTCCCCAAGTTTTAGAGTGGCAGGGAGGCTGTTTCAGAGGGAGGCCCCCCCAGCCGAAGACCGAGATCTACCCCCAGCTCGTTTCTTTGAAAAACGGTTGACCCTGAGGGAGTTAGAGGAGCGAAGAGCTCGAGAGGGGAGGTATTTGCAGAGGGATAGCTGAAGTTATTTTGGACCCAGGCCCTAGAAAGCCTTGTGGACAATGCAGAGGGTTTTAAATGTAATCCTTGCATCCACTGGGAACCAATGGAGAGATTTCAGAGCTGGAGAAATACGATCCTAGGGCTTGAGGCCAAGGACAAGTCTCGCAGTCCTGTTCTGGATTAGTTGCAGACGGCGAAGAGTAGAGGCAGGTAGATTTAGAAAGAGGCTGTTACAATAGTCCAACCTAGAGAGAACCAGAGCTTGGGAGACAGTGAGTTTCTGGGGGAAAGAGAGGAAAGGAAGAGTACCTCTGAGGAGGTGCAGGAGGAAGTTTGACTTTTTAGAGACCTCAGAGATGTGGGCGGAGAAGGAAAGTGTGGAGTCAAAGATGACCCCGAGGTTCTTAGCCTCACAGGTGGGGATAGAAGGAGGGCCAAGCGAGGCCAGCCAGAGAGAGAGGGGAAAGGATGGAGGTGTGCCGTTGAGTAGGATCTCCGTCTTGCTGGCATTCAGACAAAGATCATTGGCGGCACATCAATCTTGAATGGCAGTTAGGCAATCAGAGATGAGAGAGGGAGAGGAGTTGGCCGAGGGCAGCCTGAAAATGAGTTTAGTGTCGTCAGCGTAGCACTGGAAGTTTGAGCATAGAATGGCAATGCAGTGGGCGAGAGATGCCAGGTATTGGTTGAAAAGCCAGGGTGAGATGTTAGACCCCTGGGGAACTCCACAGGTAGAAAGGAAGATAGAGGATAGGAAGCACCCCAGTTGGACCTGGGAGGGTCGATCGGAGAGGAAAGAGGTCAGCCATCCCAGAGCCTGATCAGTGATACCAAGATTCGTACGGAGACGGTTGAGCAGTATGGTATGGTTGACCGTGTCGAAGGCAGAAGAGAGATCAAGTAGGATGAGGACAGAGGGAATGTTAGAGTCAAGGTTGGAGAGCAGATCTTCACGGATGTTCAGGAGAGCAGTTTCCGTGCTTTTGGCTGCTCTGAAACCAGACTGGTGGTCATGGAGACAGCCAACAGAATCAGAATGAAGGTTAAGATGAGAGATGGCCAGCTTTTCCAGGGGTTTGCCGAGAAAGGGATTAATGGAGATTGGGCGATAGTTAGCCAGACAGGAAGGATCAGCTGTGGGTTTCTTGAGAAGAGGATGCACAAGGGAGTGTTTCAGAGGGGAGGGGAAGGATCCTGAGGCAAAGGAATGGTTGCAAAAATCGCCAAGGGCCGGAGCGAGGGTGTCAATGTGGTCCTTGATGGTTTTAGAGGAACAGGGATGAACCTGCTTTTGACGAGGCTTTCATAGATCGGACTTGTCTAGCGACCTCGTCAGGGGAGGAGGAGGGTGGGGGGTGGTTAAAGGGGGGTTAGCAAGCACAGACTGAGGGAGAATATGAGGGGGAGGGGAGGAGAGGGTGGACAAGATGTCCTTGGTTTTTGAGATAAAATGAGAGGCAAGGTCATTGCAGAGAGCTTGGGAAGTAAGAGGAGGGGTAGAGACTGCAGCAGGGTTGGCAAGCTCCTTGCAGATTTTGAAGAGTTCAGCTGAGTTGTTAGATGCCGCAGAGACACGGGCTTGAATGCAGACTCTCTTCTTGGTGTGGACAGAGGGTCGGTATTGCCTTTGGAGCAGGCGACAGGCCAGTTTGTCAGAGGATGACTGTGCCAGGATGGACACTGTCAAGGGAGAATTCTCTGTAAAGGCTAATTTCCCAAACCTAGTGAATCCCCCAGCAGCTTTGCTGGATTTTTGGGGTTTATTTTTTTCTCCTGCTAAGAGTGAGACTCTCTTTCTCCCTCTCTTAGACATGATTTGAGGTGTTCCTTTGACTTTGTATGTGTTTTATGGGCTATGGGGTCCTTTATCCCATAGGGCTTCATGTGTTTTGATATATGCGTTACACAGCACCTTCTGTGCAGTAACCCAGGGGTGTCGTAGCGACTCCCTGTTACGCTCACCTGGTGTCCACGGGGGCGTCGATCTGAACTGGGCTGTTGTTACCTCTTCCAGCGACACACAGGGCGCTGAAATGATGGACTGGATCGGACCACCCAGCTTAGCTTGTTTTGCCTGTATGAATATTCTTCTGTAATGGAGAAAAGGGAATTAGCCACCTGCGGGGACTGGGTGCCAACCCCACCTTTCCCCACTCCTGCGATCTCTTCCCACAAATTACTTCCGAACTCTTGCTATGTTCTCACCTGATAGTTTGGAAAGATGAGCTCTCCATCCTGCCTCGAGCGCAGGGGCGCGTAGATGACCAGTTACTTCACTGGTGTGGGATGTTGGAGAGTTGCAGAACAGTATTGACTCCGTAAGGAAATAGTTTGAAAAAGAGTTCAAAAACGTCTGGCCTTCACTCTGTCCAAATTCCCTAGGTTGCCTTAATAGTTTGTGAGAAGAGTTCCAAGTGGCAACCAGTAAGATGCAGGTAAGTGTTTATGGATTCTGTTCAGTTCGATAATGAGGACCTGGTCTAACCTGTGACCCTTTCTTTTTGCAGGCGCTGAATCGGTGGAGGTTCCGGTGATTGCGGCCTCAGGCAGTAACCAGGTAAGTCTTTAGCGGAATTCGGTTTCCCCTACTTGCGCTTTTGTGTTGCTTTTGTTTCCCCTTTGGGGCCGGGATACGGCGGAGAAGCTGTGGAGGCCGCGCCAACCCGAGATGAGGTAAGTACCCCCTGTGGTATCAGGTAAGTCCTGGGGATTGCCTTTATTGTCTGGGAATGCTCCCTTGCTCACCTTATTGTCTTTATTTCCACAGGTGTTGGAGAGCGGACGCTGGATGCTGAAAAGCGCGATGGAATGCAGAGGATTGCTTCAGGTGAGTTCCCGTGCGGCGCTGCAGGATGCGAAGCGGCGCGCGTCTGATGATTTCTTCCTTCTAGGTCAGAGCCAAGAAGATTCAGGATTCAGGTAAGGATTGCAGGTAAAACTCTGGTTCTAACCTTCCCTCTACTTTCTTTCAGGTTTTCAGGAGCTCCGGCATCCAGGCGGGCGTGGCTGAAGACTGGAAGCTGCTGCAGGCACGGTGAGCGTTACGCTGCAGGTGCAGAATAACGCGAAGCATGGGTTGCTGTCAGGGCGTGGTTTAAATAGCCTTGGAAGTAGTTCCAGGTAAGTACCCCCTGTGGTATCAGGTAAGTCCTGGGGATTGCCTTTATTGTCTGGGAATGCTCCCTTGCTCACCTTATTGTCAGGTGTTGGAGAGCGGCCGCTGGATGCTGAAAAGCGCGATGAAATGCAGAGGATTGCTTCAGGTGAGTTCCCGCGCGGCGCTGCAGGATGCAAAGCGGTGCGCGTCTGATGATTTCTTCCTTCTAGGTCAGAGCCAAGAAGGTTCAGGATTCAGGTAAGGATTGCAGGTAAAACTCCGGTTCTAACCTTCCCTCTGCTTTCTTTCAGGTTTTCAGGAGCTCCGGCATCCAGGCGGGCGTGGCTGAAGACTGGAAGCTGCTGCAGGCACGGTGAGCGTTACGCTGCAGGTGCAGAATAACGCGAAGCATGGGTTGCTGTCAGGGCGTGGTTTAAATAGCCTTGGAAGTAGTTCCAGGTAAGTATCCTTCCGCGGCCCCACCCGAGTAAAAAATAGTTCCTAGGGAAAAATAGTCCCTCCTAGGCCTCATTTGACTTCTGGTCACTGGCAGCATGGTCTGTCTCAGGTACGTTAGCAGCATGGTCTGCTTCAGGTAAGTCCTTGACCATGAGCCTGGCACCCATGGCGCCAGGACTGATTCTGAACTTATGAGCCTGGCGCCATAGGCGCCAGGACTGCACCCAAATAGCCCCTAATTGGGGTTCATGGGCTTGCATTAAATGGCATGATGCCTGCTTCTGGGGTAGCTGGGCCAAACCTGGTTTCCCGGGGGCAGGCATCGTGACACCCCCAACCATAGACTCCATACCCTGGGACTGACTACTCTCTCCCAGGGCATGTAAAGTCACCATTGGCTTTACTAGTCTCAAATTGTGAACAGAACCAGTACAAACCATCATATTGTGGACGTACTGGTTGGGGCAATTCGATTGCCCCGGGGTCTGTTGTTCGAGGGGGCACTGTCCAGTTCCCCTCGACCGAGTTTTGGCTGGTGGCAGTGGATAGTACTTTTTATATTCGACCGCAAATATATCCCTATGGGATTTTCCCATTGTTCGAGGCTACCACTTTTTAAAATAGCCTCGAACATACAGCCGGTTTATTCAATTAATATAAATTCACCGGTTGGTATTTTTCACCGAAACCTGGTTCCAAAATGGCGTTTGTGTTCGCTTCTGTGACTCCAACCCAAGTCGAGCCCTTTGTTCCACTTTTTGGCGGGCTTCTCCACAGAAGCCTCCAAAAGTGGTGACATCTGTCTGGGTACCAGAGGGGGTGTGGGAGGGGGTTTAGGCACCCTGGACTGAGTTCAAGTTGCACTCTTGTGTGATTGGCCTGAGTGGTGAGCCGACCGCCTCACTACTTAGCAAGTTTGAGTGACAGTCTGAATGAATGAGGGTTTTCTGCATAAAAGCAGGGCTTTGTGGACTGGAACTTCAGAAGTCGCCACAGGACCTAAAGAATCCGAGGAGGGAGAAGCCGAGCCGACCTGCAACGACGACACCACTGGTGGAGCCCTGCTGAACCATCTCACCACTTTTCCCGACGACAGAGGAGATCTCCAGCTCGGAGAGTCTTCTTCCTTTGACTGGTGGGGATAACCAGTTTGCCCGTCTTTTCGCCTTCCTGGACCATTCCGTGGCTGCCTTTCCCGTGCCAAGCACCCCAGCAACCGGAATACCACGGTTCACCACTAACGTGAAGAAAAGGGTGGTACCTTGTAACCGGGAAAATCCGCGGCTGGTTTCTTCCCTGGCAGTGCAACGACCTTCAGCTTTCCTCCACGTTGAGACCTCCTCTTCCTCTGGACGAAACACCGACTTGCACCCGCTGACAGGAACAACTGCCCCCGCTGGAGCGTTCTTCCCATTTTCAGGTACTGTGTTCCGCCTGGCTTCCCTTGCGACAGATCGTTCGGGGTGACAGTAAATCCTCGACTTTCTAACCTGGGTTAGCCTGGGACCTGTTAACTAACTTTTCCTGACTTGATCTCAATCTTTTGTGAACTATTTACAAAGACTCTTTGGGCATAACCCCACTGTGTGATCCTGGACACATTTTGCTTGCTCTCTCTAAGAGTGGGCCTGGCATTTGAACTTCCTTGCTCTCCAGTAGACTTTACCTAGCCTGCCTCACTGTGGTTCTGTGAAAAGTTTTGAGATTTGTGTGCTTTCATACCTATGCCTTTTCCCCCCCTTTTTATATAACTTATTAGAGTGCCATTTTAGGTTAAGGCCTCACCTCTGTCTGAAAATAAGTGGTGTTTCTCACTAAGACTTGTCTAACAGGTAATCAGGGTTGTATATATATAATAGTGACTGTGTGTTGAATTTACTTACCTCTTTTTGTGCTAGTGTAATTTACAAGTGTGTCTTTAAATAAATAGTTATATACTTTTACACCAAAGCTCTGGTCAGTGTTTGCTTGTGCTACTGTGTCTCTGTACCTATTGTGTATACTCTGCATACTGCCTAACTCATCTTGAGAGAAGTCTGACTGCTCAGCCACAGCTACCAGGTAAATCTGGGTGGTACAGACTGCTACCAATGGGGTTTACTGTCAACCACCTGTAGTCCTAAATCTTTTGCAGTGGTCCCTAAGGGAACTGCACAGGTTTCTGCCTAACAGACACCAACAATCTATTGCAGTTGATCTCATCAAAGCTCCTCAGTTTCGATTAATCTAAGGGATGCCATGGTTGGTAGCTCACAATCCTCTAATAGATTGGCGTGCCAAGAAGTTGGACTTTTCCGATGATTGTGCTTGCACCTGTTATTACCAAGAAAAGGAGAAAACAGACTTATGTACATCTGCTACTCCCAGTACGGTGGCGATTGTACTAGGTGTGACTAGTAGTCTACCAAATGAATACCAAGATTTTCAAGACGTTTTCCAGAAAGAACAAGTCAATACTCTACCACCGCACAGGCCCGACGATTGTCAGATCGACCTCATACCTGGTGCGCAAATTCCTTGTGGTCGAATCTATGCACTTACTGAACCAGAAAACCTCCATTTGAAATCTTATCTTGATCAGTACCTGGCAAATGGATTTATCCGGCCATCTAAATCACTGGCAGCCAATCCCTTATTCTTCGTACCAAAGAAGGAAGGAGATTTGAGGACTTGCATAGACTATCGTGCATTAAACCAGATCACAGTAAAAAACGGTTATCCACTGCCCCTTATTCCAGAATTATTGGATCAAGTGAAAGACGCCCAAATCTATACCAAACTGGACCTTAGAGGGGCGTACCATCTTGTTCGAGTGAAGAAAGGAGATGGATGGAAAACCGCCTTTCGTACCAAATACGGCTTGTATGAATACCAGGTAATGCCTTTTGGACTTTGCAACACTCCCGCTGCATTTCAGTATTTTATGAATGATGTTTTGTGGGAGTTAATCGACGTTTGTGCCCTGGTTTACATTGATGACATCTTAGTGTATTCTGCTACAAAAGAAGACCATGTCAGGCATGTCTGCTCCGTCCTTACTAAACTATGCCAACATAAACTGTATGCTAAACTTGAAAAATGCTCTTTTTATGTCACTGAAGTGGAGTTACTCGGTTTTATCCTCACACCAAAAGGTATCCAAATGGATAGGCACAAGGTAGATGCCATTCTTAACTGGCCGTCACCAACTTCATTTAAAGGAATGCAGAGTATGTTGGGATTTGCAAACTTTTACCGCCGATTCATCCGCGATTTTTCCCAAATAGTGCATCCAATTACATCACTATTGAGAAAAAACAATAAAAAGTTCCATTGGACCGAAGAAGCAGAGAAGGCCTTTCAAGAACTTAAGAAAAAATTGACTTCTGCTCCAGTTCTACGGCATCCTCGCCCAGACCTCCCTTATATAGTTGAAACAGATGCCTCTAGCATGGCTATGGGAGCTGTTCTCTCACAAAGGGACCCCAGAACTGGCCAGTTACACCCTGTGGCCTTCTGGTCACGAAAATTCTCACCTCCCGAACTCAACTATGCTATCACAGACAAAGAACTTTTGGCTATCAAATCAGCTTTCAAGGCATGGCGACACTATCTCCTTGGTGCTAGACATACTGTCACGGTCATAACTGATCATCGAAAACTGCAATACCTAAAAACAGCAAAGGCTCAATCATCCCGTCAACTGCAGTGGGCTCTTTTCTTCGCTGAATATGACTATGTGATCACCTATCGGCCAGGAGTCAGAAACGGAAAGGCGGACGCCTTGTCCCGCATGGGTGTTGATGAAAATGTATACATAACTCCAGATCCAGTAGCCATCATTCGAGAAGACAAACTCCTGGGTTTTACGATAAAATTGACACAGGGTGAACTCGAAAACAAAATTCAACTCTTAATGGATCCCGCTTTCTCACAAGAGTGGTGTACTCAAGGAGAACATTACACCATTAAAAACCAGTTACCATATTTTAGGAACCGTCTATACTGTAACGCTCACCTGGTATCCACGGGGACGTCACTCAGCCTGTTCTGACCTCTTACGGCCTCGAACCCTTCCCTGGAGGCTATTCGACTGGAGACTGGGCCTGAAACACAGGATTGGTAGAGTTTAACTCCCTATTGACTCTGTGTGCTTGAACCCCATCTTCCCCGGGGTGCAAACCTTCCCTTCGATCCATGGCTCACCTTGTTTTCTTGGATAGTGTGCTCTCCATCCTGCTTTCAGCGCAGGGGCACGTTGATTGATGCAGGCTTGTTGCTGCCTAGTTACTTCACTGGCAAGAGTCCGACATGTAAGTATAATGAATCTTTTGAATAATTCTCTAACTTCGTTTCTTTCCTTCCTTAGATGATGGCCGGCGTCCGGGGATGGCGGCGTGCTGCTGAGATGAGTAGCGCTGAAGGTGAGTGAGAGCGTGATGCACGATGCACCCCTTTCATATTTGTATTGAACTGAATTTTTTTTCTGTGTCTTTTAGGTGCCGCGAAGTTTTCAGCATGGGTGCTGGTTATGAAGAACAAATGCGGTGAGTACGCGCGGTATGCAGCGCTTCTAGATGTTCCACGTTAACCTGGAGTGTCTTTTCCCTCTTGCAAATGGATGAGAAGTTCCGGAGACAGAGTTCCCACAGAGAGGCTGGGATTCAGGTAAGCGTTTGAAGCTCGTACAGTCTTTAAAAAATAAACGAAGATTTGCAGAATGCTTACTAATGCCTTTTTTCTGTTCTTTTCCCTTTTCCTTAGGAAGCGGCGTGCCGGGATGGGAATGACACTGCCGAAGATGCCCGCAGAACAAAAGGAGCGATGAATGATGGGCAGAAGCGCCGCAAGGTAAGGCTGTTCCTAACGGTGGTGGTGTTCTTGCAGGAGCTGAGCGCAGAAGGAAGATGCAGGCCTACTGGAGACCGATCCGAACACGTTGAGTGTCACACTGCAGGTGCGAAAACACAAAGCATGTTTCTCAGCCTGGGCTTGGCTTAAATAGTCTCTGGGTATCTCAGGTGTCTCTGGGCTGAACCACACCCAAAAGACTAGACCGCACATGGAGTTCTGGGAACCGAAATATGTGGGGGCATCCATCTTGTCCCCATCAATGCACTACAAGTCCAATCCCCAATGTTATCCTATGGGAGTGAGTGAGTCTGGTGCCACAAGCGCCAAGTCTGACTCCAAGTGGGTCTTTGGAGGGATGGAGAGGCCCTTGAGGGCCATGTGGGTGATTGTGGCCTGGCTCCAGCCTGACATCTTGGAGGGCTGGGGACATGAGTGGCAGGAATCATGACGCGGGTTGGGCTACCTTATACATACAGGTTCCTGTTTGTTCCAGTATTTCATATGACCCATGCCACTTACAGAAAAGCTTGTTTTCCGAGGTGGGTAAGAGGACTACTACTTTTTGTCCTATGGAAAACAATCTTAAATTCACCTTTTTGTCGTAAGTGGATTTTAGTTGGATTTGGGCTTTTTCCATATGAGTACAGACTAGATCTCGAACAAGTCCCATATGCTCTCGCAATCTGGTAGCGGTTTGCGAGAGGGGGGAATGTGTGCCGCCTCTTGTTCTTCCCAGGTCTCCTGGAGCATGTCCAGAACATCTCTAGGTTCTCTACCATAGAGTAGTTCAAAAGGAAATAATCCAGTAGATGGCTGAGGGGGTTTCCTTACTGCCCAGAGGATCATTTGGTCCCAGTCCTTTCCGTCTTTATCTATCAACTTTCTTAGGATAATTTTAAGCATTTTATTGAATCTCTTTACCTTCTGTTTGGGGATGGTACACAGAGGTTTGTAAGGTGGTAATATGCAGTAGCTCTTTGACTTCAGCCATGAACTTGCTCATGAAATTTTAACCTGTATCCATCAGGATTTCCTTAGGAAAGCCAACCCTGGAAAAATACAGTAGGAGGTGTTTTAGAATTTGCTGGGTGGTATTGTTCCACATAGGGAATGCCTCAGGGTATCTGGTTGTGTAGTCAACAATCACGAGGACATATTTGTTGCACAGTCTAGATGTTTCTAGAGATCCAATGATGTCCATCCCGATTCTTGAAAAAGGGACTTCTATGATTGGTAAAGGATTCAGTGGATCAGGCAATGGGATGCGAGTGCTGGTTGTCTGACATATTTCACATGTCTGAATAAAGGATTTCATACCAGCGTGGATACCTGGCCAGTAAAACTTCCCACTGATATGTGCCTGGGTTTTGGATTGTCCTAAGTGTCCCCTGGTCAGATTGGAATACGCAATCTCTAGTATGATCTTTCTGTGGGTTTTGGGGCTTACTAATTGTGTTTTACCTAAACCGAGGTTTCTTTTCTATATAGCAACCTCTGTTTAAGAAGAAAAAAGGACCTCCCTTTTTTATACCTTCAGCTCTTGGAATAGCTTGTAAAAAAGCTTCAGCGAGGGCTGGATCGTTTCTCCGGGCGAAGTCTAGGTCGGGATAGATGGTAGGCTCTTCTCCCTTTCTCCCTTCGATGTTCAGTTTATCAGCTTCCCCAAAGCCGAAGGTACCTCTTTATGTTTTGTCTGGTTCATTTTCTTTAAAATGAGGAAATTGAACCTTTTCCAGAATTCCTTGGGCAATTTGGTCCCCACAATGTACTTCAAATGAGATTTCACCATGATTCCGTAAGAGAACCTTTGTCTCCCCAGAAGTTGGAATCGATGACACCTGCTAGAACGTCTATACCAAACTTCCAAGCCAGGCCAGATTTTGGGGCCAATCTTATGTAACTCCCAGGAGGGGGGTATTAAAACCAAGTCTGTCAAAATCATTCCTCTTTTCCCAGGAGGGATAGTAGCCTGTCATGGCCACTAGTCAAGGGCCACTACCTTTACCATCCAAAGGGTCCAAATGGACCCAGTCCTGGCGCCTTTGGCGCCAGGCTCATAAGAAAGTGTGCTCTGTGGTGTCTAGGGCACGTGAATCCAGTCCAGGCGTGGCAATTAAGAATCATTGGAGGGCACATGCAGAAGTCTCTGGGAGGAGCAAGGTAGAGTCACAAGGCAGGGCAAATGGGAGTGGCTGGGGCCAGGCTATTTAAGCCAGCCCCACCCACAGGCATGCGCTTTGTGTTAGTCTGCTTTCTGCAGCGTAACGCTTACCCCCGCCTGAAGTGCTCTTACCTGTTTCCAGCTTGTCATCTCTGCACGTATCTCATCAGGTTCCAGAACATCTTTCTCAGCGTGCACCTACCTGAATCCAGCCACACCATCACTTGAAGCACTGCTTACCTGATCATCTTCAGCGCACATCTTACCTGCTTTCAGCAACATCATCGCTCAACACGCAGCTTACCTGACTCCAGCAACTCCATCACCGGACGCGCATCTTACCTGTCTCTGCAATCCCACCTCATGCAGCACATCGCACTTTACCTGATTCCATTGTCATCGGAGTCGGGCCGCATACTCACCTGTTCCGGATGTCTAGCTGCGCGGGAGTCTTCTTCTTGCCTCACGGATCCTTCCATACAGTGATCGCCGACAGGTCTCTGGCTAAGCCGCTCTCCATCTGATGCCGCCAGGCCATCCCTGCAAGAGAAAAGGAACACATAAGGTTAGAGACTGCATTGAATATTTTACGCTTGGTCGCGCAACACATAAGCCTTGCGTACAACCTTGGAATTCCACTAACCTGCTAAGTGCGAACCCCGTAATCTCCTCCGGCACCATTAACACTCGCCTACAACACTGTGACTCCACGTGGCCATCTTCACACCTATTGGGGAGAGAAAAGACATTATACGGATAATAATAATAATTGGAAAGACATTGCAAGGGTTATAGACAATAATCATTGGAAAAAGACATTGCAAAACAATGTGGACAATAATCATTGTTACGAACACTTACCTTCAAGTGGTTAGGTCACAGCCGGTCTGGGCCGCCATGCTCACGGACCAGTGAAGCAACTAGGTTTATCAACGGCGCCCTTGCTGATGAGAAGCAGGATGGAGAGCTCACCCTTACAAGAAAACAGGTGAGACTTTATGGGTAAATGCATGCTCACCTCGTTCTGGAATGAAGGGTTCGAGGGGAATCACGATCCAACCACAGCATTCTGATTGCCTATCGTATTCTCTCATGGGCAGTGCCAGCAACCAGAGCAGTCCACACTACGACAGCTGGGGGAAAAGGCTGATCCAGGGGAGCCAAGTCCAGGGAGGGCTCCAACCGTGCCCCAACATCCCCGCAGAGACCAGGTGAGCGTAACATAGCCTCTCCATGGCTACAGATATCGAAGCCTATTGTTTCTTTTGTGGCAACAGTTGGAGGCTCTATGACTAAGCTTCTGAAATTGTAGGGTTCCCCAATTTGGTTCAATTGAGTCACATTGCACTCCTGACACCATATGTAAGGAAGGCATGGTATCAAGGTAAGACACACTAGTGACCACAGTTCAAGCGTGTTTATTGAACTTTAACAAGGGTGTGATAAACGCCTATCTTAATCTAAATCTAAGATGGGAGCAAGCTACGACCATCAAAATAATAATAATGCAGTCTTAGTGGAGTCTTGTCAAAATAAAAGGGCCTATACTAAAAAAAACGATTGCCAATCCTTACCGCTAAGTTACAAATAGTGAGGTATAATGTTTCATGAAAAAGAAAGAAGTGTACACAAAATGACAAGTCAGGATGTTCAGGCCGTTGGCCTTCCTTCCCCACGTTTTCGGCACAGGACAAGGCGGTTCACTCGAGCATAGCACACTCTTGGACTTCTTTGGTACAAGGACATAGTTCCATTACCAACATCACGGCCTTCTGTGGCCAAGTCTCTTGTGTTATCAGAGTCTCTTGATTCAGAGGGCCTGATGTATCAAAAACAAACAAATGGATCTTTAAAAGAAAATATGCAGGTCAAGTGAGTCACTCTTCACCCGGGATCCCCCTGTTCCGAGTTCAGATCCCCTTTTATACAACTTGTCTCCCTCAGCCGGCCTCGGACCAGTCTCAGTTCAATTAGTTGTCATCCCTCAGTCGGGTTCACATTTGCCACAGCAATACCTTTTTGCGGGTGACTCACAGTTCACCTCGGATCCCCCTCTTCCGGGATCAGATCCTGTTTTCAAAATTACAGTTCACAATTTTGCTATCAAAGACTTTTGAATGTGCACAGGGTTTGGATTTGACCCGTTGCAGGACCACTTCGATTTCCCAGTTCACTATTTCACACTCATCAGAAAGTGGGGATTCCCTTCCCCTATCTTTTTCTCAGCATACCTCCTTTGGGTTTACACTTGTCTTTGTAATCACAGTTCCCAATTTTACACTCACAGTTGGGTACCTAACAGCGACCTTTCAAATGAGCACCCACGTGACGCCGGACCACTCTGTATGGTATCGACGTTAGTTTCAAAGTTCAGTCACTCCTTGGATATTCAATTATATTCCCGTCACTCATCACATACGCCTTAAACTTTGTTCTTTGCCGATTGCTTCATACAATGTTGCCTGCTTGCAACCTTGGTTCTAACACAGACTAGTCTATCAGTCTCCCCGACTCAACGGCTGTTTTGACTTCATTGGAGTGGCTTTGTTGTCAGAGCCAAGGACAGTACCACAGCGGCATTCACTCCTCTCCGCCTCGGCCGTCGATGCAGGAAAGCCCCGGGTACCTTTGACAGACAATGCACCTTTCGTCGGCTTTAATTCCCGGTCTTATGTTTCTTATCCTTAAGGGCTTGTGAAAGTAACAGTTTGATTCCTCTGAAAAGGCCAGAGGCAATTCTCTCCTTGTAACCCTTTCTGGTCTCGCTGTCTTTTTCCTCGTATTAAACCGCCATCTCGGAACTGCTGCTTCCTTGTTTGTTTTGCCTTGCTCAGAGTGTGCTTTCGTGCTCAGTCTTTTATCCTTGTGGGGAAGTGTGATGGAAGTCAGGTGTGTGTAATTATCATTAATTGCCTGACCCTTGAGTTGGGACATGTCAGGTATACGGCTCTGGTGTTAGTCGGTCGTCATTCACAATGAACTGTCTGTGAGAAAGTTTGTGTCGGGAAAGAGGGGTGTTGAGCTTCTAGATATCCTATCTGGTAGGATGGAGAACAGGTGTTAGAGGGAAGGGGATACCGTGTCTCACCCTTCGGTGTCCCACCTCCACTCCCTGAAGACCTCTAATCCAGGTGATCCTCCCGCACTGGTCCACCGCCAGGAACTGGATCCAATAGCGATGGCCATGTCCTGACCACCTGGATGACAGATCCCCGGGGACTAGCGGGTGAGACACCTTCAGGTTTACACAACATACATTACTCACTGTAATCGTATTTCAGGTGCTTGTATCTTCTTAGATTCACATGCGCACACTCTTCCACCCTTCTTGAAGTTGAAGGAACATGGACATCGTACACCTTCTTTTCTGCGGTACTCAAGCATGCTATGAGGATCCCTCATGGCAGAACAAAAACAACCGGGGGGACCTCGACGCATGAAGGATCTTGGGTACACTACACGTAATGTTAGGGATAGTGTTACGGTCACGCCCATGTTGACGTCCCTTGTCGATCTTCGAAAAAAAGATGCAATACTCAGCAATAACCACTAGATGTCAGACTTTATGCACAGCATGTGAATCTAAAAAGTACCAGAAATACGATTACGGTGAGTAATGTATGTTTTACCACAGTGAACCTTCAGCATTCAGGAAGTTGCAAGTTGGTAACATTGTGTCTGTGGATCCCGCAATCTTCAGAAACCAATACCTTTAATCTAATCTGACAGGTGAGGTTGCAACTGTAACAAAACACTTGCTAACTATGTAGAGTGTACAGGAAACAGTTCCCTTAAATGGAAAGCTGTGTCTTTCTTCACTGAAGGGTTGGGCCTGCTTACGGGGAGCATTTGACTCTCAAAGTTCACTAGGAAGGGCAGAGTCAAACTTGTCCTGCAGTCCTTGGGGTGTGGGCAGGACCTAATTTTCAAAGGTTGGACTGCCCCACTGGACTAGTGGGGTGTATGGAGTCTGAAACCTCAGGAATGGTGATGGACTACTTTGAGCATAGTGGGGTGACCAGAGGGTGCTCCTCATACCAGCTCTGGACACAACCTCCACTGGCTTGGAGCGACGCTGTCCACTGAATCACCACCTTGATGGTCCATAGAGCCAGGCAGGGGACTTTACAAGAAACCATGCTCTCCCAAATGACTCTCACCCTTCCTCAACCATGGTCCAGAGTGATGCACAGGAATGTATGGCAAGCTCACTTACATCTACCTCTATTCTAACAGTTATTTGATTTATAAGACCTACACTGCAAAGAGGACATGCTATCAACAGCAGATATACACAACAGATGCAAGTTTCAAAAACCTTTATTTAGAAAATCAGCAAGGTTGGAGTAATTCCTATCTAACCCTAACTCTAACATGGGAGTTGTCTCGACCATGAAACAAAAGAAAAACAGTCCTTGTTAGTCTAAGTCAAATTATAAAGGCATATACTAAAGAATCCTAAGCTAGCCCTCTTTCTCTAACAACAAATGTGTACAGGGGAAATAAAGAAATAAAGAGTGTTATCAAAAGAAGTGTCAGAATGGCTTTTAGAGCAGTTCCCTTCCCCACATTTACTAGCACAGGGGGGTTTAGAGAGATCATATGGATAGGTGACAAACACAGTTTGAACACATTCAGCAAACTCTGGCTTACTAAGACAACTGCCCATTTCAACAGCTCCTTTAAGCTCCCTAAGTCTCGTTTTCCATGTACAGTTCAGCTCTTTTGTTGACATTGGCATGTGCTGGGACATCCGGAGGGGATGCATATGGGGGTGGTTAGGCTGTTGCTGTAGAGGACACATAAATTGGGTTAGTGTAACCTATTCTGGGGCGAGCTGGTATATTCTCCAGCTCTCCGCTGGTGCCCTACCCTCCTTTTGTGACCAGTCATCCCTGCCATAATTTTGCGCTCCCCTTACCTCACAATCTTCTGCGCCTTCAAACATTTTCCAGAGTTCTAATATTTTCTTTTCTCTTTTGCAAATATTTCTTCTTGTATTTAGCTGTAAATAATATGGACATATGTTCCAAAATATTCTTATTATGGGAGTCCTGCTCTGGTCACGAGCAGGGCATCCCCCTTCCTCTTGTCTGTGTCACCCTTTGCTTGTGATACTTCTCGATTTTGTGTCAGTTTAGTGGCAGGGCCTTACACACATACTCTTTGGGTGTTTCCCATACCATTACAATGGTTTTTGCACCTTGTTGCCTTTATGCCTTTGCTAGCTTGCTGCGCACTCTGCCCCTGTCCGCCAGGCAGCCTAGTAGCCAAGGGAGGCAAGAAACAGATGCACTGGGATAGCAATCAAAGCACACCTGAATTTGAGTTTAATGCAAGGTACACTGAACACACAAAAACGAAATTGGCAGCACAGATGTAAGGGCACCTAAATTCGATTTTGATACAAGGTACTCTGAAGATAAAAAAACAAAAATGTCAGCACACATTTTTAAAATGACAAATGTGATGTCGGTAGGAATGAGCAAGATTAAGTAAGGCAAGGAAGGTAGAGTGTTGTAGGCACACCGTCGTTCAACGGTTGTTAAAGATTAGTGGAGAGGCAGTCCACAAATATCACTCATTATTCACTGGTAGTCTGCAGGGCGCAGTGTTACGCTCACCTGGACCCCACAGGGGTGTCGATCGGACCCGGACAGCTGCGGTCTCCTTCAACGTGATGCGTAGTGCAGAGATGACTGTCTGGACTGGCCCACCTAGTCTTGTCTGCTGGACCCGAAGAAGTATTTTCCTGCAAGTGGAGACCGGGATTAACCACCTGTGGGTTTTAGTGATGGCCTCCCAACTGTTCTCGCTCTCCCCCACTAATCACCTCCGATATCCCCTTAGTAACCTCACCTTATGTTCGTAAAAGATGAGCTCTCCATCCTGCGTGTCTTGCAGGGGCACGTAGATACCAGTTACTTCACTGGTTTGAAGGCATTGGGAGAGTTCCGGTAAGTATTGACTCTGAAGTCCCTGGCGGGATTGGTAAGTATCAAGTTCAAAGAGTTCAATGTGCCCGATGTTCACTCATGTCCCCTTCCTTCTTTTTTTTTTTTTTATTTGTGTATGATTCTATTACAAAGTAACAAAATCTTTACAAAATAGAAATGTTTAAGTAAAAATCTGAATATAAAACGGACATTGCAAATTCATTAACTCCTAAGTTTAAAATATAAAATCTTCATACAATAAAAAAAGGAAAAAAAGGAATATCGACACAAACATACACAGATTTAAGATGTAATATCGATGGTATTTCACTTTGCCTGAATTTGATGAATTAGCCTATTTGACTTATCAATCAATGATGTTAGCATACTTGTCTAATTCTTTTTCTATCGATTTACATAGACTTGTTAGGGCGTATATGAGAGGTTTATAAGTGCCCTGCATCATTCTGGCCCAGAGGAATACTAGACAATCAGTGTAATTAATGTTTACAAATTTCATTAGTAAAACAGTTCTCTGACATTTAAAATGAGGACAATATAAAATCAAATGCTTTAGTGTTTCATTAGTTTCAGTACACATGGGAAATCTGCAATGCTTATTTGCAACATTCATCTTGTAACCAGCCCAGTTTGAGATCCTTTCCTTGGTATGTAACAGATTGAATTTAAACCATAGATAAGTCTTGCGAGTGTAGTTACAAGGAAATAACACAATATGATCATATCTCGGTATATGTTTTCGTGTGAATAGGTGATATTCTTTATAAAGTTTGTATGTTCCTATTTGATTGATGGTTATGCACCAATCAAATTCGAACAACTTTTTCTTAGCATATGCAGGTCAAGTGTAAACGTCATAGACTGTGATATTGATTTCATTGAGGATGACATGTACTCTTTTCAAGTATTGGACCATCAAGGTCGTTGGCATTAGCTCAATTGTTTGCTTCATATCCACATATAGAGAATTCGTCGTAGGATAGCTTATTTTGGCACTAGGCCCAGCTCAGGCCTTAGAACTGCATTGGGTAGTGACATTGGAAGGGACATAACTCCTTTCAGAGATGTTCCTTGCAATTGGTCCAGTATCATTACCATTTCACCCAGACATATATCAAGCGAGTAAAGAATAACGCTTTCAACTTTCAACGTGAAGGACTCAATGAGAGGAGTTAGCGAGAACTTGCAATATTTCGCATATATAATTTTTAACTGTGATATAAGTGGTCTGATTTTATTGTTAAGAAGGTCAGTCCACAGTTTGATGGAATTCTTCTCTGATAGATAATACCCTAGATAGATCGTGTGTACAATAGAGGGAATGGTAGTTTGCATCATATGCCATTGGAATTTTCCAGTTTGCTTCTGAACACCAAATTTCATTACTGCTGTTTTAGCAGGATTAGGCGTTAAGTTGTGTGCTATTGCAAATTCTTGGAATATCTGTAGTTTGAATTGCAGGCCCGCCGGAGTCGGATCGAATATAATGATATCATCAGCAAAGGCAAGCCAATTTAAATGAATAAGGCCAACTTTTACAGAAAACATGTTTTTTACATCCCATTCTTTGTCGAGATCTGCAAGGTATAAATTGAAAAAAGTAGCGGCTAAATTGCAACCTTGCTTTAGGCCTATTTCTGTGGTGGTAGGTTTGATGGTGCGCCCTTCTGAGGTAAGTTTGATTTTATAAGACGTGTTGGTGTGGAGGGCTGTAAACCAATAAATTAGCACTGGAGGGATTCCCATTTCAGTTAGTTTTGCCCACAGTAGGTTCCGTATCACAGTGTCAAAGGCTGAAGACATATCGATGAGCGCAATGTAGACAGGATTTGATAATGTTTTTTTTGCTTCTGCGATGGTAAAAGCCATTATCATGGCATTGAGAGACGTGCTAATGCCTTTCCTGAACCCAGTTTGGTATTTGGAGTAGAGTTTGTGCTTTTCGATATGTTTTTCGAGATCGTAAAGTAGAAGAATTGCAAATAGTTTCGCTACAGTGTCAATTAGGGCAATGGGCCGGTAATTCTGTGGAAAAGCAGCATCTCCCTTTTTGAATATCGGTATAATGTTAGCCGATAGCCATGAAGCGGGAATGGTTCCTGAGTTGAGAATGGCCTGGAATTTGGTGTATATAATCGTTGCCCAGAGATCCGGATCTGCTTTGTACAGGCATGGAGGAAAGCCATCAGGGCCAGCCGATCGAGAGTAGTTAAGTTTGGATATAGCCCACTTGATATCGGCGATGGTCCAGTTTAAGCGTGGAAGATCTTTATATATTAGCAGAGTGGCGGAAGTATTCACAAATTGATCCGGCAGCCGAAATGTGTTCGTGATATAGGAATGCCAAGTGGATTCTGATATGGCATTGGGTGTTGACAGCGACACTTGATCATTATTATTTTTAATTGTTCTCCAAATTGTTCGCGTATCATGAGTTGTTAAAGCTCTAATCAGATTACAGTTGAGTTCATTGTTTCTTAGAATCCTTATATGTTTTAGATTTTGTTTATAAGAGGCCACAATCCGATTTCGCTGTGTTAAATACATTTCACAGGAAAGTACATTTTTCTTCAAAGCTCTTAGGGCCTTGTTTTTTTCTCGCTTCTGTGTCTTGCAGAGAGGGTCAAATAGATGCCGATTTTTGGTGGCAGCACTTTTTCTTTTGTTAAAGTATAGTAAGGCCGCATGAATTATTTCAGCATAGTGTTGCTCGATGGCGCTCACAGAGGTTCCTTCGATGGTGTGGCGGTTGGCAATAGCCGACTTTACATATTGTATGAATTGTTTGCATAAGGCTTGAGTCCATCTAAGAGAAGTTTGTGGGCGATCTATTTCGCACAGCGTAGTAGAAGAATCGATAGCTGTGATGGAAAAGTTGGATTTTAGATTACCTAATAGCTGTGCGTGATCTCCAAATGGCATCTTAATGATTTTTAGAGGTAGTGATATTATGAGTAGGTTGTGACTGATAATTATAAAGTCAATCGTTGAAGATTTGGCATCTCTTGACCATGTGGTCCAATTTAATTTTTGGTCGGGATAGATAATATCTAGGTCCCAATCTTTTAAAAAGGTCCTCCATGTTGAGCCTCTACGTTTCGATAATGTGTTAGTTGTAGGGCTATTAAGCTCATCATTAGTCCTACAGTCAAAATTAAAGTCTTTGCCTAGTAGTATTTCATTATGTTGATATTCATGAGTTACAAATTCTAAGAAGTTCTCCACTATTTCAATCATCTCTTCAATAGAAGTATGCACTGGATTCCAGTAAATTGTGATAATAATTAAGTGGGGATACTCTCGGATGTTTGTCTCTAGCAGTATCGCAAGCAGATTGTTAGCCTTCCAAACAATTTTCGAGTTGAACATTAAGTAATTGTCTACTTCTATCAAAATACCCCCGGAGGGGCGACCAGCGGAGGTGCGTGTGGCAGGGATGCAATGCGTTGTGTAATCAGGTAAAGAAAAGGCTGTGGTTTTCATAGTTTCTTGAATCATTATTACTGATGGACGATTAAGGTAGTCCAGCATTGACTGCCATTTCATAAGGTTGAGATATCCACACGAGTTCCACGATTGAAAAGATAGGGATGTTTTTAAGGGGAGCTATGATGTGGAAGATAGATCCTTAGAATTGAAAAGGGAATTAAGCATTGGAGCGAGCCATGGAAGGTCATGTGAGATGCCTGCTTTTAGTAGTAGTTTGTTAATAGTTTCATTTCCAGTCTCATTAATTTTGGATCGCAGGATAGGTTGTGAGTCGAGAGTAATGGCCTGTGGAGATTTATATTGAATGAATTTCGTTGCTTCCTGTTCATTTTCTATTGAGTTTAGGGCAAGGCCTTCATCCTTGATGCCTTCCCTGTTAAACCATAGATATTTCTTGGAAGCCTCAGAGGACAAGTAGCACACGGCACAGTAGTTGTTTTCCGTGAATAGTGATACTCTCAGAATATCCTCTGATTGAAACATCCGTAGTTGGGGGATTCGGCTGAAGAGTGTCAAAAGGAAGGCTCGATTGATAGGATTTGTACCAAGTAAATCACGCTTACCTTCGAATCCTATAAAATGGTGTTTTTCTGTAATAGTGCCTTCTGTCTTCTCAGGTAGGCGATCGAATGATTTTATGTGAGGGTCGGAGGGGTTGTCAAAAGAAGGGACGTAGTTGGTCGCACTGATCACATTCCTATTTGGTGAGTCATTATCAGAATTGACTGTCTTAGATCTCTCATATAGTTCTTTCCTCAGAATATCAAGGATATTGTGATGAGTCAGCGTTGTAGCAGTTTGAGATATATTTATGTGCTGGGGGGCCGTGCACCAATGTGCAGTTCTGAGCAGAGGATAGGAGTGCAATGTGTGGGTCTGGTTTATTTGTACTCTTAGGCGATAAGTTCATAGTAGGTAATGATGTAAGTGATGTTACCTTTCCAAAGCCATTGACTACTATCTCAGGTTGGGCTATACTGGAGGGGTCTGTTTTAGCAGGCCCAATAGTAGAGCAGTTGGATTCAATAGTGGGCACAGGAGGAGCAGGTGGTGGTAATTTATTACCAATCAGATTTGCATTGCTCAGATATAAGGATGGTATTTGTACTGGTAACAGTGTTGGTATGGATATCTCATTATCTCGCCCGTTTGTTCCAGTCATGAGGGGAATTATGTTAGGAAGGTCGATATTTCCTGTGGAAATTGGTGCGAAGTTAGAGTTGTTTGAGCAGACTTCACTGTAAGTTTTTGTCTTTGCAGTAATTGAAGAATCTAAAGGCAGAGGATCATCCTGGCAGGTGGTACGAGTTCTCCCACATATTAGAAAATAGTTAACCAGAGTTGGTTTGACTCCCATCAGATGGGCCGAGCTCTGCTCGTTGGTGGATTCCAAGAATGCAGGTAGGTTTTTTATTACTGCATTATTTTTTTTGTTAGTTCTTCGTTTGGTTGATATTGGTACGTCGTTGGACTCATTAGGATTTATTTCCATTTCTTTGTTGTCGGAATCAACCGGTTTGTTTTCTTTAATAGCGTTTGATTTGGCCGATAGCACAGGCATTTTCCATGTATTTATTGGTTCGTCAGTTGATTTCAGTCCGGATGTTGTGGAAGGGATCAAGGCTTCTTGGCTTTCTTTTGAGAGTTGTTGAAGATCTATGTGGTCCTCGTCTGTTGCTGTTTCAGCAGCAATAGACAGAAGCTGTTTACTTGGATCAATTTGTAGTTCGGAGCTTTTCGTTTGTGCAACATTTCTTCTTTATTCCTTTTGATGGCCCTCTGGTGGAGTTTTTTTGCTCTTCTAGACATGAAACCGGAGGTCTTCTCAGTGGGAGGGGGTTCCTGTGGATCTGACTGCATTTGGTCAAGTACTTTAAGCAGAGCAGTTGGACTATCAGGGCCATCTTTGGAACAAGTAGCTGTTGGAATGCATAGTGCTATGATAGAATTCATTTTTTCTATGGCTGTTGTTAGCTCACTTTGAAGATTTGGACTTTTACATGCGACAGGATTTGACGATGCTTCTATAGGTGATGAGGAAGATATAGAAGTTTGTTCAAGACAGCATTGGATGTTTTAGTTTTTCATGATCATGTTAGTTACGGATGAATGATTGGAGGTGGATTCTAAGTTGAGATTTTTTAATGTTTCAGCTGCCATGATGAACCCTTCAATACGATCCATCTTTGAGGACATAAGTAAGAGCATTGATTTAATGTCCTTTAATTCAAGATGAGTCAGGTCGTGACCTTTATCGAGTAGGTCTAAGATTCAAATAATCGCGGGAAAGGAACCAGGGGAATGTTGAGTTTGACTCTCATCGAGAGATGGTGGTGGATGAGCGGTTTTATCAAGTGTTAACACTGATTCAGGAGAAAAGGTAATTGGCGGTAGAATTTACTCTTTGTTTATGTTATCAGCAAGTTCAGAGCTCATCTCCAGGAGACGTTTAGAGCACTGTGGTGAGAGCGATTGAAAAGCCATGCGTTTTTTTACTGATTGAATACTATTGGGGTCAAAGTGCTGATGGAACGACAAACAGCTTTGTCTAACGCCTCCATTTTCTCCATTGTTAGGTCAAATTGCCTTTTGTCAGTCTCGAGAGCCAGGGGCGATTCAGAACAACTTCTGAAATCATCAATGGCTTTGCGTACTTCGGGGCTAATGGAAGGAGGAGAAATAGGAGGTTCAACTGATACGTGAGACAAAGGTTGTGTGGAGATCGCTAAGTTTTCGTGCGCATGTATTTGAGCAACATGAGCAGCAGGACAAGGTTTGGATGGCTCTTCTTTAAGGGGTGTCACCCCGTGAGCTTCTAAGGCCACTGGTTCGGTGTATGTTGTTTTGCCAATACATACAAGCGAGTCTATATTACTGGCTGAAAGCGGAAGAGAGGTGAGTAGTTTGCCCTTAACACTTCTCAATCCGCTTGCCATAGTTATATCAACAGCAGATCAACGTAATGGATCTAGGGAGGTGATAGTAATGATTGGTGGCGATTGAAATTAGGTTATGCACGTATTAACAGTAATTAGGTGGAAGCGATGTACATACTAATCAGTTCCACAACACATATATATAAGTGGCTGAATGTATATGAGACCAGGCAAGCAGGCAATGAACAACGGTTAGACGCTCCCTTACCGAATTCCCATCATAATGCACGATTTTTAGGAGGTTGGTAGCGACTAGCGACCAGCGAACAGCAAACAGCGCTACTTAGAGCGCGTACTTGATGCGTGCGCGCAGATGCGCGCAGGCGTCAGTAAATAAGGGCTTCTGGGTAAGAGGGGCGGAGTCACCTACAACAAAGGTAAAGATAGATAAGTATACAGCGTATATATGGTATATATTAGAATATATATGGAAAGGGATATTCCATTGGGGTGCAGTAGGTAAATACCGTTGTAGTTCCCAGAAAGAAAGTCCACAATTAATTAGAGGCGCAGCTGTCCCACGAAGTCCTCAGCAGGGTCAGCTTTCCTGGCCAGCAAACAGCGCTACTTAGAGCGCGTACTTGATGCGCGCGCGCAGATGCGCACAGGCGTCAGTAAATAAGGGCTTCTGGGTAAAAGGGGCGGAGTCACCGTTGTAGTTCCCAGAAAGAAAGTCCACAATTAATTAGAGGCGCAGCTGTCCCACGAAGTCCTCAGCAGGGGCAGCTTTCCTGGCCAGCAAACAGCGCTACTTAGAGCGCGTACTTGTCCCCTTCCTTCCTTAAGTTGCAACTGAGTTTGTGAGAAGAAGGTCTCGTAGCTGCTGCTGGCGTTCAGATAAGAGTCTGTGTTACCCAACGCTGTCTGGTAACTATTGCATGCGTTAACGTGTTGTTTTTCTCCCTCTTTACAGATGCGGCATATGAAAATGTGGAGTGTTATGGAATAATACTGCCGGTGGTAAGTCTATGGTGGTAAGGGGTTGTATTTGTTGATTCCCTTGGCTCACCTTGTTTTTTCTTGTGTCCCCTAGGTGCCGGATTACGGCGAAGAAATGATGGAGACAGTGCCAGATCGAAAGATGATGTGAGAACTGGTGAGTATGGCGCCGTGCTGGAGCTGGCGAAGCGACGCATGCAGGACTGATGTACTTTCCAGATCCGGAGATGAAATGGTTCCGGAATTAGGTGAGGAATTTGAAATAAGTTCATTTTCTAACCTTGTCCTTTTCTTCTTCTTTATTCTAGGAGCTCCGGATTCGAGGCGGGCGTGGCAGAAGACTGGATGCTGGCTGCAGGCACGGTGAGCGTCACGCTGCTGGATGCAGAATAACGCGAAGCATGTGCTGCTGTTCGGGTGTGGTTTAAATAGCCTCCAAAGTAGTTCCAGGTAAGAAGTTCCCTAGAGCCACGCCGGAGTAAAAAATAGTCCCTGTAACAAAATAGTCCCATCCAGGCTTCATGTAGGCTTGGACTCTTTTGCAGCATGGTTTGCATCAGGTAAGTAAAGTCTATGAGCCTGGCGCCTATGGCGCCAGGACTGATTTCTATGATGAGCCTGGTGCCTAAGGCGCCAGGACTGAACCCAGACAGCCCCTAGCCGGGGCTGCTGAAGTTTAAACAAATGTCTGGATGCCTGCTACCGGAGCCGAGAGCCTTGGTCCTGATGCCCGGGGATAGGCATCGTGACACGCAGTGAGTTGTGGCCCAAGATCATGTTGTACCAGGCAGTCCACCTGGCAGCCTCTCCATGTTTTGAAGAGAAGGAGGGTACCTCAAAGTCCCAGAGAGGGCCAGACGGGGTGCTTCGGTTAGGGCCCTTGCGCGGGCTTTCATGCCTGCCAGCTATCCAATGGCCTTAAGGTGTTGCAGACATCCAATCACAGGCCCCGATGGAGAAAGGAAGAAGAGGCATTCAGGTGCTTGGTGCGTTGCAGATGGGGGCGGCCATGTTTAGATGAGAAAACGGCCTCTGTAGAAATGGGCCTACAATGGACAATAAGGCCAGAAAAACACATAAAGCAAAAGATAAGAGGATTGATGCAAAACCTCTTTAAATAAATGTTACAGAAATGCAGATGAAATGCAGGCAGAGCGCGCAAAAGTTAATGTATACTGGCAAAAGCCCCCGAGGCTTACCCAGTGCAGAGCTGCTCGTCCGGTGATCCTGCCGCCTCGGTTTCCAGAATGGGTGGAGAGCACCTGCAGGACAGCAGGATGCCAGGCCATTGGTCCGAGCCCAGTCTGCCTGTCTTCCCTCATGTGGGGTCTGCTGGGCTCATCGCCTCCAGGGAACCAAGGCCAAAGAAGCAATTAGCTACATTGGTTTATAGTGATTGTTTAGAAACAAATGTTTCGTATCACTAAAGTCTCGAAACAAAAGTTTCGAAAACGAAAGCTTCCACATGCTATTTTTAACATTCAAAAGTGCATTTTTATTGAAACCAATCCGTCGCAAATAGACATGGACTGGTTTCAATATAAATGCTCTTTTACATGTTAAAAGTAGCATTTCAATGCTTTTTTGTAACTTTAAAACGTTACATGGAGCTGTCCAGTGCTGAAATTTCAGCACTGGCCAGCCTCTTGTTACGTTTAAAGTTTTTGTGTATATTGGGGGGGTTCCCCCCCAACCCCCACGCCACCCCTTGCTCCCCCCCAACCCTAACTCAAGCCCCCAACCCTAGCCCTGACACCAACCCTAACCCCAATGTAACCCTTAAACTAACCCAAACCCCAACCCTATTTTAACACCTAAACTAACCCTAGCCCCAACCCTAACACAAAGCCCTAACCCTAATGTAACCCCCCAATGTAACCCTTAAATTAACCCAAGCCCCAACCCTAACCTTAACGTAACCCCCCAATGTAACCCTTAAACTAACCCTAGCCCCAACCCTATACCAACCCTAAACCCTAATGCAACCCCCCAAAGTAACCCTTAAATTAACCCAAGCCCCAACCCTGCACTAATACTTACCTGCATTTAGATACCATATTCGATTATTTTTTGTCGAAAAAATGACTTTTAGAAAAAATGTATTCTCAAAAATTGCATTTGAAATTTTGCTTTCGAAAAAATGACGGGACACCGCTACATTTGTAAATAGTGCTATTCTATCATTATACAGTGCACCTGGCATGCTCAAAGACTGGCACGGGGGAGTCTCGAGGTCGCACTGACCCACACCCACTTCACTCATCCCGATCCTGTCTCTCGGCTTCCAAGGCTTCCACCTTCGAATTTGAACTATAATTTATCCCTCCCTGTACCTCGCATTACAAATCATGTCATTATGAAATAAAGGTGGGACGACCATGCTCTTAGATCTTTTATGGTTGATTGTCGGTAGTTTGGGGTCGGTATGTCGGAATTCAGGGGTCTTGGGACTGGGGCAGTTCTAGGGGCTATAACCCGTAGTTGGCTGAGTGAGTGTGGGAGGCCTGCTCTGGCCTGTTTGCGATAACACGTACACCAAGGCACCCAGTACTGTCTTGTGGCCTTGCAGGGCACATTTTTTCTTAGAACAAACATATTGGCAACAGCTTTAGAAATAAGAAGAGTTTATGTGGAAATTAGCAGCGAGGGCCTCTCATGAGCGCCTGGGCTTGCTCAGATTTTCCCTTCAGGCTCAAGCACACTAAATATTGCATGACCATGCAGGCCCAACGCTTTGACCATGGCTACTTAATATCTCCAAAATGGCGTCTGCTTATATGCATGCACTATGTTTAATTGTATACATTGCGTACAATATTATTATGATTGTGTTGGAGACCTTTAAAACGCACCCTCCTCCCACCTGGTGTATTATAGTTCCTCCAATGGGACTCGCCTACCCTAAAGCGCGCCCTGCTTCCATGGCTGATGACTCCTTTGCGCAATCCACGTACACCACAGGAGGTGGCCACCAGTGAGGCCCCCATCATGACAAGGCTGTGCATCAAGCAGACCTTTGACATACTGATGGGACATTTCTATTGTTTCCACTTGACTGGAGGGGCCCTGATGTACAGGCCAGAGAAGGTTAGGAAAATCTTCGTCATCTCTGCAATGCTGTATTACATATTCATCAGGTGACATGTCCCTTGACCACCTTATGACGACATGCCTCCCCCAGAAGACAATGACAAACTTATCGCAGATGAAGTTATTTGTAGACACAGTTCTTAGCACCTGCTTCACTAATGTGTACCTAGCCACGTATTAAATAGTTCACTCTCACTCAAAAACATTGTCCTTTCAAATGTTAACGTGTACACATGATTTCTTAATAATCTCCTTCCCACTTCCCTCAAACCACAACACCCATGCCCTCCGACCTCCCTTGTTCTCTGTGAAATAGTCCTTTCAGAAATAGTTTCATTTCCGTGCCCTTTGGGCATGGCAGACTGTGAACAGGCCACATTCATCAGGGAGCGGCCACATGGGCTCCCAGCCAATGAGCCCTCTGTGTGGGTGGCAGAGGTGGATGGTTCTGACTCCTGGCCCTCGATGTGCTGTAGGGTCAGGAGCATGGTGGTGTGCATGGATTCTGCAAATGCAGGTATGCTCTCAGTGAACTCCCTCACCTTCTGGCCCATAACAGTAATGACAGCACTTGCCACTGACAATTGCCGGCACTGCAGGTCCATGGACCAGGCAATCCTGCGGGAAGAACCCTGGAGCATAGGATCATGCATTGCCTGCAGATACTGTAATTGCCTTTCTGCAATATCCTATATCCACACTTGCCGCTATTCAATTGTATCCAGGCTCATTCAGATTGCATTGAGGGAATGCTGTAGAAGGGCTATGGACAGGGTGGGGGCTGAAGCAGGGGGATCTGCACCCCTTTTCACCTGCATCTACTGATCCACTGCCATCATCATTACTCCCAGTGTCGGTGTCACTCTGCTGATGTTATTGGATCAGTGACTCAGGTGAGGAGAGGGAGTCTGAGGGCGGATGGGAGGATGCGCCTATCGACACATGAATGGCAGTGATGGCCTGGGCTCCTCAACTATCTCCATAGGAGCCGTATTTGGTGTGGCCAATGCAACTTGTGGGCGTGCAGCACCTACAGCTGTGCCGGCTGTACTGCCATCAGGTGGTGTGCCAGCAGTGGCATGTGCACTTCTGTGGGAGGGGCGAGTTGTTGCATGTGTAGGAATGGTTGCAGCGTGTCTGCTTGCTACAGATTCCAGGCTGCTGCTGTGTCCTGTGTATCACTCCTGCTCATCTTCCTGCTGTTGTATGGCTGAGCAGTGTAGGGATTGCTGCAGTGGATGAATCTTGAGATATGGATGGCCCGCATCCTCTCTCTGAATCGACTGTGAACCTTTTGGATGTACAATGATATGCTGTCAGTCATCATTCATACTTGTATGTGGGCTAGCAAGACAGTCATGCACGATTATGGATGCTTATCCTAGACACATGTGGTTTCACAGTTGTTGTACGTACTGCAGGAAGTGTTCATAATCTCAACCAGATATGGCCTCTGTGGCACACACACGTAACAAAATTGGGTAGCTACATCTCTATGAACATGGTGTTTTGTGATGGATGTCATGTGCAGTGGGGTGGGCAGGAGTTATGGCCATGGTCGGTTGATGGGCAATGAACAGTGCTCATGCAAAGTTGGACTACGGTCTGGTATATGTATGGGCTCATTGGCAGTTTCCGTGCATAAACGGCTTTTACATGTGTTTGCGCAGCGTTTCCCATTTGGGTTGATTGCCTTTTGGGCGTGTCAGTAGTGGATGTCAGTGCAGGGGGTTCACTTTGGCACTTGGCCATTTTCTGCACACATCTATGTTTCATTTTTGCATGGGTCACATTTCCACTTAAGTGCATGTCTATTTTACTAGTATGCCACCGTCTCTTGTGCATGCTGAATTTTTGCTTGCGCACCCTCCTTTCTTGCATTTTGGATTTGGCCTTGCACTGGGAAATTTTTGCCTCCACTGCTGTCTTCGCATGCCTACAGGAAATGGGGATTCAGGATGGATTGGATTTTTAACGATGGCCGCCGTGAGATTTCCCATTTCCTGCATTATACTATCTCCGTCCCGTGTTAATTCCGCCAGTGGAATTTCTGCCAATTTGGTCGGTAGTAAGAGTAATTCCACTTAAAATTAGCAGATTTACCATTCGAAGTTGATTTTCAGTGGAAATTCTGCTGGATGGAATTACTGTTACTGCCGATGGCTTGTGTATGCGCCTGTCAATCTGTAATGTGGCGGTAATTCTGCCAGATGCCACTGCAGTCCTGGTAATTCTATCCAGCGCAACTACTACCATACTCACCGCCAAACTCTTCCTGAGCCCCACAGCGCCAACAACGCATGCAGTCCCCAGTCCGCCTAAGAGTAGGACTGACAGGATGAGCCCTAAACAATTCTTGAACCCTCTGAGAAATACTACTAGTTAGATTTAAAAAATGTATTTTCAGTGCATATCATATAGATGTAATGAATAACATCACAATCCAAAACGAATCACGCATATAAACAACATTGAAAATCAGCCATTAAAACTGTAACAAAAAGAATTCAAGAGTAGAATAAATAGAAAAGAGGGAAAAGAGGAAAGGAAAGTAGGAATAAAAAATGGACAGAGAACAAAGGAGCAGCATTATAATCAACATTACCACCAATTATTAAATCGATAGATCATATTCTGTGAATCAAAATGAGTTAAAAATGATATAAATCTTTTCCAGAGACACCATATTTTGATTAAGGGATCTAAGTCGTCCATAGACCTCAAAGAAGCTATTCCAAATGTTCCAGAATTGCTCTATGTCACCTGCATTCTTGTAAATGGCTTTATCATAGGTTGAAGTAGTTAGAAGTTCCTCAACCCACTCATTGATGTTAAAGGAGTTGCTTGACTTCCAAGATCTCAATATTATCCTCTTAGCAATCATACTGGCATGGAGTAGCCAAGTCATCTGACCAAAAGAAATGTCATCCATCACAGATACGTCTCCTAAAATCAATAAAGGGGCTGAGAGTGGGACCGTACAGTTCAAAACCAGTCCCAACCTTTCACATACACACTCCCAGAACGTCTTCGTGTTTGGACAGAACCAAATTAGATGACTGAGGGATCCTCCTGCAACATTGCATTTCCAGCAGAGTTTGTTGTCCATGAGTTGGCTCTTAAATAACCTAACAGGAGTCCAGTTCGATCTAAAGAGTAGTTTTGTTTGCAATGCCCTAAGACCCCTGTTCATACTCACCAACCGAGTGTTCTCGCAGCAACGTTGCCAGCAGATATGATCAATGCCTTCACCCAGCTCTTCCGCCCAGATAGCTGGCAGTCTTGGATCATAATTCTGATAAGCTTTTAAAAACCCGTACATTGTGGCAGCCGGGTGTAAATCGCTCCCACATATTTGTATCGCAGACCACTAGTAACATAAGGGACAGCCTTAGATCGGACAGGACATTGTGGGCTGGTGAATAGATATGTAAACAGGGAGCGGTCCTGTCCTCACGAATTAAAGGTTGCAATGACTTCTTGCAGCAATAATTTACACCTTCCTAATCACCCAGAACAGCGGTTGGCTAATACGTGTTGCCGGGGGAAGAACCAACTAACTACTGAGCTTGGTCTACATAGGCCTCTTTGTAATTTTGGCTAAATATGTAGTTTTTCATTAATTTCTTCAAAAGTGTTAAAACCAACATGATTATTTTGTGTAACAAACATAAAAAATAGTGACAATATGCAAACAGTAGTCAGTAAGAATACAGTCAAATATAAACAAGACAGGCAAAAAGCAGATCTGTTTGGTGTGCCTATATAGGCAAGAACTACATAATTTCTTTATTTGGAGCAATGACCAATCTGAGGACATCCAGTTCACCATGGACAGCAGCAATACAAACATCAACTTTTTGGATCTCAATATCAGTGTCTCCAACAACCAGCTCAAATGTTCTATCTTCAGAAAGGAAACCGATAGAAATACAATCCTGCATTACAATAGCCACCATCCCAAGAATCTACGCAATAACCTTCCTTATGGGCAATTCCTCAGGGTCCGCAGACATTGCACAGAAATAAGTGAATTTACGAATCATGCCAGCAATCTACAACAGAAACTGGAACGTAGGGGCTTCCCTAAAAAACTATTAAAAAACACCATGAAGAGGGCTCTCTATACACCCAGAGAAACACTTCTCACTCACAAACAACGTGATCCTGCCACAGACAATACAATGACCTGTATCTAAACCTTCATTGCCAATACCTCTCAATTCAAGGACATGATCAAATAATTCTGGCCCATAGTGCAACTCAATCTACCAGAAGAACCACTACCGAAGATGGCCCTGAGAAGAAACATAAATCTCAAAGATCTTCTTACCCATGCCAGATCTAGATGTAAACCCGCCAGATCTACCTTATGGTATATGCGTGAGATTCGTAGTCACCACCCCTGTGGGAGCTGCACGGCCTGCAATTAAACTCAGAAAATTAAATCATTCCCCATAAATGGTAAAGAATGGGAACTGCGCCAAAACACCCAATGTAATATACTTAATTGAATGCACATTTAAATTAAGATACGTGGGATAAACCTCAAGACCTGTGCATAAAAGAATTGGTGAACACAAATCCAGGATCAGATGTAAATTTCATACAGTTCCACTCGTTTCACACTTCATGGAGAACCAACATGGACATGACTCTTTCAAGTGGTGGGTAATTGACAGGCGTATGTAGACCAATATCAGTAGTTAGTTGGTTCTTCCCCCGGCAACAGGTATTAGCCAACCGCTGTTCTGGGTGATTAGGAAGGTGTAAATTATTGCTGCAAGAAGTAATTGCAACCTTTAATTCGTGAGGACAGGACCACTCCCTGTTTACATTTGTATCACAGACCAGGCAACATTTTGACTCAGCATTTCAGGCATGTCAAGGCAAGCAGTTAAAATAGCCTTCCGTATCCTGTACTCAGCAAATGAAAAATCAGCCATATTATGAGTCTGACTCAATTGCGTGTAAGGGATCCAAGTACCCCTATCTATCAGATCATGGAAGTATTTTATACATGCTAGAAACCATTCAGGCCAGAAAAATACCTTTCCTTGATATTTCAAGGCTGGATTTAGCCAAATGGAGGCATCCATGTGCAAGTAAGGACCCGTTTTCATGCGTTTTTAGATATCAAACCAGCAATCTTGTAAAAAACTGGTCAAAGGGTTTGCCTCCCTAGATTTATTTTTCTTAGAGGTTAACAATGCTCTTGGATCCAATTGGGATACACTGCCACATTCCCATGTCCCACATTGTGAATGCTCATTATCAGATTCAATGATTTTGCATAAATGCCTGGTAGAAAATGATAGATGGTAATCAAAAAAATTAGGTAGGTTCATCCATCCTTTTTTCAAAGGGAGTTTCAATTTCCAAATTGCGATCCTTTGTGGCTTCCCGTTCCAGATAAACCTTTGCATAAGTCTATCAATTTCTCTGAAAAAACAGCTTGGAATCTTGATTGGCAGCATAGATAAAAGATAGTTCACTCGAGGTGCCAGGTTCATCTTTATACAGTTAATTCTCCACCACGTGGACAGATTCAGAAGTCCCCATTTATCCAGGTCAGATCTCAATTTTGGGAGGAGTTTTCGGAATTCATCGCTGGCAATTTTACCACCTCTACTCCAATCCAGATGCCTAAGTATTTGATTTTATCATTACACCATCTGAACTGGAAGCGTGCACATGCATTATGTTGACACAGATTATTGAGTGGTAACATTTTGGATTTACTCCAATTAATCTTATAGCCAGATATGTTTGAGAATTGCTGAATGTCTTGCATCATGTGGGGTATACCATTAACTGGATCCTGGAGGGCAACAAATAAATTGCATACAACCAGAGCAGGTTTTCACGACCATTACCAATTATCGGCTTGAGATTAGCATCCGCTCTCAAACACAAAGCCAACGGTTCCATAGATAAGATGAATAACAAAGGAGAGAGAGGACAACCCTGCCTCGTGCCTCTTCTGAGTAGAAAAGCTTCAGAAATTAGGCCATTGGTAAGCACACTAGCTGATGGAATTTTGTATAGTAGTTGCACCCACTGTTGAAAGTTCTGACAAAATTTCATCCTCTTCAAGCAAGAAAACAAGAAGGCCCACTCCACACGATCAAAAGCTTTCTCGGCATCTAATGAAATAACGGCAGTGGCTACTTGTTGTCTATGTCCTTTTTCAATTGACAACAGTAGATGTCGCATATTATCAGCAACCGCCGTACCAGCAACAAATCCTACGTGGTATTCATGTATGAGAGTTGTAATTACTGATTCCAAACGTACTTCCAGCATTTTCGCTAGAATTTTGCAATTACAATTAATCAGGCTAATCAGCCTGTAGTTTTCACATCTAGTGGGGGATTTGTCCTTTTTCCTTAGAACAGTAATGAATGCATGCCGCATTGTTTCTGGTAGTGAGCCCGATTCAAAAGCGTCTTTATAAACATCACATAATAGCTGCATGGCTGAATCTGGCAGAATTGTGTAAAATTCACTTGGTAGGCCATCCATTACCGGTGATTCAATCTCATCACAACTCAGATCGGACTCATAAAGCTTATCATAGAAATATCTAAACAGTCTGTTTATTTCTTTTTGCTGAGTCTCCATAGCGCGATTTTGATTCTCAATAATAGTAATGAAGCGTTCACTCTCTGCCACCTTTAACCTGTGAGCTAATAGTTTTCCAGCTTTCTCCCCATTTTCAAAATAATGTATTTTTTGTCTGAAAAGTGCATAGTCCACTTGGCTCGATATTATTTTGTTCAATTCAAACTTTGCTCTCCTTACTTCGGTCTTAGTCACTTCATCTCTGCTAGTTGCAAATAAGTTGCTTAGCCTCTGCGGATAGTCTCTGTATTTCTTTTGCCTTTATTTTTCTTTGTTTGCCGGTCTTATTAATCAGAACACTTCGTCCAAAGCATTTCAGTGCTTCCCATACAGTTGAAATTTTAACATCAGCGGTCCTGTTTTTTCTGAATAAAGTTCTCAATTTCTTCTCTGATCGCCTCTTTGATATGTTCGCTGTTAAGAATATTTGTATTCATCCTCCATCGTGATTATTTGATTAAAGTATGTGGTAGTGAGAGCCTTAAAGACACTGGAGCATGATCCGACACACAGATAAGACCAATTTTTGAGTCATAGCAACTTGATGTCACTTGTCCAGGGATTAAGATAAAGTCGATTCGGGAGTATGTATCATGAGAATAAAAAGTATTGTCTCTTTCACATGGGTGTTCCAATCGCCAAATATCAGCCAGGTTGAACTCCCTCAATAGATTTTCTAATGATCTTTTGCTTTTCTTTGGATTCCTTGAGCAGTTCCCATTTGAGCGATCTAGTGCCAGGTCCAATACTTGGTTGAAATCACCAGCTATCACAATTGAGTTCACACTGTAGCTTTGAAGTAATACAGCCAGTTCATGAAAGAATATAGGGTCATCCAGATTTGGTGCATACACATTACACAAAAGTATTTCCGAATCTTGGACTTTAAGAAAAACACAGATGACGCTCCCTTCTTTGTCTGACTTACTAGAGATGATAGTTATTGTCAGGTTTTTCTTTACAAGTATGGAAACTCCCCTTTTGCTGGATGTTTAGGTGGAAAAGAATGTTTCACCAATCCAACCTCGTTTCAGTTTTTCGGCCTCAAGATCGTTTAGATGTGTCTCTTGGAGGAGGGCAATATCACATGAATTAGCCCGTAGGTAAGATAGAACTTTGGTTCTCTTTGTTACAGTTTTAAATTCATTTATATTCCAAGAGATTATTTACAGATTTAGTATTCATATTAACAGACATGTTGTGTTTTCCAAGATGTATTGTCTGGTTACTCAAGAACAGTAGAAACAGAAGCAATAGTATAGTGAGTAAGAGGAAAAGATGGTGGCCCATGTCCCAAAAGGACAAAAGGCAACCATAAAAAAACAAATATAGGTTACAAATAGATGACACAATGCAAAGATACAGCAACAAGTCAGCACATCAAAAAAGTGCCCCCAAGAAACACTTTAAGAGTAGAAAAGCTATCAACCTAATTCTCCCACCCCCACCCCCACCCTGATAGTTTTTTAAGGTTGCTGACATTAACATGTGAATCTGACCTTTCAAAACCAAAACAATCTTTTAAAATATTGTAAAGAATAGGCCAACCGAGTTTGAGACCATTCAAACGCAAGCAGTTAAACTAACAATCAGGATACACTATTTGGACCACGGATATAAACCAAGAATACAGAAGCAACTGCCCATAATCCAAAGTGCGCTCGCATAAACATCTATACCCCATTTTGCAAGCTAAGATTTGACCATTCTTATAGCACTGGATAACCCCTATCATGTTAATTTCAAAATGTACATGTTACATTGCACCAAAGTGACCCTAGTAATGAAGTATAATAGCTTGCATTTGTTAGCACAATAAACTAAACTAAACAAAATTGCCAATTCTCCTCTGTAAAAGGTATTTCGCATCCATGTTTGCATTTCAGTAAGAAACATGCATCATGCAGATTAATGGCAGTGTTCAGAAATGCCGCCTGTATTGTCACCAAAAATTCAACATCAGAGTTTTAATCTAGAATTTGCAACAACACCTTAACATTGTATAGTTTAATTTTAGAAATAGTGAAATTATTTTCAACAACTGTACCTCAATCTAGAACACACTGTCCAACTGAATAATAGTCTTGCTACTATTATAAAATATCTTACTGTATTCACAAAATGAATTCAAGAAGCGTGTCAAACCCTTAACCAGTGATCTGGTGCGTTTGTCAATTTCGTCAGCACAATGATACTCCTATGGCTGTAAGCGTAACGTGGTCTCTGAAACGTGTTGCACTCCTTTACAGCTCCGCTGTGATGGTATCCCTGCATACAAAATCAAAAATAAACACTACATAAAAGCACGTAGACACGAACGGAACCTTTGCTTCCAATGAAATATTCCTCCGATTATAGCCCAGAGACCGGATCAAGCTTTGGCCCCATGTCACACAGAGTCAGAGTGTGCGTTTCCTGCTGGAGCAGTCCCAGTGCGCATGCACCAGCTCACGGCAGACTTACGCCGAGAAACCTGCAGTGCGCTCTGCAATAAGTTCCAGCCGCAAACTTCATACCGGGATACAGACTAAAATGCAAACAAGTCAATCAGCATTTCAAGTCCCGTATTGTATCGCAAAGTACAAATCATCGCCCTCAGAACTCTATTGTCGCATACATAAACCACGAGATAACATCAGTCCTGAATCCACAGCAAAAACCGAAAGCAACTAGATTACACTTACCAGAAAGCCAACGCTGTGTTCCGAACTCAACGAACTCAACCCACATTCACTGTAAATTACGTAGAAGTACAATGAAGCAAGCCTGTCTACGTGCGTACGTCCAATATTCTCAATGATTCCTTACTCTAAAGAACACTGAAATGTGCATGCACCAAGTCAGTTTAACGGCATACAGGAGTAATGTAATATAAACACCTTAGATAGAAATATTAAGCAAAATCAGCATAACTTTGTATGACACTGTTATGACTAAGATTAGAACGTTTGATATAATACAACAACAAAAACACAACTGTTGGGATAAAAGTAACATTATGAGCAAACAGTATTATGGTGAAGGTTTCTTTGATGGAAAGTGTCTAAGCCAAACACATGCTTCCTCAGGGTTTTCAGTCAGTTTCACTCCATCGTGTAAAACAATTTTAAAACTGCAGGCTTGATCAAAACAGCTTTAAGCCCACGCTCCCTAGCCAGGTGCTTGGCTTCATTAAATGTCTTTCTTTTAGGTGCAACTTCCTTTGGAAAGTCTGGGTAAATATGGAATTGGTACCCTTGCCAAGTTAGAGAGTCTAGTTGCCTTGTAATTTTTAACACCTTCTCCTTCACCGCGGTTCGTGCACATTTGATGATTTGTCTTGGCTTCCCTTCTTCTTGTTTGTCGGCTCTAAAAATGTATCCAGATCATTTGGTTCAACATCACTACCAGATAGACTTGCTTGCAGCACATCTATCACCAAATCAGACAGATGCTGGTCCGGTTTTTCAGGAATGCCAATTAGGCGAACATTGTTGCTCCTGGCCTGTATTTCCAAATTCATATTTGATATTTGCATCCTGGACATCTTTTCCTGTAATTCCCGATAAGCTCTGTAGCTACCAGGCTTCTCTTTCAAGTCCAGATGCCCTGCTCTCAACATCTACCATACGAGTCTCTGGCCCACAGAATTTTCCAGACAAATCATTCAGAGTAGCCTTAACTTCACTCATGTCAATGGCCACCGGCTTCAGTCGCTTAAAGATGTCAGCACAGCTAGGCGTGTCATCCTCAGGTTCTTCACTAATCTGTTTAGGCTTCTTTGAAAGAGGAATGTCCACAGCCTCGGTTTTCTTCTTAGTAGACATTGGGCCTCATTACAAATCGCCCGGTATGGAAAGAACGGTGGCGGTAAACCCGCCGCCAGCGTTGTTTCCATGCCGGGCGATCACAACTCCTGCAGGCGGGAGGTGATGTTCCCGCCAGGTCTGACCTGGCGGGTTTACCACCTCCCGCCTGCAGGCGGACGAGGAAACACCGGCAGCATTACGAGATGCTGCCGGTGTTTCCATGATCCCCATTCCCATTGAGTCCAATAGGACTCAATGGGAATGGGGATTAACACCATTCTGCCTCTGTGATTCCCGGGAAACCGGGGTTGTAATGCCCCGGTAATTCCAGGAATCACGGAGGCGGAATGGTAATACGAGTCCGGCGGTAACCAGGTGGTTTTACCGCCTCGGTTACCGCCGGACTCGTAATGAGGCCCATTGTCAGCGAGGTTTCAGATGGTTGCCAGGGAGGAGGACAGGAGCTGCTTCCTTAAGCTGCTGCTCCTTCAGAGGCCATTCTTGAATTCCCACTACTAGTTAGAAACTAACAGATCCCAAAGAAAAAGGGGTTCAGCACTGCATCTCTCAAATGCATCAGATTTAAAGATCCAAAACTAGGAGCGGATTTTGGAGTGTCTTGCAGGTATTCAGCGAAACACATACCCTATGTTGAAACACTAGTACATCTAGAGAGACCCTTCAGTCAAAAGGTGTGGATCCTCAAAGTGAAAACCCTAACTTATGCTAACCCACAGCTGAAATGTGCATGAAGGAGAATTGGTGTTTTCCCCTCCTGCAGCCTTAGCATTTACGAAGAAAAATCCATCCTTCCCATTTGCCAAATGGAAAATGATTTTGCATAGGTAGAAAATTACCAGAGGTTTTCCTGTCTCTTGGGAGGGCATTTTAACCACCTGGAACTTAAAAACGTTATTCTGTACAGGAGAGACAACCAGGAAGCCAGGCAGGAGAAGAGCAGCAGACAAACACCCCCTCCTGCACTTGACTAAAGCAATAGAACCTGAGGAGGGGGGCATTACTGGTCAGGTAATGACTCTGGGGTGACAGTTATAAGCCCAAGCAAAGCGAGGGCTCTAACTATAGCCCAGGGGCATTACCTGATCGGTAATGCCCCACCCTCCAAGTGTTCTATTGCTATTAATAAGTCAGCATGGTGTACCGGGGTACTAACAGCCATTTCTCGAGTTGAGACACAGCGTTGTGACCATTTCTCAACTAGAGGGGAAGGAAAGCAAAGTAAAAGGCTGCCAGGGATCAGGGAGAAGAGACTACATGTAGTCCCTTCTCCCTTTTCATGGCGGCCATTGAAAAGATATGAAAAAAAAGAAAACCAACAAAATGGGCGTAATGGATCGGGCAAAGGGACCTTTCTTCCTTTTCATGGAGGCCAGTCGAAGAAAAGGGAAAGAACTTAAGGGACACGCGCCTGCGCACCTAGTAATCCGGCAAGTCTTTCATGTGCTGGTTACGACCCGACGAGGGCCAATCAGATAGTATGTTATAAGCCGATTTTCCTCACTGGGTACTAATGAGGCAAAGAAACAGAGTTTGTTTTAGGCTGGGAGCTGAGGAGAGGAGTTTGCTGAGGAAGCAAGAGAGCATCAGAGTTAGGGAGCCCCTTTAGACCAGAAGAGGGATGTGCTTGAGTGGAGGAGAGAAGATCCCTCACCCCCCCGAACCTCAGAAGTGGGTTCTGCTCCAGTGAGAGGGAGAATAGCCGTCTGAACCAAGATGTGTGTACTGCAGTAAAAAAGAGAAGAGCCCCTGGACCTCAGAAGAGGGGTCTGCTCCAATAATTTGGAGAGGAGTCTGCTGAACCCCAGAAGAGAGGTGCAATTCAGTGAGGGGGTAAAGTGTGACCTCCGAACTCCAAAAGAGGGGTCTGTTCCTGTGTGGTGCAGAAGAGACCCAGAAGAGGGGTGGGATCCATTGAGGGGTCGAAGAGGGCCCCCCAAAAACCCAAGAAAGGTGACTTCAGTAAGGGGGTGGAGTCCCTTGATCCCCAAAATAAGGGTGTACTCCCGTGTGGGGGAGAAAAGCTCCCTGAAATCCAGATGAGTGGTGTGCTCCTGTGAGGAAGAGATGAGCCTGTGGAACCCCAGAAGAGGGGTGGGCTCCAGTGACGGGGAGGAGACCCCCTTGAGATCAAATGAAATCTCCTGACCCAAGGGAGGGGTGAGAAATAGTATGAGAGGGAGTGACTTTCACCCCGGAAGAGGGGATGTGTAACATAAGTGGAGCGTCCATGGCATTCTGAAGAAAGGGGAAAGGGGAGTAGAAGGGGGAGAGAGAGAGAGGTAGGGAGAGAGTGGGAGAGAGCGAGAGAGAGAGAATACATGAATGAATATATACCCATGGTTGTGGCATGGTGAGCAGGCATCATATCCTTCAGTAAAAGACGGGGGGGGGGGATAAGTAACAGAGGGAAGGAGAGCCCCATTTAAGGGGAGGACTTCTGGGACACGTGGCATGGGGAGGGAACCCCTAGGTTCTGAGAGAGGTGGAGAGGCCTTGTGGCCCCAGAAGAAGTGCTAGAGCAAACTAAACAGGAGAACTTTCTTTGCTGTCCTTCATTTATTATCCTGAGTTCAAGGACTACGTCTCCCAGGAATCTTTGTTACAACCATCCTGACCAGTCTTATGTTTTACTTTTGTTTCCTAAACCGCTTATTCAGGTGTCAGTAGTTGTTTCTTCTCAGTCATGTGACAGCATGCAGTAATACAACAATCTCCATCTATTTCAATGCAACTCCTAAATAAAATAATTTTTAATTGTATACCATAGCCAATTAAGGCTTTTTTATACAAGATGTATAAAAAATATAAACCCATATTTATATACAAACAGTATGAAATACAGAGTAAAGTGAGTAACACCAAAAATAATCAACACAAAGGCAGTGTTAGAGATACTAACAGCACAGTGAAGATCTCCATCTGAATGTGCATTGCTGTTGTAATTTCTAAGTATGGGCTTACACCTTGTTTGATTAAGTATTGAGCACTGCAGCATTCTACTTATCCCAGTCGGAGTGTTTTATAACGTGGCCTTTCTTTCTTCAATATGGCCGCCGCCATCACAGGCACCAGAGTGCCTGTTTAGCCCTGCCCAACTACTGCTGTGATTGGCCTATGCCTGCTAACTAAAGCCAATCCAGTGAGCCGGCAGACTGTGTCGGCCCCCCTACAAAGGCCCACTCTAAGGCCGCTGCCTGGCCTGTCCGTCTGTGGCTGCAGTGCTACCATGACTCTCTCAGCATATGCCTTATTGCCTTCCGGCACATCTTCAGTGCTTGGGCCGGCCATCTAGCTCATTTGTTGCTTCATTGGGTAAGTGCCGACAACTTTCCTCTCTCCTGCGACCCGACTCAGCACTCTTTCCTCTAAGCCCTCGTCTGGGTCCTCTAACTGCCGGCGTGCACATCTCCAAGCTCTTTCATCTGAGCTTGTGCGCCCTTTGATCATGCCACCGCAGTCCCTGGGCCCTAGACTGCCTGCCTGCCCTGGCAGGATCAGCGAGCCATGAAATCTTTCCCCTTTATCTCCATTGTGCACGCTCCATTTTCTCTGCTTTATTCCCCATCTGTTTGACCGACTTGTCCTGCCCTCCATATGCACACTGCTACACTGAATCCTCTTTGTTCAGCAGGAAATAGTCGTGCTCCTCCGTTGCATTCCACGCCTATTTGTTGATCTCTTACCTCCCGTCAATCTTTTGATGCCTGGAACCTTGCCTTCATTGCCTACATGGTCATTTCCCATGCATTTGCCTCGCTACCACCTGTGGTGTTTTCATTCTGCTGCCACTGTTTGGTTCTCTAATTGCTTGCATTTTCATGTATGTTTGTATTTCAATTTGTAGGCCCTCTTGAAATCTGTTGCCCCCCTGAAGTGCTTGCATTACAAGTCTGTTTTGAAATTCAATTCTAGGCCTTTTTAAAATAAATCTGTTGCCCTGCCGAATTGCTTGCATTCGGGACTATTGTAATTCAAACGTAGGCGCCTCTAATACCTGTTGCCATATCTGGTTGTTTGTTAAATGTGTTGCCCTGCTCCGGCACTCTTCATGTATGTTTGAACTTTCAAACCTGTGTATTTGTATAACTCTGCTGCCCTCATTTGAACCTTGTTTAAAGTACCTTCTTCATCTATATCTGCTTGGCTGCTAGGACGCCTGGTGAGTTCTTTCGTGCACTGTGCAGTCCTCTGTCTCTCTCCCTCCCCTGGTCATCTCCCCCACCTCCTTTGGTGGTCTCCATTTCCCCTATATATTCAAATTGCTTCTCTACTACCTATCCTCCCTCTCTATCGGAGCCTGGAAGGAAAATGTTTAAGAAGGCTCTCCTGGTCTCTAACCCTGGTCTGCACATTGCTGACACCTGTGACAATGCTCCTCCAGGCAGACTATTACCGACATTCTCTTTGTTGTTCCCTCTCTTGACCTATGGACTCCCCACATGGTTTTGGTCTTCTTCCCTTTCTCTTCGTCACCCATTAATGGTGGAACTAGATGGAAAGTGTTTTCTTCGTAAACACTTCTCATCATCCAGGTCTACCTGAATGGCACTATCATGGCCCAGGGTTCTCAGCCCAACCTCCTTCTTCGTGACAGGTGTCTTCTGTCTCTCATTAACTTCCTCCCTTCTCCTACAACTCCTCCATCCTCCACCACCTCTCATTCTCCCCTGCACCCACCGGCAATGGTACCCCGCCCCTGTAGCCCACCCCAAAAAACCTTTGAAGGGGGCAACCAGCTTCACTTAACCTCAATTCTCGCCCTGCAGTCACTCTTCTGACATCTGTCCCCTCCTTGAAGATTTTGACCTTGACGTCCTCACACTCACCGAGACGTGGTTCAATACCAACTCTGTCACTGCTTTTGACACTCTTCTTCCAGAGGGTTAGAATATCCTCTCCAACTCCAGGCCTTGTGGCCCTTGTCTTCCCTGAGTGTATCTCTGCTTCTATCATGCTCATTCAATCCTATTCCTCCTTTGAATGTCTTGTCTGTAAGCTTTGCTCCGCTCCTACCCTATCGATCACTTTTGCTACCATCTATAGGACCCCTGGGCTGGTCTCCCTCTTCCTATTGGAGTGGGCCAACCTCACCTCTTCTCTCCTGACCCCTACCTCTAAGCTTCTCTTCCTCAGAGACTTTAATATTCATCTTGATTCCCCCGATGTGGCCCCCCCTTCTGCAACCTCTGTGATTCCTTCTCCCTCACCATACTTCCCTCCAGTCTGACTCACTCAGCCAGGCACACTCTTGATGCATTCATCTCAGCTGCCCTTTCTCTCTCTAACCCTCTAAGCACACCTGTCTCTTGGTCTGATCATTCCCTCCTCTCCTCTCACCCGGAGCTCCTTGGCTCCCCAGCTAAGCCTCTGTCTGCACTGCCAGCCTCCTTCTCTATCATCCGACCCATGAAGCGAGTGTCAATAGCTGCCTTTGTCACTTCTTTTATTCACCCCACTCCTGCTCTAAACTCTCACTCTGATTCAGCCCTTGCTAACCTTCGCCTTTCCTTCTCCAACACTCTTGACATCCTTGCCCCTGCCACAAGGATCCGCATGAAGCCTGCCTCCAAATGCAACAGTGGGTACAATTCCAACCTAGTCTCGCTGAAGAGCAAGTGCAGAGTTGCAGAATGGAAATGGTTGGCCTCTGACATGCTGGCCTGCCGCCTGCTCCAAACGCATTACAGACTCTCCATTCGGTCCGAGAAGTGGGCCCATATTCAAGTCTGCATCTCTAGAGCCACCAAAAACACGGCTGAACTGTGCAGAATTGCAAGGAACTTGCCAATCCTACTGCAGTCTCTACTTCTTATCTTCCTTCCCAGGCCCTCTGCACGGCGCTAGCCTCCCACTTCACAAACAAAACTGAAGACTTTCTGTCCTCACTCTCCTCTACTCCCCTCACTTCTCCACTTTCACCTAGGCCTCCCTTGGACTCTCTCTCCACCCCTCCCACTCACCTCCTTTTCACACATAGCACTTGATGAGGTCTCCAAGACTGTTTGCTCTGTGAAAGTCTCCTCTAAACAGGTACTTCCCTGCTCCTCCAGAACTTTCAAGGACAATATTGCTGCTGTCGCTCCCTCTCTGGCTGAGTTCTGCAACCACTTTGCCACTGGCTGCATCCTTTCCACTACCTCTAAAGCACTCCCTTGTGCACCCCCTCCTAAATATGCCATCAGTGGACCCTTCCTGCCCAACTAACTACAGCCGTATCTCCACTACTCCCTTCTTGGGCAAGCTTTTTGAGAAATTGGCCATCTCCCAATTAATCCACTACACCGCATCTGTTGGATGTCTCCACGACCACCAGTCTGGCTTCAGAGCAGCCGGTGGCAAGGAAACTTCTTACCTGAACACCTTTGAAGACTTACTCTCTAACCTCGACTCCTCCACTCCGTCTGTCCTCATCCTCCTTGATCTGTCCTCTGCCATGGACACTGTCAATCACGCTACCCTCTTAAATCGACTCAGTTCTATTCTGGGCATCGCGGACCAGGCACTGGCTTGGCTGACCTCTTTCCTTTCGAATCGGCCCTCCCAGATTTTACTCGGCCCTTTTCTCTCCTTTACCGCACTCGCTACCTGCGGCGCCACTCCGGGCTCTATCCTCTTGCCGTGGCTCCTCAGCATTTTCCTTGCGTCTCTTGCTCACTTGGGGCCTCATCAGGGGTTGGGCGGAGCGGCAAAAATGCAACAGTGATGCTATTACTGCCACATTACTGCTCCGCACAATCTCGAGTTTGGGCGGAAAGCTGGAGATTTTTGGCACTATTACCACTGGCACTATTACCGCTTGTGATAATAGCACTGAAAAACCCATAGAGTCCTATGGACTCCTAACAAATGGGAACTAACAGTGCCACCGTAACTCGGGATCTGGTGCAAATTGCCCTGGACTGAGTTGCGGTTACACTAATTGTGTTGGGCGGTATCCTGGCGCTGTTACTGCCGGGATATCGCCCAACTCATGATGATGCCCTTGATCTCAACCTTCTCTCCACATTTCCATTGTTATGCGGATGACACTCTGCTCTTATTTAAGCTTCTCTCCTCTACCTCCTTTACTTCCTCACTCATTCCTGATTGTCTCACTACTATTCAGGCATGGTGTGCTGCTAACGATTTGTCTGAATGCCAGTAAGACCGAGATCCTTCTCATTGGAACTCCACCCGCTTCATTCCCCCTACTCTCTGGCTGCCCTCATTGGGCCCCCTCCCCCACTTGTGAGGCAAAAAACCTGGGTGTCATCTTTGACTCCCCTCTCCCCATCTCACCTCATATTGCTGACGTTGCCAATAAGGCTCACTTTCAGCTTCACCTTCTCAGAGGCATTCTCTCTTTCCCCGCCTTCCCTCAGAAACTCCATTACTCTAGAGCTCTGGTTCTCTTCAGGCTGGACAACTGTAACAGCTTCTTCCTCAATCTGCCTCTTTCTTACCTCTGCCCTCTCCAACCAATCCAGAAAAGGACTGTGAGACTTATCCTTGGCCTCAAGCCCATGGACTGCATTTCTCCAGCCCTAAAATCTCTCCACTGGCTTCCGGTGCCACAAGGCTTTCTGGGTCCTGGGACCGCATTACATCCAACTTTCTTTCCCTAAATACCTCCCTTCGGTCCTCTAGCTTTAACTCCCTGCAGGTTGGTCGTTTCTCCAAGCAGAGAGTGGGGGGTAGATCTCTTTTTTTTCCTCAGGAGTGGCCTCCCCGCTTCTCTCAGACTTGAGCCGGATATCCTTAAGTTACCGAAGCTTCTCAAGACCTTCCTTTTCTCCTCCTCTTTCCCTCTCCCCCTTCCTTACTAATGCTCCTGTGCTGCTGTGACTGGCTTCCAGGACCCTTCTGAGTCAAACAGGGGCCAGGCCCTCCCTTGACTAGTCTGCCTCAGCACCCCCTTACTGTAACTTGCCCTTGGGCTCCCTTCCGTGACTAGACTAGAGAGTCTGGTCTAGCCCCCTTCTTCGCACTATTGACCCTATTCCTGATCCTCCTGCGCACTACTAGACTACTGAGTCTGCCCCCCACCCCTTGCACTTCACCCTCATCCCATTCACTAGAGCACTTGTCCTGGCTCCCCTTATCCATCCCCTGGGGCCCCTGTTACCTCTCTTATTCCCCCCTTATCCTCCCTCTCACCCTGTCTGCCCCTCCCCAGACTTCTGCTTGCTGCACTTGCACAATCCAAATGTCACAGGACCTAGTAGGACCATTTACTGTTGTTTTTCCCCTTCTGTTCCCCCTCCCCATTTGTCTTGTGGCGCCTGGAAACACACTTTGTGGTGTATAGGCGCCATACAAATGTCCAATAAATAAAATACTATAGTTTAGTGAAGTATTAAGAACAAGAAAAGCAAAAGTACAATAGGTTTAGGCACAGTTGATGGCATGGATTGCCATGGTCCTTTCCAAGAACTTGGAAATGTGGTATATTATTTTGAGGTAATTTCCCAGATAAAAAGCAATGCTCAGTGAGTTCCATGTCCTTCGTGAGGGAATCCGGAGCACCACAAGCCAATGCAAACTTGGTATGGATCTTAATCAAGCTTTTACAATCAAAGATGAGATATTGGGAACTCTCAATGAGTGTGGTTCCACACAGATGGCACATATGCTTTGGAAAATCATGGCAATAACTGATTAAAGGTTTCCACCTGATTGAATATGATCCTCAAATAGGTTATGTGACAAATCCCAGGGTATTGTCACATATTCCATGGGGAGGCCCCTTTGTATGAGGCCAGGGTGGTGAGGCAACTACCCGATAGTCCCCTGGGGAGTGGTACTCAGCGGGTGGATTTCATGGGAGGTGAAGTCCCTCATGAGATTGGTGACAATGGTCCTGGGAAACACAGTATTCACTCATACCTTTGGTGTCCCCATCTTCCTTAACCCGCACTCAAGTTCCTCTGGTCCCCTACACCACTATTTGTTATGGTTTAGTAGAGGGCATCCTTAAAAGACTGGGACGAGGATGAGGGAGACTCATCTTAGCCTGTTGCAAAATATCACTGTGACGAGGAAGATGAAGCAAGGATGTGAAAGCCTACCACGGAGCTAACATGTGGTGCAGCTGCCCAAAGGCTAACATGATCGTAAAAGTGAAGTAGGACTCATTTCCAGGTCGTCGAGCAGCCAGCCCTGGAGGAACAGGGAGAGAGACGCTGGTCCTGTACCGAGAAACCTAAAGTCTGGAGGCTGAGACGCAGACAGTCACAGGTACAGAAAGGTGCTAATGAGGCAGACCTAACTGGTGGCAGAGGCACAGGAAGCCAGACCGGCGAAAAGCGACCAGGAACAGACACACAGGCAGCCAAAGGAATGAGAGAGACACTAGAGCTGCGAGGAGAAAGCTGAGCGGGAAGCTGAAGGGGAGCGAGAGAGAGCTGGAGCTGTGGAGCCGCGAGAAGGACGTCACCAAGCGTGGCAGGAATGGAGAAGCTTTGTTCCACCTCCTGAAGAGACCGGAGGCTGCCCCGAGAGTTCCCAAAGGTAGATAAAGGGACAGACTGGCCAGGGGGTATTGAGGGAGCTAAGAAAACTCCTAAAAACATCCAGAAGAGCCCAAGAGGTTGAAAGGGATCCTGTACAATTTAATACAAACTTTGCATATCTTATAAAAACACCCCGAAGATTACAAGGGGGATTAAAAATGAAGCACACAAGTAAATATAAACTTTATAAATCAAATAACATCCCAAAGCACACAAGGGGTGAAAAAGAGAACATTCAATTTATTGTAAACTGTGTGAAGCAGGTAAACATGCGCTGAGGGGCTCAAGAGAATAATAGAAGAAGCATACAGTTAGATACGAACATTGAGAGTGGACATAGGTGGGACAGTACCTTCTAGGTAAGTGTTCCAGGTCCCTCCAAGTGAAACACTAGGTAACAAAGGGATAAGGATCCCGCCAAGACAAAAGAACAGAGTCTGGGACCCAGATGAAAATGGGCAAAGCCCACCAGTGGAAATGCATAGGGGTCGAGGACCCACCTCAATACAGGAAGAATTATAACAAGTGGGCTGGAGCCCAAAAAACACAAATATCTTTGGAACTGAAAGCTGTGGAAACCAATTCTGGATGGCGAGTATACCAGACTTGCTGTGCTATTGGAAAAGTCTACAGTGAAGTCTGGCATATTAGTGAACCAGACCTGACAAGAGAGTGGAAAGGTTTATCTTTGTGCTACGAGCTGGGGAAAAGGATTCCCCCAGATAATTTGAAGAACTTTGTTTTGTGAACCAGGAACCTAGGAAGAGGTTTCCCAGGAGAGTTGGGAACTGGGTTAACTTTAAATTTGGCTGAACTTATGAACAGTGAACATTAAGCTTTAAGTATTCTTTTGCATAAGAACTACACTTTGGTGTCGACTACCAGAACGGGAGTGGCCTCCTTCTGGAACTAAGAAGACACCAATTTTTCCTTTGGTTAGATTGAGAGTGCAAAGGACACAGTACTGTTGACATTTTCATTTGAATGGCATCCTGACCGAGTCCATAGTATTCTTTTGTTGAGGCAGGGCAACCCCTCTTAGTGGTTAGGCATTGTTGGGCCCTTCCCCAACCCTTTTTTCTTTCATTGTTGAACAAATAAAAGTCTTTATAAATTAAAATGCCACCCCTGTTTCTGACAGCGATGATGGTGCATTGCGCTCCTGCCAGTAGTGAATATATTCCCCACTTAAGCTTTTTGTTACCAGATCAGTGATCAACAGAATGTATTAACTTTTTAGTATACGGGGGCGTGGCTAACCAGCCATGGGACAAGTTGGGTTTCACTGATGCTCCTGCCGATCCTGCAAAATCCTATAATGCGCATATGAAAGAAGTGCTGTAGATGCTATCCAGACGGACCTACAGCTGTGTGAATGAGTATAGCATGCAGCGCGCGACTCGCGGCCTGAATCGGGAGATGAAAAGAAAGTTACGCGACAAAGAACAGTAACAGAGACCCGTCGATGCCCTGGCAAGATGGCCGCATTGCGGGAACAAAGGAAATAGGACCCGCACTTGGAGGTCTTGCCTCAACGGATCAGGAGTGCCTGCAACACAAGAGGAGACAGCGGGGATCTCACATGGTGCCGAGCAACTTTGCGGTGGCTGGCGAACACTTGTGTAAGGTATGGGACAGCTGGGAAGCGGACCCTCATTGCCTGGTGATGCGGATGCCAGTACAGATGATACCGCCGAAGAATGCTGAATAGCGTATCAGCATAACTACAAAGGCGGTTCAGAATGCTTGTCGCCCTGTTGCTAGAACACGATCATGCCCGCAGGCAATTGAGCGCTGGATCTTCAAAGCGAACAGCGTAGTAAGAGAGGCGTGAGCTGCCTTGAACATGGATACAATACAAAAGGCCCGGCGGCACATAACAAGGGGCGAGTCATAGCAAACTGTAACAATAACGCATGGACAATGCTGTGCCGGCACCCCCGAGAGGATTGACAAAAGAGCCCCACATCCTCACTAGGCTGCACAGCTAATAATGCGCACAGCTGTGGGATACTAAGTTGCCCGGCCAGTAACGCTGCAACAAAATCCGTAAATGCACGCAGTAATGCGAGACTCGGCCTGAAGGACTTATCATGGGCCATTCTAGAAGTAACAAAAGGCGGAGTCCTGCATAGGCAGAATCCATGGATATAAAAGTCATGCTACAAAGCACAGCATCAAAGAATATGTGAAGCATAATCAGAGCCCCTGAACAACTTGATTGTATGAATGGAGCCTAGAGGAACCTGAAGGGCAGCAGGAGCAAACATAAGCACAACAAGGGCGGACTCGCTGAACATCGGCGAGGGCCTAAAGAGAGGTGATATGACACTCGAGGGCTGGTGGAATAACCAAAGTGAAGGTTGACATTGAGTGCATGGTGCTAAAATTAAGGAGGATCCAGCAACCTAAGGGAACCACGTGACCAGGGAACCTGATATCGTGGTGCGTATTAGAAGAAGGAAGGCGAGGCGTGGGTTCTGTTGCTACCTAACTCTTGGCTCTAAAAGCAACAACGGGATAATACCAGACTACGCAAGTATTACCCGGAGCGAATAAGCAAAGAGCGGTTCGAGTGGACTCCCATTGGTACACCGGCAGCTCCCAAACAGAACTAAGAACCAAACGAGCCTGGGCAGGCTGAAGGGCCAGAGAGACTAGCCCCAACTACTTTGAACTAATATACTAGGTGGCGCCAGGATGGCTTCCAAATTACCCAAAACAAAAGGGAAACCAGCAACGATGGAGGAATTCACCAAAACACCTCAGCCAACGGCGGGGACCAGGAATAAGGAAAAGAACCCACAATCAGACAACGCACCAGGGCGTAATGATCAGCAGATCCTGGACACAATTGCGGACCTGAAAACTGCATGGGAAACTAAGCTGGAGGCAGCCATGGCCGAACTTAAAACATCATTGGATCTTAAAATTGGAGCGGTGCAAAAGGATGTAAACCTGCTGAGACAGGATGTAAAGAAAATAGCGGAGCGCACAGGTGAACTGGAGAAGGCAGCAAACTCAAACACAGCGGCCTGCACATCACACGCCTCGGAGATCCACATACTGCGGCAACAAGTGAGCAATCTGGAAAACAGAGCAGAGGAAGCTGATGGACGGGCCCGCAGAAACTATATACGCATTATAGGGCTCTCGGAAGGCGAAGAAGGCCCAAACCCCCCACATACTATATAGAGCCGTGTTTATTCCCCCTGGGGAGGTAAATAGGGGTGCCGCGGGAACAACTGCCAGTCTTACAGATACCCTGGGAGACCCGCATGTTCAGATACCTGGGCATTGATATCTATCACACGGTGGAAGCAGAATATAAACATAATACCATGAAAGCGGTAGCGAACATTGAAAATAGCATGAAGTTCTGGACTTGGCTCCCACTGGCTATGAATGGGAGGGGGGCGTTGTTAAAAATTGTCGTATTGCCTAGGCTACTACACTTTTTTGGGAACATACCATATATGATACCAAAGCGCTTCTTTGTCAAACTCCAGAGCATATGCAGGGGCTTCATTTGGCATGGAACTAGGAACAGAATTTCCCTGTGGAAGTTACAGAACACGTATGATAAAGTGGGTATAAAACGGCCTAACTTTGAGATTTATTATTTGGCCAGTCAATTGCAATAAGTGGCCAAATGGTTAACGGAAGACACAACATCAGAGTCCAGACTGTTGAGATCAGAGTGTGCCCCGTTTTTTCTGAAGAAATTGATATGGCTGCCCAAACCTGAGCCAAGAGGGCGCAGTGGATGTTGGAATTGGGATGGAAAATATGGCGCAAGGCCTGCCAGGTCATGGGGAACCCAACCCCGTGTTCTCCGCAAGTGCTGCTAGTGGCACTGACCAGAGGAGACGTGCAACTGAGGAATATGATTCGCAAGCACTGGGAGCCTGTGCGAATTGCAACAGTAGGAGACATATAGCAGGAAAGGGAAGTAAAGGAATTTGGGGAGTTGGTAGCAGAAACGGGTCTACACGTAGGGCAGTATATCACTTACACTAGATTGCCACGGCGGATCAGAGAGACATGGTCCGAAATAATGCTGGATGATCAACCTGACATGGCTATAGAAACGATGTATGATGTAGTAGAGGGAGGCCATGAGGTTTCTTGAGCCTATGAGCTCCTGATGTCCAGAGTGGGAATGGGAAAGGAAGTGACCCAATAGAGACAAGACTGGGAGGAGGCAGCCGGAGAACTCATGAGTGATGGGGTTTGGGAGCGGGCTCAAGGCTATCATAAAAAAGTGTCCAGGAACGCAAGACTACAACAAATATAACGTTATGTAACCCTCAGGAATACATGACCCCCCAGAGAATAGCTCGGTTTAAGAATGCTTGAAGACAAACATACCCCAAATGCAGATAAGAAAACACAGGGATGACACATGTTTTGGGCATGTCCAGAAATGTGGAAGTTCTGGGGAGAAGTAGCCCACCGGTTAAATGAGAAAGGGATCAAGCTAAGCGTTGAATTAGTATGGGCATGCCTGATAGGGGGGTTCCCTAGACCGCATCAATTGAAACATGTGAGCAAGCTTAAGGACTTGCCATATATACATGCCAAGCGTAGGAATGCCATGGGATGGAAAGCATGCAATAGACTGAAGGTGGAAGTTTGGTGGAGCGATCTCCAGAAATGGACCGAAGCTGAAACAGCAGTATGGAATGAAACGGCAGTATGGAATGAAGCGGGCCAGTAGGGGAGAGGAGGAGGAAGCAGGAACCCTGACGGCCTGGAAGCACTTAGTGGCCACACTGTTTGGGTCCACCCAAGACTGCTTAAGTGACCATGACACTTCTGATAATATGGAAGGGGAGGCTCCCACGGAGCAGAGGGAGGAAGAGTGCAAAGTGGAGTCAGCTCGAATTGTGGGGAGGGTAAGGGGTAAACAGTAGATACTTAACAATGTATACATGATGCTAAACTATAATGACAAGTACTACTGGCTTTGTTGAAATGTTGATTGTTTGTTGTAAAACCAATAAAAATTGTTTTAAAAAAAACCTTTTAGTATATGATTTAAAAGCAGATCTAGTTGAATTATTGGGAGAAATGTCATGCCCTAGGCACCATCTTCTGAAAATCTGAATATCTTAATTCATTGCAGTTTAAGGATAGTTGCTCTAATACTGGCGTTGGGTGGGTGTGAACCCCCAGATAGGGGAGGGCTACTGGCAGTCCCTGGATCCAGAACTCATGGGAGGTCCAACACCAATATTATAGTTCCTTTATAGAACTCATTTTCATTGGTCCTATGTTGTCAAAGGGCTGGCCTGGCTGTTTCCCAATTACCTAATTCTAAAATGTTGCATTGTGAATGTCTTCCCATCGGTTTAGCTGATGCCCCAGGCCTGAGACAAAATGTGTTCTCAGCTCTTTCTCGGCTTGAAATGTATCTTCCCAAAGTAAAGGTAACCGTTTTATTTCTGCGTCATAATCATGTGTGACTCACCACTGCTTTTGAATGCACTTGCTTTCAAATGCAACATGCAGGTGTCCTTGTTACACTGTGTTGCAAATCATGTCTGGGCTTTTGCGAAATTGTCTTTCGTTCTCAAGACAGGTCCTTGGCTTTCTGTCAGATTTGCTGAACCACGTGTAATGACTCCATGCTCTGGGCTTTCTCTGCTATGAATTACTCGTATTTATGAAGAATGAAAAATGCTTGTCTGCCGGAGTTCAATGTGGTTCAACATGGGGAATGTTATCTAAGCACAAGACCTTGGCTGAGGCCTGGATTTGTGAGGTGCATTCCATTGTTCGCACCGGCCCAGCGCTACTGGACTTCACTGAGACAAGTGTATTTGGCTGTTATGTCCTAAAACCAGGCATGGCTTCCACTCTGCCATTTTATAATGCATGAATTACTTAGTTATAGCGCTGTTAGGTGGTTCAAATACATTTGCTTTTCCATAGGGTTAATTCATGTAGCATCTGCAAGCTTTTGTGCGGATTGCACATGTCTTTCACGTCTAAAGTGGCTATGTCATAAGGGTCCTAATGGCACTGAGCATGTCTTCTTAACACTTCTAGTCAAGATTGTCAATTGAAGTGTCTCTGCTTGCACCCAGAAGCTCTTCATCCACTCTGGGCAAGGTTTGTGTTGCTTTTAGGTTACAGTGTTGGTGAAGGGGGTATCTTTCAGCATATTTGTCACCCATGGGCGCACTGGGGACTGGTGCAAAATGTTGTGTGCGCTCATTCTTCTTTCTGATCTTCTTTCTGTTCATGTATCTGATGGAAGGAGGAGCAGGAGTAGATTTCGGCCTCCCCTCTTCACTGGTAAGGTTACATTCTAAATAGAGATACTCAATCGAACATCTTTAAGGGCAAATTAAAATTGGCTTTTAAGCAAAGCCTTTCCAATTGGGCAAATTTACCAATATTTGTTAGAGCCCAGGCCTCCACTCCATACAACAATGTGGGTATAGCTTTCATGGTGTAGAGTTTTAATACAGCTTTCAATGGGTATCCACCATGTCTGTGTGCAAAATACCTAATTTCCCAGAGCAATTGCAGTATTGTACGCTTAGTGTTGTTGAAGTGTGAGGACCAAGTTAATATATTGTCCGTAGTGACACATAAGTAGTCAAAATCTTCTACAATGTCCAGGGTACATTATGTAGCTTCCAGGTACATTTTGATCTTAAATGTTTCCTGTCTTTCTGAAAAATCATGATTTTTGTTTTTGTTTATTATTACTAAATCATTTTTGTCTGAGTAATTTGCGACCAGATCAAGTTGGTGCTGCAAACCCTTGGCTGTACAGTCCAAGAAAACAAGGTTGTCTGCATATCCCAGCCACTGTAACTTGGGATCGCCTAGTCGCCTGCCCAGAACATAAATAATCCTGACGGTCAGAAATATATAAATTGAACAATATGGGTGCCAATATGCAACCCTGTAGGTGGGGATGTTCTTGGTAGTGTGCCCCAGTTGGGAGACCCAAACCTTAACCAGAGGTTCACTGTCTCCAGAGCTCTGGTTCTCTCCAGACTTGACTAATGTAACAGTCTCTTTCTCAGTCTTCCTACCTCTTCTTTCCGACCTCTTCAACTTAACCAGAACAGAACCACAAGAATTATCCTTGGCCTCAAGCCCAGGGACCACATTTCTCCGGTGCTGAAATCCCTCCACTGGCTCCCTGTGGCTTCAAGGAAAAATTTCAAGTCCCTCTGCATAGTCCACAAGGCCCTACTATCTACACCGCTCTCTTCCTAAATACTCTCCCTCCAGAGCCCTCCGCTCGGCCTCCTCCAACTTTCTGCAGGTGAGCCGTTTTTCCAAGTAGAGATTTGGGGGTAGATCCTTATCCTCTGCAGGTGCCTCCCTCTAGAACAGCCTGCCTGCCTCTCTCTATCTTGAGCCGGATATCCTTAAGTTCCAGAACTCCTCAAGACATTCCTCTTTTTCTCTCCCTTGCTAACCTCTTTCTTGTCCCTGTCAAACCCACCCCAGTATACAAACTGTACTCCTGTGATGACACAAGGCATCCTGCCATCCCAGGAAGCACAAACCAATCGTGGCCCCCGTCAAACCCATGAAAGCACTGTCATGGTCTGTACATGGCCTACTGCCACACCATAAGTGACAAGTGCATTGCCTATGACATTGCCATGACAAATACCTGATGACTGCCGACTCCCACAATGTGAATGACTGCAAGTGTACCATGTAGGCCAAGTGCCATCAACCTCAATGCACACAACGTGCACCATACACATGCAATGAGTTCTGCACATATAGGTAAACAAATCAGGACTATATACATGTTCCCAACCCACACCCCTCCATGTCTCACACAGTCCTTTCATGTCTTGCAGGTGACACTGGCTATCTGCAGTTACCATGGCTGATGACACCAGTGAGGAACCCTGGCACACCACAGGAGAAAGCCTACAATGAGGCGCAGAGGAGGACCATGTTATGCATTGACAGCACATTTGGGTCGTTGAAAGCAAGATTCAGGTGCCGTCACTACACAGGCAGTGCCCTCATGTACAGCCCAGAGAAAGTAGGCAAAATAGTAGTCCTATGCGCAATGGTCCACAACTTGCGCATACGACAGAACATAGAAATGCCTCCAGATGAGGACCATTCCTAGCTCAGATGAGGAAGACATTGAAGGTGTAAAAAGGGCACCACAGGACATACGTGGGGATGTGAGGTAAGGACGAATGGTCCGCCAGGACTTCATGGACAATTTCCTCTGACTTGGGGCACATGTAGCCCTGATACGTGCACTGAATGCACATGTCTTGACACCATTGAATAAAAACTGTTCAAATGATCATTAATCAACTGTGCTTAGTCATCAAAACAAGGAACCCCTAGCCCCAACACCATCACGCACTAGCCCCAACACAAACTCCCACTAGCGCTTTCTCTTTTCCCCTTTGTCTGCAGGCTTTGCAGCATATAATGCACAGCACTGTGAGCGCCTGGGTGGGGTGCGTGTCTCAATGACACCTCACTAGGGGTAGACGACTGCACGCTTCTCCGGAGATGGTCCATGGTGAGGTGAATGGCTTTGGCACCCTCTGGCTCGTGAGACACTGGCTGGCATTGCTGCGAACCATGCTCCTGCAAAGATCTATGGACCTGGACAACCGTCTGGATGCCCTCTGTATGCAATCCCACAGAGCCTGTGAATGCCCCAATTGTTCTTGGGCTATGGCACACTTATCTGCCTGCTTCTGCTCCATTCTGACTAGATGATCCCAGATGGTCTGCAGTGTGGGGCCCGGCACTGGCTGTGGTGTATGTTCACTGCCATGGACGACATTGTGCACTGAATGGCAAGCAGCCTCGGCCTGCTCATCGCAGGAGGAGTCCTGTTCATAATGTAGAGCACGGTGGGATGACCGATGGGGAAAGTGGTGTGTGCAATGGGGAGAGGCTGCGCAGGGAGCAAGATTCCGGGGGGAATTGGTGCACAGGGGAATGTTGCTAGCTCGATTAGCAGGATGCAGACTCAGACGGCACATATGCATGGGGATGCCGGGGTTGTAGGCTGTCATCCCTACTCTGGCTCACGTGTGACTCCACAGTTGCCCCAGCTACGGTGGTGTTTGGCCCTGTTGCTTGTAGCGGTGCTTCCACGATTGGGTCCTGTGGAGGCCCCATGGCCGTGTCCTTCTCAACGGTTGGTGTGCCCATACATGGCACGCTGACATGGTGCCTTTTCTTCGGTGGCTCACTTCCGCACCCCATACTGCCTTGGCCTGGCTGCTTGCTGACACTGGTTGGTGCAGGTGTCGTAGAGGGTTCGGCAACCTCAGTTTTTTCCTGGGTGTCTTGAGTGCATGCTGGGACAAATTTAAATGTGCGTTAGCACTTTGGTGCATGGCGATTCAACTTTCACTGTCACTTGTACTATGTCATCACAGTGTGTTCGGCCTCCTGTGGGGGCATGCATCATGTGTCAGCCACTGTGTTCGTAGTAGTGTCAGTCACTGTGTTCATAGCATGCATTGCATCTGGATGACCAGGTGTGGGCTGCCCTGCTTGCTTTGGATGTGCAACCTGTGATGGGTTGACCTACAGGCTGTCCTTTCCAAATGTGCATCAGGAATGTTGATGCTTGGTTTCTGGTAGTGCAAGTCAGGCGATTGCAGTGCATTTAGTTGTGTGTGAGTCAGGTGGACGTAATGTCGGGCATGGATTTGACATTGTGTCTACATGGAGCGTTAGAGTTGATGGGCTTGTGGGTCTGACACACATCCCCTGATGTGCATTCATAGACATGGGCTTGTAAAATGGTTACATGATGGCTGTGTTGCCTGTGCATGGGTGACCACTGTGCGGGCAAGGGATGGTTATGATGTGCAATGTGGATGTCCATTGTACCTTTGTCATTCTTGGCTACGTCATCCCCTCCCCTTCCTGCCTGGGTGTCATGTAAGGGGTGTCATTGCTTCACTGACATGGATTGTGTATGCTTGCTGGGGTTCACATCACTTGCAAGCATGGCATCCTGTGTGTTTGTGAATACTTACAGGGTTGGCCATGTATGGGACCATATTTTACTCGGGTACTCGCCAGATTCCCCCTGGCTGCTGGATCCAATCTCAGCCATGCCAACGCCCTCGATCTCGAACATGTGCAGGATGCCACTAACCATCTCCTCCCAGGGTGTGAGTTGCAGTGGTTCTACTGTTCCACCTCTAGTGGCAGCTGTCTCCCGGCGGTGGAGGGATATTAGGCTCCTGGCCTTAAGGTCATTTCATTGCTTCATCATGTCATCAACCTCACGTTGGACGTGGCCTACGGCCACCACCTTGTCCCTTATTTCAGCCATTATGGTGTTTTTCCGCTGTTGGCTGGTCTCACGGTTTTGGGCCCTATATAGCTCCTCGGAGTGGGCCACCACCTGCTCTGCTAGTACAGTCAGCTCCTACTCTGAGAATTTTGGCTTGCGCTGCCTCATATCGGGCACCCTTGCTTTGCCCTTTCCTCCTGACATTATTGGAATTATCTGGGTGTTTGGATGGCACTCATCTGTCCAGATAATTGATGGATTGAGATTTCTAAAATGGCCACCTCTGTGCTTCCTTTTATTGCGATGACAAATTTCCGTCGGCCGAACTCCAGCCAATGGTGATTCTGCTAACCGGTATGGCGTTAACGAATATTCTGCAGATTTTTGGCAGACATTTTGCTATGTACTCTGTTTTCGGCAGTAACACCACTGAGCGGAATTACCATTACCGCTGTTGTTCAGTACCACTATCCCTAGCTTGTATAGTATCTGCTAAATCAAGTACCAAGATTAAAGATCATGCCTAATTAGAACTGCCATGTCCAAAATGTGCATCATTGAAGTGTAATGCACAAAGATGTAGCCAATGATCGAGACACTGTTATAAGTGCCCGCTGACAACCGCACCATCTCCTGAGAGAGGCCATTGTCTGGATGTGTTGCTGGCGAGAGGTAACAGTATGTCTCTGACTGAGATGCTACCAATTTATTGGTCAGATCACTTTGTGCAATTCTTCTCCATAAATCGTCCAATAGAGAATACATTACAAACTAAATATGAACCTTTTGTCATGATGCCTGCCCCCAGAAGACCAGACCAGGCCCATCAGCCCCGGAAGCAGGCATCATGCCACTTGGAGCATGCCCAAAAGCCCCAGTTAGGGGCTGTTTAGGTGCAGTCCTGGCGCCTATGGCGCCAGTCTCATAAAGATAAAGTCAGTCCTGGCGCCATGGGCGCCAGGCTCATTATTGATAACTTACCTGAAGCAGACCATGCTGCATACTCACCTGAGACCGACCATGCTGCATGAAGACTCAAGCCAAATGAGGCTTAGGAGGGACTATTTTACTGAAGGGACTATTTTGTTACTTGGGTGGGGCTGTGGAAGAATACTTACCTGGATCTTCTTCCAAGGCTATTTAAACCACGCCCGGACAGCCACACGTGCTTCGCGTTATTCTGCTTGCTGCAGCGTAACGCTCACCGTGTTTTCATCATGCTCCAGTCTTCAGCGACGCCCGCTTCAGTCCTGGGACTCCTGAAACAAGAAGAAAAGAAGGATAAAGGTTAGAACAGGAGTTTTAACTTTAATCCTTACCTGAATCCTTATCCATTTCGCCACGGAACTGAAAGACAGAAGTCTTTGAAGCATCGCTTTGCATTCCTACGGCGCATCGCTGAACTCACCTGCTTGGCAGTACTTCAGCATTCCATCACGCTCTCTCCATCTCGCGGCCGCCCTCCGACACCTAAGGAGACAAAGACAGCAAGGTGAGCAAGGGGACTCTCTAAGGCTATACAAGCTACCCCCAAGGACTTACCTGATTTACCACGGGAGGTACTCACCTCATCTCGGGTCGGCGCAGTCAACTCTGCTTCATCGCCGTACCCCGGCCCCTAAGGGGAGAAAGCAAAGACAATACGAGTTACCCCCCACAAAACTTACCTGATTTACCACGGGGGTCTCACCTCATATCGGGTCGGCACAGTCAACTCTGCTTCATCGCCGTACCCCGGCCCCTAAGGGGAAAACCACAATAGACTTACCTGAATCTTACCAAGTGCCATTTGGAAATCTTCGAGTGGATTAATCGGCAACCTGCAAGGAATCGGACAGAGTAAAGATCAGACATTTGAACTCTTATGAACAATTGGACTTTAGAGTCAATACTGGAACTCACCAATTCCTCTACGCCAGTGAAGTAAATGGTCATCAACGCGCCCCTGCGGTCGACGCAGGATGGAGAGCTCATCCTTCCAAACCATCAGGTGAGACTAAGGAGGGGACATCAAGAGTAATCTGTCAGAAGACAACGGGAGTGGGGAAGGTGGGTTGACACTCAATTCCACGGGTGGTTAATTCCTCTTCTCCTTTGCAGAAGAATATTCTTGCGAGCCAGACAAACTAGGCTGAGCGGGCCAGTCCAGTCAGTCATCTCGGCGCTACACGTCACGCTGGTGGAAACAGCGGCCCAGTTCCGGTCGACGCCCCTGTGGGAACCAGGTGAGCGTAACAGAACGCAAAGCCTACCCACAAATACCCACCTGGGCGTCATGGAGACCTCGGAAACTGATCAGTTGGCCCAATTATTAGGGGAATTAAGGGCCGAAGTGCATTCCGCCCGCCAAGAAACCAATGCCCTCAGGAGGGAACTGATAGTGTCAAAGGAACGAAATGATGAGTTGGCCAGACAACTATTACAGAGCCTGGCTGGACAAACACCTCTACCAGGACTTGGGGCAAGTCCAGCTCCTGTACCATCGAGTAACCCGGTGCAGATAAATTAACCTGGAGCCGTTCCTTTGGCTCCGCCTGAACGCTTTGCCGGATACCCAAAAGGGTTTGCAACATTCATGAATCAATGCCGCTTGCACTTTTTATGTAGACCAGGAGCTTTCCCAAACGATCAGGCCATGGTAGCCTTTGTACTGTCATATCTCAGCGGCAGTGCGGCAGATTGGTCCATTCCACTAGTTAACCCAATTCTTCGGGATTTCCAGGGTTTTCAAACAAGCATGGTAAGACTATTCGCCCGACACTCCCGAGGACAGGCTTTGGACAACAAACTTTTATCCCTACGTCAAGGTAACCAGGATCTTTTATCTTACATTGCAACTTTCAATAGATTAGGAGTGGAAACCGAATGGCCTGAAGCCAAACGAATCACATTATTCCATCGAGGACTTCGGGGAGAACTCAAAGATGTTTTGGCCCAAATCGTGAACCCGCCTCAAGACTGTGCTGAATATATAGATCTAGTGGTCCAGCTCGATCACAGACTTCAAACCAGGAAGGCTGACCGAACCAAGTTTGAGAACAGGGTGTTGGTTAAAACCCACGTAAGCTCCAAGGGAGTAGATGTCTCAGAACCTATGCAAATCGGGGAGGGGTTAAAGGACCCTTAACCCAAAAGGAGAGAGATAGAAGACGGCAACTGCAATTAAGTTTATATTGCGGAACTACTGGTCATTTTCTTCGGAACTGCCCTGTAAAACCACCCAAGAAAGTTATAGGAGCAGCAGACGAAAACCATGTGAAATGTGACTCGGGAAACGACCACGCCCGGCAAGCGTAGAGGTCCGCTTGTCGAGCTTAAAGAAGGACACTCTGACCTCGCATTTCACCATACCCATGGTCCTTGTAGATCCAGAGCAGCCATCACGCATGCACGCGGTAAAGGCGTACATAGACAGTGGAGCCATAGGAAATTACTTGGACTGGGAATTGGCTACTCTCTCACCCGCAAGACCACGGCTGATGTTGTCACCACTGTAGATGGAACGGAAATTGCCTCTGGACCCGTAACTCATTCCACTGCAGAGATGACATTGCTGAGTCAAGATGGGCATCGAGAGGCTATGATGTTTGACTTAATCAAGGCCCCACAGTTTCAGCTGATACTGGGGATACCTTGGTTGGAAAAACATAATCCCTGCATTGATTGGCAAGAGAAGAGACTCACCTTCCCAGAATGTGCTCACACCTGCTACCCAAGGAAAACTCAAAACTCAGTCCTGGCCCCAGTAATTCCAGTAGCCATACAATTACCTGTTGAATACCAAGACTTTCAGGATGTCTTCCAAAATGAACAGGCAAACATCTTACCACCTCACAGATCGTATGATTGTCAAATAGATCTTGTACCTGGAGCACAACCAGCTTGCAGCAGAATCTATGCCCTTACGGAACCCGAAAATCTCCATTTGCGCCTGTACCTAGACCAGTACCTTGCTAATGGCTTCATTCGCCCGTCCAAGTCTCCTGCATCTTCAGCTTTGTTCTTAGTACCGAAAAAGGAAGGTGACCTTAGAACATGTATAGACTACCGCGCACTGAATCAGATAACCATCAAGAATCGATACCCACTGCCTTTGATCCCAGAACTACTAGACCAGGTGAAGGACGCTTGTATATACACGAAACTAGACCTTAAGGGGGCATATCATCTGGTACGTGTCAAAGAGGGTGACGAATGGAAGACTGCTTTTCGCACCAAGTACGGACTATTTGAGTACCAGGTGATGCCCTTCGGACTATGCAATGCACCAGCAGCCTTCCAGTTCTTCATGAACGATGTCCTCCGAGAGCTTATCGACGTTTGTGTGGTCGTTTACATCGACGACATCTTAGTATACTCTTTATCAGAATCTGAGCATGTAAAACACATCCGAGCAGTCCTCGAGAAGTTACGCCAGCATAAATTATATGCTAAACTGGAAAAGTGCATCTTCCACACTATGGAAGTGGAATCCCTTGGATTTATTCTGACCCCGAGAGGAATCCGGATGGATACAGGAAAAGTGGATGCCATTCTTAATTGGCCTTCGCCAAGTTCAATCAAAGGAGTTCAAAGCATGCTTGGCTTTGCCAATTTCTACCGCAGGTTTATCGTTTATCCCGGACTTCTCGCACATTGTACATCCCATTACAACGCTATTGCGAAAAAACAAACGCTTTGTGTGGACAGAGGAAGCCGAGAACGCCTTCCAAGAGTTAAAAGCTAAATTCACATCTGCTCCCATATTAAGACACCCGCGCCCCGAGCTTCCCTACGTAGTGGAAACAGATGCATCCAGTTCAGCCATAGGAGCAGTCCTTTCCCAAAAGGATCCCGAAACTAACCAGCTTCACCCGGTGGCGTTTTGGTCAAGAAAATTTTCAGCCCCCGAATTAAACTATGCCATAACCGACAAGGAGCTACTGGCATCAAGTCTGCCTTCAAGGCTTGGCGGCACTATCTACTGGGTGCCAGACATACCATCACGGTCATCACCGATCACCGCAACTTACAATACCTAAAGACAGCCAAAGCCCAATCATCGCGCCAACTCCGTTGGGCTTTGTTCTTCGCCGAGTTTGATTTTGTAATAACCTATCGACCAGGTTGTAAGAATGGTAAAGCAGACGCCTTGTCCCGGATTGGAATGGGAGAAGCAGAAATAACTTTAGAACCCATACCCATAATTCCGGAACAGAGAATCCTTGGCCTGACATCCATACAGACACTGGAGGACATTCAAAACAAGATCCACCAACTCTTTGATTCCGTTGCCCTACAGGACTGGGCAAAGAAAGGTCCAGAGTACTCTGTCATCGATGATTTACCTTATTACCAAGGCCGGCTATTTTTACCGCAAAAGGAACTACAGGAACCTGTCATTTTCCATTAACATGACACCTTAATAGAAGGGCATCCGGGTATTGCAAAACCCAAAGCTAAAATTAGGAAGCAATTTTGGTGGCCCACCTGGCGAAAGGATGTCAAGTCATTTGTCATGTCTTGTGGCATTTGCGCACAAAATAAAGGGCAAAAGAAAAAACCTGCTGGATTATTGCAACCATTAGACATACCACCTACCCCTTGGCATACCTTGTCATTAGACTTCATCATGGATTTACCCCCGTACCAAGGTTACAATACCATTCTTGTTATTGTAGATCTTTTTTCTAAAATGGCCCACTTCATTCCTTTAAAAGGGATACCTTCAGCTTCAATCCTGGCCAAGGAATTCCTTGAAAATGTTGTCCGCCTGCATGGCTTTCCTTCAGTGTTAATTTCGGATCGGGGCAGTCAATTCATTTCACATTTTTGGGGGAAATGCTGCCAACTGGCACAAATTGATGTTAGGCTTTCGACCAGTCACCACCCTCAGACCCACGGTCAAACGGAGAGGACCAACCAGACTCTTGAACAGTACCTCAGTTGTATGCTACATCAGTCTGAGGGGAATTGGAAAGACATTCTGTGGATCGCAGAGTATGCATACAATAATTCCGTACACTCAGGAACTAGACAAAGTCCTTTTTTTACCATTTATGGGCACCATCCTCGATCCTCTGTTTTGGACTCACCCCAGCATTTAGAGATGCCCGCAGTGGACCATCTCCACGCTGTTATTACACAAGCCTTCAAAGAAGCAACCATCCATTTGCAAAAGGCTAAGGAAAAATACAAAAAGGATGCGGATCAGCACAGAAGTGAAGCTCCTCAATACCAAATAGGGGACCAAGTATGGTTAGCCACTAAGCACTTACCACTCAAGGGGACTCGGACCTTTAACCCCAGGTATTTGGGACCTTTTTCTGTCAAGGCAATTATTAACCCAGTGGCCGTCAAGTTGGACCTACCTGCTCATATGCGAATCCATCCCGTCTTCCACGTGTCTCTTTTGAAGCCAGTGCAACCAGGAACTAGGCTAACCACTCCACCTGAACCTATCCTCATAGACGGGGAGCCCGAGTTCGAAGTCAAGAATATTTTGGACTCAAAAAGAGCGAGATCAAAACTCTTTTACCTAATTGACTGGAAAGGTTATGGTCTGCAGGAAAGGTCTTGGCAACCTAGTGACCACGTGCATGCACCTCGTTTAGTGAAGATGTTCCATCAGGAATTTCCAGACAAACCACGGCCAAGGGGGAGAACGACTTTAGGAGGGGCCTTGAGGGGGAGTGCTGTCATGATGCCTGCCCCCAGAAGACCAGACCAGGCCCAGCAGCCCCGGAAGCAGGCATCATGCCACTTGGAGCAGTTAGGGGCTGTTTGGGTGCAGTCCTGGCGCCTATGGCGCCAGGCTCATAAAGATAAAGTCAGTCCTGGCGCCATGGGCGCCAGGCTCATTATTGATAACTTACCTGAAGCAGACCATGCTGCATACTCACCTGAGACAGACCATGCTGCATGAAGACTCAAGCCAAAAGAGGCTTAGGAGGAACTATTTTACTGAAGGGACTATTTTGTTACTTGGGTGGGGCTGTGGAAGAATACTTACCTGGATCTTCTTCCAAGGCTATTTAAACCACGCCCGGACAGCCACACATGCTTCGCGTTATTCTGCTTGCTGCAGCGTAACGCTCACCGTGTTTTCAGCAGCTCCAGTCTTCAGCCACACCCGCTTCAGTCCTGGGACTCCTGAAACAAGAAGAAAAGAAGGATAAAGGTTAGAACAGGAGTTTTAACTTTAATCCTTACCTGAATCCTGATCCATTTCGCCACGGAACTGAAAGACAGAAGTCTTTGAAGCATTGCTTCGCATTCCTACGGCACTGCGCTGAACTCACCTGCTTGGCGGTACTTCAGCATTCCATCACGCTCTCTCCATCTCGTGGCCGCCCTCAGGCACCTAAGGAGACAAAGACAGCAAGGTGAGCAAGGGGACTCTCTAAGGTTATACAAGCTACCCCCAAGGACTTACCTGATTTACCACGGGAGGTACTCACCTCATCTCGGGTCGGTGCAGTCAACTCTGCTTCATCGCCGTACCCCGGCCCCTAGGCTTACCTGAATCTTACCAAGTGCCATTTGGAAATCTTTGAGTGGATTAATCGGCAACCTGCAAGGAATCGAACAGAGTGAAGATCAGACATTTGAACTCTTATGAACAATTGGACTTTAGAGTCAATACTGGAACTCACCAATTCCTCTACGCCAGTGAAGTAACTGGTCATCAACGCGCCCCTGCAGTCGACGCAGGATGGAGAGCACATCCTTCAAAACCATCAGGTGAGACTAAGGAGGGGACATCAAGAGTAATCTGTGGGAAGACAACGGGAGTGGGGAAGGTGGGCTGACACTCAATTCCACGGGTGGTTAATTCCTCTTCTCCTTTGCAGAAGAATATTCTTGCGAGCCAGACAAACTAGGCTGAGTGGGCCAGTCCAGTCAGTCATCTCGGCGCTACACGTCACGCTGGAAACAACAGCGGCCCAGTTCCGGTCGACGCCCCCGTGGGAACCAAGTGAGCGTAACACCTTTATTGCTAGCCCGGAAATTCAAAGATCTGTATAAGATCTCTTGAGCTGAGGTACAAGAAACCTCAACCTCTATTGATACCTCATTATTGTGCAAGGAATTTTTTCATTCAGGGTTAAGGATTTTGGATGCAATATGTACTAATATGGCACCCTTGAAACCCAAGAGGAAGAGAACATCCAAACTATGGTTTACTCAAGATTTAATACCTCTACAGAAATTGGTTTGTCTGACAAATCGAAAATGGAGGTAGTGTAGAACCCAAGAGGACTCTAGTTGGGCAAGGATGATGTTATGCAGCTATAAACAGACAATTTTTGAGGCAAATGGAGACTTTTTACACAAGGAAATAGCGACAGCATGTTAACCAGTCAAGAGAACTGTTTGCTATTGTGTCTAAATTCTGCAAGCCTAGTTGCAATGTACCCATTATTCAACCATCCTTAATACTGGCCAGTAGTTTTAATGGATTCTTTAAGGATAAAAATGAGCTTATTAAGCACGATATTATGGCAAAAGCTCAAACTGAGGTAGCAAATCCCTTGGAAAGGCTACCCGTATTGTGCACTCCGCAGGTTAAGACAATGGACTCGGCTGTCATATTTGATTTTCATACGGTATCTGAGCAGTATGTTCAATCTCTGATTACAGCCCTCAAACCCACAAATGATCCTCTGTTCCCTATGCCTGCCTATGAAGCGAGGCGTATGGCTCAAGAGATCACATCTTTTTTAACTGGTTTTATTAATACATCTTTAAACCAGGGCAAAGTGCCACAAAGGTTAAGAAACACTATTCAGACCCCATTGTTAAAAAAAAGCGAACTTGTACCCCACCAGTCTTCAAAACTAAATACTGATTGTAGGACTTCCATGGCACAGGAAAGTCTTAGAAAAGGTGGTTACCTGCCAGCTGCAGGATCACATGGAAAATGAGTCATTGCTGGACCACTTTCAGTCAGGTTTTTGACCTAAGCTCGGAACTGAAATAGCCTTGTTGGCTGTGCAGGGCGATCTTTTAGAGGCCATGGATCGTGGAGAGTGATCACTTTTAGTGATGCTGAACCTGTTTGCGTCCTTTGATACGATCAGCCACCACATCTTATTTGATTGATTGAGAGTGGTAGGCAAAGTCTCTGAACATTCCATTAAGTGGTTGGAATCATTTTTGGTTAACGAAGAACAGCAGGTTAAGTTGGGAGGATACATTTCGGACCCTATTGTGACAGGGTGTGGAGTCCCACAAGGGCCTTCTCTGTCACCTTTGCTTTTCAATTAGTATTTAAAACCATTAATGGCTATTCTGAGGCATCACGGGATGAAGTACCATTCCTATGCCGATGGCACACAGATTTTCATCAAAATTGGACATTTTGATGACACCTTCACTAGGGTCAAACAGTGTTTGGAAGAAGTGAGTTGATGCATATAAATCAGCTTCAGCTGAATGGGTCCAAAACTGAGCTCATTTTGTTCGGACCCAAACATTTACTTACATCTGCAAAAAAAATGGCTAGTCCCCACACTCCTAGGCACGAAGCTAGAGTTTGCCTCTAAGATAAAAAACATAGGCTGCATTTGGCAAAATAATCTTGGTTGTGATTTTTAGGTAGGAGCAAAGGTTCAGGCAGTCTTTTTTTTCACTGCGTTTGTTACAGCAGGTGCTGTTGTTTATACCAGAGGAAGATCATGCTATAGTGGTGGGAGCTTTTTACAAACACCCATCTGGACTACTGCAGTAGTTTGCTGATGGGCATTCCAGCCAAACCAATACTTAGGCCCAAAAAGCACAGAATGCAGTCATTAGATTGGTTAGCCATCAGGGAAAATCAGCTCATGTATCCCCTATCCACCGAGCATTGCCCTGGCTGACAGTAGAGGACTGTATTAAATTTAAGACAGCGTGCCACATTTTTAAATGTTTAAATGGATTGGCACCTCCCTATTTAAGGGACAAGATATGTCGACATGAACGGTTAAGGTGTTTACCGTCAAAGGAGTTTTTGGTTCTGACTGTTCCTACATCAGTATGTGTTTCAAGGGGAGACAGAAGATTCGCAGTTTTTGGGCCAACTGTGGAATGTGTTCCGCAGAGAGATTAGGACTATTTGACACGCTCTACCAGTTTCGTACAGCACTTAAGACATTTTTGTTTAAATAAGGACTACATGGAGGATGATAAGAGACCACCTGGCTATGAAAACTTTGTATGTACATTGCTTGTTTTAAAAAAAAACAAACTTTATTTAACATAGTGGCAGAGTAGACATGTTACCTCCAACACATTTATCATAGACAAGTAAATTACAACATTGCGTCACATAAGCATCAGTTTTCTGTAACCGTTTCAGGAGTCAAATTACACAGTATAGATTAGTTTACATTGTCACATAATTTACTGTTACTCATTTATTCTCAACAGGTAATCTCGAAAACGGGCCCCAAATATCCTTTGGCCTACATATGGGTACAATCATTGAAATATAGTCTTCCTCTCTCTCATTAGCATAAGTTACTTCTTCAAGCCATTCAGCAACATTGGGGGTTGATCTGGAATTCCAATATTTCAGTATTCGTTTTTTGGCGATCTAGCAACCCAGGATGAAGAGTCTATGGATTTTTATTGTTATATTTCCAATGTCTACTAGGGTATCAGCTGCGTACCAACATTTCTGTTGGCTCACCGATATCTGGTTCTTGGGGTAAAAATTGGCCACCGGCGACGGACCGCCGGCCTGATTCTGAAATATTGAAACGATCTGATTGGGTTGTTGCCCAGTTTAGCCACAAATTCCTCAAGTGCAAAGAATGTCCAACCAGGGAACAGGTCCTGTAAAGTCATCTATTCCCCAACATCCCACTTATTTTTGATGTCCTTGTCGTAAATTGGAGGGAGCCCTGGGCAGTTCCATAGAGGAACCGACCCACAGTATGGTGCCGCCACACCTAATCTCTTAAACAGTCTTGGCCAGGCATTTACTGTTGTGCGGACCAGGTCAAACAAACATGAATCCCTGTGTTGGTCAGCCAGAATAATCAACTTTAAATTTGTAGGCAAAGCACTATATGACTCCAGGGCTTGGTGTATTGGGGTATCATTGGTGGAGTACCAATGGCCTGCGAATTGTGCTTGAGATATGATATAGTAGAGGTCAAAGTCAGATGCTACTAGGCCACCTTTTACGAACGGTTCAGACATTCGTGTTCCATTTCAACCCCCGTAGCCCATACATATTTAATTGCTATTGAGCGAAGTTTATTAAAGCTCGTCCCGGCCAAACCGGGATATTGCAGAAATAATATAGCAATAAGTAATGAGACCCTGTCATATAATGACATTGGGAACTTTGCCCATAATTGTAATTTGGTTGCCAGTGTGTCCAAATAAATTTCGTGATTGTCGGCGAGCAGTGAGCGGTGTGAATGGGAGATAAATATGCCCAGGTATTTGAGTTTATGTGGGACCCATCTAAATCCCAACAAGTCTGTCGGGATATGTGTGATGTCGGTCAGTGGGAATAGTTCTGATTTTGCTTCATTGATTCATTATCCGGAATGTGTTGTAAATCTACAGACTTCCTCCATCACTGTGGCAATATTCTCTTCCGGGTTGTGTATATTTAAAAGTTTATCATCCGCATATAGGTATATAATCTGTGGTGGCCCCGCTATATGGAGACCCCTATGCCTGTGGTTATCCCGCATCATTTGGGCGAGAGGTTCAATCATCAATGCAAAAAGCAGTGGGGACAATGGGCAGCCCTGCCTTGTGCCGCGTCCCATAAAGAAGGCAGATGATAGCGTGCCATTGGTACAGACTCTGACAGATGGTTTAATGTATAATAGCCGTATACATTTTATGAAATGATCCCCCATTTGCATCTGGCGCAGGACTGCAAAGAGAAATTGCTAAGAAACCGAGTTGAGTGCTTTTTCTGCGTCAAGTGAGGCAGCAACTGCCCTGGCCTTGCGGTTTATTTAGGACATAATGCATAATGAACAGTCTACGCAAATTAAGTGCTGTTGAGCGCCCAGGGATGAATCCAGATTGATCTTGATGCACCAACGTTGACATGTATGGCAGGAGGGGGGGTGGATAAGATTTTGGCATAAATCTTTATGTCAGTGTTAATCAATGATAACGGTCTATACAAGGCCATTTCAGACACTGGTTTGTTAGGTTTTAGTATACCATAATTACGGCCTCGGAGAACGTAGATGATAGTTGACCGACCTGCAGGGACTTTTCCTAGACCTTCAGCAAATTGGGTGCTAGGATTAGTCGAAGTTCCTTATACAGTTCAATTCCTATCCCATCCGCCCTGGAGCCTTCCCGGATGAAATGGTCATTAATGCTTCTGTAATTTCTTCAAGCGTGAACGGTTGATTGAGTATTGATGTCTCAGGAGGGAGGCATACGAGCAAAATTTCGTCTAGATAACATGACAGGTGTCAGTACATTCATCTGCATTGGTTTATAGGGTTTCATAGTATTGGTGGAATTCACTGTTAATCTCTTTGTGTGTAGTTTAGTATGTTGCCTGTGTGCTCCTTAATCCCAGTGATGTGTTGTCCCTTTTTCCCTCGGGATCACACCTGCAAGAAATGAGCCAGTCTATCTGCTTCCCTGTATCGCTGTGCCTGGAAGGGTTGATTCCTCAGATGGACCTCTCTACCAGCCAGGTCTCTGAATTACAATAGGTTCCCTTTAAAAAGTCCCAGCAGTGCTTTATGTGTAGTGCTGTATTCATTTTCGAGTTGCCTCAAATCTATTTCTACCATTCTCAATTCTTCTCTCGTTTCTTTCAGACCACCAGCAGTCATTGAAATCATTTCTCCCCTCAGCCATACCTTTAATGTTTCCCAGACAGTGGAATAATGGGGTACAGATCCCTCATTTCTTTGGAAAAAATCCTCGATCCTATCTTGTAGTACCTCCAGGAAATTTGCATCAAGTAAGCATCAGGGTGGCAATCTCCACGCGGGCGGGGGACACCGGGACCTTCCCATTGTATCAATAACGATACTGGTGAGTGATCAGAAATGGTTCTAGGGTATATCAAGCACTCTCTGACTTGCGGCATCAGCCCCGTAGAGACCAACCAATAACACTAGATAGTGCATCATGGACCAATAAATAATAAGTATATTCACGTGGATCAGGGTTATGATCTCTCCATACATCCACCAATTGTATTTGTAACAAAATTTGTCTTATCATGTGACGTGCATTCATTAGATCACATTGGGTATCTCTTGATCGGTCCAGAACACAATCCAGGATAGTATTAAAGTCGCCTCCCCAGATAATTGTGTAGTTGTGTCCCCCAAGCAGGATCACCATTATCTGCACATAGAACTCACGGTCATCGAGATTGGGGCCATATGTGTTAACAATATATCTCCCTCCGCTCCCCATAAAATCACATATTTCCCCTGCGGGTCTATACTTTGCCTATCTTCATTAAAGCACAATGAACAATGTATCAGAGTCATTACTCCTCTGGCCTGAGTTGAGTAGTCAGTATAGGCCCGCTGGTTTCCCCAACCAGATGCATATTCCTTATTGAGTGCCCTTTGGGGATGGGTTTCCTGTAACATTACTACCTTAGGGCCATTGTGGTTTATATATGCAAGTACTTTAATTGCCTTAATAGGGTTGTTCAGACCACGGACATTCCATGTTAGGAAGGGGATCTTGTCACCTATAGTATCCGATGTGTTTCATATAATGAACACGTCTCACATGTATAAATGGCAGAAATTCTATTCCTGTGTTTACTAGGCAACACGTCTGTACTTTGATAAAACATATTAGCACCATTTCATACCCTTTCAACAACCCCAGCGGTTGACAACCACATCCACTATTAGCCCCAACTTGACGGATGTCATCACCCCTCCCTCATCATCACCCCCAACTTGACGATGCAGCCCAAAAGGAACTGGAAACTTCCTGGGGTGAACTGCGAACAGTGGTTCTAATCGTGCAGCTGGTTCCAATGTGAGCAACCTGTCCCAACTATACCAGCATTGCACACCAGGGTGTATATATCGTCGAGGCCTGCGGTTCCGATCACGGTCTCGCCTCGGGAGAGGGATTGATGCTTCCACTTACGGAGTGGTCTCAGATTGATTCTCAAAGAAATGTGCACGGCCCCCAGGTTGGATCCTTAGTTTGATCAGGAACATTAGGGCATACAGAATTTGTCTGATTCGCAATAGCTTCTTGACAGTCATATGGTTTTCATAGAGCTTGCATGTGAGCTGCGAAGTTTGGGTAAATATGGATATTGTGAGCCTCATAGCAGAGCGTACCTTGCTCTCTGGACATTTGCAATATGAGATCTCTGTCCCGGTTACTTAGCAGTCTTGCTATGATGGTACGGGGGAGCCCCTGGTTTAGGGATGGGAGCCAGTACACGATGAGCCCATTCCACCAATAATTGTGGGGAGAACTTTTTGGGATCGAACAATGTTTTTAGCAAGTCTTCGGTAAATGTTTCCATAGAACCTTTGCATGCCGCCTCGGGTATTCCAATTATACGAACATTATTTCACCTTGAGCATGATTCCAGGTGATTTCACTTATTACGGATTTGGTTAACCTCCAGTTTCAATTGTGTTATATCGCGGTCATGTTTGTCGACCTTGTCCTCTTTTTTGCCAATCCTGCTTTCTACCTCATTTATGCGGCTGCTTTCTTTCTTCGGTTTGGATTTTAGTGAGCCTATGGTGGAGACGGTGTTATCTAGTTTCATATTCACTGCCATAAAGCTGCTTTGCATCGCCACTAGTATATGGTCTTCGCGGGTATCTCTGGAGTTCGGGGCATGTTCGTCATGGATTTACAGGTCCCGGGGCCTTGGTGGGGGTGTTCGTGAATGAATCCATGGGCCTTTTTTTTCTCTCCGGCCCATTTTGTAATGTTCTCCACTTTTATTATTATTGTTGTTACTGCCCTAGGGTCCTGCCTGCTGAGTAGATCAGGTATCTGGTCTTCAGAGGTGTCTGAAATGGGTGGATAACAGTACTAGGGGTCAGCGAGTGGGATAACTGCTCAATGTGCCAGTATTGCACTCCCACCCAAGGCAACCACCATGTTCTCAGGAGCCGAGGAGTCAGGACAACACCCACCACAGTCTGAAAGGATTTAGCGCGGTTGTGGCATCTGTGCTCGGGCCCGGAGAGTCATACTCTGGTTATTGACCCTATGTAAAATGTTGCCTATTCTTGAAGGATGTTTAGATCGTGAACTTGTTTCCAGAGGGTAACTGAGGACATATAATTGCATTTATCATAGCGCTAGGGTCAGTCCAGGACGAAATTGTGCACAGACCTGTCAATCTGTATTCATGCAGCACTGCAGCATCCAGGCACCAGGCATTCAGGCACTAGGCGGGTGCATCAAGCAGCCTGTGTTCCTGGAGAAGTTGTCTTGATCGATTAATGTTAGCGTATATGTCACAGTAGGGCTAAGGGTAGTAGTCTCCAGGGGTGACTCGGGGTAGTGGCATCATCGCAGAACAAATCTGCACTCCCCAGCAGCCTCAGTGGTCCATGCTGCAGTGCACAATGTTTCATGGCGCAGGCTGCTCCCACCCAGTGGGTCTGCCTAACTCCAAGTAGCCTGTTACATGTATCAATACTGCAGGCCACTTGGAGCAATGCGGGCATTGGGTATAATCAAGGCCCCGGCAGTAGTCTGCCCTCCTAAAGTTTTTAATCCAGTTTTCGGATGACAGCATTTGTATCCCAGTGGGGCTAATGGCTGCAGTCTCAGGAGGCGATTTGAGATGGTATTAGTGAAAAAGAAAGTCAGTTTGTGCTCTCGGGGGATAGTGGAGTATGTTCCAGCATCGATCCGTGCTGTATGTGGGTCTGCCGGATGCCTAGCAGTGTATTGTGTCCTCATACACTATGGCCATCAGGTTCTGTTATCAGGCCGGGTGTAGCCTGAGGGTTCACCTTGTGTGCTCTGTGCCATAAAGCAATGATCTCGCCTGTCCCGCTGTGTGCCCTCACCGTGCGGGCAGGCGTGGTCATGTCTGGGTTCTGCTGATTTATACGCCATGCCCAAATGACAGTGTGCTGCTGGTAGTACGACGATGTGGGTTCCGGTCCACTGCCCAGCTTACCGTTTTATCAGTCAAATATTCTCAGCCTTCTCTGTGTCAATGATGCAGACAGCCAGATTCAGCCATCAGGCCACCTGCTGCGAAACGGGCAGAGGATATGAGCAAGCAAGGCCTCGGTTAGGTGTAATCAGTAGTACAGGCTGTGGATGACAGCATGTGTATCCCATAGGGGCTAATGGCTGCAGTTACCACAGGTGTCTCAAGACAGCAGCAACAAATGTTAAAGCCAGTTGGAGGGCTACATCCCAACGTTGAGCCACACTGCATGTGGGTCTGCCGGGTGTCTAGCTGTATGTTGTGTGCTCATATACTGCAAGCGTCGGATCTCTTTATCAGGTCGCAATGGTGCAGTGGCTGTTGGGTGTAGCCTGACAGTTCCCCTTGGGTACTCCATATCATGAAGCGCTGGCCTCCCGTATCCTGCTACGTGCCCTCAACGCACGCACAGGAAGGCGTGGGCGTTAAGTTCTGCAGGTTTATTATGCTGTGCTCAAATGATGGTTTGTTGCTGGTGGTAAGGTGTTGTGGGCACCGGCCCCCTGCCCAGTTTACCATCCTGCCCAGCTTACCATCTTAACGGTCAGGCGTTCACAGCCTGCTCTCACAGCCAAGATGTGCAGTCCGTCATGCCAGTGCAGTGTGCCTGGAAATGTGGATTGGCCACTTCTCTTCTCATGGCCACGTTTTTCGGCGGCGCACCGCTCAGCCCACACAGTGCGGTTTTACATGGTCTTTGAGCCGCTGGTTCCCCGATCCGTCCACTGCATAATGGGATCTTCAGAAGACGATTTGGTGGTGTGAAACAGGATTTGTGTCAAAACAGGATCTTATGGGGCTGGAGCTTCCAACTCAAGCTGCCATCTTTTAGCTGCTCAGCAGCGCCCCCTCATGTACCCTGCTTGTTGATTCCATCATTTTATTGTCAGCAGCGCCTCTATACGGTTGAGTCTGTTATAAGCGTATTTATAAATGTTCAAAATCAAATCAAGTGGTTCTAGTGGGTTGTCTAGTCACTAGGGAAACGTCTGTTAAGCATACGCACATGAAAGTTAAGTAATCTAGCACAGTTTATTTCCTTTAAAACGAATACTAAAATGAGTCACGGAAGAGAGCGATATGTCTAATCCCAGAAGATGATTTTCCCTAGTGTGAGTTTCGGTGGGAAATATTTGCGTTAAAGTCTCCAACCACCACCCTGGGGATGCCAGGCTTTTGCTCTCCTGTATTGACTTGATTAAATGATAACTACTATAATGTTCCTTGTTATCAGGTGGAGATTGATAATTCATAATGTTATCAGTATTCCATTGGGAAGGGCCCAAGAGATGTTATAATCCGGAAACATAGTCTGTGAATTGAGCTAAAATTTCAATGTGGAGATAATTTTTAAAGCTAATGATGAGACCTTCCTTGGGACTACCTTTAAGGCTCTGCTTAACTACGCTTGTCTTGTGCATCTATTGTCAAAAGCAATCTGGTTAGTTTTCCAGGGTTCTTGAAGTATCATGATACTGTATTCCCTCAGGTGTTCCAAGAGAGCAGAGTAAAGGCACTGCTAGGGCCTCATCGGGTTATTCGGCTGTAAGGTCTTTGGAAGCAATTCCCAATCCATCTCATCTGTGTTCATACAACCCACTAGTGGACTGAGTGTCCTATATCTCTTCCCATTTTGGTCGCCAGATACCCTAATATTCTTGTGTCCGGTTCGTTGAGTGGAATGTTGTCTCGAGGGATATTGACAGGGCTCTTGATGCCTGTCCATGGTCCCAATAGATGATGTCATTATACTAAAGTTTGTCATTTTAGATTGAAACAGTCGATTACAAGTTTCAGGGAGCAGAGGATCTCAATCACAGAACAATGTTTTAACCCAAATGTAGTAAATCATAGTCATAAGATAATACGTAAATATAGTATGTGGCATAAAATATATCAATGAAGAGGCAAATTGAGTATCTTCAAGAAGTTCAACTGTCAGAAAATCTTTAGTAGTAATAGTCCGTAAAAAAGGAATTTGATTAAACTAGTGTAGTATAAGTCCCTGATTGTGATAAATGTCATTGCTCTGACAAAATAGGCTCTGTACTGCCAACATATTGCAAACGCCTTGTGAGCATACATTAGAAGGACCCACAGAAGGCTCTAAGTAAGATTTCTTTTCGCAGCTCTCCCAGCTCTTATAGCTAAAAATGTTGTCATCAGTAGGTAGTGAGAGTCTTGAAGCGTTAATGACTGAAGTGGGATTTTCTGGCTCTGCAAATAATCAGGCGATATCTTGCAATATTTCGACCACCGAATCCTCCATATCTTGAGGGTTAAGTTGGGATTTGGTTGCAGTGGGAAGCTGAGTTGCTGATTTATGTATAGTCAAAGGTAGGAAAGTTGGTATATCGCTTGTGCCAGGTGTGGTAATATCAGTGGGAACATGCCTTGATTTAGATCTAGCTTCAGAACATAAGTCATGTGAGTCTTGTATAGGCGAGAAATACGATGTGTCAGTGGTCGAAGTGGGCGGGAGTGGTTGGGAGCGGTGCTCCTCTACTTTTTTCTATTAAGTGTTACTGCTCCTATACTTTTATTGTAAAAAGAAATCGTTCCAGAATGGTTTTAATTAAAATAAAGGTGTAGGAAGAAGTTGAAACTTGTACTTTCAGTGCAGTGCACGGAGCGTTCCCTTAAAGGGCAGGCACATGTGTTTGGGGGTTTGTATTGTGCGTTCGAGGGAGCGTGGCGATGTGGTTTGTCGGGGGCAGGGGCAGGCCAGTAGGGGAACATAGTTCCACTACTTCTTTTCGTATACTTTGACCACTGCGCTGTGGTCGGCGTGGCGTCATTTGCACGTACCTTCTGCGCTGCTTTTATTGTTTTAGCTGATTTTCCAGGTCAAAGTGACATTTATCGTTAGTAATTAGTAACACCAGTGTAGTAATGGAGTATATTAGACTGTTCTTATAGTGTAGTATATGTTTTCTGATGTGGTTGAGTTTGCACTTTATTTTCTTTCGCTTTCAAACTTGGAGCGAGGAAAGGGTTATTGCCTTGTGTTGAGTTTTAATTTTAGAATTGGTAGTGTTCGCCATCAGCCCTGGTGGTTCTTTGGTAACGATGTCAAGAATTAATGGGGTATATGTATTTATCAACATTATGTTGCAGTTGCAAGGAATAATTTTTTCCAAGATCATGCTGTCCTTTGGTTTTAAGTTGCGGAGTACTATAGTATCAGATAACAGTGATTTCTTGAGTTACCTAAAGGACGTTTGGGAGTGACATAAGTCAAAATGTATTTGATCGTAAGTATGAGTAGTTGAAATTTGGTGTAGGTCATTGCAGTGCTTAACTAGTGCAGTCAGCAAATAGTTAAGAGCACAAAGATGTGTGCCTGGGTGTAATCACTTACGTCTTCACCACTAGCTTGGTTCTCCGGGCTTGCAGGTGCACCCCCATTTAGTTCTTATTCGAGATGGTCTTCATTGTTAGTAGAATTCAAAAAGGAGAGTTGGGGGTATTGAAAAGGCTATTGTCCACTATGTCCAGCTCTGCATGATGGACAGTGAGGTTGTCAGTGTTCACCACTTTCACAGTAGGAATGGTGTGAATGGATGATTTCACCTTTCCAAAAATATCACTGATCCCCATATTTCTCTGAGACTGCTGCTACCACAGTATGTTTTTTGTGTTAGTTGTGTAGATTTCACTGCTCTCTGCTTGAACAAATGTGGGAGAATCATGGTCAGCTAAGGCAAGGGATTGTAAGATGCTGTCTATTAGTTTGCTCCCCAGATATGAATGCAATGACGCTAGGTCTGCACCCAATTGAGCTTCAGGCGGATTTTCAACCATTTCGTTCAGGGGGTAAAATGTTTGTAATTTTACCAGAGGTAACTGTTCGAGATTTAGTATGATTGCTAGATTCTGAGCATAAAGCCTTCGTGTGGCCAAGCCTTGGGTGTCTTAATGGTTAGGGTGGAACTTCTATAGGTTTTTCCGAAGGGCCTGTGGCACTGCCGATATAGTGGTCAATGTATTGGTTGATCTAGGGTTTGAGGCCATAACACCAGAACTGAATAATACTGCCGTACAGTGTCATAACTCTGGACAGTGAGACATGCATCGCCGCCAGGCTGCTTCAGTGGCGCAGTGCGGGTTGAATAGAATCAGCTGTACAGTTCAAACGGCGTCCAGCCTAGCATCACTGCAGAGGGAACCACAGCTTCAACCTCCTCGCCAAAGAACACCCAGGAATTAAGTTGCTGCTCCAGGTAAGCACTGCAATGCAGGATAAATAAGTTTGGCTGTGCAGCTCAAAGGTGTCCAGCCCTGCAGTCACTGCAGAGGGAATCGGTTTCAGCCTTCTCGCCAAAGAAGACCAAGGAGACAAGTCGCTGCTCCAGGTAATCCTCCAAAATCAGGAATGGCTTTTGAGTCTGCGTGACTTGTAATCCTGCAGACCCGTAAAGTGATGGTTTTACTGTTTTGCAGTATTTCCAGATGAAATAGGCAAAACTCGTAATCGGGCCTTAGTACTTACATACTGTTTTTTACGGTTTTGTTGCAAACCTTTGAGCAAACCAGCAGCAAAGCACCCGAATGCTAGACATTACACAACCACAGCATCTAGAACCCCTCGGAGACCACTACAAGCATACATACATTGACAGTGTTGCAGTCTGGACAAATGTACTAAGGTGTAAAGTAACAGGAGCATTCCACAAAGTTTGAGCAATGTGAGCACTTGCAGGCGAGGGTGAGAACAAATTCCTGCTCGGCAGTGATTTTACTATCTGAAACTGGCAGAGTGTGTCTTTGAAGGCCAAAGTTTGAAGTTGGGGTCAAGGAGTACTCATGTTCTATCTGTGCGCTCCTCCTGCTCAGAACGTTTGGTATCAGTAAAAATGCATTCGGCAAAAGTGTACATCGGCAAAAGTTTTAATTCACAGAATTTTATGATGGAAATCAAGACATAATGCAACAATGTAATAGTATATATTTCAAACCGTGAGAAATCATCCAATTTCAAGTTGGCGAATAAATATAACATCATTTCTAATGATAAAGAAATGGGTAAGACACAGTATTTGCTTTGTAGTCGTTTTGAGTCTCGATGTGACCAGCACACATGTTCAGAGGATCGGAGGTAGAGGGGCAGTCTTTCCATGTTGCTAATGATTCAGACTAGTGTGAAGCTGGACTCTCCTACCCCCTTCTAGCCATGTGTACTACTTTGCGATTTCTCAGCATGCATTTCTTTATTTACTGATATAGAGGCGCCAGAGGGCTCTGTCATGCTTGAGTACCAAATGATATCCTTGAAAATATAGAATTCGCAATGTACACAAACTATATATCAGCTGCTCAAAGGGTGCCAAAACTCTACACCTGCTACTGCTTTTTATAATAAGTCTAAGAAAACAAACCAAGTGGTAAACACCTTCTTTGCACTTAAAATAATTCTTAATTCATATTGAACTCCAATCTTCTCTTGGTCACAAAACCATCTGCCACTGTATTTATATACATTTAGTAGTGAAGGTAAACCTATTCTCTGTTGCCAAGGACAGTATCTTTCCTTGGTAACAATTAATTTAAATCTTTATTTGTTGTATTAGTACCCAGCCAGAGGGTGAGGGGCCTCAGCCTCTCAACCAATGGGGAGCCTCAGAACGGGGGCATTACCAGATGGTAATCCCTCCACCCTGAGCCTCCTCAGGGCTGGAGGGTGCCATATTCCCCTCCAATATACCTCCTTTACCTTTTGTGGTAACGTGGGCCGAGGGAAGGCTATACAGCAGCAACCTAAAGAGCTATAGTACAACAGTCCAAAATAAAGAGAATGCCGAATCATGGTTCTATAAAAATATATGTACTTTAATTAAAAACAACATCTGCAACAGTGACTAAATAGAAGAACACACTACACAACTCACCCGTGAGGAAAGAACACAGAATAAGCATAGAAAGAAAGATGTAGCACTCCTGATAAGGAATCTGGTGTTAAGGCAAGTATAAACAACAATGCTTGTAAAAAGGATATGTTCTTGGCTGCAAAAAGGGGATTGGTGACCTAATCAATATCATGGGTGCAACACTGGACATGGGGGGGGGTAGTTAATAATCAGTAGAGCCTTCTTGCAGGTTTACCAGTGTTCAACCAGGTTTCGAGTTGTTTGCAAGTGCACCAAACCAAGATTGAGGACTGGGCTTCTTAGTTGATTTAAGTGTGGAGTGGGCGTCGACCCGGGTCAAATACAGGGGCTCAGGTGCTCGAAGGCGGCCTTCACGCGATTCAGGTTAGAGTATTCACCAGGATCACTTTGAAGTCAAACCGCTTTGAGACGTTGTAACTGGTGGTTAGGGTCGATGAGTTATGGGTTTGGAGCTTGCGATTTGAGGTGTAGCAGGTTCAAATCGTGTGGTAATGACTGGGGGGGAAGTCGACAAGTGACGTCCCAGCGGTTCGAGTCAAGGTTCGGCAAAGTGTAGTTGATTCGGGCAGGTGACAGGCTCAGCAAGGTACGAGATGGCTTTGAGTTGGTTCAATGGGTGCAAGCACATTGGGTCAAAGAGTTTGAGTTGCACTGCCACGTGGTTCCAGGCGACGAGCAGGTGTCAAGCCAACTCGAGCAGAAGTATATTGCGGTTCCCTAACTGTGCTCGAAGGAGCGTGAATCATGAGGGTCACCATGTTCGGTTCGACCTTCCAGGAGATGGCAAAAATGCTCTGGTGGCTGGATGTGCAGATAAGTTTTAGAGGTTCGATGCAGCGTTCAAAGATCGCTGTTCAATGGCATCTCCCAGAGTCTGGTTGACTGTTGATGTAGATCAGCAACAAAGATTCTGGCGGTCTGAAGGCGGTTGAAATGAGGATCTTCTGGTTTGAGCCAAGGCAACGACCTGCTCGCCTGCTGGGGCACAGTGGCAAACTTGTTCGAACACATGGTGAAGTGGTTCAATATAGTAGAGTGCAAAACGCAGCTCTGGTGGGTCCTGTAGATTCGAAGGCGAGAAACAGGCTTGAATTACAGTTTGAAGTCGTTTGACTGGAGATGATCATAGGCTCCCTGGATTTCTTCCTCTGGTTGCTGAGAGTCCCAATCCATGAACTCAAGGATACATTTCAGTCCTTGTTCTCGTGCTCCCCCACACAGGAGAGGCTGGTCCACAACTGCAGGTGTCCCTCAATACAGTGAGGTCCTGGGTACCATTGTGGCTGGCAGGGAGCAGGTCTTGTCCCAGCAGCAGTTCACCCTTGGGATTGTTAGGGGACAAACCATGTCTCTGCCTTGGACTCTGTGTTCACGTCACTGGTGCAGGTATTTGGGAAGATCAACTTCCACAACAGAGGTCCAATTAATTGTTCCTTAGGTGTGTGTTCCAAAGTGAATCAAAGGAATGGAGGCAGACCCCTTGTTTTGAGGGTGAAAGTCCACAGGTGATTGGACTAAAGCTAGCCCGCTCTAGGGGTCCAATCCCTGTTCTTTAGTGGACTTTGCCTTCTGACATCTCACCCAAAGTGCTTTGTGCTAAAAGGAATTGGAATGGGCAGGAAATAAAGATAAAGGAAGATTAAACAAGATGGTGGAAACTTCCAACTGTAAAGCGCTCCCTCCGTCTACATTAACTCTGCCACCTTCCATTCTAAATAGAATCAGAGGCCTTTAGTTAGATATGCAGTACCATGGTGTGAGGCCAACCCTTTTGTGAATGGGTGTTTCCTTTGATTCCTGTTCCCAGGCCTGGTTCCTGTGGAATGGCTCTCTTCTGGGGAGGGTGTTGCCTGCCCACATAGAAGGAAAAAAGAGAGGAAATCCCCAAGGCTACATTCCTGCCAGCTACTGCAAGACAGCCTCCTGTGGGGAAGAAAACACACAATCCTTTCACATCTCAGCTGGGATCACAGGACTGACATATGATATCAAAATGCAGTGGCTGCATGTTCTACTCCCTTTTCTTTGTTTTCTAACATGGTAGGGCCAGTTAGCAATTAGGATTCGGACAAAAGACTTGTTTTGGACTTTGACAAGCACCCTTAGTTTTAGTTTTGATAGGTAGGCAACTTCCCTCATAGAAATAGGGCAAGTTAGCAGATTTCCTTATCATTTGACTAAAACCATATTGAACATGTTACTAAGTCGTCCGACTCCTCCTCCTGGTTCGCTGCAGAGTCTACTGTTCTAGTGGCAGATACATCTTTAAATAGGAGCTATACCTAACTTATGGAATGGTGAATGGTATTTTTCATAAATATTACAGTCTCTGGGTGGTTAGACTTCTGCCTGGCCCAACACTTGAGTGTTATCAATAGTTCATAAAGTTTGACAACAGGTCAGATCTTTCTTGCAGATATTAGTTCAAAAGAAAGATTCTTCAATGCGTTTCCAGTTACTTTCCCCAAGTCTCTTGAGAATATGCCTGTGGCTCTTGGACTCAATGTCTTATGACTCTCTTGGCGACTTTTTCACTCTCGCATATAAACTTTATATTGGGCGTTTGCTCACTCAGGTTCCTGTAACCTTGCTTGGATGCAAAATGTTCATATTCAACTCAATTTGGTTCAAGCAGGTTTGGGTTTCCCATGCTCCCATAACCTTGTCGGTTTCCCCTGCTTATATGCTAAGAGTTTGTGTCTGTTGATCAGATTCACAAAAATGCTTGCCTGTTTGGGTTTCTCAGGTTCCTGTAACCTCATAGGTTCTTCCAACCTGTGCCCAAAGTGTCTGTATTCCTCTTGTTCTGCTTTATACACAGTGCTTACCCGTTCAAATTTCTCAGGCACCCGTAGCCTTGTAGGTTCTCTTAACCTTTATTCAAAATGTTTGTATTTTCCTTTTTCGACTTCATACCAGGCATTTGCCCATTCAGATTTCTCAGGCTCCTGTAACCTAGTATACTCTTCCAGCCTTGGCTTATGGTATTCATACCCTTCAATGGTACTCTCTCAATGGGAGTGTTTGCTTCCCTGGTACTGTGTCCCTCGACACTAACGTCCGTCAGGATATATAGCTCAGACAATTGTTTCCTTCCCGGCAATCTGGTCTCAGCATCGGTAGCTAGGTCCACGGCCTACCACTACTTCCTCACGATCAGGCCACCAGAGGAAACTGGTGCTTCCCTATCTCCGCCTCTCCCTCCGACCCTGGCTTCTCGGTCGGATGGGGTGCCAGCCTTTGACTAGCATTAGGCTTGCTCCCTACCCCACCGCCTGCTCTTCAGTCTGGCGTGGCTCCGCCTCTCCAGGATATCTCTTTCGCAGAGGTTTACCTCTGCGTAGGATTCACTCACCTCCCTGCATTGGAGATTCCTCTTTGTTCACAGTTCCTCCTGCGCTAAAGAATGTCATCATGGTAAAAAGGGGTGTGTCCTTCTTTCGACCGTGGCACTCAGACGGAACTCATTATTTGATGTCAAAGAGCTTGAAGAAATGACAATATTTGGTGAAACCAAAGTGAAATCAGAAATACATGGGTTTTCCTGCAGTTCCTTGACTGTAGAGTTCAGATGAAATCTAGCATTACCTGGAGGCAAAGAGTCTGAAGAAATGTCACTGTTTGGTGGTTTCAAAACAGAAAAAACAACAGTCTTTTCAATTCCCTTATAGGGTGACACAGTAGTCTGGTCTGGTAGGTCCTTCGCGGACTGGGAGTCCTTGCCCCCAAGAGGGGAGTCACTCCCAGTGAGGTCCCACTTGCCCAGACCTCTAAGGAGGGTCTTGTTGAGCGGGCCCGCCTCCCTAGCTGCACAGGAGGTAGTTCCCCTATGGGGAGAAGGTACACATTTTCCAGATTTGTGTCAACTCCTAATTATAGGGTTTTGGTACAGGGGTGCATGTCTTAAATGCAGCTCCATGTGCTGCAGAGCTGTCAGTGCAACTGTCAAATGAGCACCTGTGACTTCTGAACCTGCTCTGTGCCACTGGTAGAGCAGGCACTGCAGATCAGGATACTGATGCAGCAGCATGCGACAGGTACACAGTGTGCTTTTGGCATGGGGCATATGAAAGAGGAATCTGATTGGCAGACTACCCTTCTAGAGATGGAATTACATGTATAATTGTTTTATAAAATAAAAAAAAAACAGAGCTTCTATGCCCTTGACAAATGGCAATCCACCACAAGAGGTAAAAAGACCAGTCCCCAGATCAAAAGGAAAAGAAGAAGCACTGCAAGAGGTACCACTCACAAAGCAACACCTCTCGCCACCACTTATGTTTCTCTTTGAAGACGAGGGGTCACTGCTCCAAGGACTCCCGGATGCAGTGCCATAGCTACCATTTCCCTCCCAATCCTCGGTCACAGTGTAATGGGAAGCTGGCAGGGCCTTCTGACATTGAGACCTTGCAGGCAGCGCCATCCCCCTCCACTGTGGCATTACCCACTTCCCTTGGGGATAATTATTTCACAGATGGGTCAAATATTTGACACCGAAGGGCACCCAATTCCCCTATTTCCTAGAGAGGAAAGGGACTTCCATTATTGGCATTTGCTTCAGACCTTCAGGGAGACAGTGGCCTGGAAACTTCCCCAGAGTTGGACATCCTACCAACGCTGACTCTGGGAAGAGACAGAGGAGTGAATCCATCAGCTGTACCCGGTGCGGACTCTCAGGCGAGGGAAATCATGAAAGATGAACAGCTTGTCCTGGGTTATACTGGTGCCCATGCAGGAGTGGCTATGATCAAAACAAGCCTGCCAAGGTGGAACATTCGCTGCATCTCAGAATATAATGATCTGGCTGGGAAGATGTGCCTGGCCGTCTCCGGGCTCATTCTACCTGAGATCTGATGGCCACCTCTGCTTTACAAAGGGGAGTCCCTGTCTTGTACATTTGCCAAGCAGCTATGTGGGCTTCTCTGCACACCTTTGCCAAACATTACTGCTTGGATTCACTTTCAGTACAGGATGCCCACTTCAGCAGGGTTGTCCTCCAGAGAGATTTCTGGCGTAGGTGGTGTCCTCTTGGTCTCCTCCCTCCTCTACGTCCATTTAGTGCTATGGGAGTATATCATAGATGAGGAATTTGTGTGAGAAAGGAATCCATTAGGAGAATTAATGACTTATACCATGGTAATTTCCTTTCTGATGTATGTTCCTCTCATGGATTCCTCATTGTCCTCCCAACCTACCCCACTTGAAGGATAGCCAGTATACCTTCCCTCAGCATCTGAGTGCTAGGGAAAAAGGATGGAACTAAGGTCACAGCGTGTCACGCCTCAAAACATTTAATCCCAACATTATGTCCTGCTTGTAGCACATAGAATCATTGTGCCGAGTCACGCTGCACCCCTTTGTGGTGGAAAGGTTTTTGAAGAACAGCTACGCTGGGAAAGATTATCATAGATGAGGAAAATACAGGAGGAAAAGTACCAAGAGTTGAGTAATTTCCTCTACTGGAATATTTGGCTCCAAATTCATTCATTGATAATTGTTGGAAAGCCAAAATGCAGTCCTTACTAAGTAAACAAAACAAAAGGTAGAAAACATAAACATTGTACACCTGGACAGGGTAATTGTAATTAAAACTTTAAAAAATGTGTTTATTAGTGTAACAGTTTAATAAAAACTTTTCACACACAATGTAATACAATTATCATTATACATTTTACATTATACACTCATCTAACAGTTTAAAAAAAAATGTTTATTACGAGTTTTAATCACAGAAGTGATTTTTACCAGATACACATAGAGTCACAAACAAATGGAGATGATGAAACTAAAGCAGAGCAAACGTAAAAGCGGGAAGAAGAAAGAGAAAGAAGTGGAACATTCAGTGGTTTCTGTACGATAATCAGAAGAGAGAAAGAACAGCCCCTTTGAAAAAGTGTATGCAGACTCTAAATTTTCTGCCAAGGTCTCTGGTGCTTTATCTTTAAAGATTAAGTCCAAAATTCTGGTAGCTGCTATCGTCCATGAAGGTCTGAGGCCCCCTATAAGCCGTTCCCACCAGAGAGCTTTGTCTGTCAAATAAGCTTTCTCCAAGTGATGAAGCAAGTAGGGAGTTCTGTATGGAGATGTCCCTGGACATGATGGGAGAAGATGCCAGAGCGTTTCAATGGTTTGTTTAGATTTGCAAAAACGGCAGCTGTTAGTCTCGGAGAGGCGTCTTGTTTGCAGGATCTCATTTATGGGCAGTAGATTCAGCCTGCCACGAAGAAGTGTTGATCGTGTTTTTCTATTTGGGTGTCTTATGAGAAAGGGTTCGACTTCGTTCAATTTTCTGACCATTGGGGGCAGATGCGGTCAGTTTGTAAGCAGCTGCCTTCTCTAACGTATTTATCCAGTCCATTTCATCTAAGCGTTTTTTGGTTTTTGTCAGATTACACACCAGTTCTTCAGTGGAGCTGCCACAGACTTCTAGATGTAGTTTGCATTTAGACTCCCAGGTGGTCAGCAATTTGCATTTGCCTGTGTACATTTTTTAATACCACATCATAAAATTAAAACAGCAGTAACTACAATTTGATTAGAACACGAGAATGCGGCTTTGTTGCCCAAGGTCATATATTGCTAATGATTATTTTAAAATGTTTAAACTCCCAACTTTATCTGGTTACCTTTCACACTATTACGAGGCTTTATATTTACTTTGTTATTGTTTACCAAAAACTAAACAGCTGTTCAGCTTGATAACCACATGGTTTATAGCGTTCGGTATATGCCCAGCACTATTTATTTGCTTTATTAATACATGGGAAGTCCATTACTGAAATAAACAAAGCATTTTCTGTAGTGTTCTTCTTCGCCTCGCTGTTCAGTCCTCTTAGCCTGTTTTTACTCAAGTTATTTTCAGGCATCCTACTGTCACCTATAATTGCCATTGCTGCTTGATTGAGGATTAAACCTGTTCATTTGGGTATGTTGGGAGATAAATGAACCCTAATACCAATATATTCACAGTTATTATGAATCAATTAGTGTTTCAATTAGCAACAGCTGAATAACATCAAGTATCCATCATACAAATCAGTTCAGTTTGTGACCCTTGGTTAGGCCAAAAGTTGTGTTTGAATAATAAAAAATGGTCTTAGCTTATTGTTGGCGCAGTTATTTTTTGTGTCCTCCAGATTCTACTAATGGTGTTCCATTGTCCGATTTTGAGCTAAGAGATGACAAGCAACCGTTACCTCCCCATTGGACAATCAAGGGAAACCAAAATAGCCTCTATATTAAAAAATAAGATGCGTGTTGTTAAAATTATCTGAAATATTCAAGAGCTATCCAGCGTGTCAGCATGTGACGTCAAACCGTTGGGTCCCTGGCACCTCTCCAGCTAATGTCAAACATGTAACCTCCGTGGCTGCAAGAGATGACTGCTCGCTCCTGGCTATGTTTCTGGATTTCAAAACGGGGCTCTGCTTCAACATCTTATTCATGGCCCTTCTGTATTTTTGTGACATAATGTTATAGAGAATGGGGTTAATGGAGGCACTTAGGTAAAATAGAAGCATAGAGATAAGGTTGAAGTATTGCGCGATGTAATAGAGTCCACTTTCCCCTACGCTTATCCAGGTGAATAAAATCCGTCCAATGTGAAAGGGCAGCCAGCACAGCGCAAATGCCAGAACTACAACCGCTGGAAAAAAAGAAAAAGATAGGACGGTTACATATTTACAAAACATACGTTTGTAAACAGCTTGTGACGTACATACACAAATAAATATCGACAACGCTAAGATGTTCAAACTAGTGCTTTCCTTTGATAAGTTAAGGCATGTGTAGTAATAAAACTCATACTTCATGATTTTAAGATTTAATTCAGTTTATTAGGAGGACGTCCCCTTAAGGCCAACCTTCAACAGCCAGGCCTCTTCGTGTATGGTTCTGGAATCATGATTCCAGAACCATACAAGGAAGCATGACCCTAGATACAGAACTATATACATGTAAACATTCTACATCATAACATCTCCTCCACATTCATTTTATAATCGATGAAAAATGTGGTAATATATGGAAAAGTTCTATACATTAAAGAACAACAAATAATATGGTTTATAACATACCATGACTGTGAAAACTTTGACTATAATAAGACTTAAACAAAAGAATTCATAGCTGTGGTGACTCCTTTGAGAGAAATCAATTTGGCACAAATCCATCAATGTAATTGTCAACAAGAGTGCCACCAGTTTCAGTAATAAATAAAATCCTTCTTGCAATTTTGCACGATCCTCCTAGATCTTGAGGACATATAAATGTTCCCACACATTTCTCCAGACATCTTTTGATTAGTTATTTTCTCCGCTGTGCCACTATCACTTCCAGGTGTAATATACTCTCTGGCATCTCTTGAAGACATGTAATTGTCGTTCAATATCTTTGGTGGGACATTAACTTGTTTCATTTCTCAATATCCTTCCTTTCTTGCAAGTATGATATCATTACAAGACCACTTCTTGCCATCCTCCAAAAGTACCGACTTCTTGGAACAATCAAACACTCTTTGAGGGGACCGAAATTTTGACTCTCCTTTCATGACTTTCTTAGGTTCTTTTACTGTAATCCAATCTCCTTTTTCAATTCTACTCTCCCTTACATGTTTTTGTTCATAATAATTCTTATATTCATCTTGCCTCTTCTTTACTTTCTTCACAATTTCTTACAAATCAATTTTTTCCTTTTTCTTTAATGCCATCCAAGCAGGTCTAAGTCTGTTAGCGGCAATTCTCCCTTTCAGCAAAGTGAACGGTTCCTCTTCAGTCACAGAGTGCGGAGTGACTTTGTATGTATTGAGTGCTTCCTTAAGTGTTTCTTTCCATGGCAAACTATTGGCAACAGCCAATTGAATAACTCCTTTTATAAAACGATTTATTCTTTCTACTAAGCCGTTTCCCATAGGATGGTATAATGCTGTCGTGCTGTGTTTGATAGCTCGTTCCTTCAAAAAATTCTGAACCTCCTGTGACATAAATTGAGCCCCATTATCGGATATCAATTCTTGTGGTTCACCTTCTCTACTGAATATTTTTTCTAAAAATGTTCCAACCTTCATAGCAGATACAGATTCTTCAATAATTCCGCACTCTACCCATTTAGATGTATAGTCGACCAACACAATGAAATAGATTTTTTGTGGTTCTAGTATCTCATATAGGCCAGCTATATAAATGGCCAACTTTGTCCACATTGAACTGGGTACTTCTACAGGTTGCAACAGTGTAATCCGGGTCAATTTCCCTTTGTCACTCACTGCACATGCAGAACATTCTTTGACTAAGGTTTCTTATTCACTCCACATGTTAGGCCACCAGTAGGCTTCTCTCACGCTTCTCTTCATTAAGCTTCTCCTCACATGACCTTCATGGGCAATTTCCATAATTCTCTCTCTCAACATCACTGGAGGAATTATTCGATCCCCTCGGTAAATACATGCATTATCACATGATATTTCATCTTTTATCTTCTCCCAGGATCTTCTCAGATATTCTTGTTCTGAATCTTGTTTCATGGCCTCGATTCATTCTTCCCTCGAGAAACTGGAATGTACCTGTGCTATGATACATTCCATACTTTGTTTCATCTGTCAATTCATCATTGTCGTTATGGTCCTCCCCTTCAATGTCACATGGTAGGTGAGAAAAACAATCGGCCACTATGTTTGTTCTTCCCGGTGTATACTTTATAATGAAATTGTATTGCATAATGACCAAAGTCCACCTCCTTATTCGTGGAGATGTCAAATGTGGGTTTTTTGAATTTAATACATGTATGAGCTTTGATCGGTCTTAAGTTCTATAGGAATACCCCAAATGAGCCCTTTAAAATGCTCTAAAATCCATTTGACTCCTAAGGCCTCCTTCTCAATAGTTGAATAGTTCTTTTCTGCTCCTCTCAAAGTTCTGGAAGCGAAAGTGAATCCATCTTGCACTTGCTCCAAAAAGCCCCCCAAACCTATGTTGCTGGCGTCTACTGATAGCATAGTCTTGGCACTAGAGTCAAACATTTTGAGGGCAGGTGCTTTGTTAATTAATTTTTTGATCATATCGAATTCTCTCTTGCATTCTTCAGACCAGGAACATTTTGTACCTTTGCTCATCAGGTCCCTCATTTTATTTGTTTTGTCTGAATAATGATCTACAAATTCGGAATAATATTCTGTAAGCCACAAAAAACTCCAAAGCTGGTGTTTGTTGGTCGGATCAGGAATATTAAAAATGGTGTCCACTAGTGCTTCCTTAGGTTTTATGCCATCAGCATTGATACAGTGACCCAGTTAAGTTACTTTCTTCTTCTTTATTTTACATTTCTCAATCTTGAGAGTCAGACCTTTCTGTTGGATTTCTTGTAGCACACCTAACAACTTCGCATCGTGTTCATCTTCAGACATAGCAGATACCAATATATCGTCTTGAAAATAATGTACACCTTGGAGTCCATTAAACAGATGATGCATCAGTCTCTGAAAAAAAAGCAGCTGCTGACGCTAGGCCGAATGGCATCCTTTTATACCTAAATGCTCCCAAAGGTGTTATGAATGATGTAAGTTGTCTGGACTCTTCTTCCAAAACAACCTGGTGGTATGCAGAAGACAGATCTAACGTAGTGAAAAACATTGCCGGTTTCATTGTGGTAAGCATTTCCCCAATATTTGGTAGAGGATGGCGATCTACCCAAATATTGCTGTTAAGATCTCTCCGGTCAACACACATCCTGATCAACCCCGCCAGTTTTTTCACTATAACAATTGGGGATAGCCATTCGGAACTCTCAATTGGTTCAATAATGTCTTGCGAAAATAACTTTTCTAACTCCTTTTGTAGTGCTTCTCTGGTGCCAATCGGAATATTTCTACCTTTGTGCACCACCGGTTTTGCCCCTCTCTTAAGTACAATGCGATTCTTGAAACCTTTAAGGACACCATTGTTATCATTGAACACTTTAGGAAAACTCCTGGCTAAATTGTCAGACTAATCACAACTATTGTCAGTTATGCTCAATATGGGTACACTCTCACCAGGATGTATCCTAATCCTCAACAACGCTTGTTCCCACCAACCAAATATTGAAAATCCATTTTCAGCCACATATGACCTACAGTAGGTTTTTCTTCCTTCAAAATCCAAATGTACCCATGTATAACCTATAATATTAATAGGTGTCTTGTCATAACCAGTCGCTCTTACTTTAGTCAAATGTAAGTCTTCCATTCTTTTCTTTAATACATTCAAATAGGTTTCCACATCCACCATTTGTATACGGAGAACCAGTATCAACCATAACCTGTAATGTTATACCATTTATAGTCATAGGCACCCATGGACCAACAGTGCCTTCAGTTGGTGTAAAAGCTAATATTTGTAGTTCTTCAAAACCGTTTGTGATTGCCAACAAACTACTTGGACCACCAACTTCTTCCAAAGCCTTTATACTTGTCACGGTACCTCTTCCATAGCGACCGGTATTTCTTGGTGCATTATTTACATAACGTGACTTAAATCTGCCTCTTCCCCTGATATTGCGACAGACTTTGCAAAAATGTCCCACTTGTCCACACTTGTAACACTCTGCTGAGAGTGCTGGACAATCTTTCTCTGTATTTGCCATCCACACTTATAACATTTGTTTTGTGATCTATGGGTAGCTTCTTTATCTTGTCTGGGACCCATACCAAAATCCAACTTGACTATTCTCTTTACAATGGCAACCAAAGCTTCCTCATCCTTATTATATTGGAGTGATGTCTTGGACTGACTTTATATCAACACATTCCGGTTTGTTTTGAACTTCCCTCATACATTTCTCTCCCAGTTCTATTGACCTGGCTATCTCAACTGCTTGTTCTAGTGTCGGGTGCTTTGCTTGCCGCAATCGCTGTTGAATCCGGGGATCTGCCACATGTAAAACAAGTTGATCCCTTAAATATTCATCCGCCACTCCTGTGAAGTCACATGTTGATATAAGGCCACTTAATGCAGCAATATAGGCATCAACAGTTTCACCCTTATTTTGTTTCCTGGAAAAGAATCTGTACCGTTCCAGAACATTATTTGTCTTGTTTCCAAAGTGTTTGTTCAACTTTGACATTGCAATCTCATATTTTCTGACACCACCTGCAGAGTCTCCAGACCCTTCCTCCGCCTCGTCTAATACAGGTAATGTTCTAAAAATCCTTAGTGCTTCTGCGCCCACACAATTGAGTAAAGTGGCTTCTTTCAAATCGTCATTGTATTTAGCCTGTCCAATCACTCTCAAATAAACATGAACGTTTTCCAGCCATTGCTCCTAAGAGCAAACAGGATTTCCAGGCTGCGCCAAAATTTTTATCGGGGCCGCAATATTCTGCAATGTGAAAAATGGTTTGCAGTTGAATTAACAGGAGTGATTTATTATTATTCCTTAATTTTAATTTCCTTTTTTTTGTTGCAGTTGAATGTTATTAATATGTGAAAAACACTCTTATTAACACTGTCCAAATGAATTCTAGCAATGTTGCACAATTCGGGTTGAAATATGTATTACTGCAATACTATTTTATTTTTTCTTGATGCTAACATGACCTTGTTCCTGAATTGCAATGAAGCAGTGCACTGTGTCTTTAACTGGATGTTTAATTATAAATGCTTTATTTTCATCCAATGCCCAAGCGATTTCACACTCCACTTGTACTATTCTGATGCTCATATGACCTTGTTCCTGAATTGCAATGATGCGGTGCACTGTGTCTTTAACTGGGCGTTTATTTATAAATGCTGTATTTATCCGTCCAATGCCCAAGCGATTTCACACTCCACTTGTACTATTCTGATGCTCATATGACCTTGTTCCTGAATTGCAATGATGCGGTGCACTGTGTCTTTAACTGGGCGTTTATTTATAAATGCTGTATTTATCCGTCCAATGCCCAAGCGATTTCACACTCTGTTTGTACTATTAGGTGCACCACGTTCTTATTACATTGTCCGGTACACGGATTATATCTGTATATTACTCTGCATCGTTCGCGTAATATAGCTTATTCGTAGCGTGATTTTTTTCCCGGTAACCATGGCAACACAGCACTCCTCAAAATGGTGGCACGTAATTCACGCTGATAGGTAATTTACTTTAACAGTTCTCTACAGTACCTTCAATGCCTTGGCAGATTCGACGTAATCACGTACAGGGTGCTTTACTCTACTTTTATTACCGTTGGCCTTCAAGTCTCGTGCTCTGTTCATATTCTTATTACCGATAACTGTGGAATTAAGGTCACTTTTCCTTTCTCTATCCTGAAATTGATCGGCACCGCATTCAATATCACTTGCCTTATTCTCGCACGTGGGTTCTAGTCGTCTTGTCAATATATCCTGATACATGTAACTACAATCAGGAAATCAATGTCGGGCACGCAGCTGGGGACTTCCTTCACAACGGCTCCTTGTCACCAACTGTAGTAATAAAACTCATACTTCATGAGTTTAAGATTTAATTCAGTTTATTAGGAGGAAGTCCCCTTGAGGCCAACCTTCAACAGCCAGGCATCTTCGTTTATGGTTCTGGAATCATGATTCTAGAACCATACAAGGAAGCATGACCCTATATACAGAACTATATACATGTAAACATTTTACATCATAACAGCATGTTTGGTCCTGCAGATGTTACATTCATACCACGTCACTGCGTACAACGTGATGTGGGATTATTGAACGGCGTGACGTTGGGACTTCAGAGAGGAAACCCGGCAGTTACGTGCCAACAGCAAACCAGGCTGTTTAATTTTAATGTTTAATTTAGCACACCTGTGGGCTGCCATCGTTCCTCGCCCCACACACAGGGCACAAACCATTTGGAACACACTGTTCCCAAAGTCACACTGGCAACGATGGGGTGCATGGCCCACATGCAAACATTAAATAAAATAAAGACAGAAATATATAAGCGCTTCACAGGGCAGCAACATCACTAAATGGACCCGATGGCACCAGAATCTCATCAGGAACCAGCACTATAGTCTAGAGGAGGCAGCTGCAGCTAAGCTGCATGCCGCTGCATTGACTCCAGGAATATTTATTGTGATTAATACTTACAGTGATTTTACTGTGCAGCCTTACCCCAAATTTCCTTTGGTTTTTATACTTTTGATTTTTATTGTGTGCTTCTTCTAGTGCCACGTCTCTCGTGGTCACGTGATCTTCCTGCGGCCACGTATGTGCTAGCAGTCAAGGCAGCGCAGCCGATGGGTACAGCGGGCACGCCTAATGCGTGCTAAAGGCAAGCCCATCTGTGCTTGTCCGGCCATTGGACAGGCCTTGGGGTTCTGCTGTCACTCTAATTAAGACACTGGATAGGTGCTACTCCAGGACAGATTTACTTAATCTAGCACCCAGTAATACTAGTTTCCGAAAAAATTGTACAGTGGGATTAGTAAATGGTGTGAAAATTCCCACTGTTGGCCCTAAGCAGCTTAACTGTCTTATGGCTAATGTGTGTTCCTTATCGGCCCATATTATGGAATGCGATGAGACACTATGAACACCAGCCTGATAAGGTTTTCCTGACTGAAACCTGGCTAAATGAATCACCAGGGCCAGATATTGTTAAAGCTCTTCCAGCTAATTATACAATTCACTGTCAGCATAGAGGCTCATCTAGGTCTGGTGGCGGTTTAGCATTTATTTATCTTCACTTAATTGTATGATTGTGCCTTTTGTACATTCACATAAAATGGAGGCGTTGCTGATACGTTTAGCCCTATCAGCCTCTTTGACTTTTCATGTCCTTATAGTTTATTGCCCACCTACATTTGATTCTTCCTTTCCTTTTACCTTTACTGAGCTAGCAGCAAATTTAAAACTGTGCTTCGCTAATATTCTTATCACTGGAGACTTCAACTTACATCCTAATGACCCTTCTAATCTCTCTGCCATTAGCTTTATAACAACTATGGAGGATTTAGCCGTCCCTCAGCTAGTTCTCCAGCCCACTGTCCATCTTGGTAATACGCTTGACCTAATTTTCTCAGCAGCTACTTTGATAAGCGTGTTTCCTGCTCTTCTTGTTCTTTGTACTGACCACTTTTTGGTGCCTTTTACTATCAATACTACTGTGACTCTTACCACAAGGCTTATCCAAGGACTGTCCCAGCATAAGTGGCACTTGACTAACTCGGCTGATATTTCGGCCCACATTGGCAATGCCTGCATGTCATCAGTTAATATAGATCTTGAAAGTCTTTCTTGAATTTTCACCACTATGGCTAACAACCTAACTCCTCTAAGGCCTTCCCGCTTCCGGTTCTGCACACCCGAGCCCTGGTTCGCTCTACAGTTAGCTGAGCTCAGGCTTCGCTGTAGGAAATCATAAAGGAAATGGTGGGTTGGGTACTGCACTGATATGAGAGTTTTATTTCGCAGTGCGTATGCAACCTACCACAAAGCGAAATTTTGTAAGCAAAATGCTTCCCTTTCACTAATCGTGTAGAAGATGCTCTGAATCAGCCCATGGAGCTTTTTTCAGATTGTTAGGTCACTGTCTTCCTCAACTATTGAGGATGCCTCCATACCCGCCTCCCAAGCGATTCACTCTCTTTGTACTTTCTGGATAAAATTCTGGCTATTAGCCAGGAGATTACCTCTTCTACTGTGTCACGTCCCATTGAGGTTGACCTTCCTCAATTTGAGATATATCTTCATGGACTGCTTTTCTTTTTTCTCCTATGGGTTTTATTAATGCGTAGAAAAAGAGGTCTGCCTCACCCCTTGACTCTATTCCCCTTTCTACGATGAAAATCATTATTGCAGCCATTGCTCCTGCCGTGACTGGTGCAGCCAATCTATCATTCTCATCTGCGGTTATTCCTAACATTCTTAAACACGCCATGGTGATTCGACTTTTTAAAAAAAAAACAACCTTGGACCCCTTTCTTTCTGCTAAATATCGCCCCATCTCTTTACTACCTTTTCTTATGGAGCTTCTGGAATCACTTGTCTCCCCTTTACTCTCTTCTTTCTTGGATAAGTCCTTTTTTTCTGATCCTTTTCAATCTGGTTTCAGACCAAGGCAAGGAACTGAGTCTATACTTGCTTCAGTTGTGGACAACCTATCACGGTTGTCTGACTGGGGTGGGGGCGCTGATCCTTTTAGGTCTCTCGGCGGCCTTAGATACCGTTGCCACCCCAACATGCTTTGTTGACTGGCAAGTGCTGGGATTTCTCAATCTGTCCTGTCCTGGTTTGGATCCTTTGTGGGTAACCACACACAGTCACTCTCTTATTGTGCTTTTCAATCTGATTTCATTCCTATCACATGTTGGGTTTCCCAGGGTTCTGCTCCTTCTCCTATACTGTTTAATGTCTACATTCAGCCTTTGGCCAGGCTCATCCAGTCTTATCTTATCCGAATTTATAAAGCGCAATGTAAGCCTGAAGGCATCTTGGCACTGAAGCTACAGAGGTAAGGCCAGCCAGAGGACAAGGGCTAGAAAAGGAAGGTTTTCAGAGCTCGGCGGAAGGACAGATGGTCCACCATGGTACGTAAAAGGAAAGGAAGGAGATTCTAGGTCTTTGCTGCCACCACTGAAAAGGCAGGACCGCCCACTCGAGTCTTGCCCTGGGGGCTGGATAATCTTGAAAGCTTGCGAATGAAGAGGCCTGGCAGATATGAAGGAATTCTAATCCAATTTTTTGCAAAGCTTTGTGAACCAGACAAAGTGATTTGAACTTAATGTGCTGCTCAACAGGGAGTCAGTGGAGTTAGCGCAGTAACAGGGTAATGTGGGCACCAAATGGAGGATGAATAACTGCTCCAGCTGCCATATTCTGCAGCAGCTGAAGACGCTGGAGCAAATGGCGTGGAATAGCAAGATATAAGGCATTACAGTAGTCAATGTTACTGATGACCAGAGAGGAGACTACTGGAGCATGGAATTTCAAAGGGATACACAGAAGTACTTTCCGGAGGGTCCACAGTTTAAAGTACGCTTTCTGGCAAACAAGAGAGACCTGATCGGCCATGGAAAAAGAGGCTGAGATTTTAATCCCAAGGTCCTTCACCAAAGAGACCGGAATTTAAGCCAGTTTAAGGCCTTCCAATCACCAAATGCTTCTAGGCAATTCCCCAACTGACCGCCGTCTCTGGTTGAGTTAAGTCCAGCCGCACGACAATTTGCCTATCGTCGGCATAGGAATAACACAAGAAGCCAAAGGCGTGAATTATGCCCAGGAGAGGTTTGATGTACAAATTAAATAAAGTGGGAGAAAGTGAGGACTAAGCAATGTTCCCTCATATAATTTTTCTCTGTATGTGTGGAACTCCCTGGCTGTCGTGCGCACATTATTTTCCACATGCACGATTGACTAATGAGGTAATATGTTTTGTGAGCAGGCGTATTTAGTGAACTACAATCTCCGAAGAGAGATTAGAAAGGAATTTCCTCTTCCCAGTCACTGCAATTATTTATCTGTTTAAAAGGTGCATCTTACAATACTTTCTCCAAACACATATGCTAAAAGAAATCATTTTACATGTGATTATAAAGAGTATTAATGAACCAGGCCAGGACTTCAACATCTGCCACCGTACCTTGCAAACGTACTTCTGTGCAGAGAAAAATGTGTTCTTAGTGCCACTGGAAAACACTCATGTGTATTTCAAAAAACAAATATTGCTTGTCATAACTGATGTGGCTGTCAACAAATTCAGACAGAATACGACATTGCAGATGGATTAATGGCAATTAGTACCCCGCGAGGGTCAATCAGATTGTAACAATCAATCTGTTTGACCCTCGCCGGGTTGTTACCCGGCAAGGACAAATTTACCTGACGATTAATGCGCATCGTGTCCCGCGCAGTTCCTTTTGTTCCTCCGGTCATGTCGCCGTGAATAGGGAGAAGTAACTACCTGTAGTCCCTTTCCCTGATCCCTGGCAGACATTTTTCTTCCTCGATTCGTGAAATGGTCGCAGCGCCATTTCTCAACTACCGAAAGATTGCTATTAGTACCCTGGTACGATGTGCTGGGATACGAATAGCATGGGACCCTCAGGGGGAGGGGGGGGGGGCATTTCCGGTCGGGTAATGCCCCCAGGGCTACATCAAAGCCCTTGCTTCACTTGGGCTTCTAACTATCGCCTGTAATGCCCCACCTCCACAGGTTCTGTTGCTTAATTAAAAGCAACGTGTCAAAGAAAAGTGCCAATAGGATTTCCAGTGCCACTTTAATGAAGTAATTAAGGGCCAGGAGAACATGGCTCTAATAATGCGTATAAAGGATGATAATCGCATCAGAATAGCTGCACTTCAGAATATGATAAAACAATCCTGTGCCTATGCTTACTATCCACATTACGTTGTCCTGTAAATTGTGCTAATACCAGCCTTACAGCTAAGAGACATACACCATCATTTTCTACTCCCTAAAAAAAAAAAGGAAAATGCGCCTACTTGATGAGTCGAACAAGTGACCAGCTGGGAAAGACCCAAGTCAGACATTGAGGCCACAAGTTGCTTAGCTAAGCAACAATTTGCTTTGTTGGTGGAGAGATTGAAATCACCAACAATAACCAGATTAGAATATTTTTGGTGTGGCATAGCAACAAGTACAGAGAACTCATCGAGAATTTACGATCATAGCCCGGAGGGCGATATATCAAAAGCACATATATTGGTGTATTGGTGGGTGATAAAGGAATGCGAATCAAGATCCCGTCCATATCAAAAACATGATTAAATTGAATAGAAAACTATAAAATCAGATTTAAAAATAACAGCTACCCCACTAGAGCGGGGGGGGGGGGACTGCGATCACAGCCCAGCAGCTCGTAATTAGGAGGTAGAATTTGAATAACAACAGGTTCAGAAGGAGGGCCCAACCAAGTTGCAGAACTGAAAACAAAGTCTGGATGATCATCTTCCACCAAATCTTTACAGTTGTGTGCATGCGCAGCCAAGGAGCATGCATTCAACAGAAAGCTATTCAAAGTGGGCATTCCATTGCTGATCACAGTAACCTCATGAGCAAGCAATCTATTGAAATGCTCAGGAAAAATAATGGCACCTGTGGCCAGAGCGAGAAGCTCTGGCTGCGGAAAGCCAAGTAAATCAGAAGGAGAGCTTGCACAAGGCAGCAACCATGGCCAAGCCTGGGCATGGACGGGCACAGACGGGTTTGCCATAAGCGCGTCTTTGGTGCACTGACGGCGTGCCCGCTGCGCCCGTCCGCTCCGCGGGCGTTCTCTCCAGCACATTTATGCCGGAGAGAGAGAGCGAAACGCCGGTATGGAGAAAGAAAGAGGACCCGCCGTGGAACATGCAGAGTCTTTGCAACAATAAGCAGTAACAATGTATCAAGCACTGAAGTAATATTCGGGTAAACCACAATGTTAAAAGTTCAGCACAAGCAGACTAAAACAATTTAGATCAGTGCACACAGTTTATACAACCGAGGGGCTTTAAAATGGAAGTCCTAAATAAAGGACAACCTCACCTCTCGCAGTTAACAGCAGCGTTCTCTCCGGCACTTTAATGCAGAGAGAGAGAAAAATGAGGCATGCGGGCTCCGGTGCTAAGTCTTACGCCGACGATACTCAAATTGTCATGTGTCTCGATCTGACGGCAGCAGACGCAGCTATCCGCCTGCGTGATTGCCTGGAGTCCGTGGGTAGCTGGATGACCCATAACTGGCTGAATCTGAATGCTGACAAAACAGAAGTTATGGTGTTTGGGTCTCCTTCATCTACCTCTTTCTGGACACTGGCCTTTTGGCCTACTTCTCTTGGTCCGGTCCCCAGTTGCGGTGATGAAGGACCGTCAGTATGGTCTGCAAAAATTGATATTTCAAACTTAAAATCTTGCGAAAGGTTCTTCCTTTTTTGCCTATGCACTTTCGCGCCCCTGTGGTAACATCTTCCATCTTTGGGTTTCTGGACTATTGCAAATCATTGTATTAGGCAAACCTTTCTACCCTCTCAATAGGCTTCAGGTGCTGCAGAGCTCTGCAGCTAGGACTGCCACTAGCACCCCTACGCATGCCTCCATCTTGCCAGTTCTCCGCCTCCTGCACTGGTTGCCAGTGGACCGCTGTATTGAGTTTAAGGCACTCTTGATCGTCCACTATGCTTTTTATGGACCGTCTAGAGCTTTAAGGTCAGAGCATGCTTACCTGATTCAGGTTCCTAGGTTCAAACATTTGTGGTGGGAGGATGTGCCTTTCTGGTGGCAGCAATAATCCGCTAGGACAGATTGCTATGCTCCATGCGCACGACTGAGAACCATCTGCTGTTCCGACGATTACTCAAAACTCTGTTGTTTTGATTTCTTTCTCTCTAGTTCTTCTGCTGTTCTCCTCTTTAGGTTCTTTTTAGTGACATGATGCCTTTATTGTCGTAAACTTGCGCTCCATAAATTCAGATTAACATAACATAACATTCCACTACATACCCTATCCCACTGACACGGGACATTGGGGTAAAAATAAAAAGCATCACTTTAAAATGTCTGCCACACCAGGCCCAGCCACACCAGTCAGACTTGCACTGGCATTCAAATGAAACAGCCCAGCACAGGGTGCCACATGCAGTACCATGTGGCTGCCTCGATCATTATGCCAAGGTATGCCGATCGTTGGGACCAATGGCGACCCAACGCCAACCAGCCCAGAGGCCAGCACCAAGGAAAAATAAACAGGCCAAAGCATGGCAAGTCGAGGCCGAGAACAACTCATCATTGCATGAATCTGAAGACGAGGATGACAGAACAGTGGCAGCCATCATAGCACAGCATCCATGGAAAAGAAAAGGGAAAGTCCACCTGATATGTGCCTTAGGGCAAGGAGGGAGACAGGAAAAGATAAAGAGAAGACCCTGATGCCTCATACAAGTGGATAAGCAGGACATAACAATGACCATCGACACTGGAGCCTCAGTAAACATCATGCCACTCGACATTACCATGGATGAATCCCCAACCGACACTGAAAAACACCAACACGCTACTGTATTTTAGGGCGATTTTGCACGACACTCAGCAGAAAGGGAGGCACAAAGATTCAGTTTAAGATATGTTGTCGATGCCGGCATAGAGTGCCTACTCAGCTGGGGCTCAGTGTAGGACCTGGGGTTAATACAATTCATCTGCAATGTCACTGACACCGATGGTGTACAAGACTTGCTAGCAAAACATCCCAACATACTTCATGGGATCGGGTGTCTCAAAGGCAAGGTGGTCAAGTTACACATTGACACAACCATACAGCCCCAGGCGGTGCGACATCAGAGAACACTGTTCCATATGCAAGACCTGGTCGCAAAGAAAAGGCTGGAATAATCGAGGTAGTAACAGGGCCCACATAGGGGTCTCCCCTATGGTTGTGACCAAGATCACTTTTTCTCAAAGATAGACCTAAATGCAGGTTACCACCAGCTAAACCTACATAAAGACTCGAGGTACATTACGATGTTCTGGGCGCACCTAGGACCGAGAAGAGACAATAGACTTAACTTCTGCATTTCCTCAGCGGCTGAAGTGTTGCAGCAAACAGTCCTCCAAGATCTCCCGGGCATCTTAAATGTCAACGACATTCTCATCCATGACATTCTATTTTTTTTAATATAACATTTTATTGTTTTTTTTTTTAAACCCAAAGAAAACATACAGCCCCAAACAACGAGGTAAGCAATATTTCCCTTTCCCGCCCATTCGTAGTTCCACATCTTGTTCCACATACAGAAGAGCTTGGTACAACCGGACATTTAACCACATTAATATTGCGCAAACTGGTTCCCTTACGAGTCCTTGGGTTTTAGCACAGTCTGTCCATACAGGTTACTGTTCAGTGTGCATCTTCCCATTTTTGCCATATTTTCTGAGCTTTCTCAGGACATCCCCGGGCTGTATACACTCTTTTTTTCCATCGCAATACAAATGTCCACATCTGTTAACCATTGCTCATAAGTCGGTGCTGTTGGAGAGCCCCAGAGTTGCGCTATATTTCTTTTCAGTATTGCAGAGGTGGTAGATAAAAACGCTTTTTCATAACGTGCTAGCTCGATATCCTCTTCTATTCCCAAAAGTAGTTGTTTGGGGCTCATGTGAATTCTTTTGCCCATTCCCCTTGACAGTTCGCTGCAGCATTGCTGCCAGTATCGTTGGATGACGGCACATTCCCACAGTATGTGGTAGTAGGAGCCTTCCTCCCTTTTACATCTCAGGCAGTGTGGGTTGGTGGTTTTCCCCCAGTTGAATAGGGCTACCCTCGGGTAATAAATTCTGTACAGTACCTTCAGTTGTATTAACCTGAACCTGGAGGAGATAGCCACCTCTCTGGGGAACATTAATGCAGCCACCCAGTCCTCAGGAAGTATGACGCCCACATCCCTCTCCCATTTGGCCTTGAAACCTGATAGTTCTTTCGTGGCGAAGGAAGTTATGGCACTATATAAGGTAGACGTGACTTTGTGTCTAATCATTTCTGGGAACAGGTTGCGTTCCAGCGGGGAGTAGTCCGGCATGTCTATCATATCGGGGAGATGGACCTGTAGTGCATGTTTAAGTTGCACATAGTGGTATCGTTCATTGGGGGGAAGCGTAAAAGTGGTGGCTAAAACTTCGAATGGTATTATTTCGTTTTCTCTCACTACGTCCCCAATTTTCGTAATGCCTAGTTGGGAGCAGGAGCGCCATTTAGGGAGTTTGTTCACTTCCGGGAGGTGTTTATTATTCCACAGTGGTTGTGCTGGGGTTAGCTTCCCGTCCCAGCCTAAGTATTTATGAGTATCTGACCATATTAGAGTTATATGTGTCTGCATGGATGGGGCTGCAGCCCGGTCTTTTTGGCAATAGAGGTATTTCATGATGGGTCTTTCTTGTGGGTTGGAATCCGGCATTCTGTTGTGTGGTGTCCCTGTGCAGTTTATCATTTATTATTGCCATTTGACTGTCCCAGTAATATGTTTGCAGTCGGGGGAGTCCGATTCCGCCTTCCCATATGTAGGGTTGTGAGTGCCAGACATGGGCATACCCCTTTCCATAGCAATTTCCTGAGTATTTGATCTATTCTATGAAACTCACTGGTCGCAACAGGCGTGGAGCATTTTGCAATATATAAAGAAAGCGGGGGAGGGCCATCATTTTGAAAAGGGCAGCACGTCCTAATAGTGTAAGTGGTAAGAACATCCAATGTTGGACGTCATCTTTGAACTTTAACGTTATAGGGAGTAAATTCTTGGGCACATAGTCTGTCAATTTATGTGTAATTTGTATGCCTAGGAATCTAAATTGCTCCCTTTCAATGCGGTTGTCTGGTACTGCGTTGTCTATCTGCCTCACTGGGAACAGTATGGATTTAGACCAGTTGACACGAAGGCCGCTGAACCTGCCGTATCTTTTTAGCAACTGCATCACGATAGGGCAAGAGTCACGTGGGTCCTGTAGGTATAATAGTAGGTCATCTGCGTATAAGGACACCTTGTCCTCCCAGTCTTCTGCCAATCTGAATCCACTCCATGTTTGTGTGGATCTTAGTAGGATTGCTAAAGGTTCAATCGCTAATGCGAATACCAAAGCTGACAGGGGGCAACCCTGTCTTGTGCCCTTTCCCAGCCGGAAAGGATTCGACACATGCCCGTTTACCTTGGTTACCGCTTCAGGAAGGTGATATAGCAGCTTGACCCAGCTCATGAAGTACTGTCCCATACCCATTCTTTGCATAATCGCCCAAATTGCTTCCCAATGAACAGAGTCAAAAGCCTTTTCAAAGTCTATGGCAAGCAAGGCCAGGGGGCTCTGCAGCCCAGGTACTTTTACCAGTGCTGTATGTAATCTGTATATATTCTGTCTAGTGGAACTCTCCGGCATGAACCCGCACTGGTCTGGGTGTACCAGTGTGTGTATAACTTGCTGTAGTCAGTTGGCCAGTACCTTTGCAAGTATCTTGGCCTCGCAGTTTATTAGGGAGATGGGTCTGTAGGAGCTGCACTTGTCAGGTGGTTTATCCGCTTTTGGTAAAACTATTATCGTGGCTTTCCTAAGGTCTGGCGGGAGGCAACTCAGTGAATGTGAGTGTTGAAAAAGGCGTAGCAGGTGCGGGGAGATTACATTCGTGCCAATTTTCTTCCATATTTCGACTGGGAAGCCGTTTGGACCTGGGGTTTTCCCTGATTCGAGTTCTGACATTGCCTGGGTTATTTCTTCCTCTGTGATTTCTTGTTCTAATATGTTGAGCTATTGCACACTTAAAGTAGGGAGAGTGATTTCATCCAGAATATCAGTCGATAGCGGTGAGGATGGTGCTCTGTACAGTTCTGTATAGTACTTTGCGAACCCCTCGGCTATGTCCTGGTCTGTTACCAGTGGATCTGGTCCTTCCGTCATCAGTTTCCTGACTTGGGTAAGGCCCAGCTCCCTACGTTCTAGCCATGCTAGTATTTTCCCGGCCTTGTCCCCTGTCTTGTATACCCTTGCTCGCATCACTGTATGTGCTTGTTTAGCGTTATCTAAAGTTATGTGTTGCAGCTGTTTTTGCGCTAATTGTAGCGTACGGTGTGTAATGGGTTATATGCTCAACTTCAGCATTCTGTACCTTTGTTTCGGCTTTGCGTATTGCTTCTAGATGTTTCTTTTTGTGGGCTGAGGTCCAGGCTATGATTTCACCTCTTAATACCGTCTTTAGAGCCTCCCATAGTGTTACCGGGCTGTCTACAGAGCCAATATTCAATTCAAAGTACGATTCGGTGACCTTTTGAATATGTTCTACCAGTTCTGGGAATCCTAGGTAGTAACCATTTAATCTCCAACTGGGTGGGGGAGTTGATCTGTTGGTCTTAATCGTTATTGTGAATGGAGAGTGATCCGATATGCCTCTGGGGAGTAGGTGTGCCTCACATGCTTCATGTATATTGTTTAATGGTAGGAAGAAATAATCTAACCGGGACAGTGAGGCATGAGCTCCAGAGTGATACGAGTATTCTCTTTCGTTGGGGTGCAATGATCTCCATATGTCTTGCAGCCCCAGAGCATTAGTGAATGTGGCGAGTTTAGTGCGTGTTTCTGGATTTCTGGACCTTACATGTGTTATATCAATGTCTATATTCATTACTTCATTGAAGTCTCCCCCAATTAGTGTAAGATCTGCAGAGTTGGTAGCAAGTAGGGGCGTAATGTCATTGGTCAGAGAGGTTAGCAGATTGGGTGGTGGATATACAGCAGTCATGGATATAGTGCGTTCCCAGAGGGTTCCTGTTGTGTGTACGAATCTGTGTCCTGTGTAACAGTGATGGGTATATATGGAAGTCTTTTGTGTACTAGGATTAATACCCCTCGCAATCCCATTGTGAAACCGGCGTGTAATGCCAATTTATAGTTCGAATGTTTAAATAGTGTGCACTTTGTACCAGCGAGATGTGTCTCCGTTAGGAAAGCTATGTTTGGGGAGTTTCGGTTCAATGCCTGCAGGACCAGTCGCCTTTTGATGCTATTACCAAGCCTGTTTACATTCCATGTCATCAGCCGGATGGTTCTATTTCTGTTCATGTTGGAGGTCGCTGCCATTTGAGCTGTGTGACTATAGTGATGCTGTGTTGGGTGTCTAGAGATGCTGCGTGATACAGCGGCCCGTTCAGGGATTGGTCATGGTCGTGCGTAAGGTGGTTATCTGCCGGGACATATGTACTCCTGTGTTTTGCGTGGCTTATTAGTAAGGAAGCTGTTGCCATGCTTGTGTTGGAACTGGTGCGGTGTTTAACATTACAACTTTGAACCCCCCACCCCATACTCCACCCAACTTGAAGCATCTGTCGCCCAATATAATAAATTCAACACACTGTCAAAAGGACAGTCAACTCATTAACTAATAACTATTACCTAATGTTCTTTTCTCTACTCGTTCTGCCACACCACCCAAATTGTTCACAATCCTCACAGAGTTCGGGATCGTAGGTGGTGGCTCTTAGGGGCCCTCTGCTTACATCATGTCCCTTTGACGGATTTACAGCAAAGTGTGAACAGGATTTCACAGTACCCTTGCATGCATGTCTGGCGCGTGCCCTGGTGTAGTCTCGCTGGGTGTACATCTGTTGTCCTACCTGGTTTAATGCGTCAATTTTCTATTTCTTGAGCCGGACCATTCGGTCCCGGTCGAGGGGGGAGCCGCCCTCGTTGCCCTCTGTCTCCTGGAAGTCTGGGCCTGCCCCCAGAGTCCGGGATCCCCGAATCCCAATTCCCGGCGATGTGTGTCTCAGCCCATTTCCAGGCCTCTTCTGGGTCCGTAAAGTGCACCGTGGTGCCGTTGTGCTGGATCTTGAGTTGTGCCGGGAAAAGCAGTCCATATTTGACGTTCATAGAGTGCAGTTTCCTCTTTAGATGTTCAAAGGATTGCCTGGCTTTTTGCACTTCCCGGGTGTAGTCCGGGAAGAACGCGATTTTGGAGCCGTTGTATGTAGTCGGGCCTCCAGATCGGGCCATCTGCAGTATCGCGTCTCTGTCTCGGTAGTTCAATAGTTTTGCGATGAGGTTCCTCGGGGGGGCCCCAGGTATTGGATGTCCTGATGGTACTCGGTGGGCTCTCTCTATTGAAAAGAAATTGGAGAAGGATTTCGGTGCCGCCAAGTCCGCTAGCAATTGCTCGAGACAGAGCTCCATACTGGGACCTTCTGCTCCTTCCGGCAGTCCCAAAATGCAAATATTGTTACGGCGTGATCTTCCCTCTCGCTCCTCCACTCGTGCCTCCAGAGATTTTAGACGTGTGATTGCCTGTGATAGTTGCAGGTGGACCCCGCCAAGATCATTCTCCACGTTCGAGACTCTCTGTTCTACTTCCCCTGTGCGAGAGGAAAGCTTTTGGAGGTCGAGTCGGAGGAACGAGACCTCTGCTGAGATGCCGTCCATTTTTTTCTCCATTGAGGAGCGAGAAGTAGCGATGGCGGCCATCACGTCCTTTAACGTCAGGTCTCCAGCCTCAGGCGGGGAGGCTGTCGGTGGTTCCACCTCCATTGCAGTGGTGGGGGTGCTAGATGCGTATTGGTCCATGGTGCTTTGCGTGGTACCCTGTTTTGTTTTATCTTTGCCCATGGTGCCCCCTGCTCGTCTCACACGGTGGGGATGCACCTTACAAGGTTGCGGTGCAGCAGGATGTGTCTGGGGCACCAGCGCTTGTCTCACCCCTCGACACAGTCGTGCGTGTGTCTCCGGCACTGCGGAGGTCCAGTTGGCAATCTAGGGTCCCGCCGGGTCAGTGCACGCTTGCGTTCCGCAGGCCCGCATGGAGGAGCTGGCTCTGGGTCCCTCCTCCCCTCCTCGTAGTGCTTCGGCGGCCCGTGTCCTCCTCAGTCGTTGGCCGCGGCGGCCATTTTGACGGTCATTTCCTCACGCCCAGGGGGCCTCCGGGTTTGTCGAAGTAGATGCTGAGCGGATTTCATCCGGGAGTCAGGATTTATTCCAGGGGTGCTATACTGCTTTAGGTCAGCTCGGGTGTCTTTCCAGGCCGATTCGGTCCGTCCAAAGGATATTTAAACAGGATATCGCGGGCGGCCAGAGGGAGCTCACGGGACTTGCGTCCTTGCTGCTCGCATGCTGGCCACGCCCCTCATCCATGACATTCTCATCCATGCAGAGACCAGTGCTGAGCACATGCACCGACTAGCAGCAGCCCTCGACTGACTAGATACAGCCGGCTGGACCATCCTCAAGGAAAAGTGTGAATTTCTCAAGGAAGAGCTGACCTTTTTCGGCTACGTGCTTAACAGTAAGGGCATGTCAGCAAACCCCCCTCAAGGTTGCAGATATCAAGGGAGCCACACCAACCACCACACCCACGGAAGTGCACAGTTTTTCAGGAATGGCAACATACTGTGGGAGGTTTATAAACAACCTCTACACAGTTTTGGAACCACTGCAAGCCTGGACCAAATCAGCTGCTAAATGGGAATGGAGCAAACACTGTCAAGAAGCTTTTGAGTGCAACAAAGAGTCCCTGTCTGCCGTAACCACTATGATATACTACGACACCTGCTTACAGACAGAACTATACATACATGCAAGCCCAGTCAGACTGGGAGCTATTTTGGTCCAAAATGTCCCTTCAGGTGGAATACAACCGGTGGTGTATGCATACCGGGCACTGAACTCCACGGAGCAACGTTATTCCCACATTGATTAAGAGGCCGTTGCTGTACTGTGGGGGTGCAGAGATTTTCACCTGTACTTGTAGGGATGGACGTTCAGACATACATGGATCATAAGCCGCTAATTCCCATTTTCACAGGCTCAGCACTATACCCCCCGGCAAGGATTGGAAAGTGGCTGCTACATTTACAATAATATGATTTTTATCTCATATACCAAGCAGGAACCGACAACCATGCAGATTTCCTGTCCAGGCAACCCTGCGCCGCAACGGCGACTGAAGTAACAAATTACACAGAGACAAAGGAGCACATCTGCCGGATCATACAAGCCATGAATCCAAAGACTGTCACTCTGGCTGATGTGATGGCAGTAACGAACGATGATCCATGCTGTGACTTGGTGAAAAATGAGATACTGGCAGGGAGGGGGGAATTCCTTTTTGCAGAATAACCACAACTGCAGCAAAGCAGCAACAGACTTCCTTGCAGGGGTATTTAAAGTTTGCCACAAACTATCCATCACAAGTGAGGGGCTCATATTGCAGGGCACACACATCCTAGTACCACTCAGTGTATAAGACAGGATCATCACGCTCGCATGCAACTGGCATCAGGGTATCGTCAGAATAAATGTGCGAATATGGAAAAGAGTGTGGTTCCCAAAAGTGGATGCCAAAGTGGAAAGCAGTGTGTTGGCATGTCACCCATACCAGTCCACAGGCGCACCCCGGAGACCATAGCCAATCCAGTCACCCCCGAGAGGCACCTCACAATGGGAGGCATTAAGCATTGAGTTCTGCTCTGTACAGGAAGGGACTTATCTCCTAGTAGCCATCGATGACTATTACCACTATCCGGAAGTGGAATTCACCATCAATGGCAGCGGAAGCGGTGCTGCCAGCACTTGAGAAGATATCTGTGACACAGGGGCACCCAAATCCATAAAGAGTGACAACGGGCCCCCATTCCAATGCAGAAAATGTGCAAAGTATTTGGATGACCTCCACGTACACCATCACCTCATCACACCGATGGCCCCAAGCAAACAGGGATGCCGAGTGGTTCATGAGGATAATCAACCAGTTCCTCAGGATCGTGAAAACTCAAAATGCCCCATGGAAATTTGAGCTATACTGTTTCCTTAGAAACTACAGACTAACACTGCATGCATCAACTGAACCCCCACCCCCTGGCGGATGTCATGTATGGCACCAAGCACAAATCGTCCATACCGCACCACCGCTACAAGTAAGCGAAGGTACTACACCAAAGGCACATACATGCAAAGAGAATCAAAGCGAATTTACAGATGTGTGTCAAACAACGGGCCAAGGAGTCCCACCATAAGGTTGGGTATCAGGTGTTAGTCCTCCAGAACACCATAAGATCAAAATTAGGCAGCCCTTTCGACACCACTGCCTGGACAGTAACCCGACAGAAGGGATCCATGATAACAGCTGGGCGAGGCAGCCAGACAATAAGAAGGAATGCATCATAGTTCAAGAGATCCCCTGCGACCATGTGGAGAGCGAAGCACGACCAAACAGACACCAGGGGCAGAGAGGAAGAAGAGACCATCGGAGTCGGCCATGATCAGGAGGAAAGAATGGGACACAGCCCCAGCTCCGACAGCTGGGCAAAAGCAACTCAGCGAGCAGCCCTAGCCCCAGAGCAAACACAAGCGGCAAGCACCCCACATGAGAAGGCAGCATGGCAGCACAACGGGTACCACCTGAGGGGGCAGCACCCAGCCCCCCAGGAAAATGAAGTGACTGTGTGTTAATCTGGGACTGTAATGTGAAAAACAACAACAAGGGCGAATTTATATATAGCTGTCATGTGGGCAAAGAAGAGGGATGTTGTATTCATAACAGGTCACCGCATACAGCTGGACGTGTGATTAAACGGCAGGACGGCAGGACTTCCCGGAGGAGGCTGGCCGTTACGGGCCGACAGCAAATCAGGCTGTGGCAGGAACACGCGGTTCCCAACGTCACAGCAGAATCCTGCTCAGTAGAAGCTGATTTTGCAATAAAGTTTGCTTTGTAGACTTTTTAAAAAAAATGTTTTTTTGAAAGTGGAATGCAGATTCAGGAATCGTGCCATTTAGCACACCGGAAGTACCGAACACGTCATCTGCCAAAGCTAATTTACTCCACTATCAAATTGTACACTCACATGAAAAAACATGTGTTTTGTTCACTTTTCAAGTGCAAATTGCTAACAGGGGTATTTTCCGTATTCGTGTGTTCTGGGATAGACATGTCATAATGTTGATAGCATAAAGTACGTTACTGGTAGGTAATAATTGGTTTGCCCGTGTAGCTGTTCTCTCAAGGGATAGCCCAGTGTTGCGTATCTGTATTCCGGAGGGCCCCGCACTTGGGGCTGGCTCTGGTCCAGGAGGCCGCGCGGCCTAGGGCGCGGCATCAGCAGGAGCGCGGACAAACAGACACACACACGCTGGACTGTGTTCGCCCGGAACTGCCTCCCACTGTCGGGGGCGGGGCTTTTATTAGGCGGCCCTATGCACCGCGCTGCGGGACGTAGGGCGGATATAACATTCCTCCTTTATTTCAAATAAACTTAACATCAACACAATCAACATACTCAACTTCAACCTCCTGACACAGTTCTCTTTTCACACTGTACCAGCTCCCCCTTGTGTGGGATGCCTGGCGACTGTGTCCTGCTCAACATATATAGTCATTTAGCCTCGCAGGCGGCCTCGCGTTGGTTTTCAGACCATACCGCTTCACCTGGGGGCTGTCCCCGCTCGGCTCGTGAATCTGCTCACCTTCACTGTGTGTGTCCCCACTGCCGGGCAGGCTCTCTGACTGCCAGCTGCGGTCCCATGCGGCTTCTTCCTCTGGGTCTTGTGCCGGCTCTTCGCTGTCCTGTTGTAAGTTGTCGTCGTCTTGAGGGCCCTCGCGATCCGTCCAGAGAGTGCAGGGCACGGGCTTGAACCAGGAGGCATTCCTTGTCACTTTCCGGCGTCCCCGGGTCACAGTTATCATGGTCCCGCGCCGGTTGCTGACAGTCCATGGCAGTTCCTCGTACCTGGTGTCTAGCTTGGACTTTGTGGGGTTTCGTAACATGATGACTTGGTCACCCACTTGATGGTCGGGCGGCCTTGCTCTTCTTTTGGCACTCATGTGAGCATTGGCACGTCTTCTCCTCATTTCCATGCGGGCATTATCAACGTCATCGGGGGTCCTGCTTGGGTGATGGGGAATCGACGATCTGATGATTGTTCCGAACATGAGGTCAGCAGGTGGAATGCCCGTGGTGCTGTGTGGGGTGACCCGATAGTTCCGCAGGAACCGGTATAGGTCGATCTTCCACGGGCTGGCGTTTGCCCTTGATACTCTTAGCACCTTATTGATGGTCCTCATAAAACGCTCGACGTCCCCATTGGCCTGTGGCCACCTTGGCATGATGTGGTGGTATTTTATACCCAGTTCCTGTAGATATAGCCTGAATTCTTCCCCTGTGAACGGGGGTCCATTGTCACTCTTGATAGTTGTGGGCAGACCATGAGTGGCAAACATCTTTTCTATCACCGGGATGACCACTTCTGCGGCGGTGGACTCCAGTATATCGACTTCTGGATAGCGTGAGTGATCATCGATTGCCACCAGTAGATGTAGGCCCTCTCTGATTTTGCAAAAATCAATACTGATCAACTGACCATCGTGCACGGCCGCGCTCGGCCGACAGAATCGGTTCTGGATCTGGGGGCCCACCCGTTATTTGGCAGGGCAAGCATGTGTTTACTAGGCCTTCGACACGATCGTCGATATGAGGGAACCACACCCTGTGTCTGACCCGGGCCTTTGTTCTTGCGAGACCTTGGTGTCCTTCATGTGCTAAGGCTACTATCCTGTCTTGCAACTTTGGGGGTATGATTATACTATCTCCCCTTAGCAGCAGCCCTCCTTCGGTGATTGAGAGGTCCTGTCGAACCGTGAACATGCCAGATAGGAACTCCCTAGCCCCCTCTGTTCTGTTGCGGGTGTGCGTCATGAATTCCTTCCAGTTTCCTGACATGATGGCATCTTTTACCAGGTCGCAACAGGGGTCATTCTGGGTTTCTGTTGCAATGTCCTCAATGTTTACAGCTTTGAGCCTCATGGCCCGAACCACTTGGCAAATGTGTTCCTCCGTTTCTTCGGCGATCAGAACTTCCTGCTGAGTTGCTGGTCGTGGGTGTCTCGAAAGGAAGTCCGCCGGGTTGCCACTGCCCGGCTGATAGACAAGTTCGAAATCATATTGCTGGAGGTGTAGCAGCCACTTGGTGATTCTGGCCGGTGGGTGCGCCGATGACCCGATGAAGATTGGTATTAGGGGCTTGTGGTCAGTGATTGCCGTGAACCTGCGCCCATACAGGTACACCCCCATAGTACGGCAATGGCCTCCTTCTCTATGTGGGAGTACCTTTGTTCCGTTGCTGTGAGTGCCCTGGATGCATATGCGATCGGTCTTTTCTCGCCCTCCTTTGTGACCTGCATCAGGATTGCTCCAAGTCCTACTGGGCTGGCATCCACGAATAGTTCTGTCGGGAGGTCCGTGTCGTAGTAGGCCATCTTGGTTTCAGTCGACAGGGAGTCTTTAATGCTCTCAAAGGCTTCCTGGCATTTCTGCCCCCAGTCCCACTTAGTGCTGACCTTTGTTAGTTTGCGTAGCGGTTCAGATAGGGTTGCTAGGTTTCGAATGAATCTGCCACAGTATGTGGCCATTCTCAGAAAACTGCGTACTCCGGTGGGGGTCACCGGGGGACTAGCAGCTTGGATGTCCGCCACTTTTTGTGGATCAGGTGAGATGCCGGTGCGGTCAAATTCGTACCCAAAAAAAGTGATTTCCGATTTTAGGAACTCACACTTTTCTCGATGGATTGTGAGTCCGGCTTCTTCCAGCCTGCCCAGGAGGGTCTTGAGTCTCGTGATGTGTTCCTTGGTGTCTGGCGCATGTATTAGGATGTCATCACTCACGTTCAATACCCCTGGTATGCCTCTGATGACCTCCTGGATAGTCTGTTGAAAAACTTCTGTGGCCGATGAGATGCCGAAACTCAGGCGCTTGTACCTCCTCAGGCCTAGGTGGGTTGAAAAGGTGGTAATGTAGCGCGACTCTCTGTGGAGCTTGAGTTGGTGGTACCCCGCCTTTAGGTCCACCTTCGAGAACACACATGACCCGGTGAGGTCGGTGATGATTTCATCGATTGTTGGTGTTATGTGTCGTTCCCTTTTTATGGCCGCACTGGGCAGGCGCATGTCAATGCAGATCCGGACTTTTCCGGGCTGTTTGGGCTTCCTGGTGACCACCATCGGGGAGACCCACGGCGTTGGTCCCGTGACCTCTTCAATGATGCCGGCAGCTTCCAGTGTCCTTAGCTCTTTCTCTACCTGTTCCCTCATGTGGAACGGTGTCCTCCGGTGTCTCACCGCACGTGGTTGTACTGATTGATCAATGTGTAATTTGATGGTCTTGCCCTTGAGACAGCCTATCCCCTTCTGTAGCTTGGGGTGTTGCTTGAGAAAGTTCTCGACTTCGGTTGCATTGTCAATCTGGCAGATGAATTTGACCACGCCCAAGTCTTCAGCCGCATCTCCGCTCAGTAGGCTTTCGATTCCTGCCTTCACGACATATATCTTTGACCACACCTTATGTTTGCCATGTTCAAGAGTGGTGCGGAACATCCCGATAAATGGCAGGGGCCTCTGGCTGCCGTAGGCAAACAGACGGGTGTCTGTGGTTTTGAGTTCAGGTGGTATGTTAGGGTTTGGAAGACACTGGATGGCATGACGTTTACCGAGGCTCCCGTGTCGATGGTCATCTGTACATTCTGGCCTTGGATGGTGACCGTGCATTTGCGTCGCCTGGCGGTTCTTGACGGTGGTACTGGACCCTGGTTTACTGTAGATACCAGGTATACCTTCCGGCCCTTTCCTTCGCTCTCCGTGCCTGCCGTTTGCCGTAGGGCTGAGAGATCATCCCCTTCCTCTTCTGTCGAGGAGTTGACTACAGCAACCCTCCTTGCGCTGGCTTGCTTCTTTTTTTTCGATGACCCCTTTTCCTGAGAGCCTTGCGGGGGCTGCAGCGGCATGTTCGCTGATCTGCACACTTTCGCGTAGTGATCCTTCCTGCTGCACGCTCCGCACGTGGTGCCTTGTGCCGGACAGTTTCGCCTTCCGTGTCTTTGGCCACCACACCACCCACATACCTTGGGTCCGGGTACTCGAGGTTGCCACCTGTTCTGGGTGTGGCTGCCGCCAGCTTCACCTCTCGTAAATTGTCTGTCGGAGATCTGGGCGACCATTGCTGTGGAGAGGGACGGCTGCAGTTTCTGTAGTGTTGCTTCCATGTTGGCGGCCCTGGAGTGGGCAAGCTCTCTCTGTCGACCCAATTCCAGGATGCGTTGTAGAGGTATGCCTTTCTCACTGAGTACGAGCCGCCTCAGCTTCTCCGAGTGTATGCCATTTATGATTTGTCTTCTAATCTCCCTCTCAGTGTTCGTGAACTCACACGACATGGCCAGTTTCCTCAGCCTCGTGTGGTAGGCGTCTAGAGTCTCATCAGTGGCCTGGATGGTCGTGCAAAAGATGAAGGTCTCATAGTCTGGATTCAGTTGTGGGAGAAAGTGTGCCGTTAAAGCGTCCTTTGCACTCAGGTATGCGTCTTGGCCATCATCAATGTTCAGGGAGTTGAAGATGCGTAGTACCTCGTCGCCCACACTGAGGAGTAGATGAGCTTTCATCTTTCTGGATGACGTGATATCCTTGCAATCCATGGCCATCTCGAACTTTTGTAGCCATAACTGCCATCTGGGTCCACTGGACGATGGGTCAGTGAACGGATCGAAGGGTTGTACCAGCGTCGACGAACTGCCCTGTGTGCGGGGTGGTGGCGACGCCATCGACAGGTTTGCCGCGATCCTGGACGGCGTGGAGGGTCCAGGAGTTGATGTCCCAGCCGCCATGGTGTCACGTACCTTCGATTTGTTGTTTGTGCTGTCTTACTGGCCAGATGTTGTCCTGCCTTATGGGTTTGTGCGCACTTTGCAGTGAGGAATGTTCTTTCGTGGTGAATGTGCCCACTGGCACTTGTGCGCCGTCCGATGGGCGCCTTGTGGCATGTGCGCCATGCGAGAGAAAGAGAAAAAAAAGTTCTCGACCCCCCCTGGGAGAGGGCTTGAGAAAAAAAAAATGTGGTTTTTTTTTGGGGTGGGGCTCACGTGGTCTCTGTGGCCCCCACCGGGTGTCCAAAAATTCGTTCGGGGCGTCCGTGGGGCATCCGCGTGTTAATTGCTCTTGAGCGCGTGGTTGCTTGTTCACTTTCTCGTCGCCATTGTTGCGTATCTGTATTCCGGAGGGCCCCGCACGTGGGGCTGGCTCCGGTCCAGGAGGCCGCGCGGCCTAGGGCGCGGCATCAGCTGGAGCGCGGACAAACAGACACACACATGCTGGACTGTGTTTGCCCGGAACTGCCTCCCACTGTCAGGGGCGGGGCTTTTATTAGGCGGCCCTACGTCACCGCGCTGCGGGACGTAGGGCGGATATAACACCCAGAATGTGAATAATTATTTTCCGGCTCTTTAAAACAGCCGAGCTAGACAGTCTCTTAGAGCTACAGCACTTAAGATTTTATTTATTTACTTGCTGTTTGGAATGTGTGCATTCTGATTACACTGTCTATCTGTAGGGGCCTGCGTTTTGCCATCTTTTATAAATGCATGTCAGTGTGATTAATTATCAAAGAATGTAGTGTATAATTGGCACAGGATGTTTAGGGAAATATCATCTTTGTTTTGTAATTAATCTTTATATTACATTTCCTGAAGCAGCAAATACAATATGCAAAATGAAAACAAGGAAGGTCTGAAAGGGTGCGGAAAATTGCAGGCGGGATGATGAGAGAGTACAGCAGCAAGAAGACAATAACGGTTAATTGACAAACTGCATTGCGTAATCTCATGTGAATGAACCATCGATAAAAGAAATTCCCCTCTAGGATAAAAATGGGTGCTCAGGCGGTCGACTAATGAAGAAACAGTCTAAAACCTGGCAAGCAGACACAGTATATGCAAACAATTCATTAGTAAGCAGATTGCATGAAAATCACATTGACCACACCAATATGCATTCCTAGATAACTAGTGGAAGACGAGGAGGGAGCATAGTGCTTGATGCAGTCAATGCAAAGCAGACATGCATTGACAAAGCCAACAGTTCTGGCTTTTGTGTGTAGGCATGGGATAGGCATTTGCAAGGCACTACCATAATCCTACTACCTGGCAATAAGAGGACAACTGCTGGAAAATGGTGTGATGACCTAGCCATATGAGAGCAGCACCTATACAGAAGCCAAAAATGTTGGCTTTGTCCATGTTTGTTTTGACCAGAACTTCAGTGCAAGCAACAGATATGGATTACGTGGTGTAAGGTACACTTTGTTAGGACATTTTTTACACCAGTAGCACATTTAGGACTTGGCGTTAAACCAGTAGCACATTTACAAGTAAAATTCAATAATTAACTCTCAACAGACTGCTTGGAATGTTATGTTATGTTAATATATTTATACCGCGTCAAAGCCCGTAGGCATCCAGGCGCCGAGAGCAAGAATACTGTAGCAAGAACTACCACAGAATTACTCTAAAAGAAAGAGATAGGTTTTTAGTTGTTTGCGGAAAGTAAGGAGGTCTGAAGTTTTACGCAAGAATGTTGGCAGAGCATTCCATGCTTTAGCTCCTTGGAGGTGGAAGGCTCTACCCGTACCTCGGGTGCGTTTCACTCGATGTTGTTTAAGGAGATTGGCGTCTGCTGACCTGAGATTTCTCTTCGGCTGGTAAATGCCAATGATATCTTTGAGGTATGCCGGAGCGCTGCCAAAGATACATTTGTGGCATGTGGTCATCAATTTAAATTGGATTCTATTTTTTACCGGGAGCCAGTGTAATTTTTTTCTGCCTATCGATGTGGGTTCGGAGTACTTCATTTTGAAAATGACGCGAATAGCCTTATTTTGGATTTTTTGTAACTCTTGGATGTCTGCATTGCTTGCTCCACCCAAGAGTGCATTGCAATAATCAATGCGAGGCAAAATAACGGCTCTCACAAGTTTCGTGCGATTCTCGACCGAGACTAGAGGAGCGATTTGCCTAAGCACTTTAAGGTAGTAATTGGTACTGATGGTAATAGCTGCGACATGGGCTTGGCAGTCGACTTCGCTATTCATATATGTACCCAAAGTTTTCACTTTCCGAACCGTATTGATAAAACTACCATCGATAGTGAAACCCACGTACTCTTGTCCCAGCTTAGTTTGTGCCTGTCGTGAGCCAAAAATCATAAGATCTGTCTTCATAGCGTTCAGGCATAACCAATTGGTGGACATCCATTGTTTTATCGATTGGTAGACTATGTTTATTGCGCCTTGATCTAAGTCATAATCTCCAGTGATGTTAAGAACCAGTTGGAAATCATCTGCGTAGTTACAAAAGAAGGTCTGTAAGAGACCTAAGTCGTAGCAGAGAGGGAAGATGTATATATTAAACAGCAATGGAGATAGACAAGCCCCCTGGGGCACGCCACAAGTAATGGTTTGTGGCCCAGAAGAGCTGTCTCCCCAATGTACCCGTGACTGACGACCCTCAAGAAATGCTCTCAACCAAGTGGTAGCATTCTCAGAAAGGCCCCCAACAAACTTCATTCTGTTAAGTAAAATTTTGTGGTCAAGCAAGTCAAAGGCTGCCGATAGGTCTAACAACATCAGCAGCCCTGACTTGCTACTATCCAGTCTTGAGAGCATATGCGTCTGCAAGTCCAGGAGCGCACTTTCAGTGCCGTGGTTGCTTCTAAATCCAGATTGCTTAGGGTGCAAGATGCCAGCCATCTGGACGTGGGCTTGAAGCTGGATAGTAGCTATTTTATCGATAAATTTAAAAAAAAAAACAGGGTATTTGTGATAGGCCTTAAGTTGGCCGCATCCGTGGGGTCAAGGCCTGCTTTCTTCAGCAGAGGTGAAACTGCTACGTTTTTTTATGGTTTTGGGAATTACGCCTGTTCTAAAGGAGGCATTTGTGAATCTACAAAGAAAAGGAGCAAAAAGCTCCTTATATTCCAGGATGAATTTGGACGGGAGTAGTTCGCCGGGGCAATTGGTGGGGTGCATTGACTTCAGAATATTAAGGATATCAGCCACAGAGGATGCTGTGAAGGAAAAACCCAAAGTGGAACCTAATAAAGCATCTCGGCTAGATGTAAAGCTGAGCTGAGTTTGGGGTGATTGTGCAGAAGCATAGTATGTCTCGGTGGGCATAGAGGGCGAGGTCACTGATGTCTCGGATTTAATTTTATCTTGGGCTTTCAAAAGTTTGGCTGCGAAGGCCTTTTGTACCCGTTCGCAGTCATCATTAGTAGGATTTATAGGGAGGCAGCAGGCCTCTGGTTTCTCCCAGGATTTGAAAAGACGAAAAAGTTCCTTCGTCTCATCTCCAGCTGAACTGATTTGGTTATTGTAAAAAGTTTTTTTAGCCTCAACAATTGCTGCCTTATATTGTTTCTCTTTTTGTTTCCAGATCGCCAAATTGATGGAGGATCGGTCTTTTTGCCAGGTGTGCTCGGCTTGTCTTTTAATCGCCTTAAGTTCCGCTAGAGAGGGGGAGAACCACTTGTGGCGATTTGGAAGATCTCTAACTAACTTGTCTTTCATGGGAGCGGATTTGTCAAGCATTTTAGTGATCTCTTGGTTATAATTATTTATAAGTGTTTCCGGATCATCAAAGTCCGTGGTTTTATTGATTAGAGTCTGCATACATTCGGCCAGAATCGGCTGGGAAATGTTTTTAAAGTTTCGGGCTTTCACTTTGTGTGTAGGTACGTGCTTTCTATGTGTTAAAGCGGGAAGTTTCAAAGTGAATGAAATGGTGGAATGATCTGACCAGATACATGGTCTGGTCATCACATCTTTAATCTGAATATTATTAGTGCCAATCCAATCCAAAATGTGGCCTTTATTATGGGTAGGTTCCACCTTTTGAATAGTAATCTGATTGTTATTTAGCATTTTTTCTAAGGCTAGTGCTTTTTTGTCTTTTTTATCATTTTTCCAGCGATTGAAATCTCCTAACACGACCAAACCAGTGTTGGTGGTCGACATGGGTGCTAATATGTTGACAATATTTTCATTGAAGCCCTTGTCGACGTCAGGGGGCCTATAGAGGAGAACTAAATTCAGGGTAAAGTTCGGGTTGCAGTTCATCTTAATGTGAATAATATCGCTCCCAGGACATTCGATTTTCGCCTCGTAGAAACCCAGTGATTTTTTGCATAAAATAGCAACTCCACCACCTACAGTCCCTTCACTATGCTTCCCAAGGAAGACATATCCTGGAGGTATGATCTGTTCTATGGTAGGGCCATGTGAGTCGGTGAGCCATGTCTCAGTGAGACACATAACGTCCAGTTTGTGTTCCTGAACGTAGTCGTAAATATTTAATGCATGTTTAACTGCAGAACGTGTATTCAAGAGTGTAATGGAGAGTGGGACGGGTGCAGCGGGATGGCTGTGTAGTATTGAGGTGGGTAGGACGTCAGTATGAGTTTTGGGAGCATTATTATGAAATGCAGAGGTAGGGGTCTTACTTTGCATTTTTTGACGACGATATGTTGGGAGACAACAGAGTTCAGAGTCCAACACGTCTCTGCACGTCTCTGCACGGACCCGCACAGACTCGCAGTTCGTTCGCGCAGGCGCGTTCGCGCCGGAGGACGAAATAAGTGGAGAGCGCAGGAAACTACAATCCTGATGGGATTTGTAGTTCCGTGCGCCTCTTCACTCGTGTGCGTCGTAAAATGAGACAGTCACACGCTTATTTACAGAATTTAACAGAAAGCAGTCATCCACTTCGACCAAAATGCACAAGCAGCAATTCAAGTTTAAAAGTAATTAAATGCTAATGTTAAAATGTTAAAATGTACAGTTTAAAATTCAGTTTTAAGAAAAGATTCTATCTAGGCAACTAACTGTATTTAGTTGCGCACAGTAAGCACAGTTAGAGTAAAGTTTGTTGTTACTTCTTGTAAAAGTTAACTCGTAGATCTTAGGGGGATGTGTTGTGTGGTGGGGCAGGGAGTAGTGGCTGGGAATGGTCATAGGGATTAGCACGTTTATAGGCAGTGTGGTAAATCAGAAGGCCTCAGACAAAGAGGTGGCATTTCAACTTGAGCGTTTTATTTAACAAAAAGGAAAATAACCTTACCCTACATTAAAGGGTTTGCCCCACCTAACTGAATTCTAACTTGGGTGCTTGTCGTCAGGGTGGTTGTCAACTTAAGTGTCCATCCTATGTCTAAAAATCTCCTACTCCGACCCTACCACTAATAAAAGATACTCTAAACAACAGAAGATCACCAGGAGAATGACTTGCTTCTCTTGGTTCACCTTTAGGGCTGTTTTCTAATAGTTCTGAAATAGCTTCTGATTCAACAAAAGGTGGGACCAGGACAATGACTTTCTTCTCCTGGTCAAACTGCATCAGTCTTAAAGCTTGTTTTCGGATAGTCTCTGGTGACAGCCTTCAAGAGCGTTTGTAGTTCCTCCCAGGGACTTTGCTTGGCTTGACCAGATGTCCAAGAGTTCTTCCTTTTCAATACAACAGTCTCAGGCAACCCTGGTCTTCTCTTTGAGCAATGAAACATGGGAGCTCACTCCCGAAGTATCCTTAGCTTCTACCACTATTTTTAACAGCACAATTGTTAAAGAGACCCCTCTTGTAACTTCCTTGGCTCTCAATGTCTCTCTTATGATTATTGTGAATGGGGAGATTTCTCCCGAGGCACTCTTCGCTTCTGCAATCTTTGAAACCATGAAACCATTTTTTATTGCTTTTGGTTTAACAAGGTAACGTGCAGACTTGCATATCAATGTATTACTTTAACATAACACAGTTACGTCTGCTAACCTTCCCATCCCCTCAAATCCCCTCACACGCCTACTGCATACAATAGTACAACAACTTTACAACTGAATCTGATGCATCCACGTTTCTAAGACTATACACATTCCGTACACTCCCCATCAGCCAACATCCTGACACCCAGTTATGTCTATCACCATCTGCCTCCTGGCCTCCAATCCCATAGTGCTCTGTTCCGAGTCATGGCTGGCTGCTTCTTTCCAGTCCAGAATCTCTGCGTTCATCAATTTCAGGAGAACCGTCCACCACCCTCGCATCTCAGGTCCTTTTTGTGCTTTCCACCCCATCGCTATTCTGCGCTTTGCCAGAATGTATGCCAAATCTTTTAATTTAGTCACATATTTAGCTTTCTTTGGTCTTGCAAAGCCACCCAACAGACAGGCTTTTGGGGAACCAGTATGCAACATAATGCTTGCCCGCGCTAACGCCAGGGCTATCTCATCCCAAAATCGTCTTATATTCCCACAGGCCCAGAACATATGAACCAAATCCGCATTAACTAGCACTTCGGACAGGCTTGGGCTGCTGCGTGGCCCTATGTGTCACATACAATTGGATCTACTGTAATCTGGCATTTCTAGACACCTTTTTGTGATAAGGCAATGCTCCGACCACATTTCCTCTGACAATTGTTCCTGCAATTCCGCCTCCCAGCTCTGCCTGACCTGATCCATCCCACCTCCCATCCTAACCATCAACAGTTCGTATATTCTCGAGATCTCATGTTCTCCTTCTGAAACGTCGAAAAAAGCGCCTCTAGTTTTTCATCAACTTGTAAACCCTCTTCTGCTGCTCCCCAATTCAATCGGTGTACGTGAGGTGTTGTCCCGGATGTAGCACTGTATCTGCCGTCAATTCTCTGAAGTCTAAGGGCACCCCTTCTTTCAGCATATCACGCACCGTTGCAACTCCACTGGGCGCCCAATTCTTGCCCACATTTAATCTCATCTGCCTATCATCCCCATACAGTGTGACCAGTGGGATCTGAGGAGAATATGGGTCTACCCTCCCTAGTAGCTTGCAAGTCCGTTGCCATAATTCCCTCCCCAACTTCAATAATAGGTGCGGGCAAAAGTCACGAGGTGCCTTTATCCATATCACTTCTTTAAGAAAATATGGGGTTGCTGCTGCTTGCAACAACCGTGACTCCTGTGTCAGTTCATCTGACAACCATCTGGTCACAAACTGCAATTGGCTAGCGACAAAGTATACTTCGAAGTTGGGCACTTTTATTCCTCCTTGCTCATACGAATTCTGGAGTTTCTGTAATGATACCCTACATCTTGAGTCGTTCCACAGGAAGCTCCTGCATTTTACATTCAATTTCTGAAAAAAAGGCTTCAGGATAGCGTACAGGACATTGTTAAAACAATGAAGAAGCCTCGGCAGCACTACCATTTTTAACAGGGCTACCCATCCCATCATTGAAAATGGCAACTTGGCCCAAAAAGACATGGAATTCTCTATTTTGTCCACTGCTTTCTGTGTATTCTCTCTGTCTCTGTGCTCAGTCTTGGGATCATGATATATATCCACTCCTAGGTACTTGACCGTGTCCACCTCCCATTTAATCGGAAGCACTGGCAAAGTAAGCTCGGGTTGTCCTGCGTATTCTCCCAGGCGGAATAGGCTCGACTTCAGTGCATTTATTGTAATACCCGACAAGACCGCATATCGTTCTAACACATCTAGGATATACTGCAGATTGACCTCAGGGTGCTGCAGTTACAGAAGCATATCATCTGGGTACAATGAGAGGAAATGCATTCCTCCCAGCGTAGCGGTGCCCGCATCTATGTATTCTGCTCGGAGGCAGACCGCCAGTGGCTCCAATGCCAAAATGAACAATATCAGGGACCACCGGCAACCTTGTCTTGTGCTTTTGCCCAGTTGCCACTGTTCTGAAACAATTGTACCCATTTTAACTCTCACTATCGGCTCATTATATAGTAACTGCACCCACCTGATGCACGTGAGGCCCATACCAAATTTTCCTAGCACTGCTATAACCCAAGGCCATCTGACCGAGTCAAACGCCTTGACCACATGTAGCGAAGCCACAACCAAGTGGTGTGAGCTGCCTTTGGTATAATCTATTATGTGATGCAGTCTTCTCAGGTTACTCGTAATGCTCCTATGCGGGACATATCCCGTTTGATCCGGATGTTTTAACTTGGCAATGGAAGGTTTAAGCCTATTGGCCAATAGAGCCGTGGGTATCTTCCCATCTTGATTCAACAGTGACAGAGGCCTATATGAGCCACAGTCCGTAGCTGGCTTGCCTGGTTTCAAAAGGGGAATAATTATTGACTCTCTAAGTGACCCAGGTAGATGGCCTATGTGCAATGCCTCATTAAGCATTGTCATCAGTGGGGCTATGACCTGTGCTCTATATTTTTTGTAAAATTCACCTGGTAACCCGTCAGCTCCACAGAATTTGCACGTCAGCAGCTCACTTATAACTTGCTCTACTTTCTCTACTGTTATAGGGGCCTCCAATTTATATGCATCATCTCAGACATCGGGCACTCTGAGGTTTCCTCATATAATTTCCTATAATACTCATAGAAGCACTTATTTACCTCCTCCTGAGTCTCACACAGTGTCCTGTTTTTTCCCCACCAGTACTCTAATCGTTTCTCGTTTAGTCTCGCTCTTATATAGCCAGGCTAACAGTCACCCAGGCCTGTCCCCTTCTGCATGTTGTCGCTCCACATACTTCCTATAGCTCAACTTGCTTAGCCTGTCCCAGTGTTCCAAGCACTCCTTCTGCAGGCGAGCCACCTCTTGTGCCTTGTCTCGAGGACTGTCCTCCGCCACCTCAGTGGCTTCCAGTTTAGCCTCTGCTTTACTCAGATTCTGCTCAATTAGCTCTTGCATCCCTTTTGATTTTGCCAAAGCGGCCCCTCGCACCGCCACTTCAGACGCTTCCCACAATGTGCCTGCCGTCTCCACACTACCCGTGTTATCTACAAAATATTCCTTCACCTCTCCCCTCAGAGTCTTGCAAAATCCTGTACCTTAGAGCGCCTCAACCCTAAGCCTCCATGTTGGAATTCTGGCCCGGGGAGAAAGCAGCTGCCACGTGGCTGTAAGGGTGCTTGGTCCGATAGCACTCTCGCTTTGTATTCTGCTCCCGTAAACTGTCCCAATATTTACTCCCCAGTGAACACAAAATCCAACCTTGTGTAGAGGTTCTTGGAAGTGGTGTAGTGGGAGTATATCCTCTCATGGGGGCGCATTGCTCTCCATACATCAGACAGCTGGAATGCTTGCAATAACATGCTCAGGGCCTTAGCCGCTGGCGCTGGATGAGTGTATTTACCATCTGATCTATCTACCATCGGGTTAAGTGTACAGTTGAAATCCCCCCATAACAATGTTCCATCTCTGTAGGGGCCAATCTTGGGAAACAATGATTGGAAGTATGCTTTTGTGTTCAGCGCATATGTGTTGACAATACAAATCTCTATTCTCCACCAATCCCTGTAGTACCACCATTCTACCCTCCTCGTCTAGGGATGTTTGGAGGACTTTGACCGGGACTGTCAGCGCCACCCATATCAGGACCCCCCTGGCGTACGCCGAGTATGGTGTGCCAACCGTCAACCCACTCCACTTCTGTGTCAAGGTATTTAAGTTTTTCTTGGTGAGGTGTGTCTCTTGCAACATGGCAATATCTATCTTCTGACGTTTCAGATAAGACATTACCCGGTTACGTTTTATATAACTATTCAATCTCCTGACATTCCAGGATACTATTTTAGGTTCTCGCATTATGTTTCAGCATTTTGTTCATTTAAAGGTCTGTACATATTGCAACTCCAATAAACACCAAATATACATCTGGAGGCCCCCATTAACTTCCCCCTCACCCTCCTCCCAACATCAGCCCAGCTCGGTGTCACATGCTCAGGCCTTCCCATTTGTCGCCTCCTTCCCTGGATCATGTCCTGGTCCGTAAGGCGCAGTGGGCGGATACGTAACTGCTAGTATCCATGCAGTAGTACATTTCTGTGTGGTGTGGTCTAAAATGAGCACCATGTTGTTAGCACCTACTTTTAGCAACTCTTCTGTGCAATGTCTTCTGTCCAGCTTCTTCAGTACTGCTATAGCTGCTGTCTTCTACTTGCATTTATTCCTGACTACTTGGGTCAACGTCTTCTCCCGTGGACAAGTTCTGCCTGTCCATCCATTTTTGTACATCTTCAGGGTTGTCAAAAAAGAGATTGCAGAACTTATAGATCACATTCAGCTTGGCTTGGTACAACAGCATATATTTCTCATTAGCCTCTCTGTCTCCTCTTGACCACTATATAGCTCATTAGCTGTTTCTGGACCTGCAAGGTGTAGTCCAGGTCAGCTTTTATCGTGGCTGATGCCCGTTGGATAGTCCCACCCTTTGGAAAGTGCGCCAGAATCTTTTCCCTGTCATGGTAATTCAAAATCCAGGCTTTTATTGGCTTCAGTATGGCCCCTGGTTGTGGCCTTCTTGTCAATTCTCTGTGCTCCCTTTCTACCCTAAAGCCCTGGCTGAGGGCCCCATCAGCCGATCTCCTGCTGCAATAGGGTTTCGATGTATTACGTCGTATTTGCACCTTCTTCTCCCTCCGGGAGCCCAACAATACGTACATTGTTGCATCTGGCCCTCCCCTCCGCATCGTAAGCTCTGTCCTCCAGGTTACGCACCTGTTGGCGCAGTACTCTTTCTTCTGTGGTGTCCTTAAGGCCACTAGTATTCTCTAGCACTGTTTTTTCCAGCGTACCCGTACGTTCTGCGAGGGCCCTCACATCTTGTCTGAGCAAGGACACGTCAATGCTGATGGTGTCTATCTTGGCTTTGAGAGACTCTTTCAAAGAAGCTATGGCCGCCAGGATCTGCTGGTCTCCCTCCACAAGCTTCTGATCCTTTTGAGGTGTTGACGTTGCTTGGGGAGTACCCTCTGTTGAAGGTGCTGTCTTGGTACATGCTTTCAGGGTAAGTTGTTTCCCTTTGCTCTTCTGATGTTTGGATGCCATGACTGGTCGCCTCCCGCTATCTCGTACTCATCGCACTGTTTGTGACCTGAGCGTGTCAGTCCTCTGCTTGTCACCTTATCTGTGTAGTAATATGGGCAGCGTCTTGCCACGCTTGTCATAGAGTGCACGGTATGCTGTCAAGTGCTGTTTATTGCCTCTTGCGGGCGCCTCCACTGTATGCTTCTTCATGGTGTTGCGAACAGCGGGGCGGCTCTGATGCACGGGACACCAGCCGCCAGGGGCCTTATGGGCCAATGAACTACCTTCCAAGGAGCGCACCATTGTTAATGGCTACGTTTTTAACTCCTCCGGTACTTATCTGTGGCAGCTTAGATCAATCTGAATAGCAGGTCACTCTAGGCTTGACATTGCAGGGCTTTCGGCCCTTCCATGTGCATAAGAGATCATAGATGGGGACCCCTCGAGTGTCATCGGCAATGCTCCTGAGCACTGTCTTACTATTCTGCTACGCCACTACAGTGTCCTGCTCTCATGTCTTCCCCCAGTTTGAAAGATTGGTATCCGTCCCAGACCTCTTGGTTGTGTAATCTTCATTAGGGTTCTTTTCTTTTAGTCTGTTAAGTTTCCCCCCCACCAGGCCTCTGACATCAGCCACAGCTTTACATGCCCCTTTTTCTGCTCCAGTCACACAGGTGAGGTTTTATTGCTCCACGTTCATCTGGCATGAGTAGGAGTGCAAACCGGGGGATCATTTAGCTCCCCCCAGAGTCATGCTGGTGGATGTGCCACCCTTTGTTCCAGCACAGGGTAATATGCAAAAGCCCTTACCGTGTATGAGGCCTAGTGTGTCATGCCCGACACTCCAGCTGGCACTTGCTATATACGCCCATTCAGTGTTTCTGTATTTCCAAACCAAGCCCTTTATTCGTCATGAAGTATCCAACCTCCACAGCACATGACCTTTAGCCAAGCTTCTGTGGACCTCTTCGTGGTCTGGTAACACTCGTGTCTGGGCTTCGCTGCTTGCAGACACCGTGATTGACTCTTACAAACGAGCTTCCTCCCTCGCTCTCTGTGCAATAACTTGATCTCAGTATCTCTGACTTCCCTGCGCACCGCCTCCTGCTCATGGACCGCAGTCCACCTGGTGTTGGTTCCCTGGAGCAGTGCTGAGTACTTCTTATGATGTGCCACTCTGTTATATATGTTCTGTAGCCCTGTTTTGCCCGGTATCCACTGTCTCTTTGTGCAAGCCTGTTAACGTTACATGGCGTGTTTTACATCAGCCTTCACCCTGTCCAGGCCGTACAATGCATGGTTTGTTTCGGCAGTGGGGGTGCTGCGCACTGCTGTTGCTTCGGTCTGCTCCTTCCTTCTCATCCGTGCTGCTGACACGTCTCAGTTCGGTTGCTTTGTCCGGCATACTGCTTTGCTTTGGGCGGACTGAAGTGGGGGCCACCCTTGTTTGTTCTTGCTTCGCATATGGTGCGGTCTGCTGAATCCTCATCTGTTTCACCTTACGGTGCAGACTTTGTTGGGAACTGACACCACGTATTGCTGTACTGTGTTCGGACGGCTTTCTCCGTGTGGGAGCGGACCACACTGGGAACCGCCGCGTTACATTGAAAGCTATTCCTACAGCTTGCTGCCTCGCATGCAGACGCGGACCACAGTGGAAACCACACTGGCACTCCAGTTACAAAATGTTTCCGCGCCCAATCCCATTTAGGATCGCAGCAGGGGACCCTCCAAGGTTTTAAAAGGTTCCCACGTCGGTCGCCTCTGGACTGGGTTCCGTTCTGCTTGTTTGCTTATATTTGGACTCGCTGGGATCGCATCTCTGCGAACTGGTTCAGTTAGTTTACCGGGCGTCAAAATGTGTTCTCTGCCGCCAAAGCGTTTCTATAGCTTTCGCTGCCTTGTTTGTTCTCTTGATGCCGGCGACCCTCTCTATCCTAGCCCCTGAATGCCGGGACCGCCGGTTCTGCAGCATCTCTGGCAGGGCACGTTTTTATCTGGGGCCTCACTCACATGAAGCTGCTTGTCCCAGGGTACCCCCACATTCTGGGGGCTCTCTTCGCACACCGATCGTAAATAAGGTCGGGTCTCACGCTGCAACTGGCAGGGCAGCAGCATACAATGCTTTTCCACTGCTTTCCACCCTACGGCCACAAACTTCTAAAGAATCCTTTGTTGTGTGGCATGTGCCATCTTGGCTATCTGCTTTCTTGCCGGGCCCGCAACTTCTCCATTTCCCGTTGTCCGTCACCGATCTTTTGCAGGTTATTTGTTTGGTCCACTAAGTGCATGGCCACTTCACACCCACGTACATCCTTTTAAAGTGTCCTGATGGTGCTTATAGCCAACGTTCTCTCTGAGGATTATGTCGGATCGTCTGGAGCTTTGCGGGAAACACGTCCTACTGCATGGCTCTTAAGCCACTCTCCTGTTTCTGCAATCTTCCTTTCAATTATTCTGATGAGGAAGCTTTCTTTTGAAGCCATCCTCACTCTTGGTAATTTTGGCTCTGGTACTGTGACAATCACTCCCAATGCACTCTTCCATTGTGATGTCTTTATCACTGGTAGTGTGATGAGAAAGATTACGCCAGAGGCCTTCTTCACCAATAATACCTTCTCAGTAGTTACTGGATGAGGGAGATTACTCCCAAAGTATTCTTCAGTATTGATGGTTTTAACACTTACTGTGACAAGGGAGATTACTCCTGAGATGTTATTCACCCTTAATACCTTCACAGTAATCCCTCTGATGAGGGAGAATACTCCTGAGGTACTCTTCAGTGTTGCCCAAATCCCTACAGGGTCTCCCGTGACTCCTGCTACCTTCTTTCTCATGAGGCCACATCACTGGCTTTTCCCATGGTGTTGTTCTCGTGTCTTCTTGCTGAGGGATCTCAGCATCTCTCTCCATGTTCCGTGCTGAACCGCGTTGGCTCTGCAGCTTACTAGAAGTTTCAGTGTCAGCGTAGTTGAAGGACTGTACGGTCCACTTCCCCGAAGTCATGCCACCATTAGCTTGGTTCCAGCTTCTGCCTAGGTCAGTTCTCTGCTCCACAACGGGGGGAGTTTTTTTTACAAGCCTTCCACAATGTCCTCATGGCTGAGGACCAGCTTCTTCTGCTTGCTTCCTCGTTCCCCGGTATGAACGTCCAGGGTTTGATGGACTTCATTCCAGGTTTTCGTTTCAGTAAGTCCTTTCTTGCATTTAATGGTCTATAGCTGGGTGCTCCCCAGCGGAGTGCCACATTTTTCATGCTTCCTTGGGGCCACCTCTTCTCATTACTGCTGATACATAGAAAAGGAGTAGTTTGCATCACTGCTTCAATCTTCCTCTTCTTAGTACTTTTGAGAGATGTCTCATGATCACCTTGTTTGTTCCTCCTTGTGTTGGTACTGCCATGTTTTATATAAGGAAAGGAGGGCGTATTGCAATAACAGACAGTAGTCTTCTCAAGTTGGTTCTTGGAAGACCTTGAGGATTTCAGGTTCTGAAAGGTCAGTGGGTTAGAGAGTTCCATCACAGAATGGGAGTACGTGTCCCCATGAGGGGAGTATCTCCCTGTGAGGTCCCACATTCTGAACCCCTAGGGGTAATATCAGGTACCGGCCTAGCCTCACAGGGAAGGGCTCCGCTCTGCGGAGAAGTGTTGAGATCCCATGAATTGTCACAGTAGTCAATGGGTTGGTAAATAACCAAAAGAAAACAAGCTGTGTGCCCCTCCTCAAATGTTATCTATCTTCTACATGTACTCTTAATACAATAGTTTCAGCTTATAAGTGGTGCTTGAAACCACTAACAGCCAAAACTAAACAGGGGCTACTTTTTACCCAGCTAAGAAAAACTGCCAATTAATAGGTACCTGTAAGCAATGGATGGGGGTTACAAAGTCCTAAAATTACAGAATATCTTTATATGTTGCTTATTAGTCACTTTTACTTATCCTGAATAGGTGTTCTACACTTGCCTCACAAGATGACTGTCTACCAACCAGTTTCATGTCATATTACTGCCCGCGGAAGAGGCACAGGTGATCATGAAAGCTAGCAGGCAAAAATAATGAGTTACCCTGATAAAGCAATCATCTGTACAGGGCCAGATGTTTTTTTACCTTTGTGTTAAAAGAAAAACAAAAAAAACCTATAGGCATGTTAGTGAAACTATACATGCATTCCACGTGCATCAACACCCAATATCACATTCATTAGTTGTGGAAGCGATGCACAATGATGCATTTTGATTTGCCACACTGTGATAAAATACAATGCGCAGTTCTGCTAGGTCAGGCTACTCTATAGGCATAAGTTAAGTGTTAATTTTGAACATGCAATTCGTAATCAACTGGCCAGGGACCCCCTTCTGAAAGCCCACCTCAACTGATCGACACTCTTAACCGCAGCAACATTCAGCCTTGCATGGTGTCATAATATAGAGCAACAATACATGCACTGATTAGCAAATTGTCGATTATACACCACACTGCAACCATGATATGATATGGCATTTATAACGCGCCTATACACAAGTGTTACAAGGCGCGACGAGGCAAGGGAGGGGAAAACAGTGGAAGACAGACAACGATCCTACTAGGCCAGGTGTCATTCAGATCGCGCATGTGCGAGGGTAGGGAGAAAGGGAACAGTGCAAGGGGAAGGGAGAAGGGAAAGTGCAGTGCAGTACATGTAAGAAGAATAAATACGATAAATAAAACAGCCTGATGGTGGCAAGTGCAAGGTAAGAGCAGACATAAGTGCAGGTAAGGGGACTGAAGGGATTTCAGGGGGTTGCCAGGGAGGCAGGGCAGGTGAGCAAAAGGCAGGACCTGGCCCAAGGATCAGAAAGGGTGGCCAGGAAACCAGTGCAGAATCGGTAGGGAATTTCAGCAGGGGAGAGAGGCAGAGAAAGCGGAAGCAAAGAGGAAGGTTTTGAGGTGTTTCCGGAACCGGAGATGGTTCTCCTCGAGTTTCAGGGAGGCAGGAAGGCTATTCCAGAGGGAGGCCCCAGCCGAGGACACAGATCGACCACCAACTTGTTGCTTGGAGAAGCGGCTAACCCTGAGGGCAGATGAGCGAAGAGCCCGGAAAGGAAGGTATTTAGGAAGAGAGAGTTGAAGGTAGTGAGGTCCCAGGCCCCAGAAGGCCTTGTGGATAATGCAGAGGGTTTTGAACTTAATCCTTGCAGCCACTGGGAGCACTTCAGTATTAATTTTCTGGGAGATACCAACAATGGTTAGACCACTTTGTTGTTGAAGTGTCATGCCAGTCTGCATACAATTTTATGCTGTAACAATGTCATTGCTCATGCATTGATGTCACAAATATATCACACCATGGGTTTTCCCTTACACCGCCTTGTTATGCCATGATATGCCTTAATAAACTATTTTATGCTATGTAATGCTTTCTCAAGTGACTATGCCATGCCATGGAATGTATTTTGGGCTAGATTCTGTAATTAATTGCCTGGGTCTAATTTATGACTCCCCTCTGGCTCTTCAACTGCATCGCCACTTAGGCTTACATAGAAGCGCAATACAATCCAGTTAGGCACCAGCAGCTGACATAGCCAACTACACACTGTAAAGCACCATCAGTACTAGCATGACCACAAATACCAATAAGGGATAGCCGTCTAGATCTAACCACAGGCAATAGTATTGTTAGTGCAATGCTCTTAGCATCAAAACATAAGTGTCAAATGTGCATCACTACACCACGCCTTACTGAATGATATGTATTGTACAATGGCAGGATACATACAACTCTTCAGAAACCCAGAACTGTGCGAACTGATATACACAGACTGGTCAAAGTGCTTCTAGCCCATACCAATGGCAGATGAGTGCTCTATAGAGAACATGTAACATGACATATGAGCTGTTTGCCAATACTTGAAGTAATAGTTCTGAGAAGGGTGACCAGATGACTCCAGGTCCCACTGACACGTAATTTCTATTGGTTGACTTTACATTTCTCAAGTTCCTGGGAGGTTTAGCTTTGGTTCAACTGAAGAAATTGCACAAAAGGAGGTAATACCAGTGGTTTGTACTATAAAGCCTACGTCTGGCAAAGTGTTGTCAGATGGACATAGATGTCCAGTAATCACTACATACATGTCCACATGGCTCATTCAATTTGGGTGTTGCTAATCCAGTCCTGTTTTTACTCTGCATTCTGGGACTTGTAGACCTGAATCTACAATGGGAAAATCCAACACCACACGAGCCACATAATGGCAAGTAAAAAACAGAGAAGGATATTTGTTTCCTGGGAATGCTGACATTTATGCCAATATTACAGATGTGCTTGATCCAGGAAATAATATATCAGGTATGATCCGGATTTGGTCATAAGTTAACTCTCACCCCCAGCGCTGCAGGTGATGCAAAGCAGCATGAGCATGTTTCATCCAGCAAGCTGGGTCTGAACCAAGACACCATTGCAGCGGCCACATGGAAGGTGGGCACTCATTTTACATATTCTGAAAAACACAGGATTACAAAGTAATCTGAATTGTTGTGCGTTCTCTGTGAATTTGATTCAGTGCTTTCAGCAATCTGTGCTTTTTAGGAGTGATTAGAAATCAATTCATAGTTCCTTGATACTGAGTGCCGTCCATTCACATCTAGTAACAAGGCCAAATTCAGGACAATGTTTTTCTCTGCACAATATGCGACTCTGTGCAGCACTGTAGCCAATGAAAATTGCATATAATGGGACAATTGTTTCTTTTGCCGGCTGATACAACTAAGGTATGTGGTAATTTCTTTCAGCAAAATATATGGTAGTTGCAGCAAAAAGGTGAATGCAAAATGAGGGTGTGCAACACACGAAACATAGGAGTTATAGGGTGGGTTTCTTCTGTACCTTGAGGTTTCCTCAAATAGGTACAGCACCAACTAAACAAGACAGATTGGCTGAAAATTGCTGGTATGTCAATCTCACAATCCTACATCCCCCATTCCATTCTGGGTTTGGGAGATGCAAGTCCAGCCTTTTTTTACACTTTTCATTCTGGGACATGTAGTTCAGGATTTCCCTATATTCTGTACTACAATTCGGAAAGAAATAAAAGCAGGCTGGTTTCCCATCCCTCGAATGGAAGGGGGAATGTTTCCATGGATGCTCACAAATTGCAGTAAGACTGAAAGTATAAAAGGCCTGCAGACAAGAGTTGATACTGGAGCCCAGACTATCCTAAACTTACCTGAACGCCCAAACCTCGAGCGCCTGCAATAACTAATTACAGCATGCAGGAACAGGGTGGTGTAGATGTCAGCAAAGCGTGAACAAGAAAATAAACTTTGTTAGGGTTTCCCTCCCGGGCCTTCACTGCATTAAACCCCACAACCACAGCCGTTGAATCTGCAATAACGAAATGAGAGGCAAGATGAGGTTTACAGTGGCTCCTCCAGCAGAAAACTACATGCTGTCACAGGGAACTCCACTCTGGAACACCACAGTAGAGCAGGAACGGTTAAACACTGCTGTCTCTTATCAAGCTGCTCCAGTGCTTTGCTAACGCTTTTTGATTCTCGACTCAAAGCGCACACTGCCTAAATGTAAATGCAGGTGGTGCATTAAACATACAAGCCACCATTTTTCAATCCCTTTCTGAGACTTTAATGGAGTCCTGTTTTAAACTTTGCATTCTGGGGCTTGTAGACCTGACTTTCCCTGTTATGAACTACAAGTTCCAGAATGAAAAATAAAAACGAGGCCTTGGACTATTGTCTCCCAAATGGAGTGAATAACTTTGGCATGTATGGTGTAAATATGCATGTCCAACGTCCTAAAATATAGGCTTAAAGAATATTACTGAGATGTGTATTTCTGCCATTTTATTGAGCTGGTTTTCATTTCTGCCGCCTCCTAGAGAGTCTTTGGACCTCCACGTACGTAGGGGGGGAGGGTGGTGGCCTGGCATCACAAATATGTATGAGCTATTTTCCAAAGAATTAGGCCTTGGTTATACTTTCTCATGGTACCTTCCCCAGAAAGTCGAGCACACGATGAAATAACGGTTTGTGTCCTTGGGATATGCAGATGGGTACACAATAGTAAAAAGGCCATGTTTTAACATCAGAGAGCAGCAAGTTTTGGGAATACCTTGGGATGCCAAGATGTCTGTTCACACGGGAGGGAATATCACTGTATCTAGTTGTTGCTATGGGGAGGAGGGCAGGTCTCGCTCTCCTCACTGACTGTATGTTAGGTCATCTGCGATGGGATGCACATAGAATGTTACATATTCTTGCAGCTGCCAATTAGAGTAGATCAATTATTTTTGTAATTAGTCTGTATAGGCAGGAGCCAATAGGATGGTTTGAAAGTGCTTAAACCTAATGTCTAGAATGTATACAAATATATTTTAATTTTGTGGTTTTTCACCTTTAAATACTACACACTGATGTGGGCGGGTCGAGTTTTCAGTTTTCCAGTCTCTAGAGATTGGCTGACCTCACGTTACTTTACATTTGCATTAAAAATGTGTTTTCTTGCAATTTGTGGTTGTCTTTATTGTTTCCTGAAAATTACTGACGGTCTACTTCTGGAGAGCCTGACTTGATCTCCAGCACCTCCCGAGGAAGCTGGGTTCTCCTGCCACATGTCCCGGGGTGCGCGGCCTGCCTCCAGAGAGTAGTTAATGTGCTCACCCGACTGAGAGGTGAGCAGATGCCGTGTTAATCTAAAGGTCTGTCTGGTTTCCGGCTTGAGGGGGCCAGGCCAGGACTGTGTAGGTTGCTGACGGTGGCATGGCATCGGGTGGGGTACTCAGAGGACACAGTATGAGAGTGCACGCTTTGACAGTGATTTTGTTATTGCATATGTGTTTGATGAATTATTGTGGGGAAAGCGGGGAAAGACAATGTTATATATGAAGTGATCGTCCTATGAAAAAAGGGCAGGATATACATCAGTTCTAGAGTGAAGGGAACTTTGGGAGGTTTTTCAGTACCCTCGTCTCTAGGTATGGGAACAGAGGAAGGATCTACATCATTGTGCAAATAAACATGTTTTTTTCCTTGTTGGGTATTGTTATAAATGATGTAAATAATGGTGTTTGTTGGTAAGTATTTTAAATCTGCAAAATAGATTGGTAGTGAGGTGTACACCTAGATTGAGGAAATGAGTAAAAATGTCTTGGCGCATTGGAGGCTGTGAGAGAAAATTAAAACCCTGGCACTGGGTTGAGTACAACTAAGACAGACAAAAAGTGACTCTCGCACACCTGTTACTACTGGATACCAGTCCATTTTTTAAATGTAAAGCAGAATTTTATCATAATGGTTCCTAAGTGGAATAATACAAATAAGATAGCAGGCACCCCTCTCTAGAATGAACATGACATGATAACCTGTTCTGTAGTTTTTTTCCCACTTTGAGAGTGCGCAGCCATCGCTTTTTGCTCACTGTACTTTTCACAAAGGAGGAATATGCATTTGCATGTCAGTCTTAGTCACGCCTGTTAGGAAAGATTTCATATTTGAATGTAATTTTCCCTCCATGTGTCAACCCCCAAACTTTTTGCTGCTGTTCTGCACCCTGATCTAACCTTTGCCAGAGAAGCGCAGCCCTCAGCCGCACTCCTCTGGGCTTTCGCTCAATTCTTATGGGGAAAATGACATGCCCTTAAGACAGTCAGTACTGGGAGATTTTGATTCCCTTAGTCCTTTTCTTATGTTGCAACTTTTGTGCAACATGTAACAGGTGTACAATGTAACTTACCTTATAGTACACTTGGGTCTCTAGTCATTCCAAAGGCCCTCGAAACTCTCGCTGGACTTATTTATGAACTGTGCAGGTGTGTCACGGACAAGACTGGTAGCAGCTATCGTTTATCTTATGTTTTGAACCCTTTTTTTTGCCATGTTAACCTCATTAACCGTGTTTGGCAAGGATAGGTGGCCTGGCTCCAAAATGGACATGCCACAAGGTTCTATGTTCTGTCCTTTGGCCATCTTGCCCCTTCACATTCCCCAGGTCGAGCCGACCCGGGCCAGTCCTTATTTGGTCATGCACTTTCCCGCAAAACCAAATGCTTTCGCGGGCTTCCGCATGCCTTGTGTGTGTGCCTCCAGGATGTGGGCAGGGATGTCTGTTCCCAATACACATTATGGGTGCCAGAGAGTCTAGAGTGTCCTGAATGCCTGGGACCACTGTGGTCTGTGATTGGTCCACGTATGGTGTGAGTGTTTGTGAGCAGATCTCCCATTGGGTCCTCTCTGTTTTGGCGCGAAGGGAACTTTGGATAAGAGGAGGCTGAAAACACCACTACCATGTCGATCTCCTGAGTTCACACCGAACAAAGGATAAGGAGCCAAGTATCCTGCAGCAAGAAGCCGAGTCGAGGAACCGCTGGTGATCCGCTGGAAGATTTGGCACCCTGAACCCGCTGTCGTCCCGTGGGACCCCTCTGCATCTGATCGTCCTAGAAGGTCTGCGAAGACGCTACGACCCATTGGAATAGTGGGACCAACTATTCTCGGCACCTTCATCAAACCCTGCAAGTAAGCCTCTTCGGAAGTGTCCCTGGGCCAACCAGTGGGCTGACCAGCTTACACGGGACGTTTGCTCTGCCACTGCCGCCGTTTCGGGGAAGCCCTTCAAACTTGCCATACTGCTAGCTCTGTGTCCACGGCACCCTCACACCGAATTTCGTACACTTGGCATTCCCAGGTCTGAAGTCAGACGAGTGCGCCCAGACCCGAGTAAACGCGGTTGCTGTGTTGCCCTGCTGTGGCAACGATCTGTGCACGTTCGCTGCATTTGTGACCCCCTTGACCCTGAATCCTGGTACCGTGGAATCTACACAGTGTCGATACGTCCTGATTTTCGCATTCAAGCCTGCCAGTAAAGTGAACGGAACTGGCGAAGTCTGGGTCTGCCTGCATGGGGGACCGGTGAGTAGTCCATACCCCAACCGGTGGCCCCTAGCGCAGAAGCCCATTTCTTTTCTACCGCTTTTGCGAAATAGCGACTCCATCTTGCACTTGCAACCTGCCTCTGCCCGCAAGTGGATGTCCTGCTTGAGAAGTGGGGACTTGTTCTTCATCGACCGCATCCACCTTCTGAGCTGCTAGTGACCCTTGAAGAGACCATATCTTGACCATTGGCACCAGCGCGTGGAGGTACTATTGAACATAAGGCTCCTCTCTTCGTAGGGCTTGGACTGCCTCTTAGTTAGGTGTATTTCTGATGATGAACTGGGTCTAAAGATTACCTGCACTGCCTGTTTTCCTCCCCATCTAGGTGGTCTACATATTCCGTGCTGTTAACTCCTTAGACCCCTCGGTCTTGTATATATATTGTATTGATTGTGATCTATTGTTTACTTTAGTGTTACTGTGATTCTTTGCTATGGTCTATGTTACAAAGGCCTTGTAATAAATGTATCTATATTTTTTATATAACACCTGTCTGGAGTAATTCATAAGTGTCCTTGCTTTGTGTGCTCATTGAGGTCTTTCAGTCTCCCTCACCCCTCTTGAGACTTAGTCTTGACTGCCGCCATCGCTACCCTGATTGGTCTAGCTTGTCCAGAGGTTACCCTGTTCCAAGAAACTAGGCTGGCCTTCTGAACCTCTGCCCCTCCAGGTGAGAGTTCAGAAATCTGTCTTAACAAATTGGTGGCAGCGGTGGGATAGGATTGAAGGTATCCAGTGTTGCGCACTAGTGAAGGCATTTTGAGTTATTTCTACCAGGACACACAGTGAATTGGTGTAGTATAACTTTTTAAAGGCCATAGTCCTATCTAACAGTATGGAAACAAGTACCTTGTTAACTTTAAATGCTTTTAAATCCGACACATTAAGAAAGATGTGTGCTGAGAGAGGTGTCTCCTCTCAAGGCACGAAAGTGGAAATGATCCAAAGAATCATGGACTAGCAAGAAGCTCAGCTTAGAGCTATAGCTTCTGAGGACAGTGCAGAAGGAGGTGGGGCTGCTCTCACTGGTAGAACTGATGGTTCTGCCACTGCACTGATCCACAGCAACCATGAGGACATGGAGGATGTAATGTCTGTTTCCTCTGCCATAGCTGACGGGGAGGCCATACTTGAATTCAAGAAGCAAGAACTGCTGTTTAGGCAGAAGGAGCTTGAGTTCAATATGGCGAAACTAAAGATAGAGCAGGCAGAAAAACAGAAAGACAGGGATCATCAGTTGGAACTGGCCAAGCTTCAAGTTGCCAATGGATCCAAGGGTCCTGGACATGGGTCGGGGGCCTCCTCTCATCCAAGGTTTCCAAAAGATCTGCTCAGTGTGTATGAGGAAAAGAAAGACATTATGGACTAGCTGAATACATTTGAGTATGCATGTGAAGTTCAACAAGTTGACAATGCTGATAAAAGTGCCTGGTTACTTAGCAGACAGCCCCATTCTGGCTGCAATACCATTATGGAAATGTCAAAAACTGAGAGAGCAGATTTTGAAATGTTGAACCAGACTCTCATCTTAAAGTTTGGAAAGACTCCTGCCCAATACTTAAAAAGATTCAGGGAGTATAAGAAAAAAGAAGGTAAATCTTGGGTATCTTATGTAACCGAATCCTTAAAAAACTTGACTGACTCGGTTGAAGGTTATAGGTGTTGCACTCACCTGGTTCCACGGGGACACCACCCAGCAGTTGGGACTCAGGTATCCTTCTCTGCGGTTCCCAGGTGTAACTAGCGGGAGGGTTCTGCCTGGAATACAGGTGGGCAATGTTCAAGACTGGGCAACTGGAGTAAACAGTCTCCCACCACCCCGTATACCCCCTGCCTCACTGGACCTCTCCTCAACTTGTTTTTAATGCAGGTGTGTTTTCCGTCCTGCCTTCTTGGCAGGGGCGCGTTGTGCTTGGTGGGCGTTTGCGATCGAGTTACTTCACGATGCTGGCCACCTTTGAGTCTTTCAGGTAGGTCTTATTGCTGTGCTGTATTATTGTCCTTGCATGCCTTTTTGGTTTGACTAATGCCTTTTCTCTTCCTTAGGTGCGCGGAAGCCCAATCTGTGGCATAGACTGAATTGGGTCTCGCTGGTAAGTAATGGCGTTTTTAGAGCGTCTTGATGCGGTGAGTAGGCACTAAGCGCAGCGCTATGATGCCTTGCCTCTTGCTAACCTGTTGTCTTGTCTTCACACAGGTCGCGGTGCTCACCCGGTGCATGGAATTCCCGAGGCGATGCTGGTCGAGGAGCGGTTTGCGAGGTAAGCTTTTCGGCACCGTTCATTAGATTGTAAAAATGTCTAATGCCTTGTTTCCTTCTTTTTTGCAGATCCGTGGGTTCGGGAGGAGCGCTGGTTCCAGGATGCTGATCTCAAGAGCCGTGGACAGCTAACGAAGAAATTACAGGTAAGCTGCTGCTGCTAACAATGTCCTTTTTCTCCTTTACAGATGCTGTTCTTCCGAGGTTCGCGGGTGCAGCTGAACACCGTGAGCGGCACGTTGCAGAATTGCAAAGTAACGCGAAGCGTGTTATCCCAGTCGGTGTGGTTTAAATAGCTTCAAGAAAGTAGTCTAGGTAAAATAGTTCCTATGGTACCACACCCAAAAATACTATATCGCATAGCTTGGTTCCAAGGAGCCAAGCTATGTGGATGCCTCCATGTTGATTGACACTGAAATAAAGGAGTTCCCAATACAAGTCCTTTATCAAGTATGAGCCTGGCGCCAAAGGCGCCAGGACTGGCCCCAAGAAGGCCTAGGCCAAAGATGCCTGGTTTTAGTGGAGACCCTTCCTGGCCCATGGGCTTGCCAGGGGGTCTTCTGGATGGGGGTCGTGATAATAGGTCTCTACCTTTGAAGGTATGATAAGTCTTGTCATGCTGGAACATATTTTTGCATCTTCTTCCCCTGAGCTTAAGCAGCACTTGGCAGATTCAAAGGAGATGGATCCGAAGAAGATAACCATTGCAGCAGATTTGTGGGTGTCACATCGAGTGTCCCATAAGGACAAGCCTGCTCCTGCTAAGCAGGAGGAAGGGAAAAAGTCCAAAGATAAAGAGGGTGGGGAAACTGATAAATCTTCTTCCCAAAAGGGCCACAAAAAGAAAAATAAGGGTAAGACACGAGAACTCACAGGGTAGTGAAGGTCAGCCTCCGAAACAGAACTCTGGTTATAGTAAGCCTACCTATGTGCAGGGGCGCCACGGCCACCCTTGTACAAATGCTGCCCCCCTGCCATCGGCCACCCTGCGAAATTTGAAAAGCAAAAAAAATATTTTTTTTTTCGCACTGAACTGTCCATGGAATATAACATGCCCAGTTCAGTGCGAAAAGAAAAGTCTATTTTATTTGCTTTTGCTTTTTTGCTGCGGTTTGCCCTTGATGGACTGGAGGAGTGAAGACCGGACAGACCCGGAAATAAATACAGCCTGAGGCGTGCATTTCTGATTTGGCAATTGGCTTGCGCTTCCCAGGCTGTGCTTATTTCCGGGTTTCCAAAGTTCAGGCTTTGTTGTTTACACAAGCACCGCTGCCAATATGTTTGGATTGGTGGCACTATTGTGCTGGTCTGCCCAGCTGCCTGCGGCGCTGAGAGATTCCAGCACACAGAGCTGAGGAGGTAAGCATAGTGTGTCTGTGTGTAGCCGATTACCATCAGAGAAAAGACGGGGAGGGAGGAAGGAGTTGTCTTTCTTCTGTGCCTGAGGTAGTCCGCCAAGGGAGACCCACCCCACTTTACCTGAGCCTCCTGTCCATATAGCCTCTTGTATACAGCACAGTATCCTGCGATGTCCCCTGTTGCCTTCTATGCAGCACCTGCGTTGCACAACATATTCTTTTTGTCATCTGTTTTCAGTATTGTACTATCTATCTCGTTTGACTGGTATAGCTTTTACAGAGAATTATACTCCCTGTCCATCATAACCTGCACTCGGCAATGTGGTGTAGTCCCCCTGTCTCGATGTGCACCCCTCACTCCATTCCTTCCAGAGTTCAGGCGTGTTTTTCTTTTTCTGTACTCCCATTTCTTCGGTTCTGCATTGTATTCCCCTTTCTTGTCCCCTGCTTCCTGAATGGTACTTTCTCATTGTGGTTTCGTGTACCTGTACCCCTGTCCTTTCTTCTGGATATAGCATGCTGCAGATGGCCCCCCTTGTTTCCTATGCCTTTCCTTGTTTTCTTAGTCCAGCATGGCACCCACTTCTTGTCGTCTGCAACCAACACTGTGAGATGTCTTCTACCATTCAACACTGCTCTGCCCTGCCCTCCTCTGCCGAGCAATGTACATGTCTTCTTGGCCCCAGTTCCCAGTGCTGTCCTTGACGCTTCTACTGTTTCCACTACCCATCATTGCACTCCCTTGCTCCTCCTATGCCCATCATTCTACTACACAACCTATTGTTTTCAGTATCTTACACACTTCTGCCTATCTCTCTTCTCTCCTGCGCACATCATTGTTCTTTTCTACCCCGCCCACCAGTGCTGGAAATGGTGAAAAAAAGACTATTGGACTGGAGCCCACCTCCTGTCAGGGTGTGGGGTGGGGGCAGTGGCCAGAGCGATGGGAACACGGCTAGCGACAGAGTCCTGTAATGCAAGCGAAATGCTTGTAGCAATACAGGGCTAAAATAACACTGTTTTAATAAACCAACCTAACAATATGTAAATCATTACGGTAATATATTGACCAAACACAGTGTGATTGGAACTTTATTTTTCCCTAGCCTAAATGGAAGGATACAATTAGCAGCATGCATGTGACTGTAAACAAATTGCCTCTGGTTTTTACAACTGATCAAGGCTGTAAGAAACTCACTCATAGAAAATGCATAATGTGATCCCCTGCTTGGGGTCATTGTTTCACACAGCACCCAACTTTATTCGCCATCCAATTTCTAACCACCTAGCAGTCTCACCTCTAAATGAAGATGCCAGTGATGATATCCAGCCCTAGAAGTCAACCCTAACGTCTCCTCCGGGCAGTCAGTCAAGCACAGTTATCAGAACCCCCTGTGATCCTATCTCTAGAACATGCATAGCTGTCTCCCCCTTCCTTTGTCCCGGAAGATCCCTAAGTCTCTCAATTTAGGGGAGTACACTGTCAGAATTGTGTGATGCTGCTCTGGTCTGTGGTGTCTGACTGTCCCTGTCGTCCTTCATCAACTTCGTATTTCTGCCCCCTTCCCATGTCACGCTCCTTTCTATGCTGTCCCCCGGGGATCTATACTTTGGTCGCCCTCATTTCTCATCCCCACTTCCCCCTGCATCATCTTCGGACTCTGTCTCCATATCGCTGCAAAAATAGTCCACAAAGCTCAGTCTTCTGGAGGTTGTGTCTTCCGTCGCCTTCCCCTTTAAATAAATCAGATCTATGCTACACTTATCTCCATAGGATCCCATGTGTTCTGCTGCTGTCGTGGTTCTGCTTGGCAGGGTTGTACTGTCTGGTTCTGCGCGCCTACCTCCTGCCCCTATGCTGTCTCCCGTGCCTAGTGCCCATCGTGCTCTTATGTCTTTAAGCAGGCGCTCCTCTTCCTCCTTGCGTGCATGATCTCATGCTATTTGCTCTATTTGCCACTTCCTCCATTCCCTGTCTATTAACATTTGTTTTTCCTTCTCATCTGCTTCCCTTTGTTCCTCCATCTCTTCTTCTCCTTCCTCCTCCTTTCCCTCTGATTTTCTTCCTCCCTCTTCCTTTCTCTGCGACACTCTGTAGTCTCTTTCCTCTCTCCTCTACGCTCTGTCAGTCCCCTCCATTATCCCTGCCCAGTCCCTTGCTTCACTACTCCCCTAAAGTCCTATATTTCTTAGGTTGCTCCCATCATGCTCTGCATTTGTCTTCCCTTCCAGCTTTAGGAGGATCTGTCCCCTACCCACTCGTGCGAGCTATGCCCCCTAACCCCTCATTCGTACCATTCTGCACCTCGCTGCTCACTCCTCTTTCGCTGATTAGCTGCCCCGTCACCTTCTGTCCCTCTTCCTTGGTATATGGTGGTAGTTTATATGCAGCTGTGCTACACATGCAAACCCAGCACAGCAGAAGTAGATTACGTTTGCATGTGTACCAACTACATGCACAATTCATCACTCAGCTGTCTGCACTTTGCTAATGCAAATGTGTACACTCTGTTTGTATCTGTATCTGAAGCCTCATGCAAATACATGACAGGACATCTCCTTCACGGTGTGTGCCATTATTAGCCTGCCAGACTCCTTACTCCATTGCCCAATACATTGAAGTACTCCTTGGTCTTGAAAATGTGTACATTTTGTCTCCTATTTGATATTCAGAGTTAGGCACTCTTCGACACTAGAGTTTCTTTAAAAGTGTGTAGCTACTTCAACGCTGGACGGTATGTCTACACTGAGGTACGCCATGTTAGGTTAAAAAGAGAGGTCTTCAGTTTCAAGTTTGTGAATGAGGAACCTTGAAATTAAGCTGGGATGGTTGTGTACTCTATATAACTTAGGGTGGACCATCCTCTCGGAACACCGGACACAGCTTGTGACGCTAGGCCCAGCCGCTTAACCGCAAGCCTTTATTATTGGGCCCTGACTGGCACCCTGGCCTGGTGTTGTTGCTTTGATTGGCTGATATGTGCAACTGAGCCAGGCTGCCAGAGCCTTCTTTTCCCACAATGGAATTGTAACTTTAGTCAGTTGGGAATCTTTCAATTTATGGCTGTCAGGCAAGGTGCCTCTTGAATGTGCATGTGAAATAAATGTGGTTCCTGTGTAAATGACTAGGGCATTTTCCATAATTTTTGCAGCTAAGCTGTAGGAGTTATTTTTTAAAATATTAAGGACCCTTACTTGAGAGACCTGATGGGGTAGAAAGCATCAAACCTATTACTCTTTTCTAACAGATTTGCAATTCTTAGTATTTGACGCATGGTGAAACTGTGACCAAAAAAAAGGCCAAGGAAACTACAAAAAAAAGTGGACCACATTTTGTCAACGACAGTTTGAGTCTTTTTTGCAACTATCTTAGATGCATAATAGAGTACAGATGCTATCGGTCAGTGGCCGAAGTGTACCAAAAGAAGTGGTGGAACTATGTTACCTGCTGGCCTGCCCCCACTGCCTGTAAACCCCATTGCCATGCCCCCTCCCATGCGTATTTTGTGTTTGTGTTCGCGTGCTACCCCACTGTGGCCTCATCAGGCCACCCCTATAAAATATTTCTGGGGGCGCCACTGCCTATGTGAACAGACCCAATGGATCTTGTTTTGCTTGTGGAGCAACTGACCACATGAAGGGGGATCCCAGATGTAAGGTCAAAACCTTGTGGTCCACTCTGCTAATCTGACCTTCTCCTCCTATGAGGAAGAAGAGATTACAGGAGCATCCTTCTCCTCAGACTCCATCCCCAGTGGGATAGAAGCTGAGGTAGTTTTAGTTTCCCTAGGTTCCTGGGAGCCTAAAGTCTCAGAGGCTTATGCTAGGATTCCAGATAACACCAAGCACTACTTTAAAGACAGTGTGCTGATCGATGGAGTAGATACTCCAGCTCTTAGGGATAGTGGGTGCAGTTGAACTGTAGTAGATTCTACCTTGGTAGACCCAGAGGACGTTGCCAGAGCTACTCTGATGCCCACTAAATTGGTTGACGGCCCACCTCTCATGTTCCCAGTAATACCTGTAAATCTTACTATCAATGGTACAGCAGTCAGGATTCCAGTGAGCATGCAGAGGAGTGTCCCAGGAAAGGTCTTGTTGGGCAATGATCTCAGAGCTCTAGGGCTTGTGGGAGATACTGCTGACAGACCCTGCACAAGGTCTCAAACAAGGGCAGCACTAGCCAAGACCAATGCACTGCCCCACCCAGAGGGGAAACCCAAGGCTAAAGTAGTCAAAAAACCAAAAAGAGGGAAAGAGAATATCCCCCCTAACTCACCTACCACTGAGGTGTAGGTAGTTGGTCCATCACCAGGACCTGACGAGGAGGTGGTGATACCTGAAGTGTTTGACCCCAATGACCATCCTGAACTAAATGATTTATTAGTAGAAGGTGGTCCTGACAGGGAAGAATTCAGTAAAGGCCAACGTGAGTGCCCATCTCTGGAAGGCCTAAGGAGACAGGCCTGCTCCCAGCTTGAGGGTGAACCTCCTGGGAAGCATGGGATTTATTGGGAAGGTGGGCTCCTGTATAGTGAGCCTACAGAGTCTACAGAGGTAGACCATAGGAGGTTGGTGGTTCCCCTTGCTGTAAGACCCTTCCTCCTGCAGATGGCGCATGAAGTGCCCCTTGCTGGTCACCTTGGTATTAAGAGGACCAAGCAAAGGTTATCCATGCACTTCTACTGGCCCACAATGGGGGTGCAAGTAGAAAGTCACTGCAGGAGTTGTGCCTCCTGCCAGTTATCTGGTAAGAGTGGCTCAACAATCCAAGCTCCATTCCAGTGGTGGGGGTACCATTTGAGAGGGTTGGGATCAACATTGTTGGTCCCCTTGACCCCCAAACATCCTCAGGCAATAGGTTTATCCTGGTGCTGGTCGAACATGCCACCAGGTATCCTGAGGCCATCCCATTGAAAACTGTGACTGCCAAGTCAGTTGCAAAAGCGTTACTTGGCATCTTTACTAGGGTTGGCTTCCCTAAAGAAGTTGAGTCTGACTGAGGCAGCAACTTTATGTCTACTTTTATGCAGGCTATGTGGAAGGAATGTGGGGTCACCTATTTTATTTAGCATCATGGCTCCCAGGGGTGAGGACTTTTTCTTAGTGGTCCCTTGTGTAATTGTTTCTGTGCAAAGCAGTTAATGCTGCAGGGTCTTTGGATAAAGATATGGATGCTAAATATCTATTGAACTACTATGAGGCATCTGTTTCTTCCCCTCTTTTGCATCCCATTATATGTTACATATGTTTTTTTAGTGAATTAACTAAATGACATTGTTTTCTTATTGACTGTTTCTGTTGTCATATATTTGTTTCACAATACCTTTGAATTCTTCACTGTATGTACCATGTGGATATATTTATTTTCTCTTTATGCCCTTGGTTGAGATTGTAATCACATTGATTCTTTGTTATACCGTTTGTTATTTACACCTTTTATGAATCTAGAGTTGATTGTTTTTTCTTCTTTTTTTCATAGTTTCTATTTACCTGTTAAGAATTGTCATTTCCATTTATGTGCTTGCTGTTGAAATATACAGCAAGTATACGTCATGAGTGGAAAGTTTTGAACTGCGGCATATTTAGTCCTAGGATTTCCGTATTGAGGAAACCTTACTGTGTTAGAATTTGTTGACAGATTTATAGATTCAGATATCTGTTCCCCCTACATGTCTGTGTTCACTCTCTTAAAAGAAGAACTATTAGTAAGGGTACATTCCTATGTTTAACTGGTTGTCTCATGACACAATAAAACCACCCGGACGCAGAGAGCCAATGGCGTTGGAACGAACCTTGACGGCGCTCCCGCCCACCGGGAAAATATTGACTCTATACAGGCTGCTGGACAGAAGGGACCCCAACGTAAAGGATCCCTACATGCTGAGATGGGAACGGGATATAGGCAAAGAACTAGACGCAGAGAGCTGGAACCACATCTGGACGAGAACCCATGGGAGCTCTAAATGCGTCACAAACAAAGAGGGAGCGATCAAGGTCTGCTATAGATGGTATCTAATGCCGGAGACCCTTCACAAAAACAACCCTGCCGTCCCGCCGCCCTGCTGGAGAGGCTGCACTGACACTGGCTCACAGTATCATCTTCTGTGGTCATGCCCGGAGTCGGCACGGTATTGGAAAGAGGTTTTGGGACAGATCAAACAAATCACAAGCCTCTCAATTCTGTGGGACCCAGGTGTGGTCTTGCTGGGCCAACACAGGCAAGGGCCAATTTCCGATGACAGGCCAACTAGCAGATCTCTGCTGCCACCTGCTCACAGCTGCGAAAATCGCAATGGCAAGACTGTGGAAACACCCTGAGGGCCCATCAATCCCTATGTGGTGGGCGAAGTGTTGGGCTATCGCAGTGGGCGAAATAATATGCGCCTCCCCTTTGGGAACAGAGACAAATTCTACAGCACCTGGGTGCCCTTTTTAGACAATGCAGTACTCCGGCGTGGTGAGGCAGCCACCGCCCCTCCACTGGATAGTGAAATATGACTAAAAGAAGGCTACGACCCCGCCAGAGGCTCCCCTGAGGCCTCCTGCATGAGAACCCCCAGCCACAACAACTCGACTCTGACCACAGCCACCCTTCAACTTGATCTCCACCATTGCCTTTCGATCCAGCACCTGACCAAACAGCGGCCCCAACATGCTTATCTACAAACTAAAGCTGCCTCCCCTCCTGCCAACCCCCGCTGGACCTCCCCCCTGGTTTTCTTAATGTTTTGGCTTGATTTTTGTTTTGCCCTTTTGTTCTACTATTATCACATTATGACTTGAATAATGTTGGCAGCGATCTGTTTGTTACACAAAAGCTTAATAAAAGTCTTGTTGACAAAAGAAAATGGTGTACTTGCAATCCTCGGAAGGCAAGGTCCTAGAATGATAGGTGATGGGATGTGGGAGCATGGTATTAGGATCCGATCTGATGCATCTGCCTCTAACTTATATGGTTGGTTTGAGTCAGGTAGATGTAGTACTGGAGCCGAAATGAAGAATTCTTTGAACTTGAACTGTTGAAATGCCCTTTTGGTGTCGGGGGTCCATAGGATTCTTTCTTCAAAGGTTTGGTTAAAGGAAGTAACAAAGAAGAATATTGAGGGATGAACCGTCTATAGAAGTTAGCAAAACCCAAGAACCTTTGGAGTTTCTTGAAGGTCTTGGGTTCAGGCCACTCTCATATAGCATTCATTTTGTGTGGATCCATCTGCACTTCTTGTGGGAACAGGATATACCCCAGATATACAATACTGTTTTGCTGAAAGTGACATTTCGAGAGTTTAGCATAAAGTTGGTTTTTCAGAAGGCATCCAGGCACTTCTTGAACGTATTCCAGATAGGTGGCTGAATAGATAAAAAATGTCATCCAAGTAAATCACGACATACATACACATCCAAGATAGCCTTAAAAATGTTGTTTAGAAAATAATGGAACGCCATTGGGGTGTTGCAAAGACCAATGGACAGTACAAGATACTTGTAATACCCAAACCTAGTATGGAAACTAGTCTTCCATTCCTTTCCCGGGTAAATCCTCACTAGATTGTATGCACCTCTGAGATCCAATTTGGTGTATATGTGACTCGCCTCATTTAAGAGAACCTGAATCAGAGGTAGAGGATAGCGTTTCTTCTTGGTGATTGAGTTTAACAGGTTGTAGTCTATGCAGGGCCTCAGTTTGTCATCATCGTTCTTTGGAATAAACAAGATTGGGGCTCCTCCTGGCGAAGTGGAGTGCCTAATAAAACCTTTCTGGAGGTTTACTTCAATATAGATTATACGCACTTGCTTTTCTCTTTCTGATAAGGCATAGGTATGTCCACAAGGTATCTGGGCTCCGAGCAGTAGCTCAGTTCGGCAATCATAGGGTCGATGAGGTTGGAGTTTATCAGCTTCTTTGGTATCTTAACCCTCTGCATAGGTCTTGTATTCTTTAGGAATGTTGGATTCCGACATCGTCTTAACGCAGGTTTTCTGTAAAGTTGGACCGCACTTTGGCCCCCTGCACAAGTTGTAGAGGGTTGGACAAGATTTCTGATTTGATGATATGTTTTTCTTTATTCATTTTAAGATAAAGTACACTTAAAATTTGCATATAAATTAGTACTTTCTTCATAAAACCATTTAAAAGAAAGGATCACAATATACAGTACAATCAGTGCAAAATCTCTGGTTAAAATCTGCCTAATTCCAATACAAGTACAAGAGATACGCAAGAGAAATCCACCATACAATATTTCCACTATCCATGCGGTTAAACCATGCATTTACATGTCTTCTGATACTCTCAGACATGTACCTATTTAAAGAGTTGAAACAGAATATAAATGTTTTATCAATGGTTAAAGATTATTACACCTTGATATCATCATGGAATTAATGGCATGAGAATAATCACAATCCCACATTTGCGATGCCTAGTGCAATGATTTTCACATACATTAGTCCTCTATGAAGAAAAGATACAGCATACCTGTATCTTTGTGTCTTAACGTAGTACGATACCAGATGCTATGCAGTCGTAGTTGTCTGCCAAATATGTCTTGAAATACTGTGGCTATGCTATTGAGGAGTAATTAGACAAATCAGCATCAATGATGGTTAACATGCGAGAGTATCTAAGATTTATTTGTTCCCCCATGCATCTTGACCATAGCAGCTCCCTCGATTGAATGGTGTTACTTACTTTACTTCACCCAAATGCAGAATTCTCAGTATTTCGTAGTTTGAACAGTAAATCCCTAGATGTTTTAAGGTTTCGATTTGAGAAATGTTTTACAGAATCGACATGTCACTGATGGTATAATGTTACCTTGTTGCCAATACTTGATGTGCTTGAGTGTGCGCAACTAATTAAGTTTAAAACTCATGTATAACTCATGTATATAGTGCAAGCTTTTTCGGAAGGAAAGCATGCCAAATACATCAGTCTCAGTTTCCTCTGTCTCGTGAATTTAGAATATTCCTGGTACGCTTTGTAACCTCCAAGTTCATCAATTGTACGCAACCAGTCGAATTCTTAATTTTCTTTTCTCACGTAGGCAGGTCGTACAGTGAGATCAAGAGCTGCGATACTAATGCTATCCAAGATCGCTCTCATTCTTTTGTCAAAGTGCACCATAGACAGAGGATTTGATTCCAGAAGCATCTTTGAAAGATCTTCGTAGAGCGAGTGTCTCGTGGGTTAAGAATGCGTGCATAGGTCTTAAATTGCCTCCAATGGAAACGTGCAGACAGAGTTCAGGCCCAATTTGTGGCGTACACAAGCATTTGGGAGAGAATTAACCAACGCCAATGTGCGTTTCCACATTTGCGCTTGAATGGAATTTAAGATGTGATCAATATCGAGGCGGCACATGTCTAAGCCGTATAAAAGAATAGATTCTGCTTTGAGAGAGTAGAATTCGATGGCAGGAATAAGGGAAACCTTGCAGTACCTTCTGTAAATTATTTTTAATTGGGAAGTAAGAGGTCTAGATTTCTGCTTGAGAGAATTATTCCAATTTGCTAGTGATGACACATCGGGCAGGTCATACCACAAGTAATGTATTTCAGTTGTCCTCTCTTTAGGTAAACCATTAAGTGTCCATTTGAATTCGACAATCTTCTTTCTGCCTGTGAATATTATGATTTTAGATTTTACTATATTGGCTTGGAGATTGTGTGGGGTGGCGTCATTAGAGAAAGCATTTAGCTTGTTTTGGAGACCATGTAGAGTTCTATGAAAAAAAAAAGATATAATCTGCAAAAGCTAGCCAATGCAGACGCAGATGACCTATCCTAATAGGTAATGTAATTAGCTGTTTCCATATTGTATCCATATCACAACAGAGAAGGGTCGACAGGAGCCCCCTTTGGAGAAAGGTCCTGTCCGGTCTCTGCAGTCCACCCAGGAGGGCATGGATGGTCGCAGGCTTATAGGGGGGAATTGACACTGAAGACCTTCCGCAGATCCACAGATGTATGACATAGGCATTGCCAAATGGGAGCAGGGGATTTTTGTATAATGAGGGATTGTGAAGAAATACAGAGATTAAGAGAAAATGATTTAGCATCCGACAAGGGTTGGAAAAGATCACATGGTGTAAGACTCCACACGGAACAGAAATAAGAGACCGATACCTCACAGCGGGTGAGATGACAGCTGTATTGTATTTTATTGGGGAGTGATTGCTGGCGCCAGCCTCATGTTGTAAGATAGCTAAGGCCTTGTAGAAGTGGATTTTAGTGTATTTGTGGAAGACGTAAGTGGTGGTGTGGACCGAGTAGTGTGGTTCGTTTGGGAAGCAGTGAGGTGGGGCTGCTTGAAGCATGGGTGGCGGGTTGTGGTGCAGGCCAGAATTATTGGGTGACACAGGGCACGTGGTGTCGGAGAGAGATGCTGAATTATTAATTTGCGGAAAAGTATTGTGGGAAGGTGGTCTGAAAAGGAGAAAAGGGTGAACGAGAAGTAAAGTATGGTGAGTTTTTGGTAGGTTGCGTTGTGAAGTATTATAATAGGGGACACGTCAAATTATCATTTATGTAAGGCATGCCCCGGTACAAGGACAAAATACTTAAGTACCACGCTGAATGGGTTAATGACATGGTGGGCAGGATGTTTATGCCCTGGCCAGAAGAAGGAACTCATCCGAAGACAGTACTGCAACACATGTGCACCTATTTACATGCCGCATGGAAGGGAAAACAGTTACAGAACAGGTTAGGTATACTGGAATTATGGAACCTTTACTCAGAAAACAGAGTAGAACCAGATTCGAAGGAATGGATGCTTAATCATCATGACGAAGGGTGTATGACACCCACGGCTCTTCTGCCCCAGAGCGAGGAGCAGTCCTCGACTGCACCGGGATTATACCCATTACACATATTAAAAGCAGCGGCAGGATATAGTAATCCTGCATATGCACCTCCCCCAGACAGCAGCAAAGACATTGTAAGTGGAGAGAAAATAAGGAAACAACGACCACTGTCCACACATGTAGAATATGGCGAGCGTCACAATTTGCAAGCCAGGCTAACGGAAGCCAATGAAGAGGTTCAGGGAGATGTCCGACACCCAAAGAAAAAACTGAGATGACCAGACTAGTGTGTGTCACAACATATAGCCCATTGAGCAATCTCACCAAACAAACTATTAACAAACACTGGCATTTAATAAAAAACAACGGCACTCTGGAGAAGAAGCCCATGTTTGCATTTAAAAAGAACAGGAACTTGAGGGACACTTTGGTCCACACATACATCGAAGAGACCAAGACCCCAAACACATTGCGGGACCTTCCAAGTGTATAACCCATGTATATAGTGCAAGCTTTTTCGGAAGGAAAGCATGCCAAATACATCAGTCTCAGTTTCCTCTTTCTCGTGAATTTTGTAACCTCCAAGTTCATCAATTGTACGCAACCAGTCGAATTCTTAATTTTCTTTTCTCACGTAGGCAGGTCATACAGTGAGATCAAGAGCTGCGATACTAATGCTATCCAAGATCGCTCTCATTCTTTTGTCAAAGTGCACCATAGACCATAGACAGAAGCATCTTTGAAAGATCTTCGTAGAACGAGTGTCTCGTGGGTTAAGAATGTGTGCATAGGTCTTAAATTGCCTCCAATGGAAACGTGCAGACAGAGTTCAGGCCCAATTTGTGGCGTACACAAGCATTTGGGAGAGAATTAACCAACGCCAATGTGCGTTTCCACATTTGCGCTTGAATGGAATTTAAGATGTGATCAATATCGAGGCGGCACATGTCTAAGACGTATGCCGTATAAAAGAATAGATTCTGCTTTGAGAGAGTAGAATTCGATGGCAGGAATAAGGGAAACCTTGCAGTACCTTCTGTAAATTATTTTTAATTGGGAAGTAAGAGGTCTAGATTTCTGCTTGAGAGAATTATTCCAATTTGCTAGTGATGACACATCGGGCAGGTCATACCACAAGTAATGTATTTCAGTTGTCCTCTCTATAGGTAAACCATTAAGTGTCCATTTGAATTCGACAATCTTCTTTCTGCCTGTGAATATTATGATTTTAGATTTTACTATATTGGCTTGGAGATTGTGTGGGGTGGCGTCATTAGAGAAAGCATTTAGCTTGTTTTGGAGACCATGTAGAGTTCTATGAAAAAAAAAAGATATAATCTGCAAAAGCTAGCCAATGCAGACGCAGATGACCTATCCTAATAGGTAATGTAATTAGCTGTTTCCGTATTGTATCCATATCACAACAGAGAAGGGTCGACAGGAGCCCCCTTTGGAGAAAGGTCCTGTCCGGTCTCTGCAGTCCACCCAGGAGGGCATGGATGGTCGCAGGCTTATAGGGGGGAATTGACACTGAAGACCTTCCGCAGATCCACAGATGTATGACATAGGCATTGCCAAATGGGAGCAGGGGATTTTTGTATAATGAGGGATTGTGAAGAAATACAGAGATTAAGAGAAAATGATTTAGCATCCGACAAGGGTTGGAAAAGATCACATGGTGTAAGACTCCACACGGAACAGAAATAAGAGACCGATACCTCACAGCAGGTGAGATGACAGCTGTATTGTATTTTATTGGGGAGTGATTGCTGGCGCCAGCCTCATGTAAGATAGCTAAGGCCTTGTAGAAGTGGATTTTAGTGTATTTGTGGAAGACGTAAGTGGTGGTGTGGACCGAGTAGTGTGGTTCGTTTGGGAAGCAGTGAGGTGGGGCTGCTTGAAGCATGGGTGGCGGGTTGTGGTGCAGCCCAGAATTATTGGGTGACACAGGGCACGTGGTGTCGGAGAGAGATGCTGAATTATTAATTTGCGGAAAAGTATTGTGGGAAGGTGGTCTGAAAAGGAGAAAAGGGTGAACGAGAAGTAAAGTATGGTGAGTTTTTGGTAGGTTGCGTTGTGAAGTATTATAATGGGGGACACGTCAAATTATCATTTATGTAAGGCATGCCCCGGTACAAGGACAAAATACTTAAGTACCACGCTGAATGGGTTAATGACATGGTGGGCAGGATGTTTATGCCCTGGCCAGAAGAAGGAACTCATCCGAAGACAGTACTGCAACACATGTGCACCTATTTACATGCCGCATGGAAGGGAAAACAGTTACAGAACAGGTTAGGTATACTGGAATTATGGAAACTTTACTCAGAAAACAGAGTAGAACCAGATTCGAAGGAATGGATGCTTAATCATCATGACGAAGGGTGTATGACACCCACGGCTCTTCTGCCCCAGAGCGAGGAGCAGTCCTCGACTGCACCGGGATTATACCCATTACACATATTAAAAGCAGCGGCAGGATATAGTAATCCTGCATATGCACCTCCCCCAGACAGCAGCAAAGACATTGTAAGTGGAGAGAAAATAAGGAAACAACGACCACTGTCCACACATGTAGAATATGGCGAGCGTCACAATTTGCAAGCCAGGCTAACGGAAGCCAATGAAGAGGTTCAGAGAGATGTCCGACACCCAACGAAAGAACTGAGATGACCAGACTAGTGTGTGTCACAACATATAGCCCATTGAGCAATCTCACCAAACAAACTATTGACAAACACTGGCAAATAAAAAACAACGGCACTCTGGAGAAGAAGCCCATGTTTGCATTTAAAAAGAACAGAAACTTGAGGGACTCTTTGGTCCACACATACATCGAAGAGACCAAGACCCCAAACACATTGCGGGACCTTCCAAGTGTTGTGGGACACTACCGGTGTGGAAACTGTGTGGCATGCCGCTACACCACTCCCACAAAATCCTTTGGTCACAAAGACTACCACCGCACTCTACAAACTCACACCAACTGCAATAGTAAGTTTGTGATCTACGAATACGATGTGCATGCCTTTTGCTGTATGTAGGCAAGACCACCATACAGATAAAACAGCGGATCTCAGAGCACAGATCCTGTATCAAGAACAGAATACCGGACAAACCTTTGGTTGAGCATTTCAGCTGATTAGGACACACAAACGAAGATATTTCTTGGACCATCAAACAGCAACTCACTCCACAGAAAAGAAGAGGAGATAGGGACAAAGCGCTTACGAGACTGGAACAATAACTAGTCCACAAACTTGACACGGTCAAAACTGGTTTGAATGTTGCGGTAGAATGGAAGTATTTTTATAAGCAGTGAACAAGAACATTTGACTTCTTTTTACTTTTACCCCTATATCTTGCCCAATATGGGGCTTTGGTGTATTTAGACCAATGGGGACTAGATTCTGTAATGTTATGTGGGTTTCTCCTTCATGGATTTTGAGTTATCCACTATAGGACGTGCTGTTTCTCATAAATGATTCATTTTCAAATGTTTAATGACATCATCATGTACGGCCTTAGATTGGAAGTGTCTGTTACCTTTTTACCACTGATTAACTATATGATGACATCCATTTTGTGTTACAATTGTCACAATGTTGGTTGAAAAGTTCTTTAAGGTCTGTCCCTGACAATTGATCCGAGTATACATGATTGCGATTCCGTGTCCAGTTCAATGATTATCATTTTTAGATTATGCTGTTAAGTTCTTGTGTCCGCACTTGCATATAAATGCTCCGCACACACATCACCATACAGTGCTGACAGGGGCACATGTCTCTAGGTTTAGGTGATATGACTAGTCGTTGTTGTACCTATGACAGTACTTGCAACATGCCGCCTCTCGCAACAAGATTCGATGTCAGCGATTCTTTAAGGGCGGGGTCACTGTCCGTCATCCGCCTCGTGCACATACTTTGGACACAGCGGCTCGCACACGTCCTGCGAGCACGTGCAACACTGCCCATGCGCCTCTCGTACACTCTGTTTTTTTACGAGCACTAGCTTTACATGATTAGAAGCCCACGGCGCGGCACGCCTGCTGAGTGCGACGCATAGCTTGTGCACTTCACTAGTCCCTTGCAGAACCTACCCCTTTGGCCGGCCTCCTGGCTTTCATGGCAGTCGGGCATTGGCCACATCTTTACATGACGCCCTACTGTGGGCGCGCCACCACCGAACCTATCAACAAGATCCATGGGCTTGATTACCCATTGTTGCCTAGGTTACGGTTTCATTTACACAGCCCTTTTCTGCGTTCAGAGCAGACGCCGTGCCTCTCAGCAGAGACAAACACTTCGATTCACAGAAGTAAGTTCGATTTGTGTTAATGTTTTGGGGGTATTTGGAAAGCTAACCATACTTGCGTCTATATAGCGGTCGCTTTCTCCATCATGAGCATGTTTTGGCTCTTGTAGCACACGTGCGTTAGTTACGCCGTTGTGGGGTACTCATGTGCTTTTTTCCATACTGTTGTTATGGGTCATTTTAGAATACTCATCATTTTTGCAGCTTTGTAGTTGTTACATGTACTAATATGAGCTTTAGCAACGCAGTTGGGCATACCCATGTGTTTACTTTAAACACAGGCATTGTCACTGTTGGACAATCTGGCTTAGCAGAGACCATCTGCAGGAAGTGTCTTCACCATTATCAACTTTGAAAACATTCCTTACCGTTTGAGGTAAGATTCTACCTTTTTTCTGTCTCATTAAATATGACATTAGGATCTGTACAAATTCACTTACAGCCCCTCATATGTCATTACAGATACACACTTGTTTCCCTTACGACGCATTTAATGCCGTCTCGAACATCTATACTTATGATGGATTCTCTCGCTTACCCTTGCACTGGATAAGTCTTTGGTAAGAATCTGGCTCCTCTAATAGGGAGTTTTTTCCTTTGTTATGCAATGAAGCATCCAGTAGTAGCTTATTGAATTATCATTTTATATTCAAGGTCACCTTTCCACTCACTACACTCCATTTGTTGTTTTTAGATAGAGATCCCGGGACTACCATTGGTTCCATCACATGTCCTGATGAAGGCCTGTCCACCAAGCTGCACATCACAGCTCCTTTAGGCCGAAACACTGTTGTGTCGACGTTAAACACCACCTGAACAGTGCACAATCCTAGCATTGTTGTTTTTCTTTGATTCACTGTATATATGTTCATGAAATTAAGTCTATGTTCGTTCCTGTGACTGCACAAGTGTTATAATCAAACAAGAGTAACATTTTGCTGTTGTTGTTGACTGCATTGAGATCCAGTTCTGTCCACTGGATCATACATATTTGTATTGTGTTCTCAAACACCCCTGGGTCCTCTATTCCTATCAGTTTTTATCCAGATCAGATGTTATTAAAACACATTGATGTGACAAAAATGTATTTCCAGTGACTTTGATGTATGTTCAGAATGCTGGAGTGGTGTGACCTCTCACCCTGAAATTGTGTTTTTGTTTATTGGAATATACCTACCTGGGTTTTTCAGGGCTTTGCCAGGTGCCCTAATATTTAATCAAGGTTCAGAGAGAGGCATGCAAGATGACAGGCTGGAGATAGCAATAGTACCAAATTAATGGGTAGGAAGATAGATAATGCTTAGGTTGGATGGAAAAGGCATTGATGAGTCCAAAGAAAATCAAGACAAAAAGGGCTGGATCCCGACTCTACTGGGAACTGGGAAAACGTAATCATAAACACTGAAAAAGTGTTCCCACCACGGACGATATTAAGTGAAGGACAAACTAGAATAGAAACATAAACAAATCTGCATAAAAGGCAACATTCAGGCCTACATATGTTGCAACAAAATGACGTATGCAGTAAGGGGGCCCTGTAATAAATAACAAAGAGCTCCTACTCCTAATCTAGGAGATGAAAAAAATTGTGAGAGTATAACTGACAAGAGATCAGAGCCTATGCTAGTTGATGTGCTGCCAATCATGTACTGTGGCTCCATATTATGATTTATATGGAAGAGGGTGCATGATAGGCGTTTTGGTGGACATAATATAGTTTCTACCTTCTTCAGGATGAAAGTTATGAAACTACCCTGTATGAATGAAAGTGGAAAAATACAAAATGTAAATAAATGTATTTAAATATAATAAGCTTGAACAAGGGGGGTTCTGGGAGTTTCTTTACTACTGGCCTATATCCTGGGTTATAGGCTCAACCATAGTCTTTAGCTCACCATCCTTTCACAGAAGAGAAATGTCCACTACACATCAGTCTTTGTCCTGCCCAAGGGCAGTCCAGCACCAAAATGCCTGGCAATTCCCTTCTGAACAAGAGTACCAACTGCAACCCCAGACACGTGTTTCGGCCTGGTTGGGCCTCGTCAGTGAGGTGGAGCTGTGCCTCTCTAAGAACAGTGAGCAAGGCTTTGTGTGATATTTTAACCCACTCTGCTCTGCCCTGCGGCATCAATGTGTGCTGGTGGCACCAGAATCATCAAAATGGCCGCAAAAGCCCCATGCGTGCCAAAACCAAAGGAAATTGCGCTCTACCAAGCCCAAAAAGATGGCTGCCAAATCTACCATGCATGTTGTCGGGGGTGGAATGGAGAGCGCACTTCTGAAACATGTCATTGGACTGCCCAACATATAAAAATGGAGCACGGATGAAAAGCAGTGTTTACTGAAAGAAATCCGAAATCTTGCAGTTAAATCTTTTCTTGGTTGCTGAAAATACGAAATGCTGGTCCTAAACACTCGCAAACATCCAATCTTCTTGTTGGGTGTCACATGTTACTGAAGTCAAGAAAGCATTGTGGAATTGCAATATCCTGGAAAGCTGAATTGGTCACAAAAACATCCACAGCCAGTTTGCCTGCCTGTGAAAGCTGGCAAAATCTGGGCGCAGTACCAGCGGCTGCCTGAAGGACTATTTCAAAAGCCTGTTTTAAAACTGTAAACTTGTACCATTAAGATCTAATGTCTAAAATTTAAGTGAACTGTTATCAAGAGTAACCTAGATTGCAACTATTTAAACTTCATGGTTTAGAGTCTGGAATCAGTGTTCTAAATGTTTGTTTTAAAATTGCAAATTTATTGTCAACCAAGAAAAATGTAACAAATTGACTTTTAAAGTAAGCCTGATTCAAGCCAAAACTACAAACAACTTCCCCACTGTGCAAGGCACCTCCCTTCTGCTCTCTGGGCCAGGAACTTACATCCATGTGTTGATTAAGAGGGGAGGGGCACTGGGGCTGCTCTGGGAAGAGCACAAAGGGATTCCTCCCAGGCATGGAGATGCTAATCAGGAAGGATTGTAAAGGGCCTCTGCCAGAAGGAAGTGGGCGGAGATTGCTGCTGAAGCTGCAAGAAGGAGAAGGAGGCGGGGACACACAAATTTGTTGATTCACAATGGACAAAAAGCAGATTTCTAATAAGACTGATAATTTACTGTGGACAATTGTAAAAAATATATAAACCCCGCACTTCTGAACCTACATTTTTGATGCACATTTTAAGAGGAGCCAGAACTCTGTGCTATGTTCTGGGACATAACTGTAGAAATTGTGGTTTTATACCAAATGTATTGATGTCAGAAGCCTGAAACTTCACACGCTTATGCCCATATACAATGCGCACATGTGTACCAATTTTGGACAAACTAGATATTGTGTCCCGGACGGAAAGTGCGAAATTGTGTGAAATCCAGACCCAAGATCCCACAGAGACGGGGCTTGGAAGAATATTTGCTCTACAAAGTATGGGATAAAGATATGCTATTGTTATCAAGTTTGTAAAATTGTCAATATGTATTATATGAAAAGTAGATTTCATGTTCAAAAGCCAAGGGGAGGATTCCCTGGCTCATAAAACCACATTGTCATGGTGACACACTGTTTTGTCCTCCAATCAAGGGAGAGGAAAGATTGTAGCCTATAGCCAACCTAGGGGACGCGCTTAGGATAATCCAGCATACACACACTTTTATGAAATGCATAAATAGAGACAGCTGAGGATTTAGGACACACACATTCACCCACCAACCGATTGCTGGCAGAGCACTTTGCAAGAGAACTATCCATATTCCAGACTCCAGAAACTTGGCAAGCAGAAAGGCCCATTTCCATAGCTGAACCACTCTCACCTTGCCCTTAAAATTCCAGAAACCAGAATTTACCCCAGACATCTAAGGGGAACCAAAGAACAACCTGGCTGTGCTGTACTGCTTCCTGCTAAGAATTATTGCCAGAATCCAAAGACCCAGCCCAGTAGTGCCGTGCCGTGCTGTGACCAGAGAGCCATTGCAGATCCAGTCCAGTCCTACCGTGCGGTGACCGGAGTGCCTTGCTGATTGCAGACCAGAGCGCCTTGTTGTCCAGTCCGGTGTGCCCAGCAGAATTCCTGTCCAGAAATCTTGACTGACCTGAATCCCTGACGGTTCTGTCCAAACCTATATAGTGAGTATCCTTAGTATAGGACTGTCACTAGTTTATGTACTGTCCATAGTCATCCCTATCCAAACCCATCCTCTATGATATCCTGAACTGCATTGTTAGAATATTCTTGAACTGCCTGAAATCTCTATCTCATTCCTATTATCTCCTTCTGTACCAGTAGTGTTAAACCAATCTTTGCGCTGATATATATGTCATCTGAAGAAGGCGAGCGTCTCGGCAGGAAAAAACCATCCAGAGACGTCCTGGGCTGGTGGCTGTGCTGTCCTGTAGTTTGCTTCTTCATAGTCCATCCCTAGTGTAAGAAATCCTGTTTGCTTTTAAAAGCGCATCTTTGTTTTATAATTTGCCTCTATCTGAAAAAACCCGACCTCCACAAAAACGTCCATAACTTCTTCAATGTTCATGCTAGATACGGAATTTGTCTGCTTGTAGCTAACATCCCAAGTTCTCCAGAGAACCCAAAACCGCATCCCAAACCCTTATAGTTCACGATTACCGCGTGCGGCAAAGTTTGCCGCAAATTTTGTCTCAGGAGATTTCTGTAACGTGTAAAACAGCTTTTAATTGCACCCGACCTCATAATTAAGTTGTCACATTGCTTCTTTGTGTCCAACCGTTGCTAGTGTTTGTCTGCAACCATATAAAGCGGCTCCCATTAGTATTTCAACAATTTCTGTGATTTAGCCCATTTTTAGTGTTTTACCTCTTCCATTCAAAGCCAACTTTAAAACCATTTTGACAGTTTGCCAATTAGTTCGGTTTCTCTCTTGTGTTTGCTGGGGGGAAATTGGGGTTGATATATTTGCTTGAATTCTGCATTCCTGAAACCTGTTTCCTCTCCTCCTATATCTCTACGTTGCATTTTGGGGGTTGAGGGGTGTGCAGAGGGAAATTGTAACCATATTGCTATTTGATTTGAACCCATACACAAAAGTATTATTTCTGTGCTGCATTGTTTTTGCTCATTATTACTCCTTATGATTAAAGAGATTGTTTAGTGTGTCATCACCCCATTGGTGATTATTGCATAACCATTAAAAACAGTGTGATATATTGTGAATATATATAAATAAATATTTTAACATTGCAAACCAGCCTGATTCCTGTTTCAGTGTGACCGGGGTGGGGGGGTTCAAAGAGAGGGGCGTGATATAAGTGGTACATCATTCAGAATAAAAGAACCTATAGACACAACTAAATAATTAAGGGTTTCAGCTGTGCATTACACGCTAGGCATTGACTTAGGTGACGTGCTGGATTGAAATCACTTGCAGGTTCCACATCTGGATTACCCTCATAAGTTAGGGTGAAAACCCAAAGCTACTTAATATGCTAAAACAAGGGGGCTTCTGGGTGTTTCTCCACTACCCGCCTAAATCCTGGGTTGGAGTCTCAACCAGAGTCTTTAGCTCATCCTCCTTTCACAGAAGAGAAATGTCCACTAGACATCAGTCTTCGTCCATCCCAAGGGCAGTCCAGCACCGAAATGCCTGGCAATTCTCTTCTGAACAAGAGTACCAACAGCAACCCCAGACACATGTTTCGTCCTGGTTGGGCCTCGCCAGTGAGGTGGAGCTGTGCCTCTCTAAGAACAGTGAGCAATGGTTCCACGTCTGGATTACCCTCGTAATTTAGGGTGAAAACCCAAATATAATAAAAAAAAGAGGAAGGACACCTCAAAAGCTTCACAAATTGCAAAACCTCGAAAGTAATCTACTGTATGGAGTGTCCTTGTAGACTACTATACGTAGGATAGAATATGCGAGCAGCACATGTCTGCATATCTGAACATAGATCAAGGATATGCTGTAAAGCTACCACAGCTCCGATAGTGACGCACTTCTTGGAGCGTCACCATAAACCAGATGATACACTAGATGATCTCAAGTGGTGGATATTGGATACAGCAAAAATGCAGAGAATACTCAAAGGACCTTACCAAGGTGGCTTGGTGGATTTTTCAATTGGGAACACATGCGCAATGCCTCAAAGAGGAATTAATTCCCCCGCTGTGAGTGTACCTTGGTATGCACACAGTGGCCATATTTATAGGAGCGTATTTACCTGCCTTTTCCAGAACAGTCCTCGCTTAGCTGCAGGCAGTCCATTTTCAGTTCAGAAGAAAGTCATAGGTCTCTGAATCACCATTTCTTGCACATAAGCACCATTATACCTCACTGTTACAGCATTTTCTCAGCCGAGATGAATTCTCACCTCTCCTTTTCATTTGGGTTAGTAATCCTACTATTACATTATTGATATTGATATTTTATTTATATCACGCTCGTGCACAGGTGTTTCGGAGCGCATCAAGGCAAGGGAGGGTAACAAGGGAAAACAAACAATGATCTTACTAGGCCCAGTGACATTGAGAACGCGCAGGTGCATTGGTTAGTCTCCTGGCTCCGCCTGTTTCTCAATTAGCAATTAGCTGAGGGCAGCAATTCTCTGCCCCATGCACTACATTTAACTCTCTTTTCTCGAAATCCTGTATGGTGCCTCACACCGCCACATTGAATTTTTATTCAACCTACATTTCATTCACTATTCATGCTCGGCACTCCGTTCCAAAATGGCGGCTAGCGTATGCGCCGCATTCGGGCAGTCCCTATTGTTCCCATGACCGTGACCACCTGACTTTGAACCAATTGTGGCTTTGCTGCACTGTTATCACAGGCTTTTGTTTTGGTACTGCCAGAAAGCACCACCTTTTAGGAGGCCTAACAAAATAGTGAAGACTTTGATCTGTAAGTTAGACTTCTCCCGGGTAGAGGTTGTCTCCGAATTAACCTATCTGGGAGCTGAATTAAGATCCTTCCCATCTAGGCTTACTTTGATGGCCTCTATTGATTTAAAGGTGATCAAATTGGGAGCCCAGATGAAAAAAATCTACTCTAAGTTTGGCAGATTTACCATCCTCCCTCTTATAAGATTTTATATCGGGAAGGTAGTTCCATAATCCTATATGGCATGGGCTACAATCCTTTAGCCTTCCAACTACACTGGGATGCTATTGAATCAAAGATTTGGAAACATACTTTGGGCCTTCCTGATTGTGTTCAGATTGTTTCTTTACGATATAAGCTTGGCTTGTCTTCACTTAGATCATGGCTAGCCTGGAAGTAGCTTACTCTCTATAGGTCAATTCTTGATCCCCCTAGGAACTCACTTTTTGAGGAAATTAATGTAGAGCGGGAACAAGGAAATAATGTTTTTTTTGTGTAGGCTAGAACTAACTTGCTTAGCACTATTGTCTGGCTGTGGCTCTGATGTACAGTCCCTTTTACAGAATCCTCTAAAAGTAAAGGAGAAATTGAAAGTGACTGATTGGATTCACACGATTGATAAGATGCGGAGAACTACAAGATCAGCCTCACTGACGCTGTTAGATAAGCGTTTATCGTTTCTTCCGGCTTATCTTAAGAAGTCCCCCAGTTTTTGGTTTAGATCTGCTTTTTTGAGATTTCGTTTAAATTTACTCCCTACCCTGGAATTACTTGCTATAAGGGATAAAGAAGGGGGTACTGCACCAATATGTGATAGATGCTTAAATATGGAAGTGCAGACTACTAAGCATTTCCTTTCTAAGTGTATCAGGACTTGGAGTATCAGGGCCAGTTCTTTTGGCAGATTTGTTCATGAGGAGTCTCATTTGAATACTGATGATTTCTGGGTGAGACTATCCTCCGGTAATGAGATGGCTTTATCAATTGAAGTGGGTAGAGTTTTAAAGGAATTGAAGTTAGAAACAACTTGATTTTTCGTTTTATGGAAAAAATGTGTTGGTTAGATCTTTTACTCTTTTTTTTTCTTTTATTATGATATATGTTTTTATCTAGAAATTGCAAATGTTTGTTTTTATTGTTTATGTTAATACATTGTGTATGAAATGTGCTAAAAGTCAAATTTTGGCTAATGCACTTTAAATAAATAAAAAAAAAGAAAAAAAAAAGAAAGCACCACCAGGGAGGCGATCCGTTTTGTGCTTGTGTCAGCTCTGCGTACCATTTGTTTAGATAAGAGAACAAGGATAATTGTATATGTGACTTTATATATCTATATTGCTAAACTGCTTTTTCTACCTCCGCTCTAATTCAGTTCGCTTATCGCTTATGTTTTCACTTTGTAGAACTTTCACGCTTTCCATGCGCTACAGCCATGAAGTAAGGCTGCCTTTCCCTTTAGCTTGCTGGCGGACCTCGCGCTCTAAGGTAAAAACCCTGCTTGCTTAAGTAGCGCTTCCCGTTACCCCAGCTGTTTTCAAAGCCTAATCTCTGTTTCTGCATGCAGGTTGCAGATGCTGTATATTTGATTATTTCGGATCTATGTGATCACTGCGCCGCCCGTAACTGCGACAGTCGAAAATGCTGACTCCAGTTACGGTGCAGCGCAGTGATGATATCGATCACTGTGCCCGCTTCCCTCAGCCTGCATTACCCCTCCAAACCCCCCCACCCCACATACCTTTTGGGGCGGCACACTTCTGTGTGTCCCGCCTGCACTCTGCGATCCCTGCAGTGTCAGCTCCCCCCGCTAACGTGGGTTGGAGCTGACGCTGCAGGGTGCTTTTTTTTTTCTTTTCTTACGTGTAACCTGCTTTCCGAAATGGTAAGCGGGGGACAGCCCTGCAACCCCTAACCCCCGTTAATGTGCCCAAGTAGATCAGGGGACACCCCTGCTCCGCTTGGGTGCAGTAAATGTCTCCCTCATTTTGTGCGCCTCCAAAGTCACAGTGACTGCGGGGGCGCACAAATGAGGGCAACATTTTGGTACAATATTGTTTATTTCTATTCTAGTTTGTCCTTAACTTATGAATGTAATATTTGTGTGTGCAATACTAGTTTGTATACACCAGAATCACTTCATACACTGTGTTAAATAAATATGCATTGAAGTGTTGTATTTGTGTGTAATGATTTGATTTTTGCTTCACAATGCTTACTGGATTGATTTTTCTAATCGTGTCAACTCAATATGATTGTGAGGTTTATATGTTGATGGGATTAAGTTAGTAAACTAATGTTAACTAGATTAACAACACAGCAAATAAGTAAGGGAATGCATTTAAGTAAAAACCCATTTAAAAGCATCCATGGTGGGAACATCTTTTCAGTGTTTGAGTCCAAAGAAAAGTCAAGGGAAGGTACAGAACGAAAGGAGAATGAAGAGAAAAGCGTGGAGGAGGAGAGATAAAGACATCTAAGAAGAGAAAAGAGAGAAGGGATCATAAAGGGAGAGACAAATGGAAGAGAAGGAAAGGGAGGACCGACAAAAGGAGATAATGACAAGAGAAAAGGAAATAGTAAGAAAGGGCAAAGAAAAGAGGGGAAGAGGGAGAACGAGAGAAATGGCAAGGTGAAGAGTGGGAACGAAAGAGGAGCTTAGAGACGCCGCAAGGAAGTTGATGACATTATGAGTAGACATGTGGGTTCAGATAAAGAGGAAGAATGTGTTATAAGGAGAAGTTACAGTTTAGCCAGGAACAGAAAGGAGGGTATTAGCGCAGTAGGAAGTTGGGGACACAATGGAAGAAGTGGTAAGTTGGACATACAGAATAGATCCTCCTAGTAGACTAGATTTTGAGGACAGAGGATGAAGAAGATGACACAATGAAGAGAGTGGAGAAGAGCAAGCTACACAGGCACCTTCTAAGGGTCTGTCTGTAGGGAGAGAGGTAGCTTGGTCAGACATAGAGGATCCAGCAGTAAGGCTAGAACCTGTTGAATATCCGCCACGCCTGAAGGTGCATACAAACAGTTTAGAAAGGAGAACGCCATATGTGTAACGCTTACTTCTGGTGCCCTGCAGGAGTGCCTGGTCCGGACTGTTCTGACATATTGCCCCCACTCAATAACTCTATTGGGATGAATATCCCAGCCACTCCTTTCCCCACTGATCCACTGGGGAATCAAAACCCAGAAGACAGTGAGGTTGGGAGGTGCCTGGATGAACTTGGAACCTCGGGTAAGTGGTGCTAGGGGGTCCGGACGAAGACCTAGAGGGTAAGTAAGTGTTCAGTATTTTGCTTCTCTCTGCTTTCCTTCCCACCTCCCTCTTATCCCTCTAGGTAGGCTGGCTGGCACGCAGATGATGGAGCTCACCATATAAAATGAAGAAAGTAGACCGATGATGTCCAGTAAGCATCCGACTCCAGTTACTTCACTGAAGGTAGTGGTCCAGGTCGGCTGCGACGCACTGGATCCTGGAAATATGAAGGTGAGTTCTTGTAGAATGGTATTTTGAAGCCTTGGCAACTTCAGATGTGAAGCGCAGCTTGGTTTGTGCTGTTTTCTTGTCTTTATTGATGTGATGCGCTTTAATTAGTCTATTTCTCCCTTTCTTACCAGGAGCGGAATAAACGGAATGCTGTTGCAGGAATTGCTTCAGAGCGCTGGAATAAGTAATGCGGGTCAACTCGGACACAGGTGAGTTGGTGCTAAACAGGGAGCTGGGAATGGAAGTCGGGTGGTATTGCAGTCTCTTACTATTGTCTTTCTCCACTTTCTCGTTCTCAGGAGCTACAGTTGCTGTGGACTTAAGTCGGAGATCAGGAACTCGAACAGAACTTGTGTAAGGGATAAAGTCATCTGGTTGAGCGGCTACCAGTTTGCCATGATCCAGGTAGGTGTCGAAACGGAAGTGAGAAGTAGAAGTCCTGCACTGATGCTTTCAATCTTCGGGTGAGTATGATGCAAACAAGCCTGAAGGTTCATTGCATGTGGACGAACAGGAGCGATAAACATTACAGTGCTCTGGTAGGCAGCAGACGAAACGCTAAGCACAGGGTGTGGCACAGGGTTTGGTGTTATAGCCTAGGGCTACGCCCTGTCAACACTAGACCACCAGTGATTTCAGATCCTTGTATGTGCCTTGTATGTGCCAGGTGCCATCTTAGGTTCCATAGGGGGTTCGCTCTTGGCAGCCATGTTGGTGTGGGTCAATGATACGTTCATTGAACGCCTGCGACAGCCAGCCACCTTTCTAGTCCACCTTCTCCCTACATTGTCCTGGGGGGATGTACTCCCAGTCCTAATCCACCTGCCCTGTGCCTGTACTGGAAGAGGGGGATGTACTCCTAGTTCTAGCCTCCCTGCCTTGTGCCTGTGCTGTAATCGTGACAATATATGAACAGGCTGAGAAATTGACCAGACTGGGGAACTGCGGGACAAAAATATCACAATTTTCTATCACATTTTGAGTCAGGGACTCACTGAGGAGGTACATAGGCAATTAAAGAACATTGTGGGAATTGAGGCAAAACCATGGCCCGAGATACAATTGAATATTGTTCATCATTGTAGATTAAAGCAAGAGAAGGACAGAAAGAAAGTTGAGGAAAGAAAGTGTTACGCTCACCTGGTCTCTGCGGAGGCATTGGGGCACGGTTGCAGCCCACTCTGAACTTGAATCCCCCCCTTCAGGCCTCTCGCTCAGTAGAAAAGCTGTGAGCTGTGGTACGTGGTGATACTGCTCCTGCGTGGAGATAAGAGTGTGTGAGTGTGCCAATCTGTGATTGTTGTACCTCTCGAACCCTTCACTCCAATGTACGGATTCTGTGAGCATACGTGGCCCATAAAGCTTCCTGAGAATTATGGAAGATAAGCTCTCAGTCCTGCTACTTCTGGCAGGGGTGCATCGAATGGGATCTAGTTCCTTCACTGATCCCTTATAAGGATTATTCCAGTCCAGCTGTGACTATTCTACTCCTTATGATTGGTACGTCTTTCTTGAGCTCTTGTGATGCTGTTCGTTCTGTTTAATGTCTGTATTTGTTGCTCCTATTTATGCCCGCAATAATGTCTCTCTTCTGTTTTCTTCCCTTAGATGGAAATGCAGCCTCAGTGCAGCTGTGAGACGCGGCCATATGGAAGATGGATGCTACTGCAATGTTCGACAGCAAATAAGTTATGGTTTAAGGCAAAGCACAAAGTATGGCGAAGCGCAACCTTAAACGGACTGTTTATTCGATGTCTAACCTTGTCTTCTGTTTTTCCTTGCAGGCGCTGCTGTCGACAATGGAGTGTGCCGTGCTGCGGTGCCAAGATGAAGATTTCGGCGTTCTGGAAAGTGTAAAGATGAATACTTGGTTCGCTGAAGAGATGTACAGGTAAGAACAGATTCCCCAAGTTAGTAAGTATGCTGGCAGGAAGCAGGTTGTCCAGGAAGCAGGATCTTCAAAGGTAAGTCTAACCTCAGGCGACGGTGAGTGTTACGCTGCTTGCAAGTGCAGAATAACGCGAAGCGTCTGTCTTGAGGATCGGGGCAGTTTATATAGCTGAGATCGCGGGCACGCCCATTAAGGCCGGCTTACCAGCCACACCCTGCCACTCCTAGAGAGTGAGCATGTGCGAAGGCAATCCATTAGCAGCCACACCCAAGAATACACTTGGGGCTCCTTAATGGATGGAATGTCCAAGGTTAATGCATCCTGCTTAATGGATGGAATGTTCAAGGTTAATGCATCTAAAGTGCTATGTCCATAATAAAAGTTTTTTGGTGTTGAATGGATGTTCTTGTTTACTTTTGTTCATGAGCCTGGCGCCAAAGGCGCCAGGACAGTGTCCACCCAGGTCTCCTGTGCATGCGACTCCTACATGCCTGTGCCCCTGACTTCATGACCCTGACAGAAAGATAGAGGAGACAACGTTGGTGCAAAAGAAATGATCAAAATTGATAATGGAAGGGGCTATGTTATGAATGCGGGATAAATCGATGCTGTGCAGCAGGTCAACAGGCGCAGCCAGGCCCAAATGACAACTTTGCAGAAAGGGGGGTGGGAGGGAGTACAACTATTACACCGGGCAGAGGGTTTGGATTCCATGCTCAGCAAGAAGGAGGGTTTATTGGGTGACAACCACGATTTGGAGGACCCCCACAACAACAGTGTTTGAACATGCAGGAAAATGGGGCACATTTCACGTGTATGCAGAAGTAGGGGAGAGATGCAACAGAATTGGTAACCAGTAGACACATGACGGGGACCAGCATACCTCCCACCATATAGTACAGAGCCCCCAGCATATTATGCCCAAGAATGCATGCAGTATCAGGCACAAGCACTGCAAATACAGCAGACGCAGCAATGGCTGCCATCCCAAACACAGCAAGCACCAATGCAAACACAGCAGGTTCCGATGCAACCACAGCCAGTACTCATGCAGGCACAGCAAGTACCAATGCAGACACAGGCACCAGCACAACAGAATGCATTGACACCATGGGCCGCAAACCTATTGCCACAAGCACCTATACCTAGAATAGGGGGTGTGACTGTTACATTCACCTGGTATCCACGGGGACACCACCCACCCCTGGTTGGATGATTTGCACTCTCGAACCATCTCCCGGTCCCTTGGTAAGGCATCTGGTTAAAGATGGGTCTTAATATTGTAAAAGGTGGATTCTCTGTCCTGCTCCTCGTGGCAGGGGTGCGTAGATGTGGGGGGCGAGCAGCGACCAAGTTACTTCACTGGTGCAAGCCCCCCTGTGGGAATACAGGCCTGCTGCGACTCCGTAGGTTTGCTGATTTACAGTCTTTATATGCAGTTCTTATGTTCCTCTTAGTTCGAAAAATGTCATCTTGCTTCTTTCATTTTAGGTATCGAAAGGTATTTTGGTGTTGTCATGCAGTTTGAAGATGAGCATAGGCCAGTAGGCGAAAGCGCGGTGTGCGCGATGCTGTCTGGTGAGTAATGCGCAATGCGCGGCGCTGTTTCTCCTTTTATATTGCTGACCTGTGTCTTTTCTCTCCTTGCAGGTTGCGATGTTCCTCGCCGAGCACCGTAATGTTCCAGCAATGATACTGACCAGGAGATGACTACCCATGTAAGAATTGTGTGGCTTTCTTCATTCGGGAGGAAACGTGAGTGAACGCTTACTAATGCAGTGCCGGATGATGGAGTTCGTACCTTCAGGTGACTGTAACTGAAGTCAGCGATGGATTGAAGACAGGATACTGTTCCAGGTAAGTTTCATAGTGTTCTTTCTCTCTCTGCAGGTCCTTGGTTTCAGGTAAGCTGGCATCAAAGAACTGGACGCGGTGAGCATTACGCTGCCCACAGCAGAATAACGCAAAGCATGTTCTGCTGTTTGGGTGTGGTTTAAATAGTCTCAGGTAAAGTAGTGCAGGTAAAATAGTCCCAGGCCTGCCACACCCAAAGTAGTCCAGGTAAAGTAGTCCCAGGATGCCAGACGCCCAAAAGACTAGACCGCATAGCTCAGTTCCTTGTAACTGAGCTATGTGTGTGCCTCCATGTTGGCTGAAACCCCCCAAGTTAAATAGTCCCAAGTAAATAGTCCCATTCAAATGTTGGTCTTCATGATGGTTATGAGCCTGGCGCCAAAGGCTCCAGGACTGACTCCAAGAGAGTCTTGGATGAGGTTTTAAGGCCTTTGACCTGGCCCTAACTGGAAGGCTGACTTGCCAGTGAGGGCCAGGGCATGACAGCACTCCCCCCAAAGCCCCTCTCACGGTGGCATTTCTGCCTGGTCCTGGTTTGGCTGGGTAATTCTGATGGAACTTTTTAATTAAGTGAGGTGCATGGATGTATTCACTAGGTTCCCATGATCTGCATTGAGGGCCTTACCCTTCCAATCAACTAAGTAGTATAGTTTGGATCTGGTGTATTTTGAGTCTAGGATATCTTTTACTTCAAACTCTGGTTCTCTGTCAACTAATTTTGGTGGTGTTTTAAACCGAGTACGGGTTGTACCGGTTTCAGGAGTGATACGTGAAACACATGCTGAATCTGCATAGTGGGTGGTAGGGCTAATTTAACTGCCACTGGATTTATTATGAATTCAATAGAATAAGGTCACAGATATCGGGGAAGAAAGGTCCGAGTCCCTTTTATGGACACATATTTTGATGCTAACCAGACCTTGTCTCCGATTTGATAGTCGGGGGCTTTACTACAATGTTGGTCAGCAAATTTCTTTTGTCTGTTCTTGGCTTGGAGTAAATGTTGTGCTGCTTCTTTGATGGCCTGGGAAATAGTTGTATGTAGGGTTTTAACAGCTGGCATTTCCAAAGGGGTTGGGCAATCCAATTCTGAAGTACGTGGATGTCTACCATATATAGTGTAGAAAGGGGTTTGTCCAGTGCTGGTGTGTAATGAATTATTATAGGCATATTCAGCTATCCATAACAAGTTCTTCCAATTTCTTTCCACTTGATGTAACATGCAACGTAAGTATTGCTCGAGGGTTTGGTTTGTTGTTTCTGTTTGCCCATTTGTTTGAGGATGGTGACTTGTGGATAGTCGAATGTCAATTTGGGCCATTGAACAGCATTTCCTCCAGAAGTTGGAACCAAACTGACTACCTCGATATGAGATCAAGACCGATTGAAAGCCATGTAGCCGTACGATTTCCTCCAGGAATACTTTTGCTAAAATGGATGCATTTGGAAGACCCTTAAAAGGAATAAAGTGTGCCATTTTAGAGAACAAGTCTACAACTACTAACATGGTGTTGAATCCTTGACTGGGAGGTAGATCTGTAATGAAATCAAGGGACAGTGTGTGCCATGGTGCGGGAGGAATTTCCAATGGTTGGAGAAGACCAGCTGGTTTCTGCTTTTGGGACTTGTTTTGTACACATACACTGCAAGATTGGATACATTGTATGATGTCTTTATGCCATGTTGGCCACCAATAGTTTTGTTTTACTTTAGCTAGAGTTTTGGCAGTTCCAGGATGACCTTCAATCAGGGAGTCGTGATAACCCGAAATAACCTGCCCTTGTAAATCTTTACTTGGCAAGTATAGACGGTTCCTAAAATATGGTAACTGGTCTTTAATGGTGTAATGTTCTCCTTGAGTACACCACTCTTGTGAGAAAGTGGGATCCATTAAGAGTTGGATCTTGTTTTGGAGTTCACCCTATGTCAATGTTGTCGTAAGACCCAGGAGTTTGTCTTCTGGAATGATGGCTACTATATCTGGAGTTATGTATACCTTTTCATCAACACCCATGCGGGACAAGGCGTCAGCCTTTCCGTTTTGGACTCCTGGCCGGTAGGTGATCACATAGTCATATTCAGCGAAGAAAAGAGCCCACCGCAGTTGACGGGATGATTGAGCCTTTGCTGTTTTTAGGTATTGCAGGTTTAGATGATCAGTTATGACCGGGACAGTATGTCTAGCTCCAAGTAGATAGTGTTGCCATGCCATCTTCAGCTTCCGCGCAGCAACCTGTGGATGAAGAAAGACAAAGAACAATACTTACCAGATCCCGGAATCCAGTCACCGGCAAAACCTGCAAAGAATAAACATAAGGTTAGAAAAGTGCAACTCGCTTGCAGCCGCGCCCGCTTACCTGATCCATCCGTGATTGCAACGGAGCTAACCACGGCCTTCCCTTCGGCAGCTTCTCTGCACCTGAAAGGCAAAGGACATAATTAAAAAGGGGTTCGGGTGAAGGCAGTCGCATTCATCTTAACTTACCAGTTTTTGCACGCGCAGAAGCGGACGCATCAACTGCAGCATCTCGGCACCTGAAAACTAGAAAAAGGACATTATTAGAGGTGCCATTAAAAGCGGCCAACGATCATTATACTTACGTGCATCGGCACGTGCAGTGGCAACGGATATAAAGCCCGCAGCATCCCGGCACCTGAAAACTAGAAAAAGGACATTATTAGAGGTGCCATTAAAAGCGGCCAACGAACATTATACTTACGTGCATCGGCACGTGCAGCGGCAACGGAAAACTACGCCCACAGCATCCCGAGGCCTGAAACAAAGGAAAAGGGACATTATTGAGGTGCCCATCTTTTAAAGCCTAAAGACTACAGTATACTTACAGGCATCCGCTCGTGCAGTAACGGCGGCATCGCTCTTCGGCATCCCAGCACCAGTGCCACAAGTAAGGCCGCAAAAGACTTGAGCCTCAACACTGAACTCATCCAGTGACGTAACTGGAATCCACGCACCCCTGCACCAGACGCAGGATGGAGAGCTCAGCATTTATACGCCTAAGGTGAGAGCTCGCCGAGACAAGTAGAAAGCTAGGCTGTGGGAGAAACTGGCGATTGGTGGGAGAAGGAATCCCATCAAACGGTGATTAACCCTTTTTCTTCCACCTGCAGAAAACTTACCCTGCAAGTCAGACATTCGATAAGAGGAAGCCCAGTCCTGAGAGTCGTCCGAGCTCTACGCTTCTCAATTGAAGAAACGATAGCAGCCCAGCCGGGATCGGCGCCTCCGTGGGAATCAGGTGAGCGTTACAGCTAGAGGCATCTGTTTCAATTATATAAGGGAGGCCTGGGTGAGGATGCCGTAGAACCGGAGCAGAAGTGAATTTTTTCTTATGTTCTTGAAAGGCCTTCTCTGCTTCTTTGGTCCAATGGAACTTTTTATTATTTTTTCTCAATAGTGATGTAATTGGATGCACTATTTGGGAAAAATCTGGGATGAATCGGCGGTAAAAGTTTGCAAAGCCCAACATACTCTGGATTCCTTTAAATGAAGTTGGTGACGGCCAGTTAAGAATGGCATCTACCTTGTGCCTATCCATTGTGATACCTTTTGGTGTGAGGATAAAACCGAGGAACTCCACTTCGGTGACATGAAAAGAGCATTTTTCGAGTTAAGCATACAGTTTATGTTGGCGGAGTTTAGTAAGGATGGAGCGGACATGCCTGACATGGTCTTCTTTTGTAGCAGAATACATTAAGATGTCATCAATGTAAACCAGGGCGCAAACGTCGATTAACTCCCGCAAAACATCATTCATAAAGTACTGGAATGCAGCAGGAGCGTTGCAAAGACCAAAAGGCATTACCTGGTATTCATACAAGGCGTATTTGGTACGAAAGGCGGTTTTCCATTCATCTCCTTTCTTCACTCAAACAAGATGGTACGCCCCCCTAAGGTTCAGTTTGGTATAGATTTGGGTGTCTTTGACTTCATCCAATAATTCGGGAATAAGGGGCAGTGGGTAACAGTTTTTTACTGTGATCTGGTTTAATGCGCGATAGTCGATGCAAGTCCTCAAATCTCCTTCCTTCTTTGGTACGAAGAATAAGGGACTGGCTGCCGGTGATTTAGATGGGCGGATAAATCCATTTGCCAGGTACTGATCAAGATAAGACTTCAAATGGAGGTTTTCTGGTTCAGTAAGTGCATAGATTCGACCACAAGGAATTTGCGCACCAGGTATGAGGTCGATCTGACAATCGTAGGGCCTGTGCGGTGGTAGAGTATTGGCTTGTTCTTTCTGGAACACGTCTTGAAAATCTTGGTATTCATTTGATAGAGTACTAGTCACACCTAGTACAATCACCGCCGTACTGGAAGTAGCAGATGTACATAAGTCTGTTTTCCCCTTTTCTTGGTAATAACAGGTGCAAGCACAATCATCGGAAAAGGCCAACTTCTTGGCACGCCAATCTATTAGAGGGTTGTGAGCTACCAGCACCCCTAAGATTAGTCGAAACTGAGGAGCTTTGATGAGATCGAATGCAATAGATTCTCGCTGTCCATCCTGGCACAGTAGGGTTAGTGCTGCTGTACATTGGGTTACTGGTCCGGAAGCTATTTCTGTCCCATCAACAGTAGTAGTCGACTTAGAGCATAAAGGAAGCCCCATCTCTGCTGCCAGATCTTGGTCTACATAATTCCCAACTGCTCCGCTGTCTATGTATGCTTCGACAGCATGCATCTGAGACGGTTGTTGGTGATTGATCAAAATTACTGGTAATGCAAAGTGTGAGGTCTGTGGCTCATCCTTCTCGCTCGACAAGCTGACCTCTACGCTTGCCGGGCTTGGTAGTTTTCCGACTCCTTGTTATTATCTTCCTTCTCTGTGGCTCCAACAGTTCTCTTTGGTGATTTCACTGGATGTTCTTCGAGGAAGTGGCCTGATTTTCCGCAATATAAGCCTAATTGCTGTTGCCTGCTCTTGTCTCTTTCAGTTTTAGTTAAAGGGGGCCATACACCTCCGATTTGCATGGGGTTCTACCGTGTTTTCCAATGTACGTGGAACATTATCCTTTGACCAGACATACACAGCTCGAGTGTCTAACTTTATCCGGTCTGCTTTTTGGTCTTGTAATCTGTGATCTAATTGCACCACAAGGTTGATGAATTCTCCACAGTCTTTAGGTGGGTTAACCACTTGGCCAAGAACATCCTTTAGTTCCCCTCTTAGACCCTGAGGAAATAGTGTGGTCCCTTTTTCCTCAGACCACCCAGCTTCAACGACTAGTCTGTTAAATGTTGTTATATATGTAAGCAAGTCTTGACTTCCTTGATGGAGTGACAAAAGTTTGTTGTCTAATGCTTGGCCTTGGGTATGACGAGCAAAGAGTTTTTCCATTTCCATATGGAAACCCCCAAAGTCATGTAACAACGGGTTATCCTGACTTACCAATGGTACTGACCAATCCGCAGCACTGCCACTCAGATATGACATGACAAAAGTAACCCGCGCTTGGTCGTTAGCAAAAGCCCCAGGTCTGCAAAGGAAATGAAGACAACACTGGTTCATGAACGTTGCATACTTCTTGGGGTCCCCTGTAAATCGTTCAGGTGGAGCTAAAGGAACTGCCCCGGAAGGGTTATTTGTACTGGATTGGTGGAAGAAGTTGGTACAGGTGCTGGCGGAATGTTACCAGGCAATGGGGTCTGTCCTGACTGTGATTGGAGCAATTGTCTAGTTATTCCATCGGTACGATCCTTAGTAACAATCAAATCCCTCTTAAGAGGGTTGGTCTCTTGCCTGGCCGAATGTACTTCAGCGCGTAATTGTCCCAACAACTGAACTAACTGGTCAGTCTCTGAAGTCTCCATGCCGCCCAGGTGGATAATATTATTGAGTCTTTGCGTTCTGTTACGCTCACCTGGTATCCAACGCCACCCAGCCCTGGTTGGATGATTTGCACTCTCGAACCCTCTCCCGGTCCCTTGGTAAGGCCTCTGGTTAAAGATGGGTCTGCAATATAGGAGAGCTGGATTCAATACCAGATTGTCTTTGTTTTCCCACCTCCCTTGGCCTCAACTCCTTCCTCCCCCGTGGGCCTTCTCCTTACCTTAATATGGTAAAAGGTGGATTCTCTGTCCTGCTCCTCGTGGCAGGGGCGCGTAGATGTGGGGGGTGAGCAGCGACCAAGTTACTTCACTGGTGCAAGTCCTCCTGTGGGAATCCAGGATTGCTGCGACTCCGTAGGTTTACTGCTTTACAGTCTTTATATGCAGTTCTTATGTTCCTCTTAGTTCGAATAATAATGTCTTGCTTCTTTCCTTTTAGGTATGGAAAGGTATTTTGGTGTTGTCATGCAGTTTGAAGATGAGCATGGGCCGGTAGGCGAAAGCGCGGTGTGCGCGATGCTGTCCAGTGAGTAATGCGTTTCGCCTTTTATATTGCTAACCTGTGTCTTTTCTCTCCTTGCAGGTTGCGATGCTCCTCGCAGAGTGCTGTAATGTTCTAGCAATGATACTGACCAGGAGATGACTACCCAGGTAAGAATTGTGTGGCTTTCTTCATTCGGGAGGAAACGTGAGTAAACGCTTACTAATGCTGTCTTTCTTTCTCCTCTTTTCAGGTTATGGTATCCCAGGATGCATGCGTTGCCGGATGATGGAGTTCGTACCTTCAGGTGACTGGAACTGAAGTCAGCGATGGATTGAAGACAGGATACTGTTCCAGGTAAGTTTCGTAGTGTTCTTTCTCTCTCTGCAGGTCCTTGGTTTCATGTAAGCTGGCATCAAAGAACTGGACACGGTGAGCGTTACGCTGCCCACAGCAGAATAACGCAAAGCATGTTCTGCTGTTTGGGTGCGGTTTAAATAGTCTCAGGTAAAGTAGTCCAGGTAAAATAGTCCCAGGCCTGCCACACCCAAAGTAGTCCAGGTAAGGTAGTCCCAGGCTTGCCACACCCAAAAGACTAGACCACATAGCTCAGTTCCTTGTAACTGAGCTATGTGTTTGCCTCCATGTTGGCTGAACACCCCCCCCCCCAAGTTAAATAGTTCCAAGTAAATAGTCCCATTGTAATGTTGGTCTTCATGATGGTTATGAGCGTGGCGCCAAAGGCGCCAGGACTGCCTCCAAGAGAGTCTTGGATGAAGTTTTAAGACTTTGACCTGGCCCTAACTGGAAGGCTGACTTGCCAGTCAGGGCCAGGGGCAAGGGTCATGACAATAGCTCACTAACATACATACTAGAGTGTGATTGTGCAGCCATCTTCTTAAAAATGGAAACCGCACCATGCTTTTAAATAAAAAGCCTCAATACTTTGCAAGATGCTGAATCCACAGAAATACAGAGCTGTGCAAAGCTCAGACGGTAGCTGACAATTAGTGGCAAGGGGGATAGCTTGGGGGCAACGTGTTTGTCTTGGAAGCAAGACAACGCAGCACAACACAGGTTCAAATCCTGATCCTGCGCTTTGAAACCAATCTCCGGTATTAAGCACGTTATAAAAGAAAAATTATAATTATAAAACAGGTTAAAGTGAAATAAGGGAGCATGGGTATGGCAGAACAAAGGCACAAGATAGCAGTTCCCAAGACGCAAGCAGGATACTCCCAGATTATTAAGTTTTTATAAGAATACAACCAGTCTTTGTTAGCCAGGTGCAGTAAAATTGCAAGCCAACAGACTCCATGAAGAATAACGCAAGAGTGTCCCTGGTGGAAACAGAAAACATGACACACACATTAATATTAGCTAAGATCACAATAAATAGAAGAATTCAATTTCATTCACTGTTTTCTAATAGGTGACTTATAATTGAAGAACACTGGCTATTCATTAGACGCTAACACAGTTGGAACACCTGCAGTACTCCCTAAAAACATATGCAGATGAGCTTCCCTACAAGGTCAAATACAACGAGATTGCCCGGTCTCATGGCCTGAGGGTGAGGGATGGTAAATTCAATTAAAGAACAAATGACAGTCCATGGGTCTCTCTCCCCCTACTCCCGTCTGGCTCATATCTTGATGGCCTGTCAAGTGTCCAAGGTTGGTGAGCAACGTGCCAACCTATCAAACCCCATAGTGTCATGTGTAAGAAACCTAAAGGTACTCTCACCTCTAGGAGGGATTTGATTGTTACTAAGGATCTTTTGTTTCAGCTGGCCGGGGAAGGGCCATTGCTTTTGGATCCCGACCTTGGGGGTGGACAAACAGAGGAGGATAACCTTGGTGGAGGGTCCTTGGGGATTGGGCAGAGAGTGCCAGATGGCGAGGCATGGTATCCCCCTTTCCTTAGACAGAACCCCCTTTCCTAATATAGACTCGCCCTTCCTTCCCACAGCCTTCATGGGCTACGTCCACTCATGCCCTATCTCTCTTTGTAACTGCCCACCAAGTTCTAATAAGAGGAAGAGGCAACCAAGAACAATACACACTTCCGATGACCAACACCACTCTAGTTCTGAGACGAAGAAGAGAGGTGTAAGAGCATGCACTACTGAAGTTGGCTTCCATGCACTGGCAGGCATGCCAAATTGTGTAGGTGCCCTCAACTGCACCCACGTGGAGTTGGTGGTCCTGCATGCCATGGAGGTGGTGTACTGCAACCGCAAGCAATACCACTCCATCAATGTGCAGATGGTATGCAACGCCAGCAAGATCATCACACATTGTTGTGCCCGATATCCCGGATCAACTCATGACTCTATGGTCCTGCGGAACTCCACGCTACCACGCTTCATGGAGCGACATGTGCCTGCAATTGTTGCACATGACATTGGACTGAAAACCGTATGGCTGGGAACCAGAGGAGGAGACAGAATCAAAAGACTCAGACAAGAAGAAGCACGACTGATCTGACACCTCTCCACAACGAAAATGCAGCAGACTGCGCATGTGCCATCTTTGCCGCTTCTTCCCTGTCATGCGCCCTCATGCAAACAGGGACACTACTCCCCCATGGTTGCGCAGGCCACACACTGCGTGACTCAGCAACCACATGTTAAACAGGTAGGGCACCAATATCAGGACCAGGACCCCACAGGGGGCTCAAGACCTTTTGACAATAGGTAAGAGGCTTCTATCCTCGCCACTCCCAACCCTGACTACAACCGCCTACCACTTCCTTGCTAACCTTGTTCTGTAATCTCTTCTCTTTTCTCCTACTTTGAATTATAATTCATTACATCGAATGTATGTGCTATGCTTTTTTGAATCACGTGCCACTAATTATTCACTTTACTCAAACACCACTACACCTGCACCTTTATAACCTATGTCACAAATGTCACCAACCACATGATTTTTGAATATTCATCAGCCTTGATAAAGACCCACGGGTCGAAACGCGTGTCGGCTGACAAACAAGGCGCACCATTGCCTTTGAGTGTACTTAACACTTATCTGATGTAATATTAAGAAACAATTCGATACTATCATTAATAAAAGCGAATCTTGTATCGCATTAACCAAAGTGTTAGAATGATCATTTCAACTACTGGAGCAAGATAGCCAGGAGACAAACTTTCCTTTTTTATATTAAATATAACAATGATAACGAAAGTACAAAAACCCTCCACCACCCTCACCCCCTCCCCCTCCTCCCACAACTCCCCCACACACCCTCCCTCTCCTCCCCCTCCCCCACATTCCCCCACACACCCTCACCCCCTCACACTCCCCCTTACCCTCCTCCCCCTTCTCCCACAACCTCCCACACACCCTCACCCCCTCCCCCTCCCCCCACAACTCTCCCACACATGTCCCATCGAGTCACCAATGCCTACATGAGGCTGCCCTGATGATCAATTGGCACTCCCTGGTCCAGGTGGCGGCATGTCTTGCCGGCGCAGGGTACATGCCGACCTGCGGAGTGGGCTCGTTTGGGTCGAACTGGATGATGACGGTGTGGCCGCCTGCTGGGATGGGGTAGCCGGATGCCCTCCCTCCATGGCATCCGCTATGCGGCCTAAGACCTGGCAGAGGGCCGAGACCTCCTCGCAGAGGCAGCTGGTGTTATCTGCAATGGATTTGGCCATGGAGGCAGTACTCTCTGTGATGGACCTGCCTAGAGAGGCGAGGTTCTCACGCCACTCCTGTCTGGCCAGTCTTTTGTCCTCGACAAACTGCCGCACAAGGGCAGTTAGCTGTTCTGACCGCTGCGGCCCTGTGGGTGCACCTGTGGAGGTTGATGCTTCCTGGCTGTCCTGCTCAGCCTCCACACTTGGAAAAATGGGACTGATGTTCTCTTCCATCTGCTCCTGACCAGAGTGCTCCGGGGTGGTGGTGTGGTCACTTTCGAGGGATGATATTTGGGGGGATGCTGGTGGACTGGGCGTACAGACCACTTCCGAAGCATCGTCCTCAACGGGCACCCATATGTCATCCTGTGGGTCCTCCACAGCCAGGGGTGCTGTGGCTGCCCCCTCCCCAGCCAAACTGGACTCCTCTGAATGTGGTGGCTCGCCTGATTCCTCAGGATGGCCAATGGGTGGTGGTGTGCTTCGCCCTCTACGGGCCTTGGCGGCACCGGTGTAATGGCTACCTGGGGTGTCTTGCCTGTTGATGCACGGCGGCCCCTGGGTTGTCACCTCGAGGTCGAAGGGCGGTCTGCGTCATCCTGGGACCTCTTCCGGGGTGTGGTCTTGGCGGGGGTTGTGTCCTGCCCATCGCTATCATGGTCAGAGCCTGTGGGGGTCGAAGAGAGGTACGGCATGAGTGATGTTTTGATGGGCATCATACATAAATCTGGACAATTGATCATCCACACAATTGGGGGTAATAGGCATTTGTGTTTGGATGAGCACGTCGTTTGATACTGGGAGGGTTATGCAGGCATACGTCGGCGTCACTCATGTTGGCCAAGAGCTATGCTATCTGACATGCACATTATTTGGGGTCTGCCCGCTGTGTGACTCATGCCATTTACATCTTTGTGTGGTATGTGTCAGGTACGGCATTGCCTTGCAGCAGGCATCTGCATATGTCTGTGATGCGTCCGCCTACTTTGCTGGGAGTGTTTGTGTGTTGGACCATGGCTTGACTCTTTGGACTGACATATTGGTTGACTTTCATCAGACTCGGCATTACAATGTTTACTTAGGACACTCACCTCCATCACCCGATGTTGTGGCGCCACACTCCATCTCGCCAACAGCTTCGATCCCCTCCATCCCGATCATGCTGGCGCAGATGTCCTCCCATGGGGTGAGCTTGATTGGTGAGCTGGGACCTCCTCCTGTTCCCATTGCCCGGCTCCTGTTCACTGAGGGAATATTTCAAACTCTAAGTCGCAGGTCGAACCCAGCTCTTACGGCAGTCTTTGATTGTGCGTGGGGTGTTCCCAACAGCACTGACCTTCTGAGCAACAAGTGCCCAGATCTCCTTTTTTTAAAGTATTGCCTCCCTCCTCAGTTTGTTTGAGAAAACTATCCCAGCATGCTCCTGCAGTGTGTCAACCAGCATCTGCAGCACATCCTCATTAAATTCTCCTTCTGCAGGCGGGCAGCTCCCTTCTTCAAGGCCTTGGGCATAGTGGTGTGATAGTAGGATGTTTTCACGACAACAGCAGAGTCCAACGGGTCCTGTGTGGTGAGGATGGCAATGGATTGTGTTTTTAAAGATGGCCGCCATGCTCCTTCCCGTTCCTGTGCGAAGGCGCTACTTCCGGTTCTGCTTATTAGCGGTGACCGTTATTAGAGGTCATCGCTAATAACGGTCACCGCTATTGCCGCATTGGACCTTGTCGGTAGTGCTATCTGTGCTATGCTTGATGCTGCTAAGGGCATTTAAGGTGCCTTTAACGGCATGGCGGTAATGACCTTACCGGCATGGTGCAAAGCTCATGCCCACAAAGTCATATTAGTCCTCTATTAGCAGACTGATGACTGCCCGGACATGCTATTTACACCATGCCGGTAAGGACCATTACTTACCTCCAAACTCGGAATGAGGGCCTATGGCAGAGGTGAGAAGGAGCAGCTGGGACTGGTGCTGGTGAGACACAACGAGCCGGTGAGTGTCAGAGGACATGGTAAGACCCGAGCGCTCCCATGAGACCGCAGGCAAGTAACGGTCCATAAGCACAAGTGAATGCGAATTATATTGAATACCAAACTGAATGGAACCTGCTATTTGATTAAGAACAAGTGATACTGAATACCAAACGAACATTTGGAAGTTACATTGACATAGTGAATGTCAAATTGTTCAACAGCAACATTGTGAACAGAACTACAGCAAGTGGCAAATTGAACCAATACTTAAGTATTCGAATTACAAATGTGAGGAAGATTTATGAACTTGTGGAAAAGCAAAGACTGGTGAAGAAAAGAGTTGCACCAGCCAAAAGGAAAGCCAAGTGTGGAAAACCCAAAGCCCAAGGCAGAAGAGCCTGTGAGGGGCCAAACATACCTAAAGTGGAGACTTATGATTGCGCGGCCTTGAAAAGTGTGGACCGGGCGTTCTTACAACTACGCCTAGACCAAGGAGCTCTCTACTGTGAATATCGCAGTCATCCTGAATCAAGCCAAGCATAAGTATATGGTTCCTGGTTGCGTGACCTGTTATGGGTGGACCGTGTGGTCTGATAATTGTGCCTAGACCAGGGAGCCCTAAATGATGACCAGCAAAGGGCATTGCCAGTAAGCCGTTGAGAACTGTGAACTAATTGATAAAGTAAGCCAGAAGGCAGATCAAGAAAACCTGTTGTTTCCTTGCACTGAACATTGAACAAGTGACTTTAGAATAAGTACTACATTGGAATGTTGGGGAACGGAACCCTTGGAATTTAAGGAACTGAGAAGCGTTGTCTTGGGCAAGGGAACCTCAAGATCTTCTTTTTGTGTGAACTGTAGTATATTGAACTTGGGGTAGGCCTGGTTGAACATTACTGAAACAAACAGCTATTGGAACTTTGTTAATCCTAAAATAGAAAGCCCAAGAAGGAATTAAGCTGAGAGCAGCTGAGACTTTACTTTTGAACACTATTTTGGTTAAGAGGAATCCCACACTTGGTTTATTTCTAGATGTGAGGGCAAGCATAGGTTTTGGACACAGACAGAACTTTGATTTGGATTTACAGTCACAGACTTCACTTAGTTTTCTTTAAGCAGGAGAAATCCATACCTTAGTTATAGGGCAAGTTAGGCCTTTCACACCATCCTGACATTTTAATAAAGTTTGATGAAACTTGCGTTCTGTTGTCTTTGTTGTCTCTCTTGATACCATGCCTGTCTCACACATGCCACCCATTAAATAGTAGGCCCACCAATTACTTCTCCCAGAGATTAGGTATGTTTACCTTTATCAATGTATGGGTGGTTCCAGGTGCAGCCATCAGATATGTCTATCCCAATAAAATGTTTAACCCGCTATATGATCTATATGTAGCCATACCCACTAACCAATCCCTGTAGGTTTTTTTAACTGAGATTATGTTGTAACGTCATTGATGACGCCTTTGTAGTACTTAAACTACTGCTTTGTATTTGCTCTCTGAGAACAGTGAGATTTTAATGTTTGTATGCTCTCCCTGCTTTTTTTGGATGATGAAGCTGGATTTTGCCTTGCACTTTATCTATTTCGTCATTGAGTCTGGTTTGAATTGACTCCAGTTCCTCTGTTATTTGGGACATTTGGGACCACCTTAACAACTTAAACTAAGATTGCAAGGATGCTATCTTCCCAGAGAAGAGTGTTCATGATAGTTCAAACAAACAGAAATCATACAAATCTCTCAGTCAAAAAGGTGATGAAATAAACAATGTTTATAACTTCAAAGCTAGGGTTGGCTTCCTTTCCCCTAGATTTCTCCTTGCCTAACTGTCTTTCCTTTTTGGGTTTCTGAGCTCTTTTATCCTTTTAGGCAAACGTCTCAGGATCATTCACAGGGATATGTTTCTTGTATTCACAATTCTTTATCCTATCAACTTAATACAGTCAGTTATCAAGTGTAGGATTCCTTTGCTCAGTTCTGGGCTCCTTGACACACTCAGTATCTCACATGGGTGCAGGTCCCAGACTCGCCATATAGCATAGTTCACTCTCCTAGTTCACGCTCCTGCCAAACTAGTATCCTCTTGTGGCTCAAGTGGGTGCGGATCACAGACTCACAATATAACTTGGTTCACTCTCCTGCCAGGCTTATGTCCTCTCATGGACTGTCTCTCTTCTCTCTTTCACATGGGTACCAGACCCTTTTATTCTAATAACATGGGTGTGAGTCCCAAACTCGCAATATAGCTTGGTTGACTCTCCTGCCAAACTAATATCCTCTTCTGGCTCATGTGTCTATCTTATTCTTGTGGTATTGAATGTGTTTGGTTCACTCTCCTGCCAAACACCATATTCCACCATTTTGGTTATTCTCAGCTTTTCATGGGTGCGGTTCACAGACTCTCAATTATCATATCTGTTCGGTTCACTCTCTTGCCAAACATATGATTCCACTCGCTGGGTGATTCCTGGGGTTCCAGACCGTTTTATATTTTGGTTTACATATGGGTGCGGGTACCAGACTTGCAATATCCCCTCAGGGTCCCAGGCCCTCTTTTTCCAATATCTATATTTCTCCCATTCGTGGTCTAGCCAGATGACAAGGACATGCATTCTGAAATGGACTCAGAAGGGGCTACCACTTGGCTCACTGAATCCTTCATCTCTCAATCCCCCTTAAAAAAGGGTTCTTTGGACGTCTTCATCCCAGAGTGTTTGGGCCGCCATATTTCTGAAACGGGCTATGTAGGACAACAGATCCCGATTCCCTTGACGGATTTCAATGAACTAATTTCTGATGGTTTGAGAGGCATACTGGTGATCAAACATGGCACGGAAAGTGTCTAAAAACTCTGCATAATTAGCCAAGATCGGATCGTTATTATCTATAAAAGAGGTAGCCCAACCGAGAGCAGGTTTTTCTAAATGAAGTAGCACAATATCTATCTTAGCTTCGTCTGTGCCATACAAGGTAGGGCAATGATAGTGATTGCAACATTAGGTACAAAAGGCCCTGAACTCCTGAGGATCCCCTCCATATTTTGTAGGCATAGGTGGGGTAGGTATATTACGGCCCAAGACCGGAGGTTGTAGGACAGCGGGGGCTATCACAGGTCTACTAACCCCTCTAAGATTAGAGGGCCCAAAGGGACCTGCAGCGGCACCACCCACCACTCCCCGCAGGTGCCCTACCCCAGGGACCTTTCCCGCGTGTTCTACCTTTCCTTGGAGAACGGTCATTGTTTGAAAGAACACTGCACTTTCCTGCCTAGCATTACTGACTTCAGCCTGCAGTTTCTGTGAGGGTATCGCTAAAGGTCTTTCAATCTGTCATGTTCTTAGTGGCATGAAGCATCCTTAGGAATCATGGAATAGTGCCCATCGCTACCACTTTGCAAATCCTCAACATTTTGTTGTGATAGACTGGTAAAGAGGTAGCCCGTTAGGAATGTTTAGACCTACGCCTTTTTAAACTGAACAATGATTCACAACAGTCATAGAAGGGATTAGGTTACCTGGTCCTCCTGTCAAGTCTAGCTCGACCCATCTGGAGGTTTAGTTCCTGTTATCAATTTAAGAGAAGAGCCCTAGATAAGGACCCTTGCATCCGCTGGATAACCATATAACTGAAAACAGTCAAAATGAATCCCGATAAGTACCAGGAGTTGCTTTAGGCAAACAAATTTAACAACAAAACAGTAATTTGTAGACACTTTACAAATCGATTCATAGGAAAATAAATCATCAATGTAACATTTAATCATGTAGTCAATCAGACAATAAAGAGCTCAACGCGTTTCGGGAAATCCACTTAATCAGGAGCTTGAATTAGGTCATCAGTTCAACATATTGAATCTTTTATTACTGCAAAATAAATATTGTGTATTAACCTTAGCTATATCTCAGTACAAAACTTAGTTAATATCAAGAGAAATCAGACTCCCAAACTGGGGTTCCCCATTCACCTGGATTCCAATGACAGAAAATTAGAGCGAATGGTACTGAAGATCACCTCCAAAGGACAAAGCCCCGTATTCACTTCACATAGATAACTAATGCGGTCTGTGGAGACATGAATAATAATACAGGTCTCACTTTTGAGAATTTGGTAAAGAGCCAAATAATTCAGGAGTAACTTGAGTATCAGTTTCTTACCTATAAACAAGAGTCAGCTCATATCCTTGCTTCCAAACCACAGTCTGTGTGTTCACAAACAAATGATCTCTACCTACCAATGAAATATAATATGAGTAATGTGCCTCAGTGGATCATTCAATGCGCTGGACCAAATGTCCACAACCTAATAATTATAAATCAAGAATTTCATATCTTATGTAGATGTGAGAGAAGTCACAAAAGATCAAAACAGTTTAAGAGATCAAGTCAATAGCAGATGGCAGATTCCACAAAACATGCTAGGTAAACAAGCACACAATAAGGCCAATAAGGTCACTCTTCTGACATGCTGCTAGTATTTGTAAACTGTCCAAACAATAAAATGGGTTAACTCACAGTCATCGCATGTTATGGCATCTCACAATGATGCTTGTAAGTGGGGAAAGCGCGGGCAGCCAGGATGGCCGCTATTTCAATTAAAATATCACGCCTAACGTCATCACGTGAACGCAATGACGTTACAATGTAAATGATGCGTCAACACAATGCATAACCGTCTGGAAGCCCTGTCTGACTGTGTAGGCGGGCAGCGCACCCCAAATTTGATGAACATTATTGTAAATAATGGATAACAGAGCAAATACTCAAAATGTCATGAAGTATCAAGGAACGTCTGTGTCTAGTCAAGTGTATGACTGGTGTCAATGAGACTCAGTGCAGTAGTGTGACATGCGTCAACACGATGCAAGACAGGCTGAAAGCTCTGTCTGATTGTATAGGCGGGTAACACACCCCAAATTGGATGCACAGCAGTGTAGGTGTTGGATAACCAAGAGAAGAGTCACATTGTCATGGTGTGTCAGGTGAAGTACATAACTGATCTCAATGATGGAAATGCGAAGTAGTAATAGTGTGACATAGGGCCCTTATGCCAAGTGCTAAAACAAAAGGGTAAATGCCACCAAGTTCGCAATGCAGTTGGATAGGGACAACCCCAGTATAGTCACAATCTAATAGATATTGTCAAATGATCATATATTTCATGGTATATGGTTACAGCACAATTACAATGACGTTCTGTAGGGTCACGTGTCAACTGAAGGAGGATCGGCAGTTACAGTTGTTCAACAAAAGGATTATAGAAGGGTTCCAAATAGAATTCTTCATTCATCCCTCCTGGGTGAAGACAGTCCAATTTTTCAATCCATAACAATTCTTGCTGTCTCCGTTTCTTAAACATGTTCCCACCTCTCTGGGGATTATATACAACCTCAAGTATTATACGGCGCAGTTGTGCCAATGTGTGTCTCCTCTCCGAAAACTTTCTGCCAACTGTTAACTTGGTGTTTGAGGTTCAAATGTTTGTCTTATGTTTATTCCATCTTTCTTTCGCGCGTCGTGCGGTCTGCCCTACGCAAAAGATGCCACACAGGAAGCTCAGTCAATAGATAACATCACTCGAGTTGCATGTGGCAAAATCCCTCAGTTTGATCTTTGCCCCTGTGTGTGGATGTCACACATTTGTGCCTTTGATTACATTATTGCAATTATTGCAATTTATGGAAAGGTACGATTATTACGTTTGTGCAAATTTGGATGGTTGGATCTTTCAGCCTTTTCTGCCTTTATTAGTTGGTCACGAAAAGGTTTACCCCTTGTATAGGCGGATTGGGGAAATGTTTATTGAGCAGTCTATCCAGCTGGACTAGCTTCCAGTTTATCTTAATGATCCTTGATATATGGTGACTTGACTAGAGTATCTAATGGTCTATATGAACGGGATGTCACAACTCTTGTCTTTTGGGGTCAAAAGGTCATCCTGTGATCTTGCTCTCGCTTTAGTGGGGGCTTCTTGTAGAATGCTGATAGCGTACCCCCTCTCCTGATTCTTCACTGTGAGTATATCACATTCATCTTCAAAAGTTTCTGTGTCAGAAATGACACAACAAAGTCTCAAGAACTAACTATACGGTAACTTGTCTTTTAAATGTCTCGAATGTTGACTTTGATAATGTAAAGCATTGTTTTTGTCTGTAGGCTTCCTACAAATGGTGGTGCATAGTTCAGTGTTAACTATCTCAATCTCCACATCCAAGAAGTGTAGTTTTGGGTCACCTACTTGCATTGTGAACTTAATACGATCATGTATCGAGTTCAAATATTCTAAAAACATGTTAAGTTGATCAATTGTACCAATCCATATGGCAAACACATCACTGATGTATCTCTTCCAAACTAGCAATTTAGAGGACCATTCTATATTTTGAAGCACGGTGTGTATTCGAGATGATACATAAAGATGTTTGCAAAGGTCGGTGGCCATGGCTGAATCCATTGACGTGCCAGATGCTTGTAAATAAAATTGTGAGTCAAATCGGAAGTAGTTGTTACGTAAAATCATTTTTATTAATTCCAGGACAAAAACTTTAGCTGCCTGGCACGTCTCTTCTTCTCTGTAGTGCCCACTTGAGAGTGTCTAAAGCCTGTGAGTGTGGAATGGAGGTATACAAACTCTGTACATCGAAGGAGACTAAGATGCAGTCTGTGGGTAATGTGCCTAGTGTTTTAATGCACTTAATGAAGTCGGGGTGTCTCTGAGGTACGTTTAGGTTCTTGGACAATAAGCTGTAACACCTTATCCGGATAGATAGCCAAGGGGTTGAATATGCTATCTGTACCCACTACTATGGGTCACAAAGGAGGATTGGTTAAATGCTTATGTATTTTAGGGAGACCGTAGAATACAGGAGTGATGGGGAACTCTTGGATCAAAAACGCCTTTGTACTAGGGTTAATCCGTCCATTTCTCTGAGCCTTGTCTAATGTCTCTTTGATAAGTGTTGAAATGATTAGTGAGGGGTCACTGTCAATCTTGATGTAAGTATTAGTGTCATCCAAGAGTACTCTGCACTGTGTGTTGTAAAATTGTGTGTCCATGATGACTACTGCGCCCCTTTTATCTGCAGATTTTAATGTAGGTGTAGTATTATCCGCTAGCTGCCTAATCAGGATACTCTGGTGCTTCTGTATATTATAATTTTTGACTTTGATGTAATTAATGTTCTTCAAGTCTTTAAGCATTTTTTTTTCAAAAACCTCAAGTGCGATTTTCTTGACCTGTGGATCAAAATGGCTTTTAGGTTGCATCTCTAAATAATCGTAAGTACTTGACAGTTCATCCTGTGGAGGTTACAAATCAAAGAACACTTTAATTCTCATCTTCCTAATGAGTCTAAAGAGGTTAACTCTTTCCTAAACAAAATGGGAACTTTGAGTAGATGTGAATGAGAGACCTAAATTCAATGCATCCATTTGTGACTTAGAAAGTTGTTTGCTTGCCAAATGCCTCACTGTGGAATTTCACTGACATCTCCCCCTCATTCAATGAAACCCTGCAGAAAACATGGGTCCCAAATAGTGAGATTAAAATGCGTGACATGTTCCCAAACGGGAAATATGTGACCCTGAATGACTTCATCAATACAGCTGGGGGAGGGCAGCTCAGGTCACTCCAATATTACCGAATGAGAGCAGCGTTCAGTGCTAGATGGCCGCTGTTCCCCGATGAACCTCCTTCTCATGTATGTCTTCAGGCCATGACATCTGGTACCAGACTCGGAATATCCACACTTTGTGCTATGATACAAACGCATTCCCCATCCTTGAATAATGTCAGGACATCATGCATGGGAGGAGGATATGGGGGTAACAATTACGGAAGGGAAGTGGTATAAATATTTCCAATTAACCAAGGCCGTGTCATTGAACGCTGACCATCGCCTGATCCAATTTAAGATCCTGAATAAATTACACTATACACCGGCAAGATGGCCAAATTCACTGTGAACTGTTCCAGGGACTGTCAGAAATGTGGAGAACCGCAAGCAGGCTCGTTTCATATGTATTGGGCATGCCCTGTGGTGGCTGGATTCTGGAGGGAAATGGCAGAGATTATGGAAGAGATAACGCAGATTCCGGCTTCTCTTGCCTCTCAGAAATACTTGTTTGGGGATATTGGAAAAGTGGCGGAAACCACCAGAAGACTTTTTAATGTATCCTGTTTAGTAGCGAAAAGATGTGTACTGCAAAGTTGGAAAAGTCCTTCCGCATCACATGTGGAGCATTTCTTCTGGGAATTGACATTCGTTAATGAATGTGAGGAACAGTATGTGATGACATTGCCCAAGACAAATCGCCCCAAAGACATTTGGGATCCATTTAGGATGTATTTGTGTGACATGATATCCGATGATGAAGCCTCTCCTGGCCTAAACCATGAATAAGTACATCCAGACTATGTTAGAAAACAGAAAATGCCTTTCTTTGTTGTGTTTCAATGGAGTGTACTGCAAGTGGCTGACATGACCATCAATAAATAAAGTTTTTTAAAAAAAGTAGTTTCTTTTAAATCATCTCGAATGCACACATGTGCAATGGTCCTCTAAATTGCTAATTTGGAAGAGATACATCGATGATGTGTTTGCCAAACAAGATCATATTAAGCTCACAATAGAAGTAGGTGACCCGAAACTACACTTCTTGGATGTGGAGACTGAGATAATTAACACTGAATTATACACCACCTTTTTTAGGAAACCTACAGATGTAAACAATACTTTACATTATCTAAGTCAACATATGAGACATTTAAAAGACAGTTTACTGAATAGTCAGTTCTTGAGACTTTGTCGTGTCATTTCCGACACACAAACTTTTGAAGATGAATGTGCTATACTAACAGTGAGTTAACAGGAGAGGGGGTACCTATCAGCATTCTACAAGATGTCCGCACTAAAGCAAGCACAAAATCACGGAATGACCTGTTGACCCCTAAACACAAGATTTGCGACATGCCATTCATATAGACCATGAGATACTCTAGTCAAGTCATCATATATCTAGGATCATTAAGAAAAACTGAAAGCTAGTGCAACTGGATAGACAGCTCAAACTTTTCCTCAGTTTGCCTATGATAGCCTATAAAAGGGGTAAACATTTTCGTGACAGCCTAATAAAGGCAGAAAAAGCTACAATATCAAACCAACCAATTTTGCAGAAACGTAACAATGGTACCTTTCCATGGCTAATTTGCAAAAATTGCAATAATGTAATCAAAGGCACATATGTGAGACATCTATGCACAGGGGCAACGATGAAACTGAGGGATTTTGCCACATGCGACTCGAGTAATGTTATCTATGTACTGAGCTGCCCATGTGGCATCTTTTACGTAGGGCAGACTACAAGACGTGCAAAAGAAAGATGGAATGAACCTAAGAGCAACATTAGAACCTCAGACACCAAGTCACCAGTTGCCAGACATGTTTCAGAGAGTAGACATGGCACAACTGCGCTGTATAATACTTGAGGTTGTACATAAGCCCCAGAGAGGTGGGAACATGTCTAAGAAACTGAGATAGCAGGAATTGTCATGGATTGATAAATTGGACTGTCTTCACCCAGCAGGAGTGAATGAAGAATTCTATTTGGGACCCTTTCCATAATCCTTTTGTTGAACAACAGTAACTGCCGATCCTCCATCAGTTGACACGTGACCCTACAGAAAGTCATTGTAATTGTACTATAACTATATACCATCAAATATATGATCATTTGACAATATCTATTAGATTGTGACTATACTGGGGTGGTCCCTATCCAAATGGATTGCGAACTTGGTGGCATTTACCCTTTTGTTTTAGCACTCGGCATTAGAGCCGTATGTCACGCTAGTACAATGAGATTATTTACTTTACGTTTCCATCTTTGAGATCAGATATGTACTTCACTTGACACACCATGACAATGTGAATCTTCTCTTGGTTATCCAACATCTACACTGCTGTGCATCCAATTTGGAGTGTGCTACCTGCCTATACAATCAGACAGGGCTTTCAGCCCGTCTTGCATCATGTTGATGCATGTCAAACTACTGCATTGAGTCTCATTGACACCAGTCATACACTTGACTTTACACAGACGTTCCTTGATACTCAATGACATTGTGAGTCTTTGCTCTGTTAACCATTATTTAAAATACGGTGCATCGAATTTGGGGTGCGCTACCCGCCTATACAGTCATACAGGGCTTCCAGCCGGTTATGCACCGTGTTGACACATTGTGTACATCGTGACATCATCACGTTCACGTGATGATGGCACGTGGTATTTTAATTGAAATAGCGGCCATCTCGGTGGCCCTCACTTTCCCCACTTACAAGCATCATTGTGAGATGCCATAGCATGCAGTGACGGTGAGTTAACCCTTTTTTTGTTGTTTGGACATTTTACAAATACTAGCAGCATGTCAGAAGAGTGACCTTATTGGCCTTATTTTGTGCTTGTTTTCCTAGCATGTTTTGAGGAATCTGCTATTGACTTGATCCCTGAAACTTTGTTGATCTTTTGTGACTTCTCTCACATCTACATACTGTATGAAATTCTTGCTTTATAATTATTATGTTGCGGACGTTTGGTCCAGCACATTGAATGATCCACTGAGGCACATTACTCATATTAGATTTCATTTGTAGGTAGAGATCATTTGTTTGTGAACACACAGACTGTGGTTTGGAAGCAAGGCTATGAGCTGACTCTTGTTTGGTAAGAAACTTACACTCGAGTTACTCCTGAATTATATGTCTCTTTACCAAATTCCTAAAAGTGAGACATGTGTTATTATTCATGTCTCAAAGACCGCATTAGTTATCTATGTGACGTGAATATGGGGGCTTTATCCTTTGGAGGTGATCTTCAGCCCTATTTGCACTACTTGTCTGCCATTGGAATCCAGGTGAATGGGCATCCCCCTGTATGGGAGTCTGATTTGTTTTGATATTATCTAAATTTTGTATTGAGATATAGCTGAGGCTAATACACTATGTTTATTTTGCAGTAATTAAAGATTTAATATGTTGAACTGATTACCTAATTCAAGCTCCTGATGAAGGGGCTTTCCCAAAACACGTTGAGCTCTTTATTGTTTAACTACATGACTACATGTTACCTTGATTAATTATTTTCCTACAAATCGATTTGTAAAGTGTCTACTAATTTTGTTAATGTGTTTGCCTAAAGCATCTCCTTGTACTTATCAGACTTAATTTTCACTGTTTTCAGTTATATGGTTGTGCATGGGACGCGAGGGTCCTTATCTAGGGCTCTTTCTTTTCATTGATATCATATGTTCTACCTGATGCCAGGGTGTTTGCTCTCTCCTCTGCACCCTACGTTTCTTCACCGTTCTTAGCTGTTACCCTTTACTTTTAGGAGTGCTACACCAGTGTTTCTTTTGACTGGTTTAGTTTCTGTTAAAAACACAGGAAGAACTCTTCCCTATCACGTTCAGGAAATGAAGGGTTTGCTAGTTAATCAAGTGGGAAGTCAAGAACCACCTTTTGGGCTGTCCCCACGGATGATGTCATAAATAATAGTCCTGTTTTAATTACTACAGTGGGACAAGAAATGCACGACTACTATGGCAGTCTCAGGGGAAATACAAGAACGTGAACCCAGAAAGGAAATCGAAACCTTAGGTAAGCAAAACACTCCCACTTGTCTCTTACCTGGCTAAATACTTAATACTGATCGGAAGAATGAAAGACTGAGGGTCGAATCCATAACAAAAACAGTTGACAAACATTGCCGTCTTGTTTCCTCCTCTGCTTTATGCTGCAAGGCTGGAAAGACATAACGGTGCCTGCGTCCGTTCTCCGGCGGCCATCTTGCAAGAACACTAGTATGTATCTCCTTGGAATACAAATGTGTATTCTTGGCAGCCATCTTTGATGAGTCTCATGAACCGTAACCAGTATCTTAGCAGTGTATGTTGTGGTCTATGTGTAGGAACACCAAATTGGATTACAAAAGCCGGATGAATATATTGTCAACCGCCCCTAACTGGGGTCTGGCTTCTGACGGCACCCTGGCATCGTCAGGTCCATGTCAGTTGCCAAAGCCTCCCTGGCAACAGGGGGGGGGGCAGTTCTAGGACATATTCTAACAGCATGTGAATAAGCAGATCTGCTATTAGGATTGTGAGTTTTTGAAGTAGAAATGTCTGGTGTTTTGTTAAGGGAACAGCCACTGTTAGACTTTCTTTTGAGCACGGTCAGAGCTTGTGACAGTATAGATATGCCATTGGAACATATATATAAAGTGCTTCCGCAGTATAAAGAAAAGATTTTAAAGTACCACAATAAGTGGGTTCAGGGAACTGCGTATAAAATGTCTAGGCCCTGGCCTGAAGAAGGCATATACGATAAGAGCTTATTAGAACATCTGCATACGTACTTGCTATCAATCTATAAGGGCAAACAGTTACAAAATCGGCAGGGCGTTCTAGATTTATGAAAAATGTTAGCTGAAGAAGAGAGTTATTTTTATATTGGTGGGGAGGGGTCCACCCAGGTGAGCGAAAGATCTAGTGCCATACCACCACCATATTGATCCTATCCTTCACAGCCTGCCGTAGGCTACAGCATACCCTGGTTCACTCCTCCAACTGGAGATGAGAAAGTGAAACCAGGGCAGCCGGAAGATGCCGCCAGAGACCCATTCATTTTTTAAATTGAGAATAAGGCTCATCAACAATTGGAGGCAACATTACCAAAGGCAGAGTGGGAGCTGGCACATGCATCGCAGGGCCAAAACCCACAGCAGGGGCAAGGAGATGGGCAATGCACATCTATAGCCACAGACGAATGGAGGAGGGCACAGATTATTTTCAATATCAATAGTAAAGTTAGCCAATATCCCCAAATCCCATTTGCTAACATCTAATGTCGAGAAAGTATACGAATATATTTTAATTTGTTGGTTTTCGCAGTTAAATACTACAGCCGGATGTGGTCATGTTGAATTTTCAGTTTTCCAATCTCATAAGACTGGCTGGCCTCACAGCCGTTACTTTGCATTTGCATTAAAAATGTATTCTTGCAATCCGTGCGTCTCTTTATTTTTTCCGGAAAATTAATAAAAGTCTACAATGATTAAAAATGGAGGTGTATTGAGTTTACAGCTCCATTTAACACTCTGCCCCATTTTGGAGCAGTGGCAATATAGAGTGGCGGGGGCACAGAGCAGAAAAATGATTTCCACTGTGCATTCCTGATCCATCTGTTCAGTATACATTATACATTCCATACAGCCGATGCTTGTCCCACCCCTGTTAGTTTGGGCTTTTTTTAACAGGACACACAGATTTCTTATTAATCAAGTGGCTGAAGGCAGGCCTGGTAAGAAGTTTTAATTACACCGGCAGCGTGTTTACAACTCAATTAAAGGATAGTTCCGGGACTTTTTTTTTATTGTCCCTACGGGTCGGCCATGTGTTTGTAAGCATAAATCGGTAGATCGTAGGAAACTTTCCTATGGACCTTACCCGACTTTTCGCCCATTATCGCACTCGAAATCAGCCGCCATTTTGTGATAATCCTATCATTCCGCCGCATCGCCCTGGCTCACCTGCCTTTGCGGCACTAAATCAAATCCCCCGCCCCTGAAACAGACATTATCAAAACATTCATATTCCCCGCCTCTCTCCGTGACCTTACTGTGCTGCGTAGGCAAACGCGCCCAGGCGTCTTCTACGCGACTCCACACAGACCCCGGAAATCAACACAGATCAGCTCACAATACAGCGCACCACAATTCGGAATATGAAACTGTACTTTGAAATCAAACCGCAAGATTGTAAATGTGGTAAAGTACATTTATTTGACATCAAATGTTTAGAGAATATTCAGCGATTTGCATTTTTATTTGCTCATGTTCCAAAAAGTTCGTATTGAGGAACGCGATGGTCCTTTGCTGTACACAGGGTCTTAGAGCATCTCACAATACAGCGCCACAATTCGGAATGTGAAACCGTGGTTTAAAAGCAAACGGCAAGATTGTACATTTGGCAAAGTACGTTTATTGGACATCAAATGTTTAGAGAATATTCAGCGATTTGCATTTTTCTTTGCTCTCGATCCAAATTAGTTCGTCTTGAGGGAAGCGATGTTCGTGTGCAGTACACAGGGTGTTGTTTTACGATAAAAATAAGCTCTTCGGTCGCACTGATAATCGCATGGCTGTTCCAACAACGAGCCACTAGGCCACCACAACGGTAGGTATGTTGCATCTAACCGTTAGTACCGCGTAAGGGCATACTTGTACTTGGCGATCGTCCCATAAAATGGTCAGGGTGGTAACGTTGTTCACGCGGAGAAGCAACTGGCGGCTGTAGAAGCCGTCCGCCGGTGTCCGGTACTCGTGACACAGACAGTAGTGAATGATGTACCTAAAAACATAAAAAATGAAATTAGTCTCACCATCAGATCCTTATTAAAATCATAGCGAGGACAGCGCTACTGGGTGTACACAAGTGTTTAAAGGCGTGGCGAGGCAGGGAGGGGGTGGAGTGGAGTACAAGGTAAGTAGCATAAAATAATAAATAAATAGGGCCAGCTGGTGGCAAGTGCAAGGTAAGTGCAGAACAAGTGCTGGGAAGGGGGGGCTGTAGGATACTGAGACAGTCCCCCAGTGCAGGGGTTGACAGGGAGGCAGTGCAGGTGGAGAGTGGAAGGGCCCAGGACCGAGGTCGCAGACAGTGGACCAGTTGTAGCAGGGGAGAGGGAGAGAGAAAGCAGAAGCAAAGAGGAAGGTTTTGAGGTGCTTCAGTAAAAGCAGATGTTTCTCCTCAAGTTAGTGCGCGGTAGAAAACAATATGCCACATAGAACGAACAAGTACAACTGAACCCGTCTTTAAAGCCACTGTATAGTAATGAAATTGCGGTATAAACTCATCAAAAGTTACTTACATTATATTTGCATTTTCCATTGTGTCTCTGTGTAGGGCAGACCCGAAACACCACTCCTTCTTTGCCGACGTTACTTCTTCTAATGAACGTGGCTCATCGTTTCGTTTCTGAAATTTTATTCATTATCTTTTTTTTTCAGGATGGTCCCGGCCTGTCAAGGTCAAATCACAATAGAACCTTATACTGGGTCGTGGGCCGTTCCGCCACCCGAGCAAAACATCAAAGCAGCTGACCTTCACTTTGAGCGAGCACACATTTCTAGTTAGCTGCAGTTAGTGTAAGGGCATCTTGTCTGCGTGCCTTTTTTTTTATTGTCCCTATGGGTCGGCCATGTGTTTGTAATACGGAAACATTCTATAATTTTTGTAAAAATGATTTATATTACTGTTTGGTTTAATTGCAATGGGCCTGCAACATGAGGAGACTCGAGAGAACAGACAATCAAATTACAATCATTTAAACCGTGATGTGTATTTCTCAATGAGCTCTGCTTTAGGTGGACATGGAACAGAGGCAATGTTGGGTGGCAATGCAGTTGTCCCCTGCATAGGTTTGTTCACCACTCCATGTATGTGCCTATCGAGGACATCTACGATAAGTCTCTCAATAAACTCATATTGCATATCCTCAAACACTGGTTTGATCACCCATTGTTTACTTCTTTTAGTGAAGGCCTTATTGTAGCGAAGCGTCCCTAAAGTTCCGGTCGTCCTACTTTGTTGACGGCCAACATTATGGTTATGTGCCAAGACCGCTAGAAGAGTCCGATTTATCATGCCTTCCATGCCAAAATGCAATCTTTTGGGCCTGTACTTTAGGCACATATTGTGGAACACCTCCAAATCTCCTGTGTGGCAGAATTCCGTGAGTCCCCTCAAATCTCTTGTTATAGTTTTATCAAATACAATCTTTTCAATGGCCTTGTGAGTGGGTGATGAAGGAATCAACCACTTCTTCTTCCGTGCCTCCTCTGTGGACAAATGGCCATGTTCACATTTGTGGAAATGCTCATTTGTCGACCATCGATGTACGTTGCTACAGTGCAACATTACTGACCGCCATTTTTCCAGTAGAATTTCCAACGACCCTTCACATGTTTTTGAGCTCCACCAAAGATGGTTGCTGATTGACTTGGACCACTGTGAAATACCTTGCATATCTTTTTTTTTTTTCCTGCAGCCGACAATTTTTTATTGATTGTTTTTGCAAGATGCCATACGTCAAATTGGTGATTTATATTTTTGTACTCTTCTCTCATTGTCTTGGCAATTGAAACGTGTCTGTCCGTGGCTATCAGGTCGATCACCATTCCCCGCGATTGTAGTTCTTGCAATGATGCTACAAAGCCAACTTTCTCCATGGCCACTGAGGATGTACTTTGTGACACCTGCACGACCACCGAACTCACAATTTTCTTACTTTCCATGTCCTGAAAGTGGTAGGTGCAGTACTTGGCTGAAAATCCTGGGCTGTCGCACTGTCCATCACCGGCTAGCCTGAACCGTTTGCCCGCGAATGTACTATCAATAGACATTTTTTCCATTCTCCAAGCTTCGCTAATGGCTGGAAATAGATAATCGGTTTGGTATTTGTAGAACTGAGTTTTCGCAATGAAATGGATTCCCACAAACTGAAAGAAAGACTCTAACTTTTTAAAACTTGAACCACTAAAAAGTGCAGCCGCTGCACAAAGTAGATTGCCTGCTGGCAGTTGCCCCAGCATGGGTTGTGCAGACCATGCGAACGGATGATATTGTGTACAGGTGGCATGTATTTTAAGGTTAGTGCCTCGAATTGCACGAGTCACATTAATCAATGGCTCCCCACATACTTCCCCACCAACCCAATGCCCACATTTCATCATCATAATAATATCCATCAAACAGCTATCGAATACAATGAATTTGGCCTCTTTCCTTATACTGTCACTCTGCATCCCAGCTGGTTCGGCCTGTAACGTTGAGGACATGTCACTCGCATGAAAGGTACAATCTCTGATATCGTCTTCCGCTATGCTGAGTGATATTGATGGTGTTTCATTGTCGTCCACTTCATTCTCTTCCATTGCAACATCTGTTCCTTGTCCGGAGATGGGAGAAAAAAACAATGTCTTCAACTTTCGCGCGCTCTTATTTTTTGCGGGTGTGGATTCTGTGAATTGATCTCCGACTGCATCCAAACTACCAGGAGGACATTCACTATCAATGGCTGGTGGTGGTATAGCTCCGTTGTCAATCACTTCATATTCTTCCCATTGGCACGATGCATCTCCAGTCTCAAGTCCCTGCCAAAAGGTTTGACAAGCAACATCTCTCGTTCGCTTCACTGTCTGTTTAGATCTAGTTCTTACACCCACTCGCAACTAGAGGACAGATTAGAAAAGGGATGTTCAGTTTAAACACAACTTACAGTATTGAACTATTGACAGTGAAAGACAACATAATATAGTGAACAGGACACTAACCTTCTTTTGCTTTCTTTTCTTTGAAACTTTCTTGCCTCGAACTTCAACATCTGGACGCTGTTGCTCCGACTCGTGTGTGCATGTCTCCACTTCCTCTCGCGCTGCAACGACTATATTTTCATGATAAGCACATCCATCACTCACTGAGGCTCCATCGACTCCCTGAAACATAGAACTTTCATTAGTATGTATAATAATATTGAAAACACAAAATGTACTTGGGGACCAATACCCATACGTACATCTCAATAGCAAAACACGAATGAACGCATTGTGTAGAACATTCAAACGACAATAGTTCACGCATTGTTGATCTAGTTAGATTGAACTGTCAAGATCCATACCTCGGGCTCCGCATAGACTTCCATTGATGATATTATTGAAGATGACGCTTCAGCAACTCCCTGAAACACAGTAATTGCATTAGTATGGTTTTCTATTTTGTTTAAAAGAACATAAACTTTCTGCAGGCGTCAACGGCTCATCTAAATAGACCTGCACAAATGATCAGTTGTCTAAAATAAATAATGGATATCTAAATATGATTCGATTTGCTCCATCGTTGGAAGTGTCACCACCCAGAGATCTGCATCAACTACTAGGGGTGATGTTCTTGTTGAAGAAGCTCCGTCAGCTCCCTGAAACATAGTACTTGCGTTAATAAAGAAGGAAGTATAGCGGATGTAATCACGTCATTTGATCTCGCATGATTGATCTGTCAGTATCCATACCTCGAAATGCATAAGAACATCAAGGGACGCTGTAACTGCGGTGCACACTTCTGCAAGCTGTTGCGCCGACCCGTAACTGCATGCTCCCCCTTCTTCTTGGACTAATGCTCCATCGACTCCCTGAAACATAGGACTTTCATTAGTAATGAACACAATATTGAAAAAAGAAGACACATAGGAGGGCGACGACAGAAGGACATACCAATGGCTAAAAACGAAAGAAACATTGTGTGTAACAATCACGCTACAAGAATGCAAGATCTGATGATCTCCATCGATGGAACTGTCCGGAAACGTACCTCGAGCATCTGAGTGACATCTACGGTTGTCGTCAATGCGTTGGACTCCTCAGCATCTCCCTGAAAGACAGTACTTGCATTATTTTGGATAACAATAATTATAACTGAAAACAAAGACTAGAGGACGAGTACTGTGGTGTACCATTAGGTAAAATAATTACACGATCAATTAAAACTATTGATTTACATGCCTAAAACAAGTCAGTGTCAGAATAGCTAAGTAAGATTACCCGATAGGCGCTTGAAGTGGCTGATGACTGCAATAACGACACGGATGGAGAATCTTCCGCCTTCATATTGAGTGGATACATAAATGGGGAAATTATTGTTAGCTAATGCTACACACTACCGCAAGGCCGAGAGACAAATACGTAAACTTGACTCACCAGTAGAGGGATGTGGACGAATAGAGTGGGAATAGCGGTTGAGAGCAATTTTCGCCTCGCTCGCGGTGTTTTCTTCTTTATTAGCAATGATGTGGAGTACATGTCTGGGCTAAAGTGCCTGCTGCAGATGCGGTATCGATCACCCCTCTTGTCCGCAAAGACTTCTAGGACTCTACTTTCTAGCTCAGAGGCTGGATATCCGCAATATCGGACCCATTCTCTTATCTGATCTATTGTCTTAGGGAAAACATGCATTATAGTACCTTCAGATTTGTTATGAGTCTTCGAAGGGCAACCGCCAATGGAACAGGCAGGCATTATGGAAAGTTCTGAAAAGTAAAGATCAACAATTCTCTATGAATACCAATGTGTTAAAACATTAAATGACACATAAAAGGTTCAATGCAAGGTCCGTTTTGGTTCTTGGAACTATACACGTTATTCACATGCGGATAAGTATTTCAATAACTTTCAAAAAATAGAAAAAGTAATTTGACTAAACTCAGAACATGTGACTAGTTCCTTGCATGTACTGTCGTGAACGAAAAGAAAACATGGATGCAATTTGATGACTACTAGCAAATAGATATAAATTAAAAAATTGGACGCAAAATGATTATGGTACATGGACTTACCTTGACGAACAAACAGTTAGATGCAGGGATCAGAGTAGTTTCTTGTCGTAGAACAGGGAGCAGTTCACAGGTTGCAAACTGACGAGTTTGCTCAAAGTGGTCACGGAAGTTCACAGAGACGAAGAGCAGATAACCAGCACCTTCACGGGTTGACTAGCAAAGCGCAAAGAAGTTCTCATTAGAAATATGAAGTGGGTTATAAAGAATTCGAAACAGGGGTGTGTTTGTGAATGAATGACGTGTATATGTCGTGGCATTATGCGGATTGCAGGGGGGCGTCCAGCGTGAGGGGGGATGCTTGGCAGGAGACACGGGGTCTGGAGGTAGACATGGGAACAACAACCCATGCTCTATAGACCACTTTGAAGTGTACATGGTCTTTGGCACCTCTTGGCCTTTATCGCTCCCTGACAGCTCCACTTGCCAGCAGCGCAAGTACCCTGGTGCGAACTGCCTTTGATAGGGCGGGGGGGGGGTGGATCGGGGCGGTGGTCGTGCAGACAAGACACAGGAAGACTCGTGAATGGAGACACACTTATGTGGATTGCAGGGGGGCGTCCAGCGTGAGGGGGGATGCTTGGCAGGAGACACGGGGTCTGGAGGTAGACATGGGAACAACAACCCATGCTCTATAGACCACTTTGAAGTGTACATGGTCTTTGGCACCTCTTGGCCTTTATCGCTCCCTGACAGCTCCACTTGCCAGCAGCGCAAGTACCCTGGTGCGAACTGCCTTTGATAGGGCGGGGGGGGGGTGGATCGGGGCGGTGGTCGTGCAGACAAGACACAGGAAGACTCGTGAATGGAGACACACTTATGTGGATTGCAGGGGGGCGTCCAGCGTGAGGGGGGATGCTTGGCAGGAGACACGGGGTCTGGAGGTAGACATGGGAACAACAACCCATGCTCTATAGACCACTTTGAAGTGTACATGGTCTTTGGCACCTCTTGGCCTTTATCGCTCCCTGACAGCTCCACTTGCCAGCAGCGCAAGTACCCTGGTGCGAACTGCCTTTGATAGGGCGGGGGGGGGTGGATCGGGGCGGTGGTCATGCAGACAAGACCCGTTTGCCGCAGGGCCTCACCAAGGAGAGGCCATCTAACTGAATGTAAGAGGATGGCTGCAGGATCTACTACATGGAAGGCAGGGGGGTGAGTTTATAAATACCTCACCCTCCCAGGAGAATATACACTAGATTCATTTAAAAAATCAAAACAACCATTGTTAAAATATATGTTGGGCTTTATTTTAGATTTTAGTTAAACATAAATAATAAACATTACACATTGTAAAGTTGAGGTTGCAGCACATCGAGGGAAAATCCGCGGTATTGTCCACTGTCACTGGGGAAATGTTGTCTAATGGCAAGTACCGCACAGGCAGGTATTACTCTCCGAACGCGGTGTCCGAGCCTCCCGTGAAGCCACCAAGTGAAGCAACGACAGGCCACCAGCCTGTACCACCTGTGAAAAAAAAAGATGCAAACTGTATTAAACTGACCAAACTTTCTTATCAATGTCGATTCAGGTAACACATGTCATTTTTCTTAGAAAAAAATTATATCTAGAAAATGCACTATATGGAACCAATTTACATGCGTTCGAATGATATGTAAATGTAATTTTATATGTGGGAGACGACCATGAAATAGTGGTGGCATCACTGACATCACAAACAGAGTATACTTACTCGTTACTCGGATTACGCGGACGAACAGTGCCACGAAGTTCGTGCATAAGCACCATCATCATCCTCAACACTGTCCGTGAGAGGCAGGCTTCCCTGAACTCTGGCAGCTCGGTGATGCATTGCGGACTTTGCTCGCCTTCCTGCAGACTTTGCTCGCTTTCCGAAATGTAGGCCAAGCACCCGGAATTTTCACGGCAGCAGCAGTTCTCCTCCTCAGTTGGCATTAGCTCGCACCGATTGCACGTGCACCAGGTGGAGACGCCGTCCATGCGACATGGTCCAGGCTCTTCATCCGTTGACTGGTCCTCCCAACTGCCGTCCGAATCCCCATCGTTTTCGCGTGCTTGCCTTTCCAGTAGTTCCTCCTCCGTGTACTCGGGCTCGTACATATACGGCATTATTGTGGCCATTGTGCGGTAAAGATAGTAAAATAATTTACAGAGATGGTACAGGTGTTCACACGGGCTACAAGCGGCGAAGGTAGCTGACCAGAGCACTGAAACGAGTCACAGAATACTCAAAGTAACACAGAGAGAGGAATGGAATCGAAAATCTGCTGCTGTATGTTGTGAAACGGTCTGTTTATACTTATTGGGGAAAGAGGCGTCCTGCCATTTCCATGGCAACACGTCAATAGCTGAGGCGCAGCGATTGTTGACACGAGACGTGCTTGAAATGGGCAGTACGCGTCTGCTGATGTCAGGCTCAGGGGCGGGGGATTTGATTTAGTGCCGCAAAGGCAGGTGAGCCAGGGCGATGCGGCGGAATGATAGGATTATCACAAAATGGCGGCTGATTTCGAGTGCGATAATGGGCGAAAAGTCGGGTAAGGTCCATAGGAAAGTTTCCTACGATCTACCGATTTATGCTTACAAACACATGGCCGACCCGTAGGGACAATAAAAAAAAAAGTCCCGGAACTATCCTTTAAGACATTAATTCTCAGATGACTGCTTTGAAAACACCCTGGCAGGCACTTGAGTGCAAAGTCTGGGAAAAATGATTGATTAAAGCAAACTCAAAGAGTTCCCATGAGAAGGAATTTCAGGCGGGTAGAGGCAGGAATGGGTGGGCATAGCCATAGGGATTAGCATGGCCCTGGGCAGTCAATGGGTGGCTCATAACTAAACCACACTTTATAGACTGTGTGTGCCTCCTCATATGTCATTCCCTTGTGTCTCTCCTCAGATGCCATTCCTCCCTATCTGTACTCCATTGCAACAGTCTAGGCTGATAGGTATCGCAAGCTCAAAATGAAATAGTACAGTTAGTCAAAATCGATTGTTGAACGCATGTGTTTGAATTTTATATTCGATGATACACATTTATCTTAATGGAGAACACAATTCGTCATCCTCTATGAGAGGGCAAGTGCGGTTTGTGGCAAGCAGAGCTCCACGGCTGGAGAACACCACCCTGTCTCACCACTAATGGACCAATAGCTTACTAACATTCTTCAAATTTATAGTACACGTTTTTAAAGCTATGGCAGATTGTTTCAAGAGTAAACGATTGTTGAGCACTGTAGCTTTAAATAACACCCTGAGGTCACAAACTCCTCCTTGACTGGTACAATCTTCCTAGTTACGTTTAATTCCAAAAGGACTTAACCTTGGCTCACACAAAGAGCATATGAATGGGGGTCTCGTAACACGGTGAGCCAACACAGTGTACGTGAGGGCTTGGGGCTGGGGGTGGGGTAAAGGAGATGTTTTATTTTATTGGAGCACTTTATTTTGCAGGATCTCGCAGTCCAGGTCTACGTTTGGACTATTGCAGGGTAATGTATACTTTGAACTAACCGAATGCCCCATATCATGGCACCAGAACGCATAGTGATGTTAGCTCAAAATAATTCTTTGGAGCTTGACTATGATAAAGATACACAACGTAAGAAACCGTGTCGTAAAAGCACATGCTTGTAATACATAAAATTGTCAAGGGCCTGCTGCTTGTTGTGTGTACTGTGACAAGATTTGGTATGTCTAAAAAGGATAGATTAAGGAAATAAACATTGACATTTCATTGATTCTTGACCAGAAAAAAACTAACATTTAACTTGATTTAGTACCTTTTATTATTTATTGATCATGACAAATAATGTCTACCAGACTTTCTGGCAGATGCAGATTCAGGGTTGAATCACAGATATTCAGAAACGTTTAGTTTGTCCAGGCAATTGCAATCTTTGCTCTCTAATGAGGGAGCCAGGAGCCATGACCACACATAGCTGCATTTGTAACACACTCACTTTCTCACAGAAAAAGTGTCTGCGTGTTGGGTTCAGTAGTGAGATTTACGTGGTGGCCCTTCACATGGGCAGACGGTGGCAGGTAGGATCACACAAATTCACTTTAAGGGTGTATAAGGAGGAGACTGACACACAGGTGGCATGCTTTTGGGCAAACACTTTTATTTATATCAAAGGAAAGAAGAAAACCTAACTATCCCTAACTCTAAGAGGGGTTTCCCTGCCTTAACAAAAACTAAGGAACTGTCAAAATGTCTGTAACAAAACAATCACCCGCCCAGTGTCAAAATCCTCCTTCTATCCTGTACAATTCGAAACAAACTAAAGTGGTTTACTGTCATATTGGTCCAGAAGAATGACTCCCTTTCTCTGGACACATACAGTTCTATTTTATTGGCAGTTCTATAAAGTAGGGGGAATGGCTGACTTCCCCTAGCCTTTCTCAGGCTTATTTTCACACTTCCACAAAGTAGATGGAATGTATCCCTTTCCCTGGTCTTTCTCAGGCTTATTTTCACAGTTCCACAAGGTGGGGGAATATCTCCCTTCCCCTGGCCTTTCTCACGCCCCTGATGAGTCCCTCCAGTGACTCACTTGGCAAAACCTGGTATTCGACTTTACCAGATACTGTGGCGAAGAAGAGGGCTTGTTGGCGGACCTTGTCCTCATGCACAGTTGGGTATGCTTGACTGCTACTTCACAGTATCCTTGGTGCACTCCCCTGCCAGGAATACTGTCTCCCTGTGTGTACTTGACTGGTTCCTCTCAATATCCCTGGTACACTTCCATGCCAAGGATACTGTCTCTCCTCCAGGGGATACTTGACCTTGTCGTTACGCTTTCTTGTTCTTGGGTCCCAGACTCCTTCACATTGGTTTCTCTTGCTTGGGTCTTCGACCCCTTCACACTGGCTTCTCGGGTCTCATACCCCTGTTTCTGTGTTCCTCTCTCTCTCTCTGGTCCCAGACTCCTTTGTATTGGATTCTAGGGTCGCACACACCTGTTTCTGTGTTTCTTACTCTCGGGTCCCAGATCCCTTTGTATTGGCTTCGCAGGTCTCAGACCCCTGTTTTTGTGTTTCTCTATTCGGTCCCAAAGCCCTTTATATTGGCTTCTGTGGTGCCTTTGAAGCCCCTGGGCCACTCCCACACCTTCTGTATGAGCTCCTGGTCTCTCACCTCAGTCTCAGGCCTCCTCGCCTCTCCCGATGGTTCTCCTGCATGGTCTCCCTGCCTGTGTTGCCTCTGGGTAGGAATTGACTCTTCCTTCCTGAGTCTCTCTTCTTTTTCTATTCTACTTGGACCAATGAGTAACCAGTAACCACTGGAATGCTCAAGGTGGTTCTTAGGAGTGCTCTTCATGGCTCTGCACCTCCTGCCCATCCCAGTACCTATTCTAGGACTCTACCATGGGTATACTATGTTCTTCTTCGTCCCAGTACTATGTACATTCTTTAAGTATTTGTATGTATTACATTTATAGAGCGGTTTACCCCAAAGTAAGTATGTTTCAAGTATGTAGTACGCGCTCTCCCTTGTCTCAGTGCTTCTCGAGGAGGTAGTGTTTTCTATTTTATGCACATATATGGAAGGGTTCTACATTATTTCGCCGAACGAAATTTCACCGTGGGACATTTCATCACCAGAACACTCATTGCCAAAAACCTTGTTTTTTTAAAATTTTATTTCTGGGGGTTCCCCTCCCCAGGCCCACCCCCCCGACTTTAATAATCATACTCCAACCCCTAAAAAACACCCCCCATTTTTTTTTTTTTTTAAAAAGGGTTTTTGCCGATGAGTGTTTTGGCGATGAAATGTCCCACAATGAAATTTCGTTCGGCGAAATGCGTGTATACCATATGGGAGTGTTGGGTGTAGGGGTGACATGGACAGGATAGGAGGGCGAGTGAGGGTGTGGTGGAGTGTTTGAATACAGCGTTCTTTCAGGATAGTCGTTCCTAATTCCACAGGGGGAACTCCCAACAGGAAATCCTGCTGAGTACCACACCCAGGAGGCCTATCGGGTAGTGGCCTCACCTCCCTGACCTCATGAGAAGGGGCTCTCCCCTAGGGAAGAAGGGACGATATGCAAGGATTTGTCATAGCGCACACCAATCATTGAAACCTACACAGACAGCCACGTGAGGAGACTTGCATGCCAAAAACAGTGCAAATTGAGTATTCTGACTCTGAGCGTCATGATGTCCCTCAGGAGAGCACTTACAGTGTACGTATTTCTGATGAGGACTCATCGGGTAAACTTCTGAAGACAATTATGGCACCAAACACACTATTGTGGACCATATCAATTGCAAAAAAAAAAATGTGTTGTATATGCCATCATATGTCAATGTCAGCAGATTTACATAGGCAGCACCATCAGGGAACTGAGAACCAGAATACGGGAGCATTTTTCATCCATAGGAAATCAGGACACCAACCTACCATTAGCCCAACATTTGCAAAAGAATCACCAGTGGAGTGATAAAAGACTCCTGAGGTTTGTGGGTTTGAAAAAAGTGACCCTTGGACCAAGAGGAGGGAAACAGGAAACCAAATTAAGACAAGAAGAAGCCAGAATAATTTGCAGATTCCGCTCAGTAGAAAGAGGCTTGAATTCGGACAACGAGATGTTTTCCTTTCTGTAATCACAAAATCTATTTGCGCTTTGCTTATTGCGCAAACTCACTCTGAAGTATCTATTCATAATGCAATGATGCATGAAAAGTTAATGTATAAATTACGTACAATGTGACAACAATGACTGAAGACTTTTGGTGCAATTAAAATTAGTCTTTAATCATGATTACACCTGACAGTATACACAACAAGAATTACCCAAGGACCAACTAGTAGATCTCCCAATATTCCATATAACCATGTTAGGATACCCACACAAGCATACAAAGTGTAATATCACGATCACCCCTCCCAATGAACACAAAACATATAGAATGATAATACGCATGCATAACATGTAACCAAATGGATCAGGAAGCTCAGCCCTAATCTAGTTAATAGACGGTGAAACGGGAACTTGAATATAATTAATGTGCAATCCATTATTCAGAAACCCATATTAGAGGAACTAGGGTCAGCCTAAACAGGTAATGAGCTGGGAGCCCAAATGAAAAAATAGCTTTTAAGTCATTCACATTAAGGACCGTGCAAAAGCAAGGACTCTTAATGCATGAATAAACGTAAAATTATTAAACAATCATGCAACACAGAACACAGTTTAATATATTATTAGACTTCAACACATACTCATTAACCAACCGCGATTCATACAGTGGCTCAAAACCGAAAGTAATATATCATCACGTAACTAAATGTGGTTCAACACACGATTGGACACTAAAATTCATTACGTTGCTTTGCTGAGCATTACTTAGGGGTAAAATGCGCAAGGGCAATATACAAACATATACAATAGCCCGAAAGATGGCCGCCGCAATAGTACTAGGTTGCCTAGTAACCATACAAGTAACATGGCGCCCGTTCTAAGGACAGACTCCAACGAGGACAGAAACGCACGAACACAGGTAAGAGGTTTTCACCGAGTCTCCTGCCTCCCCTTTCAAACCTAAATGAGTTGACCATTAGATACACGCGGACCCACGTGCATTTTTCTCTATATTTCTGTTAATATGGGGCACAGCAAATTTGTAAACCCAGAATTTAACTCCGAAAAAATAAAATAGTTTAACACGCACGCATGGAACATCACGTCACTAACAAGATTTAGGATTCCAGACTTTTTAATTCAGAAACATATTTAACGCAACACTCGCCCGCACTCAATACTAAAATGAATGTAAGATTTTGACACATATGCATATGCTATTGGCAGCAGCAGGACTCGGGAAACAGCATCAAATAAGCATGTGTTAAAACACGGAGCTCAGATAGGCACGTTAAAACCTTTGTAAATCTCTTCTTAGGACTAACTGGGATTACCCAATGACTGAATCTATAAACTGTAAGAACATAAAGTGTACCACACAGAACTGGGTAAGCAGAACCATACTTATCCATGATACAGTGAATGTTTAAACCCGATGTAGCAAAAAACTCTTATCAACAAGAACAGTAATGAATTCAACAATTTATAATTTTTCTCTCTTTCACTTTTTCTTTTGAATACCTACAAACCTCCTACCCTTTACCTCTCCCGAAATGGCCATTTTTCAATATTTCATTTTTTGCATTGTTTTTATTGTTTCTTTTTATTTTTTTTAATTTTTTATTAGTTATTTAAACAAACAATACAAACCAAACTTGCAGTACATACAATAACATTTCAATTATACATCACTTGATTGTGTTCACTGCTTCCCATATCCCACCCCACGTTACGAGCCCAATTCCTCTAATGCTCTGTTCCTGTGTCTTGCGACAGGGTGTTCCTTTCCATGGGTTCCGTTGGGTCTTGCTTTGACCCAAATAACTCTGCTATTAATAATTTCCATGCCATCAGGGTCTCAGCCTCCTCCTCCCCCTCCATTGCTAGCTTCCTGCCATACCATAGTTTCTGCCTCCTCCCATTTCTGCAAATCCTTCCACCATACCTCCACTCGTGGTTTGTGGCATGTCTTCCATCCCATAGCAATTCTTCTCTTTGCAAGTGCATATGCCAGGTCCTTTAGCTTGCTAACATGCTTAAGTTTCCGTGGCCTAGGAACCCCCCTAACAAGCAGCCCCACACTGTATCCACCACGATCTTAATGCCTCTTTCTGCTAGCTTGTGTGCCACTTCGCTCCAGAAGCGCTCGATAACCGGGCATGACCAAAACATATGCACCATGCCCACATTCTCTTCATCACATTTAGGGCATGCCTGCCGTCCTGCATTTTAAAACCTAGATATCCTCTGGGGTGTCATATACACTCTGTGCGTGATATACAGTTGTATCTGCTTTAGTCTAGCATTCCTCAACACCTTCCTATGATACCCTTGGGCTCTTTCCCACATCCCAACATCCATCAGGCTCCCACTTCCCTTTCCCAGTCTTGTCTCAATTGTACTACCTCCTTCCCCACTTTAGACATCACCATCTCGTATATTCTAGATATCTCGTGTCCCCCCTCTGCTATGTCATATATCATGTCTATAGTAGCATCTGGTTCCTCCTCCAGTACTACTTCAGGCCACGTTTTCTTAATTCTCCGCACCAGTCTATGATATGTGATATACTGGCCTGTTTGCAGCCCGGTTTCCTCCCCCAACACCTCAAAATCTATTATGGTCCCCTCTTGCCAAATATCTCCCATGGTCGCTATTCCAACTGGTTCGCAATGGTTTCTGATTATCATCTGTAGTTGCTTTTCTCCACCCGCTAGTGCAACCAGTGTTACTTGAGGGGAACATGGGGATGGGTTCTCCATTATCTGGCAGGCCCTGTGCCACATCATCCATCCAAGTACCATCATCTTGGGACGCCCTTCCACTTCTGCTTTGGGCAGCCACATAATCTCTCTTAAGTAAAATGGGGCACAATCTTGTCTGAACAACCTGGATTCCGAGGTACTCTCTTCTGAGAGCCATTTGGCCACGTATTGCAGCTGGCCTGCTACATAATAGACTTCATAATTAGGCAGTTTAATACCCCCTCTCTCATAGAAATTCTGTAGCTTCCAGAGGGCCACTCTGTTCCGTGTTCCATGCCACAGGAAGTCCCTACACATACTGTCCAGTCTAGTGAAGAACTTCTTTGGTATCCAGTGCGGGATGTTCCCAAAGTAGTGTAGGAGCCTAGGCAGTACCACCATCTTCAACATCGCCTCACGCCCCATCATTGCTAAAGGCAGCTTTACCCAGAACCTCATGCCATTTTCGATTTTCTTAATGGCTACCTCTGTGTTGCAACTATGCTCCTCTTCCACCATGTGGTATATATCTATCCCTAGATAGCGAAATTTGCTAACCACCCATGTTATCTGTAACACTAGTAGTTGTTTCAAGGGGATCCCTTTATATCCGCCAAATGGGAACATGCTGGACTTCTGAGGGTTCACCGCTATACCAGACATCCCTGCATATCTTTCCATTACTTAAAATGTATTGGAGGTTTTCCTCCGGATGTCACAGATACAACCGCACATCATCTGCATATAAGGATATCAGATGTCGTTCACCCCCCACAGCGATGCCTATCGTATCATATTGTTGCCTCAAGTAGATCGTAAGGGTTCCAGAGCCAATATATAGAGCATAGGGGACCATGGGCAGCCTTGTCTGGTGCCCCTACGGAGTTGCCACCTTTCTGATATCACTGCTCCAGTTTTAACTCTGGCCAGCGTTTCACTGTATAACATTTTAGCCCACTGTAAATATCCAGGACCCATCCCATAGCCGGCCAGGGCCGCCAACAACGATGGCCATTTGACCGAATCAAAGGCCTTTATTGCGTCCAGTGACACAATTGCCAGTTCACCTTCATTCTCGTTTCCATATTCAATGACTCTGTGGAGCCTTCTAAGATTGTTGGATAGGTTTCTATTAGGGACATAGCCTGTCTGGTCCGGATGTATTAATTTACCAATGACCCTCCTCAATCTATTTGCCAAAACGGCCGTCAGCATTTTACTCTCTTGAGTTAACATTGATAGGGATCTGTATGAACTGCAGCTATGCCCGGGCTTATTAGGTTTGGGTAGCGGTATTATAATCGCTTCTCTAAGTGACTCCGGCAGTCTGCCCAGCTCATATGCCTCATTCAACATATCCAACAGCGGGGGAAGCACCTCTCCTTTGAATGTTTTATAGAATTCACTTGGGAGTCCATCAGCCCCCGGGGTCTTACTAGTGGGCAACTGTCTCACCAAGTCCTCTAGCTCCTTTAAAGTGATCGGTGCATCCAGCTCCTCTCTTCCCTCAGCACTAATCTGCGGCAATCCTATGTCCTCCAATGTTTCTACTATCATTGCGCGATTATCCTCTCCATCATCTCCATATAGCCGCCCGTAATAGTCTGCAAACTCCTGGTTGACTTCCTCTTGGGTATCAACCACCCTTCCGTCTTCTCTTGTTATCGTTCTAATCGTGGGTCTAGGGGTTTCACTCTTATATAGCCATGCCAAAATCCTCCCTGGTTTATCCCCTCCCACATGCTGTCTCTCGATATATTTTTTGTAGTTGAGGTTACACAGTCTCTCCCAGTGCCCAGCACATTTCTGCTGCAGCCTGAGTATCAGTTCAGTGTCTTCTTTAGTAATATTACCTCCCTCCACTGCCCTTTCCAATTCACCCTGCTATTCCCGCTGGTCAGCCAGGATCCCTCCTTGCAGTCCTTTAGATTTTGCTATAGCTACCCCCCTCATCACAACCTTGAAGGCCTCCCACAATGTGCCCGCCAAGTCCACACTGCCAGTATTTGTCTCAAAATAGTTAAGGATCTCCTCCCTCATATCCTCCCTAAAGAGGCGGTCGCTCAGTGCCTCTGCTCGGAGGCGCCATGTCGGTATCCTCGCCCTCGGGGGACGATATTGCCATCCGAGGATCAAAGGCGAGTGGTACGAAAGGACTCTCGCTTTATTTTCAACGTGCGTGATCTCTGCCATTATCTCTGGTGTGACAAAGACATAGTCTAGCCTTGTATGTAATTGCTGCGGGGCAGAATAGTTCGAATATTGCCTCTCTTGGGGGTGTTGCGCCCTCCATGCATCTCCGAACCCAAAGTCATTCAGCAGTGTCTGCAGCGCTTTAGCAGCTAGGGCAGGCCTATCCATTTTCCCATCTGATCTGTCTACCTTAGGGTTTAATACGCAGTTAAAGTCCCCCCCCAGATCACCGCACTCCCCACACACATGCTGAGGTTGTTACACAATGTTTTAAAATATGCTACTGTATTTTGGTTTCAGGCATACGTATTTACAACGCTTATCTCCCTATTTTCCACCAATCCCCTCATTATAACCATCCTCCCGTCCGTCTTGAACAGCGTCTGTAGCAGCTGAAATGGGACGTGTGGCGCCACCCAGATAATCACTTCCCTAGCATACGCAGAATATGACAAACCCACCACAGTCCCCTTCCATTTCTTCCCAATCATCTCCATCTTGTCTCGCGTCAGATGCGTCTCTTGCAGCAAGGCTATATCTATCTTCTGTCTATGTAGGTATAGCATGACCTTATTCCTCTTCAAATAACTATTGAGCCCCCTGACGTTCCAGGTAACTACTTTAAGGTCCCCCATGGCATGGTAGCATCCCACTCCTCCTTTCTCGTGTATAGTCCAAATCAAATTGCTTAACTCGTCTATATAGGCTCGTTTCCCAACTTAAACCCCCCTTAACTAAAAATACAACAAACCCCCCACCCTAACCTTCCCTGTCCTAACAACACCCTCCCCAACTGTTGCCCAGCTCCATCCCTGGATCTCAGGCACCCCTGCATCTAGCCCTTTCTGGAAATAGCCTGTACTCGCGGCTCAGCAGGGTGAAGTCGCCCTAATGACCGCCTTACTACTAATTCATGGGGGTAGGTTGCCTTAATCCTACTGCTCCTGCTTACTTCAAATTCACTACGCCTAGAGCTACACAGTTTACTGGTGCATTTTATTCACTATATTCCAGTCCAACAGGGTCAGTGAGTCCAAAAGTTCCATAATGCAGTTACTGGGACTCCCCTCCCATTTATCCCTTAATATTCACAATACATCCTCCTCACTTATCATGCTCCTGACGATCCTGCTCTTCATCCCGCTCCGGACAGCCCTGTAAGTCCAGCCATGCCGCCGCTTCCTCTGGGGTATCAAAAAAGAACGCTCTACTTTTATGCAAGACTTTTAGCTTCACAGGGTACAGCAACATGTATTTGATACCAGCCATGCGCAGTCTTCTCTTGACCCCAACATAGCTGTACCGCTGTCTTTGCACCAACATAGTATAGTCAGGGTACGCCGTGATGTTGGTAGATACCCTTTCTATCGTTCCACCTTTGCGAAAGTACTCCAGGATCTTCTCTCTGTCTTTGTAATTCAGGATCTTTGCAATTATCGCTCGAGGTGGGGCCCCAGGTCTTGGTTTCCTCATCAGGGCCCGATGTGCACGTTCAACCGTAAACCCCTGTGAAAGCTTGTCTGCTCCTATTTCTTGGAGGATCATATACTCCACATAATCCGTGGGGTCCTGGCCTTCTTCTCCCTCCGGCAGGCCGACCACCCGGATGTTGTTTCATCTTGCCCTGCCTTCTGCTTCTTCTGCTCGGTTCTCAAGATTAGCCACCTGCTGCTTTAGTATGTGGACCTCCTTCGCATTACTCGTGCTGACATCTGTATTGGTCTTTACTGCACTCTCCAAGCCACTTGTCCTTTCTGCCAGCCCTCTGACGTCTTGTCGCAGCAGAGGGACTTCAATTCCAACTGCATCTATTTTATTCTCCAGGGCCGTCCATAGATCCGCCATCGCTGTCCCCCATGTGGCCCTCAGCTCTGTTATAGCTGCTAGAACCAGGTGGTTTTCTCCTTCTGGGGTACCATCCACGGAGGCCGCCGTTGCGCTCTGAGCTGAGGCAGTAGGAGTCCCCTGCATCTTGGCGAAGGTCTCCATTGTGAACTGTTTGCTCTTGGCCCTCGCTCCTTTCACCGGCATCATGCAATCCTGCATGTGTATCCAGTTCCAGCTCTCCTGTTTCGTGCTATTTGTATTTCCTGGTGTTACTGTGACTCCCCCAGGGCAGTCAGGCCCAGGAGCGTCATCCTCGGGGGGCTGCGGTATATTGTGGCATGCAAAGTTAAGTCTCGAGTGGGCTGTGTCCTCCCACGTACCTTTTCTGCCTATTGTGATTGATACTCCATTCGCATGTTCTTGAGGATCTGTAGATGCACCCTCCACTCCACTGCCACTATGCCGCAGGCCTATATGGCACTTATTGTTGTGTATTTATCCTAATGGGAACCTTTCTGCAGCGTCGGCATTCAGCCTGCTTGGCGCCTTCCTGCTTGTTATGCCGTCATCCAGCGACAGTCCAGGATAAATTGGGTTCTTGCTCCTTTTAGGTAAAGTGATGCTAATGTCTTCCTATGCTTCCATTTGCATAGCAGCGTGTCCCACTTTGTTGTATCAATCCCATCTACTCTTAGGGATGGCCACTTCAGCTCTGATCTCTGAACCAGTGTCTCCCAACCAAGACAGAAGAGCACTCCCCTGCCAAGCCCAATGTCTTTCATGCACCAGCATGGCACTTCGATATGTAGAGCAGCACTCTAGCTGTCATCTCACTTAGTCATCCGCCCGCCGCTGTAAGCAGTAACTGTATCCTGCCAGCCACATTGATGCCTTGCACAGCACGGCTTGCATCAAATCGATTATACAAAGTAGCAGTGGTTCTGTTTGACGGCGCTCCGCGAGTTGTTACAGCTGTGGGCACGTAGAATGTTCAGTACACGCTCGGGGCTTCACCGTCGTTAAATAGCTCCTGCACGCAGCTACTGTTCTGTGTGAAGACATCTCTGCCGCACCAATCCAATGTTCTATATTAGTTGTGCGCAGCAAGGAGCACGTTATTATAATGCCAATGTCCTCCTATGCTTACATTTGCCTAGCAGCGTGTCTTGCTTCATTGCATCAGTCCCATCTATTCTTAGGGACGGCCACTTCAGTTTAGATCCTCAAACACTTATCTCCCAGCCAAAACAGAAGAGCACTCCACCAGCCGGCTCCCAATGCCCTCTGTGCACCAGTATAGCGCTTCGTTGTGTACCTACTGATGTGATGGCAGAGCGGCGTTCCAGCTGTTGTTTTATTTAATCATCCGCACACTGCTGTGTACAGTGTGTCCTGCAAGCCGCGCTGATTCCCTCGCACATCGCGGTCTGCTTTTCGTCGGTTACACAAAGTAGCAAGATTCTGTGTGGCGGCTCTTCACGTGTGGGTGCCTCTGTGGCTTCAGAGAGCGTTCGATGCGCGTTCAGAGTTCCACTGTTGTTTATTATCACTGCACACGGCAACTGTTCTTTATACGGATCGCTCCGCCGCACCTTGTCTCGTAAAATGTGTTATGTGTGCAGAGCCCTGTTATCTTCGGAGCACACACATGCGGGTGGCAGGGAGCCACGCAAACGACAGTCGCGTATGGCCGGGGGGCCGCGCGAACACCAAATGCCGGTCCGCAATGTTCCACACACGCAGCCGCCGCTTCCGCGACCTAGGTCCATGTAACGCTCACCTGATTCCCGCAGAGGTGCCGGTCTTGACTGGGTGAATGCCGTATCTTCAAAGGTGATGTGTAACACACGGTTGGCTCTTTGGGCTGGACCTCTGTGCACTGTGTGTCTAACTCGAAGAGTAAGATGTCTGCAGGTAGAAAATATGGGATTAATGAACTGGGGTTATTGGGTGCCTCTCTCTTCTTCCCTTTCTCTTCTCCTGTAGAACCCCAAAGGTTAACACCCTCACCTTAGGTAAGTGAACGCCGAGCTCTCCATCTGCCTCGGGGCAGGGTGCCGTAACCAGTTTCTTCACTGGATAAGGGTGCAGGCCTCTTGACCTCAGAGGACTGCTGTCCGTCGTTAACTGCACGAACGGTAAGTTCTGGGCACTTCAAATGTCTTAAAAGTCTTTTGTAATGATATCTCTTGTTTTGCAGGGTTCCGGCGATGGCGGATGGCGGGCTGATGAGAGTTGAGGATCGAACCCGTGTGAGGAATAGAAGCGCCTGGAAGCACGTAAGTAAGCGCTTGTAGCCTGCTTCACGATGCGCACTAACTGCCCCTTTTATCTTGCAGGTACAAGTTCGGAGCTTTAGAGAAGCTGAAGGGTGCTGGAATACCCACTGGATTCGGCATGGGAAGGAGTAATGGCACGTGAGTAATAAAGTTGCCCAATGTCTTTAAACGCACCTTCTTTTGTCTTTCAGATGCGGGATGCAGCGCCGAAGGCCTCCGGAGCGTGCAAAGAGCTGGTAAGCTTTTGTCTTTCAGATGCCGGAATGCAGTGCAAAGACCTCCGGAGCATGCGAAGAGTAGGTAAGCCTTTGTCTTTCAGATGCCGGAATGCAGCGCGAGGCGTTGGTGACAGCCGATGGACCAGGTAAGAGATGCGCTGCCACTGAAGACCGTAGTGCTAACCTGTTCTTTCTTTGTCTTTACAGGTGCTGCTGAAGACTGGATTCCAGGATGGTAAGCCTTTGTTTCCTTAGGCCCAGGATCAGAAGCAGAAGACACGATGAGCGTTCTGCTGCAGAGAATGCAGAATAACGCAAAGCAAGATTCATCCATCGGGTGTGGTTTAAATAGCCTCCTGTAGTGCTTAGGTGTCTCCTTCCACAGCCACGCCTAAGAAAAGAGTTCCTGCTTTCCAGAAGAGTTCCAGTGTTCTGAACCTAGGGAGTGGCTCCTGCCCCACCCAACAGGAAAAGTAATCCCAAACAGAAGAGGATCAGGGGTTCAACTGGCAGGTAAGTAAGCAGCATGGTCTGCTGCAGGTAAGTCCACCCAAGCATTATGAGCCCGGCGCTTCCAGCGATGGGACTGGGCATCTTTATGAGCCTGGTGCCACTGGCGCCAGGACAGGGTCCAAAAGGTCCCACTGGCTGGCACTCGGAACCGGGGTTATGGGTCTGCTTCCAAGGGAGTCGGGCAAGTCCTGATGTTTTGGAAGCAGAGATCATGACAGTCCACTCGTCGCTCTGAGTTCCAGACAATGGCTCAGTATCCTCGCGAACAACCGCTGCTCACCATTTCAGGTGTGAGACGTGCGACCAACAAGGCTCTGCACGACACCCAAAGGCCGGTATTCTCCTTTCTGCTCCGCCGCTCGGGTCTATTTGGCTGCTCCCGCGGCTGTGCTTCCTTTGTTGTCTGCCATTTTAGTTACTTTGGTTCCGTGCGGCCGAATTCTTAAAAGTCAATTTCCCGCCTGATGCTGCACACGATTCACTTGCTTTTTATAGTTGTTGCAGGGCACCTGTTCACACGCCCGTGCTTTCATTCCTGAAGCGTATAGATCATTTTCCAAGCGTAATTTCCCGGATCAATGTCGGAGCCACAGGAGCTGCTCAGCAAGGCACGTCCTACACCATGGCTAGATAACCACACCCCCCTATTGTTTCTTTTGTTATACACAATGTTCATATTTGTGAATGCTTTCATGCAATGACTATTTGAATTGCACAAAATTGTTTCATTATGAATATTATTATTATTATTTGTTCTTTACTTACCTTTGAACCCGAACAACCAAAAATGGCTCATTCACCATGGGTATTGGTATCATTTGTGTGATTTGTGAACGTAGCCCTGATTTGAAAAAGACGGAAGTACCGTTGAAACACGTGTTATCACAAAGGGCATGCTTTTTGACATATATAAAAGAAACTGATTACTAATGAGGAGGCTATTTGTTTTCTCTTCCGGTGTTATGGTCGCATGAGCGTATTTCAGTGTAACTGTCAGAAACCAACTCATCGGGTAAACAGTTTGTTAATCAGCCAGGAAGCATTGAAAAAAAAGAGAGGCCATAAGTCACTGTGACAGGATGGGACATCTAATCCACGCCACAAGAAAATGAGAGAGAAGGTGGGCACCTCCTCAGATTTGACATTGTTAAATACAAAGTAAGGAAAGCAATTGTGCAAACCTGAAACTAGTCTACACAATACGGCAAGACTAATTGAGGACGAAAAACTGAAGAAAGGATTCTTCAGATCGAATTGCACACATACACACAGCAAGTGCGGAATATTTATAAAATGTTTATAATTTAAAACAGTCTCCTGCAGAATATATAATCCCATCATATAATGGTCTCTTCTTCTTTAAATAGTCCATCATCCAGGTTACACAGAGACAGATGAGGACTTGGCCAATGCATTTCGGACCATCTAATCCCCCAACCATGAGGAAAGTTTAAGAATAATGACCATGAAGGTATTCAGAGGGTAGCAAATTGCAAGGTTGGTGGCAAACTATGATTGCAGGATTGGAGTAAAGTGAGGGCATAGGGGCAGATCGATGAGTCAAGGACAGAGTGACGTGGTAGAAGTTAGTGTGAAGTCTGAGTAAAAATGTATGTGCAGTGAGTGGATAGGTACAGGCTTAGTTGATTGGAGAAGAGTGTAAGGCAAGAGGGAGGTGATTTGATTAGCAGAGTTGGCTGAATGAGGAGCGCTAGGGGGCAGGAAAGGAGGGTTTGAGCTGAGGAAGAAAGGATACAAACAAAGTGAGAAGGTAGGAGCAAAGTCGGGGAAGGAGGAGGAGGGTGTAAGAGCATAATGAGTTTGTGGTGTTTTAAGGGGGTGCCACACTGGTGGGGTTTTACTTTGTACCAATTAGGAAAACGTTTCCATGCGCCTGGTTAACTATTACAATTCAAAAAGATGTTGCAGTTGATGTGGGGCAACAAAGGGGCTTTTGACCCCTACCCCTTGAGGAAAAAGTTGAAGAAAAAATGCTCCATACTCGAAGAACTGCGCCACAGCGTATATTTGTGGAAACTGAAATTTATTGATTATAATGCCCTTTTGGATAACACATGTTTCGACACACCAGTGTCTTTTTCAAATCAGGGCTGGTGATAAAAACTATATTCCAAATCAAAAGTCTTCAATTCAGTAGAACAGAAAGTCATGGGTTAAATCCCCCTCCGGCTTGTACTCAATCCCCTTTTGTCTGGGTCGCTTTCGTTTTTTAAAGGGGGATAGATTTATTGTGGGTGTTGGGACAGGGGGGGTGATGGATTAGAGGTCTAGTGAAGGGCTCGAGCAGAGGGAAGGGCTTAGGTGCAGAGAGAGGGAGTGGCAAATTGCAAGGTTCACAGCCAGCAATGAGGGTGTAGGAGGAACAGCCTGCTGCTTCTTTCCACTCCCTCTCCTTGCATTCCTGCTGCACACCCATGCCCTGCCCGTCACCCTAACCACCATGAGACACATTACCTAGTACTTTCACATGATAATGGCCGCCCTTCAAAGCTCAGAAACCATGCTGGGGATTGGCTGCAGAAACTGAGTAAAGCATAGTAGTCCACCAAGGCAGGCACGGTCACCCCAATCTGCAAAGAGAATCATGTGAAGGCATGCGATAGACCTACTCAGTCACGTCAAATGTGCACCCACAAGGGAAACCCAAACCTACCCCCCAAAGAAACTGGAGTGAAAAAAAATCTATTTGCATCCTGACACTGTAATGAAGTTGCTAGTGGGTGGTGTTGTAAACAATTGCCTTAATGACCAGCTAGGCAAAGGATTATGAGACAGTTAGTGGGCATGGGACAAAGGTACCGTGGCAGGTGAAATCACGAAATAATCCAATTATAAACAAAGATGGTTTTTCCTGATGGACCTTGAAAGCCTATAGAAATCAATGAAGAAGAGCCAACACAGTAAGGTCACAATTCATGCTACTAAGAAGGCACATTAAAACAGGTGCGATAAACCCCCAAAAGAACATCAAAATGGAAATAATACTGTTGCAAGATGCAGAATCAAATTTAAGGATTATTCTTTGCACTTTGTTCATTGAATAGCATATGACACCAAATTAAAATACATAAGGCCTACTGGCACAAGGCCCTGTTAGGCCATCTGCTTCAATATCAATGACCTTTATTATTATCGCAAATTCCGAATTTTTATAATTCTATGTAAGCCTGTGCGGAAAAAACATGGCTTCCCTAGAATCGCCACTCAGCTCTGATCCACTTTCAGGCAACATTACTGTGTTTGGTATCTATAAACTGGAGAGGAAGGTAAAGTGTGCAGCAGTGATAACAGATGGATAAAGACTAAGCGGCAGTCGATATGTATTCCTGGTTATTGCTGGAGCCATAAATCCAGGGTGGGGGTCTACCTGCCCACAGCTTGTGGCCTATTGTTATGTTTCTGTGAAGTATAGGAATACGATTAAAAAGTAGTGAACCTTTATTGCAGTTTCATGTGAGTGTGTTTACTAACAATCAAGGCAGAATTGTGGCAAGGAGGTTGAGCTTAATAATGGCTGGATATACTCTCAATTACTTTACAAAAAATGTAGTTTAAACTTCCAACTCAATCAGTTCCCATTATTGCTCCACCTCCCCATGGTGCCCCTGACAAGCTCTCCTCATCTATCCATTTCAATTCGTTTCGATCCTCTGAGTTTGTGCCTCATCACCCCTCTACTTCTAGGATCTCAGATAATCATTATAGGTCTTCAAGTCAGACTGTCATTCATTGATAATGAAATGTTGGGAAGGATCTTTTCCAACATATACTCTAAACAGACAAACTGTGATCAACATCTTTGGAGACGTGCCTGAACTAGAGGACATCAGTTCACGGGACATTGATCAGATTGAATTCATCTCTGACAAGGTCTCCTCTGTCATTAGACTCTGAATTCCGTCAGGTGTCGTGCTCAATACAATTTGGCAAGCCAATATGAGACTTTTTGACATGGGTTTTTTAGTTGCTCAAGACCCAGAAAGATACACCTCCACATCGATTCAAAAAGGGCCGATATCAAACACTCATATTCAGGCGCGAGGTGTGACTGAGTACTCCTTAGACACACGCCAGTTACATAAAACATCAGCCCCCCACCTTGCCACTTTTCCCTTAGTCTTGCCAGCTGGAACACGCAAGGCCATTCCCATCTACAGATCCCTCTTCGCGATTTTTCGGTTACCTATGACATTTTGGCATTCCAAGAAACGTGGCTCTCTGTTCCACCCATCTGGGACAACTATGACACGATTCTTCTACCGGCAATCAAACACGAGAAAGGCCGCCCTTTGTCGGGTTTGCTCGTCGTGGTGAACAAGAATCGAGGCTTTTCTATCTCGGCCTGGGACTCATTAAGGTCATTCCTACAACTGGTTTGCATTGAGTGTCTACAGCATGTCATTGCGCTGATAAACATATACCGCAATCCAGCTGGCCTCACAAATGGCGCCTTTTACTCAGGTCTGGGTAAAGTTCTTGAGTTGATCATGCTCTGCCCCGCGATCACTGACACAGTAGTTGTTGGCGACATAAACTTAGATTGCCTGTCTGCCAGGAATGTTGGACATTGTAATCAAGTCAATCAGTGGGCCTCCTTCATGACAGACAGGAACTTTCACATGCTTAATAGTGCGGTCGAGGGAGACATCCCGGCCAAACCGACATGGCAGCGGGCCTCCTCGACGAGCATCATTGACTGCATTTTTGTCGGCCACACCCTTTTCAAACACGTGAGGACTTTCAACGTCATAGCACAACCAAACAGTGATCATAATCTTTTGTCGGCATGCATCAACTGGAGCACTTCTCCCACTGAGAAATTGTGGATGACGCAATCTATATCGATTAACAATGTTCGATCTGGTCTTCATTGGTCAAACCATACTTTAGGAGTCTTCAATAGAGCAGTTGACCGGAACAGTGTCTGCCCATGTCCAAAGCCATACACAAAGCTTTTGAACTCCTTTCTTCGACCCATTGTTGTCACGGACGGACAAAGATCCAAGCCACCTGCACACTTTTGACCCTGCAGTTCAAGCTAGGAAAGCTGACTATTGTTTGCAGCGCAGACTAATCATGAACTCTAGCAAAGATTGTACAAAATAAGCTCTTAACTCTCTCTGATGTAAATATCGGCATTGTACTAGAGCGCATAAGACCCAACAATATCAAAGGGACAGTGAGCAAATGCTTCAAGTTATAGCCACCAAAAATTCAGCGGCAACCTGGGTCCCTCTTAACCACTGTACCAATCAAGTCCAATCAGTATCACAAGTAAATTCTGTCAAAGAACATCAATGGATAGCTCACTTCAATGCTCTATACACTGATGCTGATTTTGAGCTATTTACTCTGGTCACCAATATAGCAGTAGCGTGGCCCGTAGACTGTTCTCCTTCCATCTTGGAACAATTTATTCGGGAGATAAGCTCATGTAGGGATTCTGGCCCTGATAGACTTCACAATTTAATGTTCAACTCCAACCCAAGATCATGGGCTGTGATTTGGAAAAAATATTCAAACAAGTTGTGCAATCCAAAGAGATACCCCGATCATGGAAAACATTGATCATTGTTCCAATCCACAAAAATGGTGACCGTACCCTGCCACAGAATTACAGGCCGATCGCCTTGTTGGATGAACCGGGCAAGTTATTTGCAAAATGTATACTCTGTGATTTTAATGCATGGACGAAAGCTGGTCAATTTAGTGATCCACATAAATCGGGGTTTGTTGCCGGCTTGGGCACTCACATCAATCTATTATGCCTCAATGCCATAAAAGCGCAGTGCCACATATCCAAACAATTGGTCTACTTTGCATTCATAGACCTAAATGCCACTTTCGACTCAATATCCCGGGTAATGCTGATGTCGAAGTTGGTGAGACCCTGCTGCCCTGCCACCATACGTGAAATCATCTATGCCCTACATTCCCAAACTTCCATTCGCATCTGTCTGAACCTAGATAGTTTACTATCTTCTCCAATTCCTACTGCCCGGGGTCTCAAACAAGGCTGTCTACTCGCTTTTGCAATCTTTAACTACTTCATCTATGATGTTAGCTAGACTTTCGCTGCTGTAGATTCTGACTCCCCAATTTTAAATGTATCTGCCATCAAAACATTAATTTATGCTGACGACCTAGTTCTTATTGCAAAAACACCAATAGGTCTGCAAAAACTATTAACCACATTCAGTGTCTACATTGATTCAAACCAACTCATAATCAATACCAGTAAAACACAAATCGTAGTTTATTCTGCCACCAGAACTACTCATAATAAATTCACATGATCAGTTAAAGAAACCAAACTGTTGATTGTTCCCAGTTACACGTATTCGGGTATGTCTTTTGAGGGTAGACCACATGCTGTAGGCCAAGTACGTAGCGTGGAGCGAAAACTAGCCACTGCCATATCACAAACCAAGATAATTTTAAATCGATACAGTAAATTCACACTGAAAGCCATTCCATGTATTCTTTACGGCCTCTAAACGGAGCAGATTCGGCCTCAATCCTCATTTGACAAATTGGAAGCAAAATTCTGGAGAAGCATTCTCTCCCTGCCACAATGTATCCCAGGCTCATGGCTTCCCCATGACCTTGGCTTAGTATCGCTCCATGCTGTCTATTTGTGGCGCCTTTGCGCTCTCTTTCGGAAATGCTTGATTTCGACTGATTGTTATAACATCTTACAAATTTTGTCGTCATACTTGTTTTCAACCACTCATGTTTTTGTACAAAAATGAATGAGGGAAGTCCTACTTGCTTTAGCCAGAGCTGAAATTACTATAGAAATCTTGGTCACAAACCCAGACAAGGCAAAACATATGTTAAACATCCATGACTGGATTACGACCCAGACCAGATGTCTAAAATACAAGAATCATTGTGACCAAATTTTCTATCCCAAACACATGAAAATTATGGACCCGTATCTGGTAAAATCTCCCTCTCCGGCCATGCAAAGTGCCATCCCAAGAATACGCTTCAATCTGTGGCCCACGCGGGAGATTCAAGCAAGACGCAAAATAGTTGACATACAAATGAATTTTTGTCGCTTTTGTGCGAATAGAGCCATACCTGAGTCACTTGAACATCTTATTTTACTTTGTCCCGCATTAACAGAGTTGCGACACATATATTTGGAAATGGAGCTACGATGGCCTTATATATTATGTGCTGGTAAAATGTCTATTCAGTTAGCTTCTGTGAATTTTCTAAATGCTCTTAAATTGGACTTATAATTTTGTGCAGAAGCGATGTTTCATGTTGAAGTTTATGTAAGCTTTTAACCATGAAGTACAGTGTTTACTTTGATATATGTGCATATTTTGTATTGATATTGAAAAGTTGATATGTCAGCTAAATCAATTAAAAAAAAATAGCAAGTCCCAGAATTCCAGGGGGGAAAAAATGTAGTTTTTCAAGACATTAACATCTACGCCCCCTTGGATCGGACTAGACCAAACAAATAAGTGTCTTGTATTCTGGAGCTCTTTAAATACTATGACGTTAAACATAGAGGTAGAGAATGTATGCAGCCTATGATGTAGTGCAGTAAATCATTAGACTAAATTAGCAAAAATAAACTCTATTGTAAGTAAGTAAAAAATGTGGGTAAAAATAAGTGCATTGTAAGTAAGTAAAAAATGTGGGTAAAAATAAGTGCATACAATTACTCAATAGACTAAAACAGTTATACAAATATCAAAACAGGACACAACAATGAGGTGCACAGAGAATATGCTAGTTGAAAAATAGTGATAAGACCTGGTGCCGGTGTGTCAACTGCAAAGGAAGAAGGAAACTCTAGCTTTTGACCTCACTTTTGACCCCATGCCATGGTATCAGCTGAACATAACCAGAAATTCCTCATTCTTCAAAAAATTTAAAGTTGACAACCATCATGGGCAAGAACTCGCCAGTGCTGTGAACTCTTAGGAAAGTGACTCTGAGTACATGGATAGTGACATTGACACTAGTGGCAGCTTCACTCAAGGAGAGAAAAGCAACATGGTAACTCAGAGTCCCTCGAAGATTGTTGTTCGAACACCCTCAAGGTGTGGATTGAGGAAATGTAATCATTTGGCCACGTGGTATGTTATTGGTTATTTATCTTATCTGGGGGAGATGTCATGTCCTATGTTTATTGTTTATTGTGAGAGCCACCAGACAAGTCACGTGATGGGGGTGGAGCTAAGAAAAGGCCCGCAGTTTTGATTAAATTGCAGACGAATAAGGACGTCTATAATCCAGCTCCTTGTTTCCCACCTTATTATTATTATTGGACTGTGATTCATTCTGCTATTTTAGCACATAACAGTATTGCATATACAATCAACACACGTGTATGATGTGCACCATTTTTAATATTCCATTATTTTCAATGCTCAAACCACAATTTACCTTAATCTCTGCTTAAACCCATCGCATTTTCGGAGTTAACGTTGATGAACCACACAAGGGCAACTTTTAGGCAATATTCGCGAGTGTGAGGCACCTTCCCACTAAAATTGTGCACCTCTCATTGCCAGGTTCAGTCGCGTACTCTTCTCGCAGACTTCCACTCTTTCTACACGGGAGGCTGCCCGACATGTGGGGAACAAAAGCGTCATATTGGTGGGTGGGGACGGGCGTGGGGGGGAATAGGATTTGGCGGAATTACGACTCCCAAATTCTCCTCATTTTATCAATTGTCCAGACACTGAAAACCCTCCTGTGCAGTACCTCCATATATTAGCTATAGGGCCCAAGTCCCTCTATGTGAGAGCATTTCTCTTTCATCGTACATTTAACTGGCAGCAGGTTAAATAAATGCTGCAGTGTTTATTAGCGAACACACCCACACAATAAAGTAGTAGTTTATATCCTGCGGGATGCTTATTTTTGTAAAGGAGTTCCTGCTGCCCTGTTGTGTTCCCTGGCGCTACTTCCCTTTTTTTCTGCTTCCATTTCCTTATTTAGGTTGTGACTGGAGTCACTCAGGATCCTGGAGCGGGGGTCCTCTTCTTAGCTGCAACCTCGGCTCTGGGATAATGTTGAGAGGGCGGCATATTCCCCGCCATCTAGGCAGGCAGGCACAATGCTTGCATGGGCAAGCCATACCTTTCAGCCCTGTAGGAAATGTTAATGTTAAAGGACATTTGTACCGCGCACTATGGCCACCGGAGTGGTCCCTTGGTGCTCTGGTGGCTCTGAAAAAGGGGAAGAGAGGGGATGGGTTAGTGGGAATAAGCTGGAAAAGTGCAAGAGAGCAGTGATGTGCTGTTGGCAGCCTCAGCCCGGTGGGTCCGTCGGCTGGGCTTGGGGTGTTTTATGGTCCGTAGTCGTCGTGTGCTGTTGTGCAAGTCTATGTGTGGTTTGTTTTGTTGTTGCATTGTTGTGAAGTTTGTGCGGATTGCTGCGTTTAAGGCTTGTGGTTGTGTTTGGTTATAGTTTGAGAGGTGTATGCAGAGGGATGGAATTGTTAGTTGGTTGGTTAGTTGGCATTGCTGTCCTTGCAATTGTGTGATTCCATCTAGGTCCTGTACATGCTAACAGTCACATTTCTATCTAGATGCTGCGCAAGCTAGGTTCATAATTCTAAGTGTGGTGCATGCTAAGAATCACATATGCTAACAATCACATTTCTGAGATTCCATCCAGGTGTGGCACTCGCCAACAACCACATTTCCATCAAGATGCAACGCGGGTCAAGCCCGAGAATTCGGTCAAAGTGTGGCACATGCCAACAATCGCACCTCTGCCCAGAATCTAACTGTGGCATGTGCTAGCCATCCTATTTCTATCTGGATGCGACGCGGGCTAAGCTTGAGAATTCCATGTAAGTGTGGCACATGCTAACAATCGCATTTCTGTCTAGATTTGGCGCAGACTAGACTTGAGAAATTCCATCTAAGTGTGGGATATGCTAACAATCACTTTTCTGAAATTCCATATAAGTGTGGTACATGCTAACAATCACACTTCTGTCTAGATATGGCGCAGACCAAGCTTGAGAATTCCATCTAAGTGTGGCACATGCTAACAATCACATTTCTGAAAATTTCATCTAAGTGTGGTACATGCTAACAATCACATTTCTGTCTAGACTTGGCGCAGACCAAGCTTGAGAATTCCATCTAAGTGTGGCATATGCTAACAATCCCATTTCTGAAAGGCAAATATCGTGGAGCAGCAGCTTCTAGTGGGGCCAGACTGTGCTCATAAAACCACACCAGCTTTGTGTGCCCCCCATCCAAGCCCCCACCAGTTGCACACCTGCACTGCCTCCCTGCCAACCCCTGCACCTGGGTACTGTTTTTATGTATCCCTACAGTCCCCTACCAGCACTTATGTCTGCACTTACCTTGCACTTGCCACCAGCTGGTCGTACTTTTTTAATTTATCTTATTTATTCTATTATACGATGTACTGCACTTTCCCCTCCCCCACATACTTTTCCCCTTCCCCCTTCCCATGCACTTGCGCGATCTGAATTACACCTGGCCTAGTAAGATTGTTGTCTGTCGTCCCTCTGTTCCCCTTCCCTTACCTCGTTGCGCCTTGAAACACTTGTGTATAGGTGCATTATAAATACCATATCATATATCCCTTTTTAAGGAACGGATGAGAGCACTGGGGCTAATAGGGATAGTTTGTTGCTGATAGTTTGGCGGAGCCTGCGGCAGAGTCTTCTGGTTCACCTGTTATCTGCTACCTGTTTTGAACCTTCTTGTGTGCCTCTCAGCGTTTTGGTAATCCCAATTCTACCTTTACCAACATCAGCTACAAAAGCTACCCCTGCCGCGGAGCGGCCGCAGAGTCAGCGGCATAGTCTTCTGGTCTTCGGGTCCTTCGAGCCCGAAGAGGCCGGAGTTTTGTTGCAATCCTCCTGGATCCTCTAATTATCTTTGGCAGCTGTTAAGTCAATTGTAGTGTGATCTGGTGGTTTTTGGAGTGCGTAAAAAAAGAAGCTTCAGAAAATGGGAAGCGAGTGAAACTAAAGAGCACAAAGGAGCCCACGTCTGGCGCCAGGAAATATTGCAAGGACTCGGCAAGCCGACGGTAAAAACAGAGGTTGGAGGCAGAAATTATAAGTGAGCCGCAACTACCCGTTACCTTTCTGTGATCCTTCAGTTACTTTAAACTTTAAATTTAAAAATCTATATTGCTTCTCCCCACACATCTGCGCAAATACTTGTTGCTAATTGAGCATGCTAGCAACCGCAGAGAGATAGTTTTCTTAGTGTACCGGAAGGCTGGGTCCCTGTTAACTGGCAACCGTAATTGGGACTGAAGCACGAAATCGTATCTAACAGGGATATACAATGGTTGCCAGTAACCTTTTGGGGGCTAATACAATATAAGTTGGGAGTGCGAACTGACACATAGGGATATTTTCCCCCTTCTAAGTTTTGAGAAGGAGGTTGAGTCTCAAGAAGCTCAGAGCCCTAAAGGTTTTACGGGGGTGTGGTCTCTGAAGTAAAGTACTTCACTCTTGGGCAGCCACACCCGGTTCTAAGCAAATTAAACTACGGAGTACAGAGCTCATTGACTCCACAAAGGCCCCCGAATGGGATGGGTCATATTTGGAACCCTCAACAGCGGTGGAAACACCAGCAACTGTAGAGAATTTAATTTCTGTGCTGTTTATTACTACAACAATAACCCAGGCTCAAGTACATGCCCAAGATCCCCCCACCAGTTAGGAGAGGGAGAAGTTGGCAAGGAAATACAAACAGTATTGACACACTGCTGGAGTAGAGGCCTAGAATATACAGTTAAGATAGAAAGGATCCAAAATAAAATCATGGATCATTTCGGCAAAAAAAGGAACAAAAGCCTAAATGATGTGGAGGGAGAGTCCGACCTTGTTTTGTCCCCCAAACAAACATCGCAAACCCCACTGGGGGGGAAGGAAGGATCAGTTGTTTACTCCCAGGATAGGGAGTAACTCTGGAAATCTGGTCATTGGAGATGAACATCCATCTAACTTACAAGACCTCACATCAGACTCAGAAGAGAGATTGGAAGCTACAATTGAAAAAAGTAAACCTCCGCAAGTGGGGGGAAATACGGACAATGTGTATCCCAATGAAGGGACCCTGTCAGCTCAAATGTGCTGAATTCATTAGTCTATGTTTTCAAGCTCCTTAAAAGAGAAGTTCAGTCCCAGGCAGGAATACTTCTGGAACTCACTAATGAAACAGCGAAATGTGAATCTACAATGGTGAGGCTCGGGACTGCTATTAATACTGTAATTACTCCAATTATGAAGGAGATCAGATTAGAAGTAGCCAAACAAGGCCTGGATATTTTATCAATACAAGGCTCCTTATTCCTCGGAAAGAAAGAGGATGAGGCTACTCAGAAGCTGCTGCAAAAACTAATGCAGCTTTTAAAAGTAAGACTGCCCATCGAGGAAGTGGTGGGGAATGGGAAATTGATCAAAGCCAAATGTTTGACGATACTCCTCTATCAGAATCGATACTGGAAGAATTTAGGAGATTGGCCAATATCGCAGATGAGGAGACAGAGACGAATGCGGAAGTCCCTACCTTACAACTAGAGACAGCACCAACGAAAATGGATGGAACGGACTCAGCTTGGATCTCTGCAGACTGTCAGACTTACAGAGGAAGAAGAAAAGTGAAAAAGATACAAGGAGTAAAAAGAGATCGACAACGCTCTCACCACAAGCCAAGAGAGCTGTAAAAAAAAAATGCAAAGGCTATTAATACAGGATTAAACTCTTTTGTGAAGAGTATCACGCTGCCCACAAGTAATGACTCAGTCATGGAGCCCAAAGATAACTCAAATAAAACCAACTCAGAAAAGGCAATAGACTTATCCTCAGCAGGCATTAAAACCCTGAAAGCAAGGAAATGTCACAAGGAACTACGGAAGAGTGAACAAGCACAAGAACAAATTGAGATAGCAAGTGTGAGTGTGGATCTACTAACAGAGCCACAGGATAAATTGGCAAAAGACTCAGAGTGGCACGAGGGGGAAAGTATTTCAACAAAGACCGGAGTTAAGAGTAATCAACGGCAAGACAAACTATCTGCCTCAAGCCACTCGGACCCCATGGCATCAAGCATTAAATGGGCGCCAATATTCTTGCAGAAAAGGTTACAGACGCTGAAGCAGAGTTCTATTAATAACACGATGCAACCCGCTCATCAGGGGGATTGTGTAAAACTAGCACCTATATTTTTTAAATCAAGCAAAAAAGGAGCGTCTGCATCATTAGTTGTACCAACAAACCCAATCCCCATGGTGGGGTTGGAAATGGGGCAAGGAAAGTTTCACGCCATTTCGGACACATGGAACGGCACAGGGAAATCCAAAGAAATCGAGAAGACTCCAGAACAGGCCAAAAATGGCAAGCCTGCTCAGGTCAGTAATCTTCCAGCAAAGACAAGCACTGAAGAAGAAATCTCAGACTTTGCGATACCAAGGGTTTGCTAAGACCTTTGACTAACACCAAACAACATAAGTCCCTTAGTAGATCTGTGATTCTTGCTTATCTGAAAAAGACCAGAAATCTCTTATTCTCAACCAAGGACATAGCATTTGTAATATTTCCTAAATCACAAGTGCTTCACTTTGTGGAAGTTGGTCTTTCCTCAAAGAAGGCTGAGGTGGCGATTCTAAATACTTCAAGAAACCGAGACCGGCAAGGCCTAAAAGTCTTCTCTGAACCACTGATGGAGGTTTTACTAGACTGCAATCCGACCCAGAGGCCAGTCAAGATAGATAATCGGAGGGATGGAGGGGACACTGAAGATGCCCAAAATGTACAAAGAAGGGAAGCTACTGGAGATTCCACTCAGGAAAAAGCTTTGACCCTTCTCCCAGGCATACTATTCCAAGTGCTCCAGAAATTGGGGCTGGGAACTCAGAAGCTTTAGAAGTGATGGCTTTTGTTTAGTAAGTTGGAACACGCGGAGCTCCAGTACTTTTAAGTCTAAAAAGATGAGGGAATATCTGTTTGATTTGAAAGACATCATCCTGTTTCAGGAAACATGGTTAGTAAACCCTATAGAGATTGAGGGCTGTGCAATCCATTGCCTACCAGCATTGCAAAAATCAAAAGGAAGAGCATCAGGGGGTCTTATGATGGCATTCAAGAATCAAACAGTAAAATCAGTCACTTGTAAATGCCATGGCAATTCAGGCTTGTAGAGTCATTTTAAATTGTGTCTTGCCGGAACCCAACTGGATAGTGATCAATATACACTGGAACCCCGCCTGTTCTGAACTTCAAGCCTTCCTGGTAGTACTGGCATCACTATTGGCGATGAAGAATATGGAGTCGCAAATATTATTCTTGCCAGAGATTTAAATACTGAATGTGTGCAGGTAATAAGGTGAAAAGAAACACCACCTATTAGAAAAATCTCAAAAAAGGGCGCCCTTGGATGGATTTCATGAACTCTTGGGACCTAAAGATGCTGAATGGAGGTAGTGGGGGGAACATTGGTGCCGTGGCAACTTGGCACCGAGATAAGTCGTCTTTTCTGGACTATATATTTGTTTCCCCAGGCCTCTTTTCTCGTATGTCTACCATGGTATTGAAGAACGATGGGGGGAGCGATCATTTGCGTTTAGAGGTATTTTTTTTTCGGATCTATCAGCCATACCATCAAATGTACATTCGCAGGATCTTACTTGCAAAAAGGGGAAAATTACGCTAATCAAGTATAGACAAGATGGGAAACATCTGAATAACCAGTTAAGGAAAATTCCATACTCCATTCTGCAGGCTCAATGTCATCCGGATAGATTTGTAAAATTCATCTGGTCAGCCTCCTCTCCTATAGAACCAGAGGTAGGGATCAAGCAAAAATATGTACATAGCTGTGATGAGGAAACCTGTTGGAAAAAAAGGGAATATAGAAAATGCCTGAGAGAATTGAAGGTAATCCACTCCGATCTTGATACATATAGATTGGAAGCTAAGAGAGTGAAGATAAACTATAAACACTGGTTAGGGAACCAGGGGGCCTCAGGGCTACAGAAAGATGGGGAACTAATGCTACAGCTTTTGAAAGAAGGAAATTCTAGAAAATTCTGGTCGGTTGTAGGACAGTTGGAACCCCAATCTACCAGCACTTTATGTAATCTGGTACCAGAATCCAGATGGGTGGAATGTTTGTCAGGAATTTTTGGGAATCCCGGGGGTGGGGGGGGCTCAATACAGTATGCCCTCAGAGGCCACATGGCACGTATCCTTTAAGGAAGAGGACATTGTTGACATCATCTCTAAATCATCAACCTCTAGAGCTGCTGGGCCGAATGGACCTACTTATCAGGTCCTCAAAAATTACCTGAAGCTCTGGTCCAGGTTACTGTTCCAGCTCTTTAGAGAGCTCCTGGAGAGAAGACAGTTTCCAACCTCTTGGAAGACAGCGTTTCTTATACCATTATTCAAGGGGGGCGATTGTTTAAATCCGGCAAACTATCGCCCGATCGCCCTCCTTGATATAGATAGCAAAGTTTTTATGAAACTTTTGCTAAACGAACTATCAGCTTGGGTGGATACTGAGAAGGTCCTATCCCGTTTTCAAACAGGTTTCAGACGGGTTCTTTCTACTGCTTTAAATGGCCTAGTCCTAAGCCTGGTAAGTGAATACACTATGGGAAAAGGAAAGATGCCTTTGTATGGTGCCTAGGTGGACCTATCTAAGGCCTTTGACCAGGTCGATGGGGTGCTCCTTTGGAACAAACTAAGGTGTCGGCGGGATCCCAGAGACATTGCTTGTGATGATGGTTGAATTACATAGGACACACAAGTGAGGGTGCGTCTCGATAATCAGGGGCACCTATCTGAGTCAATTGGAGTCGAGACAGGGTTCAGACAAGGGTGCTTGGGGGCCCCACCTTTTTTAAACTTGTGCCTAGCAGATATGGGTATCTTCCTGGAATCGTCTGCATTGGCCAGTCCAAAGTTAAATGGAAAAAAGATCTATTGGCTGGCCTATGCAGACAACGTCCTGTTGGACAAAACGGCAATAGGACTACAAAGCCTGTTGACCAAACTGGGAGAATATGCCAGGTTAAATGGGTTATCTATAAACCCTTCAAAATCTAAGATCGTAGTATTCAAGCACCCACAGAAAAAGATCTGCTACTCAAACTGGGTTTTGGAGGGCCTAACCATTCCAAGGGTAGAAGAACTAACATATTTGGGCTATAAAGTCTATGCTTCCCCTGCCTTTCTTAAAGTAGAATCAAACATACTTGGAAAAATCTTGCAGGCCATACCCCAGATGAAAAAATGGAACACTAAATATTGTAAATTTTCTATCCTCCCATTAGTATAGTTTTACATGGCAAAAGTGGTTCCAGTGCTTTTACATGGTCTTTGGCAAATAAATTGGAGTAGACTTGAAGGCTGACTATGGAAGAAGGCACTCGGCCTACCAGTGGTACCCCATCGTGGAGCCTGAGATTCGAGCTAGGCCTAAAATCGCTTGGCTGTTTAACAGACTGGAAATGTATCTCTCTTTATCGGGCGATCATATCCTGATGGAATAGCATGCTATATGGGGACATTAAAGTACATCTTGAATATGCAAGATCTAAGATTTTGATTGATCTGGAAAAGAGAGTGAAGGAGATCTTAGTTAAAGTTGACTCAAATATAGAGTTACTAATTACAAACCCCCAGAAAGTAGAAAGACACGTGGAACTTTCTGATTGGTTTGAAACAATTGCAAAAGTGAGGTAATCAATTCTATTAAACCCATTCTTTTCGGTTGAAAAAAAGCAAGGTTGTCTCCCGCGATATTTGGTAAAATTCCCAGATAATCAGGTAAGAAACAACTTTCTGAGGATAAGGTTGAATTTAATATACACTGAGGAAGTTTTGGCCAAGCGAAATCAAGGAGACAAACCCAGTAAGTTATGTAAAATATGCGATACTCCCTCCAACCAATCGTTAAGACATATCCTGATGGAGTGTAAGGGTACCTGGAATGTGCGACTGGCAGTCTTTAGGAGATTTGTGGATCGGGAGGAGGGAATTAGCACAGATTATTTTTGTGATAGTCATTTCTGGTTCTGAAACAGTATTAACTTCTACTGTTGTGCTAGTTCTGAAAAGATGTAACGTTATCACCTGAAAACAGTTCGTTTGAGAGGATGTGATTCCATTTCTAGAAAGTTGTGTTTTGTTTTTTATTCTAGGTCTTTTATTAGACAGCAGGTTTTATGGTTTTTACGGCACCAGCTTGTGGGAAAAACTATTCTGCTCGCCTTCTCGAAATCTTGTACTTATGTTGAGAGATATGGGAAGTGGTTGAAAGTAAATTTTAGATTAGGAACAGATTTGTTATTACTGGTTGGAGCTAATGAATTTATGAAGCTTTTTCCTAAAGTTGGTTTTATTTTGTATCGAATTTGTAAAGATTTTGTTTCTTAAACCATGTACAAAAAAATGAAAAAAAAAGATAGTTTGTTGCTGGGCGGGTTACTGTTTCATGTGGTGGCCAGTGTACGGGGGCTGGGAGCCAGGGCTGTTTCTTGGGGTGGGCAAAGCGGACAGCTGCCTGGGCGCAGAGCACGGCTGGTGGGGGTGTTAGTTGGGCACAGGAAGCAGCTCCCCAGGCACCCCTGACAACCCGCTGCCGGTGAAAAGTGAAGATTTCCTTTTAATAGGCCTTAACCTGTGTTCAGTCGCAAGTGCGGTTTCAGTCACTTGCATCCTGGTTAAGCGATACACCCCATTTTGGCACAGCCCATTTGGCGCCGGCCGGTTTGGCTCAACCGGTCCTGCGCTGGGATCTTTTGGCTGTGGCATGTTTCGGACCGACAGCACAATTTTTTAATAAAAAGAAAAAAAGAAAATCCTGATGCTGTCCCAAACCCTGGTCTGCAGGGATGCGAGACCGAAGAGTTACTCACTGGGCATCAAAAACGTATTAGTATCAGATGCACCAGTTACTTATATTAAGGTGGATCATTTAGAACGCTGTAAAGCTTAACATAAGTAACTGGTGCAGACAAAATCGATAAGAGCTTTATGGCCCTGCGGTTAACTCTTCAGTCAGCTAGCTCTGCAGGCCAGGCTTGCGATGGACCTAATGGTATATTTTGTTAACATTTTATTAAAAGTGCACTGTTAAAAGTGCAATGTTAATAAAAATTAGTGCAAAGTGGCTGCGCTGAACAGGCCGCGCCAACCCGGCTCCTGCAGCGAAACGTCCACGCCAAATTGGCCCGCGCCAAACTGGCGGCACCGAAATGTCCTGCTCCGCTGGTTAAGCCTGTCGTACGATGCTTTCAGGCAAGTTTATTTTTTCCCCTGCCCTTTTCATCCAGGACAAGCAGCTGTTGTCTCCCGAGTCCCTGGGATACCCAGGAGACACATCCCCACACCTCTCCAGCTGCCAAGCAGTAGCCTTAAGCCCTTCTGGGGCTTCACAAGTACTTCCCCACTGATCGGTCCTTGCCTTGACAGAGCATTTTCCCATGGGACCCGGCAATAGAAGGCCCAGAGGCATACACTGGGAGGTGGGAATGGAGGTAGGAAGGGGGTTTTCCTTCACAAAGGAATGGGAAACAGCCAAAAGGCATGTTTCATTTGGTACCCAGGTGTGCAGGGAGGAGCGCAGGAGAGGAAAGACAAAGGCGACCCAGACTACTGGGTGCCCAGGTCCGGCAGAGGTGACTGGGACAGGTTACACACACCTGACAAACAGGGGGTCCCAGCCCCTGACAACAAAGTTCAAAGGACACCCCCCTCTGGACGGATGGAGGAGGAGGGGGTTACCGGTCCTTTGAGGGAGCAAGAGGGGACTGCCTGCCCTCAAGCCAATTTTGGCCTATATCCGATGAGGGCTAGGCAACCCTCTCCATAACCTTTTGCCTCACAGCACTGGGAGCTGCTCCAGTGAGGCAAGGCACACGAAGTACCGAAGAAAAAAACATCCTACCCACCCCGAAGGAGGTCAGGGAGAGAAAAAATCATCAGCACCAGGGCAAAATGGATAGATAAAACAATCTAAAACAGGAAATTACTACTGGCACAAACGCCTCTGAAAGAGGCAAAGAAAATGGCTGAAAAACATGGCGAAATGAGGTAGTGAATGGAAAATATGAAAAAACAGCTCAAACGCCTCGTAAGAGGCAATGGAATGTGGAGTTTATGATTAACAAAAGGCAAAATAAAGTTGTGAATGGGAAATATGACACGGCTCAACGCTGTCTCAAATAAAAGTCGTGAGCTTTGGCTAAAGGCGGCAGGGATCAGCCTCGAGTTGGCCCTACGATGGAGCAGGGTCCTCGCTCACCTGATCCCATGTTCCCCAAAATGTCTTTTTACTATTGCTGGTTCTATCTGGTGTGGTTGTTATGCGTAGCTTGTTGTGCAATAAAGCTCACAGCCTATTTTTTCCACTTTACATGGCTTGGGATTTCTTTAATATTGTGTACGATAACCATGTAGGAGGGAGGGTTGGGCCGATAATGTTGTGGTCAGCTGTAGTCTGACACACCTGCACCACTTCCCCATGCTATGACACTTCTAGGCTTATGAAGTTTCCTTGCATCAATCTGATCGCTTTGTGTGTGTGTGCTTCAGGCCAGATGAGTTTCTTCCTGTCACTTGCCTTGGGGGTAGGGGTGGGAGATCCATGCCTGCTACATGGGGGAGTCCCAGAGCAATCCACAGAGAGAGGGATTTGGAAGTAGGTGTTCTTCAGCTGCAGTGGCAAAGTAACCGTACATAGTTTCATAAGCCTGGAAGTGGCATAATGCAGAGGCTGTAGAATGCAGTAATATTCTAAGAGCAACCTTCTTACTGTACACAGGTTGTTTTGAAACAAATACCAGGAACGAGATATCTGTGTGGAAAAAGGCTGTATGCTTTATTATACCAAAAGATAAAGCATAAAAAAACAAATATGTCAGGATGTGCTTTTGGGCATTATGGGATCAGGTGAGCAGGGGCCCAGGTGCTGCCAAGTCCAGTGATGGTACAACCCAAGGCTGATCCATGCCGCTGGTTTTTCTGCCTACGACTGATGGACAGCGTTGAGCTGTGCACTCCATATTTTTGCAAATAATATGTTCTTACTTGTTCTTACTCCAATGCGACCCCCAGTGTTCCATCTCTTGTAACTTGCTTTTCTTGTGCCCGTGCCTGGTCAATCATGGGGGAGTGTTTTGTATTTCTCTTACCCTTCCGCGTATTCCCTCACCCTGCGGAGGGGCAGAGAAAGCAAAGCATGGCTGGGCTGCTTTTGCCCATCCTCTTATAGTAAAGAAGATGCCTGAGGGCAGGGAGACACCTCAGACGGTAATTGCCTGTCCAGTTGCTGGCCTTCCTTTGGTCTTTCCTTTGTTCTTGGAGACCTGTGCGTCCATGACAGATAGCTGCTAAAAATTGAGGGCCCCTCAGTATCCGGGCACCCGGCAATCGGCCGCCTCCTTTGTTTTGCCCTTAAACCGACCAAGTAAGTGACAGTGACACGGAAAATGGGCCATCTGTCAGGCCTTTTCTTTGTTATGGGTGACATCACCTCCCTGCCTGCACCCACGCATGCTTATGTGCCTGGGACCTCTACCTCCAGGGCCTTGGCCATTGCGGGTCCCAGGGAATAAGTCTGGAAGTGGCATAATGCAGGGATGTAGAACGCAGTAATATTCTTACAACAACCGTCTTACTGTATGCTATGTTAATAAAACTCGTAAAGGCATTTTGGCGCGAGGGGAACCATAGGTGACCGACAAGCAGAACCACAATTTTAGAACAGGAGAGTCTTCAGGGCACGGTGGAAAGAGAGATGGTTATCCCTATCCTGCAGGGCAAATGGAAGGGAATTCCAAGCTTTTGCTACAGCAACGAAGAACGCACGTCTGCCTATGCTGGAATATTTTATCCTGGGACTTGAATTGTCAGAGATGATAATGAGCGACGTGCTCTGGAAGGGACGTAAGGACAACATTTTGCCTGAAGATATTCAGCTCCCAGTTTGTAGAAGGCTCTGTGCAGAATGCATAAGGATTTAAACGCCACACGCTTCCTACAGGGAGCCAGTGTAGCTGATGCAGAAAAGGGGTCATGGCAGAGCCAAAAGGAGTATGAAGTACAGCTCTTGCAGCCATATTTTGCAGGCGCTCAAGTTGATGAATTAAATGGGCAGGTTGAGCCAAATAGAGCATGTTTTAGCAATCAATACCACTCATTACAAGGGAAGAAACAACAGGCGCATCATGAAATTGAGGAGGAATACAAGGTAGGAGCTTACGAAGGGTCCTTAGCTTAAAGTGGCCAACTGATCGGACATCGACAATGAGACCGAGATTTTAACACCCAGGTCTTTTACTGGAGTAACCATGAGTGGAGGAAAAAGTTCCAAGACTAGAGGGCGAGAAATCCAGAGTCCAGAGGGACAGAGGAAAAGTGTAGCCCACAACCGGCCCCTCTGTCTTTTCACCGTTCAGTTTCAGCCAGTTCCAGGTCATCCATCCACCCACGGCCTCCAAGCAGTCCTTAGCCGAGCAGCCATATCAGGCTGAGATAGAACGAGTCGCAGAAAAATCTGCATTTCGTCAGCATAGGAATAGCACTGGAAGCCGTGGAAGTCGATGAGACCACGAAACGGCTGGATGCAGATGATAAACGGAACAGGCAACACAGCGGTCATTTGAGGGACTCCACAAGACAGAGACACTGGTTTAGCAGAAAAAGGAGGGATAACAATAGATTGGGTACGACCAGAAAGAAAGCTGGAAAACCATGGAAGCACCTGGCCAGAAAGGCGTGCATAGGACAGTTGGGCAACCAGGGTGGGGTGGTCAACAGTATCAAACGCCGCTGAGAGATCAAGTCGAATCAGCGCCCCCACCCCACCCTGGTCCACTAGGCAAGCAAAGTCATCCACCACTGGAACAACAACAGATTCAGTGCCCCTGCCAGGGGCGGAGCCCAAATTGAAAAGGGAAGATTCCAGAAAAGAACCCAGGGAAGGAGAGACCAGAGATTCAAGCAACTTCATAGAGAATGAGAAGAGTGAAATAGGATTGAAATTAGACAAAATGCAGGAACCAGTGGTTTTGTGTATAGAAAAGGGATAACTAGCGCATGCCTCAGGTCATTGGGAATATGGCCTGAGGAAAAAGGGTTGTTCACTGCTACTGTGATCCAGGAAATAATATCAGCTGAACTATCTGTAAGAATAGCAGGGGGGAATGGGATCCAGAGGAGACGCAGATTTAAGCTTATTGGATCGCAGACAGAGTGTCTAGGGAAGAGAAAGTCTGAAAGGAGGACCAGACCGCACTCGAGCAGATGTCTGTACAGGGTGCATTGGATATGGGGAGATGAGCGCAGGACCTGATGATCTTACTCCGAATGGTAGCAATCTTTTCATACAAAAAAGTTGACAATCACAAAGATCCTGTGATGAAATTTGACTTAGCAGGTGAGGACAGAGACTGGACTAGACAGAATTGTACTTTTAGGTTCATTAATAGAGCTTTATACCTTCTTGCTAAAAAAAAAGTTGCTTAGCATAGAGGATGGCTTTCTGATATTTAACTGTGGGTTGATGAAACAGATCTGTGTCACCTGGCCTATAGGTGGTTCTCCATTTCCTCTCCGCCTGTCTACGAAAAAGCCTAAGGGATTTAAGTTCATCAGTGAATCAAGTTTCGGACAGACAATTTTTTGATATGCAGCTCTTGATATGGAGCAACAGAGTCGGCTGCATCAGTAAATATAAGGGACAGAGTAGTTAAAGTACAAGAATCAATCAGAGCAGAATGAGTCACAATGTGGGTTCCTAAATCCTGATGAGAGGTGGAGTGCCAGCTACGCTTCCAAGTTGGCTGTCCAGGCCTCGATAGGAAGGAACCCGTTAAACAGACTGAGAATGGTACAACATAAGGGTCAGAACAGATTATGGAGAGTGCCGGAGAAACAGAAATAGCAGTCATTGGGGCAAAGATAAAATCTAGGATATTACCCAGCTGATGAGTCGGGTACAGAACCCGTTGAGATAGACCCAAGTCCAGCATAGATGCCAAAAAATGAGCTAGCATATGCTCACTAAGCTTATTAGCCAGAAGGTTGAAGTCACCGGCAATAAGCAGATTAGAGTAAATCTGCTGGAGTTCAGACACAAAGACTGGGAAATTAAAACAGAACGACCAGTCAAGCCCAGGAGGGCAACAGACCAATAAAACATACATAGTAGTGGTAGCGGATGTTTGAATGCGAACCAGTAGGGATTCCATTTTAATAGTATGTTCTGTTAATATAGGAGTAATTTTAACAGACGCCTTAGAAATCACTGCAATACCCTCCCCCCACCACCCAGATGAGTGGATATGCGGTCACGGCATAGAATATCATAGCCCGGCAGCAAAGCTTGACTGATAGAACGGTCTGAATATTCGCAGATCCAAGTTTCAGAAATACAAAGCAAATCCGGTTTATGATCATCCATTATAACAATCATGGCCTACCAAGAAACATGATTTGAGTAAAAAGCAAGCGAAGGAAGGGTACCCAGCTCCATACATATGTGTTGTACTCTGCGAGGCCATGCTAAACCCTGCAGGAAAAATAGTATGGTTGGGAGCTAAATTCAGCAAATATAAACAGGATATGTTGCTGGACATATTAATGGAAGAGACATCAGTCGAGGGGGAGACGGCCCAGGGCCCGAGATGCACATGTACGAGCACAGACGGCTTGACTTAGGGCCCTTGCCGGCTGCGCCTCCGATACAACCTCCCATTTTTAATGCACATTCTATCACACCAGCCAGATCCCTACCACTCAGGGGAGTTGAAATCAAAAACAGACTGCAAAGCGTGTCAGAAGCAGGAAGCCAGGCACCTTACAGCCGGAAAGCGGCGTGTACAAGGAACAAATGTAAATTAAAAAAAACAAAGCAACTAAAATAAAGAAAGCAGCGTCCAGTCATCCGCCGTGCATGGAAAGCGTGCTAAAAGGAAAATAATTCAATTAAAAAGCAAATCATTATACAGCTGAGCCGGCCGTACCTGTTAGTTATCCAGGAGGAGGCACAAAGATCTGCCACGGAGCAGAAAAATGCCAGACCCCTCCCAATCAGGGGAGTTAAAATCAAGAACATACCGCAAAGCGTGTCTGAAGCAGGAAGCCAGGCACCTTCAGCCGGTAAGTGGCGAGTACAAGGAACAAATGTAAATTAATAAAAACAGAACAACTAAAATATGCAAAGCATTATCCAGTCAACCGCCATGCACTGAAAGCATACTAAAGGAAAATAATTCAATTAAAAAACAAATCATGAAACAGCCAATCTGGCCGTACCTGATGGTTAACTGTACACAGTTTGCTTTGCAAAAAATACCAGTAACGAGATATCCGTGGGAAAACACAGGCCATAGGCTTTATAATACCAAAAGATAAGAAGCATAAAAAGCAAGTAAGCAATAAGTCAGGATGTGCTTTTGGGCTTCATGGGATCAGGTGAGCAGGGGCCCAGGTGCTGCTAAGTCCACTGATGGGCCAACTCGAGGCTGATCCATGCCGCCCCACCTGAGGGGGTATACGGTCGCTCAGGTTCCCCCAAAAGGACATTACATATACCTTTTGCTAGTGTCCAAAAATATTTCTTGTGAATATTTCCATGCCCTCTAATGGTAGGTGGACCCCATCTAGATGGAACAACTCTCGGTTATTTAAGGATATATACGTGCGACAAGCGTTATTTTCTTTTTTGATATTTCCTCCAGTTGGTTTGTGATGGCCCCCTGCCAATCGCATCTCCGCAGTATCTCGGATAACAAAAAATCTGTTTACCTTCAGCATCCTGCAATCCTCCTAAGCGAATTGCACATTTCTGCCAACAGTTCCTTCCTACCCAATTGTGTTAGATCAGTCTTCCTAAATGTATGACCAGGAATTCGGGGGAGGCGGGTCCCTACCACCTAATAAATCTGCTAATTCGTCATGCAGGTCCCCCCACCTCATCCCCGGCGTGCCCCACCATGACGTGGTTGACTTTTGGAACTGTAATCCATCATGGGTGTCTCCTAACCCTCTTCCTGCTCTTGCCATTAAGGAGAGTCCCACGATCCAAGCTGGCTTGAATGGGACATCGCCTGCCTAACCGCTCCAAAGTAATTTAATGTGAAAGCAGCACTTAATAATGCAGTCTCATAATCATGAACACAGACCTTGCGTACTACATCTAGCAGTCTTTTAAGTTTCTCAAAACTCAGTGGTCGCCTTGTTTCTTTTCTAGGCCATACTTACTTTCCAGAAATTCATTCACCCCTTTTTGATGTCCTTAATGTTATCCATCTTAAGAACTTTACCAAAATTGTATTTTTAATAGGCAAACGAAAAGCACAATGCGCAACAATTAGTCGATATGGATGCCCGGGAGAGTGTAAACGAAACCAATTCCAGCCCTCTGCATTGCGACAGATCTCTATGGGAAGCACAAGTGGCAGAGCGTATAAAGATAACAATGGAGTCTAAATCTCAATCAACAAATGGTGCTTCAGTTAATCAAGCTAATAAACAAGAGCAGCCGAACACTGACAACTGGGATTGGTTGGCAAAAACCCTGGAGGGCCATAATTACAGTTAATGTTTAGAGCGAGAAACACAAGCGAAACTCTGGTTGGGAACATGGAATACCAGAGGTTTTTCTCATCTATTCTGAATCAGACTGGTCAAAGACCCTCCACATTATGTGTCTTCAGGAAACGTGGCTTGATACATGCCCAACTTCGGATGAGTTTGAAATTGGCAATTAAAAAATCCAAAGGTTGCCCATCAGCTGGATTGTTAACTCTTATTCACAAAAAACACTACACTAAAAACATCACACCATATAGCCAAGTAACAGTGATAGAACTTACAAAAAATAAAACAAAAAAAGAAAGTGTCAATATTACATCATTCATTTGTATTGGCAGCATAAAGCTGCTGGCACTACAATGTTTGTGGATAAGGTGACGGAAATCATTGATGAAATCATGGCAGATGGTCCTGGATTTAACACCGTTTTGTGCGGTGACCTAAATGTAAATTGCATAAAAGATGGTAAACAGATGGAAGTAAACAAAAATCACCTTGTAGAACATTGGAGGGAGTAAATGGGAATGAGAGACATGGTCATGCTCAATGGGACTACCTCAGGAGATATACCCCTGCGTCCTACCTGGAAGTAAGATGCATAAACATCAGTGCTTGACTACATCTATGTGTCTGGCAACGTGGCCCAAAATGTACTGTAGATGCAGGTGCTACATATGACTGAGAGTGACCATAATTTGGTAAAAGCGTCAACTATTGCTCCGCAAAAAACTCAACAGTGGAAGCATGCCGTGACTGTCGACTCGAGCAGAGGTAGACGTTGACTTAAGTCCAATGATGTCAACCTAGTGGCTGACAGATATCGCAATAACATGAATGGAAACAGCGTAGAATATGCACATTTGTAGGAACAGTTTGAGGAAAGTCCCCACATCTTATGCAATGGATCATTTAAACGTAAGCATGCATACGATATCCCGATTGCCATAAGAAAACGCAAGATGCGTAAAGAGCTGAGACGAAGCAAAAATGCAAATAGACCTTCTGAGATAGTTGACACAAAAAAGATCAGGCAGAAATATAAAAACTGGTTTATTGCTCACAGGTGCGGTTGAAGAACAAGATGCTGAACATATGTTAAAATGCCTTTCAAATAAAAATTCATCTGACTTTTGGAAGGCAATTAACGAAGATCATAATACCCAAAAGGCGTTACAACAGAACATGGTCTCTGAAAAGCATTGGGTAAAACACTTTGGCCAGTTATATAAAAAAAAGAGGGGATCTCAAACAACATCAAAAAGATTCGCTCATCAAGGGCCCGCGGCCTTGGTGGCTTGACCAATTATATCTTGAAACAAAATCCAGATCCCTGGGTGGAACTTTGCATGCTTTTGTTTACAAAGATAGCTTCTGAACAAACCAGGACGATCTCTTGGAAGAAGGCAATAATTGTGCCCATTTTCAAGAAAGGCAGCAGAGCAAATCCGATGGACTATCGTCCTATTGCATTGCTTGATGTTTTAGGGAAGATCTACTTCAACAGCTTCGACTTGGATAACAAATAGTCAACACTTCGATCTTCGACTGTGAGAATTTGTCCGTGATTTAGGCCGTGTCCTAAATCTACTCCTCATTAACATCATAACATCATAAAAATGGAAGCAATAAGAAAAGGTACTAAAGTTTACCTGCCTTTCATAGATCTAGCACATGCGTTTGATAGTGTTGATCGTAAAATCCTCTGGACAATGCTAGTTAAGTAGAACTGTCCGCCAAGCTTGTTAATGGCAATAAGAGACTCTAATACAGAAATTCAGGCCGTCGCGATGGTGTGGAAGCCTATACAAACATTTTGTGGTGTCAAACAAGGATGCCCTTAGCATCGATAATATTCAATCTGTTCCTATCAGATATTGGGGAAATCTTTGAAAGTTTGTCGTCTTTGTCTCCAAAAATTCATGGATCCCATTTGAGCTGGCTACTCTATGCAGATGATCTCTTCCTTTTGGATGTGACCGCAATGGGGATGCAGCAGAAACTAACTGCCCTGGAACAATATGTTACAGCAAATGGATTGTGCATTAACCCTAAGAAGTCCGAAGTGCTAGTAATTCAGGATTTGAGAAGAAGCAAATTGTGCAGGGGGTAAATTGCACTGCTATTTGGTGAAACAACCTATTAATTGTGTGATGCACACTAGATATTTGGGAATGCTGATTAGTTCCAGTTTGAATGAGCCCTCCTGGGTAGAAAGCCTAAAGGCATAATGCAAACAACTTGCTACCCAAGCAGCAGTAGTTAACAAGAAATTTTGAACATTTTCATTAAAGCCAATTCTAAATTTCTACAATCATAAGGCAGTTCCAGCCATGATTCATGGGGCGGAGTGTGCATTGGGATGTCCAGCGAGTGTCTACTGGACAGCTCATCATATCGAAATCCAAAGAGAAAAACTTTCTAATTTGGCATGGCAACAGGATCTACATCTCTCAAGATATTGGCGAAAGGACTGCCCAACGAAGGAAGGAGTTTCTCTCTTATCACCCAGCGCTTAAACAGCTCAATGTTAGATACGGGCTATATCATCCGTGCTCCTTTAAAGTAACAATTGATGGTCGTACTTCAGTTTTTGATAAGCCCACAGAACTCAAAGCATTCATACGCTCTCTGAAAACCGAAAACATGGATACATCTCTACCCATCATCCCATCAACATCTGAAACCTGACCATCTTCCTTTTACTACATTATGCTGACATTTTTAAGATTCATACACTAGAGTGGTGGGCCGGGTGCCACTGGTACCCATTTTCTCTCGGGCTGTTTTTGCTCTGCTGGTGCCCTCTGCTCCAAATCTTCTTTCTCCCTTTCTCTATCCCACGGGTACTTGACCCCTTTCCCAACTTTAATTCGTTGTGTTTTATCACTGACATGTTTTTCTAGATCAGACTTTTGTCTCTTTTTTCTCAATTTCTCTGGTCAAGTTTAGCCTTCCCTTCCCATGTTCCTTTTGTGTTCTCCCTTTGTGGTCATTCTTGATGGTGCATAGAGAATTCATTCATTTGCTGGCGCAGATTGCTGTATTTATCAATTTGCGCTCAATGCTTAATAACCTCTGTTATCTTCCTAAGGTTTCTCAATGTATATATATTAATAATACCTGTAAACTATAATGGTGTTTGGATGGAATATCAAGGGCTTTAACCACCCAATTAAGAGACATAAAGTTGTTTCCCCATTTGAAAAAGTGTAATCGCTCTATTGCTTGTTTGCAAGAAACCCACCTTTCCATCCTGGAAGCTATGAAACTCAAATCTTTTTGGGTTAAGGGTATGATAGCAAGCGCAGCGGTAGGTAAGAAGAATGGCGTGGCTATTCTAATTAGCAAAAATCTATCATATAAGATTGTGGGCCAAGATGCCGACACCAATGGAAGATGGTCCAGGGTTAAATTGTGTATTGGGTCTCACATCATTACAATCATGAGTGTTTATGGTCCCACCCTACCTGATCCAGATTTGTGTCTCTCTATTGCCTTCAAACTGCATCCCCAGCAGCCAAAAATCTACCAGATGCACCAGTGACAAATGAAATGCTGCCTTGATATCACACTTAGCCATGAATGCCCCACACCCTTCCTTCCTCACCAAACCCACTGCCTGCTTTACACTGGCATAGGACACCCCACAGTCTTCCGGTGCAATAAAATAATTCACTGCCATGCCCTCTGGCCCTGACAAATGGTCAATTAGTCTGAATTCTCCCGCAGCCTTCTTAGGCACGACTCCAATGGAAAAACACCACCAAGTCTCCCGCCAGATCCGCTAACGGCCCTACCACCCTTCTGCAGCCTCTCCTTGTTCCGCTTCACTCTCACCACTCCAAATTCTCCCGTGCAGACTTCTAATTTTCTGCCCACCACTGCATCCTTGGATCTTGATAACCCAACTTAAAAACCCTTGTGAAAACCTTTCTCCAAAATCTTGGCCCCCTCGCTGTCTGGGTAAACGGAGCCACTCTTCCAGAACTGCAACTTCAACTGGAGTATAGGCCTTTTCCTCATCTTCTCGCCCTGCTCCCCGCCCCCTCCATCTGTCCCCTGTTTGGGTTATAGGTCAAAGGTACGAATGCAAAGGATCGAATGACAAAAGGGTCGAGTCAAAAGGACCGAAAAAAAGGGTCTAATTTTTTTTTTCTTTTTTTTTGGGGGGTTCCGCCACCAAACCCCTGTTTTTGGTGTAAAAATCACATTTTTTATCTATACGAAACCCTCCCAAAAAATATACATTTACAAAACAAAAATCGACCCTTTGGTTTTCGGTCCTTTTGATTCGATCCTTTTCAGTCGATCATTTGACCCGACACCCCCTGTTTGAAAACATTGTGTAACCGGATGGCGCCCTGCACATCGGCTACACTCGTGCCTAAATTTGCACACCGTTCTCGTGCAGCTTTCTTTATTGAATGCCCAAAATGCTTCTGATGGTTGACCCCCGCCTCCTCCCCACACCCCCTGCGGGGCGGAGCAACCATAAAAGGGTCGGTAAGGCACGGATAAACCACTTGCCGTATGCAGCGTTGGTGCTGGACATGTAGGTGCCATCTATTGCAGCCATAGGACCATGTCAATCTCTCCCCATACCACTTGGCTATCCTCTGCCATCCTTGCCCTAAATTCCTCATGGTATCTCACCCATGCGAAACCCCCGAAACTCGTAAACGCCTTCCTTATAACGTCCATGTATTTCAGTAATGCTACACACCTCTCGGAAAACTCTCACCCTGCTCCCTGCCCCCTCCATCTGTCCCCTGTTTGGGTTATAGGTCAAAGGTACGAATGCAAAGGATCGAATGACAAAAGGGTCGAGTCAAAAGGGTCGAATTTTTTTTTTCTTTTTTTTTGGGGGGGTTCCGCCCCCAAACCCCTGTTTTTGGTGTAAAAACCACTTTTTTATCTATACGAAACCCCCCCAAAAAATATACATTTACAAAAAAAAAATCGACCCTTTGGTTTTCGGTCCTTTTGACTCGACCCTTTTGTCATTCAATCCTTTTCAGTCGATCCTTTGACCCGACACCCCCTGTTTGAAAACATTGGAGGTCATTACGACCCAGGCGGTAAGGGTTAACGCTGTCGTTAACCCTTAACGCCTGATTCCAATTTTAACGGCTGCTTTTAGCAGGCGTTAAAATCCATAGCGCTAAACCGCCTTGGTGCTAATTACGGCACCATAATTTACGGTGCCGTAATTAGCGCCTTCCCCACTCCCATTATGCCCTATGGGGCAAAAATGGGAATGGGGAAGGGTAAATGGGAAATGGGGATTTACCGCCCCACTCACCTTGGAATGGGGCGGTAAATCCGCCATCCACCATGGTGTAAACATAGTTTACACCATGGTGGTAAAGTTGGGGTACTTACCACCTGGGTCGTAATGAAACTCATTGTGTAACCAGGATGGCGCCCTGCACATCGGCTACACTCGTGCCTAAATTTGCACACCGTTCTCATGCAGCTTTCTTTATTGAATGCCCAAAATGCTTCTGATGGTTGACCCCCGCCTCCTCCCCACACCCCCTGCGGGGCGGAGCAACCATAAAAGGGTCGGTAAGGCACGGATAAACCACTTGCCGTATGCAGCGTTGGTGCTGGACGTGTAGGTGCCATCTATTGCAGCCATAGGACCATGTCAATCTCTCCCCATACCACTTGGCTATCCTCTGCCATCCTTGCCCTAAATTCCTCATCGTATCTCACCCATGCGAAACCCCCGAAACTCGTAAACGCCTTCCTTATAACGTCCATGTATTTCAGTAACGCTACACACCTCTCAGAAAACTTCTCGCAATAAACACTTGCATATAATGCTGATGTCTAATTGTCAATTGTGACCGGCACCTTTGATCTTGCGGCCAACTCCCGCTCTTCCTCCTTGGACCCTTCTTTCTCTCTCACCACCATGTGCAGGGGTTTAAAAACATCCACAAACTCTCCTGCCGATATTTTTTCTTTTGTCGCCCCCATCAAATGCGCACCCAGCTGCTTTGTAATGCCCATATAAGGCATTCTTTTATCCTTCCGTTCACCCTTCGCAATCCTCTCCTTAGGACCTTCAGTCGCCCCCTGGGCCACAGGCTCTGCCACCTTGTCAGTTTGTACTTCCACAGAGGAGACACTGCTTCCACTCCCTCTCACCAAGGGCCCGGCAGTCTCCATCTCCCCACCTGTCCCCTGTGCCCGAGCTCCCTCCCTGCATGCCCCCCTCCTCATACCCAACATAACCCATGCCGCCAACCGCTCCCGTTCCGGCTCCCTTCTTTCTGCCCCGCCGTCACCTAGCCGCGACATCCTGGCCTCCACTCTGACACTCCTCCTCTCTTTTCTCACTGGTCACCTGCTGCGGGGACAAAAAACATCAGCAGAGTCCCCCAGCCAATTTCCCTGTGGTCCTCTTGCGCTTCTGCTCCCCACAACCCCAGCTTCCCCCTTCAAACCTTAGAACTCTCCTCACCCTTTCCCTCTCTCACAACCCATCTTGCTCTTCATCCCCCCAGTGCACACCATTCTCCTTTTCCCATTCATCCTCCCCAGTGAAATACCATTGTTGTTGCAAGGGCACGCTCGGGCAAGGCGGCTCCTCCTTTGGTGAGCCCGGGGTGTCTGCCCCGCCTCTCCAGTGACGTCTTCTTGGCGTGGTCGCGCCAACCCCTTCCTGGTCTTCTCTTCTTGAGTGAGGGGTTCTCTCCTCCACCCGGTGCTCAGCTGTGACAGGGGCCGTACTGCACCCTCTAGTCTGTCCTCCACTGCCTGCTGGAGGGCCGTCCCCAGGCTCTCTGCTTCCACCTCATCAGGAACCACGGGAGCCACACTACGCCCTCCGCATACCACCCTGCTAGGCGGGGAGGTTGTTCCGCACCTTCCCCTTTCTTCACTAACCGACAGAGACAGAGCCCTCCTCTGCCCACCTGCACTCTTTTGCAGGTATTTCCCTGCTCTGCCCCTCTGCAAAGCCACCCCTCTCGGGTCCGAGCTGACCCTGACCTCGCCCCTACCTTGTCCTGTGCCCACCTCTACCCCTGTTACTGCTGCGCTACTCTACCCCGACCCTCTAGCTCCTGCCCCCTGACCGACCCTTGACCGTCTGCTCCCCCCACTCCTGGTTGCTCTCCTAGGTACCTCCCTCCTGCTCTTCCTGGTCCCCCTATCCCATACCTCACCCTTCCTGCCAACGGGCTGCAAACCACTGCTGCGAGGGCCCCATCTGATGCCGCTCTGTGCTGAGGTCTCCCCTCCCCTGCGCCTTTCTCTCTCTCCCGTAACTTAAAATACTGCCCCCTCAAGGTGGGCTTTAGAAGCTCTGCTAATAATACTCATGGCCTCCCCCAATGCCTGGGCGTCCACTGTTAGGGAGAATTCTCTGTATAGGCTAATTTCCCAAACCTAGTGAGTCCCTCAGCAGCTTTGCTGGATTTTTGGGGTTTATTTTTTTCTCCTGCTAAGAGTGAGACTCTTTTTCTCCCACTCTTAGGCATGATTTAAGAATATTCTTTGTCTTTGTAATGTGTTTTATGGGCTATGGGGTCTTTTACTCCATAGGGCTTCATGTGTTTTTGGTAAGTGTGTTACACAGCACCCTCAGTGCAGTAACACAGGGGTGTCATAGTGACCCCCAAACATAGAATCCATACCCTGGGACTGACTACTGTCTCCCAAGTCATGTAAAGTCACCATTAACTTTACTAGTCTTAAATTGTGAACAGAACCAGTATAATCCATCATATTGTGGAAGTACTGGTAGGGGTAATTAGATTACCCCTGGGTCTGTTTTTCGAGGGGGCACTGTGCAGTCCCCTCTCGTCGAGTTTCTGGCTAGTGGCAGTGGTTACCACGCGAAATATTCCACCGGAATATTTCCTATGGGATTTTCCCATTCATTTTAAACGCATCACTTTTTTGGTGCAAAGTTAAAGATACCACCGAGTTATTTATTTAATATGTATTCCCCGCTTGGGTCTTTTTGCCAGGACTCGGTTTTAAAATGGCGTTTGTGTTCGGCTCTGTAACTCCAACCCAAGTCCAGCCCTTTGTTCCACTTTTGGCGGGCTTCTGCACAGAAGCCTCCAAAAGTGGTGCCACTCTGTCTGGGTCTACAGGGTGTGTCGAAGGGGGGAATAGGCACCCTGGACTGAGTTGCCTCGGCAACTCATGTCGCACTCTTGTGTGATTGGCCCAGTGGTGAGCCTCCCGGCTCACCACTTAGCATGTTTGAGTGACAGCTAGGACTGATGAATGGGGGTTTTCTGCATAAAGGCAGGGCTTTGGGGACTGGAACTTCAGAAGTCGCCACAGGACCTAAAGAATCCGAAGAGGGAGAAGCTGAGCCGACCTGCAACGATGACACCACCGCTGGAGCCCTGCTGAACCGACTCACCACTTCCCAACGCCAGAGAAGATCTTCTTCCTGGAGAGTCTTCTTCCTTTGAACTGGTGGGGTTAACCAGTTCACCCTCTTTTCGCCTTCCTGGTCGAATCGCCCGTGCCAAGCACCCCAGTGGCCGGATAGCCACGCTTCACCACTACCGCGAATAAAAGGGTAGTACCTTTTAACCGAGAAACCCCGCGGCTGGTTTCTTCCCTGGCAGTATAATGACCTCTAGCTTTCCTCCACTTTCGAGATCTTCTCTTCCCCTGGACGAAGTACTGACTTGCACCTGCTGCCAGGAACAACTGCCCGCTGGAGCTTTCTCAACATTTCAGGTACTGTGTCCCGCCTGGTCTCCCTTGCAACAGACTGTCCAAGGTGTCCCGTAAATCCTTGACTCTCTATCCTGGGGTGACCTGGGACCTGTTAACTAACTTTTCTGAACTGATCCAACTCGTTTTGAACTATCTGTAAAACTTTTAAAGTGAACTTCAACTGTGTTCTCTCCAGGCCTCTCTCCAAGAGTGGGCCTGGCCTATGAACCTTTTGCTCTACAGTAGACTCTGCCTTTCTTGACTTGCTGTGGTTCTTTTAAAAGTGTTGGTATTGTGTGCTTTCCTAATTCTGCCTTTTCCCTCCCTTTTTAAATAATTATTGGAGTGCCATCTTGGTTAAGCACTCACCTCTGTATTCATAATAAGTGGTGTACTTTTCCTAAAACTTGTCGAATAATTAATCAGGAAGGTGTATATATTTCTAGTGACTGTGTTTGAACTTGCTTGACATATTAGTGCCAGTGTATTTTTATCAGTGTGTTTTTAAATAAATAATTATATGCTTTTATACCCAAGCTCTGGTCAGTGTTTGCTTGTGCTACTGTATTTTTGTACCTAATGTGTATACTCTATATACTGCCTAACTCTTCTTGAGAGAAGTCTGACTGCTCAGCCACAGCTACCAGGTAAATCTGGGTGGTACAGACTGCTACCAATTGGGTTTACTGCCAACACCTGTAGTCTTAAACTTTTTGCAGTGGTCCCTAAGGGAACTGCACAGGTTTCTGCCTAACATCCACCAGGCCCTTAGCGCCAGAGCCCTATCTTGCCATCCTACCCAAAAATGAGATTACTTAAATTTACTACCCCCGGTTCCCGCTGCCACCATGTTAGCCGACTCCCAAGCCTGCACAATATATCTCACCTTGCAGGGCCTATCTGTAATATATTCAGAGGAAGTAGTACCTGATTTTCACAATATATATATATATTATTTTTTAAAATGTCGCCCCCGATAGCAGGCAGGGGCTGCCTCCCTTCCCCTGGGAACAAACTGCTCTTGACACTTAGCCTACAGCTGGGCTAAACCTGTCCCCAGCAATACGGCAGCAAAACCCTTAAATAGAAACAAATGCTTTTTTTGTTGTTTTTTTTATTTACTTCCCCTGACCTCTCAGGAGACTGCCCACAGGGCCCTAGGGGATGTGTGTGGCCAATGAAACAGCTGTCTCAGAGCTGTGCTGGGCTGTACCAAGATCTGGGCGCACTGCCCCCACATGGCCGCAACCCGCACCTGCAGGCCGTATGAAGAAAGGGCCCATGCACCTCTAAAGTAATGGTGCTGCCCCTTTAAGATTTCTGCATTGCCCCCTATCTGTGAGGCTGCGTCACTGTGCTCTCCTGTCAGCGAGGCTGAGGAGAAACCCTGCGGGCCAGATTTTCACCAATTTTGCAGCAGGCGCAGCGGCTTGGTCCCAAAAGCGTGCTTATGTAAATTTGGTGAAAATCCGTCCAATAGTTTTTAAAAAAAAATGACCAAAAAGTAGATCTAAAAAAATTAGTGATATCTATGTCCGCTCCGTAGACACACTTCCCTGTTCGCTCTGTGGACAGGACACCGATTGGTTAATCGGCTTGCATCATGTCCGCGGACATGCGACGTGTTCGCTAATTGGATGGTGAAGAGCATGAAGTGCGTCAGATTTTTGGAAACGCCCACCATCTTGGATTTGCAGACATCTTCCAGTGTCCGCGAACATTGCAGTAAAAACATATTAAAAAACACAACATTGCACTTGTTAAACTTATCAAGTAATCTCTGGGGAGGTGAGGGGTGATGAGGATAGGATGGGATATGGCTGCAAGAAGCAAAAAAACAGGTGTTTTTTGCCGCAGAAGTTAGAGGGGGGTCCCAAAATATTGTTAAGGATTATAAATGTGGTGCCATTTGACAAATCTACACAAAGGTTTGCAAAAAGATTATCGATTACACAGCCACGGTAGTGGCTCTGTAGTTATGGTTATGTTGCTGTTTCCATAGGAAGAGCACTTTTTGGGCGGCTTATAACTCTGCTCCCCGTGGACGAATCCTCACCAAACTTTGCAAAAAGTATATGGCCCACTCTGAATTTTTTTGCAAAATTTGGTGAGGTTTGGTCGAGGGGGGGAAAAGTTATAGGGGGGGTTCCCAAAATGTCTTTTTTTCCCATAGACTGAATGGGGGAAAACCTTTGCGCACACCTACAGCCCAAACCGCTGGACGGATTTTCACCACATTTGCGGCAGGAGCAGCGGCTTGGTCCCGAAAGTGTGCTTTTGTAAATTTGATGAAAATCCGTCCAGTAGTTTTCTTTAAAATGACCAAAAAGTAGGTCTCAAAGAATAAGTGATATCTATGTCTGCTCCACGGACACACTTCCCTGTTCGCTCCGCGGACAGGACATCGATTGGGTACTCAGCGTGCGTCAAGTCCGCGGACATGTGACGCACTCCCTCATTGGATGGTGAAGGGCGTGAAGTGCGTCAGATTGTTCCGATACGGCCGCCATCTTTCAACCATGTTTTGGTGTCCGCGGACATCGCCGAAAAAACATGCAACAATACACCACATTGCACTTGTTAACCTTATCAAATACTGTTTCGAAAGGTGAGGGTTGATGAGGATGTGATGGGATGTGGCAGCAAGAAGCAAAAAAATTGTGTTTTTTTGTCACGAAAGTCATACGGTACATTTGCAGGTGTTCCTTATTACAATGTGCTTAAATTACAGGCGAAGGACTAATGTGTCTGTTTTACAATGTCTTTAAAATAATAATCTAGTCAGATTGGCGCCCCCTAGAGTCTGGCATCTGAGGCAGCCACCTGCAGTGTTTGATGGAAACAGCGGCACTGCACGTGTGTGCGACTACAAGTTCTCATGAATGCGTTGAGCCATGTTGAGAATGTATTTAGATTCTGAGTGAAGGTCACCACCTTCGATTTTTTGGTTGCAAGCTAAGGAGGCCCACGCATGGGCCAGAAACTATAAGGGTCAATTGTTTTTTGACCTTGAGAGAAAGGGAATATTTTGTGAGAAATGCAGTGAGAGGAGGTTTGTATTAATGAACATTTGATAAGGTTATGCATTCCAAAAGTGTGTAAGGAACATGTACAATCAGTTCAGTAAGAATCTTTGGTCCAAGCACATTGAGCTTCACGGTCTGAGTTACGCGAAAAGAATGGAGACAGTGAATATCATGTAAGTTTGCTTTTGACGACTGTACACCGGAACGAGCATTAACTTATTAATAGCTGAACATTTATTTTGGCAATGTAACTCACGTATTATCTTTATGTGTGGTTGTTTTTTTATGTGGCTATGGGGAGTGCAGAATGTAGGTGTATGTAGACTATCACTACATTTACCCAGGTTGAACGCTAATATTTCTTTAAAATGTCATGTATGACCATATCCAATTGTGTATCATTTTCAATGTTATTTTTGTCTTTTTTTAGATTGTTTGATGTGTATGCTAATCGTTAGTTTACACTATATGCCGAATTAAGAAATCAATACATATAATGTGATAAAGGTCAGGTATTGATACTTATTTTCTGTTATGTTTTCAAAATAGCTACATCCTGCCTTACTGCGATTGCCATGGATTCCAGATGCCAACTGATGGATTTTTCGTTCGCCAGGTGCACCTCGTCATCAACGGCTGGCTCACTGTGACTGTTTTGTGGGACGTTCGCGCACGACCCATGTGCCCGTACGCTGCACTAGCGATTAGGAGTAACATAACATCTTTTATGGTACTGTAGGCCCAAGTTGATGCAGATGCCCTGGAATTCACTGTGCGACCCTAGCGGTTGCTTTATTGAAAACAAACACTTTGTGTATGCAAAACGAACAATGTTTGCATTACGATTACCATTTTCTACCACGAGCGAAGAAACAATTTTACAATTTCATTGCATATGAGAATAGTCGGATCTTCTCAGAGACTTCATTGTGAAATAAAAGTAATTTAAAAATTGTACAGTGTTATTGATTTCTTTTAAAGACCGGTTTAATAATTCGATTTCTGACAAGATATGTTGTTACTCGATGTGTGTTGCTTTTCGAGTTCAGCGTCACGTCACGTACGTGCTTATGGGTGCATTTGCCTACACTAAAGAGGAACGTCACCGAGAAAGGTGTTGAATATCACTAGGCTTGGCTATGTGAGGGTCAGGGGCGGAGCATATGATTTAGTAACGTCACAGCAGTTTACCTTAGGCAGATGCAGCAATGGATGAGAATAGCACAAGATGGACGGCCCCTGCTGCCAGATTTCGTATGTTTCCAAGAGAGGCGACGTGAGGTAAGGTGATTTGGAAATGTTTCAGATAGATCAACGTATGTATAAAAATACATGGTCCAACCGTCGCTGCAAATTTATATTTTCTTAACATTGCACTTGTGAAACTTATGAAACAATGTTTGGGGAGGTCAAGCGTGATGATGATGATGGGTGGAATATTTGTGCCTTGCTTTCCAATGATTTCACAAAGTTTGTTGAGATTTTGTGCACAGCTTATATGACGGTTGTATGTGCATTCATTTCACAGTTTTGAAAAAATAAAACTTGGGTGGCTTTCCAGCAAATTTGCGTTAGGCTCTTTGGCAAGGATCGAAAAGCATGGTTTTGCAAATGTGGAAGTGTTTTCTTAAATAGCAATATAGCTTTGGTGACTGAGGAGTAGGCTGTAGCAATGGGCAGTGGCCAGAATGTCGGGGTCATGCTATAAGGTCATGATCCGGACAATGTGGCTACTGCCCATGACCACAAGGGACAACACATAGGATTAAAGTGGCCATGTGCACCTGGGAATGACTTTGATGGTAACGTTATTAGAAATTAGCATACATTTGAAAGGAAAGAAAAATGTGTTTGTTGTAATATGGCCATAGGATCTTCTTTTTCCCTTCTGCAGGCTGCCATGGAAAGCGAAGAGGGGCTCTGTATGGAACCCTCGCTTTTCCTTTCCTTGGGGGCCGTCTTGGAAAAGGATTTTCCTTCATACACCGGAATACCGCAGACGTCCCGGTGTAGGACGAAAAATCTTGGTTTTCAGTACCCCAGGTTCCCGGTTTGGGAACCTATGGTGCTAATGGCCTTCATCCCCCATAACAGGGTTTGGAATGGGGGTATAATGGTCCAGAGATCTCGTTATCCACCCTCGCTTTGCATGGGCTGAAAAACTGGGCTGCCGGGCCGGTATCCACTGTTCCAGTCCCTCGGACACGTCATTATGCCGCTTGCCAGCGTATGGTCATCTGGCACTGTCTGGAAGGTCTGCAATGAAGTCAGATGTTCGTAGACGTCCACGGATGCAAAACTAGTTGAAATAGTTGCAAAGAGTGTATAGAAGTGTTAAAAATGATTCTAGAAGGTGTTTTAAGGTGACACTTTGTAAGTTCAACACAAATATTGCTATATTGGGTAAGTATGATATTAGTAAGTTGTTTGAAAATAGCACGCACCGGTAAAAACCCATGAAAATCAATGAAAACACTTTGTTAAAGGGATGTTACATTTAAGTTGCACTCATAAAAAGCTATGAAATTCAATGAAAAAACTTTCTTAAGGGGACGTTATGGTTAAGTTGGACTAATAAAAAACTTTTGAAATTCACTGAAAAACCTTTGTTAATGGGACGTTACATTGGACTAATAAAAACCTATGAAATTCTGTGAAAAAACATTGTTAAAGGGACGTTATGGTTACAAGTAAAACCGAAAAACCCCTGAAATTCGCTAGTTATGGTAAGCTAAGCAACCATAACTCGCGCCACCACCGTGCACTCCTAAGACTAACACCCAGGACATCAAAGATGACATCACAAATCTCATTGATGGCATCACTGATGACATCACATGTGAAATACATTTTGATGAAAAGTCCCTACAAGGAGTTTTGCTTATATTGTTGGTACCAATATGTGAGGGGTGATCGGGAGACCTATTGTGAAGTACTTAATTTATTAAAGAATGTACTCATCTAAAATCATTGTATTGGAGTGTTGTTGTTAATACAGAAACCTAATCATATATAAACATAGGCAATGACTGCTGCATGCACCATAGAAGTACACTATTTATAATCTTGTAATTTTGGATAGTACCATAATGAATGCTACCTTAGCAGAGTTTTGAGTAATGTTAAACATGTAATAACTAGCTAACAAGTCAAAACGTACAACACTTGTGCTGGTACAAACAATACATATGAAGAACCACAATGCATACAAATCAGAGGCACATACAGGGAAACTAAAGTAAGAAAGAAAGAAACTGCATCGTCAGAAAATGTTAATGAAATTAAAGTTTATCTTCATGTATACAAATGAATTTTGTGTTTGAGGCCTGCTCATTTCCCCATGTATGTACACCATGAGCTGAGACCAAACCCTAAGGAAAGTACTTAAAGAACATATGACAAGGTTAACGTCTAGATGTATTGCACCTTTTTCAATTTTATTATTCTGACTGCCAGTGAACAAAACCACCTGGCCTATATATGTCAATGAACAAAAACAAGTGGGCCAGATATGTGATGTCATCAATGACATTTGGGATGTCATCTTTAATTTCCTGGGTGTTAGTCTTAGGAGTGCACGGTGGTGGCGCGAGTTATGGTTGCTTAGTTTACCATAACTGGCGAATTTCAGGGGTTTTTCGGTTTTACTTGTAACCATAACGTCCCTTTAACAACGTTTTTTCATAGAATTTCATAGGTTTTTATTAGTGCAACTTAACCATAACGTCCCTTTAACAACGTTTTTTCATTGAATCTAGATATAAATGTTTTTGTAAAGTCTGAATGGATTTTGTCAAGTGGTGGCTAGGTTATATGACGTTTGTATGTGCATACATTTGACACTTTTGCAAAAATAAAACATGGGTGGATTTCCAGCAAACTTGTGTACGGAGCATTGGCAAGGACCTACAAGCATGGTTTTGGAAATGTGCCATTGTTTTATTTTTTGACAAGGGTCATAATGTAGCTACAAAAAACAGCGGTATACCTTTAGTGACTGAGGGGTAGCCTGTGGCCCTGGGCAGTGGCCAGATTGTCTGGGTCATGGATTAAGGTCATGATCCAGCCAATCTGGCTACTGGCCATGACTACAAGGGACAAAACATAGGATTAAAGTGGCCATGTCCACCTGGGACTGGCTTTGAGGTAAAGTTATTCGGAATTAGGATAGATTTGAAAGGGAAGAAACATTTGCTCGTGGTAATATGGTCATAGGGTTCTCTTTTTGCCTTCTGCAGGCTGCCATGAAAGCCAAAGAGGGGCCCTGTATGGAACCACCGCCTTCTCTTTCAAAGGCGTCCCGGTGTAGGAAGAAAAATCCTCTTTTTGATCACCCTGGGTACCAGCTTTGGGAACCTAGGCTGCTAATGGCTTCATCCCCCATTTCAGGGGCTGGAATGGGGATAATGGTCCAGAGACCTCATTATCCACCCTCGCTTCGCTTGGGCTGATAACTTGGGCTGCTGGGCCAGTATCCACTGTTCCAGTCCCTGGAACGGAGGATCAACGCCACAATATTCCCATTAGCATAACACAAAATGCAAATGGAAATGTTGGAAAATCTTATTGAGTCTATGTAAGGCAAAAAAATTAGTGATATCTATGTCAGCTCCACCAACACACTTCCCTGTTCGCTCCGCGGACAGGACACTGATTGGCTAATGGACTTGCGTCATGTCCACGGACACACAACGTGTTCACTGATTGGTTGGCCTAAAGCGTGAGGTGCGTCAGATTTTTGGAAACGCCTGCCATCTTGGATTCGCGGACATCACCCGATGTCTGCGGACATTGCAGTAAAAACATATTAAAAAACACAACATTGCACTTGTCAAACTTATGAAATAATCTCTGGGGAGCAGAGGGGTGATGAGGATGGTATGGAATATGGATGCAAGAAGCAAAAAAACAGGTGTTTTGCAGTGCGAAAGTCCGCGAACAGTTTGGATGTTCGCAAACAGTCCTGTGAACGTTCGGGGACACCTCTGCATTACTGGTTTGGTGAAAAGCAGTTCTTGGATGACTTATAACTTTGGCGCCACTTAATGGAACTTCATGTAATTTAGCAATTATATTCCTGACACAATCCTGAATGAGTTTGCAAAGTTTGGTGGGATTCTATCAAGAAGGGGCAAAATTAGAGGGGGGGTTCCAAAATAATGTATAGGCTTATAAATGAGGTGCCATTTGACGAATATACACTTAATTTGGCAAACTGATAATATATATAGATATTCATGTTTTTGCATAGTTTGGTGGGATTTTGTCAAGAGGGGGCAAAATTAGAGGGGGTCCCAAAATAATGTGGCGGCTTATAAATGAGGTGCCATTTGACAAATCTACACTTAATTTGGCAAATTGATAATAGATCTAGTTACACATGTTTTTGCGAAGTTTGGTGGGATTTTGTCAAGAGGGGGCAGAATTAGAGGGGGGGTCCCAAAATATTGTAAAGGCTTATAAATCTGGTGCCAGTTGAGAAATCTACAAAGGTTTGTAATAAGATTATAGATCTAGATATAAATGTTTTTGTAAAGTCTGAATGGATTTTGTCAAGTGGTGGCTAGGTTATATGACGTTTGAATGTGCATACATTTGACACTTTTCAAAAATAAAACATGGGTGGATTTCCAGCAAACTTGCGTAAGGAGCATTGGCAAGGACCTACAAGCATGGTTTTGGAAATGTGCCAGTTTTTATTTTTTGACAAGTGTCATAATGTAGCTACAAAAAACAGCGGTATACCTTTAGTGACTGAGGGGTAGCCTGTGGCCCTGGGCAGTGGCCAGATTGTCTGGGTCATGGAATAAGGTCATGATCCGGACAATCTGGCTACTGGCCATGACCACAAGGGACAAAACATAGGATTAAAGTGGCCATGTCCACCTGGGACTGGCTTTGAGGTAAAATTATTCGAAATTAGGATCCATGCTCGTGGTAATATGGTCATAGGGTTCTCTTTTTGCCTTCTGCAGGCTGCCATGAAAAGCAAAGAGGGGCCCTGTATGGAACCCCCGCCTTCCCTTTCAATGGTGGCCATCTTGGAAAAGGATTTTTCTTCCTACACCCGGATGCCAAAGGCGTCCCGGTGTAGGAAGAAAAATCCTATTTTTATCACCCTGGGTACCCGCTTTGGGAATCTAGGCTGCTAATGGCCTTCATCCCCCATTTCAGGGGCTGGAATGGGGGGATAATGGTCCAGAGACCTCATTATCCATCCTTGCTTCGCTTAGGCTGATAACTTGGGCTGCTGGGCCAGTATCCACCGTTCCACTCCCTGGAACGGAGGATGAACGCCACAATATTGCCATTAGCATAACACAAAATGCAAATGGAAATGTTGGAAAATCTTATTGATTCTATGTACTTTACTGAGAAATATAAAGCAGATGGAGTCTATGGGCCTCATTACGAGTCCGGCGATAACCGTGGCAGTAAAACCGCCTGGTTACCGCCGGACTTGTTTTATCATTCCGCCTCCGTGACTCCCGGAATTACCCGGGCATTACAGCCCTGGTGTCCCGGGAATTCCGGAGGCGGAATTCGGTAAATCCCCATTCCCATTGAATCCCATAGGACTCAATGGGAATGGGGAAGTGGAAACACTGGCACCATCTCGTGATGGTGCTGATGTTTCCACGTCCGCCTGCAGTAGGGAGGTGTTCAACCCGCCAGGTCAGACCTGGCGGGAAGGTCACCTCCCGCCTGCAGGACTCGGGATCGGGCGGTCCGGAATTAACAGTGGCGGCGGATTTACCGCCGCTGTTAATTCCGGACCGCCCGACCTGTAATGAGGCCCTCTGTGGTTTTTTTTTAGTTCTATTTTTTAAATGTGAAAGTTGGTTCCTAAAGGAACATTCCTTTTGTTGTTTTTGGGTGTATTTTTTGGCAGGAGAGCTAAGAACGAAAGGTGGGGAGGGAAATGAGGGAAGAGGAACCAAACACTAATATGGAGGGGTAGATGGACAAGGGAAAATGTTGCGCATGTGTTATTTCTATGGTATGGGGCTATGAAGTCAGATGTTCGTAGACGTCTATGGATACAAAACTAGTTGAAATAGTTGCAAAAAGTGTATAGAAGTGTTAAAAATGATTCCATAAGGTGAGAAGTGGCAGTTTTAAGGTGACACTTTGTAAATGAGACACAACTATTGCTATATTGGGTAAGTATTATATCAGTAAATTGTAGGAAAATAGCATGCACTGGTAAAAACCCATTAAATTCACTGACAAAACTTTGCTAAAGGGGCGTTATGCTTAAGTTGCACTAATAAAAACCTATGAAATTCAATGAAAAAACATTCTTGAAGGGACGTTATAGTTAAGTTGCACTAATAAAAACCTATGAAATTCAATGAAAAAAACTTTTTTAAAGGGACGTTATGGTTTCAAGTAAAACCGAAAAACCCCAGAAATTCGCCATCACAAATCTCATTGATGACATAACTGATGACATCACACGTGAAATTAATTTTGATGAAAAGTCCCTACAATGAGTTGTGTTTATACTGTTGGCAACAAGATGTCAGGGGTGATCGGGAGACCTATCATGAACTATTTAATCTATTAAAGAATGTACTCATCTAATATCATTGCATTGGAGTGTTGTACAGAAACCTAATCATATAAAAACATAGGTAATGACTGCAGCATGCACCATAGAAGTACACTATTTCGATGGTGCATGCTGCAGTCATTGCCTATGACTCCTTTTAAACAGGTTTTTTTTTCTTTCTCTGCTTTTTACTTATACTTGCTCATTTGTCTATCGCATGTTTGTATATATAATTGTAAATAAATAAATAAAGGAAAAAGAAGTACACTATAATCTTTGAATTTCATAGGTTTTTATTAGTGCAACTTAACCATAACGTCCCTTTAACAAAGTTTTTTCAGTGATATATATATATATATATGTATATATATATATATATTCAGTGAAAAAAACGTTGTTAAAGGTACATTATGGTTAAGTTGCGCTAGTAAATTTGGGCATATACAGGGAAAGTGAAGTTAGCAATTCATAACCTAACTGATTATTTTCATGTAAATAAATGATTGCTCTGTTTCAAAGCTGCTATTTACCGTATGTTTATGTATCACTTGATGTGATTGGACCCTAAGGAAAGTAGTGGGAGTACAATGTATACAAATATGAGCATATACAGGGAAAGTACAGTAATAAAAAAACAACAGAACTATCAGAAAGTGCTGATAACTCTACTGATTATCTTCATGCACAGAAAGTATTGCTGTCTTTGAAGCTTGTGTCTTCCCCTATGTATATGTTTCATATCATATGACTGGATACTAAGGGAATTACTATAAGAACATACTTGAAGGATAAGTCTACAAATATAGTACGTTTACAATTTTTAGTTCCTGAAGAAAACCATGTGGCCTAGATGTCAGTAAAGAAAAAAGAGGGAGACAGACATATGATGTCATCAGTGATGCCATCAATGACATTTGTGATGTCATCTTTGATGTCGTGGGTGTTAGTCTTAGCAGTGCACGGTGTTGGTGCTTAGCTTACCATAACTGGCGAATTTCAGGGGGTTTTCGGTTTTACTTGGAACCACAACGTCCCTTTAACAAAGTTTCATATGTTTTTAGTAGCACAATTTCATAATAATATATAATAAATGATTTTATGTACATGTAGAATTGAACATACTGAACCTTCTCTACTTATTTTGATGTCCGCAAACTTTTTTAATGTCCGCGGACATGTTCGGACAACAGTACCACTACCTAAAAACTCTGGGGGGGTATGTTTGATTGTTATATTATAACATATGAACATTTTACAAATTCACAAACCAGCACACATACACATTATATGAAGTAATACATAAAAAGTGTAACCCATTTATGTAACACACTAACCATTCATTTAAATACAATATGTTCTAAAATGGAATATACCAAAAGAAGATAATTAGGCTTCCAACATAATTACCTCACAGACACTCCACAACCAAGAACAATAGCAGACCTACAGACTACTCAGAACATACCTTACCTGAAATAGTAAGTGCACTGCATTTTACTCATATATTTGTAAACTTTCTGTATTAGATTAGAAAAAATTATATTATTTTTTTTTCTCACAGAAATGTCTAGTACTCTGGAGTGGCTAGAGGAGCATTTCCCACATGAGGAAATGTCAGAAGATAGTGAAACTAATGGTAGACACATTACAATATAAACCATTTAATTATTATTATTTTATATACATTTAACATATATATTCTTTTTGTACAGAGCATACCAAAATAGAAAATGCTTCAGAAGAAGCTGTTATGGATAACACTCTTCACAGCATAGAAGAAAAAATGGATTTATTGTTGACCAATTTTAATAATTTAAAAACTTTTGTGGAAGATCATTTTAAACCAAAAACCTCGTACCATCGTCCTAAATGTACCTGTCCACCATATCTAAGTCAATTATCCGCAAACCCTCTCCATGAACCAAAACGTTTTGATGAGTCTTCCATCCCTTCTTCACCTGATACAAATCCTGTTCATACCCCTAATTCTCCTGTTTTTGTTTCCGTTTCTGCCTCACCTTCTCTGTCATAAATTGTTAATATATGTTAAATAAAGTTACATTTTTATATTGTGTTGTAATTAATTTCAATTTATGGTGTCCGCGGACAGCGCAGGTGTCCTGAATGTCCGTAAAATGAAGGTGTCCAGAAGAACACTATACCTGTCAGTACTGTTTGTTAGCAAGTTGAAACTGTTCTAAGAACACACGCGGTGTCCTGAAATGTTCGTAAAGAAACGAAAATGGAGGTGTCCTAAAGAACACTATACCTGTCTCTACTGTTCGCTAGCAAGTTGAAACTGTTCTAAGAACACACACGGTGTCCTGAAATGTTGGTAAAGAAACGAAAATGGAGGTGTCCTGAAGAACACTATACCTGTCCGTACTGTTCGCTAGCAAGTTGAAACTGTTCTAAGAACCAACGCCTGTCCGTAACTGTTTGTTTGACGTGTGACACACTTTCAATTACTTCAGGACCCGAACATTGTTCGTAGAACATCAACATACAGGCGCAAACCGATGTCTGTGCATTTGGTGTATTGCGGACAGCCGCTCCCTTTGCGGACATGTTCGCGAAGCGATCATGTGACCGCGCCCACGCTGATCACGTGTTCTAAAATGCGGACACTGTTCTTGTCCCCGAACCTTGTACCTTGCGATGAGAGTAGCCGGTTGATTTCCTCTACTTCATCCTCTGTTTCTGATCCTGTCAGCACAAGGAACACTCCTGTGGGACAGCGTCTTCCTCAAGCTGCCTCACAGACCATACGCAATGCTGATGACCCTTACCTTTCGAGGGTCACAGTTGTGTGTATGTACTGCCCCGCAGTGCTCTGCAGGGGGGAGCAACGTCGAAGTGCTTTTATAGACTATCATCTCAGAGCACGAGAAGATCTGCCCAGTACCCAAATAAAACCCACTCTACATCTTCCTCCCTCAGCTTGCCCTTTCTTATCCCTGTGGTTGGTGTCCCCCCCTTTAGCCTCCTTTCCCCTCCTCTCTTAGTGTGTCGTGTATAAAAAACCATATAAAACAACAAAAATCAAAAGAAAAATAAGGCTCTTTTCAGAGCCGCCTTTCACAGTTAAAAAATAGAAGTGAAAATAAAAGAAGCAGGGTCCTTTGTATTTTTTAGAAGTCTGCGGACAGTCCTCGGACATCTAAAATTTTGGGGTGCTGCCCTATCATAATCATTGCAAGTTTCTCTGGGAGGAAGTGGTGACTCTGAAAAGAGCCTTTTGGTGGTGTTTGTGTTTAAAAAATTATAAATACTCAACACCTACTTCAAAATGGATGCTGTAAATCTAAAAAAGGTTCCGATGCATTTTGTAGATTTCTTAGAAAAATCTGATTGCCAGCATAAGTTAGATGTACTCCATCTCTGCGAAAAATGTATGTACTATGAAACATAATATTTTCATTGTGAAAAGAGGACATGCCAAAATCTTTTAGAAAGGCACAAACAGCCTTATTGACATTGCGCCTTGCTTTCTCCATTTGTGGTCCAAATTAAGAAGAACGAAGCCACATTTGTCTCAGCGCAATCCGTGAAAAAATTACTTGAGAATTCGGGAACATGTCCATGACCTTTCCAAGTCCTTCTTTCATTGCAAATTGCAAAGAAATTCCAGACACATGTCCTCAACTGTTCCCTCCACAATGAATTACAATTATGTCTGGATGTTGCTCTGTCTCCAAAGTAGCACAGAGAGGTAGCAAGTCCAACCACTTCATTCCACGTACTCCATGCCAGTGCACTTCCACATGTGGGAATCCAAGACCTACAGCTACTCCACAGCTTTCTGCATGCACCTTCAACCAATGTATCCACAAGTCTCCCAAAATCCAAACAATCTGTTTTCTGAAACACACAGCCATAGCTATCTGTTCTTCTCTCAGTAAAAAGAGTATCTGAGAAACTCTCTCCTGTCACAACACACCCACTAAACCTTCCTGACCAAACCCTTTCTATGCTTATTCTCATTTGCAAGGCTTCCCAACCCAAAATTCCTCGGATGTAACATCCGATGTCCGCGAACTACCGCCATGTCCGCGGACATATCGTAACATGAACAGTCCTTGTACCATTTCCTTTTCACTTTCTGTGCCATTCCCTCATTGGATATAGCTAAGAAGTCACATGAACATCCACCAATCACATCCAAGACCTCTATATCTAACTGCATCATCATAGATCACACTTTAAATGTACTGTTAATCTCTCTGAGTACAAGTGTCATATCATTGGAAAGCACCTTCTACAAGAAATACTGTACAAGTCTCCAAGATTTCTACTTGCAGTTCCATGCATATCCATATGCATGAACACAAACTACAGGTATGCATATTTTCTGTAAAATACCTGAACAAATGTTCTAGTTTCATATAAACAGATTAACTGACTTTTAGCTTGTATAATCTGTAAAATGAATTTACAGTCTTTTTTTCAATCTCCTTAAATCAACTGTCACTTACACACCTTTACACTATTTAATTTCTTTATACACACACACACTCAAATCATATTGAGTTTAAATCATATTGAACTAACATTTTATTTTTGAAATAAAATATATAGACTACATATAGTTAAACAAAATTGCATGCACACGCTATGTTCAAATCTCAAACAACAATACTTGTACAATAACATAAACATTTTTTTAATTATTTTTATTTATTTAATTATTACTTGCAAAAGCTTAGTTACAGGAATAGTGGTATTCAGTGGTACATTATGAACTTCACAAGGCACACTAAACATATTTTGTTAGCTACAGTTAGTCATTGCAATACGGTTTATTCATTAACAACATATGATATGTATTCAACTGGTGCAATGTATCTTATGTGAATAAGATAGTTTTAATGGTTTTGAGGAAGGCGCTGAGGATGTCAATTAAAAAAATCAATGACTAAATTAAAAACAGTGGTATATACAAACAAAATTACTAATATATTTCTTTTACAATTGCAGTGAACACCATTCTCCTGAAAAGAAGCAGCCGATTTTGAAGTACAAAGAACAACTAAGAAGTAGCCTGCTCATTATAGAAAAAAAGTAAGTTGAATACCACCATAATATTTGTATTATTACTCAAACAAACTTTAAAGTTAATTCATGCTATTTCTGTGCCTAAAAATAGAGATTGTGCACCATTCTCTCCAAAAATCCCCATTTCTTAAACAGCGATTTGCATCCAGAATGGCCCACAAATTCCTATTGTTCGACACACAAATGACCCAACTCAGCTGCTAGAATTTTGATATTATAGAACAAACAACTGTTTTAATTGTATAGCTTTAGATTTACTATTTATACTTCTCCACACCACTAGCTTACTTTTTTCTGTCATCTGATCCCAAGTTTAGTAGCACATTAATTCAAGAATACCCACCCCTACTAGTTGTAGTTGCCCAATGCACAATCACACACCATTACATACCTCTTCATCATCTTACTCAAACACTCATGCACACAGCACACATACATTGCAGAACACCCCAACCCATACCGTGTTTATTTTTTTCAATAGACACTAAAGAATGCCTACCAAAATCAAGTCCGTAGAAAGCAACGCAGAAGTAGAGCAAATGAAAATAAGTGTCCAACATAAGCATCCATCTCTAGTAGAATTTGTAAAAAAAAGTTGAAACAAAACAGCTAATACAGTCATTTAGTGAAACAAAAGAAGTTTCAAGTACAAAAACTTTGCCTCCTCTATCAAAATGTAAAACAAACCAGAAAACAATTAACAAAAAATCAGCTATCACTACAGATAAAACTGCTTCTATAAATCTTGATATAGTGCAAAGTAAGCAAAATGTTCCGTCACAGAGTCCTTCAAAATCTTATAAAAACAGGAGAGAAGCCAGGTTCAACCCTTAAAACCTATCATAGGAAATTAATCTTAGAAACGTTGATAGACGGTGCAATTCTTCTCAAAAGAAAGTTATTTATTTTAGTGTTAAACAAAATGAAACCACTAACAAAACTAATGACTAAATTACAAAAAAGACTTATCAATAAACGAAATGTCAACAGAAAGAACTTCTTAAGTATCTGTGGAGGTGAATTGAGTCACACTACAAGCACAGAACCATACTTTAAAGAAGAAGCATACAAACAAAAGCAAACAAAAACAATTGCCATACATAGCAGTGGTCGAGGTTATGAAAAAGTTAATAATACCATAATGGAACAAGAAGTACTCCTTACAAAAATATGCCCTGAAAAATTTGAATTACCCCTCCATTCAACTGAATCACAATGTCTAGTGTACAAATGGCCATGCACGTCAATGTGTAACATTCCCAAAAAAAATGTCAAGTCTTTACGCCAATTCCTCAATCAATATGTGAAAAGCAAAGTCAAATTCAAAATTAAACTACTGCAAAATATGGATACCTGTCCAGTGCGCAGGTACACAGGACTACAAGGACATTCATTGGCCTGCATTACAGGACCTACTTGCAAAACCACCTTCCATGATATTAAAAGGATATCAACACATCATTCAACTATAAGAAATCTAGTTTATAAACTGTACTATGCTAAAAGTCCTGCTTTAGCACTAGCCAATTTAAATAACATTCTTCTACATGGTACAGCAAAAGACCTACTTGAAGAAATCGACTATATCCAGAAAAAATATTTTGAAAGTGAAAGCCACTTACAGAATGAAATATCTGTAAACCAAATTAGCAACAATTCTACACATGGCAACCTTTTACTACACAAATACAAAAAAGAAATATTAAAATTTAAAAGTACATCAGCTGAAGTACCAAACCATGTGTGTGTATGTTGCCGCAGAACTTTTTATAAAAGTAACACAAAAACTGTAGTCCTATCCTACAAAATAGAAGGCAATGAAGATTCTAAATGGTTTGAATTAGATCTCTATCTTATAGCAGAAAACAAATACGAAATAACTGACCCCTTAATACTTTGCAGTTACTGCACTACAAAACTTGACAACAACCAAACTCCTTCACGTGCTATCACAAATAATTTGGAATTATATCCACTACCAAAACCCCTACAACAACTTAATTTATATGAGAGCATCATCATCCAAACAGTGCACCCATTTCAAGCAATAATACGCCTTCAACCAAAAATGGCAAAATTACCTCCCTCTGAATTAGTGAAAGGTATTTGTGGAAAAGTAGTGTATTTACCATTACATCTAAAAGAAAATGTGCATACTCTAGGAGTGCAACGTCCAATGCAGCAATCTTTAATTATCTTAGAGTACCTACAAAAGACAAAGAAAATTGGCAACAGCTGGTAGATTTACATAAAGTTAGAGAAGCCTTGCAAAATCTTAAAGAGAATAATGAATATTACAAAGAAATTAATATTGAAGAAAACTTGAAGGATACAACTGAAATAATTCAAGAGACACAAGAAGCTGGTCAATTTGAACTCCTAGATCCTGCTACAATATCAAATACTTTAGACCATTATACAATTCATCCATTGCACTCTAATGACACCATAGAAGATGCACTGGAAACGTACCAAATGCGTCAAACAAAAGGATCACCAATCAGCATATGGGAAAAAAGTATAGAAGCACGTGCTTTTCCTCTACTCTTTCCTACTGGCAAAGGAGGAAGGTACGATGATAGACCTATTCAAATATCAGCATCAGAATACCGTTCATTACGGATGTATTCTAAAGATCCCAGATTTAGACAAAATGTGGAATACATATTCCACCTACTCTTTGAAAGTGAACTAGCAACTTTATGTTACAGAGTTGCACACATATTAAAATCAGGATCCCACTTTCAAAATATGACAGCTACACAATTATTACAAAAAGTGCAACAAAAAGATGAGGTTTTACAATCAAATATTACAAATCTATTAGCAAATATACGTGGTACTAAAGAGTACTGGTTTCAACGTCATGGAGATGTACGTTGTATGATCAGAAACCTTGGCCCACCCACTTGGTTTGTTACATTAAGTTGTGCAGAATATGCATGGGAAGATTTACATGATTTCCTACACATATCAAACAAATTCAAAACAAACATAGATATACTAACACCTGGAGAACTTTGTTCTCTGGATCCTGTTAATGTTTCAAGATATTTTCACCATCGCTTCATTGCTATGCCACATTTTATTTGTAATAAAACTGTTCCTCCCCTTGGAGAAGTGCAACACTTCTTTTGGAGAAAAGAATACCAAGCCAGAGGAGCACCACATATCCACATGCTTTTATGGATTAAAGATGCTCCTAAATTTGGTCAAGACAGTGATGCCACTGTTTTACAGTTTATTGAAAAATATGTCACTTGTGAAATTCCATCAGAATCCACAAATAGTGATCTTTATGGACAAATTTTACAATTTCAAAGACACAAATGTGGCAAATATTGTCGTCGCAAATACAAAAACAAAGGGAAATACTACACCAAATGCCGATTTGGTTTCCCTAGACCAGTTACAAATACAGGTCAAGTGAACAACATCATGTCTTCAGTTAGACATAGTGTTAAAGGTAAGTCACCTAAAAATACATATTACATAAAAAGAAAAGAAGAAGAAAAGTATATCAATGATTACAATGCAATCATTGCCCACTTATGGAATGCAAACATAGATGTGCAGTACATTGCAGACAATTCTACTGCAGTTGCACAATATGTCACAGCATACTTAACCAAAGCAGAAAAGACAGAGCTCCAAGACCTCTGGAATGACCTGTCATCAGATAAAACAGTGTTTCAGAAATCATACAGCTTGGGCATAAAAATGCTCTCCCATAGAGAATGTGGATCCTATGAAGCAGCTGCTCGTTTAACTGGTACTGCATTGTATGGTAAATCTGAAAATATAGTATGGCTAAGTCTTGGTCCAGCTAAATCTAGAAAAAGAGTTCTAAAATCATACGAAGATATAGAAACAATAGCCAAACATGATCCCAACAGCCAAGACATTTTAAAAAACAAATTATTGGACACATACCACCCAAACAGAAGTAATACTTTGGAAACCATGTGTCTATAGCACATTGCCAAAAGCTACACATACAAAAATAATATAAAACCTGATGGAAAAAAAAAGGTAAATACAGAGTGACAAACTGTGGAGGCAGCTTAGTAAAACTCACCACACCAAATTTAATTAATCATATCAAATTGCCATTAAAGACTCCTCAACATAAAGAAGTATATTACATGTCCCTGCTACAACTCTTTAAACCATGGAGAAAAGAAGAAGAAATAATAGATAACTGTGACTCATATGAAGACGCTTTCAAAGCAAATGAAAGCAGTATAACTGATGTAAACTTTACACAGTACAAAACAATGTTGCACAATGAACAGCAACACGAAGAAGAACTCCAGGCCCAACTAGATAAGGACACTCCTGACAGTAGTCAACCTTCTGTAACAGGAAGCCAAGAACCACTGGGAGAACCACTAATAACAAATGAGGCAAAATTAGCTATGATAGAAGTAGAAAACACCATGTGTCAGTATGAAGATAAAGAAGACTTAACTATACTACAATCAAAACTAAACAATGAGCAACATAGCATTTTTCAAGAAGTAACAAAAGAAATTGCACATAATGTACAACATGAATGGAAAAACATTCCTAATCAAAATCATCAGTAAGTTCCTTCAACAATTGACAAACAACAAACTCAACTGTTGTCACTGCACCCACAGGTTTAGCTGCCTACAACATAGATGGTGTCACTTTACACCGATTACTACTCCTGCCAGTAGAACACCAAAACAAATTAGACTATTACAAACTTTCTACAGAATCTGCAATGGAACTACGCAGAGTATTAAAACAAATGAAAATGCTACTAATAGATGAAGTGAGCATGGTGTCCAACCTAATGTTGGCTTTGATTCACCTCAGATTACAAGAAGTACTCAAAACAAACTACGAAGAGCTATTTACAGGAAAACACATTATTGTTTTCGGAGATCTTCAATTGACACCAGTAAAAGGTGAGCCTATTTTTAAAACATTAGGACACAAACTCTGCCGTAAAACTGTTGGCAGCATTGGAAATGTCAACCTTTGGCAACATTTCCAATACAGAGAATTAACAGAAAACATGCGGCAATCTGCAGATCTCACTTATGCCAACATCTTAAAAAGCATCAGAGTTGGTATACTTTCTAAAGAAGCTGAAGCAATATTGAAAACCCGGCACATTCATGCACTTTATGGCGATAATGCATGTGCTACAGATGTTATGGAACAATTAGCCCATAAAAATGTCAATTTTATGGCCTTAATGCCAACTCTTGCAAGCTGTTTCAAATTCAATGAAATAATGTTAAGTAAAGAAATGCAACCAATAATGGAAATTAGCGCCACAGACAAACTAGATGTACATGGTATGACACTACCCATGTGTGAGCAAGCCACAAAAAGACTAAATAGTTTAGAAAATTCAATCTCAAACACAGCTGGCTTGGAAAAGATATTAAAATTATCCTTAAATTGCAGAGTGCTGCTTAAACCTAACCTTGACGTGGACCAAGGACTAGTTAATGGAGCACTGGGTACAGTTGTTGGCTTTCAAACATACCCACGTGACAACAAAATTCAGTTTGTCAATATTTTCTTTGACAAACTTTCAGAAGTAAAAAGGATAGGACGCTCAACAGCTCGATTCCGTTTCTTCAAAGATATGTATGTACGCAGAGAACAATTTTCTCTAACTCTTGCATACGCAGTCACCATTCATAAATCGCAAGGTCTTGCCCTAGACAAAACAACGATAGACATTGGTAACACAGTGTTTAAAAAGGTATGAGCTACGTAGCACTATCACGCTTATGTACACTTGACGGTCTATTTCTAATCAACTTTGATGCAAGTAAAGTAAACACTGATATTCCGTGCATTTTAGAATACAATAGACTTCGCTCACTATACACCCCCCATCTAAACACATATTCTGTACCACAAAAAGTAAAATGTTGTAAAAGAAAACTAAATCAAACAGAAATGCAACAGGATGTCACTGCAAATCCCCCAAAGAGAGTAAAAGAAACTAAAACTTCATCAAGTACCACAAACATAAAAGAACCCATTAGGGAAAGTAAACCAGGTACTTCGTCAAAGAAGGAAGACAAACTAAAAAAAAATCAATCAGATACTGAACTACCTGGTCCATTTAAACTCTCAAATATAGTTGGAGTAAGTTGCTACGCAAATGTAGCAATGAATATTCTATTTCAATTGCCACCAATTGTTGACAACATTTACTTACACAGTACAGACCAATTGTGTTTGCAAATGTTAGTACTTCACAGAAATGCAACACACAATCCTGATGACACGTATAGTGTTTATGGAATAAGACAACAATTGGACTACTGTGCTGGAATGGTGAAATTCACTATAAACTCACAGGAAGGTCCACAAGAATTTATAATATGTACTTACTACAAGTACTGGAAAATAAAAACATACCTATAAATGAAATCTTCCAGATTTCATACATGTGGAAACATACATGCACTCTCTGCAACAATGTGACACAAGAGCGAATCCCCAATGAACACTTTGTATATATATATCAATACCTAATTGTGAATCCATTCCATTTCAGCATTTTGTGCAAAATGCAAACCATGGTAGATTATGTACTACCTGCAATTCGGATAATCGCTCCACCTTACTAATACAAACACATAGTAAATGCGTAATACTAATGCTTCTACGTTACAATTCAGATGGTACCAAAAACAACTGCAAGCTGACTGGATTCACACATGGTCAAGTAAGAAAGCCGTCACAACAATAGGTAATCTACCACGCAGGAGCCACAACCAATTCGGGTCACTACACCGCATATATAAAAAAGAAATGTGGATGGTTTGAATGCAATGATAGTACCATTACTCTAAAGCAGAGACTACCAGAAAATCTTTCAAACGCTTATTTAATGTTTTTAAAACCAAAATGTATTAACTAAACAGTGCTTAAACCTTAAGTAAACTTGTAGTAAAAAAATATAAACTGTTAGAATATTCCAAAGGTATCTAACTGCCCAAAGATTCTACAACAACTAATCAGATAAATGAATACCACTAAATTAGAGCAAAAAACAGATAGTTAGAATACACCAACTGGTATCTAACTAACCCACTATTTAACAATATCCAAACTGATAAATCAATACCACTAAAATATATAAAAAAATAGACAGTTAGAATACGCCTACTGGTATCTAACTGCTCCAAAATCTTACAATATCCAAACAAATAAATATGTTACTGCTCCAAAAAACTGCAACAAGCCAATGTATACAGCATTAGCCAGAAACAACAAGTGAACACTGAAAACAAACAAACAAATAAACTGTAGCATAACTGAAAAAGTTTTTTTTTAATCCAACATGGATTTTTTTTTTCTCCCACAGACCCAATGATTTTAGCAACAAACACAGAAACTGAGCAAATTGCACAGTACTCTGGTTTGTAATCTACTAAATATGAGGGTAAAAAAAAAATGTTGATTATTCAATGTAATAAGTCGTTACAAAATACCAATACTAACATGATCTTTTCTTTTATCACAGAAATGAACAAGAAATACATGTACTCCAGTTACTAAACCAAAAAACAGTAAGTATATTATAATAAGTACAACCATCGCAGCATATCACACCCATAGAGGCGTATAACTTTGTTCCTTATAAATTTGTTTTTGGATCCCAAAGTTATAAGCCACTATGAGTGTGATATGCTGCTGTGGGTGTGGCCAGGGCATAGAGTCTTGGGTGCATAGCCATGCACCCAAGACTCTATGGCTTGGCCACAACCACCGCAGCATTTCACACCCATAGAGTCAAACATTTTAACTATGGTTTATGGGAACTTTTAATGTCCGCGGACATAATGAGTGTTCTTAGAACACTTTCAACTTGCCAGCGAACAATACGGACAGCGGCCTCAGGACACCACCATTTTGTTTATTTACGAACATTTCAGGACACCGCGAGTGTTCTTAGAACACTTTCCACTTGCCACCGAACAATACGGACACCATTCTCAGGACACCCCCATTTTGTTTATTTACGAACATTTCAGGACACCACGAGTGTTCTTAGAACACATTGAACTTGCTAGCGAACAATACGGACAGCGTCTTCAGAACACCCCCATTTTTGTTTATTTGCAAACATTTCAGGACACTGCGAGTGTTCTGAGAACACATTCAATTTGCCAGAGAACAATACGGACAGCGTCCTCAGGACAACCCCACTTTGTTAATTTACGAACATTTCAGGACACCGCAAGTGTTCTTAGGACACATTCAACTTGCCAGAGAACAATACGGACAGCGTCCTCAGGACACACCTATTTTGTTTATTTGCGAACATTTCAGGACACCGTGAGTGTTCTTAGAACACATTCAACTTGCCAGAGAACAATACGGACAGCGTCCTCAGGACACCCCTATTTTGTTTATTTGCGAACATTTCAGGACACCGCGAGTGTTCTTAGAACACATTCAACTTGCCAGCGAACAATACGGACAGCGTCCTCAGGACATCCCATTTTGTTTATTTGCGAACATTGCAGGACACTGCGAGTGTTCTTAGAACACATTCAACTTGCCAGAGAACAATACAGATAGCGTCCTCAGGACACCCCCATTTTGTTAATTTACGAACATTTCAGGACACGGCGAGTGTTATTAGAACACATTCAACTTGCCACCGAACAATACGGACAGCGTCCTCAGGACACCCCCATTTTGTTTATTTGCGAACATTTCAGGACACCGTGAGTGTTCTTAGAACACATTCAACTTGCCAGAGAACTATACGGACAGCGTCCTCAGGACACCCCCATTTTGTTTATTTGCGAACATGTCAGGACACCGCGAGTGTTCTTAGAACACATTCAACTTGCCAGCGAACAATACGGACAGCGTCCTCAGAACAACCCCATTTTCTTTATTTACGAACATTTCAGGACACCGCAAGTGTTCTTAGAACACTTTCAACTTGCCAGCGAACAATACGGATAGCGTCCTCAGGACATCCCCATTTTGTTTATTTGCGAACATTTCAGGACACCGCAAGTGTTTTTCGAACACATTCAACTTGCCAGCGAACAATACGGACAGCGTGCTCAGGACACCCCCATTTTGTTTATTTGCGAACATTTCAGGACACCGCAAGTGTTTTTAGAACACATTCAACTTGCCAGCGAACAATATGGACAGCGTCCTCAGGACACCCCGATTTTGTTTATTTGCGAACATATCAGGACACTGCGAGTGTTTTTAGAACACATTCAATTTGTCAGCGAACAAAACGGACAGCGTCCTCAGGACACCCTCATTTTCTTTATTTACGTACATTTCAGGACACTGCGAGTGTTCTTAGAACAGTTTCAGCTTGCTTGCGAACAAAACGGACACATATTGCATCCTCAGAACACCCCCCCATTTAGTTTATTTAGAACATTTCAGAACAGCCGTGTTGTCCGCAGACAAATCGAACACAACAAGAGGGTCTACCACATAAAAAGATACAACATTTAACCTATCTCATACTCTCTCACCCTCCCCAAAAACTCTTACACACGAACACACTCTACTAAATACAATTTTAAACCAAGTTTCACCGCGCTGTCCGCGGACGTCTGCGAATCCAAAATGGGGGGCGGTACTGAAAATGTGACACGCTTCACGCTCTATGCCATCCAATCAGCAAACACGTTGCATGTCTGCAGACATCACGCAAGCCGATTGGCCAATCAGAACACTGTCCGCGGAGCAAACAGGGAAGTGTGTCCGCGGACCGAACACAGATATCACTAATTTTTTGTGACCTACTTTTTGGTCATTTTAAAAATAACTACTGGACGGATTTTCACTAAATCTGCAAAAGCACACTTTCGGGATCAAGCTGCTACTCCTGGTCCAAATTCGGTGAAAGTCCATCCAGCGGTTTGGGCTGTAGGCGCGAGAAAGGTTTTTTTCCCCATTCAGTCTATGGGGAAAAAAAAGTTTTGGGACCCCCCTTATAACTTTGCCCACCCTGGACGAATCCTCACCAAACTTTGCAAACAAATTCAGAGTGGGCCATATACTTTTTTTTGCAAAGTTTGGTGAGGATTCGTCCAGGGAGAGCGAAGTTATAAGCCGCCCAAAAAGTGCTCTTCCTATGGAAACAGCAACTTAACCATAACTACATGGCCACCACCGTGGCCGTGTAATTACATGGCCTGCGGTAGCGGCCATGTAGTTATGGTTAAGTTGCTAAATCCGTAGGAAGAGCACTTTTTGGGTTGCTTATAACTTCGCTCCCCTGGACGAATCCTCACCAAACTTTGCAACAAAAAGGTATATGGCCCACTCTGAATTTTTTTGCAAAGTTTGGTGAGGTTTGGTCCCGGAGGGGCAAAGTTATAGGAGGGTGCCAAATTTTTTTTTCCCCATAGACATAATGGGAAAACCTTTGCTCACAACTACAGCCCAAACCGCTGGATGGATTTTCACCAAATTTGCTGTTGGAGCGGCAGCTTGGTCCCGAAAGCGTGCTTTTGTTAATTTGGTGTAAAATCGTCCAGTAGTTTTTTTTTAAACGACCAAAACGTAAGGCAAAAAAATTAGTGATATCTATGTCCGCTCCACAGACACACTTGCCTGTTTGCTCCGCGGACTGGACACTGATTGGCTAATGGACTTGCGTCATGTCCACGGGCACACAACGTGTTCACTGATTGGTTGGCCTGAAGCGTGAGGTGCGTCAGATTTTTGGAAACGCCTGCCATCTTGGATTCGCAGACATCATCCGGTGTCCGCGGACATTGCAGTAAAAACATATTAAAAAACACAACATTGCACTTGTCAAATTTATGAAATAATCTCTGGGGAGCTGAGGGGTGATGAGGATAGGATGGAATATGGCTGCAAGAAGCAAAAAAACTGGTGTTTTGCAGCATGAAAGTCCACGAACAGTTCGGATGGTTGCAAACAGTCCTGTGAATGTTCGCAGACACCTCTGCATTACTGGTTTGGTGAAAAGCAGTTCTTGGATGGCTTATAACATTGACGCCACTTAATGGAACGTCATGTAATTTAGCAATTATATTCCTGACCCGATCCTGAATGAGTTTGCAAAGTTTGGTGGGATTATATCAAGAAGGGGCAAAATTAGAGCAGGGGTTCCAAAATAATGTAAAGACTTATAAATGAGGTGCCATTTGACGAATATACACTTAATTTGGCAAACTGATAATACATATAGATATACATGTTTTTGCACAGTTTGGTGGGATTTTGTCAAGAGGGGGCAAAATTACAGGGGGTCCCAAAATAATGTGATGGCTTATAAATGAGGTGCAATTTGACGAATCTACACTTAATTTGGCAAACTGATAATAGATCTAGATATAAATGTTTTTGTGAAGTTTGGTGGGATTTTGTCAAGAGGGGGCTGAATTGGAGGGGGGTCCAAAATAATGTAAAGGCTTATAAATGAGGTGCCATTTGACGAAGCTACACTTAATTTGGCAAACTGATAATAGATCTAGATATAAATGTTTTTGCGAAGTTTGGTGGGATTTTGTCAAGAGGGGGCAGAATTAGAGGGGGTCCCCCAAAATAGTGTAAAGGCTTATAAATCTGGTGCCATTTGAGAAATCTACACAAAGGTTTGTAATAAGATTATAGATCTAGATATAAATGTTTTCATAAAGTCTGAATGGATTTTGTCAAGTGGGGGCTAGGTTATGTGACGATTGTAGGTGCATCAGTTTGACACATTTGAAAAAATAAAAAATGGGTGGATTTCCAGCAAACTTGTGTAAGGAGCATTGAGAAGCACCTGAAAGCATGGTTTTGCAAATGTGCCAGTGTTTTATTTTTTGACAAGTGTCATAATGTAGGTACAAAAAATAGTGATATACGTTTGGTGATTGAGGTGTAGCCAGTGGCCAGATTGTCCAGGTCATGGAATAAGGTCATGATCCGGACAATCTGGCTACTGGCCATGACCACTAGGGACAAAACATGGGATTAAAGCGGCCATGTGCACCTGGGACTGGCTTTGTGGTAAAGTTATTTGAAAATGGGATAGATTTGAAAAGGAAGAAAAATGTGCTTGTGGTAATATGGTCATAGAGTTCTCTTTTTGCCTTCTGCAGGCTGCAATGAAAAGCAAAAAGGGGCCCTGTATGGAATCTCGCCTTCCCTTTCCATAGGTGGCCATCTTGGAAAAGGATTTTCCTTCCTACACCGGGACGCTGCAGGGGTCCCGGTGTAGGAAGAAAACAACTTTTTTTTTAGCACCCTGGGTTCCCGCTTTGGGAACCTAGAGTGCTAATGGCCTTCATCCCCCATTCCAGGGGCTGGAATGGGGGGATAATGGTCCAGAGACCTCGTTATCCACCCTTTCTTCGCTTGGGCTGATAACTTGGACTGCCAGGCCGGTATTCACAATTACTTCCCTGGTACAGAGGATAAACACCACAATATTGCCATTACCATAACACAAAATGCAAATGCAAATGTTGGAAAATCTTATTGAGTCTATGTACTTTACTGAGAAATATAAAGTAGATGGAGTGTATACGTTTTTTTTTGTTCTATTTTGTAATTGTGAAAGGTGGTTCCTAAAGGAACATTTCTCTGCTTTTGGATGCATTTAATTTTTTGGCAGGAGAGCTTAGAACAAAAGGTGGGGAGGGAAGGGGCACCACTGCAATTACTCGTAAGTGCTGTCGGGTGTTTGGCAGGTCCTGCTGTTCCTCCTGCTGTTTGCCTTGATTCGTGGATTTACTTCCTGGATTTAACTTGGCCACGCCCCCTTTTCTGACGTCCCTTCAAATACAAGCGTCTGCGTGCACCAGCAAGTGCGCATCACAGCAAGTACTCGTAAGTACTGGCGGCTGTTTGGCGGGTCCTGCTGCTCCTCCTGTTCGCCTTGCTTTGTGGATTTACTTCCTGGATTTACCTTGGGTACAAATATATACCCCCATTTATACCAACTGGACTTATATGGACTTCATAATATGTGGACTTCATAATACGCTTATACTGCGTCCACTAACACCATATTTTCTTGTTTTTATCTGTAGCCAGGCCCCCTTTTCTGACATCCCTTCAAATACAAGCGCCCGCACGCACCAGTGTGCGTGCACCACCACAAGTACTCGTAAGTACTGTCGGCTGTCTGCTGTGCCGCGGTGTTGCTGTTTGCTGTGGTACTCTGCTTCTTTTTTGTTTAGTTTTTTTGTTTTTTTCCCTTTTTTCGACTCCTCTGAGAGTCGCTATTCTTACTCAGTCACTGGTCGCTCCTAGGCAGCGTGCTGACCCTAGTTGTTGCCGTGACACTCGCCTTGCAAGCCCCTGCCCTTGCTCCATCCTCCCCCCTCCCTGCGTTGTGGAGCCCCGAGTCTTACTATTCTGCTTTTTCACAGCTTTTGAAGCCGTTTGGTTGCTCGTGTCACATCGATCCTCCCGTCTTCCCGCTCTATTGACTCCCTGCTGTTCGCTTGGTTGCTCGTGTCACATCGAGCCTCCCGACTTCCTGCTCTATTGACTCCCTGTTGTTCCCTCTCTCTTCAGGGGTTGGAGTTCCGAGCTCTGTGATTTGCGGCCTTTCGCTACTCTAAAGTGCCCCGTTGTTCCATCAAAAGCTTTACTCCAAAAAATGTTTTAAAAAAGGGGGCTCTACATATTTTGCGTTTCTCTATATCAACTGCCTAATTGCTAACCTTGTAGCCCATAAACGGTTGTTAAACAATCTAACATGCTCTTTTTTCATCTATCTGCACTACTATAAAATATGTTTAGGTTGACCTCGAGAATGCCTCATTCCCCTCCTTGCTATGCTCCTTGTTTTCCTGTACACATACGTCCCGGCTTTCAAATTTCTGCAATTGCTGGTTGTACTGTGGTTCAGGGTCTAGCAAACACGCGTCTCTGTCCCACATCCCTGACCTCCTATGTCCAAGAGTTTGCAAATCTAAACACCACCCACTCGGAAAAAGCTGCCGAGAAACCTTCTGCAAACTGCCTATCTGATAGAACTATGAAAGAATGTTATGAGATCCAACCCTCCCCTCTTGATGAACAAGCTTTTCATACTCCATGCTTTGTCCCTGAGTCATCCCTTAACACATTCCATGAACCAAAATCACTGCCTCAACCAGCCCTTTATTCAGAAGTTCTAAATGGGTTAAACTTCGGATCTCTAAACTCTGCCTTTTATAATGCTGAGTCTGCTGACGAAAAAAAAGGAAGGATAAAAATTAAAAAAAAATTGATAAAATAACTCCTAGCCCCCTCACTAATTGTCCAATTGCTCAGTCAATGCAAAATCCGTCCTCTGTAAATTGTGTTGCTTCCTTTCCTCTAGCAAAAAAAGTCACAATGAACTTGCTGAATCTAGGCTATCTAATTCACCAGAACTGTTTCCGACTGATTGCCCCAATGACATCATTTCCTCCCCGGATTCTGCACTATCACCTAACTCTGAAGTTCCATCATTTGCCAAACCTACCCCTTGTTATTCTTTTGGCTTTCCTATATTTCATAATCTTGCTGTGGAATCTGCCCTCACGGCCATAAACACCTCGATATTCACACTTACCAAACTCTTTGAACTACTAGACTCCCATGCTTCTTCCCAGGAACTATTACTAAACAACTTAATTAGCAAAACTGACTGGATGGCAATAAACTTTCCGGCATTTCTGAAAGCTGAACTCAGCGCTAAAAGTGTTTTTCTTCCTCCTGCGAGTGACATCACGCCTGAAGTTCCGGCACCTGAAAATGAGAATCAAATTCCAATCCCGTCGATTTCTAGCTCCCCGGAGATACCATCTCCTCCGGAGGCGGAAATGTCTCCTGAATATGAACCAACTTTCATTCCCCCCACAGAAAATAGTCCTGTGTATGAGATCTTTAATCGTACTTCACAGAACAAGAGACGAAAATGTAAAAGACATAAAAAGTCAAAAATATCCCAAATTTCAAATACTATGGCAGAAACGTCTTTGGAGAATCTGCATCCAAGAAAAACAAAGAACCAAGTTCTGACAACAAAAAAAAAACTAGCTGCATCTGAATCTAAAAAGTTTGTAGCCAATATCACCTTACCTCCTCAACAAAATTTGCCTTCTATTGCGCCTTCAGCACAAGAGATCACTGTTCATCCACCGAAAGATATCATTCCAGGCCCTGAGCTGCCATCGGCAGGTGTGATGTCTCTCAAAGGTAAGAACCCTGTTTCAATACATCTTGCCTTGAGCCTGTATTACCTTCAAGTGCTGTTGAAATTACAAATAATGATATACCAATTGATGATCTTATGAATTTATCGGTTTACTCGAACAATAACATATCTGTTTTGGAAACGGTTCATCAAAGTTTGCACCAAGACCGTGCAAGAACAACATCTCGAAATCCAACGTTCTGCATTGTATTAGACCATGACTCAAATCCGTTCACAACCCTTGAACAAAAAAGACAAAAACTGGTGAAGAGAGCTCCTTTTCTTAAAGACTCTCCCATTAGAGCCCAAGAGTCTATAGTGGCTAATAAATCCTTACCTTTACCCTCTTCAGAAACTGCAAATGCTGAAGTTTCCCTCAACCTAGCACTTTCAAGTAGCATGCCTGATTCCACCACCCCTGATGAAGAAGTTTCACAAGAGGAAAAATGGTTACCTAAAGTCCTATCAAATGAAACCTTGAGGCTCACTATGATTGACAGAATCTTTTCTGATCCCTTTCCAAACAGGACCACTATATTAACAATATTTCACTCCATCCCGCAGTTAAAACATATTAACTCAGCAGATATTGATGGTGTTTTCTATCCTATCCCAGCCCATCAAGACATTGTTGATGTCAAAATACCATCTTTAATTGTAAAAAATTATGTCTGGGATCAACGACAGCTATCATTTGAAAAGGGCCTTTTACTTGAACCTATATCCCCTCCGATCCCCAAACCCGACCATCATCAAATGCCAGGATCAAAAAAACAATTTGCCCCACAGACCTTTCCGAATTCTTCGTGTACCAACTGTAATACAAATTCCAAAATCCAACCGCCTCCACAACAATCTAAATGTGCGTGGGTATCTAGTGCTAGATCCCTTGAAAAGGAGAACTGCTAGCCATACAAGGTACCTCAACACCAGCGCACCCTGATCTCTTGGAATACTTGTAGGTTCTCCCATCTACTTAATGCCAAATCACTCCTACTCAATAATTATGATGTCACGTTGTTACAAGAAACATGGATGTCAAGTACCCCCGTTTGGCCTGATCATCAACTTGTAGCAATTAATGCCTCCAAACCAGCCAAGGGCAGACCAGCAGCTGGCCTTCTTATAGCAGTAAGAATTGACTCTCAGCTATCTATCACCGCATGGAAAAGTCCACACCCTGGGATCCAACCAGTCTTAATTACGACTTCCAACAAAGACCACCCTTTCTTTCCTAAGACTGCAATTATAAATATATATTGGAACCCTGCCTCATTGACTACTTCCAAATTTGCTGATAATATTGAGTCAATTCTTGACCAAATTCTTCTTGAACCAGATATAAAGAACACAATAATTGCCGACGATTTTAACATGAATCTGATACATTCCTCTCACAATTCAAGTAACTCAAGAACAGGTATTTGGTTATTGCTAATGAAAACTAGAAACTTTACAATATTAAATGGTACTTTCCCTAACGATGTACCCCCAAGACCAACTTGGTCAAGAGGCAATTTTCAGTCTAGTCTAGACTACGTTTTTATCTCCAATAACTCAATTAAAACAATAGTGAACTTCCAAATTATTCAAACTACTTCGGGTGATCATAATTTGGTGGAAACATCTTGTAGATCACATTCTAAATTAAATTCTGACTATTACAAGGTCCCAATTGAAATAAACAACGCGAGGACAAGAATTCGGTGGACCCCCTTTCGGATAAACCATTTACGAGAAATCTTGCATTGAAAACAAGAGGAAGTGGATAATATACATTATAGCGATCTAATTCAGATCCTTGTTCAATCAAGTACACAAAACGGCAAACCGAGGTTTGCACATAAACACAAATGGAATCTTGATATAGCCAACCTCAGAGCAAAATTAAGGTGCGACTTAAGGCTATTACCTCTATATGAGAATGAAAATCTAAAACAAAAAATAAATACAGAAATCAAATTACGCAAATAATAGCGATAACAAAACAAAATAATGCTGAATCAATGCTAAAAGCCCTAGTCTCCAAAAAAGCGGGAGAAATATGGAAAATAATAAACAGATCAGAAATAACAGCTAAAAAATCTATTTTATTAAATTGCATTGTCCAGCTGACATGGGCAACACATTATGAAAAACTTCTATTTAAATCCGAAGAAGTCCTCATCGCTATGAATCAAAGCAGTCCTGATACCAAAGCCTTAGAATTCGACATTCTGGATATAATTATCATAATCAAGAAATTGAACAATTCGCGTGTGCCTGGTCCTGACATGATAACAAATGCCATTTTAAAGGAAAACCCGGAAGCTTGGGCTGACGTTTTATACTTGATTTTTAAAAATGTCATAAATCAAAATAAGTTTCCTCCATCATGGCAGGAGGCAATTATAATTCTGATTTTAAATCTGGGGATAGATCATCCCCAATTAATTATCGCCCAATAGCGCTTTTAGACGTGCCAGGAACAATCTTAGCAAGACTTGTGGTTAGAGACTTCACAAAACGGCTCCATGAGCAGGACTTAATGGATCCCTATCAATCTGGTTTTGTTCCAGGGATATGTACATCATTAAATCTAATTATTATTGCCATACTCAAAGCCCAAGCCATTCGCATGAAACAACATATATATCTTGCCTTAGTCGACTTCAAACAAGCGTTTGATTCTATCTCTCGCTCCTTGCTATGGGAAAAACTTTTAAATGCCAATTGCCCTTCTTATATTTTCAATCTGATTTTATTGTTTTATTCAAGTACGAGCATAAGAATGAAACTTACAACTGACGGTCTCTTGTCAAACAAAATAAGAACAAACACTGGGTTAAAACAGGGCTGTCCGTTCGCTTCAATTCTTTTTAACTTTTACATTAGTGATTTTTTTAAGGAATTGACGGAAGTGCTGTCTTTCTCACCACGCTTAAAATTTTATTTGTTCAGCACTCACCAAAAAACCCAAAATCAAATTCAACTGGTTTATTACCAACTATCCACTTGACATAATACACCAGTACAAATATCTTGGAGTTAACATCAATTCTGATATAGCGGACATCCCCTATAAAGATGAAATTACCAATAGAATGAAACTTCTATCAATCCAAGCAAAAGCCCTACAAATGAAGTATGGTCGCTTTACATATGGAAGTCATACCAAAATCATGAATAAACAAGTAAACTGGGACTTCATAGAAGGTTTATACTGGAAAGCAATATTGCTGGTCCCTCTAAGTTACCCAATAGCCATAATTCGCTATGAACTCGGTTTGTCTTCTTTATCCATGGTGGTCACTTGGGCAATGTTAGCATTATATCGGAAAACTGTTCTTACTACAGATCATGCTAAAAATGTATTTCCAGCTGTAAGAGACATGATGCAATCTACAAGTAATAATGTAATTTCCTCCTGGGTCCAATAGTGTAAAAAGGCTCTTTTGGAGGCAGATATCTCTTTTAATGATCTTGCTCAATTCCCAGACAAAGCCAAACTCAAGCTGCTTTGACATGACTGGGTTGTTACAAGGGAAAAATGTCTCCATTACTCAGCCTTTAAAGCGGGTCATTTTATTGTGAAAGCACTGAATGACATTCCGAAATATATATCAGCATTCCAAGGCAGATCCTATGCGGACACCTTTTTATGTTTCAGGTTAAACCTATTATCAACTAACATCAAACTTCCACAATATGCTAAAGACCCAACACTAAGTATCTCCTGTAGATTCTGTAAATTATCTGTGAATGAGGAATCCATCTTTCTTCTAATTTCGGAATGTCCTTCTCTGCTTGAATTAAGGATAAAACACTTTTTTAAGTTTTTCAAATATATAGTATTACTTACCAAAGAACAATTATGGTATGAGATATTCAATACACCAAAAGGTTCATTAATTATAGCTACTGTTCATTAACTTAATGAACTGAATCTAGCAAAAAAAATAATACCGTCATAATTCATATTGAAACAAAGACTTTCTTAATCTGGGCATTTTAATTTTCTTTTATCAAACTATGGTTTTATGATGATCTATAACGTTTTAAATTTAAATGTGTTGAATCTATGAAAATGTGTTATATTGAAAATATATGTTTTATGTATTGACTTATGTAAATAATTTGGTTGTGACAGATTGAAAAAGTTGATTTTCAACTAAACCAATTTCAATAAAAAAAAGGAAAAAAAGAAGGGGCACCAAACACTAATATGGTGGGGCAGGTGGACAGGGAGAAATGTGGCACGCATGTTATTTCTAAGGTAGGGGGCAGTGTTTCTCATGCTCCTTGATTACAGCAGTGGTGGCATCTCTTGGGGAGGAGGGATGGCATTAGCTGATTCCATTTTAAGATGAATAGCAGTTTTTCTAAAAGTATTTACTGTGTACTAGATTGTTAATGGATGAGTAGGAATAGTGTTGGAGCTGTGCAAGGGAAATTTTGAAGTTGAAAGTTCCTAGATCAGTAGAAAATGCAGTTCCGAACTGTCCGCAAAGCACAGATCTTATTGTGAAGTGCGGACGGGTTCTTGGACACGTCATCATGCCGCGTGCCAGCAGATGGTCATGTGGCACTGTCCGGAAAGTTGCACTAATAAAAACCTATGAAATAGAAACCTATGAAATTCCATGAAAAAACGTTGTTAAGGGGACATTATGGTTAAGTTGCACTAATAAAAATCTATCAAATTCAGTGAAAAAACTTTGTTAAAGGGACGTTATGGTTACAAGTAAAACCGAAAACCCCCTGAAATTCGCCAGTTATGGTAAGCTAAGCAACCATAACTCGCACCACTACCGTGCACTGCTAGGAATAACCCCCATGACATCAAAGATGACATCACAAATATGATTGATGACATCACATTTCTAGCCCCTTCTTTTTTGTTCACTGACATATCTAGGTAAGGTGAGTTTATTCACTGACAGTCAAAAACTTAAAATTCAAAAGGTATTGCATTTGTAGATGTTGCTATTCTCACATGTTCTTACAGTACTTTCCTTAGAATTCAATCGCATCTTATGATGCACATACATAGGGGAAGAAGCAGTCCTGAAACACAGCAATCATTTCTATGCGTAAAGATAATCATGTTGGTTATACACAATGGCTCATGATACTGCCTCTTGTTTACTTACTTTACTCTCCCTCTATAAGCCCCAGATGTGTATACATTGTGGTCTCTTAATGTTATGTGTGTAGTAGTACAAGCATGTAGTAAGTGATGCAATATTACCTACTTAGTATATTTTTCACAGTATGTAAAAGTGTGATACAGAAGCATTCACCGTTTTAATATCCAACATGGGAAAATTAGAAATATTACATCTCTATGGTGTATGCTGCAGCCAATGCCTATGTTTCTGTATGAGTTGGTTCCTGTTCTAGAAACAATACTGCAATGTGCAATGGAATGTTCTTTGGAGCAATACATTGCATAATCAAGTATGTAGTTCATCACACATCTCCAGATGACCCCTGACACTTTTTTGCCAACATTGCATTCACAACCCCTTGTAGGGACTTCCTATGAAAATTAAATGCACATGTGATGTCATCAATCATATTTGTGATGTCATATTTGATGTCATGGGTGTTATTCTTAGCAGTGCACGGTGGTGGCGCAAGTTATGGTTGCTTAGCTTACCATAACTGGCGAATTTCCCATTCAGTCTATGGGAAAAAAATATGTTTTGCGACCTCCCTATAACTTTTGCCCCCCTGCACCAAACATAACCAAACTTTGCAGAGATATTCGGAGTGCCCCATATACTTTTTCTGCAATGTTTGCTGAGGATTCGTCCAGGGGGAGCGGAGTTATAGGCTGCCCAAAAAGTGCTCTTCCTATGGAAACAGCAACTTAACCATAACTACACAGCCACTACTGTGGCTGTGTAATATATATTTTTATATATATCTAAAAACCCGGCCACCCCAGGGAAACCTCTACCCACTACTGCAACCCTACACCCTACCTCTACAGCCACCATCGACCAAGGCCCAAAGCAGGGAAGGCTCTGCAGCAGCAACTAGGAAAAACGCTATACTATCGCCTGCTCCCGAACCTTTCCTCCCCCCTTAAATACACCGAACGGGGCTCTGTGCAGCACTCAAACTCACACCGGGAGGGGGGAACGCTTGCGCGTTCCCCCCAGGAACCGTCTTCTTGCCGTTATTCAGACCGCTCAGAGACTCAACAGCCAGCCATTTCTTCTGCCTACGAATGATGGACAGCGTTGCGCTGTGCACTCCATACTTTTTTGGGGGGTTTTTTGGACACATTTTATTGGGTTTTTAACAAAAACAATTATTGTCATCATTAATGCATCAGTTACAAAATTTCAACCATTCCCCCCTCCCTTCCCCCCCAACTATCCAAGACCACCATTATCAGTCTCTCAGTTCAGTCTATAACGGATAGCCATCAAGGGCTGCCTGTGTCGTCGGTGGAAGTAGCTTCCTCACTTGGATGAAATAATGACACCGTAAGCGCCACCCATTGATGTAGGTCTTCGCTAATGTCCAGTTTATGTACTCTTTGCGCATTTTCCCATGCTCCGGTTTCAGCCATTGACCACTTTCGCAGATCTTCCCACCACAATGTTACGCTAGGGATTTTTGTGCTTTTCCACCTATGGCTATGCGTCTCTTCACTAAAATGTACATCGGGTCCATGAGCCTGTTCAGAGGTTTTTTTTCTTTTCTTTTTTTATATTTGCCCAGGATGCATGCCCTCGGTGACTGTACATCCAAGGTGATGTCCGCCTCGGCTACCTTTGCTGCAACCTGTGACCAAAAGGCTTGTATGGTCTGGCATCCCCAGAACATGTGGGTCATCCCCGCGCTGGGTTCGTTGCATTTCGGGCATTCTATGGTTCTCGGCCCTTTAAATTTGGAGATGACTTCAGGTGTAAGGTATGCTCTGTTGATGATATAAAACTGCATAAGTTGCAGTTGGGCGTTTGTGGATAATTTTTTATGATACTGTGTTATAGATTCCCATTCCTTTTCCTCAAATTGTAGGCCTAGCTCCTGTTCCCATTTCTCTTTGCACTTGAGATCTTGCTTGGTTGGGCTATCTAACAATGTCTCTTAGAGCCTCGAGGTTTTGTGTCCTGCTCAGCAGCGCTTAGCAAGTTTTCTATGCTTTCGTGCCCAGTTTCAAGGTTCTCTACTTCTGGCCATCTGCTTGTGAGCCTTCTTGCCACCGCTCATTAGAGCAGGAACTGCCCTATTGGTAGTCCCGAGGTCTCATGTAACTCCTCAAACGCCAAGGTGCCCTGGTCATCCACTAGGCCGCCCAGAGTGGCAACTCCGTAGGGTTCCCATGAATTTCTTATCTCTTTAAGGCCCTTGGTCTGTTCGCCATAATTGCTGCTATCGGGATCTGGGTAGAATATGGGTCGTTTGTCTTCGTGGCTTTGCAGGCTCTTTTCCAGATCTGGATTCCCAGCTTCATTAGGTACGGGTTGTGTTGGGTCACGCTATCCGGGGTCCAGAATAAGTCTCTAAGTAGCATGTGGGGGATGGCCGGTTGTAGGAGCCGAGAGTGCGTTGTGGCTTCGTCTGCCATCCATTGTATTACATGTTTCAGTTGGCCTGCTAGGTAATATAGTTCAAAGTTGGGGATTTTCAGGCCACCTTTGTCATAGGGTCTCTGTATTACTTCTAACGCCACTCTGTTCCTCCCTCCTTGCCACAGGAATCTCCTGCAGAGTATGTTTAGGTCTTTGAAGAACTGCAGGGGAATGTTGTAGGGGACGTTGGTGAAAAAATGTAGGAGTCGGGGCAACACCACCATTTTAAGAAGCCCAGCTCTGCCTGCCACTAAGAGCGGGAGTCTCCCCCAGAAGTCCATTGATTTTTCTAAGTTATCTTTGGCTCTAACCGTATTCAGGATGTGTTCGGTCTTAGGATCTCGGAGACTGTTTATCCCTAGGTATTTGAAGGAGGTGGGTTCCCACTTGAAGGCCAGGGTGGGGAGGCTTCCTTCTCTGACCTTGCATAGTGCTGCGAGGGGAAAAAGGCATGACTTTTCGTGGTTGATTTGAATCCCTGTGTATCTGTGAAACCCGTCTAAGGTCTCTAGTATGTATGGTAGTATGTGTTCGGGGTTGTTTAGGTAGAGGAGTGTGTCGTCTACATACATGGAGACCAGATGGGTCACTCCGTCTATCACTATGCCCCCGTCTCCGTACTCCTGCCTTAGGTATGCTGCTACAGGCTCTATTGCTATGATGTACAACATGGGAGAGAGTGGGCATCCCTGTCGCGCACCCCTATAGAGATGCATTTTTCAGAGTAAGTGGTGTTCGTTCTTACTCTAGCTGTGGGGTCAGTCTATATGCGTCTGGTCCATTTTAGGAAGGCGGTCCTATTCCGATCTTAGTCATGGTGGCGTGCAGCCAACTCCACTGGACTGAATCAAATGCCTTGCGTATTTCCCAAGCCTGCCATTTGTGCTGTGTATGACATGGTGTAGCTTGCGTAAGTTCTCCGTAATGGTTCGCCCTGGCACATAACCTGTCTGATCGTGGTGGATCAGAAGCGGGATCGCTTTCCGCAGCCTCCTCGCCAGCAGCGCAGTCAGGATCTTGTTATCTGCATTTAGCATAAATAGGGGCCTGTATGAACCGCACTTTTCCCCGTCCCTGCCCGGTTTCAGTAGGGGGATAATTACAGCTTCTCTCATGGTGTCAGGGAGTGTGCCTATTTCGTATGCTTCATTAAACATTTGGGCTAGGAGAGGTGCCAGTGCATCCTCATACGTTTATAAAACTCCCCTGGGAGCCTGTCCGTTCCTGGAGCCTTACCAGACGGCAGCGATTTGATGGTGGCCATAACCTCCTCTGGGGTGATGGGCTCATTGAGGGCATCAGCCATTTGCGTGTCCATTTTGGATAGCTCGATGATGTCTAAGACGTCCTCTATTTTGGTGTCTGTGGGCGACGGGTGGTCGACATAGAGGGCTTGGTAGAACCCGGTAAATGCCAAGTTTATCTCAGCCTGCATGTGTGCTACAGTGCCGTCCAGCCTGCGGACTGGACAAATGGGCTTTCTGGGCGTTTCGCGTCTGTAGAGCCAAGCTAGGAGCTTTCCCGGTTTATCCCCTAGGGCATGACTCTGTTCAATGTGTTTTGTGTAGCTGAGTTTTCCTAACTTTTCCCTGTGCACTAGGCAGGCTTGTTTAAGTTCTATCACTTTGTGTATGTGGATTGGGTCCAGGGAGGCCTCGGCTTCTAATGCCTTCAGCTCTTCCTCGGTGCGTGTTAGTGAGGTTACTATGGACTTCTGGGCACCGCCTATAGCTGCGATAATTTCGCCACACATGACCAGCTTGTACACCTCCTATGCTGTGCTAAAGCGTGGCACGCTCTTTTAATTTATTTGCCAGTAGTCTAGAGTGCTCTTTCTTATCTGTTCGCAGAAGACCTCGTCTAGCAGGGCTTCGCCTCGAAGCCTCCACGTAGACGCAGGCGGTCTGGGTGCAAGCACCGTCCAGGTGGTTATTAAAGGGGATTGGTCCGACAACACTCTGGCTAGGTATTGTGTGTCCCCAAACAAGGCCTGTTGTTCCTCGCTAACATGTATATAGTCTATTCTAGTATGGACAGCATGTGGGGCTGAATAGTAGGAGTACTCTCGTCTCTCAGGATGGTGTTCCCTCCATAAGTCTCTAAGCGCAAATTGCTGTGTTAGTGCTTTCAGTATTTTGGCAGGTGGGGAAGGGCGAGTGTGTTTGCCATCTGATCTGTCTATACGGGGGTCTAGGGTGCAGTTGTAGTCTCCTCCCCATATCAGAGTGCTATCTCTGTACGGGCCAAGGCGATTGTATAAAGAACGGAAGAAGACTGTGGCATCGTGGTTAGGTGCGTAGGTGTTGATTAGGCAGACTTCCTTTCCTTATATCGTGCCGTGAACCAGGGCCAGTCTGCCTTCATCGTCCGTTTTTGAGTGCATCAGTTTTATGGGTATGGTTGGGGCTATCCAGATCAGGACTCCTCTGGCGTACGTGGAGTACGTAGATCCTATCAGTGTCCCTCTCCATGTTTTGGCTAATGCCGCTAGCTTTTGTGCGTCAAGGTGGGTCTCTTGTATGAGGTAGATACCAACGTTGTTCCGTTTAATGAATGTGTGGATTCAGCGTTGTTTAATGTAGCTGTTCATTCCTCTGACATTCCATGTCATGATTCTGATTTTATCAGCCATGGGTTTCGTGTGGTCAATAGTTCGAGGGTGGCGCTCATGGCGATTCCTCCTTTGGCTCCGGCCAACTCCCTGGTTCACTCCCCCCCGAAATTTTAAACTCCCCTGTAACAAAAACTACCCGGCGGGGTTACCCCCGTTCTGACTACCCCGTTTCCGCTCCATTAGACATTTTGGTGGTCTCTTGGTGCCCTACGGGCGGGTAAAATATACCCAGACTACTTCTGGGGGCAGAAGATGTAGTTTCGGCTGCTGTCGTGTTGGGAGCAGTCCGTCTTCAGTGTAGCTCCTGTTAGGATCAGTCTTGCTGTTTCAGGATGTGCGTTCTGCTTATTTTGAGTGTGCATGCCCTTTTTCTGGCTATGAGGTGGACTGTCAGGTTGCGGTTTGCCGTGATTTGCGTTCTCTCATCTCAAGGTCAGGAAGCTGCTCTCCACTCGCTGGCTTCTGCCGGCGTATCGAACAGGTGCGCTTTGTTGTTATGCAGTACTTTCAATCTCGCTGGGTATAGGAGCATATAGCGCAGCCCTGCTTTTTTCAGTCTTGCTTCGGTGTGAATGAATTGGGCTCTTCTCATTTGGACCTGGAAAGTGTAGTCGGGATATATGGCTATCTTCGCTGCAACTCTTTGTATGCAGCCACCAGATCTTGAGAAGGCTAAGATAGTTTCCCTATCCCTGTAGTGGAGCACCTTTGCGATTATTGGCCTGGGTGGGGTTCCTGGGGGCGGCCGTTTGGTGAGAGATCGGTGTGTTCTCTCGATGGTGAAGCCTTGTGTTAATTTCCCAGCCCTGATTTCTTGCAATAGGAGGTTTTCTATATAGTTCGTGGGGTCGTTTCCTTCAATTCCTTCTGGCAGGCCTAAAATTCTGATGTTATTTCGGCGTGCCCACCCTTCGGCCTCGTCTGCTCTATCTTCTAGGTTTTTCACCTTTTGTGCCAGTACATCGACACCCTTCAGGAGCTGGGTTTTGGTCTCGGTGTTCTCACGAACCTGGACTTCAAGTGTCTCAGTTCTGCCCGCTATGGAGCGGACATCTTGTCGTAGTAGGTTCAAATCTATTGCCAATGTGTCTATTTTGCTTTCCATTGTCATCTGGAGTGTTTTGATGGCTTCCAGCAGCTGCAAATTCGCTGGTTCTGCTGGCATTTCTCGGGGCTCGGACCGCGCCGTCGTGGTGCCCGTGGTGATGGTGTCTGGCCTCGCTGATCCTCCGGCCGTGTAGGTCTCCATGGTGGTCTGTTTCTGTTTGCCTCTTGCTCCTTTTGTAGACATTACACCGTGGGCAGGAGGGCTTGCCAGTTTCCCTGGCGGGCTACACCGATGATGGAGGGGGTGCCCGGCCTGGGGGCTGGGCCGCTGCTGTGGGCGCCACGTGGGTATCTCACGGCGTTCTTCATAGTCCCTGGGGTCTGTGCGATTACGGTGGGTACCCAGGCTTTTTCTGTAGCTTTTAGTCTCCCTTAATTCCACAGTTCAGCGTGTGGGGGGACCCACGCAGCCAAGCCTGGCTGAACAAGTGTCACAATGGTCCCAGTGGTGTGCGGGTTCAGTTTCACTGCTTGAAGCTGTTTGGTCCCAAGCAAGTCCGGTGGGGCTGCTGCTTCAGGTGGGCTTCGCGCCACAGCGAGCAGCCCGCGCCTAATGTGCAGTGCTCCAGGCCTTTCCTGGTACTAGGCCCCGGCCTCTATGTCTCCTTGTGTTGGCAAGGGCCCACTGGGGGGGGCTTACGCCTCCCAGATGCAGTGGAGGCGGCTGGCCCAGTCGGGTCCCCCCTTCCGCCGGCTCCTCACATTATGGCTCTGATGATCTCTAGCGCTGGCTCGTTTCGCTGTTCTCTCCCAGTCTGGGTCCACCTCGGTAGGTCCGTGCACTCCCTCCGTTCGCACCGGGGCGGTCTGCCCTCGGGCGCCTCTGTTGGGATCTGCTGCACCGCCGCCCAAGGCGCGGGCCGGATTGCGGCGCTTCTGCCGCCGGTTAGAAAAAGGGAGGGTTTTGGGCCCGGTCCCAAGGCCACGGGGCCGTCTGGCATCCCTGGGCGCAGACCCCACAGCAGCCAGGCCCTGGGTGCAATCTTCTCAGCCAGCACCCGAATCGTCTTCCGGGTCTCTCCTGTGCTCACCGGGCCCTCCGAGCGTTTATGGTTCAAGCGGCCAGCGCCATTTTCTGCCTTCACTCTGTTTTCTGCGACACGGCACCCCGCCTCAGAGAAGAGTTGCAGCCGCTTGAGACTTCGGGCAATGCTGTCTGGTGTGTTTAGCTGCAGGTGTGCAGGTTCTCTGACTCCTGGGCTGCACAAAACACGGTTTTACAGCAATATTAAGGGCACATCTTGCAGAGCTCACTGAATAGGCGACCTTCTTACATGGTGGTTAGCCACGCCCCCCCCGTGCACTCCATACTTACGCCATTTTTTCTTACTCCAATGCGACCTCCAGTGTCCATCTCTCATAACTTGCTTTTCTTGGCCCAGTGCCTGGCCAATCATGGGCAGGTGTTTTGTATTTCACTTACCCATCCGTATGTTCCCACTCCCATCCTTTTTATTTTTTTTTTAGTTTTGGCTGACATGTGGTTCTTTGACAGATGCAATGCTACAAATGGGTACTTGATTTACACTTAAAAAAAACGGTTAAAGGAGCATTTACAAGCCTGCATAAAACCTGTTATTATCATTAACCATGTCTAGACCCTGCACTTCTCTATCTTGGTTTTCATTGGCTGCTGTTTCACTTCGACGAAGGCCTGCCTAATCGTCCTAACTTCACACACTGTTTAGGTATCATAGAAGTAACGTCTACAATCCTCTTTGATGAATCCTCTCATCAAATGCTTTGTTCTGTTGACACACAGTTTATTCCTTACTTCTTCTGTACCACCTTCAAGAAGTAGACCCCCTCTGCCACAAAGTGGATAAGTGCCAATCCAATACACTGCCCTTTTAATAGAACATTCCCTCTTCCCTTTGTATTTGAACCATACCACTACCCCCACGCCCCCCACCACCTTTAAGACTGTTCTCCCATGAAGTGTGACGATGCCTGCAGGGGAACCACCTAGTGCTTAAGTCAGTTACCAAACTCACAGTCTGGTTCAAACAGCTCTTACCTTCTTAAGTCACCATGGTGCTTGGTTTTATATTGTAAATGGGCAGCCCAAGCACACAACAGTGCTCATTTATTTACATACACGTAGTGCACATCATGGCACAAGTGACATTAGAGCATGAGGGCAAGGCGACTGAAAACAGATGTGGCAGGAGGCAGGCAGTCCATGAAGTGGCGAGAGTAAAAACAAGACTTTATTCCCTTCCTAAAACTGTTTCTTCACAAGATTGGCAAATGTGATAAATATAATCCCGTTCACTGCTTTTAAAATAAGGTGATAGAAATTCACATTCGTTTGAATCCCTAAAATGAAAAAGGAAGTTGTTAACTGTGTAATTCTGTGAGAAGGCTGGGGACCTCCTAGCTTGATTGGGGGAGGAGTGGAAGGAAAGGACAGCTACAACTACATAACCCGGGTGAATGGCAACCACACAAACCAGCTCAAAGTAGTAAAGGACAACAGTGTGTGTCTGAACGTTCAAATATTCCCAAATTAGTTTGGCAGTCTATTGTGCTACGACAATACTTCCATAGCCCTAAACCAGATGTCTTGGATCCGCATAAAGTAACATTTCATTTAAAAATATTTCCCAAAGCACTTCATCCACTAATGGTCACTGGGCACTGTACACAGCATAATGACAATCAACTAAATAAAAAAATACAATTGATAATACTAAATATCTTTCAGAAACATCCTCTTTAATCCCCTTTAATCAAAAGCAACAGCTCATCCTGTTCTGCATGACACGGCCTTGACAACCCATATTAAAGAGCACTAACATACTGAAGGAAAAGCAGGTTTAAAAGGTTGAGCCTTCTATTCTTTGGTAAAGAAGAGCAAGGAAGGCATAAGACACTGACGGAGGAGTTGCAGAATTGCAGTAGAGTGGAAGAAAAGGCTTAGGGCCTCATCACGAGTTTGGCGGTAACCCTTAAATTCAGCGGTAGCGCTATTACCGCCGCATTTAAGGGTCCGCCAGATCATGGCCTTGGCGGATTTGCTTATTTTCGGCGCTATTACCGCCAGCAGGAAATCCACCGTCGGTAATAGCGCACATTTTCCCAATTGGGCTCAATGGGGAATGAGGAATTCCCAAATGGGCCCAATGGGAAAAGGGCACTAACCGTTCCGCCCAAACCCGTGATCCGGTGCTAATAGCGCCGGGAGGGTTGGTGGTAGGGCTAATAGCACCGGCGGTAATAGCGCTGGCGTTACCGCCCAACTCGTGATGAGGCCGTTAAATACCTGCATATCCAACCTGAAGGAAGGCTACTTCCTATTATGCATGGATCGTCTAGTCATATGTTCTGTAGTTTTCCTCCTAGGCCAGCATGAGAGAGGACACATGCCTTGTAGGTCATAGAGCACAGCTTAAATGTCATTGTTAAGCGGAAGCAGAGTAGCGCCAATGAACCAAAATGAAAGTGTATGATCAAATGTGCATGCCCCAACCATCAGTGGGCAGTGACAACAAAGATGCATTTTATGGATCCAGCTTGGATGCTAGCAATTCTGTCACAATTGCTTTGTTACCATCAATTCTTGATGAAATCACTGGTTTTATTCTTCGCAGTGAAGACAGTTGATGGCCGCAAGCCATCACCCGCTTTGAGATGCAAACTTAAAGCATCAACAACAAAACCTAAGACGTGGACGGAAGAAAAGGGCACAGGGGATGGAAGGAATAACCTACAGAAAAGAGTCAAGTTTGATCCATTGATGTGTACTTTGAAGTACTTGAATTACAATGTAATAAAACCAGCTTCATTTACAGAGCAGTGATTTACTTCTGTTCAGAGGGGGTTGTCGCATGACACAAGGGTGCAGTTTGAAATTCGCCTGTAAGGTTGGTGGGGGGCGCGTTCTCGGTACACCCTCTCATGGCGCCGCCGTTTGATCGCAAGCAGGTTCAGCGCAGTCACTTTGCCGCAGCAGCCAATTTGGCATACACATTTTGGCACAGGAGCCTTTTTGGCATGGCTGATTTGGCACGAGGGACGTTTGGACGTGGCTGACAGCCACGTCTAAACTCCCTCACGCCAAATCCATAACCCCGGCATCCGTCCATTAGTAACCAACACATACCCATAGCTCATTCCGTTTTCCCCAGAAAAGCATAGAATGAGACCTGTTTGTTTGTTGGCATAAAAGGCCGCAGATTTATTCCACAATACACAAAACCAAACTGCACACATTTGTGGAAAAATTGTTCGCAAGATGCGGCGACTGCTCCGTGTCCAAAAGAACCTGCTTCCGCCTTTCCTTCCCCAAGAGTCCATAAGTAGGCCCAACTCTCCCCACCTTTGCGTCCGAGCCTCTCCTGCCCCTGCAGGCGCTCCTGGACGGGGAGAGTGCCGTTTCCTTGGGGGAAGCTGAGCTGTAGTTGTTCCTCCCAGACGCCCCTGCCGCTTAGGCTCCCAAGGGGCGCTGGGTCTGAGAAGAGCAAAGACCCTTCCTGCTTTCTCCTGGCCCCTCCGGAGTCTGTCTCCTGTGTTTGTCCGGCCAAACACCGCCACACCTCCTTTTCGTCCTGCGACGATGAGGAACAGGTGCTCCCGCTTGTTCTGTTCGTAGGGTTGGTGGGTGGGAAAACAAAACCTTCTCCTGGTGTGCAACGAGCGGGGGTCCCACGGCTGCAGCTGGATGCTGCCTTCCGTGCTGACCCCGATCGTTATAAAGGGGAATCCCCTCCCCTTTCTTTTGTTCGCCCTTTGCGGGCTTTCCCCCAGTTCTGCCGCGCTTTCCATTTCCCAGGCTTTCCTTCCTTTTGCCACCTTGCCCCGGCGCCTCCCCTTCCTTCCTGTGGGGGAGGCCAAAGTGAGGACACTGCCCGGGTTATCAGGGGTGCCTCCTCCATTTGCTGTGCCTTTTGTTCGTCGTCACTGGCAAAAGCATCATTCTTTGCAAATGCAGCACGTTGAGGTACTGTGCCTGTTAACGTGTTGCATTTGCAAATAATTATTTTTATGATTTGTTGTACTTGTATATTCCCTGTTGGTATGTGGAAAGGTGCGCTTGGTCCCCCTTACATTCTGTGTGTATGGTCCAACTACAGACATCGATTGTTATGGAATTAGTTTGTGATTGTGTTTCCACCGAGTTATCAGGTTTTTGTAACGAGGCCTATTGTGGGAAGGATTTGCATTGCACGCTGGTGGCATGCTATGTGTGTTTGAAAGGGGTCACTCAACCTGTGGAGCTAGGTTAGCGCATGACACGTGGGAAGACCTGGTGACTGCTGTTATGATGACAAAGTGTTCGGGTTGGTTTTTTGGGAATGACCGGCTGAAAGCGCAGCTATTCACCCAGACAAGCCTTCTGTTCATTAGTCACCCGCGTTGCATGAAACCCAGCGGCCTGTGTTTACTCGAGGGGGGTGCTTTCCAACAGAGGCACACCTAGACACTCACGCACCCTCACGGTCCCTCCCGTCTTGTTTCGGAGGATATGGACAAAGGGAGATCTATTGCACGGATCAGAGCATGCCCTGCCGGGTAGGAGGTGCATGGGCGCTGCGGTTCTGGGCATGTAGGGGGGGGAGCTCCAACCACGGTGTGTACTGCTGTTAGGGAGAATTTCCATAAATGGCTAATTTCCCTTACCTATTGAGTCCCTCAGCAGCTTTGCTGGATTTCTAGGATTTATTTTTTTCACCTGGTAAGAGTGTGAGCCTTTTTTCCCACTCTTACATGTGTTTTGCTGTGTGTGTTTTTACCATTTGTGTGATCTTGGGCTCTGGAGCCTCAACTACTCCATGAGCACCATTTTTGTGTGTGTTACACAGCACCCTCAGTGCAGTAACACAGGGTTGTCTTTTCAACTTCCCTGACTCCATTTTTCTGGGACTGACTACTGTCTCCCAGAAACATGTAAAGTTGCCATTAACTTTATGTAGGGGGGCGTGGCTACGAGGACGCGATCTGGAGGAGCTCCCGAGATCCTGAAATGATCCTGGCGAAATAGTGCATAACGACGTGCCTATGACTGATGAAAACACACATGTTGGTGTGTGAATGGACAGACTGCGCTTGGTGAACTTTTGAAATGCGTGGGAGGAATGGCGGAGGAGTTTTGTGCGAAAAGGATAAGGAGCGCCGGAGACGGAAGATGAAACAAAATGGCCGATTGACGACCGGAACAAAGGAAGGAGCAGGCCGCATGGTGGTCGGGCGATAGGAGCGGACTGTGTGCGTATTTGTAACTGGTGCGAAACGCAGGTCCCCTATGTTGGGATACTGGCGAGAATCGGCCTGTATTCCTAGAGTGTTCTACTACTGGCGTAGGCCTTTGGGCATGTGATAGAGGGCTGAGGCCGCACTACGACGCATCGAAGTAGCGAGACACCGTGCATGGAAAGCTCGGCGTGAGAAGCTCACAGAATTTGTGTGTGCGTGCCCCTCCCCACTCCGTGGAGCTGCCGGAGCGGGGCTTATGCGGCTACATGTGAAAGCACGGCCCATGGTAGCGGACAGGTCTCGCCTGGGGGTGTCTCGAGAGTGGCCCCCTGGAATATGCCCAGCGGATGCAGAATCATGTCTAATAGAACCGTGAGACTGAAGGCGAAGCAGCCCACGTTGGACGACTTCGCCAAGACGTCCCCGGGTCCGGAAAGTTCCAAGAGCAAGGATAAATTGCCTGCAGGCGGCATGCCTGTGACGGGCACTAACCAGGAGGTCCTGCTGCGATTGTGGACCTGAAGGCGGCCTGGGAGGCTAAACTTGAATTGGCCGTTACTGAGCTGAAAACGGCATTGGACCTTAAGGTCGGTGAGGTGCAGGAAGAGGTGAATTTACTTCGACAGGACGTCAGGTCTCTGGCGGAGCACACTGAGATCCTCGAGAAAGAGGTGAGCCCGAACACTGTGGATTGTGCCTCCCATGAGGCCGAATTGCAGAAAGTGGGCAACTTGGAGAACAGGGCGGAGGAGGCGGAAGGACGTGCCCGACAGAATAACATTCGCATCGTGGGCCTGCCAGAAGGATCAGAGGGCCACAATCCCGCGGAGTTCATCGAATCTATGCTGTTGCAGGAGATACCCGGAGGAGCTTTATCTCAGGGATTTGCGGCGGAACGTGCGCATAGAGCTCTGACAAAGAAGCCGCCGCCGGTAAACCCACCTAGGCCAGTAATTGCCAAAATCCTTAATTACCAGGATCGGGAGAGGATATTAGAATACTTCCGCAAGGGTCGAACGATCAAACGAGGGGTGGCAAACTTAACGGCCTACCCGGACTATACCCTGATGGTGCAGCGTAGTCGTATGAACTTTGGGACGGTAAAGCGGAGATTGAGAGAGGCAGGCCATAAATACATGTTGCTGTATCCAGCGAAATTGAAAGTCTTTCATAAACACAGGACTTTGTTTTTTGAGACTCCGGAGGACACCATGGGATGGCTCGACACGCAGGGATGCCCCCAGGAGTCTGACGTTCGGACGGGAAGAGGAGATGGAGGAGATAAGTAGTGCACGAGGAGGGCGCCACAAGATGACGCGGAATAGGATTCTGGGACTTAATTATAGTCATTTGAGCGGCCTTAGACAGAGAAGGCCAGACCGTTAAACAACATGTTATGAGCGCTGTGACTATTGCTGTTTTTTAGGGGAGCCTTGCAGAGCGGATCTCTTTACCCCATTTAGTAATCTTAGTTGAGTGGCCATTAGGGCGACTTCACCCTACTGACCTCTGGGCATTGGTTGGTGCTTGCAAGGCTAGATGTGGGGGTGCCTGAGCTCCATGGAAGGAGCTGGGCAGCAGTTGGGGAGTGTGGTGTAGGGGAAGGGAAGGGTGGAGGGTGGGGAGGGAAGTGGGGAGTTTGGGGTGTACATAGTTATGGGGAGTCCGAGTTTGTATATGAGGTCACAAGAAAGAGATAGAGGATTGTATCTGTATCGCGTGGGCAGGTGGGATTGGCTGCACGGAAGGAGGGAGGATACTTATGAGCTATGGGGGATCTTAAGATCGTAGCGTGGAATGTCAGGGGACTCAATAGTTACCTCAAGAGGAACAAGGTCATGATGTATTTGAAAAGACAGAAGATTGATATTGCACTGTTGCAGGAGACGCATCTGACGCGGGAAAAGCTGGAGCTGGTGGGGGAAGAAGTGGCGAAGTATTGTAGTGGGTTCTCCGTATTCTGCCTATGCTAGGGGAGTGTTGGTCTGGGTGGGACCGCACGTTCCGCTCCAACTTACACAGGAGGTGGTGGATACGGAGGGGAGGATGGTTATATTGAAGGCGCTGGTGGAGAATAAAGAGGTGTGCATTGTAAATACGTATGCCCACAATCAAAACACGGCGGAATATTTTAGGACTCTGTGTACCAACCTGGGTACGTGTGTGGGTGGGGCGGTTATTTGGGGGGGGGATTTTAATTGTGTGCTGAACCCCAGGGTAGACAGATCTGATGATAAGATTGATAGGCCCACCCCAGCAGCCAGGGCATTGCAGACGCTGCTCGACGACTTCGGGCTGGCAGATGTTTGGAGACTGAAACATCCTAATGGGGAGCAGTATTCGCATTACTCAGCCCCGCAACAACTACATACGAGACTTGATTATTTTTTTTCCACGCCAGATGTGGTGGTAGAGACCACCCAAATAGAATACAAAGCGAGGGTCCTGTCGGACCACTCGCCTCTGGTCCTAGGGTGGCAGTACTGCCACCCCAGAGCGCGCATACCGACGTGGCGCCTCCGTGCTGAGGCGCTCAAGGATCTGGTCTTCAGAGAGGATATCAGAGATGAGATTATACGTTATTTTGAAGAGAACACTGGCAGTGTAGACTCGGCGGGCACGCTCTGGGAAGCCTTTAAGGTGGTGTTGCGGGGTGCTGCCCTTGCTTAATCAAAGGGCCTGCAGGGTGGGGTCCTGACGGAATTAGGGGAAGCTGAGGATGAACTAGAAAGGGAGCTCAATAATGGAGGGGGGGATGTGGAGCTAGTACTTAAGCTACAGCACCGGTGTGCGGAACTTTGGGAAAGGCTCTGCAACCTTAATTATAAGAAGTATGTTGAGAGGCAGCATGCAGGTGGGGATAAAACGGGCCGCCTCTCAGCGTGGCTATACAAGAGTGAAACCCCTAGGCCCCCGATTAGGACGATAACCAGAGAGGATGGAGAGGTAGCGGACATCCAAGAAGGAGTCAATGAGGCATTCTTGGATTATTACAGGGCACTATATGAGGACAAAGGGGGGGGCAGCCGAGAGGAGATAAGGGAAACTTTAAGAGATATTGGATTACCTAAGATTAATCCTGAAGAAAGAGAAAAGCTGGATGCACCGATTACTTTGGAAGAATTGGATGAGGTGGTGAGGAAGCTGCCCACCAGTAAGACCCTGGGAGCGGACGGACTTCCTAGCAAATTTTATAAAGCATATAGGGAGGAAGTACCCCCCCCCCATGCTAGAAATGCTTAATGAAGCGTTTGAGGTGGGCCGGTTGCCGGAATCGCTTAGAGAAGCGGTCATAATACCGCTCCCTAATCCCAACAAACAAGGGCATAGCTGTGGGTCCTACAGACCCTTGTCAATGCTGAATTAGGACGGCAAGATATTGATGGCGGTCCTGGCTAACAGACTGCAGAGAGTTATTAGTAAATTGATACATCCGGACCAAACAGGTTATGTCCCCGACAGGAATATAACCCACAACCATAGGCGACTCCACCGGGTGGTTGAATGGAGGAACAAGAGCGAGGGTGAAATGGCGGTTGTGTCCTTAGATGCAGTCAAAGCTTTCGATTCAGTCAGGTGGTCGTGGTTGCTGGAGGCCCTGAGGGAGTACGGGATGGGGCCGGGCTACATTAGGTGGGCGAAGTTGCTGTACAGTGAGCCACTGGCTAGGGTTCGCACAGGAGCGGTGATATCCGAGAGGTGGCAACTCAGCAGAGGCACCAGACAAGGGTGCCCCTAGTCCCTGATGTTATATATTTTGGCCCTGGATCCCCTGGCAGTATACCTTCGGCAACAATATGACATGATAGGCATCAAGGTAGGTAGAGAGAAACACCTAATATCCCTGTATGCTGACGACTTGCTATTATATTTGAAATATCCGGAGGAAAATCTTCAATATATTCTGGAGGTAATGGAAAGGTATGCGGAACTGTCTGGCATAGCAGTGAACCCCCAGAAATCCAGCATATTCCCATTGGGTAGCTACGGAGGAACCCTTCCGGAGCGGTTGCCAGTGCTGCCGATACCATGGGTGGTTGGTTCCTTCCGCTACCTCGGAATAGATGTGTATCACACGGTAAAGGAGGAACATTTGCATAACACCGAGGTGGCTGTGGGAAAAATCCGTAAAAGCATGAAGTTTTGGGAGAAGCTGCCGTTAACAATGATGGGACGGGGGGCGATGCTTAAAATGGTGGCCCTGCCTAGGCTCTTGCATTTTTTCAGCAATATTCCGTATATGATACCTAAGAAGTTTTTTGCTAAACTGAATAGTATGTGCAGAGACTTCCTATGGCATGGCACCCGGAATAGAGTGGCGCTATGGAAGTTGCAGAATTTCCATGAGAGGGAGGGTATTAAGCTGTCTAATTTTGTGGCCTATTATGTAGCTGGTCAGTTGCAGTATGTAGTCGAATGGCTCTCTGATGAGGCAACTCCCGAGTTTAGGCTGTTTGGACAGGACTGTACTCCGTTTTACCTGAAGGAAATTATTTGGTTGCCTAGTTCAGAAATGAAGGAGCGCCCGGGAATGATTTTGCTGGGGTGGAAGATGTGGCGTAGAGTGTGTCGAATGAGGGAGGACCCATACCCGTGTTCCCCGCAGGTGCCGTTGGTTGCTTTGGCAGGGGGAGACAAGCAACTAAGGATAATCAGGACCTACTGGGAGTCGGTCGGGCTGGTTACATTGGGGGATGTTTGGCAAGAGGGGACCATTAGGGATTTTGAAGGACTAGGGGAAGAGGCGGGCTTGCATAGGGGCCAGTATGTCACGTACCTAAGACTGGTGCAGAATATTTGTAAAATCTGGCCTGAGACTGTATTGGCGGAAGAACCGGATGCCACTATGGGGACAATATATGACATATCAGAAGGGGGCATGAGATCTCTAGATTGTATGAGATGGTGATGACCCGGGTCGGGAAGGAGTTGACGCATTTGAGGTTGGATTGGGAAACTGAGGTGGGAGCACAGATGGAGGATGGGATGTGGGAGCGTGCTATGGGATACCACAAGAAAGTGTCAAGAATTGCTAGATTACAACAAATACAGTTGTATATAACGCACAGAGCTTATATGACCCCGATGAGAATATCTAAGTTCGGAAATGCGGGACGACAAGCGTGCCCAAAATGCGACAAGGAAAATGCTGATATGACACACATGTTTTGGTCTTGCCCAATGATTGAGAGCTTCTGGGGAGAAGTGGTGCAAAAACTAGCGGACAAAGGGGTCACGCTCATTGTAGACACGGCCTGGGCCTGCCTGTTTGGAGGGTTTCCCAGACCACGGAAACTTAAACATTTTGGGAAATTGAAGGACTTGGCATATGTGCTCGCAAAACGGAGGATTGCCATGGGATGGAAGCAGTGTTATAAGCCACGGGTGGAGGTATGGTGGCGGGAATTGCAGAAATGGGCGGAGGCTGAAACGGTGGTATGGCAGGAGGCATGTAGCATGAGTGGGGAAGAAGAAGTGGGTACCCTGATGGCATGGAGCGTACTAATAGAAGGACTGTTTGGAACAATAACAGATTCTGCAGACTCAGAAGGAGGTGATATCCTACCACACGTAGCAGATACGGAAAGTGAAGGACAAACAAGCTCTTGAGGGGGGAGGGATTGGGGGAGCAGTGGTTTTGGCTAATTGATGTTCATGTGATTGTTGCAAAAAGCGCTGCCAGTTTGGTTTGTATTGTTTGTTTGTTTTAAAAATTAATAAAAACCGTTAAAAAAATAAATAATAAATTTAAAAAAAAGGATGCCAAGTGTTAATTCATTAAAAACATTAAAATGCTTGCAGAATGAGCAGGATAGTGGTTTCTTGTCACGTGAGTCAAGGATGGAAATAGGGCTTGAACTTGGAGTTCCAGATACGAAAGTGAATGCCCTCACTCCTGTTGCATTCCCAGAACGAGATTACTCTGCAAGCCCAAGTACAAAGAGAATGTCATGGCAGAAGGGATGGGTGATGAGAGATGCTGGGCTAATTGGGTGGTATTGCAGCCTCATGTCCTATCTACTTTCACATGGGTCTTGGCCTACATGCTGCTAATTGAACGGAATGTTACAGACATGGCACAAGCGTGCCAAACCAATTGTATTAGTCCATATAACGAAGGACCATATAGCTTAAGAAACTGATGAAACACTGTGTAAATGATTTTTCTTAAATGACACGTATGGAGAGGTAGGCATAAGTTGTCCACCGGATATCGGGCAGCCAATAACAAACTTACCTCCTATATGACTGTATATCTGGATGTGTCTCTTAACCGATCACAACACTTGATAGGTTTTTCATTATTGCCACATAGCATGATGTCATTCTGACGCATAAAGAAGGATATTATTGTTTTTTTTTGTGGAAATCACTGAGAATGAGCATATGTTCACTGATGTTCGTTGTAAACTCCCTGTTTTTGATTATTGCTAATAAAACAGCAACTTGCAAAAAAACTTTATGTAGTCTCTTTAAACTACAGACCCAGTACACCCCATCTTACATAGAGTATTGGAAAGGGTTAATTCGTATCCCTTTTTGTCTTTGGGCCTCATTACACGGACAGCGGTGGACCAAAGTGCTATTAGCACCTTGGTCCATGCCGGTAAAATACCGGCACCGCCTTGGTGGAAAGGGGAATTACCGCCCTATTCCAAGGTTGGTGGGGCGTTAATTCCCCCTTCCCCCATTGCCCTTCCCCATTCCCATTTTTGCCCCATAGAGCATAATGGGAATGGGAAAGGTGCCAATTACGGCACCGCAAATTGCGGTACCGTAATTAGCTCCCTGGTCCCTTTGCGGGTTGGTTTTTAACGCCTGCAAAAAGCAGGCGTTAAATTCTTCAACCCGCAAAGGGACCTCGTAGTAAGGCGGTAAGGATTTGCCAGCACCGGTAAACCCTTAATGCCGTCCGTGTAATGAGGCCCTTTGTCTCTTGGAGCGCTGTTTCGCTCCCTTTACATTAAGACTTGGCTGATGGCAGTGGTAACTACCCAAACTTTTCTACCGCAGTTATATTATATAACCATGGTATTGTTTTAGCTATTATATTAGCCTCGAACATGAACCTGCTTGACCAAATACATTTTATTTTGGCTCCAGCTGGGTTTAGTCACCATTTCTTTTTGTTAAAGTCTTTCTCGTGTTCTTCTCTGAGCGCCAAACCGGGGGTGATTCCTTTGTTCGCTGTCTTTTCGCGGGCTTCTGCACAGAAGCCCTCCTTAAGGCACCTGAAAGTCTGGGTAGGCAGGATGTGAGGGAGGGGTCTTCGGACCCCTGCCATGGTTTCCCTTGGCAATCCAAGTCGCACTCTTGTCTGATTGGCTAAGGGGACTGGCCTTGCCAGGCCAGCCGCCCTGCTGTGTGATTGACAGCCAGGCTGTATGAATGGGGGAAAACTGCATAAAAAGCAGGTCTCTGGAACTGGAAAGACAGAGTCGCCATTGGAATGAAAGGACCAACGAGGAACTGGCTGAAGAGGACCCCTACAACGACTGAACCACCCGGTAAAGCCCTGCTGCAGGTCCGAATCTCCAGAATCCGACGACAGAGAAGATCCTCCAGGAAACTTCTTCCCTTGAGCTGGTGGGACCAACCAGTTCACCCAAACTGTAAGCCAGGATCCCTTCTCTGGTCGAATTCGCTGTACAGAGCTACAGTGAGCCGGATAGCCAGGAAGGTCGGACCCTGCTTGGGTTTTAAGGAGTGCACCTTTTATTCAATGCTTTGCTCGGCTGCTGGTTTCTTCCCTGGGTAGTGCAGGGACCTCCAATCATCCAACTTCTGATCAGTCTGACAGTCGCTTCAGGAACCGTGAGCCTGCAGGAACTACCAGGAACGTCTGCCTCAGCTACAACTTCCTCTCCGTTTTAAGGTATTGTGCAAACCCGGTTGCTCGTTTCGTTCAGACGCAGGGAAAGTGTTTGAAATCTTTCTCCAATCCGAGGGCTTGTCCTTCCCTTCTTTTTAAACTAACTTTTCTACCAACCAACCTCGTCCGGAAACCGTACCACAAACTTTATAGCGAACTACCCTGAACTGTGTGACCTTGAGCAAAAGACTTTTGACCCATTGACTTTGGCCCTAGGCCTTTTCTATCTGATCTCCTCACTGAAGTTCCTCTTGTTCAACTGCCCTGAGTACTTACCTGTTGGTTTAATCTAATTTCTAATACCTTTTGTCTTTCCCTCCCTTTTAAATTGCTAGAGTGCCATTTTGCTCCCACTTCATTTTTGTGAGCTTAACTTGTCTAGGATTTAAGGGAAGTGGTGTGGTGTATTGAGAGTGTGATTTTGAAACTGCTTATAAGGGTGTAATGTTATACAACCGAAGAGTGAAATAAATGTATATTTTTTTACTTGAAAACCTTGAGTCGGTATTTGCCTGAATCATAGTAATTGCTGTCCTTTGTGTAACTATTTGATACTGCTCACTTTCTTTTGAGATAAGTCTGGCTGCGAAGCCATCACTTCCACTTTACTGTGTAGTACAGGCTTGTACCAAAGGTGAATTTGTACTGTCACTTGTAGTCTTAATTGTGTGTGGTGTTCCCAAAGGGGACGGAATATAATTCTGCCTAACAACTGCCTGACGGGGAAGCCCACGAAGCCCACGTGGGGCTCAGAGGGATATGCACTCGTAAATCGGTGGGGGTTGAAGAGCAGCTCAGTGGGTGTAGGGGCCATGGGGTCGTGAAATGGCCGCACATGTGTCATGGGGCGGGAGGGTTGTGGGGAGGATGGCTGTAGACCAGGATATGGTCCTCTTGAGTTCCTGCCACCCAGGTTCTGCCACCCTCTCTGCCCATCTGCTAGAGTGCCCATCATCTTGTGTAGCTTGAAGATGAGGTCACCAGGTCACGGTGTGCCTGGTTTGTGCCCTACTGCTGGGGGTGGTCTCTGCTATCCTTCCTACACAGATAAGTGGTGGCAGTGAGATTAAGAGAACCAGGCCCAACTAGCTTCCCCAGTCACTGGAAGCCCTCCCCAGCTCAGTCTTCGCTCTGAAATGCTAATTACATATCATGAATATTAACAGCCGATAATGATCGCCTAGTTGGGCCCATCCAAGGTCTGCTCAAACAATGCAGACCCAACAGGTCTCTTGCTCTGTCTTTACCCTGACACTGTGATGACCATACACGTGCAGAGATAAATAGCAAGTGCTCTTGGCTGGGTTTATATAGCGGTCTCTGTTACAGTGCCGATGGTTTCATGGCGCTTGTTATGCTTGAACTAAAATGGCGCTGGTGGGCAGTGCATTCTGGGAGCGCTCGGAGCCATGATGGATATTTACTTCATGCCGCAGTGAAAAGCTGCACGCATTTTGCTGAGAGTTAGATTCACTGTGCTGAAGAAAACATGCTTTCCAAACTTGGTATGCAGTCAAGGACATTTATGGTGGGAAAGCTAACTTTGTTATGTCTTGTTATGAGCTATGGGACTGTTTTTCGTGGTGCTTGTTTTTAGAGGAGGGAGGTACTCTGCTCCTTGAGGGTACTGTCGGTGGACCCAGCTGGCAACCAACGGCTGCTCATCAATGCGCAAGTGCGTTGCCAGAAGGTTTGAGAAATCGCCACCCCTTTTCGGAGTGTGCATATATGCGGAACCCTGCGGGTGGTCAGGAGAGACTTCAGCCGGAGGGGGACGCTTTCATCCGGCATTCCTTTGGGTTGTTGTGCTCTCGGCCTGGCTGTCATCGGGGTCTTCCAGCCGCTTCTGGCGAGATGAGGAATCCAGTTACGCTCACGGTGATGTATTTCCTCTTGAATTCTTTGCTGCTTCTGTGATTTATGTCTATGTTTCTTCTGTGATTTATTTCTATGTTATCACTGGTTGCTTATAAGCTTTGAATAAATAGCCGTATAAGTGCTCATTATTCTCTAAGAGTGTGTGGTTGCAAGTTATTGCATCCTTCTGCGTTCAAAGTATTGGCTATGTAATTACATTGGTGATTTATGATTTTCCGTGCACTCTGGGAGAGCGCTGTAAATAACAAACGCTACCACTGTCTAACATAATGCACTCGCGTGCTGACTTAGGAAAGATAAAAGCTTGAGCCTGCTCTTTGGTGTTTCACAGTCGCATCGTTGAGTGCTCAACTAACTGAGCTACAGCCAACAGCAGATAATGAAGACTGTAGAGTCAGCCAGCAACAACTGTTTCCCACGCTCCCAGAGGCCATTCCGCTTGTGGTATGTGCTATCTAAATACCATCTAGTTACGTGAACCACGTGACTGTTCACGATATGAAGAGACATTTGGCGGTATCTGCCGGGAAAGTGCAAATGCTATGTTTTTGATTGATAGATATTTTATTTCTATCGCGCTCGTACACAAGTGTGTCAGAGCGCGACAAGGCAAGGGAGGGGAACAAGGGAGAACAAAACAGTGATCTTACTAGGCCCAGTGACATTGAGAACGCGCATGGGAGAGGGGGAGGGGAAAAGTGCATGGAAGGGGGGAGAGGTGGAAAGTGCGAAGCAGAGAAGAAACAGATAAATAACAATAAATAAATAATAAAGGCAACAAACAGTGGTAATGCAGCCAGCAATTTGCAAGTGCTAGGATTAAGGCAGCAGACAGGGTAGGTCTGATAAGTTCACGAAGAAAAAGGGGGGGGCTGTATGGGTACAGATACAGACCCCAGTGCAAGGGGTTGCCCGGAGGCAGAGCGGGAGGGTGGCAGGATGAGCAGGTACCTGGGCCCAAAAGACAGAGGGTGCCAAGAGAGAACAGATCAGCAGGGGAGAGGGGGAGCGAAGGCAGAAGAAAAGAGGAAGGTCTTGAGGTGCTTCTGGAACCGGAGATGGTTCTCCTCAAGTTTTAGAGTGGCAGGGAGGCTGTTCCAGAGGGAGGCCCCAGCCGAAGACAGAGATCTACCCCCCGCTCGTTTCTTAGAAAAACGACTGACCCTGAGTGAGTTGGAGGTAGAGGAGCGAAGAGCTCGAGAGGGGAGGTATTTGCAGAGGGCTAGCTGAAGGTATTTTGGACTCAGGCCCCAGAAAGACTTGTGGATAATGCAGAGGGTTTTGAATTTAATCCTTGCATCCACTGGGAGCCAGTGGAGAGATTTCAGAGCTGGAGAGATACGAAACCAGGGCTTGAGGCCAAGGACAAGTCTCGCAGTCCTGCTCTGGATTAGTTGCAGAGGGCGGAGAGTAGAGGCAGGTAGATTTAGAAAGAGGCTGTTACAGTAATCCACGCTAGAGAGAACCAGAGCTTGAGATACCATGAGCTTCTGGGGGAAGGAGAGGAAAGGCAGAGTACCTCTGAGGAGGTACAGTCGGAAATTTGACTTTTTAGAGACCTCAGAGATGTGGGCAGAGAAGGAAAGGGGGGAGTCAAAGATGACCCTGAAGTTCTTAGCCTCGCAGGTGGGGGTAACTTTGACAGCCAGGTGGTACCTCGGTAGGTTGGGCTGCTGCTGCGAAGACCTGTATACCGCCTGCAGGCAGCAGGTGTAAAGCATGTTGCCGAGGTCCATAATGTAAGTAGGAGTGATTTGTGTAGTGTAGCACACCGAGTCCCATGATCCGAGCACGCAGAGACAGTGGTGTGTGCTCCCGGTGTACTCTGCCCAAATGATTAACTGAAAGCAATGGCGCCCTGTGCACAGACATGGAGGGAAACGTTAGTGATTTTGGGGGAGTCACAGATTACTCCGGTATGTAGGCGCTTTACAAATCCAAAAATAAATAAAAATCACTGGTGTATTATTTTGCAGCTATTTTTTCAAGTCTGAGTTTGTTTTTTTAAATGTTTTTCTTTTGGTTACAGTAGCTCCTTCATGAATGTAGCAGTGGGATGCGTGTACGGAACATGTCCCTAGGCTTGTTGCTTACAATGCGGCCAACCCCCACCAAAACATCCTGGCGCCAGAACATCCCAGCTGGAACTGGTCGTGCTGAAATGGGCGTGCCAAAACAGGTTCTGCGGCCAATTGGCCAGGCCAAATCGTCCTGCTCCACGCGTTCTAGTGTTTCGACCCGTCCACCAATTGTCAAGAAACTGCCCTGAATGACTACTCTTACCTCATCGGAACGTGTACAGTCCTTTCGCGTGATATGCTAATCTCCGTCTGCACAGAAGAGCAGGATTAAATGTATGTTTGTAACACCCACTAAAACATACAACGTGTTTTGCGTACGCGGCTCAGAGTTCTGAAACGTGATGACTGGGTGTATGAAGGACGTGGAGAAGAGAGAGAGAGAGAGAGAGAGAGAGAGAGAGAGGGGAAAAAGAGTGTGCAGAGAAAGTGCTTGACTGGAAAAGGATACGCTGGCTACAGCTAGTAAAAAAAAATACGTTATTTTATACTGAATGCTGGTACCCTAACAATGGCATTTGCAACGTTTGTAGCTTTTACACATTTATAAATAGTGACCTTGTGGTGGTGTCGTTGGGTCTCTCCACACAAGTGCCCTGCAGGCCAGGCCTTCACTTGCTCATTACATTAATACACAAGACAGGGAATTCCATAACCTCTCTTTATTTCCCTCTCCAACATACTGACTCACAGGCTCTGCTAGCCCTTCCTCCTGTTCCCCCTCTCCTTGTCCTTGCCTGCCTCCTGTTCCCTTAAGGTGGCACGCTTCTTAAGGTGGGCTGGCTGCCATCTACGTCACAAATCCCCCCCCTTGCTTATCATCTTTGTAGGGGTTGATCTTTCTTCTCCTGCGTTCTGGAGGCTGTGGTGCTCTTCTCCTTGGCCAAGTTCCCTTTTGCTGTTTTCCCCTTCTGCACCCACGTCGAGGCCTTTGTGCCCTCCTGGCAAACTTGCCCAGGGTGAGCTCTTCCTCCCACATCGTTCGTGCTCGTGATCTCTTCTGTTGTGTCTCCTTGATGTAGTCCTCAGTTGCTTCGGGAGAACTGACATCTTCCTCGCCCTCTGTCGCTTGCTGCTGTTCCACATCCTTCTTCTCCGTTTGCATTGTCCTCTCTGGCATCCTTAGCGGCCTTTCAGCCTGGGCGCCCCTTTCTTTGACCTATCCTCTGCTGGCATTTGCTGTTGCTGATCTCCTTCTCTTTCTCTCTCTGTCGTTGGGGGGTAATGTCAGAGCATTGTTCTTTGCGTCTCCTTTCTGTCCCTTCAAGCTCTTCACCCCATGCCCCATGTCTTTGGTAAGCTGCTGAGCAGCCCTGTTCTTGTGTTACTATTTCCCGTTTCCCTCATCCTTTGCGCTGGCGGCCTTGATGTTCAGGTGCCGCTGTTCTAGAGACTGAGAGGTAGGTTTGTTTCCCATCCCCCCCAGTACATGTGCTGTGTGGTCAGTGGATGATAGTCGTCCTGGAGACTTGTGTTATGGTATCGCCCTGTGTTCTGATCGGTTTCTGTTCTTGTCTTGGGCTTTGTCTTTCCAAAGTCGCTCGATGATGATGGTACCTCACCAGGCAGTGGAAGGCTTGGATTTGGGTGTGGTGCCTCCTTTGTCCACTTACTCGGCTGGGCATGTCTGATTGGTAGCAGGTCATTCCGTGTGCTGAGTGTGCCTGTGCTGAATCTTGCCCCCACTCTCTTTTCTTCTGGGTGGCCCCATTCTCTGTGCTGTCTCTGTGTTGTAGTGTTTGTGGGTGCTCTTGCTTGTGCTGCTTTGTTGGTGTGGCATTTCTTGACAAGCGCTTGTCTTGTTGGTCTTGATGGCTTGATTGTGGGGGGTCTCTGTGGGTGGCCGCCTCATGCTACTTCTCCGGTCGCCTTGTCGGCCATGCCAGGTTGTGTCCTGCGAGCTTTCATTCCTGGCCTGTGCTCTGGTTCCTTGATGGTGGCTCACTTTGTTCGTTGACCCTCCTTTGCTTTCCGGTTTTGTCAGCTGCTACACTGCGTTGGGTCTTTCTCACCCTGGCGCGTCTTCTCAGCGGCCTCCGTCCACTTCTCCTGGTTGGATCAGTCTCCCCCTTCACCGGGTCTCTCCTTCCCTTCTATGGCACCCTGTAGGTCCTCCTCACCTTTAGGTATGCTTGCCTCCAGCAGTACTGGGTCTGCCTTCTCCTACGCTCGGTACTTCATCTGGCCCTTTCCTTGGGCATATTCTTCTTTGGCCCCCTCCTTGGGCGATATCTCCTGTGGCCTCCTCCTTGGGCAGTCACTCATGTGGCCCCCTCCTTGGGCAGTATTCTTCCTTGGCCCCCTCTTTGGGCAGTATTCTTCCTTAGCCCCCTCCTTGGGCGATCTCTCCTGTGGCCCCCTCCTTGGGCGGTCTCTCTTGTGGCCATCTCATTTGCCTTCTCCAGTGTTTTCGTTACATCAGAGTCATCAGGATCTCCCCCTTCACATGAAACTCACGTTTCTGCCTCTTTGTCGTCTGTTGTTCTTGCTTCCAATCTCTTTTCTTTTCTTTTTTCTTTTTCAATTTCTTCTTGCCATGTTGTTTCGTTTACGTTGCTCTCTGCTGTGCACTTTCCTTCTTCTAACCTTGTGAGCCCCACTGGCGTCCTGATTTTAGTGCCCTCTGCAGGTCACATCTTTCTGCCGAACGTTTATTCTCTGTCCTTTGTGCTCCCTTTAGACCATCTCTTCGCTCTCTTGGCGTCATATTCTTTGTTTCCTTCGCCTTCCTGTGTCTGTTGTGCCTGTGGTGGGCACATCCTATGTTGCTGTGTGTGCTACGCATGTTGCCTGTGTGAATGTCTCCTCCATTAGTCTGCTGGGCTGTTTGGTGTAAGGGTGGTCTTGGGGGAAGCACTTCCCTGGTGGTTTACTGGGTAGTCTATGTCCCAGGGTTGTTGAGTTGGTTGGTACTCTTTCATTCTTGGGGCCTGTGCTGGGATGCACGTGGCTCAGCTGTTGCATGTGCTCTCCTTCCTCCCCGCCAGAGCTTGTTCCCTGTGTGCTGCTGTGTAGGAGGTTTCTTTCGTGTTGCAGTATGGTTGTCCTCTCCCCATGGACTCTTCCTCTCAGTCGCCTGGTCAGCGAACCTTTTGCTTCCACCTCTGTGCTCAGGTGCTGTGTCACTATGTCAGCCTCATCCTCCTCCCTCGTGGGCCTTTACTACCTCTGGGGCCGTCCTCCTTCTCCCATCTTGGTGGATGTGTGTGTCTTCCTACTCTTCCCTTTGCCTTTGTGTTCACTTGGCGTCTCTGTGGGTCTCCTAGATTCTGGTATGCCGTTGGTTCTCACTTGCGCTGTTGGCACACCTGTGGTGTGTTGTAACTTGGCAATACTTGTTCTCTGGTGCCCCTTCACTTTGTTTCCTTGTGCACTTCCTTGTACGTGCTGCTAGTTTCGTGTCACGGTACTTCCTATTGCACCCCGCCGGCGTTGTTGTGGTGTGCGTTGTCCCGATGCACTTGTATCCTCTTCCGTTTCCCCCGCAACGCACGTCGCCGCTTTGGTGTGCCACTTCAGCAAGGCGCTTGATCTCCCTCGTTCACGAGGGGAACACGTGCTGTGGGGGGTGGCCGGCATTCCTCCACCCCGCTCATGTCGGGTTGCTGCCAGGGTCCCCAGGAGCACCCAGGTGCTATTAGCGGATGTGCCGGACCTCACCCTTTGATGCAGCACGTAGGGTGGTTACGTTTCCTTCAGGCGTGGGATCGACCGCTCATCGCCAGTTGTTTTGGTGTGGTTGGGTCTCTCCACACAAGGGCCCTGCAGGCCTGGCCTTCACTCGCTCACTACATTAATACACATAATACACAGAGACAGGGGTACGTAACCTCTCTTTTTTACCCTCTCCAACAGACTCCCGGGTTCTGCTTGCCCTTTCTCCTCTCTCCCCCCCCCCCTTGTCCTTGCCTGCCTCTTCTTCCCTTAAGGTGGCTTTCTCCTTAAGGTGGGCTGGCTGCCTTCTACGTCACAACAGACCTCATAATTATTTTTTTTCCACTGTTTTTGTCTGAACAAAAGCAATATCAGAATATCAGCATGTTCGAATATTACAGGAAGACGTTTACATGGGGGCTCCTCCCCCAAAGGGAAAGAGTTGTTCTTGGTTATCCTTACTATTCCTCTTTGAAAGTTCAAGCAATGACCCAAAATGCTTCTGAGTACTGCTCATGCGCATACATTGCACAAGGTAAAAATGTGCTCTATTCCTGGCAAATCACCTTGGACAGCAGCTGCACTCAACAATGATGATCATGAATCCCATAGCTAGGGGCAGTCATCACACATGAGGAATGTTGCCGCTTACCTAACATCTTAACCGTTTGCTTGTGGTACTTCTCTCGTGTTGCAGTCGGAGGCCCTTGCACCCCGTGTCTAGTCATCCAAAGCTTTCTGCAGATTAGCCCGTACAGCAGAGTCAAGCTGAGCATTGGCAGGAAGAAATATATGGTGGAGATCCAAGTCATTGTCTGGAGGAGGCCTGTGTGCACCGAGTGCTCCATGTGCTTGCACTCCTTGGTTTCGTCTGCTGGGGTTCCTTCAGGATGCTCAACCCCAAAAAGAAGCAAGATGGGGCCCGCCGTCAGTAAGGCAAAAATCCACAAAAATAATATCACCGTCCTTACACGGCATTTGGTGATCATCGTTTTAGCTTTCAGGGGAAAGCATATGGCGAGATATCGCTCTACACTTAAGGTAGTTATGTGCAAAATAGTACTGTAGGTACAGGTTTCGCTCATGTAAAAAATAAGCTTGCAGATAAAATCGCCAAAAATATATGGCCTGTATTTCCATAGTCTATATAAATCTGATGGCATGCCCAGGAAAATAAGTATGTCTGAAAGCGCCATGCTGGACAGATACATGTTCACGGTGGACCTCATGTCTTTGTACCTCGTAAAGACGAGGATTGTGAGGAGGTTCCCAGTGACTCCCACTACAAAGAGGACGATGCAGACGGTGGTGACAGGAATTAGCACTTGATCTTCAAATAGAGCTGTCGGAATCCATTCTGCATTGCTGGTTGTCCAGTTCTCCAGTAGGCTGTGATTCTCTGCAAAATCCATTTCTGGTCATGGGGATAGTGTCCCAATGTCATTCATGCTATAGATGGTACGAAAAACGACTGGCCCCTTAGACTTCCTTCTCGAACAATCTGGCAGAACTATACCATCCTAGAACTCCTAAACCTTTCGGGAGAAATAGGTCTACAGCTGCTGTTCGAAGCGTGACAGCAAAGCGTTAGGTGAGCAACACGACACTCTAGGATTTCTTGGTAGCCTTCGAGAGAGAGAGAGAGAGTAGTTGGCTCGTCTGGAGCATTTGGTGTGGAAAGTGATTCCTTTTCTCTGAAGGTGCCCAGTTTTCAGCTTCAGCGTTGTCGAGAAGATTAACTCACAGAGCAGCCTTCAAGCGAGCGCATTTTCATCTGCTGTGGAGAACGCCTTGGGTCGGAGGGCGGGAATGGTGCAACCATCAGCAGGCCAGCGCGCGTGTTATGCTGCTCCATTACTGTTTGCAGAAGGCCCGAGTATGTAAGTCCCTCCAGACCTCTTTTTAGGGAGCCAAGTGCTGCTGCTTCTAATATCTTTCAGCCATCAACTTATAACAGGAGGAAATAGCCCACCCCCTCTCTGTACCATCAAGTCAACAGATAAGCAGCGAGGCGCAAAACTCTGGCAATCATCAGGACGTGCTGCAGAGTGAATTTTACTGGTTCTCTGGATTACAAAGAATAAACATAATGTTCTTGTCATTAATCTTACACCCACTGTCCGTCCCTCCGTGCCTAATGCTAACAGCACTTCCCAACCGCCCCTCATCCAACCGAGAAATATCGATGAGTGAGTGCACATTAAATAAACATCAGCTCTTGTGAAGTGGTCTGAAGGACACTGCTCCATGAAGGACGCTGTGTTTTGCTGCAGGCACCATGTATAATCGTGCTTTGGCATTTTAGTGGTTAAGTTAAAAACATGAATAAGGCGAAGCTAATCGACAGGCTCATGAAATGTGGTTTCATTTTGTAGTATTTAAACATCAAGGCTGTCTTCATAAATGAATAATTTCTCTTGCAGCGTGGTAAAACGAGAGGGAGAAGATTAAACATGAGCACGCATGCATTAGGCATCATGTAAAGGTACACGGCTTCACTTTAAGAAAGTGAAACCATTTCCCCATGCTTTACTTTCTCTTTGGTATGTTAAAAAGAACAGCATCGAAAAAAACAGGTTTCTCCTAGTCTTTCGACTTTGTTGCCACTTTTGGTGACATTTTATAATTGCGCAAAGTACATTACTGTATTGCACAACGAGGTCCTTCTGTTTTCTGGTCCTAGCCATCCCTTAAGGATTTTTTGGTGACTGGACAGTGTGCCTAGGAACTGACTGGTGGCAGCAGAAGCTTTTTCTTGTTCTTGTTACAACTTTTTACTGAGTCATGCTGCGCTTACTGTGTTTGGCTAATGACTCTGGGTAGTGTCCACCATGGCTGTGCCACGAGGTCATTTGTCTATTCCTTTGGCCATCTTGTCCTTTGGCTTTCCCCCTGGTCTTTGTGACCCAGAATTTCCATATTTGGACATGCAGTTGCCCGCGAAAGCCACTTCTTTCACAGGCTACTGCAGGTCAAGTGTGTGATTACCCAGGAAGTGGACTGGGACATTCTGGTGCCAATCCACACTACCGGTGCCAGGTTGGCTGGTGTGCACAAGATCATGAGAGCCACAGTGGTCCCTTATTGGACCAATGCTGGTGTGCTTGAGTGGGGCAGATCGCCTCATTGGCTGACCCGGTGCAAGCACTCGCTAGACTTTGAGAGATGAGGAGGGGTCCTGAATGCAGACCAGCAGGTCAGAAACATGTCTGAATCAACCTGTAGACAGAGTCAAGTATTCAGAAGAGCAGAGCAGATCCAAGGACTATCCAGAACCGTGCTGAAGAAGGTTGGTACCCTGATTGCGCTGCTGTACTAGTAGAGCCCTGCTTTGCGCTCCATCTCAGAAGACCTGCACAGGTGCTTTGAACCTTTGGAGTGGTGGGACCAATCACTTTCAATGCCTCCTGGTTGCCCTGCAAAAGAGCCTGTTCGGAAGTGTCCCCGGGCCATTCAGCTCAAACCTTGTCCATCATGCAGGAGCGTCGCCATGTTGAATTTTGACTTGAAACTTGGGGGAATCCTAACTTGTACTGTATGGCACCTTTCAACTACATTTCGTTGTCCTAGCTGCTTTGGGCCATGAGAGAGAAGCCTGCATCAGATCACAAGAGTTGGGTGCCCCTGCGTCACTGGGCGACAGTGACAGTCGCTGAAGGCAGTTTTCCTGCGTTTCTTCTTGTGCCCTGAGATCAGCTGCACCGGTGTTTCCTTTGTTGTTCAACCGAATAGAGAGATTCAGCTCCTGTTGCAAACTGGATCTGCATCTGCATCTGCACCCGCAGGGCCTATGCACTTAGAAGCCTAACTGAGTGCGGGAAATAGAACCCCGGACAACCCTTTCCAGACCTGCCAAGTTTGGACCAAAACCGAGCTAAGGGCGGTGAGTACTGAAACCACTTCCCAGTGGCCCCTTGTTCATCCATACCGCTTAACACATCGCTTGTGGTCCTCTCTTTGGCTTTGGTAGCCACCGCTTTTTATAAAGTCCTACGAAAGTTGGGAATCGTTTTGTTCATCGCAGCAGATCCTGCCCTAACTCTTGGAACCTGTTTTCACCCTTCATAATTCTGTCCCTAATTTTCCCAGTTCTCTAAAAAGGCACTTTGTGACATTTAAGCACGACCGAACGGTTTTATTCACGCATCGAACATTGAGCACTAGACTCCATTCATCGTAGGTTTGGACCTATAGAGTTAGGGTTTTTCACTTCTGAAGTTCGTCTATGATCTCCAAGTTACCGTGAATTGGTCTGGATACCTTCCATGGCGTGTCCCCTGTTTCACTAACAAGGGTGGCCTCCTAAACATCTGTCTATCAGGCCAGAGTTTAGAAATCCATTTTAACAGCAGTCAATACCAGTAGTTATTGGCTGCACTCTGAACATTCCGACTGGTTGAGAGGAGGTCAATAATATCCATGTGATAATAATCCTTACTGGTTTAGGATTAAAAAAAATCCCAAAACAATGTAATCCAACAATAATCCTAGAAAACAGATTTGCAAACACATTATTTTAGAATTACTTGTGGCTTATTGCCCTCCAAGTGCCCATCTTTCTTGCTTGAGTTTAAATCTAAAAATATTGTTAATAACAATCAAAAAATATAATCCCTATGAAGCATAGCATAAACCTCTAAATAGGGCTAGTTAACAGCACAGCTACTCAAACTGTACTCAAGAACATTGTGTAATCATTGAAACTGAAAGATGTGATGAATAAGAAATATTTTTCTTTCACTGCTAGTATTGAATTCATTTATAAAACCAATTGTAGACCTTGTATTGTTTGATTTCAAAGCGCAGGAAGACCCTATTGGGTGCACTTTAATTTCCAGGAGATAGTATCACTTTCTTGTAAATGTAACCCCTCGAACCAGCCTGCCTCCACCAGCGCCAACACTCTCACCTCCTCCAAATTTTTAAATATTCTTAATCCCCCATCATCTCCTCTCTGCCAAACCCCTCTCTTCCATACAACTCCTCTGTCAACCAAACTCACCCTTCTTTTGCCAATTAATTTTGCACAAAGCTCCTCTCCTGCACTACAATCTACTCTTTTCCGTTGTCAACCCACGATTTTTCCTCTACCCAACCCCTCATGTCCAACCTGCATTCCCATCTCTTCCTTGGCCAAACCGTGCTACTCCACAGCCACCAACAGCCTTTTGTCTGCCACATTCCTCTACTCCATTTATTTCTGCCTTAGTGCTATCTCCGTCTGCCTCCTTCAACCCCTCCTGCTCCACTCGTACCTCTCACTCCCCTCTCCTTTCCCACCTACCCAGCTCTCCTCTTATACCCCCAAACCCTCTGCTCTCCTCCAACCTCACTGCTCTCCTCTCTCCCTTCCAACTCCCTATCTGTTTGCATAATTTGTCTTTTGAAAGCCTGCAATTTGGTCAACTAGTTTTGGTCTACCTACATTTTACCTTTTTTTGCATTGGGCCCTCCCATACCCCTGCCCCCTCCTCCGACTCTCCTACTGCTACATACATGGATTTATTTGGTCGAATCAACGAACATTGGCCTGCCAAATGGCAGAATTTCAAAAGAAACGCTTTAATAATGGTATACCCCCCCCCACGCCAGCCGCCTGCTCTCCTTTCCTCTCTGTAAGGAAGGCATGGTATCAACAGTAAGACAGGCACGAGTGACCACAGTTCAAGGGTGTTTAATGAACTCCAATTGAGTATGAAAAATGCCTATCAAATCCACATCTAAGGATGGGAGCAAGCTACAACCATCAAAGTAAACATAACACAGTCCTAGTGGAGGAAACAATGTTAAGCAAAAGAAAAGTGTTCAAGAAATTATATGTCAAGATGTTCAAGCCGTTGGCTTCCTTTCCCCACATTTTCAGCATGGCATAAGGCGGCATACTTGAGCTTAGCGCAGTCTATGGCTTCCATAGCATGAGGGTGCAGTTCAAGACTCCAATATCATGGCCTTCTGTGCCAAAGTCTCTTTGCCGTTCAAAGTCTCTTCTTTCAGAGGGCCTGATGCAACAAACAAATAATAAAGCTCCTTTCCTTTAAGGATTCTCCTGCGTACACTTTTCTCAGGTGATGTACTGTTCATCTCGGACCTCCCTCCGCCGGCTCAGATCCACTTTAACACAAAGTTTGTATTTCACATATACACAATTTTCTTAGGATTTCCATGTATCCAACTTCTCGGGTGATTCACGATTCACCCTGGATCCCCCTCTGCCGGGCTCAGATCCTTTCTAACACAAAAGGCCTCATCGTGAGTTGGGCGCAAACCCCGGGGGTATTACCGCCGGGGCTATTAGCCCTACTGCCAAACCCCCTGTCGCTATTAGCGCCGGATCACAGGTTTGGCAGAACGGTTGGTTCCCATTCCCCATTGCACCCATTCAGGAATTCCCCATTCCCCATTGGGCCCTATGGGGAATTTTCACGCTATTACCACCGGCGGTATTAGCGCCGAAAATCAGCGAAATCGCAGCGGATTTGCCCCCAGCTGGGGGAAAATCCGCCAAGCCCATGATCTGGTGGACCCTTAAATGCAGCAGTAATAGCGCTACTGCCGCATTTAAGGGTTACCTCCAGACTCGTGATGAGGCCCAAAATCTTCAATGAGTCTCCCTCTGCCAGGCTCAGACCAATGTATCCATTGTGACACAAACTTGCTTTACACAAAGCTTTCAATTGATCTGCCTCTGCCGGGCTCGGACCAACTTTATCCATTTTGCCATCAACTCTCTTTACTGTATCAACATCGAAGACCTTTGATTGTGCACAGGATTCGGCTTGAACCCGTTGCAGGACCACTTCAATTCACACTCCCTTGCCACTCTTTTGTCAACTCTCAGCTGGATACCTTACAGAGACCTTCGATTGAGCACGCATGCGATGCCGGACCACTCTGTCAAAGGTATCGTATATCTTGGTTTCAAATTTCAATCACTCATCTGCAGTTCAACTTTACAAGCATTGGTTATCGCACACGTTTCATACAATGTTCGTTCCAATGCTGCCGAGCCAAAATGCAAAGTGCTCTTTTGGTGTAAAACAAACAGTGATAACGAAGCGCACTGAATGTCTCCTTGCCTCCTTGTGATGGGAACGTGATGAACTTCCTCGCTCTGTGAACAGTAAATTGTACAGAGATGACACAGAGCGAGGTACCATGTGTTGCCATGATAAATGCCCACGTTACGTGGGTCATAAACTATGTATTATTTTAGCAGCCAAAGCTGTTTTGAAGTGCATTTAAGGCTGTCTGTTCCCCATATGCATTGCCCAATTTCTTTGACTGTGCGCAGAGATAGCTGAACTTGGGTCTGCTTCAAGCGAGAATCAACACTTATTTGTCTTCATGACTGATGTTCTTCATTTATTTGCAGTAACTCAGATTTGAGACTTACAAATGGTGCCAAATGTGGGGCTATCTTCCAATGACTACCCATCGCTTTGCGAGGATGGGGTGGACGGACTGAGACCAGTGAGTATCGGGGGCCCCTGCACTTAGGAGACACTGCACTTAGGAGACACTGTTCCTTGCAGTCTGCTACTTGTGATCTCTGTTCGCCACTTCGCCCAGAGGTCGTAACGGCGAGATTCCCGGACCGTATGCTGCGTTTCGCTTTTTGGTAGACCATCCAGCAACAGAGGGGTTCGTTTTGAATTGATGAGGGGAGTGATTTTGTTTTGATCAGGTGAGTTTGTTTCAAACTGGAATTGTTTGGTTCAAATATTTAGCGCAATATATTTACCAGGTAATAATCATTGTTTTTGATAATAATGCCTGGGTTCAATAAGTTGTCGACTTGTTGGGCAACGCTTTGTTGTAAGAAAAGACAGCGGAATGACTTAGAACATAGTCAGCCGGCGCCGCCGGAAGGGTCACCTGCATACGAGATGTACATAAAGTTTGCATTAGGAGCTATCGTTTTTAACAGTATTTGGCATCGCCAGACCAAACATGAGGCGGACCTTGAGTAGCCTAAATTGGGAAGTTTTGAAATAAATCAAATACAGTATTTAGAGCTAATGTTATTGAGGAAGAAAGCAAGGCCTGCTGCCTTTGACGCAGCTAGGGATTGGCTAAAAGAAGCCACCCAATGCCTCAAAAGTAGGGAGAAATTTGCACGCAGACACATTACCCAAGCTGAAAAGGCATTAGTGCACGATCAGCAGAAACAAGAGGAGGCTATGAGGGGAATGGATAGGGGGTTTCAATTAGAGGTACAGAAAATATACCTGTAAAAAGAATTGCATGCATCTGATGAATTAATACATAAACTGTTGATTAAAAGACGAACACCTCCTACTGCACCTCCTCCGTATGTTCCACCACCCAGTACCGCTAGGATGGAGAAAGTATGGAGAAAGGCTTTACAGCAATGGGCGCAATTATATATACAGGAAGGCGATGAAACAGCCGATTCAGGCTCTCTGACCGATCACAGAGGTGTCCCTGAACAAAAGGTATTAATAGAACAAATGGGACAATACTTAGCTCAGATTTGCTAAAAGCAGGCGTTTAAAGTGCAACCCGCAAAGGGACCTCGTAATCAGGCGTTAAGGGTTTAACGGCACCGACACCTTTTACGGCGCCGTTAACCCCTTAACGCCTTGGTTGTAATGAGGCCCATTATGTTGCATATATTATGGTAATATACAAATGCACGTTTTCGAATGACACTCCGCCAGCCTCATTGTCCCTCGACCTAGCATTGCTCCTTAATGAACGCCATAGGCGCCAGGCTCATAAGTTCACACTTACCTGATGCAGACCATGCTGCAAGAAGATCCAAGCCCATGTGAGGCCTGGACGGGGCTACTTTACCTTAGGGACTATTTTGTTACTCGGGTGTGGTCGGGGAGGAATACCTACCTGGGACTACTTTGAAGGCTATTTAAACCACGCCCGAAGAGCAGCACACGCTTCGCGTTATTCTGCATCCAGCAGCGTAATGTTCACCGTGCCAGCAGCAGCATCCAGCCTGCTGCCACGCCCGCTCCGAACCTGGAGCACCTAGAAAGAAGGAAAGAAGCAAAGGTTAGAACAAGAGTATTACCTGATTTCTTACCTGATTCTGGATTCATCGCATCTTCAAAACAGAGGAAAGACTTTGTTTTAAACGCGTCGCATCGCCAGCAGCAGCGCCGCGCCATACTCACCGTTCCACGCAGCATCTCTTCGATCCGGCGCTGTCACTATCCTTACATCGCCGAATCCCGGCACCTAAGGGGGACAAGAAACAACAAGGTGAGCAGAGAGGACAGACTGAGACAATCTCCTTAGCCGCCATATGCTTACCTGATTTTACCGCCGGAGGTATAATTCATCAGCACGCCACATCTTCTTATGCCGCACCTGTAAAATAAGGAGAAAGCAGCAAGTTTAACCCTTGGCATTATTTACCGGACAGTGTTGGGTAACACAGACTTTTACCAGAGCGCTTTCAGCTGTCAATCTTCAAAGCTGCAAGATAAAAGAGGAATTGGACAGGAGTGAACTCCAGACATTTTGAACTCTTACGAACTATATACTTACGGCTCTTTCCCAGGACCTTTTGGAGTCAGGATTCGTCTACAACTCTTCCAATATCCTCAGGCCAGTGAAGTAACTGGTCATCAACGCGCCCCTGCGTGCTTCGCAGGATGGAGGGCTCATCCTTCAAGAATATAAGGTGAGATTGCTGAGAGGGCGCTTCAGAGGTGATTAGTGGGGAGGACAGTGGGGGTGCTATCACTTGAGTCCACAAGTGGCTAAATCCATCTCTCCACTTGTAGGAGAATATTTCTACGGGTCAAGCTGACAAGATTAGGAGGGCAGATCCAGTCAGTCATCGCTGCACTACGCATCACGTGGGTGGAGGCTGCAGCAGTCCGGGTCCGACCGACGCCCCTGTGGGAGCCAGGTGAGCGTAACACAAACACTCTTAAACAGTCTATCCCTGACATTAGGAAGAACCCCACAGGGTTCTGTAAAGAAATAGAGTCTGTATTGAACTTGAAGTTTTCACCTTAGGAGACAAAGGTGGTCATTACGACCCTGCCGGTCCAGTAATAATGGTGCTGGTAGGCTCACCAGCACCATTATTACCAGACCCGCAGAGTACAAGTTTGTGGGCCGGATGCCCTCCCGCCCACCAGGTTTGACCTGGCAGATGGAACGGCACCCGGCCGCAGACTTTCAAGGTAGCACGTTATAACGTTAGTTATTAACGGTACAGGTGCTACCGGCACCCCCATTCCCATTGATTCCTATAGGACTCAAATGGGAATGGGGATTTACCATTTACCCGCACGTGACTTCCAGAAATGCCGGGGTCGTATTCCCCCAGTGTTTCTGGAAAGCCAGGTGCCTGTAAATATTGCAAGTCCGCCGGCAACCTGCCGGTTTTACCAGCGATGTTACCGCCGGACTTGTAATGAGGGCGATAGACTTGCAATTTCCTGCCATCTTGCCGGCAAATTTATGGAAACAGGTTAGGTCTGTAGACGATGTACCTGTTATGGGCGATACCTGTGCTGCACTTGAAATAGCTGATAGGTCAAGAAAGGCTTGCGAAAAACCTCCACAGAACATATTGATATTACTGAATCACAATGTAACCAAACTGAAGACTTTGGTGCCCGAAAAAAAAAGAATCATTTGGGACAAATTGACCGCATGCATGCAAAGGAAGACAGCGAGAGCCACAGAGTATTTTAACAGGTTTGAGTTAGTAGTTTTGGATTTCAGTGGTCAGAATTTGAGTACGGAGCCAGGAAAGAGATTGTTTGTTGATACATTTGTACATGTGCTATTCCCAGACATTCATTCTCAAATCACGGACTCTGAAAGTGCATGGTAGACTAAGTCGCAATCGGAAATTCTACATATGGCCCAGTATTATGAGAATAGGGTGAAGAATGAGAAGGAGAAGATTGAAAAGCAAAAGGTTGACTTAAAAACTACGGTGCTCTTACAACAAATTGTAAGAGGACCACGCAGAGGGAATACTCAACAGAGAGGACAGTTTACCCCGCAAACAAGGATTGTAAATATAAACCAATGGGCATATTGAAAGCAGGAGGGCCACTGGAGGGCACAGTGTCTGATCCTCCAGCAAAAGGCAAATGGAATGCCCAATAGAAGGTCGAGAGCATGTAGCAATGGCATGCAAAGACCGAATAGAAATCAGTTTTCCCAAAACCAGCAATATAACAAAATTACAGGGACCCAAGATGGGCAACAAAATATTCGAAGCACAAATGTTTTTGACAATGCAACACACACATATTTTACAGAATAGTTTACATCCGATGAAATTTTGTTTCGCTAGGACAGCCCGAAGCAGGGTCTGGAACCTACTCCTATCCCCATAGACCAGAAAGGACCCTATGTAAAAATGAAAGTTGGGGATAGGGCGCACACATTTCTGCTGGACACAGGAGCTCAAAAATGCTCTTTTGATAATGTAAAGGTTCCAGATATTCCCCTGTCAGGGCAACAACATTTATCAGTAGGGTTCTATGGTACCCCAGTAGTAAGCCTGGTCTCTAAACCAGTGACTATTTCTTTAGGATTTTCACTGACTCATGTCCATTTTTATTGACAACCAACTGCAGTGAAAATCGGCTGGGATTGAATTTATTGAAAAAATTGCACGCAGTGATTTACTGCTCTCCAGATGGAGTATACTTGACTATTTCTCCCCAGCTGAATTCCACCTCATAATTCATGGCTTTGTCTTTACCTAGTAATTTGCACCAGGTACCTACACATTTATGGGCGATAAATGACAATGATGCAGGAATTTTAGATGTTCAACCAGTGCACATAGTTTTAAAAACTGGTATTACATTGCCTTGCATTCCACAGTATAAAGTTTCAGTTGATGGTGAGCAATCACTTAAAAGTATTTTTTCTGATTTAATACATCAAGGTGTGATAGAAGAAATCTCTGGTAGCACATGCAATATCCCTGTTTTGCCTGTTTATAAGAAAGGTGATAATGCTTTACCCTACTGTTTTGTTATTGATTGGTAGTAGCACCACATTTTCCCATTGTTCCCGACATGAACACAATTCTGACTATGATTTCTGATATGGCAACATATTTCTCAGTAATTGACCTGAAAAATAAATATTTTAGCATCCCCATTCATCCAGATAGCAGGTACTTGTTTGCGGTCTCGGGGATGCTCATTTACTTTCACACGAATACTGCATGAATACACTGAGAGTCCTAGCATTTACAGTAGGTCCCTTAAGGAACAACTGGATATGCTGGAATTACCTTCTTCATGCACACTTGTGGAATACATTTATGACTTACCTATTGCTGCAGATTCAGAGAGCGCTTGCAAGGAGGGTACTATTTTGTTACTAAAGCATCTAGCTGATAATGGTCATAAAGCCTCTTTGAAGAAATGTCAGTATTGTCAACAGGAGGTCACCTATTTAGGCTATCTCCTGTCGAAGGAGGGAAGGCGCCTTGCACCTGAAAGAATACAAAGCATCTCTGAAATTGCGATACCAAATACACAGAAAGAGGTTAGGTCTTTCTTCGGGAGGGCTTTCATTGCAGGCAATGGATTCCTAATTTTTCACTTTTGATCAAACCTTTACTGACATTAACAAGGAAAGACGTACCATTACCTCTACCTTGGGATACGGATTGTCAAAACACTTTTGATCTGGTCAAAATAATAGCAAGGAGTTTGTGTTGTTTGTGCATGAGAGAGATGTATGTGCTTTGACTGTTTTGATACAAGAACATGGAGGAAGGAACAGGCCATGCGGCTATTTTTCCTCCACGTAAGACCCTGTTGCATTTGCTTTGTTGAAATATCTCAAGGCTGAGGCCGCTGCTGCCGCCGCCTCAGTTAAACAGACTGAAGGCATGGTTTTGAGTCACTCAACCATTATGGTCTCTCGCTCGGTAGATGTACTACTGAATAGAATGCAAATTCAGCATCTCACATCTGCCCAGCTCACGAGATACGAGCTAATATTATTTGCAACTCACATCAAAATTAAGAGATGCTGTTCTTTGAATCTGGCCGAACCTTTACCTCCTCTAAACGAGGACAGTACTAGTGACACGACCCACGATTACCTTTGTCACTGAACAAGACACCAAAGGAAGAATTGACTTCGGTGACACACCGTTGCCATCCCCTGATGGGGAAATATTGTGTGATGGTTTGTGTTTCAAACTCCCAAACATCACTTCTACCACCACTTATGCAATTACTACCTTAGACACAATTATTGAATGTAGGAGAATTCCTCACAACTCTGCCCACGTTGCAGAAATAATTGCTTTGACTAGAGCGTGTGAGATATCCCAAGGGCTTGGAGGGAATATTTATACTAACGATTAGTACGTCTTTGGAGTAGCTCACAACTTTGGGAGATTATGGACTGAGAGGGGATTTTTAACTTCTCATGGTGCTAAAATTCAACATGGTCCATTGAAATGCACAGCACACCAGAGGGTGACTGACGATATTGGGAGCAGGAATGCATTCACAGACAAGATAGCCAAACAAACTGCCACCGACACGCAATCAAGAATGTATGTGTTGGACTCTTCTAGGTGGTTTGCTGATACTGGGATGATGGAAGAGGGCATTAGTAGCGTGAAAGAAATTCAGGCCGAAGCCACAGCCGAGGAGATTTAACTATGGGGTTCTGGCCCAGCAGGGTTGGATAGTGAGGGTTGTTAGGATGATCGTGAGAAACAGAGATGGATGCTGCCTAAAACCTATGTAACAGCTGTAGTTACTATGGCACATAGGCCAGCTCACATTAGTGCCAAAGGTATTTGTAAACATCTAGACCCAGTATGGAATAATGACAACATTCTCAAGATTGCTGAACGATTAGTTTAGAACTGTATGATCTGTCTACAACACAACATTGGAAAGGGACCACCAGCATCTAAGGGTAGTTTTGGACCTCCTTCCATCCCATTTGAAGTCATCCATTTTGACTTCATTGAGATGGAGTGATGTCAAAATTATGAGCATGTGTTAGTAGTGATATGTGGATTCAGCAAATGGGTTGAGGCTTTCCCTTTGAAAGATAATTCTGCTAGGTCCACTGCAAAGGTCATGCTAAAAGAGTACTTTCCAAGATTTCGGTTGCCTAGAGTAATATGGTCCGATAATGGACCTCATTTTATTGCCGCCATCATGCTACAGGTATGTGAGAGGCTACAGATTAATAAGCGTTTCCATTCCGCCAGGCACCGAAAGGGTGCTGGTTTAATTGAACGCCATAACTTCCACCTTAAGAACAAGCTAGCGAAGGTGTGTGCACACAGCAATCTGAAATGGCCCGATGCCCTACCAATAGCACTATTATCTATGAGAACCACTGCCCATTAAAAAACAGGACTTTCTCCCTATGAAATAGTGATGGGGAGACCTGCTAATGTATGGAATGCACCTAGGCCTAAGAAATTGTCAGACATCGAGTATCCACTATTGTCTGATTACTGTGATCAGTTAACTAAAAATATGCACTTGATTCACCAACAGGTTCATGCCGCACTGCCTGACAAATACGTGGGCCCTGCTCACCACATTCGACCTGGTGACTACGTATTAGTGAAAGACTTTGAGCGGAAGTCCAGTCTTGCTGCTCATTGGCAAGGTCCCTATCTGCTGCTACTGGCTACTCAGACGGCTGTTTGAATGGACAGGAAGAAACACTGGATCCATGCAGCACACCTGAAATGAGTGCCTTTGCCCTATGATAAAAGGGAGATGGAGGAGGGTCAAGATCTCGAAAACAAGTGTGAGCCTTTCAGTGATGGCCAATGTCCTGGTCCTGAGACCAAGCAACTTGATCGTCCAACACTTTCATCACTTTCTTTGGATATTGATCCTTTGTTCACGGATCACTCTGTGCCTGGAGTGACCAGGTACAACCTTCGACCACGGAATTAGCTAGAGGATGACATTTTGTAGTTGGGAAAGTGTGGTAAGAATACTGCACCCACAGGAAACCAACAATTGTTCCCTCTATTCCCCCCAAAGACGCAGAAATGTTTGTTTGGAGCAAGAGGGTGGCTGGGAAGAGAAGACTAATAAACATTGAATTGACTACAAGAAGATTACAATCAAGATTGGCCACGTGGTCAGGTGCCACCCACGGATGAACTTATTGAGTCTGTTTCAGTGAGGATTCTTAAAGGACACTGAAAGACTATGCCACTGTTTGGGGAATGTATAAACGAGGACATGGAAAGTATCGCCATTGGACAATACAAGTTTAATGGCTATGGTCCAGAACTATCATAACTATTGTAGCATCAATTATGCTCGTACTAATACCTGTGTTATGGTTTTTAGAAAGTTCACATCCTCTCAGCATACTGTTACCTACGGTCAACTCCACTACCCTGTCACCTCTCTACATGCACTCACATACTCTTTGTCCCCTTGATCTCGAACACAGGGAGGGGTACATCAACAACAACCTCATCCGTATTATGAATGATATACATGTTATCCTAAATAGAACAAATTGCTGGGTATGTTTGCACCTCCCACAGCATGGTGAGAAAGGTTTAGGTTGGTATATATATTTACTCCCATTGTCAACTGCTTGTTAGGCTTCTTTTAGAGCTCTATTCTTTGGTAAATGGAATGATAGTACCACTGGTAACTTTGATCGGACAAACATCAATGAGTTTGATAGACAAGTATTGCTGCCTCTAGGATGTTCTGTCTTTGCTAATAAAAGTACAACCAATGTTGCCTCTACTAAATATACAGATAAGCGATCTCAACCCTACCAATCAAATATATTATTTAGAATGTCACCAGTAGGAAATAGGGAAGCAACTCCACCATCCTACACCATCAACCATGATCCTGATACAGTACTATTTTGTCTAAAGAAAGAAGGTTCACAGTATATGGGTACACATGACAAATGTATGCACACTGCAACTTTGATAAATGAGACAAGGCTCTTATACATCGGGGGACCCATTTACTTTGTCTGTGGGAAACAAGCGTATCCATGGTTACCCAAAGATTGGCAGGGAACATGTTACTTGGGGCTACTGCTGCCAGGAGTATACATAACATCAACTGAAGAAATACTGAAACATCAACCTAGGAGAGGGATTGATGATGACACAGCTCTCTAGATATTAGGGGATGTAGCAAACTCCAAGATTCCATTGTGGGGACGAATAATGCACTCTAAAAATATTAGGAAATTGACCAGAGTATTAGAGAAAACCCTTAATGAAACCACTGGTATAATGTTTAATATGATGTTGGAACAATGCGCTGTTAGATTATTGGCTCTTGAAAATAGAATCGTCTTAGATGTCATGTTAGCTGAGCGTGGAGGAGTTTTCAAAATGGTTGGATCATCATGTTGCGTTTGCATACCTGACTCCTCCCCTACTGTGTTCCAAGCTATCAAAAGATTACATACACTGAGTTCTGAAATTCATGTCGATGAAGGAGATATTGGGACATGGGCTTAGAATTATTTAGAACTTGGGGTTGGAAGATATTCTCTGCACTTGCTGGAGTGATTTTGTTCTGTTGCTGTTGCATACTGTGCCTACCGATTTTCGGTTCTTTACTACGTAACTGCTGTTCTAGAGCTCTGGGTAAATTGAAATCGTTACCTTATTCCTCTATTGATATAACTAATGCCTTGATCATGCAAGATGTGGAAATTAAACAATGTATGGCTATCGATATATGTGATAATGATGAATGTATGACTGCAATGTGTTAGTTTAGGCTAAAAGAAGGGTTTGTGAAAATGCATCCATTCTGTGTTATTCTATGTTAGCCTACGCGCACACATTGAAGTGCGCCATCCAGACTCCATTTTGGTTTCTTTGCTCGTGAACTGGATTTTCGTGTCGCATGCAGAAAATGAACAAAGCCGAAAGGCTGGTTAATGCATCTCTTACCAGCTTCAAGCCTTGAATAGGCAGACACAAACAGAGATAAAGGGTTATTTATGAGTCTTCCTGTCTCCTGCTTTCCAAAGATAATTGCACAGCTCATTTTAAGAAAACATGATGTACCATAATGTACCATGCACATTCTAGAGAGGAAATGTTAATTGAACTGCCGAGCCAAAATGCGTAGTGCCCTTTTGGTGTAAAACAGACAGTGATAATGAAGCGCAAAGAATGTCTCCTTGCCTCCTTGTAATGGGAACGTGATGAACTTCCTCACTCTGCTAACAGTAAATTGTACAGAGACGACACAGAGCGAGGTACCATGTGTCGCCATGGCAAATGCCCATGTTACATGGGTCATAAACTATGTATTATTTTAGCAGCCAAAGCCAATTTGAAGTGTATCTAAGGCTGTCTGTTCCCCTTGTGCATTGCTCAATTTCTCTGACTGTGCGCAGATATAGCTGAACTTGGGTCCGCTTCAAGCAAGAATAAAGACTTGTTGTATATTTGTCTTCGTTACTGGTGTTCTTCATTTATTTGCAGTAATTCATATTTGACAGTTACAACTTGTAGACTTCTCAATTGCGAACATGGCGGCTGCCATAGATTATTCACAAGGAAAGTGTCCTCTCATAACCTGGTCTAAAATCCCACTGTAATATGCTAAAGGCTTGTACCCCAATGTAGTCCTCTGTGTAAGCAATGCTGTCATGACTGTCCCGTTTGTGCGTGAAACCAAATAAAATTCATCTGCATAATTGGGAATTCCCAAAACAGGGGCTGTACAAATTGCTTTTTTCAGCTCCTCAAACCCTTCCTCCATTTCCTCAGTCCATTCTATCCTTACTTTATCCACTTGTGCTTTCTTTGAAGCTTGCAATAGAGGTCTCGCGTATGTACTGTAAGCAAACACACAGGCTCTAAAATAGTTGCATAACCCCAAAAACTGTTGCATCTGTTTCACTATATCTGGCTTCGGTTTTCATAATAACCTCAGCTCGTTCAGGTGTCACCTTCATTCCTTCATGTGAAATCAACTACCCTATGCATAACATCTCTTCTTGGCAGTACTGCAGTTTCTCCTTATCTACCTTAAATCCCTTGTCTGCTAGAATAGTCATCAACTGAATAGAATCTTGTCTGCACTCATCTTCCGTGGGGCTACAAATTAAAATGTCATCTACGTATTGTATCACCGCACTTTTCAGATCAATATTGCCTAAATCCATCGGTAGGACTCTGTTAAAGATTGATGGTGTCTCACAGCACCCCTGGGGCAAACAAGTAGGTTTCAGTCGAGTTTGGCGACACGTCAAGGAAGTCAAGTCTTGTGAGTCTTTGTGCAACGGGATCGAGAAAAATGCATTTTTCAAATCGATTAATGTGAAATATCGAGCGTCCACCGGGATACTGCATAGTATTGTCGCTGGGTTTGGAACTAGAGGAAACTCTGCCTCTACAATCTGGTTAATCAGTCTCATATCTTGTATGAATCTCCACGACCATCCTTTAGATTTTTTGATCGGATACACTTCGATATTACACAATGATTCTGATGGCACCAGAATCCCTTGTTTCACCAGTACGCAAATGGACTGAAATATACCTTCATCCGCCTCTCGAGACATGGGGTACTGCTTTGCTCGAGGTAAAATCGCCCCTGGTTTAAGCTTTATTTTGACTTCCCCTATTCCCTTTACCAAACGTACGTCATAAGGGCCTGTGGTCCAAAGGACACTTGGCACCTTCTCCAAGTCTTCCTGATAAATGCTGGACGCTGCCGCATTATCGCCATTCGCTGTGGGACTTCCCTTTTCTCTATTCTTATCCAGTAGGTGATGCTCATAAAGAACACCACTTCATCATCTGTTCGGTCTTCCCTGAACATGTTTATTTGCAGTCTAACCAAAAACTCATTAGGTATCCTCAAATCTTTCCCACTAAGCCAGGTAGCCATGTCAATAGAATGCTCACCCCATACAGAAAAACCTCTGGTTCTACTGGAACGCCTCGCAGAGCCTCTTGCTCTGTGAAAGCCAGTATAAATTCACCCACGTTTAAATAGTGTATTCCTGGAGTGGAGCACACTATGCCTTGATCAGTAAATGAAATCCTTATGTTAAGTTTTGTCATCAAATCGCTTCCCAAAATGTTAACCGGCGTCTGTTGTGAATACAACAAAGGAACAGCTATATCACACTCTCCTATAGATACTGCTAATTCATCAGTAAAAGGAACTCGGCTCGTGGCTCCATAGAACCCTTGAGCATTCATGGCAATTCCAGGCATTTCCTCTCGTATACATGAACTAGTAGCTCCAGAGTCTACTAGAAAACAAAAAGATTTGCCTCTTAACGTCACATCGACCCTTGGTTCTTCTTGGGGGTCTGGTGTCACAGATAGTACTGAACACATCAAGTCACCCTGTGAGCTGTCCTATTGTGGGTACAGGCTCATCCCCGTCCCTGTGAAAGGATTTACTCCTACCACAGTGCCACCTCCTATTCTGTGTGTCAGTGCTTGTCCTTTGGTTGCATACTGCTGAGTCTGCATAGTGGCTTGTTGCGACTGCCCTTTTGGTGGATTCATTTGCACTTGCTCTTGTTGCTGTACCTGCTGCACTCGCAGTGTTTGCATCTGATACAATGTCTGATCTTGGGCAAACCCATCTCTATTCTGTGTGCTATGAGGTGCAGGATAAGCTGTCCCCCTCTTGAAAATTGGCCATTCTGTACACTCCCTTGGCTCCCACATACGTGTGAAATGTGCCCTATCATCCCACAAGTCCAACGTATTTGGGGGTCCTCGCCTGACTTGGTTATATCCCCTTGGATACTCTGATTCTCATTCTTTTTATTCTGAAACCCACCTTGATTATTTTGAAATACCCCCCTTCCACTATAGCCCATACCTCTGCCTCGTGGCACAGACCCATATCCACCTTGGTCCATCGGGTGCTGATTATTTGCCTGTGATGCACCCACTGCTTCCTGCATTTCCCATCCTGCTCCACTTGTCAATGCTGCCCCTTTTATGGCATATTTTGAAAATTTCCTCTGAACCAACTTGGCTTCCTCAATTTTCCTAGTCCCATCTTTCTTCTTATTTTTCTCTTGTAACAACCGACAGTGATGCACTATCGTCAGTTGTATCTAAACCCACAGTTTTGCTTCCAACCCCACTTGTTTCTTCATCTGTCTCTGTACTGGCTCAGGCAACCCCTGACATAAAATGTGGTAAAATAATGCCACCGGTTTTTCCCACAGCTCGCGAGTTTCAAATTGCCATTTCTCCTTAATGTCCTGAATGTAAGCCAAAGGGTCTTCATCTTCCTTCATTTTATGTGTCATGATTGCACCCATGTCTGATGTATCGGCATGCTGTGCCCTGAGAGCCTTCCACACATTTGCTCTACAGTTATTAAATGGCGCTCCATCATGTGCTGTGTTCTGCACGGTTACACTTTAATACCCTGCTCTCCGCCATATGTCATCAGCCCTTTCCCCAGGAATAGCTGCCAGGAGTCCTTTTATGTCCCCTATGGCCAGTCGTGTTTCCCCCTGTCATTTCTTCTAGTTCGTATATCCATTTCCCAGCGCCCAAAGTCAATCTTGGGAACTTGCACTTTAAATCATCCTTGTCTATCTGCAGCCATGGAATATAGTATGGTATTGCTCCCCCTTTTTCCAATATTGGAAACTGTGTAAACCTAACCCACAGTCGGCTCCCATCGTTAGTCTATCCATGGCAGGGTCGGTAATGACCTTAACTTGCTCACATATGGCGGTGATTCTCCCTTCTCATTATACGATCATCCTCAGGATACTCTCTGCATATGCTATGGGATCTGGCGTCCTATCCTTAGGTTGTTTCAGATCAGACCATCTTACTTCTTTGTTTATTTACAGGCTTCCCTTGGGGGCGCATGCACTTCTGCTTTCTTCCCCAAGGAAGGATTTGCTTTCCTCGTCTGATATGTCTTGTACCCAACTAGTGTGACTATCATCCCCTTCACCCTTATCTGCGTTCAGTCTGCTTAAGAACAATGCTCTATGTCCATGACTAAGCAGATTTTCTTCTTTGCCTTGTGATTGAAATGTAAGGGATGAATCCCTCTCCCCGCGAACTTCATACTTGCTACCTTCCCTTAATTCTTGATAAGCCTTATCGATCCTTTCTCTGATGCTTACCGCATCAAACTTTTGTTCCTTGAATATTATTCTAGATGCCCCTGACGTTGCTTCCTTTATCGGAAGGAACTCTTCTATTCTGTCCCATCATATTTCTGGGCTTGACCCTACTGGTTCTTTACAAATGAGACTGCATCAAGGCCCCGCTGTCTCCTCCTTTGTTCTATTTCTTCATCTAATTCTCTTCCCTTCCTTGCTTTCCTTCTAATTCTTTCTTCCTCTTGCCTTTGTTCTTCTCTCCTCACTCCTTCCCTTCTTTCCTCTTGTTCCCTTCGTCTCTGTATTCTTTTGTCCCTTAGATTTTACGTTCCTCCTCTTCTCTCTTCCTTTCTCTTGTATCCCTGTCTTCTATCGCTCTCTGTCTATTGTCATACTTTCTTTGCTCTTTTGCCCGTTCTTCTTTTTTCTGTTGCTCCTCCTGATGCATCTGTTCTCGTCGCACCCTACACTTCCTTTTATGCTCATCTTCTTTCAATCTCTTCTCTCGTTCCTTGCCTTTTCTATCTTGTTGGTCTCTATCTTCTCTTTGCCTAACTTCCTTGATGCTTTTTCCATCTATTTTAAGTAATATCTGTCTACCTATCCATTCACTCTGCACAAGCGCTACCTCATCAGCTTTATCCTTTTCTCCTTTCCATCTCTGAATCTCCCTGTCTATGTCAGTCGATGAATTTGACCGCTCATTCTTCTCTTCTTTGTCTTGTATGATCTTATAGATCTCTTCTTTTCTCTTATTCTCTTCTGGGCTATCATTACTGCGATAGGCGGGAGGTTCGTATATCGGGTTACTATACCCTGTCGCCACTTTCAGTTCCTCTAAAGGATGCAATCCTGTTTCTTCCGTACCAGCACATTTTACTTCAGGCGAGGCAAGGGGAGCTGAGGGCTCAACACCTTCCTCCTGACGCTGACTAAACATCCACTCCTCAGGTGGCGGATCTTCCTGGTACATTTTCCAGAGCTCTAGGATCGCTAATCTTTTCTCTAATTTCTTCCCCGTTTATGCAGCGTGCAAGTATGTGGTCATGTGTTGCAATACCGCTTTTGACAGCGATCCCCCTTGTAACCACGGCACGAACATTTTATCTACTGTGCCTTTCACCCATTCCGCACTATACTGTTTGAGCTTGGGCATGTGCTTTGGCAATGTCTTACATAAATGCATCAGAGGAGTATCTCCCATAATGACAAGTCTCAATTGACTGTCAATACTTACCGTGCGTATAAAATAACCTTTATACTTTTGCTTAAATCACCACTTTTCAGTGCCTTTAAGACAACAAATATGAGCGTGCACCATAAATCGCTGCTCAAGCCTCTAGTTTCCCAATTAGCTGGCTCTACCTTTGGATTGGTACCAACCGCTCTCCTAGGTTTGATCGCTATTGCTCCTCAACTTTTGTATACACATTAATAAAACCATGATCACCTTTTTCTCTCTCGCCTCTACTTATATACCCTACACAGGGATTAAAACGTCACCTTATGCAAACTTGTTTGCGCGTAATATTTTTCTGCTCTACTCCCGTTGGAGTGTGAGACGTTTTCTTCTGAACTCCCTTGAGCTAGTATTCTCTAGGCACTTATCTCTCTTCACACAATATTCCCCGTTACTTAAAAATGATTACAACCCCATCCCCTTAATTTGCCATTCGCCTTAGTCTATTCACCATTTGTTCGTTAATCATCTCGAGGCCTTCGGTATCGTCTCCTCTTCCAATCCGACCACTTCGCCTGCCGTCCGCAGAGCGCCCGTGGAAACCAGGCAGGGATTTCATCAAAGGGGGGGCTTGCCCACCATCTCAGTTCTTCTTGCAAGATTTTCTACCTGCCGCTCTCCACAGGAAACCCTGCGATCTTCCGGCTAAATGGCAGAGGATGCCGTCAGAAACTCTGGAGACAAACTAGTTTGGATCTGAACTATCCCACACTGCTACCACGTGAGTGTAGGGCCCTTTGGGTAATGTGCATGCAATGGATGGGTTGCAGAATAACTCTGACACCAAACGGGAAAATGGAAAAGGTTTCCTTTTTATCAACAATTATCTAAAACCGGAAGTATACAACGGACATCAACAGACGTTCGTGCGAGCTCTCAGAAATTTCTTTAAAAACACGTTTTTATACTAAAACTTTGTCAGAAATGACGTCATACTATGTGGCAAATAAGAAATACCTATGAGGGGTTGTGATTGGTTCAAGGGGAACATCTAAGTATACTTTCTATATGGGCTGGGATTGTGATTGGATATCTACTGTCTTGTGGACAATTTATGCCTACCTCTAAAGCATTGTCATTTTCAACACTATTAAGTACACAGTATATCATTGACTCTCAAACTATAAGACCCTTCATTATATGGCCCTCTACAATTGTTTGGCACGCTTGGGCCCTTCTGGAGCATTCGGCTCACCTAGCAGAACGTAAGCTCAGACGCAGGTGCTAGGAGGTGGACTTGACTGTACCTCCCCACCCAATTAGCCCAACATCTCTCATCACCCATGCCTTCTGCCATGAAGATTGTTTTTGAACTTGGCCTTGCAGAGTATTCTTGTCTCTGGGAATATAAGGACTCCATGCTGCACTCTATTACCATCCTTGGCTCACGTGACAGGAGACCACGATTTGGTCCATTTTGCAGCATTTAAATGTCTCAAATGAATAAAACTTGACACACATGGTGTTCTTTCTTTGCACCTTAAGAAGGGATGATTCCACATCTAAAATTCACCGTCTTCAAGAATAGATAACCTGCTTCATCTTTGACACCAGGCCTGACAGCCCTTTCAGACTCTTCCCCGATCTCAGCTAATTCTTGCTGCGCCCCAGCTCTCAGCTTTTCTCTCCATGGGTCCTTGCTTACTAAATTTGTGACACCGATGTCCAGCTTCTATACAATGGTGGCTTTGCCTGCAGTCTATTCACTACTTACATCCAGCTTCTAAGTTTACTCAATCTACTTGTGTTACAGCATCTGTACAGTTATTGAACAGCTTGTATTTTCTGCAGTGCTTCTCACACGTGCAATCTTCTATTTGTATCTGAAAGTTTACTCAATTCTTAACTACGTCATCAGCATCTATAGGGTGTGTACATTCTCTTCTTCAGCAAGTATTCTTAGGGCATTGCGCTCGTCATTTGTGACGTCACCAGCTCCTCTTTCTCTCTTTTCACATTCCTTCGGGGAGTTCCTCCCTCAAATTGTCATCTCTTCGGGAATACATTTGATAGGGTTTTCTCAGTGGATACCTTTTTTTAGTATACGTTGCAGAATTGGCAAGACTGTTGGTGTCAAGCATGACACAATCTCAGGTTTACAGCATATAGACGGTGGGGGGTCGGAACTTCCTGCAGAGACACATGACTGCTCCTCTACAAGTACATTGCTTGTCTTTCAACCCCAACACTGACAGGACCAGAGGCTGCATTAACAAACCCATAAGAAGTTCCCCTCCCCTTGACTTAATCCCCCCTCCGAACTGTTGCCCAGCTATGCTTAGCGTGCTCAGGCGTTCCTGCTTTTACACCAATACCGCCTAATCCAGTTTTGCAGTGGTAAGTGTGTAGCGGGTGGATACTCCACAACTAGTATCCCAAAATTGTAACTTCACTGGGATGGAAGGCTTCCGGAGTCTCTGTACTCCGCTAAGCACTGGAAGTTTCCACAGGTGTGCTCCTGCTATCCTGTGGAATCAATGCGCCCAACGCTGTGTCTCATATCCTGTGCAGTCTTGCATGGTTTGGCCTGCTGTTTAATGCCGCCCTTGCGCAGGGGTCTACCGGATGCAAAAGAGGTCTTCCAGCATTTCACTTGGATATTCCGCTGATAATGTAATTTATTGTATATTCAGCTTGCTTATGGGTCCATCACACATCACGCGGAGCCAGTTTTTCTGCGTCTATCCAGCCATGTGTATCTTCCAGGGTGTCGAAGAAGAGAGCATGGCCCTCATACAATACTTTCAAACAGGAAGGATATATTAGCATGTATTTAAGGGTTGGCTTTTCGTAGTCTTTCTTTCGCTGATCCAAATTGGACTCTGTGCCTTTGTACTTGTAGGGTGTAGTCCGGGTACACCGCTAATTTTGCTGATGCCCTTTGTATCAAGCCTCTGTATCTTGAGAACGCTACGATTTCTTTTCTGTCATTATAGTTGATTATCCTGGCAATAATCTGTCTATGGGGCGCTCCAGGCAGGGGTTTCTTCGTTAATGACCTATGCGCCCGTTCAACCGTAAAGCCTTGTGTGAGATTGCCAGGACCTATGTCTTGTGACAGAATGTTCTCTACATTTCAGAGTAGCGATGGCACTAAGGATTTGTTGTTCTCCCTCATTTTGTTCTTTCCCTGCCTCTGAGGGCAGCGGGACCGTGCTTGTTTCCGGCGCTGCCTTTGGAGTTTTTGTGTATGTGTCAATTGTGGCTTGTTTGACCTTACTCTTGGCTGCCTTGGAAGACATATGGAAAATAGATTGTACTAGCAAGGCTGCAGTATGATAGAGCTCTTTGTTATGTTGCTCTTAAGTACCTTTTGATGAGCCTGACAATTGCGTATTAACTGCACCATTTCACCGGATTTGGGTTACTTCGTGTATAGCCGTTCAGCACCACTGTGCTGCCTTTGGGTCCTCCTCTTCTTGTGTGCCATGATTCCAGTTACTTGTTCCCACCTCCTCGAGGTGCACAACCGTTATGTGGGCTGCTCACTGAACCTGTAGACCCACACGTACCCTGTGTTGTTTCCAGCAATGATTATTTGGCTAGGTGTGCGCTAGTGAGTCATTGCACTTCCTAGTCTGCTCTGCAGTGATGACACCTCTCGGTTTAACTATGCAGATCTTTTCAGTATTATGCTAATTGTCGTGTCGCCCATTGAGCATTCACTGCTAGAGTCTAATTCTTTATCTGCTGGTCCTGTACTGCATACTGTATGTGTATCTTCCAGGATTTATAACCCCAATGTTTCTGTAATTAGTCTAGTACGTGTGGGGCACTCAGCCACCTGCTAATGTACTTGAGCAATTCTGTCTTTTCACACCATGTTCAAGGGAGCTTATTGTCAATGTTATGCATATAACCGTACACTCCTCACTATTATGGTAATCATTGCAAGGATTAGTGTTACATTTAGCACGCTGCATGTGTGATACCTGCATACTTGCCAGCGTTTCCCGTTAATGCTTCGGGTCCTACTCTTCCTTGTCACAGTACTTACCTCATGAGGCCCCTGCCTCCGACACAGGACCTTCTTCTATTTCTTTTATTCCCTATAACTCCTCCCCTTAATCCACGCCATCCAGTTTAACATAACCAAGCCGGAGCATGGGACCTTCCCCGCAGGGAGGGAGAGGAGGGTCGTCAGTAATGTGATGAGGAAGAGTAGGACTAGGGGTAATGCAGATTACCGGTAAGTAATCAGACCATTACCTCCATGTCAACTCTTCCTCGTCCCAGTACTTACCTCATGAGGCATACCATAGCAGTAACGGGGAAAGGTCCCAATGAGACACAGAGCCAGAAAGTGCAGAACAAAAATTCACATCCCCACCGACAAAAGCCCAACCCCAAAGGAACCATCCCCAGAGTGGGAGACATTCAACCGATAATGCTTGACGGAAGTGCTCTGATTTTCCCAGGTGACTGCCCTACAAATCTCCTGCAGAGAAACCCCCCTGGCATCTGCCCAGGAAGCAGCCAAAACCTAGGCGGAGCGACCCTGAATGTGCACAGGCGGAGGCAGACCAGAAGCCACATAGGCCATCGAGACAACAACACGGACCCATCGGCTAATGGAAACCACTAAGGCCTTTCAACCTGCCCCACCAGGACCAAAAGTAATCAATAGACTTTCAGACTGCCAGAAAGGGGCAGTCTGAGCCAAATACTCGAGAACTGCCTGCTGCACATCAATGGCATGCCAAGCCACCTCTTCCAGCGTTCGAGGATCCTGGGAAAAAGCAGGGAGAACCAGATCTTGAGAGGTGTGAAACCGAGACACAACTTTAGGTAGAAACTTCGGATCACACTGCAGAACCACAGAGTCCGACAGCACGCTAAAGGAAAGGGGGTGACACAATAGAGCCCCAATCTCCCCCGGCCTACAGGCAGATGTGATAGCGATAAGCAAAGCAGTCTTCAGCAAAAGGTGCTTGATGTCAATTTCAGAAATGGGCTCAGAAGGGGGCCCCTGAAGGAACCGCAAGACAGGAGGGAGATCCTAAGGGGGAAGACCTTTATAAGTACAAGGACGGGAAGAAGAAAGAAGACCCCAGAGCAACTTCCCTACCAACACCACCTCATCCAGGTGGCCATCAGATTCCCCGAAGAGGTATTTTATGGAGGCCCATTGGAAGCGAAGCGTGGAGATCGCTAGCCTCTTGTCAAAACCTTCCTGCAGGAACTGGAGAATAGCGGGCAGACCGGAACGCTGGTGAGGAGGGATCCCAGTCGCCCACACCAATCCCGGAAGTGGCCCCAGTGCCTGCCATACGCCTTCAGAGTAGCAGGTCTATGATTATTCATGATAGATTCGATCACAGGGCCCGAAAACCCCTGAGACATCAACCGAGACCGTGCAATAGCCATACTATTTGTATTTGTATTTATTACGTTTTATATAGCGCTTTTAACCAAAGCACTTTACAGAGAACAATATGCAATACATAAAATAAGCAATGTAAAATGATGTTCAGAATTTACATAAAACAGTTAGTAATTCATAAAATAAGCTGTGTAGATCGATGCTCTGAATCAGCCATTAACGATCAAACAGACGACTGGTGCGTTTTTAAAGAAGAGCGGAAAGGAGTAATAGGAAGTAATGGAACAAAGGGAGAGAGGGAGAAGGTTCCAGTCAAGAGGAGCAAGAAGTTGGAAGGATTGAAAATGGGATTGTGCACAAGGGCGCGTGGGACAGTAAGTCAAAAGTGATCAGCAGAGCGAAGAGAGCGAGAGGGAGAATAGAAGGAGAGAAGGGATGCAAGATAGGTAGGGGCTAGACTGTAGAGAGATTTGAAGACAAGACAAAGGAAGTTGTACTTGAGTTGAGAGTGAAAAGAGAGCCATCCCAGTGAGGTAAGGGATGAAGAGATTGAGTCCTGATGGGAAAGAAGACAGAGAGAAGGGATGGAAGAATGATAGATTGATTTAAGAGGAGCTAGACGTGAGGAAGGAAGACTAAAGAAGAGAACAGAGCAATAGAAAAGTTGAGGGAAGAAACTAGAAGTTTTGTGGCGTGGAAAGTAAGAAAAGGGCGAATTTTGCATATATAAAAATTGAATCAACAGGCACGGAAAGTAAGAGAGATGTGGTGAGCAAAGGAAAGATAAGTGTCAAAGTAGATACCAAGATTGCGGGCAGAAGGGGAGATAGGGAGATGGGTGGGAGGAAAGAAAATGGAAAGAGGAGGAGATGGAGGTGGGAGGACATTAGCAGGAAAAACTAGAACTTCTGTTTGCCCAGTGTTCAGGGTAAGAACGTGGGTGGTCATCCATGATTTGATGGCAGTAAGGCAGGATGAGAGTTTGTGATGGATGTCAGGGGTGAAGGATGAGACAGAAAGAAAAAGCTGAGTGTCGTCAGCGTAGAAGTGGTGTGAGACTCCAAAGGATGAAATGATAGGAGTAAGAAGGGAGGTGTACAAAGAGAAAAGAAAAGTGCCAAGAACTGAGCCTTGGGGAACACTGTGGGCAAGAGTAAAGGAAGGGGAGGTGCAGCGGCCCCAAGAAATGGCAAAGGTACGGTTAGACAGATAGGATGTAAACCAGGCAAGAACAGAACCACGGAGGCCAAAGGAGGAGAGAGAGTCAAGTAGTAAAGAGTGATCTACTGTATCAAAGGCAGCAGAAAGGTCAAGAAGAATAAGGACAGAAGAGTGTTTAGAGAGATGGGGCGGAAGTTTGATACAAGAAGGGGGTTTGCAGTGGGTTTCTTTAGAATGGGAATGATGATTGCATGTTTGAAGGCAGAGGGAAAAGTAGAAGTATCAAGACAGATGTTGAAAAAGGAGGTAAGGAAAGGTACCAGGAGTGGGTAGACTTTGGGAATGAGAGATGTGGGAAGAGGATCGCCAGGGGCAGCAATGGGGTGGGTTTTAGACAGGAGAAGGGGGACATCAGAGTCTGAGACAGGAGCAAAGTTAGGAATAGTGGTGGAGGGGGTTGGAAAAGATGGAAAAGAGGCAATGTATGAGGCGGGTTGTAGAATATCTTGGCGTAGAGTATGTACTTTGTTGGAGAAAAAGTTAACAAAATCAGTAGCTGATAGAGGTGACGCAATGGAAGGATACTGCCCATTGAATCTGTCGGACCTCAAACCCCAGACCTGCATGCAGGGGACAAGGCCACTTCGGAATCAGCTAAGGTTCCCGGGACTGAAGCTCCAACAGAGAGGGGAACCAGCTCCGGCGGGGACAGAATGGAGCAACAAATAACACAGTGGACCTGGTCTCCCTGAAGTGCTGAACCACCCGGGGAAGAAGGGGGAGAGGAGGGAATGCATAAAGGAGACCCCGAGGCCACTGCACAGTGAGGGCATCCACCGCCCAAGCACCCTTGGACTGAAACCTGGGGCAGAAGAGGGGAACCTTCGCAGAGGCCGGAGAGGCAAAGAGATCCAGAACGGGGGTACCAAACCTGCCACAGATCTCTGCAAATAACCTGTTTGATAGAACCAGTTCTGCAGAGGAGGGGAACCAGCAGCTGAGAAGATCCACTCGAATATTGTCCACCCCCTTGACATGTGAGGCCACCAGGGACAGTAGATGTGACTCCCCCAGGAACCTATGTGAGCTGCCAGAGCATTCAAGGAGCGGCCGGACGCCCCACCCACTGGTGGTTGACATATGCCAATGCAGTGGTAGTGTCTGTCCGGACCAAAACTGCCCGGGCTTCCAGAAACACCATGAAGTACACCAGAGCCCAGAGAATGGCACACAACTCTCTCCAATTGGCTGACCGATGGCCCTCCTCTGTAGCCCACAACCTCTGGGTCGAGAGGATGCCCAATGTTGCCCCCTGACCCCTTCACTGGCGTCTGTAGTAAGAGTGGTCACAGGAGGACAGTCCAGGAACACCCCTGCCTGGAGTTTCAATACCCCCAACCACCACAGTAAGGAGACCCTCAGAGCCAGAGACACTAGGATCAAAGCCTCGTAAGCTTGAGAGGCTGGGAGCCGTGGGAGAGTAGATAAGACACCAGAGGACCTAAATGAAGACAAGCCCAAGGAACCAGAAACATGCAAGATGCCATGTGCCCCTACAGCATTTGCAATAGGCCAGCCGAGACATACTGCCTGCTGAGAACCCTGCCCAGAACAGCCAGCAGGCGATTGACCCTCTCCTGGGACAGAAAAACTCTCCCCATCCTGGTGCAAATCTGAGCCCTGATGAAAACCAGATCCTGAGAGGGCTCCTGGCAGCGGCAGCCTGGCAGAGTAGCTGGAGATGAGTCAGGACTGTCTGCTGGAGGGCCGCTTTGATCAACCAGTCGTCCATTCAGGGAAAAATCTGAATGCCCCTCAGATGCAGATGCACCACCAGGGGGGCCACCAGCTTGGTGAACACCGTGGGGGCAGAACGCAACCCGAAAGGGAGCACTTGAGTCGGAACTAAAAATGCTGGGATCCCACTGCAAAATGGAAGAACTTCATGTGGCAGGGGCAGGAACACACGTGATAATATGCATCCTGGAGATGCAGAGAAGCCATCCAGTCCCCCCTGTACAACATCGGGAGAATGTTCTGCAAAGTCTTCATTTTGAAGTGTTCCTTCCGGACGAAGCAGTTCAGAGTCTTGAGGTCCAAGATGAGGCGAGACTTCCCTCAAGGTTTGGGGACTAGGAATACCTGCGACCCCGAAGCGGGAAGGGAATGGGCATGATAGCCACCTTCAGTAACAACTCGGAGAGAGCAGTTGTTATAGCCAACCTCTTGGTCAGTGATCTGGGAACAACAGTCTGAACCATGCAATCCTGGACAGGAGGGGAAAGGAAGTTCACTTGATAACCCCTCTGAACGGTGTCCAGAACCCAGGAATCCGAGCAGCACCTGTACCATACCGGAAAAAACAGCCAGAGACGTCCGCTCACCGACCTGCCCAAACCATCAGGACTTCTGTACCGGACCCGGACATGAAGAGCATGGAGGACCACGGCCCCCCCTTGTTCTCTGAAAAGAGTGGGAGGAGGAGCCAGTGAAAGACCATCCAGACCCTGCTCTGCACCAGAAGAAGACTTCTTGACCGTTGAGGTAAATTTGCACCGTAACTGGTCAGCGTGTTTATCAGCACGAAACACTTTATGCACTTTGTCCTCAAGCAAATCACCAAAAATGTTGGACCCATCAAAAGGAAGTTTAAGGGCAGCCGCCTTCTGAGAACCTTCAGTTTTCCAATCCTGCAGATGCACATGCCTGCGTGCCGACACACCAGCACCCATGGCTATGGCCGAGCCACGCACTTCATCAAACGCCAGATTGGACAAACGTTGATCCTGTTGCTGCATCTCTGTCAGAAGAGGGGCACAGTCAGAACCCCTGTCCACAGCCTTTTTCAATTTCCTGAAACCACACAGCACAGTTTCCGCAGTATAGGAGCCATAGATATTTGCCCTGAGGGCCAGATGTGCACCAGCATGAACCTTCTTTAAGCTGGAATTAACCCTACGGTCCACCGGGTCCTAGACAGCTGCCTCCACGGCTGGCATAGAGGAGCAACCCACCAGACTGGCGAGGATATCATCAACCTCAACTGAATCTGAGAGCAACGTCTCACCCCCTTTGAATGGGTAGAGTTTGGCCATAAAGTCGGGCATTGCAATCTTCTCCGGATCACGCCATTCCTGAAGTATCTTAGCCCGGATATCAGAAACCAAAGGCAACCCCATCCTTGGGGTATGATTATACTGGCGAATAGTGGGGTCAGCTCCCTCCTCAAACCTGAGCAAGCACTTCCTCCACCTCTTCCCAGTCCAGATATTTCCCTTCTTCATCACCTGATGAGGAACAGGAAGCGGCAGAGGAGGACTTGCGCCAGAAGATGAGGATGATGAGGAAGACCAACGCCGGGGCTTGTGCCCATGTGTATGGCTGCGATTCCCTCTGTAGAGGTGGAGTCAAGTACCCCCACCAAAAGCTCCACCCCCATGTTGCCAATATGTTGGGAGACAGAAATTGATACACGTGCAGTACCAGTGAGGATGCCTATACCGCAGAAAATCCTGGAAACAAGGTATCCATTGAGAAAACCATATATGCATTCACAAAGAAATAATGGACTTTTGGATAAAGTCCTGGAAGAAGTGTGAAAATTAATGAAAGAGAAGACTGGTGATGTCATGCAGAGTAGAGCTGACGCACCTAGAAAAGATGCATGAGATCTGAAGAGGAGGTGTCGAAGATGAGCAACATTTCGGACTCGAGATGAAGATGCTCATGCTACAGAAACGCTGAAGAAAATACAAAAAGTTTTAATACAGACGCAGTTATGCAAGTAGACAAAGTGATCTTAAGGCTGGCTAGGTAGTGAATAGTTTGCGGCAATGTGCCAATGTATATACATAGGAATGTAAAGAACCTGGATATTCCACAGTACACTTAGCAGGGCTTGAAACCCTGTGATTGGAAAGAGTTTTCAGTGTGGCGCAGTTGGAAAATTACTGATGGCGGAGGAGAAATTCAAGAAAGGCTTGGCTGGCCCAGCACCAAGAAGTTGAGGCCAACGTGAGCCTGATTGTCCATCCAGTAGTAACATGAACCTGAGAAAGAAACACACTTCTGTTTGAGCTGGAATGGAAAAACACTGAAGGCATCAAAACTTCATCATTTCATAGAATTAAATGCAGTAAGAAGTTCGAAAATGCGGTCTCCATGTCACATGGTCAGATCAAAATGGATATTAGGTCGAGCTACACCGAAACCAAGAAGATACTCCCTTTTATTGTCAGGCACAGAGAGCTTCTGCAAGGCCAAGTTCAAAGCCTTAATTGACTGGCAGACTGCAAGAGATAGATAGATGTTGCGCTAATTGAGAGGGAAGGCATGATCATGCATACCCTCCCTGCACCTGGTATGGTAGCCTGTGTGCTGCTAGTGTGTGAAATATTCCAGAAGGGTACAAGGGTGCCAAACCAATGGTAGAGGGCCATGCATCAAAGAGCCCTATAGTTTATGTAACCAATAGAGTGTTGAGTATTAGTGTGACATGGAAGATGACTTGCACTTTGGATGGGCTTAGTTGCCCACCTGACAGTAGATACCCAATCACTTCCCCCGTCAGTATGGAACGCATATCTCTATGTTCCCTGTAAACCTATCACATCCCCAAGTAGGTTTTTGTAATTTGCCACATAGCGTGACATCACTTATGACGCGTTTTGAGTATGAGATTTGTTTTTTTATAATATGTTCAACGTCAGTTGATGTCCGTTGTAACTCCCTGTTTTAGATAATTGCAAATAAAACAGACTAGGTTTTGCCATCTTCCTGAGTCGGTTTGATTATTGATGTTTGAGTAAATTTTGCATCCCATCCATCTCTAAGTATTGCTACCTCATCTTAAACAGCCCTAGCTCTATGGGTTCACATGGTAGCAGAGAGATGATGGTTCAAGATCTGTCAACCCAGTACGCTTTTAAGGGTCTCGGAAATATCGGATGTCCTCCACCATTTAGCTTGAGGACTGCGAGGCTTCATGTGGATAGCGGCCGAGAGCCAAAAATCTTGCAAGACAAATGAAGCAGGTGTGATGGGTCCCTCTTTAATGGAATTCCCCTCCCAGTTTCTACAGGCAGCTGAGCAGACTGAAGGCTAAGGTGGCCGGTTGAGGAGGAGACGATCCCGAGGGTCAGGAGCTGAAAAGCGAATGGAGAGTAGATTGAGAGAGGTGGCAAAAATAATTGTGTATTAAATGTGGAAAGTGATAATGGGGAGAAAGTAACCGAGGGTTGGTGGGGTATTTGAGTCAATGACGATGAGCGTCAAGTAAAAGCATTTAGTTGTGGACGGGGAGTGATCCATAAGATAAGCCCAGAATCATACATCAAGGACGTTCAGAAGGAGTTGTTTTAAAATCTGAACGGATATATAGGCTACAAACAGATAGATCTGTTAAACAAACAATTCATACTCTGATCGGAGTCATTATTAGGGGCAAGAATAGCCACGATGAGCGTTGTCAATGATAAATGTTGGCCCGTCCGGTCTGTCTGTGTTTGTTTGTATATTGTATGTGTTAAGGAAATAATGAAATGTTGAAGAGCGACAGCCAATAGATTGTGGTAAAAGGATGAGAGTAAATTATTTATTTATTACGTTGTTAAAAGTATTGATTGAACAGGTAGACTGAAGTAAAGTGAGACATAGAGGTTTGGAGCTGCGACGATTGGTGCACGCTCATATTGTATTATTTTTCTGAAAAGTATTTTCTGTGTAAAATAACGTTAAGTATTGACAGTCGAGTGTGACTTGTCATGATGGACGATGTCACTCTGCTCATGCACCTGTGCAAACAGCTGCCAAAACAGGCACCCAAGCTTAACAGTATAGTGCAGAATGGGTTAAGGGCACGGCAGATAAAATGTTCATGCCATGGCCACAAGGGGGATCGCTGTCAAAATCGGTTTTAGAACACATGGCCACGTACACATAGTGCACACGGGAAAGAAGTTGGAAAAAAGGTTAGCTAGCCTAGAGCTTTGGAAAATGAAAAAGTGCATGATCGATATGAGGAATTCTATGATGATATCCTGAGAGTGAAAGAAAATGCTCTAGCAGCAGAGGAGATTCTCTTCATTGATGGTTCTTCAAGGATCGATCAAACTGACGGAGAAAGACATTCAGATGCCGCTGTAGTAAATCACACGGCTAATGGGGAATTCGAAGTAATGTCAAGTGCAAGACTACCATCTCACTTTTCAGCACAGGCTGCAGAATTGGTGGCACTGATTGTCGCGCTTGAGAAACACGTAGATCAGGAAGTAACAGTGTACAGTAACTCTGCTTACGTTAAATCAACTGTGCACGCAGGGATAGCACGTTGGAAAAGGAGGGGCTACCTCAGAGCGGATGGCACTTCGGTGCAACATGCTGCATTATTGGACAGGCTTATTAAAGCACTACAATTCCCAGTAGCCATTGCAATAGTTAAGTGTGCAGCACACACTAAGAGAACAGACTTTATTTCACACGGAAACCAAGACGCAGACAAAGAGGCAAATAGGGTTGCATATTCACCGGACACAATGAGTTTTGATACGCCTGATGTGAAAGAGAAAACGGTTGTGATGATGGTTGTGAATGAAAGTTTTAATCAATTATCGCAAACGCAGCTGATGGAAATTCAGGGTGAAACTCCACAGGAAGAGAAAGACCTGTGGACACAGAAGGGGTATACTCTATCACCATCCGGAGCACTGTGGCGACAGACAGCACTGGTAAACCGGTGATGCCTATAGCCTTTTTGAGGGTGGCATTAGAACAGCTACACTACCCTGCACATGTCACTAGGGAGAGCCTCTCAGCAGCAATTGCGGAGGACTGGTTCGTACCGAACCTGTTAGAGCATGTTGCTTTTTATGTAGTAAATTTCATCGTATGTCAAAGGTTTACTGCTGGGTACACACTGTGAACAGTCAGAGGAGTAATTTGTCGACCAAATGGTCCTTTTCAGCATTTACATTTCGATTATGTTGATATGCTGCAGATCTGTAATGGATACAGGTATATGATAGTGGTGGTGTGCCCCTTCTGCAGGTGGATTAAGGCCAGTCCATGCACACATCCTGACGCCACTTGCACTGCAAAATCTTTAGTCTGACAAGTATTTCCCAGATGGGGAGTATGTGAGGTGTTGAGATCAGATATGGCCCCCATTTTGTGAATGAGGTATTTGAGCAAATTAGCTTATTGCTTGGTATAAAAACACAATCATGCACATGCACTTATCACCCACAAGCGAATGGAATATGTGAGAGACTTAACCGTCTGCTCAAAGAGAGGATAGCTAAATTGAAACTGACACTGAAAAAGGGGTGGCTGCACTGCCTGCCCCTTGCATTCTATGCATTAAGAAATCAGCCTGACTCTGACCATCACCTCACACCCCACGAACTAGTTACAAGGAGGCGAATGAGAATACCTCTAACTCCGCCATCGAAGACTAGGAGTGATGCCCAGATAACTGCAGAATTGTTAGGAGATGAGCTACGTGTGTACTTAACATGTATGACGGCTAGTATCTTTGTCATTTCAGATCAAGTCAAGCGGACGAGGGGTCGGTCTTAGAACACAGATGAAGACCATACAGCAACCGGAGCTAAAGAACTATGTTTACCAAAGATATTTGCTGGAAATCAAGTGTTAATCAGAAACTTTACACAAAAGTGGCACAAGCCTAGATTTATCGGCACTTTTGTGGTGGCAGACATTACTCCGTCAGCAGTTAAAGTCCTAGGAAGACGAGCTTGGATACACCAAGGTGACGTGCATGTCTACGCTGGAGAGGCCGCAGCACCCCCCAACCTATTTCAGAAGCAAGTCAAGGAGAATAAGCTCAGCACATGCAGACTCGATCGATTATGAGGAAGAAGGACGCAGAGACTGTCCAGTAGACAGATACAAGTGTACATTTGGACTGTGGCTCCCCTGAGACACTCTTTATAGCTGTTAAAAAGGGAGTGAAAAGCTATTGTTCTTGAGCCACAGGAGCTTTGCTGACATTGGACTGTGGAGTGCAGAAGTAAGCAAAATATGCCAGACTTGGACTTTGTATTCGATGACTGGAAGAGGGATAAGTTCCCTGACTCATTTATCACTGAATTTCTTTTTGGAGGTGCCTATGGTGCTATCTGATGCTGATGTAAACAGACTATTTCTTGCTGTCTTCATATTTATACTCAGAGCTTACCCTGCTCTTGTTGCGAGGAGCACAGAGATACATGCTTTTGTCCAGGATCCTAAGAATGGGCTGACTATGAGACGCCTATTGGCAGCAATAATGACGCAGATCAGACTATTGCCTGAGAATCTTGTACAGATGGTCCTGTCTAACGACGATAACCACAAACGACTTGCTATGATCTTTTACTATTTGCTTCAAGTTCATCCCTACCTTGTTTGGCGAGACACTAACACTTTTGTGTTCATGCAAGATACTATAAACCGTCCAGCAATCAGCCAGTTACTAGTGGACATCTTTGAGCAGATTTGACAACTACCGGAGCATCTGACGAGTTTGCCTGAATTGTTCTGATTCTGCTAATTCACACTGTGTATTTCATTGGTCCCAAAAAATCAGTGGTCCCTTTGATCCTTCCTACTCCAGTTACCTTAGCAGAACCACACATTGTGAGACAGCCAAGGCCTTATGTGATTGTCCCCACTCCCATAGCTCATGTAGAGACACCTGATCCTGTGGCAGTAGTCCCTAAAAATCCTTATGCAGGAAGGACTCTTATAGATATCCCTACTGTGTGCCAGATACTGAACCTGAGAGAGAGACAAAGAAAGAGACCTAAGAGAAGTACAAGGGAGGATGATTATGAATGATTATTTAGACAGTACAGCACATTTGGGGAACAGCATGTGTTATAAGCACATGAAAGAGGTGGAAAAGAGACCTCTGAGGAGGGTTGCAAGATATGTGCACTCCTGCCTTATGCTATGGGAAAGTCTAAGATATTCATAGCTATTGAAATAGATGTTCAAACGGCTCATTGCCTTCCTCACCTTGCACTCTGCCTTACAAAAGGTCAATTCCAGGGCCGAACATCATCTTTGATATGAGTAACAGAATGGTCATGTAAGTGACTTCAATCTAGCAATCCCACTAAGTCAATGCCTAGTCTGGAATGCCAATGGAAGCCCTTATATAAACCCTTATATAACGCCCCTCTCTTTGAATCCCCCTGACCTCACTGAGCCAAGAAGTAGGTATGTTTTGCAAATTAAAAGGTTTATTGGAAAAATAAAAAATGTATGAATAAATTAATATTTGATAGCTCACTTATGAGTATAAACAGTGATCACAATGGATAATATTACAGTAGCACAATTCCTTAATTACTTAGGAGTTGGTATAGAAAGGATAAGGTATCAGAGAATACTTAGTATGGTTTCAAGGAAAAGCAATGGTGGAAAGAATGCAGCACAGAAATAAACTGGATATGGTTTCAACAAGAGATAATCTGATCACTTTTTCCTTTGTGACCATTCACTCCCCCCCTTATGCAATAGAAAGAGATGGAAAGGAGAGCACACAGTTTTCAGGAATACAATCAAAGTAGTTCAAATTCCAGATCCCCCAGCAAGCTTAGAGAAAACCGGTATGCTTTTAAACAGGCAAAAATACTTTTAAATGTGATTGCAATGGAGTGAAAAATATGCTAAAATGATTTTAATTCCCTATAGGAGATTCAGGGTAGGTGACAGCTACTTTGAATTAGTTCAGGTCAACACTAGCAATGATTCAGTTAAATCTCGCTTCTAGGACATACGGTTCAAAAGATACAGATGTTTTTGTGGAGGTAGATTTTCAGAAATGAAGTCAAGATTTCAGAATGACAGATGACACTTTTGCAGCTTTGAAATCACAGAATGGACACACGATTTCTATGCAGTTCTAAATAGGTTGAAATGGATGGGTTGAGATTACTTTAGACTAAGAGATGACTATGCACAGTTCTTGGCTGGATACTCACTCCTAGTTTTGGACTGGAATGGGCCTCATCATGGATCTGGTCACGTTTGGGCTGCGGTTCTGTCACCACCGGACGGTCTCTGGCACTGGTTCTACTCACAGCGGTCTGGTCTGGGTCTGCTATCGGCACTGTACAGCGGTCTGGTCTAGGTCTGGATACAGCTCTGCTTTCTGGATCTGGATACAGCTCTGCTTTCTGGGTCCGGATATGGTTCTAGCCAGAATCAAACAGCTCGCCCGGCTGTTGAATAGTTTGGTTAGGTTGCTGGATTGTGAGGCCTGCTGAGAACGATTCAGCTTTTGGTTCAGGCCTCTCTGCTTCAAGTTCTGAGTCTATCTGGAGTCTAAGTTCTGGGTATGGTCAGGCAGCGTGCTGCGCAGAAATCGATTAAAGAGTGGAAAATAAATGTGTCTATCTGGGTCTCAGTGGTTCTTTTTATGTCTTTTGAAAGTGGGTGGGAAAGCTGACTTTCTATGCCCAACCCTCTGAGGATGCTGATAGGTTAAAGGATTTACTGTGACCTGACTGGAGAAGGGAATTGTGAGTCAGGATGAGTCAGAGTGATACTATGTATTTACTTAGAAAACAATTTTTCATAACCAAACATGTTTCCAAGGAACACAAGTTGTTGAGAATACATGTACACATCCCAGATTAATTTAAGACAGTTCTCTGTTCAAGCCTGATCTTTCTAAGAGCTTGGGTTCAGAAATGACAACATTTTGCACTTTTAGTGGGTTTCGCCATAATGGTTTTTCATCAAATCTTCCACGGAGGTACACCCCCTCTCTGCGCATATTACAGTAAGTTTTCATTTTTCTGATCTAACCACAGTGTCTGCAATGTTAATACATTGCAGGGTCCGGTCTCAGAACATCACACAATGTCCAGCTTAGTCTCAAATTGTGAGTGAAATTGTCATTTTAAGAATCTCCAAATTGTACATTTTTGTCCGCTTGGTATAATTAGTTATCCCTATTCTCACAAAACATATATTTGCTGGACTCTCTGAATCCACAGCCATTTGTCTCCACCCCTAGAAACTTGGCTTGACTCAGAGATCAGATGTCTTGCCTTCCCCCAGAGCAGTGTTGACAGTTCACACCCAAAATCAGAATACCCTATTCAGCTAAAGCCATCCTTTGTCTGTTTTTTCCTGCTAGCAGGGCATCAGTCCAGGGTGCCACTCTCCATTTGATTAACAGAAACTTGTGATTTCCTGCCTTCTTGTGTGGAGTTCTGAGGTGTGAAGGCTTCCCATGGACCGCAAACCTTTAGAAGTCTGAGCTAAATCAGGATACTGTTTAGCTTCTGAAATCCATGTCTCTTGTGAGTTTAGATCACCAGCGCCGGTCAGTGGCGGGCTCCGGTACTGCACCCATTTTTGGCAGCTGTCTTGAATTAATACATTTAAAAAAAGGGGATTTTACTTGATAGCCTATGATCCTTGCTAACATTGTATTGATGTGGATTCTGCAGTTGAGTAATGTAGAACACCCAACCAGAAGTTGGATTTTTTGTTTGGTGGTTTCGTGCCCATGATTTTAGCAATTTTTGACATCAATTAAAACGGATTTTGAACAGCACCATATTCCTTTGCACTGGTTTTGCTCTGTGTGCAGCCAAATGATAGGGTCTGGCAATGGTCTCCTGTATTAACACTGACAGAGGCAAAAGAAGATGGTGGCCTGATTGTCAGGTTCTCACTGCGCACTTTCTGGTGATTTCTGGCAAGCAGCATGCTTTCCGGCAGCCATTATGATGTTTCCGCTGCCAGTAATGCACAATGATGTTGTAGCGCTGGGATGCGTGGGTTGAAACATCCCACAGTCAGCACCCGATGAAGATGACTATGTGCAAGATATAAAGACAAGTGCAAGAGCACACACCAGAAATTATGTGCTAAGATATGAACATCCTGGCCTCAAGGGAGGAGGAATTAAATGGGAAATAGACTGAAGACTCAAATGTCAAGGAAAAACTGACAAAGAGATTCGGAACAGCAAAGAAAGATGCCAGATGAAGATCTGGGGAACAGTGCTCTCTCCAGATGGATGGTAAGAAGGTGTGGTCATATGCAAGGCACATGCAGTAAAGGGATCGCACAAAGCGGTTGTAGAAAATGTGCAACAATTGTGCAAACCTCTATGGCCAAGGATTGCAAAATATTTGACTTGGGCCGAAGACAAAGGAGGTCCATTGCAGATAGTGCCTTTGGCTATTGCAGAATCATGCTTCAGAAACAATGGCACGAGAAAAGCTGGAGAGAATCAGCAATGCGGGTGAATCTTTGATGTACCAGGAATGAAGGACGGGACAGCAGTGATCATCGATCACTATTGGGCCTGTGGATCCAGAGCTTACATGAAGCTGCCCAGAGATTGGGAGGACTATGTTTATAGTGATTGTGCATGTTCCAGCATTGGTGATCCCAAAGAGTGACCTGAATATTGGGGAATTTCCAAAAGCAGATGCTCAGCTGAGGAAGAAGAGATCTCCTGAGCTCCTGAAACGAATGAAGAGGTATAACTATTTCTCAGCCAAGCCGATAGAAGCCTTTGATGCCATTCATTATGAACACAGATTATTCAGTCAGACTTCAGCAATATTCACGACAATCTTCATGCCTTGGATCCAGGTGATATCAAATGTCAAATAGTTACAAAAAACCAGATGGGAGCTTCAGCAGACGATCAACACCACCATAAAGGGTTTCAATGCTATCAAGGAGGAGCTGAGAGCCATAAGACTGATGACTCTTCAGAATAGATATGTCCTGGACATGATCACAGCTATGAATAGAGGTGTTTGTGCCAAAATCAGAGAATCATGTTGCACGCTCATACCTTCTCGCGACGATGAGAATGGCACCTTGACAGAGGCCATAACGTTGCTGATAAACCTACACGTCAATATGGAGGACGAAATAGAAGTCATTGCTGATGACAGTTGGTTTGGGTTAATATTTTCGTGGGTTCCACAGTGGATGGCTAACATTTTCAAGTTACTTGGAGCCACATTGGTGATGATCATGTTTGGATTCTGTGTGATCAGAATAATAATCACACAATGCAAAAAGACTGCAAAGAAAGCGGTAGGAATGAAGATTGTGATTGATGTCGAGTCAGAATTTGAACCATGAGAATTGACAGATGAAGAAATCAGAAACTACGTAAAGGCCAGCATCCATGCACCTGAGGGATTGATGTTTCTGTACCCAAAGAAGCACAAGTAGTATGTGGGGAGATGGATCTATTCCAGCCCCAATGGACAATGCATGCTTATGGCTTGGAGTGTTGATGAGCATGTGAAATCAGCAGGATGGCTGAAGGGAGTCAAAAAGATATGAGTCCCAAAGAAGCACTTCTTCAAAGGAGGATATCTTGATGTGAAGACTGACGAGAGAGTGGTCGATGAATCGCCCAGAGGGTGTCATGATCACTGTCCCAAGAACACAGAAACCACACCATTAAGTGATGGGGGTAATGGGTCAGAGGGGGCATACACACAGGGGGGCCGGCTGGACTCAGTCCTGGCACCTTTGGTGGAAGACTCATGTAAGGATGTAAGCGGAACACTTTATTTTAGACATGAGTGCTTTATTTACAAGAACTTTTCCACATGCTTTTATTTCGGGAACATTTGCATGTGCATACTATTGGGGTGTGGCTCCCCAGGTCCAGGCTGCACGTGCAGACTCTGGGAGTTGCAGGATGTGGCAGGCAGGCCAGGACTAGTGGGCATGGCCCCAGGAGCTCAGCTATATAAGCTGTTGCATCCCCAAGGCCAGCGCTTCGCGTTACTTTGCATTCTCATGCAACATGATGCGCAGCGCCGCTTGGACCAGCTTACTTACCATTTGGAACCCAGCGTTTATCCTGTATACTCACCTCCTGGAATCCGGCGTTCATCATTTCATCTGCATACTCATCCTCTGGAACCCAGTGATCTTGATCCCGACGCCGCGCTACTCATCCACAGAGTCCATTCCTGTGAAGAAGACAAAAGACAAGGTTAGACAGCTATCATCCAACAGTCTAGGCTTGCGCCGCATTCAAACCACGCGCGCATCCCACAAGACCACTTACCTGTTACCGGACCATCATGGGTTCATTCCTTGTTCACTCCGGCTGCCATCATTAGCTCTGCAAATGCTGCTGGGCCCGTAACATCACCTACACGGGTAGAGAGCAAAAGAACAACATTAAAGAAGGAGCGGACAACAATACAGGAACGAAATATACAAATACAGGGAAAGCAGGCTGAAAGCAAAAGGCGAGGAAAGACAAAGATAAGCAGGGACACTCACCTGGAGAGAAGTGGATTTGTCGCAAGTGGACTTGGCTACCACGTGCAGGGACCAGTGAAGTAACTCGGTCCCAGTCAGACAAGCGCCTCTGCCAGAAGTAGCAGGACGGAGAGCTCATCAATAAAATTCATTAGGTGAGCCTTTTACGGGCAGCGCAACCTACGGGAATCACGTCTTGGGAGGAAGGGTCTGGAAGGGAACCTGAGTCATAGACTGGCATACTCACGTCCCCTCAAGTCCCCTTATTTCCTCACAGGAGCAGTCCTGAGCAGTGCTACCTATTGCTGCAGTTCACCGCATAAGTGCAGAGGGAGAAGCCAGACAAAGGTGACCTAATCCCTGGGAGTGCTGCAACCGTGTCCCAACGCCTCCGCAGAAACCAGGTGAGCGTAACAGAACACGAACACTCTACAAATCTCTGCCTGGACGTTGTGGAGACTTCTGATACGGACCAGTTGGCTCAATGGACGGATCTCATTGTGAACCGTGAGCGTACTGATGACCTAGCAAGACAAATGCTCCAGGTGGAGGCTGGCCAGATCCCACTACCGGGGAATACCCCTTCTGCTACACCTTCACAATCAATGCCAGTACAGGTGGTTCTTCCAGGGTCGATTCCTCTGGCCCCACCTGAACGTTTCACAGGTGACCCAAATAAGTACACCACCTTCATGAACCAATGTCGCCTACATTTCCTGTGCAGACCTGGGGCATTCCCCAACGAACAATCTAGAGTGGCATGTGTACTCTCATTTTTGGGAGGTAGTGCGGCGGACTGGTCAATACCTTTGGTCAACCAAGATGATCCTTTGCTTCGGGACTTCAGGGGTTTTCAGCAGGAAATGGAGAAACTGTTTGCATGGCATACTCAAGGACAGGCTCTGGACAACAAACTGTTGTCACTCCGGCAAGGTAATCAAGAGTTACTAACCTACATCACCCCCTTCGAACGTCTTATAGCCCAGACAAACTGGCCAGAGGGGAAGAGAAATATGCTTTTTTACCGAGGGTTATGAGGAGAATTTAAGGATGTTTTAGCCCAAGTAATAAATCCCCCAGAAGGAGGTGCAGAATTCATCGATCTGACAGTGCAGCTCGATCACAGATTGCAGGATCGGAAAATGGGTCGCGCAAAAGCAGAGGGACGGTCGGTCTACGTACAACCCCGTGAGAATCAGAACAAGCCACACGATCAGCCTGAACCAATGCAAATCGGGGGGCTTGCGGAGTCCGCTCACCAAGGCAGAAAGGGAGGAAAGGAGACAGCAACAGCTCTGTTTATATTGTGCTAAGGCAGGCCACTTTCTCTGAGAAAGCCCAGTGAAACCACCCAGGAAAACAGTTGGAGCAACTGACCAAAGTGAGCAAGAAAAACAGGACTCAGGAAACTCCAATGCCCGGCAAGCGTAGGGGTCCACTTGTCGAGCGGTGAAAAGGAACCAATACAGACCTCACACCTAGTCATCCCTGTCCTCTTGGTAAACCACAAACAACTGTCAAAAATACATGCCTTGGAGGAATACTTTGACAGTGGAGCTGTGGGGAATTACATGGACCAAGAGCTGGCTACCCGGCTATGCCTCCCTCTCTGACAGAAGCAAAAATCAGAAAATGTCACAGCAGTTGATGGGTCTCAGCTATCATCCAGCCCAGTGACGCACTACACTGAGAAGGTTACGCTTCTGTGTCAGGACGGTCACCGAGAGGACATCACTTTCGATCTCATCGGCACTCCTCAGCTCCAGATGATATTGGGAATGCCCTGCCTGGGGACCCCCAACCCTAAGATTAACTGGCGTAAAAGGGTTCTGACCTTTACACAAGACTGTGTCGACACATGTTACAACAAAGAATTCCCATTAAAAGGTTTCACTGACCCGGGATCAATGAAGACAACCGTACTGGGCCTCACAGGTTCGTTACCACCTGAATACCTGGATTACCAAGATGTTTTTCAGAAGGAGCAAGCAAACATCCTACCTCTGCACAGACCGTACGACTGCCAAATTGATCTCGTACCTGGAGCCCAAGTTCCCTGCAGTCAGATTTAGGCCTTAACAGAACAGGAAAACCAGTATCTAAAAACATACCTTGATCAGTATCTGGCAAACGGCTACATCCATCCGTCCAAGTCCCCTGCATCCTCGCGCCTCTTTTTCATGGTTAAAAAGGAGGGAGACATGAGAACTTGCATTAACTGCAGGGCACTTAACCAGATCACGGTAAAAAAAAAACAGTATCCCTTGCCGCTTATCCCCGAACTCTTGGATCAAGTCAAAAATGCTCAGATTTACACAAAACTAGACTTACGAGGGGCCTACCATCTGGTAAGAGTCAAAAATGGGGATGAGTGGAAGACGGCCTTTCGCACAAAATATGGCCTTTATGAATACCAGCTCATACCCTTTGGGCTATGTAATGCTCCCGCGGCGTTCCAATACTTCATGAACTACATTCTCCGCGAACTATTGGATGTCTGTGCACTTGTCTATATTGATGACATTCTCATCTACTCAACCACCAAGGAGAATCACGTCAGTCATGTTCAGGCAGTCTTAGAAAAACTTTGGCAAAATAAGTTATATGCCAAACTGGAAAAGTGCTTCTTTCATGTGACAGAGGTAGAATTCCTTGGCTTTGTTCTCACACCACGGGGCGTACACATGGACATGCACAAGGTAGACGCTATCCTCCACTGGGTCTCACCAACATCCACAAAAGGAGTACAGTGTGTGCTCGGGTTCACCAACTTTTATCGTCGATTTATTCCTGGGTTCTTTCAGATCGTCCACCCAATTATCTCTTTGCTATGAAGAAATAAACAATTCAATTGGTCTGCAGAGGCAGAGGAAGCCTTCCAGAAACTAAAACAAGCATTCACAACAGCACCAATTTTATGACATCCCTGACCAGAACTACCATACGTGGTTGAAACCGATGCTAGCAATTAAGGCAGCAATCATAGCATGGAGAGATTATCTTCTCGGAGCTAGACATGTAGTTACTGTCATCACAGATCATCGCAATCTGCAATACAGAAAGACTGCTAAAGCGCAATCATCACAGCAACTCCGCTGGGCCCTCTTCTTCGCAGATTACGACTTCGTTATTACATACAAACCCGGAGTGTGCAATGGAAAAGCAGACACCCTGTCACGCATGAGCGAGGAAGAAGAGGCATCCACTACACCAGACCCCGTGGCCATCATTCCTGAAGGACGGATCCTAAGCACGATTGCGGCAACCACCTCTTTAGACGACTTAAAATCTGATCTGCAACATTTGATGGATCAAGCAGCACAACAGGAATGGCTATTGAAGGGAGACCGATATACTGTCGTGAACAATCTACCATAATTTCAAGGACGTTGCAGCAACCACCTCTTTAGACGACTTAAAATCTGATCTGCAACATTTGATGGATCAAGCAGCACAACAGGAATGGCTATTGAAGGGAGACCTATATACTATCGTGAACAATCTACCATACTTTCAAGGACGGCTGTACATCCAGATAAAAAAACTACAGAATCAGATCGTAACAAACTATCACGATTCTTTAGTAGAAGGGCATCCTTGAATAGCAAAAACTCTAGCCAAAATAAAGAAAAACTACTGGTGGCCAAATTGGCGAAAGGACATTGCCCAGTTCATTGCAACATGTGGTGTCTGCGCACAACACAAGTCCCAAACACAAAGTCCTGCAGGCCTTCTACATCCTTTAGTAGTACCCCATCACCATGGCACACGCTGTCAATGGATTTTATTACAGATCTTCCCCCCTGTAATGGATACAACACCATCTTAGTCATCGTAGATCTGTTCTCCAAAATGGCCCATTTCATTCCTCTGAAGGGTCTTCCCACTGCATCTGCTCTGGCTACCGTATCTTTGGAACTGATTGTCAGGCTACTCAGGTTACCATCAATATTAATATCAGACTGAGAGACTCCGCATTCTGGAAAAGATGTTGCAGAATTGCCAAAATTGACCTTTGGTTTTCTACAAGCCATCATCCCCAAACCGACAGCCGGACCGAACGGACCAACCAGACTCTAGAGCAATACATAAGGTGTATGCTGCAACAAACCGAGGATACCTGTAAGGATATACTTTGGTTAGCAGAATACGCATGCAGCAACTCCATCCACACCAGTACTGGGCAAAGCCCATTCTACACAGTGCACGGGTGACATCCACGGATATCTTTTTTGACCCGCCCAAGTCATTGGAAATGCCAGCTGTAACGACCTTACACAAGACCATCACCCCGGTTCTTAAGGAAGCAGCAGAACATCTAGCCAGAGCCAACGAGAGACAAAAACAGTTTGCGGATCGACACAGAAGGGAAGCTCCAAACTATCAAGTCGGAGACAAGGTTTGGTTAGCATCCAGAAAGATTCCTCTGAAAGGACCACAGGCCTTCCGGCCGAGATACTTGGGACCCTACACTATCAAGGCTGTGATCAATCCTGCTGCCATGAAGCTAGAATTACCATGCCACATGCGGATCCACCCTGTATTTCATGTCTTGAAACCAGGTACACGGATCGATACTCCACCGGATCCTGGGATAGTAGAAGGAGAACCAGAATTCGAAGTCAAAAACATCCTAGACTCTAAGATAGTCTGGTCCAAATTATGCTATCTCATAGACTGGAAAGGCCATGGACCTCAAGACCGGACCTGGGAACCCTGTGAGCATGTCCACGCTGCACGATTGATCAAGCAGTTCCATTGAAACTACCCCATCAATCCCGGGCCATGGGGGGAACCACCCTTGAGAGGGGCCTTGAGGGGAGTGCTGTCATGATCACTTGGCCCAAGAACACAGAAACCACATCATCAAGGGATGGGGGTAATGGGTCACAGGGCGCATACACACAGGGGGCCCAGCTGGATTCAGTCCTGGCTCCTGTAAGGATGTAAGCAGGAACACTTTATTTTAGACAAGAGTGCTTTATTTACAAGACCTTTTCCACATGCTTTTATTTCTGGAACATTTCCAATGCATACTATTGGGGTGTGGCTCCCCAGGTGCAGGCTGCACGTGCAGACTCTGGGAGTTGCAGGGTGTGGCAGGCAGGCCAGAACTAGTGGGCGTGGCCCCAGGAGCTCAGCTATATAAGCTGTTCCATCCCCAAGGCCAGCGCTTCGCGTTACTTTGCATTCACATGCAACGTGACGCTCACCGCCGCTTGGACCAGCTTACTTACCATTTGGAACCCAGCATTTATCCTGTTTACTCACCTCCTGGAATCCGGCGTTCATCGTTTCATCTGCATAATCATCCTCTGGAACGCAGCGATCTTGATCCCGACGCCACACTCCTCATCCACGGAGTGTTACGCTCACCTGGTATCCACAGGGATGCCACCGAGCCGGGTTACTCGCTGGTATGCTTCTCAGCTTTGCCTTGATGTGGTCTGCGGGGAAGGTTCTGCCTGAAAATACAGGATGACTGTGTTCAAGACTGACTGACTGGGGTAAGTATCCTCCCTCCACCCACATATGATTTCAGTCCCTCTGGCGCCCTCTCCTCACCTTGTGGTAGAATTAGGTGTGCTCCCCGTCCTGCCTTCTTTGCAGGGGCGCGTTGTCTTTCATGGGCAAGTGCGGTCCAGTTACTTCACTGACGCCGGCCCGTTTGATATTGTTCAGGTAGGTCTTATTGCTGTTCTTTAGTTTTGTTGCTATCCTGCATGCCTTTCTTTGTTTACAATGTCTCTTTTTTTTCTCCCTTAGGTATGCAGAGCTTCAGCGTGGCAAACTGGCTATGGTTGAGCCCCGCTGGTAAATGATGGCGCATTAAGAGCGCTATGATGCGGTAAGTAAGCACCATGCGCAGCGCTGCAAAGTCTTGCCTTTGCTAACTTGTGTTTTCCTTCCTTGTAGGTTGCAGTGTTCTTCAGCGCGAGTGGAATGTCCGGAATGGTGCCAGCCGAGAGGCGACGAGCCAGGTAAGCCTTTTGAGCAGCTCGTAACTGTCTCTACTGCTTTCTTTAATGTTGCCTCTATCTTCCTCTTTCAGGTCGTTCTGTCTGGGAGGCGTGCAGATTCGAGGAAGCTGTTCTCAGTAGCTGCGAGTGTTTAAAGATGAAGGTTGCAGGTAAGATAATGCTGCTAATGATGTTCCTTTTGTCTCCTTGCAGGTTTTGCTTCTCCGAGGTTCGAGGGAATAGCTGGACACGGTGAACGTCACGTTGCAAGCTGCAAAGTAACGCGAAGCGTGTTGTCTTGCTCGGGTGTGGTTTAAATAGCCCCAACAAAATAGTCCAGGTAAAGTAGTCCCTAGGCTGCCACACCCAAAACACTAGACTGCATAGCTTGGTTCTTAGGAACCAACCTACGTGGATGGCTCCATGTTGGCTGACAATACAATAAAGTAGTTCCCAAGCACATTGTTTTTCATGGTGTATGAGCCTGGCGCCATAGGCGCCAGGACTGGCCCCATGAGGGCTTTTGAAGAGGATGCCAAGCTATAGAGGCCCGAGTCCTCACTCCACCTGGCCAATGGGTTTGCCAGAGGGGGTTTTGGGCGAGGGTCGTGACACGGAGTCCATTCCTGTGAAGAAGACGAAAGACAAGGTTAGACAGCTATCATCCATGAGTCTAGGCTGGCGCCGCATTCAAACCACGCCCGCATCCCAGAAGACCACTTACCTGTTACCGGACCATTGTGGGTTCATTCCTCGTTCACTCTGGCTGCCATCCCTGGCTCTGCAACTGCTGCTGGACCCGCAATAACACCTACACGGGGAGAGAGCAAAAGAACGACATTAAAGAAGGAGTAGACAACAATACAGGAACCAACTATACAAATACAGCCAAAGCAGGCTGAAAGCAAACAGGTGAGGAAAGACAAAGACAAACAGAGACACTCACCTGGAGAGAAGTGGATTAGTCGCAGCTGGACTGGACTACCACATGCAGGGACCAGTGCAGGAACTCGGTCCCAGTCAGACAAGCACCCCTGCCAGAAGTAGCAGGAATAAAATTGATCAGGTGAGCCTTTTAGGGGCGGCGCAACCTACAGGAATCACGTCTTGGGAGGAAGGGTCTGGAAGGGAACTTGAGTCATGGACTGGCATACTCATGTCCCCTTATGACCTCACAGGAGGAGTCCTGAGCAGCGCTACCTATTTCTGCAGTTCACTGCATAAGTGCAGAGGGAGAAGCCAGACGAGGGCGACCTAATCTCCGGGAAGGCTGCAACTGTGCCCCAACGCCTCCACAGAGACCGGGTGAGTGTAAAAGAGGGGGGGTGTAGAGGTAGAGTCATGTACCTCCACCAAAAGCTCCATGTTGCCTATATGCTGGGAGCCAGAAAATGAGACATGTGCAGTACCAGTGAGGATGCCTATACCACGGAATATCCTGGAAACAAGGTATCCATTGAGAAAACCATTTATGCATTCACAAAGAAATAATGGACTTTTGGATAAAGTGCTGGAAGAAGTGTGAAAATGAATGAAAGAGAAGACTGGTGACGTCATGTGGAGTAGAGCTGATGCTCCTAGAAAAGATGCACGAGATAAAAGAACATAGACGTTCTATAAGATCTGAAGAGGAGGTGTTGAAGATGAGCAACATTTCGGGCTCGAGATAAAGATACTCATGCTACAGAAACGCTGAAGAAAATACAAATCAGTTTACACTTGTACAGACGCAGTAACGCAAGTAGAAAAAGTGATCTTAAGGCTGGTTACGTAGTGAATAATTTACGGCGATGCACCAATGTATATACATAGGAATGTATAGAACCTGGATGTTCCACAGTGCACTTTAGCAGGGCTTGAAACCCTGTGATTGCAAAAAGTTTTCCAAGTGGCACAGTTGGAAAATTACTGATGGCGGAGGAGAAATTCAAGAAAGGCTTGGCTGGCCCAGCACCAAGAAGTCGAGGCCACCGTGAGCCTGGTTGTCCATCCAGTAGTAACATGAACCTGAGAAAGAAACAAACTTCTGTTTGAGGTGGAATAGAAAAACACTGAAGGCGTCAAAACTTCATCATTTAATAGAATTAAATGCAGCAAGAAGTATGAAAAACGCGGTCTCCAAGTCACATGGTCAGATCAAAATAGACATTGGGTCGAGTTAGACCAAAATCAAGAAGATACTCCCTTTTATTCTCAGGCACAGAGAGCTTCTGCAAGGCCAAGTTCAAAGCCGTAATTGACTGGCAGACTGCAAGGGCGATGATAGATGTTGGGCTAATTGGGAGGGGAGGCATGATCACGCTGACCCTCCCTGCACCTGGTATGGTAGCCTGCGTGCTGCTAGCGTGTGGAATATTCCAGAAGGGTACAAGAGTGCCAAAACAGTGTTAGAGGGCCATGTATCAAAGAGCCCTATAGTTTATGTAACCAATAGAGTGTTGAGTATTAGTGTGACATGGAAGATGACTTGCACTTTGGATGGGCTTAGTTGCCCACCTGACAGTAGAGACCCAATCACTTCCCCCGTCAGTATGGAAGTATATCCCTATGTTCCCTGTAAACCTATCACATCCCCAAGTAGGTTTTTGTAGTTTGCCACATAGTGTGATGTCACTTATGACAAGTTTTGACTATAAGAGATGTGTTTCTTTATAATATGCGCTGAGAGAAATCTAGCGAACATCCGTTAATGTCTGTTGTAACTCCCTGTTTTAGATAATTGCAAATTAAACAGACTAAGTTTAGTCAACTTCCTGAGTTGGTTTGATTATTGATGTTTGAGTAAATTCTGCATCCCCATCTATCTCTAAGCATTGCTACCTCGTCATAAAGGGCCGTAGGTCTATTGGTTCACCTCCAGTATGATGCCTTAGCCACTTCTTTAAATCTTTCCTGGACAACGAAAAATGCCTTGATTTTTTCTTTTTCCTTCTCTGAAGCTCAGGTGAAGAGGAAGATGAGGAAGAAGACAGGGCAAGGTACCTGAGGTTTGCCGAGTGCTTTCCCATAGTGTGCCTGAACAACAAACAGAATCCCAACTTGCCGAGCAGAAATGTAACTGTAGGCCAGGATAAAAAAAACACAAATGGGAGAGAACAAACAATTTATCCTGTTATGAACGGGTCGTTAGGTATTAGAGTTTCCCTTCCATCAGAGAAAACAAGAAAAACTCCCCTCCCCTGTGGAGGCGGAGCCAACCTGCCCCTGGAAGGGACATCAAACAGGTTGTATGCTGCGTTGCAACGGAACGCTGCACCGGCAACACCGGTACGAAAAGAGGCGTGCCAGTACTCCCCACATTGCCCCCACCTCCATACCGTACCGCCGGGCCCTGCAGGACCCGGGCCGCAATGCCACCACCCCGGCCTTGGGCCAGGCAAAAAAAACGGCAAGGCTTCCTGCTCAACCGGGACCCAAGTCCAGCAGGGGGCCTGGAGCACGCTGCACCTGGAGGGAACCGAGGCCCTGCCACACAGACCCATCAGGGGGCCAGCAACCGTAGCTCCCTAGAGCCCCGTGCTGTGATTCATTCAACCTGCCGTAGCTCCTGTGTCAGAGGCATGGGCCTCATGGGGTAAGTACTGGGACGAGGAAGAGTGGACGTGGAGGTTGTTATATACGCCCTGCGTCCTGCAACGCGGTGACTCAGGGCGCCTAAATAAATGCCACGTCCCCGAGAATGGGAGGCAGTTCCGGGTGAGTCAGTGAACTGGTGTGCCGTGTCTTATTACACTCCCTCGGGAGCTGCGAACTCGCGGCCTGCCAACGAGGCCTGCAGAGTCCTGTCTCCACGCGCCACTGCACTCCGACGGGATACAACAATGGCGACAAGGAAACTGGAGCCCTGCACACACGCTCGACACTCTACCATCTGTCATTAACTGTCAGCAACGTGCGAAAATGTTTGGACAACCGGTGGGGGAGGCACACAAACCCCACCCACCCCAAAAAAAACAAAAAAAAATGTTTTTTTTCCTTTTCTCTATCATATCTTCCTGCACAACGACCTGAACTAAACAACGCAGCCCACGGGTGGGCAAGAGGGGGCACATCACCCACAAAAGAATCACATAGTGGCAACACCCTGCCAACTGCCCGCCTGAGGTTGTTTTTTCCACCATGGCACAACGCGGCAAAACGTCAGGCTCACGTCACACACGTGTGTGTGAAACAACTGTCCATGGTGTGCGCCCACGTGGCACAACCGGTTCGCGCACCTCGACCTGGGATTTTCAACCACTGGGGTGCATGGATGCCTGAGGATCCGGATCAAGGTGAGAAAGTTGTACCCCATCATAACACATAGAGGCCTTTGCGATGGCGACTGGCACATCCACCCCCGGGCCCAGCACGCCGTCCAGACTGGCGGAAAATCTATCGATGTCGTCACCACAAGCACGCCCACAAGGAGGCTCATCAGCAATGATCCAGCCGTTTGATCCCTTAACAGATCCATCATCAGTCGGTCCCCGGTGGCAGCTATGGATCCAGAAATTCAAAATGGCGATGGACTGTAAGGACATAACAACCACCAGGAAAATGAGATCGCACTTGCTGCTAAACGTGGGGGACAAGGTACTACGTATCTTCAACTCACTAACAATCGGGGATGGCCAGGACATTTACCAGCAAGCGAAAGATGCTCTGACGGCGCACTTGCTCCCACAACTCAACCCTGATTTATGAGACTTTCATATTTTGCACCACAATTCAGACAGGAGAGGAGACCCTAGATGCATACCACACTCGACTAAGGAAGCTGGCAATATCGTGTGAATTCACGAATGTCGAGAAAGAAATCCGGAGACAGCTCATCAATGGTATCCAATCGGAGAAACTGAGAAGGATGGTGCTCAGTGAAAAGGGGATCTCTCTAACACACATCCTGGAACTGGGTCGCCAAAGAGAGTTGGCACACGCCAGGGCCGCCAACATGGGCATAACTGTGCAAAAACTTCAGCCGGCCCTCACAACAGCCATGATGTCTCACATCACCAACAGACAGTCCACAAGGTACGAGGGTGGCGGCAACCATGCACAAGCCAGATGGCAGACACACATCCAGGGACCTACAGAGTGTGGTTGGTGTGGTGGAATGCGACATGGACGGCGAAACTGCCCGGCACAAGGGACAACGTGCAGAGCATGTGGCAGAAAGGACCACTATGCCAAAGTGTGCCGATCATCGGGCACCCCACTACCTCCCCCGAACAACCCCCAAGAGAAGAGCGTGACCAAGAAGAAGCAAGCCAATGCAAGACGAGTAGAAACTGCGAACTCTTCGACTGAGGATGAAGGGGATTATGTCACTGGGGCCCAACAGGAACCCGGCAGGGAACAGTGGAAGAAAGGGAGAAAAGTCTACCTCTGGACCATGGACATACAACGCTGAAAAAAGGGCTCAGAAGGCGCAAATGCCAGGTCAATCTCCAATACCAGCAGGTATGGATGACCATAGACACCGGAGCATCTGTAAATGTAATGCCCACAAGCACATTCCACACACTGCAAACGCAGCCAATTCTGAAGAACACAGACACTTTACTGTTTGCATATGGCTGTAGAAAACCTCTACCTGTGATTGGCAGGTTTCGTACCACCCTGAGCCATGGTGAAAACAGGCTACAGTCGAAAATCTATGTCGTAAATGCGAGGATCGAATGCCTCCTGAGCGGGGATGCGGCTGAAGGCCTAGGGCTAGTCAAATTCGTCAGTCAAGTGAACGAAGCACAAGCTGTGGAGGAGATCCTGGCACAGTATCCCAATCTGCAAAAAGGGATAGGGTGTCTAAAAGGAAAGACAATCAGGCTACACATAGATGAGTCGGTCCAGCCAAACGCCGTAAGGCACAGGAGAACCCCGTTCCACATGCGGGGATCTCGTTGGCCGCCGAAGTTTTCCAACAGACAATTCAGGAGGTCATCCGGGATATACCAGGTGTCCTTAATGTGAGCGACGACATACTGATACATGCGCAGGACAGAGAAGAACACCTGAGGAGACTGCAGACACTCCTGGGCAGGCTATATGACGCCGGGTTAACGATTCACAAAGACAAATGTAAATTCTTCAAAACGGACATTTCCTTTTTTGGCTACAAGTTCAGCAGCACTGGCATTTCCCCAGATCCCCAGAAGGTTGCCGACATTCAAGCTGCGAGCCCACCCACAACACCCACGGAAGTGCGCAGTTTCCTAGGGATGGCCACATACTGTGGGAGGTTCATCCAGAACTTGGCCACCCTCTCTGAACCCCGGCGAGAGCTGACCAAGCTGAACACAAAGTGGGAATGGGGGCAAACATGCTAAGAGGCGTTTGAAAAGATCAAAGAGCCGCTGTCCGTCGACACGAAGATGGCGTACTACAACACGGTACTCCCAACGGAACTGTTTGTAGATGGAAGCCCTGTCGGCCTAGGGGCCATCCTAAAGCAGGTCATAAAAGAAGGCGAGAAGAGGCCCATCGCATATGCGTCAAGAGCCCTCACAATGACAGAGCAGCGATACGCGCACATTGAGAAAGAGGCAATTGCAGTACTCTGGGGGTGTCGTCATTTTCACCTCTACCTCTATGGCCGAAGATTCACAGCAGTTACGGATTACAAACCCCTGCTGCCCATCTTCATGGGCACATCCTCTCATCTGCCGGCCAGAATAGCCAAATGGCTACTACACCTCCAGGAATACAATTTCGATTTGACCTACCAGCCGGGAAGTAGAAATCCGGCGGATTTCCTCTCAAGACACCCTCGAGCGGCGACACCACAAGAAATCCAAGTAGCCGAAGAGACAGAGGAACCCATTTGCCAGGTTGTGCGGGCAATGAGACCCAAGGCTGTCAGTATCGAGGACATTGAATCGGAAACACACAAGGACCCGTGCTGCGACCTGGTGAAGGATGCAATCCTCTCTGGCGACTGGAAGTCGTTCATGAAGAACACCCACAATACGACCGCGGACGCAAAGGCGTTCCTCACAGGGATATTCACTACAAGACAGGACCTGTCAATCACAGAGCAAGGAGTGCTGCTCAGGGGAAATCGCATCATCATCCCGCCGAGCCTCCAAGACAGAATAGTGGCATTAGCTCACGGAGGCCACCAAGGGATGGCTCGGACAAAGGCCCAAATCCGGCACCGAGTGTGGTTTCCACAGATAGACGAGAAGGTCGAAAGGCTAGTAAACACTTGTCTACCTTGCCAAATCACTGGAGCTCCACCTGACCCTGAACCAATCCTGTCAGCCGAACGAGGTAGGAGTCGATGGGACGCAATCAGCATCGATTTCTGTACACTGCAAGAAGGCCTGTACCTCCTGGTGGCCATTGACGATCACTCTCGATGCCCCGAAGTGGAGATAGTGGAATCCACAGCAGCAGAGGTGGTAATCCCTACCATGGAAAAGATATTCGCAACGCATGGACTGCCCACAACCATAAAGAGTGACAATGGCCCCCCATTCCAAGGAGAGGAATTCAAACAGTATCTGCAGGAACTAAACATAAAATAGCATCACATCATGCCACGATGGCCCCAAGCTAATGGGGACGTAGAACGTTTCATGAGGACACTCAACAAGGTGATGAGACTATCCAAAGCAAACGCCCACCCGTGGAAAGTCGACCTTTACCGTTTTCTACAAAACTACCGGGTAACCCCTCACAGCACGACAGGGGTCCCGCCAGGTGATCTCATGTTTGGCACGGTCATAAAGTCCTCCAATCTACACCACCCCAGCAGGGGCCCGGATGGATGCGATAAGGAACGCGTCGAAAGGAGGAGAACAAGAGCCAATGCGCATATGAGTGCAAAAAGGAGATCAAAGCCATCCAACCACCAGGTGGGCGACCAGGTAGTCATGTTAAGGAACCCGACAAGGTCCAAATTGGACTCCAGATACGAGTCACTCGCATGGACTGTCAGTGAGAAACAAGGAACCATGATAACTGTGAAGAGAGGACGCCGAAAGGTGACATGTAATGCGTCGTGGTTCAAGGCAGTGCCATGCAACCTATGGACTGATGGCGAGTGTAACCAGGAGGATGAGGAATCGCAACTAAGCGGGGGAGAGCACTCTCACCTGCGGGACGATACAGACGTGGGTGACAGAAAGTGGGAGCAGTGGAGCAAACCTGATGTGGGGGAGCCGAACATGGAAGGTGAGGCACCCAGTGAGACAGTGGGGACCAGCCCAAGAGGGAGGCAATATGGTTTAAGAACCGCCACCAGGCCGCCAGCTCGGCTCAAAGACTATGTGTGGTAGGCTGCCCCACCAGAACTATAAGAAGGGGACGCTTTGGGTGTTCGGTATTTGACATGTGTTATTTTGTTGTTAAAGTTTATTGAAATATATGAGGAATGTTATATACACCCTGCGTCCCGCAATGCGGTGACGCAGGGCGCCTAAATAAATGCCCTGCCCCGAGAATGGGAGGCAGTTCCGGGCGAGTCAGTGAACTGGTGTGCCGTGTCTTATTACGCTCCTTCGGGAGCTGCGAACTTGTGGCCTGCCAACGAGGCCTGCAGAGTCCTGTCTCCATGTGCCGCTGCGCTCTGACAGGATACAACAGAGGTAATGCTCTTTATCTGCATTTTCCCATAACTATGCAGCGACCACGGCAACCTGTTCGCCATGCCTCCCACTGAATTGGGCTGCGGTGACTCCAGCACCTGCGGTACTTACACTGTGTCCCACATCGCTGATGTGCTCGGCGCAGTGTTCGGTGCTCACACGGGGAGAAATGCAGTGGGCTAGGTCTCCTCTGGGTGCTATGAGGTATCTCTGATGACGCGATGAAGTCACCAGCCAGTACTCTTCCAATGTAGTGTGCGTGGCGCCATCTTGGTCTCGCTTACGATCTGCAGAGTCTCTGCACGGAAGGTAAAACAACTAGGACGGGTACACGAGTGAAGTGCCTTTTACATATCTTTATGATCAGCAATAGGTCTCCAGCTTCTGCTGCTATTGCAAACCACCTGCGCTCACGTTATTCCCTATTAAGGCATGGATCAAGCAGGAGTTGTAGAAAAGGACTGCGGGCCACGCATAGGGCAACACCATACTTATCACGCTGTTGGCGTACGTCCATCTCCGATTTTTTCTCTCTGGTTTTGTGTTTCCCTATCTTGCCATGTTCTCAATCGCTGGCTGTGGTCTCCTCGCTCTCTGTGCCCCTCTATAACTATCTCACTGTCTGCTTTTGCCCCTTACTTGTGTTAATCTTAGGTCATTTTCTGCCTGTGCCCCTCTCTATCATAATCGCTATTTGCGCCCTTTCTTATTTTTCTCGCTATGTCCCCTTCTCGTTTTCTATGTACTATTCTTGCCTATGTAATTTGCTCCTTCTGTGACCCCTCTTTGTGTGTTCCCCTTTTCTTTTTGTATCACTGTCTCATATGAACCTCTCTGTTTGCTCTTTGTCCCTCTCTTACTCCTGCCATTCCCTTCTATCACATCTCCTTTGTACCACAAGGGTCGCTATGTCAGGGTGCTGGGGAAGACTGGGCAGGCGAGATCGATTAACAACAAAGGTAAAGTTGTATGGCTCTGTAGAGACAGATGGTACTGCCCTTTGAAGAAACAGGAGGGGATATCACAAAACGTGTATTTTCTCACTAAACCTCAGATGTTCCTTTTTGGTGAGCAAGGTTATGGAGGATGGGGTAGTGGAGAGTTCCAGCATGTGCAGTGAACACCCCCACTCACCCATCAGAATAGATAAACTCAGGACTTAATGTGTTCCACCTCCCCCGTTATCTTAGTGTAGCTTTATCAGGGAAGTCATTTCGCGAAAATACCAGGGATAGCGGAAGTAACATCACATGACCCTTGACCCCCCAGATGACACACGAAGTGATGTAATTTGACCCCAACCCCAAGTGACATCACAAGAAGTGGTGTAACGTCATTTGACCCCATGAGTGTATTGGGAACCAGGAAAAGGTCTCAACTATGAAGAAAAAGTCAAGGTGTTAGTCAGAGAAGGGGTTCTGGGTTATGGAGCTTTGAAGATGAAGGGAGACTGAACACATACTTAGGAACATGCCTCTGAAGGTGCTTACTGTAGTGAAGATGAAGGAAAGTTGTTTGTGATGGGCTGATATTTGCTTGGTAGGGAGGATGGAGCTTCTACATTGGTTCTATTGATGATGGAGAGTTACAGTTTGGAGTGTGTTTTGTCTTGTGTGGTGGCAGCTATGGAGCACTACTGGCGGCTGATCAGTGCTGGATCTAGGGGCTTTGGATCGGGGGTTTTTATGGGGTCAACGGTGTGGGGTAGTAAAGCATTTGCTGTGCGTGAAAACCTGTATGTGCAGTGGATTAGAAAGAAAGCCATGTGTTCAGTGCAAAACAATGCAGGAATGTTTCCCACTGCTTCAGAATTCCTATGCATTTACAAATACTGAAGTCAAAATGTGCAATTGTGTTAAAGCTGTTAAAACACATGGCGGGTTCTGAGATTAAGTTGTATAATTAGTGTCCTAGGTGCTTGAGGTTTCACAGAGAGATGAGCAGTCAACATGCCTGTTCTGTTTTCAGTGTTTGGAGTGGCAGCATATTTCCAGGGGAAGAGCGATGGGGTGTTGCCTCTGTATTTTCTAGCCAAGAGACACACCATGGTGGCAAGTTACGGAAGGGTTCTGCAGATACGCAAACCCAATGCTGGCCTCTCCCAAGTAATACAGCCAGGGCTCCAGATAACAATGTAAGGGTAGAGTACTTTGCTCCCTAGTTTGGGTAATTAGAAGTAAATGGATATTTTGAGAGTAACAATAAAGTTCTCAATCCCAACTGGTTGATTTTTGGGAGAGTAAAAATTATGTGTAATTTTACTATACAGGCATTTTGCTTGTAATCGAAATATTATTTGCCGCTAGATATTGCTGTAAATGAAAAGACACATTTTTATGGCGTAACAGTCTTCACATGCAGCTTGTCAGAACACATCACCTTTTCATTGTGGGTGTCAAAGGGCCAAGTTAATTCATACTTGTTACTGTCTTTGTTTTCTTTATTGGGAGTTTTGACCAAATTATTATCGAGTTCCTTTTAGGGAGTAAAATCGGCAGGTAAATGTTTATATCGATCCCTGAATCCCACCCTTTTGTTTATGTCAACAATGGGATTATAAAGGCAGGTGTTGGCACTCCCCCATTTCTGACTCAAGTGGACCAGAATTAATAGGCATATGAGCGATGTGCCTGGCATGAAGCAAAGATGACACCTTGTGCAGCAGCCGCAGGGCCTCGGATTAGTGCATATGGGGTGGAAAACCTGAAAGCTACACTTGTTTTAATACATTATCTTAAGGATCGTGAGCCTTAAACTGTGAGTTTTCTGTATCGTATATGGTAGGGCCACACATACACTTTGTGTAAGTGTGCCTTTTCTTTACCTATACGTCAACGTTGCATAACAGAGATCAAGAAAACTGTCACCACTAATTCTTTGATATTATCCAATAGACTGGGGAAATCACATTTAGCAATAGAACACTTACGTGCAAGGAACTCTTAAACTCTGAGCATCCTAATTTTGCCAACAATACCAGTGGGGAAGGAACCCTCATTTATATACACTGGTGTGAGATTCACGGTGATGCGTATTTTGCATCACCAAAGTAATTATCGAGCAGAAACTTTAAACCGATTTTGAGGCGTAGTTATGTAATAAGGGACAGATCATTTAACGTCTATGTACCTCCAGATCATCCATATAAACTTTAGGGACAGGCGGAGGCACACGAGCAGCATGCATTGCTTTAGCATCCAGCTCACTGTGCATGCACACACATTCAAACTGTCATGACATGCATGCTATGTTTTTAAGTCATGTGTCAAACATATCCACACTGCTAACTTGTCTCAGTCCCTGATGGAACGCACAGCATAAATACGTTTTCAAAAATTGATTAGCATAGTTTGCAAACCAACCCATTGAATTAGCACTTTTGCACTAATATTTTTAATGTCACCATAGGTTATTTGTACCAAACACATAAAATGAGCACCAGTGCAGCTGAACTAAGACATCAGTGAGCTGAGTCTGTAAAATGGGAAGGTAAGCTGCATTAATGGACACAAATAAATAATGGACATGATAAAAAGGTTCTGAAAACAGTTTTCAGTGCGTGCTTCTGTGCATTTGGGTGCTGTTAGTGTTGCACAAGGCAGTGACCCATATATATGTATTGAAAAAAGGTGGGCCCTAGGTCTCTAACTCTACTTGCGCGTCACTCTTTTGTTGTCTCAGATCTTTGGGCTGCATGGTCACTGGTAGTTGGAGGTGCTGCCCACACCCCCTTGTATGAAGGAAAAGCTGTTTCGCACCGGTTTACGGTTTAGGAATGATGGATATCTACAAAGCTTTTGTTGTATAGACCCAGTTGTTTTATTGGTGTTTAAACTAAAGATGGTCACAAATGGTCAGCCTACACGTGTTTCCACCTAAATAGTCATTATCAAGGCTGGGGTAGGGTTGATGCATCCTGTCTGTTAAATCCTGGGCTGAAGTAGATACTGCAGGCCTGGTAAGGCTTGATCAGCGGTCCTTGCTGCGTTGTATGTGGGTCCCTCTGTTGGATGTATCTACTTCAGCCCAGGACTTAACAGAGGGGGCGCATCATTACCTTACCCTAGCCTTGATAATGACTGTTGAGGAAAAGTCATAGCCCGAGACCAAGTGCTTTTTATATGGTGTTGGGTCAGGCAGGCCAATTATCAACTTCAGGGGGATAAGATAGACCTTGCCTGTCACTGATATTGACTGTTTTCAAATGGTGTTAAATACATATTTTGTGGGAGGATGGGGCTGCTTACAGCCCTTAAGCCCGAGTCCGGTAGACTCAAGTGCAGCATTCCAGCCCTGTGAACCAATGAAAGTGGCATTTATCGCTATTAGCACTCAGGGCCGTGCTCTGGGGTGCTGATACTTTTGTGTTTGTTTTTAAGATAAATAGGCATTGCGCAATTTATGATTCCGTTGTAAAGGAATTGCACATGTCCGCAATTAGAAATTGTTAGGAAAGATTTCCATTAGGTGCAATTTTCCCTCCATTTGTGAACCCCCCAAACGTTTTGCTTTTATTTGGAGTGCCTAACCTGACGTTTTCCAGTTGAGCACAGCCATCAGCTGCACTCCTCTGGGCTTTCGCTCATTTGTTATGGGGAAACTGACACATCCTTCAAGCTGTCAGTACTGGAAAACTATGTTTCCCTTGGTCTTTGACTTTGTTGCCATTTCTTGGTAACTTTTTATCTATGTGCCAAGTACCTTAGAGTACCGCACCTGGGGGTCCTTTAGTTTTATGACCCTAGTTATCCTCTAAGGATTTGTTGGTATGTGTACAAGTGTGCCTAGGACGAACCAGTGGCAGCAATTTACATTTAAAGGATTTTCACTTCGTTTTTATGGTCCATACTGCGTTTACTGCGTGTTGTCCAGTGCTGAAAATGGCCGTGCCACAAAGTCTTTTGTTCTGTCCTTTCGCCATTTTGTCCTTTTGCCTTCCCACAGGTCGAGAGACCCGGGTATTCCTTATTTGGGCATGCAGCCTCCCACGAAAACCGCGACCTCCGCAAGCTCCTGCATGTCATGTGTGCGTGCTTGTGCCCAGGTAGAGGGCTGGGACTGTCTGGTCCCAATCCACACTACTGATGGCAGTATGTCTGGTAGCCATGAATGACTGGAACCACTGTGGGCCACGATTGGCCCACGCCTGGCATGCATGTAAGACAGCAGATCTTCCATTGGCTATCTGAGATTTGAGCGTGAACCTGAATCTTGCCTAAGAGAAGGGGCTCTACATCCATTCCAGGTCGATCTACTGAGATTCACACCGAACTTCATAAGGAGCCAACTATCCTTAACAAGAAAGCAGATTCGAGGAACAGCCGGTGACGTGCTAAGAAGGTTTGGCACCCCGACCCGCTGTTGTTTCATTAGATGACTGTTTCTTCATCAAACCAAGAAGTCCTGCAAGGCGCTTTGCTCCTTTGGAGTAGTGGGAACAACTACTCTCGGCTTCTCCTATTTACCCTTGCAAAGAGCCTCTTCAGCAGTGTTCCTGGGCTATGAATTGAACTGTTTAGCTCAAACTCAGGGTATCGCACAGGAATGTGGCCATCCCGAGTTGAGACTCAAAACTTGTGGAATCGCTATCTTGTGATCCTGGGCCCTCTCCCGCCCAAACTCGTTGCCCTAACTCCTCTGGGTCACGATTTAAGAGGGTGTGCCATGCCGTGAGCATTTGCGGTCCCTGCGTCGCCCCGCTCTGGTGACCATTGCTGAAAGTGCCTGCAGTTCTTGCCTACCAAGTCCTGAGACATGCTGCACCGGAACTACCCTTCTTCCTTCAAGGGCTGAGAAAAAGCAAATGTCCGGTCACGGCCGATTGTCCTGTACCGCAGCCGCTGAGAGCCGGCGCGTCCTGAAACTGCAAGGTTACCCCTACAGGCAAAGTGGGCTGGACTGCCAAAGTTTGGTCCGGACTGGACTGTATCGTGGGTCGGTGAGTACTTTCCTAACTTACCAGTGGCCCCTTGTCATATCCATTCATTTTTATGCACAAGTGTTCCTCAAAAGATGCTCACCTTGGCTGGGATAGCCTGTGCTCCCCAGCTATTCCCAAACTCAGAAAGTTGCTCTATCCGCAATGGTAGACCCTCTTCTAGGTATAGGAACTTATTCTCCATCGCCTCATGCCCCTTCCTGAGCAGCTACAGCCCCCTATAGAGAACCTGCTTTTACATGTACGCACGACCGCGCATTGTTAACGCACAACTATACTTTGAGCGCTAAGCTTTGCTCTTCGTAGGGCTGGACTACATAAGTTAGTGATTGTTGATGAAGGACTGCCTAAACTGATATCTGTGTTGATTTAACCCCTTTGCTGCTACAGGTAGTGCTTATTTTCTCCCCCCATCATCAGCCTTAGGCTAAACTCATTCTTGTATATATGTTAGATAGTGAATGATCTTGTGTGGTATTGTTACTTCATAAATTGTGGTTTAATTGTGTTTTGATTATAAAGTCCTATAATAAATGTATTCTGCCTAAGAGGAATCTGTGGAGTTTTACTGTGTGCGTGCATTGTGGGCTTCTGATCACTCTCACCCCTCCTGAGACTTAGTCTTGACCGCCTGTCAAGCTACCGTAGATTGGTCTGGTTTGTCCAGAAGGTTCCCCTGTTCCACTAAAACTAGGGGGGCCTCCTAAACTTCTGCCCACCAGGTCAGAGTTTAGAAATCCATCCTAACAAATTGGTGTACAGCGGTGGGATAAGATCAGTGGTGCAAATACCCAGGTTGTACTTACACAGAAAACACAGTGACCTTAGTTTAAATAACTGTAACCTGTCTCACTTATAACATGGAAGCAATTGCGAACATAACTTTGAGTGCTTCCCAATCTGAAACTCTGAGAAAGATCTGTTTTGAAAGAGGCTTGTCAGCCTCCGGAACAAAAGCTGAAATTATCCAAAAGATCATGGAGTGGCAGGAAAGCCAGATATCAGCGTGTCCCTCCGATGACAGTGCAGAAGGTGCTGGGGCCGCTCTCAGTAAGAGTGCTGACAGGACTTTTGCTGCCTTCATCGAGGGGACAGATCATGATTAGGATGATTTAGAGTCCCATGTTTCTTTTGCTGGCTCTGAGGCTGAGGCCATGTTGGAATTCAGAATACAAGAGCCGCAGTTTAAGCTTAACCTGCCGAAGGAGCTTGAATTCTGCATGGCTAAGCTAGAACTGGAGAAAGCAGAGAAACAGAAAGACAGGGATCACCAGTTGGAGTTTGCTAGAATACAAGCTGCCAATGGCTCCTCTAGACGATCTGGTAATGGGTCCAGCTCCTCCTCTCATCCAAGGTTCCCAAAAGATCTGCTGAGTGGGTATGATGACAAGAATGACTTCATGGTTGACTGCATTTGAGTATGCATGTGAAGTGCAACAAGTTGTGGATGCTGATAAAATTTATGGTTGCTCAGTCGACTACCCCATTCTGGCTGCAGTGCCATTATGGAAATGTCTAAGGCTGACAGAAAATACATTGCAAAATTAAAGCAAACCCTGCTCTTAAAGTTTGGTAAGACTCCTGTCCAATACTTGAAAAGATTCAGGGATTACAAAAAGAAAGAAGGTAATAGTTGGGTCTCATACGTAACTGATTCGTTGAAAAACTGCCTGGGTGGAAGGTTACAAGGGCACCATCTTTGAGTGTATGATTTGTTTAGTCATACTTAAACATCTTGTTGCTTCTTGTTCCCCAGAGCTTAAGCAGCACGTGGCTGATTCTAAGGAGATAGATCCTAACAAGCTAGCAGATGCAGCAGATTTATGGGTGCCACATAGAGTGTCCCATAAGGACAAGCCTGCTCCTGGTAAGCAGGAGGAGGGGAACAAGCACAAAGATAAGGAGGGTGGGGGACCTGGTAAAACCTCCTCCCATAAGGGCCACAAAAAGCATAACTGATCAACGCAGGAGTCCCACAGGGCTCCTGCATTTCACCATCTCCCTTTACTATATATATAAGAGATTTGGTAGACTTACTGGACCACTTTGGCATCTGATAGACCAACTATGCGGATGACACCCAGGTGGTCCTTGAGCTATATGGCAACTACACCCAGGATTATGAGCAGCGTGTATACTGCCATACAGTCATGGATGCTGTCCACCTTGTTGGCTCTGAACAACGATAAAACAGAACTCTTGGTTGTGACTATGGCCCAACGTCTTGCAAAATGTGATGCCTCCTATAGTAGCTTCATCATCGCCAATAACCAAATTGTGGTGTCAGACTGCGTCAAAACACTGGTTGTCTTTCTAGACACGGAATTGAACATGAAGTCCCATGTATTTCACACACGATCCTCGTGCGGTTATGTGGTTAGGCTGCTGAATCAAATTAGACCCTACTTATCTCTTGAGAACAGATCTATTCTTGCCTCTGCTTTGGTGAACTCAAGAATAGATCACTGCGACATTCTGTTATTAGGAACAACACAGGCTAATGTGCAATCCCTGCAGGTGGCCCAGAACGCGGCAGTATGTTACTAAATCAAGAAAGGCCTTAAATTGGCTACCCGTCAAACACAGGATGATTCACAAGATCCTTTCACTAACCTACAAATACTGGACTTCGACTGCTCCATTGTACATGACAAAACAGCTGACCTCAGATCTTCCTTCCCGTTATTTACAATCCAGTGATGGCCACAAACTTAAACAACCACGGTTTAAAGTTTGATGGCAGCAGCTTCCCAGTACAAGCTCCCAGGGAATGGAACGTACTTCCATTGGCAATAAGAGCAGATAATTCACTTTCTCTATTCAAGAGGGTGGTCAGAACCTATATATTTAATCAGTAACCTCCCTTGCTGCTTTCCTTATCTCTTTGAATTTGTATGCTGCCTGCACTTGCACGATCTGAACGTGCCATGCCTTGAAGATCGTCTATCCATCTCCCCTGCTCCCCTCCTTGCATGGTAGCGCTTCAATGCACTTGGAAGAACTGCAGAATCATCGTCAGACCTATTTGCTGTTATCTACACTGTTAATTGTATTATATGCACTTAATCTGCCTGTGCAGCCGTGTATCGTTCAGAAATGTAAGGGCTTGGAATGACTTGTTTTTACCCCTTGTTCCCTCCCTCCTTGAACGCTTTGAAACACTTGCCTTGTGTATAGGCGCTTTACAAATAAACATAACCATTTGTTGTGTTTTCTGTTTTATGTGCGCCCTAAGGCCCATGGGCATGCAGCACGTAATAAGAAATAAAATAAATAAATAAATAACAAGGGTAAGTCACATGAGAATGTTCGGAATAGTGGGAATCATCCTCCTAAGCATAATTCTGGTTACAGTAAGCCTCCCTGTTTCCCAAGACCCAGTGGATCATGTGTGGCTTGTGGAGCAAGTGATCATGTGAAGGGGGGCCCAGATGTAAGGTCAAAACCTTGGGGGTCCACTGTGTGAGTCTGGCCTTCCACTCATATGAGGAGGAAGAAATTATCACAGGGGAATTCTTCTCTTCAGACTCCTTCCCCAGTGGGATAGAATCTGAAGTAGTCTTAGTATCCCTGGGTTCCTGGAAGCATCGAGTCTCTGAGGCTTATGCTAGTATTCCGGATAACACCAAGCACTACTTTAAAGACAGTGTGCTGCTCAATGGAGTAGACACTCCTGCCCTTAGGGAAAGTGGGGCCAGCAGAACTGTGGTGGATTCCACATTGGTAAACCAAGAGGGGCTTTCCAGAGCTCCCTTGATGCCCACCAAGTTAGCTGATGGCCCCCCTCTCAGGTTCCCAGTAATGTTATTAGGAACAACACATGCTAATGTGCAATCCCTGCAGGTGACCCAGAATGGGGCAGTACATTACTAAATCTAGAAAGGCCTTACATTGGCTACATGTCAAACACAGGATAATTCACAAGATCCTTTCACTAACCTACAAATACCGGACTTCGACTGCTCCATTGTACCTGACAAAACAACTGACCTCAGATCTTCTTTCCTGTTCTTTATGATCCAGTGGTGGCCACAAACTTAAACAGCCATGGTTTAAATTGGCAAAGTTTAGTGGCAGCAGCTTCCCAGTACAAGCTCCCAGGAAATGGAATGTACTTCCAATGGCAATAAGATAAGATCCCACTGTAATAAGCTAATGGTTTATGACCATGTCCTAATGTCGTCTTCTGTGTAAGGACTGTTGTCATGACCTCTCCATTTGAAGGGGGAATAAGTAAAATTCTTCACTATAATGTAGAATCCCTAATACAGGAGCCGTGCTGATCGTATTTTTTAATTCATTCAATACTTCAGTCATGTCTTCTGTCCACACCAATTTTGTTTTAGCCACTTGTGCTTCTTTAAGTGCTTTTATAAGTGGTGGAATATATGTACTGTAGTCAGAAACCCAAGCCCTGCAGTAATTGCATAAAACTAAAACAATTCCTGCATTTGTCTTACTGTATTTGGCTGCTCAGTTCTCATAATAGTTTCTGCTCTTTCAGGTGTCACTCTTTTCTCTTCATGCGATATTTATTAACTGTCCTATGTATAACACTTCTTGACAATACTGTAATTTGTCTTTGTCTACTTTGTACCATTTCTCTGGAAGTATCATCATAAGTTCGAGAGAGTCTTCTCTGCATCTCTCTTCTGTCTCACTAGATACTAAAATATTATCTACGTATTGAATAATGGCGCTTTCGAGCTCAACATTTCCTAAATCCATCTGAAGGACTCAGTTAAAAATGGAATGGGACTCACAGTACCCCTGAGGTAATCTAATATGTTTCAGATGAATTGTTCTATATGAAAAGGAAGTCAAATCCTGTGAGTCCTCGTGTAAGGGAATTGCGAAAAATGAATTTTTCAAATCGACAACAGTAAAATACCTGGCTGTTGACGGGATATTGCATAATATTTTCGCAGGTTTTTGAACTAAAGGAAACCTTGCTTCACTATATGGTTTAAAGGGCAAAGGTCCTGGATAAATCTCCATGACCCCGCCCCATCGACTTTTTAATAGGGTACACGGCAGTGTCGCATGGCGAATCTGATGATACCAGAATGCCTTGTTTCATTAGTGTGGATATGGTTTTGAATATCCCCTTATCTGCTTCTCTGGACATTGGGTACTGTTTTCACGTGGCAAAATAGCTCCTGGTTTAAGCTTCATTTTCACTGCTCCTACTCCCTTCAATAGGCCCATGTCATATGGACTTGTAGTCCATAAGATACTTGCCACTTTTTCCACATCTTCTTGAAAAAAATGGCGACTTCATTTTTACCAACGCCATTCTCTGTTACTAATCCAATAAGTGAGACTTATAAAGAATACATATCGTCGTCTGAATAGTCATCCCTGAATAGTTCCTCATCTGTCAGATCTGTCATACTATGGGCCTAATTTCGAGTGTGGCGGTCCGGAAACCAGGGTGCAGGTAAGCTTACTGGCACCCAGGTTTCTGGACCGCCACACTGCGAGTCTGTCTGCAGGGGGTGTAGCGCCCGGCAGGTCTGACCCTGCCGGGTGCTTCAGCCTCAGTAGGCAGAGTCATCACAGAAGTACTGGTACAGTTAGCAACGGTGCCGGTGCTTCTGTCTCCCCACTCCCATGGAGTCCTATGGGATTGCACAGAAATGGAGACTTTCCAAATCCGCCGCCTGACTGACTGCGCCATCGGGACTTGTAATGTCCCAGTGGTACCAGGAAGTCAGACAGGGATTATCTGTTTCTGGGTCGACGGCAACCAGCCGGTGGCAGCGGCGGGTTACCACTGACCCCAGAATGAGGCCCTTTATCCTTAATTGAGGGCTATGACTGTTCTCCATCCTCTTCCCTCATTGTCTGTCCCATGAAGCATCACCCTTTCTTCTCTTACAACTGCTGCTTCTAATTCCAAAGGAATAACTTGCCCTTCTTAATCCTCCATGGGAATCTCTGGCCTGAACAAAAATGTATCCAGCAGTCTTATTATTTTACCTGTTAATTTAGGTAACCATGATAGTAAAACGTGCACTCCATATAAGAATGCTTCTTCATCTAGAGGGACTCCTCGTAAAGCTTTCCTTCCTGCAAAAGCTACTATAAATTCCCTCACATTTATGTAATGTATCCCCAGGGTTGAACACACTATACCTTCATCAGTAAAAGATATCTTCATGTTAAGTTTTGTCATTAAATCACGTCCTATTATATTCACTGGTGTCTGTTTGAAATATAGCAATGGCCTAGACATGTCGTGTTCCCCTATAGTAATAGCTAATTCATCTGTAAATGGAACTAAAGTCGTCGCCCCAGTAAATCCCTGAGCATTCATGGCAATGCCTGACACTGAAAAATGTCCCTCACGGACACATGAACGAGTCACTCCTGTGTTCACAAGAAATGAGTACATCTTGCCTCTTATCATCACCTTCACCCTTAGTTCCTCTTGGGGGTCTGGTGTTACAGATAGTACTGAACACATCAGGTCATCCTGTGGGCTGTCCTATTGCGGGTATAAATTCATACCTGTCCCTGGTAAAGGATTTCCTCCAACCAGTCACACTCCCTAGATTGGGTCTGACTACCTGTATAGCTCCCGTGTCCATCTTGCATTGTAATGCCTGTTGCATTGGGATATATTGTATCTGTTGAGTGGGTGCCTGTTGAATTTGCATGGGTGCTTGCTGTTGCTGCCCCTGTAATGATTGTGTTAGCATTGGTACTTGTTGGAATTGTTGTGGTTATGACACTTGTGTCTGCATTGGTGCGTGCTGAAACTGGTGTGGTTGCAGCGCGTATGCCTGATTTCCGATGCGATCCTGGGCAAAATATCCTTGTGAATCTGTGTTATACTGTGGGGCATATCCCATCCCCCCTCTTGAAGATTGACAATTCTGCTGTGGCATGGCTGCTCTACCTCTACATACTCTAGCCATGTGCTCTAACGTTCCACAATTCCAATATATTAATGATTGTCCACCATTAACTCCTCCACTTCCTTGAGAGTTTTGAAATCCTCCTCATCCTCCTCCTCGAGGCCCATTCCCTTTGCATCTCGGTACATAATTATTCCCATTCGGATCTTGGGCATTGGCTATATTATTTTGCTGTTGGAACTGCACTATTTGTGCAGTGCTTCCCTAATTGCTTGTCAACACTGCTCCCTCTAGGGCATACTTTGAGAACTTTTTTGCACCAACTTCGGGTTCTTCTTGTTTCCTTCCCTCAGCTTTTTGCTTATCTTTTTCTTTTAGTATTCTGCAATAATGCACAATTGCCAATTGTATCTCTGGCCATGGTTTTGCTTCCATTCCCACCTGTTTCTTTAACTGCCTGTGTACTGGTTCTGGCAGTCCCTGACATCCTATGGTAAAATAATGCTACAGTTTAATCCCACGGTTCACGGTTCATGCGTCTCTGCACTCCAGTTGTCTTGAATATCCCCAATGGGGTCTTCATCCACTCTCATTTTCCTAGTCAATATTGCCCCAATATCCGATGTATCTGGATATTGTACTCTAAGCGCTCGTCATAGGTCTGCTCTACAATTATTGAATGGAGCTCCATCATGCACTGTGTTTTTTGCAGTTACTTTTGGGCACCCTGCCCTTTTCCAAATGTGATCAGATCTTTCCCCTCGAATGGCTGACAATAGGCCTTTCATATCGCCTATAGCTAACGTCATTCCTGGCGTCCTTTTCTCTAATTCCTTAATCCATTTTCCCGTACCAGAAGTCAAACTCAGTAGTGTGCATTTTAGATGATCCCTATCCATCTGGGGTCATGTATATATTGTGGTCAAACCCCTCTTTTCTCTACTAGTAGGAACTGTGAAAACCCTGATCCTTTGTCATACCTACCCACACTCCTGGCCTTCCAGGCTCAATATCATTGTCTGCTTGTTTTCTCCCTCGCAATGCCCTTAGTCTGCTCACATAGGGGTGGGATGCATCCCCTGTACTGTACGATTGTACTTGTGGTTGTTCAGTATATGGTATTGGTTGGATGTTTTTCTTATAGGGTTCTCTAGATCAAACCATTTTACCCCTTTATCTTAGCTTGATTCTCTTGAAAATACATATGCGCCTTCTTCTCGCATCTCCTTATTTTGTTTCCTTTCCTCGTCTGACATCATTTTACCCCAACTCGTATGACTATTGTCCTCTTCCGCATCCTCAAGATCTAACCCACTTAAGGATATAGTACGATGATCATTTATTTTTACATCATCTAAGCTTCCTCCTGTTGCCCTAAAGGATGCTCCTTGTTCGCCCTGTTGATTTCTGTACCCTTCCTTATCCCTCATTTGTCTATATAGTCTCCCCATTCTTGTTCCTATATTTTCTGTATGTTCTTCTCCCCATGTTGGCATATCTAATGGTCCTCGCCATCCCCCATGGGACGGTTGCGATCCTCTCTCTTCTTCTGTTTGCTTTTGCGTTTCTATGGGTATTGTGCTTCTACGGCATAAATATTCAATCTCATCATCTTTAAATGCCCTTCTTCTATTCATTTCTTCCTCTCTTCTCCTTATTTCCATTGATTGCTCTTGCCTTCTTTGTAACCTACATGCTTTCAATCTTTGAGCTTCTACTCCTTCTCGTTTCTCCTCTTTTAACCTCTCCTTCTCACCTCAAAATTCCAACGCTCATCCCTTCGTTTACATTCATTGACTCTCTCCTATTTATATAACCACTGTTTTTCCTTCACTTCCACTTTTGTATCTTTTTCTTCCCTTCCCTCTCTTTCTCAAACTCCACCAATACCTTTGTCATCTAACTTGAGTAGTATTTGTCCTCCCATCCATTTATTCTGTACTATTGATTTACCCTTAGCTATATCTATTATTCTCCTTTGTTTCTCTGCCTTTTCTTCTATCTCTATCTGTTTATTCTGTCTATCCTTCTTATCATGCTGCTTGCTTTCATCGTGTGTCTGTATATATTTACATTCTCTACCTTTGCTCTCCTCTTCTGTTTCTTCACTAGTATAGGCAGGGGGTTCGTATTGGTGGATTAACATACTGTGCTGCGTTCCCCAGGAAACTGGGGAGATTTTTTGCTTCCAGCCTACCGAACAGGCAACAATACAGGCCTTAATACTTCAACTAAAACCGACGAAAGATTTAGCATTCCCTATGCCAGCCTGCACTGTTATCAGGTTGGCATCCAATCTTACCCCGTTTATAACAACCTTTGTGAATAAATCACTTGTAGAAAGCTATGTTGCCTGTGCACTGAAGAGCGCACTGGTAAAACCCCTATTGAAAAAACCCAGTCTAGACCCTGTGGTACTCAAAAACTATCGTCTGGTAGCCAACTTATGTTGGCCAACCAAAATTCTAGAGAAAATAGTTTGCAACCAATTTCAGCATTTTGTTGACAGTAAAGACATCCTGGACGAACATCAATCAGGATTTCGCCCTAACCATGGGACAGAGTCGGCTTTACTAGCAGTCCAGGATGACCTACTGGAAGCCGCAGATAGAGGTAGCAATTCAATATTAATGATGCTCGACCTATCTGCGGCATTTGATACAATCAACCACAAGGCAGTTCTTCAACGAATCAGAAACATCGGGAGAGCAGACAAAGTAGTGGTAGATTGGTTCGACTCTTTTTTACAGGATAGAACACAGCGGGTAACACTGGGAGCTTTTCTCTCAGAACTAATACAACTGAGGTGTGGAGACCCACAGGGTTCAGCACTCTCACCTCTGATCTTCAATTTATATATTCAACCACTATTTGACATCTTGAGGAGACACGGCCTACGATTTCACTCATATGCAGACGATACACAGATTTATGTGGAGACAGACAATCTGCCAGAGGCATTTGAGATGATAGACCAGTGTATGCAAGACATAAAAAAGTGGATTGCCTGCAATCAACTACAACTCAATGCAGGTAAAACAGAAATAATTCTATTTAGATCAGAGAAGAAAAACAGAGGGGAAGACAATAACTTTACCCCACAGATCCTGGGCGTGAGTATTCCTTTTTCTAGGAAAGTGAAAAACCGTGGGTGTATCTGGCAAGAGAATCAGGTCTGTGAAGCCCAGGTAGGGGCAAAAGTAAAAGCAGTATATAACTCTTTGCGGATGCTTAGGAATGTGCTTCCCTTCTTAACACCTCAAGACTTTCCTGTAGTGGTGGGAGCTTTGGTAAATTCCCACCTTGACTACTGCAATAGTCTTATGACAGGGATTCCGAGGAAACAAATGTTAACTGCAGAGGGCCCAGAATGCGGCAGTCAGGCTAATGGCCCGTCTGGGTAAAAGAGACCATGTGTCTACAGCCAGGAAAACCCTGCACTGGCTGATGGTGAAAGATTGCATCAAATTCAAGGTGGCATGTCTGGTGTACAAGTGCTACTACAAACTTGCACCCCGATATCTGAACACCAGAATCTGCCACTACTACCCAGTCGGAGAACTCCAATCAGAAGATAAACTCCTGCTATGTGTCCACATCTCCAAAGGCTACAGAAGGTTCTCCGTGTTTGACCCTAAGCTTTGGAACCAGCTGCCTTTTGGCATCCTCTCATGTACTACCCTGGCAAGATTTAGAAAGGAACTGAAAACTTTCCAATTCAAATGAACCTACCCACTCAGGGCTACTTCCAGCTTCCACAGTGATATGTTCAATTCCCTAGTTAATATCTGCGCCCGAATGTAGTTTTCTGCCTGGTGCGCATAAGAAATGTTTCAAATTCAAATTCAAATACCTTTAAAGGGTAAAACCCCTCCTCTTTATTCTCAACGTCTTTTTACTCAGAAGGGGAAAAAGGAACTGAAGGTGTTACATATTCCCTTTTATGCTGACTAAGAATCCATGCCTTATAGACTGGATCTTCTTTCTCATTCTGATACATTTTCCAGAGCTTTAATAGTGCCAATCTCTTCTCTAGTTTCTTTCCCTTATACGTAGCATGCAAATATGTCGTCAAACTTCGTAATCCTATGTTTGATAATGAACCTCCTGGATGGCCAGGACATGAATATCTTATTGACTGTGCCCTTAATCCATTCGGAATGGTACTGCATAATCTTGGCTGTATATCTTGGCAATGTCCTACATATGTGTGTGAGAGTCGTCTCCTCCATTACGACATGCCGATTCATGCTGTTAATGCTTACTCACATTTGTCTCTTACTTTCAAATTAATTAAATATATTGTTTCAATATTCTTGAGTAGGTTCTCTCCTGTTACAACTAAAACCGACAAATGATTCTTTCTTTACAATCCCTGCTTTAGTTGCTAAGCGACTTTCTCTTCAATTAACTCTGTTTATGACTAAGTTTGTACATTTATCACTAACCCAGGGTGTAGTTCCTGATTCTTTGAAACTTTCAGTTGTTTCTCTGCTACTAAAAAAGGCTAGCCTAGATCCGGAGGACTACAATAACTATCGGCCGATTGCTGTTCTTCCCTGGCCTGGAAATATTCCGGAAAAGGTGGTTACAAGTCAACTACAGAATCATGTTGAAGATAGTGGCCTTCTCCCTCCCCTGCAGTCTGGTTTTCGCCCCATGCACGGGACGGAGAAGGCACTGCTGGCGGTATGGAGCGAGATGTTGCAGTCAGGGTGCGTACGGGCAAAATTTCTCTGCTTGTAAGCTCGACCTATGCGCCGCTTTTGATACAGTGGATCATGTAGCCTGTTGGACCGTATGAAGAGTCTAGTGAATGTAGACTTGTGTGCTTTAGATTGTTTTACTTCATTTCTCACTGGGCACAAACAATCCGTACAGTCAGGTGGTTTTTTATCTGAAATCCTCCTTCGGTGTTGTGGTGTGCTGCAGTGATCAGCACTATCTCTGCTTCTCTTTAATATATATCTTCGTGCCCTAATAGATATCTTGGAGAAATATTATCTCAGATTCCATTCTTACACTGACGAAACTCAGCTATACATTAGGCTTTATGATGTGGAGGGTGCTATTGCCTTGGTTAGCAAGAGTCTGGAAGAAATAGGTACCTGGATGGAAAAAATTGGTTGCAACTTAATCCTAAAAAAACTGAGATGATGTTATTTGGTCCTAAACATTTGCTTGAGGGAAAAAGCTGTATTTGGCAGAGTGATCTGGGCTGTAACGGCCAGCTCTCAGCCAAAGTACAATCAGTCTTTTACAACATTCATCTTCTATGCCAAGCACTACCCAATGCCCCTGATACTGACCGTGCTGTGGTTGTGGGAGTTCTAGTCCACTCCAAATTAGATTACTGCAATGGACTTCTGGTTAGATCTCCGGCCAAACAGATTCATTGCTTACAAAAAGCTCAAAATGCAGGAGTAAGGCTGGTTTATGGTGTAGCTAAGAACACCCCAATCTCTGGTCTTTGTTGGTCGCTGCATTGGTTAGCGGTGGAAGGCCGTATAAAATTTAAAATAGGGTGCTTGGTGTATAAATGTATGAACGGGTTGGTACCAATATATCTAACAAATAAATTGAAGCATTATCAGCTGACCCGGACCCTTAGATCAGAAGACCAATGTCTACTCACTATTCCCAGGACCAACTGTGTATCAAGAGGAGATTGTAGCTTTTCAGTTGCTGGACCAAGACTGTGGAATAGTCTTCCACTGAATCTAAGAAGGGAAAACTCCCTATCGATCTTCACAGCAGGTATAAAGACTCACCTGTTTAAGTAGATATGGTTCCCTTATGCTCCTCCAGTGAATTTCAGTGGCATCAATATTTACAAAGCTGGTTTTGTTTCCTCAGCCTATGGTTCCATCTGTGCCAAGATTCGATTAAGTTTGTTGTGTGCGCTATATAAATAATTCAAAATTCACTATCAATCGCCACTCGTTTTCCAAAAGATCAGGATGTTTCCCCTATCTTTGTTTATTATTTTTGAAAACAAATTGTATTTAACGCTATTTTTCTAACTCCTTTGTTTGTACTTCATGTTAATTATTTTTATGTTTTTCTTGGATTTCTAGTATCTTCAGACTGTCTTCTTAACTTCTACTTTGGTTTTGTCTAATTCTAGCTTTTTGATAGATGTCGATCCTTTGCCAAAAAAAAAGTGTAAGGAAAAAATATTTTTTATTTATTTATCTTGCTCTATTCTTTCATTATATTTTATACAATCATATTATAGCCTTCATATATGAGCACTTGTGATATATATATATATATATATATATATATATATATATATATATATATATATATATATTCCCCTTTACGTACATCTTTTCCCACTACCTTAGTGGGTGTATTCTCTCTTTTATTTACCTCCTCTTGGGGTTTGAAACTCACTCCTCTACCTGGCTCTGCCAGTGGGAATCCTTAATGTTCTGCTATAGAGCTATAATGTGTGCCCTTTCTGTCTCTCTTGAGCCCGTGAATTTGAGGTGTCCTTATCTCTTCTTCTTAATATAATCCTCTAAAATCCTGTAACTTTCTATACTTTTTGTTTACAACATGAAATAATTACAATCCCTTCCCCCATATGCTTTTACCAACTACGATGGTCTACTTACGACTGGTCCTCAGCTCGAGTCCCCCCGGCATCGACTCTCCCGTAATGTACCAGTTCACCTTTTGTCCACGGGGCACAGGAATTTCTTCAAGGGGGACCTGCCGACCATATATCAGTTCAGTCCAGTCACGTGACTTTAGTTAGGGAACTGCGCTTGTCTGGCTTATGGCGGGAGTCGTCGGTTGTCTGGGAACTTAGGTCTGAGTTCGAGGTCGATTAGACAAGAACCATCCGCACTGCTACCAAATGTGCTTTAGCACCTTGAAGCATTTGTTTGTGGTAGATAGAGCCAAGAAAATACTTCGGACCCAATAACCAGATAGACTCAAAGGAGATGGTAAAATCTTGCTTGATCTCAAGAAGTAAAGCAGGGCAAATAAACACTCATCAATTCGACTCATGCAGGATCACACTGTTTTTTCAGCCATGCATAGTTTATATAATGCTAGATGAGTCATCTATGATGTCATCCTACGTGGCAAACTTCAAATACCTATCGAGGGGTGGGATTGGATTAGGGGATCATCTCTACATATAGAAAATGTGCGTGTTAGTCCCTCATTGGTGGTCTCTTTTCTGTGAGACACACCCTGAGCTACTTCCAATCACGTGGTATAAAATAATCATCATAGCAGAAAATGTGGCAGCGGACTAATATTTTGCAATATTGTATGAAAAAGTGCATGGTGGGCTATTCTAATTTGTTGGCAACCTAAATCCAACCTTGGTCATTCGGCTTGTTAGCAGCATGTACATAGAAACGAAACCCAGCTGATTGGCGATACGTCAGCTCTTCCTTTGTTTCCCAATAAGGCCACCCTTTCTCATCAGTAGGTCTCATGCCAGTGTCTTCTGTTTGAAGGTTGACCTTGCCAGTCTGCACAGTCTCGGGACATCCAAGGGAGTGTAGGTACACCGCTATCGTAGCTCCAGGCCTAACAAATAGCCTTTGTTTGCGAGCTCATCATCATGTGTTGCAAGACCATGAATTTGTCCATTTTGATTGTGCTTTTAACCTTATTTGATTCAGCTTTGGTTGGGTGCAGTTCTCCTTTTGTCCTTTAGAGACTTGTAAACTCTATCCCATATTAACTTTAAGCATTTTAATCATCCAATATTTGGCATCCGTAAATGTTTGTGTTCCTCCTAATCTTTGGAAAATATGTCCTTACACATAGTCTGCTCGTGGACTCCCTTTGTTCTTTTCCTTCATCTCTCGAAATAGCATCCTCGGTTCAAAGCCAATGTATTCCCCTATTTCGCAAGGAAAACAGCTTCTGTATCGTCTCTACATGTTTAGGATCCTGGGCTCATATTTTTAGGATAACTGGGTTGATTGACATGTGCCGTTGTCCATCTTGTTCTGATGGTAGTCCTAAATGTTGAATATGTACCTCTCATATGCAAGCCTCTATTTTTCAGGGCATTTACAGTTATTGACAAGGGTGGTCACTTCATTCTTATTTGTATTCGTAAATACTGCATCATGGAGTACATGCTTCAGTTACATCGTTAGTCTTAAGTATTTTCATATCGTTTCAACATAGGGTCATATATCTTCTTTCGGACATTCTTTTGCTGTTATAAGACTTTGTTTAACGAACATCCATGCTGCTCACCATTTTATTCATGGCTGCTCTTCGACAACTCAGCAATGGACATCCTTCTTGGTAGGTTTCCTCCACTGTTTCAACGTGAGGGTATCTTCGGAATGGCTGCCTGAGCGCATATAGTTTTTCATACAGTCGATGTGGTATAGACATGTCGCATACACTTGTACATGGGTTCCCAAATGTAGCTCCTTGTCTGTTACTCCAATAGGGTGGGGGTCAAGGGGCATTGACTAGGGAGAATACGTCCATTTGCTCCTCTGCAGTAGCTCTAGTAAATCGAAACCAAGTCTGGTATTCATGTAAAATGTTGTTTGATTTACTCTAGCTAAGCAACTAAAGGGTAGTCAGTGTTTGACAGGTTTCCTTTGAGAATATGACCCTTCTCCAGCTGTCCAACATCAAAGCAATAGGGTATAAAAAGAGCTTGGCATGGAAAACATCCTGTAAGCCTTCTCCTGTACAGAGAAGCAGGATACGTCATTTTCCAATTAATCTACATGAAACACCAGGGGTACATTTCACTTCTTCAGGAAGTGGCAAGCTTTGTATAGTTGCCCAGAGTGGTTCATTTGCACCTTTTGGGCATAATACATAATTGCAGGCTTTCTTCTTTCTCAACAAACAAGACTAGGGGTGGTCTTTTTTCTTCTCTCTGCTGGCTTCTCCTCTTGTTTTCCTTTTTCTTCCCCTTCTCTTCTTTTTTTTGATTACTTACAATACTGATATGTTTTTTACCCTAATTTTCAAGTTGGCAGGCAGAACCCGTTACATTTACACTGAAATGTAAGCAGGTCTCTGCCTTACAATTTTGGTCGTTTGCACTGCGGGGTGTAAATGTAATGGGCAAAAGCTGGCATACAAGCATGTACACTGCCTTTTGCCCTTCACATTTGCACTGACAAGCAGCGTTTACTTCCTTTGCACTACGGAGTGCAAATGTGAAGTGTGTGCCAGGCAGCGGCAGGTAAGCAGTGTTCACAATGAAAAATAAATGTCTGCCATGCAAGCATGCAGGACAGTGTTTGCAATGCATCCATTTGACGGAACCCATAGGGATCTCTAGCATTTGCGCCGGCATTAAAATTCATGCCAGCGCAAATGCTGGAGCATTGTATGGCAGAGAGGAAGGAAGGTGGCGAGAGTGAAAATGAGCCATGGCATCAATGGAAGGTGTAAAGCCTTACTCAAGGCTTTTGCGTCTTTCATGAACGTTACGGCTCAATTGAAAATTAGTTCCCATTCTTTCATAAATAATCAGGCATTATATGGAGTCACCACATAGTTTAGTAATTTGCCAGATGAATGAGAACATGAGAATAATAATATTTTTTATGTCGCTGAATAAAAAGCATGCCTTCCTTGTTTTTGTACGCTAGACTTTTACCTTGTACAAGCATGGTATTGTGAATATTGCCCTTCTGTAATAATGATCAGTGTTCCCCGCTTATTGCCCAACACGTACGAAGATCAGGAGGCTCTCACCAATAAATGTATACATTGGTTTAGAGAAAGGGATTTATTTATTTATTTAATTTGTAAAGCACACATACAACCAGTAGGCATTGAGGCGCTATTGAGCCCATATGGCTCAATGGGAATGGGTAGCATGCTAATAACTTAACGGGCCCGTTGTTAGCATGCTGGCCCCCTTGCGGGACCCGCTAAGGACGCCTGGGAAAACCCGCACGGGCACCGCGTAATAAGGCGGTATGGGGTTACCGGTGCCGTTAACCCCTTACCACCCACCTCATAATGAGGCCCTTTGATTTTTTGGGTGTCAGGTTTCAAGAGTCGGGAGGATGGACAGCACAGATCGATAAGCAAGGTAACATCTTGGGGAAGTAACGTGGGGCTATCAAATCCTTTTTTACTAGGCAAGGCAGTGGTGCAGTGTCATCTGTACTCGATTTGTATAAGTCACAGGCACTACATGCATCCCCTTATGGTTCCAGGTTTGGGGCTATGTTAATACAGGGAAGCTGGACATATATGAACCTAAGTTTCTGAATACAATGATTCTACTCACTAACAGTGCCCCATCAGTATTGGTTTACCTGGAGCTTGATGTCACCCCGGTGGGAGATCTGGTTGCCCTCAAGCCTGCACTGTATTGGGTAAGACTTTGGAAAACGGAGGGTCTAGAGAAATACTGGGATGCCCTGATTCAACTAATATCATTGGAAGTGGGCAAAAGCTCCAAATGGGTGGTACATGTAACGAAAGTCTTTCTTGCCCTAGGAGCAAGAGATCTATGGGAAATCCCAGAGGGACGAATAAGACCGTCTACCAAGAGTTGAAACAAGATGTAAAAATATGATAAAGGGAGCAGTTTGAGATGAAAGCTGCGTCCCTAAAATTAGGGGCAGATTATCTTGTGCTTCAAATGGTGCTTGGTTTTAACACCTATGTTGACAAAGTTGAACCAGCATATGAACGATCATTGTATGTACGCCTGAGGCTGGAGATACTGCAAACAGCATCCTTCACAAAATCATGGACTGATATGGGGATGGGGGTGTGCCCCATGTGCGGGGCAGCAAGTGAAACTATGACACACTATATGTTGATCTGCCCCATGACACTAAACCTGAGATGTTCTTACTTGGGACCGGTTTAAAGGGAAGCCGGGATCCGCCGCATAGGCGAGGCTATGAAGTTTCTAAGACTGCCCACGCAGCCCAATACCGTCTTTGCAACGGCACAATACTTACATCGTTGCAAAGAATGAGGGCCTTGAAAAAGTCCTCCATAAAAAAGGTAACAATTGAAGATGTCCCAACGAAGGCAATGGGCCTCATTACGACTTTGGCGGTAGCTATGCCCTTAATAAGGGCATGGCTGCCACCAAAACCGTGTCCGGGTCTGGGTTCCCTGAATGGGGAATTACCGGGCCATTCCGAGTTTGGAGGGCCCGGTAATTCCTCCTTCAGGGAACCCGGGCCTGGACCTTCCCCATTCCCATTTGAGCCCCCATAGGGCTCAATTGGAATGGGAGAGGGAGCTAACAACGGGCCGATTACGACCGGGCCGTTGTTAGCTCCCTGGTCCCCTCACGGGACCCTGTAAGGATGCCTGGTTTTACCAGGCGTCCTTACCGGGTCCTGCGAGTGAACCTCGTAATTTTGCGGAATGGGATTAACGGTTCTGCCACCATTAGCGGCACCCGTTAACCCATGCCACAAAAGTCGTAATGAGGCCCAATGTATTTTATCATAGGGCCTGTGAAACCTTGATGAATCTTGGACATCCTTTGAGAGGCTGCAGGCAATGCTCTCCTTGCAAGAAGGATGTATTAATCTGTAATCATGTGGAGACATTCTGGGAGCAGTATAATGTGTTTGCCATGGTAAAAACTATTCTTTTTATTCACCATTGATCAATTGATTTTTTTGCTTGTGATATATGATACATTCTGACTAATATTTTTCTCTTAACAACTGTATTTCAGAATAATCAGCAACACAATTCTTCTTTATATATAGTATGTTTCATGAAAATTGTTAAATGTGTGTTTTTGTACTTGGAGGATTTTAGGCCGAATAAACGTATTTTTGACTGACTGAATATTGGTTGAACAGTATGTAAATTATATGCTTGTGGTTCTGGTACCCACTATTAGTACGATGTTCTTTAATTAATTTCTAGATTCGTGTTTGAAGCTACAAAAGGTAAATGTAGAAATGTACATTATGTAGTTACCACTCTAACGAAAAAGCCCAACACATATGACTAATGCTTGTGCCTTCGACACGTGCTTTCTCTTAAAAAATAAAGCAAATTGTTAAATCCATTAAAACGCAGTCCAGTATTCACGTGATTAATGACTAAAAGCTTAGGTAATCCTCTGTTTTCATGTTAAACCGCGCGTGCATATAATTATCTTCATTTATCACTTTCACTGAAAGTCTTCATGACTTACTTATTCAAATATTTGCATTTCATTCGTTAACGGTAGTAACAGCAAACTCTGGTGTAGAAATTAATAATTTGTTTAAAAAAACAGCATCTACTGAAATGTATTAACAGGTTTTAGCAAGTGTGTGGCATTATATGAACATTACCCCTCTAACCCCCCACGTTTCTAAAAACAAATACCAAATATTATAACAAAAGTGCAGATTTTTTTTTTAGCGCTAAGAAGTTAAAGGTTATTTTTAAAGTTATTCAACTGGCCACCTAGAAGTATTGCGGGGACAAAAATCCTCTCTACTGTTTCCACAATTTAGATAGTAGCTGCAGCTGTTCCTTTAGAACGCTGCTTGTTTCTCGCAGGAGCACCTTCTTGAAATTCTTCTGTACATTTTCAATGGCTTTTAAAACGCACTGGTTTCTTTAGCATGGTTAATAGGGGTTTCTGCTGCTTGTACAATGGTTAGGTGTTATTTTGCTACAGTATATTCTGAAAACTAGTTTTACAAAGGTAGCGGGCGCCCCTCTCTCGCAAGAACAGACATGATAACCTGTTCAGTGGTTATTAACCACTTGAGAGTTCGCAGCCACTGCTTTTACTCACTGTGCCTTTCACAGATGGGAAATATCCATTTGCATATCAGTCTTTGTCCTGCCCAGGGGCAGTCCAGCACCGAAATACAATGGCAATTCCAATCTGAACGAGAGTACCACCAGCAACCCCATACACGTGTTTCACCCTTGTTGGGGATCATCAGTGAGGTGAAGCTGATGCCTCTCTAAGCACAGTGAGAGGGAGACCACGTCTGGTTGCCCCCAGGAGATGATCCCCAACAAGGGGGATCACTGTGCTTAGAGAGGCATCAGCTTCACCTCACTGATGATCTCCAACAAGGGTGAAACACGTGTATGGGGTTGCTGGTGGTACTCTCGTTCAGATTGGAATTGCCATTGTATTTCGGTGCTGGACTGCCCCTGGGCAGGACAAAGACTGATATGCAAATGGATATTTCCCATCTGTGAAAGGCACAGTGAGTAAAAGCAGTGGCTGCGAACTCTCAAGTGGTTAATAACCACTGAACAGGTTATCATGTCTGTTCTTTCGAGAGAGGGGCGCCCGCTACCTTTGTAAAACTATTTTTTAAGGAACCTGGGATTGGTAACCCTAGGTCTCCTGGGGGCAACCAGACGTGGTCTCCCTCTCACTGTGCTTAGAGAGGCATCAGCTTCACCTCACTGATGATCCCCAACAAGGGTGAAACACGTGTATGGGGTTGCTGGTGGTACTCTCGTTCAGATTGGAATTGCCATTGTATTTCGGTGCTGGACTGCCCCTGGGCAGGACAAAGACTGATATGCAAATGGATATTTCCCATCTGTGAAAGGCACAGTGAGTAAAAGCAGTGGCTGCGAACTCTCAAGTGGTTAATAACCACTGAACAGGTTATCATGTCTGTTCTTTCGAGAGAGGGGCGCCCGCTACCTTTGTAAAACTATTTTTTAAGGAACCTGGGATTGGTAACCCTAGGTCTCCTGGGGGCAACCAGACGTGGTCTCCCTCTCACTGTGCTTAGAGAGGCATCAGCTTCACCTCACTGATGATCCCCAACAAGGGTGAAACACGTGTATGGGGTTGCTGGTGGTACTCTCGTTCAGATTGGAATTGCCATTGTATTTCGGTGCTGGACTGCCCCTGGGCAGGACAAAGACTGATATGCAAATGGATATTTCCCATCTGTGAAAGGCACAGTGAGTAAAAGCAGTGGCTGCGAACTCTCAAGTGGTTAATAACCACTGAACAGGTTATCATGTCTGTTCTTGCGAGAGAGGGGCGCCCGCTACCTTTGTAAAACTATTCTGAATACTAGTAAATCGTGTTAGTTAATTTTCACAAGGAATTTGGGAGCACTGCACAGCGCCATTTTGGTTTCCCAAGGAGTTGGGTGGGTGGGGTAGAGAGAGAGGGGATAGGGCAGGTGGATGGGGGTAGATAGAAAGAGGGGGTCGGGTGAGGGTAGAGAGAGTGGGGGTCGAGTGGGTGGGTGCGGGTAGAGCGAGTGGGGTGGTTGGACTAGAGAGGGTGGGGTATGGTGGGTGGGGATAGAGAGAGTGAGGGTAAGGTGGGTGTGGGTGTAGGGTAGGTGGATGGGGTGCAGAGAGGGGGGTTGGGTGGATGGGGTAGAGAGAGAGGGGGTTGGGTCGGTGGGAATAGAGAGGGTGGGGTGGTTGGTGGTAGAGAGAGTGGGTGTCAGGTGGGCGTAGGGGTAGTGGGGTCAGGGTGGGTGGTGATTCAAAGAGCTAGGGTGGGTGGGTGTATGGGGTATAAAGTGTTGGGGTAGTGTGGGTGGGGGAAGAGAGAGTTGGAGTAGGGCGAGGGGCTTGGGTGGGTAGGGGTGGAGAGAGTGGGGGTAGGATAGATGACTGGGAGTAGAAGTTGGGGTTGGGTGGGTGGGAGTAGAGAGAGTTGTGTCTAACTTTCTGGGGGAATGGAATGAGCTTTTCGAAACCCTAGGAATCTGCCTCCCATTTTATGTGGAGATGGGGCAACAATGGCCTCATATGGAGCTTTGCCCATGGCACCAGAAGCACACCAGATGCCATGTGCCCCTGCACCTACAAGGAGGTACTGGCTGATGTCTGTTTTCGATAGAGGAGACCTAATTAGATACTTGGTGTTTCAATGGCTGTCCTTAATCTTACCGTATAAACTTGAGATCTTCTGAGGACATTAGATGTCGTTTTCCTTGTTCATTAGCACCGGGGCGGGTGGGGGGGTTGGGATGCAACAAATCAGGTTGCTTGGATCGTGGGCTGAATCTACCAATGCAAGCCTGCGTTCCAAACGTTCCAATTTCCCATCCCTCCCATGCACAGCTCCATTTAACTGATTACCTCAGCAGTGTCAGAGCCCGCCACTGCCGCTCCATATCCATGCTGGCCACCATGGAAATGGAAGAGGGGCTCGGTATAGTGCCCTGCCTTCCTGATCGATGGGGGTCATCCACAGCATCCTGTTCATTGAAACAAAATACTTGGCTCTTCGCATCCGGGTTTCTGGATTGCAAAACCAGGCTGCTAAAAGCAATAATACCTAATCCGGCAGGCCGGGTCGGGTGGTAACGGCACCAGGGAACATCAGTGAGGCCCTTGCTGCGTTGTGGCCTGTGCCTTGGCCCCGAGCCATTACCACCCTGATTTCTCTGGGTTCTGCACGTAATCTCTGCATGCTTCACCAACTTTTTCGGCAAAGATGCTCTGAGAATCCAATCATCCAAATAAGGGAATGCCTGATTCCCTTTCTGCGTAGAAAGGCAACTATGACCTTCAGGAATACTCGTGCCATTTTCAGGCCAGAATATAGGACTCTAAACTGATAATAGTGCTTGACTACTGCAAAGAGTAGATACTTCTAATGCACTCTACAAAAAAGTATGCAGAAATATGATCAAATGATGCAAGGAGGCCCTTCTCCCTGACAAGCCAGATTACTCTCTGTAGCTGCTTCATTTTGAAGTGCTGGGTTGCCACATGCTGATTAAAGTTCTTCAGGTCCAATACAAGCTTCCTATTTCCTTAAGGGTTGGGAACCAGAAAGATTATGGAGTAAACTCCTCCCCCCATCTTTTTGTCTAGGTACTTTTATTATCACCTTCATTGTGAGTAAGTCCTGAATGCTCTCCACCATCTCCCTCCTCTTGGTCATACCCCTCAGAAGATGGGTATGAACTACTACTGAATGGACAATGTTATCTTTTACCCCCATCTCACCTATCAGCCATCTGTCGAGATATAGCACCACTCTTTCTCAAACCATCTGAGCCTGCCCCCTCCCACCCTAACATCAGGAATTCTGCATCGTGTGGGGTCAGAAGGGCTTCTTTGACTTTTGCAACCATTTCAGCTCCTCTCGAATCATATGTCTTCTCGGATACCTGCCCAATGCCTGCAGTGTGCCTAATCTTCTTGAGCTGTAGCATGTGATTTTAACTGTGTATCCATTTTGCCACACAATGCCCCCCCCCCCTGTGTTTATCTGCTGTTCAAGTGCATACACAAATGGCGTCTTCTCCTTGTGATGAAGTGCCCTGTTTGGCTGAGCTAGTGGAGGGTACGGTCGCAAAAGGGGCACTTTATCATAAGGTAACAGTCACTGCTCCATGCCCTTTAAGAATATCGAGGCACAGCATTCCACGGGAAACACTTGGTTCCCCTTGCGCTGGTGCTGAAGCTGCACCGGGATCCATTTAAACCAAAAAGGGGACCTGAGCTAGACCGAGATATCCCCAAGACAATCCATTAGCAACTCAATGCACAAAAGGGAGTTGGGAACTGCAATATGGCGGATGTTGTTCACAAAACTGTGGTCCAGACCAAACCAGGCCCAGAGAACTATGATTCCCAAGTTTCTTATATTATATAAAATCACCACACCTTGTTCCCATTCCACCAGAGGGAGGCTGGAAAGAAGTGCCAAATCCCTATAAAATCTCAAGGTGCACAGTTAGTAGGTGGTGGCAGTAGGAGGAAAACCCCCTCCGCTGCTGGCTGAAGAGAGGAAGAGAAGAAACTGGAGAAGGAGCTGAAGGCAGGAAACCAGAGCAGAGCCCATGAAGCATGGGCAGAGCGAGAGGGCAGAAACAGGAGCAGGGGCACTGGAGCCTAGGGAGACCAATACGCAGGAGACTGGAGCAGAGCCCCTCGATCCTGGGGAGAGCAGGAGGCAGAAGGCTGTAGTAGAGACCCAGAACTGACGTAAGGAGGAGACAGGAGACTGCAGAGAGAGCCCAAGAGGCTGGGTAAATACAGTCCCTGGAAGTGGGGGATCAAGACACCCAGTGGGCTGGAAGGATGAAGAGCCAGAAAGCTGGGTAGGAAAAAGAAAGGCTAAGGAAATTCAGAGGAGATCGACCCAGGTAGCCAAGAGCAGGGATTCCCGGAGGAATGGGTCAAGGGTATCCAAAGGGGTGAAGAAGGGTAGTAGGGAAATGGAGAATTGGAATTGTACTAGTCGAGATACCCAAAGGGGTGAAAAAGGAAAGAGCGATAAGAGGGAATTGGAAAGCCTGGATTGTTTTAGAATAGGTGCCCAAAGTGGTGAAGGACGTGCCCAAAGGGGTGAAGAAGGTGGGGAGGAGAATAGGCAGCTTGTGCAAGAATATTGTTATGTTAATTTATATTTGTAAAGCATCTCCTGCCATACGTAACAGTGTTGAAACTGTAGTATGTGTGGATCTCCAGCAGTGCTATTAAACAATGAGAGAGAAGCAGCACATTGCATGCAGCTGAAATTGGAGCATAGGCACCACACAGAAAAGCATAACTGTCTAGTGTAGAGATGCTGGAAGCCACCATTTGGATTGAGAAGAGGAAATGAGTGTATTAAAGATGGTAGAGTCTATTTGAAAGCTGGATTGAATTTTTTTTTTGTGCGATTCTATGTGGCACAGCAAAGGAGAGGATCATGAAATCACTCGGGTAGGACCAATATTGGAAGTTTTGCAATGGGGTTTACTTGCTCTGGGAGCCCTGAAGTAAATTCAGTCATGGAAACCATCTCTCAATGGGACCATTGCCAGCTAGTGGTGTGCTCCGTAGAGGTGTCTGTGTAGTAGTGCCCACGTTCCCGGGCTTACAAAGGATAGTCATCCTGAGGCACCACTCACCCCCTCTCCCGCCCCAAAGAGGTCAGTTCTAGCAGAGAGCTGGCTCATCCCCTCAAGTCTCCGCATACATCCTCCCAGCTCATCTCTTCAGTCCTTGGTAGGCATTCTTCTTAATCTGTCCCTCCAAACCTCACCATAACCCCCTGATTACCTGCTAAAACAGGGCTCTGCAATCTTTGGCTCTGTAGATATTTTGGATTACAACTACCATCAGTCCTATTCAGCATAGTTAATGGATAGGTTTTATGGGAGTTAAAGTCAAAAACATATGGAGAGCTGCAGGTTGCAGACCCAGCTTTAAAACATCAACAGACATCTCCCCACTTGCCTAATAAAACTGGTGGTGTGATAATATAGGAGACCTGTACATTTGGAAGAAGTAGAAGGAATTGAAGAGGTGGAAATTAAGACCGGTGAAGGGCTACTGTAGAATTTGCTGGCAGTAGACCAGAAGACATAAAAGTCTACCCCTACAAAGGTAGCTAACATAGCAAAAAGCTTTGTGGGAGAGAACCTTGAAATGAGACATTGGGGTGAGAAAGGGATTGGAGCAGGTGGCCGGAGGAGCAGGACCCTGATAGAGAGGAAAGTAAGGAACCCTGTCCCCGTGTTGGGGTATCCCCCTGTCACACTCTGGCTCAAACCCATCCTAGAAGGCCCGCCTCTCACGTCCCCACTTACGAAACCCATGCACAAGCTTCAAGTGTAGCACGTAGGAGTCAAGGTGAAAATACCCTGAGAACTGTGGAAAATAGGGTGAGGGGACCCTTTATAACCTGGACAATTAGCTCATAAGTATTGTGTGGATTATATGGGATACATTCTGCCCCTGGACTTAGAGCACTGGCAAAATCTTTTTTGGAAAACTTTACTTTCACAAAAGACACTTTATTTGAATAGGGTTTTCCAAGGCACTACCTCATCAAGAGGAAGACGCATAATGACAACTTTTAATTTGACTCAGATAGTATTTGTCTATTGTGGCCAATCCTGCACACATTTAGTAATAATATCCTTTGTTAAACTGATTCCTTGGTCTGGCCTGTTTGCCAATCAATGTCCTCTGTGTAGCACCCTCAAAAGGGATCCTTAAAGCTGTTGCTTTCTGGTGAGCCTCAGTGTGACAGTCTATAATGTGCAGCTGATGGTGGCCTGGAATGGATATGTCCATTCTCAATGCTGCTACTTTGATGCTATAATATGCCATGTCACAGAGAAATTCTATTTGACTCTTCATGTCTTGTAATACCGGAGCCACATATGTACCATTATATAGGGCTCAAGATAACTGACTGTACCCTCCAAATACTGTTCCAGTCATATATGATGCATATGTTGCTGCTCTCAATGTCAGATGAGATCCTACATAATCCCTTTTGAGTGATAAGTCCACCTGTTTGTCAGTTAGGTCTTGAACTGCTTCCTCTAGATAATTGCCCTACCAAGGTGGGCAGAATGGTGACCGTTTGCATTCATTAGGGTTAGAGTTTTCCTTCCTCTTGAGGGGATATACTTTTGCCGTAGGCCTGGGACTTGACACACTTTCTGGCTCCTTCCGTTTCATAAACACCTGCTCCTTCATTTCTGTCAACAGAGGCAACCCAGATTTTAGGATTGGTTCTTGTGGAGAGCACAAATGTGCCTGCGTGACACACTTTCACAGAATGATTGAGTATGACAAACTTGAAGCATTCTGCCCTCTGTGACAGAAGGGTCCATTACAGTAGTCACACATATTGGTTGGTTTCAGCAGCTGGGCATATTCGCTGCCTCTCTGCCTGAACTGTTGACTGCATTCTGGGCTTTCAGCGGGATTCAGTCTTTGGCCGCTTTGTTCAGGACAAATACATTGAATTCGTAATGTTCTCTATACAATATCCAAATCATGCAGTAATGCGAGGATATTTTCGGGTATCCACGGGGCTAGTCATTACGAATTCAATGTATTTGTCCTGAAGAAAGCGGCCAAAGACTGAATCCCGCTGAAACCGGTTGACCTATTTTGAAGTAGCTCTGGACTGATACCCAGGCTCCGATACCCCACATATGAAAATGAAAGGGCTTGTATAAAGAATAATATCACAGCGATTTACAACTAAACAACTAATTGTTGAATAGGAAATCAGCTTTTTAAGTTATTTTATCCCCCTGTCTGATCATTTCAGATTTGATTGTTTTTCTTTTATAAAACATACACATTGGAGGCAGTAATATTAAAAGTCTACACCAACCCCTATTAGGTATGCATGTAAACTGTAGTATATAGGAAAGTAATGAGAGAGGAAAGGGTCAGGACCTCCACATACCATTTGTAGTCGGCACACCAGCACTGACTAGGGCTGGCAATGACTGCAATTCCTTTGTAGGAGATACCTGACACAGGGTCATTTAATTATTGCTAGGGCTCCAGCTGCAGGAATAACTTTTTTACTAATTGTCCTTCTGTCATTTTTGTATTAAAAACTTGGGTATAGACAGGAGGTGACTACCTTCTGACTCTCACTTGTTACTCAGATTAAGCACGACCTAATAGCCCAAACGAAAACCTACATTATTTTTAATTGGTATCGTGTTGCTTTAGCGACAAAACTACTTTTAAAAAAAACATCGAAATATATGGAGGGGGTAAAGGGTTAAAAGGGGTCTGCAGGGGGTTGTGGTAGGGATAATAGTATAGGGAAGGGGGGTTCTGGTGTAATCCCCCCAACCAATTTTATATCGAGGCATTTTTTTAAGGATATTCATTGAAAAAAATTACTTTGAAAAAACTGTTATTGGCAAAGGGACATTACATCTTTTTAATTGAAAATGCAGAAGTCTCCTGACTAAATTGGGAAGGTTGGCATGTATGTGTGTGTGAGCAGGCGTGGTACACACTGCACCCACTGCCCTTCTCTGACAACACCACACTCATCACAGTACTTACGATCTACCTCACCTTTCCAAAGGTGGATAATAGGGCCTGTGATCCTATGTGGGAAAAGGCTAACTTTGGTTTGTGGGTGGAAAGTGGTGTTATACCTCCAGAAAATGCTTATTTGGGAAAAATGTTCCTGTCATGGAAGCTGTACCAGGACGAGGAAGAAAAGTACTATAATCTGATCCTATCCTCCTATTGCAACGTATTCCAGTTCTCTGTTTACTATAACATGAATATTTCTAAAATTGTTCTGTGGGCAGGCACGCATATTTAAGAATGGTATAGTCTTTTCGCAAGAAGAAAGAATTCACATACCCGAAGTCCTGAACCATTGGTGTGACTTATTTTTAATCATAATAAAACATATAATGTATCTTCGTTATGTAACTATCACTCACAGCAGCACAAACGAAGTCTATGCTTTCATGAACAGGTAACGTTTTCTAAAGTTGTCTGCCAGCATGCCATGGTGCCCAGTGATTCTGCGAGTGATGTTAGCCATCAAGTTCTTAATTAGAACGCTGGCGGGGTCTGTAGTCTTTATTTCTCTGTCCAGATGTTTGTAGTCTTTCCTCTCCGTCTAAGAAACTGGAATCTCCTCTCTGTCTTTCACCCATAGCACGAGCTCCCTTGGTGTATGATTGTAACTAGCTGCCAGGGCATTTGTGGCCGGACATGGCTCTGTACCAGGTGGCAGCAGGGATCCTAGAACGAGCTGTAAAATTGCAGTCCCCCAAGTAATCCAAGAAATAATCTGAAAGAAGTCAAAAAATGGAGTGTAGGAGTGTACAAGTTGCAAGAAAAAACAACTTTTTATTAAAATTAAATAAAATAAATAAAAACATGATTGGTTGGCATTGTTCATAGCACAAGTTGATAGAATGCTAGGTGTTGATCGGGTAGTTATGTTGGAGGCAGCTTCAGACAATAGCATCCAAACGAGAAATGACCTTATGAGTGGAAATCACAGAGGGCACACCTTTGTTGCTTTCCCAAGAACACTGCTATCCCCTAGCTGTGATTGGATCCCTTAACCCCTCGACCCCTGCTCGCTCCCCACCTCCCGCGTCAATACATGTTTCCAACTCTGGACCCAACCTTCTAGTTATCGTCTCATAATGAACAGCTACATGGAAAAAATGTGTGTACAGCCAATTACTTCATTCTATTTATTCATTCTACCTCACACTTTTATTTCCGATCCAAATGCCCTGCGGTCAGTGGGGGCGCTGTTCCTCCCACCCTAGTTCTATATTGTGTCCTTCACGATCACTGTTTATTCATTAGTTAATCATCTGGGAGGGCACCTACTCTGAAGAGCATCTTCATGTCCATGAGAAATCACTCCCTTGCAACAATTAATTGGACACTGTTTGGCATCCCTTTCCATCCTTACCTTTGCTCCATGAGCTTTTCTGCCTACAATAAAAAATACATTCAATTAAACCATGACCATGGCTTTTAGCTAAACCATGATACTCTGCAACTTTCAACGCTGGCCGTCTCCAATATGGCTGTCCTCTTGCTCCCTTCAGCATCTAACAATTCTACTTAATACAGTTCAACCTACATAATAAAATGAAGCCCCACCTACCTGCCCTTTTATCTAACAATATAAGTATGCTAACCCAAGTTCCCTCTAAAAACGACCCCTCTTCACGTGTGTTTTTCTGCACAGCCCCCAGCCTGACAACTACCTGATGTGTAGTTTTCCAAAAAGTTCTTGGCTATGGCGGTTGGGTCTAACTTGGCGACATTTTTCTAATAGTTGTATCCTTATATTCAAAGGCAGTTATATTGTATACCAACGGTCGCGTCTCACCGGGTAATAGGGTTATGCCAAGAAAAACCCAAAAAGAATAAGTGCAGGTAAGGTAAGGTAACCCAGAAGGAGACTGCGCCCAATATTCAATACTGAAATATATTTATACTCGTACAGAGTGCCCTTTAAAGATGACACGTGTTTCGGTCTGCCTTCAGACCTTTTTCAAATCAGGGCTATTATCCTTCAGAGTTCTATAATGCCCCTGTATCATTTTGATGGGTTAGATCCCTTTATGGTTTTTTCCAGTATGTTTCTGTGTTGCATAGAACCTGTGGGGTATCTGGTCATCCTCAGAACCAGCTATCCTAACCCATCAAAATGATACAGGGGCATTATAGAACTCTGAAGGATAATAGCCCTGATTTGAAAAAGGTCTGAAGGCAGACCGAAACACGTGTCATCTTTAAAGGGCACTCTGTACGAGTATAAATATATTTCAGTATTGAATATTGGGCGCAGTCTCCTTCTGGGTTACCTTACCTTACCTGATGTGTGGCACAACTATATATATATAGATTCTAATTACCCTGTGATGTCACAAAACTACGTGACCACTGCATCACTACCCAGGCATAAGACCTTGCTAAAATATTTTTTGTAGCCTGTACTTGCACCCCCTTTGTGATGCTGGATTTGCATCTTTACCCTCCCCCTTCAGTTAATGTATTAACTGATAACCCCTCCTTCTCCCTCTCTCCCTCATCTTTCAGAATCAATAGCTTACAAACCCCATGTAAACTTCAGCCGCTTGCCACATACTCCTCTGGTGTAAAAGTCATAAAATAACACCACCATCGCCATAACAATCCACCCAATACTCTTTGTAATTTTCAAGGTCTAGATGAGGGCTGTAGGGTGTACATGGGGGACCAATTGGATCAGCTATCTGAACCATGCGGTTCTCTTGTTCCGCCCTCCAGTGGTCTGTTTGCATAGGAATATTTCTGGACATAGGCCCTAGGACCTTTTTACTTTGAGTAATATCATATATTTACCCTTATTCCCACCCCGCTTACAACACTTCAACCCCATTTGGCATGCACAGAGAACAATGAGAGCCACTATGAGAATCGGGACGAGCACTTTTACGATAGTTGTTAACCAGGGAGGCACCTACGAAAATATTTTATGAAACCAGTCCTCTTCAGCCACTCTGCTTGTGTCCTTTTCCATAGCCGTGTGGACTGTGTGCAGTGCGTTTATTGCTTGAGATAAGCTTCCGTTCTCTGTGTCATTTGAGGACACGAGCGTGCAGCAACTGCTTCCTATCTTCGCACACACTCCTTCTTCCATCGCTGTAACCATATCTAAAACATATATATTTTGCTGAGTGGTCAATCTAACTGCCCTCAACTCTTCCCTTGCAGCATTCAGACCCCTTTTTGTGCTATTGTCCAGCTGCAGCAATTCATAGTGATTGATCTGCAACCATTTGGTGTTTGCAGCAGCTTGGATGCTTGGTTCAGAAATGATGTAAAAAACAGTGCCGCTTTACAAAACAGGTAAAACGCCATAGGTATAGCTGCTAATCTATCAGCAGATTCGTGTGACCAGTATTTATTTCTGTGCCTGTGCCTCTGCAAGTTCAACGACCTCTTTGTGCATTTGTGATACCCATTTTGAAGAGCACGATGTTCAGAAAATGGTATAAGTTCTGAGTGTGGAGGCATGCAGGGTAACCAGTGAACATACTCCACTCCAGTGTGGTGGGAGCTGGGAATAAGCTCGGGTGCCACAGGCCCAAAAGGAATCCATGAGCACTGCTGTCCATGCTCGCAGGCTCGGGGGCTCCATTGTTCTCTTGCATGCTTTGTTGGTGCCCATGTTGATGCTCCCTTTGGATCTGAAAAATAAGCAAGATTGTATGATGGCTTTTGTTTGTACTGATTGATTATTTTCGTCAATCCAGGTCAATCCCTGGACATTGCTTGCCCAGATGCGAAAGCATGCACTGTAAATATGTACAGCTACTTCTTTAGAAACCCCCACAAATCCTTCTGCCCCCTACATCCTACCAACCCTTCCACTTAATCATTATTTACAACTGCACACTCTCTATGCAGCCATGGCCTTGTTCTACACCAGGGCAATGCATGACCTGTTTCGTTCTCACAGGACAGTGTGTGTTGCATTGTAAATGATAGTTCCCCCTTCTTGTTCCCTTTGTTTCAAGACATACTACCACATCTTTTGTTGAAACCAAAATACATAAGAAAACCATAATACATAATTCCCAAATTTCCACATTCCGCCAGGTCCTCTGTGCTGTGGAATGGAACAAAAATAGTCTGGCCTTCTGAAAAGATGAAATGAGTTGGAGTATACTTCCTTTTTTTCTTCCCCTTGTCTTCTCCTTGAAAGGGGGTATTGCCTTTTTCCCTGTGGACATTCATGATATGGATCCATACCCGCTGACCCTCCACCTTGACTGCCATCGGGGCTGCCTAGGTGACCATGAACGGTCCCACGAAGCAGTGTTTGTTCCATTTTCTCGTAAAGTTCTTAATGAAAATCTTCTCCCCCGAATACAGTGGTGGCTGCTTCTTTAGGGACTCTTCCGCTTGTGGTGTTGTGGTTTCTGCAGAGGATGCCGCCTGCCGGCTTTTGTGAGTTGCAACCGGTCTTGATATAAACTTTAGGAATTGGTAAGTTCTTTAAGATACCCCTGAAATTCCTCCCCCAGAACTTCTGCAGAGCTGTGAACATCTGACATTGTAAGCACAGGAGTGAGCAGGGCCTGCAATTTCCTACCTGTAACAATCTTGTGTGGAGTAAGGTAGTGATCCTAGCCAGGCTGGTTAAGCAGAACAAACAAAGCAAGTGCCAATCAGTGCAGCCAGCTATTGCGAAGCATTTCACACATCTTCACAAGGCATTCTTTAAGGAAGCCATTGAGGCGCTCCACTCTTCTGTTGGCCTGAGGGTGGTACACAGAACATCATTGGTGTTTTATGCCCAATAGGGAAGTTATCTCTTTGAAGAGGTTGTTGAATGGATTTGGTCCATTGTTAGACCCCAACGCCTCACAAACAACCCAGCAAGGGAAAACCTTGTGCACTAGAAATGTGGCAGCTGATTCGGCATCAGCATGGGCACAGGGTCCTACCTCAAGCCAACAGAAAAATGGGCACACCACAACAATCAAATAGTGATGAAGATATCGGAACAGCGGTTGCTTTTATTCAAAGCAATCAAAGCAATCATCAAAGCAGCAGCACACAATCTCTCCCCATTTATTACTAACCTTATCAACGCTTCCTTCAAAACTGGAGTAGTGCCTGATAACTTAAAAGACGCCTGGGTCATTCCTCTAATCAAAAAACCGACTCTTGACCCAGCCAACCCGTCTAACTACAGGCCGATAACAATGGTACCCTTTTTACTAAAGATTCTAGATAGAGCGGCCTACAAGCAAATTCAGGCGTATCTAGAATCTAACAATCTACTGGGACTAAGGCAATCCGGTTTCTGACCAAGACACGGCACAGAAACTGCCTTGATAGATCTCACCACTCAAATTCAAGCATTAAAAGACCATGGTAAACTAGCACTCCTCTTACTGCTTGACTTATCAGCAGCTTTTGATTTGGTCAACCACCAAACGCTATGTCACCATCTGAAATCTGCAGCACATTTCTCTGACTCAGTCACATCCTGGATCAGCTCCTTCCTGGCGAACAGAACCATGAGGGTCTTCGCTCCTAATGACTCTGCTGAACCTTCCCCAGTACTTTGTGGGGTGCCACAAGGTTCTTGTGTGTCCCCCATGCTCTATAATGTCTTTACAAAGCCCCTATTTGATATCCTTGACTATCTGAGTGTCACATATACTAACTATGCGGACAACACCCAGATACTCATTCCCATCTCGAGAGATTATGCAACGGACAGCAAAACCCTTAACGAAATCTACTTAGCAATACAAGCATGGATGGCACAACATGGTCTTTGTCTGAACGACGAAAAAACCGAGCTGCTTATCCTAGGTACACACGCTAAACTGAATAAACTAAACACTGCCTTCAAATCATTTACTATAGATGGCAACTCCATTACTGTCTCAAACAACACTAAAACTCTTGGCATTTATCTTGATGCCACCTTATCCTTCTCCAAACAAATCAATGCGGTAGCAGCGGCATCCGCATATACTTGTAAACTAATCACCGCCTGCAGACCGTTCATTTCCACACCTAATTGCATCACACTTGCTAGAACCCTAGTTTTGTCCAAAATTGATCATTGTAACGCCCTCTATTTAAGTACTAGCCACAAAAACATTAACAAGCTACAAGTAACCCAGAACAATGCCATCAGAGCAGCCCTTAACATCCCCAAGAAGTCCCATATTTCTGAGACTAGACGCAACCTGCACTGTCTCCCTGTAGAGCACAGAATATCTCTCAAAACTCTTGCTCTAACACACAAGGTCACGGCCAATCTCGCCCCAGCCTACCTTACCAACCAATTCACTTCTCATACGGCCTCAAGACCACTTAGAGTGGCTCAAGTAAACACAATGTCCATACCGAGATTCAAACTCCATAACTCGTGAGGGGCTAGTTTCCCTGTACGGGCAACAAAGCTATGGAACACACTCCCTACTCCCTTCAGAGCAGAACCCTCCTTCCACTTATTCAAGTGTAACTCTAAGCGCTGGCTTCAGGATTTGGATACAACAAGAGATTAACTTCCCGATTTTAGGCCTGTCGTTTGACTTACTGTATTGATTGTAAATACTATAGTGTACTATTTAACTGCATCTTCCTTTATTTACTGCATGTAACTGTAACTTGTATGTCTCTGCAACACGTATGTATCTTCCTTATCTACTATATGTAACTGTAACTTACTGTAACCTGCTTTAAATTGATGCGCCCGTATGCCCCTGGGCCTGGCTGCGCTTTATAAATAAAATTAATACAAATACAAATTGTTTAGAATATGTGCTGTAAGGGAGGCATGGTATCACACCTATGATGGCACTGACACAATGGGTACAATTTGTAAAACCTTTATTACATATCTTTCAGGGTTTGGAAAAACTGCTACTTTGCCCTATTGCTAGGATGGGAGTAGTCTCTACCATCAAATAATAAATAAAACAGTCCTAGTTGAGTACGTCAAATCAAAATGGCCTAAACTAACAAAACCTAATTCCTGCCCTATCTCTTGTACAAAAAGTGTGTAAAGGGGAATATGTATGCAAAGGAAAATCAGTGTTAGAATAGAAAGAAAACATTTGGCTGGGTCAGCTCTCCTCCCCACGTTGGACAGCACAGAGTAAGGTGATCCCCCGTAGACAGGATTACACACTCTGGCTCAGGTTCTCAAAAACAAAGGCAGTTCAAAAACTGGATCGGGGCCCGTCTGGCCTTCCACGTTAAAGTCTCTCTTTCCAGCTTTCAAAACACAGGGCAAGAAACAGTTCACGTCGGTCTCCCTCGATCAGACTCAGACTTTTCAAAGCAAAAAGTTCATGTAGGTCTCCCTCAGTTGGGCTCAGACCTTTCAAAGCAAAATAGTCACTAAGTTCTGCCTCAGTCGGCTTCTGACCTTTTACTGATGTCAAAGACTTTCGAATGTGCGTGGCTTTTACTATAGACCTCTGCAGGATCACTTTGACTTTTCCCTTCAACTCACACTCTTGTGTTATTTGCCCCAGTGTCTCTTGGTTGGGGTAGTTCGATGTCATAAGCACAAAATTTCAACATTCACCTTTTTACTTCCCCACCTTTTCCAAGGCTTACTTTTGATCACTTTGCTTCTTATAGTTCATTCACTTCATTGCATTATAACAAAAACATTTCACTTTTCACTGAGACTTTCGAATGGGCTACTTCCTTTTCGCCGGACAACTCCGCTACTCAGTATCGCTGGTTTCACAGCTATCAGGTCTGCCTTCCTTTGTGTCTCATCCACACTCGTGCAGCCTTGAATTGTACGATATACTGATGCAACTTCAATCTTTGCTTAACGCACACCAGTCTTTCATGTTGCTTGCCAATTCACCGGCTGTGTGCATTCCTTTCTGGTCTTTGTAATTTTAATTTACGAGTCAAGGTTAATACTACAGGCTTGGCCTCACCTCCCCAACTCTGCAATTCACCGGGAGGTTGGCTGGCATCCTTGAAACACAATGCTTTCTTCTTGTCTGGGATACAGCCTTCTCCATGTGTCTTTCATTGCCTTTTGGAGGCAACAACCTCTGGCAAGGAACTCCTGGGATCCTCAACCCTTTACTCTCATTCCTCTGTCTGTCGCTCTGCTCCAGTGGGTTCGCCTCTACCCCGGAAGTTCTGCTCTTGCTCATTTTCCATCTTGCTCAGAGTGTGTCTCTATGTTCCGCCTTTTATCCATGTGGGGAGAGTTAATTGGTATCAGATGTATGCACTTAAAGTCAAGTGCCTGACTTTGCCTGACCCGATTAGCGAGACATGTCCAATGAGATATAAAAGGGTTAGCCTCTTTACTCTCAGTCGCCCTCTTCCTCAGCCCAGTGTTTGTGTGAAAAGGGAGGGGGGGTTGGAACTTTGGAGAATTCTATAAAATAGTCTCACCATCGATTGTATCACCCACACTCCCCGAAGACCCCTCACCCAGGTGATCCTCACACACTGGTCCCAAGGTCTGGATCCAAAGGCGATGGGCGTGCCCTGGCCACCTGACAGAGAGATCCCCAGGGACTAGTAGGTGAGACACCCGTTGGTTTCTCACAGTGCCCAGCAGTGTACTGCTGACAGTTCACACAGTTAATACATTCTGCCACATGTTCCTGTAAATTTGGAACAAACCATTGTTCCTGGAGATCTGCTGCAATATAATCTTTGGATGTGTGCACTGGGTAAAGCAGTTTATCCAGGACAAGCATGAGCAGCGCCTGCGGCATTACAGCCTTTCCTGTACTGTTCTGTCTCCATATTAAATCTGTGGACGATAGGGAGCAGCCTCTCTTTGTGCATAGGTCCTGTTCTCGTTGCAGGGCACGTCACTGAGCTCTATTATCTGGCCGACGGCAGAGCATTATAAGGGTCTATGAGAGGTTCTTATTGCTGTGAAATGTTTGTGAACATGGGAACTTGTTCTGTAATGTGTGGTAAATATGCTGTTCTTTAGCTGCTGTGTCCGCTGCATCATTATCCCGGGAAATGAAGCCTGTACCTTTGGTGTTGACAACTGATAGTGCTGAGGGAAGGGGCAGTACCTCAATCTGGAAAGTAAATCTGCATGTTGCACTGGTGTGCCATCACCTTTTCCGAACCCTTTCCTTTTCCTTCTCGACAGCCCTGAGTGCACTGTGGATGTGACATATGCTGAATTTTAATATATGGTACCACAACATCCTTTCAACATTTCTGTTGCAGTTATTAATTCTACCAGTTCTGCTACTTGTGCAGAGTAGTGTTGGGGCAGTCTTAATTTTGACATGAACTCAAACTCCCCCTGCTCATAGTGCACTACGGCTGCCCCTGATTGTTGATAACCAGAGGTATGATCGATCATCTGTCAATGAAAAGTATCTCTCCTCCCTTCAAGGGATCTTGTTAATGTGTCCTGGTAGGTAGTACAGCCATGTACATAATCCCCTTCCTGCACTGGCTCTGCAAGAAATGTAGATGGATTAACAATATGACATCCTACTATGTTAATGGAATGATTCAACAGTATTACCTCCTACCCCGAAGCACATTGGGTGGTAAGGTAGACTTGTATTTGTCCAAGATGGCAAATACTGTGTGATCCACAAAGAAAGTCACTTGACAGCCCATAGTGATCATTGACGATTTCTGTATTGCAAACACTGCTGCTGAGAGTGCCTGTTCGAGTGGTAAGAGTCCCTGCATGACTGTGTCTAGATAACCACTATAATAAGCCAACGGCTTGTGTCCATGTGAGGTCTTCTGGGTGAGAACAGCCATCATCACCTGACCATTAGAATGGGAGAAAGGAAAAAACATTTTCATATAATCTGGAGTTGCTAAAACGGGTGCATTGCTAAGTGCATTCCTTAATTCTTAGAATGAATCAATCATTTCCACTGTCCAATTTATTAACCTTGACTCAATGTTTTGTAAGTTAATTGTATTTTAACTGTGGCAAATATGTAAAATGTTGATTTATTTTTATAGTTTGTAAAGATCTATTTGATCCAAACAAATAAAACAAAAAAAAATGTATGGGGCCCTTTTGTTTCTGTGCTTTCTTCAACCCCTGGAGGAGGGGCTTGGCGTTGGGGGAATAATCAAACATCCAAGACCTGCAGTAATTCCACAGTCACAGAAATTGTTGTATCTCTTTTACTGTGCGCGGTTGTGGTGCATTGGCTATTGCAGCTGCCCTTTCCACAGTAACACTCCTCCCATCTGAGGATATTATCTGTCCTAGATACACAACTTATTTTTGACAGTTTTGCAGTTTGTCTGTATCAACCCTATATCCCTTGTTAGCCATTTGTGTCAGGAGTGTTACTGAATCTTCTCTGCACTGCTCTTTGGTGGTGCTGCGCACTAAGAGATCATCTGTGTATTGATACACTGTGCTAGGCATCTGCAAGTTATCTAAATCCATTTGTAGTACTCTGTTGAACACACTTGGGGTGTTGGAACCTGGTCCCGCTCAGTGAGATACTGTGAGTCTGGGTGCAATCAAATTGAGAACAATGCTTTCTTTATATCTATTATTGTGAAATACTTTGCTCCTGTGGGAATGTTACACAAAATGGTGGCTGGATTCGGCACCACCGGAAACTCTGCTCTCCTATGCTATTAAAAGGGCTGAGGTCCTTAATCATACTTCAAGAACCTCCTTTTGCTTTCTTTACAGTGTATATGGCCATTTTACATGGAGAATCTGATATCTTAATAATGTCTTGTTGCCACAGAGCCAAAATTGTTTAATACATCGCATCTGTGGCAAGGTGTACTGTTTTACTCGGGGCAAAATTGCCCCTTGTTTCAGCTTCATGTGGACCGCCCCTATTTCCTTCAGCAGGCCAAAATCCTGGGGGTCACTGGTCCATATTTCTCAAGGTACCTTTTTCAAATCTTCTTGAAGTGTACGGTAATGTCTTTGTGATAAGTATTTTCTGGGGAACCTCTCAGTGTACTACAACCAGGAGCGGGAGGATCTCTTTTTGGAAAGGAACATAATTGCTATCTCTGTGTGGAGCATGGCACGAACTGCAAGGCGAGTGTGATGGTCCATGGCTGTTGGTGGTCGTCGGTCTATTCTCCAAATTACCCACAAGGTCAGGACTTGAGGAGATGAGTCACTGTTTTGGCAGTCTTGCAGAAGGAAGGTTGTGTTCAGTGGTTCTACCATAATTGACGTTCCCTGTGTGGTGTGCTTGTATTTATAGAGCAATGTCCCAATACAAACTGAGGACATGTCTCGTGCCATGCCTGACTCCACTTTCTTTAATTCCTCTGGGTCACCCGACTGAGCAGCTGAACGTATTATCCCTTGTTTCGCCCTCACGGGAAGTGAGGGAAGAGTGCCAAATAAACAAAGCAATGGTTGGGTTGCCGCTGATGGAGTCCTCTAGTAATGAAGGAGGTGAGGTTGGGGAGCAGGGAATATGTAACATTTCACAGACAGAGCTTAGTTCTAAAGCAAGAGTATTCCCTAGTGAACTTCCGTTGTGACTTCTGCCAACTGTAATGCTTCCAAATATGCTTGCGGACCCAAAAGCCTCACAGGCCCTCAAACAAGTTTGTTTTCATGCATCCTTGTCTGCATCTACTCCCAAATTGCAGCCAGCACTCTTTGCTTCTCCAAATTCAGCCCCACTGGGGTCTTTAAATACGCAAGCAGAAGCTGGTATTTCTCTTTTGGTCATCGCCAATCCCACTCTTTTAATTTTAAAGATCAGGGTTTCGGGGGAGGGAGAAGCAAATTATCCACTAGACCTGTGTTCAGTGCAAAAGATACAGCAGCAGAGGATAATGAGCCCTCCTCCTGCGCAACTCGTTCAGCAATGCAAGACCCATTAAATGATTGCTTCCTGATTCTCCTGACGGAAAGCAGGGAGATCCTAATGGAAATCTCCTATTTAGAGCTTGTCTTTTGCTGTGAAACAGAGTGTGCTTTCCAAAAATTAGATTGAGTGAACAACTGTCAGGCTGCATTGAATTCTGGTAGACCTTTCCAATGACAATGTAAGGTGACTGAGGAGGCTGGAAAATCAGTTCAACATTAACTGGCCTAAGTCTGGGGGTCCCCTGGGTTTGGAGGAAGTAGAATGAGTTTGACAGGGGCCACCTATTGAGAGGGACAATTCCAGCATGACCATCAATCCTCTACTAAATAGGGCTACGTGCAAACGCTTTGCTAATGGACCGATGACTCTTGTTGAAAGCAGAGGAAACAAATTAAGGGAAGCGAGTCCCGCAGACCCTTGACAATCCTCCTACAACTGCACATTTTGTGAGTAATTAATTCGAAGGACTAATGTCTGTTGCCCCGCTTATTGTGGATGGCTATCTAGAGTTTGGAGTGGTTACAGTGGTTGGGTACCACAAAAGATTGGTCAAGAACTAACAGCTTTATACAACCAACAAAAACTGGTGTCATGTGTGTTTAGGTCCAATATGACCATTTTAAATGCTCTAAATGAAAAATGTCATTTATTGAGGTGTTTTTGAAGGGAATGTTTTATGAACAGTTTGGTGATCCAGCGAAATGCACAACAGATTTACAACGTCCTGTGGCCCAAAGTGTGGGGTCTTGTGGGGGTGTCACAGAGCTTTTGGGCCATTGTGGATGGGGGATGTAATTTACACCCCCTGATGGGTGCGGCAGGAAGGTGGAGTGGGGGAGGAGGCATCGCCAATCCACCCAAGCGTAATTCTGGCGGCAGAGGAGTTGCTAGCGGATTTGGTGCGGGGGACGGCTCATGTGCAGAATTGGTGGAACCAGCCTCTACCTTGGTGGAGGTGGGAACTTTTCAAATTTTTATTCCATCTGGACCACGTAGGAAAAAAGCGAAGCCAGTTGAAAAGAATACTCCACAACCAAGCAAGAAAAAAATGAAAAACATGAACATTTTGCAGATAAAAAATATATCAAAGGGGTCTAGGAAATGTCTGTGCAATTTAATATCCCTGTTAACTCATCCCCTCCGCCCCCCACTACCCTAGTAACAAACAGAAAAAGGTTGTTCGAAAAAATGGGGGGGGGGTGAAGAACAGTGGATTGCAGCAACTTGAACAGAGTAAGATGATGGTGAGGGAGGTTGTTCAAACGGGCTCTGCACCAATGACGAGGATAACAGAGTGTGATTAATCAGGTGGAGAGTGTGTTTTGTTAACTTCTCTCCAGGTGGTTGATTTTATTTTATTTTGACATTTCTAACGGCATACACCACAGGGTCCGAGCAGAACTGCATCTAGGCGCAGATGTAATTTTAGTAGTCAAACAATTAAAATGTGGCTCAATATCTGAAGAGGTGATAGAATGTTTATATAAAGAGAAACATTTTTAATTGCTTTCTAAACATGGGAAGACACGCAATCCATCGCAGTTCCAGTGGTAGGCTATACTAGGATCAAAGACCAAAGGAGGAGAAACATATTTCGCCCCATGTAGATATCTTAACAAGAGGGACTACCAAAAGGTTCTGTCCCATAGATCGAAGTGATTGAGTTGGGTGATGGATTATATTTTTCGAAGTCAAGTAGGCTTGTGCTAGTCCATGAATGCACTTAAAGACCATGCACAACACTTTAAATAATATCCTCTGCTTTACTGGAATTCAATGAAGGCTTCTCCGATGTTGTGAAACAGTTGACCTTCTTGACAAATTGAAGATCAGCCTGATTGTCAAATTCTATGCAACCTGAAATCTGTGTGATTGAAATTATTGGACCCCCATAATGAGGGCATTGCAGTAATCAAATTTTGAATTTGTAAGTACACCAACCACCATTAAGCGGTCCTTCTCTTCAATAAGCGTCAGCAGGGGCTTAATCAATTTGAGTTGATAATAGACAGCCTTGACCATCTGGTTAATCTGTAGATTGCAGTCCATACTGGACTGCCAGATACAGCCAAGGTTCTTTACTGTGTCTGAAAATTCTGTTGGTACCCCAAACAGAGATAGACATGGGGTTGATTGTAGAATCTCACCGGCTTTTCTTTTTGGGCCGAGTACAATAATCTCTGTTTTAGTTGGATTTACTCCAATGATACTCATTGGTTGCTTATGCAGGGTGTGATAATGGAAGAGAAGTAGTGTCGGCAAGAGTAGCAGATGTTGAGGCCGATCAACCGGTGTCTAGGATTGTAACTGTGCCTCAAGTGGAGTTTGTTCATCAAATTGATAGAGTAAGTATGGCTGCAGAAAAAGTGGAGGTGTTGGGAGGTACTACCTTTGTAACATTAGAGGAAAGCAGGAAACAAGTGGAGCAAACTACTTTGCTGTGTGCCTCTAAGGTAACGGACTCAAGCTTGTGTCTCATATTAGAGTGCTTTTCAGAGGATCGAGACCGACTCATTTTAAACCGATCATGTGTGCTTAATCTGTTGAAAAAGGTATCTTTTTTTATCACACATAACCTCATCTGACATTAGCCAGGTGGAATTTTGTAATAATGCAAGATTGGACAACGTAATACTCCACTTTAACTCTCATCTAGTGAAGAACAAGTCCATCAGGCAGTAGCTCACTTGAAGTCATGTGGTTTTTCTGTATATCTTGGGGACTTAAATTGTCAACAGGTCACCCCGCTATAAGAAGCACATGCCCCAAGAGTTGTGGAGGGAGGGTTTCGTCAACAGCCGACCTTGGTGATTTAAGTACTTAGCAGACGGATCAAGTAGAAGGCAAATTGTGGATCAAACGACAGATAGGATTGTAAATAGCCAAGGTGAAGACTGGAGCTGGTTGGCATCTACTTTGAACAATTGCAAAAATTAGCCCCTAGTGCTGTGTTCTGAGAATGGCTCCAAGATTATGAAGACAATCTCATGGAACACCAGGGGCTTCAAGCATTTTCTGAACCCAGGTCAGCATTTTTGGAAGCAGATCTCTTTTGTTTTCAGGAAACCTGCTTTGTGATCCACCAGACATAGATGGTTGTGTGTTTGTTATCTCATGCTTTTAAGGGGGTAAAAGGTAGGCCGGCTGCAGGAATGGAAGCATGGGGACTCAACATTCTTAATGGTTCAGTCCCAGGTGATTGTCCCCCTAATTACACCTGACAATGAGAGTAATCCAAAAGTATTTAGGATTATTTCTTTGTATCGGGAAATCTTCCAGGATGTGATTTGCATGGAAGTACTTTCCGCAGATAAGAGTGATCACTCTCCTGTTATGGTAAACTTGAGAGTAGAGAGCTCTGGGTCAAAGGGAGGATCATATCCTTCTGACTTGGAAGTGAATAGGGGGGGGGGAAATAGTGTGTGTTGGAATAGGGGTAACATGCTATCATTCTATTGCACCTTGGTAAAAGTATTCCATCACAACAAACATGTTGTAGCTCTAAAAAGAATGCTGTATCAACATATCCACAAGTCTGTTTACTCATCGATGCCGCAGCAACCCAATAGAAATTGGGTATTGCAGAATCATGTTATGGAAAGTTGTTATCTTATGGCAATTTGTAGCACACACTACCCCCCGAGGGCATCTTGGCATGCAGACTTGGGATGATACCGGCCATAACGGTGACCCTAGAACAACCACGTTTTCAGGGCTTTCCTAAATTGAAAATGATTTGCCATGGCTCTCAGGCCAGTGAGCAGCCCATTCCAAAGTCTACTGGCAGCATATGAAAAAGTCTGCCCTCCTACACAAACACTGCGCATCTTTGGGACGGCCACTGAATTGGCATCTCCTGAACACGCAGTGGTCTGCCAGGGACATATGGAAGGAACTTGTCCTGCAAGTATTCAGGTCCCTGTTTAAAAAAGGCACGATGTACTAAGCACAGAGCCTTTTATTGAATCCTCTGGGCTATTGGAAGCCAGTGAAGTGCCTGGAGTACCGGGCTTATGTGTGCTCCATACGGAGACACAGTAGCCACCCTGGCTGTCAAATTCTGCAACAACTGCAGGTGGTGCACTAACCCAAGAGGTTGCGCCAGATAAAGTGCATTGCAATAGTCAAGCCGACTAGTGATCAGGGAGGACAACACTAATGGATGCAAATGTTCTGGCAAAAAAGGCAAGACACGGCGCAGAACCCTAACAAAGAAATGACCAGTCTTACAGACTGCACTAACCTCCAGTGACATAGATAGATCAGATGATAGTATGACCACAAGATTCTTAACCACCTTCACCGGAATAGGACAGTCACCCAAAGTAGGACTGAAAGAGCCTGACCATTCAGTAGGGACCAAAGAAGAACCCTGCACCAAAACTTCGGTCTTGTCCCCACTCAGCTTCAGCCAATTCATACTCATCCAATTTCTTACTGCCGACAGACAGTCCCGAAATTCCAGGGACACAGTGACAGTATCCTGATCCAAACGGACCAAGATCTGAGTGTCGTTGGCATAGGAATAACAACGAAAACCTTAGGAACGGATGAGGCGGATCAGCAGCTGAAAATAGATATTGTACAACACGGGTACAAGGCCAAACCCTGAGGAACCCCACAGGATAGAATCCGAGAAGAAGAAAGGATAGGAGATAAAGAAATGGATTAGCACCGATCAGTGAGAAAGGAAGAAAACCAGTTTAGGACAGGCCCCGAGAGGCCCGCTGCCTTTAGGCGAGATAACAGGACGGCGTGGTCAACTGTGTCAAATTTAGGGGACGAATCAAATAATATCAGGGCTCCCACACCGCCTTGATCAGCTAACATGGTCAGATCATCGACTACAGACACTAGGACACTCTCAGTAGCTCGACCCGGGCAAAACCCTGACTGAAAGAGGTCAAAGAAAGAGGATAACTCAAGAAAGGAAGAGAGCAGTGGGGCTACTGGAGACTCCAGTAACTTCATGGAGAAAGGAAGCAGTGAAATAGGTAGGAAGGTAGCCAACACTGACACATCCAGAGATGGTTTCTTCAGGAGCGGGATCACCGTATCCTGTTTTAGCTCCGGTGGCACATCACCATCCCGGCACGAGGAGTTAACCGCCACTATGATACAATGAGTCATATCCGGCAGAATCTTTTTTAGAATGGCCAGAGGAATTGGGTCAGAAGGGGCAGTCGCCTTCAAGCGCCCAACAGCCTGGTGAATATCAGCGGCCTGAAAGACTGGGAACCTATTCCATTCACTACTCTCTGTGGGTGACCTGTCTCCAACGGTGATGATGACTGTCACCTGTTCACTCCACGAGATGTTGGCGTGAATATCTGCTACTTTAGTATGGAAAAATACAGACAGTGAGTCGCACCAGGCCTGAGAGGGAGGCGGTGAGGGAGAGAACCGACAAGCCGAGGAAAAGGATTTAACCACATAGAAGAGTTCCTTTGATTGATTAAGAGCAGATTCCACTTTACACGTGAAATATGCTTGTTTAGCCAGGATAATGTCTTGATGGTAGGCGACGAAACAAGGCCTTCTGGGCTGTCTCATAAGCGTGGCACCATTTAGACTCTGCCTGTCTTTCAGCAGGCGGGAGGCTTTCAGAGCCTCAGTGAACCAGGGCTCAGAGCGGCATCTCCTGGCTTGTACTAATTTAAGAAGGGCCACATGATTCGCAACATCCACTAGGATGTCAGACAAAATGGAAAAATCCATATTGTCAGCTGCTTTACACCGAGAAACGATTTTAGAGGACAGCCTGTGGAGGTCTACTGTCTGCCAGTTACATCTCCAAGATGCCACTAGAGGAGCCTTTGACTGCTCAGAGGGCATAGGATATTAAAAGAAATTAGACTGTGATCAGTCCAAAGTACATCTTTCCCCTGCAACTTCGAGATACTAGTCCCTAAGGCAAAGATTAAGTCGCGAATACCACCTCGATTATGTGTAGGAACACTAACACGTTGTGCAAGGTCTAAGTCTAACATAGCCTCACCAAATTGAGACAAATCCAGTCACATGGGGATGTTAAATCTCAAATTAAAATCACCCAGAACCATCAGATTTACATAGTCCGCTTCGAGAGCTGCAACCAGATCCAGAAACGGATGTAAAAATTAGGCGTAACGACCAGGCGGCTGATACACAATGAGAAAATGCCAGGAATAAGAGGCAGAGAATGGAAAGCACACCAGCAGTGCTTCCATACGTACCGCATGAGTCAAAGGAATCATGGAAATCAATAGTGATGATATAAAGATAACTGCGACCCCACCCCCCGGATGCTCAGAAACCTTATCAAGATGGATAATATGATCCGGAAGGGCATGAGAGAAAGAAGGAGTCGATGCCTCAGTTAGCCAAGTCTTGGTCACAAAGACCAAGTCAGGTTGAGTGTCTAGCAGGACCTCATACGGAGACAGGGCATGAGAGACCATAGAGCGTGCGTTAATTAATAAGGCAGCCAAATTTGCTTTACTTTGGCTGTTGGCCGCTACTGCAGATGGGCACAAGTCGACATACCTATCGGAATAGTCAGCTGTACTGGGCATAAAGCCAGCAGCATGCCATGTGTATAACCCAACGGTAAAGCCTCTCGCCTGGGCCCGCGCGTGACCCGGACAGGCCCAGACGGGCTTAACTTTGCGCAACTTCGGAGTGAATTAGGCACGCCCGCTGCACTGGACCGCTGCGCTGCCTATGCTTCACTTTTATAGATGTCATTGTTATTACTGGAGCCAGTCTTCTCCCCCTGCCCCCCGAGAGGCAGTGATGAAGGAATGCACAGGTGGTGCACGGGGGAGTGAAAAGAAAGAAAGACTGCAATCCCGAACACAAGCCCGTGGATGCAGCTGGAGTCCAGCTAGTCTCCATCTGAGTATGATTCATGCATGAGTATGATTACAAGATACAACTGAAAAGGAGGGAAAGGAGGGAAATGAGGAGACAACTACATACCCACAAGGAGTTGATTGAGGCTGAATCTAAGGCAATTAAACATGGGTATTGTTTCTGGTTAAGAACCCAGAGATTCCCGTAAAATGCTGACTCAGATCGTGGCAGGGAACTCTCACCAATTTTGGAGAATTATCAATTATACTACAACAACCATACCTTATGCACAATTGAACCCGATATCAGAAGTAGGATGGATTGAGCACTTCACTAATGTTTACAGGAGTGATGCGGGTGAAGGGTTGACAATAAGGAAATGGGAGATGAATTTTGGAATTTGCACTACAATGAAGATGACATCGAATACATAATAGCTCGCAGTAAGAAATCACAAGCTCCTGGTCCAGATGGGTTATCAAATGTTGTTTTGAAGGAAGATCTTACCTTCTGGGTCAGATTATTAAGAACTATATTTGAAGTAATTATTGAGTTGAGGTACCTTCCTAGCTCCTGGCATATCCAGTATCTGGGCTTGCACTTCCGGCTTGAAATGTGTAACCTTCATCCAAGCCTGTCTTCTCAGCACTTGCCGTGGGCCATCTGTCTGAAACCAGATTCAGCTATATCTAATTCTGTGTCGATCATGTGCTCCAAAGTGGCTTCACCATCTGAAATTATTGACTTTGCCTCTTCTTCGAACTCTGGAGGTAGATGTTTTGCGAGCTTGGGCACCTTGTGCCAATGTTCCATGTTGTACCTTGTCGATACTGCTAGGGAGTTTGCAGCTCTTATTGATAGAGACGCTGCCACAGAAACCTTTCTGCCCATTGCCTCTAGCTTCCTACCCTCCTTATCGGGTGGGAGTAGTTAGCAGTGACATAGATTATTAGCAGATACAATGAAGAAAGCATGGTGAATAATCAGCAAACAACTCTTTAAAAATGACAAAGAAATGAAACAGGTAACAGTGTAACGTTGACCTGAAAGGTGATCACGTTTAAGCACAGTGAAATCAAATAGAAATCGATCCAAACCTACTACACAACCCACCTTTCCTGTAGTCAGCACTCAAGACTAACCGTGTTCATTGTAAATATGCAACTATAGATCTTTGGCTTTGTATATTTTAAATTTTAGCTATTAGGTTCCACCTATATGTCAAAACGATTGAATTGGAGTGGAGATAGGAGGGAGATGACATGTTAAGTGGGATACACAGCTTGTGAATGCTATTCAGTTTCTTACCCACCCATTTACTGCCCATGACCATGATAATACCTATGGTCATTACCACCCAATACCCACGCCTCCCTGCTCATTGCACTAGCTCTGTCAAGGAGTAGCATCAAACTTTGCCCTACCAGTGTTATTTCTAAGCAGTCTCCAGAGGGTTAATGACTTAAATGCAGCTATAAATGGGGTACTGGTGCAATAAAATGTGTTAGCCAAGTGTGCCAAAACAAGGGGGGTTCTGGGAGTTTCTCTACTACCAGCCAATATCCCGGTTTAGAGTTTCAACCTGAGTCTTTAGCTCACCATCCTTTCACAGAAGAGACATTTCCACTACATATCACTCTTTGTCCTGCCCAAGGGTAGTCCAGCACCGAAATGCCTGGCAATTCTCTTCTGAACAAGAATACCAACAGCAACCCCAGACACGTGTTTCGGCCTGGTTGGGCCTCGTCAGTGAGAAGGAGCTGTGCCTCTCTAAGAACAGTGAGCAAGGGTTTGATGTCTGGATTACCATAGTAACTTGGGGTGAAAACCCAAAGCTACTTAATATGCAAAAACAAGGGGGGTTCTGGGAGTTTCTCTACTACCGGCCAATATCACGGGTTAGAGTCTCAACCAGAGTCTTTAGCTCACCATCCTTTCACAGAAGAGACATGTCCAATGTTTAGTGGCATTCTTTTACTTGTTCCTTCAGAAATGTTAGTTTTGGGGCAGACTGCGTTGAGGTCCCCACAAAGAATGATGAATTTCGGCACCCATTCCAGGTATGTTCTTTCCAATATGTTATCAGCTAATTTCAGAAAATCCGCGTTCTTGATCGCTGCAGGATTCCAATAAGTGTTTATCAGAATCACTGTTTCATCCTTTAGAATGTCTTTGTTGTTTCCCGAGGTTAAATTAGTCCATTTCAAAATGGATACTTGGAAGTGGGTATTTCATGTTTCAATTTTTATATGTTGGATTCCCACTCCAGATCTGATGGCTGTCAGCAGACCTGACGATGGGCGGCCTCGTTCGGAGCGTGCCGCTGGGGATAGGAAGGTTTCATAGCCCTCCAGGAATGGCTTTTTTGTTAGCCATGTCTCTTGGAGATATAAGATATCAAAGTCTCCTAAATTCACATCGCTTATTGCCAATAGGTGACTGAAGCCTCTGGTGTTCCAACTTCCCATTGTGATGGTATCTTTCCCCGCTTCTTTAGTCCCACCTCCCCACACTTCCTCACTTCTGTCCGTCTCTTCTATGCATGGCTAGCGCTTCTTTATTAATGCTTTCGAGATCCACGACCATTGGGAGAGATCACCTTTTTCCCCCTCCTTGGGAGTGTTCCTGGCTGTTTGTTCGTTGTCCCTGTCTACATCTTCCTGTGCGAATGTGATTGTCAGGCTCTGAAGAGGTCCCTTAGGATGTCCTCCATTATTCAAAGGATCCAAATATGGAGTTGTCTCCATTCCATCTGTCGTTGATACTACTCTTTGACCCGGTCTCTCCGAAGTGTTTATCTACTTCGTATTCGTGGTCTCTGCCTCTTTTTGTATCAACATTTTGGTTGATCTAGGTAGAGGTTCTTCGGTACGGGCCCGCACATTCTCTTGTTTTGACTGTGTATTCTCTTGTGGTTCCCATTGTCTTTTTTCTTGCTGCGCCCCTTTTCGCTTCTTAAGTGGCACTCGCACAGATCGTAACCCATCATTTGGAAACTTTCCTGTTCCATTGTTATCATTGACCTAATTATTGGAGAAGGGATATGTAAGTAGACAGTCTCTTTTTCCTGTAGAGCTAAATTCAACAAATCTGATATCATCAGAGTTGATCTGCCTCAGATTCGGTATACATTTGATTCGAGCCATTATGTTTTCCTGTTCAATATCAGTTTGTCTCGTGTATCACCCACACGTTCCAGTTTAAAGGACCTTTCACTACCAATATTTTTGCTGTATGGGATGTGAGTGTCTTTTTCATTGTCATTATATGGTCTAGTGCTCTGGTAAGTCTGTCAGCTCAGAGCCTGCTGCCTAAGCGTTAATTAATCCTGTAATGGGTTCTGTGTTCCTTGTAGCACATACAGTTTAGTTTCATGCAGCATTTTCTCTTTCCGAGCAGAATGTATTGTTCTTGTGCAATAATCTACCTTGAAATGCATATTAAAAAATCTAAGTGCCACTATAGTTCATAAGATATCCCTTTGTGTTAAGCACTCATTTGAGAGATCTGTGTTCATATGCCTCATAAAAATATGAAATTCCAGCTAAGGCGACTCTGACTTTTCTCTATCTGACGAGCTTGAAAGTATATATGCTTTAGTGATAGTTACATCTACTGTGCTAGACAATAATGGACCTCCACCAAATAGTGCTAATTATAAAACCTTACATAGTATCAGTATGGTGCAGGTATAGAGCTTTGTTCCACCAAATTAGCATAAAGTGTTGGTAGGTTGAGGTTATTAGGTAACCAAATTTGAGACTGGCGAACCCAAATGTTGAGGCTCACATCCCTGCTTTGCCATCAGGCAATACAATGGATTCTAGACAAGTCATTGTATCTCACTATCTCTATCTAGTACTTTGCTGAAATACAAAGGTTTGCCTTCAAAATCTCTGGTGACATTATTTAACCACTGTCTGCTCTTCCTTTCCATGAAATCATTTTGAGTGGGAGGGGGTGTAGAGAGAAGAGAGATGACCAAATGTCAGCTTATTTTGAGCTTTTTTTATTTGACACAAAACACAGCTAGCTTTTTTGTACAATTTCGAATTTTATTTAATCTTATTGATGATTTGTAAGGTGCTTTATACAACAGAATGGTGTTTCAAAGCCCCACAAGGCTAAATGGGAAGGGAAATAATAACAATGGCAAGAAAACAAAAAAGCAACAATAATATATATATATATACAGTCGTGGTCCTACTAGGCCTTGTGGCATTCCTCCATACAAGTGCATTGAGGAGTAGTGCAGGGGAGGGGCATTGAAAGGGAGAGCAGAGGAGTGGACAAGTGCTGGAGAAGGGCGCTAGAGGGAAGTGCTGAAGGGAGCCAGGAGGAGCACCTCAGGCTAAGTGCTGATATAGGTAGCTCTGAAGGGTGGTATGTGTTGCCACCAGGCAGGGGTCCGCAGGGCAATGCAGTGGGGGAGGGGGATGCTGGTAATGACTGGGAGAAAGGGCCTGAGATCCTGTGAGGTTCATGAGGATCAGGCCACCGGTCACAGCGGCAGTGGGGTGATTAGCAAGGAAGGGAAAGAGGCAGAGAAGAGCAGAGTTTTGAGCAGTTTCCGGAACTTAAGGAGGTCCGGCTCAAATCTGAGAGGGGAAGGGAGGCTATTCCAAAGGGAGGCAGAGAGAGAGCACTCTCTGCTTAGAGAAGCGTTTGATAGTCAGAGAGTTGGAATTAGAGGAGCGTAGGGCTCTAACAGGGGAGTATTTAGGGAGGGAAAGTTGGAGATAGTGTGGTCCCAGGCCCAAAAAGGCCATGTGGTTGATGCAGAGGGTCTTGAATTTGATCCTTGCAGCCACTAGGAGCCAGTGGAGACATTTTAGGGCTGGAGAGATACGGTCCCTGGGCTTGAGGCCAAGGATACGTATTGAAGCCGTATTCTGGATTAGCTGGAGGGGGCAAAGAGAGGAGAGCGGGAGATTGAGAAAGAGGCAGTTGCAGTAGTCCAGCCTGGAAAGGACCAGAGCTCTGGAGACATTGAGTTTCTGTAGGAAGGTGAGAAAAGGAAGAATGCCTCTGAGAAAGTGGAGCTGGAAGTGGGACTTTTTGTTAAGGTCCATGATGTGAGGGGTTAAGGAGAGAGTGAAGTTGAAGATGACCCCAAGGTTTCTGGCCTCACAAGATGGTGGGGTAGAGGGTCCAAAGAGGGTGGGCAAATGGTAGAAGGAAAAGAGGGCATGTGTACCGATGAGTAGGATCTCCATCTTACTGGCATTGAGACAGAGATTGTTTTGCAGCACACCAAGCCTGAATGGTGGACAAACAGTCGGGGATGAGAGATGTTCTTTAGAATATCTTCAGCACATAAATAACAATCCTCATGTGTTTGTGTTGTGTGTATTTATAGCTTTAAAATACAGTAGTTACACCAAGATGATATTTTTAGGCTCACCTCACTTAGTATTCTGGTACTTGTATACCTCCCATGATGATGGCGAAAATGAAGCTACAATGCTCTGCCTTTGCATAGCATGTTTCTATAAGGTTTTTTACAAATATTATTTTAGGTTATGTGATTTCTGTACTTTCCAAGTCAGGTCTAAACACAGGATATTATTATAGTTCATGAATGTCAAACACTCACACATTGCATCTTGCTTTATTGAAAAAACTGGGACACAATGTGGTCAAGTGCAGAAATTGCAGATTGAGCTCAAATCTCCGTTTTGCCTCTTAAACTAAGGGTGTGATCCTGGGCAAATTATTTAATCTCCTAGTGTATAAAATGTGAAAGTTGCAAGTCCCTATATATTTCAGAAATGGCAGCCCCTAAGAGTGAATACGCTCCTAAGTTACTCTCTTCAAGAAAAGCACTGCCATGGTTTGATTGGCTATATTGTTGCTTCTTATATAGTAGTAGAGACCATGGATATACTGCACATTACTAAGACATTTGTTTATTTTCTCAATAATAGCTTCACCACTTGAAAACTATGATCCTCTTCTAATCGAATTCTATGCTCAGATATGTGCACCTTCCTAATAACATTTAATCTGTATCCTCTATACATATTATTGTATGTGCACCTTTCTCGTTCCAGTCAATCCAACTCCCTTATCCATTGTGACAAATCACAATATTCACAGGGAACCTTTCCCTGTGAGGCTAGGGAGGTGAGTCTGCTACATGATAACCTCCCTAGGGGTAGAGGCAAGCAGGACATCCCCGGGAGAGACTGCCCCGTGGGGACAAGGACTCACGTTCTGACGAGGAACTCCCTCCCCAATCCACCTATACATCACTGTTGATAATCCCTAATGGAAGAAAATGGGAAGAATCAGTGGACATTTGTTATTGTGATATTGAACCCTTAAGAAAACCTGAAGAAAACTACTCATGTGTTACTGGGACAAACCAGGGGTCTGGCGCTCAGACAGTGCTCATCAAAGAGGTGCAAAAGAATAGAGGTGAGCCACCCACGCCGAACGGCTGCAATTAGCAGTAGTCCGAATAAAATCTGTCTTCAGGTGGAGGCCACATGCCCTGGAATCACCAGGAACACACAAAGACCTAGTGGGCAGGGAGGAGGAGGGTGAGTACCCCACAATCATCACGACACATACTACGTACTGGCCGCAGCACAACACAAGTCCAAGGTGCCCCTTTGGCGCTGGCACCACACAGGGGAATTGCGGACATATACTGTGTTCAGGGTCAGCGCACCTAATCTTACCTTCCCTGGCATCCTGCTCACTGGGCCAGTCAATCCTGAGAACAAACAAAAGAAAAAAGATAGAAGACAATCGGGCCGCAATACTGAGTCAATAAAAGATCTGCTGTTTATTGACAGCCCCCCGCACACTGCGGAAAATGCCAATAAGGGGAGGAACTAACACAGAGGGGCACAAGGCACCGGAGGTATCTGAGAAGATCCTGTAGATAACATCCTAGTGTGGCTGACACCGGAGCCCTGCTAAACGCCTAAATAAACAGCACAGAACATCTGTGGTCATCCTCAGGACTGCTTGTATCCCCAGGCCCAAGCCTGGAGAGTGGTTCAACCACCGCCATCCTATTCCAAAAGAGACAGCTTCGCTGATAATCGGCCCTGAGGACACATACTCACCCTAGCTACACATCGAGGCTTTAAGTGCAGGGACACGTGGGGTGGCAACTTCTGAGGACACACAACAAAACACACAACAATCCCGAGGCTATGGCCAAAGATATGCCCCGTAAAGGGGCGGCACAGCATAAAATGGACCGCTACACAACAAGTATCACAACAAGCGCCCCTGGGGCCGCGGACAACGCAGGAGAAGAGGGAGCAAATGATGGCACCAGCCAGATACCATTAATCATGGATATCATGGCTGCCATTGGAGAATCCAGGACATCAGTGGAAACCAACATCGACGGTCTGGCCTCCAAAGTCTCCTTTCTGCGGCAAGATCTGCGGAACTTGACGTCGAAACGCGCGCAGAGGAATGCAAAGGCAGATCACACCGGAACAATCTACGCATACTCGGCCTCCCGGAAAAAAAAGAAGGACCTTCTATGGAGCTCTTCTTGGAAAGCTGGCTTTCGGACCTTATGGCACCCAAAAATAATTCAAACTTTTTCTCTATAGAATGGACACAAAGAATCCTCTCAGGGAGGCCAATACCCGGGGCCTATCCACGCACTGTGATTGCCAGTCTCATGAATTACAGAGACCGAGATATGCTCCTTCACATGGCAAGGGTGACGACCCCGATCACGTATAATGGCAGCCGCATCGGCTTCTTCCCGGATTACATGAGGGAGGTACAAAAGTCCTGCCAATCCTACGACTCAGTGAAGAAAAAAACTCTAATCTCTCAACATTAAATATGCGCTGTTTTTCCCGGCGACTCTCAAGCTCTACCATAATGACACAGTCCACGTGTTCCACAACACGAACGAGGTCTGGGACTGGCTGGAAACACATGTTCTCTCGGGCACATGCCCGAGAATACTGAAGGACCGCACACCTTGAATAGACATCGACACAGAGAGCCCGACTCAAGAAGAGACCCTGTCACCAAGTCAGGCCGACAAGAGCGGTGGATCCCCGAGACAGTCTGGAAACACTTGAAAGGTATTGATATATAGTGATCCCATGCCGGGGTCTAGAAGTTGACAATAGTAGAGATACCTACCCACTACCCCGCTTCAATTGATCAGCTCCTCCAATCCTAAGACTGGCAGCCCCGGCCCAGGATGTAGGGCGAGTGGCTGGACTGGCTCCCGGGGAATACCCCGCTTATGTTCTAACTAGTTTAGAGTTCCAAGATTATGGGTGACAGGTACTTGTAGTTGGGGGGAAGTGCAGGGTAGGGGGAGTTTATGGGGTTCTGTTGATTGGTCCAGTGGGGAGGATGCTCAGTGGTGTATCAAGGAAAGCTGACGAAAACACAGATTTCGCACCTGATCCACGCGACCCGGCAGTAGGGGTAGAATCCCAGGAATGGGAGTTCTGGATGGTTAATAGTTTTTGGTTCATGATGCAAGGTCACACAGCAACATCAAGGCAGGCAAAGAGCGTCCACAACAATGGCAGCCAGTGCACCTGGAGACTGGGATTAGACGGGCCACCAATGGGGAGGGGTAGCGCAAATCTCACAACACCCCCTTCAGATCCAACAAGACGCCACATACACATAGATGGTGTATGAAGGGCATATATCCCTAATGACTTGGAACGTCAATGGGCTAGGCTCCAGCATTAAAAGGAAACTAGTGCTACAGTATCTCAACCGGCACTCCCCTGACATCGTCCTCCTTATGGAAACCCATTTGATGTGCACAGAATGTGGTTTTTTCAAAAAGTCTAATTAACCACAAACATATCATGCAGTGTTCTCACAAGGGGCAAGGAGCACAATGGTTCTCTTTCACAAATGGGTGCAATTCCAAGCGAGAAAGGTTTGCGCTGATCCCAGGGGAAGATTTGTGGTGGTGTTGGCCGATATAAGGGGATTAAGCTGGGGCTTTATTGCAGCCTATTCCCCCCGCCACTCACAATGGAGCTCTTGGGGGAACGGGTGGATTCGTAGGTCCTGGGAGGGGACTTTAATGAAGTAATGGAACTTGACAGGGACAGGTCATGTAGCGGTAACGGGAACCGGAATACCACAACTAAATTATATACCTTTGTGGAGGCCTTGGGGATGGTGGATACCTGGAGGGCACTGCATACCAGTGACGTTGGATTCTCCTCTTACTCTAATGCACACAGGTCTTTCTCGCGGATAGACTTTGTCTTAGTTCCCCAAAGCATGTCCCACCGGCTGCTGTCGGCTGTATTCCTTGCAAGAGGGATCTCGGACCACTCTCCTCCACAGATACCACTTAAGAGCAGACGGGACAAACCAGACCCCACCTGGCGCTTAAATACATACTATCTGGGTATCCCAGTTATTGCGGAGGGTCTCTCCCAGAAATACACTGAATAATTTGAGCTTAACGAAGGGACAGTGACATGCCCATTTACGTTGTGGGAGGCCTATAAAACAGTTCTAAGGGGGAAGCCATCTCCTTGGTGTCGGCTCACCGCAAGCAACACACTCAGGAGATTGCCGAGGCTGAAAGACGGGTAGCTAGTAAGGAGGAGCAACTCCTGGAATTGGGGACCCCAGCTGCACAGGAGGCCCTAGTCACAGCGCAGGAGGTTCTGAAGAATATCGCCCTAGATAATGCATGAACGGCCCTATGGTCGACCTGGGGTCAAATATACGAAACAGGGAACAAAGCAGGCAAAACTCTGGCTTGGCTAGAGAGGCGCGGACAAAGTAAAGGACAAGTCCAAGCCATTCTTTCAAGCTCAGGAGAAATGTTAACTATGGACCTAGACATAGCAGAGGCTTTCGTGGCCTTTTATGAACAACTCTACTGCCCCCCACCTAGAGAATCCGAAATAGGCAACCCACAATTCCTAGACTCCATTACATTCCCCCGTCTCTCCGAACAACAGGCCGGGAATCTCGAGGCTGAGATCACAGAGGAGGAGGTCCAGACTGCCATAGGGCAACTACAATGAGGGAAAACTCTGGGGCCCAATGGCTTCCCGGTAGAAACCTGGAAACAACTAGGGGGTGACATAACGGGGCATATACATAGCATGTTTCGGCAATGCAAGGAACTGGGCCGTCTCCCTTTAGACCTTAGGAGGATTTGCATAGTGGTAATCCCAAAACCCGGGAAACCCCCGGAACACTGCGCCTCCTACAAGCCAATATCACTGATAAATGGGGAGGCTAAAATCCTTGCACAAATCCTAGCCAATTGGTTGCTAATAGGGATAGAATCCCTTGTCCACCCGGACCAATGCAGATTCATGCCCTGCAAATCCACACGCATGAACCTGCGCAGGCTCCTGCTTGCCACTGATGAAGCTCCCGCAATCTCAGACCCACTGGCACGCCTAGCGGTGGATTTTGAGAAAGCGGTTCACTCGGTGGGGTGGGACGCCCTCCCGGAAATTATGGAACAGATGGGATTTAGGCACAAGTTCATGTCCTGGGTTAAATTTCTCTATGACTCCCCCAAGGCGGTTGTGAGGGTGAATGGAAGATCCTCCAGGGTGTTCCCGCTGGGTCGTGAGACCAGACAGGGCTGACCCTTTTCCCCCCTGTTGTTCCTTCTGGTCATCGAACCACTGGAAATTCGACTTAGAATGGGTACGAACTGGACTGGATGCAAATGGCCCTGGGGAAGACAGGACCGAGTCTCTTTGTACGCTGATGACCTTCTCATCTATCTTGGTAACCCTACGATCTCCTGCCCGGCAGTGTCCCACATACTTGTAGAGTACCGAAGATTTAGTGGGCTCCAAGTGAATAAACAAAAAACAGTCTACTTCCCACTCCAAGGAGGGGAGTCGGCATTTCCCGAACAATGCCCATATTCTGTGTAAATCCTGAGTTTCACCTATTTAGGTATCCGCATAAGCCCCCCACTAGACGACTACCTCCAACTCAACTTGCAGCCAGTGGTCAATAGATTTGCAGCGGATGTTTCCCACTGGCAATCTCTCCCCCTGTCACTAATGGGCAAGCCGGCACTGTTCAAAATTATGACCCTCCCTAGACTTTTATATGTACTCCAGAACGCTCCACTCCCCATCCCTCACACTACCTTTGTAGCAATAGATGGCATCATCCAAGGACTGTTATGGGGGGGAAAGAACCCAGGATCGCTCTCACGACACTACAACACTCGGCATGGGAAGGTGACATCGGATTGCCATGCCTCTGCACCTATTATTGGGCTGCGCAAACAGGGGTGGTCAATGATTGGATACATGGAGACCAGGCTCTCCCACACATAGGGGGGGGGTTAAACAGCGCAGGCCCGGCCACCCCTCTTCAGATATTGTATGATGTCAAAAGCAAGTTAGCAGGTGTGGCTAGAATGTCACAGCATATTTGGCAGGTCTGGAGTGAGTCCCATCAATACATTGGGTGGAAAGCGAGACCGGCGTTGGCCCAACCCCTGTGGCATAACAAACATCTCCCCGAAATTCGGAAATGGGACACTTCACAAACTGGGAGAGACGAGGCATATCCACACTCGTGGACATAATACAGGATGGGAAACTCTCAGATTTTTAGATCCAAAAGGGGAAGTTTGGGTTACAATATATGGACCAATACCGACACATACAACGTATTCACGCTTTAAATGCCCAATTCCCTACTCTAGACAATATACCCAAATGTTCCCCCCTGGAAACTAATGTCTTCACGGACTGTATCCCAACAAAGGTCACCTCCACACTCTATCAGGTAATCAACTCCTTTGGAACCAGAGACCTGACCGTGCTAAAACAGAAATGGGAAAGAGACCTTGGCTCACTGGAAATGGAAGAATGGGTGCAGGCATTAATGTTCCCCCGCAAGATAGGTATCGAGGCCAAGCTACGGCTGATCCAACTCAGGATATTACACCGGTCATACTACTCTAGATCCGTAATGGCCCGGGGGCGGACAGTGGGGAATATCTTAGATGCAGAAGAGCAGAGGGGACCTTCTTCCACATGGTCTGGGATTGCAATGTACTGCAGCTCTTTTGGGTGGAATGCATTCACAGAATCTCCAGGGTCTTGGGGTCCCCGGTTCCACGAGAGCCGAAGCTGGTACTACTAGGAATATGGGGAGAAGTGGAGTTCACTAAGTATGAAAAGACATTTCTGGCGGACAGCCGCCACATGGGGATCAACTGAAAAACTAAGCATGGACCGATGGTCTAACGAAATAGACAGATGCACAGCCTTAGAGAGGCGAATCTATCAGGCCAGAGGATGCCCCGCGAAATTCCAGATGGTTTGGGGGAAATGGGAAGGTTCCGAATAGTCTCTGCCCCAGAGCAAGAAGGACCGAGAGCCCCATAGTTCTACTCAACTGGGCCAATAGCCCACACCTGAGAGGCTGCTTCTCGGATCTGCACTGCACTCATGGGCTGCCAAAATGTAATTCACGATTAACAATGCTGTCTGCTTTAATATGTGACCTGCTGGTTGTTGCTTTTTGTTTTATGCTGATGTGTACTTCATACAAAACCAATAAACAGAGTAAAAAAGAAAAAATATAATTTGTTCTAAATGGAAGTTCAGGGTTTGTATCCTTCTTCCGACCTGCCACACCATGCTTCAGCACTTGCACATTCTCTGATGCAACTAAATTAAGTTTTATTATAAAGCTTGGGCATGTCTATCATTTTCAAACAGCTACTGCTCTGTGTCCTGCATCTATACTACAACCTGCACGGCTTCCTTGCGGTTGTTATTGCGGTTGTTATTGTAAAGTGAGTTCTCTACCTATGCTAAAATACACACTACCTTATCATGGACAGCTGATGTTGCCCTTGCCATGCTACATGCTTATTTTTCTGTTCCCAGAACTCAAAGGGAGAATCCATGGCTGTTTCGATTGCTGATGGCACAACACATCATGCTTTAAGCTGTGATCAAAATGATTGGTGGGGGGGTTGGACGGGGCAGATATTCTGAATCCCTTAATTGTTTTGGTTCAGGTGAGGCCCTAAATGTGTCTGTGCCCCAAGCCACAAAATCCCTAAAGATTACCTAAGGAAGAATGGAAGAAGAAAGGAGAGGAGGAGGGAGGGTCATAAGGAAGGATTGGAGGAGGGTGGGGAAAACACCATGGATGGAAAGGTGAAGAGGCATAAGGAGGCAGTTGAGGAAAAACATCTGGAAGAAAGAACCGAGGTTCTTATGACTGAAGTGATATTTCAGTTACTGGCCCACTTGGGCTGCAAGCCCCTAGACTTTATTCTGCTAAAATACCAAGGTGACAATATCAGGTAGTTGGGCTATATTTCTATTAGTGAGAACTGACAACACCTCCATGGAAGGAATCTCCAGATTGAGGGTTATAAGAATCCGAGACTTGTATAAACATAGGATACTAAGAATCTGAGACTTGTATAAACATAGGATACGACATCCTGATTCTGAGACACAGAGTTTCTCTTTGCCTCAAAGAAACTATTCCATTGATTATCCCTGTTAATTACTTTACGGAAGCTCCAGGAATCTCGGAAGAGGTTGTGGGGCAATTTTGCCTTGGGTTTGGGCCCAACAGTGTAACTACCCGAATAAACTTTTACTTAAGTTATGTTCGTGTCTGTGTGATGTTGATCTGACTTAGCTTCTTGATGGTACCCAGGTGAGTGGATAAGTACCATAGCTTTATAGACTGAGACTGAGAGAGGGATCATTATCATGGGATGGTGACTCGCCACCAACTTATTGCCTGATGCTGTGCCTCGGTCCATAATTTGAGGAAGGGGCACTATCCCAAGCAATAATGAACCCTCTCACGGTCTGCAAGGTAATTAGCACCTCTTGCCAGTAGAAATTCCTGTTCAGAGTTTCGGTGGTGAAGTTAAGAAAAGAAATGTATAAGTGAATAAAGTAAACAGGCAAGCTGAGTTAGTAAATGTGGTTTTATGTTTTAATTTCAAACTTGGTTAAACTGGAATGGGTTTAACATGACCATGCATTAGCTGTCATGTAAAACTAAACGCTTTCTCCATAAGAAAGTGAAAGCATGTTTCAGCTTTCTCTTCATTGAGTTAAATTGGATGTTGCAGCATAAAAAGCAACTCGCAGCAACAAAGTGTCTTAATGAAAGAAATCTCACATGGAAATTGCACTTTTGTTTCCCTGTCTGCTTTTGAATTCAGAACGTTCAGAATGCAGTCAATATCAAAAGTTATTGACTGCAATATGAACATTCTGATTGGCTCAGAGGAGGTCAATAATGATTTCTGTGTGCTAATAAGCTTTATTCTTTTGTAAATATGTCAAGGCATATATGTTCCCTCAACATTGCTACATTTTCTTTTCATTGCAGGTATTGTCCGAAATGTCTATAAAATTCACAGTATCAAACCCTAACAAAGTTACTTTTTACAAAAGGTTAAACGTGATGAAAGGGGAAATGTTGTGTAGAGTAATTTTAAAGGATAAATGACTGCTGGGTAAAAGACAAACATTGTGATTATACAAACACTCATTTGTCACCGGTTAAATGGAAAACCATCATGAGAGGGCTGGTGTCACGCTATAGTTGTGTTAGCACAAGGAAAAAGCTGTTTCCCAGAGACAGCATGAGGTTCAACGAGAGCTGACGTTCCTGCGTTAATTGCCCGCCCATTACAGGATGCTTAACAATTGCCTAAACGTCTACATTAATTACCTTAACATGACAGTGAGAGTAACGCTAAATTATGTTCACTGGCAAAGAAAACAACTATGTTAAAGCGAAAATGCCTCATCTGTTTCAGTGTCGTGTCATGTCATGAAGGTCATTACATTGCAGCAACGACCCTCTTCCGCGTCCCAAAACCTATAATTGATCCCACAGATATTTCCAAATCCTTCTTATAAGAGGAATGTAGGGGAGGATTGGTCCAAAAGACCCCCCTCCCCTGCATGCTCTCCCCCGGTGAGGGCCATGGCTCGTCAGGGGTCCCCTCCCTACCACCAGGGCCCAGGTGGTGGATGGGTCACCTGCCGAAGACATTGACCAAACCTGCCGAATTTAGCTAGGCCTCGGGAATCATTTTGTCTAGATGAAGATGGTTTGAGCCCTGCGCACCGCAGCGCGGCCCCCACCTTTGGAGAGTTTCAATTATCCCTGTGGCCACAGCTCTCTGGCAGATCCGCTGAGAGCCCGTTCCCACGAACAAGACGGACATGAGCTAGTGTAAGATACCAACACTGTAACATTTCACCTTCCGCAGTGTATCACTGCTCCCAGCATGACCCGGCCAGCAGGGCCTGGGTGGAAAAAGAACTGTAAAATGGTCCTTTGACAAAAGCAAAGTTCCCAAATATTAATGAGAAAACTACCTGCGATGAAAGTGTTCTCTCCACAACCTCTCTGACTAAAAAACCTGTAAAACATATAAATATGGCAGAATGTGTGCTCATACGACATTAGGAATGAAGCACCCAAATCCCTGCAGTTATGCGCAAATAGTAAAAGCGTCCCGGGGGTTTTCGTGTTATGTGTGACATTGAAAAGATTGCACCCCACGGTCCCGCGCCATAACCGAACTAATGCTGCTAGAGTGCAAAGAAAGACAAATGCAACCATATTGAGGGCTCGCGTAGAGAGTGCACGAAAATGCACCCTATGTGTTTGTCCAAGCCCCCTATGTGCCACTGCCGTCAGTCTCAGTGGCGAGTTGTTTCTGTGTGCTCCACCAACTACCTCACTTACCGCAAATGTATAAGCATATAACAAAATGTTGTAGTTGTCAAAAACATAGTGTACAAGTAATGTGCTCGGATTGGCTATATGAAAGGCATTAGCAATGTTAAAATGTGAGCTTTGGAATGACTCAATTAGTACTGTATATTATTTGAATGTTTATGCTTCTTCCACCTAAAATCGGCAACACACGAGGAAAATACCTTTGTGAGCACATGCAAGGCCATTCCCCCTCCCTCTCAGCGAAGGCTGCCAGACGAAAAAGCAGAGGCCCGTGCCGCGCTGCTCCACCTCCCCCAACTCGGCTGGAGCCGCTTCAAAGATTCATAGTTCCCCCTGCAGCACCCAAGGCCACGGCCTGCCACCTGTATTATTTACAACCCAGCAGTAAACCTCAGCCTGAAAACACAAATCCAGAGGCGCCCTTTCTTAAGCTCCACGACCCACTGGCTCACCTTAGGTTAATGGCCCCAGTAAAATTAGGACATCCAATATTATGGCAACATTACAGCAACACATCCATAATGACTTCTAACAAGACATGATGACATGCACCGCCTCGAGACCCAACCCCACGACCTACGGTACCCGGTCAACAGGACACTGGTAACCATGTATTGATAAATCGCCAACAGACCCCACTCTAGGTGCTGCATTCCTCCTGTGTTGCATTAACCTGTAGAATAACCTATTGGAAGATTTACTAAGGAAGATAATATTTCAAATGGTTGAATGACTGCAGTGTGCATGGCCTAGGGCAAGAAGTCAGGAAAAGACATTAATCTCTGACACTGGCCACAGTGGCACAACAACACCGCCCGGATGAACCCAGCTGACCTGCCAGGCCCAGCCCAACCCACGAGGCTAACCAGTGACATTCTCCAGCCGCGGCCAACCACATCGCAGCAGCACCTATAGCTAGTCATCGCCACCCAATCCCCACAAACTTGTGCCCCCTATAGTATGTAGGTTTTGATGACGATCGTTGTAAATATATACGCCTGACTTTGCTATTGTCAGACAGAGCGCTTTCGGAGTTTGCAGAGTTCTTTGCATGCCCTATTTTGATTGATAAACTCCCATTTACGCCCACCCGCACTTTGTCTTGGCCTTATTCCCATCCTGGGAGAGTCCATTATTGTCTCTCATTGTGGGGAGGATCGTGCTGGCTGGGGACGCTCGCCTTCAGTGGTGACCCCGAAAGCGTGATTATTATTTTTCTCCTAACATATATATATATATATCTCCCTACTGTCCCCTTTGGCACGAAAATCTCCGGTCGAAAAGGGATACGCACAGTGCGGCGGCTCCGGGAGGCTGCCCGCCAACGGCGACCGGTACGCTCAGAAGTGCGCACTCAACAGAGAGAGGGTACGGGATCCCGGTTGAAAAATCCCCTTTGAGTACCGCTCGCCAGAGCCGGGGCTGACCGTTGAGCGTACGGCAACACTGCCTGGACGGACCCAGTTTCGGAGACTCTCGGTTCAAGACAGGCACGTGAGTATTGAGTGCGAGTGATCATAAAGGGAGTAGGGGAGGAAATATAGGACAGGGAACAAGGCTGGTTGAAAAGGGGCACTTTGGGTCTACTAAGGACCATCCTAAACTTTTTCAGCTTTTTTCTTTGCATATGGCCATTAGGATTAAGAAGTGAATAGAGATAAAGTGACGGGAACCTAGCTCCGCGAGGGGGTGGAAGGCGGCGCCGCATAGTGCTATCTTGACTAGTACTGGGAATATATGAAGAAGTGGAAAATGAGATAAAGGTGTCTGGTAAAGGACGACACGGAGAATAGATTAGTGATTGCTACTCTTTCTATTCTTTTCTTTAGGTTTTCGGGAAAATAAAAGTGGGTTAGTACAAAAACAAAGACATAAGCTAAATAGAAAGACAATTTTACATTAAAATTAAGAAACAAATATATATATATCAGAATAAGATGAACAGGGACAGCTGGCAAGGGAGGAAAGGGAGGACAAACTGAGCTGTGAATAGAGTGCTGCCTATGGGTGTGTGAACATCATATGTGTCAGAACATATTTTGTTATAATGAGTGTGTAGAAGTGGTCAGAAATGCATTGTTATGAAATGGTCATGGTAATTGTGACCAGACGAAATATCATAAAGAAGAGAGTAATGTGGTGAAGTGAGTGTTTACTTTTCGATTTGTTGGGTAACATTGTCGAAATTACTGATGGTTTGCTCTTGTACGTGCCCCCAAAGAGGATAGAATAGAGGCTGTGCGCAGCCATTCTTATGGTGTGCAGGTGGAGGGAGAATACGCAGGTCCCCACAATTCAGTAAGACATAAATACGCAAACTCACATGGTGATACGTTTATATTGAGATATCGAGATATATAGAGATACATCTGTGTCAGGTGAGCACGAAGTATGGGGGCAGAAACACCCTTATCACATATTTGTAAGAACCTACCTGGGTACGCGGAACGGATTAAGAAATATCATGACCAGTGGATCACAGAGTTGAAGGGGGAGGGGTTACCTCAGATATGGCCCGAAGGGGGATCGTTTGACAAGAGTGTCCTAGATATGGTAGCCACATGCATTTGTTTGAAATACAAGGGGAATCAGTTACATAATAGGAGAGAAATACTAGACCTATGGAGACTGTTTGACGAGATACCCCCGCCTAAGACAAGGGAATTAGATCCTGATCTACCATCTACCACTGACAATCCACTAATGATACAAAAGGATGATAAGGTATTGCCAGAAGGGGAGCCACCGATAGAGGTAACTAGGTTGTACCCAATACTAAATAAGCCAGTGCCCGCGGAGGGATACAGTGACCCAACCTATGTACCCCGACCTACCACCACCCAAGGGCCAACAGCACCCCCGCCATATGAGAGCCATAGGGAGCGAGAACAGGTGAGCACACCAAGGGTAGACATAGAAAATTTAACAGGAGATTTAGAATCAAGACTCTCTATAGCGAAAGATGAGCTCTCGAGAATAAAAAGCATTTGTGAGCGGACTGCACTCAATACAGCTAGATCAGAGCCTGCATCCAGAGTGCAGAGTGAGAGTAGAACATTTGAAGAAGGGTGGAAAAAAGTAGAGATACTGTTTAGGATACAGGAAGAACCGACACGAATAATTGAACTAGAGGAAAGAGAGGGGTGTACTGATAACGAAGAGAGGCCCACAGGAGGCAGAGAGGAGCTACTATGTGATATAGGGGATGATTTAGAAGAAAGTGAAAGGCTAAGTATGGCAATGGGAGGGGGAAGCGAAGGGTTGGATGGCGCATGCTCAATGAGAACGATGGATGAGTGGACAGGGCGACTAAGGAACAGGTTGGGAAAAATGGCATTGTTAGGAAAATCAGGAATGAAGGTGAGTACAGATACAACGACAAAGGGAAAGTTGCAGCTCCCACTAATACACAGGGGAGGAGGGCGGCCGAATTACATACCCTGGGCACAGATGGATAAGGCCAATTTGTTAAAGTTATTGCCCCCGCTATCAGGAGGGGAGAGCAAGTGGATATATGCTTTTGAGAAACACACAGCCGGGGTACCTCTAGCAATAGGTGACCTGAAAAGTTTGCTAGTATCAGCAGTTGGGGATCAGGCTGACAGAGTATGGGTCAAAGCTGGCTTCCCGGGAGTAACGTTAGACTGCGATCGCCATGATGGTGCCTCTTTCAACACAGTACGTGCCAGGGTGTGGGATGCCTTGCGGGAAACGTTTCCAGATACCCCAGATTTGCAGTCAGTAATGCAATGTACAATGAACGGCGGGGAAGATGCTATGGATTACATTTTTCGGGTCAAGAGATGTGGAGAGCAGAGACGGGCACGCCCTGGTATCAATCAACATCATTATTTTACTTCATAATAAAGAGGGGGCTCCCAAAAGAAGTGCAAAAGGCACTTGACAAAATAGCGGGTATTGAAGCAAAAGGATGGCCTGAAATTCAGAGCATAATAGTCCACCACTGTAAGCGAATAAAAGAGAGGGAGAAGGAGCTGGCGCAGAGAAGATTGGCAGACGAAGCGAAACTAGTACAAACAAAGCTGGTGAAGGTAGCTGCAGCAGTGGCCGCGCTCCCACACAGCAGGGAGGGAGATGAGGAAGAGGAGGGGCTGGTGGGAATACAAGGAAGGATGGCAACTAATTGGGCAGGAGCAGGGCAGCAGCAGTGGAATGAGCAGGAGCAGAGTGGAGATCCGCAGTGGCAAGAGTGGGCCCCTCGAGGGGGACGAGGTGGGTACAGGGGCCGAAGAGGAGGTGGACAAGGGTATGGGGGAATGGGAGGAAACGGATGACAAGGTCCCAGAGGTGCGCAAGGGAGTTGTTGGAACTGCGGGAGGTGGGGACACTACTCCAGGGAGTGCAGAAGTAGACCAAACAACGGATTTCCAGAGGTAGAACATTATGGCCATCCCCATCCGGGGAGCCCATATGGTCTCCCAATGGGACAACAACAAAGGGACCCAGGGCAGGGGTACCATGAGCAACGGCAGGGACACCAATACAGAACACAGAATCACCCACAAAACAATGACACTATTCACTACACGCCAGGCAACCCTTTCGCGACAACAGCAAACAGAGCCCCATCACCAGCCCCCTATAGTGGCGTGTCGGTGGTTTCAGGGAGTGTATTCAACCAAGGGGGGGCAATGAGACACCCCGCATAGGACAGCCCACAGAGAACACTTGCGTGTCCTGTTCTATCTACCACCTACGATGCAGCAGAGGAACCATTGGTAGGGGCGCAGATAGGAGACAAGCAGTTCAAATTCATGGTGGATTCGGGAGCGGAGAAATCATGTATTAGGGAGGGCCGGTTCCCGTTATCTAACCGGAAGTTAGAGACGCAGGGGTTCTCTGGGGATGTAATTGAAGTTCCTTACACAGAAGCTTTGGATGTGACAGTGGGGGGTAAAACTGTAAAAACACCCTTACTGTATTATGAACATTCGCCAATAAATTTACTACGGAGGGACCTTCTTAGCAAACTCAACATGACAATATCATTCACTGAGAGAGGTATAGTGTGTTCAACACCAGGAATATGCCCATTACGTGTAATGCTGGTAATACAGGCTCACACAACTGCACCGGAAATACGTGGCCTGCCAGTGGACGAGAGAATGTTTATTGAAGGATTAAAGACTCTGGCTCACGTAGTTCCTGAGCTGAAAAGGATGGATTGGAGAATACCCGCAAAGTTCCTCTTCCGCCCAATAGTGCACCCAGACATAGCACCAGGATGAGTGGTATCATTAGACTTGCATGCTGTACAGGTATCTGCAAAAAGGATCGCTGTGATTGGTATGGACATAGACGGGTGTGAATGGCGCACTGTACTGTGCATCAATGCCGACATTGCCCTGCGAGACTTAACTGATGAAGATCTCTTTTCCGATTTAGAAAGCGATGGCGAAATAATAATGGAAATAGCAATGCCCTGTGACATTTTGATTCAGGCTAGACAGATTCCTGTCCAGTTGATGGCAGTGGTGGGAGCACCACCGTCATTTTTTGATGATGACATGCGACTGGTACCAAACAATTTGTGGACAACAGGCCCCCATGACGTAGGGTTGTTGCATGGAGTAACACCAGTGATATTAAAGCTCAAACTAGGGGCGATCCTACCCCGAGTGAAACAGTATCCATTGTTCCGCGAAGCTGAGGAAGGGATAAAAGAGACAATAAATGCACTGCTAGCACAAGGGATAATAGTGCCTTCAAACCCCCCATGTAACACATGTATCTACCCGATCAAAAAAGCAAAGGGAGGGGCTTGGAGGATGATCCAGGATTTACGCCCCCTAAATGACGTCATACAGAAAGAGTTCCCTTTGGTCCCGAACCCTGCATCCATATTATGCAGTATCCCAAAAACGGCATCACATTTCGCAGTGGTCGATTTGAAAAACGCATTCTTCTCCATCCCCTTGGCAGAAGAAAGCAGATACCTGACAGCATTTACACTAGGGGGAAAGAGATATGAACATTGCAGATTACCACAGGGATACTGTGAGAGCCCAAGCATATTCAACCGCATACTACACGAAGACTTAGATAACTTATCAGTTGAAAGCACAATCATTCAGTACGTAGACGATTTGCTCGTCTGCGCACAGAATGAAGAGACATGTAGAAAAGATTCGGTAACGGTCCTGTCCCTGCTGGCAAATAAGGGGTATAAAGTAGACAAGGAAAAGCTACAATATTGTCAGAAAGAAGTCCTATACTTGGGACAGCTAATATCAAAAGACGGGAAAAGAATAATCCCTGACATGGTAGAAGCAATAAGATCAGTAAGAGAACTCACAACAGTGAAGGAGATGCAGAAATTCTTGGGAATGTGCAACTATTGTAGAGCATGGATATTAGATTATGCAGCCTACACAAGACCCTTACTGCAAGCACTCAAGGAGGCACAACAAGAGAACAGGAAAATAGAATGGTCGGAAGAAATGAGCGCCTCATTCAAGTCTCTAAAAGAGTTGATTTCAAGTGCTCCAGTACTCGCCAATCCTGATTATGAACGCGAATTTTACCTGTTCTCACACTGCAAGGGGCACTCATGACAGCTGTACTGACACAAAAGACTTCCCTGGGACACAAACCGTTGGCTTACTATAGTGGCACTTTGGATGCAGTGATGCAAGGACATTTCGCGTGCGAGCAATCACTCGCTGCAGCCGCGTTCGCAATTGAGAAAAGCGCCACAATAGTAATGGGATGCCCCGTCACATTGTTTGTGGAACATTCGTTATTTGCAATACTGGAGGGGTCAAAGAGTACACTGACCACACAGCGAGCAACTGCATATGAAATAATATTGTCCAGCGCCAATATCCATGTGGTACGATGCAGGACAGTGAATCCGGCAACATTCATTACAGAAGCATGCACACTAGAGGACATGCAGGAACACGATTGTGCGACTTACACAGGGGAAAGAGGGGAGGACACAGTGGTGTGCGTGAATGCCCTAAGCGAGGGGGAGGTGTACTTTGTGGACGGGTCAGCATCGATTGACATGGACACGGGAGAGAAACATGTGGGATTGGCAGTGGTGAGATTAGAAGAAGGTGAGTATGAGACATTAGTGCAGTACCGCCTCCCATCACATTTCTCAGCACAAGCAGCAGAACACATTGCCCTAATAGAAGCATTACATGCAGCTAAAGGTTGTGCAGTGACAATTTACACAGATTCAGTTTAAATGACGACAACCGTACATGGAGGTCTGGCAAGATGGGGGCGGAGGGGGTTTCGACGAGCAGATGGGACTCCAGTGCAACATGCAGAATTGCTGAAGGAGTTAATTGAGGCCCTACGAGATCCCACAGTGGTAGCAATAGTGAAGTGCCAAGCACATACGTCCAACACAGACGTTGTGTCTTTGGGAAACACGGCAGCGGACGCTGCTGCCAAGGAAGCTTTGTACTTTGAAAAACATGCAACAGGTGAGTATATGCTGCAGCACAAGACAAACGAAGAGCTCCCAGAAGGGTACAATGTGATGCCTATATCACAAATACTAGAGTTACAGGAAGGAGCAAGTGAGGATGAAAAGATGATGTGGGTAAAACGAGGGTGCAGCCAATCAGCAACAGACTTACTCTGGTGACAAAATAACTCAGGAAAAGTGGTAATGCCAGTAAAACCATTAGAAATAGCGTTTCAACAATTGCACTTTCCAGCACACAACACTAAACAACACATTGCAGCAGAGATACAAGTAGAGTGGTTCGTGCCTTGTCTTCAGGAGCACATATCTAGATTGACAATGGAGTGCACAACATGCCAGATATACAACTCTGGAATTACATTACGTACACTCAGGGGAACAATTCCAAAACCGATTGGGCCATTCAGAGAGCTCCACATTGACTACGCAGACATGGGAGAAAGGTGTAATGGGGCACGCTACATGATTGTGGTTGTATGCCCATTCTCGAGATGGGTGGAAGCAGGCCCATGTGCATGACCTGATGCTAAGAGCGCCGCAAAGTTCCTAGTAAGGGAAGTATTTCCGCGCTGGGGAATTTGTGACGTAATTCGCTCAGACAACGGCACTCACTTTGTGAACGAGCTCTTCAAAGAAGTGACAACACTATTGGGAATAAAACATAAATTGTGCTCGATTTATCATCCTCAAAGTAATGGCGTGGTAGAAAAGATGAACGGACTGTTAAAGGGAAGATTATCGAAATTGTGCTTCTCATTAAAGAAGAACTGGATTTACTGTTTGCCCCTTGCGCTGTTTGAACTGAGAAATCAGCCAAGCAAGGACCACCATTTGTCCCCGCACGAAATCGTGACCGGGAGACGAATGCACACAGCACACTCCCCACTGCGCCAACACTCAGACGCACACAGAAGCGCTGCGATATTGGGAGATGAGTTCACAGAATACTTGAAAAAGCTAACTAGGGCAGCGCGTGCCATATCAAAGCAGCTCTCACCACCATTCACAAGAGAAGAAGGGAACACAACGGGGTCCCTTACGGAACCTGAAACACAGGTACAACTGATGCCGGGAGAATTCATCTATGTCTGGAGCTTTGTGCGCCGGTGGAATGCACCACGGTTCCACGGACCATACGAAGTGGTATCTTGCACTCCTACGGCTGTAAAAGTGAAGGGCCTTAAGTACTGGATACATTTGACGGATGTACAAAAGGCATATAATAGTGTGCAGGAAGAGGTGGATGAGGGGGCACAGACGACAGCAAACAATACAAATGAAAATAAGGAGTGAATGTGAACATGTGTGTGACCGAAATGCACCTGACTGATAAAGTTGTTAACGAGAACAATTACATTTAAGGGTATCTATAAAGATGAAAAGATTGAAAAAAAAAAGGGTGGAGTTATATGTGTAAATAATAATGTGATAAAAATGTATAGTGTCTGCTCCCTTGTCTGTACATCCCAACCCCACTCCCCTACCCACTTCCATTCCCCTTCCATGATATCTTGGCACTGGTAGTGCCAACAAAATGTTTACATGCATGCACTTAATGCACTTTTATATCTCAAACACGAGCTACCATGGCATCTAACGGGCAGCCTGCAACAGATAGATTTATTAGATATAGAGAATTCTTAGCTGAGAGATGTAGATATTCGTATGAGTGTGGATTATCTGTGTGCATTACATTATTTTTTACAATTATGTTTGGCCTGATTACGTATTGGTTCATAGCGTTCATGAACGAGGGGGGAGGGATTAACAGGACTAATGTGACAAATGAAACAGCAATTGTAAATACTAAAGAAGGTGATTTTTTGGTATGGGAGGGAACTAAACTGGTATGGGGATATTATACGACACCATCCAATGCTGTCATCTCGGAAAATGAAGGTCTGCAGGGAAAAATGCAAAACAACACAATGTCCCCGCCAAAAGTATCTAATTACAATGCCCGCAGTCTAAATGATCGTAACCCCTCTGCTATATCCTGGTTATATAACACCCCCATCAGCCAGCCCGCCCCCGTAACCAAAAACACACTGTTAGATAACATAAAGGAAGAAAATGAAAAAATGACAGCGACATATGTAATATTATATGATGATTGGGCAAAGGGGGGCGGGAAGGAGAAAGGGGGGCCCACATTGTCCATCGCCCATGAAGCCGGGAAATACATTAGACAAAGAAATAACAGACAGAAAAGGGAGACGGGGAGGAGGAAGTATGATGAGTATTATGGGTTAGGATTTGACAAAATGAAAGACCCACGACACCCCCACCAGACAAATAAATGGTATGCAGATATGAGTGCAACGGCCAAGCAAACAACAAATGAGAGCTGTTATGTCTGCTCCCTCATCCCCCATGCTTCAGGCACACCCAAAGTATTGTTACCCAAAGAGTTGCCTATTGTCGATGCCCAGTGTCTCCTCCATCTCACGTTGTGCAGAATTAAGAACACCTTCCAGGCACATGAAGTAACTTTTAGAATGTTGCAGAACGAGAAAACCTGTTATCCAAAGACAGTAGGAGTGGTATGTCTGGAAGAGCCATTTTTTATAATACAAGGGACACTTTTTTCATACAACAAATGGAAGGACGAAGAAGTAATGTGCAAGGCTGAAGCACTGAGGGGTGTGGCACCAGAGAAACTGCAATGGATAACAGAAACATGCACACCAGTATGGACGGAACACATCTCAAAACTAACTTGTGTAACGGCCATTGAAAAACCCTTCAAGCTGCAGAAGGAAATAAACTATGAACTGTGTTTTAAAGGAGACGGGAAAACCTCCATGGGGACAAACAAGAACTGTAACAAGACCCTCACCATCCCAGATCTGAGAAAAGGGACAGCGGCCCTCATGGATACGTATTGGGTATGTGGCAACCAGGCATACCTGCACCTCCCACAATCATGGAGTGGCAGCTGCTCAATGGCCACCCTACACTCCGCACTAATGGTAATCCCGGAAAGCCACATTGACGGGAGCAAGAAGACGCGAGGAAACACCCAACAGGGTGCTGCCCAGCCAACTGCAGAGCCACAAGTATATGTCCTGTCTTCCGGGAACAAGGAAGGGGTGCTGTCCCGAAACAAACGATCATCGAACTATATATCAAAGGCATCATCGGAATTGCTGGCTCAGATCCCGGATAGATATCGATTATTCAGCTCTGCAGAAAAGTTCTTCGCCTCACTCATCCCAAGTATCCAGGCGCGAGCAAATGCAAAGTGGCTCCAAATCACACGTTGGGAGCTGATCCAGCTGGCAAATGACACTGAAGAAGGATTTAACGTAATAAAAGTGGAACTGAGAGCCCTATGGATAATGACCATGCAAAACAGGTATGTCTTGGACCTGTTGACAGCGATGGACGGAGGTGTTTGCCGAAAAATCGGAAGTGCCTGCTGCACTTTCGTACCTTCCCAAGACGCAGACAATGGCTCCCTGTCCCATGTGATCGAAGCAGTACATAACCTAGGAGAAAGAATGAGAATGGAAGGTGGAGCAGAAGAAAGCACATGGTTCGACAATATCTTCTCCTGGGTTCCATCGTGGCTGGGAATGATTGTGAAATTCTTGATGCCGGTTGTAGTGTTCCTCCTCTTTATTTTTTGACTGTGCCAGGTGGGTCTTCGATGTTGTGCTAACGCAGTACCGAATGGTGCAATGATGATGGTGACAATGGGCAACACCCGCGGTACAATACAAGCTATGCAGGAAGTACAGGTACAAACAGGAACAGATGACACGCTGAGATATCAGCTAGTGCCTAGGTAGCACGACAAGGATATAGTAGATAAATTGTGGCATACTACCATTAAAGAGCCCCGTATACTGGAATGGTACGAGGAGGTGTGGGTGGACTTGGAAGGGGAGAACGGATGCATATACCTGACTTGTACCCCAGATGAATATGCTAGGAGAGGTGAGAGCCTGAGAGGGGTGTGCAGAGCATAGATGCCCATAAAAGGCACCCCTGCACGGGATGATGCAGTAATTGATGAGGAAGAGTGCAGGAGATTGGAGGATTTGAAGAATTTGTTACTTAAGTAACGAAAGGGGGGAAATGTCCAAAAGACCCCCCTCCCCTGCATCCTCTCCCCCGGTGAGGGCCATGGCTCGTCAGGGGTCCGCTCCCTACCACCAGGGCCCAGGTGGTGGATGGGTCACCTGCCGAAGACATTGACCAAACCTGCCGAATTTAGCTAGGCCTCGGGAATCATTTTGTCCAGATGAAGATGGTTTGAGCCCTGCGCACCGCGGCACGGCCCCCACCCTTGGAGAGTTTCAATTATCCCTGTGGCCACAGCTCTCTGGCAGATCCGCTGAGAGCCCGTTCCCACAAACAAAACGGACCTGAGCTAGTGTAAGATACTAACACTGTAACATTTCACCTTCCGCAGTGTATCACTGCTCCCAGCATGACCCGGCCAGCAGGGCCTGGGTGGAAAAAGAACTGTAAAATGGTCCTTTGACAAAAGCAAAGTTCCCAAATATTAATGAGAAAACTACCTGCGATGAAAGTGTTCTCTCCACAACCTCTCTGACTAAAAAACCTGTAAAACATATAAATATGGCAGAATGTGTGCTCATACGACATTAGGAATGAAGCACCGACATCCCTGCAGTTATGCGCAAATAGTAAAAGCATCCCGGGGGTTTTCGTGTTATGTGTGTCATTGAAAAGATTGCACCCCACGGTCCCGCGCCATAACCAAACTAATGCTGCTAGAGTGCAAAGAAAGACAAATGCAACCATATTGAGGGCTCGCGTAGAGAGTGCACGAAAATGCACCCTATGTGTGTGTCCAAGCCCCCTATGTGCCACTGCCGTCAGTCTCAGTGGCGAGTTGTTTCTGTGTGCTCCACCAACCTTACTACTACCTCACTTACCGTGAATGTATAAGCATATGACAAAATGTTGTAGTTGTCAAAAACATAGTGTACAAGTAATGTGCTCGGATTGGCTATATGAAAGGCATTAGCAATGTTAAAATGTGAGCTTTGGAATGACTCAATTAGTACTGTATATTATTTGAATGTTTATGCTTCTTCCACCTAAAATCGGCAACACACGAGGAAAATACCTTTGTGAGCACATGCAAGGCCATTCCCCCTCCCTCTCAGCGAAGGCTGCCAGACGAAAAAGCAGAGGCCCGTGCCGCGCTGCTCCACCTCCCCCAGCTCGGCTGGAGCCGCTTCAAAGATTCGTAGTTCCCCCTGCAGCACCCAAGGCCACGGCCTGCCACCTGTATTATTTACAACCAGCAGTAAACCTCAGCCTGAAACCACAAATCCAGAGGCGCCCTTTCTTAAGCTCCACGAACCACTGGCTCACCTTAGGTTAATGGCCCCTGTAGAATTAGGACATCCAATATTATGGCAACATTACAGCAACACATCCATAATGACTTCTAACAAGACATGATGACATGCACCGCCTGTCCCATGCCCCGAGACCCAACCCCACGACCTACGGTACCCGGTCAACAGGACACTGGTAACCATGTATTGATAAATCGCCAACAGACCCCACTCTAGGTGCATTCCTCCTGTGTTGCATTAACCTGTAGAATAACCTATTGGAAGATTTATTAAGGAAGATAATATTGCAAATGGTTGAATGACTGCGGTGTGCATCGCCTAGGGCAAGAAGTCAGGAAAAGACATTCGTCTCTGACACTGGCCACAGTGGCACAACAACACCGCCCGGATGAACCCAGCTGACCTGCCAGGCCCAGCCCAACCCACGAGGCTAACCAGTGACGTCCTCCAGCCGCGGCCAACCACATCGCAGCAGCACCTATAGCTAGTCATCGCCATCCAACCCCCACGAACTTGTGCCCCCTATAGTATGTAGTTTCTGATGACGTTCTTTGTAAATATATACGCCTGTCTTTGCTATTGTCAGACAGAGCGCTCTCGGAGTTTGCAGAGTTCTTTGCATGACCTATTTTGATTGATAAACTCCCATTTACGCTCACCCGCACTTTGTCTTGGCCTTATTCCCATCCTGGGAGAGTCCATTATTGTCTCTCATTGTGGGGAGGATCGTGCTGGCTGGGGACGCTCGCCTTCAGGAATGGTATCTTGAGAGAAGAAGCAGGGGGCTAGTTGTGCTTCTTCTTCCACTGCCTCCTCGTCTTCTACCCTGCCTGTCTCTTTTTCAAAGGTAGAGTACTCGGAATAACATTAGAGAAAGTATTTAGACTAGTAGACCTTCTTCATTTATACATTTTCCCCCAGGACGGATAAATAAATAGAAATATAGAAAGAGTAAAGTTACCAATTAGAACTTGGTATTAATCTCAAATGGCAATTGCAGGCATAGACATCTACTCAAGAATGCTACACTTGCACAACTGTCAAGAATCGTATTACCAAAATGTAGAGGTTAACTTAACTATATATTTCTTGATACATGTTTGAGGCTTGCGACCCATGACTGTTGTCGTGCTTATGGCCGTATAACCATCTCAATCACTGTTCCTTTAAAATGCTTAAGATTAAACATTATGTTTTATTGGCTTCCGTAGAAATATCTCTCATTGGTTCAGCCATGCTTCCTAATGTCAGTGCAAGTACTAGGCGCTCTCTTGATGTAAAAGATAGTGCCTGTCAGTGGAAGCATTCTAGTCTATGCATTTGTTTCAATTGGATTATGTATGCTTTGGGCACTTTATCTTAACTAACTTGTTCTACGTGCTATTCAGCAATGTGGCGAACTGTAACTTCTCCCATTGGTGAGTTTTATGAACACTGAGAAGCTGGTGCTTTGCAGCTGAAAAGTGACCAGAACAAGCACATTAATTATATTCGTAGGAACAGAATATTCGAAATGATATGTTGTATGAGAGAATCAGGCCTCGCATAACGAGGCATGGTTCAGAGCTTTCTTTATTTTTCTGTCAGGTTCAAAACAATCATTCCCTAAGACTATCAGCTCAAATCCTATCCTATGTAATAAAGTCAAAAGGTGCTCGTCAGGAGGTCTTGTAAATTAATATGGGTCTCTATCCAGAATCCTACTCTAACCTATCACTGTCCTTTTTTCTCAAAAGAAACATATTTTAAAAAAAACAACAGTAGAAAGCCCTTTTGAAACTATCAATTCAAGGGAATGGCTGCTGGCTAGTTACTCCAACCATATCTCTATCAGAAAAAGGCTTTCACCAATAGTTTCAGTTCAGATAAGATAGTTCTAGGGTGCCATGAGATTCTAGAGGTGTTCTAGCCCTAGGTCTGTCTTTTCCCCACCCTGGTGTGTTCGGTGTTTCTCCCCACTCAGAGGTTCTTCTCTCCCACACTCCCCACTCTAGTGTGTTCGCTATTTCTCCCCACTCTGTGTAGTCTTTCTTTCGCACTGGCACTCTATGGTATTCGTTATCTTAATCTCCATTTTGGGGTTCCTCACGTTTGCACTCCTCACTCTGGGGTATCCGCTCCCCCTCCCCACTCTGGGGTTCTTTCTCTTTACTCTGCTGTCCGCCTCCCTTTCCACTCGAGGCACCATACCCGTTTCCCTTGTGTGGTGCTCCACGCAAGGGGTGTCAAGTCGGGCAGCTTCTCTGTGGTTGCAGAGCCTCTCGCCCATCTTCTCAGTGGGCTCCCCTTCAGTTGGTAGAGGCTCTCACTCCTCGTTCTGGCCGCTGATTGGGCTGGGTGGAAGCGTTTATGCACCTTTTCAGCTTGGCTCTATAGTGGTCTTCCGACCCACTACTGCCTCGTTCTTGAAGCTTTTTAGGCCAGCCAGAGTTGCTAACATGACCGTTCAGCTGGCTCTGTTTTGGTCTTGCAAGGCCCACCTGCCTCACTCTCGCAGCCTCTTTGGGCTGCCACGTCCTGCCTTCCTAGGCGCTGCTCTGCACTCTGGTGCGTGTCCTCTGTCAGGACAGCAACACTGGCGTTGTTTCTCTCTCTCTCTCTCTCTCTTTCTTTCTCTCTCTTTCTCTCTCCAGCCACACCACCTTCTTCCTGTTTGGCGTGGTTACATTCTGTGCTGCCTGCTCCCCTGTGATTGGTTGTCCGTGGGGCGCTGCTACAGGGGTCTGGTTTACTCATCTCTGCTCTCTGCTCAGTCTCTATAGACGACTGGGAACATATAAGGTCAGAAGCCAAACCAGCCATTTCAAAAGGGTACATTGAGTAATAGTAAATCCGAGCCTCTAAATACCCTGCAAAAATTTTTAGTCACTAGGGCAGTGGGTGGGTGGTTTATACCTCTTTCAGGGTCCCAGTCAACTCCAGGGGGATACCACTTACACTGTCCCCTAGTGGGTGTTACACATAGTGTGCTCACCTCCCTAGTCCCAAAGGAGGTGAGGTGGTGATCTCCCTGGATTCAGCACAGATCTTAAAGTTGTCATAGAACTATTGGTATTGCTGACCTTTTGTAGCTAATTAGCTGATGCCAGTTGCTGAAGCAGTCCAATATTTAGCTATCAAGTAGGATTTATTTCCTGGAAAGCACTTTTTTCAATAATACCACTTTGTACATTCTCTCTCCCAATCTAGTAGGAGACTTCTCCTGCTCCAGAGAGCAAAGGTGTTGTATTAACTCCACAAGATTTTTGATGTGTGAAATATTTATTGGGACATATAAGTTACCAGGATGCATAAAAGCAGTCCTTCTCACTCACCAGCCACCAGCAATTGAACTCCTTGGAACCTTCTCACGGAAGGCTGCACATACCCATTCCAGGAACAGATGGGTGCTGCACATTCTATATGCAAACTCTCTACGAGGTTTTAGGGATGTGTGGTGGATAAGGAGTGGGTGCAAAGATGTGTACACATCAAAAGGCCATGCCTCTCTGCCAATATGAACCCTGTGAGCAGTTGTAGGGAGTACCTTATATGTCAATGTTAAATTTGACATTTGGCCCCACCCCATTTCCGGTCTTCACTCTGCTCTTATTTCTTAGTCCCGCCCCTTTGATATACATTGTATATACATTTCATAAGAACCCTCTAATTTCTCTGCATATCCATTACCGAATGGGCTTGGTCAACAAGAGCAAGGTGGGGCACCCACATTTGGGAAATGGGTTATATTGGTAGAACTCAACCCACGGATGGATAGCCCTTTTCTTAATCGCTCCTTTTAATTAAATTTGTGGCGCAAAATCCCACATCTTTCAGACATCACCGCAGAGGATATATTACATATTTAATTGCCCACAATGGATAGCCCTGCCAATTGGGCCTTGATATAATTTATTTCACCAGTGGTCGTCTCATCTCTGAGTTAAAAAAAATTAGGCTTTGAACTTACTGTATGTAGGATGCATACAACAATTTCAATGGGCTCACCAAACTCTAATCCTGTGACTTCTGACGTTAACCAAGCTGCCCCTCTAAATAAATTGATAACTGAAAGATCCAGTCTGCAAGCTTCTTTAGATCATAGCAGGTAGACAGAACTGGGTCAAAAGGAGGTGGTTCATTTGGTTTCAGATACCTTGAGCATCAAAAATAATGGACACACCCTTCAAGAGAATTGTATCAATTGCTTTGTTGTAACACGAGAGGACATAGATCTTTTTTGATGCATCCTGATGGGCAATCTTCTATCAGTATCAGCAAGGTTTTCCTGATGCAGGGAATCTGGCTTGTAAAGGAATTTAGTATAGATGGATTTCAAGTTCTCTGTCGGCCTGCTGTGCGTCAAGCTAGAGGCGAGGCGACCTTCTGGTGGGCTGGCGATTGGTGCTCGGGCACAATATGAATTAAAGCCTTTCACATCAGGCCCTATCACACCCCATGTGCTGTCTGCCGTCATTTGGGACCCTAAAACCACGCACATACAAAAATTGATAGTGAATGTATATGATCCCCCTGATGACAAAGTCAAACACTGTATTCAGTTCACTGTTGATAAACCTGTAGCATCTTGTTCTGAAGTGTGCCCTATGGGGAAAGTTATTATTGCTGTGAACTTTAATTCCCCGACCCTTCATTTACTACTGGCTATTTTGGCCAAATCTGACACCAACATCTTATATGATCAGAAGGGAACTAAGTACACTAATAGATGCTTTAAATGGGGGATGTTAATTGCTATTAGTGATATACAGATTATTATTAATGGTCTTAAGAACTCTAGGGCACCCATCCCTGATGGAGTAGGAAAATGCGGTAATTGGGGCTAGCCCAGAATTTTGGACAAGCACTCTGGAGCTCCTCTTTTGAAACATTACGCTAACTACTGTGATACCACCTAGCTGGCAGGAATCGATACTAGTCACTGTTGCTAAACATGCTCAATAAATGGGCTGAAAGTAAAGGCCTCCTGCACAAATTCTAAACTGGATTCCACATAGAGCACGCTACTATACATAACATATGTGCCTTACATTGTGATAGAGCTGAGGTAGAAAGTAAAAAAGATAGGAAACTATATTTGTGTTTCGTAGACTTTTCTAAGCCATTTGACTCGGTGCCTTGTACTCGTCTTTGGGAAAAACTGTGTCTTTGGGGTGCTGATGCGAGACTACTTAATTTTTTTGAGGCACTATACACGGATACAACTGTAGTGGTACACGGTAACGAAGATGGTCAGGCATCACAAGCTATCCCTACTAATCGGGGTCGTAAGCAGGGTTGTGTTCTTGCACGCCTTCCTTTTAATTTGTATATCTTTGATTTTGCCATTGAGAATGGTACGCAATTTTCTGCCTGCCATTGTGGGTGAACCAGTGGCATGGTTAGGTTATGCTGGTGATACCTTGTTGCTGGATCACACCCCAATTGGCTTACAGCGCTACATTGATGCCCTACTCCTTTACACAAAACAGAATAATGTAAAGGTTAACATTAGTAAAAACGAAAGTTGTCATGATTAGCAGCGGCACTAAAAGCCTCCCGAGACAGTACCCAGCAATCATCAGAGCGGTATATGATTCCCAGCTTCTTCACTTAAACATACAGTCTGATATTGTGCAAAAGCAACTTCTCTCCAGGGGATTGCCATTCTGCCCTCTTTCAAAACACCAACAAGCAGGCTGTAATGACCCCTAGGCACTACATTAAGCCAGGGGTGGATGCATACACACACATATATAAATATATATATGCCCCCTACATTGTTTTCCTGGAACCAGCGCCACTCGAGGCCTACCAATCTTTCAGCAGACAGATGAAAATGAAGTGACTACCCCAGGAAACAGACTTGTCCTAAAACGTGTAAAATCCGGCCCTCTCAGATCCCCTGTGACAAGGCCGAATACAGGCTCCCAGAGATGAATCTCAGCCGTTGCTAATGATCAAGAAGTGTTTGCTTTTGCCGCAAAGATTTCAGAATCATGGGGCTGCAGCAGAGGCTGTGATGGGGGCCGTTTGGGCCAAACCCTTCCTTGCTCTGTGATATTCAGCGGCAGCTGTGTAAGCACCAGAGCAGGAAAATACACACGTAATCTATCTTTAGCTGGGTATTTGCGGCCTCTGATGCAATCCAGTGACTCAGGAAGCCAGATATTTCATAGTCAATGATATTAACCAGGTTACTCACCATAGTGACCACCTTACTCCTAGTCCATAGTCCCCTCTATAGTCCCCTTTCCTCCATTCGTTTGGGACATCTCTCCGTCCTGTGGGACGGGACCGGAGCACTTTGTAAAAAGCATCCAAAAAATGTAGCAAAAAGGTGTCCTTCCTCTCTTTCTTGCGCAGGGCCCGGCACACAGCCGTAACCCCGCCCACCTTGGCTCCGCCCCGCGCTTCGCCCATCAGTCCTTTTCTATCGCCAGGTCAGAGACCTATTAGCAATAACAGAGGGACCTTATTAGAGGGTACGGCGGGCGGGCGTATGGAGGAAAGGGGACCATGGACTAGGAGTAAGGTGGTCACTACGGTGAGTAACCTGGTTATACTCCTACGTCCCGTCCCCTTTCCTCCATACTTATGGGAGATTCCCAAGCACTCCTTACAGGAACTACGGGTGGATGGAAATACCCCTTACTGGAAAAGGTTCTTCAGCACAGCCTGACCACATTGAGCATCAGCTCTTGAGCTCATGTCAAGACAATAATGCTTACAAAAAGCAGATGGGGAGGCACAAACAGCTGCCCTAGCGATGGGCTCCCAGGGGACATATTTCTGAAAAGCAACCGCGGCTGCCTGGCCCGGCACCAGGTGTGCATGAATACCCTTAGGAGGCTTCAGCCCTTGGACGGCGAAAGACTCCGTAATGCAGGCGGCGATCCACCGGGAAATAGTCGCCTTGGATGCCTGCTTAGCTTGTGGGTTACCAAAGGTCACAAACAGTTGAGAAGAACTCCTAAGCTCGGATGTTCTGTCTAGATAGAACTTAAGAGCCCTCCTGACATCGAGACAATGCAGAACTCTTTCTGCTTCTGAAGTAGGGTTCGGAAAAAAGACCGGCAGGGAGATCGACTGATTCAGATGGAACTCAGATACCACCTTCGGCAGGAAAGCAGGATTTGTCCGTAGGACTACTTTATCCTTGTGAAATACCAAAAAGGGGTGCTCCACCGACAAGGCAGGGAGCTCACTCACCCGCCTTGCTAACGTAACGGCAACCAAAAAGGACACTTTCCAGTAAAGGTACATGAGGTCCACTGTGGCCATTGGTTCAAAAGGCTTAAGGCACAACGCTGTCAGGACTACATTCAGATCCCACGACAGGTGCGTACTCCGAATTGGAGGATAGAGGCGTGTGAAGCCTGCAAATGCCTCTTAACCACTGGGTTACACAGAGAGTAAGAGCATTGGTCCGTAGAGAGGTAAGCGGAGACCGCTGAAAGGTAAGTTCTGCATGACAGAACGTGGACACCCAACTCTGCTAAGAAGGATACAAAAGACAGCACTGTGTCAATCGTAGCCCCCCTGGGGTCCAACTGCTTGCTTAAACACCAATGTCAGAACCTAAGCCATTTGCTTCTGTACTGGGACCTAGTCGAGGGTTTCCTGGCTGCCTGGATAATATGCATGTTATCTGCAGACAATTTAAGATGTTCTAAAGACTTGAACTCAGGTACCATGCCGCCAAGCTGAGCGATTGTGGGGAGGGGTGCAACAGCTGCTGTTCCCCCTGGTGAAGAAAATCGGGGGTCACTGTTAACCTGATCGGAGGATACACCGACAGGTGTTGAAGTTCTGAGAACCTAAACCTGGCCGGCCACCACAGGGCTATGAGTAGAAGGGAACAGTTCTTCAGCTTGCAAATTGCTCGATGAACTAGAGGCAGAGGCGGGAAGGCGTAAGTTCTCATGTTGTGCCATGGAATCTCAAGAGCATCCCCAAGAGAGGAGGCTCCCAGCCCCCCTCTGGAGGCATACTGAGGAAGCTTCTCGTTTACCTCCGTAGCAAAGAGGTCCACTTCCGGTGTGCCCCAATGCAGAAAATTCCATGAGAGGACCTCCGCCTTCAACTCCCACTCGTAGCTGACCACTGTCCGCCGGCTGAGGGCATCCGCTGTGACATTCATCTGGCCCGGGATGTGCACTGCAAGCAGCCAAACACCATGAAGTACAGCCCACTCCCAAATCTGGATGGACAGGTCCATGAGAGGGGGAGACTTAGTTCCCCCTTGTTTGTTGATGTAATACATCGACACCACATTGTCCGTGCGTATGCAGACTTCTTTGTTGGCAATGAACGGTCTGAACGCCCTGAGCGCTAGGAAGATAGCCAGATGCTCTAGATGATTTATGTGGAGGAGCTTGTCCTGAGGCGACCAGAGATCCGAGACCTGCAGAAGATCCAACCTCGCACCCCACCCCAGAAGGTAGGAGTCCGTCATGATCGTCACCGTAGGGGCTGGGTCCTGAAACCCTGCACCCACCGAGAGGTTGCTGAGAGGTGACCACCACTCCAGGTCCACTCTCATGGAAGCCGGAATAATTATTAACTTGGAGTTCGGATCCACAGCCTGACGCCAACAACTCCAAAGAGCCGTCTGAGTCCGCCTCATCTTGAGACGAGCTAGAGGAGGAGCCAGCAGGCACGAGGCCATGAGGCCCAGAAGCCTCTGGAACCACCAGGCCGACATGCTCTCCGACTGCGCAAACATCTGACACGTGGCCAACAGATCCGCCATTCTGTCCCCGGTCAGGTACACCCTGCAGTTGATCGTGTTCCAGCGAAACCCAGGAAAATCAAGTGCTGTGAGACCGTCATGGAAGATTTCCACCAGTTCACCGACAGCCCAAGATGGAACAGGAGCTGAAGGAGAGACTGAAGACTGCCCGCGGCTTTCAACGGGCAAGGACTGCTTAAGAGCCAGTCGTCCAAATCCGGATGCACATGGATACCCTGCGACGAAGGTAGGCTGCAATCACTGACATCATCTTCGTGAAGACACGCGGCGCAGAGCTGAGGCCAAAAGGAAGCACTCGAAACTGGAAGTGCTCCTCTCCCAAAGAGAAACGGAGATATCTCCTGTGTGGGTTCCAAATCAGAATATGCATGTACGATTCCTGTAGATCCACCACGCTGAGCCAATCGCCCATCTGCAAGGAAGACCGAATCTGGCTGGGAGTGATCATCTTGAATTTCTCTTGGGGTAAGGAAAGATTGAACTGGGAAAGGTCTAGGATGGTGCGCAGGCCAGCCTGGTTGTGTTTGGGCACCGTAAACAGCCGGGAGTAGAAGCCCTCCCCTTGCTCCCCGAGGGGAACGGGTTCTACAGCTCTGAGGTCCAGAAGTTTCTGAACCTCGGCTTTCAGGGAGGGCGATCCCGACAGCTGGAAAGGTGGGTTGAAGGGTGGGGTAGGGGGTAAAGGTAAGCGGAAGCCCGCCCGAGCGATTGACAAGACCCATCTGTCATCTGTGATGGTCTGCCACGCCTCCAAATGAGACGCAATGCGTCCTCCCACCGGGGTCTCGTGCGAGCGCGGAAATCCCTCATTTTGCAGGTTTTTCAGTGGCGTTGCCACCCGAACCTAAGGAGGAGGCTGAGGAGCGGGAGAAAAACCGAGTCCGTTGTTGCCTCCGGCGGTTATTCCCCAAAGGGGTATCCACCCTACGAGATTTCCGGTCAAGGAAACCTCTGAAACCAGAGGAGGGCCGACTATGCGACAGCGGTCTCTGGGTTTTAAAGGGGGTTTTAACCAGGACCGACAAAGACTTAGCTCTCTTGTGCTATCCTTCGTCTTGGTCAGCTCTACATCTGTTGTAGAATGAAAGAGCTCCTTACCATCAAACGGAAGGTCCAGCACCTTGGTGGTATGCAGACATGCCTGTCGCGAGGTATCATGCCCAGCATAAGGCCCCGAGCCGAGGTGTCTACGTGGTGAGCCGCAGCCTCCAGGAGATCCTGGGCCAAGAGCCTGGCATCAGATAATCCCGCTTTAAAGTCTTCCAGCTTCTCGACCGGGATGAACTCCTCAAACTCCGACAGACCTTTCCACATCCGCATAGTAGCCCCCGCTAACACCAGCTCAGCATTGGCCTGCCGAAGCTGCAAGGCTGAGTTGGCGAAAATCTTCCTCCCAAGGGAGTCAAGGAGCTTGTCCTCCTTTCCCACAACCTGTAGCCATCGTAGAAGGGGATGCTGCAGGCTTGGACTGTAAAGTGGCCGCAGCCACCACCATGGAGGAAGGGGGCGGACAAGATGACAGGGCCAGCTCTTCCGAAGAATGCAGCCTGTGTCGCGCGTCAATTTTCTTATTGACAAAAAGTCCAGAGTGTGGCTTTTCCCAGACCCTGCGGACCTCGGCCAGAACGTCCTTCTGCAAGAACAGGCCAGTACGCTCCAAAAGAGACAGGGTGAATGCCCCAGAAAGCACGCCCTCCTATGGAGCGGGTGCCTCGGACACCGGAACATCCAAGAAGCACATCATATCCACTACCCGGTCATGAACAGCTCAAATAGAGCGGGGCAGGTCCTCGTTGTCCTGATCGCCCTGCACGTCATACGACAGGTCAGGATCCTGCTGAACCGTGTCGGGTGCTGCCTTGTCCACAGGGGACAATGGGGGCAAGGGCGGAAGAGTCAGAGAAGGCACCGTAGGCAAGGGAGGCACCGGCGGAACCACGGGAGGAATGGGTGGAGCCGGAGGCGCAGGTGGACATATTTCTCTAAAAAGCCCTTTGAAATATTCGCTCATGGGGTCGGTGCGCATAAGTGTCTGAAATTTGCCGAAAAAGGCTTCCTCCGGGGACTGCTTTGGAACCGGGGGAGGCCTCTCATGAGGGGGATAATTCCAGGGACGTAACGGGGAAGGTTGCCACAACGGCCCATCTCCCGAAGTATCCACAAAAAACAAAGGTGCCGACCCCACAGGCCACAGAACATTGTGCGGAAGGGGCATCCGAGCATTCCAGTCATAGACTGGCCGAAAAGGATGTACACAAGGAACTCTAGGTTCACCCACAGAGCCAAGTCCTACACCTGAGGCCGATGGCGTAGTTGTAGGAGTAGCGCCCAAAATGGCTGCCGCGGTCGTGGCGGGAACGGGCGCATTTTGTCCTCACCTGAGGGGAACTGCCGCACGTGAGGAAGTGAGGTAGGGGTCCCCGTCGATGGATCAGGGGTCTTAAGTTTAGCCTTAACAAAAGGAACCTCGGCAGAGCCAGTACTATGAGGCCTGGAATGTTTCTGCGACATACCAACCGCCAAATTAGCCTTCCCAGGAAGGACCTCGGCACTGCCGGTAAAAGAAGAATTTTCCTTCTTTGCCCCCTCAACAGATCTGGCGTCACCGCAAGAGCCGGTGAGAAACAACCTTCACCGATAAGGCCTTGCTAGGCCTCTCAGAAATGTTGGTAGCTTTATCCTCTGTACTAGGGAGCTCGGACCCAGGTCCGGTAACAGCGTTATTAGCGCGGGCCTCGAACATCCGTTCGGTAACACCAAGCCAAACCAAGGCCTCGGGGCGCACCCCGGTCTTATTTTTGAGGGAAGCCGATAGAGAGGCCTCAGAGCAAGCTCCGGTACCCCACGACTCAGTAGAACTGGGTCTACAAGCAGCCCCCACAGGGAGGGCCTCGGAGCATGCTCTGGAATCCACACGCCCCTTATGGAGACCCTCGGAGAAAACTCTGGTATAATTATTAGGCCCAACGGGCACCTCAGGGCAATCCCCGGTGATAGAGCGATCAACGCCCCTCCCGGCCCGGGAGGAACCCGGAAAAGTATCTCCCGGCCGGGGTGCTCTGAAAAGCAAAGAACTTACCGGGCGTTTCTTCTTTTCGTCGATGAACGCCTGAAAATGCGAAGGAGCAGTTCGTCGGAACACCTCCTCCCACCGCTCCAACCGACGTTGAAGTGCCCGGACCGAAAGAGAGTCACAGTAAAAGCAGGAGTCCCAACGGTGATCCGGACTCAAACACTCTAAACAAAGAGAATGGGGATCCACCCTCGCGAAGCGTCAGTGACACGATGAACAATCTGGAAAGTCTAGTTTGAACGACATAGACAGACTAGTACACGATTGCTAGCAAGAGCCAGAGAGGAAAAAAGGGAAGAAAATCTTCCGCGGATGCAAGTGCGTCCAGTCCCGAACGAGCGGAGAAAAGGACTGGTGGGTGATGCGCGGGGCAGAGCCAAGGTGGGCGGGGTTACCGCTGCATGCCGGGCCCCGCGCAAGAAAGAGAGCAAGGACACATTTTTGCAACATTTTTGGATGCTTTTTACAAAGTGCTCCGGTCCCGTCCCATAGGACGGAGAGATGTCCCATAAGTATGGAGGAAAGGTGACGGGACGTAGGAGTAAGTGTGCATTTCGCTGCATCAGCAGCAGGATGCCTGGGGTTGTCTGAAAAGAAGGGATTGTATTTTTCAAAATAAGAAATCAGTCGATGACACAGTGGGGCCTGTGGATGTTCAGGGTGTGTGTTGTCTGGGAGCCCAGCCACAAACCCAGATATCTGGAACCCATAGATAATATCTGTGGGGGTTGTCGGTATGTCCTGCGCTTTTTTTCGCTTCTGATACAGTGACTCAGGAAGCCAGCTATTTTATAATCTATGTTGCGAATTGTGCATTTTTGCAGCGTAAGCAGCAGGGTGCCTGGGGTTTGCTGATAATTGTACAGGCCTTGTGCTTCCTGGCAGCCCATCCATAGACCAAGATATCTGGACCCCTTAGATAATATCTGTGGGTGTGCTGGTCTTTACCCCCTAAAAGCAGTGGGGCTGCCTGTGACTCTGTACCTGGAGAAAGGAGCTCCTTTTCTGGCAATTACAACCGTGGATGAATTTGGCATTTGGAGTCTCCTGCTGGATGACTGATTGGAGTTGTTTGCAGGCCTCTGGAGAAACCGTACAGAGTTCATTGGATTCCTGGCTTGGGCTCAACACTCGGACACCGTGCAGTGGACTGCCCCCTGGGGCCCCCTGATTGCAAGTCATTGTTATGATTACTAACCGGATTAACAGCTGCAAACCGTGGTGGTGAAGATTGAAAAGGTGAGCTAACATCATGAATAGTAAAGAGCTGGGGGTTGTAAACATTTTTGCCATATCTATTGCAGTTTTACAAAACTTGATATGATATATGATATTATAACGCACCTGTAAACAAGTGCTTCTAGGCGAGACAAGAACAAGGGAGGGAACAGAGGTGGGACAAGACAAATGATCTTACTAGGCCTTGTATCATTCAGATAGTGCAAGTGCGACAGTGCAAATTGCAGGGGTAGTGGAAGAGGAAAGTGCAAGGGAGAGGCAAGGGGAAGTGCAATCAGGGCAGCATTGCTCTGAGTAAGGTCAGCCAGGGCAGCACGGCTCGGGGTAAATGCAAGGAGGCAGGGGACTGTAGAGGTTAACAGTTACAGCCCCTAGTGCATAGCAGGCCAGGAGGCAGTGCGGAGGAGACTGATCATAGAGGAGCCTGGTACCCAGTCAGACTCTGAGGGTAGCCAAGCAGTCAGTCAACGTAGCAGATAGGTAGGTCAACAGGGGATGGAGCGAGAGAAAGCCGAGGAGAAATGGGAGGTCATGAGCTGCTTCCGGAACTTCAGGTGGTCCGGCTCAAGTTTGAGGGAGGCAGGAAGGCCATTCCAGAGGGAAACACCTGCAGAAGAGAGGTCTACCCCCCACCCTCTGCCTGAAGCGTCTGATCCTCAGAGAGTTGGAGGTAGCTGAGCGAAGGGCTCGAGAAGGAAGGTATTTTGGAAGAAAGAGTTGGATGTAGTGCGGGCCTTGGCTAAAGAAAGCCTTGTTAACGATGCAGGGGGTCTTGAACTTGATCCTTGCAGCCACTGGGAGCCAGTGGAGAGATTTCAGGGCTGGAGAGATATGGTCCCTGGGCTTGAGGCCAAGGATAAGTCTTGCAGTCCTGTTCTGGATTAGTTGCAGAGAGCGGAGAGTAGCAGAAGGCAGATTAAGAAAGAGGCTTTTGCAGTAGTCCAGCCCAGATAGAACCAGGGTTCTGGAGACAGTGAGCTTCTTGGGGAAAGTGGAAAAAGGAAAGAGTGCCTTTGAGAAGGTGCAGTTGGTAGTGGGCCTTCTTGGCAAGGTCCGTGATGTGAGGAGAGAAGGAGTTGAGTCAAAGATGACACCAAGGTATTTTGCCTCACGGGATGGCGAAGGAAGAGGGATCAAGGAGTGCGGCCAAAGTGAGAAAGGGAAAGTGGGAGCGGGGGTCCCGATGAGAAGGATCTCCATCTTACTGGCATTAAGGCAGAGATTGTTGGAGGCGCACCAAACCTGAATCGCGGACTGACAGGAATGAGCGACAGAGGAGAGGAGGCTGTGGAGAGCCTGAAAGAGATCTAAGTGTCATCCACATAACACTGAAAGTTAGAGCAGAAAGTAGAGATCAGGTGGGCCAAAGGGGCAACATAGACATTGAAGAGCCAGGGTTATAAGTTAGAGCCCTGGGGAACACCACATGTGGAGATAGAGGTGGCGGACAGAAAGAACCCAAGTTGGACCTGGGAGGTTTGGTCCTGGGGGAAGGAGGTCAGCCACTCCAGGGCCTGCTACGTGATGCCCAGGTTCTCATGGAGTCGATTGATCAGGGTGGTGTTATTGACCATGTCAAAAGCAGAGGAAAGGTCAAGAAGGATGAGGACAGTAGGAATGCTGGAGTGGACGTTGGAGAGCAGGTCTTCACAGTGTTCAGGAGAGCAGTTTCCATGCCTCTGGCTGCTCTGAGGCCAGACTGATGGTCATAGAGATATCCAACAGTTTCAGTGTGGAGAGTAAGCTGGGAGATGGCCAGATTTTCCAGGAGTTTGCCCAGGAAAGGAGTGATAGAGATTGGCGATAGTTTGCCGGATGGGTAGGATCGGCAGAATGCTTTTTGAGGAGGGGGTGCCCAAGGGAGTGCTTGAGGACAGAGGGGAGAGTTCAGGTGGCAAAAGAGTAATTGCAGAAATTGGCAAAGGCTGGAGCGAGGGTGTCAATGTGGTCCTTGATGGTTTTGTAGGAGCATGGGAGCACCTGTATAGATGACCCTTTCATAGATCGGACTTGTCTAGAACCATCGTCAGGTGTTGTCAGAGAGAAAGAGGAGAAAGTAGAAGGAGAGAGAGAGGTTGCCAGAGGAGGGCCGAGCAAGGTAGAGGGAGAGGAAGAGGAGAGCGAGGACAGGATGTCCTGAGGTTTAGTGGTGAAGTGAGAAGCCAGGCCCATACAGAGGGCCTGGGTGGGAACAGGATAGGTGGCAACTGCAGAAGGATTGCCCAGTTCCTTGCAGATTTGAAAGAGTTCAGCCGTTTTGTTAGAGGCTGCTGAGACGCGAGCTTGGATGTGGACTCTCTTCTTGGACAGGACAGAGTCTGTATTGCATTTGGAATATGCGGCAGACCAGTTTGACAGAGGATGCGCCCGAGGCCCTCGACTTCCTCTCAGCCACCCCGCACTTGCGTTTCGGGGCAGCGAGATCAGAGTCATAACAAGAGTTGCACTTGGAGGTAGGCTTCAGATGGATTCTCATGACATTGGCGAAGAGGTCCAGAGTGTTGGAGATAGCGAGATGCAGGTTAGAAAGGGCTGTGTCAGGGTGTGAGTCAGGTGAAGGAGTAGGAGGGGCAGAGAAAGTAGAGGCAAAGGCATCCACTGACATATGGGCCTGAATAACCGAGAAGGTAGGTGGCAGTACTGTTGTGGGCGTTGCCTGGGGGACAGAGAGTTTCAGATGAGAGGAAAGCAGAAAGTGGTCAGTCCAAGAGAGAGGAGTGGTGAGGGGGTTATAGAGATGATGTCTGAGGAGATGAGAACATCCAAGGTGTGTCCGGCAGTCTGTCGGACCAGAGGGTAGAATGGAGAGAGAGAGAGTGTTGCAGAGGTTGTGAAGAGCCCAGAGGAGGGATCAGAAGCATCCAGGTGGATGTTGAGCTCCCTGAGGAGAAGAAGGTGGGAGGTAGGGGTGAGAAGTGGAGAAATCTTCCCACTCTGAGAGGAAGAGGGCGACCTGGCCAGGTGGAATGTAGATGGTAGCCACAGTGAGAGAGAGGCCAGGAGAAATAGAGAGCCTCCAGACCAGGCATTCAAAGGAGGAGTAGGGCTGTGTAGGAATGACAGAAGCAGGGACCCACTCCGTAAAGATAAGAGCTACTCAACCTCCGTATTGGTTGGTTCTGGGCTCGGAGAGGATCTTGTAGCCATCAGGGAGGAGAGTGTCAAAACTTGTGACAGAGCTGCCTTGAACCATGTCTCTGTGAGAGCGAGGACGCCTAGGTCAAGTTCTTAGAGGAGATGGCTGATGTCATTAGTGTTTGAAAGCAGAGCGAGAGTTGAGAGTGGCAAGGTGGAGCAGGTTGCCACATTTGAAAGTCTTCCGGAATTGGGGAAAAGGATTCTTTTATGGCGCGTCTTAAGCATTAAAGGTACAGCTGGGGGTAAATAGATTTGTCAGTTTTGTATGCCCATGCATTCAGGGGCTTATAGTTTACCATTCAGGATGTGAAAATCAAAACCACATTTATGTTCTTCTGGATTAACACATTGCTATAAGGTTTTACATGTTATGTGGATTTGCTAGACAATATTTTGTGTTTTTTCAGTAAACTCTAAAAGACAGTATTTTTCTGGGCCTTGAAATCACAAACGTAGATATTAAAGCTTGGAAAGTATGAGGTCCAGTTGTCAGAGGGCTTAAAATCCAGGCAGCACATTGTACCCAAAGTGTATGATCCTGGTCAATTGTTTAACCCCACTCTGATTTAAGTCAAATAGTGTGAGCTTTTTTGCAAAATTCATGCCTTCCAAGCCTATAACTTTGCACTCTGATTGGTTATAGGGAGACATATATTTACATTTTTAGAGCAAAATGCAATCTCCGTAGGGGTCCAAAACCTCCCCAAATCAAGAAGTAAAATCCTGCATCACACACATGCACACATTCACACAAGCCCTCAAACACACACACACATGTTTGCACACACACACACCATATAGCCACAACTCTTTTTCCCTCCATGCTTCTTCTAATTCTCATGGTGCGAATTACTGTAAAATATTTTAAGTGTTAATATTTAACATGGCAGCTGCTTTTGACCAGCCAGATTTAGTGAAGAAACTCTGAAGGATAAATGTGATCTCTGGTTGGCTTATGACCACTAAAAACGAATCGGGTCCAATGCATTATCACAGGGCCAAGTGTTGGGGTGTTACATTGGGGTTAGAATGCTGACGTTTACTTTGCAATATATTGTGTATTGCTGCAGATGGAAACATTGTATTTGAATATTTTAAAGAGGTGCTTGGCACTGTGTAAAAGCTGTCTTCTTTCAAGTTCCAATTACAAAAGGTTTCTACCGGATCTGGTTGTATTTTAATGCCTTCTAAAGTTTTGTGTATAACATTCTAATTGCTTCTCTGAACGTTTTAGCTAGTGTCTAATGTGGTCTATTGGACTTATTTTGTATTTTCTAACATGTACTACAATTGAAATTATTTATTCTGTGTGAGCAAAGCGGTAAAAATCTTATGCCGCTTTCGGGCCTATTTTATGAGTGCAAGGGAAGCTCAGAGTGTTAGGACTTATCGTTTACATGTGGAAGATGGTGCTTGATGCTAATGCGCAGTCCTTTATCTGTTAACGCTGAGCAAGAAGTGAGATACTGCTTGATTGCAATTTAAAATACAGTTTTTACTTCTGCTGTGTCTCACACAATACTGCGATGACCAGTGGTCATTAGCAAGCATAGCTACATTAGCACACTGACCAAGAGATCTCTGTTTGACCCTGAACAGAATGACCGGCTATAGAGGTGGCCCTCGAGAAAATGTTAATATCCATATATATAAGTTGAGACTTTCTTTCATAGTGGTGGATATCACAGGGGGTTTATTTCTTTCATTGTATAATGATAAGGAATATGCAAACATACGTATGTCCATGCTTGATATGACAGTTTCCACAAGATAACATAATATCCGATGATATGATAACTGTATAACCAAAGATCTCCATGGGTGCCATTGTGACATTATGATGGACCGGGATGTAAACCAAAACAAAGCACAATTTCTCCTTAATGTGCCCCCCCTCCCATCTGTCCCATATCTTCTGGAATTTCTAGGGGAAGCCTCTCACCTTATAGACTCTCCTTTCCAGTGAAAGCCCATTGATTCAGTCTTGGGCGCTCTGCAAAGCCCCATAGTGTTGCAATAACCCAATTTTGTGATATTTCGTAAACCCAGCATCACCCCAAATCCCCAGCGGTGTAATTTTGGGGTCTAAAGCCACTTGAACATGCATCACTGTTGTCAGCCTGCATATACATTTCCCCCAGAACACTTGTATCTGCAGACATTCTCACAATATGCGGTAAAAGGTGCCCCCCCCCCCTCTCTGCCGCATCTCAGACAGATATAGTTCTTGGCTACGCCCCACTGAGCCAGCGCCTTACGAAAGTAATACACCCAATGGAGTATCTTATATTGAATCAGCCATAGTCTGGCCTCTATCCCCACCTCCCTAGGAAACATAAGAGCCTCCACCCACTCTTCAGGATCCAGTGTCTCCACATCTCATTCCCATTTCTCTTTAAGGCGGGTCAGTTCCTTTTTGCCAAAAGCTGTTATCACTTGATACAGTGTGGATGTGACCTTGGATGAGATGCCCTCTGGAAGTAGGTTAGCCTCTAGGGGTGAGCACTTTGGGATTTTCTCTAGAGAGGGGAACTGAGCCCCCAGAGCATGTGTCAATTGTATAGATCTGTACTTTTCCCTGCCCGGCAGACCGTATTTCTCCTGTAGTGATTCAAATGAGCATGGTCGGCCCTCACATACCACGTCTCCTAGGGCAAGAATCCCTTTTGCTTCCCAGCTCCCGAAATGCCCTGTTTAAGCAACTCCAGTAGATGTGCTTTAGACCAGATGGGCTGGTACAAGGTCGGCCTGCCCCTCCATCCTATGTCCTGGTGTGCCTCCTCCCATATCCGACACGTGTGTTGTATCATTTCCAGAAGGGAGCCCCTCCTTTTCCCTCCCCCATAAATTATCTGTCCAGGTGGCTGCCCTTTCATCACCCCCTCTCAATCGCTACGGTTTGGAGTCTCACATCCCTGTGCAACCAGTCATTTACTACCCAAGTTGAGCAGCCCAATAATACTGTTGGAGGTTGAGTAGGCCAGTTCCCCCATACCACACTGACATCTATCTATCTATCTATCTATCTATCTATCTATCTATCTATCTATCTATCTATCTATCTATCTATCTATCTATCTATCTATCTATCTATCTATCTATCTATCTATCTATCTGTGTTCTTGTATTGGGCCACTGTAGTGCCTTCAGGGCCACCCGTGGTTGCTTCCCTCCCCACAGTAACCCGCACAGGGATCCCTCGATACCTGTGAAAATCTGCCTGTGAATTAGTGTAGGAGCATTCTGCAGCACATATAGACACTTGGGAAGTGTCACCATTTTAAAGAGAGCTGCCTTGCCCAATAACGTCAATGGGAGAGATTGCCAGTGTGTTGCGTTTAAGGTGAACCTTTCTGCCACGGGAGAGAGATTAAGAAAGCGGAAATCAGACAGGCACAGGCTTAGGTTAATGTCCAGGTATTTAAAGCCCGAAATCGTGACCGCATATGGGCACTTACTCGCTGGATCACTCATTTAAATACAAAGATCATCTGCGTTAAGTGAGACCCTTTCCTCGACCCGCCAAGGCCACTTTAATACCACATACTCCTGGCATGTTCTGAGTTAAATCGCCAGCGGTTCTATGGCCAGTGCGAATAACAGCAGGGAAAGGGGGCACCCGTGCTTGGTGCCCCGTCCAAGGGAAAACATCCACAATGAGACTCCATTAACTCGGATCAACACTTCAGGAGAGCTGTAGACTAGACAATCAAGTATAAGAAGTTCTCTCCGAATCCCATTCGGCCCATAATCTCCCACAATACATCCCAGCTCACCGAATCAAACACCTTTTCAAAATCTATTGCGAGGAGGTCTAGCACATCCAGTATCACCGCGGCCTACGAAGGTTCATCCGCATGGACCTGGAAGGCATAAACTCGCATTGGTGCTGGTGAATCAGGGAGCTAGTTACCCCCAGTAACCGAATGGCCAGGACTCGGGCGAGGATCTTGTATAATTATTGAGATCGGCCTATAGGAGGCACACTGCTCAGGTGGCTTGCCAGGCTTCAGGAGAATCACTATGCTGGCTTTCCAGAGATCCAGTGGGAGACAGCCATCCCGCCAACATTGCGTTAAGATGCGATGTATCGGTCAAATCAACCGCTGCCCCAGCCACTTCCACCGGGAAGCCATTGGGTAGAGATCGCCTCCTCAGAAATGTCGACCCCCATAATTGAGGCCTGCTGTACAGTGAGCTTTGGGTGAGCCACCGAATCAAGCACACCTGCCCTCACAGCCAAGGACCCTCCAGGCGAGGGGCTGTATAGGGACTCATAAAAGTAGTAAACGCTCCTGTGATATCTGCGTCTTCAGTCAGTGCCCTCACCTCGGTGTCCAGTATGGCCCGCACATACCCATTCTCCCTGTCCACTCTCTTCAACCATGCAAGCATTTTGCCTGCCTTGTCACCTCTTTTGTGTATTTGTGCGCTGCTCTGGCACTGTCCAAGGCCACGTTGCGCAATGTCTCCTGTGCCGTGGCCAATGCCGTTTGCACCGCCGGCGACGAGGAACTCTTCCTCCACCCACTGTGCAGTCCTTTTGCACCTGCTCTATTGCCTGCACTTGTTTTCTCCTTTTAGCTGCCACTAGTGAGACCGGCTCATCTCAGAGCACTACCTTATAGCTCTCCCATAGAGTGCCCAGACTATCCATGGTCCCCCCTTTCAAACTGAAATATTCCTCAGTTTTATCAGACAATTCTGCCATAAATTCAGGGTCCCGAAGTAGGAGGTGTTCATGCGCCACTGTGCCACTGGCCTGGCCCTCCCTCTTTTGAGCTCAATGACTAATGGGGAATGATTGGTAATCCCTCTCGCCAGGAATTTTGCAGTCAGTAACCTGTGGGCCATTGTGGATGGGACAAACAAATGATCAATCCTTGACATGGAGCCATGGACCCCAGTGAAAAATGAGTACCCACTTTCTGTTGCGTGAAGCTGCCTCCATGCATCCACACAAAACCAGAGCATTAGTGAAAGAGCACTGCTTTGTGGGGAGCTTGGGATTCTTAGTGCCAGAATGTGTTCTGTCTAGGCTTCGGTCCATCACCTTGTTAAAGTCCCCCCCCAAACACCCATGTGTCAGTGAGGACATGAAGAGTTAATGCCTGGAGGTCCGAAAGGAGGTTGGGCACAAGCGATGGAGATGTGTACACTGCCACCATGGCCCAGGTGGTTTCCCATAATTCCCCTATGACCATGACAAAACGCCCCCCAGAGTCAGATTTCATCCCTGTAACCTGAAATGGGATCCTCTTGTGTAGGAGTATAAGTGTCTCTGAGGAGCTCCTCAAGACGCCAGCATTGTATGCCATTTTGTAGTTAGTTCTAAGAAAGAATTTGCATTCTGTTCCAAGCTGATCTGTCTCGGTGAGAAGTGCTATATCGGAAGAGTGCCTATTAAGAAGTTGCAACACCAATCTATGCTTCACGCTGGAGCACAGCCCATTCACATTCCAGGTCATCAACAAGATGTTCCCCTCATGAGCCACTGACCCAGAGCATCCTTAGCAAGTCCCGGGCCCCACCAACTAGCCTCATTATCTCACGGCCCGCCCTTGCCAGCACATATCCCTCCCTGTGTCTGTGTGGAAATCCATCAAGCGAGACATACAAAACAGATTGGAACCATAGAAATACCCCCTCCAGTCTCACAGTACTTCCCCCAACATGAAGCAACTGTCGCCCTAATCCTGCGTCAACCTGAAACGAGAGAATACAACCAACAATGGGTGGTGTGCACATCCAGGCAGCCACTATGAGCCTCCCCCCTCCACCCCCCGGCTGCCATCAGTGGAATAATCACCAATTTTCTGAAAGAATAAAGAAAACAGACATCCAGGATGGAACTGGGAGCGTCCCGGCAGCCAGCACAGCCCACATCCCCCACATCTGCCGTGAAGGTGGCACCCTCAAGTTGCTCCATGGGCTGTGTTTTAAACAAAAGTGGGGATGCGCCCTCAATTGCCTCCGACCTGGGCCGCCCTTTTGATGGTCTATGTCCAGAAGCCGATAGGATTTGAGTTTCAAGCCAGTTCCAGGCTTCTAACGGGTTGTTGAACAGGTGCACTGTCCCTTCGTTGTACACTTTCAGCTGCACCGGGAAAAAGAGAGCATACTTGACCATCAAAGATACCAGCTTTTTCTTGACTTTGTCGAAGGATTGGCGAGCTCCAATCCTGTTGCCATTGTAGGTTATTGGGTCGGTGGGCGTCGCCATCTGCAGCAAGCCATCTGTGTCCCTGCAATTTAGGAAATTTGCAAATAAAAGTGCACAGAGGCACCCCCGGGACAGGACTAACTGTTGGGATCCTGTGCGCTCTCTCGATGGAGAAAAACTTTGATAACTTCTTCGGGGAAAACAGGTCCACCAGCCATTGCTCCAAAAACAGGTCCATACTAGGGCCCTCTTCCTTTTAAGGCATCTCGAGAATGCGTCGATTGCTATGTATGAAAGATGTAGGGTTTTGTGAACTCCCAATTTTGGCAGGCCATGTATGGTGGAATTCAAGTATTTGTCAAATATCACATATTTTGATTAAGCTGTGTAGCCGGGATTCTTTCACACAATTGAAATGTTGATTTTTTTTAAAACTGCATTTACTGTGTTTACCAATGATCCATGGAAAAGGTAGCACAGTATCTGTTAATGTTTGAAAATAAAACTCATTTAAAAAATTGATTTGGATATCACAATGGAGTAATTGACGCTGTGTAAAAGATGTCATATTCAGATTCTATATTCTCTTTGCATTTTTTAGACACACCATGTACTCTAAGAGTGGGATTGCGCAACCAGCAGATACTCTGGATGTGGAATGTTGCACCTGACAACCATCAGATGCTGGATTTATGGAGTTTTCTGCATCTGAATCAACACTCCCCGGCTGTTTTGGGGGGGGGGGCAACAAGCACTGACTGTTTTGGGGTGCCAACAAGACCCAAGAATGGTGGGGGTCCACTGCAGTTTCAAAATGGCTTTTGGGGTGCTTCAACAAGGGTGAACAGATGGGGCACCCCAACGATGGTGAGTGGCTTTTCTGGTTTTTCAATGGACCTCTGCAACTGGTCCCATGGCGATGTCTCGGCTTGGATGACGCAAATATCCATGAGCCCAAGGGCCCGCGATGGAGCCCATTGTTTTTTCATCGCAAGGGGTCATGTATTTTGGGCGCCACCGCTATCAAGGCCCCAATCTTGGAACACTGTAGGTACTGGTGTTGACCCCCCAGGCGGCACTACTGGATGTAATGGTGGACACTACAGTTTTTTTTATTGTGGAACATTGTTTTGCCGGATCCGGGGCTCCGGCCGCCATATGATTTATTACAGCATTTAAAGGTATGCTGTGTGTGATACAGAATGCAGGGCGGTTTATACAGCCTTTGGAGGCATATTATTTAAGTAAATATACAAAGCTGTCACATTATTCTATTCACCACATCCAGGTAAGATAGAGAAGGCCATGTATTTTAATTGTAGGTTTCCACGTAGTGCTTAAACGCTGAATGAAGAAGCACCAGCACAACAGTGTTTGCTTTAATAGCCTCAGAAGGGATGAAAGGCTGAGTTTGTGGTGTGTTAAACCTGATGTGATGTTTGCCCGTAGATATCTGTAATGGTGCGTTAACCGATAAGTATTTGGCATTATGGATACCAGGCTACAACATCCGTTCGCATGTCTTCTGGTCAGAAAACATCTAGACAACGACCACACCGCGATGAGGCACGCCCCCAATAGTAATGTTTGGTTGTATATCTGCTGCTCAAGGATGATCGTGTACTACCGCTGAGCATGTTGAATATGATCCTCGTGTATAATTTGATGACCAAGAGGGCCAGGGCACCGAACTGCAAAAAAACATGTATACAATATTCCCATCACTGCAATCTATGGATTTGTTATATTGTGCATAACCTGTTCAACAAGGGTAAGAGTAACAGGCCTATAACGCTAAACGTTAGCTATATAGTGTTATGTAAAACCCCTGCAGTAATCAAACAATTAGCCAAGATAGTTTGACAGATGTATCCGTCTAAAACACATTTCTTCATGGAGGCTTTTGAAGACATGACCAGTAAAACTTACGGCTATCTGTTGGTGGATTTAGAAACAACTGCTCTAGATGATTATAGATTGCGCACCGACATATTCCAGCTGGGGCTACTTGCTGTTTACACCCCTAAAAAGACATCTGGAAAACACCCTTAACCGCAATACAGCATCAGTAGACGAACGTGCTTTTACCATGTCGACATGCATACTGAGGAACAGTGTGTTGTTCAAAATGCTTGTATACGCCACCCCTCAACAATGCAAGGCCATTCTAGCCACAGAATCTGATGATCTGGTGGTCGCTATAACGGAGATTGCCCAGAACACTTTAAAGGGACACGTCCCCCTAACACACCCTCAAGTAAGTGTGTTGACAAAGAAAAAGGGCGGCATCAAGAAACTGGTCAATAAGCAGATATCGCTATGGGCTAAAAGTAAGGTGGTCTTGCAGGCCAGTGGATTCATAGGATCTCCCATAGGCATAGCCCTACCACTAATCATCAGATTGATCGGGGTCAGTGATGGAGCACCATCATAAAATGAATTTGATGGACAAGCGCAAGTTAGAAAGTCTGGGGCCCCCACACTCCCACGGATTGTGATATATGGAAGGTTTCCACCATGCATCTCGATGTTTTAAACGCAGATATTCTGTGTAAATACTTAAATCACGCCAAGCACAGTAATGCAGAAAATAACAAACTAACCTTATACATGACGCCAAAGGAATCTACCGGTGTGAAGACTCCGCCTGCGGCTGACCTGGTTGTGGTTGATGTGTTGAATACACTTAGCCTGCGCTAATAAACCTAATGCAGAATTAATGCTTCATAAAATTCGACTTGAAAAGGATGTGGCTGCGTGGACCGATAGGAGGGAGTTTAGCTTCAGAGGCAGGGTTGTAAGGTGCTCGAACCTGCACCACCTCACATGTGGTATTACAAATCAACAGCCCACTTCTAAAATAAGTGCCTCCAGCAGCTAGAACAAGTTTTTGCAAATGGTCGCTGATTTATATATCCCAACAGCGTGGGTAACGTCCCCTAACGCCACCTTCAGGAGCGACTGAAAACTGGTCCCATAACAACACAGCGCTTTAGATGCACCACCAGGAAACAAATCCCATTTGCCCCCTGTGGGGTGGAATACCCTGTGGTTTGAGTAATCTTTACCCACTCCCTCACAACTCTATGATGCCCTAAGTGCCTATACCTCCGAACCAGCAAGGCCACACCAGAGACACGTCCCTTCTCAGTGGTTGTTTGACTGTTGGGTGGCCAATCAGTGCACTGTGCAAGTTATCCACTGTCAGTGTATACGTTTTCTTTCTGCATTGAATTGATTTTACACTTATAACTTTTTTCCTTCCTGTATTGAAGTGCTTGATCATGTACAAACTTTTTCCTGTCTGTATTGCATTTTTTTTTCTTATAAATACATTTTGTTTTCAATTCATAAAATGGACTGGTTCTTTATTACATTGCACTATTTGATATGTATAATAACGCACACCGCTTTAGATTTTTAAAGTTATTTTATTGATACATGTACCACTAGATAGACGACCCACATTTATATTTCTAACACACTGTAAACATTTTGTGAGAGCTATACACCTTAGGTACCATCTTGTTGATGAATCTGGTCACCATTTGATTGTTTTGCTTGCAATTGTTCTAATACATTTTCAAAACAGTCGAACGTCTCCATTCTGACATTTGACTGATAAAGAATATACAGTGTTGTCTGCAGGTAATGGCTTTAGTTAGAAAGGCATGGTCGTGTAACGTAAATACTTTGCAAGGCTTTTCACATAATCTGTTAAAACTCTGCCGTATATGGGGTGTTGCGGGACAGTGTGCCAAGCAGCCAAACAGCGTTTGCATGTCCCCCTGTATCCACAATGCTATCTAGTGTGTTTCACCATGGGCCTGCGGATCGGTGTTCACCACCAGGCTAACCGGGTGATTCCTAGGTAGGCGCTTGGGGCATGTATCGCTGGCATACACACCTTGAAATGTTTTCTGAGCAGGTCTTTGCTTGCACAGAAACCCATTTATCTGTAGAGTATCCATTAAATATCAAAGAGTATGTTTCTCTGCAAGTTGATATAGAGAATGCTATCTGAAACGCTCCACACAAACAACAAGTGCATAGCGGTTAATTTTTTTCAAACTTTATCTCAGTGCAAAGGTACCTGCTCCTCACGGGGTTAAAATGAGCCACAGATGCATTGTTGGGTCTTAGATTAAAGGCCAGTAGGGTATAGCGAGGGGCATACTCATTGCGTGTGATTGAAACTGGTGCATCACGCATGTGTTCCTCGTGATAGCCACCAGGCTCATGTATTCTCTGATTATGTTCAGAACTCCAAAGTTAGTCGTGTATGCTTTGGCAGGGATCCGGATAGCGCTCGTATGCAGCGCTGCATAGTTCATGTTACAGTGTTTGAAGTCGAAGGGATTTCGATTGTATGCACCCGTGATCGATCATTTTTCAACAATTCCCATGATGATTATTTTTGGGAGCTGCCCCAGGAACAGATTGTCTTGACTGGTACCCCGGCTGCCAGTAGGAATGCTGAGGACATTAAGGGTGACCCTCTCCACCGGATACTTTACGTTAGTTATTTGCAACTCCTCTGCATGCGCCAATCTGATGTTCAGAGTTACGCTCACACGTGTAATGAATAAACTCGCTGATATGATGACTAGCTTGTATTGTTTTGCGTCTCCACTCATGAGGCAGAAAGCGTCCATGTTTCTGGACAGTTTCCATTTAAGGTTGACGCTGTTGATCAATAGTTTATCCTGGAAGAAAAGGTCAGTGTGCAGACGGCCTAGTAAATCGAATACTCTATTGGTCATCGCGCGACAGGCTTTCTTTGAGAACCCTGTGTTTTCGCCATCCCGGGCAGTGGTGTCGAAATGCCTTGTGTTTTCGTGGTAAAAGTGGCCTGAGAGTTGCCTATCCAGGGTATTGTGGGCATAATTTAATAGGTTCTCTATATAGGCCCTGTAGGCATACATATTATCACTCTGCATTATCATTGATCGCCCAACATCACATCCACCTGATTGAACATGGTGGGGAAATGCAATCGTGGTCACATGTGATGTAGCTGCGATGTTGGTTCCTTCTGCCTTTGTTATTTTGCAGGTTTGATGCAGCAGCATATCGTTCAAATCCAGATACATGCCTGTCAACCGCGATACAAAGAATTCTATGGGGGTTAGCGGCGATAGAGCCGCCAGCTGAGAGAGCTCCATGAAAAAACTGTTATCAATGCTAGTCTGGGTCGAGAGTACGGTGAAGAGATCGAGCTCCGATTTCACACACTCCCCTGAAGCTCTGTGTGAGAAGGCCATTGTTATTTAAAAGATATCACCACCCTTGTGTCTTTTAGGGATAACTTCCTTCTTCTTCTTCTTAGTTGGCTGTCTGCGTCAGGCACTTAAACTGCTTTTCTTTGTGGGTTTCGGGAGGCTGCTCAGTTGGGACACTGACCTCTTCATCTTAACCCTTCTATGTGGTCTATTAATGATGCCTGCTCCGTCCTGGCCCTCCTTTTTTTGTTTGCCGAGATGCTCAGCAATTGCTATTGTCACACTCCCCATTACATCTTTTGCAATATTGGTAGCTGGCATTTTCATGTGCGGTTTTACTAATTCAAAGCCATGGCATAGGAAGGGCATTGTGCCACTGAAGAAACTTCTATAGATACCGCTGAACCCCGCTCCATACATTACGGGGCTCCCACTCAAATACGGCTGATAGCCGTACCCGGCCTGGTTCATGTAATATTCCATATAGGCCCCAGGGTGTCCATAGTTCTTCACCACAGCCACTATAACACTGTTTTATAAGTCTTTCAGTCAGAGCAGGCTGAAGTGCAGCCCCAGCGAGATTTTCCCATATTTAAATGATACAAACTGGCCTTGATCATCTCTTATCTCTATGTTGACGGTGTCAACATGGTTTTTACACACAGGGATGACGTCGGGTTTGTTGTATTGAATGTTTGAAATATTGTTGTTTTTTCCTCTAATCACACAGTTCTAAGTAGCAGGGAATAGCTATCCCCCACCCTTTGATACTCAATGATATTGCTGTAAAACAGTAATCTGTAAAAACCCCTGTTAATATTGGCATGGGTGTTGTTCAGCTAATTCGTCTTCACTTCTAACGTGTTGCACAGTTCCCAATATGTTACACAGTCTCCGTGTTGATGAAAACCTGACAGATGGGTCTGGGCTCTGCAGAAAAACTTTCCGCTGGTGTGGGTCTGGCTGTAACATTATATCACCATACTCTGGTCTGATTGATAAAGCCTTATCCTGCAGCCTCCTAGTTGGAGCTCTGGGGCTCTACCATTTACTAAATTGTAACGTCTACTGCCACCTAGGCCAAACACGTTCAGGTGGGCATGAGGATCCAAGACCCAGGTGCAGGGGAGTTCAGGACAAGAAACAGAGGAGCTGATCCAATGGAACGACGAGCCAATAAAGAAATGTAGAAAACTCAAACTCAAACCCCAAACTGGGGGTGACTTGAAAAAGATGATATCCCAGGAAAGGAAACCTGCATTAAGGATTTCAAGACCAAAAGATTTAATTGAACCGAAAAACACCCAGAAGTGCCTTGGAAGTGCCTGGCTGTCGGACTGTTGAATGCTGCGCTCCTGACTCCCGTCGAACCTTTGCTGTGTTGTGCCCTGGCCGTCCTCAAGAGGAAGTCTGCTTATCGTGGAAACACTGCCACAAGCATCTACTTTGCCTGCAAAGTAATTATTGGAACTCTTTGGACTTGTTCTTGTTATTATGCTGAGAGCGTTACTTGTTCAGTTACGTGCTAAAAACTCTCCTTTTCCTTGGTTTCAGCTCCTCCCCTTGCTCCGCCCACTGTTTCCCACAAATCCACTCAGCCAATCTATAAAAAGCCTGGTGCATGCGAGTTCCAGAGTTGGGCTGCTTAACCTGGAAACTACTACCTCCAACTCTGGCCAATTTGAATCTGGGAATCAGAAGGCAGTTCGTATTGGAGAGTCTGGTTGTTCTTGTCGCGGATTTCGTGACAATTCTATTCGATAGATAAAGTGGAGCTGCCTTATTTAAGCATTTGTGAGTGAGGGAGGCAACTTTTAGTTTGATTTTGTCAGATGTAGACAGCCAGTTGTTGGCTCTTCTTGTCTCTGAGATGTGTTCTTTCCTTGCAATTCCCAGTGCAGCTCGAAGAGCATTATTTTGCAGGAATTGGATTTTCTTGATTATTAGTTTGTTCACCCCTATGTACATGGCGTTGCAATAGTCGAGCTTTGATAATATAAGTGCTCTGGCAAGGATAATGCAGCTATCATTAGAAAGGAAAGCTTTACCTGCTCTTATCAGTTTGCAGGTGTAGGCTGTGGCCGAGGCCATGGCATTTACCTGTTTGTTGAAGGAGAGAGTGGAATCCAAGTAGAACCCCAAGGTTTTTACTTCCCTGGTGACTGTGATGATGTTATGGTCAATATTAAAGGCTGAGTATTTGGGGCTCAATTTTTTGAGGGTCGATGGTGTGCCCAAGATGATGATCTCTGTCTTGTTATCATTCAGGCATAGTCCATGGGTGGCCATCCATGCCTGCATGATGAGATACACCTTGTTCACCAAGGCCAAATCCTTATCATAGTCACCAGTAAGAGGTAGGAGGATCTGTGTATCATCTGCATGGTTAGTGTAGTTGATACCCAGATGATCCAGATAATCGAAAAAGGGCTTGGTGAAGATGTTGTGCAGGGTGGGTGAGACACAAGATCCTTGAGGCACACCATATGTGATAGGAATAGGGTCGGCAGCAGCTGTAGGTGAGAAGACTCTCATAGTACGATCGCTAAGAAAGGATTGTATCCATGCCATGGCTTCTGTGGAGAAGTATGCCACTGAGTCCAGATGGCTGCATAAGACCTAGTGATCAACCAAATCAAAAGCGGCCGATGGCTGATTCCCCTTTATCCCTATGTTCATCGATCTGGGCCTTCAAGTCGATTAGTGCAGTTTCTGTCCCGTGCTGAGGCCGAAAACCTGATTGCCTTACTCCTAGTAGTGAGTTCGATTCCAGGTGTTTTTGAATTTGTGAATAGGCTATTTTGTCTTGAATTTTCAAGAGAAATGGCTCTGTGATTATATGTTTAGGAAAACAAGGGAAGGTCCCTCCACCATGGTACCTACTGTAAAGTGCCAGGTGCACGTAGGCCCTAACTGTGCCACATAAGCCTTATTACCACACACGCTTCACACTCAACACTAAACACATAGGAACTCATTTTTGCCAAAAACATAATTTGATGTCAGGCACCTGGTAGTTTGCACTCAAGAGTAGCCAGGCCCCTGCCGCAAAATCTTCGTCAATAACACAGTGGAGTGCAAATGTGTGTTTCATTTGACTTTTGAATGCTGCTTTCCATGCTTGCATGGTAAGCAGTGTTTAATTGTAATTGTACACGCTGCCTGTCATGCAAGCAAATCCATGCCGGTGTAAAAACTGGAGCATTTGTATGGCAGAGAGGAAGGAAGGTGGCGGAAATGCAAGTTGCATTGCGCCTCTCCTCACCGCCATACAAATGATTGAAAATGTGGCGTGAATGACAGGCGTGCAAGTATTATTTAAGGCTTTTACATTTTTCATTCACGTTACGCCACTGTAGAAAATGAGCTCTATATTGTTTTCAGTATGAAAATGTGCATTAACTTTGTCAATGTTTGCTACATTAGCGAGAGCTGCACCTGGTCCTCTTAACAAAATGCCCTGACAGAGAAACAAATCTCAGCACCACAAGAAGTGTGTTAGAATAATTTCACTGGATTCTGCTCTAGTAGGCCTGATGATGGACTATCTTTGAGTAAAGAAAATGTTGAGATACAATATGCTTTAAAGGCAAGTAGTGCTCAGCTCAACTTACTCCAGCGGGTCAATACCTCTACATGCAGCACCACTGAGGAAGCCTGAATCCGGGTGCTATACCGATCAGACATCTGTGCTTCAGGAATGAACTAACAATGAGGAGTCAGACAGACTAGGTCTCAATTACATTGTTTTTTCCACCAGCCTAGTTTATGTGAATCTGGATGTTGTCTTGAACAAATTACAAGCCACTGTGCGTGTGATCCTCAGCATACCTCTGAGTGAGTCTGGGCATTTGCTGTGATTATGAATATTTTTTAAGACCACATATCTGGGAGACTGAGTGATTCCAGGCATTAAGAGCACACATCGGATGGGCTCTAAGTGTAATTAAGAGCAGAGATAAATAATTCTCATTTCCTAGAGCAGAGTTGCATTGATTGACTGTATATTTTCAAATGCCAGATTGTGAGGTGACTACAGACGATTTGAAGATGAAAGCCATTGTATAATAGTAAGAAAGAACAATAGTACACCATATGCTCATAGCGCAGGACCTCTCAGAGTCTTCCTATTAGAACTTCCCCTACATGGAAACAATTTTTGAAAATGCCAATAGTCTGGACCTTTTTTTTTTTTTAACAATGAGAGGTTTCTTTGTGTAAGGTGCAAGAGGGCAAGGGGTGGTGTGGGATGGAACATTGGGTGAAAACGCACATTGGATGGAATGGAGGCATGGGAGTGAAGTTGCATGTGGATTGCTTCAGTGAGAGAACATTGGGTGACAGGTACAGGTGGTGAAGACTTGGAACAAGGTTAACTTATATAACCAGCATATGGTCAGAGAAACAGGACATATGTATATCCATGTCAGGTGTCCTCCATTTGGTAGCATGTGTGAGACTGTCATATGTCTCTTTACTCACCAAATTCACTGTGGCCCCTGCATCTATGAGGAATTCCCCTCAATGTTTAGCAGCCGGGGGGGGGGGCTGTACTTACCGGCCATCTTAATACTGAGAGCGTGGACATAACCTCTCTTTTTCTCTGTGCTAGAAGATTAGAAGATGAATCAGCCCTTGGCTGGCACCTGGGCGACACATCAATATATCAAATCTTCCGACGCCTCTATTTCTGCTGCTGCTCCTTGGGAGTGGTGGTCCTCCTTCGCTCTTGCCTAAGCCTTCCCGGATGTTTGGGGCTCCTCAGCGACGGGATATGCCTGTCTCTGGATCTTTTTCTTCGATAATTGTGAGACCTATGATTTGGACTGCCTCGGCCCTCCAATCCTCGGCCAGAGTATCGTCTGTCCGATGGATATTGGCTATATTTGCCAGATGGATCGAAAGTGATTTTCCTCGCCACATGCGTCACATCGGTGTCCCATCGCGGGGCAAGTTCCCTTCATGAGAAAAATCGTATCCACATCTATAGCATTTTAGTGCTTCTTTCTTAATCATCTTGTCCGTGGATTGCACTTGGCAGACTGGTGCTGGAGCAGCCTGAGATATAGTTATTTTACCTAGGGATTCAGCTTGCATGCTGATGGCCGTGTCTGTGCGTGCTAGGTCACAGCCCTTTTGCACAAGACCACAAGCATCCCCAGGCAGGTTTTGGCCTTTTTGGGCCTCATCAGTGAGGAGTAGCTTGCGTCTCTAGGCCCAGCAGGCACAGGATCCACGTCTGGGCATACCCGTCCCACTCTGGGTGACAAAACAAAAACAAAGAGGTGATGGCTGGAAGGTTTAGAATTGATCTAACCTCTGGCATTGCTCTGGCCAACCCTCCAAACCATTGCTCTTCGCCAGCCAAGCAAACCCTTTTGCACAAGACCACAAGCATCCCCAGACATGTTTTGGCCTTGTTGAGCCTCATCAGTTAAGAGTAGCTTGCGCCTCTATGCCCAGCAGGCACAGGATCCACGTCTGGGCATACCCGTCCCACTCTGGGTGACAAAACAAAAACAAAGAGGTGATGGCTGGAAGGTTTAGAATTGATCTAACCTCTGACATTGCTCTGGGCAACCCTCCAGACCATCGTTCTTCACCAGCCAAGCCATTACAGAAGGGGCAAAGCCATATGCAAATCAGGCTTGGACCCACCCCAAAAGCGGCAGTCCAGTCCAAACTGCTTGGTCACAACCCTTTTGCACAAGACCACAAGCATCCACAGACTTGTTTTGGCCTTAGTGGGCCTCATCAGTGAGGAGTAGCTTGCATCTCTAAGCCCAGCAGGCACAGGATCCACATCTGGGCATACCCGTCACACTCGGGGTGACAAAGCACCCCGAGTGTGACGGGTAGTATTTGTGGTCTCTTCTGCATGAGACCACAAACATCCCCAGACATGCTTCGGCCTTGTTGGGCCTCATCAGTGAGGAGTAGCTTTGGGTCTCTAGGACCAGCATGCACAGGACCGACATCTGGTCCCACTTACTGTTAAAAAATTTGACCGTTTCTACTGCGAGTCTAACCATTATTTCTGCAAGACATCCCATAACTCCATCTATCCAATCTTGAAAAAACCTCCCCCATCATACAGAGCTGTGGCCTGGCCAGACACCAAATCATTTGCAAAGCGCTGTCCATTATCGGATCGTAACACTTCACACACTCCCCAGCTGGGAAACAACTCACATATGAGGAATTTGGCTGCAGATTTGGCATCCGGAGGGGCAAATGGACCTGCCTCTATCCAGAATGAAAAAGGACAAACTACGACAATAATGTATCGATAGCCAACACATCTTTGTGTCATATCAACATAATCAATGTACAGATGCCCAAATGGCCCCCGAAGGGCGGGGTAATATTGCCTTCACCATCCTCGATGTATGCCCTGCAGAGAATTGCTGACAAACTACACAGTTCATAATAAAGGTTTGAACATGCTCATGGAAATTGGCAGGAAACCACTGTTCATACGATTTTGCTGCAATAAATTCTCTGGACGCATGCACAGGGTAGTGTAGTTGTTCCAATGGTACTGCCAACAATTCTAACAGCATTACGGGGTTCCTGTGATATTCTGCCGCCACATTAGGTCTGTAGGGGACAATGAGCAGCCCCTTTTTCTCCATAAGTGCTGCTCTTCCTGTGGTGCGCAACCTTGCAGTTCTATAATCTGTGTTAGGGGTAAAGCATTAAATGGTTCTGCTATTTCCTCCTGATGTATCTTCTCAGTACTGGTTGATATCATTAACTCTAACATATCTGTTAAATATGCTGGTTCTTTGGCGGTCTGGTCTGCAGCATCATTGCCGCATGCTATTAAATCAGTGCCATTAGTATGGCCGAAGAACTTCACAACCAAAGACGTAGGCAGTGAGAGCACGTCAATCAATTCGGATAACAATGCGGCATGCTGCACTGATGTGCCGTCTGATCGCTGGAACCTCCTGTGTTTCCAGCGGGACAATCCTGAATGTACAGTGGATGTCATGTATGCTGAATCAGAGTAGATCCTCGCCTCTCCGTCAGCGTACAATTGTAGGGATGTTATTAATGTCACTAGTTCTTCTGCTTGTGCAGAATAATGTGGAGGCAGTCTTTTTCTCGCTACTACCTCAATGTCTACATCCTCGCTATGTACAACTGATGCGCAGGTGTGTGTCAATCCCATGCTCTGATCAATCGTCGATGAACCATCAATGAACGCAATCTCTCCCCCCTCAAGTTTATTTTCCTTAACCTGCGGTATATCATCATATACATCAGTATATGTGGGGCAGTCATGCACATCCTCTACCGGTTCGTATTGCCAGCGAGATTTACATTACGGCACCTCACAATTTTAACTGCAGGATTGTATATGATCACTTCCTAGCCAGAAGCTTGCTGTGTGGAGAGCATGCTCTTTGGTTTCTTCAATATTGCAAACAGGGCGTGCCCCACAAACAGTGTAACTGCACAGCCCATCGTTATTGACGCCGATTTCTCAATAGCAAATGCTGCTGCAGCCAGTCCTTGCTCAAATGTGAAGTGTCCCTTTACCACTGGATCTAACAGCCCATTGTAATATGCTAGGAGTTTGTAGCGCATCGAAGATTTCTATGTGACCACAGCCTTCATCACATACCCGTTTGAATGGGAAAACAAGAAAAGCTCCTCTGCATAATCTAGTATTTCTAAAACTGGGGCATGTGTCATTGCAACATTTAATTAATTAACTGCTTCAACCATCAATTCTGTCCATCTAAGTGTGTCTTGATCTTTTCTTTCTGTGCCTCTTTTAGTCCTTGCAATAGGGGTCTTATATATGAAGTATAGTGAAAAACTCATGATCAGCAACAATTTCGCAATCCCAGATATGGTTGCATTTCTCTCACTGTGGTTGGGTGGGGCATTTTGTGAATAGCTTCTGCTCTTTCTGGTGTCACCCTCCTTCCCTCTGCTGATATTTTCTGTCCCAAATAAATCACCTTTTTAAGACAAAAGTGTACTTTTTCATTGTCAACATTGTATTCCTTTTCTACCAAAAACGTTAGGAGCATCACTGAATCTGTGCTCTGTGTCGTTATGTTCACCACATCCATCTGTAACACTCTGTTAAACACACTAGGGGATTCACAGTACCCCAACGGTAATCTTGTGTGCTGGATGTTTTTCCCTCTATAGGTAAACGACGTGAGGTATTGTGAGTCTGTATGCAATGGAACAGAAAACAAGGCATTTTTCATATCTATCACTGTAAACACTATGGCATTGATGGGTATGCTACACAAAATTTTGGCTGGATTAGGATCTCTGCCTCCACAATATTGTTCAAGGGGCATACATCTTGTATAACTCCATTTCCCTCCCTTTGCTTTTTTTTACTGGGTACACAGCTGTGTTATAACGGGATTCTGATGGCAATAATATGCCTTGCTGAAGCAGCACAGCTATTGTCTCATATATTCCTTTGTCTACCTCTCTTGACATGGAATATTGCTTTACTCAGGGTAACATCGCTCCCTTTTTCAATGCAATTCAAACCGCTCCTATGGTTTTAAGGAGACCTACATCATGGGGGTTTCTGGTCCAAAATGTTTGGGCACTTTCTCAAAGTCTTTGTGTCAATGTATTGTAGGCAATAATATTTTTGGGGGGACCTCTCTGTACTCTATTTCCAAATGGCATGGGATGCTTGTCTGAAAAATAAACTCATGGTCATCGTCCTCATCTTGGAACAATTGTTCGCCAGTAATGTTGGTCAGTCGCAGCGCTGGATCAATTGCTAAAATTGTGTGCCAGTCAATGCCTTCCTCATCAATCGAATGCAAAATTACCCTATCCTTTCACGCCACTGCTGCTTTTATAGGCACCATAATAACTGTTCACATTCATGTCTGTCTGTACTTTGGGTCAAAACAAATAATCTGTGGTCAACCTCAACACCTTGTCTTTTATTCTGGGAACCCATCCCTGCAACACCTGTACTCCATAGAACAGGTTTGCAATAAGTGGCACTCCCCTCATAACTCTCTGGCCACAAAATGTATGGATAAACCTTTAGGCACTTACATACAGAATACCCGGTGTGGAACATTCTAGGCCCTTCTCTGTGAATGAAATGGTCATGTTCAGCTTTTGCATCAAATCTATACCTAAGATGTTCACTGGTGTGCTTGGTGGATATAGCAAAGATATGACAATGTGTGTAACCCGATTGTAACCAGTAAATCTTCTAGAAAAGGAACAGTCATCCTCGCCCCAGAAAATGCCTGCGGGTCCATAATCATGTCTGACAATGAGAATTCCCTCTCTGTGCCGCAGGACCTAGTCGCCCCTGTGTCTACCAAGAAAAAGAATGTTCTATTACATATCCTCACTCGGACCCTTCGTTCCTCTTCAGGGTCTGGAGTTAGCTATAGTTCTGGGCATATCAGAGCCCCCTTTGGGCTGTCCTATTGCGGATACATGCTTTTGTCTGTGGGTAAAAATGGATTACCTCCCGTAACTGTGCCTCCCCTCAAAATGCAGTAAATGACCTGCTGGTATCAAATTTATGCCCATTGCTGTGCTCTCTGCTGTGCTTGCACTTGTAAAGCCTTTGGTTTCTGTTGTGCTTGGGGCTGTGTTTGTTGCTGTGCAACATTAAACAAATTTATCGGGCATATGGTATCTGCTGTGCCTGCGGTGCATCGTAAGAATATTGTGTCTTCTGCTGCGGAGGATACGTGGGTGTAAAATGTGCTGCCATTCCTCTGTTGCCGGAGGCTCCATGCCTCTAATTCTGCACCCTCTCGCATAATGTCCTGTCATTCCACACCCAACATTGTCCTTAAAATTCCTATAGCCACTGAATCTAGGTCTACCACCATCGAATCCTGCTCCATATGCTTGTCCAAATCCTCCTCACCCTTCCTCTGGGATAATACATCTGTTCTCCTCTTGCTCCACTAAATCCGATTGGTCCCACCTGCTGGTAATTCTGCTATATTGTTCCTCTCCTGCTTTTGTAATCATTGCTCCCTCTACTGTTATTCACTCACTTTATCGTCTACTGTCCGTCATCTGTTTCAGCCTACAGAAACGGACAATCTTCAATTGTATTTCAGACCATGGTTTCATCTCGATACCTACTACTTTTCACAATTGAGCTTGCATGCTGTCAGGTATACCCTGACATACAATGTGATCAAACACAGGGATATTTTTGTCCCATCCCTCTCTCGTTTCTAAGCACCACTTCTCCTTCGTTTTCTCAATATATACTGTGCAGGGTCCTCATATGGTTTCATTTTCTGCATCATTATGCCAGTCATGTCTGATGTATCTGGGTACATTACTCTTACTGCCTTCCACATGTTCGGCCTAAAATTATTGAATGGCGATCCATCGTTCTCAATGCTGTTCGTTGTCACACAAGCGTTTCCTGGCCTTCTCCATACGTCATCTGTCTGGTCTCGTCTCCCACTAGCTTAGCAAATAAACTCTTCACGTCTCCTACCGCTAATGTTATTTCTGCCGTTTTCTTTTCCAGTTCATGAATCCACTTGCCAGCCCCTGTTGTAAGGAACAGCAACTTACCAATTAAATTGTCCTTGGCTGTTTGGGGCCACAGGACGTATTGTGCCAATCGTATCCCTTTCTGTAACAAGGAAGGCTTTGTATTCCGCCTCATGCGTGTGGTTACAATCTTTACTCTTTTCCCTTTTGCCACAGCCATACAGCAGCCTGGCAGGCATCAAAGCCTATCTCTGTATAATGATTCTCTTCTCTCATTTACCGGGATTGCAGGAAATGGGGGCCCTGGTAACGCTTCCTCTTCGGCTTGCTGGTCATCACCCTGAATATTAACTTCTTCATTTTCCTCCTATTCCTCTTCCTCACCTCCATGCCTTGAAACACTTGTGTATAGGTGCGTTACAAATGCCATATCATATCATAAGCAACTCTGAGAGGCTGTCCCATGCTCAGGGCAATGTCTCTTCCAATTATTTGTTCACCCTCTATCCGGCATGCTTGTCTGTCTCCCCTCTTCGTGTGTGCATTAACTTCTACTGGCAGCCTCATTTGGGGATCTTTGACAGCTCTGCTATCTATCTTGAACATAATTTGTCCTGCTCTCCATTTATCTGGAGATGTCCCTATTCCTTGTCCCTCTCTTGCTTGCCCCCCCACTCTCTTTCTCTCTCTAGTTCCCCCCTGCTTCTCATACCTGCTCTTCTACATGCTGTTGCTCTTCATTTTCTACCTGCAACGCAAGAGGTTTTTGTTTGTGTTTCCCCTTTTATCTGGCCATGTCTTCGTCAGAGGGTACAAACCGGGGGTTGGTATATTCAGCAACTGGCTGTTACAGGAACTGTCCGGGCACAGTCAACGCTGGGACACATTGCAGAGGAGGAGCAGTTGGCGCCACAAGTATTTCATTGCGCTTCACATTACTACAATGAACCTTGCTCTCCTCCTCTTCGTCAAACATCTTTCACAGTTTGAGAATGCTTAATCTGTTTAATTCTTTCCCTTTTATGTGGTGGTCAAATGTGTGCACATGTGCTGTAATACTTCCTTCATGTGTGTTTCCTGTTTCTTTTACCCATTCAGCGTGGTATTTAACAATTTTCTCCCGATAAAGGGGAACGATTTGCACATATGTGCCAGTGGAGTGTCCATCATGCACAATAAAATACTCTACTTATCAATTTTAATAATCAATGCTGTTTCAGCAGGGTGGATCACCTTATTCCCTTTATCAAATCACCCTCCCACCTTTTATTATATAAAAGTCCAATCCAACTCACACCCTTTCACTCACATCAACTCACCATAAACCTCAATTCTTCACAACACAAAAAATCCTACCCTACCAAAATACAACAATCAATAACTATAAAAACACCACTGCTTTATAACCAGGTCCTCTCCTCAAATACAGGACCATCCTACACTACACAGCAGGAAATATCCTCTTTTCTTGACAATACTAAAGCTACGCAATGCTGTCTTCTCTTAATACAACAGGAGTATCTTCTTCTTCAATATCTCTTCATCATTTCTACTTTTACAACCATGTGGTCTCTCCGGATCACATCAACAGGATATTACTCTCTAGTTCACTCGTTGCATACATTGCAATAATTGTAATAACATCATTAAAGGGGCTACAGTATCACATCCCCATTCTGGAGAACAAATCCAACTAAGATGTTTTGGAACATGCAATACCGAGAACTGTGTCTATTGTATACGATGCCCATGTGGGCTTTGCTATGTAGGCGAAACTGGACGTAAGTTGATAATTCGAATGAATGAACATAAGTCTTGCATACGCAATAAAAACACAAACTCAGCAGTTGCCAGACACTTCAACCAAAACACCACACAGCAGCACAATTGACGTTCCAAATACTAGAGGTCCTGAACCACCATCAACCAGGTATTGATCCAAAAAGAAGACGACAACAAAGAGAGGCCTACTGGATAGATCGATTGGACACAGTATCACCTAGAGGAATGAACGAGGAATTTGATTTGAACTGTTTTTTATGAAACCATCAGTACCTAATACCATTTATTAAACTGAACTGTTTTCATGCCAAACATATTGGTGCTCCTAAGACCTTATCTACAATAAATATTCCTAATTTGATCTCTAGTAACCTTCTATTTTTAGTTTTTAATTCATGCATTGTTTTGTTATTTATGTCTGTGATAAGTTGCTATAATTTAAGACACCATACACACAGCACACCACCATATCCTCTTCCAGTACCTTTTCATGTGTTTTCATAAATCCATGACAGACCGCAGTACACACTGTGTCCCACTTTGCACCGTGCCTATCTCTCTACATCATGACACCTACTAGTTACAGCTGTGAATACTGATCGTTTCATGATCCACCATTATTTCTTTTTTATTTACATTTTATTGACAATTTATTTTCATTATCTTCCAATACATTACAGATTTTGATTTTGCACGTATACTAAAAGTATTCAACCGGCACATTTGCACTAAATTTTTACCGTTTATCGTAATGCCCCTCCTAAAATGGCGTCACCACATGGACAAAGCGTCCATGTTGAGCGTGTCAGTTATCGCAATAATCGGAGCCTCGCTTTCACAGCAAAGCTCCGTTTTTACACAGTCAACAAACAGCAGACGCGTAAGAGTCAGTGCGAGAATGCTTCAGCGTGACATAAAAGGTATGTGATTTCATCCGAGACAGGATTGATCGATTCCGTGCACGCAGATAATATTCAAGTCAAGTAACGCTACTTTATGTATACAGTTCCACGCTTGTACTCGAATCACAGCGGCTACGGCGCACATTGTAACGCAAGGTATTGCGTCCACGAACAACATTGACAAAGGTCAGATGCTCGTGAATTATCTCAGTTTACAGGATAGAACCACTTCCCGCATGTACTCATTCACAACCCCATCATGTAGCATTACAATATACTAAATACTAACACATTTTCTACCACAATAGATAGATATAATATATTCACTCGGGAAGCATGATGATTCTCACATAAAGAGCATGGATTTACCAATATAGATATACCATTTGGGGGACACCTGATAAGGTGATATGAACACCTTGAAGGTAACAATATATTGCGGTTAAACACATGCTTAATGATGAATTTCCATGTTTTTTTCTCTTTTTTTTTTCTTTCTTTTCCGTGTATGTCTTACCTTTATGTATGTGGGTACCCTGTTTGTTATAATGCATTTTTTATGATGTTTTTCAATCTGTTTTTACAATTTAATTTATTCTTGTTACGGTAATGTTCAACATGATGGTCATGGTGATTGTTTAGTGAATCTGATTATTATGTTGATTAGACAAGGCCCTGATGAAGGACTATTCAGTCCGAAATGCATTGGCCATTTGATGATGTTTTGCTTATAGAAGAGCAAAAGTATTTTTTGAAGATCATTGAATAAATTTGACAACCTACACACCAAATACTCTCGAATTGGATCATTAAGACATTACAATATTTGATGAATCCCAACGGGATATTAGGGCGTGCGGCCCACACCACAGGCAACATTGCCTAGGTCTTTCTTCACGTAGTTCATTTCCTTTGTGCTGACACACGGTAGCACAAGTTAGTAGGCTGCACCCCAGAAATAGCATTAGAGCATTAAATTGATGCTTCAAGTTCAAGGTAACTAGCAGTGCCCACTCAATTCCCAGTTTTTTCCCAGTGATTTAGTCCCAGGTAGCCCCTTAATTGCTGCCTGGATCTCCTCCAGGGTGATTGGTTTATTTAGGAAGGCTCTCATCTCACCTTCCACCCAGAACAGTCCTATCTCATTCAGGTATTCACAAAGAGCCTCTGGGTGGTTTGGGACCTTAGAACTGTGCAGGTCGTGGTAGAAGGCCCGGAATGGTTCCACTATTTCACCTTCAGTGTAAACTAGTTTTTCCTGGGTGTCTCGTACACATTCAACTTGTGGTGGTTTTCTGTCTGCTGCTAGCAGCCGAGCCAGGAGTGTTCCTGGCTTTTGGCCTTCACCGTACTGCCGGATTTGATGGCCTCGTGCCAGATATCGGCCCTCACGGTCAGCATTGGTCCTAAACTTATCTAATTCCTTTCTGAGGAGGGATAGTGTTTGGGGGTCCTTTAGGTCAGCGTATGTGCGCTCTAGTTCTTTTAGTTAAGATTAATTTGCTACAATCTCCCTTCTAATGGTTTTGAGGATCCTGTTTTCCTTGGTCATACATATTCCCCTAGTGTAGCATTTCAATGTTTCCCACAGGGTCCCACTTGATGGCACTGACTCTTGGTTAATAGCCAGAAAGGCTATAATTTCTTCTCGGAGCTCCTGGGCAAACACTGGATCTTGGAGTGCCCCTGACTTAAACCTCCAGCTATAGCTGTCCTTCCTGTTGTCCGATGGGGTGCACTCAAGGGTGACCGGGGAATGGTCAGAAAGTGTTCTCGGGAGTATCTGACACCCACCCCACTAGATTCCCCCCAACTGTCATGATCGCTGCTTCCAAAAGATCAGGACTTGCCCGACTCCCTTGGAAGCAGACCCATAACCCCGGTTCCGAGTGCCAGCCAGTCCCAATTGGGACCTTTTGGACCATGTCCTGGCGCCAGTGGCACCAGGCTCATAAAGATGCCCAGTCCCAGCGCTGGAAGCGCCAGGCTCATAATGCTTGGGTGGACTTACCTGCAGCAGACCATGCTGCTTACTTACCTGCCAGTTGAACCCCTGATCCTCTTCTGTTTGGGACTACTTTTCCTGTTGGGTGGGGCAGGAGCCACTCCCTAGGTTCAGAACACTGGAACTCTTCTGGAAAGCAGGAACTCTTTTCTTACCTAGGCGTGGCTGTGGAAGGAGACACCTAAGCACTACAGGAGGCTATTTAAACCACACCCGATGGATGAATCTTGCTTTGCGTTATTCTGCATTCTCTGCAGCAGAACGCTCATCGTGTCTTCTGCTTCTGATCCTGGGCCTAAGGGAACAAAGGCTTACCATCCTGGAATCCAGTCTTCAGCAGCACCTGTAAAGACAAAGAAAGAACAGGTTAGCACTACGGTCTTCAGTGGCAGCGCATCTCTTACCTGGTCCATCGGCTGTCACCAACGCCTCGCGCTGCATTCCGGCATCTGAAAGACAAAGGCTTACCTACTCTTCGCATGCTCCGGAGGTCTTCGCACTGCATTCCGGCATCTGAAAGACAAAAGCTTACCAGCTCTTCGCTCGCTCCGGAGGCCTTCGGTGCTGCATCCCGCAACTGAAAGACAAAAGAAGGTGCGTTTAAAGACATTGGGCAACTTTATTACTCACGTGCCATTACTCCTTCCCACGCCGAATCAAGTGGGTATTCCAGCACCCTTCAGCTTCTCTAAAGCTCCGAACTTGTACCTGCAAGATAAAAGGGACAGTTAGTGCGCATCGTGAAGCAGGCTACAAGCGCTTACTTACGTGCTTCCAGGCGCTTCTATTCCTCACGCGGGTTCGATCCTCAACTCTCATCAGCCCGCCATCCGCCATCGCCGGAACCCTGCAAAACAAGAGATATCATTACAAAAGACTTTTAAGACATTTGAAGTGCCCAGAACTTACTGTTCGTGCAGTTAACGACGGACAGCAGTCCTCTGAGGTCAAGAGGCCTGCACCCTTATCCAGTGAAGAAACTGGTTACGGCACCCTGCCCCGAGGCAGATGGAGAGCTCGGCGTTCACTTACCTAAGACATCTTACTCTTCGAGTCAGACATACAGTGCACAGATGTCCAGCCCAAAGAGCCAACCGTGTGTTACACATCACTTTTGAAGATACGGCATTCACCCAGTCAAGACCGGCGCCTCTGCGGGAATCAGGTGAGCGTTACACCAACTGAGTCACCAGTAATAATCCAGTCGCGAGCTGGTGCCATGTACCCATGAGTGGAAGGTGAATTCTCGAGCATTCTTGTGACTGAGTCTCCACGCATCTACCAGGTTGTAAACCTTACACATTTTTTGGACTTGGAGACCTGCCTAGGTGGGTATTTTGGTGGCAGTGTGTGATTTGTCCCATTCCAGGTTGAGTGTGGTGTTTAGGTCTCCGCCCCATATGACTGTGGCTGTGCCAACCTCTAGTAGGTGTGTCATCACCCAGTCGAAGGTGTTAGTGCCACCAATGTTTATGCCATACGTGTTCACTAGAGCCACTGCGGTGCCATCAAGCACCCCTTGGACCATCAGCATTCTCCTCCCTTCGTCTCGTGCCACTGATAGTAATCTAAAGTTTACCCTCTTACTTATCAATATGACCACTCCCATGGCATAGAATGAGAAGGAGGCGTAGTATCTGTGGCATCTCCAGTCCGAGGCCCATCGACCTTCCGATGATACCATTTGGGTTTTAGCTGGATTGTTTCCACCCCTGATGTTCCAAGTTGCCAACTTGAATGGTTTTGGCTTGTATTATATTTACATAGTTTATGTACTCTTTCCATGTATTCAGCTCTGCTTTCACTCCACAGGCGAAAGTGCGGCCCAGCAGTGATTTTGGAGCATGATATGCGGCCAGAATGAAGAAAAAAGAATCTGCGAAGTTCCGACCACAGGTGAGAGCTGGCTTAAGGGTAAGTGCGAAGTTTGCAATGAGCGCAACCATAAACTGAAGATTTTCAGTAAGGTCTAAACTTTGTCTGTTGTTTCTCCTTGCAGGTGCCGTCCACAGATGAGCTAAGCGGTGAGCTGCAGTGTCGCGGCCAGGATTCGCTTTCTAAGAGGTCCAGAGATGGAAGGTGAGTGCCAGGCATTGCTGCAGTGTTTTCAGGCGAGAACTGGTCCCAAGGTGAGAAGAGGAGCTGCTGGTGAAACAGGTTCCCAGGTAAGTAGCAAGGTTGCAGAAGCGAACAGATTCCAGATAAGTTGAATCACTGGAGCTGGATTCCAAGGTGAATCTGCACCCAAGCGGTGGTGAGCGTTACTCTGCCTTCAAGCAGAATAACGCGAAGCGCTTGCATGAAGGCTGGGCGGGCTTATATAGCCTAGCCCCAGCCACGCCCCCTTAGCCTTGGCTTTCCGGCCACACGCTGCCACTCCCAAATGATGCTGCACCTGCTACTCAGTTCTTCAGCAGCCACGCCCGGACTGAATACATGTGAATAGTTCCTGTGAATATAATAAAGTACTTTACATCAAAATAATGTCTTTGCTCATATTTGTTCATGAGCCTGGCGCCTTCCAAAGGGACAATTAAGTATGGCATTTCTCCTTGCCTCCGTCACCTGGGGGTGCAGGGTTGGTGTGTTTGGGCCAGTGATCATGACAGCACTCCCCCTCAAGGCCCCTCTCATGGGTGGTCTTCCTCCTGGTCCAGGCTTGGTGGGATTGTTACAGTGGAATTGTTAGTCATGGAGCGTGAACAAACTCACTGGGTTCCCAGGTACGGTCTTGGGGTCTATACCCTTTCCAGTCTATGAGGTAGTACTATTTAGACCGCACTACTTTGGAGTCTAGAATAGTTTTGACCTCGTAATCTGGTTCTCCTTCTATGATGTCGGGTTCCGGTGGTGTTTTGATTAGAGTACCTGGTTTCATTGGCTTGAGAAGTGAAACATGGAATACTGGATGGATTCCATATTAGGAGGTAGTTCTAATTTCATGGCAGCAGGATTTATCACGGCCTTAATAGAATAGGCTCCTAAGTACCTTGGACAGAAGGCTCGTGGGCCATTCAGAGGGATGTTTCTAGATGCTAACCACACCTTGTCTCCGAGTTGATAATTCGGGGCTTCTTTTCGGTGTCGATCTGCAAACTGTTTCTGCTTTTCTTTCGCTCTGGTTAAATGTTCTGCTGCCTCTTTAAGAACTCGAGTGATGGTCCTGTGTAGGTTGTCACTGCTGGCATTTCTAAGGTGTCATGTGCATCAAAAACAGATGTTCTTGGATGTCGACTGTACACTGTGTAGAATGGGTTTGTCCTGTACTAGTGTGAAGGGAATTGTTGTAGGCATATTCGGTCAGCCCAAGTATCTTTCCAAGATTCTCCAGTTTGTTGTAACATACATCTCAAGTATTGCTCTAAAGTTTGATTGGTCCGTTCAGTATGAGGTTGGTGACTTGTAGATAATCGAAGGTCGATTTTGGCTATTCTACAACATCTTCTCCAGAGTGCCGAGACAAACCGGGTTCCGCGATCATATATCAATATCGAGGGGAAACCGTGCAATTTGACAACCTGTTCCAAAAATACTGTGGCAAGTGCAGAAGCATTAGGGAGACCTTTTAACGGAATGAAATGGGCCATTTTAGAGAACAAATCCCCGATAACTAAAATGGTCTTATAGTCGTTGCACGGAGGTAGATCTGTGATAAAGTCCATTGACAACTTATGCCAAGGAGCTGGTGGTACCATTAATGGACGCAGTAAACCGGCTGGGTTTTGCTTTTGAGACTTGAGTTGTGCACAGACACCACAGGTTGTGATAAACTAGGCAATGTCCCTTTTCCAAGTTGGCCACCAATAGTTTTTTCGTATTTTAGCTTGAGTCTTGGTTATTCCTGGATGCCCTTCCACTAAAGAATCATGGTAATTTGCTATTATTTGGTCTTGTTGCTGTTTGTCCGGGATGTAAAGCCTCCCTTGAAAGTATGGTAGGTCATTTTCGATGGTGTATTGGTTTCCCTTTGATAACCATTCCTTTTGTGTTGTTTGATTCATCTGAGATCGGATTTCAAGTCGTCCAAACAAGTGGTTGCGGCAATTGTGCTCTGGATTCTTTCTTGAGGAATGATGGCCACAGGCTCTAACGCGGTAAAAGATTCTTTCTCCTCACTCATGCGTGATAGAGAGTCTGCTTTCCCATTGCATACTTCGGGCCTATAGTTGATGATAAAATTGTACTCTGCAAAGAAGAGTGCCCAACGAAGTTGACGCAATGATTCTGCTTTGGCGGTCTTTAAGTATTGTAAATTGCGGTGGTCTGTGATGACAGTGACTGTATGTCTTGCTCCGAGGAGGTAGTGTCTCCTAGCTTTGAATGCTGCTTTGATCGCTAGCAGTTCTTTATCCGTGATTGCATAATTTAACACGGGAGCTGAAAACTTACGGGACCAGAATGCTACGGGATGTAACTGTCCTGTTTCGGGATCCCGTTGCAACAATACTGCCCCCATGGCTACGTTGGAGGCATCTGTTTTGACCATGTATGGCAGGTCTGGTTGAGGATGTCTGAGAACTGGTGCTGAGGTGAATGCTAGTTTCAATTCCTGGAAGGCTTTTTCTGCTTCTGGAGACCAAGGGAATTTCTTATTCTTTCTAAGAAGGGAGGCGATAGGATGTACTATCTGGGAGAACTTAGGAATAAACCGCCGATAAAAGTTGGCGAATCCAAGCACACTCTGTACTCCTTTTGTGGATGTTGGTGAGGGCCATTGGAGAATAGCGTCCACCTTGCATGTGTCCATGTGTACACCTCGTGGTGTAAGCATAAAGCCAAGAAATTCAACCTCTGTCACATGGAAAAATCATTTTTCCAATTTAGCGAATAGCCGATGTTGTCGAAGTTTCTCCAATACTGATCGAACATGACCAATATGGTCTTCTTTGGAAGTTGAATAAATAAGATGTCATCAATGTAGACGAGTATGCAAACGTCCAATAATTCACGAAGTACATTGTTCATAAAATATTGGAATGCCGCTGGGGCGTTACATAACCCAAAGGGCATGACCTGATATTCAAAAAGCCTGTATTTTGTGCAGAAAGCCGTCTTCCATTCCTCCCCCTTTTTAACTCTCACAAGGTGATAGGCTCCCCGTAAATCCAATTTTGTGTAAATCTGTGCATTTTTCACCTGATCCAAGAACTCAGGTATAAGTGGTAGTGGATATATGTTTTTTACCGTGATCTGGTTAAGTGATCTATAATCTATTCAGGTTCTTAAGTCACCCTCCTTTTTAGGTATGAAGAAGAGAGCCGAGGAGGCAGGGGACTTGGACGGGCGTATGAAGCCGTTAGCAAGGTATTGATCCAGGTAAATTTTGAGATGTTGGTTTTCCGGCTCAGTTAAGGCGTAAATCCGACTGCAGGGGATTTGGGCTTCGGGCACTAGGTCGATTTGGCAGTCATAAGGTCTGTATGGAGGCAAGACGTTTGCTTGATCTTTCTGAAAAACATCTTGGTAATCCAGGTATTCAGGTGGTAGGGAACCTGTGAGCCCCAGTATGATTCCCTTCCTTGATTGCAGGTTGACATCTTCATGATAACAGGTGTCGACGCAGTCTTGAGGAAAGGTCAGAACTCGTTTACGCCCGTCAATCCTATGGTTGTGAGTTTCCAGCCAAGGCATTCCTAATATCATCTGGAACTGAGGAGCCCCAATGAGATCGGAGGTAATGTCTTCTTGATGACCATCCTGACAAATAAGCTTGACTTTTTTGGTATATTGCGTTACAGGCCCGGATGATAGCGGAGATCCATCCACTGCTGTGACGTTTTCCGATTTCTGCTTTTGTCGAAGGGGAAGGCCTATTCGTATAGCCAGATCTTGCTCAATGTAATTTCCCACAACTCCACTGTCAATGTATGCCTCCAAGACATGTATCTTTGATGGTTGTTTGTGGTTGACCAAGAGTCCTGGGAGGACTAGATGTGAGGTCTGCACGGATTCCTTCTTTTCGCTCGACAAGCAGACCCCTACGCTTGCCGGGCGTTGGAGTTTCCCCAAGTCCTGTTCTTTCTCCTCTTCAGTTTTGTCTGTTGCTCCAACTACTTTCTTAGGCGGTTTCACCAGACATTCTCGGAGGAAATGCCCAGCCTTTCCACAGTATAAACAGAGCTGTTGTTGTCTCCTTTTCTCCCTTTACCGGTGTTGATTGCTGTGGCATGGAAGAATGGGCTATCCCCGGCAAGGGAACCTGCCCTGCTTGTGCCTGTAGCATCTGTCTTGCCAAGGTGTCGGTTCTTTCTCGAGTTAAAATAAGATCCCTCCTAAGTGCACTAGTGTCCTGCTTTGAAGCATGCACTTCAGCCCGTAATTCCCCTGGTAATTGGGCCAATTGGTCTGTCTCTGAAGTTTCCATAACGCCCGGGCAGAGAGTCATAGAAGCTTTGCGTTCTGTTACGCTCACCTGGTCTCTGCGGGGGCGTTGGGGCACGGTTGCAGCCCTCCTTGAATTTGGATCATCCTGATCAGGCCTCCCCTTCTGCAGATATGCTGCTGTCTGCGGTGATCGATAGAATTGCTCCTGTGTGGGTATGAGAGAATGTGAGTATGCCTGTCTATTGCTATGGTGTCCCTCAAACCCTTCTTCCCACAGCGTGGTGAGCACGCACCGTCCCATAGGCTCACCTGTTATTAATGGATGAGGAGTTTTCCGTCCTGCATCTTCCAGCAGGGACGCATTGTATATGGGCTGAGTTACTTCACTGGCCTCTGAAGTGGTAGTCCAGTCCAGCTGCGACAATGCCACTTGGTAATGGTCAGTGTCTTTAGTTTTTGTAAAGTCTTTTTTCGCTTTAAAATATTGTAGTATTGTCCTCAACACATTATGATCTGCGAGTTTTAACCATGTCTCCTCTCTGGTTTCACTCCACAGGCGAGGTGCGGCCCAGCAGTGATTTTGGAGCTTGATATGTGGCCAGAATGAAGAAAAAAGGATCCACGAAGTTCCGACCACAGGTGAGAGCTGGTTTAAGGGTAAGCGCAAGGTTTGCAATGAGCTTGAGCATAAACTGAAGGTTTTCGATAAGGTCTAACCTTTGTCTGTTGTTTCTCCTTGCAGGTGCCATCCACGGATGAGCTAAGCGGCGAGCTGAAATGCTGCGGCCAGGATTCGCTTTCCGAGAGGTCCGGAGATGGAAGGTGAGCGCCAGGCACTGCAGAGGTGTTTGCAGGCGAGAACTGGTCCCAAGGTGAGTATAGGAGCTGCCGGTGAAACAGGTTCCCAGGTAAGTAGTGAGGTTGCAGAAGCCAACAGATTCCAGGTAAGTTGAATCACTGGAGCTGGATTCCAAGGTGACTCTGCACCCAAGCGGCGGTGAGCGTTACGCTGCCTTCAAGCTGAATAACGCAAAGCGCTTGCATGAAGGCTGGGTGGGCTTATATAGCCTAGCCCCAGCCACTCCCCCTTAGCCATGGCTTTCTGGCCACACCCTAGCACTCCCAAATGATGCTGCACGTGCTACTCAGCTCTTCAGTAGCCACGCCCAGACTGAATGCATGTGAGTAGTTCCTGTGAATGTAATACAGTACTTTACACCAAAATAATGTCTTTGCTCATATTTGTTCATGAGCCTGGTGCCAAAGGCGCCAGGACTGAGTCCAGCTGTGTCCCTGGTGCTTGATTGTCCCGAAGGGACAATTAAGTATGGCATTTCTCCTTGCCTCTGTCACCTGGGGGTGCAGGGTTGGTGTGTTTGGGCCAGTGATCATGACACCGGGCCCACTTCTAGCACAGTTCCCCTAAAAACATTGCTGTGCTCGGGGCGCTATTGCCCAGCGAAGTCTGCTGGCTTCCATCAAACTGTTTATTTAGATTTGCCCAGGGGTGCTAATTGTGGCATGCCATCCTTCAGTGAAGTGTTCGGGGCGCATTCTTGTGCTGCCTCCCAGATGTATGATGTTTGACCATTTCTATAGTATGCAGTGGTTGTTGGGGGTGGTAGTTCTCACGTACTCTGGGTATTTAGATCGGGTTTCTCGCCGGTCTTGGGTTGTTGGTGGAGGGTCGGCAGCCGACCTCGTCCAAGAAGCTACTCACAGCCTCGGGTGAAGTGAAGAACTGTGTTTTCCCGGCGTGTTGAACTCTGGGTTTTGCCGGGAAGAGCATGGAATACTGCATTTGGTTGTTTCTCAAGTGTTTTTTCACTCCCATGAAGGCTCTGCTTGAGGCCTGGACTGCCTGCGAAAAGTCTGGGTAAACTTGGATCCGGTCTCCGTCATAGTGTAGTGCACCTTTCTCCCTAGCAAGCCGTAGAATTGTGTCACGATCCATGTAATTGAGTAGGCACGCGATGATGGTGTGCGGGGGTGCCGCTGGGACTGGGCGACTGGTCGGCACCCGGTGTGCCCTCTCGAATACGAAGAGGTGGGATAAGGAGGGCTCACTAAATACGTCCCTAAACATGGCTTCAATGTAATTGTTACGCTCACCTGACTCCCACAGAGGCGCTGGCCTGGTTCGCGCTGCTGTGACCTCTTCTAAGGTGATGCACAGGGTTCGGAAGACGGACTGGACCGGGCCCCCAAATCTGGCTTGCCTGGCTCGCAGAAGTATCCTTCTGTAGGCGAAAAAAGGGGATTAACTGTCTCCGGGGTAATGCAATCGGTCTCCCACTTTCCCCTCTCACCCTCCTTGAAACCCTTCTGTGATTTCTCGTAGCGTCTCACCTTAGGGTCTGGAAGGACGAGCTCTCCATCCTGCTTCTGATGCAGGGGCGCGTTGGTATCCAGTTACTTCACTGGATTTTCGGATTGGTGAGAACCAAACTTGCTTGGCTTCCAGGTAGGTTTTTTGATAAGAGGTTCCCCTTGTGTCCATGCTTTAATGTACTAATGCTAGTGTCTTTTTCCCCATAGGGGCCGGGGTACGGAATGCTGGGGAACAGGCACCGACCTTAGATGAGAGGTGAAATCCTTGTAGAAATCAGGTAAGTCTTTAATGAGCGTTTTTTGTTAATGTCTTTTCATTCGCTCATTAACGCTGATGTCTCTTTTCCCCCTTAGGGGCCGGGGTCCGGAAATGCCAGGATGCGGCGCGGACCCGAAATGAAGAGGGAATGAATCAACAGGTAAGTCTTAACATGGAGATTTAGCTTTCCTTATTCCCTTCTCTCTCTCACCTTTTGTTCTGGTGTTTTTCTCCCTAGGCGCTGGGGCGTGACTGCGAATCCGGATGATCGCTGCTGAACATGGAGGCGCCCTGTAAAGGTGAGTGGAATGCCGCGCTGCAGCGATCGACGCGATGAGCTTTTAAATTAAAGTCTTCCTTTTCAGGATTGTCGGCGAGATGTCTCCGGGATGCGGATTTAGCAGGTAAGGACTTTTGCTTCTTCTGTTCTCTTCTTCTCTTCCTTTGCAGGTGATCAGAAGTGGCAGAAGTCAGGATGCAGGAGCAGACACAGTGAGCGTCCAGCTGCTAGATGCAGAACAACGCGAAGCACGTGTGGCTGTTCGGGTGGGGTTTAAATAGCCTTGGAAGAAGTTCCAGGTATGTATCCTTCCCCGACCACGCTAGGATGGTAAATTAGTCCCACAGGTAAAGTAGTTCCTTTCAGGCCTCAAGGAGGCCGGGATCCTGCAGCATGGTCTGCATCAGGTAAGTGCACCCAAGCATTCCCATAATGAGCCTGGCGCCTATGGCGCCAGGACTGATGTCTTTTATGAGCCTGGCGCCGTAGGCGCCAGGACACTGTCCAAAGGGCCCCTATATGGGGTTGCTGGGTCCTTCCTTGGGGACTGGATGTCCGCTTTCGGGGATGCCGGGCTTGAATCGGCTCCCCAGGAGCGGGCATCATGACAGTAATCCTTCATCTTCTGCGGGTCTGTCTTTCTCTCACCCCCACAAAACGTGTGTTGTTGCAATGGTTTCGCCCTTCCAGATCTTCATTTTTGGCTACCACTCCTTTTATTTGTGCCTCTAATGACGATACTCTGGTGTTCAGCGTTGTGTGCCCGTCCTCCAGGTCCCATACTCTTTGCTCCAATGTATCTAGCCTGTCAACGTGCTTATCTAGCCGGTGTTGGAGCAGGTCTACCTTCGAGGATAGATTGTCCAGCTTGGAGTCAAAGTTCTCGATGCCGGCTTTAAAGTCCAGCAGGATTCCGCATATATCGATGTCTGGAATAGGGCCCACCTGTCTTCTTGTTCCATGGTTGTCACTGGGGGTTCCGGTTGCGTGTGTGTACTTGGAGTTCTAATGGCGGGTCCTGCTTTAAAGTTCAGTTTCCTTTGTAATTTGTCAGATCTTCCCATTCCTGACATGTAAATGTGACAGTGTCTGTGTAACTTCTGTGGAGGATGCCTCCACCGGACCCGATGACTAATTGAATACCGTTAGAGTGATCTAGATGTCAGGCCTCTCGGGGCCTCGGTAAGTAGATTCTTGGTTATCGGTCTTCTGGGCCAGACAGTCTGTGGCTCTGTCCTCGTGCGGTCTTTCCTGACCCAGGGGTCGTGTTGTTGCTTGTGGGGTCAGTCTTGTAAACTCATGCAGATTGGTGATGTGGCATCGTCAGCCATCTATGTCTGTTTTTCACAAGCACTACTTGTAGTTAGCGCAGACGGTAGATGGTTTTTCTTTGAGGGAGCTGTCCTTACAGCAGGTGGTGTTGCCCCTGTCTCCGCTGTGCGAGTGGCAGGCTCTTCGGAGTATCCTGCCCTCCACCAGAACAAATTGCTGTGGTCGGGAGGTGTAGGACTGATGTATTTTGGTTTTGCACCGGCAGCTATTTCTCCTTGCACCTGTGGGCAAGTTTCGAGGTGCCAGTCCTAAAGGTTACTTCTCTGCAGGCTGGGTAAGCTCAACCTGCTCTTTTATGTTGTTTCCCTCTCTGTCTGGACTGCTGCTGCGCTTTGCCGGTGTATCAGGAGCTTGGTTGTATCACACGTGTAACCGTCTATGTGGTTTAGTGCGAGACTTTTTAGCAGGATAGTGTTTGGGGGATTCCAGGGCCCCAGCCGTTGCACTGATCTTGTGGATGGGCCTATTGTAGGGTACGGTCTTCAGCATGCCTGTCTCCTTTGATGTACTATGGTTGGGTCTCACGCCCTAGGTGGAGGCCCCTGGAGACATCCTGGTGGAAGAAGTGAGCAGGTCAGTCTCTGGCTGTACCCCCCCACCCCACGGTTGCATTCCGTGCGTGGGTTGGGTGACGCTGTGCTTTATTGCAGTTTACGGAATGTGCTTGGCTTTCTGCTGCTTATGATCAGGGGGATCAGGGCAGCTCACCTCTCAATCACTTACTTAGCTGTGCAGGTTGGCTCACGCCCCTGGATTCCTCCCGCAGTTGTTGGTGCTCGTGGTTCTCTGTCCCTGGGTTTTCATTCCAGTACTGCACCTGTGCACACCCGCTCTGGTGTTTGTTCCAGTGAAGCTGTGCTGCGGTTCCAGGCTGGTCTGCTCCCAGAGCGGGCCCCACTCTCCTCACGTGTTGGGAAGTGTAGCTTCTTCCACCTCCGATTCACCAAGGTACTGCGCCCTGGAGGTTGGATGAGCAGACGGTGCTTTGGGGGCTCTGCACTGCCTCGATAGTGTTGGTATCTCGTTGTCCCTTCTCCGCCGAACTGGGCGGCTGTCCGCTGCGTGGCATCACATGCGGTGTCTGTCTTCTGGGTGCGGGTTGCCGAGGCAGTCCTGCTGTTGTGGTATACTGTGATGCCAGTCGCCCTGTCTCCCCTCTTTTTTTTCTTTTTCCTCCTTCAGGATGTGTAGCAGGTCCCTCAGTATGACGGGTGGCCCCACAGCCTTCTTCAGGTTGGCCAACGATGTTACGCTGGATCCGAGGCTGGTTTCCCACTCTTGTGCTGCTGCTGCATTCTCACTAAATATTAGCACATCAGTGCCTGCCAAATGACTACACAGCATCTGGGGCGTCACAGACTGCTGTGGCCCTCGGTTAATATTGTTTTGGACACCTTGGGCAGGATTAAAATCAGGAGTTTATGGGGGCTCTGCTAGGAGCTCACAGGGAAGACGTCATCTTGGTTGGGCTCTCTAGCACCCTCTTCCCCTTACACCCTTTGTGTGTTTCTGGGCACATGTGCGTTGCCCACAGAGCAGGGTATGGGCTGGTGGCAGCTAAATGCTGACTTGGTAGTGGCTCTGAGTGTTCTCCATTTTTGGGACATTTAAGCCCTGCCATAGGAATCAATGGATTCCTGAAGGAAGGCAAGATGGCCACTGTGGCCTCTTGGTTTCTATTACCTTTTACCTTGATTCCCAAAGTCCTGGGAAACCCTGACTGACTTTTGGGTGGAAATACCATAGATGGTGCTGGGGCTGCTTCCTGTCAGACAGACTGGAGCCTTCCAAGGGGTTGTGGGTACACCCTTGGTGTGGGAGCTGTGTCAATGGAGTCTGAAGTGAACACACATTCTGTGTTGTGGGTATCTGGTTTCTGTGTGTGTGTGTGTGTGTGACGAGATGACTGAGACTGCCCTGACTGAAACTGACATGAATGCAATGTATTGTGCTGAAAAGCTGTGAGCTTACCCCCAATCCACATTCTTTGTTATGGGAGTCTGGATGGAGTGAATAGCCTGAATGCCTGTGAGCCTGACTGGCTGCCTGCCTGCATGAATGCCCTTCTACGTGATCGGCTAATTGAGCCTGCCTCAGCCTGAGGGAATAGGAACCAATGTGTATAACAGGGGACCTCTCACTCATCAACTTGTTCAGAAGCTGAAGTCGAAGCTGAAGCAAGAAGAAGCAGTTCTTTGAACCTCAGCTAGAGAAGCCTGCTGCAACATTTTCTTCATGTAATCCAAAAGCTGCTGTGTTCTTCCAAAGACTGATCCAGAGATCAGTCCTTGATCCAGAGACCTACTCTCCAACCTGGACTCCAACTCTCCCTCTATTTTGATCCTCCTTAATCTCTCTTCTGCTTTTGACACGGTCAACAACTCCATCCTCATAAACAATCTCAATGATACCTTAGGCATCATGGAAAGGGCACTGGCGTGGCTGTCCTCTTTCTTTTCAAACAGACCTTCCCAAGTGCAATTGGGCCCTTTTCTTTACTCCACCTCACTCTCCAGGGCTCTACCCTATCTCCTTGGGTCTACCAGGCCCCTCTGGCCCACCTGATCTCCACTTTCTCCTCTCATTTCCAGTGTTAAGCAGATGACACACAGCTCTCTTTCAAGCTGCCTTCCTCTACCTCCTCCTCCATCATACCTGACTGCTATTCAGGCCTGGTGCTCTGCCAACGATGTCTGCCTTAATGCCAGTAAGACAGAAACTCTTCTCATTGGGATGCCTGCTCCCTGTTTCTCTCTCACTCTCTGGCCAGACTCCCTGGGTCCTCTTGCTCAACCTCTTGCGAGGCAAAAAACCTTGAGATCATCTTCAACTCCACTCTCTTCCTCTCCACCCATCACAGACCTTGCCAAGAAGTCCAATTTTCAGTTGCATTCTACCTTTCCTCACCTTCCACAGAAACTCAATGTCTCCAGGGCCCTGGTTCTCTCTAGGGTTGACTACTGCAGCAGACATTTCCTTAACCTTCCTCTTTTTTTCCCTTTGTCCCCTGCAACTAATCCAGAACTGGACGGAGTGACTTATCCTTGGCCTCAATCCCAGGGACCACATCTCTCCTGCCCTAAAATCTCTCCACTGGCTGCCGTTGAATGCAAGGTTCAAATTCAAAACCCTTTGCATGATCCTTAAGGCTGTCTGTGGTCTGGGACCTCTTTACAGCCAGCTTTCCCTCCCTAAATACCCCCCTGCCAGAGTCCTTTGGCTCCATCTCTCTGTGGGTCAAACGCTTCTCAAAGCAGAGAGTGGGAGGTAGGTCCCTTTCTGCGGCTGGCTTTTCCCTCTGGAACTGCCCACCCCTCTCTCAGACTTGAGCCGGATCTTAAGTTCCTAAAACTTTTCAAGACTTTCCTTCCTTTTCTTCTCTTCCTTCCCACTCCCCCTCGCTTGCTAATCTTTTCATCTACCACCGCAACTGGGGCCTGGTCCTTTGAGTCACGCAGGGACCAGAACGCCCCCCTACCAGTCGCCCCAGCATACTTTTTCCAGCACTTGCCCTCGGGGTCCCTTCTCCAGAGTATCCTGGTTGGTCCTCCCTTGCCTACCGCACTCTTCCCCCCTGCCCTCTATACCCCTGCACATGCCACCTTGGCCCTCCCAGCACTTGCCTGGCCCCCTTCCTTGGGGGCACCACCCTCCTACACTTCTCCCTCTATCCCCTCTCCCCTTGCACTTATCTCCTTGCCATGCACTTGAACGGTAGGATTGTCACAAGGCCAATATGTTCTACATTTGGTTGCTCTACTTTGATTCCCCTTGTCCCCCACACCCTTCTTGTTTTGTGGCGCCTGGAAACACTTGTGTATAGGCGCCATACAAATGCCTGATAAAATAAAAATAAAATAGAGGATCTGAAAAGTAGACATCTCCCCGAGCTACGAGGGACCATCATGCAACCTGCTACTCTTCATCCGAAGTGCCCTGGAAGCCAGTCCTGTGTGCCTGCCGACCAGAGAAGAGGCCTTCAAGAGTCCTGAAGAGGAGTGCCCAGACATCTCGAGTAGAAGTAGTCCAATGGTGTCACATAGGATCCAGAGGAGCGTTTCGTGACCGGTGGAAGCCATTGCAGTCTACCACCCAGAAGAGGGGGTTCCCTGGCATTGTGCTGCTGGAGACCCAGAGCTACCAAAGTTCCAAACTGCCTATGACTATCCAAAGGGACTTCCTCACCATCATCATTGACAATTTGTCCTATCGGAGAGAGTCCAGACTCGCTGAGTACAGAGGAACGTCTGCCGGTGGGTTTCACGCCACCAGAATCCAACAAAGACGTCCCGAGGGTCCAGGCTTGGTGAGGGTCCGAGGTCCACACCAGTGGTCGAGTCCAGGTTGCCATAAGTCATACAGAGGTCTGTGCTGTGGCTGCAGCACTGAAGAACAAAAAGTCGTAAAACAGCGATATTCCAAAACCTGACACCAAAAGTACCTTATGCACTTGTCACCGGCAGAAGTCATCGAAGGGTCCCAGGGGTATTACTCTCATCTGCCAAGCCTTTAAGGAGCCCACAGCAAGTTTCACCTTCACAGGACATCTACAGTCTGAGAAATTGTTGACCAACGGAGAGAACCGCAAAGAACAAAACTGATGCATTTCAGAAAGACTTTGGTTCCAATTTTCTTCTTGGACTCAGCATCCCAGTGGGTCCTTCCAAAGAGGGTCCATCCTTGTAGGGAAGCATCAAGTGAAACGCTGCCACTTCGCCAGCCAAGGCATCAAAGTTACTGTGACGAGGAAGAGCATCTTCTAGCCTCAGGAGTCATCCACGGGTTCCAGATTCGTCTTGGAACCTGTTCTCCTGTGGCCTTTTTGGATTGGGCTGTAAAAGACAAGATAAGTTACTTACTCCCTAACTTTTGAATTACAGGTTGCCCATGTGGGGGGATCCTCATACAGAATTGTGTATCTAGTCTAAATTAAGCATTCTGCCACTGTTCATAACTTACCTGCCTTTTTTCCCCAATCTACGCTATTACATCGTCGACCTATATAATGTTACTTTAGAACATGCCTTAAACAACATTGCCCCAGTTAAACTAAGAAAGGCTAAACGAGAAGCACATCCAAACAAATGGTTCTCAGCTAATCTAAAGTCCCTTCGCAATGCCAAAAGAGCTCCGAAAGCCACTTGGAGAAAGTCACCCTCGACGACTAACAAGGCATTATTCACCTCTACCGCCACTACCTATAAAGAGATCTACAACGTCCTGAATCCAAAATGCTAAATCTGGCACGAAAGATCTCTTCACTAAGGGAACTAGAGTCCCCTGCGCCACCTACAGAAGATTGCATTAAAGATGTGGCCTGGTGTGCCAATATTCAGAAGGCACTATCCGACAAAATAGCCCCATTACAATCTAAAATTGAAACTAAAAAGATCAGCCTACCAGCTAGCCCCAACTTTATCAAACCACCTGACCCTCAACCTCCACTCTGCCACCCTTTCTACTTCTACCCGGTCTCCCCTAAAGAAGTGGAAAACATCACTGCTGGCCTAAAACCCTCAAAATGCTATGGTGATATCTGCCCAGCTTCCATTATTGAGGAAAGAGCAAAAGACCTAGCTCCATTAATTGCTGCATTGATTAATTCTTCCTTCAAATCCAGCTCAGTCCCCAACAACCTTAAAGAGGCATGCGCTATGCCTCTCCTCAGAAAAACAAATCTAGACCCTAACACCGACCAATTATAACAACTGTCCATTTCCTCCTAAAAATACTAGATAGAGCGGCTTATCTACAAATTCAAAATCATCTGGAGGACAACAACCTTTTAGGCCTACGCCAATCTGGCTTCAGACCCAGGCATGGCACGGAAACCATCCTTCTGGATTTAAAAATCCAAATGGATGAAGTCAAAGATTCAGGAAAGCTAGCCATTTTCCTCCTACTGGATCCCTCAGCAGCGTTCAATCTCGTCGACCATCAGATCCTAACCAAACATCTGTCCATGGCAGCCACATTCGCACAGAATGCCGCCAGCTGGATCCAGTCCTTTCTATCAAATAGAACTACAGGAGAATTCACACCCTCAGCTTCTGGGGATCCAGTCCCCATATACTGCAGAGTCCTCCAGGTTTCTTGCGTCACTCCCACGCTCTACAACATTTTCACAAAGCTCCTCTTTGATTGTCTTGACAACATGGGTATCACCTATACAAATTACGTTGACAACACCCATGTCCTCATCACACTCACTGGCTGCTATGAGAAAGATTCCAAACTGCTCAACGAAATTTACTTGGAAATTTAGACGTGGATGGCCACCCACAGTCTCTGCCTTAACGACGACAAGACAGAGCTTCTGATCATCGGAGCTCAAGCTTGTCTAAATAAACTTAACACTTGCTATAAGACCTTCAATATTGATGGGAACAGTATCAAACTGGCCAATGAGGTCAAAACCCTAGGCGTTTGTTTTCCTGGACTCCACCCTCTCCCTCAAAAAGCAAGTTAACGCTACAGCCTCATCTGCAGCTTATACCAATAAGCTGATTAATGCCTGCAAACCCTACCTGTCTACCAGCAGCTGCCTCACGTTAGCCAGGGCTTTGGTTTGATCGAAACTCAACTACTCCAACACTCTATTTCTAGGTTCCACCGCACATAATCTGAATAGATTGCAAGTTCTCCAGAACAACGCCTTCCGGTCCGCTTTAAATATCCCACGATCGAACCACATTTCTGTCATCAGACGGGACACACACACTGGCTCCCAGTGCGTGACAGAATCTCACTGCACACCCTAGTCATCACACATAAATGCCTTTCAAATTCTGCCCCTAAATACCCAGGCGACAAATTTTCTAGAAACACATCATCCAGACCCACCAGATCCTTTTACTCTCACTGTCTTAATGTCCCAAGATACAAACTCAAAACAGCAGGCAGCTCCGTTAGCAGCTAAGTGCTGGAACTCTTCCCCCCCATTACCCCCCCAGGCTATTAGAGCCGAACCCTCTTTCTGGACCTTTAGAGCAAGAGGGAAAGACTGCTCTTCACCAAACAACACTAATCTGTTGAGTATCTAGTATCCCTGATCCAAGGACAACTGTGAATGTCGCCTTAGTTGCCATTAGCACTTCTGATTTTTGTTCGCTGTATGCTTATTTTCTTTTTCTCTGTATGTTTTACCAATGCCAGCTTGTTGCTCAGCCTGTTACCATGTCAATAAGCTACGCATCTGTTTTTCATATATGTATGCACCTGTAAAAATGTTGCGATGTTTAAGCGCCCAGATGCCTCAGGGTTAGGTGCGCTCTACAAATAATAAACTCAACTTAAGAATTCACATGCCTATTTAAAACTGCCCGTGAGGCCAGTGTATAAGACCTTATAGCTTAAATTTAAAGAACCTGTTAATGTGTTCTTCTAGTGTTGACCTGCTTTCACCATTGGGTGCACTGTGGGTGCATCAATTTAGTGTGTTATTGGCAATGTTAAAGTGTGGCCTGGCAATTAGACTTGTGTTGCTAACAGACAGAAATATACACAACTAACTCAATGTTGCTTACCTAAAACTGGATTCATGGGAAAGGCCTACTCATGTAGCTTCAGCTATCTTCCCTTTCCCTCAGCCTTGGCACTTGGATGCCATTGTGAACCAACAAAAATACTGATTAAGCTATTTAAACTGCAATGATGTGCTTTTGTAACCGTGTGCTGTGCAGGGCCTTGCAAAAGGAAAAATGGCGTTTCTCTTGTCATTTATGATGCTGCTTTACATATGTACCCGATCTAACGGTGTATACCACCATTTACAACATTCCCTCTCTGTGTATTCAGCAACCTAACCCTCCCTATAATGTGACATACTAGCTCCCTATAGTGTGGCAAAGCAAACTCTATCCTGCCTGCGTTACTGTTTATATGGCGGTGGCATACACAAAATTACACCTTATTCTAGGTGCCCCCGTCATAGAATTCTATCTCTATGTTCGCTGCCGTTTGGGAACAGGCGGGGCGTGGCCTTGCGTGTCACTGATTTTATCTGCACCATCACACCTTGCTAGTCTCTTGGTCCACCACTGCTCCAGACCTCACCCAAACAAACACTGTTCACCCTCTTCTGCACTTGCTTGACTATTATAGCTCAGCCTTCCCTGTTGCGGATGTTCTCCCGGCTCCCATTGGCCCTCCATGTCACATGCTCCCCTTAGTGATTGTCTGGCTAAGCAATTTCCCTGGGAGTTGGGACGTCCCTGGAAGTCATTAAGAAGACTTCTAGAACCAACCGCTTTTCATTTTGATTTGTGTGGTGGGAACCATGTGCTCTGGCAGCTCGCCGTCCCTGTGGTTCTCCTGTGCTAGTGAGTTTCATTTCCAACTGGATTTGGGGTGAATTTCTGTGTCACCCCTGACGTTTCTGTTCACCCTCAATTTGTTTTCTGATGCCCCACCATTCCCCTAGGGTCTGTCTAGGATACGCGGGTTGGGTGTTAGCTATCTCATCCATTTTAGCAAGTTAAAATCCCAGTCCATTCCATTTCTGGTCTCGATTCCATTTCCCTGGTTCCAGCCATATTGTAGCAGGAGCAGCGATACCAATAACCCTGCACTACGGGGGGTTAGGAACTAGGTTCTCTCTTGCCCCAAGTCCACTTCTATTGACAGGGTCATATCCCTGACCTGTCACACCCACTATATTAGATAAGATATTCGTCTTTGAATGGCTGGCAGAGGCATCAATAATCATCCCCTGGGTACATGCTTATGTTGCAAACAACACTGAACTATTGTTGCAGGTGCAGATGTGAAGACTGCTAAAGAATGGAATGACTTTCTCGAAGGAATACATGCACTAGTTGGAAACAGGGGTATACTGATTTGCCCAAGTAGCCAGAGCAGCATGCTTTCCTGCCTGGCTGCAGCAATGACAGTGAAAGGCCAGATATTGAAAAGATCGGCCAAAAAATCACTAGTTGAGCCAAACGAAAATAAGCCAGTGATGCAAAAAAGTGATGTACTGACTTATTAGAAGTAAAGAGGTCCTGATGAGGAGTGATAAGATTATTATAGCACTTTTGAAAAAGAACATGTACAGTCCCATTAAATACACAGCAGCCATTCTGCGCTGCCCCACATTACCCGATTACATGTACTGCTATTCTCCTAAGCAGGGGTTGTAAAGTGCTCAGAAGCAGCAGTGGCATGGGATTAAGTGCTGCATATAATCAATAAACTAAACTAAGCTACATTCCCAGTTAAACAATATGGGCCCTGCTGACAAATTTCTCTGCTAACACCTCATAAAAGGAATTTGAACGTTATTGAGAATAGGAATACTGCGTGAGCTCAGCTAGATTTAAACTCATTTACAGGCTCCCTTCCGCCACCTCTTCTCCTTCTATCATCTCTGACTGTCTGTCTGATATTCAGGAGTGGTTTGCCGCCAATGATCTATGCCTTAATGCCAGTAAGACCAAGAATCTCCTCATCGGCACACCTGCTCCCTCCTTTCCGATCACTCTCTGGCCTGCCTCTCTTGGCCCTCTTCCTGCTCCCACCTGTGAGGCAAAGAACCTTGGTGTCATCTTCAACTCCACCCTCGCCTTCTCTCTTCACATCTCAGACATCTCTAAGAAATAACACTAACAGATGCACCTCTGGAGAAGTATTCTTCCTTTGCTCACTTCCCCCAGAAGCTCACTGTCTCCAGAGCCCTGGTTCTTTCTAGGCTGGACTACTGCAACAGCCTCTTTCTAAATCTGCCTGCCTCTACTCTCTGCAACTCATTCAGAACAGGACTGCAAGACTTGTCCTTGGCCTCAAGCCCAGGGTTCATTATCTCACCAGGACTGAAATCTCTGTGCTGGCTCCCAGTGGCGGCGAGAATTAAGTTCAAAGCCCTCTGCATTGTCCACAAGGCTTTCTGGGGCCAGAGGCCTCAATACCTTCAACTCTTCCTAAATATCTTCCTTCTCGAGCTCTTTACGCATCCGCTTCCAACTCCCTCAGGGTCAGTCGCTTCTCCAAGCAACAAGTTGGTGATAGATCTCTTTCTTTGGCTGGGGCCTCCCTCTGGAACAGCATCCCTGAAACTTGAGGAGAACCATCTCCGGAAGCACCTCAAGGCCTTCCTCTTTGCTTCTGCTTTCTCTCTTCCTCTCCCCTGCTGATCTCCTACCTGAAACTGCACTTACCTGGCTACCCTTGCACTCTGGGACTGTTTCTGTATCCCTACAGCCCCCTACCAGCACTTGACACCCAATGTCTGCACTTACCCTTGCAATTGCCACCAGCTGGCCGCACCTTTTATTTATTGTCTATATTATTTATTTACTTTTATCCTATGAACTGCACTCCCTCCCCCGCATGTTTCCCCTCCCCCCTTGCACTTGCACAATCTCAATTTCACCTGGCCTAGTAAGATCGTTGTCTTTGTTTTCCCTGTTCCCCCCCCTTACCTCATCGCGCCTTGAAACACTTGTGTATAGGTGCCTTTATAAATGCCATATCATATCATATATCATAACGTTCAGGTTTGCACATAAACACGAAGCAGGCGCCTTAACCCAGTGAGCTATTTCACCAGGTTTGGCTTATCTGCCCTTTAGGTTAAACATAGACCTATGTAAAAGGAGCATTAACATACTGAGCTGTATTTGGTAACATGATGGTGCCTTGCAAGTCCCTCTTTGGCAAACAGAGTTACTTGTATGCCTAACCTGACTTCTGCATGGATCTGGTCCAGCCTACCACTTTTTGTAAGACCTATTTAATACATAAAACACTAGATTCATGACCAGACTAGAATGGCTAGCAGGAAAGGGGCTGTGCAGCAAGTTGTCTGGAATTGGGAGAGGACAAGGTAATGAAAAGTGCTTTACATTGCGTTTTATTACCGTAAATCACACACAGCAATGGAGACCTGTTGCACTCCCCACCAATGTGTGAATAGTACCCGACCAGGAAGGTAAGAAGTGATCTAAGACACTATTTAATTTAATTCTTTATTGTGATTTTTGGCTGATACTAGTCAACCTTACCCAATCTTAAAAATTACACTACAATTGACAATCCATTAAACGAGTAGTAAAACAACATTAAAAAAACTTTTACATATATTACATACAAGTGATCACTTGACAGCTCATCATTTTTTTATTTTATTGAAAACTATTTTAGTTGAAATACATCAACTTTTTCAATTATTACAGAATAAATATTGGTAGCACTTGTATATCTTTTGTATTTGATATTAGATCACAATATAGATTATTACATTCTATAAAGGTCTAGAGCAAATTTATTACAAAATAAAAACATTGGATTAAAACAACACATTGCATAAAGCAGATAATGATTCAAAATTTAAGAGGCAATCAGCTTGCCTAATTTTCTAGGATTTTGTCATGGAAGATAATACACACATGTTGTAGAATCGAAGGTTAAACATCTAAATAACAGTCTTCTTATAACAGAGGTTGTATATTATACGTATTTTGCAACTATTAAAACCAACAGTAAAATTATTCCATCTGGATTGTCTAGCATCTAAACTAAGCATGTATTTATCAAGCTTAAAAGAAAAAAGAGGCGTGATCCATATCTTAAAATTTGTGTTTTTGATCTGTATCTCATGTATGTTTTTTCAGATAAAGTTTCGAGTGATGCATTGTCATGCGACCGACCGCATGGAGATTGTGGCGACGGTTCCGTTGGAGTGGCCATTAGGATGGTACACTTTTTCTCCTCTTGCATGGGTAGCGGTCTAGTCATTTGCATGTTTCTTACGTTGTGAAGTCGCTGTTGCCGGAAGACTTACTCCGCGTCTTCCCGGCGAACAGCGCGTTGCATCTTTGAGTTTCACTCGTTTACTTGGTTGCTGTATGCTAGTTGTTGCCTTCTACCTGTCTCCCTACAGTCATTCCCTGGCGGCTACCGTCACTCTCTCCTCTCGCTCCCTTCCCTCGGAGTATTTTCCTCCGGACTCCTTTTTTCCTTTTTCTAGACGTACCTATTTTTTCCCCCGTCATGTCCTTGCTCTGCTTTGTTACCATTGTTCCCGTCTCAATTAGTTACCTTCACCGGCCCTCCTCGGACTGCCTTCAAACTCAGCATTCTCCTTCCGCTCTCCAAGACCATCAAAGGTTTTCTTTTAGACTTTGGCTTTTTCCCCTATTTTCAACCGCCTTCGGTGACGGGGCCACAGAGGCCACCGTTTACTAGCGGCTGCTGTGGCTTCTCACCGCGGTTGGGATACAGCCTCCAACGACCACCAGTACTGAGAAGCTCCCAGATACTCCACAGACTCAAGTTCATCAGGTGAGGAGTCGGAGGAGTGAAGTGGGACCGACGAGTTGGATTATCAGAGTGACAGTACTGACAGTTTGCAATGCCAAACAATGGCTACTCCCGAGCAAATCCAAGAACTCGTTGGGGCCATACAGAAACTTTCTCAGGATGTCCAAATGATGAAGGTGGAGAATCAGACATTGCAACATATCTCTCAAGAGGTACAGAACCTAAAGGCTGAAAATGTTGTACTCAAACAACTAATGACCACAAGAGAGAAGCCCCAGGTACCTGAACTACCCCCGATGCCATTGTCCTCCGGCAAGTTTGACGGATCCTCAAAGAGGGTGGGAGAATGACTCGACTCCTGTAAGCTGTATTTCACATACAGACCCGTCCTCTTTGCCACCAGCAAGGCTAGAGTAGGATTTATGGTATCAAATATGGTGGGCAACGCTTTGTCCTGGGTTAGCCCGTTAGCCATAGAGGATGCTCCCGCCCTCCAGGACTACGAAGAATTTTGCACCTTAATAAGGCAGACCTTTGAGCGTCCCGAGATCACGTATGCAGCTTGTGAAAGAGATACTGGATGCTCATCAGGGTTCTATGGAGTTCTTGTCTTACATCTCTCATTTCAAGGCTTTAGATGCCCAGGCAGGTTGGCCAGAAAAAGCTCAGTATGCGATTTTCTGAAGGGGTCTAAAGGAAGACATCAAAGATGAGCTTGCCCGCATGCCGAGACCCCTGACTCTCGCAGAACTGTTCGTCGCGGTTCTCCAGATTAAACACTGCTTGACTGAACGAAAGAATGAAAGGCGCAAATACAAGAATCGGCTGTTTTTCGAGGATACTCTACCAATTGTCCTTTCCTCTTCCTCCACTCACCCGAAAGAGGAGCCGATGCAGATTGAGATGACCAGAGGACCCCTTATCAACGAAGAGAGACGTTGCCATCGAGAAAAAGGATTGTGCGCATATTGTGCATCAGAGAAGCATTCTATGGCAAACTGTGAGGAGTTAACAGTACGCAGGTCGGGAAACAGACATCCTCGGAGTTGAGAGGGACCAACTACCGGGGATTTCAAATTACTTCCCTCCCTACGTTTCGCTTGCAATATCCTCTCCTACAAAAAACAGTTCGGAAGATTCCCGTCTCATGGTGATTGGGGTTCAATTGTACATAAAAGGAAGGTGGGAGGAGGCTTTGGCCCTACTCGATTGCGGTGCAGCCAGAAATTTTGTGGATGTCCATTGGGCTACCAATATGGGAATCCCACGCCTTGAAAAACCTGAAAACCAGAAGGTGGAAGGGGTTGATGGTACCCCCCTATCTTCCGGCCCAATTACACACTCGACTGGGGCATTACAACTCAGGATCTTTCAACATTCGGAGATGATTACCTTTGACATCATACGGGCTGCCCACTTTCCGATTATCCTGGGAATTACTTGGCTTCGCCGTCACAACCCAAGGATAGATTGGACCAACAATTACCTGGCGTTTGAGTCAGAATACTGCAAGAAACTGTGTGGTTCACATAGATGCACTGTGAATATTCAAACTACAAATTCAACACCGACTCAGTTAAGAATTCACTCCTTTCCAACAGAATAGCTTCGCTATCAACAAGTATTCCAAGAGCAGCCCACATTGGAGCTACCACCACATAGACCAGAAGACTGCGCGATTGACTTGATTCCTGGAGCCTTGGTACCATTTGGGTGCACGTTTTCTCTCTCAAACACCGAATGGCAAGCACTTCGGTCATATTTAGACAGCCATCTGCAAAATGGACTCATCCAGCCCTCTAAATCCCCTGCAGGGGCGCCGCTGTTTTTCATTCTCCAACGGGACTCCACGGATTTAAGACCTTGCATTGATTTTCGAGGACTTAACAAGGTCACCATACGGGACAGGTATCCAATGCCGCTCATTTCCGATATATTGGAGATAGTGCAAGGAGCCAAGATCTTTACCAAACTTGATTTACGGAGTGCGTACCATCTCCTCCGTGTTCGAGAAGGAGACGAGTGGAAGGACACATTTCGCACCCTGTTCGGGTTATATGAATATCGGGTAATGCCCTTTGGACTAGTTAACGCGCCAGCCATCTTCCAAAGGTTCATGGACCGCTTGTTCTCAGACATGATGTTTGTCTCGGTTGTAATCTATTTGGATGATATCCTTATTTTATCTAAGGATCCTAAACAACATGTTACCCATGTCTCAGAAGTACTGAGCCACCTTCAAGACAATCATTTACGGGCCAAACTGGAAGAGTGTGTCTTTGGGGTTAACACCATACCCTATTTGGGATACATCCTTTCTCATGAAGGAGTAGCTATGGACGAACGGAAAGTAACTGCCATTCTGAAGTGGCCATCGCCAGATTCCGTGAAAGAGGTCCAAAGATTCCTGGGGTTGGCTAACTACTACCGCAGGTTCATTCAGAACTTCTCTGAGGTAGTACTTCCAATCACGTGTCTCCTCAAGACGAGCTCTTCTCCATTCCAATGGTCGCCGAAGGCAGAGGAAAGTTTCACCCATCTCAAAACTCTCTTTTGTTCTGCTCCAATTCTCAGGCATCCCCTCCAATCCCAACCCTTCATCGTCAAAACAGAGGCCTCAGCAGCAGCCATTGGGGCTGTTCTTCAAACCTTCGAAGGCATAGAAAATCCCATAGCCTATTTATCGAAGACCTTAACGGCAAGCCAAAAAAATTATTCAGTTCTAGAAAAAGAACTGTTGGCGATGAAACAAGCTCGTGAGACCTGGAAACATCTACTCCAAGGAGGAAGCCACCCATTTACCATTCGCACAGCCCACAAGAACCTTAAAGTCCTAGAGTCAATGGAATGCGTAAACTCCAGACAGGCTCGGTGGGCACATTATTTGGCTCAGTTTGACTTTCACATTACCTACGTTCCAGGAAGTCAGAACATTCTGACCGACGTCCTGTCTAGGAAAGAGGTTGATAAAACTCTAACATCGGACCCACAGCGTATGTTCCCTGATCACATCCACATAGCCACGGTTAACACTTTTCTACAGCAAGTCAGACAAGCCACTGCGATGGAACAACCTGTAGTTCCCAAAGATTTCCAGATGAAGGAGGGGTTCTGGTTCAGAGGACATCAACTCTACTTACCCACCGACAATCTCCGCAAAAGAGTCATCTACCTTTGTCATGACACTAGCACTGCTGGACATAGAGGAGTGTCAGGAACTCTAGACCTCGTTCAGCGTTCATATTTCTGGTTCCAAATGCGGAAGGACGTGAGCGATTACGTTCTGAAATGTCCAGTTTGCGCTCAAGCTAAGTACCATCCCGGCAAACCTATAGGACTACTGGAACAGTCCATAGCTCCTTCACGTCCTTGGAGCATTGTCACCACTGACTTTATAGTCAATTTACCACCTTCGGATGCATGCACGTGTATCATGGTGACAGACATTTTCTCCAATATGGCACATTTCTCTCCACTACCTAAAATACCCTCAGCGGAGGAGATGGCACAGGTCTTTCTTCGCGATGTTTTTCGTATACACGGAGTACCGGACAAGATTATCTCCGATAGAGGTCCACAGTACACCTCTAAATTCTGGAAGGCCATGTGCCATCACTTAGGCATTTATTTATTTTTATTTGCATTTGTTAAGCGCGCTTGCAGCCCATAAGGCATCGAGGCGCTGTTACAGAGGATACGAAAACTTAGGATTACAGACAGGTGCCAGGAGGGCTCTTAGTTACAGATTAGTAGGCATATATGCAGTGGACGATACAGGTTCAGGTTAAACAAAGAGTCTAGTTTTGATAGCCTTACGGAAGGCTAGGTGGGATTGAATGAGTCTTAGGTGAGGTGGCAGAGCGTTCCAGTGCGTGGCTGCTAGGGTGGGGAAGCTAGAGCCACCAGCGCGCACTTTCCGAGTAGTAGGCGTGACGATTGTGTTGGCATAAGGGGACCTGAGAGGTCTCTTGGCTGTGTGCCTAGTAATTCTGTTGGTCAGGTAAGGAGGGGCAAGTTCATGTAGGCATTTGTGTGTGAGGGCAAGAGTTTTAAAAACAATTCTCTCTTTGACAGGGAGCCAGTGTGCTTGCCTTCTGATTTCGGAGATATGGTTTCTTCTAGAGGTACCGGTAGCTGCCCTAAGCGCATTGTTCTGGGCTAGCTGCAGTTTGGCCAGGTTTTTGCTAGATGTCCCCACGAGAAGGGCATTACAGTAGTCAAGTCTTGACCCGATAATTGCCCTGGCAATCGTGAGGCAATTTTGACGGGCCAAGAAGGGCCTGGCTGCGTTGAGGACTTTGGAGTAGTAGGCTGAGGATGCAGCGATAGCATTGACCTGTTTATCCATGGACAGGTCGGAGTCAAGGTAGACTCCGAGTGTCTTAACATGGTTCGAGACCTTGATTTGAATGTTATCAATGGAGAAGGAGGCGTACTGATCTCCGAGGTTACCCAGAGTGAAGGGTGACCCAATGAGGAGGAGTTCTGTCTTTTCGCTGTTGAGGCACAGCCAATTCTCCGCCATCCAGGATTGGATGGTAGTGTAGATAGAGGTGAGGGTGTTGGAATCTGCTAGGTAATCGCCCGTGAGTGGGATCAGTACCTGCGTATCGTCAGCATAGTTGGTATAAGAAATACCAAGGGCATCCAAGATGCTAAACAGGGGCCTTGTGAAGAGGTTATAGAGTGTTGGGGCGATACAAGATCCCTGGGGGACACCGCAAGTGAGGAGGCTAGGGGTGGCGGCGGCAGCTTCAGAAAAGACTTTCATGGCCCTTTCTTGGAGAAAGGAGGTGATCCACTGGCAGGCTTTCGGGGAGAAGTTGGCTTGGGTGGCTAGGTGGTGACACAAGGTGTTGTGGTCAACCAGATCGAACGCAGCAGAGAGATCCAGGAGCAGAAGGAGGGCAGGTTTGCCTACATCTCTGAGGTCATCCATTTGGTTCTTTAGATCTAGGAGGGCCGTCTCAGTGCCATGTCGGGGGCGGAACCCAGATTGCCGCAGGCCGAGGAGACGGTTGTCCTCTAAGAACTTTTGGACCTGCAGGTAGGCTGCTTTGTCCAGGATTTTGAGCAGGAATGGTACAGTTGTGATGGGCCTGTAGTTCCCCGGGACGGTTGGGTCGAGTGAGGGTTTCTTGAGGAGTGGGCGTACCCACGCTTCCTTGAGTCCTGATGGTACATGGCCTGATTGGAAGGAGGAGTTGATAAAGGCTGTAAGGAAGGGGGCGAGAGTATGTGCGGAGTCTTTGATGAGGCTGGCTGGGCAGGCATCACCTTTACAATTGGAGGGTTTGATAGAGTTGAGCAGGGTGATGACCTCTTGCTCAGTGATGTCTTTGAATTCGAACATCGGGGATGATGTGGACTTGATGGGTGGCTTAGCGTGGAAGTTCGCTATAATATGAGAAAGGGCTTTTTGGTGGCCACGAATTTTTGTTTGGAGGGTGTTGAGCTTCTCTAGCATGGCAGATTGAATGCTGTTGCACCACTTGTCATCTTTGATAACTGAGGAGGGGGGGGCAGATGGTTTTTCCAGTTCCCTGAAGATTGTGAATAGTTCCTTAGATCCTGACTTGGCGTCGGAGATCCTGGCGTTGAAAGAGGCGGCCTTTGCCAGTGTGATGTTAGTCTTGTAAGATTTGGATATGGCTTTGAATTTCTGCTTAGTGGCTTCAGAGGGGTTTGTTTTCCAGGAGGATAGTGCAATCCTCTTTTGCGCACGTTGGTCAAGGAGTTCTTTAGAGAACCATGAGTTAACATGTTTGGCTTTCTTAGCTTTTTTGAGAGTCAGGGGGGCAATGGCGTCCACGGCTGACGTGATGACATCCTTGAAAGTGTCAGCTAAGGTGTCAGGGTTATTAGATGAAGGTGCCTGAAGGGCTGGGTTAAGGAGGTAGGGTGCTAGGGTCTCGACTGTGAGGAGGCGTGAGCTCCTGGCATAAGTGGCGAGGCTTGGTGATGGCGGAGAGAGAGCCACTTTTCTGGTTCCGAGGTTGAATTGGATGTAATGGTGGTCAGACCAGGGGATAGGGGTATTGGCTGTGATGAGAAGGGAGCAGTTGTGATGACTGATCCAGTCAAGGGTGCGCCCTTTGATGTGCGTGGGGTCAGAGATGGAATGCACAAAGCCGATGTTGGAGAGTGCCTTCTTGAGGTGTTTCGCTGGGGAGTCTTTAGGGTCATTCAGCCCTAGGTTGAGGTCACCAAGGAGTAGAACCTGAGAGGTCTTTTTGATGTTGTGAGACAATGCAGGGATAAGGGTGTCATGGAAGTCCATACATGGGCCGGGGGGTCTGTATACAATGTGCATGGATATGGTGCAGTTGGGCGAGACATTGATTTTTAGCGGGAGGTAGTCACTGTTGCTGTCAAGGATGCCTTCAGCTACTCTGATGGTAAGGGTGTCCCTTGCGATGAGGGCAACGCCTCCACCTCTCTGAGAGGTGCGGTCTTTCCTGAAAATGGAATATCCAGGTGGGATGGCGAGTGATAAGACTGGGCCTGAGCTTTCATTCAGCCAGGTTTCAGTAAGGATGAGGAGGTCGAGCTTGTTGTTTATGATCAGGTCGTTGATGTCAAGGGCGTGAGCTGGTATGGAACGGGCATTAAGCAGGGCGCAGCTTAGCATGTAGTCATGGGGAGGCGTGGGGATAAGTGGGCTGGTGGGTGAAGATAGAGGGTCAGAGGTACTAGGTAGTGTGGTCATGGGGGCGGCAACAGTAGGATGAATAGGCACAGAAACATCATTAAGCTGCACAATATCATGTGTGGTCATGGGGGCGGCAACAGTAGGATGAATAGGCACAGAAACATCATTAAGCTGCACAATATCACGTGTGGTCATGGGGGCGGCAACAGTATGCGCTACAAGCAAGGGTGCAGTAGGACTGAAGGGCGAAGGTTGAGGGGCAAAGTTAGAGTTCATGGTCGGGTTGGTGGTTGCGAAGTAATGTTTGTTGACAGGACCCTTGATGATGAACTTTTGTGCCGTGGCAGAGCACGTGTAAGCTGGCCGCTGGCTTCTTGTGCCCAACCTAACATTACGGTAACCCAAGGTCGGGGTAGAACTGATGGGGTTGGTGGGCTGAGTGCGGGACCGTAGTCGTGCATTCCTGCTGTGGTACAGTAGAGGGCGTGTGTTTGCTAGCAAGGTAGGCGCACAAGAAGGTTGTAGCATGGGGGCATTAGTGCTAATGGCCTTACCTTGTGCAGGTTTAACAAAGCGTGAGGGCGCCAGCTGCGCCATCGAGCAGCTGAGAGCTGCAGAGAGAGAATGCGGCCTTGTCCTTTGGCCTTCTCCGGCTGGCGGCTTCGCCTGGCGGCGGTTCTCCTCTCCCTTTAAAGCGGGAGAGGAGGGGCTGCGGGCTCCTACACGCGAGTCACGTGACTCGGCTCCGGCAGTCGTGTTGTCTGTTGCCATGGTGCACAGACGGTGGATGTGTATTCCAGCTGGGGGCTCGTGTTCTGCGATGGCGGCATGGGCAGGAGGGGCTCGTCCTCGTGGAGGGGCTCGTCCTTCGTGGCTGCAGGGGGATGTCTGCGAAGTTCTCACTCGCAGCGGAGCTGCAGAGAGAGAATGCGGCCTTGTCCTTTGGCCTTCTCCGGCTGGCATAGAAAGAGCACTCTCTTCAGGGTTTCACCCTCAGACTAATGGTCGAACTGAGAGGACAAACGCTACCCTGGAACAGTACTTAAGATGTTTCTGCAATCAACAACAAGACAACTGGGTAGCTGTCATGATGCCTGCCCCCGGGAAGGCAGACCAGGCCCAGCAACCCCGGAAGCAGGCATCATGCCGTTTGGAGCATGTCCAAAAACCCCAGTTAGGGGCTGTTTGGGTGCAGTCCTGGCACCTATGGCGCCAGGCTCATAAGGATAAAATCAGTCCTGGCGCCATGGGCGCCAGGCTCATTTCAGAAAACCTACCTAATGCAGACCATGCTGCACGAAGCCACAAGCCAAATGGGGCTTAGGAGGGACTATTTTACCTAAGGGACTACTTTTTTCTCGGGTGGGGGCTGTGGAAGAATACTTACCTGGGACTTCTTCCTAGGCTATTTAAACCACGCCCAGACAGCCACACGTGCTTCGCGTTATTCTGCATTCGGCAGCGTAACGCTCACCGTGCCTCCAGAATCTTCCAGTCTTCAGCCACGCCCGCTTCAGTCCTGGACCACCTGGAAACGAGGAGAAGAGGTTCAAACTTGAAACCTTACCTGAATTCTTGAACCATCGCGCCGTCGATCTTGAAGATGGAGTCATCGCACGCGCATCGTCATGCACCTCGCAGCGCCGCGCTGTACTCGCCATCCAGTGCAGCTTTTCCTCACTCCATCGCGGACTCTGCATTTCCAAACCGCTCTCCGATATCTAAGGGGACAAGAAAAGACAGGTGAGCACGGGAATGCAAAAGGGCAATACAAGCTACCCCCAAAGACTACCTGATTTACCGCAGGGGGTACTCACCTCATATCGGGTCGGCGCAGTTAACTCTGCATCATCGCCGTACCCCGGCCCCTAAGGGGAAAACCACTATAGACTTACCTGACTCTCACCAACTGCCCTTTGGACTCTTCGTGGTGGTTAAGTCGGCAACCTACAAGGAATCGGAAAGAGTGAAGGTCAGACATTTGAACTCTTACAAACTATTGGATCCTAGAGTCAATACTGGACCTCACCAATTCCTCCATGCCAGTGAAGTAACTGGTCGTCTACGCGCCCCTGCGCCCGATGCAGGATGGAGAGCTCACCTTTCTAAACCATCAGGAGAGAACAAGAGGGAACATCGGGAGTGGTCAGTGGGCAGACAATGGGAGTGGAAGGTGGGTTAACGCTCGAATTACGGGAGGTTAATTCCCTTTCTCCTTTGCAGAAAGATATTCATACGAGCCGACAAACGAAGTAAGTGGGGGTGTCCAGTCAGTCATCTCGGCTCTACGTGGCACCAGGCCAGTCCAGATTGACGTCCCCGTGGGAACCAGGTGAGCGGAACAGTAGCGCTTATTCCCACTGCAGAGTTTGCCTATAATAACGCTAAACACTCTAAGATGTCTCCGTTCTATTGCAACTATGGTTTACACCCACAAATCATCCTTCCGGTGGCTCAAGTACAGTCACAGCTTCCAGGCATAGAAACTATCCTAACTACTATTCAGGAAGCCCATTCAGGGGCCTCTTCTAGTCTGAAGGACACCGCCATATCTAACAAGAAACAAGCAGATGCACACCGTCAGCTGGGCCCAGATTGGAAGGTTGGGTCATAGGTTTGGTTATCCACCAAATACCTCCCTCGATGGACGCATCCCTCCAAGCTGTCTCCCTGATATCTGGGGCCATTTCCCATCCTTGCCAAAATTAACCGTCTCTTACAAATTACATCTTCCACACAATCTGAAACACATTCACCCGGTGTTTCATGCTTCTCTACTCAAACCCATCTTTCCATCTCATGGGCACTCCATCTCGAACCATACTCATCTGCGAGCCACTTCTGAAAAAGATGAATATGAGGTTTCCCACATCTTCGATTCTAGATACCATAAGGGGAGATTAGAATATTTGATTAGATGGAAAGGATACCCTAGCTCAGAAGACTCATGGGAACCTTTGTCACATATTCATGCCCCGAGACTGCTCTGAAGATTTCACACCTTTCACCCGGGCAAGCCGGGGGGAGTCTCCTTCAGACGGGGGCATACTGTCATGCGATCGACCGCATGGAGATTGTGGCGACGGTTCCGTTGGAGTGGCCATTACACTTTTTCTCCTCTTGCATGGGTAGCGGTCTAGTCTTTTGCACGTTTCTTACGTTGTGACGTCGCTGTTGCCGGAAGACTTACTCCGCGTCTTCCCGGCGAACAGCGCACTGCAACTTTGAGTTTCACTCGTTTACTTGGTTGCTGTACGCTTGTTGTTGCCTTCTACTTGTCTCCCTCCAGTCTTTCCCTGGCAGCTACCGTCGCTCTCTCCTCTCGCTCCCTTCCCTCTGAGTATTTTCCTCCAGACTCCTTTTTTCCTTTTTCTAGACTTACCTATTTTTCCCAATCATCTCCTTGCTCTGCTTTGTTACCGTTTTTCCCGTCTCAATTGGTTACCTTCACCGGCCCTCTTCGGACTGCCTTCAAACTCAGCATTCTCCTTCCGCTCTCTAAGACCATCAAAGGTTTTTTTTAGCCTTTGGCTTTTTCCCCTATTTTCACCCGCCTTCGGTGACGGGGCCACAGAGGCCACTGTTTACTAGCAGCGCTATGGCTTCTCACCGTGGTTGGGATACAGCCTCCAATGACCACCAGTACAGAGAAGCTCCCAGATACTCCACAGACTCAAGTTCATCAGGTGAGGAGTCAGAGGAGGGAAGTGGGACCGAAAAGTTGGATTATCAGAGTGACAGTATTGACATGCATGGTTTAAGTAAAGGTATTGGTTTCATGTAGGTTCAAGGCTTGAAGAAACTGTATTGTGGCAATATACAAGGATGTGTTATTGGAATTGAATATGTGAGTCCACATCTGATGTTTAGTTAGTAACTTAAAATTAAGATGTTTGTAATAGGCCATCTTGCATTGATCGACTAATGACACACTCTGTTGTAAGATGCAGAAGAGTTTCTTGTTGTTCAGGTATATTACAAAATCTACATAAAGTCTCTGTATTTAGATTTTTAGTCAAAAAATTTACTTTTGTTGGCCATAGATTCATGCAAAAGCGCAAAAATAGATTAGCGAAAACTAGGTCTGGAAATTTTAATATATAAGCTGGAGTTTGGTGCATTGGTTTTGCTCCTGCTTTGAAATGGGTGCCATGATTGCAGGAGGTCCAGGTGGTTATCCATTCATAATACCAGAGTGTCTTCTTTGCCTTATCTGGTGATTGCAGTAGTAGTTCTAACGAGTTGTCTGCTTCAGTGAGGATCGGCTGACATTGTTTTTCCATATCTGGATAGAGGAGGGTAGATCTGAGAGCATAGCTAGTTTTAACGCTATGCAAAGATTGTTCTCCCCCTTTCCAGCAAGACAACATTTTCTATACATGGCTAACAATTGCCAAGATACTATCGCTTTTAGGGATATTAAGCCCAGCTCAAATTTCATAAGAGATATAAGTATACTGAGGGGCAGTGCCATGATTGTCTTCCAGAAGGCACCTTCTAGTATATCCCAGCACAGAGAATTAGATGGAGATAGGAAATTATGGGAATGACCTTCTGTTTATCACCGGTTTGTAGGAAAATTGTCGTTATTTCCGCTGAATTGCTTTGCCTTGAGTTGCAAGATATTTCATCCTGTTTTTAAGCTGTAGCTTGTATGGATAGTCAGAGGGGTGTGTATTTAGATTTACCCCAAGATATTTGTACTGGGATATTTGATTCAATGGGATATCGCAGAGCAACCACTTTATTTAAAATCAACAATATTGAAAAGCTCAATTCAGCACAACTTCTTTCAATACATTAATTCAATATATTCAGAGGATAATGACCATAGTACATAAAATAGTCCCCAGAGTAACTATACATCCCCTGAATCACTTAATAAAAGACATCAAACATTGCTAATTATCTTGGCTTGTGCTAGTAATTTTAGTGATGCTATTGTTAAACGTTTCTTCAATCTTGTCAGTCTCAAAAATATTTCCTCCTTATTCGCATAATTGAGGTTCCCAAAAAATCTTTTCAAAAAAGGTATTGGTGTAATACATCTAATGTTTTAAATTCAACTAAATGTGTTCCCGATTTTGGAGCATACTTTGTCTATTGCATAGTGTACAACTGCCCTCTACATTTATCTGCTTTTCCCTGAGAGTGAGGTCCTGTTTCCACCCTCCTGGCCATCTGTTTTCCTGCACATGTGGAGTTTGTGCGTGGCTGCTGACCATTCCATTAGGTAGGGCCTTTTCTGTGTGCATTGCTGCACCTCCAGGGGAATTATTGAACCTGAAAAATCGAAATTTGAAAAAAAAGAAATGTGCATAGAATTCTTGGAAAGGACCGTTTTATTTGGCATTTTCATTGTGCTGCCATTTTTTGAGCCTTTTGATACCTTGACCTGCCTTAGTATTTTGAGAGCACAAGTTTTCCCACTATTGCCTGCTTATTTGACTGTTTTTTGGCCCTTCCAAGATGGCCGCCATGGTTTTCTTTGTTGTGTAGGCAGGCTGTGCCGAAACACCTCTCCCTCTGCAGCACTCCCACTGGTTGCGGAGTGTTTTCTTGCATCCAAACAGGAACCGGTAGGCTCAGCAAAGTTCCACTTATAAGGCCCCTGTCTGCTCCCTGTCCGCTTCCGGAACGCTAATTGGGGTCCTCCCTGTACCTTAACCACAATGATGCTGCCATCTCAATCCTCTAAGAAATCCGGACTGCCTTGACTTTGCCTCCTCCAGAAATATGGGTTAGTTCCCTCTTTATGGATTCACTCCTACCACCTTTGACTATCACTGTTCTTTCTGCTTGTTACTCCCATGTTGTCATCCTGATGCGCAGTGCTTCCTAAAACCCTTTGTTAACATCTGAATCCAAGATTGAAAAGTCAAATCTTGCTGTTTTTGCTTTGTCCTAAAAAGTCAAATCTTGCTGCCCATTGCGGAAATCTCTGTATTTTGCTTGTATACTGATGCTGCTCTGTAACTTGCCAGCCCAGTGACCTCACCACTCTTTTGTCCCACACCTACCTGCCTTAGCCCCTCCCCCCAGTTTCTCCATCCTCTCCTCACTTCCACCCCCATGGCGCTTTCCGTTTCTATCTTTTCCAACTGCTTCTCCATTGACTATCCTTCCCTTCTCACCAAGTCTGGTAGGAAGAAGTTCAAAAAGGATATCTTGGCCTCTAACCCTGGTCTTCCTATCGCTGACACCTACTCCAATTCTTCCTCCAGACAGACCCTCACCGACATCCCCTTTGTTGTTCCTTCGCCAGATCTATGGACTCCTCATATGATCTCTGTGCTCTGTCCTATCTCCTCCTCTCCCATTAATGATGGCACTTGCTTGGAAGTTCTCATGGCTTCCCTCAACTCCTCTAAAGTTATCATTAATGTCTACCAAAATGGCACTGTCATGGTCCAAGGCCCTCAGGCCAATCTCCTCCTCTTTGAGGCGCTTCCCTCGCCTCACCAATTTCCTCTCATCTCCTGACGTCCCTCCTCTCCCCCCTTGGCTACCTTGCCCTCTCTCCTCATCCTCTGCACCTCCTAGGGCTCTTTCTCCTCCTCAGGACGTACCTCCGATCTGTTCCCCTCCCCGGAAGGCCTTTATGGCTGGCAACCTTTTCATATTGCCATTTCTAAACTCTCGCTCCGCTGTCAAACACTCCTCTGACATCTGCCACCTCCTTGAAGAACTAGACCTTGATGTCCTTGTCTTACTGAGACATGGTTCACGGCCAGCTCTGTCACAAGCTTTGACACTCTCCTCCCTGATGGCTACAAGATCCTCTCCGCACCCAGATCCTCCCGGTCTGGTGGGGGGGTAGCCCTGATCTTTCCCGAGTGGATTCCTGCCTCTATCATTCCCACTCAGACCTACTCCTCTTTTGAATGCCTTGTCTGTAGGCTTTCTCTCTCACCTACCCATTCTCTTACTGTGGCTACCATTACCGACCTACTGGTCAAATCACCTCATTTCTCTCTTAGTGGGCGGACCTCTCCTCCTCCCTCCTGGCTTCTACCACTCAACTCCTCCTCCTCGGTGACCTCAATATACATCGACTCTCCTTGTTCCTCCTCTGTACTCTTCCATGACCTCTGCGGCGACTCCTTCCTGTCCATCCTCCCCTCTGGCCTGACTCACTCTGCAGGGTACACACTCGATTTCTTGATCTCCTCTGACCGCCCCCTCTCCATCCCTCTGAGAACTCCCCTCTCCTGGAGCGATCACTCCCTCCTCTCATCTCTCCCTCTCTTCCCCCCCAAGCCAAGCCTAGCCCAACACTGCCACCTACCTTCTCGGACATCCGGCCCATGAAGCGTTTGTCAGTTGAGGCTTTTGATACCACTTTCTCCACCCCTCCACCTCTGGCTTTCTTACATCCTGACACAGCCCTGTCTCTGCTCTACTCTTCAATTTCTGATACTCTTGACGCTCTTGCCCCTGTCATGAGGATCCGTTTGAAGTCCAAAGCCAAGTGCAATTCCTGGTACGACTCTGACCTAGCTACACTTAAACGTAAGTGTAGGGCAGCTGAGAGGAAATTGAGGGCTTCCTGTTTATCCTCTGACAAACTGGCCTGTCGCCTGCTACAAAGGCAATACCGACTCTGTTCTCACCAAGAAGAGAGTCCACATTCAAGCTTGTGTCTCTGCAGCATCTAACAACTCTGCCAAACTCTTTAAAATCTGCAAGGAGCTGGCCAACACTGCTGCAGTCTCTACCCCTCCTGTTGCCTTCCAGGCTCTTTGCAATGCTCTTGCCTCTCACTTCATTAAAAAGAAACAGTATATCCTGCCCACCCTCTCCACTCCCACACCTCCTCTCCCCTCTCCATCTGCGCTTGTTGACCCTCTTTTAGCCACCCCCACCATCCTTCTCATCCTTTCCTCTTTTCTCCCCTGACGAGGTCGCTAGACAAGTCCGATCTATGAAAGCCTCGTCAAAGCAGGTTCATCCCTGTTCCTCTAAAACCATCAAGGACCACATTGACATCCTCGCTCCGGCCCTTGCTGATTTTTGCAACCACTCCTTTGCCTCAAGATCCTTCCCCTCCCATCTGATGCACTCCCTTGTGCATCCTCTTCTCAAGAAACCCACAGCTGATCCTTTGTGTCCAGCAAACTATCGCCCAATTTCCATTACTCCCTTTCTGGGCAAACTCCTGGAAAAGTTGGCCATCTCTCAGCTTAACCTTCATTCCAATTCTGTTGGCTGTCTCCATGACCGCCAGTCTGGCTTCAGAGCTGCCAGAAGCCCGGAAACTGCTCTCCTGAACATCTGTGAAGATCTGCTCTCCAACCTTGACTCTAACATTCCCTCTGTCCTCATCCTCCTCGATCTCTCTACTGCCTTTGACACGATCAACCATACCATCCTGCTCAACCGTTTCTATGAAAACCTGGGTATCACTGATCAGGCTCCAGCATGGCTGACCTCTTTCCTCTCTAATCGACCCTCCCAGGTCCAACTTGGGTCCTTGCTATCATCTATCCTCATCTCTACCTGTGGTGTTCCCCGGGGGGGGGTCTAACCTCTCGCCCTGGCTTTTCAACCAATACCTGGCAACTCTCGCCCACTGCATTGCCATTTTCTGCTCAGATTTTCAGTGCTACGCTGACGACACTCAACTCGTTTTCAGGCTGCCCTCGGCCACCTCCTCTCCCTCTCATCTCTGATTGCCTAACTGCCATTCAAGATTGGTGTGCCGCTAATGATCTTTGTCTGAATGCAAGCAATACGGAGAGCCTCCTCATCGACACACCTTCACCATCCTTTCTCCTCACTCTCTGGCCAGCTTCCCTCGGCCCCCCTCCTGCCCCCATCTGAGAGGCTAAGAACCTCAGGGTCATCTTTGACTCCACCCTTTCCTTCTCCGCCCACATCTCTGAGGTCTCTAAAAAAGTCAAACTTCCTACTGCACCTCCGCAGAGGTACTCTGCCTTTCCTCTCCTTCCCCCAGAAGCTCATGGTATCCCAAGCTGTGGTTCGCTCTAGGTTGGACTATTGTAACAGCCTCTTTCTAAATCTACCTGCCTCTACTCTCTGCCCTCTGCAACTAATTCAGAACAGGACTGCAAGACTTGTCCTTGGCCTCAAGCCCTGGGATCGTATCTCTCCAGCTCTGAAATCTCTCCATTTGCTCCCAGTGGATGCAAGGATTAAATTCAAAACCCTCTGCATTGTCCACAAGGCTTTCTGGGGCCTGGGTCCAAAATACCTTCAGCTATCTTTCCACAAATACCTCCCCTCTCGAGCTCTTCGTTACTTTACCTCTAATTCCCTCAGGGTCAGTCGTTTTTCAAAGAAACGAGCTGGGGGTAGATCTCTGTCTTCAGCTGGGGCCTCCCTCTGGAACAGCGGAGGAGGGGGGAGCAGGGTAGAAGAATCAAGCAAAACAGGCAACACCTGTGTGCGAGAAGGGTGGGGGGCACAAAGGAATTGCCCTTTTCTTGTCTGCCCTTCGCTTCGGACGCCTGGGCAAGAGACGCCCATGATCTAAGATCCACTTCCACCTGCTCCCCATTAGCAAAGGAAAAGTGGCTGGAGGGCTCCTTAAGTATGGAAAAAAGGGGCAACCAGGAAGGCACCAGGTGGGCGGGGCTTGCTAAGTGGGGAAAAGAGCAGCAACTTGGAAGGCACCAGGTGGGCGGAGCTTAGGCCAGGTGACCTAGAACCACTTGCACCTGCTCCCCATCAGCAATGGAAAAGAGGCTGGAGGGCCCCTTAAGTAGGGAAAAGAGCAGCAACCAGAAGGCAGCAGGTGGGCGGGTCTTGCTAAGTGGGGAAAAGAGCGGCAACCTGGAAGGCACCATGTGGGCGGGGCTTAGGCCAGGTGACCTAGATCCACTTGCACCTGCTCCCCATCAGCAAAGGAAAAGAGGCTGGAGGGCTCCTTAAGTAGGGAAAAGAGTGGCAACCAGGAAGGCACCAGGTGGGCGAGGCTTAGGCCAGGTGACCCCGATCCACTTGCACCTGCTCCCCATCAGTTAATCATTCAGTTGATTCCTCGGCCATTATAGTACTCACCTATCCCTCAAAGGGGAGAAAAAGGGTTTAGTGATATTCGGAAGCAGGGCATTCCTTGTGTGGAGGACAACATCTCGTGGTCAATACAGTAGCCCCCCTTCTTTCAAAGGGAAGAAAAAAAGGTTCAGTGGTATGCAACGTCAGGGCATTCCGAGTGGAGGGTACTGTGAGGGGTCAGAAGTAAGGCTAAAACACATTAGTGATGTTTGTGATCAGAAACTTTTATTATATAAAAAGGGTTGGAAAAATGCCTCTCTGTCCCTAAATCTAATAGGGGTTTCCCGGCCTCTAAGAAACAGAATGAAACTGTCAGAATGTCCAAGTTATAAAGTCTGCTCCTGTTGTGTCTCAAAAAGCCTACTTTTGTCCCCAACACTGTTCTGTTAACTGTTTTTATAAAGTGTCACCAACAGCACCTTGGCGCTAGACGATCGAACAGGACAAGAATAAGAGCCTAAAAAAGGTAGGTTTTCAGAGCGTGGCGGAAGGCCAGATGGTCTTTCGTTTGTGGCTCGCATAGGGAAAGGGATGGAGTTCCAAAGCTTGGCAGCAGCAACTGAAAAATGGTAACCCAATTTCCAACTTTCTGCATGCACTTCTCACACTGAAACTCACAAACACCTCTCGGCACAGCAATCTGCACGCACTTCAACACATGGCAACAACAGACTAACAACACATAACCTGGCACAACAGCACATGGGAATTCGCACAGACCAGATAACCGCACTCAGCGAACGGTGCAAACGGAATGGAAGTTGCCAACAGGACATTACAGCTCTCACTTTCCTAGTCCCACTACACCCTACTAACCCTCCCTTCACACTTTCCTTTTAAGATCCGCCAGAGCGCATGAGGACCAATCTGGTGGTGACGGTGCACAGTACCAATACCTTTAACATTAACATTAAAATGAGCGGCCGCCAACCCTTTCCAGCCGATAGCATGGGACAGGAAGATGACAGGCATCTATCGAGCGAAGGGTCCGGGTAGGTACATATGGACTGAACCTTTCCTTCAGATAATGCCACTTGGGAATGGAATGCCCGATGTCCAAAACACAGAGATTTAAAACGGACTTGTTGCAAGGCAGGCAGCCAATGGAGAGTGCGAAGAACAGGCGAAACATGAAGACCATATGGGGTCGCAGTGGCCAGGCAGGCAGCTGCCTTTTAGAGTAGCTTTAAGCGACGAGTCAGATAAAGAGGCTGGGCAAGGAATGAGTTACAGTAGTCCAGCCTACTAAGAATAAGAGAGGCCACCACTAGGGGATTTAGATGAGCAGGGAGGAAAGGAATGACCTTGCGTAGAACCCTGAGCTGGAAAAAAAAAAAGAACAAATTCTTGCAAATAGTGCTGACCTTTGCTGAGGTTGATAGAGAAGATGGACATCTAAATCCCAGATTTTTCACCTCTAGCACGACCGCGGACAAGGACCCAGCTCAGGGGGCCTAAAAACTGGCGACCAAGCAGACTAGAATGCAAAGTGCGGGAGGGGCCAACCACCATGACCTCTGTCTTGTCTCCGTTCAATGTCAGCCAATTGTGGCCCATCGAACTACCCACTGCCGCCAGGCACCTCTTCAGCTAAGACACTGTGTCTGGCTGGACAGAGTCCAGTCGGACGATGCTTTGGGTATCATCAGCATAGGAGTAGCAGCGGAAGCCGTGGGTGCGGATGAGCAGGACAAGAGGCTGAATATAGATGTTAAATAGCGCCAGAGACCAGGCGGAGCCCTGGGGGAACTCACAAGGAAGAATGGTAGACAGCAAAGAAAAAGATGAAAGGGTGAGTGTCTCCGGCCCATAAAGAAAGATGTAACCCAGGAGAGGACCTGCCCAGAAAGGCCCGCCAGGGTGAGGCGGGTCAGAAGCACAGAATGATCTACAGTCTCAAAAGCTGCTGATAGGTCCAGAAGGATCAAAGCCTCCACCCCACCCTGGTCAACAATACAAGTCAGATCGTCAAAAACTGAAACAAATACACTCAGTAACTCGACCAGAACAGAAGCCAGACTGGAAGGGATTTAAGAAGTTAGAGTGCTCTAGGAAAGAGGTGAGCAAAGGAGAGATTAGTAACTGAAGCAATTTCATGAAGAAAGGAAGCAGAGAAATAGGATGGAAATTGGCAAGAACAGAGGGATCAAGCGTGGGATTTTTCAAGAGGGGAATGACCACCGATCGTTTGAGCTCCCTTAGGGATCGAGGCCAGGGAGTATGAAGTGTTAACTGCTTGGGTGACCTGCAGAGAAATGACCGCCATAGTCTCTTTCAAGAACCCAAGAGGAATGGCATCAAAGAGGGAGGCAAACTTATGCAGTTTAGTAGCTGCCAAGATGTCATCCACTGAAAAAATAGGAAAGCTGACCATGAGGTGGTAGGAGGAGATAAGGGGGGGTGCGCAATACTATTGGGGAAGGCCCCTTGTAACATACACCAACTGTGCAGGGATACATTTTTCCTGAAGTAAAAATGTTTCATCTGGTTGTCAAGCAAAAGAAAAACCTCCCAATTTCTGGGACGATCAAAACGGTTGGCAATAAAGAAATATTATCAAATGTAGGACTCAACAGTCAGGAACTGGTATCCTTTCCCCTAGACTCCTCTCCTGTAGTTTTCTGTGTAGAAATCCCCAACATCAAACTTTCCCAGTATCTTGGATAATTGCAAATGGCAAAGAAAACAAAGAAAGGAATGATCAAAACTGTAGGATACAAATGATAGGGCTGTCAGTCTTTCCTCTAGGATCCTTCTTATCTCTTCTTAAAGTGACAACGTTCCTTCTGATTCCAAACAGAAAAAATCCCAGTCCCTCCGGCAAAGTGACAGAAATAAAGAAATGTTCAAAAACTGTCAGATTCTAATGATTAGTCTTGTGCCCCGTTCCCCTAGGATCCTTCTTGTGAGTTTCTTTATAAGGCATTTCTTTATAAGGCCTCTCAGGCCTGTACTTGCTTTCACAAATGTCAATAGGCAGTTCACAAAAATCCTTCTTATGCGTTTTCTATTCCTATCAACTTGGCACACTCCTTTTGCCTGGTATAGGATTTGTTGTACTGTGCTTTCTCTTGTTTTGGGTGCAGGCCACAGGCTCGGAATATAACTGGTTGGTTCACTATCCAGCGAAGCAATTCTTTTTTCATGAAACGTCCTATTTGGGTGCGGGTGCCAGACCTGAAACAATCAATTAGACTTGGTATACTCTCCTGCCAAGCCTTCGTCCTCTTATGGACTGTCCTGCTTTGGGCGAGTCCCAGACTTGTAGGTAGTGTTCACAGTTACTTTGTTTACTTTCAGGTCAAGTAACACTTCCAATATATGCAATCTCTCTTTGGATGCGGGTCCCAGACTCGCAAAGTCCACATTGGCTTCTGGTTTTGTATTTCCAACGAGAGTGTCCCAGACTTGCAGTCGGTTCCCAGGGCCCAGACCCCCTTTTTGTGGCCTCCGCCTTCAGCCCTTCACTCTCCCGGACCTCCTGTACCACTCAGATATGCCGTGCGTACTGGTTTGCTTCCCATTGTAAAATACCAGCGTTTACCGAGCTGCAACAGCTTCTCTCGAGACTCTGGTAACGTTCAGAGCTTTGTTGCAGGTGGCAGTGGCTTCCCGGACGTCTGCTTCTTCCCAGTGGTGCGTCCACTCTGCTGGGTGCTTTGCCGGAGCTCGGATGTCCCAGAGGGAAAAGACGCCAGCATTCCTTGTTCATCGGACCTTGCTCGCATTCCCCTCTTCCTCTACACTCAGCTTCCCTCGAGCTAGCTCTCGTCCTGCTGGCCGCGACTCGGTTTGCCAGTTTCATCCTTGGAGGATCATTTTCCTTCGGCATCTCAGCTGTCGTGAGATTTAAACTCCCACATTGGGCGTTCATCAGAAAACATTCATCAGAAAACTAGAACGTTAATTCTGCTTTTTGATTATGATCCTTGGACTTCTGATCATCTTCTTCGTCTCAGTCCTTTAGAAGCTAGAATGCTCCTTCTGTTTCCCAACAGTAATCCTTGGACTCCTGAACACCTTCCTCTTCTCAGTATATGTCAGAGTCAGATCTAAGAGACTTTACATTTTCCAGTTGTTTAACTTTATCAAATTAATTAGATTAACTAACCTAACAAATATTGGTAAAGACTCCTGCACACATCTGTTACTGCGCCACAAGAAGTATCACTCCGAACTGTTTTTTGCATTTTCTTGCATTTTTAGCATACATTTTTATTTTGATTTTAGGCCCATACTGATAACATGTGTTTCGGCACTCCTAGTGTGCCTTTTTCAAATCTGGGCAGTAAATTCTTTACAAATTACTATTGTGAGCAAAACAAAACATATAAAAATTATTTTCATCATTTTTAACAGTGCGTGAAAAAAAGATAATTGTCAAAAATGATAATTCACATCGGTTTCCACAGTACAAAATAAACATATTTGACGTCATAGGTTTCCATTTGTTACCCCATTTTAGAAAAAATACATTTTAAACAGTATGGAAAGTCAGTAAATAACGTGAAAATGGGGGTGTAAATTATAAATAGAATTGCAAAAGGAATTTTTGAATGTAAAACGTTACCACATACCATCATGGCGACCAGTTGTAGTGTTGACCCATAAGTTATGGCAAATATTCCGAGGGAGACGGAAAAGACCAGGAGAAAGGGGTAGGGCGGGGAGAGACAATGTGTTACACATCGCTACAAATGGTCTTTGTGGGCACGTACCCGTTTGTGCGGCACTCTGCTTTCGAGCAGTTCCAAGATGGATGCTCATGAGTTTCCCCGTACTACCTGCAGCGGTCCAGTTTTTCACGTCTCTCTGACGTACGGCCAACTGCTCACGTGATCCTTTATCCGGAATCGAAGCGGACGGTGCTTCGCGTCGCTTCTGCTTTTGACGCTCCGGGAGTTCGATTATGAATCTTCTACCTACCTCCATTAGTCAAAACTACTTGTACCTTCTATTTCTCCTAACTCTGTTCTCTCCCCTCATTCAGATTCTCCCTTCAGTCTTCGCCTGCACACTGTTCATTCAGACCAATCCGGCACATTTTTTTGTTTCCCGTCTCTCCTAGACTTCCGTTAGAGTAAGTTTAGTCCTTTTAGGGCCCCCCCCTCTCTCCAATTAGCTTACTCACCTGTTCATTTCTTCCAGAGTCTCCCGCTGCTCCACGATACTTCCGATCTCCAGTTCTGAACAGTCTTCCTCCAACTTCGTTCCTTCGTTGTGAGAGGATTACTTTCTGCTTCCCCTTCACTGTTCTACTTTATTCCTCTTCTGACATTCTCCTAATTTCCCTCTCCTGTGCTCGTAGGAGAAGCCTCCCGTGTGAAATCCTTTTCTGCCATCCGTCGGGGCAAGCTTCTACTTCAACTTCCTCCTGATCCAGACGTAGAGGTACTCCACCAGGGTTTTCTTCCCATTAGAGGGTTTCCCTGGCGGTCCTGTCCTTTCTCCTGGGTTACTTTATCCTGGGTAGGAGAGGTCAGGGCTGTCTCAGGGTAACTTTCACGGCTGCATTGGTCCTCCCATTTGGTTTCATCGATCTGTCAAGGTGAGCTTTGTAGACTTTTACAACAGCTTTATTACACTGCTTAATACAAACATAACAGTAAGCGACGCCCATAATATTGACAGTCGATATCCCAAATGGAACAACAAATGCAGCAACTGATGGCGGCAATGCAGGCCATGTCCCTTGAGATGCAATCCTTAAAACAAGACAATGCACAACAGCGCCATCAAGTGGCCAGAGCATTTTCTGACACTCCCCCGTCATCATTACATACAGTCATGTATGATGGTGACCCATATAAACTTAAGGAATTTCTCGACAGCTGCACAATCCAATTTACCTTTAAATCTCGTTTTTTCCTATGGATAAAGATAAGGTAGGCTATGTGATTTCACACCTTTCTGGGTCTGCCTTAGCATGGGCAACCCCTTAAATTACCTCCAACAATGCGATCCTTGATTCCTACTCCGCTTTCAGCAACAGTCTCAAAACTATGTTTGGCAGGAAAGGCTTCTCAATCTAAAACAAGGCAGTAGAGATTTACTGTGGTACATTACGCAATTCAAACAACTATCATCCGAACTGGGCTGGCCCGATGAAGGTCTTCTTACTCTTTTTTTGAAATGCCTTACAGATGAACTCAAGGATGAGGTTTCTAAGGTTCCTCGCCCAGCTAACTTGGCGGATATGATCACACTAACCATGCAAATCGATTACTGTATGCATGAACGGAAACATGAGAAAAAAAAGAGCAAAGGAACTCAATTTCAGTCTGAGTATTCCCCAGCGATACAAAAGGCTCATTCGCAAACCGAAGAACCCATGCAGAGCGGGACCGTTCCGAGGACCGATATCTGCTACTGAAAGGGAGAGAAGGTCCTTAAAGCTGTGTATGTATTGTGGATCCTCCTCTCATGTTCTGAAAGATTGCCACTAAGTCCCTCCACACCGTTCTCTGAACCAGAAGTCGGGAAACTTCAAAGCCTTACCGTTAGGGTAAGACCGGTAAGCGTACAGAAGCACTCTTCCCCATATCAGACAAGTATGTCACTCGACAATTCTCCTATAAACCAGTCCATGGTGGTAGTATCTTTGTCTCTGATATTATCTGAGAACATTATACCGGGAATCCCCGCTTTCATTGACTGCGGAGCGGCTGGAAACTTTGTGGATAATGATTGGGCAAAGAAACACGGAATTTCTCAGGTGCCAAAGACTGTTGTCACTCCCATTCAGGGAGTGGATGGTAGTCCTTTGAGCTCTGGGCCTATTAAAGAACAGACCGTTCCACTTACGTGCATGCTAGCAAATCATAAGGAAACCCTAGTCTTCGATGTCATTAGGACTGCCCATTACCCTATCATCCTGGGGCTCCCTTGGTTAAGACTTCACAACCCGTCATAAATTGGTCTGCTGGGATCCTCTTTCTGGGGTCAGAGTATTGCGTCCACCATTGTCTTTCTCAAGAGTCGGTGGGGACCCGCATTCCTTCTGAAGAGACACTGCATCCTGCGGTATCCCCCATAAATCAACTAGAGATTCCTGAATGTCATTTTTGCGATACCGATCAGTATTTGAGGACCCTGAATTCCCTACTCTGCCTCCTCATAGAAGGGATGATTGTCACATAGACTTACTTCCAGACAAATCCATTCCGTTTGGTCGTATGTATGTTCTTTCTCAACGTGAAAAGTCAGTTCTGAAAGAATATCTTCAAACCCATCTACGTAACGGTCTTATCACCGAATAAATGTCACCGGCGGGAGCATCACTTTTCTTTATTCCCAAGAAAGACTCTGATGAGCTCCGTCCTTGTATTGATTACTGAGGACTCAATAAAATAACCACTGCCGACAAGTATCCAATGCCACTCATTACGGACATCATTGAAGCGGTTCGAGGGGCTTCTGTGTATACAAAACTGGATCTCCGAGGTGCATACCATCTCATACACATTGCTCCCGGGGACGAATGGAAGACCGCCTTTCGTAAACCATTTGGACATTATGAATACCATGTCATGCCATTTGGCTTGGTAAATGCTCCAGCGGTCTTTCAGAGGTTCATGGATCATCTATTTGCTGACATATTTTTTTTTCCGATTTGTTATCATCTATCTTGATGATATCCTTGTTTATTCCACCAACCCGGGAGATCACATTCAACATGTGAAGACTGTATTGGAACGCCTTCAAGCAAACCGCCTTTACTGTAAAGTGTCGAAGTGTGAATTCCACCAGGAACAAGTAACTTATCTGGGGTTCGTGTTATCATCTCATGGAATTTCGATGGATCCTAGAAAGGTATCAGCTGTACTGGACTGGCCCGTTCCTGCTGGGATAAAAGACATCCAGAGGTTTTTGGGATTCGCAAATATTGATCAGAAATGTATTCCATGCTTCTCAGAAATCATTCTTCCCATTACTCGACTTCTCAAGAAAGGTGTCTCATTTTCCTGGAATGAAACGGCTCAGAAGGCATTCGACATGTTGAAGAAAATGTTTACTTCCGAAACCATCTTGATCACCCCAGATCAATCCATTGTTGAAACAGATGCTTCTCAGAATGCTTTAGGAGCTGTTCTCTTACAACTGTCAGAAAAGGGGGATGAACGACCTGTAGCATATTTATCCAAGACTTTCAATCCGGCGGAACTGAACTACTCTGTTCTTGAGAAAGAACTGATGGCTATTAAGCGTGCCTTCGAAGAGTGGAGACGTCTACTTTTGGGATCTCCTTATCCTGTAAGAGTGCGCACTGAGTGGAGACGTCTACTTTTGGGATCTCCTTATCCTGAAAGAGTGCGCACTGATCACCAAAATCTCAAAGTTCTTCAGAACGCTTATACCACTAATAGCAGACAGGCCCGATGGGCTTACTTCTTTCTGCCCTGGGAAACATAATTTGAGGACAGATGCCTTATCCCGTAAGGATTCTCCAACATCTACTTTCTGCTCCGAAAAGATGTTTCCCAATGCTCAATTCATTGCAGTTCTGACTGATTTCCTTCAAGAATTACGAACAGCTACAAATCTTAATAAAGAGTTATGTGAAAGTATTGCTTCGACCCATCATCTTACCAAGGAAACTGAATATTACTTTCATGGAACTCAAGTACTGATTCCAATCCCTTCCTTACAACTGGAAGTGTTGAAGACTTGCCATGACTCACAGGCTGCAGGGCATCGTGGGTTCCTCTCCACCTTAGAACTAATTCAACTGCATTTTTGGTGGCCATCTCTAAGATCTGACGTCCGGGACTATGTTGCAGCCTGTAAAATCTGTGCTAATGCTAAGACTCCTCGATCACCACCTTTGGGATTACTAGCTAGAATGCCTATTCCAGACCGGCCTTGGCAGATCATCTCAACTGATTTTGTGTCAGATCTACCCCTATCAGAAAATAAGACTGCAATCATGGTGACCATCGATTACTTCACCAAGCTGGCGCATTTTACACCTTTGCGAAAGCTACCTAGTGCACCTTTCATGGCAAAAGTCTTCCTCTCTGATATTTACTCTCGCCATGGTTTACCAGATACTATCGTGTCGGACCGAGGTCCCCAATACACTTCTCTTTTGGCAACACGTCTGTCGCATTTTGGGCATCAAACGTGCCCTCTCTTCCGGATACCATCCCCAAACTAATGGGCAAACGGAACGGTTGAACTAAACCCTCGAAAGTTATTTACGGTGCTTTATTCCGGCTGCTCAGGATAATTGGGTGGAGCTGCTTCCGTTTGCGGAATTTGCTTACAATAATTTCAGACATTCGGCAATCCAGACCAGTCCTTTTTTTTTGTTCTATGGCTACCATCCATCCTTTCTTCCGAATGTGTCTCCTTCTGATTCGGGTTTCCCAGGTGTAGATTCTTTGATTACGAAAATTCGCGAGGGGCAGAAACTGGCTAAGCAAACAGATGGCTCAAGATCGGCTAAAAGAAATGCTGACCGGCACCGTTGTGACGATCGGGAACTTACCGTCGGAGACTCGGTGTGGTTGGCGTCCAATTTTTTTCCTCGCCACCTGGTTCCGTCTAAACTGTCTCCCAGGTACTTTGAACCATTTCAGGTTCTATCCAGGATCGGCTCGGCTGCTGTCAAACTTTCTTTGCCGGCCTCTTGGTCTCGGATACATCCGGTTTTTCACCTGTCTCAGATCAAACCGGTTGTGCGAGATCGCTTTCTCTGGTATGAGGGTTCTCCACCGCCTCCGATTCCCACGGACGGTGGTCCCGAGTATGAGGTGGCTGCTATTTGTGACTCACGCTTCTGTCATGGTCGATTGCAGTTCCTGATCGATTGCAAGGGTTATTCGCCTGCTGAAAGGACTTGGGAGCCGGCGTCTGGAGTTCATGCGCCTCGTCTTGTGCGGCGCTTCTTTCTACTTCATCCGGGTAAACCCGGGGCGCCCTCCCCCGAAGGAGGGGGCATACTGTTACACATTGCTACAAATGGTCTTTGTGCGCACTTACCCATTTGTGCGGCACTCTGCTTTCAAGAAGTTCCAAGATGGATGCTCGTGAGTTTCCCCGTACTACCTACAGCGGTCCAGTTTTTGCACGTCTCTCCGACGTACGGCCAACTGCTCACGTGATCCTTTATCTGGAATCGAAGCGGACGGTGCTTCGCGTCGCTTCTGCTTTTGACGCTCCGGGAGTTCACTTCTGAATCTTCTACCTACCTCCATTAGTCAAAACTACTTGTAGCTTCCATTTCTCCTAACTCTGTTCTCTCCCCTCATTCAGATTCTCCCTTCAGTCTTCGCCTGCACACTGTTCATTCAGACCAATCCGGCAGATTTGTTTGTTTCCCGTCTCTCCTAGACTTCCGTTAGTTAGTTTAGTCCTTTTAGGGCTCCCCCCCTCTCTCCGATTAGCTTACTCACCTGTTCATTTCTTCCAGAGTCTCCCGCTGCTCCACGATACTTCCGATCTCCAGTTCTGAACAGTCTTCCTCCAACTTCGTTCCTTCGTTGGTGAGAGGATTACTTTCTGCTTCCCCTTCACTGTTCTACTTTATTCCTCTTCTGACATTCTCCTAATTTCCCCCTCCTGTGCTCGTAGGAAAAGCCTCCCGTGTGAAATCCTTTTCTGCCATCCGTCGGGGAAGCTTCTACTTCAACTTCCTCCTGATCCAGACAAAGAGGGACTCGACCAGGGTTTTCTTCCCATTAGAGGGTTTCCCTGGCAGTCCTGCCCTTCCTCCTGGGTTACTTTATCCTGGATAGGAGAGGTCAGGGCTGTCTCAGGGTAACTTTCACGGCTGCATTGGTCCTCCCAATTGGTTTCATCGATCTGTCAAGGTGAGCTTTGTAGACTTTTACAACAGCTTTATTACACTGCTTAATACAAACATAACACAATGTGATAGAAACAAAAAAGAAAAAAAAGGAGAAAACAAGGGAGAAAAAAAAACAAAATGTAAGGGCGAAATTCTGCTGAGCTTAAAAAATTCCATTCATCTGTTGATGAAATTAAATACAAGTTACCCCCAAATAGGGCTTACCGATCTTTTGGTGTTCAAAAGGCTCTCTAATGACTTATTTTGAGCAATAGAAAACGTGAGTCCCATCAGACGCAAATGCAAAGTTCGTGCTTGTAAAGGTAAAAAGAAATGGAGGAATATATTAGTTATCCTTTACGTACTAACTGATTGTATTTGCATTGTATTTAGACTTAGAAAATATGATCAATGCATTTGCCTTATATGATACTCCTATTGTAATCGAGTGAATTGTGAAATTCTTTTAAAGTCATTAGTTTCGTTTTATCATGTCCACTGTGTTACTTAAATGCAGTTTCGCTTAAACTTCCATATGGAAAAAACAGCGTCTCACTGATACCGCCTCTTCGTTGTGTGCATCTAAAATTATGTTTTCTGAAAACACTTCTAATCGAACGTATTTTTCCGTAACAAGAAAATATAGCCCGCTAGGACCGCCCTTTCTTGTATGCGGATCTGAACATGATTGGGAACTTGTATGGGTGGTCTCTCACAAAATCAGGTTTCCTGCATCAAGTGTCGTGTTCCAACTAAGGGCTTGTTTCGATTGCTGTGGTATGTATGTATACTATTACCACGGCAACCCATTTGTCCAACTTTCATTTCCATTGCCGCCCAGTCGTCGGCCATAGATTGGGATAGTTTCCCCTCTATAGAGCTGCATTACGTTGTTTTACAAGGACAATTTACAATAAATATAAAACACTCCAACGTGCAGACATTCCTATTTGTTAGCACTATTACTGCTACTTGGGCATCTATTTATAATAAAAAACGGGCCTTATGTGCTTAGGTGAAAGTTAAGCTTGTATATATGTACACAATGGGGTCACGTGTATCTCTTATTTCCAAAGCATCATGAGGATTGTGGTTCCCAATACATGTTGCAGAGTTCTTGTCATCAAAGCTTTCATATACATATATATTTCCTTTTTTCCAATAAATGTAAGGGTATGTGTATATTTTTCTAAATTATAAAGTTGCTGTTCGATTTGATTCATTTGCCTTATTATTCTGTGGAAGTTAATATATGAACAGGTTGTTTGTCTGTAAGCAGCATTGTTTACATATAGTTTGGCATTATGTTGTCTATAGAGATACATAAATTACATCATAGATATGTCTACAGCTAGGTCTTGATTTCTAGTTATCTGTCATAACACATTCCTAGTTGTTTCCAGGGTTGCTAAAGAAAATTGGGCATCTCATTGCCTGTGTTTAAACCGGTTTCTATACACCTGAAATGGTTTATTAGTTTAGCTTCCTCTTGCCGCAGTCGTAGTTCTTGGTTTCCACCTCTGCATCCCAAAAGGCACACTAGGAGTGCCAAAACACGTGTTATCGCTATGGGCCTAAAATCAAAATAAAAATGCAAGAAAATGCAAAAAAACAGTTTGGAGTGCTACTTCTTGTGGCGCAGTAACAGATGTGTGCAGGACTCTTTATCTTCATTTCTGACAAAACAAGTAGGGGAACTCTGAGTCTTCGTTTCCTGCACGCACCATTGCAACACTAAAAAGCTGTTACCTCATCATAAGGTCGCGGAGGTTTAAGAGTGTGGCCAGAAAAGCTCCCCAAACTCGCCAACAAATATTGGCTTTGTCTAAAGGAGGGAGGGGAGAATTGTATATTGGAGAGAGCTTAAGGGGGGGTACTACTGTGTGGGCATACCACGTTCTATGAAGATACTTTTCACTAATCCCATAAGGGGGTTCCTCCCCCATGTGATCCTTCATCGGTGCACCACCCCCACAGGGACTATTGTACTGTGGCCACATCACCCTGGCCCCATGGGAAAGCTATCCCCCAAGGGGAGAATGGATGAGATCTGCAGATTCGTCACAGTACACACTTCGCACCACTGACTGCCGATTGGGCCGTGAGCCCAGCTGCAATTCTCACGAGTGTCTAGACCTCTCGCTCGGAGCTTCTCTGGCACTTTTCCACCTGCCTCATTGGCAAGTGACCCCCCCCCCATTGCATGCATCCAGCCTTTGATTTGTATTTTTTTTATTATTTAGCCGTTTTACAGCTTGCATCTCTGCTGCATCCTCTACCCCGCTTCCTGGTTTCCTTCCTGGCCCTGGCCGCTGATTGGGCTGCGCAACCCATTTAAGATAAACTATCAGGGCAGCCCCCAGCTAAGGGCCACAGGGAAAAGAGCAACTCCACTTCTATGCAGCTCCATACATGGTTTGCCTACCGGAGTCAACCAGCAACGACTGATAAATTAAATGTGGTGTGGAGTGCAGCCACTACTGTACTCCAGTAAAACCCCTCAACTCTTTTTACCTAATATCATATAGCCACATGCATTTAGCCTATTTGTGTAAGGTAGCCATATTTTCCATTTAGCCTATTTGTGTAAGGTAGCCTTATCTTGCATTTGACCAATTCTGCAAGGTAGCCATATTTTGCATGCAGCCGAATTTAGTTTGAATCTAGTCACCTCTCCCACTCCCAACCAAGTCCTACACCATGCAGAATAATTCCAAAGCCAGAGGGGCTCTCTGGCGCATCAAGAATCAAAAGACCACTGCTTCCTCCTCTCCCACTACCATTGCCCCCCATCCACCTTCTCCCCTGTCCCCACTGAAAGACCTCGACTCTCCCCCCTCCTCCTTTCAGCACCACCCCAACCCCTCCCCCTGGAAACCACCTGCTTAACCCGTCCCCTGACCCCTTGTGTCCGCCCACCCCCTCACTCCTTTCTCACCCAGCCCAAGCACCCCTCCTTTAAAACACTGAACATTCCCTTCCCTCAGTGCAGCCCTGGCCAAATGTTCCCCATCAGTTGACCCATACACCTCTGGCACCCGCACGCCGGCCCAGGATCACAAGACCTTCCTTCCGTAGCTGTACCCACCCCATCCACAATCTTCCCCCACCATACACCTTTGACACCACCACCTCCTCACCAACCCCCTGACATCCTACCCAACCCGGTCCATACTCTCTCCATCTCACCTAATAACACCCCTTGCCCAAGTTTCACTGACCACCCCTGCCCCCTCCATTACCCCCCTACCTAGGCACTCAACCTTTGCTTCATTAAGCACAGACCGCACCGCCTTGGCAATAACTCTGGACTCTGCAAACCCCCCTCACACCTTTGGCAGCCCCCATCGGCTCAGGCACAGACGACTTTCTACTCACAGCCGCCACTAGCTGCACTCCTTCCCCCTGCCCCTACGACCTCTTTCCTCCCTCCCCCCATGCCCAACCGTGTCCATCCTCTTGTTCGCTCCTCTTTCTCCCTTCCCTTCTTACCCCACAATGCCTCCCTGGGAGCATCTCCCTCCTTAACGCCCTCCCCCCTTTGTTCGGGACACTGCCCACCTAAACCTCCCCTCATCAACACCAGATCAGTAACCAGAAACAAGTACATGATATTTTACCATATCTCTGACGAAAAACCTAACATCCTTTTTATCAATGAAATAAGGCATAAAATAAACAGTGTTGCATAGGAATCTGCTATGCAATTCTGTAGGATTGCTAATTAAGTTGACACTTGTGTAGCACTGTTCGCTATTCAAATTTCCCACTTTAGTGAAAGCACAGCACGCCCTGTGTTCCTCTCTTGCCACCGTATTTTCTCTGCTTACTGCAAGTACAAAGGGGCTAATGGAGAGAGTGCAGCAGTAATCCTCTCCTCCACTCTTCAAAGTGCCAAAGGTTTGTGTGGGAGTTAGGCAAGAAAAGCTTTCCTTTTTATATATTTGCAAACCAGAAGTAACAGGGATGATACTTTTATTAAGCTTACTATATATTGTTTGGCAAAGACCAGCAGGTGTTAACTTTATTTTTTGAAAGACAGTACTGCAATTCCATTACTAAAAATGTAGGTTGATACATAATGCATATTTACAGAATTGCTACTTTAAAACACTGCATTGTGTATGTTTTTTCCGTATATGCTAGGTTAATGTATCTAGACATCATACTGTCAACTAAATTTCATTTTGTCGGAAAGGTGCATCACATTGACGAGTGAACACTTTTGAAACACGGTCAAATACCTTTGATGGCAGACCTAGTTCTGTCCTGCTGGTGACAAACATCTGTGCAATAGGTGCTCAACCCATGAGCTGATCCCAAATCTCCTTGACATTGTATCTTATCACTCGGTTGCTTTTTACCAGCTACCTTTAAAGCGAGATGGCCACAAACTACAATATTCCACCTAGTCTGTCCAGTTCTCCGCTTGCTATGCCATCCACTTGGCTTAGTCTTTTACTTTCTTTCCTCTTACATAATGAATATATAAAGCCAACTAGATGTTTATGCAAAGTACTGATCAATATTTCCATCCAGTCTGTACCTCTATATATCTACTGCAATACCATGCACTGTGGTTGGCCTCCAGAACCCCGCTTTGTTCTACAATTATTGCATTTTACATTGTCACCTACGCTATCAGCAAGAAGCCACCCACATTTTATGCCAGGCCTCTGCCCAGTCTTCACCCTGTCCTTGGTGCTGGTGCTCTAGTACAAGTCTCCACTGGAGTGCCACACCTAGAACCTTATACTCCCCCCCCTAACCCAGTTCTCCTCCCACTCACCTGCTCACCTCCTGGCTCACATCAAGGCTCACCTCCTGGCTCACACCAAGGACCTGGAAACGGTTATTTACATCACATACATATGTGTAATTTCTTTTTAAGGGAAATATGAATTGTGCAAAAGCCTGGTTCCCTTAAAAACAAACAACAAATGTATCCGCACTTTAGATGGGGCTTGGAGTGCTAATAGTGATAACTACCCTTTCATGGGTGCACAGGGCTATAATGCTGTGCTTGGGCCTACCTGGCTCAGGCTTAAGGATCTGTAGAAGCACTGCCCTCCCCCAGAAAATGATATTTAACACTACATTGAAAGCAGTTGATTTCAATGACATCTTGTCTCCTTGCCACAACACCATACTACATACTTATTTACAAAGGAGTGTGGGAGCCCCTCGACTAATAACGAACATGGGTCAAATAACATGTTCTATGGAATGTCTTCCACTCAGGAGGGTCTACAGCCATGTTTTAGCTCAGTGTCCTTCACAGAGGAGAAATACCATTTTGCAGATCAGTCTTTGTCCCAACTACAAGGGCAGTCCAGCATCGAAATGCTAGGCAAGTCTCTTCTGAACAAGAGTACCATCAGCAAACCCAGACACGTGTTTCAGCCCTGTTGGGCCTTCTCAGTGAGGTGAAGCTGAGCCTCTCTAAGGCACAGTGAGCAAGGGGTCCACGTCTGGATTACCCTGGTTTACTTAGACTGAAACCCCAAGTTTTACAAATGTTCATTCTTAGTCTTAGACTTTTGATTATGAAACTCTTGAACTTTGTCATGCCCACCACCAGAACTGTTCCACACTTGCGCACTGCGTCACCCCCTGAAGCCGGGTCTCCTCCTCAATCACACACTAAGAATATTCCTAGATCCAGGGGAATGGGTGTGGGGTCCAGTTGGACGCATTTATGACACACTAGGCAGTCAACGTTGGCAAAGGACAAGGACTGAAACTAACTTTCTGGTTCTACAAACATGGCCAGTTAGCAGGCCAAGGATTTCACTGAAGACTTCTCGTCCAGTTGATGGGGGTGGTTTCCTATATAAACCACACACCAAGGGTGAAGCTCCGCTTCGAGTTGATCTGCATCCAGCAGCTGAACGCTTACCAAACTCGAGCCGCAGATCTGTAAATCAAAGAAAGAATCCCATTAGGAGCAATTAAGACATCTGAATACTTACCCTTCTGACACGCAGCTCTTCAAGGCTCTCCTAGCAGCTCCGGACTCATCTCCGCCCAGCTCCGGCTTATCCCTCATTCTGCTGCCGGCTCAGTCCCTCATCTCAGTGCCGGCTTCGCTCCTCGATCCTGCGCCGGCATCATCTTCCTCCAGGCAGCTCGCGGCTCTGTCCACCCCGAGTCTGCCACGTCTGCAAAGAAAGGCAACAATTAATACCAGCATGCACGCCCCACCGGCAGTAAGAGACAGTCAAGCACTCGCAGGTACGCCGCAGCCTATAGTTTTTTAAAACGATAAGCAGCTGATTACAACTAAGAACCAATTAACACGTTGCGCGCATGTTGCAACAGTAGCAGTGTTGGCAAGCTACGCTCCGCAGACTGTAGCTCCACAGCACTCACAGAAGCTCCACAGCACTCACAGAAGGAAGCTCCATAGCCTCCCCCGGACCAGCCAATCAAGGTCCCAGAACATTTTCTCCACGGATATCACACACAGTACTACAGGTCAAAGCCGGCTTGGACCTGACACCAGTGAAGTAACTGGTGCATGTGTGGACAGAAGAACTGCACCCCTGCGACAGACGGCAGGACGGAGAGCCCAACAACGCGTAAAGCTAGGTGAGAAGAACACCCATAGAGACTACAGCAAGGAAAGGGTGGGGCCACAGTGGATTCCAGCCTGTTACATCTTTTTCCCCTCTCTCCAGGAGAAGCCCTAGCCTCCATTCACCCCAGAGCAGGATCAGCCTTCCCGAAGGCCCAGACGCTCCCGCAGAAGACCACAACAGACTGTAAGCGTTACAATCTTCTCTACACAGCGTATGATGGGTCAAGCATGCAATATACAGGACACCAAATGCACAGAGCCTTGCACTGAAAACTCTTTTCATAGCCATTTTATCAAAGCTATGTATTTGTGTCCATTCATGCAGCTAGCCATAATGTGTTACAGAAATTCATCTCACCAATACCTTCAGTGGTAGATAAACATGCTGAGTTTTTGCTCATTTTCTATCCTGGGTACAAACCTCTGGTGATATGCTAATCAAATAAGTTTGTTTGCTAACCAAGAACATTTTAATTAGCAAGCCCTGCTAATCAATTTTGGAAACTAATGTATGCCTTGCTGAAACCTGGTTCTCTGACGATTTACTCCCCTTTGCACACGAGGCCTCACCCCCAGGCTACTCCCTGGTCACCCACAACAGAACAAGCAGAGCATGTGGTATAGCCATCCTCCACAAGCTCACACACTTACAGGCCGAGAAACAACCATACAATGATGACTGTGAATCCTTGCAAGTGAAATTCCAGTCCTCTCTTTATTTCTCCTCAGCTTCCTCCTCCTTTACAGACCCCAGGCTATAGCAGAACATTTGCATACTCCCCGAGTAACTCTGTATCGGTTATACTGCGGTCTGCCCCGACTATCACTATCCTTGGTGATCTAAGCATCTGGTTCGACACCCTCTCCAGCCCCATGACCCGCCATCTCATTGACAGCATGGAAGCCCTCAATCAGGCCTGACCCACATTGCAGGTCACACCTTAGATGTAGTGTTCAGCTCACCCAACCTGATCTGTTCCCCCCTCATCTGGATTGATCACTCTGCTATCCTCTTCTCAGCCCTCACACCCACTCCCCCTTTCCCCTCCCTGCCTCCCGCTCCCTGACTCCTCCCCCAGGATCCTGCTCTGGGACAAGGTAACCATCCATCTGCCCTGATCTATCCTCCCTTCCCAATCTCTCCCTCCAGGGAAGAACCCCCTCCACAGACCTTTTTTGACCAATGGCTCTCAGACGCTATGTTCCCCTTAACCCCCACAAATCCCCCATCCCACGACACAGGTCCTACCCCCAGGTAGTTCAGCCCTCACCTCAATTTACTCAAAACCCTTAACCATAGCCTGGAACGATACTGGCAGACCAATCCTTCCACCCAAAACAGAGTCACTTTGGCTAGATAGACGAGAACCTTCGGATTTGAAATTAGTAAATCCAAACATGTCTTCTACAACACCTGCATCGCCATTGCAAACAACCCATGCAAAAGTCCACATGATCTCGGAGTTCAAAACCCCCCTCTGCTCTTCGTCTCCGGCCCCGTCTCTCAGGTACTGTGTGAAACCCTTTCCGACCATTACTTCAACATAGCCATTGAAAGGATCCTTGTGATCCATGCTAAACTACCAACCCCTTCCGCCCCTATACCAATAGTCCCCCTTCCGCTGCCCCTACTCACATCCTCTTCAGCTCCTTCTCTGCAGTCTTCCATCCCAAGTTCTCAAGGCTTTTCTCCAATAGCTGCCCCTCAGGTTCCCGGGAAGACCCTCCTCAAGAACATCCTTTCCTCCACCTGGGCAGGCACCCTCGCCAGATCTATAATCAACCACTCACTAACAGCTGGTATCTTCCCACCAGCATACAAAACCTCTCACGTCAAACCATTACTAAAAAAGCCCTCTCTTGACCCCCCCCTCCAATTATTGCCCCATCTTCAAAAACGGCTTCATAGCCAGCAGACTGAGGGCTACGCTGCCCTCATCCTCCTTGACCTCTCAGCAGCCTTCGACTCTTTGACCTAGCCATAAGGGACTCTGATCTCTTCTTTCCTCCCCGACAGCTCCAGAATTGTCTCTCTACATCCTTTTTCCTCTTCCCCCGCCGAGTCCCCCCACGGAGTCCCCCAGGGAGCCTCGCTCTCCCACTCCTCTTCAGCCTCTACCATTACCACCTCCCCAAGATCATCTGTTTTCACAATCTCACCTGTTCCAACTATGCACCCAGATCATCCTCAAGATTTCCCCAGCTCCCCCTCCTCACCCCACCCAGACCTGGCATCCTCCCTCTCAGACATTGACATCTGGATGATGAAAAATCACCTGCTCCACAACCCCGGAAAAATCAAAATCCTAATCTGTGTCAAAACAGCTCACCTTCCCCAACCCATCACTTGGCCGCATTCATTAGGACCCGCGCCCCCTGCATCCCCATCAGTCAAAAACCTAGGTTGCACTTTTAGCTCAGACCTGACCCTCTTCTGTCACATCAATGCAGTCCCCAGATTGTGCACCTTCCACCTCTGCATCCTCAGGGGGCTCTTTCCTTATCTCTCCTACCCCCATAGAGTTTCTGCAATCATGGCCATCATCCTCTCGCACCAAGACTACTCCAACTCCCTCTACCTTGGTACTGTGCAGCAAGGCTCATCCTCATAGTGTCCCCCAGAGAACACATCTCCCCACACTCAGGACGCTCCACTAGCTGCCCATCAGCCGACGGGCCTCCTTCTAAGCCATCTGCGTTACCCACCACTTAATTCACAAGAAAGGGCTGGAATTTCCCCAAACCAAAATTCTCACTACCTCCCCACCAGACTCCTGAGACCATGCTCTGCACACCTACGGGTAGTCCCCCCTTTCAAGTTCTCCAGATTAGGAGGTTCCTGTTTCTATGTCCTCGCACCCACTTTTTGAACCCTCCCCCCTCATGCTCCTCCTCAGAGGATCACCCCAGAAAAGGCCTCAAAATCTTTGCTGTTGCCCCACCCCCAGACTTCCAGATCCCCTGCCTCCAAGCGCCCACTCCCTGCCTCTTGCATACAAATTTCATCCTGCAGTCCCCCCGCACACTCCCACCCACCTGCCTTTCTGTCAGCTACTAGCCTCTTCTTTCCTTCAACTGCTTTACTCTGACACCCAACCTTCCTTGCAGGAGGCCAAGCACACATGGAGGACTCATGTAGTCACTCCAGCAACTTGCACCTGGAACGAATCCTGACCGTGGGCCAGGTATTGCACTCATATGGGCTTAGAGGGTGGGTAATGCATTGCCTAAAATGCACTTTGGGAAAATCACGCTGATCATCCCGTAGGATGATAATCAGGCACCTCGGACCCCTCGCTCATGGTTGACACTTTATGTAACTAAGCACAGGGGGGTGGGCCATGCCCCCTCATGTAATCATGAAACGGGGACCTTGTTTTCACACTAAAAGGAACTAGAGATGGCAATCTCTCACTCTAAGAACCTCCCAGAGGGCAAGTATTATGCATTCATCTAGCACTTAGATCGCCTGTGAAATGTACCACTGCTCCTCGTACATAGATGGAACCCAGGAAGTAGACTCTGTAGATACTCATTTCTTCCCTCGCATACTGCACCTTTGCAACTTAGTGGAAGGCACGGTCTCACGCCACATACCCTGGACTCGCATATGATATCATATATATGATATATTTTATTTGAATTGCACTCGTACACAGGTGTTTCAGAGCACGACTAGGCAAGGGAGGGGAAACAGAGGAGAACTCAAAACTACGATCTTACTAGGCCCAGTGACATTGAGAACGCGCAAGTGCATGGGAAGGGGAAAAGGGGAAAAAAGTGCATGGATGGGGGAAGAGTAGATAAATAACAAATACAAAAAATAAATAGAAAGGAGGCAATAAACAGTGGTAGTGCAGCCAGCAAGTGGCAAGTACTGTGTTTATGGCGACAAACTAGGCAAGTCTGATAAGTGCAGAAAATAAGGTCTTGAGGTGCTTCTGGAACCGGAGATGGTTCTCCTCAAGTTTTAGATTGGCAGGGAGGCTGTTCCAGAGGGAGGCCCCAGCAGAAGATAGAGATCTACCCCCAGCTCGTTTCTTTGAAAAACGATTAACCCAGAGGGAGTTAGAGGTAGAGGAGCAAAGAGCTCGAGAGGGGAGGTATTTGCGCAGGGATATCTGAAGATATTTTGGACCCAGGCACCAGAAAGCCTTGTGGACAATGCAGAGGGTTTTGAATTTAATCCTTGCATCCACTGGGAGCCAATGGAGAGATTTCAGAGCTGGAGAGATACGATCCCAGGGCTCGAGGCCAAGGACAAGTCTCGCAGTCCTGTTCTGGATAAGCGGAGAGAGAGGCAGATAGATTTAGAAAGAGGCTGTTACAATAGTCCAACCTAGAGAGAACCAGAGCTTGAGAGACAGTGAGCTTCTGAGAGAAGGAGAGGAAAGGCAAAGTACCTCTGAGGAGGTGCAGTAGGAAGTTTGACTTTTTAGAGACCTCAGAGATATGGGAGGAGAAGGAAAGTGTGGAGTCAAAGATGACCCCGAGGTTCTTAGCCTCGCTGGTAGGGCTAGGGGGCGGGCCAAGGGAGGCAGGCCAGAGAGTGAGGGGAAAAGGATGGAGATGGTGTGCTGATGAGGAGGCTCTCAGTCTTGCTGGCATCCAGACAAAGAATCATTGGCGGCAGACCAATCTTGAATGGCAGTTAGGCAGTCAGAGATGAGAGAGGGGGAGGAGGTGGCTGAGGGCAGCCGGAAAATGAGTTGAGGATCAGCATAGCAGTGGAAATTTGAGCAGAAAATGGCAATGCAGTGGGCAAGAGTTGCAAGGTATTGGGTGAAAAACCAGGGTGAGAGGTTAGACCCCTGGGGAACCCCACAGGTAGAGAGGAAGGTAGATGATAGGAAGGACCCGAGTTGGACCTGGGAGGGTCGATCAGAGAGAAAAGAGGTCAGCCAGGCCAGAGCCTGATCAGTGATACCCAGGTTGTCACGGAGGCGGTTGAGCAGGACGGTGTAGTTGACCATGTTGAAGGCAGAAGAGATATCAAGAAGGATGAGGACAGAGGGAATGTTAGAGTCTAGGTTGGAGAGCAGATCTTCACAGATGTTTAGGAGAGCAATTTCTGTGCTTCTGGCCGCTCTGAAGCCAGACTGGTGGTCATGGAGACAGCCAACAGAATCTGAATGAAGGTTACGCTAAGAGATGGCCAGCTTTCCCACGAGTTTGCCCAGAAAGGGGGTAATGGAAATTGGCCGATAGTTTGCCGGACAGGAAGGATCAGCTGTGGGTTTCTTGAGAAGAGGATGAACAAGGGAATGCTTCAGATGGGAGAGGAAGGATCCTAAGGCAAAGGAGTGGTTGCAAAAATCGGCGAGGGCCGGAGAAAGGGTGTCAATGTGGTCCTTGATGGTTTTAGAGGAACAGGGATGAACCTGTTTTGATGAGGCTTTCATAGATCGGACTTGTCTAGCGACCTCGTCAGGGGAGAAAATCGGAAAGGAAGAGAAGGACGGTGGGGGGATTAAAGGTGGGTCTGCAAGCATAGACTGAGGGGGGAATCGAAGGGGCAGGGGAGGAGAGGGTTTTTGAGATAAAGTGCAAGGCAAGGGCATTGCAGAGAGCCTGTAAGGCAGGAGGAGGGGTGGAGACTGCTGCAGGGTTGGCAAGCTCCTTGCAAATTTTAAAGAGTTCGGCTGAGTTGTTAGATGCCGCAGAGACATGGGTTTGAATGTGGGCTCTCTTCTTAGTGTGAACAGAGAGTCGGTATTGCATTTGGAGCAGGCGACAGGCCAGTTTGTCAGAGGATGAGTAAGAAGCCCTCCATTTCCTCTCAGCCGCCCTACACTTACGTTTAAGTGTAGCTAGGTCGGAGTCATACCAGGAGTTGCTCTTGACTTTAGACTTCAAGCGACATGACAGGGGCAAGAGCATCAAGAGTATCAGAGATAGAAGAATAGAGAAGGGACAGGGTTGTGTCAGGGTGAGAGTCAACCAGAGGAGGGGGAGAGAAGGTGGCAGCGAAAGTCTCAGCGAACACACGCTTCATAGGTCGGATGACCGAGAAAGTAGGTGGCAGTGTTGGGGTGGGGTTGGCTTGGGGGGGAAGAGAGTGAAAGACGGCAGGAGAGAAGGCAGTGGTCACTCCAGGAGAGAGGAGTGGTCCAAGGAATAGAGAAGGGGAGGCCCACCAAGGGATAGAAGGGGAGGCCAGGGGAGATCATGACATCCAGTGTGTGTCCAGCAGAGTGCGTCGGGCCAGAGGGAAGGATTTGCAGAGGTTTCGAGAGAGCAGAGAATCGAGGTGGATGTTGAGGTCACCAAGGAGGAGGAGTTGAGTGGTTGTGGGCAGGAGGGAGGAGGAGAGGTCAGCCCATTCAGAGAGAAGAGGCGATATGACCGGGAGGCTGGTAGAGAGTTGCAACCGTAAGAGAGTAGTTAGGAGAGATTGAGAGCCTGCAGACAAGGCATTACATAAACACTATTGCACATCACCTCTGCCATAAGAATGAAGATACTTAACAACATAAATGTTAACTGTAGCTTCCCATATAACTCCTTAAACACACAACTCCCCCTTTAGAACCTAGTATACCTGTGCTGTGCCCATGCACACTCAATTTAGACATGGGTGACTAGCAAGGTCTTGACCACCCTCTCATAACTTTAATGGCTCAAATGCACACACGCATAATAGCACCTCTTAAGGGCGTGCAACCAAAAGCATGTTGAGACCCCAATTAGAAATGCAATATAACAAATGACAGAATGAATGAACGAATTGTAGGTTTAGTTTCTAAGCATTAACTGCAAGGGTCTATGGTCCAGGTAGGAAGTTCACTACAGAGGACAAAAAGGCAACATTCTAAGAAGAATAAAGATATTTATCACCCAATAGTAGCTTAACTATTGTAAACAGACTTCCTTTTATCAGTTATTTGAACGTGGAAATCAAAGTGGGCAACAATTAATTGCTAGTATGAATTCAAACAATTAGATTTGTGCAGAGCCCAAAAGTAACTGACTGCCAGTCAAAATTGTGCATGGTCTACTAAACACAATAACTGATATTCTTCAAAACATTTGTCTCATCAGTAATTAATCAAAATATGGCATGATGACCTACCTGGCAGAGAAGACCTCGGTGTAGACTGCGAAGGAACCCGTAACCAGAGGCAGGATAGCAGCGTTGATTGGACATGCTGTATCTTGCTGTCGGTTGCGCAACCACACCGGACACTGTTAGGCAGAATCCTGTGCAGTGCCCTTAGGGACCACTACACACAATTAAGACTACAGGTGGCAATACAAGTTTTACCTTTGGTACAAGCCTGTACTACTATGTTAAAGTGGTAGCAGTAGCGGAGCAGCCAGGCTCATCTCAAGAGTATATGAGCAGTAGTAGAGATTACACAAAGGGACCACAATTACTGTGACTCAAGCAAACACAGACGCAAGGTTTCAGGTAAAAAATATAAGTACATTTAATTTTAAACCATCTGTTATAAAACATAACACTTCTATTAATTCAAAACCACACGTAAAATACACTACACACAACCAATTCACTTGGTACAGTATAACTCAAGGTAAGTACCCTATGTTTTAAAGAACCATGAAACAAAAGACGTTACCGGGAATACATATGCAATCACTTTTTGACAGTAATGACAGTTCCGTCATACTAAAGAAAGGCGTATCCGTGTGAGAAATGTTACCGGGGCAAAAACCCACTTAGCACACAAGTTACCCAGCGAGAGTTGGGGGCAAAATTCATAGGCAATACTTTTGTCAGGGCAGACAGAATCAGAGAACACTCGTTGACAGAAATACAAGAGTCAATAGGCCGAAGCCAGTGTCAAGTGGAACCGGGTTCCTGTTGTCGAGGATCACACAGTCGGACAGTTCAAAGTTCAACGTTGTCAGGAGCACTTAGATATTGTCAACGGAGGAAGCAAAAGTTATAAGAAGGAGGGAAGACAAGGAGGAGAAAAGGGATTCACCCTAGCTCCTCAAAGCAGAACACAGTACCTTATTCAAGGAAGAAGCTGGTGCCACAGCAGTTGTTCCTGGTAGTTTCCTGCAGACCCACGGTTCCTGGTGGTTCAGTCGTGGTGACGAGAAGGAGGACGTCTGGAGGGGTCTGCACTATGCAGGGATGAAGCCAGCGACAGCGAATAAATGGTGAGCTCCTTTAAAACAGGAGAGGCTCTTCAGATGGCTAACAGAACCACTACAGCAGTGTGCAGCGATTTCGACCACAAAGAGTATCCTCTGGCTGTAGAAGATGAGCTGGTTGACCACACCAGGTTCAAGGGAAGATGACTCTGGACTGGATCTTTTCTGGTCGTCGAAGGGTAGATAGCTCAGGACTGCAGCAGGCCTTCACCAGGGACGGGCTAGTTTCAGCAGCCATCTTCTCCGCTTCTCTTCGGTTCCTTGTAGTTCCAGTGGCGGCTCTGACTTCCAGCGCAAGAGTCCTGCCTTTTATGCGAAAATCCCCCATTCACAAAGCCTGGCTGTCAATCACGCAGCAGGGGGGTTGTCCAGCCCGGACAACCACCTCAGCCAATCATGGCAAAATGCGACTTGGGTTTCCTAGGATACTCTGTGCAGGGGGTGACTACACCCCTCCCTCACATTCAGCCCACCTAGACACCCAGGCACCTAGAGGAGGGCTTCTTGGCAGGAGCCTGCCAAAAGACAGTGAACAAAGAAGGCAAACCTGGTTTGCCGTGCAAAGTAAAACACATGAAGGACTTTAACAAAATGAAATGGCGAATAAACCCGACCGGAGCCAAAAGAATGAGTATTTGGTCAAGCGGGTTTATGTTCGAGGCTAATATAATAGCCTAAAACAGTACCACGTTTATATACTATAAACAAGGTAGAAAGGTTAGGGTAGATACCACTGCCACCAGCCAAGTCTAAATGTTAAAAGAGCAAAACAAGGCTCTTGGAGGTACAGATAAAAAGGGCTAAGAAGTAACCCTTTCCAATACTCCATGTAAGATGGGGTGTACTGGATCTGTGGTTAACTGACTTAAAGTTAATGGCAACTTTACCCTTTTCTGGGGGACAGTAGTCAGCCCCAGAAATGGAGTTGGTGGGAAGTCTAAAAGACAACCCTGTGTCACTACATTGAAGGTGCTGTGTAACACACAAAAGAATGGGGCTGCTGAAGTGGTGTACTCCAGAGTCCCCAATCACAAAAACAGATGAAATACACATGGCAAAACATGGGTAAGAGTAGGGGAAAAGCTCACACACTTACCAGGTGGAAAAAATAAACTCCAGAAATCCAGCAAAGCTGGGGGACTCACTAGGTAAGGGAAATTAGCCATTGAATGAGAATTCCCCCTAACAGACACCGCTGGGAAAAGGAGATTGCGGCTCCAGCTGACTGTGTCAGCAGGACCCCAAGCACTTAAAGCAAACCACTAACCCACCAGGTATTCATTTTTATGGATTAAAGACCTCTATAAAAGGCATAATAAATTCCACTAAACCAATAGGGATTCACAAATAGTCTTACGGAAACCACCACTACCAGGGAATCTATATTAATTATAAATAAAGGCCTACATGCAGGCCATGATGACCCACTATGCCAGCAGGAATATATGGTGGGATAGGGGTTCCCTAATGAAATGATGCAAGACTGCCTGGAGTAGGGGGCGGGGCTTACAAGTCCTTATCAGCCCTCACCAAGCCTTTCCCCTAACACACTACTTGGAACTTGGAGGAAGGTAGGCGATTCGCCAGGGTAAGTAACCAGTCATGGTAGAGGGTGGGGTATTTAAGGTGGTGTGTGTAAATGGTTTAGTGTGGGCAAGTTGGGTGAGAAAAGTAGATGGAGGAGAACGTCAGAGACCAGAGAAGGCGGGAGCTAAATTAATGTGGAGACTGTTGGAGAGGGGATCTGTGGAGTGATTGTGTGCGAGATGTGACCAATCCAGAATTTGCCCCTTCTCCCCAAGGGTGAGCCCCTCCCCCTGCGAGCATAGGGAGGTGAGCCCGCTCTGCAACACTCTGCCTAGGGGTCGAGGCAATGGGACCTCACCGGGAGAGACTCCCCTTTGGGAACAAGGACTCCCGTTCCTGTGAGAAACTCCCAAGGCCATTCCCCTTAATGGCATATATGTGACTGTCAGAACATTATGGAATCCAGAGACTTGGATAAAGACAACCCCATTATATGGGACTACTAGCCAGGAGGAAGATGGGACAAGTAAACTAGATGGAAGGAACACGTTGACGAGGGGCGAAGCAGGGGAAGCCCCTTGACAGCGTCACAGCTGAGAGAGGTGGAGCCAAGGAGAGCCACACGGCCCACGGCTTTCAAATGTATTCCGAACAGGAGAGTGAAAACGCTGGAAACTGAGTGTTTACATGCACAGGAAAATCGAGGAGACAGGAAGACAAATCCTGGAAGTGGCGTGACCACGACCGTTTTTGGTGGGCAGTGTGCCAGTCCAATGACGTCGACACCACCACGTTGGAGAACAGCAAAGTATCTGCTCGCCCACAGCTAAGCCACGTTGAGGAGAAGACCGAGAACAGGACAACAGTGGAGTTCAATAGGAAGCAAACCAGAGAAAAGGAGAAGAACCTGAGAAGAACCTGAGCCAGCGCTTGTCCCAGAGACATTCCCATACCAACTCAGAGGTTATGGGGAGAACGAGAGAACTGGGAGGCCGCTGTGGAATCATTACACATCAGGAAAAACTTGTCCCAATGAAACTAACGAGATATGGAATGGAAAGGTGATAAAGCGGAACTGTAACAATCTGAGAAAGAGTAACCATGTAAGAAATACTGATAGTCATTGGGTACAAAACCCTGGAAAGAGGGGAAAATATCCCATAAGTCAATAAGTGCAGACTGGAACACATCAGAAAGGGAAACATGTCAATACAAAGGGAAGGCCACTAGAGTCTATAAGAGAGAATGGCCAAGTATGCTACCTCAGGAGAGGAAGAATGTTAACTACAAAGAAGCTCTATCTAACATAAGAAAGTATATGTGACCGGAGTCCAAAAGGCGCAGCCGCCTTGATCAAAGTCTATGAGAGAGAATACAAGCATCAAATTTGAACATTGACCAGAGAAACGAGAAAAAGTCTACTGAAGGAGTTAGTCTCTCGTCACCTGATTTTCTATCTACAAATATCCTATTAAAAGAACCTTGCTGTTAAGAAGAAACTCTTTGAGAAGAGACCGGAGAAGGGAGTCATTCTCCTGCCTTGTAGAATTTGTTTTTTTAACAGCAGACTATTCTTTTGTTTGGAGACTCGCTGACGACTGAAGAGAACCTTATTTATATAGGCTGGGAACACCCTTGTAACAATAGGGATACATAGGCATTATTCTCACCATTTAATAAAATATTCTCTGGAAATGTTAACATCGTGTCCGCGTTCTTCTTCGGGCCTGCCACATAGAGTAAGGAGTGTGTGGAATAGTAATGGAGTAAAAGATATTGGGAGTGAGTTAGTAGTAGTTGGGAGTGGAGATAGTAGTTGTAACCGCCGTGAAGAATAAGATGGGTAGTAGAGTGATGGTGTAAATAACAGAGTAAGAATAGTATTAGAGGGAGAATGGTAAGAGCGACAGGAAGTGGGAGAATAGGAGTGGTGGTAGGAGCAGAGAGTGAGAGAGAGAGCGAGAGAGAGAGAATAGAAGAATAGCAAGAGGCAAGGAAGTAGAGTTAGAGGAAGGAGGGAAGAGAAGATAACAGCAGAGGTAGACAGAGGGGTAGAAGTAAAATCGATAAAAGAACAGGAGTAAGAAAAGAAGTAAGATCACAATGGTAGGAGGCGGAAAGGGAGAGTATGAGATCAGAGGGATTAGAACATGGTGTGAGGAGGACATGGTGACACACAGCGTAGAGGGGGGGTCAGTTGAGACTGTGTGCAAGGAGAGCAAGTGGCACTGATCGGAAGAATGCACCATCCCCATCTCCCCAGGACACTAAGCGGGATACACCAGGGGAAGACTAGAAGGCCCCTGAGGCATCAGTCAACCATCAAATTAGGGAAACCACCATCAGTCTTAGTCAGAACATCAGACAGATAGGGGCCACCTTTGGACAGCAACTAACATCCATTTAAGGACTCCTGGTTTAAGGAGGTGGCGAGAAAGCTGGGAAAGCTATAGCGACAAAGGGACGTCCCTTGCACCAATCCCCTAAACACCCAGTAGACCCAAAAGACAATTTTAAGAACCCTCCACCACGTATTCATTGTACAAATCACCAATAAACACCATTGGACTGTCTGACAGTTTTGGAATGGTTATTTGTGGCGGGCTGCCCCTTCACATCTACAAAATGGCAATGTAGCCATTTGCGACCAACAAACACATAGAACATCACTTAACAGAATGGGAGCGCCATGATAAACGTTTTTTTTTTTCACTCAATAAATTGGATGAGATGCTATTTATTATTTTTATGACATGCTTATATAACTTTTGTTTACGTAGCATTCAATAAGTTAACTTCATAAATTCAGAGGAGTAGATTCACAAATACATAGTAACTCTGATTTACTCCTGGATAGGCTATTCGACCAAGAACCAAGTTACCAGGACTGGTGGTTGAGTCAAATGGGCTGCAAGGTCGCCACTGGGTTTAGAAGCTCTGCATGTGATGTAGGGGCCGCTGAAGGGCGGTACTACTGTTCGATATGCGGTTGAAGATGCCGGTGCTCTCCCATGCTAGCAACGCGAGAGTACAAAATGAAGTGCAGCTCGTTCCTCCATATCGGGAGCCTGAGCCTTAAACATCATTGTGCCAGAAGGCACGCACGCGGAGTGATGGCAGGCCATTGCATGGGGCTTAGACCTAGCATCAAAAGTGCAGAGAAGGGAATAGTTTTGTTTGAGGGCCATCCACGAGTAGAGTAGAAGGAGAATTTATTTGATTACCAACTATTGTTGGTACCCTACACTCTGAAGCCCCGATCCGACCCTCTAGACCCACAGCCCCATCCCTCCAGACAAACTCGCCCTCTGCCCCTCTATCCACACGCATTCCCCATCCTTCCCTTCAGACCCACATGCAACTAACCTTCGCTCTAGGCTCACACAGCCGACACTTCCATTCACACCCAGATGCTCCCGATTCCTCCAGCCAGATCTACACGCTCCATCCCTCCATTCACAACCAGAAGCCCCACCCTTACCTCCAGACCCATGCACAGGTGCTCCAGCCTTCCCTCCAGACCGCAAGCCCCCAGTCGGCCCTACACACTCAATGACCCCAGCTCTACATTCACACCCTTATGCCTCCTCCTGACCTCCAGGCCTACATGCCACCATGCTTCCATGAATACAAAGATGCCCTCCTTCCTTGATTCACATGCAGATGTCCCCAACCCTCACACTCCCCAGACATACATGCTGCAGTCCTACATGCCCCACATCCCTCCATTTCACCCAGATGCCCATCCCACATTCAGACTTACGTGCCACATCTTTCCACACCTCTGTCCATCCATAGCCACAACCAGATGCCCCCAATTCAAACCCAGATGCCCATCCCTCCTTCCCTTTAAGTACATGCTCCACATTCACATGCCACCATCCATCCCAACAAGCCAAATTGCCAAATCTGTCCACCGGACCCACATGCCCCAGCCCTCCATGCCCCCATTCACGCCCAGATGCCCCATCTCTCCTTCCAAACCCACATTCCAGATTCAAATGCCACCATCCCTCCCACCCACACAAAGATGCCAACATGTGTCCCTCCATAACTACACCAAGATGCTCCATCCCTCTCCCCAGAGCCATACACGGATGCTTCACTTCTACCTCCAGACTCTCACACAGATGGCACCATCCACCCTGTCACCAGACGAAACACAGATGGCCTCATCCATTTTGCCTGCAGACCCAAACACAGATTACCCCATCCCTTCCTCAACACTCACATGCTCCCACCCCGCCTGTAGACCCAGATGCCCCCACATCCTTCTATCCAGACCGACATGCCCCATCCCTCCATTCACATCCAGATGCCTCCATCCGTCCCTCCAGACCTATACATAGCCCTCCAGATAAGGTGCGTATCTGTAACGCTCACCTGAACTCTGCGGGAACCTTCTGGAACTCCAACTGACTTCTACCTTCCTGGAACTAGACACAGAATTTCTGTGAAGAAAATAACAATTTTCACTTCCTTAGTTTTCTCTTGTAAAATAGGAGGAACAGACTGGTAACTAAGGGACCAGCAATAGCTCACCTTGGTGTTTAATTTGTTGAGCTCTCCATCCTGTTCTATACAGGGGTGCAAGTCCTGAAGATGGGACACATGTAACGCTCACCTGATTCCCGCAGAGGCGCCGGTCTTGACTGGGTGAATGCCGTATCTTCAAAGGTGATGTGTAACACACGGTTGGCTCTTTGGGCTGGACCTCTGTGCACTGTATGTCTGACTCGAAGAGTAAGATGTCTGCAGATAGAAAATATGGGATTAATGAACTGGGGTTATTGGGTGCCTCTCTCCTCTTCCCTTTCTCTTCTCCTGTAGAACCCCAAAGGTTAACACCCTCACCTTAGGTAAGTGAACGCCGAGCTCTCCATCTGCCTCGGGGCAGGGTGCCGTAACCAGTTTCTTCACTGGATAAGGGTGCAGGCCTCTTGACCTCAGAGGACTGCTGTCCGTCGTTAACTGCACGAACGGTAAGTTCTGGGCACTTCAAATGTCTTAAAAGTCTTTTGTAATGATATCTCTTGTTTTGCAGGGTTCGGGCGATGGCGGATGGCGGGCTGATGAGAGTTGAGGATCGAACCCGCGTGAGGAATAGAAGCGCCTGGAAGCACGTAAGTAAGCGCTTGTAGCCTGCTTCACAATGCGCACTAACTGTCCCTTTTATCTTGCAGGTACAAGTTCGGAGCTTTAGAGAAGCTGAAGGGTGCTGGAATACCCACTGGATTCGGCGTGGGAAGGAGAAATGGCACGTGAGTAATAAAGTTGCCCAATGTCTTTAAACGCAGCTTCTTTTGTCTTTCAGATGCGGGATGCAGCGCCGAAGGCCTCCGGAGCGTGCGAAGAGCTGGTAAGCTTTTGTCTTTCAGATGCCGGAATGCAGCGCGAGGCGTTGGTGACAGCCGATGGACCAGGTAATAGATGCGCTGCCACTGAAGACCGTAGTGCTAACCTGTTCTTTCTTTGTCTTTACAGGTGCTGCTGAAGACTGGATTCCAGGATGGTAAGCCTTTGTTCCCTTAGGCCCAGGATCAGAAGCAGAAGACACGATGAGCGTTCTGCTGCAGAGAATGCAGAATAACGCAAAGCAAGATTCATCCATCGGGTGTGGTTTAAATAGCCTCCTGTAGTGCTTAGGTGTCTCCTTCCACAGCCACGCCTAAGAAAAGAGTTCCTGCTTTCCAGAAGAGTTCCAGTGTTCTGAACCTAGGGAGTGGCTCCTGCCCCACGCAACAGGAAAAGTAGTCCCAAACAGAAGAGGATCAGGGGTTCAACTGGCAGGTAAGTAAGCAGCATGGTCTGCTGCAGGTAAGTCCACCCAAGCATTATGAGCCCGGCGCTTCCAGCGCTGGGACTGGGCATCTTTATGAGCCTGGTGCCACTGGCGCCAGGAAAGGGTCCAAAAGGTCCCAATTGGGACTGGCTGGCACTCGGAACCGGGGTTATGGGTCTGCTTCCAAGGGAGTCGGGCAAGTCCTGATCTTTTGGAAGCAGAGATCATGACAACACAGGAGGATGGTTTCTTTTATAAGGGGCTAAATGGGCACTATGGAGAGCAATTATCACTGGGAAAAAAAAGGAAATGACAGAAACCCTATCCTAATTAGACCCTAAAAGGGGCAATATGCTGTGGTGAGATGCGTGTGTAAAATTACAGAAAAAAAGAGCTGTGAAGAACTTCCTCACTACAATGCGTGACGGAATAGTAAACCCCTGAAACAAGTAGAAGAGTCAAGAACTAAGTCGGAAACATGGAAGCACCTTATGACCTTGCGTAATATGAACATGAGGGTGACCAAAAATATCTGACTAGAAACAAACTTCCAAGGCAAACTCCACAGAAAGGGCATGAACCCGCTAAAAACAACGTAATACCCTGAAATGCGCGAGGGATTCTAATAACATTTATACACAATTCAATGTATCTGATAAGGCAGCAAAACCGAAGCAAATGCATTCGCACATCACTGGGAGTACTTGCGTGAGAGAAAACTGCCACGGACTTTGAGGTGAGGAGACCGCTATGACAGGACCCCGGACTATGGACTGTGACTGAGCCGGGATGACAGCAAACTGGAAAATACAGGAAGGGAACTGATATCTAGTAAATGTTACTCATGGAATGAACGGTAATTATCTGTGGACAAGGAATATAGAGCTGTGACAGGAAACGGAGGTACGCGGCGAGCGTTCCATCTGATCTCAGACAAACGATGCGAAGCGCGAGCCTCCTGATGGGCGGGGCTTAAATAGCCAGCACATGAAAACAACTAGACCCGCTAGCTAACTGACCCAGAGGCACCACCTAGCGGCCATTAACGAAACTCCAACCAACCATTTACATGGGGAATTAGAATCAATAACCAGCTAGGGCAAATGAATTCCCTATGAACCTGCATCTCTTAGGACTAGTATGGGAAATCTAACCTGTGGTCATGACAGTATCAGGCCTTTTTACACACAGAAATCTTGTCAATACGGCCATTTTAATTCTTTCATGCGTACCACTTACACCGGCTAATTATGGCAGCACCCCCATAAATCATGTAGCTCACTGGTGACAGCCTGGCTAGCAGCTTGCAAATCCACTCTTTACTTCATTAATCTACAGTATCTTGAAAGAAGCAACTTGGATGAGTCCTGGTCTGTTTAATTTTTTTAACACGCTCCTCTGTTAATAATTCCATCAAGATAATACTTTGAGCAATGTAAAAGGGAATTTGTGTTTTGTTCACTTTGTTCAACTGCCTGCATTTTGTAAGTTGCAGTGCTATTAAAGCATCTTGACTCATGAACATGCTTTTCACTGTGCTTTAGGACACAGGTAGTATTGTGTAAAATGAAAATTGTCTTAAACAAGGCTGAATTTCTGCTTAATTGGCTTTAACCACTTAAGTGCCAAGGACGAGGTATCTCGTCCTTGGCATTCCCTCCAGGGTGCAAAGGACGAGATAGCTCGTCCTTTTTGGCATGCGTTCCCACAGGTGTCCCGACGAAAACAGTACCTCAAATGTGTGGGTGCACCTAACGGGGCGCAACAGGAAAATGGTAACCCACTGGTAACCCCAAGCCTTTCGGCACAGCACATTTTGTTCATGTGGGCAACTTACAGATTTGGGCCTAGGGTGTCGAAACCAGCAAGGAAAACAGACAGCTGAATTTCACGATTTTTCCCGAAGGGCACACCATACAGATATGGACCCCTGTTTTCCTTGGTGGCTTAGATACCTTAGGCCCATATCTGTATGGTGGGCCCGTCTGAAAAAAATTGTGAAATTCAGCTGTCTGAAAAGACTTGGGGTTGGGGGCGTTTTCGGCTTTCCGCTTGGTGCCCAGGTAGGTGCTCCCACACATGTGAGGTGCCGTTTTCATCGGGACACCTGTGGGAATGCAGGACTGTAGGCCATGTGTTGTTGGCGGCGTGTTTCGGTGGGTGAGCCGAGTGAAATGTGTGGAAAATGGGTTTTTTTGGCCACATTTCGGATTTTGCCAGGGTTTCTGGGTGATAAATTCTGGGCCGATTTGGGCAAGTCAGACCTCAGCAGATTCCCACAGGTGTCCTCTTTTCAGAAATGCATGGGGTTCCCTGTTTTCCTTGGTGGCTTGGACACCCAAGGCCCATATCTGTATGGTGTGCTCGTCTGGAAAAATCGTGAAATTCCGCTGTCTGAAAAGAGTTGGGGTTGGGGGTGTTTTCGGCTTTCCGCTTGGTGCCCAGGTAGGTGCACCCGCGCATGTGAGGTACCGTTTTCATCGAGACACCTGTGGGAACTTGGGAAGGTATGACATTTGTTGTTTTTGTGTGGTTTTCATAACGTTTTGACCCATTTGCTGGTGCCCTTTGTCACCCAACCCTTTAATTTCCCAAATGTGCCCAACATTTAGTCGCTGCTTTAGGCACCATACACTTTTGCAACCTGCATAAGTCACCTACCCTTGAAAAGGTCTACCTGTGCTCTTTCAAAAAATGTATGCTTGCCGTTCTTCACCACATTGGTTTTCCTGATTTGCACATGCTAAGTACTTCTGATCAGTCGGTAAGCATAAAACTCATGTGTACCATGGCTCAGTGTTTGGCTTGTGGTATTGCTTGTTTTGTGAAACACTACAAAAAAATGTGTGCTTTCCTAACTGCAAGAGTATCGGGGGAATGTAGTGGAGCATTGTTTTTCTCAAAAGGCATGGAAGCCATTGCTGTACCAAGCCAACCATGTCCACCACATACCTTTTTTTCTATCATTTTCCCCTACCTTGTTGTTGCCCGACCTGCGCAAATCACACCTTCCTAAACTTTGAATTTTGTCTACTTTTCAGAAATGTATGCCTTTCTGTCCTACAATTTGGCTTTCCTACCCTTTTTTTCCATTTCGTCCATGCATGTTCAATTGGCAAAAATGGCCAAAATCGCCTACCTCATACAAAACGGTTGATAACTACATCAACCTGTTCTTGAAAGCCAGGAAATTGGGGAATTCAGCACAGCAAACCATTTGTTCCTAGCTCTTACAAGGAACAAACCACAGGCTTCTTTGTACATCATTTTATTGGCATTTTTTGAAAAAACTAAATTTTCGCACTTTTGGTTATTTTCTCTCACCTCCCTAAAGCAACCTAGGATTCCTGGGTGGCGTTACGACCGCCTACATGTGGGGAAAAAAAGGGGCCAAATTTGGCCGAGATATATACTGTAAAAAAAGTTACGAGGCATTGAATGGCGACATACCGAAATCACCAAAAAAGGCCTTGGCACTGGGGGGAAAAACCCAGGGTACTTAAAGGATTAATAGAGGCAGCAGCACAGGCATGCTTTGTTTTCTTTTCATCACAGAAGCACAGAGCTGCTGTTAAGAAGGTATTACCCAAATTGTTCATTTAAAATTGTTCGAATGAACAATTGACCGAATTTAAAGGGTCACAATTGACCTAATATATATATATATATATATATATATATATATATATATATAGGTTTTGGAGGGTTTGACGTTGGGTGGGGGTTGTGGGGGGTTTCCCCCCACATATATGGTACAATTGACCTTCACAATTCGGTCAATTGTGAAAAGGTCAATTGTCATTCGAGCAGTTGTAAAACAAACAATTCGTATACAACCGTTAAGAAAGCACGAACATGTGTTGGCATTTTCTGCAGCGAGCTAAAGTACAGAGCATGAACAGTGTCTGATCTCTTCCCACCAACCTTATGACAGTGTGAGAAGATGACATTGCTGTCATATACTTCAATCCCTTCTACTCGGTCTTGTGCTTTTCAAAACTTCTGCTTCTCCCATGTGCAATTACTGAGTCCCACTGCCAAAATCTAGCACATTTCAAAGCCGCATTATGAATCTCCTGACTAATGTAAGCTAGTCCAAACAGGTTTACAGATTTTGACAAGCCATTTATGTCAGGCAAGCCTCGCATGGAACAGTGTCAACAGCCTGTTGGGAGAGGCAGCTCAGTGGGTGAATAACCTTGCTGCAGAGATTATTGTGTTGCTATACTTGTAATGGCTCAGAACACAGAAATCATCGGGCTGCTATACCTGTAATGGCTCAGAACACACAACTCTCTTCAGGGCTGCAATACTTGTAATGGCTCAGAAGAAGCACATCCCGCGAGGACTGCTAAATGTGTAATGGCACAGAACACACACCTCATAAAGGCTGCTATCCTGTGATGGCTCAGAAGTAGAACATGCGCATCCCATGAGGACCACTATACTTGTAATGCCTCAGAACAGATGCCCCCATCCTGCCCCATCCCTCTCTCTCTCTCTCTCTCTAGACGTCTACCCGGATTCCCCATCCCGTCCGCCACACACCTAGATGCCCCTATCCGTCACCACACAACAAGAAGCCCCAACCACCCTTCAGGCCCACACCAATATGCCCCCATCCCTCCCTCTAGACTCTTACCAATGTGTCCTTATCTCTTCCTCGACACCCACATCAAAATGCTCCATCCCTCCACACCAATGTGCCCCATCTCTCCCTTCAGACCCACACCGATGGACGCAATCACTTCTTCGAGACCCACACCAAGACGCCTCCATCCCTCCGGCACACCAAAATGCCCCATCCCACCCTCCATACCCACACGCAGATGCCCCATCCCACCCTCCTGACCCACAACTAGATGACCCATCTGACCCTCCAGACTCAAACAGATGATTCATCACTTCATCCCACACCCAAGCAAGATGCCCCCTCCCTCTGACCCCAGCAAGATGCCCCATCCCTCCCTCTAGACCCATACCATGATGCCCCATCCTGCCCTCCGGACCCACCCCATTGGTTCCCATCCCTCCCTCCAGACCCACACCAATGTGACCCTAATCCTCCCACCAGACCCACACCAAGATGCCCCACTCCTCCTTCAAGTCCAATGTGCCCCCAGACCCACACCAATGGTTCCATGCGATAATGTTACCTGAAAAAAAAAAACAGGTAGGTGTTATTTTCCCTGTCCCCTAAAATGCTTTCCCCAAATATTCTAGGTGGGGTATAATTGCATTAATTTGTAAAGTGTTTGATTTTAATGGGGGTGCATTTTTCTGGGAAATGTGGTCCCCTTGAGCCCACTGCCTAGGCGACTATCACGGGGCTACCACACCAATGTTCCACCATCCCTCTCTCCAGTCCCATACTATGATGCCCCCTCCTTCCATACACCCAGATGCCCCCATCCCTCTCTTGACCCGTACCCGGATTCCCCATCCTGTCCGCCACACACCATCCTGCCCTCCATATACACCTAGATGCCCCTATCTGTCACCACACACCAAGAAGCCCCAGCCCCTCTTCAGACCCATGCCAATGTGCCCCCATCGCTCCCTTCAGACCCACACCAATGGACCCCATCACTCCCTCTATACCCACACCAAGATGCTCCAGCCCTCTATTCCAGACTCCACCAAGATGCCCCCATCCCTCCAGCACACCAAACTGCCCCATCCCTCCCTCCATACCCAAACGCAGATGACCCAACCCACCCTCCCGACCCACAACTAGATGACCCGATTGACCCTCCAGACTAACACACAGATGATTCCATCACTTCATCCCAGACTCCGGCAAGATGCCCCTTCCCCCCGACCCCAGCAAGATGCCCCATCCCTCCCTCTAGACTCATACCATGATGCCCCATCTTCCCTCTACACAGCAACAACCCCCATCCTGTCCTCCAGACCCACACCAAGATGCCCCATCCCTCTCGCCACACCAAGATACCCGATGCCCCCTTTAGACTCACACCAAGATGGCCCATCCCTCGCCCAGACCAACGTGCCCCATCCCTCCCTCCCGACCCACAACTAGATGACCTGATTGACCCTCCAGACTAACACACAGATGATTCCATCACTTCATCCCAGACCCCAGCAAGATGCCCTTCCCTCCGACCCCAGCAAGATGCCCCATCCCTCCCTCTAGACCCATACCATGATACCTCATCCTGCCCTCCAGACCCACACCCAGATGCCCCATCCCCCTTCACACTGAGATTCCCCATCCCTCCCTCCAGACCAATGTGCCCCCAACCCTCCCTCCGGACCATACCAATGTACCCTTATCCTCCCACCCACAGGCACACAGTACAATGCCCCATCCCTCCCTGTAGACCCATACAATAATTCCCCATCCTGCCTTCCAGACCCACACTAAAATGTCCCAATCCCCCTCCACACACCAAGATACCCTGTTAAACCCACACCAAGATGCCCCCATTCCTACCTCCAGACCGGATTACCCCATCCCTCGCACCAGACACACACCAATGTGCCTCTATCCCTTCCTCCAGACCCACACCAAGAAGCCCCATCCCTCTCCACACCAAGATGCTCCATGCCACCTTTCAGACCCACATCAAGATGCCCCCACCACCCAGACCAATGTGCCCCTATCCCTCCCGACACACACCAAGATGCCCCATCCCTCCATTCCAGACCCCACTAAGATGCCCAACCCTCGAAGCCAGACCCCACCAAGGTGCTTCTTCCCTCCATCTAGACCCATACCATGATGCCCCATCGTGCCCTCCAGTGTCATGACCCACAGAACGCGCCCCTTCTGGACTTCCTGGTCCTTGTCACGGCAGGGCTTGCATTCATTGTTTCTCCCAACATGGCTGTATCACGTGACACGCCTCGTACCAGCCTTCACGCTGCACGTAGTACATTCCATAAATATGCCACGCCCGCGCGTCTCAATGCTATTGCGAAGTAGCGACCAGACGTGTGCTCCGTAGCTCGCGGTATTATTCCCTTGCTTCTTCCACTCTAACCCAATCCTAGTCCCTTTCCTCCCTTTCTTGTTTCCTGGACTTGTGTGCTAGTTGAGCACCCTGCTATTTCCTGGATTCCTGGACCCCTGCTTCCTGGTACTTGAACGCACGCTGGAGTCAGAAGAGACTTGTGCAGCCTTATTCAAGACTCGAGCAGTACGCAAGAAGGCATTGATCAAGAAATCCAGCAAAGATCAAACTCAGGTGAGAAGTGGGGCAGGGGGGACTCTTTGACAGTTTGAGACGCCACCCGACCGAACTCGATATGGACATGGAAGTGGCCGTCCAGGACCTGATGCGTGGCATGCAAGAGCTATCAACCGAGGTGCAGAATCTAAAGGCGGAAAATGCCACTCTCAAACAACGAGTTCTATCCCGCGATTCTGCCACAAAAGAAAGTGTATTGCTGGGCGGTATAGTGGACAAATATGATGGCTCACCAAAAACCCTTTGAGGATTCCTGGATTCATGTTTGGTTCACTTTACTTTAAGCCCTACTACTTTTCAACTCCCAGGGCTAAAGTGGGCTTCATAATTTCCCACCTTTCAGGAAACGCCTTAACCTGGGCTACGCCCCTCGTTAATTCTGGCGACGCTCTTCTAGATGACTATGATGGCTTCATACAGGCCCTTAAGAACAAGTTTGACCGTCCAGAACAGGTTAATAGTGCCCAGGAATGCCTGTTAAGACTTTCAGCAAGGATCCCAGGATATGCTCACCTATGTTACCCAATTCAAGCAGTTAGTCAAGGAAGCTGATTGATCCCCGGAGGCGAGTTTTACCCTTTTCAGGAGAGGACTGAATGAGGAGATTAAGGATGAGTTGGCCAGACTGGCTCGCCCAAACTCCTTCCAGGCACTAATGGACCTTGCCATGCAAATAGATTTTCGTATCCAGGTGTTAGGGAGAATTCTCTGTTTAGGCTGAATTTCCCTACCTAGTGAGTCCCCCAGCAGCTTTGCTGGATTTCTGGGGTTTCTTTTTTTCTCCTGCCAAGAGTGGGACTCTTTTACCCTCACTCTTGGACATGTTGAAGTGTGTTTTCTTGGTTAAACCTTGTGTTGAATGGGCTATGGGGTCTTTTACTCCATAGGGCCTCATGTATTTTTGTGATGTGGGTTACACAGCACCCTCTGTGCCGTGACCCAGGGGTGTCCTAGGGACTCCCCAACATAGACTCCATACCCTGGGACTGACTACTGTCTCCCAGGGCATGTAAAGTCACCAAAGACTTTGCTAGTCTTGAATCCTGAACAGAACCAGTACAAACCATCATATTGTGGACGTACTGGCTGGGGCAATTCGATTGCCCCAGGGTCTGTTAGTCGAGGGGCACGTCTCCGTCCCCCCTGATCGAGTTTTGGCTGGTGGCAGTGGAAACTACTTTTTATATTCAACCGCGAATATTTCCCTATGGGATTTCCCATTGTTTTAGGCTAACACATTTAATTATTTATTTACGGTAGCCTTAAACATACCGCCGGTTTATATATTTATTATTATAACTCCGGTTGGGACTTTTTGCCAAAACTTGATTCTAAAATGGCGTTGGCGTTCGCCTCTGTAACTCTGACCCAAAGTGGAGCCCTTTGTCCCACTTTTGGCGGGCTTCTCCACAGAAGCCCTCCAAAGTGGTGCCACTCTGTCTGGGGTACTTAGGAGGGGTGGAGGGGGATTTAGGCACCCTGGACTGAGTTACCTTGGTAACTCAAGTCGCACTCCGTCCTGATTGGCCCAAGTGGTGAGCCGGCCAGCTCACCACTTAGCAAGTTTGAGTGACAGCTAGGCTGGGTGAATGGGGGTTTGCTGCATAAAAGCAGGGCTTTGGGGACTGGAACTTTAGAAGTCGCCACAGGACCAAGAATCCGACGAGGGAAGAGCTGAGCCGACCTGCTTCGACGACACCACCCGGTGGAGCCCTGCTGAACCGTCTCACCACTTTTCCCGACGACCGAGGAGAACTCTTAACGGAGTGGCTCCTTCCCTTGACTGGTGGGGACAACCAGTTTTCGCCTTCTTTTCGCTTCTCGAGGTATCTCGTGGCCGCCTTGCCAGTGCCAAGCACCTCGGCAACCGGAACCCCACCACTTTTTACCCCAACCACGAAAGTCGGTACAACCCTTTGACCGGAGGACTCCGCGGCTGGTTTCTTCCCGGGCAGTGCAACGACCTCCTTCTTCTGCTCTTCTGCGAGAACTTCTTCTCCCCTGACCGACGTCGAGCCTTGCTGCCACTGCCTGGAACAACTGCCACCGCTGGAGGATCCTTTCCGCTTAAGGTACAGTGTTCCGCCTGGCCTCCCTTGCCACCGACTGTACGGGGTAGATTTAGCCCCCGGCTTCCGAACCTGGGAGTGCCTGGAATACCCTGGCTAAACTTCTAAGCCACTCTAAACTCTTTCTAACTCTTTGCAAGACTTTGAATCCCTAATAACAGTGTGATCTTGGGCACATTTTCGCTCCGGCTACTCTAAGAGTGGGCCCTGCCTAGTGACTTTTGCTCACCTGTGACTTTGTGCTTCTTTGAGCCTATTGCAAGTGTTCTGAACCTTAGAGTGGTGTGTTTAACCCATTTCTGTTTCTTTTTACCCCTTCCTTAAACCTACTAGAGTGTCATCTAACGTTAAGCGCTCACCTCTGTTTTAATTATGTGGAGTTAACTTAGAGTTGTCTAGATAGGAGTAAGGGTTGAAACTGCTTTCATTATAACTGTGTTTTAAGTGTTTTTACTATACTTTGCTAGAGTGTTTTCAACTTATGTGTTCTTAAAAAAATAAATAACTATATACTTTTGAAACCAAGCTCTGGTCAGTGTTTGCTTGTGCTATTGTGTCTGAGTACATACTGTGTATACTTTGCATACTGCCTAACTCTTCTTGAGGGAAGTCTGACTGCTCAGCCACAGCTACCAGGTAAATCTGGGTGGTGCGGACTGCTACCAAGTGGGTTTACTGCTATACCTGTAGTCTTAAATCTTTTGCAGTGTTCCCCAAGGGAACTGCACAGGTTTCTGCCTAACACTGGTGTACAGCGGTGGGATTTGTATTGAGTATACATTTTATTGTGCTTTAGATACCTTAGTGCAACTAACCACAAAGCTTAGCACTGTAAAAGTAATCCTCTAACATGTCAGTTATAGAAAGCTATAGTCAAGAGTCCCTTGCAGCCAAAACTGCTGATTGTTTAAGAGTGCTCTGTAAACATAAGGATCTCCTGACTAAGGGCAAGAAAATGGAGCTGATTGAAAGATTGTTAGCTAACCAAAGCCTGGGTGATGGTTCAGAGGAACCTACCACTCCAGTAACTGTAGATGACAGTATTGAAATTAACATGGAGAAAAATGTTGATGATTCTGAGGAAGAGTCAGAAGAGGAGGGTGAGGCTGTTGTGACTGTCCCCCCTAGGCCTCTGCCTGCTCTACCTGCTGTACCTACTGGACCTTTACCAGGTCCCACATTTAGTCCTCAATACTTTGAATTGGAGAAAATGAAACTAGAATTGGAGTATAAGAAACTTAATGCTCAAACTGACAAAGAACTAAGGCTAAGGGAAATGGAGCTCAAGTATGACTTAGAAATGAAGAAATTATCTGTTGAGAATGCTTCTCTCTCTGGCTCCTCTAGAAGTTCCAGTCCTAAAAGACCCCGGATGCCTAAAGAATTGGTTGGTATGTATGAGCCTAAGTTGGATGTGTTGGATTGGTTGTCTCTGTTTGAATATAATCATGGGCTCCAGAACATCACAGGAAATGACTTACTCACCTGGTTGTTCTCTAGGCTTCCCCCTGTTGCAACTGATGTGGTAATGGAGATGGGGGAGGAGGATAGGAAGGACTATGAATGTGTGAAACTAGCTTTGATAGCTAGGTTTGGGAAAACCCCTTCCCAGTATCTTAAGAGGTTTAGGAGCCTCAAAAAGCATGATGGTACCCCTTGGGCTACCTGGGTGAATGAATGTTTGAAAAACTTAGAGGGATGGATTAAGGGTTACAAGGTGAACACTTATGAAGGTATGAAGAATTTGTTTATGTTGGAGACTATTTATGATGCCTGCTCTCCTGAGCTCAGACAACACTTGGCTGATTCCAGGGAATTGGATTCCCGGAAACTAGCTAAGGCTGCTGACTTGTGGGTTGCCAACAGGGCCACTCACAAGGATTCTGGGGCCACTCAGAAGAAGGATGGGGAGAAACAGTCTAAAAAGGACTCTAAAGAGAATTCTAATACTACAAATTCCAAAGAGGGCCCCAAACAAAACTATAAGGGTAAGCCACCAGGGAAACCAAATCAGGCTAGTGTACCTCCTGGTCCCAGACCAGAAGGAGGTCAGAACAAGCCTCCATTCCAGCGAGCCTTTGGCTCATGCTTTGTTTGTAAGGCTACTGACCATGTGAAAGGAGATCCCAGATGTAAGGGTAAACCTTCAGGGGTCCAGCTTGCCTCCTTAGCCTTCGCTCCAGAAGAGGAAGTACATATGGCAAGTGGAAACTTTCTATTACTAGCTGATGAACCCACTGGAGTCTCAGCTAGTGTTTCTTTAGTCTCTCTGGGGTTGTGGGAACAACAGAATTTAGATGTCTATAACTCTATCCAAGATAATACTAAAGAGTATTATAAGGACAGTGTCCAGGTGAATGGTCAGGAGACTCCTGCCATTAGGGACACTGGAGCCAGCATAACTGTGGTGGATGAATCATTTTTCAAGGCAGAGGATGTTGCTAAGGCACCCAAATGCCTCACCAAGTTAGCTGGTGGGCCTGTGCAGATGTGTCCCCAGTTACCAGTTCTCATCCAATGTAATGATATGGCTGTAAAAATACCTGTCAGTGTACAATGTGAAGTGCCAGGTAGGGTTCTGTTGGGTAATGACCTCAAAGCTCTTGGAGTTGTATCTCATACCCCCAGACCCCCTAGCAAAAGGTTACAGGAACTCACAAAACCTGCAAGAGAGAAAACCCTGAGAGGGTTATCTCAGGAGATGATGACAGAAATCACTCCTCTCCCACTGGAGCAACTTACTGCAGTAACTACCAGAGCAGGAGCAAAGGGGCAACCCAAGACTCCTAGGAAAAAGCCAGCAGCAAGCACCCCAGTGCTTCCAACAAGGACTTCCCCTAGGTTGTCCAAAGTTACACCTGTAACTCCACCTCCAGCTGAGGCTGAGAGGGAGGTACCACCCTGTGTGGTTGAGCTAGACTCTGAGGAAGAGCTAGAAGGAGGCCCCAACCTTATTGGAGATTTGGACCCTGAGGACCATCCTGAGCTGCAGTCTTTACTGGCAGAAGGTGGGCCTAGCAGGGCAGCTTTTCGTAAGGGGCAAAGAGAATGTCCAACTCTGGAGGGTCTCCGCCACCAGGCAGCTTCTCAAGCTGATGGGCAAGAGCCTGGGAAGTATAGGTTACACTGGGAAGATGGCCTCTTCTACAGTGAACCCACTGAGTCTGAACCTGGAGACTACAAACGCCTTGTAGTCCCCCAAGAGAACAGACAACAGTTCTTACAACTAGCCCATGAGATACCTTTGGCTGGTCACTTGAGTTTCAAGAAGACCAAGGAAAGGCTCTCACTCTACTTTTATTGGCCAAAGATGGGGGCTGAAGTAGATAGATATTGTAAGAGCTGCCATACCTGCCAGACTTCTGGTAAGGTTGGTTCCAAGAATGTGGCACCTTTAGTGCCTCTCCCAGTTGTGGGAGTCCCATTTGAGAGGGTAGGGATTGATATTGTTGGTCCCCTTGATCCTCCAACCTCCTCAGGCAACAGGTTTATCCTTGTTGTAGTAGACCATGCTACTAGGTACCCTGAGGCAATTCCTATGAGGACTGTTACAGCTCCGGCTGTGGCTAAGGCCCTCCTCGGTATTTTTACCAGGGTTGGGTTTCCTAAGGAGGTAATCTCTGACAGAGGGTCAAACTTTATGTCCCACTACATGAAAGCCATGTGGAAAACCTGTGGAGTTACCTACAAGTTCTCAACCGCTTACCACCCTCAGACAAACGGGTTGGTTGAAAGGTTTAACAGAACCATGAAGAGCATGATAGGTGCTTTAGAAGAACCCCTTAAGAAAAAGTGGGACCTTCTACTGCCATGCCTTCTCTTTGCTTATAGAGAAGTCCCTCAGGAGGGAGTAGGTTATTCTCCCTTTGAGCTTCTCTATGGCCATCCAGTCAGAGGTCCATTGGCCCTGATTAAGGAGGGATTGGAAGGTGCTCCTCCCCTCAAGCCAGTCAGAGTGACTGACTATGTGATAGGTCTCCGGAGGAGAATGTCACACATGATGGCAGAAGCAAGTGACAACTTGAAAGCTGGTCAAGCTCTGGTCAAACATTGGCACGACCAGAAGGCTAACATGGTTGAGTTTACTCAAGACCAGCTAGTTCTAGTTATGCTCCCAACAAGGCAGAGGGCCTTGCAAGACAAATGGATGGGACCCTTCAAGATTGTGGGAAAACTTGGAGAGGTCAACTATCTGGTGGATCTGGGCAGACCCAGGGAAGCTCCTAGAGTCTTCCACACCAACCGACTAAAAGCCTACATCTCCAGACCTGATGTAGGAGCCTTGCTTCTAGCTTCAGCTGCAGAGGAAGAAGAGAGTGAATCTCTCCCTGATCTCCTCAGAGGTGTGCCTTTAGACGAAAAAGTTGAAGGAGTCAATCTCTCTTCAGACCTGACACCTGAGCAACAAGAGGAGTGCAAATCTATGTTAAATCAGTTTGCCTCCCTGTTCTCACTGTCACCAGGCTTGACCCCTTGGGGTCAGCATGAGATACTCACTGGTGACTGTCTGCCAGTCAAAAGCAGAGGATACAGAATGTCAGAACATGTCAGAACCCACATCAAAGGAGAGGTCAAGAAGATGCTTGATCTCGGGGTAATAGAGCCCTCTACTAGTCCATGGTCTAGCCCAGTTGTGTTAGTACCAAAGGCAGGATCCAAAGACTTGAGATTCTGTGTGGACTATAGAGCTCTAAATGCAGTCACCAAGACTGATGCCCACCCTTTGCCCAGGACAGATGAGTTGGTGGATAAACTTGGTGCAGCCAAGTACCTCAGCACATTTGACCTGACGTCAGGCTATTGGCAAATAGCCCTGACAGACCATGCCAAGGAGAAAACTGCATTTTCAACCCCAGTTGGCTTGTACCAGTTTAAGGTCATGCCTTTTGGACTAAAAAATGCACCTGCCACATTCCAAAGGATGGTGAACCAGGTTCTGGCTGGGATGGAAGACTTCTGCATGGCATACTTGGATGACATTGCAGTCTTCAGCCACTCCTGGGAAGAACATGTGACCCACCTAGGACATGTGTTGCAGGCTCTGGAACAGGCCCATTTGACAATCAAAGCCAGTAAGTGCCAGATTGGTCAAAGTAAAGTGGTCTACCTTGGACATGAGGTAGGAGGTGGAGAAATAAGGCCTTTGCCCAGCAAGATTGAAGCTGTGCAAAATTGGACAACACCAACTACTCAAACCCAAGTGAGAGCTTTTCTAGGCCTCACTGGATATTACAGGAATTTCATTGAGAACTATGGGACCATAGCTTCTCCACTGAATGTAATCTCCTCTCCCAAATTCCCTAAAAAGGTAAAATGGAATGAGGAGTGCAATCAGGCCTTTGAAAAACTGAAGAGAGCTCTTTGCCAAGCTCCAGTCTTGAGAGCTCCTGACTACCACCAACCTTTCATTGTACAAACTGATGCTTCCAATGTAGGTATAGGTGCAGTTCTAAGCCAACTGGATGAGAAGGGTAGGGAGCACCCCATTTGCTTCATCAGTAGAAAACTGAAGGATCCTGAGACAAGGTGGGCAACTATCGAAAGAGAATGCTTTGCTATTGTGTGGGCACTGAAGAAGTTTAGGCCATACTTGTATGGTTCTACTTTTGTTATTCAGACTGACCACCAACCCTTGAGATGGTTAATGCAAATGAAAGGGGAAAATCCAAAACTATTGAGATGGTCAATCTGCCTGCAAGGGTTTGATTTCACCATTGAGCACAGGTCAGGGTGTCACCATCAAAATGCTGATGGACTCTCTAGGATGTATATCATCGACTAGAGGTATGAGGTTCATCCAGGAGTGGATTAAATCCTCCTGTCCCTTAGTCTGGGGGGGGCGAGTGTTAGGGAGAATTCTCTGTTTAGGCTGAATTTCCCTACCTAGTGAGTCCCCCAGCAGCTTTGCTGGATTTCTGGGGTTTCTTTTTTTCTCCTGCCAAGAGTGGGGCTCTTTTACCCTCACTCTTGGACATGTTGAAGTGTGTTTTCTTGGTTAAACCTTGTGTTGAATGGGCTATGGGGTCTTTTACTCCATAGGGCCTCATGTATTTTTGTGATGTGGGTTACACAGCACCCTCTGTGCCGTGACCCAGGGGTGTCCTAGGGACTCCCCAACATAGACTCCATACCCTGGGACTGACTACTGTCTCCCAGGGCATGTAAAGTCACCAAAGACTTTGCTAGTCTTGAATCCTGAACAGAACCAGTACAAACCATCATATTGTGGACGTACTGGCTGGGGCAATTCGATTGCCCCAGGGTCTGTTAGTCGAGGGGGCACGTCTCCGTCCCCCCTGATCGAGTTTTGGCTGGTGGCAGTGGAAACTACTTTTTATATTCAACCGCGAATATTTCCCTATGGGATTTCCCATTGTTTTAGGCTAACACATTTAATTATTTATTTACGGTAGCCTTAAACATACCGCCGGTTTATATATTTATTATTATAACTCCGGTTGGGACTTTTTGCCAAAACTTGATTCTAAAATGGCGTTGGCGTTCGCCTCTGTAACTCTGACCCAAAGTGGAGCCCTTTGTCCCACTTTTGGCGGGCTTCTCCACAGAAGCCCTCCAAAGTGGTGCCACTCTGTCTGGGGTACTTAGGAGGGGTGGAGGGGGATTTAGGCACCCTGGACTGAGTTACCTTGGTAACTCAAGTCGCACTCCGTCCTGATTGGCCCAAGTGGTGAGCCGGCCAGCTCACCACTTAGCAAGTTTGAGTGACAGCTAGGCTGGGTGAATGGGGGTTTGCTGCATAAAAGCAGGGCTTTGGGGACTGGAACTTTAGAAGTCGCCACAGGACCAAGAATCCGACGAGGGAAGAGCTGAGCCGACCTGCTTCGACGACACCACCCGGTGGAGCCCTGCTGAACCGTCTCACCACTTTTCCCGACGACCGAGGAGAACTCTTAACGGAGTGGCTCCTTCCCTTGACTGGTGGGGACAACCAGTTTTCGCCTTCTTTTCGCTTCTCGAGGTATCTCGTGGCCGCCTTGCCAGTGCCAAGCACCTCGGCAACCGGAACCCCACCACTTTTTACCCCAACCACGAAAGTCGGTACAACCCTTTGACCGGAGGACTCCGCGGCTGGTTTCTTCCCGGGCAGTGCAACGACCTCCTTCTTCTGCTCTTCTGCGAGAACTTCTTCTCCCCTGACCGACGTCGAGCCTTGCTGCCACTGCCTGGAACAACTGCCACCGCTGGAGGATCCTTTCCGCTTAAGGTACCGTGTTCCGCCTGGCCTCCCTTGCCACCGACTGTACGGGGTAGATTTAGCCCCCGGCTTCCGAACCTGGGAGTGCCTGGAATACCCTGGCTAAACTTCTAAGCCACTCTAAACTCTTTCTAACTCTTTGCAAGACTTTGAATCCCTAATAACAGTGTGATCTTGGGCACATTTTCGCTCCGGCTACTCTAAGAGTGGGCCCTGCCTAGTGACTTTTGCTCACCTGTGACTTTGTGCTTCTTTGAGCCTATTGCAAGTGTTCTGAACCTTAGAGTGGTGTGTTTAACCCATTTCTGTTTCTTTTTACCCCTTCCTTAAACCTACTAGAGTGTCATCTAACGTTAAGCGCTCACCTCTGTTTTAATTATGTGGAGTTAACTTAGAGTTGTCTAGATAGGAGTAAGGGTTGAAACTGCTTTCATTATAACTGTGTTTTAAGTGTTTTTACTATACTTTGCTAGAGTGTTTTCAACTTATGTGTTCTTAAAAAAATAAATAACTATATACTTTTGAAACCAAGCTCTGGTCAGTGTTTGCTTGTGCTATTGTGTCTGAGTACATACTGTGTATACTTTGCATACTGCCTAACTCTTCTTGAGGGAAGTCTGACTGCTCAGCCACAGCTACCAGGTAAATCTGGGTGGTGCGGACTGCTACCAAGTGGGTTTACTGCTATACCTGTAGTCTTAAATCTTTTGCAGTGTTCCCCAAGGGAACTGCACAGGTTTCTGCCTAACACCAGGAAAGAAAGGCAGAGAAGAAGAAATCCTAAGTTAATCCTCTGAAGCCGTCCTTTGAGAGTACCACCAAGACAGACACAACCCAGGCTCAATCTCTGAACCAAAACCCATGCAGATAGGAGCCTTCAGTGGACCTATATCCCCGCAAGAAAGAATGAGAAGGATTCATACGGGGTTGTGCATGTATTGTGCCTCAGACAAACACCTGGTTAGGGAGTGTCCTCTGGCCCCTCCTCAGCGTTCGGGAAACACCAGCTCCCGATCCTAGATGGAGCAGAGCTTCGGGAGAGAGATGTTTGCTCCACATCAATTCCATCCTTGAACTCCCCTGGACAAAACTATTTGGTAATTCTACAAGCCTTCCTGTCGCCCTCCAAGAATAAGACCTATCCCATTCTGGCCTTGGTGGACTGCGGAGCTATGTGAATTTTCATTGATCAAGACTGGGTTGTTAGTCATCATATTCCATACGAGACACGAAGCACCATGCAGCCGGTGGAAGCAATTGATGGAAGACCCCTCTCTTCAGGACCCATAAGCCTGCAGACAAAAGAGATCCAACTTTCCATAAACCGTCACCAAGAGCGGATTACATTCAACATCATTAAGTCAGCCCATTACCCCATGGCATTGCGTATGCCCTGGTTACAGAAACACAATCCGTATATCAATTGGACAGCAGGATCACTATTCCTAGGCTCTGTGTTTTGTATGTCTCCACTGTCTAATCCTGGATGCTTCCTCGACACCCCTTAAAGAACCACCAAGAGACTTGAAAACACCACTCATGGTTTCTAATATCATACAAGTCCCAGAGGTCTATCAGGGATATGCTGATGTATTTTCAACTGCCATAGTCCAGGCCTTACCCCCTCACAGACCGGAAGACTGTGCCATAGATACAGATCCCGCAGCAGTGATTCCTTTTGGCAGAATGTTCATTCTTTCCGAACCTGAGAAAAAGGCCCTCAGAGAATACCTGGATACCAACCTTGAAAATGGCACCATAAGACCTTCAAAATCACCAGCGGGTGCTTTATTGTTCTTTGTTCCCAAGAAGGACACTAAGGAACTCAGACCTTGCCTCGACTATCGTGGCTTAAATCAATGCACCCTCAAAGATCGGTACCCACTACCCCTGATCTCGGATATCCTGGAAGCTGCGAGAGGCGCCATAGTCTTCACGAAGTTGGATCTCCGGGGTGCCTATCATTTGATCCGTGTCCGGGAAGGAGACGGATGGAAAACAGCCTTTAGAACACCCTTTGGTCACTATGAATATCTAGTCATGCCCTTTGGACTAGCTAATGCCCCCACGGTTTTTCAACGATTTATGGACAGGGTGTTTTCTGACATGTTATTCCTTTTTATCATTGTCTATCTGGATGACATATTGATCTTTTCCAAGGATCCTCTAAAGCATGAAGAGCACGTAAAGGCAGTACTGCAACGACTCCGTGAACAAAAACTTTTAGCCAAACCCGAAAAATGCTTGCTTCACGTTACTTCTGTTCACTACCTGGGATTCATCCTTTGCCCAGAGGAATTGGTATGAACCCTTCAAAGGTAAAGGCCATACTGGCATGGCCTGCTCCCACCTCCGTGAAACAAGTTCAATCCTTCCTGGGGCTTGCCAACTCCTACTGGAAGTTCATTTCTTCCTTTTCCGAGATCGTCCAGCCGATTGTTGATCTCTTGAAGAAAGACACTCCCTTTATCTTGTCTACACCACAAGAAAAAGCATTTCAACGACTGAAGACAGAGTTCACGCAAGCCCCCATCCTGGCCCAACCAGACATAAATCGCCCATTCCTAGTGGAAACAGATGCCTCTAACTACACCATACGAGCGGTCTTGAAACAGGAACTTGAGGATAAACTGGAACACCCCATTGCTTACCTCTCACGAACCCCGACTCCCAGTGAAACACACTATTCCGTCCTGGAAAAGGAACTGTTAGCCATCCACCAGGCCTTCACTGAATGGCGACATCTACTTCTGGGTGCTAGATATCCAGTTCAGGTCCGCACGGACCATTGGAATCTTCAAATTCTACAATCATTGGAGTGCAGGAACAGTCGTCAGGCGCGTTGGGCCTACTTCTTTGCCCAATACCAATTCCAAATCACTCATGTTACCGGATCACAAAACATGATTGCTGATGCCTTATCCCGACGTCCCGACTATGTAACTACTGAAGACAAGGCCTATCCTAAGATGTTTCCCCACACAATCTTTGTAGCTCAAGCAGTCAACCTCCTGGAAGAAATTAAGAGTACAAACCCAATCCTCTGACCTCTGGAAGGATATTTCAAGGAAGAATCCATGGAACCTAAGACTTAAGGAAGGATACTTATTCAAGGACAATGCACTGGTCATTCCTAGACAGAAATTACAACAAAGAATGATAAACCTCTGTCATGATACTCTTCACTCCGGACATCGTGGCATAACCAACACCCTCCGTCTTATACAAAGACAGTTTTGGTGGCCTGGAATGAAAACATCAAAACTTGTGCTGCGTTAGGCGGAAACCTGTGCAGTTCCCTCTGGGACCACTGGAAAAGATTTAGGACTACAGGTGTTTGGCAGTAAACCCACTTGGTAGCAGTCTGTACCACACAGATTCACTTGGTAGCTGTGGCTGAGCAGTCAGACTTCCCTCAAGAAGAGTTAGGCAGTATGTGGAGTATACAAAATAGGGCAATTCTACACAGTAAGACAAGCAAACACGCAACAAGGCTTCGGTGTGAAGATATAAAGGTATTTATTTCTGACGACACATCTATATAAAAACACTTTGGCACTAATACGGCAAACAACTTCAATCGCAATTATGAGAAAAAGATCAATCCCTCTAACAATAGTTCGACAAGTCTAGGTTCAACGGCATAACTTATTTGCAGACAGAGGTGTATGCTTTAACCTAGATGGCACTCTAGTATTCGTTAGGTTGGGAGAGAAAAAGGCAGGTTAAGAAATCAACTCGATACCAATACGTGTAAGAACAAAGATGCAAGACAAGAAGACAAGAATCACTGCCGATTCCAAAGTCCGAGTGGGCCTGGCCCACTCGGAGAGAGGCAAAGCGATATGTCCCAAAAAGTATCTTAGTGGAAATGCGTTCGAGTCTTTGTAGCAAATTGTTATCGGCAGATTGGACCAGTTCAGAACAACACGCTTGAGAAAGCTTGGAGGCGACCCTATGGAGAGGCGAGGATTAAGACACTCACTCTATCCGGCAACAAGGGAAGCCAGGCGAACACGGTACCTTGATTGTGGAGAGACAGCTCCGGCAGGGGCAGTTGTTCCTGGTGGTGGATGCACGTCCGGTCTTTGCCAAGAGAAGAGGTGATCTCGCCGTCGAAGGAAAGTGAAGATCGTTGCACCACCAGGGAAGAGACCAGCCGCGGAGTGCTTCGTCACAAGGCACCACCTTTTGGTCGCGGTACAGGGGTAGTGGCTATCCGGTTGCCGAGGTGCTCTGCACGGGCAATTTGACGACTGCATCCTGAGGCGAAGAAAAAGCAAAGGGGACTGGTTGTTCCCACCAGTCGTCGGGAAGTGGCGAGTCGGTTCAGCAGGCCTCCACCGGAGGTGTCGTCGTTGCAGGTCGGCTCAGCTTTATCCTCGTCGGATTCTTAGGTCCTGTGGCGACTTCTCAAGATCCAGTCCCAAAAGCCCTGCTTTTATGCAGAAAACCCCCATTCATTCAGCCTAGCTGTCAATCAAAACACGCTAAGTGGTGAACGGGGAGGCTCACCACTTGGGCCAATCACACCAGAGTGCGACCGGAGTTGGCAAGGCAACTCGGTCCAGGGTGCCTAAACCCCCTCCCACACCCCTGGGGTAACCCAGACAGAATGGCACCACTTTGGAGGGTCTCTGTACAGAAGCCCGCCAAAAGTGGAACAAAGGGCTCAACCTTTGGTTTAGGAGTCACAGAGACGAACACAGACGCCATTTTAAAAACCGAGTTCTGGCAGAAAATACCATCCGATAGACTTATTTAAGATAAGTAAATAGGTGGTATGTTAGAGATTAACGAGGAAAAGTATCAATCTCCAACAATGGGAAGAATCCCATAGGGATATATTCGGGGTCGAATATAACAAGTAGTTTCCACTGCCACCAGTCAAAACTCGCCGAGGGGGGACGGGACAGTGCCCCCTCGAATAACAGACTCAGGAGTAATCGAATTACCCCTACTAGTACGTCCACAATAGGATGGTTTGTACTAGTTCTGTTAGTAAATTTAGGTCTAGTAAAGCCAATGGTGACTTTACATGCCCGGGGAGACAGTAGTCAGTCCCCGGGTATGGAGTCTATGATGGAGGTCCACTAGGACGCCCCAGTGCTACGGCACGGAGGGTGCGTTGTAACACACATAGTAAAACATATGAGACCCTATGGAGTAAAAGACCCCATAGCCCATAGAACACATGGACATTCAAAAGGAATTACACACATTCATGTCCAAGAGTGGGAGAAAAAGAGTCTCACTCTTGGCAGGATGGAAAAAAACAAACTCCAGAAATCCAGCAAAGCTGCTGGGGGACTCACCAGGTTAGGAAATTCAGCTTAAACAGAGAATTCTCCCTAACATGCTGTCTGCAGTCAAAACAAACATGATAACAAGAGACCGGCGGGTCTTCTAATGCAACCATCGCTGCCAACAAGGCCATGGGAATTCATTGCAACAGACTTCATTGTGGAATTACCACCTTCCCGAGGGTACACGACCATCATGGTTACCATAGATTTGTTCACTCATATGGCTCATTTTACACCTCTGTGTAAGTTACCATCCTCGTCCGAACTTGCTGGAATCTTCCTGGAACACATATTTCGTTTACATGGACTCCCTTCCAAGATCATATCTGATCGATGACCTTAGTACATCTCTCAATTCTGGAAACATCTCTGTCGCATTTTGGGAATCCAACGCGCCCTCTCACCTGGTTATCATCCCCAGACCAACGGGGCCACAGAACTTACAAATCATATCCTGGAACAGTATCTTTGATGTTTCGCCACCAAGGTTCAGGATGACTGGTCGCACCGGATACCCGTGGCTGAATTTGCCTACAACAATTCTGACCATTAAGCAATTAAGACCAGCCCCTTTTATTGTAGCCAAGGGTTCCATCCATCAGTTCTACCCTCTGTTCTCTTTCATCCTACGCCAGTACCTACCGTCGACTCCTGGATTGAAACCCTCATCAACGTACACCAAGAGGCCAAAGAAAATTTAGAGAAGGCCAGAACACAGACTAAGAGGTATGCGGATTTAAAAAAGGAGACCAGGTCCTTCTTATGCAATTGGTGATCAAGTCTGGTTGTCCTCGAAATTACTACCCCGGCATCTACGGCCAAACAAGTTGGCCCCTCGGTACTATGGTCCATTTCCCATCAAGGATATTATCAACCCGGTCTCATACCGGTTTTGTCTACCAGACTCTTGGAAGAAAATTCACCCAGTATTCCACACATCTTTACTAAAACCCTACCACCAATCCTCCCGGAAATCCTACCGACCTCCTCCTCTACTGGTCGACAACCAATTGGAATATGAAGTATCTCGAATATGTGACTCCAGGTATAAACGGGGTCAGCTTCAATACCTGGTTGAATGGAAAGGATATCCTCCTAGTGAAAGAACCTGGGAACCACTTTCTAATCTCAAGACTCCTCGACTACTCCGAAGATTTCACCTTATACACCCGGGCAAAACTGGCGGAACAGCTTTTCGGAGGAGGCATGCTGTCATGACCCACAGAACGCGCCCCTTCTGGACTTCCTGGTCCTTGTCACGGCGGGGCTTGCATTCATTGTTTCTCCCAACATGGCCGTATCACGCCTCGCGCCAGCCTTCACGGCGCACATAGTACGTTCCATAAATATGCCACGCCCCCTCGGGTCCACGCGTCTCAATGCTATTGCGAAGTAGTGACCAGACGTGTGCTCCGTAGCTCGCGGTATTATTCCCTTGCTTCTTCCACTCTAACCCAATCCTAGTCCCTTTCCTCCCTTTCTTGTTTCCTGGACTCGTGTGCTAGTTGCGCACCCTGTTATTTCCTGGATTCCTGGACCCCTGCTTCCCGGTACTTGAACGCACGCTGGAGTCGGAAGAGACTTGTGCAGCCTTATTCAAGACTCTAGCAGTACGCAAGAAGGCATTGATCAAGAAATCCAGCAAAGATCGAACTCAGGTGAGAAGGGGGGGGGGGGACTCCTTGACATCCAGACCCACACCAAGATGCTGCATCCCCCTCACCACACTAAGATGCCCCATGCCACCCTTCAGACCCACACCAAGATGGCCCATCCCTCCATTTAGATCCACACCATTGTGCCTCTATCCCTCCCTCCAGACCCAAACAAAAAAGATGCCCCATCCCTCTCCACACCAAGATGCCCCCATCCCTCCCTCCAGACCAATCTGCCCCTATCCCTCCCTCCAGACCACACCAAGAACCCCCATCCCTCCATTCCAGACCCCACTAACTTGCCCAGGCCTCCAAGCCAGTCCCCACCAAGGTGTTCCATCCCTCCCTTTAGACCATACCATGATGCCCCATCCTGCCCTCCAGACCCACACCAAGATGTCCCATCCCTCCATTCCAGATCCCACCAAGATACACCCTCCCATCCAGACCCCACCAAGATGCCCCATCTCTCCCTCTAGACTCATACCATGATGCCCCATCCTCCCTCACACACCAAGATTTCCCATGCCACCCTTCAGACCCACACCAAGATGGCCCATCCCTCCCCCAGACCAATGTGCCCCATCCCTCCCTTTAGACCCGCACCAATGTGCCTATATCCCTCCCTCCAGGCCCAAACCACAATGCCCCATCCTTCTCCACACCAAGATGCCCCCATCCCTCCCTCCAGACCAATGTGCCCCTATCCCACCCTCCAGACCCATACCAAGAAGCCCCATCCCTTCATTCCAGACCCCACTAAGATGCCCAGGCCTCCAAGAAAGTCGCCACCAACCAAGGTGTTCCATCCCTCCCTTTAGGCCCATACCATGATGCCCCATCCTGCCCTCCAGACTCACACCAAGATGCCCCATCCATCCCTTCCAGATCCCACCCCCCATCCAGACCCCACCAAGACGCCCCATCTCTCCATCTAGACTCATAACATGATGCCCCATCCTCCCTCACACAGCAAGAGGCCCCCATCCTGCCCTCTAGACCCACACCAAGATGCCCCATCCCTCTCCACACACCAAGATGCCCCATGCACCTTTCAGACCCACACCAAGATAGCCCATCCCTCCCTCCAGACCAATGTGCCCCCATCCCTCCCTCCAGACCCACACCAAGATGCTCCCCACCTCTCCCCCCAGACTCAGACCAATGTGCCCCTATCCCTCCCTCCAAAGACCACCAATATGCCCCATCCCACCCTCCAGACCCTGATGTCCCATCCCACCCACACCTAGATGACCCATCCGACTCTCCAGACACGCAGATACCTCATGCCACCCTCCAGACCAACAGATTACTCCATCCCTTTATTCCAGACCCCCCCAGGATGCCCCATCCCTCCATTCCAGATCCCACCAAGATGCCCCATCCCTAGACCCATACACTGATGCCCCCCTCCCACCACACACCAAGATGCCCCAAACCTGCCCCCCAGACCCACACCAAGATCCGGTGTCCCTCATTCCACATCCAATCAAGATGCAACTGCTCCCTCTGATCCATACCCCCCCACGATGCCCCCACCCCTCTCTCATGAACCATACCATGATGCCTAATCCTCCCTTCACATAGCAAGTTGCCCCAACCTGCCCCCAGACCCACACCAAGAATCAATATCCCTCTCCACACACCCAGATGCCCCATGTCACCCTTTTCACACCCACACAAATATGCCCACATTCCTCCCTTCAGGCCCAGACAATGTGCCCCTATCTCTCCCTCCAAACCCACAGCAAGATGCCCCCATCCCTCCCTCCCTCTAGACCAGGGGCGCAATGAAACCTACAATTCGGGGGCGGGGGGCTAACTGGTGATGGGAGGGGCTACTTCAGAAACTGGGCAGGGCAAACTTAGTGGCTACGCTCCCTCTGTTCACTCATGCCCCCATTCACTATAGACTCACTCATTCACATGCGCAGCCGGTCCCCCATTCATGATGCACTCCTTCACACACACACATATTTGCACACATTCATACATGAGCCAACATGAAACAATGCTTCCCTCACCTCTCCTCTCTGCTTAAAAAAAAGCAAGTGCTCACATCAGCCCCCTCCCCTCGGATATGAAAGAGCACATGTTATTTGTTAACTAATGGCTAATGTGTGCATTTGATTTTTGTTAGGCAGAGAGGCGAGGGAAGCCTTTAGGTTTAAGTTTAAGTGCGTTTGACAAATGCGATATTCTGCACGAACACAGTAAAACTTTAACGCCGCAAGTTTAAGGAAAGGCTTCCCTCACCTCTCTGCTTAACAAAAAAGTAAGTGCGCACATCAGCTCCCACTCGGGATGAACCTAGGCTAAGATTTCAGGGGAGCTAACCCTTCCAATGTTGGGGAGAGGCACTAACTTCAGAGACTGCCGGGGAGGGGCAAACGTACTTGTGTGGGGGAATCTAACTTATTTACGTATTCTAATGAGACCAGTATAGTTTAGCATCAATGTTGCAAGCAGTTCATTCTCTCCTTCAGATCCAAGACCACACACTTGAGGACTGCTGTAAGAATGAGTTTTCTCCTGCCCCCTCACCCCCCCAATTCCAAGCATTCCCCTGGCATGAAAATACTAATCCCACTTAACGATTGCAATTGCTTAAACATATGAATGCAGGTGCTAATGATGAAATGCTTTAATTGCAGGGCCTTTGTTAACAGCAAAGCCTGGGCACCGTTTAATGTCTGTGTCCAGGTCTGGCCTGCCACGGCTCTGTGGGTCAGCCAGGTCGAGTTAACATAGCCCAACATTTTGGGGGGCTACAGTCCGTTCAGTTCAATGGTGTTGCGCCACTGCTCTAGACCCATACCATGACGCCCCATCCTCCCTCCAGATACAAAGATGCCCCCATCCTGCCCCCCAGACCCACACCAAGATTCCCCATCCCACCCTCTAGATTCTCGAACAACACTGAGATGCCCACGTGCCTCACTCGAAATACACCCAGATAGCCCAGCCGACCCCCTCTAAAATCACCCCATTTTACCATGTTAACCCAAACACACACCATTCATCAATCAACATTAAATAACCCTTTAAATCAGTTCCCTAAACTAGCTTTTATTAGCCCCCTTTCATCAGTTTAACACCACCATCCATTGTCCCATCCACTGTTCCTTTTCTTAGCCCTCCGTACCTGTCACGTTGAATAGATGAAAATGGTTTAAAATAGTAAATGTCATTTCCCGCTCACCCGCATAGCTCCCAACCTTTTTTGTCACCTAGGCGGGTGAAAACACCCGATTTTCTTTTTGGCGGGTGAGAGGCCCATTGAAGTGAATGGGCGTATGAGGGACTTGGCGGGTGATTCGTCTGCTTTGAAGGCGGGTGACACCCGCCAAAAGCGGGTGAGTTGAGAGCTATGCACCTGTCTCCATCTGGTGTCTTGCACAGCCTCTGGCTTCCAGAGGATCTTGCGCGGTATCCCGAGGAAAATGGCAATTTAAAATCTCAGCCACCTGAGAGCACGCACATTCCGGCTGCGTTTGCAGCCTGTTAGCCGCAGTCTTCCCGGTTCCCGCTCACCATGAGGGACATGATGACGTCGGACGCTAAGCTCATGGTAGGGAACGCAACGTGTCCAAAGTCACGTGAAGAAGAGTGGGCGGGGCGTTGCTATGGTCCGTTTCTCTGAAGTGAACTACTAGACATTACCGGGTAGGTAAGGGTACTTGTGTCTTCTTTTCTTTGTTGCCTAAGTAAACTAGTGTGCCAGGTCGGCAAATTATAAGCGATTTTGGGGTTGTTTTTGCCCAAAGTCGCTTATTATATTTGGAGGTCGCTTGTCGCGGTTTTTGTCCGCTTGTTTGATCGTCTGTGCGCGTGTAATTTGGGTTGTGTACATTGCAGTTACGCCCGTTACATGTCGCACAGAGAGTCCTGCACTGGGCTGCTGGATGCACTTTACGGTATGCAATTGCTCGTTTGTCTTGCTCCCTGTATTTTGCTTAGACATTTGGCACTGATGGGATCGTTACCTGCCCACTAGGCGGACCAAGAATGCCAATTGCCTAACAGACTTGTTTTGTGTTTCCAGACAATTCTTTCCACACTCAGCCCTACGTCAAAACACAAACCATTCTTGAAACAATGCAGATACATTGCAAATACAGTCACCAAAGAACAGAAAAGGAGGTCAACTCGAGACGCTTTTCAGTATCCATATTATTCACGCCATGTTTGGCTTTTCCTGTGTATTCCTCTACACAAGATGAAATTATGTTATAGGGTACTGTATATCATTGGCAGTTTTCTACGCGCGTTGTTCATACATTTAAAAAGGTTTACATATGTGTTTTGCCCTTAGGTTTGGTTTGACACTGCTTTTTGAGCGTACTCTATGTGCACGCCCTTTGCGTAAACCCTGCGAGTTGCTTTTTGTGCTCGCCTTTACTGTGCCATATTAGGGTGAACCCTTTCCCCGAGTGCTGCTGCTAATTGTTCCTGCCCACTCCTTTACTCCCACAGGATTTACACTTCCTCTCCATCATCACCAGGCCCGACTCAACGTCTGCCCTGAGTGGCAGTTCAACAGAAACATGTCCAGCTGCTCCACAGAAGTAGCGTCAGAAGTTACAGACGCTGCTTCAGGGCGCGTGGCTTGCTTGCAGTGGATGGAGCTGGTCCAAGCCAGGGCATTTCTGCAGTGCACGCCACGTGTCTGGCTTCAAAGTGGGTTAGAGAGGGATGGAGGGGTGGGGGGTGCACAGCATAAAATCAATACTGCAGAACAATGAAGAACTGTTAAGTCAACCTGCAGCCAAAAGCAGCCCCTCCAGTAGCACACTAAGCCCCTAATGATGGGTCATTAGTGACTTAATGGTTTAGTGCCTGCATTCTGATGGGTGTGGTAGTTGGCGTGCACAAAAGATTACTTGCAGGAGTGCTCCTGAAGTTACACATTGCCCTTTTATAGGCGCCCCTCCCCTACTTTTGTCTGTGGCCCCCTCTGTGCCCCTCCTAAATTTGATTCCTGGTGACGCCATTGTATATACAGCAGGAGTTGTGTACCCGACGAAGGCAGCCTCATTGATATTGGAGCATTTCCCAAGACTTTGAAGGAAACCGAACAATGCATGCTGGAACTTGTCTTAGCAGGGGCATCCCATTGCCTCGCCTCCCCCTCCTCCCACTCTCAGCCCCTGTCAGGCCTGCCCCATTCAGGCCACCCCACGCCCCCTACCCTCCCATCCCCTCCCCACACACCAGCAGGGGTGCATTACTGAGAAATAACAGGCAAACACCATTTTTAAAGTTGGAAATCTTAATGCCACAGTAGCTTTATTTGCATAAAGTCAAGGAGTTATTTTACAGGCGATTTGTGAATTCACCACACCACAGGTTCTTCTACGCTGTGTGAGGCTTTCTGGGATATGCGGCCCTCCCCCACCGTCAGTGTCCGGTGGACGCTTCTGGTTGAGCCCGGCCCTTGCTGCCAGCTTCTCTCTACCCATTTGTTTGCATTGACTTTTTCTTGATATTTCCCCGTTGTCTTATCTTGCCGTTTCTTACTCCCAGACACACTTACCCGGTGTCCTAGTAGCCCCGTTTCTAGCTATACAGACACACCCTTTCCGGTGTCCAAATATCACATTACTACCTATACAGACACCACCTTTCCAGTGCCCAAATATCACAGTTATAGCCTATACAGACACAACTATTCAGGTTCACAACTATCACGTTCCTCCCCTTTCCCAGGGGCGGGCCCTTCCTTCCTCTGAGGAGGGGGAGGAGGTTGGCTGGGCAACCCCCACTAAGGGCCGGCGCCCGCTATGCCTCCTGCGTCGGCGCGTTCGCCCGCCATTTCCATGTTTTCATTAATGTGAAACGACACAACCTAATATGAAAAGTGTAATGGATAAACAAATGGTGCAGAATAAACGTACTTCTAGGGATATGGCGCATGTTGCTACATTGCACGCCTTGCAGGAACTATATGTAGTTGCTACAGGAGTCCACATACATCGGTCGGCCTGAGCCCTTGTAGTCACTTGGAATCTGCAGACTGGATAGTCCACTGTACCATAGTACAATTGTGCTGATATTCGGAATGTGCAATGATAGTTTGATCGAATGTTGCAGCTGGCTGCCTCTGTATGGGGATCCTATTTTAAGGCAACTTACTGCCTTTATAGACTGTCACTCCTATGGCGGCCAACCGTCTGCCCGTATTTTGTGGGACTGTCCCTAATAGATCATCCCCACTTTGCTTTGCCAGATGAAAACCTTCCCAGCTTTTGCGCATACTTTCGTGTGAAGGTTGGAGCACAGGGGCGAAGAGCTGCAGGTGTCTGTGGATGATGAGAAATTCGAAGGCTGCCTCATTCTTCATGATGTGGACTAATGACTGTGGTTTTAAAACCGAAGGGAGATTTGTTTTGGTTCACATAATTGTGCATGTTGCTGCTGTGACCGTCTATGTATGATGGGGAAAATAAAGCTAAATCCGTGCTATTTTTGCTCAATGTTTTTCTAGGATGATTAATATAGTGTACTGTTAGTTTACTATGAGAGACAATATTATGTAATGTGTGTTCATTTCAAGGAATTGCTATAAACAAACACATTATTAACCATATGAAATCAAAACTGTAACATTTATTGCCACATATCTTCCCAAGCTAAGTGGATAAGTGCTTACATTTCCCGCATCTTTATTTTACCTCTTAACCAATGTGTGATCAAGGGCAAATCATTTAATCTCACAGTGTCTCCTGTGTTGTCACTGAAAATGATGCAGTTCAAAGCTTTTGTTATACATAATTATGGTATCCAGAACAGGACTGCGAGACTTGTCCTTGGCCTTAAGCCCAGGGATTGTATCTCTCTAGCACTGAAATCTCTGCATTGGCTTCCAGGGCTGCAAGATTTAAGTTCAAGACCCTCTGCATTGTCCACAAGGCATTCTGGGGCCTGGGTCCTCAATACCTCCAACTCTCTCTTCGTAAATATCTTCCTACTCGAGCTCCTCGCTCCTCCATTTCCCTCAGGGTCAGTCGCTTCTCCAAGCAACGAGTTGGTGGTAGATCTCTTTCTTCAGTTGGGGCCTCCCTCTGGAACAGCCTCCCTGCTTATCTGAAACTCGAGGAGAACCATCTCCGGTTCCGGAAGCACCTCAAGACCTTTCTCTTTGCTTCTGCCTTCTCTCTTCCTCTTCCCCTGCTGATTTCCTGTCTGATACTGCACTGGTCACCTAGCTACCCTCTGATTTCAGGCTCAGGTCCCTACCCGCGCAGTTGGACACCTGCACTGCCTCCCGGCAACCCTTGCACTTGGGTCTGTATTTGCAGTCGTACAGTCCCCCTACCTGCACTTTTGCACACCTGCTGTCTGCCCTTACCCTTGCACCTGCTGGTTGCACTTCTCGTTATTGTTTTAATACCATGTACAGCACTGCCCCCTCTCCTTCCCTCTGGCACTTTCCCTCGTGATCTCAATGTCACTTGGCCTACTAAGATCGTTGTCTCTGTCCTCTCTCTGTTCCCCCTTCCTTGCCTCGTCGCGCCTTGAAATAGGCACGTTACAAGTGCCATATCATATATGCAAAAAGAAAGCTTGCTTTAAAAGTTTAGTCGTGCTGTCAGACACACTGACATGTAAAGGAGGGATTGTTTTAGTTTTTAAAAACATAGTCGCTCTATAGCAATGTTATCCTGGTGATATCCTCAGTGCTGCCGCATTATCCACTAAAGTCCTTTATTTAGTTTTTGTATTTTTTTTTTGTTGCAAAACTGGGTTAGATATCCAAGGATTCAGTGTCATTGGAGTCTATATACAACATCTTCTCAGAGAGATTCATTCAGGACGGCATTGTTTCTTTTCAGCTTCCAGTTGGCCATATTACAATGCATTTAAAATTCTTCTAATTCGTTTCATGTTGTTGGTTACCCTGTTCAACCCCCACAATATGCACACTTCCATCTGAAATTGTCAATCTGTAGAACAAGTGCTGCATCATCCCCACTACAATTGGCAGATGTTGCAAACGGATGACCAAAGCCATGTTGAGCTGAATCAGTAACACATATCTGTAAAACCAATAGACATTTTCTTAACAGGTATTAGTGGACAACCAAGTTTTAAACTTTTGTGCCCCATTTAGCTTTCTATGGTGATCAATTTCAACATAGATATAATTTGCGATCTGCAGCTAGGAGTACCAGTTTTTCAGACAGCTCTTTGCCACAGGTTCCTGTCCCGTCACAACAGGGAGACGGCGAACGCTGTATACCCAAACATTGCCTGCTCTACCGCCAAAATGGATTGTTCTGTATTGAACGTAGCCAATGAGAGAAAGAAGATTCTACCTAGGAATCCTCCCGTCCCCTGCACAGTTTCAATTGTTTGGACTCAAAGTCCACTACTGCAATCAATCAGAAAAGTCTGGTACAGTGTTATACAAATTAACTCTGTTTTGGTGAAAAGCAACGACTTAACAAAGGATTGTTTTTTATAAAAAAAAGTATATAATTGAATATCAAATTCAAAGGAAACGATTTTTTTGTTTTGCAAAGAAGAAAACAATACAGCATCATAGTGTGCATAAATAAAGTAATACAAAAAGTAAAGAGGAGTGAGGTCCGTAATAATCAGCGACGGGTTTCGAGGTTACTTTCCTCTTCTTCAAATGGCCAATATGGACTCTTTAAAAGGAGACAATAGTGTGAAGTATTGCATTAAAATTGTTACACTATGTTTTATACAATTCAACATGTCTTATTCAATAGAGATTTATTAAGTACACTAGTTATAACCCTTAGACAAATGGTCAATGTTCAAATCAAGTTCGGTGTAGGTACTGAAGAAATGTTTTCTGGCTATAATGTAGTCAAGAAGAAGAAGTAGAGGAAGGATGGGATAAATTCTCAATAGTTCAGTAGGTACTGTAGGAAATCCCACAGTGTATTTCTAAATGAGATAAGGTTAGTAATACAAAAACTCCTTGAGTAGGGAAACAAGCATTGAACCTAGCCAGCCAGACGTTTACGATAACCATTCTTGAGCCAAGTTATGTTGCTACATAACGTTTATCAACCAATCTCAAAGTGAATAAAATACAGACGTGTAAAAAGAAAATATATTTCAGGCCATCATTATTTTGCCTTCTGAGACTTCTAGTCTCCATTCAATAAAATATTGCTGTTCTAACACACTATGTCAGTGTTCTGTCTGTATGTTTTTGCTGTTATGTTTCTTGCTTTTGAGACCTTTGCACAACGCTTTAGGTGCAGGCTTGTTTTTTCAGCTTATTTGGTTGGGAGTCAGCTTGTTTTGGAAGGGTATTTAGCTTATGTTTTCCTTCCGACCTGGCAACACAAACATTTTAACGATTTTCCATTTGTTGAAAAAACGGTAGGCAGTCACTTTAGTATTCAGACAGGGTTTGTTTGTTTTCCACATATGGTTCCCTGGACCATTTAAACAGCCGTTTAAAAATAAAAACATAGATTTTGGTGTTCAGGAGTGTTTGAAGATAAAAGTGCTGAAACGTGAAACAATCGCACCACTTTTTCACCTGCACCAGGAGTGGCAGCCAGCTTAGACCCTTATCAAGTCAGTCACCCTAGGCTACAGCTTCGGCCACCCGCTGGCCTCTCCCCACACTCACATTGGTCCAGCAGTCTTGCCCTACTAGGCTACCGCCACTTACAAGATCACGTCAATCCACCGGGCTCGCCCTATGTGAATGGTGCTATTTTTAACTTTAGCAATTCGTTGCTTGGGACCAATCCTCTTTCATGTACTAGTAATTGTTTCTACAACACGGATTACAAGTACCCTATCAAACACTTTAATAGTACTGTGGCTCATCTGGTTAAGGGACCTGCTTAACAAACAAGATTTCCCTATTTTTTATTTGTTTATGGCTGATACAGTCAACCTTGCAATAAAAACAGTATAAGATTTACAATAGTTAAAAAAACAGTATATTATGTTAAAGGTTTTTATATCCTGCACTGTCCCCACCTGCATGGTCTCTTGGCGCTCTGGTGGATCTGTGAAGCAAGAGGCTAAGGGGGGGGGGCTGCAAGTAAGTGTGCCTGAGCGGGAGAAACGAGCAAGAGATCGGTGAGGTGCTGTTTGCAGCTTCAGTTCGGTTTACACCGTTCGCTGAGTGTGTGGTTTTCGGTTGGTAGGCATCATCTGCTGTTGTGCGAGGCTATGTGTGGTTTGTTTAGTTGTTCTGGTGGTGTAGTGAAGTGCGTGCGGTATTGTAGTGGTGTAGAGTTATGGTTGTGTTTTAGTTAAGAGTTTGAGAGGTGTATGCAGACGGGTGATTTCTTTTTCCAGTTTTCTTTTTAGTAGGGTTGTTGGTTAGTGTTGGTACACTTTCTTACACCCTCCGTTTCTATTCCTGCTGCACATATTCCTTCCACTGTTATACATTGTGGTATGCAACAATTTCCACTCCTATATTGTACTGAGGTGTTTATCATCATCAGGGCTAGTCAGTGGCAGTACCCTCTCTGCCCCTCTCTACAAGCCTTTTTTCCAAAGCCCTCGATCTGTGATCCAATTAAGTTGGTCCCATCTTTCACCCCTGTTTCTGGTTTGGAGACGTGTACACCTTGGTCTCCCTCCCATTCTGACCCCCCTCTAATTCCCTACACTTCTCTCTAGTCTGGCCCACTCACCCTTTTTTCTGCTGTGTTAGATTCATTGGGGTTGGTGGGGATGATGTTCATTGGTTTTCGTCCCATTCTGAGTTGAAGAGCTAGGCTTTTAGACGTTTTCTGAATTCTAGATGGTCCTTCGTGGTTTGAATTTCTCTAGGCAGTAGTTCCAAAGTTGATCTACAGAGTTATTTTTCCTTGTTTATGGTTTAGGTTCTTAGAGAATGTTGTCGCTGGATATGAGTGTTCTAGTCGGCTGGTAGATGGTGATTTTCTTTTGTATGAATTCCACTCCTAGGCCGTGGATTGCTCTGTGTATTATGCACTTTGTTTTGAAGCAAATTTGTTTTTTGACTGGCAGCCAATGCAGCATTTTTAGCGCTGGAGTCATGTGGTCTCTTGTGAGAGTTTGAGGAGAAGTCTGGCCGTTGTGTTCTGTATACATTTCAGTTTCTTCAGTAAATAGTCCGGCATTCCGAGGTACTGGACATGATGAGGGAAAGATGGACAGTGTTTTGTGCGTGAAGGAGAGGAATGGAAATATCTTTTTGATCGTGTGTAGATGGAAGAAGCATTTCTTGATTAATGCGTTTCCTTGTGGTTCTCGGGTTAGCTAGTTGTACATCAGAATTCCAATGTTTTTGACAACTTTGGATGGTGTGGGTGCTGTTCCCAGTGCTGTGGGCCATGGGAAGTACTGCTTGCTGGTTGTTGGTTGTAATCATGATTTCTGTCTTGCCCGGGTTGATTTTGAAGTTATGGGTGTTCATCCATTGGTAGAGTTATCCGAGACAGTCTATTGGCGTTGTGTTCTCTTCTTGTTGGATGTTGTCTGCGTAGTTGTAGCAAATGAAGCTGTGTGTTTTGATGAGGTTGGTTATTGGAGTCATGTAGATGTTGAAGAGGAGTAGGGATAGCGAGGATCCTTGTGGTAGGTATCTTGTGGTGCTGATTTGAATGGTTTTAGCCATATTGTTTCTGTTCTTTCAGACAGGAAAGATTTAATCCAGAGCAGTACTGTGTCGGAGATCCCTATTTCTTCGGGTCTCTTGATGTGGCGGACTGCGTCAAATGATAGCATAGTGGTCGAGTATTATCGGTGCCGAGTTAATAGCGGTTACTAGGGGGGAGGAGGAAGTAGGGCCCTTGTTGGCCTGGCGGCAATTGGTGACCTCTATGGCAAACCCTCACCAGGAAAATAACGAATTAGAGGACTCGGATGAGTGCACAAGCACTGCGATACCTGATAATGCTCCCATAGATGACATGAGTGTGCCGGCTCTAGTTTTTGGGTTGGGAGGGGGGAGGACGGAGAATTACACTGTATAATGTGATGGTTTGATGCTGATTATGTACGTCCTAAACAGTTGTAATGAGTGTTATTTTGTTTGGTTTTATTGAAAATAAAAATAAATTAAAAAAAAAAAAACTATTGACTCATTTAAAATGCACCAACTGCTGACAGTTTCTAATGGCATACAAATCAAACCGCAATGTGTATAAGCATAGGACATAGGAAGGAAGGCAAGTTGGGTTAAACAATGGCAGAATAGCACTTGAGCTACTAAGACACAGTTCTGTGTGGAGGATCCCCCCCACCTTGGCAACCTGTAAAAAGTGTATTAACAAGCCCAGTCCATATATGGGCGTTGAAAGTCCTAGAGGAAATGTGAACCTCAGCGTTGTGAGTCCTCGGAGAATAGAGTTCGGTGCCGCAAAGAAGACTCTGTGAAGAACATAGGCCTGGCAGTAGGTCGTCGAGATGTCGGCGATCGAGACTCAACCACGGCTGGACTTTGGATCTTCACTTGTGAGCGTCTTTGTGGACTTTGGGTGGCGGGAAACCCACTGGCGAATTCTTCTCGGTTGTCAATTACCTCGACTTTCTCCGGCAGGACAAAGCGGTTGACGGTGATGGCAAGGGAGCCCCTTGTTCAAAATGTTCTTAGGCAAAAGATGGAGCGTTGTGGCTCCGGTGGTCGAGAAGCATGGCGTCAACCTGTCCCCGCTTCTGGGCAACACGACTCAACTGGCTTCCAGCAGTGACGGTAATCTTCCGAACTCCGGTCGACGGTAATGGATTTAGACGGCCTTGATGTTCGGGTGCTTTACTTCCGATTTCTCGTCGAACCCCGTCTCCGGTCGACAGCCTTTCGGGACTGGCTTCCACTGTGCCTCGATGAAGATCAGCGTCTGCACGATGTTGCCTCGTAGCTCGGGGATAGGTCTACTAAACAGGTCCTTTCTTGGATCATCCCTTGACAGACACAACAGCTTTCGGATTTCGTCCCCGCAGAGCAGCTGCAAACCTTCTTCCATCTGGACTTAAAGGATAAACAGCTTCAAGTTTTAGCTTCATGTTTCAACTTCAGCTTCTGATCAATTTGGGTAAGTGAGAGGTCCCCAGATATACACATCTGTCTCTCATTCACACTGCTGAGCCAAGCTCAGTCAGCCAACCAGTCGGAAGGGCATTCATGCAATGTAGGGAGGCAGCCAATCAGGCTCACAGTGCATTCAGGCCAATCACTTCCATCCAGACACCCACAACAAGGAATATGGATTGGGCAAGCACCCAGCCTTTCAGCACACCACATTGCATTCATGTCATTTTCGGTCAGGGCTGTCTCATTCTGTGTGTCACACACCGATGCCAGACACCCATAACATGGAATGCATATTGGTCACACACCCCATTTACCCAGGTCCCACCCCAAGGGTGTACCTACAACGTATCGTCACTGGGAAGGCTCCAGCCAGTCTGTCGTGGACTTCCCCCACAATACCATATATGGTTCTTCCACCCAACAGTCAGTAATACCATATATGGTTCTTTCACCCAACAGTCAGAGGAAGGGACAGAGTCTGGGCTTCCCAGGACTCTGGGAAAACAAGGTAACGGATAATAGAAACTAAGAGGCAAGGGGGCCATCTTGTCTCCTTTCAGGAATCCACTGATTCCTATGGCAGGGCCTGGGTATCCCAAAATAGAGGATACTCGGAGAACCTGTCAAATTCAGCATGGAGCTGCCACCAGCCCACACCCTGCCCTGTGGGCCACACACAGGTGTCCAAGAACATACACTAGGGGCACAGGGTTGTACCCCCACCTACGGGTGCCTTAAGGGTATCCCAAGGGTCTCTGCTTACCACAACCAAAAAGAGGAAGAGCTGCACTGCCAGGAGTCCCACATGGACGCCTGCACAGAAAACAACACAGAACACACATTAGGGAGTACAGGACAAGGACATGGAGGCCCTGTCCCTCCAATGCATTTCCAGCATCACAATAGCGTTGTAGGTTGGTTGTCTATAGATGAGTATGAATGTCAGGTGAAGGATGAGGGATTTGCAGTTCCGGATGTTCAGTGGGTCAGCTGTTTTTGTTTGCAGGTGTTCTCTGTAGGCTACTGCAAGTCGTCCTCCTCTTCTTCCTTTTCTGTTTATTTGTGTGCATTTGAAGTTGTTGGGTAGACCGCTCTGGAGTGTGACTTTGTAGTTGTAATCTTGTCATTGTTTGGTGACAAATTGGATTTCAATTCTACCATCGGGATCGTAGATCTCTGTAGCGTGTTTGGACATTGATCTTGCATTGATTAGATTGCAGTGTATTTTTATCCTTATAGTGCCTTGTTTTGTTCTTGCTTTCATCTTTGTGTGGTCTTAGTGAGTTTACTCATTCTCAGGATGTAGGGTGTGTTCTATTTTGTCATTGAGTAGATAGGCTAGGTTTCGTATTGGGTCCGTGACTATTTCTGACTCCTCTTCTGGATGCCAGTGCTGTTGGTCACTTTGAGTTTTGGTAATGTATGGAGTGAGCGTGTCGTTTCGCATGTTTCTCCTTCCGCCTGTCGTCTTTCCCCTTTTCCTGTCCGGTCCTGGTATCCTGCTGGTGTGTCTAGCATTTCTGGTGGCCGGGAGTTGGTTTGGCGAGTGGTCCGTCGCCAGGGATGGTTTTGTGTATAATGATTTTGGTCTTGTTTTAGAGTTTTTATCTATTTCCTGTCGCGCTTATAGGTGAATGCTCCTTTGCTGTGTTGGTATTTGATGTGGTGGCCTAGTCTGGTTCCATCAAAAGCAATGAGTGATGTCTCATGGAACAACAAAGCACTTAATTTGCAAATTGAGGATTCACGCAAGTAGAAAGGAGCGTGGTAGGTCAGGAGTCATAATGATCAATTAATTTCATATTTTTATTAACATAGAACAAACATTGGTCGTTTTATGATTCTATCATTTACACATAACACATCGTACCGCTAAAATCAATCCGGTTAGTCACAAATCCAGTAAAAAAGTTTATCAAAAATATTGTGCAAAACAATTCCACAGTGTTCAATCCTATGGTGATATGTTAGAGGCAAACAGTTCCCATACCCTCCATGTGGAACATATATTATCCTTTACACATCACTAAAGTGCTAATTGTCATATCACTAAATTGCTGAGTGTCGACTAAAGGTATCCTAAAAAGGAAAGATATATATCGATCCTCTAATTAACGAATATCCCTTAATTATAGTTTTGATGACTGATTCATCTAGTTTTAAATCACAAACTGATGTTTGTCTTCCACAGGACAAAGAAGCATATGAAACAAATATACATTTAAAGACATGATGAGATGTTGTCCATAGACTTATTCTTATTTCTTTCGATTCTTTTAACACCACCCCAAAATAAATGCATACAACGTCTTCTACAAAAGAAAAAAAAAAAAGCAAACAATCGGAACAGATTAAAACCTGACCAACGCACAACTCCATTCTACAAAGACAAGAGTTCCGTGTATTTAAGAAGAAAAATTTGGCCTTGTTTCTTCTAGATTCAGGTAGAGGGAATCACTTCATCCTCCAACCAGAAATGGGTCGGATAATAGACAATTTATCTGCAGAGACATGAAAGAAGAGCGAACTGGGGTTAAACAACCGCTAATTCTAATGCGTGGAATTACAAACGACAACCTGCATCACACACTGCAACACCTCCGCATTAGAGGATCACAGAGACCACAGAGACGAATAAACATTTCACTGACCTGCAGCAAGAAGTACAGCCAGTTAGGGAGGGTCTTCCAGCAAAGTTCATCTCAGGGTTGGTTGGTCCCACTAACCCAAGGGAAGTCCTTTCCGGAGCTTCTCTTGTCGATTTCAGCACAGCGGCAGCACTTCACCGGCCAGTTCAAGGGTCCAGGAGGATGCAGCAAGCTCCGTTCACGGTTTCTTCGTCGGGTTGTTCTTCCCAGTAGTCGAATCTTGTCTTCAGTCCAAGAAGCCTTGCCTTTTTAAGCAGGTTTCTCCCATTCATGCATAGCCTAGCTGTCACTCACACAGCAGGGTGGCTGTCCTGCAAGGCCAGCCAGCCAGCCAGCCTGTCGGGACTGGGTACATTCAGGTTTCCCTGGAGACAAAGGACAAGGGAGTTTCGGGCACCTCCCTCACTTCCTGCCCTTGCAAACACACTGGAGCCAGTGGTGGGTTTCAGTCCCGAAGCCCGCCAAAGGCAAAATGAACAAAGGGCTCAAACCTGGTTTGGCACGCAGAGTAAAACCCAAGAAAGACCTCACAAAGAAGAAATGGCGAAAAAAGACGACCAGGGCCATTTTGACACAGTGGTCACCCATGGGTGCAATACTGCAGCTGAGGATTCAGCCTGTGGTAGAAAAGCACAATGGTTGGAAAATTAAACCACTGCGACCAGCCATTCAAAGTAGTGAGGGTAACATAAAAAATGTTACATGAGTAAGTAGGGAAATGGGCTACTAAGTAACCTCCCCCACCACTCCACATTAGATGGGGTGTGCTGGACCTAAAAAGAGAAAAGGTAAATAAAGTCAATTTCACTTTACTATTCTTGGGAACTGTAGTACACCCAAAAAAAGGTATTTAAACCTTATGAGAAATCTAAAGGATTTCTCTGTGACACTGCACTGAAGGGGCTGTGTCACCATACAAAAAGTACATGCCTATGTAGTTTGTCAGACTCCAAAAACAAAGGAAAAACATAATTCATATTAGATCAAAATACATGAGAGAGTGAGAAAAAGGGCTCACTCTCTCCAGGGTTGAAATAAAAAAAGAAAAGTCCTACAGTCCAGCAGAAGAGCTGGGTGTCTCTAAGGTTGAAGGGAATTGGCACAGAAATGAGAATTCTCCCTAATATGTACTTGCTGCGGGTCTAACGCTGCTATAAGTAAAGGTTCTTATATCTCGATTAGTGAGTAGTCCTCTCCAGTAATTATCTTGTTATGGATAATTTTAGACCTTTCTCGGCCGTCATGTATTCTTGGATCAGGATCAGACCGGCTTTGGGACTCGGAATCTGCACTGGTTTAGGGAGGGCTTTATTCTTCCTAGTCAACCGAGGTCTTGTCTCTGACAAGAGAATCGCAGGTACGGTTAATGCCCTCAGGCATATTCTAGATTTACTCATGGATGGTTTAACTGATTTTCTGGTTTTAAAATGTAATTTTTTTCCTCTTGTTATTGTGACCTTTTGGAGAATATAACAAAATTCTGCTGCAGCACTAGAGGTTCGATTGCTGCAGGGGATGTGGAGGAAAGTGCAACAATGGATGCTTCCAGCACCATTGAGGCTGATAATCCAGTAAGTGGGTGGTCTCTTTGATTGTTAACCAAGTCCAGAGAGGATAGCTCAGCGGCAACATGCTCGCCTTGGAAGTAAGACACGTAGCAGCACAAGTTCAATCCGCAGGTCCGCGCTTCGAAACCTCTGGGTATTAAGCGCCTTATAAATAACATCTATATCATAAACTGATCTTCGTTGTGCCCTGGGGCATCATGTCCTGCGGAAAACAAGTCACAGATTGTAGAGTTGCTTCCATCACAGATTTATTTAAAATCGTTGAGCTGCTTGGAATAAACAGTGTGGAGTAAACCGAGGCAGTCAAAGGCCCTTCAATAAAAGAAACCTTGTAATTGAGCTGGCAGAGCAGGTCCACTTAATTCGAGATTTTTGCATTCAAGGATTCGTATAGCTTCACCAAGGACCATCATAGTGATGTTCATTGCTGACAGAGCCGATGTAGCTGAAGCTGATCTCGTGCCTAGACCAAATGAGAGTTTTGGTGTAGGCTGAATGAAAGAGATAGACGTGTCTGCCAAGCTTTTCAGAGACCATGGATAGAGAGCAGGCATTGCAGACAAATTAATGTAATGTGTAGGTATTATGTGGAGTTGAGGAGCCAGAGATCGACATTTTTCCCGAAGCAAGAAGCAGTTAGATGCTCACCTCCGCAGGCAGTAAAATATTCTCGGCTAAAATCGATCTCCTTGCCTCCTTTACTCTACAGCGAGATGCAGATCTCTCATCCATCTGTTTGAGAACATTACACCCCTGATGCTACGTATGCTCAATGGGGTAATTAACTGCTTCAGTCTCAAAATAGTCCTGCCCTTTGATAAGGACTGACGAGCAGGCGTGTAATTGAAATGAGAATTGAGTATGTTCCAAATGCAAGCGGGGCACGTCCATCTCCGGCTCCGCCAAGTATCTAAACTCTGGATTAGCGTTGGGAGCCTATCTTGCCATGATATTTGCTCAGTCAGTAACGTACCTGCCAAAAGTGCTCCTTTCCGGAATATCACCCGAGGGGACTAAAGGTTTAGCAGATTGATCCTTGTATCGTGCGTCGGATTTCAAATTTGCCAATGATGCAGGGGAGGACTTATTACAGCTTTTGTTTGCTGCATTCTGCAGCTATAGATGAGAATGTATGTCTGAAGGGGAGCGAGGCTGCAGGGTTGAGAGCAAAGACGTAGCTGTAGGTTGGTGAAGAAGTTCTTTTGTGTTGGACCCAGGTGATAGTTCAGTTCTCATTGCAGGGGAGATGGTAGATGATGGCATCTTGGATCTTAGCGTGTATGTGTAAGGGGAGTTTTCCTAAAGTCCCACTTCGAGGTAAGACTTTAGTAAGCAATTCCAGTGGATTGTAGATCCCCCAACTCTTAGTATCAGTCTGTACTACCGAAGGACCTTGGTACTGTGGCAGAGCAGTCAGGCTTATTTTAAGAGGAAGATGTGAGCTGTAGTTAAGTACAAGGTAAGTACACAATCTAGTTGGCCATGCACATCAAAGAAACACACATGCATTTATATTAAAATATAGATTTATTATATTTACACGCATCACTGTTAAATACTTACACATATGGGTATACTTTCAAAAGGCCACTTCTTAGTTGGTAGTTTCTGAACAGGCACAATTGTTACGGGAGTTTGACAGGTCTACTGTACTATTGGTAACTATGCGCACCCACAAAGCAATACAGTAATTGTATTTAGTCAGCATACACATATAAGATAGTGATTTTTGGGAAAGAAAACAGTTGGTTAGTATTATCCTTGTAGAGCTACCGGTTCTAGAGGCGCTTTCCCTGCACTTCAAGTCTTTTAGAGTCCAAAGCACAACCCTAGCTAAAAGGCAATTCAGAGAGGCTTAAAGTCTTGAAAAGCAGCAGAAAACAAAATTTCCTCTGGATACTTCTAGTATCTAGAAAGGAAGATCCAAGAAGACTAAACCAACATTGGAGACCCTGTTAAGGACTCGCTAAAGGGACACAAGCGGCGGCTTGAGTAGGAGGGGTTTCTCGGACACCTCTACGTGCACGCCAATGCACTGGAGTGACTGTCTGGAATCAGGTAAGCAATGCATTTTTGCCCACAGACCCTTAGTGTTGAAGAAAACGTTTGTGGTGGATGCTCGACGATGTTGCAGCTCTGGACCACACCTCCGGATTCCTTGGTATGATGACGAAAGGCAGGGCAATGTACAGGATCTCTCAGCAGCAGTATTGAGGGATAACCTTTAGCACAGCTTTCATCAACTTCTTGGGTGTCACTGCAGTTTTGGCACCTTTTCTGCAGTACCAACAAAGGACACGGTTCGCCCGGTAAATCTTCGTCACTTCTTACAGTCCCACACTCTGCTGAGGGGGGAGGCGAGGGGTTTATGCTAGTTGGATCAGATCTCGGGAATGTCCATGACGGCTCAGCAAAGATTTGGACGGATTCAGCCGATCCACTCGAAAGGGGCAGCAGGTCTCCTGGTATTGGGGTTACACAACTCTGGAAACTCACAGGACCATGCAGTAGAAAAATCCCACAATAGTTTGTAGGACATGTCCACTGCCACCAGCCACAACTAGGAGGTTTTCTATATGATTCAATAGTTACAGGAGCAGATAGAAGGGGGATACTAAGTATCCCCATGGCACTCCACATAAGGTGCTGTGTGCCAATCTCTCGGACTATAAAGTTTTAGGAGAGATTAAGAACTGTAGTAACTCTAGTATAAAGAGAATCACCTCAAAGAAGGACCCTAAGGGTCCCCAACAACACAGCCCATAAGGAGCTGTGTACTGAAATAGTAAAATACAGATGCCTTTAAGTTTTATGGAGGAAAATAGACTCCATAGGACATGTAAAATACAAAGAATAGAGTTCCAAAAGACAGAGCCCATAAGAACGAATGAGTGGAAAAATGCTCCACTCATTCATGATTTCAGAAAAAGGTTCAAAAGTCCAGCAAAAAGTGCTGAGGGTACTGCTAGGAGAGGGGATAAAGCATAACAATGAGAACTCTCCCTAACAGTATGCATATGACATCTTCTCGGCTAGGCTTCCAAAAGATTCAAATTAAAATGACAATTAATGGTCTTAGTAAAAGTTATAACCTTTTAAGGAGCCCGTTGCCGTGCTATACTAAACTAGCCTCATGCAGGTCTGAGCGAGTAGTGCGGTGCTCTTAAGAAGGCCGTCGCTGTAAGCTAGTTCTCAACAGTCGGCAGCCCAACAGCACTCGACTTTGAGCGCATGGGGGAGGCTGATTTTCAGTGTTCACAGGTACAGTAGTCGGCAGACTGCCAAGTAAAATAGACACAATCCGGTGGAGAGAAAATCTTTCCCAGCAAACGCCAGTAGACCTCATCCAAACAGCACTCTGAGCACTCTTCGATTCGAGCAACACCTGTTAAAGTGCAAGTCCTGTTTTTTAAGTTTCTAGGAAGTGTTAGTAGCACAGATCTCGCTATTGAGCCCTTTTTTTATAATAAGTACTTGGATGACTTCTTTTGTTGTTGTGTTTGTGGCACAAGTAGTTAATGCCAATGGCAATAGCCTAGATTAACTATGTTTTGAGTCCCATTAGTTGTACTTGGGTAATAGCACTAAAGAGTAAATGCAATGTTGGTGCACTCTAGGAACACATGCCCTCATATTTATTTTTATACACACAGTGAATTGTCATTAATAAACATATTGAGTTTGAAATGCCTCTTTTTTAAAACATTTTTATTTTAATGGGCTTGGCCTTATCAGTGTTTCCCTCACACATATATTTTTCTGTAATGATGTAGGTGCAATAGTGGATCAACTGGAATGCGAGTTGTGTTGCTTTTTAAAGTACAACATTTGGAGCCTGTGCTGGGCACAAAAGCATGCTTTTTACATTTATTATGTCTGCTGTTTATGTTCAGAAAGAGCCATATTTGCTATTTTTATGTTTCCTGAATGGATGATTTCTCTAATTACTTTTGTTTAGTTCTGTGCATGGTTTCACTATGGTTTCTACATCCCTTAGCTCACCATGACACTATCGAAGGCTCAAATGTCAGGCTATAGAGAGGCTGTGTGGGCTTAACCATTTTGCACAACATAAATGAGAAAAACAAAGTGTTTTTTGCTTGCTTTTCAGAAAGCTGTTGCAAACTTGGCATATTCGCATTTATGCCGCAAGTCTTAAATATTAAACAATTGTATAATGCTGTGTAATAAAATGGGATACCAATATTTTCTTTAAAAAAATGTAAACTCTTTATTTCTTTTTCAACAAATCATCAAAATATAACAATAACTGATGTACATGTTTTGGGTTATCAACAATTCCAATATTGCAAAACGGGGTCCAATATTATACCCAACTGAGCTCCAAAACTCACCCAACAACCAACACGCAAACCTAGAGTATAACCATAAGCATGACACCACACCACACATAAGACAGAAATATAACCGGACAAGAGACAGAACAAATACACACCCACGCATTATTACTACATTTCACACTCAACACTCCAATCTATCTTCACCCATAGAGTTCATTAAAAGGTCCCCACAAATCTTCATATATCGTCTTCTTGCGCTGCTTACAAAACAAACTTTTTTCATATTTCGAAAGAATCTGCACATCAAGGAGCCATACTTCAACAAGTGGCTTTTTCCTCGTTTTCCACACTTTTTATTAGTCGCCACCAGTAAGGCTCTGTTAATACAACACAAGGTTACACAGTCAATATTTCGCCCACTTCTTGGTGACTGTAAAATCACTGCCAAAGGATTTCGCAGGAATGTAATGTTCCAGATTGTGTCGATTCTGTCCAGCACGTCCTTCCTGTAGTCATCACCCTTTCACAATCCCATAACATGTGTAACAGAGTACATTTCTCTTTCCGACAACCCCAGCAGCATTCACTATCAACAATACTGAATACACACATACGCAGAGGGGTCCAATAAACCCTTCCCAATACCCTTTGATGAATTTAACGTAGGTTCAAGTCGATCTTTGCCTTAACTGGAACTTTCTAGCGATTCTCCCATTCCTTCATCGGAATATCCCTGCTCAACTCTTCAGACCAGGCCAATTGTAGCTTCTCCCATGAGACCAAGCAATGACGTAAATCTTAAAAAATTTGACACATTCTGCAACATTGTATTAAATAGATTACAAATCTCTGGTTTATGCATGAGCGGTGCGTCCAACATCTATTGCCTTTCAGAAATCAAGATCTCCAAAACTCTATACCTTCCCAGTTCCATTCTAGTTAGCTCATATTTCTCCATCAGTTTCTCGAAGGGAACCACTCCCCTATCACCCACTGCAAATATTGCCAATCGCTAAGATACCTTTTATTAATCCAATTCCTCATTTTACTATCCATTTGTAAACCTTTGTTCTGCCAAAGCGACACATCTTTGTACATAAACAGCCCTTGCCTACTACTCACCATCAATGAAGTTAATGCATCGTTAGTGACAACAATAGGCTTTAGGTTCATAAGTTGTCTTGGTAATTTCCAAAAGGAGTACAGGCTCTTTGCATAATATGGTTCTTATTTCTTCTTTTCTATTTGCACCCACCACGGCATTGGGCACTGTCCTTCATCAGAATAATTAATTAACCTTTTAAATAAAAATCCTTTACAATAGTTCAAGTATAGGATATCCAAATTCTTCTTCCTGAACACTTCAAACCATAATATAGCAAGGTATCCTAGCCCTTTTCCCCACACCCCAGAAAAATTCTTGAAATACCTTGTCTATACACCCAATGACTTTCTTTGTGAATCGTAAAGGGAGTGATTGTATAATATATAAGACTTTTGGTAATAGCATCATTTTAATTGTTTTAATTTTTGCCCAGATATTCAAAGTAATCCGTTTCCTTTTTCTAACATCCCTCAGAAGAACTTCAATTATTTTATCTACATTATATTCAACAATTCTCTGGACATCCCGAACAAGATAGACTCCCAAGTATTTCACACATATGTTTTCCCAAGTACAATTCCAACCTAGCAATGGATTACAGGCCGGGGTATTTTTAAGAGGAAATACCACTGTTTTCCACCAGTTGATCTTATAACCTGACAACCTTCCCACTTCTTCAATCATACTTTAGTGGGGCTCCTTCTTCTGGGTTATTCAAGATAACCACGACATCGTCTGCATAAGCCAATACCTTAACTTCTCTACCTTCTACACATAGACCTCTAATGTTCTCATTCTGTCGAATACATGCTAACAAGGGTTCTAGCACCAAATTAAAAAGAAAAGGGGATAATGGGTAGCCTTGCCTTGTACCTCCATTTAACTGGAATCATGCAGAAAATCCCTCATTTACCCACACTCTAGCAGTTATATGTGATTGCAGTGCCCCTATAGCCTTAATGAACAATGGCCCAAATCCCATTTTCAACAACGTGTAGTTCAGAAATGTCCAGTTCATCCTATCAAAAGCCTTCTCTGCATCTGAAAAAATGTATAAGATGTCTCCAATCTCTGAATCCGGTAGGCCCAACACATCTAAAAGCGTTATAATATTATCAGATCCCTATTGCTGCATTCTAATATTATCATATCCCTATTGCTGCCTCATAAAACCTATCTGTGTTCTGTCAATTAGTTCCCCCATATATTTGTATAATCTATTAGTCAAAGTCTTAGTAAAAATCTTTAGATCTACATTAAGTAGTGAAATAGGGCGGTAATTTCAACAATTAGTTGCGTCCTTCCCTGACTTTGGCAAAACTATTGGTTTGAACAATTTGTTTTTTTTATTCTTCGACAATTCGCTCTGAGGGCATTATAATCGGTGGTAGGGTGTAGCTCTGGAAACATTATAAATGTCACTATTGGGAGACGCTCTTCAGATGTGCAAAGGACGCCTGTGAAGGAGTGTGCATTTGTAGACCATTATCGCATGACACATTTTTTCTTCATTTTTAAGGATTATTCAGGTGCTGCGGCCGAGTGCCTGTTCTGCGACACCTCCAGTTCAACCTGTTTTTCCATCCTGATGAAGGCAAACCAATTGCCAGCTCTTGTACAGAATTTGTGTCCTGCTTTGAAAAACCGATTTGAAGATTATATTTTATAGATTAAAAGCTTTGGTGCAAAATGCAGTTTATTTTTGTTTTTGTTTTGCCCACACAGCATTCAAGAGCAATGTTTTTCTTCATGTAGGGTTAATGTGATGAATGTATGTAATTTCAGCCACCCTGATCACTTAATTATTATATAGTTTCAAACCTACCTGGGTAGATCAGGGCCTAGTCAGGAGCCCTAGTTTTTTCGCTTATAAGCGACTTTGGCCTTAATTTTGCCCAAGGTAGCTTATATATATTCTTTTCTGGTAGCTTGTCGCGATTTGTGTCCACTTATCTCCCCCATTGTGCGCTCAACTGTGAAAACACACAGGAAAGGTGAACTAACATCCATTCTCGCAATCACAGTCACTGCCGTTTCACATACATTGAAGCTCTTTGCTATGGTTGTTTGCTCAGGCTGTTTACTATGATCATGCAAGGCCACACGCAGTGTCCTGTCTCATCAACCTGTGGCCATTAAATTACCTGCTCCAATTGCTCTTTTTCTCTTATCACCAGCATGCCCTTGTTATCCATATGTTTAGGCATTTGTCATTGATGGTCTGAAAGAGCCCCCCCACCACAGTCATTGCCTTAGCAAAATGGTTTCCTCCTACGTTTAATGTAGGTGTATGTCGTTCTGGGGCTAGCCCCCCTGATCGGGCTCTGCCCCATTCCTGGATGTGTGTGGATCTCGATCAGCCTGTTAATTGTTTCCCTGAGAGGAGGTTGCAGCCTTTCACCATTTGCCATGTGACATGCTCCTTGTGATTAGAGGGAGGGGATTGGGTGTGATATTTAGAAAATGAACAGGGCATAGAAGTGCATCATGCTGCGTTTATTTTTTGTGTGTGTTTGGGAACATTAGCTGATGAGGAACTGGGTATTTTCGCCTCTACCTGTACTGAAGGACAGGGATACTTGTGGCTTCCAGCCGAGAAATTCAAAGAAACCGAGAAACAAGTAAAAATGGAAAAACATTTCCAAATCCTTTTTTTTCCAAGTACTTTTTCAGATTTAGTAAAGGTCAACATTTATGTTAAACTAGCAGAAGTAGCCGTTCTCCGATGGGTACTGAAGGCAGACCTGATAACACTGATCCTGTAGGTCGCTGTCCGGTTATCTTGATGTGCTTTGCACCCTGAAGTAAACTGCAATAAGAATGGGTGCGTGTGGCTGGTTGACATACCCTGTAGCAGACTTTGGGTGGAGGTGAGAGTTGGTGTGCTGCTGCATACTGGGGCCTTCTGTGCTCTCCCCACCTGTCTCCTCATCCTGGCATGGTTCAGTTGGTTGTGGTGCAAATATCTTGGAAACCGTGCCTCCTAGGGTTTGGACCTCGAGTGATGTTCCTCGTGTCGGTGTCGGTACCGGTACTTCTACGACCACATTGTTTTGCCGATTTCAGGCAACTGTCTTGTGTGTGAAGGTTCTGAAACCAGGGAATGGGGTGTGGTGTCCACATGTCATGTAGCCAGTAATGTCCACAAGGTCCTAATAGGTGACGATGCAAAATTTGGTGCAGATTGGTGAAACAGTGTGGATTTGTAAAAGGAACAACGCTTTGCCCACAAATCCCCCACAAACCCATTTTGACATATATAACACACGCATAGTGATGGGAGTAAAACCAGTGTATGAAGTGTATGAAAAGAAGTAGTGGCACTATGTTCCCTGCTGGCCTATCCCCACTCCCCACAAACTCTTCACCACGCCCACTCCCATGCGCCATAAAAACCCCTAAACAAATGCACCCCCTGTTTAAGGAAACATTCAGTGCAGTGCACTGAAGTGCAAGTTTCAACTTCTTCCTCCACTTTTATTTTAAAAAGAAACCATTCCGGGACGGTTTCTTTTTAAAATAAAAGTATAGGAACTGTAAAACGTACAGGAGTACCGCTCCTGCACGCTTCGACCACTGAATAAAACGCAAATGGAAGGCAAGAAAGTGTGAGAAAACTGGAGACACACACAGAATGGATAAAAAAGATAGTAAATATAACAAGGTGTAACCAGGGTGGGAGAGAGCCACCAAATAATTGGAGGAGAGAAATCAAGAGTATGAACAAAGGGTTCGAGAGAACTAATGGGGGGGGAAAGGCATGAGACACTGAAGGGGGAAGAGAGAATGAGAGGGGGAGAGGGAGAGATGAGGAGAATAGGAGCCAAAGACCGAATTGAGGAGGGAAGAGCTTGAGACTGGATGGGAAAGGAGTCGAGCTAAGTGCAAAGGAGGATAGACTGAGGGGGAGGGCATACAATATGAGAGGGAGAAACAATTGGAGGCAGAGAGATGATCAGAAAGGACTGGTGGAAGAGGAAAGACATTTGATAGTGAATATGAGAAGAGGCTGAAAAGGAGGTGAGGAGCGAGAGAAGATAAAACGGGAAGAGAATACAGGCAGAGTGGAAGCAAAACTAAGAACAGCAGGGCAACAGCAAAACAATAGGGGTACGAGAGGAGAGACTACAAGTGGGAGGAGGGGAAGAAACCGATCAACTGTGCTATAGAGCCAAGAGACCGAACGGGAGAGGGGTAAGTGAAATAAGAGACAGGATAGGATTGAGATGAGGTATAACTGAGGTATGCAGAGGAGACATTAAAAAAGAAAAAACGGAGATAGGAAAAAACGGAGATAGGGAGAACGAAGAAAGAAAAAGGAAATGTGTAGCAAGGAGGAGAACAGACAGAATTTGAGAGGATTAGAAGGAAGAGAGTTCAAATGGCAAGGTGGGGGAAAAGATGAGTGAAGTGGAGTCAGGACCGTTGAAGAGGAAGGGTGATGGCGCTGGTGCAAGAGAAAAAAGAAGAGCAAGAAAGAACAAGTGAGATTGTGTTAAGAATTGGAGAGACTGGGAAGGAAAGAGGGTGACACTGAATAATAGACAAGGCAGTAACAATGAAAATGAAAAACAAAAAGTACAATAAATGATGTGAGGGAGTAAGATGGTGAAATACAGTGTAAATCGTCAAGTGTCCAAAAGTTTGATTGTAACAGGGTTAGGACCTAGGCCGATGCTCAACCCGCCATATTTCTGTAATACAGCTGGAATATGAGGCTTCTGCCCCAACACTTAGGCCACATAAAGAAACCTCTCAACTTGCCCTCATCTGAATGGGGGAAGAGTGGCTACTCCTCCAGACCTATTTTACTTTACAAACAAACCAAATACTGCTAACTTTCACATTAAAATTCAGCTGTTATCCCTCTTTTTGAAGACTCAATAGTTTGAAAGGCATATATGAGAGTGGACTATCTGCAAATCCTCAGCAATCTTTCCTTCTATGTGATAGACTTCTATAGCCCTCTGCTCCTGCCCATACCCTCAGACAATTAGCTGCTCCCTGCTGTTCCGCGTGTTGGCACCAGTTGGTGGCATTGTGCTTCTTTGGCCCAAGACCCACGTGTCACACAACCTGTACATGCCAACCCACCAAGAATCCCTTTCAAACTAAAAAATAGCTATTTTCTACCCCAACACCATCGAACAGGGAAAATCAAATCTCCTGCTTCTGTTGCTCTCTCCCAATGTTGCTCAAGTGACGACAGAGTAAGAACATGTAGACCAGGTGACACAAGTGTAAGTAGTTGTCTGTCTTCTTTATTGTCACTAGTTACAGCTTCTTAGCCCTTACTGTGCATATGGACTACTGGTGTCCACCACCCAGGCTGGCAGCTGTTGTTCCTGAACCAGCCGTCGATTGTGGAATCTCTTACATTTTCCCAGTGATCCCGCGGTGACATCACATGCTTACTTGCTAGCCACACACCCATTCCTCCTTAAGGGGTCTAATTAGGAGGAACAATTACAGACCACTTACTACAAGCACATACTAACTTGTCATAACTATCCATTCACAACACCTCTCCCCTTTCACAGATGGAGGTGCGTACTATACATCACTAAAGGAGCAACACACATTTCCATTTCCATAGCTAACGGACAGAAAACATAGAATACACAACTTCACATCACACACAGGGGAAAAGGATACACTGGTATTCACGCCTCACACACAACCAATAGAGAACATGTTGCACCTGTCCGGCCCTACAATGTACAACTGTCTGAAGGAACATACTTGGATAAAGACAATAGAAAAGGCTGAAGAAAATAATAGCATTCCAATTGTGGGCATTACTGTAACTAAACCCACTTGCGACAAACTCTAAACTATACCTAAACTGATATGAACCTTTATGATTGAAGCAAACGCTATCCCCTAGGGCTATGAAATCAAGCTCCTAGAGTCTGAGGATTGCTCACCAACCCTCCCACCCCCAGCTGTCACTAATACAAAGTGCTCAGATAGTGTTTGCCAAATTAACAATCACGTTCTCCAGAAATAGATCAAGCTGAACGTCCCAGAGTCCCAGGCTAACAATCGCATTTGAAGCAAGCTTTTGGCACTGATCACTTCCATTGACCTTAAGCAAATTGTGCTGGCCCCCCCACGCTCAAAAAAGGTAACACCCTACAATTAGTCTTCACTTCAATCCCCTGCATCACCTGTGCAGACCCTATCCCACTTGACTGTCTGACCATGCTGACATCCCATTAGCCACCCTCCAGACTACTTCCCACAAAGGTCGGGCTGAACGCCCCTTCACTCAAAGCCGCTCATTCAAAACCTTCCCGGTCAATGAGCTAGAAGAAAAATGTGCAGACAACTCCACCACAAGGAATGCTTCGGGCCTCCAAGAATTATTCATCATCTCTATGAAACTGGTGGATGCCCATGCCCCCTCTAAAATCCAGCTGGGCTAAGACAAAACCATCCGCCTCATGGTACACCCTTGAGCTAGGCTCCAACAAATGCTCAATCAGAGCCTTAGAGAAATGGTGATGCAAAAACCATAATTCGGAAGATCTCACCAACCTCAAATGTCTTCATGCAAACCGTAGGATTCTGATTACCCAGGCCAAAGCTGCTTACTATTCCACCACCATTGCAGCAGCCTCTAAGGAGCAAAGTCCTATTTGAAGTAGTATAGCAATGTACCAAACCCTCACTCGACCCCGAGGTACCAGCAACTCAGGAAATATGCGACGGAAACAATAGACAATTGAAAAAATAGACAAAATCCGAGAGACCATTGAATCAACCTCTCACAGCATTTTCATTCCATGAGCCCCTCTGGACCGAATTTTCTCTCTCTCTCTCTCTCTCTCTCTCTCTCTCTCTCTCACTCTCACTCTCTCTCTCACTCTCTCTCTCACTCTCTCTCTCTCACTCTCACTCTCACTCTCACTCTCACTCTCACTCTCACTCTCACTCTCACTCTCACTCTCACTCTCACTCTCACTCTCACTCTCACTCTCACTCTCACTCTCACTCTCACTCTCACTCTCACTCTCACTCTCACTCTCACTCTCACTCTCACTCTCACTCTCACTCTCACTCTCACTCTCACTCTCACTCTCACTCTCTCTCTCATTAAGATATAATCCCGGCCTCCATCATTAAACAATTGACAGGCCAGAGCTCAATGCCTCCCTCATAAAAGGGTCATTCCCAGACACCCGCAAGACTAATATGAACTCTTTAGAAAAAACCAACTCTAGATCCAGAAGACCTGGCCAACTTCAGGCCCATTACGAACCTCCCGCTTATTTTAAAATTTTTTATTTTATATGGTTTATTACAATCCTTTAAAATAGCATTTTATACATTTTTACATGATCATATTCCAATTTACGAAAATAAACTCATAGGACAGTTAAGCTAAAAGTGACACAATTAAACTAGAGGTTACACAATTAAGTGGCTCTTCTAAATAATAATCAATCTGTCTTTGAATCTCCTTGTTCTATCCTCTAAAAAAAAAAGTCAGAGCAATTGTCACATTTCTGTTAGAATCCTCAAAACACAAGGCCCACCAGTCTTCAGAACTCAGCGTTCGATGTTGTGACATAATGTTCCCAAGCTGTTTTGCTCTTTCATCAGTTAATGCCGTGCAGAATAACATCAAGTGTTTGTCTCATCATGTTTATTACATAGTCAGCATTTTTTGTCCTAGATCTCATTATTAGCCCAATAAGCTAATATCTCTTTGGTCTTGAAAGTGTTCAGGCGAAATTTCATGTATGGAGACCTACAGTGTTTATCAGGAAATCTTTCCAAGTATCTCTGTGTTTCATTTAATTATTTTGCTTCGCTTGGTGCGAGCTGCATACGTTTCTGATTGCTTCTCAGTGCGCCTGTTTCACATCAATCCTGCATCCGTAATTTTATTTTTTGCTTGGTTCGGGTTTGTATGAAGCATATTGATATTTATGTTAAATGTTCAAGGTATTTGTACCGTGCACCATCACCAAATGAGTTGGTCCCAGGCGCTCTGGCGGATCTGCAAATGAGAAGGTGGGATGGGTTAGTAGGTGAAGCGTGAGTAGGATAGTGAGAGGAGTGGTGTTCTGTTGGCAGCTTCAACTCGGTATAAACCGGGTGCTGAGCTTCAGTGCGAGTATCGGATCGATGTCACTCCTCGTGTGCTGTTGGTGTTGCTTATGTGTTGTTGCAGTGTTGTGAAGTGCGTGCGGGTTGTAGTGGGAGAGATGGTTGTGTGAGGTTTTTGAGTCAGATTTTTTTGTTAGTTGGTTGCATGAAGTTAATATCACTTCATACAAAAATGGAAATATCACCCTAGAGGTTGTGAAACGCCAGCGAGTCCTGCCTACAAAACAGCCTGGAGGATACATGTTCCACATACATATGGCACGCTTCATGTACATCCTCTGATAAACTGGCCTGCCACTTGCTCCAAAGGCAATACTGGCTCTCTGTCCTCACCAAGAAGAGAGCTCTCATCCAAGCCCGTGTCTGCGGCATCTAACAACTCAGCTAAACTCTTTAAAATCTGCAAGGAACTGGCCAATCCTTCCGCAGTCTAAACCTATCCTGTCCCTTCCCAGGCCCTCTACACAGCACTGGCTTCTCACTTCATCTCTAAAATTCAGGACATCCTGTCCTCTCTCTCTCCTCCTCTCCCCTTCCTCCCTCTGCTCTTCCTCTGGCCCTTCTTCAGCCACCTCTCCTCCCTCCTTCTCTGGCTTTCCCCTGTTCTTCCCTGATGAGGTTTCTGGACAAGTCCGATCCATGAAAGTTGTAAAAACAGGTTCATCCCTTTTCCTCCAAAATCATCAAGGACCACATTGACTCCCCGGCTCCTGCCCTGGCTGACTTCTGAAACCACTCCTTTGCCACTGGGGTCTTCCTTTCTCCCCGGAAGCACTCCTAGTCCACCCGCTTCTTAAGAAACCCTCTGCCAACCCGTCCTGCCCGGCTAACAATTGCCCAATCTCTATCACCCCTTTCCTGGGCACACTCTTGGAAAAGCTGGCCATCTCCCAGCTCAATCTTCACACTGAATCTGTTGGTTGTCTCCATGATCATCAGTCTGGCTTCAGAGCTGCCAGAAGCACAGAAACTGCTCTCCCGGACATCTGTGAAGACCTGCTCTCCAACCTTGATTCCAACACCCCCTGTGTGCTCATCTTACTTGATCTCTATTCTGCCTTTGACACGGTCAACCATGCCATCTTGCTCAACCGTTACTGTGATAACCGGTCATGCCCTGGCGTGGCCGTCTTCTTTCCTCTCTGATCGACCCTCCCAGGTTCAACTTGGGTCCTTCCTTTCCTTTATTTCTATCCATACCTGTGGTGTTCCCCTGGGGTCTAACCTCTCTCCCTGGCTGTTCAACCAATACCTGGAACTTCTTGCCCACCGCATTGCCGCACTCTGCCCCAACTTCCAGTGCTATGCAGATGACACTCCGCTCATTTTCAGGCTGCCCTCGGCCTCCTCCGCTCCCCCTCTCTCATCTCTGACTGTCTGTCTGTCCGCCATCCAGGAGTGGTGTGCCGTCAATGATCTTTACCTTAATGTCAGTAAGACACAGATTCTCCTCATCGGCACACCCGCTCCGTCCTTTCCTGTCACTCTCTGCACGGCCTCTCTTGGCCCTCTTCCTGCTCCCACCTGTGAGGTTAAAAACCTCTGGGTAATCTTCGACGTCACACTCTCCTCCTCTCCTCACATCTCTGAGGTCTCTAAGAAATCACACTACCAGCTGCAACTCCTCAGAGGTATTCTTCCTTTCCTCGCCTTCCCCCAGAAGCTCACTGTCTCCAGAGCTCTGTTGCTTTATAGGCTGGACTATTGCAACAGCCTCTTTCTAAACCCGCCTACTTCTACTCTCCGCCCTCTGCAACTCATCCAGAACAGGACTGCGAGACTTGTCCTTGGCCTCAAGCCCAGGTTCCGTATCTCTCCAGGACCGAAATCTCTGCACTAGCTCGCAGTGGCTGCGAAGATTAAGTTAAAAACTCTCTGCATTATTTTCTCGTAGTGTCCAGACCACAATGTCAGGATGTTTGACTTTTCCCCACTGCCACTGCCTGGATCATGTAATATCCTAAATAGAGACAATAGTAAGCATATTCCTGCATATTCTTGCACTAATGGAAAGCACATTTAATTCATATCTGATGCATACTGTTGGTATTCCTTTGGGCAGCTACAGCACCTTTGACCAAAGGTTGTTTTCTAGTGTTGCCCATAGCGTCTCTAGGCATCCCAGGGCACATTCTGCACCATGAATTAATGCTGGCGCAGCCTTTTTGTTTATAAAACATTAGTGCTGATTTTAACGAAAACGTTCCATGCTTTTTTTGCAAGAATGCCTGTATTGCTAGTTGTCGGCATTTAGCTTTTGTTTTTTCGACCCATGGTGTATCGTTTAAGCTTGAACTCATTGTCATACCTAGATATCTCATATGGAGTACACTCTTCATCGACTCCTTACGCAGGTACCATTGGAGCTTGTTTTTTTGAACAAACTTTGTTTTTGCTTAAGTCCTGCAGGGTCAGAATTTGGCGTGGAGTCTAGCAAAATAGTCAGCGTATAGGATCCAACTTATTTGTTTCCCATGTATTTTTGCCGGCAATGAAGGGATATTGTCGATGATGCCTCCTACATCGGATAAGAATAAGTTGAACACAACAGCAGCCAACGGACTGCCTTGCTTTACCCCACAAAATGTTTTTATTGGGCTAGATAGGGTACCTCGCCGATCGAATCAGATTTTTATTTCGGTGTTCGTATTTAGTTCTTTTATTGCCAGCAACAGGCTTGTCGGGCAGTTCCACTTTTTCATCTTTGCCCATAATAATTCTCGATTGATAGTATCAAACGCGTGTGATGGGTCGATGAATGCGAGATAAACCTTTTTCCCAGCTCTTATAGCTTCCGTCTTCATTATGTTTAGTATTAAAAGGTTTAGCCCACATCCCACGCCCACATCCCACGCCCGTCACAAACCCAGTTTGTCTTGGGTCGAACTGTTGAGTAGACTTAATCCACTCGGAGACCTTCTGTTGAAATAGCGTGGCATACACTTTGCCCAAAACGTCCAAAAGTGCGATCGGCTGATAGTCTTTGGGATTTGCCCTATTTCCCTTTTTAAAAATCGGGACAACAATCCCACTTTTCCAAGATTTAGGTGTCACACGTTCCTTGGCAATTCTGGAAAACAACAGGACACAAAGTTCGGCCCATTTTTCAGGGTTTTTTTTCAAAGTGAATTTTGTCAGGCCATCTGGCCCGGCGGCCCTTGATGTACTTATTCTTTGATATCTAGAATATCACTTTTTTTTAATTGAAGATCCCATTCCTCAGGTTTTGGGAGTACCGGGTCTTTGTTTTTGCCTTGCTTTGCATAGAGCTGAGTGCAATGCAGCACCCATTCTGTTTCTGCAACCATATTAACCTGTACCACATAGTCTGGGAAACCTTCTTCGTTTATGATCCTCCTGAATTCACATGAATCTTTGTTTGCAAGTCTCGTTAACACGGACTCTGCATCTTGCTGTTCAAGCACTACCTTATGCGAGATAAGCCAGTTCTTATACTTTTGCCTGATGGATCTTGCTTGATCTTTTTGAGATTTGTTGTTTAATTTAGCACATTGTCTAAGCTCTCTAGTCATACTTATTTTCCTTTTTGCAATTTGAATATCGAAGGAGTGTTTTGATTTGCATGCATGAGTTCGAAGCCCTTGTTTTTAATCCACGTATTGTTTTAAGAGGTGCTCGTACTCCACACTATCTGAATTTGTACGATACGCATCTACTAAAGTGTGTACTTAAGCATCTTTCAAACGGAATTCTATTTGACTCAACTGTCGCGTCCTGATTCCAATTTTTTACCTGATGTTCTTTTTGCGCTACTATGTTTAGCTTCACTAAGTTATGGTCGCTCTGTGTGGTGCTCACTATTTGCATAGTTAAAGCCAGTGAATTCAAATTGGTGAATAAGAAGACGTAATCTAATGTAGACTGTTGGTAAAGCCTTTTCCACGTCGGTTGCGGCGGGATGTCCCCTTTTATGTTGCCGTTCATCATTACCATGTCTCTGATCTCAATTTCATTGCAACATTTAGAAATTACTTGATCCTTGCGGCTTTTCTTACATGAGCTGCCTTGTGCTAAATTCACACAATGTTTAAATTTCCACACAAGATAATGTTGGGCGAAGCTTCCTCCTTGTCAAGGTCATCAATTACGTGTCACTTCATTGATAAAAGACATGGTACAAGCTGCCTGATGTTGCCAGTATAAATTGAGAATGTACACTTGATATGCTTCATTCTTTAGTTTCCCTCGCATTTCAATTTTTGTAACTTGGATATTGGGGGATATGTTCATGGTTTAAATAATGTGGAATCCAGACCTTTTCCTTACAATTGTCAAAAGTCGAGCCACATTTCTTGCAAACACAACACATCAATATCGTCCATCTAGTTTGAATTCGTATGTAATAGGTGGAGAAAGCCCCTAGTATTCCAGGTACAAATGCTGTGGGTACCTGTTTTGTATGGTTTCTGGCATTAACTATGATTACTCCCACTTAAGGCTTTAGCTAACCAATTCCAGTTTCTAGATTCATGATCATTACTAACCTCTCCACTGGCTTCCGGTTCACCTTCGGGCGTTTCACTATTACACTCAACCTACCTTGCTTATTGGCAGAATTCTGAAAAAGTAGTTACTTCACAACTACCTGCTAGAATCAATCAACTCCACCTCCTAAATGACTATCAGTCAGGGTTCTGCCCCATGTTGTAGCATTGAGACAACCACCATCCAGGTGTTGGATGATGCCCTCCAAATCATGGATAAGGGCGACTCATGCCTCCTCGTCCTCCTTGACCTCTCAGCTGCACTCTACACCGTCGACCACTGCATCCTTCTCACTCTTTGCTGACAGGATGGGATTCTCTGGCACTGCCCTGAATTGATTTACCTTCTACCTCTCGGGCATACACCAGGCTGTCCAGATGAATTTGTTGCATTCTAACCGACTCCAAGTCTCCCGCTGAGTTCCTCCAAGACTCTGTCTTCTCACCAATCCTTTTTAACCTTTGCTTGGAACCTACTCGTCCAACAATGTCTCAGTGATACACGCCTAGAAGGATTTGAGCCGCAACTCTCAGACTAGCCAACATCCTTAGGCTTTGTCATTGACAGCAGCCTGTACTTCCAGAAACACACAGCCAAGAAGCTCCAAATTGCCAGGCTCAGAATATCACCCTTCGAAAAAATCAAACCCTTCATCCCAACGCAAGACTTCCGGACAGTAGTGCAGGCCCTGGAGGTCTTGCACATAGATGGGTGGGAATGCTTTCCTGACAGGGATCCCAGTTGTTCATTTGGCTCCTTTAAAAGCAGTCCACCAAACTGCAGCACGTCTTATTACGGCAGCACGGACATTTGACCAAATCACCCCCATCGTACGCAAACTACATTGGTTTCCACTCCAAGCCCGGATACTGTTCACGACTGCATGTATCCTCTACAAATCAGTTACAAGTAGCAACCCAGCATACCTGGCAGCTAAGTTCCACATACCTGGTGGCACACTCTCCTCGTGCAGCAAATCTACCAACCGGCTTGAATCGCTACTCGTCCACAAGCAAGGACCTGCAAATAATCCTTCTTTTGTCCTGCACACACCCTCTGGAACACTCTGGAGCTCAATCCCGGTGTCGGCTTGGAATGTCCCCCCTATTCTTCAATTTTGCAAATCTCTCAAAGCATGGCTCTTTCAACAACACCGGACCAAGGACTAATTCCAATGGACGCACATACCGACGAACATACCTCACAGTCACGCTCTACTGTTAAACGATGCTAGTCTAAATGTTGGCTACCCACACTCTGTACAGCAATCCACTGCTCTCAAGCTAAGTCTGTGCTTTTAAAAATAAATAAATAAATGTTTATTTATAAAAAGCTATCCCCGAAACCAATAGAACACTGTTGAGGTTTGGTATTGTTCCGAAGGACCACTACACAACTGTCGCTACCAACCCGGAGGGCAGATGGTTGTCTCCATACTTAACTTGTACACTCAAGTTAACTCCACAAATGACACATTACACCCAAATGGAACTCGAAAGTCACCATAACGGAAGTAAGAACTTTTAGATGACTTGCTCTGGACACAAGAATAGTGAAAGGCACCCGTAGGCCACTGAAAGAACCCATAGGTCACCAACTAGCCATACATACTAAATAGTAGTAGATCAAAAATAAAAAATACACACCAGGAGAGCATACAATCTATCCCTCATAGTGAGTTCTAAAGCGCAGAAATACATTTGTAGTGCAATATCCAACGTCTCTTGAAGGTACACATACACTGAGCATTGTATCCATACTGCTTACTCTGAAACAGTTGAACATTTTGAAATACATTTCTACCTTATTCGATAACACTTCTCTTTGTTTATCCTTGTAACGTTAATACAGCCAACAGCCCACATAAACTGAACAGGGAAACGTATTACTTTACAGTCAATAAAATAACACAAAATCAACTTTGCGCATTGTAACACTTTCGTACTACATGCCCACTGGGTTTCGTTAATTGAGAAATATGTATTCAAACCAATGTCACTAAAAATATCCCATTGTATGCAGGAGGATAATCCCCAACAAACAATGCGGAACAATAATGACATGACTCAAACCTCACTGCATTGTGTCCATTTCATAGTTGTTAAAGCTCACTAAAAATTACTACCATAACTCTGACACTGGTCTTCTGGTAAACAGTAAAAATGTCACCACAAATCAGGGAATTAACCTTCAGTAAAATTTACTTATCCTTACAGCAGTGCCCCCATCAACCGTCATGTAATGGTCCTTGCTGGCCCCGATCCTTCTGGCACCTCATTCTCGGTGGAATTGTCGACAAAGTTTCCTTTTTCCAAAACTCTTTTCTGCTGCTTCTTCCACTTGTCAAAGAACATCCTGTGTTTCCAATGTAAAGACAGTGGACCCCTTCCATGTGAGCAACAACCACTCACTGCTCCCGGTAATGCTGTGCTGCAGCACATCACCATTGTTCGGGGTCCCTCTGTGACCTGTTCGGCGTCCCCGTGAGCCCCCAACCCCACAGACGTAGACACACACATGTCCGTTCCGTTCAGGCTCCCCGGTCGCTCTGATGCCGCTGGGAACGCCCCCTTTATTTATAATGCACGTGGCGGCGTGCAATGTCACGCCGCCGCGTGCGCATCCCTTAGGCAGCACCACACTCCTCCTTTTCCATGAGGACAAACAATACTTCAATGGTCTCCAACAACAATAATGACACCAAACAAATATTAACACCAAACTCCCTCCACACCCCTTTATTCACAACCACCCTGGATACCCATAACTAAACAGGAGGCCCACGGGCCAATCATGAAACATGTCCCAGCACGTAATCGCTGAGGTAAGCGGGTTTCCCTCGCCCAGCCCTCTGGGTGTACCTCCCGCCTACCTCCGGCACGGGTAGTCCATCCGGTGGCAATCCCCGGGCTGGGGACGCGGGCATGGAGGAGTAGCCTCCTCCCTCGTCAGGTACCTCCACCCGGTCCGGTTTGAGGGGAGGCTCAGTCCTGGGGTCCACTAGCTTCTTGAAGAAGCTCACGTTCTGGGTGACGGCCGACCTCCCATCCGAGGCCGTCACCATGGACCCTTTGATGGCCACCACATCGAGTGGTTCAGGTTCATAGGGAAGCAAGAGCTTTCCATGGGGATGCCTGTTCCTGATGAGCACCTCTGCTCCTGGCTCCAATCGTTGCGGGCGGAGTCCTCTCCGGGGCGTTCTCTTGTTCCGTCCGCATCCGGCGATCCAGCTCCACCTGCTGGTCATCGATCACTCCGGGCTCTTTCTCCCCCACCTCAGGCAGCAGCCCACGGGGGCGCTGCCTGAACAGGGCCTCGCCTGGTGCCACTCCCGTAGAGGCATGGGGATGGTGCGATAGACTCGCAAGAACTGATACAAGGCCCTCTGCAGGCACTGTCCCTGACCCTGCGCAATCCGGAAAGCCTTATTCAAAGTCCTCATCAGCCTCTCCACTTCACCATTGGCTCACGGCCAGAGCGGAGTGATCTTCCGATGTTGCACCCCATACTCCTCCATCAGCTCTGAGAACCGTTCGCTTTGAAACGGCACTCCGTTGTCTGAGCACAAAGTATGGGGAAATCTGTGGGGGAGGCGAATACCTTCTCAATAGCCACTACCACGTGCTCAAAAGCCACTGAGTCCACAAATTCGACCTCCGGATAGCGGGAGTATTCGTCCACGATCACCAGAAAGTGATCCAAAGTCTGCATGCACCACCTCCCATGGCCGCGTCCCCCGTGGCATTGCTTCCATCGCCATAGAAGGTGTCCAGCGTCTCGTCCTTCTGCCGTGCTGACAGCATCACAAACCTCTCATAATCAGCATTTGTGAGAGGCAGGAAGTGATTTTGAAGAGCAGTCTTTGCCGCTGCATATGAGGCCTTGGCTGGTTGGAGAGACTCGAAGATTTCTTGCACCGCAGGTCCAGCTGCATACAGCAGTGTTGCATTCTTATTGTCATCGTCCATTTCCATAGTGGCCCTGAAATACATGTTAAAACAGTCCACCCGCCTCTTCCACCTGGGCCCCAGGCTGGATGGCGGGCCTGAGACATCGAACTCTGGAATGGGCTGTAGCGCCACCGGGGCCCGCATTTGAGCCATGACTGGAGGGGGCTGCTGCACAACTGGTTGTGCCACAGGTGGAACTTGAGGTAGTTGCTGGGGCTGAGCTTGAAGCTGTGGCTGGGCTTGAGGCTGCTGCAGGTCCGCTGGCTGCCCACAGTCCTGATCGTCGGGCAGATTCATGGGTTAGAGCGCACAGGCACCCCCAGCGTGAACTGGGAGCCGCAACTCACCCCACCAACACAGTGCAGTTCCCACAAGGGGCCTGCCTGACACGAGTCCAGACACACAGGAAACACAAAGTCCAGACCTGATGATAATGATGCATATGATGGGTGGCGGTACTCCAGACCAACAGTGTGCCTCACACACATGCACAGCAGCTGGGTATGATGATGAAGCAGACAATGATGATATTAGTCCTCAGCTATGATGTGCCGTGTCCCAGCATGGAAGTCCCAAAAATTGAGCCAGGGAGGCATAAGGGCTAAGCAGGCCTTAGCATCCTTCCCCCTTTCCTCACCTTCACTCAGTGTATTTCGCCCAAAAATCAAAAATAATTCAAAATGTGGGCATCTTTGGGCAGGTATAGCACCCTGCTACCAGTATTTCCAAAAATCAGGCATGGATGCCCCTCACGGACACAACCGGAGCTCTGTGAGCATTCCCTGCCGTAAATCGAAGATGGCTACCTGCCGCATGGCATCTGCACGGCCTACGGCATGAAACGAATCTTCAAAGTAATCCACTTCGGGGAAAACAATTTCAAGATTTTCACCGCCTGGCCCGGGCAACGCACTGACCTCGTCGCCACTGTTTGGGGTCCCTCTGTGACCCTTTCGGCGTCCCCATGAGCCCCCAACCCCACAGACGTAGACATACACACGTTCGTTCAGTTCGGGCTCCCTGGTCACTGATGCAGTCAGGAACGCCCCCTTTATTTATAATGCACGCGGCAGCGCTTAACGTCACGCGTGCGCGTCCCTTAAGGAGGCAGCACCACAACCATGCTCTGTTGCAGGAACGCAGCACTGGGACATGTCACTGCGATCCCTGTTCTTTCTTCAGAGTGCACCGTCGGGCATGTCCTCTGACGTCCTTAAAGTGCCAGGGACGACTGTGAATGGACCTCCGTTCAGATATATTCAGCAGACGGTGCACAATTCTGCCTTCCAGGACAGACCCTGCAGGCTTTCACAGATAAAAGCCCCTTTCAATGTGGCGACTTCTTATATGGACTACTAATTTACAGTAACATCCCTTTCAAATGCAGCTAGGATGTTGCAGCCCCGTCTGGGCCCTTTTTCGTTCGTCTGCAGCCTATGCCCTTGGCAACCATGTTCTTAGTGGCGAGTCCTTCTCTCTGGGGGCATTAGTCTGGTTCCTGAGCTCTCCCCGCAACTGTCTCCTCACAACAGATCATTGCCTCCTCGTCGCCAATATGTTGTGGTCTCCCAATGCTGGTCAAGTGACGACACAGTGAGAAACCACGTAGACAAGGTGAGACAAGTGTAAGTAGTCTTCTTAATTGCCACTAGTTACAGCTTCTTAGCCCTTGATGTTAAAAGGTACTTCTCCCGACTACTGGTGCCCCCCACCCAGGCTGGCAACTGTTCTTCCTCACCCTACCGTTAGCTGTGGAATCTCTTCCTCGCATAATTCTCCCAGTGGCCTAGCAGTGACATCACACACTCAATTGCTAGCCACCACAGCTTCCTATTAGAGAATCTCCATCCCAGGTGCAGAAAAAACGTTGGCATCTATGTAGGAGCTATATCATGCATGCCAACCCTCCCGATTTAGGTGGGAGACACTTGATTTTTCAATTGAATAATACTGCTATTTTTCACATTCTCCCAGCTAATATAATTTTAACCTAAATGGATTCCTATGGGAAAATTAATTACTCTGATTCCTCGGATGAAATCTGCCTCCCAGGTGCTTCAGAATGTTGGCATATGTGCTAAACATCTAAGTGTCTAGGAGCACACCTTATGTTTCTATTCTTTCTTTCTTACTGCTTACAGTATGTGGTGGGGTGAAAGGGAGGAAAAAAACCCTCACACTAGGTTGTTTGGTCAACTAGATAATCAACAGATGTCCACACATTTGTGGAACTCTCCCGTCCCCTGCACACCCTGTTTGTATTGTAAACCAAACAGTATCTCTTACTTTTTCGTTATTCAATAATTCACCAACATCCCAGAATTTTGTTAAAAGAGAAAATGTTTACTTGATCTTATTCCATTTTTTCAACAACAAAAAAACAAGTTGGAAATAGTAACCAATTCATTTACAAACGTCTGTTTTTTCAAAAGAAAACTTACATTTTATACTCTCCAATATCCAGAATTGCATTAATCACAAGAAGTTTTGGGAACGGAGATTGTTTTACATACAGACAAATAATAGTTCAATCCCTTGTGGCTTGCTCTACATGTTTCGGAAAAGAAATCCATTTGTCAGGAGCCGTCTATTCATTTCTTTCTATCCCATTTTCATCTCTAAAAAATAATCAATGATAACCATGTAAGATATTTCATATCATATTTCACTCAGGTCTATGTAAGTTAGTTTGTCCGTCATGAATCCTATGTTAATAATCACTCAGATGATTCTGCTTTGTGCCAATTTCTGGATTTCTTCTTTCTTTCAAGGATCTCCCAATGGGTAAAGAGCTCATTTAAATCAGAGCAACTTCTTCCCTTATTCTGTATCTTCAATATATCTTGGCATTATTGGCATTGTGAATGATAGCATGTACCACACTTAGCTGGAATCGTAACCATTAGCATGAGTCGCATCTAGATACAATGTGAATGATAGCATGTGCCACACTTGATGGAATTGTGAATGTCAGCACGTGCCACACTTGGATGGAATTGTGAATGTCATCATGTGCCACACTTGGATGGAATTGTGAATGTTGGCATGTCCCACACTTGGATGGAATTCTGAATGATGGCATGTGCCACACTTGGATGGAATTGTGAATGTTGGCATGACCCACACTTGGATGGAATTCTGAATGATGGCATGTGCCGCACTTGGATGGAATTGTGAATGTCATCAAGTGCCACACTTGGATGGAATTGTGAATGTTGGCATGTCCCACACTTGGATGGAATTCTGAATGATGGCATGTGCCACACTTGGATGGAATTGTGAATGATAGCATGTGCCACACTTGGATGGAATTGTGAATGTTAGCATGTGCCACACTTGGATGGAATTGTGAACATTCGCCTGAGTTGCATCTGGATAGAGATGTGAATGTTAGCATGTGTCACACTTAAATGAAATTGTGAATGATAGCATGTGCCAAACTTAGATGGAATCGTAAACATTAGCCTGCGTCACATCTAGATAGGATTATGAATGTTAGCAAGTACCACACTTAGATGGAATTGTGACTGTCAGCATGTGCCACACTTGGATAGAATTGTAAATTTTACTTATGTGTTACATCATAACTCAAACCAAACTCTCACCCCATATCACTATGCTTACTCTCTACTCTACACCATCACTCATTTAGAGTACAGCTATACCCCTCAATCAAATTCGGCCTAGCTGCTCACATACAAACATTAGCCCCTAAAAACCTCATCATTCTAATAAAACGCAGCTATATCCCATGACAAACCGGCCTAGCTGCACACATAAGAGCCCTACAGGCCTAACGCAGCCAAAAAAAACAGTCTTGTTGTCCACCCACCAGACTGCACACATTCAACTTATCTCAATAACTCCACACTTAAATACTAGGATGCAGCTACCATCGGGCAATTACACCAGCTGCACACATAACTGGTGCACCCAAGCACCCTATGACACCTTATTATCTCGACTGACCTGGACTACGGTCCCCAAGGACGTTCAACCTACCAGCGCTTTGAGGTCATACCAATGATATATAGAGTGCTATATAAATGCCAAATAACATAACCTAACCTTAAAAAGAGATTTTATTTAAAAGAAGAAATTATCCCATCTGGGAAGTGCTGGCCATTACCGTGTTGTATTTGGTAATTGGATCCAACTACTGCGGTTTCTGAGGATTTTTACTTGGTCCATTTCAATTAGCTAAAAACTCTGTGGTCGTGTATCATCTAGTTGCTAACACAGCCTCAAGTAGATCCCCTGTGGCTGTAAACAGGGTAAGATCTGTTTTTAACCATTTCTGCCTAATTTAAAAAAGGAAGTTACTTGTCAGTATAGGCCTTTTCTTGCTGGGAGCTTAGCAGTGTTCTTCTGTGTGTGCTAAATGTCTACATACATGCCAACCCTCTTAATTTAGGCAGGAGGGTGCCAATTCTTCAGTTGAAAATATTGCTACATTTTAGTTTTTCCCTTCTAAAGTAATCCCATTGCAGTGCAGTGGGAGAATGTGTAGCCCCCTCTTTATGGGAGACAATCTCCCTAAAAAGGGATGCAGAATGCCGGCATCTATGTATCTAGGTTTAGTATTGCATCTGCTATGCCACTTCTCCATTGTGTGACATGTTCCTTGGATTGCTGGAATGGATAGAGTGCAACAAAAATGTTCTTGTGTCTCACTAGATGTATGTCAACATCTAGGTGCACCTCTGTGTAGTTACACAAGGTTATGCTTAAAGGGATGAACTGCAGGCCAGACCATAACATTTGGACTGTCCTAGTTTTCTGCTGGGTCTTCTGAATTATAGATCCCAGATCTCTCCACATATGTGCACTCCACCAGCCCCTATACTTCGGGGCACAGAGAAGTAGGCGCCTGTTGTGGTTCAGGCATCACAAAGTGATTATGTACTGTGTAGTGGGAACTGGGCAGTATTTAGTTAGGTATTGGTGGAAAATAGTACGAAAAAATTATAAGTACTATTTGCCCAGACAGTAACCTAAAGGTCAAAAGTCAAGAACATCAATTTCATGACCTTGACAGACGGTTGAAACACATAATCAAAATAATAAAATGCAAACAATGACATAAAGGATTAATACTAGAAATACACACATAGTCCAAATAGTCCACTAGATGTATGACCATAGCTTGCACCCTTTTTGTGTTGCCAAGGTAGGTGAAAACACCCGATTTGTGTTTTGGTGGGTGACAGCCCATTGAAGTGAATGGGCATATAGGGGGGGGTGGTGGGTGAGTCAGCTGATTGCAAAGTATGTGAGTTGAGAGCGATGTATGCCACTTGGCAGGTCTGAAACCAGAAAAGCCAAAGATGTGCCTTTAGAAGTCGTATTCATACAAGAAATAAAAATGGACACACATTTTCAGAAAAATTTAAATGCATCTATAAGAAGTACTTTTTGTTCTAGCAGGGTATTTCTATATATGTTTTCATTAAGTGTTTTGTTTCTTATTGTGGAGACCTAGCCACAGTGTATTAGAGATGCACTGTTTTGGTTGGGAGTTAGCTTGTTTTTGACTTGCTTTTAAAGGGCATTCAGCTTATTTTTTCTTTCAGACCTGGCAACGCTGTTCGTGACCTGGAAACGCTTGCACCATGTTTCCGGATGTGGTTGAACAAGATAATATGGCGGCTCCCAAAAGTACCCCAAAGGATGCACAGGTTTGTAAAATGGAGGAGCAGTCCGCCCAGGAAATGGGAGGGAAGTGTTCATGTACTGAAGCAGCTTCTCTGGTTTTGGGATTGGTCGCTGAAACACACCTGCTGCTTACACACTTTGTGTTTTCTCCTTGATGCTCCCATCAATTTCATTTCGCCAGTCAACGACCCCTTGAGTTCTACATAGAGTTTAGGTTGATTCTTTCAGTCAAAAGTTTGTGATGGTGGCAGCCCAAAATAAGCTCATAGTTCCACACTGCTAGGCAACCAGTTTTGCTGCAAAACACCTGTTGGGGATAATTCTCAGAAATGGGTTAATTCCCTTCTACCTTAGACACCCCCAGCACATTGCTGGACTTTAGGACTTTTAAATTTTATCCTGGAGAGAGTGAGCCCTTTTTTGCCACTCTATGTATTTTTCTTTAATTTGAACACTGTTTCTTTTGGTTTTCCAGTCTGCAAACTCCATAGGCATCATCTGTTTACATTGTCTCACACTGCACCTTCAGTGCAGTGACACAGGGAAGTCTCTCTGATTTCCCAAATGTTTAAAATACCTTCTCTTGGATACGCTACTATTTTCAAGAGCAGTGAAGTGAAATTGACTTTACTTACATTTGTAAATTTCTAGACCCAGCACACACTATCTTACAATAGGGTGCTGGAGGGGTTACTTAGTATCCCCTTTGTCCAGTTTCTCATGTAACATTTTTGTTACCCTTTCTACAATTAATGGCTGGTGACAATGGTTTACTTTTTCCTACCGTGGTTTGCAATTTCAGGTGCAATAAAGCACCCATGGGTGCCCATTTTGTCCAAACGGCCCGGTCTTCTTTTTTCGCCATTTCTTGTTGGAAAGGTCCTTCTTGAGATTTACTCGGCGTGCCAAACCAGGTTTGATCCCTTTGTTAGTTTTGTCTTTGGTGCGGTTCACTGTTGAAGCCCGCCTCTGGCTCCAGCATGTCTGGCAGGAAGGGAGGGAGGTGCCCAAAGGTCCCCGTGCTTAATCCCCTTGTTTACAGGAATGCACCCAAAGATGCTGTGTGAGTGACAGCTAGGCTGTGAATGAATGGGAGAAACTTGCATAAAAAGGTGAGGTCTTTTGCTTGGAAGGCAGAGTCGACCACTGGACGAAGAAATCCGAAGAAGAACTAAGAGATGCCTGCTGCAACTCCTGGACCATTGGTTTGCCTGGTGAAGCCCTGCTGCAGGGCTGCAGCTCCAAATGTGCCTTGACTAGAGAAGCACTGCGAAGGGCGACTTCTCTCCTTGGTTTAGGGGGACCAATCAACCCCAAAGCAAACTCGTCTGGACTTCCTCTCGGAACTGTCTGTACTTACATTGGTGCTGCAGGAACCGATTGCCAGGGAGAGGAACGCCAGGATCGAGTGCATTGTTTTTTTTTTTTAAGTCGGACCCGAACTCCAGGGCTCCAGGAAGATCCTCCGGACTCCCATGAAGCAGGACTGACAAAGCCTGAGCCACCTCAACAGAGTGCTGGATCCCAGATGCGAGGAAAGTCCATAAGGTATCCTTGAACTGCGGTGGTGCTGTTCGCGAGAAGCTGAAACCACAAAGTGCTGCTGATCTGAAGTTTGCCCATTGCTGCCGCCGACCTTCAAACCTTCCTGCAGGAGTCCCCAGACGTCCTCCCTCTTGTCCCCACGACTGAGGCCCCGGAACAACAAGATCTGCCATACTACATCTGGAACAGAAGCCAGCTAGAACTCATTTCTTCAGACCTAAGATACTGTGAACTAAGGGGTACTTACCTCTTGTTGTGTAGCCTTGCTAGCTTTCAGTTGAGACTTGTCTTGCTTGCTTTTGCAGAGTTGCTTGCAGCTTTGCCCCTCACAAGCCTCCCAGCTTGTGGCCCATTTTATTTTCTTCAAAGACTTCTAAAACATTGTGCAAGGCTTTATTTACCTGCAAGAAGTGCTACAGCTCACCTAGACCTTTGCTCAATTAACATTGGCTGTCCTGGCTCCCTTAAATAATTTTCTTACCTCTGACTTTGTGCTTTAACTATCCTTCAACAAAAGTCACACATTAGATAACTTGTGTAGCTGGGAAAGGTTCATTTACTTTGCATTGGAGGGTTCAAAAATACTTAGCTGCTTAAGAATATTTGTTAACCATTGTTTTATTTCCTCATCCTTTCCCTTTGACACTAACCTCAGTGTTTCTCTAAATGTGCCAGTGATATATACATTTCCACAGTATCCTAGTTATTTAATTCACCTCAGGGTGTAGGAATTGTCTGTGTGCCATCCCAAATGGGTATTTACTGATTTAAAGAAGCTGAGTGTGTATTTTGAAGTATATTGTGGGGTAACATATATTTGCCCCTTCTAAAGAAGGCTTATACAACTGACTGTTAAATTAATAAATAATTGTTTAATCAAGAAACCTTGATAGTAAGTGTTTATTTGAATACCTGTCACTGTGAATCTCTGTTATAACCCTGTAGCTCACTTTGACCCTCTTGAGATGAGCCTGGCTGCTTAGTCACTCTACCAACTTGTGTAGTACAAACATATACCAAAGGTTGGGCTAACTATTACCAAGAGGGCAAGGCTGGTGCAGTCTCCCACATGGTACTGCATACAATCTTCCCTAACAGACCAAGAGCCTATAATCAGTTTTTATCACAAACCGAACACCACACAAAAATCATGATGTGGATTATAGCCCAGTAACGCACAAAGCCTTCTCTCTCAACAGTTGAATAATTATTTTCAGCTCTCTGTAACGCTCGTGGAAGCAAAAGCAACTACTGTCTCACGACTATCTCTCATCTGAGTGAGAGTGGCTCCAAGTCCCTCTCCACTTACATTCGTTGTCGAAACGGTTTTGCTGCCAGGATCAAATATGCTTTGGGTAGGAGCCCTGAACAGCTTTTCTTTTCTTTGCATGAACACGTTAGCGCATCCCTCACTCCACACATTTTCTTCAATAACTCTCTCGACGGAACACAGAGGTACGCAGCCCCTTCCACATACTTCGAATAGTACTCAGCAATGCGTAAAAATGCTCTAAGAGAATCTTTGTTGTGAGGAGACTGTGCTTTCAACACGGTTTCCACCAAGCTGGTTTTCTGTTTAATGCCTTGATCATCTATCACATGTCCCAAGTAAAATGCCTGCCTCACCTTAAATTCACACTTCTCTTTTAATCGTAAGTCCTACCCGATAGAGGATACCCAAAACCTTTTCACAAACACACATCACAGTGTTGAGAATCCGAAGTAAAAATGAGAATGTCATCCTGGAAACACTTAACATTGGGCATGATATGATATGATATGATATGATTGTTTATTTATATAGCGCCTATACACAAAGTGTTTCAAGGCAAGGTAGGGAACAAGAGAAAATACAATGACATTCTTACAGGCCATGAACAGTAAGGATGTGAAATTAACTATCCTACTCGGCCTGACGACATTTCAGATAGTGCAAGAGCTAAGACATAGATAAGGAAGGGAGGGGAAGAGTGGGAAGGAAATGGAAACAGACAGGCGACTACCGTACTAGGCCTGATGACATTTCTGGTAGAGCCGGAGAAAAACAAAAGGTGAGGGGTGCAGAAAGGGAGGGGAGGAACAAAACAAGCGACTTTCGTACTAGGCCTGACAACGTGTTGGATAGTGCTGGAGGGAGAGAGGGGGACAGTAAGGGGATGGGGGAGTGACAGACGAGGTTGCTATCATACAAGATCCAGGGACAATTCTAAGTGCAGAGAAGAACGTAAGGGGAGGAGGGGATGAGCTAGGAAAAGGGAGAAAGGAAAAGGGAGAAAGGAAGAGGAGGACAGAACAGAGAGTAAGCAGTCAAAAAGAGTGGAGAAGCAAGAGGGGAGAGTGACTACAACTGCAGAAGTCAGTAGTAACACATAACGTTGCGAGCCAGGATACAAGATGAAGATGGGAACAGCATGATTCAGGGTCACCATGAGTACAAGATGCAAAGGAAGTCCAGTATGACAGTTGAGAAAGGGTAATGCACCGTGAATCAATGAAGTACATAAAAGTAAAATCCAGCATTGGCCACAAGACGGTGATGGTGAAACCAGAATGTAGCCGGACAGACTCCTGTGTGTGGGAAGGGGGGGCAAGGGAACAACACGGGGGGACCAGATAGGGTGGGGATGACCTGTGGGGACAGAGTATGTAAACTCATGTTGGTGCATGCTTACCTGCTGATTTAGCAGGGGTTCGGGCCCTGGATCCTCCTGGTCCAAACAGGAATTGCCCTTTTCTTTGACTGCTCTTCCCTTTGGATGCCACTTCCACCCCTCCTCCCCTCTGGTGCACAGCTGCCGCCGACGCCAGAACCACAAACAGCATCCTCCACAACCTTTATGCACCAAAAAGGCATAACAAATTATATTAAATGTCTCGAATCTGGGTGCCACTCAGTACGCTCTCGACAAGTCGATGGTTGAAAAATACCTTGTGCCATGCAAAAGAGCTATCTCCTGTACTTTGGGGAGCGGTTGGCGATAAACCCAAATGTTGTTCAAAGATCTCCACACATCATTAACTTCCCATCAGCCTTCCTCACAATCCCAACGAGAGACACCCATTCAGCCACCTCAATCACATTGCTACTAGCACAGCATGTATGTTGGGTAAGAATTTGTAGAGTCCAACTTGTGTGGGAATTTACAAGACTTATCTCTTGGTATTAGGTAACCCACCTTTTTAATATAGGCCTTTACTACTCAAGTTGGTAGAGTGACTGAGCAGCCAGGCTGATCCTAACCCCTTAAGTGCCAGGCTATTCTGCAAGGCTATGCAAAAAGGACAAGCATATTCATCACTGGCACTTAAGGGGTTCTCACGGGGTAATGTGAGGTGTAGACCTATACAATGCAATTAGTAAATACAGGTATCCCTACAACAATCACGACCTCCTGGCAATAGGAACCCAACCTTTGGTATAAGTCTGTACTACACAGGCTGGTAGTGTGGCTGAGCAGCCAGGCTTATTTCAAGAGGGGTAATGTGAGCAGTAGGGGAGTTGCACAGAGATTCACAGTGACAAGTATACAAATAAACTCTTAAACTCAAGGTTTCTTGATTAAACAATTATTAATTTATTTAACAGTCAGTTTGAAGAAGCCTTCTTCAGAAGGGGCAATATATCAGTAACACACAAATACACTCCAAAATACACACTCTTAATGTCAAAGAAAAAGTTTATAGAGTAACACAAGAGATCATACAATTATTCTGAAGCAGGTAAGTACTTTTGAACCCCCAATGCAAAGCAGATTAACCCCTTCCTGGAAGGAAAGGTTAAACAAAATGTCAGAGGAAAAAAGGGTTATTCAGGGAGCCATGCCAGCCAATGTAGGGTCTAGGCGAGCTGAAGCACTTCTTGAAGGTAAGTAAAAGTCTTCCACAATGTTTTAGAAGTCTTTGTAGAAAAAGTAGTATCCATGTAGGGCCACAAGCTGGGAGGCTTGTGAGAGGTAGAAGATGCAAGTAACTCTACAGAAGTAACTGAGACGAGTCTCGACTGAGATCAAGTAAGGCCACAACAACAAGAGGTAAGTTCTCTTAGACTGTACAGTACCTTTGGTTGGAAGAAATGGTTCCAGCTAGCTTCTGTTCCTGTGTGGCTCTGCAGATCCTTTTGTTCCTGTGCCTCAGTCGTGGGGACAAGTGGGAGGACGTCTGGGGACTCCTGCAACACAACGGGGTGGTCATCAACAGAAAAGGACAAACTTCTATTCAGCGGCACTTCGCGGTTTCAACTCCTCGCATTTCAGCAAATAGCACCACTGCGGTCTCACGGATACCACTCTGGACTTTCTTCGCATCTCGGGTCCAGCACTCTGTTGCAATGGCTCAGGCTTGGTCAGTCCTGCTTACTGGGAGTCTGGGTTATCTTCCAGCAGCTCGGGTCCATCTTAAAAGTTATGCACTCCGTTTGGTGTTCCTCTCCCTGGCACTTCGGTTCCAGCAGCAGCAGTGAAAGTACAGCCAGCACGGAGAGGATTTGGGAAAAGGTAAAGAAGTCAAACCAACAAGAATAAGAACCTACAAGTACCAAGAGGCATTGGTGTTGTAAGAGGAGGAAGATTGTGGATTGTAAAATTAATGAGAGAGGTCAAAGTGATCATGCTGATGTCTATGTAAAGTCCTTGCTTTCGAAAGTCTGCGACAGTGAAAAGTCACCCGAGACAAAACGTGGGGAAGGGAACCCCCACAAAGCAAAAGACGGGCTTGAGCCCGTCAGAGGAAAGCCTGTGCAGAACTGTGTGATAAAGGGAAAGGTGAAAGACTGGCTCAAGCCCGGCTGAGGGAAGCATGTGTTGGATTGTGAGAAAGTAAAGATCCAAAGTGGAACTGTATATATGTGACAAGGCGGACAAAGCCAAAGGAAGTGATTGAACTACCAGAAGCTTGAAGCTCAAGCATGAACTGTTACATTCAACAAGTAAGCTAAAGTGTGCAAGACTGAAAGAACTGTGCCATCCACCTATACGTTTTAGGAAAATCTCTAGACCCCGTGGTGCTGAACGTGGAAAAGTTTTGAGACACTATTTTCCTTTTGTATTCCCTTAACACATTTGTCATTTTGAGAAGGAGGGCAAGGTTAGTTTTTTTTAGTATAGTCTTTTTTTATTTTGACTAGACTGACTTCGACTTTGTTGTTATTTATTTAATGGTCAAGATTACTCACATTCTAGAGTTAGGGCCAGTTAGGAATTCTACCAACCCAACCAAAATACCAAATAAAGGTTTTCAAAACTTGTATCCGTTGAGTCTGTGTCTACTATTCATACCATATCTTCCTTGGAGCAGGATAGAGCAAAGAACGGATGGTTTCTGATTAGAAGCCATATAGTAGTGTCGCATAGCAATTTGCTGTGCAATGCTGTAGGTTTGCAAATCAAATTAAAACTTTTGTAGCAAAACCAGCTATTTAAGTTACCCTGTTAAATGAAAACACAACTCACCCTGCATTCATCTCTTTCCCGCGGGCCTCACTCCCTACCCTCTTTTTCTCTGTACAAGTTCAAAGGGGCTAATGCAGGTAGAGAATGCAGCAGTAACCATTTCCTCCACTCTTAAGTGCCAAAGGTCTGTGTGGAAGTGCTAAGCAAGATGTTCTTTTCTTTTTCAAATAATTGCAAACCAGAAGTACATTTTAAAATGTTTTAAAAGACAGTCATGCAATTCCCTTCCTAAAAATGTAAGCTGTTACATAATGCATAATTACAGTATTGCTACTGTAATGCTTTCAGCAAACCTTAGGTTAGCTTATCTAAATCTCAGTGTCAACAATACTAAATTTTGTTGGGAAGATGCATCATATTGACTAGTGAACACTTTTGAAAATGTACATGACCATATAGCCAAATGCTTTAGATGGCAAACCTAGTTCTGTGACCTGCTGGGTGCATAGGGCTGTGCAACTGGTGCTCTACCCATGAGCTGTCCCATACTTCTTCACATTCTATCTTATCACCCTGTTGCTTTATACCAGCTGCCCGAAAGTGAGACGGCCGTAAACTACAATATTCCACCTAGTTTGGCCAGTTCTCTACCTGCTTCGCTATCCAATCTGTTTAGACTCTTACTGTCTTTCCTCTTACATAATGAATGCACAAAGCTAATTAGATGTTTACACAAAGTAGTGATTAATAGTTCCATTCAGTCTGTACATCTACAGACCTACTGCAATAACATGCACTGTAGTAAGCCTCCAGAGCTTGTTTTGCTATGATTATGATTGAATTATATATTAACTGTGGAAGACAGCTGGCCAAACTGTTTTCTGCGCCTTTTTATTTGTGTCAATTCATGCAGCTAACCTTTTACATTTTACACTCATCCAGGGTTCGAAAAGTCTACTCGCCCACTTGCATAGCCAAGTAGATATTTGGAACGGGTACCGTTTGCAGGGGATGTTTGAAACTTGTATTTAACATTTGCTTTGCAGTACATTTCAAATGTTACACACTGCATGGCTGGCCTCTGGGTGGCAGCAACGTGTCCAAAAAGAAATCTGTTTGTGGTGGCATGCACCATTTTACAGATTTGTTGTCATCCGTTGCTAGGGGTCGTGTGTGTGGGTGTTGGTGTGTGGGTTTTGGTGTGTGTGGGGGCTCCCCAAGGGATAAGTGATGAGGGGGAGGGGAACAAGCCCTTAAGTAGCCACTATTTGGTGGTAAAATATGGAGGAGTTGAGAGCTGGTCATGTGACCAGGGAAACTCCTCTGAATCTGGCAGAGGTGCACTGCTATGCAAATGCAGAATCTACTGACTTAGCTAATTTGTGTTTAGATGCCATTAATGCTCCTCACCCACCTAGGGACTATCTGGTAGAGTGCAATATAGTGATTTTTCTGGGTGTAAACAAGAAGCCAGTCCTCTGCATTCTGGAAACACTGCTATGTTAGACTGCTGCTCATCTATTCTAAATGCTCTTTAAAAAATGAATTAATGTCGCATTTGACCTGCTGGAATAATTATAATGGGGTATTTATTAAGCGCATAATACCCAGAGGTTTCTAAGCGCAGACCCGGGGATTGAACCTTTGTTGCTCCGCTTCGTCTTGCTTCCAAGGCGAGCACGTTGCCCCTGAGCTACCCTCCCAATACTACGTGTATGACTTTGTTCAAACAGTTTGAAACCTTTAGTAAGGATTTACTTTGCAGTACATGAACGTTAGTTTAGATTTCAGCCCTTGCTTTCTGCTTGACATGGAGTTGGCTCCACTTATATCCTTTTCTATTTCATTCCTTTACAGGTCATGGCCCAGATTTTGAAAGATATGGGAATAAATGAGTATGAACCTAGAGTGATCAATCAGATGTTGGAATTTGCATACAGTAAGTGTTAAAAATTAGACGTTTCAAGCGACTAGCCTGGCATAAATAGTCACTCTCCTCCTCCGCCTATTCCCTGCATGCCGTGTTCAGCAGGTAAGTCCCTCCTCAGCCACTCGATATTCACTTGTGAGCGTTGAACAGGCCTCCGCTCGTTGCTGCCTGTTTCCCCTGCAAAGTGCACCCTCCACACCCTGATGATGCCTCTCATGCCCTCTGTGCTGCAGCTGGGTCTGGGACATTGCCGCCAACTCTCCCTGTCTTTGGCGTCTTTCACAGCATTCCGTTTCCTGTCCCACGCTCCTGTGCTCCCTAGTGTGCTCGCCAGGAACTACACCTTTCGGCACCTTGAATGCCTATCATCGCTCCTGCATACTTTTCGGCCATATCTTTGTTGACTTTCTGCCAATGGACAATACTTTACTGGCCTCCATTGTGTTCGTGACTTGTCGTGTATTGTGGTACTAGGCCTACCCTAATATCCTAGGACTCTTCTGCCTGACCTCTGCAATTGCCTCTCACCTTCCCTATATTGGCTGTATTTGTTACTGAGTTTGGCATAGTTCGTATCTGTGTGCTTTTTGCTATTGCTGCTGCTTAAAGTTAGCCTTTTCCCTCTTCTATGGGAAATTCAAAACTGCCTGTTTTTACAACTGCTGGCTCTGTTTAATTTTATGCTTTTCCCTCTTCTCTGGGAAATTCAAATCTGCTTGTTTTGCAATTGTTTTTCTGCTGTATGTTGTATCCTAGGCCTCTTCTACACTTCGTTGATCGTTGCATTGCTGTGTATTTGGGTCGTGTTCTGCAGTCCCCTCCCTCCTTCCATCTGTCCGCTTTCTCCTCAATGGTGCTCTCCATCCCCCCATCTTCTCTAATTCCTATTCTATTACCTATCCTATCCCTCGAAGTTTGGAAGGAAAAAGCTCAAAAAGGACCTCCTGGTCTACAACCCAGGCCTCCCCATCTCTGACACCTATGTCATTGCTTCTTCCAGGCAGACTGTTACAAACATCCTTTGTCGTTCCTTCTCCAGACTTTTGGATTCCCCACATGGTCTCTGTGCTCTCCCCTTTGTCTTCCTCATGCATTAATGGTGGCACCCGCTGGTAGGTACTCTTGCCATCCTTCATGTTCTCTAGGGTCATCATTAATGTCTACTTAACTCACACTTTCATGGCCCAGGACTCTCAGCCCAACCTCCTTCTTCATAGGTGTCTCCCGTCTCATCAACTTCCTCCCCTCTCCTGCCACTCCTCCTTCTGTTATCCCTCTGGCTCCTCTGCCACCTCTGCCGGGTGTACCACACTCTTGTACCCCTCCTCGGAAGACCTTCAAACGTGGAAACTTAGCTACCCTCAACTCTCGGTCTGCTGTCAAATACTCCTCTGACATCTGCCACCTCCTTGAGGATCTTGATCTAGATGTCCTTGTTCTCACTGAGACATGGTTCAGTGCCAGCCCTGTCACAAGTTTCGGCACTCTCCTCCCTGAGGATTACATGATTCACTCTAAACCTAGGCTCATCCCGGCCCGGGGGCTGAGTGGCACTATCTTCCCTGAGTGGGTCCCCGCTACCATCATACCCACTCAGGCCTACTCCTCTTTCGAATGGCTCGTCTGCAGGCTTGATGTCTGCCCTGGCCTCTCTCTTACTCTGGCCACCATCTATAGGCCCCCTGGCCAGGTCCCCCCCTCCTCCTCCTCCTCCTCCTCTTCCTCCTCTCTGAATGGGCTGACCTCACCTCTTCTCTCCTGACCACCGCCTCCAAGCTTCTTCTCCTCAGAGACGTAAATATTCACCTTGTCTCCCCTAATGTGGCCTCTGGGCACTTCTGCAACCTCTGTGACTCTTTCCCTCTCCATTCTTCCCTCTGGTCCAACACACTCTGCCAGACACACCTTGTATGCTCTCATATCCTCAGACTTCCCCATCTCCAACCTGCTCACTACTCCTCTCTCCTGATCTGTTCATGCTCTCCTGTCCTCTCACCATGACCTCCTTGGGCCCCTGGCTAAGCCTCCACCCGCACTGCCAGCCTCCTTCTCCATCATTCAACTGATGAAGTGAGTGTCGGTTGTCACTTTTGCCACCACCTTCACCCCCCCCCCGCCCTGCCACTGACTCTCACCCTGACACAGCCCTCATTAACCTTCAACTCTCCATTTCCAACACTCTGGACATCCTTGCCCCTGCCATGAGGTTCCACATGAAACCTGCCTCCAAGTGCAACTCCTGGTATGACTCCAACCTGGCCACTCTGAAACGCAAGTGAAGAGCAGCTGAGCAGAAGTGGCAGGCTTCGAGCATATCCTCCCATATCACCTAATGAGGTTTCTAAACAAGTCTGCTCTATGAAAATCTCATCCAAACAGGGGCTCTCCTGCTCCCCCAGAACAACATTGTCTCCCTTGTTCCAGCCTTGGCCGATTTCTGCATCACTCCTTTGTCACTGGATCCATCCCCTAACTCCTCAAGTACTCCTTTGTGCACCCTCTCCTAAAAAAGCCTTCTGCCGACTCTTCTTGTCCGGCTGACTACCGCCCCATCTCCATTACCCCCTTCCTGGCCAAACTCTTGGAGAAGCTGGCCATCTCCCAGCTTATCCACCAGACTGAATGTGTTGGTTGCCTCCACGACCACCAGTCTGGCTTGAGAGTTGCCAGAGGCATGAAAACTGCTCTCCTGACCCCCTGTAAAGACTTGCTCACTAATCTCGAATCCAACTCTCCCTCCGTTCCCATCCTCCTTGACCTCTCTTCTGCCTTTGATACGGTCAATCATGCCAATCTGATAAATCGACTCTGACACCCTTGGCATCACCGGACTTGCTCTGGATTGGTTAACCTCCTTCCTCTCAGACCGACCTTCCCATGTTCAACTGGGCCCTTTTCTCTCCACCATCTCGCTCTCCACCTGTGGAGTCCCTCGGGGCTCTATCCTCTAGCCCTGGCTCTTCAATATCTACCTGGCCCCTCTCTAGCCCATTTGATCTCCACCTTCTCTCCTAACCTCCAGTGTTATGCAGATGACAAACACCTCTCCTTCAAGCTACCCTCCTCTGCCTGCTCCTCTTCCTCGCTCATTCCTGACTGCCTTTCTGCTATTCTCCCACCCTGCCTGTACTGCTGATGGTCGTAAGCATCTCTCTCTTGTTCCACGAGGCAAATGACCAAGGCAGCAACTTCAGAACTAGAAGGCAATACACGCCTTGAGCATCATTTATTGATGTGCTTATTGCTTTTACATATCATCCAGAGCACATTCGATCTGATTGCCAGAACATTTGCAGCTGGGCTACCACATGCATCGACAGTGTTTTAATTTGTGATCCAACGCAGGATAATATTTTCTGAGAAGCCCCGCATCGCCCGAGGGCTGGTAGCTTCTTGGGGCATTAATTGTCCAAACATGGCCGCCGCCATATCCTGCAAAGATGAACCTGCACTACCCGCCCCTGTCTTGCCCTGTCTGGAACTGGTAGGAACCTCTCTATCCCACCGCACCAGTAACATGCCCCCAGCCCACGTTGCCCAAAGACCAAGCTTTCGGTACTTGCATTTGGTAACCAAAAGCTGTCTGTTTCTACTCTGCACCGGTAAGCACTCCGGATCTGGACATCACCCTCTGCCTGGTTGCTGCTGACTCTTACCCCCCTTTCTTCTAACATATTTGCTAATTGATCCTGTTGAGCACCTACTATGTGCACCTGCCTTAAACTGACTCACTGCTTGTTGTTTTTCACTGCTTGTTAGTGCCTCTTCTAAACTTGTATCGACGTCTGCCTATACATCTGTCCATCTTTCATTTTATGCTGTATTGTGCTTTTTGAGGAAGTTTGAATTTAGGTGTGTGTCTTACATCTGTGCATCCACCTGTCTAACTCGGCTGCTAGGCCGCCTGGTGAGTTTGTGTCGTGCCTTGTGCAGCCTCTCCTTCTATCCCTCTTTCCTCCACCACCATGGCACTCGCCATTTCTCCCATCTACTCTGTTACTCTATCACCTATCCTTCCTCTCTCAGGTAGTGTGGAAGAAAAAAAGCACAAAAAAGACCTCTTGGCCTCTAATCCTGGCCTACCTATCGCAGACATCTATGTCAGCGTTACTTCCAGACATACTATCACTGATATCCTCTTCTCTGCAGTGGAGAAACTTTGCTGAAAATGTCAGGGGGGAGGGACATGACTTCTGAAGAAAAGGTGCCCCATTCAAATGAATGGGGACAAAATGGTGTGCCATGAAAGTTGGGGGGTACAAACACCCCCGTCACCCCTAAAATTATGCCCATGCTTCTCTGTCCCCTCTCCAGACATCAGGTGAGGAGTCAATATGTCTACTCTCTCTCCTTTTTCCTCCTCACCCATTAATGGTGGCACTAGATGGGAAGCACTCTTGGCTTGCTTCTCATCCTCTACATGCATCATTAATGTCTATTAAAATGGCACTGTCATGGCTCAGGGCTCTCAACCCAATCTTCTCCTTTTCAACTGGCACCTGCCGGCCCTCATTAACTTCCTTCCTACTTCTGCAACTCCTCCTTACATTCTCTCTGCACCTCCCTCTCCTCCGACAGGTTTACCACCCCCACTGTACCCCTCCTCGGAAAAACCTTCAAAGGTGGCGACCATCTTCACTTAGCCCCTCTGAATGCTCGATCTGCTGTCAAACATTCTTCTGACATCTGCCTCCTCCTTGAAGACTGATCTCCACGTCCTCACTCTCACCGAGACGTGATTTAGTGCCAGCTCTAGTCACTGCTTTTGACTCCCTCCTCCCTGATGGCTACAAGATCCTCTTTAAGCCTCGACCCAACCGATCTGGTGGTGGAGTAGCCCTGATCTTCCCTGAGTGGGTCCCTACCTCTCTCATACCCACCCAGTTTTACTCCTCCTTTGAAATCCTTGTCTGCAAGCTTGGTGTCTCTCCCACTCTCTCTCTCTCTCTCTCTCTCTCTCTCTCTCTCTCTCTCTCTCTCTCTCACCATTGCCACTATCTGCAGGCCTCTTGGACCTGTCTCTCTCTTCCTCTCGGAATGGGCTGACTTTACCAGCTCTCTTCTGACTTCTACCTATAAACTTTAACATCCACCTCAACTCCACTGTCCCTGCCTCCACACTCTTCTGTGATCATTGTACCTCTCACTCCCTCATTATTCTCCCTTCCGGCCATTCCCACTCTGCCGGACAAACTCTTGATACCTTCATCCACGCTGATCTCCCGCTCTCCAACTCTCTCTATCCCTCTCTCCTGGTCCAACTACTCCCTCGTCTCTACCTACTTCGGACCTCACGGCCGTCTGACCGTGCCTCCCCCTGCACTGCTAGCTTGCTTCAAAGTCATCCGTCCGATGAGTGTCAGTTGCTGCGTTTGCCTCCACCTTCACCCCCCCCTTATATTCCCCTATTGACTCTCCCACTGAATCTGCCCTCGACAATCTTCATCTTGCTATTACTAACACTCTTGACACAGTCATGATGATCTGCCTGAAACCTGCCTCCAAGCGTAACAATTGGTACAACACTGATCTAGCTGCTCTGAAACGCAAGTGGCAGAGCTCGGGCTCATCCTCTGACTAACTGGCCTGCCACCTGCTCTCCATCCGCTCCAAAAAGAGGGTCTACATGCAGGCCCGTATCTCTGGAGCTACTAACAACATGGCTGAACGCTTCAGAATCTGCAAGGAACTAGCCAATCCTCTGGCAGTCTCTATCTCGCTTCATCCCGCCCAGACACTCTGCACTGCTCTGGCCACCCACTTCACCTCTAAAACTCAGGACATTCTGACACCTCTCTCTTCTTCTCCCTCCTCCCCTCCTCTCTGTCCCCCTGGCTGCTCTCCCACCCCCACCTAATCTCTCCTCCTTCTCACCCATCACAACGCTTGAGGTCACTAGAGTTGTCCGCTCGGTCTCTTCCAAACAGTTTCCTCCCTGTTCTTCTGAAACCATTAAGGACAACATCTCTGCACTTGCTGACTTCTGCAACCATTCCTTCGCCTCAGGTACTTTCCCCTCCTATCTCAAGCACTCCCTTGTGTTCCCTCTTCTAAAACAAAAGCCTTCTGCCGACCGCTCATGTCCGGCCAACTACCTCCCTTTTTCTACTTTTCCCTTCCTTGGGAAACTCCAAGAAAAGTTGGTCTTCCCCCAACTGACCCAACACACTGAGCTCGTTCGTTGTCTACATGACCATCAATCTGGATTCCGAGCATCCAGGCACAGAAACTGCTGTCCTGAACATCTGTGAAGAATTGCTCACAAATCTTGACTCTAATTCTCCTGCTGTTCTCATTCTCCTTGACCTCTCTTCTGCCTTTAACATGGTAAGCCACTCTATCCTTACAAAGCAACTCCAAGATACCCTGGGTATCTCAGACCGGGCACTGGATTGGCTGACCGCCTTCTTCTTCTTCACTGACCGCCGCTCACAGGTGCTACGGGTCCTTTCTCCTCCACCATCACTCTCTCTACTTGCAGTATTCCCCAAGCCTCTATCCTCTCGCCTTGGCTTTTCAACATCTACCTTGCTCCTCTTGCTCACTTGATCTCTGCCTTCTCCCCTCAGTTCCAGTGCTTTGCAGAGGACACGCCACTCTTCTTCAAACTCTCCTCCTCCTCCTCCTTCTCTATCATCCCTGACTTACTGTCTGCTATCCAGTCCTGGTGCACCTCCAACAATCTCTGTCTTAATGCCTGTAAGACAGAGATTCTTCCTATCGGGACACCTGTTCCCCGATTTCCCGCGCCTCATACTCTGGCCACCCTCTGTGCTCTCTTCCGTCTCCTTCCACTGAAGCCAGACATCTCGGTGTCATCTTCGACCCCTCTCTCTCCTTCATTCCTCACATCTTGGACCTTGCCAAGAAGGGTGTCCAGTCATTTGGTCGACTGAAAACTGGTCGAATGACATTTGGTCGACGCAATTTGGTCGAATTTTTTTTTTATTTATATATTTATTTTTCGGGTTTTCGTTTTTAAAAAAAAGGGGTTTTTAGAGAAAAAAAGGGGGTTGGGGGGGACCCCTCCCAAAAAATAAAAAAAAGGGGTGAAAATAATAAAAAAAAAAAATCGACCATTTGGTTTTCGACCAAATTGGTTCGACCATTTGTCTGGTCGACCAATTTTTTTCGACCAAATGTCTGGTAACCGCCAAGAAGGCCCACTTCAACTCCACCTCCTTAGATGTATTCTCCCTTTCCTCACCTTCCCTCAGAAGCTCAGTGTCTCTAGAGCTCTGGTCCTCCTCTAGGCTGAATTACTGCAACAGCCTCTTCTTCAACCTGCCTCTTTCTTCCCTCCGCCCTCGTCAACTAATCCAGAATAGGGCTGCAAGACTATCCTTAGCCTCAAGCCCAGGGACCGGATCTCTCCAGCTCTAAAATCTGTACACTGGCTCCCAGTTGCTGCAAGGATCAAATTAAAACCCCTTTGCATAATCCATAAGGCTGTCTGAGGCCTGGGACCACGCTACCTGCAGCTTTCCTAAATACTCTCCTTCCAGATCCCTTCGATCTTCTTGCTCCAACTCTATGCTGGACAAACGTTTCTCCAAGCAGAGAGCTGGGAGCAGATCTTTCATCTCCTCCTCTGACTCCCTCCTCTGGAACAGGCTCTCTCGCTCTCTCGCTCTCTCGCTCTCTCTTGCTCTCTCTTGCTCTCTCTCGCTTTCTCTCGCTTTCTCTCGCTTTCTCTCTCTCGCGCTCTGTATTGAACCGGTTCACCTCAAGTTCCACAAACAACTCAAGACTTTTCTCTTCTCCTCCATCCCGCTCTCCCCCCGTGCTAACTATCCCCTCAGTCGTTGAGATTGGCGGCCTGACCCCTCAAGAGTCCAAATAGAGTCCTGGACTTCTGCCCAATCGCCACCAGCAGAAATGGATGACACTATCCATTAGTGCTTGTGAGACCCAGGTTCTTACCCTTTTCTGTCTAACCCAATCTAGTGACGGAATGGAGCCGTCTCACAAGAACCTGATCACTGGCTGCATAGTTTCTTATACACACCAATGATCAGTGCAGTGATCTACTTATTCTGCCACCCCTCGTACAAGAAATGAGGTATTATGCAGAAACATTGGTCAATCTTATTAGCAAACAGTGATTTTAATATGATTTTAGGGCATAATGCATAACTTGCATTCTCTAAAGCTAAAACTTCGAAAGATTTAATGTCCCTGAGTATGCTGAAACCTAAGGATGATAATTGGTTGCAAAAGGGACTTGTTATGGAGAATTTTCATTTCTGTGCTAATTTCCTCCCACCTTACAGATCCCCAGCTCTTGTACTGGATTTAACATTTTAATTTTAATTCCTGAATGAGTGACAGTTTTTTTTCTCACTCCCTCTTGTGTTTTTCCCTGGTCAGGACTTTGTTTTTGGAGTCTGACCAACCCCATAGGAATCTGCTTTTCGTATAGTGATACACTGCACCTTCTGTGCAGTGTCACTGTGAAATCCTTTGGATTTCTTTTAAGGTTTAAATACCTTTTCTTGGGTGAAATTCGGTTCCCAAGAATAGTAAGGTGAAATTGATCCTACTTACCTTTTTTACTTTGGCGGTCCAGCACACATTACTTATGTGGAGTGCTGGGGCGTTACCTAGTAGCCCCTTATCCTACTTTCTCATGTAACATTTTTTGTTACCCTCACTACTTTAAATGGCTGGTGGCAGTGGTTTAATTTGTAAAGGCACCCATGAGTGTCATTTTGTCAAAATGGCCCTGTCTTCTTTTTTTGCCATGTTCTGTTTGTGAGGTCTTTCTTGGCTTTTACTCTGTCTGTTGGGACAGATTTGAGCCCTTTGTGCGTTTTGCCTTTGGCTGGCTTCAGCCCTGAAGCCTGCCCCTGCCTCCAGTGTGTCTGGGAGGGCAGGAAGTGAGGGAGGTTCCTGAAACTCTCCTGTCCTTTGTCTCTAGGAGTGCTTGAACGACACCAGTCCTGATTGACCGTCTGGCTGTCTTGAAAGGACATGCTGTGTGATTGACAGCCTAGGCTGTGAATGAATGGCAAACTTGCTTAAAAGGCTAGGGTTTTTGGACTAGAACCAGAGTCGACCACAAGGAGAAACATCAGAAGAAGAAATCATGAAGAGCAGCCCGCTGCAACAACTTTTCCCCTTGGGCTGGTGGGTCCAACTGGCCCGTGACGAACTCCACTTTTTTCCAATCCCAGACTTGCTGTTCCTCTCCAGCCTTGCCGAAGCCCAATGCCAGGGGTCGAGTGTTCATAACCACGTGCAACGTCGTCTGTGGAACAAATCCGACTAAAAGCTCCAGGAGCAGGAACTCCCAATCTAGAGTCCCCTCACGAGAGTCCAGGAAAAGTCCAACCAGAGATCTTCGTTCTGTATCAGTGCTGTTGGCGAGGCGCTGAAACACTGAAGAAGCAAAGACGGATTTCTGAACTCTGACCTGGTGGGCAGAGGTTCAGAAAGCCAGCCTAGTTAATTGGAACAGGGTAACCTTCTGTTCAAGCCAGACCAATCAAGTTAGCTTGGCGGCGGTAAAGACTAGGTCTCGGGAAGGGTGAGGGTGACTGAAAGACCTCAATGAGCACACAGAGTAAAGAACACTTACAAATCACTCCAAGTCAGGTGTGTATATATATTAAAAATAAAAATACATTTATTTCAAGGCCTTTGAGTTTCAACGCACAAATAAAATCACAGTAATACTTTTAAGCTAACACAATCTAAATACACATATACAAGACCAATGGGGTCTAAAGGGTTAATGCACGAAATGGGTCCACAACCTAATAGGTGAAGGAAACGGGCAGTGCAAATAGTCTTTAGTCCCTTCTGCATCCAACACACTCATAAGAGGCTGTACCATCCCTAAGACGAGTGGAGCCTATTGCTCAAATGTTCTTGCAATGCTGGCACTCACAGTAATGCAGATGGGCAAAACAGTGTGTCTGCAAGGGTCTTTAGCAGCTCAGGAAGGTGGGTAAGGTGATGACGAATAGGTTCCCACTATTCGAGGAGGGCCTCCACTTGAGGGCAGTCGATTCCAAGAGTTGGGAATAGTTCGCCAGTTTGCACTAGCAGTGGAAAGGAGAGGGTCCCTCAGGGGCCACTCGGGCGTAAAAATGGATGGAGGTGCTAGGGGCCACCAGTTAGGATTGCGATTACTCACCGACCCCCGGCGCACTCCGGACCAAACTTTCCCAGTCGAGTCCACTTCGGTTGCAGGCTCAAGTGCGGCAATCTGGCGGCTCTGTGGCTTTCAGCGACAAAGATACAGTGATGATTCCGAAATGGGATAGTGGCGATTTCTCCGCTCCTGGTTCATGGATCAGGCCAGTTTCACTGCAGCAGGCTTCATGGGCAAGAGGGGCACAAATGCAGCGAACCTGCAAAGTTTGTCACCACGGCTGGGCAACACGGTATCCGCATATACTCCGGTTCGGGCGCACTCACTTTACTCCAGACCTGGGAATGCCAAGTGTACTAAATTCTGTGTGAGAGTGCTGTGAACACAGAGCTAGTGACGTACTAAGTCTCGAGGACCTCCTCGGAACGGTGGCGATATCAGAGCAAAGAGTCTGTGTAAGCTGGTCAGCCCACTGGTTGGTCCAGGGACACTTCCGAGAAGGCTTACTTGCATCGTTTGATGAAGGTGCAGAGAATAGTTGGTCCCACTATTCCAATGGGTCGAAGCGTCTTCGCAGACCTTCTAGGACGACCGGATGCAGAGGGTTCTGACGGGACTACAGCAGGCTCAGGATGCCAAACCTTCCAGCTGTCACCAGCGGTTCCTCGACTCGGCTTCTTACTTTCAGGATACTTGGATCCTATCCTTCGTTCAGTGAAAACTGCAGGGATCTGTTTGGGGCCTTCTCTTATCCAAAATGTCCTTGGCGCCAAAACCAAGAGGACCCAATGGGAGATCTGCTCACATACAGGCATACCATACGTGGACCAATTACAGACCATGGTGGTCCCAGATATTCACAGAACTCCAGACTCTCTGGCTCCTCTGGTAAAGTCAGACTATGGTGTCGAACATCAACAAAAAGTTGGAGGGGTACACAACTGGAGGGAAACTTACACATGAAATGGAAATCTTTCCTAAGAGCGACAAAGTCCTAAACCCAAGTACTGCCGCAGGAGCACTCCAGACGTCCTTCCTCTTGTCCCCACGACTGAGGCTCAGGAACCAGGGTCTGCTTGGCTGTAGCAAGACTGAAGCCAGCTGGACCACTTTCTTCTAACCAGAGGTACCGTTAGGCAGAAACTGTGCAGTTCCCTTAGGGACCACTGCAAAAGATTTAGGACTACATGTGTTTGGCAGTAAACCCAATTGGTAGCAGTCTGTACCACCCAGATTTACCGGGTAGCTGGTGCTGAGCAGTCAGACTTCTCTCAAGATGAGTTAGGCAGTATATAGAGTATACACAATAGGTACAGAGATACAGTAGCACAAGCAAACACTGACCAGAGCTTTGGTGTAAAAGTATATAATTATTTATTTAAAGACACACTTGTAAATTACACTAGCACAAAAAGGAGGTAAGTAAATTCAACACACAGTCACTATTATATATATATATACAACCCTAATTACTTATTAGACAAGTCTTAGTGAGAAACACCACTTATTTTCAGACAGAGGTGAGCGCTTAACATAAGATGGCACTCTAATAAGTTATATGAAAAGGGAGGAAAAAGGCAGAGTTATGAAAACGCACAATTCCAATACTTTTCAAAGAATCACAGTGAGGCAGGTTAGGCAAAGTCTACTGGAGAACAAGGAAGTTCAAATGCCAGACCCACTCTTAGAGAGAGCAAGCGAAATGTGTCCAGGATCACACAGTGGGTTTATGCCCAAAGACTCTTTGTAGATAGTTCACAAAAGATTGAGATCAAGTCAGGAAAAGTTAGTTAACAGGCCCCAGGCTAACCCAGGTTAGAAAGTCGAGGATTTACTGTCACCCCGAATGATCTGTCGCAAGGGAAGCCAGGCGGCACACAGTACCTGAAAGTGGGAATAACGCTCCAGCGGGGGCAGTTCTTCCTGGCAGCGGATGCAAGTTGGTGTTTCATCCAGAGGAAGAGGAGGTCTCGACGTGGAGGAAAGATGAAGGTCGTTGCACTGCCAGGGAAGAAACCAGCCGCAGAGTTTTCCGGTTACAAGGTACTACCCTTTTCTTCGCGGTAGTGGTAAACCGTGGTATTCCGGTTGCCGGGGTGCTTGGCACAGGCAAGGCGGCCACGGGATGGTCCAGGAAGGCGAAAAGACGGGCAAACTGGTTATCCCCACCAGTCAAAGGAAGAAGACTCACCGGGCTGGAGATCTCCTCTGTCGTCGGCAAAAGTGGTGAGACGGTTCAGCAGGGCTCCACCGGTGGTGTCGTCGTTGCAGGTCGGCTCGGCTTCTTCCTCCTCGGATTCTTTAGGTCGTATGGCGACTTCTGAAGTTACAGTCCCCAAAGCCCTGCTTTTATGCAGAAAACCCCCATTCATTCAGCCTAGCTGTCACTCAAACATGCTAAGTGGTGAGCCGGGCGGCTCACCACTTGGGCCAATCACACAAGAGTGTGACTTGAGTTGCCGAGGCAACTCAGTCCAGGGTGCCTAAACCCCCTCCCACACCCCCTGTGGTACCCAGACAGAGTGGCACCACTTTTGGAGGCTTCTGTGGAGAAGCCCGCCAAAAAGTGGAACCAAGGGCTCGACTTGGGTTGGAGTCACAGAAGCGAACACAAACGCCATTTTGGAACCAAGTTTCGGCAAAAAATACCAACCAGTGAATTTATATTAATTTAATAAACCGGTGGTATGTTCGAGGCTATTTTAAAAAGTGGTAGCCTCGAACAATGGGAAAATCCCATAGGAATATATTTGCGGTCGAATATAAAAAGTAGTATCCACTGCCACCAGCCAAAACTCGGTCGGGGGGGATCTGGACAGTGCCCCCTCGAACAACAGACCCCGGGCAATCGAATTGCCCCGACCAGTACATCCACAATATGATGGTTTGTACTGGTTCTGTTCACAATTTAAGACTAGTAAAGCCAATGGTGGCTTTACATGCCCTGGGAGACAGTAGTCAGTCCCAGGGTATGGAGTCTATGTTGGGGGGGTCGCTACGACACCCCTGGGTTACTGCACGAGGGTGCTGTGTAACCCACATACCAAAAACACATGAAGCTCTATGGTGTAAAGGACCCCATAGCCCATAAAACACATACAAAGTCAAAGGAAAAGGAACACCTCAAATTATGTCTGAGTGGGAGAAAAAGAGTCTCACTCTTAACAGGAGAAAGAAATAAACCCCAAAAATCCAGCAAAGCTGCTGGGGGACTCACTAGGTTTGGGAAATTAGCCTTAACAGAGAATTCTCCCTAACAGGTACTTTTCGGGCTTGCGGTACTTACCTTCTTGCCTTAAATCGCACTTTCTCACTGAGAATTGCACTTGCTGAGTTGATTTCAACTCCCCTTTGCACAGGCTTAACAGCTTGTGTGTCTTCAGTGATTTTCTGTGAACTATCTTACTTGGTGAAAGACTTTATCTAAGAAGTGCATCAGAACTATAGACTTTGTCCAACTTTGGCTGTCCTGACTCCCAAAAGACAGCTTTCTGAATCCATTGACTTTGGCATTGCTTGTCCCTCATAGATTGTAATTTGTTGAACAATTGGGCTTACCTAGATTTCATTGGAGGATTCCAACTGTGTAACACTTATAAGAAATTATGCTCTAACCTTTCTATTTTTCCTTAACCCTTCTTTAAACTAAAGAGTATATTGGTGTTAAATATAAATGCAATACTATCCTTGTTATTGAAGTCACTTCAGGGTGTAGGAGAAATGTGTTAGCATATCCAAAGAGTATTAACCTACTTTAACTTTAGTTAGTCCAAGGTTTGCTTGACTGTTGCAAACAATTGCCTTTTTAAAGAATGCTCAACTAAAACTTGATGTGTAAATAAATAAATATATTTATAACTGAAACCTTGAGAGTGTAAGTGTTCCTTGGTTGCTTGTATTGACGGAGTTCATCTGTACAGCTCTTCAGCTATCATTTACCCCTCTTGAGATACACCTGGCTGCTCAGTCACGCTACCAACTTGTGTAGTACAGACCTATACGGGTTACCTAATAACAAGCAGATAAGTCTTGTGTAGTATCGCACAGTGTGACTGCACCAATTCTTACCTAACACTGGTGGCAGGCAGTGGGATTGGCGTAGAGTCATTACAGTGACTATTTGTTGTACTCGTGCCCAACTAAACCAGCCACAAGGCTAAGCTCCACCAAAAAGAAAATAAACTTGTAACAATGCCTAGTATGGATAACTTTATTTTTCTTTTTTTTTTCTTTTCATTCAGACTGTATATTCCGAATACCTGTATAGCCAACACCACAACACTCAGTGTTACTATCCCACATGTGCCCGTGTTGAAAAACACCTTCTACACACACCTCTTCAACTACAGGGTGTTGTAGTATGGATAACTTTAATGAGTCAGCCCTCAATAACCTGACTGTAGATCAATTGAAAGATTTATATAAAAGCAGGGGTCTGCCTCTGAAAGGAAGAAAAAGTGAACTTATTACAAGGTTGTTAAATCACCAAAGCATGGGACTTGTACCACCTACTAATCAAAATGATATAGAAGAGGATGTTGAGGAAGCTAGTTTAGAGTTAAACTCCAATCTACAAGAAGAGGGAGAGGAGTCTCAGGAAGTGAGCCACACTCTTCCACAACCTGCCCTTATGCCTCAGCCCCTTTCTGTCTTGACCCCACAAAGTCCAAATCCAAGCCCATAATATCTTGCAATTGAAAGACTGGATTAGAGCTGGAATTCAAACCATTTGAAGTACATTTTGAAAGCAAACATCAGGAGGTGAAACTCTGAGAAAGAGAAATGCAGCATGAAATGTAAATGAAGAATATGTCCCTTGACTCTGCTTCCCTTTCTGGATTTTCTAGGTCTACTAGTCCCAAGAGACCTCGCCTGCTTAAAGAAACTGTGAGAATTATATGATCCTAAACTTGATCTTTTGGATGGCTGAGTACGTCTGAATACACCTATAGTCTACAAGAGATAAGGGGGAATGATTTGATTGCATAGCTCATGTCTAGGCTCCCCCAGAATGGTTGTGGTGCTGTTATGGAGTTGAGTGCCAGGGACAGAAAAAGACTGAGTTGGTTAAGCTGGCATTAATAGCCCGATTTGGGAAGGCTCCTTCCCAGTACCGTAAGAGGTTTAGAACCCTCAAAAAGTCTAATGATACCCCTTGGGCTACCTGGGTATGTGCATGTTTGAAGGAATGAGAAACCTTTTTTTTACTTGAGACTATTTTTGATGCCTGCTCTCCTGAACTGAGATAGCACTTAGCTGACTCTAAGGAAATTGATCCTAAGAAACTAGCACAAGCTGCTGACTTATGGGTAGCCAGCAGGGCTACTGATAATGGTTCTGGGAGTACTCACAACGAGGAGGGAAAGCAGCACAAGAAAGAGGGTAAATACATTTCTAATTCCAACCATCGAAAAGAGGGCTACAAACAAAATAAGGGTAGATCCCATGGGAAACCTGGTAGGTCTAGTGAACCTTCTGGTGCTTAACCAGAGGGAGCTCAACAGAAACATTGGGAAATGTTTTGTATGTTGGTCTGTAGATCATGTGAAAGGGGATCCCAGATGTAAGGGTAAACCTTCAGAGGTCCACACTGTCTCCTTAGTCTTCCTCCCTGACAGAGAAGTACAAATGGCTAGTGCACACTTTAATCTACTGGCTGAAGACCCCATTGGAGTTCAAGCCAGTGTATCTCACGTGTCCCTTGGTCTGTGGGAACAACAGAATGTGGATATTTATAATGCCATTCCAGAGGACACTAAAGAGTATTATAATGACAGTATTCTTGTAGATGGCCAGGAGACTCCTGCCATAAGAGACACTGGGGCAAGCATAATGGTGGTTGATGAAAGTTTCTTCAAACCTGAGGATGTAGCTAAGGCACCCAAAGGTCCTGCTAAACTTGCTGGAGGCCCTATCCAAATGGTTCCTATTCTGCCATCTCTCATCCAGTGCAATAGCATGACTGCTAGGATCCCTGTTAGTGTACAGAATGAAGTGCTTGGGAGAGTACTGTTGGGGAATGACTTGAAGGCTCTCAGAGTAGCGTCTAGTACCCCCAGCCCTCCCACCAAAAAAAAGCAGAAGCAAAGAAGATTGCCAGATAGGCCCAGTTTGAGGTTAAGGAGACTTCCAATACCTCCTATCAAAACGAATGCCACCCTTCAACTTCTAAGAGGAGAAGAGAGACTAGGGAGAAATCCAGGGTCTCTGGTACGAAGAAAGGTCTGAAACCCAAACCTGTTCATAAAACAAGGACATCCCCAAGAGGACAGTCCCAGGTCACCCCTGTGACCCCTTCCCCTGCTGATGCTAAGTGGGAGGACCAACCAAATTCAGTGAACACAACTACTGGTGACACAGAGCTGGAAGAAAACCTTCCCTGCAATGGAGATCTGTATCCTAAAGATCATCCTGAGCTGCAGACTTTACTTGCAGAAGGTGGACCCTCTAGGGCAGACTTCAGAAGAGAACAAAGAGATGGTCCCCCTCTAGAAGGTCTGCACCAGTACACAGCTTCCCTGCTGGACGGGCAAGAGCCAGGGAAGTGTATGCTTTACTGGGAGGATGTCCTCCTCTACAGTGAACCTACTGAATCTACCCCAGGGGACTACAGGAGAATGGTAGTGCCTCAGGAGGTGAGACAAAAGTTCCCACAGTTGGCACATGAGATCCCTCTGGCTGGTCACTTGAGTTTCAAAAGGATCAAAGAGAGGCTATCTCTGTACTTCTACTGGCCCAAGTTGGGTGCAGATGTAGATATGTTCTGTAGGAGCTGCCACACATGCCAGCCATTCTGGTAAGAATGCGTCCAAGAATGTGGCACATTTAGTGCCCCTCCCTGTGGTGGGAGTCCCTTTTGAGAAGGTGGGGATTGACATTGTTGGTCCCCTTTGTTAGGGAGAATTCTCAGAAATGTGCCAATTCCTTCCACCTTGGAGACCCCCAACAACGTTGCTGAATTTAGAGGACTTCATTTCTTTAACCTGGAGAGAGACCTTTTTTTCCAGTCTCTCAGGTATTTAAATGGGACTTTTACCTCTGTGTTCCTTTTCATTGTGGAGTCTGACAAACTCCATAGGCATCATCTTTTACATTGTGTCACACCTCACTTTCAGTGCAATGGCACAGGGAAGTCTTCCAGATTTCCCCAAGGTTTAAATACCTTTCTCTGGGATAAACTACTGTTTCCCAGAGCAGTAAAGTAAAATTGACCTTACTTACCATTGTAACTTTCTAGACCCAGCACACCCTATCTTCCAATAGAGTGCTGGAGGGCTTTCTTAGTATCCCCTTTGACTTGCTTCTTATGTAGCATCTTTTATGTTACCCTTTCCTCACTGAATGGCTGGTGACAGTGGTTTCGTTTTGAACTACCATGTTTGCATTTCCCACGGTTGTTTGCAGCTCCGGTACAGCAACCACGGGAGCCATCCTTTTCAAAATGGCACAGAGCCATCTTTGACAAAATGGTCCCAGTCTCCTTTTTCGCCATGTCTTTTGTGGAAAGGTCCTTCTAGAGATTTTCTCTGCGCCCCAAACCAGGTTTGGTCTCTTTGTTCATTTCGCCTTTGGTGGGATTCAGGAGTGAAGCCCGCCTCTGGCTGTGTCTGGGGTTGGCAGAAAGTGAGGGAGGTGCCCGAAACTCCCTGTGGCTGGTCTCCCAGGAGACCCAAATTCACTCTGTTGTGATTGGCTGGCTGACTGTCCGGCAAGGATAGCCACCCTGCTGGGTGAGTGACAGCTGGGCTGGAATGAATGGGAGAAAACTGAATAAAAGGCGATTGGCTTGGAAGGCAGAGTCGACCACTGGACGAAGGAACCGAAGAAGAGCTTGAAGAGGACGCCTGCAGCAACTCCTGCACCGTTGGTTTGCCCGGTGAAGCCCTGCTGCAGTGCCGAAATGCCAAGTTGGCATCAACTGAGAAGCCCCTGCAAGGACGACTTCTCCCTTCGAGTTGATGGGGCCAATCCACTCCAAAGTAATCCACCTGGACATCCATCTCGGAGCTGGTTGAATTTCCACAGAGTTGCTGGAAACAGTAGAGCCAGAGAGAGGAACACTAGATTGTGTATGTTGCTTTTAAGCTGGTTTAGAGATTTTGGAAGATCTTCCGGACTCCCAAGAAGCAGGACTGACCAAGCTTGAGCCCCCTCAACAGAGTGCGGGACACCAGAAGCAAGGAAAGCTCACCTCAACAGCCAGAAACCGCGTTGTTGCTATTTGTGGTAGCCGCGAGAAGATGAAACGCAAAACAGCCACTGAAAGTTTGCCGGTTGAAAGTTTTGACTGTCCCAATGCAGTGCAGGAGTCCCCCGACGTCCTCCCTCTTGTCCCCAAGACTGAGGCCCAGGAACAGTGAGAACAGCAGAGCTGCACAGGAACAGAAGTCATCAGCTGCATCTTTTCTTCATTTCTAAGGTACTGTAAAACAAGTCTAAGAGAACTTACCTCTTACTGTGGAAGTGCTTGTAACTTCTGCAACTCACAGGTCTAATCAGCTTGTGGCCGTACATTTGATTCTTCTTTTTATCAAAGACTCCTAACAACTTGTGCAAAGACTTTTCCATTTACTTACCAGAAGTGTTTCATCCTATACAACACTTTTGCCTATTGACTTTGGCTTAGCCTATTGAATTGTATGACTCTTTTCTAAGAGGATCTGAAAGTATTTACCCTGCTTAAGAATATTGGTGATCTCTTGTGTTCTAATAACCTTTGACAACAGTAAGATATTAATGTCCCCAGCACCCTTGTTATTGAAGTCACCTGTGGGCGTAGGTTGTGTCCGTGGGCCATCCCAAAATGGTCTTTTCTGATTCAGAAACTGAGTGTACAGAATTGAAGTGTATTTGTGTGTTACTATTTTATTGCTCCCTTCTAAAGAAGGCTTTATAACTGACTGATAAATTAATAATAGTTTATGCAATAAACTTTTATTTGAATACCTGTATCTGTGAATCTTTGTTTTACTCCACTACTGCTCACTTTTCCCCCATTGAGATAAGCCTGGCTGTTCAACACGCTACCAAAACTGTGTAGTACAAGCTTATACCAAAGGTTGGGTTGCCTATACCTGTAGTCCGAGTTGCTTTTAGTTTTCCCAGAGGGTACTGCATTCAAACTTTACCTAACACCCTTGAGCCTCCAACTTCCTCAGGCAACCGGTTTATATTGGTTGTGGTAGACCATGCTACCAGACACCCTGAGACAATACCTATGACAACTGTTACTGCTCAGGCAGTGGATGATGACCTCTTTGGTATTTCTTACCAAGGTGGGCTTTCCTAAGGAAGTCATCTCTGACAGGGGATCAAACTTGATGTCCCACTACATGCAGACCATGTGTAAAAACTGTGGAGTGACTTACAAGTTCCCAACAGCCTACCATCCCCAAACTAATGGGTTGGTGGAAAGGTTTAACAGAACAATGAAGAGCATGATAGGTGCTTTAGGGGAACCCCTTAGAAGAAAGTGGGAGCTTCTACTGCCATGCCTTCTCTTTGCTTCTAGAGAAGTCCCTCAAGCTGGAGTGGGTTTTAGCCTTTTTGAGCTTCTGTATGGTCATCCAGTCAGAGACCGTGGTTAAAGGCACCCATGGTTACGTCACTTTTGTTACACCATGAGCTGGTTTACAGCTGCAATTCTAGCATAACCTTTAAGAAGACAGCTTGCAAATAACAATGGCATCCCATAACAGCACATAGTTTGTTTCTGTGTGAAGGAGCTAGTTGAGATCCTCGATGGAGGGGTGTGTGGCAAGGGGATGGGAGGGCTGCTGGATGGGAATGTCCATATTGATTAACATGACCATGGATGGCCAGTGGGTGGGTAAAATTCTGCCTCGCATACCATCTTTTCCCATCTGTACTTCCATGAACATAGTTTTAGTTTACGGGTAACGCTAGCCAAAACTAATTACAAGTGACTAAATCTGCAAATATAAACCCTTTATTTCCTGAATGTCATTAAGAGACACGTTGCAGTTACAGAAGACAATGTAACTGTCTCTTCAGACATAACATTTATTTCGACTATTTGAATCTGTGGATTTGACGTGCAAGTAGACTTGTGCATTGTTAACTTGTGGACCTCTTTAGTCTTGGTAATTCCATTAGTTTAAAGAGCAGTTTTGTCTTTTTCACTAGGGTATGTGACTACTATATTGGAAGATGCGAAAATCTATTCAAGTCATGCTAAAAAATCGAATGTTGATGCAGATGATGTAAGATTGGCAATCCAGTGCAGGACAGACCAGTCTTTCACCTCTCCTCCTCCAAGAGATGTAAGTGTTACAGGTGTTGCTTCTATTAAGTAGACAACACATGGAGAATGTCTAATTGGATACTTTCTCGATTTCTCAGTTTTTGTTAGACATCGCAAGACAAAAAAATCAAACTCCTTTGCCACTGATTAAGCCATATGCTGGACCAAGACTGCCACCTGACAGATATTGCCTAACTGCACCAAACTACAGACTAAAATGTTTGCAGAAAAAGGTATGATTTTCTTTTGTGCAATGTTTATTTTTTTATCAGTATTGTCAAAATAGACTGATGTCAGTGTCGTACAATTTAACTTTTGCCTTCATTAGTGCTTCCACCAAACTGGTTGGCCTTGCTCCAGCTATTGGCCAAGATTTGAACACATTTTCTCTGCAGAAAGTGTTTTTCTTCTGTGTGTTCCCAGGAGCATGCTCGGGACAGCCCACTTCAACTCATCCTGCGTCTTCTCCAAACTCAGTCCTTAGTGTGTACTGCTAAGGTTTAAACCTTTTTGACCAATGGATCAGTGTGCAGGCCTTAATTTTCATTCATATTCCTTGTTGCCACAGTAGTGTTTGCTGGCAGATGTTTTTGCTCCTACTTTCCTCTTGCTCCCATTCTCTTGATTATTCTGATGGAAGTATTTGAGAAATATATTTTCTGTCAGTCCAGCTTCTTTAAGGTTGACAATCAAATATGTGTTGGAATGCCAGCAGCCAAACCATTCCAAGCATGCAGCAAAACATTCTACATTGGAACACTGTAGTCTACAGTATCTGCCCCCTGCAGGACCAGTTAGTTCTTAGCAGGACTCTTGTAATCAGAAAATGGCAAATGCTTGACAGGGCGCCAACCTTAAAGTACTACATGGCCTTGAACTTGCTTGTTCTCAAAGTACAACAAGCCAACATGCCTTAACACTGATGGTCCTTTTAAGGTGATGTATTCTGGTATAGATATATTTTATTTTATTTCTTTATTGTATTTGTTGGTAGCGCCCAGACCCAGCGGTATCACAGCGCTAAGAAGGCAGTACATGTGCGTTACAGGTAGTTGGAAACATTAAGGTTACATTTCATCAAGATAATTGGTCATGTTCAATGTGGGCAGAGGCTGTAAGAGATATTTGTAGATCCTTATTCAAAAGGGATGCACTAGTTTGTTCAGGTCCAAATGGATTGGTCCCATGAGTTTTTAATTCTGTAAAACAGGAATACAGATTGAAAAGTGGGATAGCCCAAAATGAGTACAACTAAAGAGCCCTTTGATGCTGTCGGATACATGTTAGAAGAAATGGAAACCTATTACTGTTTCAACAGTGGGAGTTTTATATGGGATTTCTATGCAATGCTATGTGTTGGGGAAATGTTTACACTTGCATCTGGTGTGGGATGTGCGGCCATCTAACATATTAGTGCAATAACAAACCCAAGCAAATGGGAAGTGAAACCTCTGTAAGGGTAGTAGCGATGGCAGAGCATGCTCCCAAGGGTAGAGGGACACTTTTTATCCTTTCCGCATTGTATATTATGAGATCAGCAGTGCTTAGGAGGGGTTAAAATGTATCCCCTTTCTCACTGCTCCTGTAACATTACTGTTAGTGACGAGCATACCTGAATGGCTGGTGGCAGTGGATGTGTTCTGCCGACTTTTGTGTACGGTTTACCCGCAGGCTCTGCTCACTGCCCGGGAAATGCACAGAAGGGTCACCAACTCCTCCCGCGCTCCCCCAGCCAATGTTCCCATGTTTCTTGTTGATCTTGTGCACACAAATCCTTTTTCCATGCAGGTGTCTGGCGCTCCATACTGAATTAAATTGTTTCCCTCTTGTGTTTTAGTAGCAGTTCCCACTGAAGCAATTGTCTCCATGAGTTCAAATCTGTACTTTGCTCACCTTGACCCCATCGGGCAGCATCTTGCCATACCACAGTCTCGGCTAGTGCTAATTTCTGGAGGTCTTTCCACCACACCTTCACCTCTGGTCACCTACTTGCCTTCCAGCTCATTGCTATCCTGCTCTTAGACAGGATCAATGTTCCTTCTAATTCTTTTTCTCTACGTGTGGAAATGGCTGGCCTTTGTGCGCTCATTATTTTCCATGTGCACAACTGACTAACGAGGTAACACACTTTGTGAGCATGCATAGTTCATGAGCTATCAATCCCAAAGCGTTTGTAAGGCAGTTTCTCTTTTTCCAGCTACTGCAACTCTTTACAAATCAGTGTAAACAGTGTCATTTGCATACCTTTTCCAAAGATAGACGAAAAAATGATTTATTTTATGTGATTATGAAGAGTCAACCAGTCTAAGACTTGGGGATCTGCCACAGTACCTAGCAAAACTACTCCTTCTGAGACAATGCATCAAGCAGAGTGCAAAATGTGCACTAGCCACTAACCCTGGCTAGGTGTATTTGACTCGAATAAGAAATGGTGATGTGTGTAGAATTAAAGTGGCAAGTGACTTTTTAGGGATGGCTAGTAGCTTGCAACTTGGCATTTTGTCACCCAAGTGTTTTATTTACTTGGAAAAAACCTCTGTATTACAAAAAAAAATATCACTCATTACTGATGTGGCTGGCAAAAAATTCAGACCGGATACAATATTTGCAGATGGAATAATGCCAACTAAAAAGAATGTCCACTATAATGAAGTAATTCAAAGGGCAGGAGAAAATGTGTGTAAGGAGGAAATTTGCATCAGAATACCTGCACAACAGAATATGATAAGAATTCCAGTGCCAGTACTTACCATCCACACTACATTGTCCTGTGTACGGAGCTGTGAAAACACTTACTCAAAACCAGTCTTGCAGCTAAGAGGCATGCCGCCACCGGTTTTTACTCCCTAAAAACAGGAAACTATGCCAAACAAAAATGGATAACAATGAACATATTCATATATCACTCTTCTTCCACCTACACAGTTCCATTGATATTTACGAAGCAGTAGCCAGCAGAGCAGTGGCATGGGAAGGAACTCTACTAATAATACTGCCTGATTTCAAGAGGAATCATTAGGGCAAAGAGCATCTTTTAGGCATAAAGTATCCCTATTGGCAAAGCTAATTATTTGACACCCTGAAAAATCATTTCCATGTACGGAGTAAAATCTCAGAGCTCTACTTGCAACCCTGACATAGGAAGTGAAAGGACAGTGAACATAATACAACCTATGATTCTGCCATCCCTTTTTCACTACAGCCTAGATAAACATTCAACAAGAGCCTTACTGAGATTTGTCATGGAACCTGTGGAAAAAAGCGCATGCATTTGTCTTTTATGTTAAGAGCAGCTTTCTCAGAGGTACAACAGTTTGAGTTCCATCTTCTGTGACTAGGGACCCCTCTTCTGCAATTCACTTATCCGTTAAACAAGATGTATGGGGATGCTAAGGGCACTAAACACAGAACACATGATTATATTGAAAAGCCCTCAGCTAATGAGCACAGAAAGAAACAGAAGGTGCAATTTCCTAGACTGCTACTAGAGTTTTCTATCCTTTAGCAAACACACAACACATTTCCTTCACTGTGCTGTACTGCTGAAACATCGGACTTATTTTTTGAAAGTTTCAAATGAGTTCTTCACCCCCAAGGAGTGTTCTCTTAGTTCCCTCCCCCCCCGGTCCCACCACAGCTCTTGTGCTAACCTCCAATATCAGTTGGGAGTGCTCTGTAAAAAGTGAGGGTTTGCAGCAGTAAAACAATCACTTGGATATTTGCATACCCACAATACTTTGCAAGGAAATCATGTTTAAAGCTTCCCCAGTGTTTGCATGGGCAGTTTAAGAAAATGACATGAATCTGCATGTATGCAATTATTTTGCAGTGCAAACAAGATTGTTTGCGACATACCCCACCATAATATTATTGGGAAGGATTATACAAGTGCTCAAACCTTTTTTTTTTAATAGCAGAGAGCTTCCGTATAATTTGTTAAGGTCCATGCCCAAGGAAACATTGAAAACTTGGAAAGGATGCAGATTGTGCTAAAGGTATTCTAGCTGTATGAATATCTGTTGTCTTAATACAATATACAAGTAATTCCAGGCATATTGGTTGCCCATTAGCCCTTACAAGCCAAGTAAATGATATTGCAATGGTGTTCTCCACTTATAGGGTAATTTTAGCAATGCTAAAGTAGGAGTCTGAGTTTGACATTTGCTTACTCAAAATACTTACCAGGCAAATTAATATTTTATTTTAATAATACATTAACTTGCATGGGTACCGTTTCAAAGCGCTTGTGTGGCATATGGACAAATAGGAAGCATGGTAAGAGGTTACATATCCAGTAGCCTGCTTACATAATAGTTGGTATCTGATGTTTGAGCTCACAGTTGAGTTATATAGTGTGGATGATGCTTTTGCTAAGGCACCATGAGTAAAACAAATTCTGGTGTTTCAATGTTATTCATATTACAACAAACATAAAACAAGTGGATGTAGGTACAAATCTGGTAACCTTCCACAGAGCCAACATAGGAAGAGGCAAGGTTGTCCGGTAATATCTAAATGTGGACTGAGGCAGAAGGTACACGTGTGTTGAAGTCAAGTGTAGGTCCATGGTCGGGGATGGAAGGATACTTCATTGATATATGTGGGAATCTCTGAGTTAGATCTTAGCCACTTTTTCATGTTAGTTTTAACCTCCTGAGGGTGTATACTGTTTTAAGGTCATGATTTCATGATAGTGTAATGTAATTAGGCAAGACTAGAATATCAAGACTAGTTAGTATAATTTAGTTTTATTAGGAGAGAAAGCAAATGCCAGATGACTGCTGTTGCTTGTGCCTTATTACTTCTTGAAAAGATGGGCATTGTCTGTGTGTGCTGCTAAAATTCTTCTGAGCGGGACTCAGAAGGAAGCTGGGCAAGCGCAGGTGCGCACAGTTTAGAGGGAACATTGGCCAGGATGCATGCCAAGTCTTTCAGCTTGCTAATGTGTTTCCTGTTCTTCAAGCGTATGAATATGCCCAGTAAGCAGGCTGTTGGTGACCGCACATCTAATATTATATCTGCCCTCGCCCTCATAAATGCTATTTCTGTCCAGAATTGCTGTATTTCCATACAAGCCCAAAACATGTGGACCATGTCTGCATTATGCAGTCCACGTTTCAGGCATTTGTGCTCTTTGTCCTTACTAAAGCTCTCCAATACCTTAGTGTGAGGTATTGTGTGTTAAATATAGCTGAATGAGCTGTAGTTTGGCATTACTAGACACCTGTTTATGGTATGCCATCACTTAGCCCCACTGCCTATCTGTAATAGTTCTCTGCAGCTCTTCCTCCCAACTCCGTCTAGTGTTTTCCAGCCCAAACTTAGTCTTGTGACATTATCAGTTCATATATTCTCGATAACTCATGACCACCCTCTGCGATATCGTATAGCGTTTCTATTGCTGCTGCGCTTCCGGGCTCTCTGGCCGTTATGGAGAATTCTCATATATGTACTAATTCCCTTCACTTTAGAGACCCCCCCAGAAACTTTGCTGGATTTTGAGGACTTGATTTTTTTTACCTGGAGAGAGTGTGACCCTTTTCCCACTCTTTCATTTGTTTTAAAATGTGTTTTACTCTTGTGTTTTATTTGATTATAGAGTCTAAACAACTCCATAGGCATCATCTTTTCATTTGTGTCACCCAGCACCCTCAGAGCAGTGGCGCACAGGGAAACCTTTTAGGCTTTTCCAAGGTTTAAATACCTTATCTGGGATAAACTACTGTTTCCCAGAGTAAGTAAAGTGAAATTGACTTTACGAGTCTTTTTAAAGTCCTAGACCCAGGACACCCTATTTTACAATAGAGCGCTGGAGGGGTTACTTGGTATCCCCTGTGTCTAGATACTCATGTAGCAGTCAAATGCTACCCTTTCCTCTCAGAATGGCTGGTAGCAGTGGTTTTTCCTCAGAGTTCTGCAGGAAAACTGAATAACCAGGGAGAGTTGCACCAGCTTTTGTGCTTGACTACAGCTACCGGAATTGAAGATTTGCCAGTTGCCAGCTTTTTGACCAGTCGCAGTGCAGTGCAGGTGCCCCCCAATATCCTCCCTCTTGTCCCCACGACTCAGGAGGCCCAGGAACAGCGAGATCTGCAGGAACTGCCAGGAACAGAGGTCATCAGCTGCATCTTTTTCTTCATTTGTAAAGGTACTGTAAAATCAGACTGAGAGTACTTACCACTTGCGGTGAAAGTGCTTGAAACTTTCCCAACTCACTCACTTTCCCGACTTTTCCGTTTTACTACCAGAACTGCTTTATCCTATCCAAGACTTTAGCCCATTGACTTTGGTCTAGCCTATCGAATAGAATTCACTCTTCTGGTGAACTCTAAATATTTGCACTTTCTAAGATTAATTGTAACCTTTCATGTTCTAATAATCTTTGCCTTTACTCCTCTTGAAAAGTATTTCTGAAATAGTGTTGAAGTGTGTTTGTGTGTGATTTATAATTGCCTCCTTCTTATGAATGTTTTATAACTGACAGATACATTAATAAGCATTTATCAAAGGAACCCTGAGTGTAAGAGTTTATTTGAACACTTGTGATTGTAGACCTCTGTGTAACATCATTACTGCTCACATTCCCCTCTTGAGATAAGTCTGGCTGCTCAGCTCCGCTACCAAAACTGTGTAGTACAGACATATACCAAAGGTTGGTTTTGCTTACACCTGTAGTCCTAGTTGTGTGTAGTGGTCCCAAAGGGTACTGCATACAAACTTTGCCTAACAGTGGCCATGTCTGCCTCAGTGTCGCCAGGAGGGAGGCATGCAATATCTGTTGCCCTCTATGTAGACTAGTGTTTACTACTAGTAGGTTGAAGTCTAATGGAGCTTCATCTACTACCAACTCTCCTATCGTGGCGATTCCCAGGGCCTCCCAATATTTACTTACTTGCAACCTTACCTGCTGAACCTCTGCCTTGAGTGCCACTAATGGGATTTGAGGCGAGTAGGGCACTTTGTCTCCTAACATGCGGCAGGCCTTGTTCCATATTGCCTTGCCTAGTCTCAGTAGGAGCAGGGGCTCAGCCAGTTTTTTTAATGGTGTTCAGACTATCTCTTTCATAAAGGAGGTGGCACATGCCGTTTGCAACAAGTGGGTGTCTTGTGTTGGCTCGTCTGCCAGCCACCGCATGACAAACTGGAGTTAGCTTGGCACAAAGTATGCCTCAAAGTTTGGCACTTTTATACCACCTTGTTCGTATGTCGGCTCTTAACCCACAGAAATCCTCGGCATATTGTTTACAGCTTCTTAAAGAAGCCTTTGTGAATGTCATACTGGAGGTTCGCGAAATAGTGTAGTAGCCTAGGTAACACTACCATCTTCAGTAGGGCAGCTCTGCCCATCAATGATAAGGGTAATTTTGCCCCAAAAGGCCATGGACTTCTTTATTCTCTCAACTGCTCTCGGTTATTTGTAGGTGTTCTAATTTGGGTTTGTGATAGATGTCCACCCCCAGATATTTGAACGTTTCCGTCGCCCATTGCACTGGCAGCACCAGTAATGTGCTTAGCTTCCTTCCTTTGTACCCCTCTAATGGGAATAGACACAACTTTATTTCACTAACTGTGATACCTGAGATCACTGCATATCGCTCCAATACATCTAAAATGTATTGCATTTTGGTCTCCGGATTTTGTAAGTAGATGAGCACATCATCAGCATACAGGGAGATAAGGTGCCCCCCCCCCCTTGTATCTCTATGCCCGCTACCCCGTATTCCTTCCGTAGATATGCTGCTAGAGGTTATAGGGCTAATATAAATAGCATTGGCGACCATGGGCATCCCTGTCTTGTGTCTTTTTCCAACGTCCATTGCTTCGAGATCAGGTTACCCGTCTTTACTCTGGCAACTGTCTTGTTGAACAGACGCACCCACTTTATGTAGGTAGGGCCTATGCTGTAGATCTCTATATGATGGATTATTTATAACATTCTTAATACCCATAGGTTTATAAGCACAGAACCGGGGATCGAACCTGTGTTGATCTGTGTCGTCTTGCTTACAAGGCGAGCGCATTGCCCCTTAGCGATCCTCCCGAGACCCCCTCTAGCATAGCAAATGCCATTGGCCATCTGACAGTCAAAGGCTTTCACCGCATCAAATGAAGCTATAGCGTTGAGGTTGTCACTATCTTTGGTCTGGTCTATGACATGATGTAATCTACGCAGGATTCCTGGGATATTCTTATTCGGGACGTATCCAGTTTCATCTGGGCATACTAACCTGGCTAGCACTTGTTTAAGCCTGCTAGCCAACAGGTATGTTAATATCTTACTGTCTTGGTTCAAAAGCGACAGGAGTCTATACGAGCCACAGTCTGTGTCATGCTTGTTTGGTTTTAGCAGTGGTACGATTAAGGATTCTCTCAGCGACAGCGGAAGAGATTCCCTGTCAAATGCCTAATTGATGATTGCTAACATTGAGGGCTGGATCTCCTCCCCATACTCCTTGTAGAACTCACTGGGTATGCTATCTGTCCCTGGTGTCTTCCCTGTTGGTAGCTCTCTAACAATCATTCCCAACTCTTCCAGCGTTATGGGGGCTTCTAACTGTGCCGCTGCGTCTTTGTCCAATTTTGGAAGGGCTATGTGTGCTAGAGCTTCTTCTATGTCCCCAAGTTTTGTCCCTGGCATTTCTGCATATAACCCCTGGTAGTATTTAAGGAAACAGGTATGTATCCCCTTTTGTGTCGTGTGTGTTATTCCATCTTAATCTTTCACTCCCTTTATTACCTCCCGCTTAAATTCATTTCTGTATAGGAACGCCAGCAAAGCACACTGGCTTGTCTCCCGTTGCATGTTGTCTATCAACATAACCTGTGCCAGTGCTTTAAACATTCATGCTGCAGACGGTCCCCCTCGAATATACTTTCTGTTATCTGGTCTCCTGCTCTGTCTATTCTCTCCATAGTGGCTTCTGCTTCTGATATTTCTTTTACTACTGCAGCTCGTATACCTTCTGCTTTGGCAATTGCTATGCCTCTGATAACTACCCATAGAGTATGAGCGGAGGTTACGCTGCCAGTGTTGTACTTGAAGTACTCTTTAATTCCTTCTCTAAGATGTTCCTGGAATTCATCTTTCAGGGCTTCTCCTCTGAGCTTCCAGGTCGGGATACACGCTCTAGGTGGCAGAGCGTACCATGATACCATTATCGGTGAGTGATCCGATAGTACTATCGTCTTATATTCTGCTGAGGTCATCTCGCTTGATGTTTCTGCGCCTGTAAATAAATAATCTAGCCTAGTGAAACGTTTAGTTGGGGCTGCATAGTGTGAGTATCCAGTGCCCCCCTGGTGGTGCTATCTCCATACATTCACGAAGTTAAACTCCCATAATAAGATGTATAAGGCTTTAGTCGCAGGGGGTGGATGCGTGTATTTGTCGTCCGATCTGGCTACCTTGGGATCCAGTACGCAATTGAAGTCTCCTCCCCATACTACTGTGCATTTTCTGTCTTTGCTATTGTGATGGTACAGTGTTTGGAAGTAGGCTGCCGTGTCATGATTGGGAGCATAAATATTTATAATACACAACTCCTTATTTTCTAATATACCCTTTATCGTGACCCTTCTACAATTCTCATCTTTGTCTATGCGCAACACTTTAAAGGGGACTGTAGGTACTATCCAAGTTAGCACTCCCCTAGCGTATGCTGAATAGGGGGAGCCCGCCATAGTGCCCAGCCATCTTCTTATGAGGGCAGTCAATTTCTCCATTTTGAGGTGTCTCCTGTAAGAGCACTATATCTATTTTCTGGCGGCATAGGTATGTCATTACTTTGTTCCTCTTTATGTAGCTATTAAGACCTCTTACATTCGAAGAGGCTACTTTGAGTTCACCTAACATTTGAGCATTTTTTTGTCTGCCAGGGCAATGGTATGGTCAAAACATCTGCGCACTGTGCGGTCACATAGGCTGTCCCCCAACTGTCCCACCCTCCCCTGCTAACTACCCCAACCCCAACTTGTGCCCAGCTCAATTCCTCATGCCCGGGCATTCCTGCTTATCACCTTTGCACTAATATCTTTGTCCAGAGTGCTGCGGTTGGATACATAATAGCTAGTATCCTGGTCAACAGAACCTAAACACTATTGTGGGTAAAGGTTGCTTATTTTTCTCCTTTTTGTTGAAGCCTGGGAACCTAGTATGGTACTCCTGAGTTCCCAGGGGTGATGTATCATCAAAGTATGGTATCATAGCATTGACTGTGCTTGATATATCTTGCCATTGTTCCGTGGGATTGCCCAGCCTGTAAGATCTCGTTTACGTGTCTGTCGTGAATTCTCCTTGGCTGTCTGTCTTCGATTGTAGGTTTTCAGCGTCCATCCATGTTTGTGCCTCCTCCGCGGTATCGAAGAACCATGTACGCCCTTTATGCATTATTTTAAGCCTTGCTGGGTAGAGCAACATATACTGTAGGCCAGCCTTACGGAGTCGCTTCTTTGCCATGTTGTACTGCATCCTTTGTCTTTGCACCTGCAGGGTGTAGTCCGGGAACGCTGAGATTCTTGCTGCTGTTCTCAGTATCGTTCGTCCTTTTCTGAAATGTTCAAGAATACTTTCCCGGTCCTTCTAATTTAATATGCAAGCTATGATGGGCAGTGGTGGAGCACCGGGAGGCGATCTCCTAGTAAGAGCTCTATGACCACGCTCCACTGTTAAACCTTGGGACAGGTTGCCTGGACCATGTCGTGTAACAACATGTTTTGCACAAAATTGGTCGGGTTTGTACCTTCTTCTCCCTCTGGTAGCCCGATGATATAAACATTATTCTCCCTTGTGTGTCCTTCTGCATCTTCGACCCGCCCTTTCAAATCCTTTATTTGTTGTTGTAATATCGATATGTTTTTGTGGTCCCTGTCAATTCTGCAGTGTTTGGGCTCACTTGTTTTTCAAGGGTGCCGGTGCGATCCGCCAGCGCCCTGACATCCTGTCATAGGAGATTCCCATCAATACTGATGGTGTCCATCTTTGCTTCCAGCGCAATTGTCGGGGCTGCTATTGCCGCAAGTGCTTGCTGATCCTCTTGGGTCCGATCCCGTAGCGAGTGTTGTCCTGGAGAACCCATCTTCATGTCCCCACTAGCATTTGGAGGAGCCACAAACGTGTCCAGGGTGGGCTGCTTAAGCTTAGTTTCGGACTGTTTGGCTGCCGTGTTTCCTGCACCGCTTTCTAGTGGTCACTTGGTCTTCTTACAGATGCCTGCAGCGTGAGTTTTCGTCCCTCACAAGCGCACAATATTGGCCGGGCTTTGTGCTCACTTTAGCCCCGAGGGGGCCTGCTTTATTGTTCGCACAGCCTGCTCCTGGTCCACAGTGATCACTACTTTGTGTCCGGATGGTATGGCCTTTGGGGTGGCTGAAAGTGTCTTACCCTTGTTTGTAGACTCAGCCAGATAATTCAGCTTTTGCAGCAGCCACCTGTTATTGTCAGTGGTGCCTGACCTGCTTTACAGTGCACATTTCCAGCTTCCCTGTTGTTAATGCTTCCTATGGCTGTGTTCTTACAATTGGATCAATGCCTTTACTTATTTAGGCTGCAAGGTGGGGGACTGAGTAACTTCCACAGCTGTCCCTTATCTCTGCTTAAATGCTACTGCAGCGCCGCTCTGCTACTGCAAATGTCACTTTGCTTCCTGTGTATTGCAGGCTATGTGCTGTACGTACTACGCCTTAGTGATGTCTATTTCTCTGCACACGCTTACTTGAACGGACCAGTCATTATCACTCCAGACTGCCGTCGCAAGTCCGCGGCTGCTAATCTCCCGATTCACTGCCTAGCTGCAGTGTGCAATTGTGCTCCCGGATGCAGCCTTGCGTTCCAACCATGTGGGAGGATCCGCCGCCCTCTGCTATAGCTTTTCTGTTTTCCGTTCTGGTCCTGCAGGCTCGCTCAACCTTCCGTGCGCCTCGCTTGCACAGGCACCGGGCTCCAGCGACGGTTCTACTCCAGTGCTGTCCCTCGGGTATCGGCGCGGCAACCCGTATACATCTGTCAACACCCCCCGATTTCAGCTCAGTCCATCTGGTGCAGCATGCGGCTCGGGTTTTTACTGAGGGACTTGATGTTTCAACGAGGAGGGCATCTCTTACCCTGGACCACCGCCATGTAGCTTCAATGTCCGTGCCACCAGTCATTCGCTGCAGAGAGAGTTACTTTGTATCCTGGCTCCAATTCGCGTTCACAGTTCTACTCTGCATTCACTATGCATTCCGTTGTTGATACCCCGACACATGGCTCATAACTGCAGTGAGATCCTCTGCTTTGGGCCGGATTATTTAGGATCACACAGGAGTGTTGTAAAGAGCTTCCTTATCGCATGGCTCGCTAGCCAAGCTCCCCCTTTGGCGGTGAAGCCCACCAAGGCTCGAGTGTTTTTGAGGACAGGAAACGGGGGAGGATCCCGAAATCCTGATGGTTTTTGTCTTCTGACATGCCTGCCTGGAACCAGGCATGCCAAAAGACAGGACAGCCACCCCCCCACCCCCTAAAGTTTGAATACAGCATGAGTGCTGATTGGCTGGGTTCCTGGACAAAAGGCTGGATTCCTGGTGCACAGAGAGAGTCGACTATTGGAACTAAATCTGAAGAGGAAGACGACGCATGCAGATACTTCCAGTGACCGGACATGCCTGCTGAGTGACCACTGCTGTGCTGACTCCTTCTTCCATGTGACAGACTAGCTCCAAAGAGGACGAATCCTTCCCTTGGGCTGGTTGGAATAACCAGTCTCAAGACGACCTGCACTTCGAGCCATCCCACGGTGAGCTGCGATCTTCCTGGCTGCAAACCGCCCAAAACCCTGGGACCTGCGACCATCCCGCAGTTCATCGTCTTGTCACAAACAAATACTCCTGAAACTTTCGGGAGGGGTCTCTTGCCTCTGGAGGTCCGAAAGGAATCCACCAGTTCACCAAAGTCCCCTCACCAGAATGCAGGATAGAGCAAACTAGGAGAATCGACCGGACAGTAACCGTTCTTCATTGGAGTCTGTTAAAAGGAGCCAAAAACCACATCTCTGCGTTTGAGCATGAATAATTCTTTGCTGTGGTTCCTCTCTCTCGACTGCTGCTGCAACTTCCCTTTAAGAGTCCCTCCTTTTGTCAACACGCCCAATGACCAAGAGACTGGGGTCTGCTGCTGCTACATCGTGAAGGCGCCCAGCTTCATGATCTTCATCGCTCCTAAGTTTCTGTGGGACTCATGGTAATACTTGCCTTGAGTCATTCTGTCGCTCCTTTGCTGCTGGAGAGCTGATTCCAGTGTTGGGTGTTCGCCCATACACGTTCACCCAAGCCTAACGCTTGTGCACATTCAGGGAGCTTTCTCTGGAGTGCCTGAAACCTTTTTACCAACCAAAGCTTGCTACTTACTTGTAACCGAAGAATCCTGCTAGAACTCTGACTTTTCTGCAATTGTACCTGCTTGTTCCTCCCTTCCATCTGACACTGATGAACTCATAACTAGATAGTGATGGACTGCTAAAAGCCATATACCTGTGAAACATATTACAAGTCCTGAAAAGTGCTTACCTGCGATTGTTGGTCATGTTCATTCATGGCTTTCCTGAAAGAAATATTCTGAGTGTGCTAGAACAGTGTTTTACTTACTTGTGAATTGCATAAGGCCATTGTATAGGTTTTTACACTGTACTTTACTCACTCGAGTAGTTGTATTGGTTTTCTAATGTGTTTGCTAGTAATACTTGCCTTACTGATGATTTATCTTGGCCTTGTGTAGCTATAGAATAAACAATATTTTCATATAACTTGTGTTCCTCTTTAGACTATGTATGCACCATGTTCTTTGTACTAACATACATTATCTCTCCTAAGATAAGTCTGGCTGCTCTGTCACGCATACCAACACCTTGAGTGGTACAGACGTATACTCCAAGTTGGAGCTCTGTTCCCTGGCAGAGAGTTTACTCCCCAACATTCCTCACCCGAACCAAGCGCTGAAGATTGTGTCCCCAGCATATTCTGGAAGAACTGCTGTGTCATCTGGAATAATCATAAACCGGGGGGCACGTTAACATACCTCTATCTACCTGTCCCCCCCTGTTTTCCATAGGGTAACATTGGGTGTGAAGCTCTTGTCCCTACCTGCCTCTGGTCGTCGAACCTGGGCTAATGATCCTTTTCTTGGGTTTACCTGGGGGATAGGATGGACATAGTGGGGTACTTACCTGATTTTGGGGAAAATACTTATCTAACTTTTGAACGTTACACTAGGTGCCACCACCAGCACACTGCATCATTTTGACTTAGACTCACCTGAATAAGTTATATTTCGGAACTTGTGACATTGGGAAACGGCTGTGCGCCGTTAATACAAACAGAAGCAAGGGGAGCCCATAAGGTGTCCAAGAACCACGGTTGTGCTATTTGCAAGTAGCTGAAACCTCGAAGTGCCGTTGTCCATTGCTGCCGCCAACCTTCAAACCGTAGTGCAGAAGTCCCCAGACGTCCTCCCTCTTGTCCCCACGACTGAGGCCTAGGAACAACAGGATCTGCAGGACTACAACAGGAACAGAAGCCAGCTGGATCCTTGTCACACTTTTGTGGTGGAATTAAAGACAGCACTTGCTGCTTCCGACCTTCAGACCGTAGTGCAGAAGTCCCCAGACGTCCTCCCTCTTGTCCCCACAACTGAGGCCCAGGAACAACAGGATCTACAGGACTACAACAGGAACAGAAGCCAGCTGGATCCTTGTCATACTTTTGTGGTGGAATTAAAGACAGCACTTGCTGCTTCCGACCTTCAAACCGTAGTGCAGAAGTCCCCAGACGTCCTCCCTCTTGTCCCCACGACTGAGGCCCAGGAACAACAGGATCCACAGGACTACAACAGGAACAGAAGCCAGCTGGATCCTTGTCATACTTTTGTGGTGGAATTAAAGACAACACTTGCTTCGTTACTTTATGAGAAGTTATTGCTCTTAAATTTTTGTAAACCATAGAACAGTTGAGTAGTAGCTCACAATTTCTTCTGAGGGTAAATGACAATAACTGGGAGACTTCCTCCACTTGGGATTCTGTAGTTCGGCTATTGTTAATGGACCTACTGACAATGACATCAATATTAACTTTGGCTCTTCATGGAGCTGACCACACAGCCTTTTACTTTACTTTTCTGACCCCACAGGGGTCTCTCTCTCTCCTCTCTCTCTCTCTCTCTCTCTTTCTCTTTCTCTTTCTCTTTCTCTTTCTCTTTCTCTCTTTCTCTGCTGTTATTGTACTCCTACAGAATATTTTCCCTCCGAGCAGATCTTTACAGTCTCATTACAGAGGTTAAATGATTTTCAATTCCATATGTGGCACTAATTTTATAGACTTTGGATATTCTTATTCACATCAATTTCCCCTTCAGTACCTTAGAACAGCTCCCATTCCGTCAGCGATCTCAGAATGGGTTAATTCCTTCTCCCGGCGTCACACAACTCCCTCTGTGAGTATTTAACTTGATCAGTTTCAGAGCGAGAGATTTTTTCAGTTGATATTTTCCTCAGGCGGCCGCCGTGAGAAATTATCTGTTCATTCCAGCTGATCTTCGCCTGCGGTGGCTGAGTGAAATGACGCGTTCTTTGACAGCTGGTATTCTCCATCGGCGGTCGCATATATTAACACATTCTCCCTCCCTCAGCTTCTCCTGTCACCAGGCTCTGATCGTGAGCCTTGTTGTGTTCAGCCTCGGTCTCCTGTGACAACGCCAGTGTATTTTCTTCTGCACCATGTTCCTCAGGTGACAGCGCAACAGGAGACAGACACTTCTCTCAAACCCAGCCCTACATGGCTAATTAACAAGACGAACTTCTTCAGTCTTAACAATCTGTTCATCCGCTTCGGGCCTCCGTATGCCCATCAATATCCAACCTCCTGCTCAGCACCTGATCTCTGTCAACAACGAACCAAACGTTCATTAGAGGAAAGCCCCTCACCTTTTGCAGCTCACTGGCCATTCGTTATTTCACTTGTCTATCAATCCCCAGGAACCCTCTCCTCCAGCTATCCATGCACCCTTTTTCCTGCTGTGGTGTCCTGTGTTGCTGGATTTCTCCTCATGGCCCCCCTTCTCTTGGTTAACCCCTTCACAGACCCCCCTCTCTAGACCCTTATGTTCGGGAAGGGCGTGGGCGCGTAACGAGTCTGCTTGGGCCATCAATCGACCAGGGTGGTGAATGGTTTGGAAGGAGAAAGGTTGGAGCGACAGAAACCATCTCAGTATTCTGGGGTTGGTATCCTTGTTCCTGGCAAGCCAAACTAATAGGGCATGGTCTGTCACTAAGGTGAAATGACGTCCCAAGAGGTAGTACCTGAGGGCTTCCATCGCCCATTTGATCCCCAGACACTCCTTCTCTATGGTTGCATATCCCACTTCACGGGAAAGTAGTTTTCGGCTGATGAAGAGGATGGGTTTCTCTGCCTCTCCTTGATTTTGGAATAAGATTGCTCCCAGTGGGGTTGGTATGTATGTAGAAAGAGCGCTTCATAATCTGGACATTGAAGAACAGCTTGATCCGTGAGAGCATTCTTTGATGCAATAAAGACAGCCTCCGTAACCTTGTTGTGCCGTTCCCGTTTGGCGGGAGCAGAGGGCCTTAGTAGGTCAGTCAGTGGGGCTGCTATAGTCGAGAAGTGTGGGATGAATCGGCGATAATATCCGACAAGGCCCAGACTTGTTGCGTGTTGGCCAGGAAGTGTAATCTTTGTATCGCCTCCATCTTCTTCTGCGGTCTGATGTTCCTCTGACCGATAAATTATCCCAGATATTTTGTGTGGACGTTGGCCATATGAGTTTTCTTTGGGTTGATATGTAGGCCTGCTTGCTGAAAAGTCTCGAATGGCCTCCAGGTGTTTCAGATGTTCCTTCCAGGATTGGCTGTATATAATTATGTCATTGAGGTGTGCTCCCACATATTGTTCATGACGCTTTAGCAGGGAGTTCATAAGCCACTGCAAGGTAGTTGGTGCCCTGTGAAGACCGAAAGGGAGTACTGTGAATTGGTAAAGACAGGTAGGGGTTGCGAAGACTGTTTTTTCCTTGTCGGGTGGGTGGAGTGGAAATTGCATTAGTGGTTCGACCTGGTGACGATGAAAACACTTTTGAGTACCGGTCCACTAAATGCACCAGTTCCGTCCTTTGTGTGGAACTTAAATCAGAATTTATGTTCAGGGCTTCTTTTCCAACGTTTTCCCGACTCTGAGGAAGGTATTCGGGCGGTGGTACTTCCGTGTTGATCATTGCGACCGTGGATTTCCATTTTTTTAACATGTTAATGTGGTATGTTTGAAGGGTAGCCTTCCTGTCCGTCTGGCGTACTTTATATGTGACTGGACCCAGAACTTGCTCTATGGTATAAGGTCCTCTCCATGCTGCCAACATCTTGTGCTCTGTGGTCGGTAGTAGAACCGGCACCTGGACCCCGGGGGGGGAGGAATAAGATAGGGACGTGGAAGCTGGGGGCCGGGGTTAGGAAGGGGTTGGGTGAAGGGAAAGTTTAAAGCACGTACACCTTGCCAACGGGGTGCAAGGGGTGGGGGGGCAGGCAAAAGGGGGTGAAAAAGTTTAACAATCCTGCACCTGTGAAAGTAGTAAAAGTGGAACCGGCTGCAAAATAAAGCTGGTGCCGAAAGGGTTCAAAGTACAAGTTAACAAGTTATAAAGTGAAGAAGTTGACGGTGTCCGCTCCTCACGAACGGAGGCTGCCTGCCATCAATTTTGAGTTCATGCTAAGTTAAAGTGGAAAAGTAACGGCATCAGTTCCGCTCAACGGATGCTGCTAGTTAATTCAATTAAAATATTTGTTTCTCTTTCACAAGTGGTACAGGCTGGTGGCCTACCGTTCATTTCCATGGTGGCTTTATGGGAGACATGAATTCAACGTTCGACAAGTAATAACCGCCTGTGTCGTTCTAGCCATTTGTGTCAAATTCCGCGTTGACAGCGGACAGTACAGGGGATTTTCACACACTATGCTGCAACCACAAGTATACAATGTGTAGTTTGTTTGTGCCATCAACATCACCAAAGTAAATAAAATACATTTTAATTTTTAATTTTTTTTTAATTCAATTGCAGAAAAAACAATTTTAAAAGGTTCCTTGGTAAAAATCGAGGAAAAAAGGAGCTGGTTCCCAGTCTATTGTCTTCACAGTTGGTCCTGGTCGGGCCAGCCTCCGCAAGTCTTGTGGAATTGTTTATTCCCTTCCCGTTGTCGATTGCTGGGATTCAGAGCATTTCAGTATACCTAGGCTTTCAAAAAAGCCCACCACGGCTATGGTCCATCTAGATTTTTCTCCACTCATCAAGTTGTTCCAGGGTTTCTCTTCGTCAAAGCAGTATGCGTTGTCAAAGAGGCGGCCCAAATGGAGGGCACACGTGGTGTCCACTCGTCGGCACCTTATTAACAGATGTTTGAGTGTTTCTGTCGTTTCTGGTTGGGCGCAGAATCGGCAGAGGCTGGAATTGGATTGTTTCCTTCTGGCAAGTATTTCCTTTTTGTGGGTTTGAGATGAGTTCCTCTTGGGTGCTGTTTTACCACCCAACGTTGTAGCATCTTTCACGTTCTGGCCTGAATTTTCCTGCTATATTGCCTTCAAAATCTGTGGTGGATGTGGCAGAAGGGTTTTTCTATAGAGCAGGAGTTCATTCCGAGTTACAATGGAGCGCAGTGATTGAAGTGCGAGTTCCCTCCTGATTAGCACAACTGGTGTTGACTGAGGTAGATTTAATACTTTTCTCCAGTATAGTCCTTCTACTCTCAACCAGGAGTTTGCCGGGATGTTGGGCATTGCTTCGGCGCTGTACGTTATTGTAGGGATTACTTTCATTCTGTAGAATGTCAAAACTGGGGATAAGGAAAAGCGTCCATATTTGTTGGACAGGATTCTGGTCTGTTGTCGGAAGGCGCATTTTTTTCAGTAGGGTTGCACACATCGGATCTTCTTTGCCATTTTTGTTTAGTGTGACTCCTAGGTATCTGAATTCATTCACGAGTTCCAAGGTCTCATCTTGTATTATCCAGGAAAAATTCTCCCTTCTCGTGCATTTTCAAAGGGTCATGATTTTAGTTTTTTCGCGGTTCATCTGCAGATGGTTATCTTGCCGATATGAGTCAAGGTTGGTAAGTTGTCTTTGGAGTCCTCTAGGTATTTGGTCCAGCAAGATTATATCATCTGCATAGAGCAGTCTTGATATTTTCTCTTCTCCTAGCCTCGGTGGAAAGGTGCAGACTTTAATCGGCAATATATGCATTATATAGTGCCGCAGCAAGTGGACATCCTTGCTTGACTCCTCGATCGGTTTCAATCCAAGATGACAATAGGCCTTGCTGGTTAAGGCGCGCACAAACATCGATGTACCGCTGTACAGTTCTTTGATGGGGTTTAGGATTGCTGGCGGGCAGTGTTGATGGTCCAGTTTATCCCATAAAAGTGCCCTGTCCACTCGGTCAAAGGCCTAAGTCAGGTCAATGAACGCCATGTACATTTTCAGGTGACCCTCGTGTACTTTGGCCTTCAGAACATTCAAAGCCAAGATGTTGGCTGTCGTCCCTAGGTTTTTTACAAAACCTGCTTGCAGCGGGTCGATACTTCGGCGGTGGCAGTCCAGTCTTGAAAGCTTTCCAGAATAAATGGTGCAAAGAGATTTCCAATAGGATCTAATAAAGCTATTGGTCGGTAGTGAGTTGGGTTGTCTCTTGCACCTTTTTTGAAGATTGGTACGACTATGGCCTTTTTCCAGGACGGTGGAATCGCTGCAGATGTTATGCAGTTTTTGAATCCTTCTCCAATGAACTTTGCCCAGATTTCAGCGCTATATTTTAGGTCAAAGTTGGTAATACCGTCGAGCCCTGCCCCACGGGAGCTGTTAAGTTTCTTAATTTTGTCAATGATGGTTTCCGGATCTGTAGGGATCTGCCACGTGGCTTTAGTTAATCCAGTGAGGGATGTGGATTTCTTGGGGGCTCTGTATAGTTCCTCAAAGTGTTTGATCCACCTGGGTTCTCCCACTGCGTTAGAAAGTAGCTGATACTCCTACGTCCCGTCCCCTTTCCTCCATACTTGTGGGACATCTCTCCGTCCTGTGGGACGGGACCGGAGCACTTTGTAAAAAGCATCCACATTTTTTTCAAAAATGTGTCCCTCCTCTCTTTCCAGCGCGGGGCCCGGCACGCGGCCGTAACCCCTCCCACCTTGGCTCTGCCCCGTGCATCATCCATCAGTCCTTTCCTCCGCACGATCGGGGTGGTGACGATCACGACGGACTCCTCCCTTTTGGGGTGGGGTGCGACATTAGATCTTCTTCAGATCTCGAACCTCTGGTCGCCTCAGGACAAATCATTTGGAGCTTCTGGCGATCTTTCTGGCGCTCAAGGTGTTCAGACCGCTCATTGTCTGTCCATCCAGATTTGGGAGTGGGCCGTGCCTCATGGGGTCTGGCTGCTTGCAGTGCACATCCCGGGCCAGCTGAATGTCACAGCGGATGCCCTCAGCCGGCGGACAGTGGTCAGCTACGAGTGGGAGTTGAAGGCGGAGATCCTCCCATGGATTTTCTCGCGTTGGGGCACACCGGAGGTGGACCTCTTCGCCACGGTGGTAAACAAGAAGCTTCCTCAGTATGCCTCCAGAGGGGGGGCTGAGAGCATCCTCTCTGGGGGATGCTCTCGAGATTCCATGGCACAACATGAGAGCTTACGCCTTCCCGCCTCTGCCTCTAGTTCATCGAGCAATTTGGAAGTTGAAGAACTCTGTGAACTGTTCTCTTCTACTGATAGCCTGTGGTGGCCGGCCAGGTTTTGGTTCTCCGAACTTAACACCTGTCGTTGTAGCCGCCGATCAGGTTACCAGTAACTCCCGATCAAGGGGAACAGATGTGGCCCCCCTCCCCACAATCGCTCAGCTTGGTGGCATGGTGCCTGAGTTCAAGTCTTTAGAGCATTTGAGTTTGTCTGCGGATAACATACGCATTATCCAGGCAGCCAGGAAACCCTCAACCAGATCTCAATACAAGAGTAAATGGCTCGGGTTCCGTCATTGGTGTTTGGAGAAAGAGTTGGATCCGAGGGTGGCCACGATTGACACGGTGCTGTCCTTTGTTTCCTCCCTAGCAGAGTCAGGGGTTCATGTTCTGTCTTGCAGGACTTAACTCTCAGCAGTTTCCGCTTACCTTTCTACAGACTTGTGTTCTTATTATCTAACTAACCTGGTGGTGAAGAGACATTTTGCTGGCTTGACACGCCTCTACCCTCCGGTTCGTAGTCCGCACCCACCTTGGGACCTAAATGTAGTCCTGACGGCACTGTGCCATAAACCCTTTGAGCCAATGGCTACGGTTGACCTCAAGTACGTGTCCTGGAAAGTGTCCTTTCTGGTCGCCGTTACGTCAGCGAGGAGAGTGAGTGAGCTCCAGGCATTGTCGGTGGAGCATCCTTTCTTGGTCTTCCACAAAGACAAGGTAGTCCTTCGGACAAACCCGGCTTTCCTACCGAAGGTAGTGACCGAATTCCATCTGAATCAGTCGATCTCCCTTCCGGTCTTTTTTCCGAATCCTGCCTCGGAGGCTGAAAGAGTTCTACACTGTCTTGACGTCCGAAGAGCTCTTAAGTTCTACCTGGACAGGACTTCCAAGCTTCGGAGCTATTCTCAACTTTTTGTGACCTTAGGTAACCCTCAGGGCAGGCCGGCGTCTAAGGCATCTATTTCCAGATGGATTGCCGCCTGTATCACAGAGTCTTTCACCGTCCAAAAGCTGAAACCTCCTAAAGGTATCCATGCACACCTGATGCGGGGCAAGGCAGCCGCGGTTGCTTTTCAGAAATATGTTCCCTCGGAGTCCATCGCTAAGGCAGCTACTTGGGCCTCCCCATCTACTTTCTGTAAGCATTACTGCCTCGATATGAGCTCTAGAGCTGACGTTCAGTTTGGTCAGGCTGTGCTAAAGAACCTGTTTCAGTAAGGGTTATTTCCATCCACCCATAGTTCCTGTAAGGAGTGCTTGGGAATCTCCCACAAGTATGGAGGAAAGGGGACGGGACGTAGGAGTATTACCAGGTTACTCACCGTAGTGACCACCTTACTCCTAGTCCATAGTCCCCTTTCCCCATTACACCCTCCCGCCGTCCCCTCTAATAAGGTTCCTCTATTATTGCTAATGGGTCTTGGACCCTGCGATAGAAAAGGACTGATGGGCGATGCGTGGGGCGGAGCCAAGGTGGGCGGGGTTACGGCCGCGTGCCGGGCCCCGCGCAGGAAAGAGAGGAGGGACACATTTTGGAAAAAAATTTGGATGCTTTTTACAAAGTGCTCCGGTCCCGTCCCACATGACGGAAAGATGTCCCACAAGTATGGAGGAAAGGGGACTATGGACTAGGAGTAAGGTGGTCACTACGGTGAGTAACCTGGTAATTGTCAGCCTTGACGTTGGCGTTCACTAGCGACCAGAAGTCTCTTGTCTTCTTACTGCAGATTGTCCGAAGCATCATTTCAGCGTTGTCTTGGTTTCTTTGATTTGTGGTGGCTCTCAGCCAAGATTTGTACTGTTTAGCTGCTTTCATTGCTACCTCTCCTTTTACTTTAGAGCATGGTTTCTTTGCTTCCCGTTTTAGTTTTCTAATTTCTTTCCTTCTCTCCACCAGTTGCCTATTAAAGGCATGAGCAGTTGGGGTAGGGTGAGTGGAAGGTTTTCACATGGTAGTTTTGAAGACTGTGAGGACTGCCGAATAGTCGGCTGTATTCTTGGTGCTTGTGTTATCCGAAATCATGGAAGCCATGTAAGTCTGGGTCAATGCAATGATTGCCTTGTTCGAGAGTCTGAGGCGGGTGCCGTGGTTGTTGACGTCCAAGTTAGTGTTCAATACCCGGTCTTCCATTTTGATTGTGTGCCACTCGTAGGATAGTAAGTTGTGGTCACTTTATATTGTCCTTGTCAATTTAAATGAGTCAGTGTTTCAACAGGCTTCTTGACACTTGAATGTAGTCTATGGTTGCCACCTCCCCATTTCTCTCGCACATGGGGATGTAACTAGACTTGCTGATCGTTATAAGGTGCAGATTGTGCAAGTCTCTTGACTCGATTAATTTTGACCAGAGCAACGCTTGGCCTCCAGGGTTTGCGTGATGCACAAGTAAGTCGATGTTCAAGTCACCTACAATGATTGTGTGATTAGTGTCTTCATCTACTAAGGCGGAATCAATTGTCAGTTCCAGCTCTGTCAAGAAGCTCTCGTTAGATATTCGGCGAGGGTTCCAGTAAATGTTTGAGTAAAATCTTGTCTTGCTTCTTTCCCCTGGGACTTAGAGTTTGGGTGGTCCATTCGATAGTCGAGGCCAGTATATATTTGTTTGCTTTGATCCATTCGATAGTCGAGGCCAGTATATATTTGTTTGCTTTGATGACTTTTCTCAAAGTCGGGCAGCTACCTGATTTTTATCGCTGTTATTAGGCCTGAACGTGATCTTCCCTTAGGACCTTTGTGGGCAGGAGAGTGGGCCAACAAAAATCCATCCAGAGAGGGTTTTACAATGAGCCACATCTCCTGTAGACAGAGTACGTCAAAGATAGATAATTGGACGTCAGTTTTTGTGGTCAAATGGGAGAAACCCCTTGTGTTCCAGGAGCCAAGTAGCAATGTCGAATTAGAGGCCAATCCCCGGGGGTTTTCCTCACCCCTAGCTCTTGTTTTTCTTTTAATAGTGGCTAGTTGTTTCTTAACTTGTCCACTTGGGACTTGAACCAGTCACTTTTATTTTCCTTTATGGTTGTGTTCTTGTACTCAATGATGTTCTGTCTTGTTTCGCCTGTGGGAACCCTGGTGTCTTTTATCGAATTGCGTTTTGTTTTATGGTAAAAAGAGTTCTCCCTTTGTGATGATTTCTGTCCGGTGTGTGATGTCTCACCCCTTTTATCTGCTCTCGAGGAGGCGACTGCGACTTAGTGTTCCAGATTCCCAGCTCTTCGTTTTTTCTTTTATAACCACGAGTCTCCTTTGATCTCGCGGGGGACCCATGGAACTGTCTTTGAGAGAGTCTTCTTGTTCTTCGAAACGGCGAGGCAGAAGGTCTACTTCTAATTCTGCCTCGAATTGGAGAGCATGGTCGTTGTGGTAAGACGATACAAATACGAATAAGCATATACAAATAGGTCATGAAAGCCTGGTTGGTGTTCTTTTTGTGCTAGCCTCATCCCCATCCATCCCCCCTCGAGTAGTGGGTGGGAATGCTCAAGGTGCCAAAAGCCATGTAAAACTCAAAGGGTTCCTCCAGACTCTCCTATCAAGACCCCACCCCAGCAATTAACATAAGTTTGTGTCCCTTTGGAGCCTTTTGAGCTCGCCTCATGCCCATCCATCCCCCCTCTAGTATCAATGGCAGTTCACACCTATGACCGTGCGCTCCCAAAGGGGTTGGCTGGGTGGGTGGGAACACACAAGTTGCCAAACACCATGTACACTTCAAAGGGATCCTCTGCAGAGTGACCATTGTTCACATGGCCTCCCCTGTTTAAGTCTGAATATTACCCAAAGGTGAGTATTTGGATGGAAGGGTGATGCAAATTGTGCATTAAAAAATAAATATATTCAGCAACAGTGTTCACTACTACTAGCCTCATATTGAAGTAACTCGCCAAACTGGCCCACATGGACCAAGAAAGTTGCCCACTTCTATTTTAAAAAAATTACCCACACAAGCATTTTGCGTTTGTGGTTCAACCCTGGCCCTGTTACCCTGTAGGGAGTACGAGCAGTCCTATGCCTGTGCGCTCGCAAGGGGGATGGGTGGGTATGGCAGATGTGGAAAAATTGGCCTCAAGGCTGAGTGGGTGTCAACGAACACGTCACACATTCACATACACACCCACTATTCTAAGCCTTTATAAACACCTTGACATTTACCAGGAGAACATCTCTGAGAGATCTACAAGGTATATCGTCATATAGCTACCTGTTCCCCGGATACCTGTTCCACGGCTACTTGTTCCCCTGCTTGCTGAATCACTAATTTGTTCTTCCAAGTAAGGGTAGGTCACCTATTTGCTTCTCTATGTTCATTGATCGCTGCTCTGAAAGTTTCTATCCATTTCCACCTAATGAGCCCAGTATTATAATGTTCATTTATCTCAAAGAATTCACCATTATCGAATTTATATTGATCTCAGTAAATAGCGCATTGCATCACTGTGCTTTGTAATAGATTGCAATGTTTCGTGGTCCATGTTTGATGCTTGAAAGTTGATTCAATGGACGGTTAATACGTTACGATTTGCGGTAACAATGAATTCTCTAAGAAAGTTATTGCTGTGTTCATTCGTCTAAGTTACACATGTTTTATTTATTTAAAACAAACGTTACAGACAAAGCTGTGTAGTAATTGCTTTATTCACATTCATACAGTATTATTTGTATTATATTTTTATATACAGGTCTTACAGACTTTTCAAGAATGCCTTCATGTATCGTTATCGGTTGCCCTTCTGTGAGCCATGCCAAAACTCTGGGCACAGTCCTGCATATATTCCTGAAGTATATTGATTTAATAGGAAGACGGATTACAAATTGTGTTTTTGATATTGAAAGTAGAGCCCAGGCTGTCTTGGGAGATGGAGGGCCAATCGATTCTGCGTCTACAGCCTGCACTTTACCGATGATCTTTACGAACAATCAAAGTACACCAAAAAGCGTTAACCCAGAATTCTTTGTAAATTGCTTCCAAATGCAATTCCGACTCGATTTCGGCACCCGCTGGTTCAGGCGAGTAGTAGACGATGAATATGTTATATTTGTTGGTATGTAGGGTGATGGTCTGTATAAATATGTATTCTCTATGATCTCTCGATTTATTGAAAGAAGTCTATTGAAAAGGTAACTTCATGAACGGTTTATAGTTTTTTTGGTGTTTATTTCCATCAAAGTTTCTATAGTTACCAGAATCACCAGACTTTTTAAATGTTTCACTTAAGTATACTTTATTGCCGCTTTCGGGAGCCTCTAATAAATCAGTGAAATGTAACCCTCAGTAAAAATGTCCATAGTGCCCTTTAAAAGTCGCATAATGTTTTTGAAATGTGTTGGTTTACATGTCCTTATTTATATAGAGCACACTGATGGAAGCACAGACCCTCACCAGTGACGAAACCACTGACACGTTTAGTATCCCAATGGTGAGCCCCACCAACTTGCACAAAGTGATATGAGCGTTGGATGTGGCCACATTTCTATTACTAACTTTGCACTATTTTCTGACAATGTACTGAAAATGAAGGAGCAAGATTATCATCAATTACTTTGCCGGAGTCAACATCAACCTCACTCGCCCATCAAGTAATCATATTGTACTAGTACTTTATATGCAAATGAACAATACGTGCATGTGTTATGCTTGGAATTTCAGCATATTGAAAATTGTTATGTATAGTATTGGTTATTTACACAAAGTGGCATATATGTGTGTCTCTCTGTATGTACCATCGCCTGCATCTCATGTTTTCAGTTTCATTTAGCTTTTTCCATCCATATTAAAACAAGTACTATGTTGTAGGGGGATGGTTGAACTTTGACTACAATCACTTCCTACTTTGCAACAGGTCCAGAGTATGAGGTATGCGTACTTACAGTTACTGGCTAGAATGAAAGTAAATCCTACAAATAATATACTTTCAGACTGAAATGCATGTAACCTTGCACTGTTTCAAACCTTTCTGATTTTGGTTCTGATGTTACACTTCCTCCCTAATGCAAAATAGATTACAAAGGAAACATTACAAAGCAAACTACTTTTGAAGGCAACATAATAATCGCTGTGTTTTGCAGGGTGATCTCAGATCAAGTCCATGTGTCATCTCGGATGGTTATCGGGTGAAATCTGAAATGTATATCATGACCAAATCACGTAAACTGTTTTGGAGGGTATGTTCATACGAATGTTCTATTTGTATTGCAACAACAAACCTGGTTCGTAATCATTTTAAACTACTTTGTGCAGAAGTGCTCTGTGCTATGAAACATTTATTATTTCATTACGATTGACATTACATTTTTTTAATCATTATTCTCTCCTAGGAATGTACTCAAGATGTAGAATTAGACGAGGCACATGGACCTGAGGTTTACATAACCGAATATGAAATACAATTGGGTATCAAATTGGATTGGGAATACATTTTTATAATGTTGTAATGATTTGAAGTCCGCCAAGTTGGTTCTGTTCCTTTATATGTACATATGTTTGTATGAGTGGAAATACAATTTGCTTGATTTAAACCATATAAAACACATTTAATTTTTTTTCAGCTTGATGTTGTGGTCATCAAAGAGAAGGCCATGGGTTTGAAGCGAATTAAGGAAACGAGGGTGAAGAACAAACCAGTTTGTTTTGGAGACGTTTTTAAGCAGTTTTTTTATTCAAATTATGTTTTTAGTTGGAAAATCGTAACTTCTGAGTGTGTGCTATACATTGATCATGTTTTTCTATAAATCTGTCAGAGGCCCAGAAGGAAGAGGAGAATATAAAGATTCAGACAACAACTGAAACCAAAGATGTTGCTTGCTTAACGGATTTCACAATGGAGCAACTACTATTTGAGGTACGGTGTGGTCCAGTCAATATTCAGATTAGTGATGCATATGTCAAGTGGCCAGAAAATGAATCGAATGTCACCTGACAACCGTACAAAGTTACCATGGGCCATTGCTACTTTTGTGCAAACTTGCCCAGATAATGAAGATGCATTGCAATTGCTCGCAGAGCCTTTGACACAATCTACACCCTCTAAAAATGTTCCACCCAACAAACATTCAATGTTACCGGTTTCTCCAATTAATGCAGAAATATTACAGCCTAAATGAACAGAGGCTGAAGCTTCAACGCAATTGACTGAGGAATTTTCTCAAGATCTCTACTTCAGTTTGCCTAGTTTGGGGGCATTGTCCACAACTGTCGAGCCGCAAAACACAGTACTGCAGGACGATTGGCTATTAAAGGAGCAAGAATACATTGTATTCGACAGCTGCCTGCTAGAGATTGTGCAAATGCTGAAATGTGATAATAAATTAAGAGGAAACCTATGCAGGGAGACATTGGTGAATGAGTCTCGTGTGTTACAAGGCACCAACCTGAAAATCCAGGGCAGCTGTGTCCCCCTCCATAATACATATTCATGGTCTGCTCAACAGATGCTTTGGAAAGTGCCTGCTGGAAATGTACTTTGTTCAGCAGCTTTACTGTTCAGTGGATCGACTTTCAGTAAGATTTCCAGTTTCTGTCATTTTGTGGGACTTCTTTGCTAAAACCCAGTAATACAAATATCAGAGGGGATTCTTATTCCCCGCTATTAGTCATGCCTGGAAACTAGAACAGATGTCAATGGACAGTGCATTCTCTGGCAAACGTGCCAGGCTAGCTGTCGACGGACAGTGTGACGGTCCAGGATTTTTCGCCAAGTACTGCCCATACTACTTTCAAGACATGGAAGGTAAAGAAATGGTGAGTTCGGTCCTACATGGTTTCATTAAATCCATCGAACATCTGGAATCCAGGGAAATGCAAATAGACTTGATAGCCTCTGATAGGCACGTTTCAATACCCCAGGCCACGCAAGGGCAGTTTCCGCACATTCTGCATCAAATAGATTTATGGCACATTGCCAAATCAATTAATAAATAAATGACAGCTGCTGGTTAAAAAGAAAAGGGTTCAGAAAACCTTTTAAAGTGGTCTCAGTTTATCAGCAACTATCTTTGGTGGAGCTGCAAAACTTGTGATGGATCTTTAGAAATTCTATTTGAAAAATGACATTCATTGATGCACCATTGTCCCAAAGTACACACATGGACAGAAAACCAACATTTCCACGAATGTGCACATGGACCTTTATCAAAGGAGCAGGAGCACATGAAGAACTGGTTGGTGCCATGTTCCCCTCCACACAAAGCACTTGAGAAGATTGTGTACAATAAAATGCTTTTATGAGACCTGAAGGGTCTCACTGAATTCTGTCATACTGGTGATTTTGAGGTGTTCCATAAAATGTGCATAAAGTACAGGCCCAAAAGGTTGTATTTCGGCATAGATGGTATGGAGGCTAGAACAAGACTAGCTGTACTAGCGCACAACGAGAACATTGGGAGGGTACACACGAAAACTGCAGGAACATTCAGGATGCTTTATTAACTCATGGACTTTACAAAAACGAGGCAAACAATGGGTGGCCTAGCCCGTATACCAGGACATGGATTTTGAATTTGTGAAAGATCTGACATTAACTGTGTTGGCCATGCATACTCATGGAATGGATCCTGATTTTGTTCCCAGGACACATACAATGGCACATACAATTGCAAACAAGCCTTATCCTCCAAAATCTGAACTTTTTGAAAGGTTGACTTCCAGATTTAAATGCTTTGTAGCGGTCTTCAAAATCTGCTCACAATAACATTTTAGATATATTCCCCAATGTTTGGACATTGTACAGAAGGAATCTAATGCTATTACACTTGCAGTTTCAATGCTAGATAATGTATTACAAAGTATTTATTAATGCCATTATAATCGGGTTTATGATGCATTAATGTATATCTTTTACCTTTCCTTCATTTATATTGTTTATCCTCTGTCTAGAAGACACGTGTCTGAGGTTGCTATTGGTACTATTGTTCAGAAGAGGATTGCTGTAGCACTTCGTTGCTGGACTGCCCATTTGGGTGGGAGAAAGTGTTACGCTCAACTGGTTACCACGGGGGCGTGGACCGGAACTGGGCCGCTGTTATTTCCACCAGCGTGACGTGTAACGCCGAGATGACTGACTGGACTGGCCCGCTCATCCTAGTTTGTCTGGCTCGCAAGAATATTCTTCTGCAAAGTAGAAGAGGAATTAACCACCCGTGGAATTGAGTGCCAACCCACCTATCCCACTCCCGTTGTCTTCCCACTGATCACTCTTGATGTCCCCTCCTTAATCTCACCTGATGGTTTGGAAGGATGAGCTCTCCATCCTGCGTCGACCGCAGGGGCGCGTTGATGACCAGTTACTTCACTGGCGTAGAGGAATTGGTGAGTTCCAGTATTGACTCTAAAGTCCAATTGTTCATAAGAGTTCAAATGTCTGCTCTTCACTCTGTCCGATTCCTTGCAAGTTGCCGATTAATCCACTCGAAGATTTCCAAATGGCACTCGGTAAGATTCAGGTAAGTCTATTGTGTTTTTCCCCTTGGGGGCCGGGGTACGGCGATGAAGCAGAGTTGACTGTGCCGACCCGAAATGAGGTGAGTACCTCCCGTGGTAAATCAGGTAAATCCTTGGGGGTAGCTTGTATGGCCTTAGAGAGTCCCCTTGCTCACCTTGCTCACCTTGTCTCCTTAGGTGTCGGAGGGTGGCCGCGAGATGGAGAGAGCGTGATGGAATGCTGAAGTACCGCCAAGCAGGTGAGTTCAGCGCGGCGCCGTAGGAATGCGAAGCAATGCTTCAAAGACTTCTGTCTTTCAGTTCCGTGGCAAAATGGATCAGGTTTCAGGTATGGATTAAAGTTAAAACTCCTGTTATAACCTTTATCCTTTTTGTCTTCTTGTTTCAGGAGTCCTAGGACTGAAGCGGGCGTGGCTGAAGACTGGAGCTGCTGAAAACACGGAGAGCGTTAAGCTGCAGCAAGCAGAATAACGCGAAGCACGTGTAGCTGTCCGGGCGTGGTTTAAATAGCCTTGGAAGAAGATCCAGGTAAGTATTCTTCCACAGCCCCACCCAAGTAACAAAATAGTCCCTTCAGTAAAATAGTCCCTCCTAAACCTCATTTGGCTGAAGCCTTCAAGCAGCATGGTCTGCCTCAGGTGAGTATGCAGCATGGTCTGCTTCAGGTAAGTTATCAATAATGAGCCTGGCGCCCATGGCTCTAACTGGGGCTTTTGGGCATGCTCCAAGTGGCATGATGCCTGCATCCGGGTCTGCTGGGCCTGGTCTGGTCTTCCGGGGGCAGGCATCATGACAGAAAGACCGGTAAGCAAATGGATATTTCCCATCTGTGAAAGGTACACTGAGGCTTGGTGTCTGTTAAACCCTCTTTGTTAGGGAAGATTTGGTGCAGTACCCTTTGGGTGCACTATAACAACCTTGACCTCCTGGCAATAGGAACCCAACCTTTGGTATATGTCTGTACTACACAGGTTGGTAGTGTGTCTGAGCAGCCAGGCTTATGTCAAGAGGGGTCAATGTGAGCAGTAGGGTGGTAACATAGAGATTCACAGTGACAAGTATCAAAACAAACACTTATACTCAAGGTTTCTTGATTAAACGATTATTAATTTATTTACGTCCGTTTGAATAAGCCTTCTTCAGAAGGGGTAATATAATAGTAACACACAAATACACTCCAAAATACACACTCTTAGTTTCTCTAAATCAGCAAGTACCCATTGGGGATGGCACACAGACACTTCCTACACCCTCAGGTGACTTAAATAGTTGGGGCACTGTGGACATTAATATATCACTGGTACATTTAGAGCAATACCGGGAGGAATGTCAAAGGAAAGTGTTATAGAATAAAACAAACAATCACACAATTATTCTGAAGCAGGTAAGTATTTTTGAATCCCCCCAATGCATAGTAAGTTAACCCTTTCCTGGAAGGAAAGGTAAAGCACAATGTCAGAGGTAAAAAGAGTCATTCAGGGAGCCGGGCCAGCCAATGTCAATTGGGCAAAAGTCTAGGTCAGCTGAAGCACTGCTTGCTGGTATGTGTAAGTCTTGCACAATGTTTTTGAAGGTGTTGTAGATCAAGTAGAATCAATGTAGGGCCACAAGCTGGGAGGCTTTTGAGAGTTAGAAGATGCAAGCAACTCTACAGAAGCAACCAAGACAATTCTCAACTGAGATCAAGTAAGGCTACAACAAGAGGTAAATCCTCTCAAATTTTATAGTACCTTCGGTTAGAAGAAATTGTTCCAGCTGGCTTGTGTTCCTGTGCAGCACTGCAGATCCTTTTGTTCCTGGGCCTCAGTCATGGGGACAAGAGGGAGGATGTCTGGGGACTGCTGCACTGTAATGGAACAGTCAGCGGCAGAAAAGGACAAACTTATATTCAGCAGCACTTTGCGGTTTCAGTTCCTCGCGTCTCAGCAAATAGTGCCACCACGGTCTCTCGGATACCACACTGGACTTTCCTCACATCTGGGGTCCAGCACTCTGGAGGTGGCTCAGGCTTGGTCAGTCCTGGATCTTCCACCAGCTCGGGTCCTACTTAAAAGTGATGCACTCAGTTTGGTGTTCCTCTCCCTGGCACTTCGGTTCCAGCAGCAGTAACAGTGGAAGTACAGCCAGCTTCGAGAGGATGTCCAAGAGAGTGCACTTTGGAGTTGATTTGTCCCACCAACTCAAGGGGAGAAGTCGTCCTTGCAGGGCTTCTCTAGTTGAAACGAATTTGGCACTTCAGCACAGCAGCCGGGCTTCACCGGGTAAACCAACGGTCCAGGAGTTGCAGCAGGCGTCTCTTCCAAGTTCTTCTTCGGATTCCTTCGTCCAGTGGTCGACTGCCTTCCAAGCCAAAAAGCCTCGCCTTTTATGCAGGTTTCTCCCATTCATTCCAGCCTATCTGTCAATCACACAGGAGGGTGGCTGTCCTTGCCGGACCAACAAAGAAGAAGATTCAAGCTTTGAACCCTCCCGTCCCCTGCACACTGTAATGTGTTGGATCAACCAACTACTATAAATATACAGGCCGATTCATGGAATAATTAGCGCGGCGCAAGTGGGCAAAAATGTGCGAATCGCAGTGGAATAGCGAAAATCGCAGTGCAAGTGCGAAAATCGCACGAAAAGCAGCGCACGTCGATTCATGGAAGGCCGTGCGCGAGAAAACCAGCGGATGTGCGATAAAAAAGTGTGCGGCGCACGTTGGCGCACGTTGGCGCACAGGCCATCTAACAGCGTGCACGAGGCCACAGCGAAATTCGCACATAGCGCGGCGCACGCAACAAAAGTAGGCGGAACACGGGCGTAACACTCGGAATGGGGAACAACTTGCCAAAACGTGGGCGGCACGGGGGAAGTACAGGGCACAAGTGCGCGGAACGCCCACACGCTCGCCTACAACACGTATTCATGGAATAGAATAGGGGAAAAAAGCGCACGCTCAAACCAGCGCACAGGCACAAACACGACCGCCACAAGAAAGGAGGCGGTAGCGTCTCTGCGGCTGTAAGAAATGTGCGCCAAAAGGTGCGCCAACAAATAGCACCTATATACTGCCATGATGAATGTCCCATACTGTGGCCCTCCAGGAAAAATGACGTGCAAAGGGGTACCCACAAACACGGACACCCGCTGACAAAAAATACGTGTGCATGTATACCGGGGTGCGCGGGAAGTGTCACATGCGATTTGCAGGGTACGTGCATCACAGGGGTTCACGTGAAGTTATTCACGCGATCGGGCCTGGGGGAGCGGGCTACGTGTATTTCAGGGGTTCGCGTGAAGTTCCTCACGCGATCGGGCCTGGGGGAGCGGGCTACGTGTATTACAGGGGTTCGCGTGAAGTTACTCACGCGATCGGGCCTGGGGGAGCAGGCTACGTGTATTTCAGGGGTTCGCGTGAAGTTCCTCACGCGATCGGGCCTGGGGGAGCGGGCTACGTGTATTTCAGGGGTTCGCGTGAAGTTCCTCACGCGATCGGGCCTGGGCTAGCGGGCTACGTGTATTACAGGGGTTCGCGTGAAGTTCCTCACGCGATCGGGCCTGGGGGAGCGGGCTACGTGTATTACAGGGGTTCGCGTGAAGTTCCTCACGCGATCGGGCCTGGGGGAGCGGGCTACATGTATTACAGGGGTTCGCGTGAAGTTCCTCACGCGATCGTGCCTGGGGGAGCGTGCTACGTGTATTTCAGGGGTTTGCGTGAAGTTTTACACGCGATCGGGCCTGGGGGAGCGGGCTACGTGTATTACAGGGGTTCGCGTGAAGTTCCTCACGCGATCGGGCCTGGGGGAGCGGGCTACGTGTATTACAGGGGTGCGCGGGAAGTTCCACACGCGAATAGCCTGGGCGCGTGAATTTGAGGGGTGCGTGGGAAGTTCCACACGCGAATAGCCTGGGCGCGAGTATTTCAGGGGTGCGCGGGAAGTTCCACACGCGAATAGCCTGGGCGCGTGTATTTCAGGGGTGCGCGGGGAGTTCCACACGCGAATAGCCTGGGTGCGTGTATTTCAGGGGTGCGCGGAAAGTCCCACACGCGAATAACCTGGGCGCGTGTATTTCAGGGGTGCGCGGGAAGTTCCACACGCGAATAGCCTGGGCGCGTGAATTTGAGGGGTGCGCGGGAAGTTCCACACGCGAATAGCCTGGGCGCGTGAATTTGAGGGGTGCGCTGGAAGTTCCACACGCGAATAGCCTGGGCGCGTGTATTTCAGGGGTGCGCGGGAGGTTCCACACGCGAATAGCCTGGGCGCGTGTATTTCAGGGGTGCGCGGGGAGTTCCACACGCGAATAGCCTCGGCGCGTGTATTTCAGGGGTGCGCGGGAAGTTCCACACGCGAATAGCCTGGGCGCGTGTATTTCAGGGGTGCGCGGGAAGTTCCACACGCGAATAGCCTGGGCGCGTGTATTTCAGGGGTGCGCGGGAAGTTTTACACGCGATTTCTGCATGGTACGTGTATTTCAGGGGTGCCGGGGAGTCCCACATGTGATTTGACAGTGTGGGTCCTCCCAGGTGTACCCTGTACACCCTCCACGGCCCCTGCAGGCAGCCCACACCACAGGGGACTACCCTGCATCCCTGGTCATGTCCCGTAGGCAGCCCACCCAACATGGGCATGCCCCCCAGCAAAGGCACATGTCTCCTTGAACTAATGAACACCAACTCATGTCCCCTTGCACCCCCACCCCCCAGCACTGTGGGGCACCTGCCAGCAGGCCCCCACCCATGTCCAACTCATGTCCCCCACCACCCCCCAGCACTGTGGGGCACCTGCCAGTACGCCCCCACCCATGTCCAACTCATGTCTCCCACCACCCTCACACCCCAGCCACCAGGGGCACCCTCCACCAGGCCCCCACTCATGTCACCCACCACCCCCACCGCCCAGCCACCAGGGTCACCCTCCACCAGGCCCCCACTCATGTCTCCCACCACCCCCACACCCCAGCAGTGCAGGGGCACCCTCCACCAGGCCCCACTCATGTCACCCACCACCCCCACCCCCCAGCCACCAGGGTCAGCCTCCACCAGGCCCCCACTCATGTCTCCCACCACCCCCACACCCCAGCAGTGCAGGGGCAGCCTCCACCAGGCCCTCACTCATGTCACCCACCACCCCCACCCCCCAGCCACCAAGGGCACCCTCCACCAGGCCCCCACTCATGTCTCCCACCACACCCCAGCAGTGCAGGGGCACCCTCCACCAGGCCCCCACTCATGTCTCCCACCACCCCCACACCCCAGCAGTGCAGGGGCAGCCTCCACCAGGCCCCCACTCATGTCACCCACCACCCCCACCCCCCAGCGACCAGGGGCACCCTCCACCAGGCCCCCACTCATGTCTCCCACCACCCCCACACCCCAGCAGTGCAGGGGCAGCCTCCACCAGGCCCCCACTCATGTCTCCCACCACCCCCACACCCCAGCAGTGCAGGGTCACCCTCCACCAGGCCCCCACTCATGTCTCCCACCACCCCCACACCCCAGCAGTGCAGGGGCACCCTCCACCAGGCCCCCACTCAGTCCCCTATCACCCCCACCCCCCAGCCACCAGGGTCACCCTCCACCAGGCCCCCACTCATGTCTCCCACCACCCCCACACCCCAGCAGTGCAGGAGCACCCTCCACCAGGCCCCACTCATGTCACCCACCACCCCCACCCCCCAGCCACCAGGGTCACCCTCCACCAGGCCCCCACTCATGTCTCCCACCACCCCCACACCCCAGCAGTGCAGGGGCAGCCTCCACCAGGCCCCCACTCATGTCACCCACCACCCCCAGCCACCAGGGTCAGCCTCCACCAGGCCCCCACTCATGTCACCCACCACCCCCACCCCCCAGCGACCAGGGGCACCCTCCACCAGGCCCCCACTCATGTCTCCCACCACCCCCACACCCCAGCAGTGCAGGGGCAGCCTCCACCGGCCCCCACTCATGTCACCCACCACCCCCCACCCCCCACCCCCCAGGGTCAGCCTCCACCAGGCCCCCACTCATGTCACCCACCACCCCCCAGCGACCAGGGGCACCCTCCACCAGGCCCCCACTCATGTCTCCCACCACCCCCACACCCCAGCAGTGCAGGGGCAGCCTCCACCAGGCCCCCACTCATGTCTCCCACCACCCCCACACCCCAGCAGTGCAGGGTCACCCTCCACCAGGCCCCCACTCATGTCTCCCACCACCCCCACACCCCAGAAGTGCAGGGGCACCCTCCACCAGGCCCCCACTCATGTCCCCTATCACCCCCACCCCCCAGCCACCAGGGTCACCCTCCACCAGGCCCCCACTCATGTCTCCCACCACCCCCACACCCGAGCAGTGCAGGGGCACCCTCCACCAGGCCCCACTCATGTCACCCACCCCCCCCACCCCCCAGCCACCAGGGTCACCCTCCACCAGACCCCCACTCATGTCTCCCACCACCCCCACACCCCAGCAGTGCAGGGGCAGCCTCCACCAGGCCCCCACTCATGTCACCCACCACCCCCACCCCCCAGCCACCAGGGTCAGCCTCCACCAGGCCCCCACTCATGTCTCCCACCACCCCCACACCCCAGCAGTGCAGGGGCAGCCTCCACCAGGCCCCCACTCATGTCACCCACCACCCCCACCCCCCAGCCACCAGGGGCACCCTCCACCAGGGCCCCACTCATGTCTCCCACCACCCCCACACCCCAGCAGTGCAGGGGCAGCCTCCACCAGGCCCCCACTCATGTCACCCACCACCCCCACCCCCAGCCACCAGGGGCACCCTCCACCAGGGCCCCACTCATGTCTCCCACCACCCCCACCCACCAGGGTCACCCTCCACCAGGCCCCCACTCATGTCTCCCACCACCCCCACACCCCAGCAGTGCAGGGGCACCCTCCACCAGGCCCCCACTCATGTCTCCCACCAACCCCACCCCCCAGCCACCAGGGGCACCCTCCACCAGGGCCCCACTCATGTCTCCCACCACCCCCACACCCCAGCAGTGCAGGGGCACCCTCCACCAGGCCCCCACTCATGTCTCCCACCACCCCCACCCCCCAGCGACCAGGGGCACCCTCCACCAGGCCCCCACTCATGTCTCCCACCACCCCCACCCCCCCAGTCACCAGGGGCAGCCTCCACCAGGCCCCCACCCATGTCCCCCTGCCCACAGGTCCTGACGATACACAATCATGGCAGTAATGGGCAGCATACCCAGCACAAACACCCAGGCAAGGATTGCATCCACCCACATAGTGAATGCAATTACATGACACAACCCCAATGGCAAGTATGTAAATGAACACATGTCCGTCACACACACATACACAATGGCTGCAAGTGAATGTCAAAACCCATATCATGACATGTATGAAACCAAAGACAAAATAACACAAGTGGAAGTAAAAATTAAAAATGTATTAAAGATTAAAAATAAGTAAACAAATAAAAGATACAACTATGTGGATAGCAAAATAAATGGTCCATGTTGGAGAACAAAAGTAAAAATCAAAAAACGAAAAAGGAATACAAAAACAAATGTTGACCAAAGCAATATCAAGTAGAAGCAAAAGATTGAAAAACCATTTCCACATGGTGAACACAATAAATAATGAAAAAAAGAAAATGTTCCTTCAAAAAACAAACTAAATACAGGAATGTACCAGGGTCCATGAGCCCAACACCATAAAGGAAACCTACTACTACCTAATGAAAAAAATATATACAAAAAAGTGGCATTGTCCGAGTGGTCCAAAATAATAAAAACAAATAAAGGAAACCTAACACTAACTAACTATATAACTATATACAAAGGCAGCGGGCAAGTCCTGCGGCTCACTTGTTGATGTTGCTGGCCAGGGCATCATCGAACTCCATGTCGATGTCCTGGAGGCGGGACTCTGTCCTGGCCCCGAGGTCTCGCAGGGATAACCCCATGTCCAGCTCAAACTCCCTGCGAGCTTCCTCGAGGCACTCAGCCCGCCTCAACGCCCGACGCATGGAGAACTCCGCCCTGACCATGGCGAGCCGCTCCTCTTCCGCCCGCTGCCGCTCCGCACCTATCCGCTGAACCAACTGCTCCCACACGGAAGACACCACCATCCCAGGGTTGCCCTGCCCTCCGGCCGATGCCTGCCCCTCTGATCTTGATGGCCCCGAGCCATGATGCCTCCCACGTCGAGCCCGCTGCTGCCTCCGACGCCACTGCCTCTGCCAGCACGACGGCATCCAGGCTGATGGAAACCACCGACGCCGTCGTGCACGTGCCCTGCCTGATGATGCTGTCACATCTTCCATCTGCTTGGGTCCAGTTGCTGTGTTGTCCACCCCTGCTGGACCTCCGACTCCCAACTGTGGCAGGGATGGGATCCCCACCGAGCTGGCTGCATTGGTCGGGGCAGGTCCACAGGGGGCCCTGGTGGCATCTGGGCTGGAAGACGGCAAGGAGAACGACTGGTGGATAGCCTGCACAGAGGCGGAGAGGGCCGCCACATTGGCCAACACATGCAGGAAACCCCCGAACATGGCCGATCCCAATTGGGCCACGTCGGCACGGTGCACTTCGTGATGACGTGCGTGCTCCTCCCGGGAAGCACGCACGGCATCACGAATCACAGCCGTGCGCATCGCGACCCCAATCAGGACCTTCTCCGCACGGCCAGGGGTTCCCACGTCCGCAGGTGGAGGGGAGTCAGGTGACATGGACATCCCCTCTACCTGTGGACGGGCCTGGGACGGGGCATCCCTGCTGGTGCATGGTGGTGCACTCACAGGGTCAGGGACAGCGACATGCACAGGCCCCTCCACGGTGACCTGTGCTGCCTCCTGCCCCTGGCCCTGGACTGCACCACTTGCACCAGCAGGGATGCCCCCACCAGGCCCCATGTGTGCCCCAGTGGCGGCCTCCTCCTCCTCTGTGCAAACCACCAACCTGGATGGCTCCTCACCGTCTCCCACCGTAGCAGGCCCCTGTGGGGGCTCACCCACCCCTTCCGCTGCAGCCGTGGGGGCATCCCCGCCGCCTTGCTCCACAGCGCCGTCTCCGCCCTCTTCTTCACTAGCCGCTGCGTAGAGGGAGACAAAGAACACAAGCATCAGGGCACTGTACAATGGTCCCCTAGACAGGAAGCAATAGCAGATGAGCACCACTGTCAAAGTACACTTCCATCATGTCCCTCCACAACACATGGGTCAGTCCAGGCAAAACACACACAGTAACAGGCATGGTGCATGCCATGGACATTTCCATGCATGTCCAATGGGCTCTTGAAACATTCAATGATATGTAACTCACATGCATCATGGCTCATGCCTATCACATGCACACACTTCACCTCAGTCACATCCATCTGGCCCCAAACACACCAAACACAGCGGATACAAGGGTAATTTGGCTGCTTCACTGAATCTGTGCATTGTCACACACATGTGTCATGCATCCATGGCATGCACAAGTCACAGACACGCAGGTCAGGCACACAGACATGGCTACCATATATGTACCTGGCATCAGCACCCATCCCTCACCCCCACCCATGTCCAGGTACAGAGACTGGCATGCTCTCATGTTCAAAATAAAATCTGCATAGGGCTCCCCATGCGGCATTTGAACACATGCAACAACCATGTGGGTCACACATCACTGGTCGCACATGCATTACCATGATGTCCCTGCACACATACATGCATACATGGCCTATGGCACACATACAGGCAAGTATCATAGAACCAGCACACCGCAACATGCCCTGTCTCACACAGTAATGCTTGGACACTTACCGCTCAACTCCAGACGGGCCTCCCTCTCAAGGATCTGGGCGTGGAGCGCTGGGCGTACGCGTTCCAGGACCCTCATCTGGATGGAACTCATGCGGCCCCGGCCCCCTTCCACGAGGCGCCGGGCCTTCACAAGGGTCCTGGACCTCAAGTCCTCCCAGCGCTTCTTGATCTTCAGGACGTTGCGGGTTGCCACCCCCTCCGCGTTGATGGCAACCACACAGTCGGCCCAGATCCTCTGCCGTCCTTCCTTGCTGGCGCGGGACGATCCAAAGAGGGCATCATACTGCCCCAGGACATGCTCCACCAGGACACCAACTTCGGTGGCAGTGAAGCTGGTGCCCCTCTGCCCCTCTGGCCTGGGGTTGCCACTGGTGCCAGATGTGGAAGTGCCCGACATGGCAACCCCAGAGGCAGGTGTGGGTGGGCAACTGGTTCCTGGGGCTGGGCTGTGGAGCGATGTAATCCCAGTCGGGAGTCTTCAGTTCCAGCAGGGGTGGACACAGCAACTGGAGCCCTGCAGATGGCTGATGTGCAGGCACCAAATGGCAGGGCACGGTGGCAGCAGGCAGGCAGGCAGGCAGGCAGCAGCAGATGGCACGTGGGAGGCTGCTCGGGGCACTGGGGGGCAGTAACTCGGCCTTCTGGGCAGGAGCGTGGTCTTCCGTGTGTTTTCGCGTGGCCAGCTTGATACGGAGTGATTTGGCACGTGAAAATCCTGCACGTCAGCGTGAAATCCGAGGAAAGGCCCTTAGCGCGTAAGCGCGTCAGCACGCATACGCGATTCTATTGGACCAGAGTCCCTCAGCGCGTAAACGCGTCTGTGACGTGACCCGCACGGGTGTTCCCCACTCAGCACGTGATGACGGGGCACACGTGGAAATACTGCACGTCAGAGTGTCATCGCGTGTAATTGGACAAAAGTGCGCGTACACGCGATTGGCCTATGTACGTGTATTTAATGGGTGCGCGGGCACTTACACACGCAAGTACGTCAGCGAACCTGTATCCCGTGGTGCGTGTGAATTTCCACACGCTATTGGACTGGGAACTGGATTCCAGGGGTGCGCGGGTCACACGCTGTATCCCGTGGTGCGTGTGATTTTCCACACGCTATTGGACTGGGAACTGGATTCCAGGGGTGCGCGGGTCACACGCTCGCCTAGAACACGCGCAAAGCATAAATTTGCGGACTTTAACAATAACAAGCTCAGACGCCAGGATGAACATACCGTTCCTAGCAGCAGTGGCAGTGGGCTACCAAAGGAGGAGGAGGAGGATAGTCAGGGCCAGAATATTCACACCCAGAACCAGCCTTTTCGGGATGCCTGATGACCAGGTGTATGGGAGGTACAGGTTTCCACCACACATTATACTGGACCTGGTGAGTGAGTGGGAGGATGACCTCACATCACCCACCCTGTGCTCCCAAGCACTCAGCCCCCTGGAGAAGGTCCTCAATGTACTGCACTTCTTAGCCACTGGAACATTTCAGCGGACAAGTGCCATAGTGGGTGGGGTGTCACAGGCCACCCAGTCACGCTGCCTACACCAGGTCTTGAACATCATCACTGCACGCCCATCAGTCCGCAGGCACATATACCTGCCCAGAACACCTGCAGAAAGGCATGCTGCCGCCCTGGATTTTTACGCTGTGGCACGATTCCCCAAAGTGCTAGGTGCCATCGACTGCACCCATGTGGCTCTACGTCCCCCCAGGGCATCTGAGCACATCTATAGGAACCGCAAGCACTGGCATTCCATCAACGTGCAGGTAGCATGTAATGCCAAGGGAATCATCACCTCAGTATATGCCAACTATCCCGGCTCCACCCACGACAGCTTCATTTACCGAATGTCCACCCTAAGCCGGGACCTAGAAGCTGGGCGGCATGGCGATACATGGCTGCTTGGTGAGTATGTATGCCACTGCACATGCATGCATGTTGGATACTGAGCAAGGTCACAACCCCACCAATGATACCAATCACCACCTCCACAGGGGACAGTGCCTACCCTCTCAGCCCCCACATGATGACGCCAATTCGGAACCCCACCACGCCACCCCAGGTAAGATATAACACAGCCCACATTACAACCAGGGGCATAGTGGAGCGCACATTCGGAGTGCTAAAGTCACGCTTTCGCTCCCTTGACCGTTCTGGCGGGCAGCTGTTATACGCTCCCCCAGTAGTGTGCAGGATCATAGTGGCAGCATGTGTCCTGCACAACGTTGCAACACGCCGGGGCCTGGCCGTGGACATGGTGGTGGCCCCACATCCCCAACCACATGCACAGCCGCTGCGCATGGGAGGGGAAAGGGCACGGGGGGAGGCAGCCCGTACACAGCTAGTGGCTAATTACTTCACATAGAAATCACACCCCGGTGGAGTGCACACTGCCCTGGCACATTCCATCTGACAATCAATGATGACTCAACCTGACACTGATCCTGAATGTCTGGAGAATGAACCGTGAATACCATATCAGCCTGAGATTGTTCACCTGGAAGTGTCACAATGTGTGCATCCCTACCCACACAGACACCACCAATGCAGTTTTGTGAAGTTACACATTGAAGCAGCTAAAATGAATACCCACTTGCAAAATGCAACAAGAGGACAGTACCATGTCAGCCAACCCAACCCCAGCACCGCCACACGACACACCGTGCCATGTCATGCTAATTGCAGGTAAACAAAGTAATCCCCACAACATGACATCAGTCTCACTATGTACAGTGTCCCTATTAGAAACCTGCAACACCTGAAATGCTCACAGCAATGCCGGACCAACAACATACTTGAGCACGTACTACCATTAACATGACATCACAAATGTTACATATTAGTAGTCTCACCAACTGGAAATGCCTGCACTCCCACCACTACCAACTGTGCAGTGTTGGCGCCATGTAGAGTTGTAGGTGCACTGCTGCCAACATGGACCCCATCTCCAAACTAGAGGTCCTTGTGTGGACATGAGGAAGGGACCTGCAAATTGGGAGGTAGACACAGAAGAAGAGTTACACATCAATGCAACATGCAGTGTACAACACAACAGCAATATGCACTAGGAATGTATACACAGTATTGACTACAGACTGCCCACACAGCTCATGGGAGTCCAACGTCACTGTGTAATTCACTGTCACTTGGGCACACCCTTTGCAAGCCCATGGAAACGGGAAGCAGGAGGGGTGTGTGTGACTCAAACCCAAGCATCGGAACCAAATACATTACAAGCCTGCATGTGCCCAGCCACAATGCAGCGTATGCCCACAGGAACCACGGAAGCCAACAGATCGTCCCAAAAAAATTGGGAATAAAAGAAATCAAAATAAAAATAAAAATGAGAAACAATCAAAAATGGCCATTGATGGGCCCGGGGGGGTTGGGGAGGCCACCCAGGAGGTCCGAGGACAGGATGCACACCAGAACCCACCTGCGTGGATCCTGGGAAAATAAAACACCCCCGTGGGCTCATGGCCCACACGGCTACCCTGTTGTGGGAGTATCACTGCTGTCGCTATTATCACCCTGTGCAGCTGCATCCGGAGGTGGTTGCACTATGGGAGGCAGCCCACGCAAGGCCCTAGTCTGCTCCTCCATGGCTGCAAGCATGCGGGTGTGGTAGGTCTGGTTCTGGAGGATGAGTGTGCAGAGGTCCCCATGCAACAACCCACGGGATGCCCGGACCTCCGCCCTCGTTGCCTTCATCTCAGCTGAGAGCGTACGGGTGAGACGCTCCAGCTGCTGTTCTGTCCTTTGGTGTGTTGAAGCCTCAAGCTCAACAAGAGTCGTCCTGAGGTGAAGGAGCTCCTGCCTCAGGGCTTCCCTGTGGCCCTGGGACTCAATGGAGATGGCCTCCTGCAGAGTCGCCAGTGCCGCCCGCCTGTCCCTGTTGGACCCCAACATGTCCTCCCTGTGTGACTGGCAGATGGAGTCGGTTGCCTGCTCTAGTCGCTCCATCAGCCTTTCTGGGGGGACAATGGAAGTGGCCACCCTATCCATGGCCTGAGCCATCATCTCGGATGATGCAGCCTGTTGGGTTGCCATACCGTAAATGGATTGCTCCCATGCGGTATTGCCGGGTGGCGTACGGCCACCACGTCGGCGGGCACCACACCTGTCTGGGGCAAGGCGAACTGCACCTTGCTGTGCCGGCACTGCCTGAGGCTGCAGGACTGCATTCCCCCTCTGATCTGCTGGCCCAGGAACAGAATCAGATGTCGCGGAGTGTGACCCTGCATCCGTAACCACCGAAGGCGTAGCTGCCAACACTGACATCCCCATGGAGGGTTCTGACCCTGGTGCAGGTGGGTGAGACAGAACAGAATCCCTCCCTGGAACACTCTCCTGCGACGGCACGTAGGTCTCATCCGAATCAACACCTGAGTACAGCTCGGGGGAGGTGCAGCCAGAGACACCCCTTGAGAGCACGACCTGCAGCACTTGTGGGTTCTCCCCCACCACCACACCACGTCCCTCACTGGTGGTTGGTCGGCCCTCGGACCTCTCCTGGGTCCGCACCATCTCCACAACCCCAGCTGTATCAGGTGCGTCTTCCCCTGCAAAGACATGAAAACAAAGAAATGGAAACAGGCATTAGCACCATGGCACACAATGAGGGCTGAGATGCAAGAGAACCAGTACTTGATTGACACATATCCCACATGACTAAAACCCTCCCATGCATGCACCCTCACTGCGTATGAAGTGCAGGCAAATGGCACACACTGATGACACCAAGATGGAAGATGAACACATTTTCTGCATGCTGCCTGGCAGTGGCATCACACATTGGCCTGTGATTGCCAGGTGAAACACACATGCCATCACACAGATGGCATGTACCATTGCTATTGAGTGAAGATGGAGAGGAGGGCAGCACCTATTCATTCAGTCCAGTTCCCGCATGTAATTGCTTTTCTAATTCTAACAGGTCAGATTTTTCACCTGGAGCTGCCAGTCTGAAATGGTCCAATTGCACAGGGACATGTGTGTACAAATGATATCCAGGTAACAAAGTCACTCCACTTTACCATACCCATGTCAGACATGTGACTAGTGGACAGCGACATGCCTAGTGAAAGTGGTGGAATGCAAACAAACTGACTGAATGAACAGTGAAAAATAAGCAAATATGTTGTGGCAAGGTGACACTTCAAGGGCAACTGGCGTGCAGTTGGGCTAGATGTCTACTGTTGGCAGAAGGGATACTGCTATGGCCAAATGCAGCTGCGCAGGAAGGATTGCATGAAGCACATGGCTGACCCATACGACTCAGGCGCACACACTCTCACCTGGCACTCAAACAGAAGCCCTCACACACACACCATGCACATGGATGACACACACATGCATGTGCACTCACCGGACAATGCCTCGTAATCAGCCAGATCTCCCACGCCTTGGATCTGTTCCTCCGTGACGTAGGTCCCAGCGACTGACTCATGTGGAGTGAGTTCCATGTCTACTACTGGAGACCCACCTCCAGTCACTAGAGTTGCGGCATGACTTGAGGCCAGCTTACTCTTTGCCCTGCGCTTTAGGTCATTCCAGCGCTTATAGCAATCATTGGCTGTGCGCCTCACGATTCCAAGGGCACTTACAATGTCCGCAACGGTCTGCCAGTGTGCCTGGGGTTGTGCAGGTGTGGTCTTGGATCCTGCAACAATGACCATCTCGTTGTCATGTCCGGACACATACTCGACAAGTGCATTCAGTTCGTCATCCGTGAAGCTGGGCTTCCTGGACGGGCCGGACTGTGTAGCCGTGTCTGGGGCATCAGCCTGTGCCGGACGAGCACTCTTCCTCTTCCGCTTGGAAGGTGGTGGTGATCCTGAGTGTCCTGCGCCGCTCTGGACACTAGGGGCAGGAGCCCTGGTGGACTCTGTATCAGGAGTGTGGGATTGCACACTCAGCATGGGAGTTGGTGCAGGCATTGGCTCTAGTGTGATGGTGTCAGGGGGAATGTCAGCAGCATGGACTAGGACCGACACTGTCCTGGCTGGGTGTGTGAGGGCTGGGGTGGATGGAGCCGCAGCTGCCCCTGCAGCCTCTCCGCCCTGCCTCCTTGGTGCAGCAGATGACCTTGCTGCCCCAGATCCACGTGGCATGATGGCATCAACGTGCACCAGCGCACGTGTCGTAGCCCTGCTGACCTGGAAGTCAGCCATGGAGTCAGCCAGGTCTGGTGCCACAATGGGCTGGTCCAACAAGGGCTGAGCATGGATGGTGTCAGCCACAATGGGAGGGGGGGGGGGGATTATGGGTGCCCGTGACTGGTCCTCCACACATGGGGGGACAGGCTCACCCTGCAAGTTACGACCACGTCCCCTACCGGTTCCACCACGGCCACCACTTGTGGCTCTTCCACCTTTGCCACCCTTACGGAATCCTCGCCTCCCAGCCATGGCACTGATGTTAATGTGCGTATGGGAGTGGATGTAGACTATTGTCCTGGGCAATTGGGGGTCAAAGGGGTTGGGTACCAGATGGTAATTGTACCCTAGTGCTCTAGCAAGGCTGAATGTAACCCCTGGGGAAAGATGACGGGTCACGCAACGCACAGGAGGCCCAAAAAAGGGAGATGACGTGCACGCAACCCCTCCTAGACCACGTGTGCAGAAAGAAAAACCTGCACTACGCTGTGGCACCCAGTAACACAAGAATGAACGTATGCGTGTCACACGCAGCCTAGAATGACCTCTGAAGGGGTAGGCTACACACGGGGCAAGCACTGATGTTAGATACGTGCGTGACTCACCGTCTGCCTGGTAAACGAGCGTGTAAAAGGAGCACGTTTGGTTGGCAACACCCCCGCCAAAAGAAGATTTGTACGCTGTCTGAGGAGACAGGACAACAGTAGAAGGGAACACTGTTTGAGGGAACAGGCCCAGGTAAACCAGTAAAAGAGGAAAAAGAGAAAAAGCTGTCAGAGGTAACAGGGAATACGAACTTGAAACGCTGTGAAGTAAATCGCGTGTGAAACGACAAGAAGTACAGAATTCACCCACTCGCTCTCCACGAAAAGCACGTACAAGGAAAACGTGTTCTACACGTACCTTTTATACAGGCCCACACGTCCAGCGTCACTTACGCGGCGTGTACGCGCTAGGGCCATTTCCACCTATTACATGCTTTGTCACTTCTGCGTGTAGGGCCATTTCCACCAATTACATGCTTTGTCACTTCTGCGTGTAGGGCCATTTCCACCAATTACACGCTTTGTCACTTCTGCGTGTAGGGCCATTTCCACCAATCACACGCTTTGTCACTTCTGCTTGTAGGGCCATTTCCACCAATCACACGTGATTACACTCTGATGTGCAGTCTTTCCACGTGTGCTCTGTCATCACGTGCTGTGTGGGAAACACCTGTGCGGGTCACGTCACAGACGCGCTTACGCGCTTTGGGCCTTTCCTCAGTTTTCACGCTGACGTGCAGGATTTTCACGTGCAAAATCACTCCGTACCAAGCTGGCCACGCGTACGCACACGGAATACCACGCTCCTGCCCGGAAGGCCGAACTACTGCCCCCCAGAGCCCGAGCACGCTCCCACCTGCTGCTGCCTGACTGCCTGCTGCCCCTGCACTGCTGGGGGGTGGGGGTGGTGGGAGACATGGGTGGGGGCCTGGTGGAGGGTGCCCCTGGTGACTGGGGGGGTGGGGGTGATAGGGGACATGAGTTGGGGCCTGGTGGGGGCTGCCCCTGGTGACTGGGGGGGTGGGGGTGGTGGGAGACATGAGTGGGGGCCTGGTGGAGGGTGCCCCTGGTGACTGGGGGGGTGGGGGTGATAGGGGACATGAGTGGGGGCCTGGTGGGGGCTGCCCCTGGTGACTGGGGGGGTGGGGGTGGTGGGAGACATGAGTGGGGGCCTGGTGGAGGGTGCCCCTGGTGACTGCGGGGGTGGGGGTGATAGGGGACATGAGTGGGGGCCTGGTGGGGGCTGCCCCTGCACTGCTGGGGGGTGGGGGTGGTGGGAGACATGGGTGGGGGCCTGGTGGAGGCTGCCCCTGCACTGCTGGGGGGTGGGGGTGGTGGGAGACATGAGTGGGGGCCTGGTGGAGGGTGCCCCTGGTGACTGGGGGGTGGGGGTGATAGGGGACATGAGTGGGGGCCTGGTGGAGGCTGCCCCTGGTGACTGGGGGGTGGGGGTGGTGGGAGACATGAGTGGGGGCCTGGTGGAGGCTGCCCCTGGTGACTGGGGGGTGGGGGTGGTGGGAGACATGGGTGGGGGCCTGGTGGAGGGTGCCCCTGGATGGTGGGGGGTGGGGGTGATAGGGGACATGAGTGGGGGCCTGGTGGGGGCTGCCCCTGCACTGCTGGGGGGTGGGGGTGGTGGGAGACATGGGTGGGGGCCTGGTGGAGGCTGCCCCTGCACTGCTGGGGGGTGGGGGTGGTGGGAGACATGAGTGGGGGCCTGGTGGAGGGTGCCCCTGGTGACTGGGGGGGTGGGGGTGGTGGGAGACATGGGTGGGGGCCTGGTGGAGGCTGCCCCTGGTGACTGGGGGGGTGGGGGTGGTGGGAGACATGGGTGGGGGCCTGGTGGAGGGTGCCCCTGGATGGTGGGGGGTGGGGGTGATAGGGGACATGAGTGGGTGCCTGGTGGAGGCTCCCCCTGCACTGCTGGGGGGTGGGGGTGGTGGGAGACATGAGTGGGGGCCTGGTGGAGGCTGCCCCTGGTGACTGGGGGGGTGGGGGTGGTGGGAGACATGGGTGGGGGCCTGGTGGAGGCTGCCCCTGGTGACTGGGGGGGTGGGGGTGGTGGGAGACATGGGTGGGGGCCTGGTGGAGGGTGCCCCTGGATGGTGGGGGGTGGGGGTGATAGGGGACATGAGTGGGGGCCTGGTGGGGGCTGCCCCTGCACTGCTGGGGGGTGGGGGTGGTGGGAGACATGAGTGGGGGCCTGGTGGAGGGTGCCCCTGGTGACTGGGGGGGTGGGGGTGATAGGGGACATGAGTGGGTGCCTGGTGGAGGCTGCCCCTGCACTGCTGGGGGGTGGGGGTGGTGGGAGACATGAGTGGGGGCCTGGTGGAGGCTGCCCCTGGTGACTGGGGGGGGTGGGGGTGGTGGGAGACATGAGTGGGGGCCTGGTGGAGGCTGCCCCTGGTGACTGGGGGGGTGGGGGTGGTGGGAGACATGGGTGGGGGCCTGGTGGAGGGTGCCCCTGGATGGTGGGGGGTGGGGCTGGTGGGTGACATGAGCAGGTGTGCAGGGTAGTCCCCTGTTTTGTGGGCTGCCTGCAGGGGCCGTGGAGGGTGTACAGGGAACACCTGTGAGGACCCACCCAGCCTAATCGCGTGTGTAACTTCCCACGCACCCCTGTAATACACGTACCAAGCCAAATCGCGTGTGAGAATTCCCGCGCACCCCTGAAATACACGTACCCTGCTGAAGTCGCGTGTAAAACTTCCCACGCACCCCTGAAATGCATGCGCCCAGGCTATTCGCGTGTGGAACTTCCCGCGCAACCCTGAAATACACGCGCCCAGGCTATTCGCGAGTGGAACTTCCCGCGCACCCCTGAAATACACGCGCCCAGGCTATTCGCGAGTGGGACTTCCCGCGCACCCCTGAAATACACGTAGCACGCTGGGAGACATGAGTGTGGGCCTGGTGGAGGATGCCCCTGCACTGCTGGGGGGTGGGGGTGGTGGGTGACATGGGTTGGGGCCTGCTGGCAGGTGCCCCACAGTGCTGGGGGGTGGGGGTGGTGGGAGACATGAGTCGGGCATGAGTGGGGGCCTGGTGGAGGCTGCCCCTGCACTGCTGGGGGGTGGGGGTGGTAGGAGACATGGGTGGGGGCCTGGTGGTGGGTGCCCCTGGTGGCTAGGGGGTGGGGGTGCAGGGGGACATGAGCAGGTGTGCAGGGTAGTCCCCTGTTTTGTGGGCTGCCTGCAGGGGCCGTGGAGGGTGTACAGGGAACACCTGTGAGGACCCACCCAGCCTAATCGCGTGTGATAATTCCCACGCACCCCTGTAATACACGTACCCAGCAAATTGGCGTGTGATAATTCCCACGCACCCCTGTAATTCACGTACCCTGCCAAATCGCGTGTGATAATTCCCGCGTACCCCTGTATTACACGTGCCCTGGCTAATCGCATGTAAGACTTCCCGCGTACCCCTGTAATACACGTTCCCTGGACAATCGCGTGTTGAACTTCCCGCGTACCCCTGTAATACACGTTCCCTGGACAATCGCGTGTTGAACTTCCCGCATACCCCTGTAATTCACGTTCCCTGGACTATCGCGTGTTGAACTTCCCGCGTACCCCTGTAATACACGTTCCCTGGACAATCGCGTGTTGAACTTCCCGCGTACCCCTGTAATTCACGTTCGCTGGACTATCGCGTGTTGAACTTCCCGCGTACCCCTGTAATACACGTTCCCTGGACTATCCGCACCCCTGAAATACACGTACCCTGGCACCCTGGCTAATCGCGTGTATAACTTCACGCGTACCCCTGATATGCACGTTACCCGCTTTGCGTTCCTTGTTTGGCAGCCCTGTAAACTGGTCCAGGTTTAGCGCAGCCCTTTGCGATGATTTAGCGATTTTGATGGCTTTTCCTTGCGCGAGGGCGTTCTTGGGGGCGTTACTGGCGCTGCTGCAGGGTCGCTGCGATACTCTGCGCCACGGCTGGTTTGGGAGCCTAAAATCCATGAATACGCTGTGCGCGGAAATCGGTTTTAGCGCACGTGCCTGGCGCAGACAATCGCACGCGGACACTCTGCGCCAGCCGCTCGCGACACTTTTCTGCGAAATTCTATGAATTACCCTGTAAAGGTAGTAATTGTTGTAGGTAAATAAAAAATATTCAAACAATCGTTTTTTGTAAAACACATGAGTGTATATATTTTGTTTTTAAATTGCAGATTTAAGCACAAAGGCAAAAACAAAACCAATCTCAGTATTATTGCAGAGAGCAAACAAAAGTGAAGAAATGTTGCCAGTAGTCTGCTTTTGAGTGGCGGTGCGTTTCGAGGATGGACACCTCTTCTTCTTAGGCCTAAACAGACTATAAACAAAATGTATATATTACAAAATGGATATATAACCATATATTTGTACAGCAATACATTAACAGTTCAAAGAAGTTAGAGCAAACAAGTCACTTTCTGAAATTTCAACATTAACTGTGCTAATGTTTTTTCCACATTTGTTTTTTTTTTTACATAAAGTACAAGTGATGACTAATTCTCTGGAATACCAGAACAGTATAATCATATTACATGAATGCTCATTATTTAAAGGTGGCTTAATGCCTGAGTGGGGAAAAAAAAATACATAGCATTGCCCGTTTGTTTCAATATTTTTTATTTACCTGCAACAATTACTACCTTTAATTTATAGTAGTTGGTTGATCCAACACATTACAGTGTGCAGGGGAGGGGAGGGTTCAAAGCTTGAATCTTCTCCTTCTTTGTGTATTTGTGGAGGTCTTGTGCCAGGTTCTGTTTCTCTCCTGCACCTTAAAATTTAAATAATACTACAACTACCCTTTAAAAAAAAAAATTAGCATACTAGGTTGTGCACCTATTTTGGAATCACTTTTTGTCCTTGCAGGACCGCCAGCCGGCCAATCACCTTTGGGTGCATTCCTGGAACCAAGGGGATTAAGCACAGGGAGTTTCAGGCACCACCCTCACTTCCTGCCCCTGCCAGACATACTGAAGACAGAGGCGGGCTTCAATTGTGAATCACGCCAAAGTTAAAACGAACAAAGGGTCCAAACCTGGTTTGGCGCGCAAAATACATCTCAAGAAGGACCTTTCCGACAAGAAATGGCGAAAAGACGACCAGGGCCATTTTTACAAAATAGGCACCCACGGGTGCCTTACTTCAGCTGCAAACGCTGCTCGCGGTAAAAACACACTATAGTAGTAAAAAGTAAACCACTGCCACTAGCCATTAATTGTAGAAAGGGTAACATAAAAATGTTACATGAGAAACTAGAGAAAGGGGATACTAAATAGCCCCTCCAGCACCCTATGGTAGGATAGTGTGTGCTGGGTCTAGAAAGTTACATTTAAATAAAGTCAATTTCACTCTACTGCTCTTGGAAAACGTAGTTTCACCAAGAGAAGGTATTTAAACCTTTGGGAAATCTAAGAGACTCCCTGTGCCACTGCACTTAAGGTGCTCTCTGTCACAATGCAAAGATGATGCCTATGGAGTTTGTCAGACTCCAAAGTCACAAGAAACACAGAGTCCAAATCATAGAAAAATACACGAGAGAGTGGGGAAAAAGGTCTCTCGCTCTCCAGGTGAATTAAATTAAAAAGTCCTAGAGTCCAGCAAAAGTGCTTAGGGGAAGTTCTCTAAGGTAGAGCGGAATTAGCACATTTCTAAGAATTCTCCCTAACACTCTGCTAGACCCAAACCGCATGCACACATGCAATCCATGGCACTGACGATGATGGCCTCTGTCAACAAACAAACTTTTAGATTTACTGGTGGATTATTTTTTCTTATACCTTTGTGAGTGGGAACCTTTTTCCACACTCACAGAATATTTTACTCTATTTTATGGGTGTGATTTTATTTATTTTTATTTGTTTAATTTATTTGGGCTCTCCATAGTGTCTTTTAAAATGTATCCTCTTTGACAACTTTTTTGCAATAAGTGTCTGTTGTTGCGGGGTTGCCCTAGGGGCTCCACTTTTAACTTTCTCTGGCTAACCTTGAACGACCAACAGTTCCCAAGGGTCAAGGGTAGAAAGCATCTTTGGATCCCTTGTACATTTTATTAAGAGAGACCAGCACCCCCACTTTATGTGGCGTGCTGGGAAGATACGGAGTATCCCCTTTCTCATTTGAAATACATTTTTGTTACAAGGATATGGACAAACTTGCCATTAATGGCTGGTGGCAGTAATTTGTTGGAACACTTTTTATTTTTTATTTTTTTGGCATTCTTTCACAAAATTGAGCTGCAGTCACTGAAAACCGGATGCTATTGTTATTTGGCCTTGATCGAAAGTCAGCAACTGTCCGAAGGACACAATGTGTCGAATACCCACAAAAAATTATAACATTTACTCTTTTGAAAGTGGATATACGAAGGTTGTTTCAATTTCTGCGATCTGTTCGGAGGGGTTAGTCAACATGAGATTGAGAGAATGAAACTTCCTGAAATTATGTAAGCTCAACTATACATAATATTTGTGCGATTTTAAAAATGGACTAATTCATCGATGTGCAAAAGTGATTTGACCAAAAGAATTGACATAGTACGTTATGTTATGTGAATATTTATACAGCACACTATAAAAAACAGAGTGCGTAACTGATCTGTCCAGTAATGATTGTTATTTGTGTATAGTTTAAAGAGGAGTGAATAGAGATGTTTTTTTGGGACTTATTGATTACTGGCTTTGCACACCAATATTTTTGGTGCTGAGTTATGGGTTGTTAGATGGACCATATTATGATGATTATTCCTTGAAGACCCGCAGCCACAACCTGTATGCAGCCTAATGATAGTTAAACCACTTTGTCCTGTGGAATATCCTAGTGTGCTGTTACCTTTGCAGCCTTGTGCACCATAAAGTCAGGGTTGGGGGGAGTAGCGAGGGCTGAACCTTTTCCGTGGGCAATAACAACTGTCTGTGGTTCAACATAAAATTTTACTATCGCTGTCTTTATTTTCTGGTAGAGCCCGCTATGTGAAGCGGATGAATCTGCTTCTCCATCCCATTGGGAGCTATACCTACTTCACAGCGGTAAACGTTCATGCACGTCGTGGTCTCAAATACTCCCCCATGCTATCATGTGCGTTTTCATTCTGTGTGGATTGTATTTATGATTAGGTTTCATCCAGTTCTGAATTATACACTACCTTGTTATATTCAATTACAATCATATATTTTAGTAGCTGTTATGTATTCAGTTTTCTACACAGCTATATTGTACCATTTTGCGTATGCCATAGTTTTCAGCTACAGTCAAATAGATTCTTCAACCAACATTGGTGGATAATCATCAACGGTGCTTATTTGATCACTGTTATGTGGGACGACCGACAGGGACCAATCTGCCCTTTCGCACTACCAGCAAAAAGGAACAACCTGTCATCTTTTCTGTTGTGAATACGTGCTGATGCGAAAGCGTTGCGCTTGAAAGTGCAAACAATCCATATCTTACGAACGGAACACCATGTGCGTCATTAGAAAGATTTGTTCTTGTAACATATGGACACACAAGAATTGGAGTACAGGGATTCATTGATCACCAATTGCAATCAGCAAATCCTGAGGAAGTTATAAACAACATTGAAAGCATGCAAAGTTTGCTAGCTATAACTTGTATGGCAAAAACATATAGTTAATTTCATGGACTTGATCTTCTCTTGTGAGCTTTCTTTGAAAAATAAAAGCACTTGTTACATTGCAAACTATTGTTGTTTTCTTAAATAATAATGTGTTGCTCTCCTATTGGGATAAGAAAGAAAAGTTACGTGCTGTGAGAGGATGTGTGTTTTTATCTTCCTGGTTCTGCCTTAAGTAACGTTATGCCGTGGGTGATGACTGGGCACGTTTGACTATGCTGGCCATGAACGTCATGAAACTAGGTGGAGCACATCGTTTGGACTAGTGATGTCAGTTTGAGGGGTGGGCGATCTGTATTCTTGCCGCGAGGGCACTTTAACTTAGGTCGATGCATCAACGGATAAGGTTAGCACAAGATGGCCACGCCCAACCCAGTTATTTTTGCATGTGTAAGAGTGAGCAAAACTAAGGTAGATGCATAGAAAAACATTTTAAGATCGATTACAGTATGCTTCAAAATACATGCTTAAACGATCGGGACAATAACATTTTTGAGTGAACCATTCCTTTAATGCATCTACCCGTGAGAGAACTATTTTGAACATGTCCTTCTGTAATTCATGAATTTTATTTCCCTCTTTAAACAATGTTGTTGCATAAAATAGGGTTATTTGTTCATGCAATAGATTTACTTTAATGTTTGTTTTATACTATACAGATGTCCTCCACAGGAAGAATAACAGTGCCCAGATTAAGTGTTGGGGCAGTAACGAGCAGACCGAGTACGCCGACTCTTGGTAAGAAATATATTTAATTATTTATTATTCATAATATATTTGGAATGGTATTGTTGGTAATTGTTAGAGAAGATTTACCTTTTTGTGTGAAATTCTCTCCACATGTGAACCCCTCAGCACATTTAGCTGGACCACTGGATTTTTGACTAGCTCTCCTGAGTGAGTTGGAACCTTTTTCCACACTCACTCTTCTGCTTTTGGGAATCCTTTCTATCTTTTTTGGAGTCATGCTTTCCTCCACCTTCTCTGGCATCTACATCTTACTAAAGCAGCACACAGCACTTTCTGTGCAGTGTTATTGGGAGCTACCAGAGCTTTGCCTTGGTTACCCAGTTACCAAGATAGGGGGATTCTTTTTATCCTACCCGTATTTTATTTTGCAAGATCAGCACATCCCACCTTATGTGGAGTGCTGTGGAGATCCAATGTAAACCTTTTCTCGACACTCCAGTAACCTTTTTGTTACTGTGACAAGGTCTCTGTTCAGGCTGGTGGCGGTGCACCTTTACCTTTTTGCATGACTTTGTGTGGACTTCTGTCGCTGGCTGTCTTTTCCAGCTATGGTAGGGGGACACAAGAGACACCATTTACCCAAAATGGTGGCTGTACTTTTTCAAGCCCTGATCAAGATGACTTGTCCTTTCTAATGTCGTCTTCTACCTTTCTGGGTGGTTGAGGATTCTCTGGTCCCTTTGACTTCGCCGGACTTCCCAAGGAAAACCCATGTAGGGTCTCTGAGTGACTGGCAGGACAGGAACTGGGGGAGGTGACACAAACTCCCCTGTCCTTAGTCCTGCAGTGTGGCTGATTGAAACAAGTTCAGACTGGGAGGCTGGCTGTCCCCATTGGACAACCACCCCACAAGTTTGAATGGTGCATGGTGCAGATGTTCCTGGATAAATCCTGAGCTCCTTGAGCTGGAACTGAGTCAACCACTGGAACAGAAGTTTCAGAGAAGAGCGGAGGGCGCCACCAGCAACCATTAGAGCCTGCTGAGTAACCGCTGCTGTCTCGACTTCCACTTCAAAGTGACCGGGAATATCAGACCACAACGACTTCCTCCCTTGGACTGGAGGACCTAACCAGTCTCAAGATGAACTACAGTTTGCGCCATCCCTAGAAGAGCTGCGACCTCCACGTCCTGCAACTCACCAATACTCGGGGACCTGTGCTGCATCGCTGTGCAATGTCACCTGAAGCGTGGTTTTGCCTGGAATTTTGTGGGCATCCTCCTAAGCCTTGCAGTGACTCAAGCCAGTGAGTCATTCTGTCACTCCTTTGTTGCTTGAGTGCGGATTCCAGTGTTTAGGTGTTCACCCATACCCGTTCGCCCAAGCTTAATGATTGTGCACTTTAAGGGAGCCTTCTATGATGTCCCTGAACCCTCTTTACAAACAAAAGCTTGCTACTTACTTGTACTTACGTGTAACTAAATAATCCTCTGATAGTTTGCCTTTTCTACAGCTATACCGTGCCTGCTTTCCCTCCAATCTGACCTAAATGGGGATGGACTGCTAAAGCCTTTAGGTCTCTGAAAAGTATCAAGTCTTAAAAAGTGCTTACCTGCTAAAGTTGGTGTGGTTCATCATTTTATTCCCATCCCAGAATATGAGTTATTCTAACAGTGGTTTTACTTACCTATGAAATTGCATTCATTGGCCATATAGGTTTTTACATGGTGGTTTATTTACCTGAATTATTGCACTGGCTTTCTATTGTGTTTATTAGCTTTGAAATAGTGTTTACCGATCTGAAGATTTATCTTTGCCTTGTGTATCTTTGCCTTGTGTATTTATAAAATAAATAACTATTGATAACTCTAAGCGTATACGTGTTTCTTTGGGCCTATCTATATTCGAAGTTGTCTGTACTGACCTACAGCTCACAGCTCCCTCCTAAGATAAGCCTGCATGCTCTGCCCTACTACCAATACCTTGAGTGGAACATGCCTATATTAGAAGCTCTGTATACCAAAGGGACAGTTTTGTTAAGACTTTGCTTAACTCCCCTAACAGCGTCATGGTCTTCCCTACACACATTTGCTAAACATTATTTCCTAGACATGTTCTGAAGCCAGGCATTTGGCAGAGCAATCTTACAGACTGTTTTAAGATTAACATTTAGGTAAGTATTATCACAGAACTATTATCATGTACATATATACAGTCAGTATTAGGGGTTCTGCTAACAGAATATCATCATTTTACCTTTAGAAGAGCAAATTACTTACCTCTGCTAATATTCTTTCTGATTGGTATTTCACCGTATTCCTCATCACCCTCCCATCCTGCCCCGCGATAAGAGCTCCTTAGTCGTTTAAATCTCTCCTTCATTGCATTCAGGGCCATTATGTTTTTAAAATAATTTGTCCTGGAATGAGTACAAAATAAAAACTCCCCAGCGCGGCTGAGCACGGGGAAGCATTTAGAAAACTGAGGTCACTGGTCATGTACTGGTTACCTATATCAGCATCACATCCAGCCCAGACATCAAGGAACATTGACTCCTAAGCCACACAAACTTCCCTTGTGGAGAAATTATTTCCAAAGTTTGCTGCTGCGGCAGGACTACATCTAAGATAGAAATATCCATGGGAGGAACATCCATCAGAAAAACATGACCAGAGGTAAGTAATTTGTTCTTCTAAAGGTAAAATGTTGATGTTCTGTTAGCATAACCCCTAATAGTGAATATATATATGTATGAGATAGCAGTTTTGTCAGAATACTTACCTGAAAGTTTAATTCTGTCTAACTGAAATTATCTGAGTGCTTTGTGTTTGTCTCATTGTAGCCCTAAACCACTCTCCTGACTGTAAGCCTACTCTATCTTTCATTGGATTTGGGTAGACCGCTGGGTCTTTCCTGTCCAGCATAATAGGTTGTCCATCTTAACAGCGGATATCTAGAGGCTGGTGTGGAGTGTTGCTTATTGTTGTATTTTAATTCGAAAAGGACGTTGACGGGGGAGGTCCTGTAACATTATCCCTAACTTGCGTGTACAGTTACCATGCTCCCTCACGTGTCGACATCCTCATTTTCTTTTCTGCCATCTGGTTAGACGCACGCTTACACACTGAATTACATATTTTGTTAGCTCGACTGTGAACTTTATTATATTTAGCATTCGATCCCAACACTCAATCAATTCAGCATCAATACCAAACACGCGCACAACAAAGACATTTGGATGAAGTCTTCTAAGCAACTATGCTACTTCTCCACGCCGAAAGACTTCTAGGGAGAGTGGTGAACAATTTTCTGAACGTACGTACACACAAACTAGAATGTATAATGCTTCAGTGTTGAGGGGGGGTGGTGTATCATTTATTTGCCAAATTCTGTCTATCTGTGAGACCCCCAGTCTTTTTTCTGGACTTCTGGACCTTTTTCTTGTTCTCCTGAATGAGGGAAGTCTTTTTTCCCCCCTCATTCATTCTTTTGCTCTGCCATGGGAACCCTGTTCATTGTGTTTTTACTTTATTTTATGGAGTCAAACTTTACTCCTTATTTTGCAAAGGCATTTGTCTTTCACATTTGTAGTACACAGCACCCTATGTGCAGTGTTGCTGGGAGCCCGATGTGCTCTCCTTTTTTATATTTTTATTTTCCTTAAGAACTACTGTTCTCCAGGTTGGAGGGATACTTTTTATCCTTCTTAGCTTTTCGTTTTGAGAGATCGGCACACACCACCCTATGTGAAGTGCTGAGGGGTTACATTGTATCCCCTTTCTCTCTGCTCCTGTAACAATTCTGTTACAGTGACAAGCATGCAAGTTTGTCTGGTGGCAATGGATGTCTTCTACCGACTTTTGTGCTATTGTTACTCACAGGCTGTCTTCACAGCTGCGGCTCTGCACAGAAGGGTAACCTTTGTTAAAAAATTGTGCCTTCTTTCTTTTTTCACCATGTCTTGTGGGACTGTTCTTTCTTGGTCCTCCTTCTACCATCATGGTTGAGAGCGGTCCTGGTTTGAGGTTGGTCTTCGGCGGGAACCCTTGTAGACCACCAAGGCTCCGGTGTGTTTACGAGGACAGAAGCATGGGAGGAACCCAATCTCTGCTATCCTTTGTCTTCTGGTGTGCATGAAAGGATCCATTTGGCTGCTGGTAGAGGAAATCTTTTACCAACGTTTGTGCTATTTTTCACTGAAGACTGTATTCACAGCCTTGGATATGCACAAAAGGGTCACCAGTGTTCTAACATGGTGGCTTCTTTCTTTTTTTTACCATTTCTTGTGTGGTTGTCCTTTGTTAGCCCTTCTACCATTTCCTGTGTGGTTGTCCTTTGTTAGCCCTTCTACCATTCTGGGAGGGAGAGGTCTGAATGAGAGTTGTGCCTTTGGTGGGAACCCTTTGTGTGGTCCACCTAGGCTCCAGTTGTCTGTGAGGACAGGAAGCATGGGAGGACTTTAACACTCCCCTGTCCTTTTTGTCTGCTGATGTGCCTGAATGGAACAAGTTCCCACTGGGGGCTGGCTGTCCTGAGTGCACAGCCACCCACCCCTTTCTGTAAACTGCGGGGCGAGTTTGCAGAGGATGAGTGTGAAATCCTAATAAAAGATGTGGTACTGTGGCAGGAGGCAAGTCGACCACTGGAACAGAATATCCAAAGAAGTTTTCAAATCGACAGAGGAGCTCCAAAGAAGACGACTCCATCCCTTTGGCTTGTGTCACCAACTAGCCATAAAACGACCTGCAAGACGAGCCAACCCACAATATGCTGTGACTTTCCGGGGCTGCAAACCGCTAATACCTTGGGACCTCTGACCATATTGCAGTCCATCGTCTTCCTGGGAATGAATCCTCTCAGTACTTTGGTGGGCTTCAGTTGGACCTCCGGAGGTAAGATCCCCCCTCCTCGAAATTCCCTCACCAGAGTGCAGAGCCGAAGAATCGAGGCAGATTGACCGGGCAGTAAAGGTTCCTCCTTGGAGTCTGTGAAAAAGCACCAAAACTGCAGACCGATGTTGGAGAACGAAGAATCCCTTGCTGAGGGTCCTTTCTCTCGACTGCTGCTGCGACATCCCTTCCAGAGTCCCTCCTTTCGTCACCACGACCAAGGAACAAGAGACCGGATCCACCGCTGCTGCACCATGAAAGTAGTCAGCTGCATCTTCATCACTCCTCAGGCACTGTGGGGCTCGAGGTAGTACTTACTGCAAGCCATTTTGTTGCTCCTGTGATGCTGGAGTGCGGTTTCCGGTGTTTGGGTATTCACCCATACCGTTCGCACAGGCCAAACGCTTGTGTGCCTATAGGGAGCCTTTCCAAAGGTTCCTGAAACCCTTTTGACCACAAAAACATCTCTTGCTTGTAATTGAAGAATCCACTGGAACTTTGCCTTTTCTGCTGCTTTGCCTTACCTGTTTTCCCTCCAATCTTACTTTGAATATCTCATACCTAGATAGGGAGGGACTGCTAAAAGCCTTAAGGCCTCTGAAAAGTATTACAAGTCTTTGAAAGTATTGAACTGCTATTGCTTGTGCTAAGTAACCCTTTATATTCCTACACCCGAACATTTGCTATAGCAAGTGATTTTACTTACCATTGAACTGTGTTCATGATCTGTATGATTCCCTACTATTGGTTTACTTGCCTGAAGTATTGCTCATCTTTTCTATTGTGTTGATTAGTTCAAATAGTACTTACTTAGCTGAATAACCGTGGCTTGTGTATATAAAATAAATATCTATTTTACTCTAACTATAAGTGTGTAAGCGTTTATTTGCGCCTCTGTATATCCTGAGTTCATTGTACTTGCCTACAACTCAAATCCTCCTCCTAAGATGAGCCTGGCTGCTTTGCCATTCTACCAAACCTTTGGGTAGTATAGACATAAACTAAGAGTTGGGGCCTGTATAGCAAGCAATAGTTCTGTAGAGTCTTCCCTCAGGTGGACTTTGAGAAAACTCCCCTAGCATTCAGTATCCCCCATTTTTAAACATGATTGGCTCCCTGACTTCCTTTGGAACAAAAGGAAGTCTCTCCATTGAGGTTCTGACCCTCCTGCAATATTAAATTCCCCTGGATAGATGCGCACAGAGTGCATCAGTTGTCTTCCCCCAAAACCATAGGGGGGGTGTCGCGCCTGTTCAAGCCCAAAACACTCAAAGAACGTGCAAAAAAGCACTGGGCTGTATATGTGATGCAGATGCAAAAATCTATAAGCTAGTCAACCACTAAAGCGGAGGACTTCGAAGCCAAAAGGGTCAGTGTTTGCTCCAAAGGCAAATCTGAGGAGCTAATTTCAGAGGAAACAACAATTTCTTTGAAGCCGGTCGACAGCTCCATAGGGCGTACGTCCAGTCTTTCTGTGGAGACAACAGCTGGTGAAACAAAGACTGGATATATTAAAGTGAAACAATAAACGGATGATGAACGTAACGTCCAAAGTAGGGCGCATCGTCAAGAGTACACGAAGGAAAGGTTCCAAACCACTATGGACAAAACGTCTTCCTATAGTGGCTTCTTAGAAAATCACCCATTAAAGAGGAAACTGGGTGTTGGTGTGGAAAGTGCCCCGGTTAAAAAAGTAAAGTTGTGGCAAGTCTGCGCGAGGAAGAGTTTTTAGACTAAGGCGATTACTCTGAAGAAGAGGTAATTCTAGAAGACGTCCAGGACATACAACCTGAGGATTACACTTTATCCTTTGCAGATGTACTAGAGCCACCCATAACCTCTTCTCCCACAGATGATCAGTGACTTTATAACAAGGGCATCTAATACATCTGGCATTGAAACCAATGAATCCGAGGAAGACACTGGTTTCCTTGACATCCTGCAAGAGTAGACACTTATCACAATATATACCATACTTAAAATCGATCATGAAGAGCATAACACCATTAGTATTATTATGGTATTTTAGCGTGCACCTAGCTTCGAGAAGCAACAGAGAACTTTACAGAGGTATACACCAATACAGATATATAACGGAGTGCTTTACAGAGTTGTACAACATTACAGATGCATAACGGAGCACTTTTCAGTGATAAAAGAACATATGTACATCGGGCGGTAGGATACAGAGAGGGAGAGAGGGGAGTACAGCTGTACCAGGTGGCAGGAAGGAGAGCGGTGGGTGGCATCTAGCAAGTGGTGCTAGGGGCGATGTAATGACCTAGGTGTTGAGGAGGAGAGTAGAGTTATTTTCTGAAAGAGCGTGGGGGCAAGTCTGATGCCGACGGGGAGGAGGTTCCATAGTCTCGGGGCATAGGCAGAGAATGCTTGTTTTCTGGTCCTTTCCTTTTTGCAGCAGCGGATTTCAAATCTGCACGTGTCTTGGCTTCTGGGGGTGCGCTGTCCACCGGAGATGCAGAGTTTCTCCACGATGTAGTTGGGTGACTTGAGGGCGACTGCCTTATAGATGATGCAGCAAGACTTGAAGGTGATTTGTGCGTGCAGTGGGAGCCAGTGAAGGTCTATGAGGGCTGCAGTGATGTTGTCGTATCTGTGTAGACCCTTGATTAGGCGTGCAGCCACGTCTATGACACTTCTCAGGGGTACAATAGATGATGACGGGAAGTCTTCGAGGGGTGCATTGCCCCCATCCAGGCGGGATAGGACTAATGCTTGAATGGTGGATCTAAAGCGGTCTGGCTGGAGGAAGGGCTTGACCTTTCACAGGGCAGGAGAGCGAGCTTGGTACCAAGCCGTCTGAGTTTTCTTATCTACGTGTGTCTTGAAGGAGAGGCGATTGTCGATGTGGACCCCAAGAGACTTGGCGCAGGAGGTGAGCTCGGGTGCAAAGCCCTCAGTTCATGGTTGATAGCCAGGTCTGTATGTTTGGATGTTTAGTGTTGTTGGTGAGGAGTAGGAATTTGGTGTTGGCTGGGTTGCACTTCAAGTAGGCACTGGACACCCAAGACTGAATCAGCGAGAGGCAGGTTTTGAGCCTATGGATGTCCTTGATTGAGTTGATCTTGAGGGTTCACCATTGCTGGGGAACCCAGTTCTCACCAATGCTGTCAACTTCCGGGCCAAGACAAAATACAAAGCCTTTACCCACTGACTCCATGTACATTAAGGGTCATTTAATTTAAAACTTTTTGCTGTTAAAACAACACATCAGAGAGGTGGAACACGTTTGTCAACAAATATCCCACAGATAGACAGACCAAGAAATGTATGCCCACCTTGTCTGCCTATCAAGTAGGCATTGCAAATGTCACTGTGCTTATGGTGAGATCAAACAAGGCACAGTGGGATCATATGGACTATTTTGTTAAAGAAGTCCTGGAGCCTTTACGGTAGGTCATGATTAAAGTAAAAAAATGAGGGAAAAAAATCTGTGAATGCAATATTAAGAATTAGTTAGACATTGAAATAGCCGGAAGACTTATAGCAGAATTCCGTCATTAGAAGACTTGAATGGTTGTGAAGTTCTGGTTTCAGTTGCGAGAGACATTTTGGAAATGCGGTAGATTAGACACTGGAGTGATGTCAGTTCCTGGCAGTTCCTGCAGATCTCGCTGTTCCTGAGCCTCAGTCATGGGGACAAGAGGGAGGATGTCGGGAAACTCCTGCACTGCACGGGATCGTCGTCAGAGCAAACAAAATGGAGTCACTTCGGTTCAAGTAGCCGTTACTTCAAGACACAAACTGGTTTTGCTCTCCCTGACCTTAACCAGCATTGAGAATGGTATCCAATTGTCTTCTGAGCTGATTGGTCCCACAAACTCAAAGGAAGAAGCCATCCTTGAAGGAGCTTCTCTGTTGAATGGAGTTCTGACGATTTGGTTTTGCAGCAGGGCTCCACATGGGCAAACTAAGGGTCCAGTGGTTGCAGCAGCCCTCCCCTTCCAGCTCATCTTTGGTTCTTTCGTTCCAGTGGTCGAGACTGCCTTCCAGTCCACAAGACTTGCCTTTTAAACAGTTTTCTCCCTTTCATTCCAGCCTAGCTGCCACTCGCCCAGCAGGGGGGATGTCCTTGCCGGACAGTCAGCCAGCAAATCATGCCCGAGTGCATTTGGGTCTCCTAGGAGACTGAGCACAGGGGGTTTTGGGCACCTCCCTCACTTCCTGCCCACCCCAGACACACAGACACCAAGGGTGGACTTCAGTCCTGAAACCCACCGAAGGCACACTAACAAAGGGACCAAACCTGGTTTGGCACGCACAGACAAACACTTGAAGGACCTTTCCAAAAACAAATGGCAAAAAAAGAAGACCAGGACCCGTGAAAACAAAGGGGCTTAATGCGCCATCTTGAAAAACATGGCTCCTGTGATTTTTAGCTACCGGTGTTCGCGGTTGGGAAAAATCATGGTAGTTCGTTATAAAATCAGGAAAGGGTAGCATTTGACTGCTACATGAGTGTTTAGACACGGATACTATGTAACCCCTCCGGCACTCCATTGTAAAATAGTGTGTGCTGGGTCTATGAATTTGGAAAAGACTAGTAAAGTCAATTTCACTTAACATTCTCTGGGAAACAGTAGGTTATCCCAGAGAAGGTATTTAAACCTTTGGGAAGTCTAAAAGGACCTTCCTGTGTCACTGCACTGAGGGTGCTGTGTAACACACATGAAAAGATGCCTATGGAGTTATCTTAAAACTCCAAAGTCAAAGAACACAAATGTAAAACGCACATCAAAATGCATGAAAGAGTGGGAAAAAAGGCTCGCACTCTTTCCAGGTAAAACAAAATCAGTCCTCAAAATCCAGCAAAGTTGCTGGGGGTCTCTAAGGTGAAGGGAATTAGCACATTTATGAGAATTCTCCCTAACGAGGAGTCTCCTTCTATCGTGTCTTTGATGTCCGAGTCAAAGGCTGTTACTCTTTCAGCCTCAGCGCCTTCCCAATTCTGCTGTTCACCTGGGAATGCCCACTGGTAACCTTGCAGCACAGTATGCTGTCTTTCTCCTTCTCTGCTGGGCTTTCCTGCATATCCCCTTTGGCTCCTAGGCGGTAGCGGTCTCTCGACAAAGGGGCTTTCACTTTCCAGCCTCCTGTTCTCTCCTTCGCCTGTGCCCTGGAAGTTCAGCTTTCCCTCGGGCACCACCTCGTTCTTGACTCCTCAGGGTTTGGGCTCAGACTCCTCAGAGGTTTCCCTCAGTCGAGCTCAGACTCCTCTTTTACTGTTCTCAAAATAAATGTTTTGGACTTCAAATCCCAGAGTGCATCAGTGTTCAGATGGGATTTCTCTTGAGTTCAGGGTCCCACCGCCGGCCCCTCAAGAGCCTGGGTCTTTGAGTCTGACCCAGGGGAGGAGTTCTGGGTTGGGCACGGTTAGGCAGCCTCAACTGTCCCTGGGTTAGCCTTCTAGATGTATAGGTTCCCTACCACACTGCAGCCTCCCTGGTTCTTACAGGCTGTGTCCTGGCAGTCCTTCCCACTACAAGCCTTACAGGGTTGTTTATGCTCTGGCCCCTTCCTCCTGGCTTCTCTGCGTCCATCAGCATCCCCAGAGTGTGCCTGGGTGTCTGACCATTTATACTCTTTGGAAGAGTTGATTGGAGTCGGGTGTCAGTAGTTGTCCCTCCCTGCCTGACTGAATTATCGGGACAACATAGAGAAAGCACATAGGAATCCATTGCCCATTGATTCATATGGGTATTCCCTATGACTCCCATCTGCCTCTTCTCTGTCCCAGTAGTTTGACTTCTAGAATGGAAGTACAGATTGTGGGAGTTGTAGGTTTTCTTGGAAGTCATGGGAAAACCGTGTAGGTTTTCAGGATGAAGCGGGTAAATATATTCTGATAGGTGAATGGATTTTCTATTGTGTTTTACTTTCCCTGGTTGTTTTATCCCTTTTCCTTACAGAAGGGTACTGGGCTATGGTGGGACTCTGCTGACATTATCCCATGACAACTGAGCGGACGTCGGGTAGGGGTGTATCGGAAGCGGAGAAATACCATGTCTCGCCCGAGGGCATGTCTCCCATAGACCCCAAGGACCCCCCTGCCTCAGTGATCCTCCCTCGCTCGTCCTCTCCCAGGGTTGGGGATCCAAGAGTGATCCCTCCCCTGGCCACCTGAACAAAGGATCCCCGGAAAAGCCTGGGAGAAATGCCTCAGGTTTCTATATAGCATTCGCTTTCGCCTCACGACAGGCCTGTGAAACTGAAACAAAAGGTCGGTTCGGACACAGCATATAAAAAGGCCATCCTTTCGCGCGCCGAAGAAAAGGCACAAAAGGTGTTTCGGCGTCCCCCAAGAGAACGCCGAAAATGCAGGAGCTAATTGAGAAACATGACAGTGCTTCCCTGCTTAAAGCAAGGTCGCTGAAAAAATTGCTAATTTCGTCAACTTTGGCCTTGAAAAACACACAGGCTGCATTTCCCCCCCTTTAGACGCTCTCTCGGGGGCTATGCACCACAAAGATCAATCTCCCTCCCAGGCCACCCCTACCATGTCAGGTTTCCCACCTTCATGTGACTATACACATGAGCAGTTCAATAAACTTTCAACCCTTAAAGGTGCCACTCAGCCAGGGGCCTCGGCACAGCAGCCCACTGCCAAAAAGTCTTGTCTTGAGCCACAGCTTAGCACCTCTGCTCTAGGCACCCCAGCCTCGACCTACCAAAACCCCTCTCTGGACTTGTATTATGACGACCCCTCAGTGTGACATGACCCAGGGTCTCAAGGGGACCTTTATAGTCAAGACCAAGACCAATTTTATGGTGACGACATTTACGTGATCCAGTCGACGGACTACCAGGGCCAGCCGGTAGCAGATTCGCCCGTTGATAATCAACTTCAACTACAATGCAATGAACTGCTACTAAAGGCGGCACAACACTTTGATATCGACGCTCAGGAGGAACAGGTCGACAAGGACTTTCTGGAAGACATTCTGGGGGACAATAGGTCCGCCACCCACTTTATTCCTCTCCTTCCCTCTGTCCAAAGACGCGTCCATCCCTACTGGCGCCTTGTCTGACAAGAGCGGTCAATCCCAGAATAGAGAAACTATTCAGACCGGCACCCAATGACCCCCTATATATTAGGGTCAGCTTAAACCAGATTCCTTAGTGGTCGCCACCACCAGAAAGAAGGCAGGCACTCCCCTGGTGTCAGCAGAGGGCCTTGCCAGAAAAGGAAAGCAAAGAAATATATACTTTTGGGAGAACGGTTGCCTCCTCTGCAACATCTACCAGACCAGAATCGCCGACAACACTACGCTTTTAGCTAGTTATGGCTGCTACAAATGGGATGACCTGGAATGTCAAATCGAAGCCGTCCCAGAACCCCTAAAGGCTGTTAAAAACTATCTCTGAAGGCAAGCAGATATCATACTGTATCCTGAAAAGTAACCCTGACGCGGCAAATAATGCAGGACGCATCATAGCAGAGGATATGCTCATCAAGCACCACGCCTGGCTCAGACAATCAGGGTTTAATTTGGAGACTTGGGCAACCCTCTTAAACATGCCGATGGGGCCAAATGTGTTATTCAGGAACGCCGTTGAAGACACCCTTAAGAGTGCTAAGGGGGAATACGATACTCTCAAATCCCTTGGACAGTTGACAAACAAGCCCTATGTTCAACGGGGCTCCTCAAACTCTAGGAGATTTCGGGGTCACAGTACTCAACATTCCTCAGGCTACACTCAGGGCGGACAGTCCTCGTCTTGGGGCCAATTGCAAGGTCAAGGTTCCTCTTCCAATTTTCAAAGAAGAAATAAAAGAAGCAGAACCTCACCTGGCAGTGGCTTCACCCCTCCCAAACAATGACAAACCGCTTCAGGCCCCCTCCCATGCCACTCCAGTAGGATGCCGAATTTCACACTTCACCCACGCATGGGAGGGGACAACATTGGACAAGTGGGGCATGTATCGAGTTAGTACAAAAACCACCCCACCGCCCGCCAAGAAACAGAAAAATATCAACAGAAGAAAGACGCATAAGAAGTAAAGGCACTGCTGGAGAAAGACGCCATAAAGATCTTCCCAGCAAACCAGGTAAACAAGGCTATTTATTGAACATACTTTCTTGTGACAAAGAAAGACCTTTCCATGCGCCCAGCATTAGATCTGCGGCCTGCAAACAAATATGTCAAACCCCAAAGGTTTCGCATGACCCCGCTCCAATAGGTAATCCCATTCCTAAAACGGGGCGACTACATGGCAACATTGAATATGAAAGATGCATACTTTCATATTTCAATGCTCCCTACAGACAGAAACTCATATTAATTAGCTGGGCTACGCCGACAATATCGTTCTGCTTTGTCATACGCTGATGGGGCTAAAAAGATCATTAAATGCACTTCTGTCCTACTCAGAAAAACATGATTTAATGATTAATATGTCAAAAACAAAAGTTGTGTACTTTGGTAGGGAAAAAGAGTGCCCCCTGTTAGGACAGTTTTTCTGAAGCCCTACCATTGACTTCATCAAAACCATACAACTGAGACAGTACAAGGCTCCACTCCTAGTGTAAGGCTGCACCACCTGAGTTCAGGGTAGTGTAGACGGGGCAGCCAGGCTTATCTTTGTAGGGGGAGAGGGCCGTAGAATCAGTACAAAGAAATTGTAATACAAATGGTTCAAAGAAACTCTATGTATTGTAAACAATAAATGGTTTATTTAAATACAAGTAGGCCCAGATGGGGGGAAATGAGTACTATCACATTTATAATGTTAGGCAAGATTATGTGCAGTACCCCGTGGGAGACTACAGCAACCTTGTCCAGCTGGCAATAGGTAACCCAACCTTTGGGTTAAGTCTGTACTACACAAGTTGGTAATGTGACTGAGCAGCCAGGCCCATCTCAAGAGGGGTAAATGTGAGCTGTATAGCTGTATCAATGAAATTCGCATTTACTAGTAACCAAGTAACACTTATACTCAAGTTTTCTGTTATAAATAGTTATTTATTTAACATCAATTTTTAATTGAGTATTCTTTAAAAAGGGCAATTTATGTAACAATCAAATATACTTTAAAATACTTTTCAGGATCAGCACACATTTAGTGGATACTCTTTAGGTATGCTTTTTACACACTTCCTACACCCAGGGGTGACTTCATTCACTAGGACAAATATGGCATTAATATATCACTAGTTATACTTTGCAGATTCTGAGGTTTCAGAAAGGAAGGAAAAAGGTTAAACAGGCTCCCAGGGCATGTGAGTATACTTAAGTCTTCCAATGAAGTCTAGACAAGCCTTTCCCAGCAATAACAGTCTAAAACAAGTTACCACTTATGAGGGACAGAAATGTCAGTCAATGGACTAAAAGAGTCTGCAGGGAGCCAGGACAGCCACAGTCAATTGGAGCACAGTTTTTAGGGAGAATTCTCATAAATGTTCATAAATGTGCTAATTCCCTTCACTTTAGAGACCCCCAGCAACTTTGCAGGATTTTGAGGACTTGATCTTTTTACCTAGAGAGAGTGTGAGACTTTTTTCCCACTCTGTCATGTATTTTGATGTGTGTTTTACTCTTGTGTTCTTTGATTATGGAGTTTTAGACAACTCAATGGGCATCATCTTTTCATTTGTGTCACACAGCACCCTCAGTGCAGTGACACAGGGAAGCCTTTTAGGCTGTCCCAAGGTTTAAATACCTCCTCTGGGATAAACTACTGTTTCCCAGAGAAAGTAAAGTGAAATTGACTTTACTAGTCCTTTCAAAATTCCTAGACCCAGCACACCCTATCTTACAATAGAGTGCTGGAGGGGTTACTTAGTATCCCCTATGTCTAGAAACTCATGTAGAAGTCAAATGCTACCCTTTCCTCTCGAAATGGCTGGTGGCAGTGGTTTTACAATGAACTACCATGATTTTTCCCGACCGCGAACAACGGTAGCGTTAAATCGCAGGAGTCTTGTTTATCAAGATGACGCCTGAGCTCCTTTTTTAAACGGGTCCTGGTCTTCTTTTTTGACATTTCTTTTTGGAAAGGTACTTCTAGAGTTTGTCTCTGTGCGCCAAACCATGTTTGGTTCTGTGCTTAGTCTCCTAGGAGACCCAAATGCACTCTGGCATGATTGGCTGGCTGACTGTCCGCAAAGGACAGCCACCCTGCTGGGTGAGTGGCAGCTAGGCTGGAATGAATGGAAGAAAACTGTTTAAAAGGCAAGTCTCTTGGCTTGGAAGGCAGAGTCGACCACTGGAATGAAAAAACCGAAGACGAGCTGGAAGAGGACGGCTGCTGCAACTCCTGGACCGTTGGTTTGCCCAGTGAAGCCCTGCTGCAGGTCCAAATCGCCAAGTTCATCTCGACAGAGAAGCCCTTAAAGGACGACTTGTGCCTTTTTAGTTGGTGGGACCAATCAACTCGTAAGCCACCTGGATACCATTCTCGAAGCTGGTTGTATTTTCCTCAGCGTGCTGCAGGAAACCAAATAGTCAGGGAGAAGGACACCAGTTTGTGTGCTTGACTACAGCTACCGGAATCGAAATTTGCCAGTTTGCCAGCTTTGTGACCAGTCCCCGTGCAGTGCAGGAGTCCCCCGACATCCTCCCTCCTGTCCCCATGCCTGAGGCTCAGGAACAGCGAGATCTGCAGGAACTGCCACGAACAGAAGTCTTCAGCTGCATCTTTTTCTTCAATATAAGGTACTGTGAAAACCCGACCGAGAGAACTTGCCTCTCACTGCAAAAGTGCATGAAATTTTTGCAACTTGCAGGCCTAGTTAGCTTGTGACCCGACATGTTAATCTTTCTTCTATGAACTACTTCTGAGAACCGTGGCAAAGACTTTTCCGTTTAACTACCAGAACCGTTTTTACTGATACAAGACTCTAGCCCATTGACTTTGGCCTACCTATTGGACCAACTCATCTGGTGAACTCAAACTATTTGCACTGTTTTAGAATAACTCTACTATTCGTTTTATTAACTTATGCCTTTTGGCTCCTACTTCAAATGCTCTGAATGCCATTTTGCTCCTCCTTCAAAGTAGTTTAAATGCCTCAGACCCGGTTAGTGTGAAGTACTGTAGAATATTTTTGTGTGATATTGATTGCCTCCTTTTAGTGAATGTTTTCTAACTGACTGTGCAATAAATTAATAAGTGTTTTACCAAGAAACCTTGAGTATAGGAGTCTATTTGAATACTTGTGATTGTAGACATCTGTGTAACACCCTTAGAGCTCACATTCCCTCTTGAGATAAGCCTGATTACTCATCAGCGCTAGCACAAAACTGTGTAGTACAGACTTATACCAAAGGTTGGTTTTGCTTACACCTGTAGTCTTAGTTGTGTGTAGTGGTCCCAAAGGGTACTGCATACAAACTCTGCCTAACAGTCTATGGAGCTGAGGCACTTCTAGATAATAAAGGTCGTGCACAAAAGTTAGAGAGTTTGTAGAAATCACTTGGAGGGTCACAAGCGGTTAAACCTGTGAAAAGTAGAGTTAGGACCTACTCTAAAAAGTAAGCTAATGCAAGTCTCAACTGAGAAGAGCACAGCTAAAGAGGCAATGAGGTAAGTACCCCAAGTCTCAACAATACGTTTGGTTTGAAGAAGAGTGGTCCAGCTGGATTCTGTTCTTTTGCAGCTGTGCAGTCCCTGGGTTCCTGAGCCTCGGTTGTGGGGACAAGAGGGAGGACGTCTGGAGGGCTCCTGCGGCAGCAATTTCCGTTGGCAGCTATGGGCTCTTTTCGGTTCAGCAGCACTTTGTGGTTTCAGCGCTCGGTAAACAGCACCACCATGGATCTCAGATACCGGTTGGGCTTCCTTCACTCCTTGGGTCCTGCACTCTGGCGAGTGCACTAAGCTCGGGTCGTCCTGCTTCTGGAGTGTCCTTCTGAGATTCCTGAAGCGTCTGGCTGGATTTTAGACTTTGCACTCGACTACAGATATCTCGACCCCTGGCACTCAGTTCCTGCAGCAGCAAAGAAGTGCAGCAGGTTGGGGAAGATGGTCCAGTGGAGTTTGTCTCGGGGTTAGTTGGTCCCACTATCCCAAGGGAAGAGGTTGTCCCTTCCGGAGCTTCTCTTGTCGATTTTAGAAAAAGGAATTTCAGCAGGGCTTCACCCGGCAATTCAAAAGTCAGGAGGATGCAGCAAGCTTCGTTCACGGTTTCTTCGTTGGGTGTTTCTTCCAGTGTTCGACTCTGCCTCTAGTCCCAAAACCCTCGCCTTTTAAGCAGTTTTCTCCCATTCATGCACATTCTAGGCTGTCAGGACAGCCAGCCAATCAGGACTGGTTGCATTCAGGCATTCCTAGAGAAAAAGGACAGGGGAGTTTCTGGAACCTCCCTCACATCCTGCCTTTTAAGACACACTGGAGCCAGAGGCGGGCTTCAGGGCTGAAGCCCGCCGAAGGCAAAATGAACAAAGGGCTCAAACCTGGCTCAACGCGTGGAGTAAAACCCTAGAAAGACCTCACAAACAGGTGAAAAAAGAAGACCACAGCCATTTTGACAAAATGGTCACCCATGAGTGCTATACTGCAGCTGAGGATTCAGCCCGATACAGAAAAGCACAATGGTAGGAATATTAATCCACTGCCACCAGCCATTAATTGTAGTGAGGGTAACAAAAAAATGTTACATGAGAAAGCAGACAAAGGGGATACGAAGTAACTCCCCAGCACTCCACATAGGATGGTGTGTGCTGGGTCTACAAAGAGAAAAAGGTAAGTAAAGGCAATTTCACTTTACTACTCTCTTGGAAACAGTAGTTTGTCCAAGAGAAGGTATTTAAACCTTAAGAGAAATCCAAAGGACTTCTCTGTGACACCGCACTGAAGGTGCTGTGTGTCACAATACAAAAAGATGATGCCTATGGAGTTTGTCAGACTCCAAAACCAAAAGAAACAGCCCAAATCAGATACAAATACTTGAGGGGGGGGGGGAGAAAAAGGTCTCCCTCCCTCCAGGATAAAAATGAAAAGTCTTAAAGTCCAGCAAAAGAGCTGGGGTTCTCTAAGGTAGGAGGAAATTAGCATAAAAATGAGAATTCTCCCTAACACTTGCCACCCAGCTGCTATAACCATCTTAACCACCCACTTGCTAAGGGTTGACTCTGATTGAAAGCCGCACTACTCACCACATCATACCTGCATATGTACCAACCATGACAACCGTTGTGCTAACTGCATTATCCTTATAGCATGTCCTGTGTATGCATCTGGCAACAAGTGGTGTAGCCTTGCCAGACTGTGTTAGGCACCTTACTCTGACCTATATATGCATCCTGATGTAGCTCCCCGTAACGAGGCGTAGCATTGCCAGACTATGTACCGTACTCTGACCTATATATGCTTCCTGAAGTAGCTCCCCGTAACATGAGTAGCTCTGCCAGATTGTATTTATTCACGTACCGTAGTATTTTATGCACATTCTGCACCTAGCGCCTAGATGTGCACTGTAATAAATGCGAAATAAATAAAATAAAAAAATAAGGGCAATTCCTGAAACTAGCAGGCATTTGCTGTTATAATGCAATACACTGATAAATTTAAGCACGTTTTATATGAACAGATTTGTGCATCTTTTATCGATACTGATGGTTTTTGTATGTGCTCGCTTAGCAGATAACCAGGTGTCCTTGGCCAAAGTTTCAATGACATTTTGGCTCATAATTGTAAATATAATATTTATCTGCTAAATGTAAATTGCTGTTGAGATTTGTATGTGTGTAAAATTTATTTTTATCAATTAAAAATGCACTTACTGTTTTTTTAAAGCGTTTGTTCTGACCTACTTAGTTTCTCTCTTAAGGTTATTTACACATGTGAAAATATGGGAAGTCCATTAAGTGTTTTTGACTAGGCTAAGTGCTTTACATTGTGGCAAGTGAGAAACCCTGCTCCAGGGGTGCAGGTAGGAATTGAGAGCCAAACCTATCCTGGAGGGAAAATGTAGGCATGAGGGCCCCAATAACTGTTCCCCTCCCTCCCCCTTTGTGCCAGCATGCTACTTTGTAGACCATTATCTCTGCTATACCTCATGGTTCAGATGCTGGCCAGTGTTTGATTTCACTTTCAGAGAGCGCCCAAATCAACACAAAAGAATAATATGGAAGGCCAAGCAAGAGACCATCATGCCCCATGCATCGAACAAAAAGGAAGAGCAGCAAATAACATGTACAGGCCCTGCAGCAGAGAGGGAGGAACAATGGGTGCTCTGGGGGCAGGGGGAGGAGGGAGTTGGATTGTTTTTGAGACGAGTGAGAAGGTTAATGTAAGGAGTGAATGTGAAAAGTCTGGTACAAGGTGAAAAGAGGGGTATCTGAGTAGAGTAATGGGTGATTTGGAAGGATAGTAGTAGTTTCTGAGAGGTGAAGTAATATCAAAGGGTGGAGATGAGCTGGGAGGAGTGAAACATTGGAGAGACGGCCAAGTCGTGAGAGGAGGGGTGTAGTAGTGAGAGCAGAAGAGAAGAGGGGACTGTGCGTGTGGGTGAACCAGCCTGAATACAATGGAGAAAATGCAAGATGCTATCCCAAACCACTATTAAAACACTAACTTGTTTTAGAGTAGGGACAGTTAGGAAGTCTCTGAAGAAGTTTATATAGCCTGCATTTAGGGAGACATCTCTAGTTTAAGACTGGGACGAAACAGTAGGGGCTAACCGCTTGGTATCAATAACCGGGGTTATTGATGCCTACGTTAGTGAGGAGGTGCCATGGCAAGCGAGAGACACCCAGGGCCCACAACATTGTAAATAAATAGCCTTAAACGGTCCTCAAGATTCAGATTGATTCTTGTGCTCTGTTTTCTGAATGTTTCAATAAATAGTTCAAATAGGTTAATGGCGGTTGGTTTGTGCTTTTAAAAGCAAATCATTGTGTGGGACTACCATAGTCTTTGTAATTTAATTGTAAATTCTTCTTCAAACAGAAATTCTTCTTAACAAATCATTTATTTTGTTCACCACGGTATTTTGGCATGGTCTTAATATTACATTTTGCTTTTAGGTACTCCGGGACAGTCTGTTTCTGTATCCACAAAAGTTGGGAATCCAGTGTCACTGGCCAGTCAAAGATTCACTGTACAGATTCCATCCTCTCAAACATCGATCAAATCCGGTAAAAGCTTGTTTTTTTGGCCTAATGGAAAATCTAAAATGATTGTTGGAAAGAATTAGCTTTAAAAAACTTAACAAGCTGTTATAAATAAAGCAAGGAAGTTTGTGTTTTTCAAAGTACCCCAGCATATCTGTTTCAGGGTTCGACGTTGCCAGGAGCTGGGAGCTATTTAGCTCCTGGTTATAGCCAAGGGCAGCCTAGTTAGCTTGAAACCAAAACCTAACAGGAGCTACTTGCGACTGCCCAGGTAAATGGTGCCATACAAACATAGCTATGTGATATTAGCTCTATAGGATTGGGAATGCGTAAGGACACACATAAGGGACACAAAACATATTGGATGATCTAATGGAGAAAAAGTTAATTTTCAACTTGCACACAAGTAAGAGCTGCTGTGCTAGCTTCTGGTTCCCGAGACATAGCTACTGCATAGATACCCTAGAGCTGCTTTGTGCTCCTGGTCAATGCATGCTCATTTCGACCGCTGCTGTTTTTTTCCAGCTCCTTTTTGATGTTTGTTAGGGAGAATTCTGAGAAATGTGCTAAATGCTCTCTATCTTAGAGACCCCCAGCACATTTGCTGGACTCTAGGACTTTTTGATTTTTAACCTGGAAAGAATTAGACATTTTTCCCACTCTCATGTATTTGTTTGGTGTTTTTTTACATTGTGACACATAGCCCCTTCAGTGCAGTGACACCGGGACGTCTTTCAGATTTCCCAAAGGTTTAAAAACCTTCTCTTGGATAAGCTACTGTTTCCAAGAGCAGTGAGGTGAAATTGACTCTACTTACATTGTAACTTTCTAAACCCAGCACACGCTATCTTACAATAGGGTGTTGGAGGGGTCACTTAGTATCCCCTTTATCTAGTTTCTCATGTAACATTTTTATGTTACCCTTTCTACAATTAATGGCTGGTGGCAGTGGTTTAGTTTTAACTACCATTGTGTGTTTTTACTGTGGGCTGCAATTGCAGCCTTGGTAAAGCAGCCATGGGTACCCGGTTTGTCAAAATGGCCCTGTTCTTCTTTTTTCGCCATTTCTTGTTGGAAAGGTTCTTCTTGAGATTTATTCTGCACGCCAAACCAGGTTAGGTCCCTTTGTTCATTTTGTCTTTGGCGGGATTCACGAGTGAAGGCCGCCTCTGGCTCCAGTATGTCTGCCAGGGGTAGGAAGTCAGGGAGGTGCCCGAAGCTCCCTGTGCTTAATCCCCTTGGTTACAGGAATGCATCCAAAGGTGATTGGACAGCTGGCTGTCTGGCAAGGACAGCCACCCTGCTGTGTGACTGACAGCTTGGCTGGAATGAAAGGGAGAAACCTGCATAAAAGGCAAGGCTTTTTGGCTTGGAAGGCAGAGCCGACCACTGGACGAATGAATCCGAAGAAGAACTTCGAATAGACGCCTGCTGAGACTCCTGGACTGTTGTTTTACCCGGTGAAGCCCTTCTGCTGCTCTGATGCTCCGAATTTGCATCGACTAGAGAAGCCCTGCAAGGACCAACTTCTCCCCTTGAGTTGGTGGGACCAATCAACTCCAAAGTGAACTCGTCTGGACATCCTCTCGGATCTGGTTGTACTTCCTTGCTGCTGCAGGAACTGAAGTGCCAGGGACAGGAACACCAGATTGGAGTGCATCAATTTTAAGTCAGACCCGAGCTGCTGGAAGATCCTCCGGACTCATAGTAAGCAGGAATAACCAAGCCTCAGCCACCTCAACAGAATGCTGGACCGCAGATGCGAGGAAAGTCCAAAGTGGTATCTGAGAGTCCGCGCCAGTGCTATTTGCTGAGACGCGAGGAGCTGAAACCGCGAAGTGCAGCTGAATAGAAGTTTGTTCTTTTCTGTCGTCGACTGCTCTGTTGTGTTGCAGAAGTCCCCAGACGTCCTCCCTCTTGTCCCACAACTGAGGCGCAGGAACAACAGGATCTGCAGAGCCACACATGAACAGAAGCAAGCTGGAACCATTTCTTCTAACTAAAGGTACTGTACATTCTGAGAATTTACCTCTTGTGTAGCCTTACTTGATCTCAGTTGTGACATGTCTTGTTTGCTTCTGTAGAGTTGCTACAGCTTCTTTACCTCACAAGCCTAATCAGCTTGTGGCCCTACATTGATTCTACTTTTTCTACAAAGACTTCTAAAACATTGTGCAAGACTTTTACTTACCTGCAAGAAGTGCTTCAGCTCACTTAGACTTTTGCCCAATTGACTTTGGCCTAGCCTGGCTTCTTGAATGGCTATTCTCTCCTCTGATTGTGTGTTTTTAACTTTCCTTCCAGGAAAGGGGTAACCTGCTCTGCATTGGGGGGTGCAAAAGTACTTACCTGCTTCCGGATATTTGTGCAATCTCTTGTTTTATTCTAATAACCCTTTTCTTTGACATGCTTGTTAGTATTGCTCTTAATGCAACAGTGATATATTAATGTCCAGAGTGTCCTAGCTATTTAAGTTACCTGAGGGTGTAGGCACTGTCTGTGTGCCATCACACATGGGTATTTGCCGATTTAGAGAAACTGAGTGTGTGTATTTTGGGAGTGTATTTGTGTGTTACTATTATAATTGCCCCTTCTGAAGAAGGCTTATTCAAACTGACTGTTAAATAAATTAATAATTGTTTAATCAAGAAACCTTGTTTGTAAGTGTTTATTTGGATACTTGTCACTGTGAATCTCTGTGCAACTCTCCTACTATTCACAATGACCCCTCTTGAGATCAGCCTGGCTGCTCAATCACGCTACCAACCTGTGTAGTACAGATTTATACCAAAGGTTGGGTTCCTATTGCCAGGAGGTTAGGGTTGTTGTAGTGCACCCAAAGGGTACTGCATACAAACTTGCCTGACAATTTATTTTCGGGGGAGGCCCTTATCTGTTTCTCTAAATTTATTGGGTTGGTCCCTATGGATACTAGTGCAGGGAAAGTGTCTCCCTTTGTTTTTAACCTATTATTGTAGCTTGAGATGCCTTCACTGTGTCCCTTTAATATTTCTTTAAGTAACATCCCATTTACTTTTGGGATGTTTTTTGAACAGGCTGGAAGCAGTGAACTGGTTTGCATAATTTCCTCTCCTTTGGTTTTTTTTTTTTTTTTACCGCAATGATGTTTCTAGGGAGCTTGCTCTTAGTCTCTGCTCAAGAAGAAGAGTAAAGTGAACCTCTCCCTGATCTTCCTAGGGTACACCCTTCAGATGGGTCTTTAGAAGGAGTAATACTCTTCTAATTTGACTCTGGGCCAGCAGAGGGAGTGCAAAGCTCTGTTAACTCAGTTTTCCCCTCTGTTTTCACTAACACCAGTCGTGACTCCTTGGAGCTAGCATGATATAGATACCAGTGATAGTTTCCCCTGTGAAGAGCAGGGGGCACAGGGTGTCAGATAATGTGAGGAATCCCATAAAGGCAGAGGTCAATAAAATGCTTGACCTTGGAGTAATAGAACACTCCAGCAGTGCATGGTCTAGTTGTTGTACTGCTGCCAACGGCAGGATCTAAAGAACGTAGATTATGTGCGGACTGCAGGGGCTTGAATGCAGTCACCAAGACCAAGTTCTTCAATACATTCGACTTGACCTCATGGAATTGCAAATAGCAATGATGGTCTGTGCCAATGAGAAAACTGCTTCTTCTATCCCAGAAGGTCTCTGCTAGTTTAGAGTGATGCCTTTTGGGCTGAAACATGCACCTGCCACCTTCCAAAGGTTGGTAAATCTTGGATGACATTGCATTCCTTAATCCTACTTGGGAGGAACATCTTTCCCATCTTGCTCAAGTGTTGCAGGCCCTTCAGAAGGCTAATCCGACCATCAAGGCAAGCATGTGCTAAGTTGGTCAGGGCAAAGTTGTCTACCTTGGACATGAGGTAGGAGGGCATGAAATAAAGCCCTTTTTAGGCAAGATTGTATGCAGTACCCTTTTGGGTGCACTACAACAACCCTGACCACCTGGCAATAGGAACGACCCTTTGGTATAAGTCTGTACTACACAGGTTGGTAGCGTGTTGAGCAGCCAGGCTTATCTCAAAAGGGGTCAATGTGAGCTCTAGGGCAGTTACACAGAGGTTCACAGTGGCAAGTATTCAAATAAACTCTTACACACAAGGTTTCTTGATTAAACAATTATTAATTTAACAGTCACAGTAAGCCTTTTTCAGAAGGGGGCAATATAATAGTAACACACAAATACACTCCAAAATACACACTCAATATTTGTAAATCAGTAAGTACCCTTTTGGGATGGCCCACAGACACTACATACACCCTCAGGTGACTTCAATAGTTAGGGTGCTGGGGACATTAATATATCACTGTTGCATTTAGAAAACCTTGTATAGAAGTGTCAAAGAAAAGAGGTTTCAGAATAAGACAAAGATTCACACAATTATTCTTAAGCAGGTAAGCACTTTCAATACAACCCCCCAATGCAGTTAACCCCTTCCTGGGAGGAAGACACACTACATGAGCAGAGGAGAGAAGAGTAATTCAGGGAGCCAGGCTAGCCAATGTTAAGTTAGCAAAAGTCAAGGTGAACTGAAGCACTTCTTACAGGTAAGTAGAAAGTCTTGCACAATGGTTTAGAAGTATTTGTAGCATAGAAGAAATTAAAGATGGGCCACAGGATGATTATGCTTGTGAAGTAAAGAAGCTGGCAGCGACTTCACAGAGTAACCAAGACAAGTCTCCAACAAGAGGTACGTTCTCTTAGACTGGTACAGTACCTTTTAGTGTGAAGAAAAGTGCAGCATGATGACTTCTGTTCCTGTACAGCTCTGCAGATCCTGGTGTTCCTGGGCCTCAGTCCTGGGGACAAGAGGGAGGACTTCTGGGGACTCCTGCATTACAATGGGACGGTAACCGACCTCAACTGGCAATCTTCAGACAAGTAACACTCTGGTGTTTCAGCTCCTTGTTTCTACCGCAAATAGCACCACTGCGGTTTCTGGCTGTCAAGTTGAGCTTTCCTTGCATCTGGGGTCCAGCACTCTGTTGAGGTGGCTCAGGCTCGGTCAGTCCTACTTCCTGGGAGTCCGGAGGATCTTCCTGGAGCTCTTGGCCAGCTTAAAAGCAATGCACACGATCTGGTGATCCTCTCCCTGGATATTTGTTTCCAGCAGCAACTGCAGTGGAATTTCAACCAGCTCCGAGAGGATGTCCAGGTGGCTTACTTTGGAGTTGATTGGTCCCACCAACTCAAGGGGAGAAGTCGTCCTTGTAGGGCTTCTCTAGTCGAAACGAAATTGGAGTTTCAGCACAGCAGCAGGGCTTCACCGGGCAAACCAACGGTGCAGGAGTTGTAGCAGGCGTCTATTCCAAGTTCTTCTTCGGATACCTTCGTCCAGTGGTCGACTCTGCCTTCCAAGCCAAAAGCCTCGCCTTTTATGCAGGTTTCTCCCATTCATTCCAGCCTAGCTGTCAGTCACCCAGCTGGGTGGCTGTCCTTGCTGGACAGCCAGCCGGCCAATCACCTAAGAGTGCATTTCTGTCTCCTAGGAGAATAAGCACAGGGAGTTTTGGGCACCTCCCTGACTTCCTGCCCCTGCCAGACACCCTGGAGCCAGAGGCGGGCTTCACTCGTGAATCCCGCCAAGGGCAAAGCAAACAAAGGGACCAAACCTGGTTTGGCGTGCAGAGTAAATCTCAAGAAGGACCTTTCCAAGAAGAAATGTTGAAAAAAAAGAAGGTTGTTAGGCAGAGTTTGTATGCAGTACCCTTTGGGACCACTACACACAACTAAGACTACAGGTGTCGGCAAAACCAACCTTTGGTATAAGTCTGTACTACAGTTTTGTGGTAGTGCTGCTGAGCAGTCAGGCTTATCTCAAGAGAGCATGTGAGCTGTAAAGGATGTTACATAGAGGTCTATAATTACGTATTCAGGTAGACACTTATACTCAAAGTTTCTTGGTAAAACACATATTAATTTATTACACAGTGAGCTAGAAAAAATTCACTAGAAGTAGGCAATCTATACCACACATAAATATACTTCGGTACTTCACAATATCAGGTTCTGATGCATTTAAACTACTTTGAAGGAGGAGCAAAATGGCATTCTGAGCATTTGAAGTAGGAGCAAAAAGGCATAAGTTAATGAAAACGGATATTACAGTTACTCTTAAACAGTGCTAATAGTTTAGTTCACCAGAGGAGCTGATGCAATGCAATAGGTTAGGCCAAAGTTAATGGGCTAAAGTCTTGTATAGGATAAAGTAGTTCTGGAGTTTAAACGGAGAAGTAGTTTGTAAAAGAAAGATTCATATGTCGGGGCACAAGCTGACTAGGCCTGCAAGTTGCCAAAGTTTCAAGCACTTTTGCAGTGAGAGATAAGTTCTCTCAGTCAGGTTTTCACAGTACCTTCCAGTGAAGAAAAAGATGCAGCTGAAGATGTCGGTTCCTGGCAGTTCCTGCAGATCTCCCTGTTCCTGAGTCTTCGTCGTGGGGACAGGAGGGAGGATGTCGGGGGGGACTCCTGCACTGCACAGGACTGGTCAAAAAGCTGGCAAAAGCAAATCTTCGATTCCGGTAGCTGTCGTCAAGCACGCAAACTGGTGTCCTTCTCCCTGGCTATTCGGTTTCCTGGCGCACTCTGAGGAAAATACAACAAGCTCTGAGAATGGTATCCAGGTGGCTTATGAGTTGGTTGGTCCCACCAACTTAAAGGGAGAAGTCGTCCTTGAAGGGCTTCTCTGTCGAGATGAACCTGGCGATTCGGACCTGCAGCAGGGCTTCACCGGGCAAACCAACGGTCCAGGAGTTGCAGCAGCCGTCCTCTTCCTGCTCGTTTTCGGTTCTTTCGTTCCGACTCTGCCTTCCAAGCCAAGAGACACGCGTTTTAAAATGTTTTCTCCCATTCATTCCAGCCTAGCTGCCACTCACCCGGCAGGGTGGCTGTCCTTGCCGGACAGCCAGCCCATCACGCCAGAGTCCATTTGGGTCTCCTAGGAGACTAAGCGCAGGGAGTTTTGGGCACCTCCCTCGCTTCCTACCCCTGCCAGACACCCTGGAGCCTGAGGCGGTCTTCAGTCCTGAAGGCCGCCAAAGGCGTAGAAGCAAAGGGGCCAAACCTGGTTTGGCACACACAGACCAACTCTAGAAGGACCTTTCCAAAAAGAAATGGCGAAAAAAGAAGACCGGGACCCGTTTAAACAAAGGATGTCCAGACACCATCTTGAAAAACATGGCGCCCGCGATTTAACGCTACTGGTGTTCGCAGTCGGGAAAAATCATGGTAGTTGGTTGTAAAACCACTGCCACCAGCCATTTCGAGAGGAAAGGGTAGCATTTGACTGCTACATGAGTATCTAGACATAGGGGATACTAAGTAACCCCTCCAGCACTCTATTGTAAAATAGGGTGTGCTGGGTCTAGGAATTTGGAAAGACGTCAATTTCACCCTACTTTCTCTGGGAAACAGTAGTTTATCCCAGAGAAGGTATTTAAACCTTGGGAAAACCTGAAAAGGTTTCCCTGTGCCACTGCACTGAGAGTGCTGTGTGACACACATGAAAAGATGATGCCTATGGAGTTGTCTAAAACTCCATAACCAATGAAAACACCAGAGTAAAACACACAGAAGGAAAAGTTCACAATCCCAAAGTTTAGCGAAAGAGCTAGAGGGCTCTAAGGTGGGAGGAATTGGCACATTTATGAGAATTCTTCCTAACAGGGGCCATTTTGACAAAAATGCAAAGGCAGCCCGCGGTAAAATCACACCATGGTAGTTAAAAGTAAGGTAGTGTGTGCTTTGTCTAGAAAGTTACAAATGTAAATAAATTCACTTTCGCTTCACTGCTCTTGGAAACAGTAGTTTATCCAAGACAAGGTATTTAAACCTTTGGGAAATCTGAAAGACTTCCCTGTGCCACTGCAGTGAAGGTGCTGTGTGACACAATGTAAATGATGATGCCTATGGAGTTTGTCAGATTCCACAACCAAAAGAATCACAGGGTTCAAAATCACATTAAAAATATATGAGAGTGTGGGAAAAAGTGGCAGACTGGGAGACCCCCTAGTACGCAGACCCAAGCGAGAGCCTTCCTATGCCTCACAGGATACAACAGAAACGTAATTGCTGACTATGGAACAATAGCAGAACCACTGATTACTATCTCTTCTCCCAAGTATCCTAAAGAGGTAAAATGGACAGAAGAATGCCAGAAGGCTTTTCAGGGGCAGAGCGATGCCTTGTGCGAAGCTCCAGTGCTGAGAGCTCGAGATTACACTCAGGCCTTACTTGTACAAACTGATGCTTCCAACACAGGTATTGGGGCAGTCTTCAGCCAAATAGATGGTAAAGGCAGCGAGCACCCCATCTGTTTCATCAGCAAAAAACTAAAATATAGTGAAAAGAGGTGGGCAACAATAGAACATTAATGTTTTGCCATAGTGTGGTCATTGAAGAAGTTTAGACCATACTTGTATGGGACTACTTTCAGGATTCAAACTTTCCACCAACCTCTGAGATGGCTGATGCAGTTGAAGGGGGGAAATCATAAGCTGCTCAGGTGGGTCATGAGCCTGCAAGGCTTTGACCTCACCACAGAGCATTGGTCAAGGTCCCTACATACAAATGCCAATGGACTCTCCAGGAGGTTTGACTGACAGGAACCAGAAGTCCATCCAGGAGTGGATTAGATCCTCCTGTCACTTGTATGGGGAGGGGGAGCAGAGGGGGTGATGATTGTTAGGCAGAATTTCCATCTTGTGTCTAATTCTCCCCACTTACTGAGTCCCCCAGCACTTGTTGCTGGTCTATTGGGTTTAGTATGACTCTCCTGAGTGAGTGGGAACCTTTTTCCTGCAGAAGGTTTTACTTCACTCCAGAAAGTCAGGTCAGGATTGAAAATAAAGTATAAAGAAAGGGTGTCTGATTAGAAGTGTATCGGAGGAAAGTAGCAACAAAAAAAAACTTTCTGAACCGGTTTTCACATACTGCTCTGGGTAAATCTAAACAAAGACAAGTTTTGGCAGGTGTGATGAATGTTCTCAAAGCCATCGATACATGCAATACTGAGATGGGTGTTCTCTCTTAAGCTTACTCTGTTTTTAATAGGTGATTCACAGGGACAAGGCGTTTTGAATTGGGATTGGTGTATAGTTGCAGATTTTCCATATTAGCTCATGGTTCATTACCACGTACACAGTGTCCTAAGAAAGGTCTGTCTGAGCCTGTGCCATAAGGGCGTGCTCATCATCAGAGTCTCTTGCAAGAGTCTAAATGTTCTTTATAAATCCCACCAGGATATGTAAATTTCTGCATTTGCCCAGGTGGCTTTTGTGATGCTGGAAATGCATTGGAGGGACATGGCCTCCATATCCTTGTCCTTTATTGCTTTATCATGTATGTCCTGTCTTTCCGCGCAGGTGTTCATGTTGGACTCCTGGCGGTGCGGTTCTTCCTCTTTTTGGTCATGGTGAACAGATCCTTGCGATACCATTATGGCACCCCTGGGTAGGGGTGCAACCCTGTACTCCTAGTGTATGTTTTTGGGCATCTGTGTGTGGCCCACAGAGCAGGGTATGGGCTGGTGGCAGCTCCATGCTGAATTTGACAGGTGCTCCGAGTATCCTCCATTTTGGGATACCCCGGCCCTGCCATGGGGATCAGTTAATTCCTGATGGGAAACAAGATGGCCCCTGAGGCATCTTGCTTTCTATCACCTGTTACTGTGTTTTCCCGAATGCCCGTTAAAGGCCTGACTCTGTCCCTTCCCCCTGACTGGCTGTTGGGTGAAAGTTCCATATATGGTATTTTGGGGAAGTTCAGGTCAGACTGACTGGAGCCTTCCCAATGACTGTATGTTGTGGGCACGCCCGTGGGGTGGGAACTGGGTGAATTGAGTGTGTGACGAATACGCATTTCATGTTATGAGTGTCTAGTATCTGGTGGTTGACACAATGACTGACACAGCCCTGCCCGAAACTTGTATGAATGCAGTGTGGAGTGCTGAATGGCAGAGTGCTTGTCCGAATCCACATTCCGTGTTGCGAGTGTCTGGATGGAGAAGAATGACCTGAATGCACTGTGAGCCTGATTGGCTACCCGACTGCCTGAATGCCCTTCTGAATGATTGGTTGCCTGAGTGTTACCCAGCAGAGTGAATGGGAGATCAACAGTATATCATGGGGCCTCTCACTGATCAAAATTGTTCAGAAGCTGAAGTTGATACTTGATGCTTAACCTTCAAGCCCGCTGGAAGAAGTATTGCTGCTGCTGTCCTTAGCTAATCTGAAAGCTGTGTGATGGTCAAGGAACTGATCCAAGAGAGGACCTGGCTAGGAGACCTCTTCCCGAGCTAAGAGGGACCATTGTGCACCAGCTGACCTTTGCCAAAGCTCCCTGGACGTCAGACCCTCGAAAGGCTGCCGACCGGAGAAAGGGAGCACTGCGGAATCACGAAGTGAAGCGCCCGGACATTCGACCGCCGTCGCCGACCGGAGCCGCAGTACTCCTTTGCCTAAGAACATTGAAACAAGGACTCCCTTGCTCATCATCGTCGGCCGCTTTAGTCCTCCTGGAGAAAGTCAAGGCCACTGACGACAGAGGAGAATCCACCCGCTGGTGGGCTTCTCGACCGCAGAGACGCTGACGACTCGACGGCCTTGCTGTGCCAAAGTTCTTCATCAACTCTTTTGCAGCAACAAACTCTCGTCGTCGAGGTGCACTGCACGCCTCGGCTTGCAGGACGTTTTCGACCAATCGTCAACAGGCAGCGCAAGAACCGAAGCTGCTGCCGCAACAACAGTGTTCACTCTTTTTCTTCACAGACTCTCAACGACCCGTGGCTCCTGCCTTAAAGGGAGTGCACTCAAGAAGGGCCCGTCGACTCATCGAAGAACTCTATGAAACCAGGTACTTTAGGGTCGTGGCACCATTTTAGAAGGACTCAAGACTATATTGAACATAATTGGATTGGACGTTTTGTTTACAGGCTACCCAGTTGGGGGGGGGATCCTCGCACAGAACTGTCTCATGGTAGTGGGATAGACGGTTCTGCCATTGCTTGATTTAACTTGCTCTCTTTCTGTGGTCTATCGTTGATTCATCTTATAATCTGATTCGTAGGCCATTTTGAACTGTTAGCAGTTGATGCATTTCAAAGGAATCGATAGTTAAGAGTGGTACCACGTAGACCTGTATAATAGTACAAGGTGTGTTATTCTGATTGTGTACATAACGTGAACCTTATTTATATAAAGACTGTGTTTTCATTAACATAGTGTGTGGACATTCCTTTGTGGGTGCTGGGGGACTACACTGTACTTAAGAACCATCCCGCATCACCTCCTGAGAGCTTAAGCCTTGATTGCTCGACCAACGTTACCAAATGGAGAATCTTGGCTGGGGTGCTTTGTGCTTCGACTCTGCCATATAGAGAGTAGGAGTACAGATATCCCCCTCCAGTCTTTACAGCTTCAATTATATATTTTTTATTAAATTTATAGCATTTGTTACACGCCAAACCCCGTAGGTATCACGGCGTAGGTTACATAGAAGTGCTTGACTGGTTACACAAGTAGTTACAATACAGTCAGGATTAAAAACAGAATTAGATGCAATACAGGCACCACAGTTCGGGATACAAGATAATTACAAAACAGGCAGAGTATTACAAGATACACTAATCGTAGTGTGCTCGGAGTGGGATAGTGGAGACACTAGTTCAACAAATTTTAAGAGCCATTGTTAGGGAGAATTCTCATAAATGTGCTAATTCCCTTTACCTTAGAGACCCCCAGCAACTTTGCTGGATTTTGAGGACTTGATATTTTTACCTGGTGAGAGTGTTAGCATTTTTTCCCCACTCTCTCATGTATTTTGAATGTGTTTTACTATTGTGTTCTTTGATTGTGGAGTTTTAGACAACGCCATAGGCATCATCTTTTCATTTGTGTCACACAGCACCCTCAGTGCAGTGACACAGGGAAGCCTTTTAGGCTGTCCCAAGGTTTAAATACCTTCTCTGGGATCAACTACTGTTTCCCAGAGATAGTAAAGTGAAATTGACTTTACTAGTCTTTTCAAATTCCTAGACCCAGCACACCCTATCTTACTATAGATTGCTGGAGGGGTTACTTAGTATCCCCTATGTCTAGAAACTCATGTAGCAGTCAAATGCTACCCTTTCCACTCGGAATGGCTGGTGGCAGTGGTTTTACAGCAAACTACCATGATTTTTCCCCGACCGCGAACACAGGTAGCGTTAAATCGCGGGAGCCATGTTTTTCAAGATGGCGTCTGAGCCCCCTTTGTTTAAACGGGTCCCAGTCTTCTTTTTTTGCCATTTCTTTTTGGAAAGGTCCTTATACAGTTTGTCTCTGCGTGCCAAACTAGGTTTGGTCCCTTTGTTCCTATGCCTTTGGCAGGCTTCAGGACTGAAGACCGCCTCTGGCACCTGAGTGTCTGGGGTGGGCAGGAAGTGAGGGGGGTGCCCGAAACTCCCTGCACTTAGTATCCTAGGAGACCCAAATGCACTCTGGCATGATTGGCTGGCTTACTGTCCAGCAAGTACAACCACCCTGCTGGGTGACTGCCAGCTATGTTGGCATGAATGGGAGGAAACTGGATAAAAGGTGAGTCTCTTGGCTTGGAAGGCAGAGTCTACCACTGGAACGAAAGAACCGAAGACGAGCTGGAAGAGGATGGCTGCTGAAACTCCTGGACGGTTGGTTTGCCTGGTGAAGCCCTGCTGCCGGTCCGAATCACCAAGTTCATCTCGACAGAGAAGCCCTTCAAGGACGACTTCTCCCTTTGAGTTGGCGGGACCAATCAACTCGTAAGTCACCTGGATACCATTCTCAGAGCTGGTCGTATTTTCCTCCACATGCTGCAGGGAACCGAATAGCCAGGGAGAAGGACACCAGTTTGTGTGCTTGACTACAGCTACCGGAAATTGAAGATTGCCTTTGCCAGCTTTTTGACCAGTTCCCGTGCAGTACAGGAGTCCCCCGATGTCCTCCCTCTTGTCCACACGACAGCCTCAGGAACAGCGAGATCTGCAGGAACTGCAAGGAACAGACGTCTTCAGCTGCATCTTTTTCTTCATTGTAAGGTACTGTGAAAAGCCGACCGAGAGAATTTAACTCTCACTGTGTAGGTGCTTGAAACTTTGGCAACTTGCAGGCCTAGTCAGCTTGTAACCCAACATATGAACCTTTCTTTCATGAACTACTTCTGAGAACTTTAGCAAAGACTTTTCTGTTTAAATACCAGAACTGCCTATCCTATACAAGACATTAGCCATTGACTTTGGCCTAACCTGTTGCATTGAATTGACTCCTCTAGCGAACTCAAACTATTTGCACTGTTTAAGAGTAACTGTAATATTCATTTTAATAATTTATGCCTTTTTACTCCTACTTCAAATGCTCTGAATGCCATTTGCTCCTCCTTCAAAGTAGTTTAAATGCCTCAGATACTGATAGTGTGAAGTACCAAAGTATATTTATCTGTGATATAGATTGCCTACTTCTAGTGAATGTTTTCTAACTGACTGTGAAATAAATTAAGCTCACATTCCCTCTTGAGATAGGTCTGGCTGCTCAGCAATGCTATCATAAAACTGTGTAGTACAGACTTATACCAACGGTTGGTTTTGCTTACACCTGTAGTCCTAGTTGTATGTAGTGGTCTCAAAGGGTACTGCATACGAACTCTGCTTAACAGCCATGTTTTGATAAGACTTTTAAAGTGCTGGTGGGAGGGCTAATTTCTAATGTGCATAGGAAGAGAGTTCCAGATCTTAGGTGCAGCTACTGGGAAGCTGGCACCCCCTGCCCCAGAGCTCTTAAACCTTGGGACAAATAGGTATGTGCTAGAGCCCGATCTGAGAGATCTAGTTGACCTTTTTTGGGTGACACAGTTGAGGTATGAGGGGGCATTTGTGTGTGATACATTTGTGTGTGATAAGAGTCTTAAATAGGATTCTAGCTTGGATAGGTAGCCCGTGTACTTCCCACCTAATGTGAGAAATATGATTGTTTTTAATGGGTCCTCCAACATATTCCACATCTTTGATATGTAATGTCCACATCTGTGCACTTCGGAAACTTTTTCAGCAGAGGACGTCCTGCGTCGATGACGTTGAGTCGCTGACTGCCAAGGCCTTGCGGAAGGGGAGGCTCCAGGTAGGTAGGGGCTCTAAGCCTGTTAAGTTCCGAACTTCCAAGTCGGTTTCCACCGACGACTCGAGGGGTGACTCTCCGCGTCAGAAGGAGTCCCGGGGATCTCGGTCCCAGAGTGGTTCCCGCCACTCGTCTTCCTCGTCCAGGCACTCTAGGAAGCGCTGTCACTGGTCGCCTTCCCCGTCCTCCTCGGAGGATGGTGCCTCGAAGGAGGTTACGTGCACGACAAAGTCCTCGACTCCGGAGGAATGGGCTGCATTTAAAGAATCTATGTTAGTGATTTTTCAATCGCAGGGCACGGGTCCGGTCGCGCCTTCTGACGAAGCCGGCCAGGATCGGTTTCGTACCGTGGCTCACACGCCTTCGGGCTCGGGTCCACGTCGTGACTCGCATCGGGAGCTTTTGAGGTCCTGTACGGACAAGGATTCGAAAAGTTGCAAGAGCCGTGTCTCTAGGTCGTGGTCCTCGTCCCCAACGAGACTGCAGCTACCTGTTGAGGGCTGAATGCCGGTGTAGACTCCATCGGCGCCATGTCCGTCCGACTCGGATGTCGACGCTTTACCATCGTACCAGCCCACAGCGCCGTCGGCATCTTTGTTGACGCCGAAGCCTTTGGCGCTCACAACGTCAAGGTTGTCGACACTCTCGGGATCGAAGCCTTTGGGGATTTTTTCTCAAAACTTGCCTTTGGTGTACCCGGATCTCGTGGATCCTCCAAGGAAGGCTACTGGGAAGTCTATGTGGACAGTTTTGGCCTCCAGGCCCTCTTCTGTCACCAATCCTGGGTTTCAACTCCCTCTGGATGACATTTATGTAGAGGAAGAAATGTCTGAGGTTGAGGACCCTGGTGACCTTGATGAGGCTCCACTTTTTTCTGGAGACAGTCACTTGGAGGAGTTATGGCAGACCCTCCATGATGCCAGTGGGTTGGACACTTCTCCGGAAGTGGAATTCGGTAGGCTTAAGCCTGCGGCTCATGCCGAGTCTTTGTACAGGAGGCTCATGGCGAGGGTCTTGGAGCGTCTCAGAGTATCTGGGCTGGCCCAGTCCTTCTGAAGACTTTGTGCAGGATGATTTAATGGACATTTTAGATCATGGTCCGTCCCCTGACCTTGTTTTGCCATTTCATCTTACCTTGCAGAAAAGGGTGGCAGCTGCTTGGCAGTCCCCGGAATCTCTTCCGGCTGTTAAGTCTTTGACCAAGAAATACTGCCCTTCCGTTAGCGACCCAAGCTATTTATCTACTCAGTGACAAGAAAATGTGTGGAGTCACAAACAGAATACTTGTGCGCTATTTATCACTACTATATTCAGAAAAGACGTGTCTAGCAGCAATTCCGTACCCACCAACCCATCCACAAAGGCTGGCAAAAGTTAACAATAGTATAATGAAAATGGGGGTAGGAATGCGCTTGACACTGTTAAACTAAAGTAAATCAACAATCTTGCTAAATACAATGTTTTTAATAATAAAACTTTCTTTGAAGAACAGCCGACACGTGTTTCGACACTTAGGTAGTTTTCAAGGCACACAAAACTAAAGATCATCAATTAGCTGGTTATATCCGGATCAAAATATTAAGAAAGTTCCCATCACTTGGGAAATATGGCGAAATGCAAAAGAACAAGGTACTAGTTGCCGTATTGGCCGACTGAATTATATAGCTCGATGTATCGAGTGAGAAACATATATACCAGGATAAATTCCACTCGATCTTTAGTTTTGTGTGCCTTGAAAACGACCTAAGTGTCGAAACACGTGTCGGCTGTTCTTCAAAGAAAGTTTTATTATTAAAAACATTGTATTTAGCAAGATTGTTGATTTACTTTAGTTTAACAGTGTCAAGCGCATTCCTACCCCCATTTTCATTATACTATTTATCTACTCACCCCACTCCCGAGAGTTTGGTGGTTCAGGTGGCTACGGCCACCCCTCCGGGTAGGGACGTCAAGCACTTCGACGGTTGGGCGCGGAAGGTATTTTCTGCTGTGAGCATGGCCTTGAAATCGGCCAACTCCACGTGTGCCTTGGCAAGGTTTTCACACATTCTGTGGAATTGTTTCTTTGGCGGCTGAGCATATTCCCGAGGGGGAAGAAAGGGATGGGTTCCTTGCCCTCGTGCAAGATGGCAAGGATGCCATGTGCGAATCCCTTCAGCCGGGTTTGGATATGGGCGACAGTGTTAGCCGATCCATGGCTGCGAGCACCGTTATACGCAGATTTGTGTGGATGCGGAAGTTGGGGTTTGCTCCGGATATGCAGGCCCGTCTTATGAACCGGCCCTTTGATGGCGCACATTTATTTGGCAGCAAGGCTGACGAGAGCCTTGAGAGCTTGCAGACCTCAAAAGCTGTGGCAAAATCGTTAAGCGCTACAGTGCGTCAACCTCTGCCTTTTCATCCTAGGGGACAGCAGTGGAGGGGAGGTTCTTTTTGTTACTACTCCTCTTTTGATAGAACGAGAGGGGCTGCCGGTCAAAGGGGCCAGCAAAAAAGTACCCGTGATGGTCGGGGAAATCGTGGTGCCAAAGCCGCTCAGGCAGCTGCCTCTTTGCCTTCAGGCATTGCCGCAACCGCTTCCAAACAGTCATGAGGCCATGTCCCATGGTTCACCGGTTGGGGACAGACTTCTCAGTATCTCGAAGAGTGGTGAGCCATTACTTCAGATGCGTGGGTTCTGGATACCATATCTCACGGCTACTGCCTTCCCTTCCTTCAGCGGCCTCATGACAATCCACCGGGGAAACTCTTTGAAGCTTCCAGATCTCCTTGCACAGGAAATTTTGAGCCTGTTGGAGAAAGGCGCTATAGAACTGGTGCCTGTAGCAGAGAGGAACAAGGGATGGTATTCCCCTTATTTTTTTATCCCAAAGAAAGACGGGGGATTGAGAACCATCATGGACTTGAGTTGGTTGAACAAAATTCTCAGGAAGGATAAGTTCAAGATGGTCACTCTTTCTCAAGTCCTCCAGGCCCTTTAGCTCCAGGATTGGTTGGTGTCTCTGGACCTCAAGGATGCTTACTTTCATGTGCCGATCCATCCAGCGCACAGGAAGTACCTGAGTTTTGCGGCTGGTGAATTGCACTTTCAGTTTCGGGTCCTGCCGTTTGGATTGACCTCCACCCGAGGGTCTTCACCAAGCTAATTGTGGTGGTGGCAGTGTACCTCAGGCGATGGGGGATTCACGTCTACCCCTACCGGGACGACTGGCTGATCCGAGCGCGCTCTGCCGAGCTGGCGTTAGATCATCTGTGTCACCTGCCGCACCCTCCACAGGCTGGGCTTCTCCCTGAATTTCAAGAAGTCTCATCTGACAACTTCCCAACAGCTCCAGTACATTGGGGCTGTTCTCGACACGTCCTTGGGGAAGTGTTCGCCTCCCAAGGAAGGGCTCATTACATTGTGCAGATGGTGGACAAGTTTCAACGTGCCCAGAGTCTCCCGGCTTTCGAATTCTTAAGGTTGCTCGGTATCATGGCATCCTGCATTTTTCTGGTGCCAGCGGTCCATCCAGAGGTCAAGACTCTCAACCTTCACGCTTGGTATCTGAAAGGTTGAGGTATAAGGATTGGGACCTCCAAGATGTGATGGAGGTGTTGCTTTCGGCCAGGCGGCCTGAAACTAAATCCCTGTACTGCTGGCGTAAGTTCTGCGACTGGTGCAGAGATCACAATGTTGATCCTTTTCAGTGCTCCATTCCTATGGTTTTGTCTTTCTTACTTTCTTTGGCCCACAGGGGCTTTCAAGTGGATACCATTAAAATTTACCTGGCAGTGCTGTCTATCTTTAAGCGCTCGTCCGAAGAATGTTCTTACTTTAAGATTTCTTTGATTTCTCAGTGTCTTAAAGAACTGAATAATGTATTCCCGCCGTCCCCTTTCCAGGTGCTGGTTTGGGATTTGAATTTGGTTTTGAAATTTCTCATGTGTGCTCCGTTTGAACCTTTGCACTCTTGTCCTTTGAGATTACTGTCCTTCAAGACTGTGTTCTTGGTTGTGGTTACTTCCGCTTGCAGAGTGAGTGAATTGCAGGCACTTTCATCTAAGCCACCCTTTACTCAGTTTCACAAGGGCAGGGTTGTACTGCGAGTACGTCCCTCTTTTCTACCTAAGGTAGTATCTGAATATCATTTGAGTCAAAAGATGGGTCTTCCATCTTTCTACCCTCCTCCTCATCCTGGTAAGGAAGAGGAGCGGCTCCATCGGGATCCTAGGAGAGCTCTGAGCTTTTACATTTCTAGGCTGTCCAGGGTCAGAGTGGACAATCAACTCTTTGTAGGATATGCTGGACACCGTTTGGACCAGGCTATTACCAAACCGACCTTGTCCAGGTGGATTATCCTCACCATTACGGAGTGTTACTGATTGGCAGGGAAGGACCCTCCTGAAGGGTTGCGAGCTCATTCCACTAGGGGCGTGCCTACTTCCACAGCCCTACAGCGGGGGGGGGGTCCTGTTTGTGATGCAGCCACATGGGTTTCAATCCACACCTTTGTTAAACATTACTCCCTGGATACAATCCATGGTCAGGAAATGGTCTTTGGTAAGGCGGTTCTTTATTCCGCAATCTGATTGGATACTCTAAATTATTTTTCCCTCCTCCATTTACTGGTACTGCTTTGGGAGTCTGTCAAAGATGTGGAATGCGTTGGAGGACACAAGCCAATCAAAGAACAAGTTACTTACCAACAGGTAACGTTCTTTCGACTGGATGTTCCTCCAACATATTCCACATCGCCCTCCCAGCCTGCCCCTCTGGAGAATTTCCTAGCTTACCTTTCCGCAAGGCTATGTGCAGTCAAGCAGGCATGAGACTGGTGCCACACGTTCTGAGGGAAAAAACTTAAACTGAGGCTACGGGCGCCGTGCGTCCTGTTTATAACATCCGGTGACGTCGCCCTCGACGGAGGCCTTAGAGGGATATCGACCCGACGTCATCGACACAGGACGCTCCCTGCTGAAAAAGTTTCCGAAGTGCACAGCTGTGGACATTACATGTCAAAGATGTGGAATACGTTGGAGGAAAATGCAGTCGAAAGAAAGTTACCAGTTCGTAAGTAACTTGTTCTTCTTTTTAATGCAAAGACTGCCCGTAGGGCTTTGTTTTGTAACCGTTGCAATTTAGCCAGATTAGTATTTGTAGTTCCTAGTAGGAGGATATTCTAATAATCCAGTTCTGATAATGTTCGTGGGTGGACCTACAATGAGGATCTGTTTTTTCGTCATTGAGGGCCAAACTGTTGGTGGCCATCCAGTTTTGTTTGATGGCATAGATCTTATTAATGGAGACAGTCTTGTTCATGGTCTCTTGTGATGGGGATAATTATCTGGGCATCGTCGGCAAAATTGGTGTAGATGACTCTCATGGCATCAAGGGCTGCAAATAGGAGTTTGGTATATGCGTTATATAAGGTGGGAGATGGGCAAAAACTTTATGGGACCCCTAGGGGTACTGGGATAGGGTCAGCAGCCTCATCACCAATGAATACTCTCGAGGTATGTTCCGATAGGAATGACGGTGGCTTCTGTAGAGAAGTTAAAGTTTTTGGAGAGATCCTTGCATAACTTGTGATGGTCGACGACCAAGTCAAATGCAGCAAACAGATTGAGTAAGAGGAGGATGCACAATTTCCCAGAGTCTCGTATGATGTCCATCTGGATTTTGAGGTCTAATAGGGCCGTTTAGGCTATTTTGTCAATTATTTTTAACAGGAAAGGAACCGTAGTTATGAGTCGGTAGCTGGTGGGTATAGCAGGGTCCAGGGAAGGTCTCTTAAGGAGTGGGATTACCCAGGTTTCTTTGATACTGGCGGGGAGGTATTCATGAAATTGGTAATGATGGGTGCTAAGATAGGGGCCCAAAGTTTGACTAGACGAGCAGGGAAGCTATCACCTTTACAATTGGAGGGTTTTAATGTAGATATGGTGTTTAGGACCTGGTCTTGGGAAACGGTGGTAAATTTCAATTGGTGGGCTGTTTTTTCTGAGCCGGTGTCTGGCGCAAGGGAAGGCGTACTTTTACCGGCCAGTAGTTTCCTTTTCAGTAGTATTTTCTCTTGTAGTGTAAGGATTTTTTAAGCTAGTGCATTTTGGATAGTGGTGCACCAGGCTTTGCTTATGTTGATGGTGATGGTGGAGGGGATGGGCACTTCCAGTTCTCTAAGTATAGAGACTAGTTCTTTGGTGTTGTTTATGCAAGTATTCAAGGAGTTCGCTTTGTGGGCTATGACAGCTGATTTGTAGGTTTTGTTGGCTACCAAAAGTGAGTTTGTAGTGGCAGTGGTCGCTGTTAGGCAGAAACCTGTGCAGTTCCCTCTGGGACCACTGCAAAAGATTTAAGACTACAGGTGTTTGGCAGTAAACCCACTTGGTAGCAGTCTGTACCACACAGATTCACTTGGTAGCTGTGGCTGAGCAGTCAACTTCCCTCAAGAAGAGTTAGGCAGTATACAGAGTATTCGCAATAGGTCAAGAGAACACAATAGAACAAGTAAACACTGACCAGGGCTTGGTGTAAAAGAGATATAATTATTTATTTAAACCACATCTAGAAAAACACACAGGCACCAATAGTAAGCAATTCAAAAACGCGGTCACTAAAGGATGTACACTCCCTTAAAAAAATATTAGACAAAGTCTTAAGTAAAGCCCCACTTATTTTCAGACAGCGGTGAGCGCTTAACGTAGATGGCACTCTAATAGTTTGTTTTTAAAAGGGAGAGAAAAGCAGAGAACAAGTTGAAACAGATCCCAACACTTTTACAAGAACATAACAAGAGGGGAAGGCAAAGTAGAACCGTGAAGTTAGAGTTCAATAGGCCGGATCCACTTTCAGGGGATCAAACGAAATGTGTCCAAGGTCACACGGTTGCAGTGCACAAAAGTCTTGTAATGGCTCAAAAAGGAGTGGGACCAAAGAAAGGGACCAGTTAGAGGGTCAAGGTTATTATTACCTTGTAGCAATCTTTAGAAAGGGAGGCCTGGCGGACACTGTACCTTAAAGTGGTCAGAACACTCCAGTGGGGGCAGTTGTTCCTGGCAGCGGATGCAAGTCGGTGCTTCGTCCGGGGGAAGAGAGGATCTCGTCGGGGAGGAAGACAGGAGTCTGTTGCACTGCCAAGGAAGAAACCAGCCGCAGAGTTTCTCGGGTACAAGGAGCGGTCCGTTGATTCGCGGTTCAGTGGTGAGTGGCTATCCGGCCGCCGGGGTGCTTGGCACGGGCAGTTCGACCACAAACCGGTCTCGGGTGCGAAGAAGGAAGGAAAAACTGGTTGTGCCCACCAGTCAGGGGAAGAAGCCTCTCCAGCCAGGAGATCTTCTCTGTCGTCGGGAAGGGGTGAGTCGGTTCCGCAGGGCTCCACCGGTGGTGTCGTCGTGGTAGGTCGGCTCAGCTTCTCCCTCGTCGGATTCTCGGGTCCTGTGGCGACTTCTGAAGTTCCAGTCCCCAAAGCCCTGCTTTTATGCAGCATACCCCCATTCACTCACCCTAGCTGTCAATCAAACGGCTCACCACATGGGCCATTCACACAAGAGTGCGACTTGAGTTACCAAGGTAGCTCAGTCCAGGGTGCCTAAACTCCCTCCCACACCCCCTGTGGTACCCTTACAGAGTGGCACCACCTTTGCAGGCTTCTGTGGAGAAGCCCGCCAAAAATTGGAACAAAGGGCTCGACTTGGGTTGGAGTCACAGAAGAGTACACAGACGCCATTTTAGAATCGAGTCCTGGCAAAAAATCCCAACCAGCGAATTAATATTAAATAAACCGGCGGTATGTTCGAGGCTATGAGAATTAAATAATTAAAGTTGGTAGCCTCGAACAATGGGAAAATCCCATAGGAAAATATTTGCGGTCGAATATAAAAAGTAGTTAACCCTGCCACCAGCCAAAACTCGATATGGGGGGACGGAGACGTGCCCCCTCGACTAACAGACCCCGGGGCAATCGAATTGCCCCAACCAGTACGTCCACAATATGATGGTTTGTACTGGTTTCTGTTAATAATTTGGGACTAGTAAAGCCAATGGTGACTTTACATGCCCTGGGAGACAGTAGTCAGTCCCAGGTTATGGAGTCTATGGTGGGGTGTCACTATGACACCCCTGTGTTACTGCACAGAGGGTGCTGTGTAACACACATAATAAAAACACATGAGACCCTATGGAGTAAAGGACCCCATAGCCCATAAAACACATTAACAGTCAAAGGAACACCATAAATATGTCCAAGAGTGGGAGAAAAAGAGTCTCACTCTTGGCAGGAGGAAAAAAACAAACTCCAGAAATCCAGCAAAGCTGCTGGGGGACTCACTAGGTTAGGAAATTCAGTCTTAAGAGAGAATTCTCCCTAACAGTCCCGGCCTTTTTATGTAAGTGCTCCAGTGCTCTTTTGTTGTGTTGAAGAACAATAAGCTCTTCAATGAACCAAAAATTGGTTCGTTTAGAAATACAGGGTAATTTAGACGTGAGCGGGGTACTACATCAATGGTTGATTTCAGGCAGTTATGGTAGATGGAGGAAATACTATTGGGGTTGGTATTGGAACTTGGGTAGGTCTTGAGGGTTTCAGTCAGTATAGGGGCAAGATTTTCTGCTGTAAGTTTGCGGGTGTTTCTAACCGTGATAGGACAGGGTGTGGGTTGAGGTATGCCCTGAGTATTCAGCGTCAGTATGTTAAATCATATTAGTGATCCGACCAAGTGATTTGGGAGATGGATTCTATCGATAAATTAACATTTAATGTTAGGATCCAATCCAGGATTCTTCCTTTGAATCGGTAGGGGAGTTAACCATTTGGGTAAAATGCATTTCTTGGAGGGCCGTGTGGAATGCAGTGGCTTTGTTGTCCAGTTTGTCATAAAAGCCAAGTTATTGTCACCTAGGGTAATGAATTTAGCATTAGGTTTGAGGAGAGGGGTGACGAGTAAGGGGATGTCTGATTCGAGGTAGTTGGCATTATTCAGTGATCTGTAGATATTGAGAAAGATGATTGTGGTTTTGGGGTCAGTTATGAGTTTGAGTAGAAGGAGTTTGTATCCAACCACTGAGTCTAATGTGCAGGATCTGAACTGTAGTGTTTATTTGGCTATAATAGCTACTCCATCTTCTTTGATGTCCTGGCGGTCTGCCCTAAGGATGGTATAGTCGGTAGGGATGGCCAGGTCCAGTATGGGGCCACAGGCTTGGTGTAGCCAGGTTTTTGTAACAACTAGGAAATCTAGATGTTGGTCAAAGAGTAAGTCATGTATGTCAATAGCATGCACTCCTAGATGTCGCACATTTAGAAGGATGCCTTTTGAGGATAGGATTGGACACTGGCAGGGGTGAGGAGAGATCTATAGGAGTAGGCGGGGTGATGTAGGGGGTATGCACCTTGGGACATGTGGAATCCTGGTCACACTGCAGTGTGGTGAAGGCGGTGGTCTACATCTTAGGCTGAGTGGATTCCTGGTTCTACTACGATGTAGGAATGGGGGAGAGGGGTGGTGGCCCTGAGGTATACCAGTGGGGGTGGTGTAGGCAGGTTTGTGCAGATGGTCTCTAGCCTTGTGGTCCCTAGGATGAGGCAGGTTGCGGAGAGTAAGGTAGCTGTCGTTCTTGAACTAAGACGCTTGCAGCGAGTTGTTCCTAAGTAAGGGGTAGTAGTCCCTGGTAAGCTTACGGGGTTGGTGGATGGGTTTTCCCAAGGGGGGTGGCTACATGTTTGGGATCTATTACTCCTCTAGGCTGGGACATAATGTCACACTCACCTGTGTCTCTGCAGGAGCGATGGACGAGCCTCCCTTGACCCTGAGTCTTCACTTCCCCTGTTTCACCCGGAGGAATACCTGTCAAATACAAGGTGTACACTTGGACCTGAATTCACCCGATTCCCCTGGGCCCTTCCCTTCTCTTCACTGTGTGCTGTGATGTCCCCCTATGGGCTTACCTTGATCTTTAGTAGGGTGTGCACTCTATCCTGCATTTGCAGGGGCGCGATTCACTCATGTGATTGGTGCCAATGTCTGTGGGCTGAGTTCAGATGCCAAACACTGTTTCATGCCTTCACAGCGAGGCCGAGAGTTCAAGGCGCCAGTTTCTTCACTGGTTAGAAAGTCCTTCCCACAAGTGAACGTTGCGCAGAGAATGTTGAGTGTCCAAAATGGTCCGTATTGTCTTTGCCGGTATTTTTGTGGGTGAGTAGCGCTGCGTATAGAAGCTAGCTGCTGGTAGGTTTGTGCAGCGCCTTCAATTCGAGCATGCCTCTCCCTTTCCCTTGCAGGAGAAATTATGTGGTATTAGCGCCTCGAGTCCGGGTTCAGCGCTACTGGAGACTTGGTGGTTAGTTAAGTTTGCACGGAGGCTTTAGGTAAGTATGCACCGCGTAGCGCGAGAGAGCGCAGTGAAATAAGTGTCCGCGTTATTGGAGCGAGAGCAATGAATAATGTCTGTTCTTTCTTACAGGGGCTTGTGCAACTAACCTGGATTCCAGCGTCGCAGGAAGATTCGGTGAGTATGCGCAGCGTTACTGATGTGCGCGTGTTAACGCTGTTCTTCTTTATTCTGACAGGTGCCGGTGTAGAAGTCCCCTCTTGACTGGAGATAGCTGCGCTGTGGAGTAAGAACCAGGTAAGCTGAAGCTGAATGATCCGGAGCAGGTAAGCAGAAGCAGGATGATCCGAAGCAGGTAAGCAGGAACAGGATGATCCGGAGCAGGTAAGCAGATGCTGGCTGATCCAGAGCACGGCAAGTGTGTTGCTGATCCAGCTCACAGTAAGCAACACGAAGCACTGGAAGAATCTTGGGTGTGGCTTATATAGCCAGCCACACCCAAACACTAGAGAGCTCATGCGTCATCATGCACTTCCTTTTTGGCAACAGGAAGTGGTAACCAGGAAGTTACTACAAACACTAGGAAGGAATGAAAGGAGGGATTTGTTATGGGTTCTTTGTGTGCCTATGCCAGGCCTGCCAAGCCTCCACCCAGCTTGCGCCAACTACCTGCCTGATACCCATGACAGTCTTCCCCCTCAAGACCCCTCCCAATGGTGTGTATGAGGGCTTTGGTTTCTCAGGATGGTCCCGATGGAATTTCCGTACCAATCGGGGGGCATGCACGTGCGTGCTGGGTTCCCATGATCTTTCCTGGGGTCCATACCCCTTCCAGTCAATCAAATAATACAGGGTCGTTCGTACTTGTTTGGAATCTAATATGTTTTTTACTTCATATCCCGGTGCTTCTTCACCCACTTTCATGGGTGCGGGAGGTGTGGAAGTTCGGGTTCCTGGGTGTGCTGGTTTTAATAGTGACACGTGAAATACTGGATGTATATGCATATGTTGAGGTAACGCCAGTTTCATGGCTACTGGATTAATTACTTTTTCTATTGTATACGGGCTGATGTATCAAGGCTGAAATTTCTTGGGACCCTTTAAAGCAATGTGTCTAGTTGCCAGCCAGACCGAGTCTCCCACTTGATAATCTGGGGGTTTTCGTCGATGGCAATCAGTGTTTCTTTTCTGTGTTTCTTTGGCTTGCTGTAGGTTCCTGCTGGCTTCTCTGGCTGCTTTCATGATGCTGGCATGTAGATTCTTTACTGCGGGCATTTCAATCTTTTCTGGCGGATCGTAGACTGACGTTCTGGGGTTTTGACCAAATATAGTAAAGAAGGGTGTTGCTTGGGTTGATGAATGTATTGAGTTGTTGTAGGAATACTCTGCCATCCATACATTTTCTGTCCAGCTTTGGCTTGTTTGGTGTAATAGATAGCACAAATACTGTTCCATGGTCTGGTTCGTGCGCTCGGTTTAGCTGTCTGTTTGAGGGTGGTGACTAGAAGACAGACGACTTCTACTCTTGCCAGGGCACAACACTTTTTCCAAAAACGAGATACAAATTGGCTCCCTCTGTCAGAAACGATTATTGTAGGGAATCCATGTAACTTGACGATTCGGTCTAAAAAACCTGCGCCAGGGTCTGAGCTGAGGGAATATCTTTTAGAGCTATGAAATGGGCCAATTTGGAGAAGAGGTCCACTACTACGAGGATGGTATTATAACCCAAGTTAGGAGGTAGATCAGTTACGAAGTCCATTGATACTGTGTGCCAGGGCGCTGGCGGAATGGTGATTGGCTGAAGGAGGCCGGCTGATTTTTGCCTGGATGTTTTGTATTGTGCACACACCTCACAGGTGCCTATGTAGGTGGCAATATCTTCTCGCCAAGCTGCCACCAATAAGATTTGCATACTTTCTTCATGGTTTTGGCTATACCCGGATGGGCTTCTAACAGCGAGTCGTGGTAGTCTGATATGATTACTTGTTGCAGATCCTTAGTTGGAACGTAGAGGCGTTTTTGGTAGTATGGTAGTTTGTCTTGAATGGTGAACTGATCTCCCTTCGTGTCCCAAGCCAGTAGGTCTTCTTCAGACATATTTTCTTTTAGTGTATCCTGCAGAGTATTTAATGGAGATGGGCCGATGCAGAGGCCGAGAATTGTATGGCTGGGTTTGATCTCCGCTGGGTTAGGGGCATTGTAGACTTCCTCTCCTGTGCCAATGCAGGATAACGCATCCGCTTTCCCGTTCTTAACTCCCGGGCAGTAGGTGATTACAAAGTCATATTCCTTTAAGGATAGGGCCCAACAGAGCTGCCTAGAAGACTGAGCTTTTGCTGAGCGTAAGTATTGCAAGTTCTGATGATCTGTTATTATTGTGATGGTGTGTTTTGCTCCTAGTAAGTAATGTCGCCATTCACACAGTGCGCTTTTGACTGCTGTGTCAGTACATATCCTAGAAACTCCACCTGGAAGGAGCATTTTTCTAGCTTTGCGTACAGTTGGTTTTCACACAGTTTGCGGAGTACAGCTCGCACGTGGGTTAGATGCTCTTGGGGAGTGGTGGAGTAGATCAGAATGTCATCGATGTCGACGACTGCGCAGACATCGAGGAGTTCCCGTAACACATCATTCATAAAATGCTGGAACGCAGCCGGGGCATTGCAAAGCCCAAAGGGCATGACCTAGTATTTATACAAGCCATAGCGGGTACGGAACGCAGTCTTCCACTCGTCCCCTTTCTTCATGCGTACCAGGTGATATGCGCCGCGTAAGTCTAGCTTGGTGAAAATCTTTGCTCGTCTCACCTGGTCTATGAGTACTGGTATCAGAGGTAACGGGTATTTATTTTTTATGGTGACTTGTTTACGGCCGGGTAATCAATACACATTCTTAAGTCCCCCTCTTTCTTCGGTACGAAGAAGAGTGGGGAGGCGGCTAGTGACTTAGATGGTCTTATGAAGCCATTGGCCAGGTATTGATCCAAGTAGGTCCGTAGATGAGTGTTTTCTTCCTCGGTTAATGCATAAATGTGGCTGCACGGTACTTGTGCCCCTGGTTGCAGGTCAATCTGGCACTCGTAAACTCGATGTGGTGGTAGTGTATTAGTTTGCTACTTCGCGAACACATCCTGGAACTCCTGGTATTCCTCTGGTAAAGTGCCCACCAAGCCTAAACCCGCTATCTTCTCCTGTGAAGCTAGCCATGTGCTTCCTCTGATCCCTTTGATGTCATAACAAGAGGCACATTCCGGGGAAAAGAGTAAGGTTCGAGCTCGCAAATCTATCTTTGGGTTGTGCGTCTCTAGCCACGGTATCCCAAGAATCAGCTGGAATTGGGGTGCAGCGATAAGGGCGAATCTAATACATTCTCTGTAGCCATCTTGGAAGATTAAGGTGATGGTGGAAGTACACTGCGTTACTGGTCCCGAAAGGAGTTGTGTGCCATCCACAGCTGTCACGCTTTATGCGGTGTCCTTACGGTGGAAAGCTAATCCCAAGGTCTTTGCAGTGTTTATGTCCAGGTAGTTTCCAATAGCCCCACTGTCTTTGAAAGCCTTGAGGGCATGCATTCAGGTGGGCTGTGAAGGGTCTTACCAAAACCACAGGAATACTGAAATGTGAGATCTGAGTGCTCTGTTCCTGGTTCGACAGACCGACCTCTACATCTGCCGGGCATTGGAATTTTTCGCTACCGCACCTGTATCTTCCTCTGTGTTATCTAGTACCCCCTTTTTCTTCCGTGGGGGTTTAATCGTGCAGTTCTGGAGGAAGTGACCAGATTGGCCGCAATATAAGCAAAGTTTATCCGGACGCCTCTGTTCTCTCTCCGCGTTGGTGAGTGGTCCCCTGAGAACACCCAATTGCATGGGCTCTGAGTGTATTTCTGAGGCCTGTCGATGGGACGCTTCCTTTGGTCGGACATACACTGGTCTATGCTCTGATCTGGTTCGGTTGGCCCTGCGATCCTGTAAACGGTGGTCTAGTTGCATAGTTAGGTCGATGTATTCACTGCTATCTTCGGGAGGATTAACTTCTTGCGCCAAGACATCTTTTAATTCTCCTCTCAGTCCTCGATAAAATAACGTTATTTGTTTCTCCTCTGGCCAACCTGATTCGTCTATTAAGCGATTGAATATGGCAACATATGAGATAAGATCCTGACCACCCTGTCGCAGAGAGAGTAGCTCATCATCCAGGGCCTGACCTGGAGTCCGATGGGCAAATAGTTTTTCTAGTTCACGCTGAAAACCTGGGTAATTTCTCAGTAAAGGGTCGTCCATAAGCACTAACGGGACAGACCAGTCCGCCGCGTGCCCTCCTAAATAGGAGAGGACAACAGCTACTTTAGCTTGGTCGTTCAGAAAGGTGTCTGGTTTGCATATGAAATGTAGCCGGCATTGATTCATGACCGCTCCAAATTTCTTGGGATCCCCAGAGAAGCGTTCCGGGGGGGCTAAAGGGATGTTGCCTGGAAGCAATACCTGAACGGGTGTGGCTACAGGTGCCACGGTAGGCTGCCCCTGTGGAACTCCACCTGGTAGGGGTCCTAGACCAGCTTGGGTCTGTAGGAGCAGTCTTGCCAAATCGTCTGTTTTGCCCCTGTTGACTACCAGTTCGCACCTTAAGGCATTTGTCTCTGAGCGGGCTGCATGCACCTCGGCCCGTAGTTCACCTAACAATAGGGAAAGCTGGTCTACCTTGGCGGTTTCCATCGCTCGGGCAGAGGTATTGAGGATAGCTTTGTGTTCTGTCACACTCACCTGTGTCTCTGCAGGAGCAATGGACGAGCCTCCCAAGACCCAGAGTCTTCACTTCCCCTATTTCACCCGGAGGAATACCTGTCAAATACAAGGTGTACACTCAGACCTGATTCCCCTGGGCCCTTCCCTTCTCTTTACTGTGTGCTGTGAAGTCCCCCTATGGGCTTACCTTGATCTTTAGTAGGGTGTGCACTCCATCCTGCATTTGCAGGGGCGCGATTCCCTCATGCGATTGGTGCCAATGTCTGTAGGCTGAGTTCAGATGCCAAATGCTGTTTTATGCCTTCTCAGCGATGCCGAGAGTTCAAGGCGCCAGTTTCTTCACTGGCCAGAAAGTCCTTCCCACAAGTGAACGTTGTGCGGAGAATGTTGAGTGTCCAAAATTGTCCGTATTGTCTTTGTTTGCCGGTATTTTTGTGGGTGAGCAGCTAGCTGCTGGTAGGTTTGCGCAGCGGCTTCAATTCGAGCGTGCCTGGTAATGTCGCTCCCTTTCCCTTGCAGGAGAAATTATGTGGTATTAGCGTCTCGAGTCCGGGTTCAGCGCTACTGGAGATTTGGTGGTTAGTGTTAGGGAGAATTATCTCTTTAGGCTGAATTTCCTAACCTAGTGAGTCCCCCAGTAGCTTTGCTGGATTTCTGGAGTTTGTTTTTTTCTCCTGCCAAGAGTGAGACTCTTTTTCTCCCACTCTTGGACATGATTTATGGTGTTCCTTTGACTGTTAATGTGTTTTATGGGCTATGGGGTCCTTTACTCCATAGGGTCTCATGTATTTTTACTATGTGTGTTAAACAGCACCCTCCGTGCAGTAACACAGGGGTGTCATAGTGACAGCCCACCATAGACTCCATACCCTGGGACTGACTACTGTCTCCCAGGGCATGTAAAGCCACCATTGGCTTTACTAGTCCCAAATTGTTAACAGAAACCAGTACAAACCATCATATTGTGGACATACTGGTCGGGGCAATTCAGTTGCCCTGGGGTCTGTTAGTCGAGGGGGCACGTCTCCGTCCCCCCTGATCGAGTTTTGGCTGGTGGCAGTGGAAACTACTTTTTATATTCGACCGCAAATATTTCCCTATGGGATTTTCCCATTGTTCGACGCTACTGACTTTAATTATTTAATTCTCATAGCCTCGAACATACCGCCGGTTTATTTAATTAATATTAATTCTCCGGTTGGTATTTTTTGCCAAGACTCGATTCTAAAATGGCGTTTGTGTTCTCTTCTGTGACTCCAACCCAAGTCGAGCCCTTTGTTCCACTTTTTGGCGGGCTTCTCCACAGATGCCTCCAAAAGTGGTGCCACTCAGTCTGGGTACCACAGGGGGTGTGGGAGGGGGTTTAGGCACCCTGGACTGAGTTACCTTGGTAACTCAAGTTGCACCCACCCGTGATTGGCCCACCACTTTGCATGTTTGAATGACAGCTAGGCTGAGTGAATGGGGGTATGCTGCATAAAAGCAGGGCTTTGGGGACTGGAACTTCAGAAGTCGCCACAGGACCTGAGAATCCGACGAGGGAGAAGCTGAGCCGACCTACCATGACGACACCACCGGTGGAGCCCTGCGGAACCGACTCACCACTTACCGACGACAGAGAAGATCTCCCGGCTGGAGAGGCTTCTTCCCCTGACTGGTGGGCACAACCAGTTTACCTTTCTTCCTTCACACCCCAGACCGGTTTGTGGTCGACTGCCCGTGCCAAGCACCCCGGCGGCCGGATAGCCACTCACCACTGAACCGCGAATCAACGGACCGCTCCTTGTACCTGAGAAACTCCGCGGCTGGTTTCTTCCCTGGCAGTGCAACGGACTCCTGTCTTCCTCCCCGACGAGATCCTCTCTTCCCCCGGACGAAGCACCGACTTGCATCCGCTGCCAGGAACAGCTGCCTCCGCTGGAGTATTCTCACCACTTTAAGGTATCGTGTCCGCCAGCCCTCCCTTTCTAAAGATTGCAACAATGTAATAGCTCCTTAACCTTCTGGACTGAGCTGGCCGCCTTGACCCTCTAACTGGTCCCTTTCTTTCGATCCAACTCCTTTTTGAACCATTACAAGACTTTTGTGCACTGCAACCGTGTGACCTTGGACACATTTCATTTCGATCCTCTTAAAGCGGATCCGGCCTACTGACTCTGAATTCACAGTTTTACTTTGCCTTCCTCTCTTGTTATGTTCTTGTAAAAGTGTTGGGATCTGTTTCAATTTGTTCTCTGCTTTTCTCTCCCTTTTTAAAACGAACTATTAGAGTGCCATCTACGTTAAGCGCTCACCGCTGTCAGAAAATAAGTGGGGCTTTACTTAAGACTTGTCTAATATTCTTTTAAGGGAGTGTATATCTTTTAGTGACCGTGTTTTTGAATTGCTTACTATTAGTGCCTGTGCGTTTTTCTAGATGTGGTTTTAAATAAATAATTATATCTCTTTTACACCAAGCCCTGATCAGTGTTTACTTGTTCTATTGTGTGCTCCTGACCTTTTGTGAATACTCTGTATACTGCCTAACTCTTCTTGAGGGAAGTCTGACTGTTCAGCCACAGCTACCAAGTGAATCTGTGTGGTACAGACTGCTACCAAGTGGGTTTACTGCCAAACACCTGTAGTCCTAAATCTTTTGCAGTGGTCCCAGAGGGAACTGCACAGGTTTCTGCCTAACATTTAGGTAAGTTTGCACGGAGGCTTTTGGCAAGTATGCACCGCGTAGAGAGAGAGAGAGAGAGAGAGAGAGAGAGAGAGCGAGAGCGCAGTGAAAATGTGTCTGCGTTATTGGAGCGAGCGCAATGAATAATGTCTATTCTTTCTTACAGGAGTTTTGTGCGCTCCTGCAACTAACCTGGATTCCAGCATCGCGGGAAGATTTGGTGAGTATGCGCAGCGTTACTGATGTGTGTGTGTGTTCTGACAGGTGCCGGTGTAGAAGTCCCCTCTTGACTGGAGATAGCTGCGGCGTGGAATAAGAACCAGGTAAGCTGAAAGATCCGGAGCGGGTAAGCAGAAGTAGGATGATCTGGAGCAGATAAGCAGAAGCAGGATGATCCGGGGCAGGTAAGCAGAAACGGGATGATCCGGAGCAGGTAAGCAGATGATGGCTGATCCAGAGCATGGCAAGTGTGTTGCTGATACAGCTCACAGTAAGCAACATGAAGCACTGGAAGAATCTTGAGTGTGGCTTATATAGCCAGCCACACCCGAACACTAGAGAGCTCATGAGTTATCATGCACTTCCTGTTTGGCAACAGGAAGTTACTACAAACACTAGGAAGGAATGAAAGGAGGGATTTGTTATGGGTTCTTTGTGTGCCTATGCCAGGCCTGCCAAGCCTCCACCCAGCTTGCCCCAACTACCTGCCTGATACCCAGGACAGATAATAGTTGTGGCATTGCAGGGCCAAATTGCTGGTGGTGGGAAGGGGGTGCTTTAGGTTGGAAGGGTGTTGGGCAAGGGTGAATGTGGTGCCGGGGGCACCCAAGTCGAGCAAGGCCATTACCAAACTGGGTGAATGTGCCTGCTGTGCAGGGCAGTAGGCTGGACATATTATGTTCGGTATTATGTCTATAGGCGGTCGCCTAAATGGTAGTCACGCTAAAGGGCAATTTGTGTGGCAGGGCTTCCTATTTGTGATTGGATATTTAGGCCTAATCTAAATTAGCAGCGGCGAGCAAGGTACAACATGATTTAGGTTCTCGGCGGCAGGTAAGATGCAGCATAAACTTGATTAACCAAGGTGAGCAACGGTACGCATGATTTGGCTTACCAGCAGTATGCGATGATCAGCATGATCTGAGTCAGGACATGAGATGAACACGGATGGAGCAGTGACGCTATCACATGTGGTAAAATGGCTTATCACATCCTCAGTGCGGGCAGCACAGGGAAGGTGACTATGGTGGTATGCTGAGTGGGGGAGGGATGGGCAGGGGAACTTTCAGCGGATACAGATCAGGGGATAGTTATGGCGCCTAATTTGAAGACGTGGGTGAGGGCTGGTTGTCAGTGATCACAGCAGGGTCATGCTGGGTCACGTGTCGGGTTTACGGAAAGTCAGGTGAGGGCGCACACAGTAGGCGGGGTAGGGAACAACTAATGCAGTGCACTGTGGCTTACAAGGAAGGCTCGATAATGAGCACGGGACTAGTTGAAATGAAGAGAGTCGCTCACGGATCACTGCTCCTGGCTCCGACAGGCTCAGACAGGAGTCTTTGAAATAGGGCCTTAAATATGAGGGCCGGCTTTCACCTACCGGTCCTCCTGATAGGCCAATATGGGGCTGGGCACCCAATCAGATCGGCGAGGCGGACTCCAGGTAGTTCGGGCACAATGGAAATTAGGCAGCAACCATCTTAACGTGCAGCAGGCAAAGACGTGTTTATATTTGCTCACCGTGGAAACAAGTTCTTCGGTCACAAATGGATACAGTAGGCACGGAAGGGAGACTGAATGGCACTTTTCAAATGAGCAATACTTTCAATCTGCATACAATGATGATAATGTAGCAGAGTGCTAAGTGAGGTGTAATAAAGCCAGTTAGGCTTACCTTGTAGCAGTAGGCTGTTTATCTATTGGCATTAACTTGCATTCAAGATTCCAGACTGCAGACATATAGGGGAGGTCTTCTGACAATACTATAGCTCCCTATCCTCATCAAGGAGCATGCACTCCACGGAAGATATCAAACAATGCCTCGGGGATAGAGCTGTTTTGGTTGTCACCCGAAAAACAGGAACATATGGACAAAGAGCTGAAGTTAGAGGAAATCAAGCGGGTGTTCAAGGGCTTGCCAGGGTTGAATTCTCTGGGGCTGGGTGGCCTCATAGGTGAATTCTATAAGACCTACAGTCATATCGTGGCCCCTCATCTGCTCTAGGTATATCAGGTTGCTGGGTGGCGCAGTACCCTTCCCCTCACCTTGAGAGAAGCCACTATTGCGATCCTGCATAAGGAGGGGGAAATGAGGGGAACTCTGCTCCTCATACATGCCTATATCCCTTATCAATATGGACAATAATATCTTGGCCAAAGTGCTGGTGAACCTCCTTCTCCCCTTCGTCAGTAGCTTAGTGCTGGCGGATCAGTCAGGATTTATACCCAGGAGAAATTCCACCTGCGGGTTGTGTAAATTCTTTGTCATTTAGACCAGAGGGCTCTGTCGGTTGCAGTCCTTCTGGACACTGAGAAGGCATTTGATTTGGTCGAGTGGGAGTTTGTTCTGTACCCTTCGACAGATGGGCTTGGGATTCAGGTTCCTGGAGTATGTGGCCCTACTCCATAACTCAACTATTTAACTGGTAACCATTAATGGAGAACGGTCTGTGCCGTTTCGGATGACGAGGAGGGCGTGCCAAGTCTTCCCCCTCTCACCGCTCCTGTTAGCAGTGGCGATAGGGCTACTAGCAGCAGGACTCGGGGAACGACATCTTAAGCGGGGAATCCAGTTTTATACACATGGGGTTTTCCTTTCTTTGTATGCAGACAACATAGCCTTATTATAGAAAAACCTGGTAGAGAATCTTAATCCTGTAATGAGGAAAACTGTCTGGTTCTGGGAACTAAACTATCAGGACTTAAAATTAACTATGACAAATCAGTGATCTTTCCGTTTACGGCCGGGGTATTTCCCTTCAGGCATGATTGTGGGTTCTGCTGGGAATAGGTCCACACAACCTACCTTGGAGTGGAGATCTCACGAGACCCAAAGGTCTTCTTCAAGGAGACCTATGAGGGCGGTAGACAAATTGCAGCAACTGGACAGGTGGATGGACCTTCTCTTGTCACTTTTGGGCAGGGTCATGCCTGTTAAGATGGTGGTGCTACCTAAATTCTTATATTTATTTCAGAATATTCCAATCATCTTCCCCAAACGCTTTTTTAAGAAGCTGCAGGGTATCCTGCTATGGTTTCTGTGGACAGGGTAAGTCCTATGGGTGAGATGGGAGGAGCTCACGCAATCTTACCAAAGGTGGGGGGTGGGGGGGGGAGGGGGGGATCTGGCGCTCCCAGACTTTGAGCACTACTTTTGGGCAGCACAGGCCCACTTCCTTTCCTTTTGGTATGAGGACAGGCCCGGCAGACCTTGTGCAAGTCGAGAGATCACTGGCGGTGCCAAACCTATTTTGGGCAGAGATCATTGGGCAGGTGGCGGAGAGTAGTACCAGGCGGTTGCTGGAATGTATGTAGCTTGGAGAAGGTTGGTGGATAAACTCTGTATTGGTATTTTGTACTCTGCATCCCTCCCAGTGAAGTATGTCCAGATGCTGGGAATCGCCAACGAACAGGTATATGCCGTCCTGGTGACTAAATTAAGGATCAGGAAGATGGGGGGGACTTCTACGTAAATAACGAGTTCTGAGCCTGGATGAACTCAAGGGTCAGGGGGTGTGGGGGTACATTAACATCTCTGGATCTTTTTCTCTATTTTAGGCTCCGGAATGAGTTTGTCCTTTTTTCCCACGTTCCCACGGCAGCCTCCTAAATTCCCCCTTGTTGCATGAGGTGGTGGAGGCACAGGAGGGAGGAGAAACCTCTCTCAGATCTATAAGAAGATGCAGGCCCCTATGCCAGGGGGTGGGGGTAAGGGGTGAGGCAGCGATGGGAGCAGGAGCTATAATTGGAGATCTCGGAGAAGGACTGAAACTATATGAAGGCCCAAACCCAGGGGGTGTCCCTTAGCACCCAGTACAAGCAGATCCACTTCAGTTACTTACACCAAACCTACCAAACCCCTCCCAAGTTGCATAAATACTATGTGGAGGTATCGGGGAGCGTAAGAGGTGTGGGGGCAACAGAGGCAGATTTTGTTCACCTGGCGTGGAGGTGCCCACCAATAGCTCTGTGCTAGGGCGAGGTGTTTGAAACAATGTCTGCAATCTTCAGGGAAATGGTTGTGCTGGACCCTCTGACACTGCTTGGCTTGACTTCGCCGCTGGTCAGATCCTATAGGAATTTGGCAGGCCTTCAGCCTGTTTTGGCTAGGAGACGGGTAGTCATGGTCTGATGGAAGGGACCGGTGCCAAAAAAGGCACAATGGATGGAGGACATTGCCTACTGTCATGACTTTGAACTGGCATATATCCGTACACTACCACTGCACACATGTCTGCCCGATATATGGAGGTTATATGTACAATTTCTGTTTAACGGGCGTGAAGACCGAATTCCCCGGACTGAAGATGGCATCACCAGTGAACTTGAGAATATCACCCAGAGGAGTGAGGGGGCCATAGACTCTTGCAATGGTAAATGTTGATGGTGGGGGAATAGTGAGGAGGAGAGATACATGAGGGGGAGGGGTAACCCACTAGAACGGGGACCAGGGCAACCTGGCAAAGATGGGAGACAACGGCGGATAGGAGACTTGTTGCCTTTTTCCTTCTTCTCCCTTTCTTGCTTCGTGGGCAGACACTCTGAACGGTTTGTCCTGTATGGTGGTGGTTGGTATATGTTAAAATCAATAATTTGTTTTTTTTTAATAAAACTTGCATTTGAGAACATTGCCATCTTCAAATTATCCCTGTACTTTGTTTAGGTTATAGGGTTAAACCTAGTCAAACATGCAATCCCCAAGTTTCCTTGGCTCGCCAATCAAGACCAGCTCTTAAGTTGGGAGTGGGGTTTACAGGAATACAGCATAATGCATTATTCGATTGGATTGTGTCCTCACACATCTTTTGATAATTATCCTTCCAACTTCAGCTGCTTCGGAAATTTCTTTTGACAGGGGGGGGGGGCTGTGTGGCGCCTCATCGAGTCAATGTCCCTCAAGGGCCTCCGTCAACGTCATCATCAGTATAAATAGCACACACTGTACCCGTTGGCTTCAGTTTCGTTTTTCTGAGCTAACACTTTGAAGAATTACAGCATGCTTCGGTTCTTCACTGAACTTCGTCAGCTATTTTCATTCAACGGAAATGTCTTCGCTGTCGGCTCCATCAATGCCTAAGATGGGCTTCAAGAAGTGCCAAGACAGTGGATTGACGATGTCGATCACCGACCCCCCCACCGCGTATGTCTGTGGTGCCTCTGTACCGGTCACAAACTTCCAACCCGGAGAGGTTGCCTTTTAATAGCTCAAAAAGAAAATCCAATGAGTCGAGATTCTCATCAGTGGAAAAGATCTAAAAGATCTTGATCGACCATTTTCTTCGAAGAAGGCCAAGAAACTGCTTCACAGGTCACCTTCGACCTCTAGTGATCTAGGTAATCAAATGTCCAACTAAGTCAGACTCCCCAGCTAAATGGCATGCTTTTTGTAAAAAAATGCTTAAAATCTTACAGAATGTGGCCACGACCCCCTCAAAAGGTCAAGCAGAAAGCCCATGCCCCTGTCGATGTCATGGCCACCAATAGAGTAACTCTGCAGGCATGTACTTTTAGATCACCTAGGGGTGGGTGTCCTTATAATTTTTGTACTTTTAGGCCTAATTGGGCTCATGCCTGAAGAGCCTGGCATTATTCCCAGTCACAGACACTGTTTGGCCTGTTTAAACACTCTCTGGGCATGTTTACTGGTGGACTTCCTGGTCCTGGTTTGCACCAAGATGGCTGTGCAGATGGCCATTGTTCCTTTTTGAGCTACTCTAGTGGCTGGGAGGGGCTGGTTATATAAGCCACACCCAGGTTCCCTCCCACGCTTTGCGTTATTCTGCAGTAAGCAGCATTACGTTGATCGGCGATTCTCGGCACCTGCAAGAAGAACGTTAGAAGGTGAACCGCTTACGCCCACTGCGACTTGGATTTCAACTCCCCTTTTGTTTTGCACACAAGTTTCTTCATTCCGACGTGCTACAGAAACCATTGGCTGTTTTAAACTCGTGCACACTCACCTTTTTTCACCTCACAGCAACAAAAGTTCCAGCAGCCTCTGCGTTTCAGCTCAGAGCCGCGGTGCTCCTGTTGAAAGAAAGGCAAGTTAAAAGATAATCAAAGCTCATGTCCTACGCGCGCATACCAACATACCAGGCACACCGCAAGCAGCGGCTTACTCAGAGCTAATCAGAACAATTCCCAGCTTCTCGCGCAAACAGTTTATATTTATTTATTTATTTGTTTGTTTATTTGTAAAGCGCAACCAGGCCCATGGGCAAACGGGCGCATCATCTTACATACAGGTTACAGTCGTTACGTTACAGTTACATACAAGTGATCAGTATAAGTAAAGTAGAGCAAGGCAGGAGAATCGAGTTCACAATCTTTACAAAAGATAATGGCGATGCAAATAAATAAGTAAGACAGGTACACAGAGAACAGTAAGGCAGAAGACAGGCAAATGGACTGAGGAGGTTAGACTGTCATGGTGTCCATGTCCTGGAGCCAGTGTTTAGTATTGCGCTTCAATACATGGAAGGAGGGTTCTGATCTGAGAGACTCAGGGAGTGTGTTCCATAACTTAGAAGCCAGTACGGGGAAGCTAGCACCTCCCGAGTTCTGGAGTTTGAATCTCTGCATGGTCATTGTTTGTGCTTGGGCCGCTCTGAGTGGTCTTGTGGACGTATGTGAGGTGAATTGATTTGTAAGGTAGGCAGGAGCGAGGTTGGCCCTATCTTTATGTGTTAGAGTAAGAGTTTTGAGGGATATTCTGTGCTCTACCGGAAGCCAACGCAGGTTGCATCTAGTCTCAGAAATATGCGACGACTTAGGGATGTCGAGGGCTGCCCTGATGGCATTATTCTGAATTACTTGTAGTTTGTTAATATTTTTGTGGCTAGTACCTAAATAGAGGGTGTTACAGTAATCAATTTTGGACAGAACTAAAGTTCTGGCAAGTGTGATGCAATTAGCTGTGGTAATGAACGGCCTGCAGGCGGTGATTAGTTTACATGTATATGCTGATGATGCTGTTACAGCGTTGGTTTGTCTGGAGAAGGATAATGTGGCATCAAGGTAAATGCCAAGAGTTTGTGTTGTTCGAGACTGTGATAGAGTTACCATCCATAGTGAATGATTTGAAGGCAGAGTTTAGTTTCTTCAATTTAGCATGTGTGCCGAGGATTAGTAACTCAGTTTTATCGTCGTTCAGACAAAGACCATGATGGCAGTAATGTTGCGGAGGAGGAGGAGGAGGAGGAGGCGGAGGCGTAGGAGGCGCAGGCAGCAACCAGCTTACCCATGGCAAACCCCATTGTCCAGCCGGCAGCACCCCGCAGGTAGCCTGCAATACCACGCATCAGGGCCTCACCCTGGAACCTCACCCCAGGACAGATCCACTCATTATACCGGCTGGATCGTCCAACAATCCTGTACATCACTGGCCTGATAGAGGACGACATCAGCAGCCACATAGACACCCCCACCGTCATCCCCCACCCCTCCTGAAGGTCGTGTCTGTACTGCACTTTCTTGGCACCGGTACCTATCAACACTTAGTCGGTGAGCTGCACGGCCTATCACAACCCTGTTTCTCAATAATCCTGGTTCAGGTACTGGATGCCCTGTTGCGCCATGTTTCTGAACAGATTGCCCTACCCCGTACCCTCCCCCAGGTGATTGCCACCAAGTTGGCCTTCCATGCCATAGCAGGCATGCCAAATTTCATAGGTGCACTCGACTGCACCCACATTGAGCTGACAGTACCACGTGCACTTGAAATGGTGTTCCGCAATAGGAAACAGTACCACTCACTGAATGTACAGATGGTATGTGATGCAACGCTAGTGATTACACATTGCTTCGCACGTTTCCCGGGCTCAACCCATGACTCAATGGTACTGCGGAATTCAACATTGCCACGATACATGGAATTCTATGTTGGACAAAGCACATGGCTATTGGGTGAGTACAGCTGCCAATGCTCCGGACCTGTGTAAGTGGGGTGTGTGTGTATGTGACCAGGGCAATGAGCTACGTGAGTGGGCTGCTGCAACTGCACATGCATCACCCCCCCGCCCATCCACTGAATAGACAGCAGAACCCAAACTTCACAAAGCAACACATGACAGGTAGCCACAGTGTGGCCGTACACACCCTGCCACCTGGCACACACAGCCTGAACTCCCGCTGGCACACACACCTGGAGCCACAGCAAACCCCACCCCATAATATGCAACACAGCACTCACAATGCACATGATGGCTGTACATGAGACGTCCTGCATCTACTATATCATCACTGTGGAGTGACCCTGCCATGTGTGCACATCACTGCACAATGCCATACTCACAAGCCACATGCACACCAATGCATTAGTCAATGTCCAGCTGCCAACCCCCACTATGATGGCCATAGAAGATTAACACCCATCAGTGAAAACACTGCATGACACATACGCATGAATGAACAATGACACAAGATTGCACTGCATCTGATGAAGACATGATACTACCAACACTGACATGTCTCCCACATCTACATCCCATGTAAGAGATTCCGGATATGCACTCGCGCCATGGCTGATGACGCCTGTATGGAGGCCAAGGAACAGGCATGAGGATGCGTACAACAGGGCACATGTCCGCACACGTGGCATGATTGAGAGGACATTTGGACTACTGAAGGCCCGGTTCCGCTGTTTAAGCAGATCTGGCGGATCACTGCTGTACAGCCCAGTGAAGACGGGTAAAATTATGCTTGTTTGTGCCATGCTGGACAATCTGTGCCAGCGCAGGTACATTCCAATGCCCCCAGACGGAGATTAAGAAGATGGGGATGGGATGGCACAACTACCTCCTGGGGGTCCACTAGATGGACAACGAGCACAGGATGCACTGATTCGCATTTACTTTTGAGAGACAGCACATCCACAGCATTTCAGGGATGCCACTAAATGAATAAAGGGTATTTCCGTGACCAAATTGTAATTGTCCCTACGGGTCGGCCATGTGTTTTCAGGCATGGATCTGTCGATCGTAGAAAATTTTCCTATAGACCTTACCCGACTTTTCGTCCACTAAATAAACTATAAATGAGGCTGATGTGCACCGACATTATGTGATAATCCTATCACTTGCCCCATCGCCCTGGCTGACCTGCTTTTGTGGCACTAAATCCTATCCCCCGCCCCTGAGCCTGACATCAACAAAGCATTCATATTCCCCCCCTCTCTCCGTGACGTTACTGGGCTGCGTAGACAAACGCGCCCAGTCGACTTCTATGCGACTTCACACAGAACCCGTAAAACAACACAGATCATCTCACAACACAGAGCGCAACAATTCGGAATATGAAACTATGGTTTAAAAGGAAACAGCAAGATTGTACAATTGGTAAAGTACATTTATTTGACGTCAAATGTTTAGAGAATATTCAGCGATTCGCATTTGTCTTTGCTCTCGATCCGCAAAAGTTCATCTTGAGTCACGCGCTGTTCCTTTGCGGTGCACAGGGTGTTGGTTTACAATAAAAGAAGCACTATGGTCACACTGATAATCGCAAGGCTGTTCCAACAACGAGGCACTACCCCACCGTAACGATTGGTACGTTGCTTCTAGTCGCTAGTACCGCGTAAGGGCATATTGGTCCTTGCCGATCGTCCCATAAACTGGTCAGGGTGGTGAAGTTGTTGACATGGAGCTGCACCTGGCAGCTGAAGAACCCGTCGGCCGGGGTCTGGAAATGATGGCATTGGCAGTAGGGAAGGATGTACCTGTATTAAATACATTAACATAAATTAGTCTCTCCAGTCGATCTTCATTAAAATTATTCATTTCATTTATTGGGCCTGAAACTATTTGCTAGCGAGAATAGAGCAACAGAGTATGTTAAGTTATTCCCACTAACCCACCCCCTCTCCTCTGCCTTTTTCAGAGCCGCCTGAGCGCCAGGGGACCACTTCGGCATTGATAGTGCGCGGTACAAAATGCCACATCGAACGAACAAGTCCAACTTAACCGGCCTTTAACGCTACACTATTGTTAATATATTCTGGGATAAAATCATCTAAAGGGTTACTTACATTAGATTTGCATTTTCCCTCGTCTAGGCGTAATGCAGTCCCTAAATACCACTCCGTCTGTGCCAACGATCTTTCTTATAGTGAACAAACATGAAAATCGGTCTTGTTTCTGAAATTTCATCCTTATCATCTCTTGCTTTATTGCCTCCCTCCTTCAAAAGAAGTCTTTAGGCACGGTGCCTGTCTGTCAAGGTAAAAAAACAATAGAACCTTATACTGCGAGTCGTGGGCCACTCCGGCCCGCGAGCAATAAATCGAAGCAGCTGATCTTAACTGTGAACGTGCATACATTCTTACTTTGCAAACTTTTGTGTAAAGCCATCCCTGAGAACTTGAATTCTACACTCCAACTTTGTATATTGTCCGCGTGCTTTGCAGCCCAAGAGAACCATAAATATGAAGATAATTGTCTATTTATGTAAAAGTGAGATTTATCGTTTGTTTAGTGGACGAAAGGTCGGGTCAGGTCCATAGCAAATTTTACTACGATCGACCGATTAATGTTTAAAAACACATCTCCGACCCGTAGGGACAATAAAAATTTAGGACCGGAAATACTATTTAATTGTACTGCATATGAAATGACAGATGTCCACTCATTATGGCACTTTTCAAAGGTGTTGTATTTTCGATAAACCAGGTAAGAAAGTGCATTGGGTAGGTAAGCTGTACACCCGTGCCCACCCACCACCCAAACGTACACACCCCCAACCAGGCCCCAAACAACCCCCTAATGGACCTCCCCACCACCCAAACGTACCCACCCCCCCTACACCCATGGTGTCCACAAATGTCATGTTGACTGGCATCCCCACATGCCACTATTTGCGGGTGCGCTTATGTGGTGCCGTGTCCTTGCTGGCGGCTCCAGGACACGCGTCCGTGTCCTGGCAGTGGCAGAGCTGGATGGGGTGGTGCTGGCTGAGGTGACTGTCGGTGTGACTGTGGGCAAGCGCCCTTGAAACGTCTGCTGAGCTACCAACATTGAATGAGCAATGCTGGATTGCACACTGTTCCCTTCCCTGACATGGCATGCCAGGGTGACAATGGTGGCTGCAAATCGTCCAATCGACCTGGAGAGCCGTCGCACCGATGTAGCATTGCTCTCACGCTGCAGCCTGGCCTCCTCCCGCTGATGCACGGCCTCCTCACGTTGCAGCCTGGCCTCCTCCAGCTGACTTTCCACCAGCTGCGTCAGGGTGGCCTGTTGTTGCTCAAAGCGTGTACTGAGCTCAGCCATGGAGGGAGTTGGGGAGCGCATGGGGCTGTGCAGTTCTTGGGGGCTGAACTGTAGGTCATGGATGGGTGACACCTCATCCATGTTGTCCCCCTCACCCTGTTGTACTGCTTCGGCCTGCATGGCCGGGCCACTTCCATCACTTGATGCAGCCTCCTCAGCTGTGCAGATGGGCTGCGAATCATCATCCGGGGCTAGGGTGGGTGCCTGTATGGGGATGGTGGTGTATGCTGGTGTGCCTGATGAGGCCGGTGTGCCTGATGTAGCCGGTGTGCCTGATGTAGCCGGTGTGCCTGATGTAGCCGGTGTGCCTGATGCAGCTGGTGTGCCTGATGCAGCCGGTCCTTGTGTGCTGGAGCAGCTAGCATCATCCTCCTGGGCAGAAGTGCTGAGTTGGGCGCGTGCAGGTGGCCGCTGCGTTGCCTCTTGGCGGTCACTTGTCTCGACTGTGGGGATACAGAGGGCATGCTGTTAGTTGTGTGATTTTACTAGATGTGTCCATCACATGCATCCAACATGATAATCCATGACCACTTGCATGTACACACTTGTGACTATTGATGCACTCAGGTGTGTGTGTGTGTGTGTGTCTGCTCAGACACGCACTGTGCATTTCCAGGGTTCATGCTTTGGGGATGTGTTACTTGTCATCTGGCCAGTCAGTGGGGCCATTGGGTCACTCCTGCCTTGTTGGGACGGGGCATTGTGAGTGGGTCCATTGGGTCACTCCTGCCCTGTTGGGGGGGGGGGTGGAATTGTGAGTGGGTCCTTTGGGTCACTCCTACCCTGTTGGGGGGGGGGGGGGAATTGTGAGTGGGTCCATTGGGTCACTCCTCCCCTGTTGGGGGTGGGGGGGCATTGTTAGTGGGTCCATTGGGTCACTCCCATTCACACTTATGGCTTTGTACTATGTGCACTTACCAGCATGTGCAGGTGGGCTCACTCCTGCCTCTGCCTCTCCTATGCCGTGGATGCCTTCGGGGTGCATGACACTGCTGCAGCGCTCCTCCCACGGTTGCAACTTGAGGGGGGATGCAGGGCCTCCACCAGTGCCAGTGCTGTGTTGGCGGTGTGCAGTCATGAGGTTGCGCACCCGGAGCCTGAGGTCATCCCACCTCTTATGGCAGTCCTTCACAGAGCGTGTGGTCACACCCACCGCTGTGCACTTGCGTGCTGCTGTAACGCTCACCTGGCTCCCACGGAGGCGCTGGTCTGGTCGGGATTGCTGGGGCCTCTTCAAGCGTGATGCGCAGAATTCGGACCACCGATTGAACAGGACCCCCAAATCTTGCTTGTCTGGCCCGTAGGAATATCCTTCTGCAGATGAGAAAGGGGATTAACTGTCTGCTGAATAGTGTGCTTGCTTCCCCCTTTCCCCCTTCGTTCTCCTCTGACTTCCTCCAAATGAACTCTCCATCCTGCTTCTGGTGCAGGGGCGCGCGTTCGTCCAGTTACTTCACTGGTTTTCAGAATGGCGCTGGCAAATCCACTTGACTTTTCTGAGCGAAACACCGTAAGTATGAAGATGCTAAAGTTCAAGTGTGATCCTCCTTTTATGTTGTTTCTCCTAACCTGTGATCTGTCCTTTATTTGAGGTGCAGAACCAAGGCGATGCGTTGAGGGGTTAAATTGCTGGTGGTAAAATCAGGTGACTTAGTGATCAGGGCGACCCCTCTAAATGTCTTTATAATTCCCCAGTAATGTCTTTTGTCCTTTCCCCATAGGGGCCGGGGTGCGGTACCTGCCAAAGATGCGGCGCCGACCCGAGATGTGGAATGGTTCACCAAGAAAAGCCGGTAAGTAATATGGCTGAAAATTCGGCCTTCCTCTTGTGTTCCCTTGCTCACCTTTTGTCTCTTCTTCTCTCCCCTAGGTGCAGAGATGTGGCGACTGGTGCTGAGAGCCGCAATGGAGCCGGGCGGCGTCGGTGCAGAGATGTGGCGACTGGTGCTGAGAGCCGGGATGGAGCCGGGCGGCGTCTTGGGAACAGGTGAGTGAAGCGCGGCGCTGCAGCGAGCAACGCAGTACTTTTAAATGGAAGTCCTCCTTCAGGAATGCTGGCGGGAAGATTCCGGATGCAGGTAAGAAGGTTGAATAAGTTCTTGGTTTTCACCTTTCTCTTCTTTCCTTACAGGTGTTCCAGGTTCGAGGCGGGCGTGGCTGGAGTCCAGGTGCAGGAGCTGACACGGTGAGCGTTCAGCTGCTGGGATGCAGAACAACGCAAAGCACGTGTGGCTGTCCGGGCGTGGCTTAAATAGCCTTGGAAGAAGTTCCAGGTGAGTATTCTTCCACAGCCCCACCCAAGTAACAAAATAGTTCCCTCAGAAAAATAGTCCCTCCTAAGCCTCATTTGGCTTGGTTCTTCATGCAGCATGGTCTGCATCAGGTGACTGTGCAGCATGGTCTGCTTCAGGTAAGTGCACCAAACACTTCCCCTTATGAGCCTGGCGCCTATGGCGCCAGGACTGATGTCCAACATGAGCCTGGCGCCAACGGCGCCAGGACAGAGTCCAAAGAGCCCCTATAAAGGGCCGCTGGGCTTTTACCCGGGGGCGTGATGCCTGCTCCCGGGGGTGCTGGGCCTGACCTGGTACTCCGGGTGTAGGCATCATGACAGCTGCCTCCGCCCACACCGCCTTGCGCCGTTGCTGAGTAGCGCGCCGCTGATCTGCACTAAAGAGCATTTCCGCATGCTCAACAATGTGGTCCACCAGAACTGTGAGCTCAGCCTCACTAAAGCGCGGCTTTCGCTGTCTGCGTGCTGGTATCCTGGATGCCATTCGATGAGTTGCCAGTCTCAGGGAGGTAATCTGACCTGCAGTGTCTGAGGATGGCAGTGGATTGTGCTTTGTATAATGGCCGCCTCTCTGTTTCCGTTTTTTTTCCCGCGGTAATGGTGTTTCCGCTTCCGGTGTTTCCGTGTCGGCGGGGGCGGACATGGGTTTAGCACCGTTTTCTGTGGCGTAAAGTCCATCTGCATGGGTGTTTACATGACGGCGGTGACTCCGTTTCCGCCTCGGTGTGTTGCGCGCGACCCAAGTGCCGTAATCGGACCCTTATTTCCGCAACCTTGCGGTCGCAGAAGTGGAGTAACCGTCGTCACGGAATCAACGGATTCCGGCACGGCCGACTCGTAATGAGGCCCAATGAGCCTTCAGAGGATAACACACCACCATTTGGGTTACACTATGGCACCTCTAATGTGCCAGAGGAGTTCATTTCAGAAGAGTCTAGGTTAAAAGACTTGTATGATAACCTACAATCAGCCAGCGGTATAGATAACCTCTCTAGAACTGTAACTTGGTAAGCCAGATCCTACTGACCACACTGACTCCTCATATAGGCAGCTAATGAGCAAGGTGGTAAAATGTTGTGGTTGGAGCAGGCCTACACCTTCTTTTAAACAGGATGATCTGACCGATATATTGGATCAGGGTCCCCAAAGAGATGCAATTTTACCTTTTCACATTGCTCTACATAAAAGGGTCTCCAACAAATTGGGAGTCGCCGGAGAGCGGCTACAGTAAATACAAATTTTGCAAAAAAATATAGGCCATCTAGCAGTGACCCAGAGTACTTAACAAAACATCCAACACCAGAAAGTGTGGTGTTTCAAGCTGCTACATCTACCAAGCAATCGACATACCCCTCTATTCCTCCTGATAGCGATGATAAGAGAGTGGATGCATAGGCGAGAAATGAAATATATTATTGGTATTGCGCTCATACACAAGTGTATCAGAGCGTGACCAGGCAAAAAGGGAGGGGGAACACGGGAGAACAAAAGTCACGATCTTACTAGGCCCAGTGACATTAAGAACGCACAAGTGCATGGGAAAGGGGAAAGTGCATGGAAGGGGGGAGAGAAGTGGAAAGTGTGGAACAGAGGTGAGAACAGAATAAATATTAATAAGTAAAAATATATAAATAAAGGTGATAAACAGTGGTAGTGCAGCCAGCAAGTGTCAAGTGCTGGTTTAGTCAAATAGGGTAAAAATGATAAGTGCAGAAGAAAAGTAGGTGGGGGACTGTATGGGTACAGATACAGACCCCAGTGCAAGTAGTGGCCCGGAGGCAGTGCAGGAGGGTGGCAGGGTGAGCAGGTACCTGGGCCTGAAGGACAGAGGGTGGCCAGGTGAATAGTGCCGAGAGAGAGAGAACAGATCAGCAGGGGAGAAGAGGGCAAAAGGCAGAGCCGAAGAGGAAGGTCTTGAGGTGCTTCTGGAACCAGAGATGGTTCTCCTCAAGTTTCAAGGTGGCAGGGAGGCTGTTCCAAAGGGAGGCCCCACCAGAAGACAGATCTACCCCCAGCACGTTTCTTTGAAAAAGGACTGACCCTGAGGGAGTTAGTTAGAAGTAGAGGAGTGAAGGGCTCGAGAGGGGAGGTATTAACGAAGGATAGTAGAAGATATTTTGGGCCCAGGCCCCAGAAAGCCTTGTGGACAATGCAGAGGGTTTTCAATTTAATCCTTGCATCCACTGGGAGCCAATGGAGGGATATCAGAGCTGGAGAGATACCGTCCCAGGGCTTGAGGCCAAGGACACGTCTCGCAGTCCTGTTCTGGATTATTTGTAAAGGGCGAAGAGTGGAGGCAGGTAGATTTAGGGAGAAGCTGTTAAAGTAGTCCAATCTGGAGAGAACCAGAGATTGGGAGACGGTGAGTTTCTGGGGGAAGGAGAGGAAAGGCAGAGTACCTTTGAGGGGGTGCAGTAAGAAATTTGATTTTTTTTTTAGAGACTCAGAGATGTGAGAGGTGAAGGACAGTGTAGGGTCAAAAATGACCCAGAGGTTCTTGGCCTCGCAGGTGAGGGTAGGAGGAAGGGCAAGGGAGGCTGGCCAGAGAGTGAGGGGAAAGGATGGTGAAGGTGTACCAGTGAGGAGGATCTCAGTCTTGTTGGCATTTAGACAAAGATCATTGGAGGCACACCAATTCTGAATGGCGGTTAGGCAATCCGTGATGAGGGAAAGAGAGGAGGTGGCTGAAGGAAGCCTGAAAATGAGTTGGGTGTCATCAGCATAGCACTAAAAATCTGAACAGAAAAAGGAAATGCAGAAGGCGAGAGTTGCCAAGTATTTGTTGAAAAGCCAGGGCGAGAGGTTAGACCCCTGGGGAACACCACAGGCAGAGATGGATTTAGAAGATAGGAAGTTGTACCTGGGAGGGTCGATCAGAGAGGGAAGAGGTCAGTCAGACTAGAGCCTGATCCATGATACCCAGGTTGTCACAGAGACGGTTGCACAGGGTGGTATGGTTGACCGGGTCGAAAGCAGAGGAGAGATCAAGTAATATGAGGACAGAGGGAATGTTAGAGTCAAGGTTGGAGAGCAGTTCTTAACGGATGTTCAGGAGAGCAGTTTCCGTGTTTCTGGCAGCTCTGAAGCCAGATTGGTGATCATGGAGAGAATCCAACAGAATCAGAATGAAGGTGAAGATGGGAGATGGCCAGCTTTTCCAGGAGTTTACCCCAGAAGGGAGTAATGGAAATTGGGTGATAGTTAGCTGGACAAGAAGGATCAACTGTGGATTTCTTGAGGAGAGGATGCACAAGGGAGTGCTTCAGGGTGGAGGGAAAAGATCCAGAGGCAAAGGAGTGGTTGCAGAATTCGGCAAGGGCCGGAGCAAGGGTATCAATGTGGTCCTTAATGGTTTTAGATGAGCAGGGATGTACCTGTTTTGATGAGGCTTTCATAGATTGGACTGCTCTAGCAACCCCATCAGGGGACAAAAGAGGAAAGTAGGAGAAAGAGGGAGGGGGTTAGATGTTGGAGGGTCAGTAAGCAGAGAAGGAGAGGGGAGAGAAAGGGGAGCGGAGGAGAGGGTGGACAAGATGTCCTGGGCTTTAGAGATAAAGTGAGAGGCAAGGGCATTGCAAAGAGCCTGGGAGGCAAGAGGAGGGATGGAGACTGCAGCAGGGTTGGCTAACTACTTGCAGATTTTAACGAGTTCGGCCGAGTTGTTAGATGCCGCTAAGACACAGGCTTGAATGTGAACTCTGTTCTTGGTGCAAAAAGAGTCTGGATTGCCTTTGGAGCAGGTGGCAGGCAAGTTTGTCAGAGGATGAGCAAGAAGCCCTCCATTTCCTCTCAGCCACACTACACTTACGTTTCAGTGTAGTCATACCAAGAATTGCACTTGGCTTTGGACTTCAAACGGATCCTCATGACAGGGGCAAGAGCATCAAGAGTAGTAGAAATAGAGGAGTAAAGCAGGGAAAAGGCTGTGTCAGGGTATGAATCGGCCAGGGAGGGGGGAGGGAGAAGGTGGCATCGAAAGCCTCGAAAGCCTCGACTGACACACGCTTCATGGGCTGGATGTCCGAGAAGGTGGGTAGCGATCTTGGGGTAGGCTTGGCTTGAGGTGGGGAGATGGAAAGGTGGGAGGAGAGGAGGCAGTGATCACTCCAATGGGAGAGGAGTGGTGAGGGAAATGGAGAGGTGGAAGCCAGAAGAGATCAAGACATCCAGTGTGTGACCAGCAGAGTGAGTCGGGTGGAGGGGCGATAGAGAGGGAGAGCGAATCGCAGAGGTCGCGAAAGAGCACAGGTGAGGAACAGGGAGAATCGAGATGTATGTTGAGTTCATCAAGGAGGAGGAGTTGAGTGGTTGAGGTCAGGAGGGAGGAGGATAAGTGTGCCCACTCAGAGAGAAAATAGGTGATTTGACCAGGGGGCCGGTAGAGAGTAGCAACAGTAAGAGAGTAGCTATGAGAAAGAGAGAGCCTGCAGACAAGGCATTCGAAAGAGGAGTAAGTCTGAGTGGGGATGGTAGAGGCAGGAATCTGCTCAGGGAAGATCAGGGCTACACCCCCTCCAGGCTGGGTGGATCTGGGGGCAAAGAGGATCTTGTAGCCGTCAGGGAGGAGCGTGTCAAAGCTTGAGACAGAGCTGGCCGCGAACCAAGTCTTGGTAAGACCGAGGACATCAAGGTCAAGTTCTTCAAGGAGGTGGCAGATGTCAAAGGAGTGTTTGACAGCAGAGCGAGAGTTGAGAGTGGCATGGTGAAGAAGGTTGCCAGCCTTAAAGACCTTCCGGGAGGGGTACAAATAAGAGGTACACCCTGAAACAGTCTGGAGGGAGCTTGTGAAGGGGCAGAGGAGGAAGGAAAACAGGGCAAGGTAGCCAAGGGAGAAGAGTAGGGCACAGCTGGAGATGAGAGGAAGTTGATGAGGTGAGCGAACCGCTGATCAAAGAGGAGGAGATTGGCCTGAGGGCCTTGCACCATGACCGTGCCATTTAGGTTGACATTAATGATGACTCTGGAGGAGTCAAAGGAATCCATGAGGACTTCCCAGCGAGTGCCACCATTAATGGGAGAGGAGGAGACAGGACAGAGCACAGAGATCTGGCGAAGGAAAAACAAAGGTGATGTCAGTGAGGGTTTGTCTGGCAGAGGCGACTGGAATAGGGATCAGCATTTTAAACCAGCACACAGATGACAATTAGTCTACAGACATTAAACTTCCAATCACCTCCAGTTCAATACTCAATTATCCCCTCCCTCTTCTTCCTCCCACTCAGCTGCTGTCAGGGTCCAGCGCTGCAGGGACTGGCTCCCTGCCCTCAGATTGAAAGGCCCCTGCCACGAGGCGTGGTTTATAAATTAATGCTGGGAAGTTCTGCTCATAATCCAGCACAGGCGCCCAAGTGTTTGAAAAGCAGTGGAGGAGGCCTCTGTGAGCTGCTGTGATTTTCTCCGCTATTAAAATGTCCCAGACTTTTAGCCACCATAGGGTCATTAGGGGGCCCTCTGGAGATTTTCAGGTGTGTGCCACTGTGATCTTGGCGGCGAGGAGGAGTTGTGTTAAGAGGGCCGCCTTCCTGCCAGATCTCGGATAAATACTTGGGATTGGGACTCCCAGTAGGATAGGTTCTGGCTCCAGTGGTATCGCCACCTGGGTGATGTCTGCTATAGAAGCCGTACATTGGGACCAAAACTCCTTTATCACTGGGCATGACCACCACATGTGCAGGTAGGATCCCGGGAGGCCACAGCGGTGCCAGCATAAGGGGTCCAGAGCTTGGTTGAAGTGGTGTATTCGGAGCAGAGGGTAGGACCATCGCAATACTAGTTTATGTGCGCACTCCCGGTTGGTAATACAAAAGGAGGGCGAGTGTGTCCTTGACCAGATGTCCACCTAGGTCTGGTCCTCCATCGGGCGTCCCAGGTCCGCCTCCCACTGTGACATATAGGAGGCCCTAGCGGTGAGAAAGTCTACCTGTAATAACCTATAGAGGGCTGAGCTTCTCCCCCGAGCCGGTTGGTCTGCGACTGTAAGCTCAATGGGACTAAGAGCTTGCGTAGCCGCCAAGCGGGTCAAAGGATGGGAGCACCAATGTCTCGGTTGCGAGTAGGAGAGCCTATCCGTTTCTGCTAGTCGGAAAGCACTCTTGCATTGCTCGAAAGTGCCTAGTTGGTTCTCCTCAAAGAGCTGACCCAGGGAGCTAAGGCCACCTGTGATCCAGTTCTTTAAATTTGGGGGGCAAGATCCCGGTGCGAAGGCCGGGTTGTGAAAGACTGGGGCAGATGGGCTCAGGCCTCTCGGGATGCCTTTATACTTACGAGCCCAGTCTCATGTCCTTGGGTGTGTTTAGTGGAGGACAAGATGCCTTGCCATGTCCTGCGCAGGGGAGCAGGGAGGTGTGGCAGGAAGCGTAGGAGAAGGGGCAAGCAAGACTGTTCAATTTCTGCCCATTTCGGGCACCCTTAGACGATGGCTGAGGGCTGAGTGTGGGCTATCTGTGCTGCCATCTGGTACTTCTGGAGGTCGGGGACTCCTAAGCCTCCTGGCCTGGGACTGCTCATCCTGGTCCTCTGGGGGATATGTGACTTTTTACCCCTCCAGATAAAGCAGAATACTTTCCTTTGCAGGCACTGGAGTGGGGGCCGTGGGATTGTGGTGGGAAGGGATGTGCAAGCGTAAATAAATAGTGGAAGGAGATTCATTTTACAAGCCGTTATACGACCTAGGAGCGAGATCTCTTGCGAGAGCCATCGTCGAGGTCCCTCTCTAAGTCTGTGAAGAGCGAGGGGAAGTTTGCCCGATATGTGTCTTCCGGGCGGGCGGGGATCTGGACCCCCATGTAGGGAATAGATTTCTCATTGAGTTGAATCGAGCATAGGGATCTGAAGGACTCCGGTCCCCTGGTTCCACCCCAATCCCCAAAGCTGCCAATTTCCCAAAGTTGATGGTAAAACCTGATACCCTCCCAAGCCTATGGATCTCCGCCAGGGCAGACCCCAGTGAAGCAGAAGTGTCTGTTATGGATTGCAACACATCCGCATGAAGTGCAATCTTGTGTTGGGAGGGGCCTACTTGGAGGCCTTTGACCCTGGGGTTAAGACGGGTTCACTGGGCGAGTGGTTCCATGACTAGGGCGAAGAGTAGAGGGGAGAGGGAGCATCCCTGTCTGGTTCCACAGGTCAGTAGGATTGGATCAGACAGGAGGCCATTGACCCTTATAAGGGTTTCTAGGGGTTGGTAGTTGGCTAATATCAGTTTTTGGAGGGTGGGCCTAAAGTGTAAGGACTCACGGGTGAGTTGCAGGAATGCCCAGTCTACTTTGTTGAATGCCTTGGTGGCGTCTATGGCCAGCAAAGCTTACTTCTGCGAGTCCTGATTTGCGACATCTACTAAGTTGAGGCCCCTACGGATGTTATCTGCAGTCGATCTATGCATTATGAAACCTGTCTGGTCCAGGTCTATGATGTCAGGGAGGACTCCCACCAATCGGTTTGCTAGGATCTTCGAATATATATTAGCATCGAGGTTCAATAGTGAGATGGGCCTATACGAGGTGTTATCCCTGGGGTCTTTTCCCGGTTTGAGGGCGAGGGCTGTGATTGATTCCTGCATCGAGGGGGTGATGGTCCCTGAAGTGGCAAAGGAGTTGAAAAGAGTTGTCAAGGGGGCCAGCAGTTGGCGGTGAAAGATTTTATAGAATCGGGTAGTATACCCGTCCGGCCCTGGGGCCCTGGTTTTGAGACTCTTGATGGCTATGTCGACCTCCTCACTTGTTATAGAAGCCTCCAGGTTCTCTCTCGTTGCACCTGTGAGGCGAGGGAGAGCAGCACCCCGTAGGTAGCTCTGTTGTTCCTCAAGTAACCCTGGGGATGCTGACATGGTGTCTGCGATGTGGGCGACTGCTAGTTGTAGCTTGTCTCGATCAGCAAATTGGACTCTGCCTTGGGGGGTCGCGCAGGCCCAAAATGGCATTTAGCTTCTTAGCCTTGGCAAGTTTCTCCACCAGAAGTTTGTTCACCTTATTACTTTTGGCATAGTAGCCTTGCTTCGTCTTGGCTAGTAGCTGGGCTCTGTCCTCGGCATAGTGTGCTTGAGCCTCTTCCAAGTTGCCTGTAGGGCCCGGTGGGTTCACGGGGTCCAGCCTTTGGCCTTACAAACTGCCTCCGCCTCATGGACTTTGTCTTCCAGTGCTTGGCAGACCTGCCGCCTGTGTTTGTGAAAAGCTGCTCCTTGGGCAATTAGTGCTCTTCTCACCACAGCTTTCATTGCGTCCCAGGTATTATCCGGGGCGGTAGCCTCATTCCGGTTTTCCATAAAGAAATTCTTGATCGACTTTGCTATGGAGTCCCTCAGCGACATGTCCCCAAGAATGGGGTCGTATAGGGTCCATCTACGTCTTGGGGTAGAGTCAGGGTCATGGGCCCGGAGTATCAAGGTGACTGGGGCGTGATCAGAGAGCACCCTAGTACCAATGGTTACGTCGTCCGCGAAGGCCAAGACTTGGGGGGGGGGGGGGGGGGGGGTGGAGGCCAGTAGGCGGTCAATTCGGGAGTGTGTTCTGTGGACGTATGAGTAGGAGGAATAGTCTTGCTCGTCAGAGTGAAGCACCCTCCACGTATCCACCACATCAAGGGTTCTGAACAATTGGAGCAGGCTCGCTGACAACTTGAAGTCTTTGCAGGTGGGAGGATGTGATTTGTCCTTAAGCGGGTCCGGGACTCCATTGAAATCTCCTCCAATAATAGTTGGGCCATAGATGAAATGTGGGAGGGCTTCCTCTAGGGCTCCATAGAACTCTTCTTGATTGTCATTCGGAGGGTAGATCGAGATGAGGGAATAGAGCTCACCATAGATCAGGCATTTGACCGCCGCGAAGCGGCCCTCGGGACAGAGCAATGTATCCAAGATTTGCGGCTGAGGCTCTTTGCGAAAAGAACAGCGGTGCCCCCCCTTCTTGGTGCCATTGGAGGCCAGGAATTGCAATGGAAAGAATCTGTCGTGGAGCCGGGTGAAGTTCGCAGAAATCAATTCTCTCTCTTGGAGGAAGACCACTGAGGCTTTCTCATTCTGCAAGCGTTGCAGCATGGATTTCCTTTTGGGGGAGGGAGGGGAAGAGTTCAAACCCCTGATGTTTAGCATAAGGAATTTCAATTTTCGGTGTGGAGGGAGTGTCTCCTGGGCTTCTGCAGGCTCCCGAGACTGAGCTTGGGGGGAGGGGGTTCAGGCATCATCTGGAGGCTTAGTAAAGATGTGGTCGTCATGTGGCTGGGTTTTTAACCACCTCCAACGGGAGGGTAAACTTGTAGGAGTTCGGGAGGCCGATTTCTTTGGGCTTGGTGACTCCTATGGCCAACAGGGCCATAGCTGATCTTACAGCCAACGGGGCTAGGACGGTAAAAAGAAACTGAGTTTCTCCAGCATGGGGTCTGGCATGGATTCACATGCTCATGAATATTCCCCGTCGTCAGGCTGGGAATCCTCGGTAAAGAAAAATCAGTATCAGTTTCGTTTCTGATCTGTCTTTTGTAGTAGTAACCAATCACTGATCTCTGCGTCATACTGACCACAGCCAGTGACTGCCCTCTCCCTAAGCCCCGCCTCTGGCAGCCATCTTCAGATTTTTACCGCACGTTCAAGTGTTGGTTTCCTCGTGCTATTGCTCTTGAGCGTTAGTGCTTTTTTCGCGCTTTTTCTTAGGAAAATTTTCTCTTTTTCGGTCAAAAGAGCCTCAAGCTCCACCGTTTCTTTATCCGATCAACGGGGACCCGTGTCGGATTCTTCTACGCCCCTCAAGGGTGAAGATTTCGTCGAGCCACGCTTTTGGAGGACTCCAGAAGTTTCTCAGGCCCATCTCGGTCATGGCCCAGGAGAAGGGAAGCTCGACGCCCCGAAAGCTGTTCAGGGTCTGCCCTGGATGCCAGCTTCAGAATGTCTTCAAGGAGGACAAACACTCCCTTTGCCTTTACTGCCTGCATGAAGACAAGACGCACGTGGAGAAGGACTGTGCGTTTTGCGGCAATATGTCGGAGCGGACCATGAAGGACCGCCATCAGCGTCTCGCCAACTGGCTGGAAGGAAAGAGCCCGTCAGGCGAGAAGAAGAAGAAGTCTGAGCGGTCTTCTAAGACCTTTGAGGGCGCCCCGGCGACGGGGGTCCAACAGAAGGCCAAGTACCACGAGTCTGCTCGCACCGGGAGCGCCGAACGGTCGGGCTCTACGGGCGCCAGGCAGGGCACATCCTCCCCGGCGCCATCAACCACGAGCCAACGCTCTGGCTCGGGTAAGAGGAAGGCCGAGCACCCGGCGAAGCTCCTGGAGAGACCCCGGTCGTGCTTGAAGGCCCCATCGGAGGGGGAGCGAGGTGGTGACCTCCCCCCAAGGAGAAGGCGGTGAGCGCACCTAAGGTGCTTAAAGCCTTGATCCATCCGGCCAAGGCCTCTATCGAGACAGTCGCGGCGGCCCTGGCTCAGCCTGTGGAGGCTACACCAGTGGTGGCGCCCTCGGGGCCCAGAATCTCCCTGCCGCCGCGGAGGGAGTCCTCTTTCATGCCCATCGACAGGACCCCCGTGAAACCTCCGACGGAGAAGAAAAAGGGGGGGCAGGAGGTCGTCGTGGATTCGGCCTCAACCTCTGAGGAGGAGCTGATCGAAGTCTTAGGCCCCGGCGCTGGCGTGGAAGAAGACCATCCTTTCTGGAGGGACCCCGACGTGGGAGACGACGAGAACGTCTCCTGATCGCCCGTCGGAACCCCCTCAACCAGTGACGCAAGACAACTCGGTGGCCATTTTGTTGGCTATACAGTCCTTATGCTCAGAGATAAGGACGAGACTGCCGTTACCACCAACAGAGGAACCGCTCCCGACGGGGTACCCGGAGCCAGGCCCTTCTGGGAGCCCTCCTCTTAAGAGAAGAAGGATTCATCCTCCACCTCCTTTTCAACCTTTGCGCCCTGCTCAGCCCTCCTCCCCGTCCACGACATGTGGTGATGATACGGGGACTGACACAGCCGCGACGGGTACTGACGACGAGGTTTACGACGAGGATCTCCCGTCGTCACCTCCCACCCGGGCTTCCCCGCCCGATGAGATTGGATCGTTTCACGCCATGATCGCCAGGGCATCCGAGCTTTTCCAGCTCTGCCCGGAAGAGAAGAAGAAGGAAGGTTTCCTTTATCAACGGCGAGACCAAGAGGAAGACGGTCCTCGCTGTACCTCTACTGGACGATATCTGGGATGAGGGTCTCGCCCTCCTCAAGAACCCATCCACAACGCCGGCTAGAAGGGATTGGTACGAGAAGAAGTACCGGGTCCCGGATGCGGCCCCCTTGTGCCTTCAGGCACAGCCGACCCCGGACTCGGTCGTCTCCGCGGCGGCCAGGAAGAAAGCGGGGGGCGCGGCCTCTACATCAACCTCCCCGCCGGACGGCGAGGGAAAGAAATTGGACACGATGGGACGCAGAGTCATCTCATCGGCAGCGACGACGATTAAGGCTGCCAACGCCTTGGCTATCGTAGCCCGCTACGACAGGGAGTTGTGGTACAAACTCGTCCGCTTGCTGGACTTCCTACCAGACGACAAGAGGGCGGAGGCCCTAGAGATCTTGCAGGAAGGAGAAGTGGTGTTGGACCACGCCATTACGATAGCGACGGACATCGCGGACACTGGATTTCGCCAGTTGGGCAACGGCGTGTGCCTTAGGCGGCGTGGATGGCTCAAGGCTACTGACTTCCGTCAGGACATGCAGACCAGAGTCTTGGACATGCCCTTCGACGGGAGCAACCTGTTTGGGAAAACAGTGGACGATTCCCTACAGGCCATCAAGGCGGACACGGAGACGGCCCGGGCTCTTGGTGTTCTCCAGCAACGACGGCCGCCCTTTCGGAGCGGTGGAGGCAAACAGGGTGCCTCCAAAGGTTCCAGCGGCGGATTTTCCACCTATCGTCAAGCGGCCCGTTCGTCGTCACAGAAGCCTACAGGGGACGAGGCAAGTCGGGCGGACCCCGCCGTCGTCGCCAAGGAGGACAAGGCGGCAAAGCCTCGAAGCAGGACTGAACCGGCTGTGGGGTCGGGCCCCCACCGAAGCACCCCGGTGGGAGGCCGGCTGGCGAGCTTCGTCAGCGTGTGGGAGTCCATCTCCACCGACCGTTGGGTGCTGGACGCCCTGGCTCAGGTCACGCGCTCGAGTTTCTAAAGAGGTGCCCGCGCATCCCCCCTGTGGCCAGGAAGGAACATCACGTCCCTCAACTTCTCTTGGAGGTAAGGGCCATGCTTAGGAAGGGCGCCATCGAGTTCGTCCCAAAGAGGCTTCGGGGCTCCGGAGTTTACTCAAGATACTTCCTCGTGAAGAAGAAGACGGGAGGATGGCGTCCCATCCTGGACCTACGACGACTGAAAAAATTCATCAAGGCACAGAAGTTCAGGATGGTCACCCTCCAACACGTCCTGGGTCAACTGGAGGAGGGCGATTTCCTGTCATCGTTGGATTTGGAGGATGCCTACTTCCATATCCCCATCCTAAAGGGACACCGAAAGTTTCTCAGATTCGTGGTCCAAGGGCGTCACTACCAGTTCAGAGCCCTTCCCTTCGGATTGAGGTTGGCACCTAGGGTGTTCACCAAGTGCCTCGCACCTGTGGCGGCGTGGCTGCGCCTAGAGGGGATCCACGTCTACCCCTACCTGGACAACTGGCTCATCCGGGCGAAGACGAAGGAGCTCGCCGTGGAGCACACGGCAAGGACCGTCCAACTACTCACGGTCCTGGGAATCTCCATAAACTACGCCAAGTCCCACCTGGTGTCCGCGCAAGATGCGCTGTTTCTGGGAGCGAAGCTCGACACAGTGTCGCTTCTGGCCTCTCCGTCGGAGGAAAGGACGAGGGCCATCTTGGGCAAGGTGCAGCGGATGCTGGTTGCGGACGCGGCCAGGGTGAGGTCCATCAAGTCCCTCCTCGGAATTATGTCTTCTTGCATTTATCTCATCCGCCTGTGCAGGCTCCGGATGCGCCCGTTGCAGGAGTTCCTGGACGCACGCTGGATCCAGACGACGGGCAGCTTCAAGGAGAGGATCACACTCGACGGGAGTTTCTGACGAGCGATCCAGTGGTGGGGCACCCGCGCGCATCTGACGGCGGGCATGGACTTCCAGACCCCTGGCCACCAGGAGACAGTGACCACGGATGCCTCCCTGGAAGGGTGGGGAGCGCACACCGAAAATCTGCACGCGAGAGGCCTTTGGCTTCCGACGGAGAAGTCCTTCCATATCAACGTCCTGGAGCTCTGTGCAGTGTTTTGGGCCCTCCGGTCCTTTCTTCCGTCCCTCAAGGGCAAGGTGGTGAGGATCTTCACCGACAACACCACCACCATGTTCTACATCAGGAAGCAGGGCGGTACCAGATCCCCAGCCCTGTCCAAGGAGGCACAGGATCTGTGGCATTGGGCCGTCGCCCAAGGGATGTTTCTGGTGCCGTTTCACCTGGCAGGAATAAAAAACACCATTGCCGACTCGCTCAGCAGAGAGCTGCGCTCGTGCCACGAGTGGGAACTACGACAGGATCTAGTGGACCGCCTCTTCTGACGGTGGGGCACTAAACAGATCGATCTGTTCGCGACGGCGAGGAACTCCAAGTGCCGGAGGTTCGCCAGCAGGTTTCCCCAGCCGAGAAGCATGGGCGATGCTTTCTCGTTCCCCTGGGAGGGCCTGTTTCTATACGCGTTCCCTCCATTGCCGCTGCTGATCCGGCTCATCAACCAGCTCAAGAGGTCACGGTGCAGGATGTTCCTCGTCGCACCTGCGTGGCCGAGGCAGATATGGTTCCCAGACCTTCTGGACTTGTCAGCGTCCCCGTCAATCAAGCTGCCAGTGGACGCGGATCTACTCTCCAGGGAAGGAGGCGCCATCCTCCATCACAACCCGAAGTCGCTGAACTTGCAGGCCTGGCTCCTGCAGCGTTAGAGTTTGGGGGCTACGACATACCGGCCGACTGCAGAGAGGTTCTTGCAAAGGCCAGGGTGTCCTCAACTCTTAAATGCTATGGACACAAATGGAAGAGGTTCTCTGTCTGTTGCCACGCACAGAAGATTAACCCTCTACGGATTACGGCTCCCCAGGTACTGCTGTACCTACTGACGCTGGCCAGGGCTGGACTGGCGCACGCGTCCATCAAGATTCATCTTGCTGCGATCTCCCGATACACCAGAACCACGGGGCGGACGTCTTTGTGGTCTCATCGTCTGGTGAAAGAATTCATGAAGGGACTGTTCAGATCGTTCCTGCCGGTGAAGGCTCCGGCCCCGGCGTGGGAGCTCAACGTGGTGCTGACCAAGCTCATGGGACCTCCGTTCGAGCCTCTGCACTCGGCTCCGTTGAAGTTCTTGTCGTGGAAAACAGCGTTTCTTGTGGCCATCACCTCCGCACGACAGGTGGGAGAGATCCAGGCCCTTTCCTGCAAGTCCCCGTACTTGACTTTTCACGACACGAGGGTAGTGCTCAGGACGCACCCCTCCTTCATGCCCAAGGTGCCGTCGGACTTCCACCTCAACGAACCCTTGGTGTTGCCTGTTTTCTTCCTGTCTCCTTCGTCGCCGGCTGAAAGGACTTGGCACTCGCTGGATGTGGCTAGAGCGCTGAAGTTCTACGTGGACCGCACAAAGTGTTTTCGGAAGACGTCACAACTCTTTGTGAACTTTGGACCTGTCAATCAGGGGAAGGCTCTCTCGAAGGCCTCCATTTCCAGATGGCTTTCCGGCTGTATCATGTACTGTCATCGGTTGACAAACCGACCGCTGCCTGGCCGTCCGAGAGCCCATTCCACCAGAGCGATCGCAGCTACCACGGCGTTCCTATCTGGTGTGCCCTTGCTGGACATCTGCAGGGCTGCTACGTGGAGGTCGACGCACACCTTCACGAAATTCTACTGCGTCGATCGGGATTCCAGGGAGGAGTCCAGGGTCGGCCAAGCAGTGCTGTGCAACCTGTTCACCTAAGGTGAGCCTGGTGAGGAGGTAAGAATTGCTTAATGTTAAGTTTTGGATATAATGCTTAATGTTGAGCCTTTGCCACCCCATTGGTTGTGCATGTGTGTACTGCTATGTATTCTTTTATTCATCAGCATGTGAATCCATGCCAGACCCCATGCTGGAGAAGGAACAAGTTACTTACCTGTAACTGTTGTTCTCCAGCAGGGGTCTGGCATGGATTCACATGCGAACCCTCCTGCCTACCCCTCTGCGGCTCTTCACTTGGTCATACTGCCACTTCACGTGCTACCAAATCTGAAGATGGCTGCCAGAGGCGGGGCTTAGGGAGAGGGCAGTCATTGGCTGTGGTCAGTATGACGCAGAGATCAGTGATTGGTTACTACTACGAAAGACAGATCAGAAACGAAACTGATACTGATTTTTCTTTACCGAGGATTCCCAGCCTGACGACGGGGAATATTCATGAGCATGTGAATCCATGCCAGACCCATGCTGGAGAACAACAGTTACAGGTAAGTAACTTGTTCCTCGCCTCCAAGGGGAATTGGATGGCATACGCCTTGGAGGAGGGCATGGTTGTTTTCACTTCAAGTTCCACTGTCAATCATCTCAGCAGGCGAGTCGCAGCAGCTCTGCTTCCCATTTTGGCACCTCTGCACCTTCGACCAGGCAAGTTGCCCCTGCTTAGGGGGGAGACCTGTTTAGCTTTTCCGATGGGCGGTGCGGGCTGTGGGAGGGTGAGCTCCTAGGCGAATCCGAGTGCAGGATTGTTTCAGCGTCCTCCAGATGACTGATTCTGCATTGGGTTCCCTGGTAGGAAAACTGCAAGGCTGTGGGTAACAGCCACCGGTATCGCACTTGATGGTCTTGCAGAAATAGGGTTAAGGGCCAAAGGGTTCTCCTCTTCTGTAATGTCACTAGAGAAAGTTCCTGATAAATCTGGAGCCGGGCGCCTTGAGGTTAACTCGTCTTGGGAAAGGCCTATTGCCGAAATGGCTTCCTTGGTGGTATAAAAGTGGACCCTCGTTATCACATCGGGGGGTGAGTCTGATTCTACCCCTTGTCTCGGGCGCAGCCTGTGGGTGCGATCCAACATGAGTTGGGCCTTATCCATGTGTGGGAGCAGAGATTGAAAGAAATCACCCACATACTCGGCTAAGTCTTTATCCGGCACTGTAGAGAGGATCCCACGAATCCGGAGGTTGTTGCAGTGGGCTCTATTTTCCAGGTCCTCCTGTTTAAACTCGAGCACCTCGCTCCTGTCCTGCAACCTCTCCAAGTCTTTGTTCCACTTAAGTGACTCTCTGATCCATTCGCTCCAGCTTCAATGTGAGCTCCGACATGCAGGATCTAAACTCTGATTTAATATCTAACATAAAAGACTGGATGTCTTCTTTAGTTGCTAACATCCCCTTCTCTTCTGAGGCGTGAGTTTCGGGGGGGGGGGGATTTTTTCCCTTTATCCGCCGAAAGCAACATGGTGGAAATGTCTGAGCTCTTAGGCACTTTGAGTTGCTTAGCCATTGCTCTCAAACTCCGTTTCAGGGACCCTTATGACCACACAGGGAGCACCCACGAAGGTGGAGGACCAGGGGGAGACTGTCACTGGTCCACCGGGTGAGGTTTGCAGCTTTCGTTCCGCCCCTTGTAGAGGAAACTTGCAGGAGGAGTGAGGAGTTGAGTTTTGCCAAATTGGTGGGGCAGGAGCTAAGGTGATTGAGAAGGCCCCAGGCGAGATCTCCGCAGGGCAGGGGAGGCAGATAGAGGAGGAAACCAGGCTAGCGTTCGTCAATTGTTGAGAGCAAGACTTGGGTCAGCTTGATATCTGTCCTTCAAGGCCGTAGGGTCGGGCGTCAGGCTTCAGGATCCTGGTGGACTTGGCTGATGACGGCAAAGTTATTCAGAGGGGGCCGCCACCCACCGCTGGCTAGCAATAGATGGTGTGGTCACTACCTCCCTGGGTAGGCTGGTGTTGAGCCTTGGTTCCAGGCGATGTCAGGGAGATGGGACGGGGCGCCCTAGGAAGTGGCAGGTGAGGCAGACGCCACTGAGGACTGAGCCCGGCAAGGGGGGGCAAGTTAGGAGGGTGCCTCCTCAAGGCTGTAATGTGGCTAGCTGGAGTTAACTCTGACTTGGGATGTTGGGGGGGGCACCGGAGCAGCGCAGTGGCGGGAGGGTTCCAAGAAACAGCTGAGGAATAAGAGGTCTGGCTACCAGGAGGCTCCAGCCAGTGGCAGATGAGGCTGCCAGTAGTGCCAGGAGACTGCTGCTGAGACCTAGGAGCCAGGGTACAACCGGATGGGCCCATTGGGATGTTGTCTGCAGCTCCGGGTGTGCAAGCTGCGTGGGGGCTGCTGGCACAGGTATGACCATCTGAAGCTGGGGCTGGTGATCTTTGCCGGGAGGACTCCTCCTCCATGAGAAGCGTCCGGAGGTCAGCGTTGCAGGACGACGCCTCTGCTAATCCAGGAGCCTGCGGCTGCCACTCCTGAAGCAACTTGCACCCGCTCGGGCCCAGGGGGCCATGGGAGAACAGGAGGCTGCCCCAGGGTACTGGCGGGATCAATGATCCTTACCGCAGGGCTCCCCCCTTTGTTGCTTCTGCTGGGCAGATTCCCCATCCAGGTCAGGCAGAGGAGGGCGACGTGGCGGAGATGGATCATGGATGTGTCTGCGGGCGGGCAGAGGGGCCGGGACGTCTCTGGATATGGCTCTTTAAGATGTGGAGTCTCAACACCTCCAGATCCCTCGCGCTGGGCTCCCACTTCACTCCTGGGCCATGATCCTCAACGCATGGGTCTCTCTTCGCTCGTGGGTGGCGGGTGCAGCTCCACTGCCGCATCTCCATGGCCGTCTGCCATTTTGGATTCGGAGCGGCGGACAGGGGTGCCAAATTGAAATGCGTCTGGAGCCCATTCTGTCTTTGAAGGACTCTCCCCACCTTCAGAGAGCTGCCGCTATGGTCTCAGCTCTAAATCGAGAGCCGAAAGCTCATATATTGGACGTGTGCCGCAGGTCCCGAATGGAGGCCATCCGAGGAGCGACCACATAGCTGGTGCTCCTGTCCACGCCCCCAAGATATCCTTTTTGAATTTCTTCTTACCAGACTTAGTGAGAAATGAAGGAAAGTTAATAGAGAAGCAGTTGAAGTAGATAGGAGAAACAGATAGCACCATGGGCAGGTAGAGCGAGGAGGCAGTAGGAGAAATATACAAGTACAGCGGTAAAGAACAGTCACTGGCTAGCAGGTTCAATTGAAGGCCAAAAGTTAAATGAAAAAACACCCCAAGATTTGCCTTTGAAAACGCACCCAAATTTGACTTTCGAAAACACACCCAAATTTGACTTTCGAAAACACACCCAGATTTGACTTTCAACAGCAGATGCTAAGGCACCATAGGTAAAAGAAGTGAGCTATGAGTTAGGTGAGTGCTGAAACAAGAGCATTAGAGAGCAAAACAAGTAGACCAGTTGGATCAGGCTGAAAGAAGAGGGAAGGAACATCAAGGGAGGAGAAAGGGTAACAGAAGGAGGGAACTAGAACATAGAGAGGGAAGTAAGAGAGTCTTGGTAGTCCAGTTTCATAACTGAGTGTGCTGGCAGCCCCAGGGAGGGTCAGGTTACATTAGTGGATTTGTTTAGCATTCTGGTAGTGGACAGGGAGCAGACAGGGGCCTTAGAAATGGGCCTTTGAACAAAGGGCCGGCTCCCGCCTCCCGGTCCAACGAATTGGGAGATTGAGAGTCAGCCAATGGTCAGGGGGCCAGGTCAGGCTACAGAGACAGCCTGAAAAAAGCCTGCAGCCATCTTGGAATAGGTTGATGGCTGCTGCAATGCTGACCTTTGGATCGCAAGACCAGCAGAATTCATGTGCACACGCAGTATTTGATGGCAAAAAAGGATGCGTTTCAGAACATATGCTTATCTTAGCCAAGCGGCTGCATTTAGGTAGTGTTAACTGAAACAGCTCCAGCACAATTTCAATTTCACCCATGAAAATGACAAACGGGGCCTGAGGTAACAGAGAATTGTCACACGGCTTACCTCGCAATCAGTGGCTCTCTGCAGGATCGTATAAAAGGTTCATCCAAGATCAGCAGATTGAAAATGAACATGCGCTGCGGGCGCGAGATCAGGAAGCTTTACACAAAGCACCTGATCAAGATTGAGCGTGTGCTCTGCGGGCGCGAGATCTGGAAAATTTGAGCAAAAGCAGATGATTACAATTGAAAAAGTGTGCACTGTGAGTACGTGGACCACAAACAAATCAAGAAAACAGCAGATCCAAATTGCGTATGCCCGTTGCGGTGCTAGGCAGGAAGCCTAAACAGCTGTTCCAGGTTACAGCGGATCCAGGTTACAAAAAGAAAAAATATTTACTGCTGATAGTATGGTTTTAAAATCAGCAAACACAACTTGTGCCTTGTAAAAATTCACGTTTACCCTGTGGGACTGCGTCGCTATGGCAGCTGACCACATCCCGGAAGGTGAAGAAAGAGACTGTTTCCTGGCTATCATCAAGGATGGTAAGGAGGCAAGGTGTGAATGCCTCCAGTCAGGTCTGAATACTGCAGACCGCATCAGCAGATCCATCTAAACCTCAACACTCCTGCTCCGGTTCATCATCTTGAAAGGGGCAAGTCCTTTCGATTCTACTCCTCAATTGGAAGAGGATGAGGACAAGCCAGTCAAAGAGGTCAGAGAAGATTCCCTCGTGGTGGGCGAGGGAGAGGTGCTAAATTAGCCCAAGCAGCAGCAGTTTTACTCTCAGCCGCCGCTTCAGCTGCCTCAAAACCACTCTGAGGCCTTGGCTCACAGGACCCCGTGTCAGGATCCCACACTACAAAGTCAGGGTTCCACGGGTGCCACACTAAACTGACAGGGTTCCCCATCACTATTCACGTTTAAAACATTCTTCTTGGAGGTGTAAGAGTGGTGGGCTGTCTAAGGTTTAGACTTGGAACTGAGGGTAGTCTTGTTCTGGGTGGTGATGACTTTGGAATGTCTTGGGTTGAGTTATTTTCCCTTAATGTTTATTTCAGGAAGCCTTGGTCTCCCCAGGGCAAGATGGAGGCTCTATTCAAGAGCATTGATTGGTTGAGGCTGGAGGTGAGGTAGTTTGGAATTCTTTTCAGAATTCTAAACTGCCTTTCATTCTAGTAACCTACAGAGCAGGTCACGGTTTATTTAGTTCCAGCAACCCAACTTACTAAATCCACCATAGTAAAAATAGAATTACCAGAAGTACCTGAGAATATCTTAAGTGAAGACTACAGAGAAACAAGTTCCAGGAATCCACAGAAGTTACCCAAGAAGTGAAATTCAGTCAGCTGAAACAGATGAAGAAAGATAAGTGCATTGCAACCTTTTTTGTTTAACGTGTTCAAGAACATTGGCAATTAAATTGTAAAAGGTTTAAAAAGAACTCTCTTCAAAAGCTGAGCTTAAAAGAATCTCATTTGATCTTAAAGAAGCACTTTTTGAGCTTAAGTTACAAACAAGTGCTACAGGCATAGCACTAAAGCAATTTATACAGAATATGTGCCTCGCGTAGTAATTGAACTAAGGCAAGCGGTCTTGGTCGCCGTGTAAATACTAACATTTAGTTGCTAAAAGAGATGAACAGTTAAGCGTTTTAAGTTTACTTTTCATTTGCGTGTTCTCTATGCGATATTCCTCGGGCATTAGAGTAAATGACCTTCTGACGTCGGCTTGCATGCCGCATACTTTGTTCAGTGAGAAGATTTGAATCTAGAATCCTTCAACGGCTGTCAGCGTGGATTGCCGGAAGCTGCATATTGTGTGTTGATTTCGGAAAAGATGAAAAGACCATAGTCCATTTGAAGTAAACAAAGCAAACTCCTATAATTGCCGGCGCAGACAGGAAATCCTGGTCAAGGAGATAAAAAGAGAAAACGGTGCAGCCAAGCGCGTTTATGATGTACTGATATACTGCGTAGACATTAGTGCTAAGCAGCGCGATCATGCACATCTACAGAAAATAATAGGAAGAAAAAGTATCTAACTGTAAATTCAAGAAAGACATTTGTTAGAGTTTTAAAATAAACAGCAGAGCCTATCAGCACAGAAAGCATAGGAAGCAGGTATTGAAGGGAAGTGGGTTGGAATAGGGAACCTGAAGCATATTTGGAAGTAGAAGGCATTGCAGTTAGTAACATGTTTGTAATACACTTTTAGGTCTTCTCCAGTCCAGTCCAAGGAAGGAAGGAGGAGAAGAGGGTGCTAGAAGAAATCTTCATTTGTTATTTTATCCACTTCCCCTTGGGTTTGCCAGCTTAATAGTTATATTAACCAAGGTTGTTGGGCCGGCAGGCTTAGTAGGTCTGGTGGGCTATCATCACACCTGCAGGAATTCTCAAGCTGGACCGGACACCCTGGTGGGAGGCAGACTTACTCAGCATCTGAACGAATGGCATGACATTGCTTCAGATGCTTGGGCACTAGTAACCGTAGCCCATGGTTACTGCCTATCTTTTAAAAAAAGGCCTCAGGATCATCCACCGGAGAGCAGCTCTTTCAAAGTTCCGGAACCGCTCCTTGTGCAGGACATTTTGACACTGCTAGAGAAAGGTGCTATAGAACCAGTATCTGTGCCGGAGAGGAACAAGGGTTGGTCCTCCCTGTATTTTCTGATACCCAAAAAGGACCGAGGATTGAGACCCATCTTGGACTTAAGAAACTTTAACAAATTCCGCAGAAAGGACAAGTTCAAGATGGTTACCCTTTTGGAGATCGTTTAGGCTCTCCAATTCAAGACTTGATGGTGTCATTGGACCTTCAGGGTGCTTACTTTTATATGCCTATCAATAGCAAGCACAGAAAGTATTTGAGGTTCGCAGTTCTCATTATCAGTTTCGAGTTATGCCATTCGGGCTGACTTCTGCCCTGGGGGTTTTCACCAAGTTAATGGCAGTGGTGACAGCGAGTCTAAGCAGAGAGGGGGATTCACGTCTACCCCTACCTGGACGATTGGCTGATCCGGGCCTGTTCACCTGAACAAGCCTGGGAACATCTTAGCGTAACCTACCACTCTCTCCACAAACTGGGCTTTGCCCTCAATTACAAGAAGTCCCATATGATACCATCTTGAAAACTCCAATTTATTGGAGCCGTCCTGGATGCTTCCTCGGGGAAAGCCTTGCCACCCAAGGTGAGAGCTCAACACATTCTGCAGATTGTCACCAAATTCCAGAGTGCCCAGTGTCTTCCGGCCTTCGAGTTTTTGAGGTTGCTCGGTCTCATGGCCTCTTGCATTTTCTTGGTGCCATAGGCTCGCCTGAGAATGAGATTCCTCCAATGGGCTCTCAGGACTCAATGGTCCCAATTCTCAGGCAGAATGTCAGACTATCTGCAGGTACCGACCATAGTTGCTGAGGACCTTCTGTGGTGGGCTTGCAAGGACAACATTCTCAAGGGAGATTCTTTTTGGCAGCCATGGCCGTAGATAACTGTAGTGACGGACGCCTCACACACAGGGTGGGAAGCCAACGCCAACGATGTGACAATTAGCAATCGTTAGTCTTCATTGGTGTACAAACACATCAACCTTTTGGAGCTGAAGGCTTTGCTGCCATCTGTACGGGGAAAGAATGTCGTGATAATGACGGACAACACAGTGGCCTATGTATTACCTCAACAAGAGAGGAGGCGTAGGATCACTACCACTGTGCAGAGAAGCAATGCAGCTCTGGTTGTGAGCAATTCAAGAAGGAATCTCTCTATCGGCCGGTCACCTAGCCGGAGAGGAGAACACGGCGGCGGACGCTCTGAGCAGGCATAGCAGAGTCTCCCACAAGTGGGAACTAGCCCAGGAAACCCCGCAAGTGGATCTGTTTGCGACCATTGTCAACCGGAAGTGCAAATTGTTTTGCACTAGGGAATGTCCTCCAAGAGGAGCTCTAGGGAACGCGTTCATAGTGGACTGGGAGTTTCCACTCCTGTACGCGTTTCCTCCAGTCTCCGTCATGCCTCATGTGATCTGGAGGTTGAGAAAGTTCGGGAGATCCATGATCCTAATTGCCCCAAATTGGGCCAGTAAGACGTGGTACCCAGACCTTTTGGACATGTCCATCTGCCCTCCAATATGTCTTCCACAAAGAGAGGACCTTCTCGCGAGAGGAGGGTCGGGTTCTCTATCCAGAGGTCAAGACTCTCAACCTTCACGCTTGGTTTCTGAAAGTTTGAGATACAAGGATTGGGACCTCCCAGATGTCATAATGGAGATCTTGCTTTCGGGCAGAAGGCCAGCAATGGAATCTTTGTACCGCTGCCATTGGAACGAGTTCAGCAATTGGTGCAGGCATAAGAATGTGGATCCCTTTCTATGTGATGCACATATGGTGCTTTCTTTTTGGTTACATTTGGCTAATCTGGGGCTCCAGATTGAAACAATTAAAGGTTAACTGGCGGCGCTATTTTCAAGCGCTCTCCAGAGGAAGATTCATATTTTAAAATCCATCTGATTGTTCAATTCCTAAAGGGTCTTACTAACGTATTTCTAGCAGTTGCATTCAACATCCTGTATGGGATCTTAACCTGGTGTTAACATTTCTAACATGCATTCCTTTTGAGCCATTACACTCATGCCTATTACGGCTATTAACCATGAAAACTGTTTTGCTAATGGCAATAACGTCAGCCCACAGGGTAAGCGAGTTGCCCACACTTTCTTGTAAACCCTCACATACTGTTTTCCATAAAGACCAGGTTGTTGTCACGGTGAAACCTTTTCTACCTAATGTAGTCTCTGACTTCCACTTGTCGCAAAAGATCATTTTGCCAGCTTTCTATCCACCTCCTCATCCTGGAAAGGAGGAGGAAAGATTACATAGGCTGGACCCAAAAAGGGCTCTCAGTTTTTATATATCAAGAATGGCTAAATTTCATCAGAATTACCAATTATTAAATGGCTATACAGGCCCTAAACTGGCTTTATAAGTGACAAAACAGACTCTATCCAGATGGATCATCCTGGCTAATGGGGAATGTTACAGGGAATGTTACAGGTTAGTGGGCAAACGACCCACCGGAAGGCTTGAGAGCACATTCCACAAGGGGCATGGCTACCTCTGCTGCTCTTCAGAGAGGTGTACCACTCAAAGACACTTGTGCAACGGCCACTTGGTCATCTCTTCACATATTTGTGAAACATTACTGCCTGGATTCATCTTTCAGTCAAGAAGGACAATTTGGAAAAGCAGTCCTTCATTCAGTCCATTATAACAATTGAGACAAAATATAATTCATACTCCCACCACCAAATTATTACTGCTTTGGGAGTGTATCATAAAATGAGGAATATGTGGGAGGACACAATCCGTTCGAAGAACAAGTTACTTACCCCTGGTAGTGTTCTTTCGATTGGATGTTCCTCCCACGTATTCCTCATCACCCCTCCCAGCCTACTGGGCCATAGAATTTACCTGTCTTTACACTTTCTGCTTTCTTGGCACCTACAATTTATGTTACACCTGGTCATTGCTCTACAGGAGGGGGTAAAACAGAACGGAAGCCAACGGGCGCTGTGTGCGCTATTAATATTGATGATGATGTTGACAGTCCAAAGGGGACCCTCGGGGGACATAGATCCGACGAGATGGCACACAGTGCCCCCCTGTTGAAAAAGAAAAAAAATTGCATAGCAGCTGAAGCTGGAAGGATAATTATCATAAGATGAGGAATACGTGGGAAGACCATCCAATCGAAAGAACGTTACCAGGTGTAAGTAACTTGTTCTTCAGTTGAATAAAGGAATCTCTGCAAAGAGATATTACAAAATTATATTCTTTTGCTGCTGGATGGTAAGAACCTGATCAAAACAGGCGATTTAGTGTTGACCATACTTTTTGTGTTGACCACAAATTTAAGGTAAATCCTGGGAACTTGGAGCTGTGAGAAACCTGAGGGTATCCTCACTCCTAAACCTCCTGGATCCTCTTCTCGGGTAATCAGGTAAAGGTCATCGCTTTTGTTCCCTGACTCTGGGGGTGGAGAAGCAAGGGTCCTTGGATATTGGGAGTGGGGTACCCACAGGCGAGACATGGTAGCCACCTCTCCATGGGCGTAATTTTAGGGTGGGACAGGGGTGTTTGTCACCCAACTTTCATGGCACACCATGTTGTTCCCATTCATTTGGCTGGGGTACCTTTTCTTCAGATGTCATGTCCCCCCCAACATTTTCAGCAACGTTACTCCACTGCCCCTCTCCCTATAGATGGCCAACTTAACCCTCCCCCACCTTTATGGGCTACTGCCAGAGTGTGCTGAGAGCCAAGCATGTCCCCTTGATCATAGTCCGGCAAACCTAATTAAAGGTCCACACCAGCAGCCTGTTAAGCAGTTGCAGGTGGATAAAGAGAGAGCCAGAGAACACTACAAAGAGGAAGAGGGAGGCCTCTGGGGAAGAGCAGAGGACCCCTTTCCTAAGGAGGCAGCCGTGGTGAGACCTGAGCAGGAGCCAAGACGCTGGCCAGCAGCCCAGAAAATCTGTACATCCCAAGGCGAGCTGGGCCGTTGGGATGGTACAGGTGTGGTGGCCTCCTCTGTGAAGAATTAGCAACAGGAGCTGTGAACAAGTGGGAGAAAGGACAACACCCCCCGTGTCAGTACAAATGCAGCAGGGCTGCCTGTGGATGCAAGACAGCCCGGTATGCAAGCAGGCCCGCCGACCTACTGAAAAACAGCAGGAACAACGCCAGGGACCAGTGAGAATCTGAGCAAGCTAATCGACTGCCGGGGCATTCCTAGCGGGCTGAATACGCATATTGAATGCCAAACTCAGTAGAGATTAGAAATTAACTATATTGAATGCACATTGAATACCGAAGTAAAGGGAAGCTTGAAATTCAGTATATGGAAGGCATATTGAATAAAGTGGAAACCTGAAATTAAGTATATTAAATATTTGTTGAATGCCGAACTGAATGAAACCTTGCCATTACGCTGATTGAATACAGATTCAAGTAACACTTTATGAGCAAAGCAAGTAGCAGAGAAAAGTCAAAGTGAAGGGGCCCATATGAACACAATCTATGGGAAAGAGTGCAAGTGTGAGAGAGTGCCGTAGAAAGGTGGGACAGGAACAAGACCACAATGAAGTGAGCCTTATGAATAAATGCAATACTGCAAGGCCAAAGACTGGCAAGAAGTGTGTAACACGTTATGGCAGAGCCAAGAGGCTAACCAGGAGAAGCCAGTGGAGTGTAAGTATTGCACATTAATCCAAGAGACCAACAAAGAGAAACTAAGAGAACATGACTCTGTACACAGGGACCATCATAAAAGAACCTGTGTGGGCTGAAGAGCATAGGGATCCCGGTTGTGTGAACTGTGGGGGGTGGACCGTGTAGTCTTTGCAACTGCGCCTAGACCAGTGAGCCCTGAATAATGAGAGCCAAGGACATTGTGAAATAAACCAAGGAAAAGCACTACAAGTGAACTGGTGATGTAATCCAGAAGGAGTGTCTGGTTGATCTTGAGCTATGTTAAACATTTTGAAAAGACTGAAACAAGTATAAGTGGTTGATGTAAAGTGTTGGGGAAGGGCACCCTGAGACTTGAAGAACTGCAAGTATTGTCTTGAGAAACAAAGTCTCAATACCCTCTTCTTTTGGGCTGTTTTTCCTTGAACTTGGGGAAGAGAAACCCGAGTATTGTGTGGAACTATATTGCTTTGAACTTGAGAAAGGTTATTTCAAGACCTCTTGTGGAACGTTCTTGAACTTGGGGAAGGGGAACTGAAAAAGAAGCTAAGAGCTGGAAGTAGCTCAGAACTTTGTGTTGATCCCCATTTCTTTGATTGACATCCCTACACACTGTTTATCTTTAGATGTGAGGGCAAGCATAGGGTCTGTACACAGACAGACTTTTAAGTTGAACTCTTTAACTTTCCTTCGTTTCGTTCAGGTAGGGAAATCCCACCTTCGTATAGGGCAAGTTGGGCCTTCTACCATCCTGATCTTAAAGTTAGTAAATATATTTTGTTTGAACTTAAGTTTGTTGTAGGTGTCTTGCTTCATAATGCTTTCACATGGTACAAACTGTCCAACTTATTAACCTGTTTGAAGAAAGAAAAAAAACTTGTAAAGATTCAACCGGGATTTGTTGCTCATAGGAAACAGACTGGTTTCTGTTTGGCTGAAGGGATACCAGTCATTACGCTATGCAAGGCCCAATGTGTCTTTGCTTTGGAATCCCATTAGGTGCCTTTCCAAAGATAATGCAAGCTTAGTGAAACTAGGCCTTTGGTATCTTGGGCAATTTCCTTCTGCAAGTTTGCTTCTGGAACGTTCCAAGGTTTTCACACTAATGGTTCCTGTTCTCTGGTTTTCCAGCTGCTGGTCCAGTGGTTAGGAACACCTCTTGCAAGCAAAAAGGACTGTTGTCCTGCTGAATGCTGCTGTGCCAAAAATAACTGCTGCTGGATCTGGGGTACAGGCAGGTGTCCAGTTTAAATTGTAATTCCCATTGGATATGGACTCATTTGAGTCCCAAAGTTCCTTTTGGATTTTTTTTGGTTGTAGTTCAGTTCTTAGGCAGTCATTACAGACCTGTCTTTCAGTTGCTGGTGTCTGCTGTCTGCACGGACCAGACAAGAATCGGTGGAATGCAGCAGAGCACTAGCACAAAGCTTTCCTGAGAGCTTGCACTGTGGCTGTGTCTGCCGGTTGCAGCAAAGGTAACAATTCTTGATAGGTTGCCTGGCTTTTTTCTGCCAGATTACATAGGCTTGGAGGCCTATGGATTAATTGGGCCTGAAAGGGCTAAAAAAATTTGCCAATCCCTGATTTCCTTCCAATGATTCTTTGAACATGTACTTCCTTATGTGTTTCTGGAGCTGGCAACCTGCCCTTTTCATACTCTGATTGAACCACATGACCTTCTTGCACTGTAATGTGCAATTCACTGCCGAGGCTTGCTCCCTACATCAGTGGAAGCTCATCTTGACATTTCTACACGTTGGGGAAGGGGGAAGACCACTCGGTTTTACCTTTGTCTCCGACAGCTATAACTGGGTTCTTGTGTGACTGTTTTATGTTCCAGACTGCCTCATAAAGTGGTTGAGCGAGACCCCATTTTGATATTTCATTTCTAAAATTAGGCAAAATGTCCAACATTTAGATGTACTTTATCTTTCAAGGAAAATGAACAGTAGTAAACATTTCTGATGTTTGTTAATCTGCTTAGAATCACATGCTGTGCATATTGTCTGACATCCAGTGGTAACCGCAGGATATTGCCTGTAACACTATCCCTACGTGACATGTAGTGTACCCAAAATCCCTCACGCGTCAAGGTCCCACAGATTGTTTTTTGCTGCCCAGCATACTGGTCGCCTTATGCGGAGCTCGACAAAGACATTGCTTATTGTCCCCTCGACCTTTGGTCGAATAGTTATATAAAATAATTCCGATCACCCTACCCGTCCCTTATTTCGACAGCTGTTCCAGATCTCCACCGAAGAACTTCGAACGGTGATCCAGTCGGCGCTGCCGACCACGTGGCTGGGCCTTCCGCCGGCCTACACAGTAGGGATAGTGGGGTCGGGGTGGACATTTATGTACAATCTGAGAATGCCTTTCCCTTATCTTCCTCTTTCCTTTTTTTTTCGTCACTCTACTTATCCTCAGCTATGGAGAGGACTCAATTTAGGTTTTGCCCCATTTGTAAGAGCAAATTTCCTTGGAAAGATAAGCACAGACAGTGTAACCGGTGCTTGCCCCTCGATAACAAGGAAGAAGGATATGCGGCTTGTGAGCTCCTCCATCCTAAGACATTAAAGGAGCGTAAAGTCAAGTGGTGGGCGGCCTACGGTATGTCCCAAGATCGAGCTTTCTCCCGCTGCTGCAGCCACCGAATGTGACGACGGCGAGAGTGACGATCGATCAGACCTCCAAACCGGAGGTTGTTGACCTTTTGACCGAACGCTCGCATTCCGCATCGTCTGTCCCCGGCCCCGCTAGGCACGGCTTAGGCACTGCTATGGGGAAGTCACACTCAGGCGACAAAGACGAACATGTACACAGCACTAAACACACCACCCTAAGTCAATCTTCGCCATGTCGAAGTAGACTTCAGCCCCAGCGGGTACACCGGAAGTTCCAGCGGCACCCGCCGACCGTCAGCCCTCCCCACAGCCGCATATGCGCCTAGCAACCGGACCATCAAAAACAAAGGGCTCTACCCCTAATATACCAGGTTCCGTCGAGACGCATCACAAGAAGGCTTCCAGCGACGATAGGGTTCCGGTTCCGCCGAAGACGGCACCACCGAAAAAGGCTGCTGTCGAAGACAAGGCCCCGGCTCCACCGGAAAAGACTCCCTCGCAATCGCAGGCTGAAACTACTTGAATCCTGTGTGTGGAGGACGTCCCTGACAGCTTAGCTAGGATTCTTTCCGCCGATTCTCAGAAACGGCAGTCAAGGGATGCTCCGAGGCCTATGGAAAAGGCCAAGGATCCGCCGAAGTCCAAGGAACCCATCCATAAGCCGAAAGAGAGGCACGGGGACGTCCCACCTCTGTCGGTCCCTCAGGAGGAGTTCTAGGAGGGCGAAGAAGGGCTGTCTTTGACGTTGAGACAAAAATCTCAACGCTTTTTACGACAGAAGAGCATGTTCAGGACCCTTTTCCACCTCTAGACCATTCTAGGTCTTCGGTTTGGATGAGAGAAATTTGAAAACTGCACGGAAAGGCTGGACATGTTTGTTTCTCATTCATAACAACCCACACCAAGAAGGCCATGGGATGAGAGCCCTGTGGACCCCAAAGAAAAATTCCCAAGGCTCTTGACCCCTCTTTGGAAGAGGATTTATACAACTATGACCAACTGAAGAAGACATTCCTGCAGACACTCAGGATGAGGATCATTTGACCAATCCTGATGACATGGATGATCCCATAGAGGGCTGGGAGAAGGACCCGGATATAGGTGACCCTGAACCATGGCAGTCTCCAGAGCCACAAGATCCAGATGCCCTATCTTTGGATTCCCCCCAGACCACCCCCACTAGACAATCCTCGCCAGTGGATGATCAATTGACGTTTGACGTCATGTTGCGTAAAGCAGCTGAACACTTTAAGATTACCACAGATGAAGCAGTCCCTGAAGCTGACTTCATGGAGGACATCCTCAAAGAGAAGCCGCCAGCCATCAAGGCTATTCCTCTGCTCAATTCAATCAAGAAACGTCTGGCTCCCTCCTTATGAACACCTGCTCTTACAAGAGGTGTTAACTCAAGAATAGAGAAACTTTCGTCCTTCTCCCTCGGACCCTCTGTATATCGGAGGTCACTCCACCCCAGACTCTCTGGTGATGGCTCCTACAAGAAAGAGGGCACTGGTCCCTCTGTCAACCAGCGAGGCACCCCCTGATAAGGAAGGTAAAAGACGTTACGCCCTTGGGAAGAGGATCACGACTGCAGCAGCGTTTTCAACATGTATTGCCAACAACACAACTTTATTGGCCAGCTACGCAGACCCTCAATGGGCCTTACTACAAGAAGGCCTAGAGGAGGTTCCCAAACCTCCACAAACTCGTCTCCTGACCAGTCACTGAGGGCAGACAAGTGAACCAAAACATACTTAAGAACACTTTGGATTCTGCTGAGACGGCTGATCGATCCATGGCTCAGGGCACACTCCTGAAGAGACATGTGTGGCTACGGAACTCTGAATTCAAGCCAGAGACACAAGGGTCACTTATAAATAAACCTGTGGAAGAATCCAACCTGTTTGCGAAGTCGATGAGGCCCTTGAAACTGCAAAAAAAGAACATGACACCCTGAAAACACTGGACCAAATTACACAAAGACCCTCTACAAGACGAGGATCTGGGTCCAAACAGGTTTTGCGTGGCCAACGCTTCCCTCAACAACAATACTTCTTGGGGAAACAATTGGAACTCTCCACAGGGAGCTGGTGGATACACCACCCCGTATCCCCAAAGGGGTCAGCATCGTGGGAAAGGAAGGGGCCGGGTCTCTACCCGTAGAGGCTCCCCGGCCTCAGGTTCAAAATGACCCAAAGATTCGGGTCCCCTCCCATGCCTCTCCGGTCGAGGGCCGGCTCACATCGTTCCTTGAGGCATGGGAGGGGATAACTACAGACCAGTGAGTGCTAAAGACCATGGCTCACGGGTACTGTATAGAATTCAACCGGTCCCCAACATTCAGACCTCCACGAGCAAGACGACTGACACCAGACCATCTTTGCATACTTCTCCAGGAAGTCGAGACACTACAAGAGAAAGGAGCCATAGAAATGGTACCTCTGTCACAGATAAAAGAAGGTATTTATTCAGTGTACTTCCTTGTACCCAAAAAAGATCTAACCATGCGCCCGGTTTTAGATCTGCGCCCAGCGAACAAATGTGTAAAGCCACAAACGTTCTGCATGGTCACTCTGCAGGAAGTAATTCCCCTGATATTACAGGGGGATTACTTGGCAACGTTGGACATGAAAGATGCATACTTTCATATTTTAATGTTGCCAGCGTACAGAAAATACCTCAGATTTATCATACAAGACAAGCATTATCAGTTCAAGGTACTACCCTTCGGCATAGCATCTGCACCAAGGGTATTTACAAAGGTACTAGCGGTGGCAGCAACACATCTGCGCAGGCAATCCATCCCGGTCTATCCTTACCTCGACAACTGGCTCATAACAGGGGACTCTTACGAAACATGTCTGTCAAATACCCAGAAGATGATAGATCTTTTATTCAGTCTGGGATTCTCTATCAATGAGAAAAAATCCAGCCTAGACCCCAGTCAGGTCAAACAGTTCCTATGGGCTCTAATTCGAACAAAGGACGGCCTCATCTTCCCCTCCAACAAGAGGGTTCAAAACATGTTTCAAATCCCTCAGTATGTAGCCAGTCGAGAGGTGACGGTACGCAAGGCTATGCAACTGCTACGAATGATGGCGTCATGACTTGGTTCGTCACACGCGCTTGTGCATGCGACCAATGCAAGACTGGCTCAGCAGCCAGTGGTGTCAGGCCAGTGGACAGTGGAACGATCTAGTGGTTGTCTCACCGGCCCTTGTTCTCTCGCTGCAGGGACAACTTCTTTAAGGGGAAATCCTTCACCACCCCCGCAATGGAAGCCACTCTAACTACAGATGCGTCTCTTGCAGGGTGGGGAGCTCACCTGCTTCAACAAACCACGCACAGAGTTTGGTCATCAGACATAGCATCCAACCACATAAACCAGTTGGAACTGTTGGCAGTGTTCAAAGCACTAAAAGCTTTCCAAACACAACTGCAGGGGAAGACGATCCTGATCCTCACAGACAGCACCACGGCCATGTGCTTTCTGAACAAACAAGGGGGCGCTCACTCTCCAGGGCTGTCCAAACTGTCCCAGAACATTTGGAAGTAGGCTCTCAAATGCAACATGTTCCTGTTATCACAACATGTTCCAGGGGAACTCGATCTTGTGGCAGACATACTCAGCAGAGACTTCCCGTTTCCCATGGAGTACGAATGGCGATTACACAGAGACATCGTCTCCAGCACTTTCTCAGAATGGGGCTTCCCAGAGATCGATTTGTTTGCAACTCTGGAGAACGCTCAATGCCGAGATTACGCCTTCAGGTACCCACAGAACCGTTCCCAGTCGAACGGACTCTGGATAACATGGTCAGGGAAATCTGTCTACGCTCCCCCCCCCCCCCCCCCCCGACTCCTCTTCTCAACAAGATAGTGCACAAGATGCACCAGGAACCAGTCACGATGATACTGGTGGCCCCCATGTGGGCCCGCCAACCCTGGTTCGCTCATCTCATGGAGATGTCCCTATCTCCTCCAGTCAAACTGCCTTGCCCGTACAACATGTTGTCGCAAGACAGAGGGGAGATGCTTCACCCATGCCCGCAGACATTGAACTTAGCGGCCTGGCTCCTGAGGTCAGAGTTTGGGCACCCGCAGCTCCCTCAGAGATGTATGGACATTCTCAGGGAGGCAAGAAAACCGAACACTAGATATTGCTATTCTAGTAAATGGAAATGGTTTATCATCTGGTGCAACTCGAACAGCATTAACCCGATTAACTGCTCTCCCACACACATTCTTTTGCACCTAACTCATTTACTTGACTCAGGCCTGGACTTCAACTCCCTAAAGGTTCACTTAGCTGCGCTTTCAGCCTACTCTACATCACAACAGAAAGTGTCATGGTTGAAGATGGCAGTTATTAAAGCTTTCATTAAGGGAGTGAAAATAATTCACCCTCCCATTTCTAACCCGGCTCCCGGATGGGACCTAAACGTGGTGTTGACTAGGCTTTTGGGGGCTCCTTTCGAGCCCATGCACAAAGCAAGTCTTAAAGACCTCACCTATAAGATTGCTTTTTTAATAGCTATTACCTCCATTAGGAGAGTAAGTGAACTAAAAGCGCTCTCAATCCTAGATCCCTTTGCAACAGTTCACAAAGGTAAGGTGGTTCTAGGCACTCACCCTAGGTTCACGCCTAAATTCATTTCCAAGTTCCATGTGAGCCAGTCGATAGAACTACCAACATTCTTTCAAAATCCTTCAAGCCTGGGAGAAAGAACCCTGCACACACTGGATGTACGCAGAGCTGTCATGTTCTAAGAAAAACAAATCAGTTTTTCGTTTCAGTGGCGGCAGGAAGAGGAGACGCAGTCTCCAAATCCACTATCTCTAGGTGGATTGTCAAATGCATCACACTCTGCTACAGTCTTGCTAAGTGAGAGCAGCCCTTCAAGCTTAGAGCACATTCCACTCGAGGCACTGGGGCGTCCATAGCATTCATTGCAAATGTTCCCCTTGAGTCCATTTGCAAAGCGGCAACCTGGAGTTCTGTACGCACCTTTACAAAACACTATTGCCTAGACACTCATTCTAGGTTTGATTCTCAGGTCGGACAGGCAGTACTAAGACATCTTTTCACTACTGTTCCTTCTCACAACCCACCTCCAAGTACTGCTCACTAGTCTATGCACAGCATGTGATTCTAAGCAGATTAACAAACATCAGAAGATGCGCATTACTTACCATAAAAAAAGCATTTCTGGTGGTTGTATCTGCTTAGACTCACATGCGCCCACCATTCCTCCCCGCTCGGATGGAAGGAACATAGACGTTTTACCACTTTCTCTCTTTTCTGTACTCACTATAGTCATAAGGCTCCCTCTCGGCAGAAAAAATACAATCAGAGGGACCTCGACGTGTGAGGGATCTTGGGTACACTACACATCACGTAGGGATAGTGTTACAGGCACATCCATGTCGACGTCCCCTTTCGATTCTTGAAAGACAAGATGCAATACTCTGCGGTTACCACTGGATGTCGGACCATAGCACAGCATGTGAATCTAAGCAAAGCAAATACAACCCTCAGAAATGCTTTTATGGTAAGTAATGCATATCATACTTGAGATATGAGATCTTTACGTGTAGGCTGAAACAATACACAATCCAATAATGTTCGAAAATATGCTGTATACCCAGTTTGTTTGATCTGTGGAACTTCATGTGTTCCTTTAGAAATAAACATATAATTTTCATATTCTACATTTCAGCAACTACTTCTACACCTACAGTTCAAAATGTTCTCATCAATCCTTCATTAATCGGGTCAAAGAACATCCTGATCACAACAAACATGGTATCCTCACAGAACACTGGTGAATCTAATTCATTGAAGAGGAAGCATGAAGATGAGGAGGACTATGACGCACTATAAGATTGTTGGTGTGATAGGAAAATGTAATTGTCTGGACTATTTGGCGAGGCATACCAGTGAAGCCTCAGACTTTTCTTTCCACATGTTGTAACTATTCAACATTTGAGTAGAATCTGTGGAAAAATTGGGCAATTTAATTATTGCATATTTCTCTTTGCATAGGACTCAATCCTTTTGAATTGATTCAGGGGAGCCGACGATCTGAATTTATTGTGACTGCATTACCTTGTATTTTCTCAACTTTTTTTTTTATAATTATTGTTTTGAATACGAGCAAGTAAAGAATGTTCACATGTAATTAGTATCTCCAGTCTAGTGTGACTTGGACAAGTAATGTTTGTTGCCTGTGTCTGTGCATATGCATACATGTACACTGTTAGAAAACTGTTCCACCGTTTCAATAAAAATTAAACACTGAAACCTTGTTCTGCTTTGTTTGTTAATCATCTGTTCAAAATGTGTGAAATAACGAAGTGTGAAATGTGATTTCTTTTAAATATTTTTTTTTACTGATGTAGGACTAATAGGTTTTAATATTGAAATGTTTTTAAAAGGTTGAAGTAAAGGATTTGAAAAATTAACAAAACCTCATAGAAAAATGAAATGAGCCACAACAGATATTAGTTTTGACTTAATAAGGAGAAGGCTTTCTGTATTTGCACACGTGCACAGACTGAGAACAAGCCACAGTGTTGGTACTTGGTATAATACTCAACCAAAACACAATCGACAAAGGCAATGGTCTGGCTGTTTAATAGTGTTATTGACTTATCCGTTCTCCACATGCACTCGCAGACAACTGTAGTTATTACCATCATTTGGCAGGTGTAAGGGCTTACCACACCTAGATATTGCCAGCTTATGCCATGTTTTGCCATCACTTGCCCAGATAGTCCCGGCAAATGCAAACTGTTGTTATAATGTGCCAGGGATGAACCATCATTTGGTAGGTTCTACCATCATATGCTTGCTACTCTCATATTGTCATTAATAGCCATCACACATCTAGGTAATGTTATATGCCCAGGAGCACACATTGTATGACCTGCTATTTCCATCTTTTGTTGTTTAATTATGTTTTGTAGCCTTTTTAAATAAATTGCAAAACAAGAGCACAACCCCTGGCATAAGAGGTGCCAACAGACATCTATGCAAAAAAAAAAAAGAAAAACATTACTAGCTTGTCCTTTGACATAGTTGTTATACCTAAATGGATATGTGTGTGGGGGTGGAAGAGTGTTGCAGATAGTTTTGACAAGACTCCTCTGAACGTATGACACAAACATAACTTATGCCGACACTCATGTATTTGCCAGGTAATACCATTCTATTCCCACTACTTATCAGAGAATGGTTGTAAACGGTCTGCGGAAGCTGCAGAACCCCACAGACCCAACAAGGGTGTTTTACACTTAACTAAGCAAGCTTACAGCCAGCCCTCCAGATAAGGTGCGTATGAGGCCTTTTTACACACAGAAATCTTATCAATACGGCCCTTTTAATTCTTCCTTGTGTACCATTTACATAGGCGATTTATGGCAGTACCCCCATAAATCATGGAGCTCACTGGTGACAGCCTAGCTAACAGCAGCTTGTATATCCAGTCTTTACTTTAGTAATCGACACAATTCCTTGAAAGAAGCAACTGGGATGAGTCCTGTCAGTTTGATTTATTTTAACACTCTCCTCTGTTAATGATTATATTAAGATAATACTTTCTGAGTAATGTAAAAGGGAATTTGTGTTTTGTTCACTTTGTTAAACTGCCTGCATTTTGTAGGTTATAGTGCTACTAAAGCATCTTGAATCATGAATATGTTTTTCACTTTGCTTTAGGACGCAAGTAGTATTGTGTAAAATAATTGTCTTAAACAAGAGATGCATTTCTGCTTAATTGGCTTTAATAGAGGCAGCACAGTTGCAGCAGCATGGGCATTTCATACTTGGTTTTCAGCACAGAAGCACACCAATTGCATAGCTAGGCATGTGGACAACTTTAATTTCCTTTCTGACCACCCATCGCAAGCAGGTATAATGGATACAGATAGAAGCAGTGCTGAATATATTTTCAGTGGCACAGATTGTACCAGTACCTCTCAACAATACTGCTATATATTCAGGCAAAATAGCCTAATTTATCAATGGAGCTGCTATACAGTGTGCATGTAATCGCATAATGCCACATGTTCACAGCAGGGCTGATTACATCATGCCCACATTTCTTAGCAGGACTATGTTTTGGGACAGTACCTGAATTTCTTAACAGAGCTGCTGTTAAAGCACGGACATGTGTTGGCATTTTCTGCAGCAAGCTAAGTACAGAGCAAGAACAGTGTCTGAGCTTTTCCTACCAACCTCCAACAGTTTGAGAAGATGGCATTGCTGTCAAATACTTCAATCCCTTCTACTCGGTCTTGCGCTTTTCAAAACCTATGCTTCTCCTATGTCCGATTACTGAGTCCCACTGCCAAAAATCTAGCACATTTCAAAGCCTCTGTATGAATCTCCTGCCTAATGTAGGATAGGCCAAACAGGCCTGGAGCTTTTGACAAGCCATTTATGTCAGCCAAGCCTCACATGGAACTGCCAATGCCCTAACCCATGTGCCTTTCAGTGTCAACAGCCTGTAGGGAAAGGCAGCTTAGTGGGTCAATAACCCTGCTGCAGAGATTATTGTGTAGCCTGTTAGTTCGAATCAATAGGTGAGTTAATTATTCTGCAACAGAGATATGCATTTAAGATGCAGGTAACATTCAATTGTAACACAGTTGACTTAACTTTTGATTTATCAAAAGGACTACTAAATGTTCAGTGATTCAGAACACACACATTTCATCCGGGATGCTCTACTTGTGATGGCTCATAACACACAACTCATCAGGGCTGCTATACCTGTGGTGGCTCAGAACAAACAGCTCTTCAACGCTGCTATACTTGTATTGGCTCAGAACACACACATCATCAGGGCTGCTATACCTGTGATTGCTCAGAACACTACTATTCAGGGCCAATGTGCTTGAAATGGCTCAGAACACACCTCATTGCAGCTGCTATACCTGTGATGGCTCAAAACAGACATCTCATTTGGGCTGCTATACCTGTAATGGCTCAGAAGTAGCACATCCCATGAGGATTGCCATACTTGTAATGGCTCAGAACAGGTGCACCTCATCAGGGCTGCTATACCTGTGATGGCTCAGAATACACATCTTATCAAGGCTGCTATACCTGTAATAGCTCAGAACTCAGCTCATATGGGCTCTTGTACTTGTAATGGCTCAGAACAGACATCTCATCTGGGCTGCTATACTTGTAATGGCCCAGAACACAGCTCATATGGACTCGTGTACTTGTAATGGCATACAGTATTGGTAGCATCTGCATTCAAGCAAGTGCTGCATCTGGCCAGACAAACCTCTAACTCTATAATTCCCAGCCTAATGGCCAAAAGAAGGTTTGCACACATCTAAAAAAAAAAAGCACCCAATGGTAAAGCTGCACTAGATATTTAAATTGAAAAGGCATTTTCAGCTTTTGGGATATTTATTGGTGCTATGTGAAAAGACAAACCGAAAAAGACTAACTGAAAAAGCCTAACTAAAACAAGTCTTCACAGTAGGACAGTGTTCAATGAAAGGCAGTTTCAAAAGCTCCATTCATATCCTTTGTCTCTCCCATGACCAATCGAGCTGCAGGACCCCTTCCCCCTTCTTGGTCTGGGGAAGTTCCTATCCCCTGAATTCCTAGAGTTAAGGATTACCAACAACACTCCCGAAGACAAATGAATAAAAAATGAAATCATTTGTCACACAACACTGCTGCACCTGCCAATGACTGCACGCTCATCATTCCCAAGCAGCATCCCCTTTTCATTCCCTTTTCAGGACCGGACACTACTCTGATCACTAAGGGTTCTTTGTATGGAAGAATGAAACTCATTCAATACTCCTTCCAATGCAACAGTCCCAGCCCAATTGTCTTATTTATTCTCCATATTTTGTTATATTTAAAATAAATCAAGGAAGTGAGTGGTCCCCTAACTTTCAATGATGGGAAGTCACCCACAATATTTCAAATAAATGCAGGCAACCGATCTCCAGAAAGGCTAATACAACCAGCTTGCAGTTATCGCTCTTACGGTTTCATTGCAATTCAGACAAGCATCCATGCATAGAGAAACAACTATGGATGACTATTCCAGACAGTAAGCACATACTAATAAATTGTAGATTGACATTGACATTGATTGAAAAAGGTAAAACAATTCTCTAAAGTAAATCTGAAACTTAACAGTTGGCATAGTTTTCTCTGAAATCATTGGCAAGTATTGGCATCAAAGACAAATATTTACTGTAACATGGTTCTCTACTTCCAGGGCTAACTCGCATCTAATATTGTGCTCTATCGGCGACAAACTATTGCTCCTATGCTTTCCATAGATTCAGTTGAATATCTTTGTAGTGTTTTTTTGCCTCCAATTGCTTCAAAGGCTTGGGATCACATTTTTGTTTTTGGAATCATGGACAGCAGCAAGCAACTTATTTTCAAGGAATCTGCTTCACCCTCTCAACACCCCATTTCCATGTATTTTGAATGAATTAATTTCAATTTTCTGTTTAACAATGGCAAACTTCAATCACAAGGGCTTTCTCAACCCACATTTAAGTTTGGGATGTTTTCCAGTGATCCCGAATTGCTGCAAGAAAGCCTTTTTTTAGTGACTCTACCTAGGGTTTCAATTTTTTATTTTGATCACAAAGCACACATCCCTGTCACTATATTCCTCCCTTCAATGACAGTTTGTGAACATGGTTCCTCTACAATTCTTTTAATTTCTGTTTTGGATCCAATTAATTTTTGGGACATTTATCTAAATATTCTGGGATCAATGTACTCACTTATGGTTTGTCTTTCAAAGGCCCAGAACAGGAAGGGAATGTCACCCGGCTTCAGGCAGCACCACCACATCAGATCATATTCTCACTGGGTCTCCAGCCTTTAACAATTCTATGTTCTCCTGCTAGACAAACGGAGGGAGTGACATAAAAGCTGTTTCCTGAGCAGACCAGAAGGCTACATTCGACATGTTCTGCTTTAACAGCCTTTCTCAGACAGAGTATACAAAATAGAAGTTAAAGAATTTCCAACTACCGCTTTTAGCTAAAGAGTTTAAAAGGTGATGGTTCTGGAATCCAATGTAGACGAAGTCTCTGAAAACGTGAGCAGAAACATAAATTGTGTAACAAACTTTTTTTTCAAAACCACAAGTTGGAAATTTGAAGTTACAAAGATTCTCTAACTCTGATAGAGGGGAAAAAGTGACCTGTTGTCTTCTAAGAACAGATGTTGAAATATTCCAATTTCCTACCTGCCATTTTTTGTTAGCAATTCAATATGTTGGCTCGGCCAAGATCCAGGGAGACACACACACACACGAGGTTAGCAGTCTCATGAGGACAACCTCAGTCGCATGAAGGTCTCGGGACAGGAGATGAGACCAGATCATGTGTACAGCGGCTATTGCGCAGGCTATATTTATACTTGCCATGGAGTGCAGGAGAAATATCTGTTTTCCAGGCATTTAAACTAGAATACGTGTTTCATTGTTCTTACCCAACAATGTTCACAGTTTATATGATAGTTTTACGGTTAGGATTGATGGCTTATGTTGCAACTGCTATTTTTGCTGCATGTCCAGTAAATGTACATGTTTTTAGGAGATAATAGGTTACATTATACTACTAGAACAAGAAGGTTGGGCAAAAAAAGCCAAGTGGGACACTGCGCTTGCAGTCTTGGTTAGTATTAGTTGGAGGGCAGCAGGTGACTGGGTTGTGTGGGTATATTGCCCATATACACCACTGTGAGGTAAAGTTAAGGAGAAGTGTTTCCAGTCTCACTGCGCCAACACATACAAATTTAAGACACTGCTCGGTTTGCAGTTTTATTAGGTGAGTATGGTACAGCCTAACACGTGTTTCGAGCAACACTGCTCTTCCTCTGAGGCTTGTACATCAAAATTAAAATTAAATTAAATATTAGTCAACCATATAAGGGGTTGTAAAGGTAACAAAATAAATAACGAGAAAAACATAGAATAAATGCAAAGCAACCATAAAGTGCAAATTCATGGATTTCAAAATTTAAGAAGTACCATGGGGCAGTAGGGGTGATATGACCCCCAATTTTTAAGATAAGTAGGACACATTTATGCCCCCATTAGTTAAGAGGCGTGAGTATAATTATATAAGGCAAAAACGTTTTAAGTCCAAAAGTAGCAGAAAACATTATACCATGCAATGCATATGGAATTAATACATTATTGGGTGATCCCACAGATCCATTTGTATACATTTAGCATTGTCAACCAGATAATAAGGAAACCCACCGTGTTAATATGGTGGGTTCAAGTTGCATAAACAGTTTGGAAACAAAGTTGTAGAGTTGAGAAGGAGCGGAGAAAAAGAGAGAGACAAAACAATGGGAAAACTGTTAGTGCATAATTGCAGTGTATTCACAATGGCCAAAAAATGTAAGGTTTAATTTGATTTAAAAAAACTAAATATAAGGTACCTTGGATTGATTGTTGAACATACGTGATTACGTGTTGTAGTTGTACTGAAGGTATAAACCTAAAGTAATTGAAATTGATTATGGAATTGGTCGTAATTAATCAATTTGGAGTTGCTAAATTATGTAATTTAAAATAATTATGGCATACCTTGTTAGATTCCTCGCAATTGCGGAAAGCTACCCAGTTAATATATCCGACTGTAGATGTAACAATACAGTTGATCCGAATAAGCATTCCATTGGAGCAGAGCCGTAAAAGAAAGAGAGGTAAATCATTAGGTTAGAGCGCTAGCCGCTTGTCTAATTATAGACAGGTGGGCATGCGAACACATATTGAAGGGTGTTCTAGGGACCGGCGACAGTTACTTACCCCGGTGGTCCTGACTGAACGATCTATTCCCCACGCATGCGCTATGTGAACTGTTGTTTTTATTGACCTGCTTATCGCTGTATGCTCCAAAATGGTCGAACCCCATCTAAACTCATGTCGGCCATTTTGGAAGGGTTAAAATACTGTTACTTTCAATTGGAAAAATAGTAAAGAGACGCCTCGCGCGAAATGGTGCATGATATTTTCAAAACCTAATATATTGAAACTCATTTAAACAATTGTCCAACTGAAAGTTATGGAGAAATAACAGAATTCTAAATGGTGTTCCAATGAAAATCTCAGGTTGCCATGGAGACCAAATACATCTCTCCAATATGGTGATGTAAAGTGTTATAAAGGGCCAAATTGATAAATTATGATTGGCAACTATATGTATACCTTGAGATATAAATGCATTGAGCAGCTAAGAGGTAGATTACAACTCTTGGCAAGGGTGAAAAGACGGACTCGCTCTCTACTAAATTGATGGATTCCGGGAATTGCTTGTCTAAAACTGTTTGCCCACTCCTGAACCTTGTGCACAGCGATTGCTAAAATTTCATATAGTCATGGAATAAGACTAAGTTAAATGATGTTATGTGAAAGACACAAACACAATTGGATATAGAACCAGACAGGGAAGAAATAGGAGGAGAAACTTGAAACTAAATTAGGCAATACTAGAAGGGCTTTCGATATAGTCTGAGCAAATTAAATGAAACATTATTATAGAAAAACTGAAAGTTCATGGTCCGTGTTCAGACCCTCAATTACTGTTCTGTATTGGCATATGAGGCGTGCTTCCAATCGGCGGAGAATCAGAGTGAGGTTACCGCCTCTTTGTGGTAATGTCACTTTTGCAAGCCCTACAAATCTAATGTTTTGTTTGATATCAAGCTGATGGAATTTCTGCCAATGTGATGCTAGCGGGAATTTGGCATCCTGGCTAGCAATGGTCGACAGATGTTCACGAATTCTGGTTTTGAGGGGCCTGATCGTACTCCCAATATATTTCTTACCACAGACACAAATGATGCAGTAGACCGTGTATTTGGTATTACAATTAATGAATGACTCAATCCGATGTGTTTGCCCAGGATTAAACAAAACGTTATTAGTTTCTAATGTATATGGGCACATGGAACAGCTGCCACATTTGTGAAAGCCTTTGAATTTGTCTTGGTTGAGCCATGTTGTTTGGCGATCTTCATTAGGCATGAATGATGGGCTGAGTAAATTTTTGAGAGTCCTTCCTTTACTAAAAGTAAAATTAGGAAATGGGTCAATCCAGTTACTGATATCCGTATCCAATTGCAGTAAGTGCCAATGTCTCTTCATGATAGAGTATAGTACATGACTATCCGAATTATATCGAGTAATCAGTCGAATCTTGTCTGGACCTTGTCGATGATTCATTTGTTTGGGATGGAGTAAGGTATCTCTCTCTAACAAGCTGACTTGACGGGCTGTGGCAGCTATTTTAGGTTGGTAGTAACCCCTTTGTAAAAATCTATTTTGTATTGATTGACTTTCAAGATAATATTCATTCAACGTTGTACAATTCCGACGTGCTCTAATCAGTTCTCCCTTAGGTATGTTTGAAATCACATGTTTTTTGTGACAACTGTCAGCATGCAGAATTGAATTAACTGCAGTGGTTTTCCTGAAGGTTTTGGTTGTGAAGCCACAGTCCGAAATGCAGATAGTGAGATCCAGGAAATCAATAGTAGTGGCGCTGGAAGAGTGAGTGAATTGTATGCCCCATGCGTTTGAGTTAAGCATATTCACAAAAGCCTCGAGTTGTTCTAGGTTACCTGTCCAAAGCATAAATACATCATCTATATAACGCTTCCAAAGGTAAATAAATGAGGTGTAGGCATGTGTGCAGAACACAAATTGCTGTTCAAAATTATGCATAAAGATATTGGCTAATGCTGGGGCGAAGCTAGCGCCCATAGCGATCCCAATGAGTTGTTTGAAATACACATCATTGAAGAGGAACACATTGTTCTCCAAAGCAAACATAATAAATTGCTTAAGCATTTCAATATGCACATAGTAAGATGCTGAGGTATTACGGAAAATGTATTCCACACTTTGAATAGCCATATCGTGTTTAATCGATGTATATAATGATTTGACATCTAATGTCACCATCAATAAATTTTGTTGAAAAGGTAAGTCATTTAGGATTTGTAGGACATGCATTGTGTCTCTAATATATGCCGTGGTGGTGAGCATGGCAGGTAACAAACATTGATTGATATATAGCGCAAGGGGTTCCAAAACACCTCCTCTTCCACTCACTATTGGTCTGCCATCGGGTATACTAGAATACCTTTTGTGTAGTTTAGGCAGAAAGTAAATGGTTGGCATGGTTGGACCGTCTGAAATTAAAAATTGTCGTTCAATGTCTGATAGTACTCCTTTCTTGTGCCACTCTAAGATCATTTTGTTGATCTCTGATTGAATTTGACGAATAGGATTAGATGGTAGCTGTAGATAGCAGCCTGCCTGATTAAGGTGAGCAAGTCCCATGGTGATGTAATCTACCTTGTTCATTATCACTACGTTTCCGCCTTTATCTGCTTCCTTAATGATGAGGTCCTTATTGTCTGCCAGTTCCCGGAGGGCGGCACGTTCCGCTAGATTTAGATTCTGTTTCGATTTATTCTTGAAAGAAATAGTTTGTTTGTCAATCGTAGAATGGATATCTTTGATTACTGCTTGATGAAAGGTGTCAATAATGTTATCTTGAGCAAATGTAGGAGTAAATTTAGATTTCGAACTAAGTTCTTTAATCGACAGATTCTGTTGATCTATGTCTAGTTCATTTAAAATATTAGAAATTGTTGATTCTGACTGTATGTCTGCATCTTCCAGGGTCATAAGTATATGGGTATTGAGCATTGTTTGGAGCGTGATGTCTGATGGAACTGGTGCTGATGTTTGAGGTTTGAAGATTTTGATCTGAGTGGCAAAGAATTTTTTAAGTTTAAGTTTACGAATAAACTTGAAAATGTCAATTTGAATATCCACAAAGTTATTGAGCCCGGATGGTGCAAAAGACAAACCTTTATTGAGCACAGCATGTTCAGCAGTAGAGAGACAATGCTTACTCAAATTACAAACAAGATTCAGCGGTTCTGGTTCATCAATTGTTGTTGATGATAGGCTCTTGTCATCCTGCGTGGCACGGCAGGGGCGTTTCCGCCGGGGTTGATTGCCACCCCTGGTGCCCCTTGTGGTATGTTTGGGATTGGCATATTGGCAGCGATAGGTGTTTGGAATCGAACTGATTTTCTGTTGTTTGCGGTGGCCAGAAGTGCTTGTCGATTTCCCTTTTTGTACCGTTTGATTTGCTCTAAAAAAGCGTTAGCGATAGTGGGGGGTCGTGCCGAGTTAACTTCTTCTGTTAGATCTTCAGATTGGTCTTCATAAAGCTCGATATCTGCATTGTTAATTACGCTTTGTTCCTTGGGTACATTGATGGGTACTGAGGTCTCTGTTTCGCTGTCCGGATCCGAACTGACAGCAGATGACGCTACACTATTGGATCTGGATCTGGACACTTGATCATATTTAGGTTGGTAGGTGTAAACCCTGTTGTCTCTATAGTCACGGTCATCTCGAGAGAACTTTCTTGATTTTCGTAATTTGACTTCATCTTGATGTTTCCTTAGAATGTTATAGAGTGTCTGATAGTTTTTGTCTACAGTTGCGCTGGGGGCATCAAAAAGCAATCAATCTTTTTGATGCCCCCAGCGCAACTGTAGACAAAAACTATCAGACACTCTATAACATTCTAAGGAAACATCAAGATGAAGTCAAATTACGAAAATCAAGAAAGTTCTCTCGAGATGACCGTGACTATAGAGACAACAGGGTTTACACCTACCAACCTAAATATGATCAAGTGTCCAGATCCAGATCCAATAGTGTAGCGTCATCTGCTGTCAGTTCGGATCCGGACAGCGAAACAGAGACCTCAGTACCCATCAATGTACCCAAGGAACAAAGCGTAATTAACAATGCAGATATCGAGCTTTATGAAGACCAATCTGAAGATCTAACAGAAGAAGTTAACTCGGCACGACCCCCCACTATCGCTAACGCTTTTTTAGAGCAAATCAAACGGTACAAAAAGGGAAATCGACAAGCACTTCTGGCCACCGCAAACAACAGAAAATCAGTTCGATTCCAAACACCTATCGCTGCCAATATGCCAATCCCAAACATACCACAAGGGGCACCAGGGGTGGCAATCAACCCCGGCGGAAACGCCCCTGCCGTGCCACGCAGGATGACAAGAGCCTATCATCAACAACAATTGATGAACCAGAACCGCTGAATCTTGTTTGTAATTTGAGTAAGCATTGTCTCTCTACTGCTGAACATGCTGTGCTCAATAAAGGTTTGTCTTTTGCACCATCCGGGCTCAATAACTTTGTGGATATTCAAATTGACATTTTCAAGTTTATTCGTAAACTTAAACTTAAAAAATTCTTTGCCACTCAGATCAAAATCTTCAAACCTCAAACATCAGCACCAGTTCCATCAGACATCACGCTCCAAACAATGCTCAATACCCATATACTTATGACCCTGGAAGATGCAGACATACAGTCAGAATCAACAATTTCTAATATTTTAAATGAACTAGACATAGATCAACAGAATCTGTCGATTAAAGAACTTAGTTCGAAATCTAAATTTACTCCTACATTTGCTCAAGATAACATTATTGACACCTTTCATCAAGCAGTAATCAAAGATATCCATTCTACGATTGACAAACAAACTATTTCTTTCAAGAATAAATCGAAACAGAATCTAAATCTAGCGGAACGTGCCGCCCTCCGGGAACTGGCAGACAATAAGGACCTCATCATTAAGGAAGCAGATAAAGGCGGAAACGTAGTGATAATGAACAAGGTAGATTACATCACCATGGGACTTGCTCACCTTAATCAGGCAGGCTGCTATCTACAGCTACCATCTAATCCTATTCGTCAAATTCAATCAGAGATCAACAAAATGATCTTAGAGTGGCACAAGAAAGGAGTACTATCAGACATTGAACGACAATTTTTAATTTCAGACGGTCCAACCATGCCAACCATTTACTTTCTGCCTAAACTACACAAAAGGTATTCTAGTATACCCGATGGCAGACCAATAGTGAGTGGAAGAGGAGGTGTTTTGGAACCCCTTGCGCTATATATCAATCAATGTTTGTTACCTGCCATGCTCACCACCACGGCATATATTAGAGACACAATGCATGTCCTACAAATCCTAAATGACTTACCTTTTCAACAAAATTTATTGATGGTGACATTAGATGTCAAATCATTATATACATCGATTAAACACGATATGGCTATTCAAAGTGTGGAATACATTTTCCGTAATACCTCAGCATCTTACTATGTGCATATTGAAATGCTTAAGCAATTTATTATGTTTGCTTTGGAGAACAATGTGTTCCTCTTCAATGATGTGTATTTCAAACAACTCATTGGGATCGCTATGGGCGCTAGCTTCGCCCCAGCATTAGCCAATATCTTTATGCATAATTTTGAACAGCAATTTGTGTTCTGCACACATGCCTACACCTCATTTATTTACCTTTGGAAGCGTTATATAGATGATGTATTTATGCTTTGGACAGGTAACCTAGAACAACTCGAGGCTTTTGTGAATATGCTTAACTCAAACGCATGGGGCATACAATTCACTCACTCTTCCAGCGCCACTACTATTGATTTCCTGGATCTCACTATCTGCATTTCGGACTGTGGCTTCACAACCAAAACCTTCAGGAAAACCACTGCAGTTAATTCAATTCTGCATGCTGACAGTTGTCACAAAAAACATGTGATTTCAAACATACCTAAGGGAGAACTGATTAGAGCACGTCGGAATTGTACAACGTTGAATGAATATTATCTTGAAAGTCAATCAATACAAAATAGATTTTTACAAAGGGGTTACTACCAACCTAAAATAGCTGCCACAGCCCGTCAAGTCAGCTTGTTAGAGAGAGATACCTTACTCCATCCCAAACAAATGAATCATCGACAAGGTCCAGACAAGATTCGACTGATTACTCGATATAATTCGGATAGTCATGTACTATACTCTATCATGAAGAGACATTGGCACTTACTGCAATTGGATACGGATATCAGTAACTGGATTGACCCATTTCCTAATTTTACTTTTAGTAAAGGAAGGACTCTCAAAAATTTACTCAGCCCATCATTCATGCCTAATGAAGATCGCCAAACAACATGGCTCAACCAAGACAAATTCAAAGGCTTTCACAAATGTGGCAGCTGTTCCATGTGCCCATATACATTAGAAACTAATAACGTTTTGTTTAATCCTGGGCAAACACATCGGATTGAGTCATTCATTAATTGTAATACCAAATACACGGTCTACTGCATCATTTGTGTCTGTGGTAAGAAATATATTGGGAGTACGATCAGGCCCCTCAAAACCAGAATTCGTGAACATCTGTCGACCATTGCTAGCCAGGATGCCAAATTCCCGCTAGCATCACATTGGCAGAAATTCCATCAGCTTGATATCAAACAAAACATTAGATTTGTAGGGCTTGCAAAAGTGACATTACCACAAAGAGGCGGTAACCTCACTCTGATTCTCCGCCGATTGGAAGCACGCCTCATATGCCAATACAGAACAGTAATTGAGGGTCTGAACACGGACCATGAACTTTCAGTTTTTCTATAATAATGTTTCATTTAATTTGCTCAGACTATATCGAAAGCCCTTCTAGTATTGCCTAATTTAGTTTCAAGTTTCTCCTCCTATTTCTTCCCTGTCTGGTTCTATATCCAATTGTGTTCGTGTCTTTCACATAACATCATTTAACTTAGTCTTATTCCATGACTATATGAAATTTTAGCAATCGCTGTGCACAAGGTTCAGGAGTGGGCAAACAGTTTTAGACAAGCAATTCCCGGAATCCATCAATTTAGTAGAGAGCGAGTCCGTCTTTTCACCCTTGCCAAGAGTTGTAATCTACCTCTTAGCTGCTCAATGCATTTATATCTCAAGGTATACATATAGTTGCCAATCATAATTTATCAATTTGGCCCTTTATAACACTTTACATCACCATATTGGAGAGATGTATTTGGTCTCCATGGCAACCTGAGATTTTCATTGGAACACCATTTAGAATTCTGTTATTTCTCCATAACTTTCAGTTGGACAATTGTTTAAATGAGTTTCAATATATTAGGTTTTGAAAATATCATGCACCATTTCGCGCGAGGCGTCTCTTTACTATTTTTCCAATTGAAAGTAACAGTATTTTAACCCTTCCAAAATGGCCGACATGAGTTTAGATGGGGTTCGACCATTTTGGAGCATACAGCGATAAGCAGGTCAATAAAAACAACAGTTCACATAGCGCATGCGTGGGGAATAGATCGTTCAGTCAGGACCACCGGGGTAAGTAACTGTCGCCGGTCCCTAGAACACCCTTCAATATGTGTTCGCATGCCCACCTGTCTATAATTAGACAAGCGGCTAGCGCTCTAACCTAATGATTTACCTCTCTTTCTTTTACGGCTCTGCTCCAATGGAATGCTTATTCGGATCAACTGTATTGTTACATCTACAGTCGGATATATTAACTGGGTAGCTTTCCGCAATTGCGAGGAATCTAACAAGGTATGCCATAATTATTTTAAATTACATAATTTAGCAACTCCAAATTGATTAATTACGACCAATTCCATAATCAATTTCAATTACTTTAGGTTTATACCTTCAGTACAACTACAACACGTAATCACGTATGTTCAACAATCAATCCAAGGTACCTTATATTTAGTTTTTTTAAATCAAATTAAACCTTACATTTTTTGGCCATTGTGAATACACTGCAATTATGCACTAACAGTTTTCCCATTGTTTTGTCTCTCTCTTTTTCTCCGCTCCTTCTCAACTCTACAACTTTGTTTCCAAACTGTTTATGCAACTTGAACCCACCATATTAACACGGTGGGTTTCCTTATTATCTGGTTGACAATGCTAAATGTATACAAATGGATCTGTGGGATCACCCAATAATGTATTAATTCCATATGCATTGCATGGTATAATGTTTTCTGCTACTTTTGGACTTAAAACGTTTTTGCCTTATATAATTATACTCACGCCTCTTAACTAATGGGGGCATAAATGTGTCCTACTTATCTTAAAAATTGGGGGTCATATCACCCCTACTGCCCCATGGTACTTCTTAAATTTTGAAATCCATGAATTTGCACTTTATGGTTGCTTTGCATTTATTCTATGTTTTTCTCGTTATTTATTTTGTTACCTTTACAACCCCTTATATGGTTGACTAATATTTAATTTAATTTTAATTTTGATGTACAAGCCTCAGAGGAAGAGCAGTGTTGCTCGAAACACGTGTTAGGCTGTACCATACTCACCTAATAAAACTGCAAACCGAGCAGTGTCTTAAATTTGTATGTGTTGGCGCAGTGAGACTGGAAACACTTCTCCTTACATTATACTACTATATATATTTCTAAGGCTAGTGGATCTGATTAGAATCACATGCTTTGCATAGGCCGACATCTAGTGGTTGGTGCGGAGTATTGTATGACTTGTTTTTGAAATTCGAAAAAAAGGAACATCGACAGGAAGTTTCCGTAATACTATCCCGAGTGTGAAGTGCACTGTACCCATGGTCCTTCACGTATTGAGGTCCTCAGATTGTTTTTTTTCCGCCATCATAGTTGGTTCTCTACACAGAGTTCCTAGCTACCTTTCGACGCTCGGTTTATCAAGCGGTATTCAGCTACAAGCTTCTCGACGGCCATCTCCAACAACTCTTCTCAGGGTTCATCCTACACATGGCTACAGCCTTTACAGTAGGCAGAGTGGGGAGATTAGACATTTTAGATTTTTAGAGACTGTCTGCTCTCTTCCATTTTACCCTTATTGTCTAGCTGCCCTGGTTTTTAGTCATGGAAAATACTTTGTATGTCCCTCTTGTAACTGAAAAGTCACAACAGTGCTGGTGCTTCCGTGTTCCCCACCCTACGGAATGGGGACTTAAAATTTGCTGGCGCTGGACTTCCCAGGCCGCCGGACTTGTAATGAGCCGGTGGCACCGGGAAGTCAAGCGCCGGTAAATTACTGGTCTGGCGGCAACCTGCCGGTAGCACCGGCAAAGTTACCACCGGACTGGTAATGAGGCCCTATGTCTCTCCATCCTGTGTGATTGCAGTTAGTTTCTTATAACTTTGGACTGCCTGTTATTTACTATGGCAGCACACAACGTTTTTAAATGCACTGGCTTCCTTTTTGAAACCTTTTTATTTCTTGGGTGAACTACTGTTCCCAAGAGGTGAAGTGGGATTCACATCCCCTTTGGATTCACATCCCCTTTACATTGATTTTGGTGAGCCAGCACATCCCATTTTATGTGGCGTGCTGTGGGATACAATGTATACCCTTTCTTACTTACCTGGTAACATTTTTGTTACAATTGCAAGTTTACTTGAATGGCTGGTGGCAGTGGTTTTACCTTCATGACTGTCTTTATTACTCGCAGACTGTCAAATCAGCCTCGGTAATGCAAAGGAGGACCACCATTCTGATAGAATGCCATTTCTCGTTTGCTTGTTGTTTCCTGTGTCGTCTTCTGCCATTCTAGGGAGGATCAAACCTCGGTTGAAGTTTTGTCTTCAGCGGTAAACCTATGTATTCCGTGCCAAGGCTCCAGAGTGTCTGAGACGGCAGGAAGCAAGGGAGGAGTCCAAAACTCTGCAGCCCTTTGATTTTTACCTTGCCTGAATTAAACCTGTTTCTAATGGGGGCTGGCTGTCCTGATTGAACAGCCAGACCGCCCCTTTCTGTAAATTGCAGGGAGAGTTTGCAGAGGTTGTGCTGTAGTTCCTGATAAATACTCTGATCCTGGAAGCTGCTAAAAAGTCAAACACTGGAGTCGAATCCGAAGAAGATGAAGAAAAGACATCTGTAGCGATTTCCAGTGACCGTAGAGCCTCCTGTGTAACTGGAGCCTGATGCAACCTTCCCTTCCAATCAAACTGAGGATCCCAGAAACGACTCCTACACAGTGGCTGGTGAGATCCACTAGTCCCAAGATGGCCTGCATTTTGAGCCATCCCACGATGTGCTGCGACCTTGCTGGGCTGCAGACCATCATTACCCTAGGACCTCTAGTCTGAGTGCAGTGCGATGGTCTTGCAAAGTCTAAATCTGTCCGACCGAAACTTTGGTGAACTCCTGCTGGATCTCCAGAGACACCTTTGTATCCCCTCACCCAGAGTGCAGGACCGAGAGAGTGAAGCGAATCCGACCAGCGATATTCATTCTGCATCTCGCTGCTGTAAAAGTTGCCAAATCCACAAAACAGTGAGAATTCGTGAAGAAGCCTTTGCTAGAAGCCTACTCGGACTGCTGCTGCAAGTTCCCATTGAGTGTCAATTTTTTTTCGTCTCCAGACCAAGAATCCAGGCACTGGGTCCTGTGCTGCAGCATCCTGAAGGCGTCCACCCAGAAGCTCTTCTTCTCTCCTAAGGTACTGTTCTGGCTTGGGTAATATGTATCTTAAGTGTTGTGTGAATCCTGTGAGGCGGAGGGGGCGATTTGTGTGGTTGGGTCTTCTGTGAAGTCTCTGAACACTTCAACTAATTCTAAAGTGAATACTAAGCAGATGGCCTATGGTACTCTGATTTTCCTGTAACTGAACCCTATCCTGACCTGCCTACAGCTGGCTCCTAGACCACTTCTGCCTCTGAGAAAACTCATGCTATAGACTAGGGTAGGACTTTATAAGATAAGGATTATGTCTTGAAATGTGTAAGTGTAAACGTACTTGCTAAAGAAATTAGTGTGGTAACTGTATCTCTGTAATAGATTGTAATAGATTGTTACGAAGTGTCCTGAAGTTTATACTCATTTTTGATGTGCATTCTGCTCCTCTAAAAAGTATGTTATTTTACTTAATTTGAATGGTAATTACTTTTCAGAAGAAGGAAACAAGTGTTGTTACTGTTTTATTATTCTCAAACTGAATGAGTGTAAAAGCTTACCAATAGGGTTTACCTAACTTGATTAACAGATTGTAATTTTTAAGGTGTATCATTAGGTTTTTGTTTCCCTGATCTGCTTTATATAGATCTAAAACAGTCTTAGGTTGTATACATACCTTTAGCTGGATGCTCCTTTAAATAGTGTCATTTTACTGTAACAAGTGTTGGTGCAAGCCACTATTAGTTAAACAGTGGAACTGTCATTAATCAAATTTTACTGTAACAAATGTGGTCGTGAGCTACTACTATTTAAGTAGTCACTTGAAAAGTAATAAGTATTGGTACTGTTTTATTATTGTTAACTGAATGAGTGTAAAAGCTTACCAATAGGGTTCACCTACCTTGAAATACATTGTCTTTCTGTACCATTGCGTTTTGCTTTCCCTGAATTGCTTAGTTCATTCTAAAATAGTTATTGAGTATTCATACTTATCATTGAGTAGCTTAGGCCCCTCAACTCAGCATTAGTATGTATTGCTAGATATTCACTGTTATTTTGCTATGTTTGAATAGTCCTCGTTGGTCATTTTAGCATTTGTATGTACTTGCTAGGCACTTTTAGTCATCGTGTCAGGTATGTCGTTGGACTTTAATTGTCACTATTAATTAGGTATCTGCATCTACCGTGCACTTTTGTCACCTCTTCTAGTAACCACCTGAAACTCGTTGCCTCGATGTGCCCAAATCATATGCCTAATATAGACCCTCATCCTGGACACACTGTCTTACCTTCCTACGCTAAACTGCCAGCCATCGATTGTGGCACCCTCCATCCATCAAGTCTCCATTGCACATTGTACTACACTATTATCAATTATGCATTATACCCCGGCTACTTACCAGCAATGCCCATTACCAGACCTCACCACCCTTAAGCATGTCCATCTGCCTTCGCCACACCTCGCCCTCTACTTACTGTACATCATTTTGGCTTCAAACATACCGCAACCTAGTTTCACTATGGCCACTCACCTTAAACTTGGTACCATAACTTCTACAATTCTACAATGCTCACCTCCTTCCTGCAACACGATAGCGCCCAACACATATCTAAGTTAGCCAGCCGTACGGCTACAACACTTTACCACCAAACCTATCCCTAACCAACCATGCCATATGCGCATCAGGAATGCTAGGCTTGGCTCTCGCCTCCATTACCCCTCAAGCACACACACTACACCACGGAACAGCATCACCTCTTACGGCTACCCCGTATTCTTGCCTGACAACGGTAGGCCCAAACCTACCGCAGATAAAACCTCACCGCCATGCCTACCTAATTGTTTATCCCCAAGTCTACGGAGCAAACCCTGTGTCACCTCAGTCTGTAACCAAAGATTGGCAACCAGATGTCACCATTGGTTCTACCACCTGAACACAGACAGCAGGGATAATTCTGCCAACGCTATTAAGAACAATACCTGTGCCCTAGCTGGCCCACTAACGGTAGAGGCCCCCCCAGCCAACATCCCCACCCCCCAAGCTAAACTCAAAGGTGCGCTCATTAACGCACCTCATCTACAGGCCACCTGGTCCCACCTCCACATTCATAGAGGATATCTCGTCCATCCTAGCATCCAGCACTAAGCCTAAATCCCAAATCATTATACTTGGAGACCTTAATTTAGGTTACCTGGATACGAACAATACCAAAGCCTGTGATTTAGCCAGTGTCCTATCCGACTTTGGCCTCACCCAACACGTCAATGAACCTACCCACATCAAGGGACGTATATTGGACTGGGTTTCATACATGAACTGTACATTAAACATAATCTCAGTGTCGCCATGTGCATGGTCCGACCATCATAAAATAACATTCTCCATTGCCCACCCATAGACAAACCCTGTACCGCGCCACCTACCTTTACTCGCAACAAGAAAGATCACAACTGAGAAACTACTCCCACTCATCCTCCCTCTATTAAACTCGGTTTTCTCCACCTGCGATGACCCTAACATCCTTGTGGACACCTACAACCGAGCTATGTTAAAGGCCCTTGATTCCATTGCCCCAATCAAACAACGCAAAGAAAAACAGCGCAACCACCTTAATTCTTGGGTTACCCCACACCTATGAGAACTCTGCAAAGAAAAATGAAAAACGGAGTCTCGCTGGAGAAGTTCACCTATGCCAGCAAATAAAATTAACCTCTTATCCATCACCCTTTCGTACAAGGAAGCCATACTTGCGCCCAAAAAAGAAGTCTACAACAACAGGATCATACAAGCGCAATCCAACACTAAGGAACTCTTTAAAATCCTCAAGGAATTAGAGTCCCCAGTCGCCCACCTTGACAAAAAGCACTACTAAACAAAATCACCACACTCCAAGCTAAAATCAACACCAAAAAAAAACATCTCCTGGACTCAGCAGGCAATACCCAATCCTACAACATCCCATCCCCTAAACATTCCTTCAAACCCTTTAGCTTCTCACCACTCACCATTAAGGAAGTGGAAAATATCATCATGAAGTTAAAACCATCCAATTGTCAAGGTGACGCCTGCCCAGCACCAGTTGTAAAGGAAGCAGCACCTGACCTCGCTCCCTTCATCACCTCCTCCTTTAAATCTGGCATAGTGCCAAACGACCTCAAGGATGCTTGGGTAATCCCCTTAATCAAAAAACCTAACTTAGACCCTAGCAACCCCACCAACTACAGGCCTATCACCACTGTGCCTTACCTCCTTGAAATCCTGGACCGTGCTGCGTTTCTCCAAATTCAAGATTATCTCGATACCAACAATTTATTAAGACTCGGGCAATCTAGCTTCGGTCCGAGACACGGTACCGAGGCAGCTCTGATGGATCTAAAAACTCAAATTGAGGATCTGAAAGACAAGGGCAAACAAGCGCTCCTACTCTTACTGGATCTTTCCACTGCCTTCGATTTGGTTGATCACCAAATCCTTTGCCAGCACCTCAAAATTGCTGCCCACTTTTCTGATGGAGCTACCTCCTGGATCAGCTCATTCCTTGCAAACAGATACATGAGGGTCTTTTCACCTCTTGCCGTTGCTAACCCAGCTCACGTCCCCTGTGGAGTCCCACAAGGCTCGTGCGTATCACCTACACTCTATAACGTGTTTACTACACCACTCTTTGATATTTTTGACCATCTGGGTGTCATCTACACAAATTATGCGGACGACACCCAGGTACTCATCCCTATCACTGGTGATTATGTAACCAACGTCAAAGCACTCAATGCAGTTTACTCAGTCATCCAGGCGTGGATGGCCCACCATGGGCTCTGCCTAAATGATGAGAAAACTGAGTTACTCATCCTAGGCTCTCAGTCCAAACTCTCAAAACTTGACAGGAAATATAAGGCCTTCAACATTGATGGCAACATCATCAAGGTCACCAATGTCACTAAAACCCCGGAATCTACCTAGACTCCACCCTCTTTCTCAACAGACAAACCAATTCAGTAGTCTCAGCATCCGCGTATACATGTAAACTAATCACAGCTTGCCGTCCCTTCTTAACAATGGACAACTGCCTGATCCTCGCCAGAACCCTCATTTTATCAAAAATTGACTACTGCAACGCCCTTTACCTGGGAATGAGCCAAAGAAATATTGATAAGCTTCAGGTAACCCAGAATAAAGCCATCAGGGCTGCTCTTAACATACCTAGGCGTGCATACATCTCATCCACCAGACGCAACATACATTGGCTTCCCATTTCATGGTGTATCGCCCTCAAAACACTTGTTCTAAGCCACAAAGCACAGAACAATGCAGCACCGGCCTACCTGGCAGCGCGCTTCACTCAACGCACAGCTTCCAGACCCTTAAGATCTGCACAAGCGCACACACTCATTCCCAGTTTCAAGCTTCAGACTGCCAGAGGTTCGAGTTTCCCAGTCATGGTGGCGAAGCTCTGGAACTCCCTACCCAATGATCTCAGGAATGTCCCCTCCCTCCAATCCGTCAAAAACAGAACAAAACAATGGCTCTATGAGCAAGACGATGTTCCGGACACCCCTCTGTAACACTTGCTGCCTGCTGCGCCCTCTCGATTACCTTTGTATATACTGTATCTGACTGACACCCCCTTGTAAATTGTATGTATATATTTTATGTATTTTGTATATATAATCTGTAATCTGTAACTGCCTGCTGTAACACTTTCCTGTAACTACCTTTCCAAACATGCGCCCCGATGCCCGTGGGCAGGTTGCGCAATATAAATAAACAAAATACAATACAAATACAAAGTATATGAGTTACTTTACTAGCTCTGAACTATATTCTACAAAGTAATATCTGTTACAAGGTGTATAAGTGTAACTGGGTTGCTTTATTAACTGATTTCTGTAGCCGAGTATCACTGCCATCAGTAATTCAAAGGTAGTAGACCCTGGCAGTCATGCATTCTAAAAGTATGGATAACCTGGTTTTACTCCCCAAGAATAGCTGACTGCCATTCTGAATGTGCTGTGGGGTTTGACTTACCTTGACCAAGGTTATACTTTGGGTTGTAACCCAGAAGTATTGAGTTGGTTTTTATAATTATGTTTATATGTTTATAGTACTTGCCTTCCCCAAAATTTATCTTGGCCTACTTTTATTTAAATAAACCATTTATTTTTACGATACATAATGTTTCAGTATTTCTTTGGATCATATGTATGCTATAATTTCTTTGTACCAAGCTACAGTCCTCTCTACATACTAATATAAGCCTGGCTGCTCTGTCTACGCTACCAAATGTTCTCAGGTGGTACAGCCTTATACGAAGAGTGTTGTTTTGTACTGCCTCAGATATGTTTTTTTAAGCCCTTAGTTGGACTTTAGAAAAGCTGTCCTAACAGTTACCACACATAAACGTTGGGCGACAATGTCTATAGACGTCCGCACCTAAACATGTGCAGAAAGTTGTACAGTGTTACAAACACGCCCAAACAACCGCTGATAATGGTGGAGTTTGTTTTTGAACCTTCACAATACACTAGAGCTACATCCACTCTTTCTCAGACCTTAAGTAAAGGATTTGTTGTAATGTATATCTTGTAAATACTAGGGCTCGGAATTCTGTGCGGTGTAGGTAAGATTCTGTATGGAATGTTCTCCAATTGGTAGAACTCAATGAGGTAATTGTTGTGTGATGCAGACAGGAGCTTGTTAGGAATGTTATCCGTTTAAACAAGTTCTATAACCAGTTCAGTTCACCGCAAACGCGCATGCACAATGGACTTGCCTGACCTACATCGAAGCCACGATCGCACTGCGCATGTGCAAAACGGTCTGCGGTTTCTGTGAATTAATGTGTGAAAGGCAGTAATTAAAACGCTTGGCCTATAAAAAAAAACGCACAACAATACATCTTGCACAACGAACAATAATAATAAAAAGTATATGTGTGCACTCTTAAAAATAAACTACAAAAAAAAAATATCAAATTAAAAAAATTAGTTTGGCAAAGCCCAAATGTGAGTGCATCGGATATAATTAAAAGCACCATTGGGACAGCAAGTCTCAAAAGAGCAAACAACTGCAGCAGCACCAAGCACCACAGACGCTAAACAAAGTACAAGGAGTGTCAGATAGCAACCTCAGTAGAAGTCCCGAACTTTCACTTCAGCACTTAGACTACTTGCACTGTGAGGATTGGTGTAGATAGGCAAAATCAAGACTGTTGAGACACTACCGTCCAGAGAACTAAGGGGAGCTCCTTTAACACCGGGAACTAAAGGGAGCAAATAACATATACAACAAAGAGGTGTTCCCATGTTGAAAGTTTTAAAGTATCTAGTAGAATTTGATTTGTGTAAATAGGTAATGCATTAGAAAATGCTAAGTGATTTAATCATGCAAATTAACATAGTACATGGTAAATGTATGTAATGTAAGTGTATATAAAATAAATACAACACAATTTAGGAAAACAATAAGAAAAAAGTGAAGAATAACAAGGATGGATATTATATTCTTTTAATTTAGTACGAAATACCCTAACATGAATGTATACAGACCTTGCAGTATGTTAGAAAAACAATAGTCACAAACTCTATTGCAAGAATATTAGTGAGTTGAGTGCTAATTTTGCAGACACTCTTCCATGAAGAAACGGCAACAGAGAAAAAAAGATGTTAACAGGAAAACACAGACATTAACCAATAAAACAGATGAAACAAATGCAAAAGACTTCTTAAGGCACAAAATATAATACAAGTGCCTGAGCACTACTAAGCTGTCTAACTGGCGCTGGCTAACTCGTATATGTTCAATAATGTTCCCTTCAGTTTGTGCCAATGGGACAAAAAAGGCATCCAAGTTTACTTTTGGAAACAATATATTGGAGGTTTCATCAAATAAGGACCTGGCAAGTAAGTGCCAGGCTGAGGCTGATAGTGGAGTCTTCAACGCCGACCGCTATCATTAGACCATGAAACAATTTGTATAGCACTAGCGTGATGGGCCATCCGCTGTGGTAATGCCAAATAGTACTGTACATAAGTAGGACGCAAGCGTGAATGGCACAACTGGCGTTTCGGTGGAGAGTAAAGTATACACCTTCATCAGGAAGAACTGTCTCTTGTTCAGCCCCTAGGGGAATATGAAAATAAACAATTGAACAGAATATATAAGTGGATCCTAGTGCAGACAAAAATGAAAGTCGGCTAATGCAATACAAGTACCATGTCTTTACCAACACAACTGAATTTTTCATCAATGAAACTGGGCATGCAGACCCGGGGGGGATGGGGGGGATGGCCCAGGAACCATGACCGAATCCATAGCAACCGCACCACAAGTGTTGATTTAAGATAGAAGTGGCGGGAAAGAAAAATATTTAAGAATGCATGCTAGATGATGTGCATGATTTGTTTTTGGGCTGTGTGGCCTGTGGGATGTTTTCAAGTGTTTGAGTCTCTGTACACTTGAGATCTAACACTCGCTTCTGGTTGTATTGTGGGTAAATTTGGAATAAAGCATAAGCGGTCAGCGCTGTACCATCCCGAAGGCAATGGGGCGGTAGAAAGAATGAATAGATGCATAATGGAAGCTATTCGTATGGCCGGTGTGTGCGGATTGGATAGGAAAGTTGCTGTGCAGGAGGGATTGCATGCTTTAAGGATGGCGCCACATTTCACGACGGGAGTATCACCTTTTGAACTTATGAGAGGGCGTAGGGGATATTCAGTGGTAAGTCCACCTTGGATGAGTAGAGGTGCAGATTCTGATTGTGTGGTTCAGGGGAGTTGCTAGGTCTGGAAAAGACCTGGGGCTACGCTAATGTTGGAACTGTTGGGACTGGGGGCTAGCTAGTCTTTTGGCTGTAGCTTCTGAGATTCTATCCGGGGCTACAACCAAAAGATCAGGGGCTATAGACCCCTTAGCCCCCCCCCCCCCCCCCCCAGCAACGCCCCTGGTGTGGTTGAAGAGTTATGAAAGAGCTTGAAGAAGAAGAAATAAATGCATGTGATGAGAGAGAACATGAGGAGAGGGAAAAAGGAACTCCGAATTGAGCGTGGCGACTGGGTGAGAATTAGGAAGGGTATGATCAGACAAAAGGGAGATGTGTTATATTCAGATCCTGTTTGAGTAGTGGCTGTGATGAAGGGTGCGGTGAGTGTGTGTGGTTACAGGTTTGGAACAAAAATAGGATTGCAACTGGGAAAGGAAATTGTGTTGGATAAAGGGGGAAGATGTGTTGTAATGTATATTTTGTAAATATTAGGGCTAGGAATTCTGTGTGGTGGAGGTAAGACTCTGTATGTAACGTTATCGAAGAGGTAGAACTCCGTGAGGTTAATCGTTGTGTGATGCTGACAGGAGCTTGTTAGGAATGTTATCCCTTGAAACAAGTTCTAGTACCAGTTGTTCAGTTGCTGCTGTCCTAGCATTGGGAGGGCAGTGCTGGGGTTCTGCACCAGAGTAAATAATACAGAAAATCTTCATCAAGAGTCGACATTGTCTCTTACAGGATTCACATACACTTAACCCAGAGAAAATAGTTTTTCTTTTTCAGGAAACTCCAGAGACCGGCACATAGACCAAACAGCGATTTGAAAGATACCATGGACAGGGTGTCTTCCTTTGTTAACTTTTTTGAAAAGTGTCATGATGCCTACCCCCGGGCATCAGGACCAAGGCCCTCAGCTCCGGGAGCAGGCATCCAGCCATTTGTTTAAATCTTAGCAGCCCCGGCTAGGGGCTGTCTGAGTTCAGTCCTGGCGCCTTAGGCACTAGGCTCATCATAGAAATCCGTCCTGGCACCATAGGCGCCAGGCTCATAGACTTTACTTACCTGATGCAGACCAAGCTGCAAAAGAGTCCAAGCCTACATGAGGCCTGGATGGGACTATTTTGTTACAGGGACTATTTGTTTACTCGAGCGTGGCTCTAGGGAACTTCTTACCTGGAACTACTTTGGAGGCTATTTAAACCACACCCGAACAGCAGCACATGCTTCGCGTTATTCTGCATTCAGCAGCATGACGCTCACCGTGCCTGCAGCCAGTATCCAGTCTTCTGCCACGCCCGCGTGCCTGCAGCCAGCATCCAGTCTTCTGCCACGCCCGCCTCGTATCCGGAGCTCCTAGAATAAAGAAGAAGAAAAGGACAAGGTTAGAAAACAAACTTATTTCAAATTCCTCACCTAATTCCGGAACCATTTCATCTCTGGACCTGGAAAGTACATCAGTACTGCACGCGTCACTTCGCCAGCTCCAGCACGGCGCCATACTCACCAGTTCTCACAGCATCTTTCGATCCGGCACTGTCTCCATCATTTCTTCGCCGTAATCCGGCACCTAGGGGACACAAGAAAAAACAAGGTGAGCCAAGGGAATCAACAAATACAACCTCTTACCACCATAGACTTACCTGATTTACCACCGGCGGTATTATTCCATTACTCTCCACATTTTCATATGCCGCATCTGTAAAGAGGGAGAAAAACAACACGTTAATAACGCATGCAATAGTTACCAGACAGCGTTGGGTAACACAGACTCTTACCTGAACGCCAGCAGCAGCTACGAGACCTTCTTCTCACGAACTCAGTTGCATCTTAAGGAAGGAAGGGAACAAGAGTGAACATCGGGCACATTGAACTTTTTGAACTTGATACTTACCAATCCCGCCAGGGACTTCAGAGTCAATACTTACCGGAACTCTCCCAACACCTTCAAACCAGTGAAGAAACTGGTATCTACGCGCCCCTGCAAGACACGCAGGATGGAGAGCTCATCTTTTACAACATAAGGTGAGGTTACTAAGGGGATATCGGAGTGGGGGAGAGCGAGAACAGTTGGGAGGCCATCACTAAAACCCACAGGTGGTTAATCCCTGTCTCCACTTGCAGGATGATACTTCTTCGGGTCCAGCAGACAAGACTAGGCGGGCCAGTCCAGACAGTCATCTCTACACTACGCATCACGTTGAAGGAGACCGCAGCTGTCCGGGTCCGATCAACGCTCCTGTGGGGTCCAGGTGAGCGTAACAGAACGCGAAGACTCTCTACAAATACCCCCCCGGGTGTTATGGAAACCTCGGAAACCGACCAACTGGCCCAATTATTGGGGGATCTTAGGGCGGAAGTACATGCCGCTCGCCAAGAGACTAATGCCCTCAGGAGAGAACTGATTGTCTCAAAGGAGCGCACGGATGATCTGGCTAGGCAACTACTGCAAAGCCAAGCTGGGCAAACGCCCCTACCTGGATATGGGGGAAACCCAACCCCGTTTCATCAAGCAATCCTGTGCAAGTGGTTTTACCAGGAAATATTCCGTTAGCTTCACCCGAACGCTTTGCTGGGGACCCCAAAAGGTTTGCCGTGTTTATGAATCAATGCCGCTTGCACTTTTTATGCAGACCGGGATCCTTTCCAAATGACCAAGCCAAAGTAGCCTTTGTGTTGTCATATCTTAGTGGCAGCGCAGTGGATTGGCCCATTCCATTAGTCAACCAGGATGATCCTCTTCCCCGGGATTTTCAGGGTTTTCAAAGAAGCATGGAAAAACTATTCGCCAGACACTCACAGGGTCAAGCCCTGGACAACAAACTTTTATCCTTACGACAAGGTAACCAGGATATGCTAACCTATATTGCAACCTTCAATAGGTTGGTGGTGGAAACCGGGTGGCCGGAGGAAAAACGAATTACATTGTTTCATCGTGGACTTCAGGGAGAACTCAAAGATGTCTTGGCTCAAGTTGTGAACCCACCTCAGGATTGCACAGAATTTATAGACTTAGTGGTCCAGCTAGACCACCGACTTCAGAACCGAAAGACTGATCGAGCTAAGTTTGAGAACCGGGTATTGGTTAAACCCAACGTTGCCCCCAAAGGAACAGATGCATCTGAACCTATGCAGATCGGGGGGGTTAAAGGACCCTTAATTCAAAAGGAAAGAGAAAGAAGATGACAGACGCAGTTGTGTCTGTACTGTGGAACCTCAGGACATTTTCTACGGGATTGCCCTACAAAACCACCCAAGAAGGTGGTAGGAGTTGCTGATAAAAGCCACATAGAGCCTGATTCGGGAAACAACCACGCCCGACAAGCGTAGAGGTCTGCTTGCCGAGCTTAAAGAAGGACACTCAGACCTCGCATCTGATCATTGCAATGGTCCTACTTGATCCCAGGCAGCCATCACGTATGCACGCAGTAAGGCCTTAGGAAATTATATGGACCACGAATTGGTGTCAAGGATGAATCTACCTCTTTTCAAAAAGACGACTTCGGATGTCATCACCACAGTTGATGGAACTGGGATTGCCTCGGGACCTGTAACTCATTCCACTACAGAGATGACACTGTTGAGTCAAGATGGGCATCGAGAGACTATTGTGTTTGATCTAATCAAAGCCCTACAGTTCCAGACAATACTGGGGATGCCATGGTTGGAAACACATAATCCTTGTATAGATTGGCGAGAGAACAGAATAACCTTCCCGGATTGTGCACACACCTGTTACCCGGAGAAAACTTTGAACAAAGGCCTGGCTACAGTCGTTAACCCAATCGTGCAGTTACCTCAGGAATACCAAGAATTTCAGGATGTTTTTCAAAAAGAACAGGCCAATACATTACCTCCTCACAGATCATACGATTGTCAAATCAACCTCCTACCCGGTGCACAACCCCCATGCAGTTGAATCTACACCCTCACGGAACCTGAAAATCTTCACCTACGGCAATACTTGGACCAATACCTTGCTAATGGCTTTATTCGTCCTTCCAAGACTCCTGGATCCTCGGCTTTATTCTTCGTGCCAAAAAAGGAAGGTGACCTTAGAACGTGCATAGATTACCACGCATTAAATCAGATTACGGTAAAAAAACGATACCCATTGCCTCTGATCCCCGAATTACTAGACCAAGTAAAGGATGCTTGTATCTACACTAAGTTAGATCTCCGAGGGGCATATCATCTGATACGTGTCAAGAAAGGCGACGAATGGAAGACTGCCTTTCGCACCAAGTACGGATTATTCGAATATCAGGTGATGCCCTTCGGGTTGTGCAATGCACCAGCAGCCTTCCAGTATTTTATGAACGATGTCCTTCGTGAACTCATTTACATCTGTGTCGTCGTATACATAGATGATATTCTAGTGTACTCCTCCTCAGAATCAGACCATGTTAAGCACGTGCGTGCAGTCCTTGAGAAACTACGCCAGCACAAGTTATATGCAAAATTGGAAAAATGTGTTTTTCATGCTACGGAAGTTGAATTTCTTGGATTTATCCTGACTCCAAAAGGAGTCCGAATGGACTCTCGAAAGGTGGACGCAATTCTCAAGTGGCCATCACCCAGTTCAGTCAAAGGGGTACAAAGCATGTTCGGATTTGCTAATTTCTACCGCAGATTCATTCCGGACTTCTCCCATGTTGTACACCCCATCACAGCACTTTTGCGAAAAAGCAAACGCTTCTTGTGGACCGAAGAGGCTGAAAAGGCCTTCCAAGAGCTGAAAGCGAAATTCACATCAGCACCTGTCTTAAAGCATCCACGCCCTGAGCTTCCATACGTAGTAGAAACTGATGCATCCAGTTTAGCCATGGGAGCTGTCCTGTCCCAGAAGGATCCTGAAACCGTTCAACTTCACCCAGTGGCGTTTTGGTCCAGAAAGTTCTCCGCTGAGTTAAACTATGCGGTTACCGATAAAGAGCTATTAGCCATCAAATCCGCCTTTAAGGCTTGGCGGCACTATCTTCTTGGTGCCAGGCATACTATTACCGTAATCACCTATCACCGGAACCTGCAGTATTTAAAAACAGCCAAAGCCCAATCATCGCGACAACTTCGATGGGCATTGTTCTTACAGGGACTATTTGTTTACTCGGGCGTGGCTCTAGGGAACTTCTTACCTGGAACTACTTTGGAGGCTATTTAAACCACACCCGAACAGCAGCACATGCTTCGCGTTATTCTGCATCCAGTCTTCTGCCACGCCTGCCTCGAATCTGGAGCTCCTAGAATAAAGAAGAAGAAAAGGTTAGAAAACGTACTTATTTCAAATTCCTCACCTAATTCCGGAACCATTTCATCTCCGGACCTGGAAAGTATATCAGTCCTGCACGCGTCTCACTTCGCCAGCTCCAGCACGGCACCATACTCACCAGTTCTCACAGCATCTTTCGATCCGGCACTGTCTCCATTTCTTCGCTGTAATCCGGCACCTAGGGGACACGAGAAAAAACAAGGTGAGCCAAGGCAATCAACAAATACAACCTCTTACCACCATAGACTTACCTGATTTACCACTGGTGGTATTATTCCATAACTCTCCACATTTTCATATGCCGCATCTGTAAAGAGGGAGAAAAACAACATGTTAACGCATGCAATAGTTACCGGACAGCGTTGGGTAACACAGACTCTTATCTGAACGCCAGCAGCAGCTACGAGACCTTCTTCTCACAAACTCAGTTACAACTTAAGGAAGGAAAGGAACAAGAGTGAACATCGGGCACATTGAACTCTTTGAACTTGATACTTACCAATCCCGCCAGGGACTTCAGAGTCAATACTTACCGGAACTCTCCCAACGCCTTCAAACCAGTGAAGTAACTGGTATCTACACGCCCCTGCAAGACACGCAGGATGGAGAGCTCATCTTTTACGAACATAAGGTGAGCTTACTAAGGGGATATTGGAGGTGATTAGTGGGGGAGAGCGAGAACAGTTGGGAGGCCATCACTAAAACCCACAGGTGGTTAATCCCTGTCTCCACTTGCAGGAAAATACTTCTTCGGGTCCAGCAGACAACACTGGGCGGGCCAGTCCAGACAGTCATCTCTGCACTACGCATCACGTTGAAGGAGACTGCAGCTGTCCGGGTCCGATCGATGCCCCTGTGGGGTCCAGGTGAGCGTAACAAAAAGCACCCCTTCAAACAAAAATAGTACGGAAGTGTACGAAAGTGTACTGTTGGACTGGGTGCTGTGTCGGCATTCTCCGTCTGCAAACGTTGGAACATTGGAACTTTGACTTGCTGCCCGTGGACTCGCTGTTCTTCGTGAAGCCACTAGTGCGCAAGAGGAAGGGTTGAGTCCCTCTAAACACGCTGCTAGCGCCCTTAATTTTGGAGAAAAAAAAAAGTAATTTTTCATTCGCTAATCAATTACTTGCTAGTAGTACTTGCTAGTGGTACTTGTTAGTATTACTACCTTGCCTATGAGAGTTGCTCTCTTTGCGAGAAGCCATATTCACTAAAACATTTTTTCCTACTGGTTTTTGTCCCCTCCCTAGACACCGCCCCTCCTCCCTCCTGGATTTCCATTGGCTGCAACTACTACAACTACTCCGGTCACGCGCACCGCGCGCGCACCAGAAGTGTACGAAAGTGTACTGTTGGACTGTTTGACGGTGTGGCGGGTGTCGGGTGGACCTACATACAAGTAAGTTGTCTTTGACATATTCTATGAATCTTTATATCTAGCTTTGTGCAATCTTTATTACTGAACTTTGCACGCTGTGCCTTTTGGGTACAATTAACCCATCTGTTTGATCATGGTTGGGAGTTTACGAAATGGAAAAAGTGTCTCTTAAGTTAAAATAGACACTGCACTTGATGGTAATGTGCCTATACAGCTCCATGATTCTATTTTGAATGAATCTGCTCCAATGCTGTTTGAGGCACATGGAAGGAAACGGGTGATGGACGGTAACATGGTCCCTTATAGCCTCCAGTCTTTGTCTGTCGAACCGAATGATGACATAGAGACCAGACTGGATGCAATGTCGGCCACTTCTCTGGGAACAGTACAAAAGGGAAAAGTTTTAAAGATGCCTATATATATGACTCCTTTTAAGGTGAAAAATCCACCTTCCTCATCTATTAAGATCGCTAAAAATGAGCTCTCTGATGTCTCTATTATGGCGCCAGCATTGATTAATGAATGGGAAAAACGCTGTTGCATTGCCCTAGGGCCTTCTTCACCTGCAGTATTGCATCCCGGGGACATAGAAAGCATATATTTGCACAATGATGATATGACACATGGTGTGTCTTCATCCGAGCATGATATTCTGCTGATGCCACCCCTCCACTAGTTCGTCCACCAAGCAAACGATGGGGGATTTATCTGGAATTGGGGTATCTGGGGCACCAGCGCCTAGAATTCAAAACGTGAATAGCACAGGGGGTGTTGATGAAATCAGCCCACTAGATGAAGACACAATGAACAAAAACTTTGACACTGATGTAAACAGTGCTGTTAATCCAGCAAACACGGGTGATGAAAATGCAGCATTTCCGGTAATTACTTCTATATTGAACCTATTAGATAAGGGGCATGACCTTACCCATATACATCTAAATACGATCAAGAATAATCTAGCAGACTTGTCTGGGAAAATATGTAAAATCGAGGGATTTATGTTGGCCTATCTAACGTGTCATAATGAAAAAATGATGTTGCTTGATTCTCACCTAATAAAAATGACCCATCCTATACATACAGGAAAACAGGATACATCCTCCCAGACTGAGAAAGCATCGTATGCAAAGGCTTTGACTTTAGGAGCAAATGTCAAAAATATAGCACCTACAACATCCTCTACTGTGCTTCTAAAGCTTATTCAGGCAAACTCTGTAAAAATAGATGAAGTGTTGTATCGCTTAACGGTACAACAATGTCTTGCGAATGGACACTTGTGAGATAACCCCAGCGATTCCAGCTGAGGCTAATCACGATGAATATCCTAGTAGTCCTACGCCTCTTGCTGACCTGATAACGAAGGATGATTCAGACCATAGAGTGTCAGAGGGTGCCAAATTTAGAGCTGACAAAAGCGAAAATCGAGAAAATGTCTTAATTAGTTTTGAGAGCGAAATTGAATCTAGTAAAGAAAATCCAACAACCTTTTTATCCCGAAAGATGAAACGAGCCCAAGCAAAAGCCCTAAAAAAAGTAAACCAAAAAAATAAAAAAAATCTTGCCCAGACTACTCAAGAGTCCTCTAAAGTGATAAAAAAAACAAAAAAAGGAAAAAATCAAGGACAACAGAGTAATCCTATTGGTGGTCAAGAAGACAAGCATGTGGTGTACGATAATGAGCCAGCTAATGAGCTAGTTATTGATCTATCGCAATTGAATGATGAATCAAAAACACTGCTAAATTTGGCTCTTCCACATGAACAGAAACTAAAAGGTATGGGAAGGAAGACCACAGAAAAAGATATGCACAGCCATATGGTTATGGCCTCTGACGAATCCAATGTACAGAAGCAAGGGCGTCTTTCAGCATTCTATCCCATCATCAAAATTAAGACGAGTAGAAAAGATTCAACGCATGATGAAAAAACATCCACACAACACAAAGAAAGTTCATATGTGACTGTGAGCGAACTTGTCGCTAAGGAGCTGCAGAAAACTAGAGAGGACACAAGGATTAATATGCAAAATAATGTTGTGGATACTGAACGTAGGGAAAATGATGAAAGATCTAAATTGGTCAATGCGATAACTAAAAATATTCTCGAAAGCATTGAAAACGCTGCCTCTCATCAAGAAAAAACAACCCAAAAACTGAGTAATTTACCCACAATTAACACCCAAGAAGAAAGTGAGTTGGGAAATCAGGGCCAGCGGACACAGATAAACTCTGAGGTGGCTATGGAACAGTACTCCTTTTCAAGGGATACACACTGCATATTGGGATGGCAGAGCGATCCTCAGATGAATGGACAGCAAAGACTAAACAGATCATTCATATTTAATATATTCAAAGGGAGTCCGCAACTAAGAACCCTACATTCAAATGATATCGAATGGTTTAGGCTTGCAAATCATAACAACTTACGTATGATCTGTGCTCCTCAGTCCCAAATTATTATGAAGCTATTATGGGAACATAGGCAGGACTTTGAATTGTGTGGTTTGTAATTTTCTCTACTGCGATCTATTGAAGAAGCAGAGGCTTTCTTGGATGCACAGTCTGCTCCGGATGTGAGCAAATCTGGTGATAAAAGTCAAGCTGGTAGTCAAGAACAGGCAGCAGACTTTATTACCCAGATTACTACACTTGTAGGTGTAGCATCCAGTTTAACATGGCTAGAGTCCCTAATGACATCTATCATCGATATGGCGGCAAACAAAAAACAATCCTAATGAGGCTGATTTGAGATTTACTTCTTGGAACTGCTGTGGGATGAAAAACCTTGACGATTGGCTGAAAGAGTATGTGTGTATACAATCGCCTATAGTTTTATTCCTACAGGAGACGATGTGTCTAGATTCATTCTATATTGACGGATTTGATACGTTTAGCGTACCTGCCCACCAAGGATTAGCTGGTCGTCCATCCGGTGGTGTGGCAATTATGATTGGTAACTTTATTGATCATAATGCGAAAACCCTATATGCAACAGATAATCTATTGGCAATTGAATTTTCCACGTGTGACTATCCCGAGTATATATATCTATTAATCTGTGTTTATTATAATCCTGCCAAATGCCCTTTAAAAAAATTTCTTGAAATAATAGATGGGATTTTTTTGGTTGCAATGGAACGAAACCCTAATTATTTGACACTGATTGGTGGGGATTTTAATTCTATTTGCACTGATTTAGGGTCATATGACAGGCAACATCACATCTCTAAGTATAAAATCAATTTAATTAATAGAGGTAAAAAACTGTTGCACTACTTTAAAGATTGGAACATTGTCCAAGTGGACTTTGAAACTGGGTTACTAAATGGTACTTGGAGGAGGGGTGGAGTCGAATCTTATCTTGATTATTTTTTTGTCTCAGTTAGCCTTATGGGGTACGTGAATAAGATTAGAATAATGGACACCCCTTACAGTGATCCCGCGCCAATAAATATGACTATTAAATTGGTCTTTACAATTCTTGAAACTAATCCTATTCTTAAAATGATTAACATCAAGCGTGTTCAACACTCAGTGAGTTGGCAACCTTCCTTATGTAGACGCTTGAACTTCTTGGTCCACAGGGACCTATGGAGAGTCCCCAAAGGAGGTGATGCAAAACAGAATGCAACTCTTCGTGAGGCTTGGAACAATCTGATTATAAAAAATCACCTTCAATCTATTATATATGATGTAGGGATGCTAAAGGATCGATATCCTCACTTGTTTAATGTTGAAATCGCCTCTTCAAAATGTGAAAAATATCTGTGTTTGAGAAAATTGAGAAAACTGAACCTGACTACTGAACTTTACTTACGATGCAAAAAGAAAATCTGCTTAAAATACACAAATAAGAACAAATGTATTAAATACAGAATTAAGCTAATGGAGAACCAACAAATCATGAAGGCCATTATTCGAAATGATACCCGTAGGATCTGGTCTATTATTAATGACACTAATAGACGAGAGCAGCACGATTTAAGTTCTTCGGTCTCATCTGAATCTTGGAAATTATTCATGATGGCGAAATTCAAGATACCATCAAAATTTCACAATCTAGACTCAAACATTCTAACTGAAAAGTGCACTGACAAACTAGCACTTACTATGGATGACATCGTGAATGCTATTAATATACTTAAATCTTCTAAAGCTGCAGGTCCTGACGGGATGCCCTCATGTATTTTAAACGATGATCCGATATTCTGGGCTACAATTCTTTACACCAAATTTTCTAACATTCTGGATTCAAATTGCATTCCTAAATCTTGGCAGAATGCGATAATCATTCCTATCTACAAAAAGGGTGATCCAACTGACCCTGCAAACTTTAGGCCGATTGCCCTTATGGATGCTTCTGCCAAGGTCTTTGCCATTTGTTTACTGAAAAAGCTACAAAATTATATCGACAAGAATGACATCTACTCAAAGTTCCAATCTGGATTCAGAAGGAATATCGGAACATCTCTCAATGCACATTTAATTATTAAATCAAAATTACCTGAGTCTGGACCAATATGTATCGCATCGCTTGACCTAACTAGTGCATTCGATTGTGTAATCCGAGAAGTGCTGCGGGCAAAACTGTTGAACTTAGGCTTTCCTCATCGACTTGTACAACTCCTTGCAATGTTACACACTAATACGCCTTTCCAAATTAGAATAAATGGGGAAGGTGCTCTTACGTCCCCCATTACTATTGAGACTGGGGTAAAACAGGGTTGCAACCTTGCAGCAATCCTGTTTAACTTATACCTTTCCGATATGGATAGATTGTGGACAGGCAATGGTATGTTTCCGGTAAAACTAGGCAGTCTTAAACTAAATTGGCTTTGTTTTGCCGATGACATTATTCTCTTTGACAGGACCCCCTCGGGACTACAGCAAAAATTAAACATCTTTCATGAATATGCTACAGAACACAATCTCATGGCAAATTCCAAAAAATCTCAGATCATCATTTGTCATAATAGGAAAAAAATAAGATCTTACTATTGGACAATTGCTGGTGGCAGGCTTGAAATGGCAAATTCGATTAGATATTTAGGTTACCCTCTGGCTAATAGCTATTCCCTGAAATCATGGAAGGAGCTTTTAACATCAAAATCTCGTTCTCTCCTATCAATGATGAAGGTGATTTATGCTAAATATTGTATGTTTTCGGTCCAGCCCTTGTTGGATTTCTACTTGTTAAAGGTTGAACCTATTATTCTTTATAGTTTAGACATCTGTCTAATGAATAATGACCAGATCCTTAATGGGATTCAAGGGTCTCTTTGCAAATAAACCTTAAGCTTGTCATCAGCAATACCAAATTCGATAATTTGCCATAAACTGGGTCTATCCACACTAGCGTCAAAATAGAGATGGCGACAACTAATGAGATATACGAAAATGCTGTTGCCACCCAGAAACTCATTGTATGAAGATCTTCACGTTTTACTAAAGAGTGGTGATGTTAAATCATTGGATATGTTTAAAAAACAAATGAATTTGCTTTTGGACACCATTGAAGTAACGATCGAAGATTTAGAAATTGATTTAGCTAGAAACAAACGCAAACTGTACGAGAGGGACTGGAGGATGATAATTGGAAAAAAAACAGAAATATATCCTATACACGGAATGTGCAAGTAGACTTAGGAAAAGGGACACTCGTCCCCTATATCTTAATAAATGTCCCGATCACAAAGTACGAAATATCTATTTAAGATTCAGCCTAAATCAGTTTTCTACCTTGGAACGTATCTATAAATGGAATCATGTTAGTGAATTGATTATGTACCCAAATTGTTGATTTTGTGCTCCAACTTGCCAAACGGAATCCATAAGGCATCTTGTGGTATACTGCCCATACTTTGAGGAAAAGAGATGCTTGTTACTAGGGGAATACAATCCAGGCCTAACATATACTGCACGGGCCACCTTCTGGGAACGCATTATGCAAGGGGATAGTATGCGTTTTGTTTTGGCTTTATCAAAATTGCTATTCAAAATTGACGAGGATTTGAAAACTAAAAATCTGAATTTAGAAATGCCTTTCGTTGAAGAAACACAGTAGATTACTTGATATAGGGAGAAACTCTGAAATATTTGCTGTACTATACACTTTACTCAAATAGCTGCATTATTATGATGTATAAATAAAGGTCTCTAAATGTACTATATAAAAGATTGATGAGGGTTCTTCTGTTAACATGCACTAGGAAAAGGTTTATTGCAAAGATATACTGTCATGTAAAGAAACCATGTAAACAACAATGATATCATGTATGAAATGTGAAAACTTCAAAATAGGAATGAAATATGCTAAACTTATTTTGATGCGAACAAAGAAAGAAAATGTCTTTATGTGATGTTGTTAAGAAAGGAAGTGTTTTTATTGATGAAACAATTGTAAAAGTTTATAAATTTGATGTAAACTATAAACAATTTTTAAATAAAAAAAAAAGTATATTTCAATGGGAAAACCACACAGCGTGGAAAGGTGTAACAGAGTTTTGTAAATGTCCAAGATGATCAGGGGGGGCAACATTTGTATTGATGATGACCTTGGTACAGACTACAATGACCCTGATTAGTATTTACTTCAGTCCCCGGATGTCACAGATGAGCCCACTGCTAACTCACTGATAGATGGTCAGCTCCATTTTAATGATCTGCAAAAAAAGCTGCAAACCATTTTTAAAAAACTGACGCACAAATCAGATGAAGATACAGACTTTGTGGATAATATCTTATAAAAAAAAGAAGTCTATGGGACAGAGTATGTCCCTTCATTGAAATCAATTAAACAACGTATTCTACCATCTTTGACAACTCCTGCTCTTACTAAAGCTGTCAATCTGAAAATAGAAAAAAACGTTTCAAACTGGCTCCTATGGATTCCTTATATATCAGAAGTCAACTAAAACCAGACTTTCTGGTTGTAACTACACCCCGTAAAAGGGCTGGTATCCAGCTAGCAACAGCTTAAGCACCCCCAGAGAAAGAAGGTAAAATGCTCTAGGCAAAAAAGTTGCTACATCAGCAGCATTCCAAACTAGAGTTGCCAACAACACGACATTAATGGCCAGCTATAATAGTGCCCAATGGGACGTTGTACCAGAACAATTAGAGGCCATTCCAGAGCCATTAACTCCCCAAATCTTAAGAACCGTTTCAGAAGGAGGACCAGTTGCCAATTTCAATATTAAAAACTCAGATACTGCATGAAGAATAGTGGCTGAGGGCACTGCCATTCTTGGCTCAGAAATGTAGGTTTCAAGCCTGAAAACCAGGCTACATTAATCAATATGCCCATAAAAACTTGTTTTTATTTGGCAAAGCTTTTGATGACACCTTGGAAAATGGTAAAAGAAAGAGCACGAAACACTTCAAACCTTTGCCCAAATTACTAAGGAATCCTTCATGCAGCATGGCTCCTTCAATACTTGCTGCACATTTTGGCAGGGTACCCTAAATCAACGGTCCTCCTTTGGACAAGGGTCTTCCCCTTCCCCATGGCACACAACTGAGTCAAGGTCAACTCTTTCATTCTTCCTTTCAAATTGGATATCAAGCTTAGGGGCTCTTCAATCCCAGCTAAAGAATGACGCATCCATTCAGTTTTCTCCCCATGTTTCCCCAGTAGCTGGTAGCATTTCACAATTCATCCAAGCATGGGGAGAAAATCACGACAGATAAGTGGGTGTTGTCAATTGTGTTGACAGGCTACTGCATCAAATTCCTAGACGTACTGCGCGACGATCCGCACAGATCCAGGAAAATGTCAGGAGAACACCAGCTTATTCTGCAAGGAGAACTCTGCTCTTTACTCGACAAAGGGACAGTAGAACTGGTTCCCCTACACAAGGTAAACAAGGGTATTTATTCAGTGTACTTCCTTATCCCAATGAAGGACTTAAATATGCGCCTTGTATTTAGACCTGCATCCAGCAAACACATATGTCAAACCACAAAAGTTCAAGATGACAACTTAGAACGAGGTAATGCCTCTCCTAAAAAGGGGGATTACATGGCAACATTGGACATGAAAGATACATACTTTCATATGTCAATGCTGCCATCGCACCAAACGTATAAAGGTTCAAGGTAGGGCACACTCAATACCGGTTTAAGGTGCTACCCTTTGACATAGCTTCAGCCCACAGGTGTTCACAAGGTACTGGCAGTAGTGGCAGCCCACTTACGCAGGCAATACTTCCCAGTGTACCCTTAACTAGATGACTGGCTCTTAACAAGAGACACCACAAATGTGTCAGCAGCACACTCAAGACACAATCAACCTTCTGTTTCAGTTAGGCTTCTCCATCAACACTCCCAGTCAGATGAAACAATTTCTAGGGTCAATAATTCGAACAGAGGACGCCTTAGTCTTCCCCATCATGGAGAGGGTCCAAAACATGCTGCTTCAAGTTCCTTGTTACACTGACGGTTGTCAGATAACTGTCCGAAAGGGGATGCGCCTTCTCGGAATGATGGCTTCCCGCATCTTTCTGGTGCAACACACAAGCTTGCACATGCATCCAATACAAGAGTGGTTGGCGAAATGATGGTCTCAAGCAAACGGTCACTGGAACGATCTAGTGGTTATTTTCTTGGCTGTGGTAAAGGCACTGCAGAATTCCAAGATGGCGGCTCAGGATTCCAAGATGGCGGCTGAGAGGGGAAGACGTGCCTGAGCGACGCTCCGTCTCTCCTCCCGGGCTGCGCCAATAAAGAATGGCAATAAAGCTGATTTCTTGCCCCTGTTGTATCCTAGTCCAGCTGGAGAACATGGTGGACGAGGAGAGCAACCGTCCAGGCGGACCAGAGCTGTAGGAGGCGAGAGCGCAGTGAGGGGAAGTGAAGCACAAGGAGGGAAAACAAGTGTGTGGAACCAACGGGCCAATGCAGTGAACCTCAGGGACAAGCCTGCCATGGCGAGCATAGATCACAAGCAGACAAGGACCGAGACCGCTGCACGAGAGAAGCAGAATTTGCGTGGCTCACATACTCAGGAGTCCCCAGAATGGAAACATTGGGCACACCTTGGAACACCCGGACCGCATAAGGTGACGCCATCATGGCACGAGAACCTGAAGGTGGGCGCATGGCGAGACCCGAAGTAACGGATCACGCAGTGCAAGGAAGTCTCCCAGCGCAGACTCCCATCCAGCGGGCATCTAACGCAGGGGGAGAAGCAGAAGGACTCTACAAACCCCCTCCCGATGACAGTGCGCCGAAAGGAGGAACGGACACCAAGGTACAGCAAAGCAGCCCCCAGAATAGAGGGGGAACGTAGCATCAGCGCCAAAAGTCCGGCAGACGGCGTGGACTCCCCTACCCACACACGATACGCAGCCACAAAAGAAGAGGCAAATCCCCTCCACACTCCGGCCCCAAATGGGAAGTGACCCACACGTGAAGGCCCAACAGAAGCCTGAAAGATACAGAGACTGCCCCCCCCAGTGGCAAACAGCAAAGGGGAGATGCCCCAAACAAGGATAGGGAGCCCCCACGGTGGAAGAAGCACCAAGGAAGGAAGGGTAAATAGTTACAGACCCCCCCAGCACAACATTGAATAAGACCCCATATTTGGACCTAGAGCCACGTGGGCACCCACAAAGGATCCGAGAAGCCCCAAAGGTGCCAAGTCGCCAAGAACGGTGACTCCCACAGCTGCAACACACACAAACGGGAGGCAGGCATAAACAACGAATTAAGGTGACACTGCCCAAATCAGTGGATGGCCAATACGGACCAGGGGCCCGCATAAACCGCCCTAAACGCGAACGGACCAAAGAAGACTCGCACACATGTCAAAATCCAGCGGAAAACAACCGCAAACTACACCACAGGCCCCACAAACAAAACAAGAACCAAACCTAGTACAGCTCTGGGGAGCGGACCCCACATCATAACCAAAAGGGAAGGATCACGGCGACCAAAGCGCAAGAATAAACACAGATACTACACCGGCAGAGATGGCCACGAAGGAGGACATGAAGTCATGGTTTGGGGAATTTCAGGCACAATTATGGCCTTGATGCACACTCAATTCGAAACTATGAAAAGCTGATAGCGATTCAAATAGAGATGGTCCAGAAACAGTCGACTAAATTGAAGAAAGAATTGAGGCATATCCAAGGTCAGCTATAAACCATTCGCACTAAAAGAGCAGAGAGAAACCTTCTGCATTTGAGATATTGATATTATGTAAAGGCGAACAAGGCAGACAAACTCTTGGCCAGGCAGCTAAAAGAAAAACAAAATAGCCAAACAGTAAAAGGACTCATCGATGATAAAGGGCAAACAAAGACCCAAACGGCGAACATAGGGAACATATTTAAAGATTTCTATCAGAACCTATATTCATCAGACCATCCCAATGGGGAGGACCAGGGAACATACCTAAACAATATCTCCCTCCCGACTATAATGGAAGAGGAAAAACAATATTTGGAAGGGGTAATAGCCGAAGAGGAGGTAAACAAAGCAATCCGTGAACACCCCATGAATAAAGCCCCAGGCCCGGAAAGATACACTGCATTATTCTATGAGACATACATTGACATTTTAGCCCCAGTCCTTACTGAGCTCTTCAACACCTTCAAAGAAAAGGGGAACATAACCCAGTCCATGAACGAGGCAAAATTGTTAGTTTTTCACAAACGGTGGAAGAACCCGGCGCTACCGAGCTCATACCGACCGATAGCACTAATTAATTTAGATGCTAAGCTATTTACAAAAATACTAGCCAATAGACACTCGCAGGTCCTCCCACCAGGATCAGTCAGGAATAGACAGACCCACGATAATATAAGGAGAATAGTCCACCTGGCAGAAAAAATAGGGATCATGCACTCACCAGCCATATTATTAGCCCTTGACGTGGAAAAAGCGTTCGACCGCATCAAGTGGACGCTTCTGTTCCGCATATTGGGAAAAATGGGCATGGGGGAAACCTTTGTTAGTATGATCCGTGCCAACTATAATTCCCCAAGCGTTCGCATAGCGGTAAAAGGAGGGTTATCCAATAGGGTCAGGATTGAGAGAGGGACAAAACAGGGATGACCCTTTTCCCCACTCCTTTATGCAATATTTTTGGAGCCCCTCCTGGCACGAATAAGGGACACACCAGCCATTAAGGGCACTGACATGGCAGGACACTCCCACAAAATAGCATATGCGGACAACATGCTAGTGGCATTGGGGGACCCGGAGAAGAGACTGCTGCTCCTCCTACAAGAGATAGAGACATACGGAACTCTTTTGGGGCTAAAAGTCAATAGACAAAAATCTGAAATACTTATACTGGTGGGAAATAGAGACTCTATTCAACAACAAGCCACAACATTACAATTAAAGGTGGCAGACAAGAGGGTTAAATATTTGGGAATTACATTGACTGGAGGGATTGATGGACTCTATGGAGTAAACTACTCCCAACATTTAAAGAAAATCAAAGGGGATGTAGAGAGATGGAACCCCTTGTCAACCTCATGGTGGGGCCAGATAACAGTGGGAAAAATGACCATCCTACCCCAAGTTCTGTACCTATTTCAGGCGTTACCAATTAGAATCCCGGCATCATACTTCAAAGCCCTGACCAAAACAATAATGGTGTACATTTGGAGGAAAAAGACCATCAGGGTATCCAGAACAGTCCTTACGGCTTTGAGATAGAATGGAGGCTGTGCCCTCCCACATTTCCGGAAGTATTTTGAAGCATCCCAAATATGGGTGCTGAAAGAGTGGATCCCGGGAATGTCACAATTTTTTTTCCCCAAGACTAAGTGGTAGCGACAACTCATCTCCACCACATACAAACGGCTGACACGACCAGAACAGATACCAAAGAGAAACCCTTCTTCTCATTCAGGGAAGTAACTGAGACAGAGGTACTGGCCATCACCCGCAAAATCAAACCTTCCAATTGCAAAGGCGATGCTTGCCCAGCCAATCTTGTCAATGAATGTGCTGACACCTTAGCCCCGTTCTTGACAACCTTCATTAATGCCTCCTTCAAATCTAACACTGTCCCTGCTTGCCTTAAGGAGGTGTGATTACGTCCTCCACTAAAGAAAAAACCTCCCTAGATCCGGAGCTTGCCACAACTGCAGACCTATCACTACAGTCCCATTTCTCCTGAAAATTCTGGACAAAGTTGCCTATACGCAAATCCAGCATTTTCTGAAGAGGATAGCAAACCAGGTAAAAGGCAATCGGGCTTCCGCCCAGGCCATGGGATAGAGTCTGCCCTTCTTGATCTCAAGATTCAACTCAGTGACATAATGGACAAAGGCAAGCCAGCACTTCTCCTCCTACTAGATTTGGCAGCTGTATTTGACCTTGTTGAGCACGACATATTATGTAAACAAATCAAAAATGCTGGTCTTTGGACAGGGCTTTGTGGTGGTCATTAATCTTCTTCTGTAGCATTTCAGTTTTGTTGATCAGGGCTGTTTGGACACCGGTGCAGCAGGATTCGTCTTTAACAACCTCCTTTGTGTTCGTGACCAGCGTAGCCTGTTCTTTATAGATGGCAAACAGCTCCTTTGATTCAGAAGCAGCGTTGGTGTTGGTGATCATATTGTTAAAAGCTGTGGATTTAGCTATGACAATGGCTTTTTTGTATTGTGCTGCCAAAGTTTTATAGGCAGTTAGCGTGGAGTCATTTGGAGTACTTTGCAATTTTTTCAGTGCTATACGCTTGAGGGCACGTAGCACGCAGAGTTCAGTGGAGAACCAGGAGTTGGCATTGTTCTTTCTTTTGGCTTTCTTATTTTCTAGCGGGGCAATAGCATCTACTGCCTTTTTGAGTGTAGTGTTGTAAAGCTCCGCTAGTACAGAGGGTTCAGAGGTGAATGGTGGGTTGAGAGCTTAAATTTCTAGGAAAGGTCTTATCCTGTCTTTAGTTAGCTTCTGAGAGCTTCTAGCAAGAGCAGGGGGGACAGGCCTAGAAGAGTTAGGCTTGGAACTGCTGGTGGGGATGGAGAAGTGCATAAGTTTGGTGGTCGGTCCATGGGGAAGGTGTGCTAGAGCTAATGCCCACACTGCAGTTGTGGTCTACTAACCAGTTTAGGGTGCGACCTTTGCAGTGGGTGGGGTTGAAAACTTTTTGTTGGAAGCCAAGGTCTTGGAGAGTTTTAGCTAGGGCCTTGGCTTGTTTATCTTTCTGGTCATTGAAGCCTATTGAAATCCTCCAGGAGAATTGATTTGGTGGTGTTTTCAGATTTTCTACTAGGAGGTGGATCAAATTGTCTTGAAAGTCAGATAGCGGATCTGGTGGGTGGTATGCTATGTGGATAGTGATTGTGGTGTTGGGGGGAGATAGTGATCTTGACTGCGAGGGAGTCCATGTTATCCCAGAGTTGGTTTGGCTCGCTGCTAGTGTATCTTTGATAATGAGGGCCCCTCATCTGCCTTTGGAAGCTCTTCTGTCTTGTCTGAATATGGTGTAGCCTGATGGGAGGGCTAGAGAGATGGACGGTCCCGAGGCTACATGAAGCCAGGTTTCTGTGATGGCTATAATCCAATTCCAGTTTAGTGATCAAGTCATGAATTTCCGTAGCATGTGCTGGGAGAGATCTGGCATTTATCAGAGCACACTGTAAGGGGCAGAGTTCTGGTTTTATCTTTATATTGCGTAAAGATGGATGGGTGATAGTTGAGACTTTGGTATGGCTGCACATGGCATGGCTAGATGAAAGCAGGATGTGTGAGCATAGCGATCTGGGTATGGGAGCCTTAGCTACAGGAGCAGGGTAGGAGCGCTGACCTAAGAGATAGTTTCTGGTATCTATAGATCTGGGGTGTTTAATTCAGTGGGGAGGTTTGGTGCGGCTGCTGAGCTTATTGAGCCTGATGTGTAGTGGGTTATTGTTGAGCATGGTGGTGCCAGGATGTGGGATGCGTGTGTCATGTTGTCTGTGGGCTAGAGCTGGCAGGAAGTAGGTGGGGGAATGTCCTCCGATTTAGGTGGTCTCTTGATGTACATGTTAGGTTTTGTGGATGAGGGGCAGTTGGAGGAAGAGGTGGGTGGCTACTATACTAAGTTGGTACAGGAATAATCTATTGTGCTAGTTACAAAAAACATAGGATGCTATAATCAACTCTAAGCATGTATGATAAATAAGGTTCTATGCTGCAAAGCTAGTATATGAAGGTTGGACAGGGTGCAACCCAGGTGAATGGTAACAGCGCTACAATGCTTAGTATATGACAGTTACAAGGCAAAGTACATGATAATAGGACATAGGGAGAAAAAAGGGTGTAGGTACAGTGCTACATTGCTTGGTACATGACAGTTACAATGCAAAGTACATCCGAGTGGGACATAGAAAAACATGGGTAAGCAAGTGCACGCTGGTACAAATCACACAACTCTGTGGTCATCTGTAGATATTTCGGGAATTCAGGGTATTGACATTATACAGTGTGGAGCAGACAGTGAGCATAAGGATAAATGCGGTCTGTAGTGGTGAGGCAAGAAGCGACAGTGCTGTTAGTGGATGTTGGGGACAGGGGAGTCAGAGTTGAAAAAGGCATATATGTGCTGAGAAAACACTATGCTGCTCTTCAAAGCTGGGCTTACGGCCGCTTTGCAAGATTTATAGAACGGAGACCGAGCGAGAGGAGCAGTCGTTGGGCCTCTGGCTAGGGGAACTTGCAGGAGTGAGCTCTTTGTGCTGCGGAGGGCTGCAGCAACTGTTAAGAGGACTGTGCTGGGGGGTTAGACGTGTGGGATAGATGAGCACAGGATAGGGTAAGGGATAAAAGAATTAACTGGTGGCAGCCGTGGGTGCTGTATGCAGGTGGGTTCGAGTAACAGAGCACCACAGCCTAACAATAAAACATTTAAAAAATGTTTTATTTTTTTAATTTTTTTTTATCACTCTTACCGGATGGGGGTAATGGGTCCACAGCGTTCAACATTGTTCATGCTTCATGATGGTAGTTGCGGATGATATTTAACAATGGGAAGAGTGTTTAGGGCAGCCTGCAGCCCTTTGACAGGCTCTGACATGCTCGGGACATGGGGCCTTATGCTATGGGCCTTTGGTGGTAGGGCTGGCTTCTGCCTTCCTTTGGCCACAATTGGCTCTTGTAGCTACGTAGATTAAGGTTGCTTAGCAACCAAATAAACAAAAGCGGATCGGGCCAGCGGCGGCCATCTTGGGGTCAGCTGGGAGAAGCGATGGGGTCGCACGCAGCCTGGTGCCCAAAACTGAATGCAGATCAGAGGCAAGGCGAGTGCAGGCAGGTAAAGATGATTAACGACATGCAGGCGCAAGAACTGTTGCTGTCGATGCGGTCGCACGAAGCAGGTGTTTGGGCCGCAGTAGATCCCACGTGGTATGCAGGATGATCGTGTTGTTCTCCCAGTGGGTCTCTGCAGCAGCACTTAATTGTTAGCTCCTGAGGAAAATCCTTGATTTACCAAAACCAAGTAATTTGTTTTGAAATGTAGGGCTTAAGTATAATGTTGTTCATTTTTCATTACGTGTTATAAAAACATTTGCTCATATTTTGTAATATTTTAATTTTGTATTTGTATTTATTGTTTTATATAGCACCTTAATCCAAGGCGCTTTACAGTTAACAAGAATACATAAACATGGAACAGTAGAAGCAATAACAGTAAAAATTAATCAAAACAGAAAATTGGCATGTAGAACAATTTGCACGAGAAAAGGGGAAAGGCGAGGAAGGGGGTGTGGAAGGAGGGAAGAGGGAGAGAAAGTAGTGAGTAGAGTGAGTAGTAGGAGGAAGGAGAATTTAAAAGAGAAGGGGAAGATAAAGAGAACACAGGTAAGGGTACTAGAGGGAGGGAGAGAAGGGTGTATGGTGGAAGGAAGTCAGGGAGGGCAATGAAGAAGGAGTGATTTCAAAGAGGAGCGGAAGGAGGAATAGTTGAGGAAGTTTTCCAAAGGGAATATGTATTCGTTAAAGCATGTTTCCAAATTATAACGTGTTAACATCTCCAAAGATTTTTGAGATCATTATAAACATTTCAATTTCTTTAGTAACTTACCCGTAGCATTGAGTCACAAACCTTCCTTTCTAAGATGACAGCTGCATTCACTGTTCAGGCGCGTGCAAACTTCATGCTGCTTTCTTTGGGTGCTCACGGAATGGATGATGGGTGTGTCACAGGTCACTGTTATGGGACTGCCGAGCTGGCAGGCTGCCTCCTCCCATCACACCTGCTGGATACACAGACAAGGGAGCATGCCTATGGCACTGGAAAGCACTAACAACTATGCTAACACCAGACTTGCAGAGCCAGCCTGTTGTGTGCTCTCAACATTTCTAACAGCATCACAGGACGGACTTGTAGCTAGGTTCAGACAGATGCATGGGACACAAAATGAAATTGCCAGGGTCTTGGATGGGATTTCACTGTTGACAGATAAACAAGGAGATCACTCTCCTCCCATGAGACTTGGGGCCATTTCTCCAAAAAAATAGGACTGATGTGTCAGTCGATAGCAAAGTTAAATGGAGAGATGATAATTTGATTATATTAGAATTGAAATAGGCGCCTCAGTCGAGAGTCCATTATCATTCGACTGTGAATGTGAAAGGGGGTTTGGGCAGAGGGGGCTGCAGCGTGTCTGATTTGAATGAAATTGACCATTTACCGTTTTTTTTGTCTGCGAAATGCAAAATAGCTGACAAACGTGTTTCTCTTAGTGTTTTGTGTACACCGGGTTTGTGGAGCTGAGATGCTAACAAGATGGATTAGCTGCTGACAGATAATAAAGCCATCCTGTCTAGCATGTTGCTGTGCTTTTCTTTTGCTAGAGATTTACACGTAGAAGACTTGCATCTATGGGACACTGCAGGCAGCATTTCTTTTTTTTTAAATTTAATTAAAGTGTTTATTGGTTAATTAAAACCTTATACACTACAAAAAATATTATATCAACCAAACACAAATACATATATTATACATACAAAAATCTTACATCATATTAATCGCTTCCAAATATAAAAGGCTGCCCCAATATAGACCTTAATCTCTCCATCATAAATAGCTGACCAGAATTGGTCAGTTTCAATCCTTTGCATGTCCTCTACAAAATGTGCATACCCTTTAAAATAAAATCCCCTTAGTTTGGTACATGAAGTTAAAATATGTCTTGCTGTCTCCACCTCTATATTACAATGCCTGCACAATCTTTCTGCACGGGGTATATTTGTTCTTGCCCCGATAATATCATTACACGGGAGAGTGTTCAGACATAGCTGCAAGATAAATCTTCTCAGAGCTCTGCTTCCCGTGTTTAGCAGATATTGTCTTGGGATGGCAGGTTTGAGGCCTTGTAGAGCATAAGCAGAGTATCCAGACTTATTATAGAGATAAGATTGATTTTCACATAGATCCCAAATAAAAGCCTTATCTTTAAGACTTTTCTTAGTACACATTCTGTTATCTTTTTCCATGCATTCGTTATAGCCAAGGGCTTCTAAAAAAGACAGAACTGTTTTTTGAAGGCTAAGCATATAGGAATTCTTAAATCTGCCTTCACTTTTATTTTGTCTTATAAGGTTAAGCAGGCTTCCTTCATCCCCATCCCCTGAGATAATTCTAAAATAGAGTTTGCAACATTCGATTTTCCACAGAGTCGAGAGGGATATGAGACCCAGTTCGCACCTTATAGCCTGTATTGGTACTGAATTGGGGAGTCCTAGGGCTGGTCTCCAGATCTTCCCTTCAAGTAAGTGTAGCTTACTCAAATATTTACTTTCTACTGTTTCTAGTGCATACAGAATACCAGGTATAATGCAGCTTTTGTATATCTCAAGTAAACCTTCAATTGAGTGGCCGCCTTTACTAGTCATATATTTCCTTATGACTTTCCATTTCTTTAGTACTTTTAGATTAACCGCCTCCTGGAAAAAATTTATACAGGGATTGCTCAGAATAGGCATCCCCAAATATGGATAGGCATCAACAACCTCCAATTTAATAGAGTTTATCTGCCATCTTGAGGAAAGTTTTTTCTTTTCTAACTTTGTGGCTCCGAATACCATTACCTTAGTCTTATTAATATTAATACTAAGGTTATTCGCTTCAGAGTAAGCTAGTAGGCCATTCAACATTCTTTGTAACCCTATCGGAGTCTTATCCAGGAGGACGGTGTCATCTGCATACAAAAGGCCACATATGGGTTTCCCCGCCACTATTGGTGGAAAGTTATTTATGGTGGTGAAGCTTTCCCACATATCTGAAACATACAAGTTATACAATATAGGCGATGTAACACATCCCTGCTTCAGTCCAGTATTCGTTGCGATCTCAGGTGATAACATCCCTCCTTTACCCAGGCATATGGAGACAGTAGTTTCCCTAAACATTTCTTCCAAGAAGTGCAGAATGTTGGGACAGATCTTTTTCTCTCTTAATTTCTTCCACAAAAGCCCCCTATTAACACTGTCAAAGGCTTTCGAATAATCAACGAAGCACACATATAGTTTTTCCCCCTTATCCTTGGCCCCTGCTATAATGTGTTTCAACATTAATATATTATCGAGGGTGCTATATCCTTTGCGGAAGCCAGTTTGTAGAGCAGACAGAAGCCCCTTTTCCTCTATCCAGTTATTTAAGCTGTCAACTAACAATGAGCAGAAGATCTTACAGCTGCTGTCTGCCATAGCCAGTAATCTATAATTATCGGGCAATTTTCTGTCCCCTTTTTTAAAAATAGGGACTACTATAGCTTTCCTCCAGCTATCCGGTATACGGCCTGTTTCCCATATAGCGGAAAATAGCTGGTGCAGAATCACTGCCCATTTCATGGGATTTTGTTTTATGACAGCATTAGCTAACCCGTCTGGGCCGGGGGCACGTGATGCTTTCATTTTAGAGATCATTTTAATTATATCCCGGATACCAAAGGGAAATGTATTATAGCTATATGGATTTATACCAGTAGGGATAGCAGACATATAACTAATCTTGAAGTAGAGATCAGTAATATACTGTTTCCAAACCTCCTGGCTAACATTAGTATTTTCCCTGCAATCTTCCTCCATCAGGAATTGTCGGTTTAAGTACCAACATTTTTTTGAGTCATGGGTTTTGCATATCTTAAATAAGCACCTCCAATTGACATTATTAGTACTGTACCTATAATCCTTTAGCCAGTTTTTATATTGTGTCTTTATATTACTGATTCTCTTATTTCTTTCTTCATCATCTGAGTCACATGTCTGTTTTAGTTTACGGATCTCACCCATCATTTCTTTTTTCCTGTCATAGATCACTTGATCAAATTTTTATTGATGGGTTAGACCAGCCATGTGCACTGTGAGCATCCATTTGGCATAAATTGTGTCATTGTACAAAAACATGCTATTTTTCTTCTTTTTTGATGTCCCACCAGCGCCAAACTCTCTCACTGTTTTCTCCTTTCACTGTGTTCTTGCTCTTGTCATTTCTCACTCTCTCCTTGTGAGTTATTTTAACCTGTCACTCTCTCACCTGCTGTGCGTTCCCTCTCACCAACCGTGGGTTTGCTCTCTCATCCCCTCTTTCGGCTCTTTCCCACTCTGCGGTTGCTTGCGCACACCCTGTGTGGCCTCCCTCTCTTCTCTCTCTCTCCCCTGTAGCATGTCACCCCTGTAGGGAGACATGGAATCTCCCAGTGTGCCTGTGTGTGTGTGTTGGTCACATGGTTACCCATGTGACCAAGTTAATAAAAAGTACGAGCTGCTTCCGGCTCGGGAGTCAGACCATCACAAGGCTCCAGTGTCGTTCTTGAAGCACCATGCTGGTGCTACACTGCATGAGCTGGGCCCAAGGACGGGGCCCAGCACGAGGACGGCGCCCCTGCTGGGCAACGCCGTCCCTGGGTGATCCCAAGGCCATATGAACATGGCCACTGGTGCGACCCCGGCCTGGGTGCCCCCAGAGCCGGGGTCGTCGTGTGCTGGGTGCCCCCAGCCACGTGTGTGCCTCCAGTGATCTGGAGCGCAGTGGGGTGACCCCCACTGCATCATCCGCGGCGTGACCGCCGTCCTTCCAGACCCCTTCAGGTGCTCCCAACATGTGCATGGGGCCTGCCCGGTGACCCGGAGCAGGCCTCCTAACATCCCCCCATCCCCTCTTCCTGTGTTTGCTTGCATGCTTACCCATTGTGTGTCTCTTTGTCTACACTGTGCCCTGAGAGGGTCAGGTAACCCCAGAGAAATTAACTGGTCACATTTGCGAATACGATGATCTGCACACTTTTCAGAATCATGCATGACACGCTGCACACCTTTTTGCTTGGCACAATTCTTTGTGAACCAGGCCGATAAGTGGAAACCCCCTCAGCAGTCAACAGGTTAATGTAACTTTGAGGAATGAAATGGGCCCCCTGTGAATCTCAAAAGCAGTCAGGCACATATTTAAGAAAGGTGACAGTTCATTTTGTTTGTTTAGGTTTTCATTACATACAAATTCAGCACAATTTACGAGCTGACATTTCTTTTGATTTTCAATTTTTGAGTTGGTCGTATATAAATGTGCATGAATGGAAAATACATGGCATTGCATTATTTATGGTGCACTTATTTAAGGTCGTCAGTCTACTTTTGCTAATGTGTGACATCAGATGAGTACCACCAAATGTTAGGCGTCATTTTCTTTTCGTTCAGTTTAATTTGACTCTAAAATGGCCGATTTTCCTGAGACTGAGATCGGTTTGGCTGTCGCTGGATGGAAAGACTACACTTCCCTTGCTCTCCTGTTTCAGTGCTAGATCAGGTCTGTTAAACGCATAGGCAGATTGTTACTGTAAACCTCGGAAGATAGCAGTGGCTGGAGCGTGAGAGGCCTTGATATCCTCCTCTGCTCCGATACAGGGCCGCTTTCCATGTCGACTGGACCTGCACTTGCGGTGGCTGAGGTTACCACGCCTAGGCACGGGCATGGCGGATACCTGTGGGGCAGCAGACCCAACATTGCTGCATCTGCAGGACCCTTAATGGAATCTATGCCACTTGCACAGGGACTGTGCAGGGTATAGCTCAACTGGAGCGCTGGAGGACGAACTGCAGCGTATGCCGAGCTGGGAGACGGCGAGGAGTAGGAGAACCTCCTTATGGTCTGCGCATTGAAACAGACTTTGAGTGCAAGTTTTGAGTGTTCCGTATGGGCTGCCTTTAAACCACCTTTTGACTGTCTGAGTGACACAGTAGACACCCCTCAGTCATAAGCACCACACCCAGGCACTTAATGTAAGTACAAACACGCTGCATTTGATATGATATGGCATTTATAGTGCCTGTACACAAGTATTTCTAGGTGCGACAAGAATTTCTAGGTGCGACAAGACGGGAAACAAACAAAGGGAGGACAAAACAGTCTTACTAGGCCTTGTGTCATTCAGATCGTGCAGGGATGGGATGGGAGGGGGAGAAGTGTCAAAGGGGGTCGGGGACGGAGAAGCGCAGGTAATCAAAAGTGCAGCCAGCTGGTGGCTTAGTGCAGGTAATGGAAAGTGCAGCCAGCGGGTGGCTCTTAAGTGCAGAGAGAGGGGACTGTAGGGTTACAGATACAGACCACAAGTGCTAGGGGAGCCAAGAGGTAGTGCAGGGTGCAACTGGACAAGTGAGGTCATGGGCCTAAGTTCAGAGGGTGGCCAGGTGTCGAGTGCATGGACCAGATGGGTCATCGGCATGGGAAAGGAAGAGAGAAAGTGGAAGCGAAGAGGAAGTTCTTGAGTTGCTTCCGGAACCAGAGGTGGTTCTGCTCAAGTTTGAGAGAGGCAGGGAGGCTGTTCCAGAGGGAGGCACTGACCAAAAAAAGAGATCTGCCACCAACTATCTGCTTGGAAAAGCAGCTGACGCTCAGAGAGTTGGAGGTGGATGAGCGGAGAGCTCGAGAAGGGAGATGTTTAGGAAGAGAGTGTGGGAGGTAGTGTGGTCCCAGGTCCCAGAAAGCTTAGTGAACGATGCAGAGGGTCTTGAACTTGATCCTTGCTGCCACTGGGAGCCAGTGAAGACATTTCAGTGCTGGAGAGATACGATGGGTTTGAGGCTCAGGACAAGTCTCGCAGTTCTGTTCTGGATAAGTTGTAGAGGACGCAGAGTAAAGACAGGAAGCTTTAGAAAGAGGCTGATGTGATGCAGAGGGGGAACGTGAGGAAAGCAAGAATACGTTTGAGGAGGTGCACCTGATAGTTTGACTTCTTAGAGACATCAGAGATGTGAGGAGAGAAGGAGAGGGTGGAGTCAAAGATGACCCCAAGGTTCTTAGCCTCACAGGTAGGAATTGGAAGAGGGCCTAGAGTGAGCAGCCAGAGAGAGAGAGAGGAAAGGAGGGAGTTGGTGTTCCGATGAGGAGGATCTCAGTCTTACTGGCATTAAGGCAGAGATCATTAGCAGCACACCACTTCTGGATTGTGGACAGACAGTCGGGAATGAGAGGAGAAGGAGTAGAGGTGGCCAAGGAGAGTCTGAAAGAGATCTGGGTGTCATCCGCATAACCCTGAAACTTCGAGCAGAGAGCAACGATGAGGTGGGGAAGAGGCATTGGTTGAACAGCCAGGGCGAATGTTTAGATCCCTTGGGTACACCACAGGTAGAGAGAGAGAGAGAGAGAGAAGAGAGGAAGGACCCTAACTGGACCTGGGAGGGTCGATAAGTGAGAAACGAGGACAACCACAGTGAATTTTAAATGAGAGCCTTAAAGCAATATGTGGAATGTTGCATATACTAAAATCCATCACAGTAAACAAACAGGGTGATGTTTGAAACTTGGCTTGTTCACGGAAAAGCGTGACTTGTAAGCCAGACGATTATAATAAAAAATTGTAGCAAGATATGATAGCTCCAGAAAAATATTGCACACAGAATAAAGATCTGTGTATTGGTGGAGGTTCTGGGGCATTTCCTGGGGAGAGTAAAACTTCGGATCTTAGCGCACTAGGGTGCCACTATTCGTTTGTTAACATTACACTTTTTTTGTTTGGGCTATTAGGTGTTGCTTGCGACACCTAGAAATCGAAACTACTGAAACTATTGCATTAGAGTACAGATTGGTAGACATGTCATATGAGAAGAGCAGACAGCATGTAGGTGTTGTTTGCCCACCCATTGTCTGCCCCTGGCCATGCAAATCCCTATGGCCATTCCCACCTAGAACTCTGTGATCGCACTTTAATCAAGCCTTACCATCAAACTTTGTTCTCGAACATATTCTTCTGAGATTTAATGGCTTAGGGCCCGATGCAGGGAAATCTGCACATAGATCCTGCATAGCCAACGTGCCGAGACCGACTGTGCGAGCCTGTGCGCAAAGTTGAAAAGTGCGAGGGGACCCCCACAACCAGGCCAGCACCAGGGCGACACTGCGAGGGGTTGTTAGGGGGAATTCTCATTCTATGGCTTATGTCCCTTACCTATAGAGTCCCCCAGCAGCTTTGCTGGATTTGAAGGGTTTGTTTCTTTTTTACCTGCTAAGAGTGAGACTCTTTTTCCCACTCTTAGGCATTTTTGCTATGTGTGTTCTAGGCTATTTTTGTGTTTAATGCTTATGGGATTTTCTCAACCCCATAGGAACCATCTTTATTCACATGTGTTAGACAGCACCCTCAGTGCAGTGACACAGGGGTGTTGTAGCGACCCCCAAACATAGACTCCATAACCTGGGACTGACTACTGTCTCCCAGGGCATGTAAAGTCCCAATTGACTTTACTAGTCGATTCCTATGAACTAAACCAGTACAACCCATCTTACTATGGAGGTACTGGAAAGGGTTAATAGTTTTTACCTTATGTTCATTTTCGAGAGGGTACCGTACAGTCCCTCTCTCAAATGTTTCTGACTGGTGGCAGTGGTTACTACCATAAATATTCGACTGCAAATATTTCCTTATGGGATTTTCCCATTGTTCGAGGCTACCACATTTTCTGACAGCCTCTAACATACCGCCATGCATATTAATATTAACTTTACTCCGGTAGGTTTTATTTGCCAGAACTTTAATATAACATCTTTCTCGTGTCTTTCTCTAAACTCCTAACCCAGGTCGGGGTTCCTTTGTTCGTCCGTTTGGCAGGCTCCTGCCCAGAAGCCCTCCTTTCGGCGCCACTGAGTCTGGGGTGAGTCCATTGTGTGGGAGGGGAAGTAGGACCCCTTTACTTTACTTTATTGCATTTGTATGGCGCACCATAAACCCATAGGTGTGAGGACGCAGACAAAAAACATAGAAGAAAGGGGAGATAGAGAGGCTGAACGATCTAATGGAAAGAAGTAACTGAAAAACCAGGGGCAACTATTTGAAGAGGAAGGTTTTAAGGCCATTCTTGAATGTATTCAGGGATGATGAATTTCTCAATTGGTCAGGCAGAGTGTTCCAAAGTGCCGGTGCCGCTGAGGCAAAAGCACCACATTGTACCTTTTTGCCTTTGACTCTGGGCTGCTGGAGCAGGTTCCGGTTGTTGGACCGAAGGTTTCTGGCAGAAGATTTTATTCCAATGTACCTTTACAGGTAGGAGGGCATCTTGCCCTGAAGGCATTTAAAAGTGATGACCATAAGTCTGAAGGAGATTCTTGATTCTACGGGCAACCAGTGTAGTGCTCGACGTGCCCCCGAGACATGTACCCTGTATGCAAGACCGGATACCACTCTGACAGCTCCTTTCTGAACCACCTGAAGGCGTTTGATGATTTTTTTACTGGAGCCTGCTAATAGGCTACAACAGTAGTCTAGTTTGGAGCCTATAATGGCTCTGGCGATGGTCTCAGCATTGGATTGGGAGATGTATGGACGCAGATGGGATAACAATTTAATATAATAGTTGGCGGAAGAGATGGTACTGGCCACATAAGAATTCATCTTGAGTGATTGATCCAATACCACGCCTAGGATTTTAACCTTGGGAAGAGTGGAAATTAGAGCATCTCCCAGCTGGAAATGTTTGTAAGTTGAGTCCAATTTGGCTATGATGCTATCAGATCCTACAACCATGAGTTCTGTCTTGCTGCGGTTGAGTGCAAGATTATTCAACATCATCCATTGTTCTATCATGGTAAAGATGCAATTAAGTTCTTTTTCATCCTCTGAATGCTGGCCTGTAAGTGGGATGACACATTGAGTATCATCTGCATAGTTGGAAAAGAGGATGCCCTCATGGGCCAGATGGGCAAAGAAAGGGGACATAAAGATGTTATAAATGCAAGGCGACAGATTGGCGCCTTGTGGCACTCCAAACAATGTCTGAATTGCAGGCACTTTGGCATTGTTGGCACATACCCGGCTAGACCTGTTGGATAGGAATGAAAGTATCCAGTTGGTAGCGGCCTGCGAACAGTTAGCTACTGACATGAGCCTGTCCGCTAGTATGGCATGATCGACGAGATTGAATGTTGCCGATTGATCTAGGGAGATTAAAAGAGAGATCTTTTGAGAGTCCATTCTTTGTAGCAACTGCGACTCTAGGTCAAGGAGCAAAGTTTCCATACCAAACCCTTGTCTGAATCCTGACTGAAAAGGATTAAGAATAGGGTGGGCATTTAGATGTTGCGCTATTTGAATATATGCTACTCGATCCAGTATCTTGAGCAAGAAAGGAGTGTTAGTTATGGGCCTATAATTTGTAGGGACGTTTTGATCCAAGCTGGGTTTTTTCAACAAGGGAGTGACCCATGCTTGTTTCAAATCGTTGCCTCAGCAACCCATGTCGCACTCTATCCTGATAGGCTGGAGGGTCTCCCGCCAAAATGCCCACTCCACTGTGTGAGTGACAGCTAGGCTGTATGAATGGGAATCTTTTTGCATAAAAGCAGGGTCCTGAGGACTGGAAGAGCAAGACGTCGCCACTGGAACTAAGAAGCCGAAGAGGAGAGAAGCCAAAGACATCTGCAACGACTGAACCACCGGTGAAGCCCTGCTGGAGCGTCTCACCACTTTTCTCCACACGACGAGAGAAGATCTTCACCTGCAAGAGCCTTCTTCCCTTGAGCTGGTGGGGCCAACCAGTTTGCCAATCGCCTTCCCGGACCTGCCTTGGTCGAATCACCAGTACCCTGTACTCGGAGGCCGGATAGCCAGGCACCAGTCCACCCGGACCGCGATTTAAAGGAGCATACCTTTTATTCGTCGGGCAGCACTGCGGCTGGTTTCATCCCTGGGTAGTGCAGTAACTCGAAGCTTCAATCACGATGAGAGCATCTCTTCCACTGCTGGATCAACTGAACTGCAGGAACTACCAGGAACAGCCGCCACCGCAGGAGCCACTTCTTCAGTTAAAGGTACATTGTTCCGCCAGGCCGCCCTTTCTTCGCGGTAGCACTAAAGGTGTTTTAAATCCTTTACCTACATGTTGGGTTGGCTGTCCCTCTCTCTTAACATCGTCTTTTTAACTTCTGCATCCACCTTTTCAAATTTGTTAACCAAAGACTTGATTGCAGCTACAAGAACAATTTGCTCCTGGGTCCTTGCCCTGTACCACTGACTCTGGCACAGGCCTACTGACTCTGACTACAATTGTTAGATCTGCCTTCTTTAGATTGATTCTCACTGCGAACTGTGTTGGTGCCCCCATTTCTTTCAACTACCCTTTCCTTCCCATTTTTAAACCTTGTGAAATGCCATTTTGCTCAGTTTTCATTTAAGTATTGCTTATACGGATACACTGCCTTGCTTAAACTGGTTCACAAACTGATGGGAAGTGTTGTTAGGGTGTGTAAGATACTATTTCTAGATAACTTGTGCTTTCCCTCCCTTGCTCAGTTTTCACTCTGGTTCACTTGGTCTACAATTTACCTTGGGAGTGTGTATATTTTTCCTTTGACTTAATTTAACTTGCTTGATGATGACTGTGATACGTGTGTTTTATTAGAAGTGTATAAAATAAATATATAACTACTTTTCAATACAAAGCTTTGGTCAGTGTTTCCTTGTGCCATAGTACTGTAGGCCTATTGTGTAAACCCTGCATACTGCTCACCTCCCTCTTGAGATAAGTCTGACTGCTCAGCCACAGCTACCAACTAAATCTTTGTGGTACTGACTGATACCAAAGGGGATGTATTGCTCTCACCTGTAGTCTTAATCTTCTGTAGTGCTCCCTAAGGGAACTGCACAGGATTCTGCCTAACAGGGGTCCCCCGTAGCTGTAACCGGTACTCCGAGAACATGCATACAGTTTCCCAAAACTCATGTCATATTCCAGTCAAACTGCATGCAAACCTTGGTAAACCATCCCTGCACTCTGCTACGCTGTGTACGCGCCCCCGTAAGTCTGATCAAACTCTGCCATCCCTGCACTCTGCTACGCTGCGTACCCGCCCCCCTAAGTCTGATCAAACTCTTCGTGCATCCACCGCTAAATCCGACATGCAAACTCACCACCCGCTGCAAATCCTCTGAACAAAGTGTATGTACGCCTGCCTTCGAGTGCCAGAAAGATTGAGGGCTTTGTGTGGGCATTTCGCAGGTGAGAGGATGCACGGTCACATCCATGAATACGCTTGCTTCTGTGCATTTGTAAGTATGAGAGGGACTGGCAGCGGGTGTCCTTCGACACGCCCATGTTTTCTCTTGTCCCTCCCCATTCTGCGTGGATCATGGGTAATATGCATGTTCCACCCCCTACTTTATACTCTGTGCAGGCCCGGGCCCACACTCTGCGTAGAGACTCGCGCAGGGTGCTCGATTGCTCGCAGAGGCTTGTCGAGCCTGCGCAAAGTCCCTCCAAAGTCTGAAAAAGTGCCAAACACATGATTCCATGAATCGACAAACGCACAATGACAACGATGCTTCATTCAACGTTAACTTTGCCATGCCTAACAGCATGGGTAAAGATAAAACACAAGAAGCCCCTCGGAAACACAGTTTAGAAAATGGGGCATTTTCCATAGCTCCTCGACAGACACAGACGCTGCAACTTATTACAGCCACTTTGCATTTTGAAGTGTTGCATGCTTTTTAGTGATTTAGATGTCAGTGTGTTGTTTAATCTCGTTTTCTAACCCCTTGCATTTCTTTAGCAAATATGCAGGGCAATACATAGTTGCCCCATCCCTCTGCGTGACCTCACAAAATCAGGTTTATTATTTCAAATATGATCAAATACTAAAAGCAGGAAAGGCATACTCTTCTTATTTTCAATGGCTCAAAATGTAGTGATGCCGTTTAGCATAATAACCCCAGTGTTCAGTTAAGTCAAATGGGACCCGGTGAGACTGTGCCCTATGACTCGTGCCTCCCTAGTGTTCGGGTATTAGCCAATGGGTACATCATTCAAGTTTGGCTTAAATGGCCTTGACCTGGAGTCCTACTGTGCATGAACCGGTGGTCGCAGGCGACAGTGGGTGCACTGAAGTTTAGTGAGTCGCCAACTAGACTTGTGTTGCAAATGTCCTTTTTTGAAGATTTTTTTTAAAATGCATTAATGTATAGAATTAGCCCAAACATTTTCTGGGTGCAATCAACTAATGCCCTCTTCTTTTACCTCTGCTGCACTTTCTGAGGGGGCGTGGTGTGTGCATTTCTCCCTTGTTAGTGAGGTTCAAATGCTGGCATGTATGCCAATTTGATCTTTAGGGTGCAAAGAGGCATCCTCTCATAGTTGCCAGCATCCTGCTTCCTCAAAATCCTACCCAGTGCTGGAAATGAAAAAAAGTTGATGGGGGATCCCACAAGGGCCGGGGTGGAGATCGGGGCTGGAGGGGGCGGGGGGGGGGTTTAGAGGGGGTGGAGCTGGCAGTTGACCTCTGATCAAAGGAAATGTCCAAAATAATAGTTTAAAACAGCAATATCAAACATTCTGGCACACAAGGAATGAATGGCCATGTGCAACTGTGGGTCACTTTGGAGCTGAGACAAGTTTATGCCCCAGTCCACCCCTGGCAGCCAGTATGCATGTGACATGTGCCCACAGCATCGCTCACGCACAAACGAAACATAGTCCGCACACATTAAAATCTGGCCTCTAAAAAATGTAGCACATCACATAATATATAACGTATCTGATGTGGTGCATTTTATAGAGGTCAGATTTGCATGTGTGCTGGCTCCGTGTGTCTCTCTGGTGTGTGTTCTTAGTTGGTTATACAAATAAGTATATAACCAACTAAGAATAAACACCAGCGAGACACATGACACGGGTGCACAATGAAAATTAAAGCACCCAAGGGGAGAGTACAAAATAACAATGCTATGCGCAGTGCCCACAGACGGCTTGCACCGTGGGGCAGATTAGACTCCGAGCCCACCAAAGTAGGTGTCAGAGATCTAATCTGCCCCGTGCGAGCATATCACTGTGCCCAAGAGTACATGGCAGATTAGATCGCGGGCTCGGCAAGGAGCTGCTCTGCACCCCGCCGCTGCGGGCGCTCTTCCTTTTTATAGTAACCCAGCGCAGAGCATGGGTTTGGGGGCTGACTCTTGCCGGATCCCGAGATCCAGCTACAGATCTGGTGCCGGATCTGGGATCCGGAGAGAGCTGGCCCAATGACTAGCGCTGATCCTACCCGACCCTGACTTTTCTCCCTGACCCCCATAGCCTCTCATGCTGGCTGCTTCCTGATGCTCACTGCCTCTCATACTGACTGCTTCCCCACCCTCACTGCCTCTCATACTGACTGCTCCCCCACCCTCACTGCCTCTCATACTGACTGCTCCCCCACCCTCACAGCCTCTCACACTGCCTGCTTTCCCACCCTCACTGCCTCTCATACTGACCGGTACCCCATCCTCACAGCCTCTCATACTGATTGCTCCCCCACCCTCACAGCCTCTCACACTGCCTGCTTCCCCACCCTCACTGCCTCTCATACTGACTGGTACCCCATCCTCACTGCCTCTCACACTGCCTGCTTTCCCACCCTCACTTCCTCTCATACTGACTGCTTTCCCACCCTCACTGCCTCTCATACTGACTGCTTTCCCACCCTCACTGCCTGTCATACTGACTGGTACCCCATCCTCACTGCCTCTCATACTGACTGCTTTCCCACCCTCACTGCCTCTCATACTGACTGGTACCCCACCCTCACTGCCTCTCATACTGACTGGTACCCCACCCTCACTGCCTCTCATATTGACTGCTTCCCCACCATCACTGCCTCTCATACTGACTGCTTCCCCACCCTCACTGCCGCTCATACTGACTGCTTCCCCACCCTCACTGCCTCTCATACCGACTGGTACCCCACCCTCACTGCCTCTCATACTGACTGCTTCCCCACCCGTGCTGCTTCCCCACCCTCACAGCCTCTCATACTGACCGCTACCCCATCCTCACTGTCTCTCATACTGACTGCTTCCCCATCCTCACTGCCTCTCATACTGACTGCTTCCCCATCCTCACTGCCTTTCATACTGACTGCTTCCCCATCCTCACTGCCTCTCATACTAACTGCTTCCCCACCCTCACTGCTTCCCCACCCTCACTGCCTCTCATACTGACTGCTTCCCCATCCTCACTGCCTCTCATACTGACTGCTCCCCCACACTCACTGCCTCTCATACTGACTGCTCCCCCACACTCACTGCCTCTCGTACTGACTGCTTCCCACCCTCACTGCTTCCCCACACTCACTGCCTCTCATACTAACTGCTTCCCCACCCTCACTGCGTCCCCACCCTCACAGCCTCTCCTACTGACTGCTCCCCCACCCTGACTGCCTCTCATACTGACTGCTTCCCCACCCTCACTGCCTCTCATACTGACTGCTTCCCCGCCCTCACCACCTCTCATACTGGCTGCTCCCCCATCCTCACTTCCTCTCATACTAACTGCTTCCCCACCCTCACTGCTTTCCCACCCTCACTGCTTCCCCACCCTCACTGCCTCTCATACTGACTGCTTCCCCACCCTCACAGCCTCTCATACTGACTGCTCCCCCACACTCACTGCCTCTCGTACTGACTGCTTCCCCACCCTCACTGCTTCCCCACACTCACTGCCTCTCATACTGACTGCTTCCCCACCCTCACTGCCTCTCATACTGACTGCTTCCCCAACCTCACTGCCTCTCATACTGACTGCTTCCCCACCCTCACTGCTTTCCCACCTTCACAGCCTCTCATACTGACTGCTTCCCCACCCTCACTGCCTCTCATACTGACTGCTTCCCCACCCTCACTGCCTCTCATACTGACTGCTTCTCCACCCTCACTGCCTCTCATACTGACTGCTTCCCCATCCTCACTGCCTCTCATACTAACTGCTTCCCCACCCTCACTGCTTCCCCATCCTCACTGCCTCTCATACTGACTGCTCCCCCATCCTCACTGCCTCTCATACTGACTGCTCCCCCATCCTCACTGCCTCTCATACTGACTGCTCCCCCACACTCACTGCCTCTCGTACTAATTGCTTCCCCACCCTCACTGCTTCCCCACACTCACTGCCTCTCATACTGACTGGTACCCCATCCTCACTGCCTCTCATACTAACTGCTTCCCCACCCTCACTGCTTCCCCACCCTCACAGCCTCTCATACTGACTGCTTCCCCACCCTCACTGCCTCTCATACTGACTGCTCCCCCACACTCGCGGCCTCTCGTACTGATTGCTTCCCCACCCTCACTGCTTCCCCACACTCACTGCCTCTCATACTGACTGCTTCCCCAACCTCACTGCCTCTCATACTGACTGCTTCCCCACCCTCACTGCCTCTCATACTGACTGCTTCCCCGCCCTCACCGCCTCTCCTACTGACTGCTTCCCCATCCTCACTTCCTCTCATACTAACTGCTTCCCCACCCTCACTGCTTCCCCACCCTCACTGCCTCTCATACTGACTGCTTCCCCACCCTCACTGCCTCTCATACTAACTGCTTCCCCACCCTCACTACTTCCCCACACTCACTGCCTCTCATACTGACTGCTTCCCCACCCTCACTGCTTCCCCACCCTCACTGCCTCTCATACTAACTGCTTTCCCACCCTCACTGCTTTCCCACCCTCACTGATTTCCCACCCTCACTGCTTCCCCACCCTCACTGCCTCTCATACTGACTGCTTCCCCACCCTCACAGCCTCTCATACTGACTGCACCCCCACACTCACTGCCTCTCGTACTGACTGCTTCCCCACCCTCACTGCTTCCCCACACTCACTGCCTCTCATACTGACTGCTTCCCCACCCTCACTGCCTCTCATACTGACTGCTTCCCCAACCTCACTGCCTCTCATACTGACTGCTTCCCCACCCTCACTGCTTTCCCACCTTCACAGCCTCTCATACTGACTGCTTCCCCACCCTCACTGCCTCTCATACTGACTGCTTCCCCACCCTCACTGCCTCTCATACTGACTGCTTCTCCACCCTCACTGCCTCTCATACTGACTGGTACCCCACCCTCACTGCCTCTCATACTGACTGCTTCCCCAGCCTTGCTGCTTCCCCACCCTCACAGCCTCTCATACTGACCGCTACCCCATCCTCACTGTCTCTCATACTGACTGCTTCCCCACCCTCACTGCTTCTCATACTGACTGCTTCCCCATCCTCACTGCCTCTCATACTGACTGCTTCCCCATCCTCACTGCCTCTCATACTAACTGCTTCCCCACCCTCACTGCTTCCCCATCCTCACTGCCTCTCATACTGACTGCTCCCCCATCCTCACTGCCTCTCATACTGACTGCTCCCCCACACTCACTGCCTCTCGTACTAATTGCTTCCCCACCCTCACTGCTTCCCCACACTCACAGCCTCTCATACTGACTGCTTCCCCACCCTCACTGCCTCTCATACTGACTGCTCCCCCACACTCGCTGCCTCTCGTACTGATTGCTTCCCCACCCTCACTGCTTCCCCACACTCACTGCCTCTCATACTGACTGCTTCCCCACCCTCACTGCCTCTCATACTGACTGCTTCCCCGCCCTCACCGCCTCTCCTACTGACTGCTTCCCCATCCTCACTTCCTCTCATACTAACTGCTTCCCCACCCTCACTGCCTCTCATACTGACTGCTTCCCCACCCTCACTGCCTCTCATACTAACTGCTTCCCCACCCTCACTGCTTCCCCACCCTCACTGCCTCTCATACTGACTGCTTCCCCACCCTCACTGCTTCCCCACCCTCACTGCCTCTCATACTGACTGCTTCCCCACCCTCACTGCCTCTCATACTGACTGCTCCCCCACACTCACTGCCTCTCGTACTGACTGCTTCCCCACCCTCACTGCTTCCCCACACTCACTGCCTCTCATACTGACTGCTTTCCCACCCTCACTGCCTCTCATACTGACTGCTTCCCCACCCTCACTGCCTCTCATACTAACTGCTTCCCCACCCTCACTGCCTCTCATACTGACTGGTACCCCACCCTCACTGCCTCTCATACTGACTGGTACCCCCCCCCCTCACTGCCTCTCATACTGACTGCTTCCCCACCCTCACTGCCTCTCATACTGACTGCTTCCCCACCCTCACAGCCTCTCATACTGACTGTTTCCCCATCCTCACTGCCACTCATACTGACTGGTACCCCACCCTCACTGCCTCTCATACTGACTGCTTCCCCACCCTCACTGCCTCTCATACTGACTGCTTCCCCACCCTCACTGCCTCTCATACTGATTGGTACCCCACCCTCACTGCCTCTCATACTGACTGCTTCCCCACCCTCGCTGCTTCCCCACCCTCACAGCCTCTCATACTGACCGCTACCCCATCCTCACTGCCTCTCATACTGACTGCTTCCCCACCCTCACTGCCTCTCATACTGACTGCTTCCCCATCCTCACTGCCTCTCATACTGACTGCTTCCCCATCCTCACTGGCTCTCATACTAACTGCTTCCCCATCCTCACTGCTTCCCCATCCTCACTGCTTCCCCACCCTCACTGCTTCCCCACACTCACTTCCTCTCATACTGACTGGTACCCCATCCTCACTGCCTCTCATACTGACTGCTTCCCCACCCTCACTGCATCTCATACTGACTGCTTCCCCATCCTCACTTCCTCTCATACTAACTGCTTGCCCACCCTCACTGCTTCCCCACCCTCACTGCCTCTCATACTGACTGCTTCCCCACCCTCACTGCCTCTCATATTAACTGCTTCCCCACCCTCACTGCTTCCCCACCCTCACTGCCTCTCATACTGACTGCTTCCCCACCCTCCCTGCCTCTCATACTAACTGCTTCCCCACCCTCACTGCTTCCCCACCCTCACAGCTTCTCATACTGACTGCTTCCCCACCCTCACTGCCTCTCATACTGACTGCTCCCCCACACTCACTGCCTCTCGTACTGACTGCTTCCCCACCCTCACTGCTTCCCCACCCTCACTGCCTCTCATACTGACTGCTTCCCCACCCTCATTGCCTCTCATACTGACTGCTTCCCCACCCTCACTGCCTCTCATACTGACTGCTTCCCCATCCTCACTTCCTCTCATACTAACTGCTTGCCCACCCTCACTGCTTCCCCACCCCCACTGCCTCTCATACTGACTGCTTCCCCACCGTCACTGCCTCTCATATTAACTGCTTCCCCACCCTCACTGCTTCCCCACCCTCACTGTCTCTCATACTGACTGCTTCCCCACCCTCCCTGCCTCTCATACTGACTGCTTCCCCACCCTCACTGCCTCTCATACTGACTGCTTCCCCATCCTCACTGCCTCTCATACTAACTGCTTCCCCACCCTCACTGCTTCCCTACCCTCACTGCTTCTCCACCCTCACTGCCTCTCAAACTGCCTGCTTCCCCATCTTCACTGCCTCTCATACTGACTGCTCCCCCACACTCACTGCCTCTCTTACTGACTGCTTCCCCACCCTCACTGCTTCCCCACACTCACTTCCTCTCATACTGACTGGTACTCCATCCTCACTGCCTCTCATACTAACTGCTTCCCCACCCTCACTGCTTCCCCACCCTCACCGCCTCTCATACTCACTGCTTCCCCACCCTCACTGCCTCTCATACTGACTGATCCCCCACAATCACTGCCTCTCATACTAACTGCTTCCCCACCCTCACTGCTTCCCCACCCTCACTGCCTCTCATACTGACTGCTTCCCCATCCTCACTGCCTCTCATACTGACTGCTCCCCCACACTCACTGCCTCTCGTACTGACTGCTTCCCAACCCTCACTGCTTCCCCACACTCACTGCCTCTCATACTGACTGGTACCCCATCCTCACTGCCTCTCATACTAACTGCTTCCCCACCCTCACTGCTTCCCCACCCTCACAGCCTCTCATACTGACTGCTTCCCCACCCTCACTGCCTCTCATACTGACTGCTTCCCCACCCTCACTACTTCCCCACCCTCACTGCCTCTCATACTGACTGCTTCCCCACCCTCACTGCCTCTCATACTGACTGGTACCCCACCCTCACTGCCTCTCATACTGACTGCTTCCCCACCCTTGCTGCTTCCCCACCCTCACAGCCTCTCATACTGACCGCTACCCCATCCTCACTGTCTCTCATACTGACTGCTTCCCCACCCTCACTGCTTCTCATACTGACTGCTTCCCCATCCTCACTGCCTCTCATACTGACTGCTTCCCCATCCTCACTGCCTCTCATACTAACTGCTTCCCCACCCTCACTGCTTCCCCACCCTTACTGCCTCTCATACTGACTGCTTCCCCATCCTCACTGCCTCTCATACTGACTGCTCCCCCACACTCACTGCCTTTCGTACTAATTGCTTCCCCACCCTCACTGCTTCCCCACACTCACTGCCTCTCATACTGACTGGTAGCCCATCCTCACCGCCTCTCATACTAACTGCTTCCCCACCCTCACTGCTTCCCCACCCTCACAGCCTCTCATACTGACTGCTCCCCCACACTCACTGCCTCTCGTACTGACTGCTTCCCCACCCTCACTGCTTCCCCACACTCACTGCCTCTCATACTGACTGCTTCCCCAACCTCACTGCCTCTCATACTGACTGCTTCCCCACCCTCACTGCCTCTCATACTGACTGCTTCCCCGCCCTCACCGCCTCTCCTACTGACTGCTTCCCCATCCTCACTTCCTCTCATACTAACTGCTTCCCCACCCTCACTGCTTCCCCACCCTCACTGCCTCTCATACTGACTGCTTCCCCACCCTCACTGCCTCTCATACTAACTGCTTCCCCACCCTCACTGCTTCCCCACCCTCACTGCCTCTCATACTGACTGCTTCCCCACCCTCACTGCTTCCCCACCCTCACTGCCTCTCATACTGACTGCTTCCCCACCCTCACTGCCTCTCATACTGACTGCTCCCCCACACTCACTGCCTCTTGTACTGACTGCTTCCCCACCCTCACTGCTTCCCCACACTCACTGCCTCTCATACTGACTTCTTTCCCACCCTCACTGCCTCTCATACTGACTGCTTCCCCACCCTCACTGCCTCTCATACTAACTGCTTCCCCACCCTCACTGCCTCTCATACTGACTGGTACCCCACCCTCACTGCCTCTCATACTGACTGGTACCCCACCCTCACTGCCTCTCATACTGACTGCTTCCCCACCCTCACTGCCTCTCATACTGACTGCTTCCCCACCCTCACTGCCTCTCATACTGACTGTTTCCCCATCCTCACTGCCACTCATACTGACTGGTACCCCACCCTCACTGCCTCTCATAATGACTGCTTCCCCACCCTCGCTGCTTCCTCACCCTCACAGCCTCTCATACTGACCGCTACCCCATCCTCACTGCCTCTCATACTGACTGCTTCCCCACCCTCACTGCCTCTCATACTGACTGCTTCCCCATCCTCACTGCCTCTCATACTGACTGCTTCCCCATCCTCACTGCCTCTCATACTAACTGCTTCCCCATCCTCACTGCTTCCCCACCCTCACTGCTTCCCCACACTCACTTCCTCTCATACTGACTGGTACCCCATCCTCACTGCCTCTCATACTAACTGCTTCCCCACCCTCACAGCCTCTCATACTGACTGCTTCCCCACCCTCACTGCCTCTCATACTGACTGCTCCCCCACACACACTGCCTCTCGTACTGACTGCTTCCCCACCCTCACTGCTTCTCATACTGACTGCTTCCCCACCCTCACTGCCTCTCATACTGACTGCTTCCCCACCCTCACTGCCTCTCATACTGACTGCTTTCCCATCCTCACTTCCTCTCATACTAACTGCTTGCCCACCCTCACTGCTTCCCCACCCTCACTGCCTCTCATACTGACTGCTTCCCCACCGTCACTGCCTCTCATATTAACTGCTTCCCCACCCTCACTGCTTCCCCACCCTCACTGCCTCTCATACTGACTGCTTCGCCACCCTCCCTGCCTCTCATACTGACTGCTTCCCCACCCTCACTGCCTCTCATACTGACTGCTTCCCCATCCTCACTGCCTCTCATACTAACTGCTTCCCCACCCTCACTGCTTCCCCACCCTCACTGCCTCTCAAACTGCCTGCTTCCCCATCTTCACTGCCTCTCATACTGACTGCTCCCCCACACTCACTGCCTCTCTTACTGACTGCTTCCCCACCCTCACTGCTTGCCCACACTCACTTCCTCTCATACTGACTGGTACCCCATCCTCACTGCCTCTCATACTAACTGCTTCCCCACCCTCACTGCTTCCCCACCCTCACTGCCTCTCATACTGACTGCTTCCCCATCCTCACTGCCTCTCATACTGACTGCTCCCCCACACTCACTGCCTCTCGTACTGACTGCTTCCCAACCCTCACTGCTTCCCCACACTCACTGCCTCTCATACTGACTGGTACCCCATCCTCACTGCCTCTCATACTAACTGCTTCCTCACCCTCACTGCTTCCCCACCCTCACAGCCTCTCATACTGACTGCTTCCCCACCCTCACTGCCTCTCATACTGACTGCTCCCCCACACTCACTGCCTCTCGTACTGACTGCTTCCCCACCCTCACTGCTTCCCCACCCTCACTGCCTCTCATACTGACTGCTTCCCCACCCTCACTGCCTCTCATACTGACTGCTTCCCCACCCTCACTGCCTCTCATACTGACTGCTTCCCCACCCTCACTGCCTCTCCTACTGACTGCTTCCCCGCCCTCACTGCCTCTCCTACTGACTGCTTCCCCATCCTCACTTCCTCTCATACTAACTGCTTCCCCACCCTCACTGCTTCCCCACCCTCACTGCCTCTCATACTGACTGCTTCCCCACCCTCACTGCCTCTCATACTAACTGCTTCCCCACCCTCACTGCTTCCCCACCCTCACTGCCTCTCATACTGACTGCTTCCCCACCCTCACTGCTTTCCCACCCTCACTGCCTCTCATACTGACTGCTTCCCCACCCTCACTGCCTTTCATACTGTCTGCTCCCCCACACTCACTGCCTCTTGTACTGACTGCTTCCCCACCCTCACTGCTTCCCCACACTCACTGCCTCTCATACTGACTGCTTTCCCACCCTCACTGCCTCTCACACTGACTGCTTCCCCACCCTCACTGCCTCTCATACTAACTGCTTCCCCACCCTCACTGCCACTCATACTGACTGGTACCCCACCCTCACTGCCTCTCATACTGACTGGTACCCCACCCTCACTGTCTCTCATACTGACTGCTTCCCCACCCTCACTGCCTCTCATACTGACTGCTTACCCACCCTCACAGCCTCTCATACTGACTGTTTCCCCATCCTCACTGCCACTCATACTGACTGGTACCCCACCCTCAATGCCTCTCATACTGACTGCTTCCCCACCCTCACTGCCTCTCATACTGACTGCTTCCCCACCCTCACTGCCTCTCATACTGACTGCTTCCCCACCCTCACTGCCTCTCATACTGACTGGTACCCCACCCTCACTGCCTCTCATACTGACTGCTTCCCCACCCTCGTTGCTTCCCCACCCTCACAGCCTCTCATACTGACCGCTACCCCATCCTCACTGCCTCTCATACTGACTGCTTCCCCACCCTCACTGCCTCTCATACTGACTGCTTCCCCATCCTCACTGCCTCTCATACTGACTGCTTCCCCATCCTCACTGCCTCTCATACTAACTGCTTCCCCTCCCTCACTGCTTCCCCACCCTCACTGCTTCCCCACACTCACTTCCTCTCATACTGACTGGTACCCCATCCTCACTGCCTCTCATACTAACTGCTTCCCCACCCTCACTGCTTCCCCACCCTCACAGCCTCTCATACTGACTGCTTCCCCACCCTCACTGCCTCTCATACTGACTGCTTCCCCATCCTCACTGCCTCTCATACTAACTGCTTCCCCTCCCTCACTGCTTCCCCACCCTCACTGCTTCCCCACACTCACTTCCTCTCATACTGACTGGTACCCCATCCTCACTGCCTCTCATACTAACTGCTTCCCCACCCTCACTGCTTCCCCACCCTCACAGCCTCTCATACTGACTGCTTCCCCACCCTCACTGCCTCTCATACTGACTGCTCCCCCACACTCACTGCCTCTCGTACTGACTGCTTCCCCACCCTCACTGCTTCCCCACCCTCACTGCCTCTCAAACTGACTGCTTCCCCACCCTCACTGCCTCTCATACTGACTGCTTCCCCACCCTCACTGCCTCTCATACTGACTGCTTCCCCATCCTCACTTCCTCTCATACTAACTGCTTGCCCACCCTCACTGCTTCCCCACCCTCACTGCCTCTCATACTGACTGCTTCCCCACCGTCACTGCCTCTCATATTAACTGCTTCCCACCCTCACTGCTCCCCACCCTCACTGCCTCTCATACTGACTGCTCCCCCACACTCTCTGCCTCTCGTACTGACTGCTTCCCCACCCTCACTGCTTCCCCACCCTCACTGCCTTTCAAACTGACTGCTTCCCCACCCTCACTGCCTCTCATACTGACTGCTTCCCCACCCTCACTACCTCTCATACTGACTGCTTCCCCATCCTCACTTCCTCTCATACTAACTGCTTGCCCACCCTCACTGCTTCCCCACCCTCACTGCCTCTCATACTGACTGCTTCCCCACCGTCACTGCCTCTCATATTAACTGCTTCCCCACCCTTACTGCTTCCCCACCCTCACTGCCTCTCATACTGACTGCTTCCCCACCCTCACTGCCTCTCATACTGACTGCTCCCCCACACTCACTGCCTCTCGTACTGACTGCTTCCCCACCCTCACTGCCTCTCAAACTGACTGCTTCCCCACCCTCACTGCCTCTCATACTGACTGCTTCCCCACCCTCACTGCCTCTCATACTGACTGCTTCCCCATCCTCACTTCCTCTCATACTAACTGCTTGCCCACCCTCACTGCTTCCCCACCCTCACTGCCTCTCATACTGACTGCTTCCCCACCGTCACTGCCTCTCATATTAACTGCTTCCCCACCCTCACTGCTTCCCCACCCTCACTGCCTCTCATACTGACTGCTTCCCCACCCTCACTGCCTCTCATACTGACTGCTCCCCCACACTCACTGCCTCTCGTACTGACTGCTTCCCCACCCTCACTGCTTCCCCACCCTCACTGCCTTTCAAACTGACTGCTTCCCCACCCTCACTGCCTCTCATACTGACTGCTTCCCCACCCTCACTGCCTCTCATACTGACTGCTTCCCCATCCTCACTTCCTCTCATACTAACTGCTTGCCCACCCTCACTGCTTCCCCACCCTCACTGCCTCTCATACTGACTGCTTCCCCACCGTCACTGCCTCTCATATTAACTGCTTCCCCACCCTCACTGCTTCCCCACCCTCACTGCCTCTCATACTGATTGCTTCCCCACCCTCACTGCCTCTCATACTGACTGCTCCCCCACACTCACTGCCTCTCGTACTGACTGCTTCCCCACCCTCACTGCTTCCCCACACTCACTGCCTCTCATACTGACTGGTACCCCATCCTCACTGCCTCTCATGCTAACTGCTTCCCCACCCTCAATCCTTCCACACCCTCACAGCCTCTCATACTGACTGCTTCCCCACCCTCACTGCCTCTCATACTGACTGCTCCCCCACACTCACTGCCTCTCGTACTGACTGCTTCCCCACCCTCACTGCTTCCCCACCCTCACTGCTTCTCATACTGACTGCTTCCCCACCCTCACTGCCTCTCATACTGACTGCTTCCCCACCGTCACTGCCTCTCATACTGACTGCTTCCCCACCGTCACTGCCTCTCGTACTGACTGCTTCCCCACCCTCACTGCCTCTCGAACTGACTGCTTCCCCACCCTCACTGCCTCTCATACTGACTGCTCCCCCACCCTCACTGCCTCTCATACTGACTGCTTCCCCACCCTCACTGCCTCTCACAATGTCACTGTGTCCACACAATGCTCCCCCTCAGACACTGCACACATGCCCACACACAGGGGTGTTGCTAGGTCTGGAAAAGACCTGGGGCTACTCTGATGTCATAACTGTTGAGACTGAGGGCTAGCTAGCCTTTTGCCTGTAGCTCCTGAGATTCTATCCGGGGCTACAACCAAAGGATCAGGGCCTATACCCCATTTAGCCCCCCCCCCCAAGCAACGCCTCTGCCCACACATATGCCAGCTCCCTGTCCATGCACCCAGACACCGTGCATACACCCACACAATGCAGTGAGTTGATTGCTCTATCGATGCACATGTTCATTTCTTCACTCATGTTCCTAGCGCCTGGAAACCCTGTGTGTCCAATCCATGATGTAGAATGGTTATATTGGCTGGCTGCTGCACATGAGCGGTGCATGGGAAAAGACACGCGCACATCGTCAGCCATTGGAAGGTGGCTCACCTGACCATTTGGTGACCATCCCTTGCAATAGGATTGGTGCTCAGACCTTTGATTGTGATCCATAGTGGAAGTAGAGTAACTGGACATTTGATGTTAATCTCGGCTACTGATATGAGTATCGGGGCATTTCATGACAAACATAAACATGTTGCTAGTTCCTGGGCATCTGATGTCATTACTTACTTAGACATATGATGCTAACACCTGCCAGAAGGTGTAAGTACCTGAGCATATGGTGTTGATACCTGACAAATGCTTATGCAATGCGTACACAGAAGCGAAAACTATTGGCTTTGTTAATGTCTCTTATTACTGGTGAGGAGTGATGTCGCTACGATACTCTAATAAGAACACTATTTACAGGTTTTCAGCGGATATTTCAGGCTTTCGTGCTTTATAGTTTGGCAGGTCACAGTTATTGAAATGTGAGGGAGGTGGGCAAAGGAAAATTAGATGAAGAGGAATAACCAACCACAACAAAATGGAGTAACTTTGTTTCCTTTATGTATGAGCATATTTAATAGAATGTTGTAATTGAAGAGAGCAGGATCGGAGACATGGCCACTTGCTCCCTGCAGATGCTCTGCTGTGAGACTGGCTGTAGAGGTCCCACTAGAAGAGACCCCCTGAGCAGCTCCTTTCCTAGCAACAAGGACAATGTATTCTGCTCAGTTGGTCCTACTTTCCTGGTGGAGCCCGGGTAGCTTTTGCATGGCCGCATCTCTTGGATGCTGTTAGAGACCTGGACAGAGAATGAATGAAACTTTGGACGCCCTTGGTAAGGTTCCTTTCATAGTTAGCTCTAATAATTAGTAAGCTGTTCACTGCCATTCAACCGGATCATTTACACCATTGCAATATGTGTTCCCAGCGGCTTCCTCAAATCATGAAAGTTATGGCTCTTTCTATAAGTAACTTTGTATAATTAGATATCACCTTGGACAACTACCCTACAATCGGGAACGTCGTCGCGCGCACCAAGGTTTTTCAGAATTTCTATTCAGCACAAGGATCTCACAGGCGGCCACATTTGTTGATGGCCGTTTCCGGCCTTCCCTTCCCCAAGGCATCGTTTATTTAAGGGTAATCATTAAGTTTCCCATAATGCACTTTTTAAATCTATTACACAATTAAAACAACTTTGCAACTCCTCTTGGTCACATAAATTGATCATCAAAGATCCAGCACTGATTAAATATACTACCACGAATCACTGTGCTAGAAACGGGCTTCACGAAAAACAGCTCTGCCACAACTTTCATTTTATACCCCCCCCCCTCCCACACACACACACACATCCTCTCCCCTTACTCTTCCATTTGTCTATGGATTTTCTTTCCTATTCTATTCTGCTTCTCTTCCTCGAGACAAGGGAGCTATCCTGTCTTGTCTCGGGAGGATAGCTTATGTGCAACGTGCTCGACTTGGAAGCAAGATGACTGGAGTAACACAGGTTCGATCTCCGCGCTTAGATACCTCTGGGTATTAAACGTGTTATAAATAACCTATCCTATATCATAAACCTGCCATCCTTTCCCTTTCAGCCCATGGTCTGGGTTCACTCTGGAAGCGAGCACACTGCTCCACATTCCAGACAAGCCTCATTGGCGTAAGACTGCTTGCAGTGGTGTGGTGATGGGCACACCAGAAAAGCTTTCTACCATAACATTTAAATACATTGCGATTCTCAATATAATAACATTCTAAGTCACTCAAAAATATAATTTTGTTAATAGTAATTCCATTATTCAAATTCACAGGCAAACAACCACCAAAGAGTCACACAACTAATTTACAAAACTATGGCGACACTGCCATCTTCTGACGTTTTTTGGTAAAGCAAGGGGAATCCTATTTCATATTCTTCTTTCTAATTAATGGCAAGGGACAAACAAGATGCAATACAATATAATGGAATCATTTATTCATATTATAAAATGCTCCATCATCAGAAATATCAAAACACTAGCAAAAGGTACCCATACCGCGCATGGGTTCTGTAGACACACATGATAACACTCTCATCAATTGTTGAAAATCAATGATCTTGTTGGTCGCTTTACTGACTCGCTTATCGCTTGATGGTCTTTGCACTCTGAAGTAAACTGCACTGGGAATGAGCTTGTGTTGCTGGATCACATACCCCGGAGCAGACGTGGAGGGGAGGCGAGAGTTGCCGTGCTGCAGCATACTCAGACCTTCTGGCTCTCCCCACCTGTCGCTCCACCCTAGCGCGCTGCAGTGCGCTGCGGTGCGCATTTCTCGGAAATGGCGCGTCCTATGGTATTGAAACGGGGGACCTTTGAGTTTTGTTCCTCGCGTTGAGATGCTTAAAATTAGCTTTGTCTTGTACTTATACGAGCACATTGATGTTTCGCCAATGTCAGGCAACCGTCTCATGTGTGAAGGGGGTGAAATCCGGGGAAAGGGGTAGCGTGTCCAAATGTCATGTAGCTAGTAATGTCTGGAGGGAGCTAACACGTAACTATGCAACATTTGGTCAAGCACATGGAATAGTGTGGAACTGCATAAGAAAAAAAAACGAACAGATGTTCTGCTTTATGTATATTTATATAAAGAGACAGATGATTTGTGTGACAACATAAGAGCTAAAGTACAATAAAAAGTGAATCACATTAATTATTCCTTCAATTACGATCATCAAATACCAATACAAGTAAGCATTTTGTAGTCCAGATTTAATACTTCTGGCACAATGAGTTAAGGTGCAAAATCCACTGACTCTACAAGCACTCTGTCACCCCGTCTAGGGATACATTTGACCATGTGAATTGCAAAAAAAATGATAAATCTGCCACATTCCCATTATGTGCATCCCACAAATGAATTGCAGTTGAATACCATTGTGACTCAATGAGTACTGCTCATCAGGAGCGGAGAGATGAGTAGTGGCTAAACCGCCTAGTCCGCCCCACACTTCTACTAATCTAGCAGTGATCCCAATCATAAAGGTGAAACAGGCACAGCCAGAAAGGTACACTTCCTTTGCCTCTTTTTTTAGCATGGGCCAAGGGCAGGCTATAGCTTCAGGAGGGGGTGATGAGCAGGCCTCTCTGATTCATCACGAGAGCCTGCTTACCAGCGCGGGGAGCGGCGTTCACAGTGCTGGTGAACGAGCCTCTCTAATTCATCATGAAATAAAAGACCCACTCACCAGTACGGTGAGTGGCTCTCACTGTGCTGGTGAGCAGGCCTCTGCTCCATTAATTCCCCAAATCAAAGGCCGGCTCACCATGCTGGTGAGCGGGCCTTTGATTTGGGGCACCCCTTACCTCACACCTCAAAATTAGAGGCCAGTGAGCAGGACTTTCAGTTGGTGATGCAGGGGTACATTTTCACACAAATGCACATTCATGCACACACCCATACACACTCATTCTCACAACCAAACACGCACACACAGAACATAAACTCTTACATTCAAGAATCCATGCACACATTTTATTTTCCTATCTACTGCCTTGGTGCAGAATCACTCCACCAGGTCCCATGGCCAGCTCCTGCTCCCGCATAGCATGAACTCCCCACTTCCTGGCTCCTGCACATGCAAGCAGGAGTCTGCGTATACCCTGGAAGGATGCCAGACAGCTCTGAATGAATGAAGTAACACATAAAATGGTGTCACATGAGAACCAATATGACAATCACATAGAAAAACTCACACACATTTTCAAATAATGAATTTGATATCTCCCCATAAAAAGACATCTGGATTCACAGAAGAAAGGGCAAAGACATTTTAATGTATTGATATGTATTATTTAAAAAAAATATACAATTGTTTATAAAAGAAACACTAGAAAAAACGAAAGGGGGCAGACACTCGCCAGTTACTTTGAGGGGGCTATGCCCAAGCGATATTCTGTAACACGAAAAAAGGGGTTGGGAGTTGGGCAGTCACACCCACGCAATAGGTATAATTGAGCGAAAGTGGTGCTCGTAAACCGTCATGTGTTATGTGATGAATCGGAGAGTAAGAATGGCTGGTCCCATCCTTCTATAGGTGTGAAGGAATAATTACCTAATAGATCATCAATAGATGTGTGCTTTCACCTGGGCTTGTCCAGACACGTAGGACAGAAGGCCATAGAACGGTCAGTCCCTGCCTGTCATACAGGGTATCTCTAGTATGTGCGGGCGTGCCGCCTACATGTCAGTGGATAAAACAATAGTGGTAAAGACGTATTTCGTACGTAGTTATTAGTATTTTGTTATATTTTGATATCAGAAAGCCCAAGTATCGCAATTCTCACACTAGGTTATCTTGAGGTCAGGATGGCCAGCTTGTGAAGCCTTGCTTCATTAAAACATGGAAAAGAGGGGATAGAGGTGCCCAGTCAGGCTCTAAACCCCAGTTAAAAATAAAACTATTAACTAAAAGGTAGTTCAAATGTACTAGGAAAACTGAACCAGGAGGGTAGACGCCCTGGTTACTAGGTCTCCCTGTGGTTCTGGTGTGGTATGGGGCAGGAAACTTCCAACCATCCCCGCGTCTGTGTCAACCGGTTTCAGTGGTCTATGCAATTGTTGCCACCTTCTTCAGGGCTGTCTACTTTATATTGGTGCAAGTTTTATCTGCATACATTAAGTGGTTTGTTCTCAATTGGCCACTTGTCTTATCTTCCCAAGTGTGTTTTAGAACAGTCTCAGCTCCAATTATTTTAGAGAGACATTCATTTGGACACTGAAAGGAAACCAAAGGGAACAGAATAACTGCTAGTGTTCCCATATAATTGCACTTGTGCTGCCGGTTTTCTACATTGTCTGACTAAATGGTGTGTATTAGTAACAGCCAGGCACAGGCACTCTGTCTGTGTGTGTCGTAATGGCTATTTCATCACACCTATAGAAGGATGGAAGCAGCCATTCTTACCCTCTGAGACATCACATACGAGCACCACTTCACTGGTAAAAGATACACAACGCCAGAGCAACCACATTTGATAGGCTAGAGACGCATACATAAATTCATTCTAGTACTCAGACGTGCAACCAATCTCTAACTCTCAACGCACAAACAAACCTTCATACACAAAAATCTCTGTGCAAATCACATCAAAAAGTGCCAAGTGCTCTAACACTCAAAAGAGGTAACAATTTGTGGAAGCAAGCTTCTACATGAGGCAATATAACATCAACCGTTTGTCATTGGCCATTATAATCTAAGGTCTATTATTCCATCGCTAGTTTCGACTTTGCAGTGAACAAATCACTAAATTAATTAGTCTTCTTCAGGACCAAGAAGGTTTTTACGTAAGTTGCGAAAACAATAATAGTCTATATAAAAATTCACACTGCTGTTGTCCAGGCCAGCAAAACTATAGGAAGATAAATTACATACCTCTGACTTTTTTTCTCAGTAACAATGATTTAAATTTGTTATATTAAACCTGTAACATATATAAAGAATGTCATGTTCATGGTCATAATGTCTTTGAACATGCATGCAACTTCCCTCTAAGACATGCTCCATCCTCCTCGAATACAGTGCTAAGTGACTCTCCCTTATACTAGGACAAAATATTGACTTCAAAAAGATTCGCGCCGAACTCGCAAAATTCACTGATGACTCCAACTTATTTGAACCACACCGCTCATAATGGCAATCAATGATAACAATGACAGATACCCAAGATAATTTTATTATACTGTCAAACTTGGGGACTTGGCCTTTGAAGCAATTTAAAGGCACATGCTCTTACCTAAACCACACATTCTGTAAAAGTCCTCATAGGTTTTCCATCAGAGTCTAACCGATCATTTCAAATCCATTCATATTTGACTGAACGTCATTTGGATGTGTATTTTGCTCACCGACAAATAATGCCTCTATATAGCCAACTGAAATAATCAAGCACATAATACTATTATCGTCCTAATCGATCATAGGTTGGTGCTCTTAAACTTACCTCAAACGGACAATGCAGCTCCTGAGTTAGATATATGCTTAGAGTCATCATCTCAAAGGTTAATTTGGATTCCTCAATCAACACATAATAAACACACAATACAGAGTGAAACACATTTTCAGTCATTAAATATAAATCTATAAAATATCCATTAACAAATATGAAGTCAGCACACCATATACAGTTAAAACATTGCCAATCAGTTGTCATAAGTTCCAGACCATGGTCGCTATGGTCCTCCTGGAGAATGTTGCTGCGAGTAACGGGTGCCATCTTTACTTCCAATATGGCGCTCTACAGTTCCATGCGGAAGCGGAACGTGTGCTCTAGTTGTTAGTAGAAGTACACCAGTTACAGCCTGCAGGTCGCGTTTACAAAAACAGAACATGGACACGAGGAAACTGCATCTCAACGCTCAGCAATTATTACCTAGCTCAGCATGCTGTATCCTTGTGTCCATTTCGTATTGCTATACATTCATTGTCCCATGCCTTCTCCTTCCTTGGGGGATTTTCTCTCATTCCATCTGACAACAGCGTGCAGTTGACTGGAAGGTTTATAGTGATTTTTTCAACAGTCAAAGTTTCTACATACAAAAGTTTCGACACAAAAGCATTGAAAAAAAAGTTTGAATGCATTTGTTTTGTATTTTTTTTTAATGGGGTGGAGGGGGCTTCCCCCCGTTTTCTTTTTAAAACAAACTTTTTTTCTATACGAAACTGAAATAAAACCTGTAACATGATTTTTTTTTCTCGAAACTTTGTATTCAAAACTTTTGTATGTAGAAACTATTTTTTCGAAAATATATCTGGATACCGACTGACTGGAACGTACCTTCCCTGGAAGCTGCCCTCAGTTTCCTGGAGTCATCACATCACTACAGCACTCTGGTTTTTACTTCCTTTGGGAAAGCAGTTATCTCTGGAGGTTACCTGGCCTGAGTAAAACCTTGCAGGCATGGTGCCGTCTGAGAGTCTCGTCCTTATGTTCATGACACCTGGTTCAAACAGAAAAATTGTCACAGAAAGGTCCTTAATAAGTCATCTCTAAAGTAATCATAGGTGAGCCAATCCGTTGATATTGAGAATCCTGTCATCAGTAAATATAAAAGGAGATACCTAACCCAATCCCTATAAACTAACGTCAACATAGCATACATTTAAAAGCATGGCCTTCCCTATAATTACTTTTTTATTAAAAGTTCTATTTATAAAGCGCACTGGCTGCCAAGGGCATGGAGGTGCTGTCCCAAGAAGGTGACTTAGTTGCAAGTTACCTCATTGCTTACTGTTTACATGAGGCGTAGCAATGTTGGAGCAGGTTTGTACATGGGTGGCATAGTATACGCATGGCAACAGTTACTTAGACGACAAGCAGTGGAACATGTGGGGCAGTTCAGTGCCTTTGAAGCCCTGAAGGGTAAGTGTTGCTGGTAATATGGACATTCAGATGAACAGTCTTGTTTTAATTTCCTTGCGGGAGGCTAAGTGTGATGGGATACCTCTGAGGTTGGGCGGCAGGGAGTTCCACTGGGTTGCTGAGATGAATGGGAAGCTGAGGCACTGAGAGGAGGTTGGTGTATGGGGTTCTGGTGGGTCTTTCTGTGAGTGGTCTAGTGAATCTCATAGAAAGGTAGGTGCTGCGTGGTGGATGCATTTATGGGTGAGAGATAGTATTTTGAATAGGACTCATTCCTTGACTGGTAGCCAGTGGGCTTGTCTCTGGCAGTTGAGATGTGTTCCCTTCTCGGGATACCAATGGCGGCTCAGAGTGCATTATTGTGGACAGTTTGTATTTTATCCATATTCTTTGTGGAGGTCGCAGCCAGGAGGGCCCCAATTATGGCTCTAGCTATAGTCAGGCCATTTTGCTTCGTAAGGAAGGGACTGGCTGCGATGAAGAGTTTGGAATGGTAGACCGAAGACGATGCAATGGAATTTACTTGCTTGGGTTTATTTGGAATAACCTCACCCTTAGGGACTGGTCCAGATACTTGACCAGATCGAACAGAAACTGTGTTACAGTACAATTCTATTCTATTCTATTGAATTTGTATTAAGCGCCAACTCGCCCGCAGGCCTCAGAGCGCTCACAGACAGTACAAACTGAAAACATAAAGGCAGGAGGCAGTGGAATCACAATTACAAATTAAAGGAATGGTTCTGTCAAAAAATGTTTTATTGCCCCTACGGGTCGGCCATGTGTTTTTAAGCCTAAGTCGCTCGATTTTAGAAAAAGTTCCTATGGACCTTACCTGAGTTTTCGTCCATTAAACACACGCGAAAACAGGCACCAGAGCTGCCATTTTGTGATAATCCTATCATTTCCCCCATCGCCCTGGCTGACCTGCTTTTGCGGCACTAAATCATATCCCCCGCCCCTGAGCCTGTCATCAGCAGACGCGTACCGCCCATTTCAGAACACCAAAGCACGTCTTGTGTCAACATTCGCTGCGCTTCAGCTAATGACATGTCGCCATGCAAATGGCAGGACGCCTCTTTCCTCAATAAGTATAAACAGACCGTTTCACAACACACAGCAGCAGATTTTCGATTCCATTCCTTTCTCTGTGTTACTTTGAGTATTCTGTGACTCGTTTCTGTGCTCTGGTCAGCTACATTCGTTGCTTGTAGCCCGTGTGGACAGATACCAGTACCACCGCTATCAATTATTTTAGTTTGTGCAACACACAATGGATACAATAATGCCCTACATGTACGAGCCTGAGTATACCAAGGAGGAACTACTGGAAAGGGAAACACGCGAAAACAATGGGGCGTCGGACAGCAGTTGGCAGGACGAATCAACGGATGAAGACACTGGACCTAGTCGCATGGACGGTGTTTCCACCTGGTGCACATGCAATCGGTGCGAGCTAATGCCGACCGACGAGGAGAACTGCTGCTGCTGTGAAAACTCGGGATGCGTGGCCTACATTTCGGAAGGCGAGCCACGACCGCAATGCATCACCGAGCTGCCAGACTTCAGGGCAGCCTGCCTCACACGGTCCGTGTTGAGGATAATGATGGTGCTTATGCACGAACTTCGCGCAACTGTTCGTCCTCGTAATCCTAGTAGCGAGTAAGTATACTCTGCTTGTGATGCCACTACTATTTCAAGGTCTTCTACTAAATCCAAAATTACATATACATATCATTGTAACGCATGAAAGTCTTTCAATAGTGTGCAGTGTCTAGATAGCATTTGTCCGAGCAGAATGCCATTAGTTACAAGAATTGTCATTGACAACAAACGTTTATTAAAATTATCTTGGTCATTTAAAAAAAGTTTGTTTCATTCCTTTTCACAGGTGGTACAGGCTGGTCGCCTATCGTTCCTTTACATGGTGGCTTCACGGGAGGCTTGGACACCGCATTCGAAGAGTGATACCCGCCTGTGCCATTCGTGCCATAAGAGAAACATTCCCGAGTGACAGCGGTCAGTACAGGGGATTTCTCTCGCTGTGCTGCAACCTGAACTGTACAATGTGTAAACTTTTGTATTTTTGTGTCATCAAAATAAGCTACAAAATAAAACACCACATATATTTTAACAATGGTTATTTCGATTTTTTAAATCAATCAAGTGTGTCTCCATTCAAGGATGGACGTCAGACACCTGTGCTTGGAATGAGTGAAGTTCAGGTCGCTGTGAAGCGGGGTGGTCACTATCTAAGCTAACCAAATATATTATCAATAATGCATGCACTAAATAACACTTGTTCAAAGTCTTTCAGTCGGTTATGTCTCTATAAAAGTCACACATATATCAATACTATCAATGATCATTGGATTATACAGGCCTTAGGTCAAGGGTCTTGACCACTATAATACAGTGTTTGAAGTGTGGGTCTGTGCTCACAAGAATCTCTGATATGCAGCATTTGTTATTGATAGGCAACGATATACTGCAGTAGGGGTCTAATGTTAGTTGGGGATCTGCTAGGTGGCCATCATGGCGTGGTCAGCGGTCTGGCACATGAAGAGAATACCTTGCAGGGACACAGGGTCAGAATGGCAGTTACTTTCCACTGGCGAGGGTGCGTGGGCAAGGACACGTTTGTGGAGATGAACGAGTCATGTGCATGGTTCAAGCCGGTTCACATTCAGGACCGTGATCTCAGAGAGTGAGGTGTTACATTTATTAGCTGTTGCAAATACCTCTGGAGTTTTCCAGTCAGTGTGGGAACGAGGCTGTGGGCCATGTGCTCTGCACGCTGTACTATCGCAGTGAGGCCTGGTCACCAAAATGGAGTGGAAAGGGGGTACAAAAATGGATGCCACGTGTCCTTTAACACCACATAAGGGCAAGGGACGGGCGCAAACGGCCAAGGTGCCGAACAGCATGTACACTTCAAAAGGTATCCCACGCCCAGGGGCCATCGCTCACATGGCCTCCTCAGACCCCATGTCTCCAGGCAGGCCGCCCCCCTAATCTGCTCGTCGCCGTGCTAGCTGTGACTGCTTCGAGCAAACTCGTCAGTGTGCTACCTGTGGCCATCTACCTGTTCTCCTGCAACATACTGCTCGGCCTGCTGAATCCAACTGTTTGTTGGTCAAGGTAAGGCCATGTATCCTAGTCATATTTCGGTCATTTTTACATTTCAATCTATTTGCTATTACAGTACCCAATAGAGCTATGGTCATTGGTCTCATTGCTATTGACTTGAGTTTCAATTGTAATGCTATCAATAGATCTATTTATTTTCATCTGTGTCAATTGTCATCGAATTGTATCCATCGGGGGTACAGTCTATAATGTAAGCATGGTTCCTTTTCGTGCAAGAGAAAACAGACATTTCTGTAACTTATGCAAATACTAAGCCGCACATGATGAACTGGTATAGTTCCGGCGACCAAAACAAACCTTGCATTGAGCATGGTAAGGTTCATTTACTTTTTTATGACATTTTTATTCATCAAGGTTTTATAATAATCTTGATATTTACTTATCAGAATTTTCAACAATGCCTGCCTGTTCGATTAGCGGCTGCTCTTCGAAGACCCATGCTAAATCTGATGGCACTACAATGGATGTATTCCCGAAAACTGTTGATCGAATAAGAGAATGGGTCAGACATTACGGATATCCACTGAATGAGCTGGAAAGTAGAGTCCAACAAGTCTTTGAGGATAAGAGGGGTGATCGATACCGCATCTGCAGCCGGCACTTTCCCTCGAACATGTACACCACACCTTGGGTAACAAAGAAGAACGAACGGCGATCGACACGAAAATTGCTCGCAAACGCTATTCCCACTCTATTCATCCACAATCCGCCACTGGTGAGTCAAGTGTCCGTTTTTAGCTTTAGGCCTTACAGTAGTGTGTAGGTAGCCAAATGGATTCATTGATATTTTAGGTGTTGTTTCCAATTTGTAATACTTTCGAAATAAATATGTGTGTATAGCTTTTTGAATAATGACATTTATCAATATATTATTTTTAGATTTCATAACCCACAAACGAAATCTATATAGGGGCACAGGGAACTGTGCTATATTGCGCATTACTCAAGTATTCTGTATCCTTACATGGCAATTTTAAATATTGGCATTTCATTATCAAACAATAATTTACCTTTACAACTTCTTGACTATCCCTTGAATCTGAAGCAAGAACATTCTACTTCCGTTACGTGCTCGCAGTTATCAACCACTTCTAGAGCGTATCAGGTAATCATACTTGGATATTCCGCTACAGACTTGTTTTATGCATGTCAAGTAATAGTTTGTATGTATCGTGTGATTATTTTACCAATTGTTTGGTTAGTGCTTTCCAATTGATATACACCTTAGTTGTCGTCCCCTGGTGTTTGTTTTCAGTTATAATTAGTGTTATCCATACTAATGCAAGTACTGTCTTTCAGGGAGATGCTGAAGCGTCCACCACATTGACAGCAGCCCTAGATGTTCTTCAGCAGCCCGAGGTATGGATACTGACAGCTCAACTGACCATGATCATCAGGACTGGAACACTTGTCGTTTGATTGTTCTACTACATGTTTCATTTGTGGTTAGCCGTTGATATGTACCTGTGCGGTCGACCCCAAGCGTGTGTTGTGTTTTCAATATTGTAATCCTTACTAATGCAAATACTATGTTTCAGGCTGTTGTTGAATCGTCAACCCACGCACTTGATGCGGAGCCTGACATTCAAGTAATTCCGGTGGAAGCGGGACCATGCGGATACGAATCGGCGCAACAGCTTTCGGAAGTGCGCACCACATTGACAACAGCCCTAGCTATTCTTCAGTAGCATGAGGTATGGATACCGACAGCTCCATCGAGCGTGATCATATAACGTGATTCCATTTGCTATACTTTCTTCCCTATTAACGCAAGTACTGTGTTTCAGGGAGATGATGGAGCTTCCACTACAATCACAAGATCACATTTAGATGATGCAGATGTAAAGAAATCGGAGAAATAAGTCGATTAAATCTGATCATTTTTAAATATTCCTTGATTCTTTTAGATAATGAAACATTTGTGGTTATCTTTTTATATGTACCTGTGCCGTCGACCCCAAGTGTGTGTTATGTTTACGATATTGAAAACCATACTAACGCAAGTACTGTGTTTCAGGGAGTTGCTGATGCCTCCTCTTCAATACAATCATTCGTGGCAGTCCATGTAGAGCCAGAGGTATGTATACTGACATCTCCATCGAAATAGGTCATCAGAGCTCGTTTGATTGTTCCACACAATGTTTAAATCGTGTTTGGCTATTGAGATGTACATGTGTGTTCGTCCTCATGTGCGTTTTACGCTAACAATATTTTGATACACAGTAATGAAAATACTATGTTTCAGGGAGTCGATGGAGACTCATTCCGTGCTGTCTATGCGGATACAGAAAATATAGTTGTTGCAGCGCAAGAGTAAGGGGAGACATGCGGATACGTATCAGAACAACAGCGTGCAGATGTTGAAGGTCGAGTCAAAAAAGTTGTAATGAAAAGAAACCAAAATAAGGTTAGTTACAAACAGTTCATAACTTTAGACATTTCTTTGTGCTGGGGACTATTTTATGTTTTTTCCAGTCAATTGTACTATACTTTATCTTGTGTTTAAACTGAACATCCCTTTTCCAATCTGTCCTCTAGTTACCTGTGGGTCTACAAACTATACATACACAGACAGTGAAGCGAATGAGAGATGTTGCTTGCCAGACCATTTACACTATGGAGGCTATGGAGGAACTATTAATTCAGACGCGGCGTGTTGAGACTCGGGATGCTCATGTCCAATGGCCAGAACATGAAATGAATGTGTCCGGAGAATCCAGCAAAGTTTTATTGGACCATTGCTACAGTACGACTGCACCGCCGCAACATGATACTGGAAGTATTGAAGATAGCTCTGAAGTAGTCGCAGATCAATTCACACAATCTACACCCGCCAAAAAATTGCCAACAAATAAGCTGTCGACATTGTTGTGTTCTCCCATCAATGTTGAAGTAACAGATGTTGAAATGACAGAGAATGAACCAGCAGCAGCATTCACCGACGCATCAGAGCGATATTTCTTTCAAATGTGGTGATATGTCCTCAACATCATAGGCCGAATCAACTTTGATGCAGATGACAGTCTAATGAAAGAGGGCAATATTCGACAGTTGTTTGATGGATATTATAAGTATGCTGAAATGTGGGCATTCCGTCAGAGGGAAAGTATGTGGGAAGCCATTGATTCATGTGACTCATCAAAAACAAGGCAGTAACGTCACAATACATGCAGCCTGTAGATTACATCATACGTTCTCATGGTCTGCACAACCGATGCTGGGGAAACTGCCAGCAGGCAATCTACTGTGTGCAGCTGCATCAATTTTTAGTGGCTCCAGTTTTAGAAAGTTAGAGTCTTTCTTTCAGTTTGTGGGACTCCATTTCATTTAAAAAATGCAGTACTACAAATACCAACATGATTCTCTGTTTCCGGCCATTAGTGATGCTTGGAAAATTGAACAATTGTCTCTAGCAAGTACATTCGAAGGCAAACGATTCAGGCTAGCTGGCGATGGACAGTGCGACAGCCCTGGATTTTCTGCCAAGTACTGCACCTACCACTTTCAGGACATGTATAGTAAGAAAATTGTGAGTTCGGTGGTCGTGCAGGTAACACAATGTACATCCTCAGTGGCCATGGAGAAACTAGGATTTATAAAATCAGTGGAATATCTAAAATCGAGGGGCATGCACATCGACCTCATAGCCAAGGACAGACACTTTTCAATTGCCAAGACAATGAGAGAGCAGTTCCCACATATTAAACATCAATTTGACGTATGGTATCTTGCTAAATCAATCAATAAGAAAATCTCGGCTGCAGGGAAAAAAAAAGGTTTGGAAAGTATTTCAGAGTGGTCCCAGTCTATCAGCAACCATCTTTGGTGGAGCTCCAAAACTTGTGAAGGGTCAGTGGAAATACTACTTGAAAAATGGCGGTCACTGATGCACCACTGTACCAACATGCACCGCTGGTCAGAAAACCTACATTTCCACCAATGTGAACATGACCCTTTATCCCCAGTGGAGGCACGGAAGAAGAAGTGGTTGAATCCATCTTCACCGACACACAAAGCCATTGAGAAGATTGTTTTCGATAAAACTCTATCAAGAGATTTGAGGGGACTGACAGAATTCTGTCACACAGGAGGTTTGGAGGTGTTCCACAATATGTGGCTAAAGTACAGGCCAAAGCGCTTGCATTTCAGCATACAGGGCATGAGACATAGAACTCTACTTGCTGTCTTGGCCCATAACGAGAATCTCGGCCGTGAACAATCTAGGACTAAGGGTAATGTAAGGATGCCTCACTGCACTAAGGCCTTTTCAAAAAGAAGTAAGCAATGGGTGATCAAACCAGTCTATGAGGAAATGGAGTTCGACTTTGTCAAAAGCCTTATTGTTGCTGTATTAGAGAAGCACAAATATGGAATTTTGAACGTTTCTGTGTAGAGCACTGATCCATTGCCACCCAACATTGCCACTGTGCCATGCCCACCCAAAGGAGAGCTGGTTGTGAAGTACAAATCCTGGTTTAAATAATTGTAATACGATTGTATTTTTGTAAATAAATGTTATTGTACAGTGGGAATACAAAGTACGCTAACCCTAACCCCTACCTTCACCATCCTGGGTGCCGAACTACCTAGGTGTCATCTTTGAATTCTCTCTCTATTCACCTCATATTGCTGACCTTGTCTATATGTGTATGTATATAATTTTGTTGATGTAACTAATTTTCCTAATCTCTTATAAATGCTGGGCACTGTTAACCGAGGGGAGGCTTGCGTATTGCAAATAATAAAACAAACAAACAATAAATCTCACTTTCAAATCAACTGCTCGGGTACTTTATACTTTCACCTGACCTTCCCCAAAAAATTAAAAGTCTCAATAGTTATGGTTCTTTGGGGCTTCAAAGCTCGCAGACAACGAGGACAAAATTGGGTCCTTAGAACGCGCCAAGCGAGCCGTTGCAGATGGGAGAGAAGCCAGTTCGCATTTGCACATTGAGGCGCACTACATAGATGGATTCGAAACTTCAAGTTCTCACAGATGGCTTTACTACGGGATGTTGCAAAGAAAGAATGTATGCTAATTTCTAGTGAAGGTCAGCAGCTTTGATTTTCAGCTCGCGCCCTGAACAGGCCCACAGTTCGCACTGGCAGTATAAGGTTCTATTGTTTTTTGACCATGAGAGACAGGGACCATGCAGAAAGAACTTCATTTGAAGGTGGGTTTGGAGGGTGCAATAACGTTTGAGACGATAAGGCAGAACATTCTTAAACTAGACCGAGTTTCATGTTAGTTCAGTATACGAAAAATCGTTGTCAAGAGCACAGTGGGATTTACGGACTGCATTACGCAGAGACACAATGGAAATTGTAAATATAATGTAAGTAACTCTTTAGACGCTTTTATACCGGAATGAAGAATTAATGAATGGATGCATGAATAAATGAAGAGCTTTGAAAAGGTTTGTGGGATCGTCCTTGTAGCGGGCACATGGGCATGCAGGTCCACATTCCGCACGCATGTAGACAAAAAGTTGTTTCTCATTGTGTACCAACCTCGATTTATTTAGTTAGTTTTCGCATTAATTTTAGAGCCGAACATACTCCATTGCACTATACTTGAAAGCAAATAGTTTCAGCTCGGCCGTAATAAATAAAATGAATAATATTAATAAAGATTGGCTGGCGAGACTAATTATAAATGTTATGTTTTCAAAATAGGTACATACTCCCGTTTTGCCCCTGCCACCAGTTTCAGACACCGGCAGACGGTTTCTTCAGCCGCCAGCTGCAGCTTAATGTAAACAACTGCACCATTCTGATGATCTTATGGGATGATCGCCAAGGGCCCATAAGCCCTTACGCGGTACTAGCGGCTAGAAGCAACATATCAACCTTTACGCTGGCCTAGTGCCTACTTGATGGAACAGCCTTGCGGTTCAACGTGCGACAAAAGTGCCTCTTTGAACGAAAACCAACGCCTTGTGTACCATAAAGGAACAGCGCGTGACTCACGATAAAATTTTAAGGATTTGCGGATAGAGATAAAAGAAAATAAATGACTTTCGGAGTTCATATGTCAATTGCTGAATATTCTATAAACATTTAATGTCAAATAAATGTACTTTACCAAATTTACCGTGTTGCTGTTTGATTTTAAAGTACAGTTTCATATTCCGAATTGTGGCGCGCTGTGTTGTGAGCTGATCTGTGTTGGTTTCCGGGTTCTGTGTGAAGTCGCGTAGAAGACGACTGTGTGCGTTTGCCTACGCAGCACAGTAACGTCACGGAGAGAGGCGGGGAATATGAATGTTTTGATAATGTCAGGCTCAGGGGCGGGTGATATGATTAAGTGGCGCAAAAGCAGGTCAGCCAGTGCGATGGGGGAAATGATAGGATTATCACAAAATGTCAGCTCCCTTGTGCCTGTTTTCGCGTGCGTTTAATGGACGAAAACTCGGGTAAGGTCCACAGGAACTTTTTCTAAAATCGAGCGACTTAGGCTTAAAAACACATGGCCGACCCGTAGGGGCAATAACATTTTTTGACTGAACCATTCCTTTAAAGCCATCGCCTCCTTACAGGGTCTAATGTTTTGCATCAAAAAGTGGGGTTTTAACCATCTCACCCTCCCCTTTTGTAAAATGGGCATATCAGAATAAAATGTTTCAGAACTTTGTCTGCATCCATATTACAATAGCATTTTACTGGTGCCTTCTTTAGCCAGGTGGTTCTTTTTGCCAGTGGCAGTAGGTTTAATTAAAAGTGTTCTTCTCTCCAGGGTGCGCATGCCAGGAATCGGGCCCATGGCTGGCAAACATCTCTTGTACTCCACATAAATTGAGAATGATGGTAAAGAATTGATTTTTTTTTACATTTTTACATCCGCTGCCAGCGATCTTTCTGTGGACCAGAGTCTAATTTCTGATTTGCCTTGGTCAGGGATAGGCCATCCTCTCCCAGCTAGGAATGAGTCCCAGAGCCTACGTCCAGTTACGTACCAGATTGGCTTATGTACCTCTGGGCGGGTTTCCATTACTGAAAATCCTAGCTGTAAATTTGGGTTTTTTACCTCTTCTATTTAATGAAGTAAGGCAAATGTCTGAATCCCCAGTTCTATTCTCATGGCACTAGTCGGGCAACCTGGAGGGAGCCCCACAACTTGGTGCCAGAAATGTAACTGGACAACCTCAAGAGTGTGGCAGGAACAGTAACCCCAGATCTCGCTGCTTTACAACACCTGGGTTAACACTTTACATTTGAAAACGTCTGTGCACTTGGCAAGTCTGCAAGCGCCAGATTTAAAATAAAACTTTTTAAATCCTGGAGGCAAGTTTGAGACCTCTCTGCCTGATATTTAATATGCAAAGTCCATTGACAGTCATTTGCAAAATGTCAATCCCAGGTAAATGTAGGCATCCACTACTTCTATTGTAGTCACTTTTAATTCCCACTTTACTCTCTTCTCGCCCCCCCCCCCCAAAAGTCCTGATCTTAGTATTAGCTTTATTTAACTTTAGTTTGTTTACATCCAGGAAATCTGCAGAAAAGTACAGCTTCAGACCTGCAGGGGTGAGCGCCAAGGTAACGGTATCATCAGCATGCAGTAAAGCACTGAATACCTTATCGGTGGGCACACCGTATTGTTATGTTTTACAGGCTCAAAGTCAGTGATGAAAAGTATTAAAAGCAGTGGGGCAAGTGGGCAACCCTGTTTTATCCCCCGTACCCGTTTGTTGTTCCTGTTCCACCATATCTGACCACCGACCTGGTTTGGTCATAACATAGTTGAACCAGTCTCAATGGGTTTGACAGAATCCTCTGTGAATTCCATCAAAGGCCTTTTCCAGCTCTAGTAAGGTGGCATAAACTACTCCACTTCGACATTTAAAATATTTGTAAATAATTAGGGACAACATAAAGCAGTGGTCTATTGTTGCAGTGGCCTATTGTTGCAAAGGCTCTCCTGTAGCCTGCTTGGAGATGGTTCAGTGTTTTATTCTCTAGGACCCAATCTTCCTCTCTGCCTAGAATGTATTTTGCATAAATCTTCACTGAGATGTCCAGAAGCAAGATAGGACGGTAGCAGTTTTGGTCATGTATATCGCCTTTCTTAAATATTGGGACTATAACCCTGTCCCGTCACTTAGAGGGAATAGTGCCAGTTACCTCAATTGCCTCTAAGATATTTTTAAGGACAGTGAAGTCACCATGTCCCGCAAATATGCTTGAGGGTTGCCCGTCAGGGCCCCCGCAGTCATTCCTGGTTTTACTTGTTCAATGACCCTTAGGACCCCTCCTCAGTGAACCGGATTGTGTTTGCAGGGCCGAGCATTTGTATATCTTTTACATTGGCTCCTTGTGTACAACTAATTCTGCAAATATATGCCATTGAATCACAATTGCATCTTGTTTCTTTCTCTTTAGGAGTTTCTTTTCGTCCCTTTTTAACACATACCCCTCCCCAGCCGAGATGACATCATCCTTAGGCGCCACATATAAGCAGCTCTTTCCTGCCCTGCACTCCGGGTCAAACCAGGATGGCCACCTTCTTGTTCCTAAACCTGATCTATCCTGCCTGTTAACCCCGTCCCAATAACATATGTCTTATATGTTATTGTGACGCACATCAATGAGAAATTCGAAAGCCACCAGTGCTTCAGCTGCGCTATAACTTCTGCCCACTAGCCAGAGAAGCTGTTTGAGCACCTCTTCAGAGATAAAACAGCCAGTCATTTTAGGCTTGTCCAGCCGTTCAGACAGGGGCATGTCCGACCCTGATTTTGACAATACTGAACTTCCCTTGATTTTAGCTGAAGGACTAATGGAAAGTGATCATTTCCCCTTCGATCTTCCAACCCGAGGTTTGACACCCGTTTGAAGAGATGACCGTCTACAAACATAAAATCAATGATGGATGTGTAAAGACCTGTGGCGAATGTCTGTCGAGGGGAATCATGGCCCGCAGTCGCCATTCAGTTCTTCCAAAGAGAATTGAGTAAGCAGTTGCGCTAACTCTTTGACACCAGTGTCAGGTCTATCAAACACACAATTCCTCTTGGGTATGCCACAATCCTGTTATAAAAATGTCATTTCGGGGGAAGTGTCAGTAGACAGGCCAATCTTGGCATTCCAGTCACCCTCCACAACAAATGTTCCTGCGTCAGCACCTCGCATGAGCTCATTTTAACAGAACCTGAGCTCTCCCAGCAGTCTGTTTCCTTTCTTCAGGAGTGAGTAAACATTGAGAGCATACAGCCTGGACTTTGCATTACCGTCCCACCCCGCCATGCACGCAGCCAGCATTGATTTCCCAGTAGAGCGCCTTCTGGAAACCTCCAAATACTCCTGAGCATGGATCAGAGTGATTAGCCCTCCTTTGTTTCTACCTTTCCGGCTACTTTCCACGCTCCCAGTAAAAGTGCGGAATCCTGGCATAGTAAAACCCTCAGTTAACCAGGTCCTCTGAGGACAGATAATATCAGAATGGGCCAGATAGCCCATCCAGTCAGGGTGCTCCCACTTCGGTCCCACCCCAGCAACATTCCAGGAGACTACTTTAAGGGATTTACTCACTGTGCATTTGCCCTGCTCACCACAACATTCTGTGCTGGCATCTAAAAGTGTGCATACCTCATAGGGCTGCAGCAATTGTAAATCTTGCCTGTAGCTTGTACTGATGGTGCCCAGTTCACCTTTGCTCCTTCTATCAGTGTATAATCCAGCTCACCTTTAGTCAGGTCACTGATCAAGCTACTCCTCTTTGTTTGTTTGTTTATTTGTTTGTAACGCGCGCCAGACCTGAGGGTGTCAGGGCACGAGAACAAGAATACTTTAAGCTTACAAGTTACAGGGTTACATGGTCACATAGGTACAGGTTAATGAGAATACAGCAAGTAGTACATATACATTTACAAGTAAGGATATACAGTAGAAGAGCAGTGTCCACTTTGGTTGCTAAATCAAATGTCTGATATAGCTGGAGGTTATAGGTCATTTTCTTTAAGCCACTTGACAATGTTCAATCTAAAGTGCGGGTAAGATTGGTCAATCCTTAGTGTCGGCGGGAGGGAGTTCCACAATTGGGCCGTTTTGACAGGAAACTATTCCCTCCGATTGTCGTAATTTTGAATGGGGGGACTGATAGGCAATTTGTGTAGGCTTCTCTGGTGGGTGTGGATGAGACTCTTCTTTTGAACCTCTCTGTCAGGTAGCTCGGTGCTAAGTTATTGAGGCATTTAAATGTTAGGGCAGCAGTTTTAAGCTTTATTTTGTCAGTAGCAGAGAGCCAGTTGGATTGTCTTCTAATCGTTGATATATGTTCTCTTTTGGGGATTCCTAAAGCTGCTATAAGGGCATTGTTTTGCAATATTTGGGTATCCCAAGTAGATAGCGTTGCAGTAATCCAGTTTGGAGAGCACAAGTGCTCTTGCCAGTGTGGTGCAGCCGGTTGTGGAGAGGTATGGTTTTGCTGATCTGATCAACTTGCAAGTGTAGGAAGTGGCAGATGCCACAGCGTTCACTTGCTTTGCCAGGATAAGGCTGGAGTCGAGGTAAAAGCCTAGTGTTTTTACCTCCTTGGCCACTTTGATTGTATGGCCTTCTATGACAAAAGATGAGTAGTCTTTGCTGAGTTTCTTAATGTTATGTGCGGTCCCCTATATGATAAGCTCCGTTTTGTCATCATTCAGTCATAGACCGCGACGTGCCATCCATGCCTGGATGATGAGGTATATCCTATTCACCAAAGCCAAATCCTGTTTATAATCCCCAGAAAGTGGGATGAGAATCTGGGTGTCATCTGCATAGTTAGTGTAGGTGACACCTAGATGGTCCAAATCATCAAACAGGTTTTAGTAAAGATGTTAATCATGGTAGGGGAGACGCATGATCCCTGGGATACACCACACGTAATGGGAGTGGGGTCTGCAGCTGCCGAGGTAGAGAAGACCCTCATAGTTCTTTTACTTAAAAATGATTTAATCCAAGCTGTAGCATGGGAAGAGAAATGCACAGCTGAATCTAGGTGGTTACAGAGCAGTTTGTGATCCACCAGGTCAAACGCTGCTGAGAGATCCAGAAGGAGAAGCAAGGCAGTTTTTCCCTGGTCTCTAAGCTCGTGGACCTGAGCTTTGAGATCAATAAGTGCTGTTTCCGTACCGTGCTGTGGTCTGAAACCTGATTGACGTGTGCCTAGGAGTTGGTGCAGCTCCAGGAATTTCTGAAACTGTAAATAGGCCACTCTATCTTATATCTTTAGTAGGAATGGCACCGTGGTGATCGGTCTGTAGTTTGTGGGTATGGCCGGGTCCAGTGTTTGCTTCTTAAGGAGAGGGAGGGCCCAAGATTCCTTGTGATTACTTGGTATAATGCCTGAGGAGAATGAGGCATTGATAAGTTTAGAGATAAATGGGGATACATCTCTTGCAGCGTCTTTTATTATTTGTGCTGGACAGTTATCACCTCGACAGTTTGAAGGTTTAAGTGATAGTATTATTTTTTCAACCTCCAGTATGGAGACTTTCGTAAAGTTAAATCTTTGTTCAGGTTTGGCGGTAATGAGTGGTTTGTCACTTTCGGTAGTTGTGGGAGGTATGTTTAAATTTTTCTTGTCAATTTTGACTTGGAGGGTAGTAATTTTATCGCTAAGGGCCTACTGAATGTTAGAACACCAAGTTTTATTTTTGACACAGTTATCAGGTACCAGGATAGGGTTCTCTAGTTCCTTTAGTATTGTGAAGAGCTCCTTAGTTCCTGATTTTGCTTGCATTATTCTATTGTCAAAGCTTTATTTTTTGGCTCTCCGTATTTCAGTTTTCTATTTTGTGGAAGAGTTAATAAGGGCTGCTTTGTTTGCCTCTATTTGTACTAATCTCCAAGAGGATTCATACCTACGCTTTTCTTTCCTTAGAGATTTGAGGTATGGGGTAAACCAGGCATTTAGGTGTGCTCTAGGTTTGCTGTTCCTCATTTTCAATGGGGCGATGGTATCCAGGGCATTGGCCATGGCTGTATTGAATTCGTTAATTAGTGAGGTTGGATCTAGTGTGTCAGGTATCAAATTTAGAGTGGGGAGGATTAGTGGTAATACCCTGTCTGTGGTTATATTTTTTTTTATTCCTTGTTAGCATCGGAGGTGCTAGTGTGTTATCTTGAGGTTGGATGGTTTTAGCGTCTATGGAGAAGGCTATAAGAGTGTGATCTGTCCATACTTGTGGGCTGATGGAAGTGATAGTATATTACATTTGTGGTCAGCTACCCAGTCAAGTGTTTTCCACCTTTCTCGCGGGTAGGCTGTGTCACTCTTTGGGTAAAACCAAGCTCTGAGAGGACATTGGCTATATTAGTCGCTTGCACATCTTTGTGATCATTGAAGCACAGGTTCATATCTCCTAGTAGGAGGGCTTATGAAGAATTCTTTAGGTTGTCTGAGAGGATCATAGACATGTCCTCTTCGAATGACCCAATAGGGCCTGGTGGCCTATATATAAGGTGTATGTTAATAGTTTGTGAGTTAGATGTTAGGAGTTTGACAGTTAAGGACTCACAAGATTTGCAGGGTGTTCCTGTTCTTATTGTTAGATTAGTTTTGGCAATAATGGCTATGCCTCCTCCACGGGAGTTGGTTCTTTCTTCTCTAAAGATAGTGTAATTGGGGGGTATAGCAAGCATCAGGACCGGGCCAGCCGCTTGGTGTAGCCAGGTTTCAGTAATAGCTAAGAAGTCATAGTTGCCTGTTAGTATAATATCCGCAATTTCTGTAGCATTGTAGTGGAAGCTCCACCGTGGGGACTGTTACAGGGGTCTGCTCTTGGCATCAAGCAGCCCCATTGGTGCTATGGACAGCAGTACCTTAGTTGGAGGCCAGGTGCCTCAGGGGTTTGCCGGTGAACACCCAGTTTTATGTAGGAGAAGGGCGGACCATACCCAGCATGTGCAGACCCTGGCCACCGTCCTGGCAAGAGGACCCTACGACACCATGGCCTGCAGGCCTGTGCTCACACTGTGTGGGCCTGCAGGCCTAAATGAGACAGACTCAGTCATTCCATTCTTGGAGTCTGCAGCCATACTGAGGTATGTGCCTGCAGTTGTTCCTTTTATTAGGTCGGGCCAGGACCATATTAAAAGGGCAATACACTTGGGAGAAACACACCATCTGAAAAGGGCAACACACTTGGGAGGATCACACATAACCGGGACTAGGCTCCCTCAAGCCCCCTGGTGCAGCATGCCCAAAAGGCACCCTGTAGCAAATTAGCAGGATTTCCTCAAACCATAGATCATGGATATGACAGTGTATGTTTTGAATCCAGATAAAACTTGATTCCCTTCCATGCTGGAGCTTCCCTACATTGCAGTATATATGCATGAACATGTCTGTTATTAAAACAGAAATACACATCACCCTCCACAAATCATACAGTCAGATAAAATGTGTACTGAACTGAGATTCTTGAATGTGACCTTAGATAAACCAAACATTTCTTGAATTGCTGCCACAAAGGCTGATTTTTGGGGAGTTTTTATTCCCTTAATGGACACGATCAGGTTCCGCTCTCTCCAATTCCGAAGTGGGTCTTCCATTTCCTCGCAGCAACGTCTTCCATTCTAGAAATTCTTGAGATTTTCCATACTTATAGTCAAATTTGTTCTGGAGCACTATCTGCGTTTTATTACATGACAAAGCGATGCACTAATAGTGATGTCACTACATTGTTCCACCGTTCCTCATGCTCGTCTCCATGGACACGTTGCGTCAGTGAAAACAAAAATAAGAATAAACACTTAGTTAACGGGCCACTATAATCCATGGGAATTTGCTGAATACATACATACATGGTCCCTGGGCTGCACAAACATGTGCTGGAAACACCAACCTCAATGTGATGGCTCTAATCATGTGAGCCGATCTTATCTACAATAATCAAAGATCTCACGCCATCAACATCCTAAAGGCGAGAATCCAACCATATCGAACCTCAAACCTCTAAATAATTGTTTACATTCACGGGAGACACCTGATATTGAAATTTCATATGGTATTCCCCTACTTGGAATCTATGTGTTCGGAAAGAGGCATATGGCTGCCCCTGCATGTGTCATCTATACTGATAAAGCCACATTAAGGGCAGATTCAAATGCCTAATTGCTGGCATTCCTCTTGTAAATTCAAGCCGTCAAAGTAGCTATCCATTTGATAAAGTCAAAACTGATCACGGATGCTCAACCTGGTTTCCACAGCCTCTGTACTGTGGCCTTGAACCTTTTCTATGACATTTAATATCATCTGGTTCATGGCCCACTGACAAAGGATTTTCAACTAGAGGCGCTGGAAGAATTTGTATTCTGATTCGTGAACGCTGTTCCATAATACGAATCATGACTGTTCTGGAAGTCTTTCCTATGTAAACTTTCTTACAAGGACATTGAACATGATAAATGACATTAGAGCTATTGTAAGTAGTGTGAGCCCGTAATGTTCATTTCTTCCCCTTCACTAAAAGTGTTTAATCTGCTACGTGTATTTACACACATTACAATTAACACATGGGAAATTGCCTAAAACAGGTCCCAAACCCCACAATTGGCTTATCGAAATTGACCTTGCAGTAATTTTCTTTCTATCTGCTTTGGTAAGTAGTTGTTTAAAGATTTTCCCTTTCCCTAAAAGCAAATAGAGGACATGGCAAAGCCGAGTCTTCAAGTGTAGTAAATGGCAATTCCTAAGGATACGTTTTCTGATTGCGTTGCTGTGGGTGATGAAGGTGGTAGCACAAACTATACAGTCCATTGTTTGCAGTTGTTTAGGGCATAATAAGCCCCCTCTTTCCTGAAAGCAGGCTGTCTTCGAGGATTGCCTCAATAATTTATTGGGGTAACCTCTTTTTTTCAATTTGTGTGTAATAATCCTGGATTGTTCCTGATAATAGTCCATACTCGAGCAATAGCTTCCTCAAAACAACTAGAGCTGAAACCCATTCTGCTGCATCTATGCTCTCTCTGATGCCTTGATTTACTAGTTTCTTCAATTCTAGTTTGACCTCTTCCCTCATCGACAAAGGAATACTGTGCAGTTGCTGCGCTACTGGCTTGCAGTCGTTTTTCATTTTTATTTTGTGTACAAATCTGCATAGACAGCCGATTTCATCTCAAAATACTTCATTCACTACTTTCAATGGTGTTTCCTCAGCATTGGGATCTAATTTCACCTTGCGCTTCCTTTGATGTGTCCAGCTCAATAAGGGGGTATTGCCCTTCTTTGTCACGTAGACTTTTCCCTTGGCTTCCCTGTCTTTGAATCTCAGAGTGGCCGAAACCACCCAATTAACTCAATACATAACTCTCCACATGCTCTGGGATTAATATCAATCTCATTAAAAAAAATCACGTCCCAGTTTTTTGCATTTGCTTTTGGGCAATAGCGTATACTTGGCACCTAAATCAATCATCATGGAAGTTAATGTGTCGTCAACAAACACTGAGGCTTTAGGGCTGTCCATTTCTTCCTCATTTTCATCCCCCACCATAGATATGCATTCTTCGCCCTTTTCCTCTCTGTGGTCACTGCCGATCAAATTGGTGGACGGATTCTTGGTCCTGCAGAATCTTGAGAGATGACCTTTGCCTTTGCATATCCGGCAGATGATTTTCAAGGCTGGCCATTCTGGGTTGTCTGCCCAATGATTCGCGCTATCGCATCTGAAGCATGTCCTCAGACTGCTCCTCCTTCAGCTGCTTCTTCTCCTTATGCGAAAGGACATTCTGCCCCTCCTGTCATCACTCCATGTGGGTTTCTGCATCCTATCTACTGTTCTTCTTTTTACATATGTATTATCATTGACAGCCAGTATGGCGTCATTCACTTTGGATAAGGTTATAGGTTGTGGTATGACTTCTGTCTTTAAGTTTGTGTCCTTCATTCTGTCTTCTAATACGCATTTCTCTGTGTGCTGCACTTTTTTAGCTACTCTCAGAATAGTGTCTAATGGGGGGTCAGATTCTGACCATAATTTTTCTCTGACCTTCGCACTGTTGCACTCTAACATAAATTGATCCCTCAAGCATCCAATTGATTGTTAAACTTGCATGGTCTGGCTAATTTTCTCAGGCTTGTGATGTTCTGCTCCATGCTTTCACCTTCTTCTTATACTCTCTTTCCAAACTTATAGCACTCTAATATTGTACTCAACTTGTTTGCATAGTGTTTACTAATCTTTTTGGCAGCCCTTTCACATTCATTGAGGTCCTCATCCTCATTTTCTGGGAGGTCTGGTAAGTCTTCTGTAGAGGAGGAGTTGAATGCCTGTACCGGAAGTCCCACCCCCATTTTGCCTATATGTTTTGAACCTGACATTGTGACATGCGCAACGCTGATAATGGTGCCTATACCACGAAAAGCCTTTGAGACAAGGTATCCATTGAGAAAGCCCTATCTGATGTATCCTCAGAGAACTGACATTTAAACTGACATGTTTCTTCTGGAGGAAATCCCAGAAGGAAAATGAAGACGAGTGAAAGAGAAGATTGGTGACATCACACGAAGTAAAGGTGACGCACTGAGGAGAATAACCAAAGTAAAGGATGAATAGGCCCTATAGAATCTGATGATGAAGTAAAGAACTGAGAAGACTTACGCAGAATGAAGATTACACGTGCAGAGAGCACTGCAGAAAATGCAAGCCGTTTTATAACTGTACAGATGCTGTAACGCAAGTTGAACTAAGTCATCATAAAGGCTGGCTATACGTAGTGATCAGACTGCAGGGGGTGCCGCCATTAAATATATAGAATCTGGATATTCAACGTTGCAACTTTAGTAAGCCAGGACCCATGCAGAGAAAGGCTGAATGTCTGGAGCAGCAAGGAAAACAGCTGAAGATCGAGGAAGGATTGAGAAGGCTGTCTGGCCCAGTGTCAATGGGTTGGGGCAGCCAAGGACTGGTTATCTATCTTTGAAGATACATAGAACGTGAGAAGCAGAATGAGCCCTTGTTAAGGTGCGAAGAAAAGACACCATGTGTGGCAAGTTGTATTCATTTAATACAATTAAATACGAAGAAGGAGCTGAAGCACAGTCTCCTGTCACATGGGTTGGATGGAAATAGAAACTGGGCATTCAACACCAAGACTTGAAGATAAGAACGTGCTTGCACTCTCTTCTATTCTCAGGAGCAGTGATACTTTGCAAGGCTAAGTTCAAAGACAATTCAAATGGTAGAAGGCATAAGTGATGATAGATGTTGGGTTAATTGGGTGGGGAGACATAGTCAAGTCCACCCACTGTCACCGGGGCTACCAGCTTACGTGCTGCTAGCGAGTTGAATATTCCAGAAGGGTACAAGCGTGCCAACCAATTATAGAGGGACATATAACAAGGAGCCCTATAGTTTGAAGGCCAATGAGATGCGGTGTACTTAATAAATGTTGAAGATGACTTGCACTAGGACTGGGCATAAGTTGTCCACCTGATTATGGAGATCCAATCACAGTCCAATCCCTTATAGAAAGTATATCTAGATGTTCCCCTTAGTCCAATCACGATCCCAAGTAGGATTTCTTAGTTTGCTCCATAGTATGATGTCACGTATGACAAATTTTCATTATAAAAGTGTGGTTTTATGAAATGCGTTGAGTTGAGCGGAAGGAGACTATGCTGTATGACATCCGTTGATGTCCTTTGCAACTCCCTGTTTTAGACAATTGAGATTAAAAGAGAGTCTTTTTGCCACTTCCTAAGTCGGTCTTATTATTTGGTGTAAGAGTTATTCTGCATCCGCCTCCTTCGTACGATGCTTTACCTCAATTAAAAGAACCATAAAGGTTCACGTGGTAGCATGTCGAATGGTTGGGTAAAAAGACCCATCGACCTGTAAAACTCCAGCGTTTCAGATGATCTGGTGCCCTCTGCCATCTAGCCAGAAGATCACAGGTTTCCTGTGGAGAGCGGCCAAATATAAAACTTGCAAGAAAATCGAGACGGTGGGCAGGGTCCCTTTTTGACAAAATCCTTACCTGGTTTCCACAGGTGATTGCGGACAGAAGGCGAAAGTGGTCAATTGGAGGAGGGAACCGATACCGAAGGCTTCGAGCTGAACGAGCGAATGGTGAGTAGACTAAGGGGAATGGCAAACTGAGGGGATGGGATTGTGGTAATTTAGAAAAGTAACAGGAAAAGTAATGGGGAAATTATAAAAGTAACAAAGAGATTTTTTTAATGTGTAATAAGAGAGAGAAGAAAGCCCAGGATTCCTAATCCAAGAGGGTTTTTAGAAGAGGTTATCTCACACTCCAATCGGAGTAAATTAGGCTGCGTACAGGACAGGTCCGTATTAGGAGATAATCTAAACTGTGTGATCAGCATGTTATTAGGGGCTAGATGATGAGGATGAATACCATGGTTTAATGTAAAAGAGTCGACTAGTTTGTCTGTTTGTGTATTTTGTATTAAAAAAAGGGTGTAAAGGAGCTACACAAACAAGTTGTGTGGGAATTGAAATTAAGATAAGAAGCTATTACCTATCTAGGGCAATTGTCGGTGCTGACCTAGGGGTAGACTAAGATTATTGAAAATTAAGAGGTTTTGAGTGGCAAGTGTTGGAGCGCTCTCATATTGGTTGTTTTCATAAAAGTATTTGTGTAAACACTGGTAAATATTGACAGCCAATTGAGACTCGTCACAATGGGAGACATTACTTCTCTGATGCATTTATGTAAGACATTGCCAAAACATATGCCTAAACTCAAACAGTACAGTGCAGAATGGGTAAAGGGCACAGCAGATAAGATGTTCATGCCATGGCCACACAGGGGATCGCTGTCAAAATCGGTATTACAGCACATGACCACATATTTGCACGCTGCGTACACTGGGAAGAAATTGGAGAAGAGGTTCGCTATTTTAGAGCTTTGGAAAATGTACCAGGAAGAGAGCGAGGATCCACCACCTGAGGAATGGATGCTTAACCAGTGCAGGGAGCAATGCGTTGAGCCTTCTCCCCTTACCTCGCCGGAAGTAAACGGCGATAGTACGGAAGACATAGGATTGTATCCGTTAAAGGAACTAAAAGCGGTGACAGGGTATAGTAATCCGATAAATGAACCACCTGCCTATCGCAGTGACGATTGTCCAGAAGAGACCAAAAGAAAGGAGAAGATCTTTAAGATGCTGTAGAACAAGGAGGAGAAAAGTGAGCAATTGAATGCATCAACAGACATAGAACGAGAGATTGAGAGATGGAAAGGAGAGAAGGATAAAACTGACGAGGTAGCGCTCATACAGAACGAATGGATGGGAGGACACATATTACTCAAGCTAGATGGGAAAAGTATTGAGGAAGTCAGGCAAAGAGAGGATCAAGGCGAACAGGATAGAAAAGACAGGGAAAAAGAAAAAAGATTAAAGGAGGGTGAACACGCCTTAGGCATCACATATAGTAATTATGCTGATGACACACAGGTCATCATCCCCTTGACCGGTGACTATGAGGCTGACATAGCTACCCTCAAGTCCATATACTCAACCATCCAAACCTGGATGGCAGAAAACCGGTCAGACCTGAATGGGGAAAAAATGAACTTCTGCTTCTGGGTTCACCTGCCACCCTTAGGAAACTTGACAAACAATAACGCTCATTCACACTTGACCATACTCCAATCCCTGTATCGCAAGCTGTCAAGACCTTGGGTTCCATCTCGACTCTGACCTCTCCATGAATCAGCAAGTTAATGCCATTGCATTGACCTTAGTCTACCATTCCAAATTGCTCAATGCAGTCAGACCCTTCTTGTCGGAACAGAACTGCCTCACAATTGCAAGAGCAATAATTGGGTCTCGGCTGGACTACTGTAATGCCCTCTATATAGGAACATCAGAAAAAAAACCTTTCTAAACTACAGACCGTCCAGAATAATGCCCTAAGGGCTGCCATTGTATCTCTAAGAGGCAGCATATCTCTGAAACTAGGAGGCAGGTCCATTGGCTCCCCATTAAAGAAAGGATAGTCTTCAAAACTCATGCACTAATGCACACATGCATTTACAACCTGGCACTTTTATACCTGTCCCAAAGAGTTGTCAATCCCACGCAAGATAGACTCACAAGATCTGCCTACACCAACAGGATCTCTATTCCCAAAACACAGAGGCTGCGGGCAGGTGGGTGCAGTTTTCCGGTCCTGGCAACAACTCACTGCAACGCTCTGCCACCCCACATGAGGAGTATTGAATCGCATCTAGCCTTCAGGAAAGCATTGAAAACCAGGCTGTTTTTCTAAATAGCCTTAGGCACCATGACCTTAGGTCTATCCACTTCTGACTGTGTGAGTGGCAAGCTTAATGTAACCATGACCAAAATAACCTGCGTCAAAGTAACATAATGTAATGACCTTGGACTGTATCAAAGTAACGTGAACGTAACTACCTTGAATTGTTGGCAAGCTCACTGTAACCATGAGCAAAGTAACCTGATTGTAACTAAGACGTTATTATGCAACAGTGCCTCGATGCCCTTGGGCTGTTAGTGCACTTTACAAATCCAAATAAACTCTAAAGAAAGAGCAGACAGCGGCGGGAAAAGATGTATCAGGAAGGGCAGCAACAGAAGGAAGAAAGTGCATATAAGCAAAGAAGGTATGGGATACAAGAATACAGAGACGAAAGGAAGAAGAACGAAGAGCAGGGGTAAGAAGGGAGAAGAGAAGACAAGAGGAGGAAAAAGTTCGATGGGAAGCGAGAAAGCGAAGAGAATTAGACCAAGAATTGGAACGAAAAGGGAGACAGCGGGAGCACTATATTGACCGCATTCAAAAGGAACTAATGGAACCAAGTCCAGTAATACAATGGGGCAATATATAAGAGTTCCTCCCATTACAGGGAGCGACGCCAGGACCATGCAGAGTAGCTCTAGAGGAGAATTTTGATATAGGAAGTATCAGAGATAGGTTCGATAAGGCCTATCAAGACTTAAGAGAAGGTAGAAAATCAGGAAGCCGAGGGAAGGGAGATCAATCCCTGGTCTTCCAATTACAAAGCGAATAAAGTGATTCATTCAGCCTTAATATAGAGCCTTATCCTTAGACAGATTGACCTTAGATAAGGTGGGAGGGGATGCAAATCATACCAGTTGGACACTAGACATGTCAGACGAAGAGAGGTAATGCTTCCGTGGGGAAGAAGGAGGAGGTGCATGTGCCCCGAGGGAAGCTGCAGGCAGACAAGGAAGTGAGATGGTCTGATTTAGAGCAACCTAAATATAGGATCCCAGATCCTGTAGCGTATCTAGAAAGAGGGAAAAGAGCTGATGATATTTGGATGAGAGTAGGTCATTCAAGTGTTACGGCACAAAATACAGTGCACAATGGAGGGCCATTTAATAACTGTAGAGCAGATGTCTGGAGAGCTCTCAGGGTGCAGTATCCTAACACATCAGACGTGGGAGCAATTATGTTGCATAAGTTGAAAGAGGATGAGGATCTGCTTGCTTACATTTAGGACATTCCGGAATGCTGGACTCTTGAAACACAAGAACAGTGGGAAAAAACATTGGCAGTATTTTACCACATTTTATGTCAAAGGTTGCCCGAGCAGGAAACTCAAGAAGCTAGTGGGAATGAAAACGAAGCCATGGGCAGAAATACAGTTGACTATAGTGCATCACTGTCGGCTGTTACAGGACAAGAAAACAGAAAGAGAGAAGATGCTAGAAAACTTGAGGAAGCCAACTTAGTTCAGAAAGAATTGACAAAATATGCCATACAAGGGGAGGTATTGACAAGTGGAGAAGGACTGGGAATACAGCAAGTAGTGGGTATATCACTGGCGAATAATCAGCGCCTGATGGACCAAGGAGGGAATGGGTTTATACCAAGAGGCAGAGGAATGGGCTATAGAGGAAGTGGTGGTTTTCCGAATGATCAAGGCGGGTTTTAGAACACACAGAATGATAATCTAAATGCGCAAGGAGGATTTAATCAAGGGGGACTAGTCAGAAGGGGGGCTCGTCCTATATGTTGGACATGTGGGGATGACAGGGCACATTGTGCGCACCTGTGGAAGCCAAGGGTATGTACAGAATGGCCAATTCTCAAGAAGGTGGACAGCTTATCCTCCAGCATATATCTCACAAGTTTGGGAAGGATTCACTCAAGATCAGGCAGTCTTTCAGACACAAGCGCCTGTCGGGGTGATCTCCCGTGGGCCCAGAGCCGTCAGTGGACCTCCGCGTCTGGGGAGGCCCCAACTCCTCCGGCGTCCCAAAAGGAGTATGAGGCACACACAAGAGCAAAGTAATTACTGCTGTTTATTATAGTAATGGCAGGGATTGTTCTCCGCCCATATGCACCCGGGGAGACGCTCTCGTTCTTAGTGGGGCTTGCAGGCCCTTTTTACCATAGTATGACACGCTGCTCGCGTCACCTGGGAAAACCCATCACAAAACCTATCACCACGTGGATAAGGACAGGTCAGGTGGCACACTTGGGTTGTCCCTAACACTTGCTACAATAATTTGACTACATGGGGACCCTTGGTGATTGGCTAACTGAAATGGCGTCAGTGAGGAGCCCCTCCTACTCTGATTGGTTCCCTCGTGAGCCCCCAAGCCTGGGACCATCGCTGTTCCCAGCCCGCGAGGTACCTGGTGTTGGCAACATTGTGCAACTATGTGTTAGTGGCGGACAATGGACAGGTCTTTGCTAGTGGCTGATGATCACGCCTTTCCCATCGGTGTAGGTGTCCAGCTTGTTGCTTCGTTGTTACAACCTGTGTCCTTGATGTGGGACCCCAGCGACTTTCTGTCTCGCGAGCTTGGCATCTTGTCAGTTTGGCCTGGTCACGTGTGTAGAGACCGTAGCTGGAGCAGAATTATGAGCATTTTTTATTTGTTTTTTGGCCCAGAGGGGCGCTTGGCGGTGGCAGGTGTGACATTGGCACTGAGAGCTCGGCATGTGGGTTGCAACATTGCGGCCTTGGCAGTGGGCTCTCACTGGGACTCGTTCTGCATGGTCAGCGCATTGCTTTTCCGTCTCGAGAAGGCTTTTCATCTTAGAGACTCTGGCCTGAGGGCTCTTGCTTGTGGCCTACTCGGGCCTAGTTTTCTGGGAGGCAATGTATAATTACTAACATGGGTGCCGCAGGGCGACAGAGTGTCACAAGTAATAGTGTAGATATATATATATATATATATATATATATATATATATATATATATATATATATATATATAATGGCATCTCTATGAAGGTAGGGTAGCATGAAGCGTCTGCAAGCATATACATGAGCTCTTCAGGCATCTTGCGTTTTCTGCGGTGCTGTAGGAGGCTTATGTGAAAAATAACAACGATGTATGTCCGTGAGTGTGTCAGTCCGTTATGTCATAGCACTGAGTATGTTCTTCGTGTAGGTTGGTGTGTGAGTGACCAGTGTGCATGGTGGCACGTGTGTTCTTGATGTTGGCTATGTTGTCATGGCATCTCTAACAATGTTGATGCTTGTGGCTGTTGTTTTAGTTGATCTGGTCCATGTCGCAGGCGTCGGCTTGGCCAGGGCATGGTAGTGGGCATGCTCCTTGTGCATGTGGGCCACGAACACATGGTACCTTGTCGTCAGGTAACGAGGTGAGCGGGTCAAACTCCTCTCGCGGGGGGTGCTCGGGCCGTGATGCTCTAGGCCAGGGTCTGGATGAGAATGGGGGAAGGGTGTTTTCCCATTTTCCCACTTCAGTCCCCCCTCTGGTTGACTTGTCGAACACATAATTATCCGCTCTCTTGTCTCCGCGTTGTCTCCATATCTTTGTTATCCCTCCTAAGTGTCCATACTGGTTCACATGATCTTCAAACGACCAGTACATATAGACACATCCACCACCGGGTTTGCAGTAGACTCACTTCCTAACATAGCTCTTCGGGTTCTTTGGGTTTTCTACCTTCACTGATGATGGATGTGAATCCTTTGCCTAAAATTTGCTAGCGAATCTTTCCCTTTCCTTTATTATTATATCTGTGTGTCTGTCGTCTTCTGCTGGCATTAAGGCGTGCATGCCGATCATTTCTATCATTTCATCAGTCGTCCGTGCTGTCCGAGCTCTCCACAACCTTAATCCTAAAATGGCAGCCATACCCAGTATTATGCACCCAGCTATTATTTTAAGGCCATCTGACAACCATGATGGCATCCACGACCACAAGTAGGAAAACCAGCTGCCATCCTTCTTCACTCCTTTGGATTCTTCTTCCATCTTGGCGTGCATCTTGGCAAGTTGTGATACTGCCTCGGTGAGGGTGCCATTATCTGAGTCATTAGCATGTTTGAATGTGCAACATGATTTTCCAATTTTTGCACAAACTCCTCCTTCCATTGCAGTAAGGAGATCCAACACATATCTATTCTGTAGTGCTACCATTCGTACTGCCCTCAATTCTTCTTTTATTGCATTAAATCCATTGACGGTGGAGTTTATTGTCATCATTAGCTCCCATCTTGTTATTTGGAGCCATTTTGCATTTGCACACGCCTGCAGTCCTGGATGTATTATTGATGAGAAGAACATTGCCGCTCTGCTGAACAGTCTGTGTCCTGGTGGAATGTCGCTGAGAGCTGTTTCGGATCTTCCCCACTGGTAGTTTCCCGTCAGTGGCCCTTCTTGTCTTTTTACTCTAGACAACGGGCCTCATTACAAGTACTCCGGTCCGGAATTAACACTGCCGGTAAAACCATACCGGCACCGTTTCCATGTCCGCCCAATCATGACCCGCGGCCCCGGTAATAGCACCACCACCCTAAACCGCCACTGCGGAAAAAGGGGTCCCGTTAAGTCCGTCTGCACGGAAACCTCTCAGTTACCGTCAACACGAAACACCGTGAGCATCACAACTAGCGCGGACACGGAAATACCGGCAAAAAAATGGCGTAAATACTGTGATCACGGTGGCGGAACCGCCGCCACCGCGAACATGGCGTTATACACTGCCTGCTGAACTGAATCAGGGCACAGGTGCACCAAATCAGCCCAGCTGGACCTAGCATGCCACTGGGAGCCTACAAAAGGGCCACACCCAGCCCAACACAACACAAAACCATGCAGGCAGCAGGTCTAGTAGCACTGGGACTGGGCCTACTCAACCAACAGGCAGCACTGCACATTGTGGCAGTAATGGCGCAGAGGAGGAGGCAGAGGAGGCGCAGGCGGCAACCAGCCAACCCTGCAGCTATGGCAAACCCCATTGCCCAGCCAGCCTGACCCCGCCACCAGCCAGCAATACCACGCATCCGGGCCTCACCCTGGAACCTCACCCCAGGACAGATCCACACACTATACCGGCTGGACCGTGCAACAATCCTGCACATCACTGCCATGATAGAGGACAACATCAACAGCCTAATTGACACCCCCACCGCCACCCCCCCCTCTTGAAGGTTGTCTCAGTACTGCATTTCCTTGGCACTGGCACCTATCAACACACGGTCGGTGAGCTGCACGGCATATCACAACCCTGTTTCTCCAAAATCCTGGTACAGGTACTGGATGCCCTGTTGCGCCATGTGTCGGAACACATAGCCCTACCCCGCACCCTCCCAGAGGTCATTGCCACCAAGTTGGCCTTCCATGCCATAGCAGGCATGCCAAATTGCATAGGCGCAGTTGACTGCACCCACGTTGAGCTGACAGTACCACGTGCAATTGAGGCGGTGTTCCGCAATAAGAAACAGTATCACTCTTTGAATGTCCAGATGGTTTGTGATGCCATGCAACTGATTACACACTGCTGCGCACGTTTCCCAGGCTCATCACATGACTCAATGGTACTGCGGAATTCCACGTTGCCACGGTACATGGAACGCTATGCCGGACAAAGCACATGGCTATTGGGTGAGTACAGCTGACGATGCTACAACCCTGTCGAAGTGGTGTGTGTGTGTGTCCAGGCCAATGAGCATTGTGAGTGTGCCGCTGTGATTGCACATGCATCACCCCCTTCCATCTACCAAATACACAGCGGATGCCAAACATCATGAAGGAAGACATGACAGGGCACCACAATGTGCCCGTGCACACGTTGGCACAGCCAATCCCGTCACTGTCCCATGAACCTTGTGCTACTGCAGACACCCACCCTCAATTGAAACACTGCCTCAAAAGGCACGAGAGGCGTGTAAATGAGACGACGTGTATTTACTACTTCCGTACAGTGGAGTCACTCTGCCATGTGTGGACAGCACTGCACCGTGACATGCACACAATCAAATGTCACCCGCAGGGTACAGTAAACATGCAAGTTAATGTGTAGGCCCATATCCAGTTAACGACATACATCGTGATGCCAAAAACATACCTCCATACACTGCATGGTACATATGCATGAATGAATGATGATACAAGAATGCACAGCAGCAGATGAGGACATGATGCTACAAACACTGACATGTTCCCCCATCTACATCCCATGTAGGTGATGCGGGATATGCACTCACACCATGGATGATGACACCTGTACGGAGACCAAGGAACAGGCATGAAGAGGCATACAATAGGTCACATATCCGCACACGTGGAATGATTGAGAGGACTTTTGGACTGCTGAAGGCCCGTTTCCGCTGTCTGAGCAGATCTGGGGGATCACTGCTGTACAGCCCAGTGAAGACGGGTAAAATCACGCTCGTATGTGCCATGCTGCACAATATATGCCTGCGCAGGAACATCCCAATGCCACCAGACGCAGATGGGGATGGGGATGGGGATGGAGATGGGGATGGGATGGCACCGCCTCCCCCTGGGGGTCCACATGATGGCCAGAGAGCACGGGATGCCCTGATTCGCATTTACTTTTGAGTCACAGCACATTCAAAGAAATGCACGAACATGGTGACGACAATGAATTAATAGTTGCACTGCAAAATAAATGATCAATGTCCACACATGTATGTCTTGATTCAAAATGGTGATGTATTGATGTAATAACAACAGGGAAGGAGGTGCACTGGTTAGGGAAGCTGTACACCCGGGGCCACCCACCACCCAAACGTGCCCACCCCCACCCAGACCCCATTGTTCAAACCCCCAAAACTACCTACCCCACCACCCAAACGTGCCCACCCCCACCCAGACCCCATTGTTCAAACCCCCAAAACTACCTACCCCACCACCCAAACGTGCCCACCCCCACCAAGACCCCATTGTTCAAACCCCCAAAACTACCTACCCCACCACCCAAACATGCCCACCCCTCTCACACCCTTGTAGTCCACATGTGTCCTGCACTGCCCCACACACATGCCATCACTTCCGTGTGCGCTTCTGTGCCTGTGCAACCTTGCCTGAAGGACCCTTTAGCCTACTCGAGCGCCTCCTTGGACTGGCAGTAGTGGAGCTGGATGGGGTGGTTGTGTTTGATTGGGCAGAATCTGGGATTGAGGGCATCTGTGCCAGATTTGCCTGTTGGCCAACCAACATGGCCTCTACAAGCCTGGAGGTGTGGTCGTTGCCCTCCCGCACATGGCGTGCAAGTGTCACTATAGTGCTCGCAAAGCGTCCGATGGACCTCGACAGGCGACGCACTGAGGCGCTGTAGCTCTCCCTCTGCAGCCTGGATTCCTCTAGCTGCCTCTCCACCAGCTGGGTGAGGGTAGCCTGCTGGTCCTCCATCCGCTGCATGCGGGCATTCAGTTCGGCCATGGATGGGGTGGGCGACCTCATGGGACTCCCAAGTGATGTGGGGCTGAACTCCAGCTCATGGAAGGAGCCCAGGTCTTCCAATGTGGGCAAAATAACACCATAGATCCCTTACTGCTATGTATCAAAATCAACATGATTAAATTGTTCAAAAAAGTACCAAACTCTGGTATCATGCATTTTTATGAAATTCTCTGAAAACAAAAAGGGCAAATTTCTAGAAAATTATTTGAAATGTTTATTATTTAGACAAAGAAAATCCTAATGAGCATAAAGGTTGTAATAACAAAGAAGTATAACAGAAATTGTTGAAACACTCACAGTTGTAATTCACAATTTTGTTTAAAGAACAGAAAACAATCAATTATTCTTTTTATGAGAAACAGAAAAAAATATTTTTTAAAATAGGTTCTTCTTTGTTCTAAAGTCACAAAGAAGAAATAAAAAAGGAATGGAGTACTAGTGGAGAGAAGATATATGGACGGTTCTTAAGGTAAAAAGTTCTTCCTTCTCTACACAGAACAACCGTATCCTCTAAAACTCTAACTCCAATATTCCTAATGACAGGTCTGCCTACGTGTAGGTGTCAAAAAAATATTTCAAGAAAAATCAAGGTTGACATCATCACAACAACGTTTCGGCTGAAATGCCGCCTGTCTGGCCATAGTTTCTTTACATAGTTGAAAGTTGCCTTCCTCAGGGCGAAAGAACCTCACAACAGTTTAACCCTGTGGGGAAGCAGACATGAAAGAAAATGGAATTAAATTTAAAAGCATAATGGGAGCGAACTCCAAAATTTGAGTAAAGTTGCCCTTGTTGTTTAAAAGAGAATAAATTAGGAAATCAATTACCTCAATTTTGTAGGCTGTGGATAAGTTAGAAATACAGGCGTGAAAACGGGCTCAGGGGCCCACAACAGTAATGCCTGAAGAGCGGAACCAACAGGGCCCTTGGTGTAGCTGCATCGGGTCAGGACTCACATTGGAAAAAACCACAACTGAAATGGAAGGGGGAACTTATCAGAATAAAAGTGAAGAAAAGTACAAATAGAGGTTATCCAAATGGGGAGAGGAGTGTGGAGGTATGTACTCACATGTGGATTAAATCCTGTAACTAGATAGCATGCACAGTTGAAAGGTGCAGTCTGTGAAGTATATAGTGCGGAGAGCACATGCGTCGGGTAGCCTAGTGTGGTCCCATATCACTGGCATAAAAGGTGTACAGCCTCTGAAAAATAGAAAATGATGAATAGTGTTAGAAGAATGGACAGATGTATACTGTAAACACTAAACTGTGTTTAAGAAAGAACCCACGAGAAATCGTGTTAGAAGAATGGACGGATATATGCAGTAAATACTAAACTGTGTTTAGGAAAGAACCCACGAGAAAATCGCGTCTTACCTATAACGACTTGACCAAAGTATAATGCAGATGTACGAGGGGAACAGCCTTTCTTGAAACCCTCTCGCAACACTCTGCAAAGCGAGCACGAATGTTCATATAGCCTAAAGAGGGCAGGAGGCCTAACTCGCCATTTCATTGGGCCTAAAAACAAGATGTGTGGATAGGCTGAGAGCTGCCCCACCTGCATGTCACTCACTTGGGTGGATACAAAAGGGCGCCATGACAGCGGCCTCTGTAACGTCAACTAAGAGAAGCTGCCGCGCCGGAAAGCAGACAGAAGCCTGCGGAGAAGCGTCCGGCTGGGGAGCAGAACACATGCTGCTGGAAGGAGGCAGCCGCCCGCAAGGCAAAACCCAGGTGTGGGATGGAAGCCGAAACATGTTAAATTGGACTGAAATCCTCATTAAGTCCATTGATGTGAGTGGATAAACGATGGATCCATCGAGCCTCCTTCTGTAGGAGGCAGTGGGTTATGTTGGGCGTATTTTTGACCACATCCAGAATCCACCATAATATGTCATTAGCAGAGTGCTGTAGCTCAATGTAGTGACTTACTAGGGGTGCGGTAAGTGTTTTACACCTGATTCTAGATCGATGTTCTGATATTCTAATATGTACCGGTCGTGAAGTTTGACCAACATACCGAAGGCCACACGGGCATTGGATGCAGTATACCACATGTGCGGTTTTGCAGTTTGTCATAGTGGTAAATGTCCATGTTTTTGGCCCAATTTTGAACTCCTTCATTTTCCTGGTGAATTGACAGACAGAGCAAGATCCACAAGGGAAATGCCCTGTGGTGGTCCTCAGGTCCCACAGTCCTATTCTGGGGGCGGCTTTCTTAAGGGAAGAGTGCACAAGTTTGTCACGAATATTGCTGCCCCTCTTGAAAGCAAAGCGGGGAGGAGGTGTGTCTGGCAGATTTATTTTGACAATGGGCCAGTATTTCGAGATGAGTTTTTTAATCTCGAAGGTCTGAGGCCCATGGGTCAATACACATGTCATCTGTGAATTGTTCTTATCCAGTACTGAATTGGAATTTTGTTTGGGCGTGAGCAAATTGTCACGGTCAGTAAACCGAGCCCTTTTGTACGCTTGTGTGATCAATCGTTTAGGATAACCTCTGTCTCTAAGGCGACTACTAAGCTTATCTGCTTGTTCATAATAATCAAATAACTCGGAACAGTTTCGCCGGATCCGGAGAAACTGGCCATAGGGTAGATTATCCCTAATATGCCGAGGGTGATTGCTGGAGTAATGTAGGAGAGTATTACGGGCTGTGGTTTTACGGAAAAGCGAACACTTCAATTTTCCAAAATCATCTTTAATTATTAAGTCTAGAAAAGGGATCTGAATATTGCTAGACTCCATGGTGAACTTGATATTAGGATCAACGTTATTCAACCAATCAAAGAAGAGTATTAGCTCGGCTTTGGTGCCTGTCCAAATAAATATGATGTCATCGATATATCTCTTCCATTTGGTTATAGAATAGCGGAAGGGATTGGTGGAAGATAGAATGTGACGAGTTTCAAATTTGAACATAAAGAGAATCGCTATGTGGGCATCTCCCCCTGTGGCCCCGTTTCCGAGTGCTCTTGCGGGCCACTGTTATCACTGCAGGCCGCCCCCTCTGCAGTGCTGCTGCCTTCGGTGTTGTGTTGGGTGGCCATGATAGGTTCCCGTGGCACCTGTCTAGACCCAGGCAGTGTGGAGACGGTGGGGATGTCGGTGGTGGGCCGCACATCAGTAGTGGCTGGTAATGTGGCCAGAGGTGCAGAACTGCCAGCAGCATCCTCCTGTGTGGTGGCGGTGGCTTGTGTACTTGCCGGTGCAGATTGGCTGGCCTGTTGTGCAGTATCACTGTCACTTGAAACGGCTGTGGGGACACAAAGGGCATGCAATTAGTGTTGTTGTGGTGGCAGATGGGTGCATCACATGCGTCATTAAAATTGTACGTTAAACAGTGTTAGTCACATGCATCTGATTGCTGGTGTATGCATTATGTGATATTGGTTGCCATACGGATCATGATGGGCCCTTTGGTCCACACATGCACTGCCTGGGGGGGGGGTTGTTAATGGGTCCTTTGGCCCACACATGCACTGCCTGGGGGGGTTGTTAATGGGTCCTTTGGCCCACACATGCACTGCCTGGGGGGGTTGTTAATGGGTCCTTTGGCCCACACATGCACTGCCTGGGGGGGGTTGTTTATGGGTCCTTTGGCCCACACATGCACTGCCAGGGGGGGGGTTGTTAATGGGTCCTTTGGCCCACACATGCACTGCCTGGGGGGGGTTGTTAATGGGTCATTTGGCCCAGTACTCACAACTGCATATTTTCATGTGGCATTCATGTTTGGGCACTTACCGGCATCTGCAGGTGGGCTCACTCCTGCCTCAGCCTCCCCGATCCCATGGATTCCCTCTAGGTGGAGGACGCTGTTGCAACGCTCCTCCCATGCTTGCAGCCTCAGTTGGGAAGGGGGTCCTCCGCCTGTCCCACTGCTGCGTTGGCGGTGCGTGGAAATGAAGTTGCGTACCCTCAGCCTCAGGTCGTCCCACCGCTTGTGGCAGTCCTTCACGCTCCTCGCTGTCACGCCCACAGCGGTGCACTTGCGTGCAGTTTCGGCCCACACCTCCTTCCTCCGCTGCTGTGTGGCACGCCGTTGGTCGGCGCTGAACAGCATCTCCGCATTGTCCACAATGTGCTCCACCAAGACGGTTAGCTCCGCCTCGCTGAAGCGCTGTTTGCGCTGCCTCTGAGCAGGAATCCTGGCAGACATGCTGGTGGTCCCTTTTGGCTTCTCAGAGTTAGGATTGTGCTTGTGCTGGCTCTGGATGGCAATGGATTGTGCTTTTATATGATGGCCGCCTCTCTGTTTCCTGTTTTGGCGATCATGGTATTTCCTGTTCCGTGGCGGCGGAGGCGGACACGGGTTTTGCGCCACTTGTGGCTGTGTTATTTCCATTTCCGTGGGGTTTTCCGTGACGGTGGTAACAACGTTTCCGAGTCCGTGTGGTGCGCGCGACCGACAGCGTGTAATCGGACAGTTTTTCCGCAACCTTGCGGACACGGAAACATTTTTACCGCTGTCACGGATTTTGCACGGTCCCGGACTGGCAGGTTGTAATGAGGCCCAATATATTTGTGCCATTATTTTCCTTCCCTTCTTCAATCGTCACAGATCTTTTCCTCCTTTTATTCCCCTTATCCATCTTAGGGAAGTTCGCCAAGTTCACATCTTTCTGTGGTACCACTAGGGATGGTACATTTATGTGTACCATGGTGCATAGTCCGTTCCAAGATGGCGGCAAGCTGTGGTATGCCTTATCTCTGCAGGCCCAATAGTGGTCCATTAAAACCGCTGTACCGGCACCCTCCTTAGTTATGGTCACTATCCTTTTGCAGTTGCTGTTCCTTCCGACATGTACGTCTCCGCTGTGTTGATAACATAGTGTCGGTGCAGTTAGTGGAAGTATTGATACCGGGTCTTCGTCCTTCTCTAACCAGGTCACCAGTCCGGCTGTCTTAATCCATCCATTGAAACACTTGTTGTTTTATTCCTCTATTTTTGCTATATTTGGTTTTGTCAGTGTTACCATTTCACTCCTCACAACCCCGTCTGTCCATCCTTCCTTCGTGTATACTTTCCCATATATTAGCAGCAGAGGTCTTTCCAGCACCCCATCACTCCGGCAACTTCACTTGCGTGCCATTCACATGGTAGGTAATTCAGCGTTACTTCCTTCGTCTCTCCTTTGTCTGGCCCATCCGTCACGTACTGGAGTCCTTCTGTTAGCTGCCAGTAGTTATTGTACATGTGGAGTGTCTTGATGAAGTTATTTTCATACGGATATGTGTCTCTCGTCTTCCACTTTATTATTGCCATCCTCCCTTTGAAACGTCCTTTTGTTTGGAACAGGGCCAAGTATATCAGGCATTCTACTGATGTTGCTGATACTTCAGTAGCCACAAATGTTCTGGAGGTGCTCATGGCATATGGGATCAGTGAGCACACATAGCAGTTGTCCTTAGTTGTCCCCTTACCAATTTTGGACATGTGTTGATACCACATGTTGTTTGAGACATGTGCAGAATCTGTAAGATATGTGTCAACCCCATTATTATCAACATATGTGCTACGTTTAATCCTCCCCCTCTTAATCTTGTTCTGCTCGTACCACCTGACACCGTACCTGTTGCAGCTGTGATAGGGGGTTCAATAGTAGGGGGTGCAGCCAATACATGAGAAGCAGAGTGTGCCTGCCAGACAGTGGCAGTAAGGAGACCAGTGATAAACAACAAACCTATAATTTTTAATACAATAGCTAATATCACCAGCATTTTCCTCTTACCTTTGCTGCGGTCCTGCAGCTTATTATTGATGATATAGGTGCCCGCCTGAAAATTTCTGAAAATAGGCGTTAGTTTTGTTAGTTCTGTTTATTCAAGCTCTCCCTATCAAATAATCGTTTAATGTCCAAGCAAAAAGCTGCTCCCACGCATATCTTATCGACCTATCTCTTTGGGCTGGTAAATATTCATGGAGATATGGGAATGATTGCTCTATGGCCAGAAAGAACATGTTGTAATACACGCATATTTTTCTCTTCTTTAAATATTTTGGTCTTTTTATAACATATACAAATTGGTGTGACAGTGCTTTGGGTGTGTCGTCATCTGTGGGCAGCATTTACCCCTGGGCAAAACGCAATGTAAGTTGCTTCACTTTTCTTTGTACGTAAACAGTTGTACGCAGTACCTGCATGTGCAAGACAAAAAGAGAATGAAAACATGCACGTGTCTACAAGTGTGGTGCGATATGACAGTTTGTTAGACAATGTCCTTTTATTGCGGTAGTGGCAGGGGCGGGCTGGACGGGGCAGTGTTTTGTTTTGTATGCTCTGTGATCTCGTGACCATGGGGTGGGCTATGGGCGATTGTCCATTTGAGTCGTTAGGGGTGTCTGGGGTTTGAGAGGGGTCAGGAGCTGTGTCACTGTTGTCTTTTGTTGCTGTTGCTGCTGCGTTGTCTTCCGTTGCTGTTGCTGCTGCGTTGGCTCTGTCGTCGACGCAAGGGCGGGTCAGATCTTTATAGGGGTTGATGTCGTGCAGGTGAGTCCAGACCTGTTTACCCCATAGCTTCACTGCTCTAGTAGTTACTTTCTCAACCTGGTGGGGCCCAGTAAATCTTGGGCTATTCCACTTCCTATTGAAATTACGAAGGAGGATGTGATCTCCTTCTCTTACTGTCCACTGTGCTGCTTGTTCCTGTCCTTCACTTGTATTATTTTCTTGTTGGGTGGTCTTCGACCTGCCCCACGTCCTCTCGAGCTGTTGAGAGATAAAGGTGACACTAGTAATCAAGGAATTTATATATTTGTACATTTCATCACCAAAAACAGTTTGAACAGGGTAGCAATATGTTATGGCCCTTGACGGTGGTGTCAGTGGGAGGTGCATCTGGCGCCCGGTCACCTCGTGGGGTGTGAGGTGGTGATCCGACCCTGGCCTGTTTCTTAATTCAAATAGTGCTAAGGGGAGACAGTAGGGCCAGCTCTTCTTGGTAGATTGCTGGATCTTTGCTATATCTTCTTTTAGGAGGCCATTGAGGCGTTCACAAATGCCATTCGCTTGGGGGTGGTACGCACATGCAAACTTGTGCTTGATGCCAAGGAGAGCAGTTATGCGCTGAAACATTTCGTTGGCAAAGTGTGGGCCATTGTCTGACCGCAATACTTTGCTGGATCTTTGCTATCTCTTCTTTTAGGAGGCCATTGAGGCGTTCACAAATGCCATTCGCTTGGGGGTGGTACGCACATGCAAACTTGTGCTTGATGCCAAGGAGAGCAGTTATGCGCTGAAACATTTCGTTTGCGAAGTGTGGGCCATTGTCTGACCGCAATACTTTGTACATCCACCACCTTCGGAGCACCTCCCTCACCAGGAACTTTGCTGCTCTAAAGGCGTCTTCATGCGAGCATGACCCCGCTTCGATCCACCTTGAAAATGGGCATACTACTACAATCATGTATCTGTACCCTTGACATATGTTGATCATGTCAACGTAGTCAATGTGGAGGTGTAGGAAGGGTCCTTCCGGCCGGGGTATAATGCCTTTGATCACTTGCAGCGTGTGGCCAGCTGTAAACTTTTGGCAAGTGAGACAATTACTAATGTAATTTGCAACGTGTGAATTTAATTCGGCACAGAACCATCCCTCCTTAATTCATGCTGCAATCACCTCTTTTCCTGTGTGTGTGGGATGGTGTAGTTGGGCCAGGGCTGTTTTCAATAAGGCTAGGGGCATGACTATATTGCCTGTATTGTTTTGCCGCCATAATGCGTCTGGGGGGGACATTGTGCATCCCCTTTTGACCCATATTTCTTTCTCTGCCATGGGTGCTGCTGCCTGTATCTGCATTATTTCATTCTCAGGGATATGAGTGTCCCCATCCTTCATCAGCATCTGTCTTGCCATCCTCTCCCCTTATCTTTTTCTTTTTCTGGGGGGATCCAAATCTCCCTGTAGTACGCAGCATGTTTAGCATGTGCGTCTGCTGTTTCATTACCTTTTGAAATGTGATCATCTCTGTTTGTATGGGCCTGACACTTCACCAAGGCCACTTCTTTGGGGTCTTCTATTACTTCAATTATTTCAGCAAGTAGTAGGGCATGTTGCACTGGGGTGCCGTCTGCCCTTCTAAACTCTCTTCGCTGCCACTTAATTAATCCAGAATGCACAGTTGATGTGACGTATGCACTGTCAGAATATATAGTTACTCTTTTTTCATTGCTTTCTTTTAGTGCTAAAATTAGGGCGACTAACTCTGCTGCCTGGGCAGAGTAGTGTTGTGGTAGCTGGACACATTTCACTGGAACATATGTCCAATCCTCTGTCAATCTCACCACTGCTGCACCTGTTCTGCGGACCCCATCACTTTGGTCTATTGTTGAGGACCCATCAATGTACAATATTTCTCCCCCCTCTAGGGCGTTTTCCTGAACCTTTCTTGTGCTGGAGTATGTGTCGATAGCTTTTGTGCAGTCATATGCATAGTTGCCATCTTCCACTACCTCTGCTATGAACCTTGCTGAGTTCACACTGCTGCACGTTACAATTGTTAACCCAGGTCTGGATAAAATTACTTCATATCCTGATGCCCTTTGAGTGGTTTGTTGATTCTGGTTTGTTCAGAATGGCAAAAAGGGCATGCTCCACGTACAGTGTGGTTGGGCAGCCCATTGTTATTGATGATGACTTTTCTACCGCAAAGGCTGCGGCAGCCAGGCTCTGCTCGCACAGGAAGTGGCTTAACATTACAGGGCCCAGGTGCCCGCTGTAAAATGCTACTGGTTTGTGCCCCATGCTAGTTTTTTGTGTCAGTACTGCTCTCATCACTGTTGAGCTACAGTGTGAAAAGATGAACAATTGTTCTTCATAATTTGGGGTGGCTAGTACTGGTGCTGTGGATATGGCATGTTTTAGTTCCTGAAATGCCTCTGTCATTTCTGTGGTCCATCTCAACTTCTTTTCCCCTCTCTCTGCTTCTTTGAGGGCCTCAAGCAGATGTCCTGTGCATTAGCTGTAATCAAAAACCCAAGCCCTGCAGTAGTTGCACAGGCCCAAGAACTGCTGCAGTTCTCTCACTGTCTGTGGCTGCGGTGTGTTGGTTATGGCCTGTGCCCTTTGAGGTGCAATGTTTCTTCCATTTTGTGAAATGAGCTGACCTATGTAGAGCACTTGTTCTTGGCAGTACTGTAGCTTTTCCTTGTCTACCTTGTACCCTTTTGCTGCTAACACTGTGAGCATTTTGACAGGGTCTCTCCTGCACTACTCTTCTGTGGTGCTGCAGATGATTATGTCATTTACATACTGTAGCACTGTGCTCTCCATCTCAATGTTTCCCAAGTCCATTTGTATCACTCTGTAAAAGATGGATGGTGACTCACAATACCCCTCGAGTAACCTTGTGTGTTTCCATTTTGTGTTGCGGTATGTGAAACTTGTCAAATCCTGTGAGTCAGGGTGTAGAGGTATTGAGAAGAATGCATTTTTGAGGTCAATCACAGTAAATCGTGGTGCCTCTGTTGGTATCCCACACAGTATAGTGGCTGGGTTAGCCGCAATAGGGTATTCTGCCTCTACAATGTGGTTGAGGGGTTTTAGATCCTGGATGAAATGCCAAGACCCTCCCTTAGCTTTGTGCACAGGGTACACAGCAGTATTGGATGGGGACTCTGATGGTACCAGTATACCTCTTTCTATCAGTGCTGTTATTGTTTTATATATTCCTTCATCTGCCTCTTTTGATAGTGGGTATTGCTTCACTCTTGGCAATATGGCCCCTTTTTTCAACCTTATTTTCACACCTCCAATGCTCTTGATGCAGCCCACGTCATATGGACTGGTGGTCCATAGAGATGCAGGTACTTTCGCCATATCCTCCTCATAAAACGGCACTATTGTAGCTGCTGGTGCTTCTCGCACCAGTGCCATCCTCTGTGTTACATATCTGTATGTTACGGTCACCCAGATGTGGACGCTCATTTGAAACACCATCTCCCCCTCACTATTATCATCTGAGAAGAGCTCCTCATCAGATACCTGGGTTAGTCGGCACCCTTCTGCTAGAGCTATAACTGCCCTCCATGCCCTCCCTTCCCTGTCTTGGGCATGCACCGCGATGTAGTCCTGCGTTGCCACAATGCTCTCAATACTCAGTGGTATCCTTGTTCCTTGCTTCTCACTGGATGATGTTTCGGGTTGGAAAAGGTAAGCTACTGGCTTCCTCCAAACCTTCCCTTCAATTCCTGGCAGCCATGCTATTGCCATGTCTGTTCCATATTGGAATAGTTCTCCATCTATTGGTTCTGCTCTTGCTACTGTTTTGCCGCAATAAGCCTGTAATATTTGTCGTGCTGTGAGCATACTTATGCCTGGTGTAGAGCAAATTATTCCCTTGTCAGTAAAGGAGATAGTCATGTTCAGATTGCCCATGATGTCTCTAACTAGTATGTTCACTGGTGACTTTTTGAGTACAGCAGTGGTAGTGACATATCATAATCACCTACAGATAAGGAGATGTTATCTGTGAAGGGAACCAACCCTTGAGCCCCCAAAAATCCTTGAGTGTTCATAGCTTTGCCTGATAGTTGAAACTTTCCCTCTCTTATGCATGACCTAGTGGCCCCTGTGTCAACCAAGAAGGAACATTTTTTGTCACCTATCGTCACCTGTATGCGTGGTTCCTCCGCAGGGTTAGGTGTTACTGATAGGATGGGACTCATCAAAGACATCTGTGGGCTGTCCTATTGTGGGTATAGTGACTGTTCATTTCCTGTGTATGGGTTGTGACCTAGTATTGTCACCTTTCCAAGTTGTGTCTGAGCTACAGGTGTGTCAGTAGATGTTATTGCCAATTGTTGGCCAGTTTGGACCTATTGTTGCAGCTGTACACTTGGCTGTTGCTCTGTTTGTGCATGTGTTTGCATGTATGATTGTTGTTGCTGTTGTGTTTGCAGTGACTGTTGTTGTTGTTGTGGCATTTGTGTTTGTTGTGGTGGTAGTTGTTGCTGTATCTCCTGCTGTTGGTAAACCTGTTGTTACCCCATAGGCCCTTGCTGTCCCTGCTCCCCCCAGGCCGCCTGTGCTGGTCTCATCCTACAAGTGTGCGACATGTGTCCTACTATCCCACATATCCAACATGTCGGTGGTTCCCGTGCTTGCCATTGAAATCCCCCCATGTAGTCCCAATACCCCTGCTGTCCCTGTTGATTGTAACCTTGGAACCCTCCCTCTTGCTGGTGGGTGGGCCATATCCTCTCCCTCTCATTTGCCCGCCTCTCCCTCTGTAGTTGTTTGAGTACCCATTTCCCATTTGCATATAACCTCCCCCATTTGTTGTATAGATGTCGGGGGTGGAAGCATTTGCTGCGTCACTACTTGTGCTTGCTGTGGTGGTGCTACCTGTGGTTGTGTTGTGTCTTGTGTCACCATTGTCTGTGGCTGTGCAGGGCTGTTATCAGTGCTCCCTCCATGGCATATTTCAATAGCTTCTTCTGAACCAACTTTGCTTCCTCGGCCTTCCTATCCTCTTCCTTTTGTTTCATTTTTTCCTGCCACATCCTGCAATAGTGTACTATCGTTAGTTGTATTTCTGGCCATCCTTTAGCTTCCATTCCCACTAACTTCTTTAGCTGTCTCTGTACTTGCTCCGGGAGCCCTTGTACTAGTATGTGGTAAAACATTGCTAGTAATTTGTCTCACGGTTCCGTGTTTCCAAGCGCCACTTCTCCTGAATCTCCTGGATGTATTTAACAGGATCTTCATTCTCACGCATCTTTCGTGATGTGATAGCTCCTATGTCTGAAGTGTCTGGGAATTGTACTCTCAATGCTTGCCAAAGCGCATGTCTGCAATTGGCGAATGGTGCTCCATCATGTGCTGTGTCATGTATTGTCACCCCGGGGAATCCCGCCCTCTTCCATATGTCATCAGCAGCATCCCCCAGTATGGAAATTAGGAGGCCCTTCACATCTCCCATCGCTAATGTTTGCCCCACAGTGTGTTTTTCCATCTCATATATCCATTTCCCAGCTTCTGCACTTAGTGATGGGAGTCTACATTTTATATTTTCCTTGTCTGCATGCTTCCAAGGGATGTATTGTGGTCTCGTTCCTCCCCTCTCTAGTATTGGCATTAAATTGTACCCCCTCTCCTCTCCCTTCATTCTCCTGTGTGTTATGTCATTATATTCATAATTTTCCTCCATGTCTGGTAGCTCTTCAATGCTGTCAATGTTACAGGAGTTTCCCCTTTCACTTCCTATATCCCTCCTTTTTTGTGTCCTTCTGGTCCTATCATTGATGTGTTTGCTCTCTCTTCCTGCCTACGCCGTGGGAGGTCCCTTAGTCTGCCAACATAAGGGGTGTGCACGGGGGTTGGTGTCAGTGGGCATGGTGTTTGTGCGTGTGTTAGTGGCCGTGGCATTTTTTCTATTGTCTCCCTCATCTTTGTTTCTCCTGCGTTTGGTCCTCCCTGTCTCTCGTATGCCCATGGTGACTTGCAATTAGTGCGCGTTATGTATAGTTTGTCTAAACTCTCCCTATTTGCATCTCTTCCATTAGTGCTGGAACTCTCCTCTTCTTCGCTGCAAAACCCATCAGCCAATGTCAACCCCCACTCTGTGCGTTTTCCCCCTCTTGTCACTGGGCCTCATTACACGGACGGCAGTAAGGGTTAACGGTCACCGTTAATGGTACCGGTGACCGTTAACCCTTACCGCCTTACTACAAGCTCCTTTTGCGGGTTGGAGACTTTAATGCCTGCTTTTTGCAGGCGTTAAAAACCAACCCGCAAAGGGACCAGGGAGCTAATTACTGTACCGCAATTTGCGGTGCCGTAATTAGCACCTTCTCCATTCCCATTATGCCCTATTGGGCAAAAATGGGAATGGGGAAGGGCAATGGGGGAAGGGGGAATTACCGCCCCACCAACCTTGGAATAGGGCGGTAATTCCCCTTTCCTCCAAGGCGGTGCCGGTATTTTATCGGCATGGACCAAGGTGCTAATAGCACCTTGGTCCACCGCCGTCCGTGTAATGAGGCCCACTGTCTTTAGATCTATCAAGTCTATCTCTCTGTACTCACCTCTTCTACCCTCTGCTGCCTGTGTTGATGTTGATGCCATTTCCTTGTCCTGGCGTGTGTATTCCCTTGCTCCATTTTCCATCCTCCTATCTCCTCCCTCTTCTTTCTTCTTCTCCACAATTTCTCCTCCTATTTCCTCTCCTTTTCTTTTTAGTTCTTCCAATACTTCTGCACTCACCTTTGCTAATATCCTTTCCTCATCTTCTTTTCTCCCCTTTATTCCCCCTTCCCTCCTTAGTATGCTTCCTATTACCTTCCCTTCTTCATACTTCTGTGTGCTTTCAGCTATAATCCTCTTTTCCCACATACCCATTTCCCTATCGTTCTCTTCCTTCTCCTCCTCCTTCCTTCCCATCTCCCTTTGTTCTGCGCGTGCCATTCTTTCTGCTATTGCCCTAATGCGCTCGCCTTCCTTTTTCCGTTCTTCCGCCTTCAACTTCATCCTCGCCATCTCTTCCTTATGTGCTTTCTTTTCTTTCTGTCTCTTTCGTGTTTCTTCCTCGAACTGCCTAAGCAAGGCGCTTCTCACGTTCCTCAATTCCGTCAACCTTTCCTCCAGTATTGCTTCCTCTTCTTGTGACAGTCGCCCTTCTCTTTCTTCACTTACCTCTAACCCTGTCTGTGTGTTTTCGTTCTCTTCCTAATTTACGTGTTTCACTGCGTCCTCTTCTTCCTTTGTTAATGTTCCTCGGAGCGTCAAAAGCACCTGTGCTGCTATCCACTCCTCTGGCCCTACGTTTGCAAACCTCCCTAATGGCCTCCTGTCATCCCCCTTCCCTACCTGCGTAGTTGTTGAATCTACCGTACCTATCTCCCCCGTCCTCTGTTGACAATCATCTGGGGGTGCGTATGGCGGGGGCTGTATGCAGGGTTGGAGTATCCTTCAGCAGCCGTTAATTGTTGTCTAGCCGCTTCTCTAAGTTCTGTTAGTGGGTACAACCCCCCGTCCTCCTTCTTCACTACCTTAACCACTTGCGCTCCTTCTGCCCCTTCTTGCTTGACCTTCGCCTCTGCTACCGCAAATGATCCTTCCGCCTCTTCTTCACTTCCTTCAGGGCTCGGCGCATTTTTGTTTTTCTTACCCCCGACCCCTTCTTTCTTTTCCTCTTCCTTTACCTGGTTTTCCCCCCTTATCCCCTTCTCCTCTTTTACCCCCTGAACTGTGTACATACCTGTGTCCCCAGGTCTAGTTCCCTGGAACATCTTTGAGAGGTCAAAAACCTCTAAATGGTTTGCTAATTTGTTCCCCTTGTAGGTATTGTGAATGTATGTTAACAAACTATGTTGTGTATACATATCGAAGCTGCTGTTAGGCGGCCACGGTACTCTTTTCTCCCTGTGTGGTGTCAATGTCGTGCAAATGTGCTGAAGTGGAGTGGTTAACACGCTTCCCATGTTTCTCCACCCCGCTCCTGCCCCCGAGCCATAATACAGGGCAATGTTACAACTTTTACTTTTCCAAATGTCAACCTTTTACCTGGCCCCGTAAACTGGGGACTTTGATTGTCCACTGGAAAGGAAGGCAATCTTTTATATGGCACAGTTATTGCCTGTAACTACGGCCCCTTCGGCCGTGGCACACAAAGTCCCCTGCGGCGATGTGCCCTGTGTGGCGTGCCTCTGGGCTGCCCCACCTTCCTCTTCCTCCTTTACTTGTCACACCTTCAACTCAACTCCTCCTCGTCCCCTTTCCCTCTTTTCCCTCAAACCACACCCTCTACTTTCACAACCCCTTGTTGAGCGCTACCGGCGTTCTCCGTGCGCGGCTGCCTCTCCTCCGTGTCCCCTCCCCGTCTGAGCACGGGTGGCGTTCTCCGTGCACGGCCGCCTCTCCCCCCTGCCTCCTATCCGTTCGCACCCTCTGTCCTCGGCCACCCCTAGATGTATGCGGGGTGCATCGCGATATCCTATACAAACCCTATGGGTGACGTCACCAACTTCTACAACACACTGTAAGTACTTGTAACTTTTGAAACTTCACAAATGCGCTCTTGTTGTCACACTGTTATTCCCCATTAACCCCACAGCTGTCTTCTTGCCTCGTCTGGAGCAAGGTAATCAACAATCAATTTACTTAATATATTCGGTCTGCGCACGCTGCGTCGCCTCGCGTGTGATAAACCCCCTATCCGCGATCCCTAACCAGTCCGTGCTCTCTAACAATCACACGTGGGGGCCTGAGGCCCCATCCGCCTCTCCCCCCTGCGTCCGATCCGTTCGCACCCTCTGTCCTCGGCCACCCCTAGATGTACGCGGGGTGCATCGCGATATCCTATACAAACCCTATGGGTGACGTCACCAAATTCTATGACACACTGTAAGTACTTGTAACTTTCGAAACTTCACAAATGCGCTCTTGTTGTCACACTGTTATTCCCCATTAACCCCACAGCTGTCTTCTTGCCTCGTCTGGAGCAAGGTAATCAACAATCAATTTACTTAATATAATCGGTCTGCGCACGCTGCGTCGCCTCGCGTGTGATACGCCCCCTATCCGCGATCCCCAACCAATCCGCGCTCTTTAACAATCACACGTGGGTGCCTGAGGCCCCATCCAACCCACTTCGTGATGCTGTAGGTGACGGTCCTCGTGCCTGTCCCGTTATACCTCACACCTGTATTGCCGTGGAACAGTCAAAATAAATTTGCACACACTGTTACAACCGCCCTCTCCCTCTTTACAACTCCGCCCCACTCCCTCACAACATTACGTTGCTGGTTGGGTGTGTCATACTCACCAAGTCCTCGTCAGTCGGGGCGGCTCGACCGCGGGCACCCCTCCAAAGCAGCTCGCCACCGCCCCTCGTCTGGACCATGTCTGGACACTCGCCAACCACGGGTGGGCTACTTTTCAAGTCGGCTCCCGAGGGCCAATGTCCGGATTGCGCTGTCCGGTCTTCTTGCAGTTCCACGATGGTCCTGTAGTCCTCGAAAGGGGGCAACGGCAGAGGGGGCTGTGCTGCTGGGTTGCCTCGCTGCAAGAGGCCTGGTAGTTATGCTCTTAGGGTAGGTTAAGTAGACCTCAAATAGATCTCAGCAGTGCCTCCAACTTGTCGAGGTGATCTCCTCGGGGCCGAAAGAGCTGTCCACGACCTCCGGGGCTGGGGAGGCCCCAACTCCTCCTGCGTCCCAAAAGGAGTATGATGCACACACAAGAGCAAAGTAATTGCTGTTTATTATAGTAACAGCAGGGATTGTTCTCTACCCGTATGCATCCGGGGAGATGCTCTCGTTCTTAGTGGGGCTTGCAGGCCCCTTTTACCGTAGTATGACAAGCCCCGAGTGGTAGGGTTAGTATAGATACTTATATGAAGAAATGTTAGTGGATAAGGACAGGTCAGGTGGCTCACTTGGGTTGTCCCTAACACTTGCTACAATAATCTGGCTACATGGGGACCCCTGGTGATTGGCTAACTGAAATGGTGTCAGTGACTCTGATTGGTTCCCTTGTGAGCCCCCAAGCCTGGGACCATCGCTGTTCCCAGCCCGCGAGGTACCTGGTGTTGGCAACATTGTGCAACTATATGTTTGTGGCGGACAATGGACAGGTCTTTGCTAGTGGCTGATGATCACGCCTTTCCCATCGGTGTAGGTGTCCAACTTGTCGCTTCGTTGTTGCAACCTGTGTTCTAGACGTGGGACCCCAGCGACTTTCTGTCTTGCGAGCTTGGCATCTTGTCAGTTTGGCCTGGTCACGTGTGTAGAGACCGTAGCTGGAGCAGAATTATGAGCATTTGATTTTTTTTCGGCCCAGAGGGGCGCTTGGCGGCGCCAGGTGTAACCTTGGCACTGAGAGCTCGGCATGTGGGTTGCAACATTGCGGCCTTGGCGGTGGGCACTCGCTGGGACTCGTTCTGCATGGTCAGCGCATTGCTTTTTCGTCTCGAGAAGGCTTTTCGTCTTAGAGGCTCCGACCTGAGGGCTCTTGCTTGCGGCCTACTCGGGCCTAGTTTTATGAGAGGCGATGTATAATTACTAACATGGGTGCCGCAGGGCGACAGAGTGTCACAAGTTATAATGGATATATAAATATATATAATGGCATCTCTATGAGGGTAGGGTAGAACGAAGCGTCTGCAAGCGTATACACAAGCTCTTCAGGCATCTTGCATTTCTGCGGTGCTGTAGGAGGCCTATGTGAAAAATAACAACTTTTCACCAATCGGGGTGCATCGGCAGGCGAAGCCGGCCCCCGACGAAGGCAACAGACAAAGGCTATCCCCTGACTGAGCTTGGATGCATTTGGTCTCCATGAGGTGCGAGCAGGACCTCCCTCCGACACAGCTGCTGGAGCAGTTCCATGCAGCCAGAAGCTCTGCCAAATCATAGGTAAGCCTGGAGGCTATTTTATGTGCTATTAGGCATCTCGATCTCATCACCGCCAAAATTGCCTAATTTATTTCTAGAATTAGGGCTCTTTGTTCGTGCAGTCTCACCATCGACACAAGCAACCTGCGCCTACAGGATCACAAAACGAAGTGCACAGCATCTAAATTCCAAATTGCAAAAACACAAGGTTTTTGCCTTTTAAAGATGGCCACTGCCGCTTTTACTCAATCACCCTGCCTTGTCTCCAAGCCCTTAGAAGCCTGTTGCCCGTGATTGGTTGCCTGTTTCCTTTTGAACAATCGGGGTGCACCGGCAGGCGAAGCTGGCCCCCGACGTAGGCAACAGACAAAGGCTATTCCCCTGACTGAGCCTGGATGCATTTGGTCTCCATGAGGTACGAGCAGGAGCTCCCTCTGACACCAGCTGCTGGAGCAGTTCCATGCAGCCAGAAGCTCTGCCAAATCATAGGTAAGCCTGGAGGTTACTTTATGTGCTATTAGGCATCTCAATCTCATCACCGCCAAAATTGCCTAATTTATTTCTAGAATTAAGACTCTTTGTTTGTGTAGTCTCACCATCGACACAGGCACCCTGCGCCTACAGGATCACAAAACGAAGTGCACAGCATCTAAATTCCAAATTGCAAAAACACAAGGTTTTTGCCTTTTAAAGATGGCCGCCGCCGCTTTTACTCAATCACCCTGCCTTGTCTCCAAGCCCTTGAAGCCTGTTGTCCGTGATTGGTTGCCTGTTTCCTTTTGACCAATCAGGGTGCACCGGCAGGCGAAGCCGGCCCCCGACGAAGGCAACAGACAAAGGCTATTCCCCTGAGTGAGCCTGGCCGAGCATGGTCGTGCTCGATTGCGTTTGCTGCCCACCATCAGCACACTACGGTGGGATCCCTGATCTACGTCCCCCTGAAACGCCGCCCGCGTAAGACTGCCGTAATCCCAGTGGCCAACCCAATTAAACACGGCCTCCTGCCCACCCTTGTCACCGAGCACTATCCCTGCCTACTACAGTGCACCCACGGCACCTGAACTAAACCAACACTTGCAGCCAACCAATGTACTCTGCGCTCTTCCTCATGCATGCCTTCATTGCTCGAAGCCTCCAACATCAACCTCGCCTTCTATGGTAACGATTATAAAGGCACGTGTAACTGCAAATGCATGCTATCACTTGTTTACTTTCCGTCCTGCCTGCCACTACTGTATGCCTCTCCAGTTCCTCTCCTATTGAACTAAGACTACCTCTTTCCCAGCATTGCCAATGTCCGTTCAGTGCCTGTATGAGCTGTTCTATATTTCTTAACTGTCCGCACTATTAACTGCACGTGCTATTACGCACATCACCTGTGACTCACAGTACTTCTCCACCTCTTGTGCCCACCCAACTCTAGCTGCCATTATCCTACCCCAACTCAGTCTAGACACTAGTTATTGTGCACGACCCACTGCCCTATTGCTCTCTTCACCTGGGTTACATAATCCGCTGGCCTACTATTCTCCTGATTCTGGGCTGCTCATGCATGCATACTCTATCCTAGAGGTTCACCATCGGCTGTTAGCTATATACTGCCACATGCTCCCAGACTATGTTAGTTAGCCATATGCTGTCGCTTGTTCATGGACTATCTCCATGTGCCACCCATGCATAAAGGTTACATACCCTTTATGAATACACATGCCACAATCACTTAGCATGTCTCCTTTGCCCACCTGCCCGCCTGCCTGCCTCACGCTACTTATAAATGAATTTTTGCCACACTACCAGATTAGAATCTAGGTGGCACCCAATGCACTAGCCACTTCGTCAATCTATTCCAGGCACTACTCAAAGTACTTTAGCCAAACTGCCTTATCTTGAATCTAGCTGGCACTCTATGTACTGTGGCCTTCTTGCCTCACCTCAAACCTAGATGCCACGCACCACCCCTTTAGCCACACTGTCCTACCTCGAATTTAGTTGTACAAGTGTAATTTAGCTGTTACCTAATGCATATAAGCCAAACTGTTTTACCTGAACCTAGCTGCTGCTACATGCACCTTAGCCACTTTTGCCTACCTCGAATTTAGATGTATAAATGTAATTTAGCTGTTACTCAATGCATATTAGCTAAATTGCTATGCTTTGAATCTAGATACTACTACATGCACCTTAGCCACTTTTGCCTACTTCGCATTTAGATGTATAAATGTAATTTAGCTGTTACTCAATGCATATTAGCCAAATTGCTATACTTTGAATCTAGCTACTACTACATGCACCTTAGCCACTTTTGCCTACTTCGCATTTAGATGTATTAATGTAATTTAGCTGTTACTCAATGCATATTAGCCAAATTGCTATACCTTGAATCTAGCTGCTGCTATATGCACTCTAGCCATTTTGCCTTATTTCAAAACTAGGTGTAATGCATCTCCTCCCAGCCACACTGCTCTACCTTGAACCTAGGTGTCACTCATTGCATTTGTAGCTACATTGTAGCTAATTGGGGTTAACCAAGCCTATACCCCGGCCTCCCAACACCCCTGCTACCGCTACTTAGTATGTGTCCATTCACTACCAACCTGCTTGCATGCCTCTTGATCCTTTTAAACACTGCAACACAGCTCAAGATGGCTCCACACTTACCCAACACACCATCCCTAACTGGACCCAACAACCAGGAACCACACATAGGGCCTCATTACGACCCAGGCGGTAAGTTACCGCCTGGGCCGTGACTTTACCACCATGGCGTAAACTACGTTTACGCCATGGTGGTTGGCGGACTTACCGCCCCATTCCGACCTTGGCGGGGCGGTAAGTCCCCAATCCCCATTTACCCTTCCCCATTCCCATTTTTGCCCCATAGGGCATAATGGGAGTGGGGAAGGCGTTAATTACGCCACCGTAAATTACGGTGGCGTAATTAACTCCATGGTCCCTTAGCGCCATGGATTTTAACACCTGCTAAAAGCAGGTGTTAAATTCGCCATGGCGCTAAGGGACCTCGTACTCAGGCGGTAAGGGTCGGCGCTGTTTACGGCGCCGTACACCCCTTACCGCCTGGGTCGTAATGAGGCCCATAGACATAAACATCCTTCAGCCACTGCCACCCACTAGCCTCCCTCGTGCTACCATAGAGCGGAACCTAGGACTCAGAGCCAGACTAGCCAAAATTTATGAGCCCCTTGCCCGCTCACTGCCCACCATACAGAATTCCAGAGCGCCGCCGCCTAAACCTAATTCCTCTACAAAAACTTCCAATTCACCTCAAAACTTCAACCCTCGAGCACATCACAACTCACCCATTTACGCCACTCTTGAATCAACACAGGAAAAGCATCATACTACTACTCCTAAAAACACAGATAGCCCCAAAATTAAGGGAGCCTTGATCAACGCCAGGTCGCTAGCAGCTCATGCTACAGAAATAGCAGACTTAATCCTTAAAGAAGACCTTGACTTCCTCGCTATTACTGAGACCTGGCTACACCCAGCAGCAGGCCCCATGCTCATGCTGGCAGTCCCAGATAACTACTCTATCCTGAGACAAGATCGCCCCAATTCCAGAGGAGGGGGTGTCGCCATTATCCACAAGTGCAGTCTTACCATGAGACTAGCAACTTCTTCCAATGTCCCCTCATGCGGAACACTATCAGTCAAACTTCCACTTACCAATACCCAAACTCTCAATATCTATCTGATCTACTGCCCGCCAGGTCCCATCGGCACCTTTGATGAAGACCTCAACTCTATTCTATCCAGCAATCTTAAAAGCTCTACTCAAGTTCTCACCCTTCGAGACTTCAATCTGGGCTATAATGACCCGGAAGACCATACCGGCAGTACTATAGTTACCACTCTCACTGAGCTAGGCTTCGCGCAAAGATGCACGGTACCCACTCATTCAAAAGGTAGAATACTTGACTGGGTAACCGATCACAACTGCCAAGCGAATATCACATATATCTCACCCCTAGTCTGGACTAACCACCATCTAGTATCATTCATGCTTTCTACTGACAGACCTCCACCTACGCCTACCATTATGGCCCCACCTACTCTCACTAGAAACAAGAAGAATATGACAGTAGAAAGACTCCTCATAAACCTACTCCCCACACTCCCTGACAACCTTGATCCTGACACCTTGGTCGAAGAATACAACAAGATTATGTCCACCTCGCTAGACCTTATTGCCCCCCTTAAACTCAGACCAAGCAAACCAAAAACACACCTCAACAAATGGTACACACCATTCCTTAAAAACCTTAGGCAGCAGAAAAGAAATTGCGAGGCCACTTGGAAAAAATCCCCCTCAGTCGCGAACAAACTCAAACTTTCCAAACTAGCCGCACTTTACAAAAAATAAATTTATATGGCTAAACGAACCTCCTTTGACTCTCGCATATCCCAAGCAAAATCCAACATGAAAGAACTCTTCTCTATCCTCAAAGAAGTAGAAACCCCCATATTACCCCCTGACACCTGTACTAAAGATAAAAACTGGTGTTCAGAAATTCAAAGTGCCCTAGCGAATAAGATCACAACCCTCCAAAGTAAAATCTCCAGCAAAAAAGCCTCCCTCAATGTCACTCTCCCTCCGGAAATTCCGGACAAGCTTACGCCCACAGATATCACCCGCTTCAAGTTCTCCAAAGTCAACACACTTGAAGTTGAAAAAATCATCCTGTCCTTGAAACCATCCAATTGCCAGGGAGATCTGTGCCCATCATAGCTTATCAAAGACGCTGCCCGTGACATCTCCCCTTTCATTACGAAACTGATCAACGCCTCCTTCGCCACTGGCTCCATCCCCACCAATTTAAAACAATCTTGGGTACGTCCACTACTGAAAAAACCTACACTTGACCCAGCCATACCCACAAATTACCGACCCATAATGACCGTTCTCTTCCTACTAAAAATCTTGGACAAGGTCGCCTACGTACAAATACAGAAGCACTTGGAAGATCACCACCTCTTAGGATCCAGACAATCAGGGTTCCGTCCTCAACACGGGACTGAAACCGCACTCATTGACTTAAAAGCCCAGATCGACACACTCAGAGACAATGGACAAGCTGCCCTACTCCTCCTCCTCGACTTATCTGCAGCTTTCGATTTGGTCGATCACTCTGTCCTATGTACACACCTCCACTCTTAAGTGCACTTCTCTACTGAGGCCATCACCTGGATCACATCATTCCTTAATGGCAGAACCATGAGGGTCTTCTTTCCCACTGCTGCAGCAGACCCTGTAAGGATCACCTGTGGGGTACCACAGGGCTCCTGTGTCTCGCCCACATTGTATAACATATTTAGCAAGCCGCTTTTTGATGATTTGGATAATCTCGGTATCACCTACACTAACTATGCAGATGATACCCAGATCCTCCTTCCGCTTTCTGGAGATTATGGAAAGGATTTGGCCTTGCTAAATAGGGTATACATCATCATCCAGGCATGGATGGCCACTCATGGACTATGCCTGAATGATGATAAAACAGAACTCATCATCCTAGGTACCACGTCCAGCCTAAGGAAACTGGGCCCGGCCTACAATTCTTTTATGATTGACGGGAACAACATCACAGTCGGACAGGAGGTCAAAACATTGGGATTCTACTTGGATTCCAACTTTTCCTTCAAAAGACAAGTGAGCTCCCTAGCATTCTCCACGGCATACACATGCAAATTAATCCGAGCAGCCAAACCATTTCTATCAGACACTAGTTGCCTTACACTCGCTAGAGCCCTCATACTGTCCCGCCTCGACTACTGCAACGCCCTCTACCTGGGATCGTCTAAGGCCACCACCAGCAAGATACAAACCCTCCAGAACAACGCTCTCGGAGCAGCCTTGGGCATCTCTAGAAGAGAACATATCACAGGAATCGGCCAATAGAACAACTGGCTCTCCACTAAAGATAAAATTATTTTAAAAACGGCATCACTCACCCACAAATCTCTTAACAATGCTGCTCCAACATACCTGATCAATAGATTCCACAGACAGTCCTCTCTAAGACCCGTTAGAACAGCATATAAAGACTGCCTATCTGTCCCTAACTACAAACGCGCCACCATAGGAGGAAACAGCTTCCCGGTGAAAGCAGCCAAACTGTGGAACTCCTTGCCTCCAAACCTCAGAATGGACTTGCCCTACCAGAACTTCGCTTCCAAGGTAGTCTCATGGCTGCAATCGGAGGCCCACTAGGATTACCAAATGCCGCGCTACCCGCACGCACTGTAACCACGTGTGCCTACCTGTTTACATGTATATAATTCCTATCTGACTCACTGCTGCTTTGTATATAATATTGGTTTACCTCATTGTCTGTATGTATATTTTATGATGACTGCAACTAAGCTTCGAAAATTCTTGTAAATGCTGCGCCCTGATACCCTTGGGTACTCTCGCGCATCATAAATAATAAACATAACATAACAAACATGATTGCATGAATTATACAGAATTTTATGATGACATACTGCGTGTAAAGGAAAACGCGCTGTTTGGGGGGAGATTCTCTTTATTGACGGTTCTTCGAAAATCAATCAAACAAGTGGAGAAAGGCATTCTGGTGCAGCTGTAGTGAGACATAGAGCAAATGATGAATTTGAGGTTGTAGCAAGTGCAAGATTACATCTCACTTTTCAGCAGAAGAGGCAGCTTGGTAGAGCTTATTGTCATGCTCAGAAATCATGCAGAGCAGGAAGTGACAGTGTACAGTGAATCCGCCTACCTGACATCAACCGTGCACACAGGGGTAGCACGTTGAAATAGGAGGGGCTACATCCGAGCGGACGGCACTCCAGTGCAACACGCATCTTTATTGGACAGACTTATTAAGGCACTACAACTCCCAGTAGCCATAGTGATGGTTAAATGCACAGCGCACACTAAGCAAACTGATTGTATTTCTTGTGGGAACAAAGCCGCAGATGCAGAAGCCAAAAAGGTTGCATGTTCCCCAGATATTTCAAGTTTTGACAATCCAGATGTTAAGGAGCAAGTAGTCATGATTATGGTGGTAAATGAGGGATTTAATCATTTACAGAGAACACTGTTGATGAAAATTCAAGGCAGTGCCCCACACAGGAAGAGCAATAATTGTGGAAATGAAAGGGGTATTCTTTATCCTCCCTCAGAAGCATTATGGCGACAGGACAGGACCAGAAAGCCGGTGATGCCAGTAGCATTATTAAAGGTAGAGCTTGAACAGCTGCAGTACCCTGCGCATGTAACTAGGGAAAGCCTCACTGCAACAATTGCACAAGAGTGGTTCATGCCAAATATTTAGAACACATTGCATTGTATGTAGTAAACTGCATCGTATGCCAAATGTTTACCACTGGGCAGATACTGTGAACCATTAGAGGAGTAATTCCTCGACTGAATGGTCCTTTTCAGCATTTACATATCGATTATGTTGAGATGCTGCAAGTATGTAGTGGATATAGGTATATGATAGTGGTAGTGTGTCACTTCTCCAGGTGGATAAAAGCAGGTCCGTTTACACACCCTGATGCCACTTGTACAGCAAAGTTTTTCGTACAAGAAGTCTTTCCAAGATGGGGGGTATGTGAGGTGCTGAGATCCGATAATGGACCACATTTTGTTAAAGAAGTATTAGAACAGATTAGTTTATTATTGACTATTAAGCACACATTTTCTTCTGCTTATCACCTGCAAGCAAATAGAGTATGTGAGAGACTCAAAGGTCTTCTTAAAAGGAGGATTGCCAAGCTTAAGTTAACACTGAAAAAGGGATGGCTATATTGCCTGCCCCTAGCTTTGTATGCATTAAGGACTCAGCCTGGGTCAGATCACCACCTCACACCCCACAAGCTAGTGACAGGGAGGCAAATGAGGAGCAGAAATGAAGCCCAGAACACAGCAGAACTGTTAGGAAATGAGTTATATGCTTATTTGACATGTATGACTGCTAATATTTCTGTAATTTCAGATCAACTCAAGCGCCAGGAGGGTCAGTCTCAGAACACAGGTGAAAACCATTCAGCAACCAGACCTGCACAACTATTACCAGTATTAACATGATTTGCTGGGGACATTGTGCTAATAAGGAACTTCACAAAGAAGTGGCAATGGCCAAGATTCAATGGCCCATTCATTATCGAAAAGGTTACTCCCTCAGCAGTAAAATTCCAAAGAATAACAGCTTATATTCATCTTAACGACATCAAACTCCACACTGGTGAGACCATAGCACCCCCAACGATTGATCCGGAAGCAAGACAAGAAGAAGAATTTCAGCGTGTGCAGACTCGATCGATGACGAGGAAGAAGGACGATAAAGTTGTGGAGTAAATAAATGCAAAATTGCATTTGGACTCTGGCTCTACCCGGGCACTCTTTATAGATATTATGGCAGGACTGCAATTTCAGTTATTGAGCCATAGGAATCTTTGAAAATGAACTTTCGAAGGTTGTTGGTAGGTCTTGTATATGCTTAAATGGCAACACTTGATTAGAAATTGGAAATGTGTGTAGTACCCTTATTCATTGTTTACAACACAACTGTTTGGCCGAGTTTAATGGGTTTGACAAACGATGATGCCCATAGACTCTCAATTGCGGTTTTCATATTTATCCTTAGAGCTTACCCTGCTCTTCTTGGGCAGAATGTTGACATACATACTTTTTTGAAAGATCCTAAAAATGGCCCTGTGATTAGGAGGCTGCTTGTGGCAATAGTCGAGGAAATCTTGCAGCTACCAGACATCCCATAATTGTCTGATTGAAGAGTGTTTTTACTTCCTTAAACAGTTTACAGGCAAAATGAGAAACATTGAGAATGGTACAGTTTTGGAAAAAGAGCGAGCTGAACAAATTCCAGTAAGTCATAAATGGCGTGGGTTCATATTCTGGTGTATAATATATGCATGTTTAGCATCTATCTTTGTCTTCCTGTTTCTTTTGGTTCATGCTCTTTATTTTATTGGTCGAAGTAAGGCAGAAGTCCCTTTGATTGGCCCCACTCCCGTAACTCATGTAGAGTTACCTATTACTGAAAAGCCAAGACCTTTTGTGTTATCCCCCACAGCAGAGATTCTTTAGAGTTATTTCCATGGGTTGCTGACAAATTGAGAGGGAGATATAGGAGAAATACAGAGGGAGACAGCAATGAAATAAATACTTATTTAGACAGTACAGCGTATTTGGGTCATAACATGTGGTATCACCACATGATAAAAGTGGGAGAGAGAACGTCTAAAGAGAGTTGCTATGTTTGTGTTGTCATACTTTATGCTATGAATGCTGCCTGAATTTTCATTACCAGGAAAATTCCAGAGTACGATGCCAGATGTCTCGTTCAGGATAAGAGGCCAGTTTGAAGGGAATTGGGCCACTTTGCAATGGAGATCGAAATTGTTTCCATTCCAGGATGATTATATTAAGACTAAGCAAATGGAAAAGGTGCCTGCATGGAAAAGCAAGATGCTTATGTTCCCTAGAGTAGGACAGGATGAAGTGGTCTTCGAGGAAATGAAGAAAATGGACTGTCCTGATAAGGAAGAAAAACCTTGGGTGCCTGGATGCTGGGAACGATCTCAGATGTTAGTCTATGGATGAGTGAAAACCAAGAAAAGGACGGGAAGAGGGGCTGATGTCCTGTGCATCTCACCTATTGGAGTCAGAATATGTGTGAGAGGTGCAAAAGGTGAACGATGAGTGCTTAAAGTCGTAGGCCGAACATGCGAAGCTGCTGACATGGGAAGAAGTTGAATCAGGTCCAATGATGGTGATTCCATTGGCAAATGCGACATTATGCTTTCAAAGAAAAGGGAAAAGACACGTGGGAGTTAATGTAGGGTGCAAGACTACAGTTGATGTCTATAAATGGAAGGAGGGGCAGCAATCCTAATGGATCGATTTTGGGCTTGTGGATACAGAGCCTATATGAATTTGCCCAAAGATTGGGGAGGGACATGCTCCACAGTGATCATTCATGTTGCAGCATTAGTTATTCCAAAGAGTGACCCGAATATTGGAGAGTTTTTAAAAGCAGATGCTCATATGAGGAAGAGGAGATCATTTGGATTTCTCAATCGGACAAGAAGGGAGACTTACTTTTCAGCTAAATCACTAGAAGCTTTTGATGCCATTCCGTATGAACACAGGTTGTTCAGTCAGACTTCAGAGATATTCACAACTATCTTCATGCCAGGGATCCAGATGATGGCGAATGCTAAATGGTTACAAATAACCAGATGGGAGCTCCTGCAGACGATCAACACTACTAAAAAGGGATTCAATGCTATCAAGGAAGAATTGAGAGCCATAAGGTTGATGACTCTCCAGAATAGGTATGTCCTGGACATGATCACAGCAATAGATGAAGGTGTTTGTGCCAAAATCATGGAATCGTGTTGCACATTCATACCTTCTCATGATGACGAGAATGGGACCTTGACTGGGGCCATAATGTTGCTGACAATCTTGCACAACAAGATGGAAAATGAGAAAGAAGACATTGCAGATGACAGCTGGTTTGTGTTGATCTTCTCATGGGTTCCACAATGGATGGCAAACATCTTCAAGTTCCTGGGAGCAGTACTGGTGATGGAAATGTTTGGATTCTGTGTGATCAGGATAATAATCACACATTGTAAGAAGACAGCAAAAAAGGCAGTAGGAATGAAGATCATGATCAATGTCGAATCAAGGTTCGGACCCAAGGCGATGACTGATGAAGAAATCAGAAAATATATAGAGGCCAGCATTCTAGCACCTGAAGGAACAAAGTTCCTGCATCCAAGAAATCACAAGAAGTATGTGAGACGATTGATCTACTGTAACCCGAATGGCGATGTAGTCACATGACTTGGGGTATTGATCACCATGTAAAATCAGCAGGATCCCTGAAGGGAGTAGTGAATATCTGAATTCTGAAGAAGCACTTCTTCAAGAGAGGATGTCTAGATTTGGAGATTGATTAAGGAGTGGTTGATGAATCAACCAGAGGGGGGAGTGTAGAGGAGTCGTCGAATGCCTCTACCGGAAGTCCCACCCCCATTTTGCCTATATGTTGGAAACCTGACATTGCGACATGCGCAACACCGATAATGTCTACTTTTGGTTAGGTCCGAAAACAATCTTTAAGAGGAAGCGATAAGCTGTCTGCCAACTGGACACAAGTGAGAAAATGTTGGAACGAGGAACCTTTGGTTTCAATGCTTATATATGGTTTCTCTCACAAACTGCCTGCTGTCACTGTATGAGAAGCACTCAGACTGGTCTGTAATATTAATGCAACATAACCACATTTCTACATACGGTTATGTCAAATGGTAAAGTGTGCATCTGAAATACATACAAGTGGTACAGGCACATCTTATAAAAATGTTGAATAAAAAGAACCCTACTCCCTTCTCATGGATACAGCTTTGGTGTTAGCAGGGGGCAAAATGGAAATAAGTCAAGTTACCTGCTGCAGCTGATGTACCTCCAATCCCATGGGATAGAACATCATTAAAATATGGCAAAATATTTGTTTGTTTGGCTACGTCCTGCTTTAGATCATGTACCACCTGCTTCATGTCATTCCTAAACGAGGCAAACTGTTCCTGTACAGTTGACATGAACTTCTATTGGAGCTCCATGAACCATGTGTGCATGTCATCTCTCGAAGGCGGTTGTTGGTGGGGGATGGGAGGATTGCCGTCCCCAGAGGGATCTTGCTGGGTCCTACCTCTGGTATGCACTGGTGTGTCTGTAGACCACATTTGTAATTTGTTGGCATCCTGCTTGGTGGTCTAGGAGGTTGTTTGAGACGTGTCCCCCTTCCCCCTTGCTTTTGACATGTTCTCCTTGAAGAAGTGTGCTGCCTTTGGGAGTGCCAAGGGTATCTCGTCACGCCTAGGCCCGCCTCTTGTTGCCCACCACTTGGCGGAGTGGAGGGAGAGGCCCCAAGATTGGGGCAGGAGCGTAATGGACGTTCCCCTCCGGCAACAGAAAGTCTGAAGAGCCTGCTGTTTCCGGCCTCAGCGGTCGTGTGTGAGAGGCTGCTATAATATGCCCCATGTTAAGGTGCCCAGGTGGTGGGCGGAGGCCGGGGCCACCCTGCCGTGGGTGTCTTGGTGGGGGGGGGATATCAAGCGTGGGAAGGGTGTCCCCGTGCCCTCTTGGCGGAGGGGGTGCGTGGTCCTCACCTTCCGTGCCTCCCGGCGTATGTTGTGGATTTTCCTCCTGGTCTGGATCTCGGGCTGTAGTGCTCCCTGGGCGCGGACCACCCGAGTCTTCTTATGGCGCGGCATTTGCTGGTCTGCTGTGCTCTCCCCGCCGCAGGGAGCTGCTCTGATGGGTGTCCTGGTGGGGGGGAGTGGTGTTAAATGCAGGGAGGGTGTCCCTGTGCCCTCCTGGTAGTAGAGATGTGTAGGACTCTCCCACCGCTCCACCCGGGTCGTGTTATGGACCTCCCCCCTGGTCTAGGTCTCAGATCCGATGTTGTCCCAGGGAGCGGGACTCCCTTAATTTCATTGGGTGCGGCGTCGTCGTTTCCCCACCGCAGGAAGCTACTCGGGTGGGAGGTCGCTCCGAGACATAGTCTCCCCTCAAGAGCTCCGCTCCTCTGCCGTGGATGGGGGGAGGAGGATGGGTTCCTCCGCGATCGCTGGGGTTGCCGCTGTGTTCCTCTGCCCCCATGTCCAGACACACTTCGTTTCCTTCTTGGCTGCCCCGCTTCCCTTCAGGTAGACCTCACCAACTTTCTTCGGTGGGGGAGGGGCGGCCAGCTCTTCAGCGCTCCATTATCGTTTTGGAGCCTCTTCTGCAGGGTCGGAGTTGTCCTGCAGCCCGCACCAGGGGTATCGAGGGTGGCGTAGGTCTTATTTTTTATTTTGGTGCATCCAGGCTTGCTTTAGTGTTCTTCCATGTGGCGCCCGGCAGGAGAGCGCCTCACATGCGTCTCTCTGCCCTGGCGGCCATCTTGAATCCATAATGCATAATTTTTAACCTTTACTTTTCTGAAAGGAAAACCCTAATTTTTGCAACAGTTTAAAAAGATGCATGTTGTGTTTTTGAATATAAAAGTTATTGCCTAACACAGCGTATTTGTGTATTGATTAGAACTCCAACGATAATGTGAAGTGGCACCAATAAAACCAATGAGGTTTTGCTGTTTTGCATATGAAAGAGCATTTTGGGAAGATAAGAATGACCAAAGAGCTTTGTAACTGTCATATATGTCTGGCAGAGTTGTATGACTGAATCACTAAATACCTAAAGTATGCTAGGTTTGGTCCGCATTCCCTTTTTTTCTTTTTTTTAAACAACAGTCACCCTAACAATAAAGCTTTCGTAAATATCAAGCATAGATACATTTTTGGCCACCAAAGAGTTCAGCTGTCAGAGTGGAATGACTGCTAGCAACTCAAAATTACTTGCAGTGTTGTGGATTAACCAGACTCAACAAAATCATCTTTATATTTAAAAAATGAAATGGAAAATGAACTGCAATAAAATGCTGTTCCTCTGGCGATCTGCCACCTTAGGTCTGGGCCTAGAGAAGGCCTTCTTGTAAATATGTCTCTGGACACCAAGCCAGACCCTTCCTCGGCACCGATAAAAGTCCTGCATCTGAAAGCTGCCTCCAGACTTGGAAGCTTTGAGCCTCCGGACGGTGAATCGTTACTGTTTGCCCGGCCAGAGAAACTTTGATTGGATACAGCTTCATCACGGGTTTGGTGGTAACCCTTAAATTCTGTTGGTCTGCCAAATCACGGGTTTGGCAGCATTTACCCCCAGCTCTAAGCTGGGGGTAAATGCACTGCGAATTTGCAGATTTTCAGCGCAATTACTGCGCAGTAATACTGCTGACGGTAATCGCGCCAATGGAGAATGGGAAATTCCCAAATGGGCTCAATGGGCAATGGGGAATTACCAATCCAGCCCTAATACCGCCGAGATACCGCCCAACTCGTGATGAGGCCCTGTGTCTAATTGTTTTCAGAAAGAGTGCAGGCAGGGCAAATGGTGGAGACCCAGGGCCTGATTCTGAGCTATGAGTAAAATAAGAACAAAGTAATTTCATGATGGAATGATGCTTTTCTTATTTGCTATGTAGCATGAATATGGAGCATCATCTCGAAACAACACTTTTCTCATTTTACATGGAGCTCTGAATCAGGCCCTTGGTGAGTAAAAAATAATGGGCGTCAGAACCATTGTAAGTGCTTCCATTATCCCTCCTTAATTCTAAAATGGAGGTAGCACCTGATTACCGCTGCCATGATTGATCCTCTACATGATGGTCTTGGCATTTACCTTTATGGTGCCTTTCGTACTGTTGCTAGTAATTGATATCAACAACTTGTTCAAATATGTATTGTTCCAGAGAATGCCAGAACATCCCAGCATGTCCAGTGTGCAGGATGGCCCCAGCAGGAAAAATGCAGTTTTTGTTATACTTAGGGAGCAACCAGCCGCTTCATCGCTCGATAGAGATGTTTGGGTTTGGGGTAATAATCACTGGGTTTGGGGGTATGATGAGTGGATCTGCGGTATATGGGCATTGCCTCTCGGGTCTATGAGGATTGGGTCTGGCAGTCTCAGATGATTTGATCTGGTTATTGGGGAATAATCTGATTTGTCTAAGGGAGCTAAGATAATTCAGCTGAGGAGCTGCAAACTGTGGCATTTGGATCTTGGTGGAGAAATATTCTGATTGGATCTGTGGGTTCAGGGTCATGGGGTTGGGAGCTACCGTTATTGGCTGTGGGGGTTATGGTGACTGTCTGGATGTGCCTATTAAGTGGGGCCTACACAGGCATATGTGAATATCGGTGACTGGGCCTGCAAAGAGGAGTCTGTATAGAGCTGTGCTGCTTGTGTCGAGATGAGTTTATGAAAAAGGATCTGGATGGGCTTCAAAGATGGGTTTGAATATGGCATTATAAGTGTGTTTATATGGGCCTGATAGAGGGGTCTTGATATGGCTATGGTGATTGTGTCTTAATAGACTTACGAAAAGGGGTCTGCATATGGCATATGAAAAGGGGTTTGCACAGGTACATGAAGCTATGAAGATGGGGTTATGAAAATGGGGCTATGAAGGTGAGGTCTGAAGTTGCAATCACGAGTCGATCTAGAGAGGACTATGGAGAGTGAGCCTACGTAAGGGTAGTAAAGGGAGAGGACTCTGGTGTGGCGGTCTACAGAGAGCTACAGAGTTTGAGTCTGGATAGGTAAATGCACATTGGACTTGGATGGAGGCAGTACAGAGAAGGTATGGATGGGGCAATAAGGCAGGGTTCGTAAGGGGAAATGATGTGGGGACCAGGAGGGTGCAAGGGTTCAGGACCTGAAGGTGGTAAGGAGGCAATTAACCAGATCTCATAAAGGGGGCAATGCCACAGGTTTAGGGAGGGGTCAATAAAGTGAAGGTGTGGCAAGGGGCAGCGAAGATGTAGTTGAAAGGGCAAAGAACTGTGGACTGATTAGGGGGTATCTGGAAATAGCTAATAACGCATAGGTCTGTAAAGTGGCAATTAAGTGGGGGTATAGAAGAGGGGATTGAAGTGGTGTCTGGAAGGGAGCAATAAAGCAACGAAGAGAGATCTGGGAGGGGATAAAGATAAAGTCTGGTCTGGAGGGGGCATCGAATAGAGAGTCTAGAGAGTGTTAAAGGGGCAGTAAGGCTATAGTAGAGGTTAAAGATGTTGAGGAGGTTAATATGCGCTGCAGTGGTAGTGATGAATTGTTGAAATTGTTGGTTGTTATCAAAGATAACCCCAATATTGTGATCCTTGGGTGAGGGAACAAGGTCAGGTAGGAATGCGAGGGGAAGATTGGCATTGGAATCTGGTAGAAAGATTACTTCCATTCTTTTAAGATTTCAACTTGAGGCAGTGGAGAGCCATCTATTGATGAATTGCAGAGAGACCGTTTGTAAACTGTTTTGAGATGTGTGATGATTTTGATGGTGTCATCACTTCTTTTCCGGCGGTAAGCCCTCCCCATGTGGCAAGGGGATGACAGCTGCCCCCTGATTCTGACCCTGGGGGTGGCTACAAGAGGGAGGATCACATGGGGGGAGCCAGCCCTCAGGAGGGGTTCATGATATCATCAGACGAGACATAGTATCCCCTGGGACCTAAAGATGAACCAAGGCAATCCTTGTTTATTGGGGAACAATTTCCTTCGGAGGTTATCACCCCTGATCGACTGTGTGAACCAGACTAATCGGCCCATAAAACTCAAGAGGAGTACAAATCATGTGAGCATGAATGGCACCTGACATTTAATTGACCAAGCAAGTGGAATTTCACTTACACAAAAATCCAGTCTCAGTGACCACCATTATCTCGGTGGGAGAAAAAATTCGGCTTTGACAATGCTGAGAGAGCACATGGTTAGCTCAATTTCTGCCTTATGTGGTAGAAGTTCAAGTGAGAGAAGAGGTTACCATCCCAGGACAGGTGCGACAATTCACGACTCCCCTCAAAATTAACCGAGGACAGAACCTCAAACATGAGGACACCAACATATATTTGAAACCTCACCTCCAACAACAAGATGTAACCTGTGACATCAGGAATGATGAGGTGCTATTTAGAGTCAACAATAACTACCTTGAATCCAAGGAACATCATGTCCAGGTAAACACCATCAAAAGAGATCTCTCAAAACAACTGGGGAATACCAATGAAATGCATGAGTCCAAGGTCTTTCCAGTTTCAAGCAGATGGTCGAGGAACCAATCTATCTCACTGATGCCTGTGAGATTGAGGAGCAAAGGCAAAAGCTGCAACAGGTTTTCCTAGACTTCCATGATATCTTTTCATTAAATTCATATGACTGTGGACATACATCTATTCATTCAACCACCATACTCACTGACCAGAGATGACTTTGGTATTCGTTAAACAATACATATTACCCCTCACATCCATGGAGTCGCTCACAGAGATTATTAATAATTAGAAATCCTGTGGCATCATTTGTTCAATCCACAGTACATTTAACAACCCAGTACTGGGGATACTAAACCCCAACAGGTGATGGAAACTAAGTGCAGACCTTAGGGAGTTGAATAAATGGGTCCATATGTCTAGATGGCCACTTACCTACATTGATCAAGAACTGGCATAGATCCAAGGGTCAAAAGTTTATACAGCCATTGATTTGACCAACGCTTACTGGACAGCACCCACGAGTAGGGAAGACCATTACAAGCTTACCTTTGGGGGGGCAGCAATATATGTGGACCCAAACACCCTTTGGATATATAAACTCCAGGAAATTAGTTCAATATATTCCATTAGAAGGCCATGCCCAACACGGGCGAAAGGGGAAACCTGGCCTATATGGATGATGTATTGATCAAGATCTCAACTGTCGAAGAACATATTGCAGAGATTTGCTATGTTCTGCCCAGTTGAAGAAGGCCGGGGCAAAACTGTCCTTTAAAAAAAAAAGTGGAGCCTTATTGAAATTAATAGACCCTACTAATCTGTGCAAATTGAGAAGCTTTCTTGCACTCACTAGTTACAGTCGAAAGTTAATTGAAGACTATTTAGAAGTCACTTGATCCTTGGTCCGTTTATCAAAGGCCAGAGTCATTTGGGACTGTGGTCTGGGGCAATCTGAAGCAGTTCAACAACTGAAAAGAAGCCTATCTCAAGCTCTTGTTTGGTTTACCCCATGGTTTTTAGATACCTGCCTTACAGTGGTATTGTACCAAAAGCATGACAAGGTCACCAAAGTTATCTCTCACCTGAGCAAAACTTTGTCCTCTCTGGAGGAAAATTCAACAATTGCAAAATGGCACTCCTGGCAACGATATGGGCACTGAGAAATTACTGCCTGTTTATCCACGGGGAGCATATCATTGTAGAGAGTCCTTGCCAACCCTTGCTGTCCCTACAAAGTGACAGGATATGGACTGGGAATGTAAGTAATTCCAGAATTCCTTCCTAGATTCTGTCCATGCAATGCTTTCCTGTAGTATGGCCAAAACAAGAAGAGTACTCTAGCGTAAGTATTGGCAGACTTATGATTGTGCTCAAGAAAACTGTCTAAAACCAAAGACAATATGGAGGCATAACTAATTTCCCCAAATATGGTCTATGAAGAAGTCACTTGTCATGAGATACACACCATTTATGTGGACCGGTGCTCCTACTGTGTTGGCAATAACAGGGAAAACGAGCTAGTGGCTGGCATTGGCAGTGTCTGAGTTAATGATACCCTTGACCCTCTTCTGGCCACAAAATAGGAGCCAGGAGTAGTCAAGTGGCAGATTTAATGGCCGTAAATCAAGCCATCCTCACTGCAGTATAACACCAACTCAAAGAACTGGTGATAAACACTGTCTTTGATTATGTCAGGGAAGGGTTCATGGAACACCTGATAAACTGGCATGATGTGGGCTATCATCAAACCATTAAAACATGGAAAATGGATCCAGTCAATTGATGACCTGGTGACCTCTAATGAGATGGCCCATCTATTGGAAAAAGATTCAAGATCATTCCAAAATGGAGAGGAAGACTAGAAATGACCTGGTGGACCAGTAGGCTAAGAGTGGGGCTCTACAAGGGGATTTCATAGATACGGAATCCTTGCTGGGTGAAATCCAAGCTGCAGCTGTGACCAGGACTCAAATTCATGCCAAAAGTAAGCGCTTTACTGCTGAGTGGAGTAGAGATGCCACAGATGCAGATTTGATCACTGCACAAAAAGAGAACCCTATTATTGGAAAATTCTATCAACACATTGAAAACCCTGTGAGTATTCATCTAAGAGAATTGGATTGTACTGGTAACGAGGATCTCCGGGTGCTTTTGAAATTTTCAAAAAATGTTCAAATCCAAGACAGTTTATTGGTACAGAGATACCTATCTAGATGTGACTAGTGTTTGGTACCTTCCTCTTTCAGGAGCCTGACGTTGAATCATGCCCATGACGCAGCCACTGCCAGTCATAGCTGTTTTCACATGACACTGGAAATCTTGCAAGTGGTTGCATACTGGCCACACATGGGCCATGACCTCAACATACATCTAAAGGGGTGTCTCGTGTGTGCACAATTTCAGCCAAATTCCCCCACACACCAAGCTCCACTACAAAAGGGGGAATAACACTGCCTTGGCCAGATTTGCAAGTCGATTTCATTGGGCCAGTGATTCACGCCTTTAGAGGAAACCGTACATGTTGACCTTAACATACTTGCTTACAAAGTGGGTAGAATATCTTCCTGCCCTGAATTGTAAGGCAGAGACAGCTGATGTGCTAAATATCAACCACATATTCACTTGTTTCCGCTTCCCGTAAAGAACTCAATTGAACCGAGGAAAAGCAAGATGTAGGAGATTCTAAGGGTAAAAGAAAAACTCCACATCGCCTACAGCCTGACATTGAGGGGAGTGGTTGAGAGATATAATAAGACAACTGTAAGCATACTGAATAGGTTTGTGTCTGACTCTGGTCCCAGTTGGGACATTCAATTACTGCTTGTTCTGACAGTTATTAAGCTATTAGGTCTACACAATCTTCTGCAACTAAAATGTCTCCATTTGAACTTATGACCAGATGCAAAATGGTGTTACCTCAGCATCTGTTCTATAGAAATCAGGAGCAGACACTGATTAACGCATCCATTACTCATAAGTATATTGATAACCTAAGGAAACACCTCCAGCACGCTTTTGCTTATGTCCAGTGCAATTTAGAGAAGTCTGCTGAAGGGATGAAATCATACTATGACTTGAAGACCATGACAAAAGAATATGAGGTAGGTGACAATGTTTATCTGCACAATTTCAGAAAAACCAAACTAAGGAAACTAAATGTCTTCTGTCTTGGCAGGGTAGTTTTGAGATTGTGGACAAAATATCACTTGTTGCCTATAAGATCTGCATCGAGAAAGGAGGGCAGACAGAAGAGAAGTGGGTCCATATCAATAAGTTAAAAAGCTTACCAGACTAGTTTTAAGCTTGATTGAGGATCGCACTGAAGTTAGAACCCAGGAACCATCTGAGGAATGATAGGTAAAATCAAAACCCAGGATGGAATCTAAAATATATAACCGGTGCGTAATTAAATTGACATGGTAATCTATGATTCATGATTGTCAATGAATATTGGCTAAGATTGCAATATTAATGTTGAATGTAAGCGTCCCCAGAAACGCACCCCCGTTAGTGAGAGGCAATAAAGGACACACCCCAGAAGGGGAATGAAGCCAGGACCAAGTGCGGGTGAGATAAAAAGAGCTTTATGTAGATCAATATAGGGCATGCAAAAGACTCTGGAGACTCCGAGAGTGCTCTGTCTGACAATCGCAAAGACAGTCCTACTTATTACAGAACTATGTCACGAATGACACAAGCTATAGGGGCACATAGTCTTAGGGATTGGGTGGTGATGGCTAGGTGGTATACATTGTATACAGTTGCTTCTGCAGGATTGGCGGACGTTGGTGCTGCACCACGTGGGGTGGAAGGTCAGCTGGGCTCATCGGGGTGGAGTGCCGGGCTGGACATGCCTTGTAACGACGATTGATAACTAAACTAACAATATCTTATTCTGAAATGTTATCTGGGGAAATAAGGTTTACCCCAAAATGCTTAACAACTCTTTTTAATCCTCTCTTTAGAATAATTAAAACTATTCTGTCCAGCCTGGGGATCGGGAGAAGAGGAGTCCAAAAAGGGCCCAGGAAACCAGGAAAGGAAGGGGTAAGAGGAGAGCCATGAAGGAAGGAGGCCCTTTTCATATTCAGTAGCCTGGAAGAAGGAAATCAATACCATCCCAGATGGGCTATTCTCGATCAAAAAGAATGAAGAAAAACAAATCAAAACCCCATTGTTGCCTGCTCTTTCCCAGGAGTGTTACCATGAAAGAATGGCTGGGGAGGTGGATCTGTGGGGTGAATACAGCCCCAAGACCGATGAACTGTCCTGGCCAGGTTAGGGCCAAAATATGCAGAAATATGTAAGGCAAGATGTGACTGTCAAACAAAAACGGCAGCATTTCATTTTCAAATACCACACATCAAAATGCTGTTTACAGAGAAACAAAGAGTGCTAAGAGTACAAACGGGCTCTGTATTCGACTACAATGCCCCAAAACCAGAGGCCTACCGTTCACTATGTTATGAGAAAAAATGAAAGGCACTTTTCCCAAAAAAAGCTGCCATGGAAAAATAGAAATGGCCACATTCTGCAGCCTGGAAGGAAAGGAAGACATGGAAAATGAATCTCAAATTGACAGAAGTACATTTTTGTGTGTGTTTATAGTATAGAGAATACCTTACAAAAAAAAAGAAACACATACACATATCACAATTACACCTAATGCATCATACTGTCATTACATATTCACAGATACTACTAACACAACCTAAACATTTGATTAATATTCTAAAATAACGATTATAAAAATACTCCATTAACATCATTCCATAAGATCTCATATAGGAATAAAACACATATACAAATTAAAAACATGCCATAAGAAAATATGCAGCTCACATGTCCACATCATATTATTCAATTCTTTTAGAAGTTGCTCTCCTTGGTTTACTACCAACTGTAAATTACCAAAGATTTTGATCAAGTGTCTTACCAAGGCCAACAGAAGGGCCACATGTGTACAAGTCATCAGTCGATTCTACAAGCTAGTTCGTATCACAGATGATGTTGAATGTACAAATGGATTGCTATTGCTCCCAAGTCTGCCCTAGGAGGCCATGTGCTCATGTATGGCTCAACTGAGCTGCAATCTCATTCAGTTTTGTGCTGTATTTCTTAATGTTCTCATATTCTTGTTACACATAGTAGTCTCTAATTCACACACTTTATGTAATTCATAAAACAATATTTAATTGAAGAAGCAGCCATTCACAATCTTAGGTCACATATTGCCAATGCATTTCAAACTATTTGTCTGTCTTCAGGGCTTGACCCTTTATGTAATAATAACCAACCATGTTATCAAAAAAATATGCCATTAAACATGTATATAATGGATAAGGAAAAAGAAAAGAAAAGAAACAAAAACCTAGTTAGTATCATGGTCAACATTGGCTATATAAATTGACATGTTCAACAATAAATTATACATTTAAAAATGATACCATTGTGAACTTGTTTTTGTGTTAACTGTAAGAGAACGTTTTGTGTAAATGTTCTCTTATAGTTCTCTTACAGTTAACACAAAAACGTACCATCTCATTCAGTTCTTCAAATGCTAAAGACATATTTGGACACAGACAATTTAAGTTCCCACCTACTAGCCCAGTCTATCAGCACATTCTCTATTTCATTAATAACTTCATCTATCCCCACCTGAACGGGGTTGAAATAAATATGTATTACTAATAGACTGGTTTCCTTACCATCAGATTGGCCATCCAGCAATGTAGCCAACACTGCTTCTGAAGTGATATAAATTTTTAATAGCCTGTCTTTGTACATTTTCTATTGCAGTGAGAATTCTCCCATATGATTTTCCCTTATTTGCTTTCTTTGCACACTTAACAGCAATAATAAATCCATCTATGACAGGAACAACTTTCAGCCACGTCTCTTGAATAAACACAATATAGTGGCCAGAGAAGACAGCCATCATGTTAGAACCACAAAAGCTATTGTGCCCTCAGGAATTCCAACACAATATTTTGCACTAATTTTTTGCCAAATCCTGGTCTTGCACTGCTTGATGTGGAAAGAGAGGAGGCCAGCCATGCCCAGTTGGTTGGCTCTTGATCAAATATAACCGGTCTTTGGCCTTCCTTGTTAACCAAACATTTTATGGTATTTGCATCATAGTCGACACCAGTTTGATTACTCAGAGTTTCACACTTTCACAATTGTCTCAATAACTTTCAAAACCATTTATCAGGAGGTCCTCCTGACTGTCACATACGGAATTCTCAAACCGTTTAGAATGAAAATGGACTGTACATTTCCCAACACACCAATCGTCAAACAGGTGTACATACCATATGTCAGAGGAGGATATGGACCTCAATTCCGGAACTGTAGCAAATAAAGACAATAATTTCACCCTGTTGAGTGGAATATCCCACTCCTCCACAAACATTGATTCATATTTTATTGTTTGAGGGGTCTTTTGACCCACTCCCATCTCACACCTGTCCATTTTCCTTGCAGTGTTATGGTTCTGATTAGTTGCCATGTTCCCGATAGCCCATTAACCACTTCTTTGGCTTTTTCAGAGAGGTCATTATCATTTCTCACAAAGATCACAGTAATTTCTACTGTCCTATTGATGACCGGGTCTGGGATGGCAATATTATCCACCTCCTTGTGTATCTCTTCCCTGTTTCTCATATATTTCTTAACCGCCATCACTGGTCTTAGGAATGTTCGGATTCCTTTCCTTTTAGTTTCACTCTTCTTCTTTTTCCTCCATTGGTTACTGTCTTGAATTATCTGTGAATTTATAGTGGTTGCTTCTACTAAGGAGCCCTGCAAATGTTCTTGTCTCTCTTCTATTAATCCCAGACTGGACTCCTCTGAGTTCTGTGTGTTAGCAATTACTATAGTTTCTCTGATGGAATCATTACCTTTTTTCCCATTCAAGACCTCTTGTTCTCGCCTAGTAGTGGCATTTATAATATTTCTAAGAATTGTTCTTGATCTTTATTCATAGACTTTGCACAACTTTTGACATTCTTGGTTTTCTTTCAATAGTCACCAATGTTAGCTGTTTTGTCAACCATATTCATGCCTCTGGACACACACTGCTGTTCTTCTAAAGTAGGCCAACCATTCCCCACGTCACTAATTCTTTTAACTTCAATCATTGTGGGACCCACACTTAGGTCTGCTGTTACCCTCTGTTTTTTAATATTAGACTGATCACTCCTTAAAATGTGTCCCCGTAATTCTTTTAAACTACACAAGTTTGCTCTAACATCTAGAACAACTGTATCGTAAAGGCAAATAAAAGATTGTAAAACTAGGTTTAGCACCGCTAGGGGGCTGTTGCCACACCCCGAGGCATCTCGAATGAATGTGTCTTCCGCTTGAAATGGAAGTGACGATCGGTCTCCAACATTTCCTTGCTTGTGGATTGTAATTTCTTCCTGGGCACGATTATCTTCATTACCCCGTCCCTCTGGGGAGCCAAACAGCATTGGGGAGATACTCAATCTCATGGCCTAAACCTCTAAAGCGTGTATTTCATCTCATAAACTAATGCACACATCCATAAGAGATATGCTTGCACATTTTTCCCCATCTCTAAGTACAGGACCTGATATATCAATGCCTTCATTATAATCAGTGTCTGATCCTAGCATCAACAAATACGGGATCGGCTGGGCTGTCAAAACAGCTTGACTGTAGGTTTTTTGCTAAACTTGAGGAAAGAATGTTGTATTTTTTTCCCTGTTCCCCAAGTTTAAACTTTTCTCTTCCACCTGTAGATTGTTTTGCATTTCCCTGTCCAATGGAGTTGGGACTTTACTTCTTAGATTATATCTTTTAATTTTACCCAGCATATATTCTGGCAGCGGTACCTTAGGGACTTAAAGGCCTGAATATGCTGCCTGTCAGTATGCTCTCTGAGTCCTAAACGAGTCTGAAGTCCTTCCTCTACTCCTTTAATCCAATGGTGGGTACAGTAGCTTAGAATCTCAATTACGAGTGATGCGGGCTGTTTATAAATATATTCACTTGCTTCTCAAAGAGTACTAACAGCTCAATGGGAAAGACTTCCCAACAGTCACTGTTAGCCTTAAGGTATGTGCTTAGTCTGGTCGATGCATTTAAAACAAAAGACAAACAGCTCAAAGGAAAAAACATCCCAACAGTCACTGTTATCTGCTTAATACAATCAGTGCTTAACAAACAGAAGACAAACAGCTCAAAGGGAAAAGACTTCCCAACAGCCACTTTTAGCCTTAAATATGCACTTTATCTAGTCAGTACCTACAAAACACAATACGCATGCTGTACGTAGAAGCCGAGAACTCGGCGGGAAACATTCCCAACACTCACTAAATATCGTCCAGTCATCCTTCTCTGTCGTGCTCTTTGCCTTCCACTTCCACCCCTGCAACTGCTGACAGCCAGCACACTGCTGACTGCAAACACTTGTCGGCACACTTCACAGTCCGCATTGTGGAAACCACAAGATTTATTCAGTGGGATGTGTGGCCTTTATTACACATTGCTTGTCTCTTCAAGTAGCCCAATACACAGAAGCACCAGCAACTACTGCAGACACTGCTGACTGCAAACACTTGTCGGCACAATTCGTGGACACCGTGAGATTTACTCAGTGGGAGGTGGGTCCTCTACCACACGTTGCTCGTCTCTCCAAGTAGCCCAATACACAGAAGCACCAGCAAATCCTGCAGACACTGCCGACTGCAAACACTTGTCGGCACAGATTAAGGAAACTGGTGGTTTATCAAAACTGTTTTAAAAGCAAGTCAAAAGTAGAAAAGTCAGAATGGAAAAGCATCCTTTATTTGATGTTCATAGAAACTGAAGAAAGAGCTGTGCTGAGCTCAGTGATTTTTCCACAGCAAGACAAAAAGTCAAGCACTGCCATCTCTCTCTATCTAAAAGTCTCTTTGAAGCTCACAGAGCCAAGTAAGGGACAGACTTGTGCCAGACTAAAGTTTTATGAGGTGACCAGATGACCACTGTGAAAACATAACACCAAGCTAATGAAGGTGAACGCTTAAAAATACATAGAATTAAAACTCTATTCCTGTTGAGGTCCAGGATCTGACTGACGATTGACATGTACTGGAGAATGACCCATGAGAGAGTAGGTGGAACTGTTTTCCACTGTTCGGATAAGATAAGCAGACCCATGTCCCGGCTATTAGCTTTGAATAAAGCTAATGACTTGATAGCAGTCTGTGTCAACACAGGAACAGATGGTCTAAACGACTACATGTTACATTTCTTGAGGCAAAGAAAGGTGAGGTTAATTAAAGTTAAAATCATACAGGTCATAGAGACTGGCTTAGGTTTATATGGAGGATAATATATTGTTGTTTATCTTGGGAACCATAATTCGCACACAAATGATTCACACATCTTCAAAAAGCCTATGAGAAGACACATCTGATGATACAACTTTGATAAAAATGTGACCTAACATATATTTTTCCCCTGCTCCAGAGGCATCACCCTCTTCGTCCATAAAGATGGGATCAACATCTTCCTCCTCTTGTGCCACTTTGTGTGGCTCTCATGGCCTTTGTTGGCCATCCTTGAGGCTGGAAGGCTTCTTGAGTGCCCAACGCTACTATGCCAAATACAGTCCAACCATTATTGAGGCCCTGGGTTTCCTTGGCTGAGGACAATCACTAGAGTGATTCAACCTCTGAGTTGGTTATTTAGTCTTGGTAGGAAACGTTCTCCCTATTGATCTTAAACCCACGTCACCAGTAATGGCAACTGAAAACATAACTATCTTGGATTCTGTTCAGGTGACAGTCTCCCAAGTGTTGTTGCAGCAAACTGGGGCAGTAATTAAATCTTTGACTTGAGATGAAAAACTGTACCTAAATGACACAAATTTGCCCTGCTATGCTGGGGGCTCTAGATCAGCAACTTCCTCCAGCTCTCAGTCAGTGGCCTGCTTGTCCAACTGCTCCTGAATACCTTGCTCGGCCTCAAATACAAAAGTATAGCCTCTAAAAAAGTAATATGCCGAAGTGTGAAAAAAACACAAGTGAAGCGGATTGATAATGGGCCTTTGGAAGGGCACTTCTAGCCGCTATGCAAATTAGTACACACACTTCACAAGTAACTTGCCGAAGTCGAATGGCTCCCTCAAATCCCCTGCACAATATGAACACACAGAAAAAGTGTAAATCTGCAAAAAACTAAATGAGCATCACAGCAATATTGATCTGGTAAGCGGAAGCTACACTTCACTTGGTAGTAGTAAAAAATTATGTTTTGGGGTCCAAGACGGCAATGAAGGACTAACTAGATTCTAATTGGAGGGCTCACAAGAACCCTGCAGTCAGTTATGGGATGTGTATTGCTTATTGTTAGATTCTGTTATTTTTTCATTCATTTCCTTCCTGCTATTCAGCAAATATAAATAGAATGCATAATAAGAAGCTTCCGGGCCATGCCATAGAATTGAATGTTTGCCTTAAGTGCCCATGTGGATTTGGTCAGAACTGGGGGATTCGTGGCAGCCTCATCATCATACTCCTCCTCCCTGTGAGCAGGGCCCCTGAGGCTGGATTTTTTTTGTGTGCTTATTTTGGCTAATTAAACCTTCTAACACTACATACTTATAAAAATAACATCATACATTTGTAAAATAGCATTTCAGAATATACCATTAAAAAGATAAAGTTCATTAGAGCTAATCATTAAAAACATAATTCATTTGCATTTAACAATCACATCAATACACAGCAAATTCAAATATCCCCCCCAACAATTCATTTTCAAAAGGATTTTGAACTCAAAGAATCGTCCTGTAAAAGCATTTTCAGCCCATTCAAATTAAGCACTTTTTCTATTTTCAACCAAATATGATACATAGTAAAATTTTAAACTATGCAATTTCCTGAATATAATAAGCTCCACATTCAGTCCGAATCATAATTTTCCAACCGATGTGTCAAACGTAAATAACCTTTAATGTATACATCTTTTATACCTGGGCAATTTGTTAAAAGGTGCCTGGCAGTTTCCACTTCTTTTTTATAAAACCTGCAAAGGCGTTCTTGAAACGTTATTTTCTTCCAAGCCCCAAGTCTTTTTGTGGGCAGGAGCTCTAACCATACCTGCTTAATAAATATAACGTTTGATTATAGAGATTTTTTTATACATATATAGGGATTCTCTATTGGGAAATTTTGTCTTACATACAGAGTATATCCTTTTTGATTACCTAAGGCTAGCACTTTATTATCTCTATCCCAAATGTTTGAAGCACATTTTTATCTGCCTTTCAGCCAAGGTAATATTCATGTTGCTGTCCAGGGTACACCCAATATCTACAAAGAAATTTGCAACATTCTTTTTTCATCTTGTCAATACATTAGCTAGCAGCTCAGATTTCAATATCTCTACATAATTGGAAAACATAGATTCAAAGTTCTCAGCCTGAGCCAAAAGTTTTACATGAAGGATTCCCAGCAAGATCCTTTTTAGTGTACTAATTGATGTTAACCCCAATTCGCAATAATTTGCTTCCACCAACACGTTTTAAGGCAGGCCCAAAGCCCTACACCAGATTCTATCCTCCAGCTTTTTGATTTGTTTCGTTGATCGTGTACAGCTCCAGGCTATAAAGTAAACTTTATGCGCGAACAATCTCAATATTTTCCCCCCATCATATTCCAAGTACATTTTTTCTGTTTTCTTGAACAGATTTCCATAATTTGTTTTTTGATGGTCTATGATGAGCCCATTCACCTATTAATACCTATAGAGTGCATCCATACTCTGTTGAAGTCCAATCTGAGCTCTATCCATAAGTAGCGTGCCATCAGCATAGGCAAGCCACACTACATGCTGACCACCAACTCTAGGAAGAATGTTCTTACAGTTTTCTAAAGCCATACCTAGGTCAGTAACCTATAGGTTGTATAAAGTGGGGGATAATGGACACCCTTGTTTTAATCCATGATTTGTTTTTATTTTTCCACTTCAGCCACCCTCTTGATCAAGTCTTAATTGTACCTTTGTATCAGTATATAATTGCTTCATAAAACGCAGTAGTGTTAAATTCATGATCCATTTTCTTAGTTTAGCCCATAATATATGTTGATCCACTGTAACAAAGGCGGCTTTATAATCAATGAAGCAGATAAACAGTACCCCTGCTTTATTCCTCAAACTGGTACAAATTAAATAGAACAATGACCACAGATTTGATAATGTGCCCATGTCCTTCCTGAACCCAGATAGTTGGTTTGACAAAAGTTTATTTTTTTTAATCCAAAGATTTAGCTCTTGCAAAGGAAATGTTGAGAATAGCTTTGAGGATACATCCATCATTGCTAGTAGTCTGTAATTAGCAGGATTTTCTCTTAATCCTTTTTAAAAATAGGTATTAATATGGAGTACTTCCAGCTAAAAAGGATTATACCCGATTTATGGACATTAAGAAATACATTTTCCAGAACCACAGCCCAGTGTTTAGGGTATTTTTTGTATACCACATTAGATATGCCACCTGGGCCCGGGGCTCCAGAGGGTTTCAATTTTTCAATAAACCACTCAGTGTCCTCATGTGTATACAATACCTTATCATTCCTTCCTGAAAGAATTATGTTTTCTTGATTTTCTTTCTTATTCACCCTGTCGTATAACGTAGAGATATGGAATATCCACCCCACTTCAGAAATACAGTTAATCTCTTTTATCGTTGTTAATGGATGCAAAATCTGTATACAGATTCCAGGATATTTTAGAATCTGAATTTCAAAGTGCACTGAAGAGTAAGAACCAATGTTTTGTAATAGCTGATGCTTTATGCCTCTTGACCCAATTTTTATATCTAGTTTTAGCGTTAGCAATCATCAATTTTTGTTTCTCAAAATCAGATAATTTTGTTTTTATTCATTTTATTTCTCTATTAAATTTCAGTTTTTCTTCTGCTATCTTATAATCAAAATCTTTATTATGTTTTACATTCTTTGAAAAATACTTCTTTTGTATTTCCTCTATGTATAGTTTTGCTCTGATGACCGTTTTTTCCAAAACTATTGGTATAATTCTATCAGCTGTAATTTCTGTCAAGAGATCACTATAGAGCAGGGGTCTCTAACCTTTTCGTTGGCAAGAGCTACTTGTAGTTAAAGGCCAATAGGCGGGAGCTACTAGGGTGGTGATTATCCATGAGTATGAGAATTTTGACCAAGATGGTTTTGCACAGTTTAGTTGCTCTTCATATAATAAAGAAATACTGCATGTATTTACTGTGATTTTAATATATCAAAGTCAAAAACATGTTTATTTTATTATTTTTTATTAGATGCTGTTTCCTAAAATTGGTAAGCATATCAGAAGTAGGAAACTAATCGGGACATTCAATGTGAAGGCTTGCTATCCACCAGTGCTCAGTAATCTGGTGTAAAGCTTGAAACAGCAATAGCACTCGGATGCTGTCAGACGGGATCAAGGTTTTGATTTCAGGAAGTTAATCTGAGAAAGGCAGATTCACAGAGACAGGCAATCGCATTGGCTGATAGTGCAGATACCTTTTTAGTCCTAGTGATTGCACCCCCCACATGGCAGACATACATTCAGGACCGTTTTTAAACTTGCTTACAATAGCCATGGGATTCACTGCACCATCTGTAAAAGAGAATTTGTTTTTCATCAAATAATTAGAACCTTTTAAAGGATGGCTCTGTAACAGCATTTGGATTGCAGCATTTAGTTGACCTACTTTTTAGAATTGCAGACAAATTCCTTTTGGAAAAATATTTTTATAATTTGTGTGTGTTACTGCAAAATTCCTATCAATGTTACTATTTTATTCCCACTTTAACTTGGGCACCATTGATTAAAGATGCACATTTTCTTTTTACACTGGAACAAAAAAAATGGTTTCCCACTCTGGATGGAAATACCTTTTGTTGGATGGTGAGTCTCCAATCTGGGTAGTTTTTCAATAAATGTGGTATACGTCTTGAAAACAAAATCCAGCATATACCACATTCTGCTTTATCAAAAAATATAATCCACTGCCAGTTTAGCATATCCCCACTTCATAAACATTGCTCACTAAGTCACAGAAGTCATCCAAGGAAAAGCAGGCCAAAGCCTACTTTGTTGACTACCCTTAAACGTTTTTATGTCAATAATTGGCAAGATTGAAAAAATGAACATTTGGGAAACCATGTGATCCAGTTATATGCACAAAATAGTGTTAATGGCAGGGCTGAAATAGCATTCAGTTTTATAGTGATGGCTTGTAGCGTGCACACATGAGACACCATATGAGTCTTTAAATTAACATGTTGAGCAAAGAGTATGGTTGTAACAAGGGGCGACTTATTCAGAAGGGATGGCGACATGCCACCTTGCTCCCTTTTATGAAGGAGGCAGTATCAAAGTGAACTGCTCACAGAGGATCTGTAACTCTCCCAGCAGGAATCATGTTATTCTGATGCATGAACAATTGGCCATGCTTAGCTTGCACTTGCAACTCTCTGATATATTGGAATTGCTCATGTATCAGACAAATACTGTTTTGCTCAATTTTTTGCAAAAACAATGCTCATAAATTACACCATTTCAGCCCAGTATTGAAAGACTGTTAATCCCTTGGCAGAATTTGAACATGTGTACAGGTTTGCCATAGATCTCTATAGATCTTCTGATTTGTGCACATAGCCTAAGGGGATCAACCCTGTTAATTGTTCTCCCATCCCATGTCTCACCTCTGTTATCTGCCTGTATTCACCACCCTATTGTGTACAGTGCTCTGTTACTTAGTAACTAGGTCTAGGCTACATTAATCCTATGCATATCAAAATATATATATGCAAACCACTGCTCACATTTCCCACTTAATTCCAACTATCGTTTCGTAAAACATCTCACATTATGTTTTTTGTAAAGTCCTGGTATTGATAGACATGTCCCTTTACATTGCTGTATAGTTTTATAAATGTAAGTGGACTAGCAGTGCAGCTAGTAGTTTTCCATGTTTACTTAAATGTAAAATCGCAGTTATCACTTGATTTTCCTGTTTTGGGACAATCATAGAGGTGGGCTCCTCCATACCACGCCATATTCCATCCTAAACTTTAACACAGTTTGGGTACTAGAGCTTTAAAACCGGGAACTCAATGCCTGAAAATATAAAAAATAATTAGCAGTTTTACCATAAACACGCAAAGCAAGATGTACCTTTTTTCTTGCAAGCTGGGACTCACACTGATTGGTATATTTCTGTGCACACACACGTGTGCTAAGAAAACGATTACAGCGGTATCTTTATTTCCCCCATTCTGATTAAAAACCTACAATTACCAAGATGCAAAGTAATGCTAGCTGAAATAAATTTAAAAAAACACAGTGAGACGGAAACAATCACAGCCCCGGCTTTGTTTTACACAGCATGCAGATGTATGCACCCAGGCCCTCTCTAATCCGCCATCATTTGCACATCTTGGTGACAATGGCCTCAAAACACATGTCCCATTTACGTTTGTTATTGATAGCTAACCTCATGTTGTGACGCTGCCCAAGCCCTTCAAGCCCAGATGCAGTCCCTCCTCTCACTGTGCACACAGCTTTTGAAGGTTTACTTTACAGGAAGAGGAGTGGGAGGGGGCATGGAAATGTCTGAGGGACTTCAGGCACCAAAACAAACACAAAGTGCTCATTCTGGGGTCTGATCAAAGAGCTACTGGGAAGCCTCAGGCGAGCTACCAGTAGCTCACGATCTACTAGTTGGAGACCACTGCTATAGAGGTATGGATTGAATTTCTCTATGATCTTTTGGGTCCATTGAATTCTATTCCCTGTTCCATTTATAGTAGCCTTACAAATCATTTTTTCTTTTTCTTTAATATTTGTCTTCAGTGTACAGTTCTTTACCACATGACACTAGCTTGCATCGATGAAATCTGAAGCTTACCCACCATTTCAAACATAGATTCAGGAAATAAAATATAATCAATCCTGGTAAAAGACACCCCATTTGACCAGGTATAGTGGTCCAAGCAGGAGGTACCCTCATCAGTATACAACTGTTACAGAAAGGTTGTGTGTATAAATATAGACCATAAATCCAGAGAATGTATAATCCCATCAATATAGTCAATTATCCCAGGCCCCACTTCATTGATCAATATTGAGAGAGTGTGCTTTCTTCTGGCTTTTCCCAAATCTTTGATAATTCAGGTCCCAAATACTATATATAATGCTCTAGAATTGTCATTCCCCCACTCATTAATTATGTTCTCTATTTCTTCAATTCCCTTTTCTGAAAGTCTATCACCTGGTGGTTGCATACATTTTTTTTTCTTTTATTGTATATAATCAACTTGTGATTTTTACATAATCAATTTACTTCCTGTGAATTCTGAAGATTTCTAAAGATGCATCAGACAAACAAAACAACATTTCTGCTTGTAATCATAAAGATGACTGGGTGAGAGTGTTGAATCCAGTTGCTTCACCCTTCTATGTTTCCTGTTTCATGTTCTTTCATTTTAACAAAAATGATTGTTGGAAGTTTTGTTGTTGCGATAGTCCAATTTGACTTTTCACCTGACATCAGTCTGTTCCACCACACATTTTCATCTAGAACTGAAACTGACATCCCAAGAGGTGAAAGGTATGCGCTTCTTTCATAGCTAAGCGCCTTGCAGTGCAACAATAAATATTCTGGTTCGTCTGTTGCTTTGCATAATCTACATTCTTTAGAGGCCGCCTGGAGTCTGATGCAAAGGATTTCCTGTGTGGGCATTAGGTTCAAACGGGCTCTCAGAAAACTCCTCATTAGTTTTTTGTCCGGGAACTGTTGACAATATGGCAGAGGAGATTTTAGCTTGTTAAAAGATGGAGGGAGATGTGCAGTTAGTTTGTTTGACTGTGCCTTATCAACTGTGTCGATCCAGTCCATGAGCGCGATTTTTCTTTTTATTTTTTCAGGGTTTCCGATCAGTTCAGCTTCAGTGCAGGCTATTTTCTTTAATTTTGTTGTCTGTATTAGCGACCATTTTGTTAGGCTATGTAAACGGCCAGTAGAGAGTTCTGCAGCTATCAATTTGAATATTGGGAGAGTATCCGGAAGGATGATTTTTCTGTAGGTTTGCATGGCATTTTGTTCCACCACACCCAATAAAGACTGAAGGCCTAAGACACGTCTGATGTTCGCAATGGCCACCGAGTTTGGTAAGCCCAAAACAGATCGCCATAGTAAGCCTTCAATTTTTGGCCAGATTGAAGTTGGCATTGACAGGGTTGCGCCCATTCCATAAACCAGCGCCGGGCCAACTTTGCCTCTGTAAAATTGGATTACAGGCTCCAGTGAGAATTTACCATACTTCTTGTCAATTGATCTCATCTGGGCTGCTAAGTTCCTAGCTTTGCCCCAAAGAGTAGTTTGCATACATGATTCCCGAGCTGAGCTGTCTATCATTATTCCCAAGTATTTGTAGCAGTCAACAGTTTCGATCTTAGTGTTTTCCAGGATCCATCCTCTGTTACGGGACTTGATGGAGTCGTTTTTTGGCAGAATCAGGATTTTTGTTTTAGATGCTCGAACAGTGGATTCCCAGTCCTTAAAGTCGCCAAGGAAATTTATGAAAAGTGCCGGAGCAAGAAGACATCCCTGCTTTATCCCTCTCTCTGCCGGAATCTCTTCTATTAACGTTCCTTGTTTGTCCAGTCTGACATGCAATTTGTTTGCTGTGTGTAAGGCTTTTATTGGGTATAGTATTTCGTTCGGGCATTTCCATCTGTGCAGTTTGGACCAAAGAAGACTCCGATCTACTCCATCAAACGCCTGTGTAAGATCTATAAAGGCCAGGAACACCGGTGGAGAGCCCTGCTTTACCTTGGCTTTGATTAGATTTAGCATCAAGATGTTTGCCGAGGTTCCGCTGTTCTTGAGAAAACCCATCTGAAAAGGGTCATGTGCTGCAGACGCCTTTGCCCAGGTTTGGAATTTTTTCAGCGGAAGCGTTGCGAATATTTTGCCGATAATATCAAGCAAGACAATTGGCCTGTAATTCTGTGGGTCTTCCCTGTTACCGCGTTTAAATAGTGGAACAATTATTGAGTGCGTCCAAGACAAAGGAATGGTCCTGGCTGATTCGCAGTGCCGGAATATGATGCTTATAAATTTGGCCCAGGCTTCCGGATGTTGCTTCAGGTCGATGTTGCTCAGACCGTCGGGACCCGGGGCTCTCGAGGATTTCAGATGTTTGATGACGTTTAAGATGTCTTCTTCGTCGGAGAGGGTAGACAATCTGTTACTAGACGGTTCTGAGTTGCTTTCCCTCTGGTCCTTCGGTGGGGCAAACATGTTCTTAAAGAAATGTGTCCATTTTTCCTTCGTGACAGCGTTTACCACTTTCCTGTCTGATGTTGTTGATTTAATCAAGGCCCAAAATACGCTAGATTTTTTTGAGCTAAGTATCTTGAGCATTTGTTCTGCATCATTTTGGTACATTGCCCTCCTGCGACCCCGGAGCCACGATTAGCAGGAAGCTGTTGATTCCTGCTAAACAATCTGACCTGGCCAAGTCGGATTTGTCCATAGCTGCTAATCTTTTAGCTCTCCTCACGAGTTTTCTTCTGTCAACTAGATCCTGGTCGAATACGTGCAGATGATTGCGGCTAGGCCCTTTGTCTTTCTTTGGCTCAGACCTGAACTGTAATAGCAAAGGAAGATAATCCGGTCTCTCACATTCAATGCTATTTAGTGCTATTTTTCTGCCGTAGATATCAGAAATGTTCTTGATGTTTGTGGCTGTTAAGCGAAGTATAGTTCGCTGGGTGTTGACTTCTGAAGCGGGCAGGCAAAGCTTATTTGTGTGATGTAACGATGACCAGGTTGTTGTAAGCAGGTTATGGTCGCTTTCTTTTGTCCGTGTGACTTTAAATGATTTGACCAGTGGTAATAGATTTTCTGATGCAAAAATATAGTCAAGCGTGGCCCTTGAGTTGTCCCTTTCCCACGTAGGTAAAATGTTCTCCCAAGATTTTAGCCAGGCCAGATTGTGAAATTTTCTTGAATTCATCGCGATCATCCATGCCTTACCTCTCTCTTCCGACGATACTTTGGGCCTGTTATTGGGAACGTTAGCGTATTCTTGTACACAGGTTGCATTTAAATCTCCACAGATGATGATATGGTCTGTATGAGAGTCAATTTTGATGTTGTCTATTGATTCTGTTACTTCATTACAAAAATGTATGATTGAAGTTTGTTGCGGGTTCCAGTACAAGTTTAATATCGCCAGATCAATGGTGTTGATTTTTTTGGACTTTGGATCCGCAAACGACCATGACGTCAGAACTGCTAGTGTTCCATAGCTCTCTGAAAGCTTTTCCCTGATTTTAATGCCTGATCCTATTTTCACTGCAAGTAGTAGACCGGATGATGGACGTCCAAATAGGCCACGTTTGGCAGGAGAGAGTTCGATCTCGTAGCCATCTAGAGATGGTTTCTCAGTCAGCCAGGTTTCCTGGAGGCATATGATGTCAAAACCCACTAAGGACCGGGTGTTGCTGCTTGTTAGGTGGGCATGGCCTCTGGTATTCCAAGAGGCCATAGAAATTGATCGAATCTCCAGTGTGTCTAGGGCTGGCGTGATGTTAGCCCATCTTGGATGCTTTTTGCTGGTCTTGCCATTAACTGCAGATTTTAGCCATTCCCAAGGGCCTTTCGGGTGGCGTGTTAGGTCACGGGTTGGGGACAGATCTTTGCTGTCAAGATTTTCCTCCGAAGTCAATCTTGTTGATGTCCTGTCAAATCTGGTTTGTCGTTTGTTTTCCATTTGACTGGACCTGCGGGGTGCATAAGCGCCATCCGTTTTCCTCGAGGTATCTGTTTTTGTATATAAGGCGTGCTCCATCTGAAGGTCTCTGAATGATCTGAGTTTGGTTCTTTCGTTACTTGATGTTTGTGGTCGCATGGGCTCCTGCTTGCTGGTCGGTGGTTCATGCGACGCTTGTTTCAGTTCGGTTAATAAGAGGCCAGTTTTGCTCAGTTCTTTATAAGCTTCTTCCATTCCTGTCTGCAGCACCCTTGCTTTTATATGCAGAAATGCCTTTGCCCTCTGTTCTCTGTGGTAGGGTTCAATTAACCGAAGGTCGCGCGATGATAGTGACCTTAGTGATTTGGTGTTACTCAGAATTTTTAGCACCGTTTTCCTGTTCAGGATCATGTAACCTGATTTGTGTGAAGTTTGTTCAAGCTTGAAAAGTCTGGTGCCCTGTTGATAACCGAGCGAGTTTCTTTGTGAGGATTCCTCTTGTTCTGTGTGATTGATTGCTTCTACTGAGGAATTAGGTTGTTTATTCGTTGTTGTTCTAACCTGTGTTTCTTTTTGTGAAACTTCTGGGTTTTGGGACTTCCCAACTTCTTCTCTGTCTGTCACTGTTCTTGCTTTCCTCTCGGAACTGGAGCGACTGTAGTTTCTAGATTAAATTTTTTTAGACACAGGAGTTGACCCTTGTTGAATTTCCTGATTTACCCTCAGAACTGATTTTGGACTGCTTTGATTCGGCTCGATCAGGGAGAAATCTTCATCGTCCACATGTTGAGATAAATTCATAAGGCTACTAGACGCCTGGAATTCCGCTGCTGTCTTCGGTGAATTACTTAGATCGATGAACACTTGAGCCTCGGTTTGATCTCTTGATTTTTGCGATTTATTTAGGTGAATTTCTGGCTTAGCTTGGTTCTCTTTAACAGCCTGGTTGCACGGCCCAAAAGTCTTCGTATTTTTCTCGGACCTTGAATTCCCACTTGGTAGTTGAAAGGCCGGATTTAGTGTTCATAAGGGACCAGCACCTGTCTTTTCTGCAGCTGTTCCAGTTGAAGCGGTTTGGACTGCCTTCAAAGGTTTACTTTGTTGGTTGAGAAAGACAGGTGCTATTTTGTCCTGGTTGATACAGACTGATGATTGAGATGCCTTCTCTTGCGTCTGTTTTTTCTGTACAACCGGTTGATCCTTGTTTAATTGCATTTCTATCCGGGATAGCTTAGCCTCGAGGATTACTTGCTTTGCCGCCTCTTTTGTTTCAACGGCTGTTATATAGCCTTCTAAGAAATTCAGTTTCGACTGTAGATATGCCAGGATAGAGGTGTTGTCTTTTGCAGAGTCATTTAAGGCCTTGTAGAGTTTACAAAAGGGAGATAGGGCGATGGTGAGCGCAGACATTATTGTAGTTAGGTCAGGCCTATTGTTAGGCGATCCCTTGCACGACTCTCCTGATGTCATGATCTCTGCTTCCAAAAGATCAGGACTTGCCCGACTCCCTTGGAAGCAGACCCATAACCCCGGTTCCGAGTGCCAGCCAGTCCCAATTGGGACCTTTTGGACCCTGTCCTGGCGCCAGTGGCACCAGGCTCATAAAGATGCCCAGTCCCAGCGCTGGAAGCGCGGGGCTCATAATGCTTGGGTGGACTTACCTGCAGCAGACCATGCTGCTTACTTACCTGCCAGTTGAGCCCCTGATCCTCTTCTGTTTGGGACTACTTTTCCTGTTGGGTGGGGCAGGAGCCACTCCCTAGGTTCAGAACACTGGAACTCTTCTGGAAAGCAGGAACTCTTTTCTCACCTAGGCGAGGCTGTGGAAGGAGACACCTAAGCACTACAGGAGGCTATTTAAACCACACCCGATGGATGAATCTTGCTTTGCGTTATTCTGCATTCTCTGCAGCAGAACGCTCATCGTGTCTTCTGCTTCTGATCCTGGGCCTAAGGGAACAAAGGCTTACCATCCTGGAATCCAGTCTTCAGCAGCACCTTTAAAGACAAAGAAAGAACAGGTTAGCACTACGGTCTTCAGTGGCAGCGCATCTCTTACCTGGTCCATCGGCTGTCACCAACGCCTTGCGCTGCATTCCGGCATCTGAAAGACAAAGGCTTACCTACTCTTCGCATGCTCCGGAGGTCTTCGCACTGCATTCCGGCATCTGAAAGACAAAAGCTTACCAGCTCTTCGCACGCTCCGGAGGCCTTCGGCGCTGCATCCCGCATCTGAAAGACAAAAGAAGGTGCGTTTAAAGACATTGGGCAACTTTATTACTCACGTGCCATTACTCCTTCCCACGCCGAATCCAGTGGGTATTCCAGCACCCTTCAGCTTCTCTAAAGCTCCGAACTTGTACCTGCAAGATAAAAGGGACAGTTAGTGCGCATCGTGAAGCAGGCTACAAGCGCTTACTTACGTGCTTCCAGGCGCTTCTATTCCTCACGCGGGTTCGATCCTCAACTCTCATCAGCCCGCCATCGCCGGAACCCTGCAAAACAAGAGATATCATTACAAAAGACTTTTAAGACATTTGAAGTGCCCAGAACTTACCGTTCGTGCAGTTAACGACGGACAGCAGTCCTCTGAGGTCAAGAGGCCTGCACCCTTATCCAGTGAAGAAACTGGTTACGGCACCCTGCCCCGAGGCAGATGGAGAGCTCGGCGTTCACTTACCTAAGGTGAGGGCGTTAACCTTTGGGGTTCTACAGGAGAAGAGAAAGGGAAGAGGAGAGAGGCACCCAATAACCCCAGTTCATTAATCCCATATTTTCTATCTGCAGACATCTTACTCTTCGAGTCAGACATACAGTGCACAGAGGTCCAGCCCAAAGAGCCAACCGTGTGTTACACATCACCTTTGAAGATACGGCATTCACCCAGTCAAGACCGGCGCCTCTGCGGGAATCAGGTGAGCATTACAGAACGCAAAGCCTACCGCAAAACTCCCACCCAGGCGCTATGGAAACCTCGGATGCCGACCAGCTAGCCCAGTTACTTGGGGAACTAAGAGCAGAAGTGCATGCAGCCCGTCAGGAAACGAATGCTATAAGAAGGGAACTGATTATTTCCAAGGAGCGAACAGACGATCTCGCTAGACAATTGCTACAGTCACAAGCCGGACAAACTCCGTTACCCGCATCAGGGGCAAATCTTCCTTCAACATCCTCTACGAACCCAGTGCAGATCAACCTACCTGGGAATGTACCTCTGGCTCCGCCCGAACGATTTTCTGGTGACCCAAAGAGGTTTGCAGTATTTATTAATCAGTGCCGGTTGCACTTCTTATGCCGGACAGCAGCCTTTCCAACTGATCAAGCTAAGGTAGCTTTCGTGCTTTCGTACCTTAGTGGCAATGCGGCAGACTGGTCGATCCCTCTGGTTAATCAAGATGATCCGGTTCTCCATGATTTTCAAGCTTTTCAGCTCAGTATGGAAAAACTGTTTGCAAGACATTCACAGGGGCAGGCCTTGGACAATGAGCTCCTTTCATTGCGACAGGGTAATCAAGACCTCTTAGCTTATATTGCGTCTTTCAACAGACTGATAGTGGAAACTCGATGGCCTGAGGACAAAAGGATTACGCTGTTTTATAGAGGTCTACGTGGAGAGCTCAAAGATGTGTTAGCCCAAGTAGTGAATCCCCCGCAAGACTGTTCGGACTATATTGACTTAGTCGTTCAAATTGACCACAGACTGCAGAACAGGAAGGCCGATCGTTCCAAGTTTGATGCTCGAGTATTTTCCAAACCACCAACTCCTACCAAAGGAGTAGACTCCGGGGAACCCATGCAAATAGGGGGCCTGAAGGACCACTAACACAAAAGGAGCGGGAAAGGAGAAAACAGCTGCAATTATGCCTCTATTGCGGAAACTCGGGGCACTTTCTTCGAGACTGTCCGGTGAAACCAGCCAAGAAGGCAGTAGGAGCTGCAGTTACCAGGGTCACAAACTCTGAGCAGGGAAACGACCTCGCCCGACAAGAATAGAGGTCCTCTTGCCGAGCGTTAAAACCAGTTCCGTGACCTCGCATTTCGTGATACCTATGGTCCTCATTAGCCCTGAACATCCGGATCGATTACATGCGATTGAAGCTTACGTCGAGAGCGGTGCCATCAGCAATTATGTGGATCATGAAATGGTTTTGAGGATGAATCTGACTCTTTGTCCAAAGGCTGTAAAGGACGTCATTACTACGGTGGATGGTACGGAGATAGCCTCCGGACCAGTAACGCATACCACCCAAGAAGTGACGCTAGTAAGTCAAGATGGATACCATGAGAAGATCGTGTTCGATGTGATCAAGGCCCCTCAGTTCCAGATTATTCTAGGAATTCCTTGGTTAGAGAAGCACAATCCTCAGATCGATTGGCGAGCAAGAACGGTTCAGTTTCCAGAATGTGTCTCTACTTGTCACCCTCGACCTGGTGTTGCACTGGCAGCAATTTCCTCGGAGGCTCCCCAGTTACCTCCTGAATACCTAGAATTCCAAGATGTTTTCCGGAAGGATCAGGCTAACTCTCTACCTCCTCATAGGTCTTATGACTGCCAGATAGACCTGATACCTGGATCTACTCCTCCTTGTAGTAGAATGTATGCCCTCACCGAGCCTGAGAATCTTCACCTCCGACAATACCTGGATCAATACCTAGTGAATGGGTTTATTCGTCCTTCCAAGTCCCCTGCTTCCTCAGCTTTGTTCTTCGTTCCAAAACAAGAAGGGGACCTTAGAACTTGTATAGATTATCGCGCCCTGAACCAGATCACCGTTAAGAATAGATATCCGTTACCTTTGATCCCTGAACTCCTGGACAAAGTCAGAAAAGCATGCATATATACAAAGCCAGATTTTAGAGGAGCCTACCACTTGGTACGAGTAAAAGAGGGCGATGAATGGAAGACGGCCTTCCGCACCAAGTATGGGCTATTTGAATATCAGGTCATGCCCTTCGGACTTTGCTATGCCCCGGCCGCCTTTCAATATTTTATGAACGATGTCCCCAGAGAACTCATAGATGTGTGTGTTGTTGTTTACATTGACGACATCCTCGTTTATTCTTCATCGGAAACTGAACATCGGAAACACGTGAAAATGGTCCTCGAGAGATTGCGTCAACACAAACTTTTCGCTAAGTTGGAAAAATGTGTTTTCAATGTGACTGAAGTTGAATTCTTGGGATTCATATTATCACCTAGCGGAGTGCGTATGGATTCAAAGAAGGTTGATGCAATTCTCAAATGGCCATCGCCATCCTCCGTAAAAAGGTGTTCAAAGCATGTTAGGCTTCGCTAACTTTTACCGCAGGTTTATCCCCGAATTCTCTCGAATAGTCCAGCCCATCACCGCCTTGTTAAAGAAAAACAAACGTTTTGAATGGTCTACCGAGGCGGAACAAGCTTTCCAGAATTTGAAGACTAGATTTATCTCTGCACCGATCTTAAAACATCCTCGCCCAGAACTCCCCTACATCGTTGAAACTGATGCTTCGAGCCTTGCCATGGGGGCAGTTCTATCACAAAAGGACCCAGTAACCAATCAGTTGCATCCCGTGGCATTTTGGTCCCGCAAATTCTCGCTTCCTGAAATCAATTACACTATTACTGATAAGGAACTTCTAGCTATCAAGTCTGCCTTTAAGGCTTGGCGGCATTATCTTCTGGGGGCCCGACACACCGTTACTGTGATTACAGATCACCGAAACCTGCAATATTTGAAAACCGCAAAAGCTCAATCCTCTAGGCAACTCCGTTGGGCACTATTCTTTGCGGAGTTTGACTTCATAATTACCTATCGACCTGGTACAAAAAACGGTAAAGCTGATGCCCTTTCTCGGATGGGAGTGGAAGAACATTTGATCAATCCTAAACCTGTACCTATCATTCCCGAACAAAGAATTCTAGGTGTAATCGCCACACAATCCATAGAGGAAGTTAAGGATAAAGCCAGGCTACTGGTAACTCCAGCAGACATACAGAATTGGCATCTGCAGGGAAAGGACTTTACGGTGAAGGAGAACCTATTATATTTCCAAGAACGGTTATACCTGCCCAGCACAGATTTACAGAAAAAGGTAATCTCTTGTTATCACGATTCTTTAATGGAAGGACATCCCGGTATGACCAAGACCTCGGAAAAGATCAAGCGCTACTTCTGGTGGCCGTCTTGGAAAAAAGATATCAGAGACTTTATAATGTCCTGTGGAGTATGCGCCCAAAACAAGAGTCAAAAGGAAAAACCAGCCGGCCTCTTAGGCCCTATTGACATCCCACCTCGCCCTTGGCATACGCTTTCTATGGACTTCATCACCGATCTACCTCCATGCTCCGGATACAATACGATCCTAGTAATCGTGGACCTATTCTCCAAGATGGCGCATTTCATTCCACTCAAAGGCTTACCAACAGCAGCAACTCTGGCCCGAGAATTTCTCGAAAACATCGTCCGACTGCACGGTTTTCCTTCAGTTCTAATTTCGGATCGAGGTAGTCAATTTATTTCTCATTTTTGGCGAAGTTGCTGTCGGTCGGCTCAAATTGATGTGAGACTTTCGACCAGCCACCACCCTCAAACCGACGGACAAACCGAGAGGACCAATCAAACTCTGGAACAGTATTTGCGCTGCATGCTACAACAAACTGAAAAAACTTGGAAAGATATCCTTTGGATAGCCGAATATGCCTACAATAACTCTGTCCACTCGGGAACTGGGAAGACCCCGTTTTTTCTTTTATACGGTAGTCACCCTCGAACCTCGGAGTTGGATCCACTCCAAGATCTTGGAACACCAGCAGTAGACCACCTGCATTCTACAATCACCCAAGCCTTTAAGGAAGCCATTTCTCACCTTCAAAGGGCTAAAGAACAATACAAGAAAGGAGCAGACCAACATCGGAAGGAAGCCCCCCAATATCAAGTAGGAGATCAAGTCTGGTTATCCACCAAATATCTACCTCTAAAAGGACCACGCACATTCAACCCAAGATACCTTGGTCCCTATTCCATCACTACCATAGTAAATCCAGTAGCGGTCAAGTTGGACTTGCCCCCTCACATGAAGATACATCCGGTCTTCCACGTCTCTCTATTAAAACCCGTGCAACCTCAAACCCGACTAACTAAATCTCCAAAACCTATTCTAGTTGATGGAGAACTCGAGTTTGAAGTCAAAAGCATCCTGGATTCCAAGATCTCCAAATCTAAACTATTTTACCTGATTGACTGGAAAGGCTACGGTCCCCAAGAAAGATCCTGGGAACCTGCAGAATATGTCCACGCGCCTCGTCTAATCAAAAGATTTCATCGAACATTTCCTAACAAGCCCAAACCCCCGGAGAAGCCCGGTTTGGGAGGGGCCTTGAGGGGGGGTGCTGTCATGATCTCTGCTTCCAAAAGATCAGGACTTGCCCGATTCCCTTGGAAGCAGACCCATAACCCCGGTTCCGAGTGCCAGCCAGTCCCAATTGGGACCTTTTGGACCCTGTCCTGGCGCCAGTGGCACCAGGCTCATAAAGATGCCCAGTCCCAGCGCTGGAAGCGCCGGGCTCATAATGCTTGGGTGGACTTACCTGCAGCAGACCATGCTGCTTACTTACCTGCCAGTTGAGCCCCTGATCCTCTTCTGTTTGGGACTACTTTTCCTGTTGGGTGGGGCAGGAGCCACTCCCTAGGTTCAGACACTGGAACTCTTCTGGAAAGCAGGAACTCTTTTCTCACCTAGGCGAGGCTGTGGTAGGAGACACCTAAGCACTACAGGAGGCTATTTAAACCACACCCGATGGATGAATCTTGCTTTGCGTTATTCTGCATTCTCTGCAGCAGAACGCTCATCGTGTCTTCTGCTTCTGATCCTGGGCCTAAGGGAACAAAGGATTACCATCCTGGAATCCAGTCTTCAGCAGCACCTGTAAAGACAAAGAAAGAACAGGTTAGCACTACGGTCTTCAGTGGCAGCGCATCTCTTACCTGGTCCATCGGCTGTCACCAACGCCTCGCGCTGCATTCCGGCATCTGAAAGACAAAGGCTTACCTACTCTTCGCATGCTCCGGAGGTCTTCGCACTGCATTCCGGCATCTGAAAGACAAAGGCTTACCTACTCTTCGCATGCTCCGGAGGTCTTCGCACTGCATCCCGCATCTGAAAGACAAAAGAAGGTGCGTTTAAAGACATTGGGCAACTTTATTACTCACGTGCCATTACTCCTTCCCACGCCGAATCCAGTGGGTATTCCAGCACCCTTCAGCTTCTCTAAAGCTCCGAACTTGTACCTGCAAGATAAAAGGGACAGTTAGTGCGCATCGTGAAGCAGGCTACAAGCGCTTACTTACGTGCTTCCAGGCGCTTCTATTCCTCACACGGGTTCGATCCTCAACTCTCATCAGCCCGCCATCCGCCATCGCCGGAACCCTGCAAAACAAGAGATATCATTACAAAAGACTTTTAAGACATTTGAAGTGCCCAGAACTTACCGTTCGTGCAGTTAACGACGGACAGCAGTCCTCTGAGGTCAAGAGGCCTGCACCCTTATCCAGTGAAGAAACTGGTTACGGCACCCTGCCCCGAGGCAGATGGAGAGCTCGGCGTTCACTTACCTAAGGTGAGGGCGTTAACCTTTGGGGTTCTACAGGAGAAGAGAAAGGGAAGAGGAGAGAGGCACCCAATAACCCCAGTTCATTAATCCCATATTTTCTATCTGCAGACATCTTACTCTTCGAGTCAGACATACAGTGCACAGAGGTCCAGCCCAAAGAGCCAACCGTGTGTTACACATCACCTTTGAAGATACGGCATTCACCCAGTCAAGACCGGCGCCTCTGTGGGAATCAGGTGAGCGTTACACCTGAGGCCTCTGAAGAAGGTCTTTTTCTTGATGTCGCATCTCTTGAATCCCTCAATTGGGACTGAGTGTCAGATGTCTTTTCAGATGTAAAGGAATAGCCGGAAGTAATTTTTCTTACTCTTGGTGACATCAGTAAATCTTCCCGGCTGGAGTTGAAAGAACCAGAATAGGGATTCGCTGGTAGGGACAGTCGGCCCAGACGGTGGTTTTCTAGGTGGACATTGACCCATGATTGTGAGCTCCTTTGCAATTTTGTAGTATCCTTATCTTGGCTTGTGGTAGGTGAAATCTGAGCCGGAATAGCCGACATCTCTTTTTCTAACGCCCTAGGAGGGCTAATCCCATTTTTGGTCTTTTGCTTGGTTACATGAATACTGGGCGCTGACGGAACTGTTTTCACTGCAAGTTGCTCAGAGCAAATCAAGTCAAGGAGCTTTTTACACTGCACAGATGTCGTGGCCGTCACTCCCGGACTGGATGTGGGCAAATTTGTTGCCTTCGAAATTTCTGATGGCTGGGCCCCCAGACCCGAATTGCATAGTGTGCTAGACTGAGCCGAACAGGGTGCAATACTTGTGGAAACGGGCCCTGGAAGAGCTGCCGCTGATTGAATTGGAGAGTTCGGTAATGGTTCGATGGTAAATGGGTTACTTATTTCGCTACTCTCTGATGGAGTTTCGTGTGAGGACAATGGCATATTTGCTTGTCCTAGTGCGTCCTTTGCGGTTATATTTTTCTGGCTGTGTTCCAAGGGAGATGTTTCCAGAACTTCCAAAATGTCAGCATCCGAAAGTTCCATTTCCGCGTTGTGTTTGCGTTTGCATTGATGTTTTTTAAATAAGTTGAAGAGAGCTTTTGGAGTAGGGTTCTTTGGGTAATTTTGGATGCCCATATCGTTTTTTCTTGTTACGCTTTGATTTAAGAGACTGGAATTGGATGTCAGAACTTTTTTACTTGCTTTGATTTTCGTGCCTGCCTCTGCTCTCGATCTTTTACCTGTTTGATTTTTTTTGTAGGTAATTTTTATTAACGGCAGGGTAGGGCCAAGCAGTGCTCTGGGGCTTTGAACATCTGATCTTCCGTTTGCAAAGACCTCCAAATCAGTTCTCACTGGAGCAGGAGATCCACTCTTTTCAGATGCACTTGGCGCTGGCTGGTGGTTTCCCTGTGGTTGGTGCTCAATTCCAGAAGAGTCACACCTGGAGGATAAGTCGGCGCTCAGGGTGGACTCTGCATGCACCAGAGCCACGATCTTTAGACCGTGTGTGCAGGTCAGGCAAATTGTCAAACTGCTCTGCATTTCGGACAGCTACCACGGCTCCCCTCCACCAAAGCTCCCCAGCTGATGAGGTGGAGCGGCCGGAAAAAGGGCCCTCCCAGACCGTCCTCCGACGGCCCCGGAGGGAATCCCTCTCGCCGGAGCGGGGCTCCGGCCCGAACTCCAAGCTACGTTCCGTGATGATCTGGAGCAATGGGGGAGAAGAAGGGAGAGACAAGGCCTCCATCGGCTTCCGTGTGCGCCGCGTGGTCCTCAGTGGATGACTCCTCCCTGAGTGCCGCGCCTCCCGCCAGAGGCTCGCCCCGCGGAACTGGGGGTTGTAGAAGCATACCAGCGTCGGGCTGGCTCGAGCAGAGCGCCACTGAGGAGGAGCCTCTCGTTTCATTGGTAAGTGCCGTGATCTTGTTGGATTTACTTTTTGACCTGTTTGGTGACAGAGCTGTAACGGAACTTAGCTTTTCTTGTCGTATAGTCCTTGGCATATTACTGCTGCGGAGAATCCGTTTTGAATCTGGGTCTGGAGCCGCAGGCAGGGAAAGGAGGGGAGGTGAGGGGGAGCCCATGATGATGCTCGCGCCCCACTGCCCCTGCAGCCCTGCGGACTGCAGACTGCTTCTACTCTGCGTCCTACTTCACGTTCCGCTCCGCGGAAAGACGTGGGGGTAATATAGATCCGCCTCCAGTAACAACAATGGAGGAGAGACTGCAAGGAGTTCAGGGACTGCAGACTGCTTCTACTCTGCGTCCTACTCCGCGTTGCATACATTAAAAAAAGTGTCTGCTGCTCCACCCCGTCCACAGTCAAATTAATTGTTGCCAGCAAAATATTAGAATTCACATTTCCATGCAGATACTCTTTCAATAAGACAATATTTTTTGCCCCCAATAGGAGGCCCCCCCAAAAGGTCTTACTCTCACGTTCTGGCCAGCCACTTTTTGGATAATCTGATAAACATCTAACACACGCTCTTGTAACAACCAGGTTTCCTGCCTGCTAAGAGATCTGTATCCAAGAGTATAGCTAAGCCCTCAAGATGGCTTGTAAAAGATTGGACGTCTCTTGTATTCCAGCTAACAATTAATATTTGTGTTTCAACCCCACCTCTCTGGCCAACAGTGGTTCCCATAGTTTCCTGCTAGATCTATAGTGGCCCCTTGCTCCACCTATTGTATTGGATTGGGGTTTAGTTTCAGGGCAACAACAATCTGCTTCACCAAAGTGTCAATGTACACTCCCATTACTGTAGATCCATTCTTATTCTCAAATTTAGATTATTTTTTGGATTGGATGCTCATTTGTTCTTCACATCTTTTAAATTCATAACCCACATCCAGAAAGAAACTAGAGTAGCATAAAAGCAATTCTGTAATAATGGGAGACACTAAACGAAGCACAGTCCAATTTGCATCTACTGACTGCAGTTAAAGGGATCTCCACCAATGGTATATCATTAGAGGATATCATTTTTAATTGAGGATGTTGGTGTATCAATTTGAGTACATTTGCCCTATTTGTTTTAAAAAGGGCTGTTTGATGAAGCATAACAATCAATTACCTTAACCATTTTTGTTTTTTGGTGCCTATTTTTCATTATGCCTTTATGAACTATCTAACTGATTTGAGGACCAAACCCGGATTCATACTCTGTGCAATCTGGCAGCTCCTTTTCGACCTCGAGCTGTATCTGTTGATCTATTTGTTGAGATACTCCTTCTTGATTGGTGTCTGACAGCATACTTGGTTTATTATTTGACCATGCTACCAAAGCACCCTGCTGCCTACTCTTATTTTCCATTTTATTTATGTGTCTCTTAGTTTGAACATTTTTTTGAAACAATTGGAATTTTGTTTGTGTTTCTTTGCATTTCAGAGCCTTTGGGGATATTTCAGCTAAGGACTGAGATGTCTTTCAACACCCTTTCTTACGTCTTGGTTTTACATGATTCTTTTTACTCAAAAATGTATTTTTATCTGCCTGGGAATCTTTAGTAATTCTCTGACTCTCATACTCATCAAGAACCACACAGGATTTCGATATATCCTCATGTAGTGTTAAAATAGAGTCATTTTCGTTAATACTACGTCAGAGAAATCACTTTTGTTGCTATTGGATTTCTTTCGTTCATCCCTTATTTGGTCAGCCTCCAATAACTTTAAATGAATGGAGCAATTTTTATTATACAAAATCTCATCAACCATTTTAATTAGGCCCTCTTTCAGTGTCAGTTGTTCTTTATACGTTGTATTGCACAGCGTAAACAATGCTTTTAAAATTCTTAAATTTTCAGGTTCCTTGTCATCCGATAAATCTGAAGTAGAGAATGTTGACTCCTCCATTAATTGTAATGAGCATGCATTTCGTGCGATTTTAACCAAATGTGGCGATCTAGCCAAATCCGTTCGACGGATTTCCATACTAGTAATATCAATAGGATTCACAATCATTTCGATTGTGTTTGTTTTAATTGTATCACTCCTCAACCTCAGAAACATGTTTAAGAACAATTGTGGGGGGAGTGACAAACTTTTGGACTGGAAAGGCGCTGGTTGGGTTTGATAGTCCAGTGTTTGTTAGTAGGTCGTTTGCACAAGAAAATAGATGGTCCAGGTTGTTGGTGTGTTAAACATGAGATTTATAGGTTTATTCCTTGTTATAATCAGCACCAATGAAAGACATCATTGGATGTAAATGTAATATTCATAACATGATGATATGTTACACAGCCGACGCGCGTTTCAACCTAAGTCTTTTTCAAGGCCAATTGGGTTTGGTGGTTGAGTTTTCAGGTGGAATGGGCTGGTCCTCCCAAGTGTGGGTGCCAGAGGGCTGAATAGCCGTACTTGGCCGGGTTCGGCAATGCTGTTGTGTGGAGTCGTGGATCGGCAAGTTGTTATTTATCGGCTCCAATTCCGATGTTTCTATTAATGTCACAGCTTCCGATGTTGACATATCAATTTGGGCCGTATTCGTCATGGTGAGGGGAGTAGATTGATTTATTATCAGTTTTAGAAAGGCCGTGATTTTTCCTTGGCCTATAAGTGGTTCTCCTTTTTTTCACACACTGATTGTATTACAGCCACAGCTGCCCCCTTAGGCTGTAATTTGCGTTTAATTGTATTGCTGAGTTTCTTCCCTCCACCAATAGTCTGTGGCCGGATGCACAGCATTCTGGCTTCACGCCTTAGTTATTTTCTTTGTGTAGCAGGCCTTCTGGTTAAAAAATACTATAAGAACTTTGTCATCAACATTTTAAGATGTCTGATTACCAAATATTCCTATATATTTGAAAAAGCAAGTATATTCTCTCACATATACCCACCTTTACCCACACGTCTCCCAAAATTGCTTCAAACTCCCCTACTTTGTAGTTCACATCAACCAAAGCATGGTCCATTTCTCATAATTTTATTTCACCAGAAACAACACACCTACACAATTGCTTTGTGCCACCGTCAAGTTGATCTCAAGTAACTTTACCACTTCAACCGAGTTACTCTTCTTTGAATTGCCAAAAAAGACTGTGGGCCTCATTACACGGAAGGCGGTAATGGTTAACGGCCACCGTTAATGGAAACGGTGACCGTTAACCATTACCGCCTTACTACGAGGTCCCTTAGCGGGTTGGTGCTTTAACGCCTGCTTTTTGCAGGCGTTAAAAACCAACCCGCTAAGGGACCTCGGAGCTAATTACGGCACCGCAAAATTGCGGTGCCGTAATTAGCGCCTTCCCCATTCCCATAGAGCCCTATGGGGCAGAAATGGGAATGGGGAAGGGCAATGGCGGAAGGGGGATTTACCGCCCCACCAACCTTGGAATGGGGCGGTAAATCCCCTTTCCGCCAAGGCGGTGCCGGTAATTTACCAGCATGGTCCAGGGTGCTAATAGCACCCTGGATCACCGCCTTCCGTGTAATGAGGCCCTGTATTCCTAAACTGCTCACCGTTACCGCTCCAGTGTTGAATACAGCCCCAGCTCTCGAACTCCCGAAACAGAGAGACACTTTCTGCCCTCACTACGCATCCACGCTTTGCGCAGGCACGGTTTATGTAGCCAGTAGTTGGAATTAAAGGCACAGTGCTGCAATCTTCCTGAAACTACATGAAGCAGAAAAACAAACAAACGTCTGGTACACAGGTAACACAGAAACACTCTCTGCCCTTACTCCATGCCCGTGCTTTGCGCAGGCACGAGGTTATGTAGCCGGTAGTTGGAATTAAAGGCACAGTGCTGCAATCTTCCTGAAACAACATGAAGCAGCAAAAAAAAAAAAAAACTTCTGGTACACAGATAACATAGAAACACATTCCGCCCTCACTTTTTAATTTAAAAAAATTCAGTTGTTATTTGATTTATGGAATATTATAAAGTTTTTAACTTGTTTCAAAGAAGTATCTTATGGAACTAATGAATTGTCGGATTAGAAGTTTGCCTTTTTAATGACATAAAAACTGTTTTTTGAATATATGATTTTAAATGATGACGATTGTATAAATTGTAATATGTTTTTTTATGTGTAAAAGGCGAACAATGGGGGTCATTCCGAGTAGGGCGGAACTTGGAATAGGGCGGTAAGGGTTAACGGTCACCGTTAACGAGACCGGTGCCGTTAAACCCTTACTGCCCTATTCCAAGTTCCCTTTGCGGGTTGGTACTTAACGCCTGCTTTTTGCAGGCGTTAAAAAACCAACCCGCAAAGGGACCTAGGAGCTAATTACGGCACCGTAATTTACGGTGCCGTAATTAGCGCCTTCGCCATTCCCATTGAGCCCTATGGGGCAAAAATGGGAATGGGGAAGGGCCCTTGGTGCATGGGGAATTACCGACCCCGCCAACCTTGGAATGGGGCGGTAATTCCGCCATTCACCATGGCAGAGTCGGAAAAATAGTGCCTTGGTTAACGCCAGGGTCGGAATGAGGCCCAATGTTTCTTCCCTGTTCACTTAAATAAAATAAAATATTAGAGTCTCTATTTAACCTCACATGGGTTTGGTACTTTTCCTCTGGATACACTTTGAGGCAACTTTATGAAGAGAATTCTCGAATTAATGTCTTTATAATTTCAGACTGTTCTTCATTCAATCATTATAGTCTCTCTGTTGTGCTTATCTTCTTGATTCAATCTTTGAAGTCTCTCTGTTGTGCTTATCTTCTTGATTCAATCTTTGAAGTCTCTCTGTTGTGCTTATCTTCTTGATTCAATCATTATAGTCTCTCTGTTGTGCTTATCTTCTTGATTCAATCATTATAGTCTCTCTGTTGTGCTTATCTTCTTGATTCAATCTTTGAAGTCTCTCTGTTGTGCTTATCTTCTTGATTCAATCTTTGAAGTCTCTCTGTTGTGCTTATCTTCTTGATTCAATCTTTGAAGTCTCTCTGTTGTGCTTATCTTCTTGATTCAATCATTATAGTCTCTCTGTTGTGCTTATCTTCTTGATTCAATCATTATAGTCTCTCTGTTGTGCTTATCTTCTTGATTCAATCATTATTAGTCTCTCTTGTGCTTATCTTCTTGATTCAATCTTTGAAGTCTCTCTGTTGAGCCTCGAATGTCTTTGATGCTTATCCTCAGTAAATTACATTCTTATCCACTTATCCTCTACACGTGTTTTGCCACCTTCTGGTGGCTCATCAGGAGGAATTCACTTTTCAATACTATCCAGTCTTATCTGGCTTATAATTTAATCTGGTGATTTGTTTCCTTATATATTCTGGCTGGTATATGTGGTTGAGTTTCTGTGTACTACAACGGCAACAGGAAGAGCTCTCCAATTTCCAACGGACATTGCTCCTTCTGGCTGCATTGTGATCTGGGTTGTGGTCGAAGGTTTGGCTGCCATTTTCTATACTTTTGAGTGTTAATTGCTTGCACCTGTTCATCCTTTGGACTCTCGCGGCAGACATTACTACCTGCTGTTAACAGGGGTTAAATGTTGGAGGTAGTTTTGGTGTTATTTTAGCAGGTTTTGAATTCAAATTCGAATAGCATTTACCCATGCGTTTTTGTCAAACATCCAGCCCCTGGTATTATCTCATACAGTGTTGTGTAAACACTGCGGGCCTCATTACGAGTTTGGAGGTAGCCATGGAGCTATTAGCTCCATGGCTGCAGCCAAACCGTGCTCCTTTCCTTTACCGGATTCCCTGAATGGGGAATTACCAGGCCATTCCAAGTTCGGAGGGCCCGGTAATTCCTCCCTCTGGGAACCCGGACCCAGACCTTCCCCATTCCCATTTGAGCCCCCATAGGGCTCAATGGGAATGGGAGAGGGAGCTAACGATGGGCCGATTACGACCGCCCCGTTGTTAGCTCCCTCTTCCCCTCGCAGGACCCGGTAACGACGCCTGGTTTTACCAGGCGTCCCTACCGGGTTCCACGAGGGGACCTCGTAATCAGGCAGAATGGTGTTAACGGGCCTGCCACCATTAGCGGAGCCCGTTAACCCATTCCGCCTGACTTATAATGAGGCCCTACATGCCTTCATTTTGATCTTTGTGCATCCGTTTATTCTGCATGTGATAACACTCTGAATGGTGAAGACGTGCTATATTTTGGAATTACCCCCTGCATTAACGTCTCCGCGTGACTCAATGAGGCCCACAGCCTTGGATCTGTTGCATACTCCTGCATGGGGCATTGTGAAATCTAACCGAGAGGTAATTAGTTATCTAGGTAGTCTCCCACTCCACATAACCCAACTGCATTTTTGGCATTTCCTGTTCTAGATGTATGGGCACAAGCCTTTCCATAACATAATTTTCACTACTATACTTTTTGTTCTGCCAAGCAAAAAGGACTGTGGCTATGTGATGGAAAGCAACGCACTCCTGCCTCGTTCTGATATTATTCGTAGGGTATTTATTGAGCATTGACCCAGCTTCAGGAAGCAACTGAGAGCTTTACAAGTCGTACATGGTGAGGGAAGCTGTCAAGCCGATCACAAGGCTCCAGTACAACAGGGGAGGGGGCAGTTTGGCAGCAAGGGAGCTACAAGTAACCAGTGCAGGAAAGAGGGGAGTAGATCCCCTGACCCAGGTTAGATGGAGAGTGGAAGGTGTGCGGACCCAGGTGTTCGGGGGAGCCGTTCCTTCAAGAGGAGGGTCTTGAGCTCCATCCTCAAATAACTGTTGCGGGATTACACACAAACCAGAGTCGAATTACACATGTAGTACAACAGGGGAGGGGGCAGTTTGGCAGCAAGGGAGCTACAAGTAACCAGTGCAGGAAAGAGGGGAGTAGATCCCCTGACCCAGGTTAGATGGAGAGTGGAAGGTGTGCGGACCCAGGTGTTCGGGGGAGCCGTTCCTTGAAGAGGAGGGTCTTGAGCTCCATCCTCAAATAACTGTTGCGGGATTACACACAAACCAGAGTCGAATTACACATGTCAGGTGATATGATATGGCATTTATAACGCGCCTATACACAAGTGTTTCAAGGCGCAACGAGACAAGGGAGGGGGAACAAAGGAGGACAGACAACGATCCTACTAGGCCCGGTGTCATTCAGATCGTGCAAGTGCATGGGAAGGGGGAGGGGGGACAATGCCGGGGGAGGGGGAAGGGACAGTGCAGTACATGGGAATATAGAATAATAACAATAAGTAAAAGTAACGGTCAGCAGCAGGTGGCAAGTGCAAAGGTAAGTGCAGCCATCAGGTGTCAAGTGCTGGTAGTGGGAGTGTAGGGATGCAGAAAAACAGTCCCCAAGTGCAGAGGTTGCCAGGAGGGCAGTACAGGTGTGTGTGACTGGTGTGGGAGGGACCTGTGGCCAGGTAACCAGTGCATATTCAGGTGCACAAAGTTTACCCTTTTCATATATGAACATTTGTGGATGTTTATAAAGAACTACTCAAGGAGAATGACAGGCGTGTGTGAAAGCTTTAGCGCCTGGGAGGGAAATTATCACCAGACGATGGCAACAACCGGACGTCATTACTTGCACATTTTAGCTAATCTTTCCTTGGTGGTCACTCTAAACATTGCATTGAATGCGATTTTTTACTTAAGCCTTACGTGTGGTAAGCGCTTACGTTGGAACTATTTCAGCACTTGTGAAAATCAGTGAGCCGCTTAAGTATCCATATGCCGAGTAGCTTCGCCAATCAATCAGATCAATATTGTCTTAATGGACTGTCAGTTTTGCTAATGCTGTTTATTGCATGCATTAATACCCAGCTATCGCTAGATGTCAGCGTGGTATTACATTGAATGGTTACGCATCCAGGAACCAATCAGTTCCTCTAATATTTACTTAACATTTTTATACCAACAAGTATGTGCATCTCCAGCGTGCTTGGCAAACATTCCACTGCGACGCTTAGCGGTTTACTAGGCTGTGTTGTTTAATAGATAAGAGTTTGACACGTTTGCCCAGCGGAGCCGGATGCTCTCTGTTCATTAAATGCACAGCACTACGGGGACAGGCGCGGCGGTGGTGTGCTGATATAGTTTAATGAGGTTTAGAATAGTACGGTTGGGCTGGAAAGCTTACCCAGGTGAAATGGGAGACGGAGATGTTGCTGCTATTCAACCATTGCACTGCAGAGATTACGAACCGTGTCGCTCAGCCAATAACTCTGGCAAAGTTCAGATTACACTCAAACATTCTCTTTGCTCGTGAAACGTTCACGGTGACATCCATTGAATTCGAGAAAGACAATGACGGCTATTTATAAAATGAACGTTTTTCACAGTAATTGCAGACCTGGCAATTTTTTTTGTCTGAGCCATTTACATAAAGACACTGCCAATTACCTCGCAGAGTTAAAAAAGTGGCAATTAGATACGTATTCATATGCTAATAAAAGTTTGCATTATGTAACATCTTTTTCCCACATTTTGAAGTGAGAGCTGAGCCCTGGAAAATGTATAGAAATGCATTGCCCTCATTTTTGGCGCTTGCACACAAACGTATATTTTTACATTAATATATGGTAAGTGACTTAGATAACCGGGCTATATAATAGAGATGGCTACTCACGGGCATATTCTGAAAGGGGTGGCTGGGAAAAACAGAACCTGGGGGGGGGGGGGTCATTTTGTGGATGAAGCGGATAGTAAAAGGTAATGCATAACCCCTTTTCCACAACGTTTTGCGGTCGCCTCATTTTTGTGCCTTTGTCAGTCGAAGTTTGGGAGTGGGGCAGCCGTCCAGCGTCCGGCTCCATTTCCCACTCTGCTGGACACATGCGGCTGCCTTAGCGCCAGCATGGACTTTCAGCCTGGTGGGCATGCTATGGAACCCTCCTGAAATGACTTGCCGCTAGAAGCAGGCAGAATCCATACGAATCGTTTGTAATGTCTCTCACAAATGTCAATTACAGGAAGCATTTTCACTTGCCCAATAACTGAGCAGAAAAGTAAAGGTGATTTTTGTTCTTTTTTTGCTCTTCACTTTTCCACTAGGTGGTGGACATTGCACGAAGGGGTCCTTTTGCACTTAAGTGTAATTCTCCTCCGTGCAATCTACCCCTCAAATGAACTTGACCCACTCTGCCCTTTTTTAAACATCTGTCCGATTCTGAAAGGACTCTGGCGGGATGGGAGCTCTGATTGGGAAATCCTCAAGCCTCTCCCCGGACTCGATCTTCTGATGGCTGCAGAGAATATGGACTATCATTGCTTGTTTATTTTCAGTACCACACTATCAAGTAAAAAAATCATCATCAATGAAGACCGGGGTTAATAAATGGCACCTCCCATAATAAGCTCAACATGAAAGGGATCCTCGATGGACCAGACCAGCCTATGTTGGACAGCAGCAAAACTGAAATCCTCAAACTAAGTCCTATACACCTCCTGCAGAAGGGTAACCCACCCTGTCATGAACCCACATTATTTGGTGAAAGTAATACCCATGAAGTAAAAAACATCACAGTTCTCTGTGGGACGCAGACCTCACCCTGAGCTCGAAAGTAGGGTCAGTGTTTAAGTCATCCTTTTGGCAGGCAAAGGTCTATCCTGCATTTCTACCCGAACACGTGGTTGCCATCCTATTGGCGAGCTTGTGACTGTCCTACTTTAATAATCTATTCCCAGATTTTCAAGGATACCCAATGAAAAGTCTATTAAACGTTCAAAGTGCACATAGATCTTTGAACTGAGGAAATGCTGGTCTATCCCAGTAGAACAGAGATGCCTCCACTGGAGTTCAGTGCATAATGGGGCCACCTACAGCCATGACGAAGGCAAAGCTCCCATTTACCTACAGCACGCGATCCAAGGCTACAGCTCCAACTATCGGCTCTGGTCAGCAACTGTCAATCTTTTTGCCGTGCACAAAACAAAATGTAAGGGTTGGGTCAACAACTTATTCTCTGGGATGGAAGCCTGACTAGCAATTGGCCCCTAGACATCTGCAATACATTGCTGGTTGACCATAATAGGTGACATTTTCTCTAATTTGCCTTCGACATCACATGACTCGCATAGAAATGTTGCATGTATCGTTAGGTCAGCTAAACCACCTAATATATAACTCTGCTTTCAACTATACTGCTTTAATGTTTTTGCTATATTCAAAGGTCCCCCCAGATCAAGTGATGTTCCTTCTCACTTTTAGACAGCAAACGGTGTTCCTACTGGCACTCGCCATTCCCTGGGCACTCTGTGTCACTCTATTATAACTATGCAACCAACTATTGGCCACTTTCTAACAGGCCAGATTGAACGTAAAGGTCCCATTGCCAGGGTTGACAGTAGGCCCCAGGTAGGTAGGTTTTAGAGACAGAACTTAGTTTTGATGACAAATGGTCAATGTTTTTTAAGTTGCCTTTCTTTTATTTTGTTTACTGGGTTCTGTGTTTGGGGGACTTACTGGATGGAAACAGCTGGGCAGCCTCTCTAGGTTTTTCTGACAGTAGTGGTAATATTGAACAATCAAGCCTGAACCTAATGCTGGAAATGTATATGTTTCGAGGTAAAGAACAAAGCGAAGTATTTACAGCTTTTCAAGATTTCACTTCAACTTCGTAGAAGGACGGGTCCAAGAAGGCTATTTGGATCTAACTTTTGCAATCACCTTTGCAGCATTTGTTCACAGAAATAATAGCAATTGCTTGATTTCACCCATTAGGCTTTTAAAATGTTAAAATAAATCCCAATGCATGAATAGAAAAAAGTGCAATATTAAAGTCAAACAAAAGAAAATGCTGTCATCTACCAATGGTCTTCTCACCTTAAAGGAAAACACTGGCACTTTGTGCCTTTTCTTTGCAAATGTTTCTAGAAATTTTCATCAGTCAAAATGATACACAGTTTCGTTTTCAATTGCAGGAAGTGCCAAGTAATTTAGACGCTTTTGTGTCATAGTAGAGTGCGCCGTTTTTGACCCACCTTAATGCAATTATGCGCCCCTCGACAATCGCAGTGCCAAAAATATTCTGCACAACATGGGCATTTCTGGTAAGAAAGACATCATCAAGAGATGAGGAAACTATAAACGGAGCATAGTCTAGCAGTGCACCCGAGCGGCCTGATCTTCAGCCTTTTACATATTTGCGAACCCCAAAGAATTGCTAATTCTTGAATAATATCAGGTTGTCCAGTGGCTCCTGACTAAAGGCAGAATATTTCTTTTTGAGGTCTTCAACTTGTTTGAGCCGCTTAGCCCTGTTCAAGTGTGACAATATTTGTGCTGTAGGAAGCCAAACACTTCACTCACTTCCTGGAAGTTATTTCATCTCTCCCTCACATCACAAAGCAGGTTATCCAAGACGCGTCCTCTTTTGTCTTTTTCTGTAGGAGAAAGTGCAACTATAATTGGTGATGGTCTTAATGCACTGGATGGGAAACAGCTGTGTGCGGGCACAGCAATACACTTTTCTGACACTTTATCTTGCTTCTAAATACTTAACCCGCCTCTTACCCGGTGTTCAAGAACCCCGGCTTACCCGAGTTCGAGATCACCCTAGTGTGCAGGTATGTGGGAAATGGATGTGGGTGAAAAGGCATAGGTAGGATTCCCCATGTCCCCTGAGGAAGAAACACTAGGTTATCATAACTTTGACCTCAGGCAAGGGAAGGCAATGACATGCTGGTATGCAGTTTCTTTTTTTGATACAAATTTCCCTTCTCCCTGTTATTCTAGCAGTTTTAACTTTTTTTTTTTAAAGGAGGGTCTCAAAATGCTATATACAAATCCTATCGCTATACATAAGCAGCTGTATAACTAAAAAAACAAGTTTCCTTCTACCACTAAGGAGTCCTTTTAAAAATATGAACGTTGTTTAAAAAAATATAAAAAGTCCTTAAAAATATATCAAGAGTCTTTATAAGGTGAACTGTAATTATAATACAAGAACTTTACTTGGGGGAGGCCAGGGCTGTCTCAAGGTCCTTTCTTTCTTGTTGCCAGTCTTTTCTTCTTCTAGCTGGGCATCTAGGAGGCAGGACTGCAGCAGCAGCATGTGGGGGCCCTAAAGACATTGCCCTTGCGTATACAAGAATCAGCCCAGCAACTCAGTGGCAGCATAGGGGGCCGTTCAACACGTTGACTGGGCTGCGTATATACCAGATGCAGGCCGGCGTTGATTGCAGCATGTAGGCCCCAAACATTTCCCTTAACCAGAGCCTTGTATGGCATCATTGGCCTGGTGCGTACTTGTGGGCCCCCTGGGAAGGGGGAAGGCCCTTCACTATTCACATGGCACTCCATGGGAGTGCCACATATATGCCGGATGCAGCCTGGGAAGCCAGTGACATTGGGCGCTCCCCATCCTCACAAGGAGTGCCAATGTTGAAGCAACAGAACCTTGATGGGGAAGGTTGGCAGTGATATATGGGGCTCCCCTCCCTTTGACATGGAACACCACACTTTGGAGCCTGAGCCATGGTGGTGAGTGCTGCACCCCTCCCTCTGAGGGGCCACAGCATCAGTAAGATCAACCAGGTAAGCAGTCGTTTTTCTTTAGCCTGGTGCCGAGCAGAGCACCAGCTCATCCCGCCAAGGTTACATTTGGGCTCAACTGTTGTCACTGCCAGGTCCAGTTTGACCTCATCCTGCGACTGGGAGTAGGTAATTCTGGTGCAAGTTCTAGATGTCCCTTGGCTGCCCTTCCTCTCACAGTCAGTGGACAGGTAGCTCACCTAAATGATGCACGATGTTGAATGGTTGAAACTCCCACTTGTGTAGTCAGCATGTGGCTACCCTGACCCATGCTTACAACTGCACCAAGAGCAATGGTACTGGGTTTAACCCTACAACTTGATTTTCAGAAGAAAAGCCCGGATGCCTGTAGACCTGTGTTCTGGAGTGTTCACATATAATAAAGGAATGGAATAATGGAATAAGCACCAAGATCTATGTCAGCTATGTGAAGCAACACATACATCAACTAGAGAAGCTTATTATCTTGCCCAGACCACCGTGGAGAAGACAGCGGAGGTGAGCAAATGCTACTACCACTTCACAGTCAAGTTTCACACTCTTCAGCCAGGCAATCAGGTGTTGATCCAGCTGGCCTGCGGCAGGTTGTTGGCTCCCATGGAGGCTGCCCTTGGTCTGGGGTGAGGGTGATGCACACCGTTGCCCAGACTGGGACCAGAAATCAAGGGCTACAGAACATCCCAACATGTTAGACCATCATGCCTTGGTACATGGCTTTCATTTTGGTGACTCAAATCATTCTAGTTCAACCCATAAGAGTCCTACTTTCTTTGGAACATTTTATAAAATCAAAGTATGCATCACCTGACTTTAAAGTTTGAAATTTCTGTATAATCACTTTGAAGGTTTCAAATACATCAATTTACCTTGACCGCAAGATGTGTGCCATCTTCATCCATAACAGGCTGGACTTTATGCCATCATAATAAATTCAGATTAAACACCCAATCCATTGATAAAATGAGTGCTCTTGCATTCTTAATATCCTCTCAAGGGCTCCTTTGGGCATAGTTTCATCCTCCATATTATTTTCAAAATTCTCTTTCATAGCATCAACTGCCTTCAAATAAGCAAACCAATGAGTTTCACAAAGAGGTTTTAAGTGCAAAGGCACATGGCAATGATTTTTTTAAAAATCTTGGCTTGATGCACTTGGCATTTCATCTAATTTTCCACTGTTGATGGATTCCTCTTCTTATGGAGTTCCATTGCAATCTGCTGGAGTGGAACAATTAAGCATTTCATCCAATTTCATCTGGGCTTTTTCTTTTGTAGCCATTGATTCACTTTCACAGGCAAGAAAAATACTGTGTGTATTGTTTTCTGCTTTACTTTCAATAAAAGATGCCAGCGATAGGTACATATTAGGCGTATGATAGAAAATCAACATTTGCTTGCTGGGTTAGCCTTTTTCTCGGCTTCCTGCACCAGAACCAAGTTAATTTGGTGAGCAGGGCAATACATGCTGCATCAGCTTGTTGGATATCGATTAAAGATAGAAAGCTCTTGTTGAGGGTAAATGCTTTTTCCCCTATCAATATGAATATACCTTACCAATATGGCCATTTGATCGACATGTTACTGATTGGTCGTCGAATCGTCAATCAGTGTAAAGAAATGTCCTTTTTTGCTGGACTCATCCCGGAGTGACTTTTTGGTTTCTAAAGCTATCATGCTGAGGAGCTCACCAGTTATTGTTTTGCTGACAAATTCTATACAGTTCTGTGACTTCAAATGTGCATTTCATGTATGGTTATTCCTGACAATCTAATTCAAGATGCAAGAGCACACAATTGAACAGAGGTAACATTTTTTTATTGTGCTATACCTGTTACAAAATGAATGGATATTAATTCTTTATCACTTGCTGATTTCATCTCTGTGACACACGCATTATCAAAAGATCTACGTGTTTTAATTTTAGGGTGTATTCTGTTTTGTAACCAGGTTCAATTGTTTAGTTCATTTTGTGGGCTTAGAAGTATTAAGACATTTGGCGCTGGTTATGTCTCGACAGATCTTGGAACTGGGAAATCTAATTGTGCCCTTTCATGTAATTGATCTGCTTTGGCTGCTGGAGCTGTGACTGGAACCCAAGTCATCAGGACTAAAATCGACACACTTACAAGAACACAGGAGCATCTTATTGGAACCCTTCTTAATATGCTTCATCACATTGTACGCTGCAGTAAATATGTAAGTACAGCTCTGTATGTTTCAAAGCTGTGCGCCTTTCATAATTTGCTAGCAACATTATAGAAAACACTGCTAATTTCTTGGGTTATTTTCAAGTTGCTAATAATTTATTAATGAATGTCCTGAAATGTAAATGTTTATTTATGGCAGTCAGGGGATGAGAAAACCCCCTTTATTAATACCCCTCCCACCTGTGTCACTGGTGGGATCTGTTAGGGGTTTTGTCAGAGGGCTATTACACAACTTAGGTGGTATTTAGACTTGTGGTAAAATGGCAGTAAAATGGTGGTAACGTGGTGTATTTAGAGTAATGCCCTATATGTTGAGGCGAGTCTCCCCTTCCCTTATATTTGTATTCTGTTAAGGGTTGAATGTAAGATCAGACTACTGGACTTCGCACCTACAGGAAGAGAACAGCATCAGATGTCTTTTTTTCCAGTTACTTATATGCAAAACTGGACTACCGTCTTTGACGGATCTGCTCAGCTGTCAGCATGCACAGCCGACACACACACACACACATCATATGTTTTCTAGTTTGCTAGCTGGTTCCTGAAACTTTACCTCTCACTTTACCACATGTGATAAATATGTTTTACCGCTTTTGGGCACACTATGACACTTCCTTATTATTTCCCCTCTTTCAAAAGTAATCCACATAGACACAAAAAGGCAACCCCACTGATTCAGTTTTTTCAAATGCTTTTCTTTATACATGTTATTATGTAAAAATAGGCTTTGCAATACGCATGTTAAAAACAAGTTAACACTTCAACAACAGATACGTGAGTCATCTTTGTTCATAATGAAAACATTAATTTCTTCTTACCCAGACCCTGAAGCCGGATGCGGTTGCAAAATGTACCGTCTAAGAGAAAAGACATAAAACGCATGGCACAATAACATGTCAACATTTCCCAAGTGCAGACTTCAGTGATTCCCCACTACCCATGCGAAAGAAAGAGAAAACAACAAAACACTTTTCAAAAATTCCTGACTGTCTGACTGGCAGAATATCACACAAATCTGCATGCCCCTCAAAGTTTCACCAATACTCACTTCTAATGTGCAGGATTTCCGTGCTGCTTATCACGAAAGAGCCACTCTCAGGAGTGTCTTATCTGGAAGCAGGAATGTTGCAAATTTCGCAGCTTGGGAGGCAGCGACCTCACTCCGACCCATCTTTTTCAGAGAGCTGCATAGAGGGAATCTTGCACTCACTGCACAGCCTGGCCCTTCCCTCCTTTCACAGCCCAGCTGCACACTTGGTATCTTCTCTTCGCAAAAATGATCTGTCTCTCCACCCCCATTGCAGCTAGATTTATCCACTAGGTTTGTCAATCTTACACTGACCCTGCCTCTTTTCCTGAGGTCTCCTGTCACCCCAGCTCCCTTCTAGAATAATGGCATTTCTCTCTCTGAACACCCCAGCTCCCGAGCCCATATATATCAATTTGCTTCCTGCAAAGCACACAATAGCGCTTTCTGAATTTTGCATGGACGTTTTAAACTTTCACTGATGAGGAAAAAAACAGAATTTGCCATCTGAATTATTTGCACTGCTCTGTTAAAGGGTACATTAATAAATTACTGGGGAATGTTATTTAATGGGAAATTGTTAGTTGATTACTCTGGGAAAGCATATTCAGTGCAAACTATACAGATGGCCCATTCACCAAAACATGGAACATTTTACACGTGTATGTTTTGCAATTTCAATTTGCTGTCTTTGCATTCATTTCACTGCCTCCAATGAAAGTAATGTAATGCCATGTTTTCCCCTACATACTCCCTCCTTTTTCCCATGCTGTGATCGCCTGCAAAATCATTCCAAGAGAAACAGAATCAACCCTTTCAGAATAAAAATAAAGAAAAATACATGCGTACTCCCACTTAAATTGTCCATATTTGAAACAGCTGAAATGTTCATATTTAGGAAAGCCTCATGTAATTATAAACCTAGTCATCATAAACCACGTATATCCCCCAATATCATGCAACAAATAATAATTCAATCATATACATTAATGATGTTTCAACACCCCAACAAACAGTACATATATTTAGGAAAATACAAATAAAATCTTAAATAATTTTTATCAGATCGCATAATCTTTTATCGGTGGTCCAATCTCCATTTCTTTCTTTTTCTTTGACCACCTCTTGTTATTAATTAGTATTTATTTATTTTTTATTTAATTTTTTTTTAAGAGATCTTTACTTTTTTCTTTGATTACCATCTCGGAATGTACATATGTTTTTTATCAGTAATGTTTTCTTTTTCTGAAATGTTTTTTTTAATGATGATCCAATAAAATATATATATGTATATATTTTTAATGTTTATATTTTTTTATCAACTCCAGATCACATACATCCAAAAGTAAATCAATAAATAAAATAAAAACAATAGTGAAGATCATGTCTCTTTGGTTCCAGGTAACCATAATAATATGTAGGACCATGCCTCTGGAATATCCTGTCCACCAGTCTTTGTGCACCTCACACACACAACGCTGTCATCAGCGGAACTCCTCCAGTCCGGCACTCCATGGAATCTTCCCCACAGGCATCATCCTCATGGCATCTCGGACTCCTTATCTTAACCCCCTTTTTTCGGTCTGGGGGCTTTCCCGGGGCCTCCGATCCCATGGCATTCTCCAAGGATCCAGCGCTCCAAGAATCCGGTCCTGTCGGGGCAAGGAATTAGTCATCTAAAGCAGAGTAAATAGAAAAAAACAGATTAAGTACCTAGCATAAAGCAATTTTCTATCCCTCTTCTGCTACAAGGCCTGAAAATCAAATTGGAATCATTGTTAATACATGGTGGCTCCATGGGATTTTTTTGCCACACTGGAACACCTGAAAATAAATCCATAATTATTCAAAATAACAGAACATCCTGCATCATGTTAATGTTAATGTTGAAGGACATTTGCACCGCACACTATCACCACCGGAGTGGTCCCCTGGCGCTCTGCTGGCTCTGAAAGAGGGAGGGAGGTTGAGTTAGTGGGAGGAGGTTGGAAAAGTGCGAGAGTGCAGTGATGTACTGTTGGTGGCCTCAGATCGGTGGGTCCGTTGGCTGGGCCTGGGGTGTTTGTTGCCGGCAGTCGTCGTGTGCTGTTGTGCGAGTCTATATTTTTTTTTTGTTTTGTTGTTGCGGTGTAGTGAAGTTTGTGCGGTTTGTTGTGCTGAAGATCTGTGGTTGTGTTTAGTTTGGAGTTTTAGAGATGTAAGCAGAGGAAGAAGTTGTTAGTGGAATTGGTTAGTTGGCATCTCTATCCTGAAATTGATGATTTGGGCTTGCGTGATCTCTACAGATGGCGTGCAGGGCATCCTGTGCCTCTGGTTAGGTCTGGGCCTGTCCTGCATTCGGGGTCCCTTTCACGTCTCACTGCCACCTCCACTAGTCTCCCCAACAACCCCACATGTTCCTCCCCCCCACCTGCATGGCCAGTGCATCCGCCGGTGTCCCTAGCTAAGTTAGCGTGGTGTTCGGTAGTGTCTTGACAATTTCCACAACCCGGTAGGTACCTGGTAATAGCTAAGGGGCGGCTGAAGGTTTCGAATGGGACTGGCTGGGGTGGTTGATTCTGTCTCCTTGGGTGTCACCTCTGTTCCACTCTGCCCGACGTCACCCGTTTAGGTTGCCCGGGTGCTTCTCTGTTGGTTCTGGAAGATTGTCTGTGTTCTTTCCGGTTTGGTCGATTCTTTACTTTATGTTGTTTTGTGTCTCAGTTTGAGTTTGTGGTGTTGAAGAGCCAGGTTTTTAGTAATTTTCTGAATTTTAGGTGATCTTCAGTGTTGCTTATTTCTTTTGGGATGTTGTTCCAGGTTTTTGCGGCTAAGTGGTAGAAGGCGGTGCCTCCAAGTTTTTTCTTAATGTATGGTTTTAGTTCCATGCGGATTTCGTTGCTTGACCTGAGGGGTCTTGTTGGCTTGTAGATTGTTATTTTCTTTTGTAGGAATTCTGCTCCTTGTCCACGGATTGCCCTGTGCGTTATGCACATTGTTTTGAAGGTGATGCAATGTTTTACTGGGAGCCAGTGTAGCATTTTTAGGGCTGGGGTGATGTGGTCTCTTCTGGATAGTTTGAGGAGTAGTCTGGCTGCTGTATTTTGGATCTGTTGTAGTCTCTTCAGGAGGTAGTCTGGTATTCCAAGGTAGAGGCTGTTTTCATAGTCGATTCCTGACATGACATGATGAGGGTGACGATAGTGAGTGTTTTGTGCGTGAAGGAGAGAAAAGGTAGGATTATTCTTGCCGTGTGGAGGAGGAAGAAACATTTCTTGACTGTTGCATTTATTTGTGCTTCTAAGGTTAGGGTGTTGTACACCAGGATTTCCAGATTTTTTACTACCTTAGATGGTGATGGTGCAGTTCCCATTTCCGCTAGCCACGGGATGGCGGTTTCATTCTCTTGGTCTTTGGTTATGATCAGGATTTCTGTTTTTCCTGGGTTGATTTTCAGGTCATTGGCATTCATCCAGTTGAGGACTTCTTTTAGACAGCCGGTTAAGTTTGAATGATCGGCTTGGGTGTCTTTGATTTTGTAGATGATTTGAGTATCGTCTGCGTAGTTCTAGCATTTAATGTTGTATTTTTTGAAGATTCTGATAACTGTGGTCTGGTAAATGTTGAAGTAAAGTGGTGATAGTGAAGATCCTGTGGCACTCCACAATCTTTAACTCGTGGGGTAGATTTGAAGGGTTTAATCAATACGGTTTCTGTTCTGTCTGCTAGGAATGATTTAGTCCAGCATATTGCTGTGCTTGTTATGCCTATGTCTTCTAGTTTTTTGGTCAGGGTGTCATGACTAACTGTGTCGAAGGCTGCGGGGAGGTCGAGCAGAATAAGGACTGAGGTTGTGTTTGAGTCTGCGTTTGTTTTTAGGTCATCCCAGATGGATAGTAGTGCTGTTTCTGTTCCTCTTGCGGGTCTGAAGCTGACTTGAGCTTGGTCCAGCAGGTGGTGTTTTTCAACGTGTTCTTGGGTTAGTTTGTATACGTAGGTTTACAGGAGTTTTGCCGGGTAGGGGATGTTTGAGATTGGTCTGTAGTTGGAGAGATCATCTGTGCCGCTGCTTGTGTTTTTCAGAAGTGGTTTGATGTATGCTGATTTGAAAGTCTTCGGTACAGTTCCTGTTGCTAGTGATAGATTTAGAAGGTTTCTGTAATATTCTGCTGGTGTTCCTTGTGCGAGGATTGATTTGTAGATGTCCAGGGGACAGGGATCCATGGGTGAGCCCGCTTTCTTGCTCTGTTTTAACAGCAATGCGAACGCCTCTACTGATATTCCAGGAACGTTTTTGAGTTTGTGCTGAGGTTCTGAGTTAGGTTCGTTTGGTTGTATGTTGTGGTTGGTTGGCCTCTGTTGAATGGTTTGTCGGATGTCATTGATTTTATTTTTGAAGTGTCCTGCCGAGTGTGTTGCTCCTTTTACTCGTTGTCGTAGTTTCATGGAGGTGAGTTGTTCAGTCAGTGAGTTTTGGGAGTTGGCGTGACTGTCTTCAAACCAGATTTTAAAGTCCCCCAGGATGATTAGGTGTTTGTGGTTGATGGTTATGTTGGTGATGGGTTCTATGAAGTTGTCGATGAAGGATGCATCATAAATTGGTGGTCTGTACACCAAGATGAATAGAATTCCGAAAATAAACACCTCCCCTATTATGTTTCTTTATCTCAAAAACCATGTCATGTCCATACAAACCACTTGAAACCCATGTGGAAAGACACCTACTATATAATGTTAGGGGATTCCAGTTTGGTTCAGCGCCCTACCATGAAGAGAAGGGCCAATTTTTAAATGTCATGTGTGGCTCTGTTCGCCTCTGCTCACCCAACAGACTGTGAACTTATTTACTCATGTAGTGAACTCCCTTGTATGCTCCATCATTCCTGCTCTTGTGCCATTGTGTCTTACACGTACTATGAATCATTCTCTGTTTAATGTGAATGCTAGCAAGAAAACTACCATTATGTGTTTTCATGGTCCCATTATATCTCCTGACAAACAGGCATGTTTACCTTAATTCCTCTGTTAGTTCTATTTTTACTGCATTTATTAATTTCATTCAACCAGTCTCAACTTGCTTTGGGTGCAGGGCTTAATCTGGTTGACATGGACAAATTGCTCTGTCATCACTTCACCTTCCTTTTTGACAATTTTATACACCACAGGCGAGACTTTGTCTATAATTTCAAATAGCGCTTGCCATGCTGCAAGAAATTTAATGTTTTTATGTATATTTTTCCCAAAGTGGTACTTATAAACCTGATCACCTACCTTGTATTATCTTACAGATGTCTTCCTATCACAATAGGTTTTTGCACTATCAGCAGCCCTCTCCAGATTCTGCTGCACAAATGCCTTAATTCTTCCACATATTCATGAATCGTGGAGGCATTCACAAGTGTTTGCTCATGCGTCCTGTACAATAAATGTTGTGGCAACACCATTTTTCTTACTGTCAGTATCTCATGAGGGCTGATATTTGTTCCTTTCATGGGGGTCAACCTAATGGCCATCAATACTAAAGGCAGCCGAAGATCCCAATTAGAACCTGCCTCAGCTACAATTCTTTTAGTATGTCTATTATAGATCTATTGTTCCTCTCCACACCACCTGAGGAAGAAGGCCAATACGATATGTGCAGATTCCTTTTCACACCTAGTATTTGCTGAACCTTGCTCATCAAGGCGCAAGTGAAATTACTTCCCCGGTCTGATTCTATTCTTTGGGGTAATCCAAACCTTGAAAATATATGATATACTAATAAAGTGGCTGCTGTTTGCGCACTGCAATCCGGTGCGGGAATCCATTCCACCCACTTGTACATCAGACACACCACAGTTAATAAACATTCATGTCCCCTGGCTGATCATTTTATAGGTCCAACATAGTCGATTTGCAAATCTGACCATGGAAGGTTCAATCCTCTTTTCATTAATGAAGCTCTATGCATAGGTGAAGCAGGCTGAAATTTTGCACATACCAGTCACCCTCTGGTGTATAGTTCAACATCTTGGGACATATGTGGCCAATAAGGATAATCTTTTAAAATTTTCAAAGTTTTTTGTGAACTCCTGTGTCCTGCAGTTATCGCGTCATGTGCATGATGTAGCATCAGTCCCCGAAATGACAGAGGCACCACCCATTGGATTTGACCTGTTACAGATTCCCTAATCATCAAACCATCTTGTAACCTAATTCTCTTTTTGTTTTTTAATAGTACCCTTAACTCCTCTTTTCCTTTGCAATCGTTTTCACATAACAGATTTTGTTCTGCATCTACCAAGTGATTATAGATCATGCCCAAAATTGAGTCTTCTTTTTGCGCTTTGATCAAATCCTCATCTGGGGTATCATAACTGCATTGTACTACAGGCCGTTTGATTTCTTTTGGAGATTTGGAGCATGTGATCGCATCTAGCTGTATTTCACCAAGCAGATGTTCAATGGGAAACACCTCTCCCATTACAGCTCCAATTTTGGCTAATTGATCTGCTTTGTCATTTCCCTCCATGTCCTCATCTGGTGTCTTTAAATGGCCACACATTCTTCTCCAGTGTACTATTGAATCATTTTCTGACACTAGTTTGTCTATAGCTTGAATCATTTTGCCATGTTTAAGGGGCTTTTTGTTATATGTGAGCATACCTTTTGCCTTCCAGCCAGGTAAATACTCCACAAAACTGTTTCGTGCATAATCAGAATCAGTCACTAGGACTATCTCTTTGAGTTTATTCTCAACTGCGGAAGTATAACCTAGCACCTGAGGTGCCTGAATTACCTAGCACCTCCATACCTAGAGGATAAAATTACTAGGAGAACAGCTACCTGTCCCACGAGATCTGCCAACTCATTTATGTTGGATATTCCCAGGTTCAAACGCTCAACAGTGGGAGGAACCAGTTTCCCTGTTAAAGCTGCACAATGCAGGAACAAACTACCAGTTGAACTCAGACTAGAACAACCCTACCCTAAATTTAGACATAAGATACTCAATTGGCTACATACCATTGACACCTAACTGACGATTTACTCCTCTACCTCTCCGGCCCCCACATGACCCCTGCTTCTGCTAAATCACACTGTACTCTGGTTAACCATGCACACATGTCATATATGTATGTACCATGGATATACAATGACGTAGACATGTAAGGTAGTATATACATATGTGTATATGTATGTGTGCATATACTGGTACTCATGTTAATGCTTCCTTGACTTACCAAGGCTACTGCTATTTACTTGATGTATTTTGTATCTTGTTCCTATTTGCTATCACTTGCACTATGTACTGCTACCTTGTACTGTAACTAAGTTAAAAGATTTCTTGATTCTGCTGTGCCCGTCTACCTAAGGGTTTGGTGCACATTTCCAAACAAATAAATAAACAAACAAACAAACAAACAAACATACAAACAGTAATTGCCTTGTAAATGGCAGCTAGCTCTGCTACCTGACTACTCCTAGCTCCAATTCTCATGCTTACTCTTGGAATGTTGTCACATTTAAACCAGATATTTCCTATCTCTGCTACAAGCTGTTTTTCAACATTATTTTCCACATGATATGCACACCCATCTACGTACACTGTTGGCAAACCCCTAAACACATTTTCATTGAAAGCTTTGTGTGGCGATTGTTCAAATGCATTCAAATCAGATTCTATTTCTGTTTCATCAGGCATGCATTCTCTGCGCAATCATGCAGATCCGCCAGCCCTTGGGCAACTGGTCTCTTTTTTTCTTACCATATTTTACTTCCATAAGGAATCCCTGTAATGCCAATGTCCAGGAAGTAATTCTGGACTGTGCCAAATAACCTGACCTTATTCTTCTACTTTGCAAAAACTGTAGGGGTTGGTGATTTGTTTCAATAATTACCCTTCTCCTTGAATGATGGGGCAGAAATGCTCAATGCCCAAACAGTGGTTAAGAGTGCCTTTTCACATTCACTGAAATTAGTTTCACCCTGAGATAACACTTTGCTTGCATAAGTAATAGTTTTGTTATTTAAATCATGCCACTGAGATAACACGGCTGACATGCATTGATCAGAGAACCCTATTTCTACAAAGAAATCATTGTTCTTTATGGGATAGGCCAAACATGGCGCCTTCATGAGACATTCTTTTAGCCTAGCCACCGCCTCACACTGCTCCTTTTCCCATTTCCAGGGTACACTCTGATTCAATAATTTGGTTAAAGGTTGAGTAATCTCTGCATAATTCTCAATACATTTTCTGTTATATCCTGTCATACCCAGTAAGCTTTTCAATCCTTTTAAATTAGTAGGATTTTTCAATTTATGTATTGCTTCCACCTTTTTCTTTTATGGATTGAACCCATTCTCAGTCACTTCATGGCCTAAGAAGTTTACTTTCTTTTTACACCATTGTGCTTTCTGCAAATATACTTTGGCTCCCGCTTTCTGTAAAAGAACTCTTCAGGTTTTCATTTTTAATTAGCACATCATCTACATAAACTATTATCCCCCTTTCCGCGGCATCTGGGAGTGCTTTCCTGAAAAATATTCCGAATTCACTCCCACTATTGACATACCCGAAAGGTGTTCGGGACCATGCATATTGAGTTTTATCAAACGAAAATGAGAACACATTTTGTATATCTTCAGCCAGTGGCACATACCAGTACCCAGCTGTAAGATTTAATGTGGTAAAGATCTTTGATCCGTGTACCTGCGCAAGACCCTGATCAATAAATGAGAGCGCTCGCCTGGAAACCGGTACTCTTTTGTTTAACTCTCTTAAGTCGGCACACAAATGCCATTGATGATTAGGTTTCAACACGCCCAAGATGGGAGTATTTGAAGTGCTATGAATGGGCCTAATGATCCCTCTAGATTTTTAATTATCTCAGCTCATGATTCCAAACATGCCAATGGCAACCAATATTGACACACAAGTACTGGTCCCTGCCATGTCCCTTTGGCAATGTGGCAACATGTAGGTCGATTAGGCCGCAATCATACGCATCTTCGGCAAAAACCTCTTTAAACTCCATAAATATTTTTCTCAACTCATTCCTTTCGTCTTCATTCGTGTAGGCATCTGCAGCCTGAACCTGTTCCTCTACCATTTTGAAAATTCTGGAAACCCTCAAATGGAGGAACCTCTGTACTCTCCTCTAATCGCATAGCTGTATCCCTTTGTAGAGTCGCCACCTTTAAATATTTTGGAATGTCTGCTTCCACTTCAATATGCAGTTCTTCTGTTTAATTTTCGTTTAAATCAAATAAGATGCAATTCTCTTGGTGGCAGCACACTGTCTCATTTGATTCATAAGGATACACAGACTGAATTTTGAATATTCCTTTAGGTTGAGAATCCAAAAATTCTGGTAACTTCACATATCTTTCAGGGGTATTCCCAATCACTGCATTACTGAAATCTCCAGTATAATGAGATTTTTGTATTGCCATTCCTAATGCTGAATTCTCCTCTAAATGAATACCCTGGCAGCTTCTATTGTCCACCAGGATTTTAATGGGTCTATCCCCAATCTCTACCAGTGGCGTATATTCACATTCTAGCCCTTGCTGCCTCATGGATTCATTTAGAGACACAAATGCATCAGAATCCTTCACCTGCTGTCCCTTTCTGTGTTTTAGAATTATTGTAACTTGCCTGGTAAATGCAGGAATGGTAACATCCTTCCTCACCTGTAATTCAATTGCATATGGCACCAGTTGTGCACACTGATAAGCCCGTCTTTTGTCTTCAAACTCAGGTGCAGGCCTCCCTAACCTGGACCACACTTTGATTAAGGAAGTCCAACACCATACACATCTGTGCATAATGTCATTTCCCAAATAAAGTCTATTCTGTGTCCCACTCACTATCCACCCATTGGGCCTCATCAAAAGTTTGGCGGTAACCCTTAAATGCTGCGGTAACTCTATTACCACTGCATTGGAGGTCTGCCAAATCTCGGGTTTGGCAGGATTTACCTCCAGCTCTGAGCTGGGGTAAATCCACCATGATTTTGATGATTTTTGGTGCAATTTACTGTGGCAGTAATACCGCCAACGGTAGTTGCGCTAAAAATTCCCCATTGGGCCCAATGGGGAATGGGGAATTACCATTCTGTCAAACCCGTGATCTGGCACTAATAGTGCTGGGGGGTTTGGCGGTAACACTATTTGCCCCAGCGGTATCCCGCCGGTAATACTGCCGGGATACCGCCCAACTCGTGATGAGGCCCATTGTGACAAATTATTTTCGGGCCAATGGTCATTTTTAGCATGCATCTTCCTACAACTCTATTCCCTGAGTCCGGAGCATCCAAACCAAAAATATGTTGTTTTTTTATTCTGAATTTTGGGATCTCCTCCCTGTCAATTATTCGCTGCAGGATTTTCTCATTAATGAAACTTCTTTCCTGCTCAAGTGCTAAAGTAGCTTTTATCATTTCAGAATGACCATTTACATGGATAGATATCCATGGCTGCCCATCTCCCATGTGTATTTCAGAAATGGTCGAAATGTGTTTTGCAATGTTCATATCTGGAGTGACAAATTGTTTGCACTTTTTCTCTTTTCAGTAAAAGCATAATGTGTTCTCATCTATTTCAGTTTGCCATTTTTTCTTAGGGTCCAAATAAATCGCCAGAGACTGTTTCTCTTCATCACCTCGCATTTCACCCTGACCCAATAGAATGACAGTGTCACTAGGCACACATCCATTTTGAAGATACACTTCCACTGCATGATCTGATTTAGCCACTGTGTGGCTTTCTTTTATGCTGTTGTTTTGTGACCTCACTTTCTTAGGCCTCAATGGCTTTTTGGCTAGAGTCCATACAACCCCATTCACCCCATTAATGAGGGGCTACAACCTCTTCAGGCAATCGGTCCTTATCAGAAACGGAATTTCACTGAGAGATGTGATCAACAACCTCAGTGACACCTTCGATAGGTGTATCCTCACCATCGAAATTGTGCACCAGGCCTTCATTTTGTCTCACTTTGATATGTTTTTGTGGGGATCTCCCTTCATTGATACTATTTATCAACTCTTTGGACATGATTGTGGCCTGTGCACCTGTGTCAATCATTGCAGATGCATTACATTTCTCTTCCCCAATGATGGGAGCATAATACCTGTCCTCAACTTCCTCCAGCACACACAAAAAGTGTGGATGATTTCAGGACTCACCTTTCTCAGCCCTGTTTCACATTTTGCCAAACACAGGGGCAAGTGAAATAATATTTTTCCCTCCTTTTTGCTCAATTCATTTTGGGAATCTTTGTACATTTTTCTACGTTCAGAACCCATCCAAAGTGTAGTTAGGGGTTTTGTCAGAGGGTTAATATACAACTTAGGTGGTATTTAGACTTGTGGTAAAATGGTGGTAGCGCGATGTATTTAGAGTAATTCCCTATATGATGATACAAGTCTCCCCTTCCCTTATATTTGTATTCTGTTTAGGGTTGACTGTAAGTGCAGACTACCGGACTTCGCACCTCTGACCGGGGATCATCAGGGTTCACACTGCAGCTTTTTGACTGAACATTGTCACAAAAATCACGTGATAGCTTGTCATTTTCTGGCCCAGAACACCTATTTTCATTTTGCATGGTATCAGTCTTTTCGGTCTCTTGAAATATGTGTGGCTCAAAATACTCTTCAGGTGATCTGTCTGCACCCTCCTTTTGAGCACTCATTTTTCCTGCCTGGACCTCATCTGTATTCTTATTACCAAGGGTGGATATTTCAACAACTAATCCTACCTCTTTTTAGGGTGTTTTATTGTCACATAAAATGTCTCCTTTAAACCTGTCCCTCTGTTCTTTAGCTTTAGGTTTTTGTTCATTCTCTCCATTTTGTCTTTCAACTGCACACATTTCAATAGTTTGGTTCAATTATAAATTGAACCAAACCTCCTTTTTATGGGTGTGCGGATCCTCAGACTCACTCTCATTTGTGGGTATTTTCATTTTGAAATCAGTAAGCAATTCAGGGCCGTTACACAAAATCAGTTCATGGGCTTCTGTATTTTTACCATTGCAAGGGTCAGTACTTAGTCATTTGTTGTCAGAACGCACAGGATCGCTCCTGTGACCTTCTGCACCCTCACTTGGTGGCTGTTTTTGGACTGTACAGAGTTTTCCTATTTGCTCAGACAATATTTTAACCTGGGCCTCCAGGCACTGGAATCTGTCCATATCCCTGAATTCCTCTCTTTGTGGCCTAGGCCGGTATTGGTTAAATTCACCCTGGTTGGATCTGTTTTGGTACCTCTCAGGAGATTCATTCCTATTTGAGTTATTTCTGAACTCTTGGTTCATAGGAGGTGGAGAACGCATAGTGGCCATCCTCTGGTTGTGGTCAATTGGTGGTGGTGACTGATTATAATGGCTCGGGGTATAGTTCATATTTTGTCTTTCATTTTGGGAGAACCATCCCCTATGCTGATTTCAATTTTCAATAAATCTATCCACATACCGTGGTCTGTCTTGATTGCCATATACAATTGTGTTGGGATCAAACCTGCTCTGTGCCCCCAGAGTCTGGTATAGACCATTGTTTCCTTGATTTTGATTTTGATTGTTATTCATGCCTGCCATATTGGGTCAGTATCCCACTCTAGGTCTGTCTCCCATATATCTAGGGCTAATGTAATGTTCTCTATTGCTCGGATCATGTGACTGGAACATAGGTGCTTGGGGTGGCGTGGCGCCCTCTGTGGTGGCGTGCCCCTTTGATCAGATGTCATATTATTCCTGGCCTGAGTTTGGGCTGATTGTAGTGGCATTGTGCAGATTTTATCTCCATTACCGTTGGTGTGGAATCTTTAGATCTTGATTTTGCTTCCTTATTTTTAGACCCCTCCTCACTTTGACAATACATTACCTCATACAGTTTAGTCCCCTGTTCTACAAACCAGTCTAGCAATTTCTCCCAATCAAACTCTTGAATTAACTGTGATATATTGTCTTTCTGTAGTCCATAAAAATATGTAGGCTTAAATTCAGCAGAATTAGGGCTAAAAGACACATTAAAACGGGAAAATGTTTCTTAATTCCTGGAGAAATTGGCGAGGAGACACATTTGGCTCCGCTGTCATGGTATACGTTGCTTTTTTGGTGTTTTGCAATGACTGGTATAGTGAGAAGTGATGTCTAACTTTTTTTTCCAAATTCTGCCCATGACAGATTTTCTTGTTCATTAAGACTTCTGATAATGCTAGAAGTAGCAGAATCAAGGGTTAGGTGAAAGTACTGTCTATACTGTACCCTAGGTATTTGAAGAGCTTTAAATATATCATGCACTCTTTCCAAGTGATCCTCTATGCAACAATTGCCTCCCGTTTTGAACAGTTTAATCAAAGTTTTGATTGATTTCATTATCTTAATGGGACTACTTGGCGCTATATTTGGAGGTGCATTCCTCTGTTGCTCATTCCTTCCATCAGATGGATAGGATTGATGGTAGCCATCGGCAGGTGAGTCAAACCCCCCAAATGGGTTACAACCAGGCCTAGCCACAAATATAGCCATTGGTACATTGTTCCCTCACGCAGAGTTGGGGCTAATCTCAATCCCATTGAATGTGGTGCCTTGTTGTTTTTCCTGAGATTTAAAGCTACATATCTGCTGTTCCAAATCTTTGCACCTGTTATGACATCGGTCTGCCTCCTGACAAAGGTAAGAATTCTCATCACCAATCTTATTAATCACAGCTTGCACTTCATTCATTTGCATTTGGCACTGATTAAACTCCCTGTCCTTCTTGTAATTTTCCTGTAGCATTTTGGCAATTTCTTGCTCAATAGAACTGAAACTCGTTTTTCCTCTCCATGTTGTCCTTTTGAAGCATTTGCATCTCCAAAATGGTGCCATCCTTATCTTGTCTGATTGCACTTACCACCCCTTTTAATTGTTTCAGCTCCTGTTCACTCTCCTCAAACTGTTGCCTTCTTTGAGACAGCTTTATGTCCAACTCACTGCATTTAGATTGCATCTCTCTGTTACATGACTCCAATTCCAATTTAAATACTTTGCCTGCTTACTTGCCTCCTCCAGATTGACCTGCAACCTGTTAATTACTTCAGCGTCATTCTCCTACAGTTTCAAAGACCGATTTAGAGAAACCAAATTTTCGCATATAGCCCTACTAAGCAGTCTATTTCAGCATTTTTGTCTGCAGCTCTAGAGTCTCAAGAGCTGCCTTCTTCAAAAATGTCATTTAGTTGCTCTTTTTGCACCTCACCAGATATGCAATCTCGCCATAAGGTGGCATTTTCTGATGACCACACTCCATGGGCAAATAGCTTTGCCTCCAGGTATTTCACCAGCTCAGAAAATGTGGCCTCTCTTTGGGACAAAATGACACTGTGTGTAGCACTACACTATCACCTCATAGAATTAGTTCCCTTTAAATGCACAAATGGATATGGCTGTGCTGAACACACTTGCCACACTCAGTAACTGCCTTACAGTCTGTTCCCGGCCAAAGCACCAAAATATGTTAGGGTTTTTGTCAGGGGGCTATTACACAACTTAGGTGGTATTTAGACTTGCAGTAAAATGGTGGTAGCGTGGTATATTTAGAGTAATGCCCTATATGATGAGACAAGTGTACCCTTCCCTTATATTTGTATTTTGTTAAGGGTTGACTGTAAGTGCAGACTACCAGACTTTGCACCTACAGGAACAGAACAGCATCAGATGTCTTTTTTTCCACTCACTTATTTACGAAACTGGACTACCATCTTTGACGGATCTGCTCAGCTGTCAGCATGCACAGCCGAGACACACACACACACACACATCATACGTTTTCTAGCTTGCTAGCTGGTTCCTGAAACTTTACCTCTCATTTCACCACATGTGGTAAATATTTTTTTTACTGCTTTTAGGTACACTATGACACTTCTTTATTATTTCCCATCTTGCAAACGTAATCCACATAGACACAAAAATGCAAGCCCACTGATTCGGTTTTTGCAAATGCTTTTCTTTATACGTGTTATAATGTAAAAATAGGTTTTGCAATACGCATGTTAAAAACAAGTTAACACTTTAAGAATTGATACATGAGTCATCTTTGTTCATAATGAAAACATTAATTTCTTCTTACCCAAATCTTGAAGCCCGATGCAGTTACAAAATATACTGTCTAAATATAAAATACATAAAATGCATGGCACAATAACATGTCAACCTTTCCCAAGTGCAGACTTCAGTGATTCCCCACTACCCAAGCGAAAGAAAGAGAAAAACAACAAAACACTTAAAAAAAATTCCTGACTGTCTGACTGACAGAATAGCACAAAAATCTGCACGCCCCTCAAAGTTTCATCAATACTCACTTCTAATGTGTAGAATTTCCGCACTGCTTATTCTGAAAGAGACCCTCTCAGGAGTGTCTTATCTGTAAACAGAAATGTTGCAAATTTCACAGCTTGGAAACTCAGTGAGAAGCCAGCGACCTCACTACCACCCATCTTTCTCAGACAGCTGCTTAGAGGGAATCTTGCACTCACTGCACAGCCTGCCTCTTCCCTGCTTTCACAGCCCAGCTACATACTTGGTCTTGTCTCTTCACAAAAATGATCTGTCTCTCCACCTCCGATGCAGCTAGATTTATCCTATAGGCTTGTCAATCTTACACTGACCCTGCCTCTTTTCCTGATGTCTCCTGTCTCCCCAGCTCCCTTTTAGGATCATGGCATTTCTCTCTATGAACACCCTAGCTCCCGAGCCTATTTGTATCAGTTTGCTTCCTGCAAAGCACACAATAGCCCTTTCTGAATGAAAAAGACAGCCAATGCATTTTGCATGCATGTTTTAAACTTTCACTGATCAGGAAAAAAACTGAATTTGTCATCTGAATCATTTGCACTGCTCTGTTAAAGGGTACATTAATTAATTACAGGGGAATGTTATTTAATGGGAAATTGTTAGTTGATTACTCTGGGTTAGCTTGTTCAGTGCAAACTATACAGATGGCCCATTCACTAAAACATGGAACATTTTACACGTGCAGGTTTTGCAATTTCAATTTGCTGTCTTTCCATTCATTTCACTGCATCCATTGAAAGTAATGTAATGCCATGTTTTTCCCTACAGATCCCATAGTTAATAATTTCCATTTCCAGCACTGATGACATCTATATGATCAACATTGGGATTTATGTCAGTTGCTATTGCAACCAAAAAAAACTAACATTTCGAAGCGGGAGGCACTAGAATAATGACTCACTTCATTCATAAATATTTCTCACCAATTTCTATGAAAACGGTTCGTTCACCTGCTAAATGCAGGTTTACTGGCTTCCCTGACAGACAGCACCTGCCAAATGGCACAGAGTGGGCCACATATCAGGAACATTGCTGAATTGTATGTTAAAATGGTCTTCAAGGCCCAAAGACTGTTTTGTGAGTATCTTTAAGTGTCTGCTTCCTGCAACACGAGAAGGAAATGCAGATCAGTGCAGTAATAGTTAATCGGGAGAATAAATGTTAGTAATACAGATAGCACAGAAGAAAACTTAGTTTGTTTTGATGAAGCGTATATTAACCACAGTTCAACTAAGAAAACAAACCATCTTTAATTTGATAAGTTCACATGCAATATGTTGTAAATGGAGCAAAAAAGTAGTTAAACATGAAGATATGAAAATATAACATGTTATTTTCAACCTCAATATATTTTCAACCTCAATATGTCTTTTGGGTAGGACAAAAAGGATTGAAGTCCTTGTAAAGTATTCATTAAGAATGGCTTGCACCCGATGTAGAAATTAATACACATTTCATCCCTATAAAGTCATGATGTTTTGAGTTGGATTGGCCAATGTGGTTTTCTTTCTGACGTGACCACAAGTTGAACTCCACCTCAGCCCTGCTCACATGTTGAAATGAGGGAGGTTTAAATGTCCTGGGAGATTTGTCTTGTGAATACGTTTTATTTGCTTTTAATCATTAAAACACACAGGGTTTGCAGAAGAAAGTGTGTTCTGCACCACCCAGAGTTAATGGGGTGCCCCCATCCTTTTGCGACCATTTCAATCTTATGATATCACCAAGACTGACTCTTCAGAGTCTCAAGCTAATAAGAATTAGAATTTCTCATGTAACAAACTAGTCTGTGTTCCGAATGCCGAACTTCAAAGACACATTATTGCACTCAGAGTATCATCTTTGACATCAATTCGGGTGAAAAAGCCAAACCAATGTCCAGTAATGGAAACAAGACAATGGGCGCCTGTTAGGAAAGATTTCATATTGTAGGTAATTTTCCTTCCATGTGGCAACCCCCAAACCTTTTGCTGTTGTTTTACACCCTGATCTAGACTTTGCCAGAGAAGCGCAGCCTTCCGCTGCACTCCTCTGGGCTTTCGCTCCATTCTTACGGGGAAACTGACATGCCCTTAAGACAGTCAGTACCGGAAAATTATGTTTTCCGTAGTTCTTTTCTCATGTTGCAGCTTTCGCGCAACATGGCACAAGAGTGCACCGTAACTTACATTACCGCGCTCTTGGTTCGCTAGTCATTCTACAGGCCCTCGTAACTCTCGATGGATTCATAACGAACTGTGCAAGTATGTCACGGATGGGACTGGTGGCAGCGATCATTTCTTTGTGTTTTGAACTCCTTTTTGCCCTGTTAACCGCGCTTCTCGCGTTTGGCCAAAATGGGTGGACTGGCTTCCCAAAATGGCCATGCCACAAGGTTCTTTGTCATGTCCGTTGACCGTCTTACCCCTTCACCTTCCCCAGGTCGAGCCGACCCGAGCTCATCCTTATTTGGGCATGTACTTTCCTGCGAAACACAGATGCTTTCGCGGGCTTCTGCATGCCTTGTGTGTGCCTCCAGGATGTGGGCTGGGATGTCTGGTCCCAATACACATCCTGGATGCCAGAGAGTCTAGTGTGTCTTGAATGCCTGGGACCACCGTGGTCCGTGATAGGTCCACATATGGTGTGAGTGTTTTGTGAGCAGATCTCCCATTGGGTCCTCTCCGTTTTGGCGCGAAGGGAACTCTGGATAAGAGGAGGTTGGAAACACCACTACCAGGTCGATCTCCTGAGTTCTCACGAACGACGGATACAGGAGCCAAGTATCCTGCAACTAAGAGGCTGAACCGAGGAATCGCTGGTGACCCGCTGAAGGACTGCTCCTCTGCACTGTTGTCGCCCTGTGAAGCCATTCTGCCTCTGATCGAATGAGAAGGCCTGTACTGGTACTTCAACCCTTTGGAATAGTGGGAACAACTATTCTCGGCATCTTCATCATCTCCTGCATGTAAGCCTTCGGAAGCGTCCCTGGGCCATCCAGTGGACTGACCAGCCTACCCAGGAGCCTTGCTCTGTCACCGCTGTCAGGTTGCTGCTGTATTCTGAGTCCTTGACACTCTCACATGATTCGTACACTTGGCATTCCCAGGTCTGAAGTGAGAAGTGTACATTGGGCTGAAATACACACTGTCGCTTCATTGCCCGGCTGTGGTAACAATCTGTGCGGGTTCACTGCTTTTGGGACATCCTCAACTCTAACTTCTGCTGCCGCGGAATCTACACGACGCCGAGACGTCCCCTGCTCGTATCTGAACCTGCCAGCTCTGAAACGGACGCAGAGAAGCCTGGGTCTGCCTGCATCGGGGACCGGTGAGTAGCAACGCTAGGAACCGGTCGCCCTCCTGCAGTAGACTGTAGCTTTTCCTTGCTGTGTTAAAAAGCACACCTTTTTCGCACTCGCGCTCTGCTTCTGCCCGCAAGTGGAGGCCGCGCTTGAGTAGCGGAGATCTGTTCACTCTCCTTTGTTCACCGCTCTGAACTGCCTGATTTCCTTGAAGAGACTCCCCTTGGCCCGTTGCCACCAGCTTGTGCAGGTACTTTTGAGCACAAGGCTCCACTCTTCGTAGGGCTCGGACTTCCTTCTAGTTAGGTGGCCTCTGAAGGCGAACTAGGTCTAACGATTACTTGCACTGCCTGTTTTCCTCCCAATCTAGGCGGTTTGCATATTTCGTGCTTCGAACTCTTTAGACCCTTCGGTAATTATATATATATTGCATTTGATTGTGATGTGTTGGTCTACTTGAGTTTTACCGTGATTCTTTACTATGGTCAATGTTACAAAGGCCTTGTAATAAATGTTTCTATATTTTTAATATAACACCTGCTTGGAGCAAATTGTAAGCGTCCTCGCTTTGTGTGCTCATTGTGCTACCCTGATTGGTCTGGCTTGTCCAGAGGTTACCCTGTTCCAAGAAACTAGGCTGGCCTTCTGAACCTCTGCCCCTCCAGGACAGAGCTCAGAAATCCATCTTAACAAATTGGTGGCAGCGGTGGGATACGACTGAAGGTATCCAGTGTTGCGCACGAGCAAAGGCATTTCAAGTTATTCCTACCAGGACACGTAGTGAATTGTCGTAGCATAACTTTTAAAAGGCCATAGTCCTATCTAACAGTATGGAAACAAATACCTTGTTAACTTTAAATGCTTCTAAATCCGAAACATTGAAAAAGATGTGTGCGGAGAGAGGTGTCACCTCTCAAGGCACCAAATTGTATATGATCCAAAGAATCGTGGCATGGCAATAAGCTCAGCTTGACTCTATAGCTTCCGAGGACAGTGCAGAAGGAGGTGGGGCTGCTCTCACTGGTAGAACTGACGGTTCTGCCGCTGCACTGGTCCACTGCGACCACGAGGACAGGGAGGATGAGATGTCTAATGTTTCCTCTGCCAGTGTCGATGGGGAGGCCATGCTTGAATTCAAGAAGCAAGAGCTGCTGTTTAGGTAGAAGGAGCTTGATTTCAGTATGGCCAAACTAAAAATCGAACAGGCGGAAAAACAGAAAGACAGGGATCACCAGTTGGAACTGTCCAAGCTTCAGGTTGCAAATGGATCCAAGGGTCCTGGACATGGGTCTGGGGCCTCCTCTCATCCAAGGTTTCCAAAAGATCTGCTCAGTGTGTATGAGGAAAAGAATGACATTATGGACTGACTGAATACATTTGAGTATGCATGTGAAGTTCAACAAGTTGACAATGCTGATAAAATTGCCTGGTTACTCAGCAGACTGCCCCATTCTGGCTGTAGTGCCATTATGGAAATGTCGAAGGCTGTGCGAGCAGATTTTGCAATGTTGAAGCAAACTCTCATTTTAAAGTTTGGAAAGACTCCTGCCCAATATTTAAAACGATTCCGAGAGTATAAGAAAAAAGAAGGTGGTACTTGGGTATCTTATGTCACCGAATCCTTAAAAAACTTGACTGGCTGGGTTGAAGGTTATAAGGTTTCTACCTTTGAAGGTATGATAAGTCTTGTCATGCTGGAACATATCTTTGCATCTTCTTCCCCTGAGCTTAAGCAGCATTTGGCAGATTTAAAGGAGATAGATCCTAAGAAGCTTGCCATTGCAGCAGATTTATGGGTGTCACATCGAGTGTCCCATAAGGACAAAACTCATCCTGGTAAGCAGGAGGAAGGGAAAAAGTCCAAAGATAAGGAGGGTGGGGAATCTGATAAATCTTCTTCTCAAAAGGGCCACAAAAATAAAAATAAGGGTAAGACACAAGAGAACTCACAGGGTAGTGGAGGCCAGCCTCCGAAAGAGAACTCTGGTTATAATAAGCCTCCCTATGTAAACAGACCCAATGGATCTTGTTTTGCTTGTGGAGCAACTGACCACGTGAAGGGGGATCCCGGGTGTAAGGGTAAACCTTTGGGGGTCTACTCCGCTAATCTGGCCTTCTCCTCCTACGAGGAAGAAGAGATTGCAGGAGCATCCTTCTCCTCAGACTCCTTCCCCAGTGGGATAGAAGCTGAGGTAGTTTTAGTTTCCCTGGGTTCCTGGGAGCCTAAAGTCGCAGAGGCTTATGCTAGGATTCCAGATAATACCAAGCACTACTTTAAAGACAGTGTGCTGATCAATGGAGTAGATACTCCAGCTCTTAGGGATAGTGGGTGCAGTCGAACTGTAGTGGATTCTACCTTGGTAGACTCAGAGGAAGTTGGCAGAGCTACTCTGATGCCCACTAAGTTGGCTGACGGCCCACCTCGCATGTTTCCAGTAATACCTGTAAATCTTACTTTAAATGGTACAGCAGTCAGGATTCCAGTGAGCATTCAGAGAACCGTCCCAGGAAAGGTCTTGTTGGGCAATGATCTCAGAGTTGGAGACACTGCTGACAGACCCTGCACACGGTCTCAAACACGGGCAGCATTGGCCAAGACCAATGCGCTGCCCCAGCCAAAGGGGAAACCAAAGGCTAAAAGAGTAAGAAAATCAAAACGAGGGAAAGAAAATATTCCCCCAAACTCACCTACCACTGCGGTGGAGGAAGTTGGTCAATCGCCCGGACCTGACGAGATGGCGGCGATACCTGAAGTATTTGACCCCAATGACCATCCTGAACAAAAAGACTTGTTAGTAGAAGGTGGTCTTGACAGGGAAGAATTCAGTAGAGGCCAACGTGATTGCCCATCTCTGGAAGGCCTAAGGAGACAGGCCTGCTCCCAGCTTGAGGGTGAACCTCCTGGGAAGCATCAGATTTATTCGGAAGGTGGACTCCTGTATAGTGAGCCCACAGAGTCTACAGAAGGACACCATAGGAGGTTGGTGGTTCCCCTTGCTGTAAGACCCTTCCTCCTGCAGCTGGCGCATGAAGTGCCCCTTGCTGGTCACCTTGGTATTAAGAGGACCAAGCAAAGGTTATCCATGCACTTCTACTGGCCCAAGATGGGGGTGCAAGTAGAAAGTCACTGTAGGAGTTGTGCCTCCTGCCAGTTATCTGGTAAGAGTGGCTCAACAATCCAAGCTCCATTGGTACCACTCCCAGTTGTGGGAATATCATTCGAAAGGGTAGGGATCAACATTGTTGGTCCCTTTGACCCACAAACATCCTCAGGCAATAGGTGCTAGTCGACTATGCTACCAGATATCCTGAGGCCATCCCATTGAAAACTGTAACTGCCAAGTCAGTTGCAAAAGCGTTACTTGGCTTCTTTACTAGGGTTGGCTTCCCTAAAGAAGTTGTGTCTGACAGAGGCAGCGACTTTATGTCAGAATATATGCAGGCTATGTGGAAAGAATGTGGGGTCACCTACAAGTTCTCTTCTGCATATCACCCCCAGACCAATGGTCTGGTGGAACGTTTCAACAGAACGTTAAAGAGCATGATTGGGGCTCTGGAAGAACCTCAGAGAAGAAGATGGGATCTTCTTTTACCATGCTTACTGTTTGCCTACCGAGAGGTACCACAGGAGGGTTTTGGCTTCAGCCCCTTCGAACTTCTGTTTGATCACCCTGTGCGGGGATCCATAGCCATAGTCACGGAGGGATGGGAGATGCCCACTCCCCCTATTACTACCAACGTAGTCGACTATGTTTTAGGGCTCAGAAAACGGATGGTACTTCTGATGGGTCTGGCTAGTGACAAGTTGAAGGCAGGGCAAGCGCTGGTGAAACATTAGTACGACCAGAAAGCTTCCCTCATCAACTTTACACCTGGTCAGCAAGTCCTGATCATGAATCCCATAAGGCCTAGAGCTTTACAGGACAAATGGTCAGGCCCTTACACAGTGGCAGAGCCCCTGGGTGAGATCAACTATTTAGTGGACCTTGGAAGGCCTGGATAGACTCCAAAAGTATTCCACGTAAATAGGCTGAAGGCTTTCGTCCCAAGAGTCGAAATCGCAGCACTGCTACTGGCTTCAGATGTTGAGGAAGAAGAGTCCGAACTTCTCCCCGACCTGTTCCAAAGAGGTCCTTCAGATAGCTCCTTTGAGGGTGTCCGAGTGGCCCCTCACCTGACTTCTGATCAGCAGGCTGAGGTGAAAAGTTTGCTTAGGCAATTTCCCCCCTGTTTTCGCAGTCCCCTGGTTTGACACCTTGGTGCAAACATAACATAGACACAGGAGAAAAAAACGTACATATACCACTGGCTACCCACCTCTAACACACCGAAAGGTGGCTACTTGTCAGAAATTTACCTCACAGTAGGAATTTCATAGGATTATATCTCCCACCATAGACAAAGAAATGTGTTTAGCATATTTTAATTATTATATCAAACAACATGGTAAAACAACATAAAAAACCTATTTCCAGCGTTCGTTATTTGTAGAAACACAAATGGGCGGAAGAAGCAGACACCAAAACATTTGCAATGTACAATTAGTGTGATGTTAGTAATGGTGTATTTTGATCGCATTTTCAATTATACAACAACATGGTATAATAGCGTCAACATTTGAATATGTTTCTAGGGAGAAGGACAACACTGTTGCAGTTTAAAGCTCATCAGTAAAGTCCAACGCACCGTCTTCAGGACGCGATAGGTTAAAGAAACACGTTACACTGGCAACATGGCGCATATGTGTCAGTGTAGTGACCTAAAAAGATAGATAAAAATTGTTTTACTCAAACATGATAAGACGGGGCGTTGGACTTTACTGACGAGCTTTAAACTGCAACAGCGGAATCTACACAACGCTGAGACGTCCCCTGCTCGTATCTGAACCTGCCACCACTGAAACTGACGCGGAGAAGCCTGGGTCTGCCTGCATCGGGTCCCTCCTGCAGTAGCCTGTAGCTTTTCCTCGCTGTGTTAAACAGCACACCTTTTTCGCACTCGCGCTCTGCTTCTGCCCGCAAGTGGAGGCCGCGCTTGAGTAGGGGAGATCTGTTCGCCCTCCTTTGTTCACCGGTCTGAACTGCCTGATTTCCTTGAAGAGACTCCCCTTGGCCCGTTGGCACCAGCGTGTGCAGGTACTTTTGAGCACAAGGCTCCACTCTTCGTAGGGCTCAGACTTCCTTCTAGTTAGGTGGCCTCTGAAGGCGAACTGGGTCTAACGATTACTTGCACTGCCTGTTTTCCTCCCCATCTAGGTGGTTTGCATATTTCGTGCTTCGAACTCTTTAGACCCTTCGGTAATTGTATATATATTGTATTTGATTGTGATGTGTTGGTTTACTTGAGTTTTACTGTGATTCTTTACTATGGTCAATGTTACAAAGGCCTTGTAATAAATGTGTCTATATTTTTAATATAACACCTGCTTGGAGTAATTTGTAAGCGTCCTTGCTTTGTGTGCTCATTGTGGGCTTTCAGTCGCCCTCACCCCTCTTGAGACCTAGTCTTGACCACCGCCATCGCTACCCTGATTGGTCTGGCTTGTCCAGAGGTTACCCTGTTCCAAGAAACTAGGCTGGCCTTCTGAACCTCTGCCGCTCCATGACAGAGTTCAGAAATCCATCTTAACAGCGCCTGAGAGCTGCTTACATAGGTCACAATGCTAGCATGAGGGTTTCAGAATTGTAAGAAATTCAATTTCAGGCTGGAACTACTTTACACGGAATTAATGGGCTACTTGAAACAATGCTATTCATGTATTTAAAAAATTCTTCAGCTTATAGGTCCACAACTATATGACCTAGAAACAAACTGGAAGGTGCATTACGGCAATGACATTCTCTTCTATAATATAAATCCAAATCCAAATTGGCAACATTTTTAAGGATTAATAAAAATGACTATTATTAACTTCAGATAAGATTGTCATACAAACTCATCTCATATTTCGCAACATTTGTGAGCGCTGGGGAATTACAGAAATCAATATTTCATTGAGGTAGCATGTTGCTATGATGAAATATGGAATAAGAAATTATTTTACAGTCAGTTTAGCGTATATTAGCCCCCACCTCTTTATGCCAGCATTACAAGATTGGGTTGGGGGGTGGGTTTATTCTCTGGGAGTGCCTGACTATTGAGAACTCCAACAAAAATATATAACCAATCAAAAAGTGGGAAATAATCATGATGAAGGCTCGAGTATCACCCATGATGAAAGCAGAAACGCACAGGGAATAGGCTCTCACTCTGGAATCAAAAACTGCATAAAAGTATAACACCTGTTTCAAATGGATAAGAGCTGAGCCTGGATATTTCCTGCAGGATTGGTCCCAAGCCATGTGAAAGCTATTATCTGGAATATACCCGCTTTACAAGAGGGAAAAGGGCAGACCAGGGGTTTCTGGAAAATTCATGAGGGTCTATTCCAGTTTAGCACCTTAAAGAATGATTTCAAAGTGATTACGCAATTCTCCCAAATGTAATTGGATATGTTCCCCTAGAATCCTTGCTCTGCTAAGTCGTTTGAGTGGGAGGAAACTGGGGAAAGGTGATGCCATTAGGCGGTTCCCATTTACATTACAATACTTTGATACTATAGTGGAGAAATTCAGTGTGCTTTCTCACTGTATTTAAGCCAGGTGAGATGTTCATGTCACAGGAATAGTTAAACATTGTAGGCTGTGAATTTGTGGCCATGCTTCATACCCTAAATAGAGATTTGATAGATCAACACATGTGAAAGCCATGGGCCTTTTAGAAGACAGATTGGAATGGAAGGAACTTTATCATTTGTAGTTCTACAGCAAAGATACACTTCCAAATAAATGCTTTTATTGCACCAATGGTTTGTGTTGGAGTGAGGGAATCTCTAACTAAATATATTTAAGGGCACCAAGGGGACATGGTTGTTGGCCTTTCAGAAAGTCAAAATCTGGTGTGGAAATATTGAGTAGCTAAATTGAAAGATTAGTTTTCCTAAACACATACTTGTAGATACTGATATAAACTAATTTAACACAAGTAAAATCGGGAATTCAAATCTGGTCAAAAGGTAGAACGTTAGCGGAGGATGCAAAAAGGATTCATGCTCCGTCTTCTGTGATGAATCCTGTGGTGTCATCACTGATTCCCCGGTAAAGATCTCCTCCCATGTGACCAGGGGATGGCAGCCACTACCCTGGGGGTGGTATTATGAGGGAGTGTCACATGGGAGGAGACGGCTGTCAGGGGAAGACGATGACCCATTGGGTGATATGCAGTATTCTTCCACTTCTAGAGAGGAGGACCTCATAATTCCTAAATTCTTGATGACTTGTTATCACTATATAAACCCCTCCCATTGTCAAAACCTCAATCCCCCTTCCTGTAAATCACTCTAGGCAGAATACCATTAATACCTCATACATATATGACACACATCTAACATCTCCTGTCTGTAGTGTTTTTCAAAATAAAAACTGCCCCTGCATGCAGACTTGTAGTGTGGTGGCCCAGAAAAATGGGTGCCGGTAAGCTTACCGGGACCCTTATTTCTGGGCTGCCACACTTGCAATGAGGTCCATTAACTTAAGTAGTTATGAACTCACTAGCGAGGATTTCCTTGTGAAGCCAGGCAAGCACAAACACCCAAGGCCTTTTTCCAGTCTTCTGATGGTAATGAGCACAGATGTTTAACTTTTTTTTTGTATTTAACTGTATCAACAGTTTTTACAAAAAGGTAGGCCTTTCGCCATGTGCTTAGTTTTGTTTCTTTGTTTTGTTTCTTTAGATTTCTTGTTTTGTTATATTTCTTTAAGTTTGCTTGTTATATTTCTTTAAGTTTGCTTGCACAGGTTTAGTCCTTTATTGTTACCCCTTCTAGGGTAGGGAGTCCAACTCGAGGCTATGCAAGAAGTTTCCCATTGCTATGACTGGTCTTCGACTTAACCCGTTCATCAAAAACATCCACCAGTGATCTCTGTCCAGTTTTGAAAATTCTGAATATAGATGGCCGAGGTGGATTTATCTCTTTGAAATTAGACCTGGACAGTCGAGGATTAGGTGTTTCAAGCTTTCAGTTGTGTCAGATGCTGCACAAAAGCGACAGGTGTTGTTGGCCTCTGTTTTTCCACGAATTCCCAGTATCTCGTTTGTTTTCAAAATGTTTAGTCTTGCTCTCAAGAAAGTCGAGAGGATTATTTTGTTTGGGAATTTCAGTAGGTAACTGATAGGCTTGTTTATTTTTTGCGCAAAGGGCAAGAGGTGGTCTATCGACTTATAACTCAATGTTTTTGACTGTGTATCACACCAATCTGTTTCTTTAAATTTTTTTGCAGTTTTGGTTGGATTTGTCAGGAGTTCCTCTTCGGTGCTTTCTATCTCTTTCAGAATTGTCTGGTTTTTGGTGATCCATGCTTTTAGCATTTTGTACCTTTCTTCATTTCTTCGTGAATGAGTGTATAGATTTTTTCTTTGGATGATCTGTTTTTCCTGTAGAGCATCAGGCTGTTGAGAGACACCATACCTTTGAACGTGATAAGACTGAGCTCTCTTCTTATCAGAGCTATCGGAGTGGAGGCCGGGAGGCTGAGTAACTTCTTCCAGAGGAAACCCTCCAATTTTGGCCAGATGGTTTCTGGGATAGTTGGCATGGCTTCCACTCTGTAAGCGAGGGCTGGCACCACTTTCGCTTTTTAAAAGGTGATTGCCGCTTTGAGTGAGAAACAACCACATTTTCTGACCATCAGGATCGTTTAGTTGGTCAAGGTTTTGTTTTTAAGGACCAGGGTTTCTTGCATCGTAGTTCTCTGTTTCTGTTACTGAAGGTGATACCCAGTTATCTAAAGGTTTCCACTTCTTCCAATCGTGCCCCAGCAAGGAACCAAGCGCCGTGGACTTTCCGTTTGGCTGCTTTGACCAGACGCATCACTTTGGTCTTCATCCTGTTGCTTTCTAGGTCGTTGGATTTGAGATATTTGTTCAAGTTGTCCAGTTTTCTCTGTAGCCCGATCTTGGTTTGATCGATTAAGATGATGTCGTCTGCGTAAAGCAGCCTACTAACCTTTTTGGTGCCCAATGTCGGTGGAAATGCTTTGACCTGTTTTTCAGATAGAGCATTATAGAGTGCCGGAGCCAGTGGGCATCCTTGCTTCACTCCGCGGCTCGTCGGGATATTTGTGGAAAGGAGACCTGTACCATTGAGTCGGACTCTCACAGATGTCTGGGAATATAGTTCTTGTATTGGCTCCAACAGTGGGCGAGGACAGTTCCAGGTAAGAAGCTTTTTCCACAGTTTGTCTCTGTTTACTTTGTCGAATGCTTTGGACAGGTCAATAAAGGCCAGATACAGCGAAGGGGCTCCTTCCAGTACTCTTGCCTTGAAGATGTTAAGCGTAAATATATTGGCAGTTGTGCCTAGATTTTTTGGAATGGATCCCAACCTTCCGTTGAGGAAACACAGGCTTTAAAGCTGTCCAGGAGGAACGATCCGAAGAGCTTTCCGATGCAATCGAGTAGTGCGATAGGGCGATAGTTGTTCGGGTTGCCTCTTTCACCTGCTTTGTATATCGGCACTACGTTACCTGTCTTCCAAGACAAAGGAATTGATGTTGTTGAGACAAAGGATTCGAACATTTCAGCCACTAAGGTAGCCCAGAGACCAGGATTGGTCTTTAAATCCATGTTATACAGCCCATCTGGACCGGGAGCATGAGATGATTTAAGCTTTTTGATTTTGCTTTTGATGCTGGCTGGATTGAGTTATATTTCCCATATGATGGTGGTTGCTCTAGTGGTTTCAGTTGAATGCAGTGATGAGTCGAAGAGAGTTGGAAAATTAGCAATCCAAGCCTCTTCTGGGACACTGGTTGTCAAGTTGTCTTGAGTTGGGAAACCTTTGGATGATATGAGTGACCAAAAAGCCTTTGTTTTCTTGCCACTGAGTGTTCTCAGCATTGATTCCGAGTCTTCCTGATAGAGTTGAATTTTATAGCCTTTAAACCAGTTTTTGTATCGGCTAATGGCTATCCATGCTTCCACACTGTTTGTGGTAGAGGGAAATCGAAGCGCTTTTCTTTTCGCTCGTCTCATAGTGAGTCTTCTTTCTCTAAAGACCAGATTGTTGTAGTGCTGAGCCTTAGGTAGGGTTGCACCTCCACTTTTCACCTGGTAAGGTAGCAGTAGCGGACAGTAATACATGAGTATTGTAGCATCACTTTGCTTGTTCTGTGTCTTTGCTTGGCGGTAACTGTTTGTTAGATCAGTTATTGCTGTGGCCTTCAGTCGCAAACGTGAGCCCTTTGCACTTGTCTCAATGTTGATGGACATAAATGGACACGGGCAATTGCTAGTGAATAATGGGGTTGCCCAGGTTGTATTCAGAAGGTTATGGTCGCTGTAGGGCATTACTTTAATGTTTAACTTTAATACACATAAGCATTTTACTCCTCTACCAACATTTGCTTCAAGTTATTTTTCTACATTGAAGAGTGCTCCGAGATTAACTCATTATTGAGGCTAAAGACGATGTTGCTAATATCTGAACTCAAGATTAAGATTTGATTAATCTTTGAGGAATTGCTAAATGCAAATTTGTGGACTTTTTAAAACAGAAGGAATGACTTGTTTTATTAACACTTTGTGTATGAAATATTAATATATTGTAATTTGAATATGAAGTTTTAACATTTTTTCTGTACTTTGCATGAGTCACTTTAGAGGTGGTAGACACTGGTCACTTTGTTTAAGCACAGGTCACTTTCAGATGCTTTTAAACTGAAGCTATTTTAGACATTAATAAAGAATAAAATTGGATTATATTTCAGAATTACGATGCCTTACTTATTAAGGTTGAATACTCCTGGTTATCAGGTACCATCGTTGGAATGGAGTACTAATACAAGTATATTCAACGGTTTGAACTCTTAGTTATTTGATACTATAAAGACATAGAGGTAAGGAGCTCTAAAGTGTATGTTCTGTTTGAAACCATGCCTGCTCCTTTCACTCATTCCTTTGAACCAGTATCCCCTATTGTCAGTTACGTTTAACTTTAATACACATAACCCTTTTACTCCTTTACAAACATTTGCTTCAAGTAATTTGTATCAATGTGACTTAATATATTTTTCTTAGTGTAAGCATATGTTTAATAATTTGCCATACACATGTGAGTAAATACATTCTTAGCTGCCAATTTTCTCTTCTCTATTCCACCTATCGACACATATTTGAAAATGGAATCCTATCCTCAGCTACATTAGGCCTAATGTTCAATATGAAGATCTTATCTTTCTTGCATCATCCTGCTCTTCGTACTTTCCTGTCAATGTTCTTTAGACAATAATTTGCATATCATTTCATTTTCCTCTATAGTCACTCTTTAATGCTGTGAAACACTATCCTCTAACTTTTAAATGCTTTGTTTTGTTGGTTCCAAATAACCAGGTTAATTCTCAAACAAGGTTAATTCTCAAACATTTCTTCAATTTTCTTCCTCAACATTAATCTCTTCTGGACCTTTAGAAAATTGTTATATTTTCCAAGCAATTTGAAAACATGTATTTTAAAAAAAAATATATATAATCAATACATTTCCCAAAACATGGTAAATGCCAACAGTATCCGATGGATTATAGAAACTCCCACTGACCAAATAGAATCGGTGAGCCAGGACCGAAGGGAGCACCAAGTGTGACTATTTTCACTGTGTATTATAGCCACCAACCTTCTAATGTGGGTAATGATTTCATTAGTATTAAGGGCATCATTTTGGATCATTGTACAACATTCTGTTCCAACCAAAGCACACACTCCACCCTTTTCAGGCCAGAAAAGTGTTGTACCATAGTATGTAAAGTCGTGTTTTTTCATGAGTAATTCATGAGAGACAACCAGGCACACGTTAACACAGTGCCCTCGATTGGGTGCCCTCGATTGGGTCACTCTATATGTGTCTGTTGGGTAGTCTGGTAAATAAGTATGACTCTATCATGGGGGAGCCCTTCTGGGATTACTGCTTAAATTCGGACTCTATTGGGATGCAACTGGCCCTATATAGGGTATGGACTAACGTTAAAAGTTTGCTATTGAAGCAGCCATATCCCACTGTGCCAGGCGTGGAACTGATTAGGAATACTATTCCCATTTATTGATGCTATTGTGAAGGCTGGAGGAGCACTTGGCTTAATACCTTCTGGAATTGGTATCACTCTTTGATTGTATTATCATTTGTGCCACATTTTTATGACTCATGTCTTTAAGCTTATGTTTTGTGATTTTTTCTGAATCTCACCTTATACATATGATTCTATTCTTTATGAAGTTGTGATTTGATGTATTAAATTAATGGATGTACTTATATTTTTTATGTAAAGTTCAGATTTTGGACTATATCACAATAAAATCATTATAAATAAGAGAGATTCTGAGGTGTCCTTTGTCAGTTTCTCTAACATGGACAGCTTAAGAATCCTGTTTAATACCCGTCCTGGAGGTAAATTATTAATTTTGTCATCAGGTTTTCTGATTAGGGTCTCTTATGTGTCTTGGGGGATGACAGTTTAAAGTGTGTAATGGCAGATACCAAATATTCCATTTGACATCTTCGATCCGCTTCCATGGGCAACCTTTTTATTATTCTGAATCGCAACATATACAAGTACTGTCGTAAGTGCCATAACCAGATTCAGTGAAATAAAAATAAATTTCAACAGAGAAGGAACCTTTATCGATTCATTTTTATTAATATTTTATAGTGCTGTTATTTTAAGTAGATACAGTATTTGCGATCACTCATGCACATAACTAAGAACTATGTTTAGTAGAACACAGAAGGCCTTTGGCAGAAGGATATAGTCCAATTACAGTAGGTTCCTGATGAAGCTGATCAGGAGGAGGAAAGTTTGGCAAGGCTAAAAAAAACAATTGTGAGTAATGACCAGGGATAGGTTTTTGACCATAGAATCTAGACACTAATCACAAGTCACTACAAATGTCACCCCAGTTATTAGGCACTGGTCCCATAGGGAAGCCAGAGTCCAAGTCATGTGAAAGATGTGTACATATCCAACAATCTGACACATTCTGGATGCAGAGATTTTGCAAGGGGTATTGTGGAATACAAATTCAGTTGTATGAAATGATTAGTCAAAACGTAAGTTGCAATGTAGGTGAAAGTGAATTCTAACAAGAAATAAATGTACTAACTTAAGACAGATAGGCTTTATAATCCTTGCACCTGCTATTATAGTTCAAATGGCTACATTTTGAAGTACATATATATTTGCTGACAAGATGGAGTTCTGCTTTGGGACACATCAGCAAAATGTATCCACATGCCTGCTAACTGCAGCACCAGCTTTTGGTTATGTAACACAGCCTTATTTCCAGCTCCATGTGAGCTGACCCAACTTCAAACCGAATTATAAGTGTTTGAAAGAGTTTGCGAATGTAATTGGGATGTGAGTGCACAACAGTGCCAGTTTCTTCAGGAGGGATAGGAAGTATTCCAGGAGAGTCCGGGTTTGCATAAGGAAAGTACTGTGCTTATTGGAAGGTGTGAAAACCATTCAAGTTAAACATCATTTTGCCGAGCTCCTTTGTTGCAATGTATTAAAATGCCTATATGAAATATAAGTGGTCTTGTATAGTGCCTTGCTGGGTTTGGGTCTATAAGAAAAAAGGGGAGTGAGATTCATTAGGGGGACCGTGGGAGAGGCAGATGTGAAAACTTTAGTGTTGATGGATGCAGGTCGGAAGCACCCAGTTCCTGTGTGCCAATCTGTTTCCTAAGGGTTTAGCGGGGAAACTTGGGAGTATGTTATCCATAACGAAAAGCCCAAGATCTGATATATGACAGTGCTTTGTTTCTGGTTTACCGCTGATGTGGCAGAGTGTAATACAACTAAAGAGGAGAGCTTGGTTTCAATTCAGTTTAGTGTTGATGTCCCAATGGCTAGGCCTGTGGTCGCCTCTGTGTGTGTAGGATAAGGTGGTAGGAGATGATGAAGGGTAGTCGGTCAGTTGGGGTAAATGGAGAGTTGGCCTTACAAAGCAAAATCTCCTGCAACCCTGCACTGCTACCGCTCGCCATTTGCAAATGGGTTCAATTTCACAAGCCCACAATACCACCTGTCATACCACTATCTCGCTCTCTCTCTGTCTCAAATAGATACATTGTATCCCATGAGGACCAAAAACAAGCATCTGCGAGTTGGAAGATGAGGGAAAGGGAAAGTCTGAAAACTCTAGACATTAATTAGAATGAGCTACCTGTTGAAGATAATGGGAGGCAAGAACATTTGCTTCATAGGAAGTGTTTCTTGAAATTTTAGGACTGTACTCACCCATTTCATCTTCCTTAGTATGTTGGTTGGCAGGCTGAGAGGCCATGAACCTAATTCTAACGTACTTAGCGGCATTATGGGACTTTTGCCTGTCAAGAGCAGGGCAAGGCATTTGGCAATCATTCGTCAGTCATTGGTCTGGACAGGGGTCATACTCTCTACATGTTTATTCGAGGCAGGAGCAAGAATCAAGTTTGTTTATCACAGGGGTCTACCGTGCTGTCTTTCACAAGCCCCAAACCCTTCTAACATAGTCCAAAATGAACCCCCAAACTGGGGCATGGGTGCACACGATTGGGAAGTTGAAATTTTGTATAGTGTCCAATACTGAGTCCACCTCGCAGCTGCTATTATTAAATGTTTTAAATTTTACCTTACCTATATTGGAAGCCTGTGTCTGATTTGTCTTTGATAAGCCTGCCAGTTCAACATGCCAAGAGGAGGAGTAGGAAGGCCTTCACTGAAACAAAGACAGAAGGTAAATACTGTTATTCTGTTTGTTCTTTTTGTAGCCCCTAAAGGCTCTCAAGATTTCTCAGAGCATGCAAGGTGACTGAAGGGGCTTGAATAAGGGAACAGAAATGTATACATGTCAAATGTGTTTTGTATGTAATGTTTAGAAAAGCATTCATTCTTTTTTTCCGATGGTCAGCAACATAATGTATAACAGCACAGAGGCTAAGACCCCTGTAGTATACCATCTAGAGGCACATGGTGGGTTAAATACCCCACACTCACTCTAACTGTTCAGCTGGAATGGTCCAATATTTATATGTTATCCTTATTTTGAGGTTGTAATACTTCAGCAAATAACAATTAATTAGATTGCTTTGTCAGCACACTATGGATTTTTAGGACCCTTAGATGAGGTTCACTATGTCCTCTACCACTATTCACTGTATGACATTTTATATAGGAGGCACACTGTAGGTGCTCAGATAATGTTCATAAAGTCCTCTATTTTCAGTTATATATTTATCGGCTTCAGCACTGTATCATTCTTTTTCAACAAGAATGCCAATGCAATTTGAGTATTTTTATAGTGTACAATCGGTTAACAGCAACATTGCTTAGCAAGTACTCTGGGACTATTAAAGGGAGGATTATGGTATGGTATGGTAACACAACTTATAAAGCACACATACACCATGTCAAGGCATCATAGTGCCAAAAAGGCTCAACTGGCAAAGCAGTCCTCAGAGTCGACTTTCAGAATGATTTACTGAGGAAACAGGATTGTCTTTAACCCACGTCTAAACTTAAGATGGTCACTAGTCAAGCATAGGGACAGAGGGAGTCCATTCCACAGTTTGGTTGCCTGAGCAGCAAATGAGCGATCACCTCATCTCTCCAATCTAAATCTCAGTGTCAAAAAAAGACTGACTGAAGAACACTGCACTGCTCTAGAAGCTGTGTACTTAAGAAATCTAGCTCTGAAGACAAGGGGGCAATATTATAAAATACCTTATACATAGGTCAGAGTGCCTTCGATTTGGCCCGTTGAGTTTGTGTAATGTCCACAATAAGGAGGGGATATTCTTTCTCTGGCTCAGAGGGATAAGAAGGCTGGTGGCCACATTCTGATTGATCTGCAGACGGGGAAGGGTCAGTTTAGGAAAACCATTACAAATATTAAGTCTACTGGAGATGAAGAAATTCAACAGTTTAATCTTGTGTGAAAATGTGAAATAATCCAGGAGTCTCTTAAGTGAACAGAGTTGATAAAGGCATGCGCAGGCCACTAAAGCAACCTGGTTCTCAACAGAGAGGGAAGCGTCCAGCCAAACACCTAGGTTTCTCACCTTTGAGACAGGGGCTGGACACTCTCCCAACCCCTGTGGCTAAAGATGAACTACAAGAGGCTCTATGGCCTAAACCCCTCCATCTCAGCAGCTAACTGTGATGGTCCAAGAAAATGGTGTTACATCTTGTGTACATAATGCATTACTGTATGTATTTGAGAGCAGTCAGAAGGAATGTAGTGAGGTGGACGGATTCCAAGCTAGAGTGCAGCTTGGTGGAACCACAATGTTTTGATTTCAAAGAGGAGGGTTGAAGGAGGTGGAGAGATTTCAGACATATAGCTGTGGCTGCTGTAATGTTACAAGTTAATTAAATCTTATTTGACGTGACTCAATGTGCCTGGGTACTACTTAATACTGGCAATGAGGATCTGGAGCAGTTGTCCTGCAGCAGCCCAGGCGTCCAGCGGATTGGGCGTGTCCTTTTGTGGTAGTGAAGAAGAGCAGTCGAGTAGTGAGTTTGTGTGTGGACTTGAGGCCATTGAACCAGAATGTGGTGCCAGATAGGTTTCCATTGCCTAGGATTAACAATTTTATTTCTGGTGTATTAGGGGTACGGATGTTCTCAATATTGGATCTAAACTAAGCTTATCATCAAGTTAAATAACATGCTAGTTTGGTAGCTTCGATGATGTTTGGGACTCTGTTTGGGTTGTACAGGTACAAGAGAATGCTGTTAAGACTTATTTCAGCTTCAAACGTATTTCAAAGGGTGATGGATAAGTTGTTGGGAGGATTGGTAAGAGTGCACTTTGGTGTGTAGGAAGGATGTGGTAGAACATGACACAAGGTTGAAGGAGGTGTTTGTTTATTTATTCATTTATTGGGCATTTGTAAGGCACTTATACATCAAGAAATTGTGTTTCAAAGTGTCCACATGGCAAAGGGAAAGGAACAAAGGAACAGCAAGACAATAGGATATGATAATAGTGATGAGCAAAGTACAAAAGCGGTCCTACTAGGCCTTGTGAACATTCAGAGCATGCAAGTGCAGAGAGAGAGAGAAGGCACAGGGGTAAATGCTAGAGGTTCCACAGGGGGAGGGGAGGTAAGTGCCAAGTAGTGACCACTTTGTGGAAGAGGGCTCACCAGCCAATACAATAAGTGCAGGCCTGTAAGAAATCCCAGGCCAGTTGGTGCCCAAAGGCAAGTGCACAGGGAGGGTGGGTGCTGCGGGTGATTGGACAGAAGGCCAGGACCCAGAATGACACATATGGGCCAGAAAACCAATCAGAGTGGCTGTGGGGGTTTTAGGAGAGAGAGAGAGAGAGAGAGAGAGAGAGAGAGAGGGAAGGAGGAGGAGGTTTAGCACAGGAGGGAGGGATGGAAGGATGAGGAGAAGAGGAAAGTCTTGAGGTGCTTGGGAACTTGAGAAGATCTGGCTCAAGATGAAGGGACAGGGGGCGGCTGCTCCAGAGGAGGGAGCCAGCTTAGTAAAGAGAACAGCCACCTGCTCTCTGCTTAGAAAAGTGCTTGAAAAGCAGATAGTTGGACATGGAGGATCGGTGGGATCTGGAAGGAGAGTATTTGGTGAGAGCAAGTTGCAGATAGCATGGTCCCCAGAGAGCCTTATGGATGATGCAGAGGGATTTAAATTTGATCCTTGCAGCAACCAGGAGCCAGTGGAGATACTTCAGGACTGGAGAGATACGGTCCCTAGACTTGAGCCCAGGAATAAGTCTTGCAGCCCTATTTTTGATTAGCTGGAGGGACAGAGAGAAGAAGAAAGTAGATTGAGTGAGTGTGATGCTAGAAATGCATCGGAGGGACAGGGCCTCCGTATCCTTGTCCTTTACTGCTTTTTATCATGTGTTCTGTCATGTTTTACGCGCAGAAGTCCGTGTGGGACTGCTGGCAGTGCAGCTCTCTCTTTTGGTTTGGTGTACAGACCCATGGGATACCCTTATGGCACCCATGGGTGGGGGTACAACCCTGTGCCCCTAGTGTATGTTTTTGGGCACCTGTGGGAGTCCCACAGAGCAGGGTACAGGCTGGTGGCAACTCTGTGCTGAATTGACAGGTGCCCTGAGCGTCCCCCATTTTGGGATGCCCAGGCCCTGTCATTGGGATCGGTAGATTCCTGATGGAGACAAGATGGACCCAGTGGCCTCTTGCCTTTCATCGCCTGTTACCTTGGTTTTCCAGAAGTCCCGGGAAGCCCGACTCTGTCCCTTCCCCTGACTGGCTGTTAGGTGGAAGTTCCATATATGGTAGTGTGGGGAAGTGCCAACCAGACTGGCTGGAGCTGTCATGAGCACTGTTTCCAAGGAGTCAGGACAAGCCCAACATCCCCGGAAGCAGGCTCACAACCCCCGCCCCTGGTCCCAACCGACCCCTATCGGGGCCCTCTGGACCATGTCCTGGCGCCGTTGGCGCCAGGCTCATAAGAATCACTGGTCCCGGCGCCAGAGGTGCCGGGCTCATACTTTGGGTAAAGGTGCTTGGGTGGACTTACCTGTAGCAGACCATGCTGCATACTCACCTTCACAAGTCCTGGCAAAATGAAGCTCCAGCCTTCTGCTGGGTGGGACTATTTTTCCAATCTGGAACTACTTTCTTACCTGGGTGGGGCTGGTATCACTCCTTGACTCTGGAACACAGGAACTCTTTTTCTCTTGGGCGAGGCTGAGGAGGAAGACACCTAATCACCTCAACACTATTTAAACCACACCCGATTGGAAGAATGTGCTTCGCGTTATTCTGCATCTGCAGCAGGACGCTCACCGAGTCAGCTCCAGTCTTCTAGTGATATCTTCTGCTCCAGCCTGTGAAAACAAGTCAGATCTTCACTTACCATCCAGGGATCCAGTCTCCGGCCGCACCTGTCAGCAAAGGAACATCAGGTTAGCAAAGGGCAACGTTTTAGCAGCCGCGCTTACTTACCTGAATCCACGGCATCTCCCGAATCCCGCGGCCTCTACCTGCAAGACAAAGAACTCCGGTTAGTTAAAAAAAAAGGGAAATTGGACACAATTATATTTTCACTTACCGGAGCTGTGCGCTCCTCACCATCTCCTCTTCTGCTGCATCTCCGCACCTGCAAATCAAGAAAAAGACATTAAGAGGTGCGAATAAACCTGTCAGCAAGCATATTACTTACGTGCTCCTCCACGTGCACGGACCTTCATACTTACGTGCATCCGTATGCTCAGCATATAGCATTTCGGCACCTAAGAAACAAAGGCAAAGACTTCATTAAAAGGTGCTCTCGAACTTTACAAACCAACCAGCATCCGCTCGTGCAGAAAACGACGGCATCGCTTCTTCAGCAGCTTTAAACCCTCTGAGGCTACAAGAGACTTAAAGCAATCCCAGTGAAGTAACTGGAACCCAGCGCCCCTGCATCAGTCGCAGGATGCAGAGCCCGCATTTACATATCTAAGGTGAGAGCTCATTCAGACTTTGGGCGGCCTCAGGGAAAAAACGAATAAGGAGGAGAAGCCCAACCAACAACCAGCCATTAATCCCTTTTTCTTCCACCTGCAGACACCTTACTCTACAAGTCAGACATTCCATAAGAGGAGGTCCGGTCCAGAGAACCATCCGAGTCCTGCGCTTCTCAATTGAAGAACCGGTAACTGTCCAGCCAGGATCTGCGCCTCCGTGGGAACCAGGTGAGCGTTACAGGAGCCTTCCCAACAACCGTATGTTGTGGGTACACCTGTGGGTGGGTCCTGGGTGAATGGAGTGTGTGATGAATATGCACTTCTTGTTGCGGATGTCTGGTATCTGGTGTTTGACACAATGACTGAGACAACCCTGCCCGAAACTGGTATGAATGCGGTGTGTAGTGTTGAATGGCGTAGTAATTGTCCGAATCCACATTCTGTGTTATGAGTGTCTGGATGGAGAAGAATGGCCTGAATGCACCGTGAGCTTGGTTGGCTGATTGACTGCTGAATGCCCTTCTGAGTGATTGGTTGCCTGAGTGTGACCCAGCAGAATGAATGGGAGATCAACTGGTATATGTGGGGGCCTCTCACTGCTAGAAACCGTTCAGAAGCGGAAGAGAAACTGGAGTTCAAACTGAAGCTTGACCTTGAAGCCCTGCTGCAAGAGAAGCATTTCTGTTGCTCTACTTCACCGATCTGAATGCGGTTGTGTCTCCAAGAACTGATCGAAGAGAGGACCTGGTAAGGAGACCTCTCCTCCGCTACGAGGGACCAATGTGCACCAGCTGATCTTTGCCAAAGCTCCCTGATAGACAGACCTACGAAAGGCTGCCGACCGGAGACGAGGACTGCCGCAGAATCCCAAGGAGAAGCACCCAGAATGTTGTCCGTCACCGTCAATGACCACCGTCGCCAACCAGAGACAAAGTGCTCCCGTTGCCTAAGAACATTTTATCCAAGGACGCTCTCGTCTGCACCGTCAACAACTTTGTCCCACCGGAGAAAGTCGAGGCCGTTGACGTGCTGAGGAGCATCCGCCGGTGGGTTTCCCACCACCTGAAGACCACAGAGACGCCGGACGACTCGATGGCCTTGCTGGGCCACAGTTCTTCAAACACTTTGCGGTCCTGACCTATCGACATTGAGGTGCCCCGCATGCCTCTTCCTTGCAGGACGTCTATGCTCCGTCATCGACGAGCACTGCTAGGAACGAAGCTGCCACTTCAACGCCGTAGTTCACCCTGTTCATCGCCGGACGTTCGACGACCTATGGATCATGCCTTAAAGGGAGCGCACTCAAGAAGGCCGTCGATTTCCCGACAAGGAACTCTACAACACCAGGTACTTTGGGGTTGCTGAACTATTGGAAAGACTTTTGTGAACAATATTTGGACTGGGCTTGTCATATAGCTTCATTCTACCGGTTGCCCAGGTGGGGGGATCGCCACACAGAACTGTGTCTAGGTAACGGGGCCAGTGTTCTTCCAATTGTTCTAATCAACTGCTTCCTCTTATATCTATTGTTGGTTTCCTTTATGAACTGATTTGTGTGACATTTAACCATACAGTGATGCACTTTAAAGAGATTGAATAGTGATTTTGGTACCACGTAGAACTGTATAGATTTGCCATTATAGATAACCGAGTACAAAGTGAGTTATTGTGATATTGTACATAACCTTGAACATAATTATATAAAGACTGTGTTTTAACTAATACAGTGTGCGGACATTCCTTTGTGGGTTCTTGGGGACTACACTGGACCAGCCCGCATCACCTCCTGAGAAGCTAGGCCCTGATTGCTCGTCCATTGCTACCAACAATAGAGAATCTTGCCTGGGGTCCTCTGTGCCTCTCCTCTACCATATAGAGAGCCTGAGTACAGATCCCCGCTCCAGTCTTTACAATGGTGGAAGCGGCGGGATTCTTATTGTTTTAAGAATAGGTGGCCTCATTACGAGTTGGGCACATAGGGATACCGGGCACCGGTAAGGACACTGGTGCTGGTAATTCCTTTGCGCCCTATTCCGAGTTCCCTTAGTGGGTCCCTTCCTTAATGCCTGGTTTTACCAGGCATTAAGGACGGGACCCGTTAAGGGACTTTAGAGCTAATAACGGTACCGCAATTTGCGGTACCGTTATAAGTCCCTCCCCCCTTCCATTGAGCCCTAATAGCGCCATGATTACCTCCATACTCGGAATGAGGCCCAGTGTATAACTGTGCCACTTACAAAATATCTGCACTTTGTTAAATTGAGGTCTAGGTGCGTATAAGATAACTGCATTACAAGCAATGGAATCTATTGTGAATGGTAAATTGACTCGGATGAGCTTAGAAGCTCTCCAGAATGCTTGTGAAGCCAGGGAGTTAGACTTTGTGGATAAGTCTAGGGCGGAGCTGATAGCTGCCCTGGTGGACTACCAGACTGATGGTGAAACTCTTGAAGGGGGGATGCAACCAATGAGGACTCTGCCCCTGGGGTTGTTGTTGAATTTGTTTCTGCGAATGCCACTGCTGCCACTGTTCCGACCTCCAGCAATTCCATGCAACTTGAGTTATTAAGGATGAAATTATCCTTGGAATACCGCAAGTTGGAAATAGAAGCTGAGCTTAAGAAAGAGGAGTTGGCACAGCAAGTGGAACTCAAGAACAGGGATCTTGAACTCAAAGACAAGGACACTGAATGTCAGAGAATCCAGTTAGAGAAAGCTCGAGTGGAGACTTCAGCGAAACCAGTTGAGATTGTCAGGTCCCCAGCCACCAAGTTTATGAAAGATTTGGTGGGTGTGTATGCAGAGGGTTCTGATATCCTCCAATGGATTGAATCGTTTGAAATGGCTTGTGCAATTCATGATGTTCATAAGAAAGATTGGGCTGTGTTTGTTAAGCAGAGTGCCTCAGACTGGATATGACTGTATTCTGAAACTGAGTGCGGAAGAAAGGGGGTCAGTATGAGTGCATTGATTGCCAAGTTTGGAAAGCCACCTACCCAATACCTTAAGAGGTTCAGGGATTTTAAGAAAATAGAGAATGTGTCCCGGGTTGACTGGGTGAGTGCTGCGCACATGAACATGATGGGGTGGGTTGATGAATACAAGATGAAAACTTTTGTTGAATTGTCTCACCTCTTGTTTTTATTTTTCTGAAGCCTGTTCACCAGAGCTGCGTCGGTATGTTGCTGACCAGAACATTTTGGATCCCTGTAAGCTGGCTAGGTTGGTTGACAAGTGGGTCGCCCACTCAGGAGTCCCAAAAGCAATCACAGTCGGGTAAACCAAAACCTTCCTCTCCTAAGACCCAAAAACCTAGTGAGGATAGGTCTGTTGTGGGTGGGAGTAAGAGTAGTGGTCTGCCTGCTGAAAAACAGGGTCCCAGTTGTTCCAGTACCTATCCCGCACTCCCGGCACTTGTTGGGATTGTGGGGCTCTGGTGACCCCAACTGTAAGGGTAAGGCACTTGGAGTCCAGGTTGTCAGCCTGACCTACCCCTACTCTGTACCTGAGGTGGAGGCCACTGTCCTCCCCTCCTCTGCCGGGATCACATTCGGTGCCCCGTAGAGATTTCCCTTGTGTCCCTTGGGAGATGGGACCAGTACGCAGAAGTACTGGCAACTATCCCACAGAACACCCATAGGTTTTTGAGAAGTGTCCTCTTAAATGGCCAGCCTTCTACTGGTTTGAGAGACACTGGGGCAAGCATGACAGTGGTGGACAGGACCCTGCTCAAGCCAGAGGACGATGTAGGTGCTCCTCTGAGAACCACGAGGTTAGCTGGTGGGCCTCCAAAATTATCGCCTGTATCCTTAGTCCACATCACGATTGACGACAAGACAGCAAATCTTCCGTTTCTGGTTCAGGACAACTTGCCTGCAAACATTTTGTTAGGCAACGATTTGATCGAGTTGGGGATGGTCACGGATGGTCTACCCATGGCTGCTGTGGTGGTCACCCAATCGCAGGTCACACAGAGTTCAGCTGCCAGCCCGGTACCCTCACCGATGGGAAAACCCAAGACCCAAAGGAAACGGAAGGGTAAGAAGGCCACCTCTGTGGAGGGGACCCCTTCTCTTCCTGCTGCAGCTTCCGCTGGGACTCATGCTCTGGACGGGCTGAGTCCAGTGGTGAACCCAGTCTCAACTCCTGTGGGAGAAGAGCCAGAAGACTTTCCTGTGGGAGAGGTACTCAACCCGGAGGAACCCCCCGACCTTCAATGCTTGTTAGCTGAAGGGGGACCATCCTGGGTGGATTTCTGCTGTAAGGGTCAGAGAGAGTGCCACTCTCTCTCGAGGGTCTGAGGGAACAGGCCCTGTCCCAGGCACAAGGAGAAATGCCTAGGACATTCCGGATCTATTGGGAAGGTGAGCTCCTTGTTAGTGAGCCCACTAAGCCTGAACCTGGTGTCCTCAAGAGGTTGGTGGTACCCCAGGTTTACAGGCCCTTCCTGCTGCAGTTGGCGCATGAGGTGCCCTTAGCTGATCATCTTGGTACCAAGAAGTCTAAGCAGAGGCTCTCTGCCCATTTCTACTGGCCACGGATGGGAGTAGAAGTGGAGTCCCACTGCAGGTCCTGCCCAACTTGTCAGTTGTCTGGCAAGACTGGAGGCAGTCACTGCCCCACTGAAACCATTGCCAGTGGTTGGCACACCATTTGAGAGGGTGGGCATTGACATTGTCGGTCCCCTTGACCCTCCCACTTCAGGTGGACATCGGTTCATCCTGGTCTTGGTTGATCATGCCACCAGGTACCCTGAGGCTATACCCCTTCGGACTGTTACTGCCAAGGTGGTTGCCTTGGGCTCTGCTGGGCATTTTTACCCATGTTGGATTCCCTAAGGAGGTTGACTCTGACAGAGGATCCAACTTCATGTCTGGTTATATGAAAACCATGTGGACAGAGTGCGGGGTAACCTACAAGTTCTCCACCTCTTACCATCCCCAGAACAATGGTCTGGTTGAGAGATTTAATAAAACTCTCAAGGGCATGCTAGGTGCTTTGGAAGAGCCCCTAAGGAAGAAGTGGGATCTTCTCCTACCATGCCTGCTTTTCGCTTACAGAGAGGTACCTCAAGAGGGTGTTGGTTTCAGCCCCTTTGAGTTACTCTTTGAACATCCAGTGAGGGGGCCCCTTGCCTTGATCCGAAAAGGTTAGGAAGCCACCCGTCCAGGTCCTGCCAAGCAAGTGGGGGACTATGTGTTAGGCCTCAGACGGAGGATGACACAGGTGATGGGTCAGGCGACAGCAAATTTCAATGCCAGCCAGGATTTGAATAAGTACTGGCATGACCTTAAAGCATCGCAATTGGATTGGACTCCAGGACAGGAGGTCCTCGTGATGGAGCTTACCAAGCTTCGGGCTTTGGCAGATAAATAGACTGGACCCTTCAGGATAATCTCTAAGATGGGCGAAGTCAATTATCTGGTTGACACGGGAGCCTCTGGTGTAGCCCCTCAAGTATTCCACGTCAACAGGCTCAAGCCTTTCCGTAGGCGAGCAGAGGTCTCATATGCCTTGCTAGCTTCAGAGCAAGAAGAGGATGAGAGTAGGCCTCTTCCTGATTTGCTGCATAGCAACCCTCAGGATGGCTCAGTGGAGGGAGTATATCTCTCTCCCGATCTGACGACAGAGCAGCAGAGGGCCTGCAGGGATGTGCTCCGGCAATATGCCTCTCTGTTCTCACTGATACCAGGCCTTACACCGTGGTGTAGGCATGGAATTGACACTGGTGACAGTGTGCCTGTCAAAATCAGGTGCTAGCTTATGTCAGATACCGTTAAGAACCACATCCAGGCTGAGGTCACCAAGATGTTGGATCTGGGTGTTATTGAACCGTCAACCAGTCCCTGGTCCAGTCCGTGGTCCAGTCCGTGGTCCTTGTCCCCAAGGCAAGTTCCCAGGCAGGTACCAAGGATTGGAGGTTCTGTGTGGACTACTGAGGAGTCAATGCCATCACCAAAACTGACGTACACCCATTGCCCCCATTGCACCCATAGGTGCTGCCAAATTTGTGAGCACCTTTGACCTTAACTCAGGCTATTGGCAAATAGCTCTGAAAGACCATGACAAGGAAAAGACGGCGTTCTCAACACCAGAGGGACTCTACCAGTTTAGGGTCATGCTTTTTGGGAAGAAGAATGCCCCTGCCACCTTCCAGAGATTGGTCAATCAGTGGGGTGGATGCCTTTTGTGTGACCTACCTATACGACATTTCCGTCTACAGTTCCACCTGGGAAGAGCATTTGACACATCTGGATAAGGTGTTGCAGGCCTTGAAAAGGGCTAACCTCACTATCAAGACCACCAAGTGCCAGGTAGCTCAGGGGAAAGTCACGTATCTTGGACATGAGGTAGGAGGGGGTCAAATCCAACCTCTTCCTAGTAAAGTACAGGATGTATGTGACTGGAAGACTCCTACTACTCAAACCCAGGTGAGAGTCTTTTTGGGCCTCACTGGCTATTATCGCAATTTCATGGTGGACTATGGAACCATAGCTGCACATCTGACAGCTCTGACTTCACCCAAACAACCTAGGAAGGTCAATTGGACTGAAGACTGTCAGAGGGCCGTTAATGGCTTAAAAGAAAGTCTGTGTAGGGCACCTGTGTTGTGTGCACCTGATTACAGCAAGCCCTTTATCGTTCAGATTGACGCCTGCGACACCGGAATTGCTGCTGTCTTGTCCCAGTTTGATGACAAAGGAAGAGAACATCCAATCATATTCATCAGTAGACAACTCAAGGGTAGAGAACTTAGGTGGGCTACTGTTGAAAAGGAATGTTTTAGTACAGTTTGGAGTCTACCTTACTGGGTCTACCTTCAAGGTCCAAACAGATCATAAGCCACTGAAGTGGCTTATTCAGATGAAGGGTGAGAACCCGAAACGTCTCAGGCGGTCGATTAGCCTGCAAGGGCGAGACTTTACCATAGAGCATAGACCAGGGAAGAGTCACGATAATGCAGATGGCCTCTCCAGAAGATATGTTGAACGTCTGGATGAGGGTGTCTATCTCATGGGAGATTGGGCACCCTAACCTCAGCCGGGGGGGGGGGGGCGACTGTGATGCTAGAAATGCATCGTAGGGACAGGGCCTCCCTATCGTTGTCCTTAACTGCTTTTTATTGTGTGTTCTGTCGTGTCTTTCACGCAGGAGTCCATGTGGGACTCCAGGCGGTGCAGCTCTCTGTTATGTTATGTTATGTTACTTTGCATTTATATAGCACCTTATATACATTGGTATGGTCTGAAGGCGCTGGTAGATTGAACGCCCTTGGGAACCGAAGTTCAGGTCAGTAGAGAGAGTAGACAGAGTCAAAGGTGCGTGTGAGCACCGGCTATGTGTGCAGCTGGTGCGGTATTTGTGTAATAGCTGCTTCTTAGCGGTAGGTGTGGTGGTTGAGAGGTCAAGAGTATGTGTTCGTTCTGGCAGGATTTATCCAGACCGATTGTGGCTGCATTAGGCCTGAGGAGAACGCCTGGCTGGGGGGTGCGTAACCAGCAGTGTTTAGTTAGAGTGATGGGGAGAATGAGGCAGATGTTGGTATGAGAACAGTTATACTGAATGGTGTCATAGTATCTCTGTGTTCTAGTTGAGTTGTGGTGAAAAGAAGAGAATAAGCGTGGTGACGTGAGACGGTGGGTTACATGCTCATTGAACGTTCCATGCATTCCAACCATTCCATGTAAGTCGCGCAATTCTATGCACTCCAGTTCGCTCCATGCCTTCAAGTCTGCTCCACACACTCCAGTCCGCTCCACGCACTCCAGCCTTCTCCATTCGCATTGTTTTATGGACTTGTATTTCACCTGTACCTCGTATTTCACCTGTACCATCCACATACTTCCCGGAACCTTTCACATATTACACCAGTACCTTCCACATACTTAATTTGTTCTGTCCACATATTTCACCCTTCCATCCACATATTTCATCCTTCCATCCACATATTTCACCTGTTTCACCCACATACGTCACCTGTTTCCTCCACATACATCACCCGTTCCATCCACATACGTCACCCGTTCCATCCACATACGTCACCGGTTCCATCCACATATATCGCTTGTTCTATCTACATATGTCACCCATTCCTTCCACAAACTTCATCCGTTCCGTCTGCTCTAGGCACTTAACGGCCCTAAGTAGTCATCCGCTCTATGCACTCATCCGCTCTACGCACTTATCTGCTCTAGGCACTCATCTGCTCTACACACTCACCCACTCTACGCACTCACCCACTCTCACGCCCCCCTCCGCTCTCACGCCCCCCTCCGCTCTCACGCCCCCTTCCGCTCTCATGCATTAATTCACACTTACGCTCTCGTCTGCTCCATACATTCGTCTGCTCCATACATTCGTCTGCTCTACCCACTAATCTGATCAACGCATTCATCCATTCTACACACTCCTCCGTTCTTACTCACTCCTTCGTTCTACACACTCCTTTTCTCTGCGCACTCATCTGTTCCGTGCACTCTTCCGCTCTGCGTACCTATCACTCTCTGCGCACCTGTCACTCTCTGTGCACCTATCACGTTCTGCGTACACATCCATTCTGTGCACTTGTAAGAGGATTCAATTCAGCACTACAGCCAAGTCAACGCCTAGTCTAGAATACTGAATGAAAACCCTTATTGATATATCTTTATGTCCAGTTCATGCGTTCTGGATGACTACCCCTATATAACACCCCTCTCTTGGAATCCTCCTGACCCCACTGAGCCAAGAAGTAGTTCTGTTTTGCAAGTTAAAAGGTTTATTTGATAATTTAAACAATAGATATATATATCACACTTTATAATAAATTAATAATTGAATATCACACTTAATCTGATGTGATAAAGATTAACAACGGAGAATCTGGCACCAACACGCTTCTCTATAATCAATAAGGAGTTGACATGAAATGGATAAGGTAGCACACAGGTGAATAGGAACAAAAGAAGAAGGTGGTACAGAATGCTTTATGTAAGCTCAGGTGGATGCAATATTCAATGAATGCAGTACAGAAAATACTCAATATGATTTCAACCAAACAATGTAATCACTTTTCTCTGGCTATTCACCCCCCCCCTCTTTATGCAATGCAAGGAAATGGGAGGAAAGCACACAGTTCTCAGAAATGCAATCAATGTAATTCAGTTCAATCCCCCCCAAGCATGCTTAAAGAAAACAGATAGGAGTTTTGAAAACACAGGCCCAAATGCTTTTATATGTGCTAGCAATGGATGAGAAATATGCTGGAAATGCTTTTAATTCCCTTTCAGAGGTTCAGGGTGAGTGGTATCTAGTTAATATTAGTCCAGGCTCACTCTTGCAATGATTCAGGAATGATTAGCAGGTTAAACGAATTTCTGGCAAATGGAAGGCAAGCAGCAGCAGATTTTTTTTACACGTGGAGAAATTTGCAAATCGCGGTAAAATTCGCGAATGCGCCGGGCGCTATTACAGAAGAAGTACAAGGACTATCACTATCCTAGGATCTCAGCTTCCAAATGAAAGTTACTGCAAGTCTCTAGCACAAACGGTCGCGTAGATATGAGCGATTAAATAAAGGTCGTTTTTCAGATTTGAAATTTTAAAAGCTCAAAAAGACAAGTGCAGCTTGCAACTAGAAAATGACAGGTGACAGCTTTGCAAATGACAGGTGACAGTTAGGAGACAGTTCTACTTAGATTAAACTAGATTGAATTATATTATTTTAACTAGGAGATTGGTTCTGCACAGTTTTCTAGGTACTCACACTATATTCTTGAGTGAAATGGGCCTCGCCATGGATCTGGTCAGGTTTTAGACGGGACTCTGGTCTCTGCACTTCACAGTGATCTGGGTCTGCTCTCTCTCTGGATTCTGAAGATTGAGGGATTTAAAGTCTGGATCTTTCTGCACAGCTTTCTCTGGAGATTGATGGAGGTAAAGTCTGGATTTTCCCGGCAGAGCTTCCAGCTGCAAATGGATTTGAAGGTCCCTATCTGTCCTGTCTGTCTGCTTTTATGTGTTTAGAATGTGGGTGTGTTCTAGCATCACTGACCCTACCTCTCTCTCAGCTTCTAATTGGTCAAACTTCCATTTCTCCCTTGATTGGGGAAGGAAGTGTGTGTCAGCGTGATGTCATTTTATGGCTTGCAGAGAGGACACTCCCCAGTCAAATTGCACACATTCTATATTTGATAACAAAAGACATATTTGCACAGGTAAACATTGGTTTAAAATTACATGCACACATCACATATCACAGGAGATACACCCTGTCCAAACTCTGCTCTTCCTGGGAGCTTGCATTCAGAAATGGCAATATTTTGCACTTTTTAACTGGTTTGCAATTCCGGACATTACCCCAAATTTACACACATGTGCGCAAGGAGTATGGACATTAATTGATGAAGTTTCAGATTTTTAACATGCATACATTTAGAGTAATATCCACTTTTCTTCTACAACCCCCCTGAACATACCACCGGTTCTAAAAACCTCTTAAACTGTGGGCAGAAAAATCACAAGAATTATGGTATCATTTATAAAATTTTCACATGTCCGCTCTATGAATGATCCATCTTTTTCTAAAACCATATTCTGGCTATAGAGGTGTGTCTTTTCATGTCACATGGTACAGAAACCAGTCTTTCCAGTTTCTGGCAAGCTCAGAGACCCTGCCCCTCCCAGCTTCTGCCAAGAGGAAGCTCCATTTACGACTCCCGCCAATAAAACATTTGCCTGAGTCAAGACAGGGCTTTGTTCAACTTCCTGCAGAGCCCAGGTAATTCAATCAGGGAAGTGTCATATCCCTTTTGGTGTGAGCAGCAAAAGGGCAGCTAGGCCTGGGAACACAGCTGTGACTCAAGTTTCACTCCTGATGGGGGTAGTTGCCAGGCAGAATTCAGTTCCTTAAGCCAGGTTTCAGATAAAATGTCACTTTTTGTTTCCCAGTTTAAGTCAAGACAATTATTTTACATATGCAGCTAGAATGCTGATTCTAAGTTCAAAACTATGACATTTAAACAATTGCAACCTATGTGACACTCAAAGTAGGTCACTCATTTCTCTTAAACCTTGAGATTTTTAATGTCTTTCAGTCCAAATTTACTTAAACTGCTGAAATCCCCAGCTCAGCCAGTCTTGTTATAAACCTTCAAGTCACTTCAGAATATAACTTTACATTGGATCCACCTCTCAGTAAGTCTTTCTTTGGCCTGTTTTGGGTTCATTTATTCAGTTTTGCAAAAAGTAAAATCTGGTGTTGTTTTAAAACGCCGGCTTTTGGATAGTGGTGAGTACTGGTACTGCACCCCTTTTTGGGATTTAAGAAAATGAATTCCCAACAGTTATGGGTTTGCTTTTGGCAATCAGCATTGCCACTCCCAATGGTTTCAGACTACTGTGTGGGTAGTCCCATGGTGGTTTTAGGCAGTTTCCTTCTGTGCCCATAACATCGGCAAAAATGAGTGGCAGCCTATTCTTCATGCATTTCCCTGTGCATTTTCTGGGAAGCTCTGGCCATCATGATGTTTTCATGTCAGTACTGCACAGTTTTGAGGTAGGGCTCGGATGCATGGGTAAATACATCCCACAAGCCCCCCTCTTGCGATGGCCATTCTATTTCATGAATGGGACTCGCAAGACCTGGGATGTTTCCTCATCTTCTTCCAATAGATGGCACAGTTCAACATCTTTTCCTCCATCCGGTCGGATCGATCGGTTCTCCTCGCCGGTCCTGATGGGAATATTGGGCGGTACCCCGGGCCCGTTGCGTCTCTGCTCCCGGTCTCCGGATCGCCCTCCTTGGCCCGTCTCCAGGTTTTCTTTCTCCTAGGACGACAAAGGAAGAGCGGCAATACCTATTCATAGACGTTTTTTCCACCACTGTTGAGATAGTGGGGCAGCATATGCATTTCATCATAATGAAACATTACATTCTTATTTTGAAAAAAGAACAGTATAACTAAGAGACAGTTTCATGCGAATCACAATATTTAAGAGACTAGATGTGGTATGTTTTATGGTTGGAACTGAATTAGTCTGAGACAGTACCCGCTAGGATTCCAGTGGATTCCTCCAGTTGTTGCAGAGTGTGCCAGGGATGGCAACACTTCAACTGGTTTATGTGGACCCACTTGTCTTCCCCCGCTGCCAAAGGACCTTTGGGGATGTGTATTTTGTAGGCCACAGGGGAGATCTTGTCGATGATCTCAAAGGGTCCCTTCCACGTAGGCAAAAATTTGCGCTGCTTGGCCTGGTTCCTTTGGAAGTTGTATAGATAGACCCGGTCTCCCACCTGATATTCCTTCCTGGAAGTTTTCAGGTCATAATGGGTCTTCATGCTATCAGCTGATCTTTCTAGATTCCGCTGAGCATAAGCAAAAGCATGTTGGAGGTGTTTCCTTAAATTCTCCACATACTCCTGAGTAGTGGAGGCATTTATCAGTGTCTGCTCTTGGGTCCTGTAGAGCAAATGCTGAGGAAGCACCATCTTGCGCCCAGTCATCAACTCAAATGGTGACATTTTGGTTGCCGATGAAGGGGTAGATCTGATGGCCATTAGGACCAGAGGTAATCGGATATCCCAACTTGGCCCAGAATCTGCCACAAACTTATTTAACATGCTCACAATGGTTCGGTTATATCTCTCTACTGCCCCAGAAGAAGCTGGCCTGTAAGCAATATGCAGCTTTCTCTTGACCCCCAGTATCTCCCACATCTTCGTCATCACTTCACTGGTGAAGTGGCTACCTCTGTCTGACTCAATCCTTTGAGGTAGACCAAAACGGGAAAAGATGTGGTTAATCATCAAGGCAGCTGCGGTTTCTGCCTTGCAATTTGGGGCTGGGAGACATTCCACCCACTTGGTAAACAAGCATGTGACGGTCAACATGTACTTATTCCCCCTCGCGGAGCGAATCACAGGGCCTACAAAGTCGATTTGTAAATCTGACCATGGCAGTGTCATCCCCCTCTTTTGGAGAGGCGCGCGGTGCGTGAGGGATGATGGCTGAAATTGTGCACACACAAGACACCCCTTCAAGTATTGGTCGAGGTCCTGCCCCATGTGTGGCCAGTATGCAACCTCTCTTAAGATTTCCAATGTTGTGTGAAACCCCCTATGACCGGCAGTGGCCGCATCATGGGCGTAACTTAACATCAGGCTTCGGAATGAGGTAGGAACCACCCACTGATCGTGGCCAGCTTTGGATTTCCTTACCAGCAAACCGTCTTGGATTCGGAACATTTTTGGACATTTCATCAACACTCTTAGGTCCTCTTTCCCAATGTAATCGGTATCCGTCAGGGGAAAGTTCTCAGGGTCCTCAAGGTGCTGGTAAAATTTTCCAATAATTGGATCCCCCTTCTGAGCGGTAATCAAATCAGCATCAGGGGTCTCCTTACTCCATTGTGCAATTGAAAGGTCGTTGTGAGCATTTGTCTGGGACCTAGTGATAGCAGTGACCTGGATCTCCCCCAACAGGGACTCAATCTCAATTAGATCCCCTTGGATGGCCCCGGTTTTGGCCAGCTGATCAGCTAAGTCATTTCCAGTTTTGTCTGGTCCCTCTACTTTGGAATGACCCTTGATCTTTTTCCAATAGATGGTCATCTCATTCGAGGTGACCAGATCATCAATGTTTTGGATCAACTTCCCATGTTTCAAGGGTTTGTTGTTAGCACATAACATGCCTCTGGTTTTCCAATTAACCAGGTGCTCCACGAACCCGTTCCGTACATAATCCGAATCTGTGATTATGACCAGTTCGTGGAGTTGATGCTGGACAGCAGTGAGGATGGCCTGATGCACAGCCATCAATTCTGCCACCTGACTACTTCGGGGACCAATTTTGTATCCAGCGGAGGGTTCTGGGAACTCATTCACCCATGCATTCCCTACGCCGGCCACCAGTTCTTTCTCCCCGTTGGTGTCAACATGGTAAGAGCATCCATCCACATACACAGTGGGCATTCCCTCACACTTGTCTTCTTCAAAGACTTTGTGGGGGGAATTAAGGTATGCCTCCATGTTGTCCTTTATTTTTAGACTTTCGTCCTCGAGACAGTTTTCTCTGGCACAATCATGCAAGTCAGCCAGACCTTGCGCGAGGGGACTCTTCTTGTTTTGGCCATATCTGACCTCCACAGGAAAGCCTTGCATTGACAGAATCCAGGAAGTAATTCGGGAATTACTCACATTTCCGGCCCGGATTCTGTCACTTTGGAGATATTGCAGAGGCTGGTGTGGAGTCTCCACTATGATGTGCTCCCCCTGGATAAACGGGCGGTAATTCTTCAATGCCCACACCGTCGCCAGGAGTGCCTTCTCACAATCGTTGAATTTCTCCTCCACAGAGGATAAAGTTTTGCTCGCATATGAGATTACTTTATTGACCTTGTCATGCTTTTGGTATAATACTGCCGTCAAGCACGTATTAGAGAACCCCGTCTCCAGGAAGAACTCCTTGTTTCTGACAGGGTAAGCTAGGCAAGGCGCTTGTGAGAGGCTTCTTTTGAGTTGTTTTACTGCCTCGGTTTGTTCTGGACCCCATTCCCACTTGACCCCCCCCTTCAGGAGATGAATCAGGGGTCTGGTGATCTCTGCGTAGCCCTCAATGAACTTTCTGCTGTAATTAGTCAGTCCAAGGAGGCTCCTTAGTTCCCGCAGAGTTGTGGGGTCTTTCAGTTTCTGAAGTGCTTCCACTTTCTTTTCCTGGGGACAGAGACCCTGAGGAGTAATCTCATGCCCCAAGAAATTAACACGGGTTCTACACCACTGTGCTTTCTGAAAGGAAAGTTTTGCTCCGGCGGCTCTCAACTGGGTCAGAACATAACGGATCTCCGCTATGTGTTCCTCCACAGATGAACTTTTGATGAGGACATCATCTACATAAACCAGGTTCCCCTTGCACCCAAGTCGGGCATGGCCTTGTGTAGAAAAATGTTGAATTCATTGCCGGAGTTGAGGTATCCGAAAGGAGTTCGGGTCCATGTGTACTGCTGGCCCCCAAAGGTAAAAGCCAGTTTGTATTGGTCCTCCCTGCTGACAGGCACGGTCCAGTATCCATTGGTCAGGTCTATTGCAGTGAATACCTGTGACCCCTGAATCTGGGCCAGCCCTTGGTCAATGTAGGGCAGAGGCCATCGGGAAGTATGGACCCGTTTGTTGAGCTCCCCGAGGTCGGCGCAGAGTCTCCACTGGCCGCTTGGCTTCAATATTCCCAGCACTGGATTATTGAAGGTGCTGTGGACTGGACGGATTATTCCCCGGGACTCAAGGTTCTTAATTATTTCAGTAAGGGACTCCATTGATGCGAGAGGCAAGCGATATTGCTTCACAAACACAGGAGTCATGCCAGGGTCCGTGGGGATTGTTGTTGTGTGGATGTCAGTGCGACCACAGTCATATGAGTCTACCGCAAAGAGATCTTGGAAATCCAAGAAAACTTGTTTCAACTTTTGCTTTTGTTCCAGAGTCACACAGGCATCAGCTAGGTTGACTCTCTCTTCCACCATCTGCCTGAAGCCTGGAAAGACTTCTGGTTTGGCTATCTCCGCGGCCTCCTCCAGCTGGGTGGAGAAGTCCCTTATCAGAGTGCTGATTTGGACTGGAGGCTTCAGGTGGGAAAGGCAGCCCTCATGGACCTGGAAAATCACCTCATCCCTCCTGAAGTCACAAGTCACATCTTCCTTACCATAAGGGCAAGAAGTGTACACCAGGAAGTTCCCCCCATGCCGGGTAAAAATTCTGTCTGGTGTTGCGTTGTCATCACTGTCACTGTCAAAACAGTCCTTGGGGATTGGTCCTAACAGTTCATTTCCAAGTTCAATGGAGAAATGTCGGTCATCAACCGCCATTCCAATAATGGTGCCTGCGGCTAGAGTAATACTCTTTAAGTCGCTGTTATCCACCTCTATTGGAATGGTGTCATGTTCTATGTTGACTAATGGAGTTGGGTTTACCCCCAACCCTTGCTGTTGGAGAGAAGCATTTAGATGTATGTAAGCATCAGGGTTTTTCAACTCTTGTCCCCTTTTAACTTTCACTTCCAGGGAGAATTGTCGGGTCCTTTCTGGGATGGTGACTTCCTCTTTAATCTGAATTTCAACTGCATAAGGTAGCAATTGAGCTGACCTAAAGGCTTTTTCTGGATCATCAAAGCCCATGGGATTATCCGCTAATCGGGACCAAGCTTTGAAGTTTATTAGGTCCAAACTAATGGCAAAGCGATTGAGAATGTCACTGCCTAAGTAAAAGGCGGCAGGGACGTCTCGCACGACCCAACAATTGTGGACTATGCTCTTGTTGCCAATGGAGATTTTGAGCATACACCTGCTTGGCAGGAGATGTTTGGAATTAGGTGCTTCCAGGTCCATTTCCCATTTGTCTATCAGTTTGAAGGTGGGAATGGCTGGATCTTTTGGGAGTTGGCGAAACATGGCTTCGCTGATGAAGCTCTTACCGTTGTTCACACACACTCGAGCGAGAACAGAGTCCTTCCCATCATTTAACTGAACAGGGATGAACAACTGCTCTCCAATTTGCTGAATATCAGCCAGGCTCTGAGCTGATTTCACATCTTTCTGGACTATAGGAGTGGGAGTTTCTGATTGTGGATTAGTATAGAATTTCAGAGTGTTTCCTTCCAGCGTGGAATACCACCTTAAACTGGAAGGAAGGTTGATTTTCAGAAATAGAGAGGACCCCCCATCATCAGTCTGTTGTCCTACTGCTATTACTGTCACGTCTGGAATTTGGTTATTCTGGAAGTGGAACTCTACTTGGTCAGACTTTTGTTCAACCATGTGGCAGGTGCCGTTTAAACTAACATGGTTGACACTCTGTTTTAATTTTATTGGTCGGCTAGTCTGGGTCCAGAGGACCTTGTTTACGCAATCTATTAGGGGTGACAACCTTCTCAGGAGGTCATTCCCTAGTAAACAAGGGGTGCCCTCTGGGGTCACTACTATGACCGGGTGTTTCAACTTATGTCGCCCAATTTTTATGTCCAAATCTGCCGTCCCCTCAACGGGAATTTCCTTCCCGTCGAAGTTCTGGAGTTGTCCAGGAAGAGAGGTGAGAGGAATTCGGTAATTCTCTCCCCTTCCTGCATTCAGTTCGTCAAAGGCCCTTCTGGACAGAAGGGTAGCTTGAGATCCAGTGTCCACCAGTGCCAAGATTGTACCCTGCCCCTGTACTTGTACCGGGGCATAATATCTTCCCTCCTTCTCCTCAAGGGGGCACAGATAATGTACATTTTTGGACAACTGGTGGGCTAATTTTCTGGTTTTGGACATCGCTAGCGAAGAGATTTGGGCAGAATTCTGTGGAGAGCCTTGGGAATCTGAAAGAAAAATTTGGCAACTGGAGATCAGAGCCATTGTGGGTTCCCCTGGCTCCGGTTCTGGGCCGCCCCCCCCTTTTTGGAGGCAGTCACCAGGATGGGTTTGAACCAGGGGATTTTCTTGCTGTTGGTTCTGGGATGAGATGGTGGGCGGCGGTAGCTCAGTCTCCACATCTCCCCAGTCTGGATTTGCATCCCTAGGGACCCATTTTTCTTTGGGAGGAGTTCCCCCCTCTCTGAAGGAGAAGATCCTTTTCCCAGGATCCTCTGAGGATCCCTCTCCCTCAAATTGGAAGACCTGTACCTCCTCCTCAAACTGAGTCTGTTTGGGTCTTTTGTTTCTCCTACCCCCCCTCTGCTCCTTAGGAGGCAGACTTTCAGGGGCAAGAGATTTTGTTTCCGGTTCCTGGGTTTCCAGGGGCTGTTTACAAGTGAGGAAGGAAGCTTCCTCCAAGGCTTTACACCCCCCTTCACCTTGTGCCTCCTCCCTGGGAACCGGTGAGTTATCGGGGTGCTGCCCCTGTCATTGTTCTGGAGCACCAGGTCCAGAGTTGGGTGCGTTCTGCGCCGGCACGCCCATTTGAGGGTTCTGCTGAGCCCTCAGTATGTGACCCAGATCCCGTGCCATATTTTGAACCTGGCGCTCTAACTGGGAAACCCGCTCAGGCTGATACGGGGCCCTGTTTTCTCCCCTGGGCTGATCCCGGGAAGGGTAGCTGTCCCTCCTCTGGTAATACCCCGGGTTGGGAAGATTTGGGTACCCCTCCACCCTTGGCCTCCCCTCTCCCGGATTCAGTGGTCTGGGCTCAGGGAATTGGGGAAAGAAGGATGGATGATTTTGGGGTTGGAAATTGGGTGGATACCTGGGGAAAAAGTTCTGCCCAGGATTCGGAGAATTTCTGCCCTCCGGTGGGAAGTTAGGAGGAAAGTTCCCTGGGTTAGGTTCTTGGCTGGATCTCCCCCCTTGGGCTGGAGGAGTCCACACATAACCCAGGATGGGTCGATTTCCCTTGTAACGGGGACTTACATAATCAGGAGAGCGAGGGACCCCATTTGTGGGGCTGCCTCCTTGGCTCCCTGTCTGTGACTGACCCGAGGACCTCCTGGGCCTAGCATTATTAGGTGCAGGTAGGTTTTTAGGCCCCCCCATCTCCAAATCCAAGACGGGGGTGACCTTTACCTCTGCCACCTTGGCAGCAGCAGGGGTGCTGTTGGCTTTGGGGTTTTTCTGGGCATTACTTTTGCTATCTATCGGTTTCTGCACCTCATAGATCCGGGTAGCCTGTTCAATGACCCAGTCTAAAGATCTTTTCTCGTGAAAATCCCTCATGAGCTGGGTCATGATATATTTGGGCAAGGCATGGAAAAACGTATTAATAAATTCTCTGCTATCCGTGCGCACCCTTCTTGTGGTCTGTGCAAAAGCACGCTTTAACTCCTGCACAAATTCTTGTGGGGCCTGATCCTCCCCACATTGCAAATTGTAGGCTGCCTTGCGAGCCTCTTGAGGATTTCTGTGAACAGAAAAATGTTTCAAGATGGCCGCCTTATAGGTGGACCATCTTAAATGATTTTGGTCCTCCAGCCCCGCAAAGAAACTGGAGTATTCCGGGGAGAAGGTCCACTTTACATATTGAATACAGCTTTGGCTGTCCTTCAAATGGAAAGTCTCCATCATTTGTTCAAACAACTCTAAGTGCTCCCAAACAGAATACTTAGCGTTCTTATGGTAAGGCGTGATGACGCTCCTGATCGCCTTAATCTGCCTTAAGGGGTCCTTAAGCAAGGCCCTTTTTGCCTTATTGGCCTTTTTGGTTCGGGTAACCCTTGTCCATTCTTCCTCTGACTCAGAGGCACTGCTCCCAGAGGTTCCTGTCTGTTCTTCCAGGTTTTCCCGGATTCTGCGAGCCTGAGAATGGCTGGCAGAATGTGGGGACCTGGTCTCCTGTGTCCTGCGCAGTTCAGAGGAGTCTTCAGATTCCTCCTTGCTGCCAGGATTTGATGGGTACCCCCTCCACTGACCTAACTGGGCAGAGGTTTTCAGGATGCCCTTAATGGGCCTATTCTCCCGGGGTTCCCCACTGAATTGCACCATGCTTGGGTGCCCATGCCCAGATGCCCGCCCATTCATTCCTGGGAGGTACTGGCCTATGAGCCCCATGCTTCTGGCTGGATAGTAATCTGCCATCCCTGTGGCCCTGTGCTCATGTGCGCCAGGGGACATGGGGGTGGCAGAGTCCAGGGACTGAGAGGTATGAGGGCCTCTGGTACTAGGGCTCCTGAGGTTATCCTCCGGAGTTTCCATTTCCCAGCTAACCTCATCTCTATCCGCCCCTGCTCCCTGTTGCAATGCAAGAGCCTGCATTTGTGCCTTCAGTTCCTCAGTTAAGGCCTTACTAGACTCTATCAGTCTCTCCTGCATCGCTACCTGTTGTTGGAGCCTATCATTGTGTTGACAGAGGGCCTCATTTTCCCTCTGTGCTTCCTGGTTGGCCCTGGAGAACTGGGCCAGTCTTTGCTGCAGGAGGTTTACCTCCTGAGCTGTGTCCCTATTGGCCTGCTCCTTTCTTGCCAGAGCCTCTTCCACCCTCCTGGTGTGCTCTAACAAGTTCTGGTTTTCTTTTTGGAGGTCACCCAGCCCCTGGAGGGCCAGGTGATTTTCTTCCATTTTCCTTTTTAAATGGCAGACTTCCTGGCCTATGGTGTCTCTTTCCTGACTGAGAGCCTGCATCTGTGCTGCCAGGTCGTCCCTTTGCCTTTGGAAGGCACCAGCTTTCTGGCGCTCCTGATCAAACTCTGCCTGGGTATCCAGGTCTTTCAGAATTAGTTTGTTGCTCTCTGCCTTCACTCTATCTAGGTGGCCTTGCAGGGTGACTACCTGCTCAGCACATACCCTGTTGAAGTCCAGTTGTTGCTCCAGCTTTTTCTGGCTTTGCAGTAGGGAGTCCAAACCTTCTTGGTGTTCCTTCTGCAAGGCCAGAAATCTGGTATCCTGTTCTGACTTTTCCTTTTGCAGCACATCCATATCCTCCTTTATTTTAGTGATGTACTGCCTGGTCTCATTTTCTGACTCCTGGCTCCTGTGCAGCCTTTGCTCAGAAGAGTCCAGATCAGATTGGGCCTTCTCTAACGCCATCTGTTGTCTTTTTGCCAGATCATGGCCTTCAGCACATTTATTCTGTATGGCTCCCATATATAAATATAAATATACCGCTATCCTAACAATCTTGTCGTGTTCATCTTTGGCCTTAGGAGCCATATATAGTTCACTCAGGGCCACATGTAATGGACCCTGATCTCTCCATAAGTCTGACCCTGTTTCAGTGACCTGTCGCGTGATGGCCTGCAACCAGGCATCCTGGCCCTGCTCAGCCCATTCACCTCTCACAAATAGTTTATGTAAGAAGTGCTCTCTGGCTATTTTCATATCTACCAAGGTCGTCATTCTAGAGATTGGTCTCTGTCCTGACTTACAGAAGTTTGTATTTTATTTTTGCAGAACAGAACTTTTCTTGGAGTGTCCCTTTTGAGGAATGCTTCACAGCGTAATGCAGCGTGGTGATCCGACTGGATATGTGTATCTGGTCAGCTGGCACGCTGTATTAAGCTGCACAAGTGGTATTCTAACCCAAACGTCCCGGACGAGCCCCCAATTTGTAAGAGGATTCAATTCAGCACTACAGCCAAGTCAACGCCTAGTCTAGAATACTGAATGAAAACCCTTATTGATATATCTTTATGTCCAGTTCATGCGTTCTGGATGACTACCCCTATATAACACCCCTCTCTTGGAATCCTCCTGACCCCACTGAGCCAAGAAGTAGTTCTGTTTTGCAAGTTAAAAGGTTTATTTGATAATTTAAACAATAGATATATATATCACACTTTATAATAAATTAATAATTGAATATCACACTTAATCTGATATGATAAAGATTAACAACGGAGAATCTGGCACCAACACGCTTCTCTATAATCAATAAGGAGTTGACATGAAATGGATAAGGTAGCACACAGGTGAATAGGAACAAAAGAAGAAGGTGGTACAGAATGCTTTATGTAAGCTCAGGTGGATGCAATATTCAATGAATGCAGTACAGAAAATACTCAATATGATTTCAACCAAACAATGTAATCACTTTTCTCTGGCTATTCACCCCCCCCCTCTTTATGCAATGCAAGGAAATGGGAGGAAAGCACACAGTTCTCAGAAATGCAATCAATGTAATTCAGTTCAATCCCCCCCAAGCATGCTTAAAGAAAACAGATAGGAGTTTTGAAAACACAGGCCCAAATGCTTTTATATGTGCTAGCAATGGATGAGAAATATGCTGGAAATGCTTTTAATTCCCTTTCAGAGGTTCAGGGTGAGTGGTATCTAGTTAATATTAGTCCAGGCTCACTCTTGCAATGATTCAGGAATGATTAGCAGGTTAAACGAATTTCTGGCAAATGGAAGGCAAGCAGCAGCAGATTTTTTTACACGTGGAGAAATTTGCAAATCGCGGTAAAATTCGCGAATGCGCCGGGCGCTATTACAGAAGAAGTACAAGGACTATCACTATCGTTTTGGGGTCCTAGGAAAGCCTAGGATCTCAGCTTCCAAATGAAAGTTACTGCAAGTCTCTAGCACAAACGGTCGCGGAGATATGAGCGATTAAATAAAGGTCGTTTTTCAGATTTGAAATTTTAAAAGCTCAAAAAGACAAGTGCAGCTTGCAACTAGAAAATGACAGGTGACAGCTTTGCAAATGACAGGTGACAGTTAGGAGACAGTTCTACTTAGATTAAACTAGATTGAATTATATTATTTTAACTAGGAGATTGGTTCTGCACAGTTTTCTAGGTACTCACACTATATTCTTGAGTGAAATGGGCCTCGCCATGGATCTGGTCAGGTTTTAGACGGGACTCTGTTCTCTGCACTTCACAGTGATCTGGGTCTGCTCTCTCTCTGGATTCTGAAGATTGAGGGATTTAAAGTCTGGATCTTTCTGCACAGCTTTCTCTGGAGATTGATGGAGGTAAAGTCTGGATTTTCCCGGCAGAGCTTCCAGCTGCAAATGGATTTGAAGGTCCCTATCTGTCCTGTCTGTCTGCTTTTATGTGTTTAGAATGTGGGTGTGTTCTAGCATCACTGACCCTACCTCTCTCTCAGCTTCTAATTGGTCAAACTTCCATTTCTCCCTTGATTGGGGAAGGAAGTGTGTGTCAGCGTGATGTCATTTTATGGCTTGCAGAGAGGACACTCCCCAGTCAAATTGCACACATTCTATATTTGATAACAAAAGACATATTTGCACAGGTAAACATTGGTTTAAAATTACATGCACACATCACATATCACAGGAGATATACCCTGTCCAAACTCTGCTCTTCCTGGGAGCTTGCATTCAGAAATGGCAATATTTTGCACTTTTTAACTGGTTTGCAATTCCGGACATTACCCCAAATATACACACATGTGCGCAAGGAGTATGGACATTAATTGATGAAGTTTCAGATTTTTAACATGCATACATTTAGAGTAATATCCACTTTTCCGCTACAACCCCCCTGAACATACCACCGGTTCTAAAAACCTCTTAAACTGTGGGCAGAAAAATCACAAGAATTATGGTATCATTTATAAAATGTTCACATGTCCGCTCTATGAATGATCCATCTTTTTCTAAAACGATATTCTGGCTATATTCTGACCCCTTTATGCCGGTCAAGTGGCACAGCGAGTAGAGCGCCCGCTTTGACACCCGTGCAGAGCCTGTTAACGCAGGTTCGAATCCCGGCAGGGCCAAACTCAGCCTTTCATCCTTCCGAGGTCGATAAATGAGCACCACACACCGTGGGTAATAATAAGCAGCGCTCAGATACCTGAGGGTTTGTAGCGCTATATAAAAGCCTAATTATTATTTATTATTATAGAGGTGTGTCTTTTCATGTCACATGGTACAGAAACCAGTCTTTCCAGTTTCTGGCAAGCTCAGAGACCCTGCCCCTCCCAGCGTCTGCCAAGAGGAAGCTCCATTTACGACTCCCGCCAATAAAACATTTGCCTGAGTCAAGACAGGGCTTTGTTCAACTTCCTGCAGAGCCCAGGTAATTCAATCAGGGAAGTGTCATATCCCTTTTGGTGTGAGCAGCAAAAGGGCAGCTAGGCCTGGGAACACAGCTGTGACTCAAGTTTCACTCCTGATGGGGGTAGTTGCCAGGCAGAATTCAGTTCCTTAAGCCAGGTTTCAGATAAAATGTCACTTTTTGTTTCCCAGTTTAAGTCAAGACAATTTTTTTACATATGCAGCTAGAATGCTGATTCTAAGTTCAAAACTATGACATTTAAACAATTGCAACCTATGTGACACTCAAAGTAGGTCATTCATTTCTCTTAAACCTTGAGATTTTTAATGTCTTTCAGTCCAAATTTACTTAAACTGCTGAAATCCCCAGCTCAGCCAGTCTTGTTATAAACCTTCAAGTCACTTCAGAATATAACTTTACATTGGATCCACCTCTCAGTAAGTCTTTCTTTGGCCTGTTTTGGGTTCATTTATTCAGTTTTGCAAAAAGTAAAATCTGGTGTTGTTTTAAAACGCCGGCTTTTGGATAGTGGTGAGTACTGGTGCTGCACCCCTTTTTGGGATTTAAGAAAATGAATTCCCAACAGTTATGGGTTTGCTTTTGGCAATCAGCATTGCCACTCCCAATGGTTTCAGACTACTGTGTGGGTAGTCCCATGGTGGTTTTAGGCAGTTTCCTTCTGTGCCCATAACATCGGCAAAAATGAGTGGCAGCCTATTCTTCATGCATTTCCCTGTGCATTTTCTGGGAAGCTCTGGCCATCATGATGTTTTCATGTCAGTACTGCACAGTTTTGAGGTAGGGCTCGGATGCATGGGTAAATACATCCCACACACTCATCCGCTCCACGCACTCGTCCGTTCATGGCACTCGTTCGCTCTATGCACTCGTTCTTTTCACGCTCTCATCTGCTATATGGACTCATCTGCTCTTCTAGGTCGTTCACTCTTACGCTCTCCTACGCTCTCATCTGCTCAAACACTTACCTGCTCTATACACTCATCATTATATTGAATAGTGGTCTGGTGAAAATGTTTTAGAGCATATGCAGGAGCCCTGCGGCACTCTACATTGGATGATGGCCGGTTTGGCACAAGCATGGTCAGAGAATACTCTCATAGCTCTTCCTTGGAGGAATGAGGTGATCCAGGCAGCTGCATTGGGGGGGAAGTGTGCTGAGGAAAAGAGGTAGTAGCAGAGCATTTTGTGGTCTACAAGGCCAAAGGCCGCCGATAGGTCTAGGAGGAGGAGTAGGGCAGGTTTGCCCAAGTCCCAGATGTCATCCATCTGATTTTTAGGTTGAGCGGGCGGTTTCTGTCCCGTGGCCAGGACGGAAGTCAGACTGTCGAAGGCCAAGGAGGCTGTTGGATTCAAGACCAATTGTGGACTTGTAGATAGGTAGGAAGGGAACTGTGGTTATTAATCTGTAGTTGTTGGAGGGAGTTAGGGTCAAGTTATGTTTTTTTAAGAAGGGAGCATACCCAGGTTTCTTGAGGCTACCGGGAACGAATCCCGAAGCGAAGGAGGCATTTTTGAAAGCGGTGAGGAACTGTACGTGTGTGCCTGCACAGTCCTTGATGAGTGGGGCCTGGCATATATCACCATTATAGTTAGAGGGCTTGATGTTCTTCATGAGGGAGATAACTTCCTGTTTTTGTTTTTGATGTCTTTGAATTTGAAGAGGGGGGGCATCGATGGCCCTGTGGTTAGGGGCGGGCATGTGGGGCTGTTTGGGCGGGTTCACTTCATACTGGTTGGTCTGGATTCTGTCGTGAAGGGAGTCTACCTTGCTGAGCATGACTGATTGTATGTCAGTGCCCCAGGGTTCATCTTTGGTCCTAGTCTGAGATTCCAATTCTCGGAAGATGATGAAAAAGTCTTCTGATTTAGCATTGGCGATCCATGTGTTAAATGACATGGCTTTGGCTTGGATGATTTTATGGTCCTGATAGCCATAGTTCTAGCTCTCCCCCCAGGATACACCATTTTCAGAAAAGACCACTTTCTGATACGCCCTCCTCTGTGTTATGGGAAGGTGTACTATGACAGGCAGCTGAACTCATGTAGATGATGAATTATTCCTTCCAATGTACCCCTTAGGTGTTCGAAAAACAACAACCTGAGGGATCTATTGAACGAAAGAGGTGTTGGATGCTCCCGGGACACAACTGGCTGAAAAGGAAAAAGTACAATGTCAAAACCAGGTCACGAATACCAGACTTCTGTTAGGAACTTCTCGGGGCACTAACCCGTTCAGTGCTGTGTGAAACAGGTGATTCCTTAGTGCGTTACCCTGATCAGGAACCCCTTAGACCAGCCAGATTGGGAGTGACCTCGAGGGAGGGCTCTATTGAGGATCGTCAGGTATAGCCAGAGTGCTTCATTTGGAAGGGACTGGAGTACAGAGGCAGAAGAATGTTGACTGCCACTGTAGCATCCCTCAAGAGCATATTGTATGCAATACAGATTTTCCATACTAACGTTCAGGAAACGTTCAGCGATTCTATGGCAAGCACCAGTCTTGCATTATACTTTTATGTCACAGAACACTATCATTGAAAAAACTCATAAACTATACTACATTTCCCAGGGTCTCTAGCAAAAATGAGTCGTTTAACCCATGACCATTTCCCCAAACCACTGTCCATCCCAACATAGAACATCTCTTAACCCAGAAACATCTTCCTCTTTCTTTGATGCTCAGAGAATGCAGATCAGATAAGTATTTGGTCTTTCGTAGTGTATGGATTTATGCGATATGGATGAGTTGTAGATAGAGGTGGTTGCACAGCACGGACAGAAGTCTGACTTGCGGCACAGCGAGTGTGGGGAAAACGTGTATGTGCTAGCCTGGCGACGAGTAATCAGCCCAACGCGCAGACTCCCACAGTTTTCGAAATAAACCGTTGGCAGTAGCGTGGAGCTGTCGGCGACAGCCATGAGAGCATGGCCTGATAGTATTGCGAGCAGGAGCTCAGGGCACACATCAGTTATGTGCAGTGCAGAATTCAGCCACTACAGGGCGCAGGATGTCGGCTCAGAGCTGCAAGGTGGTTAGAGCGTGCTGCCTAGTAACAATGAAGGAATAAATAAAAGGAAAAGATTTTAGCCCAATAAAAGGATTATTAATGTCCTATTGCAGCGAGGCTGTGAGAACAGCAGGTTTCCTGAACAGGACGGGTCAGTAGGGACCCATAGCAAATCCCTACAGCTCCCCACAGTTAGACTGTGAGAAGACAGTGATCAGGAGCCCGAGCTCAAGTCCTGTAGCACCACCTTGCATTGTGGATAAACCATGTCTGACTGAGGCTTCCAGTCAGGAGATGAACCCAGAGGACTCACATCGCTAGGAGCTTTAAGATTGTTAGGCACTCTATGCATAGGTCGGTGCACAAAGCAATCAGCACATATCGTACGCAATCAGGTCTTCCACAGCGATGTGCCTTGAAAGATGACCAGGAAGTGGTGACACAAAAAGGGATATACAGTGTGCAGTCCGTTGTGGCATTGGTGTCTATATGCTGGTGGATCCGGTTTCTGAAGAAAAAAGTAGATGGTGGATTTTTCGATGGATTGGGGTATGGATGGGCCAGGCAAAGGGTTGATGCCTTTTTTTTTAAAATTTCACTTTTATTGGTTTTTGAAAGCTTTACAATCACATAAATGGAGCTTACATCTCTTGTTTACAAAGAAAGCGAGCATGTAAGTAGAGTTACAATCTCTTATTTCGCATAACAAGAAAACCGAACCTTTGTTTCTAATTATATCCCACCCCTCAACTCCCACCCCCCGCACATGATATCAGACCTGGAACTAAAGAGAGCGTTAAACAAAACCATTAAACCGCCATTTTAGTCATGGCATTGGGCATAGAAGTCATGTATTGATTCAGCTGACACGCACTCGAGTCATTTCAGGCACTAAACCATAATAACCTTAGGTAAAGCGTAATTCAGGCACGTTTCACGAAGCATATGCGGAGCGAAACTCCAACCAGGTGTTCTCTACAGTGGCACGGTCCCCGTGCAATGCTGCAGTCAAGCATTCCATTCTGTATATGCTCAATGCGACTGCTCGCCATTCACTCTTGCTGGGCAGCGTGGGCCTTTTCCATGTCATGGTAAGGCATGCTCGAGCAGCCACCAGTAGGCCCTGCACCATTTTGCACGCCACCACCATCCTATCCCCAGTTTCAGTTAAGGAAAACAAAACGAGTAGTGGGTGCTTCTCTCTTTCCTCTCCGTCAAGGTCCCTGATCCAGCTAAGGACTTCTGACCAGTAGATCTGGACCTGTGCGCATCCCCACCACATATGCCAGTAATCGGCCCGCCTCCCACAACCCCTCCAACAATTCGGACTTACTCCCTGGTACATTTTGGCCAGCCGGGCGGGGTCGTATTGCCACCTGTATAGTAGTTTGATAGCATGTAATTTGTATTGACACGATAGGGATGATTTCGCCGTTCGTCTGCACATTTGCCCTTGAGTGTCAAGGAGGGTTTAATATCAATTTCAATGAGTGCAAGGTACATAGCACTGATCAGGCCTTTGGAGCTTGTGCATGAATCAAGGATCTTTTCAAACGGTGTGAGGTCTCTCTGTAACTGTTGTTTCCATATTGATCTAGTCATTACCCCCTTGAGTCTGAGATACAGGAAGACCGAGAGGTTACCTATGCCTAGGGCTTCCTGCAACTCCTGAATGGTGATGAAGGAGTCATTTCGGCGCAATTGGCCTGCCCTTTCTAGCCCCGCCTGGTACCATGTTTCAAAACTTCCTGGCTCTGGAATTGCGTCGCGGATCCCAGGTGACCAGAGATGCCCCAGTGGGGCGGGCCATGTTGTGACACCCACCATTTTCCTCCCTGGTTTCCATATTGACCATATCGTGCCTATGATGGGGTGAGATTTGACAGTATTACGTAGTTGTGGTCCGGGCACCCATAGCCATTCACACATGATGAAGGGACGAAGGTGATAGTTATCAAGTGCTATCCATTGGGGCTCAGACTGCTGCCTGAAATGTGGGACAAGGACTCTAAGCTGAGTGGCTCTATAATATGTCTCAATATCTGGAAGACTCACCCCAGCGTTATCTTTTCTGAGTTGAAGGAGGGATCTCGGGATTCTCGGCTTCTGGCCGTGCCATAGAAAGTTTAATATCAATTTCCTCGTATCTGTAAAGTATTCTGGGGGCATTTTAATAGGGAGCATTTGAAAGAGATATAGTATCTTAGGGAGCAGGACCATTTTTATAGCATTTAAACGCCCTAGCCATGAAATGGTAAGTTTGGACCACCTTTGGACATCTTTCTGAAGAGCAAGGGACATTGGGGGAAAGTTGGCCCCATATAAGGATCCAAGGTCACGGGTGACATTAATGCCCAGGTATCGGAGCGTAGTGAGGCTGACTTTTACTCCCAAAGGGGCGAAGCGCTTCGCATCCGAGTCTCTGCGTTTATCTATTGGAAGGAGGACAGATTTCCCTGTATTGATTTTCAGTCCCGCAAGCTCTCCATATTCCTCAATAATACTAAATGCTGCCGGGATCGAGTCTAAGGGGTCAGTCACATGTAGCAAAATATCATCAGCGTATAGGCCCAATTTATATGCCCGGTCGCCCACAGTGATACCCTTAACTCTGGTGTCATTTCTCAGCTTTTGTGCCAGTGGCTCCAGAGACATCACAAATAGGATTGCTGACAGTGGGCAGCCTTGCCTTGTGCCTCTCTCAAGGGGAAACCAACGAGAGTATCCCCCGTTCACCGCCACTGACGTCATGGGGGAGCTATAGAGTGCTTTAATGGCACGGGAGAGCTGTGGTCCTAGCCCATATGAACTCAGTACCCTCTTCAGGAATTCCCATGAGACCCGATCAAAGGCCTTCTCGGCATCCAGAGACAGAAGGGACGGGTCTCCTTCCATCTCCTGCGCTTCATGGATTAAATGCAGCGTTTTCCTCATTGTATCCGTGCCTTGTCTGCCAAGTACGAATCCAACTTGGTCGGAATTTATCAATCTAGGGAGGAATGTTTCTAACCGGGCCGCAATCACTCTAGCGTATATCTTCGCATCGATGTTAAGTAAGGAGATGGGGCGGTATGAGCTACAGTGCCTGGGGTCACGGCCCTCTTTTGGAATGACAGCAAGGAGGGCTTGTGAGAAGGATGGAGGTGCTTGGCCTGTGACAAAGATGTGGTTAAACAATGATGTGAGAAAAGGGGCAATAAAGGGGGAAAACGTTTTGTAAAACCCAGGTGTGAATCCATCGTCCCCCGGGGCTTTCCCCGTCTTCAACCTCTTGATGGCCTCTATGACTTCCTCTTCAAGGACAGGCATGTCTAAGGAATCCGCTTCAGTGGGTGTTAGTGTGGGGATCCGCAAATCCTTCAGATATGTGTCTATGTTCCCTACGGGGGGGGCGGGTCGCACATATATAAGTCTTCATAAAAGTTGGCAAATGCTTCCTGTATATCTTCGGGGGCTGTGACTACCGTGTCCATGAGAGTGCCATCCAGTCTCTCGATCGTTTCAACCCATCTCTCCGCTTTTTGCGCGCGAAGGCGGGCAGCCAAGAGAGCATCGGCCCTGTCGCCCTTCTCATAGTATTTTTGCTTGAGATATTGCAGGGTCTGGGCCGTCTTACCGGCAATGAGTATTTTCAACTCTTCCCTGAGACGGCGGGCTTCAGCAATATGTACAGACCTCTCGGATGGAGATGACTGTGCCATATCCTGGGCCTTCCCAAGCCTTCCCCTTATATCTGCCTCTACCAGGGCACGTTCACGTTTTTTATCGGCTCCCTCCTTTATTAGTATTCCCCTCAGCGTTGCTTTGGCGGCCTCCCAAACGTATGTCTTCCCCACCTCCCCTGTATCATTGATAAGGAAAAACTGCTTGATTTCAGTCTCGAGGTTTTCCCTGAAGACCGAGTCAGCCCATAAGGAATCATTACATCTCCATTTGGAGTTTCGTGGGGCTAGATCGTGCCAGGGTATATCCACCATCACCATGTCGTGGTCCGTCCATGCAGAGATTTGTATACTAGCTGCCTGCAAGATGCGCAAGAGGTGCTCTGAGAGGAAAATGTAATCAATGCGTGTAAGTGTGTCATGGGGGAGGGAGTGGAAAGTGAAGCCTCTCTCCAACGGGTGTAAGTGGCGCCAGGAATCGGTGAGGCCAAAGAGGTCAAGGGACAGTTTGATGCTTGCCTCGTTTTTGGTACCGGGCGGGTCTACTGTATCTGCTTTAGATTGTCTGTCTAAGGAGCTGTCCATCCATGTGTTAAAATCCCCGCCGAGGACCGTGTGTCCTCTGGCCATTCCAAAGACCTTCTCACTGATTCTATGCAGGAATCTGTTTTGCCCCTGATTAGGTGCGTAAAGTGTAGCGAGGGTGACTATCGTGCCCCTTATGTTAGCAATGACTATGAGAGCCCTCCCCTCCTGATCTGTCCATGTCTCCATGATTGTGCTCCGCAGGCTTTTGCGGATTATGATCCCCACTCCCGCTTTCTTCAAAGTGCCCGAGCTCCAAAGGGTGGGTCCAACTTCCCGGCATGGGATCGTTCTCTCCTCACCCTTTCAATATCGCGTTTCCTGAAGGAAAAGAATGTCAATTTTCGATCTCCTAAATTCCCTGGCCACCATGGATCTTTTGGTAGGGGAGTTCAGTCCCTTGACATTAAGTGTGCAGATACGTATCGTGTCCGTGCAGAGTGTATGTGCCATTTTAAGTTATGTACGTGTATGTGCACCTCGAGTACGCCTGTCTCCATGCCATTTTCGTGTGTGAAACCCTCACATTTACGCCTATTGTGCTGTTCCTCTCTTCAAGTCTGAGTTGTGCTCGATGAAAGATTCCCCACCCGCCCCCCCTCCCCACCCCCCCACTATCCTCTTTATGATCGGCGTCCGATCCGTCTGGGTTAACCTCACCCAGTCGAACTCGGACCATCAGTGGTGACCGCAAGAACAAGCGGTCCCATCCTACTACACGCATATATAACAGTGAGCCCCCAACAGACAACTCATACAAAAGCTTTAACAGTCCGCAGCTTCGGAATAGTACTATCAACTCCCCCCAGGGTGTCTTTACTGCGTGGATATTACTTCATATCCTTCGCCAAGTTTCTCATGCATACAGAATCGAGTGCTCCATGCGCTCGGGCAGGTTAACATATTGCAGTCGAGGAGCGCCTCGAGGGAGACATGTGGAACAATGATCTTCAGTATGCGAGCACCATCCCAGTCGACACTGCGACCTGGTTACGCGCCACCCCGGGCGGGGTCCTAAGTGGCATGGTCGGGCAAAAGTGCCCATCAGAAGAAGCTATTATCCTCAGCAATTGTGCACACAAGTCCTCTGTCCAAGTTAATGTTCCATGTCTTGCGAGTTATTCATCCTCCGAAATTTCCTGGACCCTTGGATCCGCCTCCGACGGGGACCCTTGATATGCCATTCAGCTCCCTTTTTGTTTGGATCTCCCTGGGAGGAGTCCTCTGCTTGGTCGCCCAGGAGATCAGCTGTGCAATCTGTAATTTCCTTTTCTGAAGCGAGCTTTATTGTCGAGCCTTGTCACTCAAAGGTGAGGGAGAACGGGTAACCCCAGCGATATCTGTTTCCCTTGTCCTTCAACATCTTTGTAATCGGGATACATTTCCTCCTCAGGGAAGGCGTGAGTGATGATAAGTCCTGATAAAGAGAGACAGTTGTGTCACCCATGGTGAGTGGCGGGGCATTTCTAGCTTTTTCCAAGATGCGGGTCCTATCAGCGTAGTTATGGAATCTGACTAGGACTGAACGTGGGCCCCCTGCCCTGCCTCCTGCTCTGTGAATGCGATCAATTTTGGGTTCGTCTATCAGATCGTCTTTAAAGAGGAGTTTTAAGATGCTGTGAATGGTTTGTTTCAAATCAAGGTCAGTTTCTCCTTCTTTTTCAGGAATACCGTGGACACGTATGTTGTTGCGGCGTTCTCTGTTTTCAAGATCGTCCACTTTCAGCTTTATTTCTTCTTCCCTGTGCTCGAACTGTGCAATACGAAGGTCCATCTGGGCTTCCAGCGTGTTTAAGGAGGTCTGATTGTGTTCGAGCTGCTCCACTCTGTCATCCATTTTATCCATCCTTTGCGTAATCTTGTCAATCCGACCCCCTATGTCTGCCCTCATACTTGTCATTTCTTTGAGTAGGTCAGCTACGTCCCCTTTGGTTGCTGCGGCCTCAGACCCTTGGGAAGCCATCGTTTGCTCGTCAGGGCCCTGGGGGTCTTCCTGCGATGGGGCAAACTTATACTTTGCCAGTTTGTCCTTAGGGTCCATGAGTAGTGGGGTCATAACCATACAGTGGGGTGCTCTCAGGTCAACGTCTGCACAGAATTCCAGTAGTGCAGTGCGTCTTGCGGTCCAGATAGATTCAGTTGAGACCTGTTGAGGTAGGTCAAATCTCTTATATGTCCAATAGATGGTGTATTGGAACGCTGTATGAGGGCGGGGGCCTCTGTAAAGGAGCCACCTCCAAGGGGTACCTGCAGCTGTGTCCGGAGGTCCCCGCAGGAAAAGTCCTGGCCAGGCGGGGTGTTAGTTCAATGGGACCAGCAGGTGCTAGGGTCGCGATGGGGGCCGAGGAGGGCACACGCCCTGGACACCACCCTCAGCCCACTGAAGCCTGGGGAAAGTGGAAGTATGAAGCGCCGTGCTGCGCAACGCGCGTAGTCCCAGTACCCCGGAATGGGGCTGCGTCTGCCCCACGTTGGGTGTGTCTTTCCTCAGTTGAGCCCACAGAGGGGCTGAAAGTTCGGGGGAGGGTTTGGTAGATCCACGTAGAAAGGGCCTTCCTCCGCCGCCGCCCGGGCGGGAATCCGCGCACCAGTCACCGGGGCTCGGCGCGCAAGACGCGGTCTGGAGTCCGGGGGAGGTCCACTATGGGCGCGTATGTGGTCTCCACCTGCGTGAGGCCACCGCGACGTGGGGGTTGCTGCGGTCTGGCCACTGATTTTGAGGTGGGTCGCGTGGCGCAGGAGGGGCCACAGCCTAGAGTCAGGGACCGAGTCTCCCGCGTTCAAGCCCGTGGGTGGCTCACTCTCTATAAACCTCCTGCAGGTCCGTGCATCTTTTTGATTGCACGTACCTTCTCGTGGGGTTCAGCCGAACCGGGAGTCCGCGTCGCAGCAGGCTCCGTGGAATCGTGTCGGTGCGACGTGTGCTGGAAGCCTCCAGGCCTCGTCTGTCCCCCTTCGATGTGACGCGGGAGAGTATTTCTCCAGAATGCAAGGTCCGATTTCGATCGGAGTTGGAACCTGACGGTACCTGGGTGGTTCCGACACCAGGTTCCGACGCTATTTCAGCCGGCGGGGGGTTTGTGGTGGGGGCTCAACCCACTTTCCGGGACCCTTGCGCAGAGCTCACACGGGGAACGTCTCCATCCGTGCGCCCCCTGGTGGCCGATCCGGTGAACTGTGTCGGGTTGATGCCTTTTAAGGGGATCCGGCTCTCATTGTTGGCCTTGGCTGCTGTGAGGTGCATATGCTACTGCAGACAATAGTGCAAGAGGGAGACGTCACATTGGCCAACAGATGACACACGGTCCTCAGAAGCTGTTAGAACTAAGGACTAGCAAGAGGTGGTTGTACAATGGGCCTTAGGACAGACTGGTGGCAGCAGAAGTGTTTTCCTATATTTGTGTAACCTTTTACTGTGCCAAACTCTTTTGGTTTGGTGTACAGACCCATTGGATACCCCTAAGGCACTCATGGGTGGGGGTACAAAGCTGTGCCCCTAGTGTATGTTCAGCAGGGAATGGGCTGGTAGCAGCTCTGTGCTGAATTGACAGGTGCCCTGAGCGTCCTCCATTTTGGGATGCCCAGACCCTGTCATTGGGATTGGTAGATTCCTGATGGAGACAAGATGCCCCCCGTGGCCTCTTGCCTTCCATCGCCTATTACCTTGGTTTTCCCGAAGTCCCAGGAAGCCCTAACTCTGTCCCTTCCCCCTGACTGGCTGTAGGGTGGAAATTCCATATATGGTAGTGTGGGGAAGTGCTGACCAGACTGGCTGGAGCATTCCCAACGACCGTATGTTGTGGGTCCACCTGTGAGTGGGACCTGGGTGAATGGAGTGTGTGATGAATATACACTTCTTGTTGCGGATGTCTGGTATCTGGTGTTTGACACAATGACTGAGACAGCCCTGCCCGATATTGGTATGAATGCAGTGTGTAGTGTTGAATGGCTTAGTACTTGTCCAAATCCACATTCTCTGTTATGAGTGTCTGGATGGAGAAAAATGACCTGAATGGACTGTGCACCTCATTGGCTGACTGACTGCTGAATGCCCTTCTGAGTGATTGGTTGCCTGAGTGTGACCCAGCAGAATGTATGGGAGATTAACTGGTATATCCGGGGGCCTCTCACTGCTAGAAATCATTCACAAGCTGAAGAGAAACTGGAGTTGAAACTGAAGCTTGACCTTGAAGCCCTGCTGGAAGAGAAGAATTGCTGTTGCTCTACTTCGCCGATCTGAAATCGGTTGCGTCTCCAAGAACTGATCCAAAAGAGGACCTGGTAAGGAGACCTCTCCCGAGCTACGAGGGACCATCGTGCACCAGCTGATCTTTGCCAAAGCTCCCTGGTAGATAGACCTACAAAAGGCTGCCGACCGGAGACGGTGTAAGTGATTTCAATCCATCATACACCCAAGTCACGCCCAGCGTGTAGTGCGAAATTGAAACCCTTATTTATTTTTATCTATAAGTTCAGTATTCTGAGCGATATACCACTCGTATCACACCCTTCTCCTGGAACCCCCCCCGGTCACACTGAACCAGGAATCAGGCTAGTTTGCAAAGGTAAATAATTATTTATGTATTTAAAATGTAATGACAATATATTTTAATCGGTAAACAACAATCACCAATGGGGTGACAGAACACTGAATGATATCTTTAATACACTATGAATCAAGTAATGAGCACAAAAACAAATGCAGCACAGAAAAGAATACTTTTGAATTGGTGAAGAACAGATGGCACTATGGTTAGGAGTTTCCCCTGCAACACCCCTCAACCCCCCAATAGGCAATGTAAAGAGATGGGAGGAGAGAACAGGTATTCAGGAATAGCACAAATCAAACAGAATATCAGTCCCACCTTCCCCCTTCAAACACAAGAGAAAAACAGAATTGACTTTGCAGCTGTCAGAATGGCTTTGAAATTGTCTGTGGAATTGACTGAGCAAAAACACCAAATGTGTCAAAAATATTTCAATTGTTATAAATTCCTATGGGAGCCACTTTGAACAGTTGCACACAATCACAAGCAATGGTTTAGTCAAAAGAAAACAATGGAAATCTTAATGTGCAAGTCGTAAACAATTTAACGCTATTTCACACATGTAAAATTTCTCAGAATGTAAAATCGCGTCAAACTTTTCCTTACGCGATATTCGCTATATAGAATCGCACTGTCTTGCACGAAAACTGAGGGAGTTATAGAGGTTTTAGTAAAGGTTGTTTTTCTAAAATAGGTGCGAGAATGGAAAACAGAAATGCACTTTGAAACTGACAGATGGGTTAATTACAATTGATTACGACTATGAAAAAGCGAATGCCACAGATGGATCTTACAGTCACGTGATCAGCGTGACCTGCCTGTTGTGGATTCTCTACTTCTTCAGATGAGAAAAGAGTCAGTGCAAGGATAGTTCTAGCAACACTATGGTTCTGAATGAAATATAGGATGGGTTTGAGATTGGGATAAGACAATGCAAATATGCTATGGGTCACAGTTCTTCCTATTAATACTCACAGGATAAGTTATTAAATTGGACCGTCAATTCTGGTCATGGATTGGATCTGATCTAGGAAGAACAGTACATCAGGCACGGGATCGGGTCAGCTAGGCAGGTCACCGAATTTGCACGGAATCTGCCCTCCTTGTTTGTGGATATTTCAGTCAGCTGGATAGCGAGTTCCTCAGGCAAGCCTAGTGGTAGCAAGCCAGAGAATTCCAGGATACTAGTTCAAAAGGCCTTCTCACCCGACAGCGCTTCACTGGGTTGCAAGAATAATTTTGAGGATAAGGCCTTTCAGAAAGTCATTAGTTCTCTACTGCTTGTAAGAGTCTTGACATCTGGATCTTGAAAATCCTGCAGCTGTGGGTCTTGTTTCAACTTTCTACAGAATTTTGTCCTTTTTGATATGAACACAATTTGCAAACTTTATGCAAATTTCCACAATTGTGTGTTTAACATAGTAATGTATGTGTACATTTTCACAATTCTAGGATTCATACATTTCCCATGAAACCACATACATTGCCATTCCTGTCCAGAACATATTACACGGTTCTGTCTATGGTATATTTTTCACCATTTTGAACCACAAGTTATGAGTCTTTAGAAATTGTACTTTGTTCATGCTTAACAGCGAATGGTACCCCCTTTTTCTCTCCCTGGAGTCTAGGAGCACCCCCCTCCTTGTTTGTTCCTTCCAGGAGCCATTTACAACCCTCTCACACCTCAGTTTCCTGGGCTAAAGGGCCTGCTTTTGTTCATTTTCTTTCTTTAGACAAGAGTCTGGGTTACCTCACAATTATCACCTCCACGTGAGTTTCTGCTGAGAGGAAGGCCCTCCCCTTGGGAGAAACCTGTTTGTCCACTTCCAAAGGGTTGTAGCTCAGCCAAGCTAATTTATTCTTAATTAAAATCCAGGAAAACCAAACTTGTTGCATCAAGCATAAAAACATTTTTTCTTAGCTTTAACTCTGTGGGATAAAAAGCAACTGAGATCTGTATTCTTTTTAGCCACAATCCTTTTTATGTTTGCTGATCCGGCAGCAGACTTTTTAGTTTAGATCACTTTAAAGTTTCATGAGTAACCCATCTGACAGCTGTCCTTCAGGTAGCCCAGGGTGCTGCACCCAGATTCTGACAGGGGCTGTCAGTTTACAGACAATCCAGTTTTTCTGACGAAATGTTTTGCTCTTCACAATTAGGACTTTGTAGGTTCGCAATGCTTCATAAGATTATATGAATTTTAGCACCAAGCAAGATTCTGTATATTGAGAAGTGTTGGGTTATAGGCATTTTGGAGTTTTTAGCACCAAAGCAAATGTCATTTGTAGGCACAATTTGGAGTTTTATTTACAAAGTGCTGCTTCTCTCGCTGCACTCTATTTGCTGGTCATGGAGCCCACTGGCATATTTCTTGCAGGGTGTGCTCTATTCCACCACACATGCACCACGGGTGGCAGGTTATGCATCCTTCTTTTTGTGTGCTGAAGCACAAGGTTTTTGTAGGTTTTTGCAGGTTTTTGGCACGCACAAGAGTTTTGCCGCCCTTGAGGCAGTTCCTTGCACCAGAAGTATTAGAGTGATACTGCATAGCACAGCAAAGTGGGTGAATACATCCCACAGACCCCCTCCCCCCGACTTGGTATTGACTTCCCGTCATGGGGAAGTCGGGAGATTGGGATGTTCTTTTTCTGTCCGTGTGGAGAATTTCAGTCGCTTCTCCCGTCAGTGCTGGAACGACACGCTCTCCTCGCCAGTTCTGGTTGGAGTATTGCTGGTTCTGCTTGGGATTTTTTCTGGTTCTGGTTTGGAGTATGGAGCGGCACTCCGGGCTCCTGGGGTCTTACCTCCCGGTCCCCGAGTGGTCCTCCTTGTTAATTCTTGGGGTGATACTTAGTCCCATGCTAGAAAATATGTTATGTTATGTTATGTAAACTTGATAAAGTGCACGTACACCCAAGGGCATCTTGGCGGTAGTCACTGAGGGGAATGAAAATCTGGAGCGGCCGACAGCACCAAAAGAGAAAGACAGCCTAAAACAGAGTGGTTTTCAGAAACCGACGGAAGGTAAAATGGTCTTCAGTTGCACGGAGAGCAATAGCATGGAAATAGAACATAGCATGGTTATGGACATTTTCCCACTACTGTGTACACATGTCATATGGGTATATCAGCAGTGGGAAAGACTCTTGTATTGGTTACAATTGGCAATATTCCCTATCTATGTTCACTAATGGTTTTAACAGGTTGATTCTGTAGCTGAGTCCTGGGATGGTCACCTCTCCTCCATTTCTGAAATTCCATTAATAACTAGGGTGCAAATTAATCTCAAGTTGGTTGAGAAGGTCACTGCTCATATAAAAGGAGGAAAGGAACATCTTGCACAACCCAACGAGTATATATTATGCTTTTGTCATCCCTAGAAATTTTGATCATACAACTGCTAAGCCGAAGATGTTTGGTGCTTGGTGCTTCCAGGTCCCGTACCCATTGTTGCCCTGACACTACGACGGGTAAGGTCTAGTCTTTTGGGAGTTTTTTAAATAATGCTTTGCTGATGAAATTTTCTTCCCTATTCAAGTCAACGCGGGTGAGGACAGACTCCTTCCCGTCATTTAACTGAATTAGGAGGAAGAGCTGTTCACCCTTTTTCAGAATGCCAGCTAAGTTTTGTGCTGGTTTGATATCAATTTTGGCTATGGACTTGGGATTTTCAAATTGTACATTAGTATAACATTTCAATCTATCTCCTTCCAGGGTGGAATGCCACTTGAGACTGGAAGGGAGGCTGATTTGGAGAAATGGAGAAGAGTTCACATCACCATTTGGTGGTCCCACAGTTATGACGGTGATGTTGGGTGTGTCATTGTTTTGAAAGTAGAACCTAATTAGGTCTGTTTTTTGTTCACCATGTGGCATGTGCCATTTAGACTCACAGGGTTGACGCTTTGCTTTAATTTAATGGGCCTATGGGCCTGGGTCCAGAGGACCTTGTTTACACAATCTATGAGTGGAGACAGCTTGCGGAGAATGTAATTCCCTAATAGACAGGGGGTTCCCTCTGGCACCACAACCAGGACCGGGTGCTTCATTTTGTGTTGCCCAATTTTAATTTCAAGCTCTGCAAACCCTTCAACGGGAATTTCCTTTCCATCAAAGTTCTGGAGCTGTCCAGGAAGAGGGGTGAGGGGAATTCGGTATTTCTCCCCCTTCCTGAATTTAGCTGCTCAAAGACTCTCTTAGACAGAAAAGTTGCTTGGGATCCAGTGTCCACCAGTGCTGGAATTGCACGTTACCCTTGCACCTGGATGGAGGCGTAGAATCTACCTCCCTTCTCCTGCAAGGGGCAAAGGTAATGGGTGCTCTGGGCAAGCTTGATGGTCAATTTGCTCATTTCTGACTCTGACACCGGGATAGTTGGGTCAAGAGATGGTGTTGGAGTTGAGAACGTAGCACAGAATTTTGACAGAATTTTGACACACCGCTATTTGGGGAGTCTCGGACTCCCATTGTTCGGTTTCTGGGCTGCCCCCCCCCTTCTGGAGGCAGTCAACAGAAGGGGATGGTGAGGTTTGGGGTTTCTCTTGGGCTGGTTCTGGGTTGCTCCCCCCTTCTAGGAGGCGGTCCCCAGAATGGAGTTGGATAGTTTGGGTATCTGTGCACACAGTTTCATACTCAGTGATTTGAGGAGGCTCGGGCTCCTCCCTTTCTGATTCGGGGCTGTCCACCCCTTTTTGGAGACAGTCCTCACAAGGGCTTTGGTGAGCTAGGGACTCTTCTTCCTCTGGTTCTGGGGCACCCCGGCACCCCTTTTTGGAGGCAGTCCCCAGAATAGGTTTGGGCATGATCCTGGGTGTGAGCTTGGGGATCTGCAAAGAAAACAGGATAGTTGGATATGGGCGGAGTTTTGGGCTCCCCTGGTTCTGATTCTGGGCTGCCCCCCCCCCCCCTCTTTTTGGAAGCAGTCACCAGAATTGGTTTGAACAAGGTTACTTTCTTGCTGGTCATTCTGGGGTTCAATGTTGGGCAGTTTTAACTTGGTCCCATAACAACCCAGTCTCGATCAGGATTTCTTGGGACCCATTTTTCTTTGGGAGGAGTTCCCCCATTCCTGAAGGAGAAGATCCTTTTCCCAGAATCCTCTGAGGACCTCTCTCCTTCAAATTGGAAGATTTGAACCTCCTCCACAAAATGGGCCTTTTTAGGCTCTTTATTTCTCCTACATTCCCTAGGTTGCAGATTTTCGGGGGCAGGAGATTTTTGCTCCGGTTCCTGGGTTTCCAGGGGCTTTTCACAAGTGGGAAAGGAAGCTTCCTCTCAGGCTTTACACTCCCCTTCCCCCTGTACCTCCTCCCTGGGACCCGGTGGGTGTCATGATGCCTACCCCCGGGCATCTGGATCGAGTCCATCAGCCCTGGGAGCAGGCATCCAGATACTCATTAAAACCCCAACAGCCCCGGCTGGGGGCTGTTTGGATTCAATCCTGGCACCTTAGGCGCCAGGCTCATCAGAGAAATCAGTCCTGGCGCCATAGGCTCATAGACTTTACTTACCTCATGCAGACCATGCTGCAAATGAGTCCAAGCCAACGTGAGGCCTGGATGGGACTATTTTATTACAGGGACTATTTTTCACTCGGGTGTGGTTCTGGGGAACTTCTTACCTGGGACTACTTTGCAGGCTATTTAAACCACGCCTGAACAGCAGCCCATGCTTTGCGTTATTCTGCATCCAGCAGCGTGACGCTCACTCTGTCTGCAAGTCAGCATCCAGTCTTCTGCCATGCCTGCCTCGAATCTGGAGCTCCTAGACAAAAGGCAAAGAAAGGAGAAGAGGTTAGATCACAGACATTATTTGATTCCTTACCTGATTCCGGACCCAGCACATCTCCGAGCCTGGAAAGGACATTATTTCAGCACACGTCGCTTCATCAGCAGCAGCGCCGCGTTATACTCACCAGTCCACCGCATCTTTCGACTCGGCGCTGCCTCCATCATTTTCTTCGTCAAAACCCAGCACCTGGGTGGAAAACAAAAGGAATAACAAGGTGAGCCGAGAAAACCAACAAGGACAATCTCTTTGCCAAGATAGGCTTACCTGCTTTACCACCGGAGGTATTATTCTTTAATTCGCCGCATCTTCCTATGCCGCACCTATAAAGGGAGAGAAAACAGCAAGTTAAACTCATGCAACTTTTACTGGACAGTGTTTGGTAATACAGACTCTTACCTGAACGCCATCAGCTGCCTCCAGGCAAAATTCTTTTGGACCCAGCTGCAACCTAACGAGGGAATGGAACAAGAGTGAACATCGGACATATTGAACTCTTTGAACTTTATAGACACTGGAGTCAATATTCCTCCGGAACTCTTCCAGTACCTTCAACCCAGTGAAGTAACTGGTATCTATGCGCCCCTGCATGCCATGCAGGATGGAGAGCTCATCATTTAAAAACATAAGGTGAGGTTACCAAAAGGGAATATCGGAGGTGATTAGTGGGGAGAACGAGAACTGTTGGGGGGCCATCACTAAAGTCCACGGGTGGCTAAATCCCTTTCTCCACTTGCAGGAGAATACTTCTACGAGTCCAGCAGACAAGATTAGGCGGGCCAGTCCAGACTGTCATCTCTTCACTACGCATCACGTTGGTGGAGACCGCAGCTGTCCGGGTCCGATCGACGCCCCTGTGGGAACCAGGTGAGTGTAACAGTGGGTTGTCGGGGTTCTCTTCCGGTCATTGCTCTGGAGCACCAGACCCTTGATTTGAGGAGTTCTGAGTCGCCATGCTCATCTGAGGGTTCTGTTGAGCTCTCAGCATGCGACCCAGATCCTGTGCCAAGTTCTGGACCTGGCGCTCCAGTTGGGACACCGCTCTGGCTGGTACGGGGTCCTCTGGTCTACCCTTGGTTGATCACGGTAAGGGTAACTATCCCTCCTTCCATAATACCCTTGGTTGGGATAGTTTTGGTACCCCTCCACCCTTGGCCTCCCCTCTCCTGGGTTGGTCTGTCTGGGCTCAGGAAATTGGGGAAAGAAAGAAGGGTTGTTTTGGGGGTTGGCGTTTGGCGGGTACCGGGGAAAGAAATTCAACCCGGCATTTGGGGCATTACTGACCTCCTGGGAAAAGTGAGGAGGGAAGTTTCCTGGGTTGATGGCTGCCTGGTTGGACCCCCCCCTTGGGCTGGGGGAGTCCACACATAGCCCAGGATGGGTCTGTTGCCCTTGTAATAGGGGCTGATGTAGTCAGGGGAGTTAAGGGTCCCATTTGTGGGGTTACCTCCCTGACTACCTATTTGGGATTGGGCCGAGGGCCTTCTGGGTCCTTGATTGGTAGGATTTTGTGCAGGAATGTTTTTAGGCCCCCCATCTCGAGATCTAAAATGGGGGCAACCCTCACTTCCGCCACCTTAGCAGCAGCAGGGGTTTCGGATGGTTTTGGGCTTTTATTGACACTTTTATTTTCTACAGGCTTCTGCACTTTGTAGATATGAGTTGCTTGTTCAATGACCCAGTCTAGTGATCATTTCTCTTGAAAGTCCCTCACCAGCTGGGTCATAATGTATTTAGGGAGGGTGTGAAAGAAGGTATTGATAAATTCTCGACTGTCTGTGAGCACCCTCCTGGTGGTCTGCACAAAGGCACGTTTCAGCTCTTGGATAAATTCTTGTGGGGCCTGGTCATCCCCACATTGCAGATTGTAGGCTGCCTTGGGGGCCTCTTGAGGGTTTCTGTGTATTGAAAAATGCTTTAAGATCGCCGCCCTATAGGTGGACCATCTTGAATGGTTCTGATCCTCCAGCCCGCAAAGAAGCTGGAGTATTCAGGTGAAAATGTCCACTTGACATACTGAATACAGCTTTGGCTGTCCTTCAGGTGGAAATTCCCACCTGAAAAACCCCCCACACCTCCACTGTCCTAGCTGGGAAGAGGTTTTTAAAATGCTCTTTGTGGGCCTAGTCTCATGGAATTCCCCACCAAATTTGACTAACTGATGTCTTGGTAGGTGATATTTTTGAGGATCCAGTTCTCTGATTCTCTCCTCACTGGAGGCTCCCTGATCAGAGAGGCTGGCCTTAATATTTGGGAAACTGTACATAGATTCCCGCCCATCCATTTCTTGGAGGCGCTTATCTGTCAGTCCCATATCTCCCATTGTATCCCCGTGGCCCTTGGTTCATATGAGCCAGTTTATATGAGGGTGGCAGAGTCCATGGAACTGAGGGGTCCTGAGGTTATGCTCAGAGGTTTCTCTTTCCCATCTTACCTCATGTCTTTCAGCCCCTACTTCCTGATGACATGCCAACATCTGACCCTTTTGTTTCTCTATTAAGGCCTTATAGGTCTCCATAATTTGTTATTGCATGGCTATCTGTTGGTGGAGCCTGTCATTCTTTTCACAGAGACCCTCATTGTCTCTCTGTGCTTCCTGCCTGCATTGAGAGTATTGGGCCATTTTTTTGCTGAAGGAGACTCACCTCCTGAGTTTGGTCCTTACTGGTCTGATTATTCTTTGCCAAAGCATCCTCCACCCGCCTCCACCCGCCTGGTGTGCTCTAACATCTTTTCATAATCAGTTTTGATTTCCCCAAACTCTTGAAGGGCCAGATTACTTTCCTCCAACTTTGTTTTTAAATGGCTGACTTCCTGGCCTAAGGCGTCCCTCTCCTGACTTAGAGTGCCCCTCTGTGCAGCCAGGTCGTCAATCTGCTTTTTAAATTCCCCAGCTTTCTGGCTCTCCTCATCAAACTCTTCTTGGGATTCTAGGTCTTGAATAATTAATTTATTATTTTCCTCTTTTAATTTGTCTATGCGGTCTTGTAGGATAACTACCTGTTCTGCACAGACTCTGTTAAAAGTTAATTGCTGCTCCAGATTTTGTTGACTCTGTTGTAGAGAGTCCAACCTTTCCTGACACTCTTTTTGCAGTGTCTGTGTCTAGGCGTCTTGCTCTGCATTCTTTTGCAGTAAGAGAGCCAGATCTTCTTGGAGTTTGGTGGCATATTGCCTCGCCTCTGTTTCAGATTTTTGGCTATTCTGGAGCCTTTGCCCTGCAGAGTCTAGATTGCTCTGGATTTTCTGCAGTGCTTCCCCTTGACTCTTTGTGAAAACTACAAGATCTGCATAATTTTCCTGTATGACTCCTATGTGGAGGTGCATGTAGGCCGCTATTTTGGTAATTTTGCATTGCTCCTCTTTTATTTTAGAGGTCATATACATTTTGTTAAGTGCTTGATGTAATGGCCCCTTGTCCTGCCAGGTATCAAAATTGATTTCAGTGATTTGCTGTTTTATTCACTGCAGCCATCCCTGTTTGTCCTGTTCTGGCCATTCACCCCTGACAAGCAATTTGTGCAGTAGGTGTTCCCTCGCAATATTGATTTCCACTGGGGTTGCCATTCCGGAAAAATTAATTTCCTTCTGAATTTCGCAGGGTTCTTTTACTTTTGCCAACATGCCCAATTCCTTTGAGTATTTCTTTTGAGGGGTGCTTGTAACGTATAGCAAAGTATGCTAACCCAACAAGGTGTATGTACCCCGTCGGCTAGCACGACTGTCAAGAGTGGTATGTCAAATTCAGGATCCTGCAGACGAGCCCCAAGCTGTAAGTGATTTCAATCCGCCATCCACCCAAGTCACGGCCAGCGTGTAGTGCGCAATTGAAAACCTTATTTATTTGTATCTATAAATTCAATATTCTGAACAATATACCACTCGTATCAAACCCTTCTCCTGGAAACCCCCCGGTCACACTGAACCAGAAATCAGGCAAGTTTGCAAAGGTAAATATTTATTTATGTATTTAAAATGTAATCACAATATATTTTAATCGGTTAACAGCAATCACCAATGGGGTGACAGAACAATGAATGATATCTTTAATAAACTATGAATCAAGTAATGAGCACAAAAGCAAATGCAGCACAGAAAAGAATACTTTTGAATTGGTATAGAACAGATGGCACTATGGTTAGCAGTTATCCCTGCAATGCCCCTCAACCCCCAAATAGGGAATGTAAGGAGATGGGATGAGAGAGCAGGTATTTAGGAATAGCACAAATCGAACAGAATATCAGTCCCACCTTCCCCCTTCAAACACAAGAGAAAATTGAATTGACTTTGCAGCTGTCAGAATGGCTTTGAAATTGTCTTTGGAATTGACTGAGAAAAAACATCAAATGTGGTAAAAAATACTTAAATTGTTATAAATTTCTATGGGAGCCGCTTTGAATAGTTGCACACAATCACAAGCAATGGTTTAGTCAAAAGAAAACATTGGAAATCTCAAAGTCCAAGTCGGAAAAAATGTAACGCTATTTCCCACGTGTAAAATTTCTCTGAATGGTTTTGGGTTCTATGGACAGCTATGGATGTTAGGTACAAGTAGGAGTTGAAATAATTTCGTGTCTATCACAAATACTGAGAAAGTTATAGAGGTTTTAAAAAGGTTGTGTTTGTAAAATAGGGGCAAGAATGGAAAACAGAAATGCAGTTTAAAAAGGACAGATGGGTTGATTACAATAGATTATGACTGAGAAAAAGCGAAGTCCACAGATGGATTTTACAGTCATGTGATCAGTGTAACCCGCCTGTTGTGGATACTCTACTTCTTCAGATGAGGAAAGAGTCAGCGCAAAGATAGTTCTAGCAACACTATGGTTCTGAATGAAAGATAAGATATTAAGTTGGAGCATCAGTTCTGGTCATGGATTGGATCTGGTCTAGGAAGAACAGCACATCAGGCACGGGATCGGGTCAGCTAGGCCGGTCAACGGATTTGCAAGGAATTTGCCCTCCTTGTTTGTGGATATTTCAATCAGCTGGATAGTGAGTTCCTCAGGCAAGCCTAGTGGTAGCAAGCCAGAGAATTTCAGGATACTAGTTAAAAAGGCCTTCTCACCCCAAAGCGCTTCACTGGGTTGCAAGAATAATTTTGAGGATTAGGCCTTGCAGAAAGTCAATAGTTCTCTACTGCTTGCAAGAGTCTTGGCATCTGGATCTTGAAGGATGTTAAAGCTGGATGTAGAATGCTGGATCAGAGTGCTTCGCCGGAATCAGGAAAGTGAGTGGATCTGTGAGTCCCTATGTGTTGTCAGCTGTCTCTATTTATCCTTTAAAATGACATCACAAAATGGGTGTATCGGCCGGCTTAGCTAAGCCTGCCCCTGTGAGCTGGGGTTGGGTCAACACTTCATCTCTGCCTTGCATTTGAGTGATTGGTTCAAGGCCGGATGATGTTAGCTTTTATGGTTTCCTTTACAGTTCTTAGAAACCTCCCTTTAGCTACTTGTCTCAAAATCGGATTTTATATTAAATACACATTTCTACATTGGTCACTTTTACACAAATCACACACAAAGATGCCAGATTTTATGTAGCATCTGTTCCTCAAACTCCTGCAGCTGTGGGGTATTGTTTCAACCTTCTACAGAATTTTGTCCTTTTTGCTATGAACACAATTTCCAAACTTTATGCAAATTTCCACAAATGTGTGTGTTTAATATAGGAATGCGTGTGTAAATGTTCACAATTCTAGGATTCATACATTTCACATAAAACCACATACATTTCCATTCCTGTCCAGAACATATTACACGGTTCTGCCGCCTCTTAAAACATGCAGCCAAAAATTAGACTAACAGATATATCCTTGGTATATTTTTCACCATTTTGAATCACAAGTTAAGAGTCTTTATAAATTGTTCTTTGTTCATGCCTAAAAGCAAATGGTACACCCCCTTTTCTCTCCCTGGAGTCTAGGTGCATCCCCCTCCATGTTTGTTCTTTCCAGGAGCCATTTACGACCCTCTCACACCTCCCTTTCCTGGGCTGAAGGGCCTGCTATTGTTCATTCTCTTTCTGTAGACAAGAGTCTGGGTTATGCCACAATTATCACCTCCCCGTGAGTTTCTGCTCAGAGGAAGGCCCTCCACCTGGGAGAAACCTGTTTGTCCACTTCCAAAGGGTTGCAGCTCAGGCAAGCTAATGTATTCTTAATTAAAATCCAGGAAAAACCAAACTTGTTGCATCAAACATAAATACATTTTTTCTTAGCTTTAACTCTGTGGGATAAAAAGCAACTGAGATCTGTATTCTTTTTAGCCACAATCCTTTTTATGTTTGCTGATCCGGCATACTTTTTAGTTTAGATCACTTTAAAGTTTCATCAGTAACACATCTGACAGCTGACATTCAGATAGGCCAGGGTACTGCACCCAGATTCTGACAGAGGCTGTCAGTTTACAGACAATTCGGTTTTTCAGAAGAAATGTTTTGCTCTTCACAATTAGGAATTTGTAGGTTCGCAATGCTTCATAAGATTACATGAATTTTAGCACCGAGCAAGATTCGGGATATTGAGAAGTGTTGGGTTATAGGCATTTTGGAGTTTTTAGCACCAAAGCAAATGTCATTTGTAGGCACATTTTGGAGTTTTATTTACAAAGAGCTGCTTCTCTCTCTGCACTCTGTTTGCTGGTCATGGAGACCACTGGCACATTTTCCGTGGGGTGTGCTCTATTCCACCACACATGCACCACAGGTGGCAGGTTGTGCATCCCTCTTTTTGTGTGCTGAAGCACATGGTTTTTGTAGGTTTTTGGCATGCACAAACGCACTTGTTGCAGTTCCTTGAACCAGAAGTATTAGAGCGATACCGCATAGCACAACAAAGTGGGTCAATACATCCCATAATGGGGACTGCTGCGGAATCCCAAGGAGAAGCGCCCAGACTGTTGTCCATCACCGGCAACGACCGTCGTCGCCGACCGAAGCCGCAGTGCTCCCGTTGCCTAAGAAAATTTGATCCGAGGACACTCTCATCTGCACCGTTGACCACTTTGTCCCACCGGAGAAAGTCGAGGCTGTCGACGCGCCGAGGAGCATCCGCCGTGGGTTTCCCACCACGTAAAGACCACAGAGACGCCGGACGACTCAATGCCCTTGCTGGGCCACAGTTCTTCAAACTCTTTGCGGTCCTGAGCTATTGACATTGAGGTGCCCCGCACGCCTCTTCCTTGCATGACGTCTATGCTCCATCGTCGACGAGCACTGCTAGTAATGAAGCTGCAACTTCACTGCCGTAGTTCACCCTGTTCATCGCCAGACGTTCGACGACCCGTGGCTCCTGCCTTAAAGGGCGTGCACTCAAGAAGGGCCGTCGATTTCCCGACGAGGAACTCTACAACACCAGGTACTTTGGGGTTGCTGAACTATTCGAAAGACTTTTGTGAACAATATATGTACTAGGCTTGTGATATATCTTTAATTTACCGGTTGACCAGGAGTGGGGATCTCCACACAGAACTGTGTCTAGTTCAAACCAACTGCTTTCCTCTTATATCTATTGTTGGTTTCCTTTACGAATTGATTTGTGTGACATTTAACCATACAGTTGATGCACTTTAAAGAGATCGAATAATGATTGTGGTACCACATAGAACTGTATGGATTTGCCATTATAGATAACTGAGTACAAAGTGAGTTATCGTGATATTGTACATAACCTTGAACATTAATTATATAAAAACTTTGTTCTAACAAATACAGAGTGCGGACATTCCTTTGTGGGTGCTTGGGGACTACACTGTACTTAAGGACCAGTCCGCATCACCTACTGAGAAACTAGGCCCTGATTGCTCATCCATTGCTACCAACAATAGAGAATCTTGGCTGGGGTCCTCTGTGCCTCTCCTCTACCATATAGAGAGCAGAAGTACAGACCCCCCCCCAGTCTTTACAGGGAGTAGCTGTTACAATAGTCCAGCCTGGAGAGTACCAGAGCTCTAGAAACATTAAGCTTCTGGGAAAAGTGAGGAAAGGGAGAATGCCTCTGAGGAGGTGAAGGTGGAAGTGGGCCTTCTTGGCAAGGTCCAAGATTTGATGAATGAAAGAGAGAGAGGAGGTGAAGATAACTCCCAGGTTTCTGGTTTCAGAGGAAGGAGATGAGGGAGAGCCCATCGGGGGTGGCCAGAATGAGGGGAGAAAAGAGGGAATAGGAGTCCTGAATAGGTGTTGAGGGTTGTTTGTGGGGCAGGGTTGACGATATCAATTGAGAGGTGTAAGTTGCAGAGAAAAAATGTGTACTATGTGTACTATGTGTATGAGTTGTTGGGGGAAGGGGTTAGACCCAAGTTTGATGCAGTGGAGGCAGTAAAGATATTAAAGTCTACCTCGGACAAAGAGGAAGTGTCATAATTCCTGGGAATGGTTGAGTATTACTGAACATTCATCAAGAATTTAGCTGACAAGTCAAGATGCATGAGGAATTTGATGAGAAAGAATGTGAAATTTGTTTGGATGGAAAAATGTGCACTGATAATGTGTCTTAGCAGGGCAAGGGTAGAGAGGGGACCCAGATGGGTGGTGGCTCCCAATAACCTCCAGCAAATAAGGGTCGGAAACAGATTCAAATGAGGAAAACAGGGTTTTCACTGCTTTTACTTGTGACGAACATAAAAGACCTGGATGGGGCACCCCCTATGGTGATGGAGCTGCCCATTCTGACTGGATCTTAGAGATTTTCTCCATGAAATATTGAGCTAGCTAATCACACCTCATCTGGGAGGATGTAACATATCTATCAGCTGCCACTGGGGTATGTAATTTAGTCAACACTTTGAATAGTTCTTGTGTGATGTTAGGGCTAGAGAGATTGCAGATAGATTAATTGCATCTCTTAGCTTGAATCAACATTTTCTTAAATGAATGCAAATTATGTTTGTAAACCTGCTTAGCCTTTGGGCCATAATTCTTCCTCCAGGCTCTCTCTGACTGCCTTAACCTCCTCCTTTCCCTCTGAGGCCCTCAGAGAACTAAACATTGCACCATAATTTCTTCGTCCCCATCTTCCTATTAATAGCTGGGGCCAAAGATTCTGCTGCAGAGGAAATCCTAGAATAAAGCTTTCCCGCAGTCAGTTCTGGGTCAAAGCTAGGTTCCATAACCTCCTACCCACTCAAAAGAGTGCCAAGCTATCAAGATTGATGTTATCCCACTTTTGGAATACCACGTTCCAGTTAATGGAACATGGTAATTCGAAAAATGGATGTCAGAAAACTGGCTATGCCTAAATGGCAGTAAAACAGAGCTTCTGATTTTTGGCACACAGCAGGCCCGGGGCAAACTCAGTGTAGACTATAAAGGCTTCCTAATAAGTGACAATAAAATCCAAGTCCAACAGAAGGTAAAAACCCTGGGAATCCAATTGGAGGCCTTCTTAAGTGCAGATGCCCACGCAAATTACATAAATCAAACCTGCAATTACCATCTACTCAGGAACATTGCCCCTACATTACAGAAAATAATTGCACCCCCATCGCCCGAGCAACTGTCCTGACCAGGCTCAACTTCTGCAACTCCTTACTAAGTGGAGTTTCACTTTCCAATCTTAAGAACTGTCAGATTGTTCAAAATGATACTGTACGTATCGTCAGAAATATCTCTAGAGGAACCCACATCTCACACCATAGAAGAAACCTCCACTGGTTGCTGATGCAGGAGCGCATTCTTTTCAAAATGGGCACCAGAGTCCGTTGCTGCTTCTTTGGTACAGCCCCTGAATACCTCAAACCACTGGTCCGCCCGTTTCTTCCATTCAGAACCCCTCATTCTTCCAACAAAGGTCAAATACAGGGACCAAGTGTCAAACATAAAAAGAGCATAGGAAGATCGTTCCCTGCGAAAGTGGCATCTTTTTGGAACTCACAGCAACCTGTACTCAGACTAGAACCCGATGTAAAATCCTTCAGGAAATCACTGAAAACGTTACCTTTTAAGTGAACAAAGTGCCTAGCGCAGCCTCCCCCTTAGAGTTATCTGTCCTTCTCCTTGTGTACTGTCTAAACGTGTTTCTTTTTGCACCATGATGCCTGTGGGTTGCCGGTGCAATATAAATAGATAAATAAATAAAAATAAATTGGGGGACAGGTCAGAATGAACCAACTTCAGCAGAATACTAAAAGAGATCCCAGCATGGCTTGACCAGGGGAGAAGGATAGGGTTGCCAACCCTGACAGAGTTGGTGCTATCAAAGATACAGTCTACAGTGTGGCCAGATCTATGGGTGGGAAACGCCTCACCTTGATTCAGGCCCAAGGCAGATAAAGACTCTATAAAGGACATTGCTGGTGTGCTCTGAGCATCATCTGCCCAAAGGTTAAAGGCACCATGGTCAGAAGGGGCTAGTTGTCAGGGGACGATAGACAATCAAAATGTCTATAGATGAAACAGAGTTGTAAGTGCATTGAACCTGCAGGAGCTCAGCGGCATCCACCCTGGTAGATCATGGAATTATTGGTTATAGTAGGTTTTATTGGGTATAACAGTTTCAATATATTTTCTTTACTGTTTTTTCATCAGTGTTTTTGACTTGATGTGATACATAATGCAGCATGGCATTACAATTGTGCAATTTGAATAGAAGTATTGAGAGGTGGACATGTTTTTTCTTTTAATAAGCTAAGTGTTGAAATAATGTTATGACAGAGAGTAGTTCTGATTTTCTCATGGATAGAGTATGGGGATCATTACGAGTATGGCAGTGCAGGAAAAAGGTGGGGGTAATAGAATTACTGCCAATGTTCCTTTACTGCCATATTTCGAGCTTGGCCCTGGTGTGGGTTATTTATCTCCAGCATCATGCGGGAGGTAAATCCTTCCATTTTCCACCCACAAATCAGCATAATCGCTGTCTCCAAATCAATGGGGACTAACACCACCATCACCACTTGTAATTCAGCAGTAAATCCAGCAGACCAAGTGGTGGCACTGGTAATTCCGATGGGCGGTATTCTGGTAGAGTTATCACTAGAATACTGGCCAACTAGTAGTGAGGCCCTATATCTTTATAATACTGATTGCTGGGAGAGAACCCACACCACTATCTCAATGACTAACCTTGTAGCAGTAATTCTGGTTCTTTACTTTGTACCTTCTATGGCAACCGACCAGTGCTGACCCCAACAGCCTAAGGCTGTGTTCTGTGAGGGTCAGCGGGACACAGATGTTGCTAAATATGGTCACGTCTTCTGTCTGTCTTGGAGGATTGAGTGCTGCAAAGCCAGGACCAGATCTGGCCATATACCTGCATGGCTTATGGATTGCTGGGCGAAAATCAACATCTGAGTTAAAGCTCCAAAAAATGCCAAGTACAGTTTGAAATGCGATGACCACCAGTGGTAAGTGTTTGGCCGATCTAAGAAAAACCATCCAACGTGTTGGATTGTAGCACGAGTTTCACTGAGCAACTTGCACACATTGTGTTCTGCAGCATATAACATTAACGGAACACTTAACAGCTACAGTATGAGCACCACTTGAAAGCTGAGTTAAACTGTAGAAAAATCCAGCTACTACAGCTGGCTGGCTTTTCCTTCATTAGTGCAGCAAAAGCAAAAGCCAGCACAGGAGGGCCTCCATTTCACAAAATGGATGCGCCCATGTGCTTGCTTTTGCGAATTTTGAGCTTGAATAGCTCAAAATTTTACATAGGAAGTTTTAAAAAAGAGAATGCTAGTATTTTTTTTATGTTGCCTATCTATTTTTTAAATAAAATGTTTTACTAGACCATCCCTTTAATTGTGTGTAGTGTTCCCAAAGGGTACTGCATATAATTCTGCCTAACACGCACTCTCCAATGGATCTTATCCCTCAACACCCCCACCAATATCCTAGCCATCAACCCTATGGCCTGGACAGACCACTCCCTGATGCTATTCGCCATGGACCAACATCACCACTGCAAAACTGACACCCACCCACCAACCAATCACAGCCAGGCACGCAAAAAACTGACTGAGGAACTCCTAGAGCCTACCATCCTGCCTGCCCTCAAAAAATTCTCTGACAACAAACCTGAGGCCATCCTCTCAGCATACAACAACACCTTGAGCCACACCCTGGATCTCCATGCCCCTCTCAAAACAAACATGTGGAAAAAAGATCAACACCACAACTGGTTCATTGAAGACCTATCTAAAAGTGCTCAAAAGAAAACATCTGGCATAAAAAACCTCCCCGACTAACAAAAATGCCTTCAGCATCTGTGCCGCCTCCTTCAAACCCAGCATCTACAAAACCTGCATCACTGAAGCCAGCTACGATGCCAAAGAGTTATTCAAAATTCTCAAAGAACTGGAAACCCCAGTCCCACCCATCTCAACCTTTCCTAAGGGCAAAGCCTGCTGCACCTTAGTACAATCCACCATAGCCAACAGAATCCAGATTCTGAGAGAAAAAAACATCCTCAAAAAATCTCAGATTCCTGTAGTTGAATCTGCCCACCTTACACCCTCCCCTACCACAGCCACCATTGCCCCTTCAAATTCACCCCATGACCCCTGCAGAAACGCACGCCATCATTCAACACCTCAAAGTCTCCAACTGCACTGGCGACCTCTGTCCCGCACACATCATCAAACTCTGCGCTGAATCCCTGGCCCCAACCATCATCAAATTTATCAATGCCTCCTTCAGCACTTGCACTATACCGAACAGCATCAAAGAAGCCTGGGGCATACCCATGTTGAAAAAGCCCACCCTCGATCCCACCCTACCCACCAACTACCGCCCCATCACCACCATCCCTTTCCTCCTGGAAATCCTTGACCGCACTGCCTATCTACAACTACAAACCTACCATGAGACCCACTCCCTACTCGGCCTATGCCAATACGGCTTTAGACCCAGACATAGCACGGAATCCTCCCTCCTCAACCTCAAGATGCAACTTGATCATATTCATGACAAGGGAGACCTCGCCATTCTCATGCTACTCGACCTCTCAGTGGCTTTCGATCTCGAAGACCACGATATCCTTTGCCACCGCCTCACCACCTCTTTCAACTTCTCCCAAGAAGCGGCCATATGAGTCAAATCCTTCCTGAGCGACCGAACCTCCAGAGTCTTTGCCGGCACGGAAGCAGCAAATCCTATCCCAGTTCCCTATGGGGTCCCACAGGGGTCTTGTGCCTCACCCACGCTCTATACCACATATACCAAAGACCTGTTTGATCACCTCGAAAACCTCAATATCCCCAGCACAAATTTTGCCAATGACACCCAGATCCTCCTCAAACTCTTTGGCTCCTACAAGCTTGACTGTGCAAACATAAACCACATCTACAACATCATACAGGCTTGGATGGCTAACCACCACCTCTGCCTTAATGATGATAAAACCGAGCTACTCATCGCTGACTCCACCCACCATCTCAAACACCTTGATTCCGCATACTCCTCCATCATCATCAATGGGAACAGTATCTCTATCTCAACCCACATCAAAACACTGGGCCTCTTCCTAGACGCGAAACTCAACCTGAACAAACATGTTAATGCCATTGCCTCCTCTGCAGCATACTCAACCAAACTCCTCAATCTCTCTCGAAAATTCCTCACCCTTAGCAATTGCCTCTCACTATCCGGAGCAACCATCGGCAGCAAATTTGAGTAACGCAATGCCATCCTTGCAGAAACCTCCACCAAAAACCTTAACAAAATACAACTCACACAGAACAAAGCCCTTAGAGCAGTTTGGGGCCTCAAACGCTCACATCACATCTCCCAAATCAGGCACGATGCCCATTGACTTCCTGTCAAAGGACGCATTGAATTTAAAATTATATGCAAAAACCACAGCTGCTTCTACAACACAGCCCCCCTATCTCACCCACTGCATGTCCAAAAAACCCAACCCATGAACCCTATGTTCAACTTCATCCATCGCACTCTCTACCCCTAGATTCTCCAGGAAATGATCAGGGGGCTCCTGCTTCACCGTCATCGCTGCCACATTATGGAACACTCTGCCACCCTGAGTCAGGAATGAACCTTCCTACCTTGCGTTCCACAAACTGCTTTATTTAACAAATATGCATGAGCCTAGCTGAAACCACTGCTTAACCGAAACTCTATACTGTAACTATGTCTTACCTATGCCTTACTATGTATGTAATCTAGCGCTGTGATACCTCTGGGTCCTGGCCGCATATATCAAATGAAATAAATAAATAAATACATTGCAGCACAGCTTTCGGCAAAGAAGCATTGCGAGTCCCGGCTGACATTAGGTTAGCAGAGGGGAAGTGGACCAGCCCTGTCCTTGCAACTCTATTCGCCCCAGGTTCCCAAATTAATGGCACCTTGAACTGCACACACCGCAGGCCGTGATCCACAGGTAGGTGCTCTGCTGGCAAATGCTGAGGATTGTGCCGGAATGCGGGGGCATCAACCAGGTATGTCCTTCTGCACCTTCAGTGCTTGAACTCACAACCTGCACTGCCACCGGCATCTGAGGCCTGCAGTGTGCAGGAGGAAGCCTCTTCTTTGGAGCACTGGTGTGGAGCTGCAGCAATACAGAAGACACCCACATTGGAGCGCGACTCACCAGCAGTGAGCAGGGCATCTTTATTGAATGTGCTTAAATGGTATCTATGCACTATGAGTGTGTGACTGCACCTGGTGATCGCGGTGGCTCCTCGTCACTCTCACCCCCTCCACATCTGGGGCCTGAGCCAGTCCTCCGCAGTGAGCTGACCCACAGGCCAGGACTGAGGCTTTCTTGGTCCTGAGGGGCAGAAGGGGGGCCTGACCTCCACGTAAACAGTGGCCCATTTGGTGGGGGCGCTGACACTTTTTAACCCAACGGAGCGGGCACTGGGACCTGAAATCCTCCATGAATCACACGCTCAGAAAAACCGAAGCAGCAGGCATAAAAAAAGGGCGGCCCCCAGCAGCAGTGCAAGCGTGCAGGGGCTGCAGCTGAGCTGGCTAACATCACTATTTCTCGAAGGGCTAACGCAGCATTCCCACAGGACACTATGGCGAAGCCTCCCAAGGCAACAAAGCAGCAGGACATTGCAACCTTCCTAAAAAGCACCACAGAGAAAGCCAAAAAAGGGAAGCGGGTTGAAGCCATGATTCACACAGAGAACATCTCACAGGGCCCACTTCCTTCCTCCCAAACAGTGACAAAGACAGACCTGCAGGAACCCCTGGCTGCTATGACCAGGGGATACCATCCGAAGAGCTCCTGAAAAAGATTACAAGCCTGGATAAGTGTGTCGAGGAGGTGGAGAACAGAACAGCTGAAGTGGAGGCCGCTCTGTTTGAGAAGAACTACGAAATAGGTGAGGGAGCCGACAGGATTTCCACGCTGGAGGCCAGGTGCGAAGCCTTAGAAGATAAACAGGAGGATGCAGAGAATCACTCCTGCCTCAATAACATTTACCTCCGGGAATCCCATCAAAGTTTCCTGATGCTGATCTGGAAGACATTGTGTGGGACCTCTTCTGCTTCATCCTGGCTCTACCTGATAGCACCTCACTAGACTGGATAGAGTGCACCGCACCCAGCCGTAACAGGCGCAGCCCTCACCTCCAGATGTACTGGCAAGAATAACTTTTGTCAAGGTCAAGGAAAAAATTATGAAAGCAGCTAGAGAATCGTCATGAGTCCAGTTCAGGGATGCCTCAGTTGCGCTATATAAGGACCTAGCAGTCTCCACACTGGTAAAGAGGTAGGATTTGAGATCACTCACAGAGTGGTTAAAAAACAGAAAAATGACCTATTGATGGGGATTCCCCAAGGCACTGCTTTTCTTGGTCAGTGGCAAGCCATGGAAGGTGTGCTCGATGTAAGAAGCAGAGAAACTGTTTAACCCGGACACTCTAAGAGAGGGGGGAACTGACGACTCAGAGCTGTGTGCAGAACCCCACCATGGGGGCCCGCAGAAACCCTGGTCTGGGTGAGCAGACGAAGGAGACCCAATTACTCAGTTCGCAAGAACAGAAAGGCTCCATGGGCTGAGGCAAGGAGAACTGTCAGCGAGCGCTGAGGAAGATTGGGGGCCAAAGGGCTTGAGAGCTGCGACTCAACTCTCAGGGGGTGGAAAATGGACACTTGACATCACTGCTACGAGATGCGGTGGTGGTGCCTGCAGGAGCGAGAAACGTTTTATTTGGAGTGCCAACTGCTGCAGTATTGCACTGGACTTGATGTTCCTCCAGGAAATGCTTAGGGTCTTTTTAGCGGTTGGAGAAATGAAGTGTGAGAGGTGGCAGTTATGGGTTAGTGGCAACGCTGTGTTCCATTGCTCTTCGGGGCTGGTGGCTAGGTTGGGGCTGGTTACACTAGGGAATATAGGCTTTCATCTATTGTTGTTTCCAGGTTAGGGCGGTGGGATGGGATGGGGTAGGAGGGGAGTTGGTGGGAGGGACAGGTTGGGCAGGGAAAACTTTTGAGGGATTCTATCCATGTCACATTGCCAATAGTACAGTGCTTCATCATGGCCCAGTACAGGGTTCGCGCAGCCGTACTCCACCGTAGCTTGGAGTATATACCAAGAGCTGCATGCATTGGGCAGTTATCACACCATGGCTGAAAGCAGCATAAAATAATTAAGCATAGTTACGTGGAATGTACAGGGCCTTAACTACCCAGTAAAGCGGAAGTCAGTCACCCGTAGGCTCACAGATATATCAGCCGACATAGTCTGCCTACAGGAGACACATCTCCTAACAGCAGACAAAGGGCGCATTAAGTCTGGAAGGTTTCCTAAATTTTACTTTCCCACATCAGGGGAAAAAAGAGCGGGTGCCGCTGCTCTTCAGCAAGGCGGTGACCCTTACCGGAGTCACTGTGAAGCGGGACCCAATGGCTAGATACATATGAACAAACACTCACATTTGCATCACTCTATTGTCTGTATAGTGCGCAAGAGTGGTTCCTGCAAACAGTCTCCTAAGACATTATCTCCTCCAAAGAGGGCCAGCTCCTTATAGGGTGTGATTTTAACTTGGTCCCTGACCCAACAGCTGAAAAAACTCTGCCGGCCACAGGAGAGGATTATAAACAGGCTGCAGGGTTCGCCAAGTTTCTCAGGAAGGTGGGGATAGTGAACGTCTGGATGATATCCAATGCTGGCTTGCGCGATTCCACATTCTACTCCCATGTCCATAAGGGCCTCTAAAGAATTGACCTGATTCTCATATCCGGTGTGCTCTTCTCCTGTCTTGGAGAGGTTAGCAACCTACCAGGACTGCATTCGGACTATCAGGTTCCCAGCTTTACCCCAAATGCCATGGAAACTGCAGGACTCATTACTTCAGGATGCAGCAATTCGGCAGGAAATATCTGCTGCCTTAGCAAACTATTTTGCAAAAACTCCTCCTCTGACTGCTTGATCTCAATGGTCTGAGACGCAATGAAGGCGGTGATTCAGGGGAGTGATTCGAGGGGAGCTTATTACTTGCACTGCAGTGCTTCAAAGAACCAGTAAGCTGCAACAAGTGCGGTTGGAGACAGGGTTTTGGTGCTGGAATCAGTCAAACAGGGCATGGAGGGATCTTAAAAAAGTGAAATCCATGCTGGAAATACACTTGGCCAATAAATCTGCTCAAGCCCTCTCATATGCTGAGCAGTTTTATTATGCAAATAGCAACAAAGCGAACCGGCTGTAGGTGTACAAGCTTTAGAAAAAGCATTCACGCATCAACATCTGAGGGACCTGGATGGGTCTTTGAAGGTCTTGGAGGAGAATACGTTGAATGCAATGCTAGAACACCTCAATCAGGAGCGATATGCAAACAAACTACATGGCCACCATCCGACCCACACCATCCCGAAAGGCTTGCTTTATCGGCTCACGCTGCCCATCTACCCTGAGGAGATAGCATCAGCAATCAAGTCCCTGAAACACACAGCTCTGGGACACAGCAGCTGCACAGCCCGATTCTATGAAACGTATGTCCACGCCTTAACTCCTAATCTCACTGTTCTCTTCTTCAACTCCTTCCTGGTCACATGGCACATATTGCCATCCATGGAAGAGTCTCTGACAGTGCTCATACTCAAGACGGCGAAAGACCTGGAGGATTGCGGCTCTTATAGATGACACTGATGAACAACGATGCAAAAATCTTCTCTAAGATTCGGCCATTGCGACTGTCTGGGGTCATGCAACACTTGGTCCACCCTGATCAAATGGGGTTCATCGCGGGCCATTCCACCCATGTTAATATCAGGCGTATTCTAAACCTCATTGAGTGTGCCTCCAGGACACGAGTGTAGTTGGTTGTTGGTTCACTGGATGCCCATAAAGTGTTAGATTTTCTAGACTCGGGCTATGTAACTAAGTTTCTCACCCACTACTGGTTTGGCCCGAACTTTGAAAAATGGGTCTTGGCAAATTATCAGCAACCCACCACATCACTTAGAATCAATGGCCTTCAATGTCCTCACGGGTCAGCTTAGCCGCCCTGAGCGTAATTGTGCACCCCTATCATACCCATCATGAGCCGTTTCAGTGGGTATACTTTAAGAATCTTACAGCTGCCTGATAGACTCCAACAACAGCCAGGCAGTAACTTCTCCGACGTTCATGTCTTTCTGTGATGAAGTTCTAATAACATTGCTTCTGCTTTCGACTCGATTTGCATAACTGACCCTGTGGCCGTGCCAGAAAGTGTTGCAGACTATATATGTAACTTGAACATCTCTGTAACTTACATGATTTAACCTGCAGCCACATCTTGCATATGTAATTTGCCTGCAACCTACCTGACTTGACCCACAGCCTTGTGCTGCAATGTAATTTGCCTGTAACCAACCTGATTTGACCTACAGCCTCGTGTTGCATATGTTATTTGCCTGTAACCTACCTGATCTGACCTACAGCCCTGTGCTCCATATGTAATTTGCTTGTAACCTACCTAATTTGACCTACAACCTTGTGCTGCATATGTAATTTGCCTGTAATTTACCAGACCTGACCCACAGTCTTGTGCTGCATATGTAATTTGCCTGCAACCTACCTATTCTGACCCACAGCCTTGTGCTGAATATGTAATTTTATGTAATTTCTGCAACCTGCTATCTCAAGTAACCAATGGAACCGATTTCTTAAGAAAAAAGCACCTAGATGCCTATGGGTTATGTGCACTATACAAATGTTAAAATAAATCAATAAAGATCCTCAAAATAAGAAATCTAGTGGGCACCTGGCAGATCTGCCCTTTGTCGCCTCTAATTTCTGTGCTATCAATGTAGCCATTTGCCACCAGGATCCGGGCCAACCATCGGATACAGGGTATCCAGATAGGGGGGATACTGCTACAAAATCTCTTTGTACGCAGACGATATGCTGCTTTCCCTCACACAATTGGACCCCTCCCTCGAGACTCTATGGCAAGAGATCTTGATGTTCCATGGAGTATCCAGCTTCAGGGTTAACTAATCGAAATCCAGTGCTATGGGGGTTAAGATCTCACAAATGAAGCTGGAGCTGTTGGCAAAAAAAAGCCCAGTCCCTTGGGACAAGGCCAGCATCACCTACTTAGGGGTCTGTATGCCAATCAAGATTACGCAAGCTTACCAGGTCAACTTTTCACATTTATTTAGGATCCTACTGGATGACTTAGACTGCTGGCACAAGGTACAGATCTCATGGATCGGAAGAATCGATGCGCTCAACATGAATCAAGTCCTGAGGCTCCTCTACCACTGGCTTGCACTGCCTGTAGCAATACCTGAAAAGGACCTGGGAAGACTGAAGAGGGGAATGATGAAGTTTGTTTGGGCCAGGAAGAAACCACAGGTGGCCAAGAGTGTAATGCTCAGGGATATGCCCAGTGGTGGTCTCTGAGTCCCAGATGCCTCCAGGTACTGCCTGGCAGAACAACTTTCCTTCTCCTTCATGTGGCAAGAGACTGACAAACTGCCCAAGCGGAGGCACGTTGAAGAAGTCTGGACTTCAGCCCCCCTTCCCGCTATGCCCCAACTCAAACTGACACAACGGGCCCCTGATGTAGGCTCCTCTGGCTTCCACTAGGAACTCCATTTGTTGTTGGAAGAGGAAAGTCTGCAATGGCGCATCAGCATTTCCCTGGGCCCCTTCACCCTGGTTTGGAACAATCCAGAGTTCATACCGGGTTCCAAATCGACAGGGTTCCTCAGATGGCGGGAGGGATGCTTATTCCAGCTGAAAGCAAGGCCAAATTTCAAATCCCTGAAGAAGAGAGATTCAGGTACGGTCAGCTTCAGCATTGGGTGCCACACCAGAAAATGGGAACTCAAGGGGGAAGGCTGCTTAATACACTAGAGCTAACCTTGACCGCCACAGTACTAGGGGTAAAATGTCAGCCCTCTACAAACTGCTGGACAGATCGGAGCCCTCCAAGAATGAGAGCTACATGTCCAAGTGGGAAAGAGACCTGGGTAGGGAGCTGGGTGCGGAGGAGTGGAACCGGATCTGGGCCCGCACATTTGGAAGCTCCTGGTGCATCACAGACAGGGAGGGGCCAACAAAAGTGTGCTACAGATGGTATATTAGACCAGAAATCTTTCACAAAAACAACCCCTTGCTGTCCCCACTATTCTGGAGGGGATGCACAACAACAGGCTCACTCTTCCACCTGCTGTGATCCTGTGGGAAATTAACCCGATTCTGGATGGAGGTAGTGGCACAAATTAAACATATAACTGGACTGACAATCCCCTGTGGTCCAGGGATAGTGTTGGAAGGTATCCCCTGACAGGCACCATGGCAGAACCCATTACGCAGCTCCTCAAGGCGGCAAAGATTACCAAAGCACGCCTATGGAAGTACCTGTAGGGGCCCACGATTACAATGTGGTGGGTACAATGCTGGGACACAGCGGTAGGGGAATAAATCACAGCTGTGCGCCACGAAAGCCTGGGGAAATTCCACAGCATGTGGTAAGATATAGGCTACAGGTCGGAAGTAGAAGGTATCAGTTGGGTTTTTAACCACCTACAGTAGCAATTATTGGAGATGGCTCAGGTGAAATAGTATGTGGGTTTGTGGGCTGACCACACGATCAATTGGTAGATGCAAATCTTTTCCTTTGAAAGTTAAAGGGATCTCTGTCTCAAGTGAACCTGGAGCATTAGGAAGAAATGTTATTGTGTATGCACCACTGTTGCACTTGCATCAGATAACAGAGAATCGAGTTTGTGAAGTTCTCACACAGGAACTTCGGCCTTTAATAAGTCCACGTGGCACCTGTCATACAGTGAAAGTGCTGACACAGGTAGAGAAGACCACATCCTTATTCAATCACTCCCTTCAGCCTACTGCCCCCTCTCTTTCCCTCACATTACTTCTTTACTACAGAGTCGGCTCAAGTTCCACCTCCAACATAACCCGGCTCAGGTGTGATTCTAAACCCCACAACAACATTACAGAGTTGAGCAGCGGCAGGAGAAGGAGGCAAAGGAAGAGGAGGCAGACATTGGGCCCCACAATCTGAGGTGCAAGAGGGAAAAGACTTGACATCACCTCAGCATAAAAGAGAGCAACCGACAGAGGATAAACAAGAAACATTTCATGAATGTGACATCTGATTTCCTTGGAAACAGAAAAGAGTGAAGGACATGACAAAGACTATGCGCTGCCTCCTGATTCAAGATCCAGACTCAAATACTGCTTCTTTGATACTACCACAGAGAGACAATGCAACAGAACCAGAGTGTGCAGGCCATGAGGAATCCATGCAATTGTCAAGCCCAAGCACTGTGCACAGGAAGCACACTTCCAGCACTAGACATGGACCAGTGTACAGTTAATTCGAAAAATGGTCTGGAAAAGCACATGCTAGTAGTAGAAAAGGTTTTCAGTTAGTCACATCAACAGCACTACCTCCTCAGTCAACAGCATACCTTGCAGCATTCACTTCAAAGTACACCAGACAAATCTCAAGAAGGACGGTTAGAGGTTAGAGTTTGCCTCAGCCTTCAAAGGAAATTGGGTGTATGGAGTTATTTATGGAGTTATTTATTATAATTTAGTATGTATAATAAGCACACCTCTTTTAACCTGTCAAAAATATATTTTGGAAGAGAAGTTAGGAACTAATTGGAGCACTTCTTGCATTGGGCCCACATAAAATGGCATCATAGACATTCTTGGCAAAAAGAAAAGGTGACAAGGCAGACACCCAACCGTCGACCGCAGGTAATAGCACATTTGCACCAACATCCCACACCATTAGAGCAGAAAGTCTTGTTGATTCAAACAATTGCACAAGCCCTGTTGGCATATCATTTTTCCTGCACACCGACAACTAATTTTCACCTCAATTTGTCATCCAACATTTGCAAGGGCTTTTGAGCATGTTACAAAATATCACAAAAGACAACCTTGGTGTAATGTTGGCAATAGGTTTACAACCCTACTTCTTTGTTGAAAATTGTGACTTCAGACAGCGGATTGGCCTAGTTGAGCCCTTCTGGAAAATTCTGAGTCTGGACTGCTCTAGTGAAACAACATGTTATGGAAGTAGTGGAAATGGCACAGGATCCCTGTGAGGGTATCGAAGTCCACTTGACAATGGACATGTGGGCAGGGCTCAAGGCACATATTTCACGGCCATCACCGTACAGTGGGGGATCTTCCCCTCTACTTCCTAACAGCAGAGCACTGTACAGCAGCCACAGAATGTGATGCATCTTTACACCTGCTTGTGTATTGAAAGGGTTGAAAGCAAGTCCTACCATGGGGTGAATCTCTGGAAGAAAGTAAAGGAGGGGTTGCCGCATTGGCTCAGTCCCCGTTGTTTGCACGTGGGCTTTGGGGCAGCTGACAATAGGTGTAATGGTGAAGCTGCCCTCAAGATCAGCAAAACCATGCATTTGCCTTGATTTGCCCATGTTCTCCATCATCTGTTGACCTGCCTCGTAAGCCATTTCCCGTGAGAGGTTGAAAAGGTTAACTGTGGCCCAGATGAACCGTGCCCACTTTATCCAATACCAAAGTGAACAACATATGATATTCCACCACCTTCCTTACAACCGGCTTATAACCGTAATGCTGAGACCTGTGATAGCCAGTGCGGTCATCTGGAGCATGCCTCTCTAATACTTACACAGTGGCATCCTTTTGAAGTGACCACCCTGTGGGTAACCGTACATCACTCAGTGATGTGCAGCCTCTGTTGAGTCTGTAAATTAGAACTCTCCAACATGATATATGAACTTGAAATGTCTCGTGATGTAGGAACAGAGAAATGAGCAAATTTGCTGTGTTAAAAACTTTCACTGGATCCATGCATTGTTGGGATGAAGATGAATATGAAGTACCTCCTGGCATAATTTCTTGGACGAAAGTTTAAAGTCAAGCAACTTTCAAATAGCATATGTCTGTCGATGAGAAAAATGCAGGGGGTTGCCATTCACAAGAAGACATGCTATCTATGTGTCCGGGTGCACCAAAGAGGCATTTAAAAGCATGGCTGGACCAAGATGAAAGAGCCAAAGGTGAGAGATCATCAACTCCACCAGTACAAAGAAAATGATTGGAAACTGCACCCTTATTCTCCAAAACGTCTAACACTCATTCAGGGCACCACAACCTGCATTGGGAAATTGTAGGAGGCAGTTGGAAAGCCCCCCAGCCCCACCTAGTGTGGCTTGCTGGGCTCCCTCAGAGAAATCTGAGGCCCCCTGCAGACCAGGCAGTTAATGTCTTTGCTCTCAACACACATATCAATGCTGAATCACTGCAATTCCTGCCTGGAAAGCAAATTAGTGTGGCCCTCTGTACTTGTTCAATAATCTTTGGAAAGCCTAAACGGAACCCCGTCTAGGGTGCAGTGTGAATGAGCTTTTGGTGCTTCTCAGGTTATTGTCTCAGACTACAGGAGACGCCTCTTATGCCTCCCATGGGAAAGTGCTTACTTTCATAAAAATGAACAAACATCTTAACTCAAAAGACTATGGCAGGATAAACATCAGGAAATGACTTGGAAGACCACACAAAAGACTGTTCAGATGATGACATCGTGTTCAAACTAGATAGAGTTATTTTGATGGGGGAGAACCAGAAAAGGGTGGTGACATTGACTTTAACAGTAGTGGGGGGTAATCAAATATCCATGATCATGCAATGTGGGAATTACATAGTGGAGTCGACCAAAGTTTGCTTTTACGTACTCTTGGGTCCTGTCCATGATAATTTGCTAATAAGTAAATCTTGGCGTGCACTCGTAGCAAGTACTTGTGTAAGTACCAACTTGGCCGCTGGACTCTCTGCTCCTGCTCCTGTTGGATTTCGGACTTTGAACATCACTACAACGGAGCCTTACAACTTTAACATGGGATTGGAAAGTGACTGGAAGTAAGAGAAACAGAGACTCGAACTCGAACTCTTTACTGCGTGTTTCACAGTGTTTCAACGCAGTGCCAACATATTGTTTTCTATTTTCCTAGGTCCTGCTTTTTTTTCAAATCAGTAGCTACCTTTCCTTTATCTACGAGGCTGCTCACGCAGCGGCGTGTGCGCACTTGTAGCAAGTACTTGTATAAGTAACCGCTTGGCCGCTTAGCCGAGAGGCCAGTAGCACGACTTGCTTTTTGTTTTGAATTGTTTCTTGACATATTTGTTACTGTGGCTTGTACTGTGGTGTGGTGTAATTAGCCTCTATACCTTATATCCATCTATATGAATAGTCGATGCAGAGTGTATACATTAAAATCAGACATGCCGCTCATGACAGGTGATCCAAATGGCGGTGAAGGTGCGTACGTCACATAAATCAATAACTTTAACACCCGCCCCTTTACTAAATGCATCATATCATTGGTCACTTCAAATTGCAACATTTTGTCAAAATCTAACATTAACACACGCCACGAAATTATAATTTAGAGAAACAACATGTCTCTCGCCCGGTGGCAGCTGTTAATAGTATCCGTCTTCCGACAGCTGCTTCATATTGTGGTGCATTAACTACATCGGCACCGCATCAGTTGTCGGACGATACCATGTTACAATCCCCAGTGTTATTATCTGTCCCCCTGTCTGCAGATCTTTCAGTGAGATCGCGCTCATCCTCTGTCTCCAGCCATGAGGACCCAGACATATCTATGTATGCCAGCCAATGCAAATCCCGCATTTCTATTTACAGCAACCAAACTGGTCGGCAAAGTAGGTGCTCAATGGACTCATCCTTTCACCCTCACTCTATTTCTTTTGTTCATCCAACTATGCGTCGCATTACTCCTCAATCAGCAGAAGAAAATATCAATGCGAACAACTCACTCATCCATATGACATTATCAGCCATTAATACTACGCTACTGAGTCTTTTCAAATTATTTGAAAAACTTGACGTTAAAGTGTCCAAACAATCGTCCCAGATGGATCAACTGTCAACATGGCTTTTAAATGTACAGTCCACTTTACCATTGCAGATCGTTAAGGATATAGTGGCAGATGTTGGGTTGCCGGCCAGTGAAATGCAGAGTCCTCTTCACTCTTCTGTGCCTGGCACATTGTCAGCACCAGCAGCAGTTTTGCCCGCTTTTGTAGAGGTCATTCGACCAATTGGAGATCTTACAGTAGAAACCATTATGGCTCCTATGAATGAGTGTGACTGACACCCCCAAGCAGTCAGGTGGAGCTTGTGTGAGCCTAGTGAGCCCTGTCCCTGATACTGACAGGGGAAAAAACTTGGAGACCCAAAAAAAAATAACATGCAAGAAAGGACTAAAAAGTCAAAAAAGGTCTTTGTGGTGTAGGAAAAAAAGTAAAGAACTCTCTTCCCTCAAGACACACCAAAAATTCTTCGAATTCCTTTTTTAAAGCGTTGACCTTACCAAAGATAACGGTTGACACTTCCAGAAACCAAATCCTCCAAACTCCTGCCAGTGTAGAAAACCGACTTATTCCACCCCCAAATGTGGAGATTGACAAAGAAAGTGATGTTATTAAATCACCATTATTTTACGCCCCACTGAATGACTTATGACGAGAAATAAGACAAGATGAACAAGCTCGAGCTATAACAAACATACCTCAGAAGGTAAAATCCACGAAAATGGGCCTTGGGAACCAACAGCAGGGGTTGGATAACTCGCAGAGATCCATCTGAATGAGAAATCTGCAGATGGCAGTGGACACTTATTTGACTGAGCGTCTACCTGGGACCCCTATTTATTGTGTTCACGAACCATGTGCTGCGTCACAGAAAGAACACCCTGGCTCGATCTCGGATGGAAAACAAGGACGTTTAGCTGCCAATATGACTTTTCAATTTCAAGCCTCAAATGTTCAGTTGCTACAAAGAGACAATACCAAGTCTATGCATCAGAATAGGTTGTTTGGCCATCAACCTTTGGCCACTAAATCAGTGAGTGTTTCTCAACATACTACTTCATACCAATCGGAGTGTCAATCTCTAATATTGAAACGTCGTGAGGGCCACTTTGAAATGTACAATCTAAATGGACAAAGTGTACTTAATGTATTTGGGGATTTAGTTGAATTAGAGGACATTACGTCTTGTGACATTGAACAGGTGGAATATATTTCTGATTCCGTCTGTTCGATTGTCAGATTGTGGATTCCCTCTGGTGTTGTTTTAAATGCAATTTGGCAGTCGAAAATGAAATTGTTTGAAATTAGGTTTTTGATAGCCCAGGATCCAGATCGACTTGCCCTCAGAGCTGAACATAATAATCCACAAACAAATATATGCCTAGGAGCCCATGCAGACTGTCGGCCTGTGCTCCCCTGGTTCCATCGGCTTAACCATTAACTCGAACACAACCAGTATTGTTTAGAGTTGCCAGTTGGAATACCAGAGGGCACTCCCACCTGCAAACATCCAATAAAAACGTTCCATATAAGTTTGATATAAAAGACCTTCAAGAGAAGTGGCTTACTCAAACGCCTACATGGGATAACTATGAAATCATCTTACTCCATGCAAGTACTGGTAACAGGGGTAGACCTTCTCCGGGACTTTTAGTAGGCGTAAACATGAGTCAAGGTTTTTCTATTGCACAGTGGGACTCTGTTAGTTCCTTTATCCAATTGGTCAAAATTGTGTGCCCTCAGCATGTCATTGGGCCTCATTACGACTCAGGCGGTAAGGGGTTTACGGCGGCGTAAACAGCGCCGACCCTTACCGCCTGATTACGAGGTCCCTTAGCGCCATGGAGGTTTTAACACCTGCTTTTAGCAGGTGTTAAAATCCATGGCGCTAAGGGACCTTGATGTTAATTACGCCACCGTAATTTACGGTGGCGTAATTAACGCCTTCCCCACTCCCATTATGCCCTATGGGGCAAAATGGGAATGGGGAAGGGAAAATGGGAAAATGGGGATTTACCGCCCCGCCAAGGTTGGAATGGGGCGGTAAATCCGCCAACCACCATGGCGTAAACATAGTTTACGCCATGGTGGTAAAGTCACGGCCCATGCGGTAACTTACCGCCTGGGTCGTAATGAGGCCCATTGCCTTTGTAAACATTTATCGTAACCCGGGTGGTTTAGTGGATGAGGCCTTTTACTCAGGCTTAGCAAGATCACTTGATCAAATCACCATGTACCCAGATGTAACAGATACCGTGGTGGTTGGTGATCTAATTCTTGATTGCTTCTCATCAAAACTGAAAAGCAAATATAAAGATGCAACTAGGTGGCTCAACTTTATAAGAGACAGGAATCTTTATTTGTTAAATGCAGGGCAGGTAGATGTCCCTGTGCATTACACCTGGCAGCGTGACTCGACCGTTAATATCAATGATTACATGCATGTGGATCAGAATGTGTCCACTAAAGTATCCTCTTTTTAAGTCATCCCACAGATGCGTATACAGTGGTACTCACCCATGGTTGAGCATCACTGGTTGCCTCAACATTTGTCAGCTAATCAAGCAAAAATGTGACTTTGATGGACTCAATCAAAATGAGCGGAACTGAAGCAGATAATTAATTACAACAAAAATTCAAAAACCCTACTACGTTATACAGTCTTCCTTGAACCATTTAAAGATACAATGATGGGTACTGGTAGAGGCAAAGGGAATCATTTACATGCGTTAGATCCCGAAATTAAAGAAAGAAAAGCAACTTAACGTAGGGAAAGAAGAATCATACTAGCCTCTACAGAATCTTCTATTGGACAGGCATTGAAGTCTGCTAAATGCAAATACCAGAATTGGCTGCGTGGGCATAGAGCCCTTACCTATCAAACGGATAGTGAGCAAATGCTCAAAGCCTTTGCCAGTAAAAAACTCGTCAGAAAGGTGGGCGCTTCTCAATTCACACGTTCATCAGCGACAAGCTGAGATACAAACAAGTTGTGTTCAAGAACATCAATTGGTGACCCACTTTACCTCTCTTTATGCGGATGTGGAGTTTAAACCCGCATCCTACGTGCAAACATCTACGACAAGGTGGACAACTGATTGTTCCATAGAAATCATCGAAGATTTTATTAAGCAACTGAGCTTCTAGAGCAGCAGGTCCTGATGGTCTGCATAATGCACTGCTTAAAGCTGATTCGCAGTATTGTGCCATAATCTTATTTAAAATCTTCGAACAAATTTTAAGGATGCGAATCATTGCTTATACTTGGAAAATGTCCATCATTGTTCCAATTTATAAGGGAGATCACTCCAGTCCACAAAACTACCGGCCCATAGCGTTATTAGATGTGCCGGGCAAACTATTTGCTAAAATTATCTTGTGTGACTTCAATGCCTGGACGATGGTCGATAATTTGCGAGATCCACAGAAAACAGGATTTGTTGCTGGGATAGGGACACATATTAACCTCTTTTGCCTAAATGCCATCAAGCATCAATGCCAAATAACTAAACAATCTGTTTACTTTCCTTTCGTGGACTTACACACAGCCTTTGATTCCAACTCATGTGTCCTTTTAATGTCTAAATTAAAAAGAGACAACTGCCCGCCAACGATTTGTGATATCATTCATGCATTTCATTATGAAACATCTATATGGATCCGGCTTACATTAGATGGCTTGTTATCAGCACCAATTTTAACAGCTAGGGGCCTCAAACAAGGGTGTCTGCTTGCATCTGTTATCTTTCATTATTTTATGCAAGACGTCAAACAGACATTTGCGAATATACTTTCTGACTCTGCGATTCTCAATGGTAAGCCAATCTCAAATCTAATGTATGCAGATTACATAGTGCTCATATCAAAGACACCAATAGGTCTTCAAAAACTAGTTATGACCTTTAACTAATACATTGATAAAAAACAGCCAAAAATCAATACAACAAAACCCAGATTGTGACCTATTCAGCCTCTAAAATTGGTCGCAAATCATATAGATGGTCTATTAACAAGACCACATTAGAAATTGTTAAAAAATACACATACCTGGGGATGATCTTTGAGGGCATTAGGAACCCGAAGGGTGATGAAGAGAGTATGCAGCAGAAATTGAATATTGCCATATCGCTAACTAAGATATTGTTGTATTGATATGGCAAGTTTACGCTAAAACCGGCACTGCTACGCCTTGTTTGTTATATGGCATTGAAACACAGCTCATCTGGCAAACTAAGAAATTTGATAGATTAGAGGCAACATTTTGGAGAAGTGTTTTACACCTACCAAACTGTGTTCGGGGACTGTGGCTTCAGTAGGAAATGGGCCTATTTTCACTTCATGCACTATACCATTGGTGTTTATGTGCCATATTTTGTAAATGGCTTATTCCAACCCTTTTGAACAATATGCTGAGTATGGTATCGGCCTATTTGTTCACACCATCTCATGAATTTTTTTCTGCATGGTTGATTGAGGTTTATAACATTCTTGCAAATGCCAATGTATCCATCAAAACACTGATTAATAATGCTGATAAAGCCAAAGAACTGATTTATTGTTGTGACTGGATTGCCACTAGAGACAAATGTTTGGACTATAGACAGAATTGCATTTTGAGATTCTGGCCAAAGAGTGCTAACATTATGGAAAGTTATCTCTTAAAATCTCCCTCACCAGAGATACGGCCAGCCATCCTTAGAGTGTGTTTTGATCTGTGGCCTACTAGACAGATACAGGCAAAACGCAGAATTATACATAGTAGTATAACATGTTGCCGTTTTTGCCTGGATCAAAATTCTGAAGAATCTCTTGAACACCTGATCTCATGTTGCCCAGCTATATCTAGTCTAAGAATGACACACTTTGGGCGGCATTCTAAAACCATTGGACTTTTGGATGATGATCGTGGTTGGTCCTATTTGTTATGTTCAACTGATATTGCAATACAGGTATCAATTGTCAAATTTTTAAAGGCTCTGAATTTAGACAGTAATAGAATCAGGGTATTGTCAAATGATTTAATGATTTAATGTGAAACTGAATTTCTCAAATGTAAATCGGCAAATCATTATTTTAGTGTAATCTTTTTAGGATAGGTATTATAACTCATAGTTTTATTGTTATTCTTTAATTAGTATTAATTGGGGTGAAATGTATTTCTTTTACCAAATGTTTGTTTTAATGTTGTATAAGTCTTCTTTTCTTGGTTGAATTGTATTGTATTATCGTTGTTAAATATATTGAAAAGCTGATTCATTTCAGCTGAGACAATAAAAAAAATAAATAATAATAAGTAAATAAAAGGTGTTAAAATGGTACAAATCACCTGACAGGAATTTTCCACACTTTTGAAACAGTGTAAGTGCTGCCTGTCATTTATGCATGGTAGACATCATTTACAATTGATTCCTTTGTAATCTGCCTTCTTTTATCAGATGAAAAAAACGGTGACTTCCATAGGAATCCCTTGGTTGTATGACAGCATGGAATTTTCATGCTGGGATAAAACCAGGCGGTTGTGTTGGTGGTGTTGGAAAAGCTAGTAGAAATAGTATTTCTGTTCTGTGCCCCAACTATACCTGCAAACCTTTTGAAACCTCCTCTGATCCTAAAAGAATGTCATGAGCTACTCATGCCTTCGGTGTAAGCCTTGCTTTTACACTTCAGAGACTTGGAACATGAGCCCATCTCTCTGGACAGCTACTCTGTTTACCTTTATCCTCAGTCTAACGAGCACAGCCCATCACTGCACTCTCAAATTTGAGGGTGCTACCTTATTTTGTTTGGCTCTGAGCTGAGCCGCATTCTAAGTCATTGTACATCACTTAAAAATGGCACATACATTTTCAAATTATTTGGCACTACTAATCAGGAGAGTCTCCCTCTAAGTCCTAGTACTGTGCTCACATACCAGAGAGTCTGCCACAATTTATTTGGCTCTACCAACCAATGGAGCCATTCTCTAAAATATTTTCGTGCACTCACAGACTAGAGGTCCTGCCTCAATTAATTTGCCCCCAGCAAACAGAAGAGTAACTCTCCAAGTCTTATTAAATTGCTGGCAAACTGGGGGATGTGCGGGGGTGGGGGGGTTCTTCTTCAATTTATCTGGTTCTACCAATCAGTGGAACCATTTTATTACTTCTTTATTGCACTCATTAACTGGAGGCTCAGCACCAATGTAATTGGCTCTACCCACCAGCAAAGCCACTTCTGAATTTTATTTGGATTCTGTGAGTGTTTCATGTCTCCACTTGTACTGCCCTCTTAGGTACGGGTGTGCCAAAGCATGTGCTTTTCTATTGCATCCTCCTCCCCCAAAGGATTAAGCTACCCCTGACTGACAGACAGCAGGCACGTACTGTCTGAGTTGCTCATCACTCTGACTCCCCTCCCAAAAGGGTGCCACACCCTGGACTCTATCACCACAACAGGAGGATGTGCTGCTACATGGGGGATTAGGAAGGTGTTTGTGAGAACCCAAAGATGGGGGTGAGGAGTGATTGCTAGAGTGTGAATAGTGATGACCTGGAGTGTAATCCAACCCTACCTTGTCATCGTAGTCATTGCTAGGGGTGGGTGCCGCAGTTGCTGGGTCGGTGGCATATGATGTGTGCTGTTCGAACACATAATTGTGCTTGTGTGAGTTGCTTCACATAACTTCATGTGTTAGTGGTTGCATCTTATTATGATTTCCTACCTCTGGTAGTCTTACACTCCAGCCAGCTGCAGTATTCCCAAACCCATGATAAAATGTGTGGGGATGTCAAAAATATATGTGACTTATCACTCACACAGTTTACCTAACCGGACCAGCCTTGAGTAAAGTTTTGCCGAATCCAGGTGGGTGGCCCCCATTTCATCAAATCTAGGGTGCGCTAACAGCGGGGCTCATAGATGCTTGGCTCATTATCATTTATGATTGTGCTACAGGAGCACTTCCAGGTGAGGAAGCAGAAGAGGCAGTGTCTGGTGCCCACAATAGAGAAAGAGATATTAAGGAGGTAGAGGAGCAGTTCAGTTTGGTGCAGGGGAATGAGTGTGGTGGGGCATGAGGGTGGTTAACTGGCGGGGTGTGTACCCATATATTTAGACAAGGCAGAGGAGTCTGTCCAGGAACAGGTGTCTATGGGATAGGACAAGCTGGAGATGGGAGTCAAGGATGGTGGGGATGGGAGGCTGCCAAGAACAGGATTAAGGGAGTTGAGCCCCGGATAGCGGATGTGGGAGTGGGACAACAATTTGAAAGAACAATATAAGGTCAAGAGGCATGCTGGGGATGAATCAGGATGCAGTATTCTGCTAGAAGATGTTATGTTATGTTATGTAAACTTGTTAAGCGCCCGTTCACCCAAGGGCATCATGGCGCTGAAAAGGAGAGAGAATAACATCACCTACAGTCAGAACCTAAAGGAGATACGTTTTCAGTGCCTTTCTAAAGGTAAGGTGATTCACAGAGTTTTTCAGAAACAGCAGTAAGCTATTCCATAGCCGGGCCGCGGCAACAGAGAAAGCGCACCCACCCATACATGAGCGTCGAAACAGGGGAACAGCAACCAAGCCAGCAGTAGCAGAACGCAGGGAATGCGTAGGAAGATAGCAGGAAAACTTGTCACAGAGATATTCAGCACCTTGCACATGTACAGCACAGTGTACCAGGCAAAGGGCTGTGAAAACAATGCGCTGGGAAACCGGCAACCAGTGTAAGGAACGTAGCAAGGGGGATGTATGGGCCCAAAAGGGGAGCCAGTAGAGACCCGGGCAGCCATATTTGCAAACCTTGAAGCCGCTGTATAAGGCCCTTAGTTTGTGATAAATACAGAGAATTGCAATATTCTAGGCGACTGAGCACAAAGAAAGCCACTAACGGAGGATTCAAATGAGGAAGTATAAACGGGAGACCCTTCCTCAAAACTCTAACATGAAAGTGCCCTGCTTTGCAGACAGCGGCAACCTGTGACTCCATGGAAAGTGAAGCTGCGACTATTACCGCCAGATTCCTCACCTTATCGGCCGGAACAGGAAGGGGACCCAGAGAGGAAGGCCAGAAAGAAGACACCCAGAGTCAGAGACTGGGGGGAGAACCCACCACCAGCACCTCCATCTTATCTAAAATAGGAGCACCAGGCAGTAGACAAGTTGGGTTTGACTGCTCCCATAAATCACCTTTGCAAAGAAACTCTGAGTTTGCCATCCCCCACTTTGCATGGTCAGGCAATTAGGTATTGGCCCTAATCTCCTCATTCTGTACCATATACTGGGGGATCATCTCTGGATACTACACCTGGTGCTTTGCAGTCTTCTGCAGCACCACTGCATCCTCCCCTCCTGTTTGACTATCATCCTCCAGCACCTCTGTGGCTACCTCTCCCTGGTGCTGCTGGGCTACTACATTGTCCCTAGCAAGTACAAGGTGAATGTACTCGCCTCATTCATCAGGACCTCTTTGAGAGTCCCTGCATCTATCAAAACCTTTTCCTGATTGTTAGCCACATCCTCCCTGCAATGTACCTAGCCAGTTGTATTGACCACCAAGTCTGGCAATGGCCTTCCTCCTCTGACCTAGCTTCGATTCAAAGGACTAGTCTCCTTCTCCGTCTCCTCCTAATTCTGCCCCTGACCATCAAGCACCACCTGCCCATCTTTAATCTGTGTCTCCCCCTTCAGGCTAACTATCTCAACCTGTGTCATGAAGGTGGAGGAGTAGCACAGCGTTTCCTCCTTTCTCCCGGCCATGGGCGTAATTTTATGGGGGACAGGGGTGTTTGTCCCGACCAACTTTCATGGCACACCATTTTGTCCCCATTCATTTGGCTGGGGCACCTTTTCTTCAGATGTTATGCCCCCCCCAACATTTTCAGAAAAGTTACTCCACTGCTCCCGGCATTCCCTAAAAATGAAATGACATATTGACAGAGGTGTCTTTGTGTAAAATACAAGTGACGAAGGTAAACTAAGATAAGAGATTCACGTAACACTTACACAATGGGAAAGGGTTCTCAGAACACCCAAAAAAAGAGAAGGAGGCTGGCTGAACAGCACTGGAGGATTTCTTGTGTTCACACAAAGGATTTTATTAACATAGGAAATGCAAGGTGTGGGGATAAATGTTTTGGCACAAAGAGTAAAAAGGAGTAGGGGAAGTAAACATTGAACTTTGTGGGTTTGTTTCAGATTTATTTGGGTGGGACAAAGAAAAGGGAGCAGAGAAGAGTACAGGAAGCAACTTTTTTGTTTTTGTTTTATATTTTTTTTTATAAGAGACTAAGGGTGAAAAGGGACAATTACAAATGGGAGCTAAAAGTTATGCACAGTCAAAATGACATGACACAGTGATGAAAAAACACCAAATACACCACAAACAGAAAACAATAGTTTAAAAACGGATCCACAAACACTACATAAAATTGATGAACTTCTAACCTTTCCAAAACCTTCCCTAATCGCACCGAAAGCACCCCAAAATCCCTACATTGTGTGTCCTTGTCCTACCCATTTCTAACTTAACAGCAAAACAAAATCCTGAAAGGAAGGGGGAAGCAAGCTATTTCTTTAAAAGTTCCTCAAACCTTTTCATGAATGGCTGGAAAACTCTTTGCTGGAGTGTCAGCATTCCTGATTGAACAACAGGACTTGAGCCCCACCTTGAGTCGCAAGTGAGGCTTTACAAAACCTGTGGGAATTCCACGGGTTAGGTTGACACAGCATGGAATGGCTTGTGCTTACCATGGGGCACATTTTGGGAAGCTACCCGACTTATCAGTGGGTGTCATTTATCCCACAAATTATACATTCTCAGTTTGGAAATATAGGAAGTCATTTTCCTCCCATGAATAAATTGCTCGCAGTGATATTGTATGTTTTAAAAGAGCAGCACACTGGTCTCCTCACTGCATGTTTCATTATTTACACTACAAAGTGCAAAACAAATATGTGAAAAGAAGGCTAGATTACCTGTGCACCTTCCTTTTGCATTTCACGGTGCAGATTGTGAGTAATTGGTGTCTGGCAAGTATGCATGGCAGACAGCATTTTCAATGGATTCCTGTGGAATACGTCTGCTTTTTGGTAATGTAAAAAGCAGGCAGATTCCATAGGAATCCAAAGCATTAGGGCCATATTGAAAAAGTAATGCTGATGTAAATGCTTTCACATTTGTATGAAGATAGGAAGGGAGTGGCAGAAACGGTCATTCTGTCCTATGCCCCCTCTCTGTGACACAAATGAACGAAAATGTGGAGCATAGTATAAATCATGCCTACACATTTTATGCATGCGTTCTACACATTATTTTACTCTATCCCGCCATAAACATCTGCTCCAAAGTGATGCGTGTCTATCACATGTAATCGTAAACATCTTCAGTGGTTCAAGGTCATGTCTTTTTGCTAAGTGTAAAAAAAGTAAGAATCGATGAAAATCAGGCATGTAATTGCTTATAGTAACATTCTGCCTTCACACTACTGCCGGTTTTTCTCTGTCATGTGTTGCCTGCGTCTAGCAGCATCCATTTATGTAGTTGGATCTTTAATTTGAAAGTTTATTAAAACCGCAGGCCTTAAATTGACCAATGACTATATGTCTGCTCTTAAAATCAATGGGCCTTTAGTTAGAAGTGTGAGATATATAAATGGCCCCACTTAGTTGAATCAAAATAGATGCTTTTTGGATGTTCTTTTGACTGGCGGTTGGTATATCTTGCTGCAGTCTTCATTATGTGCCTAGTGCTGTCTAAGTAATGCCAGAGTTTGTGCAATTATCCCCTTCAAATATAGGCTATGTATGCAGTCCAGAGGATGCTGATAGCAGAGTGGCGACATTGTCCGCGTAATTACCACCGATAGCACATAGAACTGCAGCCATGGTAGCTTCCATAAACCCTCTGTATTGCTTGCTGCTATTATGGAAGCTTACCATGCATGTACTGCAACGGGAATTGAGATTCATCATTTCATAGTTTTAAATTAACATACTGTGCACCACAAAAGCCACGTGAAATCAACACATATGTATTCATCATGTAAGATTCTGTATTCCAGAAAGTTCCTCTTTGTCCGTAAGAGATCTGGTTTTGAAGCTTTGAAGTGATTTGGAAAAGTACAGCTACAGTGTGAAATCAAAAAGCAAACGAAACGGCGGATTAACTGAAACAACACGAAATCCAAGCACTTACAATGAAATGACTGATCTAGTGCCCCGATAGAAGATGGAATTATATTACTGGCATTGTACCATGGATTAAAGATGTATTAAAAACCATGAGGTGAAACACGTTGCTTAGAATTTCAAGCGTGGTTATTATCATTCTGAAAATGTGTTGAAGTGAAATGTAAGGCAAATGACTGTAATGGATGACTTTGATATGTGGAACTGTGGGAGACAGTAGTATCATAAAGCAGAAATTATACTTTCATGAAGGCAAATCAATATTTGCCCATAGTATATTCAAGTGACCCTCTGTTTTTCAGATTAATTGTGCTGGCTTGTCCAGGGTGAGATTAAAGCACACAATTTGTACTGCAGAGAAATGTAGTCTTTTTTAGACTATGCTAGAGGAAGGAAAGGCATGCTTGATTTCTTCTTAAAATTCTGTCTTCTAATTTGCAAAAATAAAATATACATTGTAATGCAATATAGTTTTGCCTTGCTCGCGAATGTATCCAATGTTGAAATCCATTTCATACACGATTCAGTGTCAGTGATAACACGGCCTGGGTAACCCCATTATTAAGAAGAGGATAAGGAGCCAGAAAAAACAGAATTCAATGATGGAAATAGACAAAATGCAAGGCAAACCCCAGCTTTATTAACATCCAAAATCCAGATGGGACAGCATAGAAGCATAACATTTCACGGCTCTCAACGAGCTCATCGGAAACAAAGGTTTGAATGTGAGCTTTCGTCATTACCAGCATCATATTGTATCAAAACCTATGAGGTGAGGGGATTGGTTAATAAGGAGATATATATATATATATATATATATATATATATATATATATATACATACACATTCTATAAGGTTTACATTTCTGATTTTTTAATACTTATCTACTGGCCCCTCCAAGGGCACCTCTAAATTCAAAATATTTAGAATACACCATCTCTACAATAAATCATTGTGCGGCTTAAAACATACTGGGTGGCGTAGCATTAGCGATTTCCATTGGTTGGCACTCTACTGACCAACCTTGACCAACTGACAGGTCATCAAGACATGAGCCAGACAGTAGTAGGGGGAGAGAGGTCCGTTGATTGTTTTCCATTTAATTAAAAAACATACTATCCCTCATCTCTAAACCATGAGCCAGGGTGATCGTCTTTGTAGTTGGCCTTGTGTGGCATCTCTTGTCTGGGAATATGCGTAAGGAGTGAGACAGGTGTTCTATCTGTATTTGTTGCTAATTAATATACAGTGTTCTCCAATTATGAGAGGTGGTCTCACATGAGATGAAACCACCTTTGGAATTGTTTCACCCTCCATTTATTGCAATTTTAGCTAATATTAGTATGAGTGTTATTGCTTTCTCTACCACTGGTGACTCTCTTGATCCATTTCGTATGGCGTCTTTGGGCTTTTAAATATTTTGCACCTATCTTACAATGGCCGATTGTCCTCTTCCGAGTTTTAATTAAACAGGGAGTGTTCTTCTGGAATCTTGGGAATCACTATCTCATGCCTTTTCTGTGGTGATGGGACTCTCTCTAATTCTGGTTAACCTTGACCTAAGATACGAGCTACTGTCCGATCTCTGCAGGAATCTGCATTTTGTTATTTCAGGATTTGAAGTTCTCGTGAAACCTTGAGGTCATTCATTTACTTAGATGCGTATTGCAGTTTACTTTTTGGGAAAAGAGGGCTGCCCATTACTGCTACGTTTCTATGTTAACAAGCTTTATTCATGTGTTATTCGTGTTGCATTTGATATACATATTTCTTATGTTAGTATTCTTCATGTCTTTATGGTTTCATTGTCAATATTTTTCATGTGTAAATGCTTATTTGACCTAATGTGTTTTCTTCATGTTGAATGCATATGTGCTTCGTGTCTAGTGTATTTTTTCATTGTGAGTTTGTTTCTTCTCGCCATCTTTATTTTCGATCATGTTCATATTCTGCTGTACCTGTCTGGGATATGGTTGGCATGGCTGCCTTAGTGAGCAATGTTTCTCACCTGTGCGATATTGGTTTGGGGGCAGGTCTGTAGCTATGCATGATATATTCATCAGTCCCTTAACATTCACCCCTCTGGTCGAGACCTCGACCACATTCTCCTACATGCCCTCCCCCGCAAAGTTCTCCTTGGGTATCCATACTTTAGTCACCACCCTCATGGTGCCTGTATGTCTGGCATGTTCGTCCATGCTCCAGGTCAGATAGCAGCATTGCCCATTGGGATCAGAATATACCCAGTGCTCAGTGTAATTGTGAGGGCCCTGAGGACAAATAAACAGTGATAATGGGGGGGCAACAGTGCTTCCCATTGCCTGGGCACCAGGCAAGTCATCTGTTTGAGTACACTCATGCATGTGAGCATTCAGGTTTATTAGTATTGCCATTGCAACTGCTCCTTCGGCAGCCTTTTTGCAACCATGTATTGTTATTCTTAGAATGCAGAAAGCCAGTAGTATCAATACTACTATTGCTATTAACATTTTCAATGCATTAGCCAGGTAGGTATCCATGAGAGCAGATAGCTGAACCAGTCATCATTTTCAGGGTCATCCACCTCCTCCACCATCCTTCTGTGTAATTCTGTTGTGTGGTGGCTATAACCTCTTGTGAGGGTTCCATTTTCACTATCATGTTAGCGTATGTACATGCAGCAAGATGGCCCAATTTCTGCGCACAAATCACCCTCCATGGCAGTTATTAAATTAAGGACATACCTATTCTGGAGAGTCATGAGCCGTAATACTCTCAGAACCTCCTTTATGGCATTAAAGCCCTTCACAGTTGCATATATTGTTTGCACCAATTCCCATCTGGTTATTTTCAACCATTTGGTATTTGTGTTGGCCTGCAACTGGATAGTAAAAAAAGACGTAAAAATTCTGTTTACCTATTGAACAATTTGTGAAGATCTGGTATTTCATCAAAGGCCACTGCTGATTTAGCAGAAAAATAATTTTCTCTTTTACTGCGTTTAAGGGTGAAGGACCTTTTTGTTTCTCAGGCGTTTATTCATTTGTGGGAAGGTTGCAGATTTGTACTTCACTCTGCAGTACTATTAGAGCGGTTTCACTTATAACCACTATGGAGTACACTCCTCCCCAATTTGGAGGGAGATTTATATAGGCTCTTGAAGCACAGGCCCAATAATGGTCCATTAATACTTCCGTGCCTACCTTTATCTCAGGTAAATCACTTTAAAACATCTACTTTTGCTGCACCTGAATTTCTTATGCATAGAGAGGCATTAATCAAAGGGAGTGTATGGAGTGGGCCTGCTTCGTTCTCTACCCACGTTAACATTCTAGTGTTTTTGGTCCATACTTTGAGGCATTCTTTATTCACCTGTGTGGACAACCACTTGTGGTTTCTCTATGAGTACCTCTGTTTTACAACTGATCAGTCTGTCGGTACAGCCTTCTGGGGTAAATATCTGCCCTTCTATTTGTAGCTTGCCCCTTTCCCAACATCCAGCTATTTCTCTTCCTCATTTATCAGCACAATTAAAAGATGTGTGGTCTTTTATCATTTCTCCTCTTCTCTGTCCTCATAATATATACCGTATTACCTTGTGTTGTGTTTTATCATGTCTCATAATTGACACTTCTTTTTATAAAATTATCCGTCCGCAGGGAATCCTCTTTTGTTATCCATGTGGTCCATTATGAAATCTGAGCACTTTACAAACTCCCCACCTTGGGAATACCTCACATACGAGGAACTTTGCAGCACATGTGGTGTCTGGATGTGTGCATGGACCTGCTTCAATCCATCAGGAAAAGGGGCATACGACAACTAGGCTGTACCCATTACAAATTTGGAGCATATCTATGTAATCGATATGCAAATGCTGAAATAGTCCAGTAGGACAGGGTATTGCTCCTCTCACTGTTCATAAAGTAGGTCCAGCTGTGAATTGTTGACATGTCAGACAGTTGAAAATGAAATTTGCGACATGTTCTGTCAAGTTTGGGACAAACCAGTCCTCCAAAATCAATACTGCAAGGCATTCTCTCGATGTGTGTGCTGGATGGTGCATTTGGCCTTCTGCTACTTTGAGCAGACCTAAAGGCATAACTGGTTTCCCGTAGCTGTCCTGCTGCCACATTTCATCTGTGGGGGACAATGAACACCCCCTTCATTTCCATAATTCTTGCTCTTCTGGTGTAATTCAGTAATCTGTGCTATGGATAGTATATTAAAACCCTCTTTCATTGCCATGTTGTGTGGAATCTACACCTCTGGTGTGCACTGCACACTTCACCATGGCGATGGCCCAGGGGAGTTGGAGTGCATCTATGAGCCCGTCCAATCCAATCGCGGTGCATGCTGCACTGGTGTGCCGTCTGCGTGGAGGAAGCTGCGCCTCTTCCAATGTGACTATCCTGCGTGCACTGTTGAAGTCACGTACATGGAGTCAGAATGCACCATTACAGCTTCGAAATTCATGCACCTTGGGTGCCAAAATGAGCGCTACCAATTCTGATGCTTCTGCAGAGAAATGCACTGGCAATCTCGTACTTGTCACTGTCTCAAAGCTGTCATTCAGTTCTGCTTTCACCACTGCTGTCCGAGTGTACCTTTTTCCTGTGCCCAGGTCTATTGATGATGACCCATCAATGAAAAGAATTGCCCCCCTCCTAGGGCATTTTATTTAACATGTGGTATCTATATTTAGTTTACTTAGTGTTATCGTGCACACTGTCTCCTTCCTGCACTGGTTCTGCTATGAATCTGGCTGGGTTCACTATTCTGCATCTAACAATTTTGATCAATGGGTTTGATATAATCACCTCATAGTCGGAGGCTCTCTTTGTGGCCAATGTGCTTTCAGGCTTTTCAAGGATAGCAAACAAGGCATGCTCAACATATAATGTTATTGTGCAGGTCATTGTTATGCTGGTGGATTTCTTGATCATGAACGCTGCTGCCACCAACAATTGTTCACATGGGTAAAGGCCGCTCATTACCAGATCTATGATCCCACTGTAAAATGCTAGTGGCTTGTGCACCATGGTAGTTTTTTGTGCAAGGACAGCCATCATCACTACTCCATTTCAATGAAAAAATAGAAAGAATTCTTCATTATAATCAGGGATCCCTTAAACTGATGCTGTACTGATTGCTAGCTTCAGTTTGTCAAAGGCATCTATCATCTCGCCTGTCCAAAATATGTCATTGTTTTCTTTCTGTGCCTCTTTCAGTCCCTTTAAAAGTGGCCTTACATACACCTTTAAAGATGGCCGCCCGCAACCTTTCACCGACCGCCAGTGCTTAACTGAGCCCAGCAGAGTGTGCTGAGCACCAATTGGCTATTGATCTGATCTTAGCCACTTATCGTGAGCCGGTAGGCGAAGCCGGCCCACTCCTACCAAGGCCATGGGAAACAAGGCCAATACCTGTCCTAGCCTGTCCTCAGTCTTCCTTGTCGTTCGCCCAGAACCTCTGCCCTTTTTCTGGTCGACTACCCCTGTGACCATCAGCACCGTGTACTGAGCCCTCACCGAGACTAACTGACACTGACTCTTTGATACAAACATGTCGCCATAAGTTTAGCAATTCTATTATTGATTACCTGCGCTACACTGCCTTGTTTTACCCATGCTCCAGTATCTACCTGTGCTATCTATTAGTATATTAGTAGAATCTATGCTCCAGTAGAGTTTAGGTTTGCTCTGTACCTTATGCTTGTCCTCATATCCGTTCATTAGAAAGAACTGTAAAGGTGTAACTTATTGTCTGTGAGCCACAATATTGCCCACCATGATTGTAGCTCGAGCAGAGCGCAATGCCTCTCTATTATAATCGGCACCTGGCCTACTACTGCCTCCCACCTAGCCTATCCGAGTAAGGTTTCTCATCATAATATTCACTGTAACCTAATTGCATATTATGCCTACGTTGTATACATGTGATGAAACTGTATTTTGTTGAACATTTGGCAAACCGCATTTAGCCCCTCTGCTAGAACTGCCTCCCAGTATTCTGCTAGCCAAACTGTATGACTTGCCTACTGTGCTGAAACTGCTGTATCCTGTAGTACATTTGGCAAAACCGCATCTAGCCCCCCTGCTAGAACTGCTTTTCTGCACTCACACAGCTGAACTATATGATATGCCTATGTTGCTCTGTCCTAGGCCACATCTGTCATTTTGAGTGTACCTTTGGTCGCTTATAGTCCACATTTGCCCTCTTGACTGTGCCTCTTGCTGTTCATAGGCCACATTTTACCATGCTCCTTACCAGGCTTACTTACCACTGTGAACATATGCGTGTTAGCACATTGTATTTCCCACTACGATCTGTGACTACAGCACTTGACTCTGACTTTTGCCTAGCCTATTGCCTAGACTATTGACTAGCCCAGTAGCGAAGTTAGAACCTCTGAATAGTTGTTTTAGCCTTATCCTAGTCCACTGTGCCCTAATTGAGTGACCACCTACTGTGCCAGCCTTAGGATCCTGTGCTCTCAACCCACTTATCTATACAACACATTATATAGTACTATATCCTCAACTCTAGCAGAATGCATTTTAACACAACCCTATTAACATATGCCCCACTGCTGTTATTACAGTTTATACTGGCAACTATGGACCAATTTAAACATGCACCCTGCCATACTTTCCACAGAAACTCTAGGCTTTGCACTAGACTCTCCACCCTCTATGAACCGCAGTTACCTAGCAACGCCTATTTGAACCGCTGTACCATACCCAAAAACCAGACTAGGAGCTCAACGCAACCTAAACCACAATTACCTGCTAGCACCTTAATGAAAGAACCCATCCCGATTACTTCTAAGACCAACTGTCTACCTAAAACAACCTCCATAACAGGAGCCCTGATCAATGCTAGATCAGTCGTGGCCCACGCCACTGAAATAGCCAACCTCCTTACCTTAGATAGCCTTGACCTCCTAGTAGTCACAGAAACCTGGCTACATGACACAGCAGGTCCAGCCCTCTCCCTAGCAATACCCAAAGAGTACCAACTACTAAGACTAGACCGCCTGAACGCCAGAGGTGGTGGCTTAGCCATCATCGCCAAATCCAACCTGAATGTAAGGTTAACAACACTGCCCACCTTAAAATCCTGTGAACTCCTGCCTGTTAAATTACTGATATCCCCATGCCAAACCCTAACTATATCAGGGCTCTTAGGCCTTTTCGAAGAGGAATTATCCAGCCTCTAAGCGGGCAACACAAAAAAGTAATCCCAGACAATGATTCTTGGAGACCTTAACCTAGGTCTTAATGACCCAAATGACAAACAAGCGCAAGCCATCGCTGCCATGCTTGAAGGTCATGGCCTCACTGAAAAAGTCCTCACCCCCACCCACGACAAAGGGAGAATACTAGACTGGGTAGCCACTTCTAAAATTACACCCCAGCCTTGGACTGACCACTTCCTCATCACTTTCTACTTAACACTTAACAAGATGCCCAGAATTGAAAAAAACAATGGCACCATCTGTTCCTACTAGGTCCAGAAAAAACATCACACCAGACAATATCCTACGCCTACTCCTCCCAACCATCAATGCCTTGCCATTTGATTCTGACCCAGACACCATGGTTAAAATATACAACAACACCATGGCCATAGCATGCAAGTCTTCTCCACCTTAGACTCTGCAGACCCTATCCAGACAACATATGGAGTCCCACAGGGCTCTTGTGTCTCGCCAACGATGTATAATATCTTTACCAAACCTCTATTCGACAAATTGGACAGACTGGGTGTCATCTACACAAATTATGCAGACGACACCCAGATCCTCATCCCCCTTTCGTGCAATTTCACTATGAATACAACTTTAGTAAACAAAATTTAAACCCTCATTCAGGCATGGATGGCAACCCATGGCCTCTGCCTGAATGATGAAAAAACAGAGATCCTCATTCTAGGCTCACCCAACAACCTAAAAAAAATTGATTCCAACTACAGCTCCTTCAATATCGATGGCAATATAATCCCTGTCGCCAAAGAGGTGAAAACCCTCGGTTTCTATTTGGACTCTTTGTCCGTAAGGAAACAAGTGAACTCCCTGGCCTTATCCACAGCCTATACCGGTAAACTTATTAAAGCATGCAGACCCTTCCTCTCACCAGCTAGCTGCATTATCCTAGCCAATGCACTAATCCTCTCAAAACTGGATTACTGCAATGCACTTTATGCAGGCACAAATTAATACATCATCAATAAACTTCAAACCCTACAAAACAACGTGCTCAGAACGGCCCTGAACCTCCCAGCTAGAGAGCACATCTCGAATGTGCGGAGAAAATACAACTGGCTAAAAATTAGCGATAGGATCACCTTCAAAATTGTCACACTAACATTCAAATGTCTGAACAATACAGCCCCCCCATACCTTAGGGATAGAATAATAAGAAAAACCACTGCACGACCAACCAGAACAGCCAACTCTTTCTGCCAAACCCCTAGATTCCGACTAAAAAAAACAGGAGGTAATAGCTTCCCTGTGCAAGCTGCCCAGTACTGGAACGCCCTACCAATTGAACTAAGAAGGGACCAGCCCTACAACTGCTTCAGGCACCATACCCGCACCTGGCTTCAACGCAACAACCTCTGAAACCGGTGACCCTGAGCATTGTGATCTGATGACACACATACCCCTCCACTCTTACATGTAAAATGTACATAATGTATTTACTGTATATAATTTGTTACCTTTCCACCCTTACATGTATAGAATGTACATAATGTAATTACTGTATACAATTTATGTTACCTATAACCTGTAATATGCAACCTGTAGCCAAGTTCTAAGCATTCTTGTTATTCTGTGCGCCCAGCTACCCAAGGGTTTTCTGGCGCCCTATAAATAAACAAACAAACAAACAAACAAACAAACAAACAAACAAACAAACAAACAAACAAACACACATATGTGCTGTAGTCAGAGACCCATGCCCTACAATAATTACAGAGGTCTAAGAATTGCTGTAATCCTTATACTTTGTCTGGTCTGGGTGTCTTCATGATTGCTTCTGCTCTTTCAGGTGTTACTCCTTCCTGTGATATGAGCTGACCTGTGAATAGGACGTCTTCCTGGCAATATTGCATTTTCTCTTTGTCAACCTTGTACGCTTTCTGTGCCAACACTGTCATCAACTGTATTGAGTCTCTCCTGCACCCTTCTTCTGTCTCGCTAGACGCCAAGATATCATCTACATATTGTATCACTGCACTGTCAAGTTGGATGTTTCCCAAGTTCATCTGAAGCACTCGGTTGAGGTAAACAAGTATGTTTTAATTTAATCCTGCGATAGGTAAACAAGGTCAAATATTGAGTCTCTTTATGAGAGAGATTGAAAAGAAAGCATTCTTTAAGTCAATCACTGTAAAATATTTAGTTTTGGATGAAATGTTACACAATATTGTAGCTGAGTTCGGAACAATATTGCTCAGTGGGTGTGAGTCCTGGAAAAATCTCCATGACCCCGCTGTCGCTTTATTCACTGGGTACACAGCTGTGTTACATGTGGATTCTGATGGCACCACTATCCCTTGTGGCATTAAGGCAGCAATGGTGTCATAAATGCATTTGTTTGCTCTCATTGACATTGGCTATTGTCTAACTGTCTGTAAAATAGCTCTTTGCTTCAATTACATTTGGACTGTCCCCAATCCCTTTAATAGGACAGCATCATATGGACTGCTGGTCCACAATATGCTTGGTGGCTGTCCCAAATCTTCCTGGCAAAGGATGGTACTTTTCTTACCAGTGCCATTCTCTGAGGTATTTCTCTGTTTTCAACTTTTAACTGATATATAAGGTGTGTATTAAACATCACTTCATCATCTAAGACATTGGGCCTCATTACACGGACGGCGGTAAGGGTTAACGGTCACCGTTAATGGTACCGGTGACCGTTAATCCTTACCGCCTTACTATGAGGTCCCTTGGCGGGTTGGAGAATTTAACGCCTGCTTTTTGCAGGCGTTAAAAACCAACCCGCAAAGGGACCAGGGAGCTAATTACGGTACCAATTAGCACCTTCCCCATTATGCCCTATGGGGCAAAAATGGGAATGGGCAAGGGCAATGGGGGAAGGGGGAATTACCGCCCCACCGACCTTGGAATAGGGCGGTAATTCCTCTTTCCACCAAGGCGGTGCCGGTATTTTACTGGCATGGACCAAGGTGCTAATAGAACCTTGGTCCACCGCCATCCGTGTAAAGAAGCCCATTGTCTGTAAACAAATCTTCATCTGTTAGGTTAGTCAGTCAATCTGTGTCCTTCGACAAGAACGATCACTTTTTTCCAGTTTATTCCTTCCTCATCAACTCTGTGCACAATGACAGTCTTCCCTTACTATTGCTGCTTTCAGTTCTATTATAATCACCTGCCCTTCCTCCTCGCCCATGGGTACTTCTGGTCTGAACAGAAATACTGTGGGTAAACATAGTAGTCTGTCCCATATTCTTGGAAGCCATGCTAATAAAATATGTACCCTATAAAGGAATACTTCCAAGACTAATGGTACGCCCCTTTGTACTTTCTGACCATAGAATGCTGTTATGAATTCTTGTACATTTACATAATGAATCCCTGGGGTGGAACATATTATCGCCTTGTCGTGTTTCATTTGCTCATCATATCTCTCACTAATATGTTGCCCAGTGTCTTACAGGAGTACAATAGAGACATGGACATGCCAAGTTGCCCAATAGTGATAGGTAAAGAGTCTGTAAAAGGAACCGTAGTTGTCGACCCAGAAAACCCTTGTGCGTTCATGGCAATACCTGACATTGGGAATTTCCCTTCTCTAACACAATATCAAGTCGCCCCCATATCTACAAGTGAGGAAAATGTCCTATGGTTACTCCGACTCTTGGTTCCTATTATGGGTCAGGTGTAACTGATAGGATGGAGCACATCAAGTCTTACTGTGGGTTGTCCTATTGCAGATATAAGCCCAGTCCTGTGCGGCTTCCTCCCACTACTGTCACACCCCGTGTGCTGGGTATGGATATCTGTGGTAATATGCTTGCGTTCCATTGCACCACTACATTCTGTTGTGGTGTTGCTTGCGTCTGCATCAGTACCTGCTATGTCTGTACTGGGGCTTGCTTCACTTCTATTGGTGCTTGTTGAATGTGGGCCAGCATACCTTACTGTGTGGGTTGCATTTGTGGTGCTTGTATCTGATACTGTGTGTGATTTAGGGCATACTATTCAGGTGGCTCTGCGCTATATGTTGGGGGATATGTGTTCCAACCTCTTGGATAGACTGCTGGCTCATTCTGTTACATCCCCCTCCTGCTTCTACATGCGCATGAAATGTGTCCCATCTTACCACATGTCCAACATTGCTGTATCTATCCTCCAAATCTAGGTTGCCCTCCATTAAATCTTCCTTCCTTTGGAGCCTGAAATCTGAACCATCTTCATCTGGACGCACCCCGTACCCTCATGAATAATAATTATACTCTCCCCTTCCTGCAAAATTCCCATTAGCTGTTGGTTGTACATTATGTGCTCCTTGTGTAGTAAACCCTTCTGCTCCACTTGTCAATACTGCCCATTCCACAGAGAACTTCTAAAAAAGAATCCCAAGTAACCTTGCTTCCTCCATCTTCCCATCCACAACTTTCTTTCTGTCTTTCTCTTATTTTAACCAACAATGATGATCAATTGTCAGTAGAATCTCCGCCTATGACTTCACTTCCATCCACACAATCCTTTTCAATTGCCTTTGCACCGCCTTGGACAGCCCCTTGAAAAATACATGATAAACAATAGTGATGCTTTTGTCCCACGGTTCTCTCATTTCTAACCACCATTTTTCCTGACACTCTTGAATGCGAGCAGTCGTATCTTCATTGTCACACATTTTAGTAGTCATAATTACACTCATATCTGACGAATCTGGGTACTGAACCCTAAGTGCTCTCGATACGTAAGCTCGACAATTATTAACAGGTGCTCCATCATGATTGGTGTTCTGTGCTGTCACTCCAGGATAGATAATCTGTTTCCAAATGTCATCTACCCGCTCCCCTAATATGGCAGCAAGCAGGATGTTTATGTCACCCATGGCTAGAGGTATTCCTGCTGTCATTCTTTCTAATCCATGTATCCATTTACCTGACCCAGATGTTAGTGATGGCAGCTTAAAGGCTTAGGGCTACCAGCTGGCAACAACTTGTGTATGTCTTTAGCTTAAAAAGTAAAACCCTGGAATCAATGAGGGAAATTGACAAAAAGCAAGGCAAAGCCCAGCTTTATTAAGATCCAAAATACAGCACATACAGCATACAAGCATAAAATCTCACAGCTTTTAATGTGAACTTTCATCATTACTAGCGTCATACTGTATCAGAACCAACGAGGTGAGAGTATTGGTTAATAGGATAGCTATATACACATTCTATAAGGGTTACACTTTTGATTGGTTAATACCTATCTGGTGGCTCTTTCTGGAGCCACCTCTAAATTGATAATATTAAAAATACATCATCTCTACAATAAAGCATTGGTTGGCTCAATACATACTGGTCGGCATCACATAAGGGATTTCCATTGGTTGGCACTCTACTGACCAAGCTTGAGCAACTGACAGGTTGTCAAGACTTGAACCTGACATTAGTAGAAGGAGAGAGGTCTGCAGACTGTTTTCTTTCAATTAAAAAAGAAACCATCTCTCATCTCTGGGCCATGAGCTAGGGTGATCGCCTTTGTAATTGGCCTTGTGTGAGGTCTCATGTCTGGGAATATGCATAAGGAGTGTGGCACTTGTTCTATCTGTATCTGTTGTTAATGAATAGACAATGTTCTCCAATTATGGGTTGCCTGTGATGAGACCGTGTTTGGAATTATTTCACCCATGCATTTATTGGTATGTTGGCTAATATTAGTGCAAGTGTTATTGTTTTCTCTACCACTGGGAGCTCTTTTGATCCATTCCTTATGGAGTCTTTGGGCTTTTAATTTATTCTGCACCTAGTTTACAATGGCTGGTTGTCCTCTTCCAGGATTTCATTAAACTGGGAGTATTCTTTTGAAGTCTTGGGAATCACTATCTCATGTCTTTTTTGTGGCGCTTGGACCCTCCCTAATTTCTGAGTACCCTGACTTAATCTATGAGCTACTGTCTGAGCTCTGCAAGAATCTACATTTTTTTATTTGAGTGTTTTGAATTCTCATGAAACCTTGAGGCCTTTCATCTACTTAGAGGCTTGATACAGCTTACATTTTAGAAAATATGGCTGCCCATTACTGCTGCGTTTCCATGTTGATAAGCTATATTCATGTGTTAGTCATGTTGTATTTGGTATGCATATTGCTTATTTTAGTATTCTTCATGTCTTTATGGTCTCAATGTTAATATTCTTCATGTATAAATGCATATTTGACCTAATGTGTTTTCTTCATGGTGAATGCATATGTGCTTTGTGTTTAGTGGATGCACTTGTATTGTTTCACTGTAAGTTAATTTATTCTCACCAGCTTTAGTTTAGATCATGTTCATATTCTGCTGTACCTGTCTGGGATATGGGTGGTATAGCTACCTTTGTGAGTAACGTTTCTCACCTGTTTGATATTGAGTTAGGGCAGGGATTTAGCTCTGCATGTCACATTCATCTGTCCCTCAACATCAGTAACAGCAATATTTTTTAAGAAATGCACAGCAAACCTCTTATTATAGACCAGTTATAATTTCCAGATTGCTCACATGTGCAATATGCTACATGCAACACAATCACACCCTAATTATCTGACTTGTTCTCAACCTTCCTAAATTTACTCTTCCTTTGCTCAAATTAATGACAGATATGGCAATTACAGTCAGAGTAAGATAGTATAGAGAGAAAAAAGTGGACCCAAGTAGAGAGAGAACATCAAAGATAGTTTACCAGCCCTAGAAACCGAATACCTCTGATCACCTATGGCCAACACCAATGAAGAACAGAAAATCATGGAGATGAGAGAGTAAACAGAAGAGTCAAGTGATCAACATTGTTGAACAAATAGATGATAGTTTGTAATGGTGTGCAGAGAGTAAAAACTAACAACACAGAGTCAGGCAGTTGCAGTACAGTGAAAAGGGCAGAAACCAGAATGATAAAGAGGAAAAACAGAATGGTGGCAAATATGGGTTGAGACTTGAGTGTAGAACACATGTTCCAGGACTCCATGCCTAGATCACTTTAAAGATGGGCAACATCAACTACAACACACTGATGAGCACAACACCATCATATGTGGCCGAGAACCTTATCATGCTAGGAGGGCAAGAAAACACAAGGAGCCAAGAAATCTCCAGATTGGAATCCAAGAAGTGCACAATGTTATGTAACATAATGTCTATTTTTATACTGTGCACGACAGTAGCATAGAGGTCTTAAAGGACCAAGCCATGTCCTTGAAAAGGTACATTGTGACTTCTCTCATATAGACCATGCCGTGTGAGGTGAAATTGAAAGCTGGCCAAGGAGAGCATGATAGGGGAAGAGTGGGAAATGTCAGGTGAGAACACACTTTTCATGTGTTTCATAGGCAATGAATGACCAGGTTGTAGAGATAGGAAAGCTAGGAGGAACTACAGGTTGTTTTAAACAAGGCTGTCTTTTGGTCTGTGACTCTGGTGGGAGCAAGGTCCTGGACTGGGCTGCCTGGAAGTGCTTGAGACCTGCATGTTGCTTTATGGGAATGGAATGGTAATGGTAGTGTGGGCTGATGGAATCCTCTTGGCCTTAGGCTGCCTTTCTCAACCTGAGCTGCAGTTACAACATTCTGTTAATAGAGGGGTGCATGGTAATCTTAGTTTCAGAAGCACTGTAGAGTCTGCTTTTGCGGGTATACAATGGGCAATTTGGTGTTTTACCTGAACTAAGTGTAGCAAAAGTGTATATTTGAACTATTCTGGTGGTGTGGAGTGCTACATGACACCTTCCTTCTGTTTCACGGCCTTTGTCAGCCTTCACCAAAGCAACATGACATTACAAAAATTACATAATAAAATAGTGAACCTAAAGTATAGCACTCAAAGGCCCCTCAGCTTCAAATTGACATGATACAGATGATTCTGGTCAATTTTCCAGTCTTCCCAAACTTTTCTTGTAGTCCAAATAACCCTCTAAGTGCATGAATTTCTTGGAGAGCTTTGCAGAGGTGTGGTTTTCCTGTCAGAGAATCAAAGCACAAATGATAACATAAAATGTCATCAACCCTGAAGTGAGGGATTTCAGAGGTTCAGAAAGAGAGAGGGATGTGTGAGTGGCTACAGGGGGGACTTGGCAAGATTAAAATGAATAAAGTGCTCCTGTGAATGCTATCCATGTAAAACGGACCATTAAACTGTGAAGTAAGATATCTCACTAACTTAAATACACGCTGCGAAGCTATGAGTGTACCCTGCATGCTATGGATTTGTATCTAGATAGGGAGAACTCATTTAATTCGTTTCATGCCGATAACAAATGTTCTGTTGAAGTAGGTAGTTGTGAAATTTCATGGCAGATCTGCAGGTGGGGGAAAAGAGAATTACATGTTAGACATGCATGGATGTAGATGTAATTTCCATTTAATTGTATTTATTAAAATGTCATCCGGTTTAAAAGTTAATATACCACATACAATGAATGTCAGATAGCTTTGCCAAAAAGCCTAAAAAGAAGTTATATGAATGTTTACAAGTAGAATTAATAGTTCATTTAAAAAGGGCAAGTGTATGTTTGTCAGTTTGTTCAAAATTAAGAATACAATAAATCTAACCCATTCATCTGCAGTTTAATTAATGCCAGGCACGGTGAGAAAATAGGACTTTCAGTCCCAAGGTAATTGCCACAGAGCTAACACAATCTCTCTTCTGGCAACACCCCATGCCAAGTTCCTTCTCTAGACCAGGCCAGTAATATATCAAAGTTACATATTGGAAAGAAGAGTATCATAAATGTGTTATGACACCAGCAAACTCAGTGGAACTCTGAAATTGTCTACTTGTAAGAAAGGATTAAAACAGTTTTATTTTGTTAAACCTCTGCCGGTTATTTTCTGCACTTAAAACAGATAGCCTATTTCTTACAGTTACTGTGCTCAAATCCTTTGAATAAAGGTTATCAGCAGACAAGAAATCGCACAAAAGGTTTATTCGCAAAGATTTATTGTCTGCTGTAAGTAACAGAAAATCCAAATCTGTAAGTATACTGTAATTCTTAAGCACTTCATATAATATAAACCACAAAGAAGTATTCTTAGCATGACACTTTGTTCAATGTTTGTTACAAAAGCTGCTCTCAATCTTAAAGAGATACTCATAGAGCAAAGTTCTTGTCTCAACCCTTCTATAACTATTGATTATCTAAGTTGTAACCATGTATTAGAGCTAGGAAATCAGTTTTTTATACAATTTCTTGATTTATAAAATAAATCATACCATGAATAAGGGAAGGAATAATCTTCATCTCATACAATTTTTATTAACAGTATGGAAGATTTCAAAGAATATCTTTCCACAAACTTGAGTAACTTATTCACAATAAACAAAGCCATTGTTTTGGGCTTTTTTATACCATGCCGGAGTCGAACCTCTAAGCATGGGTTTGGATATTAAAAACTTGCTGCTCAGCACATTGTCCATGAGTTATCCTCCCAAAGATTTAAAATGATCTTTAAACGTATGTTAATTGTCTAGTGTAAAAACTAATGGGCTGATTCATGGAATTATTTGCGCCGAAAAACAGTTATTTATGCGCCATTCTGGCCACAAATCCCCATTTGTTAAACAGGGATTTGCGGGCAGAATGGCGCACAAATCCCCGTTTTTTGGCACAAATAATTCCATGAATCAGCCCCTAAGTATTTATAAGGTTTTCCAAAATTGATCTTTGAATTATATTAAATTTAGTGACCATAAAATTTACATTTTGAGGACTTCCATTTAAATACCATAATTCTTGTTTTGTTTTCATTGATTGACAAAGTCAAGGTTTTTAAATATTCATAAAAGGCTAACAAGGTCTTCTGTAAACCTTCTGGCATCAGGTCACAAATAACCATGTCATTTGAATACAATAGAAAATATATCTTAGTTTTTCCAATAGTTGAAGGGTTTAGGCCAAGGCATAAAATAAGCAGTGTTGTATAGCAGTTTGCTATGCAATTCTGCAGGTTTGCTTATAAACCTGTGTAGCAAAAATAGCTCTTTAAGTTGCCCTGTACAATGGCTCACCCTGCATTCTTCTCTTGCCCTCAGGCCTCTCTCCACCCTTTTTTTGACTCTGTTCACTGCAGTAATTACCTCCTCCACTCTTAAGTGCCAAAGGTCTGTGTGGGAATGCTATTCAAGAATACTTTTTCTTCAAATAATTGCAAGTATGAAGTAATCAGGATGACACTGTTGATTAAGCAAACTATATCCTGTCTGGCAAAGACCAATATGTGTTAACATTATATTTTTTCAAAGACAGTCATGCAATTCCATTCCTTACATAATGTATAATTGCAGTATTACTACTGTAAAACACTGCAGTGTCTCCATGCTTTAAAGTAAAGTTTAGGTTAGTATATCTAAATCTCAGTGTCAACTAGATTTAATTTTAAGAAAAAATGCACTTGTGCCTGCACTTCTTTGCGTCAAATGCGATGAGTAACAAAATCACAAAAGCCGTTATTTTTGAAGAAAAATATTTCTAGTTTATTTATTTTGTCTTTTAGCCCCTCTTGGATGACACGTGTTTCGGCGCATATCCTGCACCTTTTTCAAATCCGGGCTATTTGTGTACATAGAAACGAAAACAGAACAAAATGCAATAATAAATATAGTTCATGTATAGCACCTTGCTTGGTTTTTTGATACATTGTGAAAGTGGTGACTTCATTTGTGTTTTAAATCATATACCCACAATTTCCAAAATAATATTGACACCTACACATTACACCTCGTGCATTTTACTATATGTGAATCAAACTAAAAATCTTCTTTCTATGTTGCAGAACTGGGGAGGAGGGGCGGGGATTTGAGGTTCTCACATCCTTTGTAACTTGCTATGATCTTTAAGTTATTATGAGATATAACTGTACATCCTCCTCTTTAGGGAACACCACCAAATAACATCTTTTTAGTTACTCAATGATACCGTGTTGTGCCATCTCCTACCCTTTCATATGGTGTTGCGGTTCCTCCACTGGTAAATCGCTTTCTTTTCTTATCAAGTAACTTGAAATTCATGGTTCAATCCCATCTATGCAAAGAGTATACATATGACATTATCAGTATGTGTTTATTTCTACTTTAAAACACACACGAGTTTTAGCCTACTGTGCCAATGCCTTTTATTTTGCATTTTTTTAAAAAGGGAATCATCTCGTCCTAAACCCCTGTATTTATAATACATCCATAATCATAAGGCTTCATTCTGTATGCTCACATAGTGTTAATTATAATTTAAATGCGGTGCTTCTAGGGCCAGTGAAAAGCTGCCTGCAGCTATTTCAGGAGAGCGTTGCCTCCCCATTGTTGACACCCGTGTCCGGTTTTTGCGCACTTACACATTTGCCTTTTAACCGCCTTCTTGTTAATCCAAATGCAGGCTTATCTAATTAGCATGATTCAAAACGTGCTTACAGCCTAGGGTGGCCTTCCCACCTACTTTTAGGGCTTACCTGCAAATTCTGATGCTCATGCCTCATGCAAGACTTCAAAAATAAGATAATAAAATGGTCAAGATACATTGATGATGTATTAACCATTTGGAATGGAACATCAGAAGAATTAGAATCCCTATTACATCAAGTGAATGAGAACCAATTTGGTTTAGAGTTTATTGGACAAAGTAGTAGGTCAGAAATAAACTTTTTAGATCTAACCATCTATGTATCCAACAACCAACTATACACAAAAACATACAGGAAGGAAACGGAGGTGAACTCCACACTTTTGCCACCATCAACCGGTAATTTTGAACATTCCTAAAGGAGAGTTTATTCGTGCAAAACGAAATTGCACCGAACCATCGAATTTTGAGAAAGAATGTCAATTACTATCAGACCGGTTTACAGTCAGAGGGTACCCTCGAAAATCAATTGCAAACGCCCAGAAAAAAGCTAGAAATATGAGCAGACAATCAACATTCTCTCAGAGAACCAAAGAGGTACAAACAGACAACAAGATTCAATTCATTACCACGTACTCAGCAAACAACAAAGAAATTATGAGAGTTCTAAAAAAGAATTGGTACCTATTGAAGCTAGATCCACACATATGCGAGTATATTCTTGATTATCCGATGATAGTGTACAAAAGAGCAAAAACCTTGAAAATGATGCTAAATCCATCAATGCTGCCAGAGAAGGAAGAAACAAGACCACAGACATGGCTTCACCAACCTCAGTTAGGTTTCAGGAAATGTGGCTGTTGCACAATGTGACACTATGCGGCACCGGATTCAGATCTGTTCACAAACCAAGATGGGGTGAAAACTCGGATCAAAGAGCAAATAAACTGCAGATCTAAATATATCATTTATGCAATAATATGTGTGTGCAATTTGATATATATCGAGAGTACCATTCTGGAGCTAAGGACTAGAATCAGGGAACACATCTCTGCTATTGGAAGCCAAGATAAGAACTTCCCATTGTCCCATCATTGGCAAAACCATCACCAATTACAAAACAAAAAATACATCAGATTTGTGGGGCTGAAAAGAATAAAAATGGTCAAACAAGGAGGTGAACAAGAATTACACTTGCGGCAGGAAGAAGTCAGACTCATTTGCCGTTTCAAAACAGTGGAAAAGGGACTGAATTCGGATAATGAAATGGTTCACTTTCTTTGACAAGAGAAAGTATAAATGTTTTCAGACATGCACATGTACCAAGACGAAGATATGTAAAACTATTACTGTACAATATGATTTCCATTCATGTTCACAAATGTAAATTTTCTCATTATTGATATACATCTGTTAGGATGTTTGCAAATACTGTTAAAAAGCCTAACTCTTACAAACAGTTTCAAGAAAAATAAACCATCGGAACAAAGTTTATAGATGGCTCTCACAGTGAGGCAGAATATATAATAATTTTTTGGCTAGGTCCTGGTTCATCTAGAGGTCATAGCTGTTGAATTATATGCAAAAGTACACACATCGAAATACAACTAAAAGAAATAAACTTTAAATCAGTAAGGCAACTACCATAACCATAATCCTTCACACTCAGTGAGTGTTCGCACGGAATTAGGTTATTTGCAGGATAACAAGTATATTTATAAAATAGAACATCCACGGGTGTAAACGAATGTAATCCAATAAGTCACCATTTATATTATAAGTACGACTTTCGGTAAGCACAACAAATTTAAAAATACATTTACTACGAAAGGTCAGAAGAAGGAAAGGGGTAATTTTAACCTGCCACATAGAAAAACAGGTATCCCAAAATATGGCCGCCAAAGAGGGAGCGAGGAAAGTGAGGACAGACTAAGGGGAAAGAGATCTATAATAACAATTGGCGAACCTCGGGTAAAATGGAACCCGACACGTGAGGCATGAGCATCAGAATTTGCAGGTAAGCCCTAAAAGTAGGTGGGAAGCCCACCTTAGGCTGTAAGCACGTTTTGAATCATGCTATGTAGATAAGCCTGCATTTGGATTAACAAGAAGGCGGTTAAACGGCAAATGTGTAAGCACGCGAAAACCGGACACGGGTATCAACAATGGGGAGGCGACGCTCTCCTGAAATAGCTGCAGGCAGCTTTTCACTGGCCCTAGAAGCACCGCATTTAAATTATAATTAACACTATGTGAGCATACAGAACAAAGCCTTATGATTATGGATGTATTATAAATACAGGGGTTTAGGACGAGATGATTCCCTTTTTAAAAAAATGCAAAATAAAAGACATTGGCACAGTAGGCTAGAACGCGTGTGTGTTTTAAAGTAGATATAAACGCATACTGATAATGTCATATGTATACTCTTTGCATAGGTGGGATTGAACCCATGAATTTCAAGTTACTTGATAAGAAAAGAAAGCGATTTACTAGTGGAGGAACCACAACACCATATGAAAGGGTAAGAGATGGCACAACATGGTATCATTGAGTAACTAAAAATATGTTATTTGGTGGTGCTCTCTAAAGAGGAGGATGTACAGCTATATCTCATAATAACTTAAAGATCATAGCAAGTTACAAAAGACGTGGGAACCTCAAATCCTCACCCCTCCTCCCCAGTTCTGCAACATAGACAGAAGATTTTTAGTTTGATTCACATATAGTAAACTGCATGAGGTGTAATGTGTAGGTGTCAATATTATTTTGGAAATTGTGGGTATATGATTTAAAACACAAATGAAGTCACCACTTTCACAATGTATCAAATAACCAAGCAAGGTGCTATACATGAACTATATTTATTATTGCATTTTGTTCTGTTTTCGTTTCTATGTACACAAATAGCCCGGATTTGAAAAAGGCGCAGAATATGCGCCGAAACACGTGTCATCTAAGAGAGGTTAAAAGACAAAATAAATGAACTAGAAATATTTTTCTTCAAAATTAACGGCTTTTGTGATTTTGTTACTCATCGCATTTGGCGCAAAGAAGTGCAGGCACAAGTGCATTTTTTCTCATAGTTTACAGACGGAGTAGAGGAACTCAGTGTCTCTGTGGTGGCCTACACTCATGCAACAAACAAATAACTAACGGAAAAAGAAGGTCAATATACAAAGAAGGAACGGTAATTTTAAAGAGTAAACAAAAATAGGTTGCGAAGGTACAAACAACGATATCTTTACAAAAAAGTTCCTCAAGGTCAGTAGATTTAATTTTTATTGGGTAAGATGTATCATATAGATGAGTGAACACTTTTGAAAATGTACATGATTACACAGGCGAATGAATACATTTGATGGCAAACCTAGTTCTGTGACCTACTGGTTGCATACATCTGCAACTGGTGCTCAACCCACAAGCTGAACCCATACTCCTGTACGTTCTATCTTACTACCCTGTTTCTTTATACCAGCTACTCTGAAAATGAGATGGCCACAAAGTACAACTTTCCTCCTAGTTTGTTCAGGTCTCTGCCTGCTACGCCATCTACTAGACAAAACTAACTAGATATGTACGCAAAGTAGCGATCAATGGTTCCATGCAGTCTGTACATCTACAGATCTGCTGCAGTACCATCCACCATATTTAGCCTCCAGAGCTCACTTTGCTCTATGATAATCTTGTATAATAGCACAAACATGAGGGGTGGCCAAACTGTTTTCAGAGACTTTTTATCGTATCTATGTGTGTCTATTAATGGAGCTAACCTTTTACAGACACTCAACCAGGGCACGCAAAGTCTACTCACCCACTCGCATAGTCATGGAGATTTTTTGAAGGGCGAGTACCATTTGCCGGGGGCGTTTGACACTTTTAGATAATATTTACTTTGTTTGCAGTAAATGGCAAATACGTTTCTCTGTGCATGGCTGCCTTCTGGGTGGCAGCAGAGTGCCAAACATAAAGTGGGTTTTTGGTGAGTTGCACCATTTAACAGAAAGCGCATTTACATTTTTTGTCATCTGTGTCGAGTTCATTTCTCTTAGGCCAAGTAGGAAAAATAAGTTACTAGACCTGCAGGTCTTGCAGAATTTTAAAGAGTTTGCAAAACCTGACACTTTTTCAGTAATGTCTTACTTCGGCAGTACAAAAGCATGCTGTATTGTTGCTTGTTTTATGTCTTGGGTACAAACAACTTCTGGTGACGTTAAAAATATTAGTATACTATTGCTAATCAAATGTATTTGTTTGCTAATCAAGAAAATGTAAATGAGCAAACTCTGCTAATCAGTATTTGAAAACTAATTTATGCCTTGCAAACAATTTATATTACTAAAAATAATTTTCATATCCATTGTCTATAAATTAATATTTCAAGCTTTATAGGGTACCAGAACCAGAGATTCCAATTTGTGACAAAATATTTTTGTGAAAAAAAATCTATAAATGTAACAACGGTCAAGAACTTATGACATTTACCAATTTATTCCACAATAAAGTGTGATCAACTTTATAAAACGCATTGAATAAGTCTATTGAACCACAATATAAAGGTGTCATTCTTATAATCTCCATACTAGTGAATTACATTTGGAATACTAGATACAATGCAATGGTTGCGTTCTAATGACATATGACCTACTTCGGTCCCATCAGCATTGTATGTATCTGTATAGACTTATTCCAATGTATAATCCTACTTGTCTCTCATTATCTTCGCTCATGCAATTGTAACTTCTTCTCTGTGTAACTCTATAGTATGTAACAAGTTTCAAGTATTCATATACCATGTTGCGCCCAGTTACCTACAGGTTCAGTGCACCCTACAAATCAATAAACAAACAAACAAACAATATTGGGGTAGAAACATGCTTTTTGATTAAGCAGAATAACATTTTCTTTGTTTACCCAGTCTTGTAAAATTGACAACACATGTTTAGATTGCATGAATGTTCAGTAAAAAGCTCAAAACCTCCCTCCTCAAGGAATGGCTCCTCCCTAACACCTAGATCCACACACATGGCACTCTCGGCCCTGCCTTAGACACAGTGATCTGCTCCCCAATGTCTCCTCCCCTGGTTGCTTGTAGATCCCTTGCTGACAATTGCCCACCATATCCCTCCCTCGTTAGCTCCCACCTCCCTTCTTCTCCACTTCCCTCACTGTGTTATTTCCCCTATAATTGTAAATGGCTCTGTTGCTTCCCGAAGCTATGTCTGAGCTCACTAAATACCATAATAATAATAATAATAATAATAAAATAATAATAATAATAATAATAATATAAGAAGCTAGGTCTGAACTCACTAAATACCCTAATAATAATAATAATAATAATAATAATAATAATAATAATAATAATAATAATAACAATAATATATACAATCTGTAGGCCTGAATCCTGCAGGGCTAATGTGGTTGTAATTAAATATATCTAAGGAATATCTATTTACTTTTTAATTGTTCATTTTAATTTAAATAATTTTATTGAAAATATTGAATACATCAATTAAAAATGGTCCCCTAATTTAGCATACTAGAGAAGTCAATGAATACAGCCGCTTGTCTACAGAAATGAAAAAGCAACAAGCCTGATGTTTGCTAATGTTTTAGACAAAATGTGCATTCAATATACGATATCCAACATATTTTGCATATTCACACAAATATGCATACATAGAAAAACAACTATGTTTGGCTATTATAAGCAAAGTACATTAAATTACATAGGCACACACATTTACATTCATGTTTCCAAAAATGAATTAAAAACAATCTCAAATAGCGAATTATATCTATCTCAAACCTATCTCCTCCTGAGTTCAAATGTTGAAGCTGTTCTCAGAATAAAATGTAAAACAAACAATGTACTTAGTTTTATCTGAAATCATAAGCAAGTACCGGGATCAGATAATTATGCTTACATTATACCATAGTTCTCAAATTCTCAGGATGGTTTAAATCTAAAGTGTTGGATGCTATCTAAGACAATCTATTAGTTTAGCTTGGGCCAATACATTATCTGAGATCTTTTATGATTTTGAATTTGTTGCAAAGAATTGGAAAGGCTTGGGCTTCTCAGTAGTTCTGTTGCTTTGGAATGCTGGAATGGCAGAGTCTGACCCTCTCACTATTTTCAGGGAATCAAGTTAACCCTCACAATACCACGTGTGTTTATTAAAGAATAGATTTTGATTACATTATTGACTTTGGCAGACACCAATCCAAAGGCCTGTTATAGAGCAAAGAGAATATTGAAAACTATTGAAAAAGAGCAGATGTGGTAGACCTGGCCACAAAGATAAATAGTAAAGAATGTATAGGTTATGTTGTGTAAATATTGTAGGGCCTATCCCCATGCTTGTTTTACCAGGAAATACATGCTCATTAAATTTAATTGTATGCCGACTTTTGAAATCATGGGTGCTCGTATTGGTATCTGCCATGAGCAGAGGTTTTGCAGACTATGTGGGGAAACACATATGGAAAGCATGAGTCATTTATTTGCACACTTTTGAATTTTATTAGGGAACATTTTATTAAATATTGGAAGGATGGTTTTAGATTTTGTAATCGGGAGTTTGGAACTGGTTTATGGATGGGGAGGATCTTAACATTATGTATTATGCTGTTAAATAGTGTACATATATGTATTGGAAATGTTGATTGATTGATTGATTTATTTATTTATAGAGCGCTTTACACCAAGGCGCTGTACAATGGAACAACAAGATACAAAATAACAACAAAAAAACTTAACAATGGGAGCAAAAGTTACATCTTGAATCATTCAACAAAACAGTGCAAAGAGCAATTAACTGAGTGGGAAAAGGTGGGGGAGTAGGAGATGGATAGGGTGAGGGAAAATGCAAGGGAGAGAGAGAGGAGTAGGAGAGGGGGAGAGGAATCAGATGAAGGAAAAGAAGGGGGGGGGGAAGTGGAGAGGGCAAGGAGGAGAATGGAGGAGGAGGGATTTAAGGGAAGTGCGAAATGAGGTGAAGGTCGTGGTAGAGCGGATTGTGAGAGGGAGCGAGTTCCAGTGCAGAGGTGCAAGGAGTTGGAAGGAGCGGAAACGGGAGGATGCGCAGGGGGGATGGAGGTACAGTGAGAAGGAAATGGTCAGTGGAACGAAGGGAGCGGGAGGGGGAGTAGAAGGAGAGAAGGGAGGAGAGATAAGGAGGAGCAAGACCATGGAGGGATTTGAAGACAAGGCAGAGAAAGTAAAATTTTAGCTGTAAGTGGAAAGGTAGCCAGCCAAGGTGAGAGAGCAAGGAAGAGATGGAGTCATAGGAGGTAAGGAGACAAAGGGTACGAACAGCAGAGTGGTATATGGATTTAAGAGGGCAAGCTGAGATGCGGGAAGTCCAAAGATTAGACAAGAGCAGTAGAAGAGGAGGGAAAAGATGAGAGAGGAAATTTAGGAGTTTGGTGGCGTGGAATGTGAGGGAAGGACGGATTTTGCGAATATTATAGAGGTGGTATCGGCAGGTGGGGAGATGAGTGAAATGTGTTGTGAGAAGGTGAGAGAGGAGTCGAAAAGAATGCCTAGATTATGAGCTTGAGGGGAGATAGGGAGATTGGAGGGAGGAAGTGAATGAAAGTGGGCAGGGAGGGATGGGGAAGAGAATTAGAGGGGAAGAAAAGGACTTCGGTTTTATCGGTGTTAAGAGAGAGAAAGCGGGAGGACATCCAGTTTTTGATAGCGGCGAGGCAGGAGGAGAGCTTAAGGTGGAGGTCAGGCGAGAAGGAGGGGAAAGAGAGAAAGAGTTGAGTATCGTCAGCATAGAAGTGGTGGGAAATGCCAAACGAGGAGATGACAGGGGCAAAGAGGGAGGTGTAAAGAGAGAAAAGGAAAGGACCAAGTACAGAGCCTTGAGGAACACCGTAGCTAAGAGGAAAGGAAGGAGAAGTCTGGCCTCCCCATGATACAACAAAGGAACGGGAGGAGAGGTAGGAGGATAGCCATTTTAGAACAGGGCCTTTAAATCCGAAGAGTATGAAGCAGGAGTGGATGATCGACAGTGTCAAAAATGTTGTTTGAACTAGTTTCATGACATGGATTTGCCTTTTTTGTAATGTATGGTGTTAAGGAATTCACTGTCTTGATTGTGGAATGTGTATAATGTCATTATTGAACTATATGTACAATAACATAAAATACATTTCTCATTTCAATTTGAGGTGAGGTGTCTAAAGCTTCTAGAGAACTTTTAATTATAAATCACAAAGTACACACTTCACTGCTGTCCCTTTTGCAATGGCATAACATGTAGACAGTGTTCACAAAATACATGTAATCCTGTATGGGATGTGATTATTAATTTTAAAAATGTCTAAATAATCTTGTGCCATAAATACTCACTTTCTATGTCTCTTTCAGAGGCCCATTACAGGTAAAGACACTGAGAGGTCAGAAGTCACTATATCAGATAATGTTACCTCCACTCTGTACCTCTGATTCTAAAATCCCTCTCCTACTTTTGGGAAGGCTCTCTGCATTCAGAAAAAAACTGGATAAGGCCTTTTAAAGAGATGTGCCCATCAGCTGCATCGTTGGAATCTAAATCTGCTCCCCTGCTGTAGGACAGAGTATATTGCTTCTCTATTTTACCAAAACATTTCCTTTCTTCATATGTGTTTGAACTTACAAAGTCAGCAAACTCCACCCATGCAGCGTCATTTGTCAAGGTGTTTTGGATATACTTTCTCACACCCAACAGGGCCCTCCTCCTTGCTTCTATTGACCCAATAAATTATATATGTCACAGAAGGGTGATATGAGTTATGTACTACCCTCCATCCATTGGGAGTTAACCCCATTAGTGTATGGGAATATTCATTTTTGTAATAATGGTGTACATGGACATGTGATATTGGTGATAATGGCATATTTAGCTTTGTAAGAATAGTCTGAATCATGCCGTATCATTCATGTTTTTGCCAATGCATGCATGATGGAGTTATTAAAATATGCAAAACATGAAAATAATATAAAGCTTAAAATCAATTAATGGTTTGTAGGGATTAGTGTCTGTCTGCTAAATCCAGATCTCTATTCACTTTTCAGTGAGGCAAATGACCCAGAATGTACAATTCATAATGTGTGCCCAATTGTCACTTAGCATTGTTCACAATTTAAAGTCAATTTGACTTTACATCATCGGAGTTGCATCTCAGTCTGGCTTAAGCATTATCAGTAACATTCTTCTGTTGTCTATGAAGAAGACAAGATATTCTGTTGAACAAAAGCCGCATTTGTCATTTATTTTTCAGTAGCAGGGCAGGGCATAAGGGACACAATTTAAGAGTCAATAACCTGTCTATGCATTTTCTCCTTTGAAAATACTGTTAATGGTCGACCAGCTAACCATTAATCAATTCACTAGCCATCTTTCAAATTAGCTTAAAAAAATAAGACCATGCATTGGCCTCAGTATCCAGCATAATCTTTCTAATGTTTGCATTTTAGGCTATTTTTGAAGTTGGAAAACAGCACCTTTAACCTTAGATACACACTGCTGTTCTGCTAATTTTTCATGCATTGGTCTAGGTTGTTTGTTAATGGAGTCTGGAGATGTTTGCTGCACCAAAGCTTGACTAAATGTTTGCTTTGTGTGAGCACACGGGTTTGGGAGAATTCAATGTCACAGCTTAAAAGTTCACATAATGTCATTGCAGCATGATAGCTATATTCTGTCCCATCTAACATAAAAATTTGCAATTTAAACTGTTATCCCTTATAGTAGTATTCTGACAATATGTGGCTCTATCAACAAATAAAGGTACTTCTGATCTAATTTATAATACAGGTCCTGATAGTCAGTCTCAGTCCTCTTTTCCTATAATGGCATTGAATTAGAAATAGGCTTTCCAGTTTGTATCTTTATTGGCACACCCTATCTTTAAATTATGCGGGTGCATCTGAAAGCATGTGTCATTGTACTTTCAGCTTACATTTTCTTTCTGCGGAATGAAGACAGATGGCAATATCATTTCATGTAATTTTCTTCTTGCTGTCACTGCAACGCTCACCCCCCACGACCCCTTGGTGTCGAGACCCTACAGGTGAAATTATCAGGGCAAAGGGAGTTCCCTAGGATGGCTGATATTCCTAGAGTCCTTTTTGGACTGTGGAGTAGGGGTAGTTCATGTCCTTCAACAAATTGTGGACATCAAATTCTCTGTAATATATGATTCTTTTATGTTCCATGTCTCATTGTGGAATCGTAGCTTCTTCCTTTAGTTTGATCCCTATGGCAATTCTGCATTTTTCCTTTGGGTCTAGGGTCCTCTAAACGTACTCTCCAAACCCAGGATTCAATCACCGTGCTTGAAGAAAGTTGAAGTAAATATGCTACTGTAAGAGAGGGGTAATAAGGTATGTTTAGAATAAGGCATGGATTCAGAGGATATATTTGCTGCCTTCTCTCCATTTTCATTACTTATCGATTTATCTTAAAATATTCTAATTTGAATAATATGGTCTAAGCATTCATCCTTTCACCTAAACATTCTTACTAACGATTCTAATACAGATTCACTGTTCCTTCTGGTCATATTCAAAATGTATTCAGAGGCTTCCTCGACTATGGGCTTAAATGATTCCTCTAAATGTCTGACAGTTAATAGCTTTGGTGCAAGTGATGGTGTATACTTGTGCATTTAAACCCTGATTCACAAAGCGTTTTCCAATGGGGTTTCCCCATTATAAATTGCTTCTGTGAATTAGGCCCTTAATCACTTGCACCAAAAAACTTGCAAAATTCTTTCAAGGGGTTTCTGAAAGTGCACATCATCGATGCAGGTTCCCATTTTCCCCCTTTGCACCAAGAAGGGGGTGATTCTGTGCATTTCAAAGAGCATCATAAATCATAATGGAATGCTTTGTCAACTACGCAGATATTAGGTACATCTGCCACATCTGAATAAGGGTAACTGAAACCAGCAGCAAGTAGAGCCGTGGCCCTTTGGACCGTCAGTGACTCACAGAGAGTCAGCAAATGCTTCACAGTCACGTGTGAGCCAGAGCCACATAGCTGACACAGATTCTAGGATCTGGAAATGTACACCCACGCACCAGTCATCTCCATAGTTTTAATAGAGCTGTTTTTTAACTTGAGATAATCCCATACCAGGGAATTACCAACAAATTGTTCGCTGTAGTTCGGAAGGCAGTCCTGCGCAAGAATACACTCAGTGAAAAGTGTACTATTCATCTTGATTGACTGATGCACAATATACTGCTCACGAAAGTAAGCAAGGACCACCACTTGCATGGCTGCCTTAAACTAAGAATTGGACCAATGGAAAAAGCTCCATGAGCCAATGCCAGCAATCGCCTGTACACAAGAAACACTCATGTACAGGCATGTTATGAATGACATACCATATCATATCGGTACACCATAAGGACAATGCAGTGTAGTGCACTGCCCTGTAAGTGATCAAGCTTGCTCAAGGCAGCCTTAAGAATTGTATTTATTTATTTTATTCATTTATTTATTGCATTTGATAATACGCCCAAACCCGGGGGTGTCACAGCCTAGGTCACAAGCATACTTTTAAACGTATTGGTTACAAAGAAAACATGGTAAGATGATGAGCATTATGAAACTTGGCAATATGATGCAATGGTTCAGGATAGAGAGCATAGAGGCTACGCAATGGTACATTGTACATACATGGTTCAGCTGCAAGGTTAGAATTTGTTGAACAGTCACGTGTTTAGTAATTTCTTGAATTGCATGTGGTAGGGCTCATTGCTTATGTTGGGATGTAGTGAATTCCAGATTCTGGGCGCTGCTACAGGGAAACTTGATTTACCTCTTCTGGCATTCTTGAAATGGTGGATGAGTAGGTGGGTGTTGGAATTGGATCTGAGGGTTCTGGTTGCTAATTTGCGCATAAGGCGCTGATTGAGGTAAGTGGGGGCATTTAGTGTGACACACTTGTGTGTGATGGCGAGTGTTTTGTGGAGTATTCTGGCTAGAATCGGGAGCTGGAGTGCTTCTCTCCTATATTGCGATATGTGTTCCCTTTTGGTGATTCCAAGTGCTGCTCTTGGGGCCTTATTCTGCACACGTTGCATTTTGGTAAGGGTTTTCTTAGTGGTGCCTAGTAAGAGAATGTTGCAGAAATCTATCTTGGACATAATGAGGGCTCTTGCTAGAGTGATCCAATTTTGAGGAGTCAGAAATGGCCGACTGAGGGCAATGAGTTTGGCTGTGTATGCAGTTGAAGGGGCAAGTGTGTTGATGTGTTTGCACATAGTGAGTCTGGAATCTAGGTATACGGCTAGAGTTTTAACCTGGTTTAAGATAGTAATAGCAGTGCCATCTATCACGATGGATGTGTTGTAACCTACTCAAGCGTGCGGGAGCACCTACAATGAGGATCTCAGTTTTTTCTCTGTTGAGGCAGAGGCTGTTTGTCACCATCCAACAAGATATTGTTAACAAGAATCGTGTCCTATTCTAGATTGCCTGTGATTGGGATGAGTATCTGTGTATCATCCACGAAATTGGTGTATATTACACCCATAGCGTCTAAAGCAGCAAAGAGGAGTTTGGTATAGGCATTGTAGAGTGTTCGGGAGAGGGAGGAGCCTTGCGGGATGCCTAAAGGAACTTCTATGGGATCTGCTGCTTCTTCTCCGATGGCTACTCTGGAGGTGCGGCCTGACAGAAATGATTTGATCCAGGAGGTTGCATCCTTGGAGAAGGGAACATTTTGTAAGAGTGTTAGGGATTATTTGCCATGGTCCACCAGGTCAAACAGAATAACCTCTTCCAGTGCGAGCCAATTTTCCCACAGACTAAATGACCAGAAAACACCTAAGCTTGACATATGCAAGGTGAGAAATGCCATGCAGGCCTTAATCAAAATGGATCCCCAAGTATTTATATTCCCCAACAACCTCAAGACAGGAGCACATTATTTTAACATTTGAAAATGATGGGACCTTTATTCACTTGCGTTCGATTTTACATCACGATTGTACCATTTTCTTAGCCACCAGTAATACTGAATCTTAGTATACTGGTACAATAAGCTAGAATTCAGTATTACCATTGAGCTGTATTTGAGCTGAGTTAAACCTTCCAATATTTGTATCTTTGAGGACAGTGCAAATTCTGGATCAAACGGTTTAAACCATTTTGGTCCTCTGCTCAAAATGGATTACATCTTTAAAAACAAAGTCAAGCCCCTATGGTTTAGATAGGCTTTAATCTTTTGTGAGCCGGTTCACCCATCCATAATTTATTTTTAAATGTCCCGGGATGACCCCCCCCACTATCATCTAGTTACTCAACAGGTAAGATAGATGTCAAAGACTTGAGGATTTTGGAAATTAATTTCCACCCTGACTGGATGCTTTTCAATCAGGCGACAACGTACTGTTCAAACCAACGTAATTTAATCTAATCAAGCAGTGGGTTTGAGGCCAGAGTACCCTGTTCATGCAATATATCAGAGGTGAAATCTTTCAAACAAAATCACTCCCCAGTAAAAAAAAGTATCCGCTGAGGAGCCACAACTATCATTGGGTGGGTGATTCGATGTCACCCTATTTTGGGGAATCATTCTACTAGAATCACCTTTCCATCAAAAGTGTGCGGTTCTCCAAGAAGGGGATTGAGGGTAATGCAATGATTCAAGTACCTCGAGAGAGCAAGGTAGCCTGAGACAATATGTCTATAAAAGCTAATAAATTACACTGTCCCTAAACCGGTATAGGTGAATATATCCTCTAATTTTTCACTTCCATCTTACAGAGAAAATGTGTATTATTGGACAGTTCTGATTATAGCCTTATGTTTTGCATTTCATTTACTTCACTCCGGGCTGCCACCATCTTGACATCGTCCCCAGGTTTACTATCAGGTGGGTTGGTCAAATTATATTTTGAAAATACAAATGCAAGACGGACTCCTCAGGTTCAAGGCCACTACCTCTTCAAGGATTATGGTCTCTAGAATAGTCTGCAGATGAAGGAATGCCCTCCTTCGTTAGTCTCGCAATCCAATTTAATTTTATTTTATTCTTTTTGAGTCTTATGTCTAAGGTTTCTTGGTTAATCACATTCTTTTATTTCAAGCTATGTGATGCACTTCTTTGAAGTTTGATTTGTTTTTAGTTTGCAGGTGGCACTCCATAGTTGAAAGAAATAGCTCCTGACTGTATATCCACTGAGAACTTCCCTTTCTCAAATGTGATTGTCACATTTTACTCTTCACCGAACTTCACTTCCTTACTTTAATTGAATTTGAGCTCAGTGAATGAATAGGCAGTTTATTGGTCTCTACTAGAGTTCAGCAAATGAAGTGGTGTTTTTACAGGGTGTGAAGAAACTTCCTCTACGCCTTGCATATCTTTCCTTCAGCATTCCCCTTTTCTTGTGTATTTTTATTTGGAATATTTTCTTCCTTTCATTGTCCACTTTGAACGGCAATACTTCTAGGAGCATTAGGGTTTTCCTGTTGAGATCTCATCATTTGACCAGTGCTCTGACACAATTATTTGATCTTTCCCTACAATTGAGAAATCTTTTCTCCAACCTCTTGACTGAGTGATTTTTGCTCATATCTCTGTGCCTCCCTTGGTACATAACTGTCTCTTCTAGAGGAGTTATTCTGATAATTTTGATAACTATTGTTGTATTTATTGCTTGGCCACCACGAACCCTGATACTGGGATCTGTTATCCTGGAACCTAATAGGAGGAGTGAGAAATATGTCTTGGTAATGGGATCCAAAAGGAGGTGATAGGTTTCTTTCTGGAGACACATTCTGGTTTAGATTCTCCTGAGAAACTGCTATTGGGTTGTGATTACCTCTTTCGGATGGTGGGAATGTCTGTAGCCCAGGATAGCCCTAGTCTCTAACTACCAGGGACTCATTTAATTCTCTGGGTTTGTTAGATTGCTATTATGCATGCAGGATGGAAGACTATTCGGTTGGTTTGGAACAGAGTGTGTGTTCTGCCTGTTAGTATCTTTAACTTCAGAGAAGAAGATCTTGGCCCCTGTCTCTAAGGCCAACAGATGAGTATACTTCACCTCATCTATGTAAATGGCATTTGACACAGGTGTCTGTTTGGATTTATTTTCTTTGTTTTGGACTATTGTGTTTTGTATCCCATAGATCCTTGTTGTCTGTTTGATAATCTTCTCCAATGATCTATAGTCATCAAAACTGTTGTTTGATGTCACTATGTCACTGCATATTTTTGAAGGGCATGGAAAAAAGTAATTTTAATGGCTTGACTTTTACTATCAATATGTTGATTGATTAGGGCAAAGGCACGGTTGAGTTCTTGAGCAAGCTCCTTAGTAGACTGATCCTCAGCACACATTAAATTATAGGCTGCCTTGTGGGCTTCTTGCAGGTGTCTATGTGCCAATTTATTTTTAAATGGCTGCATTAAAAGTGGTCCATTTATAATGATATTAGATTTTCAGTCTTCAAAGGAACTCGATTGTGGTTTGGATTCCCCTGGGAACCTGATCCTGGGATCTAATTACCTCTATCTAAAGGGGGAGAATATTTGTAGCCCAGGATAGCCCTAGTACCTAACTACCAGGGACTAATGTAAGTCTCCACTTTTGTTAGATTGGTATTTTGCATGCCAGATGGAGGAATTTTCAGTTGGTTTAGAACAGAAGTTGTTCTTTGCCTGTTAGCATCTTTAACTTCAGAGAAGAAGGCCCTGGACACCGTCTCTAAGGCCAACGGATGAGGATGTTTCACCTCATCTACGTTAATGACCGATGGTGCAGGCATCTGTTAGGAGTTATTTTCTTTGTTGCTTGGACTATTGTGTTTTGTACCCCCACAGAACCTTGGAGCCTATTTTATAATCTACTACAATGATCTAGAGTAATCAAAACTGTGAATTGAGACACTGCATACTTTTGAAGGGTATGGAAAAAAGTTATTTTTATGGCTTGAACTTTGCTATGAGTATGTTGACTGATTTGGGCAAATGCACAATTGAGTTCCTGAGCAAGGTCCCTAGGAGACTGATCCTCAGCACACATTAAAATGTAGGCTGCTTTGTGGGCTTCTTGCAGGTGTCTAGGTGTCATTTTGTTTAAAATGGCTGCTTTACAAGAGCTCTATTTATAATATTGTTGGTATTTCAGTCAGCAAAGAAACGAGAAAATTCTGGAGAAAAAGTCCATTTAGTGTACTCAATTTTGTTTTGACCATTATTCAATAGAAATTATACCATCCTCTGTTCAAACAATTGGAAATGCTCCCACACAAATTAGTTCACATTTTTATGATGAGGAGTTATAAGGATTTTCATAGACTTGGGAAACTCACCACCACCGCTGTTTCCGGATTGGCAAATTACATGTTTGCCTGCCGTGGCTGCTTTGTCCGACAGCTCTGACCCTGCCGGGCACAGCGTCCAAGGTAGGCAGGCCCTTCACGGAAGCACCAGCACCATTAACAACAGTGCCGGCGCTTCCGAGTCCCCATTCCCATAGAGTCCTATTGCACTCTATGGGAAGGGGGACTTACATTTTACCAGCGCCTGACTTCCCGGGACGCCCGACTTGTGATCGCCCAGTGGTACTGAGAAGTCAGACGCCGGCAAAATATTACAAGTCCGGCGGCAATCCACTGGTAGAACTGGCAGGGTTACCGCTGGACTCGTAATGAGGCCATATAGTCTGTTGTGTAGCAAAGGTGTTTTTTAATGTGTGTCTGGGCTGCATTCCTTGTATGTGATTGTTATCTAGATGATATAAGTGTTCTCTCTGTTAGATAACAGATTATCATTCTTGTTCTTGTAGCACATTTTGATACATTTCGAATGGATTGTGTCCTCCCAAGTATTCCTCATCTTTGATATACAATATCCCGCTTCAGCTGCTTCGGAAATACATTTTCAGCACAGGGCGCTGTGAGTTGATGCAGTGGACTCATTGTCCCTCGGGGGCCTCCGTCTTGAGGATGTTGTCATTGACGGTATATATAGCACGCACAGCACCCATTGGCTTTAGGTCAATTTTCTCTGAGAAAGCTTATGCTTCGAGAACCACAGCGCACTTCAATAGTTTCATCCGCAAAAATCGAATTATCTTCGACACCTACCGCCCCAAAGACCGGGTTTCAAAAGCCTCAGGATTGTGGTTCCAAGATGTCGATAACTGATCCACATCGAATATGCTTATGGTATCTCAGTGTGGAGCACAAGAGCTCTGCATGCTCGAAATGCCAATCAATGACCGGAAAAGCTCTGAAGGAGTGAAAGGGGAAATTGGCAGAGGTAGAAACCTCATGAAATTCCCATCGATTACCCCGTCGAAGAAACCTTCTTTGGACGATGTGAGATGCTACCCTCCTCGAAGGAAGGAGTTAAAAAGGTCCCACCACTCATTGTCATCGTCGAGAAAGCCGAAGAAGAGGCACCATAAGTCACCTACTTTGACTTCTTTGTCAGACTCCTCTCCTGAGAGAGCTACATCTTGCCCCACAAAGGCCTCCACTCGTGCCGAATGGGAAGCATTCAGGTTAGAAATGTTGACATTTTTTGAAAAACAAAAACCATCAACCAGCCATGCTCCTACGGCGCCTTTTAAAGCCAGTAAGCAAAGGGCTCAAGCCAAATCCTGCACGTACTCAAGCCCGAGACGAAGTCCAGATCCACATCGAGAGCTGTCGAGGCCTTGACGTGATGAGGAATCATTAAAGGATTCTTCGAGCCGCAAGTCAAAGAATAAGTCGAGGTCATCGACACAATTGACGCCAGCTGCACCCTCAACGCCAGCTGTGCCATTGACGTCAGCCGCGCCATTTACCCAGTTGTCAGGGCAGAGGCAAAGGTAATCTTTTCTGATGTGGAGTGTGGTAAATATGTCCATTTCGAAGAACAGCAAGGAACTACATCTCTCGATTGCAGGCAGCTTCTACGAGCCAGCACATTCCACCGATCAGCTGCGCTCTGTTCGGAGACATCACTTTGAATGTTCAGATGTTAGGCCAGTTCTGTATGTGGATCAGTAGGTCAGTCTTCCTGCATCAGATGTATCTCAAGAAACCAAAAAACAGTGCAGTATCAGGTATGGCAGATATGGGTAAAGTATTAACAAGTCAACACCAATAATTCCTGCATTATATTGCATAAACAGTCCACTTCACAATTCAATTTTATACAAGGTGAGACCTGTTCTAGTCTGTGTCAGAGACAGCAATGCTAGGATGTGGGTGTCAGGCCATTAGATCAGGAACTGACAAAGGTGTGTTAAACAAATCAATTCTTTCTTTGCTCTCTTGTTCAGTAGTATACACACAATCATGGTCTTCCTCATTCCCATCATTTTATTCTGGGAGAGGTAGCAACTCATCTGTGTTGGATAGGTTACATCTTGTGATCCTAATGTGTGCTGTGAACAGAGTAAGTTCATAATTCGAGCTGATGTGACATGTGTCTATAACACATCAACTGAGTGAGGTACCACGGTTAAGCAGTGGCCCAAAACCATGCCTTCACTTTCTTTGCATGGTGCAACTGCTGGAGCTACTGCTCTAAGACGTTCCAGTAGCGCATAAGCAACAGGACCCAGTGTGAAGGAAAATATCCCCATAGACTATTCTTCCAACCATGTTCCTGAGTTAGTACTGGTGAAGCACACCCATCTTTTACATATACAAACACGACAAACCTTTTGACATAATTAGAAATCCCCAAGAGGGGGGCGCAACACAAAACTGTCTTTAGAGCAACAAAAGCATTCTGACTGTGAGCATCCCATTGCAATGGTGTTGCACCATGTACTTTCTCAATAGCAATGCTCCTACCCTCCTTCAACAAGAGGTACCCTACATACATATCCTTTAGTAAGCTTATAGTGCCCTTCTGACATACTTCACAGGAGTCTGCTGCAACTAGTAACAATTTGCAGTATTGCGACAACTGTAATCTATCAGCCTGTTTCTTAAGAGCCCTACTGTAAATGCTAGTACTCTCAGTGTATCCTTGTGGTATTCTAGTAAAAGTGAATGCATCAATCACAGAAAAGTACATTCCCTGAGCAGGAATCATAGTCTATTTGTCCTTTAAATAAATTGCTAAACGGTAGGGCAAAACATTGACACCCTGTAATTTATTTACAGTTAAATCTCAACCTGTGAAATTTGTGCTCAAGCGATACTACAAACAGTTTTTTTTATTTTTGTTAAAGCTTGTGATGTTTTCCCCTGCATAGGTTGTTTTCACAAAATTGTTTTCAAAGAAATAAATGTTCTTTTTACAACTGTGTTTATTTATTCAGTGTTTATTTTTTAATTTTATTTTTAGTTTCATTTCATTATTGGTATGTGTATTTTTTGAATTTCAAGAGTGCTTGATTTTCTGTTCATTCTTCTTGGTCACTTATTCATTGACTGTATTCACTTGAAATCTCTCAGGTCCTCACTATCATTTTACTTTTTTGTATTTCTGTTAAATAGAATAAATAAAAAAAATTAATACATTCTAATTCCCTTTCTTTCTCTCTTCTTGTTTTTCTACTGACTGTATTTTAACTATAGAGGGTTAATCAATATGGATATGATATGATATGATATGATATGGTATTTGTAACGCGCCTATACACAAGTGTTTCAAGGCGCGACAAGGCAGGGAGGGAGGGAAACAAGGGGAAGACAGACAAACGATCCTACTAGGCCAGGTGTCATTCAGATCGGGCAAGTGCAGAGGTAAGGGGAAAAGGAGAAAGTGCAGGGGGAGGAGGTGGGGGGGAAAGTGCAGTACACGGTAAGTAGCGTAATAAAATAATAAATAATAAATAAAAGGGCCAGCTGGTGGCAAGTGCGAGGTAAGTGCAGAGCAAGTGCTAGGAATGGGGCTGTAGGGATACAGTGACAGTCCCACAGTGCAGGGGGAGCCAGGGAGGCAGTGCAAGTGGAGAGTGGCTGGGCCCTGGACCGAGGTCGCTGAGAGTGGCCAAGATGCAGGTTTAGTGCAGAATTTCAGTGGGGAGTTAAGCAGGTTTAGCAGGGGAGAGGGAGAGAGAAGGCAGAAGCGAAGAGGAAGGTTTTGAGGTGCTTCCGGAACCGGAGATGGTTCTCCTCAAGTTTCAGGGAGGCAGGAAGGCTGTTCCAGAGGGAGGCCCCTGCTGCGGAGAGAGATCTACCCCCAGCTCGTTGCTTCGAGAAGCGGCTGACCATGAGGGAGTTGGAGACGGATGAGCGAAGGGCTCGTGAAGGAAGATATTTAGGAAGAGAGAGTTGAAGGTATTTAGGCCCCAGGCCCCAGAAGGCCTTGTGGACAATGCAGAGGGTTTTGAACTTAATCCTCGCAGCCACTGGGAGCCAGTGAAGAGATTTCAGTCCTGGAGAGATACGGTCCCTGGGCTTGAGGCCAAGGACAAGTCTCGCAGTTCTGTTCTGGATAAGTTGCAGAGGGCGGAGAGTGGAGGCAGGCAGATTAAGATAGAGGCTGTTACAGTAATCCAGCCTTGAGAGAACCAGGGCTCGGGAGACAGTGAGCTTCTGGGGGAAGGTGAGGAAGGGAAGAATACCTCTGAGGAGGTGCAGCTGGTAGTGTGACTTCTTAGAGACGTCAGATATATGAGGAGAGAAGGAGAGTGTGGAGTCGAAGATGACCCCAAGGTTTTTAGCCTTGCAGGTAGGGGCAGGAAAGGGGCCAAGGGAGGCCGGCCAGAGAGCTGCAGGGAAGGAGGGAGTGGGTGTGCCGATGAGTATCAATGATACCAAATATGAATACTAACTGAATTTAATTCACTAGTTAGTGTAGAATAATAATTTCACTAGCAGCTTTTTGGAACTTTACGTATATATCAATGGAACCGAACAGCCACTGAACTCAACTACCGCTAATGAAGATGGATTACCAGTGAGATCAAAGAAACTAATAAAGAAAGAAATGAGGAGGAAAAAAACGAAGACTTCAGAAAGTGAACACGCTCACGGGTTGGCTGTCAAAAGACAATGGGCCCCATTACGAGGTTGAAGGTAGCCATGTCGTTTATACCGGCATGGCTACCCCCAAACTCGGGTCCGGCACCGGGTCCCGCAAAAGGGGAATTAACGGGCTATTCCGACCTTGGCAGGCCAGGTAATTCCTCTTTCGCGGTACCGAAGCTGGTACGTCCCCATTCTCATTTGAGCCCCCATAGGACTTAATGGGAATGGGGAGGATAGTAGCAGCGGTACCGTTGCTACCATCCAGTTCTGCTCTCAGGTGCCGCTCTGCACACCTGGTCTGACCAGGTGTGCAGAGCGGCACCCGCGAGCAGAACTCGTAATATGGCGGTACAGTGATAACGGCACCGGCAGCACTACTGGCGCTGTTATCACTGTACCACCACTATCGTAAAGAGGCCCAATGTATCCATGCAAGCCATTGAGCATATGATTGAACCATTGATCCATATTAATGTGAATGTCAATGAACAGTCCATCTCGGCTCCTTCAGCTAATCCCAGGGTTGAGTCTACTGTAGAAGGGCGGAGTTCCGCTCTGCCATGCCCAGTTCTATCTCCCCAAATGATGTTGCGGGTGGCATTGGACAAACGAATAGTCACAGTTTGTCAGATGGGCTCTACAATAAAAAAAATCTGCCATTAATCGACCAGCTTTGTTGACAATGTTCACCAAGATACCAACTCTTCGCATCATGAATTCTAATGTCCTGGATTTTGTCCAACCCCTAGGGCCTCGATGTAACGATAAGTCAAAAATCCACTGCGCCCTCCCGGTTACGGCAACATTAATCAGAGCATAGAGTGAATCCCTGGAATTTCTGGGGTATAAGCTGGACTGTGAACCTGAGCTAAAACCTGGGGATGCTGTATGTGTTAATTGTAAGAATTGCAATAACCAAGATAATTTGGTTAAGTCCCCATTCCCCAGAAAGTTTGTGGGACAAGGTTTTGACAATAAGCAGGGGTGGAAATGGCTCCAGAGTATTATTCCTGGGTTGAGGGTGTTCCATGATTGAATTAAGATCCTGTCTTGGAACAACCAGAGCCATTTCCATTTCTCCTCAGAAGGAGGATCACTAAAACCAATTGTGGCTTCCGATATATTCTTACTTCAGGAAACTTGGATGCTGGAAGATGTTGGTGTTTGTGGTTACAGGGTTTTTCAGAGTAAGGCAAAAAAGGGATTACTGGGAAGACCTTCCGGGGGTTATTGGTGGGGATTTCGCACAACGTTCCTGCCATCATTGTAACTCCTTTGGAGGAAGGTGGTAATGTCTTGGCTGTAGAAACCTGCTTGATGGTGGGAAAGACTAGTACATGTTTACTGGTGGTATGCATGTACGACACCCCGGGTAGTGTGAAATCCGAAATCATTTTTTCATATTTGGATAACTTGTTCATGAGATGGATGGAAGAACCCGAGCATGATTTGATTTGATTGTGTGGGGATTTGAATGCGAAGTGCAGGGGATTTACCACAAAAAGATTGGCTAGCCATATCCCCATACAAAATAAAATGATGTTGAAAGCTCGGAATGTGAAAGGAACAGAATGGGAAAAACTCTGGGTCGGATGGGAATTAACATCTCTGAATGGTCAGTTTGGGAGTGACATACCAGGCCAACCCTTGTGGTCTATAGCTAATAAGAATAGCCACATTGATTATATATACATAAATTCCCCTCTCTTCACCCTTGATAGACAATTCTGTACTGTTCACACAATATTTAGTGACCACCGGAAATTGGAAACAAACATTGGGGGAAAGGGCAAGAACCAGATCGCCCTTGGTCCGGGCGATATTCTACTCAACCATGGTGGAAATAGAATGTGTTGGTCGGAAGGCAACATAAGAAGTGCTGGCAAATGTCTGTCCAAAACTATGGTGGAGGAATTTCACCTCCTAGATAAACTAAACCCTGATGGCATCGAAGCCTGGATAAAGGAAAAGACCAATAGAGTGGGTACAATTAGGGGTAAGCCTATGGTTGTTGTAGGGGATGGAAAACTTAAAGCATTTGATAAAGAGATTCAAGAGGGCAAACGTAAAGTGTGCAGACAAATTAGATCTGAAAAGAAATCTACTCTTTTGAAATCTATCATTATAAAGAATATATGGAAGATCAAAATGATTACCATAATTGCCAGAAGCGACAGAAATTGCTAGGCCTGAATAAAAATTGGCAGTTACTATTGCAAGATATACTGACGCATAATCCAAATACTGTGTGCCATAAATCCCATCCTTGAACCCAGTTGGCGATCATTTATAGGAAGAAAAATGCTTGTGAAGTGCAAGAGGGGGAAAGGAAAATGGGGGATGAGGTTGTCTGGCCTTTGCACTTCAATCGGAATTGTAGTATGGAGCTAATTAAAAAAGCAAAAAACTCGAGGGCCTCGGGCCCAAATGGGTCAGCGGTGGTTGTGTTGAAAGTGGACCCAGTAAAATGGGCATCCTTTCTTTGCAACCTGTTTACCAAAGTATGTATTCTCAAAAATGTACCACTTTCAAGGTCAAGTTCTATCTTGATACCAGTATACAAGGCAGGTGACAGGTTAAACCCTGAAAACTACCGCTTACTATCACTCTTGGACACTACTGCTAAGGTCTTCTCGGCATGCATGCTAAAACATCTGCAAGCTTGGGTTGATTAGAAAAGGTTGCTACATCCACTACAACTGGGTTTCGGGAGCGGAGCAAAGTCAATTTGAACCTTTGAGTGGTGGATCACCTAATTAACCAGGCGAATAAGAAACCAGATCCGGCCCTGTACCTTGCGTTCGTGGACTTTAAGTCTGCATTCAGCCTGGTCAACAGGGATTGTTTGTGGGGAAAAATGCAGAGTGGGGGGCCCAGCTTGTCTTCTCGAAATTGTGGTGGCCTTACATAAGAAAACTACTGCGAGAATTTGATTGGGCAACGGGAACTCCCTGTCGGAAGAAATCGGCATAGATAGGGGGTGAAACAAGGATGTTTGCTAGACCCCCTACTTTTTAATTTATACTTGGCCGACCTGATCCGATGATTGGAAGCCCTGCGTAGCTGGTCTTCTAAGATTGGTAATGACCATATTACTGCCATTATATATGCTGATGATCTGGTGCTTTTTAGCCACATGGTTGAAGGTATAAAAGCTCTCATGGAAGATCTGGTAAGCAATGCTAAAGAAAATGAGCTTATAATAAATTGAAATAAGACCAAGATAATGCTGGCTACCCACAAGAATGTAAACAGGATGGGTATTGGCCTTAGTATCGGGCGGATTGATTGTGCCCATCATTATAAATACTTGAGCATAAATCTAGCAGGGAATGGCAGTTATCAAGACATTATAAACCTTAAAACAGTAAGGGCCCGACAATTAACGCATCTGATAAATCGATTCTCCAAAGGATACGCAGGCTTCTAACTGATTGCGACGCTCATGCTCTATAAGCAGTGGTTTTGCTCTACCATTCTTTACGGCCTAGATGGTCTGGAATTATAGCTATGGGAATGGCTAAAACGAATTGAGAGCTTCTTTTGCAGCAAGATGTTGGGTTTGCCTCAAAGTATACCAATTCAATACTTGTGATTGGAGTTAGGAGTACCATCCCTTAAAGCTCTTGTGCTGAAACGTAGAGGAGAGCTGTGCCTACATACACAGATCTCGAAGAAGTTGTCTTTGATGGCGAGTGTAGAAGGACATAAAGTGGACAGCAAGAAAGATGATACATTTCTGAAGTCTATAAACGTTGTCTTCAGTGAAATTAACTGGTGGATGGAGTTTTCACGTGGCACGAAAAACTAAAACAGTGCTGTCAAGGAAAATTATGCAATGGGACTGGATACAAAATTAGGCCCGCTTGGAATCATTGCAAGGGTATGCCAAAATAGCCCAGGTGACACACAGTTTTATGCACCCACAGACATACCTGCTGATTTGTCCAGTAAGGAGAATTGATTTGGTAGGATATGCAAAAACCGGTATCCAGTTAAAATTTCAAATGCACATTTTTGAATGCCTTTATGTCAACAAAAAAAATAGAAAAAATAAATTCAGAATATTATTTTTTTCTTTTATATTTTTTTTGGTTTAGTTAGTAAAAGAAAGGGTCAATAAAAAAGGGGCGTTGGGGGGAACCCCCCCGTTCAAACCCCCCCCATTAAAAAAAAAAAATCCAACATTTTTTTTCAGCAGTTTTCTTTTGAGAAAAAGGCATTCGAAAATGTGACATTCGAAATGTGACTATAAACCGCAAAAAACCCAGTAATCCAGAAACCGTGAAGCATATCCTTATGGAGTGCCCTAAACTATGGCACTTATATATGTTACTTTTCAGTCACCTGGTCCATAAATATGAAGCTATCCAGAGTAAAGATTTGGGAATTACTGGCTTAACACGAAATCCACCTCAACGCATATAGCTCAATACCAAGTTTGGGTGAATGCTCAGAGGTATTTTTGAGATAGGCCTCATGAATTTGCTAAGAATATTACCTGTAGGCCTGCATGTTTAGAAAGGGAGTGATGTGGGCCTATAGGTATGTTAGGTGATTTTTATTAATTTTATGTTTATGGTAGATGTTTGCATATTCCTTTTTAGGAGATATGAATCTTGAAATAGATATGTGGACTGATCCACTAGCAATGTAAGGCATTTTGGTTATGAAAATGTATAATGTCGGTCATGTGTTATGTGTTACATTATGTAAGGTGATAGGTGGCATGTGAATGTTATGTGAATGATATGTGTGATACATGATTTGATATGATATGATATGGCACTTATAACGTGCCTATACACAAGTGTTTCAAGGTGCAACGAGGCAAGGGAGGGGGAACAGAGGGAAGACAGACAGCGATCCTACTAGGCCAAGTATCATTCAGATCGCGCAAGTGCATGAGAAGGGGGAAGGGGAAAGAGAGGGGGCAAAAGGGGAGGGGACAGTGCAGTGCATGGGATAATAGAATAAATATAAATAAGTAAAAGTAAGGCCAGCAGGTGGCAAGTGCAATGGTAAGTGCAGGCATCAGGTGTGAAGTGCTTGTATTGGGACTGTAGGGATACAGAATACAATCCCCAAGTGCGAGTGTTGCCAGGAATGCAGTGCAGGTGTTCCACTGGTGGGGGAGGGGACCTGGGCCTGAGATCAGAGGGTGGCCAGGTAACCAGTGCAGTTTCAGTTTCAGCCAGGAAGTCAGCAGGGGAGAGGAGGAGAAAAAGCAGAAGAAAAGAGAAAGGTTTTGAGGTGCTTCGGGAACCGGAGATGATTCTCCTCAAGTTTCATGGAGGCAGGGAGGCTGTTCCAGAGGGAGGCCCCAGCTGAAGAAAGAGATCTACCACCAACTCGTTGCTTGGAGAAGCGACTGACCCTGAGGCAGTTGGAGGCAGATGAGTGAAGACCTCGAGAAACAAGATATTTAGGAATAGGGAGTTGAAGGTATTGAGGCCCCAAGCCCCAGAAGGCCTTGTGGACAATGCAGAGGGTTTTGTACTTAATCCTCGCAGCCACTGGGAGACAGTGCAGAGATTTCAGTCCTGGAGAGATACGATCCCTGGGCTTGAGGCCAAGGACAAGTCTCGTAGTCCTTTTCTGGATGAGTTGCAGAGGGCGGAAAGTAGAAGCAGGCAGATTTACAAAGAGGCTGTTGCAGTAGTCCAGCCTAGAGAGAACCAGAGCTCTAGAGACAGTGATCTTCTGGGGGAAGGAGAGTAAAGGAAGAATACCTCTAAGGAGTTGCAGCTGGTAGTGTGACTTCTTAGAGACGTCAGAGATCTGAGTAGAGAAGGAGAGTGTGGAGTCGAAGATGACCCCAAGCTTTTTAGCCTCACAGGTTGTAGAATCTGACAAAATGGGGAGCCTGGATTTGTTATCGTTAGGGAATCATTAGACTCACTGTCAGAGAATCATTACTTATTGTTACACACCATTACCCATCATTACCCATTGTTAGATAACCATTATTAGTATTACCCCTTTAGGAATTATTGCATCATGTTTAGTTATCCATCATATATTCTGTTTAGTTCTGATTAGTACTGACTAGTAACAACCATGCATTTGAAGTGAGAACTAGGCCCTGTTATATGAAGGGTTTGCTTAGTTATGTTATTGCCATATATGTTGAAAGAGATGCTTTTAGAATGATGTATTCTGCATTAGAATGTAGCGCTTAGGCTGAGAGAGAAACGTGCTAGGCACTAGAGAGAATGAATGAGGCCTGGAATGACATGTAGAGCCATTTAGAATGACACATTGTTATGCTTTGTAGTTACACATGGAGAGACTGTTATGTACACATGTATGCAATGTAGAGACACCATGCACGTAGAGTGTGCACTTAGAATATGTTTGCATATAGATAGTGCTTGGATTTGCAGTAAACGCTAGAAAGCATGAGGCCTATGGCTCCTAAAGCCATTTCCGGAAGGAGACACACAGAAGCGCCACTGGGCTCTGTGCGAAGATTGTTTTGAATTACACTGAGTACAAGTATTCCTAAACAGTTGCTTGGCAGGCAGACAGATAGCACAAACCTTTGTCTGAGTGGAGAGCGAAGGAAGCCTAATCGGCATGGCATGGCCTGGTGTTCAGAGAGAGGAAAGGGGGGCAGCGCCACATGGGGAGATGGGAGAGTGTGCTTTTGCGAGGAGAGATGGCCTGTTCTCTCGGTGGAAAGAGGATTTCGTGAAGCCAACAGTGGAGTGAATGGATATATAGAGGAAGATGGTGTTTTGCAGGCACACATTAGAAGGCCATGACAGAGATATGATGTCCAATGTCACGCTGACAGAACACGACCAGAACACAGAGTGATTGCAAGTGAAAGTACATTGCAAAACACAGACTTTCAGGCATTGCTAAATTCTGACAGAGAAAGAGAGATTCTTAGCTTAGAGATCGATGTAACCATGGGGAATGAGTGTGTCATGGATTAGTATAACCAGAGGTGAAGAGAAGGGAGTTTGGTAGTTGCTGTTGAAGATGGGGTTAGATACTGATGGAGTTCGTTCGAGCTAGTTGCTGTTGGAAATGGTGCTAGATGCGATGAGGGAGAGGTGTCTTGGTGCAGCAGAATCTGATGAGGCCTTGATGAGATCGATCTGGCAGAGAGAGACTGAGGCCTGGCTCTGAATGACTGACTGATTGCAGAGTAGTGGGAGAGGAGAGACCTGGCCCTGGCAAAACAGAGCTGGAGACCAAGGGAAGCAAATGGGAAGTATGGTTTTTGGCCTAGACAAACTGATTGATTAGAACCAGTGGAGCGGCTTTGCTAAGGATGTTGGGGGCGACATGACATCTCAAGAGAGGGTGCCCAGGCCAAGTGAGTAGGGACGGGATGGTGTGCCATGGAAGTTGGGGGGACAGGCACCCCTGCCCCCCACTAAGATTACGCCCATTATTACAACAGACACTCACACAAAGAGCTTTGGGTTTCGGAAAGGGGAAATCAGACAGGGATTGTCTTGGAGAGTGAGTGTGAAGTATGGTGTGGATTGGAGAGGATTGATCCTGCATGAAGGAGAGGATTGTTGGATGCTTGACACTTGAATTAGTCTGCATTAGAATAACAGGCTTGCACACAGGCTTGCATTAGAAGCCTGTAAGGCTTATAGTTATTTCATGGTAGATTTGCACCAGAAGCATAAAAGGTGCAAAGTCGAGATTTGTATAGTTTAATGGAATGCTTGCATCATTATCATGCTTTGATGTACATAAATAAATGTATTCTCTATTGCTATAACTGAATCAATTCACGTGTTTTCTTTGTGTCTTGTGTTTTGTGTCCATAGGAGTATCATAGGAGTATGTTGTTAGAAGTAAGACAGGAGTAACACAGTGCACATAGGTGCTGAGATCCGAAAGCAGGGGGGTTATAGTGATCCACACCCCCCTAGGAGATTGTCTAAGCTTGTCTAAGACCGGTGCACGGTTGCCCAGGGGGGCAAGACCATGGTAGGGATTTGTTTTAGGACTAACAAGGTGGGAGCAGGAAGAGGGCTGAGATAGCCCGGCCAGAGAGTGACAGGAAAGGAGGGTGTGGGTGTACCGATGAGGAGAATCTCAGTCTTACTGGCATTAGTGCAGAGATCATTGGCGCCACACAACTCCTGGATGGCGGACAGACAGTCAGAGATGAGAGAGGGAGAAGAGGTGGCTGAGGGTAGCCTGAAAATGAGCTGAGTGTCATCCGCATAGCACTGGAAGTTGGGGCAGAGTGCTGCAATGCAGTGGGCAAGAAGTGCTGGGTATTGGTTGAACAGCCAAGGAGATAGGTTAGACCCCTGGGGAACACCACAGGTAGAGATGGATATAGAGGAGAGGAAGGACCCAAGTTGAACCTCGGAGGGTTGATCAGAGAGGAAAGAAGTCAGCCATGCTAGAGCCTGACCAGTGATCCCCAGGTTATCACGGAGACAGTTGAGCAGGATGGCATGTTGACTGTGTCAGACAGAAGAGAGATCAAGTAAGATGAAGACACATGGGGTGTTGGAATCGAGGTTGGAGAGCAGGTCTTCACAGATGTTCAGGAGAGCAGTTTCCGTGCTTCTGGCAGCTCTGAAGCCAGACTGATGATCATGGAGACAACCAACAGATTCAGTGTCAAGATTGAGGGCCTCATCACAAGTTGGTCTGTAACGCCAGCGCTGGCGCTAATAGCCCTACCGCCAAACCCCCCCGGCGCTATTAGCACTGGATCACAGGTTTGGCGGAAGGGTTATTGCCCATTCCCCATTGGGGCCATTCAGGAATTCCTCATTCCCCATGGGGAAAATTCACGCAATTACCGCTGGCGAATTTCCCGCGGCGGTAATCGTGCTGAAAATCGGCAATTTTGCAGCGGATTTCCTCCCAGCTCAGAGCTGGGGGGAAATCCGCCAAAGCCATGATCTGGCAGACCCTTAAATGCGGCAGTAATAGCACTACCGTGACATTTAAGGGTTACCGCCAGACTCGTGATGAGGCCCTGAGCTGGGAGATGGCCAGCTTTTCCAAGAGTTTGCCCAGGAAAGGAGTGATGGGGATTGGGCGATAGTTAGCCAGGCAGGAAGGGTCAGCAGAGGGTATCTTAAGAAGAGGGTGCACAAGGGAATGCTTCAGGGGAGAAGGGAAGACTCCAGTGGTGAAGGAGTGGTTGCAGAAGTTGGCCAGTTCAGGAGCTTGGGAGCCAATGTGGTCCTTGATGGTTTTTGAGGAACAGGGATGTACCTGTTTTGATGAGACTTTCATAGATCGAACTTATCTAAAGGAAGAGCAGGGAGTAGAGGGAGGAAGGGGGCAGGAGGAGAGAGAGGACAGGATGTCCTGAGTTTTAGAGATGAAATGAGAAGCCAGTGCCATGCAGAGGGCCTGGGAAGGGACAGGAGAGGTAGAGACTGTGGCAGGATTGGCCAGTTCCTTGCAGATTTTAAAGAGTTCAGCTGAGTTGTTAGATGCTGCAGAGACGCGGGCTTGGATGTGAGCTCTCTTCTTGGTGAGGACAGAGTGCCAGTATTGCCTTTGGAGCAGGCAGCAGGCCAGTTTGTCAGAGGATGTACATGAAGCACGCCATTTCCTCTGAGACACCCTGCACTTGTGTTTAAGGGTGACGAGGTCTGAGTCGTACCAGGAGTTGCACTTCGCTTTGGGCTTCAGGCGGATCCTCATGACAGGGGCAAGAACATCGATAGTATCAGATATAGCAGAGTGGAGCATGGAGAGGGCAGTGTCAGGGTGTGAGTCAGCCAAAGGGGGAGAGGGGTGTGAGAAAGTGGCGGCGTAAGCCTCAACTGACGCACGCTTCATGGGTCGGATGACCGAGAAGGTGGATGGCAGTGATGGAGTTGGCTTGGCCTGAGGGGTAGAGAGGGTGAGCTGGGAGGAAAGGAGAAGGTGATCACTCCAGGAGAGAGGAGTGGTGAGAGGGATAGAAAGGGGAAGGGCTGAAGAGATCAGAAAATCCAGAGTATGCTCTGCAGAGTGAGTCGGGCCAGAGGGGAGAATAGAGAGTGAGAGAGAGTCGCACAGGACACGAGAGAGTCCAGAGGAAGGGCAGGAAGCATCCAGGTGGATGTGGAAGTCTCCGAGAAGGAGGAGTTGAGTGGTTGAGACCAGGAGGGAAGAGGAGAGTTCTGACCAGGTGGCCGGTAGATAGTAGCCACAGTAAGGGAATGGCTAGGAGAGAGAGAGCCTGCAGACGAGGCATTCGAAGGAGGAGGAGTCCTGCGTAGAAATGACAGAGACAGGAATCCACTTGGGAAAGATGAGGGCTACACCCCCTTTGGATCGGTTGGACCAGGGTGCAGAGAGGATCTTGTAGCCATCAGGGAGGAGAGTGTCAGAGCTTGTGACAGAGCTGGCCATTAACCATGTCTCGGTGAGACTGAGGTCATCGTGGTCAAGTTCTTCCAGAAGGCGGCACATGTCGGAGGAGTGTTTGAAAGCTGAGCAAGTGTTAAGAGTGGCAATATGGAGAAGGTTGCCATCCTTGAAAGACTTCCGGGGAGGGGTACAAATCAGAGGTACGCGCTGTGGAGGTGTAGAAGTAGCCTGCGGGGGGGCAGAAAGGGAAGGAGGAGTGGGCAAGGTAGCCAAGGAGGAGGCAGCAGAGGGAGGCGCGGAAAGCCACAGAGGGAGGAGAGGGGACAGCAGGAGAAGAAAGGAAATTGATGAGGCATGGGGAGTGTCTATTGAAGAGGAGAAGGTTAGCCTCAGGGCCTTGGACCAAGACGGTACCATTCACATAAATATTAATGATGACCTTAGAGGAGTGGAAGGAGGCAAAGAGGGCCTCCCCCTGGGTGCCACCCTTACTGGGGAGAAGAAGAGAAAGGAGAGAGCACAGAGACCATATGTAGGGTCCTTAGGTCTGGTGAGGGAACGACAAAAAGGATGTCGGTGAAAGTTTGCCAGAGGAGGCACTGGTATGGGTATCAGCGATATGGAGGCTTGGTGTATGGGAGAAAAGATTGTTTAGGCCCCCTCCCCTCCATTCCCTCTCCCCATGCACACTATGCTCATCCCATGACTGCCCATGCGCCTGTGGCCAGAGGTGCCGGACAGCCTCAGGACAACACATACAAGTGCAACGTGCAGAAGAGGGCTGATTACTGACTCTATTTTGTATTGAATCCCGACTCCATTTTGCATATGCCAAAGCAGGTCTCACAGCAGAATCAGCCTGCAGGCCTGCAGCTCTCCCCTGGTGCCACGCACAGTAAGCCAGCTACTCCCCCCACCTCCTCCCCTCTGATGTCCCTGCCGCTGCCCTGTTCTCACGGAAGACTGGGCCCGAACAGCTATAAATTGAACACTGTATCTCTCACCTTCCTCCTTCCATCACTGACCTGTGAATGACCGGGCAAGAGCCCGGGCCTGGAAAAACAATTAATCTCCACAAACATGCCTTGTTACTTGCAGACTCTACCCTTAAGATATATAACGTGTATAACCCCGCCCTTTTGATGTGGCAGATGCATGCACAGCGACTGTGTGCCTCCCTGTTTCACTCACAATACTAATCCCCTCTTTAAGGCCATAAATTCTCTCCTGTGTTTGCGTATAGGGGAGCTGTCTCTATGAGATGTAACAGAACGATCAATAATTAACCCATCTAAACCAATTGCAATGAATATGATATCATGATCCACATGTTGGTGTCCTATAATGTAGGTTACATGTCGTTCACTACCAAATGCCCTTGTAAATGTATGAGATGCTAGGCGACTCGTACATTATGATGCAAAATGTATGGTCCGCATGCGCACATGTTTTTTGGTACTGTGCATACTCGCAAATGTATTGAGGTGTTATAAGATTCACATGTACAATATAAATGGTGCGGCCACGAGACTAATGTAAACAAAAGCAATTCTGTAGCACAGGTGACCAGGGTATTTGTGAAGACAGAACACACAATCAGAACCTGCTTTCTATTTTGTTGTAAATGAAGTGATAGTAAACATGATCGAACTGGGCCACACTTGAAGAGCCAAAGGGCCCTCTCTCCCCTCTCCATCAGCAGCGCGCACGATGAGCGCACAGCCCCCACTTTTTTCCCTCCTTATGATGGTGCTGCGGCCAGAGGCCCATGTCCCACTGACACCTTAATGCAACAACTGTATCTTCTCCCACTTCTACTAGGCCCACACAGACAGTCACCTCCCTGCCCCATGACACGAGATGACCCCCATACCTTTCCTAATCTCAGGGACCCAAGACAAATGTATGTATACATAAGTATGAAATATATGATTCACCCTACAACTGTCATGATGTCAATGATATTTTTTATGAGTGTCTTTTTATTGAATACTTTGAAGTGGTGTCTATTATAGATTTTAGATTATAGAGTTAGTATCAATCACCCCATCCGGGACCCCATAACCTTCACCTCACACTCACCAGCCCAGCTGAAGCATGTGATGTCCGCCTTCCCACCAAGCAACTATCCAATCATCTAGAGGCGGCCCCTACACAACTATACTGGATTTGGGACTCTACCAATGAGAATATATCTTATGTAACATATGTAGTCTTGTCATTTATGATGCTGTAACCCTTTTTAAAGTACTGTTACAGTGATGTTAGGCAGAGCGCCCTCAGAGTTTGCAGAGTTCTCTGCTTGTCCTATTTTGGTTTTTAGATAAACTTTACTTTTACTTTCACCTGCACTTGGTCTTGGTCTTATTCCCTCCTGGGGTGTGTCCATTATTGACTCTCACTGGGGAGTTTTGATTGCATTTTGGGGGACTCTCACTTTCACTGGTGACCCCTAGATGTGATTTCGTCCTTCCGTTCCTTCTGGCACGAGACGTCCCCGGCCACAGCAGAGAATCAGGATGCGTCCCCTCAAGAGCTGCCCGCCTACAGTACACCTAGAAATGCGCACGCAGTAGGACGAGTGGTACGGGTCCTGGCTTTGCAAAAACCCACCGTACCGCTCGCCGGAGCTGGGTGCAGCCATTGAGGGTGGGGGGTGCCTTGACAGACCGGGTCCGGAGGGTCTCGGATCAAGATGGACACGTGAGTATCAAGTGCGAGCGACATTAAAAGGAACAAGGGTGGGGGATGGAGAAATAGTGTAAGGAGTCAAATAAAGCGATATTGGGGTTAGAACAAAGGGAAACTAGAGGGGAGAAGTGTACATATAATAGAGAGAGAATTTGTGGGCTTAAATATATTCTTCTTTCTTTCTGCATATGGCCATTAGGACAGTTAAGAAGATTACAAGGTGAAAAGAGATACAGCAACCTAGCTCCGCAAGGGGGTGGAAGGCCAGCACCGCATAGTGCTATCTCGACTAGTACTGGGTATAACGAGGAAAATAAGTGGAGTCTTATATAAGGGGAAGACTCGGAATAGTATTTAGAAATGCTTCATCTTTTCCTTCTCTCTTTGGTAACAAGGTAGTGCAAAGGGATCAAGACAGGGAACGGACTGGAATATCAAGGGAGAGCATTGTAAGGGTAAAGGGGAATAGGCAGGGAGGGTTTATGTTAAGTGTTACATGTGATATGTTTTAAAGGTTGTTGTTATATAATCGGCTTGTGTATGTCTGTTGCTCACAATGTATGTGGATAAGTAATGATAAAAGAAATATTGCATGATTGTTTTTATACACTCAGTCAGAGTAAGTGTGACCAATTGTCGTTTACCAAATACTGTGTCACGGAGGTGACATGCAAAGAGGTGAATTATTGAAATATTGTGAATTGCATTGTTATAACTGACTCACAAGGTTTGGAAGGTATTGCTAAAACAGGATGGGTGCGGAGACACCATTGTCACATATTTGCCAAAGCTTGCTAGGCTACGCAGACAGGATCACAAAGTCCCACGGTCAGTGGATTACAGAGTTGAAAGGGGAAGGGTTACCCCAGGTATGGCCTAAACGAGGGTTGTTTGATAAGAATGTCCTAGACATGATAGCAACCTGTCTGTTTGTAAAATACAAGGGCAAGCAACTCCAGAACAGACGAGAAATATTAGATTTATGGAGGCTTTTCGAGGAAGTACCTCCTACCAATGCAAAAGAACAGGGTGCATCTCACCTAGAAACAAGTAGCTGAAAAGAGGGGAAGAGAAGGAGGGTAAATTAGAGGTCGCATGATTATATCGCCTCCTGCCAAAGCCAGTACCAGCAGAAGGGTTTATACTGACCCAGTGTATGTGTCAAAGCCCACGTCCCCCTCTGTGCCCCAGCCAACAACCCCGGCACCATGCCCATATGAGTGTCGAGGATCAAGTGGACAGGTGAGTACCCCTGCAATAGATATCAACAAGTTCACCCAAGATTTAGACTCACGATTAACAATGGCCCGGACAGAATTATCACGATTAAGAGACATATGTGAACAAGAAGGCTCCCCTCCCCCTAGAGCAGTACAGACGCAGATGTCACAACCACTTGAGAGGTCAACAGAGGAGGGGTGGAAAAAGGGAGAAATATTGTTCCGAATTAATGATACACCAACGAGGATAATAGAAATAGATCAGGCTGGCAGTGAGGTGTGCGCAGAAGGAGGGGACGTGGCATCGGACAGAGAGGAAGAATATTGGTGTGATATAGATGAGCATGAAGAAGAAGAAGAGAGAAGGTTGGGGTGTGCAACAGGTGGGGTGGTGACAGGAACAGAACAGTCCCCCTTGGGGAGGGTGATGGAAGAAGAATGGCATGGAAGGTTAAGGAACAGGATTAGACAAATGGCAGTATTGGGGAAAAAGGGGGCAAAGGTAAGTATGGGGAAATCAATAAGAAACAAATTACAACTCCCATTGATACACATAGGGGGAGGAAGACCCAATTATATACCCTGGGCCCAAATGGATAAAGCAAACTTACTAAAAAACTTTACCGTCGCTCTCGGGAGGGGCAAGTAAGTGGATATACGCACTTGAGAAAAACACTGCCAGGGTTCCTTTAGCAGTCAATTAGTGTCTGCAGTAGGTGATCAAGCCAACAGGGTGTGGGCAAAGGCAGGATTCCCTGGAATAACACTAGACTGTGACCGCCATGATGGGGCATCTTTTAACACAGTAAGAGAAAGAGTATGGGATGCACTAAGAGAAACGTTCCCAGATTTACAGTCTGTAATGCAATGCACAATGGGAGAGGAGGAGGATGCAATGGCTTTCATTCTTCGGGTGCAGGAGATGTGGAGAGTGGAGACGGGCACGGCTTGGGATCAATCCACCTCCCTGTTCTATTTCATAATTAAAAGAGGGCTCCTGAAGGAAGTGCATAAGGCTCTTGATAAAATAGCTGGGATAGCAGCCACGGTCTGGCCAGAAATATAGAGCATTATAGTACACCATCGCAAAAGAATCAAAGAAAGAGAAAGGGAGATAGCCCAACAGAGACTGGCAGACGAGGCCAAATTAATCCAGACGAAACTAGTGAAGGTCACAGCAGCAGTAGCCACCCTTCCAGCAGAAAGGGAACGAGAGGAGGAGGAAGGACAGATAGCAATACAAGCAAGAATGGCCGCAAATTGGGCAGGAAACAGACAGCAACAGTGGAATGGTGAGGAACAATATGGGGGGCCACAATGGCAAGCAAGGAGCGCCCATGGAGGAAGAGGTGGGTACAGGTGGTGCAGAGGGGGAGGGTACGGGTATAGAGGATATGGAGGACAGGCCCCAGAGTAGGAGGACAAGGAACATGCTGGAACTGTTGGAGGTGGGGGCATTTTTCAAGAGAGTGTCGAAGCCACCCCATGAACCCCTACCAAAACGAACAACAATATGGCCACCCCCAACCAGGAAGCCCACACAGGTTGCCTATGGGTGGTGGTAGGAGAGAAGAGCAACCTGATTCCCAGGTACATAGATGAACGCAGAGCACCTCCACAAAACACACAACAATTTACGCATTGCCGGGAACACATGGCCCCGGCAATCCCTTTGTTACAACTGCGAATGGTGCTCCCAGAGGAACAGCAGTAGTGTCAGGTAATGTTTTTGACAGTGGGGAAGACACGCGATACTCAGCATAGGACAACCCACAGGGAGCGCTTGTGTGTCCAGTACTATCGACGACCCTCAGCTGAGGAACCACTGGTGGGGTGGAGATAGGGAACAAACAATTAATTTTGATAGAAGACTCGGGAGCAGAAATATCGTGCCTACGAGAAGGCAGGTTTCTGCTGTCTAATCATAAAATTGAGATGCAGGGGTTTTCTGGGGCGGTGGTCGAGGTTCCATACAAAGAAGAATTGGAGGTAACAGTGGGGGGAAAAACAGTGCGAGCACCCCTACTGTATTACGAAGACTCGCCCATAAATTTACTAGGGAGGGATCTCCTTAGCAAGCTCAATATGACTATCTCATTCACAGAGGTTGTGCTCAACTCCTGGGATATGTGCAATGCGAGCCATGCTACTAATACACACACAAGCCACGGCACAGCAGGTGCATGGAATACCTGTAGATCCAGACATGTTCATCGAAGGGTTAAAGGCCTTGGCGTGGGTCGTGCCCGAGTTAAAACACCAAGAATGGAGAGTGCCATCAAAATTTGTGTTTCGTCCCATAGTACGCCCCAAGATATGCCAGGGTCGGTGGTGTCCGTTGACTTACATGGGGTACATGTGCCATCACAAAGGATAGCCGTGATTGGACTAGACATACATGGATGTGGACAGTGCTGTGTATAAATACCAACACAGCCTTGCAAGATTTGTCTGATGAGGAGCTCTTCACTGACTCAGACAGTGATGGGAAAATAATAATGGAGATAGCAATTCCCTGTGACATAATGATCCAGAACAGACACTTATGTCCCTATTGTGCGCACATCCAGTATTTTTCCATGAAGACATGCAACACGTGCCAGCTGATTTGTGGACAACTAGCCCACATGGTGTGGGATTGTTGCGCAAAGTAACACCTGTAAAAATAAAACTCAAGCCAAGGGCATTATTGCCCTGGGTAAAACAGTACCCCTTGTCACAAGAGGCAGAAGAAGGAATAAAAGAAACAATACACTCCCTGCTACAGCAAGGGATCAAAGTACATACAAATTCTCCATGTAACACTTGTATCTATCTGATCAAAAAAGCAAAGGGAGGGGCTTGGAGGATGATACAGGATCTACGCCCCCTCAATGACGTCATACAAAAAAGAATTCCCACTTGTTCCGAACCCTGCATCGATCGTGTGCAGCCTACCCAAAGACGCGTCATGTTTTACAGATTTGAAAAATGTGTTTTTCTCGGTACCACTGGATCCCGAGTCACAGTACTTGACAGCCTTTACCCTGGGGGGAAGAGCTATGAGCATTTCAGGTTACCCCAGGGATACTGTGAAAGCCCAAGCATATTCAACAGAATACTGCATGAAGATCTTGGAAATATTGATCTGTGGAAAAAATGAAGATGAATGTGGACAGGATTCAGTAACACTATTGACACTATTAGCACACAAGTGTTACAAAGTGGACAAACAAAAATTGCAGTATTGCTTGACAGAAGTATTGTATTTGGGTCAACTAATATCAAAAGAAGGTAAACAAATAATACCTGACAGAGTAGCAGCTGTAAGAGCTGTAAAGGAACTCAGAACAGTGAAGGAGATGCAGAAATTTCTCAGCATGTGCTACTATTGCCATGCCTCGATATCAGAATATGCAGCATACACAAAAACCACTCCTACACGCACTAAAGGAAGCACAGAGGGAAAATACAGCAGTACAATGGACACAAGAAATGCACACTGATATTGACAGCACCTATCCTAGCGACACCTGATTATGAGCGCAAATTTTATTTATTTTTGCATTGTGATGGAAAACTCATGACAGCAGTGCTGACACAAAAAACATAATTGGGCTACAAGCCTCTAGCGTGCTACAGTGGTACACTAGACACAGTGATGCAGGGACAATTCGCTTGCGAACAAGCTCTCGCAGCCGCAGCATTTGTCATTGAAAAAAGTGCAACAATTGTGATGGGATGCTCCGTAACCATATACGTGGAGCATTCATTGTTTGCCATACTTGAAAGGTCAAAAAGTACATTAACAACACAGAGAGCCACAGCCTATGAAATAATCTTGTCAAGTGCACACATACACATAGTGCGGTGTAAAACAGTGAACTTTCTCACAGAAGCATGCACAGTGGAAGATATGCAAATTCACGATTGTGCCACGTACATGGGGGAAGATAATGGTACACCCACAGCAAATGAAGATGCACTGACTGAAGGAGAAGTATATTTTGTAGAAGATGGAGCAGCATCAATAAATTGTGAAACAGGAGAAAAACACGTAGGGGTGGCCGTGGTATGATTGGCGGAAGGAGAATATGAAGTGATTGTACAAAAATTGTTGCCTGTCCATTTTTCAGCACAAGCAGCCGAACTAGTGGCGCTAATTGAAGCGCTGCACACAGCCAAAGGAAGACCAGTGACAATATACACTGACTCTACATACATGACCACCACAGTACATGGGGGATTGGCCCGATGGGGAAGTAGAGGATTCAGAAGGGCAGATGGGTCCCCTGTGCAGCATGCAGAACTACTTGCAGAATTAATAGAGGCACTAAAGGAGCCAACAGTTGTAGCATTAGTAAAATGCCAGGCTCACACAAACAAGAATGACGTCATCTCATTAGGAAACACAGCAGCACATGCTGCTGCAAAGGAAGCATCTTACCTAGCAAAGGAAATAACAGGTGAGTACATACTGCAAAGACATGTGGAGGAAGAGCAAAAGGAGGGATACAACTCCATGCCAGTCTCACAAATACTAGAATTGCAACAGGATGCACCAGAGGAAGAAAAGAAACTATGGTTAAAGAGAGGGTTTAGTCAATCATCCACTGACCTTCTCTGGTGACAGAATTACACAGGTAAAGTAGTAATGACACAGAAACTATTAGAACTAGCATTCCAGCAGCTTCACTTCCCCGCCCACAATGCCAAACAACATATTGCAGCAGACATTAAGGAAAATTGGTTTGTGCCAGGGCTACAAGAACAGATATCCAAAATGGTGATAGAATGTACCACATGTCAAACATATAATTCAGGTCTGACACTGAGAACATTACGAGGAACATTGCTTATGCCAATTGGACCCTTTTGAGAACTACGCATAGACTACGCAGACATGCGAGAAAGATGTAATGGATTGTGGTACTTGATAGTGGTAGTATGCCCCATTTCAAGGTGGGTGGAATCAGGCCCCTGCACCCACCCAGATGCAAAATGTGCAGCCAAGTTCCTAGTGAGGGAGGTCTTTTCCCGCTGGGGGATATGTGATGTTATACGTTCCGACCTGTTCAAAGCAGTGACAACAATGCTGGGCACCACTCACAAATTATGCACGATTTATCACCTGCAATCAAATGGCGCTGTTGAGAAAATAAACAGACTTCTTAAAAGTAGATTGTCTAAACTCTGTCACTCATTAAAGAAGAATTGGGTATATTGCTTACCATTGGCCCTATTCGAATTGAGAAACCAACCCAGCAAGGACCACCACTTGTCCCCCCACGAGATAGTAACAGGTAGACGCATGCACACAGCGCACTCCCCTTTACAAAGGCACACAGAAGTGCAACAGTGTTGGGTAAGAATTCCACGAATATTTGAAATAACTTACAAGATTAGCACGTATGATTGCAAAACAGCTGGCACACCCCTTCACACAAGAAACAGTGAGTGACACAGTAACAGCAGCCACAGATAGCCCAAGCGGCCAGCTCATGGCAGGGGAGATGGTGTATGTGAGAAGCTTTGTACGTCAGTGGAATGCACCCAGATTCCATGGGACATATGAGGTGGTGTATTGCACGTCTACTGCAGTGAAGGTGAAGGGCCTGAGATATTGGATTGATTTGTCATGATGAAAAATGATGAAATGATATGTAAATAATGTATTATAAATGATAAATGTGAAAATAAAAAAATAAAAAAGACGCATTCACATAATGGTGTAGGTAAAGGCAGTCTCTCTCTCTCTCTCTCTCTTCTCTCTCTCTCTCTCTCTCTCTCTCTCTCTCTCTCTCTCTCTCTCTCTCTGTCTCTATCTCTCTCTCTATCTCTCTCTTTTGTATTGATTCTTTAGATTTAATGAGGATGTTTATGGATAGTCACAAGAAAATGAATTGAGAGAAAATGTGCACAAAGTATAAAGAGCTCTAAGTAACAGTTATAATAGAAAAAGTAGTGAAATGAGTGTATGCTTAACACGCTTTTATATATCATTTTGTGGGGAGTAACCATGGCAATGGAAGGGGCCCCCAATATCAACAACAGTAGTTCATAATGAAATAGGAATAGAGAATTTTATTTAAGAGACTACTCTTATGAATGCGGACTGTTTTTCTGTACAGTAATTTTGTTTTCAATGTTTTTTGGCCTAGTAGTGTATTGGGCCATAGCATTCATATCTATCGATCTGAATGAGGGGGTGGGGGGTACAAAATTGATGAAACAGGGAACCCATCTCATATGGGATGGGTTTAAATTAATTTGGGCATACGGGACCCATAGAAACGGCTCACACAATGATAATCATACAACCAGTAATCCCGCACATGTAAATCATAATACCTGTTATAATGAATCTGAGTTCAGTATTTACGAGATGAATGACCTGGACCCCTCATTACATGACAATCCCAATCCAACTGTATTATTTACACCAGACACAGCTGAACAAAGCACACCATACCCTGAGTGGTGATGAAAATACTGTTGAGAGGTACATTGCTCTATATAACGAGTGGGAGAAAGGGGGGGCAGGTGGAACATTTTCAATCCAACATGATGACAGAAAAGCTCTGGGACACCCGGGAGGGAATAGAAGGAAAAAGAGGGCGAACGGAAGAGATATGATGAGTATCATGGGCTGGGATTGGACACAATGGAAGACCCACAACACCCACACCAGTGTAACAAATGGTACGCAGACATGAGCACCACCGCAAAACAGACAACTAATGAGAGCTGCTATGTGTGCTCTCTGATACCCCATACCTCGGATACTCCTAAAGTGCTGTTACCACAAGAGTCACCTGTTGCAGAGGCACAGTGTCTCCTTCATCTTACACTATGCAGAATAAAAAATACTTTTCAAGGACACTATTTCATTTGAAATACTGCAAAATGAGAAGACTTGCTACGCAAAACCACAAGGAGTAATCTGCCTGAAAGAACCTTTCTTGGTGATCAAAGGAACATTATATTTGGACAATAAGTGGCAAGAAGAGCAAATAACATGCAAAGCAGAGGCACTGTGAGGACTATCAGACATAAAATTACAATGGATCCATAGAACATGCGCCCCGATAAGGACCCGACACATTACGAAGCTCACGTGGGTAATGTCCCTTGAAAAGCCATTCAAACTGCAGAAGGAGATATCCTATGAGCTGTGCTTCAACGGAGAGGGAAAAGTAAATCTGGGAGCAAACCAGAACTGTAGCAAAACCGTCATCATCCCAGACATGAAAAAAGGAATGACTGCATTTGAAAAAAGGAACGACTGCATTAATGGATACTTACTGGGTTTGTGGCAAACAGGCGTACCTGCACCTTCCACAGTCATGGAGGGGCACGTGCTCTCTGGCAACGCTACATTCCGCTCTGATGGTGATACCCAAAAGACATATCCAAGGGGGTGAGGTGGCCATCTACAATCAAAGATCCGGACCCCCTGCTAACAAATGAAGATACCCCTGTGTACACTCTTTCCGAGGAGAAGCTGCAGAGCACAGTCTCTCGAAAAAGAAGATCGCCAAACTATATCTCCAAGGCATCCTCCGAATTTATGGCACAGATTCTATATCGGTTCGGACTGTTCAACTCTGCTTAGATGTTCTTTGCTTCCCTTGTTCCACGCATCCAGGCATGGGCCAATGCAAAATGGCTGCAAATAACGCACTGGAAACTAATCCAATTGGCCAACGACACAGAAGAAGGGTTTAATGTGATAAAGGTGGAGCTAAGGGCCTTGCGGTTGATAACGATGCAAAACAGGTATGTCCTGCATGTTGCACTTTCATACTTCTGCAGATGCGGACAATGGAACTCTTTCACATGTCATTGCAGCCGTGCACAACCTTGACAAGCGTATGAGGGAAGAAGGAGGGGTACAGCCCAGCACTTGGTTCGACAATATGTTCTCGTGGGTACCATCCAGGCTCGGAATGACTGTCGAACCATTAATACCCACCATCGTATTTTTGCTTTTGATTTTTTGAATGTGCCAATTAGGCCTTAGGTGCTGTGCAAATGCTGTACCTAATAGTGCAATGATGATGGTGACAATGGGCAGTGCAAAAGGAGTGGTACAGATGACACACGAGGCACGAGTACAAACAGGAGATGTCTCAGAGCTGAAATATAGAATAACGGCTATATACAACACAGGGTACATTGTAGACAGGTTATATCACACAACCATTAAAGAGCCCCGTGAATTAGCATGGTACGACGAAGTATGGGTCGACCTGGAAGGGGATGGGGGTTGTATTTACATGACTTGCACCACAGATGAATATGCTAGGGCCGGAGAAAGCCTGAGGGCAGTGTGCAGAGCATGGATGCCACGAAAGGGAACACCTGCATGGGATGAGGTAGTGGCAGAGGAAGAAGAGCGTAAATGGTTAGGTGAATTACAATATTCGTTACTTAAGTAACAAAAGGGGGGAAATGTATGGGAGGAAAGGTCATTTAGGCCCCCTCCCCTCCGTCCCCTCTCCCCATGCACACTATGCTCATCCCATGACTGCCTACGCGCATGTGGCCAGAGGTGCCGGACAGCCTCGCAATGACACATACGAGTGCAACATCCAGAAGAGGGCTGAATACTGACTCCATTTTGTACGGAATCCCGACTCCATTTTGCATATGCCAAAGCAGGCCTCACAGCAGAGCCAGCCTGCAGCTCTCCCCTTGCGCTGTGCACAGTTAGCCAGCTACTCCCCCCACCTCCTCCCCTCTGGTGTCCCTGAAGCTGCCCTGTACTCATGGAAGACTGGGCATGAACAGCTACAAGTTGAACACTGTATCTCTCACCTTCCTCCTTCCATCACTGACCTGTGAATGACCGGGCAAGAGCCCGGGCCTGGAAAAAAACAATCTCCACAAACATGCCTCGTTACTTGCAGACTCTACCCTTAAGACATATAACGTATATAACCCCCAACCCGACACCCCAACCCGACACCCCTTTTGATGTGGCAGATGTATGCCCCACGACTGTGTGCCACCCTGTTTCACCCACAACGCTAATCCCCTCTGTAAGGCTATAAATTCTCTCCTGTTTTTGCATATAAAGGAGCTGTCTCTAGGAGATGTAATAGAACGATCAGTAATTAACCCATCTAAATCATTTGCAATGAATATGATATCATGATCCACATGTTGGCGTCCTATAGTGTAGGTTACATGTCGTTTACTACCAAATGCCCTTGCAAATGTATGAGATGCTAGGTGACTCGTACGTTATGATGCAAAATGTATGGTCTACATGCTCACTTGTTTGTTGGTACTGTGCATACTCGCAAATGTATTGAGGTGTTATAAGATTCACATGTATAATATAAATGGTGCGGCCACGAGACTAATGCAAACAAAAGCAATTCTGTAGCACAGGTGACCAGGGTATATGTGAAGACAGAACACACAATATAGTCAGAACCTGGTTTCTATTTTGTTGTATATGAAGTGATAGTAAACATGATCAAACTGGGCCAAACTTGAAGAGCCAAAGGGCCCTCTCTCCCCTCTCCAACAGCGCCGTGCATGAAGGGCATACATCCCCCACCTTTTTCCCTCTTCATGAGGGTGCTGCGGCCAGAGGCCCATGTCCCACTGATGGCTTAATGCAACAACTGTATCTTCTCCCACTTCTACTAGGCCCACACAGAACGTCACCTCCCTGCCCCCTGACACAAGATGACCACCATACCTTTCCTAATCTCAGGGACCCAAGACAAATGTATGTATACATAAATGTGAAATATATGATTCTCCCCCCAACTGTCATGATGTCAATGATATGTTTTATGAGTGTCTTTTTATTGCATACTTTGAAGTGATGTCTAGATTAGAGAGTTAGTATCAATCACCCCATCCGGGACCCCAAAACCTTCACCTCACACTGACCAGCCCGGCTGAAACACGTGATGTCCGCCTTCCCGCCTAGCAACTATACAATCATCTGGAGGCGGCGCCTACACAACTATACTGGATTTGGGACTCTACCAATGAGAATGTATCTTATGTAACATATGTAGTGTCATCATTTATGATGCTGTAACCCTTTTTAAAGTACTGTTAGAGTGATGTTGGACAGAGCGATCTCAGAGTTTGCAGAGTTCTCTGCTTGGCCTATTTTTTTTTTTAGATAAATTTTACTTTTACTTTCACCCGCACTTGGTCTTGGTCTCATTCCCTCCCGGGGTGTGTCCTTTATTGACTCTCATTGGGGAGTTTTGATTGCATTTTCGGGGACTCTCACTTTCACTGGGTTGGAGACCAGGATGTCCTTTTAAACTTCGTCCTACCAGATTTAGTGAGGAGAGGAGCATAATCGATAGAGAAGCAGTTAGAGAAAATAGGAGAGAAAGAGAGCACCATAGAGTAGGTAGGGAGAGGAGTGAATAGGAAAAGAGAGTCAAGGGGAGAACCCTAGGGAAGGACACAGGGCAGGGTGCAAGCAGAGGAGACAGAGAGGCAACACAAGTTGAACAAGACGACAGGCAGTCAGATTTAATAGAGGGGAAAAAGGCCTAGGTTTCACAATGCAATTTTAAAATACATCCACAATGCAATTTTAAAAACAGGAGAAAACACACCTGAGTTTGAGAATCCTAATAGAAGGGAAAAAGGTGTAGGTTTCACGATGCAATTTTTAAATACTTTCACAATGCAATATTTTAACCTGCCTCAGTCGTTGCTGGGTGATGGCTTGCCACTGGCTTCCCCTGCTGACACCTGCAGACACGGGTTGGAGCCGCCTCTGAGGGAGCCGCAGGGCTGCAAGGGCAGAGAGCTGCCCTAGCAGGTTCAGTTATGGCCAACAACGCACCAATCAGGGAAGGGGGAGGGCTGGGAGGCAGGAGATATCAAAGGGGACCGGGAAGTAGAAGCCGGGGAGAGAGGGAGAGAGGACAACAGCGCGGAGCACTGCAGGCATACAAGCTATATTGAAAAAACAACAAAGGCCCAGAAGGGTCAAGTTGCAAACTGCTCACCTCAAGAATCAGCCAAAAGTGGCGAGGAGGGAGAAAGTCAGGTCGGTAGGCTCAGAGACCCGCTGCACACGCACCAATCAGGGAAGGGGGCAGGCTTGGAGGCGGGATGGAACAATGAGGACCTGGAAGTGGAAGCCATTCGAATTTTTATATGGAATACGTCATAATTGTATTCATACCTGTAATATGTAATGTAAATGTATTGTAAAGATTTATAGGAAAAGTTCCATGAACTGAAAGGTATAATAAAGTATTATTGTAATCGGTTCTCTCCATAATTGGATCTTAGCTAGAAGTGGCGTTTATCTGTAAAGGGGCCAACAATAATGGGTACTGGCTGAGACACCGGACATATTTCTGGTGTACATGCAAAACCTACAAAAACTTTCTGTTGCCCTGACGGCAATATCTGGAACCAATGAGCTGTCAATGGAGCATTTTTGTGACCCGGTATCTATCTGTTCCTGGGTGACCACGATCGCCTTATTCTTTTGAACTAACTGGTGTACTGACTTTGGGACCACATCCCAATTGTCCAACATACTCCTCAATCTCTCCTGTATCGCTCTTAGATCACTAAGGTACGGGGTCATTATTATTTCATTCTCTAACCCTGGGGGTTTTTTCTCATTGTAAAAATCTGGCCAACATGTGTGAATTTTTCTAACATCAGGCATCTTTAAAAAAACTATTCTCTGGCCTGGCAAAATATATGGATATATTTTTCAAACAAACAACTTGGAGCAAGCTCACCTAATATCTAAGAGAGGCAACGCTATCTCCCATCAAACGGAAACTCGATTTCCGCGCCTGGTGCTCTTCATTCAAAAGAAGCAAAACAGCATCACGGCTGCAACGGTTCAAAGCCCTCACCGGAGATGATCGCGGAAGAGGAATAGCAACTGCAAGGAAATATGTCCTGCTTGGCAAGGATCTGTCTGGTCCAAACACTGTCCTCAATCATACTTGGGAGGGTTCCTTTACGGGCACCATTTACAAGTTCATAAATATATAGGATGAAAACAAAATAAGATCCCAAGACGCAGACATAGATATTTAAACGGAAAACAGTTTACTATGCATGGCAGGGGAACCCAGCTGCTCACTAACAAAAGCCAAGCCCCCAGCACTCAGCTGTCCACTAGCAATGAACCCTCTAGCACACCTACCCAGCATACCATAGCACTGAGAGCACCCTCACTCCTCTACTGAACGGATATCCGCTATTTATACATAGCGGCATTGATGTACATTACATGCGTAGAAGCATTCGATGGAAATAACATGCTTCTACCTGCGTGCATACATTTCATAATAGCATGAACTGTACTGGAACAAATTCTAAGAAAGCAAGGCATATCGTGCGAACATTCTTTCTCGTACAAAACATCCTAACTCTGCAGAAATGCAAACATCAGTCATGCTATCTCTTCCTCCAGCAGTCAATGCTGCATTCTCTTCTTGAGAATAGCTGACTGTCTGCCAAAAGACAAGTTGTTATAATAGCATCTATTTGCTGTGTTCAGCTGCGTTCAGCATTTTCGCTTTGGCACACAAACATATATAGCGCTTCAAAACTAGAATTTGTGCTATACTTAATAACAAGTATATCTGCATTATATCTTTCTACATGGCTCTCAGCAAATGTTTATCCATAATAGGTCAGAAGAAACCATAGTACTAAACAGATTTTACATTAATGAATGAATGGATTAGCTCATGATAACCATTAAAAAAAATGCAGCTTGACAAACGTTCCTATTAGCATGTGCTAATCAATTCTAGACCAGTAAAGCTAGGCAGTAGTGTGGAGGAGACGGTACAATGACATCAGGCAAGTTACATGAAAGAGGTCAGTCAAAACAGGGTTAAAAAAAGAAAGTGTAGCTAGATACTAAGGCATACTAAGACAGTAACATGGACAGCGCAATATTCTCTTAGTGCAAGAATGCAAATCTTTGGCAATTTACCATGATGGCTTTTAAGTGTGTCAGACCTCTGGAAACATGTACATAGCATGGAAACTAAGCAAGGACACATTGTATACAAAGGCAGCATCCTAGGATGATGCCTGCAAGTACTGGAATGGTGACAAAAATGTGGGTGCTATCATTGTATTAACCTGAAAACATTGCTCTAAGCGAAGCAAAGCAAGCCGTGGACAAAAGAAGAATATATATATATATATATATATATATATATATATATATATATATATATATATATATTCAGTAAAAAAGACTTTGTTAAAGGGATATTATGGTTAAGTTGCGCTACTAAAACCTATGCAATTCAGTAAAATAACTTTGGGACGTTATGGTTCCAAGTAAAACCGAAAAACCCTTGAAATTCACCAGTTATGGTCCGCTAAGCAACCATAACTCGCACCACCACCGTGCACCGCTAAAACTAACACCCAGGACATCAAAGATGACATCACAAATGTCATTGATGACATCACTGATGACATCACATGTCTGGCTCCCTATTTTTCCGTGTCTGGGGTTTCTGTTGGTACTCTTGTTCAGAGGAGAATTGCCTAGCCTTTCGGTGCTGGACTGGCCCAGGGCGGGACAAAGACTGATATGTTTGGGATATTTCTTCTCTGTGAAAGATAGTGAGCTAAAGACTCTGGGTAAGTTTCTCGTAACCAGGACTAATGTCTGGCAGAGGGACTCCCAGGACCACCCTTGTTAATTTGCATATTTAAGTAACTTTGGATCTCACCCTAAGTTACTAGGGGAATCCAAACGTGGACCCCTTGCTCACTATTCTTAGAGAGGCACAGATCCACCCTACTGATGAGGTCCAACCAGACCAAAACACGTGTCTGGGGTTTCTGTTGGTACTCTTGTTCAGAGGAGAATTGCCTAGCATTTCGGTGCTGGACTGCCCCAGGGCAGGACAAAGACTGATATGTTTGGGATATTTCTTCTCTGTGAAAGATAGTGAGCTAAAGACTCTGGGTAAGTCTCTCGTAACCAGGACTAATGTCTGGCAGAGGGACTCCCAGGACCCCCCTTGTTAATTTGCATATTTAAGTAACTTTGGGTCTGACCCTAAGTTACAAGGGGAATCCAGATGTGGACCCCTTGCTCACTATTCTTAGAGAGGCACAGATCCACCCTACTGATGAGGTCCAACCAGACTGAAACACGTGTCTGGGGTTTCTGTTGGTACTCTTTTTCAGAGGAGAATTGCCTAGCATTTCGGTGCTGGACTGCCCCAGGGCAGGACAAAGACTGTGTCATGATGCCCGCTTCCGGGCAGCCGGTTCAAGCCCTGCGTCCCCGAAAGCGGACATCCAGTCCCCAAGGAAGGACCCAGCAACCCCATATAGGGGCCCTTTGGACAGTGTCCTGGCGCCTATGGCGCCAGTCTCATAAAAGACATCAGTCCTGGCGCCATAGGCGACAGGCTCATTATGGGAGTGCTTGGGTGCACTTACCTGATGCAGACCATGCTGCAGGATCCCGGCCTCCTTGAGGCCTGAAAGGAACTACTTTACCTGTGGGACTAATTTACCATCCGGGCGTGGTCGGGGAAGGATACATACCTGATTGGAGGAAGGATACATACCTGGAACTTCTTCCAAGGCTATTTAAACCCCACCCGAACAGCCACACGTGCTTCGCGTTGTTCTGCATCTAGCAGCTGGATGCTCACCGTGTCTGCTCCTGCATCCTGACTTCTGCCACGCCTGCCAGCATCCTGAATCACCTGCAAAGGAAGAGAAGAAGAGAACAGAAGAAGGAAAAGTCCTTACCTGCTAAAACCGCATCCCGGAGACATCTCGCCGACAATCCTGAAAAGGAAGACTTTTATTTAAAAGCTCATCGCGTCGATCGCTGCAGCGCCACATTCCACTCACCTTTACAGGGCGCCTCCATGTTCAGCAGCGATCATCCGGATTCGCAGTCACGCCCCAGCGCCTAGGGAGAAAAAGACCAGAACAAAAGGTGAGAGAGAGAAGGGAATAACGAAAGCTGAATCTCCATGTTAAGACTTACCTGCTGATTCATTCCCTCTCCATTTCGGGTCCGCGCCGCATCCTGGCATTTCCGGACCCTGGCCCCTAAGGGGAAAAAGAGACATCAGCGTTAATGAGCGAATGAAAAGACATTACCAAAAAACGCTCATTAAAGACTTACCTGATTTCTACAAGGATTTCACCTCTCATCTCGGGTCGGTGCCAGTTCCCCTGCATTACGTACCCCGGCCCCTATGGGGAAAAAGACACTAGCATTAGTACATTAATGCATGGACACAAGGGGAACCTCTTATCAAAAAAACTTACCTGGAAGCCAAGCAAGTTTGGTTCTCACCAATCCGAAAATCCAGTGAAGTAACTGGATACCAACGCGCCCCTGCATCAGAAGCAGGATGGAGAGCTCGTCCTTCCAGACCCTAAGGTGAGACGCTACGAGGAATCACAGAAGGGTTTTGAGGAGGGTGAGAGGGGAAAGTGGGAGGCCGATTGCATTACCCCCAGACAGTTAATCCCTTATTTTCGCCTACAGAAGGATACTTCTGCGAGCCAGACAAGCCAGATTTGGGGGCCCGGTCCAGTCCGTCTTCCGAACCCTGCGCATCACCTTAGAAGAGGTCACAGCAGCGCAAACCAGGCCAGCGCCTCCGTGGGAGTGAGGTGAGCGTTACAGAACGCAAAGCCTTCCTACAAATTCCCACCCAGGCGCTATGGAAAGTTCTGAGACTGATCAGTTGGCCCAATTACTGGGGGAATTACGGGCCGAAGTACATGCCGCTCGTCAAGAGACTAATGCCCTCAGGAGGGAATTAATAATATCAAAGGAAAGAACTGATGACCTGGCCAGACAGCTTTTGCAAGGTCAAGCTGGGCAAACTCCTCTACCTGGTTCCGGAGGGAACCCCGCTCCTGTGGTTTCCAGTAACCCTGTGCAGATTAATCTACCTGGAAACATGCCGCTGGCCCCACCCGAACGCTTTGCTGGGGACCCCAAACGATTCGCCGTATTCATGAATCAGTGTCGTTTGCACTTCCTATGCAGACCTGGGGCCTTCCCTAATGATCAGACCAAGGTAGCCTTTGTATTGTCATATCTCAGCGGCTGCGCTGCCGATTGGTCAGTTCCACTGGTTACTCAAGATGACCCGATTCTCTGTGATTTTCAAAGGTTTCAAGCAAGCATGGAAAGGTTATTTGCTCGACACTCTCAGGGGCAGGCTCTGGATGACGAACTTCTATCCCTGCGACAGGACAATCAGGACCTCCTATCCTATATTGCAACCTTTAATAGACTAATTGTGGAAACGGGATGGCCAGAGGATAAAAGAGTCAAGTTGATTTATCGAGGCCTACGCGGAGAACTTAAAGATGTCTTGGCCCAAGTTGTAAATCCGCCCCAAGAATTCACAGAGTATATAGACTTAGTGGTCCAATTGGATCACAGACTTCAAAACAGAAAAGCAGATCGGTCCAGGTTTGAGACCCGGGTGTTGGTCAAGGCCCATGCTAATCCCAAGGGAGTTGATTTCTCTGAGCCTATGCAAATTGGAGGGGTTAAAGGACCCTTAACTCAAAAGGAAGGTGAAAGGAGGCGGCAGTTAAAATTATGTCTTTATTGTGGGAATTCTGTACACTTTCTACGAGATTGCCCGGCAAAACCGCCCCGAAAGGCGGTAGGAGCCGCTGATAAAAACCATGAAGACTCTGTTTCGGGAAACGACTCTGCCCGACAAGTGTAGGGGTCCGCTTGCCGAGCTTGAAAACTAACTCTCAGACCTCGCATTTCATTGTGCCAATGGTTCTCGTAGTTCCAGAACAGCCTAAGCGGTTGCATGCAATAAAGGCATACATCGATAGTGGGGCTATTGGAAACTATGTGGATCATGAATTGGTCTCTAGGATTAACCTCCCTCTCCGTCCTAAAACCAGCAAAGATGTCATCACCACAGTCGATGGAACTGAAATTGCCTCTGGACCGGTAACACATTCCACTACTGAGGTGACTCTTATTGGTCCCGACGGCCATCGGGAGGGTGTTGTGTTTGATGTAATAAAGGCTCCACAGTTTCAGGTTATTCTTAGAATCCCTTGGTTAGAGACACAGAATCCTCGAATTGATTGGCGAGCTAAGAGAATAACCTTCCCGGATTGTACACAAACCTGCTACCCAGAAAACCTGAAGATTAATCTAGCATCTGTAACCTCAGCCTCCATGCAACTACCTCCGGAATACCAAGACTTTCAGTACGTCTTCCAAAAGGAACAGGCCAACACGTTACCTCCTCACAGATCGTACGATTGCCAAATCGATCTGGTGCCCGGTGCACAACCCCCTTGTAGCAAGATTTATGCCCTTACCGAACCTGAGAATCTGCATTTGAGACAATATTTGGATCAATACCTAGCTAATGGTTTTATTCGCCCGCCAAAGTCCCCGGCATCCTCGGCTTTGTTCTTCATGCACAAAAAAGAAGGCGACCTTAGAACTTGTATCGATTACTGCGCATTGACCCAGATAACGGTTAAAAACCGTCATCCTCTGCCTCTGATCCCTGAACTCCTTGACCAGGTGAAGGACGCTTGCATATACACCAAGTTAGATCTCCGGGGGGCTTATCATCTGGTACGAGTTAAAGAAGGCGACAAATGGAAAACTGCCTTCCGTACTAAATACGGATTATTCGAGTACCAGGTGATGCCTTTCGGATTGTGTAACGCGCCGGCTGCCTTCCAATACTTCATGAATGATGTCCTTCGGGAACTCATCGACGTTTCTGTTGTCGTATATATCGATGACATTCTGGTGTACTCCTCTTCGGAATCTGATCACAGAAAACACGTCAGGGCAGTACTTGAAAAACTGCACCAACACAAACTATTTGCTAAATTGGAGAAATGTGTTTTCCATACCACAGAAGTCGAGTTTCTAGGTTTCATCCTGACACCCAAAGGAGTACGAATGGACTCAAGAAAAGTGGATGCCATCCTCAAATGGCCATCACCTAGCTCTGGAAAAGGGGTTCAAAGCATGCTCGGCTTTGCCAATTTCTATCGCAGGTTTATCCCGGAATTTTCACGCGTGGTACAACCCATTACTGCACTCTTGAGGAAAAATAAACGTCTTGAATGGTCTACCTAATTGATTGGAAGGGGTACGGACCTCAGGAGAGGTCGTGGGAACTCCGCGACCATGTGCATGCACCTCGATTAGTCAGGAAAGTCCACCGACTCTTCCCAGACAAACCAAAACCCCAGGAGGGAACAACCTTGGGAGGGGCCTTGGAGGGGAGTGCTGTCATGATGCCCGCTTCCGGGGAGCCGGTTCAAGCCCTGCGTCCCTGAAAGCGGACATCCAGTCCCCAAGGAAGGACCCAGCAACCCCATATAGGGGCCCTTTGGACAGTGTCCTGGCGCCTATGGCGCCAGTCTCATAAAAGACATCAGTCCTGGCGCCATAGGCGCCAGGCTCATTATGGGAGTGCTTGGGTGCACTTACCTGATGCAGACCATGCTGCAGGATCCCGGCCTCCTTGAGGCCTGAAAGGAACTACTTTACCTGTGGGACTAATTTACCATCCGGGCGTGGTCGGGGAAGGATACATACCTGATTGGAGGAAGGATACATACCTGGAACTTCTTCCAAGGCTATTTAAACCCCACCCGAACAGCCACACGTGCTTCGCGTTGTTCTGCATCTAGCAGCTGGATGCTCACCGTGTCTGCTCCTGCATCCTGACTTCTGCCACGCCTGCCAGCATCCTGAATCACCTGCAAAGGAAGAGAAGAAGAGAACAGAAGAAGGAAAAGTCCTTACCTGCTAAAACCGCATCCCGGAGACATCTCGCCGACAATCCTGAAAAGTAAGACTTTTATTTAAAAGCTCATCGCGTCGATCGCTGCAGCGCCACATTCCACTCACCTTTACAGGGCGCCTCCATGTTCAGCAGCGATCATCCGGATTCGCAGTCACGCCCCAGCGCCTAGGGAGAAAAAGACCAGAACAAAAGGTGACAGAGAGAAGGGAATAACGAAAGCTAAATCTCCATGTTAAGACTTACCTGCTGATTCATTCCCTCTCCATTTCGGGTCCGCGCCGCATCCTGGCATTTCCGGACCCCGGCCCCTAAGGGGAAAAAGAGACATCAGCGTTAATGAGCGAATGAAAAGACATTACCAAAAAACGCTCATTAAAGACTTACCTGATTTCTACAAGGATTTCACCTCTCATCTCGGGTCGGTGCCTGTTCCCCGGCATTCCGTACCCCGGCCCCTATGGGGAAAAAGACACTAGCATTAGTACATTAATGCATGGACACAAGGGGAACCTCTTATCAAAAAAACTTACCTGGAAGCCAAGCAAGTTTGATTCTCACCAATCCGAAAATCCAGTGAAGTAACTGGATACCAACGCGGGCCTGCATCAGAAGCAGGATGGAGAGCTCGTCCTTCCAGACCCTAAGGTGAGACGCTACGAGGAATCACAGAAGGGTTTCGGGGAGGGTGAGAGGGGAAAGTGTGAGGCCGATTGCATTACCCCGCAGACAGTAAATCCCCTATTTTCGCCTACAGAAGGATACTTCTGCGACCCAGACAAGCCAGATTTGGGGGCCCGGTCCAGTCCATCTTCCGAACCCTGCGCATCACCTTAAAAGAGGTCACAGCAGCGCGAACCAGGCCAGCGCCTCCGTGGGAGTCAGGTGAGCGTTACAGACTGATATATTTGGGATATTTCTTCTCTGTGAAAGATAGTGAGCTAAAGACTCTGGGTAAGTCTCTCGTAACCAGGGCTAATGTCTGGCAGAGGGACTCCCAGGATCCCCCTTGTTAATTTCCCTATTTTTCCCTTTACTGACATATCTAGGCCAGTAATAGTCAGGAACTAAAAAATCATAAAGTAATTATTCATATTCAAGTACTATATTTGTAGAGTTATACTTCAAATATGTTCTTACAGTAATTCACTTGTGTTTCACTCACAGCATATGATACATATACATAGGGGAAAACACAGATTTGAAAAACAGCAATGCTTTGTGTGTATAAAGATAATCAGTAAGGTTATCAACACTTTTTTATAGTTCTTTTTTTTAATTACTTTACTTTCCTGGATATGCTCATATTTGTACACATTGTATGCACACTACTCTCCTTAGGGTCCAGTCACATTACATGATAGTTTTACATAGCGAAGTAGTACCTTTGAAGCACAGCGATCATTTCTGTGTATAAAGTTAATCAGTTGGGGTATGAAGATTGGCTGGTAATACTGTTGTTCACTTCATTTTCCCTGTATATGCTCATATTTGTATGTGTTGTTGTTATTTGTGTTTCGTTTTGTATAATGCAATTATTTAGTAAGTGGGTTTTATTAGCTAGTTATTAAATGTTGCCCAGTAGACAAAACTGTAATAAGAAGCATGTATCTTTTTACTATTCAACATGCTGAGATTAATAATATTGCACATCCATCATGTATGTTGCACACAATACCTATGTTTCTACATGAGTAGCTTAGTATACTGGAAATAACCTGATAATAGAATGGTATTTGTATCAATGCATTACTTACTGCACTACATACCTCATGAAATATATTCCAATAACCCTTCACACTGTTTGATCAACATTACTATAAGAATCCCTTGTACAGACTTTATATGAAAATAAATGCACATGTGATGTCATCAGTGAAGTCATCAATGACATGTGTGATGTCATATTTGATGTCCTGGGTGTTAGTCTTAGCAGTGCACGGTGGTGGCACGAGTTATGGTTGCTTAGCGTACCATAACTGCCGAATTTCAAGGGTTTTTCGGTTTTACTTGGAACCATAACGTCCCTTTAACAAAGTTTTTTTACTGAGTTGCATAGGTTTTTAGTAGTGCAACTTAACCATAATGTCCCTTTAACAATGCTTTTTGACTGAATTGCATTGGTTTTTAGTAGCGCAATTTAACCATAACGTACCTTTAACAAAGTTTTTTTACTGAATATACACTCTCATCGTGTGAATTTGGGAGATGTTTACTAGGATTCCCTTACTTTATATACATGTAACATAGAACATATTGAACCCCCCCGCTAATGATTTCTGAAGGCCATGGACTGTGCGTATGTCCGCGGACGGGCGCGGACGACATCAACACCACCCAAAAACTCAGGGGGTATCTGAAATTGTTCTATCATACCATATAAAAACTGCACAAGTTTAAAAAGCAGCACATTAACACATTATAAGTAATAATAAATAAGCAGTGGAACCTACACGTCTAACACATCAATCATCCATTTAAATACCATATGTAATGAAATGGATTATACCATAACAAAAAAGATATGCCTCCAACATAATTACCTCACAGAAACTGCAGAGCTAGGAGTGACAGGAGACAAACAAAACACAATGAATACAAATTACAAGAAACTAGTAGGTAAACTTCATTTTTCTCATATATTTGTATACTTTTTGTATGAGGTACAGAACAATTAATGTATTTGTGTTTTTCACACAGAAATGTGCAGTACTTTGGAGTGGCTCGAGGAGAATTTTCCGCGTGATGAAATGTCGGAAGATAGCGATAATAATGGTACACACTTCTCTGCATAAGCAAATTAATAGTCAGTACTTTATGAGTACTTAACATGTATATATTTATTTTTAACAGCCCATGCAAAAATTGAAGAAATTCCCCCAAAAGACACAATGCACAAGACCTTGCAACACATAGAACAGAAAGTGGACATGCTGAAAGATAATTTCAATGGTTTAAAGCAATTTGTGGAGGACCATGTCAAAGGAAAAATTAGATACCACTGTACTACCTGTACCTGTCCCCCCTCTCCATGTCCCAGTGAACTATCCCCAAACCCTCACCAACAACATACACATTTCAACGAAACTTCTATCCCTTCATCCCCTCACAACCATCCTCTGCAAACCCCAAATTCCCCTATATTTGTTTCAGTTTCTGCTTCCCCTCGCTTTCTTAATTGCTGTATATGTGTATAATAAAAAAAATGGTATGGTAGTTTTAATGAAATTGTTTGTGTCCAATTTCTTTTTTAAAACAGTTAAAATGGCCACGTACAGCGCGCCTGACCGGCCTGTCAGTAATTAACAAAATATGGATGTCCGAAGAACAGTACACCTCTCGATAACATTCAAAACCAAGATGTAATTGTTCTTAGAACACACCAGCTGTCCGGGATGTCCATAAATGCACAAAAAGGGGGCGTCCTAGTACACTATACCTCCCCGTACCATCTGCAACCAAGATGGAACTGTTCTTAGAACACAGCAGCTGTCCTGAATGTCAGAAAATGGACAAAATGGGGGTGTCCTAAGGACACTGTATCTGTCCGTACAGTTTGCAACCAAGATGCAACTGTTTGTAGAACATGCTCAGTGTCCAGGATGTCTGTAGTGAAACGAAATGGAAGTGTCCAAAGGACACTGTACCTGGCCGTACACTGTGCACATCATCTACGCACATGCGCACCACACCCGTAAGTCCTGCGAACATCGCGCCTGTCTGTAACTGTCCGTCTCACTTGTGCCCAGTTTTAGTTTCAGGACCCGAACACTGTCCGTAAAACACCCACGCGCATGCGCACAACTGTTCCTGTGCATTTGGTGTCCTGCAGACACCCATTTCCTTCGCAGACGTGTTCACGACATCATCATGTGACCGCACCCACGCTGAGCGTATGTCCTAATTTGCGCACTTTGTCCGCTTCCCCAACATTTTAAAAGAACTTATGCAGACAATCCAAATTATTTTACAGTACAAAATCACCATTTCACATGTCCCAGACAATGGCCCTAGCTTTCCACATATTTTTTTGAACGCTTTTGAGTGATTGATATAGTCACGAGGCGCACCCCTCCACCCCTATAAAAGGCTACACCCCAGAGCTCATCTTCATTGTACTTCTGGCTATTGCAGATTGACTTTTGCTGCCTTTAGTGCTCTAGCGGAGATTACTCACCAACCCTAATGGCATCCATGGCTGCTGTTGCTACATCAGCCTCAGAACCACCCCCAAACCGTCCACCACCACCATCTCCCCAAGGGCCTGCAGAGGGGAATATGCGTGAGGATGTAGAGAACGAGGATGAAGAGGATGAAGAGAATGAGGTCGAGGAACTCCCTACTACCAGCACTCGCTGGGAGTCGTGGGTGTGGCGGTTGTTTACGTTCATGGTAACATACCGAAAGCACGTGCGAACAAGGTCACCTGTAACCAGTGCAATTTGGTGCTGAGTCGTGGGGACGTGGTTCGTACAGCTTTGTTACGACATCCGTGAAGCAACACCTAATTTGTAGCATGTAAAGAATGTAGTAGGTTGAGTTCCTCCTCAGCATCCTCCGTTTCCGATCCTCTCACCACACGAGACACTCCTGTGGGAGAGCGCATCTCTCCAGCTGCTTCACAGGCCATTCGCGATGCTGTTGACCCTTACCTTTTGAGAGTCACAATATTGTGTATGTACTGCGATGCAGTACTCTGCAGGGGGGAAAGTCTTCGAAGTGCTTTTGAGACTACGGTCACGGAGCACCAGAAGAGCTGCTACCTACCTAAATAAGGTCCACCCTACATCTTCCTCTCTCCACCTGCCCTTTCTTATCCCTGTGGTTGGTGTCCCTTCCTTACCCTCCTTTCCCCTCCGCTCCTAGTGTGTCGGGTGTAGAAAAAGCCAAAATAATATATAAAACAACAAAAAGTAAAAAAAAAAGGCTCTTTTCAGAGCTGCCTTTCTCAGTTTAAAAATATAACTATCAAGTAAATGATGAAGGCCCCCACGCATTTTTTTTTAAAAGTCCGCGGACAGTCCTAGGACAGATAAAATGTTGGGGTGCAACCCTAGCAAAACCAATGCACTTTTCTCTGGGAGTAAGTGGTGGCTCTGAAAAGAGCCTTTTAGTGGTATTTTGTGTGTTTGAAAAACTTGGATTCGTCAACATGTAATGCAAAATAGATGACTATACTTCCAAAAAAGGTTGCAATGCATTTTGTACATTTCGAATAAAAATCTGATTTCCAGCATATGTAAAATGGACTCCATCTCTGGTAAAAATGAATGTGCTGCTAAACATAATATTTTCATTGTGGAAAGAGGACATGCCAACATCTCTTAGAAAGGCACACACAGCCTTATTGAAATTGCACCTCACTTTCTCCATTTGTGGACCAAATGAAGAAGAATGCAGTCACATTTGTCTTTGCGCAATACGAGAAAAAATTACTTGGCAATTCGGAAACATGTCCATGACCTTCTCAAGTCCTTCCTTCATTGCAAATTGCAAAGAAATTCCAGACATATGTCCTAAACTGTTCCCTCCACAATGAATTATAATTATGTCAGGATGACCTCTGTCTGTAAAGTAGCACAGAGAGGTACCAAGTCCAGCCACTTCATTCCACGCACTCCATGCCAGTACACCTCCACATGAGGGAATCCAAGATCTGCAGATATACCACAAGGTTCTGCATGAACCTTCAACCAATGTATATATGAGTCTCCCAAAATCCAGATAATCTGTTTTCGAGCACACACAACCATAGCTGTCTGTTCTCCTCTCAGGAAAAAGACGTCCTCACTAAATCTCTCCACACACAACACACCAACTAAACTTTACTGACCAATCCCTAGCTCCGCTCATTCTCATTTGCATGCCTCTCCTTCCCAGAATCCCCGTATGTAACATGCGCTGTCCGCAGACTACCGCCATGGCCATGGACATGTAGAAGATCTGAGCGTGGCGAATGTACATTTAAATAGTGTTACCCATTTCCCCTTTAAGGTGGGCTCTGAAAAGAGCCGTTTTTTTGTTTTTTTTGCAGATGCCTGACATACGCGTGTTATTTTGTATTTTTTGGGGGGGGGGGTTCTACTTTGTTTACTCCTAAAATCTTCCCATAACCTGTTCCAAAGCAACCCTTACATTCCAAAAGAACATGGCATTTCCCAAAAAAGATAAAGAAACACCATCTGCCTCAAAGTGAGCCGCATTACTTGAAACAATGTTCTCGTGGCTAAAGAAAAACATACCAGCTCTTAGCATGAAAGCACGCATGCCTTGATTGATTGCACACCTAGCAATGCTTTGATCAGGACAAAAAACAGAACTGTTGTCCCATTTTGCTCTTGGAAGTAATCCAGAAAAAATTACTTCGCATTTGGAAGGATGTTGATTACTGCTTGAACCAACTGTTTCAAATCTCCCAACAAAGTAGGGGAACTCACGTAGCCCAAATGGAAAGCACCATAGTGCAAAACTGCCACATGGGGTCTGTTCATCCTACGCATATCTCTACAAAGTTGTAGAATTGCCTCTACATTGCAGTCAGTCGCAACGCTCCACACCACCTCCACTCCTCTAACATCGAAATGGTTTGCCACATGCCTGCATTGAGAATAGTGCTGTGAACCATGGACAAACATATCTTCGAGCACCAACACCCTGACTGTCTCCACCTCTGCCATCTTCACTACATACACTCTCTTTCTACACAAATCAACAACGTCAACATCTGATTGGCTGATCCCTACAGTCCCCTTTCCATAGTGGATTTGCTGTAAAACCCTGTATGTGGCACGCCCTACCTGGCGACAGGTGCGGTATCCGCGCGGCACGTAACTCTTAGCCAGCCCTTCTACCCTTTCCACATCACCAATCACATCCAAGACCTCTACATCTAACTCCATCATCAGAGTTCTGCACTTGAAATGTACTGTAGATCACTCTGAATACAAGTCTCATATCATTGGAAAGCACCTACTACAAAAACTACTGTGCAAGTCTTGAAGATTTCTACTTACAGTTGCATGCATATCCACATGCATGATTACAAAGTACAGGTATGCATATTTTATTCAGAGTACATGTACAACTCTTATGATTCCATATTAACAAAGTACTGCCACTAAATCTGGATAGCCAATACATGCACAACGCTCCCGCTTTAAGCGCGAGACTCCTGATTTTTCATTGAAAAATCGCAATACTTTTTACTATCTCCCGCATAACCTATACATACATGCCAAACCTCCCAATTTACGCGCGAAACTCGATTTTTGATTAAAAATGTCACACTTTTTTAGTGTCTCCCGCCTAAATTAATGCTAATCCCAATGCGATGGTATGAGAAAAATAAACGTTCCCGATTGCTGTGGTGAAATCTCCCTCTTAGGTGCTCCCGATTATTTGCATGTCTAGTTATAATATGAAATTATTCAAATTTTTCCCATCTACTATAATGAGCTATCACTTCCAAACCTCTCTGCTATCTACAACCCAGCTGCAAAAAACCAAACAAGGGAATTTCATGAACTTAAAATTCAACTCATTTGAGAAGCAGGTTCAACTAACATAATGCAAAGAACCTATATACAAAGGCTGCACATAGTCAAATGAAATGCATGCATACTCTATGTTCAGATATGAAACGAGAATACTACCACAAAAACATAAAAATTAACGTGTACATTAACATCAGTGCTATAAACACACAAAATTACTAACTTCTTTCTTTTACAATTGCAGTGAAAACCACTCTCCTGGAAATCAACAGCATCTAAACTACAAACAACATATCCGAAGAAACCTGCTCATTCCACAGAAGAAAGTAAGTAAAATACTACCTTTATATTCTTACTGTTCCTCAAAGAGACTGTGTGGTTCATTCATGTAATTTGCGCACCAAAAAAAACATCGATTTCTGAACCATTCTGCCCACAAATCCCCATTTATCAAACAGAGATTAACAAGGCAGAATGGCACACAAATACCTGTTTTTTGGAACACAAATAACATACTCAAGCCTTAGAATGTTAGTACTACAAAACAAAGAACTGTTTTAATTTTATACCATTACTTTACTATTAGTGCTTCTGCTCACCACTAGCTCATTTCTACTCTCATCTGAACCACAGTGTAGTAACATACAAACAGAAAAATAGCCTTCCCAACTAATTGTAACTGCTCAATGCACATTCACACACCACCACAAACATCTTCCCCATCAAACTCATACATGCATGCACACAGCACACATACATTGTAAAACAGACCAACCCATACCTTTTTTTTCAACAGACCCCAAAGAATGCCTTCCAAAAAGCAAATCCGTACAAAGCAACGCAGAAATAGAGCAAATGAAAATAAAAGTGACAAAAATAAGCATCCATCTCTACCAGAGTTTGTAGAAAACGTTCAAACAAAACAGCTAATGCAGTCATTTAGCAAAACAAAAGAAGCTTCAACTACAGAAACTTTGCCTCCTCTATCAAAATGTTAAACGAAACAGAAAATGCTTAACAAGAATTCGGCTACAACTACTGCTAACACTGCTCCTAGCAAGTAACCAGACTAAAAAAAGAATTTTAGCAAGAATGTTCCGCCACAGAGCCCTTCAGAATCTAATAAGAACAGGAGTGAAATCATCCACAACCCTTAAAACCTACTGTAGAAAATTAGTCCTAGAAGCTCTCGTAGACAGTGCAGTCCTTCTCAAAAGGAAGTTATTCATTTTAGTTTTAAACAGGATGAAACCACTAACAAAACTAAGTACTAAACTACAAAAAAAAGTCTCAATAAACGAATGTCAACAAAAATAACTTCTTAAATATCTGTGGAGGTGAATGGAGTCACACCACGACCACAGAACCATATTTTAATGAAGAAGCATACAAACAAAACCAAACAAACACAATTGCCATCCATAGCAGTGGACGAGGATATAAACAAATGAATAATACCATCATAGAACAAGAAACACTGCATACTAAAATATCCCCAGAAAACTCAGAATTACCTCTCCATTCGACTGAACCAGAACGTCCAGTATACAAATGGCCATGCACGTCAATGTGTAACATTCCCAACAAATCTGTCAAATCTTTACGCCAGTTCCTCAATCAGTATGTGAAAGGTAAAGACAAAATCAAAATGAAAGTGCTGCAAAATATGGATACTTGTCCAGTGAGCAAAAAGACAGGTCTACAAGGACATTCATTAGCCTGCATTTCAGGACCTATTTGCAAAAGCACCTTCCATCATATCAAAATGATTTCAACACATCATTCAAATGTAAGAAATGTAGTGTATAAACTGTACTATGCTAAAAGTCCTGCTTTAGAACTAGCCAATTTAAATAACACTCTTCTGCATGGTACACCCAAATACCTACAAGAAGAAATGGACCGTATCCAGAGAAAATATTTTGGAAGTGAAAGCCACTTACAAAATGCAATAGCTTTGGAACAGACTAGCAACAATTCTGCACATGGCAACCTTCTATTACACACATACAAAAAAGAAACACTAAAATTTAAAAGTGCATCCGCTGAAGTACCAAACCCTGTGTGTGTGTGTGTTGCCGCAGAACTTTTACAAAAGTAACACAAAAACTATGGGCGTAACAAACAAAATAGAAGACAATGAAGATTCCAAATGGTTTGAATTAGCTCTCTACCTTTTAGCAGAAAGCAAATACGAAATAAGTGAGCCCTTAATATTATGCAGTTATTGCACTACAAAACTTGACAACAACCAAACTCCTTCACGTGCTATCACAAATAACTTGGAATTATTCCCACTACCAAAACCCCTGCAACAACTCAATTTGTATGAGAACATCATAATTCAAACAGTACACCCATTTCAAGCAATAATACGCCTTCAACCAAAAACAGCAAAATTACCTCCCTCTGAATTGGTGAAAGGCATTTGTGGCAAAGTAGTTTTTTTACCATTACATCTGACAGAAAATGTGCACACTCTAGGAGTGCAATGTCCAATAGAGCAATCTTTAATTGTCTTAGTAAATGGTGTACCAACAAAAAACAAAAAAAGTTGGCCACAACTTGTGGACTTACATGAAGTTAGACAAGCCTTGCAATATATGAAAGACAATAATGAACACTACAAAGAAATAAATATTGAAGAAAGCTTAAGGGAAACAACTGAAATAATTCAAGAGTCATCAGAAACTGGTCAATTTGAACTTCTGGAACTGCTGCAGTATCCAATGTTTTGGACCATTATACAATTCATCCATTGCACTCTAATGACAGCATAGATGATGCCCTAGAAACGTACCAAATGCGAGAAACCAAAGGTTCACCACTGAGCATATGGGAAAAAAGTATAGAAGCACATGCTTTTCCTCTACTCTTTCCTACTGGCAAAGGAGGAAGATACGATGATAGACCCAATCAGATAACTGCATCAGAATACCGCTCGTTACAAATGTATTCTGAAGATCCCAGATTTAGACAAAATGTGAAATACATATTCCTCCTACTCTTTGAAAGTGAACTAGCTATGTTACGGAGTTGCACACATATTGAAATCGGGAACCCACTTTCAAAATATGTCAGCTACGCAATTAATACAAAAAGTGCAAGAAAAAGATGAGGTTTTACAATCAAGCAAAACAAATCTGTTTGCAAACATGCGTGGTACGAAAGAATACTGTTTCTGACGTCACAGAGATGTACGTTGTATGATCAGAAACCTTGGACCACCCACTTGGTTTGTTACATTAAGTTGTGCAGAATATGCATGGGAAGATTTACATGATTTCCTACGCATATCAAACAAAAACAAAACCAACATAGATATACTAACACCTGGAGAACTTTGCTCTCTAGATCCTGTTAATGTTTCAAGATATTTCCTCCATCATTTCATTGCTATGCTACCCTTTATTTGTAATAAAACTGTTCCTCCCCTCGGAGAAGTGCAACACTTCTTTTGGAGAAAAGAATACCAAGCCAGAGGAGCACCACATATCCGCATGCTTTTATGGATTAAAGGTGCACCTAAATTTGGTCAGGACAGTGATGCTACTGTTTTGCAGTTCATCCAAAAATATGTCACTTGTGAAATCCCTTCACAAACGAGACATAGTGACCTTCATGGACAAATTGTACAATTTCAAAGACACAAATGTGGCAAATATTGTCATTGCAAATACAAAAACAAAGGGAAATACTACACCAAATGCTGCTTTGGTTTCCCTAGACCAGTTACAGAAACAGGTGAAGTGAACAACTTCATGTCTTCAGTTAGACATAGTATGAAAGGTAAATCACCTAAGAACACATATTACATAAAAAGAACAGAAGAATCCATATATATCAATGATTACAATGCAATCATTGAACTCTTATGGAATGCGATCATAATTGTGCAGTACATTGCAGAGAATTCCATTGCAGTTGCACAATATGTTACAGCCTACTTAACAAAAGCAGAAAAAACAGAGCTTCAAGACCTCTGGAATGACCTCTCATCAGCAAAACATTATCTCAGAAATTGTACAGCCTAGGCATAAAAATGCTCTCTCATAGAGAATGTGGGACCTATGAAGTTGCAGATCGTTTAACCAGTACTGCTTTGTATGGAAAATCTGAAAATATTGTATAGTATTGGTCCTGCTAAATCTAGAAAAAGAGTTCTCAATCATATGAGGACATAGAAACAATAGCCAAAAATGATCTCAATAGCCAACTGGGGGGTACACGAGGGAGACACGGGGCATGAGCGGAGGGTGGGGGGTAACAGGGGAGACACGCGGCATGAGCAGGGGTGGGGGGTAACATGAGGGAGACACGGGGCATGAGCGGGGGGTTGGGTTGGAACAAGAGAGACACAGGGCATGAGCGGGGGGGACAGGGCAGACACGGGTTATGAGCGGGGGGTGGGGGGAACAGGGCAGACAGGGGCCATGAGCGGGGGTGGGGGAACACGAGGGAGACACGGGCCATGAGCGGGGGTGGGGGGAACAAGAGGGAGACACGGGGCATGAGCGGATGAGCGGGGGGGTGGGGGTACAGGAGGGAGACAAGGGGCATGAGTGGGGGGGTGGGGGTACAGGAGGGAGACACGGGACATGAGCGGAGGGTAGGGGGGTACACGAGGGAGACACGGGGCATGAGTGGGGGGTGGGGGGGAACAGGGGAGACACGGGGCATGAGCGGGGGCGGGGGGTAACACGAGGGAGACATGGGGCATGAGCGGGGGGTGGGGGGAACAGGGGAGACACGGAGCATGAGCGGGGGTGGGGGGATCAGGGGAGACAAGGGGCATGAGCGGGGGAGGGGGGAAAAGGAGGGAGACACGGGGCATGAGCGGGGGGTGGGAGGAACAGGGGAGACACAGGGCATGAGCGGGGGTTGGGGGAAACAGGGAACCCACAGGGCATGAGCAGGGGGTGGGGGAACAGGAGAGAGACACGGGGCATGAGAGGGGGGTTGGGGGGAAAGGAGGGAGATACGGGGCATGAGCGGGGGGTGGGGGAACAGGGGAGACACAGGGCATGAGCGGGGGTGGGGGGTAACACAGGAGACACGGGGCATGAGTGGGGGGTGGGGGGTAACAAGGGAGACACGGGACATGAGCAGGGGGTGGGGGTAACACAAGGGAGACACGGGCATGAGCGGGGTGGGGGGTAACATAAGGGAGACATGGGGCATGAGCGGGGGGTGGGGGTAACAGGGGAGACATAGGGCATGAGCGGGGGGTGGGGGGAACAGGAGAAGGACACGGGGCATGAGCGGGGGTGAGGGGGAACAGGGAAAACATGGGGCAGGGGGTGGGGGGAACTGGGGAGACAAGGACCATGAGCAGAGGGTGGGGGGGGAAAGGAGAGAGACATGGGGCATGAGCGGGGGGTTGGGTAGAACAGGGGAGACAAAGGGCATGAGCAGGGGGTGGGGGAACAGGCAAAACACTGGGCATGAGCAGGGGGTGGGGAGAATGGGAGGGAGACACGGGGCATGAGTAGGGGGTGGGGGGGAACAGCGCAGACACAGGGCATGAGAGGGGGTGGGAGGAAAAGGATGGAGACACGGGGCATGAGCTGGGGTGGGGGGGAAGGAGGGAGACACGGGGCATGAGTGGGGGGGGGGACAGGAGAGACACGAGGCATGAGCGGGGATGGGGGCAACAGGGGAGACACAGGGCATGAGTGGGGGGGTGGGGGCAACAGGGGAGACACAGCGCATGAGTGGGGGTTGGGGGCAACAGGGGAGACACGGGGCATGAGTGGGAGTGGGGGGAAAGGAGGGAGACACGGGGCATGAGCAGGGGGTGGGGTGGAACAGGGGAGACAAGGCACATGAGCGAGGGGTGGGGAGAACAGGGAAAACACTGGGCATGAACAGGGGGTGGGGGAACAGGGGAGACACGGAGCATGAGCGGGGGGTGGGGGGAAAGGAGAGAGACACGGGGCATGAGTGGGGGGGTGGGGGTACAGGAGGGAGACACGGGACATGAGCGGGGGGTGGGGGGGTACACGAGGGAGACACGGGACATGAGCAGGGGGTGGGGGGAACAGGGGAGACACGGGGCATGAGCGGGGGGGTAACACGGGCATGAGCGGGGGGTGGGGGGAACAGGGGAGACACGGAGCATGAGCAGGGTGGAGGGAAGAGGGGAGACAAGGGGCATGAGCGGGGGGAGGGGGGGAAAATGAGGGAGACACAGGGCATGAGCGGGTGGTGGGGTAGAACAGGGGAGACACGGGGCATGAGCGGGGGGTGAGGGGGAATAGGCGAGACACAGAGCATGAGCGGGGGGTGGGGGAAACAGGGCACACACAGTGCATGAGCGGGGGGTGGGGGAACAGGAGAGAGACACGGGGCATGAGAGGGGGGTGGGGGGAAAGGAGGGAGAGACGGGGCATGAGCGGGGGGTGGGGGAACAGGGGAGACACGGGCATGAGCGGGGGGTGGGGGAACAGGGGAGACACACAGGGCATGAGCGGGGGTGGGGGTAACACAGGAGACATGGGGCATGAGTGGAGGGTGGGGGGTAGCACAAGGGAGACACAGGACATGAGCGGGGGGTGGGGGTAACACAAGGGAGACAGGGGCATGAGCGGGGGTGGGGGGTAACATAAAGGAGACATGGGGCATGAGCGGGGGGTGGGGGTAACAGGGGAGACACAGGGCATGAGTGGGGGGTGGCGGGTAACACAAGGGAGACACGTGGCATGAGCGGGGGTGGGGGGTAACACAAGGGAGACACTGGCATGAGCGGGGGTAACACAAGGGAGACACGGGGCATGAGCGGGGGGTGGGGGGTAACACAAGGGAGACACGGGGCATGAGCGGGTGGGGGGTAACAGGGGAGACAGGGCATGAGCAGAGGTGGGGGGGAACAGGGCACACACGGGGCATGAGCGGGGGGTGGGGGGAACAGGAGAAGGACACGGGGCATGAGCAGGGGTGAGGGCGAACAGAGCGGGGGTGGGGGGAACAGGCGAGACACAGGGCAGGGGTGGGGGGAACAGGCAAAGCACGGGCATGAGCAGGGGGTGGGGGAACGGGAGGGAGACACGGGGCAGGGGTGGGGGGGAAAGGAGGGAGACATGGGGTATGAGTGGGGGTGGGGGGAAAGGAGAGAGACATGGGGCATGAGTGGGGGGTAGGGGGTAACACAAGGGAGACACGGGGCATGAGCGGAGAGTGGGGGGAAACGGCACACACGTCCATGAGCGGGGGGTGAGGGGGAATAGGGCACACACGGGGCATGAGCGGGGGTGGGGGTGAACAGGGCATACACAGGGCATGAGCGGGAGTGGGGGGAACAGGTCACACACGGAGCATGAGCGGGGGATGGGGGGGAAAGAAGGGAGACACGGGGCATGAGCGGGGGTTGGGGGTAACACAGGAGACATGGGGCATGAGCGGGGGGTGGGGGTAACACAAGGGAGACACGGGGCATGAGCGGGGGGTGGGGGGTAACACAAGGGAGACACGGGCATGAGCGGGGGTGGGGGGTAACACAAAGGAGATACGGGGCGTGAGCGGGGTGTGGGGGGTAACAGGGGAGACAGGGCATGAGCGGGACGTGGGGGGAAAGGAGAGAGACACGGGGCATGAGCGGGAGGTGGGGTGGAACAGGCGAGACACAGGGCATGAGATGGGGTGGGGGAACAGGCAAAGCACGGGGCATGAGCAGGGGTGGGGGGAACGGGAGGGAGACACAGGGAATGAGTGGGGGGTGGGGGGAAAGGAGGGAGACAAGGGGCATGAGCGGGGGGTGGGGGGGAAAGGAGGGAGACATGGGGCATGAGCGGGGGGGAAAGGAGAGGAGGGAGACATGGGGCATGAGCGGGGGGTGGGGGGGAAGGAGGGAGACATTGGGCTTGAGCAGGGGGTGGGGGGAACAACAGGGGAGACACCAGGCATGAGCGGGGGGTGGGGGAAAGGAGGGGGACATGGGGCATGAGCGGGGGGTGGGGGGGTAACACAAGGGAGACACAGGGCATGAGCGGGGGTTGGGGGTAACACAGGAGACATGGGGCATGAGCAGGGGTGGGGGGTAACACAAGGGAGACACGGGCATGAGCGGGGATGGGGGGTAACATAAAGGAGACACGGGGGATGAGCGGGGGGTGGGGTGTAACAGGGGAGACAGGGCATGAGAGGGGGGGTGGGGGGTAACACAAGGGAGACATGAGGCATGAGCGGGGGGTGGGGGGTAACACAAGGGAGTCACGGGGCATGAGCGCGGGGGTGGGGGGTAACACAAGGGAGACACGGCGCATGAGCGCGAGGGGGTGGGGGGGAACAGCGCACACTCGGGGCATGAGCAGGGGGTGGGGGGAACAGGGCACACACGGGGCATGAGCGGGGGTGGGGGTAACAGGGGAGACACACGGCAAGAGCGGGGGGTGGGCGGGAAGTGGGCACACACGGGGCATGAGCAGGGGGTGGGGGGGAAGGAGGGAGACATGGGGCATGAGCAGGGGGTGGGGGGAACAACAGGGGAGACACCGGGCATGAGCGGGGGGTGGGGGAAAGGAGGGGGACATGGGGCATGAGTGGGGGGTGGGGGGGAAAGGAGGGGGACACGGGGCATGAGAGGGGGAGGGGGGGAGGGAGACACGGGGCATGAGCGGGGGGGAACAGGGGAGACATGTGGCATGAGCGGGGTGGTGGGGGGAACAGGGGAGACATGTGGCATGAGCGGGGAGGTGGGGGAAAAGGGCAGAACCGGGGCATGAGCGAGGGTGGGGGTAACACAAGGGAGACAAGGGGCATGAGCGGGGGTGGAGGGTAACACAAGGGAGACACGGGGCATGAGCGGGGGTGGGGGTAACGCAAGGGAGACACGGGCATGAGCGGAGGTGGGGGGTAACACAAGGGAGACACGGGGCATGAGCAGGGGGTGGGGGGTAAAAGGGGAGACACAGGGCATGAGCGGAGGGGTGGGGGGGTAACACAAGGGAGACACGGGGCATGAGCGGGGGGTAACACAAGGGAGACACGGGGCATGAGCGGGGGGTGGGTGGTAACAGGGCACACACGGGGCATGAGGCGGGGGGTGGGGGAAACAGGAGAAGGACACGGGGCATGAGCGGGGGGTGGGGGGAAAGGAGGGAGACACCGGGCATGAGCAGGGGGTGGGGGGAACAGGGGAGACACAGCACGTGAGCGGGGGTGGGGGGACACGGGGCATGAGCGGGGGGTGGGGGGGTAACACGGGGCATGAGCAGGGGGTGGGGGTAACACGGGGCATGAGCGGGGGGTGGGGGGTAACACGAGGGAAACACAGGGCATGAGCGGGGGTGGAGTAACACAAGGGAGACACGGGGCATGAGCGGGAGGTAGGGGGGTAACACAAGGGAGACATGGGGCATGAGCGGGGGGTGGGGGGAACAGGGGAGACACAGGGCATGAGTGGGGGTGTGGGGTAACACAAGGGAGACAGGGGCATGAGCGGGGGGGTGGGTAGTAACACAAGGGAGACACGGGGCAGGAGTGGGGGTGGGGGGTAACAGGGGAGACACAGGGCATGAGCGGGGGGTGGGGGGAACAGGGCACACACGGGGCATGAGCGGGGGGTGGGGGGGGAAGGAGGGAGACACGGGGCATGAGCGGGGGTGGGGGGAACAGGGGAGACACAGGGCATGAGTGGGGGTGTGGGGTAACACAAGGGAGACAAGGGGCATGAGCGGGGGTGGGGGGTAACACAAGGGAGACACGGGGCATGAGCGGGGGTGGGGGGAAACAGGAGAAGGACACGGGGCATGAGCAGGGGGTGGGGGGAACAGGGGAGACACAGCACATGAGCGGGGGTGGGGGGACACGGGGCATGAGCGGGGGGTGGGGGGGAGGAGGGGGACATGGGGCATGAGCGAGGGGTGGGGGGAAGAGGGAGACACGGGGCATGAGCGGGGGGAGGGGGGGTAACACGGGGCATGAGCAGGGGGTGGAGGTAACACGGGGCATGAGCGGGGGGTGGGGGTAACACGAGGGAAACACGGGGCATGAGCAGGGGTGGGGTGGAACAGGGGAGACACGGGGCATGAGCGAGGGGGTGGGGTAACACAAGGGAGACACATGTCATGAGCGGGGGGGTGGGGGATAACACAAGGGAGACATGGGGCATGAGCGGGGGGTGGAGGTAACACGGGGCATGAGCGGGGGTGGGGGGTAACACAAGGGAGACACGGGGCATGAGCGGGGGTGGGGGGTAACGCAAGGGAGACACGGGCATGAGCGGAGGTGGGGGGTAACACAAGGGAGATGCAGGGCATGAGCGGGGGGTAACAGGGGAGACACAGGGCATGAGCGGGGTGTGGGGGATAACACAAGGGAGACACGGGGCATGAGCGGGGGGTGGGTGGTAACAGGGCACACACGGGGCATGAGCGGGGGTGGGGGAAACAGGAGAAGGACACGGGGCATGAGCGGGGGGTGGGGGGGGAAAGGAGGGAGACACAGCACATGAGCAGGGGTGGGGGGACAGGGGGCATGAGCAGGGGTTGGGGGGGAGGAGGGGGACATGGGGCATGAGCGAGGGGTGGGGGGAAGAGGGAGACACAGGGCATGAGCGGGGGGTGGGGGGGTAACACAGGGCATGAGCAGGGGGTGGGGGTAACATGGGGCATGAGAGGGGTGGGGGTAACACGAGGGAAACACGGGGCATGAGCAGGGGTGGGGTGGAACAGGGGAGACACGGGGCATGAGCGAGGGGGTGGGTAACACAAGGGAGACACGGGGCATGAGCGGGGGGGGTGGGGGGTAACACAAGGGAGACATGGGGCATGTGCGGGGGGTGGGAGGAACAGGGGAGACACAGGGCATGAGTGGGGGTGTGGGTTAACACAAGGGAGACAGGGGGCATGAGCGGGGGGTGGGGCATAACACAAGGGAGACACGGGGCATGAGCGGGGGGGTGGGTAGTAACACAAGGGAGACACGGGGCAGGAGTGGGGGTGGGGGGTAACAGGGGAGACACAGGGCATGAGCGGGGGGTGGGGGGAACAGGGCACACATGGGGCATGAGCGGGGGGTGGGGAGGAAAGGAGGGAGACACGGGGCATGAGCGGGGGTGGGGGGAACAGGGGAGACACAGGGCATGAGTGGGGGTGTGGGGTAACACAAGGGAGACAAGGGGCATGAGCGGGGGTGGGGGGTAACACAAGGGAGACACCGGGCATGAGCGGGGGTGGGGGGAAACAGGAGAAGGACATGGGGCATGAGCGGGGGGTGGGGGGGAAAGGAGGGAGACACGGGGCATGAGCAGGGGGTGGGGGAACAGGGGAGACACAGCACATGAGCGGGGTTGGGGGGACACGGGGCATGAGCGGGGGGTGGGGGGGAGGAGGGGGACATGGGGCATGAGCAAGGGGTGGGGGGGAAGAGGGAGACACGGGGCATGAGCGGGGGGAGGGGGGGGAACACGGGGCATGAGCAGGGGGTGGGGATAACACGGGGCATGAGCGGGGGGTGGGGGTAACACGAGGGAAACACGGGGCATGAGCAGGGGTGGGCTGGAACAGGGGAGACACGGGGCATGAGCGAGGGGGTGGGGTAACACAAGGGAGACACAGGTCATGAGCGGGGGGGTGGGGGATAACACAAGGGAGACATGGGGCATGAGCGGGGGGTGGGGGGAACAGGGGAGACACAGGGCATGAGTGGGGGTATGGGGTAACACAAGGTAGACAGGGGGCATGAGCGGGGGGTGGGGCATAACACAAGGGAGACACGGGGCATGAGCGGGGGGGTGGGTAGTAACACAAGGGAGACACGGGGCAGGATTGGGGGTGGGGGGTAACAGGGGAGACACAGGGCATGAGTGGGGGGTGGGGGGAACAGGGCACACACGGGGCATGAGCGGGGGTGGGGGGAAAGGAGGGAGACACGGGGCATGAGCGGGTGTGTGGGGAACAGGGGAGACATGGGGCATGAGGGGGGTGGGGAGGGAAGGAGTGGGACAAGGGGCATGAGCGGGGGTGGGGGAACACGAGGGAGACACGGGGCATGAGCGGAGGGGTGGGGGGACAGGGGAGACATGTGGCATGAGCGGGGGGTAGGGGGAACACGAGGGAGACACGGGCCATGAGCGGGGGGTGGGGGGAAGGGGAGAGAGACATGGGACATGAGCGGGGGGTGGGGGGAACCCGAGGGAGACATGGGGGGTGGGGGGAAGGCAAGAGAGACACGGGGCATGAGCGGGGGTGGGGGGAACACGAGGGAGACACGGGGCATGAGCGGGTGATGGGGGAAGGGGAGAGACACACAGGGCATGAGCGGGGGGTGGGGGAACAGCGCAGACACGGGGCATGAGAGGGGGTGGGGGGAAAGGAGGGAGACAAGGGGCATGAGCGGGGGGTGGGGGGAACAGGGGAGACCAGGGGCATGAACGGGGGTGGTGGGGAAGGAGGGAGACCCGAGACATGAGCGGGAGGATCGGGAAGGAGAAATGGAGCATGAGCGGGGGTGGGGGGAAAAGAAGGGAGACACGGGGCATGAGCGGGGTGGGGGAAAAAAGAGGGAGACACGGGGCATGAGCGGGGGTGGGGGGAAAAGGAGGGAGACACGGGGCATGAGCAGGGGGTGGGGGAACGGGAGGAACACATGGAGCATCAGCAGGGGGTGGGGGAACAGGGGATACACGGGCCATGAGCGGGGGTGGGGGGACACGGGGCATGAGCAGGGGGTGGGAGGGAGGTGGGGGACATAGGGCATGAGCGAGGGGTGGGGGGGAAGAGGGAGACACGGGGCATGAGCGGGGGGTTGGGGGGTAACACGGGGCATGAGCAGGGGGTGGGGGTAACACGGGGCATGAGCGGGGGTGGGGGGTAACACAAGGGAAACACGGGGCATGAGCGGGGGTGGGGTAACACAAGGGAGACACGGGGCATGAGCGGGAGGTAGGGGGGTAACACAAGGGAGACATGGGGCATGAGCGGGGGGTGGGGGGAACAGGGGAGACACAGGGCATGAGTGGGGGTGTGGGGTAACACAAGGGAGACAGGGGGCAGGGGGTGGGGCATAACACAAGGGAGACACGGTGCATGAGCGGGGGGGTGGGTAGTAACACAAGGGAGACACGGGGCAGGAGTGGGGGTGGGGGGTAACAGGGGAGACACAGGGCATGAGCGGGGGGTGGAGGGAACAGGGCACACACGGGGCATGAGCGGGGGGTGGGGGGAAAGGAGGGAGACACGGGGCATGAGCGGGGGTGGGGGGAACAGGGGAGACACAGGGCATGAGTGGGGATGTAGGGTAACACAAGGGAGACAAGGGGCATGAGCGGGGGTGGGGGGTAACACAAGGGAGGCACGGGGCATGAGCGGGGGTGGGGGGTAACGCAAGGGAGACACGGGCATGAGCGGAGGTGGGGGGTAACACAAGGGAGACGCGGGGCATGAGCGGGGGGTAACAGGGGAGACACAGGGCATGAGCGGGGGGTGGGGGGTAACACAAGGGAGACACGGGGCATGAGCGGGGGGTGGGTGGTAACAGGGCACACACGGGGCATGAGCGGGGGTGGGGGAAACAGGAGAAGGACACGGGGCATGAGCGGGAGGTGGGGGGGAAAGGAGGGAGACACGGGGCATGAGCAGGGGGTGGGGGGAACAGGGGAGACACAGCACATGAGCAGGGGTGGGGGGACAGGGGGCATGAGCAGGGGGTGGGGGGGAGGAGGGGGACATGGGGCATGAGCGAGGGGTGGGGGGAAGAGGGAGACACAGGGCATGAGCGGGGGGTGGGGGGGTAACACAGGGCATGAGCAGGGGGTGGGGGTAACACGGGGCATGAGCCGGGGTGGGGGTAACATGAGGGAAACACGGGGCATGTGCAGGGGTGGGGTGGAACAGGGGAGACACGGGGCATGAGCGAGGGGGTGGGTAACACAAGGGAGACACGGGGCATGAGCGGGGGGGTAACACAAGGGAGACATGGGGCATGAGCGGCGGGTGGGGGGAACAGGGGAGACACAGGGCATGAGTGGGGGTGTGGGGTAACACAAGGGAGACAGGGGGCATGAGCGGGGGGTGGGGCATAACACAAGGGAGACACGGGGCATGCGCGGTGGGGTGGCTAGTAACACAAGGGAGACACGGGGCAGGAGTGGGGGTGGGGGGTAACAGGGGAGACACAGGGCATGAGCGGGGGGTGGGAGAACAGGGCACACACGGGGCATGAGCGGGGGTGGGGGGAAAGGAGTGAGACACGGGGCATGAGCGGGGGTGGGGAGGGAAGGAGTGGGACACGGGGCATGAGCGGGGGTGGGGGGAACACGAGGGAGACACGGGGCATGAGCGGAGGGGTGGGGGGTAACAGGGGAGACACAGGGCATGAGCGGGGGGTGGGGGAACAGGGCACACACGGGGCATGAGCGGGGGTGGGGGGAAAGGAGTGAGACACGGGGCATGAGCGGGGGTGGGGAGGGAAGGAGTGGGACACGGGGCATGAGCGGGGGTGGGGGGAACACGAGGGAGACACGGGGCATGAGCGGAGGGGTGGGGGGAGAGGGGAGACATGGGCCATGAGCGGGGAGTGGGGGGAAGGGGAGAGAGACATGGGACATCAGCGGGGGGTGGGGGGGAAAACGAGGGAGACATGGGGGGTGGGGGGAAGGGGAGAGAGACACGGGGCATGAGCGGGGGTGGGGGGAACACGAGGGAGACACGGGGCATGAGCGGGTGATGGGGGAAGGGGAGAGACACACAGGGCATGAGCAGGGGGTGGGGGGAACAGCGCAGACACGGGGCATGAGAGGGGGTGGGGGGAACACGAGGGAGACACGGGGCATGAGCGGGTGATGGGGGAAGGGGAGAGACACACAGGGCATGAGCGGGGGGTGGGGGAACAGCGCAGACACGGGGCATGAGAGGGGGTGGGGGGAAAGGAGGGAGACAAGGGGCATGAGCGGGGGGTGGGGGGAACAGGGGAGACCAGGGGCATGAACGGGGGTGGTGGGGAAGGAGGGAGACCCGGGACATGAGCGGGAGGATCGGGAAGGAGAAATGGAGCATGAGCGGGGGTGGGGGGAAAAGAAGGGAGACACGGGGCATGAGCGGGGTGGGGGAAAAAGAGGGAGACACGGGGCATGAGCGGGGGTGGGGGGAAAAGGAGGGAGACACGGGGCATGAGCAGGGGGTGGGGGAACAGGAGGAACACATGGAGCATCAGCAGGGGGTGGGGGAACAGGGGATACACGGGCCATGAGCGGGGGTGGGGGGACACGGGGCATGAGCAGGGGGTGGGAGGGAGGTGGGGGACATAGGGCATGAGCGAGGGGTGGGGGGGAAGAGGGAGACACGGGGCATGAGCGGGGGTTGGCGGGTAACACGGGGCATGAGCAGGGGGTGGGGGTAACACGGGGCATGAGCGGGGGTGGGGGGTAACACAAGGGAAACACGGGGCATGAGCGGGGGTGGGGTAACACAAGGGAGACACGGGGCATGAGCGGGGGTGGGGGGTAACACAAGGGAAACACGGGGCATGAGCGGGGGTGGGGTAACACAAGGGAGACACGGGGCATGAGCGGGAGGTAGGGGGGTAACACAAGGGAGACATGGGGCATGAGCGGGGGGTGGGGGGAACAGGGGAGACACAGGGCATGAGTGGGGGTGTGGGGTAACACAAGGGAGACAGGGGGCAGGGGGTGGGGCATAACACAAGGGAGACACGGTGCATGAGCGGGGGGGTGGGTAGTAACACAAGGGAGACACGGGGCAGGAGTGGGGGTGGGGGGTAACAGGGGAGACGCAGGGCATGAGCGGGGGGTGGAGGGAACAGGGCACACACGGGGCATGAGCGGGGGGTGGGGGGAAAGGAGGGAGACACGGGGCATGAGCGGGGGTGGGGGGAACAGGGGAGACACAGGGCATGAGTGGGGATGTAGGGTAACACAAGGGAGACAAGGGGCATGAGCGGGGGTGGGGGGTAACACAAGGGAGGCACGGGGCATGAGCGGGGGTGGGGGGTAACGCAAGGGAGACACGGGCATGAGCGGAGGTGGGGGGTAACACAAGGGAGACGCGGGGCATGAGCGGGGGGGTAACAGGGGAGACACAGGGCATGAGCGGGGGGTGGGGGGTAACACAAGGGAGACACGGGGCATGAGCGGGGGGTGGGTGGTAACAGGGCACACACGGGGCATGAGCGGGGGTGGGGGAAACAGGAGAAGGACACAGGGCATGAGCGGGGGGTGGGGGGGAAAGGAGGGAGACACGGGGCATGAGCAGGGGGTGGGGGGAACAGGGGAGACACAGCACATGAGCAGGGGTGGGGGGACAGGGGGCATGAGCAGGGGGTGGGGGGGAGGAGGGGGACATGGGGCATGAGCGAGGGGTGGGGGGAAGAGGGAGACACAGGGCATGAGCGGGGGGTGGGGGGGTAACACAGGGCATGAGCAGGGGGTGGGGGTAACACGGGGCATGAGCCGGGGTGGGGGTAACATGAGGGAAACACGGGGCATGTGCAGGGGTGGGGTGGAACAGGGGAGACACGGGGCATGAGCGAGGGGGTGGGTAACACAAGGGAGACACGGGGCATGAGCGGGGGGGTAACACAAGGGAGACATGGGGCATGAGCGGCGGGTGGGGGGAACAGGGGAGACACAGGGCATGAGTGGGGGTGTGGGGTAACACAAGGGAGACAGGGGGCATGAGCGGGGGGTGGGGCATAACACAAGGGAGACACGGGGCATGCGCGGTGGGGTGGCTAGTAACACAAGGGAGACACGGGGCAGGAGTGGGGGTGGGGGGTAACAGGGGAGACACAGGGCATGAGCGGGGGGTGGGAGAACAGGGCACACACGGGGCATGAGCGGGGGTGGGGGGAAAGGAGTGAGACACGGGGCATGAGCGGGGGTGGGGAGGGAAGGAGTGGGACACGGGGCATGAGCGGGGGTGGGGGGAACACGAGGGAGACACGGGGCATGAGCGGAGGGGTGGGGGGTAACAGGGGAGACACAGGGCATGAGCGGGGGGTGGGGGAACAGGGCACACACGGGGCATGAGCGGGGGTGGGGGGAAAGGAGTGAGACACGGGGCATGAGCGGGGGTGGGGAGGGAAGGAGTGGGACACGGGGCATGAGCGGGGGTGGGGGGAACACGAGGGAGACACGGGGCATGAGCGGAGGGGTGGGGGGAGAGGGGAGACACGGGCCATGAGCGGGGAGTGGGGGGAAGGGGAGAGAGACATGGGACATCAGCGGGGGTTGGGGGGGAAAACGAGGGAGACATGGGGGGTGGGGGGAAGGGGAGAGAGACACGGGGCATGAGCGGGGGTGGGGGGAACACGAGGGAGACACAGGGCATGAGCGGGTGATGGGGGAAGGGGAGAGACACACAGGGCATGAGCAGGGGGTGGGGGGAACAGCGCAGACACGGGGCATGAGAGGGGGTGGGGGGAAAGGAGGGAGACACGGGGCATGATCGGGCGGTGGGGGGGAACAGGGGAGACCAGGGGCATGAACGGGGGTGGTGGGGAAGGAGGGAGACACGGGACATGAGCGGGAGGAACGGGAAGGAGAAATGGAGCATGAGCGGGGGTGGGGGGAAAAGAAGGGAGACACGGGGCATGAGCGGGGGTGGGGGGAAAAGGAGGGAGACACGGGGCATGAGCGGGGGGTGGGGGGAATAGGAGGGAGACACGGGGCATGAGCAGGGGCAGGGGGAATGGGAGGAACACACGGAGCATCAGCAGGGGTTGGGGGGAACAGGGGATACACGGGCCATGAGCGGGGGGTGGGGAGAAGGGGAGAGAGACACGAGGGCCTGCGCCTCACCAGAAACATTACTGCCTAAAGGTACACTCGTGGCCAATGCAGAGCCAGGCAGCCCACGTCTACACTGTGCAGGCAGCAGATCCTGCTCCTATTGCCAAAGCCTCTCATGCGATAAACAAAGATGGCGGGCGTCTCTGAAAATAGACGCACTGCACGCTTCACGGCAGCCAATAGAAAAGCATGTCAGATGTCCGTGTACATCACGCAAGCCACTTGCCCAATCCCCGCCCTGTCCCTGGAGCGAACAGGGAAGTGTGTCCGCGAAGCGAACACAGATATCACTAATTTTTTCTGCGCTACTTTTTTTGGTCATTTAAAAAAAAAATACTGGACCGACTTTCACCAAATTTGCAAAAGCACGCTTTCAGGACGAAGCCGCTGCCCCTGGTCCAAATTTGGTGAAAATCCGTCCAGCGGTTTCAGCTGTAGGCGCGATCAAAGTTTTTTTCCCATTCAGTCTATGGGGAAAAAAAAAATTGGGACCCCCCCTAAAACTTTGCCCCCCCTGGACCAAACCTCACCAAACTTTGCAAAGAAGATTCAGAGTGGGCCATATACTTTTATTGCAAAGTTTGGTGAGGATTCGTCCAGGGGGAGCGAAGTTATAAACCGCTCAAAAAGTGCTCTATGGAAACACCAACTTAACCATAGCTACATGGCCACTACCGTGGCCATGTAATATATATATATATATATATATACTGTCAAAGAAACTGGCTTGTCGTCAGTCATTTAAGGAGCACTCTCCTTCGTACCAGGCTTCAAAGAGTAGACGGTTACCAGCGTATCATTTATGGCTTCTTTATTTGTTTACAGTACATCTTCCATTCTTCCCAAGAAAATCTATATATATATATACATACATACATAAATATATATATATATATATATATATATATATATATATATATATATATATATATTCAGTGAAAAACTTTGTTAAAGGGATGTTATGGTTCCAAGTTAAACCGAAAAACCCTTGAAGTCTAGTGAGTGATTATCTTTATGCACAAAAAGGATTGCTGTCTTTCAAGCTTGTATTTTCCCATATGTATATGTTTCATATGATGTGACTGTACTCTAAGGGAATTACTGTAAGAACCTACTAGAAGGATATGTCTACAAATAAAATAAAATTCTTAGTTTCTGACTGTTACTGAAGAAAACCATGTGGCCTAGATATGTCAGCAAAAGAAAAAATAGTGAGCCAGACATGTGATGTCATCAGTGATGTCATCAATGACATTTGTGATGTCATCTTTGATGTCCTGGGTGTTAGTCTTAGCAGTGCACGGTGGTGGCGCGAGTTATGGTTGTTTAGCTTACCATAACTGGCGAATTTCAAGGGTTTTTCGGTTTTACTTGGAACCATAACGTCCCTTTCACTGAATTTCATAGGTTTTTAGAATCGCAACTTAACCATAACGTTCTATAACAAAGTTTTTTCACTGAATATATATATATCAATACCAAATTGTGAATCCATTCCATTTCAGCAACTTGTACAAAATGCAAACCATGGTAGATTATGCTCTACCTGCAATTCAGATAATCGCTCCACGTTAGTAATACAAACACATAGTAAATACGTAATACTAATGCTTCTACGTTACAATGCAGATGGTACCAAAAACAACTGCAAGCTGACTGGATTCACACATAGTCAAATATCACTTGGTAAGAAAACCTTCACAACAATAGGTATAATCTACCACGCAGGAGCCACAACCAATTCAGGGCACTACACGGCATATATAAAAAAGAAATGTGGATGGTTTGAATGTAATGATTGTACCATTACTCTAAAGCAGAGATTACCAGCAAATCTTACAAATGCTTATTTGATGTTCTTAAAACCAAAATTTGATAAATAAACTGTATTTAAACCTTTAAGTAAATTTGTGTTAAAAAAATATAAACTGTTAGAATACTCCAAAAGCTATCTAACTGCTCAAAGATTCTACAACAACTAATCAGATAAATGAATACCACTAAATTAGACCAAAAAATACACAGTTAGAATACGCCAATTGGTATCTAACTCCTACAAAATTATAAATTTGTGTTAAAATAATATAAACTGTTAGAATACTCCAAAAGCTATCTAACAGCTCAAAGATTCTACAACAACTAATCAGATAAATGAATACCACTAAATTAGGCCAAAAAATACACAGTTAGAAGACGCCAATTGGTATCTAACTGTCCCAAAATTTAACAATATCCAAATAGATAAATCAAAACCAGTAAAATATATTAAAAAAATAGACAGTTAGAATACGCCAATTGGTATCTAACTGCTCCAAAATTTTATAATATCAAAACAAATGAAGAATCTGTTACTGCTCCAAAAAAAATACAACAAAGCAAAGTATAAAGCATTAGCCAGAAACAACAAGTGAACACTGAAAACAAACAAACAAATAAACTGTAGCATAACAGAAAAAGTTTTTTTTTTTAATCCAACATGGATTTTTTTTCCTCCCACAGACCCAATGATTTTAGCAACAAATACAGAAACTGAGCAAATTGCACAGTACTCTGATCTGTACTCTACTAAATATGAGGGTCGAAAAAAAAAAGTATATTGCTTATACAATGTAATAAGTCATTACAAAATACTAATACTAACATGCTATTTTCTTTTATCACAGAAATGAAGAAGAAAAACATGGACTCCCATTACTAGACCAAACAGTAAGTATACAATAATAAGGACAACCATAGCAGCATATCACATCCATAGTATCTAATAGCTTTGTTCCTTATACATTTGTTTTTCACCCAAAGTTATAAGCAAATATGAATGTGATATGCTGCGGTGGTTGTTGCCAGGGCATAGAGTCTTGGGTGCATGGCCAAATGGCCATGCACCCAAGACGCTATGCCCTGGCAACAACCACCGCAGCATATCACATCCATAGAGTCAAACATTTCAACTATGATCTATGGGAAACTTTTAATGTCCGCGAACAATGTGAGTGTTCTTAGAACACTTTGAACTTGCCAGCGAACAATACGGACACCGTTTTCAGGACACCCCCTACGAACATTTCAGAACAACACGATAGTTCTTAGAACACTTTCAACTTAACAACGAACAATACGGACAGCGTCCTAAGGACACCCCCTAGGAACATTCCAGGACACCGGGAGTGTTCTCAAAAACGTCTTCAGAACACCCCCATTTTGTTTATTTGCGAACATTTCAGGACACCGCGGGTGTTCTTAGAAAACATTCAACTTGACAGAGAACAATACGGACAGCGTCCTCAGGACACCCCCTACGAACACTCCCCGGACACCGCGAGTGTTCTTAGAAGCGTCTTCAGAACACCACCATCTTGTTTATTTGCGAACATTTCAGGACACCGCGAGTGTTCTTAGGACACATTCAACTTGACAGAGAACAATACGGACAGCGTCCTCAGGAGGCCCCTACGAACATTCCAGGACACCGGGAGTGTTCTTAGAAGCTTCTTCAGAACACAACCATCTTGTTTATTTGCGAACATTTCAGGACCCCGCGAGTGTTCTTAGGACACATTCAACTTGACAGAAAACAATACGGACAGCGTCCTCAGGACACCCCCTACGAACACTCCCCGGACACCGCGAGTGTTCTTAGAAGCGTCTTCAGAACACCACCATCTTGTTTATTTGTGAACATTTCAGGACACCTCGAGTGTTCTTAGGACACATTCAACTTGACAGAGAACCATACATTTGTTTTTCACCCAAAGTTATAAGCAAATATGAATGTGATATGCTGCGGTGGTTGTTGCCAGGGCATACAGTCTTGGGTGCATGGCCAAATGGCCATGCACCCAAGACTCTATGCCCTGGCAACAACCACCGCAGCATATCGCATCCATAGAGTCAAACCTTTCAACTATGATCTATGGGAAACTTTTAATGTCCGCGAACAATGTGAGTGTTCTTAGAACACTTTGAACTTGCCAGCGAACAATACGGACACCGTTTTCAGGACACCCCCTACGAACATTTCAGAACAACGCGATAGTTCTTAGAACACTTTCAACTTAACAACGAACAATACGGACAGCGTCCGAAGGACACCCCCTACGAACATTCCAGGACACCGGGAGTGTTCTCAAAAACATCTTCAGAACACCCCCATTTTGTTTATTTGCGAACATTTCAGGACACCGCGGGTGTTCTTAGAACACATTCAACTTGACAGAGAACAATACGGACAGCGTCCTCAGGACACCCCCTACGAACACTCCCCGGACACCGCGAGTGTTCTTAGAAGCTTCTTCAGAACACCACCATCTTGTTTATTTGCGAACATTTCAGGACACCTCGAGTGTTCTTAGGACACATTCAACTTGACAGAGAACAATACGGACAGCGTCCTCAGGACACCCCCTACGAACACTCCCCGGACACCGCGAGTGTTCTTAGAAGCGTCTTCAGAACACCACCATCTTGTTTATTTGCGAACATTTCAGGACCCCGCGAGTGTTCTTAGGACACATTCAACTTGACAGAAAACAATACGGACAGCGTCCTCAGGACACCCCCTACGAACACTCCCCGGACACCGCGAGTGTTCTTAGAAGCGTCTTCAGAACACCACCATCTTGTTTATTTGTGAACATTTCAGGACACCTCGAGTGTTCTTAGGACACATTCAACTTGACAGAGAACCATACATTTGTTTTTCACCCAAAGTTATAAGCAAATATGAATGTGATATGCTGCGGTGGTTGTTGCCAGGGCATACAGTCTTGGGTGCATGGCCAAATGGCCATGCACCCAAGACTCTATGCCCTGGCAACAACCACCGCAGCATATCGCATCCATAGAGTCAAACCTTTCAACTATGATCTATGGGAAACTTTTAATGTCCGCGAACAATGTGAGTGTTCTTAGAACACTTTGAACTTGCCAGCGAACAATACGGACACCGTTTTCAGGACACCCCCTACGAACATTTCAGAACAACGCGATAGTTCTTAGAACACTTTCAACTTAACAACGAACAATACGGACAGCGTCCGAAGGACACCCCCTACGAACATTCCAGGACACCGGGAGTGTTCTCAAAAACATCTTCAGAACACCCCCATTTTGTTTATTTGCGAACATTTCAGGACACCGCGGGTGTTCTTAGAACACATTCAACTTGACAGAGAACAATACGGACAGCGTCCTCAGGACACCCCCTACGAACACTCCCCGGACACCGCGAGTGTTCTTAGAAGCTTCTTCAGAACACCACCATCTTGTTTATTTGCGAACATTTCAGGACACCTCGAGTGTTCTTAGGACACATTCAACTTGACAGAGAACAATACGGACAGCGTCCTCAGGACACCCCCTACGAACACTCCCCGGACACCGCGAGTGTTCTTAGAAGCGTCTTCAGAACACCACCATCTTGTTTATTTGCGAACATTTCAGGACACCGCGAGTGTTCTTAGGACACATTCAACTTGACAGAGAACAATACGGACAGCGTCCTCAGGACACCCCCTACGAACACTCCCCGGACACCGCGAGTGTTCTTAGAAGCGTCTTCAGAACACCACCATCTTTTTTATTTGCGAACATTTCAGGACACCGCAAGTGTTCTTAGGACACATTCAACTTGACAGAGAACAATACGGACAGCGTCCTCAGGACACCCCCTACGTACACTCCCCGGACACCGCAAGTGTTCTTAGAAGCGTCTTCAGAACACCCCCATTTTGTTTATTTGTTTATTTGCGAACATTTCAGGACACCGCAAGTGTTCTTAGGACACATTCAACTTGACAGAGAACAATACGGACAGCGTCCTCAGGACACCCCCTACGAACATTTCAGGACACCGGGAGTGTCCTCAAAAATGTCTTCAGAACAACCCCATTTTGTTTATTTGTGAACATTTCAGGACACCGCGGGTGTTCTTAGACCACATTCAACTTGACAGAGAACAATACGGACAGCATCCTCAGGACACCCCCTACGAACACTCCCCGGACACCGCGAGTGTTCTTAGAACAGTTTCACTTTGCTTGCGAACGAAACGGACACATATTGAGTCCTTAGAACACCCCCCAGTCAGTTTATTTAGAACATTTCAGAACACCCGTGATGTCCGCAAACAAATCGAACACAAAAAGAACGTCTAACACATAAAAAACACAACTTTCATCCTATCTCATACACTCCCACCCTCCCCAAACACTCCTACACACCAACACACACTACTAAATACACATTTTCAACAAAGTTTCACTGCGCTGTCCGCGGACGTCCGCGAATCCAAGATGGCGAGCGCTACCGAAAAATCTGACGCGCTTCACGCTGTCCAATCAGCGAACACGTTGCATGTCCGCGAACATCACGCAAGGCGATTGGCCAATCAGGACACTGTCCGCGGAGCGAACAGGGAAGTGTGTCCGCGAACCGAACACAGATATCACTAATTTTTTTTTAAATACTTTTTGGTCATTTTAAAAAAAACTACCGGACGGATTTTCACCAAATTTGCAAAAGCACGCTTTCAGGACCAAGCCGCTGCTCCTGGTCCAAATTTGGTGGAAATCCGTCCAGCGGTTTGGGCTGTAGGCGCGAGCAACATTTTTTTCCCATTCAGTCTATGGGGAAAAAAAAAGTTTTGGGACCCCCCCTATAACTTTGCCCCCCCTGGACGAATCCTCACCAAACTTGGCAAAAAAATTCAGAGTGACCCAAATACTTTTTTTCCAAAGTTTGGTGAGGATCTGTCCAGGGAGAGCGATGTTATAAGCCACCCAAAAAGTGCTCTTCCTATGGAAACAGCAACTTAACCATAACGACATGGCCACTACCGTGGCCATGTAATATATATATATATATATATATATTCAGTGAAAAAACTTTGTTAAAGGGACATTATGGTTCCAAGTAAAACTGAAAAACCCTTGAAATTCGCCAGTTATGGTAAGCTAAGCAACCATAACTCGCGCCACCACCGTGCACTGCTAAGACTAACACCCAGGACATCAAAGATGACATCACAAATGTCATTGATGATATCACTGATGACATCACATGTCTGGCTCACTATTTTTTCTTTTGCTGACATATCTAGGCCACATGGTTTTCTTCAGTAACAGTCAGAAACTAAGAATTTTATTTTATTTGTAGACATATCCTTCTAGTAGGTTCTTATAGTAATTCCCTTAGAGTACAGTCACATCATATGAAACATATACATATGGGAAAACACAAGCTTGAAAGACAGCAATCCTTTTTGTGCATAAAGATAATCACTAGACTTATGAGCACTTTCTGATAGTTCTGTTGTTTTTTTTATGGCTGTACTTTCCCTGTATATGGTCATATTTGTATACATTGTACTCACACTACTTTCCTTAGGGTCCAATCACATCAAGTGATACATATACATAGGGTAAATAGCAGCTTTGAAACAGAGCAATCATTTATTTGCATGAAACTAACCAGTTAAGTTATGAATTGTTTGTGCTACTACTTGTGCTTTTTTGCTAACTTCACTTTCCCTGTATATACCCATATTGGTATGTGTTCTTGTGTCTTTGTGTTTTGTATATAGTAATGTAATTATGTAATACATGGGTTTTATTAGCTACTTATTACATATTTCACAGTACACAAAAATCTATTAAGAAAACAATTATCATTTCATTATTCAACATATTAACATTACGAATATCATACCTTCATCTTGTACGCTGCACACAATGTTATGTTTCTGTATGAGTAGCTTAGTATACTAGATAGAACCCCATAATAGGATGCTATTTATATCAATGCATCGTTCAATGCACTTATTAGGGTATATTTCTTGCAATTATTCTTGACACTTTTTTCGCAACATAATAAGAATCCCTTCTACACATATTTCATGAGAAGTACATACACATGTGATGTCATCAGTGATGTCATCAATGACATTTGTGATGTCATCTTTGATGTCCTGGGTGTTAGTCTTAGCAGTCCACGGTGGTGGCGCGAGTTATGGTTGCTTAGCTTACCATAACTGGCGAATTTCAAGGGTTTTTCGGTTTTACTTGGAACCATAACGTCCCTTTAACAAAGTTTTTTCACTGAATTTCATAGTTTTTTAGTAGCACAACTTAACAATAATGACTTTGACTATATACATGTCATATGGAACTGACTAGATCTCTTCTTATGAACTTGATGTCCGCGAACTTATTTAATTAACAGTACCACTACCTAACAACTGTGGGGGGGGTGGGGTATGTTTGATTGTTATATCATAATATAGGAACATTTAACAAATTCAAAAAGCAGCACACAAACACATTATATATAGTAATACGTACGAAATGTAACCCATATATGTAACACACTAACCATTCATTTAAATACAATATGTTCTGAAATGGAATATACCACAAGAAGATAAATTGGCTTCCAACATAATTACCTCACAGACACAACACAACTGAGAACAAGACCAGACCCACTGAATACATAGGACTTATCTTACCAGAAATAGTAAGTGTACTTCATTTTACTCATATATTTATACATTTTCTGTATTAGATTAAAAAATATATTATCTTTTTTTTTTTTTCTCACAGAAATGTCTAGTACTCTGGAATGGCTAGAGGACAATTTCCCACATGAAGAAATGTCACAAGATAGTGAAACTAATGGTAAACACTTTATAATATAAACCATTTATTTATTATTTTTTTTATATACATTTAACATATATATATTTTTTTTGTGCAGAGCATACCAAAATAGAAAAAACTTCAGAAAACCCTGTTATGGATAACAGTCTTCACAATATAGAAGAAAAAATGGATGTATTGTTGGCTAATTTTAATAATTTAAAAACTTTTGTAGAAAATCATTTCAAACCAAAAACCTCGTACCATTGCCCCACATGTACTTGTCCCTCCTCACCATATCCCAGTCAATTATCCCCAGACCCTCTCCATAATCCAAAACGTTTTGATGAGATTTCCATCCCTTCTTCACCTAATACCAATCATGTTGAAACCCCAAATTCTCCTGTTTTTGTTTCTGTTTCTGCCTCACCTTCTCTGTCATAAATTATTAATATATGTTAAATAAAGTTTAATTTTTATATTGTATTGTGAATAGTTTCCGTTTTTTTTGTTTTAAAAACAATAAAAGTGTCCGCGGACAGTGCGAGTGTTCTGAAATGTTCGTACATAAACGAAAATGGAGGTGTCCTGAAGAACACCACACCTGTTCGTACTGTTCTCTAGCAAGTTGAAACTGTTCTAAGAACACACGTGGTGTCCTGAAATGTTCGTAAAGAAACAAAAATTAAAGTGTTCTAAAGAACACTATATCTGTCCGTAATGTTCGCTATCAACTTAAAACTGTCCTGAGAACACAATTGGTGTCCTGAAATGTTCGTAAATAAACGAAAATGATGTGTCCTGAACAACAGTACAACTGTTCGTAGTGTTCGCTAGCAACATGAAACTGTACTAAGAACACACGAGGTGTCCTGAATTGTTCGTAAACAAACAAAAATTAAAGTGTCCTAAAGAACACTATACCTGTCCGGTACTGTTCGCTAGCAAGTTCAAACTGTTCTAAGAACGCTATTGGTGTCCTGAAATGTTCGTACGTAAACGAAAATGGAGGTGTCCTGAAGAACACTATACCTGTTCGTAGTGTTCGCTACCCAATTGAAACTGTTCTAAGAACACAATTGGTGTCCTGAAATGTTCGTACATAAACTAAATTACACGTGTCCTGAAGAACACTATATCTGTCCTTACTGTTCGCTACCAAGTTTAAACTGTTCTAAGAACACACGCGGTGTCCTGAAATGTTCGTTTCACGTGTGACGCACTTTTAATTACTTCAGAACCCGAACAGTGTCCGTAGGACATCAATGCGCATGCACTAACCAATCTCTGTGCACTTGGTGTCCTCCGGACAGGCGCTTCCTTCGCGGACTAGTTCACGAACGGATCATAGACCGCGCCCACGCTCATCGTGTGTCCTGAAATGCGGACACTGTTCGTGTCCCCGAACAATTTAAAAGTACATTTTCAGTTAATCCATAATATTTTTCAATAAAATCTCACCATGGCACAAGTCCCACATAGCAATCTTGAGTTTCTATATACCTTTTGAAACTTTCCGATCCTTTTTTTGTGTTCGATCTGTCCGCGGACAGTGCGCATGTCCGCGAACCGCGCACAAGCACCCCTATAAAAGACAACGCCCAAGAGCTTATTCCCATTGTGTTTCTGGCTATTCTTCAGAACACAGTGATTTTTTCTGCCACCTGCAGACTACACCATCATCGAGATGGCATCCGTGGCTGCTGAACTGCCACTTGGTGCTGCACCTGCATCAGCACCACCCCCACCCCCTCCACCACCACCACCTCCCCAAGGGCCTGAAGAGGGGAACAGGAGTGAGGATGCGGAGGAGGAAGAGGATGATGAGAATGAGGTAGAGGAAAACCCTACTACCCGCATTAGGCGTGAGTCTTGGGTGTGGCGGTTATTTACCATTCATGGTAATGTTCCTAAGGCTCGTGTAAACCGTGTTACCTGCAATGAGTGCAAAATGATACTCAGTCGCGGGAAGCACGGTAAGTACAGCTTTGGGACCACTACTATGAAGCGACACCTGAGGTCATTTCACTCTGGGGCTATTCGCAGGGTTGTACCTTGCGAAGAACATAGCAGGTTGATTTCCTCTACTTCATCCTCTGTTTCTGATCCTGTCACCACAAGGACCACCTCTGTGGGACAGCGTCTTCCTCAAGCTGTCTCACAGGCCATACAGAATGCTGATGACCCTTACCTTTCGAGGGTCACAGTTGTATGTATGTACTGTGACACAGTACTCTGCAGGGGGGAGCGACTTCGGAGTGCTTTTGAGACTATCGTCTCAGAGCACGAGAAGACCTGCTCACTACCCAAATAAAACCCACTCTACATCTTCCTCTCTCAGCTCGCCCTTTCTTATCCCTGTGGTTGGTGTCCCCCCCTTTACCCTCCTTTACCCTCCTCTCCTAGTGTGTCGTGTCTGAAAAACCAAAAAAAATACAAAATTACAAAAATAAAAAAAAAATAAGGCTCTTTTCAGAGCTGCCTTGCCCAGTTAAAAAATAGAAGTGAAAATAAATGAAGCAGGGCTCTTTGTATTTTTTAGAAGTCCGCGGACAGTTCGCGAACATTAAAAAAATTGGGTTGCTACTCCATCACAAACATTGTAATTTTCTCTGGAAAGAAGTGGTGGCTCTGAAAAGAGCCTTTGGGTGGAGTTTGTAAGTCAAAAATTGTAAATGCTTAACATCTACTTCAAAATCGTTGTTGTAATTCCAAAAAAGGTCGCAATGCATTTTGTACATTTCTCAGAAAAATCTGATTGCCAGCATAAGTAAGATGGACTCCATCTCTGCGAAAAATGTATGTACTACAAAACATAACATTTTCATTGTGAAAAGAAGACATGCCAAAATCTCTTAGAAAGGCACAAACAGCCTTATTAACATTGCGCCTTGCTTTTTCCATTTGTGGACCAAATGAAGAAGAACGAAGCCACATTTGTCTCTGCGCAATCCGTGAAAATATCACTTGAGAATTAGGAAACATGTCGATAACCTTCCTAAGTCCTTCTTTCATAGCAAATTGCAAAAAAATTCCAGTCACATGTCCTAAACTGTTCCCTCCACAATGAATTACAATTATGTCTGGATGTTGCTCTGTCTCCAAAGTAGCAAAGAGAGGTAGCAAGTCCAACCACTTCATTCCACGTACTCCATGCCAGTGTACTTCCACATGTGGGAATCCAAGATCTACAGCTACTCCACAGCTTTCTGCATGCACCTTCAACAAATGTATCCACGAATTTCCTAAAATCCAAACAATGTGTTTTCTGAAACACACAGCCATAGCTATCTTTTGTTCTCTCAGCAAAAAGAGTATCTGAGAAAATCTCTCCTGGCACAACACACCCACCAAACTTTCCTGACCAATCCCTTTCAGTGCTTATTCTCATTTGCATGACTTCTGAACCCAAAAATCCCCGGATGTAACTCCCGATGTCCGCGAACTACCGCCATGTCCGCGGACATATCGTAACATGAACAGCCCTTCTACCATTTCCACTACACTCTCTCTGCCATTCCCTCATTGGATGTACCTCAAAAATCACATGACCATGCACCAATCACATTCAAGACCTCTACATCTAACTGCATCATAATAGATCAGCACTGCAAATGTACTCTGAATCTCTCTGAGTACAAGTGTCATATCATTGGCAAGCACCATCTACCAGAAATACTGCACAAGTCTTCAAGATTTCTACTTGCAGCTCCATGCATATCCATATGCATGAACACAAACTTCAGGTATGCATATTTTCTGTATAGTAGATGAACACATTTTCAAACAGACTTTTACCTTGTAAAATCTGTAAAATGAATTTACTGTACTTTTTTCAATTTCCTAAAATCAACTATCACTTATAAACCTTTATACTATTTACTTTCTTTATACACACACACTCAAATCATGTTAAACTAACATTTTTAAATGAAATATATAGACTACATATATTCAAACAAAATTGCATGCAAACACAATCTATGTTTAAACCTTTATAAAAATACTTATACAATGTCATATTTTTTGTTTTTATTTATTTATTTACTTAATTACTTTAAATTAGACATGACATTGAGGTGCTATTAGCTAGAACAGTTTACTTACAGAAATAGTGGTATTCACTAATATATTATAAATTTCACAAGACATAGTAAAGATATTTTTTTTTTGCTACAGTTAGTCATTCAATACAAGTTGTTCATTAAGAACATATCATATGTACTGAACTGATGCAATGTATCTTATGTAAATAAATTAGTTTAATGGTTTTACAGAAGGCAGTGAGGATTTCAATTAAAAAAATCAATATCTAAATTAAAAACAGTGCTATATACAAACAAAGTTACTAATTTGAAGCTTTTACAATTGCAGTGAAGACCAGTTTCCTGAAAAGAAGCAGCCGAATTCGAAGAAGAAAGAAAAAGAAGTTATCTGTTAATTTAAAAAAAAAGTAAGTAAAATATCACCATAATATTTGTATTATTAATCAAATATACTATAACATTAATACAAGCTATTTTGGTTTCTAAAAATAGAGATTTTGTACTATTTTGTCCAAAAAATTCCATGTCTTAAACAGCGATTTACAGCCAGAATGGCCCACAAATTTCTATTTTTGGACACACAAATTACCCAACTGAACCACTACAATTTTCATATTATAGAACAAACAACTGTTTTAATTGTATACATTAGATTTACTATTTTACTTTGTTTTTGTCATCTGAACCCCAGTTTAGTAACACATAAATTCAAGAATACCTATCCCTACTAGTTTTAGTTCCCAATGCACAATCACACACCATTACATACATCTTTATCATCTTACTCAAACACTCATGCACACAGCACACATACATTCCAGAACACCCCAACCCATATCTTCTTTATTTTTTTCAACAGACCCTAAAGAATGCCTACCAAAAGTCAAGTCCGTAGAAAGCAACGCAAAAGTAGAGCAAATGAAAATAAAGGTGTCCAACATAAGCATCCATCTCTAGCAGAATTTGTAAAAAAAGTTGAAACAAAACAGCTAATACAATCATTTAGTGAAACACAAGAAGTTTCAAGTACAACAACTTCGCTTCCTCTATCAAAATGTAAAACAACCAAAAAACAATTAACAGAAAATCAGCTATCAGTACAGATAAAACTACTTCTTCAAATTTTAATATAGTGCAAAGTAAGCATACCAAGAAAAGTATTTTAGCCAAAATATACTGTCACAAAGTCCTTCAAAATCTTATAAAAACAGGAGAGAAATCAGGTTCAAAGCTTAAAACCTATCGTAGGAAATTAATCTTAGAAGCATTGATGGACAGTGCAATTCTTCTCAAAAGAAATGTATTTATTTTACTGTTAAACAAAATGAAACCACTAACAAAACTAATAACTAAATTACAAAAAAGACTTCTCAATAAGCGAAATGTCAACAGAAAGTACTTCTTAAGTATCTGCGGAGGTGAATGGAATCACACTACGAGCACAGAACCATATTTTAATGAAGAAGCGTACAAACAAAAGCAAACAAATACAATTGCCATAAATAGCAGTGGTCGAGGTTATGAAAAAGTGAATAATACCATAATGGAACAAGAAGTACTCCTTACAAAAATATGCCCTGAAATCTTAGAATTACCCCTCCATTCAACTGAATCAGAACGTCTAGTGTACACATGGCCATGCACGTCAATGTGTAACATTCCCAAACAATGTTTCAAATCTTTACGCCAATTCCTCAATAAATATGTAAAAAGCAAAGACAAAATCAAAATTAAATTACTGCAAAATATAGATACCTGTCCAGTGCGCAAGTACACAGGACTACAAGGACATTCATTGGCCTGCATTACAGGACCTACTTGTAAAACCACTTTCCATGATATCAAAAGGATATCAACACATCATTCAACTATAACAAATCTAGTCTATAAACTGTACTATGCTAAAGGTCCTGCTTTAGCACTAGCAAAGTTAAATAACATCCTTCTACATGGTACAGCAAAAGACCTACTTGAAGAAATTCACTATATCCAGAAAAAATATTTTGGAAGTGAAAGCCATTTACAGAATGAAATAGCTTTAAACCAATTAAGCAACAATTCTACACATGGCAACCTTTTGCTAAACACATACAAAAAAGAAATACTAAAATTTAAAAGTACATCAGCTGAAGTACCAAACCATGCATGTGTATGTTGCCGTAGAATTTTTATAAAAGTAACACAAAAACTGTGGACCTATCATACAAAATGGAAGACAATGAAGATTCTAAATGGTTAGAATTAGCTCTCTACCTTGTAGCAGAAAACAAATATGAAATAACTGAGCCCTTAATACTTTGCAGTTATTGCACTACAAAACTTGACAACATCCAAACTCCTTCACTTTCTATCACAAATAATTTGGAATTATACCAAGTACCAAAACCTCTACAACAACTTAATTTATATGAGAGCATCATAATTCAAACAGTACACCCATTTCAAGCAATAATACGCCTTCAACCAAAAACAGCAAAATTACCTCCCTCTGAATTGGTAAAAGGCATTTGTGGAAAAGTAGTTTATTTACCATTAAATCTAAAAGAAAATGTGCATACTCTAGGAGTGCTGCATTCTTGGTGAGGGACTGTTTGTGATGACACCTGATGCAGTACCTACGCGCCCTGTTAAATTAAAAGGGTTTGTCCATGAAAGTTGAGGTGATGTTAAAGATCTTGCGTCGCACCAGGTTTAGCTACTACGGAGACTTAGAGTCCCTCCACTCCGTTTGTGACAATATATAATGGTTGTGTTGAGCTATCCCTTGATAGTGCGCCGAAAAATAATGGAATGGCAAGTAGTGATGATTAATAAATTCCTTTTATTTTTGTGATGTTAGAGCCTTTGTGGATGACACGTGTTTCGGCTGAGCTGCCTTTATCGAATCCAGGCTATATAGATAGCTCATAAGTCACAAAGAAGTCCTCCGTATGTACGAGTGTCCTGACAGAGGACTTCTTTGTACCAGGAGGGATTCATCCCTGTGAACTCCAGCACCTTTATGCATTATGCAGTGACTTATGAGCTATCTATATAGCCTGGATTCGATAAAGGCAGCTCTGCCGAAACACATGTCATCCACAAAGGCTCTAACATCACAAAAATAAAAGGAATTTATTAATCATCACTACTTGCCATTCCATTATTTTTCGGCGCACTATCAAGGGATAGCTCAACACAACCATTATATACTCTAGGAGTGCAACGTCCAATGCAGCAATCTTTAATTATATTAGTAAATGGAGTACCTACAAAAGACAAAAAAAATGGCAACAGCTGGTAGATTTATATAAAGTTAGACAAGCCTTCAAATATCTTAAAGAGAATGATGAATATTACAAATAAATTAATATTGAAGAAAACTTGAAAGATACAACTGAAATAATTCAAGAAACACAAGAAGCTGGTCAATTTGAGCTACTAGATCCTGCTACAATATCAAATACTTTAGACCATTATACAATTCATCCTTTGCACTGTAATGACACCTTACAAGATGTACTGGAAAATTACCAAATGCGTCAAACAAAAGGATCGCCAATCATTTTATGGGAAAAAAGTATAGAAGCACGTGCTTTTCCTCTACTCTTTCCTACTGGCAAAGGAGGAAGGTATGATGATAGACCTATTCAAATATCAGCTTCAGAATACCGCTCATTACGGATGTATTCTGAAGATCCCAGATTTAGACAAAATGTGGAATACATATTCCACCTACTCTTTGAAAGTGAACTAGCATCTTTATGTTACGGAGTTGCACACATATTAAAATCAGGATCACACTTTCAAAATATGACAGCTACACAATTATTAGAGAAAGTGCAACAAAAGGATGAGGTTTTACAATCAAATATTACAAATCTATTAGCAAATATGCGTGGTACTAAAGAGTACTGGTTTCGACGTCATGGAGATGTACGTTGTATGATCAGAAACCTTGGCCCACCCACTTGGTTTGCTACATTAAGTTGTGCAGAATATGCATGGGAAGATTTACATGATTTCCTACGCATATCAAATAAAAACAAAACAAACATAGATATGCTAACACCTGGAGAACTTTGTTCTTTGGATCCTGTTAATGTTTCAAGATATTTTCACCATCGCTTCATTGCTATGCTACATTTTATTTGTAATAAAACTGTTCCTCCCCTTGGAGAAGTGCAACACTTCTTTTGGAGAAAAGAATACCAAGCCAGAGGAGCACCACATATCCACATGCTTTTATGGATTAAAGATGCTCCTAAATTTGGTCAAGACAGTGATGCCACTGTTTTACAGTTTATTGAAAAATATGTCACTTGTGAAATTCCATCAGAAGCCACAAATAGTGATCTTCATGCACAAATTTTACAATTTCAAAGACACAAATGTGGAAAATATTGTCGTCGCAAATAGAAAAAACAAAGGCAAATACTACACCAAATGCAGGTCAAGTAAACAATCTCATGTCTTCAGTTAGACATAGTGTTAAAGGTAAGTCACCTAAAAATACATATTACATAAAAAGAAAAGAAGAAGAAAAATATATCAATGATTATAATGCAATCATTGCCCACTTATGGAATGCAAACATAGATGTGCAGTACATTGCAGACAATTCTACTGCAGTTGCACGATATGTCACAGCATACTTAACTAAAGCAGAAAAGACAGAGCTCCAAGACCTCTGGAATGACCTGTCATCAGATAAAACAGTATCTCAGAAATTATACAGCTTGGGCATAAAAATGCTCACCCATAGAGAATGTGGATCTTATGAAGCAGCTGATCGTTTAACTGGTACTTCATTGTATGGTAAATCTGAAAATATAGTATGGCTAAGTCTTGGTCCAGCTAAATCTAGAAAAAGAGTTCTAAAATCATATGAAGATATAGAAACAATAGCCAAACATGAACCCAACAGCCAAGACATTTTAAAAAAATTTATTGGACACATACTACCCAAACAGAAGTAATACTTTGGAAAACATGTGTCTATACCAAATAGCCCAAAACTACACATACAAAAATAATATGAAACCTGATGAAAAAAAAGGTAAATATAGAGTGACAGACTGTGAAGGCAGCTTAGTTAAACTCACTAAACCAAATTTAATGAATCATATCAAATTGTCATTGAAGACTCCTCAACATAAAGAAGTATATTACATGTCCCTGCTACAACTCTTCAAACCATGGAGAAAAGAAGAACAATTACTAGATAACTATGACTCATATGAGGATGCTTTCAAAGCAAATGAAAGCACTATAACTGATGTAAACTTTACACAGTACAAAACAATGTTGCACAATGAACAGCAACATGAAGAAGAACTCCAAGCCCAACTAGATAAGGATACTCCTGACAGTAGTCAACCTTCTGTAACAGGAAGCCAAGAACCACTGGGAGAACCACTAATAACAAATGAGGCAGAATTAGCTATGATAGAAGTAGAAAACACCATGTGTCAGTATGAAGATAAGGAAGACTTAACTATACTCCAATCAAAACTAAACAATGAGCAAAGTAGCATTTTTCAAGAAGTAACAAAACAAATTGCACATGGTGTAAAACATGAAAATAAAGAATGTTCCTGCCATAATTATAAACCTATACTACTGTACGTCAGTGGTGAAGCTGGTTCTGGCAAAACATTCCTAATCAAAATCATTAGTAAGTTCCTTCAACAATTGACAAACAACAAACTGTCAACTGTTGTCACTGCCCCCACAGGTTTAGCTGCCTACAACATAGGTGGTGTTACATTACACCGATTACTACTATTACCAGTAGAACACCAGAACAAATTAGACTATTACAAACTTTCTGCAGAAGCTGCAATGGAATTACGCAGAGTATTGAAACAAATGAAAATGCTACTAATAGATGAAGTGAGCATGGTCTCCAACCTGATGTTAGCTTTGATTCACCTCAGATTACAAGAAGTACTCAAAACAGACTATGAAGAGCTCTTTGCAGGAAAACACATTATTGTTTTTGGAGATCTGCTTCAATTAACACCAGTAAAAGGTGAACCTATTTTTAAAACATTAGGGCACAAACTCTGCCGTAAAACTGTTGGCAGCATTGGAAATGTCAACCTTTGGCAACATTTCCAATACAGAGAATTAACAGAAAACATGTGCCAATCTGCAGATCTAACTTATGCCAACATTTTAAAAAGTTTGAGAGTTGGTATACTTTCTAAAGAAGCAGACGCAACATTGAAAACCCGGCACATTAATGCACTTTATGGCGATAATGCATGTGCTACAGATGTTATGGAACAATTAGCCCACAAAAATGTCAATTGTATGGCCTTAATGCCAACTCTTGCAAGCTGTCTCAAATTCAATGAAATAATGTTAAGTAAAGAAATGCAACCAATAATGGAAATTAGCGCCACAGACAAACTAGATGTACATGGTATGACACTACCCATGTGTGACCAAGCCACAACAAGACTAAATAATTTAGAAAAATCAATCTCAAACACAGCAGGCTTAGAAAAGATGTTAAAATTATCCTTAAATTGCAGAGTAATGCTTAAACGTAACCTTGACGTGGACCAAGGACTAGTTAATGGAGCACTGGGTACAGTTGTTGGCTTTCAAACATACCCACGTGACAACAAAATTCAGTTTGTCAATATACTCTTTGACAAACTTTCAGAAGTAAAACGGATAGGACGCTCAACAGCTAGATTCCTTCTCTTCAAAGATATGTATGTACGCAGAGAACAATTTTCTCTAACTCTTGCATACGCAGTCATGATTCATAAATCACAAGGTCTTACCCTAGACAAAGCAATGATAGATATTGATAACATAGTCTTTAAAGAAGCCATGAGCTACGTAGCACTATCACGCTTACGTACACTTGACGGTCTATTTCTAATCAACTTTGATGCAAGTAAAGTAAACGCTGATATTCCGTGCATTTTAGAATATAGTAGACTTCGCTCACTATACACTCCCCATCTAAACACATATTCTGTTCCACAAAAACTAAAACGTTTTTTTTAATCCAACATGGATTTTTTTTTTCTCCCACAAACCCAATGATTTTAGCAACAAATACAGAAACTGAGAAAATTGCACAGTACTCTGATTTGTACTCTACTAAATATGAGGGTCGAAAAAAAATAAAAGTATATTGCTTATACAATGTAATAAGTCATTACAAAATACTAATACTAACATGCTATTTTCTTTTGTCACAGAAATGAAGAAGAAAAACATGGACTCCCATTACTAGACCAAACAGTAAGTATACAATAATAAGGACAACCATAGCAGCATATCACATCCATAGTATCTAATACCTTTGTTCCTTATACAATTGTTTTTCACCCAAAGTTATAAGCAAATATGAATGTGATATGCTGCGGTGGTTGTTGCCAGGGCATAGAGTCTTGGGTGCATGGCCAAATGGCCATGCACCCAAGACTCTATGCCCTGGCAACAACCACCGCAGCATATCACATCCATAGAGTCAAACATTTCAACTATGATCTATGGGAAACTTTTACTGTCCGCGAACAATGTGAGTGTTCTTAGAACACTTTGAACTTGCCAGCGAACAATACGGACACCGTTTTCAGGACACCCCCTACGAACATTTCAAAACAACGCGATAGTTCTTAGAACACTTTCAACTTAACAACGAACAATACGGACAGCGTCCTAAGGACACCCCCTACGAACATTCCAGGACACTGGGAGTGTTCTCAAAAACGTCTTCAGAACACCCCCATTTTGTTTATTTGTGAACATTTCAGGACACCGCGGGTGTTCTTAGAACACATTCAACTTGACAGAGAACAATACGGACAGCGTCCTCAGGACACCCCCTACGAACACTCCCCGGACACCGCGAGTGTTCTTAGAAGCGTCTTCAGAACACCACCATCTTGTTTATTTGCGAACATTTCAGGACACCGCGAGTGTTCTTAGGACACATTCAACTTGACAGAGAACAATACGGACAGCGTCCTCAGGACACCCCCTACGAACATTCCAGGACACCGGGAGTGTTCTTAGAAGCTTCTTCAGAACACAACCATCTTGTTTATTTGTGAACATTTCAAGACACCGCGAGTGTTCTTAGGTCTAAGAACACTCCCGGTGTCCTGGAATGTTCGTAGGGGGTGTCCTGAGGACGCTGTCCGTATTGTTCTCTGTCAAGTTGAATGTGTTCCAAGAACACCCGTGGTGTCCTGAAATGTTCGCAAAAAAACAAAATGGGGGTGTTCTGAAGACGCTTCTAAGATCACTTGCGGTGTCCGGGGAGTGTTCGTAGGGGGTGTCCTGAGGACGCTGTCCGTATTGTTCTCTGTCAAGTTGAATGTGTCCTAAGAACACTCGCGGTGTCCTGAAATGTCCGCAAATAAACAAGATGGTGGTGTTCTGAAGACGCTTCTAAGAACACTCGCGGTGTCCGGGGTGTGTTCGTAGGGGGTGTCCTGAGGACGCTGTCCCTATTGTTCTCTGTCAAGTTGAATGTGTCCTAAGAACTATCGCGTTGTTCTGAAATGTTCGTAGGGGGTGTCCTGAAAACGGTGTCCGTATTGTTCACTGGCAAGTTCAAAGTGTTCTAAGAACACTCACATTGTTCGCGGACATTAAAAGTTTCCCATAGATCATAGTTGAAATGTTTGACTCTATGGATGTGATATGCTGCGGTGGTTGTTGCCAGGGCATAGAGTCTTGGGTGCATGGCCATTTGGCCATGCACCCAAGACTCTATGCCCTGGCAACAACCACCGCAGCATATCACATTCATATTTTCTTATAACTTTGGGTGAAAAACAAATGTATAAGGAACAAAGGTATTAGATAATATGGATGTGATATGCTGCTATGGTTTTCCTTATTATTGTATACTTACTGTTTGGTCTAGTAATGGGAGTCCATGTTTTTCTTCTTCATTTCTGTGATAAAAGAAAATAGCATGTTAGTATTAGTATTTTGAAATGACTTATTACATTGTATAAGCAATATACTTTTATGTTTTTTCGACCCTCATATTTAGTAGAGTACAAATCAGAGTACTGTGCAATTTGCTCAGTTTCTGTATTTGTTGCTAAAATCATTGGGTCTGTGGGAGAAAAGAAAATCCATGTTGGATTAAAAAAAAAACCTTTTTCTGTTATGCTACAGTTTATTTGTTTGTTTGTATTTTTTTAACACAAATTTACTTAAAGGTTTAAATACAGTTTATTTATCAAATTTTGGTTTTAAGAACATCAAATAAGCATTTGTAAGATTTGCTGGTAATCTCTGCATTAGAGTAATGGTACTATCATTACATTCAAACCATCCACATTTATTTTTTATATATGCAGTGTAGTGCCCTGAATTGGTTGTGGCTCCTGCGTGGTAGATTATACCTATTGTTGTGAAGGTTTTCTTATCAAGTGATATTTGACCATGTGTGAATCCAGTCAGTTTGCAGTTGTTTTTGGTACCATCTGCATTGTAACGTAGAAGCATTAGTATTACGTATTTACTATGTGTTTGTATTACTAACGTGGAGCGATTATCTGAATTGCAGGTAGAGCATAATCTACCATGGTTTGAATTTTGTACAAGTTGCTGAAATGGAATGGATTTACAATTTGGTATTGATATATATATGAAGCGTTCATTGGGGATTTCTTCTTGTGTCACATTGTTGCAGAGAGTACATGTATGTTTCCACATGTATGAAATCTGAAAGATTTCATTTATAGGAATGTTTTTGTTTTCCAGTACTTGTAGTAAGTACATTAGAAATTCTTGTGGATCTTCCTGTGAGTTTATAGTGAATTTCACCATTCCAGCACAGTAGTCCAATTGTCGTCTTATTCCAAAAACACTATGGGGGTAATTCATAGAATTCAGCGCACAAGTGGCGCACGCGGCTGGCGCACAGTGTGCGCGTGCGAATCCCTGCGCCAGCCGCGTGCGCCAAAACCCATTTCCGCGCACAGCGTATTCATGGATTCCAGCCACCAAACCCAGCCGTGGCGCATAGTGGCGCAGCGACCTTGCAGCAGCGCCAGTTACGCCCCCAAGAACGCCTTCCGCGCAGGGAAAAGCCATCAAAATCCCCAATCCAGCGCAAAGGGCTGCGCTAACCCTGTACCAGCACGGCAAGCGGGCTACGTGTATTCCAGGGGTTCACGTGAACTTATTCACGCGATCGGGCCTGGGGGAGCGTGCTACGTGTATTTCAGGGGTTCGCGTGAACTTATTCACGCGATCGGGCCTGGGGGAGCGGGCTACGTGTATTTCAGGGGTTCGCGTGAAGTTCCACACGCGAATAGCCTGGGCGCGTGTATTTCAGGGGTGCGCGTGAAGTTCCACACGCGAATAGCCTGGGCGCGTGTATTTCAGGGGTGCGCGAGAAATTCTACACGCGATTTCAGCAGGGTACGTGTATTTCAGGGGTGCGCGAGAAATTCTACACGCGATTGGCCTGGGCGCGTGTATTTCAGGGGTGCGCGTGAAGTTCCACACGCGAATAGCCTGGGCGCGTGTATTTCAGGGGTGCGCGTGAAGTTCCACACGTGAATAGCCTGGGCGCGTGTATTTCAGGGGTGCGCGAGAAATTCTACACGCGAATAGCCTGGGCGCGTGTATTTCAGGGGTGCGCGAGAAATTCTACACGCGATTGGGCCTGTGCAAGTGGGGCAGTGTATTACGTGGGTGTGCGGGAAGTTGAAGAGGTGAATTGCCAGTGTGGGTCCTCCCAGGTCTCCCCTCTACCCCCTCCAGGACCTCTGCAGGCAGCCCACACCACAGGGGACTACCCTGCACCCCTGGTCATGTCCCGCAGACAGCCCATCCACCATGGGCATGCCCCCCAGCCAAGCCACATGTCCCCTTGCACCCCCACCCCCCAGCAGGCCCCCACTCATGTCCCCTTGCACCCCCACCCCCCAGCAGGCCCCCACTCATGTCCCCCTGCACCCCCACCCCCCAGCACTGTGGGGCACCTGCCAGCAGGCCCCCAACCATGTCCCCCACACCCCCACCCCCCAGCAGGCCCCCACTCATGTCCCCTTGCACCCCCACCCCCCAGCAGGCCCCCACTCATGTCCCCCTGCACCCCCACCCCCCAGCAGGCCCCCACTCATGTCCCCCTGCACCCCCACCCCCCCAGCACTGTGGGGCACCTGCCAGCAGGCCCCCAACCATGTCCCCTTGCACCCCCACCCCCCAGCAGGCCCCCACTCATGCCCCCTTGCACCCCCACCCCCCAGCAGGCCCCCACTCATGTCCCCCTGCGCCCCCACCCCCCAGCAGGCCCCCACTCATGTCCCCCTGCACCCCCACCCCCCAGCACTGTGGGGCACCTGCCAGCAGGCCCCCAACCATGTCCCCTTGCACCCCCACCCCCCAGCAGGCCCCCACTCATGTCCCCTTGCACCCCCACCCCCCAGCAGGCCCCCACTCATGTCCCCCTGCACCCCCACCCCCCAGCACTGTGGGGCACCTGCCAGCAGGCCCCCAACCATGTCCCCTTGCACCCCCACCCCCCAGCAGGCCCCCACTCATGTCCCCCTGCCCCCAGGTCCTGACGAAACGCAATCATGGCAGTAATGGGCAGCATACCCAGCACAAACACCCAGCCAAGGATTGCATCCACCCACATAGTAGATGCAATTACATGATACAACCCCAATGGCAAGTATGTAAATGAACACATGTCCGTCACACACACATACACAATGGGTGCAAGTGAATGTCAAAACCCATATCATGACATGCATGAAACCAATGAGAAAATACCACAAATGTAAGTAATAAATATATGTATTAAAGATGAAAATGAAGTAAAGAAATAAAACACACAACAATGGGGATGACAAAACAAATGGTCCATGTCTGAGAACTAATAGAAAAAATCAAAAAACAAAGGAATCCAAAAACTAATGTAGTCCAAAGCAAAATAATGGGGGGAAAAAATAAGGAAAAACCATTGCCTCATGGTGAACAGAAATATAAATCCAACAAATGTTTTCCAAACTATGTACAAGAATATCCCAGGGTCCATGAGCCCAACACCATAAATGAAACCTACTACTACTAACTAATGAAAAAAATATATACAGAAAAGTGGCCATTGTCCGAGCGGTCCAAAATAAACTTAAAAAATAAAGGAAACCTAACACTAACTAACTAAAGAACTATATACAATGGCAGCGGGCAAGTCCTGCGGCTCACTCTGTGATGTTGCCGGCCAGGGCATCATCGAACTCCATGTCGATGTCCCGGAGGCGGGACTCTGTCCTGGCCCCGAGGTCTCGCAGGGACAACCCCGTGTCCAGCTCAAACTCCCTGCGAGCTTCCTCGAGGCACTCAGCCCGCCTCAACGCCCGACGCATGGAGAACTCCGCCCTGACCATGGTGAGCCGCTCCTCTTCCGCCCGCTGCCGCTCCGCACCTATCCGCTGGACCAACTGCTCCCACACGGAAGACACTGCCATCCCAGGGTTCTCCTGCCCTCCGGCCGATGCCTGCCCCTCTGATCTTGATGGCCCCGAGCCATGATGCCTCCCACGTCGAGCCTGCTGCTGCCTCCGACGCCACTGCCTCTGCCAGCACGACGGCATCCAGGCTGATGGAATCCACCGATGCCGTCGTGCACGTGCCCTGCCAGATGATGCCGGCACATCCTCCATCTGCAGGGGGACAGTTGCTGGTGTGTCCACCCCTGCTGGACCTTCGACTCCCGACTGTGGCAGGGATGGGGTCCCCACCGAGCTGGCTGCGTTGGTCAGGGCAGGTCCACAGGGGGCCCTGGTGGCATCTGGGCCGGAAGACGGCATGGAGCACGACTGGCGCATAGCCCCCACAGAGGAGGAGAGGGTCGCCAGAAGGCCACACACATGTAGGAAACCCCCGACCATGGCGGCTCCCAAATGGTTCACGTACGCACGGTGCTCTTCGTGATGATGTGCATGCTCCTCCCGGGAAGCATGCACCTCATCACGAATGCCAGCCGTGCGCAACGCGACACCAATCAGGACCCTCTCCACACGGCCAGGGGTCCCCTCGTCCGCAGGTAGAGGAGTGTCAGATGACATGGACATCTCCCCTACCTGCGGACGGGCCTGGGATGGGGCATCCCGGCTGGTGCATGGTGGTGCAGTCACAGTGTCAGGGACAGTGACATGCACAGGCACCTCCACGGCGACCTGTGCTGCCTCCTGCCCCTGGCCCTGGACTGCACCACTTGCACCAGCGGGGATGCCCCCACCAGGCCCCATTTATGGCTCAGAAGCGGCCTCCTCCCCCTCTGTGGAAACCACCAACCTGGATGTCTCCACGCCATCTTCCGCCGGTGCAAGCCCCTGTGGGGGCTCACCCACCCCTTCCGCTGCAGCCGTGGTGGCATCCCCGCTGCTCTGCTCCACAGCGCCTTCTCCGCCCTCTTCTTCACTTGCCACTGTGTAGAGGGAGACATAGAACACAAGCATCAGGGTACTGTACAATGGTCCCCTAGACAGAAAGCAACAGCAGATGAGTGGCACTGTCATACATCACTTGCATCATGTCCCTCCACAACACATGGGTCAGTGCAGGCAAAACACATACAGTAACAGCCATGGCGCATGCCATGGACATTGGCATACATGACCAAGGGACTCATGATTCATACAATGTTGGTTTTAAACTCACATGCATCATGGGTCTTGCCATCACATGCACACACCTCACCGTAGTTCCATCCATCTGGCCTCGTACACCACAGACGCAGTGGATACAAGGATGACTAGGCTGCATCAGTGAATCTGAACATTGTCACAGACATGTGTCATGCATCCATGGCAGTTACAAGTCACAGACACGCAGGTCAGACACACACACATGGACACCATACGTGTACATGGGACCAGCACCCAACCCTCACCCCCACCCATGTCCAGGAACAGAGACTGCCATACTTCCATGTGTCCATTCCGCACAGAGCCCCCCATGTTGCAATAGAACACATGCACCAACCATGTGGTTCACACATCACTGTACTCACATGCCTGACCATGATGTCCCTGCACACACACATACGTACATGGCCTATGTCACACATACAGGCAGGTATCAGACAACCAGCACACTGCAACATGCCCTGTCTCACACAGTAATGCTTGGCCACTTACCGGCCAACTCCAGATGGGTCTGCCTCCGAAGGATCTGGGCGTGGAGCGCTGGGTCTACGCGTTCCAGGACCCTCATCTGGATGTCACTCAGGCGTGCCCGGCCCCCCTCTGCGAGGCGCCAGGCCTTATTGAGGGTCCTGGCCCTCAAGTCCTCCCAGCGCTTCTTGATGTGCTTGATGTCGCGGGTTGCCACCCCCTCCGCGTTGATGGCAACCACTACATCGTCCCAGATCCTCTCCCGTCCTTCCTTGTTGGCGTGTGGTCTTCCGAAGAGGGCATCATAATGCCCCAGGACATGCTCCACCAGGACACCAACTTCCTTCTCACTAAAGCTGGTGGCCCTCTGCCTCTCTGGCTGGGGGTCGCCACTGGTCTCAGATGGTGCTTGCCCCGACATGGCGACCCCCGAGGCAGGCGTGGGTGGGCAACTGGGTCCTGGGGCTGGGCTGTGGAGCGATGGTATCCCAGTCGGGAGTCTACTGTTCCAGCAGGGGTGGACACAGCAACTGGACCCCTGCAGATGGCTGATGTGCAGGCACCAAATGGCAGGGCACGGTGGCAGCAGGCAGGCAGGCAGGCAGGCAGGCAGCAGCAGATGGCACGTGGGAGGCTGCTCGGGGCACTGGGGGGCAGTAATTCGGCCTTCTGGGCAGGAGCGTGGTCTTCCGTGTGTTTTCGCGTGTCCAGCTTGATACGGAGTGATTTGGCATGTGAAAAATCTGCACGTCAGCGTGTAATTCGAGGAAAGGCCCTTAGCGCGTAAGCGCGTCAGCACGCGTACGCGATTTCATTGGACCAAAGGCCCTTACAGCGTAAGCGCGTCTGTGACGTTTTGCGCACGGGCGTTGCCCTGGCAGGGCTTGGAGATCCCGCGTGCCTTTATGTTCTGTACGTGCTTTTCGTGCGGTGCGTGTGTTTTCCATCCGTTGGGGTTCACACGCTATTACTTCACAGCGGGTGTTGGCTACGCGTTCTACTACACGCAAGGCAGACGGTGAGTGGTACCCCGCTCCCCCAGGACCGATCGCGTGAGAAAATTCCCGCGCACCCCTGAAATACACGTACCCTGCTGAAATCGCGTGAGAAAATTCCCGCGCACCCCTGAAATACACGCGCCCAGGCTATTCGCGTGTAAAACTTCCCGCGCACCCCTGAAATACAAGTAGCATGCTCCCCCAGGCCCGATCGCGTGAAAAAGTTCACGCAAACCCCTGTAATACACGTAGCCCGCTCCCCCAGGCCCGATCGCGTGAAAAAGTTCACGCGAACCCCTGTAATACACATAGCCCGCTCCCCCAGGCCCGATCGCGTGAAAAAGTTCACGCGAACCCCTGTAATACACGTAGCCCGCTCCCCCAGGCCCGATCGCGTGAAAAAGTTCACGCGAACCCCTGTAATACACGTAGCCCGCTCCCCCAGGCCCGATCGCGTGTAAAAGTTCACACGAACCCCTGTAATACACGTAGCCCGCTCCCCCAGGCCAGGTCGCGTGTGTGACTTCCCGCGAACCCCCGGAATACACGTACCCCGCTCAATCGCGTGTGTGACTTCCCGCGCAACCCCGAAATACACGTGCCCCGCTCGCACAATTGCTGTATGTTGCCACTTTTGTAATGCGCAGGGACGCTACCGCCTGCCTTCTTGTGGCGGACGTGTATCGGCTTGTGCGTGTCTTTCGCTGTGCGTGGCTTTGCCCTATTCGGTTCCATGAATACGTGTGGTTCGGGTGCGTGTGGGCGTTCCCTCTGCTTCCCTGCAGTACATCCCCAGTTACGCCCTTGTTTTCGCAAGTTGTTCCCCATTCCGCGCGTTACGCCCCGTGTTCCGCCCACTTTCTAGTGTATGCGCAGAGGTTGTGCGCTTTCACTGTGCGCGTCGCGCACGTCTTTCGGGATGTTGCAGTGACGTGTGCGCCATGCACGGGTTTGGCGCACATCCCGAGGAAGACACGCGCAGGGACTTCCATGAATCGCACGCGTGCGCGTGCGCCTCTTTTTTTCCGCTTGCGCCTGCTTGGGCCTGCTTGCGCGTAGATTTTCGGCGCACGTTTGTTCCATGAATCGGCCCCTATATGTGTTGTCAGGATTGTTTGCTGCATTTCTGTGAAGTACTAACATTTGCAAACACAATGGGTCTGTACTGTGTAAGTAAATGTTGTCAACAATTGGTGGTAATTGAAATACAATATTCATTGCTACATTTGCATACCAACTTACACCAACTATATTTGAGAATGTAAATGATCCAGGTAGTTCTGTATCTAACTGCTTTTTTTGGAGTTTGTCTTCCTTCTTTAAAGAAGTACCTGGTTTACTTTCTCTAATTGATTCTTTTTTGTTTGTGGTACTTGATGAAGTATTAGTTTCTTTTACTCTCTTTGGAGGATTTGCAGTGACGTCCTGTTGCATTTCTGTTTGATTTAGTTTTCTTTTACAACGTTTTAGTTTTTGTGGAACAGAATATGTGTTTAAATGGGGAGTGTATAGTGAGCGAAGTCTATTATATTCTAAAATGCAAGGAATATCAGCGTTTACTTTACTTGCATCAAAGTTGATTAGAAATAGACCGTCAAGTGTACGTAAGCGTGATAGTGCTACGTAGCTCATGCCTTCTTTAAAGACTGTGTTACCAATATCTATCATTGCTTTGTCTAGGGTAAGACCATGTGATTTATGAATCGTGACTGCATATGCAAGAGTTAGAGAAAATTGTTCTCTGCGTACATACCTATCTTTGAAGAGAAGGAATCTAGCTGTTGAGCGTCCTATCCGTTTTACTTCTGAAAGTTTGTCAAAGAGTATATTGACAAACTGAATTTTGTTGTCACGTGGGTATGTTTGAAAGCCAACAACTGTACCCAGTGCTCCATTAACTAGTCCTTGGTCCACGTCAAGGTTACGTTTAAGCATTACTCTGCAATTTAAGGATAATTTTAACATCTTTTCTAAGCCTGCTGTGTTTGAGATTGATTTTTCTAAATTATTTAGTCTTGTTGTGGCTTGGTCACACATGGGTAGTGTCATACTATGTACATCTAGTTTGTCTGTGGCGCTAATTTCCATTATTGGTTGCATTTCTTTACTTAACATTATTTCATTGAATTTGAGACAGCTTGCAAGAGTTGGCATTAAGGCCATACAATTGACATTTTTGTGGGCTAATTGTTCCATAACATCTGTAGCACATGCATTATCGCCATAAAGTGCATTAATGTGCCGGGTTTTCAATGTTGCTTCTGCTTCTTTAGAAAGTATACCAACTCTCAAACTTTTTAAAATGTTGGCATAAGTTAGATCTGCAGATTGGCACATGTTTTCTGTTAATTCTCTGTATTGGACATGTTGCCAAAGGTTGACATTTCCAATGCTGCCAACAGTTTTACGGCAGAGTTTGTGCCCTAATGTTTTAAAAATAGGTTCACCTTTTACAGGTGTTTATTGAAGCAGCTCCCCAAAAACAATAATGTGTTTTCCTGCAAAGAGCTCTTCATAGTCTGATTTGAGTACTTCTTGTAATCTGAGGTGAATCAAAGCTGACATCAGGTTGGAGACCATGCTCACTTCATCTATTAGTAGCATTTTCATTTGTTTCAATACTCTGCGTAATTCCATTGCAGCTTCTGCAGAAAGTTTGTAATAGTCTAATTTGTTCTGGTGTTCTACTGGTAATAGTAGTAATGTTGTTGTTTGTCAATTGTTGAAGGAACTTACTAATGATTTTGATTAGGAATGTTTTGCCAGAACCAGCTTCACCACTGACGTACAGTAGTATAGGTTTATAATTATGGCAGGAACATTCTTTATTTTCATGTTTTACACCATGTGCAATTTGTTTTGTTACTTCTTGAAAAATGCTACTTTGCTCATTGTTTAGTTTTGATTGTAGTATAGTTAAGTCTTCCTTATCTTCATACTGACACATGGTGTTTTCTACTTCTATCATAGCTAATTCTGCCTCATTTGTTATTAGTGGTTCTCCCAGTGGTTCTTGGCTTCCTGTTACAGAAGGTTGACTACTGTCAGGAGTATCCTTATCTAGTTGGGCTTGGAGTTCTTCTTCATGTTGCTGTTCATTGTGCATCATTGTTTCGTACTGTGTAAAGTTTACATCAGTTATAGTGCTTTCATTTGCTTTGAAAGCATCCTCATATGAGTCATAGTTATCTAGTAATTGTTCTTCTTTTCTCCATGGTTTGAAAAGTTGTAGCAGGGACATGTAATATACTTCTTTATGTTGAGGAGTCTTCAATGACAATTTGATATGATTAATTAAATTTGGTTTAGTGAGTTTAACTAAGCTGCCTTCACAGCCTGTCACTCTATATTTACCTTTTCTTTCAACAGGTTTCATATTATTTTTGTATGTGTAGTTTTGGGCTATTTGGTATAGACACATGTTTTCCAAAGTATTACTTCTGTTTGGGTAGTATGTGTCCAATAAATTGTTTTTTTAAAATGTCTTGGCTGTTGGGATCATGTTTGGTTATTGTTTCTATATCTTCATATGATTTTAGAACTCTTTTTCTAGATTTAGCAGGACCAAGACTTAGCCATACTATATTTTCAGATTTACCATACAATGAAGTACCAGTTAAACGATCAGCTGCTTCATAAGATCCACATTCTCTATGGGTGAGCATTTTTATGCCCAAGCTGTATAATTTCTGAGATACTGTTTTATCTGATGACAGGTCATTCCAGAGGTCTTGGAGCTCTGTCTTTTCTGCTTTAGTTAAGTATGCTGTGACATATCGTGCAACTGCAGTAGAATTGTCTGCAATGTACTGCACATCTATGTTTGCATTCCATAAGTGGGCAATGATTGCATTATAATCATTGATATATTTTTCTTCTTCTTTTCTTTTTATGTAATATGTATTTTTAGGTGACTTACCTTTAACACTATGTCTAACCGAAGACATGAGGTTTTTTACTTGACCTGTATTTGTAACTGGTCTAGGGAAACTAAATCGGCATTTGGTGTAGAATTTGCCTTTGTTTTTGTATTTGCGACGACAATATTTTCCACATTTGTGTCTTTGAAATTGTAAAATTTGTGCACGAAGATCACTATTTGTGGCTTCTGATGGAATTTCACAAGTGACCTATTTTTCAATAAACTGTAAAACAGTGGCATCACTGTCTTGACCAAATTTAGGAGCATCTTTAATCCATAAAAGCATGTGGATATGTGGTGCTCCTCTGGCTTGGTATTCTTTTCTCCAAAAGAAGTGTTGCACTTCTCCAAGGGGAGGAACAGTTTTATTATAGATATGTAGCATAGCGATGAAGCGATGGTGAAAATATCTTGAAACATTAACAGGATCCAAAGAACAAAGTTCTCCAGGTGTTAGAATATCTATGTTTGTTTTGTTTTTATTTGATATGCGTAGGAAATCATGTAAATCTTCCCATGCATATTCTGCACAACTTAATGTAACAAACCAAGTGGGTGGGCCAAGGTTTCTGATCATACAACGTACATCTCCATGATGTCGAAACCAGTACTCTTTAGTACCACGCATATTTGCTAATAGATTTGTAATATTTGATTGTAAAACCTCATCCTTTAGTTGCACTTTCTCTAATAATTGTGTAGCTGTCATATTTTGAAAGTGTGATCCTGATTTTAATATGTGTGCAACTCCGTAACATAAAGTTGCTAGTTCACTTTCAAAGAGTAGGTGGAATATGTATTCCACATTTTGTCTAAATCTGGGATCTTCAGAATACATCCGTAATGAGCGGCATTCTGAAGCTGATATTTGAATGGGTCTATCATCACACCTTCCTCCTTTGGCAGTAGGAAAGAGTAGAGGAAAAGCATGTGCTTCTATACTTTTTTCCCATATACTGATTGGCGATCCTTTTGTTTGACGCATTTGGTAAGTTTCCAGTACATCTTGTACGGTGTCATTACAGTGCAAAGGATGAATTGTATAATGGTCTAAAGTATTTGATATTGTAGCAGTATCTAGTAGCTCAAATTGACCAGCTTCTTGTGTTTCTTGAATTATTTCAGTTGTATCTTTCAAGTTTTCTTCAATATTAATTTCTTTGTAATATTCATTATTCTCTTTAAGATATTGGAAGGCTTGTCTAACTTTATATAAATCTACCAGCTGTTGCCATATTTTTTTGTCTTTTGTATGTACTCCATTTACTAATATAATTAAAGATTGCTGCATTGGATGTTGCACTCCTAAAGTATGCACATTTTCTTTTAGATTTAATGGTAAATAAACTACTTTTCCACGAATGCCTTTTACCAATTCAGAGGGAGGTAATTTTGCTGTTTTTGGTTGAAGGCGTATTATTGCTTGAAATGGGTGTACTGTTTGAATTATGATGCTCTCATATAAATTACGTTGTTGTAGAGGTTTTGGTACTGGGTATAATTCCAAATTATGTGTGATAGAACGTGAAGGAGTTTGGTTGTTGTCAAGTTTTGTAGTGCAATAACTGCAAATTATTAAGGGCTCAGTTATTTCATATTTGTTTTCTGCTACAAGGTAGAGAGCTAATTCAAACCATTTAGAATCTTCATTGTCTTCTATTTTGTATGATAGGTCCACAGTTTTTGTGTTACTTTTATAAAAAATTCTACGGCAACATACACATACATGGTTTGGTACTTCAGCTGATGTACTTTTAAATTTTAGTATTTCTTTTTTGTATGTGTTTAACAAAAGTTTGGCATGTGTAGAATTGTTGCTTAATTGGTTTAAAGCTATTTCATTCTGTAAATGGCTTTCACTTCCAAAATATTTTTTCTGGATATAGTGAATTTCTTCAAGTAGGTCTTTTGCTGTACCATGTAGAAGGATGTTATTTAACTTTGCTAGTGCTAAAGCAGGACTTTTAGCATAGTACAGTTTATAGATTAGATTTCTTATAGTTGAATGATGTGTTGATATCCTTTTGATATCATGGAAAGTGGTTTTACAAGTAGGTCCTGTAATGCAGGCCAATGAATGTCCTTGTAGTCCTGTGTACTTGCGCACTGGACAGGTATCTATATTTTGCAGTAATTCAATTTTGATTTTGTCTTTGCTTTTTACATATTTATTGAGGAATTGGCGTAAAGATTTGAAACATTGTTTGGGAATGTTACACATTGACGTGCATGGCCATTTGTACACTAGACGTTCTGATTCAGTTGAATGGAGGGGTAATTCTAAGTTTTCAGGGCATATTTTTGTAAGAAGTACTTCTTGTTCCATTATGGTATTATTCACTTTTTTATAACCTCGACCACTGCTATGTATGTCAATTGTATTAGTTTGCTTTTGTTTGTACGCTTCTTCATTAAAATATCGTTCTGTGCTTGTAGTGTGATTCCATTCACCTCCGCTGATACTTAAGAAGTTCTTTCTGTTGAAATTTCGCTTATTGAGAAGTCTTTTTTGTAATTTAGTTATTAGTTTTGTTAGTGGTTTCATTTTGTTTAACAGTAAAATAAATAAATTTCTTTTGAGAAGAATTGCACTGTCCATCAATGCTTCTAAGATTAATTTCCTACGATAGGTTTTAAGCTTTGAACCTGATTTCTCTCCTGTTTTTATAAGATTTTGAAGGACTTTGTGACGGTATATTTTGGCTAAAATACTTTTCTTGGTATGCTTACGTTGCACTATATTAAAATTTGAAGAAGTAGTTTTATCTGTACTGATAGCTGATTTTCTGTTAATTGTTTTTTGGTTTGTTTTACATTTTGATAGAGGAAGCGAAGTTGTTGTACTTGAAACTTCTTGTGTTTCACTAAATGATTGTATTAGCTGTTTTGTTTCAACTTTTTTTACAAATTCTGCTAGAGATGGATGCTTATGTTGGACACCTTTATTTTCATTTGCTCTACTTTTGCGTTGCTTTCTACGGACTTGACTTTTGGTAGGCATTCTTTAGGGTCTGTTAAAAAAATAAAGAAGATATGGGTTGGGGTGTTCTGGAATGTATGTGTGCTGTGTGCATGGGTGTTTGAGTAAGATGATAGAGATGTATGTAATGGTGTGTGATTGTGCATTGGGAACTAAAACTAGTAGGGATAGGTATTCTTGAATTTATGTGTTACTAAACTGGGGTTCAGATGACAAAAAAAAGTAAGCTAGTGGTGTGGAAAAGTACAAATAGTAAATCTAATGTATACAATTAAAACAGTTGTTTGTTCTATAATATGAAAATTGTAGTGGTTCAGTTGGGTAATTTGTGTGTCCAAAAATAGAAATTTGTGGGCCATGCTGGATGTAAATCGCTGTTTAAGACATGGACATTTTTGGACAAAATGGTACAAAATCTCTATTTTTAGAAACCGAAATAGCTCGTATTAATGTTATAGTATATTTGATTAATAATACAAATATTATGGTGATATTTTACTTACTTTTTTTTAAATTAACAGGTAACTTCTTAGTTTTTCTTTCTTCTTCGAATTCGGCTGCTTCTTTTCACGAAACTGGTCTTCACTGCAATTGTAAAAGCTTCAAATTAGTAACTTTGTTTGTATATAGCACTGTTTTTAATTTAGATATTGATTTTTTTAATTGAAATCCTCAGTTCCTTCTGTAAACCATTAAACTAATTTATTTACATAAGATACATTGCATCAGTTCAGTACATATGATATATTCTTAATGAACAAATTGTATTGAATGACTAACTGTAGCAAAAAAAAAAATATCTTTACTATGTCTTGTGAAATTTATAATATATTAGTGAATACCACTATTTCTGTAAGTAAACTGTTCTAGGTAATAGCGCCTCAATGTCAAGTCTAATTTAAAGTAATTAAGTAAATAAATAAATAAAAACAAAAAATATGAAATTGTTTTTTTATAAAGGTTTAAACATAGATTGTGTTTGCATGCAATTTTGTTTGAATATATGTAGTCTATATATTTCATTTAAAAAATGTTAGTTTAACATGATTTGAGTGTGTGTGTATAAAGAAAGTAAAAAGTATAAAGGTTTATAAGTGATAGTTGATTTTAGGAAATTGAAAAAAGTACAGTAAATTCATTTTACAGATTTTACAAGGTAAAAGTCTGTTTGAAAATGTGTTCATCTACTATACAGAAAATATGCATACCTGAAGTTTGTGTTCATGCATGTGGATATGCATGGAGCTGCAAGTAGAAATCTTGAAGACTTGTACAGTATTTCTGGTAGATGCTGCTTGCCAATGATATGAAACTTGTACTCAGAGAGATTCAGAGTACATTTGCAGTGCTGATCTATGATGATGCAGTTAGATGTAGAGGTCTTGAATGTGATTGGTGCATGGTCATGTGATTTTTGAGGTACATCCAATGAGGGAATGGCAGAGAGAGTGTAGTGGAAATGGTAGAAGGGCTGTTCATGTTACGATATGTCCGCGGACATGGCGGTAGTTCGCGGACATCGGGAGTTACATCCGGGGATTTTTGGGTTCAGAAGTCATGCAAATGAGAATAAGCACTGAAAGGGATTGGTCAGGAAAGTTTGGTGGGTGTGTTGTGCCAGGAGAGATTTTCTCAGATACTCTTTTTGCTGAGAGAACAAAAGATAACTATGGCTGTGTGTTTCAGAAGACAGATTGTTTGGATTTTAGGAGATTCGTGGATACATTGGTTGAAGGTGCATGCAGAAAGCTGTGGAGTAGCTCTAGATCTTGGAATCCCACATGTGGAAGTACACTGGCATGGAGTACGTGGAATGAAGTGGTTGGACTTGCTACCTCTCTGTGCTACTTTGGAGACAGAGCAACATCCAGACATAATTGTAATTCATTGTGGAGGGAACAGTTTAGGACATGTGACAGGAATTATTTTGCAATTTGCTATGAAAGAAGGACTTAGGAAGGATATGGACATGTTTCCTAATTCTCAAGTGATATTTTCACGCATTGCGCAGAGACAAATGTGGCTTCGTTCTTCTTCATTTGGTCCACAAATGGAAAAAGTAAGGCGCAATGTTAATAAGGCTGTTTGTGGCTTTCTAAGAGATTTTGGCATGTCTTCTTTTCACAATGAAAATATTATGTTTTGTAGTACATACATTTTTCGCAGAGATGGAGTCCATCTTACTTATGCTGGCAATCAGATTTTTCTGAGAAATGTACAAAATGCATTGCGACCTTTTTTGGAATTACAACAACGATTTTGAAGTAGATGTTAAGCATTTACAATTTTTGACTTACAAACACCACCCAAGGGCTCTTTTCAGAGCCACCACTTCTTTCCAGAGAAAATTACAATGTTTGTGATGGAGTAGCAACCCAATTTTTTTAATGTTCGCGAACTGTTCGCGGACTTCTAAAAAATACAAAGAGCCCTGTTTCATTTATTTTCACTTCTATTTTTTAACTGGGCAAGGCAGCTCTGAAAAGAGCCTTATTTTTTTTGATTTTTGTAATTTTGTATTTTTTTTGGTTTTTCAGACACGACACACTAAGAGAGGAGGGTGAAGGAGGGTAAAGGGGGGGACACCAACCACAGGGATAAGAAAGGGCGAGCTGAGAGAGGAAGATGTAGAGTGGGTTTTATTTGGGTAGTGAGCAGGTCTTCTCGTGCTCTGAGACGATAGTCTCAAAAGCACTCCGAAGTCGCTCCCCCCTGCAGAGTACTGTGTCACAGTACATACATACAACTGTGACCCTCGAAAGGTAAGGGTCATCAGCATTCTGTATGGCCTGTGAGGCAGCTTGAGAAAGACGCTGTCCCACAGAGGTGGTCCTTGTGGTGACAGGATCAGAAACAGAGGATGAAGTAGAGGAAATCAACCTGCTACGTTCTTCGCAAGGTACAACCCTGCGAATAGTCCCAGAGTGAAATGACCTCAGGTGTCGCTTCATAGTAGTGGTCCCAAAGCTGTACTTACCGTGCTTCCCGCGACTGAGTATCATTTTGCACTCATTGCAGGTAACACGGTTCGCACGAGCCTTAGGACCATTCCCATGAATGGTAAATAACCGCCACACCCAAGACTCACGCCTTGTGCTGGTAGTAGGGATTTCCTCTACCTCATTCTCATCATCCTCTTCTTCCTCCTCAGTATCCTCACTCCTGTTCCCCTCTTCAGGCCCTTGGGGAGGTGGTGGTGGTGGAGGGGGTGGGGGTGGTGCTGAAGCAGGTGCAGCACCAAGTGGCAGTTCAGCAGCCAAGGATGCCATCTCGATGATGGTGTAGTCTGCAGGTGGCAGCAAAAATCACTGTGTTCTGAAGAATAGCCAGAAACACCATGGGAATTGTGCGTTGTCTTTTATAGGGGTGCTTGTGCGCGGTCCGCGGACATGCGCACTGTCCGCGGACAGATCGAACACAAAAAAAGGATCGGAACGTTTCAAAAGGTATATAGAAACTCAAGATTGCTATGTGCTATGTGGGAATCGATTTTATTGAAAAATATTATGGATTAACTGAAAATGTACTTTTAAAATGTACTTTTAAATGTACTTTTAAATTGTTCGGGGACACAAACAGTGTCCGCATTTCAGGACACACGATGAGCGTGGGCGCGGTCATATGATCCGTTTGCGAACTAGTTCGCGAAGGAAGCGCCTGTCCGCAGGACACCAAGTGCACGGAGATTGGTTAGCGCATGCGTATTGATGTCCTACGGACACTGTTCGGGTTCTGAAGTAATTAAAAGTGCGTCACACGTGAAACGAACATTTCAGGACACTGCGTGTGTTCTTAGAACAGTTTAAACTTGGTAGCGAACAGTAAGGACAGATATAGTGTTATTCAGGACACGTGTGATTTAGTTTATGTACGAACATTTCAGGACACCAGTTGTGTTCTTAGAACAGTTTCAATTGGGTAGCGAACACTACGAACAGGTATAGTGGTCTTCAGGACACCTCCATTTTCGTTTACGTACGAACATTTCAGGACACCAATAGCGTTCTTAGAACAGTTTGAACTTGCTAGCGAACAGTACTGGACAGGTATAGTGTTCTTTAGGACACTTTAATTTTTGTTTGTTTACGAACAATTCAGGACACCGCGTGTGTTCTTAGTACAGTTTCATGTTGCTAGCGAACACTACGAACAGTTGTACTGTTGTTCAGGACACATCATTTTCATTTATTTTCGAACATTTCAGGACACCAATTGTGTTCTTAGGACAGTTTTAAGTTGATAGCGAACATTACGGACAGATATAGTGTTCTTTAGAACACTTTAATTTTTGTTTCTTTACGAACATTTCAGGACACCACGTGTGTTCTTAGAACAGTTTCAACTTGCTAGCGAGCAGTACGAACAGGTGTGGTGTTCTTCAGGACACCTCCATTTTCGTTTATGTACGAACATTTCAGAACACTCGCACTGTCCGCGGACACTTTTATTGTTTTTTTTTTAAAAAACGGAAACTATTCACAATACAATATAAAAATTAAACTTTATTTAACATATATTAATAATTTATGACAGAGAAGGTGAGGCAGAAACAGAAACAAAAACAGGAGAATTTGGGGTTTCAACATGATTGGTATTAGGTGAAGAACGGATGGAAATCTCATCAAAACGTTTTGGATTATGGAGAGGGTTTGGGGATAATTGACTGGGATATGGTGAGGAGAGACAAGTACATGTGGGGCAATGGTACAAGGTTTTTGGTTTGAAATGATTTTCTACAAAAGTTTTTAAATTATTAAAATTAGCCAACAATACATCCATTTTTTCTTCTATATTGTGAAGACTGTTATCCATAACAGGGTTTTCTGAAGTTTTTTCTATTCTGGTATGCTCTGTACAAAAAAATAATATATATGTTAAATGTATATAAAAAAAATAATAAATAAATGGTTTATATTATAAAGTGTTTACCATTAGTTTCACTATCTTGTGACATTTCTTCATGTGGGAAATTGTCCTCTAGCCATTCCAGAGTACTAGACATTTCTGTGAGAAAAAAAAAAAAGATAATATATTTTTTAATCTAATACAGAAAGTTTATAAATATATGAGTAAAATGAAGTACACTTACTATTTCTGGTAAGATAAATCCTATGTATTCAGTGGGTCTGGTCTTGTTCTCAGTTCTGTTGTGTCTGTGAGGTAATTATGTTGGAAGCCAATTTATCTTCTTGTGGTATATTCCATTTCAGAACATATTGTATTTAAATGAATGGTTAGTGTGTTACATATATGGGTTACATTTCTTATGTATTACTATATATAATGTGTTTGTGTGCTGCTTTTTAAATTTGTTAAATGTTCCTATATTATGATATAACAATCAAACATACCCCCCTACCCCCCCCACAGTTTTTAGGAAGTGGTACTGTTCTCCGAACATGTCCGCGAACATTAAATAAGTTCGCGGACATCAAGTTCATAAGAAGAGATCTAGTCAGTTCCATATGACATGTATATAAAGTCAAAGTCATTATTGTTAAGTTGTGCTACTAAAAAACTATGAAATTCAGTGAAAAAACTTTGTTAGAGGGACGTTATGGTTAAGTTGCGCTACTAAAAACCTATGAAATTCAGTGAAAAAAACTTTGTTAAAGGGACGTTATGGTTAAGTTGCGCTACTAAAAACCTATGAAATTCAGTGAAAAAACTTTGTTAAAGGGACGTTATGGTTCCAAGTAAAACCGAAAAACCCTTGAAATTCACCAGTTATGGTAAGCTAAGCAACCATAACTCGCGCCACCACCGTGCACTGCTAAGACTAACACCCAGGACATCAAAGATGACATCACAAATGTCATTGATGACATCACTGATGACATCACATGTCTGGCTCACTATTATTTCTTTTGCTGACATATCTAGGCCACATGGTTTTCTTCAGTAACAGTCAGAAACTAAGAATTTTATTTTATTTGTAGACATATCCTTCTAGTAGTTTCTTACAGTAATTCCCTTAGAGTACAGTCACATCATATGAAACATATACATATGGGAAAACACAAACTTGAAAGACAGCAATCCTTTTTGTGCATAAAGATAATCACTAGACTTATGAGCACTTTCTGATAGTTCTGTTGTTTTTTTGTTTATGGTTGTACTTTCCCTGTATATGGTCATATTTGTATACATTGTACTCACACTACTTTCCTTAGGGTCCAATCACATCAAGTGATACATATACATAGGGTAAATAGCAGCTTTGAAACAGAGCAATCATTTATTTTCATGAAACTAATCAGTTAAGTTATGAATTGTTTCTGCTACTACTTGTGCTTTTTTGCTAACTTCACTTTCCATGTATATACCCATATTGGTATGTGTTCTTGTGTCTTTGTGTTTTGTCTATAGTAATGCAATTATGTAATACATGGGTTTTATTAGCTACTTATTACATATTGCACAGTACACAAAAATCTATTAAGAAAACAATTATCATTTCATTATTCAACATATTAACATTACGAATATCATACCTTCATCTTGTACGCTGCACACAATGTTATGTTTCTGTATGAGTAGCTTAGTATACTAGATAGAACCCCATAATAGGATGCTATTTATATCAATGCATCGTTCAATGCACTTATTAGGGTATATTTCTTGCAATGATTCTTGACACTTTTTTTGCAACATAATAAGAATCCCTTCTACACATATTTCATTAGAAGTACATACACATGTGATGTCATCAGTGATGTCATCAATGACATTTGTGATGTCATCTTTGATGTCCTGGGTCTTAGTCTTAGCAGTGCACGGTGGTGGCGCGAGTTATGGTTGCTTAGCTTACCATAACTGGCGAATTTCAAGGGTTTTTCGGTTTTACTTGGAACCATAACGTCCCTTTAACATAGTTTTTTCACTGAATTTCATAGGTTTTTAGTAGTGCAACTTAACCATAACGTCCCTTTAACAAAGTTTTTTCACTGAATATATATATATATATATATATATATATATATATATATATATATATATATATATATGCTTACCTCTCATTTTTGTGACATTTTAAACATGCTTCCTGAATTATTTCAATGTGCAATGCATTATACTGTTATAACTCACCTATTTCTCTATGGGTATATGTGGGACTTTAGTCCAATATGGCCGCCCTGGATTCGCAGGAATACCTGCTGACTTATGGAGATAGGCAAAATGGGAGAAGGACTACACTGTAATATGTATGGTGATTGTATTTCCGGTCCACTAACGTGATCAAGCGCTCAGGGAAGCGTGAAACGCATTCTTCAGGACACTGCCTTGGCATCCTGCTTTGTTTGTTGTGTGTGCTTTGCCATTTTTTACCATCATTAAACTCGTTTTCTTTATTTAGATTCGAGTTGGTTTCTTTTTTACTTTTTGTTGGGATTGCAGTACCTCTTGTTTGGAGTGCGTTTTTTTCTCCTCTGCTATATATATATAGCTATATATATATATATATAGATATATATATATATTTATATACATATATATATATGTTACATGGACGCGGTAGTTATGGTTAAATTGGTATTTACATAGGAAGAGCACTTTTTGGGTGGCTTATAACTTCGCTCCCTCTGGACGAATCCTCACCAAACTTTGCCAAACTTTGCAAAAAAAGTATATGGCCCACCCTGAATTTGCAAAATTTGGAGAGGTTTGGTCCAGGGGGGGAAACGTTATAGGGGGATCCCAAAACTTATGTAAAGACATAATGGGAAAAAACTTTGCGCACGGCTACAGCCCGAACCGCTGGACGGATTTACACCAAATTTGCGGCAGGAGTGGCGGCTTAGTCCAGAAAGCGTGCTTTTGCAAATTTGGTGTAAATCTGTCCAGTAGTGTTTTTTAAAAATGACCAAAATGTAAGGCAAAAAAATTAGTGATATCTGTGTTCGCTTCACAGACGGACTTCCCTGTTCCCTCCGCGGACAGCACCCCGATTGGCCCATGGGCTTGCGTCATGTCCGCGGACATGCGACGTGTTCGCTGATTGGGCGGCGTGGGGCGTGATGCGCGTCAGATTTTCTGTTGCGCCCGCTATCTTGTATTCGCCTTCGACCGCGTACAGCGCGGTGAAACTTGGATTAAAAATTGTATTTAGTGGAGTGTGTTGGTGTGTAAGAGTGTTTGGGGAGTGTGGGGGAGTATGAGATAGGTTCAATGTTTTGTTTTTTTATGTGCTATATGCTTTTGTTGTGTTCGATTTGTCCGCAGAGAACACGGCTGTTCTGACATTTTGTAAATAAACTAAATGGTGGGGTGTTCAGAGGACGGAGTATGTGTCCTTTTTGTTCGCAAGGAAGGTAAAATTGAGCTAAAAACACTCGCAGTGTATTTAAATGTTTGTAAATACACAAACTGGGAGTGTCCTGAGGACGCTGTCCGTATTGTAATCTGTCAAGTTGAATGTGTTCTAAGAACACTCGCGGTGTCCCGAAATGGTTGCAATTATACAAAATGGGGGTGTTCTGAGAACGTTGTTTGTATTGTTCGTTGTCAGGTTGAAAGTGTTATACGAAGCCTCTTTTTTTCCGCTGGTAGTACAATTTCCTATGGGCCTCACCCGACTTTGTGTCCACTAAAGAAACAATAAATCAGGCTGGTGTGCGCCGACATTATGTGATAATCCTATGACTGGCGCTATTGACCTGGCTGACTTGCTTTTGCGACACTAAATCATATCTCCCGCCCATAAGCCTGACATTATGAAAGCATTCATATTCCCCGCCTCTCTCCATGACGTTACAGGGTGCGTCATCAAACGCGCCCAGTCGTCTCCAGTCCTACGCGACTTTACACAGAACCCGGAAGACAACACACATTATGTCACAACACAGCGCGCCACAATTCGGAATATGAAACTGTGATTTAAAAGCAAACAGCAAGATTGTAAATTTTGTAAAGTACATTTATTTGACATCAAATGTTTAGAGAATATTCAGCGATTTGCATTTGTCTTTGTTGTCTATCCGCAAAAGTTCATGTTGAGCCACGCGATGTTCCTTTGCGGTACAGAGGGTGTTAGATCAGCTTAGAACACAGTGAGCCACAATTCGGAATATGAAACTGTGGTTTAAAAGTAAACAGCAGGATTGTACATTTGGTAAAGTACATTTATTTCACATGAAATGTTTAGTGAATATTCAGCGATTTGCAATTGTCTCTGCTGTCGATCAGCAAAAGTTTATTTTGAGCCACGTGCTGTTCCTTTGCGGTAGATAGGCTGTTGGTTTATGATAAAAGTAGTAAATGGTCGCACTGATAATCAGAAGGTTGCTCTAACAACGAGGCATTAGACCACCATAATGGTTGGTATGTTGCTTCTAGCCGCTAGTACTGCGTAAGGGCATATTGGTCCTTGGCGATTGTCCCATAAAATGGTGAGGGTCATGAACTTGCTTACATGGAGCTGCACCTGGCAGTTGAAAAATCCATCCGCTGCAGTCTGAAAATCGTGACATTGGCAAAATGGGGCAACAAACCTGTTTTAAAAAACATAAATTAGTCTCACCAGCCGATCTTTATTAAAAATATTCATTTTATTTATTAGGGCGTGAAATTATTTGCTAGCGAAGATAGTGCACGGAGTATGTTAATAATAAAATAATAATATTTTCGCATTTATATAGCGCTAAGATCCGTCAGGTATCTCAGCGCTGCTTATCATTACCCACAGTGTGTGGTGCTCATTTATCGACCACGGAAGGATGAAAGGCTGAGTTTGGCCGTGCCGGGATTCGAACCTGAGTTAGCAAGCTGTGCACGGATGTCAAAGCGAGCGCTCTATTCGCTGTGCCACTTGACCGGCTAAAGTGAAGTGGCACAGCGAGTAGAGCGCTTGACCGGCTACAGACCGGTTAAATTATTTCTATTAACCCACCCTGTGTCGTCTGCCTTTTTCAGAGCCCTCTAAACCAGAGGGGATCAATTCGGCGGTGATATTGCGGGGTCGAAAACAATATGCCACATTGAACGAACAAGTACATTTTGACCGGGCTTTAATGCCACGCTATTGTTATTATATTCCGGTATAAAATAATCTAAAGGGTTACTTACATTATAATTGCATTTTCCATTGTCCAAGTGTAGTGCAGTCCCAAAATACGACTCTGCGTGTGCCAACGATCTTTCTCAAAGTGATATAATATACAAAAGTGATTTCTTTTCAGAAATGTCATCTTTATCGTGTCTTACGTTTTTTCTACACTTCTTCAAAAGAAGTCTTTCAGCACAATCTCTGTCTGTCAAGGTAAAAAAAAAATAGAACCTTATAGTGGGAGTCGTGGGCCTCTCTGAGCCGCGAGAAAAAAATGGAAGCAGCTGACCTTCACTGTGAACGAGCATAAATGCTTACTTTGCAACATTATGTGTAAAGCCATCTGTGAGAACTTGCTGTTTACACTACATCTTTGTATATTGTTTGCGTGCTAATAAAAAAAGTTTGTTTAAGGGACGTTATGGTTCCAAGTAAAGCCGAAAACCCCCTGAAATTCACCAGTTATGGTAAGCTAAGCAACCATAAATTGCGCCACCACCGTGCACTGCTAAGACTAACAGCCAGGACATCAAAGATGACATCGCAAATGTCATTGATGACATCACTGATGATGTCACATGTACATTTACTTTTCATGAAATTTGTGTGCTAGGGATTTTTATTATAATGTTGCAAAAAAAGTGTCAAGGATCATTGCAATAAATATCATACCGTAATTAGTGCTTTGAACGATGCATTGATATAAATAACATTGTATTATGTGGTTCTAGCTAGTATACTGAGCTGCTAATGGAGAAACGTAGCATTGTGTGCAGCGTACAAGATGAAAGTATAATATTTGTAATGTTAATATGTTGAATAATTAAATGATAATTGTCCTGAAATGTTCGAAAATAACCAAAATGGGGGTGTTCTGAGGACGTTCTTCGTATTGTGTGACTGCTTAGCTGTATGCAACGAGGGAATGGCACAGAGAGTAAAGTGGAAATGGTAGAAGGGGTGTCGAAGAGTTACGCGGTCCGCGGACACCGCTGCTGTCCGTGGACAGTGCGTGCTACATCCGGGGTTTTCCAGCAAATCCAACATGGAAAGAAGACTGTACGGATTAGCCAATCAGATGTCGAGGTTGTGGATTTGTGTTGAAAGAGACTGTGTGAGGTGAAGATGGCAGAAGTGGAGAAAGTCAGGGTGTTGGTGCTTGGAGATATGTTTGTGCATGGTTTGCAACAGTACGCTCGATGCAGGCATGTTGAAAAGAACTTTGATGTGAAAGGAGTGGAGGTGGTGTGGAGCACTGTGCCTGATTGCAATGTACAGGGAATTGTACAAGTTTGTGAGGATATGGCCATGATGAACAGTCCGCATGTGGTAGTTTTGCACTATGGTGCTTTCCATTTGGGCAACGTCAGTGCCCCTACTTTGTTGGCTGATTTGGAACGCTTGGTTCAAGCCGTAATGAAGATCCTTCCAAATGCGAAAGTAATTTTTTCTGGATTACTACCTAGGGCAATATGGGACAATAGTTCCGTTTTTTGTCCTCAGCAAAACATTGCTAGGTGTGTCAACCGAGGCATGTGTGCCTTCATGCTTAGAGCTGGTATGTTCTTCTGTAATAAGGAGAATATTGATGCCAGTAATACTGGTAATTTTAAAGAAGATGGCATCTCTTTATCTTTTATGGGAAATGCCTTTCTATTTTGGAATGTAAGGGTTGCTTTGGAGAAGGTTATGTGAAGATTTTAGGAGTAAAGCAAGAAAAAAAAACAAAATAACAGGTGTCTGTCAAGCATCTGTAAAAAAAACAAAAAAAAACAGCTCTTTTCAGAGCCAACTTCAAAGGGGAAATGGGGCACACTATTTAAATTTACATTCACCACGCTCAGATTCTCGATATGTCCGTGGACATCAAAATCACTACGTGGGGGTTCAGTATGTTCTATGTTACATGTATATGAAGTCAGGGATATTATGGTTAAGTTGTGCTACTAAAAACCTATGAAATTCAGTGAAAAAACTTTGTTAAAGGGACGTTATGGTTACGTTGCGCTACGAAAAACCTATGAAGTTCAGTGAAAAAACGTTGTTAAAGGGACGTTATGGTTAAGTTGCACTACGAAAAACCTATGAAATTCAGTAAAAAAATGTTGTTAAAGGGATGTTATGATTCAAAGTAAAACCGAAAACCCCCTGAAATTCGGCAGTTATGGTAAGATAAGCAACCCTAACTCGCGCCACCATAACGTCCCTTTAACAAAGTTTTTTTCACTGAATTTCATAGGTTTTTCGTAGCGCAACTTAACCATAGCGTCCCTTTAACAAAGTTTTTTCACAGAATATATATATATATATATATCATCCTGGCGCTCAAAATGAAAACTATCAAGCATGTGTGTGTACATCAAAAGAAACATAGCACAGCATAGCATAGCCGGTGGATGTGGGCAACAGTTTTCTGAGATGTTGTGCAGTCTCTATTACCCAAAGGACAGTTATTATTATCATGTTCACAGTCATTTGCAGACCATTTATCACATATTTCTTCTGGCTGACCATGGCATCCTGGACCTGATCATTTCTATGGCAAAAATGTCCATATCCTCACTTCTGCCCAACCCAAACATGGGCATAGTTTATCAGTGTCTGTTAAGAAGCCTCACTGATATAGGCTCTAGAGGTTCATCCGTGGGTGGCACTTGATCACATGTCCCTCCTTCATTCAAGTCTTCTGTTCCCTGCCCCCCTCTACCTTCAAACGCCTTTGGGTGGGTATAGAGGGAACACATGTTGGTTTTTTGTGGGTGCTGCACAAATTGCTGCAACACTTTCCTTCCTCCAAAAGCTTTTCCCTATCTTTCCTGGATACAGATTGTATCGTGGCACCCTGGGCACAGAGTGATCTTGGAACAATTCAGTTATATTCACATCTCAACAGACCCTCAGGTTGCTCAAAACTAGGGTCGGCATTTTTTTATCTTCTCACTGAAAGGCACACCAGGGTACATATTTGGTACATATTTCTCTGTCCCCTACACCCTCCTTTTTACCGAGTTGTCAGGGCAGAGGCAAAGGTAATCATTGCAGATGTGCAGTGTGGTAAATATATCAATTTCGAAGAACAGCAGGGAAATACATCTCTCGATTGCAGGCAGCTTCTACAAGCCAGTCTTGTACTCTGAGATTCTAGCCGCAGCTTCATGACTGTGTACTGCACAGACGGAGCTGTTATCATGCTCGGCACTCTGAGGCATTACGCATTCCACAGATCATCTGATCTCTGTTCGGAGACATCACTTGGATGTTCAGATGTTATGCCAGTTCTGTATGTGGATCAGTAGGCCAGTCTTCAAGCATCAGATATATCTCAAGAAACCAAAAAATGGTGCAGTATCAGATATGGCAGATATGGGTAACCTGTTTTCAAACAAGGCAAAACCATTAATTCCTGAATTATACTGCATAAACAGTCCACTTCATAATTCAATTTTATACAAGGTGATACCTGTTCTAGTCTGTGTCAGAGACAGCAATGCTAGGATCTGGGTGTCAGACCATTCCAACTTAATCTGTGCTAGATCAGGAACTGTCAATGGTGTGTCAAACAAATCAATTCTTTCTGTGCTCTCTTGTTCAGTAGTATACACAAAATCATGGTTGTCCTCATTCCCATAATTTTGCTCTGGGCGAGGTAGCAACTCAGCTGTGTTCAATAGGTTGCATCTTGTAATTCTAATGTGTGCTGTGAACAGAGTAAGTTCATAATTTGAGCTGATGTGACGTGTGTCTGTAACTAACACATCAACTGAGTGAGGCACCATGGTTAAGCAGTGGCCCAAAACCATGCCTTCACTTTCTTTGCATGGTGCAACTGCTGGAGCTACTGCTGTAAGACATTCTGGTAGCGCATAAGCAACAGGGCCCAGTGTGAAGGAAAAATATCCCTATGGACTATTCTTCCCACCATGTTCCTGGGTTAGTACTGCTGAAGCGCATCCATCTTTTACATATACAAACATGAAAAAACTTTTGACATAATTAGAAATCCCCAAGATTGGAGCGCAACACAAAACTGTTTTAGTGTGACAAAAGCATTCTGACAGTGAGCATCCCATTGCAATGGTGATGCAACATGTACTTTCTCAAGAGCAATGCTCCTACCCTCCTTCAACAAGAGGTACCCTACTCCTTCAACAGGAGGTACCCTACATAGGCAACCTCATGTTGACAATTCTGACCTATCTTTGCAAGATCCTTTAATAAGCTAATAGGGCCCTTCTGGCATTCTTCACAGGAGTCTGCTGCAACTAGTAACAATGTGCAGTATTGTGGCAACTGTAATCTATCAACCTGTTTCTTAAGAGCCCTACTGTAAATGCTAGTACTCTCAGTATATCCTTGTCGTATTGAAGTAAAAGTGAGTGCTTCAATCACAGAAAGGTAAGTTCCCAGAACAGGAATCATGGTCAATTTGTCCTTTAAATAAATTGCAAAACGGTAGGGCAAACATTGTCACCCTTTTTAAAAACTGGCAAAATGGTGTGGTTACAAATGCTGTCAGATATTTCCTCATATACACCTTTCCTCACCAAATCAGAACGCTAAATACTGTGACAAAATATTTTTCTACTGGGACACTGTTACACCATCAGTGCTGCAATGAATCATTGTGTACAATTCTTTCAACATATTTAATCACAATAGGTTCTCTCGATAATTGGATGTTAGCAAGAAGTGGCATTTATCTGTAAAGGGGCCAACAGTAATGGGTACTGGCTGAGACACAGGGCATATTTCTGGTATACATTCAAACTCTACAGAAACTTTTCTTGCCCTGACAGGGCAATATCTGGAACCAATGAGCTGTCAATGGAGCTTTTTTGTGACCCGGTATCTATCGCAAATGAGGGTGCCCTATGTAAATTCTGTTCCTGGGTGACCCCTATCTCCTTATTCTTTTGAACTAACTGGTGTACTGACGTTGAGACCACAACCCAATTGTCCAACACTCCCCAATCTCTCCTGTATTGCTCTTAGATCACTAAGGTACTGGGTCATTATTATTTAATTCTCTAACCCTGTGGGTTTTTTTTTCTCATTTTAAAAATCTGCACATGTGTGAATTTTTCTAACATCAGGCATCTTTAAAAACCAAAATAAGATCACAAGATACGGAGATAGATATTTAAAGGGAAAACAGTTTATTATGCATGGCAGGGGAACGCGGCTGCTCACTAACAAGGCTGTATTCTCTGCTTGAGAATAGCTGACTATCTGCCAAAAGTCAACTTGTTATAATAACATCTATTTGCTGTGTTCATCTGCGTTCAGCATTTTCACATTGGCACACAAACGTATACAGCTCTTTGAAACTATAATTTGTGCAATACACAATAATAAGTGTATCTGCATTTTATCTTTCTGCATGGCTCTCAGCAAATGGTGATCCATGATAGCTCAGAACAAACCATAGTCCTAAACAGATTTTATATTAATTAATGAATGGATTAGCTCATGCTAACCAGAAACACATGCAGATTGACATGAACTGCCCTGTTTGTAGTGGAACCTTGCCTGATTTACATATGGTCTTTTCCCTTTCTGCAATGGCTTGGCAGGCGAAGAACAATGGTCTGGAGGTTTGCCCAGAGCAATTGCCAGAAGTTTATGATTAATTTGTAACTTTCCGTCCATCACCTCTTTGTTTTGCTTTGTCACACCGAGGGGGACAGTATGCTAGACATGGGTCCTGTGCCTGCTGGACCTAGAGACCACAGCTACTCCTTACCGATGATGCCGAAACATGTCTGGGGATGCTTGTGGTCTCATGCAGAAGGGATGTGACATAGCTGTTCGGGCTGGACTGCCTCATTGGGGGTGGGACCAATCCTGATTTGCATATAGTCCTTCCCCTTTTTGTAATGACATGGCAGGTGAAGAACAATGGTCTAGAGGGTTATCCAAAGCAATTGCCAGAGGTTTAAGATGAATTCTGAACCTTCCAGCTCTCACCTCTTTGTTTTGCTTTCCGGACCAGAATGTTTAGGAACTGCTGGGGAAGTAAGTTATAGAACTTTCACCATCACGTCTACATGAATTGTCAGCAATGTTGTACTTTAGATTAAAGACAAGGGTTACTGGCCAATTATCAGCCTCACGGACCTCAACAAGTTTCTTCTTTAGAGGTATTTCAAGATTGAGACAATCTTGGTGTTATGAGAAGCAATGACTCCAGGAAACTAGTTGGTCGAATTAGATCTGAAAGATGCATTTCGATTGCATTGTGTCCTCCCATATATTCTTCATCATTTAATATCTCCATATCCAGCTTTAGCTGCTTTGGAAAATGTTTCAAGCAGGGAAACTACGCGTCGATGACTGTCAACTTCAGGTCCCTCAAGGGCCTCCGTCTCAATGTCAACGTCATCACTGGTAAATAGCGTGCAGAGCAACCTTTGGCTTCAGTTCTGTTTTTCCACGAGAATGTGTGGGAGGATAGGGTCCTGGAACCGCCCCCTCCATTCTCACACTTCCTGGGTAGGCCCAGCGGCACTGCTTTAGGTCCAGGGCCCCGGCCCCAGAGCACCCATGCGGGAATACCCCCCGAATTGTGACCCCCCCCTTATGACAACATAATACCAGAATTGGACGAGACTCGATTTTGTGAGCTACAGACTCCATTTTGTAATGGCAGGACAGTTGTGAAATCAAATCGCAGGCCTGCAGCTCTCCCAGCCAGGCGCACACAGTGAGTAAGCTACTCCCCCCACCTCTTACCCTCTGTCATCTCCACAGTTGTCCAGTTCTCTTACTTCATTGACCCTGACACGGCCCAGCACAGGGGCCAGCACAGAAGTCATTCATCTCTATAAACCTGCCCCACACCCAACAGACCCTGGCAATAAAGAATACCATCCCCATATTCCTTAAAACAGGGTCAAAAAGCTAGAAGCGGCCCCCAAGTATGTTTGATTGTTGGCGCCTTAAGGAGAAGAGAGCCAAAGTGCCTTCCTACATGCAATCAGAAAATGCTGCTCATGGGTAGTTTCTATCTCATGTGAAATAATGCAAGGATTGCAGTAGAACAATATGCATATTAACGCACCGTAGAATGTACGAGTAACTAAAAGTCCTAACGTTAGAATAAAAGTGTGATGTATATTAACGTATGATAGGATAGCGTCAATAGAAATGGATTGTCATAACGAACTGCATAACCAACATAACACTGTACACACCAGCATAAAGCTACCTCATTTTTAGTTTAAATGTAAATACATGAATGATGTTGTGTAAAATTAATACAGCAACCAATCGCTCCAACCAGAATATTCGTACTACAACAATATGTGTTATGGCCGCATGCGCAGGACTTGAACCATGAACTGTTTAACATAGTATGGACAATAACCTCAGCATACACCTATTTTTTCATAATGTGTCATGTAACAAAGAGAATATTTAGCTAGATAGAAAGTACAGCACACTTTAAACAGATGTAACCAGAATGTAATGCAATAGGCCATGTGTAAAAAGCGTTATGTAAAACCATTTTCTGAAGGCCCTGTCTCTTTGTGCAATGCAGAACTATACCGCAAAGGTGTTTCGATTCTGCTCCACACTTAATAGTGTCAAAGTAAATTAGCAAAGATTTAATGATGTTTAAACAACCAACCACTAACCCCCCACAGTAAGACTTATGCCCATGACGGTATGTGCCTTTTGTGACCTATACTTTAATGTGTAATTCCAGCCTTAGACTTATAGCCCCCTTTGTTGTTTATCGGATGGACATTCCAGACCATGCAGTGACCTCAAAGGTCTCCCCTCTTTAGCTAATCCATTCTGCATTGTATCAATAGATGGTTAAGCCTGCCTACCAATAGATCAAGCGCTGCATTTAATGGTTGTATTTTGACCTATACCCAAAGATAAATTAACCTGTACTTGAAAAACGTTCTTCCTAAGTGTCTAAGCTTACAGGTCTTTGAGCTCGCCGAACAAGCAGATTATGGTAGTGTATGAATGGGAATGTGTGGCCACAAGGGCAAATGTCAAATGATTATTTAACACAGAAACAGTACCACAGTTGTCGATCTCACATACAGTTCGATGAGCCCAGCTGACTGAGTGACCCGAGAAGCGTCATCGCTACACCACGTGCTCCTGAGCCAACCACAACCCTCCGACCCTATGGCATCTATAGGAGCTCACCACTAGTGACCAATCCCAACAGTTCATGTGCCCCTTAGGCCTCCCCTGTGTTCGATGACAAAGAAGCTGTATAAAAGTAGTTTGTAACATGTCTTCTGCAGAGCGTTCTCGGCGTGAGCAGAGTAGAGTCTGCTTGCCCTATTTTAGATAAAGCCTTTTCTTACACCCAGCACTTGGTGTTGGTCTCATTCCCTCCTGGGATGTGTCTTGATTGACTTCATATGGAAGAATTCACTGTATTTTTGGGGACCTCTCACCTTCATTGGTGACCCCGATGCGATTGCGTTCTTTTTCATCCTTCTGCAACGAGACGTCCCCCTGTTTATAACCTGGAGCGCGCACCCTCAAGAGCTACCCGCCAACGGCAACCTGTACACTTAGATGTGCGCACGCAATAGGGTGTAAGGGTATGCGATCCCTCTTTACAAAACCCACCGTACCACTCGCCAGAGCCAGGCGTGGTCTTTGAGCGAGGACCGGCGCATTGACTGGTCGGGTCCAGAAGGTCTCGGATCAAGACGGACGCGTGAGTATCAAGTGCGGTTGATACTAAAAGGAGGGTGGGAGTCAGATAAGGAGGTTTTGGGACAAATGGCATAATGTGGGTTGAACAGGTGTAGAGACGTGTAGCAAAGGGGGGAGTCTAGGGGGTCTGGGTCTTTTCTATATTCCATTCTACTCTCATCTATCGCATATGGCCATTAGGACGGTAACAGAGAACAAGGTGAAAAGAGGTTAAAGGGATCCTATCTCCGTTGAGGGGTGGAAGGCGGCGCTATATAGTGCTATCTCGACTAGTATAGGATATATGGATATGGGAAAATTGAGGTAAAAGAAAATAACGTAGGGGTCTCGAAGGAAGACCCGGAGTAGTATTTAGACACGCGTTTTTCCAACTTTTTTCTTAACTATCTCTCTTCCTCTCAGGTGAATCTAAGTAGAGTAAGGGGAGAGAATTATTCAGAGGGAGTGTATAACAAGGGAAAAAACCAAGGGGGGGTAGAAGGGGTACTGTGGAAAGTGAGGTAGAATTTATGTTGTTCATGTTTTTCGTTGTATGTGAAATTCATTAAATGTTGGTCTTTCGTGTAAGCATTGATCTTTTTTGATGAACAATAATGAAATTGGTTTGACATTGTATTGAAGAAAGGTGTGTTCAAATGGATGTGGTTTAGAATTAATGAAAAGTGTGAAGAGAGTTCATTTCACTGAAGAAAACTGCATAACATACTGAGTTTATCACACAAGACGTATAAGAGTGTACACAAGGATTGTTAATCTAGTGACTCTTGCAGTCAGGCACAATAGGCGCGGAGACGCCCCTAGCCCATATTTGTAAGACTCTGCCAGGATATGTGGAGAAAATCAACAAATACCATGACCAATGGGTCACAGAGTTGAAAGGAGAAGGATTGCCCCAAGTTTGGCCACAAGGGGGTCTTTCAATAAAGCAGTGCTAGATATGGTTGACACCTGTCTGTTCATTAAATATAAAGGGAAACAGTTGCAAAACAGAAGGGAAATATTAGACCTGAGGCGTATGTTCGAGGATGTGCCACCAGAGAAAAGTGGCGAGTGTAATACATCTCCCCTGACAACAACTGACAGTAAAGGGCCAATTACACAGAATGATACCACGTGCTCCCGAGCCAACCACAACCCTCCGACCCTATGGCATCTAGAGGAGCTCGCCACTAGTGACCAATCCCAACAGTTCATGTGCCCCTTAGGCCTCCCCTCTGTTCGATGACAAAAAAGCTGTATAAAGTGATTCGTAACATGTCTTCTGCAGAGCGTTCTCGGCATGAGCAGAGTAGAGTCTGCTTGCCCTATTTTAGATAAAGCCTTTTCTTACACCCAGCACTTGGTCTTGGTCTCATTCCCTCCTGGGATGTGTCTTGATTGACTTCATATGGAAGAATTAACTGTATTTTTGGGGGCCTCCACCTTCATTGGTGACCCTGACACAATTGCGTTCTTTTTTGTCCTTCTGGCACGAGACGTCCCCCTGTTTATGACCCAGAGCGTGCTCCCTCAAGAGCTACCCGCCAACGGCAACCGGTACACTTAGACATGTGCACGCAATAGGGCGTAAGGGTATGGGATCCCCCTTTACAAAACCCACCTTACCACTCACCAGAGCCGGGCGTGGTCTTTGATCGAGGAGCGGCGCATTGACCGGCCGGGTCCAGAGGGTCTCGGATCAAGATACATCTCCCCTGACAACAACTGGCAGTGAAGGGCCAATTACACAGAATGAGAATAAGTTAGAGGTTACACGCCTATACCCTTTATTGACAAAACCAGTGCCCGCAGAGGGATATAGTGACCCTGTATATGTAGCACAACCCGCAGCGCCCCCCATGCTTAAGCCTTCTTCCACAGCACCACCCCCGTATGAGAGTCAAGGAATAGCAGGACAGGTGAGTACCCCCACAATTGATATTGAAAAACGTACACAGGATTTGGACTCACAACTAACAATGGCTCAAACGGAGCTGTCCGCCTTAGGGCCATGGGGGAGCAAGGAGGGTCACTCAACCCCTGACTAGAACGAGACGCGACGTCTCATCCGAGTGACGGGCGGCGGAAGATGGATGGAAAAAGAGAGAGATACTATTTCGAATAAATGCCCCCACGCAAATCATAGAAATAAACACAGCTGACAGCGAAGGTGAGTTGGAAGATGGAGGGGTAGCATCAGACAGGGAGGAAGAATATTGGTGTGACATAGTGGAACAGGAAGAAGAAGAAAGGAGATTAGGAGCTGCCACAGGAGGGGCTTCGTTAGGGGAGGGAGCGTCTCCCGTGGAAGAATGGAAAGGGAGGTTAAGGAACAGAACAGGACGCATGGCGGTAACAGGAAAAAAAGGGAAGAAGGTGAGTACTTACAAGGGGGTAAGAATCTACAGCTGCCATTGATACACAGGGGGGCAGGAAGGCCCAACTATATGCCATGGGCCCAAATGGACAAGGCCAATTTGCTCAAACAGTTACCCCCACTATCCGGAGGTGCCAGTAAGTGGATATACACATTTGAGAAATATACAGCAGAAATGCCCTTGGCAGTGGGGGATGTCAAAAGTCTGCTGGTATCCGCAGTGGGAGACCAGGCAAGTAGGGTTTGGGCGAAGGCGGGGTTCCCCGGGAATAACACTAGATCGTGACCGCCACGCCTCCTTCAACACAATACGAGCATGAGTGTGGGATGCCCTGAGAGAAACATTTCCAGATACTCCAGATCCAGGACCTACGCCCCCTCAATGACGTAGTACAGAAGGAGTTCCCTCTTGTACAAGATCCTGCCTCTATATTATGCAGCATTCCAACCAAAGCCAACCATTTTATAGTAGTGGATCTGAAAAATGCCTTCTTTTCAATTCCACTCGACCCAGGTTCTTGGTACCTAACAGCATTCACGCTAGGGGGAAAAAGATATGAGCACTGCAGATTGCCCCTACGGTACTGCGAAAGTCCCAGTATTTTTAACAGAATATTGCACGAAGATCTTGGAAACATACACAGAACAAGTCCAATAATTCAGTACGTGGACGATTTGTTGGTCTGCGGTAAAGATGAAAAGGAGTGCAGAGGGGATTCCATTACCCTGCTAACACAACTAGCACAGAAAGGGTACAAGGTAGACAGACAAAAGCTGCAATACTGTTTGACAGACGTGTTATATTTAGGTCAGTTGATATCCAAAGATGGTAAGAGAATAATACCCGATAGAGCAGCAGCCATAAAAGCAGTAAAAGAGCCTAAGACAGTGAAAGAGATGCAGAAATTCCTTGGCATGTGTAATTACTGCCGAGCCTGGATACTAGACTATGCAGCATACACAAAACCTCTATTACAAGCACTCAAGGAAGCGCAGCGAGAAAACCCCAAATTAAAGTGTACACAAGAAATCCACATAGCTTTCAACACACTCAAAAAGTTTATATCCACTGCTCCAGTTCTAGCAACCCCCAACTATGAGCACAAATTGTATTTGTTCTCACATTGTAATGGCACACTTATGACAGCTGTGCTTACGCAAAAAACATCCCTGGGTCACAAGCCTCTGGCATTTTACAGTGGAACACTAGATGCAGTAATGCAAGGACATTTCATTTGTGAACAGGCCCTCGCAGCCACCGTGTTCGCAATCGAAAAGAGTTTTACAATCGTGATGGGATGTTCTGTTGCGTTATATGTGGAACACTCTTTTTACCATCCTGGAGAGATCGAAGAGCACACTAACCACCCAAAGGGCCACGGCATATGAGTTGATCATGTCTAGCACAAACATTCATATCGCCCGGTGTAAAAGTGTAAAGCCTGCCACATTTATCACAGAAGCATGCACAGTAGAGGACATACAGCAGGACGACTGTACACAGGTGATGATAATGACACACCCACGGCACATGAAAATGCACTGCCAGATGGAGAAATGTATTTTGTTGATGGGTCAGCCTCCATAGATTGTGATACATGAGAGAAACACACAGGGGCAGCAGTAGTTCGGCTGGAGGATGGAGAATTTGAAGTGATTGTACAGAAACGGCTACTACTGCATTTTTCAGCCCAAGCAGCAGAACTAGTGGCACTCATATAAGTATTGCACACAGCAAAAGGGTGCGCAGTCACCATCTACACCGACTCTGCCTACATGGCAACAACAGTACATGGAGGATTAGCAAGATGGGGAAGGAGAGGATTCCGAAGGGCAGATGGGTCCCCAGTCCAGTATGCAACACTATTAGGGGAATTAATTAATGTGTTAAAAGAGCCTAAACTTGTAGCAGTTGTGAAATGTCAGGCCCAAACATGAGGTGATGATGTCATCTCATTGAGGAACGCGGCAGCGGATGCTGCCGCCAAAGAAGCCTCCTATTTACCAAAAGGCCTAACAGGTGAGTACATACTACAGAAGATAGTGGAGGAAGAACAGCCTGAAGGGTTCAACTCTTTGCCAATCTCTCAAATTATTGAACTTCAGCATTATGCACACAGTGAGGAGAAGGAGAAATGGGTGAAAAGAGGGTGTAGCCAGTCATCCACTGATCTATTATAGAGACAAAATAACACTGGTAAGGTAGTGATGCCTACAAAATAACTAGAGGTAGCATTCCAGCAACTGCATTTCTCAGCCCACAATGCAAAGCAGCATATTATCGCAGACATACAGGAAGATTGGTTTGCCCCAGGACTATAGGAGCACGTGACAAAGCTAATAATAGAATGTATTACATGCCAAACATACAACTCTCGCATGACGTTGCGAACACTTAGAGGAGCATTGCCAAAGCCTGAGGCCCATTCAGAGAACTGCATATAGATTATGCAGACATGGGAGAGCGGTGTAATGGGGGCCGATACTTGATTTTTGTGGTATGTCCATTTTCCCGGTGGGTAGAGGCAGGCCCCTGCGCTCATCCAGATGCACGGTGTGCTGCCAAGTTCCTGGTCAGGGAAGTGTTTCCCCGCTGGGGCATTTGTGATGTCATACGTTCCGACAATGGGATGCACTTTGTAAATGACATGTTCAAGCACATTGCTGCTATGCTAGGTATAACTCATAAGCTCTGCACGATTTATCATCCAAAATTGAACGGAATTGTTGAAAAAATGAACGGGTTGCTCAAGAGTAGATTGTCAAAATTGTGCCATACACTCAAGAAGAACTGGGTATATTGTTTACCCATGGCACTTTTTGAGATGAGGAATCAGCCCAGCAAGGACCACCACCTGTCACCCCATGGAATTGTGACAGGTAGGAGGATACACACATCCCACTCGCCCCTGCGCAGACAATCAGATGCCCACCAGAGCGCCACAGTCCTAGGAGAAGAATTCCATGAGTATCTTACAAACCTGACAAGAGCAGCACGAGCCATAGCCAAACAAATAGCGCCACCATTTACACAGGAAAACGCCACTGATACAACCACTCCAGCCACAGCCTGACAGATGACATGGTATATGTGAGGAGTTTTGTGCGAAGGTCGAACGGACCAAGGTTCCATGGTCCATACAAGGTAATATACTGTATGCAGACAGCAGTAAAGGTGCAGGGCCTAAGGTACTGGGTGCACTTGACAGATGTCTGCAAGGCTCATGGGAGTACAGATTGCGCAGATTATGAAGATAACAGAAATGAGCAAAGTGCACAAACGTAGAAAGTGAAACTCCAGGAATACAGGGATAAATTGCAGGCGCAGAACAGGGGTAAAACAAAGAGTAAAACGAGATTATCTAAAAGGATGTATAATATCTATGAATAATGGTAATAAGTGTGACAGGATAACATGAAAACAACTGTCGAAATGCAAAATAGTTGGACATAAATTAGGATAAATGTCCCTCTGTGCACTCTCTCTCTCGTGCTCTCTCTCTCTCTCTCTTTTCCTTTTTGTTTTTATATATATATGTATGACTCATGTTTTTTCATTTCTGATTTTGAACTGACAGTGAATCACCTCTCTTGGTTCCTCTTCCCCAGACTCAAGGTGTGGGAAGGGGGAAGGAAGAGATGCAAAAATATTTACTCATGCCGAGAAACGAAAAGGAAAAACTGAAATGACTTATGAGTAAACGGTGTAAATAATGAAAGCTTAATATGCATGATTAACAAATGCTTGTATCTCATTTAATAGGAGCTACAATGGGCATGGAAGAAGCCCCAGCAGCAACAAATAATAGTGTAGATACGGATAGACGAAGAAGACATGTGTATCCTAGTTATTCATATGAGTCTGTGCTGGTTGTGTGTGCAGTAGTATTCTTTTCAACATTATTTGGCCTATTCTTGTATTGGACAATTGCCTATATTTCAGTTGATGTGAGCCAGGGGGGTGTGGGCATAAAAACAATAAAAAAAGGAACGTATTTAATTTGGGATGGTGTTAAGCTAATATGAGCCCATGGGAGCAATGGGAATGAATACAATATTACAAATGTTAGCATGAGGCAGGCCTCTCAAAAGCCCCCATATGTGAATGAATCTGACTTTAGTGTATACACAATGAAAGACAGAACACCTTCAGAACTCATGTGGGTACAAAATCACCCATACCCAACCACAATGCCAGTCTCAGAAACTACATCATTAGACAACATGACCACCAAAGAAGAGAACAGTGATAATAAACACATGGCTATCAGCTACTATAACTTATATACAGAGTGGGAGGGAAGACAGGCCCAGGAGAATGAGGGAAATGGACCTAGGAGGAAAAAGAGGGAAATACATCAGGAAAAATGGGAAGAGCATTATAGCATTATAAATTTGGCTTAGATACAGTTGATGATCCTCATCACCCACACCAGACAAACAAATGGTATGCTGACATGAGCAACACGGCAAAACAGACAACAAATGAGAGTTGCTATGTTTGCTTGCTTATCTCTCATGCCTCGGGCACCCCAAAGGTATTACTGCCACAAGAAATCCCATTTGCAGATTCTCAATGTCTCCTACATCTCATGCTATGATGAATCAAAAATACTTTTCAAGCACACACAGTTTCATTATTGGAGACAGAGCGAACATGCTACTCCCGGCCGCAAGGAGTAATATGTGTAAAGGAGCCTTTTTTGGTGATAAAAGGGACGTTGCACTCAGACAATAAGTGGCAGAATGAAGAAATATTGTGCAAAGCAGAAGCGCTATGAGGGCTGTCAGAAGAAAAACTTTCATGGATAAAGAGAACATGCGTCCCATATGGACTGAACATATAATGAAGCTCACTTGGGTTACTGCCATCGAAAAACCCTTAAAACTACAAAAAGACATTTCTTATGAACTCTTCTTCTGTGGGGAGGATAAAAAGAACATGGGGGGAAACAAAAACTGCAGCAAAACTCTCATAATACCTGACATCAAGAAAGGTACGGCAGCAATGATGGACACATACTGGGTTTGCGGCAACATGGCATACTTGCACCTCCCGCAATCATGGAAGGGCACATGCTCTCTGGCCACTCTGCATTCCGCGCTAATGGTGATTCTAGAAAGCCACATCCAAAGTGGAAGCACACAAGTGGCGGTTCCAAACGAACTTTCCCCAACGCCGCCTGAAGAGGTTCCCGTGTTTACAATGGATGAAGAAGGTTTGCAGAGCCAAATCATCAGAACTCCTGGCACAGATCCCAGATCGATTCTGGTTGTTCAGCTCCGTTGAGACATTTTTCGCGTCCCTCGTTCCCAGTATCCAGGTGAGACCTAATGCAAAATGGCTCCAACTAACGAGGTGGGAACTCATCCAGCTGGCCAACGACACTGAAGAAGGGTTCAATGTCATCAAAGTGGAACTCAGAGCATTGCTACTAATGACCATGCAGAACAGGTATGTGCTAGACCTCTAAACAGCAATGGATGGAGGTGTTTGCTGAAAAATTAGGAACGCATGTTGCACTTTCGTACCTCCTGCGGACATGGAGAATGGCTCACTCTCACACGTGATAGCAGCGGTGCACAACCTCTGGGAACATATGAAAGACGAAGGAGGAGCCCAGCCTAGCACCTGGTTTGACAATCCTTTTTCCTGGGTACCATCGTGGCTTGGAATGACAGTGAAATTCCTCACACCACTCATCGTCTTTTTGCTCCTCATTTTTTGTGTGTGCCAATTAGGACTCAGATGTTGTGCCAATGCAGTTCCTAACGGTGCGCTGATGATGGTAACAATAGGGCATGCAAATGGAGTGGCGCAAATCAAATATGAGGCAGAAGTGCAAACAGGAGATAGTTTGGAGCCCAAATACAGAATAACTGCTATATACAATACGGGGCATAGAGTTGATAATCTATATCACACAACCATTAAGGAGCCCAGAGAGTTACAATGGTACAAGGAAGTATGGGTGGATCTGGAAGGAGATGGAGGGTGTATTGTGTATTTATATGACCTGCACCCCGGATGAGTATGCTAGGAGGGGGGAGCCTTAGAGCGGTATGCAGAGCATGAATGCCAATAAAGGGAACACCAGCATGGGATGAAGCAGTAGCTGAGGAAGAAGAGCGTAAGAGGTTGGGGCAGTTACAATATTCGTTACATACGTAACGAAAGGGGGGAACATGTGGGAAGAGAGGGTCTTGGACCCCCCCTCCATTCTCACACTTCCTGTGTAAGACCAGGCGTGGCTTTTGCTGTGGGTCCAGGGCCCCAGCCCCGGAGCACCCGTGCAGGAATACCCCCGAATTGTGATCCCCCCTTATGACAACATAATACCAGAATTGGACGAGACTCGATTTTGTGAGCTACAGACTCCATTTTGTAATGGCAGGACAGTTGCAAAATCAAATCGCAGGCCTGCAGCTCTCCCAGCCAGGCGCACACAGCGAGTAAGCTACTCCCCCCACCTCTTCCTTAAAACAGGGTCAAACAGCTAGAAGCGGCCCCCAAGTATGTTTGAATGTTAGCGCCTTAAGGAGAAGCGAGCCAAAGTGCCTTCCTACATGCAATCAGAAAATGCTGCTCATGGGCAGTTTCTATCTCATGTGAAATAATTCAAGGATTGCAGTAGAACAATATGCATGTTAACGCACCATAGAATGTACGTGTAACTAAAAGTCCTAACGTTAGAATTCAATTATAAAAGTGTGATGTATATTAACGTATGATATGATAGCGTCAATAGAAATGGATTGTCATAACGAACTGCATAACCAACATAACACTGTACACGCCACCATAAAGCTAGCTAATTTTTAGTTTAAATGTAAATACATGAATGATGTTGTGTAAAATTAATACAGCAACCAATCGCTCCAACCAGAATATTCGTACTACAACAATATGTGTTAAGGCCGCATGCGCAGGACTTGAACCATGAACTGTTTAACATAGTATGGACAATAACCTCAGCATACACCTATTTTTTCATAATGGGTCATGTTACAAAGAGAATATCCCCTTCGACTCCATCAAAAAAGCAATTCTCTGACGAGTCCAGAGGCGACTCTCCTTGGAAGAAAGCTAAAAGATCTCGATCGAGGAGTGGGTCTCACCACTCGTCAACGTCCTCACGGCGTTCGAAGAATAGGCATCACAGATTGCCATCTTCATCATCAAGTTCCTCCCCTCAACAGGTCTCTTGCCCAACCAAATCGACCTCACCGCCTGAATCGGAGAGATTCAGACTAAAAATGCTTCAGGAATTTGAGAATGCGGCCTCCACCCCCCTGAAGCAAAGCAAGAGTCATGCCCATGTCAAGAAACTCAACAAAGAGAAGGCAAAAGACAAGAACCATGGGCCCTCAGGCCCGGGTGTCCAGGAGAAAACTCCTCGGGTGCCTTCGAAGGTTCCATCGAGTCAAGAAAACACTCCTTTGAAGGGAAAATATTCGACATCACCGGCGCCGAAAGACTCAACGTCATTGTACCAAAAATCTTTGACACCTGTTGTCGAAGCCCTCAACGTCGACCTTGACGACGTCAAAGACTTTGACGCCATTGTCGACGCATGTCACAAAATCCTCTCAAAGGAGATTGAAAAAACTAGAGACACATTTACCCCACTACCAAGGAAATACTTTTTTAAGTCACTTTCTTCAATTTATGAGGACAATTATCCATCTTCTGATCAATCATATCCTTTTGGATTGCAATATGGGACACAAGGAGTTCCAGAGGCACTGATATCAGAGGACTCAAGGATAAAATATCTACATGAGACTCTGTAAACTGCAAGAGGCATAGGCAATTCTCCTGAAATTAAATTTGGAAGAACAGATCCCTCAGACCATGCTGACGGTTGTACAGACAACTAATGTCAAGAGTCATAGAATATCTGAGATGGAGTAGACCACCTTTTGAGCAGGATGATTTTACAGATATTTTAGATAAGGAACCCCTGGAGGAACCTACTCTCCCCTTTCATGTAGCCTTACAAAGGTGGGTCAATGCCAACTGGGAGACGCCAGAATTAATTCCAGCAGTATTAAAAATTGAACAGGCAAATATAGAGTTTTAAGCAGTGACCCCTGTTACCTAAGTAAACATCCAACTCCAGATAGTTTTGTGGTACGGTCTGCCACATGCACATTTAAACAGAATGCATACCCAACAATTCCCCCCGACAGGGATGACAAATGTTATGATGCTATGGCAAAAAAGGTCTTCTCTCCTGGAAGGATGGCCCTTAAATCGGCAAATGCCACGTGTGCACTGGCTAAATTCACATTTACCCTATGTGAATGTATATCGATGGCGGCTCGACATATACCCAAAGGGGAAGAAAGAGACGGTTTGCTAAATAGTGTTAAGGATAGGAAGGATGCAATGTGTGAATCCCTTCAGACTGGTCTCAACTCTGCTGAGAGTATCAGCAGAGCTATGGCGGCTAGTACTGTAATGCACAGATTTGCCTGGTTGAGAAAGTCTGGTTTTGCCCCAGATGTTTAATCCAGACTTCTTAACATGCTCTTTGATGGCACACATTTATTTGGCAGCAAGGTTGACAAGAGTCTGGAGAAGCTGCAGATCTCCAAGGCAGCAGCCAAATCCCTTGGTGCTGCAATCAGACACCCGAAAACTCGCCCCACTGGAACAGCTTGGAGGGGCAGGTCTTTTCACTATTACTCCTCATTTGGAAGAGAGAGAGGAGTATCAAATCAAGAGGTCAGAGAATATTCCCCCGGGTGGACGTCGAAGAGGTGCTTATACTGCCCAGTCAATGGCTGCTTGACCCTCAGCTGCTGAATCTGCCACCTCAAAACCTCTGTGAGGCCTTAGTCCACAAAACCCTGGTGGGAGGCAGACTCTCACAGCATCTGCAAGAATGGCAGATGCCCAGGGTTACTGCCTTCCCTTTCTAAAAAGGCCTTAGGATCATCCACCGGGGAACAACTCTTTCAAAGTTCTAGATCTACTACTTGTGCAGGAAATTCTGACCCTGCTGGAGAGTAGTGGAGATGAACAAGTGTTGATACTCCCCTTACTTTCTAATCCCTAGTAAGGACAGAGGATTGAGACCCATCTTGTACTTAAGAGACTTGAACAAGTTCCTCAGGAAGCACTAGTTCAAGATGGTCACCTTTTCTCAGATCCTGCAGGCCCTCGAACTTCAGGACTGGATGGTATCACAGCACAGAAGGTACCTGAGGTTTGCGGTTGTCGGTTATCATTATCAGTTTTGAGTTCTCCCATTTGGGCTGACCTCCGCCCCAAGGGTTTTCACCAAGTTAATGGTGGTGGTGGCAGCGTGTCTCAGGAGAGGGGGGGGTTCACGCCTACCCCTACCTGGACGATTGGTTGATCAGGGCACGTTCTCCTAAACAAGTCCTGGAACATCTCAGCTCCACCTGTCACTCCCTCCACAGACTGGGCTTCTCCCTCAACTTCAAGAAGTCCCACATGTTACAATCTCAAAGGCTCCAATTCATCAGGGCAGTCCTAGATGCATCCTTGGGAAAAGCCTCGCCACCCAAGGTTAGGGTTCAAGACATTCTGCAGATGGTCACCAAATTCCAGAGTGCTCATTGTCTTCCGGCCTTCTATCTTTTGAGATTCCTTGGCCTCATGGCATCCTGCATTTTCCTGGCGCCAGAGGCTTGCCTGAGGATGGGATATTTCCAATGGGCTCTCAGGACTCAATGGTCCCAATTCTCAGCCAGGATGTCAGACCTTCTTCAAGTTCCAAGAAGAGTCGCACAGGCAATGCTTCAGATAAGATTTTGAGGTGGGAGTATTTTACTCCCTATTATTATTTTTTTTTTTTAAATTGTCTTTATTATTTTCGAAAAACAACAATTAAGTAACATAACTTCAACATACCCCCCTCAACTCCCCCCCCCCCCTCCCTGGGGACACGTGTGTTTTAGTACAGGGATTACATTATGCATTAAAGATATCTGAGATCTTGATGTTGTGCGGGCACCACTGTTCCATATAGTCTGATTGGAGATACTCCAGGACTCCGCCCCATTCCTTTGCAAACCTGTCTCTCGTTCCCTGGATTGTGTGTGTGATTTTTTCCATCGCTATCTGGGCCCAGACTCTTTGGAGCCATGTGAAAATCAGCGGGGTGTCTTTTTTTTTCCAACTATGGGCAATTGTTGTCCATGCCGCTATAAGGAGGCCCATAAGACTTCTCCATTGTGATTTATTATATCTTCTTGCCATGTCGTCTCTTATTCCACACAACCAGACACCCTCTCCTATTTGCCCCACATCTGGAAATATTTTGCCCATTTCTCCCTTAACTTCTTCCCAGAAAGGCCTAATTCCTTTGCAAGTCCACCAGATGTGTTTCCAGGTTCCCACCTCTCCGCATTCCCTCCAGCATAAGCTTGATGTTTTCGGGAACATAGTGTGGAGTCTCTCTGGGGTGTAGTGCCACTGTGTTACTATTTTTATCCACATTTCTCTTGTTTGAGCAGATCTGGTCATTTTTGGAATTAGAGTCCAGAGGTCCTCCCATTGTTTCCTTGTTGGTTCCCACCCCAGAGTGCTGTTCCATTTAATCATATATGACCACTTAATTTCTTCATCCTGTGTATTTATAAAGGAATATAAAGTAGAAACCCATTTCTTTGCCCCTGAGCTCGTCGTAACATATTTCTCAAATGGGGTGAGAGTTCTCGTTGCTTCCTTCGTTATATCCGGGGATCTCAACCAATGTTTGAGTTGTTCGTGTCTGTATTTCTCCCGAGTGGAGCGTGCTGCGAGTGGGAGGCAGGCTTCATATGACCTAATTTCATTGTTGATGAACATTTCCCCGATTTTCGTTATTCCTTCCTCCTCCCAGCTATCGTATGCCCCCTGCTCCTTCCCCGGTGGGAACTGCGTGTTTCTACAAATGGGGGTGAAAGGGCCTAGCGGGGTGGTCATTATGCCCCTTCGAGTTTGCGTGTCCCACACCTCCATCGTTGTTTTCATTATTTCACTTATCCCTATGTTGGGGTGTCTGTGCTGTTTCTGTTTCCATAGTAGTTCCACTAATGGGGTTCTTGCCACTGCTCTGTCCTGTGCTGCCCAAATCGGTTGTGGATCATCGCCTAGCCACTCCCGTAGGACCTTTAACTGTGCCGTATTTCTGGAAGTGAGGGAGCGCCAGGCCCCCCTCCCTGGTTGATGTGGACATGACCGCTCTAGCCATTCTTGGCGTTTTCCCCTTCCACACAAAGGCTGAGATTACCCGGGACAGTGTTTTAAAGAATAATCTGGGTACCCCTATCGGGAGGGCCTGGAAATAATAGAGAAGTTTTGGTAAGATGGTCATCTTTACCGCTTGGATCCTGCCCCACCACGAGATCAGCAGAGGGTTCCTTCTCTCCAGATCTCTACGAAGCCTCGTGAGAAGTTGCGGATAATTTGTCCCATAGAGCTGTTCCACCCTGTGTGTAAGTGTAATTCCCAGATATTTGATGCCATCCTCTGCTATCTTGAGATTTAGTGCCTTAGCTTCTTTGACAATCTCCCCCCTGTCTCCCGCCAAAATTAGAATTTCCGATTTATTTCTATTAATTTTTAAGCCTGAGATGGTCCCAAATGCTTCTAGCTCCCCCACCGCTGCCGCCAATGTTCGGCCCGGTTCTTCTAATGCAAGCAGCATATCGTCTGCATATGCGGTTACCTTGTGTTGTATGCCTGCCATGTTTATCCCTTTAATATGTGTAGCTTTTCTTAATTTCAGAAGTAGGGGTTCTAAAAAGATAGCGTATAACAACGGGGAGAGCGGGCTATGTGTACCATTTCCGTTACCTCCCCATTAACGGCCACTCTGCAAGTTGGGGCGATATAGTTCGCTCTTATTCTTGCAATGAAGTTCTCCCCAAAACCCATGGCGTGGAGTGTCTTAAAGAGCATGGACCACTCCACCCGATCAAAGGCTTTTTCCGCATCTACTGCGAGTAGGATAGCCGGGGTCTGCTTTATAACAATTTTTTCAACCAAATGAATTATCCTTCTCAGATTGTCGTGAGTTTGTCTTCCTGGGATAAAGCCCGACTGGTCCAGATGTATTAGTTTGGGGAGTAGAGGGGAGAGCCTGGTGGCTAGAATTTTCATGTAGATTTTTGCATCGATGTTTATTAGGGAGATAGGTCTATATGAAGCCGGATATATAGTGTCCTTCCCTGGTTTGTGAAATACTAGGACCTTCGCCTCGTTCATTGTGGGGGTCACTGTGCCACTATCTTTAAATGAGTTTAGGAGCTTGGTCAGGACTGGAATCAGGAGATTCGCTTAATTTTTATAAAAGGGGGCCGTGAAGCCATCCGGGCCTGGGGCTTTATTCATTGGGAGGTTATTTATTGCTTTTTTGACTTCCTCTTCTTTAATAGGTTCCTCCAGGGTCTGCCTGTCTGCTTCTGAGATTTGTGGGAAGGTGAGGGATTTCAGATATGTGTCCTGTGCGTCTGCCTGTGGGTGGTCGGTGGAATAGAGATCCTGATAGTATTCTCTGAACACTTCCCCTATGTCTTGTGTGCGCGTGTGAAGTTCCCCTGCCGTGGCTGTGATGCATTTGATCGTGGTGTCTTTCTGTTTTGCGCGGAGTTGTCTCGCTAGCAACCTATCTGCTTTGTTTGCTTTTATGTAGTACCTTTGTTTTAGGTAGAGTAGGCTCCTTTCCGCACCTTTTGTGCGTAGCATCTCAAGTTGACCTTGGGTATGTCTAAGCGTCTTCTTCAGGTCTCTAGAGGGGTGTGCCACGATTTTCCCTTGTAGTTCTGTTATTGATCTTTCCAGTTCCTTTTCCCACATAGCCCTCTGCTTCTCCTTTGTGATTTTCCGTGCCATTATCTTCCCGCGGATCACCGCTTTAAACGCCTTCCAGACCGTACTCATAGAGACCTCCCCCGTGTCATTCTGAGTGAAATATTCTTCAATCATTTCCCTTATGGACTCCTCCGAAACCGGATCCCGGATAATGTCCTCCAGTAACCTCCACTTCCACAGCCCTTGAGGCTTCCCCGAGAGTTTTACCTCAAGCCACAAGGGTGCATGGTCTGAAAGTGCAATTGCCCCCTTTTCCAGCCCCTGGATCTTGCCCATAAGCCCAACTAAAACCCAAAAATAGTCAATTCTTGACATAGTGTTATGTACATGTGAAAAGAATGTAAACCCTCTTTGCTCCCCCTTCAATTCCCTCCACACGTCATTCAGGGCAAGTTGGTCCATCTGTTGTTTGAGGCGTTTCGACGGTGCCCCGTGACCGTGTGCACAACCCGTGCTCCTGTCCAGTTGTGGGTCCCATGCCATATTCAGGTCGCCCCCCAGAAGCACCTCCCCCCTTGCGAAGGATTCAAGTTTTCCCAGGGTGTCTCTCAAAAAACCATCTTGTCCCACATTGGGCGCGTATACTGACGCAAGAGTGAGCCGCTGCCCCTCCAATACCACGTTAGCAAAGACAAACCTTCCCTCCTTATCTGCCATGGTGTCCTCCAGTTTTGCGTCCCTTCCATCCCTCCCTGCTATAAGGACCCCCAATCTTTTTTCAGTCGTGTTGGCCTGGGCCCAGATTTTATATCCCCTTATACGGATTTTCTGTTTGTCCTTTGTTCTTATGTGGGTTTCCTGTAGGAGCAGGAGGTCCGCCCCTTCCCTTTTGATGATTTTTCTCCAACTTTACCCTTTTCGTGGGGTGGTTCATCCCCCTTATGTTATAAAATACTATGCGGATTTTCCCCATTCAATAAGGCATATGTTCATTGTGCTTGGCTTCTTTGCCACTATGCTGATTTTGTGTCCCCCTTCTCCATGTCCCTTTCCCCTGAACCCCCCCCAACAGATAACCATAAACCAAACAATATGCCCCCGAGCACGGCAAGGGTCCCTAGTGTAGCGAGGGCGTTGCGCCCAGTGCTCCCTGCCCTTCAACCTCTCGGGGAAAGTTTTGGTGGGGGATCCTAAACCCCACATTACCGATTGTTCTTACCGGATTCCAAGCATGGTGGCCCGTCCCGGGCCGCCGACTCTGCCTCTTATGTAGCGGTCCTTATTCTCACCTTCCCCCTCGCTGTTGTCTTCCGTGGGTGCCTCAAGGCTGTCCCCGGCATTCCTCTTCTCTGCCTCCGATCACAACATTTTCCTAAGGCCTTCTCTTCCCGTGTTTGGCCTTTTTTGTTTGATCGTTTCCCATCCTTTAGGTCTTCTCCTTTGCTCCCCGCTGGACCTTGCTTGTTCCGCTTCCTCCCCCTTGTCCTGGAGCCCCATTATGTTGAAGCCCTCTTCCCAGGAGGTTACTCTTCGCTGTTTCCCCTCCCAAGTGAAGATCAGCCCAAATGGGAAGGTCCACTTGTACCGGATTTCCTTTGCCACCAGAGCCTTGACGAGTGGGGCCATCGCTCTTCTTTTTTGCAGTGTAATCAGGGCCAGGTCCTGGTAAAGTAGAATTTCTTGTCCATTTATCCTGATGTGATCCATTTCTCTGGCCTTCCTCAGTATCTGCTCTTTTTGTGGGTATGAGGATAGTGCCACCATGACGTCTCGTGGTCTTTCCCCCGGTGCTCCGGATCTTTTTGGTCCTACCCTGTGGACCCTGTCCACTCCGATTATATCTGTATCCGGGGCATCCAGAATGTCTCTAAACACTTCCGTCACCGCATTCTTTAGATCTTTGTCCAGCACTGATTCTGCCATATTTTTGATGCGGATGTTGGATCGCCTGGAGCGATTCTCCAAGTCTTCGCATTGTATCTCCAGGTTATGGGTAAGTCTCACCAGGTGTTCTTGGGTTTTGCTTACTTGCTGCATTTCCTCTTCCACTCCCTGGACCGTTCTCTCCAATATGTCTGTTCTCTCCTCCAATTTGGCCACATCCACCCTGAGGTCCTGACCCGCCTGTTTCATGTCGTTTTTCATCGTAGTGAATTGTTCCTGAACTGTCGACATGAATTTTTCTTGCAGATCCTGGAACCATGCTTGCATGTCATCCTTTGAGGGTGGGTGGTGTGGGTTCGTCTGCGACATGGCTTCGCCTTGTTGATTGTCCTGCGGTTTCCCTTTAGCTTGTGGCATTGAGTCCGTTGACCATAATTGTAAAATGTTAGCTTCTTGCCTTGCGGACTGTGGGGTCTGTTGGGAGGCAATGTTCTTGTTTTTTGCCCTTGACATGTTCCGTTAGCTTGCCTGGGGAGGCTTGGGCTCCTGAATTGCCCTTGCGATCTGTAATATGTTCCCTCTGAGGCCCTCACTCCGCTGTGCTGCTGGTGGTTCTCGATCTCTCCCGCCGGTGGAATTAGCGTCTGGTGGGGCCTGCCTGGATAGGCCCTACCCCCATGTGTGTTACTCCCTTTGTTCCCGTCACGACAGCAAGGGTCTCCATGCAGGTCTCACAGATTTGGTTGGGTCTCTCTCCTCCCTGTTGTTATGTCCCCCCAGTCTTGGGGCCTTATCCGCTTTATTAGCGCCTTTCTTACTGCCGCCGGGTTCGTACCTCCAGGCCCCTCCGCGGGGCACCGATTCTGCTACTCCACACTCTTTGGGCGCCGTATCCCTTGTGCCGCCTCGCGTATTGTTAGGGGGCCCGCGCTCCGAGTGTCCGGTGCCGGGTGTCTTCTATGGGGGGATAGTGTTCCCCTATGCTCTTCTGCGGGTTACCGGCTCGATGCCCCCTGCTTTACGAGGCTGTTGGTCTCCGGCTGGCACCGAGGAGTTCCCGGGCCTCAATCCCTCAGGCGCTGCGTTCGCCTCTGGGGAGATTCCCCGCCTGCGTTCCCTTCTCCGGCCTCTTCTATGCCGAGTGTGCACTTCCCCTGCTGGATGTGGATGCCTCCACATATGCCGGCTGCGTGCCCGGTACCTGGTGGCTCCCTCGGGGATGGGGGAGGGGCCGATGCGGCCGCCTCTTTTGTTTCTGTCCCCGGTGGGGGAGAGCCCCGGCGGCCCGCCTGGGGGAGAGTGCCCGTCCCTGCCGCAGTGCCTCCTCCTTCTCCTCGCTTGCGTGTGCGGCGAGGCCACGGCTCGTCGCCAATGTTGCTGCCGGCTCTGCTGGCGCGGTTTCCCGATGGGGGATGGGCGATCGCCGTCGTCGTCGGTTCCCCGGCTTCCCCTGCTCTGTTTCTGCCCAGATTTCGTGTCGGAGGCTTCAGGGGGTGAGGGGGGGTGATCCGCTCGGTGGATTTCCACGTTCCGCTGCTTAGAGGTGCTTATTTTGGCGGCCCGGGGAGAGCGCGGTTTAGACGCGGCTCAGCACCCCGGCGGCCATCTTGGAATCCCTTACTCCCTATTTTTAAACTTTGAGAGTAAATGTGATTTCAATAGAGTAAAAATGACATTTTTCCTTTGCAAGAGAGTAAAATGTATGTGACATCCAGCCGACGTGTGTACAAACTGTATGGAAATCATTACCATGCTTTCTGCATTGTGACAGAATACACATTGCATTATTTCTCTAAGGTCTGTCTATTTGATCTCTCCTGTATATATTTAAATGTTGAAAACACAAAAACCTAGCAATTACATAGTAAAGCAAACATGAATTGCAGTGTGTGCTTTGAGGTTCGGTAGCAGAATTGTCTTTTGATGTTTAATGAAAGTCCTCATTTCCTGGAGCTATTACGACCTAATGGTATGCCAATGTTATGATGCAACAGTAAAGAGATGCAAGGACTCCATGCTAAATTCTATACCTAATCTCATGGTAAAATGGTTATTCATATAGCGCTTTTTGGCAAAGTGTTGTACATAGAACATATCTATCACAATTATCACCAAACCGAAGTCAGTACTCCTTTATCAACCTCAAAATGGTGAAAAGCTGAGTTGGCCTTGCTGGGATTCGAACCTACAATCTACAGATCATGCACAGATTGCAGCAACGAGAACTCAACCGGCACAGCTATCTTATAGGCCAACATCCTTCTGAAGTCAGTAAAGTGAGTATTGACTGAGGTATAATAATCACAGTGCCTAGATGTTGGATTATCACAGGGACATGTTTTGCTCAGTTTCTATTTCAATTACAAAAGTAACTTTCATTTGTTTGTTTTTGAACACCGCTTGTACTTCCTGGAGAGCCAGGTTTTGGATGTTTTAATTGCAGTCGAAGATTTGAGAGGCTATAAGACATGTGATTGGCGTAATGACAATCACTAACCCTTGAGCAAAGACTCTGCTGACACTGAACATTCATAGTAATGCATCCCATTGACTGCAAGGTTGAATGGATATAAACTAGACTGTGCATACTCATCATTTTACACACTGTTTTTATAATTAGAGTGTAAATTAAATTATAAGTGTAAAAGATACCTGCCTGAATGATTCAGCACAGAGCACAGGAAGTCTGAAAAATACAATTATGCAATACTGGTTTGCTTTTACTGGAAAAAACGCATAATTTGTTACAAAAGATACATTCTCAATTGCAACTTAGTTTTCCATCTCCCAACCCACTTTGTTAAAGAACCTCCCCCGTATTGGCTATATTGAGCCACAGTCTAAGAAAATTATTCCTAGTTTTCCAATCAGGGAATTTCACTAGGTACCTTGGGATATAGCCTTGCTTTTTTTCCACCACCATGAATTGATTGCCTCTGCCAGCAGAACGCATGCTTATCCAATCCATCCATCCATCACCTTTTTTACCTTACATGGATTTTGGATAAGTCTTTGGAGATCTGTGTTGGCTTTAGTTAGTTCCTCCAAGACCCACCCCCCAGATCACTTAACTTTGTAGATGTAATATTCTCAAGATGGGCTTTAATGTCAGCGTATAGCGACTCCTCCTGAGCCGTGATAATCAATCTATACAGGGAGATCAACTTCCAACCTGCTTGGACCTTTAGGATCACAGGCGTAGTTCAAATCCAAGAGACCACATTGAGAGGCTCATCGGAAGATTAAGAACTTTTTTTCCACATCAGACCCTCCCATCTCTGCCAATCTGCATTCCACAGATGGGGCCTTGCTTCTAGTCCATAAATAATAACCGGTACGACCTTTGTCTTACAATACTTGATCAGTGGTAGAACTGAGAATCTACAATACTTGGCTGATATTTATTTCATCTGCGGGATGAGTTGCAGGATCTTCTTTTGCACATTGCTCTCTACCTTGCACATAGCTGGTGAGGCATATATTTTGTAAACCAAGTATATGAGATCCTCAACCCTTGGAATTCATTGACCTCCCATCTCCCAATGGGTATAACTCACCCTTTTAAGCTTATGTCTGAACACCAGAACCCTAGATTGCATAGGGTTAAGAGCCAGACCGTTCTCTCTTGCATAACAATCTAATCTGTTCAGGAGCCGCTGCAATCCCACAGCTTCTTATCCAGCAAAACCACATCGTCAGCGTAGGCCAGCCAGTGAATCTTAGATCTATTGATCATTGGACCGGCCAATACTGCTGACCTCAAGAAGTCTTCCATGTCTGCCAGATACAAATTGAAAAATGAAGGGGCCCCCAAGCATCCCTGTCGGACCCCTCTTTCCACTCTTATCGCCTCTGACCAGTGCCCTTCCTCATCCAGGCACACTTTGATTGTGGTGTCCCTGTGAAATTCAACCAACATTGACAATAGACCCTCTGGGAGGCCGCAAGATCTAAGCTTCGATCATAGGTGGTTTCTGTTGACCTTGTCAAAAGCACTTGAAAAGTCCACCCAGGCCCTGAAAAGTAGATGTTCTCCCTTTTTCCCTGTGCTTTCACTCATGATATTTAGAGCTACTCCATTTAGGGCCGTTGAAAGGCCCCTTCTGAATCCAGTTTGGTGCTTGGAAAGGATTTTTGCCTTCTTCACCCAGTTTTTCCAATTCCACCAATAGAATTCTCATGAATAGCTTACTATTGATGTCAAGGAGGGCAATGAGTCGGTAATTTTTTGTAACAGACTGATTCGCCACCCCTTAAACAACGGGATAACTTTAGCGATTTCCAGGACTGGGGAAACCTTTGGGTCACCAGAATTTCCTTAAAAGTCCAGAATAACAATTTTACGCACATTTGAGGATTATTTTTTAAGACTAAATAGGTCAGTCCGTTCGGGCCGGCAGCTTTAGAGGTTGAGCTGTTCCTAATTAAATCTGCTAGGTTCTGTTAATCTGGCGGGAGGTGCCACTCTATTCCTTTTGTTTCAAAGTGCACAGGTACTAAAGGTGTCTTGAAAGTTATGGACAGATGGTCAATCCAGTCCTTTTCTGACACCAAATTGTATAGCGCACTTTTTGAGTTTCCCTCAAGTTTGGGAATGACAAAAGGTGAAACAAGGAGGTGTCTGCTAGGGTTGGGAGTCAGGAGCTAATGGACCCAGGCCCAGCAGAGAGCAAGCAGCATGGGATGGGTAGTGTTTTGGTTGAATGGACTTTTTGGGCCTTGTGGTTTAAGAGCTCATCGATACGGCAGGCCTTGCCCATGCCTTTTATGGTCTAGGAAATGGTCGCCCCACCTGGGACAGAGCTGGGGGGACAGGAGGCAGAGGGCAGCCAGCAATCTTTGGGATAGGGGTGGCAGCAGGAGGGGTAGTTGTAATCTGGTGGAAGGGGCACCAACAAAGAAAGAATATTGGGGGATAGATACATATCAGGTCAAGAAGTTGTTGGGTTTTGGTACGCCAACAAAGTAATATGTTTTGTCATCTCTATTGAGCAGTTTGTTTGGCTTAAGTGAAAGGTTGGGTGGGTGACAGTTAATATGGGTGAATACAGGTCAACAAAGCATTTTAGATTAATGGGGAACTCGGAGGTCGAGGGATTCAGAGAATGTCATTTAATTGGGAAAGGAGTAATAGGCAGAAGGCAAGGTGAATGGGAGGTGGGGACGAGCATTGTAGGGGAGTGCCAAAGGGAGGGCATAGCAGAAACGGATGAGGGGTTTCGGAAGAGCACTTAGTGTGGAAATGTTGGTAGGAGAAGGGACAGGATGAAAGGGCCAGATTGTGAAGGGGAGTATCATTATGGTTGGAGAAGGGGTATTCATAAATGAATGTTTATAATAAAAAAAAACAAGTACTGAAAGGGTGTCCTAGAGGACGCTGCGTGAAGGAGGTTATGCTGGCCTGGTGGCAAAGAGGTCATGCTGCATGGAAAGGTTTGGTAAGGGTGGGAGGAGGACACCTAGGAAGGGGAAAGTAAGAGGGGGACTGGCATGGGATGTAAAAGGGTGTAGACGTACATCTAAGGAGGGATAAAGGGCAGGTTTGTTGCAGCAACGCTGCGTAAAAACGAGTTACTTGGGAGTGCGAAGGGAAGTGCCTGGACAGAGGGCATAGGACAGCCACTGGTGCACTGGTTGTGGGGGGAGGGCAAAATTAAGTGAGGGGCTGCAGTCATAGTTGTCGATGATGCAGGTACGCATGGAGTTATACATTTCCTGACATGAGGATGGAGATGCTGGCTTATAAAAAGACATTTTCTTAAAAGGAGGAAAGGTAAATGGAAAAGAGAACAAGGGTTTAAGGATCGTTAGTGAGGGAAAGGTGGTGGGGTGCACAGGGGTTATATCAGAGGCAGGCGCTCTGGTGAAGGGGGGAAACAGAGCAGTGCACTCAGTGGACGAAGGGGGCAGTGGTGCCATGTGAATTAGCAGAGTGTGTGGATTGAACTGCATGAAACGAGGGTGCATGGATGCCCCCTGTTAGAGTGGGTGAATATTGGTCGCATGGGGAATTCGGAGGGGTGAGCATGGGAGTACATTGGCTACGAAGGAGGGATGAGGTGTTACTGCATGCTGTGCGGTGAAGGAATTAAGCTGCAGGGATAGAGGGCGCAGGTATGGCGCTGGTGCAATGGGGGGCAGCAGGCTGAGGTGCATGGCAAAGAGCGGGGGAGTAAGCATTTACTAGGGTGAGCATGTGGTGCATTGTCAAAGGAGGCGGGTGGTGGAGCTACTGCAGGGGTGTGGAGAGGGGATTTACTGCATGGACAGGACGTGGGGTGCAGGTACGCCCCTGGTGCAATGGGGGAGCAATAATGAGGGTACCTGGCAAGGAGCGGGGGAGCAATTGGTATTGCTGGGGTGAGTACAGGGGAGTACCCATGCAGGAGTATGTTGGTTTGTAGATGGCCATGAGATGCTGTTGAATATGTTGGCCCCTAAGCAAATGGGTCTTTGAAGGTCTGGGAATACAAGGGATTACAGTGATTGGAGTTGGGGAGGAGTGGAGACAGGTTATGTTTGGAACGATAAATAATGGGAAACTACAGAGGTTGGTTGCAGCAACATTTGTGGCTCATTGAGAGGAGAGAATAACGTCGGTAGAGTAGACCTGGGAGGTGATGTCTTCAATTGTGCTTATTACCTGAAAACACATTATGTTCCAGGGTTCTTAGTTTGTCTAGGTGAAAATTCGTAAGGGAAGCACCAGTCGGGGCTCAGGATCGGAACCCAGGGATCGAACCTGTGTTGCTCTGCCTCATCTTACTTCCAAGGCGAGCACGTTGCCTCTGAGCTATCCTCCAGAGACTGGTGACACCGGAGGGCTGGTGGGCAGGCTGTATCGGGGAAACTGGAGTAAATGAGCATGTGGAATAAGGATAAGAGGGTTCTGCACTATATATAAAAGAAAGACTATTAGGTAAAAGGGTGCAAGTTGATGACAAGGGCCTGTTAGGACTCTGAAGAAGAGTTTATGCGGGGGAGCAAGTGGGTTAGATGGCTCGAAAAGAGGTCAGGGGGATGAGGGAAGGATGGATTAGAAGGGAAAGGGGTAGTTGTCAGAAGAAGTGGGGTGAACAAGGTTTATGGTGTAGAGTCCAGGGGGTTCTGCATCATAGGGGTGCTGGTGCAGGTTTATGATGGTTTAATTGTGGAGATGTTCGGGATGATGAATCTGGTGTCCAAAAAAAAAAGGTAGAAGAAGGTATTGGTTTCGTAAAAGAGGAAAGGGAGGGGCGGTGTTGTGTCCTGTTATGAAGAGGCACAATGGGCAGACACGTAACGACTATGTGCTGGTTTATCAGGTCAGAGGTGGGAGAAAGGGACATCAGTGAAATGTGGTAGGGGGTGGAGTTTATGAGAGCATGCGCAACATTTTGTTGGAGTTACATTGTGGTAGGTGGGGATTGCCAGATGGGGGACTTGAGGAGCAGGTATTTGAAGTACAGGGAAGGAATAGGGGCAAAAGGGAGTGAGAGAATTATAGTGACAAGTGTTGGGTATGGAAATGGAGTAGCAGGAGGTGAGTGGGTGGGGTTCAGTTGCGTGTGGTGCTTAATTTGTCGTTTCTTCCACAGATGTAGCAGGAGGTGGTGTTCTGAAGAAGGAGTAAGGGACTGGTTGCTCTATGGAGGATGTCTATTAATGTGGGTGATATAAGGGTTCTAGTGCAGTTTGAGTACAGTGTTTTCACAGGTGATTTTGTTAGTGGGGACGGAAGGGGATGATGGCTATTATGATTGTGTATATAGGTAGGGTGGCCATGGCGGCCGGAGGTCAATGGCCACCCTACCTATATACTAATGAAGTTACAAAGGGTTTTTGTGATGGTAGGGGGTTTGTCCTTCAAGGATGGGGTTGGGTAGGGATGCTATCAACATGTAGAGGGAAAGGCATAGTAACGTCTATGGTTGCTTTGTGAGCGATTTGAAGTGGTCGGTTGGGGGTAAGGGAAGGAGGGCAAGGGGAGTAAAAGAACGGTTCTTTCAGTTTGAGTAGTTTATGTCTGGTGTAGGGATTTTGGGGAGGGTAGTGTTTTTTATTAAAAAAACAAAAAAGAATAGTGAGTGAATGATTGGGGTGTAAATGGGAAGATAACAGGGGGGTGGGTCAGAAAGAACACCTTTAAGGAGGGTTTTTCTGAGTGCCGGGACACAGTTGCTTAAATGATGGTTGGTTGAAGCCAACAAATTATTCCTGTGGTGAGGAGGGTGGTTAGTGCTATTTAGATGGACAGGCTAGGCCAGGATTAAAAGAGAGTGGAAGAGGTAGGGAAGAAAGACGGGTGGTGGCTCTGGGGGAGGACATGGATACAGTTTGGAAAGATGTGGGGGAGTTGAAGGGAGGAAGAATATTTGGAAGTGGGTTTACCTACATGTTTAATGTTGTGTTTAATCTGTAAGGCAGAGGGGCCAGGTTAGCGTAGTTTGTAAGCCGTGGCCTGTCACAGTAAAGCGACCATTTCCACTAATGGCAAGTCTGGGTATTTTGTGCAGTGTAGACCAAAGTGGGGCCCTGGGGAGCATGCGGTACATGCTGCCCCTCAGGGAGGTTTTGGACACCGCATCCTGGCCAGCGAGCCGTGTGGAGGTAGAGTGCCTCCATAATCTATTTATAGGGGTGCCGGCGAAGGTTCAGGAACAGTTGGCGGTTAACGCTGTTGCGTGTAGCCTACCTACCCATCCTGATTACTTTGGCTTTAGGGTAGTCTTTTCTTCAGGGGGTGTGCAGGGCAGGGGAGGTGGGTAATAGGGAGAGACAGTGCTTTTTTGTTGACAGGTCACGGTGGCAGGGGGCAAGTAAGTTTTGCATTGTGGTGTTTCTTTGTTGCTGATGTGGTAGGTCAGCCTGGCTTTCATTGAAGAGGAGAGTGGTGGTGAGTTGGGGGTCTGAGGATATTGGGGAAAGTGGGGATATTGAAGCGGTAGCCGGGGGCATGGTTGGTTAAATGATGATTAGTTGAAGCCAAAGGATTATTATTGTGGTAAGGAGGGCAGTTAGTGATGTTTGGATGAACAGGCTAGTCTGGGTTAAAAGAGAGGGAAGAGGTAGGGAAGAAAGATGGGCAGTTGCTTGGGGAGAGGACATGGATAAAGTTTGGAAAGATATGGGGGGTTGAAGTGGGAATTAATATTGGAAGGGAGGAAATGGGTGGAGGAAGTGGGTTTACCTACATGTTTAATGTTTTGTTAAGCCAGGTTAGTGTAGTTTTTAAGCCGTGGCCTTTCACAACAAAGCAACCTTTTCCACTAGTGGCGAATCTGGGTATGTTGTGCAGTTTAGCCCAAAAGAACTCTATTGAAAGTTTGCATTACATTAGCTTTACACAGCTTTTCTGCCGGCGGAAATTACAACGGTCCATGTTGCCATGCAGCAGAACCAGCAGATTTTCTGCCGGCTGGAAAACCGGCTTAATACAAACTTTAAATCGGTATATCCACCAGCGAAAAAGACAGCAGATTTTCTCTTCAGCCGCACTCTAAATGAGGCCCATGGTTTTATTCCTTGAATTGGTGGTCTCCTCGCCGTATGATGTATGTGACGTGCACATAGAAATGATTTGCGGCACTCCAGAAGAGCATGGGAGCAGACAGTCCCTTTCTTTCCAGCTAAAAGTATAAACGGCCCCTCCTCTAGAGACGTACCCTACTAGCATAAAATATACTATTGCAGCACAGTGGGTCCTGTAATTTAGACAGCGATTCAGGTGTCGTGTATCCTTGTGGTTATTTTCAGTAATAGGTAAGAAGGTAAAAGCTGTACAACAAGCTTAAAGTATCTTTGCTTCATAGGCATTCTGTAGTGCCTCGATTAGTCTCCCAGGAATGGCATGGCGTTGCTGGTCTCCGTATTAATGAAGGTGAAATGGGCTGCAGCTAGCTTCACATGAATTTGAACTGTCCTGGCTGTGGTTTAGGTATATGTCAAGCACGTGTCATATCAGATGTATTTGTTGGTTTATTTGTTTTTGCACATGCAGATAGACCAAGGCAACACCATTGCCGGCCGGGGGCCCGTTTTGTCCCTCCAATAAGTACAAGAGGCCTAAATAGTGCATTCCCTCGTTGGCTCCAAAGTATTGTTATATTTCGTTTGTGGTTCACATTTTTCTAATCTCTATTGTTTTTAAATGGGCCTACCCTCAACGCTGCCTACCTAAATACTGTCCCTCACAAGCCCTATGCTCATCTACCTCAAACCTTCTGCGAATGAGCTGGTTCTCCAAGCAGAGGTTTGGTGGGAGATCCTTATCCTCTGCAGGTGCCTCCCTCTGGAATAGCTTCCCTGCTGCCCTACGTCTTGAGCCGGATCTCCTGAAAATCCAGAAATTCCTCAAGACCTTCCTCTTCTCCACTTCTTTCTCTCTCCTGCTACCCTGCTGACCTAGTTCTCTTCCTTTCCCTTTCTCCCTCCTATTCCTTACAGCATGCTGATCAGCCGCCTGGTGCACCTCAGAGTCTCACTGGTCACTGGCACCCCCGCCAGTCCTCTCTCACACTTGCCTCAGGGCCCTACACCCCACCCACACTCAATGCACCGAGAAATTAACCCAAGAGAGTGGCTCTCTCTGCACTTACGCCAGTCTAAACCGACTGAGTGCACTTGATCCTCTGCTCCCTGTGGCCCTCTGTGCACTTGCACGATCCGTATGCACCACGACTGAAGATCGTCTGTCTGTTTTGCCCCTGTATTCACCCCTAATAACTGTTAAAATTGCAGAATCACTGTCAGGTCTATTTGCTATATCCCATACTGTTAAATGTATTTTATGCACTTACTCTGCCTATGCAGACTATTATTGTCTCAGATTTCAAGGGTTCTGAGCGACTGATGCTTTTTTCCGTGTTCCCACCCTCCTTGAGCACGTTTAAACACTTGCCTGTGTGTAGGCGCTATATAAACAAACAATACGCATACCATGTATGACCATGACGTGCACATGTTTAGTTTATAGTCTGCCCGTTAATGCTTTTCTTTGCAATGTACTCCTCAGTTAACTTGTTGTAAAGCGCCATGCTGCGTCTACTTGCTAGACCCGTGCTTAAGAAACACGCCAAATCAATGAAAGTGAACATCTCTCCTCAGGCCCTTTCCTCTCACTAATAAATACATGTCTGTAAATTGCGATTGTTTCCCTCCACACTGTTTGAGGGTAACCTGTTGGCCTGCAAGTTACAATCAAGGATGTGAGTACGTAGATTTCCGAAATTAGCAGTCACTGCGGTATTAGAGGAACGAAAGGACAGATTTCTAGTGACCTTCATTTTGGCAGAATAGCTGCCCGTGCCTGCAGGAGGTTAAATACGCTTCCTTTATGAGATCGAGTTTATGACAGCAATCTAAGAAAATGCCATTACGGATGGCAGATCTCATTTTCCAAGAAATTGAATCTCGCAATAGAAGCCATCAGTTACAGCAGACGGAGGGTTTTCTCAGACAGACTTCCCTCTCATGTTAGAGGAAACAGTTTGCACGGCGGGGGTGCATATATATATTGATCTTGATTTAGCTGCAAACAGAAATAACCACGTTGTATGTTGAATTATTAATTTTACTATCATAACAGAAGTGTAAGCGTCTTTGTATAGAGTGACTACTATGTGCAATTAAGGCATTATTTAACCCTGGTCACTAGATAAAGATACCTGGATCAATGTCTATGAATTGGCACAATGTTTAGATCTGAACTGTTCGTGCCCTGGGCATTTACAGGGCGCATCTAGCAGGCATCCATAATGAGTAGGCTGGGAACATGAAACCACTTGTTTCAAGTTGTTGTGTAAGGATTCTTGAGTGATTATGCACTGTAATACCCCAGCGTTCACTTATTTTGTGGATATTTAAACATGTGTATTTGATCTGAAGTTTAAAAAAAAATAAAATAAAAGACTTCTGAGATAAGTTGCATGCTTGTTTTTGTCGTAAAGACAATCCCAGTTCCACTACAACTCCTCACTACCACGCCTCTGCTGCTCCTATTCACTTTCTCAACATTCAGAAAAAGTGTCAATTTCTTACTTGACTTTAGGAAAACTCTAAACTCCAGTCTGCACCCTTGTGCTCTTTATACTTGACTACTGCTCGTGCCTACTCCTTTTTCCCTCCACCCCTCTGCTCTCAAACTCACTGTTCAATTCCCCCATGCAACACCTCTTTCTCCCTATTCACTCCCCCTACTTGGGAACCCACTGCCCATCACATTGAAATAGAGAAAAGGGCTGGAGGGTTACGGCTACCCGTCTCGTTGACGCACAGGAGGTGTGGGAAGACCTACAGAAGGGCTAGGAATTGTGTACTAGCCATTTGATCACACAGATAAAGTGGGAATAATACTGATAAAACAAAATGTATTCACATTAAAGAGACATACAGTCGGTCCGATAGCACAGTGCAGTAGAGCGCTCGCTTTGACATCTGTGCAGAACCTGCTGACACAGGTTCAAACATCGGCAAGGTCAAACTCATCCTTTCATCCTTCTGAGGTCGATAAATGAGCACCACACACCAGGGGTAATAATAAGCAGCGCTCAGATACCTGAGGGTTCGTATCGCTATACAAATGCTAAATTATTATTATTATATTAAAAGCAAAAAACAACAAAAACAAGGCTCTTAGTCATGCACTGAGCGTAAGGCATAACAATTCTGTACATGGTGTGGTTAGTAACACAATAGGTGATGTTTCATGTACTGTTGAAACATTAGCAGTACATTTCTAATGTCGGCACAAAATTAGGTGTTTCTGGTTCGGAAGCAGTTTTGCATCAAATTCTCGAAGTGGCACAGAACATACAATGCTCCATACTGTCTTCAGGACACTGTGGAATGCTGTTAGCGAGAGACTTGTAGAAGCAGAGGTGTCTATTCATCTAGAAAAACCGAGAATAAAATGTTGTTTAAAAAGTGGATATTGGGCTGTGTGATCAAAAACAACCTAGTGTATAGGGTTGGAAGAGGGGCTATAGGTAGGCCCGTACCTATAGTAGTGGGTGGCGTCTTGAGAAGAAGTTTACTGGAGAAGCTGTCTCATGTACAGGCAACATTTCTTAAGTGCTCTTGTGGTTGCTATAGAGGCAAAGAGAAGGCCTATTGTTAGGCCTGCTTGGAAAAAGAGTTATCCGGTTAAATCGTACTATCATGGAATGGAAGGACACACCTGACAGTGTGACTGCTTACTGTCATGGAAAGAAGGACACACCTGACAGTGTTACTGCTTACTATCATGAGAGGCCGGGGGGTAGGCAGCGCCGCCCGTCCCGCCCGCCGTGGGCGGGACACGGCCCGGCGCCCCGTCTAGCTGCCCCACTTGGGAGTCGGCCGAGACCATCTATTCTGATTATCTTAAAAAAAAAGAGAGGGTACCTGGTTTCCAAATGGGTCGCACGCGTTAGTAATTTCAAGGTAGCGTCGCAATCAGGTGGGGAGCCAGGGGGCTTGAATGTGCAGATGCTTCACAAAGAGGTGCTGTAGGCAAAGCAAAGTACAAATTAAGTCAGCTACTCGGGAGTGTGTACAGATGAAGAGATTTCAGTCGGTTTCATGCAGCCTAGAGGTGAAATGCGACTGAGAGGAAATAAATGCCGACAGAATAGCTGCTTAAAGGAGGCTGGTGGAGTTACAGTCATACAGCCTAGAGGTGAAGTGCGACTGAGAGGAAGTAAATGCAGACAGAATAGCTGCTTCAAGGAGGATGGTGGCGTTACAATAATAGGAATTTATGACTAAAGCGTGCGTCCAGCATCTGCTAGTAGTGACTGGGTGGCTGTGTGGGAACATAGCGTAGGTGGTGCTGTTGTGGCATTCCGAGTGAGTATCTGATATTGGATGTGTGCAGGGTCTGTATGTGGGACCCGTGGTGTAGCTTTGCTGAGAACTATTGTGGAATATGCATTACTTAGCATCGAATGGTTGTCAAAAAGACTCTTGTGCCATCATGCGCAAGGTGGTGAAGTTCAATCAGGACAGGCAGAGTCTGTTTCATGAGACGCATGATATTGCCTAGCAAAAAACACTGCATCGTGAGCATTGTTCATTGAAGAATTACACATCAAAAAGTTACAAGATTAAATTACCATGCAGGTAGGGCAAGACATACATGTGGGCGACGGGGGTTGTGAGACCACATAGGTGAGTCGTGCAGCGAGTAATCGAGGGCGGTCACAGGGCTTACCATGCAACCGGCAAGCTGTGGAGTCTAGGGAGTAGTGGCTGAGAGTGCGTACATGCGCGGAGCCCAAGAAGACTAATGTATGTCTCAACCGCTTTATTGGCATGAACAATAGCATTCTGCGTGCTATGTAAATGCCGTAGCTGACTATTACCGTGCAATTGTTAGAAAAAGACAGTGTAGTAGGAAGAGATGATTTATATATGAATGTTAAATGATGATTTTTAGAGAGATCAACCGGATGAGACATTGAAGTCAGAAGGATGACTTGTGGGACAGTATTGTGCCATAAAGTCATATTATGAACATGGTGTCGCTGGGCATCATGATTGAAGGGGAGGTGCCAGGTGTGGCAAGTGTGCGTGCCAGGTAGTGTTGCAGCAATTGCTATTGTATACAGACCCTGATACCAGGCAGTGCTTTCAGTGAACCTGGTGCAGTGGAGTACATTGGACGGCTGATACAAGTAGTGCAGCAGAGTACATTGAGGTCTATATATCTTGTTATTTAATGAAAAACAGGGGTATTGCATAAATCCAGCTAAGCAAACATGTGCAAATATTGGGATCCTGTCATTGTGATCAGTGGCTATAGTCTTGGGCAGAAATGGAAATAGATGGTACGATCTTGTCTGATGTCAAGCGTGGTGTAAGTCTGCTACTTGGCTTTTAGACAAACCTAGGTCTATGTCGCAAACGTAAATGAAAGCGGTTAAGCAATTTTGGAAAAAGTGGCTTAGTTGAAAAAGAGATTCCATTCTATGGAGACATTGAGGCCTTTTTTTACAGAATCGAGGCAGTATATCAATTTTTCCTCCAGCTTGCACAACAGAAGGTTGTGGTCACCTCCTCTGAAATAATTTTGGACTGTTTGTATTATGAACCAAAACAGGTCTGTATAGCGATGTTTCTTGGCCTTTAAATGAGCCAACATCGGCTTGTCGTCCACTTTGTTCTTAATACATGATTTCGGCACACAAATACATTGGTGGATTTCCCATTTGCATTTGCCTACGTAAATCAACCCACATGGGCATTTGATGCTGTATACGTACCATTTGGTATTGCAGTTGGTAAAAGTGTTGAACTTCCATGATGTCTTGTTAAAGTCGATTTCTTTCATGTCTTTGGTGAGGCAACAGACAGAGCACATGCCACATCTATGGTGACCTAAGACTGGTGGTAAATGCCATAGAGTAGTCTGAGTGGTAGTTGATTGTTTAGGTTCCTCGTAGGTGTGTACTAAGCGGTCTTTAAGATTTTTGCTGTGTTCGAAGATAAATCGTGGTTTTGCAGGTTTGAAGGTATCTGTTTGGAGAGCATCCCAATGCTGTAGTATCGCCTTTCTTAGTGGATAACTAAGAGGAGCAAAAGTGGTGACACAAGTTATTTTATCAGCTTGTTTATCTCTGGGGAGTGGAGATAGGCAGAGCTCTCTGGGGGTGTTCCTTGCTCTTTTGCGTGCTCTCCGTATAGTGTGGGCCGGGTAGCCATGTTCCTTTAGACGAGCAGACAGGTCTTTACTGGTACTGTTGAAATTGGATAAAGTTGTACAGTTCCGTCGAGGAGAAGAAATTGGCTCTATGACAGGTTTTTTTTTTAGACTACAGGGTTGAAAACTCGAAAATGCCAGGAGGGTATTTTTGGCTGTAGGTTTCCTATATAGTGTAGTACCTAGAGTGCTCTCACTGGTCTTGTAGATTTCTAGGTCAAAAAAAGGTATGCTGGTCTTATCATACTGCATTGTGAATTTGATTGAAGGATTCTGGGCATTTAGCCAGATGAGGAAGTCTTTGAGTGTATTCTCTGAGCCTCTCCATATCATAAAAACATCATTGATATAACGATGCCGTCACATCAGATGATTAGTAAATCTGTTGTTCTCATGATAGATGGTTTGTTGTTTGAAAGTATCAATGTAAAGATTCACTACATCAGGGGAAAACGTGGCCCCCATGCTGGTCCCATTGCATTGTTGGTAGAAAGTGTCTTTGTAGAAAAGAAATGTTCTGTCAGAGCTAGTCTGGTGCATTCGGGTAAAAACGCTGTAGGTGGTTCAGACTTTGGTCTTTGATCCAAATATGTTTTCAATATGTCGATACACTCACCTTGGGGAATACTCGTATAGAGCCTGGTTTTTGCTTTTAATATGTCTCTTTAATGTGAATAAATGTTGTTTTATCAGTATTATTCCCACTTTATCTGTGAGTTGAAATGGCTAGTACACAATAATTCCTAGCACTTCTGTAGGTTTTCTCACACATGCTGTGCGCCAAAGAGAGGGGTAGCCATGACTCTGTGTCCCTTTTCACTATTACTTACTTACCCTCTAGAGTCAGGCCCCCCTCAACAAAAAAGAGGGTTTCCCCCATTTCTTTCTACTGCCATCACATTGAAAGCCAGCCCAAATATAGATCTCTTCAAAGTTCTGCTTAAACTTAATTAATTCATCTTTTATGACGTGCTTTCTTCTGGAGACCAGTCTACAATCGCGGGACGGGGATTTGAACATGTGTTGCTTCCAAAACAGATGGTTGCACCTGAGCTGTCCTCTCGAATGACTTCTTAACGATGTAGCTTGCCCTTCCCTCACCTGGATCGTCTCTAGCTGACCCCCCCACCACTCGCTCCAGTGCCACGTAATAATGTCATTTTGTGTATTTGAACAGTTTTTTTTTTAGTTTGAAGCCCTTGCCCCTTAGGGTAATGTTGCCTTTGTTAGTCACCTGTTTCTTATATTTCTTAGGCTGTTTTGTCTTTGGTCTATGCCCTGCTTTGTTCATACCATTTAGAACTGATTTATCTACTTGCTCTTGTCTTTTGGCTATTGTGCAGGCGCCGTTCTGGGAACGCCTCTGTAAATGCATTAGTGTAAGTAATTTAAGTTCGAAATTGACATCCCTGTTCTTCAAATCAAATAACTGTAAACCCAAATGCAAATATAAAGTTTAATGAGATCTGTGTTTGCTGTAACAACTTTTAATGTAATGTATATTCAGTGTATTTATCATTATTTAAATCCGAAGGTTGCAGCAAATTGGTGGTATATCTTGTTTTTCTAGAGTGAGATATATTTTTTGCCCTGCCTGATAGCCTGAAAGTCTTGCCACTTGACTAGGAGCTGCTTGCTGTGAAATGCAGCACTTCAAAAAAGCAGACAGGAGCTGGTTAGACTGGAGTGGGTGTTGTGGGAACGGATGCCATAGCTCACATACTTATGCCACTTTGTTGAGTGAAAATGACTAAGGCAATGGAACATTGAATGAGCACACAGAATTGTACATTATTTTCAATTACTACAAAGTCTCTATAAAGTGTTCCTTAATTTTCAGTTCTAAATATTTTAGAAAATCCAGGAAAACATGAGATGCTCCTCATCCTGGAACAAATACTATCTACTGATAGAGGAGGGACTTCATATATATTATCCCACAATACTATTGGATTCTAAAAGTACAACCATCTACATCAAGATCTGTAACTCATGTTGTTGATATAAAAATGTTTCGATCCCAATGTTCCAAACATTAATTACATAAATAACATATAACATCATCATAAAAAATAAACACATTTGTTTAAACATTACTTGAGCTGTACACCTGCTGAATTCCTAAATTGTCAATCATATACAAAGCTCCTCAATAGTTTGAGTATGCTTCTATACATTAATGTAGAAATGTAAATATTCATGGCAATATGTTTATAATGTAGCACAACACCTCAACATGTTTCCCTCCCTAGTCATTACTGTAGGACCTTGATCAGGAGGATTTTTTTCACAACCTATCTAATAACACACATGTAATCAATGTTTATTATTTCCATCATCTATGTTGAGTGAAAACCTCATACATGTATCATTATTTATATCTGCAAGCAAAACAAAATATTGTTCACTCATTATCTAAATGGCTTCCCTTTAGTAATATATGTCTGGTGCCTAAGTATAAATGTACTTTCCATTGAGAATGTGTCACTCTTCTAGTATAAACAAGTATTTTGGCTAATAGATATCTCTACACCAATTAATTCTGTCATATGCTAAACAGAAACAAATAATCAGTATGTGGTGAAACTATGCAAGCACTATGACAATATGTAGCTAATCAGTTACCCTACCTCTATATTCATTATCAAAAGACTTGGCTCTAGTGATTCAGCCTACCCCTGCACTGTGATATATGTAACTTAATGATACTGTAATGGACTCCACAAAACATTGAAACTGACAATTTATTGTCAACTCTAATTGATTGTCTCTTCATTTAAATAATGGAGATGAATATAAGAAAACCACAACGCTGTTATTAAGTTACATATTAAACCGTGCAGTAGTAGGCAAAATCACTGGCCCCAATCGTTTTGATAATATCTTCAAGGATAGGGTAGCTAATTATATAAATATTGTCATGGTGCTTACATTGGCCCTACAGATTCACCACCCAAACATATGCAATCTTTTTTTTCGCTTTTGCATTTGACACAATGCATTTGTGTATGGATATTTTAACTATAATACTTGATGTGCATCTATAGAATGACATGCGGCTAGTGAACATGTTTTAGGAACTCATCCCATAACTAGTTTAAGACAATTCAATCTTGCCATTTTTTTAATTGTAGATGGTTAAATAACCTTTACAAAACCATTCACATAAAACAGGAATATACAAGAAAGCATTTCCAGATATCAACATTTCCAGATGTAAAATGGCGCTAAACAGATACAGAAGCAATAAAAGAACTCATGTGTTGAATAAAAAGTCACAAACAACAATACACAAAAAATTTACGATTGGCTCATCTGAGGAGAAAATCACAAAATACATAACACTTTTATACAAATGGCATAAAAGGAATGGATACCAAATACAAACTACATTACATCGTGTCCAGCACATTAGAAATGTTAGGCTTACATTCATTCAAATTCAAAACCTTGAAAAATGATGCACCAGCTAAGATTTCCGAAGTATTACTTCCGCTAATGCAGCGATGCCAAATTTTACTCTCATGAACCCACTGATTGGCAGAAAACATTATGGCCAGATAACAAAGCTTTTTATCCTTTAACTCCTCACAGAACAAAAAGAGATGTCTGGATGACTCAGTAATTCCCTCCTGATGAGAAAATCCACATTCCAAATCGTCAAAAGCAATCAAACCATGATGTGCGAGAATTTCTTTGGTTAGTAACAGATTCCATCCCAATTGAAGGAAAATGTTGCTATGATGTCTATCTGGAAACTTAATGAGATATGTCACAATCTCACCCCTCTTTTTGTTTTCATGGGTAAAATGAGCCATGGAGGTATAACCATGTAATTTCTCATGGGTCTCAATCCAATCATAATCGAACAACTGTTTTTTTGCCTTATTTGGGTTTGATATGAGGGTATCTATATTCACATTACATTTCCATAAAACAAATTCTCACACAGTTGGTCTTGATTGCAGTGACAAAATGTGGATGTTTCACGCTGGCACTCAGGTTCATAGTTTCTTGTAAATTCAAATAAAGAGAATCACCAGTGGGCAAAAGTAATCTCCTAAATAGAGACAACAAATTTCATTCCACCCGGGCATGGATAGAGGTAAGGCCCAATTCAAACATTATCGCCGCAAGTGGAACACACGTAGGTACTCCTAAAACTCATCTCCATAACATCGCTTCTCACACATCCAGCCATTTCATAGCATTGTGGTAAAACAATTCCTGTCCGTAAATTAATTTTGGCACCACGTTGCCTACATAGAATTTCTTTATGGGCAGAATAGAAAAAGATCCAAATTTCAGGTGTATTGCAAAAGGCTTGTGAGGCCAGAATGGTCGCCTTCAGATTTAGCACATTCCACCCATTGACAAAACCTGGCGCAGCCGATATCATGTAGCCAAGGTATGTCATCTGGGAGGCTGAGGTGATCACAGTGTCTTCCAAAGACCACATTTGTTGGTGCTTTTTCTGACTTCTGGATTTACTAGAATTCTAGTTTTCTTTGAATTAATCTTAAGACCATTATCAGAGGCAAATGCGGAAAAGTACTTGAGGAGTTGTTTCAAACCGACATGAGATTTGTTGAAAAGAAGAAAGTCATCTGCATATGCGAGCCAAGAAACATGCTGAGAACCCACCTTAGGAGCAATTAATGCAGCCGGGATCAAGTAATCACTAGCAATGGATACGTACATTTTGAATAAACAGGCCACTAGGGTACATCTCTGTCTAAGCCCGGACTGAGTTGGAATACACCGAGACATGGCACTGTCTCTATTCTGACTTACCCTAACCAAAGAGTTCTCATGAAGACCTATAATGAGCTCCAAAAAGCCACTGAAATCCCCCAGTTTTTCAACATGCACCACAGTCTGACACGGTCTACGTGATCAAAGGCAGATGAAAGATCGATTGATGCCATGTAGGTACGAGCGTCGGGGGTGGCACGTGTCGAGTTCTGAATATATGTAACAATAATGCCATTACGAGAAGTTGAATAATCCTTTCAGAAACCAGTCTGGAATTTGAATAGTCTGGATTTATCGACAGCCCATTTCTCCAAATACTCAAGTAAGATAAATGAGAAGATGTTGCTATCAGTGTCCAGCAATTAAATCATTCTGTAGTTTGACGGGTCAGTCCTCAAGCCCTTTTTAAAGATAGGTACAATATAGGCGAATTGTCATGTGGATGGAAAGGTTTTGGTACATACGATACTTTGAAATAAGATAGTTAAGACATTAGCCCAATTTCTTGGATGAGATTTTAGAATGTCATTAGAGAGACCATTGGGCCCAGAAGCTCTTGAAGGTCTACATGAAGCAATTAGGTCAAAGTCTTTGTCTACACCGATTTTAATGGCAAGCTCTTTTGCCGTCACAATGATTGGATTGACTGTCTGGTCATAGGGTTTTACAGAACCCACTGTATAAAGATTTTAAAAAAACATTGCCCAAGTTGACTCATCTACAGCCTTTAGCTTGGCAGTGCAAGCAACCAGCGCTTGGCCATCAATTAGGGACCAAAATAATGCCATCATCTTTACTAGACAGGACTTGTAAAACCAGTTCAGCATCTTGCTGGAGCAAACACGCTTGCTACTGTTTACAGTAAATATTATAGTTTTGTTTTACTGATTTACACTTGACAAGTTTCAATTAATTTGAAATAGGTTGGCACTTTATTGACCTTAGAGCACACCTCATTGTAGATTTGTTCTGAGCTAGTTGTACATCATAAACATATTGATGTTTCTTGTGAGTGGAACTACGACTAGATTTGGGATTGTACATTGCACCAGATGTTAAAGTATGAATAGAGCCTTCATAATTCTCAACATTAAACATGTTGATCTTCCATTTAAGTGTGGAACAGCCCCTCACTTCTCACAAACGATAGGCTAATTTGTCGACATTCAAAGTGATTCGACGAACAGCGTTACCACCAGGGCAAACATTTAAATCACAAGGACCTATAATCTCCTTATCAAAGAGAGCAAAGGGAAGGTTTAAAGCGGCTCTCAACATACATTGATCACTCCAGGAGGTTGGAGTTATCGAGAAGTCAGAACAGACCTCCAGCAAGTGTGGATCGGCAAAAATATACTCAATCATAGTATGACTAGCGCCGCAAAACCATGTATATTGGTTAGAACCACAATTATTAATTTGGTCATGCAAGGAATGTAGATTTAAAGAAGTAAGAGTAGAGCTCCATTCCAATCCATTGTTAGAGTGTTGCCTAAACATGTAATTATCAGATTTAAGATTGACTAAAAGGTCATCAACACGAGTGGAAGCACATTTGACATTCAAGTCACCGGCTAACAAAACACGAGTGCCACTTCTCACCCTCCACTTGCAAACCAAGTTGACAATAGACAGCAAAAAAATCATCATCACCCACACCTTTATGCCAATAGATATTAACCAGTAAGATAAAGAACTCTTTTAAAGAGAATTTAAGCTCAAATGCCAAGAAACCATACAGCAATTTTAAAACTTGTTGATAGACCACCAGGAGATCACATCTTAAGGCTATGGCCAAACCACTGTACTGCTTACACTTGCCACTCAATTTTGCTGCCTGAAAAAAAAGGTGGCATCCGTCCAGCAAAGGACTGGAAGTTTCTTGTATCATTAGACAATGGGCACATCGCAATTCATCTAAAATTGCCATGTTAGTGCAGAGATGTGTGCGCGCCCTAGAGTTTCATGATAAAAATGGTAATTCTCCATTTACTACAAAGTTTTTAACAAAAAGAAAATCATTATTATCGGAGCCACCAAGTCCCTGAATTGGGAGGTCCCTGGGTTGCGGAAGCTCTTTACACTCTCGCACCTAGTTGATTGTTTTCCCCATTCCACTGCTTAAGATAGTTGGTGAAAGGGTTGTCCTTGCGAGTAGAGCTATGAAAATCTTTACATTCATCCTCCCATTATACTACAGATAACCCCAGATTTTGGCAGTAGGTCTCTTTAAGCTAAAGCCTAATCGAGCACCAATTTAGATCAAAAATAGAGGTGAGCTCGGGACACATAATTTTTATCAGGGAATGCAACCCGCTCAATGTCTGCTGAAGAGATGTCATTCAGTGTGGATATTTTGGCTAGAATTGATAGAAAATGCATCCGATTAAGACAGATTGGCATAGAGGCATCCAATAGACTTGACATCAATATAATATTTATTAGTCAAACAATTTGCATCCCTATTAGACTGAACAACCGGATCCAACACACTTTGGGGGGGGTTCTGATAGTAACAATACCTTGTGGTGCATTATTAACACTGACACACTCAGTTGCTATGGGCCTCATTCCGAGGCTGGCGCAAAGGGATTACAGGCACCGGTAAGAACACCGGTGCCAGTAATCCCTTTGCGCCCTATTCCGAGGTCCCTTTGCGGGTCTCGCTAAGGCCGCCTGGTTTTACCAGGCGGCCTTAGCGGGAGCCGCAAAGAGTCCAGGGAGCAAATAACGGTACCGCAAATTGTGGTACCGTTATTTGCACCTTCCCCATTTCCATTGAGCCCTATGGGGGCTCAAATGGCAATGGGAAATGGTATTTTCAATGGGGACTTACCGGTCCCGCAAAGGTCCGAATAGACAGGTAAGTCCCCATTGAATGAGAGCGGACTCAGTACTGTTATTGGAGGCAGCCACGGCTACCTCCAATCTTGGAATGAGGTCCTATGTCTTTTGTCTGATGAAGCCCCGGAGCATGGATTGTGCCTGAGCTCAAAAGATTCGGGGGAGGTACCGAGTCGCGTCTACAATGACAAGTATTTACGGCAGTGGATTTAGATATAGTAGACATGTTTACAGGTGGGATAATAAGAGAGCCTCTGCCAGAAACTGGCTCTTGGCCAATAGGAAAACACAAAGAGCCTCATTACGAGTTTGGCGGTAGCCATGGAGCTATTAGCTCCATGGCTGCCGCCAAACCGGGCTCCTTTACCGGGTTCCCTGAATGGGGACTTACCGGGCCATTCAGAGTTCAGAGGGCCTGGTAATTCCTCCCTCAGGGAACCCGGGCCCAGACCTTCCCCATTCCCATTTGAGCCCCCATAGGGTTCAATGGGAATGGGAGAGGGAGCTAACAACGGGCCGATTACGACCGGCCTGTTGTTAGCTCCCTCTTCCCCTCGCGGGACCCGGTAACGATGCCTGGTTTTTCCAGGCGTCCTTACCAGGTCCCGCGAGGGGACCTCATAATTTCAAGGAACGTGTTTAACGGGTCCGCCTCCATAGCGCCCATTAACCTGTTCCGCGAAGGTCGCAATGAGGCCCTGAAACTCCCCGCAGTTACCACCACAGGTCACACTTACTACAGGACACTGAGCACAGCTCAAAGGGTGAACTAGACCCCCTGCAGTCACCCCCCGCAGTCGCCGGCAGCGATTCAGTAATTTGGAATGGCACAATCACAGATCTCAAAATTTCACCACAGGGCCCATTTACTGCAAGACATTGAGCGCAGCTCAAAGGGAGTACTTGACCCCCGCAGTCGCCTGCATGGTTTCAGTAATTTGAAATCAAACACTCACAGATCTCAATACTTCATCCCATGGCTAATTAAGTAATATAAACTGCGCAGTTCGAAAGGTTCAACGGGTCGAAAAACAGTTTGCAGTGGGACCCCACAGTCACCAATAGGAACAGAGTTCAAGGGAACATAGTCATTTCCAGTATCACAACACTAAGCTAAGCTCCGAGCCCGTCTTAAAGAGAGTTCCAGGCTCTCAACAGTCGCCGGCAGTAAACAGAGACATAGGACCTCATTCCGAGGTTGGAAGTAAGGGGTTAACGACGCCGGTAATGGTGCCGGTGCCGTTAACCCCTTACCGCTGCATTACAAGGTCCTTTAGCAGGTCCCGCTAAGGGGGGCTGGTTTTTCCAGGCACCCTTAGAGGGAGCTGCTAAAGGACCAGCATCCTAATAACCGGCCCATTAATAATGGGCCCGTTATTAGCATGGTCCCCATTCCCATTGAGCCCTATGGGCTCTCAAATGGGAATGGGGAAGTACAGGATCCGGGTTCCTTGAATGAGGAATTACCGGGCCCTCCAAGGTTGGAATAGCCCGGTAATACCCAATTCAGAGAACCCGGACCCGGTATGCGGTAAAGGGGTAGCCATGGTGCTAACAGCACCATGGCTACCTCCAACCTCGGAATGAGGCCCATAGTGGTTTAGGATCAGGTAATATGGGCTGGTCCCGCTGAGTAAAACAATCCTGATTCCGGGCTGATAGTATGGTATGAATCCCAGGTTTGCTGGATTGAAAGATCAGTTTCTTTTTAATGGAGATAGTTAACCACTAAACAGGTGGTATCCAAATAAGTAAAAGAATACTTTCAAAATAAAATGTATCACAGAACAGAGACTAGGCTTTCTGAAATTGCCATATTTGCTCGAGTGGACAAATTCGACTTTCTAACCAATACGCTGCCGTGACACAGATGTTAAATAAAAAGAAGCAACATAGTCTGATGATAAATGTACCTGAGCAATTGAGTGTAATAAAGTCATGCGGGTAACGTTCCATGTGATACACTCAATCTGATCCGTTTGAAAGTGTTCAGTTCTCAAAGGAAACACTCATGCAGCACTCTGCTGCGCTTCGCTGTAGGGATGAGTTTTGTGGAAAACGGTCTGCCTCCTTGGAATAAGCACCGTAGAAAGACTTCAGCCAGGAGATAATGTTACCACAGTAAACACTCATGCAGCACTTTTCTGCGCTTCACTGTAGGGATGGGTTTTGTGGACAAAGGAACGCCTCCTTGGGATAGGCACCATAGAAAGACTTCAGCGAGGAGATAATGTTACCACAGTAAACACTCATGCAGCACTCCCTCTCAATCTTGGCATGTTCTCCTCCTTTGTTCTGCAGTACAACATGATCTTTCTGACTCAGATGATGTACCATAGATCAGGCACATATATCTTTGCAATCCCACAGGTGTGGGCACTGTGGTTATTGGCCCTGACTCTTTCCTCAGTTTATACTGGTGATATACTACTTACATTTGTAACTTGGAGAAGACAGTCTCCCTTTTTAGGTCTGCCATCAGGTCATCTGTCATGGTAGTGGTTACTTTTTCCCAGTAGATTATCTGGATGGGCAGCAGCATATGCATGAAAATTCCAATCTGTCTGGGATGCTTGGCTCTCCTTGTGGAGACAATTGGCAGCTCCCATGGCATGGGGACCTGCATTTGTGTGATGATTCAGCCACCAACTCCTTCTCCACCTTAGCACACATGTGAAAGGGCACTCTGTGGTGTCTTTGGCCAATTGGTTGAATGGTCTTCTCAGTGTGGAGCTTGATGGGGCCATTCATTATGCAGGGGATGCTGGTGAACATGCTTTAAAACTCATTAAGAAGGTGAACCACGATGCAGGGTTGATATTGAAGTTGCCCCCCTAATGAGGTACATATGTTGCACTGATTTGAAGCATGGATTTGAAGCAGAGCAACATGTCTCTTCCATTCTTGACTACGAATGTGAATACCTTGATATTTCTGATTCAGAGCATTAGCGTTACGGTCAGTTCAAAAATTATTCCAAGATAGGACATTGGCAGAAGTTCCTGTAATAAAGAGAGCCAATGTCATTACATAATGGTGCTATACTAGGGAGGGGAGGTACATGCATGTCCTGTTGTTGGCATTGTCAACTCTGTAGATGTAGAATGCTTCTTCATGCCTGGACGACTCTTGGACTTCAGAGCAGCCACAGGTTTGTAATAATATCATACCATTTAAATGGAGCATTGCCTGTACTAGTCCTCCAGGATTTTTACAAAGACCAACATAAACTAGCAAAATGGTAGGGTATCAAAGTGACAGCAGGTGTGGCTTTGTGCAGGGCATCTGGTTATCAGTTATGTTGTATCACCTCAAGCATATAGTTTGTTGCTCTATTTCCTCAACTCCTAAAGTGAAGAAAGGACCTTCATGCCACATCACTTAACATAGTAGTCATTTTCATTGTGCAGCTAGTTCAATGCTCTTTTCATGGTATCCACTGTGATATGCTAAGGATTTAAGCTCTGTTTCTCCCCATGACTCATTGCATCTTCATGAGAGCATCCTATCTCATACACCTCCTACTTTGGAGGCTCTGGTTGCCCTGCTAGAGTACAACAGAGACTGCCTGGTGGTCTGGCAGGGATGCCAAGATATCAATGGAGATAGCCTCCCGGGCAATCTTGAGGCTTGAATCATTATCCTCCCATGGTGCAACCGAAGTCTCCCTCTACCAGAGAACAACTGGAAGTCAAGTACTGCGGGCTGGTGTGCAAGCATTGGCATGCCTATGCACAACATCCCAGATTCAAGACCTTATGTCAAATGCATGAAAGAAAAGATGCAATCGTGGAGAAGGCAGCGCCTTGGCAATACTTACAGTTGAGAAGAGAACCTGCATATGGTTCTACTTTCTTTGTTTCCTTTGTGGACAACCATTGGCCGAGGGGGCATTGACTCTCTCTTTTGTTGACTTTCTGACCCAAACTTGGTACTGTGTGGAACACACTACTCCGAGGCAGTGACTCTACACCCAAAGATCAATGCAGACCTGTGTGAAAGTAGGGAACCAGCAAGCCCCAGCTGACTCATACTTGTGAGGAAACAAAGGTACAACTAACCCTACAAATCCTATGAAGAAAGGAGCAAGAGACAATGCCAGTGATTCATTAGTGGTTAGACCAATCTACTAGAATGGACAACAGAACCCGCCCAAGATAAGCATGAGGGGTCGGGTTGGGAGAGTGTGAGGTTTCTCGATAAGGAACCTTGCTTTACCTGTCCCTCGGGTCCTGCAATGCTTTGCATCCTTGTGGGTCACCAGAGGAACACATGCTTGGCACCGAGGGGTTCTACAGCAGAGATGCTAAGCATGTGTGCATCCGAAGACCCTCAGGGCTACAAAAAAGTGTGGGGCCTGTTAGTAGCTACAATAAGGGGGCGAGATGGCCAGGGGTATTGATGTGGGCTTCTCAATGCCTCCCGAGCACATCTTGCAAACTGACAGGTGAGCCTAGAAGGTGATTGTCAGTTTGTGGGTGGGTGACATCGCTCTAATCCTTAGAAGATAGTTCTGGGGTTGCAGAAGTATTTGTTTTCTTAGGCAGATTCATGTGCACCCTTACACAATGCATGTGAATGGTGTCTTCCACATCTAGTAAATAGCGGTGTGTTGTCAGGAACATCACTTGGCATGTAATCTGTCAAGTGACTCAATCAGAGTCTGTTGTGCGAAGCAGATTTTGAACACCTCAAAGTTGAGGTATTGCTAAAGGTGAACGTGCGCAGTGAGAAAGAGTTTTTGGCGTATCATATTCTTGCTTACACCTGATGTTCATCAGAGACAACAGTAGGCCATGCATGTCTTTGCCTACAAGAGAAAGATGCATGGACTGCCTTTTACCCTAGTCCTTTTGTCTAGTCATACTACCACATTTTTAAGCACGACTCCACCAATATTCCACCTTCCTGGACATTGGAAAGTTTTGTCGCTGTGGAAGGCTTGATGTGACACAAGATAGTTCAAGAGCTAGATCTGGAATATATATGATGGCTTGCAGAAAGTACGGTTTCAGAGATATTATAGTGTGACCCATATTTGGAGCCCTTACATAGGCTTTGTTATGAGTTATTTTTTAACATTCATTGTGCAACCCCAGGGCAGGACACAGGTACAGGCGAGGTGTTGCTGACTTTGTCACTTACCTCAGTCTCCTGTTTATACTCAAACCGGAAGAGTGACCCGTTTTACTTTGCAGTACTAGACTTGGGGCCTGATGTTCGAAAGGGTTTTTCATCGTAAAACGCTTCATAAATCAAACCCTTGCCGTTTTACGCTTCCCGTTATAAAATTAAGCAAGTTCTCGGGCGGCTGAAGTAATTGTACCTTACCTTACATCATCAGAAATTGGTACATAGAACTTCAGACACTTTTTAAAATAGCTGCATCCTTTCACACATTTTCCTCATCTACAATCGTGCTCACCTAATTCCAAGCCTGGTTAATGCTTTAGTTTTATTCATTGTTGATAGTTTTAATGTATTGGTCTGTAAACTGGTTATCTCCTTTCTTAAGATATTATTTTGTGCTGCATTTCTGTGCCACAGGTACCTTCCAGCAGAAAGTTACTTGAGTGCATTACCCATTCATATTTCTCCCACATTCACAGGTGATATCTCTCATGATGAGACAGATCTGTTCTCACATCTCCATGGTGAGACGTACCCATCACCACATATACTTTCCGACAGGCTAAGTGGTCATAAACCACATCAAAGGCAAGTTCTACACCAATGCAGGGTTCCGCAATGTGGTTAGGGAAGTGGACCGTACATGTGTGGCCCTTGTAACACCCAAGGCAAGAGAGCAGGTCTTCTCTAACAGACATAAGCAACACTCCATACATGTGCAAATTGTCTTGTTCTTTACCCACAAGTGTGCCAGATTTCCCAGCTCCATCCATGACTCTGTGATCCTGAATCAAAGCAACGTGCTATGCATTACGGAGGGATTGCAGCTATGCAGGGCATGGCTGCTGGCTAAGTACAATAATCCCCACACCTTCAGAAATACCTGCCAGCACACCTCTACACCACATGCAACCCAAATCCAACAGCTGTGCACACATCACACACACATGCCTCTTTCTAAGTATGTTGAAAACATTTAAATGAGCTCGATGTTGTTTTAGGAGGGCCTGAATGATGGAAGTCATTCCTGCTTGGGACAGGGTGGCTGGGGTGGGAACAATTGAAGGCTAGGCATACAGACCCCACTGAGTCCCTCACAGTGGGTCATTGCCGCCTCCTTACAAAGGACATCACAGATGGGTTAACATCAGAGAAGGAGATTAAAGGGACCATGCAACAACATTTCACAAGGAGAGACGGCTGTGGGAAGATGAAGGGTACCATTAATCCCATGTGTGAAATTGTGACAGAAGCAGCTGGTAAGAGTGCCAGAGGGTTGGGCCAAGTTGAGCACCAACCAAACATGACCACACAACTTAGACAGTGGGTGGAGTGAGGTTAGGCATCAAAGTACATGCAAAAGTCTGCACTGATAATGTGGAAAACATGGAGGATCCTACTTGCAGGGTCAGCCCTGGCTTTTTGGGGGGATCCAGACAGACCAGGGAGACTAAATGTGCGCAATATGAGTACCTAAAGTAGTGTGGATAAAAGCCAACATATTAATGGAGCAAAGGGCAGAGTCACTATAAGAACAGATAAGATGGAGAGCCATGCAGAGCATCTCCCTAATGAGGGAGTGAATGGAAAGGCGAAGGAAGTCATTCCAGGAATGCTATTTAAACATGCATTGGAGAAAAACGCATATCAAGATGCTGGGCAGCTAGGAGTCCACACAGAGGTAGTAGATGATTATCAGGGACAGAGTGTATGGGGATGGGGTAGCAAGGAAAGGATGCATAGGACTGAAGGCCGACAGACCAGCCAAAGTAGGGACATGGTAGATAACTGGCAGAAAGCATGATTGAGAACTATGGTGGCATGTGCATGTGACCATGAGACACAGCACATGTATATTATGTTGAAATGCACAATGCAGTGAGAGGTTGATGATTTGTTTATTTAAACGTATAAAGCGCACTTGCATCCCAGAGGCATTGAGGTGCTGTTACTGGTAAGTGACTTGGTGACATAATACATACCTTGCTACTGGTTACATTCAGTGTAGCACTTAAGGTGAGACAATACATTATGTTCATGGAGTTACATGAGTAGGTGTGGATATAGTTACTGGATTGCAAGCGGTGACCACCCTGTCAAATGGGTGTAGGAATGTTAAAAAAAAAAGCATGGGGGGTCATTCCGAGTTTAGAGGCAGCCATGGTTCTATTAGCACCATGGCTGCCTCCAAACCCAGGTCCGGGTCCGGGTAGACGGAAAGGGGACTTACCGGGACATTCCGACCTATGCGGACCCGGTAAGTCCCCATTTCGTAAACCATTCCCCATTCCCATTTGAGCCCCCATAGGGCTCAATGGGAATGGGGAAGGAGCTAATAACGGGCCTGCAGATAGCGGGCCCGTTATTAGCTCCATGGTCCCTTAACGGGTCCCGCTAAGGGCGGCTGGTTAGACCAGCCGTTCCTGGTGGGACCTGCTAAGGGACCTCGGAATGTGGCGGTAGGGGATTAATGGCCCCGGCATCCTTACCACTGCCGTTAACCCTCTACCGCCAAGATCGGAATAACTCCATGGTCTTGATGGCTTTACGGAAGGCTAGATGGGGTGTTATTGCTCTAATGTGGGGTGGAAGCAAGTTCCATTGGAAGGCGGCAATCAAGGGGAAGCCGGAGCCTCCGGTGCATGTCCTCAAGACCTTGGGCCCTGTGATTCGGTTGATGTAAGGGGTTCTAGTGGGTTTTTCCATGTGAGGTCTTGTGATTCTTTGTGAGAGGTACGGGGGTCTAGTTGTGTAGGCATTTGTGTGTGAGGGCCAACGTTTTGAAGATGACCCTTTCTTTGATGGGGAGCCTGTGGGCTTGTTTTCTGGCAGCTCTTATGATGACCTTGGAGAAGGCCTGGGACGGAAATGTAGACCTGTGTACCAAAATGGACTACCTGAATAAAGCCACCTTCACTGCAGATCTCTTACACTTCCCTGTTTCGCAAGTCCCCAGGACACCTTGGGTGCAGGCTAAATGTACATGGCATGTGACTTGGCAAGCCAATCTTGATGCCACGTGGGCTGCTACGTCTCCAAAACAGCAGGCAGGTGATTACTTAGAAACATCAGAGGAAGAGGACATATTGGTGCAGTTATGTTGAGATGATTGGGAGCAACTTCTCCTAGAGAGGTTGGGAGAAGTGCTGGGTCAGGTGATGTCACCACTCTGCCATGGGGCACAAGACTTGCAATCCAGGTACCATTGTTTGCACACTGAGGGGCCTATTTTGGATTGGGTGGTGCAGGTAATGGAGGCTTAAACGCAGTATGACTTGTTATTATGTATCTATTTCTCGATTTGCCCGGTCGGTTCAAAATGAGGCCCTGAACTGAACTGAAGAGTAAACGTGATTTTGCAAAGTCTTACTCTTTAGTTTTGCAAATATTTATAATTGCATTCAGGAGATCCAACATCACATAGTGCCAAGATTGGCATTACCTTGCATGCAATTTGCATATTTAAAAATGAGCACCCATAAGTTACTCTACCTCGTCAACATCAATTAAGTCAGCAGTAGAGGTCACACAATGAAACACGAAAAGATAATTCCAAGGCCTGGATATCAAGCAACAGCTGTGAGACTTTTTTTCTTGTTGTGCAACAAGGGGTTCCTAAATACTGCTTCTAACCACGTGTCCTCCTTCCACTACTGCAGAAAAGGGCCACATGCAGGTCGCATGTTCACATCCACAGAAAGGCCTGGCCAACACACATGTCTTCATGGGATAATACTGTCAATTTGCAGAGTTAAGAAATGTCATGGCGGGGGAGTGGCTAAGAGCTGATGGAGAGGGACGCATGATCCACTGGTCCCATCTCGGTGAATTCAACTTATTTCAATTTAGTGCCTCTTATGCATTGAAAACGGTAACAAAACCACTCACCTGGTGTGTCGTGGATGTAGATACATTAGCAGCGCCACCGAAGCCCGTAAAAACCGTGTCTTGTCCAAGACTTTACTTCAACTATGCACCTCCTGGGGTGCAGCCTCAAGCAGGGAAGTCGCGTTGACAGTGATCGAACGTGTCTAGACAGCTGGTCGGCTGACGCATTCAACGGACTCTGACTAACGCGAGGGAACGCGTATTCCCCACAACAAAGGCTACATCATATTTAAAGGCACAAGCACCTTTTTGAGATAAAATAACATGCATTAATATAATAAATGCGCTTCTTCAGCTGAACTCTAAATATTTGAGTAAAACATTTCATTTTTCATGCGGTACACAAGCATACTGATCTCCTCAACATCATATGAAGGAAAAGGATTGCTGTTTATGCAATATCTCTTCTGCATTTTTATGGATAATTGTGACTCATGAAGGAATATCTTGCTGTGGCACCTCATACATATATCTCTAATAATAATATTTGTCAATTTAAAGGCGCTGTACTTCTACAATACAATTAACGGAAGTTTGCACTTCACTGTTATAGTTTTATATGTAATTTCACACTGAACAAGGATATGAGCTATGAAGCGGCTTATTGACCCCATGGCTAAATACTAAAAAGACATACATCCCAAAGCAGGAGAGATCCATGTGCCTTATGTTTTAGGAAGTGAGCTTCACTACATTCACCCAGCATAAGTCTGGAGCTCCGCTTATATTTAGCACAGTGATTGAAGACCTTAACATGGCCTCAAAAAAAGTATGCTTAAAAGACTTACCATCATCATCTGCTAGCAATGCCCCTAAGAGACAAAAAAGTGACTCCCCTACGCCCAAAGAAGACTTGCAGGATCCAGTAATTCAGGCCATTCTGGATGAAATCAAATCATTAAAACCATTCATGGAAGCCACTATGGCCAAATTACAATTACTGGATGACCAGTGGTCCTCTTTTGAGACAAGGATTAATGAAGATCAAAGAAGAGTCAGTAATACCGAAGATGTAGCAGGGAAAGTGATACAGCTTGAGAATGTGGTTAGGTCTCTACAGAAACAGGCAGAGAATTTAGAAAACAGAAACAGGAGGAATAATATTCGGATGGTTGGCCTTCCAGAAAATATTGAAAAAGACATTCCTGCCAAGTTCCTGTACTATATGCTCCCTCTGCTTCTGGATTTTCCAGCATCTATACAGTTGAATATTCAAAGGGCCCATCGTGTTGGACCTAATATTCCTTCTAGGAATTCACTGAGAACTCTAATATTTGCAGTGCTTGAATATACGCATGTTCTCGTCATCATGGACAAGGTGAAAGAAAAGAAAATATTCATATCTGAAGGTACAAAAATATTCTTTTCACAAGATGTGTCCAATGCTACAGCTGCAAGAAGAAAGGAGCTACTAGCATCTAGACCAGCGCTGCGGCAATTTAACGCCAGGTACGGGATCATCCACCCAGCTTCCCTAACCGTTACCCTAAATGGGAACTCTTACGCTTTTCAGAATCCAGGAGACTTACGCAGATGTATCCAAAGTCACAGGAGAGAAGTGATGGACACATCTAAACCAATATCCACCTAAAGTTAATATATGCACTACCTTATCTATTAACTTTATTACATCGCCAGGATGGGGCGGAGGATCATCCTGTCTGTATTTGGTTCTCCGCCCCTACCACACATTGAACTTTTATGTACATGGAATGGAGTGGCTGTATCCGGTTAGCCACTACTTGGTTATATTTTTCTTGGTTTAAATGGAAGTTGAAAAATGCCATGTTCTTTTTGTTCGTCATTCCACATGCCATGTTCATTTTGTTCTCCTATGTTTCTCTCCCTTATATGTTTCATACTATAAACGCCCTATTGCTAGCTATAAATTTGTATATACTGCTGTGACCACCATCCATGACACTTAATATTGCCACATGGAATGTCAAAGGTCTACACAATCCCATTAAGCGGCAGAAAATCCTATCCTACCTAAATAGGTCTACACCTTCAATAGCATGTCTACAGGAATCCCACCTTTTGCAGACAGAAGCTAATACATTGAAACGTTTGTGGGTAGGCCATGTGCTGTCGAGTGCAGCTGACGGGAAGAAGAATGGGGTCATTATTCTCATCAACAAACACCTCCATTGTAAAGTGTTATCCACATAAACTGATAATATAGGAAGATGGATATTAGTTAAACTCCTTATTTTCTCCACAGAATATTCCATCTTAAATGATTATGGTCCCACAAATTCATAGCCTACATTTCGGAAACAGAACTCTAAAATTCCACTTGAATAACCTCTTTGTGGTGACTGCAACAAAGTCCTTGATCCTCTTCTAGACAAAAAGTCGAATGCACGATTTAAATCTACTAAATGTCATATACAATTCCACAACGTTGTTTCGGAATTGGGCCTCATTGACTCTTGGCAGATTACCCATTCATCAAATCTAGACTATACTTTTTATTCACCTCCCCATAACTCCTTTTTGAGAATTGATTATGTCTTTATATCTAAATCATTAGCCAATCATGTGTTAGAGGCCACAATAGACAGTATCTTACTATATGATCATGCCTCTGTTCATGTTAAACTGTCTAGTTCACAGAATGCTCATTCTAATAATAGATGGAGGTTCAACCCTGAACTCTTGAAAGATAAATAAATTGTGATATTTATTCATCAACAACATACTCACTTTTTCGATGATAATTCCTCAGTTGACACTTCAGTACACAATAATTGGGACTGCTATAAAGCAGTATTAAGGGGCCACATTATATCATTTTCCACTGCCAAGAAGAAAAAACTTAAAAAGTTGGCCGAAGATATTCTTCAACTCATAAACAATATACAATCAGATTATATTCGAACGAATGCAGCTCTTCTTCTTCAGAATATTATTAAGCTAAGGATACATTATAACAACTTAGCAACTGAATATTCATGCTCCAATTTCTTGAAATAAAAATCCAAGATCTATCAGTTCTCAAATAAAACAGGGAAAGCTCTAGCATCTTAAGACTAAAAAAGACAAAACAAAAGTTACTGTTATCACTGATCAGGATGCCAAAGAGTCATGAAAGATAAAGACATTCGCAAGGTGTTTTCAAAGTTCTATCAGAAAATTATATTCTTCAGATACAGCACGCAATAATACCAATGCTACAGACTTCCTTGAACATATACATCGTAATTCTTACAAAAATCCTAACTTACAATCTTTAGTCTCCCCCATATCATCTATTGAAGTACATAAAGCCATTAATGATTTTAAGAAAAGTAAAGCCCCGGGCCCAGATGGTTTCTCAATTGATTATTTTGCCAGTTTCAAAGATATATTAGTCCCTAAACTTAATGAACTCTTCACCTCATTCATTGCACAAGAGAAAGCTGTAGGATCCTTCTCCAAAGCAATGCTAATTGTATTCCCCAAGCCCAATAAAGACCCTGAACTGGTTCAAAACTATATACCCATCTCTTTAATTAATGCTGACTGTAAGATCTTTGCTAAACTTCTTTTCAATAAACGTATCCCTATCTTCCACATTTCATTAAAAATGATCTGGTAGGATATGTTAAAAGCAGGTCATCCTCAGCTAACACCAGGCTATTTTTGAATATTCTTAAGGTTACCCATTGTTAAGCAGAATCACATGCAGTACCTTTTGGGAACACCACCCATAATTAAGACTACAAGTGACAGTACAAATTCACCTTTGGGACAAGCCTGTACTACACAGTAAAGTGGTAGCAATGGCTGAGCAGCCAGACTTATCTCAAGAGGAAAGTGAGCAGTATCAATAGTTACACAAAGGATAGCAATTACTATGGTTCAAACAAACACTGACTCAAGGTTTCTGAGTAAAAGAATATACATTTATTTACACATCAGTTGTGAATAGCAGAAGAAAAATCACACTCTTAATACACTAGACACCACCCAATAGATTCTGGACAAGTTAAGCTCAAAATGAGGTGTGAGCAAAATGGCACTCAAGCAATTTAAAAGGGAGGGGAAGACAAGGTTAGACAAAAGTTGAGCAGCACAAACAAGTAAGTAAGCAGGGCAATCTAGAAAAATCAACTACGGTGAGGAAATCAAATCAAGAGGCTGGGTCAAAGTCAATGGACCAAAGTCTTTGCAGAAGATCACACAGTTCAGAGTAATTCGCAGTTAAGTCTTTGCCAAGAGTTCAGAACGAAGTTGGTTGGAAGAAAAGTTACTTTAAAGAATAGAGAAGGACAAGCCCTTGGATTGGCGAAAGATTTCAAACACTTTCACCATGGTCGGACGGAACGAACAACCGGGTTTGAACAGTACCTTAAATGAAGAAGAAGGCTGTGGCTGAGGCAGAAGTTCCTGGCAGGTCCTGCAGGCTCACGATTCCTGAAGTGACTGTCAGACTGACACGAAGTAGGAAGACTGGAGGGTTCTGCACTGCCCAGGGAAGAAACCAGCACCAGAGCAAAGCAACGGATAAAAGGTGTGCTCCTTAAAACCGAAGCAGGGTCTGGTCCTCCTGGCTATCTGGTTCACTGTAGCTGTGAACAGCTAATTCGACCAGAGGAGGGAGGCCTGGCTTGCAGTTTGGTGAACTGGTTGGTCCCATCAGCTCAAGGGGAGAAGATTTCTTACAGATCTTCCCTGTCGTCGAAGTTTGGAGATTCGGACCCGCAGCAGGGCTTCACCGAGACGTTCAGTTGTGGTAGAGATCCTCTTCTGTCAGCTTCTCTTCGGTTCTCTCAATCCAGTGGTGACTCTGCCTTCTCAGTCTCAGAGACCTGCTTTTTATGCAGTTTTCCCACATTCACACAGCCTGGCTGTCAATCACACAGCAGGGTGGCTGTCCCAGTGGGACAGTCACCACAGCCAATCATACAGAGTGTGACATGGGTCTCCAAGGACACCCTGTGCAGGGAGTCTCAAGCCCCTCCCTCAGATCCTGTCCCCCTCAGACATTCAGGCACCTAAGGAGGGCTTCTGTGCAGACTGCCAAAGGACGGCGAAAAAAGGAACCAAACCTGTTTTGGCACACAGAGTAAAACACGAGAAAGACCTTTACAAAAAGAAATAGCGAATAAACCTAGCCGGAATTAAATAAAAGTAAATGGGGTCCAGCGAATTTCAGTATGAGGCTACTAACTTAGCCTAAAACAGTACCAACGCTATTTAAATAGACCGCGGTAGGAAAAATAGGGTAGATACCACTGCCACCAGCTAAATCTTAAAGAAAAGAGAATGAAAAAATTTTCAATGAGAAACAGACAAAAGGGGATAACTATTAACCCTTTCCAGAACTCTATGTAAGATAGTTTGTACTGGGGCTGTGAATTTAAAAAGACTAATAAAGACAATGGCAACTTTACATGTTCTGGGAGACAGTACTCAGTCCCAGAAAATGGAGTTTAAAGTGGGAAGTCTGAAAAAGACAACCCTGTGTCACTGCACTGAAGGTGCTGTGTAACACACAGTAAAAAGATGATGCCTATGGAATAGGTGAAACTCCACAGTCTATGAACATAAAAATGTTAAACACACACAGCAAAACACATTTAAGAGTGGGAAAAAAGGCTCACACTCTTACCAGGTGAAAAAAATAAATCCTAGAAATCCAGCAAAGCTGCTGAGGGACTCAGTAGGTAAGGGAAATTAGCCATTCTGGAGAATTCTCCCTAACACTTACCACCCCCCCGCCACCCCCCCAGACTAAGTGACAGGAGGATTTAATCCACTCCTGGATGAATCTCTTCACTCTTGTCGGTTATAAACATCATAGAGAGACCATCAGCATTTTGGTGGTGACATCCTGACCTGTGCTCAATGGTGAAATCAAACCCTTGCAGGCGGATTGACCATCTTAGAAGTTTTGGGATCTCCCCTTTCATTTGCATTAGGGGTTGGTGGTCTGTCTGAATCACAAAATTAGATCCATACAAGTATGGTCTAAACTTCTTCAGAGGCCACACAATGGCAAAACACTCACGCTCTATGGTTGTCCACCTTTTTTCTGGTTCCTTCAGTTTCCTACTGATGAAGCAAATGGGGTGCTCCCTACCTTTCTCATCCAGTTGACTAAGGACTGCACCTATACATGTATTGGATGCATCTGTCTGCACAATGAAGGGTTGATGGTAATCAGGAGCTCTTAGGACTGGAGCTTGACAAAGGGATTTCTTCAGGTTTTCAAAGGCTTGAGTGCACTCCTCATTCCATCTAACCTTTTCAGGGAATTTTGGAGAGGAGATTACATTCAAAGGAGAGCTATGGACCCATAGTTCTCAATGAAATTCCTGTAGTACTCAGTGAGACCTAGGAAGACTCTCACATGGGTTTGAGTAGTAGGGGTGGCCCAGTTTTGTACAGCTTGTACTTTGCTAGGCAATGGCCTTATTTCACCTCGTCCTACCTCATGACCAAGGTAGACCACTTTGCTCTGACCAATTTGACATTTGCTTGCCTTTATGGTCAGATGGGCCTACTCAGGAGCCTGCAAAACATATCCTAAGTGATCAACATGTTCTTTCCAAGTAGGGCTGAACACTGCAATGTCATCCAAGTATGCCATGCAGAAGTCCTCCACCCCATTCAGAACTTGATTGACCATCCTTTGGAATGTAGCAGGTGCATTCTTTAATCCAAAAGGCATGACCTTAAACTGGTAGAGGCCTGCTGGGGTTGAGAATGCAGTTTTCTCCTTGGCATGGTCTGTCAGGGCTAGTAGCCAATAGCCTGACGTTGGGTCAATGAGGTACTTGGCTGCACCAAGTTTATCCACCAGTTCATCTGTTCTTGGCAGAGGATGGGCATCAGTCTTAGTGACTGCATTTAGAGCTCTATAGTCCACATAGAATCTCAACTCCTTGGATCCTGCCTTTGGCACTAGAAAAACTGGACTAGACCATGGACTTGTAGAGGGCTCTATAACCCCGAGATCAAGCATCTTGTTGACCTCTCCTTTGATGTGGGATCTCACATGTTCTGACATTCTGTAACCTCTGCCTTTCACAGGTAAACAGTCACCAGTGAGATAATCATGCTGGCCCAAAGGGGTCATATCTGTTGAATGCGAAAACAGGGAGGCAAACTGATTCAACAAAAACATGCACTCATCCTGCTGTTCAGATGTCAGACTAGAAGAGAGATTAACTCCTTCTATGTTCTCAAACAAACGTTGGCCTCTGAGTAGGTCAGGTAGAGGTTCCCTCTCCTCCTCCTCTGAAGCTAGAAGCAAAGATCTCACTTCTGGTCTCGAGACATATGCCTTCAAACAGTTGGTGTGAAAGACTCTGGGAGCCACCTTAGGTCTGCCTAAATCCACCAGATAGTTCACCTCTCCAAGTTTTCCCACAGCCTTGAATGGTCCTATCCATTTGTCCTGCAAGGCCCTCTGCCTTCTTGGAACCATAACTAGTACAAGCTGGTCTTGAGTAAACTCAACCATGCTGGCCTTCTGTTCATGCCAATGTTTGACCAGAGCCTGACCTGCTTTTAAATTATCACTAGCTTCTGCCATCATGTGTGACATTCTCCTCCGGAGACCTATCACATAGTCAGTCACTCTGAAAGGCTTGGGGGAAGGAGCACTCTCCAACCCCTCCTTAATCAGGGCCAATGGACCTCTGACTGGATGGCCCTAGCGAAGTTCAAAGGGACTGTAACCAACTCACTCCTGAGGGACTTCTCTATAAGCAAAGAGAAGGCATGGCAGTAGAAGGCTGCACTTTCTTTTAAGGGGTTCCTCTAAAGCACCTAGCATGCCCTTCATAGTACAATTAAACCTCTCTACCAGTCCATTCGTCTGTGAATGGTAGGATGTAGAGAACTTGTAAGTGACACCACAGTTTTTCCACATGGCTTGCATGTAGTGGGACATAAAATTGGATCCCCTGTCGGATATCCCTTCCTTAGGAAACCCTACTCTGGTAAAAATACCAAGTAGAGCCTTAGCCACAGCCTGAGACGTAACAGTCCTCATAGGTATTGCTTCAGGGTACCTAGGAACATGGTTTACTACAACCAGGATAAACCTGTTCCCTGAAGATATGGGAGGGTAAAGGGGACCAACAGTGTTGATGCCCCCCCTCTCAAAAGGAACTCCCACCACTGGGAGAGGCACCAGGGATGCCACATACTTGGCTCCACTCTTGCCAGAAGTTTGGCAATTGTGACAGCTCCTACAGATTTTGTCAACTTTTGAACCCATTTTAGGCCATTTGAAGCATAAAGAGAGCCTTTCCTTGGTCTTTTTGAAACTCAAATGACCAGCCAAAGGTATCTCATGAGCCAACTGTAGGAAATAGAGTCTGTTTGCTAGGGGCACTACAGGTTTTTTGCAGTCCCCAGGGATAGACTCAGTCGGTTCACTGTAGAAGAGGCCATCTTCCCAGTGCAACCTGTGCTTCCCAGGCTGTTGCCCATCGAGTTGAGAAGCTGCCTGTAGGTGAAGACCTTCAAGAGTAGGACATACTCTATGTCTTCTGCTGAAGTCTGCCCTCTTGGGTGCACCTTGTGCCAGTAAAGACTGCAGCTCAGGATTGTCAACAGGGTCTAGATCTCCGACTAAAACAATGTCTTCTTCCAGATCTGACTCTTCAGAAACTGTATCAACCACAAAGGGTTGTACCTCACACTCTGCCTCAGCAGGTGGATGAGTCACGGGTGTGACTTTGGACAATCTTGGGGATGTCCTTGTTGGTAGCACAGGTTTACTATCTGTCTTTTTCCTGGAGGTCTTGGGTTTCCCCTTTGCCTCTTTCTTTCCAGAAATAGCAGTGAGCAACTCCTGTGGAGTGGGAGTGATAGTTTCTTCTACCAACTCCTCTGGAGAGCCTCTTAAGGTCCTCTCCCTTGCAGGACTAATGAGCTCCTGTTTCCTTTTACTGGGAGGCCTTGGGGTACTAGACACAACTCCAAGAGTTTTCAGGTCTTTACCCAACAGGACCCTCACAGGCACTTCACTCTGCTACTAACAGGTATTTTGACAGTCATATCATTACACTGGATGGGAGCTGGTAACTGGGTAAGCATTTACACAGGGCCTCCAGCTAACTTGGTTAGGCGTTTGGGTGCCTTAGCAATATTCTCCACCTTGAAAAATGATTCGTCAACCACAGTTATGCTGGCTCCAGTGTCTCTGATGGCAGGAGTTTCCTGGTCATTCACAAGAAAACTATCTTTATAATACTCTTTAATATTATCTGGGATGGAATTATAGACATCTAAATTCTGTTGTTCCCACAAACCCAGGGACACTAAAGAAACACTAGCTGAGACTCTCATGGGTTCATCAGCCATTAGGGGAACGTTTCCACTTGCCATAGGTACTTCTTTCTCTTGGAAGAAGGCAAAGGAGACAATGTGGACCCCTGAAGGTTTACCCTTAAATCTGGGATCCCCTTTCACATGGTCAGTTGACCCACAAACATAACATTTCCCAAATGTTTTGATGAATGGGGGCTTGTTCTGACAGCCATCTGGTTTGGGTCCAGTTGGGGTACTAGCTTGATTTGGTTTCCCTTGTGGTTTACCCTTATGTTGCTGTTTGGGCCCTCTTTTGGATTGGAGGCATTAGAATTCTCCGTGTTATCTTTCTTTGGCAGCTTTCCCTCATCCTTCTTCTGAGTTGCCCCAGAATCCTTGTGAGTAGCCCTGTTGGCAACCCACAAGTCAGCAGCCTTAGCTAACTTCTTTGGATCTATCTCCTTAGAATCAGCCAAGTGCTGTCCGAGCTCAGGAGAGCAGGCATCCTAAATTGACTCCAACATAACAAGATTTCTCATACCTTCATAAGTGTTTGCTCTGTAACTCTTAACCCAACCATCTAAGTTTTTCAAACATCCACATACCCAGGTAGCCCAAGGGGTACCATCATGCTATTTGAGGGTCCTAAACCTCTTAAGGTACTGGGAAGGGGTCTTCCCAAATCTAGCAATTGAAGCTAGTATCACACACTCATAATCCATCCTATCTACCTCCCCCAACTCCATCACAACATCAGATGCAACAGTGGGTAGCCTAGAGAAGAGCCAAGGAAGCAACTGATTCCCTGTAATGTCTTGAATCCCATGGTTATATTCAAACATTGCCAACCAATCCAAAATATCAAGCTTAGCCTCATATATACTAACAACATCTTTAGGCATACGGGATCTCTTAGGACTGGAAGACCTAGAAGACTCTGGGAGGGAAGCATTTTCCAAAGACAACTTTTTCATTTCTAAGGCATGATTCAACTCCATTTCTCTGAGCTTAAGTTTGTGATGCTTTTGTTCAGTTTGAGCATGTATATGTTTAAATTCCAATTCAAGCCTCATCTTTTCTAGAGCAATTAATTCAGGACTGAGTGTAGGACCTGTAGGGGTCCCAGTGGACAAAAGTCGAGGTTGCTGAGCAGGGAGAGGAGCAGTGAAGCATACATAGTGAGACACATCTGCCTCATCTAACTCATCAATAACAGACATTATCATCCTCATCATTTTCCACATTTGCTGAGGGTTAGGTATTTCAGACCCACCTTCCAGACTTTGTTTCTCTAACAACCTTTCAATCAATTATGACTTTTTGCCTTTAACAGAGAGATTCCTATCTCTACACAGATTTTTCAGATAATCCCCAATGTAACTAAGGATGGTCTCCTGACTGTAGTTTTCCATATCAGGCATGATTAATATTGTTTTTTAGTGATGTTTAGCCTTGTGGTTAGTTGATCCAAGGTAATAGCGCCACTCTAAGTGGAATCAATATACTTGATCCTCACCGTTGTACACCAGTGTTAGGCAGAATCATATGCAGTACCCTTTGGGAACACCACACATAATTAAGACTACAAGTGACAGTACAAATTCACCTTTGGTACAAGCCTGTACTACACAGTAAAGTGGTAGCGATGGCTGAGCAGCCAGACTTATCTCAAGAGTAAAGTGAGCAGTATCAATAGTTACACAAAGGACAGCAATTACTATGGTTCAAACAAACACTGACTCAAGGTTTCTGAGTAAAAGAATATACATTTATCTACACATCAGTTGTGAAACAATTTACTAAGTAGAAAAATCACACTCTTAATACACTACACACCACCCAATGGATTCTGGATAAGTTAAGCTCAAAATGAAGTGTGAGCAAAATGGCACTCCAGCAATTTAAAAGGGAGGGAAAGACGAGGTTAGACAGAAGTTGAGCAGCACCAACAAATAAGTAAGCAGGGCAATCTAGAAAAGGCAACTAGGGTGAGGAAATCAAATCAAGAGGCCTTGGCCAAAGACAATGGACCAAAGTCTTTGCAGATGATCACACAGTTCAGAGTAGTTTGCGGTTAAGTCTTTGCCAAGAGTTCGGAACGAAGTTGGTCGGAAGAAATGTTACTTTAAAGAATAGAGAAGGACAAGGCCTCGGATTGGTAAAAGATTTCAAACACTTTCACCGCAGTCGGACGGAGCGAGCAACTGGGTTTGAACAGTACCTTAAATGAAGAAGAAGGCTGTAGCGGAGGCAGAGGTTCCTGGCAGGTCCTGCAGGCTCATGATTCCTGAAGCAATTGTCGGACTGACATGAAGTAGGAAGACTGGAGGGTCCTGCACTGCCCAGGGAAGAAATCAGCAGCAAAGCAAAGCAACATATAAAAGGTGCGCTCCTTAAAACCCAAGCCGGGGCCGGTCCTTCTGGCTATCCGGTTCACTGTAGCTGTGTACAGCAAGTTTGACCAGAGGAGGGAGGCCTGGCTTGCAGTTTGGTGAACTGGTTGGTCCCACCAGCTAAAGGGGAGAAGATTCCTTACAGATCTTCCCTGTCATCGAAGTTTGGAGATTTGGACCTGCAGCAGGGCTTCACCGGGAGGTTCAGTCATGGTAGAGGTCCTCTTCTGTCAGCTTCTCTTTGGTTCTCTCGATCCAGTGGCGACTCTGCCTTCTAAGTCCCAGAGACATGCTTTTTATGCAGTTTTCCCACATTCACACAGTCTGGCTGTCAATCACACAGCAGGGTGGCTGTCTCGGTGGGACAGTGACCACAGCCAATCATACAGAGTGCGACATGGGTCTCCAGGGACACCCGGTGCAGGGAGTCTCAAACCCCTCCCTCACATCCTGTCCCCCTCAGAAATTCAGGCGCCTAAGGAGGGCTTCTGTGCAGAAGCCCGCCAAAGGATGGCGAACAAAGGAACCAAATCTGCTTTGGCAGGCAGAGTAAAACACGAGAAAGATCATTACAAAAAGAAATGGTGAATTAAACTCAGCCGGAATCAAATAAAAGTAAATGGGGTCCAGCAGATTTTAGTTCGAGGCTACTAACTTAGCCTAAAACAGGACCAAGTCTATTTAACTAGACCGCAGTAGGACGAATAGGGTAGATGCCGCTGCCACCAGCCAAATCTTAAAGAAAGGGGAATGAAATGAAACAGACAAAAAGGGATAACTATTAACCCTTTCTAGAACTCTATGTAAGATAGTTTGTACTGGGTCTGTGAATTTGAAAAGACTAATAAAGTCAATGGCAACTTTACATGTTCTGAGAGACAGTAGTCAGTCCCAGAAAATGGAGTTTAAAATGGGAAGTCTGAAACAGACAACCCTGTGTCACTGCACTAAAGGTGCTGTGTAACACACAGTAAAAAGATGATTCCTATGCAGTAGGTGAAGCCCCATAGTCTATGAACACAAAAATGTTAAACACACCCAGCAAAACACATGTAAGAGTGGGAAAAAAGGCTCACACTCTTACCAGGTGAAAATAATTAATCCAAGAAATCCAGCAAAGCTGAAGGACTCAGTAGGTGAGGTAAATTAGCCATTCTGGAGAATTCTCCCTAACATCCATGACTCCCCTAATCTATATGCAGCTTTAGCCCTTGATGCAGAGAAAACTTTCAACAGAGTAGATTGTAACTACATGTTCGAAGCTCTTGCCTGGCATGGGATACCTAATTCCTTCATATCCATGATTAAAGTACTCTACTCCAATCCTACTACTTCAGTCTTTATAAACAACCCCTTAACCTCCTCCTTCCCCATTCACCCCTTCTAATCATTCTTGCTTTAGAACCCTTCCTGGAAGCAATCCGACAAGATAAATACATAGACGGAATAAATTATAAACGGGATAAAATTAAATTGGCGGCCTATACAGATGGCTTCTTACTCTTTTTGAATATATCATACAAGTGTTTAGATCGTCTGACTAGCATAATAACACAGTTCTCGCTAGCATCAGGCTATAAACGCAATACGGACAAATCAGAGATATTACCACTCAATACATATTGCGCCAAATACCACACTACAAGGCTTGGAATGAAATGGTGTCCAACGGGGATATCAAATATTTAGGTATCCACCTTGAGTCATCAGAGAAGAATATAATCAAGCATAACATAGCCAACATTTTAGTTGAAGTTAAAGAATTAACTAATTCTTGGTCCGTTCTTTTCTTATCCTGGTGGGGCAGACTTGAGGCTGTTAAAATGATTTCCCCAATTGTGCTTTATTATTTATACATGCTTTCCACCCATATTCCGGTTTCCTTTTTTAAATCATTGGATACATATATCCTCAAGTTTCTCTGGGGGAAAAAGAAACATAGGATATCATTATGTAAGTTTAAGATGCCCAGAACAGAATGAGGAGTATGTTTCCCAGACTATAAAAATTACCACTCAGCCTTTGTATTGAAACAAGTCCAGTCGTGGTTTATCCCTATATCTCCAGATATGCCTAATTGATATGCTATAGAGAAAGCAATGCTCTCCCCACACACCCTAATGGATTGCCCGTATATTAAAAATATTAATAAACATATATATAGTACGAGTATTATTGTCTCGACTAGGTACCTTCGATCATATTTATTACAGCTAACTTCAAAAAGATCTCACTTTATGTCCCACTACATTTGGTTGAACCCCCTGATAAAAACCAATAAAATAACTCTGTGCTGGAGGCCATGGCTCTCGCTCGTCATTAAATATGTGGGACAACTGTTTAATCAAGGTATTCCTCTCACCTTATGAATTTACAGCAAAATGTAATACACCATTACTCCTTTTCTGTTTCTCGAGTTAAACTAATGGATAAATTACTCTTGGCTAACTGTCCACCAACCTTGTGTGACATTATCTATGCTTTTCATTCGTCCACAACCATAATGGTCAGACTATCCATGCTCGGCCTGTTATCAGCTGCGATACCTACTTTTAGAGGGCTGAAACAGGGCTGTGTTCTGGCCTCAGCCATCTTTAATTTTTTCATTCGTGATGTGAGTGAATCCTTTGCTCAGGTATCATCTGATTCACCAAAAATGAATGGTATGGTCATCAAAGCTCTTTGGTATGCAGATGACCTGGTATTGGTTTCTAAAACGCCGCTAGGACTTCAGAGGCTATTGTCTGTGCTACATGCATATTTGAATGCTAATGAGCTAGTAATCAACGTAAACAAAACTCAAGTTGTTGTGTATGCTCCAACACCATCTAGAAGAATGCAATTTGATTGGAAAATTGACAACAGGACAGTGGATTTAGTGCCATCATATCTCTATTTAGGGCTCTTATTCGATGGCTCTCCTTCCATTGATTAGCACTCAACGATATTAGACCATAAAATCCTAACTGCCATTTCTCAAACCAAAATTATTTTATATAAATTTGGTAAATTCACAATCAGACCTGCTATCTCCTACTGGAGACAAAAAGTACTGCCTACCCTATTGTATGGGCTTGAGACTAAGAATATTATCTCCTCTACTGCTTTACACCGATTAGAGGCTAAATACTGGAGAGGTGTTTTGCATCTCCCTCAATGTGTACCTGGTCCTTGGCTAAGACACGAACTGGGCCTTACTTCCTTGAGTGCGGAGTATCATTGGAGGCTATGCGCCTTATTTCGTAAATGTCTGACTTTTGTGCGAATTGACAATATACTTACCATTCTATCATCATATATGTTAACCCCTGGAAATCTATTGTTAAAACCTGGATATCGTACATTTATAACCTCATGGCTAAAGCTGATTTGACCTTGGAAGTTCTCATTGTCAATCCCACTCGAGCAAAAGAAAAAATCTTTAGACACGATTGGATTAATACGAGAACAGAGTGCCTTTCTTATAATGATTATCAAGCACTAGTTTACAAACATAAAAAACTCAGGGGACGATTCATGGAACAAACGTGCGCCGAAAATCTTGGCGCAAGCAGGCGCAAGCATGAAAAAACAGGCGCACGCGCACGCGTACGATTCATGGAAGTCCCTGCGCGTGTTTTCCTTGGGATGTGCGCCAAAGCCGAGCGTGGCGCACATGGGCGCACACGTCATTGCAACAGCTCAAATGCTGTGCGCCACGTGCACAGGGAAAGCGCACACCATTCACGCACACACTAAAAAGGGGGCGGACACGGGGCGTAACACGCAGAATGGGGAACAACACGTGAAAAAGAAGGCGTAACTGGGGAAGTACTGCTGGGAAGTACACGGAACGCCCACACGCACGCGAACCACACGTATTCATGGAATCGAATAGGGCAAACCTCCGCACGGGCAAAGACACACACAGGCCTAAACACGTCCGCCACACGAAGGCAGGCGGTAGCGTCCCTGCACATTACAAAAGTGTGCGCAAATAAAAAGCACGCATATACAGCTATAATGAATGTCCCATACTGTGGCCCCCTAGGATAAATGACGTCCACGCAACACACAGGCACCCCATAAAAAGAAGAAAAAGAGACAAGCGCCCCCCAGTAGCCCACGTGCGTGCAAAAATGACACACATAATATGGTGTGGCAGCCAGGAGCCCAAAATAAACGTACGCGATCGACAGGCAGGCCAGTATGGCCGTAAAAAAAACGGGCACGTGACAAACACGACACCCACTGTGTGAAAAATAGCATGTGCGTGTATTTCAGGGGTGCGTGGGAAGTTTTACACGCGAAAGGGCCCTGTGCGAGTGGGGTACGTGTATTACTCGGGTTCCTGGGTAGTTTCACACGCGATTGGCCCTGTGCGAGTGGGGTACGTGTATTACTGGGGTTCGCGGGAAGTTTTGCACGCGAAAGGACCCTGTGCGAGTGGGGTACGTGCATTCCTGAGGTTCGCGGGAAGTTTTACACGCGATTGGCCCTGTGAGAGTGGGGTATGTGTATTCCTGGGGTTCGCAGGAAGTTTTACACGCGATTGGCCCTGTGCGAGTGGGGTATGTGTATTCCTGGGGTTCTCGGGAAGTTTCACACACGATTGGCCCTGTGCGAGTGGGGTACGTGTATTACTGGGGTTGCGGGAAGTTTTACACGCGATTGGCCCTGTGCAAGTGGGGTACGTGTATTACTGGGGTTCGCGGGAAGTTTTACACGCAATTGGCCCTGTGCGAGTGGGTTACGTGTATTCCTGGGGTTCGCGGGAAGTGTCACATGCGATTGGCCCTGTGCGAGTGGGTTACGTGTATTACTGGGGTTCACGGGAAGTTTCACACGCGATTGGCCCTGGGCGAGCAGGATACGACTCACCTTCTGCCTTGTGTGTAGAAGAACGCGTAGCCAACACCCACCCGCTGTGAAGTAATAGCGTGTGAACCCCAACGGCTGGAAAACACACGCCCGCACCCCACAAAAAGCACATACAGAGCAATGGAAAACCACGTGGGATCTTCAACCTGTGTTACGCGCTAAGGGCCTTTGGTCCAATGAAATCGCGTACGTGTGCTGAAGCGCTTACATGCTAAGGGCCTTTCCTCGGATTTCACACTGACGTGCACTTTTTTCATTTGCCAATTCACTCTGTATCAAGCTGGCCACGCGTACACACACGGAAGACCACGCTCCTGCCCTGAAGGCCATTTTCCTGCCCCCAGAGCCCCGAGCACGCTCCCACCAGCCATCTGCTGCTGCCTGACTGCCTGCTGCCCACGTGCCCTGCTATTTGGTGCCTGCACGTCAGCCAGGGTTCCAGTTGCTGTGTCCACCCCTGCTGGAACAGAAGACTCCCGACTGGGATACCATCGCTCCACAGCCCAGCCCCAGGACCCAGTTGCCCACCCACGCCTGCCTCGGGGGTCACCATGTCGGGGCAAACACCATCTGAGATCACTGGCGACCCCCAGCCAGAGGGGCAGAGGGCCACCTGCTTCAGTCAGAAGGAAGTTGGTGTCCTGGTGGAGCTTGTCCTGGGGCATTATGATGCCCTCTTTGGATCATCACGCGCCGACAAGGAAGAACGGGACAGGATCTGGGACGACTTTGTGGTTGCCATCAACGCGGAGGGGCTGGCAACCCGCAACATCAAGCAAGTCAAGAAGCGCTGGGAGGACTTGAGGTCCAGGACCCTCATAAAGCCCCGGCGCATCGTGGAGGGGGGCCGGGGCAGCATGAGTACCATCCAGATGAGGGTCCTGGAACGCGTACGCCCAGCGCTCCATGCCCAGATCCTTGAGTGGCAGACCCGTCTGGAGTCGAGCAGTAAGTGGCCAAGCATTGCTGTGTGAGACAGGGCATGTTGCAGTGTGCTGGTTGTCTGATACTTGCCTGTATGTGTGACATAGGTCATGTACGCATGTGTGTGTGCAGGGACATCATGGTCATGCATGTGAGACCAGTAATGTGTGAACCACATGGTTGGTGCATGTGTTGAAATGCAACATGGGGAGCCCTATGCGGAATGGACACATGAGAGCATGCCAGTCTCTGTTCCTGGACATGGGTGGGGGTGTGAGGGATGGGTGCTGCTGTCATGTACATGTATGTTGCACATGTGTGTGTGTCTGAGAAGTGTGTCTGTGACTTGGATACGCCATGGATTCATGACACATGTCTGTGATGATGTGTAGATTCACTCATGCAGTGCGGTCACCGTTGTATGCACTGTGTCTATCCACTGTGTCTGTGGTGTACAAGGCATGGTGCATGACCCTCCGGTGATGTGTGTGCATGGGATCAGTGTGAGCCAGGATGCATGTGAGTTTGAAGGCAACATTTTGATTAATAGAGGCCCTTGTACATGGATGCTGATGTTGATTGCAGGCGCCATGCCTGTTTATGCATGTGTGTTGCGTGCATTCACCCATGTGTTGTGGAGGGACAGGATGGAAGTGACGTTAGACATTGCCTCTCATGTGTTATTGTTTCCTGTCTAGGGGAATATTGTACTGTACCCTGATGCGTGTGTTCTATGTCTCCCTCTAAGCAGCGTCAAGTGAAGAATAGGGCTGAGACGGCGCTGTGGAGCCAAGCGGCGGGGATGGCTCCACTGGGCGGCTACGCAAGGCTCAGCCACGCTCCCAGGACTTGCCATCATCCGGGAGCGAGGGGGCCGGTGCCGTGTCTGCCACTACGGCTGTGGTGGAAGGGCCGGGTGAGCCCCCACAGGGGCTTGCAATGGCGGAAGACGGTACGGAGACATCCAGGTTGGTGGTCTCCACAGAGAAGGCGGAGCCCGCTACTGAGTCGCACATGGGGCCTGGTGGGGGTAGTACCACTGGTGCAAGTGGTGCAGTCCAGGGCCAGGGTCAAGAGGCAGCATAGGTCACAGCGGAGGGGCCTGTGCATGTCCCTGTCCTTGACCCTGTGACTGCACCACCATGCACCAGCAGGGAGGCCCCATCCCAGGCCTGTCTGCAGGTAGGGGAGAGTGCCATGTCATCTGCCTCTCCACTACCTGCAGACGTGGGGTCCCATGAACATATGGGCTCCGTCCTGATTGGTGTCGCGTTGCGCACACATGACATTCGTGATGACGTGCGTTCTTCCTGGGCAGAGAACGCACACCATCACGAAGAGCAGCATTGTGACGTGGCACTGTTGGGAGGGGCCGTGGTTGGTGGGTTCCTACATGTGACACGCACTCTGGCGGACCTCTCCTCCTCTGTCGAGACTATCCCTGCCAGGGTCGGGAGTCGGCGGACCAGCAGGGGTGGACACCACAACTGGAGACCAGCTGATGGAGAATGTGCAGGGATCATAGGACAGGGCACATGGACAGCAGCAGCAGCAGCAGGAGCAGGCTCTAGGTGGGATCAATGATGGCTCGGGCCATCGACATCAGGGGGGCAGGCATCGGCCAGAGGGCAGGAGGTCCCTGGAATGGATGTGTCTTCCGTGTGGCTGTGGATGGGCCAGCGCATAGATGCGGAGCGGCGGTGGGCAGAAGAGGCGCGGCTCACCATGGTCAGGGCGGAGTTCTCGATACGTCGGGCATTGAGGCGGGCAGAGTGCCATGAGTGCTTCCCTGCGAGACCTCGGGGCCAGGGCAGAGGGCCGCCTCCGGGACATCGACATGGAGATCGATGATGCCCTGGCCTGGGACACCACAGAGTGAGCCGCAGGACTTGCCCACCGCCATTGTATATAGTTAGATAGTGTTAGGTTTCCTTTCCTTTTCTTTTTTATTTTGGTTGCACTTGGACAATGCACCACGTTTTTGTATATAGTTTTTTATTAGGTAGTATTTTTGGTAGGTTTCATTTCATCAGTTGGGCTCATGGACTGTAGGGTATTTTGTGTAGATTTGGGGCCTGGCGGTATTTTCTTACCGCCGAAAAATAAATTAGCAACAATCACTCCTTGTATTCAGATTGGGTTATGTATGATAATAATACAGTGGATATGCATTATTTCAGTACACAGACATGCGTGGTTGGTATGCGTGGTTGGTATGCGTGGTTGGTGGAATTTTTGGTGAGCATAATTCCTTTGTTTTATTTGTGGCCCCAATATCCAGAACCCCTTATTTTTGTTTAGATTTTTCATGTAATCACTAGAGAGACCTCAGGCTTGCATTTCAGGAACACCACATTTTCATTTTTAGTGTGCCACCATGGGCAATTTCTCGCTGTCTTATCTACGGCAGCGAGCTATCATGTGGTATTTTTCACTAACTTATATACGGTAGTGAACTATGTCCCGGGCCTCCCTTTCTACCTCCGGCAGACTACAACACACACAGTTAGTTATAATTGCTCATACTGAATGACATTGTGCGCACAGCTGCAGCCAAATCTTATTTTTAGCTACCTTAAAAATGACAATTGCACTGTCTAAACATCTCCCCACATCATCAGCACTGTATTGGTAAATGCACAAAGGAAAGAGAAAATAAAACACACCACCCGTCTGCTTTCAGATATTTTTGTGAGAAGAGAGTGGCGGGGAACAAGAATTCAATTTGCAACATTAAACACGTGGGTAAAGCACAGGAATCTCCTTTCCTACACTGACTGAATATTTTCGCACACACTCAGCCCCCACACTTCAGCGAGATAATTACCAGGCTTATTCAGCATGTAACTTCTTTGGCTGGTCGCCTTCTGTGGGGGTTCACCCAGCAAGGACAAGCATTTGCTGTCACTCAAACTGGGACTTGTTGACTGGAAATCCCAGTCTCTGCAACCAAGTTGAATCTGCTTTAGGAATCAGGCATCCCCAGCTATCAACCCAGTCCTTCTTCGAGCTGTGTCAAGATGTCTCTCCCCTCTGCTTCTTCCTCGAGATTATACAAGAAAACTCTGGTTACCTACTACCAAAGGATCCTAACCAATAAAATTCTATCATGCCCTAACCACCCTCTGCACACAATGGCTTGGCTTATATAGTTGCAACTGTAATCAAACTGATTTCCTGCTTATTCAAGGTCTTTGCTTCCTGCAGTTACTGTAGACAGAACAACAGAGCAAAAAGAAAAAAAAAACTGAATGTGCGTTTAAATAATGACTTTCAGAGCCTGTCATTTTCCATTCATTTTGCACTGGAGAACACATTATGTTATTAATGAGTTAGCGTGTTAGTTTTTTGTTAATGAGGTTAGTTCATTAATCCTCAAATGTGTCTCCTGCAACAGAGGAATTTCAGGTAAAAATATGCTTTTAACTGTGAAAAAATTATTTGCATTTTATATGTGGAAATCGTTTTTTACTGCATAGCCTATTTTCATCTACATGTCCATAGGTTGCACTGGCAACACATAGCTTGAAGCAATTGCATTAAACCCATGCAGTGGCGCTGCATAAAAATGCTCAATAACACATGTCTTGCTGTACCACATTATATCAATGCACCAAACCCATGCAGTGGCGCTGAATTTCAAAAAAACATGCTATACATTGATCCTGTGCAGTGGTGCTGCGCTCTGTGCTCCCAAAACACGCTATACAATCCTACATATACCCTCCTTTTTTTGAGAATTTGGCTAATCCGAGACACAATTGGAAAAAATCCAACTTGCTCCTCTTTCAAAATGTAACAATCCAATACAATTAACATTCTTGTTGTGAAGATGAAAATTGAAAGTCACTGTTCAATCAATATAATATTAAAATTCATCTGAATTCATCAATTCTTATAAAATGTTCTACATTTGCCTTCCCAATAGAAGTGTCCATAGTTTAGTGTTTCATTTTTATACTTGAAGTCAATTGAAAATAATAAAATAAAACAACTAACTAAAACAAATAATTAACGTAACAGATTAAAACAATTAATTAAAATAATAAATACGTGGAACTCCATATGTCAGGAAACTTGTCTGCCTCTTTTGGTTCATTCGGGTACTCTTTCATTTTGGTACTCTTGGATCCTTTTCTATAGAAGTCATCTTTTCTTTGGCATTCCGGTTATTTTGTCTTCACCTCCACCCGGAGGCAGGCATCTTTTGGTCTTCATCCAGGGGACTCCAGGACTCCATCGTCTCCCGTGACCTCCGGTATAAATAGTTAATGTTCTAAATCAAATAGAAAAGAAACAGATTAAGTATATAGCACAATACTAACTTCACCCTTTTGCCAAAAATAAAACATTTTTTTTTTCTGAAATTAAACACAGGTTAAAAAAAAATAAGCATACATGATATTACAGTGTTTATGTGCCATTATAATAATCAACTTTTTAACTTCTCTGTCACTGCCTCCTGACTGTACCCATATAATTTATCTTTTTGTGTTCAAGGGACTTTCTGTTGTATTGTGTGCATCAGTGGGCAGTAGCCCCAGGGCTTTCTGTTTCTACATGGTCAGGCTGCCTGATCTCGTGTCTGGGATGGCATGGCTTGATCTGATTTACATGGACAAACTGCTCTATCGCTGTTTCACCTTCAGTCTTTAAAATGTTATAAACTACAGGAGAAACCCCATCTATAAATCGAAATGGCCCCTGCCAGGCTGCTAGAAATTTAGAATTTTTCTGTTTTTTTTCCAAAATGAAACTTATACACCTGATCCCCTATACTGTATTCTCTCACTGATGTTCTTTTATCATAGTATGACTTTTCACTGTCAGCAGCTCTTTCTAGATTTCTCTGCACAAAAGCAAATGCATGTTGCAAATGCTTCCTCAATTCATCAATGTACTCATGAACTGTGGATGCACTCACAAGTGTCTGCTCATGTGTTCTGTATAGTAGGTGTTGTGGTAACACCATTTTCCTACCTGTTAGGACTTCATGTGGACTAATACCTGTTGCTTTGGCAGGAGTTGATCTGATTGCCATCAAAACCAACGGTAAACGTAAATCCCAGCTGGAACCTGCTTCTGCCACAAATTTCTTTAATATGTCCACAACAGACCTATTGCTCCGTTCAACTTCACCTGAAGAGGCTGCCCGATATGCAATATGTAGTTTCCTTTTCACACCCAGTATTTGCCATACCTTACTCATTAGAGTACTTGTGAAATGACTTCCTCTGTCTGACTCAATTCTTTGTGGCAACGCAAACCTTGAGAACACATGGTTCACCAGCAATGTGGCTGCTGTTTGCGCACTACAATCTGGTGCAGGAATACATTCAATCCACTTCGACATCAAACATATCACACTTAAAATGAAACGGTTTCCTCTGCTCGACCTTTTTAAAGGGCCTACATAGTCTATTTGCAAATCTGACCATGGGAGAGTTAGGCCTCTTTTCATCAATGGGGCTCTATGCATTGGTGAAGCAGGTTTAAATTGGGCGCATACTAGACACCCTCTAGTATATAATTCCATATCTTGGGACATATGTTGCCAGTAAGCATAATCTTTTAGTATTTCCAATGTTTTTTGTGAACCTCTGTGGCCTGCAGTTATTGCATTATGTGCATGTTGTAGCATTAGCCCTCTGAATGAAAGGGGTACCACCCACTGTATTTGTCCTGTTATGGACTCTCTAATCATGAGTCCATCCTGCAGTTTAACTCGTTTTTTATTCTTTAATAGCACCCTCAACTCTTCTTTTCCTATACAATCATTTTCTGTTAAAGGGTTTTGTTCAGGATCTATCAAATGGTTATAATAGATTCCCAAAATTCGATCATTCTTTTGTGCCTCAATCAAATCTTGGTCTGGCATATCATGACCCCACTGTACCACTGGTTGCTCTGTCTCCTTTGGTGTTTTAGAACCTGTTACTGCATCAATTTGTATTTCACCCAGTAAATCATCTATAGGTAGCAATTTTCCCATCACAGCCCCAATTTTAGCCAGGTGGTCTGCCTTATCATTTCTCTCCTTATCCTCTCCGGGTGTTTTTAAATGCCCACAAATTTTTCTCCAGTATATTGTCAAATCATTTTCTGACACCAATTTGTCTATGGCTTGTATCATTTTTCCATGTTTAAGTGGCTTTTTGTTGTATGTAACCATGCCTCTCGCTTTCCAGGTAAATACTCCACAAAGCTATTTCGTGCATAGTCAGAATCAGTCACCAGGACAATTTCACTGAATTTATTATCAACTGCAGTAGCAATTGCTTTATAAATGGCCGCCAATTCCGCCACTTGACTGCTTCTAGCTCCAATCCTCATCCCTACACTGGGGACGCCTTCACATTTCAACCAGACATTCCCTATTCCTGACACTAATTGTTTATTACTGTCATTTTCAATGTGAAAAGCACAACCATCCACATATACAGTTGACAGATCCTTGCATGTTTTTTCATCAAAAGCTTTGTGTGGTGATTGTTCAAATTCCTGCAAACTAGGTTCCACTTGCATTTCGTTTGATACGTGTTCAGCTGCACAGTCATGTAAGTCAGCTAACCCTTGAGCAATTGGGCTCTTTTTATTTTGTCAATATCTCACTTCTACAGGAAAACCTTGTAATGCCAGCGTCCATGAAGTGATTCTGGACTGCGCTAGATTACCTGACCTAATTCTTTTACTCTCTAAAAACTGCAAAGGTTGATGATTTGTTTCAATAATCACCTTTTCTCCCTGAACAATAGGGCGGAAATGTTGCAGCGCCCACACAGTGGTTAATAGGGCCTTTTCACATTCATTGAATTTCATTTCAACTTGGGAAAATGCTTTACTTGCATATGCAATAGTTTTATGATTCACATCATGTTTTTGTGATAACACTGCTGACATACAATGTTCAGAGAACCCTATTTCTACAAAGAAATCCCTACCCTTTATGGGATATGCTAAACATGGTGCCTTTACAAGACATTCCTTCAATTTAGCTACTGCCTCAGACTGCTCTTTTTCCCATATCCAGGGTGTATTCAGTTTAAGCAGTTTAGTCAATGGTTGAGTAATTTCAGCATAATTTTCAATGAACTTTCTGTTATAGCTTGTCATCCCTAATAAACCTTTTACCTCTTTCACATTTTTAGGGTCCTTTAGTTTTTGTATGGCCTCTATTTTTTTCTTTTGTGGATTTAGCCCATGTTCAGTTACTTCATGGCCTAGAAAGTTCACTTTTTTCTTGCACCATTGTGCTTTTTGTAAAGACACTTTGGCGCCTGCTTTCTGCAATTGGCCAAGCACATGTCTTATTTTATCAAAATGGCTTTTCAGGCTTTCATTTTTTATCAGGACATCATCCACATAAACTATGGTTCCTCTTTCCGCTGCATCTGGCATGGCCTTTCTCAAAAATATGCCAAATTTACTCCCACTATTGATGTACCCGAACGGAGCTCTAAGCCAGGCGTATTGAGTCCTGTCAAATGTAAAGGAAAATAAATTCTGTATCTCCTCTGCCAATGGCACGCACCAATATCCAGAGGTGAGATCTAATGTGGTAAACACTTTTGAACCATGTACCTGAGCTAGGCCCTGATCAATGAATGGCAGTGGCCTAGCTTATCTGGATACTCTGCACATAGCCGCCATTGACCATTTGGCTTTAACACACCTAAAATAGGTCTATTGGATGTGCTATGAATGGGCCTGATGATTCCCCGGGCTTCCAAATTCTTTATAATCTCTGCTAATGATTCTAAACATGCCAGCGGCAGTCTATACTGGCGTACAAATACTGGACATCTGGTAGTGTGGCCACATGTAAATCAGTTAAACCGCAATCATAAGCATCTTTTGCAAATACATCCTTAAACTCCATAAATATCTCCCTCAGATTGTTTCTTTCCTCATCGCTGTCACATGCATGTGCTAAGGAGATTTGCTCTTCTACCATTTTGGAAAATTCTGGAAAATCTTCTGGTAAGGGAATCTCAGCGCTTTCCTCTAACTGTGTGGCTGTGTCTTTTTGTAAAGCTGCCACTTTCGAATATTTTGGCATATCAGCTTCCAATTCAATGGGCTGATTTTCTGTTTCATTTTCATTTAAATTAAATATTATGCAATCCTCTTCATGGCAGCACACTGTCTCATTTGAATCATAAGGATTCACAGAATGAATTTTAAATATTCCTTTGGGCTGAGAGTCCAGGTGTTCTGGCAACTCACCCTTGGCATCTACATACTTTTCAGGGATATTTCCAATCACCATGTTATTTAAATCTGCCGTATAATGTGATTTTTGTATGGCCATTCCTAATGGGGAGTTTTCCTCTAAATGAATATCCTGACAACCTTTATTATTTACCATAAATATTACAGATCCTTCTACCAATGGAATGTATTCATAATCCAGGCCTTGCTGTTTTATGGATTCATTCAGGCATACAAATGCATCAGAGTCTTTCATCTGCTGTCCATTTTTGCATTTCAGTGTTATTGCAAACTGTTTTTTAAATGCAGGAATAATAGTATCTTCCCTCATTTGTAATTCAATTGCATAAGGAACCAGTTGTGCACAATGATAAGCCCTTCTTTTGTCTTCAAATTCAGGTGCCGGCCCACCTAGGCGTGACCATATTTTTTGATTAAGGAAATCTAACACCATACACATTCTGTGCATGATATCATTGCCCATGTAAAAGTCATTTTGTGCTCCACTCACTATCCATACATTATGGTAAATTGTTTTCTGCCCAATGCTAATTTTAAGCATGCATCTGCCAGCAATTCGGTTTTCAAAGTCTGGACTGTCCAACCCAGAAACATATTGGTTTTTAATCCTAAATTTCGGGATTTCCTCCCTCTCCATTATTTTTTGCAACAATTTCTCATTAATGAAACTCCTCTCCTGTTCAAGCGCTAAAGTGGCTTTTATTGTTTTAAAACAGTCATTTATACCAACATGAACCCATGGTTGCTCATTCTTCCATGTGTATTTCAGCAAGAGTGGTAATGTGTTTTTCTGAATCTGTTTTAGGAGCAATATTCTGTTTGATTGTTTTCTCTTTTAAATAAAAACGTAATGTGTGCTCATCTATGGCAGTCTGCCAATTTTTCCTTGGGTCCAAATATATTTGTGCAGGTAGTCTTTCATTATCGCTCTGCATTTTGTCTTGACACATTTTAATATAACAGTGACACTAGGTATGCAACTATTCTGGAGATATACCTCCACAGCATCATTTGTTTTGGCAACGGTGTGACATTCATTTATGTTGCTGTTTTGTGATTTTAGTTTCTTAGGTCTCAATGGTTTCTTGGTTAAGGACCACAGCACTCCATTCACCCCATCTATGAGAGGAGACAATCTTTTCAGGCAATCTGTCCCCATCAGAAATGGAATTTCACAAATAGATGTGATCAATACCTCTTGTTTCATTCTGTGCTTTCCTATTTTTATGTCAACCTCAGTTGCACCTATGATGGGCACCTCCTCCACATTAAAGTTATGCACTGGACCTTGATTTTCCTTCACTGTGATCTGATTCTGTGGGGGTCTCCCTTCATTGATACTCTTTACCAGCTCCTTGGACATAATTGTGGCCTGTGCGCCAGTGTCAATCATAGCAAATGTTTGGCATTTTTCTTCTACAGTGATGGGTGCATAATATCTGTCCTCAACTTCATCTAATACACATAAGAAGTGTGAATTCTTACTGATTTCAGGGCTCACCTTTCTCAGGCCTTTTTCACTTTTGGCTAAGCACATTGGTAAATGGAAAGACATTTTTCCCTACTTTTTACCCATTTCTGCGCGAGAGACTTTATTCATTTCTCCATGATCAGAGGTTTTTTGGAGTGTGGCCACTGTTCGCCCATCCATCTGGGTAACATCAGGGACCACATTACAACCTTCCAACTGAACATGTGTAACAACATCATTCAGCAATTTGTCATTGTTTAATTCTGTGCATTTGTGATCATTTAGTGTGGTACCAGCCCTTTCAGCCTCTTCAAAAATATGTGGCTCAAAGAATTCTTCAGGTGATTGACCTGTACCCTCCTTTTGAGTATTTCCTTTTTCTGCCTGTGTTTAGTCATTGTTTTGCTTGCCCAGGGAAGGAGCTATAGCTTCCCCACTTACTCCCTGTTCACTGGTATTCCCCATGCATGAGTCATTTTTCTTAAATCTGTCTCTTTGTTCTTTTGGAATTTCCGGTGTTTCTTTTTTATTTGCACAAATCTTCAATGTTTGATTTAGTTCTAGGTTAAACCGTACCTCTTTTTTAGAAGTATTTGCATTTTCTGTTACATGTTCATTTATTGGTGCTTTTACTTTTAGATCATTAGGCATCTCAGAGTCATTATGCAAAATTACCTCAGGGCAATCTGTCTTTTTGGCACTGCAGATGTCATAAGTACTTAGTCACTTCTCAGAAGCCCCCCGTTCATTGCTATGGCCATCAGCCCCCTCCTTGGATGGCTGTTTTTGCGCTGTATAGAGCTTTCCTATTTGCTCAGCTAACATTTTCACTTGGGCTCAAGGCACTGGAACCTTTCCATCTCTCTAGAATCCTCTTTCTGTGGCCTAGGTTGATATTGGTTGTTTTCCCCCTGATTGGATCTATTCTGATACCTCTCAGGTGATTGATGTCTGTTGGGATGGTTTCTGAACTCTTGATTCATTTGTGGAGGGGAGCGGGGTGCACCCATCCTTTGATTATAGTCCCCTGGTGGGGAATCATTGTACTGACGTGGATTGTAGTTCATGTTCTGCCTCATGTCCTGTCTCTCAGATTGTGGGTACTGGCCCCTATGTTGATTCCCATTATCAGTAAATCGATCCACATATCGGGGGCTATCCTGATTACCATATATCATGGTGTTGGGATCAAATCTGCTCTGTGTCCCTAATGTCTGGTAGGGACCATCATTTCTTTGATCTTGATTTTGTCTCTGGTTATTGTTCATACCTGACATATCAGGCCGATATCCTGCCCGGGGTCTGCCCCTAAATACCTAGGGCTGATGTAGCTCTCCCTATTGCTAGGATCATGTGATTGGAACATTGGTACAGGAAAGGGCGATCTTTGTTGATTACCCCTTTGTTCAGGTGTCACATTATTTTTACCTGGGCTTTGAGCAGACTCAAGGGACATTTTGGCTGACCTGATTTCCATTACTGTAGCTGAGGGTTCTTTAGATTTAGATCTAGTATCTTTCATTTTATCACTTTCTCTACCCTGACAATAGAATACCTCATATAGTTTTGTGCTTTGATGTACAATCCATTCAAGGGACTTGTCACGGTCAAATTCACGGACCAATTGGGATATGATGTCTTTCTGTAACCCATAGAAGTATGCAGTTTTAAACTCATTGGAATTTGGGTCAAAAGATACATCAAAGCGAGAAAATGCTCTTTTTAAGTCTTGTAAAAATTGGCGAGGGGATGTATTAGGCCCAGCAGTGATTGTGTAAGCAACTTTCTTTGCCTCCTGCAATGACTGAAAAGGAGAAAAATGACGCCTAATTTCTTTTTCAAACTCCACCCATCTCATATTCTGCTGTTCATTTAATCCCCTTATGATGCTGGCCGTCGGGGCATCTAAAGTTAAATGAAAATATTGTCTGTACTGTTCCTTAGGTATCTGGAGTGCTTTAAAAATGTCATGAACCGCTTCTAAGTGATCCTCAATGCAGCATTCACCTCCCTTTTTAAATGGTTTGATCAGGGCTTTAATGGATTTCATTATTTTTATGGGGCTACTTGTTGCAATGCATGGAATTGCACTACTTTGTGATTCAATCCTGGTTTCAGGTGTATGGGATTGGTGGCTGCCCCCAATGGGAGTATCAAATCCCCCAAGGGCTCTGCAACCAAGTTCAGTCACCGGCCCAGTCACTGGAGCACTAGCTCTTTGGGCAGAACTAGAATTCACCTCCACTCCCTTGAATGTAGTACCCTGCCGCCTCTCCTGGGAACTGGGAATGCACATTTGTTGTTCTAAGTCTTTGCACTTTTTAAGGAGCCTGCGTGCTTCATTTTGCAGATAGTTGTTTTCATCACTCATTTTATTTATTACCTCCTGCATGTCGCACATTTGCATTTGGCATTCATCGAATTCTTTGTTTCTCTTGTCTTTTTCTTGAATCATTTTAACCATTTCTTGCTCTGCACCTTGGAGATCACTTTCTTTTTCAAAATGTTCTTTTTGTAAAATCTGCATTTCTGAAACAATCTCATCTTTATCCTGTCTAATGTGGTCCACTAAGGCTTTTAAGTGTACCAATTCTTGCTCACTATCCTCAAATTGTTTCTTGCTTTTGGACAACTGAGCATCAAAATCTCTGCATTTTATTTGCATGTCTTTTTGGCATGCATCCAATTCTGCTCTTAACATTTCCTGATTTTTACTTGCCCCATCTAATTCAGTCTTTAACCTGTTAATTAGCTGGGCATCATTTTCCTGCATTCGCAGGGACCTATTCAAAATAAACCATATTTTGGCGCATAGCCGTATTAAACAGTCTTTCTCTGCACTTTTATCCGCTGCATTCACTAATCTTGTAAGGCAGGCCTGAATTATGCTGCCTTCTGCAAAAATATTGTCTAGTTTTTCTTTCTGCACCTCACCCTGAATGCGGTCATGCCATTCTAAGGTACTGTTCGACGACCACGTCCTATGTGCAAACAACTTTGCCTCTAAATATTGTACTAGGTCTGAGAATGTGGTTTCCCTTTGTGACATTCTGAAATTCGTTTTTAGTAACACACTGCTATTATGAAATGGGTTCCCTTTAATGTACAGATGGCAGTGTGAGACACACTTGCCACGCCCAGTAGGTGCTCTGTGATCACTTTCCCGGCCTGCAACGCACCATAAATATGTTGGGTATTTTGTGTAGATTTGGGGCCTGGCGGTATTTTCTTACCACCGAAAAATAATTTAGCAACAATCACTCCTTGTATTCAGATTGGGTTATGTATAATAATAATACAGTGGATATGCATTATTTCAGTACACAGACATGCGTGGTTGGTATGCGTGGTTGGTGGTATTTTTGGTGAGCATAATTCCTTTGTTTTATTTGTGGCCCCAATATCCAGAACCCCTTATTTTTGTTTAGATTTTTTCGTGTAATCACTAGAGAGACCTCAGGCTTGCATTTCAGGAAAACCACATTTTCATTTTTAGTGTGCCACCATGGGCAATTTCTCGCTGTCTTATCTACGGCAGCGAGCTATCATGTGGTATTTTTCACTAACTTATATACGGTAGTGAACTATGTCCGGGGCCTCCCTTTCTGCCAAATCATAGACCTCCGGCAGACTACAACACACACAGTTAGTTATAATTGCTCATACTGAATGACATTGTGCGCACAGCTGCAGCCAAATCTTATTTTTAGCTACCTTAAAAATGACAATTGTACTGTCTAAACATCTCCCCACATCATCAGCACTGTATTGGTAAATGCACAAAGGAAAGAGAAAATAAAAGACACCACCCGTCTGCTTTCAGATATTTTTGTGTATTATAAAAGTTGCATTTAAACACGATCTCACTCTTTTACAGAAATAAATGAAATAGCACAGTAACAGCATTATTTGTGATACACTGAGAAGAGAGTGGCGGGGAACAAGAATTCAATTTGCAACATTAAACACGTGGGTAAAGCACAGGAATCTCCTTTCCTACACTGACTGAATATTTTCGCACACACTCAGCCCCCACACTTCAGCGAGATAATTACCAGGCTTATTCAGCATGTAACTTCTTTGGCTGGTCGCCTTCTGGAGGGGTTCACCCAGCAAGGACAAGCATTTGCTGTCACTCAAACTGGGACTTGTTGACTGGAAATCCCAGTCTCTGCAACCAAGTTGAATCTGCTTTAGGAATCAGGCATCCCCAGCTATCAACCCAGTCCTTCTTCGAGCTGTGTCAAGATGTCTCTCCCCTCTGCTTCTTCCTCGAGATTATACAAGAAAACTCTGGTTACCTCCTACCAAAGGATCCTAACCAATAAAATTCTATCATGCCCTAACCACCCTCTGCACACAATGGCTTGGCTTATACAGTTGCAACTGTAACCAAACTGATTTCCTGCTTATTCGAGGTCTTTGCTTCCTGCAGTTACTGTAGACAGAACAGCAGAGCAAAAAGAAAAAAAAAACTGAATGTGCGTTTAAATAATGATTTTCAGAGCCTGTCATTTTCCATTCATTTTGCACTGGAGAACACATTATGTTATTAATGAGTTAGCGTGTTAGTTTTTTGTTAATGAGGTTAGTTCATTAATCCTCAAATGTGTCTCCTGCAACAGAGGAATTTCAGGTAAAAATATGCTTTTAACTGTGAAAAGATTATTTGCATTTTATATGTGGAAATTGTTTTTTACTGCATAGCCTGTTTTCATCTACATGTCCATAGGTTTCACTGGCAACACATAGCTTGAAGCAATTGCATTAAACCCATGCAGTGGCGCTGCATAAAAATGCTCAATAACACATGTCTTGCTGTACCACATTATATCAATGCACCAAACCCATGCAGTGGCGCTGCACTTCAAAAAAACATGCTATACATTGATCCTGTGCAGTGGTGCTGCGCTCTGTGCTCCCAAAACACGCTAAACAATCCTACAGGTTTCATTTCATCAGTTGGGCTCATGGACCCTGGATTGTTCATTTGTACATAGTTCACCATTGGATTATTCTATTTTTTTTTTATTTTCACCATGGAGCAATGGATTTCACTTTATTTTTTCCCTTGGATTTGCTTTGTTGGACTGTGACTTTGGACACCATTTCTTTTGGATTTCTTTGGATTATGATTTCTTGTTTTTTATTCTTTTCCGGACATGCAGCATTTCTTTAATTATTCCCATTGTTGTTTGTTTTCTTTTAATTACATTCATGTTGTGTTTAATACATTTTTTTCTTCATACCTCGATTGGTGGTATTATCTCATTGGTTTCATGCATGTCATGATATGTGTTTTCACATTCACTTGCACCCATTGTGTGTGTGTGACGGACATGTGTTCATTTACATCATGTAATTGCCTTTTCTATGTGGGTGGATGCAATAGTTGGTTGGGTCTTTGGGCTGGGGAGGCTGGCCATAAGGGCCATGATTGAAGATCGTCATGACGTGGGGGCAGGGGGACATGAGTGGGACATGAGTCGGGGCCTGCTGGCAGGTGCCCTGCACTGCTGGGGGTGGGGGTGCAGGGGGACATGAGTGGGACATGAGTGGGGGCCTGCTGGCAGGTGCCCTGCACTGCTGGGGGGTGGGGGTGCAGGGGGACATGAGTGGGACATGAGTGGGGGCCTGCTGGCAGGTGCCCTGCACTGCTGGGGGGTGGGGTGCAGGGGCACATGAGTGGGACATGAGTAGGGGCCTGCTGGCAGGTGCCCCGCACTGCTTGGGGTTGGGGGTGCAGGGGGACATGAGTGGGACATGGGTGGGGGCCTGCTGGTAGGTGCACCGCACTGCTGGGGGTGTGGGGGTGCAGGGGGACATGAGTGGGACATGAGTGGGGGCCTGCTGGCAGGTGTCCTGCACTGCTGGGGGGTGGGTGTGCAGGGGGACATGAGTGGGGCCCTGCTGGCAGGTGCCCTGCACTGCTGGGGGGGTGGGGGTGCAGGGGGACATGAGTGGGACATGAGTGGAGGCCTGCTGGCAGGTGTCCTGCACTAATGGGGGGTGGGGGTTTAGGGGGACATGAGTGGGGGCCTGCTGGCAGGTGCCCTGCACTGCTGGGGGGTGGGGGTGCAGAGGGACATGAGTGGGACATGAGTGGGGGCCTGATGGCAGGTGCCCTGCACTGCTGGGGGGGGGGAGGATGCTGGGTGACATGAGTTGGTGATCAGTAGTGCAAGCTGACATGTGGCTTGGCTGGGGGGCATGCCCATGGTGGATGGGCTGTCTGTGGGACATGACCAGGGGTGCAGGGTAGTTCCTTGTGGTGTGGGCTGCCTGCAGGGGCTGTGGAGGGTGTAGAGGGAACACCTGGGAGGACCCACACTGCCAATTCACGTGTAGGACTCCCCGCGCACCCCCGAAATATACGTACCCTTCTCAAATTGCGTGTGAGACTTCACGCGAACCCCAGTTATACACATACCCCGCTCGCACAGGCCCTTTCGCGTGTGAAACTTCCCGCGAACCCCAGTAATACACGTACCCCACTCGCACAGGCCCTTCCGCGTGTGAAACTTCCAGCGAACCCCAGTAATACACGTACCCCACTCGCACAGGCCCTTTCGCGTGTGAAACTTCCCGCGAACCCCAGTAATACACGTACCCCACTTGCAAACGCCCTTTCGCGTGTGAGACTTCTCGCAAACCCCAGTAATACACTTACCCAACTCGCACAGGGCCTTTCGCGTGTGAAACTTCCCGCGAAACCCACTAATACATGTACCCCACTCGCACAGGCCCTTTCGTGTGTGAAACTTCCCACGAACCCCAGTAATACACGTACCCCACTCACACAGGCCCTTTCACGTGTGAGACTTCCCGCGAACTCCAGTAACACACGTACCCCACTCGCACAGGCCCTTTCGCGTGTGAAACTTCCCGCGAACCCCAGTAATACACGTACCCCACTCGCACAGGGCCAATCGCGTGTGAAACTTCCCGCGGACTCCAGTAATACACGTACCCCACTCGCACAGGGCCAATCGCGTGTGAAACTTCCTGCGAACCCCAGTAATACACGTTCCCCGCTTGCCGTGCTAGTACAGGGTTAGCGCAGCACTTTGCGCTGGATTGGGGATTTTGAAGGCTTTTCCCTGCGTGAGGGGCGTTCTTGGGGGCGTAACTGGTGCTGCTGCAGGGTCGCTGCGCCACTGTACGCCACGGCTGGTTATGGTAGCTAAAATCCATGAATACGCTGTGCGCAGAAATGGATTTTAGCGCACGCGGCTGGCGGAGAGATTCGCACGTGCACACTGTGCGTCAGCCGCATGCGCCACTTGTGCGCTAAATTCTATGAATTACCCCCTCAATGTTCTGGCCTCTTACTTAAACCAGTCTCCTTCCCCTCAAGTAAGAACAACTATTCTACGTCTTTGTTTCAATCTGTTCCCTGCGCGTGACATTTTGGTCAGAAGAAGACTCTTGCCTTTGACTGAAAATTATTGCTCCTTCTGTCAAAATGCGGCTTTTAGGGAAACTCTTAAACATATCATAGCTGAATGCCCGGCAGTGGAGGTCCAGAGAAAGAAATATTTTGAGTCACATATGTCCTACATTAGTGCGATACCTGCTGACACTCGATGGTCAGTATTGCTTTCAACTAGCTCAACTAGCATTCAGATTGCTATTCATAATTTTCTGGTTGTGCTTGAATTGAATGTGAATTTTGTCTAGTTTTTGGGATCGGAATTATAAGATTTTTCTGGGTTTATTAACTACTGGATAATCCTTTAGGAATTTCAACCCTGAATTGAATTATCCTTTTGTTCATTTACCAATTGAGTGGTATTCTAATTGCTCTAATTGTTTTTTTGGTTTGAGTTCTTGTTCAATTTTGATCCCTTCTGCAATTTCACAAATTTTCTTTTCTTTTCTTTACATTAAGTTTTTATGATAAATTAACTTCAGTGTATTCTTATCACTATGTGTTATGTTTGTAATTTGTAAGATGTTTATGAACTTGTTAAATATTGAAAAAGTTGATTTTTCAGCTATAGTCAATAAATAATTTTAAAAAATTACTCCTTTTACAGCAATATGTTAGATTGTTGGATGCTATTATGGAAAATTACAATAACCTAATCTATAATGCAAGTACCTTTTCCACCCAAAGATTACATCATGTATCTAATCCTCATTTCACAGCACCCATGTTATACAAAGACAGCTCGTCTACACTAAAGGAAGGAATTTTACTTAAATGTCTAGAAGCGTGGAACCAAGGTTGTTCTCTTAATGACTCTCAAAAAAGCTGGCCTAGTGTATGGTCCAATATTTCCAAAACAGTTGTTTCAGCCAGCCTGCTTCAAACAATGTTCTTCTTTCATCATAGAGCTAATATCACTGCACTAATGCTGTCTAAAGGAGGCGTATCCCAGGATGATAAGTGTTGGAGTTGTCTTTGCAAACAAGGATCGTTTAAACATTATATGTTTGAGTGTGTATATGTCAAAGACTTCTGGAAACAGGTGTGGTCAACTCTAAAGCAGATTTTCAAGATCCAGTCAGAGTTTTCATTTGAAGTTCTATTTCATGGAAGCAAAAGTGTCCAATCAGCTAGGTTTACGAATTGTTGTTACCTGTTTGATCGACTTTTGGCTATTGCTGTTCATACTATTACCACCAACTGTAAGGAATTCCGTTTTCAATATTCATATAATGGAGAAATGAAATGCCTTGTCTCCACAACTATTGCATAATAGTTTTAGGCATGTGTAAAAGACTCTAACACTAGCCTTCACATTAACTATTGCCCCCCCTCCTTTTTTCTCCCTTTTTCTCCCTACTCATGTTCATGTTGGTCCTGTTTTGTCTACTATATGTACTGAGGTTCTTAATTATATCCATCTTATACAACTACCAGTGTATCCTAATCTGCAGTCTACTGTATTTCCTCATGTTTATTATACTGGGTTATGTGCTGTTTTTTTATTATACGATTTATGGACATTGTGCTACAATATGTTCTATGTAATGCATTTGCGTATCATACTATGATGTTCTAAGTACTGTTCAAACCTTGTATTCTTAAGGTTCTTAATAAAAAATTGTTAAACACAAAAGAAATGTAATGGCCATTACTGCCATGCTTTGTGCCACATAGGTAACAATGGATACCCCATACGTGCATGACTGATGACACTCCTTTGGAATCCTGTAAACCACAGACAGCATCACTGCAATGCTGCCCCATCCACACACGTAACATAATTGAGCGGGCCTTTGGAGTCCTCAGAAACTGCTTTCAGTGAATACATCAGACAGGTGGTGCATTTATGTTTCGGCCTGAGAAGGTTTACCTCATTGTGGCCATTTGTTTGGGTGTTACACAACATTGCCATCAGGCGCACTGGGGCTATTCCCAACGAAGACGAGGAAGACTCGTATTCCAATGCCAGAGGCTATGACCTTGATTGGGAGGCACTGCAGCCCCAGCAGGCCAAATTGATGGGCTACTCCTGTGGTAGGAGGTGATCAACAGCTTTTTGAGCCCATCACTGTGAACAATAATATGGGCCACCTCCCCAAACACCCCTTTCACAACCAGAATGCCATAAAGGAAATAATAACAACCAGTGGATAACAAATGGATACAGGGGAGTTGCTAGGTCTGGAAAAGACCCGGGGCTAAGCTGATGTCGGAACTGTTGGGACTGGGGGCTAGCTAGTATTTTGACTGTAGCTCCTGAGATTCTATCCGGGGCTACAACCAAAAGATCAGGGGCTATAGCTCCCTTAGCCTCCCCCTAGCAACGCCCCTGAATGGATATATAGCACACGGAAGTGTGAGGGAGGATGCTGCCGCTCCATTAGGGTTGTAGGCACGGTATAACAGAAAGACACCAATATGTGGTTGTACATCCAAAAAAGAAAAATGTCCTAGGGTAGTCCAAAGAAAATAGTGTCAATGTCCATTGAGGCCAAGTCTTGGGCATGTCCAAATAAAAATGAGCATCCAATGGGTTTGATTGACAAACCTGGGTATTAGCATATATAAAAAAGAGATACAGTTGAAATCCTATCATGGATCACATGGAGGGAAGACAGGTAAGGTGGGAGTGAGGCCTCAATTCCCTTTCCATTCCGGTTTAGGCACTGACATCTATAATGTTAATGTTTGTGTGTACCCAGGGTGTTGATGGCAGAGCCAGTGGGGCTGTGTGTGATGGTCGGGGGAATTCTGCGGCAAGGAGGGAGCCCTGGAAAGAATGGTTGAGGGAGAGGTGGAGGTTGAATCCCTCCCCACAAACTCCTGCATGTTGTCATGAGACTGCTCCTGCCGTATTAGTAGCCCAGTCAAAGCAATCTGCAACTGGGCATGGAGCAGACTGGTCTCCACCATGCATTTCCATAGGATCACCATCCGATGGCATTGCTGGGGCCTGTTAATGTACCACAGGAGAAGAGCTATGGGCAGCAAGACAAGCAGCCTGCCTGTGCCTCAAGGCCTGTTCTCAGGGCAAGCTAACATTCATAGGCTGGTTCTGCATCATCAGTGGCCTGCTCTCTGGCCAGTGAGGCATCTTCTCTATCATGAACGCAGACTTCAGCAGTAGTAGCATCAGTGGCCTGCTCTTGCGTCAAATGACCATCCCCTTAACATGAGCACAGGCCTCTGCTGTTGCAGTTGCAACTGCATCAGCAGCAGCCTGCTCCCCAGCCAAATGACCATATTCATTTTCCTAAGCACAGGTCTCTGCTGCTGTAGTTTCAGATACATCATCAGTAGGCTACTCCCAAGCCAAACAAGCATCCTCCTTATCCTGAGCACATGCCTCTGATGCTGCAGCAGCAGCCATTTCCTGCTAAGTTGGGTATACTCCCTGGCCTCAAGTCTAACTCCCCGCACCTCCCCTAGCAATTCTGCCTGCAGACAGTTGACTGCATCCAACCTTTGAGTGATCTTGTCCAGTCACTGGTTACTCATCTTCCAGGACTGGTCCCAATGAGGAACAGGAAACCGCCAGTTCACTCACATTCTTCTCTTGTGCCTGTGCAGCCTCCATGGCTGTCACTCTCTCCGTGATGGATGATAAGAAAGTGTCAGCAATCCTTACTGGAGGCATGTGTGGAAAGGTGATTGAGGACGACAGTCAAAGCCTGTTCCCATTTAGGGACCAATCCCAGGGTACCTGGAAGGGGCTGCTGCAAGCTCTCACATACCTGAGGAAAGCATAGCTGCATGGAAGGGGTGCTGTCCGCCAGCAGAACCAAGATATGCTTAGCCCTCAGCTGCGGTATCTGATTTTCAGCCATAGTGAGAATGCCTGTTGATTTTGCGGAGGACTCCTGGACACCGTGGTTGTCGAGATGCTACTTCTTGCTAGCTGTGGGCTGGATGTCGATGTCACAGATGGGTGGTTGGATTGTGTCCCATGGATACTTTGTCACTTCACCCAAGTCAAGTCTATAACTTCTTTCCTCCTCCATGAATGAACCACCGCCATAACTGTCTCCATCCCCCTCATCTCCCTCCTCTGTAGCATCCTTGTGGTTCTCTGTAGGTGGAAACAGGAAATTAGTGTCGAGCTTCCTTGAGACACTCCTCTCTCTATTGGCCCTCACTTTACAATGTCAATCTCATACTTTAGGTAATGTTGTTGGAGTGACGGTTATCCATGTAATAATGTGTTAAGTGGGATGGAATGTCTAAAGATTGAATGAATTGTGAGCATGCATGGTCATATCCTACTATGAATACAATGGTGGCAGGGGGATGTCCATGTAATGACTCTAGGTTTTACAGTGGACATGGAGTTTAGGAGTAATACCTCTGGAAAACATTGCTCCAGAAAGTACACATGATGTGTTAGAGAATACAGCACATACAAGCCACCCTTAGTGTTTTTTTTCGGTTTCTGTGACCATCTAAGGGCACTAAGCATCCTGGCATGATGCGGTTGCTGACATGCATTCCTGGCCAGCAAGGTGGTGTGTGGTCATGACATGGGCAGGCTGGCCTGGCAACGCAAGCACCCTCCAGTATGCCTGCTAGGATCTGTGACACATGCTCCTTGATGGATTTGTAATCCATACAGTGTGATTCCGTATCCTGGAATTGTTGGGCTACAAAGGTGGAGTGGTGTAGCATGTGGCACCACAAGATGACCTGTTTGACTGCTTGATTTATTTCTCAAGTGGTCATGTAGCCATGAGTTGCTTCTAACTTGCATGGCATCAGGCTGAATACTTTACAGGGGATCTATTGGTCTTTGCATGACCAGTAATGTTGTTTTTTCACATGTTACATCATGCAATTATGGGGGAAGAACAATGTGACAATGTGGTAGCCCATGTATTTTACAATATCTTGCTATTCTCCTATGTGTTTCCACAGGCATTGATTCAGAATGATGATCTGGCACCTTTTCAATTCCCACAACCCTTCTCCCCCATAGCAGTATGACATGAACCTGTTTGTTCATGGGGTTGATAGGGGTTGGGCGGGTACTAATGACTACAAACACAGTGGGCCTCATTCCGAGTTTGGAGGTAAGTTCCGTTCATTACTGGCATGGTGCAAATAGCGTGTCTGACCTGGCAATAGACCGCTAAACGATTACGAGTTCGCGGGCACGAGCTTTGCGCCATGCCGGTAATGAACCTAGCGCCATGCCGCAAAAATGGCTGAAAAACCCTCTATCGGCATGAATCATACCATAGCGAACATTACCGCCTTAGAGTAATGCGGCATTTGCGGTGACCGTAAATAGCGCTCACCGTTATTTACAGTCACCGTTAAATTGCGGAACCAGGAACAGCGTCATCGCACAGGAACTGGAAGGAGCACGGCGGCCATCTTGAAAAACACAATCCATTGCCATCCTCACCAGACAGGACCCCTGGCAAACTTCAACACGTTTGAACCTTCAATTTGAATACACCGGTTGTTCATCTAAAAAAACCAGAGTGGACATTCATCATTGTGCATGTGTCATTCAATATTGCACAGTGCATAGTGTACATGCATCCCCACAACCAGTGCCCGATGTCCTCACATCCTAACACCCTCTGCTGACTTGTGTGTCAGAAATATTGTTCAATCAATGCTTGCCGCACGGCACGTCCATCCTGTGCATCGGCATCATGATGCTGTCCTGCCCCTTCTTCCTCCTCCTCCCCTTCATCATCATCAGGTGGTAGCAGTTCCATGTCAGGGGAAGGGGCATGTTCCGACGGATGCACATATTGTGCAGCATTACACATGCCATGGGGATCTTGGACACATTCTCATGGCTGTAGATGAGTGCCCCACCCGACCGGCTGAGGCAACGAGATTGTGCCTTCAACAGGCCAAAGGTCTGCTTAATCACCACACGTGTACGGGTATGGGAACGATTGTAGTCCTCCTCGTGCCTGTTTTGTGGGTTTCAGACAGGGGTCATGAGCCACGGCATCAAGGGATAGCCACCATCACCTGCATGAGAGGGGAATGAAGGTAAGTGTTTGTGCATTCATGGTGGAAACCTAACTAATCTTACATGGCAGCAGGTGATTTCTGCCCATACTCACATGTCCCAGGTGCATTGACCCCATTTCTGGCCCTGCTATGTGTCCTGTGCAATGGAATGATGGAGGGTAGCATCTTCAAGATGGTTTATGGTGTGCACTCACATCTTGCAGCACGTGCATTGTATATGCATGCAGCAGTCTTGGGGTAAAATCATTGATGTGCTGTGTTCTGTGAGATTTGGTAGTAGGGAGTGTTGGCTGTAGTCAGTAGCATAATCGTCATTCTGCACTGATCAGTACCATGGTGACTTGCAGCGCTCCTATGGGTGTGCAGCACAAGTGACACGCTGTGGTATCCCTGTTGGGATCACCTCAATGCACTCCCAGGGATGACTGTCCTGTGTGGTGATATGCTGGAGGCAGCGATATAGTGCATATGCAGTGCATAGTGCTGGAAGCCCTTACGATGTGTGAGGGCCGCTGATGAGTGGTGCATGTGTTGTTGAATTCGGCCAGGTTACCTGTTAGTCATGTAGTGTTAGGTGTCTGCCTTACTTCATCACTGTGGGATTTGGTAGTCATGTGCCGTTTCACTTGCTTTGGGGCACAGTGTTCGGTGAGGTGCACATCGTGCTCTGGCTTCAACATTTCCAACCAGGTGGACTATGCATCCCCACCCTTCCCACCCAGGTGCAGTATGCATCTCCCCCCCATCGCACCCAGGTGTAGTATGCAGCCATCCACCTCACAACCCCGATGCACTGCCATGGCCCGGTCAGGCAACACACCACGTCGTCCAGCATGTCGCTCCATATAGCATGGTTGCGTGGAGTCCCGAAGTACCAAAGAGTCTGACTTGATCCTGGATATCGGGCACAGCAATGTGTGATGATCTTGCTGGCGTTACATACCATCTGCACGTTGATGGAGTGGTATTGCTTGCGGTTGCGATCCGTCATCTCCATGGCTTGCAGGACTATCCAACTCCACATGGGTGTAGTCGAGTGCACCTACACAATTTGGCATGCATGCCAGTGCATGGAAGATAACTTTTGTATCGAATATCTCCTGGGGAATCCATGGTAGGGATATGTAGTCCCTTGTGTGCTTGAGGGGGGCATCCAGCACTTGGGTCAGTATCTGGGAAAATCAGGGTTGTGATATGCCATGCATGTGCCCCACTGTGTGCTGGCAGGTGCCTGTGGCAAGGAAGTGCAGGACAGACACTACCTTCAGTAGAGGGGGAATGGTGGTGCGTATTTCTATGAGGCTCACTATGTCATTGTGTATCAGGTCGACTACGATGGTGATGGTGTCACGGTCAAGCCGGTACAGAGTGTGGATCTGCTCAGGTGTTAGGTTGAAGGGGGTGGCTCTGATGCGAGGGATTGGGCTGCTGTTGTGGTAACGGCGGCTGCACTGGTAGGGCATGCTGGGCCTGTCTCACCCTCCTTCTCCTTCTGTGTCTCCTCTGTGGTGGGGCCTGTTGCTGTTGTTGTTGTTGTTGTTGTTGTTGTTGTTGTTGTAGTTGAGGCCTTGCAACCAGGGCCCCCTGCTCCAGTAATACTACCACTATTGGTATCATCTAGGTGTGGAAGGGGGTGTGGTGTGTCGGTGTGCTCCTTTTGTACTGGCCCTGACTCCATTGCCTCCACCTGTGCTGATTGTGTGCACCTGTGGCACTTTAAAACACTGCTCAGGGTTCTTAACACATTCTCGGAGATGCCGGTATTTTCTCCATGCCGGTAAGGTCTTTAGGTCTTTTTGGGCCTTCAGGAGGCCGTTATTTGCATGTCCGCATTACGTGGGATCAGCTCCGGGTTACGGCATGCCGCTAATGTCGGCTTGGTGTTTCGCGTGCGCGCATTGACCGCTATTTACGGCATCGTACTTTACGGTGCCCTAAATAGTGGGCTGGTAATTCTTTACCGGCATCGTTTTTCCCTTACCTCTAACCTCAGAATGACCCCCAGTGCTTGGTGGATAAGGTGACTGGTTATATATTTGACATGAAACTTGATTTCAGCACACATGCAGGATATGCATTGATGAAGTGAGTTAATGGGCCTCATTACGACCCAGGCGGTAAGGGGTTTACGGCGCCGTAAACAGCGCCGACCCTTACCGCCTGAGTACGAGGTCCCTTAGCGCCATGGCGGATTTAACACCTGCTTTTAGCAGGTGTTAAAATCCATGGCGCTAAGGGACCATGGAGTTAATTACGCCACCGTAATTTACGGTGGCGTAATTAACGCCTTCCCCACTCCCATTATGCCCTATGGGGCAAAAATGGGAATGGGGAAGGGTAAATGGGGATTGGGGACTTACCGCCCCGCCAAGGTCGGAATGGGGCGGTAAGTCCGCCAACCACCATGGCGTAAACATAGTTTACGCCATGGTGGTAAAGTCACGGCCCAGGCGGTAACTTACCGCCTGGGTCGTAATGAGGCCCAATGTGTGTTTCAGGCCTCTAAGTCCTGCCAAGTCTAAGGCTGGCTACTCACCATGCATTGCATGCTTGCACAATTGAGGATTGCTGTGGGGTGTCACAATGGGCATGTGCATGGATTTTCCACGTTATATGTTGAGTGATTTCCTCCGTCCTTTATAATGGGCATATCACCACTGCTGTTGGTGTCATCATGCACCAGTAATTGTGCACAAAGAGGCGAATGGTAAGCCCACCCAGGGTAGCATGGAGAATGAGGTCTGTGTGGTGAAAATGAAATGAGGCCAATGAGAGTTGCAAAGGGGAATGATGGAAGACATAATTTTCTTATAACATGTTGGCCAACAAAAATATCATGGGGAGTGTCATTTATCATTAGGAATAAACTATGGCTCTCAGTGTTTCCAGCACATGAATATGTATTCAGCAGAAAGGAAGAAATTGTCCCTTATTGCCCGGCATGATTATCATGCATCCCCTTGCTGTAGAGGTGGTGGCAATACGTCAAGTCATGTTGTGGATTTTAGGAGAGTTCTCAAGATTTCTTAGTAGTTGTGGGGCTACCTAGAAGATGATCATCTTGGATTCCCTCCTGGTGAAGACCAAAGGTATTCTGGAAAAGCTGTGGCTGCTGGCAGTTGAGTTAGAGCCATGGCTTGCTCACCTCGACACATACAAGATTGGGCGCTGGAGGGGAAGAGGGAATTATTGTTACTCTTGTATATATTGATTTGGTAAGTAAGCAACTAGAATGCTATATGAGGCTATGGCATTACAGGTAATTTTGTGATATGAAGCATAACAGAAAACTGGTTTACAGGATACATTCACATTGAGTCTACACTCTATGAGGGCTTCATTCCATTATGAGCCCAGTATGCAGAGGTGTGTTGTACCTTTGTCATAGGGTTTGGCGCTACCTACATTGACTAGGTGTACTGAAGTGATGGCCAAAGGATCACGAGGGTACATGCTCTTCCATCCATATCCATATATGGTCATGAACAAACAGGTTCCGGAAATTAGATTTCTGGCATTAAACACAGCCACTCTTTCATGAGTTTGGGTTTTTGGTCTGTGCCTCAAATGCGGCAATGCTTTAAACTGCTGGGTGGATTATGGGGATGTTGGGATGTTAGTGTGGGAGGCTGGATTCCTATTGGCCTGAGTCTGGGCTCTTCGGAAAGTTGTTCAGCATAGTAGTGGTCACAATGCATGTGCAGGGCAACTGGTGGGATAGGCAATTGATGTGCCAGTTGATCTGTGGGTGTGTTATGGTTTATCAGAGTTGGTGTTTTCAGTTGTGATACTGCCAGAATTGTTTTATCTGCCACATAGTTTGCAGAACACTTCATGACTTTTGTACTACATGCATGTAGTGGACACACATATAAACCCAGTCTTAACTTCTCAGATACCCTCAACGCTGCTGAAGTCAATTTATTTATTTATTTGGATTTATAAAGCGCCCAGCGGCCTGGAGGCATCGTTGCGCTGTTACAGGATATTCACTTGGTTCACGTTATACATGATATACAGGGTATGCACTTGGAGCTCATTATACATGATATAAGGGTATACACTTGGTGCAGGTTATGCATCATATACAGGGTATACACTTTGTGCAGTTAGTAACATTGTAGCAGGAGTTGTTATATACAGTAGATGGCACAGTAGAGGGGATTTGCAGATTACAGAGTGAGTGTGTTATAGAACAATGTATGAACGGGGGTCTAATTGAACAGCTTCGTTTTTAGTACTTTCCTAAAGGTTGTCAGGGATTCTTCCTTTCTTAGACTGAGTTGGAGTGAGTTACAGGCTTTGGGGGCTAGAATCTCAAAGCTATAGCCTCCTGCTTTTGCTCTGTTGAATGCAGGGACTGAGAGTTGGTGTGAGTATTGGTCACGCTTCGGTCTGTGGGCTGGTGATTGGTGTATTCTTTCCACTAGGTATGCTGGCGCAGACTGGGTGATACATCTGTGTGTGATGGTGAGGGCTTTGAATGTTATGCGTTCTTTGATCGGGAGCCAGTGGACATCTTTCCTTGCCTGGGAGATGTGCTCTCTCTTGGGTATAACGAGTGCAGCTCTAAGGGCACTGTTTTGTGCAATTTGTAGTCTGTTAATGTTGTTATTGGAGGTGCCTAGGAGTAGAATGCTGCAGTAGTCTAGTTTTGCCTCTGTTGTGGCCCTTGCGATTTTGAGGCAATTTTTATGGGATAGGTATGGTCTCACAGCGTTTATGATTTTTGACGTGAGTGCTGCTGCCGATAAGACGGCGCTGACCTGCCTATCAATTGATAGGGTGGAGTCCAGGTATACTCTGAGTGTTTTGACTCTGTCAGAGGTTTTAATGATGGTGTCCCCAATGCTAAAGGAACTGTAGTTGTCGTCTAGTTTTTTTAGGACTTCTTTTGGGCCTACTAGCAGTATTTTGTTTTTTTCACTGTTTAAGCATAGACCATTTGCCGCCATCCAGGCCTGGATGTCTTGAGGTCTTGCTCATAGTTGCCTGTTAGAGGTAGGAGAATTTGGGTGTCATCGGCATAGTTTGTGAAGGCTATGCCGAAGTCTTCTAGGTCGATGAATAAGTGGAGAGTAAAGAGGTTGTAGAGGGTGGGGGGAGGTGCATGAGCCTTGTGGGACTCCACAGCTGATGGGTGATGGCTGGGCAGATGCCTGGTCTGAGAAGACTCTCATTGCGCGACCGTCCAAGAAGGAGGTGATCCAGGCGGTAGCTTCTTGGGAGAAGTGTGCTGTGTTGGCAAGGTGTTTGCACAGGATCTTGTGGTCGACCAAGTCAAAGCCAGCCGAGAGATCTAGGAGTAGGAGAAGTGAGGTCTTGCCTTTGTCCATGGCTTCAAGTAGTTGGTTTTTGAGGTCGGGCGGGGCTGTAGCGCAGGCGGAAACCTGACTGCCTTTTTCCCAGAATGTTGTGCGTTTCTAGGTAAGTCTGGATCTGTAGATAAGCAGCCTTATCCAGGATCTTCAGCAGAAATGGCACGGTGGTGATAGGGCGGTAGTTGTTTGGGGCGTCAGGATCCAGGGTGATTTTGTTTAACAGCGGTCTAACCCATGCTTCCTTAAGGGCAAGTGGGACAGTGCTGGTAGCGAAGGAGGTGTTAATGAACGTAGTAACAAAAGGGGCCAGAGCTGTAGCACAGTCTTTAATTATGTTGGCTGGGCAGATGTTCTTTTGCATAGAGATGGTTTGGTCTGTTTCATGATTAGGAGGACTTCGGGAACTGTGACTTCCCTGAAGGCGAAGGATTTGGGTGTGTTTGTTATGTGTACCATGTTACCCTTTGGTAAGATGGTGGGGTGTTTAGGTAGTGGTGGTGGAGTGGTTTTGGGAAGATTGTCAAATTGAGGTTTGATTTTGTTCTGGAGTTTTTTGATTTTATCTAGCATGGCATGTTGTATGTTGTTGCACCATGTTGCGTTTTTTCAGTAGGTTGTGTGGAGGTGGGTGGGATAGTTCAGCTCATTATAGATGGTGAATAGATCTTTGGATTGAGACTTTGCTTTTTCAATTCTGTCATTGTAAGTGGCCGCTTTTGCTCTAGCAACGACTTTTTTGTGTAATTTAGCAGCTGTAAGGTATGTGTCCTTTGTGGTAGAAGTGGGGATTGACTGCCAGGAGGTTAGTGCTGTTCTTTTGATGGTTCGGGCGTCGTGGAGTTCTTGGGTAAAGCAGGAGTTTGCAACAAGTCTTTGTTTCGCTTTTTCAGTGGGCTACAAAATCTATAATCTCTTTGAGCGTAGTGTTGTAAGTCTCAACTAGAGTTGTAGGGTCGTTGGCTGTGGGATGAGCCAGCGCTGACGTTTCTAAGAGAGGGATAAGCCTGTCTGGAGTGAGTCATTTTTTTCATCTAGCCATGGTGGCTGGAGCGGGTATGTTTGGGCTACCTATTAATTTTGATGGTATGAAGAAATGGAGTAGGTGGTGGTCTGTCCATGGGCGGGGTGTGTTAGAGCTGATGTTGGCTGCACACTTGTGGTCCACAATCCAGTCCAAGATGCAACCTTTATTATGGATCGGTTTGTTCACTCGTTGGGTGAAGTCTAGGTCATGGAGAGCTTTGGCCACAATCAATGGCTCTCATGGCTTGCTCTTCCCATGCACTGCAGCACCTACTGAGGTGGTACCTCACCACCTGCTGTGGCCAGGCACTCCCTCTGGTGATCTGAAACCAGCTTGCACACATACTTCTCAGAAGGTGGTAAGCTGGTCAGATGTGTGGAGTGGGCAAAAGGTTATGGTCAGAGGATGAGGGGATGTCCTATCATACCGGGGTTGTGGGGCTGAGAATGGGAAGGAGCTCACTTGGGGGGCAAGTCTAGGAGGTTGAAGGCAGCAGGAGCCAGATGGTGGTACCAGGAGCTGGGGAAGGTCACAGTGCCCAAGGGAGAGCACAGTAGTTAAAGTGGACATTGCAAGGTCCAAGGAAGGGAACAGCAGTTAAGAGGGAGTCAGGTGCTAGAGATACCATGGCGGGAGTTGTGGTGAGAAGGTGTCACGGGGGCCACAAAGGGAGGCACATGTAGTTAGGGGGGTCACAGGTGCTGATTGGGGCAGATGCAAGCAAGCAGGGACCAGGGAGAAAAATCTTAGTCATGGGAATCACAGGCGCCAAGTGGGCAGTTGTAGTCAGAGGTTTACAGGGCAATGGGGGGCAATTGCAATCAGATGGGTCAGAGGGGCCAAGGGGAGCAGTTTAGTCTCGGTGGCCTTGTAGGGACCATTAGGATCAGTTATAGTCAGGGGAGTCACAGGGATCAAGTGGGAGTTATAGTCGGTGGACGTCAAAGGGACAAAAAGGGGAGAAGTTGTAGTCAGGGCAGTCTCAAGGGCCAAGGGAAGTCTGTTATAGTCAAGAGGCATTCCAGGGGTGAAGGAAGACCTTTATAGTCATATAGGGTTACAGAGGCCAAGAAGAGGCATTTGTCATCAGGTGGGTCACAGAGGCCAAATGTGGCCGTGGTAGTCAAGGGGGTCACAGGGCCAAATGGGGGCAGCTGGCAGTGAGAGAACAGGTCAGTCACATGGGGTGAAGGTGACAGATGCAGACGGGGATCCACAGGGACCAAACGGATAGATATAGGATGGGGGAGTCACAGCAACCAGTGGGCTTTTTGGCAGTAGGGGCACATTTGCTATTGTATGGCCCTCCCTTGGTGTGGGTTGTGGGTCATGGACAGGGCCCTGGGGGACTCCCCCTTCTGGTTCCAATTTGCACTACAGAGGGCCCAGAAGCAGATATGACACACTGCTGTGTCTTCGTAAGGTGTAAGAGTGAGACAGGGATGTCTCTCTCTTATGCCTTACATGGTGTATTGTCACACTGCTTGAAGCAAAAACATTACAAAATTAGACGGTTGTGTTAAGTGTTGTTTTATTTTTTTATATATATTTTCAGTTAAAAAAACTTCAGTTAAAGCACCAGCATTCTAATTCAACGAAGCTCTTGAAATGCAGTGAAAAAACATTAGTGAAGGTGCAGATTTAATGCAACAAAACCCCTACAATTTGGCAGGTGCTGGATGCACCCTGATGACATCACATATGGCATAATTTATGGCATCATGAGTGACTTCACTAGTATAGCAGATCAAGCCTACAAGAAAGAGAGATGCAACATTTAAAAAGTGTGTTTCTGCATATAAGGTGCAAAGCTTGGTTGGAGTTTGCATTTAAAAATACTTTCCATTTACACCCATGTTATTCTTACACATCAAAGTTAATGTGTATTGCTTGAGCATTCACCACGATGAACTACTCTAGTAACTTTATCACCCTGTTCTAAAAACAGTCCCCTATGCAAAGAAGACATTTGAGTACTCCAATTATGGATTTACCCATGTCCACCAGAGAATACAACATACATAAGAAACAGCAGTTTCCGAAGTCAACATATCTACACATGGCAGAAAACATACTATCATTATAACAAATCATTATAACAAATCAAATGGTAGGCCATGAACATGTAAAATAGTAAAGTCTAGGGCAGGTGGCCTGCAAGGGTCAACAATGTTAAAAACACTTTCATGTTGTGAGGACACATATTATTCAGGACTAGAGTAGCAAATGTACGGAATGGATGGACAAAACTTGTAATCGTTTTAGTGCCGAGTTTGAAGCCGCAATTTCACTACACGTTTTTCACTATGACTTCCATTTATCTTTAGCATTGCCTATGCTGGATAGGGCAAGTGGAAGTTCTAATCTGAAACCTCTAGAGAGCCAAAGTTTGCAGGCTTCTCCTGTATTGCATCAAAATTGTCAATTGCCATCTGCTATAGCAACTTTCTGTAGTTCCCCAACCCTTATTTGCAATGCTTGACAAATGTTTTCAGACTGTCATGAAAGACAGGGTATCTGTGCTTTATGTTAAAAAAAACAGTTAAACATGCTTCCCCATGGCTGGTACTGGAAGTGAGGTCAATGGGGAGGTTGCAGGCATTGTCCTGCCTGATTTCTCATTTGATGTCAACACTGATGGCGTCTAACATGTCCTAAGTGGCTAAGGAGTACCGTTAAGTGGTAGAGCTGTACATGCTAAAAATATTGTTGGGTGGACATACCTTGGCCTACATTCAGTAATTGGCTGGAATCACTGCACATGTAGATGTCAGGGTGAGTGTGAATGAAAATGTGGCCTGGCAGTGAAAGTGACATGGCGACAGACACAGTGCAATGTCAATGAACATGTGTTACACACTGGGAAATGTAAATGCATGGGCAGCATACTCAGATACTTCACCATAGCACAGGGACAGTATTTTTAAATGCAGTGTCCAAGCAAGATTTGCACCTGAATCCACACTTATAAAAGAAACCTGCTTTTTATATGTTGTATCTCTCTCTCTTGCACACGGGAACTGCTGTACCATTGATGTCACTCATGATGCCATAAGTGATGTCATATTTGATATCATCAGTGATGTCATACGTGTTTTCATTAGGGTGCTTACGGGCTGCGCAACACGATCCTCTTAGTTAAGGTGACATGGCTTCCAGCATCTGCTCAATTTCAGGGGTTTTGTTTCATTAAATCAGCACCTTAAAGTCACTTCAACTGACGTTTTTTCACTGAACAGCAAGTAGCTTATTCACCTTAATGGGTTTTCTTATGCTATACCTCCCACCACCAGTAAGTCTTTTTTGCTGATACATAACTGATGTCATATCATTTGTTTTCATTATCTGTTCCTGAGCTATGCCACATCAGGTTTATCAAGTATTTCATAATTTTTGTGTCCACTAGATAAGAAGGAACTAGTAATGGTGTACTGTGATGAAAAGGAGCAAGGTGGGGCTAGTGGGGGACTGGGACGAGGAAGACGTAATTTGTGTAGTTGGTGACTGTGACCAGGAAGAGTGAGGTGGGGTAATTGGGAACTGTGACAAGGAAGAGTGAGGTGTGGTAGTTGGGAACTCTGATGAGGACGATTAAGGGGGTGTTAGTGAGGGACTGTGATGCTGGAGAGTGAGTTGGTGATAGTGGGGTCTGCCATTAGGAAGAGTGGATTGGCAGAAGTGGGATACTGCGATAAGAAAGAGTGATGTGGAGGACTGTGATGAGGAAAAGTGAGTTGGTGGTAGTGGGGACAGTGATGAGGGATAGTGAGGTGGTAATAGTGGTGGAATGGGATGGGGAAGAGTGATGTGGTGATGGTGGAGTACTGTGACAAGGAAGAAATAGGTGGGGTAGTTGGGGATGGTGATGAGGAAGAGTGAAGTGGGGTAGTTGGGGAATGTGATGCGGAAGAGTGAGGTGTTGTTAGTGGAGACCTGGGGGAATGGTTGCAAGCGGAAACGGCAGTGTGGACAAGAGCATTGCAGAGGGAGGAAGGAGAGTGGACATAAGATATTTGCATGGAACTCCCTGATACAAGACTTATTCGGACACAGAGAAGAGAGCAGCACAGACGAGCCTGGAGGAGTGGAAGAATATTAACAGGGGATCTGATAAATGAACAGAGTACCCCCGACACAGAGAATGACATGAGTTACAAACCTATGGCTTGATATGATGGAAGGCCACTGATCTCAGTAGTGCAGCCACAGAAGCGCGCCATACAAGAAGATAATAGAAGTGGAATCCATGAAGAAGTGCCAGAGTAATTGTTTTGTTTGTTGTGTTGTTGTTTTATGTTAGAGTTAAAAAAACGGTGATGCAGAATAGTGAGATGGAGTTAGTGGGGGGCTGTGATGAAGAAGAGTGAGGTGAAGTTAGTGGGGGACTGTGATAAAGAGGAGTGAAGTAGAGTTAGTGGTGCACTGTAATGAGGAAGAGTGATATAGGGTAGTTGAGGACTGTGACAAGAAAGAGTGAGGTGCAGTACTTTGGGGACTATGATGAGGAGGAGTGAGGTGCGGTAAGTGGGGGATTGTGACAAAGTCTCGGGAGGATAGCGCACAGACAACACACTCATCTTGGAAGCAAGACACTGCAGAGCAACACAGGTTAGATCCCCAGGTCTGTGCTTAGAAATCTCTAGGTATCAAGCGCGTTATAAATAACCCATTAAAATTACAACTACAAAAAAAGATGCGTGAGGTGGAGTTAGTGTGGGACTTTGATGAGGAAGTGTGAAGTGGAGTTGGTGGGGGACTGTGACATGGAAGAGTGGGGTGGTGTAGTCCGGGACTGTGACAAAGAAGAGTGAGGAGGAGCTAGTGAGGTGCTATGACAAGGAAGAGTGAGGTGGGCTAGTTGGAAACTATGATGTGGAAGAGTGAAGCGGAGTTAGTGAGGGACTGTGATGAATAAAAGTGATCTGGCATTAGTTGGGCACTGTGATGCAGAAGCATGAGGTTGAGTTAGTGGGGGACTGTGACAAAGACGAGTGAGGTGGAGTTAGTGGGGGACTGTGATGAGGAAGAGTGAGGTGGGGTAGTTGGAAACTATAATGGGGAAATTTGAAGTGGGATTAATGGGGCTGTGACGAAGAAGAATGAGGTGGCATTAGATGTGTACTGTGATGAAGAAGGGTGAGGTGGAGTTGGTGAGGGACTGTGACAAAGATGAGTGAGGTGGAGTCAGTGAGGGACTGGGGTGAGGACGAGTGAGTTGCTGGTAGAGGAATACTGACATGAGGAAGAGTGAATTGGAAGTAGTGGGGTACTGCGACAAGAAATAATAATGTGGTGGTAGTGGAGGACTGACAAGGATGAGTGAGATCGTGGTAGTGGGAGATTGTGACAAGGAAGAGATAGGTGGTAATTGTTGTTGGGGACTGTGATGAGGAAGAGTGATGTAGCGGCAGTTGAGGGCTGTGAAGAGGAAGAATGAGTTGGTGTTAGTGGAGTACTGTGACAAGGAAGAGTGGGGTGGTGGTAGTGGGGTAATGTCACAAGGAATAGTGAGATGGTGGTAGCAGGGTATTGTGAAGAGGAAGAGTGAAATTGTGTTAGTGGGGGACTGTGACAAGGGAGACAGTTTTGGTGGTAATGGGGCACTGTGATGAGGAAGAGTTAGGTGGTGGTAGCTGCGGAGTGTGATGAGGAAGACTGATGAGGTGCTAGTAGAGGGTTGTGAAGAGGAAGAGTGAGATGGTAGTAGTAGGGGACTGTGATGAAGAATAGAGAGATGGTCATAGTGGGGGAAGCAATTATATGTTCTTTCAACACTAATAGTGCCCTAAAAATCCCCTCCCACACATTTAAAGTTAATTTAGGAAGCAAGTTCTGTAATTTATTTTATATAAAAAAAACAGATTGCTTCCTAAATTAACTTAGAATGCTACTCTTACTCAAGTTAGCAATCACAGTGATTGTCACATCTCAGTACATTATAGTTTTGAAGTAATTCGACTTTGTATGCTGTTTGTGCCAATTCTCAAACTCGGAAAAAGGTCTGAAAAATCCCCAAACCCCATTTATAGATCACCCTTTCTTACCCTGCTCACGTGCTCCCCTGCCTCACAATTGCCCTACTTACACCCCTTAGATCATTTAAGGGCAGTTTCAAAAAACGATTCCAGAACCTGATTCTTGAATCAGCTAATGCCGTAATTTCAGAATTGAAAAAACATGGTTCCAGCAATGCATTGTGGGAGATACAACTAACTTCTTTGGTACAGAAGCACCCTGCTCTATGCCAAATTAAAAACAAGCATTGGCAATGCCAATTGTTTTGGTGTTCTTTGCATTTTGCATTTATAGGCACCCGGGTGCAAGGAGGAGAGCGCAAAGTTTGAAAGGAGGATGCGATATGGGGTGCAGGTATGCAACAGAACGAAAAGGGGAATAGAGCCTGATAGGAAGCCGTTGATAGAAGGTGCCATCGATGATGAGCAAGAGGAAATATGAATGACAAAGAGTGAGAGGTAAGAAATAAAGCGAGTGTGAGAGGAAGGATGAGAGGAGATAGGTAGAGGGTGTAAGGTGGGTCTGGGAATAAAGGGTGTAAAGTGGGTGTGGCTAGAGAGAGGGGGTAAGGCGGGTTGATGGAGTAGAGAGAGAGATGGTGTGGGGTGGGTGGGGTAAATAGAGAGGGGGTAGGGTAGCTTGATGGGGTAGAGAGGGTGAGGGTAAGGGGGTGGGCCTTTAGAGAGTTGGCTTGTAGTGAGAGTTGGTTTGGTAGAGAGATTTGGGTAAGGTGGTGGGAGTAAAGAGTTGCGGAGAGCAGCACACACCTAGCACTGCCCTTTATTATTCACCTCAGGGTAAATAAATCGGTGTGTATATATCAGCTTAGCCTCAGCACATTTATTTCCTTCTGGGCAAACCTAAATATTGCACATGTGTTCATAATTGCATAATTAAAAACAGGCAGACACGCGCACACACGCGTGTATACGCGCACAACTAGAAATTGTACAGTGAAGTCAAGTCTAACGCGCAAATCCTTAAAGATATTCATTAGATCAATCCAAATGTCTTTAGAAAAGTAGAGCCCTGTACAACAGTTTTGGGGATGTTGTAAACAAAATCTTTATGTTGACATCATGTGTTAAGTACAAACAGCTGACACGTGTTTCGACCTCCAGGGTCGTTATCAAGGCTGTACAGATGCTCAAGAAATTAAACATGTGACAAAAAGTAAATGTACCAATAGTATGATCAAGGTAAACAAAAGCATGAGACATGATATTACCAATGCAAAGGAAATATATAATTTCATACCATGATTCAGGTATTCAATGTTGTAGTAGATACAAATGAAGAGAAAGAAAAATCATATAAAAGGCAAAGTAAGTTCAAACTGATGAGCACCATAATCTTGAAAAACAACTGCTAATTTGACTAGGCAAAATTGTCAATAATGGTGGAAAATCACAAAAGTAATATATAGAATAATAGGTGCTCATAGTGTGTGGATACATCCCATAGGTAGAAACAAATGCACGGATAATTGCGAGTGTAAGCTGACTGCCAGAGACTTGAAATAAAAGAAAACACCCTTGTGAAATAGAATTAGATATAGATTAAGAAAATAGGGCTGGGTTGTGTAAGTATACTAAGAGCATACCGTATATCCTGCTAGGTAGTCCAGAAATGTATGAGAATGGCTTGGTAAAACAATGTGACGCGTAGCCCAAATGTGAATATTAACTTGCATCACATCTACACAAAATTGTGAATATTAGCTTGCGTCACATCTAGAAAGGATTGTTGAATATTAGCCTGCATTACATCTAAAGAGGATTGTGAATATTAGCTTGTGTCACACCCAGACAGAAATGTGGAGATATTCACACACCACATCTAGAAAGAATTTGGAAATGAGCAGGCACCAGATCGGGAAAGACTTGTGAAAATTAGCATGCATCACATCTAGATAGCTATGCCACTAGCCAACCAACTAAAAAACTCACTCTTCTGCATACACCTCTCAAACTCTAACCAAACACAACCACACCTCTAAACACACCAAACCGCATGCACTTCACTACACCGCAACAACAAAACAAATCACACATAGCCTCGCACAACAGACCATCACGGCTACCTCCCAAAAGCACACCTAAACTCAGCAAACAGTGTTCACCGAACTGAAGCTCCCAACAGCCCATCACTGCGCTCTTGCACTTTTTCCACTCGATCCTACTAAATCGCCCCACCCCCTTTCCTTTTCAGATCTGCCAGAGCTCAAGGGGACCACTCCGATGGTTACAGTGCGCGGTACAAATGTCCTTTAACATTAACAGAGAGAGTTTGTAGGTATTGTGCAATGAGTGTTGAAACTCTCTTTCACTTGATTATACCATGCCCCGGCTTGACAGATGTACGGTACCACCTTTTCAGCCACTTTGTCCATGAGGATGTTTCTCCAAATACTGAGTGGTTCTGGGCCAGAATTTTAAATAGCAAGTCTATTTCGTTGGACTTCTCTATTAAAAAAATGCATTACCTTTGTAGCGCACTAACTAATCTGCTGCATTCGTTTTGTATTACCTGTTTTAATCTCTTTTTACACCATGTGCTGAGAATTTTAAAAATAATGAAATTGCACTGTTTTATTGTATTGTATTGTGTCTGTATCTCCTTTTTTAACAAAAATTCGTCATCTGTTGCCTTTATGATTGTTTTTATTGCAAAGGTTGTGTATAAACATAAACGGTGTCCAGTCAAATGGTCGAAAATAAAATATCGAATGACCATTTGATCGACAGTCAAATGGTCGGAAAAAAAAGGTCGAATTTTTAATATTAATAAATAATTAATAAAATAATTAATAAAATAATTAACATTAACATTCCCCCCCACATACCCTTGCAGCCACTAGCTGGAGAAGCAGCTTCATTTACGCTAAAGGGACAGAGAAAAAAGTGCATATGTCAAATTGAACAAACCTAGGGGGTTAACCTCTAGAACAGAATTCAACAGCAACTCCCAGGTGGCACCACCTTCAACTCTTGGGGGCGCGAACCCACCTCTCTTGCTGATCATCACTCCTTATTCTTGTGTTACCATTAGCCGGGATTTATGGCAACACCCGCAACCACGGCTCACTTAAAGATGATGTAAATGTTTGATTAATAGCATGCTTTCACGTTCTAATACTCGACATTTCCTAGCATTCTTTAATAATTAAGAAAGGATCAGGATAATTAGTGGAAGTGATTACAGAAGCACCGCTATAACGTGTCTAATTACTCACACGTGCAATTGCCTGGCTAAAAACACCACAAGCAGACTACATTCATTTCACACATTGGGGGTTTCTGTGGAAAGAAGAAGTGCTTTCAAATGCGCCCAAAAATAGTCGATGAGACCATTAGTGGCCCGGTTCTGATGGAGACATAGTTCATAGAACCATGTCTTCACCACATGTCATGAGAAGCTGCAAGGAGGTTTTCAGTCTGGGGACGTTTTATTTTCATCGCGTTGTATTAAAAGTACAGCCATGTTGTATATTGACGATTATTTATTTTACTGAAATAATGTCTCGCACTTCTTGGTTGAAAAAGTAAACGCCCTTTACACATATACACGCAATACTATATGTTCTTTTGTTTAGTTTTTTGCACCTCCCTGCTTTGGTGTCAACAAGACTAAACCAAAGTACACAGATATCTAAGCGTATTTTAATTGCTATCCCGAACCAAAAAATTACCGATATAACAGGACAATTTGCACACCATTCACCACATCCGGGAACATTTTAGGGAAATGGCCGCAAAACAATTCTCGCACAAGCAAATGAACCCAGATTTTTGACAAATGCCCATTGAGGGATGTTCTCCCTTGGCGATAGCCCAGAAGCGATCACCTAAAAAGGATACATGATAAACTAAACAGCCTGTTTAGACGCAAATGTTTCGATTATCCTTTAAAATAAGGCATGTGATCTCCAATCACGTGGTATTGCACAGCAGGATGCACTGCTGCAGGATTGAATGCCAGGGAGACAGCTCAGTCTCAGCACACTCGTTATGTGCTCCTTAAAGGTGCTACGCTGCGTGGACTCTCATCATGTTGCTCAGGGAGCAGGCGTCGTGGATGTAAGAAGGCTTGGCCATGCATTGGCGGCTACCTTCATTGGGAGTTTGGAGAGAGAATCTCTACAACATCCACGCTGACGGGATGAAATGGTTGAAGTAAAGCCCTCCTGGAAACAAATCCAGGCCTGGCCGCTGCCTCGGCCATTTCAGCCATTTCATCCAATAAGGGTCAGCCAGTTACCATGCCAACTTGAGAGACTGCTCCGGAACTCCCCTTTCTCTCTAGTAGCAATGTGCTGGCATTAGGTGGTGCCAGTGCGCCACCAAATACGAGAAAACTCCAAAAATACTGGGCGGATGAATGCCAAATTAACAAAGGATTTCCTTTGCGTGCTTTGCTCCCAACTTGTTTCTTATTTGGTGCAAATTATATGATATTTTATTTATATCGCGCTCGTACGCAGGTGTTTCAGAGCGCGACCAGTTAAAGGGAGGGCAATAGGGGAGAAATCAAAAACAACGATCTTACTGGGCCCAGTGACATTGAGAACGTGCAAGTGCATGGGGGAAAGTGCAAGGGAAGGGGGGAATTGGAAAGTGCAGAGCATAGGAGAGAACAAGATAAATAATAAATAAATAAGGTGATTAAAAACAGTGGTAGTGCAGCCTGTAAGTGGCAAAGTGAAGGTTAGTCAGATAGGGTGTATCTGATAAGTGCAGAAGAAGAGTGGGAGGGGGCTGTATGGGTACAGATACAGGCCCCAGTGAAAGGTCTGGCCAGGAGGCAGGGTGAGCAGGTACCTGGGCCCGAAGAACAGAGGGTGGCCAGGTGCAACAGTGCTGAGAGTGAAAGCAGATCAGCAGGGGAGAAGAGGGGCAAAGGCAGAGGCGAAGAGGAATGTTTTGAGGAGCTTCTGGAACCGTAGATGGTTCTCCTCAAGTTTCAAGGTGGCAAGGAGGCAGTTCCAAAAGGAGGCCCCAGCTGAGGACAGAGATCTACCCCAGCTGGTGTCAGCAGTTTAGGCTGTGCGCTTGAACAGATGTTTGACATTTTCCCTATGGAAAAAGTAATAGAAAAGTGAAAAACACACCTTTTATTTTGTCCCTTTATGTCTTTTGAACCGTAACATGGATTTTCATAACATTTTCCAGTTCTGGGGGCCCGAGCAGGACCTCTCGCTCATAAAATTCTTGCTGATCTGTCCTATGGCTCATAAGTTATGAGCCATAGAGTTTTTGTATCTCCTACAGATGATAGGTGTCATCATGCCCTATAATATTTGTACCTGTGTTATCGTTAAAGGCATGGTCTAGTAAAATTTTGTATTGTCCCTACGGGTAGGCCATGTTTTTTTAAGCCTAAGTGGCTCGATTTTAGAAAACTTTCCTATGGACCTTACCTGAGTTTTCGTCCATTGAACGCACGCGAAAACAAGCACCAGGGAGCCGCCATTTTCTGATAATCCTATCTTTTCCCCGATCGCCCTGGCTGACCTGCTTTTGCGGCACTAAATCAATTCCCCCGCCCCTGAGCCTGTCATCAGCAGACTCGTACCGCCCATTTCACAACGCCAAAGCACGTCTCGTGTCAACATTCGCTGCGCTTCAGCTAATGACGTGTCGCCATGGAAATGGCAGGACGCCTCTCTCCTCAATAAGTATAAACAGACCGTTTCACAACACACAGCAGCCGATTTTCGATTCCATTCCTCTCTCTGTGTTACTTTGAGTATTCTGTGACTCGTTTCAGTGCACTGGTCAGCTACCTTCGCCGCTTGTAGCCTGTGCGAACAGATACCAGTACCACCGCTATAAATTATTTTAGTTTGTTTAACACACAATGGCTACAATAATGCCCTACATGTACGAGCCCGAGTATACCGAGGAGGAACTACTGCAAAGGGAAGCACGCGAAAACGATGGGGATTCGGACGGCAGTTGGCAGGACGAATCAACAGATGAAGAGCCTGGGCCTAGTCGAATAGACGGCGTCTCCACCTGGTGCACATGCAATCGGTGCGAGCTAATGCCAACTGAGGACGAGAACTGCTGCTGCCGAGAAAACTCGGGATGCCTGGCCTACATTTCGGAAGGCGAGCCACGACCGCAATGCATCACCGTGTTGAGAATAATGATGGTGCTTATGCACGAACTTCGAGCAACTGTTCGTCCTCGTAATCCGAGTAACGAGTAAGTATACTCTGCTTGTCATGCCACTCCTATTTCATGGTCTTCTACTATATCCAAAATTACATCTACATATCATTGTAACGCATGTAAGTCGTTGAATAGTGTGCATTGTCTAGATAGCATTTGTCCGTGTAAAATGCCATTAGTTACAAGAATTGTCATTGACAACAAACGTTTATTAAACTTATCTTGGTAATTTAAAAACAGTTTGTTTCATTCCTTTTCACAGGTGGTACAGGCTGGTGGCCTATCGTTCCTTTACATGGTGGCTTCACGGGAGGCTTGGACACCGCGTTCGAAGAGTGATACCCGCCTGTGCCGTTCGTGCCATTAGAAAAACGTTCCCGAGTGACAGCGGTCAGTACAGGGGATTTTCTCTCGCTGTGCTGCAACCTGACCTGTATAATCTTTAAAGTCTTGTATTTTTGTGTCATGAAAATAAGATATCAAATAAAACACCACATATATTTTAACAACGGTTGTCTCGATTTTTTAAATGAATCAAGTGTGTCTCCATTCAAGGATGGACGTCAGACATCTGTGCTCCGAATGGGTGAAGGTCTGGTTGCTGTGAAGCAGGGTGGTCACTATCTATCTAAGCTAACATAACATATTCTCGATAATGCATGCACTAAAACACACTTGTTCAAAGTCTTTCAGTAGGTTATGTCTCTATAAAAGTCACACATATATCTATACTAACATTTACCATTGGATTATACAGTCTTGACCACTATAATACACCGGTTGAAGTGTGGGTCTGTGCTCACAAGAATCTCCGGTATGTGGCATTTGTTATTGATAAGCAACAATGTACTATCATTGATATAAAGGCGATATACTGTATATTGATATAAAGGCGGTTCGCGCTGGTGGATGCGCGCTGGCATGGGGGGCTGTCAGGGGCGCGAAAGGCCAAGGTGCCAAACTACATGTACACTTCAAAAGGTGTCCCACGCCAAGGGGCCATCGGTCACATGGCCTCCTCAGACCCCGTGTCTCCAGCCAGGCCTCCCCTTGAAGCAGGCCACCCCCCTGCCATCCACATAAGTGTGCCTCCATTCAGCAGTCTTCCTGTGCCTTATCTGCATGCCCCAGGGCCATCCATCCCACCCCCCTGTATCAAAGGCGGTTCGCGCCGGTGGGTGCGCGCTGGCATGGGGGGCTGTGATGGGCGCAAACGGCCAAGGTGCCAAACTACATGTACACTTCAAAAGGTGTCCCACGCCAAGGGGCCATTGTTCACATGGTCTCCTCAGACCCCGTGTCTCCAGGCAGGCCTCCCCTGAGGCAGGCCCCCCCCTGCAATCCACATAAGTGTGCCTCCATTCAGCAGTCTTCCTGTGCCTTATCTGCACGCCCCAGGCCCATCCATTCCACCCCCCTCTATCAAAGGCGGTTCACACCCAGGGATGAGCGCTGGCATGGGGGACTGTCAGGGGCGCGAAAGGCCAAGGTGCCAAACTGCATGTACACTTCAAAAGGTGTCCCACGCCAAGGGGCCATCGGTCACATGGCCTCCTCAGACCCTGTGTCCCCTTCAAGCAGGCCGCCCCCCTAATACCACGACATACATACGTCATTCATTCACAAACACACCCCAGTTTCTAATACTTTAAAAACCACTCGATATGTCTCATGAGAACATCTTTGTGCTTTGCATGTCAACTCCTGAACGTGCTACCTCGGAACCACTGAGATCTATGCTAATCTGCTCGTCGTCGTGCTATCCGTGAACTTCTGTGACCGCTTCGAGCATACCCATCAGTGCGCTACCTGTGGCCATCCACCTATTCTCCCGCAACATACTGCTCTGCTTGCTGAATCCAACTGTTTGTTGGTCAAGGTAAGGCCATGTATCCTGGTCATATTTCGCAGATTTTTAAATTTCTATCTATTTTCTAGTAGAGTACACAATAGTGCTATGTTAATTGGTCTCATTGGTATTGACTTGAGTTTCCATTGCTATGCTATCAATAGATCTATTTATTTTCATCTGTGTCTATTGTCATTGAATTGCATCCTTCGGGGGTCCAGTCAATAATGTAAGCATGTTTCCTTCTCGTGCAAGACAGAACATCCAAGGGATGAGTCACATGTTCAGATTTCAGTCACATCAATTATACATTTCTGAAACTTATGCAAATACTAAGCAGCACATAATGAACTGGTATAGTTCCTGCGACCAAAACAAACCTTGCATTGATCATTGTTTGATTCATTTACTTTTGTATCAAATCTTTACTCTTGAAGATTGTATAATAATGTCGATATTTACTTTTCAGATTTATCAACAATGCCTGCCTGTTCGCTTAGCGGTTGCCCTTCGAAGACCCATGCGAAATCTGAAGGAACTACAATGCATGTATTCCCGAAAACTGTTGATCGAATAAGAGAATGGGTCAGACATTGCGGATATCCACTGGATGAGCTGGAAAGTAGAGTCCAACAAGTTTTAGAGGACAAGAGGGGTGATCGATACCGCATCTGCAGCCGGCACTTTTCCTTGGACATGTACACAACTTCTTGGGTAACAAAGAAGAATAAACGGCGAACGACACGGAAATTGCGCGAAAACGCTATTCCCACTCTATTCGTCCACATTCCGCCACCGGTGAGTCAAGTGTCTGGATTTAGCTTTCGGCCTTGCGGTAGTGTGTAGCCGAATGGATTAATTGATATTGTAGGTGTTCTATCCCTTGTAATCTTTTCGATATTGATATGAGTGTATAGTTTTTTGAATAATGACATTTATCAATATATTCTTTTTCGATTTCATAACCCACAAACGCAATGTATATATATATGGGGACAGGGAACTGTGCTGTATTGAGCATTTTTCAAGTATTCTGTCGGCTTACATGGCTATTTTTAATATTGGCATTTCATTATCAATCATTAATTGACCTTTACAACTTCTTGACTATCCCTTGAATCTGAAGCAAGAACATTCTACATCCTTGACGTGGTCGCAGTTATCAACCACTTCTAGCGCGTATCAGGTAATCTTACTAGGCTAATCCGCTACATACTTGTTTTATGCATGTCAAGTAATAGTTTTATTCTATCGTGTAATTGTTTACCGAATGTTTGGTTACTGCTTTCCAATTGATATACACCTTAGTTATCGTCCACTGGTGTTTGTTTTCAGTTATAATTAGTGTTATCCATACTAATGCAAGTACTGTCTTTCAGGGAGATGCTGAAGCGTCCGCCACATCTACAACATTTCTAGATGTTTTTCAACATCAGGAGGTATGGATACTGACAGCTCCACCGAGCATCATCATCAGAGCTGGAATTCTTGTCGTTTGATTGTTCTACACAATGTTTCATTCGTGGTTAGCCGTTGATATGTACCTGTGCTGTCGACCCCAGGTGTGTGTTATCTTTTCACAATTGTAATCCTCACTAATGCAAGTACTATGTTTCAGGCAGTTGATGGAGCGTCAACCCCTGCACTTGATGCAGAGCCTGACATTCAAGTATACGAATTGGCGCAACAGCTTTCGGAAGTGCGCACTACATTTGCAACATCCATAGATATTCTTCAGCAGCACGAGGTATGGATAATGACAGCTCCATCATGCGTGATCATATAACGTGATTCCATTTGCTATACTTTCTTCCCTATTAACGCAAGTGCTGTGTTTCAGGGAGACGACGAAGCTTCCACCACAATCACAACATCTCATTTAGATGATGCAGATGTAAAGGAATCGTTGAAATAAGTCGATGAAATGTGATCATATTTGGATTTTCCTTGATTCTTTTGGACAATGCATCTTTCGCGGTTATCTCTTTATATGTACCTGTGCGTTCAACCCCAAGTGTGTGTTATGTTTCTAATATTGAAAACCATACTAATCCAAGTACTGTGTTTCAGGGAGACGACAGAGCTTCCACCACAATCACAACATCTCATTTAGATGATGCAGATGTAAAGGAATTGTTGAAATAAGTCGATAAAATGTGATCATATTTGGATTTTCCTTGATTCTTTTGGACAATGCATCATTTGCGGTTATCTCTTTATATGTACCTCTGCCGTCGACCCCAAGTGTGTGTTGTGTTTCCAATATTGAAAAGCATACTAATGCAAGTACTGTGTTTCAGGGAGATGCGGATGCCTCCTCTCCAATACAACCATTCATGGCAGTCCATGCAGAGCCAGAGGTATGGATACTGACAGTTCCATCGAAATAGATCATCACTGGTCGAATACTTGTCGTTTGATTGTTGCACACAATGTTTAAATCGTATTTGGCTATTGAGATGTACCTGTGTGTTCGTCCTCACGTGTGTTTTATGCTAACAATATTTTGATACATAGTAATGAAAGTACTATGTTTCAGGGAGACGATGGAGCCTCATTCCGTGCTGTCTATGCGGATACAGAAAATATAGTCGTTGCAGCGCAAGAGGAAGGGAGGAAATGCGGAAACGAATCAGAGCTACAGCGTGCAGATGTTGAAGGTCCAGTCAAAAAAGTTGATAAGAAAAAATAACAAAAAAAGGTTAGTTACAAACAGTTCATAACTTTAAAAAAATGTTTGTGCTGGGGACTATTTTATGTTTTTTTCCAGTCAATTCTACTACACTCCATCTTGTGTTTAAACTGAACATCCCTTTTCCAATCTCTCCTCCAGTTACCCGTGGGTGTCAGAACTATACACACACAGACAGTGAAGCGAATGAGAGATGTGGCTTGCCAGACTGTGTACACTATGGAGGAACTATTAATTGAGGCGAGGCGTGTTCAGGCTCGAGATGCTCATGTCCAATGGCCAGAACATGAATTAATTGTGTTTGGAAACTACAGCAAAGTTGCATTGGACCATAGCTACAGTGCGACCGCACCACCACAAGAAGATGTTATTGAATGTATTGAAGATAGCTCTGAAGTAGTTGCAGATCAATTTACACAATCTACACCCGCCAAAAATTTGCCACCAAAAAACATGTCGACATTGTTGTGTTCTCCCATCAATGTTGAAGTAATGGATGTTGAAATGACAGAGAATGAACCAGCCGCAGCATCCATAGACGCATCAGAACTTGATATCAGCGATATTACTTTCCAATGTGTTGAAATCTCCACAACGTCATAGGCCGAAACAACGTTGACGCAGGATGACAGTCTAATGAATGAGAGCAAATACATTGTATTCGACAGTTGTTTGATGGAAATTATATGTATGCTGAAATGTGTGCATTCCATTAGAGGGAAAGTATGTGGGAAGCCATTGATTAATGTGACTCGTCAAATAAAAGGCAGTAACGTCAAAATAAATGCCGCCTGTAGATTAAACCATAGGTTCTCATGGTCTGCACAACCGATGCTGGGGAAACTGCCAGCAGGCAATCTACTGTGTGCAGCTGCATCACTTTTTAGTGGCTCCAGTTTTAGAAAGTTAGAGGCTTTCTTTCAGTTTGTGGGACTCCATTTCATTTCTAAAGCGCTGTACTACACATACCAACGTGATTATCTGTTTCCGGCCATTAGTGATGCTTGGAAAATTGAACAATTGTCTCTAGCAAGTACATTCGAAGGCAAACGATTCAGGCTAGCCGGCGATGGACAGTGCGACAGCCCTGGATTTTCTGCCAAGTACTGCACCTACCACTTTCAGGACATGGATAGTAAGAAAATTGTGAGTTTGGTGGTCGTGCAGGTAACACAATGTACATCCTCAGTGGCCATGGAGAAACTAGGTTTTATAAAATCAGTGGAATATCTACAATCGAGGGGAATGCACATCGACCTCATAGCCACGGATAGACACGTTTCAATTGCCAAGACAATGAGAGAGCAGTTCCCACATATTAAACATCAATTTGACGTATGGCATCTTGCTAAATCAATCAATAAGAAAATATCGGCTGCCGGGAAAAAAAAAGGTTTTGAAAGTATTTTGCAGTGGTCACATTCTATCACCAACCATCTTTGGTGGAGCTCAAAAACTTGTGAGGGGTCAGTGGAAATACTACTTGAAAAATGGCGGTCACTGATGCACCACTGTACCAACGTTCACCGCTGGACAGCAAATTAACATTTCTACCAATGTGAACATGGCCCTTTGTCCCCAGAGGAGGCACGGAAGAAGAAGTGGTTGATTCCATCTTCACCGACACACAAAGCCATTGAGAAGATTGTTTTCGACAAAACTCTATCAAGAGATTTGTGAGGACTGACAGAATTCTGTCACACAAGAGATTTGGAGGTGTTCCACAATATGTGCCTAAAGTACAGGCCAAAGCGCTTGCATTTTAGCTTTCGGGGCATGAAACATCGCACTCTACTAGCGGTCTTGGCCCATAACAGCAATGTTGGACGTGAACAATCTAGGACTAGGGGTAAAGTAAGGATGCCTCGCTACACTATGGTGTTTTCGAAACAAAGTAAGCAATGGGTGATCAAACCAGTCTATGATGAAATGCAGTTCAACTTTGTGAAAGGCCTTATTGTTGCTGTGTTAGAGAAGCACAGATATGGAATTTTGGACGTTTCTGTGCAGAGCAGTGATCCATTGCCACCGAACATTGCGACTGTGCCATGCCCACCCGAAGCACAGCTGATTGTGAAGTACAAATCCCGGTTTAAATAATTGCAATACGATTGTCTTTTTGTAAATAAATGTTATTGTACAGTGTACCTGTAACCCTAACCCCTACCTTCACTATCATGGGTGGCGAACAAGCTGGGTGTCATCTTTGAATTCTCTCTATTCACCTCATATATGTGTATGTATATATTTTTCTCATGTCTCATCTCATGTAAATGTAAATGCTGCGCACTGTTAACGGAGTGGAGGCTTGTGTATTGCAAATAATAAAACAAACAAACAATAAATCTCACTTTTAACTCAACTCCTGTGGTACTTTATACTTTCCCTGACCTTCCGCCAAAAATTAAATGTCTCAATTTGGGCTGCAAAGCTCGTAGACAACGGGGACAAAATTGGGGCACTTAGAACTCGCCAGCCAAGCGGGCCGTGGCATTTGGGAGAGAAGCCAGTTCGCATTTGCACATTGAGGCCCACTACATAGACGGATTCTAAACTTCAAGTTCTCACAGATGCCTATACTACGTGATGTTTCAAATAAAGAATGCGAAGGACAGCGCCCAGATGAGGCCCACAAGTCGCACTGGAAGCATAAGGGTCTATTGTTTTTTGACCTTGAGACAGGGACCATGCCGAAAGAACTACATTTGAAGGGAGTGCGCAATAACGTAAGAGACGTTAAGGCAGAAAATTCAGAAACTAGACCGAGTTTCAGTTTTAGGTCAGTATACGAAAAATCATTGTCAAGAGCACGGTCCGTTTTACAGACTGCATTACGAAGAGACACAATGGAAATTTCAAATATAATGTAAGTAAATCTTTACATGCTTTTATACCGGAATGAAGATTTAATGAATGGATGCATGAATAAATGAATCAATGAAGAGCTAGGAAAAGCAAGTAAAACTGTTCTTAGTGGGCAAATGGGCATGCAGGTCCACTGGTCTCACCGATCTCGGTCCTTGGCCCAGCCACTTTTCCCTGCACTACGGGACTGTCTCTGTATCCTTCAGCCCCTTCTCCCGGCATTTACCTTGCACTTGCCTCCAGCTGGCCCTATTATTTAATTTGTATTCAACTAACCATGTACAGCCCTTCCCCATGCACGATCAGAAAGACACCTGGCCTAGTAGGATCGTTGTCTGTCTGCCCTTGTTCCCCACCTGCCTCGTCACGCCTAGAAACACTTGAGTATAGGCGCGTTACAAATGCCATATCATATATCACATCATTCCTCACGCATGTAGACTGTCGTTTATCATTGTGTGTTGGCCTTGATTTATCTCGTTACTTTTCGCATTGATTTTAGAGACGAACATACTCCATTGAACTATCCTTGCAAGCAAATAGTTTCTGATCGGCCATAATAAATAAAATGCGTAATATTAATGAAGTTCGGCTAGCGAGACTAATTATCATTTTTTTGTTTTCATAACAGGTATTTGATCCCTTTCTGCCACTGCCATCTGTTTGAGACACCGGTGGATGGATTCTTCAGCAGACACCTGCAGCTTTGTGTCAACAACTGGAGCACGATCACCATATTATGGGACGATCGCCAAGGGCCCACATGCCGTTACGCTGTACTAGTGGCTAGAAGCAACATATCAACCTTTAGGCTGGACTAGTGCCTAGTTGATGGAACAGCCTTGTGGTTCACCGTGCTTCCAAAGTGATTCTTTTTATGAAAATGAACACCCTGTGTACCATAAAGGAACAGCGCGTGACTCAAGATGAAACGGAACAGTTATTGCGGATACAGATAAAAGAAAATAAATGGCTTCCGGAGTTCATATGTCAATTGCTGAATATTCTATAAACATTTAATGTCAAATAAATGTACTTTACCAAATGTACCGTGTTGCTGTTTCCTTTTAAAGTACAGTTTCATATTCCGAATTGTGGCGCGCTGTGTTGTGAGTTGATCTGTGTTGGTTTCCGGGTTCTGTGTGGAGTCGCGCAGAAGACGACTGGGCGCGTTTGCCTACGCAGCACAGTAACGTCACGGGGAGAGGCGGGGAATATGAATGTTTTGATAATGTCTGGCTCAGGGGCGGGGGAATTGATTTAGTGCCGCAAAAGCAGGCCAGCCAGGGCGATCGGGGAAAAGATAGGATTATCAGAAAATGGCGGCTCCCTGGTGCTTGTTTTTGCGTGCGTTCAATGGACGAAAACTCGGGTAAGGTCCATAGGAAAGTTTTCTAAAATCGAGCCACTTAGGCTTAAAAAAACATGGCCGACCCGTAGGGACAATAACATTTTTTACTAGACCATGCCTTTAAATCAATAACTTTTCTCAGAAAATGGTTAAACTACGTTACAAAAATAATCCCAAATACATGCAAATATATAATGAAATGTGTTGCTTGAAATGATTGTGCTAAAACATTGTTATGATATGATTCCCTAATTGCATATTTGCAGTAGTAAGTGATGTAGTTCTACCTGATAATCTACGATACCAGAACAAATCAGTATGCAACGTTCTGAGATCTGTAGAAAAGCGACCCATGTATTTCTCATAAGCATCTCGAAGCCTAGGGCAACAGGTTAAAAGATGGCAAGTGCTTTCCAGAGAATAAGCCTACCTTATATATATCCTGTGCAACCAATACAGAAACCGATGTCTATCCAGACAACTGTAAAGCCATATTATTGAATAAGGTAAAGAGCCCTACCATCGTAGTACAAGCTGATACCTCAGTGTTTATTGTGGATGAACCAACATCACTTATACAAAAAGCACCATTACCAGAGGTAGCTGTTTGTGAAGCGGCCTCAAGTGAAAGTATGAAGCGTGAGGAACTGTTAAAGAAGGGAGGGGAGGAGCAATTCACTGTTAGAATATAAAAAAAAATTAAAAAATGAGACGTAAAAACACTCTCGTCCAAAAAGCATTAAATACCTCCTCTCGTAAGTTCCTTAGAGATCCAAATCTGAAATATGTAATGAAATGGCCTAAAATTGGCAATGAAGTTGTATTCATAGACGAAGGGACTGCTAGGGAGAAGTCCCTCAGCAGCTTTGCTGGATTTCTAGGATTTATTTTTTTCACCTGTGTGAGCATTTTTTCCCTCTCTACATGCATTTTGCTGTGCGTTTTAAATTTTGTGCGTTCATAGACTGTGGAGCCTCACCTACTCCATAGGCATCATCTTTTTACTCTGTATCACACAGCACCTTTAGTGCAGTGACACAGGGTTGTCTTTTTCAGACTTCCCACTTTAAGCTCAATTTTCAGTGATTGACTACTGTTTCTCAGAACATTTAAAGTTGCCATTGACTGCATTAGTCTTTTTAAATTCACAGACCCAGTACAAACTATCTTCCATAGAGTACTGGAAAGGGTTAATAGTTATCCCTTTTTGTCTGTCTCTCATGGAACATTATTTCGTTCCCCTTTCTTTAAGATTTGGCTGGTGGCAGTGATATCTACCATATTCTTCCTACCGCGGTCTGTGTAAATAGCCTTGGTACTGTGTTAGGCTATGTTAGTAGCCTCGAACTTAAATCCGCTGGACCCCATTTACTTTTATTTCGGTCCAGCTCGGTTTATTCACCATTTCTTTTTGTAAATGTCTTTCTCATGTTCTACTCTGTGCACCAAACCAGGTTTGGTTCCTTTTTTCGCCGTCCTTTGGTGGGCTTCTGCACATAAACCCCCCTTAGGCGCCTGAGAGTCTGGGTAGACAGGATGTGAGGGAGGGGTTTTAGGACCCCAGCACAGGGTTCCCTTGGAAACCCAAGTCGCACTCTTGTTTGATGGGCTAGGTGACTGTCCTGCCAGGACAGCCACCCTGATGTGTGATTGACAGCCAGGCTGTGTGAATGGGGGAAAACTGCATAAAAAGCAGGTCTCTGGGACTTGGAAAGCAAAGTCGCCACTGGATCAAGAGAACCGAAGAGAAGCTGAAAGAAGAGGACCACTACCACGACTGAACCTCCCGGTGAAGCCCTGCTGTGGGTCCGAATCTCCAAACTTCGACTACAGAGAAGATCTGCAAGGAATCTTCTTCCCTTGAGTTGGTGGGACCAACCAGCTCGCCAAACACCAAGCAAGGCCTCCCTCCCCTGGTAAAATTTGCTGTCCACAGCTGCAGTGAACCAGATAGCCAGGAGGACCAGACCCTGTTTGGGGTTTAAGCAGCGCACTTTTTATTTGTTGCTTTGTTCTGCTGTTGGTTTCTTCCCTGCGCAGTGCAGGACCTTCCAGTCTTCCTTCTTCAAGTCAGTCTGGCAGTCGTTTCAGGAACTGTGAGCCTGCAGGATCTGCCAGGAACTTCTGCCTCAGCTACAGCTTCTTCTTCTTCTAAGGTACTGTTCAAACCCGGTTGTTTGTTCCGTCCTTCCATGGTGAAAGTGTTTTAAATCATTCACCAATCCAAGGGCTTGTCCTTCTCTACTCTTTTAAATAATCATTCTTCCGACCAACTTCATTTCGAACTCTTGGCAAAGACTTAACCGGGAACTACTATGAACTGTGTGATCCTCTGCAAAGACTCTGAACCATTAACATTGGCCCAGGCCTATTGATTTGAATCCTCATTGTAGCAGGCCTTTTCTAGATTGCCCTGCCTACTTACTTGTGGGTTCTGCTCAATTTTGTATAACCTAGTCTTTCCCTCCTTTTTTAATTGTTGAAGTGCCATTTTGCTCACACTTCATTTTGAGCCTAACTTAGTCTGCTCAGCCATTGCTACCACTTTACTGTGTAGTACGGCTTGTACCAAAGGTGAATTTGTACCTGCACTTGTAGTCTTAATTGTGGGTGGTGTTCCCAAAGGGTACTGCATATGATTCTGCCTAACAGGGACTAACTAAATAGAGGATCATTCATCTTCCACTCATGGCAGGAGAATTTATTCAAAAGCCACACAATGGACCTCATTACGACCCTGGCGTTAAGGGTTTAACGGCGCCGTAAAAGGTGTCAGCGCCGTTAAACCCTTAACGCCTCATTACGTGTTCCCTTTGCGGGACCCAACCTTAACGCCTGCTTTTAGCAGGCGTTAAAGTAGGGTGCCGCAAAGGGACCTTGGTGCTAAGGACGGTGCCACAATTTGCGGCACCGTACTTAGCGCCTTCCCCATTCCCATTGAGCCCTATGGGGCAAAAATGGGAATGGGGAAGGGCCCATGGTGAATGGGGAATTACTGCCCCGCCAACCTTGGAATGGGGCGGTAATTCCGCCATTCACCATGGTGGACCCCGGCATGGACTATGGTGCTAATAGCACCATGGTTTAGCGCCGGCGTCGTACTGAGGCCCAATGTGAATATTCAGATGGCCATAATACCCTGTCTGAGGAGCTAAAAAATAAAGAGATGTCTAACAGGATAGATAAGAACCTGAAATCAATCGAATTGGGGGTACAAGACATATTTGACATATTCAAAAATCCTACAGCAGTGTCCCGTACTAACACTCCAACCTCAGCTGATCATAGGACAGCTGAATCTGGTGCGTATCTGAGTGTAGCTACACAAGCAGCATTAAAGAACTTGAAAACACAAACATCTGCTGAATTGGTACCAATCGAATTACCCCATCAAGAATCTATAAGTAATCACAAGAGCTTACTTAACATGGAAGTGGATAGATCCGATGGAATTCAAACCAAATTTAGTGTTATGTTAAAAAGCAACTCAAGCATTAATAAATTGCTGCCTAGAATTGGCAACGAATATGAAAAACAAGACCTGTCTGAATTACTCAGGCAACAAGATTCTTATTATGCTGAGGAATGTGCTAAAAGCTTAAATACAAATGCAGCAAATACCAATACTAATCATACAGGTCAGATACAGTTGTCTGAAAACTCAGTTCGAATGATTATTGTGGAGATTCTAAATAGAGGGAATCCGGAGGAAAAAACACCCAATAATAATATCAGTCTCTCATCTGTCCACAATGAAAGTAATAGTACAAAGCCAATTCAATATGCAACTACAAAGTATGAAGCCCCATTGAATAGCTCAAATGTTATTAATAACATAGGAAATGGGCAGAGAAATTCAATATCTGATTATAAAACTGAAGAGCCCCGGTTTAATAATGACCAGTCTGAAATACTTAAGGAAAGTCAACTTCCCCCGAGAACCAAGTCTGATATTACAGTACATTTTTGAAGAGGATTGGCCTTGGTCTCTGAACAGACCATACATCTTAAGTTTGTTTTCAGATATCCCTGAATTAAACCTAATTACTTCAGCCGATATAAAACTGCTAGACTATATTCATGCATACAGATTTGTCTATGATAGATTGGTGATTCCATCACCTCTTGTAACAGCCCTTGTACTGAAAGAAGCCGGAGCTCTTCAGAAAAGGGGCTTTGATATTTTTAATTACCAACATATCACCTCGAATGTAGCAGTCGGAACAAGTAATATGGAGAAAAAAAATAGTGCCTGATCACATGAGAGTTGAAAGTACAAAAACATCAGAACCAGAAATTGGGATAATCAAAGATATGCAGGAATGGCGAGTATTGGCTCTTTCATTAAACGATTCAATCTCACAATTGAAAGCACTACGGAAACCTCTTTAGGGCAAAGCGTAACTTCCGTATAGTGTCATGGAATACAAGAGGAAATTCACACCTTGCACTAAATAAAAAACTTTGTGAATCGTTGGTGCTTTACGACCTAATTTTATTACAGGAAACATGGGAAAGAGGTCTCATGGTGTGGGATGGGTTTGAGATTGTGTGTACACAAGCAAAATCTGGAATTAGGGGTCACCCTAAAGGGGGTCTTGCCTTGTCATTTCGCAATGAGGATGCAATAATAGTGGAAGCTGAAGTTCATACCCTTGACGCAATAATGGTTGCGACATTCAAAATTCGAATTAAAGAAGGAATAGTGTTCCTAATGATAATCAACATATATTGAATGCCTTGGAAGGCACATATAGCGAGTTGGAAGCTGCTATTGAGAAATTAGACATTCTAATAGATGGGTGGATGGGGTTGAATCCTGGAGGATCTATTATCCTTGCGGGCGACCTGAATGCTGATTGCTATATGTCTAACAGTGCAATGGTATGGGCAACGAATTCCAAGGGCGATCACAATTCCAATGATAGAAACAAAAGAGTGTGAAGTGTATGGCTGCTGTTAGCGAAAAGCTGGGGTCTAAATATGATGTATAATCAGAAAACACCTTGGCAGGCCAGAGCTGAATCCTCAATAATTGACTTCATGTTTGTCAGTACAGATCTATACCTCAGAGTTGACAATGTGGAGGTTCATTTTACAGATTTTAGCAATCATGCATTACTTTCTTGTACACTGCCATGGGCAAAAGATAGCAATGATTTATTTATTCATTGTGAGAATGTTGAAATTAATACTAAAGGTTCATGTATTAAATGGAACCCGGGTAAAATTGAAAAATGTAACACCCTGATGTTATATGAGTATGAAAGTATGATGTTGGAAAGTAAACTCACGACCTATACATTGGATAAATTCAGTTTTCATCTTGAGAATGTGCTGCGTAAACATTGTAAGAATGAAGGTACGGTAGCAAAATCGAAAACTACCCACATTCATAGATTTGATCTAGAAACAAAGTATCAAAAAGCTTACTAAATAAAGAAATGTGTGATATAAAAAAACAAAATGCAAACAACAAGACTATTACATTACAAGTGAAAAGAAGTAGGCAGCGCTATAAGAACTGGTCTATTAATCACTGAGCTTCAATTCAACAAAAAGATGCAGAAGCCTTGTTTGCCACCATAAAAGACTCCATTTCTAGATCTTTTTGGTCTTTGATAAATAGCACAGAAGCTACACAAACACAGCTGGCAATAAATCCAATAAATACTAAGGTGTGGACAGAGCATTTTGAGAAAATCTATACAGACAACCAGTAACAGCACCCATAGTTGTTTAAAAAAATAATAGGCAATGGAACTTAGAAGTATCGGGTGAGAATATGAAGGGATTCATAATGAAGTCCAAATCATCCAATAACCCGGGCCCGAATAACATGTCTTTTGTGACACTGAAGCAGAGTGGCGATCTATGGGCACTAATTATTCAAATTTTTTTCAGTGTTGTTCTTGTAAAGGAGAAAATACCTGTATCCTGGCTAATGTCTTACATTTTGCTGATATTCAAGAAGGGTAATAGAATGTGTCCTACCAATTATCGCCCTATTTCATTGATGAATTTTGATGTAAAGATCTTTTCATCCATAGTGTTGGATAGGTTATTCTTGTGGATAAACGATAATGACCTACTTGACATAAGACAAATATGGTTCAGAAAGAGCATTGGAATCTATCAGCGGCCTTCAATATGGTCGACAGAGCAACTCTATGGAGAAGACTCATAGAGCTGGGGATAGATCTCGACCTATTAGACACACTGGTGAACCTTTACTCAAATACTGAGATTCGTGTAAGATTGAATAATGAAGGTCTAATGTCAAACTCAATCAAGGCTCAAAATGGTTTAAAGCAGGGATGTGTGCTCTCTGCAATTCTATTTAACCTCTATGTATCTTCTGCTGGGTCATATCTGGATGCAAGTGGATTTCTATCACAAAAGCTGGGGAACTTTACGGAACAATGCATTGCATATGCAGATTATTTCTTGTTATTTAACAATACAAAAATTGGATTGCAGCGACTTGTTAATGCATTTGCTAAGTTCATAAAGGAACTGAAATTAAAAATAAATGCAGCTACACCCGTTATAATAAATCTGGGCCACAAAAACAGCCACATTTACATGGCATTGCGAAGGCATAAGAATTATACAACAAAAAACCCTGAAATACTTAGGATTTGCATATGCAAGTGTTCCCACAAATAATTTTATTAAAAATGGTCTGAAGCATAAGGCCTTTGATGCGGCTAAACAATTAAAAATCATTGAAAGGAAATATGGGAGTTACTTGTTTTATGCTTGTATTGAATATTATAATAAGAAGATAATTCCACATCTTAGTTATGGTCTACAGTTTCTCCCAGATGTATTGTCATCATACCTAGGGATAATTGAAGCCATGATATGGAGAAATGTTCTGTGTTTCAAGCCAAAATGTATCCCATTAGAAATTATTAGGTACGAGCTAGGATTGTCTTCTCTTGAAAGCTGTATGATATGGAAGAAAGCTGCTTTCTTATGGAAATGTTTGATTTGTCATAGTAATCATTTATATAGGATGTTTTTGGATGACAATACTGGTTATTATACGTGTATGCTGTACGATGGAGTAGAGCATGGATATTAACACACAGAGGTCTGTCTATACAAATTTTAATCCGCAAACCTTTGAAAGTAAAATATTTGATAAAGGCATTCGATTGGGTAGAGAATAACGCTATACTGTTAAACTCAAAGATTTACTTTCAAACTGTGTGTTTTGGAAATGGTTCCCAGAGTCAGAACCATATATGTTAAAATATCCTGCACGTTCAATTAGAAACAGAGTAATGAGATATAGATCAAATGTGCTAAACACACAGGAGAAAACAAATTCTCTAGACGTTGCCTGTTATCAGATGAAAAAGAAACCTCATATCATCTACTTTTAATGTGTCCCAGATTGCTTTTAAAAAGAATAGAATATTTTGCACATTTTGCAGTGGATACTTCCCAAGTAAATAGTGAACTTTTATGGTTTGAAATGCTTCATGGAAAATGAATGCCATTGAAAATAAGAAGGTTGGCATTCTTAAAGAATATCTGCAACCTTGAATACATCACATTAATATGAATTGCATGTTTGGTATACATATATATATATTTTTTTTAACGAAATAAGGGATCATTTAGACATTCAATTTAGAGCCGTGTGTGGTTACAGAAGGGTTCATGAAATTAATGATTAAAGTTATAATGAGATTTCAGAGTCTTGGATGACTAATCCTGTAATTATTACATTTTAATGTAACAATTACGTTCAATTTTGGTATAAATTAAAGTAATATCATGATGAGGTATTTTAAACTTGGACATTTGTAAATTTGCAATTTTGTAATTGTATATCTGTAAAATGTTGTTGTTTCTAAGTTTTGTAAAGGTTTATGCAAACCAAAAATATATTACATGGCCTTCGGTAGCGGCCATGTAGTTATGGTTAAGTTGCTAAACCCCTAGGAAGAGCACTTTTTGGGTGGCTTATAACGTTTCTCCTCCTGGACGAATCCTCACCAAACCCACTCTGAATTGTTTGCAAAGTTTGGTGATGTTTGGACAAGCAGGGGCAAAGTTATAGGGGGGGTCCCAACATTTCTTTTTTCCCATAGACATAATGGGAAAAAACTTTGGTCACACCTATAGCCCAAACCACTGTGTACATGGATGGTGTACATCCATCCAGTATTTTTTTTTTTAAATGACCAAAACATAAGGCAAAATAATAAGTGATATATATGTCCGCTCCATGGACTCACTTCCCTGTTCGGTCCGCGGACTGGCCTCTAATTAGCCAGAATAATTTGCTGACTTTTGCATGGTCCGCAGACATCGGGATGCGGCCGCTGATTGGGTGGTGAGAAAACATGAAATGCATCGTTTTTTCTGAAACGCCCGCCATCTTGGATTTGCAGACTTTTTTGGGGTCCGCTAACCGCACGGTGAAAACATTAAAAAAAGCAGCATTGCACTTGTCAACCTCACAAACAATCTCTGGGGATGTGGGGGGATGACGATGCGATGGGATATGGCCATAAAAAGCCAGAAAAATTGGTTAATTCACCCCTGACAGTCCGCGCACACTCCAGATATCCTGGGGCAGTCCTGTGGTGTTCGCCGACACTTCAGATGTCCTAGGACATCTGTACCTATTTCTGCATTAGAGGGTACAGGAAAAACAGTTTTTGGATGGCTTATAACTTTTGCGCCACTCAATGAAACTGCATGTAATTTTGTTCTACAACTAATCCTGAATGGTTTTGGTCAGTTTTGTGGGACTCTGTCAAGAGGGGGCAAAATTAGAAGGGGGGCCCAAAATATTGTAAAGGCATATAAATGTGGTGTCATTTGACAAATCTGCACAACATTCGGCAAAACGATTTTGGATCTATATATAAATGGTTTTCTAAAGTTTGGTGGGAATTTCTCAAGAGGTGGCAAAATTAGAGGGGGGTCTCAACATTTTTAGATGGTTTATAACTTTGTTGCTATTTGATAAATGTGGACACAGTTTTGAGAAAGATTATAGAACCAACCTTCAATGTTTGTGTAAAGACTGAATGGATTTTGTCAAGTGGGGGCTAAGTTATATGACTATTGTATGTACATACATTCTGACACTTTTGAAAAAATAAAACATGGGTGGATTTCGAGCAAACTCATGAGGAGCATTGGCAAGGACATTAAAGCATGGTTTTGCAAATGTGCCCGTGATTTATTTTTTGACAAGTGTCATAATGTCGGTACAAAAAATAGTCATATACCTTTGGTGACTGAGGTATAGCCTTTGGCTGTGGCCAGTAGCCAGATTGTCTGGGTCATGACATAAGGTCATGATGCGGACAATCTGGCTACTGGCCATGACCGCTAGGGATGAAAAATGGTGTTAAAGTGGCTATGTCTACCTGGAACTGGCTATGCAGTAAAGTTATTTGAAGGTAGGATAGGTTTGAAAGGGAAAAAGTGCTTGTGGTAATATGTTCATAGGGTGTTTCATGCTGCCATGGCAAGGGAAGAGGGGCTGTGTACGGTGCCCCGCCTTCTCTTTCAATGTTGGCTGTCTTGGAAAGGGATTTTCTGTCCTACAGCGAGATGTTAGAGGCGTCCCACTGTAGGAAGTATAATACTTTGGCGTCTTGCTATAGGAAGAAAAATCTATGTTTTAGCACCCTGAGTTCCCGCTTTGGGAACCAGGAGTGCTGATGGCCTGTATCCCGCATTTCAGGGGCCGTAATGGACGATAATGGTTCATAGCCATCCTTATTTATTTATTTATAATGCGCCAAAGCCCGCAGACATCAGGCTGTGTGGTTACAGTATTTGTTGAGGAAGATGAGGTGGAGGAAGACAGCTTACTACTTGCTGAGAAAGGAACAACCTTTCTGAGAGCATTGTGGTCATTGGATTTGGTGTGGCGGCGCATGGAGGTGGTCCTGTAGAAGTACTGTCCAGGTAGAGTACAAAATTGCACTCAGTGCATTTCACTTTGGTAGCTTTAGCCTTTGGTACACTCCCAACAGTAGCAAAGAATGGGCACACCCATGATACGATCTTGGTGCTAGAAGTAGGCACTTCCTCTACCTCATCTTCTTGGTCCTCTTCATTGTCTTTGAAAGTACTGCGCTTTTTTGTTGTGAAGGTCCTCCAGCTGGTGGTGGTGGCTCTTGTGGAGGAGGGATGGCAATAACCGATGCCATTTTTAAGATAAATAGCAGTTTTGATAAAAATTCTTCCAAGTATGTACTGTGTACTAGATTGGTAATGGCTAATGAGTACGAAAAGGTATAGGAGGTGTGCAAGGGAAATTTTGAAGTTGAAAGTTCCTAGATCAGTAGAAAATGCAGTTCCAAACTGTCTTCGAAGCATGCATCTGATCACGAAGTGCAGACGCCTTCGCGAACACGTCACCATGCCTCACGCAAGCGTATGGTCACGTGGTACTGTCCAGAGGGTCCGCGATGAAGTCAGACGTTCCTGGACGTCGACGGATGCAAAATTATTTCAAAAAAATGCAAAAAGTGTATAGACATGTTCAAAATTATGCTAGAAGGTGGGAAATGGCAGAGTTTTAAGGTGAAACTTTGTAAATTGGACAACAATATTGCTTATTGGCTAAGTATGATATTAGTAAGTTGTAGGAAAATAGCATGCACTGGTAAAAACCCATGAAATTCACTGGAAAAATGTTGTTAAAGGGACGTTATGGTTAAGTTGCACTACTAAAAACCTATGAAATTCAATGAAAAACTTTGTTAAAGGGACGTTATGGTTAAGTTGCATTAACAAAAACCTATGAAATTTGATTAAAAACTTTGTTCAAGGGACAATATGGTTAGGTTGCACTAATAAAAACCTATGAAATTCAATGAAAAAACTTAATTAAGGGGACCTTATGTTTAAGTTGTACTAATAAAAACCTATGAAATTCAATGGAAAACATTGTTACAGGGACGATATGGTTACAGGTAAAACCGAAAAACCTCAGAAATTCACCAGTTATGGTAAACTAAGCAACCATAACTCGCGCCACCACCGTGCACTGCTAAGACTAACACACAGAACATCAAAGATGACATCACTTAAAATGTTTATAATCATTTGTCCAAATCCGTTATAATTACAGAGTGTCATATCCGTTAGGCGGGTATTGACTCCTAATCCTTCAGTCCTATACATATTCACGTACTTTGTTCAAGTGTCTAAAGATCCTGTGGAAAAAGTTGTATTAGTCACCATCTCTGTACATTCAGTATTCCACTAATTATAAGTCCTCTTCATTTTTTCAGTTTCATCATCAATCAGGTGTATATTAACCCTCTCAGTTCTGCTCGGGTTAAGTCTATCAACAATGTGTATGGATCAAATTTCATCTTATCAGTTTCATCATCAATCAGGTGTATGTTAACCCTCTTAATTTTAAGTGGGTTTAATCTAACAACAATGTTTATGGATAAACTCTTATACCAACATGTCAGACATGTTAAATTCCACATGAAAAAATATTTAAGTCCACATGAATAAGTACACATTTAAGTCGAATATGTCTAATGGATCTGACACTGTAATTATAACAGATTTGGACAAATGATTATAAACATTTAAAATTTTAAATATAATAGCCGGGATAATATATTTGATTTCATCATCATATTGATTTATAGTAACACACGGAGATCCCCGTAATATTGGATAAAATCATCCACTTGGATTGGAAAACAAATCTTTGTATCTAACTATACCGTTGACAAGGACCACATGACAACGGATATCTCCCTAATCCTTATAAGGATATTTCTACTCTTCAATATCCTACACGTAGGGGAAACATAGAAGAGATGTAAGTCTATTTTATTTATTAAAAAAACACAGCAGACAATAATGTTTATAGATGTACAGTATATATATCACATATAATAACATCTCATACATTATAGGTGAGAAGACATTAATTTAACACAATGCACACATGTGCAATAACATTGGTGAAAAAGGAAGAAGATTGTGATTATGACTCTTAGACAGAGAAATGATAACAGATTATACAGGTCAGCATCTTTAATATCCCTGTTGGAAATCGAAATGATATTCAATGATAACTAATGTATATCTATGTAGAATGTGGAAATTATATGCTATGAAAAATCGGTTGCAATAATAATGATTACCGACTCTGAATGCACAGTGTATACACAGACACTCGAGTGCAATCTGAATGATAGAATCAATGATTTAGACAGTGTGGTCTAAAAAGTTAACACAATTTATGCTAATCATTATTATCATTATTGTTTTGTAAATATTATTTCTAGAAAGGACAGCCCCTGAAGTTGAGATGTTTATCTGGAAATGCGTTGGGCATTAAAGAGTCGTATTGGATAAAACCAACAAAGTGCAAAGTGTTTTTTTAAGAATTTGAAAGAATTGGAAAATTGAATGTTAAACAATATTACTTCAAGATATAACAGGAATTGAAAAATAATAAATTGAAAGACAATAGAGGATATGTTTGTTTGTTTGTTTGTTTTATTATTTATAATGCGGCCACCCCGAAGATATCTGGGCACAGAAGGCATAAGAGGGATGTTCAGCTTAGGTTACATTGCTGTGAAGTAATATACTGCATATATATAATAATAAGGCAATAAGGGTTATTCAGCATTGGTTACATTGCTGTAAAGTAGCATGAATTAAGTACATGATTAAGGCAGTATTACATCAAAAAAGCAGGTATGTACAGTGTATACAATTAAGGCAAGTAATATTGTCTGAAAGTATTGAAGTGTCAAATGTCATTGTCCTTAATCCAGTTGATAAGGTTAGATCAAAATTGAAGATAGGGTAAGTCTTCTCTAAGTATCGGAGGGAGTGAGTTCCAGTATTGGGCAGCTTTGACCGGGAAACTGCTTCCACCCGTCTTATTGCGATTAAATCTAGGCACTAGTAGGAGGTTGGGGTTAGCTGTTCTCAAGGGGCGATTGGATGATTGTCTGGAGAATCTGGCATTGAGGTATTGTGGGGCAGCATGGTGTAGACATTTATGTGTCAGGGATGCCATTTTGAGGAGAATTTTATCTTTTGTAGAGAGCCAGTTATTAGCTCTTCTGAGGTCAGATATATGGGTTTCTTGGGGATGCTTAGGGCTGCTATCAGGGCATTATTTTGCAGAATCTGGATCTTATTGGTAATGTATTTATTACTCCCCACATATAAAGCATTACAATAATCCAGTTTGGATAAGACAAGGGCTCTTGATAAGGTAATGCAGTTTTTAGATGAAAGGAAGGGCTTAGCTGCTCTAATTAGCTTACAGGTATAAGATGTCGCTGTGGCCATGGAGTTGACTTGTTTTTTGAAGTTTAAAGTAGAGTCTAGATAGAATCCAAGGGTTCTAACTTCCTTGGCTACTGTAATGTCATTATTGTCTATTTTAAAATTCGAGTAGAGATGGCCTAATGTGTGGAGGTTAGCAGGGGTGCCAAGAATGAGGAGTTCTGTTTTGTCATCATTCAGGCATAGACCATGGGAGGCCATCCATGCCTGGATGATGAGGTACACTCTATTCACGAAGGCCAAATCCTTGTTATAATCTCCCGTCAACGGGATGAGGATCTGTGTATCATCCGCATAGTTAGTGTAGGTGATACCTAGGCCATCTAGATCATCACAAAGGGGCTTCATATATATAAGGAATCCATGAACTAGATTGAAACTCGCCTTTTGAGACAACGACAGTGTGCAGTGGACGTAAGTTCCCCAACTAGGGAGCTTTTCTCATTTCCAACTTAAGGTCATTGCCAGGTAGAAGGTGATGCAGAACCATTGTCCCTGCTTTAGATAGGCAAACAATGGGAGCTGATTGTGAATTTGGATACGCGCTCTAAGTAGCGCTGTTTGCTGACAACTCTCCCTGATCCTGCATGAGGACGACGTGGGACATTCCCTTTGTTTTCTTTTTGAGGACTTTCACTGGACATTAAGGGTGGCCTCGCCCCCCACTCCCGGAAGCCCTTATCAGCAGTGCTGCACGCGCATCAGCGCACGCACATCAGCGCTCTAAGTAGCACTGTTTGCTGGCAACTCTCCCTGATCCTGCATGAGGACGCTGTGGGACATTCCCTTTGTTTTATTTTTGAGGACTTTCACTGGACATTAAGGGTACTTATACTTACTACAGGCCATGCCCTTTTGTAATATATAGCGTATTTATTATATATCTGTTATATTTATGTATATTTGCCTTTCCTTTAGGTGGCCCCGTCCCCAACTCCCGGAAGCCCTTATCAGCAGTGCTGCGTACGCATCAGCGCACGCGCCTCAAGTAGGCGCTCTAAGTAGCGGTGTTTGCTGTTTGTTGGCTTGTTGGCCGTTGCCAGCGGATGCTTTCCAACCATTTAAATTGTATTAACCTCCCGCCCTTGACTTATCTATCCTATTGGGGTGTTGCCACCTGAGGAACGGGAAGTTTTTCTTGGGTAAATAACCATTTTGCAAAGCAAACAATTATCCTCTTTTTCCATTTCTGCTATTGCATGTATTTTTGGTTGCCATTTAAAGCTGTAATACTAAGGTTGTGAACGAAAGACACATACTTAGTTAAATAGGAACCAATAATCATTCTCTGATAATTTCCACAATCATCCCATCTGTAACAGTCCTTTACACAAGGGAGATGGCAAGTGGACTATGCAGCGGGCAGTGCAATGAGCCCGCCCCCGTTTCACTTTCATCAACAAGTATTGACTCGTTGATTTGTCATGGCCACACATCATACATTGAGCATGTAGCGCAGGAGGATCTTGTCCCAGGCAATTCGAATGTAAGCTCAAAACATATGAGGCTTGCCTCCCATGTTGCTACAATACATGCCAATGATCCTGCCGGAACCCTCATTCCCGCACCATCGGAGCCTTCTTCATGTGGAAATGTCACTAGCCCTGATGTACGAAGAGCTGTGGAAGATTTCCGGAGTTGCTCGGAATCACCAGCTGATTACACTCATGACAAAGAATACCATGGCACCACAATGAAGAAAATGGCTGCCATGGACGAACAAGTAAGCCGCTCCATAGGACTGCTAACACCCATGGTCTTTGACTCCACGAAAAGGTAAACATCATTATCATCGCAATCTCTGAGCAATCCGCGGAGTGACATGGAAAGAAATAAAGAAGTAGTGGAAAATATAAATGAAGAACTTCCTCCACCGCATTTAACTTATTCTCCAGAATCGGTTGATGCCCACATCAAGGCTTCCCAGTCCGAATTCTTTGTGAGTTCTAGTTCAATGGATGACAATGATCAGAGATCCCCAGGAACATTCCCAGTGATAATAAAAATATTGGATCTCCTCGATAAAGGCCATGACCTGACCCACCTGGAACTAAAAGAAATAAAAGCAACGCTACAGCATCTATGTTCCAAGATGGATAGAATAGAGGGTTTCATCATGGCTGCTGAAACCTTAAAATCCCTTAATGAGGAAGCGATGTGGAGACAGAAGCCATCTTTTATTTCTGCTTATAACGATAAAAATATTCAATGCTGTATGGATGAATTCCAATCATCCAATTCTGCTACATCACTGACTTCACCTTCATCCAAAACATGTGACTGCAAAAAAGAATTAAAAGAACTCGAAGTATCAATAAAAGAGTTTAACACAACAATCATCGACCAATTTGCAAAATTAACTCAGCTTAATGATTGCCAGGATAGTCCAACAGTCTTGCTGAAAGTATTGGATCAGATGAAGCAAGACGAAAAGGAAAAAGGAGCCCTGGAAAATGAAGATAATTCTTTCTTTATGTCACGGCGTGCTAAAAAATTACACTGAAGAGCGGTAAAAAGATATGCAAAGAGTCGTAAAGATGCCCTCCAAAAAGGTATCAACAGCAAGGCTGTCTCCAACATAATGCAAAAAGTGACTCCAAGTGTAGCAAACAGTGATTTAATAATAGAAATTATGGACGAGGATCATATAAATTTACATCAGTTGACAAAGGAAAGTCAGGAGGCACTAATATCAACGCCTAACACCAAACCAAAACAAAAAATGCCAAAAAAGATCAAGATGAAAACAAAAATGGACCCGGATACAACTAAAAAAGCCAACTCAAATAGCAATCTAACCTCTAAAATATCTGAAACAAGAATGGAGATATCAAAATATCCCCATAGAAGTAGAATTCCTATTACCCAAGAAACCCCTTTACAGAATAAACAAAAAATCAACTTGCATAATTACTTTCCTATAAGTGGCAGAACCTGCACAACTAGAACAGACATGGTTGTCAATGTCTCTGAGGAAAGTTCTACGACAAAGATGCCTATTAGAAAATCATACAGTGAAGCATGTCTCAATGAACCAAAAGGAAAAATTGCGGATCAGAAAGAGAACGAGTCTGAGGACCAAAAAAGGTCATTCGTAGTGAACGGCGGTGGGAAATTAAGAAATTAAGCCAACATTCTTTTGCCGCCTCACAAGGAAAAGGAAATGGCAAAAATGAGTAACAACATCATGTCCCCCTGAAGCTGTGTATGGCGAAAAGCGTATCTCAATTCATGGCCCAGAACTGAGAAAGTCCATTTCAGAAGCTCAAACTTTGAAATCTTACCAGACAACGATTGGATACCAACAAATGGTCCCGTACAGAACTCGTCCATTCCAGTGGATAACATCAAAACGGACCCCGCGTCCAAACACCATGAAACACTTGAACTTCTGGGGAAAGCATTATATGATGGATCCATTAATGCACAAATGATATCAAAGGTCTTTCCATCTGGATTGGACAACATAGAAGGGATTGATTCAACGAAACTATTATACCGTCTGAAGGTCCTGTTGTGGAATCAGTCTCAGTAAATGGGAAACAAGCCGAAACCAGAAAATTGTATATTATTGGCCTGGAAGGTTCCGAATCATTCTTGGGAAACCACCGAATCAATCGAACATGTTTGCTTAAATTACTCATGCGAATACCACAACTAAGGCTGCTCAAATAAGAGGACATTCTAAGAGTGTCACTCGCAATAAATATAACTACAGGGCTATATGTTATCTCAGTTCCGAAGTGGTAATGAAATTCCTATGGTTCAGCAGAAATGCAATAAAAGACAAAAGTCTTATCTTAAGTACCTTTGAATTTGAGGCGGATGCAAAAGAATTAATCGCATATGCGATCCCCTCTGCTGTAGAACAAGCACTTAATCCACAAGGCGGCGCCGACCGTGCCAGTCAGGAATTATTAAAAATAGCAGCTAACACAAAAAGTGTACCATGGCTGGAACCGATGTTCAACTCAATATTCAAAAGCAAGAATGTGTCGACTAAACCATAGCCATACCGAAGCGACCAGTTGAAAATTCTTTCATGGAATTCATGCGGGTATCTCAATCTTACGAAATGGCATGCAGCACTATTAAATAATGAGAGACCGGCCATTATCCTGCTGCAGGAATCCATGAAAATGGATAAATGTACCCTTTTTGGATATACTACTCACTGTTCCCCTGCTAGTAGAACTAATCAAGGTCGCCCATCATGAGGCCTTGCAATAGCAGTGGACAACTCTTTAAAATTCAACTCTAAGATCATATGGGAATCCAGTAGTTTAATGAGCACATTGCTGAATACAAATATATCTAAGTATCTCTTGATCATCATAATCATTATATACTGGAACCCAGCAACCTTGTAGTCCAATGAGTACATGGACGAGAGGGACAAAAAGATCAATGATTGATTTTATATTCACAACATGCAATCTCCTAGCAATCACTACACCATTAATTATCAATCAATTTATATATGGAGACCACGCTCAAATTTTCACCAACTTGAAACTGAGATGCTCGCCACTGGAAATCGATCCCTCTGTCGCACTGGCTGAAATCGATCGACCTCTAGCATCCATTAGGTGGAGCCAGGGTTTATGCAAATGTTTTGTCAACCATGTAGCTGGGCAAATGGAAAAAGCAAATCAGGTGAACGGAAAACGAATAACAGATATGCCGATCATATATTCAGAAATAATGAAAGCTGCTCTAGTGCACTTTAGCAAGAAACAACCAGACAAACAACACTTGTATCCATACGATTCTGTTTGCACAGCACTGAAGCGGGAAAAAAATAAAGCGCTAAGGCAGCTAAGTAACAATATGGTATCTGTAGAAAACCATCAGGCACTACGAAATTGAATATTGAGTGCATACAAACATGATCTAAACCATGCAAGGATCTCAAGGTTAACGAAGAAAATTGTGCTCTAATAAGAGCCATAAAGGCGCATTATATACAAACGATATGGCGTACATTAAAAAGCAATGGAAAACAAGCTCCAATAATCATGCCGAACTGCATATCAGAACAGGTATGGTGCGAATACATCACTGTGAAATTTCAGCTTCCACACAAATTCATAGATGTCCCACGAATAACACTTGACTATAATGATATTGGTCGGTTGGATTGGTCAATGGATGATCTCAAGTGGGCCATCTCAAGATTTACCTATTCTAAAGCAGCAGGTCTGGACGGACTTCCACCATGCTTATATAAAGCTGACCCTGATCTATGGGCCGTCTTAAAAATGAAATTTCGAAATATCATCAATTCAGGAATTATTCCAATGGCTAACTTCGAACATTGTACTGTTATTCAAAAAAGGAGATCCTGCTCTTCCACAGAATTACCCCCCCAATTTCTCAAATAGATATGGAGGCGAAGATTTTTGCAATCCTGTTACTACATGACCTCGAAAAATAGATAGATAATAATGCCTTATATTCCAAATATCAAACCGGTTTCTGGAAAGGAATGAGCACCACATTAAATGCTACAATCATGGCGCTTTTGTATGCGGGAGCAAAAAAGAAAACCTCGAACCCCGTCTATATCGCCATAAAAGATATGACATTGGCGTTTGATACTGTTGTATGAAACCTGCTTTGGAAGAAGTTGTCCGACATGGGGATCCAAAAGGTATTGGTTCATCAAATTGCACTCTAATACTTCCTACAAAATAAAAATAACAGCAGAAGGAAGTATAACCAAGCCAATCAATACATTCTTGGGCTTAAAACAAGGATGCAATCTAGCAGTGACTTTTTTCAATTTATACCTTTCGGATCTTGATAAGAAATGGCATGAGGAAAACTTATCTTCTGTAAAGGTGGGTGCTATCCAATTAAAATGGATGGCATTCGCCGATGACATCATAATCTTCGATCCAACTCCTGCAGGACTTCAATTAAAACTACGGCTCTTGGAAGTTTTTGCTATGGAACTCAACTTAATTCCCAATCTTGCAAAAACGGCCATAGTGAAATTTGGCCTCAACCAAAAACAGCGAAGATACCAGTGTAAGATCTGGGAAACCACGATACCTTGCATCACAAATAACAACTATCTAGGATACAATCTATCAAAACAGAATTCCATTAAAGAATGGTCCAACCTAAAAAATCTAAGTGCAGACCATTGCTATCCCAATTGAAAATGATTCATGGAAAATTCTGTACATTTTCATTAATTCCACTTATCAATTTCTTAACTTTAAAAATTGTAAGTGTTATCCTGTATGCACTGGACATATGTCTATGCGATATGAGTGTGATCCTAGATCAACTACAAGGCACCCTGTTGAAGACTGCCATGCATCTTCCAATGTCCTTGCCCAATGCCATTCTACGCCACAAACTCGGATTAGTGGCTCTATCTAGTAGATGGAAATGGAGATTGGTCACAAATTATGCAAAAATATATTTTCCTCTAAAGAATTCTTTATATATCGATTTGAAAAAATCTTTAGAATGGACCAACTCTGTTTCTTTTGTTCTCTACTATTCTAGAATGCGGTCAATACTGAATGATTTACACATTACAGTTGATGAGGTGTATTATCGCCCAGGTTATGCGAAGAAAAAATTATTTGAAATGGATTGGTGCATCACCATTGAACAAATCTCAAAATATAAAATGCACAAAGAGTACTATGCACATATCAAGAAACGTATCCCTCGATATGACCATATTATTTTGTTTCCTTGCAAACATACAAGAACAGCTTTCTTATGGTATAAATTTAATCTATATCACACAAAAGAAAGGATATTAAATTTGAAAGAAAAAAGAATAAGAGCACAAGAGGTAATTGCCGCTTTCCAGCATGTACAGAAACAAATGAAACAATGAAACACCTGATCTTATATTGTCCGCATTTAAACCTATCAGAACAAAATTACTGATGCAATTTGTAAATATTCTCTATGAAGACTGTTTAAAATTTCTATGGGCACGAATGATGCAAGGCTCTCATAAACCGCTAACATATGCACTGGTAAGCTTGTGTACATTTATATTGAAAGAACTTGCTATTTATATTACTGATTAAAAATCTGCTGCTGGGAATATGATATAAGATGTGTGGTTTTGGGAATCTTGCTACCCTTTTTAGAATTTATTCTCTGATTTTAATTGTGTACACTTGTCATATGTACTAGGCACTCACTTTTGTATCTAATCGGGATGAAGTATCTGACACCTAAAGCAACTGACAATCGTGAATTAGGGTCAGCTTTGTACAATGTTATTATAATATAATGTAATGTAATGAAATTTAATGTGTGTTTTAGGAAGTTTTAATCGAGTTGTAAATTATGTGAAAAGAAAAATTATGATGTTTGATGTTAATATGTATTTTGATAAATTTTGTAAAGGTTCTATATTTTTTGTAACTGAACCAAAAAAAAAATAATTGGATTCATGCAATTCCGGTTATTAGAGAAGGGAGTAGCGAGGCCACAGTATATTCCGTGGCCACAGATGGTTAAGGAACATTTTAAATGTAAACTCCCTAGTTTAATGGCGAGTGTGGTAAAATTGATTTATGAACTAGAAAAAATTACAGGAGGAAACACTCTAGCCATAGGGGACATTAAGGGACTCCTAGCAGCCATTCTTGAGAAAAGAGCTGATGACATTTGGACACAAGCAGGTTACTCGGGTGTCACGGCGTAGAATACAGCTCATGAGCACTGTTCAATAATTGTAGAGAAGACGTATGGAGAGCTCTTAGGGTGCAATATCCTGACACGTCAGATATGGGAACAATAATGGCACGTAAGATGCAAGAAAGCGCAGATCCGCTTGCTTACATTCAAAATATTCAGGAACAGTGGACTTTTGAAACTCGCAACCCAAAGGAGAAATCAGTGGTGGTATTTTACCACATTTTATGTCAGGAACGGCCAGAGCAAGTACAGAGACAGCTCAAAAATGAGTCGGAATTGAAGAAAGGCCTTGGGCAGAGATATAGTTGACTATTTTGCACCAATGTCGACTATTGCAAGAGAAAAACAAGAAGAAGGAAGATGCTAGGAAGCTTGAGGAAGCTAAGTTAGTTCAGAAGAAGTTGTCAAAATACGCCATAGAATGTGCGCTATTGACAAGCGGAGATGGGCTAGGAATTCAGCAACTAGCTATGGGTGCATCACAGGTAAATAATCAACGCCAGATGGACCAAGGAGGAAATGGGTTTGTGCCGAGAGGCCAAGAAATGGGTTTCAGAGGGAGAGGTAATTTTCAGAATAATCATAGTGGCTTTCAGAATATTCATAATGATAACCAGAATATGCAAGGAGGGTTTAAGGAAGGAGGGCAAGTTAGAAGAGCACCTCCTATATGTTGGACACATGGTATGACATGGCATGTAGCGCGTGTGTGTGGAAACAAGTGTTTGTACAGAAAGCCAATTTACAAGAGGGAGGACAGCTTATCCTCCTGCATATAGCCAAGCACCATTGAATCCACTGCAAGGACAGTCACAGCATGCAACCATTCAGATACAACAGAATGCAAACACAGGGCAGTTACTGACTCCTAGAATAGGAGGTGTTTCTGTAGTGGGAGGACACCCTTTTACAGGTACAGGGATGAGCATATATCCACAATAAGACAGCTCACAGGGCGACTTGATGTGTTCAGTACAATCGGTTTCACCAGACCCCCAAGAGGAACCAAGTGCTGATGTGTCAAATGGAGGCAAATCTTTTTAATTTTTAGACACTGGTGCAACTCACTCATGTATACGGGTGGGAAATGCCATGAATGTCATGAATGCTCAAGGGTTCTCCGGAGCTACAAGTACAGTTCCTTTTACTGATGAGTTGCCAGTCTCTATAGGAGAGTGTGACATGTCTGTTCCATTATTGTACTCACGGCAGACACCGGTTAATACTCTAGGACGAGATCTAATGACAAAGCTTAATATGACGATTTCTTTCACTGATGATGGAATAGTGTGTTCGACTTCAGAGATACACTATTTAAATATGGAAAAATGTAATTATGGCATTTACAGGACACATGGCCCTGTGGGGAGTGCCAATGGAACCTGAAGTCTTCCATTATAGGGTATCCATTTTGATAACATGGCAACCCGGCTTAGTGGCAAAGACTATGAGAATACCTGATGAGTTTCTGTTGAGACCACAGATACCTATGGACGAAGCGGGGGGACAAGCACTTCCTCTAGAACGAGTTGCAGCCATAGTATTAGGGGAATTGGCCATGCTCGAAGGATTTGACAGGGGCAGGCCATGGAGAACAGTCATTGCCATTGGGGAAGGGAATAGACTGACTGATGTCACAGATGAGGATATGTTTAGAGATGATCCAGCAGATGATGAAGTGATGTTTGAAATGAACATTAACTATTGGATCAAAATAGAGAAAAGAGAGGTCCCACATCGAATGATGATAGTGTGACAGCATTCAGCGTATTTTGACGAGGTCTTAGAAAAAGTACATGCCTCGTTATGGACTACAGGCCCCTATGACATAGGCCTATTGAAGGGGGTGGGAGAGGTTAAGATTAAACTGAAGCCAGGAGCAATTTGAGCAAGACAGTATCTCATGTCTCTGGAGGTGGAGGAGGGTATTTTTAAAACTATTTCTGCACTGATGGAAGAAGGTATCTTGGTGACGGCACAATCACCGTGCGATACCGCTGTGTACCCTGTGAAAAAACTGAAGGGGGGTCATGGAGTTTAATTCAGGACATGAGGCCAATTAACCAGATTGTAGAGGCAGAGTTTCCTTGAGTTCCAAATGCTGCAACAATACTATGTAGTATCCATGTTGAAGCACGATATTTCACAGTGATTGACTTAAAAAATGTGTTTTTCTCAATCCCGTTGCATAAGGACTCCCAAGATCTGACGTCATTTACTTTTCATCAGACTAAACTGAAAAGCACTTGCTTGCCACAAGGGTATTGCAAGTCTACATCGATTCTTAATAGGGTCCTCCAGATGGACCTATGCAATATTGATTTGAAAATTGTTGTTTTGCAGTACTTAAATGACATTTTGGTGTATAGCACAATTTAATTTATGGTTACTGGAATGGGGTTTCCGTATTGTTAATGGCCGTATGGCGCCAGACATACCTGGGGAGGGGACATTTAAAAATCATCAAGGCTGTTCAACAATCGACTATTTTTGCATCTCAGTAAATCTCTGGGAATGTGTAGTAAGCTTTGAGGTGATGGTGGATACCCATAGTGACCATATGCCCATTTGTCTAATGCTCAAGGGTTTGTTGGGGGCCAGGGAATCACAAGCCATAGCCCCTAGCCCACGGTTGGGAATATCTGCTGGCTCTAGAAGAATAAAATGGGGTACTATCATAGAGGAGGGGCTGCATTATATCTCTCCAAACGAGAATAATTCGCTGGTGATGGACATCTTGGGTAACCATCTTTCTCCTCAAGTAACAGTAGAGAAATTTGTTGAATTGTTGGCTGCACTAACATCCAAATTCTCTAAAGCAACAAAGGCCAATGGCTCTGCACCTAGAAGAGGGTGGTTAGATGGGGCTTGTAAAAAGGCAAAAAAATCGTTGCTGAGAACCTTGAAGGACCCAACAAGTGGTAGATTGAAGATTGCCCTAGATAGGAAAATGTATCAACAAGAGCTAAACAGAAGAAAATGGGAAATAGAACAGGCTGCCTGGGAAGGGTTCTTGAACTCTGCCATGCGGGGGGATCAGAAGGCTTTTTGGGCTTTCGTAAAAAGTGGCCCAGAGGGCAGTTGGTCCAACTTGGGGAGTGGCACCCATGTGGAAGATGGGGCATGGGTAGCGCACTTTGGTAGTTTGTTCGGGTCCGAAAAATCAGGAGTCGAACCAGTTTATAGTGGCCCTTGCCTTAGGTTTGAGGTGGAGGAGATTGTCAAGGCAATCAAGCTACAGGCGCATAATCGTGCCCCTGGCCCGGACATGATACTCTCGGATCTGTTCCAGGACCCAGCTGACTTGTGGGCCCCACTTCTGACTGTGGTCTTTAATGCATGTCTTAAAGCAAGGAAATATCCTCCCTCGTGGAGGCGGGCGATAATCTTCCCAATATTTAAAAAGGGCAACATGTCTAGTCCTGGAGCATATAGGCCCATCTCTTTATTAGACTCCTCGTTTAAAATCTTTGGCAGAATCTTGTTGGCCCGCATTGAGTCTTGGATCGGGGAACAGTCTGTTCTATCTGATATCCAATTTGGGTTTCATCCTGGTGTGGGTACATTAGAGCAGAGCCTCAATCTATACCTGCTGGTGGCTAATTCTGTGTTCTGTATGGGCGAGGTAGTCTATTTGGCATTTATGGACCTAAGCACTGCTTTTGACAAAGTAGACAGAGCTAAGCTCTGGGCAGTGCTTGGGTCCTTAGGGTGCCCAGGTGCAATATTACAGGCCCTGGTAGACCTCCACACGGATAATGAGGCCTGTGTTCGTAGCAGCTCTGGGGGGCTTTGCACGGCCTGCTTCCAGGTGGGGTGTGGTGTGAGGCAGGGCTGCGTATTGGCTCCTATCTGCTTCTGCCTTTACATCAATGGCCTTTCACAGGACCTGGTAGGTGTACTGGCCGAATATTTAACATTGGGTGGTAGGGGGTTTCCAGTACTGGCCTACGCTGACGGCACAGTCCTTTTGGCAAGAACTCCATGGGCGCTACAGGCCCTGATAAACGCCTATTCCACGTTTATGAGCAACTTGGGTTTAAAAAATAATTACAAGAAATCTGTGGTAATGGCGTGTGTGGGTAGAAAACGTCTTGCACCAATGAAACCCATGCTCTGTGTCGGAGAAATTATCCCCAGAATTAAGTCCTTTGACTACCTTGGGATACGGTTCTCTGAGGCACTAACTGGCAAAGACCATGTGGCTAAACAATCCGTTAAGATGAGCCAGCAGCTAGGTGGTATCTCACGGTTTATGTCAAAGTGTAGGGGCCAGCCATTGGACGTGATTCTCAAGATATATGGTACCCAAACCTTAGCCTCGACTCTGTATGGTGCAGCTATCTGGGCTTACCAGAATGCGGTGGAAATACAGAGAAAGGAGAGCAAATTTTTTAAAAATTTGCTCGGGCTTCCGCCCAGTGTTTCTAGTATAGCGGTCCATAGGGAATTGGGGGTGGAGCTTTGGGAAGATCAGTTGGCACTGGCCCCTTTGTTATTCTGGGTCAGGCTCTGGGCTAATGAGCATGCCACCCTGTGTCGAACCATCCTACGCACTGTGATGGACAAAAGTGGGTGGAAAAAAATTCCTTGGTTAGCTTATGTTTTCTCATTTTTGGGGGAAGCTAATTTGGGTGCGCTTTTTCTGCCTGTTGCACTTATATCTAAGAGTGAGGGGGCCGTCTATAAAGCCTTGTTAGGTGAAGTCATAGTCAGGAAAAGAATTCTGCAGGAGTCTGGCCATAGTAACGGTGAACTGCACGCCAGCATAAGTTGTTTAACTGGAATCCAACCGTATTTGTTATGGAGTGTGTTGAAAAAGGACAGGTGGCTGATCTCCAGAGCACGGTTTAATTGTCTTCGATTGAACGGTAACACTTATAAGTGGAGGGGCTCTCCAGACTCAGCAAGCTGCCCGGTTTGTGGTTATTATAGAGAGGACCTCGCCCATTTGCTGTTCTTTTGTACAGGATATGCCGGCATACGTAAATTGACTTTGATTCCTGCCCTCAAGAAGACGGCGATCCATTCTCATAGGGCTGCTTTAGTGTTCCTTTTGAGTGCTGAAACTGTTTTCACTGCTTGGGCCCTCTTGACGTTTCTGAAGAGAGCGATGTATTTCAGAAATTGCATTAGGAAACTCCAAGGTGATGAAGGCCAGTAAGAAAATAGTATAATATCTCTTTTTGTGGGATCACAGATATGTGTATAGCTTTTTGGTACGATCCTTCACCCTTGTTTGAGGTAACCTTTTAACAAATAAATGTTTTTGTACACTGCTTTTAGGAATTGTATACCGATTGTATTTTTATGATAAGGCAATTTTATGAATTTGTAAATAGGATCTGTGTATTAATGTGTTTGATCTGTTGTTTAATGGTTGTTTTTATACATCTGAATAAACTTGATTGATTGATTGATTGTATAGAACAACAGAAGATGAGGGCAGGCAAGACTCGATTCAGTTAATGATTATCCTAGCAGATAAGGGATATCAAGTGGACAAGGAGAAGTTACAGTATTGCCAAAAGGAGGTGTTGTATATAGGCCAGTTGATTTCACACGAGGGAAGAAAGGTCACACATGAAAGGGCTGAGGCAATTCTGAAAACAGCAAAACCTTACGCGGTAAAGCAAATGCAGCAGTTTCAGGGACTGTGTATCTATGATAGAGCATGAGTATTTGATTATAGTTCATACACGAGACCACTTCTGCAAGCTCTAAAAAAGGCAAAAGTGAGTAATGAGAAAATGGAATGCACTGAGGAAATGGAGGAAGGGTTTGAAGAATTAACGAAGGGAATTTGTACAGCTCCAGTTTTAGGAATTCCCAATTATTCGGAAGAATTGTACCTGTTTTCGCACACTAATGGGACAGTTATGACAGCAGTGCTTACACAGAGGACTACAATAGGAAATAAACCTCTGGCATATTATAGTGGGATTCTAGATCTAGTCATGAGAGGACATTTTCCTTGCAAACAATCGCTGGCAGCAGCCGCGTTCACTATTGAGAAGTCTATGAGCATAGTGATGGGATGTTCCATGACATTATTTATTGAGCATGCTTTGTTTGCCATTTTGGAAAACCCTAAGGGTACGTTGACATCCCAGAGAGCATCTGCATACAAAGTTGTTATATCTAATCCTGCGATTAAGGTAGTCAGGTGCAGAATAGTGAACCCTGCCACATTTTTAGCTGAACCCGTGGCAGGCGATGAGCAGGTGCATGACTGCGCAAAGTATGAAGAGTCATATGAGCACATACCGCGTGTAAACGAAAATGTGCTGTCGGGAGAAGAGATTCTCTTTATTGATGGGTCATCCACAATATATGAAATTAATGGAGAAAGATTGACTGGGTCAGCTGTGGTGAGGCATAGAGAGACTAGGGAATTTGAAATTTGGGCAAGCGTAAGGCTGCCATCTAATTTTTTGGCACAAGCTGCAGAATTGGTGGCGCTTATTATCACGCTTGAGAAATATGAAGGAGTGGAAGTGACGGTGTACAGTGACTCCGCCTATATGACATCAACCGTGCACGCAGGGCTAGCACTTTGGAAAAGGCGGGGCTACCTCCGAGCAGATAGCACTCCTGTGTAACATGCAGCATTATTGGACAGACTTATTAAGGCACTGCAGCTCCCAGTAGCCATTGCAACTGTTAAATGCGATCTGACTTTATCTCACACGGAAACGAAGCCACAAACTTCTTTAGACATTTCTTGTTTTGATGCTCCTCATATAAGGAAGGGGGAACTTATGGCCGTGATAATGCAGGAAGGTTTTAATAATTTGCCAAACACACAGTTAATGGAAATTCAAGGCAGTGCACCGCAGGAAGAGCAAGAATTGTGGAAGCGGAGGAGGTGTTGATTATCCCCTTTTGAAGCATTGTGGTGACAGGACAGCACTGGGTAGCTAGTAATTCCTGTAGCCTTATTAAGGGTGGCGTTAGAACAGCTACACTACCCAGCGCATGTAACTAGGGAAAGCCTTGCAGCAGGTATTACAGAGGACTGGTTTGTATCAAACCTATTAGAACACACTGCATTTTATGTAGTAAATTGCATTGTATGTCAAATGTTTGTTGCTGGGCACACATTGCGGACAATCAGAGGAGTGATCCCTTGACCGAATGGTCCGTCTCAGCATTTACATATCGATTATGTTGATATGCTGTAAGTTTGTAGTGGATAGAGGTATATGATAGTGGCAGTGAGTCCCTTTTCAAGATGGATTGGAGCAGGTCCATGCACACACCCTAATGCCACTTGCACTGCAAAGTTTTGTAGTGCGAGAAGTTTTTCCAATGTGAGGAGTATGGGAGGTGCAGAGATCTGACAATGGCCCGCATTTTGCAAATTTATTTTTTATAACCGTTTAGCTTGTTATTTAATATAAAACACAAGTTTTCTTCTGTTTATCACCCGCAAGCGAATGGAATATGTGAGAGACTCAACGGTCTTCTCAAAGAGAGCATCACTAAACTGAAATTGTCACTAAAAAAGGGATGGCTCTATTGCCTGCCCTTAGCATTGTATGCATTAAGGAATCAGCCCGGGTCGGTCCACCACCTCATATCCCATGAACTAGTAATAGGGAGGCAAATGATAATGCCTCTGACTCCTCCATTGAGGATTAGGAGTGATGCCCAGAAGACAGCTGAAATGTTAGGAAATTATTTCCTTGCTTACTTGACATGTATGACCGCTAGTATCTCTGTGATTTCAGATCCATTCAAGCACAATGGGTGTCGGTCTCAGGACACAGATGAAGACCATTCAGCAACCGAGCCAAAATAACTTCTACTGGTCCCAAGACTTTCCGGGGGAGACACTGAGCTCATCCACAACTCCACTAGGAAGTGGCAGGAGCCCCGTTTCAGTGGCCCCTACATTGTAGAAGACATCACTCCCTCAGCAGTAAAGGTCCAGGAGCAATGTGCATGGATTCACCTTGGCGACGTCAAGCCATATGCTGATGAGACCAGAACACCCCGACCCGAATCAGAAGCAAGGCAACACGAAGTAGTTCAGCACGTGCCGACTCGATCGATGACAAGGAAGAGGGACACTGAAACTATTGGTTCAAAAAGTGCAAAAGTGCATTTGGACTGTGTGTGAGAAAGAAAACTTGTTCTTGAGCCACAGGAAAAATGAACTTTAGAACATTGCGGACACATCATGATTATACCTAAATGACAACATTTGGTTAAAAATTGGTAGAGGGAGCAGTGTCTGACTCTTTTCTTACTGAATTTCTCTTTGAACACCCTATATGATGTCAACATTCACCGGCTCTTGCTTACTGTTTTTATTTTTATTCTTTGGCCATATCCTGCAGTTGAGCGGAGAAGTACTGACATTCTTGTTTTCTTGCACAATCCTAAGAATGGTCAAATTATAAGGAGATTGCTCTCAGTAATTATTGAGCAGATCCTGCAACTACCTGAGCATTTAACGAATTTGCCTGATTAAAAAGGTTTTTTCCTTCCTTAACAAATGGTACATAGGCATAGTGTGGAATCCAGAACATGATGCAGTGGAGGAAAACAAGCGAGCTCAAAGTCGTATGGGAAATTTTCAGTGGTGGAGAATAATGTGTTGGTGGTCTCCACAGCATCTATTATTGTTTTTCTGTTCCTATTGATGCATGCTGCTTACCTTGTTGGTCCAAAGAAGGCAGCAGTCCCTCTGATTCTTCCCACACCAGTGACCCTAACATACATAACTGTTGCATAAAGGCCAAAGCCTTAAGTTATTATCCCTATACCTGTGACACATGTAAGGTCACATCTTTCACTGACAAATGTTCCTATGATTCTCCATGAAAGAAGATCTATTTTTGATATATTAAATGATCATTATCTACAGACTCACTTGGCCAGAAAGAGGCCTCAGAGAAGTGTGAGAGAGGATGATTATGAGTTATATATTTATTTAGACAGTACAGCACACTTGGGAATCAACATGTGGTTTCAGCACATGAAAGAAAAGGGAAAACAACTTCTGAGGAGAGCTGCTATATTTGCACTCTCCTACCCTATGCATTGGGGAATTCTAAAATATTCATAGCTATAGAAATAGACATCCAAACTGCTCATTGCCTGATGCAACTTGCACTCTGCCATACAAGAGATCAATTCCAGGGCCCAACAGCATCTTTGGTATGGGTGATAGAATGGTCAGCACCAGAAGAAGACGATTATGTTCAAGATTTGAAGACCACACACCAAAGAGCATGTGATAAGATACGAACAGCCTGGAATAAAAAGAGCAGGAATCAGATGGGAGACACACATGGCACGCCAATGGCTAAGGTGGGGAAGTGGTCATGTCTAACTTCAAAAAGTCAACAGACCCACCTGTAGCCTCAAATCCTTCTCACCGACATCAACTTCAGTGGATGTATGGATAGATGGAAACTAGCACCACAATTGAGTGCCAAGGAGTAGTAGGCTCGTCCTTTTTGCATAGACATGCATAATAGCCTGGCACCTAAGGGATTAAAGCAACAGGGGCTGGGTTGTGTGATGAATCAAATGCCAATGCCATCATCACAGATTTTTCAGCGGTAGCCTGCTCCTATATGGCCAGGGGATGTCAGCCCTTACCTGATCCTGAACCTGGGGGTGGCTATATGAGGGAGGAGATAGCCACTGAGGACATGTCATGGCTTCATTGGATGTGACATAGGTGTACCCCAATTTCCCTTGTGGAAGACCCCATGTTGCCAAATACCCTTCCACCAGAGCACAATGCGCGCAAGGGCATTTGAGCAACGGCACCAAAGAGAATTTGAACATAGTGAAGTCACAGAAAGTGGGGAAAGCTTAAAAAGAATAGTGAAACAAGTAGATATACCAAGCCAACAGGAAAGGTATATGCTACTTGAATGTATAGACGAACTATGAGATAAGGGCAAGTGCCCAATAAGGGCAAGTGCAAGATAAGGGGGGGCAAATGAGTAGGCTGATGCACTATAAGACTCTTGAAGGAACCAGGCTGCCAGTCTAGGATAGAGAGGGGGAGATCAGCAGGGCAGAGGGAGAGGGAATGAGGAAGAGAAGAGGAAGATCTTGAGGAGCTTCTGGAACTTAAGGAGATCCAGCTCTATTCTGTGAAGGGTAGGGAGGCCAATCTAGAGGGAGGCACCATCGGAGGAGAGAGATTTACCCCCACTCTCAGCTTGGAAAAGCGTCAGATCTGCAGAGAGTTCGAGCTAGAAGACCGTAGCGGTCTAGCGGGGAGGTATTTCAGAAGAGCAAGTTGGATGTAGCAGAGTCAAAGGCTAAGGAAAAGTCTTGCAGTCCTGTTCAGGACTAGTTGAAGGGGTTAAGAGTTAGGAAAATTGAAGAATAGGCTGTAGCAGTAGTCCAGCCTGGTGAGAACCAGAGCTCTGGAGACATTGAGTTTCTGGGGGAAGTTTAGGAAAGGGAGAATGCCTCTGAGGAGGGGAGGCTGAAGTGAACCTTCTTGGCCAGGTCCGTGATGTGAGGAGAGGAGAGGGTGGAGTTGAAGATGACATCTAGGTTTTTTTTTGCTTCACAGGAGGGAGACCGGAGGGGGCAGGGACATCATTTGGGGGTCTCCCTTGCTACCCCTAAAAAATAAAAAAAAATAGAAGCTCCTGTGCTGTGGCCAGGGCTATAGGGCTCTTTGCTTCTGGGGAGGCTAGCTTTCTTGTTCGGGCCACAAGTGTAACTCTTTGAGCAGTGACCCTAAATAAGAAAGAATAGGAATAACAGATAATTTGTCTTTCTGGAATTCTGGAATTCTATACAATAATTGCTAGGCTCATTAAAGGTTTATTTCAGGCACACTTCGCAAGGTGAGTCACTGATTTAGTCGGTACTTTAACACCTTAAATTCACAATGCAGACAAAAACCTCCAAAACGCATTTAGTGTAGAATAAGTATGCATTTTGAACTATGGATCTTTCTTTTTAGCAAACTGCAGTTATAGCATGTTTTTTTCTGTCGTTGTTTCTGACATTCCATCTCGGTATCCTTGGTAACTTGTGCCTAAAAGCTTGTGTACAGTGTAGAAATGTTTGACCATAGCACATAAAGTGGCCCTTGATTTTATTGTGCAACAATTAATGCGTTATTCCAATGTGTCTATCTTTCCTATCTCCCTGGCATGCTGTTCGGGATGTTTGTTTGCATGTAGGAGGTAACGATGTGGGGTGCATTTACAGGCCCTAACAGAAATCGTTCACCTCAAAACCACATTTCAACATTGCCACAAAAAACGCCTGTGCTGTGCTTCTCTTGGCACATTTGTGGAAAGCATTTGAACCTTTCACCAAAAACAGCTGTGCTTTGTTCCCTGGCACAAATGTGGCAAGCATATGGCAAGCATATGAACACTGCAAAAAACTGCCCTACATATGTTGTTCCTTTCATCTGAACCAAGTTTTGCGCTGCAGTGAACAATGGCTCTACATTTGCTCTTCTGTCATCTGAATACCAAAGTTTTGCGCTGCATTAAAAACGGCTCTACCATTGTTGTTCCTTTCATCTGAACCATAAATTTGTGCACTGCACTCAAGACGGCTCTACCTTTGCTCTTCTGTCATCTGAAAATCAAAGCTGTGCACTACATTCCAGATGACCCTGCTTTTGCTTTTCTTTCATCTAAAATACCACAAAGTTATGCGCTGCATTGAAAAACAGCCCTGCTTTTACTTTATTTCACCTGGGTGCCAAAGGGTGAGGCAATACATCCAAAACAGCCTTGTCTAACTGTTCTTTCACACAAGGGGCAAGGAGTTCACATTGCAAACCGACTTTGTTTTCCCTTTCATGTGGACGGCAGCATTCTAAAACACTGCAAATCAAAGAAAACGGCTTAGTTTGTTCTTTTCTTTCGTTTTAAATCAAAAGAACCCTGTGCAGAGGGTCTCTCCCTCCGTGTCCATAAAGAGTAGTTGCAAACCCACTCAAAAGGACAAACTAGAAGAAAATCCCATGACCTACAGAACCGCATTTCAAGTATTAAATGAGAAATACGGCTGCACACGTGTGAAAGAATATGAAGAAAAAAAAACATGATGTTTAAAAGCCAATGTGAAATGATGGCTTTTGCTTGCACAGAATTGTTCTGTAGAATATGTTGGGGTGGGGGGGTTGACAAAGCCATGTACTTTGTACTTTCCCCCACAAGACTTCTCTCAACTTGGCAGAGGCTCAGGAATACCAGTAGAACCACTTTGGCTCAGGCAGGACACTTCTCATATGAATGCATGGCCTCCTCTTGGAAGTCACACTTCCAAGTGAACGGTTCTGCAATAACATATGAGGGGGCTGAGTGCGCAATAATTACAGGTTCTGCCAGGCTGAAAGGCGGTACCAGCAGAAAGACAACGAAAGCAAGTGTGGCTAGTGATTGACCATGAAGTGCGAGTTCCTCCAGCACCCACTCTGAAGGGCAAAGTTACAAATTTCAAAGGGCATAATAAAAGTCCTTTGTAGCAAGCTGAGCCAGGGATCGACATTTGGCTGTGGGGGGTTGGAGCACCGCCTTCCCATATGTGGCAGATCCTCCAAATTGACATGAAAGGATGTATGCATTTTAGGCATTTTTCCCGAGCAATAAGAAATAATGTTGCTTCATGATATTTTTCCATCTGATTTCCAGGCGGATTTTCAGAGACTGAGTGCATGTTTCTAGGACTTTGTGAACTGAAATGGCCAGTCAAGACTCATTTCTGGCTGATTTTAAAATGGGACAAATTTGACAGTTGGTGGGACGATGGAGATGTACATTATGAATATACTTAGGTATTTGCAGAGTGATAACTATTATACATTTTATGAAAATGACCAAAAGGTGCCAAGGGTCCATGCTACCTTGCACAGAGTCGGCAATCAGCTTTTCTAATTCCCATGACCCCCTGAAACCACCTATCTACTTCTTATGACGGTGTCTATTATACATTTGAAGTTATGTTACATAACTCATATTTGCTAAAAAGTTTGCCAAGAGAACAAAAAACTGTCACACATATCAAATAGACAGATGGTGATCCCTTCCCTTGAACCAATGGTGCCAGGGGGCAGGGAAAGGAATGGTAGGATGTCCTATCCCAGGGTAAGAGTAATTCTAGGGTACTTCCCCCAGATTGTAAAATAAATGATGTCATTTGTGCTATGTAAGGGGGGACTGTATTAGACACATGATCAGACACACACACAAGAATCCAGGGAGACAGGAGAAAGCGGACGGAGGCAGCTGATCCCATCCAAGAGAGTGCTGAGACCAGACCCTTGCTTAGCTCTCCAGCTGATCCCATCCAGAAGAGTGCACAGACCAGACCCCTTGCCTAGCTGTCCAGAGAGACCTGAGATCCTGCTGGCTGCCCAGAATCCCAAGTCAAGGTTTACTTTGTAAGTAGCAAATAACCCCAGTCCCAAATAGCATACCCCTCTCTTCAATGACATAGTGGCCTTACAGGAGACATGGCTTGTGATGACACCTGTTTGGAACGACCATGATATTATTCTTCTACCGGCCTTAACAGCGGCCAGAGGGAGACCCACTTTTGGCCTTTTGGTGGCAGTAAAAACTAGTAAAGGATTAAAAATTACCAAGTGGGCATCTCCTAACAACTTCATACAACTAGTGAAAATCTCGTGTGCTACTCAAACGCTAGCTCTAATTAATTTATATCAGAATCCTGTGGGTTTGACCGATGAGATTTTCTACAAAGATGTATCCATGATATTAGAATTGATATCCTGTGATCAGTCTATGGACGCCACCATGATGGTAGGAGATTTAAATGTTAACTGCATACGTGCTAATAAAACCTGTCAAAAGCTTGAGAGTGTGAGATGGCTTAACTTTGTTAAGGAACATAACTTGCATATGGACAATGGCGCAATTGTGGGTGATATTCCCCCTAAAGCGACTTGGGAGAGAGGTATCTCCAATTCCATTATTGACTATGTTTTTATATCTGATAGTCTTTTCCACAGAGCCATCAAATTTGAAATCCTGACTCAATCGGCAAGTGATCATCACATGCTGACTTTTGTGTGGCAGGAAGCTCCTGATCATATTTTATCAAAACAACGTTGGTCTAAGCAGGCCCTAACCATGAACACTGCGAAAACTCAATTTAAATGGTCAAATGCCTTTTTAAATGTCCTTAATTCTGCTACGCAAGGTTTATATCTCTCGAAGCTTGACTTTTATGCAGACATTCTCCCCTCTTTTGGGTCTTCACACAGTGGAAGTCTCCCCTTTGTGTCAAATCATAAACATCAAAATGATCAAATCCTTCAACAGGTGAAACGCATTTACAGGAAAGAATTAAGAGCTACACTCAAACTTCCGTTAAGCGAACAGAAGTGTAGTCGCCGGAAGATCAAATGTCAGTACCGAAATTGGTGCCGGGCAAGAAAGGCTACACTCTATCAGCAGGATAGCGAAGCCTTCTTGCGCTCCGCAAACAACAAAAATTTGGCCCAAATGTGGTCCCTGCTCAACAGCGGGTCCAATCAATCACAAGCCAATCTCCAATTGTGTGGCATGTCTGGAGTCATTGGAGTCTAGAATGCTCGCCAAAAATCATTGAAGTCTTTATAAAGAAATCATCGTCTTCACGTGCAGCTGGACCCGATGGTCTTAACAACTATATGAACAGAATCCATCTAGTTGGGCCTCAATTTTGAACAATGTATTTCATACAATGATTCTCTCCAAAAACCATTCTGACTTCATGGCAGTCTTCGCTACTTGTACCGATCTTTAAGAAAGGTGACAGGGAGTCGCCGGCAAGCTATCGCCCTATTGCATTGCTTTATGCTCCAGGGAAGATCTTTGCTCGACTGGTGCTGAGAGACTTCTCCCGTTGGACTGAGAGCTGCAATCAACGGGATCCCTGTCAGACTGGGTTTGTGGCTGGTTTAGGTACCAGTGTCAATTTACTGACTCTCAATGCTATAAAACCCCAAGCCCAATCAACAAAACAACCATTATATTTTGCTTTCGTTGATCTACATTCAGCTTTTGATTCAGTCTCCAGAATCAACCTGATGGAAAAGTTACAGTCAGCCAATTGTCCAACCACCCTATGTGACATTATCCATGCCTTACACTCGTCAACCACTATAAGGGTGCGATTGTCCATGCTTGGCTTACTATCAGCGGCGATACCAACTTTTAGGGGACGAAACAGGGCTGTATCCTGGCCTCAGCGCTTTTTAATTTTTTCATCCACGATGTGAGACAGTGCTTTCTTCAGGTTGTCTCAGACTCGCCAAGAATTAATGGTTTAAGCATCACAGCCCTTTGGTACGCAGACCACCTGGTGTTGCTCTCGAAAACCCTGGTAGGCCTGCAGAAATTATTGTCTGCCTTAAATACATATTTAGACACAAATGAGCTAATAATCAACCTCAATAAAACACAAGTTGTCATCTATGCACCGAGACCTTCCAGAAGAACCCATTTGATTGGAGAATTAACGATAGGTTAGTGGAGGTGGTCCCTACGTACCTTTATTTAGGAATTCAATTTGATGGCTCGCCCTCTATTGACTCGCATTCCAGGACCTTAGACCACAAGATCGTGACTGCCGTTTCCCAGACAAGGATTATTCTGTATAAATTTGGTGAATTCACCATCAGGCCTGCGATTACTTACTGGAGACAAAAAGTATTGCCTACCATATTGTATGGCCTTGAGACCAGAAATATTGTACTCCCGACAGTCCTACATAAATTAGAGGCAACATTTTGGAGAGGGGTGCTCCATCTCCCTCAATGCGTACCTGGGCCTTGGTTAAGACATGAACTGGGTCTGACGTCCTTTAATGCGGAATACCAGTTGAAGCTCTGTGCCTTGTTTCGCAAGTGCTTGACCTTCATGAGAACTGATAACATACTTGCAACATTATCCACGTATATGTTGACTGCTGAAAATTCTTTCATCAAAACGTGGGTTGCATATATCTATATAATCTTGGCTAGTGCAGATCTAACCTTTTTAAACTCTTATTGTTAATCCAACATGCGCAAAGGTAAAAATGTTTTGGTCGGATTGGATTAAAATGAGAACTAAATGTCTCTCCTACAAAGACTTTCAAGTATTGGCCTTCGAACATAAAAGACTCAAAGTGTTGGCGTCATACTTAAACCAATATCCCTCCCCGCAAGTGAGAACAACCATTTTACGCCTGCAGTTTAATTTATTCCTGACTTGTGATATTCTGGCAAGAATAAGGCTATTGCCTCGGAAGGAGAACTACTGTGCCTTCTGTCAGGATGTGGCCATCAAAAAAAAACCTTCAACATATTATAACTGAATGTTCGGCCGTAGGTACTCTAAGAAGGAGATACTTTGAGAAGCACATGCCCTATTTTAGTGCAATACCTCCTGACACCCGTTGGTCGGTAATACTATCTACTAACTCGATAAGTATCTGTATTGCCACCCATAATTTTCTAGCGGCAGTAAAACTGGAATCGAATCATCTTTCCCCAATTGGATTAGAAATGTAAGGGTTTCCAAGAGTTGTGATTTTCCCTGATTGTATAAGAAATGCCTCCATCAAATTGGTCTATGTTTTAAAAACTGCAAAGGTTGTACATAGACAACCTATGATATACTTTTGGTCTGCAATTAAGAGATTTACATTATGTCTTTCGTTCAATGGAAACGATTTATAATTATGACAGATAATCTTAACATGTGGCATATAAATGTCTATCATATTTTATGTTTTTTGTTTATCAAGATTTCGTGTTTGTCTCTTGTTCATATGTTTCTCTCTTTTTATTCCATTTTTATTCCATTTTTACTTGATGTATATTGGTGAATTTATATGTAAATGAATTGTGTTTAAATATTGAAAAAGTTGAATTTATCAGCTATAATTCATTAAAGGAAAAAAAAATACCCCTCTCTTTTGTAGACTCAATCCCATAGAAAATCCCATTGAAAATCCCATTGAAAGTCCCAAATTGCCAGTATAATCCATTCACCTTTCTATAGAAGTATCTTTATTAGCCTGTGTATATTAGCCTAATTCCTTTGAGAAATCTTTCAGTTGTCTGTACAAGTTCTTATTATAATTTTGAAATAAATCAATTCATTTCCCATTGAAATTCACATTCAATTTTGTTGCCATTCGAAAACAACAATTTTGTTGAATGTTTTTACTAACTATAGTCTTTAAAATATAGATGCTAAGAATTAGCTTCTGTGTCACTGATAACCGAATCTGCCCTTGTCTTGTGTGCATTACCCCAAATTCTTACTTGCATTTGACCCATTGAAACCTGAACTGTAGTCCCATTAAGAGCAATCCCTGTTGTCTAGAATCCTACCTGCGTGTGTCCTTGCCCTTGTCCTTTAAAACCGATTTCCAATTTTGACAGCTCATCTCTTTCCTTAGCTATCTGTCATTACAAATCTTGTGTAAAGAAAGAATTTCCATTTGCCGTTTGTATTTGTCTTTTGCATTTGCTTTCTTCCCAAAATCGATCTTCCTACCTTGTTTCCACGTTGTTCTGGGTGCGGATTGGTAGTAGTTAAGCTTCCCTATCTCCTCAAGTGTAGCAACCCGAATTTCCTTTCTGGCTGTCCCACCGCGGTTGTGAGCTGCTTTGCAGAGTAATCAAGCAAATCCAAATCTGCCGTTTTGTTCAAAATCGGGTTTTAATTTTCTCTACTGACTTCCTATCCTGGGGTGGTGGGCTGTTTTCCAGATCTGATTGTTCTCTCTTTATCCTGACTCCTTGCCACTGCCTTCAATCCAAATGGAATTAAGTTAGCTAATGTTTGGGGGCGAATGTTGCAGGGGGGGAGTGATAGACCTTAGAGCTATTCATTGCTTTAAAATTGTTATTTTTCCTGTTTGGCCATTAAAGATTCATGTGAACTGGGATAGGATTTTGCACCAATTGTTCCGTAGTAATCATGCATTTGTATTACCCCAACATTGGTGGCTATTGTAAATTGTTTGAATATTTTGCCTTTTCCATTAAATAATACATTAATAAATATCTTATTGATACACACCTGCCTGGTTCCTGGTCCACTGTGACACGGGTGATTGGAAAGGTGGGTGCAACATGGGTTAGAGCCCTACTCAAATAAAAGAAACTGTGGGTTATTAAAGATGCAAAGTGTTTTTATTGTGCGCCACATTTGTCAGGGGAAGGAGTCCCTGGCGGGAGCATGCCGTGTTCTAAAACAGTGACAACGAGTGCCAAGCTTTCCCTGTGCTTCTTTAAATTCTTTAATACACAGTTATGAACCCTCCCAATGGTATGTATTTTGCCAACCTCTGATGCCTGAAAAGTAGATACACACAGGTTTGACATGTGGACAACTTTGCACTAGACCTGCAGATGAACTGGCCTGCTGTTAAATCTCAGTTACCAGTTTAATGGTATCCACTAGAGAGTATAATTTGCTTTCTGACTTTGGGAACGCATTCAGACATGTAATATTGCTCATTTTACTATAGCCAGTAAGATAGCTCTAGCCGGTAAGATAGGTGAGTGGGTTGAGCACTTGTTGATGCGATGTGTGTGTGATCTGCAGGTTGCAGGTTCGAATCCTAGCAAGGCCAACTCCACCTTTCATCCCTCTGAGGTAGATAAATTAGTACCAACACAGGTTGAGTGATATTGTATATATGTTTGTTCTATATAAAGTGCTTAAGGGTAAGTGCTAAAAACAACACCTCATTATCATTTGGCCTTGGGCGTCTGCTTACTTTCACAGTAATTTGGTAATATGGGCCTATACGCACTGATATTAATGATACATATGGTTATCCATTCTTGTATGAAATGTATATCACATTACAGTCATATCATAACTGTATTTTTCTCATAGTGTACTTAGGAATAATGCTATGTGATGCCACTTCCTGTTTTGTCAGAGGATGAAATGCCATGATCCATGGCTTCCTGTGATGTCACTTTGGGGTGGGTTAAAATGACATCTCTTCCTGTGATGTCAGCAGAGGTCATGGGTCGTGTGATGTCACGTCCGCTACCCGTGGCATTTTGATGGAATGACGTCCCTGGGATGGGGCCCATGGAGGGTGGCCAGAGTGTAGGAGGGAAAGAGGGAGCAGGGGTCCTGATGCGAAGGATCTCTGTTTTACTGGCATTAAGGCAGAGATCATTAGTAGTGCACCATGCCTGAATAGGGGATTCAGGAATGAGAGAGAAAGAAGAGGAGGCAGAGAAGGGAAGCATGAAGGAGAGCTGTGTGTCATCTGCATTACAATGGAAGTTAGGCGAGAAGGTGGGGATCAACTGAGATACAGGGGCCAGGTAGGTATTGAAAAGCCAAGGCGATAGAGGAAAGAGCCCTGAGGGACGCCACAAGTGGAGTGTGAGATGGGTGAGAGAAAGGGCCCCAGTTGCACCTGGGAAGGTCGAACAGAGAGGCACGAGGTCAGCCAATAGAGCTAGGTCCAGACATGGCAACTTTCTGGAGCCCAAGAGAGGGAGATGTCACCACAGAAATCGGGAGAATACATTTTTCCCAAACGGTTACATTGAGGATATAGTTATTTTAGGCGGGAGACAGTAAAAAATAGCACTATTTTTCATGAAATAATTGGGTGACTCCCGCCTAAATCGGGATGGTTGACATTTATGCTGGTCCGTAATGCCAAGGGTGTCACAGAGCCACTTTATCAGAGTGGCATGGTTGACCATATCGAAAGGCAGAAGAAAGGTCAAGAAGGATGAGAACGGAAGGAGAGCTGGAATCAAGATTAGAGAGCAAGTCTTTAATATTAAAGTATTTTCTTTAAACTCCTCTTGGATTCCAAACTGTGACCGCAGGTACTTTTCAGGAATTCAAGAAAACTATTATGTCTGCTTTCTCTGAAAAGTGATCTGTGAATTACTGATACAGAAAAATATTACATTGTCAGAAGTACTGTCAAAACAGGCAACATAAGTGCATGTTCTGCAGATGAATGTGTTTTCCAATTCATTGACCACATGGAAGAACATAGAAATACCTCAGTTTCGATTCTCCTGAACTGGTTCAATGAGTTGAGCAAGGGATGCACACACATATATGTAGGTCAGCATTCTTCTCACTTTACATCTTTCTTTTCCATTATTTATCTATGAACCTTGCAGCTAACTATAGCTAAAATGTGGACTGAATAATAAATGCCCCGAAGCAAATGCTTTTGTTTCTGTACAGTTTAAAAAACATGCTTCATCTACATGAAGTGGGTCATTTTGAGAGCAGCATAGCACAAGCAAAATGCGTAAAAGGCTTTTACGCATTTTGCTTACGCTATGCCTCATTTCCGTCAATTTGTGTGGCAGAGAGGAAGGGGCACAATGCAACTTGTGTTTTCCGCAGCGAACATCCTCTCTGCCACACAAATAATCCAACAATTGTGCCGGCATGGAAGTCCGTGCCGGTGCAAATGCTGGGGATCCATTTGGGGTCCACTGGCTTTTGGCACCAGGAAAAAGCAGGCAGACTCCATAGGGATCCATAGTAAACGCTGCCTGCCATGCGTAGATGGCAAGCAGCGTTTACTCAGTGTGCACGGCAGAGTGCAAAAGTGCAAGGCAAAAGGAGGCGTACATTCTTGTATGCCACCTTTTGCCCTCCCCATATGCATTCTGTTGTGTAAAGGACGAAAATTGGGCGGTGCGTAACCACCTTTGTGGTAACATGTCCCCACAGACGAACTACGCGGAGAATGGAAATTGAGCCCAATTTCTCAGGTAAATCATGGCAAACTCAAACAAAAGATTGCACGTTTTTCAGATCTATAGAAAGAACATATTTAAATGTGGCTCTCATCTAATAGTAAATACATCATACTGTGCATGAAAAAGTACAGGTTATCCTCATACTCTGAGCAATAATCGGTATGTATTATAAGTTATTATAGACTGCCATTTGCGAATGAGAGAGCCACTGAAATAAACCTAGATTGTAAAAGGAACCTGTGATATTTCCTGTGTCTTAATGGCAGAGATTACATATCACCTCTTTCGGGAGGCTCAAGGTGAAACTCTAGAGAACCGACTTGTGGAAGACGATGAGTGTGAACTAAACACAGTAGAGAAGTCCAACAGTAGCCTTTCAGTGATGCTGAAAGCACAGGGTGTTAGCCACAGAGGAAGGACAAATGTGGGGTGGGTCGAAACAGGGAATGAGACTCAGCCAAGGATGAACACAAGCAGGATTATGACATGAGGGACGAAGGAGGAGAAGTAACGCGTAGAGAATGTGAGGCGGGGACGGGCGTGGAGACAGCAGGTTGGGAATTGTGCGTATGGCCAAGGGGAAACAAAGATTAGGGTGATTAAGAAAACGCCAGAGGAATGTAAGTTGCAATCGCATGGTGAGTCAGGGACGTCATTTAGGAGTCGCCAGAGGTCGCACTTGCGACCCCTGAGGTATTCCTTGCCACCCCTTTGGTCTCCCCTGCTACCCCTTTTTTTCCTTCTTTTTTTACAAATCGAAGCGCTGGACTGTGGCCAATGCCAAGTGTCTTTTTGAGCTTTTTGTCTTTCTGGAATTCCATACAACAATTGCTAGACTCATTAAAGGTTTATTTCAAACACACTTCAGGGGTGAGTCAATGATTTAGTCTGTTCTTAAACACCTCAAATTCACAATGCAGACACAATCCTCCAAAAACCTTTTAGAGTAGAATAAGCATCCATTTCAGACTGTGCATTTTGCTTTTCCCAAGTTGCAGTTATAGCATGTTTTTTCTGCCGATACATATGGTGATCCATTCTTGTATGAAATGTATATCACGTTACAGTAATATTGTAACCATATTTTTCATAGTGCACTTAGAAAAATTGCTACGAGATTCCATTTCCTGTTTTGTCAAGGAGTAAACGGTGGTGTTCTATCCCTTCCTGTGATGTCACTTCAGGGTGGGGTCAAATGACATCTCTTCCTGTGGTGTCTTCAGGGGTCAAGGGTCATGTGATGCCACTCCCGCTACACCTGGCATTTTGGTGAAATGACGTCCCTGTGGTGAGTACATGTGGAAGGGGAAGGTGTGTTTGGGAAGGAAGCAGGGGTCAAGTCCTAAAAATTAAGGTGGGGGGACTCATCAACAAACGCAATGGGATGTGACGTCGCCTGAAATTCGCATATCAAGGTGAAATATGCACATTTCATTAAATCGGCTTTGCATAACCACCCAAATTGCACAGGACAAATGGCATTTGCCTTTCACAAAATCAACGCACACATAAAACCAAGAGAGGATATTTTCTTCTAATAGTGTTTTTGAAAATGTTAAAAGGTGTGCATGTTTTAAACTCCAAGAACCAATACAAATGTTTTCCATGGAGCTTGCTATACTGAAATGAGATATTTCACCTTTTGTTATTTGTTATTTTTTATCAGATCATATAGTGCTGTGGTAAAGGGTCTGGCCTGCAAACCTAACAACTGCGGTTCGATCCGAGGTTGGATATAGTTCATAAATGCAAAGAAGAAATGAAATGTTTATCATTTTAGCTTCATTTTAGATGAGGGGTCTGAGTCTACCCTCTGAAATAAGTGGGTGGGCTATGCCCACCCACGTGTACCCTTGACTTGAGCCCTGGTCGTCCTGCTCCAGTGGGTTTGCCTTCACCCCAGAAGATCTGCTCCTTCCAGTGTCTCACCTTGCTCAGAGTGTGTCTCTATGTTCTGCCTTTTATCCATGCTGGGGGAGCTAGTGGGTATCGGATGTTTGTAATTAAGGTGAAGTGCCTGACTCTGCCTGGCCTGATTAACGGGACATGTCCAATGAGATATGTTTTAGCCTCTTTACTCTCAGTCACTCTCTTCCTTGGCCCAGTGTTTGTGTAGACAGGGGGGAGTTGGGACTTTGGAGAGGATGGGGTATGGGCATGGGAAAGGGGGGATACCGTGTCTCACCATTGGTTGCCTCGCCTCCACCCTCTGGAGATCCCCCACACTGGTGATCCTCCTGCACTTGTCCACCCCCAGGGTCTGGATCCAAAGGCAATGGGCATGGCATGACCACCTGAGAGAGAGATCCCCGGGGCTAGTAAGTGAGACACCCTTTGGTGTCTCACAGATCCACCCACTAATCTGAGGAAAAGAATAATTGAAACAGCTCATGAGGGACACTAAGGCATACCGAAAACAGGTGTTGAGAGCTGAATTCTGGTGACCTGGCTGTAACTTGAAGTGGAGAGGATTGTAAGGGAGTGTGTTGCATGCTGTTTAAGTGAGAAATATCTTGTGCCAAGAGAAGGTCCCATGTCACTGGTAAGATTTCCCCCGAATGCCGTGGCAAAGAGTAGGCATGAACATTGTTGGACCGATTCATGACAGGGGTGTAGACAGGTACTGCATTGTGTTGATAGATATACTATCCTAATGGGTGGAGGTGAAAATTACAAGGTCCATTACAACTAGAGATGTTACCATTTTCATAGAAGAGGTGGTTAGGAGAGAAGGTTACCCGTTGGAAGTGTTACCAGACAATGGCGTTAAATTTAAATCAAGAGAGATGGGTGAATATTTCATGCGAAATGGTAATCAACATAAGGTGACCGCAATTTATCATCCCCAAACCAATGGGATAGGTGAACACTTTAGTAAACTACTCAAAGATTGCATCAGATGGGCCTGGCTATATGGAAAGCATTGGGAGGTTGTTGTGATGAGCAGGATGATGGCGCACAGATTTTATCCTCACTCTACGAATGGAGTATCACTGTTTGAGTTGTGCAGGGGGAGAAAGCACAAATATAAATTGTGTCCCCTCTGGATGGGGCGAGCAAGATGGATCTGGGAGAGTGTGCAGCAGGTGAGAGAGAGAATGAGGAAAAGACAAATGAGGAACAAATGGACGTACGATGAAAGGAAATCAGTAAAAGAAAATGAGATAAAACAAGGTGATTACATCAGGATTAAACTGCCTGGTCCATTAAGGCATGGTCCCATAAAATGGTCCTCGCCATGTAAGATAGACAAAGTTTTGCATACTTCTGAACTTGTGTACCCAACACAAGCCCTTTAAGATGAGGTAACAATTCTTTGAGATAGATGGGATGCAGAATATACTCAAACAACAATAATCAGACCAACTCAGGAAGTTGGCAAAGTAATTCTGTTTTAATATCATTTGTCTAAGACACAGAGTACAACGAACATCAACAAACACGCTTGATCTTCTCACTCAGCACATTTCATAAAAAATGTAGCTTATATACTAAAAACACGTGATCATTGGCATCAATCTACGTGGCAAACTACAGAAACCTATTTGGGAGAGTGATAGGCTTACAAGGAATCTCTAGGTATACGTTCCATACTCATCAGGGAAGATGATTGGGTTTGTGGCCCTCTATTATTGGTTGATACCCTTGCACCCCTCTGTAATATTCCACACACGCTAGCAGCAAGCAGGCTGGCACTCAGGTGCTGGTGGGCCGGTCATGACCATAGCTTCCCATCAATTAGCCTGACAGCTATCATCACTCTTGCCATCTGCCAGTCAATTAGCCCTTTGAACATTGGCCTTGGAAATGTAATCTGCGTCTGCGAATAAGAGGGAGTATAGGCATACCCTGTCTCTTGGTTTTAATACAGCTCGTCCCAGTATCTATTTTCATCTGACCATGTGACTATGTGACTCTAATGTCTTCAATGTTCTTTCACCTCACCTCAGAAAGGAGTGTGTTCTTTTCACACGTTTTGCAGCTTCATCATGAACATCCAGACCCATGGTGGCCTTGACTTCCTGATGCTCAGCCAGCCAAGCCTTTCTTCAATCCACCTTCGTTGTTAACTAATTTCATACTGTGCCATACTAAAAAAAACTTTCTGTTTCCTGGGTCCAAGCTCTGCTAAAGTGAGTTTGCGGAATCATCCATTTCCTATGCATATACATTGGCGCTTCGCCGTAATCTATTCACTATGTAGCTAGCTTCAAGAATACTTTGTCTACTTGCATTGTTGCATCTGTACATTGGCAAAATGACTTGTTATCTCCTTCATTATTTCTGTAGCATGAGCATCTTCATTTCAAGTCCGAAATGTTGCTCACTTTTAATACCTCCTCCTTTGTTTCTATAGAATGTCTAGGCTCTTCAGCCTCTTCTTCTGAGTGTGTCAACTCTGCTCTATATGATGTCACCAGGCTTCTTCATTGCTTGTTTTTTCCACTTCCTCAGGGTTTCATTCAAATGGCCATCATATTGTTGAGAATGCATGCATGGCTTCCTCAATGGGAACCTTATTGCCAAGATTCTTTTCGGTATAGGTATTTTCACTGGTACTGCACATGTCTCACACTCTGGCTCCCAACATATAGGCAGCATGGGGGAGTGGTGGGAATACTTGGCTCCACCTCTACACTCCCCCTCTGGGCGATTCATCAACCACTCTCTCATCAATCTTCACATCTAGACATCCTTGTCTGAAGAAATGCTTCTTGGGGACCCATATCTTTATGACTCCTGTCAGGCATCCTGCTGATTTCACATGCTCATCTTTATTCCATGACATAAGCATGCATTGTCCATTACGACTGCAGTAGATCCATTTCCTAACATACTTCTTGTGGTTCTTCGGGTACAGGAACTTTGTTCCTTCAGGTGCATGAATGCTGGCCTTCACGTAGTTTCTGATTTCTTCATCTGTCAGCTCTTTAGTTTTCCATCCTGATTCAACATCAATAATAATTTTAACTCCTACAGCTTTTTTTGCAGTCTTCTTGTACTGTGCGATTATTATACTGATCACACAAAATCCAAGCAATTCCATCACTATCAGGGCTCCAAGGAACTTGAACATATCTGCCATCCATTGTGGTACCCACGAAAAGATTGATCCAAACCAACTGTTATCAGCAATGTCTTCCACTCCGTCTATCATTTGGATGTGTAACTTTGTCAGCATCGTTATGGCCTCTGTCAAGGTGCCATTCTCATCATCATGTGAAGGTATGAATGTGCAACATGATTCTCTAATTTTGGCACAAACACCTCCAGCCATAGCTGTGATCATGTCCAGGACGGTTTAAAGTCATAATGTAGAAAAAAAAATGTCGACTTACAAAAATGTAGAAAAAAAAATGTAGAAAACAATAATGTCGAAAACCTATACATATAATTAAAAGAGTCAATTTTTAGAAAAAAAAAGTCGAAAAAAATGTCAATTAGCACTATCAATAAATAAATAAACAAGAAGAGTATCATTTACTAGGGGGGTCCCCCCAACCCCCCTCACTCAACACCCCCCCACCCCTCCCACCACCCTCTCACCCCTCATACTCAACACATTTTAATTATTAATATATATATATATATATTTTTTTTCTCGAAAAATTCGAAAAAATGCAGAAATTATTCGACATTTTGACTTTCTAAATTATTGCATTCTAAAATATGACTGACCACCGTCCAGGACGTATCTGTTCTGAAGAGTCATCAGTCGTATGGCTCTCAGCTCCTCCTTTATTGCATTGAATCCTGTTATGGTAGTGTTAATCGTCTGCAGGAGTTCCCATATGGTTATCTGTAACCATTTGGTATTTGCTGCAGTCTGGATCCTACGCATGAAGATTATCGTGAATATCGATGAAGTCTGGCTGAACAATCTGTGCTCATATGGGATAGAATCAAAAGCTTCTATTGACTTGGCTGAGACATAGTTCTCTCTCTTCATTCTTCATTCGATTCAGTAGCTCAGCAGATCTCTTCTTCCTCAGGTGAGAATCTGCTTTTGGAAACTCACCAATGTTCAGGTCACTTTTAGGAATAACCAACGCTGGAACATGGACGTTCACTATAGAACATAGTCCTCCCCAATTTCTGGGCAGCTTCATATAAACTCTGGATCCACAGGCCCAGTAGTGATCCATTATCACTGCTGTCGCAATACTCATTCCTGGTATATCGAAGATTCAACCGCAATTTTGATTCTCTCCAAGTTTTCTTGCGGCATTGTTTCTGAAGCACAGCTTTGCATTATCCAGAGGCACGATCGGCAATGGATCTCCTTTGTCTTCGGCCCATGTCAGTAATTTTGCAAGTCTTAGCCATAAAGTTTTGCATCCATTTTACACAAGTATGATAGTTGGCTTGCTGTAACCAATTATTACCCAAGCTCTACAGATAACTACTCCTTCTTCCCATCCATCTGGAGAAAGTACTGATCCCCAGATCTGCATCTGGCCTCTGCCCTTCCATCTTTGCATTTCATCTACAGTTTTTCCTGGACTTTCAAGCCTTCTGTTAACTTCCCATCTGATTCCAGCCCTTTTCACTCCAGGCTGTTCGTATCTTATCACATGATTTCTGGTGTGGTCTCTTGCTCTTGTCTTTGTGTCTTGAACATAATCATCTTAATCTGGATCTGTGCATTCTGTTGCCCATACTAAAGAGGCTGTTCGACCCATGAAGTGACCTCTTGCTCGGCAGCATGCTACGTGAGATAGGCAATGTGCTGTCTGAACATCTATTTCAATGACTATGAATATCTTAGACTTCCCCATACTATAAGGCAGGAGTACACATACATAGCTGTTGTGGTGAGTAGAATAAGGAATGTGGGCAAAGGAAGACTAGATAATGGAATGTAGAATGTAGGGCTCAGGACAGCTGGAAGGCAGTTAAGATGAGATATTAAAAGAAGTAAGACCTGCTCAATGTCTCAGAGTCATCATTGATATTATGAAGTGTATATATGGAATTAAAAAAAATATTGCCCATGGAGGGCCGGAAAAATAAACTAATGATCAGCCTGTGGAGGTGGCTGAAGGGACAATAATCAGCCTATGGAGGTGGCTGAAAGGAGAATAATGAGCCTTTGGAGGTGGGCAAAAATGGAACTATAGAAAAGAGTGCCCAAGGAGGGGGCCAAAGGATATATTACCCAAAGAGGGGGCCAAAGAAAAGGAAAGGTTGCCCAAGGAGGGGGTCAAAGGAAAAATTGTCCAAGGAGGGGGCCAAAGAAAAGGAAAGGTTGCCCAAGGAGGGGGCCACAATAAATATTGCCCAAGGGGTGGGCCAAAGATTCCTATGGAGGAGGTTGCAAAAGAGATATACAAAATAAAGGAAAACAGCCTGAGGAGGTGGCTGACTGGAAATTAGGAAAAGGACAAGTGGATTGAGTGACCTGAGGAGGAGGTCGCACAAAAAAATTGAAAAAAATAATAACACAATCAAGGAGCAAGCAAAACAAAGGTAACGTGAGGAAAAAAAAACAACATCAATTAGGAAAAGAAACTGCAGCAATTATGAAGTCGGTAAGATGTGCTGCGCATTTAAGGTCATAAAGTAAACAGACTCAAGGGAAACAAACAAACATTAAATTATGCCATATTTATGTGACTTTCATGAACTTACATTTCAGTGTATGTGTTTATGAATAGTGCTAGTGCACTGCTGCACAGCCGTCGGGTATGGACATTTAGGACTGTTATTCAGTAATTAACACAATCAGTGGCAACAGTTATATTTATTTATGATGCGAGTTGCTGTATCAGAAAGGCATTTTTCGAAGTAGGATTCAGATGTAACAAATCTCACTAAAGTGCTAGGCGCAGGATTCAGGAGCAGTGAAAAGTCGCTGGGTAACATCAAAAGTCAGAGGAAGGCACCTTAGTGCATGAGGAAGCGTGCCGCAATATTTGTTTTGCTTGAAAGAAATCATTATCATAGCAACGTGCATCAAAGGTCAGAGGAAGGGACCTTAGTGTGTAAGGTAACGTGCCGCCATATTTGTTTCCTTGAAAGAAATCACAAGAGTTATCATGGTAATGTTAACAAACATAAACAAAGCAGCGTACAGAAACGAAAGCAATTTCATTGTAACAGCAATCCGCAGCATTAAGAATCAATATATTATTGAGTGCATGGTATACTGGCTGTAAAGTAAAGAGGCAGTGAAGGAACGCCATGTCGTATCAATAGGAAAACAAAATGGTGGTGCTCTGCAACAAAGCAAAGTAAAAAGGACTCTAATACTGCACGTGCATAGCAAAGTAATAAAACATTACAACACTGCAATCGAGTCTGGATAAACAGTCAGGTCAAAAGTGTGCCATCCTCAAGTCAAAGATTATCTTGACAAAGCTTGAAATACCATAAAACCACACACAATGGAAATCGGAAACCAATTAACTGCCACAAAAGCAATAACAACGAAGTGTGCAAGTAAAAAAAAACAAATAGTAACGGGGCCAGAATTATTGGCATGTTCATAACAGCAAGCTTTATTTGGTCCTGAACAATAAACAGTGTCAACACCAGAAACGCAAATTACACATTGTGTCACTAGGAAATAACATGTTTGGCATCTTAGCAACAAAGCAATTTTAAGTCTCACGTCATAAAATAAAGGAATAAAAAGGGTCTGCAATGATTTAGACAAGTAAAGACCAAGGGCCTCATTACGAGTTTGGAGGTAGCCATGGAGCTATTACCGGGCTCCTTTACCGGGTTCCTGCAATGGGGACTTACCGGGTCATTCCGACATAGGAGGACCCGGTAAGTCCTCCTTGCAGGAACCATTCCCCATTCCCCCATAGCTCAATGGGAATGGGGATGGAGGTAACAACTTAAATGTCCCAGACATTATAAGTGTCCCATTGTTACCTCCCTCTTCCCCTCGCGGGACCCGGAAAAGATGTCTGGTTTTACCAGACATCTGATCCGAGTCCTGCGAAGGGAACCTCGTAATACGCGTTCCCGGAATGAAGGGGGCCGGTCCCGTACCGGCCCCCTTCATTCCCGGGAGCGCAAGGGTTGTAATGAGGCCCCAAGTCTTAGTTTTGTAAACAGACGAACATAAAGGTGAAAATAAACCAAAATTAAAACTGATAAAATAAAGAAGTGACACACACCTAAAGGAGCAAGGATTCACCCGAAATAGTGAGTGGAGGATGAGTGAATCTTCTTGGTGGTCAAAGAACAGAGAGACTACTAGATGTTCAGCACAGGTCAAAGGTAAAAAAAAAGAGAGGAGATATGGCAGAGATATCAGAGACATGACATGTGGAAGATGTAGTGGAAAGTGTAACCCAACAACAAAGACAGTGTAACACTTTCCAAACTGGAAATGGAAAGCCAAGCACAGACTGCATTGGGAAAGCCATGCATGGACTGCATGAGTGAAGCAAGCAGACATCACCAGATAAATAAGTTGAACAGAGAAACTTGGGACAAACACAGGATTCAATGAAAGAAAGAGAATAACAGAGAAGAGACCCAAGGACACAGGAAGGTAAAGGGTTGCCGGGAAGGAGTATTTATTTGCAAAGCAAAACCAGCATATTATCGAAGAGACATAGACTATGAACACACTGAACAGATGTATATGATGAACTCATATGATAAGTAAGGGGGGATGTTGTGGTGAGTAGAATATGGAATGTGGGCAAAGGAAGCCTAGAGAATGGAATGTAGAATGTAGGGCTGGGGACAGCTGGAAGGCAGTTAAGATGAGATATTAAAAGAAGTAAGACCTGCTCAGTGTCTCAGAGTCATCATTGATAATATGAAGTGTATATAGGGAATTTGGGTCACAACAATAGCATTCCTCCTCAGAGGTTCGTTTTCCCACCTCTTTCATATGCTGATTGCCCACCTCTTTCATATGCTGATACCACATATTGTTCCCCAAGTGTGCTGTACTATCTAGATAGTGATTTAAATCATGCTCATCCTCCCTAGCACTTCTCCAAGGTCTCCTCTTTTTTATCTCTTAAAATTAGTATATGATGTTCAGTAAGAATATCTATAAGAGTCCTCCCTGCATAAGGATTTCTCAGGGTTACTAACACAGAACTAGACATCTCCTTATGAGTTCCTATAGTAGGAACTATCACATAAGGCCTTGGCTGTCTTACAATCGCCATATCTGTACCTTCCTGCTGCATAGGAAGATCTACAGGAGCTACTGCTCTCTTTGGATCAACATAATTAACAGTGCGTATCATGAGAGAGAGAAGAATAACAATAAACATGATATATGTATATATTATGTACCAATATGTCAATTTTATACAGCAATAACTTCTTGCACGTCGTGTGCCCTCTTATTGTTTGCTACATTATTATTACTATCAATAATTTCCATGTTGCCTGTGATTCGTTTTAAGGAAGGAAAAACCAATTTTAATCAGGCAATCACATCAAATATTCTGACGACTGTTGAATCTACTCAAGAAGCTTCACAGGCATTTGGCTGATTGCAGGACGATTAACAGGATTGGGGTGAATACAAAAGTGTTATCCTTGCGCCAAACAACATGAGGATGAGTTTCAAGCAAATAGTAAAAGATCAAGGCCTGTAGATTGTGAGTGTCATCACTCAACAGCACCATTCATACCTTCAACGAGATGTTCTGGTAACACGCAAATTTGCTTGGTTATTTCATGTATCAGCCAATTAATTGCAGGTCGATTCTTGGGATCTCTCAGAAATACACAAATATTGGTTTGTCATCCAACAAGATAAGGATGCTCTTTAAGCAAGAAATAAAAGGCCATCCCAAGTAGTTTGTGAGCGTCTTCATCAGATATGACCATCTGTACTTTCTGTATTATACTCAGGTAGTTGGAGAATTTGCTCAATTATGGCTTGGAGCAGTCTCCTCACAATTGGACCATTCTTAGGATCTTGCAGAAACAAGTTTATGTCAACAGTTCTGCCAACCAGGGAAGAATATGCATGAGGAATGAAGAGGAAAACAGCAAGAATGATCCAATGAATGTTGCCATCAAGCACCACCATGGGTGCCTCCAAAGAGAAACTCATTGAGAAGGGAATCAGGGAACTGCTCCCTTTTCCAGTCGTCGAAGATGAACTCAAGATTTGGCATTTTCCTTCTTCTGGATCTCAATGCTTCACAGTCCAATGTTTAGTAAACTCCTGTGGCTCAAGAACAATAGCTTTTTCACTCCTTGCTTAGCAGCTACAAAGAGTGTCTCGAAAGAGCCACAGTCCAATGTGCGCACTTTCCCTCTGTCTACTGGACAGTCTCTGCGTCCTTCTTCCTCATCATGGATCTAGTATGCATGTGCTGAACTTCTTCTCCGTGGCTTGCTTCTGAATGGGGTGGGGGTGCAGTGGCCTCTCCAGCATAGACTTTCACGTCTCCCAGGTGTAACCAAGCGTGTCCCCCTAGGACTTTCACAGCTGATGGAGTAACATCTTCCACTATAAAAGGGCCATTAAATCTGGGCTGGTGCCACTTTCGTGGGAAATTTCTAATCAGAATCCGATCACCTGGGAAACGTTTTGGAATATGTAGTTCTTCAAGTCCGGTTGTTGTGTGAAATCCATCTGTGTTCTGAAACCGGCACCTCGTCTGCTTGACCTGATCTGAAATGACAGAGATACTTGTAGTCAGACATGTAAAGTAAGCACGTAACTCATCTCCTAACAATTCTGCTGTTGTTTGAGCATTACTTCTAGTCCTCGATGGAGGAGTGAGAGGCGTTCTCATTCACTTCCCCGTTACTAGTTCATGGGGCATGAGGTGATGGTCAGAGCCTGGCTGATTCCTCAGTGTATATAATGCAAGGGGCAGGCAATGCAGCCATCCTTTTTTCAATGTTAGCTTCACCTTGGCTACCCTTTCCTTGAGCAGACCGTTGGGTCTCTCACCCCGTTAGCTTGTGGGTGATAAGCAAAAGAAAACTTTTTTTATGCTGTGCAATAAGCTAATTTGCTCAAACATTTCATTTACAAAATGTGGGCCATTATCTGATCTCAACACCTCACATATTATTATTAATAATAATAATAATAATTATATAATATAATATAATAATTATATAATATAATAATAATATATTCCCCATCTAGTAAATACTTCTCGAACTAAGAACTTTGCAGCGCAAGTGGCATCAGGGTGTGTGCATGGACCAGCCTCGATCCACCTAGAAAAGGGGCACACCACCACTATCATATACCTATAACCATTACAAACTTGCAGCATATCAACATTGTCGATATGTAAATGCGGAAATGGACCATTCAATCGAGGGATTACTTCACTAACTGCTCACAGCATGTGCCCAGAAGTAAACTTTTGACATACGATGCAATTTATTACATAAAAAGCAACGTGTTGTAATAAATTCAGTACGAACCAGTCCTCTGCAATAGTTGCTGTGAGGCTTTCCCTAGTGTAGTTGTTCCAATGCCACCCTTAATAATTCATTAAAATTGAAAGCAGTGGTAAACCATCACCGGTTTACCAGGCTTTCTTGTTGCCACAGTGCTTTGGAAGGGGATAAAGAATACCCCCTCAGTATCCATAGGTCTTTCTCATACTGTGGGGCTCCACCTTGAACTTCCATCAATTGTGTCTTTGATAAATTGTTAAAATGTTCATTCAGAATCATCATCACAACCATTCTTTCATTCACATCAGGCGTATCAAAACTCATTATGTCAATTGAATATGCAACTCTTTTTGCTTCTTCGTCAGCAACTTGGTTTCCACATGAAAAAAATCAGCTCTCTTAGTGTGGCTATGCACTTAACTATTGCGATGGCTATTAGGAGTTGTAGTCTTTAATAAGTCTATCCAATAAGGCGGTATGTTGCACAGGACTGGATTACCATCTGCTCGGAGGTAGCCCTTCCTTTTCCAACGTGCTAGTCCTGCATGTACTGTTGACGTCACATAGGCAGAGTCACTGTACACTGTTACTTCCTGGTCTGCGTGTTTCTCGAGTGTGACAATCAGCACCACTTATTCTGCAGCTTATGCTGAAAAGTGAGACGGTAGACTTGCACTTGTCGTTACTTTGAATTCCTCATTAGTCTTATGCCTTACAACAGCGGCACCTGAATTTCTTTGCCCATCAGTTTGATCAATCCTTGGTGAACCATCAATAAAATGAATCTCCCCAGCTGCCAAATAATTTTCTTTCACCCTTGGAGCCTGAATCATGGAAGTTTTTTATAATGGTACAATCCCATAGGAAAACATTCCATGAATCAAGCCCTTGGTATCTCGTCATAGAATTCCTCATAGGTTGAGCAATCATGTGCATGCTCGCCTTCTGCCAGTGATTCAGCTACAAACGTGGCAGGGTTCACTGTCTTACATTTGACTATTTTAATTGTTGGATTCGATATAACCACCTCATAAGCAGACACTCTTTGAGATGTCAGTGTACCTTTGAGTTACTCTAGAACAGCAAATAATGCATGCTCAACAAACAACATCATGGAACACCCCATTAATATGCAGGCAGATTTATCGATAGCGAACGCGGCGGCTGCCAAAGATTGTTCACAAGTGAAGTGACCCCTCATTACCTCGTCCAAAATCCCACTGTAATATGCTAGAGGCTTGTGTTCCAACCTAGTTCTCTGTGCGAACACATATTGCATTGCTGTCATAACTGTCCCATTCTTGTGTGAGAATAAAAATAATTCTTCAGAATAATTAGGAACCCCTAAAACTGGAGCTGTGTAAATTGCCTTCTTTAATTCATCTTAATTCAAATTAATTTCCTCAGTCCATACAATTCTTTTCTGGTTCACCTGAGCCTTTTTCAGAGCCTGCAACAATGGCCTCGTGTATGAACTCTAATCAAATACCCATGCTCTGACATAATTACACAGCCCCAGAAACAGTTGAATGTGTTTTATCGTGTGTGGTTCACCGTTTTCAAAATTGCCTCAGCCCTTTCTTGTGTAACTTTCTTTCCTTCATGCAAAATTAGATGTCCTCTTCTTGGCAATACTGTAATTTCTCTTTATCTACCTTATATCCTTTCTCTGCTAGAATAATCATTAGCTGAACTGAGTCATGTCTGCACTCTTCTTCTGATATACTGCTGACCACAATATCATCTACATATTGCAAAACAACACTCGGCAAATCTATATTGCTTAAGTCCATCTGCAGGACTCTGTTGAAAATCGATGGTGAGTCACAATACCCCTGGGGAAATCTTGTGCTTTTAAACTTAGTCTGACGGAACGTAAACAACGTCAGATCCTGAGAATCTTTATGCAACAGGATTGAGAAAAATGCATTTTTTTAAGTCAATCACTGTGAAATATCAGTCTTCTGGGGGAATACCACACAGAATCATCGCCGGGTTAGGAACTAGAGGAAACTCAGCCTCTACAATATGGTTAATTGGGTGCATGTCTTGAATTAAACGCCACAACCCCCGTTTAGATTTCTTGATAGGGTACACTGCGGTATTTCATGGTGACTATAACGTCACTAAAATGCCTTAATCCATCATGGCGGCTATCGTCTGAAAATTGCCCTCGTCTGCCTTTCGAGACCTGGAATACTGTTGTGATTGAGGCAAAATTGCTCCTGGCTTCAGTTTAATCTTAAATTCTCCAACCCCTTTTAATAGGTCTACGTCATAAGGGCCCGTAGTCCATAAACAAACTGGAACTTTTACCATAGCTTCATCAAAAAATGTGGGACAATGCCGCACTATCATCATTCTCTGTGGAACCTCTCGTCTTTCTGCCCTAACCCAATATGTAATGCTAATTTTGAATACTACCTCATCATCAGATGGATCATCTTTAAATATGTCCTCATCTGTGACGTCACTTAATCTGTAACCCTCTCCAATAGCAATTACTGTGCTCTATGATCTGCTGTTATCATCAAATGATATGAGCATGGCCAAGACCCCTCGCACTACAGCTGCTTGTAACTCTAAGGGAAACATCTGTCCCCCCTCTTCATTCATGGGACTCTCTGGTCTAAAGAGAAATTCATCAGGTATTCTCATAGTCTTACCCACTAAACCAGGTAGCCATGTTAACAAAATGCGTACCCATAATGGGTGCATGTTGCGACTGCCCTTGTGGCAAATTCATTGGTGCTTGCTGTGGTTGCAAAGCCTGTTGCATTCTCGGTGCTTGTGTTTGATACACTGGGCCTCATTGCGAGTGTTCCGGTACGTTAACAATGGTGCCAGTAAGGCTCAGACTGGTCCAACTGAAGTTCCTGCACCGCATTTACTACGCGAGAGTAGCACTGTTTCAGTGGGGCAGAGCTCCAGACCTGCGATGCTTACGCTGCAAAAGGGAAGAAGGGACCTTTTTTCATATTTTATGGGAATGCGACAACATACAACAGCTCTGGCGAAAATGTTGCGATAAACTATCAAGAGTCATGTGCAAACCGGTATTAAGGGAGCCAAAACACTTGCTATTAGGAGTATCAGACGAAAGCGACTTGTCTCGTTATGAGAGGCTACTCTGGTCGACAGTGATGGCAGTACTCAGAAGGAATATTGCGCAACTGTGGGGATCAGAAACAACACCAAGCTACGAACAATGGGCCATAGATGTGGACACATGCGCAGCGATAGAGCAAAGAGTATTTACAGGGAGGGGGTGACCTCAGAAGATGTCTAAAATATGGCAGAAAAGGGAGGATGCTTGTTGAGTCACCCAAGGCTCAACAGAGACGTTACTCCCGCAACAGACTGTGCAAATCCACTTAGGGGCATCAGACATGTATAGAAAGGCCTACAAGAACCCGCACGAAGTGCTTGACGATATTGTATATTGTTTTTTTTTCTTCCTTTCCCTCAAGTAAAGTGTTATTAGTAAAGTTTATGCATGTAAAAAACCAATAAAAATTGTTTGATTAAAGAAAACAATGGTGCTGGTAAGCGTATCGGCACTGGTGTCACTGGACTAGCACACTCTGAGTTCTGTGACCGGCTGTCGTCCTGCCTGCCAGGTTACATCTGGCGGGAGGGACGGCAGCCGCTCACAGACTTTGACAGAAGCACCGGCACTGTTGCATATGGTGCTGGTGCTTCCGTCCTCCCCATTCCCATTGAGTCCTATGGGACTGAAATGGGAATGGGGAGTAACATTTTCCAGCACCTGACTTCATGGACTTCTGGGGCTGTAATGCCCCAGTGATTTCGTGAAGTCAGGCACCAGAAAAAATGACAACTCTGGCAGCAGCCTGTCGGTTTTACCGGCACAGCTACCACCGGAGTTGTAATGAGGCCCACTGTCTGATTTTCGGAAAACCCGTCCCTACTTTTGAGCTATATGCAGGTGGATAAGCAGCCCCCCCTCTTGAGAAATGGCCATTGTGCACATACCCTTGGCTCCCACATGTTCGTGCTATATGCCCTGTCATTCCACATGTCCAACATACAGGCGGGAGTCTTCTGAATTGTCCTCTCTGCATGCCCTGGTTATCATTCTGTATAGGCTGAAACCCACCTTGGTTACCTGATTATTCTGGAAGCCTCCTCTTCCGCGGAAGTTTCCCCTACCTTGTGGTATAAATCCATTCCTTCCTTGATCAAACTGCCTTTGGTTATTCACCTGTGGCATGCCTGCTGCTTGCTGCGATCCTAACCCTTCTCCACTAGTTAACATTGCCCTTCTTTAGCATACTTCAATAGCTTTTTCTGTACTAACTTAGCCTCCTCAAGCTTCCTACCATCATCTCTCTTTTGATTTTTCTCCCGCAACAATCGGCAATTATGCTCTATGGTCAGCTGTATTTCTGGCCATGGTTTTGCCTCCATACCCACCAGTTTCTTGAGCTATCTCTGCACCTTGTTTGGTAGCCCTTGACATAATATATAATAGAACACAAGTATAGATTTTCCCCACGGCTCATGTGTTTCCAAGCTCTATTGTTCTTGGAAATTCTGAATGTAAATAAGTGTATCCTCCCCTTCATGCATCTTACGTGCCATTATAGCGCCCATATCTGATGTATCAGGATACAGTACTCTAAGCACTTTCCAAAGAGCGCTCTATAATTATTAAAACGGCGCTCCATCATGCGCTGTGTTCTGTGCAGTGACACTTGTGTATCCTGCTCTTGACCAAATGTCATCAGCTCTCTCCCCAAGTATAGCTGCTAGAAGACCCTTAACGTCCCCTATGGCTAGCGTATTTCCTCCTGTCATTTTCTCTAATTCATAGATCCATTTTTCGGCACCCGACATCAAACTCAGAAGTTTACACCTTAATTTATCCTTATCCATTTGTGACCAAGGTATATACTGTGGTCTGGCTCCTCCCTTTTCTTACAGCGACCCTTTAGGTCGATCTGGCCGCACCAGAGGCTCTGGCGTCCTCGGTTTAGGTAGGTCCAGATCTGACCATCTTACTTTCTTATCTGTTGGAGAACACCCCTCGGGCAGACATATATTAGTGCCCTCTTCCCCACAGAAGGTTTCCCTCTCTTTGTCTGACATATCTTGTCCCCAACTAGTGTGGCTTCCATCTTTCGCGTCTTTGTTTAATGTTAGTTTGTTCAAAGACAAGCCTCTGTGCTTGAGGCTAAACAAACCCCCCTCCTTGCCTTGTGACTGAGCACCTTCAAATCGATCAACTTTTCCAATATTTTTTTACTCACTTTTGGTCCTCATTTCATGATAAACCTTATCAATTTTTTCTCCAATGCTTCTTATTTCAAAAATGATCCTCTAAGTCTGCTCTAGAAAGTCCTGGCATTGGTTTGTGTGTCGGGAAGAATTCTTCTTTGTCCTCCCATGCTACCACTGGATTAGGTTCCATTAACTCTTTCTCCATGCGATCAATTTTGCATGCCCTTTGCCTTCTCTTGAGTTCCATTTCCTTGTCAAACTCTCTTTGTTTCTTTGCTTCCTCCCTAAACCTTTCCTCTTCCTGTCTTTTCACCTCTCTTCTCTTGTTTGCCCTATGCACTTCTTCATCTCTGTGTCTTTGCATTCTTTTATCACTTAATTTCTGTTCTTCCTCTTCTTCTCTTTTCTTTTTTAGCCTATCTCGTTCTTCGATTGCTCTTTGCCTGTTAACATATTTCCTTTGCTCCTCTGCGCTCTCTTGCTTTTTCAGCTGTTCCACTTGATACAGCTGTTCCTGCCTTTGTTTACTCTTTCTTTTAGCCTCGTCGTGGGATTTTAGGGATCATATTTCTTTCCGCAGTCTTTTCTGGACTCTCGTTGCTGCTGTGCGCAGGCGGCTTATGCGTCTGATTACTATACCCTGTCGCTGCTTTAAGCTCTCTTAATGGATATATTCCATCATCTTTTCAACTATCACCATTTGCTTCAGGCATGGTAGGGGGAGCAGAAGGCTCAACACCCCCCTCTTTACACTGGTTAAGCATCCAGTCTTCAGGAGGCAGGTCTTCCCTTTCCTCCTGGTACATCTTCCAAAGTTCTAAACTAGCTTACCTCTTTTCTAACTTTTTTCCTGTGTATTCTGCATGCGAATATGTCATCATGTGTTGCAAAATTGCTTTAGAAAGCGATCCCCCTTGTGGCCATGGCATGAATATTTGATCTGCTGTAGCCTTGACCCATTCTGCACTGTGTTGCTTAAGCTTAGGTGCGTGTTTTGGCAACTGTCTGCACAAGTGTGTAAGCGGAGTAATATCCTCCATCATGCTTAGTTGCACTTGACTTGTCAATACCTACCTTGCTTTATACAGATAAATACTTCTCAGAAAAATAATACAATATGAGTGTGCACCACTCGTTGCAGCTTCAAGCCTCTATGTCACGTTGAACTTCAATCTACCTAGTCAATTAATAAATAAATAATTAAATTCCAAATCTCAGTGTTTCCACCACAGTCCATTTCTTCCTCGTTTCTTTAATACTTCATTTCTTTACCACATACAACATATACAATATACAAACAGATAGACAAACTGACAGAATGGCCGCCCCACATATACTTCCGTCAACTCTCCTCGTGACTATTCCTGCCCCTAATAATGAATCTGATCGGAGTATGAATTGTCCTCTTTAGCGATCCTTGAGAGTTCATAGCCTAGATACGTCCACTTGGACTCTAGGACAATTTCTTCTAAACGTCCTTGACTTAGGATTCCGGGCTTATCATATAGATCTCTCCTTGTCTATATACCTTAAACTATGACGCTCTTCGTCTTAAACTATGACGCTCTTCGTCTTAACCCAAAAATAAAATACCCCAACCAACCTTCAATTGCTCTTTCCCCATTATCACTCTTCCCCTCAATGCTCATTCATTGTTTGCCATCTCACTCAATCTACTCACCATTCGTGTTTTCAACTCTCGACTCTCAGGATCATCTCCTCCTCAACCAGCCACTTCAGCCTTCGGTTTTCTCAGCTTCCTGTAGAAGTCGGGAGGGGATTCCGTTGAAAACAAGGGACCCGTCCCACCTGTACTTGTACGTTTTTTTAACTAGTGGCCGCTATCCACAGGGAGCTACACGTTCCTCCAGCTAAATGGCGGAGGACATCTGATATTTCCAGGACCTGAAGATTACTATGTTGATGGGTCTTTAATAACCATTGTCTCTCAGCTACCACGTGAACGTGTGTACCCAACACAAGCACTTTAAGACGAGGTAAAAATACATTGAGCTAGATGGGGATGCAGAATATACTCAAACATTAATGATCAGACCGACTCAGGAAGTTGTCAAAGTAATTTTGTTTTAATATCAATTGTCTAAAACAGGGAGTACAGCGAACATCAACGAACACGCTCGATCTTCTCACTGAAAACTCATCATCATTGACGTCAGTCTACGTGGCAAACTACAAAAACCTATTTGGGTGAATGACAGGCTTACAAGGAACCTCTAGATATATGTTGCATACTCATCAGGAAAGGTGAATGGGTTTCTAATATCAGGTGGGCAACTAGGCCCTCCTCCAGTGCAGGTCACTACGAATGTCATCAAATACACAACGTCCCATTGTTTACACAAACTATAGGGCTCTCAATTGCACGGAAACTAGCGGATAAAGGGGTCACGCTCAACATAGATACGTCCTGGGCCTGCCTGCTGGGAGGGTTTCCTAGACCACGGAATACTAAACATCTTGGGAAACTGGGGGACCTGGCATATGTGCTTGCTAAAAGAAGGATTGCCATGGGCTGGAAGCAGTGCCACAAGCCACGGGTTGAGGTATGGTGGTGGGACTTGCAAAAATGGGCGGAGGTTGAAACGGTGGTGTGGCAGGAAGCATGTAGCAAGTGCGGGGAAGAAGAAGTGGGTAACCTGATGGCTTGGAAAATGTTAATAACAGGAGTGTTTGGCATAGCAGTGGATTCTGCAGCTTCGGAAGTAAGCGATACCCAGCCACACGCAGCGGATACAGAACGAGAAATGCACATAAGCTCTTGAGGGGGGGGAGGGAATTGGGGAGCAGCAATGTGCGTTAATTGATGTGCACGAGTCTGTTGTAAATAATGCTGCAAGTTTGGTTTGTATTGTTTATTTGTTTTCAAAATAAAAAACTTAAAAAAAAAAAAACTATAGGGCTCTCAATTATGTGGCCCTCTATAATTGGTTGGCACCCTCGTACCTCTCTGGAATATTCCACACACGCTAGCAGCATGCAGGCTGGCACCCCGGTGCTGGTGGGCAGGTCATGACATAGCTTCCCACCAATTAGCCAGCCATCTATCATCACTCTTGCTGTCTGCCAGTCCTTTAGCCCTTTGAACATTGGCCATGGAAATGTTCTCTGTGCCTGAGAATAAGAGGGAGTATAGGCATACTCTGTCTTTTGGTTTCGATACAGCTCATCCTAGTATCTATTTTCATCCGACCATGTGACTAGAGACAATGTTTCAGATCATTTTGCTGTATTAAACTCTATCAAATGAAGAACTTCTGACGTCTTCAATGTTCTTTCACCTCACCTCAGAAAGGAGTTTTTTCTTTTCACACGTTTTGCAGCTTCTGCATGTACATTCAGACCCACGGTGGCCTTGTCTTCCTGGTGCTAGGCCAACCAAGCCTTTCCTCAATCCACCTTCATTGTTAGCTAATTTCATACTGTGCCATACTGAAAAAACCTTTCTGTTTACTGGGTCCAAGCTCTGCTAAAGTGTGTTTGCGGAATCATGCATGATTCATCCATTTCCTATGCATATATATTGGTGCTTCGCTGCAATCTAGATCACTACGTAGCTAGCCTCAAGAATACTTTGTCTACTTGCGTTACTGCATCTGTACATTTGTGAAATGACTTATCGCCTTCATTATTTCTGTAGCATGAGCATCTTCATCTCGAGACCGAAATGTTGCTCACTTTTAATACCTCCTCCTTTGTTTCTATAGAATGTCTAGGCTCTTCAGCCTCTTCTTCTGAGTGCATCAGCTTTGCTCTGTATGACGTAACCAGGCTTCTTCCATGCTTGTTTTTTCCACTTCCTCAGGTATTTCATTCAAATGGCCATCATATTGTTGAGAATGCATGCCTGGCTTCCTCAATGGGAACCTTATTGCCAAGATTCTTTTCGGTACAGGTATTTTCACTGGTACTGCACGTGTCTCACACTCTGGCTCCCAACATATAGGCAGCATGGGGGAGGAGCTTTGGGTGGGAGTAATTGGTTCCACCTCTACAATTTGTGAGAACAGATGATGGAAGATTTTGAAACATGAACAGAGTTGTTAAAGTTACAAGAGAAGGGTATGAAAATGTGAATGAGCAAGTGGAGGAGAAAGAGAGTTACACAGGTAGCAATGGTCTGAGGCATGGTGCCGACAGACCACGCAGGTCAATCAATAAGCCTAAAATATTCTAATTTTTTGCATTGTATTAATGTTGTGTTGATAGGAGGGAGATTGGTAATATCCAGTATCCAGGATGCACAGTGTCAATGATTTACGGTAGGGAACGTCAAGAGGTGAAGGCTCTAGAATGGAAGGTAGGGAGGGGACAGAAAGAGAGAGCCTACTGAATTAAAGGACGGTGTGCTGCTGGTTGGCGTATAGATGTTATCTTGAAGAATAAACTAAAGTCTGAAAAGTATTCTTTCTCCTCATCACTTCAATGTGGTTTGCAGAACCCAGAAAGTCTGGTCAGCTTCAAGGGTGACCTGCCACTTTAATCAGGAACTACAGAGAGCTCAATTTCCCAGACAGACCCTTTGATCCACAACAGACAGGAAGATGGGTTTTCACCACTTTACCTTTTCTGTTGCAAAGCACTCTGGTTATGACCTCATGCATATAGGAGTTTGTTGGTGGGGACCCAGAATGGGCACATTAAGCTTTAGCCTACAGCAATCACTGTTGCCCATTTGGCTCTAAAAGATAACCTGGAGACTTTGCAAGGTTTAGCAAGAAGAACTCAGCATTGGACCCTGGCTGAAGGTGTAGTCTGCCTTACATCTTCCGCCAGTGAAGGAAGGTGAGGACATCCAAGAGGGAAGCAAGATCCGCCCTAAACATCTCCCCGGGAACAGAGGGAGATAATGAATCCAGAAGACACTCCAGCAGCTCTAGAACTGGTACCCAGCCAGTACCCAGCCAGCACACAGCCTGCCCTCCTAGGCTCTGCAGCAGCCTTCCTAGGTGGGAAGTGCCAGAGAGTCTCTGAACCAAACCAAAGACAAGGCAGCTGCCTGCAAAACTCTCCTCAGCTTTGGGCCGTCCGCCTTAAAGGATGGCACAAGCCCAGTGAAGAAGCTAGGTGGAGTGCATCCTTACAGGACATTTTCGAGCCAGTCGAGCCCCTCAAGCTGCAATCAACTGCACCGCTGACTGTTGTTACACCACAGTTGCTAAAGCCAACCGAGACGGCTTAACTAGTGCTTCAGAACTGCAGAGCAGCAATGAGACGATTCCTGACCCAGAGCCGCCGTGTAGGCCAGCCTGCAGCCTTCTGTCCAGCCTCACTTGCCAAACTTCCCTGTAGGGATAAGGCCCCTAATGACATTTTACGATCCATTGCTCCCTTTATGTTGAATCCAAGTATCCTTGAACTGTTGTGATTAATTACTGCACTGACTACCCTCCTATCAGTATCCAGAGTGCATCCCTTTTCCTTCTTTGAAACTGTCTGTCCTCTGCATTCCTTTACAGGCGGGGTTGTATTTTGTAGTATTGCTAAAACTGTCTGTTGTGATAATAATAAAGTACATATATGTATACATCCTTGACTGGACAGTGCCATTAGTTTATTGGGTAATAACTGTATTTTCACTCGGTTGACTCTGACCAACAATCCGCGACCTTGCAGCGACAAGCCTGCTGTTCCGTCCACATTACCAACATTGGACAAGGAGGTTAATAATTTGCTTGTGTTTCCAATCTGTTCAGATCCCTTCTGGTGAACTAGGGGTGTGGGGCTGATTGATGTTTATAAACCGATATTCATCCCTGTATCACTGGTTCCCCGTAGGTTGATTGATCACAGTATTAAGCTGATTTAAGAGTACTGTGTCACAGAAAGGCCTGAACAACAATATATTAAAACCTTTATTCTTTTCCTTTAAAAAATCTGTGACAGCAGAAATTGTGGGAAACGTTTAGCGGCCTGAAAGTAAATATGTAGACTGAAGGCTTGGCGTATACTGTGCATCCTAGCATTCTGGGGGAGGCACGCAATGGTGCGTCGTTAATAATGGGTTTTGTGTTGTTACCGCCCTCTACATTTCATTTCGCTTCTCCCACCAACATTCCAAAACAATTTATCTTGTCAGATAGATTAGGTGACTTTTAGAATTTTTCTTTGCGTGTTCTTATTTGTCATTTTGCCTGAGAAAGTCGGCATTGAAAATGGTATCCAGTGAAAGCACTAGCTTCTTGAAAAAGGTCGCAGAGCATAAACCATGTATGGACCACCATTGTAGCTGATGTACATAGGGACAGACTCACTAGCTATGCCAAAAATCACAATAATTACACCATTTGCCATTTCAACCAACAATGACGTAATTTACACAACAAAAGATACTGAGGGCCTGATTCAGAGGTGCGTGTTATAATGCAAAAGTGCCGTGAGACACTTTTTCATGAAGACATGCATTCCGTGCATTACGAGAGTGGCGGCAATAAACTAAGCCTGCCACTCCTCCAAAGCCGTGACTTATGCCATGGCAACAGTCTTGCCAACTACCTCACATGCAAGGGGCTGGCAAGGACTGTATTTAGAGGCCAGGGCACCCTTCCCGGACCAACCAAAAGAGGTGTACATTCCACAGCTTTCTCCCATAATGCACATAGCATTTCTCAGACTGCAGCACCACTTTCGTAGTTCAATGAAAATTTAAGAAAACGTTCTTGAATTACAAAAGTGACAGTCTTCTGAGAAATGTTAGCTAAGCCACTGGAGCACATGTTTCCCCCACAAAGATAGATTTTAGCAGCTTTGGCTGCTGGAAAGCACATATCCCCGCCAATATTTCCACCCATCTCAGAATGATTGTGTTGGAAACTGGGTGGGTGGGGATAGAATGTCTGCTTTCCACACTATATTTAGTACAGGCTCTGAGTCAGGCCCTGAGTCAAGCACGTAAACCAGGAGAAAGTTACACCAGGTGCAAATCCCCATGTAAATGGTACCTGATTCACTAAGAAAAGACACACCTAAGAACAGCCATTCCAACAGCCAGACCCTTACTCGATTTGGAATAAAGAAAACACTCCCAGACTACAAAAATGTCACAAACAACAATTTTAGCAGACACCCATACATAAACACCACTGATCCAACTCTGTACCGCAACACATAATGCAGTGAGCCACCCCTTTCGTCACACTTACACCATCATTTTCCAGACGTAACTAGTTTAGAAACCTCCTGCCAGGTCCTCAAAACGTCAGTGAATCACAACTAACTTATACCTGATGCCTGTGACCTATTATGCCATGGCACGCCCACAAATCATCATATACTCCCACAGACACAACCTCAATTCTACGTGTACACCTCCAAATACAACTACTATTTTCAGCACAGCCTTACCAACATGTCCCTAGAAGCCTGGACACACCCCATGGCACATCTATTTCAACAGAGGTACAGGCCAACCAGCACAGCACAATCTAACTCCGACAAACGAACCAACTGCCAAATCACTTTTACACAGCAGATACAAATCAAGGTAAATAGGCCACATGAGTGTGAACAGGAAGTACTGATGCAACCGTGCAATAGTGCCAACCACTAAGAATCTTATATCTTACAACATCTGGCAATCATGAACAGTCATACTCAGTGCCAAATGCCCACAGCCATCACCCACACACTCTTCTCAAGACTGAGCACACAGTAAATGCTGATTCACCAATTTAATGGTGTCTAGTGGAGACGCTAACCCAAAGCCCACCAGCACGAGGCACCACCTCACAGAGGCACAGATAGAGGTCCTGGTGCACTTGTGCCTGCAACACAATACAGAACTTCACAACCTGCTAGGGCACAGTACCACCATCAACTAAAGAGTGGCCCTCTTGGAATGTGTCACTGAGGAAGTGGATTCTGGCATCAAGCAACACACATCCAAAGAACTAAAAAAGGAATGGAATGATGAAAGGGCATCTGTGAAGTCCAAGCACACCAGGATCCTTTCAATTGAAGAACAAGGAGACCCCTCACACTCTGTGCTGGGAACCCTCACCCATCTACCCCCAAAAAGCAGGACATCCTTGCCAGCATGCCTGAGGAATAACAGACAGGGACACAAGTTTCACAATGTCACCAGCACCCTACAGGTAAAGTTGACATCTTGGTAGCAGCTCAATCAGACACAGCATACTCTGGTTAGGGTAAACATGTGTGCCAATACATCACACAGTAAGTCAAGCGCATTCGACACCAGTAACAACATGGGAACTGAGGACAGTGAGATGGACAGGGCAGCCCTTTGGGTTCCAAACAGTATATTCCATTTAACCCACTCACAGAGCGTGTACAGCAGTAAATGGAATGCTATGCCTGTCTCCCCTAGAGGATGTTAAAACATAATTCCCAACTGTGGGCGAAAGCATATGGTGATGCCACAAATCTGAAATGCCAACAACCGAAATACAGCCCTCTATGATGGAATGATAGGATGGAAAACTTCTTTGCCCAATGTCCAAAACCTTCAAGGGCTGCTCGAGGTTGATGCTTGGCCGTTTCTGAGTGTTCACAAAGTACTAGTGCTACACATTAGTGCACCATGTCTGCAGCAAGGGTCACAAACACAGCCACCTACACTGCCACACAAAGCATTAACTACACTGGGAGAATGAATGTGCAATGTGGAAGGCGATCCACATCTAAAGCCTGACATGATGTCCTAATAACATCTACCTAGTGTTGGCGCTCTCAATCCAAGGTCCAATAAGTAGCAGCCATGATGCTGTAACGCTTACCAATGCTGTATCTGCCTAGAACGTCCCAAACTCAACAACATGAAAGGATACCCACTGCACTCACTAAGATAAGCTGGTCCTAACTTCTCCAAGTTCCCAAACAGCCAGGGCCTCATTCAGAGAATGGTGTAACCACTGCATGGGGACCAGCAGATTTTCTGCCAGCTTTCTGTCAGTGGAACACCTGAATTAGTGCAAACCTAAAATAAGGTATTTTCCGCCAGTTGAAAATAGGCAGATTTTATGTTGCACCATGCTCTTAATGAGGCCTGAAGACACTTTTATATTAGGCACTCACTTCAGTTAGGCTCAATTACAAAATTATTCCAGTTGCCAACTGGATGACCAAAACATAACCGTGCATTGGAGAAACACCTTGCATGTGCACACGCATGCGTTTCACCTATCCCTTAAAAGACCAAAGTAGCAAAACACCTACACACATGTTACATCCGTCAACCACAAAGCCCCTGACCCCATGCCAAGTGCAATCTCACCAATTACCATCCTACTACATAAGAAATCCCATCATCTGGACATGATTAACAGGAGCAAAGAAAAGCAAAGAAATAGACACAGGAGTAAAGAAGCAAAGACATTACAATAACAATGCAGGATGGCAACTCATATGTAAAGCCCTCGACAAAATGATAATAAGAGGCTTTGGCAACTTTTCCAAAAACACACAAGTGGTCTCATCAAGAATGAGATTTATATAATTCCTGAGTCTACTTGGTCTAGCTATATCAGATTCTTGTATCAGGTAGATAACCTAAATACTCAAGATGTTCCAGTTAGTGGAGCCCAGGAGATCGAACACAACAAATTAGCATGACATATATGAGGTCATCATAAAGAGAGTGTTCCTCTTGACACCCTCATCCTAGCCATCTCAAGGGAACAGTGGGGTGACTGCTTTTGGACCAAGACCTCACTCTGACTGCACTGAAAACAGAACGCTCTCATAGCAGAATTAAGGAACCCTTGTAGGTGCCAGCAAACTTCCTTGGAGTGGGGGTACAGCAGAAGGACTCACTTTGTCTTGGAACAATTGGATTGTGTTGGGTGGTCAGGAAGGATCCCCGTGGTTATGAGGGATTCACATAGGTTTCCCTCCGTCGGGCTCGGACCGCTCAATAAATCTTAGTTCAATACAAATTTCACATAGATCTCCCTCAGCCGGGCTCCCTACTCACAATCACAGCACTTACAGGGGTTCCCTTCCCCAAGCTTTATTCACATTCGTTAGGAGTTCCCTAACTTATTTCACATTCCAGGTCTCCATCAGTCAGGCTCAGACCTTTCGCCAATGTCAAAGACTTTCGAATGTGCAAGACATTTACTATGGACCGCGGCAGGACCACTTCAACTTTCACTTCCACTCTTCTTTTGTATTATTTGCCCCAGTGTCTCTTGGTCATGGTAGTTCAAAGAAATCTTTCTCTTCAAGCATTCCCCTTTTTACTTCCCCTTTTGCTGGGGTTAATCTTGACCATTATGCATTTCAGAGTTCATTCACTTTGTGGCTTCAACTCAGGAGTCAAAGTTAATACCACAGGCTTGCCCTCGCCACCCCAACTCTGTTGTTCACCTGGGGGGGGGGGGGGGTCTCTGGTGTCCTTGAAACACAATGTAGTCTTCTTGTCTGAGATTTGGCTCTCTCCCAGTTTTTCGGAGGCAACAACCTCCTGCAGGGAACTTCTGGGTTTCCCCAACCCTTTGCTCTGGTCCCTTGATCGGTCATTCTGCTCCAGTGTGTTTGCCTTTGCCCCAGAAGTTCTGCTCCTTCTCATGTCCACCCTGCTCCAATTCTCATGGCTCACCCTCAGTCAGACTCAGAGCCCTCCTTTAGCTTCTCACATGGGTCTCCCTCAGTCGGGCTCAGACCCTCTTGATTAGCACAAATGTTCGATCAAGGTCCACAATGCATCAGTCTCTATTTCGCTCCTGCTTTGCCAGCTCCCCAAAATGGCATTCTGCAGGTTCTGGGAATGGTGGGTTTCCAATGGGGCTTTTCTGAGGTCATGGTTGTCTCACCTACCCCTCATAGACCGAGGTTTTAATGTTACACCCAGGGGATGAGCCTTGGCATGGGTTCTGTCAGATAGCTCCAGCTGCCCCTGGTCTGGATGCCTGGAAGTACAGCTGTCTTGCCACACTACAGCCCCTCCTGCACTCACAGGCCAAGTGACTTGGCAGCCTGTCCTCCTTCTCAGTGTTCCTTCCCAGAGTCTGTGCAGCTTCTCCTTGGCTCCTTTGGACAGTGCAATCCTCTCAGCCTCCCCGGCATGCTCAGAGTGTGCCTGTGTGCTTAGCCTTTTATACTGATTGGGAAGTGTTTAACAGATTTCAGGTGGGAATGATTGTGAAGGGAGGCCTGACCTTGACTGGCCACATTATCGGGAGAAAATTATGACTTCCCATAGGAATCCCTGGTGCATTGGCTCCCATGGGTAAACATAGCTCCCTTTTCCCTCTTCTTCTTCTTAGTATTGTTAAAAAAGGGGGGGACATGTAATGGCACTGCACATATTTCCTAAAGGCAGAGTGGGCGTGATGGTGACTGAGCGCCTGACCCTGCTTGGTCTTATTAGTGGAACAGGGCTGTTGCATATCATTATGGGTAATCTTCCTAGTCTCGGTCTTTGGGTTTTTATGGTGGATGAAGGGATTGCGGAAGTTGTAGTTTTTTCTGAGGGATCATGGGAAAATCATGCAGGTTTTTGTCAGGGTGAAGGGGGCAGATGTATTGTTGTGGCTGAATGGGTTTTGGCTGATACTATCCCATGATGATTGAGGGATTGTCAGGTAGGGATGTATTGGAACAGGGGGATACTATGTCTTGCCCAAGGGCATTCCACCCACAGTCTCCAAGAGTCCCATTCTTCCAAGAGTCCCTTTCCCAGGTGATCCTCCCTTGCTTGTCCACCCCCAGGGTTGGGATCCCAGAGCGATGGCCCTCCCCTGGCCACCTGAGTCAGGAATCCCCAGGAATAGCATGGGGGAAATGCCTCAGGTTTCCCACAGTAATTATGTATGGGATATGTTACTTTTAGAGTGACTGTTTGTCTAGAATTGATACATTTTAGCTCACATGCACGCAGAAAAATAAAACGTTAAAACCACCAAAGGTAACTTAAACACGATTCACACATGTTGAATTCATGAATCCAATAAAGTGGGCTTTTTGCAAATGAATCAAAAACGCAGTAGTTGGGCTGGTTGCAAAAGTGAACTTTGACTGTTGAGCTTGTTCTGTGAGTTTTCAGAAGACAGTGGTTGGGTGAACAAGTAACTTCACAACCTTTGTGGTCAGCTCAGCTGCAGAAACAGGCCATGAGTTTTATGGATTGATAAATATTCCAGACGGCACAGGTAATCTCCTGATGAATGGGAGCGTGATGAAAGCGATTTCACTATTTGTTTTGGCTAGCCGTAAAACACGGGTTGAGTCAATGCCCAAGGCTAACTAATGAGAAACCAGGAGATGCAATTGGATTCTCAGATGTGCTTTGCGTGATAAAGTTGCGGTTATTTACATTTGAATTTTCCACTGAAACCAATGACCTGGGGGATGAGATAGTATCCCCAACTCAAGAGAAATTATTTACCCAGCCTTCCTCATATTGCATGAAATATTTACGCAATGGGCAATTAAACATTAAAGTTAAAAGAGCTTAGGCCAGTAATTGCTAGTAATGAATTATGTTTGTATAGCAATGTTTTACTGAATAATGATGTCATGACCCACCACAAATGAATCTTAAAAAAGTGGTGTGTTTTACACAAGAGCTGAAGATGGTAGTTAAGATAAGTGCCACCAATGCAAACGTGGGAATTGGAGAAAGATGGAATTTCTTTTAAGAGGGTTTTGTCCAATCATATGTCGTGGTGGATTGTGATAAAGTATCTGGGAGTGTTTTAACTGTTGCAAAAATGTATAAAAAATGACAACTGATGTGGTTTGCTGAGACTTGGGTTAGTTTGGTCCTGCAACACCGTCTAACTGCTCCCCATGTACAAAACGTGCACTCATTCTTCAAGTGGTGGGTCTTCTTGAATTCAGGTGATTAAGGGGCCTGCCCCTACAACTGCAACTCACATCAGCCCAAAAGTCCAAGAGCAGCTGGCATTCCATTTCAGTGCCCCAAGCTGCCTTTCAGCCTCTTCATCCATGCTTAATGCCCTTCAAGCTCACACAGGACCTGTGGTGCTGTTTTTGGGACACCACGGACGTTGAACTGTGTACATGCTTCTTTGAACTGTCTCAACGCAGACTCACACCAGTAAAGATCACTGCTGCCTTGACTCTGGTTCTAGCTCATCGCTGTAAAAGCACTGGCTCACAGCATCCTGAGCAGTACATCAACCCAGTAGAACCTCGCCTCGACCTAACTTGACCACCAATTTGAAGTACTGGAAGCCACTGTGTCTCTCACTGACTTAACCCAGGGGAACCTGTCGGGGCCCATCGACTCACACTGTCTCGAGTGCTGACTCAATGCACACAGAGACCCCACTTGATGCTGGATCAACACTACTTGCTTGGTCTCAAACTGGCCCAACTGCTGAAAATCGCATAGAAGCCCAGCTCAACACTGCTGGTCACACAAGATTTTAATATTTTATTTTGTTGTTTGAAGCAATGACTTAGCTTGAGAGTAGTGTAGCACTGTACACTGTACTGTGCGTAGCCAGTGTTTGGGCTTGTGTCTTAACAGTAGCACAGTACTATGAGTTGTTGCCTCTGTGCCTGTCTGTGCGCATCCATTGGGATCAGTCCTTGATCAAGTGATGTTGAAAAAGCCACGTTTTAGCAGATTTAGAAAATTGAAAAATGGTGGGGGTATTCAGAGCCGACACAGGGATCGAGTTCCTGAGGGTGGGTGTGTGACAAGAGAAGGACTATTTTCAGGTCCTCTTTCAGTGAGCGAGTTGTGATTCAAGCCAGTTGGTCGAATTGCGGCATGAGGAACGTGTGTTGCCAGATATTTGGAGTTTAGCCACCAGGTACACTGGTCTGCAACTTGTGACTGGTCAGTAGAGGATACATGCAGTCTTGAACAGTATCCTTGCCTGGAGGAGAAGTCAATGTAGTTTACATAGGACAGAGGTGATTAAGTCAAATTTCTATGCACTCATAAAAAGGCATGCTGTGGCGTGGTGGGCTGTTTTAGTGAAGCTAACAGAGCAGCTGAGAGCCCTGTCAGGAGGGCATTTCCCCCATCTATGTGCAAGCCTACAATGGCCTGCACGACACTTCAGAAGTCCAGCAGTGGGAAGAAGAGCTTGATTTTGCAAAGGGTGGAGATTTGGAGGTCGGCCATTTGGACCTTCTTGACTATATACGTCTGGATGGACAGACTGCTGTCGATGGTGCAGCCTTAGGATTTTGCTGAATCTGAGAGTTGGCAATCAAATCCTTCTAGGTGAACATCATTAAGCCATTGTTGGATAAGTTGTTGTTCAGCAGGGGAACGATGAGGATGAATTTGATCTTGGGGGGGGGTTAGGTTTATGATAGGCAGTTGACATCCAGATCTGGATGATGGCTAAGTAATCACGGAGACCACTAATGTCCTGTGTGATTTTTACTGTCATGTGCAACTGAGTATCATCCATATTAGTGGATAGCTGGGGAGCTTTGATGAGTGTGCCAAAAGGCTCCATGTAAAGGTTAAAAAGGATAGGTGAGAGACAAGAAAAAGACAAAGTAATAAGGTACTGTGAAGAGGCCCGGCCCCCCTATCCACTTTTGGGAACATAGTGATGTTTAGGCACCTCGTATACATGTATACAATCTATACATTTAGAATGGAGCCATTAGCCCAGATGTGCCTTCGGCTCCAACTTGGCATAGAGGTAGCTCTTCATCTACAATTGATTATGTCTATGTGAATTTCATACTGTGGTCCAAGATGCAAGCGTTTCAGGTGTCACCGTCAATGGTGAGTGACCATGATATGCTGTGTGCCAATTGGTATTCTGGTGTAAGAACCGAGGTTGATAAGCCGAAGGCATTGAAAAAGGGTTGTCTGGTTGTCAATTGTGGTAGGAATCATTTATGATGGACGGAGAATGCTTTGAACCATTTCAATCAAATTCTTTGTGATCCTATCCAAAACGATACTCGGCAAACGACTAATACGGGACTCATCTATAGTGATGTGATGCAAGCCTTTAGTCAATCAAAATCTTTGGACTCAAAAAGAAGGGTACACTTGCACACGTTGGATAGGTCCCTTCCGATCAGAAAAACCGCATATCGTGCGGAACTAAGAAGGTTAGCAAGGCTTTCTCCGTCTGTCCGAACGGTCCTCACCAAAAGAGCTCGTTTAACATACAACAATTGGCGCCTGGAATACCGAGCAACCTTATACCAAAGGGATGGTGTGCATATGTTAACCACTTTAGCACAGAAAAACATATCACAAATGTGGGCCTCACTAAATCAGGCTACCAATAATCATCAAATGGACATGCAATCCTCAGTGGTGGAAGTACACCAGTGGGTGAACCATTTCGAGCAGTTATACGCACTACCCCTTAATTCTCAACCTTTGACCTTACACCAGGGAAATTCCAAGTTTTGGTTACAATTGGACTTGGTCGACATAAAACAATTAATTATGACCTCGAGCAACGCACGAGCTGTGGGCCCTGATGCGATATCTAACTATATAATGAAAAAACATTTGGAAATATGGGGCTCAATTCTCTTCAAAATATTTTCAGCCATTAATCAACATCAAATATTACCAAAGTCTTGGACTGAAGCGATCACAATACCTATTTATAAAAAAGGTGATCGCAAATTACCTGAGAGCTATCGTCTGATATCACTGTTAGATGCTCCGAGCAAAATATTCTGCAGACTCATTCTGAAGGAGCTCAATAAGTGGGTGTCTGATAGTCAACTGAAAGATCCGTTCCAGTCTGGATTTGTAAAAGGAATGGGAACGATCCCTAACATCATGGCCCTCTCAATAATTCAATCAAAACAAGTGGACGGTGGCTGTCCACTGTACTTGGGTTTTATTGACTTTAAGTCAGAGTTTGACTCGATAGACAGATCAATACTTGTAGGTGAACTTAAACAACATCATTGTCCTCCATCCCTAATCAATTTGGTGATGCAATTACATATGAATACTTCTATGCGAGTGAAACTAAATTTGGAAGGCAAATTGTCACCCCCAATTCTTACACACAGGGGTGTGAAGCAGGACTGTGCCCTTGCGTCATTTCTGTTTAGTTTCTTCATTTTAGATTTGGGTCCTATACTGACGAATTGTACTACTGACGCGCCTCGCATCGGCCACCAAAAGATAGCATATTTATTATATGCAGACAACCTGGTCTTGCTTTCTCAGACACCCATTGGCCTACAAAATATGCTGAAACAGTTAGAAATGTACACAATAGCTAACAACCTAATTGTGAATACCGCCAAATCGCAAATCTTAATTTGTAATAAAAATTCAAAGAAACATAATTTAAGGTGGCTTCTACATCAATGTGAACTCTCAGTGGTTTCAAGATACAAGTATATAGGATCCTATATTGAACATCACAAAACTCTAAAAACTCAAACTTGTGAGATTAAGGGCCTCATTACACGGATGGCGGAGAACCATGGCGCTATTAGCGCCATGGTTCATGCCGGTAAAAAATACTGGCACCACCTTGGCGGAAAGGGGAATTACCGCCCCATTCCAAAGTTGGCGGGGCGGTAATTCCCCCTTCCACCATTGCCCTTCCCCATTCCCATTTTTGCCCCATAGGGCTCAATGGGCATGGGGAAGGCGCTAATTACGGTACGGCAAATTGCGGTACCGTAATTAGCTCCCTGGGTCCCTTTGCGGGTTGGTTTTTAACGCCTGCAAAAAGCAGGCTTTAAATCCCCCAACCCGCAAAGGGACCTCGTAGTAAGGCGGTAAGGATTTACCGGTACCGGTATTTTACCGGTACCGGTAAATCCTTACCGCCATCCGTGTAATGAGGCCCTAAATATAAGTTAGGTCCTTTGATCTCACAGTCAAAGATACTTTTAAGAAATTTGAGAAGTTTTCACTAAAACATGTTATAGCCTTTTACAAGTCGAAGGTAGTTCCAATTTTATTGTATGGGGTCGTGGCTTTTGCCCCGCAACACCGTTGCTTTTGGGATAGATGGGAAGCAAAATACTGGAAAGCAGTTTTATCATTGTCGTCCGGGACACCTTTGGCGTTACTGCGATTTGAATTAGGTTTAGCATCTCTGCACTCCCAAGCTTTATGGGAGCAGTGTGCCCTGTTGCAGAAATTATTAGAAGGGTTAGAGAAGCCATCTCTCTTAAATGTTTTAGCCCAAAATATATTTTCAGCTAATGATGGCTTATCGAGAAAGTGGCGGCACCATACTCTAAACGCAGCAGCTGATGCTGCAGTAACAATTGAGCTCTTGTTAACCAACCCAGATCGTGCAAAAAGAAAGATCTATGAGTATGATTGGATTAGCAACATGGCACTGTGTACAAAACTCAAGGATTTCAATTCCAATGCTTTCGGCTCCAAAAGGTATGGTGTGATAGCTGACTATTTAGTAAAATTTCCATCACACTCACATAGTCGAAAACTACAAAAATTTAGATTGAATCAGTATGAAACAAGAGACATCTTGTGTAGAAGGCGATTAATACCAAAAGAACAAAATTATTGTTGCTTCTGCTTGGTCAGGTAACAGAGGGAAACTCTACAGAATCTTATAATCGAGTGCACTGCATTAGAGGTTATAAGGGCTAAATGTTTTGGAAAGAAACTCATTGCACAGAACTATGTAGATTATGATCAAATTTGGAACATGCTGTTTTCTAATTCGAGATTAACTGTTCAGATTGCCATTGTGCAATATTTAGACATAGAATTGCCTGGAATTTGAGAGTGCAAAGTGAGAGCAATGTCTTTCTATTGTGTATGAAAAATTATTTATCATGAATATGATGAGTTTTGCAATTTATACTGTAATTTTGCGCAGTTTGCTGATGCATTGTATTAATTCTGTAAATCTGCTGTCACCCTATATTGTTGAAGGTTCAACATTTGAAAAGTTGGTTTACCAACTGCATCAAATAATAAATAAATAAATTTAAAAAAATCTCGTCTCTGCCTTGTTCTTACAAACGTTGATATTGCGCCATTTAAGAACCTGGACACACTTGCTTATCTCCCAAAAGTGCCATTCTACAACAGCTTGCATTTTACAGGAGTGAGTTTTCGCTTTTATTTTAAGTTTGGTTATTTGTATTTTCATTGTCTAAATAAAAGTCTATATTTTTATAGAACCTTCATTGGAAATTCTTTTATTTTGGAGCCCTTGAACTATTGCTGTTTGGGTTGCCACTGTTATCAGCTCACATCCCGTCTGAAGATATAGCGTTCCCTTCACCTGCGCTACCCCAAAAGGCAAAGGGAAGGTTTACCAGTCGGGCTGTGTCCGTTTTACCTTTATGATTAGATTCATTGCTGATTTGATAGTGAGGTGGAGTTGAATAGGTGGGGTTTGCCACTACTCCTCCCTGTACTCCTACAGAGCAATTGTCATTTTATCACACTGCTACAAACTCTCACAACTCGCCCACAACCCCATTTCACTCACTACATACCTTATATTCCTTTTGCCATCCCATGCCTTCTTCCATCCTGTCCACTCACCCAGTTACCATCCACACAACACACCATACCATGCACTGGTATAATAGCAGGAGTTTAACGGTTTGTGCATCAACACCCACGCAATGATGAACCTGTAATATCACAAATGGGTTTGAACATAGACACATTACTAAACGTGCATGTCACAACCGGTTTTAATTTTCCTCTTTCTTAATTTGCTCTCTAACTAGAAGCAGGCTGTACTTTGGTGTTAAATGCCAGTGACTTGGAGGACCAAACGTCATGCCCAATTGAGTTTATCTGATCCATGGGCCATAGTTGCACACCACTACTTATACAATAAATTACATTACCCTCCTAAATCAATCTGTAAGTGAAAATGTTCTTGTGGCAAATTGGATTTTGATCCGTAGGAGTACAAGGGTAAGTAGGGGTAAAATGGCACATACAGCCATCAAACTTTGACAAAGAAAAACTCACTGCATCATAGAGGTAAAACAAGGATAGCTATGAGATATACCTCCTTTGCCTGTTGTGGTATCATGGGCTGAGGCAAGGCTCTGCTCTTAAGAGGGGTGTGAAGTTGAACCATTAATGACCCAAACAACACAGTAACACAGTCCAAAATAAAGGGAATGTCCAATCAAGTTTTCATACAATCCAAGTGGATCTGAGAGAATCTGGGAGAATCTGCAGAAGGGGTGGGAGATCTCTTCTTTTAAAGGCAAAAGTCTTAAGTCAAATGACAGTACTAATATCGCCACACTTGGTTACCGTTATTACTGGAACAATGTGCATTAAATCTTCCTAATTACAGGTTTCTGTCATTAATGTGCGATTAAGGCGTCCCGCTGGTCTCCATTGGGGGAAGGGAGACTTACTGTATGGAGTAATTCTGCCTGCACCCTTATCAGCACATTTTTTGAAGTATTTACCTCAATGTCAAAGCAGGCAGTTTGTAACTAATATTCTGGCAAAGTGGTTAGTAAAACCGGCAGTATTCAGAAATTATACTATTACCGTCACATTTGGAATCACGCCCAAAGTCCCCTCTTCATGCAGCCCCAAGAGCTTTGGAAGAGAGGTAAAGTACACTCTCTCTCTAGCCAGACCATAATCTGTAGTCACTACAGAAACCTGCTGTAAGGCACATTTGTAATCAAGCCCAAAGTTATGGGAGGCTGTTCAAGTCAAAATTACACCTTTGTGAATGTGACATATTGAAGTGAATACAACATGCAGTGAAATGATTAAGGCATACACTGAGATGACTATAATACGTATCGAAATGAGTATAACATGTATTGAAATGAGTATGACATGTATTGAAATGAGTATGACATACACTGAAATTCAATGAATAAGACATGCAATGAAATGAATAGGACACACATTGAAATGAATATGACACCTATTGAAGTGAATATGACACATGTTGAAGTGAATATGACATGCAATGGAATGAATATGGCACCCATTGAAATGAATATGACACACGTTGAAATAAATATGACACCCATTGAAATGAATATGACACGCATTGAAATAAATATGGCACACGTTGAAATAAATATGACACCCATTGAAATGAATATGACACGCATTGAAATAAATATGACACACGTTGAAATAAATATGACTTACGTTAAAATAAATATAACACCCATTGAAATGAATATAAAACACGTTGAAGTGAATAGGACACGCATTGGAATGAATATGACACCCACTGAAATGAATATGACACACGTTGAAGTGAATAGGACATGCAATGGAATGAATATGACACCCATTGAAATGAATGTGAAACACTTTGAAGTGAATATAACATGCATTGGCATGAATGAGATGCACATTGAAATGAATAGGACATGCATTGAGATAATTATGACATCCATTGAAATGAATATGACACACTTTGAAGTGAATAAAACATGCAATGGAATGAATATGACACACGTTGAAGTGAATAGGACATGCAATGGAATGAATATGACACCCATTGAAATGAATATGAAACACATTGAAGTGAATATAACATGTATTGGCATGAATAAGATACACATGGAAATGAATAGGACATGCATTGAGATAATTATGACATCCATTCAAATGAATATGACACACTTTGAAGTGAATAGAACATGCAATGGAATGAATATGACACCCATTGAAATGAATATGACACACGTTGAAGTGAATATAACATGCATTTGAATGAATATACCATGCATTGGAATGAATAAGACATGCGTTAAAATGAATAGGACATGCATTGAAATAAATATGACACCCATTGAAATGAATATGACGCATGTTGAAGTGAATAGGACATGCAATGGAATGAATATGACACCCATTGAAATGAATATGACACACGTTGGAGTGAATAGGACATGTAATGGAATGAACATAACACCCATTGAAATGAATATGAAACAGGTTGAAGTGAATATAACATTCATTGGAATAAATATGGCACTCATTGCAATGAATATGAAACAGGTTGAAGTGAATATAACATTCATTGGAATACATATGACACCCATTGAAATGAATATGAAACAGGTTGAAGTGAATATAACATTCATTGGACTAAATATGACACCCATTGAAATGAATATGAAACAAGTTGAAGTGAATATAACATGTATTGGCAAGAATAAGACACACATTGAAATGAATAGGACATGAATTGAGATAATTATGACATCCATTGAAATGAATATGACACGCTCTGAAGTGAATAGAACATGCAATGGAATGAATATGACACCCATTGAAATGAATATGACACAAGTTGAAGTGAATATAACATGCATTTGAATGAATATACCATGCATTGGAATGAATAAAACATGCGTTAAAATGAATAGGACATGCATTGAAATAAATATGGCACCCATTGAAATGAATATGACGCATGTTGAAGTGAATAGGACATGCAATGGAATCAATATGAAACCCATTGAAATGAATATTGCACACATTGAAGTGAATGTAATATGTATTAAAAATTAATTTAACATCCATTTGAATGAATAAGTCATTACCTCCATGTCCCCATTCCTCTTCCCAGTACATACCTTTGAGTACGTTCCGTGCTCACTGGAACTCTTTTCTTTTCAAGCTGCCCTCCTCCAATTGGAAGGAGTTATCAGGTGTTCTAGGGCTTTGGTGGTCTTCAGGTCTTCGATCTAGTGGAATGATGTTATGGTTCGGAAAGACAACACCTTGGCTCTTGCTTCCATCAACCATCAGGGGGCTACGGGGTCCTGCCCCCTGGAGGATCTGGCTTTGTCCATTTGGACCTGGGGCACGGCACACCTGGTCTCCTTGAGAGCGGTCCATATCCGGAGGGTGGACAATGTGACTGTGGACCGGCTCAGCAGGGTGTTTCCAGTCTCAGCGGAGATGTCTCTTTGTCTCAAGGTTTTTCAGGATGTGTGTCGGTGGTTCGGCATCCCCGAATGGACCTCTTTGCCTCCCCCTGCAACTCTCAACTTTCCTGGTTTTGCTTGAGGACTCTGCTCCCCAGGGGTTTATGGGGGGGGTGGACGCTCTTCCCTTGACTTGGCCTCTCAGAGCTTCTTTATGCCTTTCCTCCAAATCCCCTGATTCTGCAGGTGATCAGCACAATCAGATCATCTCCACGTGTGTTTATCCTGGTGGTCCCTTACGGGCCTCAGAGGGGGTGGTTCCCGGGCCTTCTGGAGATGCAGTTAGCTTCTCCTTGGGTGTTGCTCAGGTGGCCTTCTCCATTGCGGGTAGTCAATGTCCCCCTTCTCCTCTCTCATCCTTTGTGGGTTCTGGAAATGGAGAGGAGGGGTCTCCTGGCATTAGGCCTTTCAGCTGCAGTGGCTGGGATGGTTCAGAGGGCGCGTCAGTCCTCTACACTTAAGTTCTGGCTGTCATTGGGCTAATGTTCTGGCTTGGTGTCACCTGAAGTGTGTCATGGCACTGGAGTGTGGCATCCCAGACATTTTGCAATTTCTTCATGAAGGGGAGGAGAAGGGGTTGGTGGTCTCTACTTTCTGTTCTCAGTGGTCTGCCATTCGGGCTTTCCAGGTTTCCTGGTCCTCTCTGGTAGGGGGCGAGGATCTGGTCTCAAAACTCTTGAAAGGGGTAGCAGGTACTCATCCTTTGGGCCCAGTTGGGGTTCCCCATGGGACCTTCCTTTGGTCATGTCCATATTGCAGAAGCCTCCATTTTAGCCCCAGGAGGAGGTGGAGATGAAATAGTTGTTGCTGAAGAATACCTTCCTGATTGCCATTACTTTGGCTCAGCATTTGGGGGAAATCAGGGCCCTCTTGCGTAGGCCACTGTTTCTAGTGGTCGAGGAGGAGGCTTTCGTGCTGGGCTGTGACCCCTCGTTTGTGCCCAAGGTTGCCTCTTGGTTCCATCGGTCTCAGGAAGTGGTTATCTCAGCTTTCGTTCTTGCTCCGTCCTCTCCTAGGGGGGGAGGCTTGGCATTGTCTAGATGCCAAGCAGGCGGTCTTACATTATCTGTCCCAGAGAGAGTCCTTTTGTCTCACTGATCAGGGGGCAGGGGACTGTGGTTGCCAGGCTTCCATTCCAATGATTAGCTGGTGGACTAATCTTTGATTCTATGAGTCTGTGGGCCTCTGTACTGCAGCTTGGGTCCAGGTTTGGTCCACAAGAGGGGTGGCTGTCTCCTGGGCAGGCCTGCGGGGGCTACCTTTGTTGGATGTTTGCCGAGCTGCCACATGAGCTACACCTAATACATTCATTCTGCATTACCAACTCAACATGGAGGGCCTCCAGTCTACGTCCTTTGGTGTGGGTGTCTGGAGGCTGTGTCTGGTTGAGGTGGTGATAGGAGTCATGGTCAGCATGCCTTTGGCTTTTTGCTGTATCTTCAATAAATTGGTGTTGGGTGGGTTTCACATTACCGTTGGTGTCTGTGTCTTTTGTGGTGGGCATGGGCGTCCTTCCTGTTTCTGCTTTGGTACAACTCAAAGGTAAGTACCTGGACGAGAAAGAGGGGCGTGGAGGTAATACTCAGATTACTTACTGGTGATCTTGAATATTCCCCCTCCTCCTCCTCCTCTGTCACACCCACACAGGACCTTTGCTCGGCCCTGGCTGCACACTTCACTGAAAAGAACGCAAGACATCCTTTTCTCTCTCACTTCCACACCACATCATACACCAACACTTCTGGAGCCTCCCTTTGCCACTCTAACCACTTCTCCTCTCTTCTCTCAATCCCATTACACCTGATGAGGTCGCCAGACAAGTCCGATCTATGAAGGACTCATCCAAACAGGTGGACCCCTGCCCCTCCTAAACCATTAAGTACAACATTGACTCTCTTTCTCTAGCCTTGGCTGATCACTGCAATCTCTCTTTTGCCACTTGAGTTTTCCCATCTCTCTTAAGCACTCCATTGTGCACCCTCTGCTTAAGAAACCCTCTGCTGACCCCTCCATTCCAGCAAAGTACCGCCCTATCTCTATCACCCCCTTCCTGGACAAACTCTTAGAGAAGCTGGCTATCTCTCAGCTCACCCTCAACACTGAATCTGCTAGTTGCCTCCACGACCATAAGTCTGGCTAGAGAGCATCCAGAGGAACGGAAAATGCTTTTCTGAATACCCATGAAGACCTGCTCTTAAATCTTGACACTAACACCCCTCTGTCCTCATTCCTCTTGACCTCTTCTCTGCCTTTGACATGGTAAACCACAACATCCTGATTGCACGTCTCCGTGACACCCTGGGAATCACAGGTTAGGCTCTGACGTGGGTAACCTCATTCTTTTCCGGCCGTCCTTCCCAGGTGGAACTTGGGTCTCTTCTTTCTACTCTCACTCTTTCAACCTGTGGTGTTTCCCAGGGTTCTAATTTAGCCCCCTGGTTCTTCAAGGTCTACATGGCTGCGCTGGCATGTGTGATTGTCATTTTTATCTCTAACTTCCAGTGTTACGCTGATGACATGCAACTCTCCTTCAGGCTACCCTGAGCAACCTCTTATACCTTTCTTATATCTGACTGTCTGTCCGCAATTCAGCCATGATGTGCTGCAAACTACCTCTGCCTCAGTGCCAGTAAGACTGAGAACTTTCACATCAGGACTCCTGCTCCCACATTCCCACTCTCTTTCTGGTCAGTCTCCCTTGGTCCTGCACCTGCACCCACCTGTGAGGCAAAACACCTTGGGGTCATCTTTGACTGCACTCTATCCTTCACTCACATTTCGCACATCTCTAAAAAGTCCAACTACCAGCTGCACGTCCTCAGTGATACTTTTCTCACCTTCCCCCAGCGACTCACTGTCTCCATAGCCCTGGTTCTGTCAAGGCTGTACTACTGCAATAGCCTCTTTCTCAACCTCTCTGCCTCTTCTCTACACCCTCTGCAACTCATCCAGAACATAAACACAAGACTTATCCTTGGCCTCAAGCCCACGTACCACATGTCTCTGGCGCTAAAATTCCTCCCCAAAGAAAAGAGGCCCGATGTCGCAAGGCCTACCAAGGAAAGTCCTGGTGGGCAAATCCAGCCCTTCCTCTGCTCTTGGCTTCCTAGATGTAACTGCAGGTGAAGGAGGGCTCATATGATTGGCTGACTATGTCATGTGCTTTTAAGCATGTGTTATACTCACAATTCAGTACACCTTATCCATTTCACTGTATGTTATATTCATTTCAATCTGTGTCATAACAATTTCAACCCAGGCTATATTCATTTCAATGATTGTCTTATTCATTTCAATGCATGTCATATCCAGTTAAATGCAAGCTCGGATTACTAACTGTAATCTTCATTACTCCTAGTCTTACTCCTCCTCATCCCAGTACTTACTATTGGGTATGTTCCGTGCTCAGTGGAACTCTTCTCTTTTCAAGCCCTCCACTGGCCGTCCCTCCCCTCCCAGGAGGTATAACCTCCCAACTAACCAGTCACGGCAGTAATCCAAAGCCTGGGCATGGGAACCTTCATTCAACGGTCGGGAAGGAAGGGAAGTCCGTACTGGGGGGACGAAGAGTAAGACTAGTATGGTATGGTACAGTATGGTAATGTTTATTTGTAAAGCGCTTATACACAAAGCATGTGTTTCAAAGCACTCAAGGAGGGAGGGGTCAAGGGGAAAAAGCAACAGTCCTTAGAGGCGTTGAATTTCTGAAGGATACAAATCTGCACAGGCAGAGTAAGTGCATGTAATACAATTAACAGTATAGATGACAGCAAATAGGTCTGACAACGATTCTGCAGTTTTTCCAAGTGCATTGAGGTGCCACCATGCAAGGAGGGGACAAGGGAAGATAGATGAATTTTCAAGGCATGGTACGTTCAGATCATGCAAGTGCAAGACAGTACAGGAGAGGGGAGGTGGGTGGGGGAGGACAAGTGCAGGGGCCAGGGGGAGTCCAAGTGCATCCAGTCAGTAAGAAGCTGAGGTAAGTGCTGCGAGATGGCACTCTCATGGGTCATTGACCAAGTGCAGTAACGATGAGGCAAGTGTAAGGCCCAGAGGCAAGTGCGAGAGGACTGGCGAGGTTGCCCGGGACCTGTGAGACTCTGAGGTACACCTGACGGCCAGTCAGCAAACTGTGCGGAAAAGGAGGGAGAGAGGGATAGCGTGGAGAAAGTGGTTAGCAGGGTAGAGGGATAGAGAAGGAAGAGGAGAAGAGGAATGTCTTAAGGAGTTTCTGGAACTTAAGGAGATCAGGCTCAAGACGGAGGGCAGCAGGGAGGCTATTCCAAAGGGAGGCCGCTGCTGAGGATAAAGATCTCCCTCCAAATCTCTGCTTGGAGAACCGGCTCACTCGCAGAAGGTTGGAGGTAGATGAGCGGAGGGCTCGGGAAGGACAGTAATTAGGTAGGCGTTGTTGCAGATAGGTAGATCCCATGCCCCAGAAAGCCTTGTGGACAATGCAGAGGGTCTTGAACTTGATCCTTGCAGACACAGGGAGCCAGTGGAGGAATTTCAGCGCTGGAGAGATCCGGTCTGTGGGCTTGAGGCCAAGGATAAGTCTTGCGTTTATGTTCTGGATGAGTTGCAGAGGGCGCAGAGCAGAGGCAGAGAGGTTGAGAAAGAGGCTATTGCAATAGTCCAGCCTTGAGAGAACCAGGGCTATGGAGACAGTGAGTCGCTGGGGGAAGGTGAGAAAAGGATAAGTATCACTGAGGAGGTGCAGCTGGTAGTTGGACTTTTTAGAGATGTCCGAAATGTGAGTGAATAAGGAGAGAGTGCAGTCGAAGATGACCCCAATGTTTTTTGCCTCACAGCTGGGTGCAGGGCCAATGGAGGCTGACCAGAAAGAGAGTGGGAACGTGGGAGCAGGAGTCCTGATGTGAAAGTTCTCAGTCTTACTGGCACTGAGGCAGAGGTAGTTTGCAGCACACCATGGCTGAATTGCGGACAGACAGTCAGATATAAGAAAGGTATAAGAGGTTGCTCAGGGTAGCCTGAAGGAGAGTTGCATGTCATCAGCGTAACACTGGAAGTTAGAGATGAAAGTGACAATCACACATGCCAGCGCAGCCATGTAGACCTTGAAGAACCAGGGGGCTAAGTTAAAACCCTGGGAAACACCACAGGTTGAAAGAGTGAGAGTAGAAAGAAAAGACCCAAGTTCCACCTGGGATGGACGGCCGGAAAAGAATGAGGTTACCCACACCAGAGCCTGACCTGTGATTCCCAGGGTGTCATGGAGACGTGCAATCAGGATGTTGTGGTTTACCATGTCAAAGGCAGAGAAGAGGTCAAGAGGAATGAGGACAGAGGGGTGTTAGTGTCAAGATTTAAGAGCAGGTCTTCACAGGTATTCAGAAAAGCATTTTCCGTTCCTCTGGATGCTCTATAGCCAGACTGATGGTCGTGGAGGCAACCAGCAGATTCAGTGTTGAGGGTGAGCTGAGAGATAGCCAGCTTCTCTAAGAGTTTGTCCAGGAAAGGGGTGATATAGATAGGGCAGTAGTTTGCTGGAATGGAGGGGTCGGCAGAGGGTTTCTTAAGCAGAGGATGCACAATGGAGTGCTTAAGAGAAGATGGGAAAACTCTAGTGGCAAAAGAGAGATTGCAGTGATCAGCCAAGGCTGGAGAAAGAGAGTCAATGTTTTACTTAATTGTTTTGGAGGGGCAGGGGTCCACCTGTTTGGATGAGGCCTTCATAGATCGGACTTGTCTGGCGACCTCATCAGGTGTAATGGGATTGAGAGAAGAGAGGAGAAGTGGTAGAGTGGCAAAGGGTGGCTCCAGAAGTGTTGGTGTATGATGTGGTGTGGAAGTGAGAGAGAAAAGGATGTCTTGGGTTTTTTCAGTGAAGTGTGCAGCCAGGGCCGAGCAAAGGTCCTGGGTGGGTGTGACAGAGGAGGAGGAGGAGGAGGGGGAATATTCAAGATTACCAGTAACTAATCTGAGTATTACCTCCACGACCCTCTTTCTCGTCCAGGTACTTAACTTTGAGTTGTACCAAAGCAGAAACAGGAAGGACTCCCATGCCCACCACAAAAGACACAGACACCAACGGTAATGCGAATCCCACCCAACACCAATTTATTCAAGATACAGCAAAAAGCCAAAGGCATGCTGACCATGACTCCTATCACCACCTCAACCAGACACAGCCTCCAGACACCCACACCAAAGGACGTAGACTGGAGCCCCTCCATGTTGAGTTGGTAATGCAGAATGAATGTATTAGGTGTAGCTCATGTGGCAGCTCGGCAAATATCCAACAAAGGTAGCCCCCGCAGGCCTGCCCAGGAGGCGGTCACCCCTCTTGTGCACCGACCCTGGACCCAAGCTGCAGTACAGAGGCCCACAGACTCATAGAATCAAAGATCAGTCCACCGGCTAATCATTGGAATGGGAGCCTGGCAACCACAGTCCCCTGCTCCCTGATCAGTGAGACAAAAGGACTCTCTCTGGGACAGATAATGTAAGACCGCCTGCTTGGCATCCAGACAATGCCAAGCCTCCCCCCCCCTAGGAGAGGACGGAGCAAGAACGAAAGCTGAGATAACCACTTCCTGAGACCGATGGAACCAAGAGGCAACCTTGGGCACAAATGAGGGGTCACAGCCCAGCACCAAAGCCTCCTCCTCGACCACTAGAAACAGTGGCCTACGCAATAGGGTCCTGATTTCCCCCAAATGCTGAGCCAAAGTAATGGCAATCAGGAAGGTAGTCTTTAGCAACAATTATTTCATCTCCACCTCCTCCTGGGGCTAAAATGGAGGCTTCTGCAACATGGACATGACCAAAGGAAGGTCCCATGGGGAACCCCAACTGGGCCCAAAGGATGTGTACCTGCAGCCCCTTTCAAGAGCGTTGAGACCAGAGCCTCGCCCCCTACCGGAGAGGACCAGGAAACCTGGAAAGCCCGAATGGCAGACCACTGAGAACAGAAAGTAGAGACCACCAACCCCTTCTCCGCCCCTTCTTGAAGAAATTGTAAAATGTCTGGGATGCCACACTCCAGTGCCAGGACACACTTCAGGTGACACCAAGCCAGCAAATTAGCCCAATGACGGTCAGAATTTAAGTGTAGAGGACTGACGCGCCCTCTGAACCATCCCCGCCACTGCAGCTGAAAGGCCTAATGCCAGGAGATCCCTCCTCTCTGTTTCCAGAACCCACAACGGATGAGAGAGGAGAAGGGGGACATTGACCACCCGCAATGCAGACGGCCACCTGAGCAACACCCAAGGAGAAGCTAACTGCATCTCCAGAATGCCCGGGAACCACCCCCTCTGAGGCCAGTAAGGGACCACCAGGATAAACACACATGGAGATGATCTGATTGTGCTGATGACCTGCAGAATCAGGGGATTTGGAGGAAAGGCATAAAGAAGCTCTGAGGGGCCAAGTCAAGGGAAGAGCGTCCACCCCCCCACAAACCCCTGGGGGGCAGAGTCCTCAAGCAAAACCAGGAAAGTTGAGAGTTGCAGGGGGAGGCAAAGAGGTCCATCCAGGGATGCCGAATCACCGACACACATCCTGAAAAACCTTGGGACAAAGAGACATCTCGCTGAGACCGGAAACACCCTGCTGAGCCGGTCCACAGTCACATTGTCCACACCCCGGATATGGACCGCTCTCAAGGAGATCAGGTGTGCCGTGCCCCAGGTCCAAATGGACAAAGCCAGATCCTCCAGGGAGCGGGACCCCGTAGCCCCCTGATGGTTGATGGAAGCAAGAGCCAAGGTGTTGTCTTTCCGAACCATAACATCATTCCACTAGATCGAAGACCTGAAGACCACCAAAGCCCTAGAACACCTGATAACTCCTTCCAATTGAAGGAGGGCAGCTTGAAAAGAAAAGAGTTCCAGTGAGCACTGAACATACTCAAAGGTAAGTACTGGGAAGAGGAATGGGGACATGGAGGTAATGATTTATTCATTCAAATGGATGTTAAATTAATTTTAATACATATTACATTCACTTCAATGCGTGCAAAATTCATTTCAATGGGTTTCATATTCATTCCATTGCATGTCCTATTCACTTCAACATGTGTCATATTCATTTCAATGGGTGTCATATTTATTTCAATGCATGTCCTATTCATTTTAACGCACGTCTTATTCATTCCAATGCATGGTATATTCATTCAAATGCATGTTATATTCACTTCAACGTGTGTCATATTCATTTCAATGGGTGTCATATTCATTCCATTGCATGTTCTATTCACTTCAAAGTGTGTCATATTCATTTCAATAGATGTCATAATTATCTCAATGCATGTCCTATTCATTTCAATGTGTGTCTTATTCATGCCAATACATGTTATATTTACTTCAATGTGTTTCATATTCATTTCAATGGGTGTCATATTCATTCCAATGAATGTTATATTCACTTCAAACTGTTTCATATTCATTTCAATGGGTGTTATGTTTATTTCAACGTGTGTCTTCAATGGGTGTCATATTCATTCCATTGCATGTCCTATTCACTTCAAGATGTGTCATATTCATTTCAATGGGTGTCATATTTATTTAAATGTGTGTCATATTCATTTCAATGGGTATCATATTTATTTCAGCGTGTGTCATATCTATTTCAACGTGTGTCATATTTATTTCAATGGGTGTCATATTCATTCCATTGCATGTCCTATTCACTTCAACGTGTGTCATATTCATTTCAGTGGGTGTCATATTCATTCCAATGAGTGTCCTATTCACTTCAACGTGTTTTATATTCATTTCAATGGGTGTTATATTTATTTCAACGTGAGTCATATTTATTTCAATGTGTGTCATATTTATTTCAATGCGTGTCATATTCATTTCAATGGGTGTCATATTAATTTCAATGGGTCTTATATTTATTTCAACGTGAGTCATATTTATTTCAACGTGTGTCATATTTATTTCAATGCGTGTCATATTCATTTCAATGGGTGTCATATTTATTTCAACGTGTGTCATATTCATTTCAATGGGTGCCAACATTCATTCCATTGCATGTCATATTCACATCAACGTGTGTCATATTCACTTCAATAGATGTCATATTCATTTCAATGTGTGTCCTATTCATTTCAATGCATGTCTTATTCATTGAATTTCAGTGCATGTCATACTCATTTCAATACATGTTATACTCATTTCGATACGTATTATAGTCATCTCAGTGTATGCCTTACTCATTTCACTGCATGTTGTATTCACTTCAATATGTCACATTCACAAAGGTGTAATTTTGACTTGAACGGCCTCCCATACAAAGTCCCCTCTTCATGCACTGCCCCAAGAGCGTTGGAAGAGAGGTAAAGCTATCTCTACCCAGGCCAAACTCTCTAGTCACTACAGAAACCTGTTCTAAGGCGAGTCCAGTGGCAACAACTGCTTATCATTCCATGTATTCACTGGAAGTTGTGTTCCAGTGCTTGTTGCAGAGCATGCGTGTAATTCTGCTCAGCATCTGATGCGTGACACGTAGATCCATATGGTGGTAGTTGATCTTGGGTTGTGCATCACCCATAGGGACCTGGGCATCTGCACAGATGTCCCTATGAATGTCTTCCTGCGTCTGTATCTAATGGTTGTGGCAAATTCTTCTAGTATGGTAAAACAATGTCACGTGTCTCTGAGCAGAATGAGCATTTCATGTGCAATAAAGAAGGGAATGCCCCACAGAAACGTTTATGCTGCCAGCAGGTCCGGAGTGGGTAAACATGTTGCAAAGAAAGTTCACACATTTGGAGCAAACCTACCATGAACAAAATTAAGTGATCAATATGAAATACATGTAAGGAGGGAGGTAAATGAGACATAATGCATCAACGAAGACTTCTCATCACAAATATATTCTTTTGTATTTACTGATGGATGATCACAATACTCAACCCAGACCAAGTTTGGTGTATCTCATTCAAAATTAAAACAATATCAACAATTGAGCCAACGAAAAAGCCAATATTGGCAAAATACAAGAAATATGCAAAAGCTCCATTGCACAGTAAATGGAGTATTTTTGCAAACATGCAGCTTTGTAGCTAAACATTTTCAACAAAGCACCTAAGTGAGCCAACACGCAAAGCATTTTAAAGAGGCTATAAAAAATAATAGGAGAGGTTTCCAAGATGGCCGCCATGTACTGAGGGTGTGTACAGGCGGAGCTCTGTCGCTGATTGGGAAACACTGGCATAACTAAAGGAGCAAACTGCATCTTCACACTTCGTAGAAAAGAAGCAAATGCGTGGGTGAGCATTGGGTCCTTCTGCAGACCGGTGTCCGGTCTTTAAAAGTCAGATTTGCAGTAGAGGAAGAGCTTTAGTAGGCTCGGTAACGCCCGACACTCAGCTAGGTGTGCTCTTTCTTTACCAATACGGGGTGCGCTAGTGAAGTGAATCATTAAATAGAAGCACTGCGGAATTGAAGGGCAGTGGAACTATCCGCCAATAACTGGTGTCAAGACCCCCCTGCTGAGAATCCCCTGGGAAAATCGGAAGAAATAAAGAGAAAGGTGAGCACAAGTGGCACGATACAACGGAGGAGCAAGCATCTGCACGGAACTGCATTGAAATCCCCGAAGAGCGTGAGGCGGTCCCATCATCAACCACAAACACACCTGGAGTGAGTAATGAAACTGAATAATTCCACGCTCACCTACAGCCCATTGGCCCAGTCCCACTGAGAGATACAGCTCATACATAAGTAGCGGGAAGTATGTTTTCGTAACGGCGGCTCATAGGCTATAACGGTGTGACGAAAAGCCATTTCTGCAAATGACTTACAGTGAAGCCACAAGAGGTATCTTGGATTAGGCACAGAGGATGCGAGTGATCCGGGAAACACGAAGAAGGTAATCATACGTAGCAGAGTGTGTTGACACCTCAAAGATTAAAGAGAAAACAGTGAACAATAGGGTGGTATAAGGAACTCGCCTGGTGCAACATCAAATGGGCTGACACTTGCTGAATTGTTCAGTGAATGGCTTGCTGCAAGCAGCAAAACAATCAGTGCATCTTGTATTCTACATAATGGTAAAGAGGCCAAGCACAGCAATACAGGTAATTTTGCCACAGTAAGACAACATGTGCTAGAATATCGTTATCAGAAGCACGTACCTCTGCAAGACGGATTGTTTACTGGGGCCATAAACAATATATTCTACCCACAGGACTCTATTATTTTTTTTTGTGGGGGTATGGGGGGAAACCAGGAAAAACAACTACCAGGGAGCCGTTGATTAGGAGCTCCATTTTCCACTATGCTATATCTCTTGGAACGTTCTTGATGCATGGTGGGACTGGCAGCAGATTCAAAAAGCCCACTAATACTATACAACCAGGAGGCCAGGTTCCCATCCAAGGTCAGACTGGAATTCCCAATCATTGTTTAGATCAGGGGGACCCTAGAGAGTAATAGACAGCTTATGCCGGGAACTAAAAAGAAAACTGCTTCGGTTGCTCGCCCCAACACACATGCAAATAAGGACAGTCCTCTACAAGATATTTGAGCCAGAACATCTAGAACTCAACAGTCAAGCACTCCTACTTGCCCTGACGTTGATTTAGCTGTCCTAAAGAGGATTTTGCAAGACGTTTTCAGGACTTCCAGAGTATGTTCACGGCATCATTTCAAATGCAGTTTACTACTTTCACAACAAAGCGAATGCACTGATGCCAATGAAAGAGCAATACAGGAACTGGTTAGTGATAACCGGTAATCGGAGGAGCTACTTGAACACTTGGCCAGACTTACCCAAAACCTTGAGATTCAATGTGAAGACTTAGAGAACAGGTCTCAGAGGGCAAATATTTTTTGAGAATTCCAAAGTTTGATCTCAAAATTAATTTGGAACAATAAAACCCCTTGTGTAGCCATGAAGCTAAACTTAAAGGGGGCCTTGGATTACTGAACTTTGTAAAATACTATCAGGCAGCACATCTCCGAGTGCTGAAAGAATGGGTTTCCCCAAAGACAGAACAAATCTGGGCCAAGATCGAACAAGCAATTTGCGTTCATGTATAGCGGAACTCCTTTGGCTTACCAGACAGGATTGCCCACATAATATGCATGCTAGTCAGATCACCAATCTGGTGAAAGAGATATGGGATAGAGTAGGGACTCGTTGTCAAGTTACAATATACCCCTTCCCTTTTCCTCAATATTTAACAATCTGCAGTTTAAACCTGGCTTACATAAAGTGTAACAAAATTAGGGATATGTTTCAAGGTACAGACTTTAAATTGTTGGAACAATATAAAAAAGATCTGGGCCTTAAGGAATCGGAAAGATGTCAATATTTTCGGGTTCGACATTTGCTGTTAGCCCCTCCATATAAGGCAGCGGCCATCAGACCGTTAACAGCATTTGAAAAGTTTTTATTTTCGAACTCAGGGGAGAAATCCCTAATTTCGAACCTCTATAGATTGCTACAAGTGGAGCTCCAAGAAGGTAGTCTGAATTATGTCCAGAGTTGGCAACATCCATTGGGAACTGCAATACCTACCGAGGAATGGGAAACACTATTGAAAGAGATTCCAAAGCTAACACTCTCTCTACAGATCAGGGAATCCTGGTATAAAAGCCATGCTGCAATGGCATTATACCCCTTATAGATTATATAAAATGAAATTAATCAGTAAGGCTGATTGTAAGGGTAAAGGAGATTGGATGCATACGTGGCTGAGCTGTCCACAATTGGCAAACTATTGGGGAACAATTAATAAGCACATCCAAGAACTGTTTGGAAAAGCTCTGCAGCTTGAAGCAAAGGACATCTTGTTGGGAATTGGCTCTTTGGAAGAGAGCAAATGGCCTAAATATAAACGCAAAGCATACAATATTTTAAGGGTGGTAGCTCTGGTGGTGATTGCCCAACACTGGAAAGACAAAGATCCCCCTCATGTTCATGATTGGTCTCTGAAAATATGGAATTGTGTTGCTTTGGAATGGCTGACATACATTATTCAAGGGGCGCAAGCTGCATTTCCAAAAGAATGGGGTACAGTTTTGCAATTCTTACAAATGGGCTATGATGTGGCACTATGCCCACATAAACTGAGGATTATAGGCATTGCATGAACCTTGACTCTTTGCGGACATCACTAGACTGCGGCTGGGGGTTGGCGGTGGATGGGAAGGGTGGGGAGGGAGAGCGTTTGTTAATGGAGGGAATATGTTCATTTTTTATAAAAATTGAAATGACAATTAAAAAAAACTAGGAAAGGAGAAGGTTGAGTTAGGGTTCGGGGGCATTCTTTCTTCAGGAGGATACATGTTCCATGACCACGTCACCAGTTGGGTGTAGGGTCCGTTCCCTCTCATTAAAGAGTTCGACATAGGAGTGGGACTGTTGATTCATGCGGATTGACTGACATTCGCAAGGTTACATTTCTTTACATAGCACTGCGAATCTGCAGAAAATTCAAGTTGTTACTAGCTCCAAGCTATAATGTATTGATGACTTTATATTACTATTTAGAGTGAATGCGTTTTTACAGGTTCCATCTGAATATAGAAATTCAGCATCAGCAATGCCTGGTGCCAGCAAACATATAACTGTTAACCTAGGGCCCTGCACAAAACATTTTATGCTTGACTGCTTTTTAAGAATGTTTAGAACAAGTGCACAATTGTATTTGCTATGATGAATTTATGTAGGAATTTTACAGCCCTGTATGCTGCTATTGTTCTTTTTGAATTGTACTGCACTGTACTCTCACTACTTGTTTTTTAAAAATAATTCTGTGTAAGAGTGATGACATTTGTCATAGTCTTAAGACTTAGATTTACCGCTTTTTTGGCTTTGTGTTTGTAGCGAGAGTTTTGTTTCCTTGTTTCATATTGTGGTAACTCTTCACAGAGCCGGCCCTGGGAATTGTGGGGCCAAGTGCAGCAAATTAATTGTGGACCCCCTTCTTTTTCATATGATATCACAGGAAGTGACATCACAGGAAGTGACAACACTGCAACCTGAACTCGGAAGGATGAAACTTGAGGGAATTTGAACCCATGGCCAGCAGTTTAAACATAGATCTCAGCAGTAGGCACATTAACCAAATGGCTATCATTGTTGCATACATATTGATGTATGGCACACTGAGCATAAAGGTACTTTCTTGTCATCTGCCGGCCCTTTTGCCCTCGCACACACAGACATTTACTTTTTATGGTAGACTATACAAGATTCAATAAGACAGAATAACAGGGCATAGTAAAAGCTTTAACTCATTCTCTGTTGGGCAGTACTCTGGATGGCCCATGTCACTTTGGTGACTGACAGCAAAATGAGAACAACGTTAAATATGGCTCTGCTGAGGCCAGTCATCTGTACTACAAGGGATTACATTATTTGCCCAGGATCACACACTGTGGTTAAACAGTGAAGCTGGGATTTTAACCCATGCACAGTGTAGCCACTTGAACACATAGCTTCCAAGCTCAATTTGGCACAAATATTTAAAGTTTGGATTTCAAGGCCTGCAAAAATGCCTTGTAGAGCAGAACTCTCAAGTTTGCCAAGGCTATGAATGAGAATGCCATCCAGTCCTGATTTTCCCTGGAAATCTAGGACTTTGTTTTCCTAAATTTCAAACGGGAGAGAAAAAACTACAGGTCCCAGAAACCAAATGGAAAAAAACTGGAACTTTATGGCCTTCTCACGCGTGGCCCTGAGAAACTTCAGAGTTCAGATAGTTTACTTGTAAAATACACATATTCCATATTATAGCAACATTACACAATAAGTGAATCCTTAGGGAGACTTGTTAAAGCAAAAGGATATTGTTGTTGCTTTATTTTCCACATCCTGAATGAAAAACTAAAAGGCCCACAAAGCAAAATATTACAAGCCTTGTTACAAACTTACAGCATGCTGTTGTGCAAGATGTTAAGAGCATTTGCCTATTCATATAAAGCAATGCCTTTTTGCCATGCCAGACATCGTGGCAAACCATTAAAAAGGGGGAGATTTATTTTTAATGAACACCTTCTTCCTAAGGTAATGAGCCCATCAGTTTCAAATTAAGGGTGCACTGGATAAGGGAAAGGGGTTTGTAAGAGGATTCAATTCAGCACTACAGCCAAGTCAACGCCTAGTCTAGAATACTGAATGAAAACCCTTATTGATATATCTTTATGTCCAGTTCATGCGTTCTGGATGACTACCCCTATATAACACCCCTCTCTTGGAATCCTCCTGACCCCACTGAGCCAAGAAGTAGTTCTGTTTCGCAAGTTAAAAGGTTTAATTGATAAGTTAAACAATAGATATATATATCACACTTTAGAATAAATTAATAATTGAATAGCACACTTAATCTGATATGATAAAGATTAACAACAGAGAATCTGGCACTAGCACACTTCTTGATAATCACTAAGGAGTTGACATGAAATGGATAAGATAGCAACAATACTTTTATGGTTTCAAATGGATGCAATGTGGAATGAAATGCAGTACAGAAAATAACTTGATAGAATTTCAGCAAAGACAATGTAATCACTTTCTTGTACAATTCACCCCCCCTTTTATGCAATGCAAGGAAAGGGAAGGAAGGAAGGCACACAATTCTCAGAAATGCAATTCAAACGTAATTCAGTTCACCCAGCAACTTAGACTACAGACGTTGAAAACACAGGCCCAAATGCTTTTAAATGTGCTGGCAATGTAGAAAAAAAATATGCTAAAATGCTTTTAATTCCCGAGTGCGTTTTTCACGATTACGGCAGAACTATAGGGGGTAGGTATGCGGTTCTAGGTTCGTAGGAAAGCCACGATTCTCAGCTTTCTGAGGAAAGTTACTGCAATTCTCTAGCACAAACGGTCACGGAGATATAAGCGATTAAATAAAGGTCGTTTTTCAGATTGAAATTTTAAAGTTCAAAAAGGCAAGTGCAGCTTGCAACTAGAAAATGACAAGTGACAGCTTTACTCAAGTTAAAATAGCTTGCATTAGATTATTTTAAGTGAGAGATTGGGTTCTGCACAGTTTGCTAGGTACTCACACTATATTCTTGAGTGAAATGGGCCTCGCCACGGATCTGGTCAGGTTTTAGACTGGACTCTGGTCTCTGCACTTCACAGTGATCTGGGTCAGCTCTCTCTGGTTCTGCTAACAGGTCAGCTCTACTCTGCTGGTCTGGGTCTCTGAAGTTTGATGGAGGTAAAGTATGGATTTTCCCGGCAGAGCTTCCAGCTGCAAATGGATTTGAAGGTCCCTATCTGTCCTGTCTCTCTGCTTTTATGTGTTTTGAAAATGGGTGTGTGTGAGCAGCATCACTAGCCAGCCCCTCTCCACTTATCATTGGCCAAGCTTTCATTTCTCCCCTGATTGGGGGAGCTAAGTTGTGTCAGAGTGATGTCATTTTACAGCCTGCAGAAAGTCCACTCCTCCTGTCAACTTACACACAAATCTAGATTTGAACCAAATACACATTTCATAGCTACACAGTGGTTTGAAATTACATGCACCCATCACATATCACAGGAGGTATCCCCTGTTCCAACTCTGCTCTTCCTGGGGGCTTGCATTCAGAAATGGCAATATTTTGCACTTTTTAACTGGTTTGCAATACCGGACATTAACCCAAATTTACACACATGTGCGCAAGGAGTATGGACATTAGTTGATGAAGTGTCAGATTTTTCACATGCACACATTTTGAGTAATATCCTCTTTTCCGCTAAAACCCCCCTGAACATGCCACCGGTTCTAAAAACCTCTTAAAATGTGGGCAGAAAAATCACAAGAATTATGGTGTCATTTAAATAATTTTCACAAGTCCGTACTATGAGTTATTCATCTTTTTAGAGTTATGTTCTGGCCCCAAAGGGGTGTGGTTTTCCCCCAGCACAAGGTTGAATTTCTGGTTTTTCCAGTTCTGCCAAGCCAGCTTGCTCTCACAGGCAGTGCCCCTCCTTTGTCCTTCCAGGAGGAAGCTACATTTACGACATCTGCAATAAACCATCTGCCTGGGTCAGGACAGGGCTTTGTTCAGAGCTCCTGTATTCTGTGGGGGCTCCCCTTAATTCAATTATCAGAGAGATGGCATATCCTTAGTGTGGCCAGCAAAAGGCAGATAGGCCTGGGAACACAGCTGTGACTCAAGTTTCACTCCTGATGGGGGGTAGTTGCCAGGCAAAATTGGAATCTCTTTAAGCCAGTTTTTAGCTACATGTCATTTCTGTTCCCCAGTTTAAGTCAAGACATTTTTTTTTACATATGCAGCTAGGATGCTGATTCTAAGTTTAAAACTATGACATTTAAACAATTGCAACCTATGTGACACTCAAAAGTAGGTCACTCAGTCAATTTAAACACTTAGATTCTTAGTGTCTTTCAGTCCAAATTTACTTAAACTGCTGAAATCCACAGCTCAGCCAGTCTTGTTATAAACCTTCAAGTCACTTCAGAATATAACTTTACATTGGATCCACCTCTTAAAATGTCTTTCTTTGGCATGTTTTGGGTTCATTTATTCAGTTTTCTACAAAATCTGGTGGTTTTAAAACGCCGGCTTTTGGATAGTGGTGAGTACTGGTACTGCACCCCTTTTTGGGATTTAAGAAAATGAATTCCCAACAGTTATGGGTTTGCTTTTGGCAATCAGCATTGCCACTCCCAATGGTTTCAGACTACTGTGTGGGTAGTCCAATGGTGGTTTTAGGCAGTGTCCTTCTGTGCCCATAACATCGGCAAAAATGAGTGGCAGCCTATTCTTCATGCATTTCCCTGTGCATTTTCTGGGAAGCTCTGGCCATCATGTTTTCCATGTCAGTACTGCACAGTTTTGAGGTAGGGCTTGGATGCGTGGATAAAAACATCCCACAAGCCCCCCTCTTGCGATGGCCATTCTATTTCACTAATGGGACTCGCAAGACCTGGGATGTTTCCTCATCTTCTTCTAATAGATGGCACAGTTCAGCATCTTTTTCTCCATCCGGTCGGATCGATCGGTTCTCCTCGCCGGTCCTGATGGGAATATTGGGCGGTACCCCGGGCCCGTTGCGTCTCTGCTCCCGGTCTCCGGATCGTCCTCCTACGCCCGTCTCCAGGTTTTCTTTCTCCTAGGACGACAAAGGAAGAGCGGCAATACCTATTCATAGACGTTTTTCCACCACTGTTGAGATAGTGGGGCAGCATATGCATTTCATCATAACGAAACATTACATTCTTATTTTGAAAAAAAAACAGTATAACTAAGAGACAGTTTCATGCAAATCACAATATTTTAGAGACTAGATGTGGTATGTTTTATGGTTGGACTGAATTAGTCTGAGACAGTACCCGCTAGGATTCCAGAGGATTCCTCCAGTTGTTGCAGAGTGTGCCTGGGATGGCAACATTTCAACTGGTTTATGTGGACCCACTTGTCTTCCCCCGCTGCCAAAGGACCTTTGGGGATGTGGATTTTGTAGGCCACAGGGGAGATCTTGTCGATGATCTCAAAGGGTCCCTTCCATGTAGGCAAAAATTTGCGCTGTTTTGCCTGGTTTCTTTGGAAGTTGTATAGATAGACCCGGTCTCCCACCTGATATTCCTTCCTGGAAGTCTTCAGGTCATAGTGGGTCTTCATGCTATCAGCTGATCTTTCTAGATTCCGCTGAGCATAAGCAAAAGCATGTTGAAGGTGTTTCCTTAAATTCTCCACATACTCATGAGTTGTGGAGGCATTTATCAGTGTATGCTCTTGGGTCCTATAGAGCAAATGCTGCGGAAGCACCATCTTGCGCCCAGTCATCAACTCAAATGGTGACATTTTGGTTGCAGATGAAGGGGTAGATCTGATGGCCATTAGGACCAGAGGTAATCGGATATCCCAACTTGGCCCAGAATCTGCCACAAACTTTTTTAAGATGCTCACAATTGTCCGGTTATATCTCTCTACTGCCCCAGAAGAAGCTGGTCTATAAGCAATATGCAGCTTTCTCTTGACCCCCAGTATCTCCCACATTTTTGTCATTACTTCACTGGTGAAGTGGCTACCTCTGTCTGACTCAATCCTTTGAGGTAGACCAAAACGGGAAAAGATATGGTTAATCATCAGGGCAGCTGCGGTTTCTGCCTTGCAATTTGGGGCTGGGAGACATTCCAACCACTTGGTAAACAAGCATGTCACAGTCAACATGTACTTATTCCCCCTAGCAGAGCGAATCACAGGGCCTACAAAGTTGATTTGTAAATCTGACCATGGCAGTGTCATCCCCCTCTTTTGGAGAGGCGCACGGTGCGTGAGGGATGATGGCTGAAATTGTGCACACACAAGACACCCCTTCAAGTATTGGTCAAGGTCCTGCCCCATGTGTGGCCAGTAGGCAACCTCTCTTAAGATTTCCAATGTTGTGTGAAACCCCCTATGACCGGCGGTGGCCGCATCATGGGCGTGACTTAACATCAGGCTTCAGAATGAGGTAGGAACCACCCACTGATCGTGGCCAGCTTTGGATTTCCTTACCAGCAAACCGTCTTGGATTCGGAACATTTTTGGACATTTCATCAACACTCTTAGGTCCTCTTTCCCAATGTAATCGGTATCCATCAGGGGAAAGTTCTCAGGGTCCTCAAGGTGCTGGTAAAATTTACCAATTACTGGATCCCCCTTCTGAGCTGTAATCAAATCAGCATCAGGGGTCTCCTTACTCCATTGTGCAATTGAAAGGTCGTTGTGAGCATTTGTCTGGGACCTAGTGATAGCAGTGACCTGGATTTCCCCCAACAGGGACTCAATCTCAATTAGATCCCCTTGGATGGCCCCGGTTTTGGCCAGCTGATCAGCTAAGTCATTTCCAGTTTTGTCTGGTCCCTCTACTTTGGAATGACCCTTGATCTTCTTCCAATAGATGGTCATCTCATTCGAGGTGACCAGGTCATCAATGTTTTGGATCAACTTCCCATGTTTCAAGGGTTTGTTGTTAGCACATAACATGCCTCTGGTTTTCCAATTAACCAGGTGCTCCACGAACCCGTTCCGTACATAATCCGAATCTGTGATTATGACCAGTTTGTGGAGTTGATGCTGGACAGCAGTGAGGATGGCCTGATGCACAGCCATCAATTCTGCCACCTGACTACTTTGGGGACCAATTTTGTATCCAGCGGAGGGTTCTGGGGACTCATTCACCCATGCATTCCCTACGCCGGCCACCAGTTCTTTCTCCCCGTTGTTGTCAACATGGTACGAGCATCCATCCACATACACAGTGGGCATTCCCTCACATTTGTCCTCTTCAAAGACTTTGTGGGGGGAATTAAGGTATGCCTCCATGTTGTCCTTGATTTTTAGACTTTCGTCCTCGAGACAGTTTTCTCTGGCACAATCGTGCAAGTCAGCCAGACCTTGCGCGAGGGGACTCTTCTTGTTTTGGCCATATCTGACCTCTACAGGAAAGCCTTGCATTGACAGAATCCAAGAAGTAATTCGGGAATTACTCACATTTCCGGCCCGGATTCTGTCACTTTGGAGATATTGCAGAGGCTGGTGTGGAGTCTCCACTATGATGTGTTCCCCCTGGATAAACGGGCGGTAATTCTTCAATGCCCACACCGTTGCCAGGAGTGCCTTCTCACAATCGTTGAATTTTTCCTCCACAGAGGATAAAGTTTTGCTCGCATAGGAGATTACTTTATTGACCTTGTCATGCTTTTGGTATAATACTGCCGTCAAGCACGTATTAGAGAACCCTGTCTCCAGGAAGAACTCCTTGTTTCTGACAGGGTAAGCTAGGCAAGGCGCTTGTGAGAGGCTTCTTTTGAGTTGTCTTACTGCCTCGGCTTGTTCTGGACCCCATTCCCACTTGACCCCCCCTTCAGGAGATGAATCAGGGGTCTGGTGATCTCTGCGTAGCCCTCAATGAACTTTCTGCTGTAATTAGTCAGTCCAAGGAGGCTCCTTAGTTCCCGCAGAGTTGTGGGGTCTTTCAGTTTCTGAAGTGCTTCCACTTTCTTTTCCTGGGGCAGAGACCCTGAGGAGTAATCTCATGCCCCAAGAAATTAACACGGGTTCTACACCACTGTGCTTTCTGAAAGGAAAGTTTTGCTCCGGCGGCCCTCAACTGTGTCAGAACATAACGGATCTCCGCTATGTGTTCCTCCACAGATGAACTTTTGATGAGGACATCATCTACATAAGCCAGGTTACCCCTCGTACCCAGGTCGGGCATGGCCTTATGTAGGAAAATGTTGAACTCATTACCGGAGTTAAGGTATCCGAAGGGAGTCCGGGTCCATGTATACTGCTGGCCCCCAAAGGTAAAAGCCAGCTTGTATTGGTCCTCCCTACTGACAGGCACAGTCCAGTATCCATTGGTCAGGTCTATTGCAGTGAATACCTGTGACCCCTGAATCTGAGCCAGCCCTTGGTCAATGTAGGGCAGAGGCCATCGGGAAGTATGGACCCGTTTGTTGAGCTCCCTGAGGTCGGCGCAGAGTCTCCACTGGCCGTTTGGCTTCAATATGCCCAGCACCGGATTATTGAAGGTGCTGTGGACTGGACGGATTATTCCCCGGGACTCAAGGTTCTTAATTATTTCAGTAAGGGACTCCATTGATGCGAGAGGCAAGCGATATTGCTTCACAAACACTGGAGTCATGCCAGGGTCCGTGGGGATTGTTGTTGTGTGGATGTCAGTGCGACCACAGTCATATGAGTCTACCGCAAAGAGATCTTGGAAATCCAAGAAAACTTGTTTCAACTTTTGCTTTTGTTCCAGAGTCACACAAGCATCAGCTAGGTTGACTCTCTCTTCCACCATCTGCCTGAAGCCTGGAAAGACTTCTGGTTTGGCTATCTCCGCGGCCTCCTCCAGCTGGGTGGAGAAGTCCCTGGTCAGAGTGCTGATTTGGACTGGAGGCTTCAGGTGGGAAAGGCAGCCCTCATGGACCTGGAAAATCACCTCATCCCTCCGGAAGTCACAAGTCACATCTTCCTTACCATAGGGGCAGGAAGTGTACACCAGGAAGTTCCCCCCATGCCGGGTAAAAATCCTGTCTGGTGTTGTATTGTCATCACTGTCACTGTCAAATCAGTCCTTGGGGATTGGCCCTAACAGTTCATTACCTAAGTCTATGGAAAAATGTCGGTCATCAACCGCCATTCCAATAATGGTGCCTGCGGCTAGAGTAATACTCTTTAAGTCGCTGTTATCCACCTCTATTAGAATGGTGTCATGTTCTATGTTGACTAATGGTGTTGGGTTTACCCCTAACCCTTGCTGTTGGAGAGAAGCATTTAGATGTATGTAAGCATCAGGGTTTTGCAAATATTGTCCCCTTTTAACTTTCACTTCCAGGGAGAATTGTCGGGTCCTTTCTGGGATGGTGACTTCCTCTTTGATCTGAATTTCAACTGCATAAGGTAGCAATTGAGCTGACCTAAATGCTTTTTCTGGATCATCAAAGCCCATGGGATTATCCGCTAATCGGGACCAAGCTTTGAAGTTTATTAGGTCCAAACTAATGGCAAAGCGATTGAGAATGTCACTGCCTAAGTAAAAGGCGGCAGGGACGTCTCGCACGACCCAACAATTGTGGACTATGCTCTTGTTGCCAATGGAGATTTTGAGCATACACCTGCTTGGCAGGAGATGTTTGGAATTAGGTGCTTCCAGGTCCATTTCCCATTTGTCTATCAGTTTGAAGGTGGGAATGGCTGGATCTTTTGGGAGTTGGCGGAACATGGCTTCGCTGATGAAGCTCTTACCGTTGTTCACACACACTCGAGCGATAACAGAGTCCTTCCCATCATTTAACAGGACAGGGATGAACAACTGCTCTCCAATTTGCTGAATCTCAGCCAGGCTCTGAGCTGATTTCACATCTTTCTGGACTATAGGAGTGGGAGTTTCTGATTGTGGATTAGTATAGAATCTCAGAGTGTTTCCTTCCAGCGTGGAGTACCACTTTAGACTGGAAGGAAGGTTGATTTTCAGAAATAGAGAGGACCCCCCATCACCAGTCTGTTGTCCTACTGCTATTACTGTCACGTCTGGAATCTGGTTGTTCTGGAAGTGAAATTCTACTTGGTCAGATTTTTGTTCAACCATGTGGCAGGTGCCGTTTAAACTAACATGGTTGACACTCTGTTTTAATTTTATTGGTCGGCTAGTCTGGGTCCAGAGGACCTTGTTTACGCAATCTATTAGGGGTGACAACCTCCTCAGGAGGTCATTGCCCAGTAAACAAGGGGTGCCCTCTGGAGTCACTACTATGACCGGGTGTTTCAACTTGTGTCGCCCAATTTTAATGTCCAAATCTGCAGTCCCCTCAACGGGAATTTCCTTCCCGTCAAAGTTCTGGAGTTGTCCAGGAAGTGAGGTGAGAGGAATTTGGTAATTCTCTCCCCTTCCTGCATTCAGTTCATCAAAGGCCCTTCTGGACAGAAGGGTAGCTTGAGATCCAGTGTCCACCAGTGCCAAAATTGTACCCTGCCCCTGTACTTGTACCGGGGCATAATATCTTCCCTCCTTCTCCTCAAGGGGGCACAGATAATGTACATTTTTGGACAACTGGTGGGCTAACTTTCTGGTTTTGGACATCGCTAGAGAAGAGATTTGGGCAGAATTCTGTGGAGAGTCTTGGGAATCTGAAAGAAAAAGTTGGCAACTGGAGATCAGAGCCATTGTGGGTTCCCCTGGCTCCGGTTTTAGGCCACCCCCCCCTTTTTGGAGGCAGTCACCAGGATGGGTTTGAACCAGGGGATTTTCTTGCTGTTGGTTCTGGGATGAGATGGTGGGCGGCGGTAGCTCAGTCTCCACATCTCCCCAGTCTGGATTTGCATCCCTAGGGACCCATTTTTCTTTGGGAGGAGTTCCCCCCTCTCTGAAGGAGAAGATCCTTTTCCCAGGATCCTCTGAGGATCCCTCTCCCTCAAATTGGAATATCTGTACCTCCTCCTCAAACTGAGTCTGTTTGGGTCTTTTGTTTCTCCTACCCCCCCTCTGCTCCTTAGTAGGCAGACTTTCAGGGGCAAGAGATTTTGTTTCCGGTTCCTGGGTTTCCAGGGGCTGTTTACAAGTGAGGAAGGAAGCTTCCTCCAAGGCTTTACACCCCCCTTCCCCTTGTGCCTCCTCCCTGGGAACCGGTGAGTTATCGGGGTGCTGCCCCCGTCATTGTTCTGGGGCACCAGGTCCAGAGTTGGGTGCGTTCTGCGCCGGCATGCCGATCTGAGGGTTCTGCTGAGCCCTCAGTATGTGACCCAGATCCCGCGCCATGTTTTGAACCTGGCGCTCTAACTGGGAAACCCGCTCAGGCTGATACGGGGCCCTGTTTTCTCCCCTGGGCTGATCCCGGGAAGGGTAGCTATCACTTCTTTGGTAGTACCCCTGGTTGGGAAGATTTGGGTACCCCTCCACCCTTGGCCTCCCCTCTCCCGGATTAGGTTGTCTGGGCTCAGGGAATTGGGGAAAGAAGGGTGGAGGATTTTGGGGCTGGAAATTGGGTGGATACCTGGGGAAAAAGTTCTGCCCAGGGTTTGGAGAATTTCTGCCCTCCTGTGGGAAGTTGGGAGGGAAGTTCCCTGGGTTAGGTGCTTGGCTGGATCCCCCCCCTTGGGCTGGAGGAGTCCACACATAACCCAGGATGGGTCTGTTTCCCTTGTAACGGGGGCTTACATAATCAGGAGAGCGAGGGACCCCATTTGTGGGGCTGCCTCCCTGGCTCCCTGTCTGTGACTGGCCCGAGGACCTTCTGGGCCTAGCATTATTAGGTGCAAGTAGGTTTTTAGGCCCCCCCATCTCCAACTCTAAAACGGGGGTGACCTTTACCTCTGCCACCTTGGCAGCAGCAGGGGTGTTGTTGGCTTTGGGGTTTTTGGGCGCATTATTTTTATTTTCTATTGGCTTCTGCACCTCATAGATCCGGGTCGCCTGTTCGATGACCCAGTCTAAAGATCTTTTCTTGTGAAAATCCCTCACGAGCTGGGTCATTATGTATTTGGGCAAGGCATGGAAAAACGTATTAATAAATTCTCTGCTATCCGTGCGCACCCTTCTTGTGGTCTGTGCAAAAGCACGCTTTAACTCCTGCACAAATTCTTGTGGGGCCTGATCCTCCCCACATTGTAAATTGTAGGCTGCCTTTCGAGCCTCTTGGGGATTTCTGTGAACAGAAAAATGTTTTAATATGGCCGCCCTATAGGTGGACCACCTGGAATGATTTTGGTCCTCCAGCCCTGCAAAGAAACTGGAGTACTCTGGGGAGAATGTCCACTTTACATATTGGATACAGCTTTGGCTGTCCTTCAAATGAAAAGTCTCCATCATTTGCTCATAGAGCTCCAAGTGTTCCCAAACAGAATACTTAGCGTTCTTATGGTAAGGCGTGATGACGCTCCTGATCGCCTTAATCTGCTTTAAGGGGTCCTTAAGCAAGGCCCTTTTTGCCTTATTGGCCTTTTTGGTTCGGGTAACCCTTGTCCATTCATCCTCTGACTCAGAGGCACTGCTCCCAGAGGTTCCTGTCTGTTCTTCCAGGTTTTCCCGGATTCTGCGAGCCTGGGAATGGCTGGCAGAATGTGGGGACCTGGTCTCCTGTTTCCTGTGGTGCTCAGAGGAGTCCTCAGATCCCTCCTTGCTGCCAGGATTTGCTGGGTACCCCCCCACTGACCTAACTGGGCAGAGGTTTTCAGGATGCCCTTAAGGGGCCTACTCTCCTGGGGTTCCCCACTGAACTGTACTGTACTTGGGTGCCCATACCCGGATGCCCACCCCTCCATTCCTGAGTGGTACTGGCCTATGAGCCCCATACTTTTAGCTGGATAGTAATCTGCCATCCCTGTGGCCCTGTGCTCATGTGCGCCAGGGGACATGGGGGTGGTAGAGTCCAGGGACTGGGAGAGATGAAGGCCCCTGGTGTTAGGGCTCCTGAGGTTATGGTCAGGAGTCTCTCTTTCCCAGCGGACCTCATCTCTATCCGCCCCTGCTCCCTGTTGCAATGCAAGAGCCTGCATTTGTGCTTTCAGTTCCTCAGTCAAGGCCTTACTAGACTCTATCAGTCTCTCCTGCATCGCCACCTGTTGTTGGAGCCTATCATTGTGTTGACAAAGGGCCTCATTTTCCCTCTGTGCTTCTTCTAAAAACCTCTTAAAATGTGGGCAGAAAAATCACAAGAATTATGGTGTCATTTAAATAATTTTCACAAGTCCATACTATGAGTTATTCATCTTTTTAGAGTTATGTTCTGGCCCCAAAGGGGTGTGGTTTTCCCCCAGCACAAGGTTGAATTTCTGGTTTTTCCAGTTCTGCCAAGCCAGCTTGCTCTCACAGGCAGTGCCCCTCCTTTGTCCTTCCAGGAGGAAGCTACATTTACGACATCTGCAATAAACCATCTGCCTGGGTCAGGACAGGGCTTTGTTCAGAGCTCCTGTATTCTGTGGGGGCTCCCCTTAATTCAATTATCAGAGAGATGGCATATCCTTAGTGTGGCCAGCAAAAGGCAGATAGGCCTGGGAACACAGCTGTGACTCAAGTTTCACTCCTGATGGGGGGTAGTTGCCAGGCAAAATTGGAATCTCTTTAAGCCAGTTTTTAGCTACATGTCATTTCTGTTTCCCAGTTTAAGTCAAGACATTTTTTTTTACATATGCAGCTAGGATGCTGATTCTAAGTTTAAAACTATGACATTTAAACAATTGCAACCTATGTGACACTCAAAAGTAGGTCACTCAGTTAGATTCTTAGTGTCTTTCAGTCCAAATTTACTTAAACTGCTGAAATCCACAGCTCAGCCAGTCTTGTTATAAACCTTCAAGTCACTTCAGAATATAACTTTACATTGGATCCACCTCTTAAAATGTCTTTCTTTGGCATGTTTTGGGTTCATTTATTCAGTTTTCTACAAAATCTGGTGGTTTTAAAACGCCGGCTTTTGGATAGTGGTGAGTACTGGTACTGCACCCCTTTTTGGGATTTAAGAAAATGAATTCCCAACAGTTATGGGTTTGCTTTTGGCAGTCAGCATTGCCACTCCCAATGGTTTCAGACTACTGTGTGGGTAGTCCAATGGTGGTTTTAGGCAGTGTCCTTCTGTGCCCATAACATCGGCAAAAATGAGTGGCAGCCTATTCTTCATGCATTTCCCTGTGCATTTTCTGGGAAGCTCTGGCCATCATGATGTTTTCCATGTCAGTACTGCACAGTTTTGAGGTAGGGCTTGGATGCGTGGATAAAAACATCCCACAGGTTGCAGGTCATTAAAAGGCCCCAGGCAGCCCAGTTTAGGATGCTGCATGTGGCCTTGCATAAAAATGGCAATCAGCCTGAGCTTTGAAAAGGAAGACACTGAGATTGGGACCCTACTCGGCATGCATGTCGTGGCTTCTTTCACAATGTAAACACACATAGGAATGAAAGCGCCGTCCTCTTTTGATGTGCGTTTACATTGTGAAAGAAGCCAGCCCTGGACACAAAGGGTTATGCAGCTGCATGATGGCTGGACTCACCACTGACTACAGCGCTGGAGATTCTACTGCACTTGCCTAGCACCTGCCCTGACTCTTCAGGGCTTGAACAGACTGGATAAAGCTGACCGATTGAATGATTAATGACAATTAACTTGTGGAAAGCAGTCTTCCACTCCTGAAGTCTACAAGGATCAGCTGAAGGGGGAAGTGAGGGAATCACTCAGAAATGGGGACAAAGGCCCCCAGTGCGCAGGAGAGGCTAGTTGACTCACTATGTCAAGGTTCCTCTGAGGAGATGCACGTTCTGAGAAAATGCAAGGACGCATGTCTGTGTCAATCAAATGAATGCAAAGAAACACTGAGCATTAGTGAAGTGAGCTCTCTGCAGGTTTCGCACTTGTGCTCGGAGTAGGTAGAAGTGATGTGAAGGGCACAGCCTGCAGCCCGGTGATAAGCTGAAGTGTACCAAATACAGGTCTGTAACAGTGGGGATACAGTATCTGTGTTTCAGACTTCCGCAAATCTGGAATTTTTACAGCCCCTCTTAAACTGGCTTCACACTATAGTGGTCTTTGAGGTTTGCTGTCATCTGTATCAGTCCTGGCTGTGTCCCTGGTGGCTGCTGCGGTTTCACTTGGTTTGCAGTTTGCAGGATATCATTAGTGAACAGTTACGTTCTGGAGCAGCGTGCTTATCCATCAATATCATGTTCATACAGGGCCTCGCTGCACAGCTTCCTCAGAGGTAGTGGTAGCATAGTATGCAGCTTTGGAGGGTCTCTTAAGTAGCTCTCCTTTCATGCAGCCACGTGTTGTGTATGTTGTGGGGCATGCGTATTGCATTACGGGTCTGTGGGGTAAAATATCGCCCCTGATTGTCAGAGATAAAGAGTCCATTCCAGGCCTGGATTTAAGAGTGAAGCTGGCTGGTGCCATCCACTGGAAATGCAGGCCAGTACAAAACAATTATTTTTCTGACTTAAGGCCTAGTGACATAGAAAGAAATGGACCTAGTTAAGATCTACTAAAATTGACAAGTGTGCAAGTGGAGAAAGACACTTATGTTTTACAAATTAACTGACATTTAAATGGAAATGCCTACTTGGAGCATTAAAGGACATCTGTTTCCCATGGTAAATGATGGCCTATGCAGGGACAAAACTGAATGGGAAACCCGTGTTGCTTCAACTGTTATATTAAAGAAATACATTACACATGGACAGATTTAAAATCTGCAGCAGTGCACATGGGATGAAAAGAAATAGTTGCACATTTGGAAACTAAAAAGGGGGGATGATGCCTTTCATTTAAGGAATATAGTTGAAGGCAGATTGCATCCATCAGGAAGAAAGAGACTTAATTTCATAATATAAAATGACAGCATGTACAATGAAGGGCCTATTGCTTAAATATACAGAGAAAGAGATCAGAATTGTGGTGAACTGCTGATAACATGACCAACACAAATGACCTTTAAGGTCAGGTTTTACATAAAAAGTGTATTAGCCCTGAACAAAGACCCTTTGAAAATCTGAACTCAAGACCTATGGCTAAGGACCCCAGGAGAAGAATGTCTGTTGTCAATTTAAATGCTAAGATCTACAAAGAAGTAGATTGAAAGTATGGGAGTTGCTGATAACATGTCCTTCAGAAGTGACCGTTAAGGTCAGGCACCACATAAAAAGTGTATTAACCGATGAGAAAGGCCATTTTGAAGCCTAGGAGAAAAAGTTAAGATACACATGGCTAAACCAGATGGCAGGTCACATGTTTTAAAAGAAATGGAAACTGTATAGGTCTGATCTAAATGGAAACTAGGGCCATGTTATTCCCTGCCATTGAATAAACATTGAAGACATGTTTTCTTAAATAAAAAGTGCAGCGGGTATCCCACCAAGCTCAATTTGGGCTTATATTAAACAGAACAAAGAGCACATGTTTAAAACATGTTTTAAAAACTTGTTTAAAAAAATTAGAGCCCTATAAAAACGAAATTGGTGGGATCTACACAAACTCAGTTATGGGGAAAATTATGATTCTGCCATTTTCACACACCTGAGACATGGGAAAATTGGCAAAGGCATACATCATGAAATCAAGGTTTATATTGGAAATGGTCCAATTTTTAGCTATTTCGTCGCAGCAGCAAACCGAGTTGTCTCATTACAAGATTTATCCTCCCTCAGCATACATCACACACTCCGCTCAATTCCTAGTTGTAGCAGCAGGCAGGGGGTGTGTTGGGGGTGGGGAAGGGAGTGTGCTAGCCAATCCTGACCATGGGAATTATGACAAGGTCGGAGTGTCATTTGTGCTATAAGAGGGCAGGTTTGCATCAGAAAAGGGCTTTTTGACTTTATTCTGGGATATAGCCTACTGCTGGGCTATAGCGAGTAACAACTAGCAGAGAGGCCAGAAGAGCTACCAAGACCATCAGGGTAAACCTTGCCTGGAGACCTGGGAGCCCTATCTGAGAGAGGCCTTTCTGGAGGGACCGTGCTGTGGGAGAGGCATGGTGTGACATACCAACCAAAAGAGGGTCCTACAAATCTGGCTGGCTTCCTGAGCAAAGAGCAGAGAGCTCCCATGTAAGTAGATATCCAAAGCCATCAATTCTGTGGGGGGCTATATGTCTTTATCCCTTTCCATTAGTGGGTAAAAGGGGATGGGGATGAAACTGGGTAGGCCCTTCACACAATGTATTAAATCTCATTCAAATTATTTCCCCATAGAAAACCCCCACCTCTGTTGAAAGTGAGTTGTGTTGGGAACAGACTGCCTTAATACTTTCCATTAAATTGTGGGGGAATGGGGAGACACTGGGCCTCATTACACGGACAATGGTAGGGTTTTACCGGTACCGGTAAGGGTACCGGTACCGGTAAAACCCTACCGCCTTACTACGAGGTCCCTTTGCGGGTCCTCCCTTAACGCCTGGTTTTTACAGGCGTTAAGTACGGGACCCGCAAAGGGACCTTGGCGCTAATTACGGTACCGCAATTTGCGGTACCGCAATTAGCACCTTCACCATTCCCATTGAGCCCTATGGGGCTGACTGGCAATGGTGAAGGGGCCATTGGAATATGGCGTTAATTCCACCATCCACCAGGGCGGACCCGGTAAGGTACCGGCGGCAGCCATGACGCTAATAGCGCCATGGTTTACCGCCGTCCGTGCAATGAGGCCCAGTGTGTAGACACTTGGCACATTTGATTAAAGTACATCAATTAATTCCCATATAGAAAATCACAGGATGAGTTTAGTTAGAGTTCGAAACTAACAAAGCTCATGCCTAGTGTGTTAGAGCCAGTATAACCTATAAAGACTTGATTGACGGTTTTCTGAAACCCTTGTCTCGTGTAGTGAAGGGCGGTGGGAGTCCTGAATCCCAAAAGAAGTAATCCACAAAGCACTGCCTTTCAAGTCAGTGTGGGGGGGGTACAAAACAAAATTTCCCATTCATCCCCATTCATTTAAAATCCGAATTACAAAGCATTGCATCTCATCTGTATATGTGTTGCCAAAACGAAATGTCTCCCTTGTCCTCATTTTCTCTGACCAGAATTTTCAGGCATTGCTTCTCATTTTCATGTGTGTTGAAAACAATTTACCTTTGAGTTTCTTTTCCCAATGGTGCCTTTCAAATAAAAGCCTAAAAATGAATGTTACCATTGATGACCCTGCTTCTCAAAACCAGAAGCCCAAAGCATTGCCTGTCCTTTAAATGTGTGTTGCAAAACTATTTTTCATTGTATTGTGAATGTTTTTTATTGGTTACATTGAAATTTAAGTTTCTCGTAAGTTGTGACTGCATGTTTCAAAATTGTATTGGTGTTGTTTATTGTTGTGTTATTGGGTGTTGTCACAGCATTGGTGGCTGATATTGGCTGCTAGTTTCTTGGTCAAACCTTAAATAAATATTCTTACTATACACCGGCTTGGTTCCTAGTCACTAAATTCTAATAGTTTAATCATCGGAGCTCAGTGGTGCAAAAAAGATATTGGCAAAGGGCTGTAATCATACAAATAATATACTTCGAGGGTGCGCATTATTTTGTTCATATTTCCTGTAGGAGTATCTCATGTGTATTGAATTCATCTCCATACACAGCAGCATCCTATGCAGTGCCCCTACACGCTAATGATTGCACATAGGATTTTATTTTATAACTGCAATCCTGATGGGAATGTTTATCTATGTCATGAATGCATGTGCACTACATGCCCCATACCCGAGGTCCTGTGACGTCATCATGCACGCATGTCATGGGGCCCAAGGCTCACTACAAGTGGTCGCATGTAGGGTGCAGATGCTCTGTAGCGTCTTTGTGCAGATGTGTTTAGCCGGATCGAATTAGAGAAGCTTAGACACAAGGTATGGCATCACAGAGATGTTCTGTGATTCACAGATCTCCCTTTGTTTTACACTGAATTGAGTGTTTGCTATACATCACTATTTTTAGGTCCATGTGAGATGTTCTGTTTTGAACTCCACAGCGGCTTTACATTTTTTGGCACGTATTGAGCTTTAATAATGTTAAGCATTACCAGAGTTGTTGAGATATTAATTCTGCAGGTTTTCTGCATTGTTTATTTAGAAAGTGATGAATGCTCACACAGATTGGGGGATTTGAGGGATGGCGAGATGAGAACCCCATTTGATATTAATATTTTTGCAATACACGTTTTCACCTTGCAATGTTATGTTATTTGGCATTTATATAGCACTCTATATATCTTTGGTATGACGCCCTGAGGGACCGCAATCCACGTCAGTCAAGAAAGTAAGGTGTCATGAGGTTTTTGGGTGCACAGATTATGTGTGTAGCTGATGTGATTGCAAGATGGTATCTGCATCCTAGCATTAGGTGTGGTGGTATTTGATATCAGCTGAATGTGTACAGTCTGGAGGTTGGTCACCAAGACTGGGTATTGGCTGCGTTAAGCCTGTGTAGGACGCCTATGTGTGCAGCTGGGCAGATTTTCGTGGGTATAGCTACGTTTTATCACAATGTTGAGGTGCTCATGAAATATTGTTCGTATGTGAGCAGTTAGGCCGAAATTGGTCGAGGGATGTAGCTGCACTCTAATTCTGTGTTGGTGTAGAGTAGAGAGTGAGCATAGTGATATGAGAGGTGAGTGTCTGGGAGGAGGTTTGATCTAGCAAGCTTGCTATTCCGGATTTCAGGTTTGCGATTGCTGCATTCAGAGTAAACTTATTTGTGACTTAATAGCCGCATTCAGTGGTGTCATTGCTCGTATCTCTTTATACATTTGTCATCAGGTTTCAAGGTCTCAGCAGCCTTAGATGGTCTTAATCAGCATTATGGAAAGAGCCAGGTTTTTAGAGATTTGCAGAAGGCCGTCTAGTCTTGGGTGTGTCGAATATGTGGGGGAGTGAGTTCCATAGAGTTGGGGCCAAGGTTGAGAAGGTGGATCCTCCGATCCTGACAGAATCAGAGGTTGGAAGCACTAGAAAGAGGGGTAATTAATGGCTAATTACTACTACAGATTGGGGATGGGGGAACAAGGACCCCACTCAGAATATTGCCCTTGTTATTTCTGATCACGTAGCTGCTGATTTCGAACCAGATCCTGACTACAGAGCAGGACCTACCAAAGACGCAGATGAATATGTATGATGTTTATTTTGGAATTGAGTTACATAATGACAGAGGGCCTCATTCCGACTTGGGCGGTAAGGGATAACGGTCACCGGTAAGGAGACCAGTGCCGTTAAACCCTTACCGCCCAATTCCGAGGTCCCTTAGTGGGAGCTGCAAAGAGCGTGTGGTCTGACCACACGTCCTTTACGGATCCCGCTAAGGGACCAGGGCGCTAATTACGGGCCTGCTATTTGCGGGCCCGTAATTAGCACCTTCTCCATTGCCATTGAGCCCTCTGGGAGCTCAAATGGGAATGGGGAATGGTTGGTTGAATGGGAATTTACCGGGTCCGCACAGGTCAGAATGTTTCCGGTAAGTCCCCATTGAACCAGACGGGACCCGGACTCGGTTTTGAAGGCAGCCATGGCGCTAATAGCGCCATGGCTGCCTCCAAACTCGGAATGAGGCCCAGAGAGTGTAGATCTAACTCGAAGATGTTGATTTTCATTTTTTCTATCATTTAGTTTTGAACAAGGAGTGTTTATTGAGTTATGATGATAAATACGGTGATATGTTGACAATGACTGTGACAATGTAAACACCAAATGGATTTATTTTAATTTATTTTTTTTTATTTCATTTGGTTATACGCCCAAACCCTTAGGTATCACGGCGTAGGTTACAATCGTTTTAGGCATCTTGACAGTTTCATAGGCATACAAGTGAAAAACAATTTGGTTACACATATTGACAGAAAGAAGAACGAGGGTGTACTTAGACTAGTTGGTAGCATAAGGCTAGGGAGGTATAACTAAGTGTGTAGGTATTGAAGTGAACTGGTGATGAGGTGTTAGAATTTATTAAAAAGCCAAGTTTTAATAGCTTCTTATATTTCGGGAAGGAGGTTTCTTTGCATAGGTAGGTGGGTAGTGAATTCCAAATACGCTGGCTGCTATAGGGAAGCTGGTGTTCCCTGATCTGAAGGTAGTAAAGCGTGGGATGGTAAGGTGTGTGGTGGTGCTGGATCTGAGTGTTGTGGTCAGAGACATCTTTATGGGAGGGCAAAAGGGGCACTTGCCCAGGGCCCCCACCTTGGAGGGGAGCCCCAAAAAGGCTGCCTGATCTGGAGAAGTAAGATTACATTCTTAACCAGTCTTAAATAGCACACATCAGGATATTTTATGGGGTGCTGCTGAGTCCTTAAACCCATTGCCTTTCCGTTTTGACAAGTACATTCTGCCTTCATCAATTCATCATGTATTGCTTTCTGTGTTCACTGTGGTATGCATAGTTTGTGTGTTCCTTACGGCACAACTATGTAGCATTCTTTCCTTCCTGTGGGAATAATGCTGATCCTGTGCAATAGGCAACAGTGAAATGCATATTGATAAATTGAGTGTGACAATGGTTCAGAAGTTAGCTCAGTGTGTGAAGCACCCATTGCAGAGATATGTGTTCATATGCAAAATTAGAATATCATATTCCAGCAAGGCTGGCTGAGCCTTTCCTATGTCTGAAGTTTATAAAACTGCCTGCATATGTATTTGGTTTTGCAGAACCACATCTGCTGGTATCAGCAATGCACCTGTACCAGATAGGGAATGCTATAAAAACTAACTTATCATCCGTATGGTGAAGGTATAGAAATTGGATTGTTCAGATGAGGTGTTGTAAAACCTAGGCAATCGCCTCCAACGATGGCATAAACTGTTAGCCCAAGAGGTGAATAAGTATCCAAATTCAAGACTATGGAACGAAAGCGTTCATGCTTGTATCCTGGCTTTGCCAGCAGACGATACAGTGATCCTGGTCAAATCATCTAATATACCTTACATTACTTTACTGTCTTCTGTGAGGTTTGCCTTCTTGCATGCTTCTGGCATTGTTTAGCCCATTACTTGATCTTTCTTCTTATGTAGACCATTTGAGTGGAATGGGAGGTAGACAGAAGAGAGCGGACCAGATATTGCAGGCCTTAGGCAAGCATATTTCAAGGTCTGCTTGTTTGACACAAAGAACGGTTAGCTTTTTGGTAAAAGTCAAAGGTTTTTATGCACGTTTATAAATGAAAATGTCACAAGCCATTGTTTTGGAAGTATTTAAAGCTTTAAAATACAAAAGACAAACCCAGATTACATTTGTTAAATCACATCGATTGGTATGCTGGTACTTATATACTTCCCTTGATGATGGAGAGAATGAAGCTAGAACCATTCCCATTTTGCATAGAACCCTTCTATAATATTTTGTTAAAAATGGTCATGTTTGGTAATGTGATTTGTGTACATTCCAAGTCCATTTTTATAAAATGAGATTGTTATAGTTAATGGTAAGAGCTGGAAAAGAAAGTGTTCAAATGCAGAAATTGCAGTGTTGGCACAAATCTAAGCTTCACCCCTTCAGCCCTTAACCAATGTGCGATCCTGGGCATCTCATTAAATCTTATATTGCCAGTCCCTAAACCTTTCAAAATTGTCAGCCCTTCAGAGTGATTTCCTTCTCATGGTAGGATCTTCATAAAAGACTTATTCATGGTTTCACTGGCTATAGGGTTGCTTCCACTTTAATAGTGAGCATATTCATATTGCACACCACAGGCATTTGTTATTTTGATATCTAATGGCAACACTATTTGAAAACCATATCCCACTTCTAATCTCAATCTGTCTGGATAAAGACACCTTTCTTGTAGCTTCTAATCTGCATCCACTATCCATGCTACGGAATGTGTAGTGTTCTCCTTCCTTCCAATTGGTCTCCTTTGTCCATGCATGAGCACTTTTGCATTCTGTGAGGCAGCTAATGCGAGTTCTCTGTCTATTATGGGTGACATATGGTCCTGCATTAATGCTACAGGCTGCACACCTTCCTGGATGTTATTGATAACAATTATCCTGTATGCACTAGAGCAGTAACCTATTCGTAGACTGCTAATGTTGGTCTTCAAATGCTTCTTGTTTATCATTCTGATTAGAGGAGCAAGAATGAAGAAGGTAAGGGGATTCAAAGGGAGTAAACATGCTTATTATGCTGCGAGACAGCATATCAACCTATAGGTTGTGAGCGCAACGGGTGGGGGTGGAGGGTGCGACCATTATTCTTGATCCCTTAATTCGTTTGGTTTGGTGGAGGGGGACCCCAAAGATGTCCGTGTCCGGGGCCCCAAAAGTGCTTAAAATGGCTCTGGTTGTGGCAGTGGTTTTGCGAGAGAGGCTTTGGCAGAGGTAGATAGGGGCATTATATGAGATGCATTTATGAGTGATAGTGAGAGTTTTGTAGAGTATTTTCACTTGTACTGAAAGCCAGTGAGCTTCTCTTCTGTGTTGCGATATGTGTTCTCTTCTGTTAATGCCCCGTGCTGCTCTAAGGGATTTATTTTGGAGTAGTTGAAGTTTGTTTATATTCGTTTTTGAGGTGCCTAATAGGAGGATATTGCAGTAGTCTATCTTTGTTAAGATGAGGGCTCTGGCAAGTGTGAGGCAGTTTTCTGGGGAGAGAAGAGGCCTGTTTAGTGTGATAGGTTTCGCTGTGTGTGCCGTAGAGGAGGCAAGTGCACTAAGATGTTTATTCATAGTGAGACTGGAGTCAAGGTATACTCCTAGTGTTTTGACTTAGTGATATATAGTGATAGGGGTACCATCTATAACTATGGAAGTGTATTCTGGGTGAAGCTTGCTAAGGTGGGCTGGGGAGACGACTATGAGGATCTCTGTTTTTTTCTCCATTGAGGCAGAGGCTGTTGTTGTCCATCCAGCTTTGGATAAGAGAGAAGATTTTGTTAATACATGCCGTGTCCTGTTCGAGGTTACCTGTAATAGGTATAGGTATTTGTGTGTCGTCAGCAAAGTTTGTGTAAATTACTCTCATGGCATTTAAGGCCGCAAAGAGTAGCTTTGTGTATGCGTTGTAGAGTGTGGGTGAGAGACAGGATCCTTGTGGTACTCCCAGTGGTAATGGGATGTGGTCAGCTGCTTCATCACCTATGGTAACTCTAGAGGTGCAGTCAGAGAGGAAGGATTTTATCCAAGTAGTGGCTTCCTTAGAAAAATGGAAGTTGGTCGTTAGGGTTTGGCATAGTTTTTCATGGTCGACTAAATGAAATACAACGGAGAGATCTAGTAATAGTAAAACACATAATTTACCAAAGTCGCTGATTTACTAACAGTATTCTATTTATGTTTTTATGTTTCTCTGTATGTCCACACTTGTTTTTGTTTGCTTTTTAAATAATTGATGTTGATGGATACTGTAACCCACCATAGATGAAGGGATCAGCCCTCAAGATGGATTACATCCGAAATGAATAGGCAACTTTGAACCCATTGTATAGCATTGCCTCAGTTTTATATTAAAACAAACTGCACCACATTTGTGGTTCCATTTTTTTTCAAAGGTGAAAGCGTCATGACCGAATAAGGGGTTTTGTACATATTATGAGTTTATAGTAACTTCGGCTCATTCCATGAGCAAAGCGAGAACACGTGGTTCTTGCAGGGGCAACCCTGAAAGTACTGATTTGTATTCTTTCAGTAGGATGCCCATGTGAGTTTGCAATCGCTGGCCCTGTTATCACATTGCAGACCAGAAAAGCAGGGTTCCCTGTCTCCCAAATTTGAGGAACATAGAAAAAAGTACACTGAAAGATGAGCCTGGAACAGCAATTCTAAATATGCAACTTAATAATAAATACAACATGAACATGAACTGTTACAGTCATCAAAATATAATCCACACTAACATACCACATACCACACCCTCACATTCCACAACTCCAGAAAATTCACAAACTTTCCACATCAAACAATACATTTAAAACACAACATGTGTGTGGTAAAACCCATACATAATTGATATAGCAGACACTAGAAAGGAATAAATATAAACACAAAGTAGCCAATAGGATAGATGGTTATTGAACTCTTGATAACATCTTCAGGCTACTTGAAACGCACCAACCGGTTTTGACATATTCTTTTAAACCCGTCTTCATCAGGGGTATAGTAAGTCCTAAAAAAAACCTGTTGTCACATTGCACAGACTAATGCATACTGATGATTATTTCCAGATTAATAACGAGTGTGACCGGTCTCCAGGTGGGCATGAAGCATGGCTTGTCTGCGATGCCAAGTACATTCAAAGGGGGTGCAACAGCTCCCGTGTTATCTAGGCAGAGCCGCATGCAATGTGTTACTGTCGAGGCTCTGTCTTTTAATGAGGTGTATGAGACATTTACAGGCTTATTCGTGTTGCCGCTATCCCAACTCACTTTTGAGAGATGGCCTTGTGGGTGTACTTACTGTGTGTTTCTATTTTTGGTATCAAATCATGTCCTTCAATTGGGAATTTTAGGGGGTTTTGCCTGCACCTGGCTGAGTGATTGCCCTCTTTGCTGGCTCCTGGACTTCTTATATTTACTGCCAATACTTAGATTGTGTATACACCTGCGCCTGAGAAACTGAACAGGCAGCTGCCTCTTGCATGTGTAGGAGTGTGTTGATTGGTGTAATCAAACTATTTGTTTTTTCAATGTTGGCAAAGACGATTTTCATGACTCACTTTTGGTGTTTTCACGATTGGTCCTATGCTTTTCAATACTATGATGAATACAAAGGGCCTGATTCATGGAATATTTGCACGGTTCAAAATGACTTGGCACTGCTGAAAGTGTATTTTTTCAATGCAAAGTCAGTGAAAAGTCATTTTTTCCAGTGCAAAAATCTTGGGATGATAGCTTAGGGGCAACACACTCGTCTTAGAAACATGACAACACAGTGCAACACAGGTTCGTTCCCCGGGTCCGCGCTTAGAAACCTCTGAGTATTAAGTGTGTTATAAATCACCTATTATATCATATCATAAAGTGACTTTTCACTGGGCAAAATAACTTTGCACCATGCAAAAAATGTCTTGAATTGGGCACATAGATTTTTTTGTGCTTTACTGCACTCATTGTGTAATTTAATTGAGTGGGGAAAATGGCTATGCTATACTTTCCTATCAGCTCACCCCTCTGATATCTGTGCGCAACTACACAATTTTGAATATCGGCCAGACCAACTCAGCCCTTCATCCTTCCAAGGTAGATACATTGGTAATAATAAGGCATACTGCCGCCACAGTTAGAAGTGTGTGGAAGGGGTGAGAGGTCCGGCATGGAGTCCAGTGTAAACAAGTAACGTATTCATAAACTAAACAAATGTAGTCTTCTGACTTAATGTTGTTCCTGTCGACAGCAATAATGAAAGCTGATTGTGGGAAGATCTAAATGGCGGAAAGCAGTGTTGAGACAGACTGAGGGTTCTTAGTTGTGGGTAACAAGATTGCAAACACTGCGAACGATTAAGCACGTTTATTTACGTAGCGCATAAACTCATGACATGTCAAACATAGGGAACATTTTTTAGTTCGTCTGTGTTCCATTCTGATCAATTGAGTGAGCCTGAGTGCATTTTTGAGGGAAGCAGAAAGTCTCCCGTTGCTATAGAGTCAGCCATTGACGTACACACACTTGCAATATTCTGCCTGGCTCGGAGGCTCCAGCAGGTGAATTTGTCGGATTTATGACTGAGCTGAAGCTAATGTAATCTGACTGCTTGTGTCAGACAAGTGCTCGGCCTTGACCAGAGATAGACGTGCTAGCTGCATGTCACTGACGGGATTACAAAAATGCCACAAATTGACTATTTTCTGGGGTTGTTTGGCGAAATCATATTACACATTTGAACTTCTAAAACCAACCATTTCGTGCTTACTATTTTCCGCACGTAGAGCGATTCTAATGGCTTAGAGGGATGACAAGTTATCTGCGATACAATGATGGCAGAACGCTCCCTGGGGACTCGGCAAGCAGGTTCCAAGACAAGTCGCGGTATGACCTGAACGTGCCTCAACACTTGGCGTGCTTTTAAAACCTGGACTTTACATCGGCGGCCTATTTACCATTCGAACGAACGTACATTTTTTTTGTGTGTTAGGAACATTATAAATTGTATCTGAAAAAAGTTGAAAAAATTGAGATCTAAATTCCTGATCACAACCATGATTCAATAAGGGAGACTCTCAAACAAAATGTATGATATGCAGTCGTCCAAAAGGGCCTAGAGATCCTGTCTTCCATATGGGAGGTGTCCTATTTATTTACTTATTTGCATCTATAAAGCACGCAAGCAGCCCAGATGCATCGTGGAGCTGTCACATGAAACGTCTTTGATACATTACAGGGAGAACAGCTTAGTTACATTAGCCAATGCATTTGTTTAGATATGCCTAAATTGGTAACATAGGTGATATTGCCGCCCAGGGTTACATATTGGGCTGCATGACCAGATTGGATAACATATAGTTGTTTGTCGTCGAACACACAGAAGAGGCTGGGTAGTGTCTTAGTGGCGGTGTGTATGAGTATTCAACTGGTCTGGTTTTGATGGCCTTGCGGAAAGCGAGGTGTGAAGGTTCAGCCCTGAGGGCGCGTGGGAGGGAGTTCCATTAACTGGAGTCAATGAATGGGAAGCTTACACCCCCACTTCTGGCACGTCTAACTCTAGGAACAGGCAGAAGGTTGGAGTAAGTTGTTTTTGTGGGTCTGAAGGTGGGTGCAGTGGTGATGTGAGATGGATGCATTTGTGCATGAGGGAAAGTGTCTTGAAGAGGATGCATTGGCGGACAGGCAGCCAGTGGGCTTGCTGTCTGGCTGAGGAAATATGTTCTCTTTTAGAGATGCATAATGCCACGTGGAGGGCATTGTTTTGAATGGTTTGGAGTTTGTCAACATTTTTAGCAGAGAATTTTTAGTGAAGAGAACATTACAGTAGTCCAGTCTTGAGCCTATTAAGGCTCTGCCGATGGACAGGCAGTTTGTGTTGGAGACCAATGGTCTAGTGGCGTTAAGAAGCTTGGTGTAGTAGTTTTGGCTAGGAGGAACAGAACATGAAGCAAAGAAGGCATTGATGCATGCCGTGATGAAGGGTGTGAGTAGGTCTGCGCACTCCTTGATGAGGGTTGCTGAGCAGATATCCCCTTTGCACATGGATGGTTTATTGTTCTTCATGATCGAGGCTTCTTCAGTCTTGTTGACGTCCCTGAAGGAGAGGGTTGTTATGTTGGAGGTGCTCTGGTTAGAGGTGAGGGGCTTGGCAGGATTAAGAGGGTGTGGATGGAGTTGGTTATTTAGGATTTTGTTCTGAAGAGTGTTCAGCTTTTGGAGCATGGCTGATTGGATGTCAGAAAACCAGGCTTCATTTTTAAGGATAGCTGAGGGGGTGGGGGTGGGAGTTTCTAACTCCCTGAAAATGGTAAAGATTTTCTTGCATTTGGATTTGGCATTGGCGATTCTTGTATTGAATGAGTTGGCCTTAGCGTGAATAATTGCTTTTTTTGTATTCTGTGAAGAGTTTGTTGAATTCGAGTTTGTCTGTGTCTAGTTGGTTGATTTGCCACTTAGATCGGCTGAGTGCTTTTTGGAGCGTAAGGCCATGAGTTCTGGGTAAAACCACGTTTTGGAGTGTTTGGTGGACTTTGCTTTGCGAACAGCTAGCCGAGCAATGGTTTCTATGGCCTCAGAGAGAATAGTGTTAAGGGAGTGGGTAAATACATTAGAGTATTTGGAGAAAGGGGCCATTAGAACAAGGACACTGAGGTAGGGGACTAATCTCTCTTTGGTGAAAAGGTGAGGGCTTCTGATGGTGGAGGTGGGGTGAGGCGTGGGGAGCAGTTTCTGGAGTTTGGGTCAGGAGAGGATGAAAGGATGAGGTGGTGGTCAGTCCATGGGAGGGGAGAGTTGGCCGTGACAGTGGGTGGGCAGTTGTGGTGAGCTACCCAGTCAATGGTGCAGTCTTTGCTGTGGGTTGGATTAGATATGGAATGCGAGAAGCCTAGAGTTTCTAGCGCATTGCCAGGGAATTAGCTGGCTTGTCTTTGGGTTCATGTAGTCCGAGGTTGAGGTTGCCTGCTAGGATAACCTTGGAGCAAGTTTTTAAGTTGTTTGAGAGGAGGTGTGTGATGGTGGAGTGGAAGATAGCACGTGGGCCGGGGGGGTAGACAATGTGTAGTGTGATGGTACAGTTATGTGTGGTGGTGAGTTTGAGTGTTAGGAGGTTGCAGTTGATAGTGATAGGATGGTCAATCTTTCTGATTGTAATGGAGTCCCTGGCTATAAGGGCTACCCCGCCTCCTTTAGAAAGAGGACGGTCTTGACGAAAGATGATGTAGCCTGTGGAGAGTGCAAGAGTAAGGGCAGGTCCATATGCTTCATGTAGCCAGGTTTCTGCCACTGCCCAGAGGTCTAGGTTTTGGGTGATGATCATGTTGTGTATGTCTACAGCGTGGCCTGGAATGGAGCGGGCATTGATGAGGGCACAATTAAGGGACAAGAGGTGGGGCGAGGGAGGTGAGGTGTTAGAGTGGGCAGCGGTGGTGACCTGGCTAATACCCATAGGCAGGGTATTAGGCAGAGTAGGTGGGGTGGTATTATTCATGCATGTGGAGGCAGCAGTATCATTGTACGCGAGCATGGTGGAAGCAGTATGTAACATGAGGGTCAGAGGCCCTGAGGCATCAGCATCAGCAGTATCATTAATGGTAGGGGTAATGTGCAAGGTGCACGTGGTGATGGCATTGGAGCAGGTTGCATCACTATTTATTTTAGCTATGGGCACAGGATGTGGCATGGAGACTGGGGGGCTTGTGGCATCAGCAGTATCATCATATCATATTTGGTAGTGTGAGTACTTGGAAGGCTTGGTAGTGACCTTAGTGTAAAGGGCATTGACTAGTTTGATGCAGTTCGATGTAGGATGGTGCAGCCTGAGTTCTGGAGGTAGCATGGTAGGATGCAGCGGAGAAGAGAATGGGTGGGCTCCAGGTATTGGTTGCGTGCAAGTGGGATATGGGTGAAGTGGGCTTAATGAATGTCAAATAATCGGCAGGGACCAGCATTGGGGGCCTACGTGTATGTGTGGTGGGCCTTCTCTTTGTAGGCAATGGTTCTGGAACAGAACCTGAAGTTACGGCTGACATTGATTGTGGGTAATGTGGGGTACAAAGGTGGGCAGGTGCATGCTCTGAGATGCACAGCGTGTAGGGAGAGGGAGGCGCTGTGTGGTGGCAGCCTTGGGCAGGGCATATTGATGATAGAGTTAGGTAAGTGCATGGTTGCTTACCCTGTTGTCCTGCCTCAAGTGGATAGATAGGTTATGTGAGGTTAGGCTACCCAGTTGATGTTAGGGAGCAGGCCTGGCCGTGATAAGGTAACAGAGTACAGGTAGGTCAAGCACTTGGTTCTGCGTGGCAGGTGGGGTGTAGCAAGGACTGAATTAAACGATGTAAGTACGTTGTTGCATAAACTCAATGGGCACAGACGATGCAAAACAGAGTAGTGAGGTACTAAATAGGCATGCCAAGAGCAACAGTGTTTGGTAAACAGTTGTGAGGAGCAAGGTCAAATACAACTGCAGGTGTTGCAATACAAATGTACATCAGCGGGTAGCCAGCGCTAGAGTGTCAGTGGCGAACATTGGATCGCAGAATACAATTAGTAGAGGGTTGCATGCAATGTGGTCTATGGTCAAGGTGCGTTATGAGCGCATTGAAGGGAGGCCTGTAAAAACTGAGGGAATGAATGAAGCTTCCTCAGAGCAGGCAGCGAGACATGGGACTATGGCAGTTCAGAAGGCAGCATGTGCTTACCGGATGTCAATGAGTGTCTCAGCTGGCTGGCTTATATCTGAAGCAGCAGGCACAGCTTCTGGCTGCAGGCTGCTCCCGGCTCTGACAGGCTTGGGACAGAGGCCTTGAGTGTGGGCCTTAGGTGGCGGGCCGGTGTTTGCCTGCCAGTTCCCGGATTGGTCAGCTTTCTGGGAAGGCCTGGCCAATCAAAGCAGCAGCATGCTAAACTAAGGTAGCACTCCTGTGCTATCAGCCATAGCGGCCATTTTGGAAGGTATTTCCTTCCCCAAAAACAAAAGAACGGTGTATCAGAAGCAGCAGCGTCTGCATGTTGGATTCTTGTGCACGGCGCAAACGTGCACAAATAAAAAATAATCACACCTCTGCAATTGTGCAGATGCTGCCGTCGAGACAAGCAAAGTAACCCTTTGCTATTGTAATAGCCCAGGAGGGCTTACCTTCTGCATCTAGTGCTGGAGGAACACTGGCTACAGCTGTCAGGGATCTGCTTCCTCTGCTGGCTGGCTTCTTGTGGATGGTATGGGCCTTAGGTGGGGGGGCCGGCGTTTGCCTGCCGTATCCCGAATTGGTCAGTTTTGTGGGAAGGGCTGGCCAAACAAAGCAGCAGCATGCTGCACGAAGGTAGCACTGCTGTGCTATCTGCCGTGGTAGCCATTTTGGAAGGTGTTTCCTTCCCAAAAAGCAAAAGAACAGTGTATCACCAGCTTCTGTTGATCACGCTGCTTGTTGGATTATTGTGCACGGCGCAAACGTGCACAAATAAAAAATAATCGCAGCTCTGCAATTGTGCAGACGCTGCCGTCGAGACAATCAACGTAAACCTTTGCTATTCTAATAGCCCGGTAGGGTTTACCTACTTCATCTAGTGCTGGCTCCAGTCACTTGTACTGCTGCGGCAGTCAGGGATCTGCTTCCTCAGCTGGCTGGCTTCTAAAATTGCCTTGCAATACATTTTCCGCAAACAGGGCAGTGGATGCATCTTATAAGTAAAAGAGACCTGGCATTATGCAAAAGCTGTAGAGGCAGTGCCGGCCCCAGGTCTGCCAGCACCCTGTGCGGGATTTGTGCACCCTAACCCCGCTCCACCCTCATTCTGATAGCACTGATCAGGGGTCCGTCATTCTGCATGGTCTGTGGATGGCGGCGGACACTGCTTTATTTAGTTTCCTCACTCTAAGAGAAGACCCCTGCATCTCTGCAAATTGCACCCCGTCAAGTCCTACACATTCAAATACGGTTGGTACTCAGCTGATCTGATGTCACCACAAGTGCAGAACAGCAAGGGGCTCAGTTCTATTGTTCTGCTGTACTGATCCCCCTGCTGTTCTTGTAAAGTCTGTTTAAAGCCTGTGCCTGGTGCGGCATGCTTCTTTAATAAGCGCTGGGCCAGACCAATACCTCCAGCTCAGTGTCGTGCAAACTTAAGTTAAGTTACATCGCGCTCTGAAACACTTGTGTACGAGCACGATAGAAATAAAATATCAATTCAATTCAATAAGTTTACATTACACTGAGCTGGAGGCAAGCCACCCTTTATTTGCTGTGCGGGGGCGCCCTTGTGCGGCCATGCCCGCTTAGCACACCATGAGCCGACGATGTGTAGAGATATTATACAATTCTCCAAACTCTATGGAAACATGGTGTATGAATTATCACTTAAATGCATAAAATAAGGACCATGGCATAAGCCCTAAAGCGTTGGGGGCATTTAAGTCTGCCCAGTAGGAGGACTATTGAGAATACGTTCTTTAAACGGTTGTTAAAACTACCCAACTCGACCCCACGTGGCCTCTTAAGATAAGAATTCAATGGGATGTGCTCTTCCTGTGGTTCTCCTCCTATGTGCCAGGTCTGCCCTGCTGTAGGCCTGGCACAGGGAAAGCGCAAATCAGGCAGGGGGTTTTCTGCATTGCCCAAAATAGAAATGTTCATGCAAACCATGGGAGTTTCTATTGAGCATTTTTACGTTTAAATTCCTTTAATCAGCGTAGCAAAAAAGGTCTCATGTGCTAGCCCTTCCATCCCTCCCTTTGTGAATAGGGAGCAGTGATCGAGGTGAGCGGGAACAACTGGGAGCGGTGTTCCACAACTTTTATTTTTTGGTTTACCATTCCTCTTTTTAGACCATATTCACCTTTCTATACAGAGGATCTACCCATTCATGTCCTTTTGCAAGTGTAAAGTTGTAATAACAGCCTTCATTACTAGTCACTTATACTATTGCAATGCCCCGGCTGCAACACCTTGTCAAATGTTGCAGCACTATGCTTCCGCCTACCCTCTCCCCTGCTGAGACCACAGTTCCACTACTTTTTTCGGTACACTTCTACCACTGATAGGGAGACTATGCGAATTGTAAATCATGTGTTTGCCAGTCTGAGTAAAGAGCAGTAGGATTTCCACCTTTAAACACTGATGCAGAACTGTTTTCCATAACGCAATCAAGTGAACAATTCGTTTTGGTCCTAATGAAAGGAAAACAAATACGGAATCAGAACGGGCACTGTATCCCTTAAACAGCATATCCATGGAATAACCAATGCTCCTCTATCAGATGTGGGGAGAATCAAAAGCAAATGAAGACCACCTAAATCAAAGTGAGAGGTGCTGGAATAGTGCACTTTCCTGTTTTCCTTGTATAACATTTCTTCCATTGCTACAAATAAGGTGCACCTGTGAGATGCAGGTAGTCAACTGCACGCCTAAGAGACAGCACTTATCACATGATAGGAAGAGTGCCACAAACTAAACCATATGATGAACAATATTTGGCCTTGAGTGAATTTCACCCAAAGACTGAGTCTTGAATAACGTTAAATTGACAGCAAGAAATTAAGAACATTTCAACGTAAAAACACTATCTGCTAAGCAGATAACATATAGTGAAATGTCCCTGCTCTTCCTGAGATGTAACAGTTTAATAATTTCTCCAAGAATTGAGGGATCCGCCCTGTCACCTTTTTTAAATACAGGTACCAGGATTGATTCCCTCCAACTATCAGGTATGAGTCCCAAACTAAGGATCCTGTCCAAACGTTCCTTCAAGCTGACAGCCCAGAAGTTGCGATTTGCCTTAATCACAACATTGGCTATCATATCCGGGCCAGGGGCACGCAAGGGCTGTATTTTTGCAACAACCTCTAAAATTTCTGTGACATCTTAACCATCCATATATATGTCAGGAACCGCAGTATTTACTAGGCCAAGGCCATCCATGTCATGGTTAAAGTAAAGCTCGATGATATGAGCAAACCAAGCCGATTCCGGTTAGGATTGCATTCCAAGGAGGAATCCCCCACCAGGAAGCACCTGTACCCATACCAAAATCGTTTGCTGTCATTACTTTGCAAAAGAGAAAACATAAGCTTCCAATTAGCATTATTTATCAAACTCTTGTGAAGTTTAATCCAATTTTTGTAGTGGATGGAAAGCAATGCCAATTGGGAGGCCCTAACCTCTCTTAACATGCAACTACAACTTTTGACACCTGCAACGGCTTTATGATAGGCCTTCTTTCTCAGACGGATAACCAAGTCCAATACCCCCAAATTAGCCTTGGGATGACAGATACGGGATGGGTAGAGTTTAAGCCTGATGGCAAGCCCCTTCATTATAATACCAAGGTCCCACTGATTAGCTGCCAAGAAGGCATGGGAATCATAGTCACTCTCACAAATCGACAATATTAGCATTTTTACATTAAGATCCAACCGTAAGATCGGGTTACCCTGGACATTCGTTTCCATAACAATGCAAGTACAATGTCATAACAGAGGTTCAGGCAAAAACTGCAACCAGCTTAAAGGGCCATGGTCACTTACGGTAGTAAAGGCTATATGTAAGGGGCTGTTCCATCCCTAATGAGTAGCATCAACAAAAGCATAATCAATACAATTGGCCACCTTTCCTACAAGTGGCCACCTTTCCATTTGTCCAAGTCTTTGCAAGTTGAGTGTCCCCTTTTCCCTTCGCATTTAAGCGCTTGGGATCATACACCTCCATTAGTGATGACCACCCATTGTCTCCCCTACTCCACAAGTCCTCTGTACTTGAGTATGTCTTCATCACTGATGAATCATGTCGGGCCCCAAAAATGGAAGGCTAACAGTTGGTATTAAAATCACTAGCAATTATCAACTTTTTTGCCAGCCATAATTGCAGCCACAGTTGCAACAAGTTTTTGATGACCTGCTGCACTGTGCCACTTACTGTCCCTCCAGGTGGATCATATAAGTTAATGATCAAACATTTATTGACTGGAAAGAAAGGGTCATCAAACACAACAGACAAAACCTGAGGAACGATAGGACCAGCTGTAACTTCCTTTATAGTGAATTTGAATCTGGTCCCTATAACCAAACCCCCCACAGGGCAACCCCTCTCCTTGATAGTCGCACTTCTACAGAACACGCAATATCCAACAATCTTAAAGGAATCTGTAACCCAAGTCTCCTGAAGTAGGGCAATATCACCGAACAACACATAGGAAATACCCAGTGGATTTGGGGAAAAGATCTGAAACCACAGGTATTTCAGGAGAGCCACTAAATCTGGTCCCTGGACTCCGAGGTTCAGTGATAGGTATTCCCCAGTTGATCCGGGATCCAACAATCATTGATGTTGTGCCTAGGGCGCTGAATTTCTGACTTAAAGGTGAAGAGCAGACTGTCTCTTTCAGAACAATGAGAATTCCTTGTAATCGGTTGGTCCAAAGTAGGGGCAAAACGCGAAGAGTTTGCAGTTGGTGAAATTGCAACAGGCTGGTTGCGATAGATAATTAATTGTAATCCTAATGACCCAAGATCGCCATAGATGGATTGCAATAAATCAGCCACGACTGAGTAAACAAATTCAATTACAACCCAGATGGATTGACTCTCAGCCTCTGGGAGCTCAATATAGAGGATGTCATCCTTACCGATGACTCTGAGACAGGAAATTATTTTTGGGAAAAGGTCCAGTTGACAGCTCTGATTAAGAAATTGACTTGTCGCCAAACGGCAGATCTCTTCAATTTTGACCCATTTATCAAGCACAGGAAGAGGCAGTTTTCTATCAGCAGCCCCTCGCCCCAAACGTATGGGGCAATGTGGCGCCCATGCCTCTTGATGAAACTTTTGAGGCTCACCAATAACGGGTGTCAGTGACCATGAAGGAGTTGGATGCTGGTCACTTACACTGCCATACTTTTGCCATAAATTGCATTCACACATGTCATGAAATTGGTGAGGGTGCAAAGGCGTAGTCAGTAAAAGGCCTGCGTCACTTGGTTTGACACCTGTCGGTTGGCTGAGGTTAAGGCCGCAGGCTATGTATTTAGGAACGAGTTGGGAGGCACTAGGGCAGAGTTGTACACACTGTTTACATTGGGCAGCTGACTCAGATCTGGAAAGTGCGAATTTCCTGTTAGATGTTGTTAGTGGGAGAGGTGGTCTGTTGCGCCCCCCCACATTATTCCCACGCAAAATTAGCCCTGTTGGTGCCGAAGGGGCAGGACGTCCCCACTCTTCCTTTGAGTGCTCCATGCTAATTACTAGCAAAAACAAGCAAGCAATTAACGCCCTTTGGCAGAACAAGGAGACTCCATTTTGTGTGGCACTAAAAGCCATCTTTTACTAGGCCCAAAAATGATCTCTAAATGCCACCTCTCCCATGCCCATCGCCTTGCTCGGACAGCCCCACCCCCTCCAACTCCCCGCCAGCTCCTCACAAGCTCTGTTCAGCCATGTGTTGTTGCAAATACTAGTATCCTTTCTCTCCAGATGAGCTCACTGCCCTGTGTGTGACCGGAACAGGCCCCAACTAGTGTGCCCATCTACCTCCACTAAACTGCCTGCCTCCCCTCGACCCCCGCCCCCGCCAGAACACAGCCCATCAAGCCCATGCCAGTCCACTCTTTCATATAGACACAAATCTGACCCCTTTATAGTGACCAGATGGAACACCCACCAGAGCCCTAATCCTATGGGCCCATATATTCTCCCTAATCCTAAACACATGCCCACCAGTGTCATGTCAGGCAGATCAAAAAAAGTACAGGGCACTAATACCAAATCTGTTATGGTCACCATCCCTCTTATGTCATGAGTTCCAATTGTATTAGGTTAGACAGTCAGGGATGTACTGCACTGGTTTGAACTGACCTTCACCGCAGAGATGAGCCCAGATCACCCACGTGCCACTGGACTGACACTCGAGCAGCAGCCAATCCAACACAATCACTCTGCGAGCATCCATACTGTATTAGTTTGTTCTTCCAATTATATTGTTGAAATTTGGTAGCTATAGCACACGTTATTAGTGATGCGTTTTTGTCCTATAACATGCTGCCCTTGTAACTGTTGGCAGAGTGTTCTCCGGGCAGAATTGTTCTCTGTGTGCACAAATTACTTATATAAACTTTGTTTCACTTGCAATCCATCTCCTAGTCACATTCCCTATTGGGTTTGCCTATCATTTGGCCTATGGAATAAATGCGTGTCTGAGGTAGTAGCCTTCATTTGGTGAACCCTCATATGTGATATTCCTCGAGACACCCCTGTAATTGAGATGAGATCCAGGGCTTCCCCAGAAGGGCCACCCCCCACCTACAGCTGGCAGTCCTCAAACTTGTACGCAAAAGAGAATGTTGTGTGGGTCCCGGCTTTGCAAATACCCAACTGCTCTCTGGAGCCGGGTGGGGCAGTGATGGGGAGGCCCACCCTTGTGGATAGACTGCAAACAGAGGCTCTTGGAAGAACACGGACACGTGAGTATTGATAGCAAGGGGAAAACAAAAGAGAGAAAGTGGGAAAATTGGAGCAGATTGATTTAAGGGAACACGTAAGGGTCGGGTATGAATGAATAGAGTGATTGTGGGATCGTGAAATGCTTTTTCTTTGTCATGGCCTTTAGGTTTTTATACAAGGAGAAACAAAGGTGACAAGATAAGAGGAGATAGAGGAGATAAGAGGAGATAGAGGAACCTAGCTTTGCAAGGGGTTAGAAGGTGCTCCCAGTGCAGGATATAAGCGAGAAAACAGATAATAGTAGGACCCTCATATAAAACGTAGTTTCGGAATAAGTAGACTTTTCTTTATAAGCTGTGGGGGCAGAAGTGATGAGAATGTTGAGTGTATGAAGACAGAGATGTGCTCCAGAATAAGGGGGAGTGGGTTATTAAGGTCTATTAAGGTTTAGTTTTCTTGTTTCATGTTGTTGGTCTTTTTATTGGTTCATTGTGTAAACTGTCTAGCAGGTTATGTTACGTTTTATGTAGTAATTGTGAAAATTGTGCCAGTAACGGATTGTGTTTAAAAGTGGGAAAACACAAAAAATAAAAAATATATAAAAGTTGCTAGCGGGTCCGGGTTCCCAGAATGGGGAATTACCGGGCCATTCCGAGTTCGGAGGGCCCGGTAATTCCTCCCTTCAGGAACCCGAGCCCGGATCTTCCCCATTCCCATTTCAGCCCCCATAGGGCTGAAAGGGAATGGGAGAGGGAGCAAACAACGGGCCGATTATGAGCGGCCCGTTGTTTGCTCCCTCTTCCCCTCGCGGGACCCACGAGGGTACCTCTTAATCAGGCAGTACGGGGTTGACGGCGCCGGCACCTTTACCGGCACCGTTAACCCCTTACCACCTGACTTATAATGAGGCCCTAAGAGTTGAAAATCATAAAAGGAAAGAGGGACCCTGTGAAAAATGGGAATGGATACCCCACTGTCACAAATATGCACGCACCTCCCCCTTTATACTGACTGGATTGAGAAGTATCATTGACAGTGGGTGGCTGAAACAAAAAGAGAGGGATCACCTCATGCATGGCCGAAAGAAGGATCTTTTGATAAAGAGAAGTTAGAACACCTGGCAACACATTTGATGGCAACATATAAAGCTAAACAGCTCCAAAATAGATGTGAGGTGTTAGATTTGTGGAGGATGTTCAAAGAAACACCCGCTACAAATACCAAAGATAAGGGGAGGGGACCACGGTAGTGTCACACGAGGGGGAGGGGGATAAGGAGAAGGGGTCTGAAGAGACCAAAAAAGCTTTATTCCTTGCACACAAGACTGGCAGAGGGATACGCGACCCAGTCTATGTACCAGGTGCAAGCACGCCAACCACACCCGTCACCGCACCACCCCCTCCCTACGTTTAGCTAACCACCACTCCCGCCCCCACAGGTCCAACTACCCATGATTTGGAAAGGGTACTAACATCAACCCATGTAGAATGGACCTGATTACGAACCCTATGTGAGACGACATTGACATTGCCCGGGGAAGGTCAACCACCGGGACCACCGCCAGCAAAAAGCTCTTCCCTATTGCCAGAAAATGAATGGAAGTCAGGAGACTTCCTCTTCAGGCTAGAAAGTGCCCCCATAAAAACCGTTTGAGTGGAACGTGAGGGGGAAAAAGACAGTGTAGGATATGACACAGAAGCTTCAAATTGTGAGGAAGAATGTTGGAGTGACTTCGATGAGTCTGACGAGAGAGCGGTAGGAGGGATCCTGCAGGCCCAGTGGGATACTCCACAAGCAGCAGAGGAGGAGGTAGGATGGGAAGGAAGGTTGCGGAACAGGATGAGAAGAATGGCATTAGCAAAGAAGAAGCGGATGAAGGTGATTAGAGGAAAAACAAAAGTAAAATTCTAAATGCCCCTTATTCATAAAGGAGCAGGACTGCCTCACTATGTGCCTTGGGCATTAATGGACGAGAATAATCTCCTCAAGGCCCTCCCCCCACTGTCAGTGGATATATGTGTTTGAGAAAAAAACTACAGTGGTCCCCTTGGCCTAGGGGATACTAAGAGTCTTTTAGTATCAGCAGTGGGAGACCAAGCAGACTCAGTGTCGGTGAATGTGGGGTTCCCGGGAGTAACAATGGGTAATGACTTGCATGATGGAGGGTTGTTTAATAACGTGAGAGCACAAGTGTTGGATGCATTGCGGAGGACCTTCCTCGACACCCCTGATTTACATTCTATAATGCAATGCACTATAGGGGATGAGGAAGATGCTGAGCAATGCATTCTGCGGGTACAGGAGATGTGGAGGCCGGAGACGGGCACGGCCTGGGACTAATCCACCTCCCTATTTTATTTTATCATTAAGCGAGGCCTCCCGAAGGAGGTGCAAAAGGCCTTTGATAAAATAGCTGGGATAGAAGCCAAAGGTTGGCCTGAAATCCAGAGTATCATTGAACACCATTGCATGAGGATCAAAGAAAGAGAAAAAGAAACAGCCCAGAGGAGATTAGCCAAAGAAGAGAAGCTTGTACAGAGTAAGTTAGTCATGGTGTTAGTCATGGTTGCGGCAGTAACAGCTGCACCCTTCCCAGAGCAGCAAAGGGAAGAAGGAGGAGGGCCGGTAGCTATCCAGACAAGGATGGCTACAGCTTGGTCAGACAATGGGCAGGGACAGTGGAATGGAGAAGAGCAGTACACGGGACCCCAATGGCAAAGCAGACCCACAAGGGGACGAGGTGGGTACCCCGGGCAAAGAGGAGGAGGAGGATATGGAGGACAGGAGCAAAGAGGGGGAGGCCCGGGGCCTTGCTGGTCGTGAAGGAGGTTGGGTCCCATTGCAAGAGAATGTCGCATTAGGCCAGTACCAAACTACCAGAATAACCAAAGGTACAGTAATGAACCGCAATATGGGCACCCACACCCAGGCAGCCCATATGGATTGCCCATAGAAAATTACAAACCAGATGGACAGCCAGATAGCTGCCCATACCCGGGATACAATACCCTCAGACACCCCCTCACTGCATGCAAACCCGTCCCATGTGCCCAAATCAAATGGCAAACACACATGCAAACCCATTTGTCAACAACACAAACGGGGCGCCCGCACCATATCAGGGAATATGTGTACTGAGTGAAAGTATTTTTTTGTGTCCCGGGACAACACTTACCCCAATTAGGACAGCCCACAGAGAGTCCTTGCATGTCCAGTCCTATTCACTACCTTGCATCCAGACAAGGAACCACTAGTGGTGGCAGAGATAGGAAACAAGCAGTTCATCTTTATGGTGGACTCAGGGGTGGAGAAATCATGTCTATGTGAAGGCAAATTCCCACTATCAGGCAAAAATCACGAGACGCAGGGATTCTCTAGGGATGTGGTCACGGTTCCTTACACAGAAGATTTGGATGTTAAGATAGGGGGAAAGACAGTGCGAGCACGCCTGCTCTCCCATGAAAACTTGCCTGTAAATTTGTTAGGACGAGATTTACTCAGTAGATTCAACATGACCATAGCATTCACAGACAGGGGCATTGTATGCTCTACCCCCAGGATGTGTCCGCTCTGAGCAATGCTGCTGATACACACCATAGCAAATGAAACAGCAGTAAGGGGAATTCCCACCAATGCAGATATGTTCATTTATGGCATACACGTGTTAGCAAGAGTAGTGCCAGAAATGACACGAAAGGACTGGAGAATACCTTCAGATTTTGTCTTCTGCCCAGTAGCCACCCCTGAGATAGTGCCAGGTACTGTTCTCTCCCTCAATCTGCAAGGGGTACAAGTGTCAGCAAAATGTATTGTGGCAATTGGCCTGGATGCGCATGGGTGTGAATGGTCGAACAGTGTTGTGCATTGATCCAAACATGCCACTGCGTGAATTGACTAATCAGGAGCTGTTCACTGACAGCAACAGTGACGGGGAAATAATAATGGAAATATGCATGCCCTGTGACATTATGATACAGAACAAGAGCGTGATTAACCCCCTCACAGCCGCTGTCTGTGCACCGCCATCTTTCTGTGATGCGGACTTGCAGCAAGTGCCGCCATATTTGTGGACCACAAACCCTCATGATGTAGGGCTGCTAAAAGAAGTGACCCCAATAAAAATAAAACTCAAACCAGGAGCAATGCTGCCCAGAGTAAGACAGTACCCCCTATCAAGGGAAGCTGAGTAAGGAATGAAAGACACACTACGCGCTTTGTTACAACAAGGCATCATACTACTTTTGAACTCCCCATGTAACACTGCAGTGTATCCCATCAAGAAGGCAAAGGGGGGGTTGTGGAGAATGATCCAAGACCTCAGCCCACTTAACAACATTGTCAAAAACGAGTTCTTCTTGTGCCAAATTCGGCGTCCATTTTGTGCAGCATCCCAAGGCAAGCCACACACTTCACTGTAGTGGACTTGAAGAACGCCTTCTTCTCAGTGCCACTGGATCCAGATTCCCAATACCTCACAGCATTTACCCTAGGGGGAAGAGATATTAACACTGCATGCTACCCCAGTAGTACTGCGAAAGCACAAGTATTTTCAACAGAATATTGCACAAAGACTTTGGCAATATTAGTGTTCAGAGCACAATCATACAATATGTTGATGACCTCCTGTTATGTGGGGAGTCGGAGGAAGCATGCCAGAGAGACTCTGTTGTCATTTTAAACTTTTTGGTCCAGAAGGGGTACATGGTAGACAAAAACAAGTTGCAGTCAGGCCTGACTGAGGTCCTGTACTTAGGCCAGCTGATTTCAAAAGACGGTAAAAGAATAATACCTGACAGGGCAGCAACAGTGCAGGCCTCAGCCAGACCCCATACTGTAAAGGATATGCAGAAGTTCCTCTGCATTTGTAATTACTGCAGAGCGTAAATATTGGACTATGCTGCCTTCACAAAGCCTCTGCTGCAAGGTTTAAAAGAAGCCCAAAAGGACAAAGTACCAATCACTTGGACCCCTGAAATGCACACTGCCTTCACAAATCTAAAAGAGTAAAATGTACAGCCCCAGTTCTGGCAACCCCAGATCATGAACAGGAATTTTTCCTATTCTCCCACTGAAACGGAACACTGATGACTGCTGTGCTAACACAGAAAAAATCCATGTGCCACAAACCACTGGCTTACTACAGTGGCACTCTTGATTAAGTCATGCAGGGACACTTTGCCTGCGAACAATCGCTCACAGACACTGCCTTTTCACTAGAAAAAAAGTACAACAATCATGATGGGCTGCTCTGTCACCTTATTTGTTGTGCACTCCCTGTTTGCCATACTCAAACGGTCAAACTCTACACTCACCACACAAAGAGCATCAGAGTATGAAATCATCATCTCCAGTCCAAACGTGCACGTAGTACACTGCAAAACTGTAAACCCAGCCACGTTCCTCACAGAGCCATGCACGGTAGAGGACATACAGAATCACGATTGTGCCACCTATGAAGGGGAGGGAGATGACATCCCCAAGACCCTTGAAAATGCCTTAGATGAAGGGGAGGTATACTTTGTAGATGGACTGGCATTGATCGGTCCAGAAACTGCTGAAAAGCATGTTGGTGCAGCTGTAGGAAAGCTGGAGGAGGGGGAATATGAGATTCTAGTACAAAAATCGTTTGCCAATGCACTATTCGGCCCAAGCAGTATAGCTAGTAGCACTCATTGAAGCGTTACACATGGCAAAAGGATGAGTGGTCACCATATATTCTGACTCAGCATACGTCACTACTCACAGTACATGCTGGGCTGTCCCATTGGAGAAGGAGGGGGTTGAGGAGAGTAGATGGGTCCCCAGTGAAATATGCAGAGTTACTGAATGAACTAATAAAAGCTGTCGCAGAGCCATCACTGGTAGCCCTGGTAAAATGGCAAGCCCACATGAACAACAATGACGAAATAGCATTGGCAATGCAGCGGCGGATGCCGCTGCCAAACAAGCTGTGTACTTGCAAAAGACACTAAACAGATAGTGTGTGTCAAAAGGAAAGCCAGAGGAACCCAAGGGGGCGGGTATAACACACTACCAATAGCACAAATAAAAGAACTCCAAAAGAAAGCACCACCCACAGAACAGGGGTTCTATGGGCCAAAAGAGGATGCACATAATCGCTGACGGATATCTTGTGGAGGCAAGATACAACAGGCAAGGTAGTGATGACTGTTGAATTATTGTAAGTGCCTTTCCAACAACTGCCCTTCCCAGGACATGCTTCGAAACAGCACATTGATGCAGATATCCAAGAGGATTAGTTCATTCCAAACCTCAAGGAGTATCTTGCAAAAATGACTATCGAATGCGTCTCCTATCAAACATTTAACTCTGGAATGACTCTCAGAACACTGAAAGGAACATTGCCCCGGCCCATCTGACCTTTCCGTGAACTGCAGATAGATTATGCGGACATGGGAGAGAGGTGTAATGTAGCAAGATATCTAATAGTGATGGTCTGTCCTTTTTCCCACTGGGTGGAAGCAGGGCCCTGCGCCGACCCAGACGTGAAGTGTGCCGCAAAAGTTTTAGTCAGGAAAGTGTTCCTGCAGTGGGGATTAAGTGACGTTATAAAATCTGATAACGGCACCCATTTTGTCAATGATCTTTTTAAAGAAGTAACCCATTTACAGGAATAAAACATAAAATGTGCTCAATTTACCATCCACAAGCAAAGGGAATTGTCGAGAAGATCAGCGACCTTCTTAAAAGTTAATTATCCAACTTATGTCACACTCTCAAAAAGAATTGGGTTTACTCTTTTTCCCCTTGCCTTGTTTCAGCTGCGCACGCAGCCCAGTAAAGACCACCACGTGTCCCCCACAAAATAGTCACAGGGAGAAGAATGCAAACGCCCCTGTCCCTTGTAAGGAGAATGTCAGATGAAAACTGCGCATTATAACGTGGAACGAGTTGCAAGCTGCAGGGATCAGGCAACTAGAGGATCTGCACATTCAAAAACAAGTGAAGAATTGCCTGGAGTAAGCAATCACTGTGCAGACAACTATTTGGAAAAATGGTCTGACAATTAACCTATTAAAATAACCTTCACATGTAAAAACCATCTGAAAGTGGCTAGTACTGATCAACGGAAGTCCTCAAATGAACAGAATAACGACTGGCTGTGGGTGGCGGAAGATCTTTCAATGAACACCCAGAAAAACAATAATAAATAATGCCAAATAGATTTGGTCAGGAACACTATCGTGGCTGGCTCTTGGAACACCAGAGGATTTGCACATTTAGTTCAGAATAATTGGTTAACTGGCATTGATCTAATGTGCATACAAGAATCTTGGCTCTTGGAGTGTCCCTTGTCTGCGGAATTTGAAGTTGCCTTTAATCCCACTATAGGGAACTTAAAAGGACGACCCATGGCCGGGTTGATAACTCTTATCAGGAAAAACTCTGGACTACGACTCATCAAAATATGGAATATATCATCATATATACAGGTCTCAAGGATCAGTACTCCAAAACAAGGACCAATTCATGTAATCAACATATATTGGTACCATTTATTAGCAGGGACCTTGACATTTATTGATCAGATTTCAGCACTAATTGATGACATATATGAAGCCGATACTAAGTCAAGCATCATAATCTGTGGAGACTTAAACATAAATTGCATCAATTTAAATCAAGGCAAAACTCTCAACACAGCGTCTAGGTGGTGTCTTGAAATTAGCTTGCGAAAATTGCACATGTTGAATGGGAATACCAGAGGGGACACACCGGCCAACTACACTTGGAGTAACACGAGAGCAAGCTTAGTCCTCGATTACTTTTTTGTTTCAGGCGGATTACACTAGCAAGTAACACACATGCAGGTTGTGGTGGGACCTCATAGTGACCGCAACATGCTAAAAATAACACTTAAAATGAGCAAAGAACAAAAGAGCAGTCGGTGGAATTTCCGTGTAAATGTCGATTCCAACAGAGTAAGACTCTGTCTCAACGATGATGATGTAAACTCAATTTCAAGAAAATTCTTTGAGGGTCAGAACAGAGTTAAATATGTTCAATTATTAACACAATACGTGGAAAAAGTCAAGGTAAAAAAAACTGCAAATTCACACCAAGACACACTTTTGATCTGCAAGTCTTGAAGCGAAAAAGGCTAATGCGTGGCGAAATCAGGAACCAGCATAGTGCCAATAAAACTGAGTTGGCAGAGCTTAAAAGAGTTGCAAAGCAAAAATACAGGAATTGGGTTAAAGCCCACAAAGTCCTAGTGCTCCAGAAGGACTCTGAATGTATGATGCAAAAATTGAAAGATAAAAATTCTCGAGAATTCTGGAAGATAATTAACACGGAGAGTGCTTCTCAAATAGCCTTACAGACCAACTCTGAAAATGAAGCAGACTGGATCAAATTTTACAGTGAATTATGCAGAAAAAAAGGCAACGTCAAAGAGTCAGATCTACCCGCCCTAACTTCCTGCAACATAGAATTTGAAAAGAATGACACACTTGAAATTATAAAGAAAACAATCTCTTCCAGGGTTCTGGGGCCTGATGGGCTAGCCAATAATACCTTGAAGGAGAACCCCGATAAGTGGGCAGCGTTATGCCAAGAACTCTTCCATAGAATCAACAGCACATGTACCATACCTTTGTCCTGGAAAAGCGCAGTTATTGTGCCTATATTCAAAAATGGCAATTGGGCTAACCCAAAGGATTATAGGCCAATAGCACTGCTAGATGTTCTTGGGAAAGTCTACTCTACATTATTACAACAAAACCTTTTTAAGTGGACCACAGCCTCAAAACACATTGATCTCAAACAATCTGGTTTTATGAAGGGCGTCGGATGCAGTCTGAATTTGATCATCAAAATGGAGCCAATAAGATTGGGAAGTAAATTTTACCTGGCCTTCATAGACTTCCCACATACATTTGACAGTATCAACAGAGAAATGCTGTGGTCCAAGATGAAACAGTGGAATTGTCCTGGCAGTCTTTTGGCAGCAATAAAAGAACTACACACTGGTACCAACATAAGAATTTGATTAGATCTGGAAGGTACACTCTCAGCCGCCATTAACACCTTTTGCGGTGTGAAACAAGGTTGCCCGCTAGCATCAATCATCTTCAACTTGTTTATTTCTGACATTGGTTATATAATTGAGGAGGCATCGTCATTTCCACCTAAGATCAATAGGAGTCACGTGAGTTGGCTCCTATACGCTGATGACCTGATCTTACTCGATGTCACTCCTATCGGACTTCAGCGGAAATTGAATGCAGTAGAAACTTATGTGAAGAACAATGGCCTGCACTTTAATAAAAAGAAGTGTGAGGTATTAGTCTTGCAAAATCTAAGAACTTCTCACAGGACAAACGGGAAAAAATTCATATGGCACCTTGCGACTGAAACTTTAAATCTCGTGACTAACTCCAGATATTTGGGAATGATGATCAGTCCAACATTGTTGATAGCCCATGGGTTGAAATGGCAAAAACAAAGTGCTGCCAACTAGCATGTCAAGCGTCTATCCTCAACAAGAAATATGGAAAATTTCATTAAAACCTGTGATCAATTTCTATAATCAAAAAGCGGTTCCAGCATTGATATTCGGCCCAGTATGCACCCTGGGATGTCCTCACGATGTTTGGGATAGAAAACATCTTTTGCACTAAGGTGCTCCAGCTCCCTAGAGGTACTCCAACTGTATGCATAAGATATGAGCTAGGGCTCATACCCATTCATGCTTGTGTTTGCTGGAACACGTTATCTCTCTACCGCAAAACAACTGTGGAAGTGGCAGTCCCTCAATTCAAGATCCTACACAATCTTGGAGATGGCAAACCAGGAAACATTACAGCCCTATGGGCTCAACGTTGTGAGGCCTTGCTCATGGAGTTAGAAATTGAGATTTCGACTTTACATTGTAATCCGACTGAAGCAAAAATCAAACTGTGGAGGAGCGATTGGATTTCAACACAAGATAAATGAGCCAAGAAAAGACTTATGAAGGATGTGCCATGTGATCCTAGTCGAAGATCCTTGTTCTTGAATTTTCGGTTAAACATTTTTAAAACCAAGGAAAGACTAAGCCTGTGGGTGCAAGATCTTAATAAGGACTTAACCTGCAGATTCTGAGAACTAAACATCTTGCTCCAAATATTCAAATGTATCCATCCTTGAGCGGTTAAGATTGGTGGACCTTGATGTTCAGCGGGCACAATAGAAAACGTACCTATGCCCTGACCACCTTCCTGGGCGAATTAAGGGACTTACTACTAAACCCTATTGATGGGTGTGACTAAGTAAATCAGTTGGTGATGATTAACTACCTGGAGTAATGCTAAAAAAGAACTAGATCACGGAAGTTGACACACTCATGAGTACTTTCAATCTGATGCTTGTGAGATATGGTGGGTACTTAAGAGATGGGATAAAACTGTTTGTTTTTGTATGTTTGTTCTTTTTAAAGGTTTGAATACACCGTAAAAAAAAAGAATGTCAGATGCACACAGAACTGCAACAGTCTTAGGGGAGGAATTTAAAGAGTACTTAACACATTGCACCCGAGCAGTGAGAAGTATTGCAAAACAGGTAACCCCGCCATTTACAAGAGAAAGCGAAACGGACACCTCTATGGCTGCAGTAGACAGCCTAGCAAAACCCATCATGCCAGGATAACTAGTATATGTTAGCCGCTTCGTTCGGAGGTGGAACTCACCACGTTTCCATGGTCCCTATGAAGTAGTGTACTACACCCCACTAGCAGGAAAGGTTAAGGGCCTAAAATACTGGGTACATTTGTCAGATGTCAGAAAAGCACATGATAGCGTGACACCAGAAAACGCACAAGAAAATGAAAAGGATGCAACAGTACCTTAAAAGTAAATGAGAGAGTACAAACAATTCTGCTGACAGGTAGAAAGAATAGCGGTCTAGTGGTAGAAGAAAAACTGGATCATTATGTGCATGAAAGGAAATCATATAAATATAAGGTGCAGATATATATATATATATGTATAAAAATGGGTATTGTCATGTGAAAAAGGTGTGTTGTTTTCTATGCACTATAGTCAGAAAAAGTGCTCATGTTAAATAAACAAACTGTGAATGTCTCAGCTGCACTAAATGCAACGCAGTCAACTCATATAACACCACCCTCTCCCTCCAGTTTAAAGTCAAGTCATCGACTAACTACAACCAACAGTAACACCTACCTCACAACAAAGTGTAATGTTTACTAACCTACTTACCTCTAAAAATACTCATGGTATTGATATGATAAATACATTTCCTACCACTACGACCATATATCAAACAGTTAATCAGCTTACATTGTTGCCCACGCAGCCAACCACGCCCCTTGAATATGATGTGCAGTCCTTTAGGGTAAATGACACAAATGTTGCATGTAACACCACCAACGCAAGCATTTGCAAAAGCCAGTTTCTTCATTTGTTATCAGATAACCTGTATACCATGTTGTGTGATAGGAGGAGATGGTGTAAGCTCATATCAGAACTAAATCCACCCTCCCATGTAGCAAAAGAGGGAAAAGGGGCACATGCCCACACAGGTATAATGCTTACTAGGGGTTGGGACTCAAATAAGGTAGAGGACACCAATCATCAATGGCAGTCTAATTGCTGGTATTCTGACATGAGCACCACAGGAAGGCAAGCCACTAATGGGAGTTGCTATGTCTGTTCCCTGATACCCGACGCCTCGGGGACACCCAAAGTGTTGGTACCCCAAGAAGTCCCAATATTAGAAACCCAGTGTCTTGTCCATCTCACACTATCCAGGATAAGGAGCACCTTCCAGGCACACACAGTTAAAGTAACTGTGCCGCTAGACAAAAAACTCTGCAAGAAAGGAACTACAGGCACAAGATATTTCAAAGAACCATTCCTGGAAATTGAGGGCACTGGTTTTGCAGACAGAAAGTCGCAAGACTCTGCCTTTATGTGCAAGGCTGGAGGGCTGCGGGGCCTATCGGATGAAAAACTGAACTTTGCAGAAAAACACTGTGTGCAAACATGGAGTGAGCATGTCACCAGGCTAACGTGGATTTCTGCTCTTAAAAAACCAATCAAGGTACAGGAAGAAACTTGTGGACTTTGTTTCTACAGTGAGGGTCGAACGGCACTGGGGTGAAATACACACTGCAACAGAACAATCATTCTTCCTGACCTCTGAAAGGGAACAGCAGCACTCATGGACTAATTTTGCATGGGCAGCAAACAGGCATAGACGCACCTCCCGTCATCATGGAGGGGCTACTGTGCACTTGTGACACTGCATTCCGCACTGCTGGTAATACCTGAAGAGCACCAAAGAGGGGGGGTCACTGCTGCCTGATGAACGATTTGCATTGCAACAAGGGCAGCCAGTTAAGCCCACAACAGCAGCATTCACTGAAGAACCACCCTTCTTCTGCATTCTGCCTGAGCAAGTGTACCATGACCATTTGTTCTGAAAGAGGCGCACTAACTACACCTCACACGACTCATCTGACCTCCTCGCACAAATACCTGATGAATATAAGCTTTTCAATTCTGCAGAGACATTTTTCGCGTCACTAATACCTAGCATCCAGACAAGAACAAATGCCAAGTGGCGCCAAATTATCTGGTGGGAGCGGATCCAGTTAGCAAATGACACTGAAGATGGGTTCAACGTCATCAAGGTAGAACTATGCGGCTGATGGCGATGCAGAACTGCTACGTACTCGACCTCCTCACTGCAATAGAGGGCAGGGTTTGCCAAAAAATTGGAAGTGCTTGTTACACTTTCGTGCCTTTTTCAGATGCTGATAACAGGACACTTTCACACGTGATTGCAGCAGTGCATGAACTTGGAGTACACATAAAGAAGGAGGGCGGTGTGCAGCCCTCAGACCGGTTCACCATGGCATTCGACTGGGTGCCATCATGGTGTGCAACTGCAATGAAGATGCTAATTCCATTCATCGTGTTCTTTTTACTGACTTTCTGTGTGTGCCAGTTAAGGTTGCGATGCTGCACGAATTCCGTTCCCTTTGGTGCGAGAATGATAGTCACTGTCAGTTTTAAACATGGAGATAATAAGAAAGTGCTCCCTAGTACTAAAGACGCCCAGATGCAAACTGGTGAGAATAATTAACCCAAATACTGCATGGTGGCAATATACAATACAGGAGATGAGGTGGACAATTACTACCACACCACTATTAAACAACCTCAAGACCTAGAGAACTACAGGGAGGTGAGGGTGGGTGGACCTGGATGGGGATGGGGGTTGTATTTATATAACCTGTACACCTGAGGAATGTTCCCAGTGCGGGGAAAGTCTAGGAAGTGTATGTAGAGCTTGGATGCACATAAAGGAAACTCTGGTGTGGGAAGAAGCTGAACGAAGAGCTGTAGGATGGAAGAATACTGGGAAGTGGTTTTCGTTACTTTAGGAGTAATGAAAGGGGGGAATGTTAGGGGAGATGTGGTCTGTCCCTCCCCCATCATTCCCGTGCAAAATTAGCCCTGTGTGTGCCAAAGAGGGGAGACATCCACACTCTTCCTTTGAGTGCTCCATGTTAAATACTAGCAAAAAAAAGCAAATAATTAACCGGCCCGTTTGCCGAACAAGGAGACTCCATTTTGTGTGACACTGAAAGCCCTCTTTTACTAGATTCAAAATGATCTCTAAATGCCACCTCTCCCATGCCCATCACCTTGCGCGGACAGCCCTGGCCCCCTCCAACTCCCTGCCATCTCCACACAAGCTCTATTCTCACGGAAGTCCAGCCATGTATTGTTGCAAATACACAGTATAATTTCTCTCCAGATGAGCTCACTGTCATTTGTGTGACCGGAACAGTCCCCAACCAGTGTGCCCATCTATCTCCACTAAACTGTCTGCTTCCCCTCGACCCCCGCCCCTGACAGGCCACAGCCCGAGCCCATGCCAGTCCACTCTTTCATATAGATACAAATCTGACCCTCTTGTAGTGACCAGATGGAACACCCACCAGAGCCCTAATCCTATGGGCCAATATATGCTCCCTAAACCTAAATGCATGCCCACCAGTGTCATGAGGCAGCAGTCAGATCACAAACCTACAGGGCTGGCACTAGGGACCGGGGGGCACTGTATTTTTAATGGACACCCGAATACAAGGGTTAGAATGTTTTATCTATTTGTTTTAGAGATTTGAAGCTCCCCAACATTCGTCTTATGTCATGAGGTCCAAATGTATTATATTAAACAGTCAGAGAATTTAGTGCGCCGGTTTGAACTGACCTTCGCCGCGGAGATGAGCCCAGCTGACCCACATGCCAATGGACTGACACTTGTGCAACAGCCAATCCAACACAATCACTCTGCGAGCATCCATACCGTATCAGTTCGTTCTTCCAGTTGTATTGTAGAAATTTGGTAGCTATAGCACACGTCATTAGTGACGTGTTTTTGTCTTATAACATGCTGCGCTTGTAACTGTTAGCAGGGCGCTCTCCGGGCAGCAAAGTTCTCTGTGTGCACAAATTACTTATATAAACGTTTTACTTGCAATCCATCTCCTAGTCAAATTCCCAATTGGGTGTGCCTATCATTTGGCCTATGGAATAAATGCGTGTCCAAGGTAGTAGCCATCAGTGTCCAGACTGCGGAGGCGGTGCAGGTGAAGGGGAACCTGAGGGTTCCTGACCCGTACACACCCACGTATCCATTGGCCCCTAACACTTGTGTACGAGCGCGATAGAAATAAAATATCAATCAAATATCAATCAATATAGGTACACCTTCCCTGTGGATCCATTGAGTAATAATGGAGTTTCCCGGAGTTGTCGTTTTTGACACAGATTTACGAAATAACTGAGTGGACACATGACCAAGTAGTGTCCTTTTCTGGGGGTGTCAGTTTCCCACAAGGTATACACTCTGGCGAGGCAGCAGTGATTTCAACAATTTCCACCTCTGCCATGGTCAGAGTAGGAGAAACTACAGTTATCTCCCTAACTGGAATAGCAACTGGAATAGCAACCAACACGTTGTCAACTCTGTTGTTGGCATCCCCCCCGTTATCTCACTGGCTACATGATGGCTTGTTTCTGGCAAATGTGATGAGCGTTGAAGATCAGAGTCACATTGCAGGGATGGTTGTGGTAATGTCAAGCATACTTGTTCCTATATACTTGAATCCAATGCAGGTTCCCCCGCATAATTGGCCAAAATAACATCCACAACCCTTACAAGTATTCACTTTAGATCCATCTGCTCCTTGGCCATTTCATTTTTGAGCATAGTTCAAACAATGCATCGACTGTTGATGAAATAGCATTCAGAGATGGGAGGAGCAAAGAGGTCTCATGGTACGGGAATCCAGAGGAAAATGATGAAGTGCGATCATCACCATCAGTGTCTATGGGGGCTAGTGGAGAAACACGTTGTACCAAGTCTGGACTTGCTGAACGGTTGCTGGCGATGATATTGTCAAAGTTGGTGGAAGTGTTATTGGCCGTCTCTGCGCTGCCCAGTGAATCTCTTTGAAGACCTAAACACAAGTTCAGCAAAGAATTATTATTGTCAATAATATGTGAAGAATTTGAAGGGCGGACAACAGTTACAATGTGTCTTTGTTGAGAGGAGGATGAAAGGCCAGGTGGTGGGATACCCTCCACAACCGAGCTCGCTGTGCCGAAGAATCCAGTTATCATTGGCTGAGCCACCAAGGGACCATCAGTTTTATCCTTTTTTGAAAGTTTTCCCAAATGCGTGGCATTACTCCTAAGCCCATACGACCGAGCTTTGGTCGACTTCATGGTAATTTAAATAATAATGCAATCAAATAAAAAAAAAGTACTCACAACGTTGACCCCTTTCTCCGCCTTGAGGCCTTAAGGCAATGAGGCCCTCTCTCCTAGCACTCCCCGATGTGCGCAATGATGCACGTCTGTTGTCTTATGAATGGGAAAGTAGACCAGTAGAGCACAGAGCCACAGCCAAGCCCAGAGCCGTGGCTAACAGAGCAAACAATCCTGATTAACCACGCTGACTCTGGTAATAGATGGTGAGGTTCAAAGCATAAGTCCAGGCAAGTAGCCCACACAGAGCAGGACCAGGTAATAAGGCACTCTCCTAGCACTCCCCGATCCCATACCAGTTTAAACAAGGGATTGGGTGGGTTGCAAAGCTGAAAGTCTTGCCGTTAATCTGGCTCTCCCCTACTGAAAACTACTACCTGGTAGCACAAGCACACTATTTATCATTCTGTTATGGGCAGGTTCATGAACGTCCCCATGTTCAAATAGAGGGCAGTAACAGCACCTGCGCTCATTAACACTGCAGTCATTTGTAGTATTCACACTGGTAAGGATGAATTAGGTGCAGTAGCATGCACATGTAAAGGCATGGAGGAAAATAGCTACTAATCAGGATCTAAAATGTTTGCTCTCCCCATTGATACTGGCGACTCCCAAGGCTGAGCTGCCCATCACTTCTGAGAGGCTGCATGTTAATACCGTACTAAAGCTAGGAATAGAAACCCTGTCTGATTTGTTCCAAAATTGTATGTTTATAGCATTGCAGACATGGAAGGCTGCTTGAGCAACCTCCGCTCTGGAAACGTTTCTTCATTACAGAATTAATAATGGTCTGTGGACAGTGATTCCACCCTTCCCCCGCCCAACCAACCACAATGGAAATCCTACATGACCACATCACAGCGCAAGGTGAGGGGACATTGGTCTCTTTTCTTAATGCTAAACTACCTGCTAAATCTGTTAATATCGCTAGGGCTAAGTGTAAATGGGAATGATCATTGGCTGACTATACTGCAGGATGTCTGGTGCTATAGATGATGCAAAGTTAAACACATTGAATGCAAGGTTTAAACCTGTTCAGTTTAATCAGACATATTATTCACCAGCTTGCCTTAGCAAAATATACTCTGACACACAAAGAATGTGTAATAGATGTCATGATGATTGTGCTGATGTCTTTCATTTGGCATAGACATGTGGTGAAGTTCAAAAGCTTTGGGTGGGAATTGTCCCTGAAATCCATAAAATCATAGATGAAACCTTGCCTCTAGACCCCTTGATTGGGTTACTTTACTTTACCAAATCTGTTCCCAAAACACGCCACAAAACATGTTGTAGCCCAAAAGTACACTGCCAAACTCTGGAAAAGCACATCAAAACCTACAGTCACAATGTGGTTTGGGGATGCATCATTTTGTGAAGACACTGAGGAGGATTATATGCAGATGGTGCTGCTATCAACTAAACCCACAGATATCTGGATTGTATACAGGAACTATCTACTTCAATCTCCCACACAGGAAAACAGCCTGGATCTAACGGTCCACTAACTCAGATCGCAAAACATATTTCTGTGCTATTTGTGGTTAAAATGAGCAGTATAATACAGCAAGAGTGGTACCAGGATAGCGAGAGCGACTGAAGAAGGCAGACAGGAGAATAAAGAAAGCAAATAATTATTTTCATTTTATTTTGATTTGCATAAAAAACATCATTGAGCATTTTAATCAATTTTTTAGAAAAGAGAGAGCGTCCTACTAATCATGCATTCATAACATTCATTCAAACTAATTGAATCTCTAAAACATGTAAATATTTTAAGATATTAGGAGAATTCCAATTTCATTTCCATTATGACTATTGGTGCACATAAGTATGGATCTTCTTTACGAAACGGCCTTCCCAGTTGGTAAATAGGTTCGACTTGACAAATAATGTGAGTCTTCATCAGGATTGGATGAACATTAACAAAATTCTAAAAACAAACAAACATACAATTAAAATGTTGTTTAAAATATAGACTGCTGTCAACCGTCTATCAGTTTACCTCGCCGAAAATATGAAACAAACGCTGGGGGGCAGAACAAATCTGTCTCTATGCCCAGAGGAATGATTTCCTTTATCAAGACCTTTACACATAGTCAGGGTCTAAGCTTGTAGAATTTTGCCTAATGCAGCAAATTAAAAAAGGAAACTACAACCTTCCATATAAGCATAGTTTCATCTACCCATATAAGCCCTAATCTCATTAGGGCTCAATGGTTCATAGGGAATTGAACAAATTGCTCCAATTCCCTTATCATAAGCACATCTGTGCTATAGTGCCCTCTATATTCTCGCCCCCCGCCCACACTATGTCGTGCTTCTGAACAAATTATTCCTTTAGAGTCATACCTGCAAACCCAATTAGGTTTGCCTAATGGCTTGTCTTCCAGTAGCCTTTGGTGTATGTCTATGGTACTTGATCTCTCCAAAGAGACTAATCTTCAATCCACAGACTTATCGTCTAACCAATTAGATCCCATAAGTATCAGTTGAAATGGGTTTCTGAGAGAAATAAAGAAAAGCAAATAACATATGGGCACCCACTTTATATTTCGGTACTTCAAATGCTGGCCTCTTATTCAGGAGTCACAACTTAGACCGAAAATGGGGCAACAGGGAAGTCTCACCTGCTGTGAAAAGATTTTTTCACACTGGACCGCTTCCTGTATGTTGAACTGCCGGGCGTGGTATTGTTTACACAACGCAGACAGAAATGAACAAAAATCATTCTTCCCAAATGGGAGCGTGAATTCGCTCATAGATAGTCATAATGGAATTTGAAATTGGAATCCTCTTAATATCTTAAAATATTTACATGTTTTAGAGATTCAATTAGTTTGAATGATTGTTATGATTGCATGATTAGTAGGACGCTCTCTCTCTTTTTTTTAAAAATTAATTAAAATGCTCAATGATGTTTTTTATGCAAATCAAAATAAAATGAAAATAATGATTTGATTTCTATATTCTCCTGTCTGCCTTCTTCAGTTGATCTCGCTATCCTGGTACCACTCTTGCTGTATTATATGTCTCTACCTCAAGGTGCCAGAGATTGTTGAGGTCCCCACCTTGGGTTTGTTTTTTAAAATGAGCAGTATATCATGTATTCTGTTGCAAGTTTTCATTTTTCTGTTTTTAATCAAAAAATGATAAACTTTAAAAAGCAAATTGTACCCAAAGTGTCTTCACAGACATAGTGAACATTAAACTGTGATATGAAGACATCGGCACCATAGTCTAATGAAGATCTGCTTGGTAATGTGCGCTCTATGAAGGCCATAACCTTTTATTATGGTTTGGGAAAAAAGAGCAAGTTTAAATGTCTCATTTCTATTCCCATAGAAAAGGATGTGAATGTAAATCCCATGATATGATATATGATATGATATGATAGGTTATTTATAACGTGCTTAATACCCAGAGGTTTCTAAGCGTCGACCCGGGGATCGAACATGTATCACTCTGTGTCGTCTTGCTTCCAAGGCGAGCACGTTGCCTCTGCACCTCTTATTCTTGAAACTGCACTGTGGGACTCTATTTGTGAGTTGAAATGGGAGGGACACTGAACCTATAATATGTCTTCCCTAATCAAACCCTGCAGAATTATGATGCAATTTATTGTACACTTAGTTCAAATGCACATTCATAATAACCCACAGAATGATACGTATCTTGAAAATGTGAGACATGCAACAGTTCCGATTTCATAAATTGCTTGTGTTAAGCAAAGCGATTTGATTCATTGGTAAATGTAACTTTATGTGTAAATTGGAGATGGCTGACAAGTGGCAGAATTATGACTACAATGTCTATTGCTATTCAGAATTAAGCCTTTATAGATTTGATTATATCAATGGTTGTTTGTATATGGGTAACAGTGACATTCAAGAAGTCTTTTGTGTAGACAAGCTGCCTGTGAGTATGTGGGCGAAGTCATCACAAAATTATCGGCGGTGGTCCCCAGGTGGTGGCCTGGGGACCACCGCTGATTCGTTTGTTTAAATAATTATTAATTTTGATCAAACCACCTGTTTATTGCCAAGAATTGTGGCGTCAGCCTGTATGTTAGGGGCCATTATATCAGGGGTGCACACTTAATGAAAGAGCCATGCATTAATAACAATATATCTTACACCGATTAAGAGGAAATTGATCCATAAAAATGACATGCACTACCTGTAGCCAGCATATTCTCTTTCTCTCATTCTCTTTGTCTTTCTCTCCCTCCTACTCTTCCTCGCCCTCGCTCCATCTTTCCATCTTTCTATCTTTCCCTCTCTCTCATTGTCAGGTGCTCTTTGCCAGAACAACCACAGTTGTTGCTGACAGCAGTCTGACCAAAGAAAGAAAACATATATATTGAAGGGAGGAGGAGGGTTGCCACGTTATGGTTAAAACTTGAATGAGAGCGACATAGGGACTGCCCACTTTTGCTGCTTGCGCATTTGCGACCAGCCTTCTTTGCCGAACAGCCGCTTGTCTTTTTTCGGCGTGCACGCAGTCACTGGACCAGGTTTTATACAATGCTCGCATTACCATTAAAGTGTTTGTAACCATGAACCATAAAATACTCATTCGGACATTCTCTGGTTTTGGATGGGAGGATAAAGTCAGTAAAACATCTGTAACATCATTGGGTTCGAAGCCTTGCAGAAAACTATAGAGGAGGGGCTGGGTCTCAGTTAAAGGATGCCTGTGTGTAATTGGCTCTGTTAATGCCCAGCCCCCTATGCACAGATATCCTTAGAGAATTATATTGATAGGATATTATGATTAAGAGAAAATAAGGAGGAACTCTAACACAGGGCAGACAGCGGTGGACAAAGTATGGAGCCATAAAGAAAGACTGAACTGTAGACCTATTTTTTCTCCATCTGGACTCTTAACAGGCATACGTTGTGTTGTCTATTATCACCATGAAGGCATGGGATGAAAAGTTATATTGTTTTAAATATATTAGGCAGTCTACAATACATTTTCAATATATAACAATCCATACACATTGTGTTTGGTGTACTAACTAAAAAAATAATAGATGCTATGTCTTTTGACTTTGTTTTCCCATATTTTATTGAATTCACGTTTGTGTCAATGGTAGTCTAGTTTATTACTTTGTGAATTAATGTACTTCACTTTGACGGTAGTTTTATGTTTCAGCGTTATTAGCTAAGCACTGAGTTTTTTTGGGCTGACGTGCCACTGAAATGTTAGAACCTTTTCTTATAAGAATTTTGTAATTAGTCTCAGTGATTACAAGACGACTATATTAAACACGTTTTTATACCATGTGAGATATGCATGTTAGTTTGTTAGTTCAGGTAAAGATATACCCTAGGCGCACTTTCACTGTCACACCTTTAAGTACCCCAACCTGAAATGCATACCCAGTTCAACATATGGGGCTAGGGTGGTACCAGCCATCTGCAGCCAAAACTTAGATATGCAGCAAGGGGCGGACTTTGCGGCAGACATGCTCTGCGACTTACTTGCCCAAAGCTAAGTGTTACTCCTGGTATAACTAAGACCTCGTCACCCTAAAATACAAGTGCAGGATGGCCAAGAGGAAATGGCATGCTTCATGTTCATCCTCTGACAAACTAGCCTGCGGCCTGCTACAAAGACAATGCCGGCTCTCCAGTCCTCACCAAGAAGAGAGCTCATATCCAAACCTGCATCTCTGCGGCATCTAACAACTAGGCTGAACTCTTTAAAATCTGCAGGGATCTGGACAATCCCGCCGCAGTCTCTACCTCTCCTGTCCCCACCCAGACCATCTGCACGGCACTGGCTTCTCACTTCATTTAAAAACTCTCCTCCTATCGCCTCCCTCCTTCATTTCCCTGCTCTTCCCCTGGCCCTTCTGCAGCCACCCCCACCCTCCCACCTTCTCTGCCTTTCCCCTTTTCTCTGCAGACAAGGTTTCTAGACAAGTCCGATCTATGAAAGTCTCGTCAAAACAGGTTCACCCCTGTTCCTCCAAAACCATCAAGGACCACAACGACTCCTTGGCTCCTGCCCTGGCTGATTTCTGCAATCACTCCTTCGCCACTGGAGTCTTCCCATCCCCCTTGAAGCATTTCCTTGTGCACCCTATTCTTAAGAAACCCTCTGCCAACCCCTCCTGCCCGGCTAACTATCACCAAATCTCCATCACTCCCTTTCTGGGCAAGCTCCTGCAGAAAATGGCTATCTCCCAGCTTAATCTCCACACTGAATCTGTTGGTTGTCTCCATGACCATCAGTCTGGCTTCAGAGCTGCCAGAAGCACGGAAACTGCTCTCCTAAACATCTGTGAAGACCTGCTCTCCAACCTCGACTCTAACACCCCATGCGTCCTCATCTTGCTCGATCTCTCTTCTGCCTTTGACACTGTCAAACAGGCCATCCTGCTCAACCGTCTCCATGATAACCTGGGTATCACTGGTCAGGCTCTGGCGTGGCTTTCCTCTCCGAACGACCCTCCCAGGTCCAACTTGGGTCCTTCTTTTCCGATATCTTTTTCTCTACCTGTGTCCCCCAGGGATCTAACCTCTCTCCTGGCTGTTCAACCAATAACGGGCACTCCTTGCCCTCCGCATCGCTGCTCTCTGCCCCAATTTTCAGTGCCCCAATTTTCAGTGCTATGCGGATGATACCCAGCTCATTTGCAGGCTACCCTCGGCCTCCTCCTCTCCTTCCCTCATCTCTGACTGTCTGTCTGCTATCCAGGAGTGGTGTGCTACCAATGACCTCTGCCTTAATGCCAGTAAGTCTGAGATTCTACTCATCGGCACACCCACTCCCTCCTTCCCTGCAGCTCTCTGGCCTGCCTCTCTTGGCCCTCTTCCTGCTCCCACCTGCAAGGCTAAAGACCTTGGAGTCATCTTCGACTACCATCGGCACCTCCTCATCGGCACCTCCTCAGAGGTATTCTTCTTTCCTCTCCTTCCCGAGAAGCTCACTGTCTCCGGAGCCCTGGTTCTCTCTAGGCTGGACTATTGTAACAGCCTCTATCTAAATCTGCCTGTCTCTACTCTCCGCCCTCTGCAACTTATCCAGGACAGGACTGCGAGACTTGTCCGTGGCCTCAAGCCCAGGGATCGTATCTCTCCAGGACTGAAATCTCTGCACTGGTTCACAGTGGCTGCGAGGATTAAGTTCAAAACCCTCTGCATTGTCCACAAGGCCTTCTGGGGCTTTGGCCGCAATACCTTCAACTCTCTCTTCCTAAATATTTTCCGTCTCGAGCTCTTCGCTCATCCTCCTCCAACTCCCTTAGGGTCAGTCGCTTCTCCAAGCAACGAGTTGGTGGTAGATCTCTCTCTTCAGCAGGGGCCTCCCTCTAGAACAGCCTTCCTGCCTCCCTGAAACCTGAGGAAAACCATCTCCAGTTCTGGTTCCGGAAGCACCTCAAAACCTTCCTCTTTGCTTCTGATTTCTCTCCTCCTCTCCCCTGCCGAATACCTGGCTGAAACTGCACTGGTTATCTGGCCACCCTTTCTGATCTCGGGCCCAGGCACTGCCAGTTGCTCACCTGCACTGCCTCCCTAGCAACCCCTGCACCTGGGGACTGTTTCTGTATCCCTACAGTCCCCCTACCTGCACTTATGCCTGCACTTACCTTGCACTTGCCACCAGCTGGCCATTTTATTTATTCTTATTTATTATACTATCTCATGTACTACACTTTCCCCTCTCCCTTCCCCCTTGCACTTTTCCCGTTCCCCCTTCCCATGCATGTGCGTGATCTGAATGACTCCTGGCCTAGTAAGATCGTTATCTGTCTTCCCTTTTTTCCCCCTCCCTTGCCTCGTCACGCCTTGAAACATTTGTTTATAGGCGCGTTATAAATGCCATATCATATCATATCATACTATACTATGCACAGGTATCTTTTGTGAATTAAGGCGCTTGCCTTTAGATCATGATGATGCGAGTATGGAAATAAAGAATCTGAGCCTTGAGTCGAATGCGCTGTTACTTGGGGGGTGGGAGGAAGCAGTCCTCATATCAAAAACTCCCATTGGATTACAGCAACAACTCGATTGCCTGTGATCATGTTGCATTGGGAAAACAAAATGTACAGTATTTAGTCGTCCAAAAGGGCGTGGTGATCCAGTCGTCCATATGGGAGCTGCACTCATTCAATAGGTCCCATATGATGACTATCCTGCAGGGACAGGTGTCGGGGCTTTTAACCTTTTCAAATGAAAGAGCCCGAGCATCACGGGTGCCCAGCAACTGCTCCCACGTTGCCAGTCAGCAGTCTTATAATATGGCAACAGAATACTTTCTATATTATTTTCATTCTGGGGCTTTAAAGGTGTGCTTTGTGGCGCTCGCTTTACAAGCTTAATTTCCTGGAGCCATTCAGGCCCTCACTTGTAAGTGACGACCTGAAGGTCTCCAGCAAGGGAGGTTTATTTATTTATTTCCTATATTACTGCAAATGTGCTTTACTGAATGCATTTTATTATTAGAATAAATGGAGAAAAATACTGGTTGCAAATTATCTTTATATGACCAAAAATAAATGTGGACAAATACAGAAAAAAAGGCCCAAAAATAAATATGGATAAAAAGAGACGGAAATAGCAGAAAATAAAATATCATAAAACCGGGAGCCTTAATTATAATGTAACCACATTGGTGCTCGAGACGGTTTTTTGCTCTAAGCAAGGGGGCCACCAACCATCTAGCTGAAATGGACCCCTGCACCTCTTCAGCTGGGCCTGCTATCTTGGCATATATTTTTCGTAAACAGGGTAGAGAAAGGGTCAGAAAAAGAAAACCGATTTAGCATTATGCAAAAGCTGTAGCAGTATTATACATGTATGGGGCAGAGTTTGGGGGCATTAAAATCTGTCCAGCATGAGGATTATTGAGCATACATTCTTTAAACAGTAGTTAAAACGACACACCCGACTCCACATACCCTCCAGATAAGAATTGGGCTAGAATAGATAAATCAGAAAGCTTACTTTAAGCCTCTTTTCTATTGGCTAAAACTATGGAGCTCCCCACATCTAAGTAAATATATAGAAACCCTGTATTAGGCACCTATTCAACAGAATTGTGTTCAAGGCACCACAAGGCAAAGTGGGGAGGGAACAAGGGGATTGGATAACATTGGCAAAACAGTAAATATACAATTGTGGTCCTACTAGGCCTTGTGGCATTCGGACGTGCAAGTGCAGTGAAGAGAAGCGCGGGAGATAGGGATGGGTGGTGGGCAAGGGATGGACAAGTGCTGGTGGAGGCCCGGGAGGAAAGTTCAAGGACTGGACAAGTGATGATGGGAGACTTGGAGGGCAGTACCAAGGGGAGCCATGGGGAGACCTAAGGCTAAATTCCTGGGCGGGGGAATCCCAGGGGTGGAATCCCCGGCACTGGCAGGGGTCCGCCTGGGGGCTGTTCAGTAGGGGGGTGGTGCTGGTATCGACCATGTAGAGGCCTGGTATCCTGTGAGATTCATGAGGATCAGGTCGCAGATCTCGGCGGCAGTGGGGTGATTAGCAAGGAAGGGGAAGAGTGAAAGAGGTAGAGAAAAGCAATGTTTTGAGAAGTTTCCGGAACTTAAGGCGGTCAGGCTCAAATTTGAGAGAAGAAGGGAGGCTGTTCCAAAGGGAGGCACCAGCCGAAGAGAGACCTGCTCCCCACTCTCTGCTTGGAGAAGCGTTTGAAAATCAAAGAGTTGGAGTTAGATGAGCAAAGGGCTCTATCAGGTGAATATTTAGGGAGGGAAAGTTGAAGATAGCATGGTCCCAGGCCCCAGAAAGCCTTGTGGATGATGCATAGGGTTTTGAATTTGATCCTCGCAGTCACCGGGAGACAGTGGAGCGATTTTAGGGCTGGAGAGATACAGTCCCTGTGCTTGAGGCAAAGGATTAGTCTTGCAGCCCAATTCTGGATTAGCCAAAGGGGGTGTAGGGAGGAAAGGGGGTGATTGCGGAAGAGACTGTTGCAGTAGTCCAGCCTAGGGAGGACCAGAGGTCTGGAGACATTGAGCTTCTGGGGGAAGGTGAGGAAAGGGAGAATGCCTCTGAGGAGGTGAAGCTGGAAGTGGGCCTTCTTGGCAAGGTCCAAGATATGGAGTGGTCAAGGATAGAGCAGAGTTGAAGATGACCCCAAGGTTTTTGGCCACATAGGATGGTGAGGGTAGAGGGCCCACGGAGGGTGGCCAGACAGTAGGAGGAATACAGGGCACAGGTGTCCCAATGAGAAGTATCTCAATTTTACTGGCTTTAAGACAGTGATCGTTAGCTGCACACCATGGTTGGATGGCGGTCACGCAATCAGGGATGAGATAGGAGGAAGAGGAGGAAGTAGAGGGAAGTTTGTAGGAAAGCTAAATGTCATCAGCATAACACTGGAAACAAGGAGAGAGGGAGGAGATCAGGTGAGCAAGAGGGGCGAGATAGAAATTGAAGAGCCACAGTGATAGGATAGTGCCCGTGGGGACACCGGAGGTAGAGGAGAAAGGGAGCTGTTGCAACTGGGAAGGGTGATTAGTGAGAAAAGAGGTTATCCAATCCAGTGCCAGTCCGTGATGCTGAGGGTATCACAGAGTTGTTTTATGAAGATAGACTGGTTGACCGTGAGAAAGGCAGAGGAGAGATCGGGGAGAATGAGAACAGCAGGAGAGTTGGAGTTAAGATTTGCAAGCATGTTTTCGCAGGTATTCAGGAGAGCAGTTTTCGTGCCTCTAGATGTCTGGAATCCAGATTGATGGTCATGGAGGCACCCAACAAGTTCAGTGCGGAGGGTCAGTTGGGGGAGGACCAGCTTCTCCAAGAGTTTACCCAGGAAGGAGGTAGTGGAGCTAGGGTGGTAGTTATCCAGGCAGGACGGTTCAGCAGATGGCTTTTTTAAGAGAGGGTGACCAAGGGAGTGCTTGAAGGATAGAAGGAAAGAGCCAGTGGCAAAGGAGTGGTTATGGGAGTCAACAAGAGATGGGCAAGAGAGGAAATGTTGTCCTTAATGGTTCTAGAAGAGCAGGGGAGCACTTGTTTGGAGGAGACCTTTATAGAGCGGAAAACTTTAGAGACCTCATCCGGTGCTATGGACAGGAAGAAGGAGTGCGCAGGAGGTGCACGTAGTGGAGCCAAGCAGTGGCAGCTGCTTATTTAGGGTGGGGGGCACTGCCCCCTCTATGGCCCCCCAGGGAGTGCAGAGAAAGCATGTGTTTACTTTTGTCTGTGTGCATTCATTGACAGGCAGTGCAGCGTTGTGGTTTATGAAGTAAATAAATAAATATCTTGCATGCATCTGTTACCATCTGGCTGGCTGGGCCTCACAGCCTGACACAGAGGGCGGGCGCATCCTATTTTACAAAGTTTTCCCTATAGTATTTACAGCACGAGTGCGTAGGCTCATGCTGTTCACGGAGTCCATTTGTGAGTAGGGGCTGTCGCCCCATCAGTATATAATTTCTGCACAAACAGTGCTGTGTCCATGTCAGAAAGTAGTAGCATAGTAACAGTATTTCCATTGGCTGTTCCTCAGCCAATGAAACAAGTGATAATGAGTGTGTGGGTGGGGTGATGTGTGCACACGCGCCATCTCACCTTTCTCAGTTTGTGTTTGTTTCTGGGTAGCTCAGGCTGCAGTAGTCAGAGAGTAGAGTCTGAGTAAGGGCGTGGTCGGCCAGGCCTAGGTGGGCTGCTGCGTGAGCCAGATAACAGCCAGCCACTGTCTGTGCGTATGGACCACCAGACTGTGACTCCGTCCGAATGGTGTTGGTCGGTAAGTACTACAGTAGACTAACTGTGTATGTAAGGAGAGAGACAGACGTGCAGCTTCCATGGTTTGATCCCGCTTCACGACGCACCTGGCCATGTCTGGTTTTGACCCTGAGACCCACATGAACAGATCACAGCAACAAACGCTGCTGTATTGTGGTAGACTAGGGTGTTATGGATGCCACACCTGAAGCACTTGTTGCGTCCTGTGGGACTGGGATCACCAAGGCTTCTGAGATCTGCATGTCCTTCGCCTTTCATTCATATATCGAAAGTTTAGTTTCCTTGCCTGTAACTTCGAGATCTTGAAAAAATGCACATGTCTTTTTTGTCGTCTGGAATCTTGACTTTGCGCATGCACACTGCTAATGCACCAGTCCCTCAGTGGTGTATCGGACTGTCATATTGTCTTTGTAGGTAAGGTATCTTGCCAGTCGGAGTGCTGAATATCCAGGCATGTGTTTTGTAACAACTGTTAATCTCCATAATGCTGCTACTCGAAAGTTCCTTAAGTGTCACGGACATCATGACTTGGTGGATATGCAGTGCCTCCAGCAATATCACCACCCAACACTAATGGCCACCCAGTTTTAACACATGCACAATGCTATTTGAGCAGTTTTTATTGGCACTGTTTCTGGGCAGCGAAGCAAGGCAGAAGACACTAGCCAAGCCTCCTCAAGCAGTGGATGCCAGATGGGGTAACGCAAGGCAGTGGGGCTCGGCTGATGCAGGACCACTGAATTAGTGTGGGATCATGTAGTTGAGGTAGTGCAAGGCAGCTAGTCTACTGCAGCGCAATGTAGTCGATGATGTGTAGAGTGGCTGAGGCTGTGTGAAACAGTATAGTCCAGATAAACCAGCCAGGTGAGGTAGAGCAGGACAGTATACATCAGAGAAGGCAATGGAGAGCAGAACAGATGAGGCAGTGCAGGGTGGTGTGGAGCTGAACGTTTTCAATGTGCTTGTTTTTTTAGTGAATTTTCCCATCTAAATTCTTAACCGTGCCATATGTTGAGAACCAGTTTACGTGGCATAATAGAAAAATTATGGCACGAGTAAACGTGAAGTATTTAGGGACTGGACAGACGAGTGCCAGGTAGACAGGAAGTGTGAGAATTCTGCAAAGAGTGTTTTTTATCAACAGCAGAAAAAAGGTTTTGCCACCTCCATGAAAACAAGTTCCAAATAATTCCTTGCATCTGGTGTAGAAGGATACTTTAGTTGGAAGATGTCTACTCCAGCTCAGGATGTTGTAGGGATGGCATTTAATCAAAATGCAAGGGCTAGCGAAGTGACATCACACGACCCTTTACCTCAGATGACATCACAGGAAGTGACGTAATTTGACCCTACCCCGAAGTGACATCACCGGAAGTGATGGAACACAACCTTTCACCCCTTGACAAAATAGGAAGTGGCACAACATAGCATTGTTCCTAACTACACTACGAAAAATATGGTTACGATATCACTGTAATGTGATGTACATTTCATACAAGAATGGATCACCATATGTATTGTCAATATAATTGTGTATAGGCCCATGCTAACAAATTATTGTGAATGGAGGCAGACGTCCAAGGCCAAATGATAATTATGTGTTATTATATAGCACGTACCCTTAAGCGTTTTATATAGAACAAATATACATACAATATCACCCAACCTGTGTTGGTACTCATTTATCAAACTCAGAAGGATGAAATGCTGAGTTGGCCACCGGAATTCGAACCTGCCACCTGCAGATCACACACACATCTCAGCAGCGAGTGCTCAACTCACTGAGCTATCTTACTAGCTATAGCTATCTTACCGGCTTTAGTAAAATGAGCAATTAAATGTCTGAATGTTCTCAAAGTCAGAAAGCAAATTACACGCTGTAGTGGATACCACTAAACTGGTAAATGAGATTTAACAGCAGGTCAGTTCATCTGCAGGTCTGGTGCAAAGTTGGCCACATGTCAAGCCTGCGTGGATCTACTTTTCAGGCTTCAGAGGTTGGAAAAATACATATCATTGGGAGGGTTCATAACTGTGTATTAAAGAATTTAGAATAGTGCAGGGAAAGCAGCGCATTCACACAGCATCCCGTACTCTGGGCACTCGTTACCTCATACATGCAAACAAGCATACTAAACATCATCGCATGGAGATAGGAAAGATAGGCACATTACAACAAAGCATTATTGTGGCACAATGAAATCAAGGGCCATTTTGCTATGGTTAAACATTTCTACACTGTACACAAGCTTTTAAGCACAAGGATTTTGTCAATTGACCGAGGATACTGAGATGGAATGTCTTGTGATTATTGCAACAGAGAAAACATCAGAAAAAAACATGCTATGACTGCAACCTGCAAAAAGAATAATACATAGGCCGAAATGGATGTTTATTCTACTCTAAATACTTTTTGGAAGTTTTTGTCAGCATTGTGAATTTGAGGTGTTTAAGAACAGACTAACTCAGTGACTCAACCTCTGTAGTGTGCCTGAAATAAATCTTTAACGATTCTAGCAATTATTGTACAGAATTTCAGAAAGATAAATTATTTCTTATTCCTATTCTTTCTTATTTAGGGTCACTGCTCAAATTGTTACACTTGTGGAACCCCCTGGTTTTTTAAAGAGGCCTCAACAAGAAAGCCAGCCACACCAGAAACAAAGAGCCACATGGCACTGGCCACAGCCCAGGAGCTTCCATTATATAAAAAAGATAATTTTTTCGTTCTTTTTTAGGGGTAGCAAGGGAGACCACAGGGATAGCAAGTTTGACCTAAGGGGTCGCAGGCGCGACCCCTGGTGAACCCCAAATGACGTGCCTGCGAGGTTGCCATGCATTCTGGTTCAGTTGGTTTAGTGACATGTCTCCTCTGGAGCAGTGGGATCAGGGAGATGTTTCAGACAGATATTTTCCGCTGGTGCCGACGGTGCAGTGAGCTGTCCCAATGTGCCGCTATGGTTCACGAACCTGTGTTTGTGGCTCCAAAGGGCGCCCTGCGGTTATTCTTCGCTTCTTTGCAGCTCAGCCAGGAGAGATACGAAGTGGGCACGGCTTTAGGTGAAGAGAACCCAGGACTGCTGGCCTTTCATCACAGCTGATACAATTAATTTCCTTCTATGACAGGGTGCCTTGGCTTGCTTGCCTCGATTCAAATAAGAAAAGCACATGCCTGACATTTAATTGAACTGATGTTTAAATCATGACTGGCAATGTATATGGAAATGAGTGACATGCCTGCTTTTAAAATATTCAGTCCAGTTGAGAGTTTGAGAGGCTAGGGGAGGCTTGGTTGGTTCTTTTTCAAAGCATCAAACATGGCACTCATCTTCGTTAAGGGTAAGTGCTTATCTCTTGATATGCTGGGTGCCATTTATTTCTTTTGTCCCCCTCGTCTCACTTTAAAAAAAAATATATATAAATTCTTAAAAATTAAAGTTTATATACCTTTCATTCTCGCATCTACCCCAATAACAAAATGTATTTTGCTAGGAAGGCTTATACCATATCAGTGCTTTGAGAGAACTGCTGCAGCTTAGTGCTTAAAATTATTTGCCAGCGAACCATCAGGGGCAAAATAATGTTTCTTATACTAATTAGACGTAGTAGTTTAGCAGTAAAAGTGCTGGTAAAATAACTCTGCAAGTTCAGCACTTTCCTCAGAATTCAATGTGCAACCTGTAGTTATAGGTTCCAATTCCGACGGGGCCAACTTAGCCTTTTATCCACCAAAAATCCCTAAGTATTGTACATTAAATTTGGCGATAATCATACATGTTACTAGGGCGTTCATTTATTTATTTAGAAGTGGGAGGAATGTAGCTTGCCATGATGTATAAAAACACCATGTTATCATAATAGCACAAAATTGCATAGCATAATGTAAGACCGCAGGCATGCTCGCAGTGCCCAGGAAGGGGAGCTAGTGCCCTGTTTCTCACACCATCACACTTGCACACATAAGAAGAATAATGTACCATCATTAGGACCTAAAACCTAGTCCTTTTTAGGTCATGTTTCTGTGGTTTTGGGCAGTAAAATTACACAGTTTGAAAGATTTTTGGATTGGATGTGGGCCTTCTTCTTAGAGTAGATAGAGAAGAGATAATGGTCCTCATTACGAGCATGGCGGTAGCCGTGCCTGTATGGCAGGCACATCTACCACCATGCTTGCTACCGGCCCCGCCACCCGCGATTGGGCAAAAACCGGCACATTACGAGATGATTGGGCCGGCAATTGCCCATTCGCGGGTGGCGGTATTGCCGGACCCCCGATCGGGGGAGCATGGTTGCACCGGCACCGTTGATAACGGTGCCGGTGCAATCACGAGTTCTGCTCGCGGGTGCCGCACAGCCTGCCAGGTAAGACCTGGCGGGTTGTCAGGAACCCGCAAGCAGATCTCGTAATGTGGCGGGACGGTATGAACGGTGCCGGTGCCTTACCAGCACCGTTCCTACTGTCACTGCCACAATTATAATGAGGTCCACTGACTTTGGAGAAGGCGGCTGGAAAGTTTGTCAGAGATTAAACCTAAGGTCAGCCACTTCCGTTCAGAAACTCTGTACTTACGTTTCAGAGATGTGAAATCAGTGTCATACCAGTGGTTACTCTTTGTGGAAGGTTTTAGATGAATGACAGGGGCAAGGATATTGAGGGTGTTAGAGATGAAGAGGTGCAGGTTAGTAAGGACAGAGTCAGAGGGAGAGTCAGGAGCAGAGGTGGGGGGTTGAAGGTGAAAGCAAAAGCAGCAATTGACACTCACGTCATCGGTCGAATGATGGCGAAGGAGGCTGGCAGTGCTGGCAGAGGCTCAGACAGAGGGTCAAGCGGCCCCAATCAGGAGGAGAGGAGAGAGTGATCAGATCAGGAGAGCGGGTTAGAGATGGGGATATCGCCAGGGATGAGGGGCTCCAGTGTGTGTCCTGCTGAGTGGGTTGGTCCAGAAGGAAGGATAGCGAGAGAGAGGGAGTCACAGAGGACACAGCACTGTGAGGTGGCAGATTCAAGGAAGACAAGGTGGATATTGAAGTCACCAAGGAGGAGGAGTTTGGAAGAAGAGGTTGCGAGGAAGGATGGAAGGTGGTCACATTCAGAGAGAAATAGGGCCAATGGGCCTGTAAATGGAGGCGAAACCCCATGCCTACCGATAAGACATTTGAAAGAAGAGTAGGATTGATTAAGTATGTTTAATTATGATAGAAGCAGGGAGCCACTCAGGGAAAACCAGGGCCACTTTGCCTCTGGACCTGTTGTGTCTAGATTCTGAGAGGATTTTTTAGCCGTCAGGAAGGAGAGTGTCAAGAGCAGTGACAGAGCTGGCATTGAACCACGTCTTGTTAAGGGGCGAGGAGGTCAAAATCAAAGTCTACAAGAAGGAGACAGATGTTAGAGGACTGTTTGACAGCAGAACGAGCATTCAGAGTAGCTAAGTGAAACTGATTACCACCTTTGAACGTTTTCCAAAGGCGGAAACAGAGGTGTGATACTCCTGTCGGTGGTGGTGGAGAGGTTAGAGGAGAGGAGGAAGGGGGTAGCAGGAGAAGAGAGGAATTTAAGGAGAGAGGGCAGGTACCAGTCAAGGAGAAGAGGCGGTTAAGAACCTTGGGCCATGATAGTGCCATTGTGGTAGATGTTAATGATGCACCTAGAGGATGAGAATTATGCAAATAGTACTTCCCATGTAGTGCCACCATTAATGGGTGAAGAGGAAAAAGGGAAGAAGGTGGAAACCCGGTGGGGAGTACACAGGTCAAAGGAAGGGACAGAGAAGAGAATGTCAGTGATAGTCTCACTGGAAGTATCATTGGCATAGGTGTAAGCGATAGGTAGGCCTGGCTTAGAGCCCAGGAGAGCTTTTTTAAGTTTTTCTCTTCCAGACTTTGTGAGAGAGATAGGATAGGTGATAGAGTAGCAGTTAGAATAGATAGGAGAGTTAGAGAGAGCCATGTGGTGGGGTGGTGTGGGAGGGATAGAGCCAGACAGATGAGCTGTACAGTGCACAAATAAACTCACCAAGCAGGCACAGATGAAGGAGGAGCTTTAAAGAAGATATGCACAGGGTAGCAGAGATTTCTAAACAACCCAGACTGAGTGTGTGCAGCGTGAAGCAGAACACATACACTGCATGAGTTCAAAAGCACACCTTTATTCGATTTTAAGGAAAAGCACCAAAATGCCGCAGAAAACATACATTGGGCAGGTTCACAGGCACACATATATCTGATTTTAAGGAAAAGTCCTAAAATGCAGCAGAAACATAGACTGCACAGGTTTAAAGGCACACCTGGTTTCGATTTTAAGGAAAAGCACAAAAATGCAGCAGAAACATACACTGTTCAGGTTCAAAGGCACATCAAGATTTGGTTTACAGTGGGTGCAAAGACTACAGAGGTGAAAGAGAGATCTGACGTTGGTGCCAGAAGGCAGGAAGAAGTGCCATAATAATTAACACCAAGATTTAAATGTAGGAAGACATGTACAGTGATCAATCATGGGTAGTTGATAGAGTTCAATTACACAGACTATAGTGAAAAGGTGCAACAGTACTTTCCTGCACATGGGTGGTGTCGAAGTGGTGGTGTCGAAGTGCTGGAATGCTGGCAAAGACAGAGAACCAGTTGCGCTTGATATCAGTGACAGGAGGCCCATTGGAGAAAGTGGGAGGACTGCAGCCAACGGTGGATGCAACAACTGAGCAGGGTGAATGAGGAAGTGCACTTACCCGGCTATGGGAGTGTAAGTAGTGCAGGCAGAAGTCAGGAATGAAGAATGGAAGCACCCTCAGTGACCCTTCCAGAACCAGACAGGGCTAAACAGGGAGAGATCCTGACCCTTTTAGGTGAAGTAGACATACCCAGCCAATCAGGGCCGGGGATCAGCTGATTTTAAAGGCTGAGCGGGGCAGCCATGATTAAAGGCCCTCACAGTCTTCATAGGTGCAGGCACACAATGGAGGCAATGCGGCCAGGCCAGGAAGAAGATGCCACCAAAGTGAAAAAATCAAACAGACCCAGCAGATGTTAAATGCACCTTATATAAGTCAGCCCTATTGAGGGTGCCGGTGATCGTCTGCCAGCTCCAGGCTCTTCGAGGAGAAGTATAAATGCCCAGCCAAACAGGCGGGTGGGTATCACAAGGCCGGGGATCAGCTGATTTTGATTGCCGAATGGGACGGCCATTGTAGTCTTCCTAAGTACAGGCACACAATGGAGCGCAATGCAGCCAGGCGAAGAAGAAGATACTGCCAAGGTGAAAAAATCAAAAAGACCCAGCAGATGTAAAATGCACCTTATATACGTCAGCCCTTTAGGGAGCCGGCTACCACCTGCCAGCTCTGGGGTCTACAAGGAGAAGTAGAAATGCCCAGCTAAGCAGGCGGGCGGGTGTCACAGGGCCCAGGGTTTCACCTGATTTTAATGGCCGACTGCGGAGGCCATTATGGAAGGCCCTTGCTGTCTTTCTTGGTGCAGGCACACAATGGAGGGCAATACGGCCAGGCCAGGAAGAAGATGCCGCCAAGGTGAAAAAATTAAACATATAGAAATTATATCCCGTATATAAGTGGCCTACCCAGAGCCAGTGTATTATTCTGGCTCAGATATGTTTCCGCCACCCTGAAACTGATGGGGATGGATGATATTGTTTCGTAAACGGACCTATAATGACTGGCACATAAAATATTTTTTAAAGAGCAGTTATCTAGCAAAATAATGGAGCACAATCTTGATTTATGCAAGAATTTGAGGAACGGTCCTTATTAAATGCTCCATAAGTCTAATCCTGATCTGGCGAATGGCCTCTCAGACTTAGAGCCTGTCCTAGGTAGGGTGTTTATTACCAAAATGACATTTGGCACGCTAGCACTAGCGGCGGTCACAGGTTGATTGGTTGATGGTGTCAGCATGATGTGGCCAAAGCACCCTACAGGTTTGGAGAACTTAATGCACTTTATGATGTTTTGTCCCCTGTATGAGTCTCTTCACCAGCAATGGATTCTCCCTGTGTTAAGAGCTACCTACATCTCTAACTGCACTGAAGCTATGAGTACTTTACAACTTATGTAATGATTTTGTATGTGTACCTGTAGCCTTGTTTTTAAAGCATGCATGGTTGATTTGAACCAATTATATAAAATCTCAGCATTTACATATTGTATTGTTATATTTGACTATTTATCTGTTATATGATGTTGCCAGAGGCGTCCGCTAGGCAGTGCGGCTTGACATCTTTAGGTCCCTTGCTCTAGTGGTCTTGGAGACAGCCACAGTCACAGTGAAGCAGTGCAGAGAAAGTAATCTGGTGAGCACTGGAGAGGCACAGATAGATCCTTGACTTTCTAAGATGGTGCTGGGTAGGGGATCCGGGCAGCCCCTATTCTAGGAAGAAGAACACCCTGCTGAGTTTATTGCTGTGCATGCACACGAGGCGGCTTGTGGGCTGTGAGCACTGTGGCACTGCGGCTTTTCCCGTATTGTATTTTCTTTCTGCACTGGTTGTTGCGGTCTCCCTCTGCAGTACATTGGGGAATGTGGAGTGGAGTTCAGCTGATCTGGGGCCTATTGATCTTTACACTATTGTCATTACTTGCCATATAGGCTCATCTACTGTGATGTGAGCAGGGGCTTCTACTGGTTTACATCCCTGTTGCATTCAGGTCACTACTGTCATAATGCCAGTTACCAGAGTGGTGTGATGGGGCTTCCCGCGCCTCGGGCCGCCATGTACTAGCATCCGCGCGCATGCATGCAATAAGACTCATACACACACGTCTGTACGTTCCAGGGTCCAGGGGTTGTTTACCTCAGTGTCTAGGCAGCGCACGAGCACCCTCGCAGGCCGCAACCGCCTTCAACATCCAAAACAAAATGGCCGCCATCACTTGTGTGAGATTCGTAATGCACATGAAGAAGAAATACCCATAACGACACTTTTACACGTGCCGAGCATTTCTCTCCCCGTGTCCCGCCTCGTCGCCAATGTGATGGGGGCTTCCCGTGCCTCGGGCCGCCCTGTACTAGCGTCCGCGCGCATGCATGCAATAAGACTCATACACACACGTCTGTACGTTCCAGGGTCCCGGCAGCATCCGCTACACAGACCGTCTTTATTTCCAACGTGCATGCATGGCCAGAACGAGGCTCGCGCATGCGCACATCAGTCGAAGACAAAACAAGTGGGAATGTCTAAAACCATATTGGGACCTGTCGATGTTTGCCACCTCACATCTTAACCTGCTAATCATGGGATAATTAATGTGCCAATACTTGATGGCTTTAAAGTGGGATCCCCGGTACAGGTCTCTCAGGAACTGGTCAGAGGGCTATCAACCCTGGGCGATAGTTCCATGTTAGAAGTTCTAGCCAGATCCTCCTGAAGGAAAAAGCGGCTTCAAACGGAGAGAAGGGAATTAATTCATCGATATTGTCCCTTCATAGATTTCCTGCATATTAGCCTGGATTTGAGAAAGGAATACGAGACCCCAATGGAACAGCAAAGTGATCTTGGAGGGTCAGGTGAGCGTCGACAATTGGGCCACTCAAATTGGATTAAGGTGGGTATTTCTGAGCCCCAAATTGGAAAAACAGACTGCCTATCACTAGCAGTGAGTAAGGCAACGCAATCCCCATCTAAGAGTATGGATCATGTTATCATTGAGGCTCTCGCAAACTCCCACATGGGAGGGACGGCACATGGGAGAGAAGGGAATGAGTGATGCCGGAAAATTGCAGGTAATCTTGGAAAGGATTATCTGGGATTTGAACCAATATAATAAAGTTATGGGCTTCCACATCTGGCTAGATTCCTTTGAGAAGCTAATATCTCAGCTAGACAGTATAGACAGAGGTTGACAAACAGACCTCTGTCTAATACAGGCAGTCTCTAGTAGGGTGAAGACATGTTTTCAAACCGACCCGAAGGTAATTAGTAGCTCAATAGTTGATAATGATGTACCTCCCACAGACCATACAGAATTGCGGGGTTTAGCCTATGGTTTAACTCCACTGTCTGTGCCCATTGCCTCTGCCTGTAGTGTGACCCTTAATCCTACAAATTTGCTTGTACCCAGAACCTCTATTGACAACCGTGTTAGCCCTACGTCTCAAAAAGGGTCTAATGTCAGAGATTATGGACCCATATTTAAAAGAACTGGTTGAAGATCGAAGAAAAATTGTCATCACAAATGTGAATAAGCAAGAAAGACGTGAGTCGAGTGAAGCCCTTCAGAATAAAGTTTTGGCTTGGTTGCAGTCTAAAGTTGGGGAGATCTGTATTAGAACCCAGGATCTTGGATTTCTTCAGAGGGTTCAAATCAAGGACTGTGCCTTGACAAATGATACAAACTGTATTGTTATTAGCTGGGGGTGGAAGTCATTTCCCATTCTTTTTGAGCTGCAACAATTTGCGAAGTTTGGCTCTAACCACTATTTTAAGAATTATAATTGACTGAGTTGTTCCTTTTTTTACTATTTCGGTATTAGTTTAATTTAGGTTTTATGTTTTCTTTTCAATTTTTGTTATTAATTGTAATGTTTAACTTGTGTGCTGTGTCTTTTGTGGCCCTCTGAGCCCTATGGACGAGCTGGTGCTTAATAGCTTAATAAAAAATAAAATCAATTAAAAAAAAGTTATATTTATTGTTGCATTTTGGAATTTTTGTATGCTGTATGGACTTATTGTGTTATGAAATCATAGTATTTGGAAATAAACAAAATTATGTTTGTAACTTGCACCCATTGTCCCACTGGAGAAGTATCTCTTTCTTGCTTGCTTGCTGTGGGTTCAGCAACAATTAGGCATGACAATTCAGAACAGAGAACACCCTGATCTATAGAGATTTTTTGCACATTAATGAAAAGTAATAGGCTGGATTGGGTATGTGTTTTTCCAATGCAAACGCCTTCGTATTCACACAAGAAAATCATATCTTGAACATCCACACATTATTGGTTATCCATAAAAGTGGTAAATGAAGAAATTGCTCTCTGTGTGTACACAATATGTGAACACACAAATGCCCAACTGGGGGACAGGAAAACAATGGACCTCCATGTATTGAATTGTATTGTATTTTGTTATTTATATAGCGCTTTTTCCCCACTTGTGTGGCCTCAATGTGCTTCTTTCTTGGTTGAACGCCCTGGGTGAAAGTAGCCAATGTCGTAGGAAAATTCTAGGGGGTTTAGCATAGGGGATGCAGGTGTGCATGTTGCCGTTCTAGGACTTAGGTGGCTGGCAAGGCTCGAGTTAAGCAGCCCAAGAGAGGTCAGACACATGGGTGGGTGCTGTTGCGAGATAGATTGCTATTGTTGATAGAGTCTGTGTGAGGCCAGCTATACCAAATTCCTTTCGGGTGGTGGTCGCTTTATGCTAGTGGCAGAGGTGTTGAGTTACGTCAGATGTTTCAGTCTGGACGGCTATGTGTGCACTAGGCTGGATGTGCTTAGCCGTAGCCGTATTCTATCATGCATGGATGCTTGGCCGTGCCTGCGGCCTGTGTCCACTGTGTTATATATGTACTGTAGGCTGCGAGCTTGCTCGGCTGGGGCAATATATGTCCAGGTCTAGAATTGAGAGGCCTATACCAGTGGGCCTAGCTTTCATAATGTAGCAGGTATCCGCATATATTAAACTGAGATGGAGGCTACACCTAGATTCGAGGATCCTGTATAGTGGGAGAGAGGCCTACACCTAACATTGCAAATTGAGTACAAGGCTAAGCACAGCTAGAGCCTACACCTAATAGTGCAGTTTGAGCACAACGCTAATCACAGCTAGATTTGAGAGTCCTGCATAGTGGGAGAAAGGCCTACACCTGACAATGCAATTTGAGTATGACACTAAACACAGCTAGAATCTACACCTAACAGTTCAATTTGAGTACACAACTAAACACAGCTAGATTTGAGAGTGCTGCATGTGGGATAAACGGTTACATCTGATAATGCAATTTGAGTATAAGACTAAACACAGCTAAAACATACACCTAACATTGTAGATTTGGGTACTAGGCTGAACACAGCTAGATTTGAGAGTACTTTATAGTGGGAGAGAGGCCTACACCTAGCAGTGCAATTTGAGCATACGACTAAACACAGCAAGAACCTACACCTAGCAGTGCAATTTGGGTACAAGACTAAACACAGCTAAATTTGAGAGTCCTGTATAGTGGGAGAGAGGGAGGCAGAAGAATATAGTCACAGTATTGTACCGGTGTAGGTAAATTTGCTAAGTGGCTGGGTTTCCAGTGTAGAGTAATTGCTCTGCTCCCCATCTCAGGCCACTCCTACCGTACTTGTCCTAGTCGTTGATGGTTGATGGCTGGCCATTGGCTTCCCCTGCCGACACCTGCAGGCACGATATGGGGCCGCCTCTGATGGAGCCACCCTTTACCTTGGGCCCCTTCGGATTAACCCATACGAGCAAGGGGGCGGTCTGGGAGGTGGGAGGGAATGAAATCAGGAAGAGGGAGGAGGGATGGAGAAGCAGCCAAGACAGGGACTCAAAGGGCCTGGGGGCACGGGTGATTACACCCAAAATTAACAAATTAGGGCCTGGAGCACCAACTCTCCCAAAGCCGCCAACAAACGCTCACCTGGCTCCGGATTGCAAAATGGAGCGAGTGAGGACCACACTGGTCGGTAGACCAGGGAAACACAGATGAATGCTCCAATCAGAGCAGGGGAGCGGTCTGGGAGGTGGGAGGGAATGAAATCAGGAAGAGGGAGTGGGGAGGGAGAAGCAGCCAAGAACGGGGCTCAAAGGGTCTGGGGGCATGGGTGATTACACCCAAAATGAACAAATTAGGGCCTGGAGCACCAACGCTCCCAACGAACGCTCACCTGGCTCCGGGTTGCAAAATTAAACGAGCGAGGACCCCACTGGTTGGTAGACCAGGGAAACACAGATGGATGCTCCAATCAGAGCAGGGGGGTGGTCTGGGAGGCAGAAGGGAACGAAATCAGGAATAGGGAGTGGGGATGGAGAAGCAGCCAAGATGTGATAAATTTCCATAAGGCAAGGGTATGAAAGGCCTGGCTTTTTTCATTTGTATTAAATTATATGATGCCTGTAACTCCATCTTTGAAAGGGAATATCCATGCCATAAGCCTAGTGTGTACTTGTGCCTTGCAGCATCAGTATCCTGATTCGCCGCATCTGTTCTACCCATGGCACAGAGCACGTTCTGAGGTCACAGGTGCCCCTTGGAAGCTGCAGTGACACCCAGGTCTCTGCAGCACAGCGACTGCATTTAAAATATGCATCCCTGTTCCAAAAAAGATATAACCCTGAAGATGTCCTGCGGTCACATAAAACTGCAATTATGAGCAATACCTGAGTTACGCTATGGCGTCCAGCATCTTTCAGAGTTATCCCAGCCACATTACATTGATTTCACACATGTTTCAGCCCTATGGGCTCAGTTCATCTGTGGAAGGATTATGTGTATTCCTCCCAGACATGGCCCACCCCTGTCCACTGAAAGGACTAGTCTTTGGGGTTGCCTCTCTTTGTTCCTATTATAAAGGGCAAGTAACACCCTTTCCTACAGGACAGCCACTCCACAGGATGCTGGAGTACGAAAGAAACCAAGAGGCACAGTCATTCACAGAGAGCCAGACCACACACCACAGGGCTGCATTTTTAAAGGCCCTTTCATCCTTTTGATAAAGGGAGGAACTAGGATAGCCAGAAAGGGGTATGTTCAGTTTGTGGACGTTTCTGCCATCTTGAGTCTCTCTGCACCTCTTTCCCTTTCCTGATCTCTCTACTTCCTCTGGAGTAAAGCCCTTTTGGTGTGACATCATAAGGGCAATGTCCATTCATTTAAAGAGTGGGTATTGGACCCCTAAGGCAGGCTAGCTTTAGTCCAATCACCTGGGGATATTTGCCTATAAAAGAAGGGGTCTTCCACCACTTCTTTGAATCATCTTGAAGATTTCATTGGACCCTGCTGAGAAGGCAGTTCTCTCGAAGGTCTTCCAGTGGTGAGGTGGAGGCTGGTGTTCCAAGGCAGAGACCAGCCCTGTCCCCTAAACAACATCAGAGACTAGTGGGGGTGATCTGCTGCTGGAACAGGACTTTCCCCTCTGCCAGCCTCTGTGGTACCCAAGACCTGACTATGTTGAAGGACCCCTGCAGTTGTGTGCCAGCCTCCCCCTGTTTGGGAGCATAGGAAAATGACTACTCGTGGCCTTGAGCCCTTGGGTTGGGGCTCACATCACCCTGAGAGCCAAGACAGCCAGTGAACTAGTGTCTTTCACCATTGAACTGCTTGAAGTGTGTTTCAAGAACTGTTCAGCACATTTGAACCAGAAGGACGTACGATTGCTGTCTTTTGCTCTCTCCCGATATTCACCCAGTGCCGAGAATTCTGATCTGGTGCTGCCGAACCACCAATATCTGCAAAGAAGGTACCATTGACTACTGACTGTCCCCTTAGTCAATGTGTGGGCCCTAGAGACTGGTTAGGTCACTGTGAACCCTTTTTGCTCACATGTACATATCCGTCTTCAAGAGCATTGTTTCTTTTGCATGCTTTTCACCCTTGGTTCATTACTCAGAGTGGTGCATCAACTATCTTTGCTTATTGTGCGTACTTTCCTCATGGGTGTGTTTTGTGTAGTGTTTTTCTAGGTAATTATGGTAAGTGGTGTTTCAAATTAAAGTATACATTTTTATAGAACCTTTATTTGACATTCCTTTATTTGGACTGTTATACTTCGCTGTTTGGGTTGCTACTCAGCCACATTCACACACCCCTCTTAAGAATATATATAGGCTTCCCTCAGCCCACGTAACCACAAAATGCAAAGGAGGTGTACATATATGTATATCTTGCCTGTTGCTGTTTTACCTGTATGATTGTGTAGGTCTTGGTTTGTAGAAGTGTGAGGGATGAGTGGGGGCGTTTTAGCCTCTACTCATCCTTGTACTCCTGCAGGGCAGAATTCAATTTGACAGACCCCCAATTACCCGTAACTTGCACATGCAAAGGAGAAGTGGGTGGAGGAGTGTCCTTCCATAGGCACTGAAAAGAAAGGTCATGCCTACAAGTCTGCATAGAGCCTGGTGATTTTTAACGTAGCACAATGCTGGTTTGGAACTGTGGCAGATGTGTGGACTGGTTCCACTTTAAAAAAAATACTTTTTCCTGGACATGTTTCACGTCCTACACTGTTGGGCACAACTTTTATCAATGGATGTGTACATATATTCACATTTGATTGTCAATATGTAACCATGTGAGAGTAAGCCCTTGGAGATTGTGTCTTTGCTTCAGACCTTTTTACTATCACAGCCATACTAAAAGTGTTTGTCTTTATATGGGTACATATTATTTAGTAGCAGTCTGGACGTTGGGTCTGGACAGTAAAGGGAAAACCGGGATCATTGTAATTTTAAGCTTTGCATTCTTTTCGTCAATTACATTTAAAGTTTAGTCAATTGAATTCAAGTTTTTGATTTCGGATTTCTCCATTAACAGTGAAATACACATAAACAACAACAATCCATAAATTAAACAATGAAAACAAGCTCAAATCTTGACAATCCTCTATAAATTATTGTAATTAAAACTAATGACATTATTCAGGTCAGGCAGTAGCTGTTTGTTCATAATGGCTCAGGTCCTGTGGCGTGCATATTGTGCAACCTCAAATGTAGAGCTCTTTTTATGAACGAGGCCAGATTATATAAAAACTGGGCATCATCACAATTAAATAAAACAGACATTGCTCCCTTGCAAGACCTGATATGATGGCCGAGAAAATGGACTATGTTCTCATCCAGCTCCATACCACAGTGACATTTTTTGGAGGACCTTCAGACAGCTCACCCTATTAAAAAGAGGGAGTAAATACAAACGGGCCATAATTAGCAGCTTCCTGCCCACTGGTGAGTTTATCATAACGACAGACCCTGGGCTCATGGTAAAATGCTTCAGGTCTGTGTACATGTGCAAAGAGGACAAGGATTGAATGTGTTCTACTTCAGGCTCAAGGGCCCTTCTCCTGGCCATGCTTTGCTAGTTATTTGGACTTGCTTTCAGGTACCCTTGACTATGTTGTCAGTTTTAGTCAGTACAATAAACATGACAAATAGTAATTTCGTGAGTGATAGTGCATTTATTTATTTTACATGAGATGTGTACTTGTCATGCATGACTTGTATCTGTCAGCTTACATTTAATGCATGTTAACATTCCTACTTATCAATCGTCCACAACAAACCTATATACAATTATGTAGAGGGGAAAGGACGTTTCAGATATGTTCTTAAGGACTGGTCTGACCCTTACTCATGAACCAGCGATAGAGAAAAGGTGGCACAGCACACCTAACTTGTGGCGTGAACAAAGAGCAAAGTATTTTTTAAGGCATTCCTGACATCAGAGTGTAAAACAGTGCTAGCAGATTACACCAAACATTTTATTTTGAGAGATAACTCAATCTCTCTTAGTGGATGGGGTATCACTCATTCAAAGCATGAACCTGTAGAACCAGGGCACTCGCTTTAGCAGTTGGATTTTAATTAAATGTTACTTCGTTTTAAAGAGTACTTAGTCCCCCAAAGGCGAGCTTGAATTATTTTTTCATGAGTTCTCCCAAATGTTTCTGAATTTGGTCTTAGGGTCAGCCATGGTCAGAGAAAGCCTGAAATACGCCACAGGCTCCAGGTTCTTTTGGAGAAATGAGTCTTCATGCACTGCGTCCCGAAGTTGCGACCTCAATCTGAGTTTTGCAGTGTCTGCTCATACTTGATCATGGCTCTGATCTCTGTATCTCTATCTCCTGTACAGCTCAAATTCCAAGGAAAAAGCACTTTCCAGCAAAGTCTCAGGCTTGTACTGCCAGCTAGTTTCCACCAACTCTCATTGCACTTAGCTCATAGAGTTGATGCAATACCCTATGTGACCACAAATTACAGTTGTTACAGTGGTTCATCAGAAGAGAAACACAGTCATTTCAAAGGCAGCTTCTGAGCCTAATTTTTCTTCCATTACAGGCAAAGCACAGTGAGGTCAGGGATTTCCTCCAAGACAATATGTTGCCTGTTTTTTTAATAAAAATGCTTTTTCAGCCATAATTTGCAACCACACCAAATTGCTCATTGACTGCCTTGAATTGTTTGTGTATCATCATGCATGCACGGTTTGTGCATTACGGTCAAAATATTTGCGCAATGCACTTCACACTTGATTTCATGTTCCTTTTTCAATTTTCTAATGCCTGCCAGGTCACATGTATATTAGTTATTTGTATGAAATTATGATTACATTGTCTAGTCAAATTAAGTATGTGTTTACAATAGATAGGTGGAAAAGCATGCCATTACAGACTATCAGAGGGACTAGATCTTCGGCTCACACACGAAACAAGCCCTGAGTAATGCCTTAGAAGGTGTGTAAGTAGATGGAAACAGGTTAGCTACAACTCAAACCATGTGAAGACAGTGAGGAAATCTCTTATATGACTAACAGTCCAACATAGAATGCAATCAACCAGATGGACAAACACACAGAGGCCTAGTCAGGAGGTCAGGCAGCAATGGGTGAAACTTTCCAAGGTTCCTGGTTGACAGATCATATTAGCAGGCTAACAGTACACACTGTCGATTTCAATCTCAGAGTCTTTCCAAACAGAAAGGAATTTGTCCGTTCATATGTTGAGTATGGAACCCGGTCCGTCTACTGACACCATGATTATTATTGTATTCCAACCAACAAGTGACATTTCAATGGCACCAGCCCAATTTTGGTCACCGTTGACCATGAGAGAGGGAGGTAATTAGCAGCAGTGCAGGAAATAAGGCTTTAATTGGAGTAGTGTAGGGATATCGGTCTAGGCAAAAAGGGTCCCTGGTTAAAAAGATAAGAACAGAAAGAAAATGGGAGAAAGAAATCGATAATAGATTAGTGGAAACTAGAGAAAGAGAAAGGAGCTTAACAAGAACGCAGAATATGGCTTGCAAATTTAGCTGGAGTCATTGGCTCAGCCCTGGAGTGGTTTCCAAGTTTTCTCTCGTGAAGAACTTAAATGGTGAAGACTGGCCAATTTACTTCCCCTTCCACTCCAGTTACTGTAGTGTTCCACAAGGATCTTCCCTGTCTCCCCTTCCTTCTAACATTTATGCTCTGCCTCTCATGTCTCTTATCTGGAACTGTGACAATCAGCATCGGGAGGATAGCTCGGGCAACACGCTCGCTTTGAAAGCAAGATGACACAGAGCAACACAGGTTCGATCCCCGGGTCTGTGCTTGGAATCTTCTGGTTATTAAGCGCCTCATAAATAATCAGTTTTTATATCATAAGCTGATTTTACACAACTATTTTTTAAAGGTATCCAGCCCTCAGGATACTTTTGAATAGTTTCAGCTTTGATTGACCAACAATTTTCAGCTGAATCCTACTAAAACAGATTATGCTTTTGGGTCCTGCACACTTAGTAAACACGTCTGTACACCATCCTCTGTTGTTTGGCCTTCCGACCTCTTTTGCTATCAAGATTCGAAATATTGGAAAGATTTCGAGCCTGACATGAGTCGGACTTCACAAGTTAACGAGGTAGTTGAATCTGTTTACTTCTTTCTGGACTGTTGCAATGTATGCTTTCCTATCCTCATTACCTGTGAAACAGCAAAGTGATCGGCGCACTGGTTCTGGTCACCTCTCGATTAGACTATACAGATGCCCTATACATAGGTCTTCCCAACCATCTTTTGCACCGACTTTAACTTGCCCGAAATGCAGCTGTTCGCCTTATTTTTAATCACCCCAAATCCTCTTCTGTATCTGAGCTCAGACTCTCGTTGCACTGGTTGCCCGTTCACCAGTGTGGCATTTTCAAGCAACCTTTTATTAGTATTTAAATGCATTCATGGCTTGGCAATACCTCATACATACAATCCAGTCGTACCAAACTTTACGGCCTCTTATGTCTGCACAGTTACACTTCCTACAAATTCCCACTTATCACTGCGTCACCAGAGTAGATGAGTGACTTTTTCTTGGTGATGAGTGATTTTTTCTTGAAATTACCTCGCCTCTGGAATAATAATAATTAAAGGGATGGTCTAGTAAAACATTTTAATTAAAAAATAGATTGGCAACATAAAAAAAAATACTAGCATTCTCTTTTTTAAAACTTCCTATGTAAAATTTTGAGCTATTCAAGCTCAAAATTCGCAAAAGCAAGCACATGGGGGCATCCATTTTGTGAAATGGAGGCCCTCCTGTGCTGGCTTTTGCTTTTCCAGCCCGGAAAACTTAGAAAAAAACCCGCAGCTAGTGCTTATTTTTTTTAAAAAAATAAATAGCACTTACCGAGATTCAGCTGCAGCTTTCCTGCTCTGGTCTTCGGTCCCCGTCCTCCGCCTACAGCACTAATGAAGGGAAAGCCACCCAGCGGTAGCTTTTGTTTACCACAGCTGGCTGGCTTTTCCTTCATTAGTGCCGCAAAAGCATCCAGTGGAATTGGAGCCATAAATACATGGACTCCATTTCTTGGACTCTGGCATGATTTCCTCATTTGTTTGAGGGTCATCTTGATATAGATTAAAACCCATGTGGAAAAGAGCGTCCCTTGCGTGCCATATTATATCAGCAAGAATGGTTGAGTGAACAGAAATTCGGGATCGTGACAGATCTTGGTCATCCAAGAACTCAACTCTATCGATATCTGATGTATATTCCTTAGTTGGGATATATCCCTGCAGATATTTATGACGCTTGAACGATTCAGATCAAATTGCTGAAATGGATGATCTGTGCATTCGAGTATAAAGCAATGGCTCTTCTTTTGAGTCACTGCTCTTGACTTGAATGTATGATTTTTAGTCGTACTCATGTTCTTTTGCCATTGCACAGTTTTCCTCGTACTGGCAGTTTCCATTGACTCTCTACTTGGGGCTATCATGTTAGATTCAGAACCTCTCACCAACGAGCATTGTGGCATGGTATTTTGCTCCTTCTTGTTTGGGCCAGTTTCCGTGGTTTCCTTTAACCTATTAGCCATATAGTTTTCAACAGTTTTGTTTATTTCCTCTCTCATTTGAGCCTCAGTTAGCCCACTCATCCTTGAGTCTATCAATTCAATATTGGGAGGTATCTGAGATTGGGATCTTTCATTTTCTCTCATGGCTGACTCTACAACCACTAGATCACTTAACGGTTTGTAAAATAGACTTGGGGTGATTTTGTTTGTATCATCTATAGGCAAGGTTCTTGTATGACCACTGTTTTCCTTAATGACTTTTGGTTTTTCTAAGGTTTCTTTTGCAACACTTATTATCTTCAGGGTTTGTCTATTTTTGGTTCTGCCTTTGCCAGTCTTTGCAGCAGCCATTGTCCTTTTTGTCTTGTTTGTCAGGGATTGATCCTCTTTATTTTGTTTGTTCTGTTTTGCATCCATTTTTTGTGGGACGCTAGAGACCTCATGTTGTATTTTCTCATGAGTAGTGTCCTCAATGGTTGCTACTGGGGGCGTCTTGTTTATAGTCAACTCACCAATGTCACAATTTACACTATTCTGTGACTGTGGCTTTGACGCTTCTACAGATCTGCTAATACTAGTAGCCCCACCAAAGTTAAACTGTTAAAGCTGCAAGGCTATTTTAGGCCTTTGGTCAGGAGGGGGTTCAGTTTGAGTTTCAGAGTTTTTTTGTCTCACACTGTCTGAATATTTCGTATTGTTGAATGCACTCTCTCCGTTCACCCATTGCTTGGCAGTTATTATTTTGATTTGTTAATTTGTTCATCAGTATAGTCTGATAGTTTAACTTTTAGTCCATAGCTTCATATGATGTGGCTAATGATAGCAAAGCTGTATTCATTGCCAATGGAGTTGCACTATTCTCTGCCTGTCCTAGGGCCTCTTCTGTATGACTTTCAGCAAGCCTTAAAGGTCGAGGCTTTTCACCAAAATAGTTTTCTCCCATGGGCTGCCTAGGAGTTGGGGTGAACAAATGAGAGTGAATTCACACAAGCTTCTTCTTCAGAGCTTTCATACATGTCTAGGGAGGTTTTTGTTTTTTGATTTGCTGATAAACTCATTATATTTTCCTCCTCAACCCTCGGCATATTAGTGTTGCAAGGATGTTGCGTTGGGATTGGGGACAAGTTATCCACTTGCATTAAATCACCTGTTTTTGAGTGTACGAATACATCTTCCTCTTCATTTGTGGAGGCAGAGCTCAAGTTCATAAGATTGAGTGCTTCCTCATCTACTTATCCTATAATTTGTAAATTTTGATAGGCTTCTCTCAGTCTTTGTTGAGCCTCGACTGAGCATGGTTTAGGAGGGCTCTCAGCAATTTTTTCAATTATTTTAGGTACATATGCTCTATCATTCTCACACCGTTTGCTTTCATGCTCCATTGGGGTGTCTGATATTATATTTTCAGCTCCTACACTAGACATCACTGGAGCATTTGCTTTTATAGCAGCTACTTCAATGTCAAGTCGGGTATTCAATTCAAGGAGCTTATCTTGTTTTGGATAGTTGTCTTTGATTTGTTGAGTTTGCCGAGAATCATCCCCCATACCTACATTTAAATTGTAGTATGAGCGGATATCAGGAACCTTTGACATTAAACTGTTCCTATTTGTAATTCCCACTTTCTTTTCTCCTAAACCAGAGGCCACTTTTTATTTTGAATAATGGATGATTGGTGTGAGCGGTGTTGCAACCATATTTTTTGAGTTCAAAGTGGTTCCCCTCTTGAATAAGGCAACATTTACTGCCGGCATGCCGGATTTCAGCATGTAGGGGACCATTTTATCACAATTGGACACCACTACAACAAACCTCTTTCACTAAAGAGTGAGAGTATATCACTATACTTTTTCTCTCAGTTCACAAATATGCTTGGCTTTGTGACAACAGGCAATAAATAGATTCACAGTGTGTCCTTGGCAGGTGGACCAGTGATCTTGCCGTTGATTTTAGCACATTAAACAGTGTGACAGTAAAAATGACAAAAAAGTGCCTTCCTACCCTTTCATTCCATGTGCATACGCAACGTTTCTGCCAAACAAAATCAGCCAGCTATAGGTAAGAGGTCAGACAACCCGCGCCGCGCACCGCGAACAGTAAACAGTACTTAGCGGTCCTTGGTGCGCGGCGCAGGTGCGCCAAGATGTTAGTATTTTTTTTAAAAAGCAGGCTGAACGTCACAATGGAAATGTGGGAGGGACCTCCCTCCAGGAAGTGCCCTTCAAAGAAAGAATACAAGCACACACTTAGTAAACTCAATGTGTACTAGGTCAAACAGACGTAACTACAAACGAGGCTGCAAATTAACTGGGGATGTGATTTCCTTGATGCCTGTTCTTCATTGGCTCAGGCTATGGGGCAATGAAAAAGCAGTTCTTATTCATGAGTTAATTACTTTCATGTTTGCCAAAGATATTGGTGGAAAGGTTCCATGGCTGAGTCACATCAAGAAACAAATGTTGGAAATGAATATCATACATTTGTACTCACCTCCTAATGTTATACCGCAAGGGGAGATAAGGGTGTTGACTGGCTGTTTCCGTGATCATGCAGGCTTAATGAGAGAGAGTTTGGAGCTGGTGAAACCTAAGAATAGAAGGCTGATGACCATCGTGTCTCCAGGCATACAGAAATATTTATTATGGGCTGAGTCACCAGGGGACCGAGTCATTTTAGCAAGGGTAAGGTTTGACTATGTTTTGTTAAGGGCGGTGGTGGCTTCTTGGTCAGGGGAGAATGGTGATCAGTCTTGCTCTCTGTGTGATGCCTCATATGAGGATAACACTCATTTTTTATTTTTTTGCCCGGCAGATGAGAGTGCGAGAGGCCATTGTTACGTGAATTTGGTTTTGTGCAATAGAGACCTTTACTGAATTTACTATTATGGGCTGATTGCCCACATGTTGGGTGGACTCTTTTATCATACCTTAAAATAGCACCTTATATTAGAAACCGTTTACTCGGGAACATGTTATGAAGTGTGGTTTCTGTATGGCTGTTTTTTATGATATGATATTGATGTGATCTTGTTTTTAAAACAGGTGATTTTTTGGCATGTATATTGTTATGTATTTTATTTTGTATTTGTATTGTTTTTATGGAAAGCTTTGTACATTTCCGAAATTAACATTATGTTGATGATGATGAGATGTGTCAAGCAGTCGAAGAAGAGATTGGAGAGTAAGGATGTTGAATGAGAGTTCGGGCTGGAGGTGGGAAGGTTGGGGTTGAAGTATGGATGTATGGGTATAGCTATTAGTGGGTATGTGGTTGCATGGTCTGATCGGTATATGCAAAGACAGAGGAGGAAAGAGGGAGTGGTGGTTGGTAGAGATAGAGCTTGAGATGGAGAGGCAGGGATTGATGAAGGTCAGGGACGAGTAGGGCGAAAGAGTGGCAAAAGGTAGAATTGTAGGTATATAGATGGGAGAGTAGAGGAGGAGGCAGTAATGGTGACAAGAAGAGGCAGGGTGCGGCTAAGTGTGAATTGGTGGGAAGAGGAGAAAAGTGGCAGTAGAAGTGAAGTGTAGTTGGAGTGTGTTAAGTTGTGCCTTCCTCTCCATATAAAGGTAACTCAATGGACCGTAAAATCAGAAGGCCAGGAAAGCAGGAGACCACAAAGAATTGAGGGGAGGAAGGACAAGGGAAAGCCTGGCGCTGCTGTAACTGCCCACACAACCCATCCAAACCTAAGCCCAAACTGCAGCAGGTATGAGTGTAGCAGTGTTCAGGCTTCCATAAATATGTCTTTTGATAGACTTACTTAATCACCAAACTATGGCAAACTATGGTTCAAGTTTCTTCACATATTACACAATATGTAGACAGCTAACAAACATAACGAGTGAAGTCAGTTTTTTATACTAAGAGCTCACCATCATTCTCTTCCTTGCAGAAATGAACAGCATGTGTCTAACTAGAGGGAGAATCCCAAGTTGCTATTTCTGAATTCAGCAGTTTACTGGTAAATGATAGGGAGGGACATCGGAAACCTTTCGAGTTCCAAAGACACCCACTCCCATGCCCCACACTGACAAATGTAGTACCTACAGGGCAGCAGATGGCTAGTCTTTCCATGTCCACTTGAAAGGCATTTGGAGCTGGCAAGGCTATGATTGTCTACCTGCTATTCTGAAATGGACTGTGAAAAATGGGACCCAATAACTGAGAGAGACTCATCCTTATTTTAATGGCTGTGACAATGTACAAGTGTGGAGGCCAATCTGCAAACTTTATAGCTCCCAGGATGGCCCTTTCTTTTCCCCTTCCTAGTCAAGCAGAGACCAGCCTGCAGGACAGAAGATATATACCTATTGCAAATAAATAGCTTTTAAAGCATATTGGTAGCCTTTTAAAATACTTTTAGAGCTGACGAAAACCCCAACTGTTTACCTTTGACTCTAGACCAGACTATGGGGGTCATTCCGAGGTTGGAGGTAAGGGATTACCGGCGCCTGTAAGGGCACCGATGGCAGTAATCCCTTACCTCCGTATTCCGAGTTCCCTTTGCGGGTCCCTCTTTACCTCCTGCTTTTAGCAGGAGTAAATTACGGGACCCGCAAAGTGACCTTGGAGTAAATTACGGCACCGTAATTTACGGTGCCGTAATTACCTCCTTCCCCATTCCCATTGAGCCCTATGGGGGCAGAAATGGGGATGGGGAAGGGCTATGGTGAATGGGGAATTACCGGTCCATCCAACCTTGGAATGGACCGGAAATTACTCCATTCACCATGCCGGTATTCCATGGAGTAAATAGCTCCATGGTTGCTAACCATGGAGCTATTTACTCCATGGTGTAGTCCTAACTCGGAATGAGGGCCTATGAAACAGAACCCCCAGCCATGATATGATATGATATGGCATGTATAACACGCCTATACACAAGTGTTTCAAGCCGCGACAAGGCAAGGGAGGGGGAACAGAGGGAAGACAGACAACAATCCTACTAGGCCCGGTTTCATTCAGATAGTGCAAGCGCATGGGAAGGGGAAAGTGGGAAAGGAAAGTGCAGTACTACGGATAAAAGAATAAATAACAATAAGTAAAAGTACAGCCAGCAGGTGGCAAGTGCAAGGGTAAGTGCAGACAACATGTGTCAAGTGCTGGTAGTGGGACTGTAGGGATACAGAAAACAGTCCCCAAGTGCGGGGGTTACCAGGAAGGCAGTGCAGGTGTGCGACTGGCGGGGGAGGATGACCTGGGCCCGACATCAGAGGGTGGCCAGGTAACCAGTGCAGTTTCAGTTTCAGCCAGGAAGTCAGCAGGAGAGAGGAAGAGAAAAAGCAGAAGCAAAGAGAAAGGTTTTTAGGTGCTTCCGGAACCGGAGATGATTCTCCTAAATTTTCAGGTAGGCAGGGAGGCTGTTCCAGACGGAGGCCCCAGCCGAAGAAAGAGATCTACCTCCAACTCATTGCTTGGAGAAGCGATGGACCTTGAGGGAGTTGGAGGTTGATGAGTGAAGAGCTCGAGAAGGAAGTCGTTTGGAAGAGAGAGTTCCAGGTATTGCATAGCCAGGTCCCAGAAGTCCTTGTGGACAATACAGAAGGTTTTGAACGTAATCCTCACAGCCACTGGGAGCCAGTGCAGAGATTTCAGTCCTGCAGAGATACGATCCCTGGGCTTGAGGCCAAAGACAAGTCTCGCAGTCCTGTTCTGGATGTTTTGCAGAGGGCGGAGAGTAGGAGCAGGCAGATTTAGAAAGAGGCTGTTGCAATAGTCCGGCCTAGAGAGAAACAGAGCTCTGGCGACAGTGAGCTTCTGGGGGAAGGAGAGGAAAGGAAGAATACCTCTGAGGAGGTGCAGCTGGTAGTGTGACTTCTTAGAGACGTCAGAGATGTGAGGAGTGAAGGAGAGTGTGGAGTCGAAGATGACCCTGAGGTTTTTAGCCTCACAGGTGGGAGCAGGGAGAGGGCCAAGAGAGTCCGGCCAGAGAGTGACAGGAAAGGAGGGAGCGGGTGTGCCGATAAGGAGAATCTCTGTCTTACTGGCATTAAGGCAGAGATCATTGGTGGAACACCACTCCTGGATGGCGGACAGATAGTCAGAGATGAGAAAGGGAGAAGAGGTGGCTGAGGGTAGCCTGAAAATGAGCTGAGTGTCATCCGCATATCACTGAAAGTTGGGGCAGAGCACAGCAATGTGGTGGGCAAGAAGTGCCATGTATTGGTTGAACAGCCAGGGAGAGAGGTTAGACCCCTGGGGAACACCACAGGTAGAGATAGAGATAGAGGAGAGGAAGGACCCAAGTTGAACCTGGCAGGGTCGATCAGAGAGGAAAGAAGTCAGCCACGCCAGGGCCTGAACGGTGATCTCCAGGTTATCACGGAGAGGGTTGAGCAGGATGGCATGGTTGACCATGTCAAAGGCAGAAGAGAGATCAAGTATGAAGAGGACACAGGGGGTGTTGGAATCAAGGTTGGAGAGCAGGTCTTCACGGATGTTCAGGAAAGCAGTTTCTGTGCTTCTGGCAGCTCTGAAGCCCGACTGATGATCATGGAGACAATCAACAGATTCAGTGTGGCGATTGAGCTGGGAGATGGCCAGATTTTCTAAGAGTTTCCCCATGAAAGGAGTGATGGAGATTGGGCAATAGTTAGCCGGGCAGGATGGATTGGCAGAGGGTTTCTTAAGAAGAGGGTGCATCTCCCCCCACACTCTCACAATAGCAAGGTAGGGATGCCACAACCACCACCAACAGAAAATTAGGCCTAGAGAGGGACACTGATATACCCAATTCAGTTATTGCCCTTTTTACAGTGAACACCAACATGATGTCCAGGTAGCATTATCATTCGAAGAAAGCATGCAGAAAATATGGGACCCAGAACGAGTAAATGCACCCAAAGGAAAGTGGGGTACTTGGAGAATGGTATGATATCTGCATTAGGAAAATGCCATCGGGATAGCCCAGCAGGCCAAGCCAAGAGCTAGCTCTAGAAATCCTTCAGAACATAGGTTGCATTCCAAGCCCATGTGCAATTTAGCTGGGCAACATGTAACAATACACATCACTACAGTGCCTGGATGATTTAGAATGTGTGGCACCCCAATGCATAGAGGGCATGATATAATGCTGCAGGGATAAACCCTGCACCACAAGCCCCACGCCTTTACAAAAGATGACACATGTCTCAAAACACTTGCCAGATAAAGAAGATCAGTATAGTGCCTATGCATCTATTGATAAACTGCAAAGATGTTAATGAGAACATAGCAAAGGGCCCGGCAGCCAGCTGAGCAGATCAGATTACCTGTGGAATTCCTGCCATGCTCTTCTCTGTGCCAAATCTGTCATTTTGCGGTGAGAAGGAAAACACACTAGCTCCAGTGTATGAATGCTCTGCATCATCGCTTCCATGACCCAAAGTGAGACTCGAGATTGGGCAAACTTCATAACTCCCTTTCAGACAACACAAGAGGTATGTGGCTCATGTCCACCAAGTTTAGAATGCCAGAACCTTCCAGCCATTCCTCCAGACTGATTTGGGCGCAGGGTGACACTCTGCTGTGGAACGCCCAGACCCAATCCCACCAGTACCTTTAGGAAATCGTCTCATTGCCAACACATGCTCTATGTAAATCTTATTTCATAGAATTCTTCCATGTCCATGCTTCTTCCTCTCATTGATTTTAATGATTTGTGACACTACTGTGAGTGTGCTGAGTGTCAATCTGTGTGCCCCAAACACCTCCAGAGTTATGATTCTGTGGTTTTTGTGGGATGCTGCCGCTAACTTGGGGCTTTACTTGATAAATGTATTCACCATTTTCACTTGTACATTGGCTTGTTAGTGATAGTGGGTTACATTGAGAGGCTGACTGTTGAATCCCTGTAAGTCCTGCCAGTGTATCAAACACTCTGGACTTTTGTAAGAAGCTCATTGTAAGAAGATCACTGCTTCCTGTCAAATCTGATTTCTTATCCATTTTACGTTCTTTTGTGATGAATAGAGCATTGTTCCTCCTGCATATAAATACAAAAAACATTTTTTTAAATTGAACTTTACATTGAGACACCATGTTCTTTACAGGTCCAGTAGGATTGCAGTGAGGTCAGATCTAAAGGCTGCCATGAGCTGGTCTTCATTTTTGTCAGCTTTCACTATGCAATGTGATTGCATGTGGTTGCGTCCCAGTCAATTATCATCAGGCTTTTTTGTTGCTCACTACTTCCACATCTCTTTGATCTAGTGCAGCCACATTGGGATGCTGCCTATGGTGGGAGAGGTTGTAAACGAATTGTTCGTTTTACAACTGTTCGAATTACAATTGACCTTTTCACAATTGACCGAATTGTGAAGGTCAATTGTAACATATATGTGGGGGGACACCCCCCACAACCCCCCACCTAACGCCAAACCCCCCAAAACCCCTATATATATAAATAAATATATATTACCAAACAGATATATATATATATATATATATATATATATATATATATATATATATATATATATATATATATATATATATATACGGTCAATTATGAAAAGGTCAATTGTGACCCTTTAAATTCGGTCAATTGTTCATTCGAACAATTGTAAACGAACAATTTGGGTAATACCGTGGGAGACACTGTTGAAGTGTCCAACACATCACAAAGTTGCCCATTCTTTGTTTCCTGCAGGATAATGGTGGTCATTGCAAATGTTAACTTTGCTTTTGCACCAAATTCAGGCTGGTCTGTTGACAAATATCAGATTGGGTTTGGAAGACTGTGGATGAAATGTTCGAGGGAGAAAAGACTGGAAGTTATTTTTCTGAAAATAACCTTCAGTCTTCACTCCCCAGAGAATTTCAGCTACAGGGTTCCAGCCCCACCCACACCCCCACCACAACCCCTCTACTTATCTTGCGACGGGACACTTCGCTGTGTGCCACCGACTCACTGTGTCCCTGCAATGCCTGTTCCCTTTCACTTCCGTGATCGAGAACCGGTGCGGCAGGGTTCTTTCTTTTTTTAAAATTTTTTTTAAAACTTTTTTCGGGACCGGCTACTGGGGACACCTCCGCAACCCCCACTCACAATATAGTGAGCAAGGGTGCAGGGACACCCCTGCAACCCTTTCCACCAAATGGGGGATTTGGTCAAACTTTTCCCTGGCTTTTTGGACGTTACCCATATATCGTGCCTGCCCACTTTGTTCTGTTGATTTTATCTCCCTCAGTCTTGTTTTTTAGACTTTACTGTTCAGTAGATTGTATTGCTTTCATCAGCATGATATTTACCTTTGATATCTTTCTTTCGTGAGGCTTTTTTCTCATGGCAAGGGCAATGGTGAACGGATCAAGTGTGTCACAGATGATGGTATCAGATTTATAAAGTTATAGTCAATGGCTAACTCATGGAATCTCGCCAGATAGTTGCCTGCTGGTTAATCTGCACCTTGGATCCTCATGTAGAATTTTATCCTGTGTAGTATTACATTGGCCTTGTTGGTGATTTATTTGCTCAGCCTCATTATCGCTTCTTCAATGATTTTGTCTTATTGATCTCCATTAGACCGGGCACTTCCACTACTAAGGCATTCAATGACATGACCCTCTTCTGAGGGATAGATAACCTGTGGCACCAAGTGCTTTTATCCAGTTCTGGGTAGGGGAAGTCATGTGTTCCATGCAATGAGAACCCTTCTTGGACTAGCCAAGAGCAGTAGCAGCGGTGTGGCTCCCTGCATTGTGTCTGTCTGTGTAACATGGTTTTTCCTGTTGTGTAATTAGGCAGTCTTGATTTGTTTTTGGTGCAGGAGATAAGCTGGGTATTGTCTCTCAACACAACTGTTATAAAGTAGGAGGCAAACTGAATGATGAATGAGGCAGGACAATGTAATAATTGCATATATTTTGATAAACTACAAAGAAGTCTAAGAGAAAATGATATAGGGCCAGGAAGCTGACTGGCACAGAATAGAGCAGCCATGCCAAATTAACATTTGGGATGGAGCAGGCATACACCTTCCGGGGGGTATGCTAGTCATCACTTCCATTACCTGGATGAAAGTAGCGGGAGCGAGAGCAGGGACAACACAGGCCGCCAGGAAATTAGACTCACTTAAGACACACTTAAATTTGACCAAACTCCACCTATGGACCCAGTGACCAGAAATCTTTGTAATGCTCACACTATCCCTACTACAGGTGAGGACTGTGTCCTCCATCTTCACAGCTGTGTACCCGGCCAGTGCCACATTATCCTGCTGGGTCCTGTTTTCTCCACATGGTGATCCACTTGCCTTGGCCTCCTCAGATCTGTTGGCTGGTCACATACTTTGTGTAGTAAACAAGGAACCACCAATTATTATAAGAACAAAAATAATGTTCCCGCAGCTAATTTTACCATCCTGTTGTGTGCCCATGATTTTCACAGTTGTCTGACGCCCATAAGTTTAGTACATTTCTCTTCACTGATAGCTGCCGTCTTCTGTCTCTCGGCGCCTGGATGCCCACGGGCTTTGGCGCGGTATAAGAAAAATAACATAACATAACAGTATGTACCTGGGCTCATCTTTTCCAAAGTATAATTGATTATTGCTATCAAATGATTAATGCTATCAATGGCGCACTCTCAAATTCTTTGGCTTGTTTGGCGAGCTATCGTCAAGGGGGGGAAAACTTATAGGGGGTCCCCAATTCGTTTTTTCCATAGACATAATGGAAAAAACTTTGCTCACACCTACAGCCCAAACCGCTGGATGGATTTACAGCAGGAGCTACGGCTTGGTCCCGAAAGCGTGCTTTTGTAAATTTGGTGTAAATCCATCCAGTATTTATTTTTAAAACGACCAAAAAGTAGGTAAAAAATTTTTTTGCTATCTGGCTACGCTCTGTGGACCCATTTCCCTGTTCGGTCAGCGGACAGGCATCTGATTGGCCTTTTGGGTGACATGAAGTCCACAGACATCAGGTACACCCACTGATTGGACGGGGAAAAGCGTGAAATGCATCAGTTTCCTGGAAATGCCCGCCATGTTGGATTCACAGACTTTTGCCTGTGTCCACGGACACCACGGGAAAAAAGCAACTTTGCACTTGTCAAACTCAACAAACAATCTATGGGGAGGTGTAGGGTGATGAGGATGGTATGGGATATCTGCAGGCTGCCATGGAAAGGGAAGAGTGGTTCTATATGGAGCCCCACCTTCCCTTTAAAGGATTTTCCTTCCTACCGAGGGACGCTGTAGCCGTCCCAGCATAGGAAGAACAATTATTTTTAGCATCCCGGGTTCCCGCTTTGGGAACCTCGGGTGCTAATGGTCTTCATCCCCCATTGCAAGGGCAGGAACGGGGGAAAAACGGTCCGGAGCCCTCATTATGAGCCCTCGCTTAGCTTGGGCCAATAACTTGGGCTGCTGGGCCATTATCCCGTTGCAGTCCCTGGAATGGGCGATGAAAGCCACATTATTCCCATTAGCATAACACAAAATGCTAATGTATATGTTGGAAAATCTTATTGAGTCTATGTACTTTACTGAGAAATGTAAAGTAGATGGAGTCTATAAGATTATTTTTTTTAGTTGTTCTTTAACTGTGAAAGGTAGTTCCTAAAGGTGGTTCTTTTGTTTTTTGCAGGAGAGTTTAGAACATTTGTGATGTCATCTTTGATGTCCTGGGTGTTAGTCTTAGCAGTGCATGGTGGTGGCGCGAGTTATGGTTGCTTAGCTTACCATAGTCTTTCCATTGAATTTCATAGGTTTCTATAAGTGCAACTTAGCCATAACGTCCCTTTAACAAAGTGTTTATATTGAATTATATATATACTGATTTTAAAGGCACTGGAACTAGTACATAAAAGGGGGGGTGAACATTCTAATTCAAGGGGTTTTATGGATTTTTAAAATAAGGGTATTCCATCTCTCCTTATTCATCTGACCTGCTTTCCTATGACAATATCACGTATAGAGTGCCACTATGTCATGCGGGAACGTGTAATGGTTTGGAAAGGTGGGCCAGCCGTATGTCAATACCGATGCACTTTTTAGTGTGGATACACGTTCGTAGACACTTTTACGGTTTAACAAAGGCACTCTATGAAACAATGAATGCACATGAACGTTATTTGTATAAACATGTAATTGTATATATACTCTGGCATTTATGCACTTTATTATATTGTTATGCACTTTTTGTGCCTTTCCCTTTGATACATTAGAGCATCACAGGATATTAAATTGTGCTATGTTTGAGGGATATTTCTTTGAAGCAAAGCTCTGTATGGATAGGAATGTTCTTTTTCTCCTTCCCTGATACTACTACACATACTCCTCCCTTCTCATCCCTCCACCCTTCCATTCTTCCTCTTCCTGCACACACATATTAGAATGATGGTGAGAGGATCAATTGACCATATCATACTGTTGCTTTGAATTTTTTATTTATTGAGGTTACAGGTTACTAGGTGTTTCACCCCAAATCACTAAAAAAGGAAATTAACAGTCAACAGGGAATTCCTGAGTCAGGAACAGTAGAATTGCAAAGGAGCTGGTGAGAAAAATGATGGGTGGTTTAAGGGGATTACATGGCAAAGAAAGCAGTGACAAGACAGATAGGTAACTGACAGTGGTCCAAATGGTAGAGTGCGATTTAGGACATATTACTATTTCAGATAGCAAATTCGCTAAGGATATCTATGCATGCTCATCTGGGGATGCTATAAGCACTCTGCATATGGGAGAAACACATTGGGCCTTATTCTGAGTTTGGCAGAGCAGTTAAAAGGTGGTGGTAATTCCGTTGCAGCCACATGTTAGGGCGATAATGGAATTACTGACAATTTTACCACTCTGCTAAATCCCGAGTTTGGCCTTGAAGTGGAGGATTTACCTCCAGCAGAATGCTGCAGGTAAATCCTCTACGTTAGCACTGAACATTAGAGGGATTACTGCAGCAGAATAACTGCTTGCAGTATTTCTGCAACATCCCCAAAGATTGTTATGGACTCCAGAAATGTGGACTAACACCGCCAAAATTGGATACCATTACCACCACTTGGTCCCGTGGGTTTACCATGGGATTACAAGCAGTGGTAATGGTAACCAATTGTGCAGTAATTCAGTGGAATAACCACTGTAAAAAATAAAATGGAAACAAACAACTCTTGTATGGCAGAAGTACTTGTTAAATACAAAGATCAATGGTCATTTTTATGTCATTCAAATGCTCTCAGAGAACAATAAGAGTGTACGAGGCTTAACATCTTGGAAGGTTAACCTTCTATCAAAGCATCATGCACATGTTTAATGAAGGTTTTGATAATGTGCTTTTTACAGTAAAACAAGTGTTTTCTTATGATGACTATGATATATATTGGAAATTATTGCAAAACATGAATATTGTAAGATTTAAAAAAACTGACAGTTTACATTGTTAGTACAATTACATTTTTTTAAATTTATTTCGGTGATTTGGTAACAAAAATCATTTACACCACACATTTAAGATGAACATATGCAAGGAAAAAAGAAGTAAAATGATCATCATCACATCACATAACTTCATATGCATAATAAATACATCATCACAGTTTATGGGTGAATACAACTCCTCGAAATCATCCATAAAAAGACAACAACTTATTCAGACATCCTTTTCACTAAATTAAGCCAGATATGAGAAACAGCAACATTTTAAATCGAATTTCACCTGAGAATATCATGGCCCATAATTGATCTGTCAAAATATTGGCCATACTTTGCACAATACTCTTATATGCTTTATAATTTCTTGAATTCAGCTCGTAGCAAGAGGTAAATAAATGGCGACGTGTTAACTTCAACCTGGCAACATCTGCAAATGCTCTCCATCCATGGAATCATTCTCAGGCTCCCAATCTGGCCATCGTCCGCAGTTAGTCAAAAGTGCAATTTCATAAGAAAGCATCTTATTTTGATGTTTCTGGTGCCGACAATATACTTTAAATGATCTTTTGTGGGAAAACCATGTAAATATACTGTTTAAAACTTTTCGGTTCACTTACATTTCTGATATTATTGCTACGATCCTGCATGGTCGCTTTATTTCCTTATTAAGAACTGGCTAGTTCCTTTGAGATTCTAAATCTAAATTGATATCGTCTATGCATTGTTTGATAACCTTGAGCCAAATAAGGTAGATCTTAACCCGAATATATGACAGACAAATGTATTTGAAATGAGCAATCAATAACCTTGAGCCAAATAAGGTAGATCTTAACCCGAATATATGACAGACAAATGTATTTGAAATGAGCAATCAATAGTGATGAGCCACTATTGGCCTATAGAATTTTCAGATACCATTTACCACACGCTAGCGTCCATTTCGTGTACAAGGACGTAATACCCAGCTCCAAACATATAGCTTCATGGGGGGTTTTCCTGGATAATCACAGCAACGACTACCATAGTTTATTCTACAATTTGTTAAACCAGAGGGCTTCCTTCCCCTGTAAAGTTTGAAGGCCATAAAGGGCGCTCAAGGCGACACTCAAGTTGTACATTTTTAACAAGCCCTCAATCGAGTATCTTCAACCTTTCTAAATGAAGCTTTTTATTGCGCCACATTTCCTGTGTATTTTAGTTCAAATATCTTTTGTAAAAGAGTCAGTGCATAAGTAATCATAAATTGGTATTCCTAAATAGGTATATTTATGCAGAATGTCTAAAGATGTCTGTTCTATTTTCCAAACAAAACTATTACTGTTTAAATTTGTCCTTATAGAATTAATAATCATACATTTTAGTTTTGTTTAGATTAACTTTGAACTTATTCTTGATAGCAAACTCATGAAGAGCAGTGATACTATGCTAGAGTTCGATTTCAGTGCGGTCTAGAATGACAGTATTGTCTGTATACAATAGCTAGCTGACTACCTGCTCTCCAATCTTTGGAGGGAAAGTTTGCCACGATAGTACATAATTATCAAGATTGGATACATAAATGTTATATAGAGAGGGAGCAAGGGTACAACCCAGTTTTAAACCCACATTAGGGGGTATTCTTCAGACGATAAGGATCACTCCTGGTTTAATATAATACATGAGGATGTGCCAGAGTATAAATCCTGGATTAGATGTATAATTGATTTATTCAGAGCCCATCTTTCCATTTTGTCCCACAGCATTGTTCTATTCATAGTATCGAACGCCCCTGCAAAATCCACAAAACAAATGTATAATCTTTAATTTTTAGATCTCAGAGACCTTCATATCAAAAAAAGGAGGTTTCAAAGCCTAGTGAGAGTATTCAGACCTCTGCGAAAACCAGTCTGTTGATTTTTTTATAATCTCCTTATCATGGAGCCAACTATTTATCCTTTCCGGTAAAAGATAAGAAAAGATCTTGGAAAGCGCGTCCACCATAGCAAAGAGGTGGCAATTTCTGCTAATTCACGTAGACTTTTCATATAAATATGAATTAAGATAGAAGACTTCCAAGAAGCCGGTACCTCACCCCTGGCTATCATTTCCTGGAACGATTGGTAAATAATCTGAGCCCATTGCTCCAGAGCCGCCTTAATAATCGAGTTAGCCAGCCCCTCCGGGCCAGGTGCTCGAGGCACCTTCAATCCATTTATAATCCAAAGAATATCATCCGGCTCAAATTGGAAAGACCCTTTATCATAAAACCATTTTAATTGAGAATCTTGATTCACTCGCTAATTGCTACTATAATATAGGTCTCTTACACATTTGCACCATTCCAACTCAGAGATAGGATTCATTTTCATTTTTTCTACCCCATTTACATTATGACGATTATATAAAGATCAGAATTTGCTAGTATCATTATCTTTTAAGGCACCAGCTATAATGTGCCACTGCGCAGTCACTGTCGACATTTTATGGCCTCTTAGCCAAATACGATAGATGGTTTTCAGTCTACTCAATTCGTATATTTCGGTATTAGTAAAATATACTTTCTCTTTTATTTTCTTTAAACAATTTCATTTTGAATAACTTCTTTTGTCCAGAATTCACACCATTGAGTCTCTCAAAATGTCCTGTCTCATTTTAAAGGGTTGCGCTCTTATTAAAACCACTGATGTGTCCATTGAGTGTGCACAAGGCCATGTTTAATTTGGTGTGTTAACCACTGACTGTGTGTAAGTGTTACAGTATACACAAACATTAAGAATACATTTTTTTTAAAAATACAAATGCAACTGTAGATACTGCAGCATGGTCCTCTTGGTCTGCAAGAAACTCAGCCCTTCCACTATAGACTATCTGCATCGCTTCTCATATGTAGAATGCATCTTCAATGTAATGGCAACATACCTGGAGGATGGATGCCATGACAATTTATGGGCCTCATTACGAGGTGGGTGGTAAGGGATTACCGGCACTGGTAAGGGCACCGGTGCCGGTAATCCCTTACCGCCCTACTACGAGATCCCTTTGCGGGTCCTCCCTTAACGCCTGGTTTTTCCAGGCATTAAGGACGGGACCTGCAAAGGGATACCAAGGTCAATAACGGTACCGCAATTTGCGGTACCGTTATTACCGCCTTCCCCCTTCCCATTGAGCCCTATGGGGGCTCAAATGGGAATGGGGAATGGCTCTGGTGAATGGGGAATTACCGGTCCCGCCGACCTCGGAATGGACCGGTAATTGCTCCATCCACTAGACCGGAGTCGGAAGGATTTTGGAGGCAGCCATGGCGCTAATAGCGCCATGGCTGCCTCCAACCTCGTAATGAGGCCCTATGTCTCTAAATAAGAGGCTTTTCCTAAACACATGGGGTGCCTCTGTTGCTGCTGTTCTCATTCTACTTTTAGCTATAAGAAACGTTACACCTCCCCACCCCAAGATGTATGTGTTTTGTCTCTGGTTGCCTTGCAGTCAGCAAAGGCTGGGTTACTCTAGCAGATACGAACCTGACAAAATGACTCACAAACGCAGAAAGACAGAGGGCCTCATTACGAGGTTGGAGGTAGCCATGGCGCTAGCGCCATGGCTGCCTCCAAAATCGTTCCGACTCCGGTCTGGTGGATGGAGCAATTACCAGTCCATTCCAAGGTCGGCGGGACCGGTAATTCCCCATTCACCAAAGCCATTCCCCAAGGGGGAAGACGGCAATAACGGTACCGCAAATTGCGGTACCGTTATTGACCCCGGTATCCCTTTGCGGGTCCCGTCCTTAACACCTGGTAAAACCAGGCGCTAAGGGAGGACCCGCAAAGGGAACTTGTAGTAGGGCGGTAAGGGATTACCAGCACCAGTGCCCTTACCGGTGCCGGCAATCCCTTACCGCCCACCTCGTAATGAGACCCAGAGTCTTAGTGTAACATAGTAATACAGAGAGATCCAGAATAAGACAGAGAGCGAGAAAGAGGGCAGAGAGAAAAAGAAAGCGAGAACACTAAATTGGACACACCAAGTACAACGGTAAATAAAAGAGATGAAGCTCAGTTGGAAATCATGCTATTCTGTTTTTGCTGTGGTTATTTAAATGTAACAACTAGAGTATGTTTTCAAATTCAAAGTGTACTATTGCTTTAGAAAAGATAAGCACAAGGGATGTGACTTGGAGGGACATGGATGCAGGCATCCCCCTGTGAGTCTCCATGTGGCACTTAAGATAGTCATGGAATCCTGGTGGACTTCCCAAAGTCATGGGGGTTCCATCACAGCCTCCCAGGCACAGAATGAGCCAGGGAGATAGGTAGAAGGATGCAGAGGGCGTCTGGAATGTGGTCCTCTTCCTATCCCTGTGATGTGGGAACCTGCGCCAAACAGGTGATCCTTGCTGACACTGTCCCGAAGCTTCACTGGTGCTGGAAGAGGTGCAGCCTGCAGCTGATTCCACTCTGGAATCTATCTGGACCCGAACCACCTCAAATGTGTACCTGGCCCCGGCCTCCTGAAGGTTGAGAGGACTGCAGGAATTCTGCTGTGCCGGAGACCCTTGAAGTGACTCAGTGATTACTGGAATCAGAGAAGAGCACTTGTCCTTAAGATAACAAAGCCCCTCCACCTGCTCAGATTGGCATGGGGTGGCAGCAGAGGGCAGGACCTGAGACTTTGCCCCTTACATCTATCCTTGAAATTGCCTTCCTCATACTTGTAGCATTAAAAAGGGAGCATGCATGAAGGCTTCCCACAAAAAGCAGTTTTAACGAGGGAGGCCTCATACTTAGTGGTATTGACAGAGTGCTTGCACATTGGAGGGGTTAGAGAAGATTAATTTTTGACCTGTGATTTCTTGTATTGATTAATGACACAATATGGCGAAACAAATGAATCACCCTAGGATTAATGATATAGCCTCTCCCCTCCAAGCACAAGAAAAGGGTAAATAACCTGCAATGGTTATGGCTACAGTGTATGCATTAGGACCCTAATCAAGGAGCCACTAGCATGGATTTCTGAGAGCTTCTGGGAGAAATTAAAAAAGAGATTCAGAGCTGCATGGCGGAACTCACCACTAATGTTGCAGCCTTGAATAAACAGATTGATGAGGCAGAGCAGCAAATAAATGAGGTTGGAACATTTACGGCTAAAAAGACATGGGAGAGCACAGAACTGATGCAGAGAATCACTGCACTGGTACAAAAATGCAACTTGCTGGAATCCAAACAAGAAGATATGGAGAACGACACCAGGCGAAGGAACATTAGACTGAAAGGGATAGCATTGACAGTGCAAGATAAGGACCTCACGAAATACATGCATGCCCTTTTCCAGTCTCTTTTACCACTGTATGGCGATTCAGATTTAGCGTTGGATTGCACTCACTGGCAGCGACATCCCATAGAAAATAAAATAGGTGCTCCAGCGGATGTGTTAACTTGAGTGGATTTCTTCACCACCAAACAAAGAATAATGCTAGACACAAGTCCATACTACAAAGACTCACTGACACCAATTGCTTGATTGACTTCCTGCAAGAAATGCACCTAGCTCCTGGGGATATCTACAGCTATGTAATAGAAATGACCCACTGGAATATCTGGCATCAAGCAGTTCCAAAAAAGAGGGTACAGGTTTCTTTTTGCTTGGGGAATCCCCTTTGTGGAAATGGAAATCAAACATATGACCCTGGAGGCAGATTCAAAGGAGTGAAGGGATCCTTATTTGGAAATGAGTTTACTTTCATTTCCTTGTATGCACCTAATGAAAAGCAGAGTGACTTCCTTTCCGAACTCCCTTCCAGAAATATGCCCATTTGTAGAGGGCCAACTAATAATCAGAGGATATTTTAACATGATTCATGCATAGATAAAACCCATCCCCCATGAGCCACTCATTTTAAAAATGCCCTTACATTTGCCAGATTTCGTATGGAATTGTGGGTGGTTGATATATGGAGGATATGCTGCGAATTTGACTGTGACTATAGACACTTCTCCCATGTCCACCAAAACCTTCTGAGAGTTTATCTTCTGCTGATGTCCCCTTCCCTAGTCCAATGCATTAATGAAGTCCAAATTGGTACACACATTGTATCAGACCATGCGCCAGTTGTAAAAGAATTACTGGTCCAGAGACTATCCATCCCTGAGAAAACAGCATGGAACCTTTTTTGACCCAGTGCTCAATGATTTGTTCCTTCGGGATAACATTGCAAAGGCTATAGAAATGTTTAATATAGAGGAAGGAATCCCGGTGGACACTTGAAAGAGCAAAAAGTCACAAATGTCATGTTCTTTCTGATTCGGGGTAGGATAGACAGTAATTATAAAGAAATAGAACAAGTAAAGACAGGTCAGGTGGAGGGTCCCTAAATGGACAGAACTGGGACAGCCACTTTAAAATGACTATAAAACACTAAAGTTTAATAAATTAGGGCTAGTTTTAAAACAAGTATTACATCAGGTATTACGTCAACCAATAGTGTGACACAGTAATCAAAGGTCAAACAATTACATACTGTATACACTGCATTTCATAGGGAAACAACAAACACAAAAGCCTCTTAATGAACAAAAAGTGAAAGAGGTAAGTACGCAAATCAGTGATAGATCACTGTGTACACTTTACAATAAATTAATACATATATTCATTCACAAATTCTAGTATCTTCTAGAGTTCATACAGTCTCGATATGTTTCAGTTCTTGTGTCATGTGTACAGAACTTTCTTCAGGAGAGTGATTCGAAATAGAGTTCCTATGTTCAAACTAATAGCGTGGGCCAATCACCCGACCTGCCATGAAATAAAAATGAGACGATGTCAGCTATGGATGCCGTGTAAGTCTCATTGAGAACCTAAGAGTGGTTTGTGAACCAAAATAACAAGGCAAATAATTATCTCTTGTGAGGGCGAAACTTCTGGAATGAAATGTTGAAGGATAAACATGGTACTCCTTAGGCGTAACTACAAAAAAGCACAGAAAATGGCTTTTGAAACGCTAGCAGTGGTAAGGGATACGGGGGGGAACACTTGGAACAGCCAAGGGAATGTAGTTGAGGAAACAAAACCACACTGGGGACCCACCTTAGTAGATAGATGATGTCCCATATCGATGGAAAGGGCAATGCTCGGGGCCTCTAGTGGAGAATGTGCCAGGAGGTGCACAACCTGTACTCCTATGGGCACATATGTCTCAATAGGGAGAGAGGCCTGTAAAATTAACAAAGGGTGGCTCAGATCGATAGCCGGATCGCCCAAACACTATTATAAAGTACTTCAATAATACTTCAATAATACCAGGTTATAAGGTACCTTAAATTAGTCATCTGTCTTTAGAACAGTCTGTTCTGTATTTGTGAAGCAGCAGCTGTCGCTTCTGAGGTTGTGGATTTCAGTGCCTGCAGATCCGATCAGTCTGGTAATAAATATGTGCACGGTAAGTGATCAAATGCATCGGAGCAAGGAAGAACTCAGAAGTTCAAAAAGGTAAAGAGGAGGTAAGTATGAAGTGTACCTCAGGTCGCCGGGCGATGCTGGGATGCCAGAAATAAATAGATAATGGACGGGTCAGTCCCGAGGCACGCGGTCAGAAGTCCCACTGTAGGTGAAAGAATGGACTACAATTAGCCAAATAGGAAAACGGATCCTGATGCACAAGGCAACAGATGATAGTCAACGTGAGGGGGTGACTTACCAAGTAGCGAATAATCAATAACATGCAAAAAGAAATTCACACAATGCCCGGCACTGGCAGAAAGCTAACCATATCTGCATAAACTGGCGTGGTTGTTGCTAAGACACCAGGATCAACGGAGTCCTATGTCTATTTTTACCACCTCAAGCAAAGGTTACTAGAGATGTGTGCCCCACGGCAATCTTAGGGTGGATAGCGGAAGGCAATAGATGACCGGGAAGTTGACTGAGCTCAGTATAGGGTCACTAATTAACCTCAATCGGTATCAGAACTCAAAAGAAGTGTGGTGCAAAAGTAAGGCAGAGTATATGGACATGTTAGACATAAAACACAGCTCTATAATTCCTACCCAGGTTAACCTGATCACATGTAACAGACCCCGTGAAAATGCAAAAAAGGACTTGGTGGTGGGTACGCCTTACAGGTGCAACAATTTATCTGGCACAGTGAGAAATGCACACCTTCACTATAAATGAGAGTGCCATCAACTGCATGGCATATGTGAAATAAGTGCAAAGGAGAGCAGATTCTCATGGAGGTTAACATCCCACCACTATGAAAGTGTCAATTAGCACGTCAAAGTCACAGAAATAGAGTAAAGGAGAATGCAGCACCTACATTGGAAGTAGCCGTTTAGCTGATATACACGCCAACATAAACTGGAATGGATATTCAGAGGGATGGTGAACTCATCCTTCTACCTGTGTGTGTGGTGTTGCAGGCATAGAGTGAACAGCTATGGCTTAACATTGCTTATTTATTAAGTTTGTGCCACTCAATTGAATCATTAAGACCAAATAAATCACTCCTCATCCTGAAAATCATTTATTCTTCCAATTTAAGTAATTTTCGATCAGGGTTAGTGCTAGTACCCTGTGGCACAGTTTGTAAGATAGGCCAGGTGAAATCTTCGAAACCATGGTTTACGTCCATGAAATGTTTGATCATGGGAGCATTTTCAATTTTACATTTTATGCAGCTGTGATGTTCAAAAATTTAATTTTTAGACTTTGGTCTGTGAAAGTGTTAACGCATACCAGTCTGTTCTCTGGTTCCTTAGGAGGTCTCTCTTCCAGTAGGGCTTCTCTGTGATGACCTGTATTCTCTCTGGGTTTTGGGGGCATAGGGGTAAAAAGGAGACACACCTATTGTTTGATGGGGACAGTTTACTTATACTGTTTGATTGTGTCCAACAATTCTGCTTGAAGATATCTTTATGTTTCAACTAAAAAGGTCTAAATAAAAGTTGTAAAAAACACAGATAAACACTCAGGGTACAGCAATGGTCATTGACATTTGTACTCACGTCCAACATGCAATGCACCTTTAACTGTGATATGATATCCTGTGTCTCAATGAGTCACTTCCCACACATGTGTTTCTTATTTTCTTATGGTAAATGTTCCTAAAAGAAAAACAACAGCACCTCTTCACTCGTGCCAAAGGGTGGTATTACACTCAAATTGCACTGCCTATGCCAAGCTTTTATCCATACCCAAACATATTGTATTATGTATTACCCTTTAGGGTATGCACTCACTGCCATTCCCCAGGTGGCGCACAGTACATAGTGACATAACGTGATGTGCATAGGCTTTTATGTGCTTTTCCTGGACACAACATTGGTAGTCTAGAAGTGTAGACATTTGACTTGAAAAAGGAAGCAGTCATTAGAACTGGGTTCAAACATCTAAGTCAATACTTTACTTTGATGCAAACTGTTACGGGCTGAAAGTGCAGATAATGGCATCAAATAAAACAAAAAAATAAAAATAGAGTTTAATAAATAAAGCATAATTTTACTTCATTGGCAAGAGATTCTCGACTTTTATAACTGTACTGTCGGAAAAACCTGAGGGTGTTCTCACTCCTATTCCCCATGGGTCATCTGCACAGGTGGCCAGCGAAAGGCCTCCATTTTTTCTAGTTGTGACCCTCGGGGCAGACAAGCGAGGTAGGATCACCTGGGCAGAGGGTCCTTAGGGACTGGTATCCACCTTTCTCTACTAATGAGCAACCCAACCCTTACCCACCTTCATGGGTTATTGTGAGTCAATTACCTAGACTTCCTCATATGTGACCATTGACAGTGCTTGGACGAAGAAGAGGCAACTGGGAGTAATGAAGACTAGGTGCGTTTACCACTCTCATACTGGGACGACGAAGAGGCCTGCTGAGAGTTGTAGAAGTCAAGCATGTCCTCTTAATGATGGTCAGGCAGGGCTAATTGCACATCCACACCTGCCGCCTGTTAAAGGACTACAGTTGTATAAAAGGAACCCTAATCAGAAGGCAAGAGGAGAGGCTGTGGTGTTGAAGCAGCAGCAGAGAGGCCAACAGAAGCAACAGAGAGCTGTGTTTGTGAAGCACGCTGACGGTTCACGAAAGTACGGACTTGGAGCTGGGGCTCTGCGGAACCGATTAAATGCTGGAAAGGGAGCCATGCAGAGAGGCTTTCCCTTTTTCTGGTGTTCGCAGTGCTCATTCTCCTGTGGACAGAAGCTGACAAGTGGTGCGTGAGAGGCAGGAGGTGGAGTCCTGAGGAGGAGAACAGAAAGCTGGTCGATCTGCGCTGCTGGAAGACCCATTGACACAACCAGTGAGTTTCTATGATAGAGGAAACATGATATGCAAGTGTTTGAATTTACACAGAGGATTACATTGTATCAGAGTGGTCATGTGTGTGATAAAACACGTTTTTGAAGTACTCCAATTGTAATCCTTGTTAACCATTGAACAATTGGGAATATCTTGTAGCAGAGTTGTCACGAGTATATGAAAACATGGTTTCAAAAGTCTTCGAGTGCTGGGCACGTTATAAAAGGAAATGTACACAGATATGAAACAATGGGATGATTTGAATGAAATGTTTAACAAATATATCTTCATGAATATTGAATTCTGAACCGAATGAAAACTTTAACAAATATATCTTCATGATTATTGATTTCCGAACTGAATGAAACTTTAATAAATAAGCAGAACTATTACCTATGTGGATTACAAGTGAATGGAGCTCACCAGGTGCTGCAGGTGAGCTGACACGTGCGCCGACACTCCGGGCCTTGTGTTTGCCCATTTCTAACTTGATTCAGGTCCCTCAGCCCCTGGGTGCACCCTTGTCCCTGTGCTTCCCCCGGCTCCCTCTCCGTGCCTCCCAGCCCTCTCCCCTCCCCAGGATAGGCCAATTCCATCTGCCTTTGCCGGCGTAGTCTCTGGCATCTACATTTGCAGACCTCTTCGGTCCCAGGTGCTGCAGGTGAGCTGACCCGTGCTCTGACCCTCCCGGGCCTTGTATTTGCCCATTTCTAACTTTATTCAGGCCCTCCAGGCCCTGCATGCACCCTTGTCCCTTCGCTTCCCCGAGCCATCTCTTCCCGTCTCCTGCCCCCCCACCCCTGATAGGCTAATTCTATCTGCCTTTGCCGGTGTAGTCTTTGGTATCTACACATGCGCACCTCTTTGGTCCCAGGCGGTGCAGGTGAGCTGACCTGTGCTCCGACCCTCCCGGGCCTTGTGTTTGCCCATTTCTAACTTGATTCAGGCCCCCCAGCCCCTGTGTGCACCCTTGTCCCTTCGCTTCCCCCGGCTCCCTCTTCCCGCCTCCAGTCCCTCCTCCACCTCTGATAGGTCAGACCACTGCTGTTTACTGACCATCCCAGGGCAGCCTTCTGTCCTGCAGCCCCTGTGGCTAAGGGCTCCAACACAAGGACTGCTCCTACAGAGGCGGCTCCAGGTTGTGTCTGCAGGTATCAGCAGGGGAAGCCAGTTGTCAACCAACAGCGACGAATAAGGTAGGATTGGCCAGGGCGGGGAGTTAAGCAATCACTCTACTCTGGAAGCCCTGCCACACAACAAACCTATATACATTTGAATAGTACTGTGATTATTAGTGTATGCCCTCTAGGATAGTCCTGTGATTATTAGCTTATATGTTCTAAGACAGTACTGTGATTATTAGCTTGTGCCTTCTAAAATAGTACTGTGATTATTAGCTTGTAGTCTCTAGGACAGTCCTGCGATTATTAGCTTGCACCTTCTATGATAGTACTGTGATTATTAGATTGTACCTCCTAAAATAGTACTGAGATTATTAGCTTGTACCTTCTAAGACGGTACTGTGATTATTAAACTGCGCTGCACCCTTAGAGCTTACCACATACTGGGCCTCATTCCGACCCTGGCGTTAACCAAGGCGCTATTAGCGCCTTGGTTGACGCCGTTATTTTTCTGACTCCGCCATGGTGAATGGCGGAATTACCGCCCCATTCCAAGGTTGGCGGGGTCGGTAATTCCCCATTCACCATGGGCCCTTCCCCATTCCCATTTTTGCCCCATAGGGCTCAATGGGAATGGGGAAGGCGCTAATTACGGCACCGTAAATTACGGTGCCGTAATTAGCTCCTAGGTCCCTTTACGGGTTGGTTTTTTAACGCCTGCAAAAAGCAGGCGTTAAGTACCAACCCGCAAAGGGAACTCGGAATAGGGCGGTAAGGGTTTAACGGCACCGGTCTCGTTACCGGTGACCGTTAACCCTTACCGCCCTACTCAGAGTGACCCCCACTGACTTGATTCACATCCAGAAAGCACCGCAATAGAATAGTACTGTGATTATTAGCTTGCACCTTCTAGGATAGTACTGTGATTATTAGCTTGCACCTTCTAAGATAGTACTGTGAATACTAGTATGTGCCCTCTAGGATAGGCCTGTGATTATTAGCTTGCACCTTCTAGGATAGTACTGTGATTATTAGCTTGGGCCCTCTAGGATAATACTGTGATTATTAGCTTGTGCCCTCTAGGATAATACTGTGATTATTAGACTGCACCCCACCCTTAGAGCTCACCACTTACTGACTTGAACCCCATCTAGAAAGCACCACAATAGAATAGTACTATGATTATTAGCCTCTGCCTTCTAGGATAGTCCTGTGATTATTAGACTGTGCCGCACCCATAGAGTCTACCACTTACTAACTTGAATCACATCTAGAAAACAATAGAATAGTACTACAATTATTGACTTCTGCCTTCAAGGATAATACTGTGATTATTAGCTTGTTCCTTTAGGATAATACTGTGATTATTAGCCTGTACCTTCTAGGATAGTACTGTGATTATCAGACTGCACCCCACCCTTAGAGATTAGCACTTAATGACCCGAATCACATCTAGAAAGCCCAACACCAGAATAGTACTGCGATTATTGGCTTGCCTCCTGGGATTACTATAGGTATTAGCTTGTGCCTTCTGGGAAAGTACTTTGACTATTAGACTGCGCCGCACCCTAGAGTCTACCACATACTGACCTGAATCACATTTAGAAAGCATCGTAACAGACTAGTAATGTGATCATTGATTTATGCCTTCCTAAGAAAATACTGTGATTATTAGCTTTGCCACTAGGATAGTACTGTGATTATCGGCTTCTGCTTTCCTAGAACAGTACTGTGATTATTAGACTACGCCGCACCCTTAGAGATTACCACAGACTGACTAGAATCACATATAGAAAGCTCCACAATAGAATAGTACGCAGATTATTGAACTGTGTCTTTCTAAAAATAGTACTGTGATTATCGGCTTACGCTGTAGGATGTTACTGTGATTACTTGCCTGTGCCTCTTCTGGATGGTGCTGTGAGTCTCAGCCTGTGTCCCTTTAGGACAGCACCGTGATTAATAGCTTATACTTCTCTAGGGTAGTACTGTGTTTATTAGAGCATGCCGCACCCGTAGAGATGAGCACATACTGACTTAAAACACATCTAGAAAGCACAACAATAGAACATTATTGTGATTACAAACTTGTGCCTTTCTAGGAGAGTACCAGGATCATTAGCTGGTGTCTCTCTGGGACAACACTGTAATTAACAGCCTCCGCAGCAGCCGTACAGTTTTCATTAGTTTAAATCACACCAAGGAAGCACTACAATAAGAACAGTTCTGAGATTACTAACCTGCGCCTCTCATAGATAACATAGTGATTATCACCTTGTCCCACACTGGGATAGTACCATGATTATTGGCCTGTGCCACACTGGGATAACTCTGTGGATATTGGCCTGCGTCGCACATTAGAGAATTGGCAAGAAGGCCATTAAACCACTTGTAGAGGGTGCCACATTGGGACAGCACTGTGAGTATTGGCCCTGCCGCACTGAGGTGGTGCTTTGATCATTGGCTATGACATTCTGAGATGGTGCTGTGAACAGTACCCTACTTCACACCACAAAAATGTGTTTGTTGCTGTAAGTCTCTTCCAGCGAGAACCACATTAGGAACAGCCACTGGAATACCCTAACAATATATCCCTAGTAGACCTCCCCAACCAGACAGCCCAAACTAGAGTCAGCGACTGAACTACCCTAGTGATATCACCTCACTGGACCACGCCAACAGACAGAGCCCAAGCTTGTATAGGACAATCCCCCAAACCCAGTCCAACACCACAAGACAGCCGGGTCAAAAGCACAAAGACCAAGTCTGCAACAACGAACCGAAGAAAAACCAACCAAAATCGCTCAAAACTCAAAATGCATTGAAAACAAACTGCACCAAAGGAAAGACAAAGCACAGAAAGAACTAACACAACTGAACGCCACCAAAGACTCACAACTGCAGAACACTCCCACAGACAAGAACTATAACAGAACAAGCACCGAGAGAAGAGAGAAATCTCTATACCTAACTCCATACCTGGCAAATAACCACTCACCAGAACTAACCAACCCAACGTACAAATCAAGAACGACAAACAACCACGCAGAAGAAGAACGGACAAAGCTAGAGACAACAAGAACATAATCAACGCCCCTTACATCACCAAAACCAGAGGACTTTCCGTTCAACAGCCACAACAATTAGAGGAAGAGCCTGATGAAAACAAAAACCCAAAACTGAACATAGAAGTGCTCGATGACACAGACACAACTGTACCAGCACCTCAACTAGACATCGACTTGGAAGGAAACCTTAACACCAATCGGAAGATAACGTCAAGAATAAAGCACAAACCAAACTATACATTTAAAATCCACTGCAACCTAATAAACGCACAATCCATGTCAAAATACTCAACAGTGATCTTCGACCTCCTCTGCGACAACAGCATCAACATCCGATTCAACACAGAAACATGGCCGAATGACAACTACAAAATCACACTTCAAAAGTTGCCTCCCCACCAACTTCAAATGCCTTCAGTTAAACCAAAAAAATAAAAAAAGAGGAGGCCTCGCAATAGCACTCAAAAAACACCTGAAAGTAAAAACAGACAAACCTCTTCACATCATGAACTGCGAATCCATCGTCATACACCTATCGGCGAATCCAAAAACAAACATTTAATTCATACTGGTTTACAGACCACCGACATACAATGCAACCTTCGTCGACAACTTCATAGAAGCCATCACCAACATAGCCATCGGACACGAACACCAAATAATCCTGGGGGACTTCAACATTTGGCTCGAAGAAAAACATGCCAACCCTCAAAACTCACTAAGTGGGCAGCTAACAACAGTGAAACTACAACAGTTGGTCAAAGGGCAACACACTTGGCGGGACACACCATCGACAAAATCTTCCCCTAGAAAAAACTTATAACCACGGCACAACCGATACAAATACTTTGGAGCGACCACCTCATCATTTTATTCATGATCACGCTACCAACTCAAGTCAGCATCCAGCCCCTCAAAATCCCAATCACCACAAAAAGAAACTGGAAAACCATCAAAGCAAGCAACCTATTAGAACAACTGGAGACAACCAAACCTTCAACAGCCGAACTGGAGAAGGCAGACCGAGATGGGAAAGTGGAGCTACTCCACAAATGGATTGCTGACACAATCGAAAACATCCCCCCGGACAAACCATTTACTCCCAAAAGAAAAAGAGCAATAGAAAAATGGTTCACCCCACTACTAAGCACCATGAAAAAGAACAACAAGAAGCTGGAATTGGAATGGAGGAAAGAGTACGGTAAAGATAAGAAAATCCAGTTCCAGAAACAAATTCGATCACATAAGAAGGAAATTCAAAAGGCAAAGAGAAGGCATTATATTGATAGAATCACCAATACCACCAACACACACAAATACATGTTCAACATCATAAAAGAAATAAAAAACCCACCAGGTTGCGACAACACTCCAATACCCTCACAGAAACGACTTGGCAGACCATTTCAAAAACAAAATCAATGACATACGACAAATCATACAAAAACAGACCAAACAACCCTAACCCTCAACCAACCGGACCTGACGAGGAGCCACAGCACAAACTCCAAAACTTCCTGGAAATATCATTAGAGACATTTGTCAAGCTGGTAGAACACAGCAAGAAAGCAGGGTCACCCATGGATCCCTGCCCCGCTGACCTCTACAAATCAATCCTCGCACAAAGAAACCCCATCAGAATGTTACAGAAACCTCTTAAATCTGTCGCTCACAACAGGGACAGTACCACGATCCTTCAAATCAGCATATATTAAGCCACTTTTAAAAAACACAAGTGGCGACGTAAAAGACCTCTCCATCTACAGACCGATTTCAAACATCCCCTACCCGGCAAAACTCCTAGAAACATACATATACAAAGGAACCCAAGAACATGTAGAAAAACACCACTTGCTAGACCAAGCAAAAGTCAACTTCAGACCCGTAAAACGAACAGAATCGGCACCACTATCCATCTGGGATGACCTAAAAACAAACACAGACTCCAACACAACCTCAGTTCTGATTCTGCTCAACCTCTCCGCAGCCTTCGACACAGTAACCCATGACACCCTAATCAAAAGATTGGAAGATATAGGTATAATGGGCATGGCACTACTCTGGATTAAATAATTCCCAGCAGACAGAACAGAAACCGTATGGATAAAACCCTTCAAATCCATTCCATGAGTTAACGACTGTCGAGTACCACAAGGAACCTCACTATCACCACTTGACTTCAACATCTACCAGACTCCAGTAATCATGATCTTCAAAAAATACATTACCTGCTACAACTATGCAGACGACACTCAGATCATCTACATATTCTCAAGCCGATCACTCAGCCCTGATAGAATGTCTAAAAGAAATCTTTGACTGGATGAACACCAACAACTTGAAACTTAACCCAGGAAAGACAGAAATCATGATTCTATTAAAACATCAAGAGAACAACACCTACATTCCGTGCCCGACGGAAATGGGAACCGCGCCCACACCATCTAAGGTAGTATAAAACCTGGAAGTTCTAATGGACAGTGCCCTAACCTTAGAACCACAGGTAAACACAATAATTAAGAAATGCTTCTTCCTCCTTCACACAACAAGAAGAATCCTACCTTTCCTCTCCTTCACCCACAAAACACTAACAATCATCGCCCTCATCATGTAAAGAATCGACTAGGCAAACAGCCTCTACCTCGGGATGCCGGAATACCTAGTGAAGAAATTACAACGCATCCAAAATGCAGCAGCCAGACTCCTACTCAAACTATCCAGAAGAAACATCACTCCAGCACTAGAAATACTACACTGGCTCTCTTTTAAACATTGTATCACGTTCAAAACAATGTGCATGACACACAGGGCAATCAGCGGACAGGGAGCAGAGTTCCTATAAAAGAAAATAGCAATCTACAAGCCAACGAGATTCCTCAGATCAAGCAATAAAATCCGCCTGGAACCAAAACCATACATCAAGAAAAAACTAGTGGGCTCCTCTTTCTCCCACCTAGCTGCAAAAACCTGGAACAACCTCCCGAAACAAATAAGAAACAAGAAAGACCACCTAAAATTTAGAAAACCTCTAAAAACCTGGCTCTTCAACACCTCAGACCCAAATTGAAACAACTAAAATGATCAAACAGGAAACACAAAGAACAGATTGACAGAATATAAGACAGCACAGATAACACCCAGGACCGACTAAGGGGAACTCCTACAAGAACAAGAGAGACGACACTGGGTGGAATAGAACACAAGTGACAACCTATTGAGGATAGAAATTAGCATACATACCCAACACTACTAACAACCTTACCCACTGAGAAAGGGGTATAGGGTACGGGCATAGCCCTCAATTAAATCAAATCAATCCAAAACTAGGTTACAGCAAAGACAAACTGGGATAAAAGGGCTGGCCGATAACAAAGATGGAAAAACTTAAGTATCTAACTTAACATAATGACTGAGAGATGAGACAGCCTTATTACGCTGAAACGTAATCACCGAAAGGAAACAACCCCTCTAAATCATGAAGGAGATGCAATAGAAATATGCATCTCTCCTAAACAACAAGGATACTAACCAACCCCAAATAACGACTAAACACCTCACCACTCATCACACACCTCTCACACTCTAACCAAACACAACCACACCTCTTAAAACCACAGCAACCCGCACACACTTCACCACATCACAACAACAACCACACCACACAGACCCCCAGACAACAGCACACCACAGACTCAGAACCGAATAACACACCAATATCCTTGTGAACTGAGTTAAATGAATTGAAGCTGACAACAGGGAGAAGTGCAGTAGTGGGTGCCCAAAGGGAGGGGTGGCAAGAGCTGGGGGGGGGGGGCAAAAAGGCAAGTCCTGGGGGAGACAAGAAGGCAAGTGTCAGGGAAAAAGGTAGGGGAAAGCGAGGGTAAGTGTGGAGGACAGGTTGGACGAGGTAAGGGCTAGTCTGGGGAATGGATCCTGAGGGCAGTGCCTGTAAGGGATGCTGGGTGGACGGGTAGGACTTCAAAGTGAATGGAACTTTGGAGGCAAACTTTAACGATGAACCAAAAAGAGGCATATTAAACAACAAAGTGGGAGAAATTGTAAATTATAAAATATGCTTGGAATGCGGAATGAACTGCAACTATCAGTCTAGATCTTTTGTACAAGAACCAATTTTATAATGAAAGCTGAATGAACTGCAACTATCAATCAAGATATTTTTGAACAAAGACCATTCATATATAGAGGGCACAAGTGTGGCGCAGAACGTTAAGAAGATTGAAAATACTTTTGTGACATTAAAAGTGAGTCTTGGGGAAGGGAACCCTGAGGCTTGACCCACTTATCGACTTGAGGACAGGGTCTCAAGATGCTTTTGTGTTTAGAACTGTGTTATCTGGAGCTTGGGAAGGAAAACCCAGCATTGGTTAAAATTATATCATCCTGAATTTAAGGCAATCCTGAGACTTTTGTTGGAACTATTTTATACTTGGGCAAGGGGGCTGAAAGGAAGCTGTGAGCTGGACGGAACTCCGAACTTTGTGTTGAACACTGTATTATTTGGTTGCTGACATCCCTACACATTGTATAGATTAGTTGTGAGGACAAGTATAGGTTTTGGACACAGACAGATTCGTAAGTTGAACACTTTGACTGACTTTCCATAGCTTTATTTTGGTAAGAAATCCCACCATATTATATGGCAATATAGGCCTTTTTTCATCCTGACTTTTAAGTTAATAAAGTTTTTTTTCTAATTCAGAATCTGTTCTCTGTGTCTGACTCCAAGATGCCTTCACAAATGGTGTCTGGAGTGGTATGCAGCTCAACCTATATACGTTGGGGAACCCTACAACTTGGAAAAATAAGTGTCCAAGTATCAGACGCCTCAGCAGCCATCAAGGGCTCTATCACGTTTGATATCTGTAGTAGTAAGGATGAGACAATTCCTCCAGGTGAAAGAAGGCTGATACCCACTGACTCCTGTGGGTTTTGATTCCACCCCCTGATACTTACATTAGGCTAGCACCCAAGTCAGGGTTAGCCTGGAGATTTGGCATTGATTTTTTAGCAGGGGTGCTAGACCCTGACTGAGGTGAAGTTAAGGTCCTACTACAGAACCATGGAAAAGACCCATTCCAGACCAATAAAGGAGATACAATTGTTCAAGGGATGCTTGAAAAAGCAATATTCTCCAGGCTTAAGAACAAGTCTGGGGAGGGAAGCACCGACAGGGGGACTCGAGGCTTTGGGGAAGCTGACAAAGCACCTGAAGACCCTCCCAAAACTGAAACTAAGTTCTTTCCGAAACACATCAGTATACTGCATTATAAGCTCATATCGATCTTGTTTATGCTTGTTATTAAGGTCACAGATCATTGGTTAGTTGCAACACAGCAAAAATACAATTATTACCCGATGATAAAAAGGACTGTCGAGTCAATGTTGGGTAAAAATATCTACTTTATTATGACTACAACAGACAGTTGTAGCACACTACAATTACAACCCACACTGTAAAGAAACAAACACAGAGGACAGACAGTTTCATGAAGAAAGGGATGCTCTGTGGATATTGACAGTAGGGTAGTTGGTAAAGTAATCAGTCTTATAGTTCAAGATTATTTGGTTCTAGCACCAAAGGGGCAATGGGTCGTAACTGTTTTTAGGAGCCTTCGGAAGGAGGACCAGTCAGGCAGATCACAATGTACCTGGTGCTGAAGAGATTCTTGGTGCTCAACTGCGTTGAGGCGGTTCCACAGTGCTTTGCAACCCTTGAGACAGAGTAAATGGCGGGAGACAGATGCGGGTACCAGGCGGCACGCAGTTTGGCAAGTGAGACTGGATGGACGTCTGCAGGCTGTCTGACCCGGTGGCCCGGGACCAAGAATCGTTGTCTATGTGCTGGTTGGTGGATCTGGAATGCTGGTCGAGGCATCTCGGATGGCTCTGGTCACTGTGGCATGACATCAGTCAGCAGCGGTGCAGTCGGATGTGGTCCGAGGACTCAACTGTCTCGAAATCGTCCTTGCAAAGATGGATGCTGGATGATGCTTGGGTGGCACTCCTCCTGGCTTCTTTGCAAGGCTCATGTCCCTTTAAGGAGGACGGCCCAAAGCTCAGGAGGATGATAGCAGGCTTCAGCCTTGTCCTTTGTTCAGACACTCTCTGGCACTTCCCACCTCGGAAGCTTGCTGTCAGAACCTAGCAGGGCATGCTGTGTGTTGGCTGGGTACTGGTTCTGGAGCTGCTGGGTGTATCCTCTGAATCCGGTGTCTCCTTCTGTTCCCTGGAAGATGTTTAGGGGGGAGGGTCTTGCTTCCCTCTTGGAACTTCTGGACTTCTCTCACTGGCAGAAGATGTAAGGTAGACTGTACCTTCAGCTCGGGTCCAAATGAGTCCTTCTTCTTACTCCTTGTGAAGTCTTCAGATGATCTGATCAGTGAGGGGCTCGCCCTCTTTTAAAGCTAAATGGGGCCCAGGGTTTGTTATAGGACAAGCCTAGCTAAGTGAGCCAATACTGGGTCTCCACCAACAATCTTCAGTGATACTTCAGGTCAGAATCAGTGTGCTTGGCAACAGACAGGGGAAGGATGACAACATAAACTTCTAAGCCCCACCCATCTTCCTGTCTGCTGTACATCAAAGTGTCTCCCTAATTAACTGAGCCCATGTGGTGCTTGACCACAACATGGGCCTCCTTTGAAGTAGGGGGTTGCAGGCAGACTTTTGTCTCCTACAATTCACATACTTCCCGACTCTTAATGGAGTGATCCCAGACAGGACATTCACTGCCCTTCCATACCAAAGAGGGGTGTTTGAACCAGGTTGACACATTGCATTACAAATAGCTGTTGGCGTCTGGTCTCCATTGTCACTTACTGCACCCAGGCCTTCCCTGAGGCGCGCTAATTAACATTCTTCAGTATTCGCTGCCACCAGCAAGGTTTAACAATGGAGATGCAAATCCATGGGGCAATGAAATTCTAATCAGGCTGCCCGCGACAAAGGCTTTTCATGTACCCGCGGCTGTCCGATGTCAGCTACACATGACAGGGAAGGGCAGTGCTGGTAATCTTTGTCCTCCCAGAGTACATGACTATTTTTCTGCTGTGCGGTGAGCGTGGAAAATATGTGCAGGGATGACCCCACATATTTTCAGAGGTTGATCTCTCATCATTCATTCTTTTAAACAAACAAAAAAACGCCTAGGCGAGCACACTCTTCCCGCGTGGATGGTCGAATCCCTCACACATTGTAGATTATTCCACATGTTATCCGGAGGCCTTTCCTCTGAGAGACAACATGACACAACAGATCCTGAAACATCTACTCCCCTTTTTCCTTAGGGCGCGGTTTCCAAAGGAGATCTTAATGGATCAGGGATCAATTTTCATGAGCAAGCTTATGGGGGAAGTTAAAGAACTATTACACATTGCTACCCTTAGAACATTAGTGTATCATCCCCAGACAGATGGCCTAATAGAAAGATTTAACAATACCCTTAAGACCATATGCCGAAAAGTTAGTGTATTCCAAGTTGGGATTTGGTTGGTCTTCACCCAATCTGTTCGTTTGGTCAACATATCTCTTGGTAAGCCAAGCTATTCTTTGAAGGTTCATAATCAGCTTATTTCTGCTGCTGTCACTTTAGTGGTGTGAGCTACGTCTCATTTGTCTCTCTCACACACTCGTTACAGGATAGCTTCAGGATGTTATGGTCACTGTTTAGTGTCTGTATAAGTTGAATAGTGGAAATGTCAGGAAGCAAATTTTCCAACACGAAGATGTAGTCTAAGATGTGTCTATCTCTGCCTTGTTTCCATTATCTCTGACAATATTATGTATGCAGTCCTTGGTCTTCAATAATGTCCATTCTGAATATTTTTGATGCCTGAAATATTGGTGGGTCTTCAGTTCATCTTCATTGTAATCTTTATCCAAGATTCCAATTAAAATTAAATTCCATTATTATTGAGTAAATCTAAATAGCATTGGAAGGCTGTTGAGCTATCGACCCAGATGATGAACACATCATCTATATATTGATGCCAAATGATGACTCGTTCTACATGAGTCCATCTTTCATCATTACAGTCCCATATTTACTCCCACCATCCTGCAAATACATTCTCATCAGGTGGAGCAAAAGATGAGCCTATACTTTGAACCTGATGGTAAAAAATTCTATAATGGATGATAATATTATTTTCTAGGCAGTAATCGAGCATCATGATTGGCTGAACATTTTCGAAACATGTACTTGCACCTTTTAATACAAAATCAGGTTTAATTAAACTATAATAGGATTTGTGTGCATAGAATTTAGAAAATAGAGAAATTCCTTTGCAAAGTTAAGTCTTGATTGTTGACATATCTCACTAGGGTTACCACAAATGGAAACAAACATCTATTCACGAATATTGACATAACATGGTATGCTATCACTTGAGGACTCACTATTGCTCTCCCTGGTGGTGACTCCAGGGATGGATGCACATTTCACAGAATATAAAAGCAGCATGACATATTTGGAGATGTTATTCTCAGATAATTAACAACAACACAGAATATAAAGGATGTGTGCTCTGTACTCCCGGAGATTGTGTTTATGGCGGCTATTACTATATAAATGAAAAATAACATGTGTTTTAGTAAAACAAATATATTTTCATTCATTTTTGTAATTTCTTGTTAAAACATCAGACAGGTATATTGGCCATTCATCCTTTTAATAATCCTGTTGGACAACACCTTACGCTGACATGTGTATCAACTACTTCTTCGTTTCCATCAATACATATGGAGGCCACACTTTATTTCTAGGATTTTCAATCGTGATAGCATTCTCTCATGACCCTTTCATGCCTAAACATTGAATCAATGCCCAACCCAATTGGGGTTTTTAGGTGCTATTAGCACCTGCACAATTAGCTCTCCGCTAATAGCACTGAAAATGGGCGGAAAGTTGAGACCCTTACCTCTAACTAAAAGCTGGAGGTAGAACTCCAACTTTATGCCTGAATCATGATCGGACCAACCCTTAAATGCGGCAGTAATAGCGTTACTGCCACATTTAAGCCCAACTTGTGATGAGAACCAATGTGTTCGCCATTGCATGATTAATGTAAGGACATACTTTCACTTTGGAACCATTGCACTTATGCTGCTTGTGTTGCTACTTTTATCAACTAACTCCGCTCCTGATGCTATAGCCTGCCAACAGCCCACATTACCAAAAGGGGCAAAGGAGGTACACCTTTTGGGTTATGCCTGTTTCACCTTTATGACAGGGATCATTGCTGGTTTGGTAGTAGTGTGGGAGTGAAAAGGCATGTAGCTACTATTCATCCCTGCATTCATTAAGTGCATTAGTAATTTTGTCATAGTGACTCTTTGGACTGAAATGGCCTAGTCTACTCTTCTACAAGGCAAGCATTCCACTTCTAATGGTGGCCATTGATTCCTGCCTGAATGCATGAACTTAATGATAGTAAATGATCTGATGGTTGAAGCCTCAGACAACCTGAAGACTGAAGAGGTGTTCAGACAGCATTTTCACCACAGAAATAAACCAATGTTCTATGTGTCAATAAATGTGCTTCAGAAGGGACGTTGCTCCAGATTGATAAGTCTTAAAGCTTCCTAAATCATATGATATAAGAAGAACATCTATGATGGGTTGCTGATAAGTAAAATAGGTCCACCGCAACACCCGTCTTTATCACAATTCTTTACATACCCTTTTGAGGATGCCACCAAAAAGCCCCACTGGTTATCTTTTACTTTATTTAAAATCATTCACCACTGAGAAATATTGCCTGGGAACTGCTCTCCAGCCTCACATTTATTCAGTGTACTTCTTTAAGAAACTAATATCTGGTTTTTATGACTTTTATTTATTTTATTTATTCAGATTTATTTAAAGCGCACGTCAGCCCGGGGGCATCGTGGCGCTGTTACATGAATACATAATCTGGTTACAATGGAAGGAAGATGGTTACAAAGCAAATTTTCTTACATAAAACATTCCGTAGCATACATATGCGAGCAAGAGTAGGCGAAGGAGGGAGGACGTTAGTTGAATAGCATCGTTTTTAGGGATTTGCGAAAGGAGTACAGCGAAGGTTCTGCTCTGAGTGAGTTGGGGAGGGCATTCCAGAGCTTAGGTGCTATGTGTGGGAAGCCAATGCCGCCGGCTTTGGCTCTTCTTACAGTGGGTACTCGGAGTTGGTTGGCGTGATGGCTTCTTCTAGGACGGGTGGAAGAGTTCTTAATTATAGTTTCAGATAAGTATTATTTTATTAGTCTTCTAGTCATTGCATATAAATAGTAGAAAAAAACCCTGCTCTGTTTAGCCTCTCAAGGCTTGGTGATTGCCATTTTGGATGTAGCAGTTAATATGTTAAAAAGCAATGTGTTTCGTACTCTTAAACAAGACACAGTTTCAAAAGTTAAAAGGGGCAATAAGCAACTGCAACAAAAGAGCCACTTCTAAAGACACCAAATGCGAAGTGCAGCAAAGTAAAGTCCTGCATGGTTTTGAGAGAAGCAAGAAGGCAATCTAAGTTGTTACTGGATGTGCGTGCCAGACCCTCTCTGGGGCAGGCACACCAGTGTTTTTCTGTGCATCCTCTCCACGTCCCTGTGAGGACGAAGAGGACACAGAAGGAGCATAGCCAGCAACCCCAGTACCCTCAGGTTTGCGAAGCGCCATGAAGTGTGTCAAAGTGCAGTCCTGCAGTCCGGCAGGAGAACCGGTGATGGTAACATATACTCTCTTCATCAAACAAGGCGAGTCCAGGAAAAGTTACCCATCCGTTCCTATTGCCTGTTATATGAAATTGATGCAGACCGTAGGTGATAAAAACGTAATGAAACATTAGTAGTTAACAGATCAAGTGACAAAATAAAAGCAAAAGGGATCCAAGAGGTAGTGAGGAGCTTTGCTGCCCCAGATAGGCCTCTTTGCTTTAGCGCTATACAAATAACATTTTTTAAAAAATAATAGGAACTCATTTTGGCACCCTCCCCAATTCACGACTATTTATGTTGCATTTTGAATAATCAGACGGAGGATGCTCCCAACTTGAATACCCCTCTTACATCTGATTAGAGTATATTGACTAACCCTAATTTGGACATGGAGGGCACATAAAACTCCTATGCAGTGTCACTAGGATAAAACGATATAAAATAAGCCTCCAAAATCATTTGAAGCGAATACAGGAAGCAAGTGGTTGCGGAGCCGATTGAGCAAGCCATTTCAACTTGGTAAAATGAGCAACCTCACTAGAACATTCTCGAGGCCACAATCCACTTATGGCCATCTCCTCTCGATACCAAGATTCAGGTTACAAAGAGCCGATGGTTCCAGCCTCCCAGTAGCAGCAGTGAAACAGTGGAATGCATTACCCTCTCATTAAGAGCCGAACCTTCATTCCGGCTGTTCCGCAAATGCCTCAAAACCTGGCTTTTCTCGCAAGATCAATAATTTGCGTTACCAACTAGCAGGAATATATCTAATCCAAGTAAATTAACTAAGCTCTGATTCGGCTTGTTATTGTATGTTCTGTGTAATTGGTCGCCTTCTTTATTCTATGTACTGTGCAATTGTCACCTTCTGTATTCTATGTAACTAGTGCCTTGATGTCTCCAGGCTTGGTGTGCTATAGAAATGCGAAATAAATAAATATATAGACTGTGTGTGGATCTCAGTTCCTTACACGCTATCCCGGCGGTGTTTGCCCATTTTCTGAGTCACAGCTTAGTTGTTGCATACACCACAGTATAGGATTGGTCATGTCACTATAGGTAATCGCTCCCACATGCCACAAAAGTCCTGTCATCTTGTACAAAGCCCTCTATTGTGGGACATGGCCAGCAGCCCAGAAAGATGGCTGTCTAGTCCCAACCGTCTTGCACCCCTCAAGACCCTCCAACTAGTTTTGGCACCATCAGAATGCTGCACCAAGCCTTTCTGATGGATATGTAAGGCTGAAGGAAGAGAGCATCGGTGGACATTCTTTGGAGACATATAAGGGTCAAGTCAAGGAGATCTGAAAGCACTCCTAGCTCAGCATGTTGGCAGAGCAACAGACAAGATGGTGGCAAGCTGATGTGAGACGCTTACCTGAGCTGAGGTGCTGGGGAAGCTGCGGTCTTCGCTGAGGCTGATGCGCTCAATGCTGGGGGCCGCTGGAGAGGCATCAGGGGGCTGGCAGCGTGGTTGCAGTGTGAACGGGAATTCCTGCCCTCCGGTGAGAGTAGAGTGTGGTTTGAGGTGTGGTGTACTAATGGGAGAAGCGGGAGAAGGAGTCACCTGAGAGAAAAAGAAGCAAAACAGGAGATGGTCAGCACGTATGCGCTATGAACAGCACCATATGAGAAGTGTCAGTGACTGTAAATGGAGAGACAGAAGATGCCATAGAAGTAGAGAGAGGACTGGAGACAGATGCAGCTTTGTAGGAGAGTGGCCGCAGTAAACACAGGTCCATCAAGAAAGAGGCAGACATCACCTACATATGAACAGCACTCCCCCATGCAGGGAGGCAGTAAATATCAGTGACCAGATTTCTAATGCACCCTTAAAAGAGGTAATTCATTTACTATCCTGGATGGTTTTTTATCACTCGCAGAGAGGAACATAAGTGGGAAACGGATTCACAATAAAGGCAACAGTGACTACCTTGAACGGCAGAATGGATACCCAGTTTCCAGAGGGCAATAGCCAGATGTTAGAGGTGTCCAAGTTGGAACTTATTCTGCAGCAATTCAGTAAACTAAATGATACGGTTGAAAGCATGGACACTAGAACGAATGGAGAAATGTTCAGCATGAACGGATTCCAAAAGTCACAGACAGAATAAGCGAAGCGGAGGACAAGGTCACCAGAGTCGAGGAGGTAGCAGACACGATCTTCTCTCTGCAGGCGCAAGTGGAGGAATTGCAAATGGTCAAAGGTGACTTGGAAGACAGAAGAAGCAATCTATGTTTCTTCGGTTTCCCGGAAAAATGTGATAGAACGTATTCAGCTGCCTTTCTCGAGAAATGGATCCCAAAGTTCTAAGAGCATCTACAAATTCAGTGAGTGCACAGAATGTGGAGAAGCATTGGAAGGAATACCCAAACGCTGAGACCAATGATCCCCTGTTTTCTGAGGCAACAGCAGGTGAGACAAATTATGTCAGTCACCACAAAAGGGAACCCAATAGTATGGGAAGGTCACACGATATACATTTCACTCGATGTTTCGAATGAGACACTAGAGACAAGGAAGGGATTCCTCATCCTGAGACCGTTTCTGAAGAAATGGGACATAAGTTATGGGTTATTGGACTTGGTGAGAATGCTGGTGACAATGGACCCAAAGATAAAAGAGTACACAGACCCATCCGAATTGTGGTAGTTCCCACAAGATCTAGTTGGATGGGCAATGGGTACCTCACGGCAGAAAAATGCAAGACAGTTTGGTCGAGAAGATTGTCATCAGGAGATGAAGCAAGAGAGGAGGGAAAGTTTATTGCACAACAACCACCTAGCAAAGAGGAAGCTGATTTGTGAAGCTGATTGTTGACACGCAACAGTTGAAGGAAATTTCTAGTGTGGGTAGACAACGAGAGAAATCCAGATCACCAATGAAGTCATAGAATCAGAAGAAAGTGGAAGATCGTAACCTTGTCATAAGGATTGGGCTAAGGTTAGAAAGCGCACAGAGCAATGGACTGAGACTTCCCGAGGTACTAGACTTGAGGAGAACTAGTACCATTGTGTGCTGAACTATGCAGAGCAGCCAAGGAAAGAGGTGGCAGAGGAGCGCTGTATGAGACTCTAGGGACCTATTGATGCCCACGATAAAGAATACTATTATATGATCAATATGCATGTGGGTAAGGGTGTGCAGGAGGACTGTGGGGTACAGGGTGCCTGCTGTAAGAGGGGTGGGTCACTCACTGTCAGAAGAAAGAAGAGGGTCAAAAGTTAAAATCTTATCTGGTTATGCTGAGTGATGGAAAAAGAGAAATGAGGTGGAGTCAGCTGGGATAACAAGCTGGAAGCTAGGTGGGCGGAATCCTATGGAGAGAGTTTTTTTTTAAAACAATTTTTATTGGTTTTCAATATACAACCATACAATACAATTGACATCGTCCAATAGTTAATATACTTTGTCTTACTGTCATATGCTTTTTTATAAGCCCCAACTTTCCCCCTTCCTCCCTCCTTCCTCTCCCCTCCGGCCTACGAAACCCTGCATCCGGCTCTTCTTGGCCCTTTCGGTCTAATCCCACAGTTTTTTCATCACTAGGATTGGGTGCTTCCCGGTATTGCCTGGTCCTGTAGGGACAGTTCGGCCACCAGTTGTCTCCAGGCTTCTAGTACCCCATCCTCTGCTTCCACATGACTGCACCTAGCGTCTTGCCACACCACCGTCTCGACATTTGCCCAATTTATTAAATCGCGCCACCATACTTCAGCAGAAGGTTGCGTCTGCGCTTTCCAACCCATCGATATGCTGCATTATATACGCTAGGTCTTTTAGTTTGCTTGTGTGTTTTTCTCTGCAGGGCCTCGAGAACCCCCCCAGCAGGCATGCCCAGGGTGTGCTCACATCCAGTATAATCTCTACTTTAGCCATTCTTTGAGCCACCTCCTCCCAGGTTCTCTTCAGATCTACACAGGACCAGAACATGTATACCATTCCCTCATCAATTTCCCCACACTTCATGCAAGTCTGTATTACTGCCCGGTTGAACTTAGCAATTTTACTGGGGGTTAGATATGCTCGGTGGGTTACATACAACTGTATCTGTTGCAACCGTACATTCCTGGAAATGTTCTTGTGGTACCTCTGTACTCTGCTCCACAGCCCATCGGTCATCAGTGTTCCCACTTCCTCCTCCCACTGCAGTCTCGGTTGAACCACCTCTTTTCCTATCTTGTACATCAGCAGCTCATATATACGAGAGACCTCATGCCCCTCGTCTGCCACATCGTAAAATGTTTCTATCACCGTATCCGGCTGCTGAGCCAATTCGACTTCAGACCACGTAGTCTGGATGATCTGTCAGAGTCTACAGTATGTAATATGTTGCCCTTGATGTAATCCTGTGTCCCCCACCAGCTCTTCAAACTCCTTGGGTTTCCCATCTAACCATACACCACAGACCGTCGCCACCCCCTCCGGTTCCAACCACTTCCTGACGTTCAGCCTAGTCTGCATGTCCACTCCCTACAACACCACCAGTGGTATCTGCGGGGAGCATGTGGCAGGGTTGCTTATCGCCCTGCACCAGATATCTCTTCCCAGTGTCAACAACCAACCCCCTCCTTTTCCCCTCTCCCTTGGAAGCCATATCATCTAATTTAAGAAGTATGGGGAGCATTCGGCCCTAAGTAGCATGGACTATGATGTCTGCTCCTCCGAAAGACATTTCACTACAAATTGGAGCTGGCTTGCTAAATAGTATACGTCAAAATTGGGCAGTTTAATGTCTCTCTGTTCATATGAGTTCTGTAGTTTCCATAGTGCCACTCTGTTTCTAGCATCATGCCAAATGAAGCTCCTGCATATACTCTGTACTCTCCCAAAGAACCACTTCGGTATAACGTGTGGGATATTCGCAAAGTAATGTAAAAGTCTTGGCAGCACCACCATCTTCAGCAGTGCTGCACGACCCATCATGGCAATGGTAGCTTGTCCCAGAATGCCATACTTTTCTCTATTCCGGTCAGTGCTTTCTCCGTGTTCTGTGTGTGTTCCACCCCGTGGTATATATCTACCCCAAGTTATCGAAAGGTATCTATTTCCCATTCTATCGGTAACACCAGCAATTTGTGTATGTGCTTCCCTGTATATCGCCCCAGGGGGAATATGCTTGATTTTTGCGGATTGACAGTTATACTTGATAGCGTTGCATATCGTTCCAACACCTCCAGGATGTACTGTAGGGTTTCCTCTGAGTATTTTAGTTATAAGAGCATGTCATCTGTGTATAGCGATATCAGTTGTTGTCCAGCCATTGTACTAATTCCTACTTCCCCATATATCTCTCTTAAGTACATCGCTAGGGGTTCTGACGCTAAAATGAAGAGCAACAGAGACCATGGGCACTCCTGTCTGGTGCCTTTCTTCAATTGCCATTGCTCAGATATGGTGGAACCCGTCTTGACCCTTGCTACCGGCTCACTGTACAACAACCAAACCCATTTCAAGTATATGGGCCCAATCCCATATCTCCCTAGGACCGCTAACAGCCATGACCATTTGACGGAATCAAATGCTTTCCCCGCGTCCAACGATATAAGGGCCACTTCTTGCTCGCTTCCCTGGGTGTGATCTATAATGTGGTGTAACCACCTTAGATTGTTTGTTATATTCCTGTGTGGGACATATCACAGTCAGTGCTCGGAGCTGAGCAGGCTGATACTGTACTACAAGTATCCCTACTAACTAACCTACTGGGGGGTGGATGTGATCCTTGCACTACCCATCCGTGTAGCACGCCAACCCCTGCATTTCGGCAATTTAAACAGGCTCACATATTTCGTTACACAATTGTCAGAGTGTCTCTCCCTTCACAGCTACCTCTTGTCCACCTCCCCCATAGTGTGCCTTAAGGGCCCCCTCGTTGTTTCACTCATCACTTCCTTCTCATTCCGGTCACGCGGCTCAGATGGCATATTCTGCGAGTCCATCAAATTGTTCACGTCCTCCAAGGTTTCAAAAATAAAGCTCGATCTTTGTGCAGCACTTTCATCTTGGCCGGGTACAATAACTTGAACTTAAGGTTAGCTGCCCTCAATCTTCTTTCTACTCGTCCGTAGTTCATCCTCTGCTTTTGTACTTGGAAGGTGTAATGTGGGTATGCAGTAACAGTCGCTGCCACCCGGCTAATGGTGCCCCCTTTCTGGAAATGTTCCAGGATCTTCTCTCTGTCCATATAATTAAGAATCTTTGCTATTATCGGCCTTGGGGGGGGGGAGCTGGCTGCGGTCTCCTCATCAGGGCTCTATGCGCTCTCTCCACTGTGAACCCCTGTGTAAGCTTGTCAGCTCTTATTTCTTGCAATAGCATGTTCTCTATGTAATTGGTCAGGTTCTGGCCTTCCTCCCCTTCGAGTAGTCTGATAATTCGCACATTGTTCCGTCTGGCCCGGCCTCCCACCCTGCTTTCCAGGTTCTGCACTTATTGCTTTAAGATGGAGACATCCGTGGAATTAACTTTACAGCTCTCGGCATTGGTCTTCACCTCGTTTTCCAGCATCCCCGTGAGCTCCGACAATGCTCTGACATCTTGTCTCAGAAGGTTCATTTCTATTTGAATTGCGTCTATCTTGAACTCCAGGGACGCCTTTAGCTCCGCTATTGCAGCCAGTATTTGCTTGTCCATCCTTCCTTGTGTGTCACCTTCACTTGCCCCATACGGTTTGGACTTTGTGCTTTCCAATGCTTGCGTTGGCCTGGCGAAGGTGTGCAAGGATGACTGCTTCACCCTGCTGCTGTCCGCCTTGGCTGTCATGGCTACTGCTTTCACCTTTGCAGCCTTTTACTTCCCTGGCATTTGTGAGATTTTGCTCTGTTGTCCCTATCTTCTCTCTGGGGTGGCGGGTGCCTTGTTTGTGTAGCTTTCCCTTGCAGCAGTTCTCTTGTCTCCACTCCTGTGTCACTTCCTACTTATTTATGTCCGTCCTCCCGTTCCAACATAAGGAGTATTGCAGCTCTGTGCAATCTATCGCCCCTTGTTCTGTACGCACCCCCTTTCTTCCTCTCTCCGTTGTCTGTGCCTGCCTGTGCCTAGTGGCAGTTCACGCCCTCTGGTGGGGGCCCACCGACCTCTCAGATTCCTTGCTCGCTTCGAGCGTATTGTTCCTCCAATTTCGGAGCTTCGTTGATTTTGCCTCTGGGCCGCTGGTGATATTACACCCTGTTCCTCAGCTTCGGCGCAGCGCCCACAGTTCCACAATTAGCACACTGCCGGAACGTGTGTATGTTGCCTTGCAATCTTCACCACTCGTCTCATCCGATTTGTTTTAGGGGCTTTACAAACACCTTGCTGTCTCCCCAGGTTGTTACTGGGCGGCGGGTGTACCAGAGCCTTTAACTGTGTGCTTCGTGGTTGCCCATGTTGCTATCCTGGCTCCTCTGATGATGGTGCTGTGCCCCCAGCTCCATATGCATTGTGTCTGCCGGCTGGCCGTTGGTGCGTGTGCCTCTTTAAGCCCCATGCAGGCCTCACAAAAGCTGAGTTAGGTTGGAGTCCCCCCCACTCAGGACTGATCTGTGGTGTCCCACCTGTCTCTGTGCTTCTGTGCCAAGCTTGGGATCCCCTCCTGTCATGCTTCTTTGCAATCGCCCCGCCGGTGTACCTTCATGGCTGGGGCTGAGCACCACTCTCTTCCTTCACTCTTTCGTGCACCGGACTTGCCCGAAACACTATCCAGGGCCTGTAGCCTCTCTATGCCTCCGGTCTGCTGTGTCTCCTTAATAGGTGCTGTGGTGATTATCTGGCAGCCCAGCACTCGAGTTTGCTTGCGTGTGTTCACAGGATGCTTTTTACCCCACAGCTCTTGTTATACCTCAGTGCGTCGTTTGAAACCTCGCTGCTTGCCCCCCACTCAGCTGACCAAGTGGTTCCGTCTCCAGCCCTCCTTGCCTCGCTGTGCGGATGTTAGTGTTCCACTTAACCAACACGTTATTGCTTCTTGTGTTGTTTTGGGTGATTCAGTTACCGCTTGGTGGTTCTATTCTGTGCACAGCCGCCCAGTGGGCGCCTGTGCCCTGCGTGTTCTGCCCAGCCGCTCACTGTCTACTCGACTTGTGTCCGTGGACACAATGTATCATCTGCTTTACGGCGGTGCTGTACACGCGTGCCAACCACTTGTAACACAGTGCCTTCTGACTCACTGCGGCTGCTGCTAGCATCCAGCCTCTTCACGTGGGCTCCGGTGTGGCTTCCCCTTCAGAACAGGTGTCTGTTACCATTAAAATGCACTGTGCGGATTCTCCTCTCCTTTTTTCTTGGCCAGGCACCATTTTGTTGCACTCGCCCGCAACACTGTCCTATTTTCTTTTCCTCCGCGTTCTGTCCCGGCTGCTAATTTCTTCTTGGCTTTTTCAGCGCTGTATGCCCAACTTGTTCACACAGCTGCATCTTCTATTTCTTTATTCATAATTTGTTTTTTTTACCTGTTATGCCGACAGATCTTCGATCTGAGATGCACGTCCTTTACGTGGCCATATAGCCATGCCCCCGCCTCTTGGAGAGTGTTATGGTTCATTTGATGGTTTGGTTATTTGGTTTATGAGTTCTACCGTTTGAGTTACAGAGGGGAAACACACTGCAACTGGGGAGATGACTGCTTGAAAGAGGGAGAGATGGATATGTTAGAAGGCCAGGCAAGCCCGCTGGACTATAACAAGCGAATGTGGCACGCATTATTGCACTACACAATGATTTCAGAGTACTATCATTAAATGTCAATGGCCTGAACCACTAAATTAAGCACACGAAAATGCTACAGTATCTTGCATAAAATGTGTTGATATTGCACTGCTACAAGAGACGCACCTTAATAAACAAGAGGCTGGAAAGTTGCATAGAGATTGGCTGGGCATGGTTTTTCCTTGTAGCCTGGGGAAAGGAAAAAGGTGTGGAGTGACAAATCTGTCTGGTCATTAGATGGGAACAAAATAGACAGGGAGATTCTGAGAAATCTAATGGATGACCACGGGTTACATGATCCGTGGAGGCTGTGAAACCCAATGGGCAGAGAATACACATTCACCTCTTGTGCACATGGCACACAGTTGCAAATCAACTACTTTCTATTGACTCGCCAGCTGCTTCTGCACATGCAATGTTGTGAGTTCTTGCAAGGGGCTGGGAGGTATCGGATCCCTGTGCAGTGTGGATGAGCCTAGATTTGTCTAAGACATCTGGGCACACAAAGGTGGCACATGAATGTCGGCTTAGTAACACACTTGGAGGATAAAAGGCATCCACTAGAAGACATGGGGGAATACTTCCATATAAATGAAAGATCGGTAGACATGATGCGTAGCCTTTGGGCAGCAGGGAAGGCCTATATATGAGGGGTATTATCACAAAGAGGGGCCACGAGAAAGAGGGAATGCATGGAATGCCTAATAGTGCTAGAGAATGAGATAGCACGCCTGACGCGAGGGTATAACAGGCAATCGATGAAGACCAATCTGGAGGCAGTAAGGTAAGTGAAATATGAGTTGAATACACTCTTTCTGAATAAGGTGGAATATGTATTAATTTGCCTCAAGGCCACACATTATGAGCAATGAGAAAAGGAGACCCATCTTTTAGATGCACAACTAAAATAGAGGGAAGAGCTGGAAGCTATTGCACTACTTAGAGATGACGAATTGGGTAGGAACATTACAGACCCAAATTAAACAGGAGAAGAATTTTGCAAGTTCTATGAGGGTTTGTTCTTAGCGGAGCCGGCTGCCGGGCCGAGGGCAGCTTCATGGATGGCATCAACATTCCCAGGCTAGTCAGAGAGGACATGAAACTGTTAGAGGGACCTATTAAAGTTGAAGAGGTTAAGGATGACATCCAAAGTATAGATGTGAAGAAGTCCCCAGGGGAAGATGGACCACCCACAGAATATTAAAAAGTGAGGGTAACTAAGCTGCCAGAGACTGACACTATTCTTTAATGATGCGTCCATGGAATGGGCACTCTGGCCAGAGATTAACAGAGCGCTAATAACAGTAATGCCTGTTGTATGTTTGCTTACCCCATCACAGTTACCATGTTTCCATTAAATAATGACAGGAGACAGCCTGCATGTCTGAACTCCTTTATTTCTTATCTTCACTGCCCTTTTCTCCTTCCATTCCTTCCCAAGTTCCACTCACCTCATCACCTCACATTCCACATTCTATTCAGCTACAACACCTCCCCCTTGCTTAGCATGGAAGTTCACTCTCTCCATCAATCTGACTGGATCTCCTCTACATTTGTTCAATGAGACGTACCGTTTTCCGTATAGTCCTTTGAGGGCGACCACTGACAAACGAACAAGGTGGCGAATGTCCAGAGTCTTTAAGGGACAAGAGACTAACAGGTTATTCACTCCTCCTTTCCCCATACAGTTCTCCACTTGAGTTTGAGTCATCCTGTGACATGTGCCCACCAGGTTCCTCACTTCTCCCTGTTTCTTCTTCCAACTCATCCTGGAACATTGCATGAAAGAGCACAACATCCTCTCTCTCCCCTACTACACCACCCTCTTTCATAACAGTCGATGTGGGCCTTTTGACCGCCATGACCATTGATGACTCTGTCTCATATCTAGATCCCATCTTCCTTTGTTGCTTCTGCCTGCTTAGTACAGAATTACTCTCACCTAATGGCATCCGACTTTCTTCCATTCTCCTCTTGCTAGTTATCCAATCCACATTGGCCTGCAGCCTTCTTCCTTCCATGTCCATGTCCATTTCACCCCCCCCCATTTTCAAAATGCTTCATGGCCAGATCCTTTCTTTGGTTTGGTTTTACTGCCTTGGCACATCCCAACGGGAACTGACCCATTTCCACATATCTACTAGCAGTAGGTTGTATGCTCTCCCTCTTCCAGAATGATCTTGCATTCTATAATCTCGTCATTCCACATACTGCGATCTCTTCTTTGCACATGATCAAGAAATGATTCCTCCATCCACATCTCATACAACTCCGACCAAAAGCTGGACATCTACCTCTGTGTGGAAAATCCAATCCACATCTATAACACTTCTTCTCCAGTCGACTCCCCCCTTTACCACCCCATGCACCTTGTTGTGTGAACCAGTTTGAATATCGGGATTGCCCTTGTCAGCCAGCTCTGATATCATTAATGGCATTCACCTACTTTCTGTTTTCCATCTTAGCCACTTGTTTTTCAGTTCTTTCATATACTCGTGCCAGCTCCAGGACTTCCTTTAATGTGAGAGTCATTCATAGCAGATGTCTCCGCAGTTGTGATGACATACACCCTTCAATGATTCTCAGTCTAATTGCCTCAACATCACTAAAGCTTGCAAATTCGCAATGTGCTGCCTATCCCTTTAATCGTAATGCAAATTGGTCAATTGTTTCATGTGGACTCTGAGTGCATTGGTAAAATGTGTTCCATTCATAGTCCTGATTGGGAGGTACCACCAAATGTACACCAATAGCAGCACCCAGTCTTTGATACATTGTTCTCTCCTGAACTGGAATGCTCAACACAACATTTTTCACCTCCTATCCTACTAAATTATTAAATATTGCCATTTTGTTCGAGGTATCCTGATTTCATGCTGCTCTCATAAAGTCCTCGAACTCTACCATCCATTCCTTCCACCGTCTCCCCTGATCTTCCTGTGGTTCAAGTACAAATGGGTCAGGGCAACGTAGATAGTTCACCGGAATTCCATCATACTGGACTGATCTTGTATTCCTACTTGTGTTATTTAGAGGCATGGTTAATCACTTCTGTCTCACTCTTCTCCTTTACCAGCAACTACCTAACCATGCACTGGTGTGGCCCCTGTTGCTTACCTCTTACCTGTCGAGGTCTATTTTGTTGCTCTTGCGCCAGAGTAACATTAATTATGCTACTGTGAACGGTGCACACGCAGCACTTGCAGGTTCCTTATTCCTTCTCCTCTAGTGTGTGAACACTCCCCTCAATATCTATTGATCAGTTCACCTCCCACTGTTGTTACATTGGCTGATGTAGGAACAAACCTTGAGCTTTTCTATTTGTGCCCCTAGCCACTTTGCACATGTCATCTTCCTTAACCATGCATGCAAAGTGACCGAACCTTTGATGCCCACTGGTTAATATGCACTATGCACTATGCTGCTGGGCACGATGCAATGAAGGCATAGGCCTCATTATATTTTTTTTAGGGTTTCAAATATTGTCTTGGAAATTAATGTCCAGTGCCTTCAATGTGACATGCTAGACACCACCGTTCACTATAATGCTAGTCGAAACTGGTCTTTCTTGAGTTTGCTGGGTCCCCTTATTTTTAGAGCTTTTTGGAGCTTTTTCGAGACTTGCCGAGTTTGCTCTACTCTGTGGGATTCCTCGTAGGCTCTTAGCTGTTATTGCTGGTTTTGGTTTTGATTGGTAGTTTTGTCCTGCGTTGCGTTGATATAGTGCAGCGTTTTTTACTACACCATTTACTAGTCCAGACTGGTCCTTTGTCACCAAATACTTAGTGCTGGGCCCATGTATCAGTCTAGTTATTTGTCCTTGTTGGCTCTGTCAAGATCTCTCTTAGCCTCTTAGTTGTTATTGCTGGCTTTGAATTGACAGCTTGTCCTGCGTCGATACAGTGCAGCATTATTGGTCCTGCTGTGCTATTGGCATTGCTGTTTAAGTGCAGGTGTCATTTCTTTAATCCTATTTCACATTTCATTCATATTTCAGCTTTCACTCATATTTTGGATTACGTGGCTTTATCTGTGAGAATTCTCCTCGATTTCGTGCTTTTAATTATTTCATTTTGTTAGTCCAAGGCTTGAGAATTCTAAGCGCTTGGTTATGTGAAAAAAAGAGAACAAATAAATGCCACCACAATGTATTCCTTCAATCACTCTCTATATCAGCAGACAATGCACTTTTATATTACATATGCCATATCCTTTCTAATGTTTTACTGATTTATTTTCTTTCCTAGAGCATAACATCACAAATGCTGTTACTCTTCCATAACAATATTTTGCATGTCTGACGTTTACATTTCACACTTTCCATCTTTGCCTTACATTTATTTCATTAGATTTATCTTCACTTTTCATATGGCTATATGGCGGCACGTTATCCCACGTACCTATGTATATTTCTCTAACATTTCCCAAAGTTACTTCATATGTCACTTTCTCCAAGCCTGCAGCTCTGAAGCCCTTCGCGCTTTGGGTGAGTCTCTCCCAGTCAACCTATATTTCGAAAGATGCTTTCCTTTTTTTTTTTCGTTTACCATTAAAAATTAATGTTCCCACTTTAAAAAAAAATGTTTACTGCTTACCCACTAATCTGCAGCATAACTAGTTTTGTATTTTCAGCTGTTGGCCCAGTTACACAGCACATCCTACCTTATCTTTTCCAATGCTTTCTTTAGTTCCAATTGCTTTCCTCGGATTGCAGCCCGTTGGCAATCCCCTTTCTTGTATCCATGTATGCCATAACATAGAGCCATCACAGTCAAATTAACGTGGCGTTCCTTGTCTGTCCATAGTCTATAGTCTTGTCTTTTTCTCTCTTTCAGTCCACACATTAGCCACTTCCAAAGGCTATGTTTCTCAAGCCTTCTCCTCAGACTGTCAATGTCTCTGTACCTCTTTATCCAAACTTGTGAGTCACTTTTCTCTTCGTATTATTTCTCATTTTGCGCCATCCATTTTCTTCATTCCCAGCATCATTCACTCCGTTTCTAGGCCAATCTATTCCCATATACTGCTTCTGGCCACCTCCATGTTCAGCACTGTGGGTCGTCTGCCACTACCTCGTCGCCAATTGTTGTATGTTTGCTTACACCATCACAGTTACCATTTTTCCATTAAATAATGACAGGAGACAGCCTGCCTGTCTGAACTCCTTTATTCCTAATCTTCACTGCCCTTTTCTCCTTCCATTCCTTCCCAAGTTCCACTCACCTCATCACCTCACATTCCACATTCTATTCAGCTACAACAATCCCCAAGCCGGGGAGGGACCCCACAACCTGTGAGAAGTATTGCCCAATATCCTTGATACATGTGGACATTAGATTTCTGGTAAAAACACTGGCTGCAAGATTTATTTATTTATTTTTATTTGCAATTTATATAATGTACAACTTTACAAGTTAACCCCCACAGACAAATACAGTGTTAGTACAATTCCATGAATCTACCCCAAACCTTCCCAAATAAGGTTCTTTTCTTAAGTCAGTGGAATATTATTCTCCCCATAGCAGCAATTTTAAACATTTCCTCCAACCAAACCTCATCTTTCGGAGACGCCTTAGAATTTCCAAACTCTCAAAATATTTTTTTTTGCAACAAGCAAACCCGTAAACAGCCATTTCTTTTGGGCAGAACAAAAATAATGCAGACTCTCCCCCAGAAGTTCCTCACTTTGACAGGCTCCCAGATCATATGTTCAAGGGTGCTTACCATATGGATGCAACCCCAACAATCATCAGAATCAGACATACCACGTTTGTGCAATCTCTCTGGCGTCCAGTAAACTATGTTCGGTATCTTAATTTGACATGCTGTCTTTCCCAAACTCACAGATGAAAATTCCCACAAATCCTCCACCAATGCTCCTCTGGTGAGTCACACCTCAATCTCTCCTTCCATTCTTCCATCTGCTTGTCTGTTTAATACCTGAAGATTTAACTCATTCTCCTCTGAAAACTCCCCAATAACCTTCTTGAGTCTCAAATAGTCATGAGAACTACATTTCAGAAGATTTCCCAGTGCTTGCACTTGATCCACAGGTATTCATGCGCCACCTCTCCTCAGGTCTCCAACAAAATGAATGCCCCCAAGAAACCAGTCAGGCCGAAAAGCAACTTATTTTTCTCCCTAATATCCGGGTTATACCTAATAGAAGAGTGAAGACGTTTAGATGAATTTTCCCCCAATAGGAATTCAGAAGTTGGATCAGCTCTGTTTGCCTTCTCGGATCTGGTTGTTAAAATCGCCATCAGTGTCAAAGGGCGTAAACTAGGCCATTCATCTGGATCCCTGGTCATCTGATGCTTGAAAAACTTGTCTGAGAACGCTAGGTGATATGCCAAAAGGTTTGGCACACCCAAACCTTTTTTCGCCAATGGAAACTTCCATAGTTTCATCCTGTGTGGATTATCATTCCAAAGAAAGCTCTGTAATATAATGTCAAAGTCCTTAAACCTCTTCTTTGTAGTTTTCAAAGGTAGCATGCTGAGCACATATGTAATCCTCAGTGTTGAGATAATTTTAAGCGCATTCATTTTTCCCCACGAAGACAGTTTCAAAAGCTTCCATCTCTCCAGATCTTGTTTCAGATCATTCAGCATAGCGTTCATATTTTCTGGTACCATATTCTCAATCTCGCTTGTTAACCATACACCTAAATACTTCAACTTGAACGAGCACCATTTGAATCCTGAGCACCATTTGAATCGGAATGCCTCCGATTTCGTGCAGTTTATCTTATAACCAGATTTAGTACTGAAGTCCGTAATCAGCTCCTTTAACTTAGGAACAGAACTGTCCAAATATTTCAGTACCAACAACAAATCATCCATGTACAGCCATAATTTCTGAACCATTCCTCCATAATGAGCTCCATGAATTTCTTCCTTGTGTCTCATTGACAAAGCCAGAGGTTCGATTGCAAGTAAAAATAAATGGCCCCACACCCCAGGGAAAAACCTCTAGAGCTCACGCCAATTGTCATTACCTTTGCAGATGGAGAAGAATATAACAATCTCACCCAGTTTAAAAATGGTACACTAAATCCCATTCTCTTCAATACTGCATAAGACGCGATCAAGCCCATTCTCTGTGTCCAAGGAAAATAGCGCTGCGTTGTCCTCATGTCTATAAATTTGTGAAATTGTTTGCAAGTCTCCTCACATGATCGGAAAAAAGCCCTTAGAAAGAATATCATAAGACTAAAGCAATCATATCAAAATGGCTGATATTCTACCACAACCTGGATGATGTGGATATCCAGAGAATGCTATCTATCGCTAATAAATTCAATCCCTATGTATTTTGCAGTGTAGTAATAAAAAAAAGTTATGAGACAATATGTCATGCCCTAGAAAATACTATCTCTGGTTCTCAATAGCAAATGTTTTTGATGGAGAAATGTGGTAACTATAATCAAACGGCCTTGACGTTCTAGATCGCAAAATTGGGAGCATGGTGAGAGCTAGCCAGAGTAAAGTAAGTTATGGTATTAAAAAAGCCAAAGCATCTAGGGCAGCCAGACTAGACGGATTACCCAACTTGATTTTAAAGCGTGAGGAAACATTTAGGCTATTCACAAACATTTCCAGGTGGGGACACATCCCAGATAAATGGCGGGCAAGTTGTCCCAATTTATAAGAAGGGTGATTGTAACAACCCAGGAAATTACATGGCAATAGCACTCCAAGATGCTTCATCTAAACTCTTCTCATCTTTATTACTAGAAGATCTTGTAGAATGGGCCGCATCATGTGGGAAACCAAATAAATATCAGGCAGGTTTCTGCAGGTATTGTGGCACCACCTTGATTGGATTTATTGTGAAACTACTTCAGTGTCAAATATGTTATAGGTCATCTGAATCTCTATATACAGGCTTTATAGATATATATTGTGCATTTGATCTAGTCGATTGGAACAAACTTTGGTTGCTAAATATGGCATTCCTGGTGGGTTGCTAAAAATGCTGGTGCTACTACATGAAAGGACGAGTGCTCAAATTAGGTTAGACAACATGGGAAATCTAGGAACACAAGTAGAAACAACTGTGGGCCTTAGAAAGGGTTGTGTATTGGCCCCATGACTATTAAATTTGTATTTGTCCGATCTAAACGACCACCTAAGGCAATGTTGTGTCTTTTGTGTCTTTTGACCAAAATTAGGCAAATTAATAATACCATCATTAATATTTGCTAACAACATTATCATCCTGGATAGAACACCATTCAGACTTCAAGGAACTCTCATTAAATTAAGTGACTATTTGGCACAGAACAACTTAAAACCAAATGCAGACAAATTTGCTATTATAATAACAACGGCAACCAGAGCAAAGCACTAATTCAAGCGGCACATGGATCGTGCTATTATTAACATTACGGATGGAGTCAGATCCTTGGGCTTCACGATACACGACAAAATTAGATGCAATGATACTATTCTACAGCTAAAAACGAAATTAGCGCCTCTTTATGCAAAAGCCAGACACATTTTGTTTAAATATTGCTGATTCACTATGCTACCGGTTTTATGTTGGAAAGGTGATTCCTTTGCTACCTTATGGTGTCATAACTGCAGGTGCTCAATTGGGCTCAGACAGATAGACTTGAAAGTATGTTCTGTTAGAGGATCTTGGGCCTCTCTATATCCTGCCATTTGTAGTGTTACGGCATGAATTAAGCAGTACTTCATAGAGAATATATGTTAATATAGCGAAACTCAGGATTTAATATAAAATACTAGTACCCCCATCAGAGTCATTATTTGGGGAGTTGCAGGTGACACTATTAGCCAAAAGTGACAAGGCCCTTAATCAATTTGTTCAAGAATCTGAAGTGATTTTAATTGATGCAGACACTGTTAAGAATTGCTTAATGGCCAACTCATGTAAGGTCTATACAAACATTAAAATAATGTTAAAATAATGGAATGGGCAAAAGATCAGGATAAAATAGTAAAATCTAAATGATTTGACAATTTTGACCAGCTTCACAGACACCCATCTGGTCTATCATCGTATTTATCCAGGTTCCCAAACTTTGCATATCACATTTATGTTTTCGTTGCAACCTATAAGGGACACTGCAGAGGCAGGGTCTGCTAAGAGGCTTGCCAATTACCGATAGCGGATGCAGAATATGCAAAGCTGATAGAGTGTGTATCTACATCGGTCACCAGGTGTTAGGGGAGAATGTTTATGATACATTTCATAAGCGAGCCCTGAAATAGGGGTTCACAGGTCATTTTATTCTTCTAATCGTATTCTTTTTTATTGTACATTATCAGATGAATGGGGTTGTGTTTTGAATATTGTCTAAATGTCCACAATTGTGTAAACGTTTTAATACACTGTATGCACAAATAAAATACACCAAATGCTAGAAAAGCTACGATGGGTCCATACAGACCCTGTTGAGCATTGTTTTCTATTACTCACTGTTAGGAAAGTGTTCTCTTTTTAGCAACTTTCCATCCATTTCTATGTACACCCAAACGTTTTGATTTTATTTCTGTGCTGTTTTCTGACTTTTTCCAGTGAAGTAAAGCCTTCAGTTTCACTCCACTGCACTTTTGTTCATTGTTATGGGGAAACTAACCAGTCCTTCAGACTGTCAGTACTGGGAAACTATATTTCCCTTTTATTTTTATATACTATCTATTTTATTGGGCAACTTTTTATCATTGCACAATGCATCCCACAATGCAGTGCAATGGGGTTTCTCTTGTATGACCCTAGACTACATTCAAAGGGACAAACAGGTGGCAGAAGTTACTTTTTGATGATTTGTACTGTACTTCTTGTTAGCCTTCTGGTGTTTACCACATTTGGCTACTAACAGTGGCTAGTGTCCCAACATGGCTGTGCCACAAAGGTTTTCGTTTGTACCTTGACCATCTTATCCTTTGGCCTTCTTCCTACCTTGCCAGGTCAGGAGATTCCTTTCATGGTCATGCACTGCCCGGGAAAGCCATGCTTTTCCCGGGCTAGTGCAGGGCAATGTGTGTGTGTTCCCAGGAAGTGGGTTGGGCCTGTTTTGCCCCAATCCCCAAAATGGTTTCTGTATGTCTAGAGAATATGTATGAGATTTACCATCAGTGGTCCTGATTGGGTCACTGCTGGGGTGTGTATAGGGGGCAGCTCTTCCATTGGAGGGGCTGAGTTTCTGTCGCAAGTGAGTTTCTGGATAAGAAGAGGAGTCCTGCAGCCATTCCTGAGAGATTATGTGAGGAGCCAAGTATCCTGCCCAGCTGTGCAAACATCAGAAGACATGTGGACCCGTCCTAAGAAGGCCTGGTAACCAACTTTTGCTGCAGTCCCAGTGGAACACTGGCTGCTGAACTTTAGAAGACCTTCGGTGGTGCATAGACCCCTGGAGTGGAGGGACCAACCATTTCTGATGTCTGCTCAGTGCCCAGCTGTCTGAAGTCTTCAGATGCATTCCTGGAACCATCATATGGACTGATCAACTACAGTTTTGACTACTGCGGTACAGGCGTTGTGGGTCTGTCTTTTTGCTCTGAACTTTGGGGGCCCTCAGCGTGTTCTACAAGAGTACCTTTTGCAAAAATGTGGCATTCTAGCATCAAGGGGACCCAAGATAGGAGGGCAACTCTGACCACAACAGCTGTGTCCCCTTGTGTCACCATTGTGATGATTTAGCAATGATTCCCCCCAGAAAACCTTGCTTGGAACCCTTCCCATGTGGGAAGGAAAAGGTATACACTACCTGATCCCGACCTTGGGGGTGGTGTTCTGTGGGAGGATCACCTGCCAACACACACATATTTAATCCTCCTATAGGGCCATGCCAACCTTCGAATCTCACTAACGATTCGGTAGGAAGCTTGACTGCGATGTTCAAACCCAGCCTCAACCTACCATGACTGGCAACTCAAACAGCTACGTTCAGAAGGCTCCCACACTCAACCGCCATCCCTTCCCCCAACTAGAGGAACACGCATCTTAACTCTGGAACTCCTTTCCATGCTTCAGTGACAACTTAACATCACACAATAAGTGCTAATGCTCAGAATACTTGGATTTATGGCCACACTACATCTCCGAGGTACCCCTTTACAATGAAACCCTTCAAACCTGACCTACAAACATCGACACAACTGCCAAACACTGACCCGACTCACACATCTACTCACAACATCAACCCTAAAGCAACCTCTCTCCATGGTGCCCCCATCAATTCTAGGTCTCTCCCAGCACATGCTCTAGACATCGCAGACTTTATTACCTCCAATAATCTCGACATTTTAGCCATCAACGAAACCTGGCTTCATGCAGCCGCTGGCCCAGCCCTTTCGATCACTGTCCCAGAAAACTACACCATCTACAGTACTGATCAGCTAACAGCCAAAGGCAGCAGAGTAGCAATTATTGCTAAGAACACCCTTACTATCAGAGAAACGCCCAACCTTACCTTCCACTCAGGCAAATTACTATCCATTAAAATTGCCTTATCCTCTATAGCTACCTTGAACACTCACCTTATCTACAGACCTCCTGGCTCTATTTCCTCATTTGAGGATGATGTAGCACAACTCCTACCTCCTAATACTAAGCCTAGCTCCCAAACTTTATTACTGGGAGGCTTTAACCTTGGCTTTAACGACCCCAAATACAACAGTGCCTTAGATTAGATCTGGCCAACACCATCACTGCATTAAGTTACAAACACTGGATTAACAGCTCTACACACATCGAAGGAAGGTTGTATACTTGACTGGCTAGCGGATCACAATTGCAACACAAACATAACCTCTAACTCCCATTTCCTTTGTCTGACCACCACATCATCACATTTAATATCGACAAGAACTCCAGGACGGACACCCCCCCTCCCATGGCACCAGCTGCCTTATCCAGAAATTCTAGCAGCATCACTGTTAATATTATTTTGCCTCTGCTACACCCCATCACGGCGCACCATGACCAGCGGATTAATAGCCCTGCAGTCATGGTCGACCTATACAACCATACCATCCAAGCAGCCATTGATAAGGTAGCGCCCCTAGCCTTGCGTAAAGACAAACCTCTAGCCCACCTCAATACACTCCCAACCTCAAAACCTTGCGTAGCTCTAAGAGAACCACTAAGACTAACTGGAAAAAATTCCCAACCAAACTGAACAAAGTAGCCTTCACTGCAGCATCTAAAAATTATAAACAGGCCATCCACCAAACAAAAAGTATCACGTACAATGAAAGAATCACTAATGCTAAATCAGGGACTAAGGATCTTGAGTCACCAGTGGCACCACCTGAAGGCTGCATTAAAGATGAGAGCTGGTGTACTGGCATTCAAAAAGCCTCCTTTCATAAAATAACCCTCCTTCAGTATAAAATTGAAACACAAAAAATCAACCTTAAACCTTCACAACTCCAACAGACTCTGAGTTTCACAAGTCATAAAACCGGCATACTTTTCAAATTCACTCCCGTCTCAAATGCAGAGGTCTTGAAAAACAAATCCAGCCACCTTCAATATTCCAACGTGATATATGCCCGCTTCACTTATTAAAAAATGTGCACACAAACTTACACCATTCATCACTTATCTTATCAATGCTTTGTTTGAAAGTAGCACTGTCCCAACAAATCTTAAAGACGCGTGGGTCCTTCCCCTACTGAAAAATGTAACTCTAGAACCTAACATACCCACTAACTATCGACCTATAACCACAGTGCCTTCCTCCTCAAAATTCTGGACAGAGCAGCGTATCTCCAGATCCAAAACTATCTGGAAACTAACAATCTCCTTGGTTATGCCAATCCGGCTTTCCTCCTAGACATGGGATTGAAACAGCCCTACTGGTCCTGAAAATACAAATGGATGAGCTGAAAGGCAATATGCCTCATTACAACCCTGGCGGTAGCCGTGCCTGTAAAAAAGTTGCATTTTTTCCGGCACCCAGAAATGTGATATTACTGGGTCATTACTGCCTTGCCGGACCCAGTATTTGCCCATTCCTAGGCGCTGGAAAAAATTCTTCCCCATTCCCATTTGAGCCCCATAGAGCTCAAAGGGAATGGGGAAGCCGGATGCACAGGCACTGTTAACAACGGTGCCTGTGCATCCGAAATGCTGTGCTTGCGGGTGCCTTTGATCCCGCCAGGTCAGACCTGGCGGAATGAAAGGCACCCGCGAGCACAACTCGGAGTTTGCCGGTCTGGATACAATGGTACCGGTAAGTTTACTGGTACCGTTGTATCCGGACCGGCAAACTCATAAGGAGGCTCAATGGCAATCTAGCTCCCCTCCTCCTGCTAGACATCTCTGCAGCGTTTGGCCTAGTGAACCATAATACACTCTGCAATCACCTAGCTTCAGCGGCATACTTTTCACCAAAAGCCATTCAGTGGATACACTCCTTCCTCATGGACAGAACCATGAGAGTGTTTTCACCTATCTCTGCAGCTTCGCCCACACTGGTTACATGCAGCATTCCTCAAGGCCCTTGCGTCTCACTGACACTCTTTAACATATTCACAAAACCTCTTTTCGCCCGTCTGGATGATCTGGGTGTCACCTATACTAACTACGCAGATTACACTCAAATCCTCATACCTATCTCCGGTTCTCACGACACTGACTCTGAATCAATTAATATAATCTATCAAACTATCCAGGCCTAGATGGCCCGACATGGATTATGCTTAAATGATGAAAAGTCGGAACTTCTTCTCACCGGCTCACAATACCAGTTGAAAAAACTTGATGACTCTGGGCTTCTACCTTGCCTCAACCCTCACCTTAACCAAACAAACCACAAAGTCAATGCCACAGCATCGGCTGCAGCCTACATGTCCAAGCTCATTAATGCCTGCAGACCTTTCCTGACACCCGACAGCTGTATCACTCTAGCCAGAGCCCTGATCCTGTCCAGACATGACTAATGTAACGCCCTCTATGCTGGTACCAAGAACTACAATACCAAAAATCTGCAGGTGATCCAAAATAACACCCTATGAGCAGCGTTAAACATACCTAAAAAGACTCATGTCTCCCTGATTAGATGGAACACACACTGGCTTCCCGTTCAAGAGCGTATACTTTTCAAAACACTTTCCATGACCCACAAATGCCTACATAAGTCTGCCCCCTAATATCTGGCAGACAAATGCACCACAAACCAATCCAATAGGCCCACACGCTCAGCTTACTTGCATCTACTCTCCACCCCCTGTTTTAAGCTTCAGAAATCCAGAGGCAGTAGCTTCCGTGTGGTAGCTGCTAAACATTGGAACACCTTACCAGTTATACTAAGGTCTGAAGCCTCTTTGTAGACCTTCCGCAAACATCTCAAAACATGGCTTTTATCACTGGAGCTTCTAAAATAACTCCCGTCAGTTATCTAATAACTATAATCAACACTGCTAGCTAATTGGGAGGCTGTAAGGCTACTCTATGTATATTTGTAACACTGTAACCTTGTAATTACTGTACCTTTTATTGGCAAGTTTCACTGGCATAACCTTGTATCTGTAACCTTGTAACCTTGATGTTTCTTCTGTCAAGAACAGCGCCTAGATGCCTCTGGGTTGGGTGCGCTATACAAATTTCAAAATAAATAAATAAATACATACATTTGGCTGCGTTACATGGAGAGTTGGAAGGCACAATAATCCCTTGATTTAGGAGTGCAGAAATGGTATCTATTAGTCCCTACTCTTTTTCTTTGCACAGTGGATATTGTTTCACCCGCAGCAACATTGCACCTTGCTTGAGTGTGATTCAAACGGCTGCCACTCCCTGTAAGAGGCGGACATTGTGGGCATTGGATATCAGGATAATTTTCAGTGAAAGAGGGCGCTGTTACAAGGGCCATTGATGTTGATATTGATATTTTATTTGTATCGCGCTCATACACAAGTGTTTCAGAGCGTGACTAGGCAAGGGAGGGGAACAAGGGAGAACAAAACAAGGATCTTACTAGGCCCAGTGACATTGAGAACGTGCAAGCGCATGGGAGAGGGAAAGGGGAAAGTGCATGGGAGGGGAGAGAAGTGGAAAGTGCTGAGCAAAAGGAATAAAAAAAATAAAACATAAATAAATAAATAATAAAAAGTAAAAAACAGTGGTAGTGCAGCCAGCAAGTGGCAAGTGTTAGGTTTAAGGCAACAGACTGGGTGTGTCTGATATGTGCAGAAAAAGAGGGGGCTGTAGGGTTACAGATACAGACCCCAGTGCAAAGGATTGTCAGGAGGCAGTGCGGGTGGGTGGCAGGGTGTGCAGGTACCTGGGCCCAAAAGTCAGAGGGTGACCAGGTGCACGATGCTGAGATAGAACAGATCAGCAGTGGAGAGGAGGAGAAAAGGCAGACGCAAAGAGGAAGGTCTTGAGGTGCTTCCGGAACCAGAGATGGCTCTCCTCAAGTTTCAGAGTGGCAGGGAGGCTGTTCCAGAGAGAGGCCCCAGCCGAAGACAGGGATCTACTCTCAGCTCGTTTCTTTGAAAAACGACTGACCCTGAGGGAGTTAGAAGTGGAGGAGTGAAGAGCTTGGGAGGGAAGGTATTTATGGTGGGACAGCTGAAGTTATTTTGGACCCAGGCACCAGAAAGCCTTGTGGACAATGCTAAGCGTCTTCGATTTAATCTTTGCAGCCACTGGGAGCCAGTGGAGAGATTTCAGGGCTGGAGAGATACAAGATCAGGGCTTGAGGCCAAGGAAAAATCTTGCAGTCCTGTTCTGGATAAGTTGCAAAGGGCAGAGAGTAGAAACAGGTATATTTAGAAAGATGCTCCAACCTAGAGAAAACCAGGGCTCGAGAGACAGTGAGCTTCTGGGCAAAGGAGAAGAAAGGCAGAATATCTCTGAGGAGGTGCAGTAGGAAGTTTGACTTTTTAGAGACATCAGAGATGTGTGTAGAGAAGGAAAGCGTGGAGTCAAGGATGACTCTGAGGTTCTTAGCCTCTCAGGTGGGGGTAGGAGGAGGGCTAAGGGAGGTCGGCAAAAGAGTGACAGGAAAGGAGAGTAAAGGTGTGCCGGTGGGCCATCAGGGAACATTGAACTTTAGGGTATTGCACCATTATATTGCAGGTTATGCAAATAACCAACACTATCTCTCCATCATCGACCTGATCCTCAAACAATTTTGCATCCGATACTTCTTACAGGGGTACTGTTGGCTCAATACACAATACAGCGCACCACTCACATACATCTGAATCGGTCCCAACTACAACATTCCTTTTCTCGGACACCACCAACGCTTGCAAATTCAGTGAGAGTATTGTCCATGCCACAAGCTCTGGATCACAATGGCACTAAAGATAAAATCAGATGGTATCCGCCAACACGCTTTACCGATTTGGGGCACTGCATCAAGTAAAACTGTAATCCCATGCAACATATCAGAACAAACAGTGATGCTGAGAACCACTGCCTCCCCTTCTCTGGCATGTATTATCACCATTGCTCTCAAAGCACACATTCCTCTGGTAGCACATATTATTTCTTGATCTGTAAAGGAGATGGTCATATTTAATTTACTTAGGGGGCTCACGCCCTTACAAAATTTACTGGTGAGGTGAATATAATAGAGGTGCACACGCCACTTTGCCTCCTATTTTGATGGATACGTCGTCTGTGAAAGGAACCGTTGCCACAGCCTTGGAGAAGCCTTATGTGTTGAGAGCTTCACCTGATAATGGGAAGTTTCCTTCACTAATGCATGAATTAGTGGCACCCGTTTCAACCATTCTTATCTCAGCACCCACAAAGGGTTCCTCGTCTGGGTGAGTAGTCACGGACAAGACCGGGCATGCAAGAGCTTTCTGTGGGCTTTCCTAGTCAGGATATGTATTTGTACCTGGGAACGAGAAAGGGTTGCCTCCCAGGACACTCAATCCCTGATCATGTTTCACTGGCCCATTAGGAACGGCATTGCCTCCAGGGGTTGCAGTGCGGTATGATTGGCTTGGTGGGGCAGCTTGTGTGGGGCGCCGGGCGCGGCAGACAACTGTGTCTGAGGGGGTTGCGGTGGCAGCTGTGTATACGCTTGGTGTATTTCATATTTTATTGATGTGGACATCGGGGGCGCAGGAGGTGTTCCTGCTGCGGTATTTTGCTTGCAGCAGTGTATGGATTATATCCCGCTCCCATCCTACTTCTGCACTCAATTGCAAAATTACCAATTTTTACTCATCCCCAACATTGAACTAGTCCCGGGCCACCTGTTGGCCCCATCCCTCCGAATTCACCTTGGCCACCCCTTCCTCGTTGAAACCCCCCTCATCCACGCTGCTGTGCTCCTTGGTACCACTCAGGGTACTGCGACTGAGATCCACCGTTCCGCTGCCCTCCGCCTGATCAAAACGCTTCCATTCTTGCATCCGTTCACGCTGCTGCCTACTCTGCTGAGTCTGTTTGTGTAACTTCCACACTGCCCCTTCAACTGCTATTTTTGCTAATCTGTTCTCAACCAGTTTCACTTCCGCAGCCTGCAACCTCTGTGCTGTTTCCTTTTGTTTCATACATTTACAGTCATGTGTAATACAAATCTACATTGTGGGCCATCGTTTCACCTCTATACCCACGTTCTTATAAAGAACCATTTGTACTTCCTTAGGCAATCCCCTTTTGATAACAAAATAGAAAAATGGAACTGATCAGTCTCACTGTTCCCCTGTCACTGCCCTCCACATCTCGTGTATTTTCAAAATGTATTTAGGGGGCTCTTCCTCATGCCCCATTATATACTGAATAATGGACTGTAAATCCGGTGTATCAGGGTAAGCCCACCGAAGTGCAGCCCACGTATGTGCTCTAATGTCATTGAAGTGTGCTCCATCATGCACTTCATCATATATTTTAACTCTTGGGTATCCAGCCTTAACTCAAACATCCCCTGCCTGATCACCCACAATTGCTACAAGCAAATCTTTTATATCTCCTACTGCTAAAGGGATCCCAGATGCTTGTTTTTCAAAAGCATATATCCATCTCCCAGCACCTGCAGTGAGCGGCAGGAGTGCATTAATCAAGTTATTTGTGTCCATCTGCGTGCCCATTCCCCTCCTTGCATTTATCCATCACTTGCCTCTTTCCTTGCCACTGCTGTCCGTCCAAATCCGTTCCTCAACTGTAGACCCCACAAGCTCTCTACCTGTGGGGCAACTGTCGGTACCTTCTTTTCATTTTCCAATTCATCCACCGTGTCCCGAATATCCTCCCAGAACTCCATATTTGTGTCTCCATTGACCCCATTGTCCCATAAATTACGCTCCACGCCCCTCGTTCATCACTCTTCCCCTTCTCCTTTTCAACATGAACATCCTTGATTGCGGTACTATCTAATCTAAACAAAATGTCTCTGGCCCTCCATTCTTCTAGTCTGCACCCTGATTTGCTCCCTCCTTCTCTGAGGGCCCTCAACTGTACCAATTCCATTTGCATTGCCTTTAAAGACTCTTCCAACTCCTTCTGTGGTTTGCTATCCATTGGTATGGCTGTGATAGTATTCATTTTGTATGAGGGTGGCAACACAGATGGGGGGTGTAGCTGACGGGAGCACTTACGTTGGATTGGTATATCCAGTGGTGGGAAGGGTTACATAGCATACTACTGGGGGCAGAGGCAATGTTTTTTGGGTCGTTGTCACACTGGGATTTACTGTCATCATTGTCCTCTATGTCCTCCACCATTTTCCATAATTCTAAAATCTCTTTCCTCCTTTGGAGCTTTTTACCTTTTTATTAGCTGTCATAAATGTGTGCATATGTTCCTGTATCCCTCTATTGCTCTTACCTTGCTCTGGCCACAGGCGAAACATTTCCACTTGCGTCACCACCTCCCACTGCTTAATAAGGCCTTATTACGAATGTGGCAGTCCGTAAACAAGGGTGCCAGCAAGCTTACTGGCACCCTTGTTTGCGGACCCGCCAGCCTACGAGTCTGCATGCCGGGGCTGCTGTGCCCGACAGATCTGACTCTGCTGGGTGGAACAGCCCTGTGAGGCAGAGTTGCCATGGAAGCACTGCCACCGTTAGTAAGAATATTTCTTTAAAGGAAATTGTGAGAAACACTTGGCATGTGCTGCAGATGACATCTGATTTTGTCCTCCCAAATGTCATTAGCTTACAACATGCTTGTTCAAATAAACAAAGATAACATAACCTGAAGAAAATGCCTGCTTTTGGATGCATTTTTAACCCTTGCCGTCCAGTCTATCACATACATCATTTGATTGTTGGGATTCAATCTGTGGCACTCAGAAGCTGAAAACATATGCTGTCAGTTTGTGAAAGGGTGTATTCCTTCGGATGAATGTTATGACAATAATTGTATTACATACAATGAACAACCACACTTAGTTACATAAGGCAGATACTACAATCTGCCTTCTAGATTATGCAAGGTGCACATTCCCTCTATTATTGGGATTTATAAACCCTGAGGTGTGGATTGTGGGCTACAAATGTAGTTAATGGTTAAATAGAGATTATGGTCTGTATGGCCCAATGCTCAACTTTCATGGGGCAATACTTAGTCCCTCCTTATGGGTCAGGTGGTAACATTAAGAACAGACAATGGGCCTCATTACGAGGTATGCTGGTAGCCATGCCGCAATTTGCGGCATGGCTGCCGGCAAAACCGCATCCGTGTCCGTGTCCTCGGAATGAGGATTTACCGGACCATTCTGAGTTCGGATGGCCCAGTAATTCCTCACTCGAGGACACGGACACGGTTCATCCCCATTCCCATTTCAGCCCCCATAGGGCTGAAATGGGAATGGGAGAGGGAGCAAACACCGGGTCATTACGAGATGGCCCGTTGTTTGCTCCCTCTTCCCCTCACGGGACCCGGTATGCACGCCTGGTTTTCCCAGGCGTGCTTAACGTGTCCCGCGAGGGGACCTCGTAATGTGGCGGAACGGGTTGAATGGCACCGCAACCTTTTACGGCGCCGTTTAACCCGTTCCGCCAGGGTCGTAATGAGGCAGTATATATTTTTTATAACTTTATTTTGCATATTTAACTACGAAAAACATCTGCATTCTGGTATTCATCCATACAAAGTGGGTGCCAAACACACCACACTAGCTTAATTTGTAATGTACAATGTTAATTCAAATCATAAAAAGCATAATTTAGCGGCATGTGTGAGATCTCAAAAGGTATAATGCCCCTTCCCTTTTATTCATACTGCATTCAAGAGTCCTCTTCTCATCGACACACACTGGTGGCTCAGTCAACTGAACTATTATTTATCATAAAATCGAATAATTATTCAGTGACATTGGTCTATAAAAATGAGGCTCTCTCTTACAAAGTCATAAAAAGAGGGCCATATGGCAAGACATGTTTGGTAATTTCCATTAGTCATTGGGTGTATCTTTTCCCTCACTAGAACTCCTCAGATTTGTACCCACTATTGTGCAAGGATCGGTCCCGCTACAACAATACTGGGCCAATGTTAATCTAGCTGCATTCAACAGATGTGTGATTAAATCGGCTTCAGCACCTCTATCTGCATATAACCCCTACGATACCGCACCCAATAAATAGCACAACCGCTGAGCCTAAGGGTAACTGCACCCCGGTATTATCTTTAATATGACCAAGTATCTCTTTTCAATATATTTGCAATCTTGGGCAGGACCAACACATATGCCCCAGATTACCAATGTGCCCACATGTTCTCCAACAAAGTGGTAGAGTGTGTCATTTTATTACTGCACAGTGGAGTGAGATACCACCTAAAACATGGTTTGTATGCTATTACTTTAATAGAAGAACATTTTGTTGCTTTATGTGCCCTTTCCCAAATCTGACCCCGTTTCCTCTGATATTGAAATACCTAGCTCTCCTTCCCAATGTTCTATATTGGGTATTCTAGCAGTATGCAGGGGCTCATAAAGCTTAGAGATTCACAGTTTCCCCCCTCATTCTTTCATAGTGATCTCAGTTTGTCCAGGTATTCTAGTACCAGACATTCCCACCTCTCTATGTGTGACTCAAAACCTAATTTTTGTATAACGAAAGCGTTCCTTTTCTCCTATCTTAAGTTGCTCCTTACGTTCTTTAAAGAGGAGGGGTATTCCTTCCTTATACAGGTCCACTAATGTAATAGCACTTCGTCCTTCCCACCAATCAAAATAACAATGATTCATCCTTGGCCCAAAATCAAAGCTGTGAATAACAGAAGATAGAGGTCCGAATCCTGGCATTACCTTCTTCAGTCATAATGTTCTGTTCCAGCACATCAGTGAACATTTAGTAGATTCCAATAGCATACCACTAGTGTGTCTCGTGGTGCCCCCCAAAAAAGGGAGTTTATCCAGCAGGATGTATATCGCCACTTGTTCTATATCACGCCATCTTTTAACTCCAGGATGCAATGACCATTCTAGCATAGGTGTGATCTAGGCTGCTAATAAATATCTCCTAATATCCGGGATACCCAACCCACCCAACAAAGGGCTTCTAGTAAGGACCTGTCTAGGAATCCTAGGCCTTTTCCTTTTCCAAATAAAGGAGAATACTTCCGTCTGTAACTGTTTAACCAAAGTGGCTAGTATACAAATAGGCATTGCATGAAACATGTACAAAATTCTTTGAAATAAAGTCATCTTTACCGCCAGAATTCAGGCAAACCAGATCTTTGATTGTGTACTGCCAAAGGGGGAGGATATTAGTCTTATGTAACTCCTGATTGGATTGTGTCAATGTCACCCCAAGATATCCCACCCTCTCCCATTCCCAGATTGTAGGATATTCCCTACCCCACTGTTCGACCTGTTCCGCGTCTTCATTTCTATTGAGCGCTTTAGATTTTGAATAATTAATTAAGAACCCTGAGACATCACCAAAACTGTGCAGAATCTCCTTCGCACTCAGTAAAGATGTCCCTGTGTCTCCCAAAAACAGCAAAATATCATCAGCATATAGAGAGATTTTATGGTATTGCCCCCCTTATTCATCACCCCCATAATCCTGTTATCCCATCTAATCATACAATCTAGCAGCTCGATTGCCATCGCAAAAATCAGAGGGCAGAATGGACAACCCTGACGTGTACGTCTCAATCTGTCAATCTGTTGGTAGGGGTCAATGGCATATCATCAATGTTAATTCTCGTGTCCGGAATCTGGGAGTTAGCTAAAATCATTTTGATGAATGTAGACCCTAATACAAATGCTTCCAGTGTATGCCATAGATATGTCCAGTCCATACTATTGAATGTCCGACAAGCATCCTGAAGTGGGAAAATGGAAAAACAGGCTCCCATCTTTCCCCTCTCGCGCCTGGCCTAAAGGTTCACGGCCCAAGCACCCGCCACGAGAAGAGTTTGCCCATCTACCAGACGACCAGATACCCTGGTACAGGAACATAAGGATGTGTCCATCTGCCTGCCCAGCAGCCCGCCCTGCCCATGCCGATGCCTGCGGCATGGATCAACTAGACTAAAACTATACGTCGTTAGAGATGCCATGACGACCTAGCCAACGGATAGCACACCTGTGCCAACATACACACTGGACACTCCTGCACCAATCTACACGAAGAATATACTCAGTGCTATGACGTAGGCGACAGACATACTCACGGACGTGCATCTTTATTATTTTTCACTTAGGCTCTCAAAATGCAGAAACGCAAGACGCACCATGAACTCATCTAAAGAGCTTGCTTACGCTTCTTCTAAACCTAGGTGCCATAATGAGAATTATAACGAAGACACGATACTGGTCATAAGACAATATCAGACTATAACCTAAAGCGCCTGTGCACCAAACGGTTCCACCTATACACCAGGCCTAAGTAGGCCGCAAGCAAGAGCTCCCGTGGACGTTAACAGAGCAAGAGTCAGGTTGCTGATCCTGCAGGATGAGCCTGGCGAAAGCAGACAGCCAAGGTCGTAATGTTGCAAACCCACATTCCAAAAGCAGACCATCAAGGGCACGATGTTGCAACCTCGCACGCCGTGCACCAACATCAAAGTCGCACCTGCAATTAAACCAGGCGCACAGTGGAAAAACAATATTAATTGTGCAGAATTCTGCCTCAAACACGGTCCCACCTCACGTGACCAAGCCGAACCTGACGAGATGCCAAGCCCAGGAGGAAAGAGGCGTCTGGATCCCTTGTTACAAGACACAGGCAGATACACTTGAAAGGTTCAATGAACATCTGCGACAGTGGGAGTAGTCGGCCGTCCAGCTCATGAATAAGTCTTCACATTGTCTGCATGCACCCATAGTGAAACATTGTTGCACATTGCAGGTACACCGAGAGCTGGGAACAGCGATGGTCCCAGGCTGGGAAGCTCACGGGCGCACCAATCAGAACATGGGGTTCTTATCACTGACGCCATTAACATCAACCAATCATTAGGAGTCTTCATGTAACAATTCTCATGTATCTAATTGTAGGGACAACCCAGATATATCACCTGACTAACCCTCGTCCACTCATATTATTCTCTATACGTATGCTATACTAACCCTACCACTCGAGCAACCAATTAAGAGTGGCGATAGGTTTTTTGTTAACTTTCTAAAGTGACGCAAGTAGCGCGTCATACTACAGTAAAAAGGGCCTGCGAGCCCCACGATTGTGTGTGTGTCAGGTCAGACGCGTATGATCCTTGACCCATCCCTGCCGTTTGTGTTTAATAAACAGCAGAGTCACCTTGCTTCTTGTGTGTGTCTCATACTATATCTCTTTTGGGATATACGGGAGGAGTTGGGGCCTCCCTGCCCGGAGGTCTGCGGACGGCCCGGCCGACCCCGGCAGAATTTCCCCCCGACAAGTTGGAGGCACTGCTGAGATCTGTTTAAGATCGGCATTTTTATTTTTTACTTTTTCCAAGCACTCCGGTTGCGAGGAGGCCCGGCGGCGCGGCCCCCTCTGCCGTTGCCCCCTTCTGAGGACTACAGGACCATCGCGGAGCTGCGAGAAGACCGGACAGTGCAATCCGGATATTGGCCCTCGGGAGCCGGTTGAGAAGTATCCCGCCCGCGGTTGGCGAGTGTCCAGACGTGGTCCAGACGAGGGGAGGTGATGAGCCGCTCGGAGGGGTGCACGCAGTCGAGCGGCCCCGCATCAAGAGAACTTGGTGAGCATGCCACGCACAACAAACAATGTGAAATTGTGAGGGAGGGGGGAGGAATTAAATACGGGAGGTGGGAGGTGTTGCACAGGTGAACGGCGAAGGTTTGACAGTTTAGTGTTAGAAATAGAATGAATGGTAGTTGAACAAGCGCGAGAGCAGTTGGCTACGTAACGCGAGAGAAGGGGGCGGAGCACGAAAACATCACGTGCGGCCGCTCGTAGAAACTGATTGGTCTAGGTCGCGACTACGTGTAAGGGTGTGTGTGTGTGTGGTTTCCTACGATTTGGCATTTATTGATCAATGAGTAGATGAGGATCCGTATTGTTCGAGCAAGACACTCGATAGGTAGATGACGTTTCCCTGTAGGCGGTAGCTAGTTAGTTGCCCAATACGGAAGATAATTGGCTGGTTAAGCACTCCTGTCGAGGGGCGTATCACACGCGAGGCGACGCAGCGTGCGCAGTCCGATTATATTGTTGATTTGATGACCTTGTTCCAGCAGTGACAGGAAGACAGCTGTGGGGTTAACGGGGGTAGATTGCAGGTGTATTTTGGATTTAAAGAATATACGAAGAACTTACCAGTAGCTCTACGAGGTCGGTGACGTCACCAGTAGGGTTTTCATAGGATATCGCAAGCACAAGGCATCCTCGTTTTGAGAGTGGTGGGGAAGAGAACTATGGTAAGGGAGTGGAAACGGAGATAAACGGTAAACAAGTTGATCGAGGAAAGGCGAAACGGGGAACGTGGCTGCGCACGGAGAACGCCGGCCACGGCAAGTGTAGAAGGGGGAGGAGCGCGTGAAAACAGGACCCCTGTATAAGAACGAAATAAGGGGTAGGCAGCCGCAGGGGGCTACGTACGCCTCGGCCGCAGGGGGCCGTAAGGGTGTTGTATAAAGGAAGAAAGGCAGAGGAAAATCTACAAATGTAACATACTATATTTTTATAATTTTCCTTAAGCGGACTATCGTAAGTCCCCAAACTTACGGGGCCAGGTAACGATATAAGGCTGCATATTGTAAACTATTAATGGGATAAACTGATACCAGATTAGGGAAGGGTAGCAAGTGGAGCGCTACTATGTCATATGGAACAGGATCGGGAGGGTGGGGGAACACCCTCACCACGCCACTACAATACATATGCACAACACTGCCACCCCATAGGGAGAAACTGATTAAGTATAGCATAGAATGGACCCAGGGGACGGATAACAAAATGTTAACACCGTGGCCGCCTAACGGTAGCTTCGATCCATATGCCCAACATTCACTATTAAATCATCTGCACAATACGTATAAAGGGAAGAAGTTGGCAAACCACGTGGAGGTGTTTAACTTATGGAGGATGTTCCGGGGTCCCGACCAGGACCAAATGGAATATTCACTATGGGGGAAATACCAGAAGAAGCAGAGATTAAGGAGGAAGGAGAGGATGGGAAACAGGGGAATGAGGACCCAAAGAACACGGGAAACAGAGGTGAGGGAGGAGAAAAGAATAATAAAGCAGATGAAATAAAAAAGGAACCGAGCAATGATATACCCATAGCAACGGGAGCAAAAACAGAGGGAGGGCGGTTGTACCCTTTAAGAGAATTGGGAGAAATAGAAAGAGGACAGTTAAGGGCGGCTGAGGGATACTCGAACCCGGCATACAGCCCTCCACCATATGTGGCTCATAGGAAAATGCCAGCAGGGGAGGGGAGGATTGGAGATGACCAGACTGTGGAAATAGGAAATGATGAATGGGTAGCTGCACAGATATTATTAAAATTACGAGGTTCATTAACAGGAGAAGAGAAGGAGGTAGTAAAGAAAACAGACAAGGATAATGCCAGGGAGAGTGAATTGAGGGGGGAAGAGCTGTTAAGAGAAAAGGAAGAGATTTTGGAGGAACGATTAGCAAAATTAAGGGATGAACAGAATGAATTGATCAAGCAGCTTGAGAGGGAGGAGAGAGAGAGAGCGAGGGAAAGGAAAGAAGGTAAGAACGAACTGTAAAAAATAAGGGAACGAACTGAGGAGCAAAGGAGAGAAGCTGACAGGGTAAAAGCAGCAGCAGAAAGGGTATCAAGAGTAGTACTGCGGGAAAAGAAAAGGGAAGAAGAAGAAAAAGAAATGACAATATGGAGGAGGAGGTTACTATCAGAATCAACTAAGAAATACGACGAAGGGAGGGTGATGGAGAGTATAGTAGAAAAAGAAAGGGCAAAATGGGAAAGGAAGAAAGAGGATGAAAGAATATTAGAACAGATGAGAAGTGAAGTGATGGAGGAATTGAAAAGGAAAAGGGAGGAAAATAGTAAGGAGATGGAGGAAAGGTATGAAGGAGAAAGAGGAGATAGGGGAAGGGAGATTGGAACATGGGGGGATGTATATGGTGACACAGAAGTAGCAACAACGTCAGCACAAAGGGGAGCGGTTGATAAAGGAGAAAGAGGAGAACTGGACCTAATAGATTTACAAACAGTAACGATCAAGGGGAAAAAGACCGAGTGGGGGGTGCCGTTTATGACTAGCTTTTGTAGTGAGGAAGAGGGAGTGGAAAATGAAGGAAGAAACAGTGAAAGGGAAAGCTTAGATAAACTATACATCACCCGGACCAACATACACTCACCATGGATCAGTAGGAGAAAGGATGAGATGGAGAGAAGTGAGGAGGGAAAGAAAGGAATAGAGGAAAGACAGGTACATGAGGACGCAACATCCCCATCCCCATCATCCCCATCACGCCCTCCCGTATCGCACCCTACATGCTCAACCACCTCACGCTCGTTACGCAAGATAAAACTAGCGCCCTTCACCGACGAACTGACACCCTATACATGGCGGCTTAGAGACCTCCCTAGTCGTAGGCAGGAAAGAGGTATACACATGCCCACATGAAATACAGAGAAAGATGAAAGAAGGGGAAAAGATGGAGAAGAAAGAGGTATGAGCAGGGGAAATACAAACGAAAGTGAAAATGTGGAAGAAAGGGAAGAGGAGGAAGGGTGTGAGGACTCAATATTATGGAATACAAAGGGTGAAACAAGACATAATTTAATGCCACTTTTGGAGAGAGGTGGGGTTAGACCACAGCATTTTCCTTGGAAGCATACCGATAAAGAAAATATAAAATGTAGGCTCCCATCATTAAGTGGAGGTGCGGGTAAATGGATATATGAAATGGAAAAACACACCGCAGGACAGAAGCTGGCAGTAGGAGATGTAAAGGGCCTGTTAATATCAATATTAGGGGATAGAGCGGATGACATCTGGAAGAGAGCGGGATTTCATGGGGTAACAATAACAAATACATCGCACGATGGGGCACCGTTCGCAAACTGCAGACATGCACTATGGCAGGCACTGAGGGTACAGTACCCAGACACATCAGATATAGGAGCAATTACATCCCGCAAGATGCGTGAGAACGAAGATCCTGTTGATTATATCCAGGAAATCCAAGAGAAGTGGCGCATGGAAACTAGAGAACAATGGGATAAAACGCCAGCAATATTTTACCATATACTCGTACAAGGGCTCCCAGAAGGAGTTCAGAAACAACTAAAGAAAGTAGTGGGAATGGAAGCAAAACCATGGCCCGAAATACAACTGACTATAGTGCATCATTGTAGGACATGGCAAGGAAAAATGAAACAAAAGGAAGAGGACAGGAAAACGGAAGAGGCTAAATTAGTACAGAAAAAGCTTACTAAATACACAATGGAAGGGGCACTAATAACTACCCCTACAACAATGACCCAAAGCCCCACACAAGAAGTGGCTGCACAAGATTCCTCCCAAATACCACCTTCACAGACTACAACACAACAGGTGCCGCCACTCCAACCATACACGCCAAATAGGGGAGGAGGATACCCAATGCAAGGAGCTGGGTATTATAATTATAACAGGGGGAGAGGAGGAATTATGAGAGGGAGAGGGTACGGGTATGGTACCCAACCGCAGGTGGGAGGATTTAGAAATTCCTACCCCACAGGGCAACCAGTATACCAGGACAACACAGGGAGCTTTCCATGGCAGAATAGGGAACCACCGGTGTGTTGGAGCTGTGGACTATTGGGGCACATGTCACGCACTTGTAGAGTTAGACCAGGAACACCATCATGGAGTGATCAGGGACAACCAAGGACCACACAGGTACAGCAGGGCATACCACAACAGCAAATGTTACCACAAGGAAATGGACAACAACAACAATTAACACAACAACAGCCCCAAACACTGCCACAACAACAGGTAGCGATGACACAACAACCACAAATACCACAAACACAACTGGGTAGGGTGACGGTTTTGGGACACAACCCTTATACCGGAAATGGCCAGTCGTTGTACCCCCAATAGGACAGCCCACAGACGGCCTTGGTGTGTCCCATCCTGTCAGTAACACCTAATAGTGCGGAGGAACCACGCATAGAGGTAACGATAGGTGACAAAAGATTATCATTCCTTGTTGACACCGGGGCGACCCGGTCTTGCATAAGGGAAGGTAAATTTAAGATGTCAGGCGAGACCATGAACACCCAAGGATTCTCTGGGGCTAGAGGGTTGGTTCCCTTTACTGATAACATTCCCTTATCTATTGGAGATTACGATCTGTCAGTTCCACTTTTATATTATAGTGCCTCACCAGTAAATATACTGGGGAGAGATATAATGAACAGGTTGAATATGACGATCTCCTTTACTGAGGACGGCATAATTTGCTCTACTCCGGGGATTAACATGCTCACAGCACGACAGATTATGCAGGCATACTGTGGACAGACAGCGATTAGGGCGGAGCCAGTAGATGGTGAACTCTTCCAGTATGGAACGGACATGGCAATTGCATGGATGCCAGGGATAGAAGGGAAAATATGGAGAAGGCCAGCAGCTTATCTGTTCAGACCAGAAACACCTGTTAATGAACCAGAAGGGAAGGTGGTTTCAATGGATATTGAGAGCATTATTGCAACAGCTGATTATATTGCTGTACATGCCCAAGACAGAGAAGGAAGAACATGGAGGGCAGTGATAGCATTAGCAGAAGGATGTAGGCTCACCCAGGTGTCAGATGAGGAGCTGTTTTCAGATGAAAAGGAGGAAGGTGAAATGGTGTTTATGATGAGTGTGGAAATATGGCTAAGAGTGGCCTACAAACAAGTAGCACAGAAAATTGCAATGGCACTTGAGGCACCCGCATGCACCCCGGTCCCTTTCTTTAAGGACGATATGTCAAAAGTACCCAAATCATTGTGGACTACTGGCCCCTATGACGTGGGCTGCATAAAAAGTATAGGGGGAGTAAAAATAAAATTGAAAAAAGGTGCAATACTCCCCAGAGTAAAACAGTACCCACTATCAAAAGAGGCAGATGAGGGCATATATGAAACCATAACGGCCTTTATAAATAATGGTATATTGGTCCCCTCAGAATCACCATGTAATACGGCTGTGTACCCAGTGCGCAAGGCTAAAGGGGGGTCTTGGCGCTTTATGCGGGATCTCAGGCCCTTGAACAACATAGTAGAAGCGGAATATCCCGTAGCTGCAAACCCGGCCACAATCTTGTGTGGCATTCCAGCAGAAGCATCACGATTTACAGTGATCGACCTTAAAAATGCGTTTTTCTCAATACAATTACACCGTGACTCACAAGATCTGACGAGCTTCACTTACAGAAACACTAAGTGGAAGCACACCAGATTGCCACAAGGGTATTGTGAATCACCTTCAATTTTCAATAGAGTGATACAGATGGATTTGGGTAACATTGAAGTAGAAAGCACGGTGTTGCAGTATGTGGATGACATAATAATTTGCAGTAAAAACGAAAAAACATGCAGAGAGGACTCCTTAAAGGTGTTGACAATATTGGCTGACAAAGGTTACAAGGTAGACATGGAAAAGATGCAGTACTGTCAAGAACAGGTACTTTACATTGGTCAGCTTATATCCCAACATGGAAGAAAGATCGCACCACAAAGAGCACAAGCTATTTCGACCACTCCAATGCCACAAACTGTAAGGGAACTGCAGCAGTTCCTGGGGCTCTGCAACTACTGTAGAGCTTGGGTATTTGATTACAGTTCGTACATAGGACCCCTGCTTGAGGCGTTACGGGAAGCTAATAAAGGGGAGAAAAAACTGGGGTGGACGATGGAAATGAAAGAAGCTTTTGATGAATTAAAAGATGCGATATCAACTGCTCCGGTACTGGCATCCCCAGACTATGAGCGGCAATTTTTTATATTTTCACATTGCGACTCAGCAGTAATGAAAGCAGTGTTGGCTCAAAAAACAAGCATGGGCTACAAACCAGTAGCATTTTACAGTGGCCACTTGGATCCTGTAATGTTAGGCCACTTCCCCTGCGAACAAGGTCTCGCCGCAGCTGCTTTTGCGGTAGAAAAAGCATCAGCAATCACCATGGGGTGCCCGACTACACTATTTGTGGAACATGCACTTTTTGCGATATTGAATAAACCTAAATCGACCCTAACCACGCAAAGAGCATCAGGTTATGAGATCATTCTATCCAGAGCCGAACTATCAATTGTTAGATGCAGCACGGTCAACCCTGCAAGGTTCCTAGCAGAAGTAATTGAGGAGGGAGATTATGCCCATGACTGTACACAAATAACTGAAATGTACTCATGTACTAGAAAAGTTGAGGAAAACGCACTAGAGGGGGGTGAGCTCTTATTTATTGATGGGTCATCAACTATCGATCAGAAGGATGGTGTGAGGAGAACTGGGGCTGCAGTGGTGAAAATGATGGAGGTACCGGTGTGTGTGGCAGTGAAATGTGTACAATTATCACAGCATTACTCCGCTCAAGCAGCTGAACTGGTCGCACTGATCTTGGCGTTGAAGGAAAGCTTTGACAAACGGGTGACCATATATTCCGACAGCGCATATGTTACATCCACTGTCCACTCAGGGCTGTCGAAATGGAGAAGAAGAGCGTTTAGGAGAGCTGATGGCACTCCAATGCAACATGCCCTCTTATTGGCTGAACTAATTGAAGTAATTAATGACCCCCAAGAATTAGCTTTAGTGAAATGCACCGCACACACCAATGGTGAGGACCACGTCTCGAAGGGAAACGCAGCAGCAGACGCACATGCGAAGTATGCTGCATACTTTGGTGAAATATGGAACCCCCCAGAGTCACAGAGAGGGAGAGGGAGGGGAATGGCTAAGGAGATGTTGATAAGAGAAGGGTACACCCATCTCCCAGCCACACAGATTATGGAGTTACAAGTGGCTGCACCAATGGCCGAAAAAGAAATATGGGTAAAAAGAGGATGTACAATGTCACCAACCGACGCACTATGGCGCCAGGGTGGCACTGGAAAGGTTGTAATACCATTGGCACTTTTGAACACCGCCCTGAACCAACTACATCATCCAGCCCACACAGGCAAAGAAGTAATTGCAGCACGAATTAGGGAAGACTGGTTCTGCCCCGAGTTAAATTCGCATGTGTCAAATTTTATCAGTAATTGTCTCACATGTCAACAGTTTACGGCCGGCCACACTCTGAAGGTGATAAGAGGTACTATACCCCGGCCAGAGGGACCTTTCCGGCATCTCCATATTGATTATGTTGATATGATCAATATATGTCAAGGAAACAGGTATATGATTGTAGTAGTATGCCCATTTTCTAGGTGGATTGAGGCAGGGCCTTGTTCACACCCAGATGCATTTAGAGCAGCTAAATTCCTAGTGAGGGAGGTCTTCCCCAGGTGGGGAGTGTGCGAGGTGTTAAGGTCAGACAATGGCCCACATTTCGCAAACGAGATGTTTCAGCACATTACATCACTGCTGAACATTCAACATAAATTTGCATGTGCATACCACCCACAGGCCAACGGTATATGTGAACGCCTGAATGGCCTATTAAAAGAGGCAATTGCAAAAATACAGCAAACAACAAAGAGGAGTTGGTTATATTGTCTTCCATTAGCATTATTTGAGCTAAGGAATAGGCCAGGGTCCGACCACCACCTCACTCCCCATGAGGTGGTTACCGGACGTCAAATGCGCCTTCCCCTAACGCCAACGTCAAGAGCATTTACCGACCACGAAAGTACTGCAAGTGTTCTGGGTGATGAAATGTACCAATATGTGTCTTCTTTGATTACTAGTGTAGTGTTTGTGTCTCAACAGCTCGAGGGCACACGGGGCGGGTCTAATAGAAGCCAACAAGAAGACGCGGATAAAGAACTGGAAAAGGAAGGACTGTGTAAGATTGCTAAAGGTGACCACGTACTACTTCGCAACTTCAATAGGAAATGGAATAGCCCACGCTTTACTGGTCCCCATCTGGTAGAGGAGGTATCAACAAGAGCAGTAAAGCTACAGGACAAGCGTGCCTGGAACCACCTACACGACGTAAAGATCTACAAACAACAGACCCGCCCCAGCGCCACCGACAGGTCCATTGAGAGAACAGCAACAACATCGACAACGGAAGAAGAAAGTTCTACCACAGCCAGCGGCCCAAGTGTTCCCATACCTTGTCACTCCCCAGACTCCCCAGAGACAATAACTGAAGAAGAAAGGGGTGATCCCCATACAGCCCACCCCATGATCACACGCTCAAAGAGTAAAAGCCACGCTCACCAGTTGAACCCAAAAACCCCCTGCCCACCATCCACTGACCCCTGTCCCCATTACAGTAGTAACTGAACTGAAGGACATTGTCTTGCACAAATACACATGTAAACACGTGAATGCTCTCTTTTCTTTTCTCTCGCACATGCAGGAACCGCATATTATTGTATTGCTAAGAAAGTAGATAACTAACAAATTCACTGCCCAGGAGTAGATGGTACCCTCAGACGATAATTACCCAGAAGAATTGTCACACCAATTTGTATATGAAATAAAAAGGCCAACGTACCTGAAAAGGAAAAGGGTACGTGTCTACTACACAGCGTTCCTTTTGGCCATAGAATATTCGATCCCCACCTCCACCCATACTTGCCTGCCCTAAGAGATAGATCGCTTAGAGTAGCGTGGGAACAGCTCTTCGCCTGGGCACTGAATGACTATTTGATAGGGAGAGCTTAAAAAAAACAACTAACATTTAATAACCAGCATATTGAGAATTTTCAGGCGGGCAACTCTAACGTCGCAAGAATACGCTGCCGGACTGCAGCAAGGTAAGAGCAAAATGCCGGTGAAATTAGCATATGTAATAAAAGTAATAGGGATTTTGGTAATCACCGGGTTCGTAGCTGCCTCTGTATGGCAGTACAGCTGTGCTATCAATATTATTGCTGTACCCAAACCTAACACACCCCCATCCCCAGCTGCAACAGGTGTTACGTCAGGTGATATTAGTAAAATTGGTAAAATTGCGCACATGCAAAATAGAGTTCAACGCAGCACATACTCAGATAATAAAGGTATTGACAATTATATACAAGATTCAGCACACGTCTCAAACAACATATGGTATCAACACATGACCCGCATTGGTAAGCAGACAACAGAAGACAGCTGCTACGTTTGCTCATTAATACCATACGCCATGAGTGCTTCTCGAACATTTGTTGCCACAGAAATAGACGAAAAAACAGCACGATGCATAATATACTTGGCACTGTTCCAAACGAAGGGAAGATTTCAAGGGACAGTGGTGCATATGACGTGGAAAACACGAGACTCATACCCATACGAAAACAACTTCCCCAAGACTTATTTGAGTTACCACAAGAGCAGTTTACATGCTGAAGCATTCAGATACATAACAAGTGGTCCTGCAAAAGGAGAAACAAAGAAAGTAACACTGCAGTATTTATCATGTGATTGGTACGCCACTGAAGTTCCTGGTAAACTAGGATGCTGGGAGAGGCCACTGGTGACGATAACGGGGAAAGTGTACTTGGACAACAAATGGGAAATAGGAGTGGTTGGCAGCAACATGGTAACAAAAGAAACTATTTCAACTATCGATGCACACAACCACAGATGTTGGACGACTTGGATCAAATACGTGCCTATGCTCAGATTGATAGAAACGGATGAAGACCCGATAACAATACTGCCGCTGACTGCGCCTAAAGTATGCTACCAACATAAAGGAGAGGTGGACGTAGGATACAACACCAATTGTGGAAGTGTGATGGAGTTACCTGAGGGGGGAGCAGGAACAGCAGTGATAATGGACCATTACTGGGCCTGTGGAGAAAAGGCATATCACACACTGCCCCCTCTGTGGAATGGTGTATGCACAATGGTGCACGTCAATGTACCATCACTAGTGGTACCCCAGAAGCATGTGAATGTGGCGAACTTTCCCAAGATGGATGAAGGGGACAAGAGAAATAAGAGATCTGCACCACCTCAAGAGGAGCCAGGGAACAGGACCAGCGGCAATGATACTGTCCTAAATAGACGGAAAAGACAAGGAGAACCTCTGACAGGAAATTACCTATGGCGAAGGTCAGAAACAGCACTCACTTCAATCCCGCCAGAACACAGACTATTCAGCAGAGCAGCAATGTTCTTCTCCTCAATAATCCATCTGGGACTACAGGCTTACGCAAACGCAAAATGGCTCCAGATAACTAGATGGGAACTTATGATGACCATCAATTCTACAGTAAACGGATTCAACGCGATAAAAGAGGAGCTGCGAGCAATAAGGATGGTAGCACTGCAGAACAGATATGTATTGGACCTCCTCACTGCCATGGAAGGAGGAGTTTGCGCAAAGATAGGACAATCATGCTGCACATTCATTCCTGCCAACAATGCTGACAACGGTACACTGACAGAAGCAGTTTCACAATTGGCCCAGTTGCACTCCAAAATGGTGGATGAAAGTAAAGGTGTGAAAAAGGATGAGAGCTGGTTTTCGCTATTATGGTCATGGATGCCATCTTGGCTGTCAGATGGACTGAAAATTATAGTTGGTTGTATTATTTTGGCTGGAGCTACACTGATCATAATAAGATTTTGGAAAGCCCGGAAGGCACGCACCACTGACGAGTTGCTTGAAATGGTCGGTATGCACCCACTGATGCCAGCAGATGACGGCCAACACACAGGCATAATAATACAAGAGAGAGAGAAATTGCGCAACCAGGTCATCACCAACCACCTGGACCCACCATCGGTGAAGGTCGAGAACCCAAGAAACCCCAGGAGTTACATAGGGAAATGGGTATACTGTACTCCTGGAGGAACCTGTGAATATATGTATTGGTCATTTGAAGATCATGTTAACCATTATGGACATTTAGGAGGAATAACTAAAATATGGAGAGTAAGAGGAGATAACGAAAAGGATATGTTTGTGGTCGACAAGTCGACCAGAGGGGGGACTGAAGTGGGAAAATGGAAAAACAGGCTCCCATCTTTCCCCTCTCGCGCCTGGCCTAAAGGTTCACGGCCCAAGCACCCGCCACGAGAAGAGTTTGCCCATCTATCAGACGACCAGATACCCTGGTACAGGAACATAAGGATGTGTCCATCTGCCTGCCCAGCAGCCCGCCCTGCCCATGCCGATGCCTGCGGCATGGATCAACTAGACTAAAACTATACGTCGTTAGAGATGCCATGACGACCTAGCCAACGGATAGCACACCTGTGCCAACATACACACTGGACACTCCCGCACCAATCTACACGAAGAATATACTCAGTGCTATGACGTAGGCGACAGACATACTCACGGACGTGCATCTTTATTATTTTTCACTTAGGCTCTCAAAATGCAGAAACGCAAGACGCACCATGAACTCATCTAAAGAGCTTGCTTACGCTTCTTCTAAACCTAGGTGCCATAATGAGAATTATAACGAAGACACGATACTGGTCATAAGACAATATGAGACTATAACCTAAAGCGCCTGTGCACCAAACGGTTCCACCTATACACCAGGCCTAAGTAGGCCGCAAGCAAGAGCTCCCGTGGACGTTAACAGAGCAAGAGTCAGGTTGCTGATCCTGCAGGATGAGCCTGGCGAAAGCAGACAGCCAAGGTCGTAATGTTGCAAACCCACATTCCAAAAGCAGACCATCAAGGGCACGATGTTGCAACCTCGCACGCCGTGCACCAACATCAAAGTCGCACCTGCAATTAAACCAGGCGCACAGTGGAAAAACAATATTAATTGTGCAGAATTCTGCCTCAAACACGGTCCCACCTCACGTGACCAAGCCGAACCTGACGAGATGCCAAGCCCAGGAGGAAAGAGGCGTCTGGATCCCTCGTTACAAGACACAGGCAGATACACTTGAAAGGATCAATGAACATCTGCGACAGTGGGAGTAGTCGGCCGTCCAGCTCATGAATAAGTCTTCACATTGTCTGCATGCACCCATAGTGAAACATTGTTGCACATTGCAGGTACACTGAGAGCTGGGAACAGCGATGGTCCCAGGCTGGGAAGCTCACGGGCGCACCAATCAGAACATGGGGTTCTTATCACTGACGCCATTAACATCAACCAATCATTAGGAGTCTTCATGTAACAATTCTCATGTATCTAATTGTAGGGACAACCAAGATATATCACCTGACTAACCCTCGTCCACTCATATTATTCTCTATACGTATGCTATACTAACCCTACCACTCGAGCAACCAATTAAGAGTGGCGATAGGTTTTTTGTTAACTTTCTAAAGTGACGCAAGTAGCGCGTCATACTACAGTAAAAAGGGCCTGCGAGCCCCACGATTGTGTGTGTGTCAGGTCAGACGCGTATGATCCTTGACCCATCCCTGCCGTTTGTGTTTAATAAACAGCAGAGTCACCTTGCTTCTTGTGTGTGTCTCATACTCTATCTCTTTTGGGATATACGGGAGGAGTTGGGGCCTCCCTGCCCGGAGGTCTGCGGACGGCCCGGACGACCCCGGCAGAATTTCCCCCCGACAATCCAATGCCAGAAGTAACATTTTCTGTCCCATTAAGAAGAGATACAGGGTGATTCCACCAGGTTTTCATCAGGTTCAAGCAATAGTGTTGTCATGGAGAGACCCATGTTTCTGAGAAACCACCTCTTTTGTTTGAATTTCATTGCAATGGTTTTGTCATTGGTTGTACCAACCCTGGTTTTAAACAGCTTATAACACCCATTCCCAAAGCCGTCCGGTTCTGGGTTTTATTACGAGGTAGGGCGTCAATTGCCTGTCCCTCCACTGTAGAGGCTAGAGGACTATCTAAGAGCATACAGTACTCAATTGTCATGCTGGCCAAGCCCACACTTTTGTACAAATTATCTTTGCCTAACCGGATTGCTTGTCTCCCCCTTCAATAAGTATTTGCAATATGTCTCGATGATTTCCAATGTATTTGTTTCACTTTGATGCGTCATACCCCTCCCATCTTTTAATTCTGGTTTATAATTCTTCATACTTTGCTTAATTTAGCAGCTAAGAATCGTCTTGCCTTATGCCTTTTATATAATAGGACTTGTTAGCTTGTAATATCAAATGGGCAGAACGATCCGCTATCTGTTCTTCCACCTGCTTATGAGTTTTCGTCATCCCTCACAATACCTTCAGAGAACTTTTTCGTTTGTGCACCTCCTCTGACTCCTCCACCATCTGTTTCAGTGCCACTCATGTATGTTCCCATGCCTTCAGGAAGGCTGCAGATTTCCCAAAGTATTTGCCCCTAAATACACTGCCTGTTACGCTCACCTGGTTTCCACAGGGACGCCACCCAGCTGGGTTACTCGCTGGTATGCTTCTCAGCTTTGCCCTGATGTGGTCTGCGGGGAAGGTTCTGCCTGAATATACAGGAGGACTGTGTTCAAGACTGACCGACTGGGGTAAGTATCCTCCCTCCACCCCCGTATGCTTTCAGTCCCTCTGGTGCCCTCTCCTCACCTTGTGGTAGAATTAGGCGTGCTCTCCGTCCTGCCTTCTTTGCAGGGGCCCGTTGTCTTTCATGGGCGAGTGCGGTCCAGTTACTTCACTGACGCCGGCCCATTTGATATTGTTCAGGTAGGTCTTATTGCTATTCTTTAGTTTTGTTGCTATCCTGCATGCCTTTCTTTGTTTAAAATGTCTCTTTTTTCTCCCTTAGGTATGCGGAGCTTCAGCGCAGCGAACAGGCTTGGTTGAGCCCCGCTGGTAAATGATGGCGCATTAAGAGTGCTATGATGCGGGAAAGTAAGCGCTATGCACAACGCTGCGAAATCTTGCCTTTGCTAACCTGTGTTTTCCTTCCTTGTAGGTCGCGGTGTTCTTCAGCGCGAGTGGAATGTCTGGAGTGGTGCCAGCCGAGAGGCGACCAGCCAGGTAAGCCTTTTGAGCAGTTCGTAATTTGTAAATGTCTCTACAGTTTTCTTTAATGTTGCTTCTATCTTCCGCTTTCAGGTCGTTCTGTCCGGGAGGCGTGCAGATTCGAGGAAGCTGCTCTCAGTAGCTGCGAGTGTTTAAAGATGAAGACTGCAGGTAAGATGCTGCTGCTAATGATGTTCCTTTTGTCTCCTTGCAGGTTCTGCTTCTCAGAGGTTCGAGGGAATAGCTGGACACGGTGAGCGTCACGTTGCAAGCTGCAAAGTAACACAAAGCATATTCTGCAGTGAGGGTGTGGTTTATATAGCCCAGGTAAAGTAGAATCAGGGAAAGTAGTTCCAGGCCTGCCACACCCAAAACACTAGACCTCATAGCTTGGTTCTTACGAACCAAGCTATGTGGATGCCTCCATGTTGGCTGACAATACAATAAAGTAGTTCCCAAACCCATTGTTGTTCATGGTGTATGAGCCTGGCGCCATAGGCGCCAGGACTAGCCCCATGAGGGCTTTTGAAGAGGATACCAGGCTCTAGAGGCCCGAGTCGTGACTCCACCTGGCCAATGGGTTTGCCAGAGGGGGTTTTGGGCGAGAGTCGTGACACTGCCTTACTCGCATCCCAAATAATACTCCAGTCCATATCTCCCACCCCATTTTCTGTAAAGTAATTCTGAATCACTTCCTCAATATGTGCTCTAATTGAGACATTCTGCAAGACCAAATCATTTAAACGCTACCTCTTATTCCTGAGAGGTCTGTCAAACTGTATTCGCACAGTAACTGGTGCATGATCTCAAATGTATTGAAGGCCTCTATCTACCAAGAGTACCATTGGAATCATATTCAACAGAACCATAATCATGTCTATCTGGAATAGGCCCTGCTGAAAAGTGAGTGTAATCTTTTTCCTCCTGACAGAATATTTGCCATGTTTCGGTTAATGCCGATTCCGAGAGAAGCCTATCCTGTTCTTGTCTTCATCTATTATCCAATGCCGATGGGAAAAGCATTTTATCAATTTCTGGGTCTATCACACAATTGAAGTCTGACCCTATGATAACATATCCCTCACAAAGCCCCCCAGCTTAACCAGCAGAGCCCCCTGGTAATGGGCCTAATGATCATTAGGGGCATAAGACGATACCAATGTAAAGATCTGCCCCCCCATGAGACCCTTGAGAATTAAGTATCTATCCTCTGGATCTCTGTATAAATATCACTTGGTGAATCCAATCCCTGTACCAAATAAGATCACAACCCCTCATTTTGTGAGCCCACTAGTTGCAAAATATTGAGTAGAACTTGATTTATGTCTCCTCCATGGTTCATCCTGTGGTAAAAGATGTGTCTTCTGTAAAAAAAAAAAAAACTATTAGAAGCCTTAATTTTCGTTAGCCTTAGCAATATGGAACTCGGTGGGGAGTTGAGACCCTGTACATTCAGGGCCACAAAGTCCAAGTGAGCCATCTATTAATTTCTTTCTCACCCATGAATGCTCTAATAGCATGATTATTATGAATATCTTCTCTGCCCCGTAAGAAGTGCCATTTGCTGACGAACATGCGTTACATGGATTACTAACATTTAGCATTAGAGACAATAAAGTTGGGTGTCTTTGGGTACTAACAGCGAGTATAGGTTTTTTTTGTGGACTAGATTCGTAGGCCACAGACTCTGTGTGTACTCACAAAGCAGCAGGCACACGAACAATGCACTGGCTGCTCCCTTTCAGTATAAAAAATAATGTAAAATGGAGAGCTGACACCAGTTCTTTGCAAGGCAGAGTGCATGCAGTGTAGCAAAAAGGGCCTTGGAAATGAATGGTCATTGTTCAGAGTGGAGAAGCAAAAGGAAGAATAAATTACATTTTTGGCATGTGTGTGCGAATACTGTCCAAAGGTCGTTCATGCCTGGGTTGGAAAATTACACAAGAGGGAGGCAAAAAGGTACTGGAAAGCTTTCGAAGGTTCTGGCACATGATGAAAATGGAAGTGACTTCCTGGAGGGGTGGTGACAGCTGATGTCACTGAGGCTTGAAAATGGTAAAGGGAATATACAGGCATATAGCATAGGAGGCAGGGCCCACTGAAAGGGTTTAAAAAGAATCAAAGGTAGAAGCTGGGGTCAGCTGGTTTCCTGGGTCCTTGCCTTGTCAGGTCTGCTGATGGAGTTTCCTGAAGGGAGGGAGAGCTGCTGAGTGCTTTCTGGGCCTTGATGGGTGAATCACGTGGAAAGACAGACTAGGCTTGGAGGAAGGAGGGGGAATACTGTAGAGCTGTTTCTCTGGAGACCGCAGCAGAGATCTGTGTAGCTGTCAAAGGGAGTTGAAAGGCAGTGTTGAGCCGGGGGCAGTGCTGGCAGAGACGAGCGGATCATTCTTAGCAACCAAAGGATCTAGCCTAGCGCAAGTATGAACAGGCCAATAATCAATCAATCATTCATTCAATTAATCATCAGTTAGGACCCCTTTCTGCACGGTATTACAATATGGCCTGGTGTCAAACTGATACAGAAAGGCACATCTTGATCCATCGCTGAGGTACTGAGTGACCGATGAAGTAGCCTGATTCTAAATTTGGTAACTGGCAGTGCTATTTCTTTCACGCAGAAGGGGCAACTATCTCCATTATACCATAATCTCGCAAACTCGTAGTCTTGCCACTAACCCAGTGTTAGCTAAGGGCAGGGAGAAGTAAATGAAAATTGGAGCTATATCTGCAATGCTTTTGCTTTCATAGCCAAAGTGCCAGCTAGGGTGTCTCATAATCTCCTTGCTAACCTAATAGTAGGCAGGGGTGGGTGCACAACTAAGGGTGAATTTTTTTCATGTCAGGCAACACACTTTATTAATGAATGTCTGTCAGGGTTTCTCATTAGTATTCCATGTGCTTTGAAATGTTTTCTCACATTCAACAGTGTAAATTGTTGACATATTTAATAATTATAATGATAATTGTTCACTTATAATGCGTTTAATACCAGAGATTGGTTTCTAAGTGCGGAATCGGGATTCAAACCTGTGTTACGCTGTGTTGTCTTGCTTCCAAGACAAACGTGCTGCTCTTGAGCTATCCCCCCCTCACCCATAGGTGTTTTCTCACCTATAACCAATGCAAATGGAAGTGTTTGTTGTTTTGCTAACAGGGCTGCCTATCTTCATATAAAGTGTATAATTGTGAGCATGTGTGGTGGTTTTATTGTGTGGCCTGTTCAATTCATGATTTCCAGTGTTACAAGAACATTGTGTGTGTCTGGCACAGTACAAGGTCTGTAGATGTTTAGCTAAGCCTGTGGTACAAGTTGTTGAACAAAGGAAAGTGCCAGGATATACCCAAAAGCCCCCTCTCATCCACCGATGCTGCCTCAGAAAAAAACCAAAAACATAAATTACTGTACATGTAATAATAACTGCAATAGCGCACACCAAAACCCATTTCCTCCCATTACCTGCTTCTTGGGACCCTGTAGTCATCCAAGGAGTCAGTTTCCAGAGCCCAAGCCCCTGCCGCCTGCCTCCCATCACCCAGCTACATTCCTTCCATTCCACCTCCCCCGCGCCCATCTTACAAATCTTGGAATACTAAAATGGAGGCATCCCTAAAACAGATCACATTATGTTTCCTAGATGCTATCATGACTTTATCTTTAAGTTGATATAAATGGACCTGGAATGGAGAAGGAAACAAAACCAAAAGGGACTCTTGTTATCAAAAAGCAGTTCCCACGGAAGCAGCGCCTTCCAGGTCACGTGATTTAGTTGCCGGCACAAAAAGGAGCACAGACCGCCCGAGCGGCGCATATTTCTTCATTGACATTTGTTCCCAGTGAACTTGTTTCCTGCTGCTGCCGCTGCTACTGGTTGGTATACCAGCTGTTTGCCTTCAGTGGCCAGTGTCCATCATTTCACGGCCTCACGCTCGCTTCCTGGAGGAGGCGGAGCGTCATCATGATCACGTGACAGGTCACGTGATTTAGTTGCCGGCACAAAAAGGAGCACAGACCGCCCGAGCGGCGCATATTTCTTCATTGGACATTTGTTCCCCGTGAACTTGCTTCCTGCTGCTGCCGCTGCTGCTGGTTGGTATACCAGCTGTTTGCCTTCAGTGGCCAGTGTCCATCATTTCACAGCCTCACGCTCGCTTCCTGGAGGAGGCGGAGCGTAATCACGATCACGTGACAGGTCACGTGATTTAGTTGCCGGCACAAAAAGGAGCACAGACCACCCTTGTGGCGTTAAGCCCGTCAGGGGTAAATGCCGCTGACTGTTGTGTGACTGTTAGGTGGCTGATAGGGGCAGACGCTTGTGGTGTGCCGAGCAGTGTTCAAAGATACATTTCATTGAGAATAAAACACTAAGCCCGAGCGCGCAAAGGGCGTCTGGCTGAACTACCTGGCTGCTTGCTGTGGCTGTGACTCTACTCTGTGGCTGGTGGCAAGTCAGCCTAAAGCGGTACGCCGGAGAGGAGCACCCGACCAGGAGATTGAGTTTCCCTCTCTCCTGGTGCAAATAGAGAGGAGCTGCACGACGATGGGACACCTGAAAAGTGATACCTCAGATCCAGGGGCGGAAGAAAGGTTGAAAACCCGATAACAGGTAAGGCAGCGGGTTGCTTCCTATCCGGTCCCTGTTGGGGGCCAATCACCAACTACGGGATGCCTCAATAAAGGCATGTTGCCTTGGAGACAAAGCCGACTGGCTTTCCTGAAAAAAATAGTCCCGGAGCAGGACCAGCACCTGGCGACTGATATGGCCAGGGAAGACCCCGCACCGACGGCCGTAACACCCGAAGATGGAGATCTTGACCAAATTACTAGCAAGGTCAGAATCGCCCAAGATCAGACCCCTCCTGGAGTGGGAAAGGGCTCATGCAATTGATCACGTAGGATGGTTTCTCCTCTTCCAATCTCCTTTATGCTGCCAGCACTTATTTATCGAGCGCTGATATGGATCTTGTCAAGTTTTCTGTGCTGTCTTTGATTTCTCTTTTCATTTCTGAGAGCATTAACTAAACATCTGACATCATAGTTGTAACATCATCCATCTGCACCCCTAACTCTCGCAGAGAATTCATCTGCACAGCTGTCTGCTGTTGATTCTTCTTAGATCACTCTTGAGCCTGCAGCATGCTCTTGATATCTCTTGAGAGGGAACCTTTCTGTTTTTACTGGAGCCTTCACCTTTGAAATAAGATACAGAGTCCTCTGATCAGGTGTGAAGATGTTTATTTCCATCTTCATAAGACTACATCTGTTTGACTACGGTCCCATCAGCTGTCAGGTTTCGACTGACAAACCTAGAACCCTCCATGCATTCTAGCATTCAGACTCACATCTGCATTCTACTAAGAATCTGCAGCTGAACACATCGTAACAGACTTAGTGATTGTACATTCCCCTTGTCAATTCCACCAACCAGCTGGGTCACCACCAGCCACACTTGTTCACCACCGAAGCATCACTGCAGCAAGAGACAATATTTTACATACTGCCTATTTTTATTGCATTCCTTATTACTGGTCATAATGTATGTACCCCATGCGGTATACTGCATGCGGTAAGCAGCGTGTGATTGCAAGTTGTACATCTGAACAAGGTGGGAGTAAAAATTGTATCCACCAGCATATTATTATATATTTTTTTTTTACCTTAAGTGGAATGGATAGACTTGACATCACTTCAGTGTAAGGAAAAAAGAGCGGAAGGGAACACTCAAAGAGAGTCCAGATGGAGAGGCATCTATGATAGCCACATTGTCCTTTGTTTGTTGTATAATGCACAAAAGGGTCAATATATACCATATTGTGCATTTTTGTATTTGGCAAAGTAGGGGTGCTGTCCATTAGTGGACCATTTCAACCTCCCAAACAGGGGTGAATGAACAGGCATTATTTTCAATGTTTAAAAACATAACACAGATTTTCTGAATTACTGCCGGCAATATTTCAGAGAATCTAAATATTGTACACCCAGGACGGTAGCAAAGACTGTGGAAGAGGTAGATATTGGTATCTTTGGGGCCTGGCAAATGTTGAGTAGGCACTGGCATTGAACATGATTCAGGGTCTGTGGTGGCAATTGAATATTTTTAGTGGAGGGGCATTTTCAGCTCCTAATTAGCATCAGTGACCAAGCATAGTGATGAAGTCCAAATAATCTAGGGGTGTGTAGTTGGGTTCTCCCATCAAAGCCTTTTAAAAAAATAATATGTTAAAATTGTGCATTTGACAATGCAATTTGTGTGAAAATGTAATAAAAGTAATGGAATATACAATTGGTTCATAAGGGTCATACATGAACAGAATCCAGCAAATGCCATGTTACGCACATTTTACAATCTTTTTATGATGCCTCTACCCACTAAACAGATCCATATTGCATTGTAACTCATTTCATGCAGCTGACACCATGATATATGACATCATTGAAATGTAAGTCATTTTAAAGCAGCTGCCCTCAGGAACAATGCCTGCATTGCCAATGTAAATGCCTTTTGCGAAGCTGCTTCAAGAATTTGTACATGCCAGTATAGTCACTATAAATCACTTTCATGAAGCTGTAGCTACCATCTATCTATTCCATGATGGCCATGTATATTATTTTCATGAATCTGCATCCATAAATATTCATGCCAATATGGTCACTGCCAATCACTTTCATAAAGCTGCAGCCACAACCTATCTATGCAAGTACGATCACTGTGACTCACTCCCGTGAAGCTGTGACCACAATCTATCAATGTCAGTATGGTCACTGTGAATCACTTCAATGAATCTGAGGCCACAAGCTGTTTCAGCAGGTATACTCATGTGAATCACTTTCAGGATCATGTGCCCACAATCTATGCTGGTATGGTCACTGTGAATCACTTTCATGAAGTTGCAACCATAATCTATCTATGCTGGTATGGTCACTGTGAATCACTTTCATGAAGTTGCAACCATAATCTATCTATGCTGGTATGGTCACTGTGAATCAATCTCATGAAGCTGTAGCCACAATCTATGTCAGTATGATCACTGTGAATCACTTTCATCAAGCTTATGGCACAATCGATCTTTGCCAAGAAGGTGACTCTGAATGACTTTCAGAAAACTGCAGCCAGAATCTATGCAAGTGTGGTTATATTGATCCACTTATATGAAGCTGTTGCCTCAATCTAGTTATGCCAGTTTGCTCACTGTTAATCATTGTAATGAAGGTGCAGCCGTAATCTATCAATATAGAAATGGTCACTGGGAATCACTTTCATGAAGCTGTGGCCAAAATCTATCTATGCCATTAGGTCTCTGTGAATCACATTACTGAAGCTGCTATGACAATTTATTCATGCCAGTAAGGTTACTGTTAATCACTTTCTGGAAATTCTGGGCACAATCAATCTCTCTGTTTGTCCACTGTAAATCACTTTCACAGTGCTACAGTCACAAGCTATACTAGCAATGGCCACTGTAGATCACTTTCAAACAGATGCAGCCACAATCTATGGTAGTAACGGTCAATGCTAATCATGTTCATAAAGCTCTGGCCACAATCTAATCCAGTAATGGGAACTGTAAATCACGTTCATGTAGCTTTCACCACACTCTTTATCAGTGATGTGCACTGCAAATTATTTGTATGAAGCTGTAGCCACTCTATGCCATATGTTTACTGTGAATCACTTTCATGAAACTTCTGCCTGTCTATATGTCATAGTTGGCTGGGTAAATCACCAGGCCCTTCTTAAAGCTCTGCCCACAATATATTCAGCATTATCACTATATTTCACTTTCATGATGTTTGTGCTGCTCATCTTAAATTGTATCATATGGTCCAGTGGTGCCTACGGGCAGCCCCAGGAGTTTGTGCCACAAGAAGCCAAAGGAAGAAGATGCAGGTTGTGGCTTAAGCTGGTATGAACGTCGAGTCTCTGTTGCATACTAATGGCAACAGACACCCGCAATGTTTTTTTAATTTATGTGGTGGCACTGATCCAGTGGGTGGCAGAGGGGGTACACTGGGAAGGAGGAGAGCTCCATGTGGATGGTCATCTCCCTCGGCACTATCACTGAGAAAAGACTTTAAGATACAGAGATCATCACATCTCTGCATCCAGTAAAAGTAATTACTACATTTGGTGGTAAGAGCTGCAAGGCTACCTCCGTACCAGCATGAAAGTCTGGCACCCGCGAACGGGCAATTACTGGGGTATTCCGACCCCGCCAGACCCAGTAATTGTCCTTAGGCGGGCACCGTTCATAACAGTGCTGGTGCTGCTACAGTCATGCTGTGCTCATGGTGCCGCTCTGCCCGCCAGGGCAGACCTGGCGGAATGAAAGGCACCCGCGGTACAACTAGAGTTTGCCGGTCATGTAACAACGGTACGGGCAAGTATACCCGTACCGTTGTTACCAGACCGGCAACCTCGTAATGAATGTCTTTTTGTTTCTGATCTCCCTTCATACCCACTCTCTCTTTCTGCTTCTCCATAATCCATTTTGTCGTCCCTTTCTCCTCTTTTTATTTTGCTTTGTTTTCGTATTCATGTGTATTAATTCTCTATAAAATGTAATATCTCTGAATTTCCGAATCTGTTAATGAATCTTCTTATTTTTAAATGTGGCTATTTTTACCAGAGCTTTTCTATGGATGAGCTAATCCTTTCACATATTGATGTTCTGTCTATCGTTCATATGTAAAATTGACCAATTAATGTATTTACAGATTTTAAAACTTTAACAAAGCATTCAGATAGGGATCTATTTAAGGATCTAGTATACTTCAGCAGAGTAATAGTACAGTGCTCCTGATCGATTGCCCTATTGATGTCTGGATAAGGGTACGCCTCTGTTGTTCCTATCGCGGACAGTATATTTCATGCAAGAGCTCTTTTTCGACTTCCCCATATTCTTCTATTTGATTATTATTTTGTTTGCTAGTGGAGGCATGCCGTGTGCCTTTTATGCATCAATTAAGTCAGTGAGACAGACCTGCACTTGACTCAATACGCTACTTTCAAAATAAGACAAACACTTAGATATATATAAAGCCTTTATTTCACAACACATGTGGTTTATCAATCTGACAACCGTATATTAGTGGGTGGAATTGCCCAAGCAAGACTCATATTTTCATGTTAGTAGCACCTAAAAGTATACAGCTTGCATTGGGAGCCTGTCACATTTCTACTAATTATACTGACAAAACATATTTTTCTTCCTTCTACTCATGAAAAAAACGCATAGCATGCCATTTGGTGCATACCACTATTGTTATAGCAAATGGCTTGCTACGTTATATAACACACATTTCAACACTATCATTACAGAAGTCTTAAATAATCGTTGCAGTTCTTCACGTAATGAAAGAAAAATCTGCTATTTAAATGATCGCAATTCGATATTGTGCTCCTTCTGATGATAACATTGTTTGGTGCGGCCTCTTAAGAACTCCAAGGATGTCCTATTGCAGAGAGATTGAGGGACGTTGTTTTCTGAAATTTCGAATGCACGCAACCATTTTGATTTCTAGCCATTTAACTCTGAAGTGGAGGCAGTCTAAATGTTTTGTCAAGTTTTGCTAAGACATTACCTCATTACGACCTTTCCCGTCCAGAAACAAGGGTGCCGGTAAGATTACCGGCACCGCTGTTTCTGGACTGGCATATTGCAGGTCTGCCTGCTGGAGCCCACCGTACCCGACAGGTCTGTCCCCATGGGGAGCAGTGGCCACGGTAGGTGCTTCCTTGTCCCCATTCCCATAGAGGGACTCACATAGCGTCCTATAGGACTCTCTGGAAATGGAGAACAGCATTTTACCAGAGCCTGACTTTCCAGGCTACGGGGATGTAATCTTCCGGTGGCACCGGGAAGTCAGGCGCCAGTAAATATGTAAGGGTCTGGCAGCAACCCGCCGGTAGAAACTGCAGGGTTACCGCTAGACCCTTGTATGAGGCCTTTGTCTTCAAGTTCATAACAAATGTTATGACAAAGCTCACCTCTTCAGCTCTACCCTCCCCAATAAATCCCCCAGTGCAACTGGTAAACCACAGCCACAGTAATCAGATCTTGGAGTCACCGCAAGGACTGATTTCCGCAAAGCAATAGACACCATGCATAATGTTTGGAAGTTACACTACTGTATATGCAACTGTATCGGCTCATAGTTGAAGTTTAGATATTACAATCTTGCCATACAATCTAAGTAATTGTGCAATATTCTGCAATTTTTTCAATAGCGCTTTCTTTTGTTAATTCTTATTAATGAGTGGTGCACGAAAGGGACTTGTTTCTTTAAGTGAGTTTGAGTTGCTTGACACAGTGTTCTCATGTGGTTAATGGGTGGTAGAAAGTTGGCAACAAGTGAATTGCAATAAAACAATATTCTCTATTTATGTGGGATTGTGTCCAAGAAAAGTTTCGGGGTATGGCGGAGTCAGGTGAATTAATGTCATCTTCGTCTGTTTGAAAAAAGCTGCCATCTGTCTTACATGTTCGCAGCTTCTCATCGTTTTATATGTACATGGAACCAGTGTATATATTTCTTAAGTTTCCATGCTTGTGTTGCTTAGTAATTTTACTTTTTCATCCCTTCCTCTCTGTAATTAGTCCCTCAAAATTTTAACATGGTGTATGCATGAGATATCATGAGAATTAAAATGATAAAATGAACTGGAAAACTCGTCATATTCCTCGAACAAGAACTACGAGCGAGCGATTTGAGTGTTAATTATTTTCGCCATGATTTTACTAAACAGAATGAGACATTTGTAATGGACAGGAAATACTTTTTCAGGGTGAAAGATTTGCACTCGCCACTAACAGTTGGCTAGTGATGATTGACTGTTGGTGGGTGAAAAATTATATGCTGTATGCATGTTTTAGAAATTGGGTTTATGACGGTCAGAAGAAGGAGTTGACACTTCAAGGACATTTTAAGGGTTCTTTTATTTAAACTATAAGAAAAAGGTCTATCTTTCAGTATCGCTAAAGGAGTTACCCTGCTTATCTAAATAACTAAAGATGCTCATCTGTCATCAGGAAGTCCAAAATAAATGTCCTTCATTCAAACCTAACTCTACCTGAGCGTACTAATAATATGAAAAACTCACAGTAGGCTAAAATAATGTCTCTCTTCTCCTGCTCTTTTATTGTCTCATCATATTCTCTTTATAGAAATGTATCTCTTCGAAACATATGTTTCTTGAGATAATCTTCTTTGATATTCTCTTGTTATTTCCTTTATGAGCTCTTGTAGCTCTTCCAAAACATTCTTGAATCTTGAACCGTCTTATAAGCTTATAACAGCTTCCTTGAGAAACACTCTCACATTCTTGTCTTTGGCTATGTTTTTTCATCGAAAAAAAAGGTCGACAGGACAAATGGTCGACACCATTTGGTCGAAAACCAAATGGTCGAATTTTTTTAAATTTATATATATATATTTTTTAGGTTTTTGTTTAGGGAAAAAAAGGGGTTTTTTTAGATAAAAAGAGGATTGGGGGGACCCCCCCCCCAAAAAAAAAAGTGAAAATACAAAAAAAACATTCGCCCATTTGGTTTTCGACCAAATGGTGTCGACCATTTGTCCTGTCGACCTTTTTTTTCGACGAAATGTCTGGTAACCATATCTCTCACAATCTTTAAATTCAACGTCTCAAAGGTTTGATATGACGTTATCCAATTTTAGTCTCCCCCTCTCCTGGGTTCTCTGTATTGGATTATTACTTCTCTTATACTGCCCACTTGACAGTTTTATCTCACAACACTTATTACCTGTTTGTGTGGCATGTTCGTTGCACTCTCCCACATTGTATTCATGGGGCCTTTCCCCTTCTTCCCAGGGTATTTGTTTTCACTGTTCACTCTTTACTTCCCATTCAGGTTTATTTGGTACATTCCTTATTGACTTCTCACAACTCCAGTTAGATATCTCCTTTATTGTTTGTATATCATCCTTATGACTGGGACAAGTTATCCACTCATATACTGTTGCCCCAGTGGCCTACCGCTTCTCCCTTTCTTCCCGGTACCTTTGCGTCTGCAGGGGAACCTTGCAGGGCTCAGCACTCACTTGGGGAATCAACTTTGTTGTCTGGAATCGCAGTCTCTGGTTTCGCCAGCATTCCGTTCTTGGATTTCATACCGGCTGCTGCTTCTACAGATGCTTGCAGTAGGAAGCTGATAATGCTTCCATTTACTATGGTCCCGGTGTCGGTAGCCAGGCATCTCGCCAACCCTGATACTTTTGTGGTCACGCTACCACCTTGCATGGGATTCCTCTTCTCCTTCTGTCAGCAGCTTCCCCATTGTTGGACTCTCCAACCCTCTGATGTCTCACGTTGGTATTCTATGTCTTTCCAAATATGTGCAGGGTCCACTGCTTGCTTCTGTTTCACCTCTCCATGGCTGGTTTACGTCAGGGGGCTTCAACTGTTCACCATACACTCTCTCTCCTCGTAATCCACTCGTACCAGTTAAATGCATGTCTCTTCTTAAAGACACATCTTCTTTTCGTGACTGCTTTAGCATTGCCTGTAGCCAAATGTGAGGAGACAGTCCGATATATGCTGATACGGTGCTTGGACTAGGGAGTTACTCATGGGAACGAGAGTCCTTGTTCCCTAACAGGGAGTCACTCTCAGTGAGGTGCCACTAGCCCAGACCCCTAAGTAGGATCTTCAAGAGAGGGCTCCCCTCACTAGCCTCAAAGGGGGTGGCGCCCCCTTGGGGAAAAGGGACACATACCCTTGATTTGTCACAGGTGGCAAGTGGCATTTTATGGCTGGCTAGTACCTTGCAACTGTAAATGTGTTCCCCTGCTTTTGCTATTCCATTGCATGGATGGAGTTTGAAGAAGTCCTCTTTCAGGCCATAATCTTAGACTTTTTGTAGCTACTAGGAAGGGGCATCTGCCCCCAGAGAGCGCTACATGAGTTGCCCCCCATCCATTTGGGGTAGGGGGGATAGGACCACCAGAAATGTTGGTGCAGGCCCCCCCAAGCATGGGGCTGCAGGTTTGGGCCCCCCTTGGAGGCAGATGGGTGCCTGTCTGCCCCTAGGGAAGGGGTTCCAAACAAAACAACAAAACAAAATAAAAATATTTCAGGTTGGGGTGGGGGCCCAGGGCCACTAGACCACCAGGCTTTTTTTATCATGAAAGGGGGGTGGCCCCAGGGCTTTAAGTGGGCCAATTTCGTTTTGAGGTGGGGCCCTGCGAGGGCCCACTAATCTCCCCTGGAAGCCCTGGCCATTACACGAAAAGGCTTTTTTTTCTACAGCCTGAAGCTCTTGCTTGTGTGCGAGTGCTTCAGGCTTCAGAAAAAAATGCCTTTCATCCATAATGGTGGCGCCGCACCTACGAGGCATCCCTTTAAGCAAGAGATGCCTGTGTGCCGGCGACACCATTATGGAGAAAACATGAGACCGCTGGAAGTAGAGGCCTTGCTTTCAGAATTCCGAAGCTCCCACGGATTCGCGGGAGTTTCAGTCTTTAGGAAAAAGGCCTCTGCCTCCAGCGGCCTCACCCTTTCAGCCTCAATGGTGGCGCTGTCCTTCCGAAGCTGGCGAGGGGTAGCGCCTCAATTAAGGCTGAATGGGCGAGGCGCTATCCCCTGCCAGGCATGGCATGGCTTTAGAAAATAAGTGCTGATCTCTACAAAAGGCTGCCTGGCAGAAGTGCCTGTAGCCCATTGAGCCGAGGCTCGTCAGGGGGGTGTGGCCTAATGGGCCAGCGGGACCCCCGCTGTTAGGCTACGCCCCCTTGATGAGCCCCGGCTCATTTTGTAGTGCTACTTAAGGCACTGGGTGGCTGGGTGGCCCTCTCCCCCCACCCTATGTGGATGGGGGCACCTCATGTAGCCCTCCCTGGGGGCAGATTTCTGCCCCTATCTGCCCCAGGGAGGTCTCATGAGATACCCGCCGATATATGTGGGATGGGGGGAGAGGGCCACCAGAAATCTTGCCACAGCTCCCCCCTCAAGCCTGGGGCAGTATGTTTTCCCCACCCTGGGGGCAAATGGGCACACTAATGTAATGTAATAGGAAAGGGGCAAAACAAAAATAAAAAAATATATAACTTGTTTTGGGTGGGTGTGCGGGGGAGGCCACTAAACCACCATGGATGTTTTTAGTGGAAAGGTGGGTGGCCCTCTCCCCCCCACCCCAAATGGCATCTCATGTCGCCCTCCTTGGGGGCAGATTGTTAAAGCAATCTGCCACTAGAAAGTAGTACATTAGATGCCCCCCATTCCATTTGTGGTAGGGGCAAAGAGGGCCACCAGAAAACATTGGAATGGCCCCCATTGCATGGGGCAGTACATTTTGCCCACACTGGGGGCAGATGGGCACACTAATGTACCCATCTGCCTCTAGGAAAGGGGCAAAACAAAAAATAAACAAAAATTATAAGGGAGGTGCCCACAGGTGTCTTCTTTTTGGAAGTGTATGGGGTTCCCTGTATTCCTTGGTGGCTTCGACACCCTAGGCCCAAATCTGTAGGTTGTCCACATGAGCAAAATCTGCTCTACCCAAAGGCTTGGGGTTACCAGTGGGTTAGCCTTTTTCCTTTGCGCCCAGGAGGTGCACCCACATATGTGCGGTACCGTTTTTGTCAGGACACCTGTGGGAACGCAGGAAGGTAGAACAAGTGGTGTTGGCCATGTGTTTTGGTGGGTGGACAGAGTGAAATGTCTGAAAATGTAGATTCTTTTGCCAAATTTCAGACTTTGCCGGGGGTTGTGGGTAATAAATTCTGGGACGATTCACGCAAGTCAGACCTTTGTGGATTCCCACGGGTTTCTTCTTTTTGAAAATGCATGGAGTTCCCTGTTTTCCTTGGTGGCTTCGACACCCTAGGCCCAAATGTGCAGGTTGTCCACAAGAGCAACATTTCTCAAAATGTGCTCTGCCAAAAGACTTGGGGTTACCAGTGGTTTAGCCTTTTCTCTTTGCGCCCAGGTAGGTGCACCCACACATGTGGGGTACCGTTTTCATCGGGACACCTGTGGGAATGCAGGAAGGTAGGACATGTGGTGCTGGCGACATGTTTCGGTGCGTGGGCAGAGTGAAACGTCTGAAAATTGTGATTTATTTTGCCAAATTTCAGACTTTGCCGGGTGTTCAGGGTAATAGATTCTGGGGTGATTTGCACAAGTTCAACCTCATGCTAAGTACGTCTGTTTAGGCCGTAAGCATGAAAATCCTGTGTACCATGGCTGAGTTTTTGGCTTGTGGTATTGCTTGGTTTGTGAAACATTACGAAATATGTGTGATTTCCTAACTGGAAGAGTAAGGGGAATGTAGCAGCGCATTGTTTTCTCGGAATTCACAGATTCCATTGCCTTACTGGGCCAACCATGTCCACCACATACCTGTTTTTCTATCATTTTCCCGATTTTTCCCCAATCGATGGAATTTTTCCCTACATAGTTGTTGCCTGACCTGGTGTAAATCACCCCTTCCTAATCTTGACATTTTGTCTACTTTTCAGAAATGTATGCCCTTCTGTCTTACCATTCAGCTTTCCTACCCTTCTCTTCCGTTCCGTCCACGCATGTCCTATTGGAAAAAATGCCAAAATCGCCTACCTTGCAAAATGGCTGGTAACCATATCAAAATATGTTTTTTTGGTTTCCACTCAACCTGTTCCCGAAAGCCTGGAAAATGGGGAATTCATTTGTTCCTAGCACTTACAAGGAAAAAAACAAAGGCTTCTTTGTACATCATTTTATTGGCATTTTCTGGAGAAAAAAAAAATGTTCTCCTTTTTTGGTTATTTTCTCTCACCCCCCTACAGCAAACTTGGATTCCTTGGTGGTGTTACGACCGCCTACATGTGGGAAAAAAAGAGGTCAAATTTGGCCGAGATAACTCATGTAACAAAAACGTTACAAGGGATTGAATGGCGACATATCGAAATCACCAAAAAAGGCCTTGGCACTGGGGGGGGGGCATTGCAGTTAAGGGGTTAAAGGTTTGGCATGATATGATAGTTTATTTATATAGCGCCTATACACAAAGTGTTTCAAAGCGCTTCAAGGAGGGAGGGGACATAGGAAAATACAGTTCATTCAGTAAAAGTCCTTGAACAATACAGAATGTGAAAAATAACTATCATAATAGGCCTGTCGACATTTCTGATAGTGCAAGTGCATAGAACAAGTAAGGTAAGAGGTAATGGATAGGAAGGAGAACAAAGCAAGCAGTAACATTACTATGTCTGACGACAATTTACGCAGTGCAGGTGGTAACAAGAGGCGGGGTGGGAGGGGGGGCAAGGGGAAGGAGGGGGAAGGAAGGAGAACAAGGCACGCTACTGAGCAAAAATGTCGGTGACAAATTTAAAAAGCAGGGGAGGGGGGAGGAGGGAGAAGAACAAGGAGGGGAGGAGGGGAGACAGACAAGCTGCTGTCAAGAGTCACGGAACAGATGACAGGAGTAAGTGCTAGAAGGAGGAGGGCTGAGAGGGGGGAGAGGGAAGGGGGGAGTAGGAAGGTAGTAGAGGATGGAATTGAGGAGGGGGTTACACAGTGACTAAAGGGGGGGCAGGGGGCTCACAGTGACTATTGGGGAGACAGGGGGGCTCACAGTGACTAACGGGGAGACAGGGGGTCACACAGTGACTAACGGGGGGGCAGGGGCGGCACACAGTGACTGACGGGGGGGCCAGGGGGGCACACAATGACTCACGGGGGGCAGGGGGGCACACAGTGATTAACGGGGGGCTGAGGGGCACACAATGACTCACGGGGCGGCAGGGGGGCTCACAGTGACTAACGGGGGGGCAGGGGGGCAACAATGACTCACGGGGGGGCAGTGGGGCGCCCAATGACTAACGGGGAGCAGGGGGGCACAAAATGACTCACGGGGGCAGGGGGGCACACAGTGACTAACGGGGGCAGAGGGGCACACAATGACTCACGGGGGCAGGGGGGCTCACAGTGACTAACGGGGGGGGCAGGGGGGCAACAATGACCCACGGGGGGCAGGGGGGCGCACAGTGACTAACGGGGGGGCAGGGGGGCACACAATGACTCACAGGGGGCAGGGGGGCACACAATGACTCACGGGGGGGCAGGGGGGCACACAGTGACTAACGGGGGGCAGGGGGGCACACAATGACTCACGGGGGGCAGGGGGGCACACAGTGACTAACGGGGGGCAGAGGGGCACACAATGACTCATGGGGGGCAGAGGGGCACACAATGACTAACGGGGGCAGGGGGGCACACAGTGAGTATTGGGGGCAGGGGGGCACACAATGACTCGCGGGGGGCAGGGGGGCACACAGTGAGTAACGGGGGGGCAGAGGGGCACACAATGACTCACGGGGGCAGGGGGGCACACAGTGACTAACGGGGGGCAGAGGGGCACACAATGACTCACGGGGGCAAGGGGCACACAGTGAGTAACGGGGGGCAGGGGGGCACACAATGACTTGCGGGGTTCAGAGGGGCACACAATGACTAACGGGGGGGCAGGGGGGCACACAATGACTCGCGGGGGGGCAGGGGGCACTTAGCACTTAGATTGTATGTGAGACTAAGCACTGCCCTCTGCACATGGATTCAATTCAGGGGATACACATTGTTGTTTGTACAGCTAACCCATGTTTTCTTCTCGTACCCTGCACCTTCACAATTTAGCCAAAGGCACAGCCTCACTCCCACACACCTTTGCACTCACATATAACACAAACACTATTGCACAACAGTGGAGAGTTCTGGTGACCTTGCAATTTTAGGTATTTAGTGAATCTTATGTTTAAAGAGGATTCTCACATGAAAATTGGATATCGACAGGGATGCCGTGGTTCCGCTCATGGAGCTGGGAAACCTACAGAGCACATTTCCTACACCATGACCCTCCCAATCCATTGGGAAACCTGACTAAAATGGGACGGATGTTGTAATACAGGCAGACAACTTGTCCCTGCTTTTTTCTACCATAAGTACCATTTAACGTCTCAATTAATGTGAAGCTGCCTTTCGAATATTTGAAGTACAACCGGGCCCAGTTTATATTTATGGGCCTTCCTACTGAATCTCTGCTTCTTTTATGATACCGATTTCTCCTAAGTTTAAACTATTCTCACAAATGACTGGGAAAACATTCAGATGCTGTTCATCACCCCTCATTGTCATTTGCCTGGGTCCCCTGCCTTTCTCTAGTCAGAATCTGATATGGTGGGTCTTAGACTCTGGACAGTAAGGTATGTTGGGCAACATTAGGCCCATTGGCTTCGGTTGGCCATCCCTAGAGGTAGGGCATGTGAAGGGCTATCACAACATCTCATAATATAATAAATACATCAGTTGCATCTTCCACGGTTGGGAAATGGTCTTACATGTAATTCCTCCTGCATTACTTACAAGCCCTACTCCTAGCATTTTCACCTTGGAATTTAAGGTCTTATAAAATGTAAAACCCACGTCGGGAGCCCTAGGTTCGTACCCTTATTATTTCCTGATCTAGAATGTTTCAATTTACTAGTGCTGTGTGAGCAAATCAGTTACTTCTTAAATGGCCGGCTTGTGCCCAAATTACAGCTGTTGCTATCATTTTTGTTGTACGGTAATATGCCTAGTTTTTTATTTATATTTTAACCATTCTGTTGGAGTTGTATTGCATGACACTGTGACGCTCTGACGTTATGTAACATCATTGGTGCATTGCGCTAGAGAACATTGTGATCAGCCATGGCTGCAAATGGAGCTAAGTCATATTCTGTTCACTTAGCAGCCCATCTCACATGGTAGATGGACTGACGGATGCAGCAATGGCCATGTATGTTGAGACCCAGTTGCAAGATATGTGCATTACCATATGCGTGTGACCCGTGCATGGGCTTTGTGACCGTTTGCACTGTGCATGTATGATGAGAACTTCATTAGATTGGCCAGTGACTACATTTGATATTCCACTGTACTTCGAGTGGTTGTACTAAGACATGAGCGTGATGACCATTGCTTCCTCTGTCATGCCAGTAGACATGTGTCCAATGTGGATACACCACGCCCAGATCCCTGCATAAAGTACACCACATTCTGAGAGTCAGCATGTGTACACCATTTGCTATGTACACAATGCTATGTTATCTTGTATTTGTATAGCGCCACCTGCCATTTGTAATGGTGTTGAACCTCTGTAGGAAACATGGGCCTTCAGCAGACCATGGTCTGAAAAGATGAGAGGAGCTATGCGTGCAACAGAAATTGTAGTTTAGGAACTGTACAGAAAGCAGAAGGATCTAGTGCCAAGGCATTCCAAGATGAAGAGTGGCGGGGCAAAGACTTTATTTCAGTGAGATACAGCTGTACAGCTATGGGCCATAGCGCTAAAAGATCAAAGTATGAGAATGCTAAGTGCACGAAACCTTAGGACAACAGTGAACCATTGAGGCATCTGCTATACTTTACATGCAATGTACATGCATACGGTAAAAACTATGTGACAGCAGGAGTGGATTTTTTGTGAGACTGATCTGTGAGACATGGGGCACAGTGCTACCTGCAGCGTATGGACAGAGGGAATGCTATGCAGCTACATGCCGTAGATATTGAGCAGATTTCTTACCATGATTCAGTAGCACTGTTGTAGCACACCAATCCTGAGAGATCGTTCCAATCTTCTATATCCATCACCCTTCACTGCTCATCCGATTCTTAAAACCATGGAAGTTCTACCCCTACACAGATCAGGTCAATCTATTGCTATCAAAGAAGCTGACTCCTGCACCATACAGAGCCCTAGGCACCAGAGACCACTGTGGTGAAGCTGGTGTAGTGCATGGGCACCTTACACACCACCTTGTTGAGCTCCTGCCAGCAGAAGCCCATTTTCCCCAACATTTTGAGCAGCAGCTGCGGGTTCAGGGTCCTCCCCACTGCACACAGGTTTCAAGGGCCAGCCACACAGCTCAGTTCCTTCTCCACCTCTATCCATAGGAAAGAGTCCAAGATATGATGTACTTCAGTGCATTAGGTCTGTTTAGCTGGATGTGGGAGAGTGTGATAGGACTAGAGGAGAGCTTAGTCGTGGTGTAAGGTGGTAGGAGATTGTAGAGGGGAGTCGTTTAGTCAGAGGAAGCGGGGAGTAGGCCTTATAAGGCAGAACAACCTGCAATTTGCACTTCCAGCCCTGGCCATCTCTCTCTCTCTCTATCTCTCGCTCTCTCTTTCTCTGTATGGGGGTCATTACGAGGTTGGAGTTAATGGAAAATCGATGCCGGTAAAGGATTACCGGCACTGCATACCGCTCTGGGCTATTCCGACCCAAGAACCCGGCATTAGAGGCGCCGCTAATAACGTTGCAGCTAATAGCAACATGGGCGCGAGCACGCGGGCCTTCAGACCGGCAATACCGGGATGCCGCTAACAGGAGGACATCACAAGTCAGGCAGACATGCAAATACCGGCATCATGAAGACGCTAATACGGGATACCGGCATGCCGGCAATACCGACATCACAAAGCACACGTAAACTGCTACGTGCAGTGTTCCCAACTGCCACAGGTGTACACAATCAGCACAGGTGGAGGCAATGGAGTCTGGGCCAGCACAAAAGGAGCACACCCACACACCCCTTCCCACACCAAAATGATTCCACTAGTAGTAGCAATACTGGGGCTGGAGGACATGCTTGCTTTGCTACACCAGCAACAACAACAACAGCAGGCACCACAGAGGAGACGCAGGAGGAGAAGGAGGATGAGACAGGTCCAGCATGCCCCACCAGTGCAGCCAGTGGTACCACACAGGCAGCCCCCAATCCCTCGCATTAGAACCAGTCCATTCAACCTAACCCCTAAGCAGATGCACACCCTGTACCGTCTGGACCGGGACACCATCACCACCATTGTGGACATGATACACAACGACATTGTTAGCCTCACTGAAATACGCACCGCCACCCCCCCTCTACTGAAGGTAGTGTCGGTGCTGCACTTCCTGGCCACAGGCACCTACCAGCACACAGTGGGGCACATGAATAGCATATCACAACCCTTATTTTCTTGCATGCTGAACCTAGTGCTGGATGCCCTCCTGAAGCACAAGGGACTACATATCCCTACCACAGACTCCCCAGGAGATCTTTGATACAAATGTTGGCTTCCAGGCACTGGCAGGAATGCCAAATTGTATTGGTGCCCTCGACTGCACCCACGTGGAGTTGGTAGTCCCGCATGCCATGGAGGTGGTGTACCGCAATCGCAATCAATACCACTCCATCAATGTGCAGATGGTATGTGACGCCAGCAAGATCATCACACATTGTTGTGCCCGATATCCCGGATCAACTCATGACTCAATGGTCCTGCGGAACTCCATGCTACCACGCTACATGGAGCGACATGCAGGCCGACGTGCCTGGCTGCTTGATAAGTTGCATGACAGGCACATGGCAGTGAAATGGGGGGATAGATGCACACACCACCATGGTGTCATTGTTGTGGTGACAGCACAATGTGCACATCCCAAAACACTGTGCTCCAAAGCATCCCAAACTGAACATGACAACCAATTCCCATAGCAATGAAGTATACTGCACACCTATCACAACATGCCAAGCTTAACACCACCCCACATCCCACAACACGTGCACCACCCATCATCGTACCTCACCCTCTGTAATACAATCCAGCAACTTGCTGTGAGTATTCACTATGTAAATGTCTGCAGCAAATCACCACAGAGGACAAGCATCCATGAGAGTGCACTGAACAAAACCACCAAGGGAATCTACTGCTTGTCACAGGGCCACCACCACAGAAGTGCAGCATGTCACCATGGGAATAATCAGTGCTGAATGGCAAATAATGCAGAGACTACTGCCAACGCTGCCAGTTAGAAAATCATACAGAACACTACACATCACATATTTAACACAAACACAGCGGAATACATCCACAATGCATGAGCAACATCAAGGCAGTGTACACCGTGTATCATCTTGAAGATGCAATCCACACCATAGATCCATGGCACAGAACACAGTGAGGGCATGAAAAATGTGTGAATACAACCAGGGACATGTGCATGTGACCAACAATTATCTGCAGCATGTGCGACAAGTACAGCTGTCCATCATGAATAGACTAACATATACCTTTTTTTCCTCGCATGCAGGTGATAGTGGCTATCCCTTGAAGCCGTGGCTCCTCACCCCTGTCCGAAACCCGCAGAACAGGCACGAGGAGGACTACAATCGTTCCTAGACCCGTACCCGTGTGGTCATCGAGCAGACCTTTGGCCTGTTGAAGGCACGGTTTTGCTGCCCTAGCCGGTTGGGTGGGGCACTCCTCTACAGACATGAGAAGGTGGCCAAGATCATCATAGCATGTGTCATGCTGCACAACATGTGTAACCGACGGAATGTGCCCCTGCCCCCTGACATTGAACTGCAACCACCTGGTGATGATGAAGGGGATGTAGAAGATGTGGGAGCACATCAACGCGGTGCAGATGCACAGAAGGGACATGCTGTGCATCAGTCAGTGATTGCACAATATTTCTACCACACATGGATGCAGAGGGTGACATGAAAGTGGGACAGAGGGCACTGGGTGTGGGTGTTCATGTACACTATGCACTGTATATCAATAAATGACACATATGCAATAAGGAATGTCCACTCAAGTATTTTTTCTGCTACACAATGGGTGTATTTAACTGTTCAATAGTACAAAGTGCTCAAACCCGTCAGCTCACACACACCCTCGGCCTCCCCCCACAACTCCCCTACACACCTTCTCCCCCTCCCCCACAACTCCCCCACACACCCTCTCCCTCCTCCCCACACAACTCCCCCACACACCCTCTCCCCCCACCGCCTCCCCCCACAACTCCCCCACACACCCTCTCCCCCTCCCGCTCCCCCCACAACTCCCACACACATGGTGTCCAAGGAAATTCAAAAGGTGTCTGCGTCTATTCTCCTAATTTGGCTGCCACATCTACATATGTCCACTTCCCGCAACTGGTGGCGGCATGTCAGATCTCCGCAAGGCGTGTGCTGACCTGTGAAGGGGGCTGTTTTGAGTGGAGCTGGGTGATGGTGGGGTGGCCGCTTGCTGCAGTCTGGGGGCCGGACGCTCAGCCTCCAAGGAATCCGCTATACGGGAGAGGACCTGCCTCAGAGCAGACACCTCCTCGCATATGCGCGTAGTGCTGGCCTCAATGGCCTGCCTCAGGGATGCAGTGTTGTCGCGCCCCTCCTGCCTTGTCTGGGCACTGTCTGACACAAACTGCCTGACTAGGGCAGTCAGCTCCTCCTGGCGCTGCACTGTGTGTTCGATCTGCTGCACCCCTACCCGAACACCGGTGGAGGTGGATGGTCCATGTGTCACATCCCCAGATCCATGTGGCTCCTCTGTGGGGCTCATGTTCCCTTCAACTGTCTCCCCTCCAGACTGCTCTGGTGTGGTGTCATGATAGGAGTACATAGGTGTGACCTGGGGTGATGGTGTGGGAATGGGTGTGGCATGTGATTCTGAGGATTCGTCCTCCACGGGGACACACACCTGGCCCTGGCTCTGCGCGTCCTCGTCTGTCTGGGGTGCCGTAGCTGCCACCTCCCCAACAGAGATGGTTGCTGCTGAAAGGGCCCCATCAGCCACTGTCTCCTGTGCAGGGGACACAGGTGTTGTTGGGACTGTAACAATGGCCCTTAGCGGCACCATGCCATGGAATCCTGTGGTGTTTGCCCCTTCTGTGCCTGTAGTGGCATGGCTGGCACTTTGGATGTTGAAGGCCTGTTGCCTTCTTCCCTGGCCCTCTTCCGGGGTGATGTTGCCTGTGGGGCAGAGTCCCGGGCCTCGCTGTCAGGATCAGAGCCTGTGGGGGACCGAGAGAGGGATGGCATCAGTGTTGGTTGAAGAAGTATCATGCATACATTGGTATTATTGATGTTCAACACATTAGAGGGTATTAGGTATTAGAGTTTTTACAATAACATTGCTTGCTACATGGGTGGAGCATGCAGGCATCCATCAGGGTCACTCATGTTGGAGCTGGCTTATGCTGTGTGACATGCATTTCTGTTGTGGACTGCGTGCCGTGTGACTTATGCCGTTTTTATATGTGTGTGTCAGGTATGGCATTAGCACAAGACACACACCGTCTGTTGCCAGCCGGTAGCCCTATGCTGCACTTGTAACGGGAACTAATCCCAAGCGCTACTTTAACCTTGTGGATTCAAACAGCTCCCAACTGGAAGTGTTTGATCTGCGAGGGTTGGTTAAATCAAATTATTAATTTTCAAAGTTGTTAGTTTCACATTACTTAACTAATGTTCTATTAATAGCCAGTATACATAAGGATCTGTCAATCTGTATGTCTATAGTCAAGAACCACAAGGCTGAGAGAAGACAGGTGTAATACAGAACAAGTATCTTTATCTGTATCGTAACAAAATTAAATTTCCACCACACTGTTACATCACAGTGTGGGATGCCGATTCAACTTAAACATGTATTTATACAATTCAAAAGCCAAAACAGTAATTCCATTGAGCTGAAAAAAGTGCTCAAACAAACCGTAATTTACACAAAAGCATGAATAGAGTACAGTACAGTCATACAAACATAGTCACGGAATTTGTGTGTGGGTAAATAACCACATTTGTGTTTTTCTGGTTCTGGGCAGTCTAGTTCATTCTGCTCAGTACTTCCTAAAGACACTCCTAAGGGATAATAAGTGCCAACGCGTTTCGGATGAATCATAATCCATCTTCAGGGCAAGATCTGTATTAGTTTCAACAATGTTCAATTAGGGTTCCTACAAAGTAAACAATACACTAATTAGACATCTGTAGAGTTTAGGTGACTTAGCAAGTTACGCTCATATAAGTGGAAATACACTAACCTTGTTTTCTCGATAAGCAGTGAGAATTCGTTATCACCTGTGTGGTAAGTGCAACATAAAACACATAGTAAGTGTCCACTCTCTGGCAAGGGCCTTATGCTGGAATGATACATGTATTGCTCTAGATTACTCACCCAGTCAGAAGACCAAATCGTCTCGCCGGGTACTGTAATTGTGTCAGGCTGTGACTCCCAATATGAGTAGCTGAAGGCATGGAGAGATAAAAGGGTATACCGGTCATATCTAGATGACATATCACATCACTTCAATATTAGCATAAAGGCTGTACGGATCTGTGGCTACGAATCAATGTGGGTGAAATCATACTCAGCAGTGTCTATTGGACTGGGGAGTCAGAAGTCTGCTCTCCGGCAACGCTAGTCATCCATGGCGTGCAGCGTGATAACAGCATAGTGACTACAATCCAAGAATGGTATTCGCTTTTCATAAATTGGGCAGATGCTGTTCTGTGACAGCGTGTATTATCTATGGGGGTAGATGAACATACGTTCAGAGTATCTGCATCTAAGACCTTACCTGGAGAATCCCGCATCCAATCTATCCGAAGGGCAGGCAGCCCGTCACCAGGACGTGCGGCTCGTCTCTCCTCGGCATTAAAGGTTGCCATGGGAGCGACGCTCACACGTGTCCCTGTTCAGGGCGCCATCTTTGTGTGGGACAGTGCGTCCAGCATACACTATTAGGTTGTGAGGCATACGCAATGCAAAAGTTCACAATCTTGTTGTGCGCCCAGTGGGCCATGTCCTAGTGGTAGCTTGGGATCTGTGTATGCTAGATATCTGGCTGTGTTGTGCAACTGCAACGCCTGAGGGTCTAGGGGTTGCCATGGCCACGCTGCGCATGTACGTCGTGACCATGGTTTCCAAAGACGCACACAGGCATGCGTTTGTCGTCAGGTATGAGTGACATCAGTGTCAGAGTTATGATTGTAAATATCCTAATTGTTGATGTAAGCAACAAATAACCTTCTTCCATTCTGTACACTGTCTCATGTTGGAGTCTGAAGTGATTGTAGCAATAAGATTGAGTTGCCTCATGTTAGTCAATAGTCCCACGGGTATTGGCGATTGCAGACCGATAAGCAGCAATTTAGAGTGGGAGGAGGGGCACCAAAGAAGTCATATACTGCGTGGTGCCCCTACCCCCTGCAGTGTTAGGTAGGGGCACCACAGATTGACATATCCTTATGTATACTGGCTATCAATTGAACATTATTTATTTATTTATTCTGATTTGTAGAGCGCACGTCAGCCCGGGGGCATCGTGGCGCTTGTTACAGACAATATCTTAGTTACATAGGATACAATATTTACATACAAATACAATATTTACAGTAGACGTACACATTAGCAATGCAGTATATTTACATGGATTCCTGAGAGTTTCCTATTATTTTGCAAGGAATGAGGTTTTCAGTTTCCTGCGAAAAATAGGGAGTGAGTTTTCCACTCTAATGTCTGCAGGAAGAGTGTTCCAGGTCTGGGCTGCGATGTAGGGGAAACTTAGACCTCCGGCTTTGGCTTTTTTGATGCATTGGATGCAGAGTAGGTTGGAGTATTGCGTCCTGGTGGGACGGGAGGAGTTTGGCTTGAAGATGGTTTCTGATAGATAGGACGGGGTGGAGTAATGTGAACATGTAACATTAGTCAAGTAATGTGAAACTGACAACTTTGAAAATTAATAATTTGATTTAACCAACCCTCGCAGATCAAACACTTCCAGTTGGGAGCTGTTTGAGTCCACGAGGTTAAAATAGTGCTGGGGATTAGTTCCCGTTACGAGTGCAGCATAGGGCTACCAGCTGGCAATGGTCGGTGTGTGTATTGTGCTTTTGTTTTCTGAATCTCGAGTGGCCTCGTGATTCTCCCTGCTGCACCTGAAGTTCTACGCACCCGATTCACACACACTATAACTATTTGTCTAAATTGCCCCTAGTGAAATGTATGAATTTTACGATTATTTCATAGTGCCCCCAACCCCATTCCTTTTTCTATCTTTGCTATGGTGGCCACAACTTGGGATATTGCCTACAGCACTGACTTTTTGGGCAACAAGTTGCCAGATCTCCTTCTTCTTAATCTGTGCCTCTCTCTTGAGGCTGTGGGCAAAGACAACCTCTGCATTATCTGCCAGTGTCTCTGCCAGCATAGTCAGCTCGTCCTCATTAAAGCGCTCTTTGCGCTGCCGGGATGAGCCTTTTTTGACAGCCTTAGGCATGATGCTGGTGCTGCAGGTAGATTTATGCAGTTGGGACCAGGCTCCAGGTCCTGTGTGGTGAGGATGGCAATGGATTGTGTTTTTCAAGTTGGCCGCCGAGCTCTTTCCCATTCCTGTGCGATGACGCTACTTCTGTTCTGCTTATTAGCGGGCACCGCTAATAGTGGTGCCCGCTAATGCCGCATCCATTGATGCTGGTCACGTTATTTGGAGGAGGATGGCGGCGGTAGTTCTGTCTGCGCTTTCCATGATGCCGCTAAGGGGCATTTTTGGGACTTTAGCAGCATGCCGGTACTGTCGTTACTGGAATGCCGCTCAGCTTGTGTGCGCAAACTCGTAATAGCCCACTGTTAGCGGGCTCTTTCCTACATGGACACAGTATTTGATCTATGCCGGTAAGGACTGTTTCTTACCTCCAACCTCGTAATGACCCCATATGTCTCTCTCTATCTTTCTCTCTCTCTCTCTCTCTCGCTCTCACTTTCTCTCTCCCTCTCTGTGTCACAGTTTCAAATAAATACACTGTCTCCCACGAGGAACAAAACAAGCACCTGTGAGTTGGCAGATGAGGGAAAGGGGCAGTGTGGAAATTCAGAGATTACCATGAGACACCTGCTGAGAGTTATGGGAAGCAAGAACCTTAGGTTTAGAGGAAGGGCTGCTTAAAATCTGAGGAGCACAGTCACCCATTTCACCTTACTGTTCCTCATTATTTTGGTTAGCAGGCTAAGGGGCCCCCAAAAAACACTTTAATACTCAGGTGCTCTGCTTAGTAACTGCTTGTGCTTTTGCCTGTATAGGGCAGGGCCTGTCGAGGCAGGGCAAGGCATTTGTCAGGCATTCGTCTGCCCTTGGTTGTTAAGAGTGTGAATCCCTGTCATTTCACCCAATCTCTAACCTGCTGTGATTGGTCACGCACAGGCCAGAATCCCTTCGCATTTAACCCAGAAGTCGACTGCCTCTCTGGAGTATATGGAATGTTGAATGAATTGTGCTCTTGCATTAGAAAAATGACTGAGGAACAATGTAAGAGAAGGCAGTGCAAGTCCCCGCACTTTCTTCTAAATTGTGCAGCTGCTGTGTGTGTCTTCTGTGACCACAAAAGCAATGTTACATTGCTCTCCCATGTTCTCAATCTGAAAATGTAAACAGGGGATGTGCAATATACCAAAGAAACTACGGTGCTCTAGAAATTGAGCAAAACGGCACCTGGCAGGATAGGATCAGTCATTATGTAAATGTCTGGTGTACTGTGAAAGCTGGAAATAGGGGTGTCAAATGCTGCCTGTAAGATCTCCTGTAGACTAACCTTTCCGGTACATAGACCTATAAACACATATACATATGCAACATAATGAAGAAGTTTGTTGGTCCCTGTAAAGTAATCAAAACAACATATGTCAGGAAAGATTCAACCTCTTTGTAAATGCCTGGGATACTGTGTAAGCAGAGTCTAGGGTTGGAGAATGCTGCCTGTAAGATCTCCTTTAGTCTACCCTGCCTAGTCTATAGGCGTGTGTACATATATACACATGCAACCCAAAGAAGAAGCTTGTAGGCCACTGAAAAGTGAGCAAAACAGCATCTGTCAGGATAGGATCAGCCATTTTCTATATTCCTGGGAAAACACTGTTACAGGGAGGCTGTTTCCTGCAGGAGGTTTGTGTGGGGCACGGACGTTGGAACATAAGTTCACATATTGGCAAAGTGCATGGAGCACTAGCACAGTGCATGGTGAGTGCAGGTGGAAGGAGAACACTGATACAGAGAGGCTGTTTTCTACCAGTCTATTTGTGTGTGACACCGAGGTTGGAACACACATTCAAATATTGGCAAAGAACGTGCATTGCCCTCAGAGTGCAATTGGCAGCAGAATGCTACTACAGAGAGGCTTTTTCCCTCCAGTCTTTTTGTATGTGACACTGATGTTGGAACACACATTCAAATATTGGCAAAGAGCGCTGAACTAACGCAGAGTGTATGGTGAGTGCAGTTGGAAGCCGCTCAATTAAAGTTTGTGTGCAACACGGAACAATGACACCTAAGGACTAGAAGTCTACACCATGAGCAGCTGCAGAGAGGTTGCTGACACTACAACTTTCAGTAGAATTCAGCTGTTGCTCCTTGGTCGAGATGTAATCGTGTCCTCTTGTTACACATCGTAGCTGCTTAAGAGCTTTGGGTTCTGCCACCTGATTACAAGAGTAATTGGAGAGTATAAGACATACAAACTCTAATGTTTTTAGTGGTTCTTTCTAACACAACTACCCTACAAGTTTCCACTCTAAGTCAGTATTAAAGGCACAAAAAACAAAAGCTACAATTTGCACAGCAAAGGTGCAACCCTTCTGGATAAAGAAGTTTTACTTCTCTTAGAACAGGCTTCTAACCCTATAAATGCTCCGCCATCTCCTCAAGCCAAGATTACATAACGTTTTCTCAAAAAACATTATACAGTCAAGGGGTGTTGGGATCAACACTCTCCAGTGAAGAGAACGGTGAGACAGTGACCAAGGAGTCACCCACCATGACCTTTAGGAGTTAACAGGAAGACGTACGGCAAAGCCTACTAAATACCTCATTACTTGAGGCTTGCATTAGTCTGGAAGATGAAATCTCTGGGCTGGCCGCAGCCTCTACAAAATTAAGTGCCTCACCTTGCTTCTAAATTCCATTGGGGACACCGTCCGCGGGCAGTGTGGATGACTTTGGGGTGTGCGACTTTGAAAGAGACAACTTGGACGTAATAACCTCACATTTTCATAATTCTGAATCTTCAGCGTGTCCATATGTTTCAACTCTAGAGGCAAATCTATATCAGCCTTGAATCTAATGCTTCTAGCATTGGTGAGGCTGCATGCCAATATTAATATGGAAATGAGGTCACATTCGCTAATGTTGTTGGCTATCAAGAGCATTCTATTTTACCGGAATTGTTCCCATCCTAAAAGGGGATTGGAAAATAAGTACAGCACCAAGCAAAAACTGGCTAGAGGCCCCCTCCATTGATTTGCAGGCTCAAGAATGTCACACAGCCCAACCATTAGCCTACATAACATGGTTTTAGAGAGAGCCAGAGTAGAAGCGGTAGAAGGTCTTACCTTTTTGATGAAAGGTAAGCGGAAAGCCAAACTCCAGCACAATACCAAGACAGAAAAAAACAAGAACTTGAGGAATTGTCTGTCTTAACAAACTGGGTCCAGAAACGTTTTAAGGAACACACTGTGAGCCACTCAAAATCTAACAGAACAAGATTTAAATATTGGCACCCAAAACCAACCATGTCATGAAAAAGGTTCTCATAACTGACAGACCAACTGAATGTTTTGTTTTATCAAAGAATCAGAGGAAGTGGAAATAGTTGATACTGCTTCGAGCATGGAAAGGAAAGGCCTCAAAGAAAAGGAAATGTCCAACAAAATGAGAGACAATAAGGGACTACTTTTTATCCACCATGGAGGAAAAGTATTGGGAGGAAAGTGTGTCCGTCCCTGAAGAACATGGGATTGAGTCTTCTACACGGGGTGTGGAACCAGTATTCACCCTTGATGGAAGGGGGTGCCCAGGGAAGAGGATAGATGGATGGGTCATCTGGAAAATGTTGGACAGGTAGATGAGGGGGAGAGTCAGAGATGGTGGGCAGAGAGACACAAGAGGAGAAGGAGTTAATGCTCTGGGTGAGGATGAGAAGAGCTTTAGCTTATGCATTTGCTTAAAATCCTTCTTCCGAGATGATCAGGATTGCCCAATAAATAGATCAAGAATACTGCCAATCTTTAAGCTGAGATGAATCCTCCGATGTCGTCCCTTCTTTCATGGGGGAAAAACACTTCACATGTGGCCAGGATGGTGACGCCACAGTCCAATAATCCCCCTGGGGGGTGGTGCACTGTGGGAGGATAACATAGGAGGGGAAATCCCTTATGTGATCTGGGACGACATCACGGGGAGAACGCGGTATGCAGATACCCTTTCAGAGAAACCCATATCCTCATACCCCATCCCTACCTCCCTTATATACTAGTGTAGCATAGATAAACTTAATCCAGTACCATACGCTGAGATGAGGAAGAGTAGGAAATTCTCAAGTGAAGATCACACCTCGGCTACTGGGATGAAGAAGAGGCACAGATCAGTGGCGAGCACCGCACAAGTCTCAAGAGCGCTGCCTAGGCGATTCAGACATTTAAGACTGCAGAGAAGTATAAAGATGGAAGAAGGACATGAGAAGGAGAGAAGTCCTCCTCGGAGGAACCTATCGAGTTGTTGCCATGCTGTTGGCAAGCATGAGCAAGAGCGGGATGCCGAACGGAGAACCTAGACATCCAGAGCCAGTCGGAAGCCATGGAGAGAGAAGGTAGACTGGCCAGAGAACTCGGAAGGCAGTCCTGCTGACTCCTGGGAAGCGAGGAGGCTCCCCAGCAGAAGAACGGTCTGGCAGAGCTGCTGCAGACCCCGGGACGCACAGCAAAGCCCTGTGAGTCCGAAAAACAAGGTATGTGATTGGGCAAAAAGACTCTAGGCTCTAGGAGAGGTGGTTTCAGAGGGAGAGGGTCACAGGAAACCCTGAAGACAGGGTCTTGGACCCTGATAACGAAATATGGTCACATTTGATTGTGAATGGTAGTGCATGGCAGGTTAGTGCACCAAGCCTGCCCAGAAGCAGAATCAAGAAAGCAGGTGAGTCTGAGACTCGCACCCAAAGAGAAACCTCTAAACTCAATAACCTGTAGATTTGAGAGAAAGCAGATTGTGTGGACATAAATCCCACTGGACACAGTACATGGCAGGATAGTATAGTATACCAGGCGTACTGTGATTGAAAGCATAAGAAAGGGGAAACAAACATTACCCTTGAGATTGGAGATGAGAAGATGAAACCTGAGAAAGCGAGTCTGGGACTCACAGGGAATCATACCCCTTGAGTTGTGTAACGTAGAGACATTTGGCTGAGGAAAATACATTGGAGAAGCCCAGAAGAAGGGGGACAAATGCCTTGGGCTCAGCTATGGACATTGCAGAAAGCCAGGAGAAGAGGAAGCCTCTCTTGCTGTTATAAGAAGCTGCCAAATTGTCAAATCCGGGCTGTCCAACTATTTTGGAAGTTGTTTGGTGCACCAGTTTTGGGAAATGTACTTTGTCAACTGAAGCAGAACTTTGGAAGCCATTGAGAAGAAGCAGACCACCTTGCACCTTAGATTAAGTTATTAGTGTGAGGGCTAGAATTAGAGTTTTGACACGATAGTGAACTTATTTTTGGTTGGCATCCTGACTGACCGATTAGATTCCTTTGAGGCAGGTAAACCCCTCTTCGTTTTAGGGACAGAGCAACATTTTCCCAGCCCTTATTCCTTTAATAAACGTTTGTAGCAATCAGCATGCCACCACTGTCTCAGTCTCTTACTTCTACACCCTTACAAATGGCATTCCCTTCTTGCCTGCACTCTCCCCATCGAAGTTGAACCAGAACTTCATGATGAGGCACATTTAAACAGATTTATAGTGTACTTCCACAAATTTGTGGCTCTCTTCATATAACCAGGTGCCAAATGATAAAAGGTTTTCAGGCCATTCCTCAGCTACGGGCCTTGAGATCTGACGACATTCAAAGGGTTGCCTTTCGGAAAAAAAAATGGTGCTGAGAGGTCAGTTTGCTATCGTGCCTCCGATCTGCACGCACACATTATGTGGAACAATCGAGAAGCCCTTAAGACCCACGGCTACCAGTTGGGACAACTAAACACACAAGAGGAGGTTGAGGCTTATTTATCCCCTGTACAGTCATCACAGGTTCTTGAGACAACCATGTCAAATAAGTCCGGAAGCCCAGCAGTGTCAAGAACGGATTAAGAAGAATGGACTTGGTTGGAAGCCGCAATTGAAATGTTTAAGAAAACCAAAGCTAAGCAGTCAGGTCTTTGAGAGAGGCCCCCAGAAACTAATGTCCTGGAACATATGCAGCTTTCACAAATTAGATGGTCACTCTGGACTGGACTTAAAGACGGCAACCATGATATTGTTACAAAAAACTATGGCCTTAGACATCTTTGAACTGGAAGGTTACCATACTTACTGTAAGGCAGTATCCAGAGGACCAAAGGGATGACCAACAGGTGGACTTGCAATTGCCATTGATCTAAACTGTGACTCTACCCACTATGAGATAAAGGTCAAGTCTAAAGACCTGATGGCAATTAACCTCTATTTGCAATGCCTAAAAGCGAATGTGATGCTCGTAAATGTTTACTGGAACCAAGCAAAAACTAAACTTTCAGATCTACAGCAGGAATTAGATCACCTGTTCATGGAGTGGTTGGGAAGGGGCACAAAGAAAAAGACCTTGTTCTGGGCTGGGATCTCAATGCTACCTGTGTAAAAATGCAACACACAGGAGGGTCCCACATGGCAAAGAGGATTTCTTCTCAAACTGTGCAGCAGGGGGGTTGCATGGGATAAATGTTTTGCGACTTGGGATCTTCAAGTTTGCTTGCCTGGGGAATTGGAGCTAAATGAATTTTTATACTTGGAGTAGGGGGTCTAAGAAGTCATTGATTGACCATTTCTACGTATCTGCTGAGTTAGGTTGTCTATGTGATCCTTTGGTGAGCGGGGACACCCTTGGTATCGACCATGTTCCCTTAATGCTTACTCTGCGCTTACCAAACTACATTTATCATCTGAATATGGTAGAGCATTTATCACACCAGAGAGGGGGGGGTTTGGTGGGGGAATGGAATACAAAAGCATGTAGAAGCTTTACCACTATATGGGAAAAAGAGTTGCTAAACATGAAAATGAAGGGAGTCAGGATAACTGCCAACAATTACAACCAAAGCCTACTGGAATGTTTGAAACTTCTTTCTATTAGGAGCCAAATGACCGGAGATAAACAACATAATCATCCCTATGATATTAGGGTAAGGAGGTGGCAATTAAAACCTCCCTTAAAACTACAACTGTTGGACACGCATTCCAAGAGGCCAAGAGGCAGATTGTAGCAAAGTATAAATACACTCTTAATACCTTGGTTGGGAAAAACTCGTAAGAGAAAACCATGAGGTTTGTAAGACCCTCATCCAAAATGATCGTGTTAACTTTAGTCGAAAAATGGGGGAATTACTAAAGGTTTGCAGGATTGTATTGAGTGTAGTGTAACATCACAAGAGTGGGTAAACTACATCACCAAAAAATACTCTATGCCCAATGATGATGAAGGTCAACTCGGGGATGGAACAGTGCGATTTTGAGTGGCAGATTGACGATGTACTATGGGCAATTGGTAAGGCAAAACCGTCGATAGTCCCTGGCCCCAACAACATTCCCCCGGCTTTAATTAAAAGTAAACTGGATGTTTGGGTCAGTCCCTTGTGGGACCTATTCAGACATGTCAGCCGAACACTCACTTTTACCTATACGTGGAGAGAATCTCTTATCATTCCTATTTTCAAGCAAAGTGACAGGAGGGATCATAGGAATTTTAGACCAACAGCCCCCTTCGACTGCTCTAGCAACATGTTTGGAACCCTTTTGCTAAGGGAATTTACGGCACAAATCACATCACAAAAGCTGCTATCACAATACCAGATTGGGTTTCGAGCAGGAATGGGGACCTCTTTAAACACCCTAACTATGTCACATCTGTTAGTATCTTTAAAACACATGGTGGGCACAGTTTACATGGCATGGATAGATATGTCAAATGCTTTCAATGCTGTAAAGAGATCGAAGCTCTGGAGGAAACTCATAGCAATGAAAATGCCAACTAGGTTGGTACATCTCTTGGCATTACTGCATGCTGATACTACACTAAGGGTGAGGTTGATCAGGGAAGGAGCCATGACGGACCCTATTGCTACGCATGTGGGTTTACGGCAGGGATGTGTCGTGGCCCCAACCCTTTTCAATCTCTACCTGGCCGATCTTAAAAAAGTCTGTGAGGGAGGCACCACCAACTCTGATAAGCTGGGTTCTGTATCCCACGACTGGATTGCCTTTGCAGATGATATTGTTTTGTTTGATTTGACACAATTGGGCTGCAGAGGAAGATAACCCTTTCTTCAGTTATGCAGTAGAAAACAACCTCAGGACAAATGGTAAAAAGTCCAAGGTTATAATTTTCTCTAACAAAAGGCGGCCTAAGACCATGACCTGGCATGTGGAAGGAAATCCCCTTCAGAGGGTACAGTTTCCCCTCACTAACTCTAGGATCCGCTGACCTTGATTGCGAAACCTGGAAATTGAGGACCTAGAGTGAGCTATTGGAAACCTCAAAACTCTCAAGTGCTTGTGGGCTAGATGGCATATTCAACTTAGTGTTAAAGGAAAATATAAGATTATGGTTGAATATCTTGTTGACGCTATTCACAGAGGTGGACACAGGGGGATCTATTGTGCAAGGCAACAATTGTGCCCATTTACAAAAAGGGGGACAGATGTTCCCCCACTGGTTACAGACCAATATCTTTAATAGATACTGCAAATTAAGTACTAGCCAGTGTTCTTCTTAAAGATCTGGCACACTGGGCAGAGAGAATCAAGTGCTTGAGTATATCTCAAACAGGTTTTTGGAGGAATATGGGCACTACCCTTCACGGGTTAGTTCATACATTATGTGAGCTTCAAGCTCTTAAACACAAGAGCCAGCCCTTATAGTTGGCAAGCTTGGATATGATATGTCTGCCGCTTTCAATAAAGTCGACAGAAATCGACGATGGCAAAAATGAACCAACTGGGGAATTTATTTATTTATTGGACATTTGTATGGCGCCTATACACAAGTGTTTCCAGACACCACAAGACAATGGGGTGGGGGGTAGGGGTCAGAGGAGAAAAAAGGAAAAAACAATAACAGTACCAAAACGGTCCTACTAGGCCTTGTGAAATTTGGGTTGTGCAAGTGCAGTGACAATAAGTGCAGTATGGAGTGGGAAGGTCAGGGTGAAAGTCTGGGATCAGGAAAGTGGGAGGGAGTAGTGTAGGAAGGCAGGGGCCCCAGGGGCTGGGCAAGCAGGGCAGGTTCCAGGGGGAGTCAGGGTTAAGGATCGGCTAGTGCGGTAAGGGGTGGACCAGATTCAGGCTATTCCGGCAAGGTTGCCCGAGGGCAAGTGATGGTAAAGGCTAATGGGGTAAACTGGATGAGGAGGGCCTAGCCCCATTAAGGCATAAGGGGCCAGTCACAGCGGCAGGGGGCCATTTAGAAAGGGAGGGGTGAGGGAAGAGGGAGGAGAAAAGGAAAGTCTTGAGAAGTTTATGGAACATAAGGAGTTCCGGCCCAAGTCTGAGAGGGGAAGGAAGGCCATTCCATAGGGAAGCTCCTGCCAAAGAAAGAGATCTACCCCCGACTCTCTGCTTGGAGAAAGGTCTGATCTGCAGAGAGTTGGAGCTAGAGGACTGTTGGACTCTAGCAGGGAGGTATTTAGGGAGAGAAGGTTGGACGTAGCAGGGCCATGGACCAGGAAAGCCTTATGGATGATGCAGAGGGTCTTGAATTTAATCCTTGCAGCCACCAGGAGCCAGTGGAGAGATTTTAGGGCTGTAGATATGTGGTCCCTGGGCTTAAGGACAAGTCTTGCAGTCCTATTCTGGATTAGTTGAAGATGGCGAAGGGAGGAAAGAGGAAGATTGAGGAAGAAGCTGTTGCAGTAGTTCAGCCTAGAGAGAACCAGAGCTCTGGATACATCTGGGGAAAGGGAAGGGAAGGGAGAATGCATCTGAGGAGGTGGAGCAGAAAGTTGGACTTCTTGCCAAGTTCCGTTATGTGACAGGAGAAGGAGAGAGAGGAGATGAAGATGACCCCAAGGTTTTTTGCCTCACAAGAGGGTGAGGGAAGGGGTCCAAGGAGGGTGGCCAAAAGAGGGGGGGGAACAGGAAGCAGGTGTCCCAATGAGAAGGATCTCAGTCTTACTGTCATTAAGGCAGAGATAATTAGCAGAGCACCATGCCTGAATAGCAGTCAGGCAGTCCGGTATGAGAGAAGAAGAAGAGGAGGTATAGGAGGGAATGTCGAAGGAGAGCTGTGTGTCATCAGAATAACACTAGAATTGAAGACAGAAGGTGGAGATCAACCGGGCCAGAGGGGCAAGGTAAATATTGAAAAGCCACAGTGATAGGATAGATCCCTGAGGAAGGAACGTTGCAGGTAGAGAGTGAGGTGGAGGAGAGGAAAGGGCACGGTTGTACTTGGGAAGGTCAGTTAGAAGGGAAGGAGGTCAGCCAGGCCAGTGCCAGGTCCGTGATGCCTAGGTTATCACAGAAGGATTTATTATGATGGCATGATTGACCGTGTCAAAGGCAGAAATAAAATATAGAGCGATAGTTGGAATCAAGATATGAGAGCAGGTCTTCACAGGTAATCAGGAGAGCAGTTTCAATGCCTCTGGATGCTCTGAAGCCAGACTGGTGGTTGTCGAGACAGCCAAAAGATTCAGTGTGGTGGATAAGTGGGGGATGATGAACTTCTCTAGGAGTGTCCCCAAGAAAGGGGTGATGGAAATAGGGCAATATAGCTGGGCAGGAAGGTCAGCAGATGGCTTTTTTATGAGAGGGTACATAAGGGAGTGCTTGAGGGGTTGTGGGAAAGAACCAGTGGTGAAGGAAGGGTTGCAGAGGTCAGCCAAAGCAGGGGCAACAGAGGAGATGTTGTTGTCCTTAATAGTACTCGAAGAGCAGGGGAGCCAGAGGAGGAGGAGACTTTCGTAGAGCGGACTACTCTAGAGACCTCATCCGCAGTGGGAGAGAAGGAGGTGCATGTGGGGGAGGGTGAGATGGGGTCAACGGAGGCAGGAGCGGAGGGAGTGTTGGGGAGTGGAGTAGAGGAGAGTGAGGACAGGATGCGCTGAGTTTTGGTGGAGAAGTGGGAGGCCAGTGCAGTGCAAAGGGCCTGGGAGGGAAGAGGAGAAACGAAGACTGCAGTAGGATTGGCAAGTTCCTTGCAGATTTTGAAAGGTTCAGCTGATTTATTGGTGTCCCCAGAAATGCAGGCTTGGACATGCGCCACCTTCTTAGAGCTTAGAGTGGATGGAGAGTCGATATTGCCCTTGGAGCAGGCAGCAGGCCAGTTTTTCAGAGGATGTGACTGCGGCCTGCGCCTCAATTTAGCAACTTTGCACTTTCGTTTCAGAGCGGCCGAGTCAAAGTCATGCCAAGAGTTGCACTTGGAGGCAGGCTTCATGTGGATTCTCATGACAAGTCCAAAGATGTCGAGAGTATTGGAGATGTAGAGGTGGAGTTTAGCAAGTGTTGAGTCGGTATGAAAGTCAAAGGTAGGGATGGGAGGAGGAATGAAGGTGGCAGCAAATGCAGCAACTGACACACGCTTCATCGGTCGAATGACGGAGAGGGAGACTAGCAGTGCGGACAGAGGCCATGCAGGGTGGCAGGGAGCTCCAAATGGGAGGAGAGGAGTAGTTAGAGGGTTGGGAAGAGTGATGTCTGCCGGGATGAGAGAATCCAGGGTGTTTCCAGCAGAGTGGGTCGGGCTGGAGAGAAGGATAGTGTGGGAAAGAGAGTCACAGAGGTCGCAGAAAGATACAGTGGCCGCATCCGAAGAGTCTAGATGAATACTAAAGTCATCAAGGAAGAGAAGTTTGGGGGAGGAGGTCAGGAGAGAAGAGGAAAGGTCGGCCCATTCAGCTAGGAAAAGTGGGGTAGGTCTTGGGAGCCTCTAGATCGTGGCAAGAGTGAGAGGAAGGGTAGGAGAGACACTAAGATTGAGTGGGAATGATAGTAGCAGGGACCCATTCAGGAAAGACAAGGGCAACTCCACCTCTAGACTGGTGAGTCCTGGGCTTGGAGACTATCTGGTAGCCCTCAGGAAGGGGAGTGTCAAAAGCAGTGACATAGCTGGCATTTAACCACGTCTCAGTGAGTATGAGGATGTCAAGGTCATAGGGCCTCATTACATGGATGGCAGTAATGGTTAACGGTCACCGTTAATGGTAACGGTGACCGTTAACCATTACCGCCTTACTACGAGGTCCCTTAGCGGGTTGGTGCTTTAATGCCTGCTTTTTCCAGGCGTTAAAAACCAACCCGCTAAGGGACCTTGGTGCTAATTACGGCACCGCAAAATTGCGGTGCCGTAATTAGCACCTTCCCCATTCCCATTATGCCCTATGGGGCAAAAATGGGAATGGGGAAGGGCAGTGGTGGAAGGGGGAATTACCGCCCCGCCAACCTTGGAATGGGGCGGTAATTCCCCCTTCCACCAAGGCGGTGCCGGTATTTTACCGGCATGGACCAAGGTGCTAATAGCACCCTGGTCCATGTGCTAATACCGCCATCCGTGTAATGAGGCCCATAGTCTTCAATGAGGTGACAGATGTAAGAGGAGTGTTTAACTGCAGAGCAAGAGTTGAGTGTAGCTAAGTGAAGCTGGTTGCCATCTTTAAAGGTCTTCTGAGGTGGGGTACAGGGACGTTGTACACCCATCGGTGGTGGGGAGAGGGCAGAGGTGTGGCAGATGTAGGGGTGGCAGGAGAGGGGAGGAAGTTTATGAGAGATGGGAGACGCATATTCAGAAGGAGGAGGTTGGGCTGAGAGTCCTGAGCCATGATAGTGCCATTTTGATAGATATTAATGATGCACGTAGAAGAGGAGAAGTATGCCAAGAGAACTTCTCACCTGGTTCCACCGTTAATGGGCGAGGAGGAGAAAGGGGAAAGGATAGAGACCATTTGGGGAGTCCATAGGTCTGGAGAAGTGACAGTGAAGAGTATATCAGTGATTGTTTGGCGTAAGCATTGAAGTAGGTATCTGCAATGGGGAGGGCTGTGTTCGACGCCAGGAGCGCTTTCTTAAACACTTTCCTTTCAGACTTCGAGAGAGAGGTAAGATAGATAAAAGAATAGCAGTTAGAGTAGATAGGGGACACAGAGAGCACCATGAGTACAGGGGGGGTTGGGAAGGTCAAGAAGAGAGACTGCATTGTGCAAGAGGAATTCACCAGCCGGCCTAGCAGCCAATATAGGGGATGAGAAATGGAAGTGCAGTAAATCGGGTCACAGGAATTACAGAATGCACAAATTTGAGATTTAACAATGCAGCACAGATTTGAGATTCAAGTAGAAGTAACCAGTAAAATTAGACGACAATTGCTCAAATACAAAATGCAGTTGGTGTGGTGAAAACATCTAGATTCCAAATTCTAAATTAGACTAATATTGCTCCCATACAAAATGTAGTTGCGGTGGTGAAAATATCTAGATTTGAAATTAAAAATTAGACTAAACATTGCTGACAAGTAGAATGCAGATTGTAAAAGTCAGAGCACCAGAAAAATAGGGATACAAGGAGGAAACAGGCATGAATAAATGGTTGCAAGTAGAAGTGAAAAAGAAAAGGCATACGGGTTGGAGTTCACTGGACTCAAATTAACACAAAGAAATCTTGGTGGAGTTAGGCAGGTATTCAAAGGATGCAGGTGGAAGTCTGTGTCTTAGACAGGAGCGGGCTAGTGCGAAAGCCAGGCACAGGCAGCAGGCAGACAATCCACAGCATTCTGCAATAAATGTTAAATGTTAAAGGTATTTGTACTGCGCACCGTCACCAACGCAATTGGTCCCCAGGCGCTCTGGCGGATCTGTAAATGATAAGGGGGGATTGGTTAGTAGGGTGAAGAGGGAGTAGGAAAGTGGAGGAGTGGTGTTCTGTTGGCAGCTTCAACTCGGTGTACACCGGGTGCTGAGCTTTGGTGCGGGTATTGGATCGGTGTCGGTCCGCATGTGCTGTTGCTCCGGCTTATGTGTTGTTGCAGTGTTGTGAAGTGCGTGCAGCTTGTTGTGCGAGAGATGGTTGTGTGAGTTTTTTGAGTGAGATAAGTATGCAGATTTTGAGCTTATATTGGTTAGTGGGTTACATGACCTTTAGCATGCTAACATTCACAGTTTTATCTAAGTGTGGCACAGTTAGCCTTCACATGTGGGCATGCCTACATTCACAGTCTTTTGTAGGTGCAGCGCAGGCTAGTGTTTAGAAATCTGTCTAGGTGTGGGCATGCTAACATTCCTAACTTAATCTGGATGCGGCGCAGGCTGGTGTTCACGATTCTAAGTGTGGCACCTGCTATCATTCAAGTTTCATCTAGGCGCGGGCAGGCCAATTGTCCACAATTCTAAGTGTGGCCTGTGCTAGTCTTCACATTTAGCGTAGGTGCTAATATTCAGAGTCCTATCTAGATGCGACGCAGGCTAATATTCACAAATCTAAGTGTGGGCATGTTGACATTCAAGATTCACCTAAGTGCGGGCATGCTAACATTCAAGGTCCTATCTAGATGCGATGCAGGCCAGGATTCACAATTCTATCCAAGTGCGGGCATGCCACCATTCAAGGTTCCATCCAGATGCGACGCAGGTCAATATCCACAACTCCATCTAAGTGTGGCCATGCTAATATTCACAATTCTATCTAAATGCGTCTGCCGGTCTGGATATGGTCCGTCCGGTACTTACGAGTGGGCGAGGAGTCACTAGAGGGCTTTTGTCTGGGTCTAAGTATGTGATCAGTCTCTGGAGCCTTCCTTTGTGGCTATTTTGCATGATATCTTATGCTCTGTCGAGTGGTTGGTTCTTTGGTTCGAGTGTTTGTCCGATTTGAGAGAGGCCGAGGTTGGAGTTATTTTTTTCGTTGTTTTAATGACTGCGCATTCTAGTGCGTCTCCGTTGTGGTTATGCTGCGAAGAGCCATGATTTGAGGAGTTTCCTGAATGCTAGGTGGTTTGTTGTGTTCCGTATATTCTTAGGTAGGTCGTTCCAGGTTTTGGGTGCCTGGTGAGAGAAAGAGGATCCTCCAAGTTTTTTCCTGTTGTAGGGTTTTGGTTCCAGGCGTATGTCGGTGCTTGATCTTAGTGTTCTTGTCGGTTGATGTAGGCGTAGTTTGTTGCTTAGGAATTGTGCGCCTTGTTTGTGTATTGCTCTGTGCGTGATGCACATGGACTTGAACTTTATTCGCTGTTTTAGTGGTAGCCAGTGTAGTATTTTTAGCGCGGGTGTGATGTGTTCTCTTCTGGGTAGCTTGAAGAGGAGTCTGGCTGCTGTATTTGGTATGCGCTGCAGTTTGTTTAGGGGTCGTTCGGGCATGCCCAGGTATAGGCTATGGCATAGTCTGCTCTGGACATGATCAGAGCAATGGTGGTGTTTTGTTGCCGAACGACAGGAACGGTAGGATCCTTTTTGCTGCTCGCAGGAGGAAGAAACATTTCTTGATTACCGAGTTTACTTGTGGCTCTAGAGTCAGGTTGTTATCCATTAGGACCCCTAGGTTTTTTACATTTGATGATGGTTCTGGTGTGGTGCCGAGCTCTCTTGGGCGATGTAGTTGATGTCTCCTCCTTTTTTTGAAACGATCAATATCTCTGTTTTGCCTGGGTTGATTTTGAGATGGTTGAGGTTCATCCAGTTGAATATGTGGCAGAGACAATTCTCTAGTGTGATGTTTTCTTTTCGGGTATCTTGTATGTTGAAGATTATTTGAGTATCGTCGGCGTAGTCATAGCATGTGAGGCCGTGTTTTTTGATGAGTTTGATTAATAGGTACATGTAGATGTTGAATAGAAGCGGTGAGAAGGATGATCCTTGTGGTACTCCGCACGTGGTGTCTCTGGGTTTGGATTTAAAAGGTTTCATCCATACTGTTTCTGTTCTGTTTGTTTGGAAGGATTTGATCCATAGTAGGGCAGTGTCTGTTATCCCTAGTGTCATGATGCCCGCTCCCGGGGAGCCGGTTCAAGCTCTGCGTCCCCGAAAGCGGACATCCAGTCCCCAAGGAAGGACCCAGCAACCCCATATAGGGGCCCTTTGGACAGTGTCCTGGCCCCTATGGCGCCAGGTTCATAAAAGACATCAGTCCTGGCGCCATAGGCGCCAGGCTCATTATGGAAGTGCTTGGGTGCACTTACCTGATGCAGCCCATGCTGCAGGATCCCGGCCTCCTTGAGGCCTGAAAGGAACTACTTTACCTGTGGGAGTAATTTACCATCCGGGCGTGGTCGGGGAAGGATACATACCTGATTGGAGGAAGGATACATACCTGGAACTTCTTCCAAGGCGATTTAAACCCCACCCGAACAGCCACACGTGCTTCGCGATGTTCTGCATCTAGCAGCTGGACGCTCACCGTGTCTGCTCCTGCATCCTGACTTCTGCCACGCCTGCCAGCATCCTGGATCACCTGCAAAGGAAGAGAAGAAGAGAACAGAAGAAGGAAAAGTCCTTACCTGCTAAATCTGCATCCCGGAGACATCTGGCCGACAATCCTGAAAAGGAAGACTTTTATTTAAAAGCTCATCGCGTCGATCGCTGCAGCGCCGCATTCCACTCACCTTTACAGGGTGCCTCCATGTTCAGCAGTGATCATCCGGATTCGCAGTCACGCCCCAGCGCCTAGGGAGAAAAAGACCAGAACAAAAGGTGAGAGAGAGAAGGGAATAAGGAAAGCTAAATCTCCATGTTAAGACTTACCTGTTGATTCATTCCCTCTTCATTTCGGGTCCGCGCCGCATCCTGGCATTTCCGGACCCCGGCCCCTAAGGGGAAAAAGAGACATCAGCGTTAATGAGCGAATGAAAAGACATTACCAAAAAACGCTCATTAAAGACTTACCTGATTTCTACAAGGATTTCACCTCTCATCTCGGGTCGGTGCCTGTTCCCCGGCATTCCGTACCCCGGCCCCTATGGGGAAAAAGACACTAGCATTAGTACATTAATGCATGGACACAAGGGGAATCTCTTATCAAAAAACGTACCTGTAAGCCAAACAAGTTTGGTTCTCACCAATCCGAAAATCCAGTGAAGTAACTGGATACCAACGCGCCCCTGCATCAGAAGCAGGATGGAGAGCTCGTCCTTCCAGACCCTAAGGTGAGACGCTACGAGGAATCACAGAAGGGTTTCGAGGAGGGTGAGAGGGGAAAGTGGGAGGCTGATTGCATTACCCCGCAGACAGTTAATCCCCTATTTTCGCCTACAGAAGGATACTTCTGCGAGCCAGACAAGCCAGATTTGGGGGCCCGGTCCAGTCCGTCTTCCAAACCCTGCGCATCACCTTAGAAGAGGTCACAGCAGCGTGAACCAGGCCAGCGCCTCCGTGGGAGTCAGGTGAGCGTTACACCTAGTCCTTCTAATCTCTTTATGAGGATGGCGTGGTTGACAGTGTCGAAGGCTGCAGACAGATCAAGGAGAATCAGGGCGGTACTGTTGTCCAGGTCTGCGTTTGTTTTTAGGTCGTCCCATATTGAGAGGAGAGCTGATTCTGGTCCTCTCATGGATCGGAAACCAACTTGTGCCTGTTCTAGTAGGCAATGCTCTTCTATGAAATCTTGGGTTATTTGGTAGACGTACGTTTTTAGCAGTTTGGCTATGTAGGTTATGTTGGATATGGGTCTGTAGTTGGATAAGTCCTTTAAGTTTCCTGTTGTGTCTTTGAGAAGCGGCTTGATGTAGGCTGATTTGAAGGCCTGTGGTTCTTTACCTGGTGAGATTGAGAGGTTGAGAAGGTTCCTGTGGTATTCCATGGGGGTTCCTTGTTTGAGACTTGTTTTGTATATGTCCAGGGGGGCAAGGTCTTCAGGAGAGCCTGATTTATTGCTTTGGTTTACCAGTTTGAGGAAAGCCTCAACTGATATTTCTGGGAAGTTTCGTAGCTTGTTTGCATGTTCCTCGACGGTGTCGGTGGGGTTTGAGCTGTGATCGCTTGGTCTGCTTTGTATGGAGTATTGGATGGAGGTTATTTTGTTTTTGAAGTGGTCTCCGAGGTCCTCGCAGAGTTTCATCGATGGAATTGGCGTGTTATTGCAGACCGGTGGGTTTTTTATTTCGTTTATGATTTTGAATAGTTCTTTTTGAGTGGTTGGTGCTCTGAAGATTCGGTTGTCGTAATGTTTCCTCTTCGCTTTTTGTATTTCCTTTTTATATGAGCGGATCTGTTGTAGGAATTTCAATTTGTTTGCAGTGGTGTTATTGGTCCTCCATTCAGATTCTAGGTTTCGGTTCTTTCTTTTCATGGCGTGGAGTAGCGGGGTGAACCAATTAGCTGTAGTTTTCTTACGTGATGGGGTGAAGGGCTTTTCTTTGGCGATGTCGTCTAGGGTTGTTGCGATCCAGGTATGAAGTAGTGCAACTTTTTTGTCTAGGTCTGTTTCTTCCATGGTTGATGCTTGTGGTTTGCTGAGTTCTAGGAGTTCGGTTAGGTTGGAGTTTTTTATGGTTCTCCAGTTTCTTTTCCTCACGATGGGTCGTTTTTCTTGTTGCTTTTTTGTTGCAGCGGCCGTTGTGATTATGAATGGAATGATGAGGTGGTCGCTCCAAAGTATTTGAATTGGGGGTGCCGTGGTGATGAGATCCTTGTTGGCGACGATTGCATCAAGTATGTGTCCTGCTGAGTGGGTGCTCCTTTGACTAGTTGTTGTAGGCTCATGGCTGCTAGTTGGGCGGTTAAGGATTTTTGTGCAGTTGGGGTTTCTTCATCGAACCAGATGTTGAAATCTCTGAGGATAATCAGATGGTTGTATTTGATGGCTAGGATGGTGATTGCTTCCGTGAAAGCGTCTATGAAAGTCGCATCGTAGGTTGGTGGTCTGTATATCAGGATGAATTTCAATGTTCGTTTTGAGATTTACTGAAAGTCTTAGTATGAAGGATTCGCATTTCTCAATGTTTAGTGGATCTTCCATTTTGATGGCCAGTTGTTCCTTGTGGATGATCGCTAGCCTCCTCCCCTTTTGGATTTTCTGTTTGTTTGGATGCATTTGAGGTTTTCAGGCAGGCAGTTGTTGAGGGTGATCTTGTAGTTGTCGTCTAGCCATGTTTCGGTTACAAATAGGATGTCTCTGCCTCCTTCTGACAGGAGGTTGTATATTTCAGTTGAATGTTTGGACATTGACCTGGCGTTTATTAGGTTACAGTAGATTTTCTGGGTGAGATTTTGTTTTGAGGTTATTTGTTGCTCAAGTTTGTGATTGTCTGTTCGTGGTGTTTCCGCGTTGATGTTGGTAGGATGAAGAACGGCGACGGCTGCTTCTTCATTGAAGCGGTCCAATAGGTTGATAACAGGGCTGATTAGTCTTGGTGTTTCTGCTGTGATGGTGCTCGGGTGAGGATCAGCGGTGGTTTCTTCATTGAGTCCGATTGTTGGGTGGGGGTAGAATTGTCGGTTGTTGGTACTTCGCCGTATTGTGTGGGGTGTAGTGGAAATCGATGTTGCCCCTCTGTTCTTGTGCTGTAAGGTGTAATGGGGTTGGAGCCCTCCCACTCTCTTGTTGAGTGCTCCAATCTTTTTTCCGCGTGTTTCAGCAAATTCTTTGCATGTTTCGAGGTTTCCGTGTTGGGGTGTCGGTGTACCGTGGTTGTTGCGAGGTAAGGTGTGAGGTATAAGGATTTTTCTCTTGTAGGTTTTGTTCTGGTTATGGCTGTGTTACGCGTGTTTCCTTCCAATAGGGCTGCTTTTTGTGGGTTCTGTCGGTGTTGTGTGTTTGCGTCTCTTGTTGCACAAACTTTTTCTCTTTCTCTGTGTCCTTTTCTGGGTCTGGCCATATTCCAGTTTAAGAGCAGGCGTAGTAAGGTAGCTGGTCCTCTATGCTGTGTTGTGCTGTCGCAGTGACCTCGGTTTTTCCTTCTCTGGAACGCTGGGGTGTACTCTGACTCAGTGTTGCTTTCCTGTCGGTGGGTAGGGTGTGTTTCCTAAGGGTGCACTGTCGGGGGGTTTGGGTGTTAACGGTCTGCTGGAATGGGAGTTAATTGAGTTAGGTTGTGGTGGGTTTCCGGGGTTGATGGAGTACTGAACTAAGTGCAGTTAGGTTATTTGAGAGACCTGTATAGTCGGAGAGAGTCCTGTCAGTGCAGTCTAAACATCATACAATGCAGTTTGGAGACAGAATCCCTGCTAGATTTGAGAGACCTGTACAGTGGGCGAGTGGTCTAACCATGCAGTCTAAACATCACATGGCGCGGTTTCACGACAGAGCCCCTGCTAAGTTTGAGAGACCTGTATAGTGGGAGAGAGGCCTATCTGTGCAATCTAAACATCATACAATGCAATTTGGAGACAGAACCCCTGCTAAATTTGAGGGGCCTAATCATGCAATCTAGACATCATGCAATTCAATTTGGAGACAGAACCCCTGCTAAATTAGAGAGGCCTAATCATGCAATCTAAACATCGTACAATGCAATTTGGAGACAGAACCCCTGCTAAATTTGAGAGACCTGTGTAGTGGGAGAGAGGCCTATCAGTGCAATCCAAGCATCATACAATGCTAATTTGGAGACAGAACCACTGCTAAATTTGAGAGACCCATATAGTGGGAGAGAGGCCTATCAGTGCAATCTAAACATCATACAATGCAATTTGGAGACAGAACCCCTACTAAATTTGAGAGGCCTAATCATGCAATCTAAACATCGTACAATGCGATTTGGAGACAGAACCCCTGCTAAATTTGAGAGACCTGTATAGAGGGAGAGGGGCCTATCAGTGCAATCTAAACAACATACAATGCAATTTGGAGACAGAACCCTCGCTAAATTTGAGAAGCCTGTATAGTGGGAGAGAGGCCTATCCGTGCAATCTAAACATCATTCAATGCAATTTGGAGACAGAACCCCTGCTGAATTTGAGAGGCTTAATCATGCAATCTAAACATCGCACAAATGCAATTTGGAAACAGAACCCCTGCTAAATTTGAGAGACTTGTATAGTGGGAGAGAGGCCTATTAGTGCAACCTAAACAACATAAAATGCAAATTTGGGGACAGAACCCCTGCTAAATTTGAGAGGCCTGTATACTGGGAGAGAGGCCTATCAGTGCAATCTAAACATCATACAATGCAATTTTGAGACACAACCCCTGCTAAATTTGAGAGGCCTTATCATGCAATCTAAACATCGTACAATTCGATTTGGAGACAGAACCCCTGCAAAATTTGAGAGACCTGTATAGTGGGAGAGAGGCCTATCAGTGCAATCTAAACATCATACAATGCAATTTGGGGACAGAACCCCTGCTGAATTTGAGAGGGTTAATCATGCAAACTAAACATCGTACAATGCGATTTGGAGAAAGAACCCCTGCTAAATTTGAGAGACGTGTATAGTGGGAGAGGGGCCTATCAATGCAATCTAAAAAACATACAATGCAATTTGGAGACAGAACCCCTGCTAAATTTGAGAGGCCTGTATAGTTGGAGAGGGGCCTATCAGTGCAATCTAAACATCATACAATGAAATTTGGAGACAGAACCCCTGCTGAATTTGAGAGGCTTAATCATGCAATCTAAACATCGTACAAATGCAGTTTGGAAACCGAACCCCTGCTAAATTTGAGAGACCTGTATAGTGGGAGAGAGGCCTATCAGTGCAACCTAAACAACATACAATGCAAATTTTGGGACAGAACCCCTGCTAAATTTGAGAGGCCTGTATAGTGGGAGAGAGGCCTATCAGTGCAATCTAAACATCATACAATGCAATTTGGAGACACAACTCCTGCTAAATTTGAGAGGCCTCATCATGCAATCTAAACATCGTACAACGCAATTCGGAAACAGAACCCCTGCTAGGTTTGAGAGACCTGTATAGTGGGAGAGAGGCCTATCAGTGCAACCTGAACATCATACAATGCGATTTGGAGACAGAACCCCTGCTAAATTTGAGAGGCCTAATCATGCAATCTGAACATCATACAGCGCAATTTGGAGACAGAACCCCTGCTAGGTTTGAGAGACATGTATAGTGGGAGAGAGGCCTATCAGTGCAATCTAAACATCATACAATGCAATCATCTTCTTTACTTTGGGTTTGGTAAGTGGCTCGTAGTCTGGGTAGAGTAGTTGCTCTACTCCTGACCCATGCACATGAATAGCGCAGAGTGATTTATGTGCCCAGAACTCAAAGTTAAAAGTTAGTAGGAGGCTGCTAGAGTGCAGATAGTGTAGCAGGAGGAGTACATTACGCCACACAGGTATGCACACAAAGGGTGGGAGGAGAGGATAGCAGACTGCCAAGTGAAGTGTGAAAACCAATGGGCGCAGTGAGAGACGGGACAGTGGAGTTGGGAAAGCACTGATTGGCAGATCTTACCTGCTGGTATAAGAAACTTGTGCAGGTGCTCACAAAGGACGGGGGGCAATGCGATGGAGCACTAAGGCACTGCCAGACAGGAGCCTTAGTGTGGGCCTTTGTCGGGTGGGGGCGGCTCAGCCTGCTGGCTCCCTGCATTGGCCTTAGGAATAGAACATTGGCCAATCACAGTGACAGTGTGCAGGGCTAGCAAGGCACTCCGGTGCCTGTGATGTCAGAGGCCATGTTGGTGAAAGGAGAAGGCCCCATTGTTTTCACAGCCCGCCTGGGATCAACAACAATTATTTCAGGTGCACTTGATGTTAAAAGAATGGCCAAATGTTGCCTAGGGATCTAGGCCCAAATGAAAGACGCACACACGGAGAGATAGGAGGAACTTCTTTATTCTTTCACAACCAAACAGGAACTGGCATTCGCAGCGCACGTGCCCCATAACCCCCTTGCCCAGTCAAACTCCGCCTTTCCAACGGAGGGGGCTCACGAGCTTTAACCCCTTGAGTCCCGGGTAACACTACCCCCGGACAATATGTCCAAACATCAACTTGACACGCTGTGTCTCAACAAATAACTTCAACACTCCTCAACAAGTCTCATCGGCTTCTTTATGAGCCGTCTCGGCCTCTCACCTCGAGTCCCCAGATCGGGCTCCTCTTCAATCACTTCACTCTGGGCCATGTCCCGGGGGTCCCCTTCCGGGGGAAACCACTCATCATCCCTCTGCATCCGTGGTTCCGGTGAGAGTGCCCTTTGGGTTCCTTCCGCGGGCTCTCTCCTTGCATATGGCCTGAACTGCTGACAGTTTCTGGTGACGGTCCTGTTCTCATCTTCCGCCGTCACCATCGTGCCTTTCATGGCAACAATCCTCATGGGGCTTGGAGCAAACCGCGGGTCTGTCTTCCTGCTTGCCGGCTGCTGTACCAGGACTTCGTCTCCCACCTGGAGCTCCGGCAGCACCGCTCCTCTTCGTGCATCGGTGCGACGCCTCGCATTCTCTTTTGCCACCGCATCTCTCTGGAGCAGATCTTGGTCGGCCGGCTCAGCCTGCACCGCACTCCTCGGGATGCGAGTTCGCACCTCATATCTGAACATGAGCTCTGCCGGCGTCTTATTTGTGACCTCATGAGGAGTGTTCCTGTAGTCTCTTAACAGGCGGCATAGCGCTTGGTGTGTGTCGACGGCGTCCAGCCGTGCCCTCTGAATGGCCTTCTTAATCGATGCCATAAATCGCTCTGCCATTCCGTTAGCCTGGGGGTGGCGTGGTGTGATCTTCATGTGCCTGAACCCCAGGTGCTCTGCCAATGTCCCAAATTCGTGTCCACAGAACGGTGGTCCGTTGTCGGATTTGACCCACTTGGGGATCCCCCACTCACTAAAAACCTCTTCTATCGTTGCCGCAACTTGAGAGAACGCTGTGGAACTGACTCTCTTGGCAATCGGGAATCTTGAGTGTTCATCCACGAAGAGCAGAATGTAGTCGCCCGCTTCAGTGGGCCCGTAAAAATCCATGGCTACCCGTTCCCATGGGTGCTCAGGTATTTGAGTGTGTTGGAGCGGGGGCGGACGTTCTGCAGGGGCTGTGCACTGACAAGCGTGGCAGTTCTTCACCCACTCGTCCACAGCTGCGTCCAGGAGGGGGAACCACACATGGCATCTGAGCTGCTTCTTTGTGTTCTCGGCTCCCCTGTGACCTTCATGAGCTATGCTGACCACCTCGCTCCTGAGTGTGGCAGGGATGACGATCCTGCACCCTCTGAGCAGAATGTTATCGTCCTTTACCGCCAGTTCACCATGGACCCTGGCTAGCCGTTCGATTTCTTGCCTGTTCACCCCGGGTGAGCTAGAGTGGCTCTGTGGTGATCTTTCCACTTGTTGGCCGTCGTGAGGCTGATCGCCAGGGCTGTCGTCGGATCGGCTGCCGATGCGGCCGCTACCCTTTCAAGTGACAGTGCCGGGGGCAGCGCCTGAGCCGCCACATATTGCACATACGCAACGTCACCCTTCCGTGCCAGCGGGGCCCCTACTGGGTGTCGGGAGAGGTAGTCAGCGGGGTTAAGGTCGCCCCCCGGGCGGTGTACGATATCGTAATCGTATTCCTGGAGGCGGATGCCCCACCTCTCAATCCTCGGTGGCATCTTGGTATGCGGGTTCCCAAACAATGAGAGGAGTGCCTGATGATCGGTGATCAGCGTAAACTTCTTTCCGATTATGAAGTTATGAAAATGCTCACACGCCCAGACCGCTGCCAAGCTCTCCTTCTCGGCTTGGGAGTAGGCTAGTTCAGGCGTTGATAGCGCTCGGCTCGCGTATGCAATCACGTGTCTGGGGTTAACATCCGCGCCACTGGTTTGGGCCAGAATGGCGCCTAGGCCTACGGGGCTGGCATCGACTACCACCTCGGTGTGCCACTGTGGGTTGAAGTATGCGAGGCGATGGGCCTCGGCGAGGGCTTGCTTGATGTCCGCAAAAGCCTGTTGGCAGTCCTGAGTCCATTCAAACGGCGACTCCTTCTGTAGCAGTTTCCTCAGCGGGTCTGTGATGGAGGCATAGTGGGGGATGTACCTCGCACAGTATCCTGCCATGCCAAGGAACGAGCGGACATCCGCCACTTGTCGGGGCTCGGCGAGGTTGGTGATCGTCTCGACCTTCTCGGGGTCAGGCAGCATGCCGTCCTTGGAGAAGATATGTCCAAAGAACTTGAGTTTTGTTTTGCTGAACCGGCATTTTGATATGTTGAGCGTGAGGCCGGCACTCTGAAGGGCTTCGCATGTGTCGTGTAGAGCCCTGTCATGGGATTCCTTGGACGATCCAAAGACGAGAATGTCGTCGCTGTAATTGAGAGCCCCCTTGATAGGTCGGATGATCTGGCGTATAGCTTCCTGGAAGATCTCAGCGGCAGATGAGATTCCAAAGTTCAGCCTCCGGTATCTAAAGAGCCCATCGTGTGTCGCAAACGTGGTTATGGGCCGGGACTCAGGGTGGAGCTCCAGCTGATGGTATCCCTGATTTAAGTCCAGTTTGGAGAACATTTGGGCACTGTTCAGCAGCACAATCATGTCCTCAATACATGGTCCCGGGTGTCGCTCCCGTTGGATCGCCGTGTTGGCCACCCGCATGTCCACACACAAGCGGATCTTACCCCCTTCCTTGGGTACCACCACAAGGGGGGACACCCACGGCGTCGGCCCCGTCGCCGGTTCAATGATGTCGTCGCGGAGCAGTTGCTGGAGCGCCTCCGAAACTGTCTCCTGAAGGTGGAATCCGACCCTTCTGGGATGTTGCGGCACTGGACGCACGTTGGGGTCAATGTGGAGCCGGATGGGGGGTCCCCGTAGTTTTCCTAGCCCCACGCAGAGCTTGGGGAAGGCCCCCGCGATGTCTTCTTGTGAGACGAGCGATTGAGTTTGATGACAGGCAATCGCATCTACCGTGTTCCCCTGGCCGGGTTTGGCCGCTGCGGCAGTGATCACGTCTCCCGCATTCACGTGAATTTCGATCAGTCCGAGGTGCGACGCCGTGTGGTAGCTAAGGAGGCATCGGCTCTTGGCGAGGGACCGTATCACGTGAATGGTCGCATCGACTTGCCGCCCATTCAGGAGAAGGCACTGGGTGAATTGACCCACTGTTTGGAGCGGGGTGGCGGCACCCCACTGGAAGATTCTGGAGCGAGACGGACTGAGCTGTGGCGGGCATGGTATCCTGACGTAGTCTTGTTCGCCCATGATGTTCACTGTGGCCCCAGAGTCGATCATAATTTGAAATTGGCAATTCGCCATCTTGAGCGGGATCTGCGGGGCCTCCCTGGCCTCTTTGTTGTCGAGGATAAGGTTCACGAACTCATCCTGGTCGTAGTGGTCCTGCGGCACGTAGTAGGCCGCCGCCTGGTCGTCTTGGCAGAAGGTTTCCGGCCTGTATTCTGCAGGCGGGTTGTCGTATTCATCTGTGAACTGTCTGGGCTGTTCGGCCTGGTCATAGGGAGGGGCATATCCTGCCGCTAGGTATTCGTCCATCGCACGAACGTAGCGCCTCTGGCCGAGGCCCTGTTGATATGGTCTCGGCTGGCTGTATTGCAGGGGTTGCGGGCGGAACGGCATTCTGGGGGCCGCCTGGGGCCGCATCGGTGGAAATGGTACGCCCTCCCTGCAGACGGAGTGAAAGTGTCCTTCTCTCCCGCAGTTGGTACATCGCTGGGACAGGGCTGGGCAGGACCCTGAGTGGGGGAAGGACATCCCGCAGCGGTAGCACTGTCTTTGCAGACGCGGGGTTGACATCGACGGGGCAGTCGGTGGTCTATATGGCTGAGGGCCCCTGTCGCCTTGACGGGGGGGCAGTATGGCGGCCACGAATTCCCCTGAGTCCACTTTCGCGGTGTTGGAATGGCCCATGGCCGAGGCCTGCGCATCCACCCTCTCGTGGATGCGGGCGAGTTCACTGACCTCGGGCATGGTGAGCGGTTTCTTGAGGAGCTGTTTCTTGAGTGCGGGGGAGAGGCATCCCTCGATCACTCTCAGCCGGATAGCTTCCTCTAACGAGAACGCATCAAATTGGCAGTTCGCCCCTTTCACCCGTAGACGTGTGATGAATTCGTCGACGGTCTCCTGCGGGAGTTGGGTGCATTGGTTGAACAGGTATCTTTCATAGTCCCGATTGACTTCGATGATAAGCAGTTTGTCCAACGCCCCGATCAGCTTGGGAAAAGTGTCCTGGTCTGCGGGCGGAATGGCTTTAACGACCGTTTTGATCTCTCCCCCTACCAGGTTAAGGAAAATGTCTCTCATATTGGGGGAGTCCCCGTCACCGGAACCTCTCACGAAGTGTCGAAAATCGTCCATCCAGTCGGTCCATCTGGGCCCTTTGGTGGCCTGGGGAGTCATAGTGAACGGCGGGGGCAGTCGTAGTTGAAGCGACTTCGCCACCCGCGGCAGTTGAGGCGAGCCCTGGCTGGACCCCGGGTTGGACCCAGGGTTGGAGGTGCTCATGGCGCCTGGGAGAGAAGGCCCGCGCGTGCGCAGGCGGGGTCGTTTCCGCGGAGGTTCGACGGAGGAGGTCCGGCAAGGCGGATTCGGCGGAGTGCCGTGTTGCGCGGAGGTGGAGCAGGAGGAGGAGGCTCGCTGGGTCGGCCACCACAGGCGGACTGCCGTAGGAGGAGGACTCCGGTGCGCGGGAGAGATCCTCGTCGCCAAATGTTGCCTAGGGATCTAGGCCCAAATGAAAGACGCACACACGGAGAGATAGGAGGAACTTCTTTATTCTTTCACAACCAAACAGGAACTGGCATTCGCAGCGCACGTGCCCCATAACCCCCTTGCCCAGTCAAACTCCGCCTTTCCAACGGAGGGGGCTCACGAGCTTTAACCCCTTGAGTCCCGGGTAACACCAAAGCCCATAAATAATGTTAAAAGCACCACTGAAAATAACATGATGATTGTAGCAATTCAAAGAACCAAATCAGCCAGAGCCCATAGCGTATCGCACGCAGCCCACTGGGCTTACCTAGGAATTGAAGGGCATGCTTTGCTCCACCAGCCTCATGGGCTTCATTTTCCAGGAAGAGCAGCCTCCTTCACGGCACCAAGTTCACTCCTGCCAATTGTCAGCTGGGGGACACGTAACTACCACGGTAACTGTAAAGTTGGGTCCTGTCTTCCGAGCTAAGCACACTTCTAGGCACCCTCCATTATGCTCTTTTAATGCCTCCTAAAGTGCTCAATGTGGCCTGTGGTTAGGGCGCAGCATTCACCTGTGCGCCTTCCGTGAAACCTGGTTGTGACTGTGCTCACCCCTCCTACTCCAGCAATTGCAAGCAGGGGAGGTTCATCAAGTACAGTGGCGGCATGTCAGCGGCCACAAAGTCAGTGGTGCACAACAGCTGTTCGCCTCACCCCCTGACAAAATCTGCCGTCGTGCTGCCTCCAATAGTATTTACATTAAGGCTGTGCCCACCTTTTCTCAGTGTCTTAGCAGGGAGACCCCACCAGTTATGCGGGTCCCACTACCACACTTCTGATGATCCCTGGTCTCGGCTTCACATGGCAATGGCGCAGCCTCAGCCTCCCCTTGCTGGTGTGCACCCGATCCCTACGATGTCTCCGCTCACAGCACCCTCTCGTCGCTGCTTGTTGCAAACTTGGAGAGACACTCAGCTCTCTCCTCTCAGCTTCCTTATGAGGGAGCGATTCCAGCACACAGTGGGCCTCTGCAGTGATCTTCACCCTGCCAGGCCCAGGTGCTCCTCCTCCTGCTTAGGCGCAAGCTGGGGTGCCGAGGTGGCTACCTCCCCACTCAGGCACTGGAGCACCCAGTGATCATCTGTGTACTCCACCTGTGCCTCCCCAAGTCGTGTGGCACTCCGCCACACTGTCAGTTAGCTGTCCGCTCCACAGAAAAACTCAGAGGGCGCCAGAGCCTATGACAGTCCCCCACCGCACAACGCCTTGGCTGCGCGCAATAGGGCCGCATTTCCCCGGTGCTTTTCCCTCCTCACCACAGGTCGGCTATCTGCACTGCAGGCCCCTCGCGTTCATGAAGAGGCCACAGTCAGCTGACGGCAATCGAATAACTGCTGTTCCGTCCCTAGGACACTCATCTTTGGCACCATGGCTTGCTGCGTGAATAGACGAGTGTCGTGGCTGAAAGGATTCATCAAGATATCAGGGACGATTTCCCCCGGCTTTACAGAGCTCAGAGTTGCAGCCATCATTAAATATGCTTTTACTTTTTCACACTAACAGTAGCTTGAGAATCTGTCTAGACTCAGAGGGTGCACTATACAGAGAGGTCAGGGTCCACGCTGGATTAAGACAGGGGTGCATTTTAGCCCCCTGTCTAATTTGTACATCTCACATCTCAAGGAAGCATTGCAGAAACCTAATCTTTTTTCACCCAAGATAGGTCAGTTGGAGGTAGGATGGATGGCTTATGCCGACAATGTGATCCTCTTAGATTCCAATCCTATTGGGCTACAAAGAAGTCTATATTATGTGAGGCAATACGCAAGAGAGAACAACTTGGAAATAAATCAAAGTAAATCAAGGATATTAGTGTTTAGTGGAAGGCAAAATTAGGTGGTGTCTAAACAACAAGAGGATAGAGGAAATGGAACAACTGCTTTATCTGGGTTTGGTCTTTGCCAACAAGAACCACTGAGGCATAATTAAATGGAAGCTTTCCGTACAAATGAAGTACTTTATATAGGGGGGCTCAATACAAGGGGCTACATGGAAGGGGAACTTAACGCCATTGCCGGAACCCGTAACATGCCAGTAATAACTGGATATCGGGCACCGCTAAAGGTAAGGCGGGTTTGCCGGTAACCCGCCGGAATTACAGGTGGGTTACCGGCAAACACGTAATCAACCCCAATAACTCAAATGAACATTCTACTGGCTAAACACTGCTGCTATTCTCACGGCCCCTGATAGACTTTTACAAATCCAATGTCACTGCATCGGTAGTGTATGGCTTTGAGCTTTGTGACAGGAAGTGGTTAAACGCCCTGGAAGGGAAAATATGGCGCACAGTGTTGGAACTTGCGCCATCCCTACTGATGTCCATGTTAAGGCTTGAGTTTGGTTTAAGATCATGGTGGTACATATATAAATGGAACAAACTGAACCTATTTTAAAAATGAATGAGGCAGATGGATTTCTCTTTTGGCATGGTTTGAGGCAATCGCACAAACAGTACAGGACTGTACTTAAAATGAGTCTAACTTCGACCAGGAATTGGTGAGAGCGAATCCAGCATTAGTAAAACGGAAGTTAAGAGAGTGTGAAAATATTGGAAATAGAGAGAGTCTGTCAAGCTTAAAACTTTGGAAAGACTATGGGGTTCATTACGAGTTTGGAGGCAGCCATTGTGCTGTTAGCGCCATGGCTGCCTCCAAACCCGCGTCCGGTGTCTCTGAATGGGGATTTACCGGGTTATTCCGACCTTGGAGAACTCGGTAAGTCCCCATTCAGTAAACCATTCCCCATTCCCATTTGTAGTTGTCTTTGTTACTAGTTTACTAGTAGCTTGAGAGGCATACATTAAGAGAGCAAAGGGTATTTTGTTTCAAGTTGCAGAAGGTGCCCCATCAATAACCAGCAACTTAAAGTACCCCGTTTGGCGTATCCCCCTTCTATAATTATCTTTTGAGGGGCTTCAAATAAATCTCATAAATCTGCTCCCTGTGTGGCTGTGACCTGTGCATTACAGCAGTGTGCATTTAAGTGGATTATTTAAGATATATTCGGGTAGGACTGTCTCTTAATAATAATGCCAGTTGCACAGTGGCTCAGTAAGTTCAAAAATACTTAGCTCATCCTTTGCTATCAGGGAACACCACTCTGAATCCTATGATAATGATGATGACACAAGGAAACCAGAATTGATAGTCCAGCACTTAAATAACAATGGCAGAACTGTCCCGAGCCACTGGTGCACTGCAAGGAGCCACTCAGGGCAACATTGGCATCAATCAAGCAAGATGGATTTTTCTCGATTTTGACTCACCTGCGGTGTGTGGCGGTGTATGGCTGTGTTGGTACCTATCCCCATGCCAGGACCTCCAGGACCTCTAGATCTGCCAGCAACACCATTTGCTGAGCTGGAAGCACCATCGGGCGATGTGCTAGGTGCCTCTGTGGGCCTCTGCAGACTGTTCATCCTCTGCACACCTCCACAGGAAAAATAAATCACCTTTTCAGGTGAAGTCCGGGCTAGGTCCATGTGCAGTGTCTTTGCTGCAGCTGGATTTTGATTCACCTGTGGTATGTGGTGGTGTATGTAACATCACGAGATATCACCATCACCAGACACGCTGACACGTATGAAGGGTCATGTGACCCATTGTGTGGTGTGTGAGTATCGCGCATGAATAAAGTAGTTTCTAGTCAACATCCCTGGTGTCCGGGTGTTTATAAGTGCGCTGCCGATACTGCTGGCCCTGTGCGCCCTCCCAAACTAAACAAAGACATCACACTGGCGACGAGGGAAGAGCCCAACCCGCTCCGAGCCAGCGGATCACGTGCTGTTTACTACAATGCTCTAGGAGGAAGTAGATGCATCACGGAGGGCTGGGGAAGGACCAGCAAGGCCTGTGGCCCATGGGTGAGTGAGCATGCCACATATAGCACCCCATGCATGGCCTGGAATGCCCCACAGATGCCCCGGAGTGCCTAGAGAGGCACTAGAAGGAGGGAGCAGCACTGCACAGCAGGCTAAGAAGACACAGCAAAGTTGCATAAGCATGTCAGCACATCAGAAGGGGGCCTTTTTCATCCAAGCAAAATCCGGCTGCACCTGCCTGCGCACAGGACCAGAAAGGGAGACATGCATTCTCTGTGCCTCCAATACTTCCTTTTGACACAGTAGATACCACCAGTTTGGGTCCACGATGGACCAGGTGGATGAAGGAGTTTGACGCTTACCTGGATACAGTAGGCCTTCAAGAGAACAAACAATCATTGGCTTACTCACTGTCACTGCAGGCCCTGAGGTACATGATATCATCTTTGAGTTGCCTGAGGATGTAGAATACAAATATGATGAACTCAAGAAGATATTAAAAGAGCATTTTGCCATGCACTGAAACGTGGACTATGAAAGGCACATCTTTCACACCACCACACAGCTCAAAGGGGAGAGCATGGATGCATTCATCACACGACTAAGGGCCAGAGTAAAACACTGCACATTTCACTTATCGAATAACGAAGAAGCTATAAAGCCCCAAGTAATCGGGGGCTGTGAGTCACTGCTGCTAAAAAAGAAGCTGCTGCAAATGCCCCAATCATTGGCAGAAATACTCGTGCTAGAGCAGATATCATCGGCCCTGGACCTACAAATCTCCACATTGAGCAAGACACACATCACAGAGCATATAATCAAAGAAGAGGGGATAAATAAGATAACATCAAGGCTGACCACGTCACACGACACCAGACAGGAAATACTTCAGTGTTTTCAATGCGGATGCAATCTTCCCCACAACAGATCATGCCAAGCCATTGGCCAGATATGCTCTGCCTGCGGCAGAGATCACTATCGAGCAATGTGCCGAAATCCGAAAGCAATGAGGATCACCTTCACAGGTCAAGGACTGCACAGCCATCGGTTGCCACCCAGATACCACAAGGAGGACAAGAGACACTGAAGGAAAATACCACAAGAAAAGACGACAAACAAGAGGCAAACACTCGAAATTCCCAGAGGGACGCCGGAAAGGGAGAAGAAGTATGCACAGACTATAAATCTACGTCATCCACCAGTGAATCATCGGAGTCACAATCAAGCACAGACAGATGCAAAAAGGGATATCTATACGCTCTAGGGAATCCTACCGCATCAGAGCATTATCCCACCGTGAAAAATAAGGAATTCAAATTCCTCGAAGATTCCGGAGTGACAATCAATGCCATGCCAGAGTCAGAAGACCTAAAACTCAAGTTCAAGCCAAGACTACGCAAGGCTCAAGTAGACACCTATGCATACAGAGCCAAAGAACCACTGCCATGCCTGGGTGCTTTCAGAACTTCATACCACCACAAAGACAAGAAAAATCAAATAACAGTACACAACTTGCCGCTCTTTTTCACCACTTAGCAAGCCCCGCCCACCTGGTGCCTTCCTGCTTCCTGCTCTTTTTCACCAAGCCTTCCTGCTTGCCGCTCTGTTTCCCTGCTTAAGGAGCCGTCCAGCTTCTTTTCCTTTGCAGATGGGGAGCAGCTGCAAGTGGATCTAGGTCACCTGGCCTAAGCCCCGCCCACCTGGTGCCTTCCTGCCTGCTGCTCTTTTTCACCACTTAGCAAGCCCTGCCCACCTGGTGCCTTCCTGACTGCCGCTCTTTTTCACCACTTAGCAAGCCCCGCCCACCTGGTGTCTTCCTGCTTGCCGCTCTGTTTCCCTACTTAAGGAGCCCTCCAGCTTCTTTTCCTTTGCAGATGGGGAGCAGGTGCAAGTGGATCTAGGTCACCTGCCTAAGCCCTGCCCACCTGGTGCCTTCCTGCCTGCCGCTCTTTTTCACCACTTAGCAAGCCCCGCTCAACTGGTGCCTTCCTGCTTGCGCTGTCCAGACAAGTGGTCGACTGTAAATTGGTCAAAAGACAAATGGTCGACGTAATTTGATCGAAAACCAAATGGTCGAATTTTTTTTTAAATTTATATATGTATTTTTTTGGTTTTCGTTTAGGGAAAAAAAGGGTTTTTTAGAAAAAAAGGGGGTTGGTGGGGTCCCCCCCCAAAAAAAAGGGGTGAAAATAAAAGTTTAAAAATTCAACCATTTGCCTTTCGACCAAATTGGTTCGACCATTTGTCCAATCGACCAAATTTTTTCAACCAAATGTCTGGTAACCCCTGCTTGCTGCTCTTTTTCATCACTTAGCAAGCCCCGCCCATCTGGTGCCTTCCTTCTTCCCGCTCTTTTTCACCACTTAGCAAGCCACACCCACCTGGTGCCTTCCTGCTTGCCGCTCTGTTTCCCTACTTAAGGAGCCCTCCAGCTTCTTTTCCTTTGCAGATGGGGAGCAGGTGCAAGTGGATCTAGGTCACCTGGCCTAAGCCCCGCCCACCTGGTACCTTCCTGCCTGCTGCTCTTTTTCACCACTTAGCAAGCCCCGCCCACCTGGTGCCTTCCTTCACCATCACTGTCTTGTGGCCAATGCTGGATTTGACTTTTATGGACTTCATTCATTCACGGTGCGTCACTCTTTCTCAACTCTCATGCTGGACTTCCTTTGCATCTTGTACTCATGGTGACCCTGAATCATGCTGTTCCCATCTTCATCTTGTATCCTGGCTTGCAACATTATGTGTTACTACTAACTTCTGCAATTGTATTTGATCTCCACGCTTGCTTCCCCACTCTTTTTGACTGCTTACTCTCTTTTCTCTGCTCCTTTCCCTTCTCCTTTTTCCTATCTCCTCCCCGTACTTTCTTCTATGCACTTACTCTATCAGAATTGTCCCTGGACCTAATATGATAGCAACCTCGTCTGTTTCCTCCACCCTCCCATTACTGTTTTTTTCCTCCCCACCACCCCTCCAGCACTATCTGAAATGTCGTCAGGCCTAGTATGATAGTCGCTTGTTTTGTTCCTCCCCTCCCTTTCCTCACCCCTCTCCCTCACCTTTTGTTTTTCTCCGGCTCTACCAGAAATGTCGTCAGGCCTAGTACGGTAGTCGCCTGTCTGTTTCCATTTCCTTCCCACTCTCCCCCTCCCTTCCTTATCTATGTCTTAGCACTTGCACTATCTGAAATGTCGTCAGGCCGAGTACGATAGTTAATTTCACATCCTTACTGTTCATGGCCTGTAAGAATGTGGTTTCATTTTCCCTTGTTCCCTCCCTTGCCTTGAAGCGCTTTGAAACACATTGTGCATAGGCGCTATATGAATAAACGATCATAACGATCATAACTGAGGCTGCATGCATTTTCATATTACGTTTCAAATCAACGGTTCAAATGGGCCTCATCCACATTCTGCACCAATTGATGGCAGGGAAATACATTTCTCCGGTGGCCAAAGTGCAGGCAAACTTTCCAAGTCTTTTCAAGGGTATTGGAAAACTCAAAGGGTGAAAAATAACTCTACACATCGACCCAACGGTGAAGCCCGTAGCAGAGCACTTCAGAGGGATCCCGTTCAACATTCATCCTCAAGTTGAAAAGGAGCTATTGTTGTTATTGGAAGGGGACATCATAAAGTATGCAAGTGGATCCCCATCGTGGGTCTCGCCAGTCGCCCCAGTACCGAAGAAAAGTGCAGATGGCCAAATAGGGTTATTTGTTGACATGAGGGCACCAAACCAAGCGATTCTTCGAGAACACCACCAAGCACCCTGTATCACTGATATGATGCATCTCTGCAACTGCGCCACAATATTTTCACGCCTTGATCTAAACAAGGGATACAACCAGAGTGAGCTCAGTGAGGAGTCGCATTACCTAACAACCTTCACTACACACCTAGGACTCTTTAGATATAAATGCCTGAGTTTCAGGATCTCATAAGTGGCTGAAATATTTCAAGAAGAAATACGCAAACTAATTATGCATATACCACATTGCATCAACTATAGTGATGACATTCTGGTGTTTGGGCACTCACAAGAAACGCATGATGCCACACTGATGAAAGTGTGCGCAGCACTGAGTGACGCTAATCTTACACTGAACAAAGACAAATGTGACTTTAACAAAAGCACACTCAAATTCTTCAGACACATTTTCTTTCAAAAGGGAATCCAACCCGACCCCGACAAAACAAAATCGCTGACGTAAGCTCTGAGACCTGAAACTGTGGTGCAAGTACGATCCTTCCTGGGTCTGTTGAGTTATTCACCAGATACCTCCCAGATTTTGACATCACCAGCGTACCCCTACGAGCACTCACAAAACAGGATGCCAAATTCGAATGGGGGCCAGCGCAACAGGAACGTTTTGATACAATACGGAGGGACATGGCTACGGCCGTATGTATGTCCTACTTTGATCCCAATTTAAACACAGAGCTCACCATTGACTGGGGGCAATCCTAGCACAGCACTCTGGGAGTGAGCACACCAAAAGAAAGATAGTTTCCTATGCCAGTAGGAGTTTAACGGAAACAGAGCAGAGATATTTGCAGGCTCAGAAAGAGGCTCTAGCGGTCGTGTGGGCTTGCAAGCACTTTCATTTGTTCTTGTATGGCAAGTCATTCACGATAATCACGGATCACCAAGCCCTTGCAACGATCTAAGGAAAACCAATGGCACAAATGCTGCAGAGAATCGCAAGATGGGGACCCTGTCTCCAGGAATACAAATACTCAATACTACACAAACCCAGCAAGGACGAAAATCCAGCGGACTTCTTCTCTCAGCATCCACTCACTGGAGGTACACCCTCATGAGATAGAGTGGAGGGATACATCAATAACATAATTCCCCACGCAATGCCACCTGCCATTGCCATGACAGAACTTGCAAAACACAGTCGAAGATGCCACGCTAGCACTAGTGGCATCGTGTATCGGAAACCTAAGATGAAGATCAGGTGGAGAGGCACTCTGGAAAGTCCGGCGCTGGATGAGCGGCTGTTTAAAACACTGGTGAAGTCAAAAGAGGAACTGTCCTTATCACTGTCAACCCTACCGCTAAATGGAGACAGAATAATAATACCGGAAACTCTCCATCAGAAGGTCATAGAGATAGCACACAAAGGTCATCCTGGAATCGCCTCAACCAAATGGATGTTGCAAAGCAAGGTATGGTTCCCAGAAATTGACAGACTAATACAGAAAGTGCTGAAATCCTGTCACATTTGCCTGAGTTTACAAACCACAGTGTTCCCGTAAGCACTACGCATGTCAGAGCTCCCTGGTGGAGTGTGGGAGGAAGTGGCAATATATTTTTTTGGACCTCTAAGATCAGGGGAATATGTACTAGTGCACTAGACGAACATTCCCGCTACTCAGAAATAGAAATTGTGGCCTCCACATCAGCCACAGCACTGATACCGACACTTCATCGCATATTCTCAGCGCTCGGAGTGCCAAAAGTGGTCAAATCAGACAATGGCCCGCCATTCACCAGCAGGGATTTCCAAAATGTTGCAAACTACCTGGGATTGTGACACAAGAAAAATACACCCCTGTGGCCCCAGGCGAATGGAGTGGTAGAGCGCTTTATGGCCAACATCAAGAAGGCAGTCCTCATTGCAGCAATCACACACATGCCCATCAAACAAGCCCTCTTCCAACTCCTAAGAGATTACCGGAACACACTGCATGACTTCACAGGGACATGTCCGGCAGAACTCATGTTCGGACGTGCCGTCAGATAGAGAGTACCGCAGGATGATCAGGAAGTGGAGATAAGGGAAGAGATGGCAAAGACAAGGGAGACAGACAACAAAGCAAAGGAAAGAATGAAGGACTACGCTGATTGAAGGAGAAGGGGCACGAGCGGCAGAAACATAATTAGGGGAACAAGTGCTGGTACGACAAAACCAGGTTCACAAGGACATGCCACCATTCAATACACGGCCCATGAATGTATCCCACGTCAAGGGCTCCATAATCATGGCAGAAAGAGATGGATGGGTCGTAACGAGAAACAGTTCATTCTTCAGAAAAGCATGAGAGGACAACATTCAGACGAATGGCAATGGAGTGAAGAAGAAGAAGAAGAAGAAGAAGAAGAAGAAGAAGAAGAAGAAGAAGAAGAAGAAGAAGAAGAAGAAGAAGAAGAAGAAGAAGAAGAAGAAGAAGAAGAAGAAGAAGAAGAAGAAGAAGAAGAAGAAGAGGAAGAAAGACATAGGGGGTCAGGGTCCTTGGCAGATGAAGATGAGCCGGAAAGAGAGGAACATAGCAATATAGAGTAACATCTGAATGGGACAGCTGTGTCTCCTCGACAAGGAAGGCCCTGCCACATCATCTGAAAGCTTTTATGCTGGATTGAGGAAATGGGGTAGGACTATAAATATGTTGGGGGGAGATGTAGCATTGCGAGATATCACCAGATGCGCTGAAGCGTATAAAGGGTCATGTGACCCATTGTGATGTGCATGAGCATCACGCGCGAATAAAGTAGTTCCTGTTCAACATTCCTGGTGTCTGGATGTTTTATAAGTGTGTTGCCGATACTGCCCGCCCTGCGTGTCCTCCCAAACTAAACAAAGACATCACAGTGTACAGCTGTGCTGGTGTCTGTCCCTGAGCCTGGCTTTAGGAACTCCAGGACCTCCAGGTCTGCCAGCAACACCATCTGCTGAGCCGGAAGCACAGTCATGCACTTTGGAGGTGCTCTGTACCTCAGCTGGCCTCTCTGCACTGTTCCTCCTCCACCCTCCATTAGTCTGGACACGTCCCCCACGCAGCCACTATCCACCGGAAACATAAATCATTGTTTCCTGGGTGAAGCACCGGGAAAGTCTAGGCTAAATCCCTGTGACATCTCAAGATGGCAGCTAGACTTTGACTCACCTGTGGTGTGCAGCATTGTATGGCTATGCAGGCATCTGTTCTTGTGCCTGGACCTTTAGACCTGGCAGCAACACCATCTGCTGAGCTCAAAGTGCAGCTGGGTCATTGGATGTGCTATGTGCCTCTGAGAGCCTCTGATGACTGTTCCTCCTCTGCCCGCCTCTGTCTATATGGACACCCCTCACTGTCTGCTGCAAGCATAAATCATCTCTTCCAGGGCAAAGTTCCAGCAAAATCTGGGCTGAGTCTTTGCGCTGTCTGCAGCTGTCCGCAGATAGTAGCAGGTCTGTCTGAACCTTATTATGCTGTTGTGTCTCTCTCCTTCTTTTGCTGCCCTCTTCCATCAACAGCTGGCCACTTTTTAAACTCTTCTAGACATCAGTGTTTGTAAACACCCTCTCTCCTTCCCTGTGGAGTTTATTTTGTCCATAAAGATCTCGGCATTCCATTACTCACCATCGTATATGCAATTCTTCTACTCTTTTACCTAATTTATTGCTGCTTTTTTCTTCTATGCCATCTTAAAGATGGGGGCTACGATATTCTGTGCCCATGAGCATGGTACCACCCCAGAATGACTGATTGAATTAAAAAGCTTGAATAAAATCAGAAGCCACTAGTTGAGAAACCCTTAATAATGTCTGAGTGCATTCCATCAGGACCATCAGGACCATCAGGCTCACCAGCTTTTCTGGAAGGGAGATATCGCCTCCAAACTGAACAGGATTTCTTTAGCACTTAAGTTCTTAGTAGTTTCTAGAGCTGCATGATCAGCATCGAAAAAGAACCCCTGAAAATGAGAGATCCATTTATCTGGTGAGATTTGATCATCCATATTTTCTCCTGGAACCGCAAAGCCTCTGGCCACCAGCTTCCAGAACTGCTTTACAACATGCTCCGATTTTGTATTCTTTAATAGTCTTTTATTATATTTCTTTAGCTTAAGTAAGAGTCCTGGCTGAATGATCCTGTCCTTACTCGTGTTAAAAATTAGGCTCTTCATAGTCCTACACTCCCAATCATACCAGGGTGCATTGCTCTCTTGGTTGAAGTTTACACATTTTAGGTTATTGTTAACAGATTTATGTTTTAGATGGACATTTTCTATAAGTGTGTCCTAAAACAGTATCACGGATGGGCCTACTGGGTCTGCAGCTAAAATATAATCTGTGATTTTTGTAATGGTAGAAGAATGTGTAATCCCGTGAAATTCTTCCATGTCCAGTCTTTCTAGTACAATCACTGGGTGCTGAAGGTTCTAGTAAGGCGTTTATCAAATGTAGATATTGGACCTTCAGTGTTAATGGGAATTGGTTGCTTTCAGCCCGGATTAGCATTGCAAAGTAGGCTATTTGAGGAAACTAATAGCAACCAAATATGCAATAATCAATGATCAAGGAGATCCCTCCTCTTGTAAATGTGTTCCCCAGAGGTCGATCTTCAAGGCACCTGCCATCAAGCTCTATTAAGGCATGGTCCCTTAAGAGGAAATGCAGTGCACATACACGTTAATCTGATTTGGGTTTGAGCAGGATGCCTCTCGGAATCCCACATGATTCCTCCAAAAGTCTTCTCTCTACCCCTAGGTCAGGCGCTGCACATAATTTAGCATTGGGATCGCCCATTATAATAATATGCTCTCCAGCATCCAGGGTTATTAGATGTTCAAACATTTCGACAACTCTCTATTGATGACGGGAATGAATGTCAAATTCTCAAACAAAGCTTAGCCATTCTGCAGCTAGCATGTTATCACGCAATCCTACCATATTTCATTAAATTCAAATCAGGCTGAGGTGGTTGAACTGTGCCCTGCCAGGGGCTACAGCTAACTTGGAGAAACACAGTTAAGGTTGGGATCACAAACTTGCCTAGTCAGAGTCATATTGTTTACGCCGGATTGTAAAAGTGATTCAAGGAGTGCAGGGGTTAGATCAAGTTCATATTTTCTTTGTCTCTTGGGCTGGTCAATATTCTCCCATTCTGCCTCTTTGTCATGGTGTCCCCAAGGATTTTTCCTAGGCCCTCTATTGTACTGTCTGTGCACTGGCCTCTCTTGCTTCAATTATTTCTTCCTTTGGTTTTTCATATATTCTTTACACTGATGACTTTCAGATTCTTTTATCTTTTCTTCTTTCTCTGACTATATTCATTCTTCCCTCTCTGCCTGTCTTCCTTCTATCCGATATTGGATGTCTTCCACTATTTACACATTAATCCATCTAAGATTGAGATCCTCCTCTTCCCCGCTTCTACTATTCCTCCTCCTCTTCCCCCTCCCCTAATTTCTTTTTCTCCTGCTTCTCTTCCCATCTCTACTTCTGCCCACAACCTTGGTGCCATTTGCGCTTTTAATTCCCACATCTCTTTCATCTCTCGGACTTGCCGTTTTCAACCTTTCAACATCTGCAAGGCCCGTTGGTTTCTAACTTTTTATGCCTCTAAGCCTCTCATCTCTCCCTTAGTCTTTTCATGACTGTTCTAATGTTCTACTCTTCTTCTTGGTCTCCCTGCCTATCAGATTTTCCCCTTCAGTCTAGCTATTACTCTTCAATGTGTATCCTGTGTACCTTTACCCTTCATGACACCATCTCTTCCCTCTTACATTCACTTGAGTGGCTATCCTATGAAGCTTGCCTTCTCTTTATTTATTTTGTATTGTTTTCAAATGCCTTCATGGCTTAGCATCTCTTTTGTCTTCTCTTGTTTCATTCTATACCCCACTTTGCCCTCTCTGCTCTCAATCTCTTTTTCTCCTAAATGTTCCTCGCCCTCCTTGTGCCTCGTCTTGTTTTCATTCTTTTTCCTTACTTGCTCCTAAGAACTTTAATGCTCTCTCTTTTTCCCTGCAATCTCTTTTGTGCAGTAGGGACCCCAACCGGCCCATAGGACGGAGGGTTTTCAAACAGCACTTTAAGATGAGTAGCAGCACCCTTGAGATGGATGGGGATGCAGATTAATACTCTTGCACCAAATCAATAATGACAACTCAATAGTTTGGCAAAGGGAGTCTGTTTAATGACAAGTACAAAGAACGCAGAGTTCAGGAATATCAGTAATCGCTCTATCTTCCTTCTCGCTTCAACTCCAATTAATTTCAGAAAAAACATAACATTTATACCAAAAACTCATCATCACTGACGTCTAATTCTTAAAACTTAGCATGCAACTTGATTGGTTCTAGGAAGGTAACTTTAATATAGGTACTATATCTGTATGTGGAAATGGGGTGACGGGATTAGATAGACAATGTCAGGTGGGGCAACTAAGCCCTTCCTTCAAAATGGCTACATTAAACGTCAGTAAAAGTACAACATCTCATTGGTTCTACTAACTATAGGACCCTAGATTAAATGGTCCATTATGATCAGGTTGGCATCAACCCCACTGACACTTTTCCACTTGTGCTTAGCAGCATGCAGAATAGCCGGCCAGGTGCAGGGAGTTTGTCTCCACCCCAGCCTCCCTCCAATTATAGGTACAATCATTTATCACTTCAGTGGTCATGTGTCAATTATTTCTCTGTGGTTGGCCTCAAGTCTGCGTCTTGGTCTGGGAAAGTTAAGGGCTCTGGGCATGGCAAAGGTCCATGCATAGGTGGGAAAGTTTCATCCCTTTCTGTTTGTCTGGTCATGAAATTCCAACACCATGAAATCGGCCTTTTCTTCATGCAATTTCGTACATTTTATTTAATTCTGTGAGTCATCTGGCGAGTCGTCTTCCATCTGTTGCTTATCTTGACCTTTCTGAACAGGATACTCTGTTCTTCTTCTCCTTAATTGTATCCACCGTTGGCCTATTTCAGACGACACGAGCTTCTCTCTGTCTTTAATTCTCGATTTGTTTGCAGCGAAACTCTCTTCTCGAGACCTTTTGTAACCTTTGGTTGATTCTGCTCTTGTGTGTAGTGGAAATATACTTATATAAAGTGCTTTCTTGAGGTAGCTATATGTACACGTGGTGCTTGCCACAATCTATTTTACTACTAAGCATAAGCAACCCTCACAATTTCTGTGCTTCTTGCGGTTACTTTGCATATGTACACTAACTGAATATCTTCATTTTGCATATGGCACAAGTTTCTGGCAGCCTGACATCAATTGTTTCACTTTAGGCTTAGGATGTCACTTGTCCATGGTGTTTTGTCTTGTTTGTCTTCATTGTCAGGTTGTTATATCTTCTGTATATGAGTCAGTCTGGGTTCGTCATTCTGTCTCACTTGTCGATATGGTTTTCTCAATGGGGATCTTACTGTCCAGGTTTTCTTAGGTGTCAGTACTTCAATAGGTGCAGTTATTCTGATAGGGCTGGACATAACCCGACTGCGGCTCTCTGCTGGTTTATTTGCTCATTATATGTCCCATATTTCAGCGTGAATGTTCCTGGTACTTCAAAATGGGTGGTAGGAGTGCACATCGTGCTTGGCACATCCTCTTAACTCCCCCCTCTCGGCGATTCATTGACCACTTTCACTTCTTCCTTTGTATACACTTTTATTTCATCTTCTGGATCCAGGCATAGAGGTCTGAAGAAATGTCTCTTTGGGGTCTACATTTTTATGACTCCCTTCAAGCTTCCTGCTGTTCTTACGTGCTCATGTTTGTTCAATGTCATTAGTTGACATTGTCCACTTGGACTGCAATAGACCTACCCTCCCACATAATTTCTGTGTTTCCTTGGATACCGGAACTTTGTTCCTTCTGGTGCATAAATGCTGGTTTTCACAAAGTCTCTTATTTCTTCATCAGTCAGGTCCTTGGGTTTGCATCCTGGCTCGACATCAATCATGATCTTTATCCCTATGGCCTTTTTTGGAGTTTTCTGGCACTGAGTTATTAATATCTTGATAACACAGAATCCGAGCAATATCATCATCCGCAGAGCTCCTAGGAATTTGAATGCGTCTGCCATGCATTGTGGAATTCATGAAAATAGTGATCCAAACCCGCTGTCATCGTCAACTTCATCTGTCATCTGATTCTGTAGTTTTGTCAGCATACCAATGGCTTATGTTAAGTCTCCTTTTTCTTCATCGTGAGATGGTATACATGTGCAACATGATTCTCCAATTTGTGCACAAACACCTCCATCCATAGCTGTGATCATGTCAAGGACATATCTATTTGGAGAGTCATTAGTCAAATCGCCCTTAACTCTTCCTTGATTGCATTGAATCCTTTTATGGTTGTGTTGATGGTCTGCAGTAACTCCCATCTGGTTATCTGCAACCATTTAGTAGTTGCTCCAACCTGAACTCTTGGCATCAGAATTGTCGTGAACACTGATGAGGTTAGGCTGAACAACCTGTGTTCATATGGGATCGCATGAAAGGCTTCTTCTGATTTAGCAGAAAAGTAATTCTCTCTCTCCATTCGGCTCATCAGCTCCACAGATCTCTTCTTTCTCAGGTGAGCATCTGCTTTTGGAAAACAGTCAATATTCAAATCACTTTTTGGAATCACCAACGCTGGAACATGGACATTCACCAATGTGCATATACCTCCCAATTCTTCGGCAATCTGATATATGCTTTGGATCCACATGCCCAATAATGATCCATGATCACTGCAGTACCATGTACCATTCCTAGCGCATCAAAGACTCAACCACAATTCTGAATCTCTCCCATTTTTCTTGTACCATTATTTCTGAAGCTGAATTTTAGGCTCTCCAATGGTACTATCTGCAAGGGTCCTATTCTGTCTTCGACCCATGTCAATAGTTTAGTAAGCTTTGGCCATAATGGCTTGCATGCATTCTGTACTATGTCAATAGTACCCTGGTAACACCCAATCACTACCCATGCTCTGCAGATCACTAATCCTTTCTCCCATCCGTCTGGCGGGAGTACTGTTCCCCAAATTTGCATTTGGCCTCTGTTCTTCCAACTCCAACATTCTTCTGGAGTTTTCCCTTGAACGTTCAGTCTTTGGTTTGCCTCTCTTCTGATCTCTGATCCTTTACCTCCAGGCTTCTCATATCTGATCACAATGTTCTTTGTTTTTCCATTGTTTCTTGTCTTTATGTCCTGGACATAATCGTCTTCATTTGGATCCGTTGCTTCAGTTGCCCATTGAGTGAAGCATCACTTCCCATGAACTGGCCTCTGGTCTTGCACATTGCTATATGTGACAAACAGTGTGCTGTCTGTACATCTATTTCGACAGCTACGAAGATCTTTGACTTCCCAATGCTGTAAGGTAGGAGTGCACAAACAAAGCATTCCTCCTCGGAATTTCGTCATCCAACTTCTTTCATATGTTGGTACCAGATGTTATTTCCCAAGTGTGCAGTGCTGTCCAGGTAGTCGTTTAGTACGTTGTTGTCTTCTTGTGTGCTTCTTCTGATTCTTAAGGTTTTCCTGTAGTTTGCTATAATCACATCCTTAACTGCATCCATATAGCTTCTTCTTGCTGGAGGATTCTCAGCTATCTCCATCTGAGTTCCTTGCATAGTAGAAAGCACTGTTAGCCCTTCCTTATCTCTTTGCATTTTCCTGGCTTTGACTATAAACAGACAAATTGATTCGGCTATCATCTCTGCACGTGATAGTTTTGCAGGACTTGTACTTGTTATTTTCATTGGATCAGGCGTGCTTGTCAATGCTGTCTCTGTTTGTTTATTCTCCAACTCCTTTTGTCTCTTGAAAAGTTCAGTTTTCTCCATTTGTCCTTTGGCTTCTCTTGGTGTGGAACTTCTCATCGTTGGTTGTCCAAACTTCTTCCATTCTTTGGACTGTGCTTCTGTAGTTATTGACACTAGACCAGGTGTATATACACTCATCGTTTGTGTGTGTGTGTTTTTCATTAACCACCTCTCATGCTTGATCCGACGACCCTGTCTCCGGCGGTTCAATTTGTTTGTTACCACAAGTGTGTGTATTATTGCTCATCACATCCATTTCAAGTTCACTCATTCCTTTATCAGGCCTTCTAGGCACTGGAATTACTATGGAAGGTCTGGGTACCTTCGTGGGTTTCATGCTTACATCATTAGGTGGGTACACTGGAATAGGAACGCTTTGTGCACCAATAAAAAATGTAGTTCGAATCGTTAGTGACAATAAAACAATAATAGACACTATGCATAGGTAAATGATTCCTTTGTAAGTTAATTTGCAACACTTATTTCCGGGCCAATACGAGCGTCTCTCCTCCTGAGGGAGGACAAGATTACTATTTTGGTTGCCCATCTCGATCATCTAAGGACATAAGACTAACTCTTTAATACATTCTAGGTAATGTCGTTATGTCCGGGTTCTGCTGTTTCTGCTTGTAGGTTGCAGTTACTGGAACGAATAATATATTGCCTCTTGTCTCTGGAAACAGTTCTCTTTTCCGTATATGAAAATGTCAGGTAAGGTAATAAGTTCAGCAAGTCTCTTAGTTTGCGTGTTGAAAATAAACAAGCTCCCAGTCAATGCCTCTTATCTGTTTCACTCCAGAAGACATGTGGTTTCGTTGTCAGCATGAGCAGGAGTGAAGTTCTCTGGCAACACTTTCTCGATCTGTCCCTTGGCGGAAAGTTTACACTCTTCTGTGATTTGGATGAGCTTGAAGAGCAACCTGAATTATGATTCCGTTCAGGATTATACTCAAACGTTCTGTGTTTATTGGATCACGAAGAAATGTCAAGACATCGGTGTGTCGCTCGACAAGATCTGGACAGTTTTAATTAAGTGAAAGAATAGCACGCTGACAAGCCTATTTGCTGCGTCTTCTGCTAGGGACATTTGTCTTGTCCTCGTCGTACTCCGGAAGCAAAAGGCACTGCTCGGCAATCACGATGAGCAGCCTCTTTATTGTCTTTTCGTTTTCAGGCTCTTGAAGAAATTCTGTAATGTTCGTGAGCCTTTCCACCAGCGATGGGTATGACCTCAGTACTAACTCAAAACAGATCAAAATGTCCTTAGTGATGTCACTACTATGTGACACCATAAGTGAGTACAAATAAGGTTTCTGTGTTGAAGAAGTCAGTATGCTGTATTTTCTTTCAATTTGTGTGCCTGAGATCAAAACTTGGCATATCTTTTCTTATCAAGGCTTCAGTATGCCTCAGTCCAAAGTTCAAAGTCAACAGACTATGTTGTGGTTTATAATTGTAATTCTCTTCTTCACCCTGCAACTAAGATGCACAGAGTATCTGTGTTTATGTCCTTCTCCCCTTATTTTCCTCAGAGGAAATGTCCAAAATTAAGCCACAACTTTGCACAAAAGTTCTTTGCCTTTGCTTTGCTGGTCATGCGTCCTTTTTCCTCGTCATGGATCTCGTCTGCACGTGCTGTGGTTCTTCCCCGTTTGTCATGATGCCCGCTCCCGGGGAGCTGGTTCAAGCCCTGCGTCCCCGAAAGCAGACATCCAGTCCCCAAGGAAGGACCCAGCAACCCCATATAGGGGCCCTTTGGACAGTGCCCTGGCGCCTATGGCGCCAGGCTCATAAAAGACATCAGTCCTGGCGCCATAGGTGCCAGGCTCATTATGGAAGTGCTTGGGTGCACTTACCTGATGCAGACCATGCTGCAGGATCCCGGCCTCCTTGAGGGCTGAAAGGAACTACTTTACCTGTGGGACTAATTTACCATCCGGGCGTGGTCGGGGAAGGATACATACCTGATTGGAGGAAGGATACATACCTGGAACTTCTTCCAAGGCTATTTAAACCCCACCCGAACAGCCAGACGTGCTTTGCGTTGTTCTGCATCTAGCAGCTGGACGCTCACCGTGTCTGCTCCTGCATCCTGACTTCTACCACGCCTGCCAGCATCCTGGATCACCTGCAAAGGAAGAAAAGAAGAGAACAGAAGAAGGAAAAGTCCTTACCTGCTAAATCCGCATCCCAGAGACATCTGGCCGACAATCCTGAAAAGGAAGACTTTTATTTAAAAGCTCATTGCGTCGATCGCTGCAGCGCCGCATTCCACTCACCTTTACAGTGCGCCTCCATGTTCAGCAGCGATCATCCGGATTCGCAGTCACGCCCCAGCGCCTAGGGAGAAAAAGACCAGAACAAAAGGTGAGAGAGAGAAGGGAATAAGGAAAGCTAAATCTCCATGTTAAGACTTACCTGTTGATTCATTCCCTCTTCATTTCGGGCCCGCGCCGCATCCTGGCATTTCCGGACCCCGGCCCCTAAGGGGAAAAAGAGACATCAGCGTTAATGAGCGAATGAAAAGACATTACCAAAAAACGCTCATTAAAAACTTACCTGATTTCTACAAGGATTTCACCTCTCATCTTGGGTCGGTGCCTGTTCCCGGGAATTCCGTACCCCGGCCCCTATGGGGAAAAAGACACTAGCATTAGTACATTAATGCATGGACACAAGGGGAACCTCTTATCAAAAAACTTACCTGGAAGCCAAGCAAGTTTGGTTCTCACCAATCTGAAAATCCAGTGAAGTAACTGGATACCAACGCGCCCCTGCATCAGAAGCAGGATGGAGAGCTCGTCCTTCCAGACCCTAAGGTGAGACGCTACGAGGAATCACAGAAGGGTTTCGAGGAGGGTGAGAGGGGAAAGTGGGAGGCTGATTGCATTACCCCACAGACAGTTAATCCCCTATTTTCGCCTACAGAAGGATACTTCTGCGAGCCAGACAATCCAGATTTGGGGGGCCCGGTCCAGTCTGTCTTCCGAACCCTGCGCATCACCTTAGAAGAGGTCACAGCAGCGCGAACCAGGCCAGCGCCTCCGTGGGAGTCAGGTGAGTGTTACACCGTTGTCTGTAGTCTCTACCCATTGCGATGAGGGCAGAGGGTCTTCTCCAATGTATGGCTTGACGTCACCCAAAAAGATCCAGGCTCTTCTTCCCTGTAACTTGACTGCAGAGTGAGTGACGTCCTCCACTCAGAAGGGATGTTGAACCATGGCATGTCCCACTTTTTTCTCGTGTGGTTTCTCACCAGGACTGTGTCCCCAGGGAACAATTGTGGTACACGTAAACCCTGAACTTGGTCTGTTGTAGTATCTCCTTCTGTGTTCCTGTCTGCCCTGTACCCTTTTTGTCGTTGCTGCAGCTGTCCTGAAATTACAGTAAGACAAGATGTCATGCAATTCAAGTAATTTTGTATTTCTGATCCTAACACTTCCCCTGTTGGCTAAGCATCACATCTAGCTCTATCTTGGGTTGAAAGTGGTGTATGCATCCTTCTGCCTGTCACTATTACATGCGGCGTGAGATGGTGATCAGAACTAAACTGGTTTCTGAGCGCATACAGTGCGAGTGGCAGGCAGTGTAGCCATCCCTTCTTTAGAGCAAGCTTCAACTTGGCTATACTTTCCTTTAACAAGCCATTGAGCATCTCGCATATCCCATTTCCTTGAGGATGATACGTCGAAGAAAACTTGTGCTTTATACCAAGCAACAAGCTGATCTGTTTAAATACTTCATTAACAAGGTGAGGTCCATTGCCTGACCTCATGACCTCACATATTCCCCATCTGGGAAATACCTCCCTTACCAGAAATGTGGCTGCACAGGTAGAGTCTGGGTGTGTACATGGATCTGCTTCTATCCATCTAGAGAATGGACACACCACAACAATTAGGTACCTGCACCCGTTACATACTTGAATCATATGGACATAATCGACATGCAAGTGCTGAAAAGGTCCTTTGGGCCTTGAGATGACTCCTCTAATTACTCATAGTGTATGCCCAGCCATGAACTGTTGGCAGATTATACAGTTCACATAAATAAATGCAACATGCTCTGCCAAGTTTGTTATAAACCAGTCTTATGCAATTGTTGCTGCTAGATTCGGTTTTGTCATGTGCGCTGGATAGTGTAACTGTTCCAGTGCTATTTTCAATAAGGCTATAGGCATCACCGGTTTACCAGTGCTGTCTTGTTGCCACAAGCTCCCAGAGGGGTTTAAAGAACAACCTCACCGCTTCCAAAGGTTTTTCTCTTCCTGTGGTGCCTCCCCTTGGAGTTCCGTTAACTGGGTTTTCTAAATATTACTGTAACCTTCAGGTTCACTTCGTGTAACAATCATTCTCTCATGCACATCAGTTATTTCCACATTCATTATTATTACGTCTTTGGTCGACACACGCTTGGCTTCCGTGTCTGCTGCTTGATTTCCTCATGAGATAAAATCTGTCCCTTTCGTGTGGGCGGTGCATGTCAAGACCGCTATGCCCACTGGTAGTTGTAGTGCCCTAATCAGCCTGTCAAATAAGGCTGCGTGCTGCACTGGCTTGCCATCCGCTCAGAGGTAGCCCCTCCTTTTCCAGCGCGCTAGGCCTGCGTGCACTGTTGATGTCACATAGGCGGAGTCTGGGAATCTCATCATAAAATTTTTCATAGTTCATGCAGTCATGGATTGGCTCTCCTTCAATGACTGGCTCTGCAATAAACATAGCCGGGTTCACTATACTGGTAAATTGAATTTAGAAGTGTACCCAAGCTCCTATGTGAAAGTTGCATCTGGAAGTGTGCCCAATAACCTTGCTGTGAATTTAGTAGTGTTCCCAATAACCCCTCAGTGAAATTTAGAAGTGTACCCAATAGCCTCTGTGAGAGTTGCATTCAGAGGTGTGCCCAATAGCCTCGCTGTGTAAGCTGCATTTAGAAGTGTGCCCAATATCCTCTGTGAAAGCTGCATTTAGAAATGTCCCCAATAGCCACGCTGTGAAAATTGCATTTAGAAGTGTTCCCAATAGCATCTCTGAAAATTGATTATAGAAGTGTATCCAAAAGACACTCTGGAAAGCTGCATTTAGAAGTGCGCCCAATATCCTCTGTGAAAGCTGCATTTAGAAGTGTTCCCAATACCATCTCTGAAAATTGATTATAGAAGCGTATCCAATAGACACTCTGGAAAACTGCATATAGAAGTGTGCCCAGTAGACGCTCTGTGAAAATTGCTTTTAGAAGTGTACCCAATAGCCCTCTGCCCAATAGCCTCTCTGGTAAATTAAATTTAGAAGTGTGCCCAATAGCCTCTCTGTGGAAAATTGTATTTAGAGGTTCGCCCAGTACCCTTTCTGGGAAAATTGAACTTAGAGGTTTGCCCAGTACCCTCTCTGGGAAAATTATATTTAGAAGTGTGCTCGTTGAAAGAGCACAACCATCATATCACACCACCATGCTTACTCTCTCCATTACATCACCACTCAACTAGAACACAGAGATACTATGACACCATTCGGTATAACTGTTCTCATACCACCATTCCGCCGCTTACTCCACATCATTCTATGTAAACACTGCTGGTTTCACACCCCCAGCCAGGCGTTTTCCTCAGGCCTAACGCAGCCACATCCGTTCCGGATAAATCCCGCCAGAACGAACACATTCTCCTGATCCCTCAACCACCACACCTACCACTAAGAAGCAGCTATTACACGAGTACCGCACGAGCTGCACACATACCCGGTGCTCACACGCACCTTTTGACTCTCCCTACTCTCTCTACTGATATGAACTTCGGTTCCCAAGGGTGTTCAACCTACCAGCGCCTTCAGACCATACCAATGGTATATAAGGCGCTATATAAGTGCAAAATAACATAACATAACATCTTACATCGAATTATCTTCATCGATGGATTTGATATGATCACTTCATAAGCAGAAGCTCTCTGAGATGTCAATGTGCCCTTTGGTTTCTCTAGAATGGCAAATAGTGCGTGCTCGATGAACAATGGCATTGAGCATCCCATCACAATGATTGTAGCCTTCTCTATGATGAACGCTGTGGCAGCTAAACCTTTTTCGCACGGGAAGTGACCTCTCATCACTGGATCCAAATTCCCACTGTAGTATGCCAGGGGCTTGCACCCCAACGTGGTTCTCTGTGTGAGTACTGCCGTCATGACACTGCCATTCGTGTGTGAAAACAAGTAGAATTCCTCTGCATAATTGGGAATCCCTAAAACTGGTGCTGTGCAAATGGCCTTTTTTAGCTGGACAAACCCTTCTTCCATGGTTTCAGTCCATTAAATTTTTTCTTTCATCCCCTGTGCTTTCTTTAGGGCTTGTTACAAGAGCTTGGTATAAGAGCTGTAGTCAAAGACCCATGCCAGACATAATTGCATAATCCTAGAAAAATCTGCATTTGTTTTATCATGTGTGGCTTGGCTGTGTTTAATATGGCTTCAGCCCTTTCAGCGGTAACCCTTTTTCCCTCATGTGAGATCAGCTGGCCTATGTACAGCACTTCTTGTTGACAATATTGTAACTTCTCTTTGTCAACTTTATATCCTTTCTCAGCCAATACAGTCAATAGCTGAATAGAATTGTGTCTGCACGTTTCCTCTGTTGTGCAGACTTTGTGAGTCTTTGTGCAATGGGATTAAGAAAATTTGTTTTTCAAGTCAATCACTGTGAAATATTTCGCCTCAAAGGGTATATTACATAGAATTGGGGACGGTTTAGGGACTAGAGGGAACTCGTCGTCTACAATATAATTTATCGGGCGAAGATCTTGGATTAGACACCAAGAACCTTCCTTTGGTTTTTTAATCGGATAAACCACAGTGTTGCATGACGACTCTGACGTCACTAACATGCCCTGCTCCATCATAGCAGAAATCGTTTTAAAAATCCCTTCATCTGCTTCCCTAGACATGGGATATTGTCGTGCTTGTGGTAAAATTGCTCCTGGTTTCAATTTAATCATTACTTCTCCCACTCCTTTCAACAAGCCTACGTCATAACGGCCTGTAGTCTACACTGAGACAGACACATTTGCCATGTCGTCATCAAAATATTCAGGATGTTTTTGTGCCAGCATAATTTTCTGGGGTACTTCGGTTTTGATAATTTTCGCCCAATAAATGAGATTAACTTCAACTGTTGTTTCATCTACACCTGTTTGCTCTTCAAACAGATCATCATCAGTGACATCAGTCAGTCTGTATCCTTCCTTAATGGCGATTACTGTACACCTATGTCTGCCTTCGTCATCACAACCATCGATCAATGCCATTCTTCCTCGCACTATGGCTGTGTGTATTGCCAAGGGAAACACTTATCCCTTTTCCTCATGCATTGGTATTGTTGGCCTAAATAAAAACTCATCTGGGGTTCTCAGTGGTTTGTCTGCAATGCCTGGTAGCCATGACATTAATATACACACCCTCCATACACAAATATTTCTGATTCCAATGGAACAGCTCTCATAGCCGTTTGTCCTGCGTATGCTCTAATCATTTTGCATACGTTCAAATAATGCATTCCTGGAGTTGAACATACTATGCCCTTCTCCGTGAACGAGATTGTCATGTTTAACTTCGTTGTTAGGTCTCGTCTCAATATATTTACTGGGGTTTGCCTTGAATACAGCAGCAGCACATTCATGTCACATACTCCTATGGAAACTGGAAGTTCTTTTGTAAATGAAACATGACTTGTTGCTCCTGTGAAGCCCTGAGTATTTATGGCATCGCCGGATAAAGAAAACTTGCCTTCACATATACACGAGCGTGTTGCACCTGTGTCAACTAAGAAAGAATACTCCTTATCCCCCATACAGACATATACCCTTGGTTCCTCATGAGGGTTTCGGATCACTGATAGGATAGAACACATCAGATTTCCCAGTGAGCTGTCCTAGTCCATATATAACTTTGTCCCATGTTGAGTGAATGGACTTCCTCCATCATCAGTGTTATTTCTCATTCCACATTTCAGTGCCTGTCCTGTACTTGTTGTCTGTAAAAGTTGCATTGGTGACTGTTGAGACTGTCCTTGCAGAAAATGTGTCATATTCTTAGGTTGCAAGCTTTGTTGTGCTCCCGGCGCTTGCTGTTGCACCGTGTGATTTTGTGCAACTCCATTTCCACCCTGCTGTAAAAACACAGGTGGATTCACCATCCCTATACTTGTTCCTTGGTCTTTTTGCACCATGCCTTGACTTCTGCATGTGCATGCTAGATGCCCTGTCATCCCACACGTCCAATATATTGGCGGTGGTCTGATAATTTGCCCATTTGACATATCCTGATTGCAATTTTGCATGTTTTGAAAGCCTCCCTGATTACCTTGAAACCCTCCCGGATTACTCTGGAAACCTCTTCCTCGAAAGCCTCTCCCACTGGGGTAAAACCTATTATTGCCTTGATCAACCTGCGTTTGATTATTGACCTGCTGTATGTTTGCCCCTTCAATGGCATATTTTGACAATTTCTTCTGCACTGATTTTGCCTCTTCAGCCTTTCGTGCAGCCTCTTTTTTGTGATTTTTCTCTTGCAGAAGCCTGCAATAGTGAGCTATGGTCAACTGTATTTCAGACCATGGTTTGGCCTCAATTCCTTCCAATTTCTTGGGCTGCTTCTGCACCTGATCTGGCAGCCCTTGGCATAATATATGGTAAAACACAGGTATGGACTTCCCCCAAGATTTGCGAGTTTCCAACACCCATGCGTCTTGGAAATTCTGGATGTAAAGCAAAGGATCCTCTGACTCCTTCATTTTATGTGTCATTACAGCTCCTATGTCAGAAGTACCTGGGTATAGCCATCATAATGCTTTCCATACCACAGCTTTGCAATTGTTAAACAGAGTTCCATCATTCACAGTATTAACTGTAGTTGCACAAGGGTAACCTGCGTGTGTCCACACATCGTCAGCTCTATCACCAAGTATGGCTATTAAAAGACCCTTAATATCCCCGATAGCTAACATGTGCCCTCCCGTCATTTTTTCTCACTCACGTATCCATTTCCGGCTCCCGATGTCAATGTTGGAAGCTTATTGTTCAGAATTTCTCGATCCATATGTGGCCAGGGTGTATACTGTGGCCTCGTTCCTCCTTTTTTGAGTAACAGGAATTGTAACACATGGCACTCTTTTTCCTCCCTCATCATTTTTCTATCCACTGCAGGGGTAATATTCCCACATCACTGTCTACCTGGCAATGTCCTTAGTCTGCACATATGGAGGTGGAGACACCCGCCTCTGACCATAAGATACTCCTTCATGTCGGTCTGATTGTGTGGCTAACTCTGATGCCTTAGGTGCAGACTCGCTAGAATCTGACCATCATATTCCCTTTCCTCCAGAGAAGCATTTTTCACTTTTTCTCTCATCTTCTCTTTCCCCACATTCCTCTCTTTCTGTGTCTGATATTGTCTGTGCCCAACTCCTCTCATCTTCCTGTTTAGAGTCAACCTATCTAGGGACAGCTCTCTATTTCTGCTACTTCGGGAGGCGTCCTCAGTGTCATACAACTGAGTGCTCTCAAGACGCTCATCCTCTCCTTTCCCTCGGGATACTTGTTCTAGCCCCATTTCATCATATATTCTATCGATCGTCTCTCCGATGCTCCTGGTGTTGAAGTCATCTTCCATATTTGCCCTAGACGTACCTGGTACTAAATTGTACTCAGGAAAGAATTCTTCTATGTCTTCCTAGTCTACTACTGGATCAGGTTTTTTAACCTCCCTTTCTAGATATTCAAGATCCTGTGCTCTCTGTCTTCGCTTGCGTTCTATGTTGTCAACGAACTCTCTGCGCTTCCTTGCTTCCTCTCTAACCCTATCTTCTTCCTGTTTCCTTGCATCTCTTTGTTCATTTGCCCTTTGTATTTCCTCATTCCTTTGTCTTTTTATTCTCTTCTCCCGTATCTTTGTTCTTCTTCGTCAATTCTCCTTTGTTCCTGTCTGTCCTGATCATTAGGTATTCTTTGCTTGATCGCGTTTTCTTTCTTGCTCCTCACGAGATAACTGCTCTCGTTTTTGCCTATCTTTTTTCTTAGTTCCCTCATCTCTCAATCGTTTTTCCTTTTCCTTCTCTTTCCTTTTTGAATAGTCTGACTCTCCCTTTTGTCTCATATCCTCAATGCCTTTACCATCGATTTTCAAAACAAATCTGACCTCCCATCCATTTGTTCTGTGTGAATGCCATCTCATCAGTTGTATCCTCATCTCCTTTCCATCTCTTTCCCTCTCTACTCGTATCTAGAGATGTACTTGCTTGTGCTTGATCTCCTTTTTCTTTCTCGTGCCTCTCCTTGTCCCTTGGGACTCTGGAGGTAATATCTCTGTCTCTATCTTTCTCTGGGCTTTCGTCACTACTTTGCATAGGTGACTCATATGCCAGGTTGCTATATCTTGTAGCTGCTTTAGATAGCGATCCACCTTGGGGCCATGGCATAAACATTTTATTGGTGGTTCCTTTAACCCATTCTGCACTGTACCTCTTCAGTTTAGGTGCATGTTTTGGCAACTGTTTGCACAAGTGTACTAACGGTGTAATGTCTTCCATGCTTAAATCTGTTTATCTTCTCCTCATATAACACTTTGTTATACTTTACGTTTTTTAAACAAAATCAACAATATGAGCGAGCACCAATCGTCGCAAGCTCCAATCCCGTTTTTCACAAAAGATCTTACTTTTACTTTTTCAAACAACAACCATCAGTTCATGCCACACAACATTTTGTCTATTCAATCACACAATTGTCATGCTATTTCCCCCAAAAATGTTCTTACCTTATGCCGTCAGAAAATAAAAATGTAAGACAGACGCGACAGACTAGACAGACTCCGCCGGCCCCTTAAATTTCATGCCATCTGCTTCTTCAGATGCATTTTTGCCCCCATTATTATTCCGACATGGAATGTAAACCCATTTCTTTCATATTGCCTTTTTAATCGATTCTGGTCTCCTATATTGTCCTATTCATTCAGGACTTTAAATGCAGGCTTCTTCTAGTGCTATATTAAAACCGGGTATCCTCCTGGTATCTCTCTCTATTGCTCGGCCACCCTCGAGTTAATATTTTCCTCTTATATATATATTATACTCTCACTCCGGCTTTATTTTAATCCCTCCTCCCTCTGTTACCTTCCCTTTACTTGTTCTAAGGCATGCAACTTTTTGCCAAAGCATTTAGTTTTTCATTCACCATTCGCATTTTTTATCCTCTCTGGACGCTCGGAATCACTGCCTTCGTTACCGCCTCTCCTTGCCGTTCGTCCGATTAGCTGCTCGTAGAAGTGGGAAGGGGTTTACGGGGGATATCAAAGGTTCCTTCAGACCTAACCTGCAGGGTTTTTACTCAGACTAACCACTATCTACAGGGAGCCTCTCTTTCTACTCAGCCAGATGGCAAAGGACTCGTGATATTGCTGAGGACCCGGAGTTACTTATGTCGACAGCCAATGGGTGTCTTATCTAATTGATTCTAATCGAACCACCAATCTCTGCTACCAAGTGTGCAGCAGGGACCTCAGCCGGCCCATAGGACTGGGGGTTTCCAAACAGCACTTTAAGATGAGTAGCAGCACCCTTGAGATGGATGGGGATGCAGATTAATACTCTTGCACCAAATCAATAATGACCACTCAATAGTTTGGCAAAGGGAGTCCATTTAATGACAAGTACAAAAAACGGGGAGTTCATGAATATCAGCAATCACTCGATCTTCCTTCTAGCTTAAAATCCAAAGAATTTTAGAAAAAACATAACATTTATACCAAAAATTAGTCATCCCTGACGTGTAACTCTTAAAACTTAGTATGCAACTTGATTGGTTCTAGGAAGGTAACTTTAATATAGGTACTACATCTGTATATGGTAATGGGGTGAGGGGATCGGATAGGCAATGTCAGGTGGGGTAACTAAGCCTTCCTTTAAAATGGCTACTATAAACATCACTAAAAGTATGACGTCTCATTGGTTCTACTAACTATAGGACTCTAGAATACATGGTCCACTATGATTGGGTTGGCATCAACACCACTCACACTTTTCTACTTGCGCTTAGCAGGGTGCAGAATTGCCGGCCAGGTGCAAGGAGTTCGTCTGCACCCCAGCCTCCCTCCAATTATAGGTACAATCAATCATCACCACAGTGGTCATTTGTCAATTATCCTCGAGTCTGCTTCTTGGTCTGGGAAAGTTAAGACGTCTGGGCATGGCAAAGGTCCATGCGTAGTTGTGAAAGTTTCATCCCTTTCTGCTTGTCTGGTCACGTGATTCAGACACAGTGAAATCGGCCTTTTCTTCATGCAATTTCATACATTTGATTTATTTCTGCCAGTTGTCTGCCATCTGTTGCTTATCTTGACCTTTCTGAACAGGATACTCTCTTCTTCTTCTCTTTAATTGTATCCACTCTTGGCCTATTTCAGACGCTACGACCTTGGCTTCTTGGCATGGTTATCTCGTCTAAGCTTCTCTCCGTCTTTAATTCTCGATTTGTTTGCTGTAAAACTCTCTTCTCGAGACTTTTAGTAACCTTTGGTTGATTCTGCTCTTGTGCGTAGTAGAAGTATACTTATAAAAAGTGCTTTCTTGAGGTAGCTATATGTACAGGTGGCGCTTGCCGCAATCTATCTTACTACTAAGCATAAGCAGGCCTCATGATTTCTGTGCTTCTTGCGGTTACTTTCCATATGTACAGATTTAAACTAACTGAATATCTTCATTGTGCTTATGGCACAAGATTCTGACAGCCTGACATCAATTGTTTCACTTTAGGCTTAGGATGTCACTTGTCCATGGTGTTTCATCTTGTTTGGCATCATTCTCAGGTTGTTATATCTTCTATATGTGAGTCAGTCCGGGTTCTTTTGACGTCATCATTCGTCTTCTGTCAGCATCTTCTTAGCTTCTTCGGGTATTACATTTTGGCGATCGTCATTCTGTCTCATCATTCTCAGGTTGTTATATCTTCTATATGTGAGTCAGTCCGGGTTCTTTTGACGTCATCATTCGTCTTCCGTCAGCATCTTCTTAGCTTCTTCGGGTATTACATTTTGGCGATCGTCATTCTGTCTCACTTGTCGATATGGTTTTCTCAATGGGTACCTTACTGTCCAGGTTTTCTTAGTGTCGGAACTTCAATAGGTGCTGTTATTCTGATAGGTACTGGACAGAGCCCCACTGCGGCTCTCTGCTGTTTTATTTGCTCATCATACGTCACATATTTCGGTGTGAATGTTCCTGGTACTTCAAAATGGGCAGTTGGAGTGTGAATCGAGCTTGGCACCTCCTCTTCACTTTCCTCTTTTTCTCACTTTAAATCTTGTCTCAAAGATTGTCTTTTCTCCATTATTGTCTCAAAGATTATTCTCTCTCCATTATTTATTCCTATGATACACACATATTACTTGAACCGTAATGATGTCTTTGTAATGCGCTTAGGTGTCAGTCGCTATATAAATACAAATACAATAGCAATAGCAAAAAATACAAAAATTACAGAAAACACGACCACTGCTTTACATGATCTTTCAACATGAGATTTTTCAATTACTAGTAAACCTAATCAATTATGCATATGGAGTATATGCAAGAGTGTGCAGTTGGGCAGCAGTTTGGTGGACTTCCTCCTATTGGCTCCAGTTTCTCTCCGGTCTCCAATCAGTATTGCACAAGCACCGGAAGCTTGAGGACATCCACAGCACAGAGCGCTGCATGGAGTGTGCACACATAATGCAGTTGAGTTGCAGTGAGGTAGACTTCCTTCTATTGACTCCAGTTTATCTTCCTCCTGTGTCCCCTAAGCACTTCCCTTTTGGGCCCTCCTCCAGCACGTGTCCACTCCTCTGCCCCCCACCCCCATTTTGGTTACCCTCCCCTGCCCTTCTCATCAATGCACGTGCATGGTCGAATGCCAAAATGCCTTGTACGACCACGACTGTATACATATATTATTGTTGCTTTTTTGTTTCTTGCCACTGTTATTATTTCCCCGTTTCCTTCCCATTTAGCCTTGAGGCACTTTGAAACACAATTCTGTTGTATAAAGCGCCTTGCAAATGATCAATAAAATAAATAAATAAATAAATAAAATAAACTTAATCAGTGCTACACAAGCACAAGCAACTTAAGGATATCCACAATGAGGAGCACCTTGCAGTGTGTGCACGAGTGTGCAGTTGGGCAGCAGTGTGGTGGATTCCCTCCTATCGGCCACAGTTTCTCTCCGGAACCTAATCACTGCTATACAAGCACCAGCAGTTTAAGGACGTCTACAGCGCAGAGCACAGCGTGGAGTTTATGCACAAGTGTACTGTTAGTGGCCAGTTGATTAGGTAAAGAAGAGGTGATTCTTAATCCTGCTATAGCCCCAATCAATGACTTGAGTAGTAAGTCTACCTCGGGGGACTGCTCATCATGAGTTGGGTGGCATCCCAACTGGGATACCGCCCAAATTTATTTGCGTTAGCACCCACCCATCCGGCAGTATCACCGCTGGATCACGAGTTGGGCGCTAAACAATACTCCCTATTCCCCATTGAGTCCCCAAAATTGAGTTTTCAGCTCTGGTACCGCTGCATTTAAGGGCTACTGCCCAACTCGTGATGAGGCCGTACTAGTCTTGTGAAGTGCCAAACATCTGACTCTAATCAGATTACTGAATCGTTGCCAGGGTTGACAGCACCACCCTTACCATTGGGGGAGAGTGGAAAAGCTGACTTGGCCCCGCCTGTTTAAACTTCTTCAGCAGATATACTTGGGGCATTAATGAGTTCAGCACCTGGTCCCATACTACCACCTCCTCCTCCGATAAAGAGGTGTCATCAAAATGTTGTGCAAACAAATTAACTAAATCCACCAAATGATATATGCCTGTGCCAAACATAACAGATTATTGCCCCTATGGCTGTCACCAGCAAAGATATTAGGTGACTTTTCAGAGCAACCTCGCCTTCTTTCACGGAACATAAAGAAGCACGGTTAATAAATGATTTAAGCTTTCTATGACTAAATACATCCATCACTGATGTCCTTAAGACTATTATTATTGATTCCCCGCCACTCCAGTCATTCCACTCTGACATGAATTCCTAGCAGGCCCAAATGGCTGTGATGAATTTTTCCCACCTTTTTTACCTAGCATAACTCGATGGAGATATTGAACTCTTCTATCTCCACATACTCTTCTTGCACATCAGCATCTTCTGGTCTTCACCTTACTCTCTCCGTTCTAGATGACACAATTAAGTTGAGTGCCCCTTTAATATTTGCACTGAATATGGTTTTAAGCTCATTCGTATGTCTGTATGACACCATCAGCTAAGAGGTTAAATGACACTCCCTTGTATTGAGTGAAATTAAATTACAATTGTGACTCTTGGATGCCAAATATACGCAGAATTCTGAGGTCTCTTCAGTAGACAAAAATATGAAAAATCAAAAAAGGAAAGGTATTAACAAAAAACTCTAGAATGTTTTTACGCACACTAGATCTTATAGAATAGGTAGTGGCATTGACCCTAGAAACTCAGGATATTTGTCGATCACCTACTAGTAAAATATCTGATGACTAATATACACAACAGCATTTTCTAGTGATAATTCAACTCCAGACTAATGTGAAAAAAGTTCCAAAAGTTTCAAAATAGAAACCTTCCAAGATGGCAGAATACCTTAGGGTCAGAAATCTAAAAGCTCTCCCAGAGCAAATAAGGGGACAAACAAGCTTTTTGTGCCCATCAAATGGAGTTCACCGACAAACTCTATGAAAAGTGGATAGGAAGTAGAAGAGTGGCTGGCCCATTTCACAGAGCGGGAACATCCAGAAAGATAAGAAAGAAACCAATTGAGAGCAGAACCAAGGATGCCAAGGGAAGAAGTCCTGTGAAAAAGAATATCAAGAAGGAGACCTAAGCATTGACTACTCTTTTGAGAATTTTAAAAATAAAAGGCAAGCAAATTTGACAGAGCACAAGAATTTAAAATGTAAAGCAGGTTTCTTTAGAATGGGTATGATGAATGTATGTTTGAAAACCTGGTGAGAAATCACAGAAGATAGAGAAGAGTTGAAAAGCAGCTGAGTTGATAGAGTGGAGAGGAGAAGCAACTGAGTCAGCTGAGTCAAAGGGCCCAATGATCGAAGCAGCAACATTTGCAAAGAGAAGACACCATGGCTGCCACTACTACAGCCAAGACCTTCAACAAAGAAATTCCTGCCTCTGCCGTTTGCGGATTGGCCGAGGCGTCATGTATGAGTTTCCTGCTTCAGGGAGCCAGCTGGCGAAGTCACTCCCCTCTAAGGGCCCCCGTGTAAGGGTTTTGTAGCCCCTATCTGGGCCTGTCCGTGGGTGGACAGCACCTCAGACCCACACGATCTGCCCATCTACGACTGTGGTGTCTTCACTGCCATTTTCTGAGCTTCGCTGTCAGATGTAATGTATTTAGTAATCCACTGCTATTGGGGTTGGAAGAAAGCTCTCATTTTGGGCACCCTTGTTTGGCCTAAACTTCTCTGATTTAAAGTTACATTCTCTGTATATCTGCCTACACTGGCCTGCTTTAAGAGGTTTCTATGATGTTGTGTTCTTGCTTCCTAAACTGCAAAAGGTAGTGTCCAAACACAAACAGGAAAACATGACTTTCACTTTTCCCCAGTAATTGCAAAGCATGCTAGAGTGTCTTTTAATTTTAAGCATAATACATGTGTTCATGTTGATTAGAAACATCTGTTTAATCTTTTGCAAGATACATTGATTTGGGGCCTCTCTGCTGACTTTAAGAAGGCACACCAGTGTTTAGTATTTTTAACCACATAACAACGGCTTCTTTGTCAAATGTAAAATAATGAATATCTAGTTCAGTCAGCAGTTGACACATGCACATAATACAATTTGGGAATCACTCCAAATTGGTTCCATGGGCCTCATTACGACTCTGGCGTTAAGGGTTTAACGGTGCCGTAAAAAGGTGTCGGCGCCGTTAAACCCTTAACGCCTGATTACGAGGTCCCTTTGCGGGACCCGACCTTAACGGCTGGTTTTTCCAGCCGTTAAAGGAGGGACCCGCAAAGGGACCTTGGTGCTAATTACGGTACCGCAATTTGCGGTACCGTTATTAGCGCCTTCCCCATTCCCATTGAGCCCTATGGGGCAAAAAGGGAATGGGGAAGGGCCATGGCGGCATGGGGAATTACCGCCCCACCAACCTTGGAATTGGGTGGTAATTCCCCATTCCGCCATGGCAGACAACGGCATGGACCATGGTGCTATTAGCACCATGGCCCTCCGCCTGGGTCGTAATGAGGCCCCATGTATGGAAAAGTAAACATTTTTATAGTTAATGACAAAATAGGAATTTCCTTTGCCTGACGCTTCTTTCTCCACAACAGCATTTTCTAGTGATAAATGTGTTGGAGACATTTTTTTATATGCTATTTAGTTTAGGTACATTTTATCACTGTAAAAAACAGTCCTGACCCCTTCCCCCCTAATGTGTAGAGACGGCCTCTAAATTATTTTGGGATAATTTCATACACTCATTTTATTTGAAAACTAGAGATTGATGTGTAAACAAAGAGCCCAATTCCCAGAGGCATTTTATAATGGCAAAACCCCATTGGAACACGTTCTGTGAATCAGGGCCAAAGTGTTTGATTGGCTCTCTTCATGGCTGTCTTTTTATTGGCTGGCTGGGAAGGGCATTGCTAACACACGATGTTCATGGGGCCAGAATGGTCAGCGATGGGGAAAGTCATCCAATCAGGACAGGGTGTGCAAAGCCATATATACTATTTTGTAAAAGGCAAGATGAAAGAGGTTCAAATATGTCAGAATGCAATGGGCCAAAAAACCAAAAGGAGAACCACTAGTTGACAGGCTAAAATATAAAACAAAAAAAGAATTGAGATTAGGAAGATCCAGCAGGGTAAACTATAAGTAGGTCAAAAAGAGTAGAGCTGTGGAAACAAAGCCCACAAAGAACGGATGCAGTGCTAATTTGGGCCGGTGATAAATATGATCAACGGGAGAATCTCAAGGAAAATCACATCATGAACAATAATCAGGAAATCCGAGGAAATATTGCAGTCAATATACAATGCATGGCTAATGTCAGAGGGGCCGATTCATGGAACAAACGTACGCCGAAAATCTTGGCGCAAGCAGGCGCAACCAGGTGCAAGCGCGAAAAAACAGGCGCACGCGCACGTGTGCGATTCATGGAAGTGCCTGCGTGTGTTTTCCTCGAGATGTGCGCCAAACCCGTGCATGGCGCACACGTCACTGCAACATCCCGAACGGCGTGCGCGACGCGCACAGTGAAAGCGCACAACCTCGGCGCATACACCAGAAAGTGGGCGGAACACGGGACGTAACGCGTGGAATGGGGAACAACGCGCGAAAATAAGGGCGTAACTGGGGATATACTGCAGGGAAGCAGACGGAACGCCCACACGCACTCGAACCACACGTATTCATGGAATCGAATAGGGCAAAGCCGCGCACAGCCAAAGACACGCACAAGCCGAAACACGTCCGCCACACGAAGGCAGGCGGTAGCGTCCCTGTGCATTACAAAAGTGGCAATTTACAGCAATGATGAATGTCCCATACTGCGATTGGGCCTGTGCGAGCGGGGCACTTGTATTTTAGAGGTGCGCGGGAAGTTTCACACGCGATTGAGCGGGGTACGTGTATTTCGGGGGTGCGCGGGAAGTTTCACATGCGATTGAGCGGGGTACGTGTATTTCGGGGGTGTGCGGGAAGTTTCACATGCGATTGAGCGGGGTACATGTATTTCGGGGGTGCGCGGGAAGTTTCACACGCGATTGAGCGGGGTACGTGTATTTCGGGGGTATGCGGGAAGTTTCACACGCGATTGAGCGGGGTACGTGTATTTCGGGGGTCCACGGGAAGTTTCACACGCGATTGAGTGGGGTACGTGTATTTTGGGGGTGCGCGGGAGGTTTCACACGCGATTGAGCAGGGTACGTGTATTTCGGGGGTGCGCAGGAATTTTCACATGCGATTGAGGGGGTACATGTATTTCGGGGGTGCGCGGGAAGTTTCACACGCGATAGGCCTTGGGCGAGCGGGGTACCACTCACCGTCTGCGTGTAGAAGAACGCGTAGCCAACACCCACCCGTTGTGAAGTAATAGCGTGTGAACCCCAACGCCTGGAAAACACACGCACCGCACCCCACGGAAAGCACGTACAGAGCAATGGAAATCCACGTGGGATCTTCAAGCCCTGCCAGGGCAACGCCTGTGTGCTTACGCACTAAGGGCCTTTCCTCGAATTACATGCTGACGTGCAATTTTTTCACATGCCAAATCACTCCGTATCAAGCTGGCCACGCAAAAACACACCGAAGACCACGCTCCTGTCCAAAAGGCCGAATCACTGCCCCCCAGGGTCCCGAGCACGCTCCCACCTGCCATCTGCTGCTGCCTGACTGCCCTTGTGCCCTGCCATTTGGTGCCGGCACATCAGCCATCTGCAGGGGTCCAGTTGCAGTGCCCACCCCTGCTGGAACAGAAGACTCCCGACTGGGATACCATCGCTCCACAGCCCAGCCCCCAGGACCCAGTTGCCCACCCACACCTGCCCAGAGGGGCAGAGGGCCACCAGCTTCAGTCAGAAGGAAGTTGGTGTCCTGGTGGAGCTTGTCCTGGGGCATTATGATGCCCTCTTTGGATCATCACGCGCCGACAAGGAAGGACGGGACAGGATCTGGGACGACTTTGTGGTTGCCATCAACACGGAGGGGGTGGCAACCCGCAACATGAAGCAAGTCAAGAAGAGCTGGGAGGACTTGAGGTCCAGGACCCTCATAAAGGCGCGGCGCTTCGTGGAGGGGGGCCGGGGCAGCATGAGTACCATCAAGATGAGGTTCCTGGAACACGTACGCCCAGTGCTCCATGCCCAGATCCTTGAGAGGCAGACCCGTCTGGAGTCGAGCAGTAAGTGGCCATTGCTGTGTGAGACAGGGCATGTTGCAGTGTGCTGGTTGTCTGATACTTGCTTGTATGTGTGACATAGGCCATGTACGCATGTGTGTGTGCAGGGACATCATGGTCATGCATGTGAGACCAGTAATGTATGAACCACACGGTTGGTGCATGTGTTTAAATGCAACATGGGGAGCCCTATGCGGAATGGACACATAAGAGCATGCCAGTCTCTGTTCCTGGACATGGGTGTTGGTGAGGGATGGGTGCTGATGCCATGTACATGTATGGTGTCCATGTCTGTGTGTCTGACCTGCGTGTCTGTGACTTGTGAATGCCATGGATGCATGACACATGTCTGTGACAATGTTCAGATTCACTGATGCAGCCTACTCATCCTTGTATCCACTGTGTCTGGGGTGTACGAGGCCAGATGGATGAAACTACGGTGAAGTGTGTGCATGTGATAGGCATGACCCATGATGCATGTGAGTTCCAAAACAACATTGTATGTTTCAAGAGTCCCTTGGACATGTATGCTAATGTCCATAGCATGCGCCATGCCTGTTACTGCATGTGTTTTGCCTGCACTGACCCATGTGTTGTGGAGGGACATGATGGAAGTGATCTTTGACAGTGCCACTCATCTGCTATTGCTTCCTGTCTAGGGGACCATTGTACAGTATCCTGATGCTTGTGTTCTATGTCTCCCTCTACACAGCGCCAAGTGAAGAAGAGGGCGGAGACGGCGCTATGGAGCAAAGCGGCGGGGATGCCCCCACGACTGCAGCGGAAGGGGTGGGTGAGCCCCCACAGGGGCTTGCAACGGCGGAAGACGGTGTGGAGCCATCCAGGTTGGTGGTTTCCACAGAGGAGGAGGAGGCCGCTACTGAGCCGCACATGGGGCCTGGTGGGGGCATCCCTGCTGGTGCAAGTGCTGCAGTCCAGGGGCAGGGGCAGGAGGCAGCACAGGTCGCTGTGGAGGGGCCTGTGCATGTCACTGTCCCTGACACTGTGACTGCACCACCATGCACCAGCAGGGATGCCCCATCCCAGGCCCGTCCGCAGGTAGGGGGATGTCCATGTCATCTGACTCCCCTCCACCTGCAGACGAGGGGACCCCTGGCTGTATGGAGAAGGTCCTGATTGGTGTCGCGTTGCGCACGCGTGACATTCGTGATGACGTGCGTGCTTCCCGGGGGGAGCACGCACGTCATCACGAAGAGCACCGTGCCAACGTGGCCCAGTTGGGAGCGGCCATGGTCGGGGGTTTCGTACATGTGTCGGCCACTCTGGCTACCCTCTCCTCCTCTGTGGAGGCTATGCGCCAGTCGTTCTCCATGCCGTCTTCTGGCCCAGATGCCACCAGGGCCCCCTGTGGACCTGCCCCGACCAATGCAGCCAACTCGGTGGGGATCCCATCCCTGCCACAGTCGGGAGTCGGAGGTCCAGCAGGGGTGGACACACCAGCAACTGGACCCCAGCAGATGGAGGATGTGACAGCATCATCGTGCAGGGCACGTGCACGACGGCGTCAGTGGATTCCATCAGCCTGGATGCAGTCGTGCTGGCAGAGGCAGTTGCATCCGAGGCAGCGGCAGGCTCGACGTGGGAGGCATCATGGCTCGGGGCCATCAACATCAGGGGGGCAGGCATCGGCCGGAGGGCAGGAGAACCCTGGAATGGGAGTGTCTTCCATGTGGGAGCGGTTGGGCTAGCAGATAGGTGTGAAGCGGAGGCAGGCGGAGGAGGAACGGCTCACAATGGTCAGGGCGGAGAACTCCATGTGGAGGGCGCTGAGGCGGGCTGAGTGCCTCGAGGGTATTCACAGGGAGTTGGAGCTGGACACCGCATTATCCCTGCGAGACCTCGGGCCAGGGAACATGCCCGCCTCCAAGCCATTGAACAGGAGTTCGATGATGCCCTGGCCCATGACATCAACCAGTGAGCCATCGGACTAGCCCGCCGCCTTTGTATATAGTTATTTAGGTTTAGGTTTCATTTCTTTATTATTATGATTTGGAGTCCACGGACTTTGCTCCACTTTTTGCATATAGTTTTATTTTAGATAGGGTTCTTGGTAGGTTTCATTTGCTTTTGGGATAATGGACCCTTCTGACTTTCATTTTCAATTTTCAGGACATGTATATACTTTCTTTTAGTCATATTCACATGGAGTAATGTTTTTTTTTATGCTTTACAACTTTGGATTTCGTTCTATGGACTTTGGGGATGCACCACTTATATTTTTTTATGTTTTGTATTTATTTTCTTGCTTGGATTTGACTTTCTTTTTCTTATTTCAAATATTATTTCTTCATTTGCATGTGTGCTTTTCATTTTGACATTTGTTATACTCTTTAATACATTTCTTTATTCAAAATTATTGGTGTGGTGTACAGTGATGATTTTGGTGCATGTCTCCATGAGCATTGGCACAGTCATGTGTTGCAACTTTGTGGCTCTGTAGGACATTTGCTGATGGGCATGGTGGTTCTTTTCAGACTATCATGGAATGGCTGATTTACTAGGGAGTGGGTGCAGTGGTTCGTTGGGTGTTTGCACTGGGGGGTGGAGGGGTGGGATTTGGGTTGGCATTAGGGCCATGGGTCTGTATAGTCATGGCGAGGTGTTTGGGGGACATGAGTGGGGGCCTGCTGGCAGGTGCCCCACACTGCTGGGGGGTGGGGGTGCAAGGGGACATGAGTGGGACATGAGTGTGGGGGCCTACTGGCAGGTGCCCCACACTGCTGGGGGGTGGGGGTGCAAAGGGACATGAGTGGGGGCCTGCTGGCAGGTGTCCCACACTGCTGGGGGGTGGGGGTGCAGGGAGACATGAGTGGGGGCCTGCTGGCAGGTGACCCACACTGCTGGGGGCTGGGGGTGCAGGGGGACATGAGTGGGACATGAGTGGGGGCCTGCTGGCAGGTGCCCCACACTGCTGGGGGGTGGGGGTGCAGGGGCACATGAGTGGGACATGAGTGGGGGCCTGCTGGCAGGTGCCCCACACTGCTGGGGGGTGGGGGTGCAAGGGGACATGAGAGGGACATGATTGGAGGCCTGCTGGCAGGTGCCCCACACTGCTGGGGGGTGGGTGTGCAAGGGGACATGAGTTGGTGATCAGTAGTGCAAGGAGACATGTGCCTTTGCTGGGGGGCATGCCCATGTTGGGTGGGCTGCCTGTCGGACATGACCAGGGGTGCAGGGTAGTCCCCTGTGGTGTGCCTGCAGGGGCCGTGGAGGGTGTACAGGGAACACCTGGGAGGACCCACAATGCCAAATCACGTGTAGGACTCCCCGGCACCCTCGAAATACACGTACCCTGCTGTAATCGCGTGTGAAACTTCCCGCGCACCCCTGAAATACACGTACCCTGCTGGAATCGCGTGTGAAACTTCCCGCGCACCCCTGAAATACACGTACCCTGCTGGAATCGCGTGTGAAACTTCCCGCGCACCCCTGAAATACACGTACCCTGCTGAAATCGCGTGTGAAACTTCCCGCGCACCCCTGTAATACACATACCCCACTCGCACAGGGCCAATCGCGTGTGAAACTTCCCGTGAACCCCAGTAATACACGTACCCCGCTTGCCGTGCTGGTACAGGGTTAGCGCAGCCCTTTACGCTGGATTGGGGATTTTGATGGCTTTTCCCTGTGAAAGGGGCGTTCTTGGGGGCGTAACTGGCGCTGCTGCAGGGTCGCTGCGCCACTGTACGCCACGGCTGGTTTTGGTAGCTGAAATCCATGAATACGCTGTGCGCGGAAATGGATTTTAGCGCACGCGGCTGGCGCAGAGATTCGCTCGCACACACTGTGCGCCAGCCGCGTGCGCCACTTGTGCGCTAAATTCTATGAATTACCCCAGAGAGTACAAGGAGCAAGCGGCAAGAGAATGTACGAGTAGCAATCTATGGTAAGTAGAATAGGTTCTCATGGAACGTTGCCGAACATAGTGATACTGAGATGGCTATATTCTTGTAGATCTTTAAACTCAGAGCCTGCACAACGCAAACGCTGCCTAGGGCTTCTGTGTCCATGGGGCCTAGCGGCCGGCCGCTCACCTCCTGAACTGTGATTGGGATGCTGTGTCCCAAACAACACTCTCCCAGAACCTGTCGTTAGGACCTTGCAAGTTCCTAAACACGTCTCAACACATTTGAAACTGTAACTTTGTGTTAGTTTTGAATGGCAACAAGTCCCCCCAAATTAGTGTTAACATTTGGGTGACAAGAGCTGACGGATGGGTGGCATTTGAAAAACCTGACACAGCACTAGTTGCCTACTTTCTAAACTGTCCAATTAGTTTGTTTACATGTTGTTGTTCCATTGAGTAAGGGGAATATAATGCTAAAATCCTATTTTTGCTAACCATATTTCTAAAAGGATTTGCCAGTTTGTCAGATTGGCTTGTTATGTATTATTTTACCAAAAATAATTGAAATTATATTTGGTCAGCCAAGGGCTTAAAATGCAGACTAAGCTCACATCTGACCTACGCCACTTGATTAAAGTGTGTGAACTTTATTTGCCAAAATAACATTTTGAGTCTGTAGAAGTGATTTAGTTTATAATGTATGCTTTTTGAAAAAGCCAAAATCATGGTTTCATGAGACTAGTGTGGCCCGATGTATAATAATGGTATATAGTGAACATCTACTCAAGGAAAACGCTGCCAGGGGCGACATTGCCCCAAATATGCACCCTCAGTAAAATCAAACAAAACCCAATAATTCTAGGATTGGAGTTTATAATCGTAAATGAGACCCCTTCTAGAATATTTGGGGAACGCATTTTAGAGGCGAGGAAAAGGAATTTGCCTGCCTGGCGACATTCTTTAGGTGACATATTCACTTGGAACCGTAATAATAACAGTGACCATTCATAAGCACATCACAAAGTTATTTCTCTCAGGTTATCAAGTTCTTTTAATGTGTCTTTCCATGGTGCACTACATTATTAATGACTGCTGTCGCTCCCTGATGGCCTTGTCTGTATTGTCTCTCCTGGCAATGTCACTACAAATGCAAATAGGGGGCCTCTGCCTTTTTCAAGTCCAAGAACCAGCCCTTCCAAGAAGCATGCACAACAGAACAAAGGAAGTCGATAGATATGTACAATTTATGAAGAAGGCGACCCCAAACCCAAGTGCAAGAAGTCTCAAGGTTGCCTGTAGAAATCTACACAATTCACAAGACGACAATCACATGATGCTATAACATTTCCAGATATTTACTGAATCCTTTCACTTTTCTTTGTTTCTTTGTTAGGCAAATGCCCAGCAGAAATGGCCACACCACCCCGTACATAATGTGAAAACGTGCGCCCGCACTGCCATCACCTGGAGAGAGACCACAAACGAGTTCACTACACAAAAGCCAAAACTATTGGCTTTGACAAATGCTATTGATGGTGTGTCACCTATTTCTTTGTAATATCGAATTGCTCTGAGGCTAGCATCAACCGTGAAATTCTATTGTAGTAGGCATTTTTTTTCGTTTAACTTATGCATGTGCAGTAAAGATGTGATAGGGTTTTCCGTTATTTCATTTCCATGTGTGGTTAGTTATTTGGAATGTGTAAAGCGCAAAACGGCCACGTTGCTGCACCTATGCAGGTTTCTGGTAGACGGTGTTCATGATGATAGTAATTGCAGAATTACGTGGCAGTCCTGCGCTACATCACAAAGCACCCGATCGACTGTCTGCATTCAATCAACACCACTTAATAGCTTTGGAGGCGATTATTTTGATCGTTTCCGTCTTAAAATGGGTTTATAAAAATGCAGCCCATTTTTTCCTGCTTGCAAAATTTTGCACACAGTGTTTTTTTCATAAATATTGACAAACCTATTTGCCTGTTAAAAGGTAGGAGCCTTCTTAAGATGGGTTTGTCCACCTGTATGAATCCCCTCAGGTCTTTTGGAAGCCACACTTGGCCATTTAATCAAACGTATGAGAATTTCCGTCCTACCGTTTTGCAAGCAAGCATTCTTTTAGATCCTTTTAACCCTAACCCCCCTTCGCTACCCAGCGACACCGAGATCACATTGATGATTTGGGAGATGACCTATGACCCTGGCAATCTATTTCGAGGAGGAAGCATAGCGGGCTGCCGGTGGAAATCAGATATTCACAGCACATGTTCCCATCTTCACAGCAGGAGCACTTGAAGCGCAGTTTTCCTTCTAAAATATCTCATATTCATGCACAAATGATTCCTTGCTAAGAGATTAGAGCAGTTTACGTTTTTTTTAAATTGTCATCATAACGAACGGCTGCACATTAAATTGCAGTGCTAATGGCGTGTTTCTTTTATATAGCACATTTTAAAGCCGCATTAACAGTGCTAAACTTAAGAGTGTATGTACAGTTTTAATCTTCTAATTCGGGAAAATCTATCAACAATGACCTGTTTACCATGAGATGTGTCAGAGGCTCCAAAGCACATGGCTGTGCCATTTCTCTTATTGCATATTAAATGCTTATATATTGTATATGTCTGATCAAATCCCACCAACGTGTTCATTACAAAAATACATCAATAGGTGATAGATAAACACGATACCACTGCCCATACAAGGATACAATAAGCATATTGCGTCCCTTCTATGTCATTCGATAATCTTATATACCCTTTTACCTGAAGTAAATATGCAATTTCGAGCATATGTGTTAGTAGGTACACGAGCATTCATGTGTTCTACATTCACACTCATCATGTTACTGAAACGAGCATCCTGGGTCAGTTGCCATGTCGCACTCACTAAGTCATGTGTCCATGTTGTACAAAATGGAGGGAGAAGCTATCCGACTGTGGATGTCCTTATAGCTTCGATTCCATCGAAATCCAGCTCTATTTTCTGCTGTTTTGCAAAGGCTGTATGAAGAAAGCCAGCACACCGGTAAGTGAGTAAGTCACTTTATTGTATGGACCCCCGGAGCAGGCACCGCCGCCGGAGAGGACCAGAAACCAACTGGCTCATGTGGAATGTTGATACCTGAAAGCAGATCAACATTCCACACGCACCACTCATAAGAAATACATCACAACATATCCTCTTCCCTTACATAACCGAAAGAAAATGCATTTTGATAAACAAATAACAATTGACTGTAACCATGAAATGCATGCCTAATACATACAGTGAAAGAAACATTGGACGTTACCATTAACATCTGTCAACAATATCGGTTATGTCTTCTTCTTCTGATGAAAAGTCGAGTTCTCCCCCTTCCCCCAACTCCTCACCTTCCTCTTTCTGCTTGATCTTTCCGTCCTCATGTCGTGGAGGCTTCTCTTTTTTCTTGTGAAGATAAGGACGCCCTCGATAGGATGCCACCGTGCCACTAAATTAGGGGCAACGGGGGTTATCCTACCGAGAACGCCTCACAGGGGGAAAAAAGCCTGAAGGCACAAAAAACCCCTAGATGTAGTATTTCAGGTAGATGATCACAGGAGGTGAGTTCGCTGATGGGAGAGCAATCCGAAAAGCAGGCACAGAATCTGGTAAGCAGAGATACCAATAACGGAACCAAGGATTGAACTAAAGGCAGTCCGGTAAACAGGCACAGGTCTGGCAGGAGGTAGATCCAAAATAGGCACAAGGGATAATACACAGGCAGTTCGATAGGCAGGCACAGGTCTGGCAGGAGGTAGATCCAAAATAGGCACAAGGGATAATACACAGGCAGTCCGATAGGCAGGCACAGGTCTGGCAGGAGGAAGATCCAATTGAGAGAAAAAGGGATAATAAAGAAGGAAGAATCTGGGAAGAAAAAAGGGAAACAGTGAAAGGGAAGAGGAAGGGGTAAGACGAAGCAATAAGAAAAGGAAATAAGGAGAAGAGACGGCTAGGCCAGGACAAGGCAATGCACAAGGCTTATAACAAGGGTGGAACACGCTGTGTGGAAACAGCGAAACGAAAGGCAGAAAGGCAGGAATATCACCAGGTACGGGAGCGGCAGCAACTCAGGAGGGAATCCGGAAACGTTGCAACACGTATGCGACCCGGAAGTGAAGTGATTTATACTTCGGGTCACGAACGCGCACAATGACTAGAGCGGTAAGCAGAAGACGAGGGTGGAATGCTACGGCGGACAGAACCGCCAGCGGTTCCACTTCCGCCATCCCTGCCGCGGCATGACAGTATGCCCCCTCCTAGGGAGGCCTCCACCCGGTTTACCCGGATGAGAGTGAAAAAACCTGCGGACCAAGAGTGGGGCATGCACATGAGAGGCTGGTTCCCAAGAGTTTTCCGACCAGTGATACCCCTTCCACCGTATTAGGAATTCCAGCCTTCCCCGGCGGTACCGGGAGTCACAGATCTGGGCTACTTCAAATTCCTCCTGGGTCGAAGTAGCAGGCAAGGGAGTTTTCTTCTCTTTACGGGACCAGATATCTGCATGAAATGGTTTAAGTTGTGAGGCATGAAACACCGGGTGGACCCTCTGAAGGCTTTTGGGTAGTTTTAGACGAAAGGCCACCGGGTTTATGACTTTGGTGACTTCGTATGGACCCAGAAATTTAGGGGAGAGTTTGGAAGGGTGTGCCCATCTCGGTAGGTACCTGGTGGACAACATGACCTGAGATCCTACCCCCCAATCAGGTACAGTTTTCCGAAGTTTGTCGGCCTGGTCCTTATATCTCATTTGAGCCTTGCTAAGGTTGTGTTTAGCCTGCAGGTGAAAGTCTTTCAGCAAGGCGAGAGTGGAATCAACTGTGGGTAAAGAGGTGGAGATATTAGAGACCGGTAGTATATACCGGGGATGGTAGCCATAGCTGCAGAAAAAAAGGGGTGAAACCAAGAGTAGTCTGAAAGGAGTTATTGAGGGAGAACTCTGCCAGGGGTAGTAGAGTAACCCAGTTGTCCTGTTGAAGGTTCACATAAATCGTAGGTACTGTTCTAAAGTGGCATTTAGACGTTCCGTCTGTCCGTTGGACTGAGGGTGGAAACCGGACGTTAGAGCTCTTTCTATACCCAAACGGCTGCAGAAATTTTTCCAGAAACGAGAGGTGTATTGGCTACCTCGATCTGAGATGATCTTCTTTGGTATCCCGTGGAGACGAAAGACATCCTTGATGAATGTTTCGGCCATGGCTACAGCAGTCGGTACCCCTGTTAATGGGGAAAAGTGAGCCATTTTAGTGAAGAAATCGATCACCACCATGATGCATGTGCACCATTCAGAAGGAGGCAAGTCCACGATGAAATCGGTAGAAATAACTTCCCAAGGACCGTCGGGAACAGGATTAGGTTTCAAAAGTCCCAAAGGTCTAAGGCGAGAACTCTTGCTGCGAAGACAGGTCATGCAGGATTGTACGTAACTGGCCACATCTTGTCGCATCTCCGGCCAATAAAAGTGCCTCTGTAGGTAATCCAACGTGCCCTTGATACCTCGATGACCTGCCAACTTGGAGTCGTGACACCACTTTAATGCCAATCTCCGAAATTCTGGAGTAGGTAGGTATAATTTGCCTTCCACAAAGTAGAGTCCTTCCTTGACGTCGTAGACGAGGTCTTGTGGGTGTCTCTCAGATTCAAAACCCCCTTTTGAAGCTTCTTTCACTTGTCTCAAGAAAGTGGACAGAACTCCTATTCGCCTTGTCAAGGGGAACATAAGATCTGGTGTCCTGTCGGATTTGGTCACATAGTCTCCTCTGCGAGACAGAGCGTCCGCAACTAAATTCTGTTGCCCTGGGATGTAGGTAATGTCGAAATCGAACTGGGCAAAGAAGTGAGCCCAGTGGGCTTGTCGTGTGTTGTAGCACTCGAACTGTCGCAGGACTTGTAGATTTCTGTGATCGGTTCTGATGGAGAAGGGGTGTTTACCTCCTTGTAGGAGGTGACGCCACTCCAAACAGGCTGACTTCATGGCCAATAATTCACGCTCTATAACTGAGTAGTTCCTTTGGCTGTCGTTGAGTGTCTTGGAGAAATAGGAGACTGGATGTTCCACTCATTGATGTTCCTGCAAAAGAACTGCCCCCATAGCTGATGAAGAAGCATCTGTCTCGACAATGAAAGGCCGGTCTTGATCTGGCTGCTGAAGGATGGGGGTGGTACAGAAGGCTTCCTTGAGATTGTGGAAACTATCCTCAGCTTCACTGGACCAGAAAAATGGTTTGGAGCTTTTCTTAAGTAGAGTGGTAATAGGTCCAATCCGGTGGGAAAAGTTGGATATAAATTTCCGGTAAAAGTTTGCCAGACCTAAGAATCTTTGTACCTCCTTGATGGATTTAGGTGAAGGCCAATCCAAAATGGCAGATACTTTGCGGGGATCCATGGCGACACCCTGACTGGATAATATGAAACCCAAATATGGGATGGAGGTTGCAGAAAAGACACACTTGTCTAATTTGACTGAGAGACTAATTTGACTGAGAGACTAATTTGACTGAGAGACTAATTTTCTCGTAGTCTCTGGAAGACCTCTTTAACATGGACTACATGTTCCTCCGGAGTTTTTGAATACACCAGTATGTCATCGAGATAGACAATCGTGGTCTGACACAGCAGGTCAGAAAAAAGCCGGTCCATAAAACGCTGGAACACTGATGGGGCATTGACAAGCCCAAAGGGCATCACTTGATATTCGTACAACCCATAGGGGGTCCTAAAAGCTGTCTTCCATTCATCCCCTTGGTGGATCCGGAGGAGATGGTAGGCATTCCGGAGATCCAAATTTGTGAAGATAGTGGCGCCATGAACAGCTTGAATGATCTCGGTGATAAGAGGCATGGGATACCTGTCCTTTATGGTCACCTTGTTTAGACCCCTGTAGTTGATACAGGGTCTCAGTTCTTGTGTGTCCTTCTTAGGGATGAAAAACAGGGAAGCTCCAGCGGGTGACTTTGAAGGTCTTATAAGCCCGTTGGCCAGATTGTTATCCAGAAATTCCCGGAGGAAGTGCCTTTCTCTGAGGGATAAAGGGAACATCCTACCGAATGGTACCAGTGCACCAGGAACAAGATCCAGACAGCAGTCTTCTGGTTGGTGGGGAGGAAGATCGCTAGGCGTCTTTTCTGTCACTACCTCTGCGTATTCTTGCAGATGATGTGGAAGACAATGTATGAGTCTGGAGTCGTAAACACTGGTAGTTAGTACTGTCTCATATTTTGGTTCAGGCAGACATTCGGATCTACAAAAGGTGGACTGAAAACTGAGTACGTTCTTTGCCCAGTCAATGTGAGGGTTGTGCTTTCGTAGCCAGCTTATCCCTAGTATGATAGGGAAATGGGCTGCTCGGATGATGTCAAACGAGATCTTTTCGGTATGTTGCTGGATACGTAGGTGTAGTTCTTCTGTGGTATGTGTAATCATGCCGGAAATCAAAGGTTCACCATCCACTCCTTCGACTTTCTGATCCTCTGGTTTGGCCAGGCGTGTTGTTCCTTTTTGTTTAGTCCACAAGGTATCTATGAAGTTGCCGGCTGCACCACAGTCGAGTAAAGCCTGATTTGGGACCACGGTCCTACCCACAGTAAGAGTGACTGACAGCACCATCAACCTAGAATCCTCTAGTATACCAGAAGATGCTATCGACAAAGTTGCGTAAGGACTAGAAATGGCCCCTCGGGAGTGCGTCCCAATGCTCACCGAGGGCGCTCGTTTCCCGACCGCCTCGGAGGGACGTCAGGACAGTTCCGTAACAAATGGTTAGAGGCTCCACAACACATACACAGGTTGCCATCCCTTCGTCTCTTCCGTTCTTCCGGGGTGAGTGGTGCACAAGCAGTACCGATCTGCATCGGTTCCTCTTTGCTTTGACGTGAAGGTGGTAGAGAAGAAGGCAACTGGGCTTCTAATGGAGAGAGACTGTAGAGTTTGTTCTTCTTTCTTTCTGACCATCGTTCCGAGAGCCGGAAATCAATCCAAAGAGCGGCCGTGATGAGATCCGAAAAGGAGGACGGACGGTCGATACGTGCCAGTACGTCCTTGAGATCCTCTCTCAACCCTCGACGGAAGATGGTATATTGGGCCTGTTCATGCCAGCCAGCTTCGGCGGCTATCTGTTTGAACGTAGTGATATAGGAGAGAAGATCTGTGTTTCTCTGGCAGTTGTCTAAGAGGTCCTCAGAGGCCAAAAAAGTACTTTCTGTGCGTAAAAATGTTTGCTGCAGCAGGGTCTTGAAATCATTATAGTTCTGCAGCACAGGATCTGGTTGGTTAACCAAAGGGGTAGCCCACGCCAGGGCATTACCCGTCATATGGGTAATCATGAATCCTACTTTTGGCATGATCCGATGTGAAGGTCTGCGGACGGAAGGAAAAGTGGAGATTACAGGCATCTAAGAACTCCTTGACTCGTTTCGGCGATCCATCAAATTTGCCGGAGACCAAAGGGAATGAAGGTAGGTCTGCAGAGGGTCGCTCCCGTTCATTCTTAGTTGCATTTCTGCGTTGGTTGCCTTAAGGTTCTGAACCTCCAAATTAAGGTTTTGGACGGCGGCTATAAGTTCCTGAACTTGCTGGGGGGTTGCCATCTCAGTTTCTTGTGGGCGTTGCAAACTGTCAACAATGTCGGTTATGTCTTCTTCTTCTGATGAAAAGTCAAGTTCTCCCCCTTCCCCCAACTCCTCACCTTCCTCTTTCTGCTTGATCTTTCCGTCCTTATGTCGTGGAGGCTTCTCTTTTTTCTTGTGAAGATAAGGACGCCCTCGATAGGATGCCACCGTGCCACTAAATTAGGGGCAACGGGGGTTATCCTACCGAGAACGCCTCACAGGGGGAAAAAAGCCTGAAGGCACACAAAACCCCTAGATGTAGTATTTCAGGTAGATGATCACAGGAGGTGAGTTCGCTGATGGGAGAGCAATCCGAAAAGCAGGCACAGAATCTGGTAAGCAGAGATACCAATAACGGAACCAAGGATTGAACTAAAGGCAGTCCGGTAAACAGGCACAGGTCTGGCAGGAGGTAGATCCAAAATAGGCACAAGGGTTAATACACAGGCAGTCCGATAGGCAGGCACAGGTCTGGCAGGAGGTAGATCCAAAATAGGCACAAGGGATAATACACAGGCAGTCCGATAGGCAGGCACAGGTCTGGCAGGAGGAAGATCCAATTGAGAGAAAAAGGGATAATAAAGAAGGAAGAATCTGGGAAGAAAAAAGGGAAACAGTGAAAGGGAAGAGGAAGGGGTAGGACGAACCAATAAGAAAAGGAAATAAGGAGAAGAGACGGCTAGGCCAGGACAAGGCAATGCACAAGGCTGAGAACAAGGGTGGAACACGCTGTGTGGAAACAGCGAAACGAAAGGCAGAAAGGCAGGAATATCACCAGGTACGGGAGCGGCAGCAACTCAGGAGGGAATCCGGAAACGTTGCAACGCGTATGCGACCCGGAAGTGAAGTGATTTATACTTCCGGGTCACGAACGCGCACAATGACTAGAGCGGTAAGCAGAAGACGAGGGTGGAATGCTACGGCGGACAGAACCGCCAGCGGTTCCACTTCCGCCATCCCCGCCGTGGCATGACAACATCATAGTTTCTCTAAATGTTAAGCAAAATACAACATCACATCTGATGATAGAAATATTGAATTTAAGAAGATACTAATAGACATGGGCCTCATTACGACCCAGGCAGTAAGTTACCGCCTGGGTCATACCTTTACCACCATGGCGTAAACAAAGTTTACGCCATGGTGGTTGGCGGACTTACCGCCCCATTCCGAGGTGAGTGGGGCGGTAAGTCCCCATTAACCCATTTACCCTTCCCCATTCCCATTTTTGCCTCATAGGGCATAATGGGAGTGGGGAAGGCGTTAATTACTCCACCGTAAATTACGGTGGCGTAATTAACAACAAGGTCCCTTAGCGCCATGGATTTTAACACCAGGTGTTAAAACCTCCATGGCGCTAAGGGACCTCGGAATCAGGCGGTAAGGGTCGGCGCTGTTTACGCCACCGTAAACCCCTTACCGCCTGGGTCCTAATGAGGCCCATAGTCCCTAAATTTAACAGGTGGACCACAACGTCTAACCGGACCCCTCACATCAACTTCCACTAGATCTTCTCTTGGTATACCCTGAGGCACCACAGAATGCTCAACCACCGGACTATGCGCACCACTACCTTCTTCTCTGCCCCCATCAGCCTGAGAACTCACAGGGTCAAAATCCAACACATCAGCATCTTCAGTTTCCATGGAACTATTACCCTTACCTCCCAGAATTACCACCCGTCTCTTGCTCCAGATGTAGCCGTCCTCCAACTGCTCATGACCCTTACCACTTTTCATCACCCTCTTGGCAGGCATAAATGCGCTGGCACCTTTCTGAACAAATCTAGGATTTTTAATGCAAACCGTATCCCCCACCACAACTTGTAACTCCTTCCTACTCTTCTGGGAAGACCTCACCACTTCTTGGCGTGCCAAGACATTTCGATGTATATTCTCCAAGTCCAGCACACACGGACCACCACCACCCAATGCCAAAGATCTAAGAGTGGTGCCCGGCTTTCTTCCCCTCATGAGTTCGAACAGTGATCTCCCTGTGACAACTGACGGGGTTCTACGATAAACTGCCAAATACTCTACCACAACCTATTGCCAATCTAGTCCATTCGCCAAAGCCAGCTGTATAGCACCCTTAATAGCACCATTGGCCCTTTCTACAAGGCCATTGGCGCACGGATTGTACAAGGCCGTGCGATGATGTACTATTGCACATTGTCCCAAAAACTCCTTCATGGCTTAGAGGTGGACTGCACACCATTGTTGGTGACCAAACTAGCCGGTATCCCCTCCCTGTCAAACACTTTCTTCAAGAAGGCAATAACACAATCAGTGGTGACTCTTCCGAATACTGCCACCTCAATCCACCTGGATGTGTAATCGACAAGAACCAGTAGGAACCTACACTCCGGCTGCAAACATTCGAAAGGGCCCATAATATCCAGAGCCAACCTGGACCAAACCTCCCTAGGGATTTCAACAGAATGTACCGGCTGGGGATGCACCACCTTGCTCTTGTTGCTAACAGCACACGCTTGGCATTCCTTCACCGCTGCCTCAACATCCCGATCCATGGAAGGCCACCAGTACTCCTCCCGCAATCTTCTCTTGGTCAAACCATGGCCCAAGTGTCCCACATGAGCCAATTCCATAATGCTACCCCTAAGACTGACCGGCGGTACTAATTTGGCCCCTCTAGGCACACCCCATGGGCCATCAACTAACTCATGTAGCACTTGTGTATAACCCTTTCCTTCAGGTCTATTCTTAACAGCCTCCCAACCCTTATTGAGACCCTCTCTAATCCATTTCAATTCAATATCAGCCTCACTTTCTGTGTCCCAGATTGACTTATCCACAGCAGGTGTAACACAAGCAATCTGACATTCCTGCAACTCCTCCTCACCATTGCAACAACCATGACATTTCGAAGTGGGCAACCGTGACAAACAGTCAGCTAACACATTCTGTTTCCCAGGAACATGCTGCATGGTGAAATTATGGTCTTTTAGCTCAACAGACCACCTCGCTATTCTTGGAGACACCGCCACTACACCTCTAGTGGAAAACACCTGGACTAAAGGCTTATGGTCCGTCCTAACCACGTATGGCACGCCCCATAGGAACGTCCTAAAGTGCTTCGATGCCCAGATCACAGCCAAAGCCTCCCTTTCAATCACGGAATATCTACTTTCCACTTCTCTCAACACCCTGGAGGCAAAAGCTACCCTCCACTCCATTGTTCCAATACTGCCCCCAATCCTACCTCGCTGGCATCAACAGTGAGCATTGTTTTGTATTTAGGATCAAATGACCTCAGACATGGAGCATTTTCTACATCACTCTTCAAAGAATTGAATTTCTCATCACATTTATCAGACCACACAAATCTTGCAGATTTCTTCATCAAAGCCCTCATGGCCACAGTCATCTCAGCGTAGTTAGGTATGAATTTAACATAATACTCTGCAAGACCTAAAAATGCTCTCAGTTGGTACTAACGGGGACCGGAGTCTTTTTCATCACCTGAACCAGTCCAACCTTGGGACTGACACCCTCCGCGCTAAGGGTATGGCCCAAATATGTTACTTTGTCCACTCCTACCTGGCACTTAGACAATTTCACAGTAAGGCCTCTTTCTTTCAACACATTCATCACATTTCGAACCCTGACATCATGCTCCTCCCTACAGCCACCCCACACCAAGATGTCATCTTGAAAATAACATACCCCAGGCATGCCACCAAACATTTCTTGCATCAAACGTTGAAATACAGCCGATGTCGATGCAAGCCCAAAGGGCATACGACAGAAGTGATAAGCCCCAAACGGAGTCACAAATGAGGTAAGAGGCCTGGAATCAACGTGTAGATCAATCTGATGGTATGCCGTGGACAGATCGAATGTAGAAAAGCATGTTGCCCTACCCATGATCAACAACAGTTCATTTATGTTCGGCAAGGGGTGTCGGTCCACCCAGATACTAGAATTCAGTTCCCAGAGGTCCACACACATTGTGATGTTCCCATCCACCTTCTTGACAAGGACCACCAGAAATAACCATCCTGAAGACTCAATGGGCTCAGTGATTCCTGCCTCTTCCAATTTGTTCAACTCTCCTTTCAAACCCTCCCTTGCCGACACTGGAACTCTTCTCACCTTGTGCACCTTCGGTACAGTACTCTTCTTTAATATGATGCGATGAGAAAATCCTTTCAGTTTACCCAAAGTATAGGAGAATACTTCAGGAAACTCTGCCATGAGTGAAATCGAATTCAATTCACTACTGCTCCCACCCACTTCCAGAATGCTGAGCACCGGAATCTCTTTCCCCGGATGTATCTCCATCCCCAAAGCTGCTTGTTCATCCCAACCCAGGATACTCGTACCCTTGTGCGCCACATACAATTTTCAAGTAGCCTGCCGACCCTTAAACGTGAAATTGGACCAATCATAACCTAGCACCTCAATGGGATTCCGCCCATATGCACTGGGGTTGATATCAGACGCACACAAAGCTGATATCTCTCTCCCCAACTTTCCCGCATACACTTCCAGAGCTACCACTGTATATGGTGACCCTGAATCCACTAACATATCCAAGGGGTGATTATCCACCAAGACCGATACCCATGGACCTTTGCAAACCATTCCTTCCACATGCAAAATTACTCCTTGCTCGGGCTTGCCAACCGACACAACCTATTGCACTAAAGCGCACTCTTCAGATACCACATTGGCCACATTATTAAATTTGCACATACAAGCATAATGACCAATACGCTTGCACTTCCTACACTCCACATTTCTGGCAGGGCAGGCTTTAGAATCAGAAGAAAGGCTGGACCATCCACAGTTTTGCACATTTCTTTCACCTTAGGCCATCTTCCCCCTTGGTTAGCACTCTTATCCATCACCTTCCTATTGCGGGTTACGACAGCATGAACCCCGTCCCTGGAGGTCTCTCTTTGTGTAACTATTTGTACACTTGTTCCGGATCGCTCTGGCAATCTCTAGAACCTTATCCAATGGCGGATCGCTTTCTATCCACAATCTTTCCCTGATTTTCTGGTTGCTTGTCTTCATCATTATTTGATCCCTGATGTATTCATCCAGGTTACCAGAAAATCTACATGTGGCCATCAGAGCACGTAATGCTGTCACATAGGCATCAATACATTCCCCTGATCCCTGCTCCCTGGAAAAAAACTTGTATGTCTCCAGTACGACATTAATTATGTTTCCAAAGCGAACTTCCAATTACTTTAACGCAGCCTCATATGGCCTCACAATACTTTCCCCTTCACCGCCACCAGGAACTGTCACATCATCGCCAGGCAAATGGCGGAAAACTCTTAAACCTCCAGTGTCTATGCAGTTCAACAATGCAGCCTCCTTTTCATCATCATTGAGCTTGGTACCACCTGCTGCCCTTAAATACACTTTAAATGCATCTACCCACTGGTCCCACGGGGCAGTAAGCTACCCAGGCATTGGTAGAAAAGCAGGCGGGAGCCTGGCCGCCGTATGTAACATGTCTGAACACAGGGGCTACAGGTCAATCACACAATGTACAGTAACACTCGTCACCGCGTGCTACTTTGTTGCAGACAAAGACTGCCCACTCACCTTGTAATCCGAGAAAGTGCTTTTGTTGAGGTCACTTCGGAGCAATCCAATGTTCAAGAACACAATTCTGGTCTAGAGAGCAACCAGAGCGTTTGCCGTCTTCACCTTTCCCACTACAGGAAAGCACGAGTCCACAACACGTTGGAGCAAGTCCCGTCAACCTCACAATGTAGGACGAATGAAGTACCTCGTACTATCTCCTTCCAGTGACCCTGCCAGCTGCAAACCTACGTTGCAAGGGTGGTGCTGGCTCCACCCACCTTTCGCTGTATCAGCCAATAGCACGCCTAGAAATCCAGGGTTGGCAACGCCCCCAGACTGCCTTAGCTCTGCCGCAGCACGAATCACAGAGCACCCTGAAGCCACAGAACTGGAGAAGCGGCCCGCTTCCTCGACCGCGGTCACTTCACCAAGCAGTGGGCGGTCGTGTGCTGCGGCGGTGGCAAATGCGTTCCACCACGCACACTAGCCACCGGCCTTCTTCAAGAGCGGTCACCCTTTTGAGGGAGCAGCAGACCACCACAAACCCAACAGCTGGCCACGGCTCACCACCCAGCACTGTTGCTGCACCACTTCCCGGGAACACTCAAGGCTGCAGGCCTGGCGGACTGCCGTTGCTCATCGCCCAATAACGCAGCTGTCACTCCTCATGGAGCACTCACTGCAACGGACCTGGTGGACTGCCACGGTCCCCTTCTGCGCCTGGGGCACAAGCACCAATTGCTCCGACACGCTTCCCTGACCAGCTTCGGGGCACAAGTCAGGCAATCCCGTGCGTCTCCTGGTCCGCTCCGCGATTCTGCTCCGCGACTCCAATCCGCGACTCCACTCTCCCAGAATCAGGCCGCAGCGACTCTGGTGCCCGCAAATGTGGGAATGAGGGTCCAAAACTGATCCTCTTCGCCAGTGAAGAAAGCCAACACACTGGTAAGTGAGTAAGTCACTTTATTGTATGGACCCCCGGAGCAGGCACCACCGTCGACGAGTACCAGAAACCAACTGGCTCATGTGGAATGTTGACACCTGAAAGCAGATAAACATTCCACACGCGCCACTCATAAGAAATACATTACAACACTGTACTGATTGGAGCAAAATAACTTTTCTCCCTCTTCTTAAAACTATCGGATTTGTCCAGTGCAGGCCGGCATATGATATGATATGTCATTTTTAACACGCCTGTACAGAAGCGTTTCTAGGCGCAACAAGACAAGGGAGGGAAGACAGAGGGATGACAAGACAAAGGATCTTAGTAGGCCTTGTGTCAATCAGATTGGGCAAGTGGAACAACGCAAAGTGCAGTGGGAAGGGAGAAGGGGGAAGTGCCAGGAAGAGGGAACAGGGAAGTGCAATAAGGGCAGCATTGTTCTGAGAAAGTGCGGCCAGGGCAGTGCATCTCTGGGTAAGTGCAAGGAGGCCGGGGATAGTATGGTTACAGTTACAGCCCCTATGTGCATGATAGGCCCGGAGAGAGTGCTGGGGTTACTGATCATGGAGGAGCCTGGAACCCCGTAAGAATCTGAGGGTAGCCAAACAACCAGCAAGTGCAGCAGACAGGTAGGTCAGCAGGGGAGAAGAAGAGAGAAAGCAGAGGAGAAAAGGAAGGTCTTGAGCTGCATCCGTAGCTTCAGGTGGTCTGGCTCAAGTTTGAGAGGGTCACGGAGGCCATTCCAGAGGGAGGCCCCTGCAGAGGAGAGCAATCTACCCCCCACTCTCTGCCTAGCGAAGCGCCTGACCCACAGGGAGTTTGTGGTAGCTGTGCAAAGGGGTCGAGAAGGAAGTTATTTTGGAACAGAGAGTTGGATGTAGTGTGGGCACCGGCCTCAGCAAGTCTTGTGGACAATGCAGAGGGACTTGATCCTTGCAGACACCCGGAGCCCATAGAGAGATTTCAGGGTGGGAATGCACTTGCTTTTAGTTCTAGAGAAGAAAGTTTCCTGGGGATTGTTTATATTTCTTTCCATAGCACTGGCTACATGAAGCAACACATTCATTAGTAACAGGATGGCTGGGGATGGTCGATCATACATATATTGTGCACTCTTTACTAGCCTGATTATATTGATTGTATCCGTTATATTCACCGCTGACTACTGGAACAGAATAAGAGCAATGGTTAGAGATACTTCAACTGATATTAATCTATAATCTTTACATTATCACCAGCTGTTTGACACTACTAATAAGAAAAAAAAGACAATGGATGATTCAACCGTCTTTGCCCTGAATTGTATTTTGGACTCCTTAGTCAAGCTATAAGAAAACATTAACTTCGAGCTAAGAGACACAAGGGTGATTCTAAAAACAATTAACTCTAAGGTCATTTTTTGGAAGGCTATAAATAGAACGGTTATGGCAATGGCTTCCATTCCTAAAAGGTCTTGTCCATCTGCTATGCACTCAAATTTGGAATTCCTCTATAATGCCAACTTCTTTACCCCTTCAAGGGTGTAGGAGGAACCAGTAATTTTACCTAAGAGATCAGAGACCTCCTGCCAATATTCAAGTAAGTTTAGGCAAATTACTAACATATGGGTAGCATCTGCTGAAACATCCACATCCAACACGTTTGTATTTATCGTTCCCTCTCCAACTGTTTATTTGGTGGGAGAAAGATGTCACAAAAAGATAATCTTGTATTTCTGTGAAAGGATCAGCCCCATTATAAACCCAACTCGCTCCAGGCATGTCAGTTGTTTATTCCACTCATTAGTTTGAAACTTGGAAAATGGCAGCATAACTCTGTTATCTTATGTTATGTCATCTTGAAATGTGTTTACTGCCATAGTTTATTGCATCAAAGTGTTTTTTGCCTCCCAGACAGGCAAAGGAGGCGTATGATAGAACATGCAGTAGTGTTATGGAGGAGCAAAGCTGGGTAGATATTTTGGATGAGGGTGAGGGTATGGGTATGGCTGTGTTATATCACTTACTAAGTACAGGTATTCACCTCAACAAGAGGTATCATGGAGTGGAAAAAGTGAGTACAGAATGACCCAAACAACTCAAACCCATGCTCCCTCCTATAAGATAGATACGATGCTCAGGAAGGCATTGGAAGGAAAGGTGGAGGAGTAATGTGTACAATTATACCACATTTTTCATGGGTGTCAACTGGATTCTACGGGGTGTGGCGCTGAAAGTAGAGACAGCTGGAGAAAGATGTTTGCTGCGCCAGGATATGTTTGGAATGTACTCATGTCATGGTGAGCCAAGGCATGATGAATTCATGCCTAAGAAGGTATAGAGAGCAAAACCCTTCTACTTACTACCTTCCCAAGGCCCCCAACAAACATTTGGAAGAGGTTGCCAGCCTTATCTGTTTTGGGGGATTTCCTATTTATGCCATGGTTAAGAAAAGGATTTAATGAAGGAAGATTCATATTCTTCCAGATTGCAGCCCAAATTAATGTTGCTGCCTGAAAAAACCTTATATTTAATTTTCTCAAAAACGTTTGTACCAGTGAATTTAAATTGCCCACATCTTGCTATTTCATGTTTGAGGATAATAAAAGGACGTGTTGCTCCCTTTCAGGTGGTACTGCATTAGCAGTGCAACAGTCCAGACACAACCACCCCACTGCAACATGTTAAATCAGGGAGGGGAAAGTCCACTTTCCCGAAATTTCCACAATGCCTTACAAATTAATTATTCCAAATGACAGTACTACTAGTCTACTAGTGGAATTATACTGTGATAGTTGCTATTGTTTAACTCTAGTCAATGCCATAAACAAATAAAGAAATCTTTGTATAATACCCATCCTAATTAAGGTAATTAAGCCTGCAATCGAGAGAAGAACCATTTTCCATTTATGTATATGGAGATTGGAGGAGGTATACATTCATTTAAAATTTAGATTTTCTTTAGCTACTGATCTCTTCACCTGCCCACCAGGGACCTTGGCATGCTGAACGATCTCTGGGGAAAAGCAAGAATAAAATCAAATTAACAAAACAGAAGCTCCAAGATGTGGCCTAATGTTCTAGCTACAGAAGCTGCAACCTCTAACAGGTTCTAATCCAAAATGTCGTAACTGTTGCTAAAACAGCTGACAGCCCTTACGGTACTGAACATCAACATCTATTCTGCTAAATGCTTAGACTATGTGGCACTCTAGCCACGCTTTCACCAACCAGCAAAAGCTTTCACAAATACAAAAGCAACATTTTCTACGTTCTCCTCAATACAACCAAATCACAACTGTATTAACTAATGGGTGGCTACAAAAGCCCTTAAAATATCCTGGACCTAAACTCTACATACAATAAGCAATATTTTTGCTGTTCCTCTTTTCATTGTATGATGCTCTCTAAAGGGTTTTAAAGCTGGCTACAAATAGCATGTGTGCAGAAATGCTAAATTAAATAACAATAATGCTGACAAATGACCAGCCCTCCTTGCTAATAGAATTTACACAATCTGAACCTCCTCCCACGGTGGGACATTGCACTTGCATCCCAACATCAGCCTTTAGTGCATTAGCCATAAATTGAGGCAGGACAAAAGTTAGACTGGGTACAGTAACTTTAGATAAATAATTATGTATATCGTGAGATGTTATATTCTATGCCAGAGTATATCACATACTCTGATAACATTTGACGAATTCACAAGGGATCTCAGTAATATTCTCAAGCAGTTTGTCTGTCTCTGTTCCAAATTGTGTTACTTGCCAGATTCCACCAGTCTGATTAACTTGGAGAGACACGTTCCTTCGGATTTTATCTCTTTTTGGTTTTGGTGCATTTTGGTGGCACAGTCATCAACATATCACCAACACCATTGTGTGATGATTCACACAGTATCGTCACTTCTCCACAAGAGGGAGTCCTTTCCAATGATGCTAGGTAGGTGCTGCCGCTACGCAATAGTCCCCTAGGGGTGGTATAATGCCAGAGTACCTCATTGGGAGGCACTACTCCTCTGGGGATGAGGACGATCACCTAGGGTATAGCCCGTTGCCAATGACACACCCCAACATTCCCTAACGCCAGCTCCATGCCAAACCATTTTTTAAGAGTAGCTCCATGTATTTCTGTAATGTAGGATAAACAGCTACAACAGAAAGTACCAGGATGAAGAAGAGCACACAAGACATGAAGATTACTAACTGTGATAGTTTTGATATGAGGTGATCCCGAGGATTCATGAAGATCAATCCATCCAGAGCAACAGATGACTTTGACAATCCGCCACAGTGGGACTGACAACATTTTATAAGAAGAAAAGAAGGACTGAAGACTTGGTGAAGCCCAGCCTGGAGAGGCAGCAGGTGTCGAAACTATCCAGAGAAGGAGTTTTGAAACCTTTCGGCTGACTGGAGAAGCCAAGGAGCGGAGGAAACGAGCGAGGTGCAGAGGGAGTTCTCTGTGGGTCCAGCTGGAGCAGACCCAAACACGAAGAGGAAGCTGAGCACTTCAGGAGAGCGTGGAGCCGCTGCAGTTCTGCAGAAGCAGAGGAGAGAAGCCCGAAGAACCTGAGAGATGCGTCCCAGTCCCAGGAAGCCTGGGTGGTGTATCGAAGTCCCAAGGAAGGTAAAGGGAGGTCTGAGAGAATCAGAGGGGACACGGGGGTAGAAGAGAGGCACGTTCGAGAGGCTCTCCACCAACCCAGTAGTAATAAACAAACTACTGGGATGAGAGCACCAAGCATCCAAGGAGACATTCCTCATTGCAGTGGCAGCAATAAGCCCACTGACCACCAGAGAAGCGTCTGGGACCAGAATACAAGCATATTGAGCATCAGAGTAGAACATCCCATTTGCTATGATAGGAATAAGCCCACTGACCATAAAAGAATGGTCTGGAATGGTGACCTAAATATATTAATTGGCTGAGGAAAGCATCCTTCTTGCATGGCAAGGAAAAGTCCACTAAGGCCCTTAGAAGGTCTCGGGACTTTGCCAATACCAGGGGATGGGAAACATTCCCCTGGCTCTGAAAGTTGAAGAAACTGAAATCCTTTTTTGGATCCAGAGATGCCATGGGAAGGGAATCATTCTCCTTGGCTTTGATGTGAACTATATTGGAGTGTGTGAACCACTACCAGGAGAAGGGAGTCATTTACCTGGTTAAGAAACTGAAAGTCCCTTTGATCAGGAGACACCAGGGGAAGGGAGTCATTCCCCCGGGCTTTCGTGTGAACTATTTTGGAGTTAATTAACCACTACCAAGAGAAGGAAGCCATTCTTCGGGTTCTGAAAGTTGAAGATACTAAAAGTCCTTTTGATTAAGAGACGTCAGAGCAAGGGAGTCATTCCCCCTGGCTTTGGTGTGAACTATATTGGAGTGTGTGAACCAATAGCAGGAGAAGGGGGTCATTCTCCGAGTTCCGAAAGTTGACTTTTGCAAAGTTTTGTTGGAACCACAAGCCAGGGGAAGGGAGTCATTCCCCCTGGTATCCTTTTTGCTAAAGAATATTTCTGGGAATACCACCCACCTACCAGGAGAAGGGAGTAATTATCCTGGAGAAGGAACCTTTCTGTTGACTTATTCTTTAGTTGTGATGTAAGGGATAGAAGTAGGTTGTGACAAAGCATGGTGGAGTGTGATTTCGACGGCCATTCTGACGGATATTTTAGTATTAGTTTGAGGCAGGGAAACCCTTCTTACAAGGGCTGGTGAGTGTTTCTCTTCTTAATAAATAAAAGTGTTTGCCAACCAAAATACCACCCTTGCGTCACCATCCTTCTTCGACACCCTTACAGTTGCTACAGAGAATTGATAGAGTAAAGTGGTGCCAGACATCTGACTTTGTGGTTGGCATGACAAATGGAAATGCTGTGGTTTCATTGGCTGACACCCTAGATGCCATTTCTTATTTCCTTACAGCGATGCCACCCAATAGTGGCTTGTTCAACTAATTCTGTCCCAAGCGGGAGTACTGTACCACTTCACGTGTCTGTGTCACTTTCACAAATGTGTACTTGCTTAAGTCTTTAGACATAGTTTCTCTTCTAAATATATTGTTTGTGATTCCAACATGTTCATCTGTTAATTTATAGTACCTCCCACTGCTACTGCACTTACTTGAAATCCTCCTGCGATACATTCCCAGAATACAAAGAAGCCCACTTCATTTGCATACATTTAACTGGTTGGAGTCATACCTTGTGGACCTGTGAATGCAAATAATTCAAATACAAGTTTCAATACGATGAATGAACCACTAACTATTTTGCATTTCAAACGTAGACCAGACCAAACTTTTCTCACCCTTACTTAACAGTACTTTCTCAACTAATGGTAATCTGCCACCCGGCATTCTTGTTAAAATAATGAGCTTGGGGGATGCTGAGTTTCTCACTCATAAAAATGGAATGTTACTGGGGTTTTGGAATGGTTGTCTGTGGATGACCTCTTTACTTTGCAAGATGCTACAGAACAGTGACATGCCCAGATTCTGAATCTTGTTAAATGAAAGACTGAAGTTAAATCATTGCTGCGTATGTGATTTTTGCTGTTTAAAATGATGATTTTTTAAAAATGTATTGTGATATGGTTTTGCATTAAAACCATACACAACTTTTGAGAGATGTAGAAGAATAATGTTTATTTTAAATAACAACATCAAAATAAACATCCTAAAATGGTTACAAAACCATCCCAATCCAGAGAACACTGGCACAATACTACCTCAACCTCTTCAAATTCCTGATCTGAATTCCAAGATACTCACAATTGAACATATATCATTCTTTTCTGATATCTGTACATTGGCAGCTCTTCATGTATGCTTCCAGTCTTACCCTGAGACATGGATAAATAGTTCAGCAGTTGAATAGGAAACATTAACTTTGGATTGCCCTTAGACCCCTATGAAATCTCTGATGCTCCCGATATTCTATCCTCTTATCCAAAATCTTATGCTGTCTGAATCGGTACATTAATGTTACAAACATTTTAATATTTTGTGTTGTGAAAAGTGAAGAAAGTGGGAAGTCCAGTGTGCATTAAGTATGTAGTGACCCAAGTATACAACACTGTTACAACAGACATATTTGTCAAAAAAGATATGCAATCTTTCTTATGTTCCTGAAATGCTATGTGATTTTATGCAAAGCAGGTTGGTTTTAATCTTACCCTTTCCTACAGAGTTGTTTTGAAAGTGTACCATTGGAGCATACCAGACTGTTCATCTTGGAATAGTAACCTTCTAACTGAAAATACGTAAGATCGTTATTCTAGGTTTTTACAATGTGTTTTGTTCAGTGGGTGAATAGAAAATTGTAGAGTATTAAGAAGATGCGGAAAAGACGTTTCTAGAAGCTAATGCCATCCCTGATATTCAGTGCAGATTGGAACAGATAAATAAATATATTGAATAATTCAAAAAGATCACTATAAACAAGAACACTAATAAATTACAAAATAATATGGCAAAGTGTCTATCCATATCTGAGAGCAGACAATAAGCCAACCAAGAGAACACATTTCAGAACTGGTCAGCTAGGAAACCACTATCATACAAATACAACAACACATGGGTAAACCATTTTTTCCAATACAAGCATAGTCGAAATGTTGAACATAAATAGTAATTCAAATATGTTTTCTTAGTATTAGGGTAAAAGCTTAATTTCTAGATAAGTAGACTATGGAGCGACCTAGTGCTACAGATATTTTGATCTTTGAAAATGTGACATCCAAAAGATTTGAAGACAATCATGATTTAAAACATACATGGTTTCCTGATAACATCAATTAAAAAAGAAAGGAAAGCTTGATAGGCTTCAAACAAATGCCAGACCTTGTCTTCAATCCAGCGGACATAGGAAATGGCATAGTTATGATGGCGATCAGTCATTATGATTTTATGTTGTTTAACCTTACAGAGAATCCAGAGTATTATGAGCTTTTGCAAATGAACACAATTTTGGAAAATGTGATCACTATTGATAACAAATGTGAATCTTTTTGTCAATCTAGTACTCTGCAAGCCTGTATATGTGCATTATCAACAATACATAAAAATAGGTCTGACACCCCCAGGCCGCCTAACAGTCTTGAGATGTGCCTCTATTCCAGACTCTGTATGCAAACATATAACCAATAGCAAAAACACTCAAACATTTTCAGCCGATTTAAGAGAGGTTATAAGGTTGGTGGTGCATTCTAATTTTGGATGACCAGATGGAGCTATTGTAGTCTCTTAACTTAACAGCCCTAATTTAAAATGTACCTTAATATCATTTGACTGTCCAATCTGTTTCTTGGACCTTGCTATAAAAATCACCACAATCATTACAATATTGGGAACTTGTGAGGACATCCCAACTGGAAAGCGCATAAGCTCACATAGAAAAAAAGAACCCTTCTTTTACTTTAGCTACAACTCTGTATTTATCACAAAGGTACTGACAGGAATTATATTTTATAATATTCTGTTCAGTCAATTTTTGTGACTTGCAGAAATTATACCAAAAAGAAAGTTTTCTCCTATAAGTCTAACAAATTACAGGGACAGGTAGACAGAAATATCCTACTATACTGTACCCCATGAATCCAAAGTGTGCGAGGTACAGCGAGAAGGATGCTCTTTTCTACTGCTCTTTTGCAGTAGAAAAAAGTAGAAAAATCAAATATTTCTTTTATGTGACCACTTATTATAAATTCTTTGGTCCTTTGTAGAAGCTGAATTTAAAATGTGGCACCTGATTGAACTTGCAGGATAACATCAGATACATCTATTTTTGCACTAAAGAGAGGAAATAACTTTGAGGGCCAAAAACAGACAGACCAATACACTGACCAAGATTTGGCATTTAGAACTAGTGAAAGGTCATTTCTCATGTGGACATTTTTTCTATTCTCAATTTCCATTGGGAACTGATTGTTTACAATATGATGGCATCAGCTGGAAGATACACAGTTTCTCCAATAGACCTGGAACTCTATGTATTGTAGAATATCAGTCTCAAATTCAATTTCACCAGGTCAGTGTTCCGCTTGTTGACAATTACCTAGAGAAAAATCACAGTGAACAAGACAGGGTGAGACTCTCTTGCCCGTGCCTTTGTTTTACTGCATGCTACCTATGATATTCTGCTGTTACATTAATTGTGATTTTGCTAAACAGCCTTAAAGCAATTATTTTTAGAAATGTAATTCTACTTTTAACCTGTTTAAAGTTATATTTGTGGGACGTCTTTTAGCTGGGGGCTGTGTTAGTGTTAGATTACACTTGTCGACTGGAAAGTCTTTCTTCACTTTTGTTGCTGGGTCGCGTTCCCGCTCACTGGACTGCATTTAAAAGCAGCCTTGAGCGAGGTGGACTTTCTTGCCCTTGCCTTAGATTTACTGCACACTACCTACAATATTCTATATTTTATTGCTACATTAATTGTGATATTGCTAAACAGCTTTAAAGCAATTGTTTTTAGAAATCGAATGCTATTTTAGTCTGCTTTTAACCTGATTAAAGTTATATTTGTGGGGCCGTTTTAGTCTTAGATCAACAGTTGCCGACTGGAAAGTCTTTCTTCACTTTCATTGCTGCATCGCGCTCTCGCTCACTGGACTGCATTTAAAAGCAGCCTGGAGCTTATGCAGGGTGGACCAGGGTGAGACTCTCTTGCCCGTGACTTAGTTGTATTGCACTCTACCTATGATATTCTGCTGCTACATTAATTGTGATTTTGCTCAACAGCCTTAAAGCAATTATTTTTAGAAATGTAATTCTGCTTTTAACTTGTTTAAAGTTATATTAGTGAGGGCTTTTAGCTGGGGGCTGTGTTAGTCTTAGATTAACACTTGCCAATTGGAAAGTCTTTCTTCACTTTCATTGCTGTATTCGCTCCCGCTCACTGGACTGCATTTAAAAGCAGCCTGGAGAGGCGCGCGGAAGGCAAGCATGTCTGCGCGCGTTCGGGTGCAGAATGGGCCATGGACTCCCCCTCTATGCCTAAAGCCAGCAGTACAGAGTGGCTGGGTGGAAACCCTGCAAGAAAAGGTAATTGTAAAGTACTCTCACACTAAGTTGTTGGAACTAGCTCTACCCAGTACTTGTCTACCAGCAGGAGTCCTGAGCGAGAGCCTAGATTGGTCAAGAAAGCCAATCTACCCCCTGTGTGAGGGCAGAGGGGAAGGGGAGAAACAACAGGCCCCAAGAGGGACCTTAAGGGACTGCTGATTAATGTGAGATCAGCGGGGGCACAGGGCTATGAAATTCATAATATACTTGAGGAGTTTTCCCATGACACTTGTGTATGTCTGAGACCTGGTTCTCTGCGAGTTCTGACCCTGATGTCTGCCAGATGTTAACCGACGATTATGCTGCACTATGTCAGGACAGGCCCTAACCTGTTTGGGGTGTTGGTCTTGTCGTTATATATCACACCTCTCTCAAATGTCAAGCTATTCCTGTTGACCACTCACTGTGCTGTGAGCTTCTTTTGTTTAGAGTCCAGGTAACGGCTTATGTGTCAATTCATTTTCTGGTGATTTATAGAGTCACTTCACACAGTCGGGCCAATTTTGATTAGGAGCTCGGACAGCTGGTGGCTGACATAGCACTTAAGAACTCAAATCTTGTTCTACTGGGGGATTTTAATCCCCACACAAACAATCCTTCCGATGTCTAAGCAAAAAATGTGATTGCTGGGATAGCCAACCTTTCTCTTACTTTGTTTAACCATATGCCTACCCGCCGCACTGGAAATACCCTCAACCTTATTTTTGCAGAAGCTAACCTCATCGCTACCTTCAACCCCCTTCCCGTACTTTGGTCTGATCACTTTCTGGTGCCCTTTTGGGTTACCACACCTTATCACCCTTCAAAGACCTCTCATAGCCGGCAGACCAAGCGGTTTTGGAGCAGGGTTGACCACGCTACGTTGCCAGATCAATTGATTCAGACTAATAGTAAACTACTGGCTAGTGGGCAAGACCCATGTACTTCTCTTCTAAATGCCATGACCGAGATAGCTGATCTGGTAGCTCTGGTTGCGTTACGATTTGAGCGTTCAAAACTTTCTGCGCCATGGTTTACCCCTAATCTTAGGTCCCCAAAAAAATATGCAGTTGCCTAGAAAGGAAATGGCGGCTTAAATACTGCCAAGATGCAAGTAATAACTATAAACAAGCAGCACTTTGCTACCATAAGATGATCAGCATGGAAAAAGCTATGTTTTATGCTAACAGGATTACGGAAGCTATTTAAAGTTGCCAAAGAGCTCTCTATTTACTCTAAAATAGCAACCAATGGCTCACTAGACCCACAAACACACTGTGATGCTATTGGGCTTTTTTTCTCAGAGAAGATTGAGGGGATTCAGCAGGCTATTGGGGAACAAAATGTACACAAGCAGGAACCCGGGGCGACTGTCTAACCCTAAGGAAGTTTGTTCATCCGACCCTACTATTGTATTTCAACTAGGGCCGATTGTTGACGAAATCACAGCAAAGGCCTTTAAATCACTTAAATTAGCATTGCCCGCTGACCCACTACCCTTGCACATTCTGAAGGCATTACCCCCAAAGGTTATTACTCTGTTCTCAGCCTTACAACACTCCTTCTCCTCAGGTGAGATTCCCGCACAGTTGAAGCATGATTTGGTCTCTCCGCTTTGAAAATAAAACTAACCATCGTGCCCTGAAACACTTGTGTATGGGCACAATATAAATAAAATATCATATCATATCATAACCTAAACCCTAGTTTGGTTGAAAACTATCGCCCTATATCCATGCTACAGGTTGTGATAAAGTTGATGGAGGCTGTGATTACACCTGTCTTTTCTTGATTCCTGGAAGTCAGCAATTGTTTGCATCCACTTAGTCCCTCGATGGGCACAGAATCTGTTATGGTCTCTCGCCTGGATGATTTGGCTCTTCTTCAGGACTGCAAAGAGCTTGGGTGTTGATCCTTCTCGAACTCTCTGCAGCTTTTGACACTGTAGATCATGGAATACTGGTGTCCCGCCTGGATCAGGCAGGGGTCAAGGGCTCATCACTGGCATGGTTTAATTCCTTTTTAGCCGAGTGCATGCAAACAGTCTCATTTCAAACCTGCCGTTCCCCTCCACACATTCTGCCCTATGGGGTTCCCCAGGGGTTGGCTTTGTCCCCTCTTTTGTTTAATCTCTATCTGCGGCAATTGGAGGATCTTACTGTATTACAAAGTTTGGTGTCCTTTTCTACACCTAGGCCGATGAAACCCAATTGGTGTTTTCGGCTAGACTCCCCATCAACTGATCCACCTGCTAAGCTTAGGAACTGCCTTTCTGCTATTGACACGTGGATGGCTGCCAACTGGCTCAAATTAAATGGGGAAAAAACCGAAGTGCTGATAGTTGGCTCTCAGGCCGGTGCCGGTCTTTGGAGTTCTAAGCTCTGGCCAGACTCCCTGGCCCTTGTTCAGTGCCCAGTACGTCGGTAAAAAGTCTTGGTGTGAGGATTCTGCCTATTGGCACCAGAGAAGTTCAGGTTACAGCGGTTGACAGTGCCGGTTTTGGCAAACTGAAGGCATTGAAAAAGATCCTGCCTTTGCTTCCAACCACTAGCCCCACACAGATAGTCCCCTCGCCAATAATGGGCTCGCTGGACTACTGTAATTGAATGTACCTGCGGCAGCCTAAGCGCCAGATGCAGCGGCTTCAAGTACTTCAGAATGTCGCAGCCAGTATGGCCATGAAGACACCCAAGCTGACCCCCTCTGCAGGGCTGTTGCGATGACTTCACTGGCTGCCGGTAGCTGCCAGAGTCGAGTTTAAGACTCTCTGTGTCAGTCTCTTCATGATGGGATACGAGCTACCTGAGAAGCAAGACTGAGAGGTACTTTCCTACCAGAGGTCTTTGCTCACCAGCTCTGTGTCTTCTCAGAGTGCCTAGTTATCAGCGTGCCCGAGCAGGTGGCTGTTCCTTCTTGGTACTCGCTCCAATTTACTGGAATCGGCTTTCGCTCTTGTTGCGACTAACAGAGGAATACCTCCCCTTCCGGAAGACACTTAAAATGTATCTTTCCTAGCTTTGTCTCTGGTGCATTAATAGGACTCCCCTGGCTCCCCCAGTGCTCGTTTGGAACCTTAGCACCTAGATGCCCTTGGGCCTTAGTTGCACTGTATACATTTTGTTACATTACATTACATTACATTTGCTATTTGATAATAACGAATGTGGTAGAAGATGAAAGAGGAACTCTCCAGGAAAGATTACTTGAGAAGGCTGAGCAAAGATACATTGTTATCTTTAATTCATATTGTTACAGATTAAATGGTATTTCCGTCTGGGTGTGTTAGTTTGTGTGACAGAGATGACAGAGATTTCCATCTCCCAGACTTTTTCAAATTTCAGGAGATCGATTAAGTGGAATCTGACATAAATGCCAGATCTGCTAAACAGTTTCCATTTCAAAGAGCGTTCTGTGTTTTTAAAACTGGCATTGGTGGGTTTGTACCCAGATAGTCTTGACAGAGATTGAGTACATACATTAACTTACCAACATCCCATATAAGACAACTCATCTGCGCATTTTGCTGGGCATCATTAGTTGCCATGCCAGCAGCAGTTGGGCCACACAGTTACTAACATAAAAGTATGCACATCAAGGAAATGTGCACATGCAGGAACTGAGTAACAATTTCTCATGTAGGTTTCCTTTTAATAAGCATATGGCAATAAGGAAACCCTTTCATAACACACAGGTATCTAATGACACATCTCACCTTATTAAGCAAGTATTATGGAAAGCATGGCATGGAATTACAAACAGTCCGTTGGAACTAAATTCATTTTTAGCAACTATGGGGCTACATGTTTAAAAAAGTGATCCCCTATTTGTTCAGCCCGTTTTTGGTTGGCAAGCCTGTCACAAAGGTTTTATCAGTCTTCAAATTGGAAGAACTATTCTTGAGGAGGTCTAGGATGATGATTGTTAATGTATTTTCATTGATATGCATAGACTTTCTTGCCCAAAATGTACCCAGCGAGCTTGAGGCAAAGTCATCATCAGAGAGAGAGAGGAGGAAGCAGAGCAATTCTTTGCAGGGGGAGCATGGACTGGAGTATTCTGGATAGCTTGCAAGGGCATGCACAGATATAGGAAACAATGCTAGTGGAATAGGTGGATTTGGCTTTGTGAGTGCTGTGGTCAGGGCCAGTAGAGAGTCCAATAGGCAGCAAGGAGAGTGATGGATTAGTTTTTGAGTCAGGAGCATCAGCCGTTTTTCATATTTATACTCAGTCGCTGGGATAATGTATGGTTAAAGATATATGTGGCAGGGGGTAAGGGAGCAGGAAAGTAGTGATCATTGATGGGGGTGGGCAGTGCAAAGTTACATTCAGTACAAGGTCATTGGAGTGGTCAACTAGTGGAGAGCCTGAAACCAGTCCTTGTCTTGGTTTAGACAGAGGACCATGGAGTCAGGGTTGAAATAACATTTGGTAGTAGATGAGGGAGGGTGATGGGAAAATGGGGAAGGAACAGAAATGGTGAAGTGATTGAAAAAATGGTCACAGGAGGAGGGCCGATTTTCAGAGCAGAGGACAGCAGGGCGGAAAATAGAAATATGAGATCAAGCCTGTTTCCTTGGGTGTTGCATGGAAGGTTATGTAGGTAGTGAGGTGTCAGAGAGAGTTGAGTCATGTTGGAACTGTTATGCCTCAGACATATTAGAGAGGTTGAAGTCATCAACTATGATGGCAGGGAAATGACCTGGGAGTGTTTTCAGGAAGTAGTCAATATCAGGGAAGAAAAGGTTGAGTGTGCTATTTAGTCACTAGATGAAGAGGATGTTAAGAGGGGTAAGAGCGGGGTGTTGGATTGAGATATGCTGAAAGAGGAAGGTAGATCAAAACCAGCAAGGGAAATGGTCTTCAATGGTGTGTGCTTGATAAAAATGAGACCAACGCCCCTGTCTTTTTTTTAGTAAAATGAAGGGGAAGAGTAAGAGAATGAAGCCAAGGAAGTAAGAGAAGGAGTCCAAGCTGGTTTGAAGGGCAGGTGGTGTAGTGGCATTGTGGTGGGACATCTAGGTTTTTTGGATAGCCATCACTGAGAGTTTTGGGCGATAAGAATCTACATAATTAGTGAGAAAGGAATTTTTGTTGTTGCAGAGGGATTGGACATTCTAGAGACTGAGGGTGACGTATGCAGGGGGTAGAGGTAGACAAGGCAGTTATATGAAGAGGGCAGCAGTAGAAGGTGCAGAGGTAGAAGAGGCAGTTAGATTAAGGGGGCAGAGGTAGAAAAGGAAGTTGGATAAAGGGAAGTGGCTAGGATAAATGAGGTGTCAGTAGTTGGATGTGGGAGAGAGGAGCAGCCCAAGTGGCGTTCATGTGGGGAGTAAAGGATGATAGTGGATATATAGTAGGAAAGAAAATGGGGTGGAGGGATGGGAGTGATAGAGGTAATGCACTGTGCTATATTGGATTCTGCCCTGCAGGGGTACATACATGAGTGGAGGCTAAAACGCCCACCCAGCTCTCACACTTCTAAAAACCAAGAGCTAGCACAATCATAAAGCTAAAACTGGCACAGTTAAGGGCTATACCTCCTTCACCTTTTGTGGTAACATGGTCCGAGGGAAGGCTAAGCTCTCTAGGGGGGCTTGAATGTGATCTAGTAGTGACCCAAAATACACAGGAACAGAGTCCAAAATAAGGAAATGACCAATCAAGGATCTATAGAAAAATATATATACTTCAATCAAACACACCATATGCAAGGAAGATACATAGAAAACACTGTACAAAATCCACCCCTGTGGAAAGAATAGAGTAGATGCAATAGATAGAAGAATGTCGACTCTGAGCATGAATCCAGTGGTGACAGGCAAATTATGAATCACAAGGGATATGTCTTTGGATGAAACAGGTGCACAAGTGGCCCGACCAGTCTCTAGGACCCAAAATGGACCAAGGGGCAGTTATTGGTCAGTAGTACTTTGTGTCAGGTCTTTGACAGTGATGATAGTGGATTGAGCAGTAGGTTTGTGGTATTCGAAGGCGGATTTCGGCAAAGCTGATCAGAGTGCTCATCATGATCTATTCGAGGTTGAGCCAGGTCAAGCTGGGTTGTAACCATTGGGAAGGTTGATGAGTGACACTCCAGCGGTTCGAGTTGGAAGGTGGTGATGGTTCAAAATCGTAACCCTGTTGCTCCGGTGTGCAATGCAATGAAGCAGCATTTCAAGGGCAAGTTGGATTGAGTTATGGGATAACCCCTTGTTCAAGTTGGCAAGTGACTCTCCAGTGATTGGAGTTGGATCTCTGTGTTAAGAAGTAGATTGAAGCCTAGCAGGTGACAGGCTCAGCAAGGGCACAGTGCAGCATCAAGCTGGCTCGAGATGCAGTCACTGCAGTTTGAGATTTCATAGATGTTTCAGAAAGTAGCGCAGGTGGGATCCATCAAAATCAATGCCATCAGGCTTTGCTTTGATGGCAGTTTGGCGGGCTTTCATGTGGCAGAACTTGTAGCCGGTTCTCCAGATGCTATGAGACCCACTTCAGGGGCTCGAGGACAGGATGAGTCCATTCAGGGTGTCATGGTCACCTGACCTCGGACACAGACACCACACCATCAGGTGATGGGGGCAATGGATCACATAACCCATTCTCACCCCTTTGGGATGTATCAACATAGGGGGCCTGGCTGGACTCAGTCCTGGTGCCTTTGGTGCCAGGCTCATGTAACAATATAAATGGGAATGCTTCGTTACGGCACCAGAGCGCTTTATTGTACAAGACTTTCCATGTGCTTTTACTTCAGGAGCAGTTCCACGTGCAGACTATTTGGGTGTGACTTCCAGGGCTGGGCTGTATGTGCAGAATTCTAGGAGTGGCAGGGTGTGGCAGGCAAGCCAGGACTAGTGGGCGTGGCCTCAGGAACTTAGCTATATAAGCTGCTCCATCCCCTAGGCCAGCGCTTCACATTAATTTGCACTTGCATGCAACGTAACGCTCACTGCCGCCTGAGTTGACAGACTTACCTCATGGGTCCAGCATCTTACCTGGGTGGGTATTGTTTGGAGACCGGCGTCCATCCTACCATCCACAGATTAATTCTCTGGAACTCTGCGATCCTGATCTCAATACCACAGCACATTGTGCTCTATGTTCACGAAGCCAATTCCTGTGGAAGAAATGGAAGACAAGGTTAGAACAATATTCAACATTCCATTTAGGGTTGGGCCTCAGTCAATCCTCGCGCGCATCCCTAAGGACCACTTACCTGTTGCTGGACCATCGTAGAGCTATCTTCTTTCCCTCTGGATTCCTCCCTGTGCTTCGCAGCTGCAGCAGGGTCCACATCATCGCCTATACGGGGAGAAAGCAAAATAGAGACATTACTTACGGAGCAAGCAACAATACTGGAACGAACAATACAAACACTATTAAAGCAAGCTGAAAGCCGACAGGTGAGAAGATACAAAGAGAGAGAAACAGAACAACACTCACCTGAAGTGACATGGACTAGTCACAGCTGGACTGGGCTACCACATGCGAGGGACCAGTGAAGGAACTCGGACCCCGACATTTAAGCGCCCCTGCCAGAAGCAGCAGGACTTAGAGCTTGCCATTAACAATCATCAGGTGAGCCTCTCAGGAACAGCGCATTCTCACGAAAACCACGGCTGGGGAGGAAGAGTTTGGAGGGGGTAAGGGTCGCAGACTGACATACTCACTCCCCCTTTTGTCCACGCATAAGCAGCACCACCAATAGTCGCAGTCCACAGCATAATCGCAGAGGGAGAAGCCAGACAAGGGTGACCTCAGTGAAGAGTGACAGGTCCTGGTCCTCAGCAAGAGTCACACCTGTTGTGCCTTGGCAGTGGGTTGGGGGCCGAGGGTTCCTCGGCCTTGGTCTGCTCCTTCTTCCCCTTCAGTGGTTGAGGGATTGGGAAAGTACAACTCTCCCAAAAGAGGTCAAGTGAATCCTTCTCAGGTGTTATACCCAAGTGAATCAAAGCAATGGTGTGAGAGCCCTTCTTTTAAAGGTAAACGTTCACAGGTGATTGGACTAAAGCTAGTTTTCCTTAGTGGTCTAATCCCTGTTCTTGGAAGAAGTGGACTTTGGCCTTCGTACATCACACGCAAAGTGCTTTGCTCTACAGGAAGTGGAGGGGACAGGAAGGAGAGAGAGGCAGAGAGAAACATGATAATGAAATCCTTCCTCAACTATATGGAGCTCTCCATGCCTACACTAACCCACCCCTTTCCTTCTCAATAGGATCAAATGTCTCTAGATATGCAGCACCCAGGTGTGAGGCTACTCCATTTGACTGGTTGTGCTCCTTGGATGCCTAGGCCCAGGATAGATGCCAGCTGTGTTGCTGTCTCCAGGGGAGTAACTTACCTACCCTCACAAAGAGATCAAAGAAGAGGCATGGCCATTCAGGTTCCTGTCCTGTCACTTGGCAGGATCAGCTCGCCTGTTCAGAATACTAATCACCTTCCAGAGCTGAGCTGGCTCATGTGTGATATCAAATTGGATGTGGCTGCAATGATTTTGAGAGGTGCCATGCACCATGTCCTAACTCAGGCATGGCTTTTATTAGAGTTTACACTGCCACAAGCATAGGTTACTTATAATCATCACAGTTTTGGTATAGGGGTCTACATCTTAAATGCAACCCCTATGCTGCCACTGTAAAAGGGGCACCTGTGACCTCTTAACCTTCTCTGTGCCACTGGTAGACCAGGCAATGTGGATCAGTATACCGCTGCAGCAGGAAACAGTTACACATTATGCTTTTAGTATGTAGCTTATGAAAGAGGAATCTGATCAGCAGATTACTTTTTCAGAGATAGAATTACTTGCATCATTTTATTAGTTAATAAAATCAAAAAAGCCAGGGCTTTACACCCTTGCCAATTCCTTACAAGAAGAGCGATGAAGAGGATCAGGATTGGCAGGGGCATGGTAGGCAGTGGGCACTGGACAAAGTGGTATGGGGACAACAGGGCCCTATGCAACCAAACAGTGCAAGTTAAATATTAGGCCACGAAAAATCAATCACAGGTTTGTAGGTGACCAAACACTGTAAGTTAAATACACAGTATCCTAGTCATAGAAACACTGAAAGTGAAATAGACAGGGTACTAGGCAACTAAACACTAATTACCCACGGTTCTAGGCATCCAACACTGGAAGGTAAATATAAAAAGCTTTAGGTGGGCAAATATTGCAAGTTAAATGCATAGGGTCCCATGTTACCAAGCACTACAAGTAAATATACAGGGTTTTAAGAGATCAAACACTGTGCGTTAAATCATAAGGGCCTACAAGTTAAATACATAAGGTCCTATGTAGTATGTGGCTAAAATACAAAAATTAAAAAAAACACAGGGTCCTCAGTAACCAAACACTGTAAAGTTATATATAAAGGGTTCTAGGCCACCAAACACTGCATGTTCAATATACAGGGTCCCAGGTGACCGAATAAGAACATTTTGAAAGTCACAAGATCCTAGGTGGTCAAACACGGCAAGTTATATGCATAGGGTCACAGGCACACAAAATAGTGAAAGCTAAATACACAAGGTCCTAGCTGACCAAACAATGTAAGTTCAACATATAGGGTCCTAGGTGACAGGGTCCTCAGTAACCAAACACTGTAAAGTTAAATATAAAGGGTTCGAAGCCACCAAACACTACATGATCAATATATGGAGTCCCAGGTCATCAAAAAAGAACATTTTGAAAGTCACAAGATCTTTGGTGGCTAAACACTGAAAGTTATATGCATAGGGTCTCAGGCAAACAGAACAGTGAAAGCTAAATTCACAAGATCCTAGGTGACCAAACACTGCAAGTTCAACATATAGGGTCCTAGGTGACAGAACATTTTTTTTATAGAAAATCACAGGGTCCTATGTGCTGAAACACTGATATTCAGGGCCCTCTGTGACCAAACAAGAATTACAAAAATCACAAGGCCTTAGGCGACCAAACACCTGCAAGTCAAATACACAGGGCGCTAGGCTGGCAAATACATACATGTATGTTAAAAGGAGCAGGTGATATATGTATTTGTGGCAGTGATCATGCAGATGAAGGAAGTTTGACACACGTACTAGATCTGCATGCATGTGAAACTGGATAGAGGGATACATGGGGTGCAACGGGAGGCCCTAGCAACTACAGGCCTTTACTGGAAAAAAACAGACCTTATCCTTAGTTTAGATGCCCTTTGTAGTGACACCTAGTGCTGGGACACCTGGGGACAAGTAGTGTATAGATGGCACATAATCAGGCTGACCATTTAGGTTCTGCCTGGCCTGAAATGACTGCCAAGCAGGATAGGGACAGGCAGGTGATCAGTTCTATAAGATGAAAGGCACAGGGCCTCTTAAAATGTTCCAGTCTTGATCATGGCAAGCATACTCTTTTACTGAAGCCTGGAAGTGTTCAGGGTCTTGTGGGCAACACTGCAGAGGTTTTCTGAGTATTTTAGCAAAGGATTCCTCCAGGTCGAAGTGACATGACTAGGCTAGCCCATAAGGTGTTCACCTGGCCTGAACTGGTTCTCAAGCATAACAGCTAGTTGGCATGGGGGCTAGGGCACTGGGCCTTCTTGTCGATGGCCCATGAAGGTAGGGCCTCTAGTTCATATTCTCACAGAGCCAAGACCAGTAGAAGAACAAGAGGGAATATTCCTCATGTGGGATGAGGGGGTGACCGTAGCAAGCATCGTGGAGGGGGAGTACGGGTCAGCTGCTGTCTCGGTGGGTTGTGTTGAAGAAGAAGTTGTCTCCATCAGTTCTGCTGAGTGTCCATGTTTGGGCAGGACCTCCTCCTGCTACATTAAGAGGCATGGAGGGACCTACTGCATTTATTGTGGGCAGTCTGTTAGCCAGGGCAGCTGGATCATGGAGTGGCAGAAGGTAACCTGAGGAGGATTATTTAGCTCTGCCGTCCTTTAGGATATTGCGCATGGGTAAGGAATGAGGCAGTCATTGAGGAGTAGCAGGCCTAATAGTGAAACGCTGTACCTGTGAGAGTGGCAGCAGCCTGTGGCAGAGTTCGAAAAAACGCGGAAATGCCTTGTGGGAGTGTTTGAGATGTTAAGTGGGTGGCGTTGCCCTGTGAAAACAGCTCTGTTTTGGCAGGCCCTTTCATGTCTGAAGCCATTCCTCCATCACAGGTTTCTTTTTCCAGATTAGTAGGCAACCCTGAGAGCACTGAATCTCATGCTCCACCGATTGATACCTGAGCGGCCGCTGGGCTCTCTCCCACAGGAGCATGCATACCAGGGGAATTCAGGAATAGAGTGGGAGATACAGGTGACACCAGTATGCACAGGACCAACTGCAGGGCACCATATGTTTCCACAGCACAATTTTAAGATCTCAGTGCCCATCCATGGGCACTCTCCTTTGCACATGTTGGATAGGCTATATGAGCAATACAATGCAATAACACATTAATTCAACACTCATACTAGAGCTGTTGTCATGGGGCATTTTAACACTGTGTCAGTGACTGTTACTACTTAATGTCTGCTTAGTGAGGTTCTTGCTGTGGTTTACCTACTGAACCACAATCTGACCAACATGGCGAAGACCTATGGCTTAGCAACTGATGGCTATTTAGCACAGTTTATGATGGACCTTCTTTCTACTTTGGATGGAGATCCATGGGTAGTTTTAAAGTTATTATTTACTACTTGCTGGGTTTTTTCATGGAGCCATGTTTCAAAATAAAAGAGGCCACCGTTCAGCCACGTGTCTCAAGAGTGGACTACTAGCAGCAACCATCACACAAAGGAGACACTGTGAAAATGTGAAAGGATGCTTTGTTGCACACTTGCAGCATCAATGTAGAAAGAACGCAGGCAGTAGGAAGAACATTAACAGCCAATATTTGGCAAGTACACAGGAATGTCTCAAGACTGATGGCATTGATGACCAGTAGATCACTGACTCCCCCTAAAAGTATTGTGAACATGGCAGGCTCAGACTTTGTAGAAGGAGAATCTATAGGGCACCCTCAACTGTGATGCACATCATTATCTTCCTCATCACAGAGAGATTGCCCTACTTCTCTCAGCTTTCTCTTTCTTTATTTTCTACACAAGTACACTTTTTTAACTGGTCCACATTGGTGACGGTGCGTGGTACAAATACCTTTAACATTAACATTAACATTCGAAGGACCTGTTTATCTGGTAGACCCATATACAGTATAATTTAATTTCCTCCTGATAAAGCTGTTTAAACAGTGAAGTACATGTTGAGGATTCAGAAGGATGTATATGTAAGACATTATACCAATGCATAACCAGATCTATACAGTTATATTAAAACAATGAGAATTCATAAAGATGTTGTGAGGGTGTAGGAGTAACCCAAGGATGGCATCTTGATTGGCAATCCTTCCTAATCCTATCTCTAAATGGGGATTCCCTGCATCAATAAAACTATCTATTGAAACGGTTTGTGCCAGAAAGTAAAGTTTGCCGTCCTGTGTCCAAATCCTAACCTATCCCTCACAAGCTAAACTCAACATCAGGTGAAAAAAGGAAATGTCTACCTTGGCCGCTGACCTGTAGTCTGGCCTGGTGGTTCAAAACAAAAGTTCCAAAAAGGTGTATCAAAGCAAGCAAAAGTTCCACAAAACTCCAGATGTTGATTCCCTTTCCCCTGAGTTTTGTAAACTTATCGAAGATTGTCTCTGTATCTGTAATGGTCAGTATACATCTTTATCTTTACTTGGCAGGCCTGGCTCCCAGGCCCTGCAACAAGGAAAAATGGCTGGACACCTTTTCCAAGCCGTCTTGAGGGTCCAGACCTTTGGTGGGCAGGTCCGGCTCCCAGGTACTGCAACGGCAAAGAATAGCCTGGTTTTCTCTCTCAACCTCTCAGTTGCCCCCCCTTGATCCAGTGTCCTGCCAAGTATGGTACTGAACATTCTCATTCTTACGGTTTTCTCTCTCTGTCTTCTCTTCTACTCACAGCCTTGGTTTACTCTCCTACCAAGCTCTCTGAGTGTCACTTGTACATGTAAGCCTTATATTATTCTCAATTACTGTTTGGGGTGTATGACCCCACCATGGGTCCCAGACTCCCTGCACTCGGTTGCTCTTACAGTTTTCTCTCTCACTTCTCTCTTCAGCCCACTGCCTTGGTTTACTCCCCTGCCAAGTCTGTGAATTTCATCTGGATATGCAAAGTTTGTATGCGCCTTTATTACTGGTCGGGGTATGCCTACATGATGTGGGTCCCAGACCACCTTCACTTGCTTGCAGGCCTTCTGCTAGTGCGTCCTTCCCTCAAATGCCATCTGCCTCTCCGCTTTGCAGTCCTGTGAGTACTTGGGCACTTTCCCAGCTCATTGTGAGCCAACAACGAATACACAATCCTTCTCTTCCTTTGCTGCCTTTGAATGACAGCTGACCAATAGGATTGTTCCAAAGGCTAGAATGCGTGTATTAGTTCTTGTTAGTGATCTTCATTACTCACAGCCTCTTCCTCGTTCCAGTAGTTCTTACCTGAGATATATTGCAAAAACACATATGGACATTAGGTAGTGTGGAATTGGAGGGGTTTTGAGAAAATGTGGGAGGGTCAAAGAGATACTGCATTCTCCCAAGATAGTCTATACTCTCAATGGGGTCCTCCCTCGCGATGAGGTCCTCCCCCTGCGTACTACCCCCAGGGGGATTATCGGGTAGTGGCCCTACCTCTCTGGTCCCATGGAAAGGGGCTCCCCAATCGAAAGCAGTGATGATACCTAAGAATCCATCACAATGTATAACTGTGACAATGCATATGAATGTATAAGTCAAGTGCACACTGAGTCCAAAAATTCTGAGACAGGGTGCAGTCAGCGGTTGGTTGTTCTCCCACGCACTAGGAGTTTTCTACTCGACTTACTTCTGGAAATCTGCCCGTTCACTTAGATGTGCCCAGGATATGTAGCAGCTCATCATATAATTTTTACAGTCCTCAAAAGGGTGTACAATTGTAGGAATCCAGGGTCTCATTTCAGTTTTGCCAAGGAACTAGTAAGTCAGAAGGGGCAACCAAGAACCTCCCAAATCTCTAACCTGTGGTAGAATAGTCTTGTGAGAGGAAGGGGACAGTCTCTCTTTTGGAATCCCCCAGGAAATCATATCTGATGGGGAATCCTACTTCATGTCTGTGATTATGCAGATACCTCAGAAAGTTTAGCGGACCACTGCTTGCCAAACAGATTTTCAGAGCTGAAAAGATGGATTGTGTAAGGCCCCATTTCTCGAGGTCTCAGGCTATGGACAGGGAATCATATGCAAGACAGGCACCTATAAATCTAGAATTTTAGCATAGTCATTGCAGCTGAGAGAAAAGGGGTTAGTCCGCTCATGGCCGACCTTAGCAGGTGGCTGATGGGAAGAGGGAGAAACTGTGCCATAGTTGAGAAGGATCTATAACTTCGGATTTGTGCCACATCTCTACAGATATCCCGAATGGAAATGCTGCCTAAGTTTAGATATCAACACTTCAAGGCAGATGTCCTCAGTATATTACGGTCTTGCCTTGATGATAAGCCGGCACCTTAGAAGAGTGAGAATCTAACCCTTTGTCTGGGAGTGTGTGTGGCAGATACCATCTGCTAAGGAGGGAGATGAATCTTTTTTGATCTTTCTTAACAAAATGTCATGACATTCTGGCCAATGAACACACAGAGGGAATTTGGGATCATCCTTATTCAGTGTGTTTAGAGGTTCGCCAATCCGAATTCTTAATTCCCTGATCGTGCTGGTAATATAATAGAGGTTGATATTGGGTATTGTCTTCGTGATGGACACACTGATTTGGTAGTGTGAATGGGTTGGTTTGTTCTTTGGACATTCAAAAAAGCATTACTGGCAGTTTTGATGCCTTATGGCATTACTGTATGTACAAATTCTAATGGGTACTAATATGTGCATTTGTATATGCTCTTCTCCCCTGTCCTTGAAAACCATTGTGTTTGATCCCTGTGCGTTAACTATTATGCATGTAATGGGACATATGGAATTCGCTTCTTTGTTTCTAATATGGTGTTAATGTATAATGTGCATTCATTCTTTGATGTAATAATGTATGTAATAATGTATGGGTTTTATGAATGATACCACTAATATTCATTGTGTATGATTGAAGACCTGATATTTAAGGTTGAAACACATGTTGGCATCAATCAATTGGCATCAATCAATTAAAAGAAAGAAAGTTGTTTCTTTAACTTTGGAACATTGACTTTGTTTTGTTTTTACAGAGAATTATACGGTTTAGCGCATCCGGTCACTGTGTTAATCTTGAATGATATTTCTATGATTTGGGGATAGTGTCAGATTGGATGACTGGTGCAGGCTTGTTTCCCTACCCATTGAATTGAATATAAAAAGACACAAATATATGTGATGTTTTAGGGTCAGTTCAACTTTCAAAATGTGGTAGTAGCTCGATGGGGTAGTAGACCAAATTAATTTCTCTTTTGCTTTGGACCAGTAATCTCTGGCATTTTGCCTTTCAAAGGAGAGGCGCACCCCTCATTCTTTGGTTCATTTTTGGACTCTTCCACAGAAAAGAAGATTCACTGGGCCTCTTTTGGAAGAACTTGCTACTTTAAAGTCTGCTGACCTAGAGTTCAAGACAGATGGCACCCCAGCCAGAGGTGAGCTCTGTCACCTAACCATCCCCAGGGAACAGTTGGGGTGACTGCCGTTGGACCAAGTCCTCATTGCTGACTGCACTGGAACAAGGACTCTGTTCACTGGAGGTGAAGGACCTCCTTTGGTTGCCATACAGCTTCATGGAGTGAAAGTGAAGAAATTAAGGATTCATCTTGTCCCTGGAGACCCTGCATTGTGCCTCCCAGCAATCCAGAGTTGAAGGAACAACAATGGGCCCTGATTTCTACATTGTGAGCTACTCTGACCTGTACATCACCTGTCTGTCCCAAGCGTCTTCGTGCCACATGCTGTTGCTGCATGGACCACACCGCTTCTTGGAACCAGTCAACCAACACACTGAATCACTGCCTCAGGAACTTCCTAGAAGCCTGGCTGAGTCCACAAAGACAAGAAACCAACCAAAGGTGCAGTAAAGAAGCCCTGTCATCCTATTCCACTTTTTGTGAAAATAGTGACTTTTAAGTCCCCTTGTTCTTCTTTGTTCTTCAAAGACATATTGTTGAATAGTGGCACTGTTGCCTGTCTATTGCTTAAGGAGCCCTGCTCATTTACCCAGAGTGCCCTTTCCCAAAAGTGTGCATTCTATGTTTTTGTTACAGGGGTGACTAGTGTTTTCCAGTTAGTTGAATGCAATTTTATTGTTTAAAGTCTATATTTGTGTAGAACATTGATTGGACATTCTTTTATTTTGGAGTTTTTGAACCAAAGGCATTTAAGTTTATAAAATTATGAGCTCACAGCCCTCCTCGGAATTGTTGAGAAATATCTCTAGGCCGCTTCCACCATGTGCAGGAATATGTGTTTCCTTGCAAACACTTGTATAAGCTTGTTGCTAAGATGCAGGGAAATAGTTAATTGGCCACCTATCAACAGCTATGCTTTTATTCGGGATCCCTGGTTAGTGACTTAACAAACTCTGCACCTTTATAATCTCACTTAAAAATCCAGCAAGACAATGAGACATTTACGTGCACAGAGTATGAGAAAAACATTAGCAAAGTATCATCCTGGATGTAAATTTTGTAATAGGAAGAAAAACATAACATGCAAATTCACATTTTATCATCCATTTCGCATTGGGAAAGAAAACAACTTTACACTTTGCGGATCAGCACAACCTCATTTGCCATCTACCATCCCTCCCTCGAATACCTTTAGTGGACTAATGGTGAACCTGGAATACACCTTCACATACAGTTCAGTGAGGCAAGTGCACTTTAGAAATAGCTCCACTTGCTATCGGCCCCTTTTTCCCTCAGTCAAGCTTACAAATAAATCAACAGATCCAACCATGCATGTTATCAACAGGATCGAGTCAGACTATGCAACTTGCAAATGCACAGATTTTGTAATTCATCAGAACATTCATATTTGCGTTTGTATTAGCACACGTTTAAATATCCTTGATAAACCCCCACCCACGACAGAGAGCTCACTTTTCTTCTAACACAACTATTTACCCATTAGTAAACTGGGCAGACATCATGCATTCTTTATCTGTAACCTTGGGAGTAAAACTGACATACTTTTAGCACTTCTACAGAACACACCCCCCCCTTTTCAAAAGGTTATTATTTGCACATGGTGGACTGAAGAATAAATGGTTCTTGCCCTTTCGTGACATAAACAGATTGAACCATATTTTTTCACCACACATGTTCATGCATTTTGTCGTGCCGTCGTCTAATGACTAGTCAATCGCTGTCCTTTTACTGCAGTAACTTTCCAAACTTTTCTGTCTTTTTCTACAATGACCTTTGTACATCGATTTTCTCCACCCGATTGAAACGTGCAAAGTAGCATCCTGACATTCTTTCTGGCTGTCCTGCTTGAACAAAGGAGCTGTTTTTGCAAAACACATTCAGCTGCATCATTGTGCACTGAATCTAACATCCGCAAAACACACAGCTGTTCAGCTTTCAATTTTCATATTTATGTTCCTAGGCACATACTGCAGTGTGAATTCATGCACTTACAGCCGCCAGTTCAAATGCTAATGTCAGTAGGATTATAATTAGTTATTGTTAGTGGTGTTAGTATTTAGTAATGTTACGATTGTTATCATCCTACACTACGCAACTCTATGCTACGCTATATTATGCTATGCTATGCTATGCTCCAGATCAACCCCCTCTTTAGTTTACCCTCAATGCCACACATCAGCACTTAGCCACACCTAACTCATGCTGCAACATTAGCATCATTTTAAAAATGGTGCACACTACCTCTATTGAAGGCAGTGGTGCTGCAAAAATTAGTTCACGGTTGAAATTCGTGCACTAATTACTCCAACAGACTATAGCCTGCCCTCAATGTGCATTTCCACATAAATCAAAGGAAGTATTTTGGGCTGTGCCTATTTCGCCTTTATTATTGTGATCACTGTTAGATTAGTCAGTATTGGACTGATTGGGTGACGTAGCCCTTACTCACCCAAGTACTTCTACATAGTAATAGCCGAAATGATGTGTAAGTGAAAATGGTGTAGCAGGCTTTCTTCCTACAAATATTATATGTGCCTACTCATTTTTTGTAGTCGCCTCTCCTTTCCCTACAAAATTAATGTGTGATTAATATGGTATTGGTGTGCTCTCATCCCATCTGAAAAAGAGACGTGCACCTAAGAATACATTGGTGTGCTCTCTCCTCTGTGTTTAAAATAACCATTCGACTAAGGAAATGTTGGCATACTCTCTTCCCACTTTGACAAATGACATGGGCCTAAGGGTGTTTTGACATGCTGTCCTCCAAATATAAAATGAATGTATGACTAAGAATGCTTAGCTGTGCTCTTTTCTGACCTGCAAAATGGACATGTGATGAAGAATATTTTGGCGTGCTCTCTACTCCAAGGACCCCCCTTGTTTTTTGCATAGTTTAAGTAACTTTGGGTCTTACCCTAAGTTACTAGGGGAACCAGACGTGGAGCCCTTGCTCACTATTCTTAGAGAGGCACAGCTCCCCCTTACTGATGAGGTCCACCCAGACAAAAACACGTGTCTGGGGTTGCTGTTGGTATTCTTGTTGAGAGGAGAATTGCCTAGCATTTCGATGCAGGACTGTCCCAGGGCAGGACAAAGACTGATCTGTTTTGATTATTTCTAATCTGTCAAAGATAGTGAGCTAAAGAATCTGGGTAAGCCTCTCGTAACCGGGATTAATGTCCGGCAGAGGGACTCCTGGACCTCCCTTGTTTTGTGCTCTCTCCTATGCCTATAACTGGAACTTGTGACTAAGAATGTTTTGTGATAATCTCTCCTTGTCTGAAAATATGACCTACACATGAATTTATAAAATGTCAGGTGACTAACAATGCTTGGCATGCTCTCTTCCCATCTACAAAAATGAGTGTGCCTAAGAATTCTTTGGTGTGCCCTCTCCTCTACCTATATAATGATCATGTGACTAAGAATGCGTTAGCTTGCTCTCTTCTCACCTGCAAAAAGGAAGTGCACCTAAGAAGGGCTGACGTTCTCTCTTTCACATATAAAATGATGTGTGACTAAGAATGGTTTGGCGTGCTCTGCTCCACACATTTATTTGTATTTTTATGTTCATATACAGGAAGGCACCATGCTCTTCAATAGGTAAGAAATCTAATTTGATGGGAAGCAGTGTGCATCTTTGAAAGGGGTGAGTTTGAGTGACATTCTGACCAGATTATGCGGAGAATAAATCAAGTAGTCACTGGGGACATGGGTGGTTTTACATAGATTAAGGATAATTAACATTAGACATTTTTAAGTGCAGGTAGGGCGAACGGCCAGCTCTGTTAGGGATGTGACCATGATGGTTAAAGTACTATAGTAGAGGCACGTAAAGTGAGGGACAGAGGCAGGTTAGCGGCAAGGGAGAAATGTTAGCTAGAAAGAGAATTAGAGGTAGGTTAAGAATGTATCTCAGGAGCAAGGAGGTATGTGTTTAGTTTGGTTTTGAACAAATAGGTGTGGACTGTTTCTCAGATGTCTGGGGGAGAGAATTCCATGCACGTGGAGCAAGAAGAGAGAAAGAGTAGAAGCAAAAGGAAGCACAGGGAGGGTGAGGTGCCATAAGGGTAGTGGAGGAGGCAGATTTGAGATTTCAAGAAAGCTTGTAGAGTTGATTAGAGGAGGATAGATACAGTGGTACCTTGTTGTGGATAGATTTGTGACCCAGAAGAACACATTTAAACCTGGCCCTGTTTTGCATCATTAGCCATCCAGCCTGCAGACTGTAAAAAGGTGTAGGTATGAAGTGTGGGAGTTCAAACAGAGTGCTAGTAGCGAAGCTAATGATCTTGTTGAGAGGACCAAAAGCATAATTAGGAAGACCAAAGAGGATGCTGGCACAGTAGTCCAGTTAAGAGGAGACAAGAGCGGTTAAGAGATGTTTGGCAATGTTGAAAGGAAGGAGGTAGCTGATTTGCCTAATATTTAGGAGGTTGAGGTGAGCCGCCTTTGCAGTTTTGGAGATGAAGGTGAAGAAGGTGTGAGTAGAGTCATACTGTCATCGATGACCCAGGGGTTTCTCGCTGAAGAGGAGTAGGCGAGAGTGTCAGGTGACAACTGGATAGCCAAGAGAGGAGATGAGAGAGAATTTGGCAGGAAAGAAGAGCACCTCTGTTTTTCAAGAGTTTAACAGCAGCTAGTGTGAAGCCATCCACTATTTGATGGTAGATAGACAGTTGGAAATTGTGATATAGAGCTCAGAGGAGATTCTGTATCTGTATACATTTGGAGTTGATACTGGTGTAGGTTGGTTACCTCCATCAAAGGCCACAAATATATAATAAAAGGTAGCAACAATATCAACAAGTATTGGGGGCTGCAGCAAAACCAGTTTGCCTGATAACTAGGGTAGTGTGGGTGATTCTAATTTGATTGTTAAACTTTGTCAGGAAGGAAATTGCCCACTGTAGTTGCAGGAATTATCTTCCCACCCACTGCTTCACACAGAGTAGCAGTATTTTGTGTTCCACTTAAGCAATAGGCTGCAAACAGGGGGGGGCATGACCACTTCAGGTAATGCCCCAGGGCCCATAGTTACAAAGGCCCATAGTTAACGAAGGCCCCGGGGCATTACCTGAAGTGGTAATGCCCCCCCCCCTGCAAGGGGCCTATTGCTATTAGTACCCTGGCCCGTAAAACTAGGGTACTAAGAGCTTTTTCTTTCTTTTCTGAAATGTTCCGGCATTTTGGAACAAACAACAAAATGGCTGTAGAGGAAGAGAAAACAAAGTCTGTTTTCCATTTCTATGGCAGCCACTGAAAATGAATGTGAAAAAGTAAACCAACAAAATGGCCACCATGGAAAGGGAGAAGGGACTACATGTAGTCCCTTCTCCCTTTCCTTGGCAGCCATTCAAAAAATAGGAACAAATGTAAACAAATAAAATGGCTGCCATGGAAAGGAGAGAAGGGACTACCTGTAGTCCCTTCTTCTTTTCCATGATGCCTTGACGCGGATCTGGAGCAGACGCGCTGAGGACAGAAGTGTTCCCTGCACATGCACTCCCAAAATGGTCAGAAAAGAAGGTAAGAGGGTTTGGGAGGGCGGGGAGGGAATTCTTTGGGTGGGGGGGCCGTGGTGGAGCAACACTTACCTCGATCCTCGGCGGGGGAAGATGCAGCTTCTAGTCGTGTGGTGGCTCGGAGCAGGGATTACCCCGTTCTGAGCCTCCTCATTGGCTGACACACCCCCACAGGGACAGCAGGGAAGAAACGTTGTGGGGGTGAGGGATTCCCGGTTGGGTAACGCCCCAGTGAGGGCCAATGAGCTTGCTTGTAACAAGCAAATTGACCCTCACCGGGTACTAATACATTATAAACCTCTGTTAGTTCAAAAAGTTTCAGAACTCCAGGTTGTCATGAGTTGATTGATAAAAGCAGGACCAACTACCTGTCAATTACTGTCGATTTAGTGCCACTGAGTTGTTTAAAATCTGACTGACATTTAAGAAGGATGAAGTTCACTTCTATGTATTCCGAGATATGGCATACAGTTTCAGTGTATATGATCTTGCTACAAAACTGGAGGTTGCAGAATGCTCGCAGTCAGTCAGTTAAATAGAGTTTGAGGTATTTTTTTAACAGCGAGATTGTTACTGCATGTTTTAAGCTTTTTAAGCTATTAAGGAATCAGCCCTGTCAGATGTAATCCTTAATGAACTGGATACATTCTGGGGCTAGGATGTTGTTGTGATCTTTGGTTATTGACTAGCTGAAGGGATCATCTTTAAACTTCTTGATGCGGGTCAGACCGCGCTGCTGATGCTTCTGGACCTGACAGCAGCATTCAATCTGGTTGATCAGCCCATGCTTGTAGATAGACTATAAGTCTCTGCCAGTTTCTCTGTGGATGCTGCAAATCGGGTCTTGTCATTCCTCTCAGATCGTACAGCTAGTGTGTATATTGAAGAGGCAGTGGCAAAAGGCTTAATTCTGCCCTGTGGGGTTCCACAGGGTTCATGTATGTCGCCTACGCTCTTCAATATTTTCAATTTGTCTTTATTCAAAATGTTGGACGCCAGGGGTGTGATATACCAAACTACGCTGATGATAACCAGACATCTGGTTCCTCTGACAGGCGACCATGAAAGAGATACAAAGACAATCAATAACATTTACAACTATATATATATATTTGGATGTTGACTAATGTCTTGCCCTCAACAACATTAAAACGGAAATAATGATTGTGGGCATGTCCCACAGCCTCCACAAACTTGACTACTTGTATAAAGCCTTTATAGCGGCAGACTGGTCACTTAAGACTCTACCCAAAGTAAAAAACGCTAGGGGTTATCTTAGATCAGGAGTTCAACATGAAAGCTCATGTTGGTCATCTGGTCGCCTGCTCATCATACCAGCTACAGTTTCTAGCCCTCATACATCTGTTTCTCCTTCCTAATAGCTGCGCCACAGTTGCACGTGCCATTATTGGGTCACATCTTGACTATTGTGCAAGTCTCCTACAGGGCACAAGACAAGGAGAACTGAATTATCTTTAAGTGGTCTTGAACAATGCAGTTCAGATTTTTTGTGGGCTGCAGATACATGATCACATATCCTCAGCCAGGAAATCTTTACATTGGCTTCCGATCAGGAAGAGTGTGGTGTTTTGCACACACTTTATTGTGCATAACTGTCTCTTTGGAAAAAGTCCCACCTATCTCTCAACCTTGCTTGAATGATGGCTCCCAATTAGGAATACACTCAGATCTAAAAGCAGAAGCCTGCTTGTGACTCCTAAAGCAGAATTATCACTTGTTCTGCAAGGTTGCTTTCCCATGACTGCTCCCAGCCTCTGGAATTCCCTGCCACCTGACCTCAGATCCTGTAATTCACTGGCCTCTTTCAAGCACAGACTCAAGTCTGTCCTGTTTGATTAAGCCTGAATCTTTTTTCTCCCACAGTAATTCATGATCTGCTACTCTCCTATATGTTTGATGTTGTTGTTCTGTCTGTCTGCACTTCCATGCCTATGAGCCTTGTTCCAGCGTGTTACAAATAAAATAAACTCAAATAAATACATTTGATAGTGGTTTGAATTCCTGATGTTTAAACAGCTGCGGAGGGCTCATCTCATGGGAATCTGGCAGAGTTTTCATATATGGTATCTCAGATTTTTTAAATCTTTGCCCAAAACAAGGAGAGCGTTTTTTTACAATGCTGCAAGGACGTGATGGGGAGTTCCTTGTAGCTCCAGCCTCTGAAACATCTGCGAACATCTCAAAGAGCTGACTTTAAATAAGGTGCATTTTAAGACCTGCACAATTTTCCTAAAATGAGTTCTAATATAACTTCGCATGAGCCTTTGTTGATTGTTTCTTATTTTTCTTCCATTGCCACTCCAGCTTCTGTCCCCATCGCTTCATTTCAAATATTGATTTATTTATTGTTCGCTTGTTAGGTGCTTATACAGCAGGTGCATTCTGTTTCAAAGCGCCCACAGGGCAACAGGGAGGGGACATGGGAATGAGAAACATTAAAACACATAAATATATTAAATACAGTGTGGGATGGGGGGCACACCTACAATACCTTGTGAGTGTTCAGAACGTGCAAGTGCAGAAGGGAGGGCGAATGGGGGTAGGCGCCGGGGTGCTTGTGGGTGAGCAACAGGTGAAGTGAAATGTCTGCTAAGTGCCAGCCTCCAGGATGGAGGGCGTGCCGAGTCAAGTGCTGAGGGTAGACAGAAGCTGGGGGCGATTCAGTGTGGGAGGTCAGGGCCCTGAGGATGCATAAGGGCCCTGGACACAAAGCAAGCAACTGTTAGATTAGCAGAGGAGAGAAAGGGGAAGGACTAGGTAAGAGAAAAGACTTGAGGAGCTTCCAGAATTTAAGAATGTCCTGCTCAAGAGAAAGAGGGAGGAGGAGGCTGTTCCAAAGAAGGGAGCCGGCTGAGGAAAGCGATCAACCTCCTGCCCTCTATTTAGCGAAACACTTTGAACGCAAAGAGTTGGTGCCAGAGGAGCGCAAAGGTCTAGAGAGGGAATATTTATTGAGAGAGAGTTGCAGATAGTGTGGTCCCTGTCCCCAGACAGCCTTGTGGATGATACAGAGGGATTTGAATGTAATACATGAAGCAACCGGGAGCCAGTGGAGACTTTTATGGGCAGGAGAGATGTGGTCCCTGGGCTTGAGGCCAAGGATATGGCTTGCTGCCCTAATTTGGATTAGCAGGAGGGGTGGCAGAGTGGAAGAAGGTAGATTCAGGAGGAGGCTATTGCAATAGTCAAGCCTAGAGAGACCCAGGACTCAGGCAACACTGAGTTTTTGGTGGAAGGTGAGAAAAGGTAGGATTCCTGTGAGAAGGACGAGCTGAAAGTGGGACTTCTTAGCAATGTCCCGAGTGTGAGGTCGAAGATTACTCCAAGGTTTCTGGCTTTAGAAGAAGGAGCAGGGGAGCTAAGGCCACCAATTAGTGGTTTCATGTATGTACTCATCCGCCTGGAACTCAAACCATACCTTAAGAAAAAACTTGGAGGCACCTCCTTCTACCACTTAGCTGCAAAAACCTGGAACAACATCCCAAAGGAAATAAGAAGCACTGAAGATCACCTAAAATTCAGGAAATCACTAAAAACCTGGCTCTTCAACACCAAAGACTAAATCTGGAAACCAAAACCGTAAAAAGGATGACTAAACCGGAAATGACACGGACATCCCTGACCCGAGAGGGTATCTCCCGCAGCACCTGGACGGGTGACACCAGATAGACTGGAAAACAGGCAGCACGCACGGACACTGAGTCAACCACCCCAGACAATCCCACCAACACTTTCACCCGCCCCTTAGTTACCGCCAGGTACCACAGTGGTGTGGAATTGTCGAGATATTGGCAATCACCACACTACCTGAGAGGTTGACATTGGCAGGTGCACTGGCCACAGGAGTATGAAGGGAGAACTAGGGTAGCTATGAGAGAGCATGTTAGAAGTGGGGGCCAGAGGAGTAAGGAACCTTTTATGCCAGTCAGACCCAGATCAGGACAGAGCCGCATCAGGGGAGACTACGCAAACCGAGCGCCTCTATTCCGGATAGAGACGCAAACTAACCAACCCTACTAACAATTTCCCTTTCTGCATACACCTCTCAAACTCCAAACCAAACATAACCAAAACCTACAGCACAACAAACCGCGCAAACTTCACTACATTGCAACAACAAAACAAAAACACACATAGGGTCTGATCACGCTAATACCGCCGGATTTAAGGGTCCGCCAAATCAGGACTTCGGCGGATTTCGCCCCAGCCCTTAGCTGGGGTGAAATCTGCTGAAAATGTGCGCTATTAACGCCGGCAGGAAATCCGCCGGCGGTAAGAGCGCGAATTTTCCCCATTGAGCCCAATGGGGAATGGGGCATTCCCGAATGGGCTCAATGGGGAATGGGGAATTACTTTACCGCCGGACTCGTGATCCGGCGCTATTAGCGCCGGGGAGTTCAGCGGTAGGGCTATTACCGCCGGTGGTAATACCACCGGCGGTAACGCCCAAGCCGTGATCAGGCCCATAGTCTTGCACAACAGTACACGCCGTCTACCGGCTGCAAACACCCCAGGCCCAGCCAACAGACCCACCGGGCTGAGGCCGCCAACAGCACATCACTGCTCTCTTGCACTTTCCTGCTTCCTCCCACTAACTCAACCCCTCCCTCCTCTTTCAGAGCCGCCAGAGCGCCAGGGGACCACTCCAGTGGTGATAGTGCGCGGTACAAATGTCCTTTAACATTAACATTAATATTAACATTAACATTAACATTAACATTAAACCACTAATTGGTGGCCTTAGCTCCCAGTTTTGATTTTTGAGGCAGATCATGAACTAAAGGCAAGACTAGTGTTGATGTTCTAAAGCAGTGTATTAAGAAGCTGCTCTGGGTTAGTACCTTCTGAAGTATAGGTATTGACATCTTCAAAGGATCTCGTGAACCATTCTCTGGTGACTTTGCATAGATCTCATTACAGAACCCAATAAGGACGTTTTCGGAGGTGCAGGAGTGGAGGTGGCTACTACTGCCAGATAAAGCAGGTAATTATCTCACCATGGCTTGAGCTGCACTACAAAATGTGTAATTTTAGGTATGACCGACGAAATATGGACCGGATCTATTTTACAAGTTTGATAGTAGCAGGGCAAATCATAGACAGTGTAGAATACTGAATACTTCAGTTTACTTTTTTGGGCATGTCCACCTTGAGCTAGAAAACCTGGATGAATTGTATGTTTTGCGACAGGGCCTGAGTAAAAAGGACTATGGGCCTCATTACGACCCTGGCGGTAAGGGGTTAACGCCAGCGTTAGCTGCGCCGACCCCTTACCGCCAATTACGAGGTCCCTTAGCGCCATGGCGCTTTTAACACCTGCTTTTAGCAGGTGTTAAAATCCATGGCGCTAAGGGACCATGGAGTTAATTACGCCACCGTAATTTACGGTGGCGTAATTAACGCCTTCCCCACTCCCATTATGCCCTATGGGGCAAAAATGGGAATGGGGAAGGGTAAATGGGGATTGGGGACTTACCGCCCCGCCGACCTCGGAATGGGGCGGTAAGTCCGCCAACCACCATGGCGTAAACGTAGTTTACGCCGTGGTGGTAAAGTCACGGCCCAGGCGGTAACTTACCGCCTGGGTCGTAATGAGGCCCTATGTCAGTGACATTCTTGGTGATGGGAGGGCTGCATATCAATTTCCTGTAATGAAGGATTATTTTGGGATGCATGCTAATGGTGTTGATAAGTGCCTGAAGGGCAAGCAATTACAGTGAATTGTGTACCTTCCAGATGAATCACTGCCAGGCCATTGCGGCTGCTTCTTGCTTGATACTGAGTTAGTTCATTGAAGGTAGCTGTTAAAATGTTCCCAGAAACATCCATGACATGGAAAATGTCTTCCTTGAGTTTGTTGTGGACTTCCAGGGGCTCATTGGTTTGGCTCTATCTGGTTTGGTTTGGAATGCACTTCCAAGTTACTGTTTGAAGTAGAAGGTTAGGCAAGGGGGCCAGTGAAGTCTGAATGCCAACTATGGTGACTTGTTGTGATAAGCATTATTATAAATGGCTGGGCCAACAGCTGAGCCTCCGATCTGTGGGATTGAATTGAGACAGTGGGCAAGTGGTTGTCCTGTTCCCATAGTGGATACCCCTCTTTCATGTTGCCAACATTATTGCTGTGTTAAAGGGATTGTGGATGAAGTGATTCCACATGAAGTTTGGGTGACCCACCTCCAGTTAACAGATTTAGATAAGCTGGCAGGGGCTTACTACATCAGCAGAATATGTTAGGGTTTCAGATGGGGTACAGTTCTGATGCCGTCAGCCGAGGTGTTGCTCTCAGACTTGCAGCTAGATTGTGCTGCTATTGTATGACTGCATTTTATAAACAGCCTTTTAGATGTGGTGTCAGGCCCTATAGGATCTTCGATCTTGAGGTTAGAGAGCAAAGATCTGTATATGTAATTTCACCTGGATGTTCTACATTTTGTGAAAAGGCAGGGTCGCCCTGAATGGCCCAGCCCTGGCGCTAAAGACATTTTTCATGATAAAGAATTCATGTATGTTGCATTGGGTTGTTTTCTTGTACTTCACTCTAGTAATATTTGAGGTAAAGCCCGTTGGGAATAATGTTTCATGGGTGTTAGTTTCTGATGTTGAAGGACATTGGGAGTAAGTTTGGCTGTTTCATGACTCGACAAAACTGCAGTTTTCCAAGTCTTGCAGAATCTCCAGTGCCTCAACCCACAGCTCCCTCAGTTTTTCAGCTGGAGGTCAGATCTGAAGGCCATAGTAAAGGATGCCTTCACACACAAGTGGAGCACGGGCACTGTTTACAACGTCCCTCCTTTTGCTTTGATTACAAGGGTTCAGCTTCAGGTGCACGCACAGGGCACCACGGTTGCAGTCTCATGCATGGAACTGTATGATCCTTCAGATCCTCATAGACATTCTGTGGTTGCTGCTAACCTCATGACATTTTGCAAGGTTCTTGGTGGGTAGGAGGGGGGCACATCCTCTCATTCTTTGGAAGGTTCCCTGCGATTGGTTGCTTGGTTGATATCAGGGAACATTGGACCCAGTTTTGTCATTTATCAAATGCATATGTGCAACAAGCACCCTACAATTGTGCAAAGCGGCATGGGCGGCATGGCATGGCTTTGCAGGTGTGCTCGGGGGATCTGAATCCCCATCAGGTTCCTGTAATATAGGTAGCGAATTTCTTGGTGAAAGCTGCGCGTTCTGCCTTCTATGGGAATGTGAAATTGTGACACTTTGATGTTTCGAGATACTGTGAATTGGTGGATGGGTTTCCAGTGGGTGAGCATCCATTGATTTGTCAGTTGTTAAAAGGGATTCAGATTATGTCAACGTCGATTCAGCAATATCCCCTGTTCTTGGATGCCAATTTGGTGCTTACTCTTTTGGTGAGATGACCTTCTAGTGGCCATCTATCTCTGAAACAGCTCTGTGCAAAGTTGCTTACTCTGATGTGTCTGGTTGCATTCCGGCAAGTGGGGGATGTCTGCGTCTGGGATTTTAAACGTTGAATATTCGCTTCTTTTGGGATTTCCTTTTTGTTTCAGTGCACCAAAACCTGTTCCAAACAATTTGATTTTCCTGCTTTTCCTAAGAATCTACAGTTGTGCGTTCCATAATGCCTCAAACATTAAGGAAGGGCAATGGCTAACCTGGGGAAATCCTCAGGGGCCCTGCTCATATCCTTTTGCTTCCCTTGTTCCCCAGATTCCTCCCCATTGTTGTCTAGATGGGTCAAGGGTTTCGGAAGGGAGACTGGGTGGAAAAATAAGTATTTGTGTCTCATTTTGTCAGAAGTACCATGGCCTCCACGGCCTTTTGGTTGGCGACCCGTCTAAAGGATATTCTCAGGGCAGCTAATTGAGTTAATGCATCCACCTTGTACAAATTGTATTTCAAAACTATTGTGCACACATTAACTGCTGTGCTTTCACAGCTTTGAAATTTGCATAATATGAGCCAATTTGCCTTGCCTTAGAATCATAATTAGCCCTAGTAAATAATAAATAATAATAATAATAATAATTTGGCATTAGGATTAGGAGACTGATAACTGAATTGAGGCGTTACTCTAATTCACAAACGTGATCTTGTGTCAGTCAAGGCCAGTATCAGACAACATGTATACCGTGTAGGTTGGTGTGTCACACATATGGCCACAAGTATTTTTATGATAGGGTGGAGATACCATCATTATTACGTGGACAGATGTTAAGGTTGGCAACAGTAGTATTATGTGAATGCAGGGATGTTGAACAAATATTTATGAAGGGAGAGCATGGGACAGGTAGTGTAACCTGGCCATGCACACATATCACAACAATGTTTGTTTCTCCTGTAATGAGAATAACATATGTGTTGTTTTGTGGCTTTATTGAAGCAAAGCCAACCCGTGGTCATGTTCAAGGGTGAAACAGAAATTGCATTGACTGGCAATTCATGGAGGCCTTCTCTACCATGTTGACGTGGTGGAGTTGCATGTCAAGCTGACCTTCCTTTGGAGAGTGTCTTGTGTGACATTAAAGGTCTGGTTTTGAAAATGACATGTCTCTCTGTTTGGTTGCATTTTTACCTTTATGGCGAGATGTTTGATGATGCTTATGAACAAATTGTTGTTCCTGCTGTGTAGCTGATCATTGAGGAAACGTGCCAGGACAGCCTGGATGGACACTGACATGTGAATGCTATATTCTGTGTAGTTCAACCTATGCACTTCAGCACGGAATCGAAGAGATAAGGTACAAAGCAGGTTGTTTGGAGAGTCAATAAAAACCACACCATGTCTCTTTTCAATGAGCCAACTCTGAAAATCATCACTATCCCATTTGATTGATAGTTGTGTGTTGGGCTCACAGCCCACCGTCCCCAAATAGCAGGCCCCGGCATGGAGGAGCAAATCTGACCATGCAGGAACACCTGGATTGTAATTGGCTGGCAGGATTCTACATGTCCACGCCAGGTGTGAAGGCAGTGTACAGCACAACACATTCTACATTCTGAATGTGCGTCAATTTGCCTTACATACAAAAATAAAACATGCAAAATCTAACTGAAACAGTGCATACAAATTTACCGTGACTGTACACATTGGGCTTCATAACAAGTTTGGCGGTAGCCTTGCCAGTAAAACCAGCAGGCTGCCATTGAACTTGCATTTTTTCCAGCCTCTGGCAATGGCGACATACAGGGCCATTACAACCCTGACGGACCCTGTATGTCCTCATGTGGAGATCGGATGCACCGGCACCATTCAGAATGGAGCCAGTGTATCCGACATGCTGTGCTCGGGGGTGTTGCTCTGCCTGCCAGGTCAGACCTGGCGGGCAGAAAGGCACCCATGAGCACAACGCATAGTTTGCCAGTCCGGGAACTACGGTACCAGAAAACTTACCGGTAACGTAGTTCCCGGAACGGCAAATTCGTAATGAGGCTCATGTGAATATATAGATGAAAAGCCAAAATAAGGTGTGTCACAAAATGTTTGTATTTATTAAAGATACATGATTTGTTGACTGTTCATTATTAAATAGTCTTCCTCATGCCTTCAGCAAAAATGTGTAGCAGTCAAACATCTTTTAAAAAGTAATCAAATATATTTTACAACACTACATATCTGAAATGTTCCTAACATTTTGAAATAATGAACAATACCCAGAAACTAATGTACAGTAACCATATATATTTTAAGTCTCTACATATGTGTCAAATAAAATAAAAACAGTCACGTTGTATGTAAATTCTCTGAGCATAAAAATCAGGAGACAATTCAGATTGAGCAGTAGTAGATAAATAGGGAGTTATATATGGCAAGCCTGGAAACACTTTACAAACTATACTATCCAGCAGCAACACAGAAGTGGAGAGTGGAGTAAACAGGCAGATTTTTCAGATGCTTTAGGAATAATGTTCTGATTTCTTTAGGTTTTAGCTTGCCATGTCTTGTGTCATGTTCTATTATGCCATGCCACATTCATATCCTGTTTCTCAGATGTACACCATTTCCTTTCATTACTGGTAAATGGAGCGGAAATTCTGTTGGACGAACAAATTATAATTGCTGATTACAGAACAACATTTTGGCATTAGGTCTGTTTGATTGCATGCAAGTAAAAAAAATGCCCCTCAGGGATCTGTGTGGAAAGGACAGGTCCGAGTCTGCAAATCACAGTACAGCTCAGAGTGCACATATTGAAAAGGGTGAATACTTGTGTGAGTCAGCTTTAGCACAGTCCTACTTGGGTGTTTATTTTTTCACCATGAATAAAATATGCTCAGAAAAAACAGATTGAAGGGCAACCTCTTTCTTTAACACTCAATGAGAGTAATGCATCAACACTAGCTTACCCAAGTATTCAGCCATATTGTTCATTAAAATTCTGTCAGAGAGACCAGTTATTTAACCGGCCACCTGACCTCACCCATATCCACCCAACCTTCTCCACAGATCAAGCAGCACAGTGTTACGCAATCTGTGCCATTCTCATATGCGTATGTTGAAGAGAACTAATATAACTTAAAGGCATACAATTCATTCAGAGTTTAGACCAAGGGTTTAGGCACAGGCTTCAGAACTCTTTGTGAAACATGTTCCAATCCCATTAAGATACCATAGCGTGCTCATGCCCTTGCTAATCGGTTATCTGTCTTTACTACAACTATGGCTTGACATACAGCAGGTGTTCACTCACAGACGATGCCCATTGCCAAAAAAATGCATTCTGCATTATATAACATTTCACCTTCCAAATCGATTATTGTAATAACATATTTCTTAAGTGCCCTCAAAGCACCTGTCCAGGCAGGCGCACAGCAGAGCACAAGAAGACATGTTGTAAACAAACATGGCAGAAGCAAAGGAGCAGGTATTTCCCGTCTTTTGCGTTGTGTGCACTGTCTGTCTAAAAAAACGGGCAATGTACAAACATAAAACCTGCAGAGGCACACTTCTCAGTTCCTTCTAGTCACCAGTGCCAATCTTCACCTCGCCCGGTACCCGCCGGCAAATAATTTCATTCCTGTTACTCCTCCACTTGTCCCCGACATAGATAGCCAGGACTGGGACTAATCAAATAACTGTTTGAGGTACCAAACGCTCCATGTTCCGACTCTTGACGTGAAGATACTTCCTTCCGCTCAGAATGCGTAGCATACAGACGTCATGGACCCATGCACAGCTCTCCCCAATGTATGCAGCGGAGAGCTTGCAAAGTAAGCAAACATTTCTTCCATCTTTTTTTATTGCTTACTATGTATGCTGTCATCTCCCCGTTCTGAGGAGGCAATATGGGTTCTGTGCAGCACACAGACCACAGCACGGTCGTAGAAGACATCATGTCACAGTAAGCACAGGAAAACAGCATATGGACCGTGCACCCTAGTGTGCACTAAGGCCATGCCTAGGTGGCCAATTGTCTACCAAGCTGCAGCAGCTCCAATCCTCATGCTGACACATGACAACAGGGAGCACTTTATGTCTGCATTCAAAGGACACATGGAACTCCAGTGCGGATACTCTCCACCGAGTGGGCCATCATTGCAGCAGGGAAGGGATCTGCCACCTCAGCATATCATCATGGCTCCAGATATCATCAAAACCAAACTTTCTCCACTTGTCGCAATTTTGTAGTGTCTTTGTTTATCTGATGGAGTCAGGAAGGACTCAAGGATCACCAGGACACTTGAGAACAAAAGCAATACGTTCTTCATTCAGTTTAAGGTATCAGGCTAGTAGGAAAGAGAGAGAACGGGTAATAGTCATCCTAGCTCTGTTGGGTGTCCTGACCCACGTTTGAGCTATCATGCTGCAACATTTGGTGCTGTGGGCTTAGAAAATCCAAGATGGCCAAAAAGCCCACATGTGCGCCAGAATCCAGGAGAACCACGCAGTTTGTGCGCACACCAAAATGGTTACCTAACTTGCCACCCACCAGTGTAAAGAAAGATCTTTGTTAACAAAATCCACTGTTACGGATGTCAAAAAGTTGCTGAAATCGTGGCTCATCGGACCACTTTAAAGATTCAACCCTTTTGTGGGGTTCCACATAACCATTTTACTGTAAGGAGCCCCATCAAAACAATGTTAAGCAAGGATTTACTACCATGTAAGAACCATTCCTGTGTAGAATGCATTAATCCAAGAAAGATCCCAAAATTGCATGCAGTACCCGCTTTTGACTGAGGGCGGCGCTAGCGGTCTAAACTCTGACAGGGAAACTGTATGTCAGGAGTTGCAGGAGAGGCCTTTACATCAAAGGCTGGGAGTTAATTAAAATCTTAACCACATGCTGTTCCCAGAAGACAATCTGATTTAATTAACAGGCCAAAGGCTGGGAAACCTCTCACCTCCAGAGACTCACACCAGGAGTTAGAATCTCACATGACCTCTTGATTGATAGAAGGCAGACTGGCTGGGAGCCTCCTGGAGACCACACAATATGCTCTTGCACTTGAATAGGATAAGTTGATTTTAACTGTTTCCTGTCAACAAAGGCCTGCCTGCCAGAAGACACATGTCTTGGTGGCGGACTCCAACACCCTGAGAACTGAATTGAAAGCAAAATATATATTTTACAGAAACACTGATAACTCTTTGTAATCAAATGACAGGAATGTATAACTTTGAGAGCCTTCATTTAAAAAATGTACCTTCGATTCAAGCCCAAACTCCAATTTGTGTGATGTTCTGGGGCAACACCCTGCTATTTATGTATACTACAGACTCTGTGTTTAAGCTAGAGACATGGTAATTTACTGGAGTATGCATGGACAGGCCGTGTACATGTGTATAAATCTGGAGAAAAATCCGATGTTGCAAAACCCACTAAAAAGCACCAAATGTTGCCATTTCTGAATGCAAGCCCCCAGGAAGAGCAGAGTTTGAACAGGGTATACCTCATGTGATATGAGATGGGTGCATGTAATTTCAAACCACGGTGTATCTATGAAATATGTCTTTAGGTCAAATATAGATTGTGTGTAATTTGACAGGGGAGTGTCCTTTCTGCAAGCCATTAAATGACATCATTCTGACAAACAATCCTGCTCTCCAGTAAGACCGCAAAGAATTCTCCAACCTATCAGAACTCTGAAGGGGTTGGGCCTAGAAAGCTAGCCTCTCCACCCACTTTCAAAACACATAAAAAGAGACTGCTGGGACAGGTAGGGACATTCAATTCCATTTGCTGCGGAGCATGCTGCCGGACCATACAACATCCAGAGATCCAGACTTTAAATCCATCAATCTCCAGAACCTGTAGCAGTACCTAGAAAGCAGAGCAGTATCCAGAATCCAGAGAGGCTAGACCAGCAGAGCAGAGCTGACCCAGACCGCTGTTCGCAGAACCCGAGCCTGAACAATATAAAGTAGCCATCACCTACCCTGAACCTCTTGAGGGCATTAAAGGCATTTTTGGCGCATTTCACTTCATTGCCACCACATTCCAAAGCATTTTGGGCCTGTGTTTAAAACTCCGACCTGTTTTCCTCTAAGCTTGCTGGGGGGGAACTGAATTTCGTATTGTATTGATTGCATTCCTGAGAACTGTGTGCTCTCCTTTCCATCTCCTTATATTGCATAAAGGGAGGGGGGGTGAATTTTCAAAGAAAAGTGATTACATTGTCTTTTAGTGAAGTCCTATCAAGTCGATGTCTGTGCTGCATTCTTTTTTCATCTGTGCAATTCATTGAAACCATAAAGCATTCTCTGATACTTTATTCCCCTGTTCCTAGTCATAAGTCACCAGAACTGTGCTATTGTAGGATCGCTGATTGCTGATTACTGCTCATATGCCTAAGTGTGCTATCAATTATTAATTTATTATCAAAGTGTGATATATCTATAAATTGTTTATTTTTTTTTCAAATAAATCTTTTAAATTTGCAAAACAAACCTACTTCTTGGCTCAGTGGGTCAGGGGGATTCTAAGAGAGGGGTGTTATACAGGGGTAGTCATCCAGAACTCATGAACTGGACATAAAGTTATATCAATAAGGGTTTTCATTCAGTATTCCAGACTAGGCGTTGACTTAGCTGTAGTGTTGAATTGAATATCTCTTACAAATTGGGGGCTCGAGCCGGACGTTTGGGTTAGATCCACCACTTGTGCAGATTAATACAGCGTGCCAGCTGACCAGATACACACATCCGGTCGGATCACCACGCTGTGTTACGCTGTAAAGCACTCCTCAAAGGAAAAGGTCTGTTTTGCAAAAATAAAATACAAACTTCTGTAAGTCAGGACAGAGACCAATCCCTAGAATGACGACCTTAGTAGACATGAAAATAGCCAGAGAGCACTTCTTACATAAGTTATTTGTGAGAGGTGAGTGGACTCACCAGGACCGCATGGTCTGGTTGCAAACCATCACGCAACAGGTCACTGAAACAGGGTCAGATACATGGAGAGATCAGGGTCCCTTACATGTGGCCCTGAGTGAACTATACATCGCTCCTAAAGCTAAGGATGAACAAGACAAGATGGTTAGGATAGCGGCATACCTGTACCTATATATGGGAGACATGCAGGATAAATGTACTGAAAGCCAAGATCTGGCGAATAATCGACAGATGGCGTTAGAGAAGGTCCAATCTGACCTGGTCTCTTCTGAGCAGAGGCTGCAGGGGAGCCAGGAGTCAGAAAATGATAGTAGGCAGTATATCATTAAAATAAAAGAGGACATGGATATACTGCAACAGGAAAAGACAGACCAGGATACCAGAATTCTGGCTTTGCAGAAGGAACGCCAAGACAGTTTGGACTCCCTACTGCAGAGCCAGAAAAAGCTGGAGCAACAGATCAATTTCAACAGGGCATGCACAGAGCTGGTAGCCACCCTGCAAATCCAACTAGACAGAGAGAAAGAGGAGAGCAATAAACTGATCCTGAAAGATCTGGATACCCAGGCAGAGTTTGATCAGGAGCGCCAGAAAGCTGGTGCCTTCCAAAGGCAAAGGGACGACCTGGCGTCACAAATTCAAGCTCTTGGTCAGGAAAGGGACACCTTAGGCCAGGAAGACTGCCACTTAAGAAGAAAAATGGAAGAAAATCACCTGGCCCACCAGGGACTGGGTGACCTCCAAAAAGAACACCAGGACTTGCTAGAGCACACCAGGAGGATGGAGGAGGCTCTGGCAAGACAGGAGCAGGCCAGTAGGGAGGGGACTCAGGAGGTAACCCTCCTGCAGCAAAGACTGGCCCAGTACTCCAGGACCAATCAGGAGGCACAGAGAGAAAATAAGGCTCTCTGTCAGCACAATGATAGGCTCCAACAACAGGTAGCGATGCAGGAGCGACTGATAGAGTCTAGTAAGGCCTTAACTGAGGAACTGAAAGCGCAGGCTCTTGCATTGCAACAGGGAGCAGAGGCGGATAGAGACCAGGTTCGCTGGGAAAGGGAAACTCCTGAGCATAACCTCAGGAGCCCTAGTACCAGAGGCCTTTATCTCTCTCAGTCCCTGGACTCTGCCACCCCCATGTCCCCTGGCGCACATGAGCACCGGGCCACAGGGATGGCAGATTACTATCCAGCCAGAAGCATGGGGCTCATAGGCCAGTACCACCCAGGTATGGAGGGGTGGGCATCTGGGTATGGGCACCCAAGCACAGTGCAATTTAGTGGGGAACCCCAGGAGAGTAGGCCCATTAAGGGCATCCTGAAAACCTCTGCCCAGTTAGGGGGTACCCATCAAATCCTGGCAGCGAGGAGGGATCTGAAGACTCCTCTGAGCGGTACAGGACACAGGAGACCAGGTCCCCACATTCTGCCAGCCACTCCCAGGCTCGCAGAATCCGGGAAAACCTGGAAGATCAGACAGGAACGTCTGGGAGCAATGGCTCTGAGTCAGAGGATGAATGGACCAGGGTTACCTGAAACGAAAAGGCCAATAAGGCAAAAAGGGCCTTGCTTAAGGACCCATTGAAACAGATTAAGGCAATCAGGAGTGTCATCACGCCTTATCATAAGAACGCCAAGTACTCTGTTTGGGAACACCTGGAGCTCTACGAGCAACTGATGGAGACTTTTCATTTGAAGGACAGCCAAAGCTGTATTCAATATGTAAAGTGGACCTTCTCACCAGAATACTCCAGGGGCTGGAGGACCAAAATCATTTAAGATGGTCCACCTATAAGGCGGCCATCTTGAAACATTTTTCTGTTCACAGAAATCCTCAAGAGGCTCGCAAGGCAGCCTACAATTTGCAATGTGGGGAGGATCAGGCCCCACAAGAATTCGTGCAAAAACTGAAACGTGCCTTTGCGCAGACCACCAGAAGGGTGCGCACAGACAGCAGAGAATTTGTCAATACATTTTTCCATGCCTTGCCCAAATATATAAAGACCCAGCTCGTGAGAGATTTTCATGAGAAAAGATCTTTAGACTGGGTCATTGAACAGGCTACCCGGATCTATGAGGTGCAGAAGCCCATAGAAAATAAAAGCAATACCAAGAAAAATCCCAAAACCAACAGCACCCCTGCTGCTGCCAAGGTGGCAGAGGTAAAGGTCACCCCCGTTTTGGATTTGGATATGGGGGGGCCTAAAAACCTACCTGCACCTAATAATTCACAGCCCAGAAGGCCCTCGGGCCAGTCACAGACAGGGAGTCGAGGAGGTAGTCCCACAAGTGGGGTCCCCCGCTCCCCTGACTATGTAAGTCCCCGCTATAAGAGAAACCGACCAATCCTGGGTTATGTGTGGACTCCTCCAGCCCAAGGGGGGGGATCCGGCCAAGCACCTAACCCAGGGAACTTCCCTCCCAACTTCCCACAGGAGGGCAGAAATTCTTCAAATCCTGGGCAGAACTTTTTCCCCAGGTATCCACCCAATTTCCAGCCCCAAAATCATCCATCCTTCTTTCCCCAATTCCCTGAGCCCAGACAAGCTAATCCGGGAGAGGGGAGGCCAAGGGTGGAGGGGTACCAAAATCTTCCCAACCAGGGGTACTACCAGAGAAGGGATAGCTACCCTTCCCGGGATCAGCCCAGGGGAGAAAATAGAGCCCCGTATCAGCCTGAGCGGGTATCCCAGTTAGAGCGCCAGGTCCAAAATATGACACGGGATCTGGGTCACATACTGAGGGCTCAACAGAACCCTCAGATGAGCGTGCCACCGCAGAATGCCCCAAACTCTGGACCTGGTGCTCCAGAACAATGACGGGGGCAGCACCCCAATAACACACCGGCTCCCAGGGAGGAGGCACAAGGGGAAGGGGGGTGTAAAACCTTGGAGGAAGCTTCCTTCCCAACTTGTAAACAGCCCCTGGAAAACCAGGAACCGGAAACAAAATCTCCTACCCCTGAAAGTCTGCCACCCAAGGAGCAGAGAGGAGGTAGGAGAAACAAAGGACCCAAACAGACCCACTTTGTGGAGGAGGTTCAGGTCTTCCAATTTGAGGGAGAGGGATCCTCAGAAGATCCTGGGAAAAGGATCTTCTCCTTCAGAGATGGGGGAACTCCTCCCAAAGAAAAATGGGTCCCAAGGGATGTCAATTCAGACTGGGGAGATATGGAGACTGAGCTACCGCCGCCCATCATCTCATCCCAGAACCCACAATACAGAAATACCCTGGTTCAAACCCATCCTGATGACTGCCTCCAAAAAGGGTGGGGCGGCCCAGAACCGGAACCAGGGGAACCCACAATGGCTCTGATCTCCAGTTGCCAACTTTTTCTTTCAGATTCCCAAGGCTCTCCACAGATTTCTGCCCAAATCTCTACTCTCGCCATGTCCAAAACCAGAAAGTTAGCCCACCAGTTGTCCAAAAATGTGCATTATCTGTGCCCCCTTGAGGAGAAGGAGGGAAGATACTATGCCCCGGTACAAGTACAGGGGCAGGGTACAATTTTGGCACTGGTGGACACTGGATCCCAAGCTACCCTTCTGTCCAAAAGGGCCTTTGAGGAACTAAACGCAGGAAGGGGGGAGAATTACCGAATTCCTCTCACCTCTCTTCCTGGACAACTGCAGAACTTTGACGGGAAGGAAATTCCCGTTGAGGGGACTGCAGACTTGGACATTAAGATTGGGCGACACAAGGTGAAACACCCGGTCATAGTAGTGACTCCAGAGGGCACCCCTTGTTTACTATGGAATGACCTACTGAGAAGGTTGTCACCCCTAATAGATTGCGTAAACAAGGTCCTCTGGACCCAGACTAGCCGACCAATAAAATTAAAACAGAGTGTCTACCATGTTAGTTTAAACGGCACCTGCCACATGGTTGAACAAAAATCTGACCAAGTACAATTTCACTTCCAGAACAACCAAATTCCAGACGTGACAGTAATAGCAGTAGGACAACAGACTGGTGATGGGGGGTCCTCTCTATTTCTGAAAATCAACCTTCCTTCCAGTTTAAGGTGGTATTCCAGACTGCAAGGAAACACCCTGAAATTCTTTACTAATCCACAATCAGGAACTCTCACTCCTATAGTCCAGAAATATGTGAAATCAGCTCAGAGCCTGGCTGATATTCAGCAAATTGGAGAGCAGTTGTTCATCCCTGTTCAGTTAAATGATGGGAAGGACCCTGTTCTCGCTCGAGTGTGCGTGAACAATGGTAAGAGCTTCATCAGCGAAGCCATGTTCCGCCAACTCCCAAAAGATCCAGCCATTCCCAAATTCAAACTGATAGACAAATGGGAAATGGACCTGGAAGCACCCAATTCCAAACATCTCCTGCCAAGCAGGTGTATGCTCAAAATCTCCATTGGCAACAAGAGCATAGTCCACAATTGTTGGGTCGTGCGAGACGTCACTGCCGCTTTTTACTTAGGCAGTGACATTCTCAATCGCTTTGCCATTAGTTTGGACCTAATAAACTTCAAAGCTTGGTCCCGATTAGCGGATAATCCCATGGGCTTTGATGATCCAGAAAAAGCATTTAGGTCAGCTCAATTGCTACCTTATGCAGTTGAAATTCAGATCAAAGAGGAAGTCACCATCCCAGAAAGGACCCGACAATTCTCCCTGGAAGTGAAAGCTAAAAGAGGACAACATTTGAAAAACCCTGATGCTTACATACATCTAAACGCTTCTCTCCAACAGCAAGGGTTGGGGGTAAACCCAACTCCATTAGTCAACATAGAACATGACACCATTCTAATAGAGGTGGATAACAGCGACTTAAAGAGTATTACTCTGGCCGCAGGCACCATTATTGGAATGGCGGTTGATGACCGACATTTTTCCATTGATTTAGGAAATGAACTGTTAGGACCAATCCCCAAGGACTGTTTTGACAGTGACAGTGATGACAATACAACACCAGACAGGATTTTTACCCGGCATGGGGGGAACTTCCTGGTGTACACTTCTTGCCCTTATGGTAAGGAAGATGTGACTTGTGACTTCAGGAGGGATGAGGTGATTTTCCAGGTCCATGAGGGGTGCCTTTCCCACCTGAAGCCTCCAGTCCAAATCAGCACTCTGACCAGGGACTTCTCCACCCAGCTGGAGGAGGCCGCTGAGATAGCCAAACCAGAAGTCTTTCCAGGCTTCAGGCAGATGGTGGAAGAGAGAGTCAACCTAGCTGATGCCTGTGTGACTCTGGAACAAAAGCAAAAGTTGAAACAAGTTTTCTTGGATTTCCAAGATCTCTTTGCGGTAGACTCATATGACTGTGGTCGCACTGACATCCACACAACAACAATCCCCACGGACCCTGGCATGACTCCTGTGTTTGTGAAGCAATATCGCTTGCCTCTCGCATCAATGGAGTCCCTTACTGAAATAATTAAGAACCTTGAGTCACAGGGAATAATCCGTCCAGTCCACAGCACCTTCAATAATCCGGTGCTGGGAATATTGAAGCCAAACGGCCAGTGGAGACTCTGCGCCGATCTCAGGGAGCTCAACAAACGGGTCCATACTTCCCGATGGCCTCTGCCCTACATTGACCAAGGGCTGGCCCAGATCCAGGGGTCACAGGTATTCACTGCAATAGACCTGACCAATGGATACTGGACTGTGCCTGTCAGTAGGGAGGACCAATACAAGCTGGCTTTTACCTTTGGGGGCCAGCAGTACACATGGACCCGGACTCCCTTCGGATACCTCAACTCCGGCAATGAATTCAACATTTTCCTACACAAGGCCATGCCCGACCTGGGTGCAAGGGGTAACCTGGCTTATGTAGATGATGTCCTCATCAAAAGTTCATCTGTGGAGGAACACATAGCGGAGGTCCGTTATGTTCTGACCCAGTTGAGGGCCGCCGGAGCAAAACTTTCCTTTCAGAAAGCACAGTGGTGTAGAACCCGTGTTAATTTCTTGGGGCATGAGATTACTCCTCAGGGTCTCTGTCCCCAGGAAAAGAAGGTGGAAGCACTCCAGAAACTGAAAGACCCCACAACTCTGCGGGAACTAAGGAGCCTCCTTGGACTGACTAATTACAGCAGAAAGTTCATTTAGGGCTACGCAGAGATCACCAGACCCCTGATTCATCTCCTGAAGGGGGGGTCAAGTGGGAATGGGGTCCAGAACAAGCCGAGGCAGTAAATCAACTCAAAAGAAGCCTCTCACAAAGGCCTTGCCTAGCTTACCCTGTCAGAAACAAGGATTTCTTCCTGGAGACAGGGTTCTCGAATACATGCTTGACGGCCGTATTATACCAAAAGCATGACAAGGTCAATAAAGTAATCTCCTATGCGAGCAAAACTTTATCCTCTGTGGAGGAAAAATTCAACGATTGTGAGAAGGCACTCCTGGCAACGGTGTGGGCATTGAAGAATTACCGCCCGTTTATCCAGGGGGAACACATCATAGTGGAGACTCCACACCAGCCTCTGCAATATCTCCAAAGTGACAGAATCCGGGCCGGAAATGTGAGTAATTCCCGAATTACTTCCTGGATTCTGTCAATGCAAGGCTTTCCTGTGGAGGTCAGATATGGCCAAAACAAGAAGAGTCCCCTCGCGCAAGGTCTGGCTGACTTGCATGATTGTGCCAGAGAAAACTGTCTCGAGGACGAAAGTCTAAAAATCAAGGACAACATGGAGGCATACCTTAATTCCCCACACAAAGTTTTTGAAGAGGACAAGTGTGAGGGAATGCCCACTGTCTATGTGGATGGATGCTCTTACCATGTTGACAACGACGGGGAGAAAGAACTGGTGGCGGGCGTAGGGAATGCATGGGTGAAGGAGTTCCCAGAACCCTCCGCTGGATACAAAATTGGTCCCCGAAGTAGTCAGGTGGCAGAATTGATGGCTGTGCATCAGGCCATCCTCACTGCTGTCCAACATCAACTCCACGAACTGGTCATAATCACAGATTCTGATTATGTACGGAACGGGTTCGTGGAGCACCTGATTAATTGGAAAACCAGAGGCATGTTATGTGCTAACAACAAACCCTTGAAACATGGGAAGTTGATCCAAAGCATTGATGATCTGGTAACCTCGAATGAGATGACCATCTATTGGAAAAAGATCAAGGGTCATTCCAAAATAGAGGGACCAGACAAAACTGGAAATTACTTAGCTGATCAGCTGGCCAAAACCGGGGCCATCCAAGGGGATCTAATTGAGATTGAGTCCCTGTTGGGGGAAATCCAGGTCACTGCTATCACTAGGTCCCAGACAAATGCTCACAATGACCTTTCAATTACACAATGGAGTAAGGAGACCCCTGATGCTGATTTGATTACCGCTCAGAAGGGGGATCCAATAATTGGTAAATTTTACAAGCACCTTGAGGACCCTGAGAACTTTCCCCTGACGGATACCGATTACATTGGGAAAGAGGACCTAAGAGTGTTGATGAAATGTCCAAAAATGTTCCGGATCCAAGACGGTTTGCTGGTCAGGAAATCCCAAGCTGGCCATGAGCAGTGGGTGGTTCCTACCTCATTCCGAAGCCTGATGTTAGGTCACGCCCATGATGCGGCCACCGCGGGTCATAGGGGGTTTCACACAACACTGGAAATCTTAAGAGACGTTGCATACTGGCCACACATGGGGCAGGACCTCGACCAATACTTGAAGGGGTGTCTTGTGTGTGCACAATTTCAGCCATCATCCCTCACGCACCGTGCACCCCTCCAAAAGAGGGGGATGACACTGCCATGGTCAGATTTGCAAATCGACTTTGTAGGCCCTGTGATTCGCTCGTCTAGAGGAAACAAGTACATGTTGACCGTTACATGCTTGTTTACCAAGTGGGTGGAATGTCTCCCAGCCCCGAATTGCAAGGCAGAAACAGCAGCTGCCCTGATGATTAACCACGTCTTTTCCCGTTTTGGTCTACCTCAAAGGATTGAGTCAGACAGGGGTAGCCACTTCACCAGTGAAGTAATGACAAAGATGTGGGAGATACTGGGGTCAAGAGAAAGCTACACATTGCTTACAGACCAGCTTCTTCTGGGGCAGTAGAGAGATATAACCGAACCATTGTGAGCATATTAATGAAGTTTGTGGCAGATTCTGGGCCAAGTTGGGATATCCGATTACCTCTAGTCCTAATGGCCATCAGATCTACCCCTTCATCTGCAACCAAAATGTCACCATTTGAGTTGATGACTGGACGCAAGATGGTGCTTCCTCAGCATTTGCTCTACAGAACCCAAGAGCAAACGTTGATAAATGCCTCCACAACTCATGAATATGTGGAGACGTTAAGGAAACACCTTCAACATGCTTTTGCCTATGCTCAGCGGAATCTAGAAAGATCAGCTGAGAGTATGAAGACCCACTATGACCTGAAAACTTCCAGGAAGGAATATCAGGTGGGGGACCGGGTCTATTTATACAATTTTCAAAGGAACCAGGCCAAACAGCGAAAATTTTTGCCTACATGGAAGGGACCGTTTGAGATTATAGACAAGATCTCCCCTGTGGCCTACAAGATCCGCATCTACAAAGGCGGTTTGGCAGAGGGGGAAGACAAGTGGGTCCACATCAACCAGTTGAAGTGTTGCCATCCCAGGCACACTCTGCAACAACTGGAGGAGTCCTCTGCAATCCCAGAGGGTACCGCTCCAGAGTAATTCAATTCCAACCCTAAAATATCCTACATATAACCTATCAAATTCTGTGTTTCTCAAGTTTATGTGTTCCTGTCGCTTAATTTAAAAAATGTGCATGTTCATATCTGTTGAGTTCTAAAATATATATGCCACCCCACTATATCAATGGTGGGGGAAAAATGTCCATGAATAGGTATTGCCGCTCTTCCTTTGTCGTCCTAGGAGAAAGAAAACTTGGAGACTGGCCAAGGAGGAAGATCCGGAGACTGGGAGGACGATCCGAGGGGCCCGGGGTACCGCCCAATATTCCCATCAGGACCAGCGAGGAGAACCGATCGATCAGTACCGGATGGAGGAAAAGATGCTGAACTGTGCCATTTGCAGAATTGGAAGAAGATTATGCGGACAGACCAGTGCGTGGGTCAAAACCCTTGTGCACCCGACTCCCCATCGACGCAAATTCAAAGGGCAGTCACATGGGGGGCTTTGTTGGGTGTCCTGACCCACGTTTGAGCTATCATGCTGCAACATTTGGTGCTGTGGGCTTAGAAAATCCAAGATGGCCAAAAAGCCCACATGTGCGCCAGAATCCAGGAGAACCACGCAGTTTGTGCGCACACCAAAATGGTTACCTAACTTACCACCCACCAGTGTAAAGAAAGATCTTTGTTAACAAAATCCACTGTTACGGATGTCAAAAAGTTGCTGAAATCATGGCTCATCGGACCATTTTAAAGATTCAACCCTTTTGTGGGGTTCCACATAACCATTTTACTGTAAGGAGCCCCATCAAAACAATGTTAAGCAAGGATTTACTAGCATGTAAGAACCATTCCTAGAATGTGTAGAATTCATTAATCCAAGAAAGATCCCAAAATTGCATGCAGTACCCGCTTTTGATTGAGGGCGGCGCTAGCGGTCTTAACTCTGACAGGGAAACTGCATGTCAGGAGTTGCAGGAGAGGCCTTTACATCAAAGGCTGGGAGTTAATTAAAATCTTAACCACATGCTGTTCCCAGAAGACAATCTGATTTAATTAACAGGCCAAAGGCTGGGAAACCTCTCACCTCCAGAGATTCAGGAGTTAGAATCTCACATGACCTCTTGATTGATAGAAGGCAGACTGGCTGGGAGCCTCCTGGAGACCACACAATAGGCTCTTGCACTTGAATAGGATATGTTGATTTTGACTGTTTCCTGTCAACAAAGGCCTGCCTGCCAGAAGACACATGTGATCACTGACCCACCCAAGTCTTGGAGGCGGACTCCAACACTCTGAGAACTGAATTGAGTGTCGGAAGCGGCCTCAGAGACGAGGAAGAGGAGGAGGTGCGGCTTGACACGAGCGTGAGCTGTGAGCAGTACGTGTGGGTCCTTTCCTCTAACAAACGAGGTGAGGCGAGCGAGGCGAGCGAGGCGAGAGTGGTCTGTGAATACTGTGGACGGCCCTTGGGGACTGTGTGGACTCTTCCCTGCGGTACCTGCGGTATCTGGGTGAGGGGTCCGCGGGAAGAAAGTGGAAGGAAGACGCAATTACACATGGCACACGGCACACTGCACAGGGAACGGTATCCCTAGTGTGTAGAGCCAGCCCCCAGCTCCGGAGACAGTGCAACGGAGGGGCAGTGCTGGGCAACATTGAGCCCAGCGGCTTGCGAGGGTGTAAGTAAGTGGAGGGGCTACTGGGTCTGGTGAGAGACGTGGTCTCTTAACGTGGCTTGCTGGGCATAGAATTGTGTGCCTTTTTGCCAGGACACCTTTTTTTTTTTTTTTTTTGAGCTCTCTCTGTGACAAAAACGGAGCAGCCTTTAGATTGGGCAGACCACACAAATGTTCCGTGGCTCGCTGGGCACAGACATGAGTCCTTATTCTGCCAGAGCAGTGTTCTGAGTGAGTTGTCTATCTGTAATAAATTGTACAGTTCTCTGTAATTGGCAGACCTCACGAATCCCCCAATCACATTAAAGGTGCCAGAATAATAGTGATGCAGCGGGGGAAGAGAGCTACACACTCTATTTATAATCTGAGGAATAATAAGACACAAGCTCAGAAAGAGCCTAAGGAGCCCAATAAAAAAGGGGTCAAACGAAGGAAGAATGCTAAATATGAACTCCCGGTAGCACAAGGTGCCATCACTGAGTTTTTCCCGGTGAATCCACCGCCCGAGACAAACTCCACCACAATTGATGAAGAGCCTGCGCAGAGCGAGGGGCCGGCGCAAGTGCCCAGGGTTAGTCATTCTATCAATTCTTCCAATAATGACGATATTGATAATAACTCCCTCCTGGACCTGTGTCTGACAATACAAAGAGAAATGCAACCCTATACCCCACAGACTATTCCAAGTGGCTCACCGACCCGGAAAGATAACAGCAGGAATTCTGTAGCGGGGGAGCATAATGTGGCAGGATACCGCGAACGTCTCTCCATTTCCCCGAATCTTGCAATGGCTTCGATGGAGGATGAGCCAGACAATGAGACAATGGGGGATAGGGTATCTATATCCGGCTCTACCCAACTAGCTGAGCTGCAAACGTCCGTGGGCGCCCTCCAATTTGCTCTAACAATTCTGCTACAGATGACGGGTCGTATCCTGGTAAATTCCAATGCCATCTCACTAGCACTGGAATTGAAGAATTTACCAAAAGAGGATGCGGAAGAAAAGTTAGCAGAGGCCCTTCAAATTGCCAAGGAGATGGAAGATAAGGTAGACGAGAGAGAGGATAGTGTGGTTCAGGAGGAACTGGAGACTAATATCTCGATCGAAGAGGACTACATTGAGGAAGTAGATCGGGAGCAGAATTATAGTCCTCAGGGCCCCCTCACACGGAAACAACGGAGACGGGCAAAAAAGGCTCTTAAAAATAAACCTCCTACAACAGGCTCTTTGCCTCTTTTGGGAACAAGTGGCCCTGCGATGGAAACTCGCTCAAGAAAATCCCGGAAAAGGATGAGGAGAGCGGCTGTTCGGATGGCAGAGAAAAAAGGTCCTCTGGCAGATTGGTTGAAACCCAAAGAGAAGCAAAATGAGGAGAACCTCGATCCTACTACCGGGGAGATCTCTGAAATAGAGTGTGAAGCAAGCATAATAACCCAGCATGATACCGCATATGAGAGACGGTCATTAAGAGAATCATTGGAGCCTATATTGCCAGAGAAAACGAAGGATGCCCAGGTTAACCACACGAATCGCATCTGTCTTATAAAGAACCTATACCCAAGGGATAACCACTCCTGGCTGGCACGATCGGAGCTACTGACCAGGCTATACCATATCCCTCAACTCTGAGTACTAAAATCAGAGGACTTTTTGTTTATTGAGCCACTATCGGGCCCTAATCCTAATGTCTCTGCTCTACACTGCGTGTTTCTGAATACCGCCCAATTACTCAGAGAATATAAGGAAGAGCTGAAAGCAGTGGACATCGCTATTGATGTGGATCTGCAGGAGAAAGATCTCACAGCAATTCCTGAAGTCCCAGATATAACTTTGAATCTGGAAAACGATTCCTGCCGGGTGGTAGGGGAAAACCCACTACTGGCTGAAGTACAACAAGCAATTAAGTCTCTATTGGAGACACTTCCGCAGTTGGTGTATAAGCATTGAAGCCTATCGCTACTATCTTGGAACTGCAGAGGCTTCTCCCATCTACTTAGGGCAGAGAGCTCGGCAGCTCTTTTATTCCAGCATAGCTTTATCTGCCTACAAGAGACCTGGGCTCGGGAACCCCTTTTTTTGGATGGCTATGTTATACACCAATCACCGGCACACCGGGGAAGCAAAGGACGTCCGTTTGGCGGCTTATTTACGGGGGTTGTAAACTCCATGTTGTCACGCAAAATCCAATGCCGAGCTGAGGACCAATTGTTGGCCGTAGAGGTAGAATACCCTCAAGATAAGGGAAGTGGTAAGCTTCTGCTTATCAACCTCTACAATCCCCCCGGCGCAGGTGTAAGAGACTCTCTGCAAGAGGCTATACTGGATATACTGTCTTCCTGGTCAATGGGACCAAACAATGCTGCAGTTATGATAGTGGGGGATTTTAACTGTCATATGGAAGATGAAACTTCTATTTTTACCAATCCAGGCCTTAGCGCTAGATGCAGGATGACCCATGGAAAGAGAGAAAAGGAAGGCCTAGGGTGGTTGCAATTATTTGATTCTTGGGACCTGGCTATGATCAACGGCCGCACCTCGAGTGACAGGCCGGGAAAGCACACTTGGTCCAATGGATCATCATGGAGTACATTGGACTACATATTTATGTGCCCGCTGATGCAGACTAGAGTGGCGGATATGTGGGTAAAGCCCAACAGCTGGAGTGACCATGCGGCAATATTATGTTCATTTATGACTCCGATTCCTGACACTCCCAAGCTAAATATTGGAAGTATTGCAACTAACGGGGCAGGAACTAGAATTATTTGGTCTGAGAAGAATGTCAAAGCGGCATCAGAAGTGCTAAAGTGGGATACAGAAGAGAGCGGACGAGATTTCCTGGCTATGTCTGCTAATGAAATAGAAGAGTGGATATCAGGTTTCTTAGGCCATCACGCAGCAACCAAAAATGGATATGTTATGAAAGAAGGAAATGATCCTCTCCCGTATAACGGGAAAATTAGAGATGTCAAGAGAGGACTGAGAAGAACGATACGTAGTCTAAAAAGCCAGAATCTCTCTGAAACCTTATACCAACAGAAACTAAGATCAATTAAAAATCGATATAGGTCGGAGGTGAAGAGCATTAAGTCAACAGAGAAGAACAACTGCTATCAGCGACTTATTAAAACTATCTGTTCCAGAAACTCTCGAAGCATTTGGGCACATTTAAATGAAAATAGAACTAAGGCCAAAGGCTTAGTTGCCAATCCAATAAATAAGAAAGTATGGGAGCAATTTCTCCTAAATCGTAATATGGAAGAAGAGGGGTCGGCAAGCCGGCCTAGGGGGAAACCTCCGATCATTCAACCCTTTGATGTTTCACCTGGGGCAATACTTAACAAAATTGTTACCCTTAAGTCCTCTAGAGCCCCCGGACCCAACGGGCTAGCGAATGTGGTGGTAAAAAGTAACTCGTCTTTTTGGGCAGAGCTATTCTCTGTACTCTTTAATAAAGTATTTGCACTGGGGGAAATCCCTCGATCTTGGCAAAAGGCTATTTTGATCCCGGTGTATAAAAAAGGCAACCGCACAGATCCAAGTAATTATAGACTATTATCCATGCTGGATGTGTCTGGGAAACTTTTTGCCTCCCTTCTACTTAGTGAAATGCAAAAATGGGTGGAAGAAAAGCAAATACTCAGTAGATTCCAATGCGGCTTTAGGCGGGAGTTATCGACCTCACATAACCTTTTAGTAATGGACATACTGCATACGAGAGCACTTAGTAAGGACCAGCCCCCAATGTACGCATTGTTCATCGACTTTAAGGCCGCTTTTGATTCAATCCCTAGAGCCAGGCTTTGGAACAAACTAGAAGTACTGGGTTGTCCCACAGGTCTGCTATATTATCTCAGACTGCTCCACCGAGCCACCTCGGTGAGCCTCCGACTCAATCAGGAGGGGCAGTCGACCCAAAATGTGATCCAAAATAGAGGGGTGAAGCAGGGTTGTGTCACAGCCCCACTCATCTATAATCTGTATGTACACGACATCCCGGCGACACTCGTGGAGGTTAATAACTGTCCACCAAAGTTAGGCGAGGTGATGTGTGTGGTCTTGGCGTATGCAGATGACCTGGTAGTCCTTGATAACACCATCGGTGGTCTCAGGCGTTCTGCACATGTCCTCTGGGAATATGCTAAGATCAATGGCCTGACCATCAATTTGCAGAAGACCAACGTGTTAAGATTCACTAAGAAAAGAGTAACTCGTGTGAATCTGATAGTACATAAACAGATAATTCTGTACGCCCCATCTTACCGCTACCTAGGAGTGGAAATAGAGCCCCTAGGAGACTATGCGCTCTGCAAACAGGGCCGAAACATCAGGGCCCTCCAAGTGATCGCACTTATCGCATCCTTCACCAACAAACAAGGGGGCTTCACTTTGTGGGGAACACGCCACCTGTATATGCAAGTTTTTGCACCCATGGTCATCTATGGCCTGGAATCATTGTTGACGGTAAATTTGGCGTGGCTCCAAGTGCTAGAGGGAAAGTTCTGGCGGCGTATGTTGGGGCTTCCCCCGGGGGTGCCAATGGCCTTGATAAAACTGGAGCTAGGCCTGCCGTCACTCAAGGCTATGGTGCTGAAAAAAAGAACTGGGTTCTACCTCAAAATGACAAGTGGTTCCCCTAATCCCCTACTAACGGTCCTACATCAGGAACTAAGCAAAAAACTCACCACCTCATCCTTGTATAAAGATATGGGAAAATTCCTTAATGAAATTGGCTGGACGCATAGAGGGACAATTGTGACTAAAGAAATGCTAAATGCACTGGGGAAAAAGGTGGACCTTTGGGATTGGCTAGAGAATTTTGCCCATCTGGACTCCCTCAAATCTTACCATTTCGTTAACTATAGAGTATATAAGTTCATGAAACCACAGGACTACCTTTTCCTCTGCCCAACTAGAAGACTCCGCCGTTTTATTATTCTATTTAGATTGGAACAACTGCCTACTCTATCTAAAATAGGAGCAAGGGAAAATATACCTACAGCAGAGCGAACTTGCCGACTGTGTAAATCTACTGTGTGCCTAGAGACTGCTAGACATGTACTAACGCAATGTAGAGCACTCAAGAAGACTATTGTCCATTTTTTGGGTGAATTTGTGCATGATCCGCTTACTATACCCAAATTTAGGTTTTGGCAGTACTGTACCAATACATCGAATATGCATTTATTCATAGCCCTGTATAATGTCTGGCAACAGATAGAACATGAAGTGGAAACTTGAGTAAACCTTAACGCTGATTTTTACGTAGTGACCTGAGGGTGCTTGAAAAATAGGCAAAGCTGTTTCAAAATTATGTAATTAATAACTCCAAGGTCTTCAGTGACCATGTCTACCTTTCTTCTAATTTAAACTCTCAACTTCTCTTATCTTACTCGACTTGCAGTCTGTATTAGATGTTATTTGTAGTGATTTTTGGTTTGATGATGTTATATGTACGATCTCATATATATGTATGATTTTTTATGTGTATTAATATATGTGTAAAGTTTGAATTCATTTTCATACTATATCACATTAAAGAATTTGAAAGCAAAATATATATATTTTACAGAAACACTGATAACTCTTTGTAATCAAATGACAGGAATGTATAACTTTGAGAGCCTTCATTTAAAAAATGTACCTTCGATTCAAGCCCAAACTCCAATTTGTGTGATGTTCTGGGGCAAAACCCTGCTATTTATGTATACTACAGACTCTCTGTTTAAGCTAGAGACATGGTAATTTACTGGAGTATGTATGGACTGGCCGTGTACATGTGTATAAATCTGGAGAAAAATCCGATGTTGCAAAACCCACTAAAAAGCACCAAATGTTGCCATTTCTGAATGCAAGCCCCCAGGAAGAGCAGAGTTTGAACAGGGTATACCTCATGTGATATGTGATGGGTGCATGTAATTTCAAACCACGGTGTATCTATGAAATATGTCTTTAGGTCAAATATAGATTGTGTGTAATTTGACAGGGGAGTGTCCTTTCTGCAAGCCATTAAATGACATCATTCTGACACACAATCCTGCTCTCCAGTGAGAACGGAAAGAATTCTCCAACCTATCAGAACTCTGAAGGGGTTGGGCCTAGAAAGCTAGCCTCTCCACCCACTTTCAAAACACATAAAAAGAGACTGTTGGGACAGGTAGGGACATTCAATTCCATTTGCTGCAGAGCATGCTGCCGGACCATACAACATCCAGAGATCCAGACTTCAAATCCATCAATCTCCAGAACCTGTAGCAGTACCTAGAAAGCAGAGCAGTATCCAGAATCCAGAGAGGCTAGACCAGCAGAGCAGAGCTGACCCAGACTGCTGTTCGCAGAACCCGAGCCTGAACAATATAAAGTAGCCATCACCTACCCTGAACCTCTAGAGGGAATTAAAGGCATTTTTGGCGCATTTCACTTCCTTGCCACCACATTCCAAAGCATTTTGGGTCTGTGTTTAAAACTCCGACCTGTTTTCCTCTAAGCTTGCTGGGGGGGAACTGAATTTCATATTGTATTGATTGCATTCCTGAGAACTGTGTGCTCTTCTTTCCATCTCCTTATATTGCATAAAGGGGGGGGGGTGAATTTTCAAAGAAAAGTGATTACATTGTCTTTAAGTGAAGTCCTATCAAGTCGATTTCTGTGCTGCATTCTTTTTTCATCTGTGCAATTCATTGAAACCATGAAGCATTCTCTGATACTTTATTCCCCTGTTCCTAGTCATAAGTCACCAGAACTGTGCTATTGTAGGATTGCTTATTGCTGATTACTGCTCATATGCCTAAGTGTGCTATCAATTATTAATTTATTATCAAAGTGTGATATATCTATAAATTGTTTAATTTTTTTTCAAATAAATCTTTTAAATTTGCAAAACAAACCTACTTCTTGGCTCAGTGGGGTCAGGGAGATTCTAAGAGAGGGGTGTTATACAGGGGTAGTCATCCAGAACTCATGAACTGGACATAAAGTTATATCAATAAGGGTTTTCATTCAGTATTCCAGACTAGGCGTTGACTTAGCTGTAGTGTTGAATTGAATATCTCTTACAGCTCCCATAACCTGGATGACCAACGGTCACACATGGAACCTCAAGGCACTACAAGTTCCCTGGCATTCCACATTCCATCCAAGGTAGCTGGTGCAAGCACCATGCTACATTATCCCAGGTAACAAGTTGACTCCCAATCTGAAAGTGTGTCTATGCACCACAGGAAAAGGTATCTGTGTGTAGGATGCAGGTTACAGAGCTAATTTCCAGTAGGATATGGTCTATTGCACTGGTTGCAGTGCTCTTTATAACTCTCAATCCACATATTCCAATCCAGCAAGATAGTTCATCGGATCAATGCATCTGCTGCCGCTCTGAGTATATACTGTGTGTCACTTGTACTCCCAGTAAAATAGCAAAATAGTTTGACAGCCTGAATCCCTGACATAGGTCTGAACAATAAGACTTAATTGTACAGCGTTTGCATGATGGGTCCAGGACATGCAGCATGCTGCTCGCCATGAAACAACGCTTATCAAATCCTGTATTTATAATTGGAAAAGCAAAATTACATGTCCCAGGAGGAAAAGTAAACAGCATGATGACATGGGTGTATTTGATTTATGGACAGGAATCAAATGTACAATCATTGACATATGTTTAAATAAAGGCACTCAAACCCTTGCACACATCTGAACTGTTGTACTAGAACTTTCAACCATTGATAAGTCACTGAAATATGCAACCAAAATAAAGAGTTGTTCACAAGTCAGACATCTTCACAGAGGCTTGAATGAAGGAACTCAAACCTACTCTGATAGTGGCCAACACAGCACTGTAACTTTGGAAAACCTCACTTTACATTTGTGTAGTTTCACCTTGAATATATATTTTTTATTTTACTTGAATGGCTCTGGATCAAACTCAGTGAAATCCAAAACAATGTGATATGTACATATTGCAGAAATGTTGAAGGACATCAAAAATTAATTGGTACATTATCTATAGAGTTATGCATAGTTTCTGGTTCTCTCAGCAGGTTAATTTGTTCTTGATCATAGCATATAAATGCTGCTTTAAATATATAAGTGCATGACAGTTTAGAATGGCAATGCAGACTGAACAGTAAATTGAATGGAATCCCTCACATTCAGATTAAGACCCATTTATACAAAAAGTTTGCATAGGCACACATGGGTCATTCAGAGGATGTGGATATCATTGTGGCTTGAGGTGTAAATTCGATATGCATACATTCAGATTCCCATCAGAGAAAGCAATGCGGGATGAATGGCTACATATGTTTGATAGCTGGGGGCTCCAGATGCTAAATGGTCATTTGAATGGGGACATGCCTAACAAAGGAACGTGGCACAGGAGGCATCAATCATCTTGTATTGGTTATATTATTTTTTTATATTTTACTAATATGCCGATACATTGACTTTTCATATATCATCGAAACATAAGAATTTTAAAATCAACAAAGTAGATTAATCTAAAAGAGAAATAAACACAGGTTCCAACCAGTCTTCAGGGATAATCAATATACAACTCCTGCAATTTCAAAACTTTTACAAGTTCAAGTGACAAAAAGAGTTCACACCCTGAGGAGACCCGGTACCAAGAAATCCATCATTTGTAGCCACCACTGGGCGCTTACAAACCGATTAAATACAAAGTCCAAGGTTTCTCTCAACCCTTCACATTGAATCAAAATGTGAAACAGAGACTGGCGAATTTCATTTTTAAACACAGGACACCGGACCTTAATTAGGCTCACCCTAGATCAACAAGCTAAGATTTCACCAGTTGGGAGAACATTTAGCCGAAACCTAAGGAGGGCTCATCTTCATAGACTGTCTGGGAATTTAGACAGGTATTTAGGTAGGACACCTCTGGGTTTATCCAACACAGAAAGACTACTACGGAGTTTTGACAAGGGCATTCCGTTAATTGTTCTGATCCAGTCACTTTTATATAGCAGGCTTTTTATTTTGGTTGCATCTTGGATCAGAACTCTACTTGGAATAGTTGTCAAGATATCATTCACTTTTTTTGTCAGGCTCCTCATAAAATGGTTAGATTTTCTCTCCTCTTCCTCAAGGATGTCCATGTAAAGAGAGATATTCTTAGGCATCTTTATTAACCTGTACAGTTGTAACAGTCTCCACTACATGCTTGCCCTGAGAGAATTAAGACCAAGCTCCTAATGGAGCGAGGCCATTGGCAAGGACAAGGGCATACCCAGGACCTTTTTCCAAAGGCTTCCCTCTAAACAATTCCAGTCAAGATTGTTTTCTCGGCTCCCTTCTAATTCTTTTTCCTCTGGCCTTCAGTCTTCTCTCCTTACTCCTGCTCTTCTTTTCTCTTCTTCCCTTTGTCTCTGTATTCTTTTGTACCTTAATGTTTGTGCTTCCTCCTCTTCTCTATTCCTTTCTCTTCCATCCCTATCTTCTATCACTCTCTGTCTTTTGTCATACTTTCTTTGCTCTTCTGCCTGTTCTTTTTTCTCTTGCTGCTCCTGATTCATCTGTTCTCATCGCTCCGTGTTCTTCCTTTTCTGCTCATCTTCTTTCATTCTCTTCTCTTGTTCTTTATCTCTTCTTTCTTGCTTGTCCTTATCTTCTCTTTGCCTAACTTCCTCAATGATTTTCCCATCGATTTTAAGTAATATCTGTCTTCCCATCCACTCATGTGCACGAGCGCTATCCCGTCAGCTTTATCCCTCTCTCCTTTCCATCTCTTAATCTCCCTTTCTATTTCTGTCAACACATTCGACTGCTCAATCTTTTCTTCTTTGTCTTGCACAATCTTACAGATCTCTTCTTTTCTCTATTCTCTTCTGGAATATCATCACTGTTATAAGCAGGCAGTTCGGATATTGGATTACTGTACCCCATCACCGCTTTCAATTCCTCTAAAGGTTACAATCCTATTCCTTCTGCACTAGCGTCTTTTACTTAGGGCGAGGTAAGGGGAACTGAGGGCTCAACACCTTCCTACTTACACTGACTAAGCATCCACTCCTCAGGTGGTGGATCCTCTCTCTCTTCCTGATACATTTTCCAGAGCTCTAGGATGGCTAACCTTTTCTCTAATTTCTTCACCATGTACGCAGTGTGTAAGTAAGTGGTCATGTGTTGCAATACAGCTTTTGACAGTAATCCCCCTTGTGGCCACGGCATGAACATTTTATCTGCCATGCCTTTCACACTTCCACACTATAATGTTTGACCTTGGGCATGTCCTTTGGAAGTGTCTTGCATAGGTGCATTGGAGGAGTATCTCCCATAATGACAAGTCTCAATTGACTGTCAATACTTACCAGACGTATTAAACAATCTTTATACTTTTGCTTAAATCACCACTTTTTCAATGCCTTAAAAACAACAAATATGAGCGTGCACTATCTATCGCCGCTCAAGCCTCTAATTCCTTAATTCGCTATCTCTACCTCTGGATTGGTACCAACCTCTTCACTGGGAAGTTACTATAGCTCCTCAATTCTTTTTCAATTACTTCACAACTTATATCGCTCTTTGATATTGTTACTCAACAGACAACATAAAGACTAGTCGAGTTTACACATTTATAAACACTGTGATCATCTTTTTCTTCACTTATACCCTGTACAGTGTTTGAGACGTCACCTTACATGAACCTGTTAGTGCGTTATATATTTCACACTACTCCCATTGGAGCTTGAGATGTCTCCTTAAGAGCTCCCTTGAGCTAGAACTCTAGGTGCTATATGTTCCTCACACAATTTTTCCTTTTGCTCAAAAGTGATCACAACCCCATCCCCTTCATTTGCCATTCCGCTTAGTCTACCCATCATTTGTTCATTAATCGGCTTGAGGCCTTCAGTATGGACTTCGCCTTCCATCCACAGAGCGCCCGTGGAAACAGGGCAGGGATTTCGTCAAAGCGGGACCTGCCCAACGTCTCGGTTCTTCTTGCAAGTTAATTTCTATTCGGCCACGTTCCATAGGAAACCCTCCAACTTTCCAGCTAATGGCAGAGGATACTCCATCGTCTGAAAGACTGGAGACAAACAAGTTTGAATCTTGAACCATCTGCAGTGCTACCACGTGAGCTTAAAGCCCTTTGGATAACATGCATGCAATGATGGGAAGGCAGAATAACTCTGACAGTAAATAATCGAACCAACTCAGGAAGATGGCAAAGTTTTACTGTTTTAATATCAATTGTCTAAAACGGAGTTACAACGGACATCAACTGACATTCGAGTTCTCTCTGTAAATATCACATAAAAACACATTTATATACTACAAATTTGTCATAGGTGATGTCATACTACATGGTAAATGAGAAAAACCTATGAGGGTTGTGACAGACTCAAGGGGAACATCTACGTATACTATCTATAAGGGGTGGGATTGTGATTGGCATCTACTGTCTGGTGGACAACATATGCCTACCTTGAAAAATATGTCATCTTCAACCCTATTAAGAACACGGTATATCATTAGCTCTCAAACTATAAAGCCCTTTGTTATACAGCCCTCTATAATTGGTTGGCATGCTTGTGCCATGTCTGGAACATTCGGTTCACTTAGCAGCATGTAAGCTCAAACCCACGTGCCAGGAGTTGGACTTGACTTTACCTCCCCACCCAATTAGCCCAACATCTCACATTACCCATGCCTTCTGCCATGAAGATTGTCTTTGAATTTGGCTTTGCAGAAAGTTCTTGTCTCTGGGAATATAAGGTAGTGCGACCATGCACTATCGTTGTTCCAGAACTCCAAGTTCAACTCTGTTTCCATTCTTGGCTCACATGACAGGAGACCACGATTTGGACCATTTTGCAGAAATTTATATGTCTTAAATTAATAAAACTTGGCACGCTTGGTGTTCTTTCTTTGCACCTTAACAAGGGATGATTCAGCTTCTCATGTTCACCGCCTTCAAGAATAGACAACCAGTCCTGGCTGCCTTCAGCTTTGACACCAGGCCAGACAGCCTTGGTATTCGTGTCCCCGATCTCAGCTAATTCTTGCTGTGACACAGCTCCCAGCCTTTCCTCTGCATTGTGCTTACTAAATTCATGACACTGATGTCCACCTTCTATATAATGGTGGCTCCGCCTTCAGTCTATTCACTACATATAGCCAGCTTCTAGGATTACTCAATCAACTTGTGTTGCTGCATCTGTACAGTAATTGAATGGCTTGCATTTTCTGCAGTGTGTCACCCAAGTGCAATCTTCTTTTTGCATATGAAAGTTTACTCGATTCTCAATTTTGTCATCAGTTTCTATAAGGTCCATGCATTCTCTTCAGCCAATATTCTGATGTCACTAGCTCCTCTTTTGCTCTTTTTCATATTCTTTCGGGGAGTTCCTTCCTCAGATTGTTGTCTCTTCGGTAATACATCTGGTAGCGTTTTCTCAGTGGGTAATTTCTTTTGAATATTCGCCGTTGTATGGTCACAACTTCTGGCGTCAAGCATGGCACAATCTCAGGCTTCCAACATACAGGAGGTAGGGGGCGGGACTTCCTGCAGAGGCATTCAGCTGCTCCTCTACAAGGGTATCTAATGTAAGCAAATAACAGATTACTGCCTGGCTAGATGAATGGATGAAAGTGGGGCAGATGGTCCAGAAAAGCAAAGGAAGTTATGAGTGGCCAAATTCTGCATGCTACTAACACCCTGGTGCATGGATTAGACAAGTGTGGAACAACATAAGGAACACAATGGGTCCAAACAAGGGTCTCTGGCATGGCCTTCCTTACCCAATCAATATGACGACATAGATAGAAAAAGCGGTGAATTTATTTTAAGGGAAACGGGTTGCCAAAAGTGGATTCAGATATTATTAGGCTGGCTTTCCCAGATACCACACTCTATAGACAATACATGCTCCCAGGTCCCAGTCACCACTACTCAAGCCCCCATGAGGGAAGTGCCAGAGTTTAACGTAGACCACCTGACACACCAAGTACATGTGCCCTGGAACTGGATGAAATTATTAACTTTTCCTGAGTAGTGTATAACCAAACACAAAAGGTACTACATACAGCTCCATTAACCTTGGGAGACATTGATCCTGCATTCTGCCCACTGATATCTGGAGGCAGTGTAGAAAACAGGATATCAATGACCTGCCCACACAATGGGCTGCCTTAGAACAAGATGAGGTTGCAAATCACAGAGATGACAAAGGATACATGCAAGCTGACATACTCACCTTGCCTGGGATTATACTAAAAAGAATAGAGCAAATAGTGCCTAGCAAACAGATTAATTGGGATGAACTAACTTCTTGTAGGCAGGAATAAGGTGAATCAGTAGAAAAGTATTTTGCTAGGAAGTAGGAGGTGTTCTCTTCATATAGTGGTATGGATTTGGCAACTGTGGAAGGACATAAAGCGTTCTGTTCTCACTTTGTAGAAGGATTAATTCCCCACCTTACAAAATGACATACAAACATACAAGTCCATCTGGCCCACCCAGACCTCTGCTCAGATTCTTACTATGGCCAGATATTATGCAAACAAGCATCTAAAGGAGAAGGGGGAAAAGGAAAGTAAATTGAATGAGTTAAAAATGAGGGCATTAATGGCACAATCGTTTCCTGAAAGAGGTAGAGGAATATGAAGAGGAATGTTGATTGGATGTGGAATGTATAGAGGGGGAGGGGGAAGTGCGCCTTCCGCAGACAGGGGAGGAATAGTGGACGATGGGCGTCATTACTGCAAGCGCCAGGACCATTGGATGCAGGAATGCCCATTCAGACCAAGAGGAAGAGGTAGGTCGATGGGACAATGAATAGCTCAAGGAAGAGTAGGATTGCCTAATGATGATGCAACAAATGTTCAAAGCCAGGAGCAGTTTAATTATTTTGGTCTTAGAAAGACAGCAATACTTTGCGAGAGCCTATTATGAGGATGACCCATTTCTTGAAGATTATGCAACATGTGGGTGACCAAGAGAGGGGAAAGGAAGGGTTCAAACACCAGTGGATTCTGTTGGTCCATATATGGAAATATGCATAGATGTTAGATACAGGAGTGCCGAACACTTCCATTTATCCGAAGTTGGTGCCTTCAATACCCCTCTCTGGGAAAAGTGACAGCTCAGTAGGATTCTCAAATGACCCAGTCTGCAGTCCAGTGTCAGAACCTATTCGGTTTCAAATTGGACACATTTCTTGCATGGTTAAGTTTGTTGTAACAGATTAATGCATTTGAATCTCCTGGGAATGGATTTGCTGAAATGCCTGCATACAAACACGTACTGCTCTCCTGACGGTGTCTACCTCACTTGTTCTGCTGAATCTTTTGCTAAATGTCACTAATGATTTACCACCTGAATTGAAAGAGGTAAGCCATTATCCTACACTGACCGCCAGGCTTTTGACAAGGGGTCCAACGAGCCTCCCCTATCTGTTGTTTGTCTCATAAATGTTGCAGGAGCAATAGAGGGACCACACTACAATCTGGGTACAAGAAAGCTATGCTAAAGGGGCAGTTTCTATGACTCTCGGGGAAGAGCAACTGCCAGATGGTCAAAACCACCAACTTTAATGGACTACCTATGGGTGGGGTATTGAGGACACTCTGTACAACTTCTTGCTGTGACCCAAGATCCTGGCTATGCCAATACACTGTTTTATTTGACTCAAGAAGAAATTGTCTCCTTTCACTGGCAAAAGAAAATGGTATTGCTCCAAGATGTTTGTCTTTCTCCTGTTGTTTTGCATATTATTATTGTTACTAGGATCCTTTGTTCTGTTGGATTTTTTTTCTCTCTCCATCCTGGTGCTTACACCCGTTGCTAATACAACACCTTACATCTCATCACCTGATCAACAGTATCACAGGGAACAAATGAGCCAAATTTATTCCATCCCCTATTACATCGTATTCATCAGATAATTCAAAAGAGAAACTTGTTATATATGTTTACAGTTTCCGGCCTTTGTGGAAGAGGGCCTCCCTCTCCAGAAAATTCCCCTACCCTTTTATGCCTCCTGCTATGCCTTCCATGTGGCCATTTTTGGGATTGAACTGGTGACTGCATTTAGGAATATAGCCTCCGGTGTAGGTAACACCTGTCCTACTGGCCATGTGCCTGTCCTTTCCCCAGTTTCGAAAAGGTGTGCTCCAGCAGGTAGACTGTGAGCAGGTCATATTGCCCATTGCCACCTTCCTACTTTCTGATGTGTTTACATCATTATCTTCTGCTAATTACTCTGATGGCCCAGCCCCATCACTGTTGTCTCTGCAGCAATTGCTTGGAAGTACTCGGCACACTACATCATCCCATTCTGGAAATTGAGAAACCATGGCGTGCTAGGTAATATTTTTGCATGCAAAGTAATTGGACAGTGTTTGTAGGACAAAGCCTGAACAGTAACATGACTTTCAATATGTGCCTATCCCATTTTACATAGGGGATTCAGTGTATTTTGTTTGTGGGCCTAAAGCATACACATGGCTTCCCCCCAATTGGGGTGGGTGTTGCCATTTGGCGTTTACCCTGCCAGCTATATACATCAAACGACCAGATCTAGCACCAGGAAAAGGTAGGAGCGTGGATCAACGAGATACATGCCGTTCCTCATAATGGTTTTATTTCTTATACTAGGGTGTTGTTTCCTTTTTAAATGGCTTCCTGTCCGCTGCCAGTGCTTGGCCCGGGCACTGAGACACCCACCTATGCCTCTGGTCTGTATTACCAATGCTGAAATAATAATGTAAGAGTTTTTCGTGAGACAATTGATGGATAATGATGTTAGCGGTGTTGGTGGCCCTGTCCCTTTTAATCACAAGCTCAAAAGTAGCATTATGCAGGGTCAAACTGATGTTCAAAGGGCTGTTTGTGGAAATCGCAGCTGGTAAACAACAGTTCCCCCCTTCACGCTGTTAGTAATCTGGATTCCGGAAACAAAAGCCAGCTGCCACTGACTAACTTATCTAATTAGCATTGTCCCTGCAATAGTAAATGCATATTCAAACAGAATCTTTCTTTCCCATAGGCATGCTGGTGCCATAGATAGCCTGCTGTGAGGAATGGCATGTGAAAAGCCAGATGTCCATTTATCACCAACCCTGGAAAGAAGGGGTGGAGGAGGTTTGACCCTGACCTTGTTTGTTTTAAGCTAAGCCTCTTTGTTTTGCTATGTATGATTTACTAACCAGACATGTTTTCAACCACCAAAGGTTATTGCCCATGTGCCTTCACTTCTGTATGCATCACGTAACTTCGTTTGGAAATCTCTATATATATTGATGAATTTGTGGAGCCAGCAGAGAGTTCTTGCCAAGCTTATGTTGTTGCGCTCTCCCCACTTGAGTGTATTTTGCTGATGCTTGAATAAATGTGTATGCAAAACTGTTACTCTGTGATAGTATCTCATGCTTGTTTTTGTATTCCAGGTGGTAACCAATAGGGTAGAAATATTGCAGTATCTCTCATTTTGTGATTTTCCACAGGTTATTGGACTAAAACTAGCCTCCTGTAGTGGTCCAATCCCTGTTCTTGGAATAAGTGGACTTTGCCTTCTGATATCACACAAAAGTGCTTTATGTTTCAGAGAGTGGACTGGACTGGAAGGAAACATGGAGCAGAGAGAATGTATATATGCACTAACCCACCACTTTCTTTCTCAATAGACTCAAAGGCCTTTGGATATGCAGCACCCTCATGTGAGGCTGCTCCTATTATGAATGGGTGTGCCCTTTGATTCCTGTTTGCAGGATAGCTTCCTGTGGAGTTGCTGTCTCTTTAAGGAGGGTGTTACCTGCCCTTACAAAGGAACAAAGAAAGGCCATCCTCAAGGCAACAGTCCTGCTAGCAGTGGCAATGTCCATGATGACTGAGGAGAATACACATAATCCTTTCACAACAAAGCTGGGCTAATAGGGATGACACGTGTCATATCAAATTGATGTGGCTTGGATAACTATGAGAGATGCTGTCCACCATCCCCTAAACTGAAGTGTGGCTTATATTTACAGTTGTGTGTGCTTTCAGGACAGCAATATCACAATTATGTAATGTTTGGAACAGGCGTGCATATCTTTAATGCATCCCCTGCATTGCAGAGACTTGAAACTCAGTTTCTACATAACAGTTTCTTCTCTGTGAGTTTTAGTGTTTCTGGATATACATGTGTGGATGTATTACATTGGATTTAGTTTCTCTTTCGTTGCCTGTTAACTCAGGTAACTCGCAATGTCCGGGCACTTTTGCGGCTGTCTCCCTCACTCTGAGTGTCTTTTTTGGGACTGTCTGGAAACCTCACTTTGTATCTGGGTTACTCTCTGTTTGCCTCTTTTTGGCTCTCTATATATTGGTTGTTAGTGTGTGTTTCCAGGTTGCTAAATTGTGGTGGGGTACTTTTGATTCCTCTCTCTCGCTGACTCTGGAACTCTGTCTCTCTCTGCCTCTTTCTTAGTTGTATCATCTAAGTGTTTACGTTCCTCCCACTATCTGAATGTCACAGTGTTCTCTGTGTGTTTTTTGTTATGTTTCTTTCGCTATATCTGGGCAACATGATCTGTGGCTGTTACTCTGTGTCTGTACATGGTCTCTGGAGGCTAGCTCAGCGGCAACGTGCTCGCCTTGGAAGCAAGACAACGTGGAGCAAGACAGATTCGATCTCCAGTTTGGCGATTAGAAACCTCTGGGAATTAAGCATGTTATAAATAACCTATCATATCATATACTTATTGACTATTCAGGATTGTCTCAGGATGTCTACCTCTGTGGCTGTTTCTCTATTTTTTGATGATGTTGGGAGTCCATCTATGTTTTTGCCTCTGGGTGTCTCTCTGCCTGTCTCTGGCATGTTTGTATCCCAGTGTCACAAATTATGTAAGACGTTTGGGTTGTTTCCTGCCTTTTTATTATTAAATCCCTTCCAGTTTATGCTCCATCACTGCACTTGCTGAAATACCACATGTCACAACATCATTCCACCATATTTGAGGACCATGGCATATTTGCTATTTTTGGGTGGTTTTCATGCTTTGCACTCTATTTCTTCTACTGGCTAAAAAGATTATTTTTGTCATGTTTCTTTCGTTGTTGTTTCTCTTTTACTTAATTCCTTCTAAAGGATATCAGCTACAGTAAACGGATATGCCTCACAATGGAGGAAATGCATCTGAGATTGTTGAAGACCATTGTGAAATACCTGTCCTTGAATGACAGTCATGTTTAAAAATGACACTGAATTTAAAGCGTGCCATTTTAAATTCACCTTAGCTTTGCTGGTGTTGGTATATGAAAGCACCATAATGCTTTTCTGACAAACACATTGGGCCTCATTACAACCCAGGCGGTAAGTTACCGCCTGGGTCGTACCTTTACCACCATGGCGTAAACTATGTTTACGCCATGGTGGTTGGCGGACTTACCGCCCCATTCCGAGCTGAGTGGGGCGGTAAGTCCCCATTAACCCATTTACCCTTCCCCATTCCCATTTTTGCCCCATAGGGCATAATGGGAGTGGGGAAGGCGTTAATGACGCCACCGTAAATTACGGTGGCGTAATTAACAACAAGGTCCCTTAGCGCCATGGATTTTAACAACTGCTAAAAGCAGGTGTTAAAACCTCCATGGCGCTAAGGGACCTCGGAATCAGACGGTAAGGGTCGGCGCTGTTTACGCCGCCGTAAACCCCTTACCGCCTGGGTCCTAATGAGGCCCATTGTTTGCAGCACATACTTATGTGTGTCACTTTGAGCAGTACATGCTGGGGATGCCTGCGAACCCCACCAAACCACCCTCAATGTCCACTGGATATAGCCTGCAGGCTGGCCCATTGTCCATAATAGCCCCATATGAGACCAGAGGCCACTGGCCATGGCTTGTTGCCATTGCCCACAATCCATGAGGCATGGGCCCTAGCCATATTGCCCACCCCACCAACCAATCTACAATAATAATTGGGCAAGGCAACTTAACCATAACACACATTTAACAAAGATTCTGTGAGTGCATTTCAACACTTTTCATAACTGAAGAGGTTTGATTCTATTCTACCACTGATTGTAAGTTATTAAACACCCCTCTTTAAAATATATAGTATAAAGTTCCTTCAATATATATTTTGTAGCACACAATGATTTGTTTCATTTTGAGCAGCACATGATGGGGTTGCAAGTGGACATGAGGTTCAGCCATGCTCTACATCCTACCATGCCATGCATAATAGCCACCAGGCCTAGTCTGCAGCCTGGGGCAGTGCCCACTATAACATCATGGGATTGTGGGCCACTGTCCACGGCTTGATGCCATGGTCGTTGGCCACAAACCCTTGTACATGGGCTTCAGTCATGTTCCTGGCAGCCTCAAACAGCAAATTGTATACCAGCCAAAAGTGCTCTTACTGTGGGAAATTGAACAAAACATGTGTCATGCTCTTAAACATCACAACAATATCCTCGAACATCTGAGATCTATGATAACATCTGAAGAGAAACAACACCCACGTGTTGCCCTTTTCTAAACAATTTGGCCTCACCACTCCTCACCTCCCCAGAGGTTGGTTGCGTTGTAAGACAAATGTAATATGTTTTTGAATATTTTCTCACAACTGTGGTCTATGGGTGTAGTTCGCCAATCCAGCATGGTATCTGTTTAAAAAATGTCCATGCACCAATCCGTGCTTTTATTTGAGGTCAGCAGATGTCACATGGCTCTCTGATTGATCCTGAGGCATCTGCGGTCACCTAATCAAGAATAAAGTCCTCAGACTGAACCGATGAATAGCTCATTTTGTGTACCTATTTTTTGGCCTTTGTAAAAAATCTGCTTGATGGATGAAGACCAAATTTGCAAATGCACATTTTCAGCACCAGGCCACCGCTTCTGGGCCAAGTTTTGGGCAAATCCGCCCACTGGTTTTGGGTTATAGCTGCGATTCAAATATTTATCCCATTCATGTACATCCGATTTCACAAATTTTGGGACCCCCTGTTACTTTGCAATCCCCTTGATGAAACTGCACCAAACCTTTCAAAATCATTGAAAGCCAGGTCTAACGGCCTTTGCCAAGTTTGGTGCAGATTCGACTAACAGCGCCAATGATATAAGCTGGCCAAATGTGCTCTCCCCATGGGAAAGCCAACTTAACCACAGACTTTGTAATATTATAAGACAGTGATCACCCTATATGTAAGGTAAGGCTGTGTACGTAAACTTTTCCCGAAAATCTATTGCTAATACCTTCTGACTCGCTGGATGAAATTAAAAAATTATCCTTTTGGGGACAAGTTGTTAAAAGGTGAAAAAGTTGTTAAGAAAACAAAAAAAGCCAGTTGGTAGCCTACACTCATTCATTTTCCCATAGAGGAAAAGTGAATTGATTTAACAGCCATAGCGCAAAAAACGCTGGAAAGATTTAAACCAAATGACAAACAAAACCTCATAGATGTGCCTTTTGGTGGTTTGGGGTAAATCTGTCCAGTAGGTTTTGGCGGATGCCTCCTGCTCCTGGAAAGCGTTAATACATCTTCCATGGCCTTTTTTAATGCTCAGTGCAATCGATTCCCACAGGAATGGCAGGGAAGCCGAAAATGAAAAATGCTCAACTGTGCTATTTGGTGGAAGAAAAAGTGTTGATTCACGTGAGCAGGTGGGTAGGGGGAAAATAGGACAAAGGGTGAAGTGGGGGAATTTGGTGTGGGTATGGGAACCTGTCTGGGGTAGAACATTTTCAACTTATTTGGGGAATGCTGCAGGAATCTCACAAGATTTGTGCGACAATGCTGCAAGATACTCTTGGAAAGGAAAATGCGCTATAGTGATGGAATAGTGATATGGGGTAGTCAGAGAAGTTTAGGAAGGTAACAGAGAAGGGGAGTGGAGGGTTTCAGAAAAGAGGAGAGCTATCACTATGGAGTGTTTAGTAGACTGAAAAGAGCGCATGATTTTTGATAATGTTTCTTTTACCATGGGAATCCAAAAGGCACGGGACACTCTTGTGACAACATGTCTGGGATATATTACCACAGGAATGAGGGATAGGAGTAAAAAATGAGAGTTTTGTGAATTATTTGTAATTTTTTTTAATACTTTTGGTTGAGCTTCTTATAATAACTGTTCGGGGGTGTAAGGAGGAAGGGGGTGCAAACTTGGAAGGACAGAACATTAGGGAAGAAACATTTACAATGCTAAAAAATAAATAACAACAGAACATTTTGTTGGGTGTTTTTTGTAGTTTTTTTTAATTTTGGGGGTGTTTTTTTTTAACATTAAACACAACATGTACTTATGGGGATAAATATCCACAAAAAACAGCGTAGCCGTTAATGGATGTCAACTGCTCACTTATGTAGGATGGCGCTTGGCACAATGATTTGAATGTGGCATGCAAGACATAACACTGTGCACTTGCCTAGATTCACTTGAAACACCTGTGTATAGGCGCGTTATAAATGCCATATCATATCATCATAGCATATCATGCAGCAGGCTGGGTCTCGGAGGTCAAAGGCTGTGACTCCATTGAAGCAGTTGTTGCTGGAGGAGCCACTGGACTGGAGATGAGCTGGTTGTCTCATTGATGCAGGATCTGCTGGTGTTGTGCTGGAGCTGGATGGGGCACTTGATGGTCATTGTGAGCCTGTGGCCTGTGTGCCTTCCTTTATTGTGCCTGGTGTGCCTGCCAGTAAGGTTTACCAACTTTTTCTTAGTGGACCTTGATGAGATGTTGGATTAGGGATGATGTCCCTAGGGTCTTGGATGGTATTCTGGGTAGCCCCCTGTTGCACCACCCTCTGGCAAAAGGTTCACAGGACCAATTACACCTCTTTTAGACACTGGTGCTGCAGCATAAGGAAATACCTCCAGTTGTCCACAGCCTTATGGGCGTCTTTGCCTCCTTCCTCAGTGGTGAGGCAGAGGGGACCCAGATAATGGTGCAATCTTCCATCACTGTCACCTGCTTCACTACTTAATTGCTGATGTTGTCGTTAGACGAACATCTGCTCACATGATGGAAGAACAGCAGGATGTGGTTGGAAAAATGAAACAAAAAAATACACAAATCAAAGGACAATGCCACTTAAAGCAAAGTTTCAAAAAACAAAATAAAAAAACAATACATTAACAAAACAAACACTAGATAAAGGAAAATGGGTGAGGGAGAAAAGTGTAAACAAATTGCAGGGTAGCTTTTATTCCCTTTGGGTAGTGCTCACTACACCAAAGTTAGAAAAACATTGAGAAATGCAGTACACTTTTTAGGAATTTGATTGATTTCTAGGTGGAACAACAGGCGGCCAAAGAAATGGCGGGACTTGATTTTGCAAAGTAGGTGGACGCGTTTTTTCCTCTGGAATCCTGTGTAAATTAAAATCTTGTGACAATAAGTGGTGAGGCGGTAGCTGCTACATTTGAGGGTGGGAGGTCTGACCTTTGCTTCTGTGGGAACGTGGTGAAAAGAGAAAAAATGCTTAAGAAAACAGTTATTTTATTCATAGCGTAAATATCCTACTATTTTCGTTTGTGTGCTGCTAGGCCAGAATTTCAATTTAGGATGTGTTTTTCAATTTCGTTTTTTGAATTGTGTATTGCTGCCGGATTCTCACATTAATTTGAAATCTAGCAGGGAAAACTACACAGGAAGCATCCAATGAGATGTGATTTATTTTGGCGGGCCTCCATTCCGATGGGATGAGGGCAAATACAGAAGGCTTAAAAACACAGGGAAAAACTTTTTTCATAGAGGAAATACTCTAGGAATGTTAGATTGTGTGCCACAGAGCTTGATTTTGACCTAGGATGTGTTTTATAACTTTGTTTCGGAACATGCGTTTTGCCGCGGGAATCCAGCGCTAATGAAATCATGCGACAACATGTGAGAAGGCAGCCAATACTATATCGATTTTGAGGGTGGAGGCCGTCCCTTCTTTGCTACAGGAAGGTGGTGAATACAAGGAAAAATGCTTCAAAATACAGGTAAATACCTTTTTTTCACAGCGTAAACAGCCCAGCAATGTTCGCTTGTTTGTCATCTGGCATGTATTGTAATTATGGATGTGTTTTCGAAATTTGTTTTGGAAATACCTATTGCTGCTGGAATCTCATGTCAATGGCAATTCTCGTAGGGCTAACTGCTGAGGAGGCAGCCAATGGGATGCTGTGTATTTTTGGTAGGTCTCCGTTTCCATGGGTAGGGGCGACTAGAAATAAAATGCTTTAAAATAGAGAATAATGTTTTTTTCCACAGCCTCTAATTCAATAGGACTGTGTGTTTGCATGCCACTGGACAGAAATTATAATTGGGGATGTTTCAGGAAAGTTTATGTTTGGTATGCTTATTGCCTGGTCCTCTGTTCTCTCCAGAATGGAGGGAATATGATGACTTCTCATTTTAAATCAAGTGTGTGCCAAATATCTTATAAAGAAGTTTAATCTGCAACCAATAAGAAGTTGTTTTGTGTATAAATAAAGTGATTAAGTGATGGAAGGTTTTTACTTGATTGTAGTGAAGGTAAAATGATATGTTTATTGACAAGGAAATGTGTGTTTTTTAATTAGTAGAAATTGAAAGTACACGTTGTTTAGAGTTCTGCTTAAGTGCTTTTTAGAAATATGTCCAGTAATTTTTAAATACATTCTTACATTATTTGCTTGGATCATGAGTGTGGGTTCTATGAAGAGTGGGATGGGATATTTTGTATGGAAAATGGCATTTGTAGTGATGATGTAGAGTATGAAGGAAAAATCTGTTGAAGGCATTTCATTCCACACTGAGATAGTTAGGACTAACTGTCGGAAGCGGCCTCTGTGATTCTCTCTCTGTTCGAGAGAAGTGCGGCTTGACGGTCTCTCTCACGCCGTTGGGTCCTTTCCTCAGACTTCCTTGGATTTTACTGTTCTGTGTGTGTGTACGCAGAGCTGGGGGCTGAAGCAGGAAGCTGTCGAGAGAACGGGAACGAGCAAGCAAGCAAGCAGCTACCAGCTACCAGCGACCAGGAGGCAAAGAATTCAGAACCCCCCGTGTTGGCATCTGAAAGCATGGTCATGAGGTCTCCAGGTCGCCAGGTTGCCAGGTCTCCAGGTTGCCCCCGTATCAAACTTTGTGTCCAGCGTGTGCAACAGGTAACTGGTGAGTGACCTGTGACCTGTGAGGGACCGGTGTGGGGTCCGGTGATGGGCCTGTGAGTTGCGGGAGGGTCTGGCTGTCCTCCCTTAGTTTTGAAAGGTTTGCCCCGTATCCCTAACGCTTACCCCTAACGCTTAGCCTTAACGTTGTCTGCCACAGGCAACGTGAGTGTCCTGTGAGTTCTGCAGAGAATGGTGGGGCCCCTCTGGTTTCAGGGTGATAAGAGTGCAAAAACAGTGAGCCTGAGCCTGTGCCTGTGGCCTGAGGCTCTTGTGTTTTCGGCCCACCTGCCTGGGTTATGCTCGCTGACTGGCACTGATTTGCGACCAGAGAGGGGGTGGTGACTCCTCATGCACTCTCTCCCTTTTGGGAGAATAGTTTGTTCCCCTGGTGGCCAATTGGAGCCTGTTGGTGCTGTGGGGCACCTTTGTCTGGAGCACGAAAGTAGCTAGTGACCAGCTGGGCTTTGGGGACTGTGGGCAGGTTGGCCTTTGACCAAATAGCCATAGTGAATGGTGCATGACAATTAGATCCCGTTCCCGGTATTTCAAGGTGGTCTTTTGTAGCAGTGATCTCAGTGCTCAGCACTATTCTGAGGAAGAGTGTATCTTCGATAACCCCAAAGTGGGTTGTTCTTCTAAAGGGCCTGAAATGTCAAGGAAGTGTAATCTCCGGAGTGCCCCCCAGGATATCGGCTTAAGCCCTTTAAGGGAAAAGGATCAATATGACAGTATCTCCTCTCAATCCATCATTCCTATGGAGAAATGTTCCTTTAAACCCTACAAGTCAGGGGGTGGTGTGTTTATTCCACAGAGTATCCATCCCACAGATCAACAACTGGCTATGAGTTTGGGGCTGTTGTATTTGCCTGCTCCGATAAGATCAGACATTTTTGAATTGACACCCCTAACTCATACTATTCGGGATTTACTCCCCGTCAATCAAAATTACACCATGAGGGCGTCATCTATGAAAATGGCAATTGACAATTATTTCCCGGGGCAACCACCGAATGGGAGGGTGGATGATCAGGGTTTGTCCTCAAGGTTTTGTGTAAGTCCTCCCTATCCGGGAGGCTCAAGAGCCTGTCCCTCGAATGGTGACGTGTTGGACAAAGACTTGCTGGAGTTGGATAATAGACTGACGGTTGAGTCAATTTATGAACTTAATGCTTTACCAGCCACGTGGGCTAATGTTCCAACTCTAGGGGCCCTGAATGGGCATCTGCCCCAAAGTTCATTGTGCTCGGGGCCAAACAAAAAAGTGGTGGGAACGGAGAACTCTTCAGAACTGATGCCACCCACCATAACTGCTCTTAACTTTGTTTTGAGCTCACTGGTGCAAGTGTTCGAAAATCTAAAAGTAGAAGTACATCAGCAGTCGGGCACACTTTTGGAAATCACCAAGGAACTGTAAATTAATGAATCCACAATGGTGGGTTTAAAAACTGTATTGAATGACTCCGTTTTGGAGATCATAGGGGAACTGCGCCGTGTCTCTTTGGCCCAGAACACCAAAATGGATCTCTTAAAGGAACAGTGGGGTGGGGTAAAGGAGGAGTTGAGGGGTCTCTCAGAGAAATTGGACGCCCCCCCATGGATGCCACTAGGCAGTACTTACTACCAGCCGCTACCTTGAATCCAGTGATTAAGTTGAATGACTCACCACTCTCAGCTTCTGTGATGGAAGAGTTCCTCCGCCTGGCGCAGGTGGTGCATCTGGACTCTCCTACTCCTGCCCCTGGCAAAGTGCCTGCTTCAAGTGTTCCTTTGGAGTCAGAAAATGTATTGGTGCCCCAAAGAGGTAAATCAAAGGGAAAATACAAAAATAGAAGAAGGTGGTTCATAGTGCCATGCCCGAAGTTCCATCGAGCGATATTAGCAACAAAGGCAAACAAAAAAAGTATAACCCTATGAAGGGTCTAAATCGCTTTATTAAAAACTTAAAATGCTGTTGGCCCAGGAGGAGTCCTCGAGGGCCTCTAAAAAGGCCATAGGAAGAAAAGGAAAGAACTCCCTGAAAAATCAAAAAGAACTTGAGGAGAAGATCCCGGAAGTGGTGGCAAATCCAAAGGTTGCAAAAGGGATACAAACTGACCTAATTATTCAACCGAAAAAGATTGCTCCCATTTTTAGGTGCCTATTAAATCAAAAACAAAGACCCCAGGAGTGAAACTTGCCCCAATCTTCCTGAAACCCACTGCAAGGGATGGTATTAAAATGACAGGTTTGCCTGGGTCTGATGGCTTAAAACAGGTTGACAGGGAGGTTGAAGGCACACTCAAGTACCGGTTTACACTTAGTGGCTCGAGTTACCCCTCGCACGGCATCTCCATCGCATCAGCCTCTGGGGCCTACTTTTGGGCGGCTGGCAAACGCTCCGGGGGGTGCAAGTCATGATGAATAGAAGTGCGGTAAATCTGCAACAATCCTCGAAATCTAAGTATCAGGCCTCGGGGATGAACATCTGTTTGTCCAGGAAAGAATCCACGTGATCGACCGCAGTTGAATTTACCGCGGCCAGAATGTTTGCATGAGAAAGGTGCGAACTACCAAAAGTTTGCATCTTTCTCATGCAAACATAAGTACATACCCACACCCCGACCACACCCACAACAAACACATGACACCCCCCCACCCACACCCTCCACACACCCCGACCCACACCCCCAACATAAACAAATCCCACTTACCTTCTCTTCACGCTGGGTCCCTACAGCACCAGTTCCTTTTCACTTCCGTGATCGGGAACTGGCGCTGCAGGGTCCTTTTCTTTTTTATTCTTTTACGGGGGCTGCAGGGGTTTCCCCTGCAACCCCTGCTCACTATAGTGTTAAGTATAGTTAGCGGGGTGTTGCGGGGGACTTCCCCGCAGCCCCCGTTTTTTTTTTCTTTCATCAGTGTGCTGCGGGGGTGTCCCCTGCAACACCCCGCTCACTATACCACACAGTATAGTGAACGGGGTGTTGCGGGGGACACCCCTGCAACCCCTGTGTTTTTTTTTTTTTAAACTTACCTGCATTGCTAGCACCAAAAGTTTGAACTTTTGGTGTTAGCATTTGTAGAACCTTTTGTACATGCAACCGTTTAGATACAGTCTTTTTGTACAAAAATCTAGGAAAAGCTTCGAAATGATTGGCAACCTTCCTTTGAATCGCGCAACCATTCTGGGTGAAATGAAACATATACCATCATTACAATTTTTCTCTTCTGTGGATATCGATAGAGTTAGTTTTCCTCGCTCCTTCAACACAGACACGGCTGAACTGGTCCTTAGGTCAAGAATGGGTCTCAAATCAATTTGGGGGGCTAAGGATCTTTTGGCTGAAAGAGGGATAATAGTCTCAAGATCCTGTCCACAGCCAAAAGATAAGCAGTCAGTGCTAACTGTGGGCCCCCCCTCCCTGTTCTCGCCCGTACAATAAGATCATCAGAGCGCCTCAAGTTAAAAACATGTGGGAAATAGTCCCTGAAATCATTTCCCAAGTTTTTCAGAAAATGGGCCTGCCGCAACAGAGACTTTAGTTAGCTCACCGATAAAGCTTCTTTCCTGGAGAGGCTATTCTTCCTTCTCTAAAGACCTGGGCAAAATGTCCACTGTTTTGAAATTGGACCTGATCTGCTTCCAGGAAACCTGGTTGATTTTAAGCTGTGTATTGATGGGTTGTCCACCTACCAAAAGTAGGTGCAGGGTTCGGGAGGAGGCAGACCTCTGCGGGAGGGGGCTACTGATTGCCTGCAAGAATTATGTCTTTAGCTCTTCAAGATTGTTTTCTGATAATAAACAAGGTAGCTTGATGGTGAGAGTTCAGATGAAGAGGGGTAAGGGAGTCTCAAACTGGTTGGTGGTTAACTTGTATTGGAACCCCTTGGCTGCCCCCCTGTCGGAGTACCTACAAGAACTGTCTGATTGCTTAGTTGAGTTTTCCTCCCTTTTTCCCAGCGGTGAACTTATAATTGATGGTGATATAAACTTAGTGCGTGTGCTCTAAAGATCCGATCTCAGGGAAAACCAAACCTGTACGAGTAATGGTACTCTTTAGTGTGGTTTTATGAGAGATTGGGACATTGTGATGCTTAATGGTAATGTGGAAGGGGACCTCTTGGTCGCCCCAACCTGGCATCGAGGTATGGCCTTCTCAGCGATTTATTATTTTTCTGTTTCTAGAGCAATTATGAACAGCTGCACTGAGTTTAGAGTGATTGAAGGGAACAGTGATGATCATGACATGTTGGTGGTCTCTCTGGTCCGGGACTTTTCCCATACTACATGTTGTTACACTGAAGAGTTATCACTTAATTCTGTGGGTACCCAGCTCAGAAGGTTTGATAGAGTGGGTCAAACCCTTACAAACAATTTGAATGAACAGGTGAATCAGCTTTCTAGCAATCAGTTGTCATTGTATTGTCAGTCTGCTACTTTTCTTCCCTTTCTTTGGGATCTGAGTCCTGAAGCCCTTTTGGTCACGAAACAACATAAGGCCCATAAACATGTGATTGATGTGCAAATTCTTCAAAAGAAGAAGCTCATACGTTTGGAGAGGGCTTGTCTAAAGAAGATGGTATTTGACGAGGACGATTTGGGTGTACAACTGAGAGCTCTTAATCATAAGTACAGAAAGTGGGTATGCTCTCATAGGCACCAACTATTGCAGCAGGATGGGGAAAGAATGCTGGGGACGATGCTTTCTAGAAATTCAAGAAATTTCTGGGTTTTAGTAGGGTCTCTGAACATTCTTTCCCCATCATCCCAGGAAACTATCCTACAGGAATATGTATGGTTCACCCACTTTTCAGAAGTCTATCGTCTGTCTGAACTAATGCTCCCTAAAATAGCAGTGGGTGGTGCCTGGTCCCTAACCTTCTTGTGTGAGGATATAGAGAATCAAATAAAGAAATCTTTGGGCTCGAGGGCGGCTGGTCCAAATGGCTTAAGTAATTCTATCCTAAAAATGAATGCAACACTCTGGGCGAAGGTCCTCAAGTTTTTTTTCGATAATATTGTACACTCAGGTAAAATACCAGAGTCATAGAGATCATCGATTGTAATAACAATTTATAAGAAAGGGGACCGCCTTGCAGCCTCAAATTACCGCCCCATTTCAGACGCGGACAGTAAAATCTTTGTGGGTCTGATCTTGAGTGAAATGGAGGCATGGGCCAAATCGAAAGGCATTATTCCCAAGCAGCAAACGGGGTTCAGAAGAGGATTGTCCACAGCTCTGAACGGACTTGTCCTTAACTGTATTAGCTCACCATTTACTATGAAGGGTGGCTCCCCATTGTTTGCAGCATGCATTGACCTATCCCAGGCTTTCGACACTGTCAACAGAAATCTCTTATGGAAAAGGTAGAATAGCTGGGAAGCCCCTTCTAACTTATTGTCTATCCTAATTGAGCTTCATCAGAATTCTTTGATGCGTGTTAGGCTTTCAAGCACAGGCTCATTATCAACTCCAGTTGGGGTCGAGAGAGGCATCCGGCAGGGCTGCTTGATTGCACCATTTCTCTTCATTCTTTTTATGTCAGATCAGTGTGCATGGCTTCAAGGTGTTGCACTCATTGCTCTAAAAATTGTTGAAACAAAACTTAACTGGGTGGCATATATCGACGATGTAGTGGTCCTTAACCACTCTCAAGTCGGGCTGTAACGTTTATTAACAGCATTGGTGGATTATTCCCCGGTTAATGATCTGAAAATGAATCCTGGAAAATCGAAGGTGCTGGTGTTTAAACATCCTAACAAGATACTAAAGTCTTATAGTTGGTCAAACGATGATCGCCAAGTTGAACTGATCAATGAGTTAACCTATTTAGGGGCAGTGATTAGAGCCTTACCAACAATGAGTCATCTCCTTCTGATTCTGGATCATAAGTTAATTAGTCTCGGAGCCCAGATGAAAAGAATTTGCTTTAAACTGTGTAAATTTTCCATCCAACCCTTAGTGAGGTTTTATATAGGAAAAGTGTCCCCTGTAATTCTTTATGGCTTGGAGTCGAATCCCCTATCTATGAAAATTGATTGGGATAAATTGGAGGCCAAGATTTGGAAGAGGACATTAAATCTGCCCAATTGTGTCCCCCTTGGGTGTTTAAGATATGAGTTGGGCCTGTCCTCCTTGCTGGCCATGATGGAGTGGAGATGGGTTTCGATGTCTAGGTTAATCCTCGCTCCCCCAAAGGGTTCGTTATACGAGGATGTGCATTATTGATGGAAACAGCTGACAACAGCTTTCTAAATGAGCTCAGACTAAAGTGTGGTGAAATCCTGGTGAAGACATATTGTTCTATTGATCTTCTCATCCAGGATCCAGAGAAAGTTAAAATGCGTATGAAACAATGGGATTGGATTCGAACGATCAATCGAATGAGGTTGGCAAAGCTATCAGCTTCACATATGCTTTTTGATAAACCTCGATCCCGGTTTCCTCATTATCTGAATACGTTTCCTGATCCAAAGGAGAGAGCAGAGTTTCTAAGATTTAGATTGAATTTGTTTCTAACCTTGGAGGTTTGTTCTATCCGAAACAATGGGGCTTTCCCTCTACCATTTGTGACAAGTGTAGCAGTAATGAAAGACAGTCCCTGAAACATCTATTGATGCATTGTTCAAGAATGTGGTCATTGAGATTGGCAAGATTTAAGAGATTTGTCCATGATGCTGGTTGGTTAAATTCTGACATCTTCTGGGACAGACTGTCGTCAGGGAATGAAACACTGCTGACGTTTGAAGTAGTTGCTCTCTTGAAAGACTTGTTGGGGTGGGGGGGCTAGGCCCGTCCTTTGTTGGGGTGTCTTCTTTTTTCGAGTTAGCATTAGTGATATTTTAATTTGTTTTATCTTTAAACTTTCTTCTATGTCAAGTATGTTTGTAAAAAAAAAAGTTTCTCATTCTTAATTTCTTGTATGTGTTAAAAGTCATAAGTATATATTATATGGTTTTAATATATGGCTATGACACAATAAAAATAAATAAAAAGAAGGCATTTCATATCCAGATTTGTGTGTCTTTTTTTGACATTTCTTTAGATGGAGTGTACGGGCAAAGAACTTTGCGCTCAACCTGTGGAAACATATTTTCGACTGGCAGGTTATGGTTTTACTTTATTGGGAAAAGGAAATTAGTCTGCCATTTGGAGAAACAACACAGAGAAAATGTCAAACTTTATTATTCGTGTATGTGATCCAACATACACATTGCTGAAAGAGATTGTCAGAATAGAGAACATCTCACATGTATACTTATGAAAAAACAAGGGCTCTTTTGAGAGCCATCATTTAAGTATATTGTAGCATACAAAAACTTCAGTGAAAGGGTTTTTCTCATGGAATACTCACAGGAAGAGTGTAGCTTTTGTAAAATGGTATTTTGATATATCAAATTAGTAGTCTTTAAAAAATACTTTTAGAGGATATTGTGTTTGTTTCTTAACAGAGTTGCAAAATTGTTTGAATGTTGTCAAAAAAGAGTGCATTTCCATCATCAGTTAAATTAACTCCATTATGTCTATAAAGGTCAGATATGTAAAACTGGATGTTGTTTTTGGATGTCCATGAATGGTTCTGGTCCGTGAGGAGAGCAGAAACTATCTTGTTAATGTTTTTCTGTGATTTCTCAATTTTATAATTAAACTTGGTGGGCTACCTCCATTTTTATATATTATATTAGAACAAAATGAAGGTGCCGTGAGGGAAGAGTTCCATCAGTTTTGCTAAATCTCGTTTCATGATCAAAGACAGAGAAACGCCTGGGATATTCCCCTAATTTTCACCTCTGCAAGAAAGATTTCTGCCATCTGGATGCTCTCTCTTTCTCATAGGAACACATTTTCGGAAAAACGTGGCACTGTTTCATCTCTCTCATTCCAAACCAATTAATTAAGGACATTTAGATCCATGTCAATATACACGTTTTAGCAAAATGTCATCAACCTAAAATCTATGAGTCACCCCAGACCACCCAGTTTAACCTTGGCACGTCATGTCTTTACTCTGTCACAGAGCTGAGGTCAATTAATAGTAGTTTGTATTTATTCTAATGTGTTCATGTTATAAAAATGATGGCACTCTGACCACATTTACAATTGATTGATTTCTATGTGTTTACTTCGTTCTGATATTGCATAGGCTAGAGTGAAAATGTATTGGCCATCGATGTCATTGATTTGTAAGGCGTTTAACCACCATTTTGAACGTTACTATCATTGCAATCTGAGTTTGACAGTGACGTGTTCCTGTCCACTTGCCTTTTTTCTAAGACTTTGATGCACCTGAAAGCTTGGGAGGGGTAACAGTTGCTATGTCATCGTTTTTTAGAACTGTTTCAATTTGCTTGGATAGAACTAAGATAATGGGCCTCATTACATGTTTTCCGGTATCCCGCCAGTAAATCTGCAGGATACCGACAAACGGCAATACCGTTACAGCACTTGGAATGCTGAAATTACCATCAAATCGCAAGTGCTGGCAAGGGTGGTAATGCCCCATTCCATGGACTGATACATGGAAAAGTGCGCATTTCTCCCGCTATTGCTGCATGCGAAGAACGACACTGCACGAGCCTGCGCACTGAATAAAAAATGCATGCCCCGCGTATTCATGACATGTACTCTTCAATGTAACCGTATTCACAAGTCTTACCCGGAAGGCTCTGACACTCCCCCACGCAAAGCATAAAAAGCCAGAACAGTTACATTTGCCTGCTCCCCCGGGTTGTAAATACACACACCCTTCAAACAGTGCATAGGTTTCCCCACAAGCATGCCTGCATCTCGGTAACCCTAGGCAGGGTTCCCCGTAATTGTTGCCAGCACTCCGACAACATGCGTATGAAAAATGGTAATTCAGGTTAAATGCAGGAAATCTGCATGCAATCTCCCTCAAACCATTCCTGCATCCCGCTACACTGCGTATGCGCACCCATAACTTAGATTGTAACCCGGGTTGTGTACACGCACGCCTAAATCTGACAAGCAAACCCACCCCTGTGCTGCTATTCCTATGCACAAGTGCCTTTACGCCTGCTTTCGCGTAGAGATCGAGGGATTTGTGTGGCCATTTCCATGCCAAGAGTTTTCGATGGTCGTTCCATGAATATGTATCATTTGGTGCAATTGTGGGCATGCGAGGGACTGCTTGTGGGCTTTCCCTTGGAACGCCCACTTTTTCACATGTCCTTCACCAGACCTCTGTGCAAGCTGCGACCACACTCTGTGTGGTGTCTCACGCAAGGCGATCAATGGCTCGCAGAGACGAGTTGAGCCTGCATGAACTCCACACGAGTCCTGGAAAAGTCCTGAGCATTCAATCTATCAATCGACGAACGTGATTTTGCACGCAGTTTGGTGTGCAAGTTACCTATTTCCCACGCATATAATTCCATGAATCCGGCCCTATGTCTTTTTTAAATGACTTGTGTTTTCCACTGCTATATGACATTATATATGACATCTATAACGCGCCTATACACAAGTGTTTCAAGGCGTGACAGGGCAAGGGAGGGGAACAGAGGGAGGACAAAGACAACGATCTTACTAAGCCTAGTGACATTCAGATCACGCAAGTGTAGGGGTAGGGAAAAGTGCCCGGGGCAGGGGAGGAAGGGCGAGTGCCGTGCAAGGGATCAAAAACAAGTAGTGCAGCCAGCAGGTGGCAAGTGCAAGGGTTAAGTGCAGACAGCAGGTGTCCAATAAGTGTAGGTAAGGGGACTGTAAGGTTGCACACACAGAGCCAAGTTCAAGGGTTGCCAGGAGGAAGTGCGGGTGTGCAACTGGGGAGGAAGAGACCTGGGTGTAAAGACTGGAGGGGGGGTCTGTACTTCCGCTCTCTATATGGTAGAGGAGAGGCACAGAGGACACCAGCCAAGATTCTCTATTACGGTAGCAATGGGCGTGCAATCAAGGCCTAGCTTCTCAGGAGGTGATGCAGGCTGGTTCTTAAGTACAGTGTAGTCCCCAAGCCCCCACAAAGGAATGTCCACACACTGTATTAGTTAAAACACAGTCTTTATATAATTAATATTCAAGGTTATGTACACTATCACAATAACTCACTCTGTGCTCAGAAAATCAACAATGGTAGATATATACAGTTCTAGAGTGGTACCACAATTATTATCAGATCTCATTAAAGTGCATCAACTATACTCTGGTCAAATGTCACACAGATCACTTAATAAAGGCAACCAACAATAGACATAGGAGGAAAGCAGTTGGTTAGAACAATGGGCAGAATACTGGCCCGTTACATAGACACAGTTCTGTGTGGAGATCTCCCCACCTGGGGAACCTGTAAAATAAAGGTATAACACAAGCCCAGTCCATATATTGTTCTATAAGTCTTATTTCCTTCTATAATGTTTCTAACCCCCAATGTACCTGGTAGAGCAGAGTTCTTCGAAGAGGCGTCGATGGATCCCTCTTGAATGACTCCCTTTAAAGCAGGAGCCACGGATCGACGAAGAAGGTGAACTTGGCGTCGACCGAGTCAATGAAAAGTTTGAGGGTGCCGAGACCACGGCGTCGATCCAGACAGTGCTTGTCAGCGACGTTCTGCGAGGATGAGGTGTGCGGGGCACCTCGGCGATTGATAGTTCAGGACCGCAAAGAGTTTCTGAAGAACTGTGGCCCGACAAGGGCATCGAGTCGTCGAAGTCTTTGTGGTCTTTGCGTGCGGGATACCCACCAGTGGATTCTCCACGGTGCGTCGGTGTCCTCAACTTTCTCTGGCGGGATAAAGCAGTCGACGGTGTGGACAAGGGAGTCCTTGATTCAACAGTCTTAGGCAAAGTAGCGCGCGGCTCTGGTCGTTAGAGGCACAGCGTCAAGCAGTCCCCTCTTCTGGGCAACAAAGCGTTGACGGGCCTCCAGCGGTTACAGTGATACTCCAAACCCTGGTCGACGACAATGGACTTCAACGGCGTCGATGTCCGGGTGCTTAACTACGTTCTCCTCGGTGGCCCCCGTCTCCAGTCGGCAGCCTTTCGAAGGTCTGACTTCCAGGGAACTTCGACGAAGGTGGCAGAGCTCGATGGTCCCTTGGAGCACCTAACAAGGCCCTCTCTTGGATCAGTCCTTGATGAACTCGACAGGTTTCAGATTGGGTCGAAGGAAATGCAGCAGCAGTTCTTTTTCCAGATGGACGTCCAGGATAAGCAGTTCCAGTTACTCTTCAAGTGTTAACTCAGATTCTGAACAATTTCCAGTGGTGAGAGGTCCCCAGATATACTATTCTGTCTCTCATCCACACTGCTGGGTCACATTCAGCAGCCATTCATACAGAAGGGCATTCATGCAGTCAGTCAACCAATCAGGCATACAATGCATTCAGGCCATACTCCTCCCTCTCAGACACTCACAACAAGGAATGTGGATTGAGACTAGTACCCAGCCATTCAACAATACACACTGCATTCATTCCAGTTTTGGGCAGGGCTGTCTCAGTCTTTGTCTCTCATACCAGAAACCAGACATCCACAACAAGAAGTGCATATTGGTCACACACTCCATTAACCCAGGTCCCACCCACAGGGTGTACCCACAACATACAGTCACTGGGAAGGCTCCAGCCAGTCTGGCCTGGACTTCACAACAACACCATATATGGAACTTCCACCCAACAGCCAGTCAGGGGGAAGGGACAGAGTCAGGGCTTCCCAGGACTTTGGGAAAACAAGGTAACAGGCAATAGAAAGCAAGAGGCCACGGGGGCCATCTTGTTTCCTATCAGGAATCAACTGATTCCAATGGCAGGGCCTGGGTATCCCAAAATGGAGGATACTCAGAGCACCTGTCAAATTCAGCATGGAGCTGTCACCAGACCATACCCTGCTCTGTGGGCCACACACAGGAGCCCAAAAACATACACCAGGGGCACAGGGCTGCACCCCACCCATGGGTGCCATAATGGTATCCCATTGGTCTGCAAACCAAACCAAAAACAGGAAGAGCTGCACTGCCAGGAGTCCCACATGGACTCCTGGGCAGAAAACAATACAGAACACAAATGAAAAAGGACTACAGGACAAGGACAGGGAGGCCCTGTCCCTCCAATGCATTTCCAACATCACAGTCACCCCCCCCCAGACTGAGGTTAGGGTGCCTAATCTACCACGGGATAGACAACCTCATCCAGACGGTCAACATACCTTCTGGAAAGGCCATTTGCATTATTGTGACTCTTCCCTGGTCTATGCTCTATGGTGAAGTCTAGCCCTTGCAGGCTAATGGACCACCTGAGCAGTTTCGTGTTTTCAGCCTTCATCTGCATAAGCCACTTCAGGGGCTTATGATCTGTTTGGACCTTGAAGGAAGACCCCGTAAGGTAGGGCCTAAAATGCCTAAGGCTCCAAACTATACTGAAACATTCCTTTCCAACAGTAGCCCACCTAAGTTCTCTACCCTTGAGTTGTCTACTGATGAAGATGATCGGATGTTCCCTCCCTTTGCCATCTAACTGGGACAAGACAGCTCCATTTCCGGTGTCACAGGCATCCGTCTGGACGATAAAGTGTTTGCTGTAGTCAGGCGCACACAACAAAGGTGCCCTACACAGACTTTCTTTCAAGCCATCAAAGGCCCTCTGACAGTCTTCAGTCCAATTAACCTTCCTAGGCTGATTGGGTGAAGTCAGATCTGTCAGTGGTGCAGCTATGGTTCCATAGTCTGCCATGAAATTGCGATAATACCCAGTGAGGCCCAAAAAGGCTCTCACCCTGGTTTGAGTAGTGGGAGTCTCCCAGTCATGTACAGCCTGTACTTTACTGGGGAGAGGTTGGATTTGACCCCCTCCTACCTCATGAGCAAGATACGTGACTTTCCCCTGAGCTATCTGGCATTTGGTGGCCTTGATAGTGAGGTTAGCACTTTTCAAGGCCTGCAACACCTTATCCAGATGTGTCAACTGCTCTTCCCAGGTGGAACTGTAGACGGCAATGCCATCTAAGTAGGCCACACAGAAGGCCTCAAGCCCACTGAGTGCATGAGTGACCAATCTCTGGAAGGTGGCAGGGGCATTCTTCAACGCAAAAGGCATGACCCTAAACTGGTAGAGTCCCTCTGGTGTTGAGAACGCCGTCTTTGCCTTGGCATGGTCCGTCAGAGCTATTTGCCAATAGCCTGAGGTAAGGTCAAAGGTGCTCACAAATTTGGCAGCACCTATGGTGTCCATGAGCTCCTCAGCCCTGGGCAATGGGTGCGTGTCAGTTTTGGTGATGGCATTGACTCCTCGGTAGTCCACACAGAACCTCTAATCCTTGGTACCTGCCTGGGAACTTGCCTTGGGGACAAGGACCACAGGACTGGACCAGGGACTGGTTGAGGGTTCAGATCCAACATCTTGGCGACCTCAGTCTGGATGTGGTTCTTAACTGTATCTGACATACGGTAGCACCTGCTTTTGACAGGCACACTGTCACCAGTGTCAATTTCGTGCGTTCACCAAGGTGTAAGGCCTGGTGTCAGTGAGAACAGAGGCATACTGCCGGAGCAAAGCCCTGCAGGCCTTCTGCTGCTCTGTCGTCAGATCGGGAGAGAGATGTACTCCCTCCACTGAGCCATCCTGAGGGTTGCTATGCAGCGAATCAGGAAGGGGCTCACTCTCATCCTCTTCTTGCTCTGAAGCTAGCAAGAGACATGAGACTTCTGCTCGCCTGTGGAAAGGCTTGAGCCTGTTAACATGGAATACCTGAGGGGCTAACCCAGGGACACCCATGTCAACCAGATAATTGACTTCACCCATCTTGAAGATGATCCTGATGGCAGTCCACTTGTCTGCCAAAGCTCTAGGCTTGGTAGGCTCCATCACAAGGATTTCCAGTCCCGGAGTCCATTCCACTTGCGAGGCTTTAAGGTCATGCCAGTATTTATTCAATTCCTGGCTGGCCTTGACATTCACTGTTGCTACACCCATCATCAGTGTCATCCTCCGTTTGAGGCCTAACACATAGTACCCACTTGCTTGGCAGGACCTGGAGGGGTGGCCTCCAAACCTTCTCTGATCAAGGCAAGGGGACCCCTCACGGGATGACCAAAGAGTAACTCAAAGGGGCTGAAACCAACACCCTCTTGAGGTACCTCTCTGTAAGCAAACAGCAGGCATGGCAGGAGGAGATCCCATTTCCTCCTTAGGGGCTCTTTTTTTAGGGGAGTTTTATGAAACCTCTCAACCAGACCATTGGTCTTGAGGTGGTAAGAGGAGGAGAACTTGTAGGTTACCCCACAATCTTTCCACATGGTTTTCATGTAACTAGACATGAAGTTGTATCCTCTGTCAGAGACAACCTCCTTAGGGAATCCAACATGTGTGAAAATGCCCAGGAGAGCCCTGGCAACTACCTTCGCAGTAATAGTCCGAAGGGGTATAGCCTCAGGGTACCTGGTAGCATGATCACCCAAGACCCGGATGAACCGATGTCCACATGAAGTGGGAGGGTCAAGGGGACCAACAATGTTGACACCCACCCTCTCAAACAGTGTGCCCACCACTGGCATTGGTTGCAGTGGGCAATGACACTGCCTCCAGTCTTGCCAGACAACTGACAAGTTGGGCAGTTCATGTAGTGGGACTCCACTTGTACTCCCATCCGAGGCCGGTAGAAATGGGCAGAGAGCCTCTGCGTAGTCTTCTTGGTACCAAGATGACCAGCTAAGGGCACCACATGCACCAACTGCAGTAGGAAGGGCCTGTAAACCTGGGGTACCTCCAACCTCTTGAGGGCACCAGGTTCAGGCTTAGTGGGCTCACTAACAAGGCGCTCACCCTCTCAATAGATCCGGAAGGTCCTAGTCACTTCTCCTTGTGCCTGGGACAGGGCCTGTTTCCTCAGACCCTCGAGAGAGTGGCACTCTCTCTGTCCCTTATAGAAGTCCGCCCGGAGGGTCCCCCTTCAGACAACAGGCATTGAAGGTCGGGGAGGTCCTCCGGGTTGAGAAACTCTCTCGCAGGAGAGTCTTCTGTCTCTTCTCCATCAGGAGTTGAGTTTGGGTTTTCCACTGGACCCAGCCCATCCGGAGCATGGATCCCAATGGGTGCTGTAGGAACAGCAGGAAGAGAAGGAGCCTGTGATGCTGGAAATGCATTGGAGGGACAGGGCCTCCGTATCCTTGTCCTTTACTGCCTTTTATCGTGTGTTCTGTCGTGTTTTCCGCGCAGGAGTTCATGTGGGACACCTGGCGGTGCAGCTCTCTCTCTTTTGGTTTGGTGAACGGACCCGTGGGATACCCTTATGGCACCCATGGGTGGGGGGTACAACCCTGTGCCCCTAGTGTATGTTTGTGGGCACCTGTGCGTGGCCTGCAGAGTAGGGTATGGGCTGGTGGCAGCTCCATGCTGAATTTGACAGGTGTGCGGAGTATCCTCCATTTTAGGATACCCCGGCCCTGCCATTGGGATCAGTTGATTCCTGATGGAAAACAAGATGGCCCCTGTGGCCTCTTGCTTTCTATTACCTATTACCTTGTTTTCCCAAAGTCCTGGGAAGCCCTGACTCTGTCCCTTCCCCCTGACTGGCTGTTGGGTGGAAGTGCCATATATGGTGTTGTTGTGAAGGCCTGGCCAGACTAGCTGGAGCCTTCCCAGTGATGTATGTTGTGGGTACCTCCTGTGGGTGGGACCCGGGTGAATAGAGTGTGTGACGAATATGCATTCTGTGTTGTGGATGTCTAGTATCTGGTGGTTGACACAATGACTGAGACAGCCCTGCCTGAAACCGGTATGAATGCGGTTTGGAGTGTTGAATGGCTCGGTACTTGTCCCAATACACATAACTTGTTGTGAGTGTCTGGAGAGAAGTGAATGGCCTGAATACCTTGTGTGCCTGATTGGCTGCCTGCCTGCATGAATGCCCTTAGTCGTGATTGGATGCTTGAGTGTGACCCAGCGGAATGAATGGGAGATCAACAGTATATCTGGGGACCTCTCACTGCTAGGAATCGTGTTCAGAAGCTGAAGTCCACTACGACGAGTAACTGACGCTTGACCTTGAAGCCCTCCTGGAAGAGAAGAATTGCTGTTGCTCTCCTTCACAATCTGAAAGCTGCTGTGTCTCCAAGGACTGACCCAGAGAGGACCTGGTAAGGCGCCCTCTTCCCGAGCTATGAGGGACCATCGTGCACCAGCTGATCTTTGCCAAAGCTCCCTGGTAGACAGACCTACGACAGGCTGCCGACTCGAGACGGGGACTGCCGCGGAATCCCAAAGAGAAGCACCCGGACTGTTGTCCGCCACTGTCGATGACCGCCGTCGCCGACTGGAGCCGCCGTGCTCCCGTTTGCCTAAGAACTTCATTTGATCATCGGACGCTCTGGTCTGCATCGTCGCCTGCTTTATCCCGCTGGAGAAGGCCTGACCGTCGACGTGCCGAGGAGCATCCGCCGGTGGGTTTCCCACCACCTAAAGACCACAGAGACGCTGACGACTCGACGCCCTTGCTGGGCCACAGTTCTTCATCATCTCTTTGCGGTCCAGAACTATCATCACTGAGATGCCCCGCATGCCTCTTCCTTGCAGGACTCCAACGCTCCGTCGTCGACGAGCACCGCTAGGAACGAAGCTGCCACTTCACTGCCGTAGTTCAACCTGTTCGCCGTCGGACGTTCGACGACCCGTGACTCCTGCCTTAAAAGGAGGGCACTCAAGAAGGGCCATCGATTCCCTGACACCTAACGCCGAGTTCCTCGACGCCGCTCGACGATCCGTGGCTCCTGCTTTAAAGGGAGTCACTCAAGAAGGATCGGTCGACGTATCTTCGGAGAACTCTACTCCACCAGGTACATTGGGGGGGTAAAACCTTAATAGGAGGAAATAAGACTATTGAACAATATGTGGACTGGGCTTGTGAGATATATCTTTATTTTACAGGTTGCCCAGGTGGGGGGATCTCCACACAGAACTGTGTCTAGTGGTAGGGGTCAGCATTCTGCCTATTGTTCCAACCATCTTGCGTTCCTTCCTATCTCTATTGCTGGTGTCCTCGTTATTGATCTGTGTGACATTTTAACCATACAGTTGATGCACTTTAATGAGATTTGATAACATTGGTGGTACCACTTTAGAATTGTATATATTTATCATTGTTGATTTCCGAGTACAAAGTGCGTTATTGTGATCGAGTACATACCTTTTGAATATTAATTATATAAAGGCTGTGTTTTCAGTAATATAGTGTGTGGACATTCCTTTGTGGGGGCTCAGGGACTACACTGTACTTAAGAACCAGCCTGCATCACCTCCTGAGTAGCTAGGCCTTGATTGCTCGTCCATTGCTACCAATTGAGAATCTTGGCTGGGGTCCTCTGTGCCTCTCCTCTACCATATAGAGAGCGGAAGTAAAGGCACCCCCCACCAGTATCTTCACACTGGTGGCAGCGGTGGGATGCTTATGGTTTTAAGAATCAGTGTATAACCGTGCCACTTACAAAATATCTGCACTTTATTAAATTAAGATTTGGGTGTGTACAAAATAACTGCATTACAAGCAATGGAGTCTATTGCAAATGATATATTGACTAGAATGAGCTTAGAGGCTCTCCAGAGTGCTTGTGAAGCCAAGGAGTTAGACTTTGTGGATAAGTCTAGGGCTGAGCTGATAGCTTCCCTGGTGGACTACCAGACCGATGGTGAAACTCTTGATGAGGGGGGGAATGCAACCAATGAGGACTCTGTCCCTGGGGTTTCTTCTGAATCTGTTTCTGGGAATGCCACCATTCTTGCTGCCTATGTTCCGAACCCCAGCAATTCCGTCGAGCTTGAGTTATTAAGGATGGAATTGGCCTTTGAATATCGCAAGTTGGAAATAGATGCTGAGCTTAAGAAGGAGGAGTTGGCTCAACAAGTTGAACTCAAGAATAGGGATCTTGAACTCAAAGACAAGGACACTGAATGTCAGAGAATCCAGCTAGAGAAAGCTAGAGTGGAGACTTCAGCAAAACCCAAGGAGAGTGTCAGGTCCTCAGCAACTAAATTTATGAAAGATTTGGTTGGTGTGTTTGTGGAGGGTTCTGATATCCTCCAATGGATTGAAGCGTTTGAAATGGCTTGTGCAATTCATGACGTTGACAAAAGAGATTGGGCTAAGTGTTTGTTAAGCAGAGTGCCTCAGACTGGGTATGACTGTATTCTGAAGCTGATTGTGGAACAAAGGGGTCAGTATGAGTGTATGAAATCTGCTTTGATTGCCAAGTTTGGCAAGACACCTACCCAATACCTTAAAAGGTTCAGGGATTTAAAAAAAAGAGAGAATGTGTCTTGGGTTGACTGGGTGAGTGCTGCGCACATGAATATTATGGGGTGGATTGATGGTTACAAGGTGAAAACTTTTGTTGAATTGTCCCACCTGTTGTTTTTTGAGCATTTTTCTGAAGCCTGTTTACCGGAGCTGCGTCAGTATGTTGCTGACCAGAACATTTTGGATCCCTTTAAGCTGGCTAGGCTGGCTGACAAGTGGATCTCCCACCCAGGGTGTCCCCTAAGGACTCCAGTGGGAAGGACAAGGACAAAGAAAAGGGGGCCTCTCAGAAAGCTGAGGAGTCCCAAAAACAGTCACAGTCGGGTAAACCGAAACCCTCCTCTCTGAAGACCCAAAAATCTAGTGGGGATAAGTCATCCGTGGGTGGGAATAAGAGTAGTGGTGCACCTGCTGCAAAGCAGGCTCCCAGTGGTTCCAGTACCGTACCCCGCACTCCCGGCACTTGTTGGGATTGTGGGGCTCTGGATCACAAGAGGGGTGACTCCAAGTGTAAAGGTAAGGCATTTGGAGTACAGGCTGCCAGTCTGACCTATCCTTACCCAATGTCTGAGGTGGAGGCCACTGTCCTCCCCTCCTCTACAGGAATCACATTTGGTGCTCCTGTAGAGATTTCCTTAGTGTCCCTTGGGGCCTGGGACCAGTATGCGGAAGTACTGGTGACTATCCCACAGAACACCCATAGATTTTTGAGAAGTGTCCTCCTGAATGGCCAGCCTTCTACTGGTTTGAGAGACACTGGGGCAAGCATGACAGTGGTGGACAGGACCCTGCTGAAGCCAGAGGACTTTGTAGGTGCTCCTCTGAGAACCACCAGGTTAGCTGGTGGGCCTCCCAAATTATCGCCTGTAGCCATAGTCACACTCGTAATTGGAGACAAGACAGCAAAGCTTCCTGTCCTGGTTCAGGACAATGTCCCTGCTAACATTCTGTTAGGTAATGATCTAGTCGAGTTGGGATTGATCTCGGATGGTCTCCCCATGACTGCTGCTGCGGTCACTAGGTGCCAGGTGACCCCGGGTCTGGCTGTGAGTCAGGTCCCCGATCCAAAGGCGCGACCTAAGGCAAGACGAAGGAAGAGCAAGACGGCCACCTCTGTGGAGGGAACTCCTTCTCTTCCTGCTGTTCCTACAGCACCCATTGGGATCCATGCTCCGGACGGGCTGGGTCCAGTGCTAAACCCCGTCTCAACTCCTGTGGGAGAAGAGTCAGGAGACTCTCCTGTGGGAGAGGTTCTCAACCCAAAGGATCATCCCGATCTTCAATGCTTGTTAGCTGAAGGGGAACCCTCCCAGGCAGACTTCTGTAAAGGACAGAGAGAGTGCCACTCTCTCGAGGGTCTGAGGAAACAGGCCCTGTCCCAGGCACAAGGAGAAGTGCCTAGGACATTCCTGATTTATTGGGAGGGTGAGCTCCTTGTTAGTGAGCCCACTAAGCCTGAACCTGGTGCCCTCAAGAGGTTGGTGGTACCCCAGGTTTTCAGGCCCTTCCTACTGCAGTTGGCGGATGAGGTGCCCTTGGCTGGTCATCTTGGTACCAAGAAGACTAAGCAGAGGCTCTCTGCCCATTTCTACTGGCCTCCGATGGGAGTAGAAGTGGAGTCCCACTGCAGGACCTGCCCAACTTGTCAGTTGTTTGGCAAGACTGGAGGCAGTGTCATTGCCCCACTGCAGCCATTGCCAGTTGTTGGCACACCATTTAAGAGGGTGGGCATCGACATTGTCGGTCCCCTTGACCCTCTCACGTCAGGTGGACATCGGTTCATCCTGGATTTGGTAGATCATGCCACTAGGTACCCTGAGCTGAGGCTATACTGCTTTGGACTGTAACTGCCAAGGTGGTTGCCAGGGCTCTCCTGGGCATTTTCACCCGTGTTGGATTCCCCAAGGAGGTTGTCTCTGACCGAGGATCCAACTTCATGTCTAGTTACATGAAGACCATGTGGAAAGAGTGCGGAGTAACCTATAAGTTCTCCACCTCTTACCACCTCCAGACCAATGGTCTGGTTGAGAGATTTAATAAAACTCTCAAGGGCATGATAGGTGCTCTGGAAGAGCCCCTACGGAGGAAATGGGATCTCCTCCTGCCATGCCTGCTGTTTGCTTACAGAGAGGTACCTCAAGAGGGTGTTGGTTTCAACCCCTTTGAGTTACTCTTTGGACATCCCCTGAAGGGGCCCCTTGCCTTGATCAGAGAAGGTTTGGAAGCCACCCCTCCAGGTCCCACCAAGCAAGGGGGGAACTATGTGTTAGGCCTCAGACGGAGGATGACACAGATGATGGGTCAGGCAACAGCGAATCTCAAGGCCAGCCAGGAATTGAACAAATAATGGCATGACCTTAAAGCATCGCAAGTGGATTGGAATCCGGGACAGGAGGTCCTCGTGATGGAGCCTACCAAGCCTCGGACATTGGCAGATAAATGGGCTGGACCCTTCAGGATAATCTCCAAGATGGGCGAGGTCAATTATCTGGTTGACATGGGAATCCCAGGGGTATCCCCTCAGGTATTCCATGTTAATAGGCTCAAACCTTTCCACAGGCGAGCCGAAGTCTCATGTCTCTTGCTGGCTTCCGAGCAAGAAGAGGATGAGAGTGAGCCCCTTCCTGATTTGCTATATAGCAACCCTCAGGACGGCTCAGTGGAGGGAGTGAGGCTCTCTCCAGATTTGAGAACAGAGCAGCAGAGGGCCTGCAGGGCTTTGCTCCAGCAGTTTGCCTCTCTGTTTTCGCTGATGCCAGGCCTTACACCGTGGTGTAAGCACGAGATTGACAGTGGTGACAGCATGCCTGTCAAGAGCAGGAGCTACTAAATGTCAGATACTGTTAAGAACCACATCCAGGCAGAGGTCGCCAAGATGTTGGATCTGGGTGTTATTGAACCCTCAACCAGTCCCTGGTCCAGTCCCGTGGTCCTTGTCCCCAAGGCAAGTTCCCAGGCAGGTACCAAGGATTGGAGGTTCTGTGTGGACTACCGAGGAGTCAATGCCGTCACCAAAACTGACGCGCACCCATTGCCCCGGGCTGATGAGCTCGTGGACACCATTGGTGCTGCCAAATCTGTGAGCACCTTTGACCTCACCTCAGGCTATTGGCAAATAGCTCTGACGGACCATGCCAAGGAAAAGACAGCGTTCTCAACACCAGAGGGACTCTGCCAGATTAGGCTCATGCCTTTTGGGTTGAAGAATGCCCCTGCCACCTTCCAGATATTGGTCAATCATGCTCTCAGTGGGCTGGACGCCTTTTGTGTGGCTTATTTAGATGACATTGCGGTCTACAGTTCCACTTGGGAAGAGCATTTGACACATCTGGGTAAGGTGTTGCAGGCCTTGAAAAGGGCTAACATCACTATCAAGGCCACCAAGTGCAGATAGCTCAGGGGAAAGTCACATATCTTGGTCATGAGGTAGGAGGGGGTCAAATCCAACCTCTCCCCAGTAAGCTACATGATGTACAGGACTGGGAGACTCCCACTACTCAAAGCCAGGTGAGAGCCTTTTTGGGCCTCACTGGGTATTATCGCAATTTCATGGCGGACTATGGAACCATAGCTGCACCACTGACAGCTCTGACTTGATCCAAACAACCTAGGAAGGTTCATTGGACTGAAGACTGTCAGAGGGCCTTTGATGGCTTGAAAGAAAGTCTGTGTAGGGCACCTGTGTTGTGTGCGCCTGACTACAGCCGACCCTTTATCGTCCAGACGGATGCCTGAAACACCGGAATTGGAGCTGCCTTGTCCCAGTTAGATGACAAAGGGAGAGAACATCCTATCATATTCATCAGTAGACAACTCAAGGGTAGAGAACTTAGGTGGGCTACTGTTGAAAAGGAGTGTTTTAGTATAGTTTGGAGCCTTAGGCATTTTAGGCCCTACCTTACAGGGTCTACCTTTAAGGTCCAAACAGATCATAAGCCCCTGAAATGGCTTATGCAGATGAAGGGTGAGAACCCGAAACTGCTCAGGTGGTCCATTAGCCTGTAAGGGCTAGACTTCACCATAGAGCACAGACCAGGGAAGAGTCTTGATAATGCAGATGGCCTTTCCAGAAGGTATGTTGACCATCTGGATGAGGGTGTCTATCCCGTGGGAGATTAGGCACCCTCCACCTCAGTCTGGGGGGGCGACTGTGATGCTGGAAATGCATCGGAGGGACAGGGCCTCCGAATCCTTGTCCTTTACTGCCTTTTATCGTGTGTTCTGTCGTGTTTTCCGCGCAGGAGTTCATGTGGGACTCCTGGCGGTGCAGCTCTCTCTCTTTTGGTTTGGTGAACGGACCCGTGGGATACCCTTATGGCACCCATGGGTGGGGGGTACAACCCTGTGCCCCTAGTGTATGTTTTTGGGCACCTGTGGGTGGCCCGCAGAGCAGGGTATGGGCTGGTGACAGCTCCATGCTGAATTTGACAGGTGCGCAGAGTATCCTCCATTTTGGGATACCCCGGCCCTGCCATTGGGATCAGTTGATTCCTGATGGAAAACAAGATAGCCGCTGTGGCCTCTTGCTTTCTATTACCTATTACCTTGTTTTCCCAAAGTCCTGGGAAGCCCTGACTCTGTCCCTTCCCCCTGACTGGCTGTTGGGTGGAAGTGCCATATATGGTGTTGTTGTGAAGGCCTGGCCAGACTAGCTGGAGCCTTCCCAGTGATGTATGTTGTGGGTACCTCCTGTGGGTGGGACCCGGGTGAATAGAGTGTGTGAGAATATGCATTCTGTGTTGTAGATGTCTAGTATCTGGTGGTTGACACAATGACTGAGACAGCCCTGCCAGGAACCGGTATGAATGCAATTTGGAGTGTTGAATGGCTCGGTACTTGTCCCAATACACATAACTTGTTGTGAGTCTCTGGAGAGAAGTGAATGGCCTGAATACCTCGTGTGCCTGATTGGCTGCCTGCCTGCATGAATGCCCTTAGTCGTGATTGGATGCTTGAGTGTGACCCAGCGGAATGAATGGGAGATCAACAGTATATCTGGGGACCTCTCACTGCTAGGAATCGTGTTCAGAAGCTGAAGTCCACTACGACGAGTAACTGGAGTAACTGAAGATTGACCTTGAAGCCCTGCTGGAAGAGAATAATTGCTGTTCCTCTCCTTCACAATCTGAAAGCTGCTGTGTCTCCAAGGACTGACCCAGAGAGGACCTGGTAAGGTGCCCTCTTCCCGAGCTACGAGGGACCATCGTGCACCAGCTGATCTTTGCCAAAGCTCCCTGGTAGACAGATCTACGACAGGCTGCCCACTCGAGACGGGGACTGCCGCGGAATCCCAAAGAGAAGCACCTGGACTGTTGTCCGCCACTGTCGACGACCGCCATCGCCGACCGGAGCCGCCGTGCTCCCGTTTGCATAAGAACTTCATTTAATCATCGGACGCCCTCGTCTGCATCGTCGCCCGCTTTATCCCGCTGGAGAAGGCCCGACTGTCGACGCGCCGAGGAGCATCCGCTGGTGGGTTTCCCGCCACCTAAAGACCACAGAGACGCCGATGACTTGACGCACTTGCTGGGCCACAGTTCTTCATCATCTCTTTGCGGTCCAGAACTATCGTCACCGAGGTGCCCTGCGTGCCTCTTCTTTGCAGGACGCCAACGCTCCGTCGTCGACGAGCACCGCTAGGAACGAAGCTGCCACTTCACTGCCGTAGTTCAACCTGTTCGCCGTAGGACGTTCGACGACCCATGACTCCTGCCTTAAAGGGAGGGCACTCAAGAAGGGCCGTCGATTCCCCGACACCAAACGCTGAGTTCCTCGACGCCTCTCGACGATCCGTTGCTCCTGCTTTAAAGGGAGTCACTCAAGAAGAATCGGGCAACGCATCTTCGGAGAACTCTACTCCACCAGGTACATTGGGGGGGTAAAACCTTAATAGGAGGAAATAAGACTATTGAACAATATATGGACTTTGCTTGTGCGATATATCTTTATTTTACAGGTTGCCCAGGTGGGGGGATCTCGACACAGAGCTGTGCCTAGTGGTAGGGGTCAGCATTCTGCCTACTGTTTCAACCATCTTGTGTTCCTTCCTATCTCTATTGCTGGTTTCCTTGTTATTGATCTGTGTGACATTTTAACTGTACAGTTGATGCACTTTAATGTGATTTGATAACATTAGTGGTACCACTTTAGAATTATATATAATTATCATTGTTGATTTCCGAGTACAAAGTGCGTTGTTGTGATCGTGTACATACCTTTGAATATTAATTATATAAAGACTGTGTTTTCAGTAATACAGTGTGTGGACATTCCTTTGTGGGGGTTCAGGGACTACACTGTACTTAAGAACCAGCCTGCATCACCTGCTGAGAAGCTAGGCCTTTATTGCTCGTCCATTGCTACCAATTGAGAATCTTGGCTAGGGTCCTCTGTGCCTCTCCTCTACCATATAGAGAGCGGAAGTTCAGGCACCCCCCACCAGTATCTTCACAGAGCCCCCCTCGCAGAGGTGGCCTTCTTGGTCTTCCTTCTTCTTGCCTTAGGCCTCAACTTTGGCTCGGGTACTTGACTCACAGCCAGACCCTGTCTCACCTGTGACCTACTGACTGCAGCAGCAGTCATGGGAAGACCATCCAAGATCAACCCCAACTCTACTAGAAAATTACCTAACAGAATGTTAGCAGGGACATTGTCCTGAACCAGGACAGGAAGCTTTGCTGTCTTGTCTCTAATCATGAGTGTGACTAAGGCTACAGGTGATAATTTGGAACGCCCACCAGCTAACCTGGTGGTTCTCAGAGGAGCATCGACATAGTCCTCTGGCTTGAGCAGGGTCTTGTCCACCACTGTCATGCTTGCCCCAGTGTCTCTCAAGCCAGTGGAAGGCTCGCCATTCAAGAGGACACTTCTCAAACATCTACGGGTGTTCTGCGGGATAGTCGCCAGTACTTCTGCGTAATGGACCCAGGCCCCAAGGGACACTAAGGAAATCTCTACAGGCGCACCAAATGTGATCCCTGTAGAGGAGGGGAGGACAGTGGCCTCCACCTCGGACATGGGGTAAGGGTAGGTCAGGCTGACAGCATGTACTCCAAGTGCCTTACCTTTACACTTGGAGTCACCCTTCTTGTGATCCAGAACCCCACATTCCCAACAGGTGCCAGGAATGCGGGGTACGGTACTGGAACCACTGGGAGTCTGCTTTGCAGCAGGTGGACCACTACTCTTATTCCCACCCACAGATGATTTATCCCCACTACATTTTTGGGTTTTAGGAGAGGAAGGTTTTGGTTTACCTGACTGTGACTGCTTTTGGGACTCCTCAGCTTTCTGAGAGGTCCCCTTTTCTTTTTCCTTGTCCTTCCCACTGGAGTCCTCAGGGGACACCCGGTGGGAGACCCACTTGTCAGCCAACCTAGCCAGTTTAAAGGGATCCAAAATGTTCTGGTCAGCAACATACTGACGCAGCTCTAGTGAACAGGCTTCAGATAAATGCTCAAAAAACAAAAGGTGAGGCGATTCAACAAACGTTTTCACTTGGTAACCATCAATCCACCCCATCATGTTCATGCACACAGCACTCAACCAGCCAACCGAAGACACATTCTCTCTTTTCATAAAATCCCTGAACCTTTTAAGGTATTGGGTAGGTGTCTTGCCAAACTTGGCAATCAAAGCAGACTTCATGCACTCATACTGACCCCTTTCTTCCACACTCAGTTTCAGAATACAGTCATATCCAGTCTGAGGCACTCTGCTTAACAAACACTTAGCCGAATCTCTCTTATCAACATCATGAATTGCACAAGCCATTTCAAACGCTTCAATCCATTGGAGGATATCTGAACCCTCCACAAACACACCAACCAAATCTTTCATAAACTTGGTGGCTGGGTGTGATGCTGGAAATGCATCATAAGGACAGGGCCTCCGTATCCTTGTCCTTTACTGTTTTTTATCATGTGTTCTGTCGTGTTTTCCGCACAGGAGTTCATGTGGGACTACTGGCGGTGCAGCTCTCTTTATTTTGGTTTGGTGAACGGACCCGTTGGATACCCTTATGGCACCCATGGGTGGGGATACAACCCTGTGCCCCTAGTGTATGTTTTTGGGCACCTGTGGGTGGCCCGCAGAGCAGGGTATGGGCTGGTGGCAGTTCCATGCTGAATTTGACAGGTGCGCGCAGTATCCTCCATTTTGGGATACCCCGGCCCTGCCATTAGGATCAGTTGATTCCTGATGGAAAACAAGATGGCCCCTGTGGCCTCTTGCTTTCTATTACCCATTACCTTGTTTTCCCAAAGTCCTGGGAAGCCTTGACTCTGTCCCTTCCCCCTGACTGGCTGTTGGGTGGAAAAGCCATATATGGTGTTGTTGTGAAGGCCTGGCCAGACTAGCTGGAGCCTTCCCGGTGATGTATGTTGTGGGTACCTCCTGTGGGTGGGACCTGGGTGAATAGAGTGTGTGACAAATATGCATTCTGTGTTGTGGGTGTCTAGTATCTGGTGGTTGACACAATGACTGAGACAACCCTGCCCGAAACCGGTATGAATGCAGCTTGGAGTATTGAATGGCTTGGTACTTGTCCCAATACACATAACTTGTTGTGAGTGTCTGGAGAGAAGTGAATGGCCTGAATACCTCGTGTGCCTGATTGGCTGCCTGCCTGCATGAATGCCCGTAGTCGTGATTGGATGCTTGAGTGTGGAATCGTGTTCAGAAGCTGAAGTCCACTACGACGAGTAAGTGGATTAACTGAAGCTTGACCTTGAAACCCCCGCTGGATGAGAAGGAGTGCTGTGGCTCTCCCTCACAATCTGAAGGCTGCTGTGTTTCCAAGGACTGACCCAGAGAGGACCTGGTAAGGCGCCCTCTTCCTGAGCTACGAGGGACCATCGTGCACAGCTGATCTTTGCCAACGCTCCCTGGTAGACAGACCTTCGACAGGTTGCCAACCCGATATGGGGACTGCTGCGGAATCTGAAAGAGAAGCCCTCGGACTGTTGTCCGCCACTGTCGACGACTGCAGTCGACGATCAGAGCCGTAGTGCTCCTGTTTGCCTAAGAACTTTAATTGATCATCAGACGCTCTCGTCTGCATCGTCATCCGCTTGTCTCCCGCTGTAGAAGGCCTGATCGTCGATGCGCCGAGGAGCATCCACCGGTGGGTTTCCCGCCACCCAAAGACCACAGAGACGCCGATGACTCGACGCTCTTGGTGGGCCACCGTTCTTCATCATCTCTTTGCGGTCCAGAACTATCGTCACCGAGGTGCCCCGCTCGCCTCTTCCTTGCAGGACGCCAACATTGTGTCGTCGGCGAGCACCGCTAGGAACGAAGTTGCCACTTCCCTGCCGTAGTTCACCCTGTTCACCGTCAGACGTTCGACGACCCTTGATTCCTGTCTTAATGGGAGGGCACTCAAGAAGGGCCGTTGATTCCCCGACACCGAACCCCAAGTTCCCCGACACCTCTCGACGCTCCGTGGCTCCCGCTTGAAAGGGAGGCACTCAAGAAGGATCGGTCGACGCATCGTCGGAGAACTCTACTCCACCAGGTACATTGGGGGGGTAAAGCCTTAATAGGAAGAAGTGAGACTATTGAACATATGGACTGGGCTTGTGTACACTCGGAGAACAAAAGAGGTTGACTTGAAATTACAAAAAATGTGGCAACAGACCAAATTCACGAATTGTAATTCGACGCATGTGATCTATACAGTATGGTGCCCATGCCAGAAAATGTATATAGGCATGACCGAATGAAGAGTGACCACAAGAATAGGAGAACACAGAAGTTGTATCCGTAATAAGAATATGCTGGCTCCGATGGTCAGTCATTTCATGGTAATGGGCCACAATGTAGAGGAACTGAAGTGGACAGTACTGTGGCAAGCAGAAAGAACTAATAACTTAGAAGCTGATTTAAAGAAACTACAATACAAAGAACAATGGTTAATCTGTTTGACTGACTCAGCGAGTACAGGACTTAACGAAATAAGTAATTGGAAATTTTAATTTTGGATGATCCAATGATAGGGTAGAGCTATGTATGGCCCGGGGGTGGTGTAGATCCATACAGGAAAGTAAGGAGAACGAATCCTACAGTGGGCCACCATATCCCTATTTATATTACTGTGGCATAAAAGGTAACCCTTAGGGTTTAGTTAAAGTCAAATTACTGTAACTGATAGAATGGAGTCACGACAGGCGTTAGGTATTAGCAAGAAGACCTTAATTGTTGGAATTTACCATGTTGATGGTGCCCAGTGTACATGCACGGCTGTTCAGCGGGCATGCAGTTGGTTGAGCGATGTGTCGCGCATTCCTCTGACCGAGGGTGGGATATGGTGTCCTTCACGCGGGCTTGTGTGATATATCTTATTTACAGGTTGCCCAGGTGGGGGGATCTCCACTCAGAACTGTGCCTCGTGGTAGGGTTCACTTTGAAGCTAGGCCTTTATTGCCCATTCATTGCTACCTTATAGTGAATCTTGGCTGGGGTCTTCTGTGCCTCTCCTCTACCATATAGAGAGCGGAAGTACAGACACCCCCTAACAGTCTTTACACTGGGGACCTGACACTCTCACTGGGTTTAGCCGAAGTCTCCACTCTAGCTTTCTCTAGCTGGGTTCTCTGGCATTCAGTGTCCTTGTTCTTGAGTTCAAGGATCCTTATTTTTTAGTTCAAGACCCCTATTCTTGAGCTCCTCTTGTTGAGCCAATTCCTCCTTCTTAAGATCAGCATCTATTTCCAACTTGTGGTATTCAAAGTCCAATTTCATCCTTAATAACTAAAGCTGCAAGGAATTGCTGGGGTTTGGAACAGAGGCAGCAGGAATGGTGGCATTCCCAGAGACATATTCAGCAACAATGCCAGGGGCAGAGTCCTCATTGGTTGCCTCCCCCCCTTTAAGAGTTTCACCATCAGTCTGGTAGTCCACCAGGGCAGCTATCAGCTCAGCCATAGACTTATCCACAAAGTCTAACTCCCTGGCTTCACAAGCACTTTGGAGATCCTCTAAGCTCATCCTAGTCAATTAACCATTTGCAATAGACTCCATTGCTTGTAATGCAGTTATCTTGTACACAACTAACCCTTAATTTAACAAAGTGTAGATATTTTGTAAGTGGCACGGTTATACACTGATTCTTAAAACCATAAGCATCCCACCTCTGCCACCAGTGTAAAGACTGGAGGGGGCTCTGTACAGGCACAGAGGACCCCAGCCAAGATTCTCTATTACGGCAGCAATGCATGAGCAATCAAGGCTTAGCGTCTCAGGAAGTGATGGAGGCTGGTTCTTAAGTACAGTGTAGTCCCCAAGCCCCCACACAGGAATGTCCACACACTGTATTAGTTAAAACACAGTATTTTTATAATTAATATTCAAGGTTATGTACACTATCACAATAACTCACTTTGTGCTCAGAAAATCAACAATGGTAAATGTATACAGTTCTAGAATGGTACCACAATTATTATCAGATTTCATTAACCCCTTAAGTGCCACCGACGAGCCGGCTCGTCAGTGGAAACCGCTCCAGGTTGCCACCTCGCCGGCTCGTCGGTTTTGGCACTCTGCTTTGCTCGATCCCTGCAACACAACACAGGGATCGAGCAAAACTGTAAACCAACCCCCGGGCTATGTGAGGGGGAGGTCCCCCCTCACTCCCAGGGGGCTGGATTACCTTCAGTTTCACGTTGGCATGCGTCACGCACGCCCGCGTGAAACTGAAAGTAATTTTCACTGCAGCAGCCAGTTTGGGCTGCTGCAGTGAAAATATAAGGTGAGTCTTCACCTTTCTCCCCCTCGATCTCCGGTTGTATTTCAAGCCAGAGATCGAGGTGGGTATCGTTGGAAAGTGGAGATCCTCCCCTTTCCAACGATACCCTTTGTGACAGCATTGCTGCCCGTGGATTGGGCGCAGAGCGCTCGATGCGTGGGGAGCAATGCCCACTAGACACCAGGGATGTCTTTGAATGTGAGGGGAGGTGGGCCGCGGGGGCTGCTTACAGTAAGCAGCCCTCACCCTCCCACCCCCGGCCCCCAAAGCATGGGGGCACAGATATAAAGACCCCTGGGGGAAGACAGGAGACCATCTGCCCCCAGGGGAGGGGGCATAAAAAAAATTTAAAAAATGAAATCGAACGGGATGGGGAGTGGGGTGGGGTGGGGGGACACAGGATTTTTATTGCCCACACCTGAAAGAGTGGTGGCCCTCCCCTCCCACACCAAGTGGAAAGGGGGGCCACCCCTTGTAGCCCTCCCAGGGGGCAGATTTCTGTCCCCAGGCAGGAGTACATGAGATGGCCCCCATCCATTTGGGGGTGGGGGGAAGGGCCACCAGGAAGAAGTGTGCAGGCCCCCCATAGGATGGAATCTGAAGGTTAGGGCCCCCCTAGGGGCAGATGGCTGATTAACTGCCCCCAGGGAAAGGGTAAAAAAAAGTGATGGGAAGGGGGAGAGGGTTTGGGGGCCCTATCCACCAGAGATCTTTTCAGACAGGGTGTTCTTGGAAAGGGGAAAATTCCCTGTCCCTTTGGGGTGCCCCACAGCCCCCCAAAATGCGTTCCACCATTTTCCATTTTTTTCTTTGTTTACGAAACTTGCCTTGGCGCAGAGGGGCACATTGGTGTGCCAATCTGGCCCTGGTGTGCCCAAACCTTACTTCCCCACCGACTGGTGGGCCTGTCCCACAATTTTTGGGCGCCCTCTCCCCCCGCACCCCAAATGGGTGGTGGGGGCACCTCATGCAGGCCTTCCTGGGCCTGCTACAAACAGCTGCGTGAGGTACACCCCCCTCCATTTGGGGTGGGGGGGAGAGGGCCCCCAAAAATGGTGGGACAGGTCTCCCAGTGGGTGGGGCAGTAGGGTTTGGGCACCCCGGTGCCAGAATGGCACATCACTTTGCCTCTCTGCACCATTTTAGGGGGGCTGGGAATTCTCAATTCTCAGACATTTTGCTCTAGCCACCCACCGAAACACACCTCCAACAACACATGGCCTACCTTCCCGCATCCCCACATGTGTCCCGATGAAAACCTTACCTCACATGTGTGGGTGCAACTACCGGGGGCTCAAAAGGAAAAGGGTAACCCACTGGTAACCCCAAGCTTTTTGGCACATCCCATTTTGTTCATGTGGGCAACCTACAGATTTGGGCCTAGTGTGTCAAAGCCAACAAGGAAAACAGGGAACCCCATGCATTTCCCAAAAGAGGACACCCTTGGGAATCAACAGAGGTCTGTCTTGAGCAAATTGCCCCAGTTTTTATAAGCCACAATCCCCGACAAAGTGTGATATTTGGTGGGGAAAAACACAATGTTCACTTTGTCTGGGCTTCTGGGTAATAAATCCTGGGCCGCTTTGCGCAAATCATACCTCTGCTGATTCCCACGGGTGTCCTCTTTTAGGAAATGCATGGGGTTCCCTGTTTTCCTTGGTGGCTTGGACACCCGAAGCCCATATCTGTATGGTGTGCCGGTCGGCAGAGAGTCTGAAATTCCGGTCTGAAAACAGACTTGGAGTTACTTGTGTTTTAGGCTTTCCCCTTGGCGCCCAGGTAGGTGCACCCACACATGTGAGGTACCGTTTTCATCAGGACACCTGTGGGAACGCGGGACGGTAGGCCATGTGTTGTTGGGGGCGTGTTTTGATGGGTGAGCCGAGCAAAATGTGCGGAAAATGCATTTCTTTCCCCACATTTCGGACTTTGCGGGGGTGTCTGGGTAATACATTCTGGGGCGATTTGCTCAAATGGTACCTCTGCGGATTCCTACGGGTGTCCTGTTTTCGGAAATGCATGGGGTTCCCTGTTTTCCTTGGTGGCTTGGACACCCGAGGCCCATATCTGTATGGTGTGACGGTGGCATGGAGTCTGAAATTCCGGTGTGAAAATAGACTTGGGGTTACTTGTGTTTTAGGCTTTCCCCTTGGCGCCTAGGTAGGTGCACCCACACATGTGAGGTTCCGTTTTCATCGGGACACCTCTGGGAACGCGGGACGGTAGGCCATGTGTTGTTGGGGGTGCGTTTCGATGGGTGAGCCGCGCGAAATTTGCAGAAAATGTGTTATTTTCCCCACATTTCAGACTTTGCTGGGGTGTCTGGGTACTAAATTCTGGGGCGATTTGCCCAAATCATACCTCTGCGGATTCCCACGCGTGTCCTCTTTTCAGAAATGCATGGGTTTCCCTGTTTTCCTTGGTGGCTTGGACACCCGAGGCCCATATCTGTATGGTGTGCCGGTCGGCAGAGAGTCTGAAATTCCGGTCTGAAAACAGACTTGGGGTTACTTAAGTTTTAGGCTTTCCCCTTGGCACCCAGGTAGGTACACCCACACATGTGAGGTACCGACACCTGTGGGAATGCAGGACGGTAGGCCATGTGTTGTTGGGGGCGTGTTTTGATTGGTGAGCCGAGCAAAATGTGCGGAAAATGCGTTTTATTCCCCACATTTCGGATTTTGCGGGGGCGTCTGGATAGTCAATTCTGGGGCGATTTGCCCAAACCGTACCTCTGCGGATTCCCACGGGTGTCCTCTTTTCGGAAATGCATGGGGTTCCCTGTTTCCCTTGCTGGCTTGGACACCTGAGGCCCATATCTGCATGGTGTGCGGTCGGCAGAGAGTCTGAAATTCTGGTCTGAAAACAGACTTGGGGTTACTTGTGTTTTAGGCTTTCCCCTAGGTGCCCAGGTAGGTGCACCCATACATGTGAGGTACCATTTTCATCGGGACACCTATAGGAACGTGGGACGGTAGGCCATGTGTTGTTGGGGGCGTGTTTCAATGGGTGAGCCGAGCGAAATGTGTGGAAAATGCGTTTTTTTCCCCACATTTCGGACTTTGCGGGGGTGCCTAGGTAATAAATTCTGGGGCGATTTGCCCAAATCGTACCTCTGCGGATTACCACGGGTGTCCTCTTTTCGGAAATGCATGGGGTTCCCTGTTTTCCTCGGTGGCTTGGACACCTGTGGCCCATATCTGTATGGTGTGCCAGTCGGCAGGGAGTCTGAAATTCCGGTCTGAAAACAGGCTTGGGGTTACTTGTGTTTTAGGCTTTCCCCTTGGCGCCCAGGTAGGTGCAGCCACACATGTGAGGTACCGTTTTCATCGGGACACCTGTGGAAACGCGGTACGGTAGGCCATGTGTTGTTGGGGGCGTGTTTCAATGGGTGAGCCGAGCAAAATGTGCGGAAAATGCGTTTTTTCCCCACATTTTGGACTTTGCGGGGGTGTCTGGGTACTAAATTCTGGGGCGATTTGCCCAAATCGTACCTCTGCGGATTCCCACGGGTGTCCTCTTTTCGGAAATGCATGGGGTTCCCTGTTTTCCTTGGTGGCTTGGACACCCGAGGCCCATATTTGTATGGTGGGCCGGTCGGCAGAGAGTCTGAAATTCCGGTCTGAAAACAGACTTGGGGTTACTTGTGTTTTAGGCTTTCCCCTTGGCGCCCAGGTAGGTGCACCCACACATGTGCGGTACCGTTTTCATCGGGACACCTGTGGGAATGCGGGACAGTAGGACATGTGTTGTTGGGGGCGTGTTTTGATGTGCGAGCTGAGCGAAATGTGCAGAAAGTTGTTTTTTTCCCCACATTTCAGATTTTGCGGGGGTGTCTGGGTACTGAATTCTGGGGCAATTTGCCCAAATTGTACCTCTGCGGATTGCCACGGGTGTCCTCTTTTCGGAAATGCATGGGGTTACCTGTTTTCCTTAGTGGCTTGGACACCCGAGGCCCATATCTGTATGGTGTGCCAGTCGGCAGAGAGTCTGAAATTCTGGTGTGAAAACAGACTTGGGGTTACTTGTGTTTTAGGCTTTCCCCTTGGCGCCCAGGTAGGTGCACCCACACATGTGAGGTACCGTTTTCATCGGGGCACCTGTGGAAACGCGGGACGGTAGGCCATGTGTTGTTTTTGTGTGGTTTTCATAACGTTTTTACCCATTTGCTGGTGCCCTTTGTCACACCACCCTTTCATTTCCCAAATGTAACCTACATTTAGTCGCTGTTTTAGGCACCATACACTTTTGTAATCTGTACAAGTCAACTACCTTTGAAAAGGTCTGCCTGTACTCTTTCAAAAAATGTATGCTTGCAGTTCCTCACCACATTGGTTTTCCCGATTTACACATGCTAAGTGCGTCTGTTCAGGCCATGAGCATAAAACTCCTGTGTACCATGGCTCAGTGTTTGGCTTGAGGTACTTCTTGTTTTGTAAAACACTACAAAAAATGTGTGCTCTCCTAACTGCAAGAGTCCGGGGAATGTAGCAGAGCATTGCTTTTCTCAAAATTCATAGAAGCCATTGCCTTACCAAGCCAACCATGTCCAACACATACCTTTTTTTCGGTCATTTTCCCGCTTTTCCCCCAATCTATGGCAGTTTCCCCTACCTAGTTGTTGCCTGACCTATGCAAATCACCCCTTCCTAAACTTGGAATTTTGTCTACTTTTCAGGAATATATGCCTTTCTGTCCTCCAAATCGGCTTTCCTACCCTTTTCTTCCATTCCGTCCATGCATGTCCAATTGGCAAAAATGGCCAAAATCGCCTACTTCTCACAAAACGGTTGATAACCACATCAAAATATTTTGTTTTTCGTTTCCACTCAACCTGTCCTTGAAAGCCAGGAAATAGGGGAATTCAGCACAGAAAACCATTCGTTCCTAGCTCTTACAAGGAAAAACCACAGGCTACTTTGTACATCATTTTATCAGCATTTTTTGAAAAAACCCAAAATGTGCCCCCTTTCTGGTTATTTTCTCTCACCCCCCTACAGCAACCTAAGATTCCTGGGTGGCGTTACGACCGCCTACATGTGGGAAAAAAGGAGTCAAATTTTGCCGAGATATCTCATGTAACAAAAAAGTTACAAGGCTTTGAATGGACACATACCGAAATCACCAAAAAAGGCCCTGGCACTGGGGAGAAATACCCATGGCACTTAAAGGGTTAAAGTGCATCACCTATACTCTGGTCAAATATGACACAGATCACTTAATAAAGGCAACCAATAATAGACATAGGAGGAAAGCAGTTGGTTAGAACAATGGGCAGAATACTGGCCCCGTTACCTAGACACAGTTCTGTGTGGAGATCCCCCCACCTGGGCAACCTGTAAAATAAAGATATAACACAAGCCCAGTCCATATATTGTTCTATAAGTCTTATTTCCTTCTATAATGTTTCTAACCCCCCAATGTACCTGGTAGAGCAGAGTTCTTTGAAGAGGCATTGATGGCTCCTTCTTGAGTGACTCCCTTTAAAGCAGGAGCCACGGATCGTCGAGAGGTGTCAAAGAAGGTGAACTTGGCGTTGATGTCGTCAATGAAAAGTTCAAGGGTGCCGAGACCACGGCGTCGATCCAGGCGGTGCTCGTCGGCAACGTCCTGTGAGGATGAGGTATGCGGGGCACCTTGGCGATTGATAGTTCAGGACGGCAAAGAGTTTCTGAAGAACTGTGGCCCGACAAGGGCGTTGAGTCGTGGAAGTCTTTGTGGTCTTTGGGTGCGGGGAAGCCCACCGGCGGATTCTCCTCAGCGCGTCGGTGTCCTCGACTTTCTCTGGTGGGATAAATCGGTCGACGGTGCGGACAAGGGAGTCCTTCGATTGAACAGTCTTAGGCAAAGGACGCTTGGCTCTGCTCGTCAGCGGCACAGCGTCAAGCGGTCCCCTCTTCTGGGCAACACGGCGTCGATGCGCCTCCAGCAGTTACGCCGATACTCCGAACCATGGTCGATGTCAATGGACTTCAACAGCATTGATGACCGGGTGCTTCACTTCATTCTCCTCGGCGGCCCCTGTCTCCGGTCGGCAGCCTTTCGAGTGTCTGACTTCCAGGGAGCTTCGGTGAAGGTTGGCGGTGCTCGGTGGTCCCTCGGAGCACAGAAAGAGGGTGCCTAACCAGGTCCTCTCTCGGATCATTCCTTGACAAACTCAACAGCTTTCGGATTGGGTCGAAGGAAATGCAGCAGCAGTTCTTCTCCTTCCAACTGGGCGTCGAGGATAAGCAGTTCCAGTTACTCTTCAAGTGTCAACTCAGCTTCTGAACAATTTCCAGTGGTGAGAGGTCCCCAGATATACTATTCTGTCTCTCATCCACACTGCTGGGTCACACTCAGCAGCCAATCATACAGAAGGGCATTCTTGCAGTCAGTCAGGCGATCAGGCATACAGTGCATTCAGTCCATACTCCTCCCTCTTAGACACTCACAACAAGGAATGTGGATTGGGACTGGTACCCAGCCATTCAACACTACACACTGCATTCATTCCAGTTTTGGGCAGGGATGTCTCAGTCTTTGTCTCTCATACCAGAAACCAGACATCCACAACACGAAGTGCATATTGGTCACACACTCCACCCAGGACCCACCCACAGGGTGTACCCACAACATACAGTCACTAGGAAGGCTTCAGCCAGTCTGGCCTGGACTTCACAACAACACCATATATGGAACTTCCACCCAACAGCCAGACAGGGGGAAGGGACAGAGTCAGGGCTTCCCAGGACTTTGGGAAAACAAGATAACAAGACAAGAGAAAGCAAGAGGCCACAGGGGCCATCTTGTTTCGTATCAGGAATCAACTGATTCCAATGACAGGGCCTGGGTATCCCAAAACGGAGGATACTCAGAGCACCTGTCAAATTCAGCATGGAGCTGCCACCAGCCTTATCCTGCTCTGTGGGCCACACACAGGTACCCACAAACATACACTAGGGACACAGGGTTGCACCCCCACACATGGGTGCCATAATGGTATCCCATGGGTCTGTACACCAAACCAAAAACAGGAAGCGCTGCACTGCCAGGATTCCCACATAGACTCCTGGGCAGAAAACAACACAGAACACACATGAAAAAGGACTACAGGACAAGGCCAGGGAGGCCCTTTGCCTCCAATGCATTTCCGTTATCACACTGGGCCCGAATTCAGAGGGTAGTCAGGTGACCCGTGCAGTATCAGACAGAAGATCAGCAGGGGAGAGGAAGAAAGAAAGCAGAAGCAAAGAGGAAGATCTAGAGGTGCTTCCGCAACCGGAGAAGGCTCTGCTCAAGTTTCAGAGAGGCAGGGAGGATGTTCCAGAGGGAGGCACCAGCCAAAGAAAGAGATTTACCCCCAACTAATTGCTTGGAGAAGCAACTGACCCTAAGGGAGTTGGAGGTGGAGGAGGGAAGAGCTCGAGTAGGAAGATATTTCTGAAGAGAGAGTTGGAGGTATTGCAGTCCCATGCCCCAGAAGGCCTTGTGGACAATACAGAGGGTCTTGAAGTTGATCCTTCCAGCCACTGGGAGCCAATGGAGGGATCCCAGGCCTGGAGAGATACGATCCCTGGGCTTGAGGCCAAGGACAAGTCTTGCAGTCCTGTTATGGATGAGTTGTAGAGGCAGGCAGATCTAAAAAGAGGTTGTTGCAGTTGTCCAGCCTAGAGAGAACAAGAGCTCTGGAGACAGTGAGATTTTGGGGGAAGGTGAGGAAAGGAAGAATACCTCTGAGGAGGTGCAGTTGGTGGTTTGACTTCTTAGAGACATTAGAGATGCGAGGAGAGAAGGACAGTGTGGAGTCAAAGATGACGCCTATGTTCTTAGCCTCACAGGTGGAAGCAGGAAGAGGGCCATGGGAGGCTGGCCAGAGAGTGACAGGAAAGGAAGGTGCAGGTGTGCTGATGAGGAGGATAGCCGTCATACTGGCATTAAGGCAGAGATAATTGGCGGCACACCACTCCTGGATTGCAGACAGACAGTCTGACATAAAAGAGGTAGAAGAGACGGCAGAGGGGAGCCTGAAAATGAGCTAAGTGTCATCTGCATAACACTGAAAGTTGGAGCAGAGAGCAGCAATGCGGTGGGCGAGAAGTGCCAGGTATTGTTTGAAAATCCAGGGAGAAAGGTTAGACCCCAGGGGAACACCACAGGTAGAGAGTGAGATAGAGGAGAGGAAGGATCCAAGTTGGACCTGGGAGGGCCGACACGAGAGGAAAGAGGTCAGATGGGATGGGCCAGGGCCTGATCAGTGATACCCTGGTTTACTTTTGTTTTTATTGATACAGCTGAAATTAATCAACTTTTCAATTTCATTACAAAAAAAATCACTTTTACTTATTATTAACTAAATTTAAAACAAATTTAACATCATATAAAAACTTTGACATAAAACTAATCTAACTGCGTTTTCTTCGCTTCTTTCTTTTCTCCTTACTTTTCCTTTGCCTTTTTCTAGCTGGATCTTTTTCCTTTGCTTTACTCTTTCCCCCAAATGCAGTCAGACATTATGCACACTATTAACACGCAATACTCAATTTGTTTCAAGTTTTGAGGTTAACACAAAGATGGTTGAGCAGGACGGCATGGTTGACTGTGTCAAAAGCAGAAGAGAAATCGAGTAAGATGAGGACAGCGGGGTGATTAGCATCAAGGTTAGAGAGCAGTTCAGGAGACGTTCAGGAGACGTTCAGGAGAGCAGTTTCCGTGCTCTGGCTGCTCTGAAGCCAGACTGATGGTCATGTAGACAACCAACAAATTCAGTGTGAAGATTAAGCCAGCTGGAAGTGGCCAGCTTTTCTAAGAGTTTTCCGAGGAAAGGAGTGAGGGAGATCAGTGATAGTTAGCTGGGCAGGAGGGGCCGGCTGAGGGTTTCTTGAGAAGAGGGTGCACAAGAGAGTGCTTCAGGGGGCAAGGAAGGATCCAGTGGTGACGGAGTGATTGCAGAAGTCGGCCAAGGCTGAAGCGAGGGTATCAATGTGGGCTTTGATGGTTTTGGAAGAATAGGGAAGAACTTGTTTTGACAAGACTTTCATAGATCAGACTTGTCTAGAAACATCCTCAGGAGTGAACAGAGGAAAGGCAGAGAAGTGGGAGGAGAGGTGGCCACAGGGGGCTGAAGGTAGAGGAGTGAGTAGAGGGAAAAGGAGGAGAGGGCAAGAGGGTGGACAGGTTATCCTGGGATTTTAGAGATGAAATGAGAAGCCAGGGCCATGCAGAGGGGCTGGGAGGGGACAGGAGAAGTAGAGACTGCAGTAGGATTAGCCAGCTCCTTGCAAATTTTAAAGAGTTCGGCCAGGTTGTTAGATGCCGCAGAGATGCAGGCTTGGATGTGAGCTCTTTTTTTAGTGCGGACAGTGAGCTGTTATTGCCTTTGGAGCAGGTGGCAGGCCAGTTTGTCAGAGGATGCACAAGATGCCAGCCATTTCCTCTCAGCCACCCTATACTTGCATTTAAGGGTGATGAGGTCAGAGTCATACCAGGAGTTGCACTTGGCTTTGGGGTTCAAGCGGATCCTCATGACAGGGGCAAGAACATCAAAAGTATCAGAGATAGAAGATTGGAGCATGGAAAGGGCTTTGTCAGGATGTGAGTCAGCCAGGAGTGGAGGAGGGGAGAGAGAAAGTGGCATCAAAAGCCTAAACTGACACACACCTGTGTGTGGGTTGGCTCAGCCTAAGGGGTAGAGAGAGAGAGAGAGAGAGAGATGAAATTAGAGGAGAAAATGATAACTCCAGGAGAGAGGAGTGGTGAGAGGGTTAGACATGGGGAGGTCTGAGAAGATCAGAACATCCAGAGAGTGCCCTGCAGAGTGAGTTGGTCCAGAGGGATGAATAGAAAGAGAGAGAGAGTTGCAAAGGTTGTGAAAGAGCCCAGAGCAGGGACATGAAGCAGCCAGGTGGTTGTTGAAGTCTTCAAGGAGGAGGAATTGAGTGCTCGAGCCCAGGAGGGAGAAGGAGATCTCTGCCCACTCAGAGAAGAAGGAGGTGGTCTGACCAGGTGGCCGGTAGATAGTAGCCACGGTGAGAGAGTGGCCAGGAGAGAGAGAAAGCCTGCAAACAAGGCATTCGAAAGAGGAGTAGGCCTGGATAGGAATGATAGAGGCAGAAATCCACTCCAGGAAGATCAAGGCTACACCCCCACTGGAACAGTTGGATCTGGGCGCAGAGAGAATCTTGTAGCCATCAGGGAGGAGTGTGTCAAAGCTTGTGCAAGAGCTGGCCGCGAACCATGTCTTGGTGAGACCAAGGGCATCAAGGTCGAGCTCTTCCAGGACACGTCAGATGTCAGAGGAGTGTTTGACAGCTGAGCGAGAGTTGAGAGTTGCCATATGGAGAAGGTTGCCACCCTTGAAAGAGTTCTGGGCGGGGTACAAATCAAGGTACTCACTGCAGAGGTGCAGAAGGAGTCAGAGGGAGGGAAGAAGAGGAAGGAGGAGAGGGCAAGGTAGTCAAGGATGAGGATGAGGGCATCAGAGAGGAGGCAGAGGGGGGAGGCAAGAAAGCCAAAGAAGCAAGATAAGGGACAGCAGTAGAAGAAAGGAAATTGATAAGACACGGAAAGCATCTACCAAAGAGGAGTAGGTTGGCCTGTGGGCCTTGGAAAAAGACGGTGCCATTCAGGTAAACATTAATGATGACCTTAGAGGAGTGGAAGGGAGCCAGCAGTGCTTCCCACCGGGTGCCACCATTAATGAGAGAGGAAGAAAAAGGAGAGAGCACAGAGACCATATGAGGAGTCCATAGGTCTGGCGAAAGAACGACAAAGAGGATGTTGGTGAGGGTCTGACTGGAGGAAGTGCTGCTGTAGGTATCAGCGATAGGGAGGCCTGGGTTGGAGACCAGGATATACTTTTTGAACATCTTCCTACCAGATTTAGTGAGAAGAGCAGGATAGTCAATAGAGAGACAGTTAGAAAAGATAGGAGAAATAGAGAGCACCATAGAGGAGGTGGGGGAAAGAGGAGAGAGGAAGAGGGGTGGAGGTGAGGTGCATGAAAGAACGGTAAGGGAGAGACACTAGGGGCAGACACAAGGGGGAGGGGTGCAATCAGACAAGACAGAAAGGGACAAGAACAAGTAGTAAATCATTAAACTGAATGAGACGAAGAGCTCGGAAGGAAGAGCACAGCAGAACACAAGGCAGTAAGGTGAACAACAATCAGGTTACCAGGGCATTGAGAAAAAGAGCAGTCGCTGAAAGAAAAACTATAAGAGGGAAGAGCACAGAAGAACACAGAGCAATATACAGCAAAACAGAAAAGTCGATGAAAGAAAACCTAAAAGAAGGAAGAGTACAGCAGAACATCGAGCAATACAGCGCAACACAGAGCAATCAATGAGCAAAAACATAGAAGAGGAAGTGCACAGCAAAACACAGAGCAATACACCAAAGGACAGGGAAGCAGTTGGAAAGAGGGATAGGGCAGGGGAAGGCGAGGGTAAAGACCCGCAGGGGAGCAAGAACTGAGGGTGCGCGTGGGTGCCGGTGAGCTGGAGAAGGGAGGGTGCGAGGCACACCTGATCAGGAGTTGCGATGGACCACACGGGCAGGGACGCACAGCTGCAAATGAAGCCTAGGATGGAGAGTGTGAGGAACCCACACGATCATGGATTACGAGGGACCATGCGGGCTAAGGACATGCAGGCGTGAGCATGGCAAGGATGGAAAGGGAGTGGCGTAACACGCGATCAAGGAAGGCAAGGGACCACATGGGCAGAGGACGTGCAGGCGCAAGCATGGTCAAGGATGGAAGGGTGCTGATGCACATGCGATCAAGGGATTGCGAGGTGCCATGCAGGCCTAGGAAGCAAAGTGTGGGCAGGCAAGGATGGAAAGGGTGCATGGGCACACGTGATCCTTTCAATGAAAGACTAGGCTGAATATGTTCAATGTTGTACAAATTATTGTGTTTGAATTTCTTATATACCTCTTTCTACTTTGGAATATGTTATCCGATATAGGCCCTCATTACGACCCAGGCGGTAAGTAATCAAAATTACGGCCATGGCGTAATGAGCGTTAACGCCATGGTCCGATGGCGATAAGAGCGCCATATTACGACCCATCGCGCACGAGCATTACGCCATGGCGGTAACGTAAACTACGCCATGCCGTAAATATCCCTTACCGGCCTCGTTAACAGCGCAGGGTGACCTACCGCCACCCATCATTGCGCCGACCGTAGTCAGCGGTCACCGTAATTAGCGGTGACCGCAATTAGGCGGAACCGGAAATAGCGTAATCGCGGAGGAACGGGAAACAGCACAGCGGCCATCTTAAAAAACACAATCCATTGCCATCCAACCCAACCACACCACAACCAACCCTCAAACCCTGTCATTCCCATAACCCACCCATTTCCACACCCAACCATGCCAAAAGTTGTGAAGAAGGCATGTGACAGGCAGCGGCAGGAGCGCTACAGTCGTGAGGAACTGCAAATGCTTGCAGACACGCTCCAGGAGAAGGCCGATGTTGTCTTCTCCACTGAGATGACCCGGCCAGCCATAGGCCGCAAAAAGGAGGTGTGGGAACTTGTGGCACAACGTGTCAGTGCTGCTGGAACCACCCCACGCACCTCCAAACAGTGCCGCAAGAGGTGGGACGACCTGCGGATCAGGGTCCGGGGCATTATGTCTGCCAACCGTAACCTGGCCCTGGGAACTGGCGGGGGAGCACACTCCCCACTGAAGATGCAGCCATGGGAGGAGACATGTGCCTCTCTGATTGGCATTGAGTGCATCGAAGGTGTCGGCGAGATGGAGAGAGGGGCCCCAACATCTGGAGACACAGGTAGGTGCCTCATATCCAGCCTTGCAAGACACCCAGATACACTTGCACGTGACAATCACAATGTGGCAGACGCAACACATCAGCAGATGAGCCACACCCTGCGCACATGCAGCATGTACACTGTACAGTAGGCAGACACACACCTGCATGCAAAACCGAACCTAAAGGGAGGCAACCTGTATGTCACGGGCTACTAACTCCACCATCTATCCATTACACTCTTCACAATGCCTGCTCAATGTCCGCTGAACCATCAATAGCAGTCACCCTCCTCTGCTCCACCACAGGCTCGCAATCGGACACTGGCAGGGCCGACAGCACCAGCACCCCAGCCAAGAAGGACAGGAAAGTGGGAGAAGGGAACCATGCATCCACCTCTGCTGGACCCAGGCCGAAACCACGCCAGGATGAAGAGGCCAGGGCAGCAAAGTCCCCCGAGGAAGGGGTTGTGACAGCGCCTGCAGCCCAACAACACCCACTGTTGCCCACTGAGGGCAATGTGTCAGCAGGGAGCAGTACTGTTGGGGAGACTGCAGCCATTGCTGCCTGCTCCGATAGTGATGTGGAGGATGACACTGGACTTGCCCACAACACGCAACTTCACTCACCACACCTATCCCCAATCAGCCATCATGGAGATGACACCCAGGGCCAATCGCCTGCTAATTCATGGCCAGCAACTCCAAGCCCAGTGGGAGTTGGGGAAGATGGGAGTAGTCCCATTGGTCCCCCATTGGCACCCTCCATTGGGCCAGATTTCCAGCTGTCGCTGGAGCAAATTGCCAACAGGCAGGAAGTACTGGGCACACTCCTCACACAGCATGTTGCAGAATGTGGAAGTGCCAGTGCAGCCATGGAGAGGAGTGCGGATGGCATCAGGTCTGCCATCCAAACTGCCAGCAGGGACATATGCACCGAACTTGCTGCAGTGCGGCAGATGATGAGCCAGCTCATCCAGACAATTGTGGACACATGCCGTACTGAGCAGCCCGGTACATCCTCAGCTGCAAGTTCAGCACAAGCCTCTCCCGTCCGCAGGTCATCCAGGACCCTGAGGAGCACAGGCAGGGGGGCCCCAGGTTCCGGGAGAGGGGGCAGTCAATAGTGTGCAAAACTATACACACTTCACCACGGGCACTGTCACATGTTTGCAGGGTGTTCAGGGGGAGGGGGAGGGGGGAATTGGGTGTGTTGGAGTGTTCAGGGGGGATGGGGAGGGGGGAATTGGGTGTGTTGGAGTGTTCAGGGGGGAGGGGGAGGGGGGAATTGGGTGTGTTGGAGTGTTCAGGGGGGAGGGGGAGGGGTTCTGTTATACCTATTCAGAAGAACAATACACTTTTTCATTTCTCACAAACGAAATGTGTGGACATTGCTCATTGCGTATGTGTGCTTTATTGTTTTACAGTCCACAGTGTTGACATACCAGACACACACAGTGCCCCAAGTGCCATCCATATGTTACACACACGCTGTGTGTGCTAGAAGTATCGGTCAATGACGTTCTGACGCATTATATGCCCCTCTTGTGCATCGCTGCCTCCCTGAGGTGCTGCCCCATCCCCATCATCATCATCCCCATCATCAGGTGGTTGTGGTTCTGCGTCAGGGGGCAGAGGCACGTTTCGTCTGATGCACATATTGTGTAGCATGACACATGCCATGACGATCTTTGCAACCTTCTCATGGCAGTACAGGAGTGCCCCGCCAGACCTGCTGAGGCAGCGGAAACGTGCCTTCAGTAGGCCAAAAGCCTGCTCTATCACCACACGGGTACGTGCATGGGCACGGTTGTAGTCCTCCTCATGCTGGTTCGATGGGTTCCGCACTGGTGTGAGGAGCCACCTCTTCAGGGGATAGCCCGCATCACCTGTAAAATGTGAGAAATGAATGTGTCAGGAACGAGATTGATTTGTGAACATGACGCACAACCATGCCTTGATTCCGACTGTTACTGTGCACCAATTAGAGTTGTGCTAATGGATTTACACTGTGCAACCAGTATGTGTTCATGGCTCTCATGTACTGTTTTGCATGCAAAAACACAATGCAGGGGGGACGATTGCCTTGTGAATGGCCATCCACGGTGTCTGTTCAGGCCGTCATTCATGTGACCTTGCACGTGTCCTGTGAGCTTGAAGCTCACATGATAGCAACATTGATGTCTGGCTCATTATGACCCCAGTGAGCATTACTGGTGTCAATGGGGACAGTTTGTGGGTCTTGTAGTGGTGCATTGATGTTCCTGTCTGTCATGTGCCTCCTTTGTGCGCAGTTGTGGGGGACAGGCCTTTCAGTAGTTGGTGCATGGTAACGTGCATGTTGGTGGTTTTCTTTAGGGTCAATGCGGTCACAATTTGCACAATGCACTTGCAGATGGTTGTGTTGTTTTTGGGATACACTTTCATTCACATGTTGGGATGATTAGGTCAGGCATAATGTGTACACTACTCTGTTGACGTCAGTGCTGCCACAGAGAATGATCTGGCTACTGCTAGTTGCACCCATGTGACGTATGCATCACCCCCTGTATCTGCCAGATGAAATATGCATTGGTACGTCATTCAACACCCACTTTGCATTTCCATGCTCATGACATTAGACTCACAGAGTAGGTAGGATCTTGGGCCTGCATGTCGCTCCATGTAGCGTGGTATTGTGGAGTTCCGAAGGACCATTGAATCATGGGTTGATCCGGGGTATCTGGCAGAACAATGTGTGATGATCCTGTTGGAGTCACAGACCATTTGCACGTTGATTGAGTGGAAATGTTTACGGTTGCAGTATGGTACCTCCATGGCATGTGGGACCACCAATTCAACATGGGTGCAGTCAATGACACTAATGCAACCAGGTATGCCGGCCAGTGCATCGAAACCCACTTTGGTGTTGGCAATCTCCTGGGCAGACCGTGGTAATGAGATGTGGTCATCTGTGTGCTTGAGGAGGGCATCGAGCACTTGCATACGTGTACGCGTGAATAATGGTTGTGATATGCCATGCAAGTGCCCCACTGTGTGCTGGTAGGTGCCTGTGGCCAGGAAGTGGAGCACGGACACTACCTTCAGTAGGGGGGGGTGGCAGTGGGTGTTTCAATCATGCTGACGATGTCGTTGTGTATCATGTCCACAATGGTGGTGATGGTGTCCCGGTCCAGTCGGTACAGGGTGTGTATCTGCTCAGCGGTGAGGTTGAATGGGCTGGCTCTGATGCATGGGATTGGGGGCTGCCTGCGTGGTGGCACTGGCTGTGCTGGTGGGGCTTGCTGGGCCTGCCTTGCCCTCCTTCTCCTCCTGCGTCTCCTCTGTGCAGCCTGTTGTTGTTGTTGTTGTTGTTGTAGTTGCTGTTGTAGCACTCGCATTGCTATCAGGTCCTCCAGCCCCAACATTGCTAGTCCTATTGGTATCATTGTGGAGTGTGACTGGGTGTGGGAAGGGGTGGGGTGTGCTCTTTTTGTACTTCCTGAGTCTGTATTGCCTTCACCTGTGCTGTTTCTGTGCACCTGTGGCAGCTGCATTCACTTTACATGGCCCTTTACGGTTGGTTCGCGATGGCGTAATTAGCACCATGGCGGTAAGGTACTTAACGGGCTGGGTGATGGCGTTAGGGGCATGTCCGCTTGGGTCGGCATTCGCGTACCTTTCCGCCATGGCGCTAAGTACGGTGTGGATGTTCGCGTGCGCGCGCCCTTGGCGCAGTCAGCGGCAGCGTTAGCTATGATGCCGCTAATGACATCGTAGTTTACGGTCACAGGTCGTAATCGGCCCTAGCGGAAGACGATGGCGGTAATCGTTTACCGCCATCGTTTTTCGCTTTGCGCCAGGGTCGTAATGAGGGCCATAGTGTTTGAGCAATCTTATATAGTGTTTGAGCAGTATGTGTTCTTGTGAAGCAGTTACAGAATGGTGTAGCTTTGTTTCTGAAGTTACCTTTGGTTTGTGGTCTTACTCTTTTTAATGCACAGTTGTCAGTATTTCAGGCATTAGCTTCTCCTTCAAATTAGTGGTTTGGTGGTTAATTGCTATGTGTTTGACTATGAAACAGTAGTCTGGGTAACTGCAATCATTTACTAGTTAGTATACTGCTATTTTCTGCTTTTTTATTGAGTATGAAAGATTGTGCTATTTTTGTAGTGTTTGATGAGTGCAGTTTCTCATGGAAGAAGAGCATGATGCGAAATTTCAAATTGTACACTATTAGACACATGAAAGTTTACTTGCTATTATATGTGAAGAAGGGAGATGGATAACATGAGCATTCATGCACCGAAAGTAAAAGTATAATTTTCTTCCTGTAATATACACACAGAAGCACTCTGCTGCAGCGTCAATGTCCTATATCTCAACATACGGCATACATGCCATATAAGAAAACATTAATGAATTGTATGATTTGTGTTCAGAGATCATGTTATAGTCACAGTGTGTATGTGCAGAACAAAAAAGGAGTGAGCACATGGGTAAAAACATTTAACTTGCACCACTAATGTAATATGTATGCTTTTGTTTACCATAGAGACAATGGTGCCTTGTTAGGTTTTAAGAAAACATCTTCCTCTTTGGATCCTTAATATGTGCTACCACTCATATGGTTACTTTAGTCTTTGAATGTTAGGAGACTCTTTATCATGCACTGGGCTGGAATGGACAGCATAATACATCGTAATTCACATACAAAACAATCCACTCACACACATATGTAAGTGCTGTTTAAACTGCCATTGTGGTACACACCCATTCTTCTTTATTTATAGATACAGCAGCCACAACCTTTAATATCCCGAAAACATAGATATATATTTGTGCCCATCCTGCTCATGCACTGTACAAAGATGTATAAATAGATATAAATATTCACTGAACAAACTTTGTTAAAGGGACTTTATGGTTAGGTTCTACTAATAAAAAGCCATGAAATTCAATGAAGAACTTGGTTGAAGGGAAGCTATGTTTACAAGTAAAACCGAAAAACCCCAGAAATTCGCCAGTTATGGTAAGCTAAGCAACCATAACTCATGCCACCATGCACTGCTAAGACAAACACCCTGGTGCTGTTTCTTTCTTTTTTACTTTAATTTCCCTTTACGTGGCTCTAATTTGTATGCATTCTGGGTTTTTATATGCATTTTCTTTTACTAACATAAGTATGTTGTAAGTTTGAAATTGTTAGCTTTTTATTCCATGTTTAACAATACACTTTGATAAGGTAGCATTTATTATTTTACTATTGGAAATTACCAGATTAAAAATATTGTACTTTTTTGGTGCATGCTGCAGCCATTGCCTATGTGTATGTATAATTAGGTTCCTGTATTAACAGCAACACTCTAATATAATGTTTCATTTAGATTAGAATATTCTTTAATATATTAAGTATTTATAATAGATCTCCCCCGATCACCACTGACATATTGTTACCAACATTATAAACACTCCCCTTTGTATGGACTATTCATGAAAATGATTTTAATATGTGATGTTACCAGTGTGTATGGTGGTGGAGTTAGTTATGGTTGCTTAGATTACCATAACTGGCAAATTTAGAGGGCGTTTTCGGTTTTACTTGTTACTAAGGTACACTTTGGGTCCCTCGAGTTGGGTGAGGTTCGAAGCCTGAGCTCGGGCTAGGCCTTTGAAGCTAAATGTCCTATGTGTCTTGCTCGGTTTGAAGATTTAGCACACTTTCTATTTATTTCGTCCAGCCTATAGTATTCCAAGGAAAAAGTATTTATTACTGTTGTTCATAGGAAGGGGATTTTCCCAGTATTGGCCTGCATTGTATTACCTACTGGATGCATCCGTGCCAGCTATAGCCTGGAATTCATCTCTATTTGTACGAATAACTTGGCGAATACGCGAAAGGGGCTTAAGAATAGGCACTGGTGCAGAAAGTGATGATGGAATCGGTTGAGTCAATTTTAAATATTTTTATGACTGTAAAGGCAAGCATTGTAGCAATCCCGTGATCGTATATATGGTAAAATAGAACCATATATGTAATCTTGCAAATCAATTTAAGTGTGTATCTTTCAGAGTTGGGAAAAGAGCCATGTTACAATTGTAGCAAGTTTTACTGATCCTTTTACTCCTTTTAGTAGCATGAAATTGAGTTGTGGAATTAATATTCTAATAAACAAATTATGATTCTATGTTTGTATTTTAATTGATTGTGTCCAATGGTTGCAATGGTTGTGTATGTTGTATCTTTTATGGATTTCTTGTTAATCCAAAATAAAGAATTACTTAGTTACTTACTTGTTACCATAACGTCCCTTAGACAAAGTTTTTTTCATTGAATTTCATGGGTATTTTATGAGTGCAACTTCCCATAACGTCCCTTTAACAAAGATTTTCAGTGAATTTCATTGCTTTTTACCAGTGCACCCACATTTTCTACAACTTACTAATATCAGACTTATCCCAATATAGCAACATTTTTCTACAATTTATAAGTTGCACCTTAAAAAAAACTCTTCCCACCTTCTAACATCATTTTTAACACATCTATACACTTTTTTCAACTGTTTTTGTGTTCACAGACGTTTGCGAAAGGCTGACATCATTACAGACTTTTTGGACAGTGTCATGTGACCACGTAGTCAAACACACAGGATGACATGTTCGCGAACTGGTCCTCACTTTGGGAACCGGTCTGTGCTTCGCGAACAGTTCAGAACTTCATTTTCAGCTGTTCTAGGAAATTTCAAGCTCAAATGTACTCTTGCACAGCTCCTACAACTATTCTCACTCACTACCATTAACAATCTAGTACAAATCACATGCTTGGAAAAATATTAGGAAAACTGTTATTTATCTTACAAATGGCATCAGCTATTGCCATCCCTCCTCCCCAAGAGCCACCACCAGCACCAGCCGGAGAACCTACACAACATAAAAAGCGCAATACTTCAAAAGAAAATCAAGCAGACCAGGAAGATGAGGTAAAAGAAGTGCCTACCTCTAACAGCCAGAGAGAATCATGGGTGTGGCAGTTCTTTACCAGTGTTGGAAAAGTACTAAAGACTAAAGCTACTAAAGTGAAATGCACTGAGTGCAGCGTTGTACTCAGTCGCGGACAACCTGGGCAGTACTCCTACGGGACCACCTCCATGCAGTGCCACACCAAATCCAAACACTGCAATGCTCGCAGAAAGGCTGTTCCTTTCTTAGGAAGTAGTAGGCTGTCTTCCTCTACCTCATCTTACCCAACCAATGCTGTAACACACAGCCTACTTCTGTGGGGGCACACAATCCCACCAGCTACCTTGCAAGTAATAAAAGAGGCTGTTTATTCATATCTTTTGAAAACAACAGTAGTCTGTATATACTGCACCACACCAATATCCAGGGGGAACAATTTGGAAGTGCTTTTGAAGCAGTAATCAAAGAGCATGAAAAACACTGCCGTCTACCTTAAATTTAACACATGCACAACATCTTCCCCTGTCCGCCTGCCCCTCCATATGTTTTGTTGATGCCCTTTCACGCATTTCCCTCCCCACATTACTTTCTGGCCTCTGCTGCAAAAATAAAGTTGAAAAAAACATAAAAAGGTTTCCTTTAGGAACAATCTTTCACAGTTAACAAATAGAACACACAAAAAATAAGCTTATATACTCCATCTACTTTTCATTTTTCAGTAAAGTAGTTAGAATCAATAAGATTCTCCAACATTCCCACTAGCATTTTCTACTATGCTAATGGAAATAATGGACAATTGAACACTAGAGAAAAAGAAAAAAGCGCAGAAACAAATTTCTGTCTAAAATTCTTCTCTATAGTATACAATAAACACCACAATCCATTGGCGTTTATAACTATCCACAGCCTCTGTATTCCCCTGTCTAGCCCATGCCTTATTAGAAAACCCGAATTGCACATGCACACCATCATGATTAGTATTGTCTCTGAGTCGATGCAGCGATAGTCACAGCAATCTGTTCAGCAATCCTGTGCAGAACTTCGGGCTGTAGCCACTAACAGAATTTTAGCCACGAGCAGAATTTGTTTTCCCATGCAAACTGATTTTGAAAAACTTCACCACATAGCCAGTCCCTGGTGGCCAAGCCCACTTTAAACCCTTTGCCCGTCTCTTGTGATCATGGCTAGTAGCCACATTATCTGAGTCAAAGCCTTTGACCATGACTCAGACAATCGTGCCAATGCCCAGGCCCACAGGCCATGACTCAGACAATCTGGCCAAGGACACATTTGCAAAACCATGCTTTCAAGTCCTTGCCAATGCTCCTTGAACAATATCCCTGCAAATCCATTCATGTTTTATTTTTTGAAAAGTGTCGAAATGTACGTACATAGAATACTTATATGACATATCTCCCAGTTGACAAATTCCATTCAGACTTTGCCGAAAAAATCAAGGTTTAGTCTATAATCTTTCTAAAATCTTTTGTGCACTTTTGTCAAACGGCAACAAAGTTATAACCTATCTAAAAATTTTAGACCACCCTTTCATTTTGCCCTCTCTTCACAAAATCCTACCAAACTTTGCAAAAACATTCAAACCTGGGTTTTAAATCTTTTTGAAAACATTTGTGCAGATACATGAAACGGCACCACATTTATAAGCCTTTCAAATATTTTGGGAACCCCCCTCTTATTTTGTTCCTTATTGGCAAAATAGCACAAGACTTTGTAGAACCATTCAAGGTAGTGCCTAGAATAATATCACAGAATTTTATACAGTTTAATTGAGTGGCGCCAGAGTTATACGCCATTCAAAAACTGCTTTTCACCAACCCTGTAACGCAAAAATATGTATGGATGCCCCCAAACATCTAGATGCTCGCGAACATTACAGGGTTGTCCCTGAACCGTTCATGAACACCGGATATGAAAAACTGCCTATTTATTGCCTTTTTATGGCCATATCCCAGCCCCATCCTCATCACACCTCACCTTCCCAGAGATTGTTTCATTAGTTTGACAAGTGCAATGTTGTGGCTTTTAATATGTTTTTTACTGCGATGTTCGCGGACAAGGGGCGCTGTCCGCAAATCCAACATGATGGGCATTTCCAACAAATATGGCGCACCTCATACTTTTCACCATCCAATCAGCGGGCGTGTCCAATTTCTGCAGATATCACGCCGCCCTCTGGACCAATCAGAGACCCGTCAGTGGATCGAACAGGGAAGTGAGTCTGTTGACCGAAACCCAGATATCACTAATTGTTTTTAGCTACTTTTTTACTGGATGTATTTACACCAAATTTACAAAAGCACACTTTTGGGACGAAGCAGCCGCTCCTGACACACATTTGTTGAACATCCGTCTAGAGGTTGGGGCTGTAGGCGTGAGCACATTTTTTTCCCCCATTGCATCTATGGGAATGTTTTGTGCGGATTCCTCTAGAGGGGGTTCGGGGAGGGGGATCGGGGGGCGGAGTTATAAAATGCCCAAAAAGTGCTTTTTCTATGGGTTGAGCAACTTGACCATATCTACAGGGCCGCTACCGCAGGCCCTGTAATACTTAAAGCAATGTGTGTACAAATGCTATGGGCAACTACTAAATTGTGTTAATTTTTATTTATAGACAAACATGAGGGTTTCCTGGCCTATAGACAACACCCTAAATCTTTGATCTTCCCTCTGGGTAGTGTGTTCTCCTTGTAAATAAATCATGTTCTTTAGTGAACTGCACCACTTTAGCTCCCTTGACATGAAATGCTTCACAACAAGCGACAAGGCTGGAAAGGGTATGGTGGTGTGAAATGCAAATCAATTTTCGGCAGCATGATAATACCAGGCGCATGGAAACAAACATATAAACTGCTCTAAGGTTGATACACATGCTCCCTCTATTTTTTCTGTTTATGATGTTAGGTAGGACGCCGCCATTAAAAAGGTATACTGCCAGCCACCAGTGAGTGTGTGTGTGCATAAGGTTTACGTGACAGAAAAAGAGACTGAGACATGCTAAAAAGCCTTTCTGTGTGAACAAATAGTGTAGCCATATAGTAGAGTGGGTAATGAATTATTATTTTTTAAATGATTAAATTGGATATCCTTCCCTTCACCTTATTCCCCTTCCATGCTCTGAGGCCAATTTTATTATCATTTAACTGCTTATAGGTACACTTAAATAAGTGGAAACAACATTTTGTTGTTTTTTTGTAAAGTGTTAAGTTCCATCACTGCATAGCCTATAATTTTTATTTTAGGTTTGTCTGAAATTATTGAGATGGTAGGTTCACACAGTATGGCACTTGTTAGTTGTCACCATTAGGTGGCACTTTCAATCAAGTTATAGGTTAAGACTACTGGAGTTACGTAAAGGTTGGGTAAACATGGGATTGGCTGTGAGGGGCACACAGGTTATGGGTGGTAACTCGATATTTACTCAAGAATTGACAATGTTTTGACTTTCTATTTACTTATGCCATTCCCAGTCTCTGATGGTTTATTGATACTCATTTGCGAGACAGTTGCATCATATGATTGCGTATTTACCACATTTTCCAGCTGCCATTTTGTGGGCAGGTCCATTATGGCAGTTTCCGGCAAATGTCTATTCCTTGATTCCTAGCAACTTATGGTAGCCCCAATGGTTGTGTTGTATGTGAAGTGCCAGTGGTATTTGTATGTTGTCGCCTGAGATTTAATGCCATAATTATTCATGGAAAAGTGTTCCTGTTGTAATTTGTGCTCTTGTACCTATTCCTTTGCACTTTAGTCCCATTAAAGAAACCTACTAACAAAGGCAATACGTTTGGCTTCTCTATAGTATTAGATAGCGATTTGTGAGAAAGTGACATCATATTATTAGGCATTTGCATATTTTTCCAGTTGTTGCCATGTTGTGGCCAGGTCTGTAATGTCAGTGCTTGGAAAATGTCTATTCTTGGATTTCCGGCACATTCTGTCACATTGTAACATCAATGTTTGTGTTGTTTAGGACCTGCCATAGTTATTTTTAAGTAGTGTTCTGAAATTGAATGCCTTTATTATGCATGTGAATGAAGTGAGTGGTCAGAAATGAAAGGCACACACAAAGGTGTACTATTTTCATTATCAGACATCTTTATTAAAACAAAAGGGTTGGATGAAGGCCTCTCTGTCCCTATTCTGAAGAGAGTTTCCCTACCTATGAAACTAAAAATAAAGACCAGTCTGTGTCCAGTCATACAACCTATAAACTGTCCTTGCGTCTGAAACAAACTAATGTGACCCTCACACTAAAAACAAACAACTAAGTGGGCAAGGAAATGTATCTGAGTTATGCTTGGCAAAACGTGTCCACAATGCGGCCTTCACCGCGTTCACAAGTCCTGACCAAGTGCTTAACGTCCTGTTCTGCATGGCTCACCTCCGCAGTGCACTTTTCAGCTTTAAATGTCCCGCACACTGAAGGTACAGCAACACAACTAGTCTGCATGTGAGTCTTTGAGTTCCTGTTCCTTTGAACAAACTTCTTACTCCTCTTCTTCATCCTAGTACCTGAGTGGTTATGGAAGTTGGAGTCCATGGATGGCATTGTATCCTCAACATTAGTGTGGTTTTCCATCAGTAGTTTACAAAAGGGCACATCAGAAAAAGGTGTTCTGTATGTGCTGTAGGTGTTTAGTTTAAAGATGGGGCTGAGCAGACTGACAATAGGCCATGAAAAACTCAGGGGTTAGAGTGTCTTCCTCATGGGAAAGGGAGGAATACCCCAACTTCTCCAATGGAGTCAAATCATCTCCCCAGCAGTTATCTCCTCCCATGTCTTCCTCCCTCATATAACTGGCCCAGGGTCAGGATCAGGTAATGACTGCTGTTGACTGGCCACATGGGAGGAGTCCACTACTGGGGAATCTGTGATGACTCCACTGGATTCATGACAGGTATGTGTGAGACAGTGACATCATATGAATGGATTGCTGCAGACCTTTCTGGATGTTGTCATGTTGCAGCTAGTCTTCTGAGAGTTAATGCCTCAATTGTTCCTGTGAATGAGTTCCTGATGTAATTGCAATAATCCAGATTTGTGCTCTTCCATTTGTCCTTTACACTAACGTCATTTCAGAGAAAAGTCATAGGCAATAGTGTTGGCTTTTCTATATTATAGGATTGGCTTTTGTATAGTATAGTATAGGATAGGCATGTTTGATGCACTGACATCATATGATTGGGCACTTGCACCATTCTGCAGCCATTGCCATGTTATGGATGGTCCATTATATCAGGAGTGGGACATTTCTAATACTGGTAAAAAGAGGTAATAACAATTCATATTGTTTTTTAAAAACAAATCTTTAGAAAGATAATTGGGAAATGCAATGAAATGAGGTGAAAAAACACATGAAAACGAAAGAATACTACCTGAAAGGAAATTGTCTACTCGTAAAAATGTTCATGTTATTGCGACATGTTCTGAATAAACGGTAAAGAACCTCTTACTGTGATAACTAGTGAAAACAAATATCTGACAATTAAGAAGTAGTCAAACAATGCATTCAAACTACCGATACAAGTGGAACCACAACACAAGTAACACAAAAACAGAATAGAACAAACTGTTGATTTAGGAGGTTAATACAAAAAAAGAAAAATGTGAATATTGCAAAAATAGTTACATACCCATTTAATTAGTGTAAATACAAAACAGATGTATCTGTACATTTGTGTACAGAAGAAAAAAAAACTAGAAACACTAATTAATAAAGGTTCTTATAGCAAAAGAACATTGTTCATTTTAGTTTTAATCAAATACAAATGTTCAGTATATAAAACAAAAGTCTTCTATATAGGTACATCTTGTAGAATAATCAGTACAAAAAGTCTGTTTATTGTTTGAAGGTGAATACTTACATACATAACACAAAGAGGCGTTTCTTAGTGAATACAATTACCATTAACAATCAAATGGGACTTTTGCTTTAAGTGGAGCAGAGTGAGGGTATGACGTTGTAGATAATGTGATTAGTGAATGTGAATAAGTGAAACATTCCTCAAGAAGTCAAGGGAACAATTTAGGACATATTTCTGATTTCTGCTGCAGTAATAGAACCTTTTGTTCTATGGAAATGTTCCTCACTGTGCAATACCTAGAAATATTTGTGCAAAGCAGTGAACCCATTTCTAGCCTGTTTACATAGCAATGAAAATGTTGACTGACAAATGAAAATGTACTTTTTACAAACTGGATAAACTGGCCTGCCACTTGCTCCAAAGGCAATACAGACTTTCTGTCCTGTCCAAGAAGAGAGTCCACATCCAAGCCGCTTCTCTGCGGCCTCTCTCAACACGGCCAAACTCTTTAAAATCTGCAAGGAGCTGGCCAATCCTTCTGCAGTCTCCATCTCTCATGTTCCCTCCCAGGCCCTCTCTATGGCTCTGGCTTCTCGCTTCAATATTACACTGTTCATCCTTTATACTCTCGAGAAGTAATGGGTGATATCTTGAATTATGTCAAATGAAACAAACGCTGCACAAATCAGTGAATGCAAAAAGAGCCTAAATGCTGGAAGTTTCCTAATACTTTTTCCCACTGGAAAAGGTGGATGATTGGTGATTATAAAATTCCCATTCCATCTTCAGAAATACCATTGGGCACACATGTATTCTGTGGACCCTAGATTCGGGACACACATTGAATATATGTTTCACTTACTCTATGAAAGTGAAATATCTACTATGCTACTCAGTAGTCAATGTTCTTTCAATAGGAACACGATTTTAAAATGTAACTGCTAGTGATATGGTGCAAAAAGTGAAAAAGACGGATGAGGTTTTAGAAGCAAAGATTGCAAATTTCCTAGTCACTATGCATGGAATTAAATAATAATGATAAAGATCACATTCAGAGATCCGATGCATACTGCAAACCTTGGGTTCTCCTACTTGGTCTCTGACTTCATGTTGTGTAGACTATGGCTGCGTAATCTTGCAGATATCCTTGAATGTAATTACATCAAAGAGAGTATACTGCAAATGACACACACAGAATTGCTTGCTATGGACTGTAAGAGGATTCAATTCAACACTACAGCTAAGTCAATGCCTAGTCTGGGATACTGAATGGAAACCCTTATTGATATATCTTTATGTCCAGTTCATGCGTTCTGGATGACTACCCCTATATAACACCCCTCTCTTGGAATCCCCCTGACCCCACTGAGCCAAGAAGTAGTTCTGTTTTGCAAGTTAAAAGGTTTATTTGAGAATTTAAACAATATATATATATATATATATATATATATATATATATATATATATATATATATATATATCACACTTTATAATAACTTAATAATTGAATATCACACTTAATCTGATGTGATAAAGATTAACAACAGAGAATCTGGCACTAGCACACTTCTTTATAATCACTAAGGAGTTGACATGAAATGGATAAGGTAGCACACTGGTAAATAGGGACAGAAGAATAACGTGGTAGAGAATGCTTTATAGGGTTCAAGGAAATGCAAGGTTGAATGAATGAAATGCAGTACAGAAGATAAACTGATATGGTTTCACAAAAGACAAGCTAATCACTTTCCCTTTGTGGCAATTCACCCCCCCTATACAATGTAAGGAGATGGAAGGAAGAGCACACAGTTCAGGTATACAATCACAATGTAATACAGAGTTCCAGTTTCCCACCAAGCTTAGAGGAGAATAGATATGAGTTTTACACAGGCTCAAAATGCTTTTAATATGGTGACAATGCAGTGAGAAATATGCTGAAAATGCTTTTAATTCCCTTCAGGAGGTTCAGGTTGAGGATTAGTTGGTTTAAATTAGTTCAGGCTTACTTTAGCAATGTTCTAGGAATGATTGGCAGGTTAAACGAATTTTTGGCAAAAGAAAGCAAGGAAGCTGCTGTTTTCACACGTGGAGAAATTTGCAAATCGCGGCAAATTCGCGAGTGCGTTATTCGCGATTGCGGCAAAAGTATAGGGAGTAGGAATGTGGTTCTAAGTTCGTTGAGAAGCCAAGATTCCCAGCTATCAGAGGAAAGTTACTGCAAGTCTCTAAGACAAACGGTCACGGAGATATGAGCGATATGGTAAAGGTCGTTTTTCAGATTTGAAATTTTAAAAGTTCAAAGTGACAAGTTACAGCTTGCAACTAGAAAATGACAGGTGACAGCTTTGCAAATGACAGGTGACAGTTAGGAGACAGTTCTGGTTAGATTAAAAAAGATTGAATTATATTATTTTAACTAAGAGATTGGTTCTGCACAGTTCTGCTAGGTACTCACAATATATTTTTGAAATAAATGGGCCTCGCCACGGATCTGGTCAACAGGTTTTCTTCACTCGCCACGGATGGTTTCTGCGTACAGCGTCTGGGTCAGCTCTCTAGTTCTGCGAACAGCGGTCTGGGTCAGCTCTGCTCTGCCTCTGGTTCTGGATACTGCTCTGCTTTCTCTGGGTACAGCACTGCTTCTGGATCTTTCTGCACAGCTTTCTCTGGACCCAGCGCTGATCTGCACAGCTCCTGGATGCTGCTATCGCTGTTAGGTTTGCTGGATGCTGAGGCCCACTGAGAAGAGTTCTCAGTTTATGGGTTTAGGCCCTTGCTTTGAGTTCTGAATCAAGTTCTTTGGTGTTTTAAAGTCTAAGTGTTGAATTTAGTATCTTCTGGATGTTGTGTGGTCCGGCAGAGCGCGTTGCAGCAAATGGAATTGAATGTCCCTATCTGTCCTGACTGTCTGCTTTTATGTGTTTTGAAAGTGGGTGGAGAGGCTAGCTTTCTAGGCCCAACCCCTTCAGAGTTCTGATAGGTTGGAGAATTCTTTGCGTTCTCACTGGAGAGCAGGATTGTGTGTCAGAATGATGTCATTTAATGGCTTTCAGAAAGGACACTCCCCTGTCAAATTGCACACAATCTATATTTGATCAAAAAGACATATTTGCACAGGTACACATTTGTTTAAAATTACATGCATCCATCACATATCACAGGAGGTATACCCTGTCCAGATCTGCTCTTCCTGAGAGCTTGCATTGAGAAATGGCAACATTTTGCACTTTTTAACTGGTTTTGCAATATCGGACATTAACCCAAATTTACACACATGTGCGCAAGTAGTATGGACATTAATTGATGAAGTGTCAGATTTTTAACATGCATACAGTTTAAGTAATACCCTCTTAACTGCTAGCTTGCCCCCAGATCACACCACCGGTTGTAAAAACCTCTTAAAATGTGGACAGAAAAATCACAAGAATTATGGTATCATTTAAATAATTTTCACAAGTCCGCTCTATGAATGATCCATCTTTTTAGAGTTATGTTCTGGCCCCAAAGCGGTGTGGTTTCCCCCCAGCACAAGGTTGAATTTCTGGTTTTTCCAGTTCTGCCAAGCCAGCTTGCTCTCACAGGCAGTGCTCCTCCCCTTTCCTTCCAGGAGGAAGCCACATTTATGACTCCCACCAATAAAACATTTGCCTGAGTCAGGACAGGGCTTTGTTCAATTTCCTGCAGAGCCCAGGTAATTCAATCAGAGAAGTGTCATATCCCTTTTGGTGGGAACAGCAAAAGGCAGCTAGGCCTGGGAACACAGCTGTTGTGCAAGTCTCATCTCCTGTCGGGGGTAGCTGGTGGGCAGAATTCAGTTCCTTAAGCCAGGCCCCAGCTAATGTCACTTTTAGTTACCCAGTTTTCTGCATTCAAATAAAACTAACAATTTTTACATATGCAGCTAGAATGCTGATTCTAAGTTTAAAACTATGACATTTAAACAATTGCAACCTATGTGACACTCAAAGTAGGTCACTCATTTCTTTTAACATTTAGATTTTTAGTGTCTTTCAGTCCAAATTTACTTAAACTGCTGAAATCCACAGCTCCGCCAGTCTTGTTATAAACCTTCAAGTCACTTCAGAATATAACTTTACATTATATCCACCTCTCAGTAAGTCTTTCTTTGGCCTGCTTTGGGTTCATTTATTCCGTTCTACACAAAAAAAAAAGTCTGGTGTTATTTTAAAACGCCGGCTTTCTGATAGTGGTGAGTACTGGTAATGCACCCATTTTTGGGATTTAAGAAAATGAATTCCGCACAATTCTAGGTTGCTTTTGGCAATCAGCATTGCCATTCCCAATGGTTTCAGGCTACTGTGTGGGTAGTCCAATGGTGGTTTTAGGCAGTGCCCTTCTGTGCCCATAACATCGGCAAAATGGGTGGCAGCCTATTCTTCATGCACTTCCCTGGGCATTTTCTGGGAATCTCTGGCCATCATGATGTTTTCAATGCCAGTACTGCACAGTTTTTGAGGTAGGGCTCGGATGCATGGGTAAAAACATCCCACAAGCCCCCCTCTTGCGATGGCCATTCTGTTTCACTGATGGAACTCGCAAGACCTGGGATGTTTCCTCATCTTCTTCCAATAGATGGCACAGTTCAGCATCTTTTCCTCCATCCGGTACTGATCGGTCGGTTCTCCTCGCCGGTCCTGATGGGAATCTTGGGCGGTACCCCGGGCCCCTCGGATCGTCCTCCCAGTCTCCGGATCATCCTCCTTTGCCAGTGTACAGGTTTTCTTTCTCCTAGGACGACAAAGGAAGAGCGGCAATACCTATTCATAGACATTTTTCCCCCACCATTGATATAGTGGGGTGGCATATATATTTTAGAACTCAACCGATATAAACATGCACATTTTTTTTTCAAATTAAGAGACAGGAACACATAAACTTGAGAAACACAGAACTTGATAGGCTATATGTAGGATCTTTTAGGGTTGGAATTGAATTAATCTGAGACAGTACCCTCTAGGATTCCAGAGGATTCCTCCAGTTGTTGCAGAGTGTGCCTGGGATGGCAACACTTCAACTGGTTTATATGGACCCACTTGTCTTCCCCCTCTGCCAAACCGCCTTTGGGGATGCGGATCTTGTAGGCCACAGGGGAGATTTTGTCTATAATCTCAAAGGGTCCCTTCCATCTAGGCAAACATTTTCGCTGTTTGGCCTGGTTCCTTTGGAAATTGTATAAATAGACCCGGTCCCCCACCTGATATTCCTTCCTGGAAGTTTTCAGGTCATAGTGGGTCTTCATACTCTCAGCTGATCTTTCTAGATTCTGCTGAGCATAGGCAAAAGCATGTTGAAGGTGTTTCCTTAAATTCTCCACATACTCATGAGTTGTGGAGGCATTTATCAGTGTCTGCTCTTGGGTCCTGTAGAGCAAATGCTGAGGAAGCACCATCTTGCGCCCAGTCATCAACTCAAATGGTGACATTTTGGTTGCAGATGAAGGGGTAGATCTGATGGCCATTAGGACCAGAGGTAATCGGATATCCCAACTTGGCCCAGAATCTGCCACAAACTTCTTTAATATGCTCACAATGGTTCGGTTATATCTCTCTACTGCCCCAGAAGAAGCTGGCCGGTAAGCAATATGCAACTTCCTTTTGACCCCCAGTATCTCCCACATCTTTGTCATCACTTCACTGGTGAAGTGGCTACCTCTGTCTGACTCAATCCTTTGAGGTAGGCCGAAACGGGAAAAGATGTGGTTAATCATCAGGGCAGCTGCAGTTTCTGCCTTGCAATTTGGGGCTGGGAGACATTCCACCCACTTGGTAAACAAGCATGTAATGGTCAACATGCACTTGTTTCCTCTAGAAGAGCGAATCACAGGGCCTACAAAGTCGATTTGCAAATCTGACCATGGCAGTGTCATCCCCCGCTTTTGGAGAGGCGCCCGGTGTGTGAGGGATGATGGCTGAAATTGGGCACACACAAGACACCCCTTCAAGTATTGGTCGAGGTCCTGCCCCATGTGTGGCCAGTATGTAACCTCTCTTAAGATTTCCAGTGTTGTGTGAAACCCCCTATGACCGGCGGTGGCTGCATCATGGGCGTGACTTAACATCAGGCTTCGGAATGAGGTAGGAACCACCCACTGATCGTGGCCAGCTTTGGATTTCCTTACCAGCAAACCGTCTTGGATCCGGAACATTTTTGGACATTTCATCAACACTCTTAGGTCCTCTTTCCCAATGTAATCGGTATCCTTCAGGGGAAAGTTCTCAGGGTCCTCAAGGTGCTGGTAAAATTTACCAATTATTGGATCCCCCTTCTGAGCGGTAATCAAATCAGCATCAGGGGTCTCCTTACTCCATTGTGCAATTGAAAGGTCGTTGTGAGCATTTGTCTGGGACCTAGTGATAGCAGTGACCTGGATTTCCCCCAACAGGGACTCAATCTCAATTAGATCCCCTTGGATGGCCCCGGTTTTGGCCAGCTGATCAGCTAAGTCATTTCCAGTTTTGTCTGGTCCCTCTACTTTGGAATGACCCTTGATCTTCTTCCAATAGATGGTCATTCCTTTCGAGGTGACCAGATCATCAATGTTTTGGATCAACTTCCCATGTTTCAAGGGTTTGTTGTTAGCACATAACATGCCTCTGGTTTTCCAATTAACCAGGTGCTCCACGAACCCGTTCCGTACATAATCCGAATCTGTGATTATGACCAGTTCGTGGAGTTGATGCTGGACAGCAGTGAGGATGGCCTGATGCACAGCCATCAATTCTGCCACCTGACTACTTCGGGGACCAATTTTGTATCCAGCGGAGGGTTCTGGGGACTCATTCACCCATGCATTCCCTACGCCGGCCACCAGTTCTTTCTCCCCGTTGTTGTCAACATGGTAAGAGCATCCATCCACATAGACAATGGGCATTCCCTCACACTTGTCTTCTTCAAAGACTTTGTGTGGGGAATTAAGGTATGCCTCCGTGTTGTCCTTGATTTTTAGACTTTCGTCCTCGAGACAGTTTTCTCTGGCACAATCATGCAAGTCAGCCAGACCTTGCGCGAGGGGACTCTTCTTGTTTTGGCCATATCTGACCTCCACAGGAAAGCCTTGCATTGACAGAATCCAGGAAGTAATTCGGGAATAACTCACATTTCCGGCCCGGATTCTGTCACTTTGGAGATATTGCAGAGGCTGGTGTGGAGTCTCCACTATGATGTGTTCCCCCTGGATAAACGGGCGGTAATTCCTCAATGCCCACACCGTTGCCAGGAGTGCCTTCTCACAATAGTTGAATTTTTCCTCCACAGAGGATAAAGTTTTGCTCGCATAGGAGATTACTTTATTGACCTTGTCATGCTTTTGGTATAATACTGCCGTCAAGCACGTATTAGAGAACCCTGTCTCCAGGAAGAACTCCTTGTTTCTGACAGGGTAAGCTAGGCAGGGCGCTTGTGAGAGGCTTCTTTTGAGTTTTCTTACTGCCTCGGCTTGTTCTGGACCCCATTCCCACTTGACCCCCCCCTTCAGGAGATGAATCAGGGGTCTGGTGATCTCTGCGTAGCCCTCAATGAACTTTCTGCTGTAATTAGTCAGTCCAAGGAGGCTCCTTAGTTCCCGCAGAGTTGTGGGGTCTTTCAGTTTCTGAAGTGCTTCCACTTTCTTTTCCTGGGGACAGAGACCCTGAGGAGTAATCTCATGCCCCAAGAAATTAACACGGGTTCTACACCACTGTGCTTTCTGAAAGGAAAGTTTTGCTCCGGCGGCCCTCAACTGCGTCAGAACATAACGGATCTCCGCTATGTGTTCCTCCACAGATGAACTTTTGATGAGGACATCATCTACATAAGCCAGGTTACCCCTCGCACCCAGGTCGGGCATTGCCTTATGTAGGAAAATATTGAACTCATTACCGGAGTTAAGGTATCCGAAGGGAGTCCGGGTCCATGTGTACTGCTGGCCCCCAAAGGTAAAAGCCAGTTTGTATTGGTCCTCCCTGCTGACAGGCACGGTCCAGTATCCATTGGTCAGGTCTATTGCAGTGAATACCTGTGACCCCTGAATCTGGGCCAGCCCTTGGTCAATGTAGGGAAGAGGCCATCAGGAAGTATGGACCCGTTTGTTGAGCTCCCTGAGGTCGGCGCAGAGTCTCCAGTGGCCGTTTGGCTTCAATATTCCCAGCACCGGATTATTGAAGGTGCTGTGGACTGGACGGATTATTCCCCGGGACTCAAGGTTCTTAATTATTTCAGTAAGGGAGTCCATTGATGCGAGAGGCAAGCGATATTGCTTCACAAACACAGGAGTCATGCCAGGGTCCGTGGGGATTGTTGTTGTGTGGATGTCAGTGCGACCACAGTCATATGAGTCTACCGCAAAGAGATCTTGGAAATCCAAGAAAACTTGTTTCAACTTTTGCTTTTGTTCCAGAGTCACACAGGCATCAGCTAGGTTGACTCTCTCTTCCACCATCTGCCTGAAGCCTGGAAAGACTTCTGGTTTGGCTATCTCCTCAGCCTCCTCCAGCTGGGTGGAGAGGTCCCTGGTCAGAGTGCTGATTTGGACCGGAGGCTTCAGGTGGGAAAGGCAGCCCTTATGCACCTGGAAAATCACCTCATCCCTCCTGAAGTCACAACTCACATTTTCCTTACCATAGGGGCAGGAAGTGTACACCAGGAAGTTCCCCCCATGCCGGGTACAAATCCTGTCTGGTGTTGTATTGTCCTCACTGTCACTGTCAACGCAGTCCTTGGGGATTGGCCCTAACAGTTCATTACCTAAATCAATGGAAAAATGTCGGTCATCAACCGCCATTCCAATAATGGTGCCTGCGGCTAGAGTAATACTCTTTAAGTCGCTGTTATCCACCTCTATTAGAATGATGTCATGTTCTATGTTGACTAATGGTGTTGGGTTTACCCCTAACCCTTGCTGTTGGAGAGAAGCATTTAGATGTATGTAAGCATCAGGGTTTTGCAAATATTGTCCTCTTTTAGCTTTCACTTCCAGGGAGAATTGTCTGGTCCTTTCTGGGATGGTGACTTCCTCTTTGATCTGAATTTCAACTGCATAAGGTAGCAATTGAGCTGACCTAAATGCTTTTTCTGGATCATCAAAGCCCATGGGATTATCCGCTAATCGGGACCAAGCTTTGAAGTTTATTAGGTCCAAACTAATGGCTAAGCGATTGAGAATGTCACTGCCAAAGTAAAAGGCGGCAGGGACGTCTCGCACGACCCAACAATTGTGGACTATGCTCTTGTTGCCAATGGAGATTTTGCGCATACACCTGCTTGGCAGGAGATGTTTGGAATTAGGTGCTTCCAGGTCCATTTCCCATTTGTCTATCAGTTTGAAGGTGGGAATGGCTGGATCTTTTGGGAGTTGGCGAAACATGGCTTTGCTGATGAAGCTCTTACCATTGTTCACGCACACTCCAGCGAGAACATAGTCCTTCCCATCATTTAAATGAACAGGGATGAACAACTGCTCTCCACTTTGCTGAATATCAGCCAGGCTCTGAGCTGATTTCACATCTTTCTGGACTATAGGAGTGGGAGTTTCTGATTGTGGATTAGTAAAGAATTTCAGGGTGTTTCCTTCCAGTGTGGAATAACACCTTAAACTGGAAGGAAGGTTGATTTTCAGAAATAGAGAGGACCCCCCATCACCAGTCTGTTGTCCTACTGCTATTACTGTCACGTCTGGAATTTGGTTGTTCTGGAAGTGAAATTCTACTTGGTCAGATTTTTGTTCAACCATGTGGCAGGTGCCGTTTAAACTTACATGGTTGACACTCAGTTTTAATTTTATTGGTCGGCTAGTCTGGGTCCAGAGGACCTTGTTTACGCAATCTATTAAGGGTGACAACCTCCTCAGGAGGTCATTCCCCAGTAAACAAGGGGTGCCCTCTGGAGTCACTACTATGACCGGGTGTTTCACCTTGTGTCGCCCGATCTTAATGTCCAAGTCTGCAGTCCCCTCAACGGGAATTTCCTTCCCGTCAAAGTTCTGCAGTTGTCCAGGAAGAGAGGTGAGAGGAATTTGGTATTTCTCTCCCCTTCCTGCATTCAGTTCATCAAAGGCCCTTCTGGACAGAAGGGTAGCTTGAGATCCCGTGTCCACCAGCGCTGAAATCGTACCCTGCCCCTGTACTTGTACCGGGGCATAATATCTTCCCTCCTTCTCCTCAAGGGGGCACAGATAATGCACATTTTTGGACAACTGGTGGGCTAACTTTCTGGTTTTGGACATTACAAGAGAAGAAATTTGGGTAGAATTCTGTGGAGAGCCTTGGGAATCTGAAAGAAAAAGTTGGCAACTGGAGATCAGAGCCATTGTGGGTTCCCCTGGTTCCGGTTCTGGGCGCCCCCCCCCTTTTTGGAGGCAGTCATCAGGATGGGTTTGAACCAGGGGATTTTGGTATTGTGGGTTCTGGGATGAGATGATGGGCGGCGGTAGCTTAGTCTCCATATCTCCCCAGTCTGAATTGGCATCCCTTGGGACCCATTTTTCTTTGGGAGGAGTTCCCCCATCTCTGAAGGAGAAGGTCCTTTCCCCAGGATCCTCTGAGGATCCCTCTCCCGCAAATTGGAAGACCTGTACCTCCTACACAAAGTGGGTCTGTTTGGGTCCTTTGTTTCTCCTACCCCCCCTCTGCTCCTTGGGAGACGGGCTTTCAGGGGCAGGAGATTTTGTTTCCGGTTCCTGGTTTTCCAGGGGCTGTTTACAAGTTGGGAAGAAAGCTTCCTCCAAGGATTTACACCCCCCTTCCCCTTGTGCCTCCTCCCTGGGAACCGGTGAGTTATCGGGGTGCTGCCCCCATCATTGTTCTGGAGCACCAGGTCCAGAGTTGGGTGCGTTCTGCGCCGGCATGCCGATCTGAGGGCTCTGCTGAGCCCTCAGTATGTGACCCAGATCCCGTGCCATGTTTTGAACCTGGCGCTCTAACTGGGAAACCCGCTCAGGCTGATACGGGGCCCTGTTTTCTCCCCTGGGCTAATCCCGGGAAGGGTAGCTATCCCTTCTTTGGTAGTACCCCTGGTTGGGAAGATTTGGATACCCCTCCACCCTTGGCCTCCCCTCTCCCGGATTCGGTTGTCTTGGCTCAGGGAATTGGGGAAAGAAGGGTGGAGGATTTTGGGGCTGGAAGTTGGGTGGATACCTGGGGAAGAGGTTCTGCCCAGGGTTTGGTGAGTTTCTGCCCTCCTGTGAGAAGTTGGGAGGGAAGTTCTCTGGGTTAGGTGCTTGGCTGGATCCCTCCTTGGGCTGGAGGAGTCCACACATAACCCAGGATGGGTCTGTTTCCCTTGTAACGGGGGCTTACATAATCAGGAGAGCGAGGGACCCCATTTGTGGGGCTGCCTCCCTGGCTCCCTGTCTGTGACTGGCCCGAGGACCTTCTGGGCCTAGCATTATTAGGTGCAGGTAGTTTTTTGGCCCCCCCATCTCCAAATCTAAAACGGGGGTGACCTTTACCTCTGCCACCTTGGCAGCAGCAGGGGTGTTGTTGGCTTTGGGGTTTTTGGGCGCATTATTTTTATTTTCTATTGGCTTCTGCACCTCATGGATCCGGGTCGCCTGTTCAATGACCCAGTCTAAAGATCTTTTCTCGTGAAAATCCCTCACGAGCTGGGTCATTATGTATTTGGGCAAGGCATGGAAAAACGTATTAATAAATTCTCTGATATCCGTGCGCACCCTTCTTGTGGTCTGTGCAAAAGCACGCTTTAACTCCTGCACAAATTCTTGGGGGGCCTGATCCTCCCCACATTGTAAATTGTAGGCTGCCTTGCGAGCCTCTTGAGGATTTCTATGAGTAGAAAAATGTTTTAAGATGGCCGCCTTATAGGTGGACCATCTTAAATGATTTTGGTCCTCCAGCCCCGCAAAGAAACTGGAGTATTCCGGGGAGAAGGTCCACTTTACATATTGAATACAGCTTTGGCTGTCCTTCAAATGGAAAGTCTCCATCATTTGCTCAAACAACTCTAAGTGCTCCCAAACAGAATACTTGGCGTTCTTATTATAAGGCGTGATGACGCTCCTGATTGCCTTAATCTGCTTTAAGGGGTCCTTAAGCAAGGCCCTTATTGTCATATTGGCCCTTTTGGTCCGGGTAACCCTGGTCCATTCATTTTCTGACTCAGAGGCACTGATCCCAGAGGTTCCCGTCTGTTCTTCCAGGTTTTCCCGGATTCTGCGAGCCTGGGAATGGCTGGCAGAATGTGGGGACCTGGTCTCCTGTGTCCTGTACCGCTCAGAGGAGTCTTCAGATCCCTCCTTGCTGCCAGGATTTGATGGGTACCCCCCCACTGACCTAACTGGGCAGAGGTTTTCAGGATGCCCTTAATGGGCCTACTCTCCTGGGGTTCCCCATCAAATTGCACTGTGCTTGGGTGCCCATACCCGGATGCCCGCCCCTCCATTCCTGGGTGGTACTGGCCTATGAGCCCCATGCTTCTGGCTGGATAGTAATCTGCCATCCCTGTGGCCCTGTGTATTGTGCGCCAGGGGACATGGGGGTGGCAGAGTCCAGGGACTGAGAGAGATAAAGGCCTCTGGTACTAGGGCTTCTGGGGTTATGCTCAGGAGTTTCTCTTTCCCAGCAAACCTCATCTCTATCCGCCCCTGCTCCCTGTTGCAATGCAAGAGCCTGCGCCTTCAGTTCCTCAGTTAAGGCCTTACTAGACTCTATCAGTCTCTCCTGCATCGCTACCTGTTGTTGGAGTCTATCATTGTGCTGGCAGAGAGCCTCATTCTCTCTCTGTGCCTCCTGATTGGTCCTGGAGCACTGGGCCAGTCTTTGCTGCAGGAGGGTTACCTCCTGAGCTGTGTCCCTATTGGCCTGCTCCTTTCTTGCCAGAGCATCCTCCACCCTCCTGGTGTGTTCTAACAAGCTCTGGTGTTCTTTTTGGAGGTCACCCAGCCCCTGGAGGGCCAAGTGATTTTCTTCTGTTTTTCTTTTTAAATGGCAGACTTCCTATCCTAAGGCGTCTCTTTCCTGACTAAGAGCCTGCATTTGTGCCACCAGGTCGTCCCTCTGCCTTTGAAAGGCACCAGCTTTCTGGCGTTCTTCATCAAACTCTGCCTGGGTATCCAGGTCTTTCAAAATCAGCTTGTTGCTCTCTGCCTTCACTCTATCTAGATGACTTTGCAGGGTGGCTACCTGCTCCGTGCATGCCCTGTTAAAGTCTAATTGTTGCTCCAGCTTTTTCTGGCTCTGCAGTAAGGAGCCCAAACTGTCTTGGTGCTCCTTCTGCAGGGCCAGAAATCTAGTATCCTGGTCAGCCTTTTCCTGTTGCAGTATATCCATGTCCTCTTTTATTTTAATGATATACTGCCTACTATCATTTTCTGACTCCTGGCTCCTCTGCAGCCTCTGCTCAGAAGAGTCCAGATCGGATTGGGCCTTCTGTAATGCCAGCAGTTGCCTACTCGCCAGATCTTGGCCTTCAGCACATTTGTCCTGCATGGCTCCCATATGTAAATATAAATATTCCGCTACCCTGGCAATCTTGTTGTGCTCATCCTTGGCCTTAGAGGACATATATAGTTCACTCAGGGCCACATGTAAGGGACCCTGGTCTCTCCATATATCTGACCCTTTTTCCGTGATCTGGGGTGCGATTGCTTGCAACCAGACCGCCTGGTCCTGATGAGTCCACTCACCTCTCACAAATAGCTTATGTAAGAAGTGTTCTCTGGCTATTTTCATATCTACCAAGGTCGTCATTCTGGAATTTGAGTTCCTGACTTACAGAAGTTTGTATTTTATTTTTGCAAAACAGACCTTTTCCTTAGAGCGTTCCTTTGAGGAGTGCTTTACAGCGTAACACAGCGTGGTGATCCGACCGGATATGTGTATCTGGTCAGCTGGCACACTGTATTAATCTGCACAAGTGATAGATCTAATCAGGAATCCCCGGCTACGAGCCCCCAAATTGTAAGAGGATTCAATTCAACACTACAGCTAAGTCAATGCCTAGTCTGGGATACTGAATGGAAACCCTTATTGATATATCTTTATGTCCAGTTCATGCGTTCTGGATGACTACCCCTATATAACACCCCTCTCTTGGAATCCACCTGACCCCACTGAGCCAAGAAGTAGTTCTGTTTTGCAAGTTAAAAGGTTTATTTGAGAATTTAAACAATATATATATATATATATATATCACACTTTATAATAACTTAATAATTGAATATCACACTTAATCTGATATGATAAAGATTAACAACGGAGAATCTGGCACTAGCAGACTTCTTTATAATCACTAAGGAGTTGACATGAAATGGATAAGGTAGCACACTGGTAAATAGGGATAGAAGAATAACGTGGTAGAGAATGCTTTATAGGGTTCAAGGAAATGCAAGGTTGAATGAATGAAATGCAGTATAGAAGATAAACTGATATGGTTTCACAAAAGACAAGGTAATCACTTTCCCTTTGTGGCAATTCACCCCCCCTATACAATGTAAGGAGATGGAAGGAAGAGCACACAGTTCAGGTATACAATCACAATGTAATACAGAGTTCCAGTTTCCCAGCAAGCTTAGAGGAGAATAGATATGAGTTTTACACAGGCTCAAAATGCTTTTAATATGGTGACAATGCAGTGAGAAATATACTGAAAATGCTTTTAATTCCCTTCAGGAGGTTCAGGTTGAGGATTAGTTGGTTTAAATTAGTTCAGGCTTACTTTAGCAATGTTCTAGGAATGATTGGCAGGTAAAATCGCGGCAAATTCACGAGTGTGTTATTCGCGATTGCGGCAAAAGTATAGGGAGTAGGAATAGGTTCTAAGTTCCTTGAAAAGCCAAGATTCCCAGCTTTCAGAGAAAAGTTACTGCAAGTCTCTAAGACAAACGGTCACAGAGATATGAGCAAAATGGTAAAGGTTGTTTTTCAGATTTGAAATTTTAAAAGTTCAAAGTGACAAGTTACAGCTTGCAACTAGAAAATGACAGGTGACAGCTTTGCAAATGACAGGTGACAGTTAGGACAGTTAGGAGACACTTCTGGTTAGATTAAAATAGATTGAATTATATTATTTTAACTAAGAGATTGGTTCTGCACAGTTCTGCTAGGTACTCACAATATATTTTTGAAATAAATGGGCCTCGCCACGGATCTGGTCAACAGGTTTTCTTCACTCGCCACGGACGGTTTCTGCGCACAGCGTCTGGGTCAGCTCTCTAGTTCTGCGAACAGTGGTCTGGGTCAGCTCTGCTCTGCCTCTGGTTCTGGATACTGCTCTGCTTTCTCTGGGTACAGCACTGCTTCTGGATCTTTCTGCACAGCTTTCTCTGGACCCAGCGCTGATCTGCACGGCTCCTGGATGCTGCTATCGCTGTTAGGTTTGCTGGATGCTGAGGCCCACTGAGAAGAGTTCTCAGTTTGTGGGTTTAGGCCCTTGCTTTGAGTTCTGAATCAAGTTCTTTGGAGTTTTAAAGTCTAAGTGTTGAATCTAGTATCTTCTGGATGTTGTGTGGTCCGGCAGAGCGCGTTGCAGCAAATGGAATTGAATGTCCCTATCTGTCCTGACTGTCTGCTTTTATGTGTTTTGAAAGTGGGTGGAGAGGCTAGCTTTCTAGGCCCAACCCCTTCAGAGTTCTGATAGGTTGGAGAATTCTTTGCGTTCTCACTGGAGAGCAGGATTGTGTGTCAGAATGATGTCATTTAATGGCTTTCAGAAAGGACACTCCCCTGTCAAATTGCACACAATCTATATTTGATCAAAAAGACATATTTGCACAGGTACACATTTGTTTAAAATTACATGCACCCATCACATATCACAGGAGGTATACCCTGTCCAAATCTGCTCTTCCTGAGAGCTTGCATTGAGAAATGGCAACATTTTGCACTTTTTAACTGGTTTTGCAATATCGGACATTAACCCAAATTTACACAAATGTGCGCAAGGAGTATGGACATTAATTGATGAAGTGTCAGATTTTTAACATGCATACATTTTAAGTAATACCCTCTTAACTGCTAGCTTGCCCCCAGATCATACCACCGGTTGTAAAAACCTCTTAAAATGTGGGCAGAAAAATCACAAGAATTATGGTATCATTTAAATAAAGTCCGCTCTATGAATGATCCATCTTTTTAGAGTTATGTTCTGGCCCCAAAGGGGTGTGGTTTCCCCCCAGTGCAAGGTTGAATTTATGGTTTTTCCAGTTCTGCCAAGCCAGCTTGCTCTCACAGGCAGTGCTCCTCCCCTTTCCTTCCAGGAGGAAGCCACATTTACGACTCCCACCAATAAAACATTTGCCTGAGTCAGGACAGGGCTTTGTTCAATTTCCTGCAGAGCCCAGGTAATTCAATCAGAGAAGTGTCATATCCCTTTTGGTGGGAACAGCAAAAGGCAGCTAGGCCTGGGAACACAGCTGTTGTGCAAGTCTCATCTCCTGTCGGGGGTAGCTGGTGGGCAGAATTCAGTTCCTTAAGCCGGGCCCCAGCTAATGTCACTTTTAGTTACCCAGTTTTCTGCATTCAAATAAAACTAACAATTTTTACATATGCAGCTAGAATGCTGATTCTAAGTTTAAAACTATGACATTTAAACAATTGCAACCAATGTGACACTCAAAGTAGGTCACTCATTTCTTTTAAACATTTAGATTTTTAGGGTCTTTCAGTCCAAATTTACTTAAACTGCTGAAATCCACAGCTCAGCCAGTCTTGTTATAAACCTTCAAGTCACTTCAGAATATAACTTTACATTGTATCCACCTCTCAGTAAGTCTTTCTTTGGCCTGCTTTGGGTTCATTTATTCAGTTTTACACAAAAAAAATGTCTGGTGTTGTTTTAAAACGCCGGCTTTCTGCTAGTGGTGAGTACTGGTAATGCACCCATTTTTGGGATTTAAGAAAATGAATTCCCCACAATTCTAGGTTGCTTTTGGCAATCAGCATTGCCATTCTCAATGGTTTCAGGCTACTGTGTGGGTAGTCCAATGGTGGTTTTAGGCAGTGCCCTTCTGTGCCCATAACATCGGCAAAATGGGTGGCAGCCTATTCTTCATGCACTTCCCTGGGCATTTTCTGGGAATCTCTGGCCATCATTATGTTTTCAATGCCAGTACTGCACAGTTTTTGAGGTAGGGCTCGGATGCATGGGTAAAAACATCCCACAGGACCCTGTTCTCATTTTACATTACTTTCATCATCGATTCATAGCCAGGCTGCATTTTATATGTAGTAAAGAAAGTGCTTCATTAGTCAATATTAAAGTCTTGTTTTGGAGAAAAGAGTATCAAGCTTGAGTAGCACCCCACATACATATGTCTTTGTGTGTTAGAAATGCTACACAGTTTGGGATGGTCAGTGAAAGGTCTGTTTTGGAATTCACTAAAAAACATGTCACATGTTTTATTCACGCAGAGGATATCAAATTACATTTATTTACCTAAGTGCTAAGATTCCAGATGCGCAAGTGTGGGAAATAGTGGCAAAGAAAATTCAAAAGTAAATGCAAAAATTATACAACGTGCAGATTTAGATTTGCAAGGGCCACATTCGTGGTTGGTCAGGCAAACCGTATTTTATCATCTGTTTGTCACCATGTTACTGGCAAATCAATCAAAATACCTATCAGCTGAAAAGAAACAAGAAGTCTGAGATTATAACAGATTCCAAATCCTGTTATTACTCAGTTTTGCAATGTAAATACTGATGTGCATTATATATCTGGTAGCACACAAGCTGTACTTCATTATGTTACAGTATATCTGTCAAAAGCAGAGAAGAGCATTGCAGAAGAGTAGTGGGCTGAATTTTCACCAAACAAAACTCTAAGTTAAAAACTATATATACCTGGCATCAAAATACTGTTCCTATGAAACTACAGAATGAATTGCTTGCTCTCTTCTGTCTGAATGATGTATCAACGTAATTTGGCTAAATCTTGGTCCTATCATTATCAATAAACAAGTGATAAAGCCTATCACACATATTGAAAAATTAGCTAAAAGAGTGTCTGAGAGTACAGACATGTTCAAAACAAGTTGATGCTTACTCCCCAAATAGGCCTTCACATTTTGAGAATCTTTGCTTGCATGGAGAAGCAGAGTCCCATACATACCATAATGTTGAAGGTGACATAAAAAGGGATTTCTCAAGCTAGTTTGCAAGTCCTGGATGCCTATTGAGACATGAAAAGGCCAGCCACACCAACCACTTCAATTGCCTGGCAAACTAGAGAAAAAGCAATTGTTTTACTTTTGTCTTTTGCAGTTGTTCTTACCTGGGCATAATGAGATAGATCTGATTGGAACCTGTAAAACATTTGAAGACACTTTTAAGGATGTGAAGATAAATATGAAGTGCTCACAATGTTATCAATACTTGTTGAGAGTCAGAATTCTCCATCTGGGAGTCAAAATACAATAAGAGATCCTGTTGTTCAGCTAGCCATGAAGGAAGTAGAACATTCCATGAGACAAAAAAGGATTAAGATATGGATGTACATATATTAGTGTTAATCTGAATATTCCTGTTGGCCCGATGGGGCTATTTGCTGTATGAAAGTGTGCTGCCGATGTCTACGTGTCATCCAGAAAATCGTGTCCACCAGACCATCAGAAAAATTCTGATCCATGTTCCAAAGTCGTGGAATGAAACACAAAGCCTAGCCTTGAAAAGGACCCTGAGGGGTCGAAACACATGACAGCTGACCACTTGGAAACACAAAATAAACCACACTGAAATCAAAACCTTATGTGTATATACCAAATCAATCAAATAACCAGCGCAAGGTATCCTGGTAGAAACAAGCTTGATAACAAACTTGAATATAGAAAACCATCATCAGATGCAGGAGAAGTAGGATGTGTCCTTGAAATGCTGAAAGTATTGATAGTGGATTGATAGTGGATGATGTTAGTATGGTCTCAAATGTAAGGCAAGATTTCATTGACTTGAGAATGTAAGACATTTTGAAGACTGATTACAATGCATAATTCAGAGAAAAACATGTCCTTGTTTTTGGAAATCTCCTACAGTTAACACCTGTAAAATGTCAACCAGCCTTTCAGATAATTCTATCACGGAAGATGTGGGTTTTGATACCTTTTTTGGACTAACTGAAATACTATGCAGCGATGTAAAGAATTTAGTTAGCATTATAGTTAGTCCAAAAAAGGTATCACAACCTGCATCTTGTGTGATTTTAAAACTGGAATAAAACAGCATTTAACATATTCTTTGCACTTCGAAATGGATTGTGAAATATGCCAGAGACAGTGGCACATCTGCCAAATGAGGAGGAAGGCAGCCAGGGTGCACAGTGATATTTTTTCATCATCTTGAGAACAAATTGTGTTGTGGCTTTCTTTGTACAAATTATTTCACACTTCACCCCCTGACGAGTAGGTCTGTGGATCTTCAAAAGCTAATTCTTTTTCTATCTCTGAATAGTATTTTCAGTTAGTCGAATAAATCAAAACCTGCATCTTGTGTAATTTTAAAACTGGACTAACACAGTGTTGAACTTTTTTCTTTGCACTTCAAAATTTGTTCGTAAATGGGCCGGAGACAGTGGCACATCTGCCAAATGAGGAGAAAGGAAGCCAGGGTGCACAGTGATATTTTTGCTTCATCTTGAGAACAAACCGTGCTGTGGCTTCATTTTACAAATCAGTTCAGACTTCACCATCTGACGAATGGGTCTCTGTGACTTGTGCATAGTATTTTCAATTAGTCTAATAAAAGGTATGACAACATGCATATTGTGTCATTTTAAAACTGGAATAACAAAAAAGGTAAACTTTTTCTTTGCAGGTAATTCTATTGAAAGATTCGTAATGTTAATTTGTGGAATCATTCCCACTATAATAAACGTACTGTTAGTTTTTTGGCAGATCTTGAATATGCGGAAATGCTAAAATATATTTTAATTGGAGTACTTGATGATGCTGTGAAAACATCTCTGAAAAGTAGACTTATTTTAAACATATTTCATGAAGGATGTACTGGTCCTGAAGTAATGTTGGATTACAACATAAAAACATCCCTTGTGTTTGTTTGATATCTAAGGTTGCAGAATGTGACAAGTCTCATTTTGTGATGATGAGTTTTGTGAACGAGACAGTCATAGGAATAAAGGGGGTAATTCATAGATTTTTGCCCACAAGTGGCGCACGCGGCAGGCGCACAGAGTGCGCGTGTGGCAGTCTGCGCCAGCCGCGTGCGCCAAAACCCATTTCAGCGCACAGCGTATTTATGGATTTATACATCCATAAGCAGCCATGGCGTAGAGTGGCGCAGCGACCCTGCAGCAGCACCAGTTTTGCCCCCAACCCCGCCCGTGCGCAAAAAACATCGCACAAAACAAATCCAGTACATGGCACAAAGGCCAGTGGACCAGCATACAGCCGCCCAACCACAAAATCGCATGTATAAATACACGCGCACCCCTCGGAATACACGTAACCCACTTGCGCCAGCGAAATCGCATGTAAAAATCCATGCGCACCCCTCGGAATACATGTACTCTGTTAGTGCCAGCGAAATCGCGTGTAAAAATCCACACGCGCCCCTCGGAATACACGTGCCCCACTCGCGCCAGTGAAATCGCATGTAATAAATCCATGCACACCCCTCAGAATACACGTACCCCGCTCGCGCCAGTGAAATCTCGTGTAAAAATCCACGTGCACCCCTCAGAATACATGTACCCTGCTCGCGCCAGTGAAAACACGTGGAAAAAGTCCCCCCTGTGGAGTGGGCTGCCTGCGGAGCATGCCCACGGTGGATGGGCTGCCTGCGGGCATGCTCAGGGGAGATGGGATGCCTGCGGGGCATAGGGAGGGTGGATGGGCTGCCTGCGCGTATTCCGGGGGTGTGTGTGGATTTTTACACCTGATTTTGGTGGTGCGAGTGGGGTACGTGTATTCAGAGGGGTGCGTGTGGATTTTTACATGCGGTTGGCCTGGCACGAGCAGGATACATGTATTCCGAGGGGTGCGTGTGGATTTTTACACGCGATTGGCCTGGCGTGAGCGGGGTACGTGTATTCCGAGGGGTGCATGTGGATTTTTACGTGCGATTGGCCTGGCGCGAGCGGGGTATGTGTAATCCAAGGGGGGGATTTTTCCACGCGATTGGCCTGGCAGGAGCGGGGTAAGTGTATTCTGAGGGGTGCGTGTGGATTTATACATGTGATTTGGCAGTGTGTGCCCTCCTGGGTGTGCCCCCCTTCCCCATGCCCCGCAGGCAGCTCACACCACAGGGGACCACCCATCACCCCTGGGCATGCCCTGCAGGCAGCCCATCACACCTGGGCATGCCCCGCAGGCAGACCATCACCCCTGGGCATGCACCGCAGGCAGACCACATGGCACCATGCACCTGGAAGCCCCGACTCATAAATCCCCACCCACCACCATTGGACTCATGTCCTCCCACACCCCCACCCACCCCCATTGACGGGCACCTGCCAGCAGGCCCCGACTCATGTCCTCCCACAACCCCACCCACCCCCAATGACGGGCACCTGCCAGCAGGCCCCGACTCATGTCCCCCATCTAACCTGTCATCACAATGCAGACCCATGGCCCTTATGGTCACCCAAATCCCACCCCACGCCACCCCAGTATGAACACCCAACCAAGCATTCCATCCACTCCACATTGAAAACCCCATGTCCTTCTGGATCCTCTTCCGTCCTTCCTTGTCAGCGCGCAATGGTGTGAAGAGGGCATCATAATGCCTCAGAACTTGCTCCATCAGGATACCAAATTCCTTTTCACTGAAGCTGGTAGCCCTCTGCCTCTGTGATGGGGGGTTGACACTGGTGTGCCGGAAGGTGTTATGTCGGACATGGCAACCCCCGAGGCAGGTCTGGGTGGGCAACTGGGTCCTGGGGCTGGGCTGTGGAGTGATGGTACACCAGTTCCAGCAGGGGCGGTCACAGCAATTGGACCCCTGCAGATGGCAGATGTGCAGGCACCAAATGGCAGGGCACAGTGGCAGCAGGCAGGCAGGCAGCAGCAGATGGCTCGTGGGAGGCTTCTTGGGGGTCTGGGGGGCAGTAATTCGGCCTTCTGGCCAGGAGCGTGGTCTTCAGTGTGTTGTCGTGTGGCTAGCTTCATACGGAGTGATTTGGCACGTGAAAAACTGCACGTTTGCGTGAATTCCCAGGAAAGGCCCTTGGCGCATAAGCGCATAGGTGATGTAACATGTGCATGGGCGTTTCCCTAGGCACAAGTTGAAGGACCCACGTGGGTTTCCATCACTCTGTACGTGCTTTTCGTGGAAAACGGTGCATGTGTTTTTCAGACGTTGGGGTTCACACGATATGACTTCACAGTGTCTACAGTGCGTACTTCTTCTTTTGGTATGGGTGGTGGCTACGCATTCTTCTTCTACACGCAAGGCAGACGGTGAGTCGCACATGCTATTTTTCCTACTGTGGGTGTCCCTGTTAGTTGCGTACCCCTTTTTTTCGGGCATACTAGCCTGCATGTTGATCACGTACACATTTTTTGTGTTCCTGGCTGCCACAGCATACTGTGTGTGTTTATTTTACATGCACGTGGACTACAGGGGTCACGTATCTCTCTTTCTTGCTTTTTTGGGATGCCTGAGTATTGCGTGACACGTTATTTGTCCTAAGGGGCCACAGAATGGGACATTCATCATAGCTGTATATACATGCTTTGTTGTTTGTTCGCCCTTTTATACTGCGTGGGGACGCTTCTGCCTGCCTTTGGGTGGCAGACGTGTTTAGGCCTGTGCGTGTCTTTTGGCATGCGCGTGTTTCCCCTATTCGATTCCCTGAATACATGTAGTTTGCGTGCTTGTGGCCGTTCCGTGTATTTCACAGCAGTACTTCCCCAGTTAGGCCCTTATTTTCACGCGTTGTTCCCCATTCCACGTGTTCCGCCCTGTGTTCTGCCCCCTTTTTGGTGTGTGCGCTAACGTTGTGTGCTTTCGCTGTGCGCGATGCGCACAGTGTTGGGGATGTTGCAGTGACATGTGCGCCCGTGTGCGCCACGCACAGATTTGACGCACATCCCGGGGAAAACATGTACAGAGTCTTCCATGAATCGTGCACGTGCGCTTGCTTTTTCACGCTTGCGCCAGCTTGCGCAACAGATTTCGGTGCACATTTGTTCCATGAAACGGGCCCCAATATCTCTTGATATGTTAGATGGACAAACTATGACCCTAGAATTAAATACGAAATCCCAGGTGCAGTGAATCCGATTAGAAATATCAATATCAAAAGCAGCTGATCCTGAATTTGTTTTGAAACTTAGTGTAAAATCTCAGGCAATGTTAAATGCTTTTGTCACTTTTCCACACAGTACAAGTATTGAACATATTCTAGTAAGGCTTAATTCTATAGCTGAACCTCATCTGTTATGTCGAACATCAATAAAATTCATTATTTTCAAAAATTATGTTTGTAAAAAGGGAACAATTTCCTTTGTGTTCCGCCTATTCAATAACTGCATACATCTTGAGGATTTACTTTGGAGGCTGCACTGATTGACATAGGTCACACTGGTTTTAAAGAGGGGAGGTCATATGTAATCTTGTCCCATGTAAAAAATAAACAAGGCTTGTATTTATTTAACTTTGATGAGTCAAAAGTGGCAGCCTACATTTCATGTGTTACTCAGTATAATCAACTATGCACACTGTATAGGCCTCACTTTGGTTTACTGCCTGGACCTGCAAGGCCTTGAATGCTACTCAAATTCAGCCATATGTTTGTTGTTTGAAATGACAAGCCTGATTGAGTCTGTAAGCATAGCTTCTGGACAAAGTCTTTACAGAGAACGTACCACTCTTAAAGGTTCAGTGGATCTAAAACTAGAGAAAATACCTACAGCAGTCACAATTTGTCATTTAGTAACTGGTGCAACAGAATCCATGCACTTTTCTGAAAGCAGTCAACAGTATACACAAGAAAGTCTTCTCAGTATTGTGATACATCTGATGATGTCATTACTCCTTTCCCTGAGGTAGTCTCTGCTCATGGGGCCATGGGGCAGCAGCCGCTACCTGGTCCTGGCCCTAGGGGTGGCTATTTGAGGGAGAACCACATGGGAGAGGCGACCCTCAGGGGGATAACATGGCATCATCAGAGTAAGTCACATATCCCCCATTCCCTTTTATGGATGTTCCCTCCCGACCTCATGCCTGGATGGCATATTGTAAAGATCTCCCTCAACCACTTGCCAAGTCTACTTCCGGTATTCCTCAATTTCACATAAAGAATAGATTAACAACAACTGAGCAGTGATGATTACTCACAGTCAGAACCAACATCAGCAGTCCAGTCACGTGAAGAATCTAATTGGCCCGACATGCTTTAAAACCATGCCCTGGAAGGGAAACATAGAGTTCTCAAGCTGAGTGAGGTACCAGCAACATCACAGAAACCCTGGGCTTCTCAGCAGTCCAGAGGAAGATAGAAAGTTCACTGTCCTTAACGTGTCTCAGAAGCTCTGGGGAAGAAACAGCTGGCGTTGGTTGAGCTGCTGGGGCAACTTGGCTAGCAGCCCCAGGAAACCAAAAGGAGATGCAGTGCCCGCTCTGGAAAACAGAGAGCAGTGGCAAAGAGGTGAGATGCCCTGGACAAGGCAGGGAAGCCAGCAGCATGGAGAACCACAGTAGAGGCATCCGAAAGCTACTGGAGTATTGGACAAGACACAGCAAGATAGAGAGACGTGTAGGAAGGCCTCACTGTCCCAAAGGCACAAACCAAGGAGACAGGTAATTGGCTAAGGTATGTTGGGGTAATAGTAATCACGCTACTGCCACAATAATTTGGAAAGCTCAAGGCTTAATAGTCCCCACAAATATATTAGCATATGGTGAAAATTAAGCTTTTATTCGAAGCAGTGGAAATATTCAGCTGTTCAGCCCATTTGTTCAGCGACACGTGTATCAACCCTGCAGGTCTTTTTTCAAGGCTGACTAATGTTAAGCATTGGATTACAACAACATATACATGACATGATTACGGACATAAGGTGATGGTATGTAACAATAATAATGACAACAATGCGATAAAAAGAAAAAAAATGTATATAGTAAATAATATATAAAAAATATATAGCTATTAAAAGGATCTCCACAAAAGTGGCATGAATCAAAATAATGAATAAGTCAATAATGTTCCATGTACAATATAGTACAACAATCACATTCCAAGATTGACAATTAGCATGGTATATAATACAAATGATTATCATGCAGTAGATGTTTAGCACAAAATGGAATATTAACATACCATTTTTCGAGTTGAATAGAGTGGGTAATTCAGGAGTGGGAGAGCAAAACAAAGATGAGTTCTATATTGTTTAGTAGGCCTAAGTTTTGCCGGTCATTAATTCACGTTATAAGATGACTATTCTTATTGTGAGACCCTTTTATCAGGTCATATTGTTTGGAGCCAAATTCGCATCAAGTTTAAGAGGTAGAACCCTGTGCCATGTGTACAGAGTATTCAGAAAGATGTGTATATCTTCTTGAACCAGATCAGAAAAGTGTTCAGTTTGCAGATCAGGTAACACATGGTCAGCATGACATGACCATTGGTCAGTGTAGTTCTAACCTTCTATCTTCAGTTAGAAATTTAGAGTTTAAAGAATATCTGTTGATCATATTTCACGGATACTGAATTGGTGGTACTGTCATGATGCCTACCTCCAAGGTGCCAGACAAGACCCAGCTACCCCAGAGGCAGACATCATGTCTTCAAGGGAAGTCACAACAGCCTCAAGTAGGGGCTCTTTGGACTCAGTCCTGGCGCCTTTGGCGCCAGGCTCATATCGGGCCACAGTCCTGGCGCCATAGGCGCCAGGCTCAAAAAAGGGGACTTTGTGTTAAAGGTGCTTAGTGTTAACTTACCTGATGCAGACCATGCTGCAACATCCAGGCCTTCTGAGGCCTGAATGGGACTACTTTATCTTTGGAACTACTTAACCACACGGGTGTGGTCAGGGGAGGAATACATACCTGAGAGGAAGGATACATACCTGGAACTACTTTGAAGGCTATTTAAGCCACGCCCAAGCAGCAACTCACGCTTCGCGTTGTTCTGCATCTAGCAGCTGGACGCTCACCGTGTTTGCTCCTGCATTCTGTCTTCTGTAACTCCTGCCAGCATCCTGGAACGCCTGCAAAGAGAGAAGAGAAGAGAAAAGGGTAAAGAAGAGTCCTTACCTGCTAAATCCGCATTCCGGAGACATCTCGCCGACGGTCCTGAAAAGGAAGACATCCATTTAAAAGCACATCGCATCGATCGCTGCAGCGCCGCATCTCACTCACCTGTACAAGGTAGCACCACGTTCTACGGTGACATCTGGACTCGCAGCCACATCACCGCGCCTAGGGGGAAAAAGACAAGAATAAAGGTGAGAAGGGAAAGAAAACAAGGAAACCTTAATTTCCATTACAAAGCTTACCTGTTGGGTTATTCAAACTTCATTTCGGGTCGGTGCCGCATCCTGGCATTTCCGGACCCCGGCCCCTAAGGGGAAAAATAGACATCAGCGTTAGTGGGCGCATGAAAAGATGTTACCCAACACCCATTAAAGACTTACCTGATTTCTTCTGGATTGATCTTTGTTTCGGGTCGGTGCCGCATCCAGGCATTTCCGGACCCCGGCCCGTAGGGGAAAAAAGAAATCAGCGTTAGTGGGCGCATGAAAAGACATTGCCCAAACGCCCATTAAAGACTTACCTGATTTCTTCTGGATTGAGCTTTGTTTCAGGTCGGTGCCGCATCCAGGCATTTCCGGACCCCGGCCCCTATGGGGAAAAAAGACTTCAGCATTAGTGAGCGCATTGATACAAGGACACTGAGAGAACGCTCATCAAGCTCACCAGAGTCTCATTCTTCGGTTCCACAGCTCTTCTCGGAATAGTTTCCGCACCTGAAAAAGAGACAATGAACAATTATTATTGCGGAATCATACTCATTAACAGAATTCTTACGGTACTATACCGGGAAAACAAAACTTGAACCCTCTACAATCAAAATCCCAGTGAAGTAACTGGATACAACGCGCCCCTGCATGAGAAGCAGGATGGAGAGCTCAACCTTTCAAACCCTAAGGTGAGACTTCATGTGGGGGTCGCAGGAGGGTTTCGTAGAGGGGTGAGAAGGGAGCGGGAGGCTTATACTTTCTCCCGCAGATTGTTAATACTCCCTTTTCACATACAGAAAGATATTCCTGCGAGCCAGACAAGCCAGATTCGAAGGTCCGGTCCAGTCCATTTTCCGGGTCCTGCGCTTCACCATAGAAGAAGCAACAACAGTCCAAACCAGACCTGCGCCTCTGTGGGAGTCAGGTGAGCGTAACAGAATGCGAAGCCTACCTATAATTTCCCACCCGGGCGCTATGGAAACTTCCGAGACAGACCAGCTGGCTCAGCTTTTGGGGGAATTAAGGGCAGAAGTACACTCCGCCCGCCAGGAAACTAATGCTCTCATTAATCTTATCCAAGGAAAGAACTGATGACCTGGCCAAACGATTGTTGCAGGGTCAAGCAGGACAAACTCCTTTACCTATTTCTGGGGTAATGCCTCGTCAATGGTTTCGAATAACCCGGTACAAATCAATCTACCTGGAAACATGCCTTTGGCCCCGCCTGAACGTTTTGCGGGGGACCCCAAGAAATATGCCGTTTTTATGAACCAATGTCGCCTACACTTTCTATGCAGACCTGGGGCCTTCCCTAATGATCAAACCAAGGTAGCCTTTGTATTATCTTATCTCAGTGGCTGTGCTGCCGATTGGTCTGTTCCGTTGGTAAGTCAGGATGACCCAATTCTCCAGGATTTTCAAAGCTTCCAGGCGAGCATGGAAAGATTATTCGCTCAACACTCTCAGGGACAGGCCCTTGACAACGAACTACTATCCTTACGACAAGGTAACCAAGATCTCTTATCTTATATTGCCACCTTTAATAGGCTGGTTGTAGAAACGGGGTGGCCCGAAAATAAAAGGATCACACTATTTCATCGAGGCCTGCGCGGAGAACTTAAGGATGTTCTAGCTCAAATAGTAAATCCACCTCAAGCCTCCGCAGAATACATAGACTTAGAGGTCCAACTTGACCACAGACTGCAAACTAGAAAAGCAGATCGGTCCAAGTTTGAAACTCGAGTGCTGATCAAAACTCACGCTAACCCTAAGAGTACCGACGTTTCAGAACCTATGCAGATCGGCGGTGTTAAAGGACCATTGACGCAGAAGGAACGAGAGAGAAGACGGCAAAAGCAACTATGTCTCTATTGCGGGGCTTCTGGTCACTTTCTACGAGACTGCCCGGTAAAGCCACCTAAGAAGGTGGTTGGAGCCACAGACAACAATTTAATAGAACCTGATTCGGGAAACGGTCAAGCCCGACAAGCATAGAGGTCCGCTTGCCGAGCTTGAAAAACAGACTCTTTGACCTCGCATTTTGTCTTGCCAATGGTGCTCGTGGACCCGAAACAGCCTCAACGGTTGCATGCTATAAAAGCATACATCGACAGTGGAGCTATTGGAAACTACGTAGATTGTGAATTGGCCTCCAGGATTAATCTTCCTCTCCGTCCGAAAGTTAACAAGGATGTCATTACTACAGTAGATGGAACCGAAATAGCCTCAGGGCCGGTAACACATTCCACTACAGAAATGACACTAGTGGGACAGGATGGACATCGGGAAGCAATTGTGTTCGATGTAATCAAGGCCCCACAATTTCAAGTAATTCTAGGAATCCCTTGGTTAGAAACACATAATCCTCGAATTGACTGGCGAGCAAAGAGAATAACCTTTCCTGATTGTGAACTGACTTGTTATCCAAGAAATCCAGATATGGGTCTGGCCACAGTAACTTCCACCACAATACAACTACCGGTTGAATACCAAGAGTTCCAAGACGTTTTTCAAAAACAACAGGCGAACACGTTACCTCCCCACCGGTCATACGATTGTCAAATCGACCTGGTACCCAATGCTCAACCGCCCTGTAGTAGGATTTATGCTCTTACTGAACCTGAGAACGTTCATTTGCGTCAGTATTTAGATCAGTATCTTGCCAACGGTTTTATTCGCCCGTCAAAGTCTCCTGTTTCCTCAGCTCTGTTCTTTGTGCCGAAAAAAGAAGGCGACCTTAGAACATGTATTGACTACCACGCCCTAAATCAAAGAACGATTAAGAATCGTTATCCTCTGCCTCTGATCCGTGAACTTCTTGACCAGGTAAAAGATGCTTGTATATACACCAAGTTAGATCTCTGAGGAGCTTATCACCTGGTACGTATAAAAGAAGGCGACAAATGGAAGACTGCATTCCGCACCAAATATGGGCTCTTTGAATATCAGGTGATGCCCTTCGGATTATGCAACGCACCTGCCGCCTTTCAATACTTTATGAATGATGTTCTTCGGGAACTTATCGATGTTTGTGTCATTGTATATATCGATGACATCCTGGTATACTCCTCCTCGGAATCCCAACACAGAAAACATGTCAGGGCAGTTCTTGAGAAATTGCGCCAGCACAAACTGTTTGCGAAACTCGAAAAATGCGTTTTTCATACCATAGAGGTCGAGTTTCTCGGATTCATCCTGACACCTAAAGGAGTCCGAATGGACTCCCGAAAGGTGGACGCCATCCTCAAATGGCCATCTCCTAACTCTGTTAAGGGGGTTCAGAGTATGCTTGGCTTTGGCAATTTCTATCGAAGATTCATCCCGGAATTTTCTCGAGTAGTTCAACCCATAACAGCCCTCTTACGGAAGAATAAACATTTCGAATGGACTCCTGAGGCAGAACAGGCCTTTCAAGACCTAAAGACCAAATTCACCTCCGCCCCTGTATTGAAGCATCCGCGCCCAGATCTCCCTTACATTGTTGAAACCGACGCTTCCAGTTTGGCCATGGGTGCTGTCTTGTCTCAAAGGGATCCAGAAACTAACCAGATGCACCCTGTAGCCTTTTGGTCCAGGAAATTCACGGCTCCTGAAATCAATTACGCAATCACTGACAAAGAATTACTAGCTATTAAGTCCGCCTTCAAGGCAGGGCGTCATTACCTCCTCGGCGCAAGACACACCATTACTGTGATTACAGATCACAGGAATTTGCAATATCTAAAAACGGCCAAAGCCCAATCATCCCGCCAACTCCGATGGGCTTTATTCTTTGCAGAATTTGACTTCATAATCACCTACCGCCCTGGTTGCAAGAATGGCAAAGCGGACGCTTTATCCCGGATTGGAATGGATGAAACAAATTCAAACTTAGAACCAGTACCAATTATACCCGAACAAAGAATTTTAGGCTTGACCTCTTTACAAACTATAGAGGACGTTCAAACTCGAGTTAAACAACTTTTAAATTCCACAGCCTTGCAAGAATGGACTCAAAAGGGTCACACTTTTCCGTTAATAACGATTTACCGTACTTCCAGGGGCGGTTATTTCTGCCCAACAAAGAACTGCAAGAATTGGTCATTGCTCACTATCATGATACATTAATGGAAGGACATCCTGGTATCGCAAAAACTGAGGAAAAGATCAAACGACAATTCTGGTGGCCATCCTGGAGAAAAGACATAAAATCTTTTGTGATGTCTTGCGGAGTTTGCGCTCAAAATAAAGGTCAAAAGAAGAGACCAGCCGGTCTCCTACATCCCTTGGATATTCCACCGGCCCCTTGGCACACCTTGTCAATGGACTTTATTACCGACCTGCCTCCTTGCTATGGATATAACACTATCTTGGTAATCGTGGATCTGTTCTCCAAGATGGGCCACTTTATCCCTTTAAAAGGGGTACCTTCAGCCTCCATCTTGGCCAAGGAATTTCTGGAAAACATTGTTCGTATGCATGGTTTTCCATCCACATTAATCTCAGACCGAGGAAGCCAATTTATTTCCCATTTTTGGAGGAAATGTTGCCAACTGGCACAAATTGATGTACGCTTATCCACTAGTCACCACCCCCACACCGATGGTCAAACCGAGAGGACTATCCAAACCCTTGAACAATATCTTCGGTGCAGGTTGCATCAATCTGAAAACAGCTGGAAAGATATTCTATGGATCGCAGAGTATGCATATAACAATTCTGTACATTCTGGAACAGGACAAACCCCTTTTTACACCTTGTATGGTCATCATCCTAGAACCTCAGACCTAGACCTTCCTCAAAACCTGGAAATGCCTGCAGTTGATCATTTGCATTGTACTATAACCCGAGCCTTCAAGGAAGCTACAACTCATTTGCAACAAGCCAAGAAAAAATACAAAGAAAATGCTGATCTACATCGGAGTGAAGCACCTTCGTACCAGATTGGAGACCAGGTGTGGCTGGCAACCAAGCATTTGCCTCTCAAAGGACCACGGACTTTTAATCCCAGATACATTGGACCCTATCCCATCAAAGCTATAATTAACCCGGTGGCCTTTAAACTCGATCTACCAGCCAACATGCAAATTCATCCCGTTTTCCATGCATCACTGTTAAAACTGGTGCAGCCTGGAACCAGACTAAGCAAACCACCTGAGCCGATTCAAATCGATGGGGAATTAGAATTTGAAGTTAAGGACATATTGGATTCCAAAATGTTAAAATCAAAACCCCTTCTATCTAGTTGATTGGAAGGGGTACGGACCTCAGGAAAGATCTTGGGAACCAAGTGACCATGTACACGCCCCGCGATTAGTGCAAAGATTCCACCGAAAATTCCCAAGCAAGCCGAAACCCCCGGAAAGGACGACCTTGGGAGGGGCCTTGGGAGGGGGTACTGTCATGATGCCTACCTCCAAGGTGCCAGACAAGACCCAGCTACCCCAGAGGCAGACATCATGTCTTCAAGGGAAGTCACAACAGCCTCAAGTAGGGGCTCTTTGGACTCAGTCCTGGCGCCAGGCTCATATCGGGCCACAGTCCTGGCGCCATAGGCGCCAGGCTCATAAAAGGGGACTTTGTGTTAAAGGTGCTTAGTGTTAACTTACCTGATGCAGACCATGCTGCAACATCCAGGCCTTCTGAGGCCTGAATGGGACTACTTTATCTTTGGAACTACTTAACCACACGGGTGTGGTCAGGGGAGGAATACATACCTGAGAGGAAGGATACATACCTGGAACTACTTTGAGGGCTATTTAAGCCACGCCCAAGCAGCAACTCACGCTTCGCGTTGTTCTGCATCTAGCAGCTGGAGACTCACCGTGTTTGCTCCTGCATTCTGTCTTCTGTAACTCCTGCCAGCATCCTGGAACACCTGCAAAGAGAGAAGAGAAGAGAAAAGGGTAAAGAAGAGTCCTTACCTGCTAAATCCGCATTCCGGAGACATCTCGCCGACGGTCCTGAAAAGGAAGACATCCATTTAAAAGCACATCGCATTGACCGCTGCAGCGCCGCATCTCACTCACCTGTACAAGGTACCACCACGTTCTACGGCGACATCTGGACTCGCAGCCACATCACCGCGCCTAGGGAGAAAAAGACAAGAATAAAGGTGAGAGGGGAAAGAAAACAAGGAAACCTTAATTTCCATTACAAAGCTTACCTGTTGGGTTATTCCAACTTCATTTCGGGTCGGTGCCGCATCCTGGCATTTCCAGACCCCGGCCCCTAAGGGGAAAAAGAGACATCAGCGTTAGTGGGCGCATGAAAATACGTTACCCAACGCCCATTAAAGACTTACCGGATTTCTTCTGGATTGATCTTTGTTTCGGGTCGGTGCCGCATCCAGGCATTTCCGGACCCCGGCCCCTATGGGGAAAAAAGACATCAGCATTAGTGGGCGCATGAAAAGACATTGCCCAAACGCCCATTAAAGACTTACCTGATTTCTTCTGGATTGAGCTTCGTTTCGGGTCGGTGCCGCATCCAGGCATTTCCGGACCCCGGCCCCTATGGGGAAAAAAGACATCAGCGTTAGTGAGCGCATTGATACAAGGACACTGAGAGAACTCTCATCAAGCTCACCAGAGTCTCATTCTTCGGTTCCACAGCTCTTCTCGGAATAGTTTCCGCACCTGAAAAAGAGACAACGAACAATTATTATTGCGGAATCATACTCATTAACAGAATCCTTACGGTACTATACCGGGAAAACAAAACTTGAACCCTCTACAATCAAAATCCCAGTGAAGTAACTGGATACAACGCGCCCCTGCATGAGAAGCAGGATGGAGAGCTCAACCTTTCAAACCCTAAGGTGAGACTTCACGTGGGGGTCGCAGGAGGGTTTCGTAGAGGGGTGAAAAGGGAGCGGGAGTCTTATACTTTCTCCCGCAGATTGTTAATACTCCCTTTTCACACACAGAAAGATATTCCTGCGAGCCAGACAAGCCAGATTCGAAGGTCCGGTCCAGTCCATCTTCCGGGTCCTGCACTTCACCATAGAAGAAGCAACAACACTCCAACCGGACCTGCTCCTCCGTGGGAGTCAGGTGAGTGTAACACGTACACAGAGTAATACAACCATTTTAAACATTGTATAAAGCCAGGTATATATTTCTGAGAAACCCTCACAATAATATTACATGAGAGAGTTTCTATTCATAGTCGACATTATACTACATGCTGTAGGAGAGAAGATGTGCTTGTGTGCAATGACTCAATAATATCACAGAAAGCCTGACCGCACAGACATTTGAAGTGTTTATACATGATACTATTAGAAAAAAAAGTTTTAGGTTTGATATATATTTCATGATTAAAATCTAGGAAAAATGTATGTACGAAATAAATCATTATCAATAATTAGAGGTTACTATGGTTCAATGGTTTGCATGTATTTGCTTATTTTTGTAAATTATAGTGTCTGGACTTCTAGATTTACATTAACACTTGTTAATGAGCAAGCCATTTTAAATAAGATTATGATTTGTGTGTATGTGGCCAAAATGAGGACACACACTAGTGAATGTTTTAGAAGACTTTATTATGTAATATACTTTAACGATTAATACTTATAAAACATGCAAATACATTGTTTTAGAAGGTGAGAAAAATAAAAAAATGAACTTCCTGACAACGAGAACTGTGCACATTCTGCAATCTTCTACTTCTCTTTTCTTATGTAAAACATTACACAAATTTCCATATGTGATATTCTGTTTCTTATTGGCACTAGGTTGTGACATTCTGTTCTATGTATGTTATTTGTGGTATTAGGGTCCATTAGATAAGAGGAATGTTTCTAAATGAAATCAAGGAAACAAGTTGAAAGGAGAGTCAACATGAAAAAAATCAAACATGTATATGCCAGAAACTGAATAATAACTTGAAAGACCAACATTGCACATTTGTGTTTTCTATGTACAAATTAAATTGATCATCTAATGTGTGTAGGTGGCCGCAATGAGAATGAATATCGTTTTTAGAAGAATTCTTAAAATGACAATATACACTGTAATATTAGAAAACATATCTTTCTATAATAGAAATTGATTAAATGAAGAAGCATATTTAATAAAAAACCAACACAATGTTGGTTTCAGTAGTAAAAAATAACTTAAAATGCAAATGACATTGCTATTAAGTATGTACCTGTTTATATTCTGTACATGATGCACTATTCTCTTCATTATACGTTTCTCTTGTGTACTAGTATGATATTCCATTAAACAAGTATTTGCCAGAAATAATGGTAAAACATATGCATGGTTTGTTATATTAAGTAAAACTGATGAAATATGTATAGTCTTTGTCTATGTATCCTTACAAAGGGTTATTTAGTGCATTCTGCATTTCTTATGTAAGGCGCATTGAAACACAATTTACTTGATGTATATGCACCTTACAAATGCACAATAAATAAATAAATTATATACACTGCATTTTAAAATATGATCTTTTTCAGAACATTTAACACTGTATAAATTAGATCATTAAATTAAATAAAGTTGTGATTTCATTTGAAATGTGTATATAGTTTACCCTTCGAAAACATTGTGAAAGGAGGTTCATTATGCCATGTATGTGAAGAGATTGTGTTTTTATTAGTGGTATTTTACATTATATTACTTTCTATAATGTGATGACTATGTAATGTATATGAATTGTTAAATTATGCACTATAAAAGACTGTTAGATACATTAAGTAGCTTTAAGAACTTGTTCTTTTCTAAATATTAATATGATCATCTGTACATGGTTTAGCTACAAATATAATAGCAAGTTACCATTTGTAATTTGATATCATCTGAATAGAAATTACAGTTTTGTTTTATTTTTTAAAGTAGTTTACACATATTCTGTTGTAATTAGAAGTAGAGACTTTGTTCTCTCCAATTAGTTCTTTCTGTATTCCACAGCCATATGATTAATCTTTACAACCTTAGTTGGTTGGGTTCTAATAATCCATACTTTTTTCAAACAGTACGGGTATGATAGGAAAAACATTTTTTTCATTTCTTTGTTAGAATATTTAATGATAAAATATATCACATTCCTATGAAAAGGTTTGTTGTATGAAAAAGAAATGACTTTGAAGAGAAATGAACACAATAGGAAAGTTACAGACCAATTTAAAATTAGTTGTTTTTGATATGTTTTCCAGCAAATTCATTTTCTTATGCAAAGCAATATTTATTTAAAAATAACTGGAAGTATTTTCAAAGCACATGTAATGATATGTAAATTGAAAGAAGAGTTGTAATTTAAAGTATACACTGTTCAAATTTAGAAATCATATGATAAAAACATGCACATGCACTGAAAAAACCTTCCCCCCTCTTTCTCTCCTTTGTATCGTGGGATTTCGAGATGTGCGTTGGTATTAGATCTGAGGAGTCTGGTGTGATGTTTCTTCATGACTGTATTAATGAGGTATTTGGGGGCTTTGTTGGTGATGCATTTATGTGTGATACTTAAGGTTTTGAATAATATCCTAGCTTTGATAGGGAGCCAGTGGTTGTCTCTCCTGATGTTGGAGATGTGTTCAGATTTTTTTATGCCTAGTGCAGCTCGGAGGGCTTTGTTCTGCATGAGTTGTGGTTTGGCTATATCGGTGTTGGAGGTGCCCAGGAAGAGGAGGTTACAGTAGTCGAGCTTGGATAGTATTAGCGCTCTTTCTAATATAACGCAGTTGTCAGGTGTACGGAATTTGCGACTTAGGGATATGAGTTTAGATGTGTAGGAGGTGGACGAGGCTAGGGTGTTGACTTGTTTTGACATCGTTAGAGTGGCGTCTAAGTAAACACCAAGTGTCTTAACTCGTTTGAGCACTGGGATCGTGGTGCCATCAATGCTGAAAGAAGTGTAAGCAGGCTGTAGAGCGTAGATTTTAGTGGATGATCCTAGTATGAGTAACTCTGTTTTGTTATCATTGAGACATAAGCTATTATTGGCCATCCAGTTTTCGATAAGTGAGTACATTTGGTTGATGAGCAGTGTGTCTTGCTCATGGTTGCCTGATAATGGGATGAGGATCTGGGTGTCATCTGCAAAGATAGTGTAGATGACACCCATAGCATCCAGTGCTGCAAAAATCAGCTTGGTATAGGCATTGTATAGAGTGGGGGATAGGCATGAACCTTGCGGGACACCTATGGGAACTGGTATGGGGTCAGCTGATTCTTTGCCAATGGACAATCTTGAGTTCCTGTCTGCTAGGAAGAATTTGATCCAGTCAGTGGCATCCTTGGATAGGTCGAAATTGTTGGCTAGTGTGGCACAGAGTTTGTCATGGTCGACCAAATCAAAGGCCGCCGAGAGATCTAGTAGCATTAGAAGGCAGAGTATGCCTGCTTCTCTGGTGGCATCCATTTGGATTTTCAGGTCCAGAAGGGCTGACTCCGTGCTGTGGTTGGGGCGGAATCCTGGCTGTCGGTCCCTCAGTATTTGGTGGTGTTCTAGGTGGTTTTGTATTTGTGAATATGCTATTTTCTCAATTATTTCAGGAGAAATGGGACCGTTTTTGGTAGGGATTGGGGGGGCTAGGGTCATTTTATTTAGGATGGGGGAGTTACCCAGGCTTTCTTGATGCTGGCAGGGACCATGCTTGTGTTGAAGGATGCGTTGAAAAATTCGGTAATGATGGGTGTTAGATTGGGGGGCGCAGAGTTTGACTAGGTGGGATGGAAATTCGTCTTCTTTGCAGTTCGAGGCTTTGAGTTTGGCTATGGTGTTTAACACTTCCTTATGTGAGACCGGAGTGAAGTGAAATGGAGTGGACGTAGTGGTATTGCATGGGTTCGCTATTATGGTAGGAGGTGTTTTTTCTGCTAGGAGTGTTTTTTTGCTATCAATTTTCTTTTGTACCAGTAGGATTTTAGAGGCTAGGGCATCTTGTATTGTAGTGCACCAAGCTTTACAGGCATTGGTTAGTGCTATAACTTGACAGGGGTTCTCTAGCTCTCTGAGGATGGAAAACAGTTCTTTACTGTCGGAGGTAGTATTGGTGATGCGAAGGTTGACGGCATTAGCTTTATGGGAGATGATGGCTAATTTGTATTTTTTATTGGCTTCTTCAAAGGCCTTTGCTGAATCTTGGGTGTTGATTTTTCTGTGGAAGTGCTCGGGCGATATTTTTATCCGTCTCAGGGAGACTAGTTCCTCATTGAACCAGAAGCAGGAACGTTTATCTGGTCTCCGGGATTTGATAGTGATAGGTGAGTCAATAGTATGGGTAAGGCTTTGTTGGTAACATTCTGCTAGAGAAGCCGGATTGTTGGTATCTGGAGTTATGTTGGCTAGGGCTGCATTCAGGATGGGGGAGAGGTTGTCTACTGAGAGTATTTTAATATTTCTTGTTTCGAAGGAATCAGATATTTTGGGAGTGGTGTGGTCTGTGATGTTATTATCCAGCGTGAAACTGATGACGAAATGTCTGACCAGTTAACAGGGTGGATGGAGTCAATAGTGATTTGAAAGTTGAGAGTGAGGATCCAATCCAAAGTTCTGCCTTTGGAATGGGTGGGTTTGTTGACCAGCTGTACAAAGTTTATGTATAACATGGCTGTGTGGAAGGCTAATGCGTCAGGATCTAGAGGATCACTGTAGCCTAGGTTGATGTCTCCGAGGATGATACATTTAGTGTTAGGTTTGATGATCGGTGTGAGTAGTAGAGGAATGTCCAAATTGGGATGAGTATTTTTGTTTGGTGATCTATACACTACCAGGAAATTAGTGGTGGTTTTGGGGTTGGAGGTGAATTAACTAATAGGAATTTGTATACCTGTATTTGTTCCATTGGGCAAGCACTGATTTGCAGAGCAGTTCTGGCTATAAGGGCGACTCCGCCTCCTTGGGAGTTGGTCCTGTCTGTCCTGAGGATGCTGAATCCTGTCGGGATGGCGAGGGCAAGGAGTGGGCCTGCAGCAGGGTGTAGCCATGTTTCAGTGCCAACCAGAATGTCAAGTTGTTGTTCCACGATGAGATCGTCGATTTCTATGGCATGTGCTCTGAGAGAGCGCACATTAATAAGTGTGCCTTTGAATGTTTGGATGGGGGTCTCCAGGTGGTGAGTTGTCTAGGTTGGGTGAGTGAGTGGTGGTTTTGGAATTTGTTAAAGGTTTGATACGTTTTTTAGGATGGTCTTTGAGTTGGCGATTAATTGAGGAGGTATCAAGTTTGGTAGGAGTGACTGTGATTGTGGTGGGCTTGGTAGCTTGGTGGATGGTTTTGGTTCTAGCCCTAAATCTGTTAAGTCTGACGAGACCCAGGGTGGGTATTGTCTTAATGCTGGTCTCAGTATTATGAGTGAGGCTGCATTGTTCGTGGCGAGGGTCAGAGTAATGTTTCTGGGTGCAGTTGGGGATGGGAATGGAGATAGGGAGGGAAGGAAGGGGGTGGGGCAGGGTACCGGGTGGTGGCACTGGCATCCCAGACTAGCTAAACCTTCATTCACCTTGATGAAATGTCCCCCTGTGCATGATACAGAGTGGGGAATTATGCAAAAAGGGAACATATTGGTAGTCAGGAAGGCCAACATTATTGGAGTGACTTAATTGATAAGTACATGTGATATGCACCACAAAGGCATAAGAGGCTGCTAGGCTTTGCGGCCCTGTAAACTATGTGGCCATGTGTCGCTGTGATCATTGAGTTTAAGTAACTTAGCTAGTATTTGGGCTGGAATGGGAACAAGTCTAACAACGTTGCACATAGGCTAGTGCTATTGAGGAGAGGCAGCATACAGATCAATATTATACATAGTCTAATGTAACCAAAGAAAATGGAGGGCGGCAGCATACAAATCAAAATTGCTGGGTCAGGGCAGGAGCATGCAAATCAAAATTACACATAGGCTAGTGCTGCTGAGGAGTGGCAGCATACAGAACAATATTGTACATAGTCTAATGTAACTGGAGGGCAGGATCTTACTAATCAAAATTGCACGTAGGCTAAGGCTGCTTAGGAGCAGCAACATACAATCGATATTTCCTACTACAGTAGAACTGAGGATTATGCAGTAAGGATCGGCTAAACTATAGGTCAAGAATCATTGCAAGTATTACATAATATTAAGGTCGACCATGCTACCTGGTTTAGGGGAGTTGGCATAATACTATGTAGAAAAAAAGTAAGATCACTGTGCTTCCACCTGCCGGCGACTTCAGTGTTTGTAAATACGGGTACGTTGCTAGGCAACGTGATGCACAGCCTCAGTCTGGATCCAAGCTCTGTGTTTAGATAGCTGCGGCCATTGCGAGCCATGCGCTGTGGCTGTGCTCGGAATCAGCTGGTAGCATCGGTTGGGTGAGATTGGCGGCAGACTTCCCTGAACAGCAGCAAGGCTCACGAACAGGGCGGGCGGGAGCGGAGGGGAGCTTGTCGGGTCGTGCATAGTTATCAGCTGCTCCTGCAGCTCCTGATATTTGTGATGGTGAGGAGGTGAGGGCTCCTGCCCTAACCAGGGATTGGCAATGACTGGACTCCAGGCGCAAAACAGGGGCCTTAGTGAGGGCCTTAGCCAGAAGGGCCTCGAGTCGGCTTCCGCCTCCCAGCGACTTCGGTGTTTGTAAATACTGGTACGTTGCTAGGCAACATGATGCACAGCCTCAGTCTGGATCCAAACACTGTGTTCATGCCCTGTGGCTGTGCTTGGAATTAGCTGGTAGCATCGGTTGAGTGAGATTGGCGGCAGACTCCCCTCAACAGCAGCAAGGCTCATGAGCAGGGCGGGCGGCAGGGGAGCGCATCGGGTTGCGCATAGTTGTCAGCTGCTCCTGTAGCACCTGATATTTGCGATGGTGAGGGCTCCTGCCCTAACCAGGGATAGGCGACGACTGGTCTGCAGGCGCAGAACATGGGCCTTAGTGAGGGATTTAGCCGGAAGGGCCTTGAGCCGGCTTCCGCCTGCCGGCGACTTTAGTGTCTGTAAATACTGGTACGTTTCTCTGCAATGTGATGCAGAGCCTCGGTCTGGATCTGAGCGCTGTGTTTAGATAGCTGCGGCCATTGCGCGCCATGCACTGTGGCTGTGCTCGGAATCAGCTGGTAACGTTGGTTGGGTGAGATTGGCGGCAGACTCCCCTGAACAGCAGCAAGGCTGACGAGCATGACGGGCAGAAGGGGAGGGCGTCGGGTCGCGCATAGTTATCAGCTGTTCCTGCAGCTCCTTATATTTGCGATGGTGAGGAGGTGAGGGGTGAGGGCTCCTGCCCTAACCAGGGATAGGCAAAGACTGTTATGTTTCATCTAAACTGTTATTTGTCACTTAGGGTAAGCTACGTAACCATCACTCGCACCCTCACCATGCACTGATTATATCAACACACATGACATCACAGATAACATCACCAATCAATGACATCATATTGAAATCCTAAATGAAATCACCAAAGTGCAGACATATGAACAGAAAAAGCCTAAGTGAGGTTGTGTTTAGGGTATTTAGGATGGCAGGTAGGCCTCTATTGAACCTGGTCATGCTTCCGAGAATGTATTTAACCAGACAGAAAAATGTATAATGAAGGTTTGTGGAGAATATAGACATGTTGTAATAGATTTCCGTAGTCCAAACGTCATCATGGTCCCTTGAAGTAGAGCATGCATCATTTGCTGTTCTTGGGCTGCAGAATTAAATATCCAGGCTCATTGGAACATTGTGTAAGGATAAAGTTGGAGACATCTAAATATACATTAAGCACTAGGCATGTGTTTGAATACAGAGACTATACTTACACAATTATTGCATACATATCTGAGGGACAGTCAGCGCACCGCTGGTAACGAGAAACAAATATCATAACCCAAACATAAACCTAGGATTAATGTCAGTCATCATACATATAAGATGCACAATGGGTGCAGCTGTCCATGCACTGCTATATGTTCACTGCATATGCCTCATGAGCACTGGCCAAATCATAAGCAAACTGGCAGATTTAGACCTGCATATACAGAATTTCCAATGTATCTTTATGGTATGTTCTGAATGAACCACCATAGGTTGAGACCTCAAGAAGAACTTTACAGGACATAGCCATTGTGAGATCTAACTTTAATGTCTAACCTCTTGATCAGGAGATTGCACCACATGCCAGCTTTCAGTGGTACCTTGCAACCTCAGTTGCAAGGTACCACTGAAAGCCAACAGGGGTAGGCACATCAGACCTCCATGTGGTTGAAAACCTCTTCTAGTTCATTCTGGTCCTCCACAACCTGCAAAGATGAGTAAGTCCCAACGTTGTGAGTCCTGGGACAAACCAGGTGAGGCATGCGGCCTCATGGAGCTCTGACCCAGCCACTGCAAGTTCAATGTCCTGCTGACCAATTTGCTTATCTGATTCTGGATTTATGGATCCAGCATCCAAATGATCCCTTTTTACAAATAAAAGCACTATATCACCCTACTGGGCATATCGCCACCCACCCTGGGCTGGAAGAAGTTCCCACAAGGCAGCTCTACGTCCTCTTCTTGCCTTTTCTCACTGCATGTTGTATGTAGATTGTATTAATATGTAATCAAGTGAAGTAATTGGCCACACACATTAAAAGACTGCGCCAAACTTGATTGGTGAAGAATTATCCTTTTTAGTGTTTAGGGTCATATTCAAGAGAAAATAATGAGTGAAAACTAACAGTGCCCTATCAGATTACACGTGTTTCAACACATCAGTGTCTTTTTCAATTCAGGGCAAATTAAAGCTACATTTCATAAATGAGTTCAAATCCGAAGAGCAAGGCATTTACGGGATAAATCCCTCCTTCAAAAAGTATGTTCTGTCTCCACGGCCAATCAAGTGTGGAACAGTCTTTTTGTGTGTGGCCAATTACTTCACTCTGTTATGTTAAGAGGTTGGGGTCTTTGCCTCTTTCTGATTAACGCATCTGCAACACCATTTTGATAAATTAAGTAAAAATCAGGCGCACGGGTGCACCTGAGTTGGCAACAAAAACCCCACATTTTTTTTTCTAATATGTACTCAACGCTATCATTATTTATCAATAGTTTAGCAAGTACAGTACATAACATTAAGTTTGGTCACACCGTTTGTGTATTTTTCAACTTATGTCTGATAAAGTGTTCATCATGGTGTGGTTTTTTCTCAAAATGTTGACATTTAGATATTAGCTAGATTATTTAGATCAGTATGTTTACATATTTCCATTAAACTTTTTATTTTTGATCTCTTATTTTTTCATTTGTTCCCACCTATTTGTTAATAATTTCACTTAACTTTTTAATTGCTGTAATATTGGTACATAGCATTCGGCAAGCTGGTTTGACAGCATTTTTCACCTTAACTCAGTCAAGTCATGCACAGGGTTGTGCTGATATCACCATGCTGATGACGGAAATGCCCTTCTTTTTGGCTGCAGATGCCATTTTGCTCTTATACACAGTGTGTACGTGTTTGCGATGAAATTTGCCAACTAGGTGTCTGTATTGGGAATTTTCCTGGATATATACAAACTCTAGGTGAGCATTTTGGGAATGAGATATGCATTTTTATGCATCTTAATTTTTTTTATACATGCATTCAAATTGGCATAATTTCAGACCTTGGTGTAAATTACCTCCAGGGAAGTTACGATCGATTTTGGGAATTACAGCACTTATTTCCCTTAGTAATATTGGGGCACATAAAAACAGAAGTTTGATTTATGACTTGTTTGCACAGTGACCCTAGCGGTGGCAGTGAGGTGTCGGCAGCAAGTGTAGTCACACCTTAGTGCTGGTAAATTGCTGTCAAGTCAAGGTCTATGGAGCAAGGTCTGTGAACAAGGAGAATAAAGAAGCAGTTTCATTACGAGGAAAGGCAGTCCCTTTAAGGGGACGGAGGTTCACTTCTTCGAACATGCTGGGTGGTGTGAAGCACCAGCGTGAAGTGTCTGCGGCAAGTGTAGTTACACTGTAGTGCTTTTGAATTGCAGTGAAGTCAAGTTGTAAGTAGCACGTTCTGTGAAGAAGGAGAATGAGGAAGCAGTTTTGTTATGACGAAATGTGGCCTCATTAAGGAGATGGAAGTGCATGCCTTCAAAGTCCAGCGGAAGTCCAGCAGTGTGCAAGTGCATATTTAACTGTTGGAACCCCTCCTTATCTCGCTGGGTGAGCCTTAATAAGAAACAATGATAAATTTAGACTGACAAAGATGTGTGTAGGTGTGACACAGGTCTCAGAGTCTTCACCTAACTCTGCGTTCCAGAGTATCAACTCAAGCTTGGGAGCGGAAAGGCTTCAGCAGCCTAGTACTCCCAAGGTTGCTCTTATGTTGTCACCATCTCCCATCATGGTTCCGACCAACACGCCTATCCATTTGTGGAAAATGGGTTTGTCGGTAACACCTAAAGTAAAAGTTGCTACATTTTTTGCAAAATCAACATCAACTCATTGGGCCTCATTATGACCTTGGCGGTAGAGAGTTAACGGGGCCAGTAGAGCTGCCGGCCCCGTTTACCCTCTACCGCCTCATTACGAGGGCTGCTGGCTGGACCCGCTAAGGACGCCTGGTAAAACCAGGAATCCTTAGCGCGTCTCGCTAGCAGACCAGGATGCAAACAACGGGCCCGTCAGTAACAGGCCTGTTTGCATCCTCACCATTCCGATTGAGCCCTATAGGGGCTCAAATGGGAATGGGGATGTACTGGGTCCGGGTTCCTTGAATGGGGAATACCGGGCCCTTCAAGTTCAGAATGGCACGGTATTTCCCCATTCAAGGAACCCAGACTGGAACCCGGTATGGGGGTAGCCGTGCCGCAAATAGCGGCATGGCTACTTCCATAATTGTAATGAGGCCCATATTAATCCTACTCTTTTGATGGAGGATCCTTCATATTGCATCTATGCAAAAACAGCTACAACAAATGATATACTGGATTATGAGCTTTTGTCATGTGCAGAAGTTCAAGCAGGCACAACTATCAATTCTAACATAAATATAGTCACAATGAATGTTCTAACAGACATTGGGCCTCATTACACGGATTGCGCTAAGGGATTACCGGAACCGGTAAGGGCACTGGTGCCGGTAAGCCCCTAGCGCCATACTACGAGGTCCCTCAGCGGGTCCCGTCCTTAACGTGTGGCCAGAGCACACGTTAAGGAAGGGACCCGCTGAGGAACTTCAGGGCAAATAACTGTACCGCTAATAGCGGTACCCTTATTTGCTCCTTCCCCATTCCCATTGAGCCCCATGGGGGCAAAAATGGGAATGGGGAAGGGCCTTGGTGAATGAGGAATTACCGCCCGCCAACCTTGGAATGGGGCGGTAATTCCCCCATTCTCCAAGGAGGAATTGGTAAAATGCCGGTGGCAACCATGGCGCTAACAGCCCCATGGTTACCGCCGTCCATGTAATGAGGCCCATTGAGTTGATATCATGTGAGCAATAGCAAACAGGTATAGCAACACCACATTCCCCTATGCTAATGAGATGGGAACTTCTACTAATGATGTAACTCAAAGTGTTGCCTCTGTTGAATCCTTTGGCATCTTAGGTGAAGACATATCTGAGAGAGACAACGGAGCATCAAAATTTCAAGAACAGCTGCCAGCATCATTAACTTACTCTCTATCACTTTATAATTCACCATCAGGCAACTTGGACTGTACCTCTTGTTCATCCATCCCCTTTTTGCATTCTCTGCCTCCGATGTAATGAATACGCTGTGTCCTCTTCTTGGTGCAATGACATTGTCAACTCTAAGCTTTGTGCTAAATTTGCTTTTTGGCTTGTATGAGAACATTAACTTGAGTTTGAAAGACCAGGCCTAAGCATTAAACATGCTGTCATCAAAAATGGCAATTTTAGAGGGCTGTATTGCAGTGAAAAGAACTAATATTAATTATTTATCCCATGATCTATTACTAGGAAATACCCAACCTGAAAATCTAACACACACATCATATTTGGCACCATCTCCTTTAAATCTAATGGTCTCAAATCCACCCACAAGGAATGAGGAATCTTCAGGAATACTAGTACAGAGTACAGACACTCAAAAACTGGAAAAATTGATCAAGAAGTTGTGATCGTGGATTCACAGGGAGATTTTATACATATACCTCCTCTGGTAGAGGAAGATTTGGAGTTGGAACCTTTAAATTACTCCATCTTTTATCAAAGGCAGAGGAAAAAGCAAACAGGGAAGAAGGGACTCAACAATAATAAGGCATCTAAGAACTTGAAAGCAAATGGTGCTTCAAACAACTGTAGATCGTTTACATTTTTATGCTCACTAGCTTTGCCTTAAAGAAATCTTGATAACAGTTTGGTGGGAACTTCACGGGGAGGAAACGGAAAAAGACAGTAAAAGATTTAAAATGGTGCCAGAAGGAAGCTTCTAAATTAGTGGTGTAGATCATTGTGAAATTCTGGAAGTGAATGACGACGGAAATATAAGTGAAAGCAATTGTGATGTCTTATTCGGTATCTCATCCTATTTGGTAGATGATACCTCATTAATTGACCTAGAACGTACACAATCAAAAAAGTCACCAACCACAGAAGACAATAGTTTGATACCATATACTGCTGCTGTTCAATTACCTACAATATCTGCCCCCCTATCCTACATTGGTTGATTGATTGATATTTTATTTCTATCGCGCTCGTACACAAGTGTTTCAGAGCACGACAAGGCAAGGGAGGGGAACAGGGGAGAACAAAACAGCGATCTTACTAGGCCCAGTGACATTGAGAACGCGCAAGTGCATGGGAGAGGGGGGAGTGGAAAAGTGCATGGAAGGGGGGAGAAGTGGAAAGTGTGAAGCAGAGGAGAAACAGATAAATAACAATAAATAAATAATACAGGCAACAAACAGTGGTAATGCATCCAGCAATTTGCAAGTGCTAGGTTTAAGGCAGCAGACAGGGTAGGTCTGATAAGTGCAGGAAGAAAAAGGGGGGGCTGCATGGGTACAGATACAGACCCCAGTGCAGGGAGTGGCCCGGAGCCAGTGCGGGAGGGTGGCAGGGTGAGCAGGTACCTGGGCCGAAGGACAGAGGGTGGCCAGGTGCACGGTGCCAAGAGTGAACATATCAGCAGGGGAGAGGAGGAGCGAAGGCAGAAGAAAAGAGGAAGGTCTTGAGGTGCTTTACGGAACCAGTGTACATGGTCTCTGCAAAATCCTCTGTGATGAAAGATTACCTGAATATTCAATTCCTTACATTAGAACAGCAGAGGAACGTGTATGTAATAATGCATCTAACATATGTTTTTTGCCAGATGCAGGGTCACAAATATCAAAATCAGAACCTCCAGCAATTAGATGCTTATTGTCGTTGCATAATTTAAGAACTTCTGAACAAACTAGTCGAATAGATCTAATGTTTTAGCTCTATTCCACTCTATAACTAGTTTACACCCCATTGTCTATAAAGATATTGTTTTGGTAGAGTTTGTAGTTGACTTACTCTGGACGGGATAATGTTACATATTAAGTCCAGACTAGTCTTGCAAGTTCTTTTAGACATAGCCTCGCAATTGCTCCCCTATGGGTATGATTTAACAGAAGTGAATTATTATGATTTACAAAATAAGCAGATGGGTTGATGAGGAGATAACAATAAGGAAGAACTTAATTCAAGTAATCTTCCTCCCCTTTCAATAATTAGCTATAGATGATAATTAAAGAAAGGTTATTTTGAGTACGACAAATATTGTACCTTTTGACACCAAGGAAAACTGGGCTTGGTTGGCGGAAGCTCTTCAGTTTAATAAGCAATAACAAGCAGAAAAATGTGGATTTAGATATATAGTAGTTGGTTCTTGGAACATGTGTGGGTTTACTTACCTTTTTAATGCTGGATCTATGCACTTTAATGTTGATGAATGCTATATATTTATATTCCAAGAAACCTGGCTTTTATCACCTCCCTTACTAGATGGATACCAATTATTTTTAAATCCAGCAGTCAAAGGGCTTAAAGGAAGACCATCAGCAGGGGTCCTTGGAGGTGTGAGTAATTTAGGAATTGAAACCTTCAGGTGGAGACAACCAAACCCCTATATACAAGCTGTCAAATTATTTTGGGAACCAAAGTGTTTTCCTGGTTTAGGTTTGATTTTAGTAATGAATGTCTATTGGAACCCTATGAGTGTGTCCAAGCAAGTTTTCTTGGGTTCCATATAGAATTTAATGGACGACTGGCTGTCTGGAAAACATTCAAGTGCAATTTTGATATATGGGATTTAAACTCCTCATGTTCTGATGAAAATAACAATTTGATAACAAGTAGTGAGTACAAATTACCATCTATGAAGCGAGGAAAAGCCTGGTTAACTTTAATGCACAATTGGGGGATGTGTATTTTAAATGAGAAAATCTGTGGAGATATTCTTGCTCAAGACTCCTCGAGACAAGGCACACAAACTCCACTCATTGATTATATGTTTGTTTCGGAATCTATCTTTAAGAGTTCTGTTTCTTTGCAAATTATTTATTTCCGTTTAGTTTATTTTATTTCGCATTTATTAGGCGCCTATACAATCAAATGGTGTTTCCAAGCGCCACAAGACAAAATGGGGAGGGAGCAAGGGGAGTAGATAACAGGGAAGTACAAAAACACTGCAAGACGAGTGGGTAGGGAGCAATTGGGAAAAATACTGGTAGCTAAAACAGTAAACATACAATCGTGGTCCTACTAGGCCATGTAACATTAGGATGTGCAAGTGCTGTGAAAAGAAGTGCAGGAGATACAGAAGGAAGGGTGGGTGGGGGGGTGCAAGGTATGGACAAGTGCTGGTGGGAGCCCATGAGGGAAGTGCAGAGGAGCCAGGGTGGAGGCCGATGGTAAGTGCTAGGGTGAAAGAGACCCACGGGTGGGATGCACAACTGCCAGGCAGGGGGCCTGCAGGGGCAGTGCTGAGAGGGGGAGGTTTGTGGTGTTGACTGGGTGGAGGGCCTGGTAACCTGTGAGATTCACTGCTGGTCACAGCAGCAGTGGGGTAATTAGCAGGGAAAGGAAAGAGGGAATGAGGTAGAGAAAAGCAGGGCTTGAAGACATTTCCAGAACTTAAGGAGGTCTGGCTCAAGTCCAAAGAGAGGCACCAGCTGAGGAGAGAGACCTGCCCCCTACTCTCTGCTTGGAGAAGCGTTTTCCAAGCAGAGAGTTGGAGTTAGAGGAGCGGAGTGCTCTAGCAGGGAAGTATAGCTAATTATAGCTAATGTACTAAGTGATCATCAAATATAGCAAGTTTAAATGGGAAATGTGTTTCTAATTTGACCATTTATTTATTTAATTTATTTGTATAGCATGAAACAAAAATCCCTGAGGCATAGAGGCACTTGGACAACATAACAAAATACAACAACAGATCTAATGCATCAACGGAAGAAGGTAAAACAGAGAACTGAAAAGTAATACATACAAGTCTAATGAGCAAACAAAGTCACATAAACTCCCCCTAACTTCTTAAAATATATTCCAGGCAGGGACATACATTCACAACTTGCCATAATTAGTCCAATACAATCCTTAAAATTGTCACCAAGGATGTAAAGTTCCAATTTTTACAAAGAATAAAAAACAGGGACTATTGTTCTGGCCGCAGCCAATAATGATGCAGTCTCTGTTAATCCCATGACCCCAGTCCTTAATTCAAACACATGGGAAGAACCTCAGATCTTGAGCTCGAACACAACCTGGGCTCACTCTGCTCCTGAGCCAGAACAAGACCATATTTCTCAATGCTTCTCTGATATAATACCTCTCTGGTCTGTCGATTTCTATGAATACTAACAAACTTCATAAGGTCAGGATCACCAATCTCAGGCATTTTAGATTTTTTGATACAGAAGTCTTTTTCAAGAAAAGTCGGCCATTCCCTCTTCGTCTGCCTTAAAGTGAGCAGAAATATGCTGTGGTGGAGAACCCACTGGCACTATAACTCCAGGAGAAGTCAGAATAACAGTTGCAGCTGGACCACCCAATACAGGTTGCCTTTCAGTGTCTCCAGAACCAACACTCGGCCCCCTTCTTGAACTTAGCATTTTTGTCAAGTGGCCATAAAACAATAAAAATACTTTTGTCATGCAATCTCCATAGTCTGCACCTCTGTCTGACATGCTGCGTCAGCCCTATCAGGCTAAGATATAATATTGTCAAAGTAATCTACCCACAGTTTAAAATCAGTCATGTTCTTGCATTGAATGAGTTCAGAGATAGTTTTCTCTTTGATAAGCTGGCAGAGATTGGGGTCCATTTGATCGATATCAGCTTAAATAGACACCTCATTAAACCCTTTCTCTGTTCACTTCATAGCCTGGGCTCCATTAATGGGCATTTAGAAGGTGCTAGACCCTAGAACACCGAGGGATAAAAAAAGAGTATTCCTGCTAAGTTTAAGCGTACACAAAGATTACCAGAATCCAAAGGCATACGCCTCAAAAAAAGACCCAAGTAACCAGGATGTTCATCAACAAACTAGATTCCCCACCGTACTGCCTGCCCACAAGGGCTAGACACCCCTGACACAGCACTGGCTCAGGAAACAGCCTCGTCCATGCAGGGAAACGTAGGGAAAACGGTACCAGAACACGGCACCAACAAAGCCCCAATAGCCTGGCGCCGCTGGGTCACGACACCGAGCACCACAGCTCACCAGCTCTAGCTGAGCAGCACCACAATGCCTCTCACCGGTGCTTCTGTGTACCAGGGCTCCTGTCCCCTGCTCAAGTTCCTGACAAAGCTCCCCAGGAACAGGCAGCCGATTCCAAAAGCACCCTGCACACCAGGTTTTAATGGGAAATGTGTTTTTAATTTGACCATCAACTCAAGGAAGAATAGATAAGTATGGAATGTCAGTAATGTGACTAGGTTTAATACTTTCTTAAAGATTTCCATTTGGAATAATAATGAATGAAATAACACATTTTCTTACATTTAATATGTAGCCGTTTTAGCGAATACATATTCAGTTGATCAAACCTCAGGAAAACTTTGATATTACAGAAAGATAGCAAAGCCATGTTATTATCTTTATCTTCTAAACATCTGGCAGACTTTTGGAAGCTTATTAAAAGCTATTCATATCCACAACTGGCAATGCAACTAAATACAATCATTCTGACTGGGTAACATATTTTACTCAAAAACTATTGGAAATGGCCGCTTACATTTTAAAAAGTTTATATTGTTCTGATTATTTTCAAAAGTAAACATTCCTGAGCATCGGGCCCGGATGGGTTGTCTAAAATAACTCTCAACAGTTCACCGGAACTATGTGAAGGAATTTGGAATTTAACTTTTAAACTGGCGTTGATAGATAAGCAAGTCGCATCATCTTGGAAATTATCTACAATTGTACCCATCTTCAAAAAAGAAGATAGACTTAAACAAAGAAACTATGGACCTATTGCCTCCTAGATATTCCAGGCAAGATTTTTGCTTCCTTTGTTCGTTCACAATTAAGTAAATGGGCAATATCTATTAATCAAACTGACCCCTTTAAGGCACGTTTTGTTAGGGGCTCTGACACTTCAATGAATGCATTAATAATAAACCTAATTAAATATAGATCCTTCATTAATGAATCAAAAATATACTTAACGTTTAATTGATTTCTCACTAGCATTTGATAGTGTAGATGGAAGGCTATTGTGGACTAAATAACAGAAGTTGTCATGTCCTGCCTATTTATTGGAGATCATTAAAGACCTTCATACAGGTGCTTTTATCTGCCTAAGATTAAATTAGGGGCGCCAACTTTCAAAGCTGATACAAACTCATATAGGTTTAAAAAATTGAAAAATTCTGGCCCCTCTACTATTCAATATTTTCAATTCAGATATAGGAGAGTCATTGAGCAGGGCTTGGTGCTTCCCTCCATATATTGATGTTCAAGCTATTAGTTGGCTTCTTTACGCTGATGATTTACTCTTAATAGGTCAAACAGCAATACGACTTCAAAGGACTTCAAAGACAACTATCAGAACTATCTATGTACGCAGAAGGTAATGCATTATCTATAAATGTAACACAGATTTTGGTTGTGAACCCTCTCACAAAATCAAAGGGCGGAAATGTAAATGGTATTTAAATTTAGATATTTTCGAGAGGGTGAATTTTATTTAGGATTTTGTATAACAGGGAATTCTAATATAAATGTTATGACTGACAATATGAGGCAGAAACCAAAATGCTTGGCTACTCAAGCTTGTGCATTAAATAAGAAATGTGGTCGTTACTCTTTACTTCCTGTAATAAGGTTTTATAAAAAATAATGTAATCCCATCTCTAATATATGGAGCTGAAACTTTGTTTATGACTCTACTGGATTCATGCGGTCAATTGGAGGGAAGACTTTGCTTCCTCCAAAAAGGGGTTCCAATTCAAGCCATTAGATGTGAGTTGGGCTTGGTATCTATGAAAGTCATGGTGAGGTGAAAAATGGTCTCCTTGTTTCGTAAATGTTAACTCGCAACAGAAGAAACATTCTATTTAGATTATATGAGACTATGCTGCAGGAACAAGATAGGTATTTTAGGAAATGGTTGAATATGTGTATGAGTACTATAAATCAGTCTGAAACAACTGTAGATATGTTAGTTATTAATCCACTTCAAGTAAAGTGATTGGATGGAGACAAATAAGGACTGCAATCAATATGTAATTTTAACATTTTCATAAAGAGGAAATTCTTTTAATGTGATACCAAAATATTGTTTCGATTTCCAGATTGCAAAATAGAGGGGGATATTTCTAAGATTTCACCTTAATTTGTACTCTACATATGAAGGCGTTGGCGCTTGTTTAGGAATGGACAGTAAGTTTCATTTTTGTAAACAGGTAAATACTTTTGAAACCCTGGAGCATTTGTTGGTAAATTGCCTGGGACTAATGCATTTAAAACGGCTCCATTTTGGCAGCTTTTTAGCACAGTATGACAGTATTACTCCTGAAGCCTGGTGGTCTACATTGTTAAATATTATGCAATTATCCTTAGTATTAGCTACGCTTACATTTTTAAATATAATTTTTACTGTATGATTATAAAAGACTATTGAATATGATTATGGAAACTCTTATTTCAAAGAAGTTATCTGATTTCTCTTACTATTTATTTACTGAATGTGTTATAGTTTTACAATTACAACTTTACAAATATACAATAAATATTACACAAATCAACAATTTAAACAGTTCATTACAATATCTCATTAAATACACTTATCCAGCTAAAAACATTATACATTCGGTCAGCAATTGATCATAATCCATATCAATATCAACATTCAATTAAAGTTATTTACTCATGGCAAAAAGGTAAAACAGGAATATATACACCAATAATATTAAGAACACATGTTTTAAAACACACAGGCTACACCATTATCACGAGGAACAAAAAAAACAGAAAACATGAAATGCACTAGAATCCAATCAGGTCGAGTCAGACAAATAAAGGTAAATTCAATCAATTGATACGCCAATAAGCAATAGACCAGGCAAGTAAAGGCTAGTAAAGGCAAATATAGCATCCAGATCCTTACACAATATATTAAATTTACCAAAACAATATGTGTTCACCTTCAGTGTCTCTTTACTCCTCCGCATTTAATTATCATTTAGTCACTTAATCAAGGCACACGGCACCAATGCTTTGGCATGTGCTTCTATTCCCTTCTTCTTGTGCCGTAACTAAATATGTTTATACGACCTTCCGTATCCTAAAGAGAGCAATGTGCAAGCTCTTATTTCTAGTGTTTTAACATATCCTCCAGGATGTCAAGTCCTTTATAGCATCTAAATGATGTATACATTTACTCAGATGTTTCACATAAATGGGACCCAATCTTACACATTCTGTGAGTACACGTTTAGCGGACTCAGTCTGCGTTTTAACCATACACATACAACAGTAATGTTCCTGTACAAGCAGGGCCATTGAGGGGCCCAAAACATTCAATACCGGTAATCTATTCATACAGAACAAGAGAATAAATCTCCTCAATGCTAAAGATGGGCATAAGGCTAGGCATGGTTGCATCTTTTTAAAGGTGTATAAAATGTCAAGCACAAAGATATAACTTTTTAAAGAACTCAGATGTTTAAAGTTTTAATTCCAATCCCACAGATATTTGCGTTTTTCAAGTCCTTGCCGGAGATAGAAAAATTCATCACCCCAATTGGGGCTCCAGACAAAATCTTTGTTTAAGGAGATCATACTCTTGCTAAAACTAGATTTCATTTCAAGTTTCCGCTCTGGATTGCTCAGGCTTTTTAAGAGAGGGTTGGAAGGACCATTCATCATTTTTATGTAGATTTATTTATTTATTTTATTTATTTGCATTTGTATAGCACACTTGCAGCCCAAGGGCATCGAGGCGCTGTTACAGGAAGATGTTGGACTTAGGATTCAGAGGATATACAGAAAGTATACAGTTGACCAAAAGGTCTCTTGGTTACAAAGATGCAGGCAAGGATACACACGATGCATGACATGAGTTATACAGATCCATACTGACGTATGGTGCATTTCATACAAACAGCTTAATCTTGATGGCTTTACGTAAGGCTTGGTGGGACTCAATCATTCTTACGTGTGGTGGGAGTGCGTTCCAGTGCGTAGCTGCCTGGGTGGGAAAGCTGGAGTCACCGGCGTGCACCTTGCACGTTTTAGGTGTGATAATCGTGTTGGAGTAGCACATTCTTAAAGGCCTTGTGGCAGTGTGCTTGGCGATTCTTTGGGTCAGCTAGGGAGGAGCAAGAAGACAATTCTTTCTTTGACAGGGAGCCAGTGTGCCTGTCTTCTGATTTCGGATATGTGTTCTCTCCTTGTGGTGCCTGTAGCTGCCCTCAGTGCATTATTTTGGACTAGCTGGAGTTTGGCAATGTTTTAACTGGAGGTCCCAGCGAGGAGGGGATTGCAGTAGTCTAGCCTAGATCCGATTATTGCCCTGGCGATGGTGAGGCAGTTCTGGCACGACAGGAAGGGCCTAGCTGCGTTGAGGACTTTAGAGTACTATGCTGAGGATGTGACGATGGCATTGAACTGTCTATCCATGGACAGATCGGAGTCAAGGTAGATTCCGAATGTCTTCACGTGGTTGGAGACTTTGATGGGAATGTTGTCAATAGTGAAAAAAGCGTACTGATCCCCGAGGTTACCCAAGGTGCAGGGTGACCCTATAAAGAGGAGTTCGGTTTTTTCACTATTGAGACAGAGCCAGTTCTCTGCCATCCACGATTGGATAGTGGAATAGATGGTGGTGAGGGTTTTAGTGTCCAAGGAATCAAGGATGCTGAACAGAGGCCTTGTGAAGAGGTTGTAGAGTGTGGGCGCAATACATGATCCTTGTGGAACACCGCAGGTGATGTGGCTGGGAGTGGCACAAGCTGACTCTGAAAAGACTTTCATGGCCCTTTCTTGGAGAAAGAAGGTGATCCATTTGCAGGCTTTGGGGAGAAGTTGGCTCGGGTGGCTAAGTGGTGGCACAGGGTGTTGTGGTCCACCAAATCAAAGGCAGTGGATAGATCCAGGAGCAATAGGAGCGTAATAGACCTCTTCTTCAAGACCACTGATTTAAGAGAATGAATACCCAATTCAAGTCTCAAGATGGCCATGGGTACACATCTAGGAAATCCCAGTATTTTCCTCCAAAATCTACCCTCTATTAGCTGAAACCACTCTAAATCAGTGTCAATCAAGCTCTCAAGGCCATAGATAACAGCTGCTACTAGACACTGTAGATATAACTGCCTTATGCCAAGCAGTGAATAACCTGCCCATCTTCATGCAAACTGTCCTATTAGTGCTGTCAACTGAGCGGCCTTCCTAATGCGTGCTTCAAGGCATACTTTAAAGCCCTTACCAGACTCAAACTCGACCCCCAAGTATTTATGCTGCAGAGTATAGGCAATCTCCGTCTTCTGGATCAACAATCTAGGTCTAGCAATACGCTTTGAAGTAAATAGTGTAATCTGTGTTTTCTCCTTATTGATAACTAGGCCATTTTCATCCGCATAGGCCCAGAGTGCACTGGCTGTGCGCTGGATGCCACTGAAAGTATGATCCAGTAGCACCAGATCATCTACATATGCCAGGACCATACAATGTGAATCATCAATTTTTGGGGGACAGCCTCTTATCTGTGACAGATATAAAGGTAAATCAGAAACATAAAGATTGTATAAGAGAGGTGCCATAACACAGCCCTGCTTGACTCCACAATTTTGTATAACAGGTACTGTCATTGTCCCAACATTATCCAGCCTAAAAAGCACAGTATTGTTGTTATGTAGTAATTTTAAATAGTAGAGTATTCTTGCTGGGCAGCCTAATAGATCTAATTTGCGCCACAGCAGGTCTCTCCTAACTGTATCGAAGGCTTCTTTAAAATCTATAAAGATGGCATCTAAAGGAGGATTGTTTGGACCTTGTGCCTGCTCAACCAAGAAATCAAGAAGGCGCAAGTTATGTACCGTTGAGTAATTCGGGCAAAATCCACACTGATATCTATCTAAGATATTCTGGACCTTTTTGTAGTTCTTTCAGTAGAAATGATGCAAATAGCTTTCCAGTAGAGACTAACATAGACAATAGTTGATAATTGCCAGGATCCAGAAGGAAGCCTTTCTTAAGGATCGGGACCAAGGTAGCGGTTTGCCAAGAGCTAGGAATTTTACCTTCAATGAGAACCTTATCAAACTGTATTTTAAGTAAGGAGGATCAAAAGTGGGAATTGTGGCACAAAACCACATTGGTCAAGCCATTGGGACCAGGAGCTAGGGAAGATTTCAAACTCTTAAGTTTTTATAAATATCCTCCTCCCTCGAGCTGATATTGGTTCCTGAGAAGAAAAATTGCGCTGAGCAAGAAATTTGATGTTCATTTATGGGTTTAATCATAGCATGTTTAGAACATCCCTTCGCTTTACCTAGGATAGCCCAGATGCTATGTGAATCACCATTACACAGGTTAATCCCCATCTGTTGCCAAGCCGCATCATTATTAGACCAATGCCATCTTTTTAATCAATTGCAGTAGGCATTTTTTAGGATTCTTTTCTTATGCAAATATGCTCTCTGTGTCAGTGAAGCTACTTTCGCCCCGCACAAGTCTCTCCTACATTTGCATTTGGCATCCCGGATTACTTTATCATATACCCTATGGGACTTTTGATCTTTAGTGATAATAGGCACATTCACTGAATAATGTCGTCCCGAAAAAGCCGAAATCCAGCTCTCAATATCATCCATAGACATTTCCTGAAATGCACATGCATCGCTCTGTTTCATAGCAAATGTCGCTGGCTTGGGCTTCACAGTGTTATTATTTGACCACTTAATACTACTAGCTGCATGATTGGTTACCCATTCACCTCTATAACTTACTTTTGCTTGCGCCGGATCAACCCTAATATTAAGAACAATGGCCTCATGATCACTCCAAAAATTAGGAATGACACTTAGATCTTCTGTCCTCAGGGCTAATACACTGTTTACAAAAACATAATCAAATGTGTAACTGCCCGGAGTATCACTTTTGGTACACCTGTTAATCATTTCAAGCTCCCAGCTATGGAGGAACCTCAACCAACACTTGTCTACATGTCTCTGTGTCATCTCACTTCTAGCTGAAAGCTTCCCCTCCACCAATGTGCCTATGGCATCGGCACAGTGACAATTCAAATCTCCTGCTATATCAAAATGCAAGCAGGATCATGGCACCACTCCCAATTCACAAAGATTTCATGAATCTCTTCATGGAGCTGTTAGAAAGAGCTTAGTGTGACTATCCCCAAGCGATATAATAATTTCTACTGCTAGTATGTTTTCAGAAGTGGATATTAGATATGAATTTAAACCATGTCCCACACCAGTAAAGCGACCACCAAAGGGTCTGCCCTTCTTGGCATAAGACTGATGGATGGTATAACCGTCTATCACAATAGTTGTTGTCAACCAAGTCTCTTGTAGTAAAAGGAATGTGTGCTGTGCAATATAAGGAAGCGACCACTTTGGTGATAAAACATGGGTGAAGCCCCAGGGTTCCAGGACATTAATGTCCAGGCTCATTGTTTCTGAATGGCCACCGGTAGTGATTCCGCTAGCCATTTCAGCATGGTCTGTATGTCCTGCAATTGCACCTTATCCTTCTTTGGAAGATGAGCAACAGGGCCCAAATTTCCTAAATTTTCTTTGGCAATAACTGGTAATAAAGAATCTTCCAAATTTGCATCAACAAACAACTCAACCCTCCAGTCAAAAGTTGTTTGTGAAATTTCAAAGGAGTTGTGCCATGGATCTATGTTTACAATGAATAGCTGTAACATTTCGATTAGCTCCCTTGTGGGATTCAAAGAACTCAAAATCGTCCAACACCAAGACACGTAGTTGTGGGATTGAATGTAAACGTCCAAGAAATGCTGTTCTTGACAGCCACTTGTCTCTGCTTTTCTGGTTTAGGTTCTTGATGATACAAACCTTGCTTTCAGAGTTGCTGTCTGTGTCAAATTGCTTGTTAGGTTGCTTTTCCTTCGGTTGAAGCTCAGTCATACGAGGTCTTCTATGGGAAGCATTAGGAGTGGAAGAGTTATCAATAGCTTTAGGGGAAGGCTGCACACTTATAGAGGCGGCACAAATTTCATGGACGCATTGATTGTATCCCCGTCTTGTCAGCTATAACCCAGCTTGTTAGGCTACCCATGCCCTTCTCTTGTCGTTTTCTGCTGCAAACCACGTTCTTACAAGCTTTTTTAGACTTTCTTGCTGGAATATTTGTAGGAGGTAGGGAAGCAGCCACCTCACAAGGAATCTTACAGGCTGCAGCTCTTCTTGCTAGGCGATGTTACTTCCTTGAAAAAAATATGGCAGTGGTGTCCAGCAATTCATCATTATATATCACAGGGAGGAGTATATCTTCATCAATGTGTGCCACTGCATTATCAGCATTAGATGGTACAACTACCTCAATTTTCGATGGCAAATTTATTGTGTTGGGAGCCTGCCGGAGGTTTTCATGTATACTCCCACACAATGTTGAAAGAATTTTCATAGCGAACTGTATTTATGTCAGGAAAGACTGCAGCCCCGCAAAGACAGTTTGGGCATTTTTTTTTTTGAGTATTTAATAAAAAATTAGATTTTTACAACATCGTTATTTTTCTCTTTCTTTTACTCGAGTATAGTCATCATTTGACTCTTTGGTTTGGGATTTGTGTTCGTATTTCTGGTCACTTTAAGAAGAGAGTCTTAGTTTTCATTTCGTTTCACAGTGAGTTTTTCTGTTAAGGCGTGAAGGATTTTAAATTTCGCTAGTTGCCACGATGTGCGATCACCACTTATCATCCTTTTCCACCATGTTTCTTCATCAGTTACCGCAAAATGTTGGCAGATATATTTCATATAGGGGTGACGGATGTCTGTCAAACTTGGGCAAGACAGTATAAGGTTTTGAATGGTCTCTTTCTCGTTGCCACAAAATCTGCAGATGTTAGTCAGCGATTGGTTCCTTATGTGGCGGATTTCATTGGTGTCCACAAGATTCAGTCTTGCTCTCATTATGAGATTACGTGCCGCTCGGCTGGGAAATTTTTTGATGTAGTTCTGTAGATCATCTTGTTTTTTCCATAGCGAGGGTAAGTGAGAGACAAGCTTGTATTCTGAGGCTGCATCTAAAGTGCGGATCCAGTCCATATCTTTTGTTTTTTTTGTTATTCTTGTAGGGTTGTTAATTAGATCCTCCTCTGTGCATTCGATGGTTTTTAGTAGAGCTTGGTTTTCATTTTTCCATTGGATTAGCGTAGTGCAGCTTCCCCCTAAGATTTATTTGGACACCAGGTCGTGGAAGAAGGAGCAATTTGGAAGAATACATTTCCTATATAGCATCAGAGTGTTGCAATCTACAGTGCCTTGGAGGGAAAGCAGACTGAGTTCTCGACGAATCAGTGTAATTGGAGTTGAATCCGGTAGAGCGAGGGTCGTCCTCCAGAAGTAGGCTTCCAGTTTAGGCCAGAGAGTCTTTGGTAAGCACGGCATAGCTTCTGATCCATATGTTACAATGAGAACCACCTTTTGTTTGTAAAAGTTCAGTAGTGGAATGGTGGAGAATTTACCAAATGTTCTATCTATTGCTTTGCCTTTTGTTGCCAGGCTTCGAATTTTGTCGAGTAGGGATTCTTGCATAGATGTTTCTTTTGCTGAATTGTCCAGAATTACGCCAATGTATTTGAAGCTCTTTACTCTTTCAATTTTTGTTTTTTCTAGGAACCAGTTAGATTTGTCCCGTGTTCTGGTTTTGCGCTCCATCACCATGATTTTGGTTTTATCAATGTTGATTTCCAGATTGTTCTCGTTACAGAATAACTGTAGATTGGTGGGTTGGTGTTGGAGGCCTATGGGCGTTAAATCCAGCAAGATGAGGTTGTCCGCGTATAGCAGTCTACTGATGCACGTTTGTGCTATTTTTGGTGGGAAGGATCTGATTAAAGTTGCGGAGTGTTGTTAATCTCCCATGTAAGCAATAAAGAGGGCAGGGCCAAAGGGCAGCCCTGTTTGACTCCCCTTTGTGTGTCGATTCGGATGGATACATTGCTTTGATGGTTTAATCTCACTTTAATGTTGGTATTCGTGTGAAGTGCCTTAATCGGATTTAGGATGTCATTTGGGCAGCCCCAGAGAGATAGTTTCTGCCAGAGTCTGGTGCGAGCGACTCTATCAAAGGCTTTGGAGAAGTCTATGAAGGCTGTGTACACTTTTGGATGGCCGTCTTTTATTTTGCTTTTCAAGATGGTTAGGAGAAAGATGTTGATCGTGGTTCCCAGTGTTTTTTTGAATCTGGCTTGGAAGTTGTCATTGCACGGGGCACATGAGGCCCAAGATTGGAATTTTTTTAGGAGAAGAGACCCGAAAACTTTCCCTATAGGGTCCAGTAGTGCGATAGGATGGTAGTTTGTGGGGTCTTGCTTATCACCTTTCTTATAAATCGGGACAGCCATGTTGGAGGTATTGATTGAGTAGCCACGCATCGTGTGAACACAGTTCTTATAAATTTAGCCCATTCGATAGGATGTGATTTTAGATCGAAATTGGTGATTCCGTCAGGTCCAGGGGCTCGAGATTTATTCAATTTTTTGATGATATCGTAGATGTCGTCTAAGTCATCCAACTTTGTCTAGGTGTTAGTTTGGCTCAGGGGGTTCCTATCAGTCAACAATGGTTTTGGAGGCTCATATTTAGATAGGGTGTTTGGCAGCTCGAAGAGTGATCTAAAATGGGCGGCCCAAGTAGCTTCGTCAATTGAGTTCGTAATTTCTGGGCTGGCAAGTAAAGATGTTTTGTTAAGTTGTGACCAGAATTCTTTCGAGTTGTTGGTGCAGATGGCTTTTAGCATGGTTTCGGCATCTTGTTGGTGTAATGTCCATCTGTGTCTTCCCACCCAGGATTTGTATTCTCCAGTTAGTTCTTTAATTGTTGTTTCTCTTTTGTTCAAGGGGAATACTGCTGCAGATCTTTTTGCTTTCCTGAAGGCACGGCGTCTAAGAACCAGGAGTTTGTCGTACGTATGGATAGGTATTTGAGAGATTTTGTTTGGATTGACTCGCTGTGTCTTGTATGAAATAAGCAGAGGGGCGTAGTCCGTAGTTTCATGTTCTGGTGTATCACTGGATTTTGAGTATCGGTTTGTGAGATCTCTTATGCTTTGGGCTTAGAGGCGCAGTCTATTTCTTTGGTTATTTTGCTCAAGTCCACTCTCCATTTTATCCCGGTTGATGTGTGATGATTTCCATGTAGTTACCAGGATGTTGTGATCACTAGATGTAGTTAGCTAGACATCAAAGGAGGTTGCTAAAGGTAGCATGGGTTCAGATACAAAGGTGTAGTCAATAGTTGATGCAGAATTGTTGTTTGCCCATGTTGGAGGACGGGTGTTGCTTTTGTATACTGTGTCGAAGTTGTGAAGGTGTCTCGAGTTCATCAATTTGGTCCATGCTTCGCCTCGTCGTTCACTCTGCGTATTGGCTTTAGTAGGGTTTTGTTTGCAATGGGTGTTTAGGTCGCCACATATTATAATGTGGTAGGTGTTGTAGGTGGTACGTACTTCGTCCACAGTGGATTCGATTAAGGCCAAAAAGTTCTTTTCATCAATTGCAGCGGGGTTCCAATAGACGTTTAGTATTGCCACCGGAATCGTCTGATGGAGTGCCACATTGTTAGAAGGGAGTTCCCATGTTAGTAGTAGTACCAGAAGTAGTACCAGAAGTGAATAGGTTGAGACAATAATGTCTGTCATTGCCAAGCCACTGTTGATACAGCATACGATTAGGAGGCCTGAGGATGGTCGACCAACTGATCATTTTGACGCTGGTGCTAAACGGAGGTCAAAGTCGTTGAGTGATGGAGTTTTGGTCAGCCAGTTTTCCTGGAAGCACCATAGATCGGCTGATCCTAAATTGACATTGCTGGGTGAGGTGAGGTGCTTGAATCCTCTGGTGTTCCATGATTGTAGTTTCAGATCACAAGGTGGTCTCTTTTGGGTGTTTGTCGAATCTTGTAAGTTGGTCCTGTCCATGAGTTGCTATTTCTATCGATGTGTTGCCAGTGCCTTTGGGAGCCAAGCCCAGAAACTAGATGAGGTCGGATTTTTGGTTTTGGGCGTTGAAGGTAGATTTTGTGGTAAGTGGATGGTTTTGGTAAGATTCTTATGCTGGTCATGTCGTTCCTTTCGGAAGGTTATTTTCGCTTTTTGGTTGTCTTTAATAGCAGCATCTGGTTTGGTTGGAGTTCGAGCGGTTTGAGATGGAACTTGGGGCTGACTTGATGGTAGCATATTTGAGTTTTGTTGAGCGGTCGTTGAGGTATTTCGATATGAAGGTCTACGTTCATATGAGCTACCATTTGTGTTGTATTTGGGTCTTGAAAAATGGGCATTTTCACTGTTGTTTCGCGATTTCTTTAGTGTGAGTACTGTGTTTTTAGAGCTTGAGTTCTCGTAGTTGATTATCTGTTGTGAGAGATGATATCCCAGGTTGTGAAAGTCTCTTTCTCGGTCTAACAGTTTGTTTTTGATTTTTCTCGAGGTGACGTGGAGGTGACACATTGCTCTTCCATGGTAGTGGCTTGGTTCAACAATTCTTAGATTGTCTGATATTATTTGGGTCAGTTTTGGAACAGGATGTATCAGTGTCATGACTCCTCTTCTGTTTAGTGTGACTTCATCTCTGTTGTCTTTCGTTTGTTCTAATTTCAGAATCCATTTCTCCGTCTGACTTTCGGATTTAGTGGAATTATATTGTGTGTTTATTTTGGGGTATTGTTGTTGAGTAGAGTAGACAATATTTTGTCTTTGACTATTTCTTCGTTTACGATTACTTTGCGATGATTTAGGCGAGTATTTTGGAGTAGTCAATCGGTCTGATTCGTTTGGACATATTGGTTGGATGTTGTTGTCTTTTTCAGCACTTGATTTTTGGTTTTTTTTGATCGCCCTTCATGCTAATCTTCTGTCGACGTTCTTCCAGGGTTAAGAAAGTCGGAGGGCTTTCTTGTTCTTCGAGGTTAGTGTTAGTCCTGGGAGTCTTGCTTTTCAAATCTGATTTAGAAGGACTGGTATTTTCTTCTTGTAGGTGAGATATATTTCCCGTATCGGGTATTGGGTCTAAGTGCTCTGAAAGATTCATTAGGTCTGAATTTTGTAGGAAGTCCTCCGATGTTGTCGGTGAGCCCCTGGTGGCTTGGGTAGTAAGTGAAGGTTGATGGCTCGATGAGATGTTTGTCTGTTGGGGTACGTTATTTTGAGAAGTCTGCTGTCTCATGGGTAATCTATCGGGATTAGTTCTTTTGGTGGTAATTTTGTTTGATGGAAGAGGCGTTTTATTGGTAGCGTTTAAGACTGTGGGATTGTTTGAGTTTTTGGGTCTAGTTGAATCAAAGATTGAGTAGGGTTGCTCCATTTGGGCTTTAGCCGCTTTGCTTCTGTTTTCTTCGTCATCGATTACTAGAACGATGTTGGTAATTGATCCATTTGTGGGAGGAGGTAGATGCTGTTGGTTTTTTTTGGAGATCGAGTTCACTTGTTTAGCTGCAATGTTTTTGTGTAAGTTTTCAGCTGTGAGATCAATAGGTGGAGCAGATGTATTGGATTGGATAGTTGGTGAATTTGTTGTTGATCGTTTTTCTAAGAGATTCAGAGTTGATTCTATTGTCTGTAGGCGTGCGTTGATCTCCGCCAAGTTTGTCCAGGGGATATTCTTTATGTCTTTTTGAGCTGTGACATGACCTTCAAGGAAAGTAAGTTTCGTATGGATCATGGCTTGAAGTACTGTATGATCTTTTAGTGTTTAATTTAGCGATTCGTATAGTTTGGTAAAGGGAATCAGGGCAATTGATAGTGCCGACATATATGATAGTAAGTCCGGTTTCTTTGAAGGTGTTTCATTTGCAGCTACAGACGATTTTCTACTTGGCCCATGTGTAGGAGTGGACGGAACGTAGAAACTTGATCTGTCCAGGCGTGGGTCGTAATCACGATGTGATTTGCTTTTGTCTCTGGATTCCTGGGGTGGTCGATTTGTGTGACCAGTTTTGTTATGTTCATTGTGTTGTTCTGGTTCTTGGTGTGTTACATCTTGTTGTTCAATTGGTGGAGTGGATGAGGGAATAGTTGTATCCTGTGAGACTGGGAAGAGTAGTGTTGACATTGGTGGAGAGGGTGGAATAGCTGTTTGTTTCTTGTTTTGAACAGCAATTGGGGCGATCTTAGAATCTATAGCACGTTGTGGTTCACTTGCTAATGGGCTTGGGGGGATAATCACAGGAGAAGATGAACTGGCTGGAATTTGTGGTGAAGGTGGGGCTTGGCCAAAGATAAAATCATCAGGAATCACTATGCTGATCGTTTTGTCTGGTGTGGAAACGCTTTCTAGGTTAGCAAGTTGAGTAGCTTTTTGTTCTGTATAGAGGGGCTTGGCCTTTGAAGAGGTTGGTGTGTCCTTTTCATTTCCTTCAATTTTTCTGTGTTTGCTGAGTGGTTGTAGATCGTATACTGCATCCAGTAGTTCAGCATCTCTAAGCTCATATCGTGCGTCTATGTGGTTTCCCCCTTTTTTTTTTTTTTGAAAGAACTTTGTCAGTGTTGACAATGGCGAAAGCTTTGGTCTTATATTTAAGATTTTGTTTTCGGCTTTGCATGTTTTCATGTTTATGCTGTTTTTTTGTGCTGTTGCATTGTTTTCAGAAGTAGTATTGACTTTGAGTTGTCTTTTTCTTTTTCTTTTCGTCATCATTTGCGCTTGGCGCGGATGTTTTTTTGAGTTGGTTGGGCTTCCATTCTGTCTCTCCGTAGGTTGAGTATCTGGGAGGTGTGGCCCAGGATCTTCAAAGATCTCACAGAGCTCCTGCTCTGATGACGTTGCGGGCAGGGCGTGGAACTGGCGATTTGCGATCGCAGCAAGCTTGGGTCCAACCGCCTCCGTATTTTCACCGCAGCAGTCTCGCGGCTCCAGGCTCCCTCTCTCCGCGTGGACGAGGGCGAGGACCGAATGCAGAGCCGCGGGAGCATCGCCGGCCACAGAGTCTGCAGTGGCCAGGCAGGCATCAGTGTTTCCGACCACATTTCTCACCGGGCCCGATGACGCTTCCACGCCAGGGAAGGTGGAGGAGCCCAGTGAGGCCGGATGGGTCTCCAGACTCTCCACCACTGCCCGCGCGGACCAACACATGAATCCGGACCCACCAGAGGTCTGCTCCTCGACTGCAGACACAGCACCCCCTCCAGGGCGAACCGGTAAGCGAGCAAGGAGAGACGTGGCGGGAGGGGTCATGTTTGGTGATCTTGGAGTGGTGTTTGAATTTGTTTGTTGACAATGAATAGTAGATGTCTCGAGCTCCTCAGGTGGTTTCAAGAGAGGATCAGTTGAGAGCTGAGGGTCATTCGGCACAGGCCACAGGCTTTTACTTAAAGTCCGTGTGGGTAGTTTGAATACTTTCTTTCCCACTTTATTTCCAGCAATTTTGGCGGATTTGATGGTGGGTGCTGAGGTATTTGGTGAATTTTGAGGTTCTTCTAGAGGGAGTTTTTCAAAGTGTGGACGGGGTTGCAGACTTTTTAGGTGCCCATTTTCTTCCTCTAGAGCAGTATGTGGGGGGGCAGTCAGTCCAGTCATGCCAGCCATGACTGCAGGACTGCCACTCTCCGCCACTCCGCGTCCGCTCCACGGTAGCTCTGGGTCTTTATGGTGGGTAGGTTTGACTCCTCCTTCAGGTAAGGGTGGCCAGGGAAAACACACCAACAGAAAGTAGACTACAGGACTGCCACTCTCCGCCACTCCGCTTGGGCATTTAACAATGAGTCCTGTGTAATAGAGTCCTCAACTTGTACTGCCCCTTCAGAATCCATAATTGAATTTGGTGACGCAGAAAGATGAGGAGAGGTCATTACTTGCAACGGGCTTCCTGCGATCTAATGACCTGAGCCCTCATACTCCTTGCCTCTGTCCCCGCTACTGGCAGATTTTCAGTAACAGCAATCATGCTTTGTTGAATGGAAAGTCATAGATCCAATAGTGAATTATTGGAAGAGTCTTGTGGGAGGTGCTCCTGGTTTGGACAATCTGTGCTTTCTTGAGCCACAATAGATCTATTGGCAGGTTGCTCCCCCTGAAAGAAGGGCAGAATGGTTCCTCTGTTTGAAATACTGGGAGCTTTATTGGGAATCGTACAAAAATGTCGACCTGGGAACTGCGACGGCCGAAATGCCGACTTTTTTTCTTCTTTTTAACCCCTCCCTTACACCATATATATATATGTGGGGGGTTTAGAGTATGATATTAATATGGGGGGGGTGTGGGGGTCGGGGGTGTGTGGGGGTCTCCCCCCGCATATATATGTGGTGTAAAGGGTTAAAAAAAGAGAAAGTCGGCATTTTCGGCCGTTGCAGTCATCACATAGATCCCTTTATTGCCATTCTTTCCTTTCCCCACCATGTTATTTGTTAACTGTGAGGGAACATCCAATCTTTTCTCACCTCCCTTCCTTAAAGTGTACCAGAGGTTATGTGGCTAACATGAAGTGGCATATTCACTCAGTTAAACGGATTCACGTGACCAGGTATCCTGATACAACAAAAATGAGTGCAAAGCAGGCTATGGAAGTCACACCAACTGTCACAATCCCGCTGCACCAAAATCTCTTCTCAGACAGCGAGGGGCTATGGAAACCACACTCCCATCACTACCAGACTGTTATTACGTTTAAGAACAAATGGTGTAATTCCTGATCAATTACACAATTGCAAAAAAATCAATGTTCAGATGATCTGTGCCATGGTAATCAGAGAGACGCTTGTTAATCAGAGCGCTGGCTCGTAAGTAGCTGTAGGCTCTTCACCTGACACCGTGGGCACAGCGGGAACATGAGAACACAGGGTACACACCTCACTCTCCGCCTGTCTGGGGCTTTTTAAGCTCTGCTGTGAAGTTGAATGAAAAACGAAATAGCAAGCAGACCCTCCACACTGCTTGAAGCTTCAGTAACAAAGCATAGTCCCAGTAAACAGTATCACATGAACACATGGCGTACACCACACGCTCCGCCTGTCTGGGGCTTTTTAAGCCCTGCCTCTGAAGTTGAAAAACAAAATAGAAAGCAGACTCTCCACACTGCTTGAAGCTTCAGTGACAAAGCATAGTCCCAGTAAACAGTATCACGAGAACACATGGTGCACACCCGTGTGTTCTAACTCTATCTATTGATGGATATTGATGAATAGGTATGTAGCATTTTGCATTTTAAATGTATATTTTAAATTGTTGATGGAATTTTTGATTGAATATTTAATTGTTAAATGTGAAAGATTTGACAGTCAAATCAACCACAATAAATAAAAAATAAAAATAAAAGTGTCCATTCAATTAGACAGAAAACACCATTGTCTTAGTTCAGAAGATATGGGCTTCTTAAAAATAGTTCATCTTGCGTTCTCAAATTGTTTCAAATGGCACTTTTCGTTTTTATCTTGAATGCACGGTATTAACATTCCATGACATTTTTGATAAAACTGCAATTTTAATTAGTACAATTCAAATTAAATTATCTCTTTCGCCTTGATTCTCTTTGATCATGTTTATCTAAATGTGAAATAAAAAGCTGCTAGCAATTCATCTATACATTTCCGTAATTCCCACCTGTTATGTTTTTAGTGCCTGCTATATCTTGCTTCAGCAAATATCTAAGGTCTGTGAGCGTGTTATAGCATGTTCCTCTACTTGATATTTAAAAGCATAGTTGCTAACGATAGTTTTTTTTAATGGGCTCACACAATAGATGAATTTCTGTGTATAAGGCGACTGCTACCACTGAGGTTTGTACGTTTCTCTTTAAGTCTTGACCTATATGTGTGATATATAAAGCTGAATGTATGTATATGTGTATGTTTGTCCGGCATAGAAATCCACAACGTTGAACCCACGTATACCAAATTTTGCATGGATTCCTCTTTGGTCTGGGGCAAGATCGCAGTCTACATTTATATGCAAAAAAATGTTGGATGTGTGTGTTTATGTTTGGCCGGCTATACAAATCCACATCTTTGATCCCACTGCTAACACATTTTCCATGGGTCCCTCATTTGTCTAGGGCAAGATTGATTTTCGCTTTGCATCAGTTGCAGCTTTTCCAAGTGATGTTCGTTTTTTGTGCAGCAGGTTTCAGTCACTCAGTGGCTTCAGCACATTTGAGAAAATGTCCAAGAAATATTGATTGTGCTCTATTCGCGTGAATGAACTTAAGTAAACTGTATTCTTGCCATTTCTCATATTTGGAGTGGCGTGATTAAAAAAAATCATTTTATTCCCTTTAAAAATGCTTTAATAAAATGTTTGGATTCCCTCATTTACTGATGCTCACCTTGATTCACTACAGAAGGTACTAGAAGGAGGCAACATTTGGAAAAGTATCTGAAGCAAAATGTTCAATGTGTTGGTTATCCCTTTGAAATGTATTACTACTGTATACAGTTCAAAAGTGTGGACATTTTCTAAAATTTGCTGAAGCCATTGAGTGACTGAAACATGCTGCACAAAAAACGAACATCACTTGAAAAAGCTGCAACTGATGCAAAGTGAAAATCAATATCAAGAGTTTCTGAAACACAACAACAAACAGCAGCACGACTTGCCGACAGAGGACAACAGCAACTTTCTCCAGGGCACATGGGGCATCATAGAAAACTGAAGCAAGACTTGCCGACAGGAGGACAAGAGAGACATTCTCAGGGCACATGAGACACCACTCGATCAGGACATGGGCAACACCGGTTACCCCAGCTAGCTGAATATATAAATGCACTCTGCAATCATGCCGAGTCTCCACATTGCTGGTGCATGGCCAAGAGCACTGCCTCTGGCACTCCAGATCCACCCAGTGGGCTACTGGGTATGGTATGTGGTCCCTTTGACAGGCAGGAAATAAAGCCCCATCCCAGTCATACACAAGCCACTCAACCAAGACCATTTCCTATCCACCAAAGTTACCTGAACTGGCAAGTGGCCAAGAGCTGTGGCCATGACGCATGGTTACTTTGCCTGGGGCATAGATTGTGACTAGGCACTCACCCTGAAGTGGCCAGTTAGCCTACCTGTGACCAATCTGCTCCCTTGGCACATGTGCTGGGCTCTCGCCATGACTTGCGCCAACAGCCATTTTCTACTTTACCAGGGACCTGGCTTTGGCACTTCCCTGGGTCTGAACAGGCTACTTTGAAGTGGAGAATGGGCCTTGTCTACAGCCACGACCAGAAACTAGCCATGCAATACACCCAAAGGTAATGGCCCAAGGCCATGCCATTGGCTTCTTTGACCAGGACAGGACCTTTGGCCGTCTTCAAAAGACCCCAAGCCATTCAATGGACCAACTACATATGGCCTGGGTACATGCCCAGTGTACAGTTTGCTCCAGACAGGGAACCCAAGCCATCCATAATGGGCACTTTGGCTGTTGCATGGCTTCTCCCATACATCAGACCCTTCCAAGGAACCCACCCTGGCCACTGACTATGATGAGTTTCCTCTTAACCCCCCAAAAGTGGGCATTGGCCGCAACATGCAGCCATGGCCAGTCACGACTTTCCGATCTCCCCAGAGTGAGCAACAGTAGACATGTGTACTCTTATTTATTTATTTATTGTTTGCTTGTTTCAAAGCGCCCACAGGGCAGCAGTAAGGCGACAAGGGGATGTAAAATTAAACAATTAATACAATTTAATACATAAAAAATATTAAATACATCGGGTATGGGGGAAAGAGGGCAAAACTATTATGCCTTGTGAGTGTTCAGAATGTGCAAGTGCAGAAGGGAGAAGGCGTGGGATAGGTGCTGTGTTGCTCATGGGTGAGCAACAGGTGAAATGCAATGTAGGGTAAGTGCGAGCCACCATGGAGGAGGGTTTTCTGTGCCAAGTGCTGAGGAAGACAGGAGCTGAGGGCAATTAGGTGAGGGAGGTCAGGGCTAAGGGAATGCATGAGGGACCTACACACCAAATAAGCAACTGTGTGATTAGCAGATGAGAATGAGGGGGAAGAAAGAAGTAAAGAGGAGAGTATCGAGGAGCTTCCGGAATTTAAGAACATCCTGCTCAAGATGAAGAGGGAGGGGGAGGCTGTTTCAAAGAAGGGAGTCAGCAGAGGAAAGCAATCAACCACCTGCTCTCTGTTTAGCAAAAAGCTTTACACACAAAGAATTGGCACCAGTGGAGCGCAGGGTTCTGGAGGGGGACTATTTAGTAAGAGAAAGTGGCACATAGTGCAGTGCCCGCCCCCAAACAATCTTGTGGATGATACAGAGGGATTTTAATTTAATCCATGAAGCAACTGAGAGCCAGTGAAGACTTTTTAGGGCAGGAGAGATGCGGTCCCTGGGCTTGAGGCCAAGGATAAGTCTTTTTTCCCTATGCTGGATTTGATATAGAGGTCACACAGTTGAAGAGGGGAGATGCAGGAGGAGGCTGTTGCAGTAGTCAAGCCTAGAGAGAATCAGGAGGTAACATTGAGCTTCCGGGGGAAAGTGAAAAAAGGTAGAATTCTTTTTAGAAGAAAGAGCTGAAAGTGGGACTTCTTGGCAATGTCCTGAGTATAGTGGAGATAGGAGAGAGAGGAGTCGAAGATGACTCCAAGGTTTCTGGCTTCCAAAGAGGGAGCAGGGTTAGAGTGCTTGGAGGAAGGCCTGAGTGAAGGGAAGAAGTCAGGAGCAGGGATCCCAATGCAAAGGATCTCCATTTTGCTGGCATTTAGGCAGAGATCATTGGAGGTGGCACAGGACCATGGCCCATACCAATGGCCAATGGCCTCTAAGGCCAGGGCATTGCCCCAAACCTCTCAAGTTGGAAAATGGCCACTGCATACCCTCAAAGGACCACTGACCATGGCCCCAGATAGTGGTCCCAAGGGGTCTGCATGTGTCTCTACAATCCCACGCGCTACAGAGGACTGAGACCCAGATGTATCCCATGAACCCACAACTGTGGCCTACAGACCGCTTGAGCCATACTGATTTTTGGGGGGCTTTTTTTGCATCCTACCGGGCCCCCTCTTCCTTTCCTATGTTCGATTGTTGACAATCGGTTGTTGGCTATGATGTGCCCCTTTTAAAACTTGGATGTCACATGACAACCAAACAGATTTCACTACCCAACGTGGTTGACCCTTTCCAATGTCTAAGACCACACAGAAGAAGGCGTGTAGTCCCGACCCAGGTGCTGCAGACAAAAGGGTTGCTCAAAAAGGATATGTGGTCTGTGAATGGTACAAAACAAACTGTGATATAGCTACATTGTTTTTTGCTATTTTTTGGCACCTTTTAAAAAATTCATGGATCTATTTGCACCACATTTGTTGAAGGAAGCTTTTGCGTCCAGGCTCCTGCTCCTCACAAAATCCATTCAGCAGCTTACCCTGTGGATGAGAACAAACCTTTGCCTTTGGGAAATTAATTTCGAACATTACAATCCCTTGATGAATGCTGCATGCACCTTTTAAAAGATCTTCTCTGAACCCATGACCAATCGGCCTGGAGGTGGAATCGCCCTGATCTTTCCTGAGGAGGTCCCTGTCTCTATCATTCCCAACCAGATTTATTATTCCTTTGAATGCCTGATCTGAAGGCCCTCTATCTCTCCTGGCCTCTCTCTGACTTTGGCCACCATCTACAGGCCACCTGGCCAGGTCGCCCTCTTCCTCTCTGAATGGGCTGATTGATCTTTCATCTTCTCTCTTTGCCTCTACCTCCAAGCTTCTCTTCCTCAGGGATTTCAACATCCCCTTGGATACCTCTGACCACTCTGGGTCTTTCTGCAACCTTTACAACTCTCTCTCCCTCACTAGTCATCCCTCTGGTCTGACACACTCAGCTGGACGCAACTTGGATGCTCTCATCTCCTCAGACATCCCCCTCTCTAACCCTTTCACTACTCCACTCTCTTGGACTGACCACTTTCTGCTTTCCTCTCACCTGAAGCTATCTATCCCCCTGGCAAAACCTACCCCAGCACTGCCACCTTCCTTCATGGCCATTCGACCTATGAAGTGGGTGTCAGTTACTCCTTTTACCTCTTCGTTCTCTCCTCTTACCCATGTACTTGACTCCCACTCTGATGCAGCCCCCTCCAACCTTCATCTCTCTATCGCCAATGCTCTCGATGTCCTTGCCCCTGTCATGAAGATCTGTCTGAAGTCTGCCTCCAAGTGCAATTCTTGGTATCACTCTAACCTTGCCACTCTGAAATGCAAGTGTAGAGCTGCTGAGCCGAAGTGGAGGGCCTCAGGCACAACCTCTGACAAACTGGAGTGCCGCCTGCTCCAAAGGCAATACAGACTCTCCATATTGTCCATTCAAGCCTGCATCTCCGCAGCCTCTAACAGCATGGCCAAACTTATTAAAATCTGCAAGGAGCTGGCCAATCTGACTGCAGTCTCTACCTCTCATGTTACTTCCCAGGTTCTCTGTACAACCCGACCTTCTCACACCACCACTAAAACCCAGGACATCATGTTCACGCTATCCTCCGCTCCTCAGCTCTCTCCCTCTACCTCTCTAAATTCCCCTCCACCCACCTTTTCCTCTTCTCTCCTTCTTTCCTCTATCCCTCATATAACACCTGATGATGTTTCTAGACAGGTTTGGTCTATGAAAGAACCATTAAGGACTACATTGTTTCCCTTGTCAGTCTTGGCCGATTTATGCAATCATTATTTTGCCTCTGGATCTTTCCCCTCTCTTCCAAGCATTCCCTTGTGCACCCCCTCCTGAAAAAGCCTTCTTTTGATCCTTCCTGCCCTGCCAACTATCTCCCGATCTCTATCACTCCTTTCCTAAAATAACTTGTGGATAAACTGGTCATCTCTCAGCAAAATGTCCACGCTGAATCTGCTAGTTCTCTCAATGACCATCAGTCTCAGTCTGGCTTCACATCTGCCTGATACACAGAAACTGATATCCTGAACTCATGCAAATATCTGGTCTCTTACCTTTTCTCTAGCTCTCACTCTGTCCTCATCATCCTTGATCTCTCCTGTGCCTTTAACGTGGTCAATCACGCCACCCTGATCAATTGTCTCAGTGTGAACCATGGCATCACTGGTCAGGGTCTGGCATGACTGACCTCCTTCCACTTGGACCGGCCCTCCCAAGTCCAACTTGGGTCATTTCTCTTCAGGGCCTCTCTTTCCACATGTGGTGTCGCCCAGGGTTCCATCCTCTCACCCTGGCTCTTCAATGTCTATCTGGCCCTCCTGGCCCACCTGATCTCTACTTTCTCTTCTAACCTTCAGTGTTATGCGGATGACATACAGCTCTCTTTCAAGCTACCCTCAGCCTCCTCTCTCTCCTTTCTCATTCCTGACTGTCTATCTGCTATTCAGGGATGATGCACCTCTAGCGACCTTTGCCTTAATGCCAATAAGACAGAGATCCTTCTCATTGAGACCTCTGCTCCCGCCTTTCCTCTCTCCCTCTGGACACCTGCCTTGGGCCCCGTCCCCTCACTCTCCTGTGAGGCAAGAACCCTTGGTGTAATTTTCGATTCCGCTCTCTCCTTCGCTCCACACATCACGGACCTTGCCAAGAAGGGCCACTTCCAGCTGCACCTCCTCAGAGGTATCCTACCTTTTCTCAACCTCCCCCCAGAAGCTCACCATCTCCAGAGCTCTGGTACCCTCCAGGTTGGACTAAAGCAACAGCCTCTTTCTCAATCTTCCTACCTCTACTCTTTGCCCTCTTCAACTAATCCAGAACAGGATTGCAAGACTTATTCTTGGCCTCAAGCCCAGGGACCGCATATCGCCAGCTCTGAAATCTCTTCAATGGCTCCCTGCGGCCGTGAGGATCAAGTTCAAGACCCCCTGCATCATCACAAGGCTTTCTGGGGCTGTGGTCCTCTCTATATCCAACACCCTCTTCCTGAACACCTTCATTCGAGAGCCCTCTGCTCAGCTACCTCAAACTCTCTGCGCGTCAGACGTTTCTCCAAACAACAGAGAGTGGGAGTAGATCTCTCTCCTCTGCAGATGCCTCCCTCTGGAATGGCCTCCCTGCAGGGATGTCATTTCACCAAAATGCCTGGGGTAGTGGAAGTGACATCACATGACCCTTGACCTCTGATGACATCACAGCAGGTGATGTCATTTGACCCCATCCCAAAGTGACATCACGGGAAACGATGGAACATGACCTTTCACCCCTTGACAATACAGGAAGTGGCGTCACATAGCATTGTTCCTAACTACATCATGAAAAATATGGTTACAATATCACTATAATGTGATATGCATTTGATACAAGAATAGATCACCATATGTATCGTTAATATCAGTGTGTGTATGTCCATATGACAAAATTGCTGTCAATACAAGCTGACGTCAAAAGCTAAATGATAACGATGTGTTATTATATAGCACATACGCTTAAGCGCTTTATACAGAACAAATATACCTACAATATCATCCAACCTGTGTTGGTACGCATTTATCAACCTCAGATGGATAAAAGGCTGAGTTGAGGTGTTTAAGAACAGACTAAGTGTGCTTGAAATAAACCTTTAGTGAGTCTAGTAATAATTGTATAGAATTCCAGAAAGAAAAAGTGTTTGCTATTCCTATTCTTTCTCATTTAGGGTCACTGCTGAAAGTGTTACACTTGTGGAACCCCCTGATTTTTTAAGAAGCTGGAACAAGAAAGCCAGCCTCGCCAGAAACTAGCCACCGCTATTAAAAAAAAATATATTTTAAAAAACACTTTTTTATTTACTTTTTTAGGGGTAGCAAGGGAGATCATAGGCGTAGCAAATGCATCTCCCGATGACCCACAAATGACGTCCCTGCCACCCTGCCCCTCTCAGACTTGAGCCGGATCACCCGACATTCCAGAAGATGCTCAAGACCTTCCTCTTTTCTTCTTCCTTCTCTCTCCCTCTCCTCTGCTAATCTACCCATCTGCTCGTCCTGACTGGTGACGTGGCTGCCCTCAGATTCACACAGGGTGCCACCCCTCCTCCTTGATGAGTCAAAACTGCCTGCCTTCTGCCCTACCCTGCATTTCCAGTCTGGGACTGCACCTGTGTAGTCCTCTGTCGTCCTTGCACTTACTCAGAGCCATGCTACCCCTTCCCTGCAATTCTCCCCTCACCCTCTCCCCTGTACTTTCTCCTTGCACTTGCAGGATCTAAATGTCAAAAGGCCTAGTAAAATTGTTTGTCTTGTCATCCCTCTGTCTCCTCTCCGTTGTCTTGTGGAACCTAGAAACACTTTTGTAAGGGCGTGTTATAAATACCAAGTCATATCATATTTATTAGGAGATTTTCATGAAGATAACACCAGTTATTGCAGTGCTTACAACCAGGAAATTTCCAGCATGAAGCAAATTCATATCCCATGAACCAGTCAGACTGAATTGCTTCTGGCTGCACAATGGTGAATCATAATATATTACAAGGGGCAAAATTAGGAAAAAATGTGAGTCCTTAAAGACTTCCAAAAGGAGAGTAAGGAATCATTGCTGCGAAGATGTGGAGGAAGGGCATTTGATTGAGGAGCCCAATCACAGAGAAGTTTCAGTCCCCTCTGAACTTCCTCCCGACTAGTGGACATTATGCTGTGGCATGTCCTTTTCCCATGCCCCTGGCCTCATTAAGTCACATAAAAAGACATTCCCAGGCACAGTAGCCACTTCAAAGCCGTTTCAGGTTTGTGTGCTACTTGCCATGGCATGTAGCGACTGCCAGTAGTTATTCCTTCTGGAACGGACTACAGCCATGCCTCAATTCAAGCCACTCGAAGAAGCCAGAGGGCCAGGCAGCCTCTGTGACAGGGGCGTAGCCCTTGACCATACCCAGTCTTTACAGCCAAACCACCCTAAGTAGCCATTGGGCCTTAGGCAATGACCACTGTGCCTGGCCTTTGGCCAGTCCTCAGGCCCAGCCAAGACACCCAAAGTATTAATTGGACCTGGCCTGCAGACAGGCACATTGGTCAGTTACCCCAATTTTAAGTCAATTGGCCACTGGGCATGGCCCACAAACCAAACTCGGGGACACAGGCTTGGGTCAGAATCCACGAATCCTGCAGTAAATATTGCTTTATTTGAGCATTTTGGGTGAACATTTCACCAATCTGTGTCTCAGCCTTTCATTGATTATGTAGATTGATCATGGGCCTATATTATTTAGATAAGGTTTTTATCGACTACCCAATCCGCTAAAGTTCCACAAATGTGACCATTTGGGAATAGGTCTGTGAACCAAAAACAAACATAGTTAGTTCATGTTGACCTCATTTTGGTCACTATACTTTTTTTTAAATGCTATATGGATTTACACCGAATTTGTTAAAACAGAATATCAAGACCAGATGGCCGTGCCTCGCAGAAGTTTGATGCTAATCCGTCCAGGGGTTCAGGCTGTAGGCATGATAAACATTTTGTTTATGGAGAGTGACTGAAAACGTGCATTTTGGGAACCCCTCTAAAACTTTGAGCAACCCACATGGAAACTGTAACCAACTTCAGACTAATGTCTACAGTGCTCCAGATAAGATTTTGGAGTTGGGAGTATTTTACTCTCTATTTTTAAACTTTGAGAATAAATGTAATTTTAAGAGAGTAAAAATTACTTTTCTCCTTTGCAAGACAGTAAAATGTATGCGATATCCAGCCGACGTGTGCAAAAACTGTATGGAAATCATTACTATGCGGCAGCTTTCTGCATTGTGTCATAATACACCTTTCATTATTTATGGCCATTTGATCTCTCCTGTATATATTTAAATGTTGCAATCAATGGTATGCTAGTGTTATGATACAACAGTGCAGAGAGGCAAGAACTCCATGCTAAATTCTATATCTAATCTAGTGGTCAAAGGTTATTTATGTAGCTCTTTTGGCAGAGCGCTGTGCATACAGCATATTTATCACAATTACCACCAAACCAAAGTCGGTACTCCTTTATCGACCTCGAAAGGATGAAGGGCTGAGTTGGACTTTCTGGGATTTGAACCCACAAACTACAGATCACGCACAGATTGCAGCAAAAAGTGCTCAACGGGCTGAGCTATCTTATTGGCTAACATCTTTCAGTGGTTGGTTAACTGAATATCGACTGAGGTATAAACATCGCAGTACCTAGATGTATGACGAGCCATTCATGAAGCGCTACATAAAGTTAAATACATATCTGGATTGTCACAGGGACAGGTTTTGCTGAGTTTCTATTTCAATTATCAATGTAACTTTCATTTGTTTGTTTTTGAACAGCGCTTGCACTTCCTTGAGAGTCAGGTTTTGGATGTTTTAATTGTAGTCCTGAAGATTTGAGAGGCTAGAACACCTGTGATCAGTGTAATGACAATCACTCACCCTTGAGCAAAGACTCTGCTGCCACTGACCATTTATAGTAATGTACCCATTGACTGCAAGGTTGAATGATGTAAACTAGACTGTGCATAGTCATCATTTCACACACTGTTTGTATAATTAACAGTGTAAATTAAATTATAAGTGTAAAAACCATCTGCCTCTGCATGATTATGCACACAGCACCGGAACTTTGAAAAATTAAATTGTGCAAAACTGCTTTGCTTTCACTAGAAAAAAAGCATACCTTGTTGAAAAATATGAATTCTTAATTGCAACTTAGTTTTCCATCTTATTAGTTTTACAATCCTAAAATTCTAGGAAAACATGCACAGTGCTTCTGAATCTGAATGGAAAGAAACCATGCCTTTTATCACAGTGCAGTTTATTTTTTTGAAAGGCTTCATAGAAATACATTATGTTTCAGAGATGGCTTGCAATTACATCCATGTAGATAAACATCAAAAGAAGCCTTCTGGTTTTTGTCAAGTAACCTGACCTTTGCACTGCCCTCTGCTCTAAACCTATGTGTAAATGTACCCAGGAAAATAATAAAGCGGTCGTATTTACAATATTTTCATGTGTAAAAAGACAATGTACCCACCTTATCTGGAGGCCTGAATGTCTATATTTCTTTCTGGAAATGTTTGTGTGGATTTCTTAAATGGTGCAAAATGTATCATCTGCCCAAAAAGTGCTAATCCAATGGGAATTTAACGGTTCCCTGTAATAATTTCCATGCAAATATGTCTTCTGACAAAAAAGTCACAGTTTTTTGCGAATACATTATAACATTGAACATGTGGGGCAGCCCCTACAGCCTCTGATTTTTTACATTTTTTAAAAGGGGTGCAGGGGACATCCCCGCAACCCATCCCCATACATAATGTCACCATATATAATGTTACCAATGGCTTTTCATGACAATGGGCCTCATTACGACCCTTGCGGAAATGGAAAAATGATGGCGGAAATGCAATACCGCCATCGAACACCGCTCGTTGCGATCATGACCCGTCACCGTAAAGTACGATGCCATTAGCGACACCGCAGTGAACGGCAACGCTAACTGCACCAAGTACGCGCACGCGCGCCTTGCAAAACCGGAATCACCGCCATGGCGCAACGGTACGCGAATTCTGACCCTAGCGGACATGTACTGAACGCCATCAAGCACGTCGTAAAGTACCATTCCGCCATGGCGAGAAATACGGCAACGCGAACCAACCGTAAATGGCCCACTGAGTGCCTGTACTCCACTCCCTGGCCTCATTGCACAACTCCTGGCAGGCGCAATGTACTCACACTATGCAACCAGTGAAATCCACAATTCACCCATGCATGCCAACGTAGAAAAGCATGCAGTGGCTCAAAGCGCCCCGTGAGTGGGCATCCATGTACGGCATGTCACCATAGCCGTACTGACGCAGCACAGGCATGTGAAGGTACAACACATCAAAATGAAAATCAAGAACACATGACACAAAACAACAGTAGTCCCCCATCGCTTGCCACCAGCGCAAGGCAACATCCACAACAGCATCCTGAGGGGGATTGCACCAGCCCTGTACTCATGCCAGTAAACAAACCAACCATCAGCAGAAGCATGTACCACACAAGTCGGCAGAGTGACTGAGCAGCCAGGCTCATCCCAAGAGGGGCCGATGGGAGCTGCAGGGCACAGATGGCATCAATACAGAAGCTATTCCAATGGACATGACCCCAGTCCCCCTCCAACAAACGCACGCAAACACAGCCACCTGTGACCAGCCACATTCTGAACAACCCATCATTCCACCAATCGACCTGGCTGACAGGCACCAGTCGGCCAAAAGCCAATCCCCCGCCCCTGAACAGCACATCATGTAAACAGTCACAATGGCAGCCTCTATCCGTGACCATACTGTGCTACGTAGGCAAACGCGGCCAGTACTGTACCACACAACTCAACTCAGAAGGCGGAACACAAAGCAGATCATCACGCAATACATACCGCCACAAAGCGAAAATCGCCACATCACCTGCAAAGAACAACGCAACACGACAAATATCGGAATACAATTTAAATGCACATCCAAATGACAAAGGCCCCACAGCAATTTGCAAAATACCACCAAAACAACCATCATCACCGAGGGCTGCATCTGCAATAATTGACCGGCTTCCACTTGTGTGACGCCCTGTACCATCATGGCACACAGGGCTTACATCAACGTTCCAAAAGGCAACATGGAAGCGGCAAGAACCGCAGGTCCGTCCCATGAGGCAGGCACTAGTCGAGCTGAAAGGCCGAAATGTTGCACCTAGCCACCAGTACAGCGTAAGGGCATGTGGCCCATTGGCGATCGTCCCATATGATCGAAATGGTGCTCCACTGATTCACCCGAAGCTGCAGGAGTCGAGAGTAAAAACCATCTGGAGGAGTGGCGTAGAGATGGCATCTGCAATAGGGCAGGAGATACCTGTCACCCAAAAGAAACACAAATCAACCGATTGCATTACGGGACTCATGATGCATTACAATCTTCATTCAACACACCAAATCCACACCCATATGCATGCTAGCCCACTCCAAAGGAATATACACACCCCTAATTCAGTATCGAATCACAACGAAACCAATCGAGCTAAATACACCATTGGCAACGTCGGTTACTGTGCATGCGTCCGTCAAGATAGAACCCATGACATGGGATTAGTAACGTGCCTAGACACAAGTGTATGAAGGCGCGTCGAGACAGGGAGGATCCGACAAGGGCAGATAGACGTATGTCCCACTATGGCAGCCTTGCATCACATAACGCAGGGGAAGGGGAGTGAACCAAAAAACCCATGTACATGGCAGACCCTAAACGGATTCATCAGTCCATGCATCCACACATCATTCCCTCATCCCGCAATGAAAACGCATGAATATTCACTCACATAATATGTGAAACTTCCATCGCGTCTGTGCGTAATGCAGTCCGCAAAAACCACTGTGCCCCTGGCCGGATCTGTAGTGTTGTGAAGCAAGATGGATTTGGGAACGTCCTGCCTCATCGTCCACTACGCTATTGCGCATCCCATTCAATTCATATCATTCATTGCCTGCTCGTTATGGGCCATGTCCCAAGGACATTCTACAATAGAACGTTACATTTCCAGCCAGACCTGTGGGCGTATCCTCGCCGCTACTTCAAAACCCAGAATGCTGGCCTTCGAATTCCTCACTTGCAACATTACGTCGAAAAGGCTTCTGTGAACGCTTGCATTCACAATTACATCAATGTAGTGCGGCTGTGTGTCATGATGCTAACTGGCTGCAATCACAAATGGTACGCCACGCCCGTCGGTGAACTACGTTACTGTGCTGCATGAGGGTCGCCCATCGATCGAGCCCTACATACCACTGACTCTTCACAGGTATGTAAGCGGCTGCAATCATAGCATGTGTAACAATGGGAGCATAGCATGAAGATCAGTCAAAGTACATCACACTGCCATCGGGATTAGATACATGATTCAAATCCCAAGATGCCATGCGGCCAAATGCAGCCTTACGTGCGGGCCGTGCTCGACCAGAAGGGATTGCATCTGCCACAGATTCATTCAATCAGCACAGGTGGAGGCCATACAGGCCGACAGCACATATATTGCAGACCCAAACCCCTCCCACAACCACTCCCACTCCAAAATGCTACCGGCAGGACTAGCGATGTTGGGCCTGGGGTACCAGATAGCACTGCAAGTGCTACAACTACAAGAAGACGACGAACAACAACAGGTACAACAACCGGGCGCACAGGGGGGACGGAGGAGAAGGAGGAGGAGGAGGGCAAGGCAGGGTCAGCAAGGCCCACAAGCACTGCCACTACCACCACGCAGGCGGCCCGCAATCCCACGCCTCCGAGCCGATCCGTTCAACCTCACTGCTGAGCAGATCCACACCCTCTACCGTTTGGACCGGGACACCATAATCGCCATTGTGGACATGACACATGCTGACCTCGTGAGCATGATAGATAGCCCAACCGCCATCCCACCCCTACTGAAGGTGGTGTCTGCACTCCACTTCCTGGCCACAGGCACCTACCAGCACACAGTGGGACAGTTGCATGGCATTTCACAGCCACTGTTCTCACGGACACTCTTCCAAGTGCACGATGCCCTCCTGAAGCACGCCGACGACCACATCACACTACCACGCACGTACCAGGAGATTACCAACGCTAAAGTGGGATTCCATGCACTTGGCGGCATCCCGGGTTGCATTGGTGCCATCGACTGCACCCATGTTGAATTGGTTGTCCCACATGCCATGGAGGTCCAGTACCGCAACCGGAAACAATTTCATTCAATCAATGTGCAAATGGTGTGTGACTCCAACAAGATATTTACGCATTGTTGTGCCAGATTTCCAGGATCTACCCATGATTCTATGGTCCTGAGGAACACAAGAATACCACGCTACATGGAGCGACACGCAGGGCACAGATCCTGGCTACTCGGTGAGTCTCATTCCATGCATGACATCGTGGCCCATTTGATGCGTCAATGACCTTGCAGGGGGGGGGGGGCTACTTAGCACTATCATTCCACTGACACCCTTTATTCGTCTCATACAGGTGATGCCGGGTATCCACTGAAGAGATGGCTCCTTACACCAATCCGGAACCCACAGAACGAGCATGAGGAGGACTACAACCATGCCCACTCACGTACCCGTGTGGTCATTGAACAGGCATTCGGCCTACTGAAGGCTCGTTTCCGCAGCCTCAGCAGGTCTGGCGGGGCACTCATATACAGCCATGAGAAGGTTTCTAAGATGGTCATGGCATGTGTCATGCTGCACAACATGTGCATACGTAGGAATGTGCCCATGCCCCCTGACGCTGTACTGCATGCACCTGAAGATGATGATGATGATGAGGGTGGGGATGTGGAGGCACCTCAAGGAGTCCATGAGGCACAGGATGCACGTGCAATCCGACAGAGCATCATAGATGCATGCTTCTAGCAACCACGCATGGTGCCTATTACACGGAAAGGGGACCTGTGGCACTGTGTGTGTGTAGTACAGGCACATTGTGGACTGTACGCCTATGAAGGCCTCGTACGCAAATATCAATGTCCACACATGTCATTGGATGATAATGAGGTGCTGTATTGTTAATGTGATTTGATTTATACACCCTATGGACCCGCCACCCAGTGAAGCCCAACACACCCCCTCCACCCTACTACCTCCCCCCCCAACACCAGTGTCCAAATATGCATGCTGTCCGTGGGTAGACGCTATTGCAGGCCCCCTCTACGGGTATCAGGGGCACCCCTGCCCGTGGAGCGCAGGTTCCTGCCAGATCTGCGTTGGGGGCTGCCCTGGACGGAACTTGCCACGGATGAGGTCTCTGCCTGCTCGCGTCCATGCATGTCTCTGAGGGTTTGTGAGAGCTCCGAGAGCACACGGCGCACAGCAGCAAGTTCAGCACAAACGTCTTTGGACGTCGCATGCAGTTCCCCCCTCAGGCTCTCGGTGCTTTTCTCCATTTGTGCTCTCAGGCTCTCGGTGCTTCTCTCCATTTCTCCCCTGAGGCTCTCACTACTTTTCTCTATTTGTGCCCTGAGTGTCTCGGTGGATGTTTCCATGGCTGCCCTGGAACCCCCGCATTCATTTGCATGGTCCTTGAGTAGCGTGGACGCTTCCTGCTGTTGCTCGATCAGCAGGTCGAGGGACTGTTGCCTCTGCTGGGCCATGGACATTTGCGGTGGTGTGACAGGGGGGCTGCTCAACACATGTTGCCTTGGCACAGGACTTGTGGGGGTTGGCCAGTCGTCGTCTTCAGGGTGCCCCTGCGTGGTTTCGTCATGGTGTAGGGGATGGAACATGCAGGGGGATTGGGAAAGGTCATGGATGGTACCTACGTCGCCAGCACTGTTTTCCGTGTCGGAGCATGCTGGCATGACAGCTGTGTCACCTATGGTGCTGCTACCACCAGAGGCAGTGCCATCAGATACGTTCTTTGGGGGGACCTGTGGTGCTGGGGTTGTGGACTTGCTGGCTGCTGGGGTGCCTGTTGCAGTCCCCTCCAGTGTGCTGCCACTTGATTCCTGCTGCTGCCGTGTCTTGATCCTTGCACCTGAGGTGGAGGCTCTTGGGACGTTGGTCCTGGCCCTCTTTGCAGGCGTGCTGGTAGGGGTGTCCTGCAGCTCGTCGTTGGTATCGGACCCTGTGGTGGAGTAAAGAGGGGCGAGCGTTAGTTATGGGTCTGTCGGATTTGGAATGGCAACGTATCAAATGCATTGGGGTGGTACATGAGGCTGATTTGGGACTGGGCCTTGGAGGTGGTCTCATTTTCGTGTGGATTGAGGATGCATTCATTTGGCTGCCTGCAGTTAGGGGGTGCATGCTGCACATGTAGGGGTTGTTTATGGCTTCTTGATTGATTTGTTTGTTCATTCTGACTTTTAGAGGGCGCTGTCAGGGCTAAGTATGTATTGCACTATGGGGTCACATGGTACTGCACATGTTCGTGGGTTGTGGATTTCGCATTGTTTCTCTTGGCCAACCTACCTGATTCTCCGGATGTCGGCACTCCTTTCTCCATCCCTCCGACTCCCTCTATGCTCTCCATTCCTATGGTGGAGGCGCAGATTTCCTCCCAGGGGGTCAACTTGATGGGCGACTCTGAACCCCCACCGGTAGCTGTGGCGATGTTCCTGTTCGCAGAAAGTATGCTGCGTACGCGGATCCGCAGGTCGTCCCACCGCTTGCGACATTGCTGTGGCGTGCGGGGTGTTGTCCCCACCGCACTTACGCGCTGTGCCACCAGGGCCCATATGGCCTTCTTGTTGGCAAGGGCCGTCCTGGTCATTTGACTGGAGAAGACGACGGCGGAATTTTCCTGTAGGGTCTCGGTGAGCACGGTCAGTTCCTCTCGGGAGAAGTGTACCTGCCGCTTGCGGTCACACGCTTTCTTGGCTACCTTTCCCATATTTATTTTTTTAACTGGGGTTGCTAACGGGTTGGGATGTGTGTCAGGGTCGGATTTTTTATGGTTGTGTTGGGATTCGGATTTTATAGTTGTGCGGCGTGCTGTTTCCCGTTCCGGCCACATGCTTTTACTTCCGTTTCCGTATATTTACGGTGGCCGTAATTTGCGGTGCACGCTCGTTACGGTGACCGCTCATTACGGTGACCGCTAAGATGGGTGGCGGTATTGCACCTGGTGCAGCGTACGGCGGCGGTAAGGGCCGTTTTGGGGTCATTTCCGCCATCGCAGCCTTTCGGATTCCGCCATGGCGTAATGCTCGTGCCCGATGGGTCGTGATTGGCCGCACTTTGCTCCTTCGTGCAATGGCGGAAACGCTATTTACGCTGTTGCGGTCCGGTCAGTCACTTTCCGCCAGGGTCGTAATGAGGGCCAATGTTATGTATGGGGATATTAACTATGGGGACATTATTACCTGATACCAATTTAACCACACCAAGCCATGTGACTTTCCTACTGTTATTTTAGTTCAAATATAGGCTACACCACAGCAGTGGGGGCTAAATTGATACTGACAGCATGGGATGATCCTAGCATCTTGGTGATATCCATATAGTTCAACCATCTTCTGACCCAAACGTTCCAGCAAACTGTCACCTATTTTCTCTCCTTCCCCAATATTCAAAGTTCTTTGAGCTGGTGGTCTTCAACCGGATCACTAAGTACATAGAGGGTAATGTCCTTGGACATCCACTTCAATCTGACTTCTGTAGTAAACACTCCACTGAGACTGTACTCATGCATGTCTCTAACTTTCTCCCTAATACTCACCACTCCAAACTCTCTTCCATATTCATTCTTTTTGACCTTTCTGACGCTTTGGAATTGTTAACCACTCCTCTCTCTTTCTTACTCTCCTGCACCTTGGGGATCACAAATCTGCTGGATCAATTCCTACCTGGAAGGGCGATCCTTTAAAATCTCTTTGAAGTCGCAAACCTATGACCCCACTCCCCTCCCTGAAGGTTTTCCCAAGGATGTGTCCTTGGACCTCTGTACTTCATATTCTATACCTCTGCCCTAGGAAGTCTTATGTCACACTTTGGTTTTCGCTATCATCTTTTTGCTGATGACACTGAAATATAGTTCCCACTTTCCTCCTTCACCCCACCATCTCAGAATTAATTACGAACTGTCTCACTGGAATTCAACACTGGATGTCTCTTTGCTGCCTGATGCTGAACTCGCCTGTCTCCTTCCCCCTGAACTTCTTCCTCCCTCACCCAAGACTCAGAATCTTGGGGTCATCTTTGATAGCGAACAACAATTCCACCACCATGGCCCCTGCTACTCATATTATTCTCCTCAACATTTGGAAAATGATTCCTTTTCTTTCTCAGATCTCTACAAAATATACATTCTCGTGCTCAGCAAACTTAACTACTGCTCAAGCCTACTCCTTGGTCTTCCTATCTACTCTTTTCTCCCTTTATACAAAGTCCTCAACTTTGTTACCCACACTCTACCTGCACGCTCCACAACCTACTAAGATCCTCCCCCACTATACCTAGCAACAACATGCTGGTTGGATATCCATGCACAACAGCTCTCTTTTCAAGTTTCTTCTATAGTCTACAAAGCTAGCAATGGACTCGCTCCTCAGTCCCTGTCTAATTGTTTCTCAGTTTACTCACCATGTTGTTCCCTCCATTTCTCCTGTGTACTCAACCGCACTGTCTCATACCCTCCCTGTGCCTCTTCTCGCTTCTGCTCTTTCTTCCTACTTACCCCACTCATATGGAACCCACCACCCATAACAATCAAAGCCAGCCCAACAGTGGATCTCTTCAAAGCTTGCCTTAAACTTCACATACTCTGTAAAGCGGTAGCTCCCCCTGACATCTCCCCCATCCTCCCTACCTGACCCCCCCCACCAGCCACCACTGTTGCTTAATAATGTGTATATTTAAATAGCACTCCTCTCTAGTTTGAAGCACTTGCTCCCTCCCTTAGGTTAATGTTACATTTGTAACTCACCTGTTTTTTTTTATATATTTCTTTCTGGTTGTTTTGTTTTGTCACGGGTATATGCCTCACTTTTTTACAACCTCAAGAACTGGCTCACCACTTGTTCTCTTCTTTCTGCTGTTGTAGAGACACCCTTTGTGGCAATGCCTCCGCCATGTGTTCAAAATTGACATCACTGCTTTTCAAATAAATACAAATACAAATACAAAAATGCACATTCAAAATTGCATATATTTGCCTAATAGAGAGAGCATATGCACTGGCCTGAAAACTGCTAAAAGTACCCTATTTTGAGATGGTGGGGAGCATAATTTATGTCTGTTGCTCCGACCTTATGGATTTTTTATTCTGTATCTCTTTCTCTCCATTGTGCTCTGTCTTTATGCACCAAGGGATTCGGATAATTGTTTGGGTCTTTTGGAGATTTGGGCCCTCATCCTTGGAATTATTTGCATGTAAAATGGGGATTTGCGTACCATTCTGCCCACAAATCCCTGTTTGATGAATGGGGATTTGTGGTCAGAAAGGCATGCAAATCTCAGTTTTACACCGAAACATTCCATGAATCAGGGCCTTGCAACTTTACAAATGTCTGAGTTCCCTCAAAGATCTCATCTCGTACATGATTCTGACATACAGGAGCAACTTGCATGCTGGTGTCACATTCTGTCTGATGTAAATGTTTAGACTAAGGGAGGGAAGCTAGCACTGAATCAAACGCTCACTCGCACTCAGGTCTTGATCTCCTGGGTGAGTGTGCACAGAAGTTGATTTTATTTCCTTTAATCTTATTATTGTGGCTAAGCCCTGCAAGTTTGTTTTTCCATGGTAGTCTTTGCTGTAGGTTGCAGTTTAGTCTTCAAGTGATCACTGAGACGAGAGACATGGATAGCACTGGAGTCTGTAATTCTCTCTCTTATGACCCTTACAGGTTTTAGGTTTATGACATGGCTGCGTGGTAACGCCAGGTGGAGTCTGCATCCATCAGCCTGCACGATGGGAGATGTATGTGAGTTTGGGGTCTTGCAGCTTCCTTTGTTAGAAAAGGGAGGAGATAGGCCACAGTATATACCTTGGCCACAGATGGCTAAAGATAATTTAAGGTGTAAACTCCTGAGTTTAACTTCTGGTACTGGGAAATGGATACATGAGTTAGAGAAAATGACAGGTGGAAACACATTAGCTATAGGGGACATTAAAGGTCTCCTGATCGCCATCCTTGGGGAAAGGGCTGATGACGTTTGGTCAAGAGCAGAGTATTCTAGTGTTACCACGGTAAACACTGCTCATGATGGGGCACTGTTCAATAACTTTAGAGCAGCGGTCTGGAAAGCGCTTAGAGTACACGTCCGATATGGGAGCTATAATGGCAAAGACGATGCATGAAGGGGATGATCCTCTTGTTTATATTCAGAATTTCTAAGAGCAGTGGGCTTTGGAGACACACGAGGCTTTGGGGAAATCCATACCTGTATTTGATCAAATATTGTGCCAAGGGCTGCCAGAAGCCATACAAAAGCAGCTCAAGAAATTAGTGGGCATGGAAGCAAAGCCATGGTCAGAGATTCAGCTGATCATCGCGCATTATTGCAGGCTGTTGCAAGAGAAGAAACGAAAGAAAGATGATGCTAGAGGAAAGGTAAAGAGGCAAAGTTAGTGCAGAGAAAATTGTCTAAGTACGCCATTGAAGGGGTGATGTTGACTAGTGGAGACAGATGGGGTTCACAGCAAGCAGCAAGCAGCAAGCATCCCACAGGTGAATAACCAAAGGCAGTTTGATCAAGGTAATAATGGATTTGCACCAAGGGGAAGGGGAGGCTTTCGAGGATTCCAGACCCAGTAATGCGGGCTCATTTTCCGTGTGAACAGTCTTTGGCAGCCGCCGCATTCACTATTGACAAGGCTGCTAGCATAGTGATCGGGTGTTCCATGACATTATTTGTTGAACATGAATTGTTTTCTATTTTGTAAAAACCTAAAGGCACGTTGACTTCTTGAAGAGCTTCTACCTACGAGGTAGCCATATAGAATCTGGTGATTAAAATAGTCTGATGCAAAATAGTGAATCCTGACATGTTTGTTGCAGAACAACTGGTAGAGGATGAGCATGCACATGATTGCTCAAACTATGAGGAATTCTATGATGAACTCGAAAGGGAGAAGGAAAATGCGATGGCAGATGGGGAGATTCTCTTTATTTATGGTTCTCCTAGGAAAAATCTAAATGATGGACAAAGATATACAGGTGCCGCTTTAGTGAAGCACATGGCCAATGGAGAGTTTGAAGTATTGATAAGCACACGACTACCATCTCATTTTTTGGCACAGGCTGCAGAATTAGTGGTGCTGATTGTCACGCCCGAGAGACACGCAGACCAGGAAGTAACAGTGTACAGTGACTCTGCCTATGTGACGTCAACAGTGCATGCAGGATTAGCACATTGGAAAAGGAGCGGCTACCTCCGAGCGGATGGCACTCCAGTACAGCACACAACCTTATTGGACAGACTTATTAAGCACTACAACTCCCAGTAGCCATTGCAGTAGTTAAATGCGCAGGACACACTAAAAGAGCAGACTTTATCTCACATGGAAATCAAAAAGCAGACGAGGAAGCAAAACGAGTTGCATGTTCAGATATTATTATGTTGTTTGATATGCCTGATGTGAATGAAAGCATGGTGGTGATGATGAGTGTGTCTGAGTGTTATAATAACTTGTCTAGGACTCAGTTGGTAGAGATTCAAGGGGAAGTGCGTCAAGATGAGAAAGACTTGTGGACGCAGAGAGGGTGTTCTTTAAACCCCTCTGAAGCATTGTGGCGACAAGACAGCACTGTTAAACTGGTGATGCCTGCAGCCTTGTTAACGGTGGCATTGGAGCAGCTACACTACCCTGTGCACATTACTAGAAAGAGCCTCACCGCAACTATTGCGGAGGATTGGTTGGCTCAAAATATAGTAGAACACGTTGCATTTTATGTAGTAAATTGTATTGTATGTCATTCCAAGACCTAATGGTCCTTTTCATCATTTGCATATTGACTATGTCGACATGCTGCAAGTATGTAATGGATACAGATATATGATTGTAGTGGTATATCCCTTTTCGAGGTGGATTGAGGCTGGTCCATGTACGCACCCAGGCTCCACCTGTGCAGCAAAATCTTTAGTACAAGAAGTATTTCCTAGATGGGGAATATGTGAAGTATTGAGATCAGATAATGGCCCTCATTTTGTTAATGAAGTCTTTGAACAAATAAGCGTGTTGCTTAGCATAAAGCACAAGTTTTCGTCGGCGTATCACCCGCAAGTGAATGGAAACTGTGAGAGACTCAACGGCTTGCTTAAAGAGGGAATAGCCACATTGAAGATTACCTTAAAGAAAGGATGGTTGCATTGTCTACCACTGGCATTGTATACGTTGAGAAATCAACAAGGTTCAGACCACCATCTTACACCCCAGGAAATAGTGACAGGGAGGCAAATGAGGACACATCTCACACCTCCATCTAGAACTAGAAGTGATGCCCATACAACAACAGAATTGTTAGGAAAGGAGTTACGTGATTACTTAACATACATAACCTCAAGTATCTCTGTCATTTCAGATCAGCTCAAGCGGGAGGGGTGTGGGGCAGCTCAGAACACAGAAGGATATGCTACAACAACCGTAGTTGAAAAATTATGTCTTCCCGAACTTTTCCCCACTGATTTGATCCTAATTTGTAATTTCACAAGGAAGTGGCACAAGCCGTGTTTTTAATGGCCCCTTCATAGTGGAAGACGTGACACCATCTGCAGTCAAGGTCCAAGGCAGACATGCTTTCTCGGAGACATGAAAATCTATGCTTGGGAACCCCCTTCACCACGACCCCTGTCGGAAGCAAGCATCAGGGAAGAACCACAGCAGGTGCAGACTAGGTCTCTGACGAGGAAGAAGGACGCAGAAGCTTTTTAATAAACAAAGAATATATTGGACTGTGGCTTATTGTCGGGACACTCTTTTCAGTCACTAAAAAAGAAGTTAAGGGAAGCTATTTGTTCTTGAGCCACAGGAGTTTGTTGACATTAGACTGACACAAGTCTTGATCATAAAGGAGAGCATGCCAGATTTGAAGTTCCTTTTTAATGCAGGAAGAGGGAACAGTTCCCCGATTCCTTTCTCACTGAATTTCTTTTTGGAGGTGCCCATGGTGGTGCCCAATGATAACGTTTCACGGATCGTTCTTGTAGTTTTCTTGTTTATTCTGTGCGCATACCCTGCACTTGTGGGGACAACTACTAGCGTTCATCTGTTCCTGCAAGATCCTAAGAATGGTCCAATTGTGAGGAGATTGCTTGCAGCTATTTTTGAGCAAATTCTTCAGCTTCCTGAGTACAGTGGGGAAAACACAAATGCCCCTATCAGCGGATAATGCACATCAACTAGTCAGCTTGGTGTTCTATTATCTGATTGAGGAATGCCTGCATCTAGTTGGGAGACAAACTGATGTCCGAACGTTCCGAGGATTAATACAGCACTTAATGGAATACTAAGAGACATAATTACGCAGGTGAACCTTTACTCTGAGAGAACACTGAGAATTGAATGAGACGTTCGAAAGAGAAGATCCAAAAACCTACTGGTCAAAGTAGTTTGTTTCATGCTGAAGGAGAATCTTCATGTCTTCTGTTAAAAGGCCAATTTGTGGTCTTCACTTGGAACTTTTGTTCATCATCGTATAGTTAGCCATCTGAAGTTGATCGAGGGAACTTGTGGAGCTGACTCAGCAGCTTCCAGTGTATTACATAATGTTGCCTGATTGAAGTTTATTTTTTCCTTCCTTAAAAAAGAGTAAAAATGGGTAGCATAAATAGTAATATCATAATGGCAGATCATGAGAGAAGTCCACAATGTGTAAGAAGCTATTGTTGTAAATGGTCTTACTTATGTGTAATTTACACATGCATTTTGTTCATAGTGATACTGCTCTCACTTTGTAACGCTCACCTGACTCCCACGGAGATGCTGACCTGGTCTGGACTGCTGCGGCCTCTTCTAAGATAATGCGCAGGACTCTGAAGACCGACTGGACTGGACCCCCAAATCTTGCCTGTTTGGCTCGCAGAAGAATCCTTCTATAGATAGAGAAAGGGGATTAACTGCCTGCGGAATTACGCGTTGGCCTCCCACCTTCCCCTTGCACTCTCCTCTGACCACCTTTGGAATTCCCCGTTAAGTCTCACCTTAGGGTCTGAAGGGACGAGCTCTCCATCCTGCTTCTGGTGCAGTGGTGTGTGTTTATCCAGTTGCTTCACTGGTTTTCGGATTGGAGAGAACCAAACTTGCTTGACTTCCAGGTAAGTTGCCGTAGGCTTTCTGTTGTAAAAGTTCAAGAAGTGGCCTCTATTCAAATTGTCTTTATTTACAATAGTCCGTTTTCCTTTTACAGCTACTGAGAGAAGATGTCACGTAGAAGAATGAATTTGCCGCAGGAAAATTCAGGTGAGTTTATAATGGGTGGTCCCTCTGGTGTTCATAATCACCCATTAATGCGTGTGTCTTTTTTCCCCATAGGGGCCGGGGTTCGGTGATGCCGAAGAAGCGGCGCCGACCCGAAGTGAGGAAGATTATGCCAGCAATAAACAGGTAAGTCTTATGGTAGAAATCTGGCTTTCCTCTGTTCGTTCCTTTTGCTCTTCTTCTGTTCTTCTCTTCCTCCCTAGGCGCAGGTATGCGGCGGAAAATGCTGATGGTTGCCACGGAGCATGAAGATGCCACGTGGAGACGGGAGTGGAACGCGGCGCTGCAGCGAGCAACGCGATGTGTCTTCAAAGTAAAAAAATAAATGTCTTCCTTTTTAGGATCGCTGGCGTGATGATTCCGGATTCCAGAGTAAAGCAGGTAATGTTCTTCTAAACTCCTTTTCCCTTCTCTTCTTCCCTTTCAGGTGTTCCAGGATGAAGGCGGGCGTGGCAGGAGCCAGGATGCAGGAACTGACACGGTGAGCGTCCAGCTGCCAGGGGCAGAACAGTGTGGCTGTCCGGGTGTGGTTTAAATAGCCTTGGAAGAAGTTCCAGGTAAGTATTCTTCCACGGTCCCCACCCAAGTAAAATAGTCCCATTAATAAAATAGTCCCTCCTAAGCCTCATTTGGCTTGAGGCTTCATGCAGCATGGTCTGCATCAGGTGAGTATGCAGCATGGTCTGCGGCAGGTAAGTGCACCAAACACCTTCCCTTATGAGCCTGGCTCCTAGGGCGCCAGGACTGATGTCCAACATGAGCCTGGCGCCAGGACAAAGTCCAAAGAGCCCCTATAAGGGGTCGCTGGGTTTTTACCTGAGGGCATGATGCCTGCTTCCGGGGGTGCTGGGCCTGTCCTGGTGCTCCGGGGGCAGACATCATCACACACTTACAGTATGCACTGCTTACTATTTAGATCCAAATGGAGTAATGATTCCTGTGTATCCTTCTATACAGAAAGAGGGTGCAGATGTGGCAACTGCTAAGCAACCAAGACCCTATGTAATCATCCCTATTCCAGTGGACGGTGTAAAATTGCCTGGGTATATGACGAATGTCACCAGACATCTTTCTTTAGAAAGAAGTGTTGTGGAGTTTGTTCTTGAGCACCAGAAACAGGCTCAAAAAGAGAGTCAAAGGAAGAGATTGTCTAGGAGTGAACCTACACAGGTAGCACATGTAAAAACCCCCAGGCACTGAGAAATGTTCCTATGATTGGTCCAGTAAGGAAGAGTTATGCTGACATGTTTCATGAGATAATTATAGAGGTTCATAAGAAAAGAATAAGACCTAAGAGAAAAACTAATAGATGATCATGAGCTAAATGATTACCTAGACAGTACAGCACACTTCGAAAATAACATATGGTATCAGCATATGAAAGAAGTGGGAAAAAGGACCTCAAAGGAGGAATGCTTTTTGTGTGCACTCCTACCTTATAGCATGGGGAAGTGTGAGATCTTCATAGCTACTGAAATAGATGTCCTGACGGCACATTGCATATCACACCTGGCGTTCTGTCGTGCAAGAGGCCAGATCATGGGTCATGCAGCCTATCTCAAATGGGCAACTGAATAGACAGATCCAAATGAAGCTGACTATGTCCAGGATACAAAGACAAGGTTAAGAGATCATACTAAGAATCGTGTGAGCAGATACGAAAAGCCTGGAGTGAAAGGAGCTGGAATCAGAAGGGAAGTAAATAAAAAACTTGAGAGTCCAAGAAAATTGGCAGAAGACATTTGTAAATGGCAAAACAGAGGCCAGATGCGGATTTGGGGAACAGTGTTAGCACCAGATGGTTGGGAAGAAGGTGCAGTGATCTGCAGAGACTGGATAATAATGGGTCACTACCAGCCAACTATTGATAATGCACACATGCTGTGTAAGCCTTTATTGTTGAAACTTGCTAAACTACTGACCTGGGTCAAAGACAGGAAAGGACCTTTGCAGATAGTGCCTTAGGAGAGTGCAAAACTGTGCTTCAGAAATAATGGCACAAGAAAAGTTGGAGAGAATCAGAACTGTGATCAAATCTTTGAGCCACAAGGAATGAACATTGGGACAGCAGTGATCATGGTTCACGATTGGGCTTGTGGATCTACAGCATATATGAAGTTACCCAAGGATTGGGGATTAGCATGGTCACTAGTGAATGTTTATGTTCCAGCGTTGGCGATTCCTAAAAGTGATTTGAACCATGACAGTTTCCCGAAAGCAGATGCTAACCTGAGAAAGAGGAGATCTGTGGAGCTGATTAATCAAGTGAAGAGGGAGAACTATTTCTTTGCCAAGCCAATTGAAGCTTTTGACTCCATTCCATATGAGCACAAACTGTTTAGCCAGACTTTGTTGGTATAAACATTGATGTTCATGCCAAGAATCCAGGTTGGAGCAAATACCAAATGGCTGCAGATTACCAGCTAGAAATTGCTGCAGACAATCAACAATGCCATAAAGGGATTATATGCTATCATAGAAGAGATGAGAACCATATGATTGATGACTCTTCAGAACAGATATATTCTGGACATGAATACAGCTATAGATGGAGGTGCTTGTGCAAACATTGGAGAATCATGTTGCACGTTCATACCTTCTCATGATGACGAGAATGGCACCTTGACAGGGGCCATAGAAATTCTGACGAAATGACACGTCCAGATGATAGACGAAGTAGAAGACATTGCTGATGACAGCTGGTTTGGATCACTCTTTTCTTGGGTTCCACAATGGATGGCAGACATGTTCATGTTCCTTGAAGCCTTGATCATGTTGGTATTTTGCTTGGATTTTGTGTGATCAAGATAATAATCACACAATGCAAGAAGACAGCAAAGGAAGCCAGAGGGATGGAAATCATGATTGATGTTGAATCAGGATGGAAGGCAAGAGATTTGACAGATTAAGAAATCAGAGACTTTGTGAAGGCCAGCATCCATGCACCTGAGGAAACGAAGTTCCTGTATCCAAGGGACCATAAGAAGTATGTGGGAAAGTGGATCTATTGCAGCCCAAGTGGACAGTGCCTGCCTATGAGTTGGAACAAGGATGAGCATGTGAAATCAGCTGGATGCCTGAAGGGAGTCATAAAGTTATGGATCCCAAAGAAGCATTTCTTCAGACAAGGATGTCTAGATATGAAGGATGATGGGAGAGTGATCGATGAATCCCCCAGAGGGGGCAGTGTAGAGAAGGAGCCAGGTACCCCCACCTCAACCACTTTGCCCATATTGCTATATGTTGCGAACCAGAGTGTGAGACACGACGGTACCAGTGAAAATACCGATACCAAGGAGAATCCTGGAAGCAAGGTTCCCATTGAGAAAGATATACCTGCATACACGACAGCATGATGGCCATTTGAATGAAATCCCAGAAAGAGCAGGACCAATGAATGAAAGGTAAGAATGGTGTCGTCACATATGAAGCCAGACTGACATACAGTCTGACATACAGGCACGCCTCTCTCCTGGAGTGATCACTGTCTCCTATCCTCCCACCTCCCTCTCCCTCCCCCTCAGGCTAAGCCACCTCCATCCCTGCCACCTACCTTCTCGGTCATCCGACCCATGAAGCGCATGTCAGCTGAGGCTTTCGCCAGCACCTTCTCACTCCCCTGCCCCTTTGGCTGACTCCCATCCTGACACAGCCCTCTCCATGCTCCACTCTGCCATCTCTGATACTCTTGATATCCTTGCCCCTGTCATGAGAATCCACCTGAAGCCCAAAGCCAAGTGCAACTCCTGGCACGACTCCGACCTTGTCACCCTAAAACGTAACTGTAGGGTGGCAGAGAGGAAATGGTGTGCTTCATGTACATCCTCTGACAAACTGGCCTGCCGCCTGCTGCAAAGGCAATACCGGCTCTCTGTCCAAACCAAGAAAAGAGCACATATCCAAGCCCGCATCTCTGTGGCATCTAATGACTCGGCTGAACTCTTTAAAATCTGCAAGGAACTGGCCAATCCTGCTGCAGTTTCTACCTCCCCTGTCCATTCCCAGGCCCTCTGCACAGCACTGGCCTCTCATTTCATCTATAAAACGCAGGACATCTTGTCCACACTCTCCACCTATTCCCTCCTTTCCCCTACTTCCTGCTCTTCCTCTGGCCCTCCTGCAGCCAGCCCTCCTCCCTCCTTCTCTTCCTTTCCCCTTTTCTCCCCAGACGAGGTGTCTAGACAAGTCCAATCTATGAAAGTCTCATCAAAACAGGTTCACCCCTGTTCCTCCAAAACTATCAAGGACCACATCGACTCCCTGGCTCTTGCCCTGGCTGATTTCAGCAACAACTCGCCCAATTTCCATAACTCCCTTCCTGGGTAAGCTCCTGGAGAAACTGGTCATCTCCCAGCTTAATCTCCACACTGAAGCTGTTGGTTGTCTTCATGACCATCAGGCTGGCTTCAGAGCTTCCAGAAGCATGGAAACTGCTCTCATGCACATCCTTGAAGATCTGCTCTCCAATCTTGACTCTAACTCCCCTTGTGTCCTCATCTTGCTTGATCTCTCTTCTTCCTTTGACACTGCCAACCATGCCATCCTGCTCAACTGTCTGTGTGATAACCTGGTAATCACTGGTCAGGCTCTGGCGTGGCATACTTCTTTCCTCTCTGACCTACCCTCCCAGGTCCAACTTGGGTCCTTCCTCTCTGATACCTTTTTCTCTACCTGGGGTGTCCCCCAGGGATCTAAACTCTTTCCCTGGCTGTTAGACCAATACCTGGCAGTCCATGCCCACCGCATCATCGCTCTCTGCCCACATTTCCAGTGCTAAGCGGATGATACCCAGCTCATTTTCAGGCTTCCTTCAGCCTCCTCCTCTCCTTCCCTCATCTCTGACTGTCTTTCTGCTATCCAGGAATGGTGTGCTGCCAATGACCTCTACCTTAATGCCAGTAAGACTGAGATTCTACTCATCGGCACACCCACTCCCTCCTTCCCTTCAGCTCTCTGGCCGGCCTCTCTTGGCCCTCTTCCTGCTCCCACCCGCAAGGCTAAAAACCTCGGGGTCATATTTGATTCCACTCTCTCCTTCTCTCCTAACATCTCTGACGTCTTTAAGAAGTCACACTACCAGTTGCACCTCCTCAGAGGTATTCTTCCTTTCCTCTCATTCCCCCAGAAGCTCACTGTCTCCAGAGCCCTTGTTCTCTCTAGGCTGGACTATTGTAACAGTCTCTATCTTAATCTGCCTGCCTCTACTCTCCGCCCTCTTCAACTTATCCAGAACAGTACTGCGAGACTTATCCTTGGCCTCAAGCCCAGGGATCGTATCTCTCCAGGACTGGAATCCCTGCACTGGCTCCCTGTAGCTCAGAGGATTAAGTTCAAAACCCTTTGCATTGTCCACAAGGCCTTCTGGGGCCTGGGACCGCATTACCTTCAACTCTCTCTTCCCAAATATCTTCCTTCTCGAGCTCTTCGCTCATCGGCCTCCAACTCCCTCAGGGTCAGTCGCTTCCAAGCAACGAGCTGGTGGTAGATCTCTCTCTTCAGCAGGGGCCTCCCTCTGGAACAGCCTTCCTGCCTCTCTGAAACTTGAGGAGAACCATCTCCGGTTCCGGAAGCACCTCAAAACCCTCCTCTTTGCCTCCGCTTTCTCTCCCTCTCTGCCCTGCTGAATTCCTGGCTGAAACTGCACTGGTTACCTGCCCCCCCCTTCTGATCTTGGGCCCAGGCCCTGCCAGCTGCACACCTGCAGTGCCTCTGTGGCAACCCCATGGACTGTTTTTCCACACCCCTACAGTCCCCCTACCAGCACTTATGTCTGCACTTACCCCACACTGCCACCAGCTGGCCGTTTTATTATCTTATTTATTCTGCTATCCTTGTACTGCACTTTCCCTCTCCCCCTTCCCTGCACTTGCACAAATTGAATGACACTTGGCCTAGTACGATCGTTGTCTGTCCTCCCGTGTTCCCCCTCCCTTGCCTTGTCGTGCCTTGAAACACTTGTGTATAGGCGCGTTATAAATGCCATATCATATCATATCATATCATATCAAGATGAAGAAACTTATGCTACAGAAACGATGAAGATATCTAGTTATTTTACACATGTACAGATGCAAAGAAACACAAGCAGACAAAGTATTCTTGAGGCTTACTTTATAGTGAATAGATTGTGGCATGCACCAACATATACATATACTGAAGTGAGTGAAGAATGGATGTTTCCACTACATATTATAGCAGAGCTGGAATTAAAAAGGAAGGCCCATTTTCCAGCGTGTTGCAGTTGAAAAAGCAATTGAATTGCAGAAGCAGATCTCAGAAAGGCAAGGCTGGACGAGCCCCAAGAAGCCAAGGGCTTATCAGGCTGGGGTGAGCAGACATTGGATACAAATTGTGTGAAAGAACGAAACTCCTGTTTAGAAGACATGGACAAAAACAAGGAAGATTTCAGAGGTCTATTAGAAAATAGTATCTAAAATGCACTGAAGCTCGATTTTGTGGTCTTCAGTCACGTGGAGGGATGAAGTTGGATGAACATTACGACCACACCTACACATGAGGGCAGAGCGTGCCTTCAATCGCCTGAATTCTCCAGAGAAAAAGAACACTCCCAAGGACGAGTTCAAAGCCTTAATTGACAGCAGACCACTGAGGTGATGCTAGATGAATATGCTTATTGGTGGGAAGCTATGGTTAAGACTAGCTCACCAGCACCTGGAAGACCAGCCTCCATGCTGCCAACAAAGTACTGATGGAGGTTAGAGTGCCAACCAATTTTAGGGGGCTGTGTGATTAAGGGTCCTATAGTTTGTGTAACCACTGGGAGGTTGTGTATTTAGTGATGTTCATAGTGACCTGTTTAAGGGCAGGGCTTAGTTGCCCCATCTGATGTTAAGAAACCAATCACTTTCTCTCACTCTCTTAGACTAGTATGGATCGTATGCTTAGATGGTTATCAGGTAATATTATCCCCACCAAAATATCGCTGTATATATGGTTGTTTGGATCGGCCATAGGCGATATGTTTTGGGGGATAATTTTGTTTTTTTTGGGAGCGGTGGTTGCGGGAGTGTCCCCGGCTCCTTTCAAAATAATGCAGGGGTTGTGGGGGTGTCCCCGCATGATCCATGCCTTAATATCGCCACAAAAATATAGTGATATTTTTGTATGGCCATTTTTTTTGGGGATATTAACACATGGAACCCTTAGATGTTTCTTAAGAAGCTATCACAATAGCCACTAGGTTTTTGTAGTTTGCCACGTTGGATGATGATAGTAAATATGTAAGTTTACATCATCAATGATGATTTTTTGCTGTAATAGAATGCTTTTTTTATGATGCATTGAGAAATCATACACTGAGACGTCGGTTGATGTCCGTTGTAATCAATGTTTTAGATAATTGATATTAAAACAGTTATCTTTTTGCCAACCTCCTAAGTAACCTCTGCATCCCCAGCCATGACATTGTTGCTTCTGGTCCATGTCTGCGCTCACCCCTTCATCTGAATGGGTGTCACTATCTATCATGGATCTATGAATTTAGGCACAACAGTAGAACAATGTTTATAGGCACTGACCTGTTCCAGATGCAACTGTCAGGCGACTGTGAGAATCACCCTGAAAATCCTGCCCATCCTTCCCAGGAGACGCGATTAGGAAGGACAAGATTCACAGGGAAACCCTCTGGGGAATAAAACCCTGATGACTGGATGACTTCTGTCTGATCAACGAGCTCTCCAACTGGATCTGGAATGGAGGCTTTCTCATGCTGTGTCCAACGAGGTGAATGTGAAAGGATGGCAGTGCTGCAGGGGTAGTGAAAAACCAGGTAAGTATAGGGTGGATGTACTGGGGTAATATACTCAGCACGAGAATGCACAATACGGAAAGTGCCTTCAGGTGGGTTCCCAGCATGCTGAGCCGTGAGGTCTGGTGAAAGGGCTCCCTGCGCTGCAGGAAAGGAGATGCTAAGTAAATATGGGTTACCAGAAAGAAAGGTTTTGACAGGGGTAGGAGTGAAGAGAATGCGCCTGAGCGGGAAGTTGCGGATTCTTGGTGAATGTATTTGCAGGTGGGTGTGACATACAGAAGTCCGGTGATTGAGAGCAGGAGTTCCCACACTGCCGGAGAGAAAAGGAATATGTAAGCAGGGATATGCGAGTGAAATTACTGAATGAGGGAGGTAAGATACTTATGCACCCATTTCTGCTGGAGTGTGATTGCGGCTGAGGAGAATATGAGGAGGGAGTTCAGGAGAACGAGAGCGGTTGACTCCTAAAGGGAGAGGGAAAAGGTAGTGTGTTTCCTAATGTGGCAAGGTCATGACAAGAAATAGGAAAGACAAACAAACTCACGAAGCATCTGCTTTGGAGAGTAGGGACACTTAGCATACCGGCTCGTAGCTGAAGATATTGACAGTCAGGGACTGCCAGGGGTGAAGACCGGAAGAGAGTACGCAAGTGCAAAACGACTGAAAAATTACATGGAACTTTAGGCTCCATCTTGGGTGAGGAGCACATAATTGCACTGACTCTTATCCATCTGCTCCATTAAGATCACCGCTGTGCATGGGATGTGACACCTGCTTTGCAAGGTTACATGTGCTACTATGCCCCCCAACCTTTTCAGCAAAATTACACCTCTGGTACCACGATCTAGCAACAAGATGGGAATCTCTACGCCTTGATTTGGGATTAAGCAGAAAGCACAATGGTCTGTAATGGCCAGATACATTTTTCATTTTGAATTCACATCTGATTTGTTTTGGGGCTCCTTTTATATGCAGCCCTTTAACCCCTGTATGAACTCAAACCTCTTTACTGCCTTGTTCTTTTAGTATGCTACCGTTCTACACTTCATCAGACTTCTTTGTGTGCCAGCTATTTACACCTGCCATCTTGATACAGAGTTCCAGCATCAGAAGCTGTTAAAAAACACCTGCTACTTCTGACACCTGTAGTCCGGTCATGCAGTCGTGGGACAAGAGGTCAGATAGAGATTGTTGAATTAATGGCAGGCATATGAACACCTTTTCGAACATAAGCATCATCAGTAGCAGAGGTAGCTTTTAGTAACCGGGATGGGGGGATTCATAATATGGAGCCAAAGGGAGGCTTGGGGGCGCACTGGGCACCAGTCACCCTCCCCCTTCCCCTGGCTCTGCTACTGCATCACATCAGGAAGGATATAAAAGTCACAGCAGCTAGCAGAAAAACAATCTCGAAAACTCATCCGAAACCACAGTAGAGAGGCCAGTAGAGGTAGCCAAAATGGCAGAAAGCGTTTCCAGTGCCACAGTGGATATTTGTGGGAAAACTGAGCAAAGAGCAGTACCGAAGGTACTGACGAACAAAAGAGGGGATGGGGGTATGGAGAAATCTTGTCATGAAAACTCCACATTTCCTTTCCTTGATATTTGAGCGAGGTCCATGAAGAATTATAACTCTTTTAGACAGCAACAGTAGGGAGGAATTAAAGTAAAAGAGAGCTACAAAAATATGAGAACCTGTCATATTTGAAGAGAGGGAGGATAGCTCAGGGGCAACGTGCTCGCTTTGGAAGCAAGACGATGTGGAGCAAAACAGGTTTGATCCCAGGGTCCGCTCTTAGAAACCTCTGGGTATTAAGCACGTTATAAATAGCCTATCATATCATAAATATTTGCACAGAGCCAACCCAGCCTCAGGGGCAAAGTGCAGCACACACTATTTTTGAAAGGGCCATAGGAAACCTTGATAAATATGTTGTGCAAATTGTGAGTGCAACCTTGACCAAAATAAGTCAAGTTTCATCTCTTTTTCATCTCTACTGTTCACGGCTCTTTTGGCCTCCCTCACTCTTCTGCCTGCAATTGCCTGCCACAAGGAATCGTTGGACCCATCACCCGATCTACTTCAGGTAATCGCGTAGGATATGGGCTAATTGTGGTGCTTTGTTCTATCTAAACATGGCAGCCACCATTTGCTTTAGTTCAGAAGCCTGCTTTGCACAAATCGGATTGGATGCCTTTTTCCTTCTAAGGCCAGTCACGGGAGCCAGCAGGCTGTGCCAGCCCCCTGCTTCAAGGCCCATGCTCTACGGCCACCCTCAAGACCTGTCTAGCCTGTCCAGCCAGGACTGGCAGGCCGCTTCGCTTCGCCTGGATACTCCAATGGATTTCAAATTCCTTCTGTTGGTTCACAAGGTAAGAGCATTGTTGTGCACTCAATTCACAGGCTCTCTCTTGGCCTGCACACATGCTCAAACCCAATGATTGGGTCTGGACTCACCCCTCCTCTTGCTGCTGCATACTCACTGCCACTGTGCTCCCACTGCATTGCCTTGAGGCACACTGTTGATCGAACATCCTCCTTCCCCCTTTACGACCCTGGGGTGCACATTCCATCTGGCCCGCAGTGTGAGTTACACATGCACTTTATCTCTCTAATCTGACTAATCTGCTACTGGTCTGGCCTTTTCTGCTATGAACCCCTGCGGGCCCCTCCTCATCATGTCCTACTGCCAGAAATTTGACTGCCTTGTTTGCTCCCCCCTCCGAGCATCCATGGCCTGACTGGATGCCTCTCTCCCTACCTACCTTCCTATGATGTCCTGTGCCTCCCTCTGCCTGCTGAGTAACGTTGTATCTGTAGTCTCTACTTAATCTGCTATTTTTACTGTTGCTGGATAACTGAATCTAGATGTAATGTTTACTCTGCCTTTTAACTACAATCTTGGCCTTGCATTCTAGTTTGCTGTGAGAAATTCGTACCTTGATATAGTTTACTCTGTTCTTCTAACTGCATCCTGTGGCATTTTAGTGTACTGTGAGAAATTCAAATCTAGTTGTATTTTACTCTGCTCTTCTAACTGCATTGTAATGTGCTATAAGAAAATCGAATCCGGATGTTATTTCTCTGTATTTCCACTGTAATTTAGGCCTTGCACTCTAGCTGGTGTGTGAAAATGTATCCAGTTGTAATTTACTCTGTTCTCTTAACTGCAATCTGTTGCACCCCTAGTGTGCTGCCCCCCATGTGTTTCTGTCTTGCCCTTCTAACTGTGGCCCTGTGTATACTGCTGGCATTTCGCATGTATGCCTAAGCCTCATTTCTGGGTATTTAAGATTTGGCTATCCTTGTACAATATCTTGTTAAAGCACCTCCTTCATCAGTGCTTGCTTGGCTGCTAGGCCACCTGGCGTGTTCCTTGTGCACTGTGCAGCTCTCCTCTAACTCCTCTCGGGCATCTTCTGCCCCCCAACCGTCTCTATTGTGTTCTCCATCTCCCCTATCCATCGTAACTGCTACTCTACTACCTATCCCCAGTCTCTTTCAAATCCTGGAAGGGAGAAGTTTAAGAAAGGTCTCCTGGTCTCAAATCCAGGTCTGCCCATCGCCCACACCTATGTCAATGTGCTGTCCAGGCAGACTATTACTGACATTCTCTTTGTCATTCCCTCTTCAGACCTACAGACTCGCCATAGGTTTTCCATCCTCTCTCCTTTCTCTTCCTCACCCATTAATGGTGGAACCAGATAGGAAATGCTCTTGGCATACTTCCCATCATCCAGGTGCATCATCAATGTCTACTTGAATGACACTATCATGACCCAGGCTCTCAGCCCAACCTTTTCCTTCTTGACAAACATCTACCATCTCTCATTAACTTCCTTCCTTCTCCTGATACCCCCTCCTTCTCCCTTCTCCCCTGCATTCCACTTGCCCGCATTGGTTGTACCTCGTCCCTGTACCCCTCCTCAGAAAACCTTTAAAGGTGGCAACCAGCTTCACTTAGCTACCCTTAATTCTCACTCCACTGTCAAGCATTCCTCTGACATCTGTCACCTCCTCAAAGACTTTGACCTCAACATCCTTGTGCTCCCTGAGACGTGGTTCAATGCCAGCCCTGTCACTGCTTTTGATACTCTTCTTCCTGAGGGCTAAAGGATCCTATCCAAGTCCAGGTCTTACAGGCCAGGAGGCAGAGTTGCCCATGTCTTCCTGAATGGATCCCTGCCTCTATCTCATCTGTCTCATCTGCAACTGTGTATCTCTCCTACCATTTCTGTCACTCTTGCTACTATCTACATGACCCCTGGGCCGGTCTACCTCTTCCTATCTGAATGGATCGACCATCTGACTTCTACCTCTAAGCTTCTTCTCCTCTGAGAGTTCAATATCCATTTTGACTCTCCTGATGTGGCTTTACCATTCCGCAACCTATGCGACTCTTTCGCCCACACCATTCTTCCCTCTGGCCCCACTCACTCAGCTGGGCACACTCTGGATGAGCTCATCCCTGCTGACCTCTCTCTCTCTAACCCTCTTAGTACACCTGTCTCCTGGTCCGATCATTCTCTCCTCTCCTCTAATCTTGAGCTCCCCGGCTAAGTCTCTGCTCGCACTGCCAGCCTCCTTCTTTGTCATCCGACCGATGAAGCGAGTGTCAGTAGCCACCTTTGCTGCCTCTTTTATTCCCCCTCCACCTCTGCTATGGATTCTTACTCAGTCCTTGCCAACCTGCACCTCTCCATCTCCAACATCTTTGACATCCTTGCCCCTGCAATGAGGATCCACATGAAGCCTGCCTCAAAGTATAACAGTTGGTACAATTCCGACCTAGCCTCAGTGAAAAGCAAGTGCAGAGTTGCAGAACAGAAATGGCTGGCTTCACGCACATCCTCTGACAAACTGGCCTGCCGCCTTCTCCGAAGGCATTATAGATTTTCCATCCGGTCCAAAAAGCAGGCCCATGTCCAAGCCCATATCTCTGGTGCTACCAACAACACGGCTGAACTTCTCAAAATCTGTAAGGAACTTGCCAATCCCACTCCCAATCTACTTCTCATCTTCCTTCCCAGGCCCTCTGCTTGGCTTTGGTCACCCACTTCTCAACAAAAACCCAGGACATCCTATCCTCACGCTCCTCCACTCACCTCCATCCTCCACCTGCACCTAGGCCTTCCTTGGCCCTTCTCTATCCATACCTCCCACTCTACTCCTTCTCTCCCAATGCACTGGATGAGGTTACCAAGATAGTCTGCTCTATGAAGGTCTCCTCCAAACGGGTGCTTCCCTGCTCCTCTCCCTCTCTAGCATAGTTCTGCAATCACTCCCTTGTGCACCCCCTCCTAAAGAAGCCATCTACCGACCCTTCCTGCCCGGTAAACTACCACCCTATCTCTACTACCCCCTTCTGGGGCAAACTGTTGAAGAAGTTGGTCATCTCCCAACTATTCCATCAGACTGAATCTGTTGGCTGTCTTCACAACCACCAATCTGGCTTCAGAGCAGCCAAAGGCATGGAAACTGCTCTCCTGAACACCCGTGAAGACCTGTTCTCAAACCTTGATTCCAACTCTCTGTCTGCTCTCATCCTCCTTCATCTGTCCTATGCCTTCGATATGGTCATTCATGCCATGCTCCTTAACTGACTCTGTGATACCCTGGCCATCAGAGACTGCGTGCATGCTTGGCTGACCTCTTTCCTTTCTAATTGACCCTGCTGGATTCAAATGGGCCCTTTTCTCTCCTCTACCTCACTCTCCAACTGTGGCGTCCCTCAGGGTTCTATCCTATTGCTGTCGCTTTTTAGCATTTACCTTTGCCCAACTGATCTCCACCTTCTCTCCTCACTTCCAGTGTTATGCGGATGATAATCAGCTCTCCTTCAAGCTTCCCTCCTCTACCTCCTCTCCTTCCTCTTTCATTCCCAATTGTCCGCTATTCAGGCTTGGTGTTCTGCTAATGCTCTTTGTCTCAATGCCAATAAGACTGAGATTCTTCTCATTGGTTCTCCTCCCTTCTTTCCCCCCTACTCTCTGGCTCCCCTCTTTGGGCACCCTCCCATGACCCGCTTGTGAGGCAAAAACCCTGGGGGTCATCTTCGACTCCTCCCTCTCCTTCTCAACTCATATTGCTGACCTTGCCAAGAAGGCTTACTTTCAGCTTTACCTCCTCAGAGGCATTCTCCCTTTCCCCACCTTTCCCCAGAAACTCAATGGGGGTCATTCCGAGGTTGGAGGTAAGGGATTACCGGTGCCTGTAAGGGCACCGATGGCGGTAATCCCTTACCTCTGTATTCCGAGTTCCCTTTGCGGGTCCCTCTTTACCTCCTGCTTTTAGCAGGAGTAAATTACGGGACCCGCAAAGTGACCTTGGAGTAAATTACGGCACCGTAATTTACGGTGCCGTAATTACCTCCTTCCCCATTCCCATTGAGCCCTATGGGGGCAGAAATGGGGATGGGGAAGGGCTATGGTGAATGGGGAATTACCGGTCCATCCAACCTTAGAATGGACCGGAAATTACTCCATTCACCATGCCGGTATTCCATGGAGTAAATAGCTCCATGGTTGCCAACCATGGAGCTATTTACTCCATGGTGTAGTCCTAACTCGGAATGTCTCTAGAGCTCTGGTCCTCTCTAGGCTGGATTACTGCAACAGCCTCTTCCTTAATATGCCTCTTTCCTCCCTTCACCCTCTTCAACTAATGCAGAATTGGACTGCAAGACTTATCCTTGGCCTCAAGCCCAGGACCGCATCTCTCCAGCCCTAAAAGGTGCTCCCGGTGAATGCAAGGATCAAAGACCCTCTGCATCATCCACAAGGCTTTTCAGGTCCTGGGAAAACCCTACATCCAACTTTCTCTCACTAAATACCATCCTTCTAGAGTCCTTCGGTCCTCCAACTCTAACCCTCTGCAGGTTAGTCGCTTCTCCAAGCAGAGAATGCGGGCAGATCTCTTTCTTTGGCAGGAGCCTCCCTCTGTAACGCCCTCCCTGCCGCGCTCCCTCCCTGCCCCTCTCAGGCTTCTGCCAGATCTCCTTAAGTTCCGGACGCTTCTCAGGACCTTCATCTTCTACTTCCCTGCTAATGTCCTCCCATCACTGTTATGACTAGCAGTCTGGTCCCTTCTGAGTCATACAGGGGCCAGGCCCCCCCGACCAGTCGGCCTCAACCCTGCACTTGCCTTTGGCCCCTCGCACTACCAGACCCTTAGCCATAGCACTTGCACTCCAGGCCTCAGCCAGCTCTTGCGCCTCTGACCCCCCTAGCACTTACCTAACCTTCCTGCACCCCTTCACTCCTGCATCCCCTTGCCCCCCCTTACCTTCCCTGTGCCCTTCCCCTCCACCCCCCCAGGCACTTTCTGATTGCTGCACTTGCACGATCTGAAGGTCACAAGGCCTACTGTGACCGTTTACCGCTGTTTTTATGCTCCTCTGTTCCCTCTCGCCTAGTCCTGTGGCACCTGGAACACTTTCTGCTGTATAGGTGCCATATAAATGTTCAATAAATGAAAAAGATTTGAAAATTCAGAGCACAGATCATTGATTGTGCAGGACTACACAAGTAACTGTTATATCTTTACACTCGCAATGCCGGACTCACGTCTCTTCAACTTGGAAAGTGTCACACACAATCCATACTTCAAGGCTACACTTTCCTGATCACTAGGCCAGTGATTATTTACATATTTGTATAGCGCATCCGCTGACCCGGAGGCTTAAGGGCGCTAGAAACAAAGACGATGACTCATAAACACAAAAACATTCCAGAACGGGGTTAAACTGTTACAAAATTCCTGATATCGGGCAGGTCATGTTATTTGAATAAAATGATCTCTTCCTAAAGGTCGTGATTGACATAAAATGTGACCTCTGAGATCCTCAAACCTTGATGGTGTCATTTGTCTCATATGGCCAGGGTGTGGCGGGTCTCTTGCTTTGATTCGTGCTCCAGTCAGGAGCCTTGGAACTCCAGCTGAATCTTGGGCTTATTCACCAGGTTCCATAAAAGGCGCAGCGCACAGTGTTATTTTCTGGGTTTTGCTAGGCCGTGATGGACACTAGACGGTGCTATGGAGGACAGGCTCTCAATTGGAGGGAGAGATTGTATGGTATATTTGTGTACCCCTTTGTCTGCTTAGTGTTTGTTCAGTGGTTTGCTAGTTACCACCTGACAGCAAAACATGTTCTATCCTTTTCTCTTTTCCCTTTTTCTCCTTTTGTTTTCCTTGTTAAAACTTAAAAAGTAAAGTAAAAAAAGTATTTCTGATCAATGCCTTGGCATACGAAATATTCAAAAGAACCAAAACGTTGTTTTCCTGTTCTTGTTAAATGAGGGAGGTTGCCGTTTTGGGAGGTGGAGCAACTCAGGAGACCAATCTCCACCAGATGCCCTGCCTCCCATATCTCCATTGGGCCTTCCACTGGCGCCCCTGCCGCCTCTTCTACTCCACCTTCTCCTGAAGTCTCCTGAGCCCTTCTGCCACCAAATACGTCAGCCTCCCCCACTAACTCAGAAGTCGAGTGATGCAGCATGGCCAGTGCCTGTAAACCAGATCCAAAAAATGATATGAGGGTCACACTTTCTTATCAATCATGGTGAATCATCCTTCAACTGCGGAGACATGCTGCTCCTACTCCTTTGCACCCAGTTCTTGCGCTTCTCAGTTCCATGAGCTCAGCATTTCCTCTTAAGAGAATCAGAACTTTCAGGAACAAGAGAACCACAGAGATAAAAAAATGACACAGAGAACTTCGCCCAATAAAAGGATACAACAACCCTACAGTACACTACAGATAGATACAAAAGGAAATACAAAAATAATGACAAGCTAGCACAGAAAACATGCATAGAGAAGGTGACACTGAGGACAGAAAAATAACTTCTTTTGAGTTCTTTTGGATAATGCTTCTTACAAGGAATTGAACAGAAAGCCTTTTTTCTTTGAAAAGTGTTTGATTTATTTTAAGTCATACAACGAAGCAGGCAATTCTATCTCATGAAGGGTAACCTGCCAACCAGGTACCCCTTTCCTAAGCTCCATGCTACATGTATAGTCTGCACCTGCTCTGCTGTATGGTACCTTCATTTGCAGTGCCTGCTCTGCAGTGGCACAGAGCAGGACAGGTTGATGGGTCAAAGTTGGCTTCTTGGCAGTTGCAGTGAAAGCCAAATGTCTGCAGCGCAGTGGCTGCCTCTAAGACCTGCACCCCTGGACCCAACATAACTATGAGAGTTACTATCCTGGTGGCAGTTGTAAACTTAAACATAAGCCATACCCGAGTTTAAGGCATGGTGGTTAGAATCTCTTATAACTTCTACGGGAATATCAATTTGATATCATACATGTATCAGCACTTTGAGCCCAGGTCATCTGTAGAAGGGCTGTGTGTATTCTGATCAGACAGCCTAGCCCTGAGAAATGACAGGTCAGGAGAATGATTGGCAATGCCTTTCATTTTGGAATTTGTGAGTTTAGGTTACACCTCTCTCCAGTGAGTCAGCCCAAATGCAGGAGCTGGCCTGGGGGGGAAAGAAATCAAAGGGTACACCCAACCCAAACGGACTAGCCTCACAACAGGGTGCAGCACACCAAAAGGGCACTTGATGCTATTGACAAAGGAAGGAAAGGAGTTAGTGTAAAAAGACAAAGGTCCATGCAGCTGGGGAAAGATTCCACCATCTTGTTTCTCTCTATATTCTCTCTTCCTTTGTGTCCCCTCCACTTCTTTCAACACAAAGCACTTTGGGTATGATGTTAGTGGGCAAAGTCCACTTGTTTCAAGAACAGGGATTGGACCCCTTAAAGAAGGCTTGCTATAGTCCAATCACCTGTGAACTTTTGCCTTTAAAGAAGGGACCTTCCAGTGCTTCTTTGATTTATCTCTGGACATCATCTCTTGAAAAAGAATTTGTTTGGACCCTGTTGTAAGAGCAGTACTTTCCAATGCCCTACAGTTGTGATACAGGTAGTTCAAGGCATAGCCAAGCTCTGTCCCCTAACCATCCCCGGGGCCCATTGGTGGTGACCTGCTGCTGAGCAAGACCTGCCTTTCTGCCAGCCACACTGGTACCCAAGACTTTACCATGCTGAAGGACCCCTGTAGGTGTGTTGCTGCCCCCCCCATCTCTGTGATCCCGAGAACAAGGACTACTCTTGCCTCTGAGACCCTGGAGTGGGACTCACACTGAAAGACCAAAGAAATATTGAGGCTCAGTACCACAATTGAAATACGGCAGTCACGGGTTAAAAAGATACAAGTATCTTTTATCACTGTACAGTCAAAGCAAAACAGATAGCTTTCTGTAACGCTCACCTGGCTCCCACAGAGGCGCGGGCGTGGCTGGGACTGCTGTGACCTCTTCTGCAGAGATGCGTAAGACCCGGAAGATGGACTGGACTGGATTCCCCAACCTGGCTTTTATGGCTCGGAGGAATATTCCACTGTGTGTGAAAAGGAAGGGTTAATAGTCTGCGGGTGATGTTCCGACCTCCCACTTCCCTTCTCTCCCTCCGTGAAACCCTTTTGGGATTCCCTGCGAAGACTCACCTTAGGGACCAAAATGACAAGCTCTCCATCCTGCTTCTGATGCAGGGGCGCGTTGTGATTCCAGTTACTTCACTGAATTGATGAGTTTAAACTAGTTTGTCCATTCCCGTTGTACCGCAAATGTTTATGGCAAGTTTGGGTTTATATTCACTCATCTGTTCTTTTCTTTCGCAGGTGCTGGAGAAGATTCCGGGCTGCAGGCGATTTGGATGAAGCCAAATTCTGGTAAGAATTCCGATGAGAGATTCCTTTGCAGTTTTAAGTATCTCCTTTAATGTCCAATGTCTTTTTCCTCTTAGGGGCCGGGGTACGGCAATGCCGGAGGTAAGGTGCCGACCCAAAAAGAGCTGCTGTGTCTCTCTTGCAAATGGGTAAGTCTTGAGTGAGTGTATTGCTAATGTTCTCACATGCTCTCACTAATACAATGTCTGTTTTTTTTCCCCTTAGGGGCCGGGGTGCTGAGATGCCGAAGGTATGGCACAAACCCGAAGGCGGAGAGGGAATTGAACCACAGGTAAGTTCTACTTAGATTCGTGTTTCCCTTCTCACCTCTCTTTCTCCTTCCTTCCAATAGGTGCTGGATGGCGGTGGAAGCTCCGGATGGAAGTCGCAGGACTCGAAAACGCCACGTGCAGTGAGTGAAATGCAGCATGCTGCGCGCGACGCGATGCGCTTTTAAAATGTTTGCCTTCTTTGCAGGATCGTCGGCGTGCAGAATCCGGAGTGCAGATGTATCAGGTAAGGTTCTTGTTTTCACCTGTTCTCTTCCCTTTTCTTCTTTAGGTGTTTCCAGGATGCTGGCAGGCGTGATGGAGGACCAAGGCAGGAGCAGGCACGGTGAGCGTCCAGCTGCTAAGTGCAGAACAACGCAAAGCGTGGTCTGCTGCTTGGGTGTGGCTTAAATAGCCTTTCAAGCAGTTCCAGGTATGTATTCTTCCCCCAGAAATATGTATTCCTCCACCGGTCACACCCTAGAGATCAAGTAGTCCCTAGAAAAATAGTTCCTTCCAGTCTTGGAAGTTGCAGCATGATCTGCACAGGTAAGTTTACACCAAGCACTACTCCCAACCTACTTCTGTATGAGCCTGGCGCCGATGGCGCCAGGACTGATTTCCCCTATGAGCCTGACGCCAACGGCGCCAGGACTGAGTCCAAAGGGCCCCCATCTGGGGCTGCTGGGACTTCCCTTGAATGCATGGTGTCTGTCTCTGAGGGTGCCGGGCCTGGTTTGGCTCCTTGGAGGCAGGCATCATGACAGTACCTCCCCCCAAGGCCCCTCCGAAGGGTGTCCAACCTGGAGGTCTCGGTTTATTTGGGAACTTCCGGTGAAAATTCAGTATTAGTCCAGGTGCATGTACATTCTCACTTGGTTCCCAAGATCTTTCCTGAGGTCCATATCCTTTCCAATCAATCAGATAAAAGAGTTTTGACTTGGACATCTTAGAATCCAATATGTCCTTAACTTCGAATTCCAATTCCCCATCTATTGGAATTGGTTCTGGTGGTTTGCATAACCTGGTTCCGGGTGGTACTGGTTTCAACAGTGATACGTGAAAAACGGGATGGATTCACATATTAGGTGGCAAATCGAGTTTGAAGGCTACCGGGTTAATGGTAGCTTTGATTGGATAAGGCCCTATATATCTTGGGTTAAAGGTTTGTGGACCTTTAAGCGGTAAATGTCTAGTTGCAAGCCACACTTGGTCTCCTACTTTGTAAGGAGGTACTTTACTTCGATGTAAATCAGCATTTTGCTTGTACCTTTCTTTGGCTTGTTGTTAATGAGTCTTTGCTTCCTTGAAGGCTTGGGTTATTGTGGCATGTAAATGATCCACGGTGGGCATTTCAAGGCTTTGAGGGGATTCAAGGTCCGAAGTCCTGGGATGATGGCCGAATAGGGTATAGAAAGGAGTCTGACCCGTTCCAGAATGCACAGAATTGTTGTACGTGTACTCGGCAATCCATAGAATGTCCTTCCAATTACCCTCAGATTGAGGTAACATACACCGCAGATTCTGTTCCAGGGTCTGGTTTGTTCTTTCGGTTTGACCATCGGTTTGAGGATGGTGGCTGGTGGATAATCGCACATCAACTTGGGCCATTTGGCAACACCTTTTCCAGAAATGAGAAATAAATTGACTTCCCCGATCAGAAACCAAATGGATGGGAAGCCATGTAAACGAACAACATTTTCAAGAAATTCCTTTGCTAAGATGGGGGCTGAAGGCAACCCCTTCAATGGGATAAAATGAGCCATCTTGGAGAAGAGGTCTACAATCACCAGGATAGTATTATACCCATGACTAGGAGGCAGGTCAGTTATAAAGTCCATCGATAAGGTGTGCCACGGTGCCGGAGGGATGTCCAGGGGCCGTAAAGGACCGGCTGGTTTTTGCTTCTGACTTTTATTTTGGGCGCACACTCCGCAGGTCATCACAAAGGATTTAATATCCTTTCGCCAGGATGGCCACCAGAAATGCCGTTTGATCTTTTCCTCTGTTTTAGCGATGCCCGGGTGTCCTTCCATTAGTGTATCATGATAATGTGCTATAACGAGTTCTTGAAATTCCTTGTGAGGCAGAAATAACCGCCCTTGGAAATAGGGTAAATCATTATTAATGGAATAGTTTGAGCCTTTCTGGCTCCATTCTTGTAAAGCTGTAGCGTCGAAAAGCAATTTAACTCTACCTTGAACATCCTCAATAGTTTGAGAAGAGATTACACCCAAAATCCTCTGTTCGGGAATAAACGGAACTGGCTCTAGACTTGAGGCAATGTCACCCATTCCAATTCAAGATAGAGCGTCTGCCTTGCCATTCTTGCAACCCGGGCGATATGTGATTATAAAGTCAAATTCTGCAAAGAACAGAGCCCAACGGAGTTGACGAGAAGATTGAGCTTTGGCCGTTTTCAAGTATTGCAAGTTCCTGTGATCTGTAATCACTGTAACGGTGTGTCTTGCGCCGAGCAGGTAGTGACGCCAAGCTTCGAAAGCTGACTTAATACCCAACAGTTCCTTGTCTGTGATTCCGTAGTTCACTTCAGGAGCCGAGAATTTCCTGGACCAAAAGGCTACGGGATGTAGTTGATTTGAAACTGGATCCCTTTGAGAAAGGACAGCCCCCATGGCTAAACTAGAAGCGTCGGTTTCCACAACGTAAGGGAGGTCCGGACGAGGATGTCTTAACACAGGTGCGGAGGTGAATTTGGTTTTTAGTTCCTGAAAGGCTTGTTCTGCCTCCTTAGACCACTCGAAGCGTCTGTTTTTTCGTAGGAGCGCCGGGATGGGTTGAACCACTCGAGAAAATTCCGGGATAAACCTCCTGTAAAAATTGGCAAAACCTAGCATACTTTGAACTCCTTTCACAGAACTAGGAGACGGCCATTTGAGGATCGCATCCACTTTCCGTGAGTCCATTTGGACTCCTTTAGGTGTTAGGACGAATCCGAGAAACTCAACTTCCGTAACATGAAAAAGGCATTTTTCAGGTTTTGCTAACAGTTTGTGCTGGCGCAGTTTCTCCAAGACAGTTCTAACATGTTTTCGGTGATCGGATTCCGAGGAGGAGTACACCAGGATGTCGTCAATATATACAATGACACAAACATCGATGAGTTCTCGAAAAACGTCATTCATAAAATATTGAAAGGCAGCAGGTGCGTTGCACAACCCGAAAGGCATTACCTGGTACTCAAAGAGTCCATATTTGGTGCGGAAGGCAGTTTTCCATTTGTTGCCTTCTCTGACGCGCACCAGGTGGTAAGCTCCCCTTAAATCTAACTTAGTATAGATACAAGCATCTTTTACCTGGTCAAGGAGCTCAGGGATCAAGGGCAGAGGATAACGATTCTTGACCGTTATCTGATTTAAGGCGTGGTAGTCAATGCAAGTTCTAAGGTCACCTTCTTTTTTCGGTACGAAGAATAGAGCTGAGGAAGCAGGTGACTTTGACGGGCGAATAAAACCATTGGCAAAGTACTGATCCAAATACTGTCGCAAATGAAGGTTCTCCGGTTCAGTAAGGGCATAGATTCTACTACAAGGCGGTTGAGCATTGGGTACCAGGTCAATCTGACAATCATATGGCCGGTGAGGAGGTAAGGTGTTGGCCTGTTCCTTTTGGAAGACGTCTTGAAAGTCTTGATACTCAAAAGGTAATAGTACTGTTGTGGAGGTTACTGAGGCTAGACCCATCTGTGGATTTCCTGGATAACACTTTTGTGCACAATCAGGGAAGGTTATGCTCTTTGCTCGCCAGTCAATTCGAGGATTATGTGTTTCTAACCAAGGGATCCCTAAGATTACCTGAAATTGTGGAGCCTTGATTACGTCAAACACTATGGTTTCCCGGTGGCCATCTTGGCCAACCAGTGTCATTTCCGTGGTAGAGTGTGTTACCGGCCCGGAGGCAATTTCGGTTCCATCAACCGTGGTAATGACATCCTTGGTGGTTTTTGGACGGAGAGGGAGACCAATCCTGGAAGCCAATTCAAGGTCAACATAATTTCCAATAGCCCCACTGTCGAGGTAGGCTTTTATTCCGTGCAACCGTTGACGCTGTTTTGGATCTGTGAGGACCATAGGCATGATGAAATGCGAGGTCAAAGAGTCTGTCTTCACGCTCGGCAAGCGGACCTCTACGCTTGTCGGGCTTGGTCGTTTCCCGAATCAGGTTCTGGAAGATTACTGTCTGTGGCTCCAACCACCTTCTTAGGTGGTTTTACCGGGCAATCCCGCAGGAAGTGTCCAGAAGCTCCACAGTAAAGACATAATTGTTTTTGTCTTCTTCTTTCTCGTTCTTTCTGAGTTAGTGGTCATTTAACACCCCCAATTTGCATTGGCTCTGAAGCGTTGGTACCCTTGGGGCTTGTGTGGGTTTTGATCAGAACTCGGGTTTCAAATCTGGACCGATCCGCTTTTCTATTCTGGAGTCTATGATCAAGTTGGACCACTAAGTCAATGTATTCTGCGCAGAGTTGAGGCGGGTTCACTATTTGAGCAAGAACGTCTTTTAGTTCTCCACGCATACCTCGGTGGAATAATGTAATTCTTTTATTCTCAGGCCACCCAGTCTCTACGACCAATCTGTTAAATGTGGCTATATAAGATAGGAGATCTTGGTTTCCTTGCCGCAAGGACAGAAGTTCGTTATCCAAGGCCTCACCCTGAGCGTGTCGAGCGAATAATCTTTCCATGCTTGCCTGGAAGCCTTGAAAGTCTTGAAGGATTGGGTCGTCTTGATTTACCAACGGAATCGACCAATCGGCAGCACTGCCGCTGAGATAAGATAGCACAAAAGCCACCTTGGTTTGGTCATTAGGGAAGGCCCCAGGTCTGCATATGAAATGTAAACGACATTGATTCATGAAAACGGCGTATTTCTTGGGATCCCCAGTAAAACGCTCAGGGGGGGCCAGAGGCATATTTCCTGGCAGGTTAATTTGCACCGGCTTGGTTGAAACCATCGGAGTGGAATTCATCCCGGAGCCGGGTAAAGGCGTTTGTCCTGCCTGACTCTGCAAAAGCTGTTTAGCCAAATCATCAGTTAGTTCTTTGGATAAGATTAGTTCCCTTCTAAGGGCGTTAGTTTCCTGGCGGGCGGCATGCACTTCTGCCCGTAATTCCCCCAATAATTGGGCCAGTTGATCTGTCTCGGAAGTCTCCATGGCGCCTGGGTGGGAAATTATGGGTAGGCTTCGCGTTCTGTAACGCTCACCTGGCTCCCACGGAGGCGCGGGCGTGGCTTTTCTGGCTCGGAGGAATATCTCACTGTGTGTGAAAAGGAAGGGTTAATAGTCTGCGGGTGATGTTCCGACGTCCCACTTCCCTTCTCTCCCTCCGTGAAACCCTTTTGGGATTCCCTGCGAAGACTCATCTTAGGGACCAAAATGACAAGCTCTCCATCCTGCTTCTGATGCAGGGGCGCGTTGTGATTCCAGTTACTTCACTGGATTGATGAGTTTAAACTAGTTTGTCCATTCCCGTCGTACCGCAAATGTTTATGGCAAGTTTGGGTTTATATTCACTCATCTGTTCTTTTCTTTCGCAGGTGCTGGAGAAGATTCCAGGCTGCAGGCGATTTGGATGAAGCCAAATTCTGGTAAGAATTCCGATGAGAGATTCCTTTGCAGTTTTAAGTATCTCCTTTAATGTCCAATGTCTTTTTCCCCATAGGGGCCGGGGTCCGGCAATGCCGGAGGTAAGGCGCCGACCCAAAAAGAGCTGCTGTGTCTCTCTTGCAAATGGGTAAGTCTTGAGTGTGCTAATGTTCTCACATGCTCTCACTAATACAATGTCTGTTTTTTTTCCCCTTAGGGGCCGGGGTGCTGAGATGCCGAAGGTATGGCACAAACCCGAAGGCGGAGAGGGAATTGAACCACAGGTAAGTTCTACTTAGATTCGTGTTTCCCTTCTCACCTCTCTTTCTCCTTCCTTCCAATAGGTGCTGGATGGCGGTGGAAGCTCCGGATGGATGTCGCAGGACTCGAAAACGCCACGTGCAGGTGAGTGAAATGCAGCGTGCTGCGCGCGACGCGATGCGCTTTTAAAATGTTTGCCTTCTTTGCAGGATCGTCGGCGTGCAGAATCCGGAGTTTAGATGTATTAGGTAAGGTTCTTGTTTTTACCTGTTCTCTTCCCTTTTCTTCTTTAGGTGTTTCCAGGATGCTGGCAGGCGTGATGGAGAACCAAGGCAGGAGCAGGCACGGTGAGCGTCCAGCTGCTAAGTGCAGAACAACGTGAAGTGTGGTCTGCTGCTTGGGTGTGGCTTAAATAGCCTTTCAAGTAGTTCCAGGTATGTATTCTTCCCCCAGAAATATGTATTCCTCCACCGGTCACACCCTAGAGATCAAGTAGTCCCTGGAAAAATAGCTCCTTCCTGTCTTGGAAGTTGCAGCATGGTCTGCACAGGTAAGTTTACACCAAGCACTACTCCCAACCTACTTCTGTATGAGCCTGGTGCCGATGGTGCCAGGACTGATGTCCCCTTTGAGCCTGATGCCAACGGCGCCAGGACTGAGTCCAAAGGGCCCCCATCTGGGGCTGCTGGGACTTCCCTTGAATGCATGGTGTCTGTCTCTGAGGGTGCCGGCCTGGTTTGGCTACTTGGAGGCAGGCATCATGACACTATCTGGCTCCCAACACCTCACAGTGTGTACCAGCAGACACAGTGAGGGGTGAGAGTGCTGGACATCTAAACACAGGCACATTTATACAGTTCTCAAAACATTGTCCAGCCCCTCTGCAAACTAATAAGTTACATGCTAGAGTTCATGCCTAGTTCACATGTCAAATATTACAATATTGTGTAAAGGATTAAACAAGTTTACATGTCCATGAAGTTACAATGATGCTGTTATTTCTCTGATCCACAGTAAGCCTTGTTTCAAGAATTTCTACAATGCAGTCCAGCAAAAGCACACGATGTGAGTTTGTTCGACATTGTCTCAATGTCTCATCGCGTGCAAGTTGAACACACAGTACAACATTTTAGAACACAAAGCAGAGTCGAAATCAAAATGGCGGATGATTCCTAAAATGATGGCGAAATTGATCGAAAAGCGAAACATTTCAGATGCGGTTTTCTGTGCAATGCAAATGGGTTTAGGCCAATATTCATAAGAAGGTGGTATTATACGAATATGGTTTAACAACACCACCTGAGAGCCAAAACAGCCAGGATTCCTGCACTTTCACCATCAAACTGCCGCAAGCCATAATTCCAGCATGGTTGTCCCCATTCAAACTAACAGGACCCTCCAGAGATGACATTGTCACTTGCTGAGCTACGAACTGCCGTAGTCCCTGTTTAGTGCCATTGGCACGGCTTGAACAACAAATCATCACTTTGCCTGCATTGCTCGAATCACCATTCAGACCACCAGACGCTTCATCTCTGATAAAGTCATTGGTCCAACTGACCCATGTGTGCTCCATGCCCTATACTCATCTTGCACATCCTGACATCAATCCACCTTCCATTTAACTTTAATTGTTGGACCGAACTGGATGATATCCCGAAACTGCATTGCTTTAGTATTGCTTCAACTCCCAATAACCTTCAATTCTGCTTGCCATCTGGACTATGGCAACTGCCACATACAAACCCAAATCAATCCATTTCCATAGCACTAATTAACCAGGTTCACTGTTGTCAAACTGACAAGAACATGCTGAACCCAGAGGAACACCGCAACCCACAGCATATGGTTGTGATGCAAATTTTCCCCAACTGACTTGTTTCAATCTGTTCTTCAAGAAAGAACCTAACCAAAAGTTTACTGTTCCTTGGATACAGAGCTCTTCCGAACTTCCAAGTAGGGTTTCATGTTCTACTACATGGTCGAAAAGTCTAGAAGATTTGGAGCTCCTGCACTTTTCTGGTCCATTCTTAGTCTTAGATCATCAAGGATTGTAGTGGTAATCATTTTTGTGTTGGGAGTAGGTCCGAACCTATGTTGAGCTGAATTCAGTATTTTAGTTTTTCCCGCAAATTATTGTAATTGTAGAACTACCACTCTCCATTTGTTTGCAGAGGAAAGGAAGTTGGGCAAGTGATCAAAAAGTGTAGGTATCTTTATGTTCCATAGTCTTTTTTTAAGAGAGGCTTGATTGTGGAATGTTTAAATTTCTCTAGGAAAATTCTATTCTTTAATAAGGAATTAAAGAGGCAAATAATTTCATCCAAGAAATGTGGAAACATTATTTTGCTGAATTTAGAAGTGTTTTATCAAGAGGGGTGCTTGTGGCTTTGGCTCTCTTTAACAGTGAGCATCATGATTTTACACAATCTAACCCTGATGTCAGATGTTAATGAATCATCCAACATATCTCAATAGGTATTAATACAAACTAAACATTTTATGAATTGCATTAAAAAGGAATCAAAATAATTTAAAAGACAATGGAGCAACAACAGAGCAGTCAATAACTAATGTGCATTCAATCTAATAAAAAGCAGTATTTGATTTTACAAAATGTCATTGTTACAGGTTCAAGACGTCTGTGATCAGTACTTTACCGTGTGCAGTCTTGCCATATTGCCCCCTTATGTATTAGTTCCTCATGAGAATACAAAGAGGACTGATTCCCAGGAACAGCAGTTTGCCAGAGTTAGTATGGGTCGATTAGTAGTGCACCAGCCTTGTCTGTCCCTCCCAGCTAAAGGTTGATGCAATCTAACCCTGATGTCTGAAGTTTATGAATCACACAAGATGTCTCAATAGGAATGAATACACATTGAACATTTGATAAATTGCATTACAAATTTAACATTTTTAAAGAATTGCAATAAAGCAGATCCAAAACGGGTACAAAATGAGTAGAGCAACAGCAGAGCAGTCAATAAGTACCATGCATTCTGTGTAATAAAGTGCAGCATCTGATTTTAAAAGTGCTCGATACCAGTTTAAGAAGTGTCCCTGGGCTCTGCGGACTGTGATCAGTACTTTACTGTGACAATAAGACCCGAGGCGGCGGGCCAATACCGCCCCAGGTAATGTCACCATGGCTGTAGTTACAGGTCCAAGCGTAGCGGGTGCCTTAACGAAGCCCCGGGGACATTACCGTGGGCGGTATTGGCCCGCGGCCGAGAGCCTTATAGCCATTAGTACCCCGGCCCGTTAGACCTAGGTTACTAATGGAATTTTTTAAAATGGCAGCCGGGAAAGGGAAACCTCAGTCCGTTTTCCTTATCCAAGTGGTCATCGGGGGCAGACGCGCTGGGAACAGAAGTGTTCCCAGCGTGTTTGCTCCCGAACAAAAGAAAAAGAAACTTAAGTGGGGTTGGGAGGGCAGGAAGGGGCTAGTTTGCAGGGGAGGGGGGAGGAGAAAAAAAAATGTACCTGAGTCCCCGGCAGGGGACGAAGGCAGCCTCCAGCGGGGATTGCCGCATTTCAAGCCTCCTCATTGGCTAAGGGGCTGTCACGCCCCCCCGCTGAGAACAAACGCTGGCATGCTCGTACGTCCACGGGAATACGGTTAGGGAGAATATTCCAGAATGGCTAATTTCCGTTGCCTACTGTGTCACTCGGCAGCTTTGCTGGATTTGTAGGATTTATTTTTTTCACCTGGTAAGAGTGTGATCCTTTTTTCCCACTCTTACATGTGTTTTGCTGTGTATTTTATATTTTTGTGTTCATAGACTTTGGAGCCTCACCTACTCCATAGGCATCATCTTTTTACTGTGTGTCACACAGCACCTTTAGTGCAGTGACACAGGGTTGTCTTTTTCAGACTTCCCACTTTAAACTCCATTTTCCGGGACTGACTACTGTCACCCAGAACACATAAAGTTGCCATTGACTTTATTAGTCTTTTTAAATTCACAGACCCAGTACAAATTATCTGCGATAGAGTACTGGAAAGGGTTAGTAGTTATCCCTTTTTGTCTGTTGTTCGCCGTCTTTTGCCGGGCTTCTGCACAGAAGCCCTCCTTAAGGTGCCTGAGCGTCTGGGTGGGCTGAATGTGAGGGAGGGGTTTTAGGCCCACCTGCACAGGGTCTCCAAGTCACACTATGATCTGATTGGCTAGGTGACTGTCCGACCAGGACAGCCACCCTGCTGTGTGATTGACAGCCAGGCTGTGTGAATGGGGGAAACACGGCATAAAAAACAGGTCTCTGGGACTTGGAAGGCAGAGTCACCACTGGATCCAAAGAACCGAAGAGAAGCTGAAGGAAGAGGACTGCTGCAACTACGGAACCTCCTGGTGAAGCCCTGCTGTGGGTCCGAATCGCCTAAACTTTGACGACAGAGAAGATCTGCAAGTAATCTTCTTCCCTTGAGCTGGTGGGACCAACTAGTTCACCAAACACCAAGCAAGGCCTCCCTCCCCTGGTTGAATTTGCTGTGCATCGCTGCAGTGAACCGGATAGGCAGGAGGACCGGACACTGTTTGGGTTTTAAGGAGCACACCTTTTATTTGTTGCTTTGCTCTGCTGCTGGTTTCTTCCCTGGGCAGTGCAGGACCCTCAAGTCTTCCTCCTTCTATTCAGTCCGACAGTCGCTTCAGGAACCGTGAGCCTGCAGGACCTACCAGGAACTTCTGCTTCAGCTACAGCATTCTTCTTCAACTAAGGTACTGTTCAAATCCAGTCGTTCATTCCGTCCGACCGCAGTGAAAGTGTTTGAAATCTGTCGCTAAATAACTTTTCTTCCGACCAACTTCGTTTTGAACTCTTGGCAAAGACTTAACCGCAAACTACTCTGAACTGTGTGATCCTCTGCAAAGACTCTGAACCATTAACATTGGCCCAGGCCTATCAATCTGAATCCTAGTTGTAGTAAGCCTTTTCTAGATTGCCCTGCCTGCTTACTTGTTGGTGCTGCTTGATTTTGAATAACCTTGTCTTCCCCTCCCTTTTTAAATTGCTGGACTGCCATTTTGCTCACACTTCATTTTGAGCTTAAATTCTCCAGAATTCATAGGGTGGCGAGTAGCGTTGTAAGATTGTGATTTTCTGCTGCTTTATATTAGTGAGCTCTTTTACAACTGATGGTGCAAATAAATGTATATTCTTTTACTCAGAAACCTTGAGTCAGTGTTTGTTTGAACCATAGCAATTGCTGTCCTTTGTGTAACTACTGATACTGCTCACTTTACTCTTGAGATAAGTCTGGCTGATCAGCCATCGCTACCACTTTACTGTGCAGTACAGGCTTGTACCAAAGGTGATTTTTTTTTTTTTTTTAAACTTTGTTATTGGCAGAAAGTTAAGACAGGCACAGTACAGGTTACACAGCAGTAATCAAACAAGATCGCATGACAACCAGTAATACATCTTAGCTGGGTGCCGCCTCATTGGAAATGTACAATTAGCGTCTTGGAGCGGCCCAGCCGGGGCGAGAGGGGAAAAACAAAACAATACAGTATCACAGCGTAGCGGGGCGTGTTTGGGGAGGGGAAGCCACCCACTCCACTTCGTCTCTATTGTTCAGGTAGCTGCAGAATTCTGACCACACATTTTTGGGTCGTGATGAGGGAGGCAAGGACCCAATTTATTCCTTTTCGCACATTTGTGTCCAGGTAAGGGCTTTGAGCGACATTGTGAAGGTGGGGGGGCTGTGACGCTTCCAGTTTTGCAATATACACCTTTTAGCAACAATGGCGCTAACATTTAAAAATTTAGACACTTTCTTTGCATTTTTCCCTTCCCAGACACCAAACAGTAGGGCAAGTGGGTCCACATCCACCGGGGACTCTATTATTTCGGAGAGCACCTCCGCCACAGCCACCCAGAAAACATTGATTCCAGGGCATGTCCAGAACATGTGAATATGGTCAGCTTCAGAAGATTTACACTTTGGGCATGCACAAGACAGGGCACCTGCGAATTTCGCCACCCTAGATGGTGTGTAGTAGAGCCTGTTGAGGAACTTAAATTGTATGCAGCGGAATCTGGTGCTTAGGGAGACCGTGCGTGTATGTGCACACATCCTACTCCACTGACCTTCGGATATTTCCATTTCGAGCTCCCTAGCCCACGCCGCACATGGTTTGAGGGACCCAAACACCTTCTTCCCCAGTTGCATTTTATACAAATTGGATAACACCCCCTTGGAGCCCGCAGAGTTTGCTATGTACCGGAGTGCGGGTGATTCTGGGGTTTCGTCTGGATATGAGGGCCACATAGCACAAACTGCAGCTTGGAGCCTGTAATACTGTAGCATCTCAAGGAGGGAGTTAGTGTGTTCTGGGCACCATGTTTGAGGGGTGATAAACTTACCCTCTGGGAAGAGGTCTGTCAGGCATCGATAGCCAAGATGTTCCCAGTGTCGTGAGAGGTTCTGGTCGTGTGTGGGGGAGAGTCCAGGAAATTGCCACAAGGGGAGCCACTTATAGTACGGGTGACACTCCTGTTCGGAATATAGAATAGCATTCCAAGCCCTTATCGTGGTGGTCACCGGGTCTGCATGGGCGTCTGTTTGGAGCAAGCGGTGCAACAGTAGGGTCATTATATTCGTCCCACCCCCGGCCATTTTCTCGAGTTTTACATGCAGAGGCGGATTCTGAAATTCATTCCAATGGGAGGCATGCTGGCTGGGCCTGCGCCGCGTACCAGTACAGTCATAGGTCTGGCGCCACAAACCCCCCTTTATCATATGGTGCTGTCATGTGTTGCCTCTTCATGCGGATTGACCCCGAGTGCCAGAGAAATTGGGCGCATTCCGAGTGGAGCCCCTTAAAATATTGCTTCCCGGGCCAGACTGGGACATTAGTAAAAACATAAAGGAGCTTGGGAACCACTATCATCTTTATCAAGGATAGTCTGGCTGCCAAGGATAGCGGCAAATGCCACCACTACCAAAGGTTAATTTCTACTTGCACTTGTAGTCTTAATTGTGTGTGGTGTTCCCAAAGGGTACTGCATATTATTCTGCCTAACACTGGTGGCAGCATTGGGATCAACCAGTTCCCCAAACACCAAGCAAGGCCTCCCTCCTCTGGTCGAATTTGCTGTGCTTCGCTGTAGTGAACCGGATAGGCAGGAGGACCGGACCCTGTTTGGATTTTAAGTAGCGCACCTTTTATTCTTCGCTTTGCTCTGCTGCTGGTTTCTTCCCTGGGCAGTACAGGAACTGTGTGATCATCTGCAAAGACTCTGAACCATTAACATTGGCCCAGGCCTATCAATCTGAATCCTAGTTGTAGTAAGCCTTTTCTAGATTGCCCTGCCTGCTTACTTGTTGGTGCTGCTTGATTTTGAATAACTGTGTCTTTTCCTCCCTTTTTAAATTGCTGGAGTGCCCTTTTGCTCACAGTTCATTTGAGCTTAACTTGTCCAGAATTCTTTGGGTGGTGTGTAGTGCATTAAGATTGTGATTGTCTACTGCTTTATATTAGTGAACTGTTTTACAACTGATTGTGTAAATAATTGTATATTCTTTTACTCAGAAACCTTGAGTCAGTGGTTTTGTGAACCATAGCAATTGCTGTCCTTTGTGTAACTTCTGATACTGCTCACTTTACTCTTGAGATAAGTCTGGCTGCTCAGCCATCGCCACCACTTTACTGTTGTATCAAAGGTGAATTTGTACTTGCACTTGTAGTCTTAATTGTGTGTGGTGTTCCCAAAGGCAACTGCATATGATTCTGCCTAACAATGCAGAACTTGTTATAATCAGACGCAGACGCATGCCACTTGGCTGATCCAATTCATTGCTGTTTGCCTAAGTAAACTGGAGTCTATTTGAACTGAATTTTTAAACTGTTGGCTAGAAGAAGTGGTTGCCTTATCACTTGTGAAGGTCAAGATATAGTCTACTGTTGGCAAAACCATAGATGTTGTCCTGAGGAATTCAAGAAATAATATATTTCCAGAAACCATTCGAAATGCTGAGGGGAATAAGTCATTTACGCAATTTGACTATCACTATCATAGAAGTCTTAGAAATAAAGGTTTCAACCTATGCACACTCTTGTGTTGCAGGATCAAATCAAACTGGTATACGACAGACTGCATAGAATCCTGATGAGAAGTTCCTGTGCCCTGGAGGAAGGTGCTGGATTTCCTATGGGGAAGCATCCTGGCCATCGTGCCACATGTCAGCAGTGGAGACAGACCAGATGCTAATACTTCTACCTAGGATTGACACAGAACATGAACATGACAAGGAATATGAAAGGGGCACAACGGCATCCTATTTGGGCACTTTTGGTGAAAAGGCGGACTGTTTGCTCAGGCAGGGGTTATACTGGTCATTCCAAAGACTGTTTTAAGAAAGGAATTTCGTCACAGAGATTTGCCTTATTTTTAACCAGGCGTGTTGCAAGTTTTGTTGGATGGCCCTTTGACGTTTTTTGCCATCTTTCATGGTCTGGTCTCCTCAATTTTCTCAGGGTTTCCGTGGGCAATCTCACTCTTATACTTTATTCAGATCCCGGGATCTGGCAAGCGTTTTCATTTCTTAAATAATACATCCACTAAATGTTCTTTGTTAAATTAAAGTTTAAACAGTTCTTAGCTGTGCAATGGGTTTGCCATGAATGAAGCACAAAGCATACCATAGTGAAAAGGATTTGCCGGACACCGCAGGTAAGTGTAGTAACTTAAGTTTATTTCCAAATGAGCCCAACCGGAGGCAGCGCACTGTCGCTCCGACCTCTAACAACCGTCTCTCTGCTGTCACGCCACTCTCAGCATGAAAAGCAACAGTGAGTCACATGACAGCACGAGACGTCAACATAATGCAATTCTCTACACATCTCCCCCCTCAAGAAATAAAAAAAATTTGAAAACCAACCCACAACAAAACCAAGAATACAACAAAATGTGAAATATAGACATAACAGTTTTCCACCCCAAAAAGTAACTTATGTGTCGAAAAACTGAACCATTGACATAAAGTCACAGATGCAACGGTTGAGAAAACAGATACACTTGTAGAGTAGTAAACCCTAAGAAGAATAAAAAATGCTATGTACGCAACCTTTCCCAGAATGTGCACACTTCCTAATATACATAATCACTCAACCAAACAGGCGTTGATCTTGTCCTACGAACACCCACATCATTTCTATGCTGCAATACGACATTGTCTCCCGTCCCTGTGTTGTTACTAGTCTTTGTGTCTGCACTTAACCTCCCATCATCACATTTTATATCAACCGCCTTAGCAAGTCTCCCTTTAGACCACACTTCTCCTCCTTCCAAAATAACCACGCTTTTCCTCACCGCACATAGTTTCCTCTGAAATGTACTCTCCACACATTTGTTTACTGATCTTGGATTTTTCACATAAACCAAATCTGCAATCAACCATTCACGATCCTTCACTCTATTCCTCGTGTCAAACTGTTCCTTATTCTTCAACTGACTGGCACCAATAATCCTCATGATCCGATCCCTATCTACCTGAACAACCTTCACCATTGCCAGCCAGCCTGGGCAAAGTCTTGTCCCAGGTTCTCTCCCCTTAATAGATACAAAAGGTGAGATAAATGTTACAGAATGCATGGTGGTTACATAATTCCATGTCAACAGGTTCAACACTTCTCTCAATTGCTTTTTAGACTAATTGCCATTTGCAAACCCCCTTCAAAAACCTGTTCACTCTCTCCACAAGGCCGTTAGCCCTCGGATGGTATAACGCCGTCCTAATATGTTTTATACCATAACTGCTCAAAAATGTCTTCATTGCTTCTGACACAAATTGCACCCCATTATCTGACACTAGCTCAGTGGGCACACCTTCCTTGAGGAAAACCTTCTCCAGGAACAATATTAAATCCTTAGCAGTGACCTCCTTGACAGCATCCCACTCTATCCATTTAGAATGGAAATCCACCACTACAAACAAAAATCTTAATCCTTCACCCAAACCCGAAATCAGGCCCATGATGTCTACTGCTAACTTGGTCCATGGCTGATCAGGAATAGTGTTAGGAACCAAAGGAGTTTCTCTTGTAATCTTACTTTTATCACTAGTTTGGAATGCAATACAGTTCTTTACCTATCTTTCTGCCATTTTGTCAATACCTGACCATAAATAACTTTTCCTTAACTGTCTTTTCATGGCCCCTTCCCGTGGGTGCCCTTGTTGTGCAAGTTCAACTAAGATGGACCTGATTTTCTCCAGAGGTACCAAACAACGTCCCCTTCTTAACCTGTTCACACAGATATTTAAGTCTTCTTTGATATCCCACCACACATCAAACTTCCTATCCAACATTTTCCTGTCTGGCCACCCTTTCACTGTCCATTCTTTGACCAATTTGAGTTCATCATCCAAACTTTCCTCATCTAACCACTTTTCCTGATTCACCGCATCTTCCACCTCTGCCACAACCACCTCATCCTCTTCCACACTTTTCACCTCCACCTTCTCTCCTCTTGGAAGTCTGGAAAGGCAATCAGCCACCACATTTATTTTTCCAGGTAGATAACTCACCTCAAATTTATAATTCTGGAGACCTAAACCCCACCTACTAATTCTGGGGGTTCCCAAAGCCAACCTTCCGCTTTCAAACAATTGCACCATGGGTTTGTAGTCAGCTCTAACTACGAGCTTCCTACCCCACAAATAATACTTAAAGCGGTTAATTGCACAGAAAATTGCTAACGTTTCTCGCTTGATCAGAGAATACTTACACTCTGAGTCCCTTAACGCCCTTGAAGCAAATGCTATGACCCTTTCTGTGTTGCCTTTATCATATTGTACCAAAGTTACACCTAGACCTAGGGCACTAGCATCCACCACTAAAACACTATTATCCTTAGGATCAAACCTTCCAATAGAGGGTACATTACTAACCCCTTCTCTGATGCTACAAAATGCCTTACCACACTCAGGAGACCACACAAATGTTGACCCCTTCTTAAGAAGCATTCTTAAGGGTCTGGACACTGTTGCAAAATCCTTGACAAATTTATGATAGTATTCGGTCAATCCTAAAAAGGATCTCACCTGATCTTTGTCAGTTGGTACTGGTGCACGCCTTACAGCTTCCACCAAACACCTCTTAGGTCGCACGCCATTCCTATCAATTTCATGCCCAAGATACTCCACACTATCGACAGCAATTCTACATTTACTCCTTTTCACAGTCAACCTAGCTTCTGCCAACCTGGACTAAACTCGACTCAAGATCCTATCATGTTCACTTTTGGAATCAGCATAGATTAACACATCATCTTGAAACACTATGATATTTTCCACCCCCTCCATTATAGTCTCCATAATCTTTTGGAACACTGCTGCTGCCGAGGCCAGGCCAAACGGCATCCTACAATACTTGAATGTTCCAAATGTTGTTATAAATGCTGTCAGATGTTGAGAATCCTCCTTTAAGGGAATCTGGTTATACTCCTGGGAAAGGTCTATTACCGAAAATATATTGTCATTGTTCAGTGTGGACAACCTTTCCCCAATTATAGGTAGCGGATGTCTGTCTACAAGGATATTCCTATTGAGGTCTCTTAAATCTACGCATAGTCTTATCTCCCCATTGGGTTTCTCGGCAACCACCACCGGAGACAACCACTCTGAACTCTCGGACCTTTCTATGATCCCTTTTTGCAACAATGAATCAATCTCTTTTTTTAGTTTCTCACTGAGGTCGTGGGGCACTGTCCTTACTTTATGTACCTTTGGAATAGCTCCAACTTTTAAACAAATCTCATGCTCAAAACCTTTTAACATCCCCAATTCTTTTTGAAACACCATCAGAAACTCCTTATCCCATTTATCTTTGATTTTTACAACCGTTACTGGTTCCTCTGAATTCTCCTGGATTCTTATCCCCAATTTGCATTGTTTGCCCCATCCTAAAAGGGATGAGCCTTCTTGTGTGACGTACACTTCAGATTCACAACTCCCGCCTTTGTATTTTACAGATTCTTGACATTTCCCCAAAAGCTCTATCTTCACATTCCCGTAGGCATAAGATTCAATCTTGTGCTCCATCAATTATCTAATATCTCCCTGTAGACATCCTTCAAAGGTCCTGCTCGACATCAGAGTCCAAGGTGAGCAGCTGTCCACCTTCATGGTGACAACCCTACCGTTGATTAGAAAAACATCCGTTGGAGCACTGCCTTTCTGCGAGAGTTCGGACACTTCTAGCCCATGCTTGGCTTGGCTACTTTGTGGAACCACAGAGCTCTCTTCTTGTTCTGGAACCCTTCCGCTGCCCTCAATGTTCTGTACATGTCCTGAATCATGGCATACTCTTGCAAAATGTCCCCCTTTTTTGCACTTTAAGCACGAGACATTCCTCATGGGACAAAACATGCTCGTAGATATGTGACGGATGCTGCCACATTTGTAACATTTGACCTCCTTGCTGACGTTTAACTTCTTCATTCCACTAATTGCTGCAACTTCTCCCTCTTGTTTGTCACTCCTCATTGTTGATATATATTTATGCGTCTGTTCCATGCCCCTAGCTGTCTCCACTGCTATCTCCAGCGACATATCTTTAGACAATAGCCTTTCCTGTATTTTCAAGTTGTTCCTGCAGCGAGCTAGCTGGTCACATATAAGTGAGTCTGTGAGTGGCCCGGAACTAGCATGTATGGCTGAGTGACCTCAATGCTGCAATGAAGTTTTCTACTGGCTCCTGTGGATCTTGTGACCTTTGGGAAAATGTATGTCTTTCAAAAGTGATGTTTTTTCTTCGTTTCAAAGTCAATCTTCTAATTTTCTAATTTTCTTTCTGCCACACTGTCCATATCCCCATGACCCTCCTGTGGAGGTTCTGATAATCCATCATAAACACTACGACCCTCAGTGCCCAAATTGTGAAGTAATATGGCTTCCTTTTTCGCAGGTTTAAATTTTTCCCCACCTATAGCAACTAAATAGGTATCAAATAAACTTTTCCATCTGTCCCATCTTATTGCAGGTGTCCCTGGATCTGACAGGAAAGGTGGAGGTGAAGACATGCTTGCTGCAGCCATTTCTGCTAGAAATGTGTCTTTAGTGGTACTGAGGTATCACTGGCACTGTTGTTGCTGATATGCGCTGTCATCCAAAGCTTATAGACTATTCACCAGTTCTGTGTAAACTCCAAATGAATATTACATTGAAATTTTTCGAGCTGAGCTGTTCCTTTAAGTTCAATGCAGGTTTGCAGGACCTTCCCTGAAACTAGTTAGCCTGCTCTCCCATACTGTTTCTGGTAGATTGAGCTTGTTTTTCTCAATTGGTGCTTGAATATGACCAACAGCCTGGCAGCCAATGAGAATTCCAGGGCCAGTTCTCCTTCCTTCTTAAGATCGTGTGTGGACCTTTAACTGGCTAGTGTCCTTGGTTGTTCCCACCCCCTTCTCCTCATCTTAGAGCAATGCAGTGGGGCGGGGTCTGCACACTGCCCCAAGATTCGTATTACGCGACCATCTGTGAGAGCCCGGCACAGGGCTGGGAGACCGTGATGCGCACCCGGTACACTTCACCCACAACAGCTGCGGGTGAAAAGGGGCTTGTCGGGATGCAGCTGGCATCTTATTGGTAGGGGGGGCTCCCCCTGGGCAGCCTCCACTAGGCAGCTCTTCTTGTCAGGCCGCCGACACTCCGGTAGACTTCCCTCCGCGCCGGGCTCACTTGGAGGATCCTCGTCGCCACTGAAAAGGATTTGCCGGACACCGCAGGTAAGTGTAGTAACTTAAGTTTATTTCCAAACGAGCCCAACCCGGAGGCAGCGCACTGTCGCTCCGACCTCTAGCAACCGTCTCTCTGCTGTCACGCGACTCTCAGAATGAAAAGCAACAGTGAGTCGCATGACAGCACGAGACGTCAACATAATGCAATTCTCTACACATAGCCCCAATAGCAGCAGGAGAAGGAAGAGCAACGTGCATGGGAATGCCTGATTTGAAATGGTGATCTTCATTGCCCGCTACAGTTCTTCATCCTTGCACCCTCGTCCCACCGATTTCTTCCTTTGCTTTGACCTTCTTATGCCCCTGGGTCAGGGTGAGGTTTTAGCCTTCTGTGCGCAGATGCACCTCATTAGCAAGCACTGTGACAATAACGCGTTGACTCGGACTATTCAGTTTCCATTTCACTTCGCTTATTTAACTAACATATCATGCTTCTCTTTCCCTTAGCATGGCATCATGTGTGAGGTTAATAGCATCGTCATCTCATATTGCTTGCCATGAATACATATATGCAACTGTGTGTTGCACCTTCTGGGACGGAAGCACCATTGCCACTTATGGCTAATTATACTAGTTGGCATAACAAGAGATCATTGTCATTTAGCCGTTTCTTTCAGGTGTTCTTTTATTATAGAATAATTAGTACAGGCATTAGTACATTAAAACGTATAGGTATTCCTTTCTTTTGAAAGGTTTTGTAGCCACTAGGCATTACTCACATGTGGAACTGTGCAGTGTCTCTTGATGGACTGGTTGCCATTTAATGTGGTTGTCTCTTCTGCCTGCAGGACTTAGTGGTGATTCAGGAAGATGCTGCTTCTAACCAGAGTCCCCTGCTTCATCGTCTCAAGGAAGCATTTTGCAGACAGGTGAAGAATAATGAGTCCCTATGGATATCTGCCAACCTAACAAGAGGAGAAGATCTTACCAACAATCATCCGAAATCCCTTTAAACATTCATACTGACCTTGTGTGACGCTGGCGCCGGCGACAGGATATGATGCATAGAGATGTTACGGAATAGGAACTTGGCCTCCAACACACATGGTGTTAAGGGGTCAGCATCTTCCCTGCACCAGTGGCAGACACACTGAAACAGCATCACTGATTTCATCTCCATTTCCTTTCGTTAGACTCCTTCAAACGCTGCTGTGAACATTTTCATCAAAGCGTTTATATATTAGTAGGCTAATTGAGGTCATAAAACAAGTTTCACGGAGCTTAATCAGACAAACCTGCAGGACATAATTACTTTAATACAAGTGAGGCAATATGCATAATTGCAATGTGAAACCGGCCCCGGAAACCACACTGGCTTTTTTTTTTAAATTTCATTCCTTTGTTTTGTTTTTTTGTACTGCACTACCAAGATGTTATATACACAGGCATTTGCAAAATGGATTTAATGTATATTTTAGATTTCAAGTTCCTTTGTAAACTCAACATTGGCTTTAAATCCTATGTTCCCTTATTTTGTAGATGTACTTGTTACGTGCACGTTTTAGATTTGGCTATGAGCAACTTAATTGTTGACCTGTTATATCTATCTTGCACGGACTCCACCGTCATTCAGCTGCACCCCAAAGCATAGAGTTTTTAATCTGTCTACTGCTTCTTAACTTTTTACTTTACTTTACTTTACTTTACTTTAAGAAATGTATTATGCGCATCCATGGACCCTGGGGCTTGAGGGTACAACAAGGCATACACAACAGATAACAAATATGCCCTAAAGACATATGTCAGGATAGGAATCTAGCTACTTAAGTGAACAGATGGGTCTTAAATTTCTTTTTAAATGTCTCTGTGCATTCCAGAGCTCTCTGATCTGGTGGGAGGTCATTCCAGACCTTGGGGGCAATTGCAAAGAAGGCTGTATTGGACACTTTCATGGTTCTGCATTTGGGAATAGCTAAGAGGTTCTGATTATTAGTTCTAAGTGATCTACCATAAGATATCACAACCAGAAGCTGCTGTAGGTATGCAGGCATCTTTCCCGATCTACACTTTTGTATGATGTACTTTGCTATTGGATCGGTGCATTGCAACTTGCCAGTCTAATTGGTGTGAAGGCAGCTGAAGCACGGCGTGTGGTAAGGAATTCACATGTGAAGTGTGCAGTGGATGTGTCTATGGATGTGGTGGCAGGATGTGTATGCATGGGCACATGCATATGTTTGGATATGTGCTTGTATGTACAGTCTGTGCGCTTTCTTGCATGCAGGTTGCTTTTTTAATTAAAGGTCAAGTTTAAGTAATACATTCGTTCATGAACAGTACTCGTTTGATTAATATAGCGAGCGTTTGATTAATTCTGAGATGCCTGAAAGAGGTAACACACTCGAGCAACCAATTAATGAACTCAGAAGAAAGCTATTAAAGTGTTACATTATACGTACACAAGTGTACTGAGAAAACAGCTCTGAAAGAAGAGAAAGACAAGAATTGTCAAACCCAACAATTTTGGGCATTTGCTTAGACACGGGATAGGCAATTGATAGGCACTTGCCATAATGGTACTGTCTGATCATAAGATAGAAACAGGTGGAACATGGTATGATTACCTGGACATATGAACGCAGTGTCTGGCAAATGCCTATCTAATACATTTACACAAGAAAAAATGACCTATGTCAATTTATGTTTTTTTTTATGAGGGCTTCAGTTTAAGAAACCCATATAAATGAAGTGGCTGAAGGCTCACTTCGATACTATACAGTTATTACACCAGTTGTACGTTGCAATTAAACCATTATCTAAGAGATTTCAGGAGTAAGTGTTTTGGGCAGAGGGTGGCATGTGGTGGATGGCAATGGCGATGGGGATTAGCATAGCCTTGGGCAGTCAGGGAGGGTAAATAACCAAAGAACACCCACCAACTGTGCATTCCTCCTTACTTGTCATCACCCTCCTAGCTGTAGTGCATTGCAATAGTTTCAGCGTATAGGTGGCTCCTAAGCACCACCCAATAGCCAGAACTAAAACTTAATAACTTTCCAACGCACTGTGCATAGTAGGGAATAAAGAAAATGCAGGCATCATACTTGGAGAGTGTTTACTCGTTGGTGGAACTCCTCACACGATGAATGACACAATCTTCAATCTCATGATCATTTCACAATCATTTTCATAGCACTTGTGCTCCAGAGAAATGAGATCCACTGAAAGTGAGACAATGATTACAGACCTCAGTCATTGAATAGAATAAAGCCTTGAAAAGTATGGGATTATTTGTGAAGTAATCTGATTTTAAGAGATCTGACATTGAGAAGCACCCAACAAAGTCCCTTGTGTCGGGCCCTCCCCATAGGATGCTTTTCCATCCGGGCCTTACAGGTTTTCCATGCAAGGAACTGCCCGCACCTCTGGGTGTGCCGTGTTGTAAGTTGCCTAGGAGATTCGAATGCAGCAGAGATTTCTGCACTTGAGGCCTGTGCCTGTGCAGGCCCTTGGCAGTATCACAGCCCGCATTTTGTTGCATAGAAAAGCCCCAAACTGCATCCTTAACACCTTATAAGACAAAATACATATGGATATTTAGAAGAGAGGGTTACAGTGGGCACGAGGTTGTCACAGTGTGTTGGCAAGGGCAGATGGAACAGTTGGTGGTCAGTTAGTTCCCATGTAAAATGGGAGGTCTGGTAATACTGCCTGGAATTTCCCATAGAAGTACTTCTTTTCTCCACACATGACCACCTCTCAGAAGCTGACTTTGTGTCCTCACAGGCTCAGCTGTCCACCATCATACCTCAATAACAATAAGAGGGTCTCCCATGGAAACCTCTATTGATGCAATTCAACAACCAGATACTCAATTTACGCCCATGTGCAGAGCAGAATGAGTGGTTTAAAGTTTCATTGGTGGTGTAAGATTAATTAGCGTGTTTTGGGAACACAGAGCACAGCACCACTGCACAGGATCAATGTATAGCATGTTTTTGAAGTGCAGCGCCATTGTATGGGTTTGGTGCATTGCTATGATGCAATTGTTTCAAGATATGTGTTGCCAGTGCAACCTATGGACATGTAAATGAAGACAGGCTACACAGGTAAAAAACAAACCATGTTCTCATTTTAAAAGCACACATTTTTCACATTCAAAATGCACACCATTTTATCACCTGAAATTCCTCTGTTGCAAGAGACACATTTGAGAATTAATAAACTAACCTCATTAACAAAACTAACCTGATCTTAACTTCTTAATAATATAATGTGTTCTCCACTGCAAAATGAGGCAGACTCTGAAAGTCATTTTAAACGCGCATCCAGTTTCTTTTTTTTCTCTGTGCTGCTTTGTCCACAGTATTTGCAGGAAGCAAAGATTCGAATAAGCAGGAAATCAGTTTTGTTACAGTTGCTTACTCTAAAAGATTTCTATTGTGTGCAGGAGGAGGATAGGACATAGGGGATTCCTATTGGACAAGCATCATATTAGAGGCTGTAACCAAGTTTTCCTGTAGAATCTGGGGGAAGGAGAGAGGCAGAATACATTTTACACAGCTCGGAGAAAGACCTGACTGGTGGCTGTGGAGTTCCTGATTGAAAAAGCAGATCTCAGCTGCACTGCTGCAGAGACTGGGAATCCCAGACAATAATCCCCGGTTTGAGTAATGGCAGATGCCTGTTCTCACTGGGGTTGCTTGAAGAGGGAATTGCCACATCCAGAAGGTGACCAGCCGAAGAATTTCACATGCTGAACAGATTAGGTAATTATACATTGCAAAGTATGGGGGCAGTGTGCATGAGTGTGAAACTATTCAGTCAGTGTAGAAGAAAGAATTCCAGTATTTTATCAACAAGTTTAATGTTGCGAATGTTCTCGTCGCTCTTTTCTCATTTTGTTACAGATAATGTTGACTGTGCTATTTCATTTATTTCTGTAAAAAGAGTAAGATCGTGTTGAAATGCAATTTTTATAATACACAAAAGTATCTGAAAGCAGACCGGTAGTGTGTTTTATTTTCTCTTTCCTTTGTGCATTTACCATTACAGTGCTGATGATGTGGGTAGATGTTTAGACAGTGCAATTGTCATTTTTAAGGTAGCTAAAAATAATACTTGGCTGCATCTGTGTGCACGATTTCATTCAGTTTGAGCAATTATAAATAACTGTGTGTGTTATAACCTGCTGAAGGTAAATGAGTCAGCAGAAATAGAGACCCGGGACATAGTTCACTGTTGTATATAAAATAGTGAGTGTTGTTCCACATGTTAGCTCGCTGTTGTAAATAATTCAGAGAGAATTGCCCATGGTGGCACACTAAAAATGAAAATGTGGTATTTCTGAAATGTAGGCTTGGGGTCTCTCTAGTGATCACACAAACAATCTAAACAAAAATAAGGGGTTCTGGATATTGGGGCCACAAATAAAACAAAGGAATTATGCTCACCAAAAATACCACCAACCACACATACCAACCACGCATACCAACCACGCATGTCTGTGTACTGAAATAATACATATCTACCGTGTTATTATTATACCTAACCTAATCTGAGTACAAGTAGTGATTGTTGCTAAAGTATTTTGGCGGTAAGAAAATACCTCCAGGCCCCAAATCTACACAAAATACCCAACAGTGGTTAGTCTGATGCAGATGCAATCCTACTTTGTAGTGAGGATGGCTCTCCTTCATGCCTGTGGTAATGGTCAACCATTGATTAGGATGTGGAGCAGCATCTCAATGGTGTAGAAGGATCTTGCAGTAGAGATATCCAAGACACACATCATACCCACTTAATCATCTAATACATTGATCAGGACTCCTGGTAGGAAATTCATTAGTACATACTTGTTTACATAGCCAATTAGCCAATTAACATGCAATATGTTCAAGTTATTAATACAGTTTTACGTGGATATCAACACTAATTAAACAGCATGCATACCACCAGCAAAATAATGTATTTGTATATTAATGATTTTAAAAAAGGAAAAAAGGAATGCATTTTCTCTCCGTCAATTGGATGCTTCCCGGCATCCCTTTCAGAGAGAGAAAATACTATATCAACATGGCCGCCATGGATTTTGAAGGTGGAGCTCTGTATGGAGACCCTCATCCATTTTTATGGTGGCCACACTGGTCCGGGAGCTCACTGGAGCTGCGGCGGTACCACAATCAGATAATTGAGATGGGGGAGGGAGAGGGAAAAAACCCAACAAACCCAGGGTCGGCAGGGGGAATATGGCAGGTGGGTTAACCAGTCATCGGGTGGCTTGGAACGCGGGCTGACACTCACAGTGTCAATGCACTTTCCAAGCTCCCTAATTGGCTGGCACCCCTGCTGAGGGTGCTAATGTCAGATAATCTACAATTAACAAATATCTAAGGCATCCCGTTCAGGGAGAGAAAATACTACACCAACATGGCTGTCATGGAATTGGAAGGCGGGGCTCTGTATGGACCCCCTCTTCCATTTCCATGCTGGCCACACTGGTCCGGGAGCTGACAGGAGCTGCGGTGGTGCCGCAATCAGGTAAGTGGGATGGGGAGGGAGAGGGAAAAAAAACACAAAAAGCCCAGAGTCGGCAGGGTGAATATGGCAGGTGGGGGAACCAGCCATTAGGTGGCTTGAACACGGGCTGATACTTGTAGTGTCAACCCGCATTCTGAGGCCCCTGATTGGCTGGCACCCCCGCCCAGGGAGCTAATGTTAGATAATCTACAATGAACAAATAGCTAAACGACCAAATACATATGATACCGCTTGTTAACAGGAAAGACCTCTCATCATATCAAAGTTTCACATTGGGACCAAGATCTCTACTACTATGACATGTTTCCGTGTTCAGATTTTGTCATCCTTTTCTTAGGGTGGAAACATTATTTGAATAATATAGCTATCACCTCCATGTCGGGGTTGCACCAGGGACGGTAACGCCCCACCAGCCTAAGCACATACCTCTCAACTCACATCCTTTTGGGGGGTGTGACCCACCATGGAAATAGTTCACTCACCCACCAAGCCCCTAACCCACCCATACAGTTCAATGGGGACTCACCCGCCAAAATGCGAATGTCCCATTTCCACTTGTGTTGTGGACAGAAAGGGTTGAGAGGTATACAAGCCAAGAGGGCCATGTGATGGTTCACGGCCATTTCTGGCCCAGCTACACCCTTTAACAAGGGGTTGATGGCTATTCGCACCGCTGTCCCATGGGAATGATCAGCATAGCTAGGAGACCCGACATGTAATTGAGGTGATGAGTGGGGTGGGATGGGGTTTGAGGGATAACATCGGGGACGGGGTAGGGAGCTGCTTGAGGTGCAGGGATGCAGAGGAACCTCTCAATAAAAGTGGCACCCAAGGAAGGGGTTTGCATGGCTGGTGGAACACGGGTGGGACACGGGTTGTACACCGACAGTTCTTGCTCGCGTTTAGAGCCACTTCATTTGCTGAGTGACCTTCCCAGGGTGCGAATAGCCCCACAAACAATTGCACTAGAAAACTATGGGTTCAACATCAGTGGCTTGGGGCATCACACTTGATGCTGTGATATAAAATACTGAAGTGTACTCAGAATATAACAACATATCTTGCTATGTGCCCATTAAATCCACGAAAAACACTCCTAATTTTTTAGCTGGTCACAGAACAAACTCTAGCGAGACATGAGTAAGAATTGGTCTTTCTCACTAACATACATATTCATGATCACACTGCTTTTCTCCATCCCTACTTAAAATATCGTAAATGTACTCATACTCAATTCTGTGAATGAAAAGTCTTACCAATAAAAGTGTTGAAATAAACCTGAAACTTATTCCAATGATATATCAGGAAATTCTTCCTAGTTTGGAGCGTTGCTGGACATAAATGGTGTCAACCACGGGTACACAATTTCATCACCTCATACTGTCTGCAGTACCCTGGCACCTCTTTCTACTATGCCTGCGAAATAAGTTTCTGATCGAAGACACAATAGAGAAGGTTGGTACGATGGGGAGTGTAGAAAGGCCAAGGCTATATTATTGACATCCATGAAATCCAAATATGGCAATATGAAGGAGGTGAGAAGAAACAGGCATAACTATAATTAAATCTAATTACGTGAATCTTTTGTTCTAGTTTGGTTCACCGTTTACCTCTATCCCTCCCCTTCTTTAATTTCCTTTGCATTATTTTTCTCCTGATTGTTTATAACTCCTGTTTCTGCTATAGGTGTGCTGTTCTTCATTAGCTTTCTTATGTTTATATGTCTATCTATTGCATCTCTACATATATAATAGAGTTTAAAAAACAACAAAAAAGATCATAATTAAGGCAAAAACAACATCAAAGACACTCGAAAATTGGGAAGTACTCATGAAGGCTATCAATGATAAGGATGCAAAGGCCTTTTGGAAAATTGTCAGTCTTGGTCTCCAAGGTAACACTAATTCCTTTCATGCAGTGTATGCGTTACTCACTTTTCTGCCCTATATAAAGGCAATAGGTCAGATTTCCAGGCCCAACAACCTCATCAGTTTGCCTTGCCTATTATTGGTGCAGATATTGTCCCCTTAGAAATCACACTGGTAGGGGTCTTTGCAGCTATTACTAACCAAGCCAAGGGGAACACTCCGGGCCCAGATGGCATAACAGGGGACTTGTATAGCAGTGCACCCAGAGTATGGGCACCTTATTTATACTCCCTATTTATTGCGATATTGCAAACAGGTAAAATGTCAACATATTGCCATGCGGCAGAGATTGTGCCCATATTTAAAAAAGGGGAGTAATGCATGCCCAATAACTACCATCCAATTTCACTTTTGGATGCAGACAGTTAAATGTATGGGAAAGTATTACAATCCAGACTGTTAGACTGTGCAACTGACTTCAATGCAGAATGCCAACTGCAAGCAGGGTTTAGAAAAGGGGTTACCCTCATTCTTGATAAATATGTCATAATCATAGGGGGTAGATTCACATGGCCTTAATAGACCTCAAGGCCACCTTTGACAGTATACCAAGGCCAGTATTATGGCAAGCTCTTCTGAATAAATAAATCCCACTATCCATCTTAAAAGCCATAAAGGACCTTTACAACAATACAAGCGCAAAGGTAAGGTGTGGACTATGTGGGGAAACTCCAGAGACATTCCCTATGGAGAAGGGTGTGAGGCTAGGTTGCATACTAGCCCTCACCCTTTTTAACATACTCTTTGATGAGGTTCTTGCTGACTTTCCTACAAGCTCTTTGAATACTCCAGTATTGGGAAGAGAGAAGATTGGCACCCTCTTCTTTGCCGATGATGTGGTCGTTGTTTAACAAACTCCTTCTGGCCCCTCGAGATTGGCCGATCATTTTAGAAACATTTGTGATGCCCATGGCCTAGAAATTAATAAGGAGAAAACAAAGTTGATGAGTTGTGCCAAAACGCTTGGTTCACGCTAAAGAGCCAAGCTTAAGCTAGGTAATGCTGTATTGGAAGAAGTGCCCCATTTTGAATATCTAGGGGTCAGGTTCTCGCAGGGCAGGGATGTGGTTAAGCACATTGGAAGAGCTAATCTATCTTTGCAAAGGAAGTGCCATGGTATTCTGAGCTTCTCTAAATCATTTGGGAAGCACATACTCACGCCAGCCATTGAATCTGTATGCATGCTACTGCAGCCACTCTATATGGAGCAGACGTTTGGAACCATAGTAAGATCTCATCCTTGGCTGTTACCAAATCTAAGTTTTTAAAGATATTATTATGGATACCGAATAATATTCCACATATTCACTTGTATATGCAAATGGGCCTAACAAGTATTAGTGAACAGGCAGTACTCAGCACCTGGCTTTACTGGGTACAAATCTGGCCAGGCGTTACCCTTGACAAATACAGAGCATCCCAAAAAGATGCATGAAGAAATCATAGTGCCCTTTCCCTGCCATGGTTTAAACATATAAAAACGTAGTTGATGTTGTTAAATCTTGAAGATTTCTGGCAAAATCCTGAGAACATCATCATGGCCCGCAAACAAGTACTCATTCATGCCCATGCAGATTTCAAAATGGGCCAATATGTCTCTAAGAGCCTTTCTATTACAGTGGGATATAACTATCTGCATATAAATAACAGCCATTGCATGGAAACACTAACTACTAATGATGGGCCTGTACCTAGAATGTTATATTTGCAAACGCACACAGGTATTTTACCCTTAGCCACTGTCACTGGTGAGTGGAAAAATGGTGACACAGAGTCTTGCCTGTTTTGCCAGGGCACGGCGGAGACCTTATAACACTTTTTGTTCTGGGGCCGATGTATGCTGATATTCGCAGGAGAAACGTATCATTATTATGTGTGAAAAATAGAGGCAATTTCTTAATGGTCCTTGCTGAAGGGGTTTACAAGAAAGGAAACTCAGCTGATGTAATTTAAGCTGTGAAGGAGAGGCGCTTAAGTAATGCCTTTTAGCTGGTGTAAAGAATGTTTAAATTGTATTGCTGAAAATCGTGGAAACTGAGTCACGTGACGTCAATATTAGGCGATGCTGATTTTAACATTTTGTAATTTTTTAACTAGATGGATTGACTAGTCTTAATTGGTTGCATGCATTTTGTTTACTTGATGTTTTGTACTTTTATGGTCGAGTACCAAAAGAAAGTTTCAATGAAGATGATGATGAAACTTATTTTGTATATTAGGAGAAGGCAATAGCAGGTATTATGTGGTAACACTTTCATACATCTTCCACAAACACCTCATTAGACATTTAACTTGTAAACCTTTTGATGGAGGTCAACAGATTATGTTAAAAAACATAGTGGAACAAGTTTTGACTCCCTAGTCTAGAGATGTGTGCTTAATGCTTCCACAAACCTTTACCAGATTGTGTTGTCCAAACATTTGCCAATCTCATGAAAGCAAAATCATTTGTTTAAAAATTAGAGAAATTAGTTTTTTCTGCAATCAGCTAAAAATGGATCCACAGCTTATGTAGAGACAGAGGGGAAGATATGTCGGCCATTTGATGGGACAATGTTTTCTGATGATATCTGTATTTCTCAAAAGTACAACCGGCCATGCCATTAAAAAGAGGAATTATTTCAATTGGGAATATCAAGGACATTTCTAATTCTGCAAATATAACAACTGGGCCAATAGAAGATTTTTCAGCCAACTTTGATTTCTGTGTTTCACCTACGTCTCAGCAAACAGGAAGCATTCCATTGCCAGCTTCCCGGAAATCGTCAACCCACATGCCCATGCATGATATAAAGGCAGTCTTTTTGTCATTTTGTTTCGGGTGCTATCATGTTTTGGAATGCCAGATGTGAGGTTTGAGAGGTAGTTACTTTGCTTTGACCCAATCCAATCAGCTTCTTCTTTGTATCTCCATTGTTTTAGGCAGAGGAAGCAAGCTGATACTTTTGCTGGACACATTGCTCCAAGAATAGTTGATGGCTGCATTGTGCATAAGGCCATTGTTTATGCTTTTTGTCCCCTAAAAAAGGATCTGTGCATTGATTTCCTGAAACCGAAACCCTAATGACCACTTAAAACAAGCTATTAAGTCACAGGGGCCCTGCAATATCCAGTAACCCATTTCATATGAAAAATATGGAGGCAACGCTTGAACCAGTTTGTGGAAAACTCACTGGAACACGTACTCGAATTTCGGATGACTTGAACTCTCGTGAACTGACCAGAGATCAGAGTAAGCAAGTTTAAAAGGTTGAAGCACACACAGTCCTGCGGGCAAGGGTGTGTCCTTACAACAGGTTGCATTCCTCTACAGTGGTCTTCTATACCTCTGCACGGCAGAGTGGTGTGCATTCTGATGCATTGATTATTCACATACTAGAAATATAAAAATGCTTAATATATTATCAGAGTAGTCGTGATCCTGCTATACAATTTATAGAAAACATTCTATTTCCAACATGGGTAGCACGGATCTCACTAGATTTTTCTATTTCTTTTCTATTTGTAATGGAGTCACCCAATCTTAGCAGATACAACAACATATCTTTGATTTTATAAAATATAAGAGGAGTGAAGTTCCATAAACTGGTGAATCATTATTTGAAGGGGGTTGTTTAGAGGTGGCATTGGGTTGCTCTCGGAGTGGTGAGGGAAAGAGGTCCATGCACGTTTGTTTATCCACCGAGGGATCTGTGAATTCTTACAGGTTCTGGAATTTCTTTTTCATTGAAAACTTTGTTGAGTTTTGAAATGTTAAAATAAGACATAATGGTTTGGGATCTGCAGGTGTTTGCAGAAGACATATCCGTTTGTGGAACATCATCACCTCAAGATTACCTCAATCTTCCAACCATACGTTGATGCAGCTTGCCTGCCTGTTTAACACGTCTTAAAGAAGAAAAACAAGTGGAACTAAAAAAATTGCAAACCCAAGGTTTACAGGTTCCAATAGTATCCCCATGATAAATGTAAAGGGTCACAGGTCGATGGGTCTATGGTGTATGGCTAGATAATCATTTGTCTGAACAGATTGGATAAAGAGTCTCCAGGTATCAAGATACTTCTGCATCTCGTTCCTCATTGTGGTTGTCATTTTATCCATTGCCACCCTATGCCAGATTCTTGTCCACCATGCTAAGGCATCTGGTGCTCCTTGTGTCTTCCAATGATCATTTCAGGTGAAATACAGATGTGTGCTGCAGCTGTGTTATCATAAGCATTAAATTAGAATATGAGGCAGAGTATAGTTTTAAAAAAATATCAATTGGTCTTTTATATCAGGCTTCAGGCCGGAGACCAGCCTCTAAGGGAGGGACCGGGTATAAACCCATGCTGCTAAGCGTTGTCTTGCCTCCAAGCCAAGTGCATTGTCCGTGAGCTATCCACGCAGCTGGTGCCATGCATAGCAGAGTTACATTCACGTAGACCATACAAGTATTAACATGGATGCTGAAGCAATAGGTATATTAACATAATAGGGGTTGCACACATGTATGTGGCAATTCAATGTGAGCAGAAATAACAGTTGAACTAGGAAAGCAAAATTATCGGATTTTGTGAAGGAAATGTACATGGCGTGTTAGGGGATGTATAAAAAAGGTTCTGCGCAAAGCAACTCTGGAAAAGAACAAGCTGCTTGCGCACCAAGAGAGAACTCAATTGTTCATATGAATAGAGAGTAGCAGGGGAACAGGAGGAATGTATTAAAGATTTCCGCTGGCATGGCTAGAGAGGTTGTTGCAGAATGGAATTCGAAATTCAGCATGGCGTGGAGAAGAGAGCTAGAGTTTTGATGTTTGGGAAGACTGAGTTTTACCTCTTTGATGGGCATTTCTAGGATTGTGGAGGCTGGTTTTGGTGATTGGGTATTTGTGGACCGTCTCTGATTGAATATTAAAAAGACGGCTTGTGCTCTATCCTGAGGGAAGATGATTTGCCAACCCCGCTGTTAGTGAGAGAGATGGGTATGCAAATCCAGTATTGGGAGGGAGGAGGAATCCGGTGACAAATACCATGGAGATTGGGGAAAAGCTGACGTAGGCCTGCCCAGGACAGAGAGCATGAAGAGCATCCATCCACATTGCAAATGGTAAGTTATATTATAAGGCTATAAATAGTCTTGCAGAGCTGACTGTCAAAGCTTCATCTGCAGGTTAGATGTGACGCGCAGGGTAATTTGGTCTGCGTTTACTTTGAGTGCATCTCGGTACCCCTTACCGGCAGAGACATGGTAGCTTGGTGAGGTCAGCAGTTTTATGTGTCCGCGTATATGTGTTTGGTCAGTCCCCCTGTGCCCTGATCTTTGAACTGTTACGCTTGCTGTTAAGGTTTACTTCTTCTAGGGCTTCTGCATGATTTTACCTGCTGCCCCCAGCGATGCGGCTTGGGACATTTGAGATTTCTCGCCTTTGCAAGCTTCCCACACAAGTGGGAGGTTTGTATCTTTACATGTGTTCCTCCCGTTTGTTCGTGCTTCTCAGAGGTGCATTTTTTATTAATTGGCTACTTCTAGCCTACATGTCCAGTAATTGATACCCCATGGCTCTCTATTTTTAGTCCACGTCCCCCCGATGTGCAACTTCCTCTCTGGTGTTTTCAGTGCATCGAATTTAAACTGATGACAATACTGCCTGAATCCTAATAGTAGGTACGTGTACACAGCGGGGTGAACGCAGTTGGGGAGATGTGGCGATGCCTCTGTGAGTAATTATGCTCTCCCTTCAATCTAGCTGAATACAGCTTCACCCTCCCCATGGAGCTCACTGTGCATTTTATTACACATTTCCTCATTGAGTATATTAGCATTGAAATACATCTGGGAGAATGTGTTGTATTTTCCTGGCGAGTTCCCACTATGCCTTTTCACTAGTGTAGCTGCCTAGGTGGTGGTATCTTTTGACACTGGGTACAGTCTCAGTATCTGCAGCAGCTTTACCATCTTGAGTTGATATTGACACTCCCGGTGATGTTAGGTTTTCTGGGAGAATGGGTTCTGCACACCGTTTTGATTCGGTGAATACACTTTTAGGCTAACGTGTTTGGTGATGGTATTTTCCCATATTTTTCAACCTGCTGCCAAGCTCTTTTGATTCAGTGAATACACGTTTAGGTTAATGTGTTTGGTGATGGCATATGCCAGCATTTTTTACTAAGACTGCCACAACATTTGGAATGTGTCCCATGTATGACTACTGTCAATGTGCACAACCATAATTGCATTAGTTGCGGATGAAGACTGATAAATCTGCATCACAGTAGCTGAACATCTTAGACATGGGCACTTTGTTCAATGCGGTCCCTTGGTATGTTCCTCTCCCGCCCCTAGAATAATTATAACCTAGGGGGTCATAGCCCTTTTATTAATTTTAAGGGTCAGAATTGGTGACAAAGGGGAACAATCGAAGCCGGGTGTGGTGCAGACCTGATACTGGTTGATTTCTACTAAAATGAATTAATGATCTGTGTTCCAATTCTATGCAAGGTGCTGTTAATAATGCTGTTTTCTGTTCTGGAGTAATCCCTAAGACTTGGAGAAAGGCGATCATGGTCCCCATTTATAGGAAAGAGGGGATGGGTCTTCCAGAGAAATATCGTCCAATCTCATTATTAGATTGTGTCGGGAAGATATTTGGTAAAATCATCCTGTCTAGACTGCAAAATTGGACAGATGAAGCTGGGATTATCACTGAAGCACAAGCTGGATTCTGTGCCGGTTGCAAGCAAGCAAGCCCCGCCTGTAATTCTATATTGGTCGGAATTGTGGGGTTACACCAAATTGTCTGCATCGTAATGTGCTGAGAACATGTTTTAAAAAAAAACTTATTTTTATGCCTACAAGTGTTTAAACTTCTTTGGTGTTAACGTATTTTTACGTTTTCCCCATAGCCGACCAGATTGCCCTGACAGTATTGGGTGAGATTGTGGACTTCTCCAGGGTTATCAACATACCAGGAGGCTCTAATGAATTTCTTTCTTGGAGGGAGCAAGGGGCTGTGGCTGGCTGGCCTATGTAAAAAAAAAGTACTGTACATGTGTGACATGAGAGCTCTTTGGGATAAACCCTTGAATTGCTGGAAGTCTTCAAAAGCAGATCTTAAAATCCCTGAAAATGTTCGAAATGAAGTAAGCCTCTTTGAAGAACGCCACAGAGTGCGTTCCTAGTGCAGAGATAGGGAACTTAATGAGCCTCTTGGATGAAATTCATCCGTTTTTACCAGCGCTCTCTTTCTGTACGCATGAGACTGGGGATTCTGCACACGGCTTGGCATACTCGATCATGGTCTACCACAGGATCTGGACTATGCCCACTCTGCGGCTCTGCCGATGAAACATGAATACATTTTATGTTCATTTGTCCTACTACTTTTAACTTAAGGCGGTGATTCTTGAAACCATTATTTATCAAACAAAGTGTCCGTACTACTAATGCATTCATACAACTGTTACTGTGCTCTATATAAAGTAAAGCTGTTTTTGCATCTGCAAGGTATGTGCATCTGGCCTGGTTCCTGAGGCGAAGATTGGTGGGAATTGTTTTTAATGAAGAGGCTGCGAGCGTGCTCTCCTCAAAAATGTGATATCTGATGATGGTGTCATAATTTCCTATATGGTGGTTATTAACTTGTTTCTTATCATGTATTTTATTTAACCTATTGTGCAACATGTATAATTGTAAATCTGTTTTCATTAGTGTTAAAGGTTTTGATGCCGAATAAAGCTTTGATGATAAAAAGAAGCCCCGTGGGTCTTCTCGACATCCCTAATCAACTGCATGGATGCTTGGTAATGTTATTATTTTTTTTTTTCGATTTGGATTTCTTTACCTAATGTATGTGTTATTTACATTTTTTGTGTTCTAAATGTTCTTATGTACAGTGCTGCCTGATTTTTTGGTTGCAGGCAACGCATTTTTTTACTAAATCTGAGTATTAGTATAAAAACATTTCATACTAAATATTTTTCCAAAGTTGCTATATTACTATCTTTATGCACATGAAGATTTATTAAGTATTTCTTCCAAGCAGAGTTGCTCAAAATAGGAAGTCTGAGGGGTTAGCCACATTGGCAGTAAATAATACCTGCTGGGAACAATTTCTATTTGAGTCTTCAAAAATTGTCCATTTTGGCATAAACCTGTGTTTGATTGACTTTCTGCTACCACGGATGGTGAATACTGTTCGTATTCAAGTGAAATGTTTTTTGTCGAAAGCAGAGGCTCTAAAGATATTGCTAGCCATGCATCATGGGCGTGGTGTAGTTAGCGCAGACAAAAGGCGATATAGCATTAAAAACAGAATGGGATTGTATTCACGTGGTGACTAACGTGGCATACTACCTAAATAACTAAATAACATTATTGTATTGTTCATGTTGGGATTGAAATGCTGTATGAAATGCTATTCATATATGTATGTGATAAAAATAAAGATATCCAGGCCCTGATTCACAGAGAATTTTCCAAAGGGGTTTTGTCATTATAAAACGCTTTTGTGAATTAGCCCCTTAACGTGTTTAATCTAACAAGTAAACGTATAACAAAAAACAACAGCATCAGGGCATCAAGCAAAGCTATACATACACATTGGTCATTGGGAACTGACCTTGTTGGATATACAGAGTCAATAGGGGGATTAGGAAGCCATAGACGTGTCATGAGCTGGCACAGTATACATCACATAATACACAAACATAAGGCCCACCGAAATGTCATGCGAAGTATCACAGGCAAATGCAAATGTATAATTCATGCCACCAATTCAAGAGTATCTGTCATCGGAATGGAAGAACATTGTCCGCAGGAGAGTCTTCCATGCATCCAAATTAGTCTCGGGATCTCTAACACCTCTCTTCAAGGCCCTATACCACTCTGCTGTTTCGGCAGTGGACCATTTCAACATGTAGTCGCACCGTAGTTTATAGACTGGGCCTATTTGTAATTTCCATCAATATATCAATCAGATATTTGTATTGCGCTCTATCACCAAAGACATTATGGTGCAATTTGCTACAAGTGAGAAAGAAACATCCATCACACAAACAGGTAGGTTTTAAGTTCAGGTCTGAACTGCTCAAATGCTAGGTCGATAAGTTTAACTGTGTCTAGCCTTGACGGTGCATGGATATAGATCAAGTAAGCTGTCAGCGGGGGTCCATTCGTATCTAGGTACACTAGCTTTTTCCAAGGTCTGCTTGATATGGAGCCAACAGGTGGATACCTTCGGCCATTGCCAGAACATATGCATAAAAACTGCACGTTCAGTACTATACTATGGACAATGAGGGGATGCCTGCTTATTAAATTGCACACGTTTGTGGCGGGGTCATACATGTTCTGTACAATACATTCAATTGTAACAGCCGCCACCGTGCATTTTTCTAGAGACCTGTTTAATGGTCATCAATGCAGTGCCCCATTGCGTGTCATTCAATTCACAACCTAAATACATTTCCCATGCACATTTGATTCTCAATGCTCTAGCGCTCGCCCCAGCTAATAAGCATTGATATATGTGTGACACGGGTTTCCAGCCATTTTCTAACTCATACAACATGGACAAGATAGCATCGCACTTGGGTTCCACAGGCCACTTTTCCCTTGCAGATTTGGTAAGCCTCGTGTATCTCGGGAATTGCCCTTTAAGTAGTCCATACTCGTCGACTACGTCCAAAAGAATCCCTGTGAAAGAGGTATTATCATATACTTGATTAATGTTGGTGAGAATTTTCACCAATTATACCATAAACGTGCTTTCAATTATGCTAATGCGTGAGAGTTCTATTTGTGTCATACATTGATTAGCAAAATGATGGTGGATAATCCCAAGAGAACATAGAGTGTGAGAGACAAGCTGACACTCCTACATGCCACAAGCATTTATTGGTCACTCCGCATTAGCTGAGAAGCTGCAGACTAGTCACTGCCCTTCAATATTTCAAAAAGGTAAACGATTAAATTAATGTTTGGGGATGTGTAGTGCTTAAATGGTAGAAAGAAACATGTCTAAACATTGTAGAGTATGTCATGATGCCACTGACAACATGTTGCAAGGAGGGTCTCCGAAGAATGTGTTCAGTAGCTGGGACATTCTGTTGCCAAGCTACGTGGGCTTTGGTCTAATTTAAGTACTGCCTGCTCACATAGCCCAACAGCAGTTGAGCAGCCAAGGCACAACTCTTAGGAGAGTGTGTGGGCCGTCAGACTATAGCATACTATTTTGAAAAAAGATGGTCCACACTGTGTTTGCAAATAATTCAGATTTTTTGGACAGTTCAGTAAGCATGATGGGTATCTACAAGAAAGAGTACGTCATGTTCATATTACAATTTAAAACAATAGGCAGGAAGAATCTTTACGTCAAGGTCACAGCAATACAGAAACATGAGATATGTACTGACATATTCTCCTTATCGCGCTTGACTTGAAAACCTGAGCGTGTTTGGATCAAAGCAAACCTTGCATTAGCTTTGCATTCAATTGCTCAAGTTGTACAAACAATCTCTAGATTTGATCTGTGTCTCATATCACATCTCTAACCCTAGCTCATATTGTTCTTTGTATGTGCCTTCTGCTTATCATTTCTTATTTTCATCACCCTTACTGCATCCCGATCATACTCTCCCTCGTCTCATCCCTTCCACCTCTTTTGTCTTTCACAGAGATATTCATTACTTGCCCACTGAAATTTTGAATTACTTTATTTGATCTGATCTTTCATTTGTCTCCTCTTGTCGTTGATGTGGCTGTTTTGAGATTGAATTGCTCTTTTCAATCTTCTCTTGACTGCTTATGTCCATTTTCTCCTTTCGTCTCCAAGGGTAATGATCCTCGACCATGGTTCGCTGCATCAGTGTGACATCATCTCTGAGGCTTTCTTCGAAGGGCCGAGTGATGTTGGAAAAATAATGTATCCTTCTTTTTGTCCTTGTATCAATCTGATACTTCCACACTCCATGGACAGACAATCTTAGAGGGCCTGGAAACCAGGCATATTTCCAAGCAGTGATTCTTTTGCACTTAGTATTTAATTTTGGAGGACCATCCCACAATTTCACACCCTCTATCTATACTGTCACTGATCCCTTGATTCAAAGCATCTGCAACTGCTGCAAAGACAGCAACACCACACCACTCTGACAAATTAGCCACAGAGGGTTTTTAATGGCTTTTCTGTATGATAAACCATATCACTGCTTACTGCCGTACCTACTCAATCCTTAATAAAACATGCCAAATTATTTCACAATTTTCTGTCTTCCTCTTGTCCCCCAATGTCCCTTCTGTAAGTACCTGTGCATGGGGCTCCTTTGCTACTTTCCTGGATTTGTCGTCATGCTACCTAAACCTGCATGCAAAGCCTTCACCTTGTCTGCAACACAATCAGACTGGAAGCATAGGTTCCTTTTCTCTAATCCCTATGCATCAATGTCATGTCCTGGCCTACCACCAAATGAATGTTGCTCATAGTCTAGCAAGGAAAGACAGCCTTTGAACCAAGTCCTAACAATCCTGTCCCCAAATCTCAGACTCTCTTGCTTGCCACAGGGTTCAGTTACGTTCCGCGGAGCGCATGCACAGCATTGACGCCGCTTACAGCAATCAAAGTGCCATATGCATGTGCCTACCAATGTCAGTCTTATACCGTATGTATTTTATCTTTGTCATTTAGTCATTGTAAAACAAATGACAGCTCTCTACATTTTAGCAAACTGAAAGAAGTAATAATCCTTTGCGTGGTAACACTTATCTTAGGATGCGGGAACGGCATGAAAAGAGGCTCTATTGCTCTTAGGGAGTGACCGATATATGAAACAAATAGAGGTGATTGGACAAGGGGAATTAAGGAGTGGACTAGCTCTAGGGTTTGTAGGAGTGGTAGCTTTTTCCTAAAAATATGATAATATAATAAAATAGTTAATACTCACCTCCATGGAATTAATAGAATCACAAATGCGTGCCCTAACTTACTCAGACTAACCAGTATTCTCCTGAAACGGCCCAATACTTCACTTCTGAAGCTTGTGGCTGCATTTTCCTTAGAATTTCAATCAGGTTCCGACTTTCAAAGTCTCTTTATCAGTGTGATGGCAACTCAAAACTGTACCAGCAAAGACATTAAAGCAGTCAAAATGTTTAGACATAATTAAAAAAGATTAGGTAAGGAAAGTAGGTATGCAAAGGAATAAGAAGTTGCTCCTCTCATCTTGCACTCTCTTCCCCCCAAGCTAAGCCTACCCCTACACTGCCAACTACCTTCACGGACATCCGGCCAATGAAGCGCGTGTCAGTTGAGGCTTTCGCAGCCTCCTTCTCTCCCCCACCCCCCTCTGGATGATTCACACCCTGACACAGCCCTTGCCCTTCTCTACTCCTCTATTTCTGATACTCTCAACGCTCTTGCCCCTGTCATGAGGATCCGTTTGAAGCCCAAAGCCAAGTGCAACTCTTGGTTTGCCTTCGACCTAGCCACACTTGAAAGTAAGTGTAGGGTGGCTGAGAGGAAATGAAGAAATTCTTGCTCATCCTCTGACAAACTGGCCTGTTGCCTGCTCCAAAGGCAATACCGACTCTCTGTTCACACTAAGAAGAGAACACCCATTCAAGCCCGTGTCTCTGCGGCATCTAACAACTCAGCCAAACTCTTTAAAATCTGCAAGGAGCTGGCCAACCCTGCTGCAGTCTCTACCCCCCTATTGCCTCTCAGGCTCTCTGCAATGCCCTTGCCTCTCATTTTATCTCAAAAACTGAAGACACCCTATCCACTCTCTCCTCCCTATCTCCTCTGCCCCCTCTACATCTGTACTTTCTGACCCTCCTTCAGACACCCCCCACGCACCTTCTCGTTCTTTCCCCTTTTCACACCTGATGAGGTCTCTAGACAAGTCCGATCTATGGAAGCCTCATCAAAACAGGTTCATCCCTGTTCCTCCAAAACCATCAAGGACCATATTGACACCCTCGCTCTGGCCCTTGCCAACTTCTGCAACCTCTCCTTTGCCTCCGGATCCTTTCCCTCCTCACTGAAGCACTCCCTTGTGCATCCTCTTCTCAAGAAACCCACAGCGGATCCTTCCGATCCCGTTAACTATCGCTCAATTTCCGTCACTCCCTTTCTGGGCAAACTCCTGGAAAAGCTGGCCATCTTCCAGGTTAACTTTCACTCCGATTCTGTTGGCTGTCCCCACGACCACCAGTCTGGCTTCAGAGCAGCCAGAGTCACGGAAACTGCTCTCCTGAACATCCGTGAACATCTGCTCTCCATCCTTGACTCTAACATTCCCTCTGTCCTCATCCTCCTTGATCTCTCTTCTGCCTTCGACACAGTCAAACATACCATCTTGCTCAACCGTCTCCATGATAACCTGGGTATCACTGATCAGGCTCTGGCTTGGCTGACCTCTTTCCTCTCTGACCGACCCTCCCAGGTCCAACTTTGGTCCTTCCTATCATCTATCTTCCTCTCTACCTGTGGTGTCCCTCAGGGGTCTAACCTCTCACCCTGGCTTTTCCACCAATACCTGGTAACTCTCGCCCACTGCCTTGCCATCTTCTGCTCAAATTTCCAGTGTTATGCTCACGACACTCAGCTAATTTCCAGGCTGCCCGCGGCTACCTCTTCTCCCTCTCTTATCTCTGAATGCCTAACTGCCTTTCAAGATTGGTGTGCCGCCAATGATCTTCATCTGAATTCCAGCAAGACGGAGATCCTCCTCATTGGCACACCTTCACCATTCTTTCCCCTCACTCCCTGGCCTGTTTCCCTGGGCCCTCCACCCACCCCCACCTATGTGGCTAAGAACCTCGGGGTCATCTTTGACTCCACCCTTTCCTTCTCTGCCCACATCCCTGAGGTCTCTAAAAAGTCAAACTTCCTACTGCACCGCCTCAGAGGTACTCTACCTTTCCTCTCCTTTCCCCAGAAGCTCATGGTATCCCAAGCTCTGGTTCTCTCTAGGTTGGACTACGGCAACAGCCTCTTTCTAAATCTACCTTCCTCTACTCTCCGCCCTCTGCAACTAATTCAGAACAGGACTGCAAGACTTGTCCTTGGCCTTAAGCCCTGGGATCGTATCTCTCCAGCCTTGAAATCTCTTCATTGGCTCCCAGTGGATTCAAGGATTAAATTCAAAACTCTCTGCATTATCCACAAGGCTTACTGGGGCCTGGGTCCAAAATACCTTCAGCTATCCCTCTGCAAATACCTCCCCTCTCGAGCTCTCTGCTCCTCTACCTCTAATTCCCTCAGGGTCAGTCGTTTTTCTAAGAAACGAGCTGGGGGCCGATCTCTTTCTTCGGCTGGGGCCTCCCTCTGGAACAGCCTCCCTACAACCCTAAAACTTGAGGAGAACCACCTCCGGTTCCGGAAGCACCTTCAGACCATCCTCTTTGCTTCTGCTTTCACCCCCACTCTCCTCTGTTGCTTCTGGTCTCTCTTGGTACTGTGCACCTGGCCACCCTCTGTCCACCGGGCCCAGGTTCCTGCTTATCTTTTCCACCCTGCTGCACTGCCTCCCGGCCACCCTTTGCACTGGGGTCTGTATCTGTACCGACACAGTCCCCCCTCTTCGTCCCTTGTACTTACCAGACCTACCCTGTCTGCTTCCCTCAACTTAGCACTTGCTGGATGCACTACTATTTTCTGTGTTTGCTGTTTTTATCATGTATTTATCAGTATTTATTTCTGCTCTCCCCTTGCTCTGCACTTTCCACTTCTCCCCCTCCCTTGCACTTTTCCCCCGCACCCTCTCCCAAGCACTTGCGCGTTCTCAATGTCACTGGGCCTAGTAAGATCGTTGTTTTGTTTTCTCCCCTGTTCCCCTCCCTTGCCTTGTCGCGCTCTGATACACATGTGTATGAGCGTGATATAGATAAAATATCAATTCAATATCAATTCAATTAGAGGAGCCACTACATAAAGGAGAGAAATGTTTTCAAAAGTGGCCTTGCAAAATCAACCTTGTTATTAAAGAGGTTTTTCAATGTGCAGATTCCACATCGAACCATCAATGTTAAAGTATTAATCCACCTTTGGGCTCAACGACTCAGTAAGAATATGGCTTTTCACCACCTCAGGCCACATGTAATGAGAGCCAGACCATCTTGTAACACAATACAGTGCAGATTGTAAAAATAGATTTTAACAATGGGACTCTGCACACAAAGAACACATTCACATCCACGAAGGCCCAATTTCAAAGTTTGAACTTGCATCTAACATTTCCTTCTCCCTTCTGCTATGCCCCAAAATATTCATCTTTGATGCACACCACAGTTTTTAAGGGTTCCCAACCCAATATATAATCCGACATTTGCATAGCCGATGGCAAGCAGGGAAACTCAATAGTTGTATAACTGTTAGTAGGCATTCTGTGCAATGTTATCTAAAGGCGATTGCTTTACTTAGGAGTCCACAAAGGATTGGAGAGGATGGTGCCATAGAAAATCGCACTTAAACCCTGAGTCAACAACTGCTTGTGAATCCAGTTGTGCAGAGTGCATTTGTGAACGGATCCCTGGTCTTCTCCACCACATGCTTAATATTTTCTGCCCTGGGTAGAAAAAGACATAAAAACCTTGGCAGTTCCATTGCCTTTTACTTCCCAACAAAGACAATAATACACCTGTCTCATAGCCTTGCACGGGAGTAATGGCAGCCACCACGTGCAAACATGGTGGCTGTCATTGACATTAATCTCTATGGATTCTTCCTGCTTTCTGTAACTTTACAAACACAGTCAGTAATTCATAGAGATTCAAGCCCCGCCATCCACATCAAAATCAGAAGTGGACGGAAACGAAAGTAAACACACAGAGCATATTTCCATCTGTATGGTCTTTCTTCTTCAGTGAAAACCGGACAAAAAACATTGGTTGTTGAAATCATGTTGAAAACGTGTATCTGTGTGCTTGTTCCCCATCTGTGTCATTTTACGCCAACACCAGAAAGAGTCTGCTAATGAAAAGCTGCAGATTGTGGATGTCCCACCACAAACACATAGCCAACCAATGCAGCCTTACTTCTTAAAGGGGCCCTTCCCCAGGGACAGATGCATGGACAGCATGTGCTCTAGTTTCTATCCTCCTCCTACCATAAAGCCCTCCCCCTCATTTTGCACTTCCGGCATATATTAGCTTGAGCAACGCCACTACACACATCCGGGGTGGAGGCAGGCTATCATAAAGACTGTGGTGAGTTGCAATTATTAAGGAGTAATGCCGGTTACCATACAGCATTAAACATTACTTCCCATCCTTCCTCCCCACCACAATTGTTACTTTTTGAAGAAGAACCAGGAAATACCACGAGCTTTTCTCAAGAAAACTATAATCACCACATGATGTTAGTAAATTGGATTTATAAACAATAATTCACTGAAGGGAGTAAGCACTCGGGATTCAAACTCTCTAGAAAGGGATCATGGTAACTGAAGGATGTAACACAGCAGACATGCTGTGACATTACTGATATCCATCATCGATGTGTCCTGCGTTTTAGCCCATGACATTGCAAAATCCCTGTTAAACTTACACCATACCACTCCTTTAGAAGGGGTTCCTTCTTGGGCGTAGCGCTCTTTGATTGCAGTTTTGATCTGACTACTTATTGTGGCTTCTGTCTGCTCCTTCTCTTAAGCATGACCCCTAAGAACACAAGAAGGCTTTCTACTGATCAGAAACTTTGCTGTATACTCCATATAGATTGTTAAGAAGCACTGAGGGCATGCACACGTTCTTTTTGAGGAGTGACTGTGTTCCTGTGGAATGAAGACAAGTCAACATCCTGGCCCATGAGGAAGGTAAAGTGTATTTTAGGTGTCACGCAAAGGGTTATTCTGTTTGGAAACAATTTAAGATATAACCCAGTCACTTGCAGGGACTTCAATTCACCCAAACAACTGGCAAATGTAATTGCAATCAAGAAGGAGAGCTTGCAAGGTAAACCACTTTAGATCCTCTTTGATCAAGAACTCACAACATTGTTTTGCAACTGCTGAGGGGTTCGGTGGGGTAATGGCAAATGTAATAATTGGACTATTGTGCCTTTAAAGGGCCACTGCAGCTTGGAGCCTTTGAGTGGGGGGCAGGGTGGGGGTTCGAGGAGACGAGTCATAAAACACTGTCGTTACCGGGGATTCTGAAGATTGTCGAAAGGTTCTTATGGACAACCATTGAGAGTTTTACATAGATTAATTCAAACCGAGCTTGCACCCTTCATCCAAGAAATCAGGGATTCACAACTGGAGTTCTGTTTCCGAATCCAGACCTTTTGAGGCACACCAACACACCAATAACAATGCCCAAAGTTGAAAGTAGGGACTCAAGTGTGCCGACCGTCAAGAACTCTGGACTGAATTTGCCGTTGTTGATGATAAACCCAGGATGTGTAGGCCTTGCTCTTTCGTCTGCCTACCTCTAACCAATGTCTCTTTCAGAGTGTCCTGTGGGCGAATTGGAGACACAATTGGAGGGGTATCCAGAGAAAACAGCAATGGGGATTACCACACCGAGTGCTACAGCTAGGGGAACTACAGAATGTGAGTCTAAAAAGTAGTTACTAGAAGTATCCATGATGCTTCCTGTAGAATCCTCCACTGCCAGGAATGGTGAAAATGCATGCAAAAGACCAGTAGACCAAGGGGTTGATAGTACCTCCTGGATCCAAACCTTGGTCTGTGGAGTTATAGTGCAACATCATGAAAGCAGAGAGGTCTGCTCTATCACAAAGAAGTCCAGCCATGTTACTCCCCATTTCAGAGGTATTATCTCTAAGGCATACACTTGGAGGCAATAACTAGCAGAGGATGGAAAACTGTCACTCTTTTTGTCTGGTGCAATATTTGTTCCCTGCCCAAGAAGTATGCCGCCGTCAGGGTACACAGATGTTTCTCTGCCTTTTCACCTATTTCTTCTGTATTCTTCTCCAAGGGGTGAAATCTAATGCCTCGCTTGCTTGTTGAAATATGCCCTTGGGAACTGGGTGTCAGTGTGAACTAGGACCCTCTCCTGCAGGATCCAAGGTGTCTAGGGCTGCAGGGATAGCTTGACCATATGCAAAAGAGGCTAGTCATCTAAATTGGGCTACAAAAATGGGAAACAGGGCCACTCTGCGAAGATGGTCTTAGACTAAAGTGAAAGCATCTTCCAATTGGGGAGAGCTATTGACCATCAATACCTGACCATCAATAGCTGCCTCCCATTGGAATAGTATCTCCCCTCAGTCCAGGGCCATCTTCCATGAGTGGTCCTGTCTCCCAATGTTGCAAATCAATTTAGGTGACTGCCATCTGTTGTGACTGGGGAAGGAACGCATAGCTCTACTCTCCTCAGAGGGCAGCGGTTGTTGAACTGTACCACTACTGTAATTGTGTGGTTAGTTTCATTGATCCAAAGATATGATGATTATGGTGTCCTGTCGTCAGAGACCTGCGGGTGCTGAGATGGTGCAACAAAGAGTGCATATGCAGTCTGGTCCAAGGAACCGTACCGGTGCAGGCTGCCATATCTGCCTAGGAGTACAGCAATAGACATGTCGCAATTGTTCCCTGGAAAGTAACTCCTTCAGGTGGGCTTGGAGAGCCACTACAGTGGCCACATGTAGGCGCACCTGTTCATAGCCATCAGGACGGGGACATCAAGTGAGATGTTTTAAAATTGGATTTCCATGAGTCTGCAGGGTCTTGCACCCTTGAGAAGACTACACCAGATAGTAATTGCAGTAGGAGTCCTGGACCAGGACGTCATCCTAATAAGCGCTATGATCCCATCTTCATGTAAGAAGCCAACAACTTGCTGAGCATTCTTGGTGCCTCACCTAACATACCAAAGGTGAGCATGGGTATGCCATTCTCGCTATCCTATCTTGCAGAAATGATTTATGCTTCTCTAAAATTGGAATATGCAGTTAAGCGCACTCTAAGTCTACTGAGACCAGACAGTAGTTGGATTGAATCAGAGAGATTGCGCATAGTGTTGATTCCATCTTGAATGGCCTGTAGTGGATGTACCTTCATAGGCTTTTGAGATACATCACTGATCTATACGACCCTGTGTGCTTCTTGTCTAGAAACAAAAAAGATTAATAAAAACCTGTATTCATTAAAGGGAGTTCAGGAATAGCATTTATCACATGCAATGTTTGGATGCCATCCAGATGCCCTTGCCTCTTTACCCCCTCCTGCAGAAGATGAGTGACAAGAGCATAATTCTACAGTGGTAGGTGGCAGAATTCAATAGTGTAAGTGGAAGAAAGGATACCCATCACCCACTTGTCCTGTGCATCTACCCATACCACCTTAAACCTGCTTACCCTTTCCCCCACATCCATGCTTTTGAGGATGGATAGTCATACCTGAGACTGGGGGATGTTCTGTGGGTGCTCTCCTAACGGCAGATGGATGTGTGCATGTGCTCAGGAGAGATGAGCTTTGCACTCTACCCTTTGTTACTGTCCCCTATTGTCTCCACCTATACAAGATGGCATGCTTCCTATCATTGAATAACCTACCGAGAAAAGAGTCTTTGGAGACCAAAGAGAGAAGGCCCTAGGAATGGATGCATGGAGAAAACAGTTTCCCAGAAATACTCAGCCTTCCATGAGCACAGCCACAGCTTTCTCCCAACACCTCACAACTCGAAAGTTCCAAAATTGATGTCTGACGGACCAAGGGCTTGCTTTTCAATTATCTCTAGCATCTCAGATATATCCTCACTCTCCTGATAAACTGCCTGGAAATTCCAGAAGGCCATGATCAACGATCAGGCTGCGTAAGCTGTCCAGGAACTAGTCCTAACTATCAGATTGATATCGGAGTAAGGAGCTTCTGCACATTCTCAATCTTACTTTAAAGCACGTCAGATGGTATCAGCACCACAGGTGAGACATTTGCCTGATTGATGAAGAACTCCAGCTGTGCATCCCCTTTCACATTGCTGGGGTATTTCTCTTCAAAGCCCTTTTAAGGTTTTAACTCGCTGAGGTGCAGTCAGAAGGAGCGTTTCTCAGTATCTCTTATCATTCCATTGGTAATAAATGATGAACATCCTTGTAAAAGGGAAATGGTGTGCTTGCAACCCCTTTAAATTGCTTAAACAGATTATTTTCAATGGCCGGAGATAGGGCTGGAAAATCCGGGTTTGGAATCACGTGGTGCAGGACAGCCTTGTGTTCCTCCCTTATATCCTCATCGCCCTCCCCAAGTGGTGGTCGATCCCCCTCTACAAGCTGGCATTCCTCTGTTTCAGGTGAATCTAGTGGTCTCTGATAGGTGCTTTCTAAAGAGACCCCTGTTTTTGTGGTGCATCTTTCCATCAATGGAGCTAGAATATGAGGAGCAGTGAGAGGAAGCCACCAACAGTTCAGCTGGTCATCTACATATGTCCAAAGGCTGAGCCACAATGCCATTGCGAAGACCCGCAGGCATGGGACTAGATTTGCAGCAGTTCTCAACAGTTCCACTTTACATGGGCTTCTGGTTCATGTAAAGATGTAGTAGTGTCCCCAGTAGCATCTATTCGTCTGGCATTTTAGTGTAACCGGCAAAAGCTGCAAAACGTGCAGCATCACATGCTTTCCTAGTGACAGAGAACCTAAAAGGAAGTAAACAGTGCGCTATTGGGAGGAGGAAAGAAATACAAAAGAGAGCAGACGCAGTGCAGCCTATCAGAGAGGAGGGATCGCAATCAGAATTAAGGCCTATGGTGGGGAAGGTAGATGTGAGGCAATGGTTTTTGCAATTGTGCACTGGTTGCAATTGATCCTTGTTGCACAGACGTGAGATATGCACAGTTCATGCAATAGTGCCCTTTCGTGTTATGATTGCTTCTAACATAATGCGCCTGTGTAGCTTTGTGTTGTGTGCATACTTGAACGCTTACTACATTTTCATTGCTGAGATTTCTGTCGATTTTTTCATGTTCAAATTAAACAGCTTGTTTACATCTGGCACAGCAGTTGTGTTGCCCCCATAACTGGTAATTAATGCGCACAAGGCAGAGCACACTCTCTTTGTTCCTCTTGTTCTGCTTCGCAGGATAGTTATACCAGCGCATACTGCTCATGTTGTCATAATGCTCTTGAAATATTTAATTTAAACATATGTGCAACATTTACTTTGTTTTTATGTTTGATTGGTCCGTCGGCGTCGGCTGTTATGTTGATGGAGCGTGGGGGTGCCATATGTCAAGATATTTCCTTCAGGATGAACAACACAAAGATTACTTAAGCTTTGAGCTCTTTGAAGTTTAGAGCTCTCTGGAGGTTCCACCATGTGTGTGCTAGTCATTTTGCAATTCTTTGGGCAAGGTTTCAATGTGTACATATTGAACTGTGCTGCCAAGTAAATAACCTTGAACTTGTGTCAAAGCAGTGAGAACCTCAATTTGTAGGCACAGGAGAATTCTAAGGCAGTGCTGGACAAAAGTGCATTTTGTACGCAGAGAGACCGTGCCAAGGCACATGCCAAAGCACAGGGAACACAACATGCACTTTATAGGCCGATGACAAAGCCAAATCAGTGAGAACCCCACATGCATTTTGAAGGTGGAGGATACCATCAAATCAGTGAGAACCCCACATGCATTTTGAAGGTGGAGGATACCATCAAATCAGTGAGAACCCCACATGCATTTCGAAGGTGGAGGACACCACCAAAGCAGTGAGAACCTCACATGCATTTTAAAGGTGGAGGATACCATCAAATCAGTGAGAACCCCACATGCATTTCGAAGGTGGAGGACACCACCAAATCAGTGAGAACCCCACATGCATTTTAAAGGTGGAGGATACCATCAAATCAGTGAGAACCCCACATGCATTTCGAAGGTGGAGGATACCACCAAAGCAGTGAGAACCTCACATGCATATTGAAAGTGGAGGATACCGCCAAAGCAGTGAGAGCCACACCTGCATTATTTTTGGAGATCAAGAATGCAATAGCTAAAATACATGCATTTTGTAGACAGAACATGCATAAGCACTGTTAAGCACATGCACATTTTGTAGATTGAGGAAAACACAAAGACAGTGTTAGGGAGATGTGGATTATGTGCACAGAGGAAAACAGTAATACGCTGTTAGGCACACACACATTGTTTAAGTGGATGGGAGTCCACGCCCTATGCACACTTTACATGTGGGTAGAACACCAAATTAGTATTAGGCACATGCACATTTTGTAGGTGGAGGAGAATGCTATGGCAGCATTAGGGACATGTCTATTATTTTGTAGGCAGAAAGGAATACCAAAGCATGAGGATCACACTTACATTTCGTAGGCTCAGAGGAAAGGCAAGGTAGTGTGAGTTCCACATTTGTGTTGTCACAAAGGAGAATGCTAACATAGTGTTGGGACCACATGCAATTTGTATGCAGGGCGAATGACAAGCTAGTGTTGTTAAACAGACATGCATTGTGTAAGTGAAGGAGAACACCAAGTCAGTGTTAGTAACATATTAATTTTTTTACAGGAGAACACCAAACTAGTGTTGAGCACACATGCATTGTGTAGGTGGAGGACACCCAGGAAGTGTTAGTCATGTGTATTGTGACGGGATAGAATGCCAAAGAAGAGGGAACCACAAATGTGTTTTGTAGAAACAGGAAAATACAAAGGCACATGTGCATTTTGTAGATGGAGGAGAATGCTAAGATGGTTTTAGGCACACCTATAATGTTGGAAGAACAGGGAGAACATCAAAAGCACTGAGACACACACATGTATTTTGAAGGAGAATGCAAGGCAGCATCATGAACATGAGCATTTTATAGATGGAAGAGAGCATCGATGTAGTGTTATGCACATATGAATTTTGTAGATGGAGGAGAATGCCAAGTCATTGTTAGGCACATATGCATTTTGTTATCTGGGAGATCATCAAGGCCAGTAGAAACACACATATGTTTTTAAGCCAAAGAGAACACCCAAGCAGTGAGGGCCCCACATTTGGTTTGTAGGTAGAGGAGATTCCAAACCACATGTGCATTTTGTAGGCCAAGGAGAACACAAAGACAGTGTTTACGCATACAGACATTTTGTAGGCAATGTTAGGCATACATGTCATTTGTAGAAGGAGGACAGCACGCATGCAGTGTAAACCATGTGTGCTTGCTTTATGAAGAATGAAAAACAAGACAGCGTTAGACACACCTAGTAGGCCGATGAGAATTCCAAATCTTTGTTTGATATGCATGGATTTTGTAGGTGGAAGACAAGACCAATGCAGCAAGAGCACCAAAATCATTTTGAAATTGTAGGAGAACACCAAAGTGATAGGAACCCCACATACATTTCATAAGTGGGGGGGAATGCCAAAGCCTTGCTGGGCACACCTGAAATGTTCAGGTTGGCAAAATATAAAAGCAGTGTTAGGCATAAGTGCATTTTGTCGACAGAGGAAACGCCAATTATGTGGGAAGAACACGATAACAGCGTAAAATACATGAGTTTTTTGTATTAGGAGTAGAAGGGCAAGGCAGTGTTAGGCAGAAGAGTCAGGCACATATGGATTTTATAGACATGGAAGAAGGACCAAGCAGTGAAAACCCCCCATGCATGTGGGAGGAGAATGTCAAAGGAGTGAGAACCCAATGTGCATGCTGTAGGAAGAAGACAATGCCAAGGCAGTGTTAAGAATATGAGCATTTTGAAGGCAGAGAAGAAGGTCAAGACAGTGTGAGGCACATGTTTATCTTTTAGGAAGAGTGAAAACCAAGGCTGTGTTAGAGCCACCTACGTACTGTAGAAAGAGTAGAATGCCAAAGCAGGTTTTGACCCATGTGCATTTTGGGAGCATGGAAGAACACAAACCCAATTAGAACCACATATGTGTTTCATAGGTGGAGGAGAACGTCAAGGCAGTGTTAGACATATATGCATTTTGTAGGCTGAGGAGAAAACCAAAGCATTGTTATGCACAAATGCCTTTTGCAGGCACATGTGGCTGTGGTTGCTTGTGGTCTTGTGAAGTAGGGATCTGACCAAGCAGTTCGGTCTGCACTGCCCCGCTTGGAGTGGGACCAAGTCTGATTTCAATACAGTCTTTCCTCTTTCTCTAATGGATTGGCAGGATGCATACTGACGGTCTAGAGGCTTGCCCAGAACTGTGCTAGACGTTAAGATTAATGTTACACTTTCCAGCCTTCACCTCTTTTGTTTTACTTTAGAGGATAATGCCAAGGCAGTGTTAGGAAAGGAGGGTGAATATGCAGTGCAAACCACCCGTGTGTTTGTATGCCAGTGTTGATTTACTTATATGTGCATTTTATAGGTAAAGGAACATTCCAATGTAGTGCTAGGTACACATTTGTTTTGTAGGTGGAGGAAAATGCCATTGCAATATTAGGCACATATGCATATTTTAGATTGGAAGAATGCCAAAACAGTTAAAAACCCATATGCAATTTGTAGCCATGAACAATGCAAAAGCAGTGAAAACCTCAAATGCATTTTGAAGGTGAAAGCGAATCACATGCATTTTCTAGGCAGAAAAGAACTCCAAGGCAATGTTAGGCACATTTGCATTTTGTACACAGGGACAAGACCAATGCAGTCTTAGTCACATGTGTTTTGTAGGCAGAGGAGAATGCTAAGGCAATGATAATGACACCTGTATGTTTTAGGCTGAGAATGGCAAAGCATCATTAGGCACAAATTCAATTTCTAGGAAGAGGAAAAGTCAAAGCAGTGAAACATCCCATTGGCTTTTGTAGGCAGAGGGGAATACCAAAGCAGTGAGAACTCTATGTGCATTTTACAGGTGGAGGATAATGCCAAGGCAGAGTTAAGGAAAATGTGAATTTTATAGAAAGAGAGCGATAGCATGGCAGTGTTAGGCACACATATGTTTTGTAGGTGGAGGCAAACACCATTACTTTGTTTGGCATACATACATTTTGTCGGTGTGCAAAATGTTCAGGAAGTAAGAACTCCACATGCAATTTGTAGGTGGAGAATACCAAAGTAGTCAGGACAGTATGTGTGTTTTGTAGGGAGAGGAGAATGTCAAGACAGCATTACAAGTATGTGTGTTTTGTAGGCAGAGGAGAATTTCAGGGCATTGTTAGGGACACATGCATTTTGTAGGTGTAGAGAACACCAAAGCTGTATTAGGCATGTGCATTTTGGAGGTGGAGGAGAAAAGTTTAAGTAGTACTAGGCACATCTGCATTTTCTAGGCAGAGGAGAAGGGCAAATTAGGGAGAGCCCACAAGTGTTTTGTATTTGGAGGCGAATGCTAAAGCAGTGAGAACCCTATGTGCCTTTGTGGATGGAGGGATATGCCAGGGCAGTGTTAGGCACACATGCATTTTGTAGGTGGAGTAGAATGCTCAGCAGCATTTGGCACACATGCATTTTGTTTGAAAACATAGGAACACACAGTGAAATCCCCATGATCATTTTTAGGTGGAGGAGAATTCAAAAGCAGTTTTAGATTCATAGGCATTTTGTGGATAATGATAGCACCAAGGCAGTGTTCAACCATAAACTTATAGTAGGTTGGAAATAGGTAAAAGTAATATGCATGAAAATGTCTGAGGCCCAAACATGGTATTGACTGGGTTAGGGCTATGGGATCATGTGTCTCTTCGGTATTTTTTGCATACTAGAGAATTGGCTGTATGCATTGAAGAATCTGGAGAGTGCACAGGTCTGCTCACTAGTCACACTGATCAATCAGTAACCACATATCGTATCCTCTGCAAAGATTTGGGTATTCATATTAAGTGAATCTGTTGCATTGGGAAGCAATGTAATTGTGCATGCACCACTGTTGCATTTGAAACAGATTTCAGAGGATAGAGTTTGTGAGGGAGAGGAGAAGGAGCAGGTTGATGAGGAGAAGTAGGGGGAGAACGTTGAGTCCCAACCATAGGATGGACACAAATGACAACAGATGACAGCACCTCACCAAAGAAGAGAGCAATCCACAGACAATGAACAATAAGTGATAAATGAAAACTTCCAATCTATGTTTTCCTTGCAAACAGAAATTCACAACCTGAACAAGATTATGTTCTGTCCCCTAAATTGAGTTTGAAACTCATAGACATCTTCTTTGAGTATACCACAGCTAGGGATAAGATGTAGCATTCACTGCAGAGTACATTCAGGAAACCCCAAGAGGAAGGAGAGGTTAAAGCCTGTGTCAGTCCTCAAAACAAATCAGGTAAGTGGAGTTATTTCACATCAGAAAATTGGCAAACACATCTTGAATTCTTCAAAAAAAGCATTTTGCAAGGAACCTGGTTACCAATGTGGGCACCTTTTCCCTGTGGCTCCATATGAGATGCCACCCTCTAACTGTTTGGCAAAATAAAAAAGCAACATATCAGCCTTCTATTCCTTGGCAGCAGGCAATGGACACATTTGAAAAAATAATCCTACACCATTACACCATAAATCCTTGCTCAATCACAGATTTGAACAAGACCTGTTGGGAACACCAAATTTGTCTGCTGATCCAGTGCGACACAAACACTGTATTTCCCACTTAATGCCCCAGTTCAATTTTGCTGAGGCTTTTTGAGCATTTTGGAAAATATCACAAAATACATAAAGAGCTTTGTCAGTTCAATTACAACCTTTATGTACTATTGGCAATAGATGTACTGCCCTACTTTATTGTGGCCTCAGGTGGCTTCTTGGTCAGTGTGAACCGTGATAAGAAATTCCAAGTCAGCTCTATTTCATGGAAACCTCAGCAACAAATACCTACTACTGAGAGAGTAGGAAAGTCCATCTGACAATGAACGTATGCATCAGATGTCAAGACACAGCTTCATGCCCATCCCTGGTAACTGGGCCATCTTTCCCCAGACCTGTTGTCAGCAAAGTTATGGACAGCATTGTCCATTGAAGAGTTTGATGGCAATGTACACAGGCAAGGTTTTCTCTGGAAGGGGGTATAGGAGGTGTGGTACATTGGCTCATGTCCTGTGGTTTACAAGTGGCTTTGTGACAGGTGACACTATTTCTAATGTTTCAGCTGCTCTGTCTATAGATGAAACCATGCAAATTCCCTGTTTTGCCCGTGCCCCCCAACTTCATATGTCAGTACCTACCACTTGATAAGAGGGTAAGTGTGGTCCAGAAGATCTGCACCCAGGTCACCCACTCATACAGTGCCAAAAGTATGTTAGGAATTCTGAAGTCATTCTATAACCTTAGTTACAGCCAGCAGAAAATTTCAATGAAAAGTATAATGCAGTGACTGACTACTGCAAAAGCCAGATCTGTCAACCGGAGGGTGCTTATCTAACAAATAAACAGTTGGACAATGTTTGTTCTTTACTGCAGCCTTTCAAAGACTCCACACACACAGGGTTAACATCCATGCTACATCACTCAGTGTGGTGCTGTCACTGATGTATCTTTTGGAATTGGAGATATCTAACATGATAAATGAACAGGACATGCTTGGCAATGCAGAAGCAGAGCAACTGGCCATGAATCTGCTTTCTACCTTCCACCATGTTCCACACATTGATACCACGTCACCCTTATCATATAGGGTCTCATACAATTCTACAAAATGATGGAGAATCAAATCAGGAGACCCACATACCCGCGATTCCCCATCAATGATTTTATATACCCACCTATCATTCCTCACCATTCATACTCTGTCAGTCAACCACTGTATCCCCCCTTTCGTAGTATCTCCGCTTGGTGAATTTTGTTCTCCTATGTGTCTGCTTCAGTGGCAGGGAGTTTTTTTCCTGCCTCTTCTCTTTTATGGATAGCAAGATCTTGCTGACATCCATCCCCCCCTGGGGCAGTCTGTATCTAAGACTTTTAATATCCTCCTTCAGTTTACTTTCCATCACATACCGCATCCCTGAAGGGAGAGTCATTATATCATCATCTGAAACACGCCTTATGCCTTTCACCTAAAGCAATCATCACAAGTTCCATATCGTGGTCTGACCATGCAATGGTTTCCACCTGAATAGGGAACCAATACAATATGTGATTAGGAGCATATCCATCCTGGAATAGGAATCATGTGGGGGCGAATAGAAGCTATATCCTCTCAGACAAACATGTTTAATCCTCCACATTTCCACCCAAAAAACCGTCCACAATAAGGTTAGCGAGGGCCGCACTATGCCTAGTCCCCAATTCTCCCAGTCCTCCAGTCCAGGGCAGGATCTTGCATCATATGAAAATCCCCCCCAGTATCGTACGGCCTTCCAACCACTGCTCTCCCATCATTGTCCCTGATTCAAGAAAGGGCAGCTGACCCTGATTTGGGGCATAGAGAGTGACCATGGTGATGCAACATGACATTATCACACCCTTAATCAACAAGAGCCTACCCTCTAGCTCCACCCGACTTGTACTTCATGAAGCTGAAAGGATTTGGCAAGGAGGATGCCCAAACCCTCCATTCTTCCTGATCCCCTCCAAGGCCCAGAAGGCCTGTCTGACAGTTTTACCAATATATTGAGATACCTCCCCACTTCTAAAGTGCATCTCCTGTATAAACAACCCAGAAAGCCACTAATTCTCTTAGTATACGTGAGTGCTTATGTGGTGAATTCAATCCCTTATCATTCAACGTAGTGATACGCATCTCAGCCATGAACTAAAATATTGAAACCATACAAACTGTGCCTTGCACATATCTGCATTTGACTACCAACCAGCCAAGAGCTTTCAAACCTAAAGAAAGTCCCACCCCGCACATCCGAGCCCCTTACCATCATTGAGGTACCCATCCTGTATATCCCAAAACCATAAAACATAAAACTGCAAGACAGTGGGACCCGAGAACCCCAACCAATGAGACACCCAGTCATGACTGGGCCACTAGGAGTTGCGCTACACCCCCAATATACACTTCTTACTATAAAACTCCCAAAAGATCCATCATAACACCATAAATAAATAAATACATCCCTCACATGGATCAGTGTCACAGTAGTCCCAGAAGCGAACCTTCTTCATCTGCTCCCAGGCAGTCACCCTACTTTTGTTGGTGAAGGGAGGTTATATTTCTGGAATTTCCTGGCCCCAGTGACTTTTTTCAACCAACCTGCTGCGCAAAGGCCTGTTTGAATGTTTCCCTCATCTGCAACTGCCCTTCAGAGTTGGGCCCCTGCTGCTGGGATTCCCACAACTCCTGCAATAGCTGATCCGCTAGCTCTCCATCTATTGTCCCCTTTCACATTCAAATGATAATACAAAAGGATTTCTCCATCGATATCTAATCCCCTCAGACTGCAACTAAGATGTCATTGACCTACATTTATGTCTTTGATCCCACGTATGTAGATACATTCTGGTATAAATGAATGGAGGCTCCGTCCCACTAAAAGGAGTTCAGTTCTCTCACATTCCGCAGCACGTTCTCCTTATCCTTGAAGTAATGGCATTTTGATTATAAGCGATTGAGGCCCTTCTGCAGCACCAGCATCTCAATGTATTCTGTCAAACACAAAAGTCCTTGGCTGTCATTACAATTCCGGTGGTAGCTGTGCCGATAAAACCAGCAGGCTGCCGCGGGACTCGTGGGGATTTACCGGCTCTGGACTTGCTGGAATTACCGGGGCATTCCATCCCCAGTGATCGAGTAATTCCGGAGCCGGCCTTCTGTAAATCCCCATTCCCGTTGGACTCGATGGGAATGGGAAAGTGGAAACACAGGCACCATGTGGAAATGGTGCCGGTGTTTCCGTGTCCGTCTGCGGCCGTTGGCGTTACGCCCGCCAGGTCAGACCTGGCGGGTGTAACATCACACGGCCGCAGAGCTCGTAGTTAGCCGGTCCGGAAAACGGTGCTGGTACGGTTTTACTGGCACCGTTAAATCCGGACTGGCTAACTTGTAATGAGGCCCCTTGTCTCCTCTACACTCAGCAATAGCTGAAACATGGCGCTCACCCTGTTTTCCAATTCTCCTGACATTTTGCCAGCTGCTTGAAGAAAGCCCCAGATTCTTATATTATTTCTTCACTCTCTGTTCTCAATATTGTCCAACTTATGGGGAACCTCTCTCTCTCGCTCTGAGCTCCAACTCCTTTATCTGAGCTCCCATCTCGATCTCCAGGATTTTCATGAAGAGCTGGTTCCTTTCCAGGGCCTAGACATGATCTTCTCCAGCCTTTCCCTGAGTGCTGCCATGGATGACTGTACCTATGCCTTTAATATCAGAGAGAATGCTAAAATGTCATACTGGAGGTCCTTCATACCCCCACCTTACTTTACTTCTACCATGACAAAAGACTCTGCGCCACTGCAATGTGATTAAATGGGAGTCTACAACACAAACCCCCAACCCTTGGTCGGCAACTTGCAAAAACAAGGGCCTTTTTCGGTAGCTGACACAGCTCTGTAGATGAGCAGCTGAATGCCTCTGCAGGAAGTCCCTCCCCCATCCTGCCTATATGTTGGAAGCCGGAAATTGTGACATATATAACACCATTAATGATGCCTATTCCACAAAGAATCTTTGAGACAAGGTATCCGTTGAGAAGACCATACATGATGTATCCCTGTAGAGATGATAATCTCTTGCAGGAGATTCCTGAAGGAATATGAAAATGAGAGGAAGAGAGGATGGTGACGTCACAAGAAGCAAGCGTGATGCACTGAGAAGAGAGGGTGAAGAATGCATAGACCTTATAGAACCTGATGACGAAGTAAAGAATTGATTAAACTTTCATATGTAGAATAAAGATTGCATGTGTGAAGAGCAGTGCAGAAAATAGAAGACATTGTATAGCTGTACAGATGCAGCAACACAAGTGGACTAGGTAATCTTAAAGTCTAGCTATACTTAGCGAATAAACTGCAGGCGGTGCCACCATTATATAGATTCTGGACATCGGTGTCACATATTTAGTAAGCTCCGACCTGTGAAGATAGAAGGATTGGAGGGCTGTGTGTTGCAGCAAGAAAACAGAACTGAAAGATCGAGGAAAGGCCTGGAATAGCTGTCTGGCCTGGAGTCAAAGGATGGAGCAGCCAAGTACTGGTTATCTATCCTTGAAGAAAAGTGGACGTGAGAAGCTGAATTAGCCCTTGTTAAGGTGCAAGAAAGAACACCATGAGTGCCAAGTTTATTAATTCAGGACAATTAAATGCAACAACACAGGCCAAAATACATTCTCCTGTCACATCAGTCAAGGATGGAAATAGGAGTTGGGCGTGAAGAACTGAGCTGCAATAAGAATGTGCGTATACTCCCTTTTATTCTCAGGAGCAATGATACTTTGCAAGGACAAGTTCAAAGACAGTCTGAATGCAGACGGCATGAGCAATGAGAGATGTTGGGCTAATTGGGTAGGGAGACACGGTCAAGTCCACCCATTGACACCCGGGGTACCAGCTTACATGCTGATAGTGAGCTGAATGTTCCAGAAGGGTACAAGAGTGCCAACCAATTGTAGAAGGCCATACAACAAAGGGCCTTATAGTGTGAGAACCAATAATATGCTGTGTACTAAATAACTGATGGAGATGAAATATTCCTTATATAGAAAGTATACTTAGATGTTTCACTTAAGCCAACCACAATCTCCTGAAGGTTTTCTTAGTTTGCCATGTAGTATGACGTCATGAATGATGAGTTTTTGCTATAAAATCATTTTTTTGAAATGCTTTGAGACTTATGGTGTGTGACGTCCGTTGCAACTCACTGGTTTAGACAATTGAAAATAAATCAGTCAGATGAGACATTTTTCCAACTTCCTGAGTCGGTCTTATTATTTGGTGCAAGAGTTATTCTGCATCCCCATCCTTGTATTACGTGTTACTGATTTAAGGGCCCCTCGTGGGTTCAGCACAATACCAAGGCTGACTGCCCAGCACTCCCCTTCAAAGGATGCTTGCACCATGCCGACTCCAACACAGCCCAACCAGGTTCCAGGTTATATAATCTGGGGGCGCACCACCCTCAAGGTCACATAAGGCATGTTGTACCCCTCCCGTACCAAGAAACCGCTCTTCAAACACGACGACAGAGGATCGGATCCTTGGACATGTCACTCCAGGCTCTTCTCCAGCATCCTCTCCATATGCCACTTGGGCACAGCCTCTGGATGACTGGGAGGAGGACGCCCTGATACACAGCATTGCCCGTCCATCCAGGAATCACTATTTGCATACCTCTGTGAGTTTGTATCCCGTTCCACATTTCTGGGGCTCATCCTACTCCTCGATCCCTCTCACCCCGGTCAATCCCAAGGCTGGCACTGAAGGTCAATGTCTGGATAGCAGGCCTTCATGTGCCGCACACCTCAAGCCTTCTGCCAAAGCTGTTCCAACCCTGCCACATGTGCCATATCAATCTATCGTCCTCGTTTCAGCACTCCTGTAAATATGATCCAAAAACAAACACCCTCGGTGGCAACCAGGGCAACTGGGAGTCTGCCAATTACAGTGTTCACGGGTGAGACAGAGTACAAATAACAGCATTGTTGTGGGGAGCCCATCTTTCATGCAGCCATTTTCTCCGTGCCCCCAAGTGGTCTCTCCTGGAGGCAACTTTTAAAGAGTATGTGTGGAGGATGGGGTAAATCAGGGGAGGTTTCATTTGCAAGAGGGCACGCTATCCATGTGCAGGGAAGCACTATAGACATTTAAGAGTCTGGATGGAACAAAAGGAGAGAGAAAAAGGTCAGGTTTCAACAAAACAATGTGGGACTTGGTTACAGCACAGATGATTATCGGAAAATCCGCAGTCACTCCCCATCAAATTCTGACACTAGATGAGGGGGCACCATGATAAAGCTTTCAAACAGTGGGAACATTTAAGAGGCTGTGGGTGTGACCCCATCCACTGTCTGGCTTACTGTATTCACAGGGATATGCATGAGAAATCAACAGGGCCGCTGAAGACCAAATGGTTCATCCCTATCTTCTCTAACACTTGCTACCTATGAACATGTAAATATGGCACCTGGTGCTATTGTCTTACATCACAGAAGATGCCTCAATCGCGCACATGTGAGACATCTTACTTTCATGAAAAAAGCATCTTATTGCTGAAGACCATGGTGGGAGTAAATACCAGGTCCATCACTTGGAAGACCACTTGACAGATTTTTTAGACAATGAAAATGTTTGAGCAAGCCAACTATATTCATGCATAGAGATGCTAAAGCACGGATGAGGGCTTTGATTCTGAAAGCAGTGCTTGAGTAAATTGTAAAAGTAAAAGCAAAAGTTTAGTTTTTCCTTCATCCTCAGCCTATCTGACACTTTCCACCAGCGGACCCACTCGCTAACTCTGGAGGTTCTGCCTTAATTTACTTAACTGTCCAAACCTGGTGAGCCACTCTCTAAATCCCAAAACTGCCCTTCCAAACTGGAATCTCTGCCTCAATTTAATTTGCTCTACCAACCAGCAGTGCCATTCTGTAGCTCCCATTATCACATTTGCAAACTGCACGTTCTGACTCAATGGGGCTCATTACGAGTTTGGAGGCAGCCATGGCGCTATTAGCCTCCAAACTCGTGTCCGGGTTCTCGGAATGGGGACTTACTGGGTCATTCCACCCTTGTAGGACCCGGTAAGTCCCCATTCTGAAAACCATTCCCCATTCCCATTCGAGACCCCATAGGGCTCAATGGGAATGCGGAAGGAGCTAATAACGGACCTGCAAATAGCGGGCCCGTTATTAGCTCCCTGGTCCCTTAGCGGCTTCCGCTAAGGGCGGCTGGTTAAACCAGCCGGCCTTAGTGGGACCCGCTAAGGGACCTCGGAATGCAGCAGTAGGGGATTAACGTCACCGGCATCCTTACCAGTGCTGTTAACCCCCTACCACCGTACTCATAAAGACCCCCAATGTCTTTGTCTCTACCTAACAGCAGAGCCACTCCAGATTGTTTCTGTACTCTTCCCAGTTGCCATTGTTTCTTCTTTTCCACCCGCTTGCTCAGTCACCTTCATGATGGGTAGGGGTGCTAGGGAATGTGCTTCTCCATGGCATTCGCTACTTCTACAGAATCCAGCTCCCATTAATGTCAGATGTGAGGTTATTAAGGCAGTATCTGCATGACTCGTCACACTTTCATTTATTTATTTATTTATTTATTTATTTATTTATTTAAATGTATATAGCGCGCAAGCAGCCCAGGGGCATTGAGGCGCTGTTACTTGCAATAACTTAGTTACATGGTACATATGATAGCGATTGTTGACACATTATGAATAGTACAAGAAATCATACTGTTGTTACAAATATTGCATTTGGTCGTATATTACAAACATAAAATGATGAGTATTCGTGCTGATGTGTCGGTCCTTATGTGAAGAGGGTAGTTTTCAGTGTTTTGCGGAAGGTGGTGAGGGAGTCCTCGCCACGGATGGTGGGAGGTAGGGCATTCCAGTGGGTGGGCGCGAGGTAGGGGAAGCTGGATCCACCCGCTTTTACTCTTTTTACTAGTGGCACAGAGAGCATGTTGGTGTACGGGGATCTGGTTGGCCTGGTGGTGGAGACAGGGTGGATTCTTTGAGAAAGGTAAGCAGGAGCAGTGAAGTGAATGCACTTGTGGGTTAGTGTCAGGGCTTTGAATACGATCCTTTCTCTCCTCTCTGGCCAAAATTGTGGGAAACAAAAAGAAATCTACCATCACCAACAAGATGCGACCCTGCTAGTGGATAGCGCATGTGCGTCAGGATGTGATGGGACAGAAATGGGCAGTCAAGAAATATGTGCTAGCTAGATTGACGGTGGATGAGGGCCACTTGCTACAGTGGGACCATTGATGAACATCAGTGTTATCCTACACTTGTGAGATCATTAAAAATAATAGCCCACTTACTGGTATTTGGAGCTTCGTGAAGCAGTAGAAGCAAATAGAAACAGCACTTGACCCTTGAATATGGAGTCTGAGTTTAAACAATCTCCACATCAAAGGTTTGGTGCTGTGCCCAGAGGGAAAAAGGCAAGCCAGAAAAACCTCCTGGAGGCTGAGACAGCAATATTGTAGACAAGTTGTGGTCTTCAGCACGCTGAAGAAAGGAGGCTTGAAGGATGTCGTTCTGATGCTGAGTGGTCTCTGGAAGGAAGACCAAGGAAGAAGCTAGAGTAAGGTGAGGATAGAACAAGATAGCAGGAGCCAGTTGCGAGAGCAAACTGAAGATTGGACACACGGACGTCAAGGAGGAGAGGAAGGAACTAGAAGACATGAACAAGGAAGACAGCATCAGTACTCACGGGATTTGAGACACACTGTGCCCGTGGTCCAAGCTAGATTTGAACTGCCATGAGCAGTGACGTGTGCCATCTTGGTAGAGGACTAGACTGCTACCAAGATGATGTGATGGAACAGCAGGTCGCGGTAGGCATCAACGTCTCCATAGCGACCAATGTCACTGTGATCTTACAACAATCCTTTGTTCTTGCACAAGAGAGAGTGCTAAAGTAGTGTGGTCTGGCGCACGTGGTGTACACTCTTTGTACACATCCTCATGCCACATATTAGATCACTTGCAAATTGAAGTGATGGCCTAGAATTGAGTTTCTTAGTTACGCCACTTAACTGCTTTTTGGAAGAGATTGCATAAAACTTTGCATCCCATTGGATCTGGCTGAAGGTCTCCCCAACATTGCCCTCATTAATGAACCATCTTCTTCCATATATTCCCATGCACTGACTGCAACTCCTCCCCAGTCTCTCCTGCACCAGCAGGTTTGGGCCGATGTCTTGACAAAACAAAGGTTTACACCGTCTATCCCACCTTAAGTGCTGCCTCCCACTTGTCTTGGTCCATATCTCCTACTTGTGGCATCATCTGGCTATGCGCAAACTATCTTTCTTTCCTGGCTAACTAAATAGACCAGTAAAATGGAGGTTGAAGAGAGGTCCATCTCCTCCTCTCTCCCAGCACATGAACCAGATATAATATTGCAAAAGCACAAAAGATGATACAAAAAACAAATATGGATTCATGTAAGACTCAAAAAAATGGTAAATGTTTCTTGGAACCACATACACAGTAGAGAAGTTGTCACAGGGAGCTCAGGGAGACTTCTTGGAGTCTCATAAGCTGTCCACAAACACAGGTAAGTTTAAAAAGAAAAGCTGTTCAGAAACTCTTCTTTCTGTTTTTATTTTTGCAGCATAAAGGGAAATAGAGGAGGGGAAAATACAAGAGCAATGTTTTTGTTTTGTGTCATGTTTTGGGTGACAAAGGGAACACAGAGCAAGGGAAGCACATCACCCACAATGAAGAAAAAGTTAACTGTGTCTTTAAATGGCCCTCAAACCTTCTTTAGATGGTTTGAGCAAACCTGCCCACCTTGTCAGGGCCATTTCACTGCATTTGGTAATACTGCTCTTTCATTTTATTTTGGATAGCATGTTTTAAGATGGGGCAGGTTGTAGTGACGTGATTCTTGTCACCTCTATATCAAGAGCCTTTTCTCAACCCTCATGGGAGAGTCCTAGATCCCCCCTTGGCTGTGGTAGGGGCAGAGATAGAGAAAATATTGTGTATTATAATTATTATACATCATTTATTGGTTTAAAGATATACACATTACTATGACAATTTCGTTTGAAGTGACGGATGTCAAAGACGGTTTTATTTGTAAAGGTATATAAATAACATGTTAAAAACAACTGTATGCCATTGGCCACGGATTTCAATGGGCAAAAGAGGGTGGCCATTGTTCTAATCTTCATCAAGATGAGTCTGATAAATGTCAGGAAGGAGACATTGTGCATTGTATTGTTGAATGTGTTCACAACTGAAAATCCAAACTAAACTGTATGGTTAACTACAGCTATATAGCATGAGTGTGGCTTTGCCACAGTCAAAAATTAGAGTGAACAATATCTCCCATGATAATATCAATTTGCCTAGTTAAATGAGAAATTATTATGAAAGCAGTGGCATTATTTTGATGTAAGCGAACATTAAGTTTAATTGTCGGAGCAGAATTGTAAAAGTGAGTTCATGGTCCTAAAATATTAACAAACCTGTCTCACTTCACATCAAGTTATAAACTCACAGTTTGATGCAGCACCTATCAAAATAAGTTCCTTTGAAAACATTCAAAGGTGTTAGGGAGAATTCTCCAGAATGTCTAATTTCCCTTACCTACTGAGTCCCTCAGCAGCTTTGCTGGATTTCTAGGATTTATTTTTCTCACCTGGCAAGAGTGTGAGCCTTTTTTCCCACTCTTACATGTGTTTTGCTGTGTGTGTGTGTCTAACCTTTTCTTGTGTTCATAGGTTGTGGAGCCCAACCTACTCCACAGGCATCATCTTATTACTGTGTGTTACACAGCACCTTCAGTGCAGTGACACAGGGTTGTCTTTTAGACTTCCCAACTGACTACTGTCTCCCAGAACATGTAAAGTTGCCATTTTACTTTATTAGTCTCTTTAAAATCCACAGACCCAGTACAAACGTTCTTACATAGAGTCCTGGAAAGGGTTAATAATTATCAGTTGTTGTCTGTTTCTCTTGGAGCATTGTTTCGCTCCAGGTCCAAATCTTCATACTTTTGGTTGTCTTCATGACCATCAGTCTGGCTTCAGAGCTGCCAGAAGCACGGAAACTGCTCTCCTGAACATCTGTGAAGACCTGCTCTCCAACCTTGACTCCAACACACTGTGTGTCCTCATGTTGCTTGATCTCTCTTCTGCCTTTGATACCGTTAACCATGCCATCCTGCACAACCGTCTCCGTGACAAACTGGGTATCACTGGTCAGGCTTTGGCGTGGCTGACATCTTTCCTCTCCGACCGACCCTCCCAGGTCCTTCCTCTCTGATATCTTTCTCTCTACCTGTGGTGTCCCCCAGGGATCTAACCTCTCTCCCTGGCTTTTCAACCAATACCTAGCACTCCTTGCCCACTGCATCGCCTCTCTCTGCCCCAATTTTCAGTGCTATGCGGATGATACCCAGCTCATTTTCAGGCTACCCTCGGCCTCCTCCACACCTTCCCTCATCTCCGACTGTCTTTCTGCTATCCAGGAGTGGTGTGCCGCCAATGACCTCTGCCTTAATGCCAGTAAGACCGAGGTTTTACTTATTGGCACACCCACTCCCTCCTTTCCTGCAGCTCTCTGGCCAGCCTCTCTTGGCCCTCTTCCTGCTCCCACCTGCAAGGCCAAAAACCACGGGGTCATCTTCGACTCCACACTCTCCTTCTCTCCTCACATCTCTGATGTCTCTAAGAAGTCACACTACCAGCTACACCTCCTCAGAGGTATTCTTCCTTTCCTCTCCTTCCCCCAGAAGCTCACTGTCTCCAGAGCCCTGGTTCTCTCTAAACTGGACTATTATAACAGCCTCTATCTAAATCTGCCTGCCTCTACTCTCCGCCCTCTTCAACTTATCCAGAACAGGACTGCGAGACTTTTCCTTGGCCTCAAGCCCAGGGATCGTATCTCTCCAGGACTGAAATCTCTGCGCTGGCTCCCAGTGGCTGCGAGGATTAAGTTCAAAACCCTCTGCATTGTCCACAAGGCCTCTGGGGCTTGGAGCTGCAATACCTTCAACTCTCTCTTGCCAAATATCTTCCTTCTCAAGCTCTTCACTCATCCTCCTGCAACTCCCTCAGGGTCAGTTGCTTCTCCAAGCAATGAGTTGGTGGGAGATCTCTCTCTTCGGCAGGGACCTCTCTCTGGAACAGCCTTCCCGCCTCCCTGAAACTTGAGGAGAACCATCTCCGGTTCCGGAAGCACCTCAAAACCCTCCTCTTTACTTCTGCCTTCTCTCCCCCTCTCCCCTGTTGACTTCTTGGCTGAAACTGCACTGGCTACCTGGCCACCCTCCTTGGCAACCCCTGCACCTGGAGACTGTTGTTCTGTATCCCTACCGTCCCCTTACCAGCACTTATGCTTGTTCTTACCTGCACTTGCCACCATCTGGCCGTTTATTTATCTTATTATTCTACTATCCCATGTACTGCACTTTCCCACCTCCCTTCCCCCTCGCACTTTTCCCTTTCCCCCTGACCATGCACCTGCGTGATCCGAATGACACCTGGCCTAGTAAGATCGCTGTCTGTCTTCCCACTGTTCCCCCCCCCTTTGCCTCGTCGTGCCTCGAAACACTTGTGTATAGGCGCGTTATAAATGTCATATCATTTCATATCATACTCCAATCACAGGGAAGATCTACAAGGAATCTTCTCCCCTTGAGTTGGTGGGACCAACCAGTTCACCCAAACTCCAAGCCAGGCCTCCCTCCTCTGGTCGAATTTGCTGTGCAGAGCTACAGTGAACTGGATAGCCAGGAAGGTCGGACCCTGCTTGGGTTTTAAGGAGCACACCTTTTTCTTTGTTGCTTTGCTCTGCTGCTGGTTTCTTCCCTGGGCAGTGCAGGACCATCCAGTCTTCCTACTTCGTGTCAGTCCGACAGCCACTTCAGGAACCGCGAGCCTGCAGGATCTTCCAGAAACGTCTGCCTCAGCTACAGCTGCTTCTCAATTTTAAGGTACTGTTCAAAGTCGGTTGTTCGTTTCGTCCAGCTGCGGTGAAGGTGTGTGAAACCTTTCGCCAATCCGAGGGCTTGTCCTTCTCTACTCTTTAAACAAACTTTTCTGCCAACCAACCTCATCCAGAACTCTTGGCAAAGACTTAACCGCAAACTACCTCGAACTGTGTGATCTTGAGCAAAAGACTTTTGTCGTATTGACTTTGGCCCTGAGCCTTTTTGATTTGATTCCATCACTGTAGTTCATCTTTCTAGATTGCCTTGCTTACTTACCTGTTGGTGCTGCTCAATTTTCATCTAACTTTGTCTTTCCCTCCCTTTTCAATTATTGGAGTGCCATTTTGCTCACACTTTGTTTTTTAGCTTAACTTGTCCATAATCTATTGGGAATGGTGTGGGGTATTAAGAGTGTGATTTCTAAACTGCTTTACTTTAGTGAAATGTTTTACAACTGATGTGTACATAGATGTATGTTCTTTTACTCAGAAACCTTGAGTCAGTGTTTGTTTGAATCATAGTAATTGATGTCCTTTGTATAACTATTGATACTGCTCACTTGCTTTTGAGATAAGTCTGGCTGCTCTGCCATAGCTACCACTTTACTGTGTAGTACAGGCTTGTACCAAAGGTGAATTTGTACTGTCACTTGTAGTCTTAATTGTGTGTGGTGTTCCCAAAGGGTACTGCATATAATTCTGCCTAACAAAAGCTGACCATTGTTTTTATAATAATTAGTTGTTGGTTCAGTAACAATTCCTAGAAAGCATGAAGATAAATACCAAATAGGTTATATCTGTAAATGTAGTAAAATTCACCACTGAAATGAATATTTTCAACCAACAGTTTCCTCATAGGTGGGGGAGCAGTGTAAGGACTCTCAATAATTAAAGACATACTGCCAGATTCAAAGCACAACTACTGCCATGATGCTGCAATTTGAAAAACTCAGCTCTGGACTTTATTTATTTAATTTAATTCATTTTTAAAGCGCAGACCTAGCTCATGAGCAGCAGAGCACTGTACAGGGTGTGGGTAGCCAGCGTTTGGGCTGGTGTTTTCTGGTGTTTTCTAACACTAGCACATTACTGTGAGTTACGGTCCGTGCATCCGTAGGGATTAGTCCTTGGTCATGTGCTGTTGAAAAAGCCACGTTTTGAGAGATTTGCAAAATTGGAGAATTGTGGGGGCATTACAAGCCGATACCGGGATTGAGTTCAGAGGGTGGGTGCATAACAAGAGGATTGTTTGTGGGTCCTCCCTTTCCGGACAAGTTGATATTTGAACTGGTTTGTCGATTTGCAGTGCGAGGATGGTGTGCGAACTGATATGTGGAGCATACCTGCCAGGTACACTGGTGTGCTACTTGTGACTATCTTCTAGATGATACATGGAGTCTCAAACAGTATCCTGGCTTGGAGAGAAAGTCAATTTAGTCCAAGTAGGAAGAGGGTGATTCGGTCAAATTTCTGCATACTCATAATAAGAAATGTTGCAGCATGGTGGACTATTTTAGAAAGCCAAGTGAGCAGCTGGTAGCTCTAACAGAAGAGCCTTTACCCCATCAATGTCCAAGACCACACACATGTTCACTACTGTCCGGAAAGGTGTGTGGAGCGATGAAGGGTTTGATTTTGCAAAAGATGGACATTTGGAGCCAGGTCATTTGGGACTTCTTGGCTATGTGTTTCTGGAAGGATAGGCTGCTGTCAATGTAGAAGCCTAAGGATTAGCTGAATCCGAGAGTTGCAGATGAAATCCTTCTAGGTGAATTTTATTGAACCATTGTTGAACAAGGTGTTGTTTAGCTGGAGGAGTTATAAGGATAAATTCACTCTTGGATGGGTTAAGTTTGATGTAGGCAGTCAACATCCAGGACTAAATGATGCTTAGGTAATCATAGAGATGACTTTTGTTCTGTGGAATTGTAACTCTCAGGTACAACTGAGTATCATATGCATCTTGGTGGATGGCTATATTGGGATCTTTGAGGAGTGTGCCTAAAAAAAGGATGTAAAGGATAAAAGAAAACAATTAGGGGATGGAGCTTTGGGGGACTTTGCAGGAGACTGGGAATCAGTTAGAATGCAAATGGTTCATCTGGATGGCCTGGTATCTGCTCGAGAGATATGAGGTCAACCAATTCAGGACAGTACCAGACACTCCCATCCTGCCAGCGAGGAGGGAGAGGAGGATGTGGTGGTTGACGGTGTGTGTGTGTGTGTGTTGAATGCAGCCAAGAGGTCAAGGATGACAAGGAGGCATGATTTGGAGGGCATCATCCACCACCTGGATGGTGGCTGTCCCTATTCTCCACTTGGGGTGGAATGCCATTTGATAGTCGTTTTGGAGGTGTCGTGTACTCTGGTATTTGTGTAGCAACTACTTTTTCCAAAACTTTGCTAATAAACAGGAGATTCGTAAGTGGCCTGTAGTTGACCAGTTTGTCTGGTTGTATGGTCTGAGACCATTCAAGAGGGTGTTCAGGAATGAGCCTTTTGTGAGGTAGACATTAATCAGATGCTGAGGAGTGCATTGGGAGCTGGGTCCATCAGCTGTTTAATGATTGAGACTCAGATGATAGCGTCGGAGTAGGAAGTTGGTTTGAGGGAAGTGATTGATTATAAGAGGTTTGAGGGAGTGAGGCATAAGGGAGGACTAATGCTGTGGAAGGTTGATTAGTTGATTTGTCAGATTTCACTTTTTTGAGGCATTTGTGTCCCCAAAGAACTCTGGCTACTGGCTTTTGAGCAGAACTATTCCTTTTTGACTGAGCTGCATGGTGAATACTTTTACATTTCCACCCAAGGCAAAACAACTCACCACCTCCGAACATCTATTATTTGTAATTGACTGATGCTGGCACCATGCTGGATCCCAATTGACTTTGACTTTTTTTGAAGCATTTTTTCCTATTTTCCTGCTTTTTGATAAAAAGACCATGGCGATTTGATAAGTGGTTTTCAAAATGTGGATTGTGCAGACCACTCCAGGCCTCCAGTCTTCTCCAGCCATCATCTCCATACCTTCTATAGATATTGATAATGATAGGTTTTATACATTGTTTATATTACATGGAGAAAGGTATTGCGGTATTAATAGGGCAGGTGCTTCTATGAAGGTTGCCTAGCAAGATTTGTGAGGTTGCCTAGCAAGACCTGGTGAGGCAGGTAGCTGTTTCTAAGGTGGCTATGACATCGTAGAAGGTTGATTACTCTGCATCTTGAGTATACATAGAGGCAAGGAATATGATTTATGCTTATTCATTCAATACTTTTCACGTTTTAAGTGTGTTGTGTGTATTGATCATAATCATAGCAATGTTTCTTTATTACTTATTTCTCATAATTAAAAGGTTTAGGTTATACAGGAGAGTGTAAGAACATGAGCTTTAAGAGAGGGGCATCTATTTGAAGTATGGTTTATTGATATGTTACAAATGGTCCATGTCTCTAATACCGACATAAATAAATAAACAAATATACAAAGGGTTAATCGAAGGTTTGCGCAGTGGACCATCAATACAAATATATGTGACATTAGTGAGCCACCCCTGTGCAGACAAATGAGAAGCAGACACCCACTGCAGGGGGTTGATTTCCTGGTCTCTTTACTGATGCACTGTGACAGGTATATGCTTATCTAATTAAAATAGACAATTTGGGTGCAATCCCCAAACACCATCGCCTATGTCTTATTTTGTTTTGCAAATTATGTTTGGACAATGGGATTCATGATGTGTTCAATATAGCAATAACACAAGAGAAGCCCTGAGCAAAAACTCTGATGTCATATTGAGTTAACTTAATAAAGACATCGATACCCTATGGTGCATATCGTGTTCTCTATCAGAAAGAATAAGTCCTATGATGAGCACCTGTCTGCTCCATAGACCTGTGCACAATAATGGAGTGACTGTCACTCAACCATCTTTCACTGACAAGAGGGACCCAAGCCACCATTTAAAAGCTGGAAGCAGGGTTGTGCTTGCACATATCTGGCCAATGCTACATGGATCCCTTGGCTGGAGCTGCATAATGGCAGAGATTATTGTTTCATTTTTGTTTTTTAAATGACTCAAAGTCCATGATAAACTCCTTACTTCACCGAGGGGGTCTACGAACTGCTTGCCACCTAAGAGGGACACTTCCAAACAGTTCCAAGTTCTTTGATGGGACATGCTCCAGGCAAAGTGAGATAGAATGACCTCAATGGGGAACACCAATCTATAAAGTGGTCACATTATTTGATATTTGATAATACCGTCAAGTTAAGTATTATTTCAGAATGCAAATATACATTTATCTAAAAGCAAAAAGGAAAACACATAAATACAAGTACACTTTAATAAAAACATAATGTAAAACATTCAAAACACAGAATAAAACCACAGTATGCAACATACAAAAATGCAAAAAAAGTTTATCTTAGCCATTTTCGCATGGTGATAGCCTGAGGATTACAACACGACCAACATATCAAAACTAAAAATTGCTCAGCAGTGTAAAACTGGCCATATAAATCTAACTATTATTCAATGAAGTGGAGTGCAAAATATAATACAAATGCAATGGCGTTTCAACAGTGACGTTATCGCATGCGCACAGGGTCACATATAGCCATTATCCAGTCAATGTTTTTAAAAATAATTTATTAAAGCAATCATTTTGACAAGTTGTTCCCACAGAGTAAGTATCTCACAGAACTAGTTCTGACTGGAATATTACCATTTTAAATGAGCTTATGCATTAGGCAGGGATGGACTGTGAACTGTAAAATAAACAGTGCACTAATTTTAAGGTGCCACTGATTTCAACAGAGACAGTGTGCACCAGTTACAAATGATGCTAACATTGTAACACATGTCATGTATTGTGTGTGCTGTGGGCTTTAACAACAATACTAATGCTTGGCAAGCTAACATTGCAGAGCATGCTGTGAGTAATGGAATGAATGTAGCATTAGGAACTGAAAGAAGCTAATATGGGAATCATTGTGGGGGCTAGATTTGCAGGCCATAGGCTCTATGTGCACTAGGATCATGGCAGGTGCATGAACAAAAATGCTAGCTGTGGGCTGCCAGTGTTCAGAAAATAAAACACAACTACATTTGCAAGTGAATTTCAGAACCCGTGCTGGGTGTAGCTGGTGAAAGGGCCTTGAGTATAAGCATTAATTGTTCTGAAAAGGAAAAGGGGAAGGAAGAATAAGTTATAATATCGGGTGATATGCTGAATGCCATCCAAACACCAGAGGGCTGAACGGGAATATTCTAGAAGGCACTGGAAGTTTCTTGAAGGTTTTAGTGATACAAGGATGGGTTGGAAATGAAAGGAAGTGGCATCGGGAAATAGGTGGGTACGAATGTGCAGCTTCCATATGATCAATAGGTCCTGGGCTGGGTTCTGAGGAAGGCTGTATAAGGAACTGCAAGTTGGGAGTCTGTTTTTTTTGCTGTTTGCTGGTTCCATGAGGGTGATTTGCCTAGTCCGTGCCTGGGTTTTGCTGTCTGGTGTGTAGCTGAAACTAGGTTGAGATTTAACAATCCTTAGACTTTTAGCAAATCCTGGGTCTGATTTCCGAATTTGAAATAGACTTGGGGCTTATCAGGAAGCGTTTGTGAGCTTCTGTGACATTGAGTGAGAAAGCTAGGCTGCTGTGCTCTCCGAGAACAAGGGCATCAGGTCAAATCTCGCTGGGGAATTCAAAGACTACTGTGAGCGGAGGTTATCTGAGTAGCTGACGACGCAACAGGCTTTCGAACCTGAAGAATTTTGGGCTGGAAGGTGGGAGCAGCTGACAAGGGGTGCCCAAAATGCAGGCAGGCCTGGAGGGCTGGTTGTGTGTCAGTCGCAAGTGAGTATTAGCAAGGTCCAAGGAAAATGGAATTTCTTGCAAGGGGTGATTTGGCCAGGTCAGACTGACCTAAAAAAGTAAGTTCCTTGTTTTTCAAGGTACCTGATTAACACAGAAATGTCATGGATCTGAATTTATTATGGGAATAGTTATGTTATGCAAGAGATTCCATTATTGCTAGCATCAGACGAACCTGATAAATGACTAAAAGATCAAGAAGTATACAGTAGGTGGGCCTTATTCCTAAATGGCAACTGCTTCTATAGCCACTGAGCTGCATGCCAATGTGTGTCCCAGTGCCAATCTCATCCTCAATCTATTTATAGGATACATGGGAGAAGTGGTAAGGGATGGCAATCTATGGTGCATGCATGATCAGAATCACACTAAATAGTTCTTAGAAGCTAAAGAAAACTGTCATGGGCAATTGCATTTTCTGATTTATTTTCTCTGGTTGAATCTATTGATTTGTTTTGATCTTATCTGAGGACGGGGGTAAAGGGCACTTGAGGTCAGATCTCTTACATGGCCAAGGTATTAGATGGGGATTTGAGGTTGTGCTGATTGACAAACAGTATTTGTTTTTTTCCCCAATGCAAAGTGTTTTTTCCTGTTTATTGCATATGTTCAATGAACAAGTAACATCAATGTTTCTCTGCTGCATGGTTTTTCCTTTCAATTGAATGAGTATAAAGGTGCCTGAGCTTATAATTATGAAAGCCTATGTGGTGGTCTGTTATTGTGTGGCTTATTCAGTTTCCAATAAATAGTGTTGTGTGTGCCCACTGCGGTACAAAACTTACTAGAACATAGTCAAGGATACCGGTATAAACATGTAGATGATGAACACATTATTACAGAACCAAAATTAGACCTGGACATGTTTTTAGCAGGGGCCCCATATCACATAGTACAAGCAAGTTTAGTGAGCAAGCCAAACTCCTCAAAGTAGGTTTGGGGCATGGAGGGGGCGGAAATTCTTCACCCAAAAGCCTTTGTAAAAATTAGCACTAATAGTGATTTTTAAAGAAAATATCTTTAGACTAACCCTGACATGAGAATTGGGGATGTTCATGGATTTGGACCTCCTGGGCTAGGAAAGGTATTCAATTTATTGAGGACATATACTCAGATGGGTGAACCTTGTCACTTTTCCTGAAGAAGTTGAAGTTTGCCATGCAACAGAGTATTTGTGTAAATACCAACTAAAATCTAGCATCGTGAGAATGTTGTGTAATGCAGGGGAACCGCTACTGGCCTAGATGTGTCAAAGAACCACAAGGGTGAACCAACAACTTGAGAAAAAGGTTTCTGATGAATCCCAGACAAGCTTCTCAACAAAACCAGCAAAAGAAGTGTTACGGCAGGGACCATGAGGGGGGATAATACTTACCTCCATTCTATCAATAGAATCACACAACTGTTGGTTGTATTCTACTAGGACTAAGGCATGCACATAGGCTCCTATCATGCACACATCAAAGTATTGGAAGCACCACTGCTGAAGTATGGACAAAAGGCTTACAATAACGTGTATAAAAGCTTGAGACATTAACTCAATCAGCCACCTTGAGAATCTATTCCAATCAAGCTCCTGCCCATTAGACCCCTGACAAAATGGACCCCAAACATATCCATGTCCTCTCCAGCCTCAGTCATAGCCCATTTCACCTACCTATCTAATATTGGGGATGACATTAGGGAAAAGGGTTTACAAAAGGATATAGGCAAATCCCCAGAAGCTGCTTTTAAGTTAGCTGTCAAATGTTCATACTGTTGCAAACACTGAAATACAGAAACATGTGCATTATTCAGACAAGAAGGAACATCCATGGGCCTCATTATGATTTTGGTGGTAAGGCCAGAAATGGTGGTAATGCAGTGGTACCACTCCATTACTGCCACATTTCCACACCACAAAACTATGGGTTTGGAGGTAGGGTGGAGGAAATTCCACCACCTTACCACCAAAGAATGCCCATTTCAGCAGAATGTCTGCCAGCGGAATTACCACCAGTGGTAATTCCACTGAAATTCCCATGGAGTCCTGTGGACTTCATAAATGGGGACTAACACAGCCATACCACCACTTGTAATCCAGTAGTGTTTCCACCAGACCAAGTGGCGGTAAGGTTAAATCCCTTTGGTGGTACCTAATAAACTTGTAATAAAGCCCATTCTGAATGAAATCCCCCATGCTCACTTACTGGAAAAGAGTTCAGCAAGTAATGGTTCACAGAAGTAGCAGAACAGTTTACGTTAATGGTGTGATAAGAAAATGGGCCTCATTACAAGGTGGCAGTGCCGGTAATCCCTTACCACCCTACTACGAGTTCCTTTTGCGGGTACTCCCTTAATGCCTGGTTTTTCCAGGCGTTAAGGACGGGACCCGCAAAGGGACTCTGGAGCTAATAACGGTACCGCAATTTGCGGTACCGTTATTAGCGCCTTCCCCATTCCCATTGAGCCCTATGGGGGCTCAATGGGGAATGACCCTGGTGAATGGGGAATTACCGGCCCCGCCAACCTTGGAATGGACCGGTAATTGCTCCATTCACCAGGGCGGAGTCGGAACGAGTTTGGAGGCAGCCAAGGCGCTAATAGCGCCATGGCTACCTCCAACCTCGTAATGAGGCCCAATGACTTTGACCATTCAGAAAACAAATCTACTAACTACTACCACCACAGATGCCAAGAGGGATCCCAGTCACCCAAGAACACCAGCACAAGCCAATCAAGTCAGATTAACTCATAGGATTTAAGGGTACCTGTGAAATGTGTCTGTTGCTATAGTCATAGGATCCAGGCTCCAACTGATGAACCAACAAACCCCAAAGAGCTTGGAGCCCCTAAAACACCATAGAATGCAGGCACTAGTCTTTAAATCGTTGATTTTTACATTCTGTAATTTTTACCAACTATTAAAATAATATGTTCAGTCATTCCGTCTTATATTTTCTGTTTGTTGATGTGGCAGCTTACCACCTGTGATAGAGGTAAACTCTATACATGTTGAAGCATTGTCATAATGTGTTTTAAACACTAATTATGTTGTCAAACCACTTCACTCTTTGACCTCCAGACTCCTATGTAGAGAGGGGTAATCAATTCTTCGTTCTCTGGCTTAGTTCCTTTTCATATTCCTGTTTGAGAATTGAGAACAGCAATATAACTAATAAACAACACAGGCCCACCCCAGCAACACCACTGTGCACAAAGCCCAAAGTGATTCCTCCCCAGCATGAACAGTTCTGCTGACATCAGCTAAAAGGTCCATCCCACCATGGACAACTCAAACTAATGCCATACACAGAAAGGTAAGGACCATACTTAACCTACGGAATGTAGAAGTGGCAGGAAAAGAGGAAAACTAGTGGATTTGATGAGACTTTCAAGAGAGCCATTGATAAGGATTAGTGGACACTTGGGGAAGGGGTACGTGCATTAACGCCATGATTGTGAGCATAGTAGTTTTTTCTCACGTTGCAATCTTGCAGCTGTTTGATACCGAAAGCAGAGTATTAGGAATTCCCGTGCCATGCCTTACAATTTGATACTTTCTCCATGGAATACTATAAAACCAAAATAATTAGCCTGGGAAAGGAGTGCCTGCTCTTCTTTTTGGCTTACGGACGTGTCGCCCTATATGGAAGATGAACATTGAAAAATTGAGGGGACATTTTGGAGGCAGTGTTTGTGTCCCGGGTGGCGTACCTCAGTGCAGCTAATATGTCTGTGCAGTTAAATTTGATCAAGTAAAAAATAGTCATTGTAGTATGGTTTACAGAAATAGTTTGTGTAATGAAATATGCCATTTCTGCTCACCGTTCTCCTCATTGAAAATGACAGGCAGAGGATATCTCTGCATGGAAATGCTGATCATCATCATTCAGGTTTCAATGTTAAGCAGCATAGGACCTTTTATGCGCTTTGTGAAGTCGTTTCTCGTGCTTAAAAAACATGAAAGTGACATTCACATTTGAAGAATAGTTCAAATGAAAAGCTTCATATGCTCATCATTGTAACTACCTGTATAGACAACTCAATGACTGCAGAGTCTGCTTTACAGATGAGAAATGTAACATCCGTCGAAAGATGAGTTGATGTGCAGCCTAATGTATCTATCTACAATTGGCTTCTCTCTAGTGTGTAACTGATGTGGAATTGAATTGCAGGACAGCTTTCTTCTTTTATTTTGTCTAGCGAATGATTGTACATTAATTTTTGCATTATATTCTATGTTGTTAATTTTCATGGAGGACATTTTAAGAAAATTGAATTTTATTCTGGTCAAGGAATGTATTTGTTTCACTTGCAATGTCATATTTTCTTAATTTTAGTTATTAGTGTTTTTATCTTTTATTATTGTTTGCTTATTCTATTGGTTTATTTTAATCAGATCAGATTAAATAAATACATAGTTAGTAAAATATGAACTGGGCAATGTAGACATCTTTGTGAAAGTGGCAGTCTCCTGCTCCAGACTAGTGGATACTTTACCCAGAAGAGGTATTCAGGGATCCTAAAATCCCTCTCACTGGATCCCCGTGCTAAGGCAGGGGGCAATCAAGGGACACACCCTAACACCAAGGAACACATGCAATGAGGGTCAATACCTTGGGCCTCATTACAACTTTTGCGGAACGGGTTAACGGGCTCCGCTAATGGTGGCGGACCCGTTAAACCCGTTCTGCGAAATTACGAGGTCCCCTCGCGGGACCCGGTAAGGACATCTGGTAAAACCAGGCGTCGTTACCGGGTCCGCAAGGGGAAGAGGGAACTAACAACGGGCCGGTCGTAATCGGCCCGTTGTTAGCTCCCTCTCCCATTCCCATTGAGCCCTATGTGGGCTCAGATGGGAATGGGGGAGGTCCGGGCCCGGGTTCCCAGAGGGAGGAATTACCGGGCCCTCCGAACTCGAAATGGCCCAGTAATTCCCCATCCTGGGAACCCGCTAAAGGAGCCTGGTTTGGCGGCAGCCATGGAGCTAATAGCTCCATGGCTGCCGCCAAACTCGTAATGAGGCCCCTTGAGACTATCTCTGTTCCTAGTTCCTAGTATAGGTACTCAAAGAAAGCCCTTACACCTCCCTAGCCAAAGCCAAACAACCAGCATGGGAATGTATACAGTCCCCATTTAGGGAACAAAGCTGCATCATTCAGAAATTACTGGAAACTGTACAAATACATTTCTTCGTTCAGCACTGCTGCCGTAAGAAACGTTTCAGAACATGGTTAGATGAGCACAGAATGTGGGGGTGCCACAGATACAATGTTACACTCAAAACGTGAACAAGGTGAAAAGAAACGTACACCCGTTCCCGGCAGGAGGGACTAAACAAACACCTTTCTCTCACTCTCACTAGCATTAGAGTTTAGAAAGTTGCCATTTCTTCATAATGAAAAGGTTGCACTCATATCAAACATATTTCTATACTTACTAAAGGCTTTTCTGACTTATAATTTATATGCAGTGGATACAGAGGGACCCAGTTCAAAGTAGGCAATGTCAACAGAACTCCAAAGAGAAAGGAATGAAACATCACATATGTTTAGGGCAGTTTTCCGAGATGTTGGCAATTGATGATATAAGCTCAGGCCAACCGCATTTCAGCCCACCGACCAAAGGCACATGGTCAAATCACAGAGCAGCCCACACCCCACAGGTGCAATACATTCGATAAGCACCACCCAATGGGAGACACAAATATAAAAGCCAGCTTGCTCAGTCAAACAATATATGGTGTTCAAGAAGGAGCTACAGAAAGGAGACTGGTGGGTGAGTAGTCTATTGAGAGGAACACTAATAGGAGAGTATTGGAAGAAGTGTTATGATCTGGAAAAAGAGATGTTGTAAAGGTTGGAGACAGGCTTGAGGAGGTTGGAGGGGTAATTCTTGTGATCTTGATATAGGATGCTTGTGGTCTCATGCAGAACGGATATGATATGATAAGTCATTTATAACGTGCCTGTACACAAGTGTTTCTAGGCGTGACAAGGCAAGGGAGTGAAGACAGAGGGCGGACAAGATACACGCTCTTACTAGTCCTTGTGTCATTCAGATTGTGCAAGTGTGACAATGCCAAGTGCAGGGGGAAGGGCGAAGGGGAAGTGTTGGGGAGAGGGAAGGAGGAAATGCAATCATTGCATCATTGCTCGGGGTAACGGCAGTCAGGGCAGCGCTGGCTCTGGGTAAGTGCAAGGAGGCAGGGGACTGCAGATGTTACAGTTACAGCCCTAAGTGTTTGGAAGGCCCAGAGGCAGGGCAGGGGAGACTGATCATAGAGGTCCCTGTTACCCATGATACTCTCAGGGTAACCAGAAACCAGTTGGCGTTGCAGACAGGCGGTCAGCGGGGAAAGGAAAGATTGAAAGCAAAGGAGAAAAGGAAGGTCTTGAGCTGCTTCCAGAACTTCAGGTGGTCCGGCTCAAGTTTGAGAGGGGCAGGGAGGCCATTCCAGAGGGTGGCACCTGAGGAGGAGAGAGATCTACCCCCACCCTGTGCCTGTAGAATCTTCTGACCCATAGAGAGTTGGAGGTAGCTGAGTGAAGGGCTCGAAAAGGAAGGCATTTTGGAAGAGGGAGTTGGATGTATTGTGGGCTCTGGCCCCAGAAAGCCTTGTGGACGATGCAGAGGGTCTTGAACTTGATCTTTACAGCCACTGGGAGCCAGTGGAGAGATTTCAGGGCTGGAAACATACAGTCACTGGGCCTGAGGCCAAAGATAAGCCTTGCAGTCTTGTTCTGGATTATTTGCATAGGAGTAGAGTAGAGGAAGGAAGGTTGAGATGTGATATGATCAAGCAGTGGGGGCTGTACTGCCCCTTTTGGGGTGGGCCCACACCTGATTTGCATATGGTCATTCCCCTTTTGTAATTGCTTGGCACACGAAGAACGATGGTCTAGAGGCTAGCCCACAGCAATGCCAGAGGTTAAGATTAATTCTCAACCTTCCAGCATTTACCTCTTTTATTTTGCTTTAGTCACCCACAGTGGGATGGGTATGCCCAGAAATGGGTTCTGTGCCTGCTCGTCGTAGAGACCAAAGCTACTCCTCACTGATGAGGCCCAATTAGTTTGAGACTTTTCTCGGGATGCTTGCAGTCTTGTGCAGAAGGGATGTGACTAAGCGGTTCGGCTGGACTGGCCCTTTTGGGATGGGCCAAGCCTGATTTGCATATGGTCTTTTCACTGTTGTAATGGGTTGGCAGGTGAAAAATTATGGCCTTGAGGGTTGCCCAGAGCAATGGCAGAGGTAAAGATTCATTCTAAACCTTCTAGCTATCACCTCCTTTGTGTTTCTAGAGTCACCCTGAGTAGGGCGGGTAAGTCCAGACATGGGCTCCATGCTGGTTGGGGCTAGATTCCCAAGCTACTCCTCACTGATGAGGCTGAAACATGTCTGGGGATGCTTGTGGTTTCATGAAGAAAGTATGTGACCAAGCAGTTTGGACTGGACTGCCCCTTTTGGGGTGGTAGGAAGCCTGATTTTCATACTGTCTTTCCCCTTTTGTAATGGCTTGGCAGGTGAACAATTATGGTCTGGGGGTTGCCCAGGACAATGCCAGAGATTAAGATTTATCCTAAACTTTCCAGCCATCACCACTTTTGTTTTACCTTTCTGTGCTTCCCACTTGTGCTTTCTGTGACAGACAATATTGGGGAACATTTTCAGATATTTTGAACATTACGTCAGGAACAGCGCAAACACTGTTGATATATCTGAAACACCCGAATAACTGTGAATTAAATATTAAGTTAGTCATGTAACACAGCACCACTAACATCTACTTTTAGAATTCAGAAATATATATGAACGCTGGATGGTCCACTTCAACTACATATATGACATAGCGACTTTCATGTTTCCAATTAATAAGATAAGTAGTTGTAAATATCCCTACTAATGCATTTTTAAGGATTAGAGTTTAATGCAAGAGTATATATTTTAAACTTGCAAAGGCATTCCAACAATTAAAAAAATAAGTAACACAACCACTAATCTCAAAAGGGTTTGGCTAAGCATGTTTTTTTCCCAAAATGGAAACTTCTAGAAAATCAGAACAAGTAGGCTGCAACACAACGTGAGGGGAGTGTGGCATACATAGTACAAACATTCTAAAGAAACAACAGCAGCGTATAGCACCAAAACTAGCAGTTATTTTTTAGTATGGTACAATTAGTCATGTACTATCACTTGCAAGCAAGGCAATTTACATAACTGTAAAGAACACCTTTTTGGACTAGACATTAAGAGCATGTAATATTGAATCATGTATGAAATGCTGCTCCACATTCATTATAAACCAAATAAAATGTATGTTGTTAGGGCTTCTGCGTAGGAAGTACAATCCAGGCTATCCAAGGCCACGTTGCTAAATATGGTAAACTATTACTCATGATGATTGCATGCCTACCCTTTGTATGACATTGGCTAGAAAGGTATTCTAATAAAACAAACATAAGAATCACATTTTATATATTGATCAAGTTAAACTTTCACCCTTACAAGGTGATAGAAAATGGAAATTGCGACATGGTGAAAGTAAATAGAAACATATACATCACTAGCAACCATGCATGGTTCAAAGACGGCTTTGCAATCTGATATTTTCTTCATAATGTTTATATAAAATAGCCGTCAAACAACATATGCTGCTTGTTATTACAGGACAGGATTGCCTACAAGATAAAAGAAAAGTGAGTGTATTGTTTTTGTTACTGTGAATTAGAGCATATACTTTAGACCATTGGAACAATTTATAATTATCACAATATCCTTTGCAACAATTTCATAATTGCAACATTGCATGACTTGCTTCACATGAACATTCTGAAGCAATATTTAGAGATGGTCGATTTTTTATTGAAACTTGAACATCACTAAATAATACACTTTATTTTGTTCGCACACTGCTAGTTAAATACTATTCGTATGCATTTCCCCTACTTTCTATTACATTAGTACAGTATCTACAAATTGATCTCATTCAATTCCAACATTATTTTCATAGTCATTATATTCATTAGCACATAGTGGGCCTGATTTACAAAAGCGTTTTACAATGGCACAATCCCACAAAAAACGCTTTGTAAATAAGGTGCTGTATTTTTAACATTTCAGTCGTAATCCCTTACATGTCATCAAAAGCATGAAAAGAGTACCTTTAAATAAGGCTCTGATACATGCAACTTTGTATCACACACAATAAACAGACATCAGAACTGAACACTTTACTGGACTATCACATTACTGTACATTCACTTAATTAGTATTATTTGGATGAGCTTACAAATGTGGATGCGCCGGAAGACAAAGAAAAGACATCCTCTTAGAATAAGATTTGAATTGCTTTTCTTTATATTTGAGAAATTTAAACATTATAGCCATCATGGATTGCAGATTTTAAACATTGTAGCCTTTAGGATGACACGTGTTTCGGCAAATTTATATTGCCTTTTTCAAATCCAGGCCTTTCTACATTGAACACGGACTACTTGGTACATGGAGGACGTATTCGCGTGAGGTGGGATTAAACCCATGACTTGCTTCTTCTATTGCATTACGCTGTTATTCACGCAAGTGAGCAAGGCCTGGATTTGAAAAAGGCAATATAAATTTGCCAAAACACGTGTCATCCTAAAGGCTACAATGTTTAAAATCTGCAATCAATGAATGCTATAATGTTTAAATTTCTCAAATAAAAAGAAAAGCAATTAAAATCTTATTCTATGAAGATGGGCCTCATTATAACTTTCGCGGAACGGGTTAATGGGCTCCGCTAATGGAGGCGGACCCGTTAAACCCGTCCCATGAAATTACGAGCCATGAAAGAACCAGGCGTCGTTACCGGGTCCCGCGAGGGGAAGAGGGAGTTAACAACGGGCCGGTCGTAATCGGCCCGTTGTTAGCTCCCTCTGTCATTCCCATTGAGCCCTATGGGGGCTCAGATGGGAATGGGGAAGGTCCGGGCCCGGGTTCCCAGAGGGAGGAATTACCGGGCCCTCCGAACTCGGAATGGCCCGGTAATTCCTCATTGTGGGAGCTCGGTAAAGGAACCCGGTTTGGCGGCAGCCATGGAGCTAATAGCTCCATGGCTGCCGCCAAACTCATAATGAGGCCCAATGTCTTTTCTTCGTCCTGCGACGCATCGACATTTGTAAGCTCATCCAAATAATACTATTATTAACAAACGGCGTAGAGGGTCTCTATGTCTCCGTAGCAGCTTACATCGACGCAACGACTCCTCAAAATTCAAATATGTAATAACTCTTAATATCAACTCAAAATTGGTTGCGAGGTATTGCTTGGTGTCAACAAAAAAGTCCCTCACCAGTAACCTACTTCATTCCCTTAATTAGTCTGTTAGTTATCCAGTTTTCTTGTTTTATGCTCGAAAAATATGTACATACATAAAACAACTTTACTTCAAATATTTCTCACTATTTCATTGATTCAGTCCTTCACAATACCATTACACTGAATCCCTTTTGCTATTTCAATGGCCTATCTCTGTTCAACAATGCCGTCTTTTGTCACTCTCTGCTGACTCAAATGTAAAACAAATGTTAATAGTCTTTTTCATTAGCTATTAAGGACCATTCTGTATCATTCTGAAGCAAGACAACACTGAACAAGACAACAAGGAGGAACAATGATTGAATCCTGGTCCGGCGCTTAAAGACTGGTCTCTGATAGTAAGATTAATTAATTAATTTATTATTATTATTTATTATTTAAAATAATCACTTATACATAATCTTACAACAATTATAATCATAACAAATCGTTATTTAAATGACACAATTCAAATTTGTTACAATTTATAAGATTCCATCTATCATTTCTCATTTCTTTTAAGACCTACACTATACTAAATCCCATTGCACATAAAACATTAAAATCAATTAAAAAAAACAACAACAGCAACGTCCTAGTCTTAATTATCAGAAGAAGAAAGCTTGTCTATTATAGGCACCTCAGGATATGCCCCCAAACACACTTCCGGTAAGCACTTTGTAATTATACCCATAGCCGGTACAGGGCAATGTGAACTCTTTGACTGTCTGTATTCAGACAATAAATTGAAAAATCGTCACTTTTAATAGAATCATATTCATGGACCAGATGACCTAATGTTGTCATATATTCACTGCCCAAAACAGCACATTCCGTCAAGATATGCCTTGGAGTCTCTATTTTATCAAGGTTCCTCCATATACAGCAATTCCTTTCACTTAGGGGAAGCCCTAGCTGTGCACCAATCAGCACCAGAATTGGCAGTTGATTGATGCACAGTTTCAGTCTAAAAGACCGTACTGTCAAACCTGGGCATTGCCTGAGATACTGTTGTGGCTGAAGATAATTATGTATTACTCCTGCCACATATGTATGGCTACGCAGTGCCCTCAAATGGGTATAATTGCTAAACCAATCCCACATTTTAATTTTCCTTGAAAAGACACATTTTAAGGTTTCATAGGCGGTCCCCCTTGAATAATCTGAGCACCATCCTATGAGCTTAAATAGGTTCATAAACAACCCCTCAAAGCTGTATTTGCTACAGCCAGGCATCAGCAATAGGCACATTAATTGGCATTTAGGATTAGCATGCATGTTCATATGTAGGAGACCTTGCCTCATCAGCAGATCTCATTTAATATAATGAACTGGTGTGGTGGCTTTGAGTCTCAAAATCTGTGTCCAGAAAAGCCCTTCCACTATGTCCAGCCAAGACAGGTCCCTCATTGCCAGAGCCTCCAAATCATATGACACCATACAACACCATGGGGCAAAAGCATTGCTTATATAATATTATATATAATATATTATAATATTATAATGCCATCAAAGGAAAACCCAGTTGAATCTCTCGCAAAATGTAATCTCAACCGAGTCATCCTTAAGGCTTTAATCTTCTTGGCTTCCACCACATACATTTATGTTTTGGGTACTACTCATTTCAGGGCCCAGATAAGGGTAAGAAGCCACATATTCTACCTTTCCCAAAGGGGTGGTGAAAATAGGGCTCTTTGCTTTTTTTCTGATACCACCAGAACTTCGGTGTTCCCCATATTTAATTTTAATTTGTTTTCCGTCGCGTAATTACACAATGCGAAAAACATGGCAATAGAGTAGGTATAATTTTACAGGACAAGGTTGTCTGTGTAAAGTAGGCATGGCAAGTGGCATCCCTCTAACTTTGGGCAGTACCCCACCGTTGGTACTAGCCAGTCCGGCAGGTCTGCCATGTATATATTGTATAACAGGGGGGCCAGGGTACATCCCTGTTTCACCACCTTTCATAACTCTACCATAGAAGTTACCATGCTGTCTTCTGCAAGACGTACCCCTGCCTGTGTATGCTGATGGAGACCCTTCAAGATGTTAATAAGCCAGGGGGGACATCCCCATTTGCTAAGTTTCCCCCAGAGTCTCATTCGATCTACTCCGTCGAACGCTGCCCTGAAGTCCACCAAGATTGCATATAAAGTCCACCCCCCAGTCGCCAATGTCCCTCTTAATATGGGTCATGCTGGATCCAGCATGAAAACACGTCTGTGTGAAATGTAGAATCTTTGATTCTTCAACCCATGTCTCTATGGCTCCCAAACAAAAGTCGAGAATATTTTTCCTGTCACATCTAGCACCGACAGCAGTCTGTAGTTCTCCGGTAGCATTCGATCTCCCTTTTTATAGACCGGTAGAAGTACAGCATGTGGACATGACTTAGGGACAGTCTGGGAGAGACAAACCTTCTTGAACAGTAAACTTAGTATCTTAGCCGACTGCTCAGGATTTCTCTTTAGGACTATATTGGCTAAACCATTTGGCCCCAGGGCTCTTTAGTTTTTAAGATTGAGAATAACACTTTTGACCATTTCTATACTAAAAAACAGGGGCCATCCCCCAGTCATATATTCTGGGCTGGGGTTCCGAGGCTGGTCACCAGTCCTGTCCTCTAGATACAACTTCCATGCTATTTTCTGTATGGAATTTATCGTGTGTTTTCTCACTTCCTCCTTGGCTTTCGCCAACTTTGCCCATATTGTCCCGGGGCAGTTGCTACGTAGCGGCTTTATCATATGTTGCCAGTTTTCACTGAGGATGGAAACTCTCCATTGTTTAAGCCAAGTTTGATAGTTCCTCCTAATTTCTCTGTTGTGTGAAACTTTTTCCAAGCGAGCTATTCCCTTAACGCGCAGCTTCCGCAGCTCTTTGCGCATGGCTCGCTTAGCATCTCTGATGGTCCTATCAAATCTGTAGATGGTTTTACTGCTGACAGCCAGCCCTGTGTTTTTAATAGCACCTAACCTTCTGGTAAATGTATAGATCCAGCCTTCTATCTCATCAGGATTCATATTTTTCCGCATTTCCATGTCAGCCCCAATTGAATCCATCAGTATAAAATCAGTCTTTACTAAATTATTTTCGGTCCATCGTACTGCATTGCCTGCGTGGTTTACATTGATGTTCTTACATCCACTCGGCCTCCCCACCTGGGTTTGTATATTAATTTCGAGCACCAATATGTTATGATCACTATGTTCTGTAGGTATCACAGTGAGTTTTTCTACCTTCTGTAGGCAGGCATTATTGCCGAACAAATAGTCCAGTGTGGCGACACAATTATTCCCCTTCCAGGTATATGCTCCCGGAATGTCCCCAACCGTTCTTCCATTCAACATCCACATCTCCCACAGGCTAAGAAATGAAACCCATCTCGCTCCTTTAGAATCACCCGGACATTGTTGCATAGCACTACTCTGGGAGACGTTGTCATAGGTCGCACAGCGGTTATTATCAATACATCTAGAGTTAAGGCCGCCACCCACAATTATCAATTGTGTCCCACCTGCACCCTGAGATGTTAGCAAGATATTTTCAATGTTATTTTGAATTTCCTCTATACCTTTTTCTCCTGGGGTGCATAAACATTTATAAGCAGCATCTTCCAAGTCGGGGGGCAGGCCTCCTGGTCTACCACCACCACCATGAGGCTGCCATTTGCTGAATCGGCTCTTAGACCGAAACTTATGACCCACACCTATTACTAGACCTCCCTGTGGTCTGCCTCTTTTACCTTACTGGCCTGTTCTTGATAGATATGGAAGCCCTCTACTAGCAGGGGACAGTCTAGCCAAGTCTCGTGTAGCATAAACATATCAAAAGATTTTAACTGTGTCAAGGAGCCGGCAGTGTTTAATATATGACTGTGCCCTTGTGTGTTCCAACTTGCTAGGCTCAACAGTCAATTGGTTGACAGATCCTTATGTAGATACATGTCTTTATTCTTCATCGGTTCCCAAGTCAAGGCTCTGTATTTCAATGCTCCACCCCAATTTTCCTATGTAGACTCTGGCATAGCATGTGATAATCTGGGCCAACTTTCCCCTGACGGGCCAGCTACCTTCCTCTGTTTTAATTTATCACCTACTGTGTTGCAGATTTATATAGGCAGTGATCAAACTTAACATACTATTAGTTTAAGCCCTAAGTGTAGCAGTGCCTGGGCATTAGCAAACAATAGGGACACCGTAACTGTGGTTGTAAATCAAATCAATGCTCAGTTTGTTGCACTACCACATTAAGGCAATTTGATCTGTGTGATGTAATTGTTAGTAATGGATGTTGGCCATGGCATGGCAGACCAAAGTCTCAGCAGTGCTGATCGATTAAGGAAAGGGCTGGCATCAGAGGTATGGATTTCATCAAGACTTACTGTTAGGCCCAACTTTTTTGGACCAGGAGACGATTGTATTTGCTCCATGTGTGTCTCACAGGTAGGATACCTTTCCTGGTTCATACTCTTCTGGGGTGCTATCCACCCAGATTGTCTCGATGATTCCCCTCCCTCATCAGGTTAGAGTTCTTTGATGGAATTTGCATTCTGGAAATTCATTGAGCTTGTCCTGGCTGAGGGTCACAAGCGTTGCCCTCTTGGCGATGTGCCATACTGGAATCCCCCACCTCTCTGAACTTACTTTTCACCCTTGGTGCTGCCTCTGGTTTACGCAGTGTGCACTGGCGCCTTGTGTGTGGCACTGATGGTTGGCATCCATATATGTTATGAGCGTCTGGTGTTTGAAAATTAACCCATTTATCTTGCTGGATCCTGATAATTACCCTCAGGGTTTTAATCCCTGAGGGTAAACTCGTTCTCATTGGAGGGTAATGGTCCACCTCACTCGTAGGCTCATCGATAGAGTGCTTATATCCCACTTGTGTGACTATATGTGATTCACCATTTTGATAGCCCATGTCGGCGTAGGGAGACCCTGCCTCCATCATAGAGATCTCAACACATATGGCATCTATGGCGTCTTCCTCTGATACTGCCGCGATGTTTACAGAGTCTTGAGTTCTCCATGCGATGTTCGAATCATCTTGCACCAAGATAGTATCTGGTTTTACTTCTTGTGCTTCTATCGATAGGGCTCTAATTGGAGATTTAATATTAACCAAACTGCCTAAAAAAACAGTCTTCTTTAATACTGGATCACATGTTTTAGCGGGTTTGGTGGACTGTGGGTTAGGCTGAATACCAGTCTCATTGTTAATCAACAACTTTGTTGTGGGTGAATAGAGTCTTTTGTGGTGTGACTCCTTAACCGAGCAAAGTGTAAACAGTGCTTCTACTTTCGCCGCCAGAGTCTCTAGCAGGTCAAAGGTAGCCGACTCTACCTGGGAGGACCATGAGTTTCTCCTTTCTGTCTCTGGGCTGCCCCCTGGGGATTGCAATTGAATTTCAGGTATGGTCAACATCTCCAAATTTGGACTGGCTGAAAGATTGCTGAATTGAGTCTCGTTTCTCTTTTTGTGTATTGGAAGGCCCAAATAGTTTCTTCTGATATTATTACACAACACCAAGAGTGATCCATTGTTATCCAACAAATGCTCATTAAAGGAAAGTTGCTCACTGGCAGTCTCTGTTTTAATTCTCACCTCTGGCAATTTTGGGCTCACTTGTGCACTCTGGGTAGGGAATTTATCTCCCAGGTCTAGGCTAGTGGGCAATACTGGTTTCAAAGTCCCCACACCCGAAAAGAAACCGGAATCCTTGTTTTCTGTGCCGTGTGAATAGAATCACCAGCATTATTTTCTTTCTTGCTGCTTTTTTTCTCGCCCCCTCGCGTGTATGCTTATTAGGGCGCTGGGGGCTACAGGCTTGCTTGCCCTTCCCAATGTCGTCACTGCATAGGCCAATTCTTCTAGATTGTTTGATCTTCATAGTGAGACAGTCACTGCTTTGTTATAAATTTATAAGAGACAGTCTCTAACTGACGTGTTATATTGAGCGCATCCATTTGGTAATCTGGTGTAACAGCCAGATCCCCATATACACCCTTTAATATACTGATGTGTAGGGGCAAATCAACACTTTATATGTCTTCATGGTGCATGTTACCATCATTTTCAGGCTTAGGAGGAAGAAGTACATGTTATTATGCTCCAGTACTTACTGAATGTCCTCCTCATGATCCTCTTTCGTATTTATCCGGTGGCTCCAAGAGCAAAGAACAACCAATGGCACTGTGCGTTTTGAGGCAGGGTGATCCACTTTGCCGTCCGCCATCCACCAAACACCAAACACTCTCGCACTCCCAGCTACGCTCTGCTCACCTAATGGATTATGTACCACGCAGAAGCTAGTGGTAGATGCAGAGAGCAGAGATAGAAACAGGACTTCAGTCGCCAGTCCGGTAACAAGCTGCAAAGTTCCTGGTGTCAGGCAACAGGCAACACCAAACACTCTCACCTTAGTGTCTTCACCCATTAATTAATTAGCTGACACACTTTTCTCAATAATGGCTAGAGTAATACAAATAAGAAAATTGAGTCCTTTCAGCTAAACATTCAAACTACTGCACACACTTGAAGCATTTGGGCATGCTGTTTCTCTATTTTGTGACACTGTAATTTTTGATGTAGTTTTATCATTGACATTTACTCCTTTTGCTTCAGTCACAAAAAGTATGATTATTTTCATATCCATTTAGCCATAATAAAGCAGGTAGCTTTATGCTGAGATTTAATAGAAACGGTTGCCTTCCATGTGTTATTGCTGAATACATATTATAATAGGATTATTGGCCCTCTGCATCTGCATGTTTTTGATATCAGACATTCTTTTTTTTTAATGTGTTATTAGCATGTGCTCCATTTACCTCACTTAGTACAGTTTAAATATTTGACAAGAGTGTGTACTTTAACAGAATTCATATTCAACTAACTTCGGATACAGCTTTACTCAATTATGATCATTGCATTTTACACAGAGGACTATATTTGTCATTGTACCTTTAAATGTTCATAAAATTTGTCATTGTCTATTCTTTCATCCGATTGATCATTTTGTCTATTTTTACTTGGTTTTTTGGATGTATATATTGTCTTTTAAACATTTCATCTAACCATCAGGATGACTAGTCCAACATTAAAAGGTTAAAAGACACACAAAGAAATATAATTCTCGCAATAAGACCAAGTTAATTACTAATGAAGATAGACCTTGCAAAATAACTATAGGTCAGAAAATATTATACACTCACAGTAATATAAAAATGATTCACATATGCAATATTGACTAGCAAAATGAAATTCAATTTAAACATTTTCAATAAAGGAAAAAAGTTCAAAATAAATGAGTTGCTTGGATTCATTTCATGTAGCTTCAGAATGTGCAATAACTTTTGGATTAAAGAACAGTTTCATTATCTCATTAAGTGGCATTAAACCAAGACTAAACCAATCAAACATGTCCTGTGAGGTTACATGTCTTTATATTGAGTTAATGTATAACGAATGCCCATATATTGAATCTTTTATCTTGAAAACCTTTATAGTAAATGCATTTTTCTTCTTTTTGGGGGGTCCCCCAAGCCCCTGTTTCCCACCCCTAAAGCCCCTTTTTCTGATATAACTGTAAATTACTGGATCATGTATTAATACATTAAATAAAACAAACTATAAATAAGATAAACTGCCAAATGTCATCTGAAAGTTCTATTAGGAATACAAATGACAAATGCATGTAGTTGAATGTTTCCACAATAACAATAAACATAATCACATGCAATATATTTCCCATTTAGTTCTGATCTTCAACCATTAAGCATGTCTTAAATACTCATTTAAATTTAAATTGGTTTAATATACCTCTATTATTATACACAATACATGTATTGTGGTATGTAAATATGCTTAGATATGTTTGCATTTCATTTAATAAGTGTAGGGGAGCCATCTAACAGTCATATTGTAGATGAGGTTGGTTAATCAGATCTTCTTTCGGTAATCCTAAATTTATAGTTTTAATAAGTACATTGCATGAAATGAAGGTGCAATATTTTAATGATAAAATCCCTCATTCTAAATTAATGATCAGTATGAAAGAAAATTGCCTACCACCAAGGCCAGAGTAAGATAATATTCCCTCAAATTTGGGAGAATAATATTGCACAAAAATTGCCATACACACCTGAAAACAAAATATATAACAACCTTGGCAAGATAGGCATGAATCAGAGTTGAAGTGCAAAGGTCCTCATACTTTGAATGGAATCTGGACAATGTTATCATCAGTTAAAAGCATATATTAATTTTGGATTTGTTTATCAGAGATAATGTCAATATGGTCAATAGAGGAAAGCCCAAGTAAGTGCACTCTTTGTTACCTTCTATTCTTTTTAAATACATATTTTTCTAATCATATGTGACACAGTACTCCTTAAGAGCAAATACAGGCCAGGTTGCATTTGATCCAGGATTACTGTTTCATCGGTATCAATGGGTAAGAAATCAGAACCCAACTGTGGGAAACAATAGTGAGGACTGTTAGAAATGAATACTGAGGACTGTTAGAAATGAATACTGAGGACTGTTAGAAATGTAGTCACATAAATATTGAAAAGCAGGGCCAGAATCATGCAAGCCAATTCCAAGTAAGTGTTTGTTTTCATCCTTTCTGTTATTTCCCCACTAGAATTGGCTGGAACCTTCCCTTCAAAATGTGTATAAGCATGATTCTATAGTTTTGACCTATTTGCTAGATTGTATGCCATCTCAAAATCGACAAATACCATATATACTGCATACATTTTCCTTGGAATCTCTCAGATTATAAAAAATATCAATGGCAAAAAATTGGAGAACTCAGGCTAGCATGGCCTAATCTGCAAAGATGTTTTGTGCAAAGAGTTTTCCTAATGAGCAAGAAGTGCTACAAATCTAAAATCCAATCCAATACTAGGGAATTGAAAACCACCAAGCTAAAATTGAGGAATATCTCCTCTGGCACATATCATGGTACTTAAGGTAAAAATAAATCCCACCCATTATCCTTGATGTGAGCTGACTGCCATATGCCATTTGCCATATGCCATTAGTACTCTTCACAAATGAGTGTTTAAGAGACTGTGTTTCATCACAAATGCTAATCACACATACACATTTAGGATGAATAGCCATTACACTCACCTAAACCAAGCTTTCATGGTCACAGTTAACTCCATATAAAGGTTTTATATCACTATCCAAAGTAGTTTCTTCAGTATGCTCTAATAGCGTGATGAAGTTACATGTCCATAACAAGGGACCACTCCGCTTTGTATTTATACTTTGTGTCTATTGCCTTCTGCATTGCTGATCAATATTTCATTGTGATCACATTTTAGCACTAGTTAACATGTTTAAATCCTGCTAAATACATTTAAATCTTTACCTTGTAATACTTTGAGTCATATTAACAAAATGTATTGTTTTATACAGATCTCTTTGAGGTAGACAAATGCTCTGCATGAGGCAGTTCCTTGTAAAAAATAATCTCCTAAAGAGGGTGGGCTTTCCATTGCCCAGCTTGCTCACTTCTAATTCCCTAACCAGTTTCTTATTTTCTTTTTTTTCTAATAACACTTTTCCACTTTCCAATACATTTCCAATCAACCTAGTTTTTCAATTAGAACATTGTATTATGTGTGGTGTTACTGCTAGATTTAAAGGGGCATTATAATACTTGCATAGAAAGGTCTTAGAAGTCCTATGTAAGGTAAACATGGCACATTGCGCTGCTAAAAAGCATATGTCACAAACCTGCCTTAGTGATTCCTCGAGCTGCAACAATGATTTAACACATTTAGAGAGAGGCTTATTTTGTCATACATGCCTCTTGGACCCCTGCTTTTCGCTATTTCCATGCTTGAACAATCCCCCAGGCACATTTAATTCTGCATGTATATCTTTTGTGATGGGAAAATGATCATTGTTCTATTGGGTGACTACTTTCAATTTTGAAAATGTGGCCACACTCTGAGGGAACAAAACAAATATTGGTCATGGATAGCCTCTGGTAGAGTGGGCGGGCTGATTACCTGATGTTCTGCTGTTTACCACTCTAATATGTAACATAGTCCACACATAACCTCCCTTGTTACCTTTCTCTAAGCTCATAAACACATGTGGACTACTCAGTAGGTAATCAATAATGCTTTCATGTATGTCACGTTGCCATTGGTCAACACATTTTGAATCAAGATGCCTCCCAGTATAATTTGATCCTCTGCAGACTTTGCATATACTTGCATTTTGAATAGGTGGTCTGTATTCCATGGTTACCCATGGCTACCAACATGGTTAATGTTAATGCTAATAGTTAAGGATGTATAATAAGAATTTGATTTTTTACAAGATTCACTGAATTACGAATTCTAATAATCAAGCTTCTCTTTAGTCTACCTGCCATTGTACTTGCTTGTGACGGTATTATTTGAAAGCCATTGACTAAACATTGGTACAGGTACCCCATCTCCTAAAACATTATTGCATCATGTATCTGAAACAAGTTAAGGAAATCATCATATTTTACATTGTTGACCAACCCTGCAGAAAAAGTTTTAGTTTATCATGGACATATTGGTGTCTTGGATTGTAAGGCAGTATGCAAACACACATATACCTGTCTAGCCTCTTCTACATTTTCATATCCATTCATTTTTCCCAATTCCATAGCGGAGTAACTAATGCTTATTTTCTCATTTAGGTGACAACTGACGCATGTGTTATGTCAGTCTCTCCATTGAAATGTATGATTAGGAAGTGGGTCAACTGAGTGAGCCTATGTCCTGTAGGGTATTTTGTGTAGATTTGGGGCCTAGCGGTATTTTCTTACCGCCAAAAATAAAGTCATTCAGCAATAATCACTCCTTGCATTCAGATTGGGTTTGGTATTATAGTAATATAGTGGATATGCATTATTTCAGTACACAGATACATTTAGTTGGTATGCATTTCGTTGTGGTATAGTGATGAGCATAATTTCTTTGTTTTATTTGTGGCCCAGACATACAAAACCCCTTTCTTTTGTTTAGACTGTTCTTGTGATCTCTAGAGGCCTCAGGCTTCTACATTATTCAAGAACACCACATTTTCATATGGAATGCCACTTATAGCTGTTATCACTGATATATCTACACCAGTGAGCTATGCTTCCATAAAGTATTCACAATAACATGTGGTATAATCACTAATTTATTTACATTAGTGAAACTATTTCCAGAGGCCTCTCTTTCTGCTGACTCATATACGTCCAGCAAACTATTTCATTATGTTCCACTCAGAAATCACACACACATATATACACTGAGTGGAACCACACACACAGCTATTTATAATTGCTCATAACATTACTTTATCTGCATAGAAACTTGGCGCTTTAAGCATCATTCCCTCTATGGCATAATATTTTTTTTAGACACCAAATGAAACAGAAACAAAAATACTCTTAGGCAGACTGTGTTATCACAATTTCATTTTACAATGATACATTACCATTCGTGAGACAATCCTCTTCTGAAATAAAAACATGAGAAAGACAAAATGCAAGAACACTACGGAATTTCATTTCATATTTGCACAAGAGAGAGAAAAAATTACATTGCTTGTTTTGCCTTCCGCTGGCAACATTAAAATGTGTCATTTGAACACAGTGAAAAGCTATCGCTATGCTGCCTGTCTAAAATAGGTCTCATGCACATACCGCACCCTCACTTTCATACAAGATAATTACCAGTGAGTTGTAGCTGTTTAGCACGCAAACTACCCGGACTGGTCGCTTTCTTTAGAATGGCTCAAGGCTTTCCTTCAAAGCACCCCAGCGAGGACATGCAGTTCTGATATGCGGTCTCTCAAGCCGGTGATTATCGACTGGAATCTTCAGTCTGGGAAAGTCAGCAATGGACTGGGACGGCACCTCTCAATCAGGAAAACCCCATAGAAACTCCAGCCAGGTTTTCCCCGGAGCTGTGTAAAATGTCCTCTGCCTTTCTTCCTCCCCGAAATGTACCAAGAGACCTCTGTTACATCCCTTAAGGTGACGTGTCACCAATGAAAATGCACAATAATCTATCCTCCTCTTTTAGCAATGGCTTGGCTTATACGGTTTAGAAACTGTATCTACTCATATCCTGGCATGCAGATTTCGCATCCAGCTAACACAGTGAACAGAGAAAAAAAAATGAATACAAGTGCACGTTTAAATGACTTTCAAAGCCTGTCTTTTCCACCTTATGTTGCACTGGAGAACACATTATGATGTTATTTGATTAAGATAATGTTAGTACTGTTAATTACATTAGTTCATTAATCCTCTAATGTGTCTCCTGCAAGGCATTTCAGGAGAAAAAAAATGCTGCAATTGCTTGTACCGCATTATAGCAATACATTAATCCCATGCAATGGTGCTGTGCTCCCAAACCACGCTACATAATCCTACAGTCCCTAACATTTTTGAGGTTTTTGGTGTGAAAGGAGGCATAGTCGGTGTGAGGAAACCAATGGTCTATGGAAATAAAATCCGGGGGCATCTGTGATGTTACTATACGTTTACCTACTTTTGGATCTTTGACAAACAGTGTTTCTGGTAGAGGTCATCTCATGAGACCTTTTATTTTGGGAACATTTTCCTGCCCTACCTTGAGCAGCATGAGTGCATAACCACACTGAAAAATGTGTTACCAAGCATTAGAAGCAGTGCTTGGGACAATTGTTTATGCTGTGGAGACCAGGCTGCGCATCTGTCAGTCGACATAGATTTCAGTGCGTTTTGATCCCCTGAAGAAGGTTCTGTGAATGAATTTTAGGGACTGAAACATGTCGGGCATTGTGAAGTACAACACAACGGGGTCAAATGTTGATTGAATCCAAAGGCCCACATGTTCAGAGATCTATCTAGTTGTGTGTTGATGTTTTTATGTAATTGTATTATGTACAGTCTTTATGTACTGTGCATGTTTTTTGGTTGTCTTACTTTGTATAAACTTTGCTTTTAACTTTGAAGATTTTAATACAATAAAAAGTTTTTGTATTTTTGTACTTCTGTTTTTTATTTTTGTTTATATGATTCGTATTCATGCTGTTTTTTTGGGGGGACAGCAATTGCAATCATTGAAGAATTTTAGAATTTTGTTTTGTTTTTTCTCTTCTCTATATATAAAGTTGGAATCTTCTCAGGAAGTAGAGAGATAGCCCTGTAGCGTGTTGCCAGGGTCTGATGTGGGGCATACAACCATTTTAATCCACTATCATGGAAACCTGTAAGTAGCATACCCCTTTCCGCACCAGACATGCACTGTGCATATTTTCCTCTAAATGTGTAGCTCATTGAATATACTCATTTGACATAACTGGGGAATTGGATGTACGAGCAATAAGGCTTAATGATTAAGGTAGCAGTGTTGATTAGTGAGAACGGTCAAGGCAATCAATGTCATCAGTCCCCCAAAGTCCTTTTACATCATTTTCGAATGATTAATTTCAATGTAATGCTCAAATACTAATTGATGGTGTCCTCCCCACTCATGATCATCACGTGTTATTCAGTGAATAAGGGAGTACTTCCTCCAAACTCTAATTTGGAAGATTATGTTTATCCATTTTTTTCTTAATTTTTTTTCTTAATTTAGCCCTATTCTGCTGTTCTCTATGCACATGCGTAGAGTATCTATCTATACCAAAGCAGAGGGTTGCTTTACTTGTCTCAACAATCATCTAATACCTGGGAGGCATTTGTTATTATTTCTTTTTTCCCCAAACATATATCATTCTTCTGCATCAAATACAATCTGGGGCTCGTTATGGGTCATTGTTCTGTGGACAGGGTCAGGAGCGGGACCTGTATGGGCACCTCAGCAATGGGGTCTTTAAGGTCCTTAGACAGACCCATCACCATTGTTGTTCATTATCTCAGGTTATACTGGCATGGCGGGAGGCCAAATCTTTCAATTCTGCTTGAACCTGTAGTGCCTGTAGCTATCATCCACCGGATGCCCTAATCCCTACCATGCAATCTAAGGAAAAATCTGAATCCCATCTGCTAACTGCACCTCACAATCTTCGAGTAGATATGTTTTTGTGACCCAGATAGACCAGTTATGTCTGGGTAAAGCAAACTAGGCGAACTAGGCGCTGACCAAAGACTCACATATTTAGTTACCATATTTAGTTACCAAAATACAGTGTAACAAGTTGCAAAACTGAAAAACGAAATAAAAAAAATGCGTTGTTTCACTAAAACTTAATAATGTAAGTTCTGGAAATTTGGCATTTGTCCAAAAACTCGACAATTTAATCAGGTTCGGATATTTAGATCTAAATTGCTGTGCTGTATTATCAGCAACATCTTTCCACAATGGTTCAGGGTTCCATACATAATCAATTACTTACACAAACGGAGCAAACACATCTGACCTCAATTGAATCACATGAATGAAAACAGCTGAATCATATCCTGTGCTGCCATTCAACTCGTACATTTGAGTAGGCATGTTTGTTAACACAGATAGACTATTATATAGGGGGAAGTAAATTAGGCATTTAAAAAAATATATTTTACATTTTTAAAGCGCTCACACAGCCCACGGGCTCTGTGAGCCTGTTAAAGGAATTGTTTTTTTAGTTGGGTAATTGTTTTTGTCTTAGTTGCGTATTTATAACGCGCTTAAACACCCAGAGGTTTTTAAGCGCAAACCCGGGGATCGAACTAGTGTTGCTTCATGTCGTCTTGCTTCCAAGGCGTGCACGTTGCCGCTGAGCTATCCTCCCGGGACATTGAAAAAATGCTCACGTTTTCTCATAATAATATTTCAGAGGTTAGAAAACATAAAAAGTAGATAATTTGTTAAACTAAAACTCAATTATCTGATTTCTGAAACTCAATAATCAGATCAGGTTAAGAGGTTTTAGATCTACATGTCTAATTGTCTCTGCTAGGCATTCTGATAGCTGGAAACTTGTTGAATTATGAAAGCTCTCTGGAAGGCATTTGTAATCCTGACTCATGTGCTCCGGCATTTTACTGAAATAAGCTGAAATTCTTAACCATGCTCTATAGATTGGTTATAATGACCTTTGAAAAGGTCATCAATTTCTGTTCTAATAGTTAAATCAGCCAAATACTCATACACTATCTTTTATGACAAACCAAATACTTTGTTTTTCATTCATTCCCTTTCGGAAGCATGTCCTCAGCACATCCTCAGGATACAGTACATTTCAGTATCTCCACCAGTTTCCAAAGGCCTCCAGTATCTTTAACACTTAGAGGGGATACACTCGTCCATTTTCATCCACCTTAACTCTGCCCACCACCATGTGTGCTTGAAGGTTCCATCTTGTACTGCTTACAAGTTTGGTGAAGTGCACAGTCTGGGCAGTCGGCCCTGGGACCTAGTGGATCTCCCCGATGTATGCTGGGTTTATAGTCCACTCCCTCCCACGCCACCTCTGCATTGCCTCCACTTCACAGGAAACTCTGGAAAACCTCCAAAAGCAGTAAAGTCCATGAAAGTGCACTGAAGTACGCACTCTGGGCACTACAGGCAGACAGCAGAGGGAGTGTTAAGGATTGAAAACCACAACAAAAAGTGGCAGAGGAAATAATTTCCAGAGTGGCCCCATATTTCACCATGCAAGTAAGCACAAGCCCTCCAACTGAGGATTGGGGGGTTCGCTCATCAGAACATTTCAAGGGGTTTTGGCAGAACTACGGAACAAAAATGGCAGTGTGAATTGGAGAGTGAGTCAGAGAAGCAGAAAACCAGATTAACCACAAATAAGAGGCTCACCGGGAAATCTCTAGAGTCCACCACTGTTGCCACTCCAGGTGAAGGTCTCTTCTGCCTTTGCTTTATTTCCTGCAATCTGTAATCTTGTATGGTGGCTTTACTTTAATTTTGAACTTGCTTCCATTTTCCTGATTGATTCACTGTGATCATGACCGGCTACTAGTAGTATGGTGCTCATCAGACTTGCAACAAAACGGATGTGTATTGGGGGCTGGCCCGCTCCCAGTAATTTCTAATAAAGCGTACCAAGCTAGGAGTCTCGCCCTTGCTGTTTTTAACCTATGGTGGTGTCATTAGGAGCCAAGGAGCCAAGGAAAGCCTTCATAGTATGTGTCTTACTTAGTGAATAAATTACTAAGTGGTGAAGTGATTGCAGAGTTCCTTCACCCTTTAAATAATGTCATGGCAAACCATAAAGCAAGACCATGATTACTGCTTGCTGTGTGGACAAAGATATCAGCAAAGATAACAGAACCAATAACAGATGGTTTTAGCTAATCATGAACATTAAATTCTGCTGAGTTATCTTCCAGAAGAAAACTCATATATAGGAAGCAGTTGTAGGAGCTCCAAATGACAGGAAGGGTTTGCGAAGGTGGGGGAGGACAAAACGGGAAATGGGGTACTGGTGCTGGTGATTAAGAAAGTCTGATTAATAGAACAACTTGCATACAAATGACTGTCCCTTCATCTATTCCTAGATCTGAGTCTAATCCCTTCCCTCAGACCCCACAGGTACACAAAAGGAAATACACCATCCTAAACAAGCTAAGTAGGAGGTCTTGCAGAACCAGAGTATGCAATTACAAATTAATTATGTGGTTTCAAGACAATTAGTACATTCCCCTCCCCCTCAAATACACTGCCACAGCTTTTATATCAGTGGTACCAATAGCTACAGAATGGTGTGAGCGGTGATGGGGTGACTCATTATTGCAAAAGTGCATCCACTTGTTAAGGCTCAACTAGGGGTGCTGCTGCATAATACATAGCGATAGACTTGAGGTTTGTTGATACTGCAATGATAGCAATAAAGATTATGCTATAACCAAAACTGTCTTGGCACACAGCTCCCTGGAGAAATGGCTACCATCAGTCGATCATAGAACACTTTGTCCATCTGGATTGCGGATCCAAGTGTGAGATATATTCAAACTGTGGGTCCGGCGAATCACCCCACAGAAGACCACGTGGAATTAGCTTCCACTAATGGCCAACCAGTAATGAAGGGCTGTTGTTCACATCTGCCATATGGATAATATGATTGTACTGGATTGATGGGCAGAGCCCTCATCTGTGGCATGTGCCAGAAGTTTCCTATGTGGTACTAACACGTATTCTGCTGGCTGTGTTAAGTAATATGTTACAATTTGTAAAGTGAAACCTGCCTGATTTGGATAAAAAGTATGAAGACCTTGATTGGCACAAAGATGTTCATAGTCCCCACATTATTTGTTTTTAGGAAATGCGGGCTGTTAATACCTATCATAAACCAGGCTAAGTAACATTTTTTTATAAGCGAGGTGCACTGGAGGCCCGGAGATATCCATGATCCCTACTAATTCCATGGACAATCTAGCAATGGGTGTTTGGCACTGATAGTTGATAATATTTAGACCAGTAGCTACTGTGGCATTTGAAATCTTGTTTGAATTCATGAATGGATTATGGTGTTTAAATGGTCAGGAGGATGTTATAGTTGGCCCCATGTAATAATGTCCCTGCAAAAATGTCTCCTGACAAAAAAGTTGCAATTTTTTTCAAGGATATTATTACATTGAACATGGTGGGGACACCCCCACAACCATCAAATATCTTTTTTTTTTACAAGGGGAGGAGGAGACCTCCCTGCAACCTGTCCCCCTACATAATGTTACTATATATGTTGACAATGGCTTTTCCTGGTGACATTATGTATGGAAACATTATGTATGGGTACATTACTACTTGATACATTTTAGTTATGGGACACTTGGAATGTACAGGGTCACCCTGCAATCTATCCCAAGGAAATTCATACAGTCGTGGATGAGGCATGGGGCATTCTTTCCCCACAAACATCAGTATCTAGCATGGAGCATACCAATGCACTTCGACTAGCAACGGTTTTCAATAATTTTCGCACATCTCTTCGACACCATTGGAAGTTGGTTTATCTGGGTGTAATCTGTGTGGGAGTGTAATTAGAGCTCCAAATGCAGTGTCATCAGTGCACTCACATATATTTGACGGATTAAAAAGTGAATAGGGGGTTTCAGAAGCTGTAAGTGCTTGTTTCCGCAGTATTTCATAATGGTATAATTCACTGTATCAAATGTAGCTTATTTATTTATTTTTTAGAGTGTGACGTCTACCACCGGGGTGGTGTCTTGTAAATGGATGACCCAGAATGGCAAGGAGGCTACAGGATTCAATTTTGTATGAGGAGCACATTTTCAGGGCAATGCAGAAAGGAAGCTGTTTGGAGATTGTGTTGAGGCTGTTTCAGAGTCTAGATGCCAAACCAGAGAAACCCTATCCGCTTGTTCAGAATTTGTTAAAAGCTGGGCTGGTGAGAAGGAATCGTGATGGCTTAAATGTCATTGGGAGGGAAAGGGGGCAATCTTGAGATGCGTTTGTGGGCAGGAAGCAAGTGGAGTGAGGAAAGGACATTGGTCCTCACCTTGTGGCATATAGGGAGGGTTCTGCATTGATAGGAAGCCCTATTTTCACTCCATTGATGAGGGTTGGTGACAAAGCCAGAGGGACAAGACCAGTTGGAAGGAGCCAAGAGATGTGGGGAGTGGTTTGTGGTACAAACCATATTTTTTCAGCATTCAGTTTGAGCTAGTTGTTCTCTATAGACTGTTGAATAGCAAGCATGCATCATTGGAGGTTGTTGGCTATTGCATGCATGTCTGTGCCATGTTCGGGCAGAACTTAGACTGGTCATTTATCCAGAATGAGGAGAATGTCTCTGTGTGCTGAGGATCTTATTCACCTCTTCTGCTACAACATATCTATATTGAATACAGTTATATAGAAAACAATGATATCAAATGTACTTTAGCCAGTATATGTACTACTAGCGGTACCACCCGACATTGTCTTGGTCTGTAGCTGACATGCATGTGGGTGTCTGATATAGCCTTATGTTTGTTTGATTGTGTCATAACTTCCTATTTTGAAAAATCGCAAAGTCGGCAATCTCCTGAAATCGTCAATACTGATAGCACAGGGCTGGACCCCGCTCCACCCTGTGCAGGGATAATGGGCGGGGTTGTTCAAATTTCACTATCGCCAGTACACCCCAGACTGGAATGCCGACCTTGTGTCCTAACTTCCAATTTTTGGAAAATTAACAAAATCGTCAATCTCTGAAATCGCCTATACTGATAGCACAGGTCTAGACTCCTCCCTGTGCAGGGCGAATGGGTGGGGTTGGTCAGATTTCACTATCGCCAGAACACCCCAGACTGGTATGCTGACCTTGTGCTAACATTTCTGTCCACCAACTGTTGGGGACTGGAGCCAACAATTGCAAAATCGTCAATCTCCCAAAATCACCTATACTGATAGCACAGGGCCGGACCCTGCCCTGTGCAGGATGAATGGGTGGGGTTAGTCAGATTTCACCATCGCCAGTACACCCCAGACTGGTATGCCGACCTTGGGACAACATTTCAGGACACCAACTGTTATGGGGCTGGAGCCAACCCAGAACATACAATCACACTTTCATAAATATATATATATATATATATATATATATATATATATATATATATATATATATATTATATATATTCAGTGAAAAAACTTTGTTAAAAAATAAAACTATGAGAAAGTGCTGATAACCTTAATGATTATCTTCATGCACAGAAAGGATTGCTCTCTTTCAAGCCTGTGTCTTCCGCTATGTATATGTTTCATATGATGTGACTTGACCCTAAGTCTACAAATATAGTACCTTTTCAATTTTTACTTCCTGACTGTTACTGAAGAAAACTATGTGGCCTAGATATGTCAGTAAAGGGAAAGAAGGGAGAGACAGACATGTGATGTCATCAGTGATGTCATCAATGACATTTGTGATGTCATCTTTGATGTCCTGGGTGTTAGTGTTAGCAGTGCACGGTGGCGCGAGTTATGGTTGCTTATTTTACCATAACTGCCGAATTTCAGGGGTTTTTCGGTTTTACTTTGAACCATAACGTCCCTTTAACAACGTTTTTTCACTGAATTTCATAGGTTTTTAGTAGCGCAACTTAACCATAACGTCACTTTAACAACGTTTTTTTACTGAATTTCATAGGTTTTTAGTAGCGAAACTTAACCATAACGTCCCTTTAAAAACGTTTTTTACTGAATTTCATAGGTTTTTAGTAGCACAACTTAACCATAATATCCCTGACTTTAAATACATGTAACATAGAACATACTGAACCCCTAGCTAGTGATTTCGATGTCCGCGGACATATCGAAAATCTGAGCGTGGTGAATGTAAATTTAAATAGTGTGCCCCATTTCCCCTTTGAGGTTGGCTCTGAAAAGAGCCGTTTTTTTTGTTTTTTTTTGCAGATGCTTGACAGACACCTGTTTTCTTTTTTTTCTTTTTCTTACTTTGCTCCTAGAATCTTCACATAACCTTCTCCAAAGCAACCCTTACATTCCAAAACAGCATGGCATTTCCCATAAAAGATAAGGAAATGCCATCTTCTTTAAAATAAACAGCATTACTGGAATCAATATTCTCATTATTACAGAAGAACATACCAGCTCTAAGCATGAAGGCACACATGCCTCGGTTGATTACACACCTAGCATTGTTTTGCTGAGGACAAAAAACTGAACTATTGTCCCATATTACCCTAGGTAGTAATCCAGAAAAAATGACTTTGGCATTTGGAAGGATGTTCATTACTGCTTGAACCAAGTGTTCCAAATCTGCCAACAAAGTAGGGGCACCATAGTGCAAAACTACCACATGGGGACTGTTCATCCTGCCCATATCTTCACAAACTTGTACAATTCCCTGTACATTGCAATCAGGCACAGTGCTCCACACCACCTCCACTCCTTTAACATCAAAATTATTTGCAACATGCCTGCATTGAGCATACTGTTGTAAACCATGCACAAACATATCTCCAAGCACCACCACCCTGACTTTCTCCACTTCTGCCATCTTCACTACACACAGACTCTTTCAACACAAATCCACAACCTCAACATCCGATTGGCTGATCCCTACAGTCTTTTTTCCATGCTGGATTTGCTGGAAAACCCCGGATGTAGCACGCCCTGTCCACGGACAGCTGCAGTGTCCGCGGACCGCGTAACTCTTGGACAGCCCTTCTACCATTTCCACTTCGCTCTTTGCATACAGCTAAGCAGTCACACAATACGGAGAACGTCCTCAGAACACCCCAATTTTGTTTATTTTCGAACATTTCAGGACACCGCAAGTGTTCTTATAACACATGCAACTTGCCAGCGAACAATACTGACAACGTCCTCAGAACACCCCCATTTTCTTTATGTACAAACATTTCAGGACACTGCGAGTGTTCTTCTGGCTCACTCTTTTTTTTTTTGCTGACATATCTAGGCCACATGGTTTTCTTCAGTAACAGTCAGAAACTAAAAATTGTATTTTATTTGCAGACGTATCCTACAAGTAGGTTCTTATAGTAATTCCCTTAGAGTCCAGTCACATCATATGAAACATATACATAGGGGAAGACACAAGCTTTAAAGACAGCATTATTTTCATGCAAATAAATGATGATTTCTCTGTTTCAAAGCTGCTATTTACACTATGTATATGTATATTGGTATGTGTTCTTGTCTCTTTGTGTTTTCTCTATAGTAATGCAATTATGTAATACATGGGTTTTATTAGCTACTTATTACATATTTCACAGTACACAAAAATCTATTAAGAAAACAATTAACATTTCATTATTCAACATATTAACATTGCGAATATTATACCTTCATCTTGTACGCTGCACACAATGCTATGTTTCTGTATTAGTAGTTTAGTATACTAGATAGAACCCCATAATAGAATGCTATTTATATCAATGCATCGTTCAAAGCACTAATTAGGGTATGATATTTATTGCAATGATTCTTGACACTTTTTTCGCAACATTATAATAATAATCCCTTGTACACATATTTCATCAAAAGTACATACACATGTGATGTCATCAGTGATGTCATCAATGACATTTGTGATGTCATAACTGGCGAAGTTTTTTTCACTGAACTTCATAGGTTTTTAGCAGCGTAACTTAACCATAACGTCCCGTTAACAAAGTTTTTTTATTAGCATGCACACAATACACAAAGATGGAATGTAAAAAGCAATTTCTCAGAGATGGCTGTACACAGAATGTTGCAAACTAAGAATTTATGGTCGTTTACAGTGAAGGTCAGCTGCTTCCATTTTTTGCTCGCGTGCCGGAGAGGCCCACGACTCGCACTATAAGGTTCTATTGTTTTTTTACCTTGACAGACAGGGATCGTGCTAAAAGACTTCTTTTGAAGGAGTGTTGCAAAAACGTAAGACACGATAAGGATGAAATTTCTGAAACGAAACCACTTTTATATATTATATCACTATGAGAAAGATCGTTGGCACAGACAGAGTCATATTTTGGGACTGCTCTACGCTTAGACAATGGAAAATGGCAATATAATGTAAGTAACCCTTTAGATTATTTTATACCGGAATATAATAACAATAGCGTGGCGTTAAAGCCTGGTTAAGTTGTACTTGTTCGTTCAATGTTGCATAGTGTTTTCTACCGCGCACTATCACCGCCTAATTGGTCCCCTGTCGCTTAGAGGGCTCTGAAAAAGGCAGAGGACAGAGGGTGGGTTAATGGGAATAAGTTAACATACTCCGTTGCACTATCCTCGCTAGCAAATATTTTCACGCCCTAATAAATAAAATGAATATTTTTAATGAAGATCGGCTGGTGAGACTAATTTATGTTTTGTTTTTTAAAACAGGTACGTCCTTCCCTACTGTCAATGCCACGATTTTCAGACCCCGGCCGACGGATTTTTTAACTGCCAGGTGCAGCTACTTACTAAACAACTTCATGACCCTCACCATTTTATGGGACAATCGCCAAGGACCAATATGGCCCTAAGTGGTACTAGCGGCTAGAAGCAACATACCAACCATTATGGTGGTCTAATGTCTCGTTGTTGGAACAGCCTTCCGATTATCAGTGCAACCATAGTGCTTCTTTTATCATAAACCAACACCCTGTGTACCGCAAAGGAACAGCGCGTGACTCAAGATGAACTTTTGTGGATCGACAGCAAAGACAAATGCAAATCGCTGAATATTCTCTAAACATTTGATGTCAAATAAAAGTACTTTACGAAATGTACAATCTTGCTGTTTGCTTTTAAATCACAGTTTCATATTCCAAATTGTTGCGCGCTGTGTTGTGAGATGATCTGTGTTGTTTTCCGGGTTCTGTGTAAAGTCGCGTAGGACTGGAGGCAACTGGGCATGTTTGGCTACGCACCCTGTACCGTCACGGAGAGAGACAGGGAATGTGAATGCTTTAATAATGTCAGGCTTAGGGGCGGGAGATATTTAGTGTCGCAAAAGCAGGTCAGCCAGGTCGATGGGGCAAGTGATAGGATTATCACATAATGTCGGCGCACAGCAGCCTGATTTATCGTTTGTTTAGTGGACAAAAAGTCGGGTAAGGCCCATAGGAAATTGTAATGTCAACGGACATAAGGAGGGTTCTTAGAACACTTTCAACCTGACAACGAACAATACGAACAGCGTTCTCAGAACACCCCCATTTTTTTCATTGCAAACATTACCTCCACGTCCACTCTTCCTCGTCCCAGTACTTACTTCATGAGGCCCCTGCCTCTGACACAGGACATTCTTCTATTTCTTTAAATTCCTATAACTCCTCCCCCACATCCACATCACTCAGTTTCATATTACCAAGCCGGAGCATGGGACCTTCCCCGCAGGGAGGGTGAGGCGGGTCGTCAGTACTGTGACGAGGAAGAGTAGGACTAGGAGTAATGAAGACTACCGGTAAGTAATCAGAGCATTTCAGGACACCGCGAGTGTTCTTAGAACACATTCAACTTGCCAGAGTACAATACGGACAGCGTCCTCAGGACACCCCCATTTTGTTTATGTACGAACATTTAAGGACACCGCGAGTGTTCTTAGCTCAATTTTAGCTTGCTTGCGAACAAAACGGACACATACTCTGTCCTCAGAACACCTCACCATTTAGTTTATATAGAACATATCTGAACAGCCATGTTGTCCGCAGACAAATCGAACACAACAAAAGTGTCTAGCATATAAAAAAAACAGAACATTGAACCTATCTCATACTCCCCCCACCCTCCCCAAACACTCTTACACACCAACACACTCCACTAAATAAAAATTTTAGTCCAAGTTTCACCGCGCTGTCCGCGGTCGTCGGCGAATGCAAGATGGTGGGCGCCACATAAAATCTGACGTGCTTCACGCACCACGCCGTCCAATCAGCGAACACGTTGCATGTCCACGGACATCACGCAAGCCGCTCGGCCAATCAGGGCACTGTCCGCAGAGCGAACCGGGAAGTCCGTCCGCGGAGCGAACAGAGATATCACTAATTTTTTTGCCTTACATTTTGGTCATTTAAAAAAAAAACTACTGGACGTATTTACACCAAATTTGCAAAAGCACGCTTTCGGGACCAAGCCCCCGCTCCTGTCGCAAATTTGGTGTAAATCCGTCCAGCGGTTTGGGCTGTAGGTGTGCGCAAAGAATTTTCCCATTTTGTCTATGGGAAAAAACAAAAGTTTTGGGACCCCCCCTATAACTTTGCCCCCCCCTGGACCAAACCTCTCCAAACCTCTCCAAACTTTGCAAAAAAATTCAGAGTGGGCCATATACTTTTACTTGGTGAGGATTGGTCCAGAGGGAGCGAAGTTATAAGCCACCCAAAAAATGCTCTTCCCATGGAAACACCAACTTAACCATAACTACATGGACGCTAGCGCGTCCATGTAATATATAGGATATATGTAATACATGCTAAAATTCTCTTTTGACAAACATTACTGCAAGGGCATCTATCTATATGGCTTCTTTTGCAAAGTGAATCACACATTCTGAGCAAATAGGTAATACAACAAATATGCACAATTCTATCTATATTATTGCTGTCTCTGCATGCTTGTGGTGTTTGTAGAGACGAGAAATGCATCTGGAAAACCATCTTGGTACTATAAAAGCAGCCATGAGAGGCTAGCTGAGTGCAGGGCAAAGGGCTTATTATGGCATATACGAAACAGCCAACTTGTGACTTACTTTGTGGTCTGCTTGATTGTCCAACAGGGTGTCATTTGACATTGAAGTTCACCGTGGAAAAGATGAACATCTTAGCCTAGCTCTCCTGAAAATTTGGAATAGTAGAATACATGTTAGCATTTTAGAGCCTTTGTGGAAGGTAAAAAGCAATACTTAATGTTAGTGGCATGGATGTGGAGCTGAAGTGATGGAGAAACATGGGCACCCCTTAAGATGCTCATGAAAGGTCTGCAGTGCTCTGTGCGCCTGATGAAGTGACATCAGGATTTTGAATCCATGATTTACGTGTTTGCCATTTCATATGTAAACTAAGTGAAGTCTTAAACATCCACAGTGAGGCTTGGTAAATGAGAAAGTAGGGGAAGATAATGTTTGAATTCTCATGTATTTTCTTCTATTAATTATATATGACATACCCCTATTGTGGCATTAACATCTGATCCAGTTGGCCGATAACACCCTATCCGGCCTACTGGAGATGGTGTTAAGGCCATTAGCACCCAGGTTACCAAAGTGGCAACCCAGGGTGCTAACAAAAACATTATTTTCCTTCCTATAACGGGACATGAGCGGCGTCCCTTTGTAGGAAGGAAAATCCTTTACCAACATGGCTGTCATGGAACGGGAAGAGGAGCTCTGTATGGACCCCGTCTACCCCCTCCATGGCAGACGTTCTGCGCAAAGAGGAAGGTGCGGCTGCAGTGGTGAGTACCACCGCAGCAACAATAAGGTAAGTTGGGACAGGGGGGATTAAAAAAAAATTGGATGGTGGTGGGAGGAAGAGCCAGGCGTCAGGCGACTTGGAACGCAGTGCTACGCTCACCTGGTATCTACAGGGGCACCACACGATACTGGATGGAGGTCTAAACGCTATCCTGGAAGCCTCTCTGCTTGGTCATGTGCCAGACATTGGGTAGCGGCTATGACAGGAGAATGGAGGGTTAAGATACCGGTTATGTAATGGGTGGACTCCCACCTCCCTCTGGTTCAAATCCCCTCCCTTGGGGTTATTGGTCATCTTAGGTTTTTGTGCGTTGAACTCTCTGTCCTGTGTCTCTGTGCAGGGGTGCATGGTTGGTGCAGGCATTCCGTGGACCTAGTTGCTTCACTGGTCCGTGTGCCCTTATGTCAGGTCCAGACCGGCTGTGACTCTGACATTGCTTGCTGTCTTTGAGGTGAGTTATAATGTCTTTTCCGTCTTTATTCTGTCTCTTTCTTTCCCTCTGTTTTCTCTGTCTTCTCAGCGTCTTGCTCCACTATGCTGTTCCCTAACAATGTCTCTTTTTGTTTCCACACGGATGGTTGCGATCTCGGAGTTGCCGTGCCGATGGTGAAGGCCACAGTGAGTTATTGATGCGCGGTGCACTGCGCTGTTTATTGGTGTTAATTGCTAACCTGTGTTCTCTACTCTTCTTTGTACAGGTTGCGGTGATGTTCCGGAGGTATGAACGAACGAAGCGCTGCTTGCCCAGGTAAGTGCGTTGTTAATGCAGACCTTGTTCCTTCTCCCTTGCAGGTTGCGGTGAAACCCGGAGATGGGAGAGGTAAGAAAAGCGCAGGGTGCTGCCAGGACTCGTTGCTTGTCCAGGTAAGAATTGTTATTAATGCTGTCCTTGTTTCTTTACCTTTGCAGGTTGCTGCGAACTGCGGAGATGGGCGAGGTAAGCGAAGCGCAGGATGGATTCAAGGCCGGTTACATCACAGGTAAGTGTTCTTGCTTGCTAATGCTGTTCTTGTTCTTCCAGTTTATTAATGGAATCCGGATCTAGGGCTTCAGGATCGGGCCATCGAAGACGCAGATGAGCAGGAGCTGGACACGGTGAGCATTACGCTGCAGGAGTGCAGAATAACACGAAGCGAGTTCTGCTGTTTGGGTGTGGTTTAAATAGCTTAGGTAAAGTAGTTCCAGGCCAAGTAGTTCCAGGCCCAGCCACACCCAAAACACTACACCGCATGGCTTGGTTCTAAAGAACTGAGCTGTGTAATAGACCTCCATGTTGGATTAAGGTCCAAAACTGGCATTGCTTTATTCCTGATAATGAGCCTGGCGCCAAAGGCGCCAGGACTGACTCCATGTATGTTTCTGATGGAGTTTTAAGGCCCTTTGGGCCGGTGTGAAGGGCTTTAGCCCCACTTCTGCCAGGAGGCTGTTATACCTGAGGGGGTCAGGGGCATGGATCGTGACAAGCAGGCTTACACCGGCAGCTCAAGCCTGCATTGCTAGACACCTGATTGGCTGGCTCTACCCGCCTGGGTGCTAATGAGTGGTATATCCCTGTACCAACAGTCTACGGTTTGTTTCTGAAATTGTTTATCATGTATTGATAAGTGTAAGTAGAATTAGTAATTGAGTAAAAGCCTTGTTTATCTACATCACTGATTCTTGCTTAACAGAAATCATCAATACTTTAGAAAAAGCCTATAATAACCACAGAACCATGGAAATATCATGATTCAGAAGCACGTGGTATCCGTTTAATATTCATTCACAGTTGATCGATATACATAGGTAAGGAGAGTGAGGGGTTGATCCGACTCGTATCGGTGGAATATACTGTGATTGAACCCAGGATGGTGAAGCGACTTTTCTTGCAATCATGTGTTTTGGCTCATAGCATTTTGATGTTGTATTGTTCTTGTGATTGGAGAAAGCTGAAAAGAGGAGGAGGTAAAGTCAATCTCCCAACTTCCTAACTGCAGAAAACAGAAACAAACATCAATGGTATGCAAACACTCAGAAATCTACAGAGTGTGATTCAAAGCCTAGAGAAAAGCCAAAATAATATGTCCTTTTCCGAACTCTGAAAGTACTTTGAATAATGCTTAAGTAGATGGTGTTGATACTCAAAGAAGGAAGCCTTTGATAGTGTAAACGATGGATGGTCCCCCTTGATCACACGGTTGTGGTAAATGACCGTGTGGTCAAGGCATGCCGTGGGGTCGCAAGGAGCAACATACTTTGTTCGAGGAAGATCTGCTATTTGAACCATTAGGTGTTCGAGCCAAAAACCAGAAATAGTTACGAGTTACGAAGAAAGGAGGAAAATGTAACAATAGCATGGAAGACATTTGATAACCTGTCGCAGGTTCTCTGAAAAAGGTATAATTGTACAGGAGGCAATTAAGCTGAGAGGACTAGAATAGAACTGAAACACTATAGCAATTCATCAAGACTTTTCAAGATTGGAACTTGAGAAACCAGGGCTTAGAAAGGAGTGGCAAGAGTTGCAAGAGAAAAGGTTATCTTTAACTAAAAAATAGGGCACCCGCTAGTGCTATCCCAGGTCTTCCCGCGTTAAATAGGAACAAAATAATGGTAATATGCTAAGGGTAAAATACTGCTTCTCAGATTGTAATTGCTATGAGCTTTTTACAAAACAAAGTTGCTCAACGTTTTCAATGAGAACAATAGGATATTATTTCAACCAAAATATGTTTCTTTATATGTTGCACATCAAACATTGTACATCCCCAGTTCAATGTGATATGGATTGCAGCAATACTCGATTGCTCCATCACATGTTACACAAGCATACAACTCCTGCTGGTAGGTGCAGTTGCTGAATTGTTAGCACCATTGCAAATCCTAAATAAACTGGCCCCAGATTGTATGCTTAAAACTACATGCACATTATTCCCTCTTGCATAACATGCTAAGTGCTTCACTGTTCCTCAGCGAGTAGAGGACACTTCAATTCAACCAATTCTGGGAACCTTACCTCATTGCATTTGTAATTTCATAGTTAATCTTGTCTTTTATTCTAAAACAATTAGGGCCTCATTACAACTCAGGCGTTAAGGGTTAACGCCGTCGTTAACCCTTAACGCCTGATTCCAATTTTAACGGCTGCTTTTAGCAGCCGTTAAAACCCATGGCGCTAACCCGCCTTGGTGCTAATTACGGCACCGTAAATTACGGTGCCGTAATTAGCGCCTTCCCCACTCCCATTATGCCCTATGGGGCAAAAATGGGAATGGGGAAGGGTAAATGGGAAATGGGGGTTTACCGCCCCACTCACCTTGGAATGGGGCGGTAAATCCGCCATCCACCATGGTGTAAACGCAGTTTACACCATGGTGGTAAAGTTGGCGTACTTACCGCCTGGGTCGTAATGACCCCCTTAATATTTGTTCGGCACATATAAACAAAGCTATTACACGGTATGATAAAGGTCCCCTTCTGCTAAAAGGGAGAAGGGTAAAAAAAATCCCCTGAGCCTGTTCTAATTTACTCACTGAAGATAGGGCCCAAATCCCTGCTCCCATCCCCGTACCAGCTTGCTTATTTGTAGAGAAATACCTGTACCGTCTACTGGTGGTTTGGATACTGGGTTGTGTTTGTTGGCATTCACACGAAACTACAGATCTATACCAAGACACAACAGAGTAGGCCCAGCAAGAGAAGCAACATCAGCGCTTGACGCTTCGCTTTGAGCAAGAAAGAAGAGACAAAACGAACACCCACAACATTGCAGAGATACGAGTGTAGCAGCACACCTAGCAGAGAGAGGGAGGCACACACTTGCTGCATCTGTTCAAAATTACAGCGCAGAACCCATATCACAAGCATGGCAGAGTCCAATGATCAGCTTGCACCGTCAATGAAAGGTTCCCTAGATCACCCTGGACAAAGAGGGTGAGAGGGAACACTGTGCCCAAAACGTACTGGGGTGGCCTACGGGAACTTCCTACACCTCCATACACACTATGTGGTGAGGTTTACAAAGTTTTACCAACGTCCATCTGTGGTAGGACTTGAGAAGACTCACTCTTGGATGTCCAGGGCTCCAACTCTTAGTTTTGGATTGAGGTACCCAAAAGGTTTGGTAGCTGTGGTCGAGCCGCCAGGCTTAGTCTAATGGGAGGAGGGTTGTAGATGAGTACAAAGCTCTTTGAGTACACTTCCATTCAAGGAAACACTTAGACACTGTAGTTATATAAACATATGATTATTTATGGCATTGTTAAACTCAAAATGCAATTCAGGTAAGTAAGGAATGATTCACACACATGTACAGTATGACAGTTGCTTTAGCCATACTCAGTTCAATAGTAGACCTTTAAATGAGGAAAAGGTAGGTATCAAGAGTAGCTTTATATTAGAAAATCATTCATCAACCAACAGTGATACTGGTGAAATTAGATAACTTTGTGTAGTCCTAAACTTTAGAAGTCCATCCCAATCTGGGGAATGAGAGTCTCAAAAGTCAGATGGGGCCACTGGGGACCAGAGACGCGTATGCATCAGCGCAAAGGGACACAGACACTGTCAATGTTGTCAAATACACAGATGATGCTTTTCGTAGCAAGTAAGTAATCAAATTGGATTCAAAGGTTTTAGCGGGGCTAGGTAGGCCACCCGAACAATTTTTCAGCCTTTAGGATATAGGTCCTTAGGCACGGGAGCACACAGTTGTGTTGTCCACCCCAACGTGACTCAAAAAGCTAGGGAGGAGAGAACAGCAACAAAACAACTCACCAGGTAAGTACCCAGGAGTGAGACAGTACCTTCTATGATGTAGAGCAACAATGTCACTGGCGGGTCCCCATGTAAGATGACAACAGCTCTGGTTTTGGTCACAGGCCTTTGTGCCTGAAGGCTCCTTCTCTTGGTCCATGACTCAGTTGAGGGGACTTCTACAATCGTGAGCAGTCTCCGTAGGCTCAGACAGATGCCCAAAAGTTTTCAGCCGGAACCATGCTTAACGAGATGATGCACCTCAGCAGTGCCAGAGGTCCCAGGGTATTCGGACATTGCAGGTCTGTAAGGTTGCAGCACATTGTGGGATAGCTCAAACTGCAGCTGGTCTCGAGACTGGTTAGGCCCACCAGTCCAGGAAGTTATCCAGTCAGAAGAACGGACTGAAGCAGAAACAGCCACTCAGTTTGCTTTGGCGGTCGCTGGAGGTGGCTGCAGGTGTCCTTTCTTCTTCTTTGCAATGGATTTTCTAGTGGTTGACCTCAACTTTTATGCATGAGCCCAGCCAATCAGCATGCATGCTGCATTCAAACTTCAGGTGATGGCTGTCCACAGGGGACAGCCAGGCACCCAGTCAGAACTGGAACCAAGCAGACACTCTGGAGGACAAATACCTGAGGAGTTTTGGTGCCCTCCCACTTTCCTGTGTTCCCAGTCATGCTGGCACCTTCGATCAGGCTTCCCAATGGGACCCCGGCGAAGACAAAGGAAAAAAAGGGTGCCATTGTGTCCCTTACCAAATCTGTGAATGCAGCCTGTGATGTAAGTTTCACAAAATCGGTAGCAAATCATTTACTGCCACCAGTCACTCATTTAGACGTGTCACTGTAACTAGAACATTACAGGAGAAGTGAGAAACGGGATATAATGGGGCACCTCAGCACTCCACATAAGGTGGTGTGTGCTGATCACACAAAAGAAAAGCATAGTTAGGATAAAACATATACCCTTATCCTTGCAAGCTTAAGTTAGCACAGGAAAACAGAAGGTGCTGCATGGTGCAATAGGAAAATACAGATGCCATAATAAGATGGGGGAAAGCAGATTCCATCAAGAGAAACCAAAAGGGGTTATCTGAGTAACAGAAAATAATAAGAGAGTGAGAAAAAAGGGTTCCCACTCTCAGCAGAGTCAGACAAAAATCCAGTGTCCAGCAAAATGTGCTGGGGGACTCACTAAGTGCGGAGAATTACACACAAGTTGAAAATCCTACCTTACAGCAAGCCCACATGGATGAAGTGGGTTGGGGCTTAGCCCACTTTTTAAGACTTTTTCCAACACATTCCTTGACATAGACACCTAGGTTGTGGAAGAAGAAGTCAGATTGGTCAGGGAAAGGTGATAAATACTCATACGGGGAAAGAATACCTAAAGAGGGAACAGTAAAAAGGTAGTGTGTGTTTACTGGGTGAGGTCAGAGGTGGTGGTGGAGGATGCCCAAGAGACCAACAGGAAGAAGGAGGAAGTGGCAGCTTGTGAAAGAGAATTGTGGTGTTTGCAAGGTATTCACTTAGGAGTGAAAGTGATTCTGCAGTTTAATGCGCATGCTTATGTGACAAGTGATTAGAGGAGTTAGAGCAATGAGTGTTTGTAAAGTGAATGGTACTGTGTGAAAGGGGTGTGTGAGCAGTTAGAGTGAGAAGTAGTAGAGTGGGAGAAGGAGAGTAGTAGTTAGAGGGAGGATTAATAGAGTGGGAGGTGGAGAGTGATAGTACCAGGGAGGGTGGTAGAGTCAGTAAGATGTAAATTGCTGAGTTTGACTTCTGGTGTGGGAAATGGATTTATGAGTTATAGAGAATGACATTAGGAATTGCGTTTGCTATAGGTAACGTAAAAGGCTTACTAGCAGCTATCCTAGGGGAGAGAAATGACAACATTTGGAAACAAGCAGGATACTCAGGTGCAAAACACGACACACGATGGAGAGCCATTTAATAATTGGAGAGCAGACGTATGGTGCCGCTCCGGGTGCAATATCCTGATACATTAGACATGGGTGCGATTATGACTAGGAAAATGTTGGAGGATAAATACCCTGTTGCCTATATTCAAGATATATATTTTTTTTAAACTTTATTTTTGCATTTTAGTAAACATGTGTACCAACAAGCCCAAACAGTGAGCTACTAACATGCTGCCGTTGCCCCCCTCACACCCACCCTCCCACCCTCCGGCAGTCCCATCACACAACAAGCAGTTATCGCATTTGATTTACACAGGTGAAGTCTGAGGTAGCTGATCAGATGTCTCGGTTGGCGCTGCGCTGGAGAGGTGGTGCGAGATGTACGGGCCCCAAATATCTGGGGGTCTTGCGTGGTGGGGAAGTGTCTTTATAAGTTCTGATTCTGTTTCTTGGCAGTATGTAATGTCTCTCCTCCAGTTCCCAAGAGTGGGGGGTGTGCCTCGTCCCCACGCCATGGCCACTCTTCTACGTGCTAGAACCAATAGCATGCTTGCCAGTTTTCTAACGTGTGAGGACAGGGGTCTTGTTAGGCCAAGAAGTGCCACTAGTGGGGAGTGCCCCACCCTCTCGCCAATTATTGCGTCAGTTTTGTCGAGCACATCTGACCAGAATTTAGACACTGTTGGGTAGCTCCATGCTAGGTGCAGGAAGTCAGCATCAGGGGACCCGCATCGGTCGCAAGATGCATTTGACACGGGGTGATGTCTGTTTCTCTTTTTAGGGGTATAATAGGTTTGTTGCAGAAAGTTAAAGTGGATTTGTTTGAAGCGGGAGTTGAGTGCCACTTTTTGAGTCTGTTGTAAGATATAGTTCCAGTCTTCACCTAGAATGGGGGTTTGAAGTGTGGTTTCCCATCTTGCCTCCGTTTTGGGGTTCGAGGGAAGAGTGTCCATGAGCAGGGCTTTGTAGATTGATGAGACCAGTTTGCCCTCCCCTTGTGCCTGAATGGCTCCGTGCAGCAGCTGCCAGGTGGGAGGTTGTTGTGGGAATGATGGGATGAGGGCCTGCAGGGTGTACCGCACTCTGAAGTACAAAAAGATATTGAGGGAGGATGTGCCACCCTTCTCCTTCGGCTGCTGGGGTGTTATGAAGGTGTCTTGTATGAAGAGGTCACCAAGTGTATTTATTTTGCACTTGTCTGCCCAGATCAGATACACTTTCTCGGCGGTGAGTGGGATCCAGGAAATGAATTTCACGGGTAGAAGAGGAGAGTATCTAAGCTGAATCTTGTACTTTTGGGCCATTTTCCTCCATATTGTGTAAGTGGATTGCACAATGTTCAGCGTTGTGTGTGGCACAGCCTGTTTGCTGATCATCATGGCCCTTAGCAGGTTGGGTGAGGCTAGTGCCCGTTCGACCTGTACGTGCGGTCTTACGAATTGGGGCTTATACTAGTGGCTGAGAAACTGGTCTTGTGCTGCCCAGTAGTACCGTTCTAAATCGGGTAAAGCTAGGCCACCCTTAGTGACGGGAAGTACGAGGGATGAGTATGCCACCCTTGCTGGTTTGCCTGACCACATGAGGTCCAGAACTAGGCTTCCCAGATTACCCAGGAAGCGCCAGGACAACAGGATGGGGATGTTGGCGAAAAGGTACAGGAGTTTGGGTAGGATTACCATTTTTACCAGTCAGGCTCTTCCCCAGAGGGTGAGTGGTAGAGATTTCCACCTGTTCACCTTATCTCTTAAGGATTTCAGTGTGCTTTCGTAATTGTCTTTGAATATGTTGCGGTGGTTCAGGGACACTCTGATTCCTAGGTATCGGACGTGGGCTTTCTCCCAATGGAAGTTAAAATTGTCTTGAACTATTTTGGTCTTTGTGTTTAAGGGAAAAACGATTGATTTAGATTGATTGATTTTCAACCCTGATACCAGCCCAAACTTAATTATTTCTCGCATAATCGGGTTAAGGTTTTCGCTGGGGTTTTGCATGAACAGGACTATGTCGTCAGCATAGAGGGATATTATTAGACGGTGAGGTCCTATTTTAAACCCGCTCTGGATTTGGCGTTCCCTTAGGCCCGCTGCTAAGGGCTCCATCACAAGGGCGAATATCATGGCAGATAGTGGGCATCCCTGCCTAGTGCCGCGCTGGAGGTTGATATATGCCGAGCGAGTCGACCCGAGAGTGATTGCTGATAGGGACTGATTATAGAGGAACGAGACCAGCTTGATAAACTGTTTCCCAAGTCCGAGCTGCTGCAGCACGGCGAACAAAAGGGGCCACTCAACAGAGTCGAACGCCTTTTCGGCATCCAGCAGCACCGCCACTGCCTGCTGTTCGGGGTCGAGTGCTGCCAGAACCCCGAACATTCTACGTATCCCGAATGTGGTGTTTCGACCAGGTCAGCGAGTACCAGTGCAGGCATTAGCGGGAGAAGTCTATTAGCGAGGATCTTGGCCAGGATTTTGTTGTCCAGATTAATTAGTGATATGGGCGGTAGGACTTACAATCTTCGGGTGGCTTTTTTTTTTTGTGTAGTAGTATTACGTTGACTTCTCTAAATGTCTGTGGGAGAATGCCAGATTCGATTGCTTCTTCGAAGACATTTAGCAGAAGAGGGGCAATGAGAGGGGCGAAGTGATTAGAAAACTCACCAGTTAGCCCGTCGGGCCCTGGGGCTTTGGATGACGGTCGACTTTTAATGGCTTCTTGGATCTCTTCTAGCGTTATGGGCTCGTTCAACGGCTCACAGAGTTCCCTTTCCACCCAGTACAGTTCTGTGTCGTTGAGGTAGTTCCGGATCGCATCGGAATCCGCCGGGCTCCCGGCGCTGTATAGATCTTGGTAGAATGCCCTGAATACTTCGACTATGTCTTCTTCTTTGTGCAGCATATTTCCCTGCGGTGTCCGGATGCGGTCCACCCTTGTTGGCCTCCTGTCTGCCGCTATAAGAGGAGCAAGAAGGGCTCCAGGCTTCTGGCATTCGCCGTATTGTCTAATTCTATGATTGTGGCCCAGAAATTGTATCTCCTATTCAGCCAAGTTTCTAAAGTTCAGAAGTTCTTCTTCCAACATCGCCTGGATGTGGTCTGAGTTGTGAACGGCTTGCTGCTTTTCCAATTCCTTCAGGTGTGTTTCGCTGGTCCCTAGCCCGCGTCTGATAAGTTTCAGGATTCTGTTTTCTTTGGCTAGGCAGACGCCTCTTACATAGCATTTGAGAGATTCCCATAGCACTCCGGCGGAGTTGACGGTGCCTTGGTTAATGTCAAGAAAGGTGTTGATTTTCTCGCTTAGCTCGGTGGCGAATATTGGATCGGCGAGAGATCTGGGTTTGAAACACCATTGGGGAGGTCGTGGTCTGGTAGTTGGCAAGCGGCATTCGAGTATTACCGTGGCATGGTCTGAGAAGGTTTTGGGGAGTATTTGGCACTTGCCCCATTGCCAGTTGCTGTGAGTGGAGACTAGCAGATGATCGATGCAGGAGTTTGTATTATGTACACTTCAGTGGTATGTGAAGTCTCTGGCTTCCCAATTCTGGATCCTCCATATGTCCGATAGGTCAAACGCTTTGCAGATCTCCTGCACTTGTAGGCTGGCTTTGGACGGGAGCACGGTTGTTAGCTGTGATTTATCTTTCTGTGGGTCGAGATGAGTATCCAGGTCGCCTCCCCAGATTATGGTAGCGTTTCGCACTTGTGTGAGGCGGGACAGCATCCAGTGAAAGTTGTTTGCACCGTCTGTGTTGGGGCGTAGGAGTTGATGAAAACCACCTCCTCTCCCTCCACCATGCCCCGAACCAGAAGAGCCCTTCCCTAGTTATCTCTTTCTGTTTGGATCAAGCGAAACCCCAGGAAAGTGTGAAGAAGAATTGCGACTCCCCTGGCGTAGGATGAATATGAAGAGAAGTAGCGATGGCATCCCCAGCTGCGGGGCCCACAGGTGCTCGTTTTGCGGTAAAAGGTGGGTTTCCTGAATCATTGCCATCTCGATCTTGTGGCGTCTGAGTAATTGCAGGATCTTACGTGTCTTGGCCGGATGTTGCCTCCTCTAATGTTCCAGGTTGCTACTTTGAATGTACCAATGATGTTTTATATGGCACCCGTTTGTGGAAAGACCGGAGGCGGTGTCCCGACACTTGGGTCGGCTGGATTGCATGGGAGCTGCGTCAGGCGGGAGGGCTTGTGAGGGGCGGCGGCGGGGCTCTGGATGAGGCCTGCGGTTAGGCGATGGCGCATGGTGCGTGTTTCGAACGACAACAACAATAAACCAATTTTCCTTAAACGGACAACCCCCAACTCGTCCGTTTGGAACCCCCCCAACTAGAACACAAGGCATGCTGTGCACAGGGCGCAGGTGGCCTTCTGCGGTTTAGTCCCCATCCTCCAGTTTGCGAAGATTGTCCTGATGGCTTGATACCTTCTTGCTTTGAGTCAGTGTTGCAGGTGTTTATCACGGCGGGACTCTCCCCGCTCTTTCTCTGTTTGTGGCTCTGGGCATTTGGTTTGCGGTTTTACATCCCTGCCGGTCGAGGTACAATGTGGCTTCATCTGGGGAGTTGAAGAAGTGGGTATTTCCCTCCAGTTGAATGGGAAGCCTCGCCGGGAAGAGCATATAGTACGTAATTTGGTTGGTGCGCAGTCTGTGTTTCACATGGGTGAACGATCTCCTTTGGGCTTGGACTGACAGCGAAAAGTCCGGGTAAAACTGGATATCATCCCCGTCGAAGTGTAGTTTGCCCTTTTCTCTTGCCATTCTGAGGATGGCATCCCTGTCCTTGTAGCTTAAGAGCTTGGCAATGATCGGGCAGGCAGGGGCTCCCGGAGCAGGTCTTGTTGCAGGGTTTCTTTGGGCTCTTTCCACTATGAATATTTGCGACAGGACTGCGGGACCGAATAGCTCTGTGCATAGTTTTTAGATGTGTTCTGACTGGTAGTTGTCTTTCTCTGACTCCGACTATCCTAATGTTATTTCGTCTGGAGTGGCCTTCCAAGTCCTCGTTTTTGGCGAGTACGGTTTTCATTTGGCCCTCAAGCGTGGAGACACGGGAAGTGAGTGCTGATGTGCCGTCGTCCAGATCTGACACTCTCTGATCGACGGAGTCGAGCCTGTCGCTGTGTTTATCGAGCCGGTGCTGCAACAGGTCCACCTTGGATGAGAGCGAGTCTATCTTGCTGTCCAAGCCACCTAACCCAGCTTTTAGTTCTATCAGGATTTCCCTAATGTCCATATGTTGCTGCAGCTCTAGCTCCGATTGATTATTCGGGGATTCTGGGCGGTGTTCCGACCTGGGCGTTTTAGGTGCTGGGCCTGCATCAAAATTAAGTCTTTTCTGGGACTTGTCCGGCTTCCCCATCTTGAAGTTGGCTGAGGTGTCGGAGCGTCTGATTTTCGGGTGTAGCAAAGGCGCAGTCGAGGCGTGTGCGGGTGGAGGGTTCAGATTTAGCCGCTTTGTGCCACATGAGGGGCCGAGACCCAGCCGTGCGGGGAGTTGCTATGGGCCAAAATGGCGGGGGCGCCGCAGAGCGACCCCAATTTGTTGGCGTAGCGTAGTCTCGCCGTCCCGCTTGTTTTGCACCCTTCTGTGTGCCTCCGCGCGCCTCCCGCCCCTGCGGGGAGTTCGCTCTGCCACTGTCCTACTGCTGGCTGTGAGCTGTGAAGCCGTTCCTCTGGGCCGGCGAGGTGGCGCCCCGGTTCCGAGCGATTCCCTCCTTGTCGCTTTCTACTGGTGGTGGCCACGGCAGGTCCCACGGGCGGCTCCTGTCCATCTATGAAGGATGTTGGCCAGGCGGGTCAGAGTTTCCAGGCCCCACGCAGTTCGTGGTTGTGCGGGCCGCACTACGCAGTGGATTTCTCGCGGAAGGCGAGTCCGATTCTCTCGGATTTTCATCAGGGATGTGATGCTGCGCTAGGATAGAGTATTTCTTGCAGATTTAGTGGTTTCGCCACAGGATTGCCGCGATTAAACAGGATTCATGTGGGAGGTAGCAGGGAGCTTACAGGGGAGGGGCCATCTTGGTCGGCCCTCTAGCGCCCTCTGCCTATATTCAAGATATTTAAGATCAAAGGCGTCAGGAGACTCATGGACCATGGGATAAAACTATAGCATTATTTTATCACATTTTGTGTCAGGGGCTGCCTGAACCAGCGCAATGGCAATTGGAGAAACAGGTGGCAATGGAAGCAAAGCCATGGCCAGAAATACAATTGATAATCATGGATCACTGCTGATTAATGAAGGAGAAAATTAAAATAATGTTGAGAATAGAAAGCAGGAGGAAGCGAAGTTAGTCCAGAAGAAGTTGTCAAAAATAGCCATAGAGGGAGCGGTATTGATGAGTAATGAAGGGGGGGGTGACACAGATGCAGTCAGGGCAGCAAAATAATTAAGGGTATTCCACATACCAGAGTGGGTACAACTTATGGCCAAGGTGAAGAGGGAATGGGCCTAGAGGAGTAGGACAAGGTGGATTTCAAAACCCTCAGGGAAGAGGAGATTTTAATGGCAGACAGCCGCAACAATGCTGGAACTGCGGAAGAATAGGACACATGGCGAGGATATGCAGAAGTAGAGGAGGCATGCAAAAGAATTGGCAAGCTCCAAGAGGGGGGATGGGTTATGTAAAACAGAACCACAGGAATATTATGCCCAAGAACACACGCAGGCTCAGACATATGTACTGAAACCCCAACAAATGCAGCAAGTACTGCTGAAAATGCAAGCACAACAGGTACAACTGCAGCAAGCACAGACATGGCAGGCTATGATACCACAATGCAACATGACCACAGGAGCCCAACAAGCACCTGCACCCAAATGTATACCCACAATAGGACAGCTCACAGAGCGACCTGATGTGTTCAGTATTATCAGTAACACCAGAACCTCAATAGGAACCAAGGGTCAGGTTAAGGAGGCAAGACATTTTCGTTTCTTGTAGACACTGGAGCCACTTGTTCCTGTGTCTGTGACGGAAATTACCCAATGTCAGGTATAAAGTGTTCAGATCTGTTGTGTATTTTCATAGTTGAACTTAATTTCCATAGTTGTATGTAATTATGTTGTTAGAAGGGGCAAGGGATTTGTCATGAGACCTTACTGATGTATTATGGTTCTAACTTTGATTCCATTTGGATGCAAATGACTTTGCATTGATTTATAGCAACACGGCTGGATGTACTAAAGACCGCCAATTTTGCTTCAAATTTTGATGTGTGTGACGATACTATGGCAATGTGGCCTCACATTACTTATTTGTGTCGTATTATTGGAGAAAATACACATAGGGACATGCAGAGAAGAATCTATGTTGATGCCATACTTTATATGGCTATATTTTCATCTTTGATTATGGAAATTGCACTGTGTAGAGATGTGCCACTAATGCCTGTAAACACAGCATCCCATAAAATAGTAAGGGATAAATAGAAGATGTTGCTTTGCACACAACACGCCTTTTTTGATGCAGTTTGGAGGATTTTGTCACATAGAAGCAATTAGTATAAACCCTTTTAAGATCTGGGTAATGGACTATGCAGGGCATTATTACATGAAAATAAATGCTATATCTCCCAGAGTATGCAGACGGAAACGTGGTGATGTTATCATGTATTCATGCACAGTTTCCAGTTGGGACACCCACGCATTGACGTGATGATGTCATTACATCATCCCCCGTGATGTGATGACATCATTACGGTGTTCGGCCCGCAAGTTTTGCCGCGATTGTAAAATAGGCAGATCCCAGATCACCCTGACATCTGTTGGAATACGTTGCAACACGGAAGGATGCAGAATAATTAAGTAAGTCAGTGTTAACAGAGGTCCAAGAGGGCCTTTTATACTTTTGTACAATATGGTTTAGAGCCCAGTGGATACCCCTTATTCTCATAGATACGTTTCTGATACTTTTCAGATTTGAGAAAAGACAAGAGACTTGAGTATTCGGTCATTAGGTGCTCTTGCCATTGGGGTTTACACATTGTAGAATACCAGAATTTGAACCCGAAATTTAAATCTAATTTAGAGATACAAGTAAGTGAGGTTTTGCGGTCTGACAATGGACCACATTTTGTAAATGAGCTGTTTGAACCGATAGTTCTCCTATTAGGTATTAAACATAAATTCTCTTCTGCTTATCACCCACATGTTAATGGTGTCTGTGAGAGATTAAATTGATTATCAAAGGAAAGAATAAAGAATAGCAAAGCTTATACTAACCTTAAAAAAGGATGGCTACAATGCCTGCCCCTTCCCTTATATGCCCTGAGAAATCAGCATTGCTCAGCACCATCTAACAGCTCATGAGCTAGTGACTAGGCGCTGTATGAGAACCCCACTTGCTCCTCCAATGAGGGTAAGAACTGATGCCCACAGTGTAGCAAAGACATTAGGTGATGAGATACACGATTAGATAATAACAGTGATTGCAAGTATTTCTGTCATGTCCCAACAGATCAAGAACCTAAGGGACTGGTCAAAAATAAGCAACAAAGATAATCAACCTCTTGAAACAGAAGAATTGCTAAAACCTCCAAGTTTGTATCCAGGCAACCAGATTCAGGTATGCAAATTCATACGCACCTGGAGTACGCCTAGCTTTAAGGGGCCACATCAATTGGAAGAAGTTAGCCCCACAGCCGTGAAATAAAGGTGACAGAGCACGTGGCTGCATCTCCATGACATACAATCCTATAAAGGCAAAACACTAACCCCTCCTGCTGCTGCCCACAGTGAAGCAAGATAAGTAGGCCCACGTAAGCTGACTCGTTCAACGGCCAGAAGCAAGGATAAAGATAATGATGGTAGATCAGTCCTTTAGATTAGGGATTAACGTTTTCCAAATTTGATAAGGAGAAAATTGACTTGCAGCTATCTTGGAACTTTTTTGGTAGGATAAAAGGGACAATGAGAGAAGAATCCAGAGTTTGAAGAGAAAAAAGAGTTTCATTCATCTTGTATGCTACCTATCATAGTGACAATACACACATTCTTCTATGCTATTTATTTCTAAATATTACAGTCTTATCCAAACCTAATATGAAGAGGAGTAAATATCATTATGTTTTTTGGAGATCCCAAGAATAATTATTATATTTGGAGAGTAATAATCACAATTATATTACAGTTTTTTTATATGAAAGAGATTCAAAAGGAGATAACACATTTGTATATGAAAGTAAACACAAAATGGAGAGGCTTCAAAATTTCTGAGATTCACCACCATCCAGAATATCCAGTCGATAGGTTTTGATGGAGTATTGATGATAATATTGTTTGGTTTTATGATTTGTGTTTTTCTCCTTATTATTATGGCATTTCAACATGTTACAAAAGTGATACAGATATGGAGGGTGTCAATGAAACATCTATTATTGTCCCCACTAGAGGTACAGCGAGCCTGTTTTACAATATAACCAGGGGTCTATTTCGATTTAAAAGGGATGTTGAGGAGAACCAGGGAGATTTAAATACATATTTGGAGAATTCAGTTAATTTAAAGAATAACTTATGGTATATTAGCATATAAAAGAGGTGGGAGAAAGAACGTCACACTAAAGCTGTTATGTTTGTTCCCTAATACCGTATGCCATGAATGCAGTAATAACATTTTTTCCAAGAGAAATGTCTACACATAACGCAAAATGCCTCATTCATCTAGCAGCATGTACAACCAGAGGACAATTTGAAGGAACATCGGCTATGTTATGATGGTGAACAAAATTAGCATTCCCATATGAAGACACCTATGTGAAAAGGAAAAGGATAGAAAATGGACTAGGGTGGACAAGCAAGATATGTATGTTTCTATCCCAGATTGGAGAACAAATATAGGTTGTCCAGATGACGAATCTTAATTGCTCAAATATAAATGAAAAACCAGGAGAGCCAAGATGCGCAGAGAGACCTCAGCTTGTGATATATAGATGTATTTTCACTAGTACCAGATGGGAAGGAGAACTATTGGCTTGTCCTGTACACTTATTGAAGAAAGAATTGGCAAGCATAGTGCAGATGGTATGATATGATATGGCATTTGTAACGCACCTATACACACGTGTTTCAAGGTGCAATGAGGCAAGGAAGGGGGAACAGAGGGAGACAGAGATAACGATCTTACTAGGCCAAGTGACATTGAGATTGCGCAAGTGCAGAGGAGGAGGGAGGGGAAAAGTGCAAGGGGAAAGGCGAGGGGGCGGTGCTGTGCATGGGATCAAAACAATAACAAGAAGTGTGGGCAGCAGGTGGTAGGTGCAAGGGTAAGTGCAGCCAGCAGTTGTCCAAAAGTGCAGGTAGAGGGACTGTACGGTTACAGATACAGACCAAAGTGCAAGGGTTCCTGGAACGCAGTGCAGGTGTGCAACTGGGCGGGTAGGGACCGGAGCCTGAAATCAGAGGGTAGCCAGGTAACCAGTACAGTATTAGACAGGAAATAAGTAGGGGAGAGGAAGAGAGAAGCCATAAGCAAAGAGGAAGGTCTTGAGGTGCTTCCAGAACCGGAGATAGTTTCCTCAAGTTTCAGAGAGTCAGGGAGGCTGTTCAAGAGGGAGGCCCCAATCGAAGAAAGAGATCTACCACCAACTCGTTGCTTGGCTAAGCCACTGACCCTGAGGGAGTTAGAGGTGGAGTGTAAGTGACAAATGCCTGGAATCATCGTCTTAGTACTCGAAGTTCATTACATGGGTCGACAATGAAGCAGGACCAGTATCCATAATACCACTAAGGAATGAAAAAACATGCTTCAAGAATGATGGCCTGATCCTGATGGGAAAAAACTAAGGATATGGACAGATAATTGAAGTCCCAGGAATGAAACAAGGAACCACAGTGTTAATTGATCTATATTTTGCCTGTGGATCCAGAGATGACATGCAACTGCCTAAGAATTGGGGAGGAATATGTTCTATGGGATTGCTACGTGTTCCAGCATTGGTGATTCCCCAAAGTGACCTCCATATTGATGAATTTCCAAAAATGAATGATCACCAGCAGAAGAAGAGATCACCCAACCTCTGCCGGATGAAGAGAGATCATTATTTCTCAGCCGGGAGCCCTATGAAAATATTCCAAATGAGCGTTAACTGTTCAGCAAGATGCCAATGATAATGACAGCTATATTTTTGCCAGGAACTCAAGCTGCAGTAAATGCCAAGTGGCTGCACATTACAAGATGGGAGCTACTGCAAACATTGATGCAACAGTAAAATGATTTAATGCTATCAGAGAAGAATTGAGAGCCATCAGGCTGATAATCCTCCAGAACAGATATGTCCTAGACCTGATTATAGCAATGGAAGAAGTCTTGTGCACCAAGATCGGGTCTTCTTGCTGTACGTTCATACCATGTCATGATGGAGGAAATGGAACCCTGACAGAGGTAATAACTATGCTGACAATCCTGCAGACAAAGATGGAGGATGAAGCTGATGAGACAGCAGGAGATGTTTGGTTTTAATCTTTATTGTTGTGGATTCCAACCTGGCTGGCAAATGCTTTTAAAATACTTAGAACAAATACTTGGTGTTACTAGGACTCTGTCTCATAAGGGTCATCTTGGGACAATGCCCGAAGACAGTGAAACTATCGGGATCACGATCATGATTGATATAGGCTCTGGAACCAGTGAGCAGAATGAGGGAAGTACCCATGAGAATATAAAGAAAAGTCCCCTTGCACCTCCGGGAACCCAGTTCTACTACCACAAGGATCATCAAAAATATGTAGGACATTGAATATTCTGTCCATAATCTGGAGAGTGTTGTCACATGACCTGGTGGGGATGAACATAGAAAGAATGCAGGACACCTGAGGGGGGTGACAAAAATATTGATTCCGAAGTAACACTCGTTTGAAGAAATGATATAATAGAATGAAAAAGAGCATGAAGAGAAGATGGAGACTCATTTATTTATTTTATTGTTTTTTTATAACACGCTTAATACCTGAGTTCAGTTTCTAAGCGCTGATACGGGATTTGAACCTCTGTTGCTCTGCATGGTCTTGCTTCCAAGACCAGCACATTGCCCCTGTGCTATGAAAACAATGGAAGAAGAGAACATGGTCAAATAATTCGAACAAAGGGAGGAATATAGAGGAGCAGGTAGATGAATTTGCCATAGCTCCTGCCCCTTCACCACCGTCATACTGGAACAGTAGACGAAGAGGAGTGAATGGGATCCCCTGTATCGTTCCTATCACACATCGATTTTATGAGAGACGTAATGCACTCAGATAGCCATACAGAATGCCCTTGCACTGAAAGTGTGGAAAGATGATGCATGGAAGAATGTCAGCATGCACCCATGGACATCATGGAATGTTAAAGAGAAATCTGACAATGGCAGAGTGATGTCATAACGAAGATATACAAACCTATGCTATAACAATTTGAAAATACTTGAAGAGTAACAATGTAAGTGAAGCTCCAAGAGAAACATGTCCTCAGAGTAATCGTGAATACAAAGAAGATGAAGTAACAATATGGTCAATAACTGTAAATACGCAGTAACGTAAGGTAGAAAGAAAACATATGGAGGTTTGCTATCGAGGAATATATAACATGGCAAGGACGGCCATTATAGGAAAATGGACGCTGTCTCACGTCGATTTCAACCAAGCTACCTCGGAAACAGATTAAGGTTGCTGAATCAGGAGAGGCTGGAAAGCTCTGTGTGCAGAACAACAGAAAGGCTATGTTGACAAATGATCAAGGATGCTATTTTAAGGAATAATTGCAACTCAGAAGGGGAGTTAACCAAGATAAATTATGAATGAATGGCACATTTCGCTTAGATTGAAGAAGAAGAAAACATCTGCATTGACCCAAGTATTGGACAATTAAAAGTGTTTGAAGTCTATACAAGGTATAGTGAGCAAGTCTATAGAGGCAGAGGGGACTAACTTTAAATAGAAGGTTGAAATTGACAAATTTGTGGTTTCTTTACATATAACCCAGAAGTCGAAAACAAGGCCTATTCATTAGAGCCTCAGATGAAGATAGTGGTATGCTTTCACCCCCCTCAATGTCACGGCTCATTTTCATGCATTTCTATGGCGGAGAGGGGAGGCGGATCGCAGCTTGCGATTCCGCCGGTCTCTTCCTCTCTGGCAATTTGCATGGAAGAGTGCAAAAGTGCTGCTTACAAGTGTGCATACCACTTCCATACCCCTTTTGCATTCTGCCCTCCAAATAAAGAAAAATCGGTAGCGTGGACCTGTGCACACAAAAGTATAAACGTTATTCCACTTTTTGTAGCAGACATAGGGCCATGATGATACTCCAGCTGATCAACCCTAGGACTTCGTTTACATGTGACTTAATAAATTTCCTGCAGCATTTGGAAAAATGTCAAATTCTGACACATTTCAAACATGTAGCAAGAAAACCCATGGGGCACGTCTTGAACTGGTTAGATGATGACTAGTGCTATTGCACTGGTAATAGCATTGTGAACCCCATGAATTTCTCGGATATTCATTCTTTTCTGAGTCTTTCCACCTTGCATGCCTCTCAAGGATGGCTTGATGAGTGGCCCTGCATTTCCATCAGCTCTCTAGCATGTCCACTTTTCAGTATTTTCAGTTCTCTTTTTTCACTACTTTCAAAGGACATGTGCGCACTTCATTAAGTGCTGATTGTGAATATGATGATCATGGTATTGTGTAAGTCACATGTCGTGGCCATATCATGTAGTACTATTATAAATTGTTTTACATTTATTGCATCTTTCGGGTCCCTTATGGCAAGCCACTACATCTCCAACATATACTCAGTTACTTTTGCATTGTAATGTTATTTGTCTAATTTAATAACACACTTTTCAATTGTGTTGGGGTAGTTCACATCTGATAATTCAGTGACAGCGTCTCTGAGTTCAGGGAGTTTCTACACGGTCTTCCTACCTTCATCACATATGCAGTTAAGTAGCAATGCATTTTATTTTGACACTATATATTGAAGCGTACTTCAAAAAGACTATAGGCCACATTACAAGTTTGTTGGTCTGGAAACAAGGTGCTGGTAAGCTCACCGGCACCCTTGTTTTTTTCGGGACCGGCAAACTATGTGTCTGCCTGCCATGGGCACTGCGACCGACAGGTCTGACCCTGACGGGTGCAGCAGATATGTTAGGCAGACCGTTCACAACAGTGCCGGAGCTCCTGAGTCCCCACTCCCATGGAGTCCACTGGGACTCTATGGGAATGGGGACTTACATTTTACCGGCGCCTGACTTCCCGGGCCTCCAGACTTGTAATCTCCCGGTGGTGCCGGGAAGTGAGGCGCTGGTAACATTTTATAAGCCCAGCGGCAACCCACTGGAAGCACTGGCATGGTTACTACCAGTCTCGTAATGAGGCCCATATTGTTCCAAAGAAATCATTCTTCACCGTATTGGCACTAAGGTAGCCCTTTCAAATCATACAGCTGTTCCAACATAATAATCCAGTATTACAAGGTGAGGGAAAATGAAATAACCAAAGCGAAGTTCATCTTTAGTAGCAATGGGGTTACACTGTCAAAAGTGCCACAATCGATTTATTCACTGAAAAGTGTGAACACAATATTGGTGAACAAATCTTCTTCAAATGTGGTAGAAGTCCAATTTGGGGAGAACATTCATGACTTCTTCAGGAAGATGACTTTCAATTGATATCTAGATTACATGCATCAAACCAAAGTTATTCTTATTTTCACATTGGCTTTTTTGCAATATAATTGGGAATTCCTTTGAATAAAAACAAGCACTTTTTAATAAAACTGTACCTCTGCTAGACCTGGTTGCAGATTGATTAAAAATAAACATAAAGCCATATATGGTGTGATATGGTTGCCTATGGAAAGTTACAGTTATAATGGCCTGAAACATTCGAGGGCATGTTATTGTCAGCCAGCTTTCTAGATCTGTTCCTCTGACAGGACTGTCTGTATAAGCTCTCTGTGAATGAGTTTCGCACAAAACAAACTATTTGGGTAAAGTTCTAGAAGTCCAATTTGTCCCCTCTGGGAAAGTGTGTCATATTCCAGGAGTACATGATCTGCCCCGCAGGAGACTCTGAGGGACTGGAGCTTCAAAGAAAAGGCTCTGTAAACCAAAAATAAATCACAGCAGGGTGGTGTTTGCTGGCTTCCCTTTGATGTAGGGAAGAAAGGGGTAGGGGTGAAGTTATCTGCCAAAAAGTCCTCTTCCAAAGAGGTGACGGTAAAGCGTTTCAAATCATTTAAGCCCTTTCCCTAACCCATCCCAGAGTAACATTTGGAGTGACCTGCTGCTGGAATAGGTCCTGCCTGTCTTCTGAGTCATTGGTACCAAGTACTCTGCCTACTGGAAATGGTTCCTTGCTAGGGCTCTCTGGTAACCTTTTTGTCTCAGAAGAGCACCTTAACCTTTGATTACCTGGATGGGGTCAACAGAACAGCTCTGGTTTCTGGATTCCAACTTGCACTGCTTGTTAAACAGAACTCGCCTACCTGTCCCAAGCATCCTTGTGCCAAGCGCTGTTGAACCGCATTGCTTGTTGGACCCAGTTGACCTGCTCACCAACCCAATTCTGGATCACCACCTTATAAAGCATCCAACCATCGGAAGAAGCCTAAATAGTATTTGAAGTGGTTCTGTCCCCCTGGCCTGTCTTTAATATGATATGATATGATATGCTATGATATGATATTTTATTTGTATTGCGCTCGTACACAAGTGCTTCAGAACACGACAAGGCAAGGGAGGGGAACAGTTTGCAACAAAACAACAATCTTACTAGGCCCAGTGACATTTAAAATGCGCAAGTGCATGGGAGAGGGAAAGAGGGAAAGAGGAAACGTGCATAGAAGGGGGAGAGTGGAAAGTGCAGAGCAGTGGAGAAACATATAAATAATAATAAATAAAAATAGATAACAGAGGCAATAAACAGAGGTAGTGCAGCCAGCAAGTGACAAGTGCTGTGTTTGCGGCAGCAGACTGGGTGAGTCTGATAAGTGCAGAAAATGAAGGAAAAGGGGGGTGGAGGACTGTGTGGGTACAGATACAGTCCCCAGTGTAAGGGGTGGCTGGGAGGCAGTGCAGGAGGGTGGCAGGGTGAGCAGGTACCTGCACCCATGGGACAGAGGGTTGCCAGGTGCACAGTGCCAAGAGAGAGCAGATCAACAGGGGAGAGGGGGTGAAGGCAGAAGCAAAGAGGAAGGTCTTGAGGTGCTTCCGGTACCGTAGATGGTTCTCCTCAAGTTTTAGAGTGGCACGGAGGCTGTTCCAGAGGGAGGCCCCAGCCAAAGACAGAGATCTACCCCCATCTTGTTTCTTTGAAAAACAACTGACCCTGAGGGAGTTAGAGGCAGAGGAGCGAAGAGCTCGAGATGGGAGATATTTGCGGACGGATAGTTGGCGGTATTTTTGACCCAGGCCCCAGAAAGCCTTGTGGACAATGCAGAGGGTTTTGAATTTTATCCTTGCACCCACCGGGATACAATGGAGAGATTTCAGAACTGGAGGGATATGAAACCTTGTTGATTTAAGGGCCATAGTGGCAATTACGACCCTGCTCTCTACCTTCATAAGACGATTTCATTGAACTTAAACATTACTGCTGACATTATTGCCTGGCTACCTCCATCTTCAGATACAGAGTGCCCCATTTTCTTCCAAAGTCTGTATTTCTGTGTCCTCTCTCAAAGGTATAGGTTATTATGGTATTAATAAGTTGTGTGTTGTTTAATTTAATTAAGGACCACTATTTTGTATAGAACACTGGCAGAACATTTCTTTATTATTGTGTCACAGTACTGTTGTAGTTTGGTTGCTTCTATGCTAGCTAACATCACCTCTTTATGATTATGGCCAGACCTTAGCCCAAGCTACCTTAAAGAGTTGAAGGAGCTGCACTATTGTATTATCAGTGTTTTACCTTTATATCTGAGGTTCTTGTTGATTTAAGTTACCAGGGGAATCCAGACGTGGACCCCTTGCTCACTGTTCTTAGAGAGGCACAGCTCCATCTCACTGATGAGGCTCGACTAGGCTGAAACACGTGTCTCCATTTGCTGTTTGCTGAGTTTGCTGCGGTGCTGGACTGCCCCTGGGCAGGACCAAGACTGATATGCAGGGATATTTCTCCTTTGTGAAAGGGACATTGAGGTAAAGACTTGGTTGAGACTCTTCCGGGGGCCACACATCCAAGAAAAGGTCAATGGGCCCTTTTCGTGCTAGTAGAGAGACTCCAAGGACCCTCCTTGTTTTGCTTATTAAGTAACTTTGGGTCTCACCTTAAGTTACTAGGGGAATCCAAACGTGGACCCCTTGCTCACTGTTCTTAGAGAGGCACAGCTCTACCCCACTGATGAGGCCTAACTAGGCAGAAACACGTGTCTGGGGTTGCTGTTGGTACTCTTGTTCAGAGGAGAATTGCCTAGCATTTCAGTGCTGGACTGCCCCTGGGCAGGACAAACACTCATATGCAGGGATATTTCTCCTTTGTGAAAGGGACAGTGAGCTAAAGACTTGGTTGAGACTCTTCCGGAGGCCATCCACCCAAGAACAGGTCAATGGGCTGTGTTTGTTCTGGCAGAGAGACTCCCAGAACCCTCCTTGTTTAAATGTTAAATAACTTTGGGTCTCACCCTAAATTACCAGGGGAATCCAGACGTGGACCCCTTGCTCACTGTTCTTAGAGAGGCACTGCTCTACCCCACTGATGAGGCCTGACAAGGCTGAAACACGTGTCTGGTGTTGGTGTTGGTACTCTTGTTCAGAGGAGAATTGCCTAGCATTTCAGTGCTGGACTGCCCCTGGGCAGCACAAACACTGATATGCATGGATATTTCTCCTTTGTGAAAGGGACAGTGAGCTAAAGACTTGGTTGAGACTCTCCCGGAGGCCATCCACCCAAGAACAGGTCAATAGGCTGTGTTTGTTCTGGCAGAGAGACTCCCAGAACCCTCCTTGTTTTGCATGTTAAATAACTTTGGGTCTCACCCTAAGTTACCAGGGGAATCCAGACGTGGAACCCTTGTTCACTATTCTTAGAGAGGTACAGCTCCACCTCACTGATGAGACCCGACTAGGCCGAAACACATGTCTGGGGTTGATGTTGGTACTCTTGGTCAGAGGAGAATTGCCTAGCATTTCGGTGCTGAACTGCCCCAGGGTAGGACAAATACTGATATGCAGGTATATTTCTTCTTTGTGGAAGGGACAGTGAGCAAAAGACTTGGTTGAGATGCTCCTGGCGCCATCCACCCAAGAACATGTCAATGGACCATGTTCATGCCGGTAGAGAGACTCCCAGAACCCTCCTTATTTTGCTCTTTATCAAATGGTCCTGCCTAAAACTCTAGTCTTATAATTATGATTATTAAAATGTTTTATGGGTTAAAATTAACAAAACACAACAAATGCATAATTTCATACTAACAAAAAACTGAAATAAGTGAACATTTACAACAAACAAAAGAAAAAAGAGAAAGGTATATCTTATAAGTAAAAACATCAAAATTTCACATCTGTTAATACATTCATTGCCCTTAAACATAACAATTCTCACAGATTTAAGAAGTTTACAAAATTCACCAACGCTATCACAATAGAAGTGGTGCAGCCAGCCAAACAAAGTTTCCACAAATGCGCAATACCTGTTCCCTCAAAACAGAGTGATTCCTAAATGCCTTGGCAAGTTTTTCTGGTAGTAATACACATTCTGTCAACACATGTTTTAGTGTTTCTCTCTCTGACCTTCTTTGACAAAATCTACAATAAAGATGATCAGTGTTCTCAAGGCCATACCATAGCAAGATTTATTTGGTATGCAGATTGTTCCTGCAAAATCTTAAAAACTGAGTCCGCGCTGCCCAATCAGGATAGATACCCAGAAACAGGGCCAAAATGCCCCTTTTCTTGTGTTCGCCATGGAGATGTATCGTCGAAGGATACCCATGGAAGGCCTCGATTGTTTGGATCTAATCCCAATCAAGCAAGGATTTTTTTAACTCGCCAGAATTTCTCACCAGCTCTTGAATAGAGCTTCCCATGTCTAGGAGAAGCTGGTTACAGTAGTCTGCCCATTCAGACAGAATCTTTGAGCCCCTATCCTATACTCTAGTCTTTTATCAGGAACCAGGGATGTTGCGTAAAATTTGCTCAACCCTTTATCTTGATGATGACATGGTTAGGCCAGCTCTGATTAATATCAAGAGTTCAGGCAAGGAGAATAATCTAGCATTATTAGATATCACAAGTACAGTGCCTATTTATGTAAATAGAACTTCTCAGAAAGTGTAATTTTGGTTGTAACCTGTGGAAAGATAGGTTGGACTTGAAACTGAAGGTTTCCTCTACTATTAAGTGAATTATGGGTGATATTGTCAGAGGATTCCCTAATACAACCAATCATTCAGGGGAGAACAGCTCGAGGAATCACAGCAACCAAGGGACTACTCTCTTGGCATTCCACTGTCAGACACTTGCAGCTCCCTAGGCTACTCCCTTATATTTGTCAAGCATTGCAGCATTCCGGTTCAGGGCTCAGAATGCACCATTGTCTGCACTTAAACCTTGAGCATGGCTAATTTGGGATGACAATGATGTATTTTTTTGTTTTCTCAATTAATATATTGCAAGGTGATAATAAAGTGACTGATGTTTGATTCTTCAGATCTGTCATTGTGCTTCATCTACGATATGTCATCATACATACGTAAAGTGATAAAGACAGGGAGGATAAACTCACTCCTCGTCATCATGCTTACACCCCACTCACCCGCCTGAGGTGGTCCTACAGAACCTTGAATCTGTGGTATGACAGAAATTCACTAGGGTACTTAGCTAACTTATTTGCTATGTTATAGGAGGGGGTATGGGCCTCATAATACTGAGGGAGGAGAAGAGCCTGGTAAAGAAATGTTCTGTTGGAAGGTAAACCTACATCATACTTAGGTATGGTAATGAAGGAGGATAGATGAACTAATGGATATTACGTTACATGATCAAAGTGTTTACTAACTTAACACATGGAGTGAAAACTTGGTGTATTTAAGCCAATAAATACTGTCTGAATGTTGTCAATAATATCAGATATTAAATAGCATTTTCAAGGATCCTACCAGCTGTCACTCCCAATATCTGATCTCTAAGCTGACTGGCTGACCTCCATGAAATTGTCAACTTAACCATGTCAGGCTTCTGTCTGTTCCCTGACATGTCCCAGGAGGTGTAGCAATTCTGTGGGATTAGTGGACACCCATGCGATAGCATCCAGGCCGCCATGTATAGCTGCCCTGACTCATACTACACACAGCATGTTCAAGGCTGCTCTCCAAAGAAGCAGGGTATAATATGCCTTCCCCGTGTGATATCTGTGGCCACCCTTGAAGCCTTGCAGCAACTAAGTAATTAGAAAATGGGAAGAGCTTCTTGTGTAGTTGCCCACTACTTACCCCTTCCTTGACCCTTCTTACCTCTAATTCTCTTTTATGCTCTCTGAGGGTGTTCCAAGCTAAATACTATCCACTCCTATCTGTTGCTACTCCAGAGAGTTAACGCCACTTCTGGTTTAAAGAAGAACCTATGGGGAAATGTAGTTTCTTACTCTATTGTGCAGCCATGAAAGTTGTCCATCACCAGCCCCACTAGTTTAGAATTAGTTAGTTCTTATAAAGCTTTATTTATTTTATTTATTTATTACATTTGTTATATGCCCAGACCCGGGGGTATCACGGCGTAGTTACAGACAATGGGGGAATGCAATCTTAGAAAGTACACAGAGGAAAACACAGGAATAACAGTCAGTTATATACAATAATATGCGAGGCAGTCAAGAATATACAGCAAAATGCAAAGCAGTCAGATATGTACAGTTAATTGGAGTGGATTAGTGCTCTAGTTCAGTTAGAACTTATTGAAGAGCCAAGTCTTCAGGAAGCTTTTGAATTTAGGGAAGGAGGTTTCGTTCATAATGTGGGTAGGTAGCGCATTCCAGTGTCTAGGTGCCAGTGTTTTGAAGCTACTACCCCCTGCTTTCTCTCTTTTGTATCTGGGGGTTTCGAGGTATGCATTTTTGTTGGACCTGAGAAGTCTAGTCTGGGGTTTCATCGTGACTGTATTGTTGAGGTATTTGGGTGCTTTGTTAGCCCTGCATTTGTGGGTGATGCTCAGGGTTTTAAATAGAATTCTGGCTTGGATGGGGAGCCAGTGGTGGTCTCTTCTGGTGTTGGAGATATGTTCAGATTTGTTGATGCCTAAGGCTGCTCTGAGGGCTTTGTTCTGCATGAGTTGGAGTTTGGCTAAGTTGGCTTTGGACGTGCCCAGGAAAAGGATATTACAATAGTCTAGCTTAGACAGTATGAGTGCTCTGGCTAGAGTAACACAATTTTTGGCTGAGAGGAATTTACGGCTGAGGGAGATGAGTTTGGAGGTGTAGGAGGTGGACGAGGCTAATGTGTTTACTTGTTTGGACATGGATAGTGTTGTGTCTAAGTAGACGCCAAGGGTCTTGACTTGTTTAAGAACAGGAATTGTGGTTCCATCGATGGTGAATGATTTGAAGGCGGGCTCAAGGGTGTTGATTTTGCTGGAAGAGCCTAGTATGAGGCGCTCCGTTTTATTGTCATTGAGACAAAGGCTGTTATTGGCCATTCAGTTTTGGATGAGTGAGTAGATTTGGTTAACCAGGAGGGAGTCTTGTTCATGATTGCCTGAGAGAGGAATAAGGATTTGGGTGTCATCGACGAAGTTAGTATAGATGACACCCATGGCATCCAAAGCTGCAAATAATAGCTTAGTGTAGGCATTATACAGTGTGGGGGATAGGCAAGAGCCTTGCGGCACACCTGCTGGGACAGGCACTGGGTCTGCTGATTCTTTGCCGACGGACACTCTGGAGGTCCTATCAGCCAAGAATGATTTGATCCGGTTGGTAGCGCTCTGAGCTAGGTTGAAGTTGTTTGCTAGAGTGTTGCAGAGTTTGTCGTGGTCGACCAGATCGAAGGCCGCTGAGAGGTCCAGGAGCATCAGCAGACAGAGTTTGCCTGCTTCTTTAGTGGCATCCATTTGGATCTTCAGATCAAGGAGGGCTGTCTCTGTACTATGGTTGGGGCGGAATCCTGACTGGCGGTCTCCTAATAGTTGATGTTGTTCCAAATGGTTCTGAATTTGGCAATAGGATATTTTGTCAATTATTTTTAGGAGAAATGGGACCGTTGTAATAGGTCGGTAATTAGTGGGTATTGAGGGGTCCAGGGATGGTTTTTTTAGGAGTGGTGTCTGTTAGGCGGAAACCTGTGCAGTTCCCTCTGGGACCACTGCAAAAGATTTAGGACTACAGGTGTTTGGCGGTGAACCCACTTGGTAGCAGTCTGTAACACACAGATTCACTTGGTAGCTGTGGCTGAGCAGTCAGACCTCTCTCAAGAAAAGTTGAGAAGTATGTGGAGTATACAAAATAGGGCAATTCTTCATAGCAAGACAAGCAAACACGCAACGAAGCTTAGTGTAAAGATATTAAGGTATTTATTTATAACAGAACATCTATGAAAAACACTATGGCAAATTCATGGCAAACAAATCAAACACAATTACTCTACGAAGAAGAAAACGATCAATCCCCATAGCAATATTTCGACAACTCTAGGTTCTACTGGTACCACTTATTTTCAGACAGAGGTGTATACCTCAACCTAGATGACACTCTAATATTGGTTAGGACGGGAAAGAAAAATAAGCAGGTTACGAAATCAACACAGTTCAATCCTTCGTGGATAAAATGCAAGGCAGGAAGGCAAGAATCACAATAGATCATAAAGTTCAGAGGCCAGGCCCACTCGGAGAGAGGCAAGGCGCGATGTCCCAACAAGTCTCTATTGGAGATGCATTCAAGTCTTTGTAGCAAATTGTTATCGGCAGATTGAACCAGTTCAGAACAATAAATGAGAAAAGCTTGGAGGCGACCCAATGGAACGGAGAGGATTAAGACACCTCACTCGAACCGATCGAAAGGGAAGCCAGGCAGACACGGTACCTTGTTGTGGAGGGCAGCTCCGGCGGGGGCAGTTGTTCCTGGTGGTGGATGCACGTCGGGTCTTTGCCAAGAGTAGAGATGATCTCGTTGTCGAAGAAAAGTGAAGTCCGGTGCACCACCAGGGAAGAGACCAGCCGCGGAGTGCTCCGTCACAAGGCACCACCTTTTGGTCGCGGTACAGGGGTAGTGGCTATCCGGTTGCCGAGGTGCTCTGCACGGGCAATTCGACCACTGCGTCCTGAGGCGAATAAAAAGCAAAGGGGACTGGTTGTTCCCACCAGCCAGGGGAAGAGACTCTCCGGCAGGGAGATCTCCTCTGTCGTCGGGAAGTGGTGAGTCGGTTCCGCAGGGCTCCACCGGAGGTGTCGTCGTGCAGGTGGGCTCAGCGTTACCCTCGTCGGATTCTTAGGTCCTGTGGCGACTTCTGAAGATCCAGTCCCAAAAGCCCTGCTTTTATGCAGAAAACCCCCATTCATTCAGCCTAGCTGTCAATCAACACATGCTAAGTGGTGAGCGGGAAGGCTCACCCCTTGGGCCAATCACTCCAGAGTGCGACCGGAGTTGGCAAGGCAACTCGGTCCATGGTGCCTAAACCCCCTCCCACACCCCTGTGGTAACCCAGACAGAATGGCACCACTTTGGAGGGTCTCTGTCCAGAGGCCCGCCAAAAGTGGAACAAAGGGCTCAACCTTTGGTTTAGGAGTCACAGAGACGAACACAGACGCCATTTTAAAAACCGAGTTCTGGCAGAAAATACCATCCGATAAACCTATTTAAGATAAGGAGACCGGTGGTACGTTAGAGATTAACGAGAAAAAGGGTCAATCTCCAACAATGGGACGAATCCCATAGGGTTATGTTCGGGGACGAACATAACAAGTAGTTTCCACTGCCACCAGCCGAAACTCGACGAGGGGGGACCGGACAGTGTCCCCTCGAGTAACAGACCTAGGAGTAATCGAATTACCCCTACTAGTACGTCCACAATAAGATGGTTTGTACTAGTTCTGTTAATAAATTTAGGTCTAGTAAAGCCAATGGTGACTTTACATGCCTGGGGAGACAGTAGTCAGCCCCCGGGTATGGAGTCTATGGTGGGGGTCCGCTAGGATTCCCCAGTGTTACGGCACGTAGGGTGCGGTGTAACACACATAGAAAAACATATGAGACCCTATGAGTAAAAGACCCCATAGCCCATCGAACACATTGACATTTCAAAGGAATTACACACATACATGTCCAAGAGTGGAAGAAAAGAGTCTCACTCTTGGCAGGATGGAAAAAAACAAACTCCAGAAATCCAGCAAAGCTGCTGGGGGACTCACTAGGTTAGGAAATTCAGCCTAAACAGAGAATTCTCCCTAACACTCGCCCCCCCCAGACTAAGGGACAGGAGGATTTAATCCACTCCTGGATGAATCTCATACCTCTAGTCGATGACATACATCCTAGAGAGACCATCAGCATTTTGGTGGTGACACCCTGACCTGTGCTCAATGGTGAAATCAAACCCTTGCAGGCAGATCGACCATCTCAATAGTTTTGGGTTTTCCCCTTTCATTTGCATTAACCATCTCAAGGGTTGGTGGTCAGTCTGAATGACAAAAGTAGAACCATACAAGTACGGCCTAAACTTCTTCAGAGCCCATACGATAGCAAAGCACTCTCTTTCGATTGTTGCCCACCTTGTTTCAGGATCCTTCAGCTTGCGGCTGATGAAGCAAACGGGGTGCTCCCTACCTTTCCCATCCAGTTGACTGAGTATGGCACCTATTCCTACATTTGAAGCATCTGTCTGCACAATGAAGTGTTGGCGGTAATCAGGAGCTCTGAGTACTGGGGCTTGGCAAAGAGCCTTTTTCAGGTTTTCAAAAGCCTGATTGCACTCCTCGTTCCATTTAACCTTTTTAGGAAATTTGGGCGAGGAGATGACATTCAGTGGAGAAGCTATGGTCCCATAGTTCTCTATGAAATTCCTGTAATACCCAGTGAGCCCTAGGAAGGCTCTCACCTGGGTTTGAGTAGTCGGTGTTGTCCAATTTTGCACAGCTTCAGTTTTACCGAGCAAAGGCCTTATTTCTCCACCGCCTACCTCATGCCCAAGATAGACTACCTTACTCTGTCCAATTTGGCATTTGCTCGCCTTTATGGTCAGATTGGCTCATCAAAGAGCCTGCAAAACATCTGTCAGGTGGGTTACATGTTCTTCCCAGGAATTGCTGAACATTGCGATGTCATCCAAGTATGCCATGCAGAAGTCCTCCATCCCATTCAGAACCTGCTTTACCATCCGTTGAAACGTAGCAGGTGCATTCTTCAATCCGAAAGGCATTACCTTAAACTGGTATAAGCCAACGGGGGTAGAAAATGCAGTTTTCTCCTTGGCATGGTCTGTCAGGGCTATTTGCCAATAGCCTGACGTCAAGTCAAATGTGCTGAGGAACTTGGCGGCGCCAAGTTTATCCACCAACTCATTTGTTCTTGGCAAAGGGTGGGCATCAGTCTTGGTGACTGCATTAAGAGCTCTATAATCCACGCAGAATCTAAGCTCTTTAGATCCAGCCTTTGGTACTAACACAACTGGGCTAGACCATGGACTAGTAGAGGGCTCTATTACCCCGAGATCAAGCATCTTGCTGACCTCACCTTTGATGTGGGTTCGTATGTTTTCTGACATGCGGTATCCTCTGCTTTTGACTGGCAGACAGTCACCAGTGAGTATGTCGTGCTGGCCCCAAAGGGTCAAGCCTGGTGAAAGCGAGAACAGCGAGGCAAACTGATTCAACATAGATTTGCACTCGTCTTGTTGCTCGGGTGTCAGATTGGAGGAGAGATTTACTCCTTCAATTTTTTCGTCTAAAGGTAAGCCTCTGAGGAGATCCGGAAGAGCTTCACTCTCTTCTTCTTCCTCGGGTGATGCTAGAAGCAACGCTCCTACATCAGGTCGTGAGACATATGCTTTAAGTCGGTTGGTGTGAAAGACTGTCGGAGCCTCCTTGGGATTGCCCAAGTCCACCAGATAGTTAACCTCCCCGAGTTTACCCACTACTCGGAAGGGTCCCATCCACTTATCTTGCAAGGCCCTCTGCCTTGTTGGGATCATAACGAGAACAAGCTGGTCTTGAGCGAACTCAACCATGTTAGCCTTTTGATCGTGCCAGTGCTTGACCAATGCTCGTCCAGCTTTCAAGTTATCGCTTGCTTCCGTCATCATGTGTGACATTCTCCTCCGGAGACCTATCACGTAGTCAGTCACTCTGACTGGCTTGGGGGAAGGAGCACTCTCCAACCCCTCCTTAATCAGGGCCAATGGACCTCTGACGGGATGACCATAGAGGAGTTCGAAGGGCGAGTAACCTACGCCTTCCTGAGGGACTTCTCCATAAGCAAAGAGAAGGCATGGCAGTAGAAGGTCCCACTTACGCTTAAGGGGTTCCTCTAAAGCACCTATCATACTCTTCATGGTTCGGTTGAACCGTTCTACCAACCCATTGGTTTGTGGGTGGTAAGCCGTTGAGAACTTGTAAGTAACTTCGCAGGTTTTCCACATGGCTTTCATGTAGTGGGACATAAAGTTTGACCCCCTGTCAGAGATTACTTCCTTAGGAAACCCGACCCTAGTAAAAATACCAAGGAGGGCCTTAGCCACAGCCGGAGCTGTAACAGTCCTCATAGGAATTGCCTCAGGATACCTAGTAGCATGGTCTACTACAACAAGTATAAACCTGTTGCCTGAGGAGGTTGGAGGATCAAGGGGACCAACAATGTCAATCCCTACTCTCTCAAATGGGACTCCCACAACTGGGAGAGGCACTAAAGGTGCCACATTCTTGGAGCCAACCTTACCAGAGATCTGGCAGGTGTGGCAGCTCCTGCAGTGTTTTTCAACTTCGGCCCCCATCTTCGGCCAATAGAAGTAGAGAGAGAGCCTTTCCTTAGTCTTCTTGAAACTCAAGTGACCAGCCAAAGGAATCTCGTGGGCTAACTGCAAGAACTGTGGTCTGTTCTCTTAGGGTACTACGAGTCGTTTGTAGTCTCCAGGTGCAGACTCGGTCGGTTCACTGTAGAAGAGGCCATCTTCCCAGTGCAACCTGTATTTCCCAGGCTCTTGCCCTTCAGCCTGAGCTTCTGCCTGGTGGCGAAGACCTTCCAGAGTTGGACATTCTCTCTGTCCCTTACTGAAGTCTGCCCTGCTGGGTCCACCTTCTGCCAGTAAAGACTGCAGTTCAGGATGGTCAACAGGATCCAGATCTCCAATGAGTTCCTGGCCTTCCATTAGCTCTTCCTCAGAGTCTAATTCTACCACACAGGGTTGTACCTCCCTCTCAGCCTCAGTTGGAGGTGGAGTTACAGGTGTAACTGTGGACAACCTCGGGGAAGTCCGTGTTGTCTGCACTGGAATGCGGGCTGCTGATTTCGGGATAGAAGTCTTAGGTTTCCCTTTCGCTTCTGATTTCTTGGAGACAGCGGCCGACAATTCCAGTGGAGCAGGAGTGATATCTTTCTTCATCATCTCCTGGAGAGTACCACGCATGGTCCTCTCTCTTGCAGGTCTGGTTAGCTCCTGTAACCGTTTACTAGGAGGTCTGGGAGTATGCGATACAACTCCGAGAGTTTTCAAATCGTTACCCAACAGTACGCGTCCTGGTACCTCACTCTGTATGCTGACAGGTATCTTCACAGTCATGTCGTTACACTGGATGAGAACTGGTAATTGGGGAAGCATCTGCACAGGCCCTCCAGCTAACTTGGTGAGGCGTTTGGGTGCCTTAGCAACATCCTCAGCCTGAAAAAACGATTTATCCACCACAGTTATGCTGGCCCCAGTGTCCCTAATGGCAGGAGTCTCCTGACCATTCACCTGGACACTGTCCTTATAATACTCTTTAGTATTATCGGGGATAGAATTATAGACATCTAAATTCTGTTGTTCCCACAACCCCAGAGATACTAAAGAAACGCTGGCTGAGACTCCAATGGGTTTGTCAGCTAGAAGTAGAAAGTTTCCACTTGCCATTTGGACTTCCTCCTCTGGAGCGAAGGCTAAGGAGACAAGCTGGACCCCTGAAGGTTTACCATTACATCTGGGATCTCCTTTCACGTGGTCAGTCGAGCCACAAACAAAGCATTTACCGAATGCTTTCTGGAATGATGGCTTGTTCTGACCTACTTCCAGTTTGGCACCAGAAGACACACTATTCTGCTGTGGTTTTCCTGGTGGCTTACCCTTCTGGTTTTGTTTGGGGCCCTCTTTGGAATGTGAGTTATTCAAATTCTCTTTTGAGTCTTTTTTAGGCTGTCTTCCCTCATCCTTTTTCTGAGTTGCCACAGAATCCTTATGAGTAGCCCTGTTGGCAACCCACAAGTCAGCAGCCTTAGCTAGCTCCCTGGAATCCAATTCCTTCGAATCAGCCAAGTGCTGTCTGAGCTCAGGAGAACAGGCATCATAAATAGACTCCAACATAAAAAGATTTCTCATACCCTCATAAGTGTTCACTTTGTAACCCTTAATCCATCCCTCTAAGTTTTTCAACCCTTCACTCACCCAGGTAGCCCAAGGGGTACCATCATGCTTTTTGAGGGTTCTAAACCTCTTAAGATACTGGGAAGGGGTCTTCCGAATCTAGCGATTAAAGCTAGTTTCACACTTTCGTAATCCGTCTTATCCGCCTCCCCCAACTCCATTACCACATCAGTCGCAACAGGGGGGAGCCTAGAGAACAACCAGGGAAGCAACGCATTCCCGGTGATGTCCTGGAGCCCATGATTGTATTCAAACAGTTTTAACCAATCCAACACATCCAATCTCGGTTCATACATACCCACTAATTCCTTCGGCATCCGGGGTCTTTTGGGACTGGAGCTCCTAGAGGAACCAGAGGAGAGAGAAGCAATTTCCATAGCCAACTTTTTCATCTCTAACTCATGATTAAGTTCTATTTCTCTGAGTCTTAACTCAGCTTGCTTCTGCTCAGCCTGGGCATTCATCCGTCTGAACTCGAGCTCTTGGTTTCGTTCAGATTGAGCCAAGAACCGTTTGTATTCTAGTTCGAGCTTCATTTTTTCAAGTTCAAAATAAGCAGGGTTACTTGTGGGACCTGGTATGGGCCCCGTAGGCACAGCTGGTAAGGCAGGTAGAGGAGCAGGGGAGACAGTTTCGTTAGCCTCTCCGTCCTCGTCAGCCTCTTCATCGCTATCATCAGAATTACGATTCAGATCAACCCCATTACTGTTATCTACATTCGCTGGAGAGATTGGTTCCTCTGAACCAGTACCCAGACTTTGGTTCACCAGCAATCTCTCTATCAGTTCTAACTTCTTGCCTCTTACAGGAAGATTCTCTTGCCTACGGAGAGCTCGCAGACTCTCAGTATTTTCACCTGACAAGGACTCGTGACTGTAAGTTTCCATCGTAGACATGTTTTTTGAAAGTTGCTTTTTGTGCAAAGTTTTGTGGTTAGTTATCCTACAGTGTCGAAAAGCACTCTAAACTGTATACTCGATACAAATCCCACCGCTGTACACCAGTGTTAGGCGGAAACCTGTGCAGTTCCCTCTGGGACCACTGCAAAAGATTTAGGACTACAGGTGTTTGGCGGTGAACCCACTTGGTAGCAGTCTGTACCACACAGATTCACTTGGTAGCTGTGGCTGAGCAGTCAGACCTCTCTCAAGAAAAGTTGAGCAGTATGTGGAGTATACAAAATAGGGCAATTCTTCACAGCAAGACAAGCAAACACGCAACGAAGCTTAGTTTAAAAATATTAAGGTATTTATTTATAACAGAACATCTATGAAAAACAGTATGGCAAATTCACGGCAAACAAATCAAACACAATTACTCTACGAAGAAGAAAACGATCAATCCCCATAGCAATATTTCGACAACTCTAGGTTCTACTGGTACCACTTATTTTCAGACAGAGGTGTATACCTCAACCTAGATGACACTCTAATATTGGTTAGGACGGGAAAGAAAAATAAGCAGGTTACGAAATCAACACAGTTCAATCCTTCGCGGATAAAATGCAAGGCAGGAAGGCAAGAATCACAATAGATCATAAAGTTCAGAGGCCAGGCCCACTCGGAGAGAGGCAAGGCGCGATGTCCCAACAAGTCTCTATTGGAGATACATTCAAGTCTTTGTAGCAAATTGTTATCGGCAGATTGAACCAGTTCAGAACAATAAATGAGAAAAGCTTGGAGGCGACCCAACGGAACGGAGAGGATTAAGACACCTCACTCGAACCAATCGAAAGGGAAGCCAGGCGGACACGGTACCTTGTTGTGGAGGGCAGCTCCGGCGGGGGCAGTTATTCCTGGTGGTGGATGCACGTCGGGTCTTTGCCAAGAGTAGAGATGATCTCGTTGTCGAAGAAAAGTGAAGTCTGGTGCACCACCAGGGAAGAGACCAGCCACGGAGTGCTCCGTCACAAGGCAACACCTTTTGGTCGCGGTACAGGGTAGTGGCTATCCGGTTGCCGAGGTGCTCTGCACGGGCAATTCGACCACTGCGTCCTGAGGCGAATAAAAAGCAAAGGGGACTGGTTGTTCCCACCAGCCAGGGGAAGAGACTCTCCGGCAGGGAGATCTCCTCTGTCGTCGGGAAGTGGTGAGTCGGTTCCGCAGGGCTCCACCGGAGGTGTCGTCGTGCAGGTGGGCTCAGCGTTACCCTCGTCGGATTCTTAGGTCCTGTGGCGACTTCTGAAGATCCAGTCCCAAAAGCCCTGCTTTTATGCAGAAAACCCCCATTCATTCAGTCTAGCTGTCAATCAATACATGCTAAGTGGTGAGCGGGAAGGCTCACCCCTTGGGCCAATCACTCCAGAGTACGACCGGAGTTGGCAAGGCAACTCGGTCCAGGGTGCCTAAACCCCCTCCCACACCCCTGTGGTAACCCAGACAGAATGGCACCACTTTGGAGGGTCTCTGTCCAGAGGCCCGCCAAAAGTGGAACAAAGGGCTCAACCTTTGGTTTAGGAGACAAAGAGACGAACACAGACGCCATTTTAAAAACCGAGTTCTGGCAGAAAATACCATCCGATAAACCTATTTAAGATAAGGAGAACGGTGGTACGTTAGAGATTAACGAGAAAAAGGGTCAATCTCCAACAATGGGACGAATCCCATAGGGTTATGTTCGGGGTCGAACATAACAAGTAGTTTCCACTGCAAGCAGCCGAAACTCGACGAGGGGGGACGGGACAGTGCCCCCTCGAGTAACAGACCTAGGAGTAATCAAATTACCCCTACTAGTACGTCCACAATAAGATGGTTTGTACTAGTTCTGTTAATAAATTTAGGTCTAGTAAAGCCAATGGTGACTTTACATGCCCGGGGAGACAGTAGTCAGCCCCCGGTTATGGAGTCTATGGTGGGGGTCCGCTAGGATTCCCCAGTGTTACGGCACGTAGGGTGCAGTGTAACACACATAGAAAAACATATGAGACCCTATGGAGTAAAAGACCCCATAGCCCATCGAACACATTGACATTTCAAAGGAATTACACACATACATGTCCAAGAGTGGGAGAAAAGAGTCTCACTCTTGGCAGGATGGAAAAAAACAAACTCCAGAAATCCAGCAAAGCTGCTGGGGGACTCACTAGGTTAGGAAATTCAGCCTAAACAGAGAATTCTCCCTAATGGTGTCACCCAAGCTTTTTTGATACTGGTGGGGACTGTGTTTGTGAGGAAAGAGGCATTGATGAATTTGGTAATTATGGGTGTGAGGGTGGGGGCACAGAGTTTGACTAGATGGGAGGGGAATTGGTCTTCTTTACAGTTGGAAGCTTTGAGTTTCATTATGGTGTCAAATACTTCTTTGTTAGACACTGGTGTTAATTGAAATGGGGGACCAATAGTGGCATTTGATGTAGTCGTTGATATAGTGGGTGGAGTTTTGTCAGCTAGGAGAGTTTTTTTATTATCAATTTTGTTTTGTAGTAGGAGAATTTTAGATGAGAGTGTGTTTTGTATAGTGGTGCACCAGTCTTTGCTAGCGTTAGAAGGTGCTGAAGTTTGACAGGGGTTTTCGAGCTCTCTAAGGATGGTAAACAGTTCTTTGCTGTCGGAGGACGCATTAGTAATGCGGAGGTTGAAGGCGTTGGCTTTTTGAGAGATTATAGCTGATTTATATATTTTGTTAGCTTCAGCGAAGGCTAGTGCCGATTCTGGGGTATTGTTTTTCTTATGGAGGTGTTCAAGAGATCTTTTTGTGCGTCTTAAGGCTACAAGTTCCTCATTAAACCAAAAACAGGAACGTTTGTCAGGTCTACGGGTTTTGGTGGTGATGGGAGCAAGTAGGTCAATAGTTTGGGTAAGGCATTGTTGGTATTGTTCAGCTAGATAGGAAGGGTTGTTAGTGCCTGGAACCGTAAGGGCAAGGGCAGCACTCAGGACTGGAGTGAGTTTGTCGGAGGAGAGTTTTTTGATATTTCTAGTTTCGAATGCTTCTGGTTTTTTAGGGGTGATGTGCTCTGTACTGGCATTATCTATGGTGAAGTTAATTACATAGTGGTCTGACCAATTGACTGGGAGGATGGAGTCAATGGTGATTAGAGAGTTGGGCGTGAGAAGCCAGTCTAGGGTTCTTCCTTTTGAGTGGGTGGGTTTATCTATCAGTTGTACGAAGTGCATTTCTGACATGGCTGTATAGAATGTAGAAGCTTCTGAGTCCAGGGGGTCATCGTATCCTAGGTTAAAGTCACCGAGGACTATGCATTTAGTTTTAGGCTTGATGAGGGGCGTTAGGAGTAGCGGTATGTCCAAGTCAGGGTGTGTATTTTTGTTGGGTGATCTGTATACCACTAGTAAGTTGGTAGTAGTTTTGGGGTTGGAGGTGTACTTCACTAGAAGGAGTTCATAGCCTTGTATCTATTCTATTGGGCTAGCTATGATTTCCAGAGTGGTTTTGGCTATTATTGCAACTCCACCTCCTTGGGTGTTTGACCTGTCTGTTCTAAAGATACTGAATCCTGGGGGAATAGCAAGGGCTAGAGATGGTCCTGCTGCTGGATGGAGCCAGGTTTCAGTGACCACCAGCATGTCAAGGTGTTGGTCCTCAATAAGGTCATGGATGTCTATGGCATGGGCACCTAATGAGCGGGCATTGATGAGTGCGCTTTTGAGGGTGGAGGGGGGGCAGGGGGTGGTGTGTTATCTAAGATGGTGGAAGAATCAGTGGTTTTGTTATTGGATAGGTGTTTGAGTGGTGCGTTGTGGAGGCTTTTGTGTTGGAGATTAATGGGCGTGGTGTTTAGTTTGGTTGGTGTATTGGGTGTGGTGGTGAGTGGGGTGGGTAGTAGGGGAATTTTAGTTCTAGACATGAGTCTATTGAGTCTTTCATTACCCAGGATGGGTGTGGTCGTATCATGAATGCTGATAGGTATGGTGTGATTGTATATGGACGGGTTGGGACTAAGACACGGGTGGTCTGAGGTTGCTCCATTTTTAATGGTGGTGGGTGTAATGTGGGTCTGAGGGGATGGTATGGGGAAAGGGGGGTGTGTGGGGAGGAAAGGGGTGGGGCAGGGGATGGGGAAGTGGCGTGGATAGCCTGGTCTAACTAGTCCTTCGCCAACCTTGATGAGATGACCTCTTGTGCATGGTGTAGCATTGGGGACTAAACGATAGGGGAACATGATAATGGTAAGGAGCGCCAGCATTATATTGGTAGGGTCTGAGTAGTCTTTAAGCTGTCTTCAAGGAATATGTTATGTGCTGATATTGGCTCGGTTATTGCTTCTGATGAATTGCGTTAACAGTTCAAATAAGTTGCATACTCAGATTACATACACCTTGTTAAGGTCTTCTTTGACTTCTTTTGCAGGTTCATTGGTAGGTTGCCTAGAGTTCAGACATTTTTTGTAAAGGAGGCGATGGATAGATATCGCATGCTTCTGCAGGTACGCAGACCTCAGTTTAAACTGAATGCCAAGCACGGGCAAATGTGAGGCAAGGCCTTTTATGAGGTTGGTCTTCAAAATGACCTTTGTGATCTCAGCATACCCTCGAGATTTGGAAATCTCGTGAGAATATGTTGTGGAACTACAATTCAACCAACATTTGACTGGGACTTGTAGTTTCCAGCTCATTTTCATGACATTGGTCCAGGATAGTGCTTTCTGGACTGTAAACCATTTGGAGCCCCCTATAAAGACATAAGGACGATATTGAGTGGCTTTCGGGTGTCTGTGGTGTGAATGCTGCAGGTGCCCGACAAGCCTGACAGAAACTCCCACTTGCTCTTGCTCGCATCTCACCAGCCCCCCCCCCCACCAAACAACATTTGGGCCTAGCTCCTGGGTCACCCATCCGTTACCTAATAGGTGTGAGGATGAGTGTTTCTCACTCTTTTCCACATTTCTGGCACTGCAGTTAATCCTCTGCCATTTAATGAGGGCTTCAAATTACCAGTGCACCACACTTTTTTTTATGTGTTGTGCATGTAAAGGTGGAGTCTCTCCTTGTCACCCTTTTATCTTTTTTTATGGTAACCTTTGTGGAAGGGGGATTGTGTCAGAATTTAAGAGATCAGTTTTCATGTTCCGGTACCGAACAATTTGTGAAACCAGCATTAACAAAGCTAACAATTTTGGCTTTTAGAGAGTCAAATAATAAAGGAAATGGCCATCATTCAACTCCAAGACTACTGTGAATCAAACAACCTCCTTCATGGACATTTCTGAACAGAGGGAGAACTACTACAGTATACATAGGGCCTTTCCTGATTTTCTCATTCTAATGTACCTATCCAAAGCCTTTTATACCATTGATCATGCCACCCGTAAAGACCACCTGAAAGAAAACATTTGCCTTTGACAACAATGCCCTTGGTTAGAATTCCTCCTTCCACTGGGACAGAGTTGTTAAGCTTAGTTCTGACTTGCTTCTCTGTGAGCACATGATTTACAATTGCGGGAACCCAAGAGTCTATTCTCTCCTGTAGGCTCCTAAATACTTACCTGCAACTATTGACCAAGCTTATTTTCACATTTTCCTTTAAATCCTAGTCCTATACAATTCATATGTAGATTATTCAAGTTGAGCCGGGCCTCCTTTCTGGCATTCAGTTCAACTGGATGCTGCCTCTAAAGTGTTAAAACTGGATGTCAGTAAACAACGTGTGCCACAACGCTGGAAAATTGAAATCATTTTGGTGGGCTCCACTATCACTCCTTTTCTGCCTTTTGGGTACCCTTACCTGCTGTGCTCTCCCCTCTCCATGGCCCCTTAGGGTATGTACCTAGTGATCCTTTCAAGAGCCTGCTTCACTTTAGCCCACAGTTCTGTGAACTTATCAAGAAATCCAATTTCTAGCTGCCCCTGCTCAAACGTCTCTTCTGTGGTTGAAGTAACAAGGGTTGAAGTTCTCTCGAGGATTGGCTATTGCAAAAGCCATTACCAGGGCCTCTCCCTAAGACTCTCATCAACGAGTTACAAGATCTTACAGAACAAGGCATTCAGGCTTATCCATTGGCTGAAACATAAATAACACATTACTACAGCCTTGAAATCCTTCTATTGGCTCCCAATTGAAGCTAGATTCGCTTTCAATACCCTTTGGTGCTTTCACCTACCCTACTGGGGATCTGGCCCTTAGTATCTTGCAAATAAAGTGTCCAAGCACCTTCCCACCAAGCACTTGAAGTCTGCCCCCTCCAGATCCCTGATTGTCTGGCAGCCTATGTGATTATACTTGGTGGCAAGTCTCCGCTTGCTGTGTGGGAAAGCATATGGAGCAACCATCATTCCCATTTCAGATCTTTCAGAAAAAATCCTTAAGATCCTCCTATTTAAAATAACTTTTGACTAATTGAACCCTACCATCATACATGGGTGATACCTGGTCTCCTCTCTCTCCTTGCCTAAACTGGTTTGGCACTGTTCCTCAGGACCCCCCAGAGATACCATGCACTTTTGAACCTGCTACTCTATACTGCCTGGAACTGACCTTGGCCTGTGTGCTGCCAAACGTCACCAACACTCTTGCTTTTACTGTCTTGGCTAAGAATCTACTAACCCTACCTATAAACATTTGCAATGGTTTTCTGTTTATTATCTGAACTACCTGCAATTTTCCCCTCCATGATATGAGCACTTATTGGATCTGAAAATTAATGTTTCACCTCTGCCTCTTCCCATGTACTTGGAGTACCTTAAAGCGGTCTGTTTACAGTCACCACCTTACAAAACACCATTAAATGAATGAATAAATATACTGTCTAGGCAGTACCATAACTGGGTAGGCAGATGCCAAATGGCTAAGTATTGAGACAAATTCGAAGTTACATGATCAGTTGACATGTATTTTGTATTCTCCATTGCAAAGGATTGCCACCAAATGCACATTAACTTGCCCTATTACCAGCTCCAAGTCATGCACCTCTCCCGTGTCCTCTGTCCGCAAAACTGTTTTTGTACTTAAGTTGCATTTTCCCCTGTGATAAAACACTGAGGGCCTCATTTAGAATTATTCAGTGTGTAAAAAAGTGAAAATCGAATAACCCTCATTTTTACCACACCACCAAATTCAGAGGTTCAGAACTTGTGAAAAACAACCTGGTTTTGCATGGGGGAAATTTCCTCCACAGAAAATAAATACTGCTTGAGATATTACTACATACAATAATTTCCATATGTGGTCATATGCAATCCTCAGTGGAGTACAAAGGAACTTCACATAAGGAAATTACTCTGAATTATGCAGACCCTTCCACAAACTTCCTGCTTACCCCTCACGGTGACAGTATTTGACTTTGACAGCTTAGCTTTCAGTGGAGTCCTACATGGAAGATGGTTACTCAGCACAGTGCAGCTTTGGCCACTATTCTAGCTCTACCTGCTTCCTTGTACGAAGCGGGTGGGGGTGGGGGAATGAACAACTCTGCCACACAACCTACTGGTGCTTCCTTTGTTCTGCCTTCCACACAAATAACATTGACAGCTGAAGTGGGAAGCAGCAAAGCAAGGCAAGAACATGGATGTCATTGGGGGGACACTTGGAGTCCTTGGTGTTTGAATGCTCTTCCTAGCTTCCTGCTCCAACTGCCAGAGAAGCAGAAGAGAGGGAGGCAGGCGAGGGAGGGGACACTCCCACTATGAGGCTTTCCAGACTATTAGCCCTAAGGGGAAGAGAGATACAGGGGACTGGAGGCCTCGACTCTCTCATCTGTGGGTCGGGCAATAGAAGAATATCTTATATTTCCATGACTTCTCAAATTCTGTCACTACACAGGCCATCTCTGGGACATGTCCCACATTCACCCCACACAACCGTAGGTAGAGGGCTCAGGGTGTTGGTAACACACATGGCAGCATCCAAGGAATAATGGGGTTGCAATGTCCAACGGTGACTTAGTTTTTATGTATTTATTTATTTTATTGAGCATTTGTAAGGCGCTTTATACAACAGAATTGGTGTTCAAAGCGTCACAAGGCTAAATTGGAAGGAAGGGAACATGGGAAACAACAATGGCAGAAAACAGTAAAAATACAGCTGTGGTCCTACTAGGCCGTGTGGCATTTGGCCGTGCAAGTGCATTGTGAGGAGTACAGGGGGTGGGGATGGAAGGAGGAACAGAGGAGTGGAAAAGTGCTGGTGCAGGGACTGGGAATGCCTCACATGCACCTTGCATGTTGGTGGGACACGTTTAGGGGAATGTTGGCAATCAGGGAACAGCCAAGAAAGAAAGTGGGTACAGAAAGCACTTATAACTACAATGGCCAGCATAAGACCCACAAGATCAGCAAGATCACGTGAAAACACAAAATCCTGTCGTGTTTTGTACACAAACCCGGGTGGGGCCCACCGATATTAGGCTTTAACCCCTGCATAGTGTGCCAATCATTCTCTTGGAAACGACTTGGGAGAATCCTATATTTAACCACTTCTGGGTCCTCCACAGGACCTAGACCTATGGAAAGAACCAAGAAATCATCAGGAACACAACCCAACAACCAGAATACCAATGCGGATGACACGCACCGACCTTTAGTCAACTCTTGAAGGATTATTCCAGGTCTGCCTCAGCTCCACCTTCAAACTATATACTAATCTCTGCAAAAGAAAGGAAAGAAAGTCAGCGAACATTAAGAATCTGCTAGAAAAGTCGATTGTTAAAACTGTGCATAGACTTGAACCCAGAACTAGACAATAGAACATGTTGAGTGTCTTCAACTACCAGCTATCAGCAGCAGAGAACCCTGACAAAAAGCCAAGCGATTGGCAACCACCAGGCCACCGAGGAGAGTCTCAGGTAGAGATGGTTGCAGCAGCACCGAATTCAGATATGTACTGGGCACAAAGAACTCACCTCATTGCTCAGGTATAGCAATTCACAGTGCATGAGAGAAAGTGAGGAATGCATTAACAGGCCCTCGCTTTACTTATCGTTTCAGTGAACCCAGGGAAAGGGTCACACAGGTCGTTGCCCAAAGACATCTACCAGCGTAAGGCTATACACAACCCAGTCCATCCTCACTCTTTACAGGACACTCCCTCGGCTGTACCAAACCTCTGCTCAGGGGAATCCCCAAAGAAGAATGAGCCCAAGCAACAGGGTAAGAGGTTATGTAATGCTCCAGAAACCCATTGTAGCAGCGGAGCCCAACCTTGCAATAAAAGAGTCTTGTTCCAATACAGTGCAACCCTAAGACTCATTAGCAGTCTAGTGTTTGGGCTCTAAGGAGAAATGGATGTGGTGTGCTACAGATAGGCACACCATAAAATAACCTTGGTACTGCTCAACACATGCTGCAATCCATTTATATTCAGCATACAGATTACAAACATGTGACATACATAACATACAACATTGGTAACTATTATTCTTGAACATGAATGTCATTATTATTTTTATTTTTTTATTTTATTTTTTATTTTTTTCCTAGAACATTTATGTTATTGATACACGAACATTGCAGCTGCCAATTTTGACATATATTGGTAAAGGGAAACACATCATAGATAATTGTTGCCAGTATCGTGGGTGTTGCTAATATCTTCTAGAGATCTGTGTAAACATGATGCAAAATGAAGCCAATATGTCACAGAACTCAAAAGATGAGGACTCGCTATTTAAAGATCACCGGGTTGTGTTACTGGGATTGTGCTGTAAAGTGCCTATTAGGATTGCTTTCAGTTACATTGAATCGCTGTGTTATTTAATTCAAGCAGTGCTGAACTGCAGAGAGAAATTCCGGATATTGTGTCAGCACAGGTTTCCTATTCACATTTTCTATTTATCAGGTTGTTTTCTTTTTATGAATAAGAAGTCAATGTGTGCTCAATGAAACTCCACATTTGAAAAGCACGCCATGCCATGTGCTCGCACAAAACTTTGCATTATTCCCCATTGCAATTGCTGTAAACTAACACAGAAGCACCACCCTGAAAGTTTAATTTTAGGAAAAGCATTTTGCAAAATCACTAGAGCAGTGACAGTTTTAATTAGTTTTCTCCTAAATTGCTCACTTATAATGCCACATGTCTAAGCCTAATCTACTGTTAGTTCACAACCATGCATTAAATAGTTTCATTAATCTAAAACGTCATTGATCAATTCTACATTGCGCTAATGCGGTCCTACCCAACTGAGGAGTCAACGTCTTAAAAAATGACATTGAGATAGAAGGACATGTTTATTTTCACAATTTAACGATGCATAATGTCATCCACCACGGTTACTTGTTATAGAGACTGGTGGGGGGGAGGGGTGAGACAAGAAGACAATGAGTACTTTATATGTGACGAAAGTCGTCCGATCTACAAATAATTGTCATGTATTATTGCAAAGCCTGCCAAAGTTGTGAAATGACAGATTAAGAACTGTGTAATGATCTAACTCCAGCAAAGCATATCCTTCATTGCAAATGTGTCCCCTTTTCCTAGCGCAGGAAGAAATAGTGTCAATAGGGATATACTTTAGTGGTTCATCTCTGCTTCCACAGCCAGATGTTCTGCACTGCCAATATGCCATGAGTCCTGGCTTGTGCTGCCACGGTTGACCAAGGTCTGGCAGCTGTAGCCAGCCTTCCTCAGCCTGGGGAACTATGCATCCTGACATCTCACATTTGCTGACTTGCAGGGGACATTTAGGAGGGTTTTGTTTCAGATGTGGTACTAGTGCTTGCACCACCTTCCTGCGCTGACTGAAATTAAATGCCACAGAGGATTCCACCATTTGGTTTGTAGCTGGGAGTATGAGAGGGTGTCTTGAAACAGCGTCTGGCAGCTGAAATGGTTAACACTGCTGAAATTCTACACTGCTAAGCAAGTCTGGTAAAGCTGGCAGAAGAAGCAGCAGGCGAGACGACCCCCTTTTAATGCAATCTACATCTGAGCCTCAAAATCAGAAGCAGAAATGAAACCCAACCATACACAGCAAAAACTTCATATCAACATTCAGATGTGAAATGGAGCCCTTCTTTGATATACTATTCTACGATTCCTCCATATAATTTACGGGTATCCTGATGTCACAGATTTCACGGGCGTTCATAGACATTAAGACAGTTCTGAGGTGGTATGAACTTTTGTTTAACAGAACTTGCGGGACAAGAATAACCCATTTCGGATTCAAAAGACGAGCACGATCGGTCAGTCCAAAATCACAATTGAATTTGGGATTGAGCTCAGCATGTGGCCATGACTTTGCCGGATCACTCAAAATCATTGATTGTATTGCTGAATTTTGTCAGGCAACAAGAGGCCTAAAATGTGTGTGGTGATTCAATGACATAAACTCTCATTCTGGTTCTATGTGGGTTGTGTATGTCGGCTAGTTGGGAGAAAGAGCTTTACAGGGTAATTCATAAAATTTCGCACAAAAGTGGTGCACGCGGCTGGCGCACAGTGTCCCCGTGCGATACACTGCGCCAGCTGCGTGCGATAAAATCCATTTCATCGCACAGCGTATTCATGGATTTTAGCCCCCAAAACCAGCCGTGGCGCAGGGTGGCGCAGCGACCCTGCAGCAGCGCCAGTTACGCCCCCAAGAACGCCCTCGCGCAAGGAAAATCCATCAAAATCCCAAATTCATCGCAAATGTCTGCGCTAACCCTGGACCAGTTTACAGGGCTGCCAAACAGCAAACGCCAATCGGGGTGCGTGTATTACTGGGCTGCGCGGGAAGTGTCACACGCGATTGGCCCTGTGCGAGCAGGGTACGTGTATAACTGGGGAGCGCGGGAAGTTTCACACGCAATTTCAGCAGGGTACGTGTATTACTGTGGTGCGCGGGAAGTTTCACACGCGATTGGCCCTGTGCAAGCGGGGTACGTGTATTACTGGGGTGCGCGGGAAGTTTCACACGCGATTGGCCCTTGTGCGAGCGGGGTACGTGTATTACTGGGGTGTGCGGGAAGTTTCCCACGCGATTGGCCCTCTGCTAGCAGGGCACGTGTATTACTGGGGTGCGCGGGAAGTCTCACACGCGATTGGCCCTGTGCGAGCGGGGTACGTGTATTACTGGGGTGCGCGGGAAGTTTCACACGCGATTTCAGCTGGGTACGTGTATTACTGGGGTGCGCGGGAAGTTTCACACGCGATTGGCCCTGTGCGAGCGGGGTACGTGTATTACTGGGGTGCGCGGGAAGTTTCACAAGCGAATTCAGCAGGGTACGTGTATTTCAGGGGTGCGCGGGAAGTTCCACACGCGATTGTCCTTGGTACGTGTATTCCAGGGGTGCGCGGGAAGTATCACATGCAAATTCAGCAGAGTACGTGTATTTCAGGGGTGCGCAGGAAGTTTCACATGCAATTCCATCAGGGCACGTGTATTTCAGGGGTGCGCGTGAAGTTTCACACACAAATCCAGCAGGGTACGTGACTTTCAGGGGTGCACGGGAAGTTCCACACGCGATTGTCCTGGGTACGTGTGTTCCAGGGGTGCGGGGGAAGTCTCACACGCGAATTCAGCCAGGTACGTGTATTTCAGGGGTGCGCGGGGAGTACTACACGTGATTTGGCCATGTGGGTCCTCCCAGGTGTTCCCTCTACACCCTCCACGGCCCCTGCAGGCAGCCCACACCACAGGGGACTACCCTGCACCCCTGCTCATGTCCCGCAGGCATGCCCCCCAGCCAAGCCACATGTCACCTTGCACTACTGATCAACAACGCATGTCTCCCAGCACCCCCACCCCCCAGCACTGTGGGGCACCTGCCAGCAGGCCCCCACTCATGTCCAACTCATGTCCCTCTGCACCCCCACCCCCCAGCAGTCGGGGGCACTGTCCACCAGGTCCCCACTCATGTCCCCCTGCACTCCCACCACCCAGCAGTCAGGGGCAACCTCCACCAGGCCCCCACGCATGTCTCCCAGCACTCCCACCCCCCAGCAGTGCAGGGCACCCTCCACCATGCCCCCACACATGTCTCCCAGCACCCCCACCCCCCAGCATCCAGGGGCACCCTCCACCAGGCCCCACTCATGTCCAACTCATGTCCCCCTGCACCCCCACCCCCCAGCATCCAGGGGCACCCTCCACCAGGCCCCCACTCATTTCCAACTCATGTCCCCCTGCACCCCCACACTCCAGCAGTCAGGGGCACCCTCCACCAGGCCCCCACTCATGTCTCCCAGCACCCCCACCCCCCAGCAGTGCAGGGCACCCTCCACCATGCCTCCACACATGTCTCCCAGCACCCCCACCCCCCAGCATCCAGGGGCACCCTCCACCAGGCCCCCACACATGTCTCCCAGCACCCCCACCCCCCAGCATCCAGGGGCACCCTCCACCAGGCCCCCACACATGTCTCCCAGCACCCCCACCCCCCAGCACTGTGGGGCACCTGCCAGCAGGCCCCCACTCATGTCCAACTCATGTCCCCCTGCACCCCCATCCCAAGGCATTCAGGGGCATCCTCCACCAGGCCCCCACACATGTCTCCCTGCACCCCCACCCCCCAGCATCCAGGGGCACCCTCCACCAGGCCCCCACTCATGTCCAACTCATGTCCCCCTGCACCCCTGCCCCCAGCACTCTGGGGCACCCTCCACCAGGCCCCCACTCATGTCCAACTCATGTCTCCCAGCACCCCCACCCCCAGCAGTGCAGGGCACCCTCCACCATGCCCCCACACATGTCTCCCAGCACCCCCACCCCCCAGCATCCAGGGGCACACTCCACCAGGCCCCCACACATGTCTCCCAGCACCCATATCCCCCAGCAGTGCAGGGCACCCTCCACCAGGCCCCCACACATGTCTCCAAGCACCCCCACCCCCCAGCATCCAAGGGCACCCTCCACCAGGCCCCCACTCATGTCCCCCTGCAACCCCACCCCCCAACAGTCAGGGGCACCGTCCACCAGGCCCCCACTCATGTCCCCCTGCACCGCCACCACCCAGCAGTCAGGGGCACCCTCCACCAGGCTCCCATGCATGTCTCCCAGCACCCCCACCCCCCAGCAGTGCAGGGCACCCTCCACCATGCCCCCACACATGTCTCCCAGCACCCCCATCCCCCAGCATCCAGGGGCACCCTCCACCAGGCCCCCACTCATGTCCAACTCATGTCCCCCTGCACCCCCACACCCCAGCATCCAGGGGCACCCTCCACCAGGCACCCACTCATGTCCAACTCATGTCCCTCTGCACCCCCACACCCCAGCAGTCAGGGGCACCCTCCACCAGGCCCCCACTCATGTCTCCCAGCACCCCCACCCCCCAGCAGTGCAGGGCACCCTCCACCATGCCCCCACACATGTCTCCCAGCACCCCCACCCCCCAGCATCCAGGGGCACCCTCCACCATGCCCCCACACATGTCTCCCAGCACCCCCACACCCCAGCATCCAGGGGCACCGTCCACCAGGCCGCCACACATGTCTCCCAGCACCCCCACCCCCCAGCAGTGCAGGGCACCCTTCACCATGCCCCCACAAATGTCTCCCAGCACCCCACCCCCCAGCACTGTGGGGCACCTGCCATCAGGCCCCCACTCATGTCCAACTCATGTCCCCCTGCACCACCACCCCACAGCATTCAGGGGCACCCTCCACCAGGCCCCCACACATGTCTCCCTGCACCCCCACCCCCCAGCATCCAGGGGCACCCTCCACCAGGCCCCCACTCATGTCCAACTCATGTCCCCCTGCACCCCCACCCCCCAGCACTGTGGGGCACCCTCCACCAGGCCCCCACTCATGTCCAACTCATGTCTCCCAGCAACCCCACCCCCCAGCAGTGCAGGGCACCCTCCACCATGCCCCCACACATGTCTCCCAGCACCCCCACCCCCCAGCATCCAGGGGCACACTCCACCAGGCCCCCAGACATGGCTCCCAGCACCCCCAACGCCCAGCAGTGCAGGGCACCCTCCACCAGGCCCCCACACATGTCTCCCAGCACCCCCACCCCCCAGCATCCAGGCACACCCTCCACCAGGCCCCCACTCATGTCCAACTCATGTCCCCCTGCACCCTCACACCCCAGCATCCAGGGGCACCCTCCACCAGGCCCCCACTCATTTCCAACTCATGTCCCCCTGCACCCCCACTCCCCAGAAGTCAGGGGCACCCTCCACCAGGCCCCCACTCGTGTCCCCCAGCACCCCCACCTCCCAGCAGTGCAGGGCACCCTCCACCATGCCTCCACACATGTCTCCCAGAACCCCCACCCCCCAGCATCCAGGGGCACCCTCCACCAGGCCCCCACACGTCTCCCAGCACCCCCACCCCCCAGCATCCAGGGGCACCCTCCACCAGGCCCCCACACATGTCTCCCAGCACCCCCACCCCCCAGCAGTGCAGGGCACCCTCCACCTGTAACGCTCACCTGGCTCCCACGGAGGCGCTGGTCTGGTCTGGGTTGCTGTGGCTTCTTCAAGCGTGATGCGCAGAATTCGGACCACCGATTGAACAGGGCCCCCAAATCTTGCTTGTCTGGCCCGTAGGAATATCCTTCTGCAGATGAGAAAGGGGATTAACTGTCTGCTGAATAGTGTGCTTGCTCCCCCCTTTCCCCCTTCGTTCTTCTCTGACTTCCTCCAAATCCCCCGGTTTAAGCTCACCTTATGGTTTGGAAGGATGAACTCTCCATCCTGCTTCTGGTGCAGGGGCGCGCGTTCGTCCAGTTACTTCTCTGGTTTTCAGAATGGCGCTGGCAAATCCACTTGACTTTTCTGAGCGATACGCCGTAAGTATGAAGATGCAAAAGTTCAAGTGTGAGCCTCCTTTATGTTGTTTTTCCTAACCTGTGATCTGTCCTTTATTTCAGGTGCAGAACAAAGGCGATGCGTTGAGGGGTTAAATTGCCGGTGGTAAAATCAGGTGAGTTAGTGATGAGGCCGACCCCTCTAAATGTCTTTATAATTCCCCAGTAATGTCTTTTGTCCTTTCCCCATAGGGGCCGGGGTGCGGTACCTGCCAAAGATGCGGCGCCGACCCGAGAAGTGGAATGGTTCACCAAGAAAAGCCGGTAAGTAATATGGCTGAAAATTCGGCTTTCCTCTTGTGTTCCCTTGCTCACCTTTTGTCTCTTCTTCTCTCCCCTAGGTGCAGAGATGTGGCGACCGGTGCTGAGAGCCGCGATGGAGCCGTGCGGCGTCTCGGGAACAGGTGAGTGAAGCGCGGCACTGCAGCGAGCAACGCAGTGCTTTTAAATGGAAGTCTTCCTTCAGGAATGCTGGCGTGAAGATTCCGGATGCAGGTAAGAAGGTTGAATAAGTTCTTGGTTTTCACCTTTCTCTTCTCTTCCTTCCTTACAGGTGTTCCAGGTTCGAGGCGGGCGTGGCTGGAGTCCAGGTGCAGGAGCAGACACGGTGAGCGTTCAGCTGCTGGGATGCAGAACAACGCGAAGCACGTGTGGCTGTCCGGGCGTGGCTTAAATAGCCTTGGAAGAAGTTCCAGGTGAGTATTCTTCCACAGCCCCACCCAAGTAACAAAATAGTTCCTTCAGAACCATAGTCCCTCCTAAGCCTCATTTGGCTTGGTTCTTCATGCAGCATGGTCTGCATCAGGTGAGTGTGCAGCATGGTCTGCTTCAGGTAAGTGCACCAAACACTTCCCCTTATGAGCCTGGCGCCTATGGCGCCAGGACTGATGTCCAACATGAGCCTGGCGCCAACGGCGCCAGGACAGAGTCCAAAGAGCCCCTATAAAGGGCCGCTGGGCTTTTACCCGGGGGCGTGATGCCTGCTCCCGGGGGTGCTGGGCCTGGCTGGTGCTCCGGGGGTAGGCATCATGACAGCACTCCCCCCCAAGGCCCCTCCCAAGGTCGTTCCCTCAGGAGGTTTCGGTTTGTTCGGGAAATTCCGATGGAACATTTTTACTAGCCGAGGTGCATGTACGTGGTCGCTGGGTTCCCAAGATCTTTCCTGAGGCCCGTACCCCTTCCAATCAATTAGATAGAAAAGTTTTGATTTTGAGATCTTAGAGTCCAAAATGTTCTTCACCTCGAATTCAGGCTAACCATCTATCTGGATTGGTTCTGGTGGCTTTATTAATCTGGTTCCTGGTTGCACTGGTTTCAAAAGCGACACATGAAAAACAGGGTGAATCCGCATGTTAGCTGGTAGATCTAGCTTGACTGCCACTGGGTTAATTATAGCTTTGATCGAGTAAGGGCCTAAATACCTTGGATTAAAAGTCTGAGGTCCCTTGAGCGATAAGTGTTTGGTAGCCAACCATACTTGATCCCCTATTTGGTATGGAGGCGCCTCCTTTCGATGCAGATCCGCATTCTTTTTGTATTTCCCTTTCGCATGTTGTAAGTGTGCAGTAGCATCCTTGAAGGCTTGAGTAATCGGAGAATGAAAATGGTCCACTGCGGGCATTTCGAGGCTCAAAGGTGAGTCCAAGTCTGAAGTACGAGGGTGATGTCCATATAGGGTATAAAAGGGGCTCTGTCCAGTTCCAGAGTGTATCGAGTTATTGTATGCATATTCAGCCACCCATAAAATATCCTTCCAATTACCCTCCGATTGGTGCAACATACATCGTAGATATTGTTCAAGGGTCTGGTTCGTTCTCTCTCCGTCTGACCATCGGTCTGTGGGTGGTGGCTGGTTGAGAGTCTTACGTCGATTTGTGCCAGTTGACAACACTTTTTCCAAAAATGAGAAATAAACTGGCTTCCCCTGATCGGAGATTAGTATGGACGGGAATCCATGCAGACGGATGATATTTTCGAGGAATTCCTTGGCAAGAACAAAAGCTGAAGGTAATCCTTTCAACGGAATAAAATGGGCCATCTTGGAAAATAAATCCACCACAACCAGAATAGTATTGTATCCATTACAAGAGGGCAGGTCCGTGATAAAATCTAGTGACAAGGTGTGCCAAGGTGCTGGTGGAAATTCTAAGGGTTGAAGAAGACCGGCGGGTTTTGTTTTTTGACCTTTGTTTTGGGCGCAAACTCCACAGGACATCACAAAAGATTTAATATCCTTTCGCCAGGACGGCCACCAGAATTGTCGTTTAATTTTTTCCTCTGTTTTGGCAATGCCAGGATGTCCTTCCATCAGAGTATCGTGATGACGGGAAATAACCAGTTCTTGCAATTCCTTTTCTGGCAAAAATAAACGTCCTTGGAAGTAAGGTAAGCCATCGTTGATTGAAAAGTCAGACCCCCTTTTGATCCAATCCTGCAAGGCTGAAGAGTCCAGGAATAGTTTTACCCGTGCTTGAATGTCTTCAAGGGTTTGTAAAGTGGTTATCCCCAAGATTCTTTGTTCGGGAATTATCGGCACAGGTTCTGAGTTTGTGTCCATTTCTCCCATTCCAATTGGAGATAGCGCGTCCGCTTTACCATTCTTACAGCCGGGACGGTAAGTGATTACAAAATCGAACTCAGCAAAGAATAAAGCCCATCGGAGCTGTCTTGAAGACTGAGCCTTGGCAGTTTTTAAATATTGTAAATTTCGGTGATCAGTGATCACGGTGATGGTATGCCTGGCGCCAAGAAGATAATGCCGCCAAGCCTTAAAGGTGGACTTAATGGCTAATAATTCCTTATTGGTGATTGCATAATTTATCTCCGGCGGCGAGAACTTTCTGGACAAAAATGCTACGGGGTGCAGTTGGTTGGTTTCGGGGTCTCTCTGAGACAGGACAGCTCCCATTGCTAAGCTGGATGCGTCAGTTTCGACTATATATGGGAGATCAGGATGCGGGTGTTTCAAAATAGGTGCAGACGTAAATTTAGCTTTTAATTCCTGAAAGGCCTGTTCAGCTTCCTCGGTCCATTCAAAACGTTTATTCTTCCGCAAGAGTGCAGTGATGGGTTGCACCACCCGTGAAAATTCCGGGATAAAGCTGCGATAAAAATTGGCAAAACCAAGCATGCTTTGGACACCTTTCACCGAACTAGGTGAGGGCCATTTGAGGATGGCATCCACTTTCCGGGAGTCCATTCGGACCCCTTTAGGTGTCAGGATGAATCCAAGAAGCTCAACCTCGGTGGTATGGAAAACGCATTTTTCCAGCTTTGCAAACAGTTTGTGCTGGCGCAATTTCTCAAGGACGGCCCTGACATGTTTTCTGTGATCTGATTCCGAAGAGGAGTACACCAGAATGTCATCGATATACACGACAACACAGACATCGATGAGTTCCCGAAGGACATCGTTCATGAAGAATTGGAAGGCAGCAGGCGCGTTGCACAACCCGAAAGGCATCACCTGGTATTCGAATAGTCCATATTTTGTACGGAAGGCCGTTTTCCATTGGTCGCCTTCTTTTACTCGTACCAGATGATAAGCCCCCCGGAGATCTAACTTGGTGTATATGAAAGCGTCCTTCACCTGGTCAAGGAGTTCAGGGATCAAAGGCAGAGGGTAACGATTTTTAACAGTTATCTGGTTCAATGCGCGGTAATCGATACAAGTTTTAAGGTCGCCTTCTTTTTTTGGCACGAAGAACAAAGCCGAGGATGCCGGAGACTTTGACGGGCGAATGAAACCATTGGCTAGGTATTGATCTAAATATTGTCTCAAATGCAGATTCTCCGGCTCAGTAAGGGCATAAATCCTGCTACAAGGGGGTTGTGCACCGGGTACCAGATCGATTTGGCAATCGTACGATCTGTGAGGAGGTAACGTGTTGGCCTGTTCCTTTTGGAAGACGTCCTGAAAGTCTTGGTATTCCGGAGGTAGTTGCATGGAGACAGAGGTTACTGATGCTAGACTGATCTTCAGATTTTCTGGGTAGCAGGTTCGTGCACACTCCGGAAAGGTTATTCTCTTCGCTCGCCAATCAATTTGAGGATTATGTGTCTCTAACCAAGGGATTCCGAGAATAACCTGAAACTGTGGAGCCTTGATTACATCAAACACAACTGCCTCCCGATGGCCGTCCGGACCTACAAGTGTCACCTCAGCTGTGGAATGTGTTACCGGTCCCGAGGCAATTTTGGTTCCATCAACTGTGGTGATGACATCTTTGCTGGTTTTTGGATGCAGAGGGAGGTTAATCCTGGAGACCAATTCACGATCTACGTAGTTTCCTATAGCCCCACTATCGATGTATGCCTTTATTGCATGCAACCGCTTAGGCTGTTCCGGATCTACGAGGACCATTGGCACAATGAAATGCAAGGTCTGAGAGTTCGTTTTCAAGCTCGGCAAGCGGACCCCTATGCTTGTCGGGCGGGGTCGTTTCCCGATACAGAGGTTTCATGGATTTTATCAGCGGCTCCTACCACCTTCCTGGGCGGCCTTGCCGGGCAATCTCGTAGAAAGTGTCCAGAGGATCCACAATAAAGACATAAGTGCATCTGCCGTCTTCTTTCACGTTCCTTTTGAGTTAAAGGTCATTTAACTCCTCCGATTTGCATTGGCTCAGATAGATGCTTCAGCCCCCTTGAGGTTAGCGTGGGTCTTGACTAACACCCAGGTCTCAAACTTGGACCGATCTGCTTTTCTGTTTTGCAGTCTGTGATCCAATTGGACCACTAAGTCTATATATTCTGAGCATTCTTGGGGCGGATTTACAACTTGGGCCAGGACATCTTTAAGTTCTCCGCGTAGACCTCGATAAAATAATGTGATTCTTTTATCCTCTAGCCACCCAGTTTCCACAATTAGTCTATTAAAGGTTGCAATGTAGGAAAGGAGGTCTTGATTGCCCTGTCGCAGAGATAGAAGTTTGTCATCTAGAGCCTGCCCCTGGGAGTGACGAGCAAATAACCTTTCCATGCTTGCTTGAAATCCTTGAAAATCACGAAGAATCGGGTCATCTTGAGTTACCAGTGGAACTGACCAATCGGCAGCACTGCCGCTGAGATATGACAACACAAAGGCTACCTTGGTCTGGTCATTAGGGAAGGCCCCATGTCTGCACCGGAAATGCAAACGACACTGATTCATGAATACGGGGAATCGTTTGGGGTCCCCAGCAAAGCGTTCGGGTGGGGCCAGCGGCATGTTTCCAGGTAGATTAATCTGCACCGGGTTACTGGAAAGCACAGGAGCGGGGTTCCCTCCGGAACCGGGTAAAGGAGTTTGTCCAGCTTGACCTTGCAAAAGCTGTCTAGCCAGGTCATCAGCTCTTTCCTTTGTTACAATCACTTCCCTCCTGAGAGCATTAGTCTCTTGACAAGCGGCGTGTACTTCGGCCCGTAATTCCCGCAGTAGTTGGGCCAACTGGTCAGTCTCAGAAGTTTCCATAGCGCCTGGGTGGGAATTTGTAGGAAGGCTTCGCGTTCTGTAACGCTCACCTGGCTCCTACGGAGGCGCTGGTCTGGTCTGGGTTGCTGTGGCCTCTTCAAGCGTGATGCGCAGAATTCGGACCACCGATTGAACAGGGCCCCCAAATCTTGCTTGTCTGGCCCATAGGAATATCCTTCTGCAGATGAGAAAGGGGATTAACTGTCTGCTGAATAGTGTGCTTGCTCCCCCCTTTCCCCCTTCGTTCTTCTCTGACTTCCTCCAAAACCCCCGGTTTAAGCTCACCTTATGGTTTGGAAGGATGAACTCTCCATCCTGCTTCTGGTGCAGGGGCGCGCGTTCGTCCAGTTAGTTCACTGGTTTTCAGAATGGCGCTGGCAAATCCACTTGACTTTTCTGAGCGATACGCCGTAAGTATGAAGATGCAAAAGTTCAAGTGTGAGCCTCCTTTATGTTGTTTTTCCTAACCTGTGATCTGTCCTTTATTTCAGGTGCAGAACAAAGGCGATGCGTTGAGGGGTTAAATTGCCAGTGGTAAAATCAGGTGAGTTAGTGATGAGGCCGACCCCTCTAAATGTCTTTATAATTCCCCAGTAATGTCTTTTGTCCTTTCCCCATAGGGGCCGGGGTGCGGTACCTGCCAAAGATGCGGCGCCGACCCGAGAAGTGGAATGGTTCACCAAGAAAAGCCGGTAAGTAATATGGCTGAAAATTCGGCTTTCCTCTTGTGTTCCCTTGCTCACCTTTTGTCTCTTCTTCTCTCCCCTAGGTGCAGAGATGTGGCGACCGGTGCTGAGAGCCGCGATGGAGCCGTGCGGCGTCTCGGGAACAGGTGAGTGAAGCGCGGCACTGCAGCGAGCAACGCGGTGCTTTTAAATGGAAGTCTTCCTTCAGGAATGCTGGCGTGAAGATTCCGGATGCAGGTAAGAAGGTTGAATAAGTTCTTGGTTTTCACCTTTCTCTTCTCTTCCTTCCTTACAGGTGTTCCAGGTTCGAGGCGGGCGTGGCTGGAGTCCAGGTGCAGGAGCAGACACGGTGAGCGTTCAGCTGCTGGGATGCAGAACAACGCGAAGCACGTGTGGCTGTCCGGGCGTGGCTTAAATAGCCTTGGAAGAAGTTCCAGGTGAGTATTCTTCCACAGCCCCACCCAAGTAACAAAATAGTTCCTTCAGAACCATAGTCCCTCCTAAGCCTCATTTGGCTTGGTTCTTCATGCAGCATGGTCTGCATCAGGTGAGTGTGCAGCATGGTCTGCTTCAGGTAAGTGCACCAAACACTTCCCCTTATGAGCCTGGCGCCTATGGCGCCAGGACTGATGTCCAACATGAGCCTGGCGCCAACGGCGCCAGGACAGAGTCCAAAGAGCCCCTATAAAGGGCCGCTGGGCTTTTACCCGGGGGCGTGATGCCTGCTCCCGGGGGTGCTGGGCCTGGCTGGTGCTCCGGGGGTAGGCATCATGACAGCACTCCCCCCCAAGGCCCCTCCCAAGGTCGTTCCCTCAGGAGGTTTCGGTTTGTTCGGGAAATTCCGATGGAACATTTTTACTAGCCGAGGTGCATGTACGTGGTCGCTGGGTTCCCAAGATCTTTCCTGAGGCCCGTACCCCTTCCAATCAATTAGATAGAAAAGTTTTGATTTTGAGATCTTAGAGTCCAAAATGTTCTTCACCTCGAATTCAGGCTCCCCATCTATCTGGATTGGTTCTGGTGGCTTTATTAATCTGGTTCCTGGTTGCACTGGTTTCAAAAGCGACACATGAAAAACAGGGTGAATCCGCATGTTAGCTGGTAGATCTAGCTTGACTGCCACTGGGTTAATTATAGCTTTGATCGAGTAAGGGCCTAAATACCTTGGATTAAAAGTCTGAGGTCCCTTGAGCGATAAGTGTTTGGTAGCCAACCATACTTGATCCCCTATTTGGTATGGAGGCGCCTCCTTTCGATGCAGATCCGCATTCTTTTTGTATTTCCCTTTCGCATGTTGTAAGTGTGCAGTAGCATCCTTGAAGGCTTGAGTAATCGGAGAATGAAAATGGTCCACTGCGGGCATTTCGAGGCTCAAAGGTGAGTCCAAGTCTGAAGTACGAGGGTGATGTCCATATAGGGTATAAAAGGGGCTCTGTCCAGTTCCAGAGTGTATCGAGTTATTGTATGCATATTCAGCCACCCATAAAATATCCTTCCAATTACCCTCCGATTGGTGCAACATACATCGTAGATATTGTTCAAGGGTCTGGTTCGTTCTCTCTCCGTCTGACCATCGGTCTGTGGGTGGTGGCTGGTTGAGAGTCTTACGTCGATTTGTGCCAGTTGACAACACTTTTTCCAAAAATGAGAAATAAACTGGCTTCCCCTGATCGGAGATTAGTATGGACGGGAATCCATGCAGACGGATGATATTTTCGAGGAATTCCTTGGCAAGAACAAAAGCTGAAGGTAATCATTTCAACGGAATAAAATGGGCCATCTTGGAAAATAAATCCACCACAACCAGAATAGTATTGTATCCATTACAAGAGGGCAGGTCCGTGATAAAATCTAGTGACAAGGTGTGCCAAGGTGCTGGTGGAATGTCTAAGGGTTGAAGAAGACCGGCGGGTTTTGTTTTTTGACCTTTGTTTTGGGCGCAAACTCCACAGGACATCACAAAAGATTTAATATCCTTTCGCCAGGACGGCCACCAGAATTGTCGTTTAATTTTTTCCTCTGTTTTGGCAATGCCAGGATGTCCTTCCATCAGAGTATCGTGATGACGGGAAATAACCAGTTCTTGCAATTCCTTTTCTGGCAAAAATAAACGTCCTTGGAAGTAAGGTAAGCCATCGTTGATTGAAAAGTCAGACCCCCTTTTGATCCAATCCTGCAAGGCTGAAGAGTCCAGGAATAGTTTTACCCGTGCTTGAATGTCTTCAAGGGTTTGTAAAGTGGTTATCCCCAAGATTCTTTGTTCGGGAATTATCGGCACAGGTTCTGAGTTTGTGTCCATTTCTCCCATTCCAATTGGAGATAGCGCGTCCGCTTTACCATTCTTACAGCCGGGACGGTAAGTGATTACAAAATCGAACTCAGCAAAGAATAAAGCCCATCGGAGCTGTCTTGAAGACTGAGTCTTGGCAGTTTTTAAATATTGTAAATTTCGGTGATCAGTGATCACGGTGATGGTATGCCTGGCGCCAAGAAGATAATGCCGCCAAGCCTTAAAGGCGGACTTAATGGCTAATAATTCCTTATTGGTGATTGCATAATTTATCTCCGGCGGCGAGAACTTTCTGGACAAAAATGCTACGGGGTGCAGTTGGTTGGTTTCGGGGTCTCTCTGAGACAGGACAGCTCCCATTGCTAAGCTGGATGCGTCGGTTTCGACTATATATGGGAGATCAGGATGCGGGTGTTTCAAAATAGGTGCAGACGTAAATTTAGCTTTTAATTCCTGAAAGGCCTGTTCAGCTTCCTCGGTCCATTCAAAACGTTTATTCTTCCGCAAGAGTGCAGTGATGGGTTGCACCACCCGTGAAAATTCCGGGATAAACCTGCGATAAAAATTGGCAAAACCAAGCATGCTTTGGACACCTTTCACCGAACTAGGTGAGGGCCATTTGAGGATGGCATCCACTTTCCGGGAGTCCATTCGGACCCCTTTAGGTGTCAGGATGAATCCAAGAAGCTCAACCTCGGTGGTATGGAAAACGCATTTTTCCAGCTTTGCAAACAGTTTGTGCTGGCGCAATTTCTCAAGGACGGCCCTGACATGTTTTCTGTGATCTGATTCCGAAGAGGAGTACACCAGAATGTCATCGATATACACGACAACACAGACATCGATGAGTTCCCGAAGGACATCGTTCATGAAGAATTGGAAGGCAGCAGGCGCGTTGCACAACCCGAAAGGCATCACCTGGTATTCGAATAGTCCATATTTTGTACGGAAGGCCGTTTTCCATTGGTCGCCTTCTTTTACTCGTACCAGATGATAAGCCCCCCGGAGATCTAACTTGGTGTATATGAAAGCGTCCTTCACCTGGTCAAGGAGTTCAGGGATCAAAGGCAGAGGGTAACGATTTTTAACAGTTATCTGGTTCAATGCGCGGTAATCGATACAAGTTTTAAGGTCGCCTTCTTTTTTTGGCACGAAGAACAAAGCCGAGGATGCCGGAGACTTTGACGGGCGAATGAAACCATTGGCTAGGTATTGATCTAAATATTGTCTCAAATGCAGATTCTCCGGCTCAGTAAGGGCATAAATCCTGCTACAAGGGGGTTGTGCACCGGGTACCAGATCGATTTGGCAATCGTACGATCTGTGAGGAGGTAACGTGTTGGCCTGTTCCTTTTGGAAGACGTCCTGAAAGTCTTGGTATTCCGGAGGTAGTTGCATGGAGACAGAGGTTACTGATGCTAGACTGATCTTCAGATTTTCTGGGTAGCAGGTTCGTGCACACTCCGGAAAGGTTATTCTCTTCGCTCGCCAATCAATTTGAGGATTATGTGTCTCTAACCAAGGGATTCCGAGAATAACCTGAAACTGTGGAGCCTTGATTACATCAAACACAACTGCCTCCCGATGGCCGTCCGGACCTACAAGTGTCACCTCAGCTGTGGAATGTGTTACCGGTCCCGAGGCAATTTTGGTTCCATCAACTGTGGTGATGACATCTTTGCTGGTTTTTGGATGCAGAGGGAGGTTAATCCTGGAGACCAATTCACGATCTACGTAGTTTCCTATAGCCCCACTATCGATGTATGCCTTTATTGCATGCAACCGCTTAGGCTGTTCCGGATCTACGAGGACCATTGGCACAATGAAATGCAAGGTCTGAGAGTTCGTTTTCAAGCTCGGCAAGCGGACCCCTATGCTTGTCGGGCGGGGTCGTTTCCCGATACAGAGGTTTCATGGATTTTATCAGCGGCTCCTACCACCTTCCTGGGCGGCCTTGCCGGGCAATCTCGTAGAAAGTGTCCAGAGGATCCACAATAAAGACATAAGTGCATCTGCCGTCTTCTTTCACGTTCCTTTTGAGTTAAAGGTCATTTAACTCCTCCGATTTGCATTGGCTCAGATAGATGCTTCAGCCCCCTTGAGGTTAGCGTGGGTCTTGACTAACACCCAGGTCTCAAACTTGGACCGATCTGCTTTTCTGTTTTGCAGTCTGTGATCCAATTGGACCACTAAGTCTATATATTCTGAGCATTCTTGGGGCGGATTTACAACTTGGGCCAGGACATCTTTAAGTTCTCCGCGTAGACCTCGATAAAATAATGTGATTCTTTTATCCTCTAGCCACCCAGTTTCCACAATTAGTCTATTAAAGGTTGCAATGTAGGAAAGGAGGTCTTGATTGCCCTGTCGCAGAGATAGAAGTTTGTCATCTAGAGCCTGCCCCTGGGAGTGACGAGCAAATAACCTTTCCATGCTTGCTTGAAATCCTTGAAAATCACGAAGAATCGGGTCATCTTGAGTTACCAGTGGAACTGACCAATCGGCAGCACTGCCGCTGAGATATGACAACACAAAGGCTACCTTGGTCTGGTCATTAGGGAAGGCCCCATGTCTGCACCGGAAATGCAAACGACACTGATTCATGAATACGGGGAATCGTTTGGGGTCCCCAGCAAAGCGTTCGGGTGGGGCCAGCGGCATGTTTCCAGGTAGATTAATCTGCACCGGGTTACTGGAAAGCACAGGAGCGGGGTTCCCTCCGGAACCGGGTAAAGGAGTTTGTCCAGCTTGACCTTGCAAAAGCTGTCTAGCCAGGTCATCAGCTCTTTCCTTTGTTACAATCACTTCCCTCCTGAGAGCATTAGTCTCTTGACAAGCGGCGTGTACTTCGGCCCGTAATTCCCGCAGTAGTTGGGCCAACTGGTCAGTCTCAGAAGTTTCCATAGCGCCTGGGTGGGAATTTGTAGGAAGGCTTCGCGTTCTGTAACGCTCACCTGGCTCCTACGGAGGCGCTGGTCTGGTCTGGGTTGCTGTGGCCTCTTCAAGCGTGATGCGCAGAATTCGGACCACCGATTGAACAGGGCCTCCAAATCTTGCTTGTCTGGCCCATAGGAATATCCTTCTGCAGATGAGAAAGGGGATTAACTGTCTGCTGAATAGTGTGCTTGCTCCCCCCTTTCCCCCTTCGTTCTTCTCTGACTTCCTCCAAAACCCCCGGTTTAAGCTCACCTTATGGTTTGGAAGGATGAACTCTCCATCCTGCTTCTGGTGCAGGGGCGCGCGTTCGTCCAGTTAGTTCACTGGTTTTCAGAATGGCGCTGGCAAATCCACTTGACTTTTCTGAGCGATACGCCGTAAGTATGAAGATGCAAAAGTTCAAGTGTGAGCCTCCTTTATGTTGTTTTTCCTAACCTGTGATCTGTCCTTTATTTCAGGTGCAGAACAAAGGCGATGCGTTGAGGGGTTAAATTGCCAGTGGTAAAATCAGGTGAGTTAGTGATGAGGCCGACCCCTCTAAATGTCTTTATAATTCCCCAGTAATGTCTTTTGTCCTTTCCCCATAGGGGCCGGGGTGCGGTACCTGCCAAAGATGCGGCGCCGACCCGAGAAGTGGAATGGTTCACCAAGAAAAGCCGGTAAGTAATATGGCTGAAAATTCGGCTTTCCTCTTGTGTTCCCTTGCTCACCTTTTGTCTCTTCTTCTCTCCCCTAGGTGCAGAGATGTGGCGACCAGTGCTGAGAGCCGCGATGGAGCCGGGCGGCGTCTCGGGAACAGGTGAGTGAAGCGCGGCGCTGCAGCGAGCAACGCAGTGCTTTTAAATGGAAGTCTTCCTTCAGGAATGCTGGCGTGAAGATTCCGGATGCAGGTAAGAAGGTTGAATAAGTTCTTGGTTTTCACCTTTCTCTTCTCTTGCTTCCTTACAGGTGTTCCAAGTTCGAGGCGGGCGTGGCTGGAGTCCAGGTGCAGGAGCAGACACGGTGAGCGTTCAGCTGCTGGGATGCAGAACAACGCGAAGCACGTGTGGCTGTCCGGGCGTGACTTAAATAGCCTTGGAAGAAGTTCCAGGTGAGTATTCTTCCACAGCCCCACCCAAGTAACAAAATAGTTCCATCAGAAACATATTCCCTCCTAAGCCTCATTTGGCTTGGTTCTTCATGCAGCATGGTCTGCATCAGGTGAGTGTGCAGCATGGTCTGCTTCAGGTAAGTGCACCAAACACTTCCGTTATGAGCCTGGCGCCTATGGCGCCAGGACTGATGTCCATCATGAGCCTGGCGCCAACGGCGCCAGGACAGAGTCCAAAGAGCCCCTATAAAGGGCCGCTGGGCTTTTACCCGGGGGCGTGATGCCTGCTCCCGGGGGTGCTGGGCCTGGCCTGGTGCTCCCGGGGTAGGCATCATGACACCACCATGCCCACACAAATGTCTCCCAGCACCCCCACCCCCTAGCACTGTGGGGAACCTGCCAGCAGGCCCCCACTCATGTCCAACTCATGTCTCCCAGCACCCCCACCCCCCAGCAGTGCAGGGCACCCTCCACCATGCCCCCACACATGTCTCCCAGCACCCCCACGCCCCAGCATCCAGGGGCACACTCCACCAGGCCCCCACACATGTCTCCCAGCACCCCTACCCGCCAGCAGTGCAGGGCACCCTCCACCAGGCCCCCACACATGTCTCCAAGCACCCCCACCCCCCAGCATCCAGGGGCACCCTCCACCAGGCCCCCACTCATGTCCCCCTGCAACCCCACTCCCCAACAGTCAGAGGCACCGTCCACCAGGCCCCCACTCATGTCCCCCTGCACCCCCACCACCCAGCAGTCAGGGGCACCCTCCACCATGCCCCCACACATGTCTCCCAGCACCCCCACCCCCCAGCATCCAGGGGCACCCTCCACCAGGCCCCCACTCATGTCCAACTCATGTCCCCCTGCACCCCCGCCCCCCAGCACTGTGGGGCACCCTCCACCAGGCCCCCACACATGTCTCCCTGCACCCCCACCCCCCAGCATCCAGGGGCACCCTCCACCAGGCCCCCACTCATGTCCAACTCATGTCCCCCTGAACCCCCGCCCCCCAGCACTGTGGGGCACCCTCCACCAGGCCCCCACTCATGCCAACTCATGTCTCCCAGCACCCCCACCCCCCAGCAGTGCAGGGCACCCTCCACCATGCCCCCACACATGTCTCCCAGCACCCCCACCCCCCAGCATCCAGGGGCACACTCCACCAGGCCCCCACACATGTCTCCCAGCACCCCTACCCCCCAGCAGTGCAGGGCACCCTCCACCAGGCCCCCACACATGTCTCCAAGCACCCCCACCCCCCAGCACCCAGGGGCACCCTCCACAAGGCCCCCACTCATGTCCCCCTGCAACCCCACCCCCCAACAGTCAGGGGCACCGTCCACCAGGCCCCCACTCATGTCCCCCTGCACCTCCACCACCCAGCAGTCAGGGGCACCCTCCACCAGGCCCCCACGCATGTCTCTCAGCACCCCCACCGCCCAGCAGTGCAGGGCACCCTCCACCATGCCCCCACACATGTCTCCCAGCACCCCCATCCCCCAGCATCCAGGGGCACCCTCCACCAGGCCCCCACTCATGTCCAACTCATGTCCCCCTGCACCCCCACCCCCCAGCATCCAGGGGCACCCTCCACCAGGCACCCACTCATGTCCAACTCATGTCCCTCTGCACCCCCACACCCCAGCAGTCAGGGGCACCCTCCACCAGGCCCCCACTCATGTCTCCCAGCACCCCCACCCCTCAGCAGTGCAGGGCACCCTCCACCATGCCCCCACACATGTCTCCCAGCACCCCCACCCCCCAGCATCCAGGGGCACCCTCCACCATGCCCCCACACATGTCTCCCAGCACCCCCACACCCCAGCATCCAGGGGAACCCTCCACCAGGCCCCCACACATGTCTCCCAGCACCCCCACCCCCCAGCCGTGCAGGGCACCCTCCAACATGCCCCCACAAATGTCTCCCAGCACCCCCACCCCCCAGCACTGTGGGGCACCTGCCATCAGGCCCCCACTCATGTCCAACTCATGTCCCCCTGCACCCCCACCCCATAGCATTCAGGGGCACCCTCCACCCGGCCCCCACACATGTCTCCCTGCACCCCCACCCCCCAGCATCCAGGGGCACCCTCCACCAGGACCCCACTCATGTCCAACTCATGTCCCCCTGCACCCCCACCCCCCAGCATCCAGGGGCACCCTCCACCAGGCCCCCACTCATTTCCAACTCATGTCCCCCTGCACCCCCACACCCCAGCAGTCAGGGGCACCCTCCACCAGGCCCCCACTCATGCCTCCCAGCACCCCCACCCCCCAGCAGTGCAGGGCACCCTCCACCATGCCTCCACACATGTCTCCCAGCACCCCCACGCCCCAGCATCCAGGGGCACCCTCCACCATGCCCCCACACATGTCTCCCAGCACCCCCACACCCCAGCATCCAGGGGCACCCTCCACCATGCCCCCACACATGCCTCACAGCACCCCCACCCCCCAGCAGTGCAGGGCACACTCCACCATGCCCCCACAAATTTCTCCCAGCACCCCCACCCCCCAGCACTGTGGGGCACCTGCCAGCAGGCCCCCACTCATGTCCAACACATGTCCCCCTGCACCCCCACCCCACAGCATTCAGGGGCACCCTCCACCAGGCCCCCACACATGTCTCCCTGCACCCCCACCCCCCAGCATCCAGAGGCACCCTCCACCAGGCCCCCACTCATGTCCAACTCATGTCCCCCTGCACCCCCGCCCCCCAGCTCTGTGGGGCACCCTCCACCAGGCCCCCACTCATGTCCAACTCATGTCTCCCAGCACCCCCATCCCCCAGCAGTGCAGGGCACCCTCCACCATGCCCCCACTCATGTCTACCACCACCCCCACCCCCCAGCATCCAGGGGCACACTCCACCATGCCCCCACACATGTCTCCAAGCACCTCCACCCCCCAGCATCCAGGGGCACCCTCCACCAGGCCCCCACTCATGTCCCCCTGCGACCCCACAACCCCAACAGTCAGGGGCACCGTCCACCAGGCCCCCACTCATGTCCCCCTGCACCCACCGCCCAGCAGTGCAGGGCACCCTCCTCCATGCCCCCACACATGTCTCCCAACACCCCCATCCCCCAGCATCCAGGGGCACCCTCCACCAGGCCCCCACTCATGTCCAACTCATGTCCCCCTGCACCCCGCCCCCCAGCACTGTGGGGCACCCTCCATCAGGCCCCCACACATGTCTCCCTGAATCCCCACCCCCCAGCATCCAGGGGCATCCTCCACCAGGCCCCCACTCATGTCCAACTCATGTCCCCCTGCACCCCCGCCCCCCAGCACTGTGGGGCACCCTCCACCTGGCCCCCACTCATGTCCAACTTATGTCTCCCAGCACCCCCACCCCCCAGCAGTGCAGGGCACCCTCCACCATGCCCCCACACATGTCTCCCAGCACCCCCACCCCCCAGCATCCAGGGGCACACTCCACCAGGCCCCCACACATGTCTCCCAGCACCCCTACCCCCCAGCAGTGCAGGGCACCCTCCACCAGGCCCCCACACATGTCTCCAAGCACCCCCACCCCCCAGCATCCAGGGGCACCCTCCACCAGGCCCCCACTCATGTCCCCCTGCAACCCCACCCCCCAACAGTCAGGGGCACCGTCCACCAGGCCGCCACTCATGCCCCCCTGCACCCCCACCACCCAGCAGTCAGCGGCACCCTCCACCAGGCCCCCACACATGTCTCTCAGCACCCCCACCGCCCAGCAGTGCAGGGCACCCTCCACCATGCCCCCACTCATGTCCAACTCATGTCCCCCTGCACCCCCACCCCCCAGCATCCAGGGGCACCCTCCACCAGGCACCCACTCATGTCCAACTCATGTCCGTCTGCACCCCCACACCCCAGCAGTCAGGGGCACCCTCCACCAGGCCCCCACTCATGTCTCCCAGCACCCCCACCCCCCAGCAGTGCAGGGGACCCTCCACCATGCCCCCACACATGTCTCCCAGCACCCCCACACCCCAGCATCCAGGGGCACCCTCCACCATGCCCCCACACATGTCTCCCAGCACCCCCACACCCCAGCATCCAGGGGCACCCTCCACCAGGCCCCCACACATGTCTCCCAGCACCCCCACCCCCAGCAGTGCAGGGCACCCTCCACCATGCCCCCACAAATGTCTCCCAGCACCCCCACCCCCCAGCACTGTGGGGCACCTGCCATCAGGCCCCCACTCATGTCCAACTCATGTCCCCCTGCACCCCTACCCCACAGCATTCAGGGGCACCCTCCACCAGGCCCCCACACATGTCTCCCTGCACCCCCACCACCCAGCATCCAGGGGCACCCTCCACCAGGCCCGCACTCATGTCCAACTCATGTTCCCCTGCACCCCCACCCCCCAGCACTGTGGGGCACCCTCCACCAGGCCCCCACTCATGTCCAACTCATGTCTCCCAGCACCCCCACCCCCCAGCAGTGCAGGGCACCCTCCACCATGCCCCCACACATGTCTCCCAGCACCCCAACCCCCAGCATCCAGGGGCACACTCCACCAGGCCCCCACACATGTCTCCCAGCACCCCCACCCCCCAGCAGTGCAGGGCACCCTCCACCAGGCACCCACACATGTCTCCCGGCACCCCACCCCCCAGCATCCAGGAGCACCCTCCACCAGGCCCCCACTCATGTCCCCCTGCACCTCCACCCCCCAGCAGTCAGGGGCACCCTCCACCAGGCCCCCACTCATGTCTCCCAGCACCCCCACCCCCCAGCATCCAGGGGCACACTACACCAGGCCCCCACACATGTCTCCCAGCACCCCCACCCCCCAGCAGTGCAGGGCATCCTCCACCAGGCCCCCACACATGTCTCCCAGCACCCCCACCCGCCAGCATCCAGGGGCACCGTCCACCAGGCCCCCACTCATGTCCCCCTGCACCCCCACCCCCCAGCAGTCAGGGGCACCCTTCACCAGGCCCCTGTTAGGCAGAAACCTGTGCAGTTCCCTTGGGGAACACTGCAAAAGATTTAAGACTACAGGTATAGCAGTAAACCCACTTGGTAGCAGTCCGCACCACCCAGATTTACCTGGTAGCTGTGGCTGAGCAGTCAGACTCCCCTCAAGAAGAGTTAGGCAGTATGCAAAGTATACACAATATGTACTCAGACACAATAGCACAAGCAAACACTGACCAGAGCTTGGTTTCAAAGGTATAAAGTTATTTATTTTTTAAGAACACATAAGTTGAAAACACTCTAGCAAAGTATAGTAAAAACACTTCAAACACAGTTATAATAAAAGCAGTTTCAACCCTTACTCCTATCTAGCCAACTCTAAGTTAACATCACATAATTTAAACAGAGGTGAGTGCTTAACGTTAGATGACACTCTAGTAGGTTCAAGAAAGGGATAAAAAAAGAAACAGAAACGGGTTAAACACACCACGCTAAGGTCTAGAACACTTGCAATAGGCTCAAAGAAACACAAAGTCACAGGTGAGCAAAAAGTCACTAGGCAGGGCCCACTCTTAGAGTAGCCGGAGCGAAAATGTGCCCAAGATCACACTGTTATTAGGGATTCAAAGTCTTGCAAGGAGTTAGAAAGAGTTTAGAGTGGTTTAGAAAGTTTAGCCAGGGTGTCCCAGGCACTCCCAGGGTCGAAAGCCGGGGGCTAAATCTACCCCGTACAGTCGGTAGCAAGGGAAGCCAGGCGGAACACGGTACCTTAAGCGGAAAGGATCCTCCAGCGGTGGCAGTTGTTCCAGGCAGTGGCAGCAAGGCTCGACGTCGGTCAGGGGAGAAGAAGTTCTCGCTGAAGAGCAGAAGAAGAAGGTCGTTGCACTGCCCGGGAAGAAACCAGCCGCGGAGTCCTCCGGTTAAAGGGTTGTACCGACTTTCGTGGTTTGAGGTAAAAGTGGTGGGGTTCCGGTTGCCGGGGTGCTTGGCACTGGCAAGGCGGCCACGAGATACCTCGAGAAGCGAAAAGAAGGCGAAAACTGGTTGTCCCCACCAGTCAAGGGAAGGAGCCACTCCGTTAAGAGTTCTCCTCGGTCGTCGGGAAAAGTGGTGAGACGGTTCAGCAGGGCTCCACCGGGTGGTGTCGTCGAAGCAGGTCGGCTCAGCTCTTCCCTCGTCGGATTCTTGGTCCTGTGGCGACTTCTGAAGTTCCAGTCCCCAAAGCCCTGCTTTTATGCAGCAAACCCCCATTCACCCAGCCTAGCTGTCACTCAAACATGCTAAGTGGTGAGCCGACCGGCTCACCACTGGGGCCAATCAGGACGGAGTGCGACTTGAGTTACCAAGGTAACTCAGTCCAGGGTGCCTAAATCCCCCTCCACCCCTCCTAAGTACCCCAGACAGAGTGGCACCACTTTGGAGGGCTTCTGTGGAGAAGCCCGCCAAAAGTGGAACAAAGGGCTCCACTTTGGGTCAGAGTTACAGAGGCGAACACCAACGCCATTTTAGCATCAAGTTTTGGCAAAAAGTCCCAACCGGAGTTATAAAAATAAATATATAAACCGGCGGTATGTTTAAGGCTACCGTAAATAAATAATTAAATGTGTTAGCCTAAAACAATGGGAAATCCCATAGGAAAATATTCGCGGTCGAATATAAAACGTAGTTTCCACTGCCACCAGCCAAAACTCGATCAGGGGGGACGGAGACGTGCCCCCTCGACTAACAGACCCTGGGGCAATCGAATTGCCCCAGCCAGTACGTCCACAATATGATGGTTTGTACTGGTTCTGTTCAGGATTTAAGACTAGCAAAGTCTTTTGGTGACTTTACATGCCCTGGGAGACAGTAGTCAGTCCCAGGGTATGGAGTCTATGTTGGGGAGTCCCTAGGACACCCCTGGGTCACGGCACAGAGGGTGCTGTGTAACCCACATCACAAAAATACATGAGGCCCTATGGGGTAAAAGACCGCATAGCCCATTCAACACAAGGTTTAACCAAGAAAACACACTTCAACATGTCCAAGAGTGAGGGTAAAAGAGTCTCACTCTTGGCAGGAGAAAAAAAGAAACCCCAGAAATCCAGCAAAGCTGCTGGGGGACTCACTAGGTAGGGAAATTCAGCCTAAACAGAGAATTCTCCCTAACACTCGCCCCCCCCAGACTAAGGGACAGGAGGATTTAATCCACTCCTGGATGAACCTCATACCTCTAGTCGATGATATACATCCTAGAGAGTCCATCAGCATTTTGATGGTGACACCCTGACCTGTGCTCAATGGTGAAATCAAACCCTTGCAGGCAGATTGACCATCTCAATAGTTTTGGATTTTCCCCTTTCATTTGCATTAACCATCTCAAGGGTTGGTGGTCAGTCTGAATAACAAAAGTAGAACCATACAAGCATGGCCTAAACTTCTTCAGTGCCCACACAATAGCAAAGCATTCTCTTTCGATAGTTGCCCACCTTGTCTCAGGATCCTTCAGTTTCCTACTGATGAAGCAAATGGGGTGCTCCCTACCCTTCTCATCCAGTTGGCTTAGAACTGCACCTATACCTACATTGGAAGCATCAGTTTGTACAATGAAAGGTTGGTGGTAGTCAGGAGCTCTCAATACTGGAGCTTGGAAAAGAGCTCTCTTCAGTTTTTCAAAGGCCTGATTGCACTCCTCATTCCATTTTACCTTTTTAGGGAATTTGGGAGAGGAGATTACATTCAGTGGAGAAGCTATGGTCCCATAGTTCTCAATGAAATTCCTGTAATATCCAGTGAGGCCTAGAAAAGCTCTCACTTGGGTTTGAGTAGTTGGTGTTGTCCAATTTTGCACAGCTTCAATCTTGCTGGGCAAAGGCCTTATTTCTCCACCTCCTACCTCATGTCCAAGGTAGACCACTTTACTTTGACCAATCTGGCACTTACTGGCTTTGATTGTCAAATGGGCCTGTTCCAGAGCCTGCAACACATGTCCTAGGTGGTTCACATGTTCTTCCCAGGAGTGGCTGAAGACTGCAATGTCATCCAAGTATGCCATGCAGAAATCTTCCATCCCAGCCAGAACTTGGTTCACCATCCTTTGGAATGTGGCAGGTGCATTTTTTAGTCCAAAAGGCATGACCTTAAACTGGTACAAGCCAACTGGGGTTGAAAATGCAGTTTTCTCCTTGGCATGGTCTGTCAGGGCTATTTGCCAATAGCCTGACGTCAGGTCAAATGTGCTGAGGTACTTGGCTGCACCAAGTTTATCCACCAACTCATCTGTCCTGGGCAAAGGGTGGGCATCAGTCTTGGTGACTGCATTTAGAGCTCTATAGTCCACACAGAATCTCAAGTCTTTGGATCCTGCCTTTGGTACTAACACAACTGGGCTAGACCATGGACTAGTAGAGGGCTCTATTACCCCGAGATCAAGCATCTTCTTGACCTCTCCTTTGATGTGGGCTCTGATATGTTCTGACATTCTGTATCCTCTGCTTTTGACTGGCAGACAGTCACCAGTGAGTATCTCATGCTGGCCCCAAGGGGTCAAGCCTGGTGATAGTGAGAACAGGGAGGCAAACTGATTTAACATAGATTTGCACTCCTCTTGTTGCTCAGGTGTCAGGTCTGAAGAGAGATTGACTCCTTCAACTTTTTCATCTAAAGGCACACCTCTGAGGAGATCAGGGAGAGATTCACTCTCTTCCTCCTCTGCAGCTGAAGCTAGAAGCAAGGCTCCTACATCAGGTCTGGAGATGTATGCTTTTAGTCGGTTGGTGTGGAAGACTCTAGGAGCTTCCCTGGGTCTGCCCAGATCCACCAGATAGTTGACCTCTCCAAGTTTTCCCACAACCTTGAAGGGTCCCATCCATTTGTCTTGCAAGGCCCTCTGCCTTGTTGGGAGCATAACTAGAACTAGCTGGTCTTGAGTAAACTCAACCATGTTAGCCTTCTGGTCGTGCCAATGTTTGACCAGGGCTTGACCAGCTTTCAAGTTGTCACTTGCTTCTGCCATCATGTGTGACATTCTCCTCCGGAGACCTATCACATAGTCAGTCACTCTGACTGGCTTGAGGGGAGGAGCACCTTCCAATCCCTCCTTAATCAGGGCCAATGGACCGCTGACGGGATGGCCATAGAGAAGCTCAAAGGGAGAATAACCTACTCCCTCCTGAGGGACTTCTCTATAAGCAAAGAGAAGGCATGGCAGTAGAAGGTCCCACTTTTTCTTAAGGGGTTCTTCTAAAGCACCTATCATGCTCTTCATGGTTCTGTTAAACCTTTCAACCAACCCGTTTGTCTGAGGGTGGTATGCGGTTGAGAACTTGTAGGTAACTCCACAGGTTTTCCACATGGCTTTCATGTAGTGGGACATAAAGTTTGACCCCCTGTCAGAGATTACCTCCTTAGGAAACCCAACCCTGGTAAAAATACCAAGGAGGGCCTTAGCCACAGCCGGAGCTGTAACAGTCCTCATAGGAATTGCCTCAGGGTACCTAGTAGCATGGTCTACTACAACAAGTATAAACCTGTTGCCTGAGGAGGTTGGAGGATCAAGGGGACCAACAATGTCAATCCCTACCCTCTCAAATGGGACTCCCACAACTGGGAGAGGCACTAAAGGTGCCACATTCTTGGAACCAACCTTACCAGAAGTCTGGCAGGTATGGCAGCTCTTACAATATCTATCTACTTCAGCCCCCATCTTTGGCCAATAAAAGTAGAGTGAGAGCCTTTCCTTGGTCTTCTTGAAACTCAAGTGACCAGCCAAAGGTATCTCATGGGCTAGTTGTAAGAACTGTTGTCTGTTCTCTTGTGGGACTACAAGGCGTTTGTAGTCTCCAGGTTCAGACTCAGTGGGTTCACTGTAGAAGAGGCCATCTTCCCAGTGCAACCTATACTTCCCAGGCTCTTGCCCATCAGCTTGAGAAGCTGCTTGGTGGCGGAGACCTTCCAGAGTTGGACATTCTCTTTGCCCCTTACGAAAAGCTGCCCTGCTAGGCCCACCTTCTGCCAGTAAAGACTGCAGCTCAGGATGGTCCTCAGGGTCCAAATCTCCAATAAGGTTGGGGCCTCCTTCTAGCTCTTCCTCAGAGTCTAGCTCAACCACACAGGGTTGTACCTCCCTCTCAGCCTCAGCTGGAGGTGGAGTTACAGGTGTAACTTTGGACAACCTAGGGGAAGTCCTTGTTGGAAGCACTGGAGTGCTTGCTGCTGGCTTTTTCCTAGGAGTCTTGGGTTGCCCCTTTGCTCCTGATCGGGTAGTTACTGCAGTAAGTTGCTCCAGTGGGAGAGGAGTGATTTCTGTCATCATCTCCTGAGATAACCCTCTCAGGGTTTTCTCTCTTGCAGGTTTTGTGAGTTCCTGGAACCTTTTGCTAGGAGGTCTGGGGGTATGAGATACAACTCCAAGAGCTTTGAGGTCATTACCCAACAGAACCCTACCTGGCACTTCACATTGTACACTGACAGGTATTTTTACAGCCATATCATTACATTGGATGAGAACTGGTAACTGGGGACACATCTGCACAGGCCCACCAGCTAACTTGGTGAGGCATTTGGGTGCCTTAGCAACATCCTCTGCCTTGAAAAATGATTCATCCACCACAGTTATGCTGGCTCCAGTGTCCCTAATGGCAGGAGTCTCCTGACCATTCACCTGGACACTGTCCTTATAATACTCTTTAGTATTATCTGGGATAGAGTTATAGACATCTAAATTCTGTTGTTCCCACAACCCCAGAGAGACTAAAGAAACACTAGCTGAGACTCCAGTGGGTTCATCAGCTAGTAATAGAAAGTTTCCACTTGCCATATGTACTTCCTCTTCTGGAGCGAAGGCTAAGGAGGCAAGCTGGACCCCTGAAGGTTTACCCTTACATCTGGGATCTCCTTTCACATGGTCAGTAGCCTTACAAACAAAGCATGAGCCAAAGGCTCGCTGGAATGGAGGCTTGTTCTGACCTCCTTCTGGTCTGGGACCAGGAGGTACACTAGCCTGATTTGGTTTCCCCTGTGGCTTACCCTTATAGTTTTGTTTGGGGCCCTCTTTGGAATTTGTAGTATTAGAATTCTCTTTGGAGTCCTTTTTAGACTGTTTCTCCCCATCCTTCTTCTGAGTTACCCCAGAATCCCTGTGAGTGGCCCTGTTGGCAACCCACAAGTCAGCAGCTTTAGCTAGTTTCCGGGAATCCAATTCCCTGGAATCAGCCAAGTGTTGTCTGAGCTCAGGAGAGCAGGCATCATAAATAGTCTCCAACATAAACAAATTCTTCATACCTTCATAAGTGTTCACCTTGTAACCCTTAATCCATCCCTCTAAGTTTTTCAAACATTCATTCACCCAGGTAGCCCAAGGGGTACCATCATGCTTTTTGAGGCTCCTAAACCTCTTAAGATACTGGGAAGGGGTTTTCCCAAACCTAGCTATCAAAGCTAGTTTCACACATTCATAGTCCTTCCTATCCTCCTCCCCCATCTCCATTACCACATCAGTTGCAACAGGGGGAAGCCTAGAGAACAACCAGGTGAGCAAGTCATTTCCTGTGATGTTCTGGAGCCCATGATTATATTCAAACAGAGACAACCAATCCAACACATCCAACTTAGGCTCATACATACCAACCAATTCTTTAGGCATCCGGGGTCTTTTAGGACTGGAACTTCTAGAGGAGCCAGAGAGAGAAGCATTCTCAACAGATAATTTCTTCATTTCTAAGTCATACTTGAGCTCCATTTCCCTTAGCCTTAATTCTTTGTCAGTTTGAGCATTAAGTTTCTTATACTCCAATTCTAGCTTCATTTTCTCCAGTTCAAAGTACTGAGGACTAAATGTGGGACCTGGTAAAGGTCCAGTAGGTACAGCAGGTAGAGCAGGCAGAGGCCTAGGGGGGACAGTTACAACAGCCTCACCCTCCTCTTCTGACTCTTCCTCAGAATCATCAACATTTTGCTCCATGTTAACTTCAATACTGTCATCTACAGTTGCTGGAGTGGTAGGTTCCTCTGAACCATCACCCAGACTTTGGTTAGCCAACAATCTTTCAATCAGCTCCATTTTCTTGCCCTTAGTCAGGAGATCCTTATGTTTACAGAGCACTCTTAAACAATCAGCAGTTTTGGCTGCAAGGGACTCTTGACTATAGCTTTCTATAACTGACATGTTAGAGGATTACTTTTTACAGTGCTAAGCTTTGTGGTTAGTTGCACTAAGGTATCTAAAGCACAATAAAATGTATACTCAATACAAATCCCACCGCTGTACACCAGTGTTAGGCAGAAACCTGTGCAGTTCCCTTGGGGAACACTGCAAAAGATTTAAGACTACAGGTATAGCAGTAAACCCACTTGGTAGCAGTCCGCACCACCCAGATTTACCTGGTAGCTGTGGCTGAGCAGTCAGACTCCCCTCAAGAAGAGTTAGGCAGTATGCAAAGTATACACAATATGTACTCAGACACAATAGCACAAGCAAACACTGACCAGAGCTTGGTTTCAAAGGTATAAAGTTATTTATTTTTTAAGAACACATAAGTTGAAAACACTCTAGCAAAGTATAGTAAAAACACTTCAAACACAGTTATAATAAAAGCAGTTTCAACCCTTACTCCTATCTAGCCAACTCTAAGTTAACATCACATAATTTAAACAGAGGTGAGTGCTTAACGTTAGATGACACTCTAGTAGGTTCAAGAAAGGGATAAAAAAAGAAACAGAAACGGGTTAAACACACCACGCTAAGGTCTAGAACACTTGCAATAGGCTCAAAGAAACACAAAGTCACAGGTGAGCAAAAAGTCACTAGGCAGGGCCCACTCTTAGAGTAGCCGGAGCGAAAATGTGCCCAAGATCACACTGTTATTAGGGATTCAAAGTCTTGCAAGGAGTTAGAAAGAGTTTAGAGTGGTTTAGAAAGTTTAGCCAGGGTGTCCCAGGCACTCCCAGGGTCGAAAGCCGGGGGCTAAATCTACCCCGTACAGTCGGTAGCAAGGGAAGCCAGGCGGAACACGGTACCTTAAGCGGAAAGGATCCTCCAGCGGTGGCAGTTGTTCCAGGCAGTGGCAGCAAGGCTCGACGTCGGTCAGGGGAGAAGAAGTTCTCGCTGAAGAGCAGAAGAAGAAGGTCGTTGCACTGCCCGGGAAGAAACCAGCCGCGGAGTCCTCCGGTTAAAGGGTTGTACCGACTTTCGTGGTTTGAGGTAAAAGTGGTGGGGTTCCGGTTGCCGGGGTGCTTGGCACTGGCAAGGCGGCCACGAGATACCTCGAGAAGCGAAAAGAAGGCGAAAACTGGTTGTCCCCACCAGTCAAGGGAAGGAGCCACTCCGTTAAGAGTTCTCCTCGGTCGTCGGGAAAAGTGGTGAGACGGTTCAGCAGGGCTCCACCGGGTGGTGTCGTCGAAGCAGGTCGGCTCAGCTCTTCCCTCGTCGGATTCTTGGTCCTGTGGCGACTTCTGAAGTTCCAGTCCCCAAAGCCCTGCTTTTATGCAGCAAACCCCCATTCACCCAGCCTAGCTGTCACTCAAACATGCTAAGTGGTGAGCCGACCGGCTCACCACTGGGGCCAATCAGGACGGAGTGCGACTTGAGTTACCAAGGTAACTCAGTCCAGGGTGCCTAAATCCCCCTCCACCCCTCCTAAGTACCCCAGACAGAGTGGCACCACTTTGGAGGGCTTCTGTGGAGAAGCCCGCCAAAAGTGGAACAAAGGGCTCCACTTTGGGTCAGAGTTACAGAGGCGAACACCAACGCCATTTTAGCATCAAGTTTTGGCAAAAAGTCCCAACCGGAGTTATAAAAATAAATATATAAACCGGCGGTATGTTTAAGGCTACCGTAAATAAATAATTAAATGTGTTAGCCTAAAACAATGGGAAATCCCATAGGAAAATATTCGCGGTCGAATATAAAACGTAGTTTCCACTGCCACCAGCCAAAACTCGATCAGGGGGGACGGAGACGTGCCCCCTCGACTAACAGACCCTGGGGCACTCGAATTGCCCCAGCCAGTACGTCCACAATATGATGGTTTGTACTGGTTCTGTTCAGGATTCAAGACTAGCAAAGTCTTTTGGTGACTTTACATGCCCTGGGAGACAGTAGTCAGTCCCAGGGTATGGAGTCTATGTTGGGGAGTCCCTAGGACACCCCTGGGTCACGGCACAGAGGGTGCTGTGTAACCCACATCACAAAAATACATGAGGCCCTATGGGGTAAAAGACCCCATAGCCCATTCAACACAAGGTTTAACCAAGAAAACACACTTCAACATGTCCAAGAGTGAGGGTAAAAGAGTCTCACTCTTGGCAGGAGAAAAAAAGAAACCCCAGAAATCCAGCAAAGCTGCTGGGGGACTCACTAGGTAGGGAAATTCAGCCTAAACAGAGAATTCTCCCTAACAGCCCCCACACATGTCTCTCAGCACCCCCACCCCCTGCAGTGCAGGGCACCCTCCACCATGCCGCCACACATGTCTCCCAGCAGCCCCAACCCCCAGCATCCAGGGGCACCCTCCACCAGGCCCCGACTCATGTGCCCCAGCCAACACGTCATCACAATCTAGATCCCTGGCCCTTATGGGCTGCCTCCACATGCCAAACACCCACCCAAGTATTGCATCCACCCACTTAGAAATGGCAATTACATGATACAACCCCAATGGCAAGTATGTAAATGAACACATGTCCCTCACATACACACAATGGGTGTAAGTGAATGTCAAACCCCATATCATGATATGCATGAAACCAATGAGATGATACTACACATTGAAGTTTGATGAAGAAAATGTATTAAAAGCAACATAAATGGAATCAAAAATAAACAAACGACAATGGGAATTAAAAACCAAAAGCAGCATGTCTGTCAAATAAAGTAAAACCACAAAGCATAATCCAAAGGAAAGATGTCCAAAGTCACAGTTCGAAAAAGTAAATCCAATGGAAAATCCAAACCGAAAACCATTGCTCCATGGGTAAATTCCAAATAAAAAAACAAAATCCAACACTCAACTATATACAGATAAACAATCCAGGGTCCATATCCCAACAGAAGAAATTAAAACTAACTAATAATACTACCTAATAAATAAACTAGATACAAAAATGTGGTCCATTGTCCAAAAGGTTCAAAAAAAATTTAAAAGCAAAGGAAACCTAACACTAACTACATAACTATTTACAAGGGCAGCGGGCTAGTCCGACGGCTCAATGGTTGTTGTCCTGGGCCAGGGCATCATCGAACTCCTGTTCAATGGCTTGGAGGCGGGCATGTTCCCTGGCCCCGAAGTCTCGCAGGGATAATGCAGTGTCCAGCTCCAACTCCCTGCAAATACTCTCGAGGCACTCAGCCCGCCTCAGCGCCCTCCTCATGGAGTTCTCTGCCCTGACCATTGTGAGCCGTTCCTCCTTCACCCGCTGCTGCTCCGCACCTATCTGCTGGCCCAACTGCTCCCACACGGAAGACACTCCCATTCCAGGGTTCTCCTGCCCTCCGGCCGATGCCTGCACCCCTGATGTTGATGGCCCCGAGCCATGATGCCTCCCACGTCGAGCCTGCCGCTGCCTCCGACGCAACTGCCTGTGCCAGCACGACGGCATCCAGGCTGATGGAATCCACCGATGCCGTCGTGCACGTGCCCTGCCCGATGATGCCGTCACATCCTCCATCTGCTGGGGTCCAGTTGCTGGTGTGTCCACCCCTGCTGAACCTCTGACTCCCGACTGTGGCAGGGATGGGATCCCCACCGAGTTGGCTGCGTTGGTCGGGGCAGGTCCGCAGGGGGCCCTGGTGGCATCTGGGCTGGAAGACGGCATGGAGAACGACTGGCGCATAGCCTCCACAGAGGAGGAGAGGAGTGCTCGACACATGTACGAAACCCCCGACCATGGTTGCTCCAAACTGGGGCCACGTTGGCACGGTGCTCTTCGTGATGACGTGCGTGCTCCCCCCGGGAAGCACGCACCTCATCACGAATGACACCCGTGCGCAAAGCGACACCAATCAGGACCTTCTCCATACGGCCAGGGGTCCCCTCGTCCGCAGGTGGAGGGGAGTCAGATGACATGGACATCCCCCTTACCTGCAGACGGGCCTGGGATGGGGCATCCCTGCTGGTGCATGGTGGTGCAGTCACAGTGTCAGGGACAGTGACATGCACAGGCACCTCCACGGCGACCTGTGCTGCCTCCTGCCCCTGGCCCTGGACTGCACCACTTGCACCAGCAGGGATGCCCCCACCAGGCCCCATGTGCGGCTCAGTAGCAGCCTCCTCCTCCTCTGTGGAAACCACCAACCTGGATGGCTCCACCCCGTCTTCCGCCGTTGCAAGCCCCTGTGGGGGCTCACCCACTGTTAGGGAGAATTCTCTGTTTAGGCTGAATTTCCTAACCTAGTGAGTCCCCCAGCAGCTTTGCTGGATTTCTGGAGTTTGTTTTTTCCATCCTGCCAAGAGTGAGACTCTTTTTCTCCCACTCTTGGACATGAATGTGTGTAATTCCTTTAAATGTCAATGTGTTCTATGGGCTATGGGGTCTTTTACTCCATAGGATCTCATATGTTTTACTATGTGTGTTACAACGCACCCTCCGTGCCATAGCACTGGGGCGTCCTAGCGGACCTTCATCATAGACTCCATACCCGGGGACTGACTACTGTCTCCCCGGGCATGTAAAGTCACCATTGGCTTTACTAGACCTAAATTTACTAACAGAGCTAGTACAAACCATCCTATTGTGGACGTACTAGTAGGGGTAATTCGATTACTCCTGGGTCTGTTATTCGAGTTTTGGCTGGTGGCAGTGGAAACTACTTGTTATGTTCGACCCCGAATATAACCCTATGGGATTCCTCCCATTGTTGGAGATTGATACTTTTCCTCGTTAATCTCTATCATACCACCGGTTTACTTATCTTAAATAAGTCTATCGGATGGTATTTTCTGCCAGAACTCGGTTTTTAAAATGGCGTCTGTGTTCGTCTCTGTGACTCCTAAACCAAAGGTTGAGCCCTTTGTTCCCCTTTTGGAGGGCTTCTGTACAGAGGCGCTCCAAAGTGGTGCCATTCTGTCTGGGTTACCACAGGGGTGTTGGAGGGGGTTTAGGCACCCTGGACTGAGTTGCCTTGCCAACTCCAGTCGCACTCTGGTGTGATTGGCCCAAGTGGTGAGCCACCCCGCTCACCACTTAGCGTGTTTTGATTGACAGCTAGGCTGAAAGAATGGGGGTTTTCTGCATAAAAGCAGGGCTTTTGGGACTGGATCTTCAGAAGTCGCCACAGGACCTAAGAATCCGACGAGGGTAAAGCTGAGCCGACCTGCAACGACGACACCTCCGGTGGAGCCCTGCGGAACCGACTCACCACTTCCTGATGACAGAGGAGATCTCCCTGCCGGAGAGTCTCTTCCCCTGACTGGTGGGAACAACCAGTCCCCTTTGCTTTTTCTTCGCTCCAGGACGCAGTGGTTGAATTGCCCGTGCAGAGCACCTCAGCAACCGGATAGACACTACCCCTGTACCGCGACCAAAAGGTGGTGCCTTGTGATGGAGCACTCCGCGGCTGGTCTCTTCCCTGGTGGTGCATCGGACTTCACTTTTCTTCGACGACGAGATCATCTCTACTCTTGGCAAAGACCCAACGTGCATCCACCACCAGGAACAACTGCCCCCGCCGGAGCTGTCTCTCCACAAACAAGGTACCGTGTCCGCCTGGCTTCCCTTTCTGCCGGATAGAGTGAGGTGTCTTAATCCTCGCCTTTCCATTGGGTCGCCTCCAATCTTTCTTTAACGTGTTGTTCTGAACTGGTCCAATCTTTCCATAACAATTTTGCGATAAAGACTTGAAGCGCATTTCCACTGAGTCTCCTTTTGGGACATATCGCCTTGCCTCTCTCCGAGTGGGCCTGGCCTCTGAACTTTGTGATCTGCAGTAGACCCTGCCTTACTTGCCTTGCATTTGTCCGTAAAGTATTGGTACCGAGTTGACTTCGTAACCTGCCTTATTTTTTCTCTCCCGTCCTAACGAATACTAGAGTGCCATCTAGGTTAAAGCATACACCTCTGTCTGCAAATAAGTGATGCCGGTGAACCGAGACTTGTCGAACTATTGTTAGGGGGATTGATCTTGTTCTTCGTTATAGTAATTGTGATTGAAGTTGTTTACCGTATTAGTGCCAGAGTGTTTTCTATAGATGTGTTGTCATAAATAAATACCTTTATATCTTTACACCGAAGCCTTTTTCCGTGTTTGCTTGTTGTACTGTGTTGATTGCCCTATATTGTATAATCCACATACTGCCTAACTCTTCTTGAGAGAAGTCTGACTGCTCAGCCACAGCTACCAAGTGAATCTGTGTGGTACAGACTGCTACCAAGAGAGCAGCCGTGGAGTGCTCCGTCACAAGGCACCACCTTTTGGCCGCGGTACAGGGGTAGTGGCTATCCGGTTGCCGAGGTGCTCTGCACGGGCAATTCGACCACTGCGTCCCAGAGCGAAGAAAAATCAAAGGGGACTGATTGTTCCCACCAGTCAGGGGAAGAGACTCTCCGGCAGGGAGATCTCCTCTGTCGTCGGGAAGTGGTGAGTCGGTTCTGCAGGGCTCCACCGGAGGTGTCGTCGTTGCAGGTCGGCTCAGCTTTAACCTCGTCGGATTCTTAGGTCCTGTGACGACTTCTGAAGATCCAGTCCCAAAACCCCCATTCATTCAGCCTAGCTGTCAATCAAAACACGCTAAGTGGTGAGCGGGGTGGCTCACCACTTGGGCCAATCACACTAGAGTGCGACGGGAGTTGGCAAGGCAACTCGGTCCAGGGTGCCTAAACCCCCTCCCACACCCCTGTGGTAACCCAGACAGAATGGCACCACTGTACAGAAGCCCGCCAAAAGTGGAACAAAGGGCTCAACCTTTGGTTTAGGAGTCACAGAGACGAACACAGACGCCATTTTAAAAACCGAGTTCTGGCAGAAAATATCATCCGATAGACTTATTTAAGATAAGTAAACCGGTGGTATGTTAGAGATTAACGAGAAAAAGTATCAATCTCCAACAATGGGAAGAATCCCATAGGGTTACATTCGTGGTCGAATATAACAAGTAGTTTCCACTGCCACCAGCCAAAACTCGACGAGGGCGGACGGGACAGTGCCCCCTCGAATAACAGACCCAGGAGTAATCGAATTACCCCTACTAGTACGTCCACAATAGGATGGTTTGTACTAGTTCTGTTAGTAAATTTAGGTCTAGTAAAGCCAATGGTGACTTTACATGCCCGGGGAGACGGTAGTCAGTCAGTCCCCGGGTATGGAGTCTATGATGGAGGTCCACTAGGACGCCCCAGTGCTACGGCACGGAGGGTGCAGTGTAACACACATAGCAAAACATATGAGACCCTATGGAGTAAAAGACCCCATAGCCCATAGTCTCACTCTTGGCAGGATGGAAAAAAAACAAACTCCAGAAATCCAGCAAAGCTGCTGGGGGACTCACTAGGTTAGGAAATTCAGCCTAACATAGAATTCTCCCTAACACCGCCCCCCCCCAGACTAAGGGACAGGAGGATTTAATCCACTCCTGGATGAATCTCATACCTCTAGTCGATGACATACATCCTAGAGAGACCATCAGCATTTTGGTGGTGACACCCTGACCTGTGCTCAATGGTGAAATCAAACCCTTGCAGGCAGATCGACCATCTCAATAGTTTCGGGTTTTTCCCTTTCATTTGCATTAACCATCTCAAGGGTTGGTGGTCAGTCTGAATGACAAAAGTAGAACCATACAAGTACGGCCTAAACTTCTTCAGAGCCCACACGATAGCAAAGCACTCTCTTTCGATTGTTGCCCACCTTGTTTCAGGATCCTTCAGCTTGCGGCTGATGAAGCAAACGGGGTGCTCCCTACCTTTCCCATCCAGGTGACTGAGTATGGCACCTATTCCTACATTTGAAGCATCTGTCTGCACAATGAAGTGTTGGCGGTAATCAGGAGCTCTGAGTACTGGGGCTTGGCAAAGAGCCTTTTTCAGGTTTTCAAAAGCCTGATTGCACTCCTCGTTCCATCTAACCTTTTTAGGAAATTTGGGCGAGGAGATGACATTCAGTGGAGAAGCTATGGTCCCATAGTTCTCGATGAAATTCCTGTAATACCCAGTGAGGCCTAGGAAGGCTCTCACTTGGGTTTGAGTAGTAGGTGTTGTCCAATTTTGCACAGCGTCAATCTTACTGAGCAAAGGCCTTATTTCTCCACCTCCTACCTCATGTCCAAGATAGACTACCTTACTCTGTCCAATTTGGCATTTACTCGCCTTTATGGTCAGATTGGCTCGTCCAAAAGCCTGCAAAACATCTCTCAGGTGGGTTACATGTTCTTCCCAGGAATTGCTGAACACTGCTATGTCATCCAAGTATGCCATGCAGAAATCCTCCATCCTGTTCAGAACCTGATTTACCATCCGTTGAAACGTAGCAGGTGCATTCTTCAATCCGAAAGGCATTACCTTAAACTTGTATAAGCCAACGGGGGTAGAAAATGCAGTTTTCTCCTTGGCATGGTCTGTCAGGGCTATTTGCCAATAGCCTGACGTCAAGTCAAATGTGCTGAGGAACTTGGCGACGCCAAGTTTATCCACCAACTCATCTGTTCTTGGCAAAGGGTGGGCATCAGTCTTGGTGACTGCATTAAGAGCTCTATAATCTACGCAGAATCTAAGCTCTTTAGATCCAGCCTTTGGTACTAACACAACTGGGCTAGACCATGGACTAGTAGAGGGCTCTATTACCCCGAGATCAAGCATCTTGCTGACCTCACCTTTGATGTGGGTTTGTACGTTTTCTGACATTCGGTATCCTCTGCTTTTGACTGGCAGACAGCCACAAGTGAGTATGTCGTGCTTGCCCCAAGGGGTCAAGCCTGGTGAAAGCGAGAACAGAGAGGGAAACCGATTTAACATGGATTTGCACTCTTCTTGCTGTTCGGGTGTCAGATTGGAAGAGAGATTTACTCCTTCAATTTTTAGTCCAAAGGTAAGCCTCTGAGGAGATCCGGAAGAGCTTCACTCTCTTCTTCTTCCTCGGATGATGCTAGAAGCAACGCTCCTACATCAGGTCGGGAGACATACGCTTTGAGTCGGTTGGTATGGAAGACTGTCGGAGCCTCCTTGGGATTGCCCAAGTCCACCAGATAGTTGACCTCTCCGAGTTTACCCACAACTCTGAAGGGTCCCATCTACTTGTCTTGCAAGGCCCTCTGCCTTGTTGGGATCATAACGAGAACGAGCTGGTCTTGAGCGAACTCAACCATGTTAGCCTTTTGATCGTGCCAGTGCTTGACCAATGCTTGTCCAGCTTTCAAGTTATCGCTTGCTTCTGTCATCATGTGCGACATTCTCCTCTGGAGACCTATCACGTAGTCAGTCACTCTGACTGGCTTGGGGGAAGGAGCAATCTCCAACCCCTCCTTAATCACGGCCAATGGACCTCTGACGGGATGACCATACAGAAGTTCGAAGAGAGATTAACCTACTCCCTCCTGAGGGACTTCTCTATAAGCAAAGAGAAGGCATGGCAGTAGAAGGTCCCACTTACGCTTAAGAGGTTCCTCTGAAGCACCTATCATGCTCTTCATGGTTCGGTTGAACCGTTCTACCAACCCATTGGTTTGTGGGTGGTAAGCTGTTGAGAACTTGTAAGTAACTCCACAGGTTTTCCACATGGCCTTCATGTAGTGGGACATAAAGTTTGACCCCCTGTCAGAGATTACTTCCTTAGGAAACCCGACCCTGGTAAAAATACCAAGGAGGGCCTTAGCCACAGCCGGAGCTGTAACAGTCCTCATAGGAATTGCCTCAGGATACCTAGTAGTATGGTCTACTACAAGTATAAATCTGTTGCCGGAGGAGGTTGGAGGATCAAGGGGACCAACAATGTCAATCCCTACTCTCTCAAACGGGACTCCCACAACTGGGAGAGGCACTAAAGGTGCCACATTGTTGGAGCCAACCTTACCAGAGGTCTGGCAGGTGTGGCAGCTCCTGCAGTGTTTTTCTACTTCGGCCCCCATCTTTGGCCAATAGAAGTAGGGAGGTAGCCTTTCCTTAGTCTTCTTGAAACTCAAGTGACCAGCCAAAGGAATCTCGTGGGCTAGCTGCAAGAACTGTGGTCTGTTCTCTTGGGGTAATACAAGCTGCTTGTAGTCTCCAGGTGCAGAGTCGGTCGGTTCACTTTAGAAGAGGCCATCTTCCCAGTGCAACCTGTATTTCCCAGGCTCTTGCCCTTCAGCCTGAGCTTCGGCCTGGTGGCGAAGACCTTCCAGAGTTGGACATTCTCTCTGTCCCTTGCTGAAGTCTGCCCTGCTGGGTCCACCTTCTGCCAGTAAAGACTGCAGCTCAGGATTGTCAACAGGATCCAGATCTCCAATGAGTTCCTGGCCTTCCATTAGCTCTTCGTCAGAGTCTAATTCTACCACACAGGGTTGTACCTCCCTCTCAGCCTCAGCTGGAGGTGGAGTTACGGGTGTATTTTTGGACAACCGCAATGAATTCCTTGTGGGCTGCACTGAAATGCCGGCTGCTGGTTTCGGGGTAGAAGCCTTAGGTTTCCCTTTCGCTTCTGATTTCTTTGAGACAGCAGCGGACAATTCCAGTGGAGCAGGAGTGATTTCTTTCTTCATCATCACCTTGAGAGTACCGCGCATGGTCCTCTCTTTTGCAGGTCTGGTTAGCTCCTGTAACCGTTTACTAGGAGGTCTGGGAGTATGCGATACAACTCCGAGAGTTTTCAAATTGTTACCCAACAGTACGCGTCCTGGTACCTCACTCTGTATGCTGACAGGTATCTTCACAGTCATGTCGTTACACTGGATGAGAACTGGTAATTGGGGAAGCATCTGCACAGGCCCTCCAGCTAACTTGGTGAGGCGTTTGGGTGCCTTAGCAACATCCTCAGCCTGAAAAAACGATTTATCCACCACAGTTATGCTGGCCGCAGTGTCCCTAATGGCAGGAGTCTCCTGACCATTCACCTGGACACTGTCCTTATTATACTCTTTAGTATTATCGGGGATAGAATTATAGACATCTAAATTCTGTTGTTCCCACAACCCCAGAGATACTAAAGAAACGCTGGCTGAGAATCCAATGGGTTCGTCAGCTAGCAGTAGAAAGTTTCCACTTGCCATTTGGACTTCCTCCTCTGGAGCGAAGGCTAAGGAGACATGCTGGACCCCTTGAAGGTTTACCCTTACATCTGGGATCTCCTTTCACGTGGTCAGTCGAGCCACAAACAAAGCATTTACAGAATGCTTTTTGGAATGTTGGCTTGTTCTGGCCTCCTTCCGGTTTGGCACCAGAAGACACACTATTCTGCTTCGGTTTTCCTTGTGGCTTACCCTTCTCGTTTTGTTTGGGGCCCTCTTTGGAATTTGTGTTATTTGAATTCTCTTTTTAGTCTTTTTTTGGCTGTTTTCCCTCATCCTTTTTCTGAGTTGCCCCAGAATCCTTATGAGTAGCCCAGTTAGCAACCAATAAATCAGCAGCCTTAGCTAGGCTCTGGGAATCCAATTCCTTCGAATCAGCCAAGTGCTGTCTGAGCTCGGGAGAACAGGCATCGTAAATCGACTCCAACATAAAAAGATTCTTCATACCCTCATAAGTGTTCACTTTGTTACCCCTAAATCCATCCCTCTAAGTTTTTCAACCCTTCACTCACCCAGGTAGCCCAAGGGGTACCATCATGCTTTTTGAGGGTTCTAAACCTCTTAAGATACTGGGAAGGGGTCTTCCCGAATCTAGCTATCAAAGCTAGTTTCACACTTTCGTAATCCGTCTTATCCACCTCCCCCAACTCCATTAGCACATCAGTCGCAACAAGAGGGAGCCTAGAGAACAACCAGGGAAGTAGATCATTCCCGGTGATGTCCTGGAGCCCATGATTGTACTCAAACAGTTTTAACCAATCCAATACATCCAACCTTGGTTCATACATACCCACTAATTCCTTCGGCATCCGGGGTCTTTTGGGACTGGAGCTTCTAGAGGAGCCAGAGACAGAAGCAGTTTCGACAGACAACTTTTTCATTTCTAACTTATGCTTGAGCTCCATTTCTCGGAGCCTAAGAATTTGTTGCTTTTCTTGGTGTTTCTGTTCAATTTGAGCAGTAATCCTTCTGAATTCCAAGTCTATTTTCATTTTTTCTAGTTCAAGGACTTGAGGACTTAGTGTGGGACCTGTTATAGGCCCAGTAGGTACAGCTGGTAAGGCAGGTAGAGGAGCAGGGGAGACAGTTTCATTAGCCTCTCCTTCCTCTTCAGCCTCTTCATCACTATCGTCAGAATTACGATTTAGACAAACACCATCACGGTTATCTACATCTCCTGGAGAAGAGGGTTCCTCTGAACCAGTACCCAGACTTTAATTTTCCAGCAATCTCGCTATCAGTTCTAACTTCTTGCCTCTTACAGAAAGAATCTCTTGCCTACAGAGAGCTCGTAAATTCTCAGTATTTTCACTTGACAAGGATTCTCGATTGTAAGCTTCCATAGTAGACATGTTTTTGAAAGTTGCTTTTTAGTGCTAAGCTTTGTGGTTAGTTATCCTAAAGTGTCGAAAAGCACTCTAAACTGTATACTCGATACAAATCCCACCGCTGTACACCAGTGTTAGGCGGAAACCTGTGCAGTTCCCTCTGGGACCACTGCAAAAGATTTAGGACTACAGGTGTTTGGCAGTAAACCCACTTGGTAGCAGTCTGTACCACACAGATTCACTTGGTAGCTGTGGCTGAGCAGTCAGACTTCCCTCAAGAAGAGTTAGGCAGTATGTGGAGCATATAAAATAGGGCAATCTACACAGTAAGACAAGCAAACACGCAACAAGGCTTCGGTGTAAAGATATATAGTTATTTATTTATAAGAACACATCTATAGAAAATACTCTGGCACTAATACGGCAAACGATTTCAATCTCAATTACTCTACGAAGAAAATATCAATCCCTCTGACAATAGTTCGATAAGTCTAGGTTCAACGGCATCACTTATTTGCAGACAGAGGTGTATGCTTTACCCTAGATGGCACTCTAGTATTCATTAGGATGGGAGAGAAACACGGGTTAAGAAATCAACTCGATACCAATATTTTTAAGAACAAATGCAAGGCAAGAAGACAGGAACCACTGTAGATTCAGAGGCCAGGCCCACTCGGAGAGAGGCAAGGCGATGTGTCCCAAAAAGTATCTTAGTGGAAATGCGCTTCAAGTCTTTATCGCAAATTTTTATGGAAAGATTGGACCAGTTCAGAACAACAAGTTAAAGAAAGCTTGGAGGCGACCCAATGGAAAGGTGAGGATTAAGACACCTCACTCTATCCGGCAGAAAGGGAAGCCAGGCGGACACGGTACCTTGTTTGTGCAGAGACAGCTCCGGCGGGGGCAGTTGTTCCTGGTGGTGGATGCACGTCGGGTCTTTGCCAAGAGTAGAGATGATCTCGTCGTCGAAGAAAAGTGAAGTCCGGTGCACCACCAGGGAAGAGACCAGCCGCGGAGTGCTCCGTCACAAGGCACCACCTTTTGGTCGCGGTACAGGGGTAGTGGCTATCCGGTTGCCGAGGTGCTCTGCATGGGCAATTTGACCACTGCGTCCTGGAGCGAAGAAAAAGCAAAGGGGACTGGTTGTTCCCACCAGTCAGGGGAAGAGACTCTCTGGCAGGGAGATCTCCTCTGTCGTCGGGAAGTGGTGAGTCGGTTCCACAGGGCTCCACCGGAGGTGTCGTCGTTGCAGGTCGGCTCAGGTTTACCCTCGTCGGATTCTTAGGTCCTGTGGCGACTTCTGAAGATCCAGTCCCAAAAGCCCTGCTTTTATGCAGAAAACCCCCATTCATTCAGCCTAGCTGTCAATCAAAACACGCTAAGTGGTGAGCGGGGTGGCTCACCACTTGGGCCAATCACACTAGAGTGCGACCGGAGTTGGCAAGGCAACTCGGTCCAGGGTGCCTAAACCCCCTCCCACACCCCTGTGGTAACCCAGACAGAATGGCACCACTTTGGAGGGCCTCTGTACAGAAGCCCGCCAAAAGTGGAACAAAGGGCTCAACCTTTAGTTTAGGAGTCACAGAGACGAACACAGACGCCATTTTAAAAACCGAGTTCTGGCAGAAAATATCATCCGATAGACTTATTTAAGATAAGTAAACCGGTGGTATGTTAGAGATTAACGAGAAAAAGTATCAATCTCCAACAATGGGAAGAATCCCATAGGGTTACATTCGGGGTCGAATATAACAAGTAGTTTCCACTGCCACCAGCCAAAACTCGACGAGGGTGGACGGGACAGTGCCCCTCGAATAACAGACCCAGGAGTAATCGAATTACCCCTACTAGTACGTCCACAATAGGATGGTTTGTACTAGTTCTGTTAGTAAATTTAGGTCTAGTAAAGCCAATGGTGACTTTACATGCCCGGGGAGACGGTAGTCAGTCCCCGGTTATGGAGTCTATGATGGAGGTCCGCTAGGCCGCCCCAGTGCTACGGCATGGAGGGTGCAGTGTAACACACATAGCAAAACATATGAGACCCTATGGAGTAAAAGACCCCATAGCCCATAGAACACATTGACATTCAAAGGAATTACACACATTCATGTCCAAGAGTGGGAGAAAAAGAGTCTCACTCTTGGCAGGATGGAAATAAACAAACTCCAGAAATCCAGCAAAGCTGCTGGGGGACTCACTAGGTTAGGAAATTCAGCCTAAACAGAGAATTCTCCCTAACAGTGGCCACACCTGCTGGACGTCCGACTCCCGACTGTGGCAGGGATGTGTCCTCCACCAGCCTGGCCACACCGTCAGAGGCAGCTCCACAAGGCACCCAGGTGACAAATGGGTGGAATGATGGCACGGAGGACAACTGGCGCATAGGGTGTTCAGTTGAGGAGGGGGTCGGAACAATCTCCAGCAAACGGAGGAATCCGGCCTGGGTGACCTGTCCCAGTAGGCCGACGCGGTCAACGAGCCATTCGAGATGACGTGCAGTCTCATGAAAAGACTGCAGGTCACCTCGCATGGCCCGTTGACGCAACGCCACACCAGTTAGGACAGGCTCAACCCATACCTGGATAGCCACGTCTGCAGGCAGAGGAAGGCCAGTTGTGTAAGCACATCCCCTGCCTGAAAACGGGTCTGGACGTAGGCATCCCTGCTGGTGCAAGATGATGCAGTGACAGGATCAGGGCCAGGATTGCACACAGACACCTCCGCGGCAGCCTTTGCTGCCTCCTGTCCCTGGTCCTGCACTGCATCACTAGCACCAGTGGAATCCCCACCTCCAGACCCCGTCTCTGTCGCTTGCACGGCCTCCTCCTCCACCAAACACCCCACCAACCTGGATGACTCTGTGCCATCTTCCCCCGTTGGGCCCTGTGGGGTCCCAGCTGCCCCTTCTGCTGCCGAGGAGTCCAACTCCGACCTCCGCCTCTTGGACCTCCCCCCGGCAGCTGCGGCCTGGGATGCGGCACCAGACTCCTCACTCCCCGACGAGATGACAACCTGGGAGGGGAGCCGGGCCTTGCGTCTCCGGCTGGCGGTGCAATACCTGCCGCTGTGCTCCACAGCACCTTCTCCGCCCTCTTCTTCAGTTGATGCTGCAGACAGGGAGAAATAAAACACAGGCATCAGGGCACTGTACAATGGAAACATACACACATGACAGTTGTACATGAGTGGCATTTGGAAACCTCCGACATGGCATCACATTCGCCAAAACACATGTCATTTCAACTCGCACACATGAGCCATACACAGCCATATTGCAACAGCCAGCACCATCCATACACATACAACAGCATGAGCAGGCAAAGGTGAGCCAGACATCACATGCAACACAGGGAGTGCACTACACATGAACACACACCACCACACTTGCATGCATGTGTACACCTCTGCCAACTGTCGCAGTGTTCAGATTGGCATCCATGTCACATCTGCCAATCAGGCTTCCACATCCCGCTTTCACATGCATCCATGTTGCATCACTGTTGCACCCTTGTCAAATACACACACATGCACATGTACACAGTGCTGATACATGCAGCTGAAACCAACATCCAGGTGTGACATCACGAACATGCCTACTTACATACACATTCATCCAAACATGTGTGCCCACACATCTGCATTTGGCATGCAAGCCTACACACACAAGCACCATCCATGTCTCACACATGAGAGCCCTCGCATGTGTTAGCCTCACGGCCCTGTACACCCCCCCATACTTGGCCCCATAAAAACACATGTGCAACCTGCACACTTCTGGCACACCACCACACGCACAGCTTACAATCATGATGCATGTACACTTACCGCTCGACTCCAGACGGGTCTGCCTCTCAAGGACCTGGACGTGGAGAGCTGGGGATGTGCGTTCCAGGACCCTCATCTGATCGTCCGACAAGTGGCCCCGGCGCCCCTTAGGATCCGCTGCCTTCAAGAGGCGCCGGGCCTTGTTGAGGGTCCTGGACCTGAAGTCCTCCCAGCGCTTCTTGACATGATGGAATAGTTGGACTGCCACCCCCTCCGCGTTGATGGCAGTCACGATGTCCGTCCAGATCCGAGTCAGTTCTTCCTTGTCGGCGTGCAAACTTCCAAAGAGGGCATCATACTGCCCCAGGACTTGCTCCACCAGGACACCAACTTCCCTGGCACTGAAGCTGGTGCCCCTCTGCCTCTCTGGCCGGGGGTTGCCAGTAGTGCCAGATGTTGCAGTGCCCGACATGACAACCCCAGAGGCAGGAGTGGATGGGCAAGTGGGTCCTGGGGCTGGTCTGTGGAGCGATGGAATCCCAGTCGGGATTCTTTGGTTCCAGCAGGGGTGGTCACAGCAACCGCACCCCTGGCTGATGTGCAGGCAGCAAATGGCAGGGCACGTGGGCAGTAGGCAATCAGGCAGCAGCAGATGGCAGGTGGGAGCGTGCTCGGGGCTCTGGGGGTAGTAATTCGGCTTTCTGGGCAGGAGCATGGTCTTACGTGTGCTTACACGTGGCCAGCTTGATACAGAGTGATTTGGCACGTGAAAATCAAGCACGTCTGCGTGTTATTCGAGGAAAGGGCCTTAGCGCGTAACTGCGTCAGCACACGTACGTGAATTCATTGGCCCAAAGGCCCCCAGCGTGTAGGCGCGTCTATGACGTTACGCGCACGTGTGTTTTCCATGGCGCGTAGAAAAAATAAGCACGTCAGAGTGTCATAGCGTGCAATTGGTAGAAAGGGCTCAGCGCGTATGCGCGTCTGTGACGTGCGTGCGTGGGCGTTTCCCTATGACTGCACATCAGAGTGTCAGCTCGTGTAATTGGAGGATAGGGCCTTAGCGCGTACACGCGGAAGTGACGCTGGACGTGTGGGCATGTTTAAAAGGTACGTGTAGAACGCCATTTCCTTGTACGTGCTTTTCGTGGAGAGCGAGTGGGTGAAATCTGTACTTCTTGTCGGTTCACACGCGATTTACTTCACGGCGTTCCAAGTTCGTACTCCCGGTTACCTCTGACAGCTTTTTCTCTTTTTGTCTTTTTCCTGGGCCTGTTTCCTCAAACAGCATTCACTTCTTCTGTTGTCCCGTCTCCTCAGACAGCGTACAATTCTTCTTTTGGCGGGGGTGTTGCCAACGCGCACACGCACATATTTTTCACCCGATTTTTCCTGGCAGACGGTGAGTCGCGCACGTATTTAACATCTGTGCTTGCCCCGTGTGTTGCGTACCCCTTCAGAGGTCAGTCTAGGCTGCGTGTGAGACGCATACGTTAATTTTTGTGTTTCTGGGTGCCACAGCGTAGTGCAGGTTTATTTTTCCACGCACGTGGTCTAGGAGGGGTTGCGTGCACATTATCTCCCTTTTTTGGGGTGCCTGTGCATTGCGTGACCCGTCATCTTCCCCCAGGGGTCACATACAGCCTTGCTAGAGCACTAGGGTACGAATTCCATCTAGTACCCTACCACTTTGACCCCCAATTGCCCAGGACAATAGTTTACTGCAACTCCCATACGCACAACAACATCAGTGCCATGGTTGGGAGGCGAGCACACGGTAAGGGTGGCAAAGGTGGCCGAGCCTCAAGAGGTGGCCGTGGTGGATACGGTAGGGGACATGGCCGGGACTTGCAGGGTGCCCCTAGCCCCCCATGTGTGGGTGACCAGTAAGGGACACCCATGCCCCCCCCCCTGGTTGAGAGTAACGTGGCTGACACCATCCCTGCTCAGCCCTTGTTGGACCAGCCCATTGTGGTACCAGACCTGGCACAGGGTAACTCCATGGCTGACTTCCAGGTCAGCAGGTCTAGGCCACGTGTGGCGGTGCACGTTGGTGTCACCAGGCCACGTGGATCAGGGGCAGCTATGTCATCTGCTGCCCCCAGTAGGCAGGGTGGGGAGGCTGCAGGGGAGTCTCCCAGCCAGGACAGTGTCGGTCCCAGTCCATCCTGCTGACGTTCCCCCTGACTACATCACACTTCAGCTAATGCCTGCACCAAGTCCCATGGTGAGTGTTCATTCCCACACTCCTAGTGCACAGTCCACTGGGGCTCCTGCCCCTAGTGTCCAGAGCGGCGTAGGACACTCAGGATCCCCACCACCTTCCAAGCGGAAGAGGAAGAGTGCTCGTCCAGTACAGGCTGATGCCCCAGACACGGCTACACAGTCCGGCCCACCAAGGAAGCCCAGCTTCAATCAGGCCGAACTTGATGCACTTGTGGAGTATTTGTCCACACATGACAGCGAAATGATGATTACTGCAGGATGCAAGACCACACCTGCACAACGTCAGGCACACTGGCAGACCATCGCGGACATCATAAGGGCCCTTGGATTCGTGAGGCACACAGCTAATGATTGCTACAAGCGCTGGAATGACCTGAAGCGCAGGGCAAAGAAAAAGCTGGCCTCAAGTCATGCCGCAACTCTAGTGACTGGAGGTGGGTCTCCAGCAGAGGACATAGAACTCACTCCACATGAGTATGTTGCTGGGACCTACGTCATGGAGGAACAGATCCAAGGCGTGGGAGACCTGCCAGATTACGAGGCATTGTCCGGTGAGTGCACATGCATGTGTGTGTCATCCATGTGCATGGTGTGTGTGTGAGGGCTTCTGATTGAGTGCCAGGTGAGGGTGTGTGTGCCTGAGTGGTTTGGGTCACCCATGTGCTTCATCCAATACATTCTGCGCACCAGGATTTGGGTATTGCAGTATCCCTTCTGGCAACAGTAGACATTCAGCCCAACCTCACGCCAGTTGCCCTTGAAGTGTCATCTTGCCACAACATAGTTGCGTATTATTCTGTGTTCATTCAGGCTGATTGTTTGCATTCCACCACTTTCACTAGGCATTTCTCAGTCCTATTGTCACATGTGTGACATGGCTATGGTACATGCCATCTGTGTGATGGCATGTGTCATGTATGTGTATTGTACATGCCAATCACAGGCCAATGTGTGATGGCACTGCTAGCCAGCATGCAGCAAATGTGTTGGTCTTCCATCTTGGTGTCATCAATGTGTGCCATTTGCCTCCCCTTCATACGCAGTGACGGTGCATGCATGGGAGGGTTATAGTTATGTGGGACATGCTTCTCAGCCCTAATTGTGTGCCATGGTGCTAATGCCTGTTCCCATTACTTTTCTTTCATGTCTTTGCAGGGGATGACGCACTTGATACTGCTGGGGTTGTGGAGATGGTGCAGACCCAGGAGGGGTCTCAGGCCCGACCGGGCACCAGTGAGGGACGTGGTGTGGTGGTGGGTGAGAACCCACACTTGCTGCAGACCATCATCTCAAGGGGTGTCTCTGGGTGCACCTCCCCCGAGCTCTATTCAGGTGTCGATTCGGATGATGAGACCTATGTGCAGTCGCAGGTAAGTTTTTCTGGGAGGGATTCTGTACTGTCCAACCCACCTGCACCAGGGGTAGAACCCTCAATGGGGATGTAAGTGTTGGTAGGTCCGCCTTTGGTGGTTACGGATGCAGGGTCACACTCTGCAACATCTGATCCTGTTCCTGGGCCAGCAGATCAGAGGGGGAATGCAGTCCTGCAGCCTCAGGCAGTGCCGGCACAGCAAGGTGCAGTTCGCCTTGCCCCAGACAGGTGGGGTGCCCGCCGACGCGGTGGCCGTACGCCACCTGGCAATACCGCATGGGAGCAATCCATATACGGTATGGCAAACCAACAGGCAGCATCATCTGAGATGATGGCTCAGGCCATGGATAGGGTGGCCACTTCCATTGTGCCCCAAGAAAGGCTGATGGAACAACTATAGCAGGCAACAGACTCCATTTGCCAGTCACACAGGGAGGACATGTTGGCGTCCAACAGGGACAGGCGGGCGGCACTGGAGACTCTGCAGGAAGCCATTTCTATTGAGTCCCAGGGCCACAGGGAAGCCCTGAGGGTCGAACTCCATCAGGTCAGGGTGACTCTTGTTGAGCTTGAGGCTTCAACTGACACAAGGACAGAACAGCAGCTGGAGTGGCTCACACGTACACTCTCAGCTGAGATGCAGGCAACTAGGGAGGAGGTCCGGGCATCCAGTGAGTTGTTGCATGGGGACCTCCGCATGAATATCCTCCAGAACCAGACCTTCCACACCGGCATGCTTGCTGCCATAGAGGACCAGACTAGGGCTTTGCGTGGGCTGCCCCCCATAGTGCCACCACCTCCTGATGCAGCTGCAGAGGGTGAGGAGAGCGACAGCAGCGAATCTCTCACAATAGGGTAGCCGTGTAGGCCATGAGCCCATGGAGGTGTTTTTTTTCCCCAAGATCCACACAGGTGGGTTTTGGTGTGCACCCTGTCCTCGGACCTCCTGGGTGGCTTCCCCCACCCCCTCTGGCCCATTCATGGCCATTTTTGATTTTTGATTCTTGATTTTGATTTTTGATTTTTTTTACAGTGTGTTGCTTTGTGTGGCTCCCGTGGGCATACGCTGTATTGTGGCTGGGCACATCCAGGCTTGTCCTGAATTTGGGTTAGATGCTTGGGTTTGTGTGACACACACCCCTCCTGCTTCCCGTTTCCATGGGCTTGCAAAGGGTGTGCCCAAGTGACATTGACTTACACAGTGACATTGGACTCCCATTTGATGTGTGGGCAGTCTGTAGTCAATACTGTGTATATATTCCTAGTGCATATTGTTGTTGTATTGTACACTGCATGGTGTATTGATATGTGCCTCTGCATCCATCTCATCCTCCTAATTTGCAGGTCCATTTCTCATGTCTTCACAAGGCGGTCTACTTTGGAAATGGAGTCCATGTTGTAAGCAGTGCACCTACACTTTTGCGTGGCGCTAACACTGTACATTTGGAAGTGTTCGAAGTGCTGGCATTATCAGGTAGTGAGACTACCAATTTTTTAAATCCGTACTGTCATGTTTATGGTAGGTTGGAGGTTATGTAGGTGATTAGTATTATTGCTAAATATTTGGTTATGTGTGTTGTTGGTCCTGCATTATTGTGAGCATTTCATGTGTGGCCAGTTTCCATTAGGGACACTGTAGTTTGTGACACTTGTGTCATGTTGTGGGGATTAATTTGTTTGCTCTCACATAGCATGACATGCCATGGTGTGTTGTGTGGCGGTGCCGGGGAGGGGTTGGGTGACATGGCACTGTTCTCATGTTGTATTTAGCAAGTGGGTATTCATTTTTGCTGCATAGAAGTGTGTCTTTTGATGACACTGCATTGGTGGTGTTTGTGTAGGTAGGGATGCACACATTGTGACACTTCCAGGTGAAAAAACTCAGGCTGCTATGGTTCTGACAGTTGACTGTTCCTTAATTCATCAGAATTGTCAGATTGAGTCATCATTGATTGTCAGATGGTATGTGCCAGGGCTTTGTGCACTCCACAGGGGTGTGATTTCTATGTGAAGTAATTAGCCACCAGCTGCGTACGGGCTGCCTCACCCCGTGCCCTTTGCCCTCCCATGCGCAGCAGGCGTGCATGTGGTTGGGGATGTGGGGGCACCACCATGTCCACAGCCAGGCCCCGGCGTGTTGCAACATTGTGCAGGACACATGCTGCCACTATGATCCTGCACACTACTGGGGGAGCGTATAACAGCTGCCCGCCAGAACGGTCAAGGGAGCGAAAGCGTGACTTGAGGACTCCGAATGTGCGCCCCACTATGCCCCGGGTTGCAATATGGGCTGTGTTGTATCTTACCTCGGGAGGCGTGATGGGGTTCCGAATTGGCATCATCATGTGGGTGCTCAGAGGGTAGGCACTGTCCCCTGGGGAGGTGGTGATGGGGATCATTAGTGGGGTAGTGACACTACTCTGTATCTGTCATGCATGCGTGTGCTGTGGCATTTATACTCACCAAGCAGCCATGCATCGCCATGCCGCCCAGCTTCCATGTCCCGGTTTAGGGTTGACATCCTGTAAATGAAGCTGTCGTGGGTGGACCCTGGATAGTTGGCATATACTGAGGTGATGATTCCCTTGGCATCACATACTACCTGGACGTTGATGGAATGCCAGTGCTTGCGGTTTCGATAGATGTGCTCAGATGCCCTGAGGGGACGTAGAGCCACATAGGTGCAATCAATGGCACCTAGAACTTTGGGGAATTGGGCAACCCTGTAGAAATCCTGGCTTTCAGCCTGCCTTTCTGCAGGTGTTCTGGGCAGGTATATGTGCCTGCGGACTGATGGGCGTGCAGTGATGATGGCCAATACCTGGTGTAGGCACAGTGACTGCGTGGCCTGTGACACCCCCCCACTATGGCACTTGTCCGCTGAAATGATCCGGTAGCCAAGAGGTGCAGTACATTGAGGACCTTCTCCAGGGGGCTCAGTGCTTGGGAGCACAGGGTGGGTGATGTGAGGTCATCCTCCCACTCACTGACCAGGTTGAGTATTATGTGAGGTGGAAACCTGTACCTCCCATACACCTGGTCATCAGGCATACCAAAAAGGCTGGTTCTGGGTGTGAAGATTCAGGCCCTGACTATCCTCCTCCTCCTCCTCCTCCGGTATCCCACGGCCACTGCTGCTAGGAACGGTATATTCATCCTGGCGTGTAGCTTGTTTGTTGTTTGCGCACACTTTTATGCTGCGTGGGACGTGCGCCTGCTTCATGCTGGTGTACGTGTTTCCGGATTGGACCTTTTTTTTGGCGTGTTGTAGGCGACCGTGTAAATCTTCCCGCCCACCCCAGGAATACACATAACACGCTCTCCCAGGCCCAGTCGCAAGTGAATATTCCCGCCCACCCCAGGAATACAAGTAACACGCTCTCCCAGGCCCAGTCGCGTGTGGAAGTACATGAGAACCCATATTACACGTACCCTGCTGATATCGCGTGTGGAAGTTAACGCGAACCCCGTAATACACGTACCCTGCTGATATCGCGTGTGGAAGTTAACGCGAACCCCGTAATACACGTACCCTGCTGATATCGCGTGTGGAAGTTCACGCGAACCCCGTAATACACATACCCTGCTGATATCGCGTGTGGAAGTTCACGCGGACCCATAATACACGTACCCTGATGAAATCGCATGTAAGACTACCCGTGCACCCCTGAAATACACGTACCCAGGCAAATCGCACTGCTGGGGTGTGGGGGTGAAGGGAGACATGAGTGGGGGCCTGGTGGAGGGTGCCAATGACTGCTGGGGGGTTGGGGTGCAGGGGGACATGAGTTGGACATGAGTGGGGCCTGGTGGAGGGTGCCCCTGACTGCTGGGGGGTGGGGGTGCAGGGAGACATGAGTGGGGGCCTGGTGGAGGGTGCCCCTGGATGCTGGGGGTGGGGCTGCTGGGAGACATGTGTGGGGGCATGGTGGAGGGTGCCCTGCACTGCTGGGGGGTGGGGATGCTGGGAGACATGAGTGGGGGCCTGGTGGAGGGTGCCCCTGGATGCTAGGGGGTGGGGGTGCAGGGAGACATGAGTGGGGGCCTGGTGGAGGGTGCCCCTGGATGCTGGGGGGTGGGGCTGCTGGGAGACATGTGTGGGGGCCTGGTGGAGGATGCCCTGCACTGATGGGGGGTGGGGGTGCTGGGAGACATGAGTGGGGGCCTGGTGGAGGGTGCCCCTGGATGCTGGGGGGTGGGGGTGCTGGGAGACATGAGTGGGGGCCTGATGGAGGGTGCCCCTGACTGCTGGGGAGTGAGGGGGGTGGGAGACATGAGTGGGGGCCTGGTGGAGGGTGCCCCTGACTGCTGGGGGGTGGGGGTGCAGGGGGACATGAGTTGGACATGAGTGGGGCCTGGTGGAGGATGCCCCTGGATGCTGAGGGGTGGGGGTGCAGGGAGACATGAGTGGGGGCCTGGTGGAGGGTGCCCCTGACTGCTGGGGGTGGGGGTGCTGGGAGACATGAGTGGGGGCCTGGTGGAGGGTGCCCCTGGATGCTGGGGGGTGGGGGTGCAGGGAGACATGAGTGGGGGCCTGGTGGAGGGTGCCCCTGGATGCTGGGGGGTGGGGCTGCTGGGAGACATGTGTGGGGGCATGGTGGAGGGTGCCCTGCACTGCTGGGGGGTGGGGGTGCTGGGAGACATGAGTGGGGGCCTGGTGGACGGTGCCCCTGACTGCTGGGGTGTGGGGGTGCAGGGGGACATGAGTTGGACATTAGTGGGGGCCTGGTGGAGGGTGCCCCTGACTGCTGGGGGGTGGGGGTGTAGGGGGACATGAGTTGGACATGAGTGGGGGCCTGGTGGAGGGTGCCATTGGATGCTGGGGGTGGGGGTGCAGGGAGACATGAGTGGGGGCCTGGTGGAGGGTGCCCCTGGATGCTGGGGGGTGGGGGTGCAGGGGGACATGTGTGGGGGCATGGTGGAGGGTGCCCTGCACTGCTGGGGGGTGGGGTGCTGGGAGACATGAATGGGGGCCTGGTGGACGGAGCCCCTGACTGCTGGGGTGTGGGGGTGCAGGGGGACATGAGTTGGACATGAGTGGGGCCTGGTGGAGTGTGCCCCTGACTGCTGGGGGGTGGGTGTGCTGGGAGACATGAGTGGGGCCTGGTGGAGGGTGCCCCTGGATGCTGGGGGGTGGGGATGCAGGGAGACATGAGTGGGGCCTGGTGGAGGGTGCCCCTGGATGCTGGGGGGTGTGGGTGCTGGGAGACATGAGTGGGGGCCTGGTGGAGGGTGCCCCTGGATGATGGGGGGTGGGGGTGCTGGGAGACATGAGTGGGGGCCTGGTGGTAGGTGCCCCTGGATGCTGGGGGTGGGGCTGCTGGGAGACATGTGTGGGGGCCTGGTGGAGGGTGCCCTGCACTGCTGTGGGGTGGGGGTGCTGGGAGACATGAGTGGGGGCCTGGTGGAGGTTGCCCCTGGATGCTGGGGGGTGGGGGTGCTGGGAAACATGAGTGGGGGCCTGTTGGAGGGTGCACCTGAATGCTGGGGCGTGGGGGTGCAGGGGGACATGAGTTGGATATGAGTGGGGCCTGGTGGAGGATGCCCCTGGATGCTGGGGGTGGGGGTGCATGGGGACATGAGTGGGGGCCTGGTGGAGGGTGCCGCTGGATGCTGGGGGGTGGGGGTGCAGGGAGACATGAGTGGGGGCCTGGTGAAGGGTGCCCCTGGATGCTGGGGGGTGGGGCTGCTGGGAGACATGTGTGGGGGCATGGTGGAGGGTGCCCTGCACTGCTGGGGGGTGGGGGTGCTGGGAGACATGTGTGGGGGCCTGGTGGACGGTGCCCCTGACTGCTGGGGTGTGGGGGTGCAGGGGGACATGAGTTGGACATGAGTGGGGGCCTGGTGGAGGGTGCCCCTGGATGCTGGGGGGTGGGGGTGCAGGGAGACATGAGTGGGGGCCTGGTGGAGGGTGCCCCTGGATGCTGGGTGGTGGGCGTGCTGGGAGACATGAGTGGGGGCCTGGTGGAGGGTGCCCCTGGATGCTGGGGGGTGGGGGTGCAGGGGGACATGGGTTGGACATGAGTGGGGGCCTGGTGGAGGGTGCCCGTGACTGCTGGGGGGTGGGGGTGCAGGGGGACATGAGTTGGACATGAGTGGGGCCTGGTGGAGGGTGCCCCTGACTGTTGGGGGGTGGGGGTGCAGGGGGACATGAGTTGGACATGAGTGGGGCCTGGTGGAGGGTGCCCCTGGATGCTGGGGGGTGGGGGTGCAGGGAGACATGAGTGGGGGCCTGGTGAAGGGTGCCCCTGGATGCTGGGGGGTGGGGCTGCTGGGAGACATGTGTGGGGGCATGGTGGAGGGTGCCCTGCACTGCTGGGGGGTGGGGGTGCTGGGAGACATGTGTGGGGGCCTGGTGGACGGTGCCCCTGACTGCTGGGGTGTGGGGGTGCAGGGGGACATGAGTTGGACATGAGTGGGGGCCTGGTGGAGGGTGCCCCTGGATGCTGGGGGGTGGGGGTGCAGGGAGACATGAGTGGGGGCCTGGTGGAGGGTGCCCCTGGATGCTGGGTGGTGGGCGTGCTGGGAGACATGAGTGGGGGCCTGGTGGAGGGTGCCCCTGGATGCTGGGGGGTGGGGGTGCAGGGGGACATGGGTTGGACATGAGTGGGGGCCTGGTGGAGGGTGCCCGTGACTGCTGGGGGGTGGGGGTGCAGGGGGACATGAGTTGGACATGAGTGGGGCCTGGTGGAGGGTGCCCCTGACTGTTGGGGGGTGGGGGTGCAGGGGGACATGAGTTGGACATGAGTGGGGCCTGGTGGAGGGTGCCCCTGGATGCTGGGGGGTGGGGGTGCAGGGAGACATGTGTGGGGGCCTGGTGGAGGGTGCCCTGCACTGCTGGGGGTGGGGGTGCTGGGAGACATGAGTGGGGGCCTGGTGGAGGGTGCCCCTGGATGCTGGGGGGTGGGGGTGCTGGGAGACATGAGTGGGGGCCTGGTGGAGGGTGCCCCTGACTGCTGGGGGGTGGGGGGGTAGGAGACATGAGTGGGGGCCTGGTGGAGGGTGCCCCTGACTGCTGGGGGGTGGGGGTGCAGGGGGACATGAGTTGGACATGAGTGGGGCCTGGTGGAGGATGCCCCTGGATGCTGGGGGGTGGGGGTGCAGGGAGACATGAGTGGGGGCCTGGTGGAGGGTGCCCCTGACTGCTGGGGGGTGGGGGTGCTGGGAGACATGATTGGGGGCCTGGTGGAGGGTGCCCCTGGATGCTGGGGGGTGGGGGTGCAGGGGGACATGAGTTGGACATGAGTGGGGCCTGGTGGAGGGTGCCCCTGACTGTTGGGGGGTGGGGGTGCAGGGGGACATGAGTTGGACATGAGTGGGGCCTGGTGGAGGGTGCCCCTGGATGCTGGGGGGTGGGGGTGCAGGGAGACATGTGTGGGGGCCTGGTGGAGGGTGCCCTGCACTGCTGGGGGTGGGGGTGCTGGGAGACATGAGTGGGGGCCTGGTGGAGGGTGCCCCTGGATGCTGGGGGGTGGGGGTGCTGGGAGACATGAGTGGGGGCCTGGTGGAGGGTGCCCCTGACTGCTGGGGGGTGGGGGGGTAGGAGACATGAGTGGGGGCCTGGTGGAGGGTGCCCCTGACTGCTGGGGGGTGGGGGTGCAGGGGGACATGAGTTGGACATGAGTGGGGCCTGGTGGAGGATGCCCCTGGATGCTGGGGGGTGGGGGTGCAGGGAGACATGAGTGGGGGCCTGGTGGAGGGTGCCCCTGACTGCTGGGGGGTGGGGGTGCTGGGAGACATGATTGGGGGCCTGGTGGAGGGTGCCCCTGGATGCTGGGGGGTGGGGGTGCAGGGAGACATGAGTGGGGGCCTGGTGGAGGGTTCCCTGCACTGCTGGGGGGTGGGGGTGCTGGGAGACATGAGTGGGGGCCTAGTGGACGGTGCCCCTGACTTCTGGGGTGTGGGGGTGCAGGGGCACATGAGTTGGACATGAGTGGTGCCTGGTGGAGGGTGCCCCTGACTGCTGGGGGGTGGGGGTGCAGGGGGACATGAGTTGGACATGAGTGGGGGCCTGGTGGAGGGTGCCCCTGGATGCTGGGGGGTGCAGGGAGACATGAGTGGGGGCCTGGTGGAGGGTGCCCCTGGATGCTGGGGGGTGGGGGTGCTGGGAGACATGGGTGGGGGCCTGGTGGAGGGTGCCCCTGACTGCTGGGGGGTGGGGGGGGTAGGAGACATGAGTGGGGGCCTGGTGGAGGGTGCCCCTGACTGCTGGGGGGTGGGGGTGCAGGGGGACATGAGTTGGACATGAGTGGGGCCTGGTGGAGGATGCCCCTGGATGCTGGGGGTGGGGGTGCAGGGAGACATGAGTGGGGGCCTGGTGGAGGGTGCCCCTGACTGCTGGGGGGTGGGGGTGCTGGGAGACATGATTGGGGGCCTGGTGGAGGGTGCCCCTGGATGCTGGGGGGTGGGGGTGCAGGGAGACATGAGTGGGGGCCTGGTGGAGGGTGCCCCTGGATGCTGGGGGGTGGGGCTGCTGGGAGACATGTGTGGGGACGTGGTGGAGGGTGCCCTGCACTGCTGGGGGGTGGGGGTGCTGGGAGACATGAGTGGGGGCCTAGTGGACGGTGCCCCTGACTGCTGGGGTGTGGGGGTGCAGGGGGACATGAGTTGGACATGAGTGGTGCCTGGTGGAGGGTGCCCCTGACTGCTGGGGGGTGGGGGTGCAGGGGGACATGAGTTGGACATGAGTGGGGGCCTGGTGGAGGGTTCCCCTGGATGCTGGGGGGTGCAGGGAGACATGAGTGGGGGCCTGGTGGAGGGTGCCCCTGGATGCTGGGGGGTGGGGGTGCTGGGAGACATGAGTGGGGGCCTGGTGGAGGGTGCCCCTGGAAGCTGGGGGGTGGGGGTCCAGGGGCACATGAGTTGGACATGAGTGGGGGCCTGGTGGAGGGTGCCCCTGACTGCTGGGGGGTGGGGGTGCAGGGGGACATGAGTTGGACATGAGTGGGGCCTGGTGGAGGGTGCCCCTGACTGCTGGGGTGTGCGAGTGCTGGGAGACATGAGTGGGGCCTGGTGGAGGGTGCCCCTGGATGCTGGGGGGTGGGGGTGCAGGGAGACATGAGTGGGGGCCTGGTGGAGGGTGCCCCTGGATGCTTGGGGGTGGGGGTGCTGGGAGACATGAGTGGGGGCCTGGTGGAGGGTGTCCCTGGATGCTGGGGGGTGGGGGTGCTGGGAGACATGAGTGGGGGCCTGGTGGACGGTGCCCCTAACTGCTGGGGTGTGGGGGTGCAGGGGGACATGAGTTGGACATGAGTGGGGCCTGGTGGAGGGTGCCCCTGACTGCTGGGGGGTGGGGGTGCTTGGAGACATGAGTGGGGGCCTGTTGGAGGGTGCCCCTGGATGCTGGGGGGTGGGGGTTCTGGGAGACATGCGTTGGTGGGCAGTAGTGCAAGGTGACATGTGGGTTGGCTGGGGGGCATGGCCAAGGTGGATGGGCTGCCTGCGGGACATGTGCAGGGGTGCAGGGTAGTCCCCTGTGGTGTGGGCCGCCTGCAGGAACCGTGGAGGGTGTAGAGGGAACAGCTGGGAGGACCCACACGGCCAATTAACGTGTAGGACTCCCCGGCACCCCCGAAATACACGTAGGCTGCTGGATTTGCGTGTGGAATTTCCCGCGCACCCGGAGTACACGTACCCTGCTGGAATCGCGTGTGGAACTTCACGCGCACATCGAAATACACGTACCCTGCAAAGTCACGTGTGTAACTTCCCGCGCACCTTGGAATACACGTACCCTGCTGGAATCGCGTGTGAAACTTCACGCGCACCCCGAAATACACGTACTATGGACAATCGCGTGTGGAACTTCCCGCGCACCCCGACATACACGCACACGCTATTTTTCATACAGCGGGTGTCTGTGTTTGTCGGTACCCCTTTGCTCCTCATTTGTCCTAGAGGGCCACAGTATGGATCATTCATCATAGCTGTATATAGGTGCTTTTTGTAAGCACACATTTTGGCGCTCATTTATTTCATGCGCAGGGTCACTACCGCCTGCTTTCTTGTGGCAGATTTGTTTGGCCCTGTGCGCGTCTTTGACCGTGCGCTGATTTGCCCTATTCGATTCCATGAATACGAGTTGTAGGCAAGCGTGTGTTCGTTCTGTGCACTTGCCTCCTGTACTTCCCCCGTGACGCCCATATTTTCACGCGTTGTCTCCATTCCGAGTGTTACGCCCCGTGTTCTGCCTACTTTTGTTATGTGCGCCGCGCTATGTGCAATTTCGCTGTGACCATGGCGCACGCCATTGGATGACCTGTGCGCCGGCGTGCGCCGCACACTTTTTCAGCGCACATCCAATATTTTTCTCGCGCACGGACTTCCATGAATCCATGTGCGCTGGTTTCCCTGCGATTTTCGCACTTGCACTGCGATTCGCACGTTTTGGCACCTCTGCGCCAGAATTTTCGGCGCACATTAATTCCATGAATCGGCCTGAAAATCAGAACTTAGCTTCACCATGACAGACTATGTTGTAGCCACTGATATCATGTTTGTGTCTTTTTCACATTAAATTTCCTGTTTGTGGCATGTACGTTCATTGTACTTGTGTGAAGTTCCATAAAATATGATTCCCACTTTGAGAATATATATATATATATATATATATATATATATATATATATATATATATATATATATATATATATATATATATATATTACATGGCCACGGTAGTGGCCATGTAGTTATGGTTAAGTTGCTCATAGGAAGAGCACTTTTGGGCGGCTTATAACTTCGCTCTCCCTGGACGGATCCTCACCAAACTTTGCAAAAAAAGTAGTTGGGTCACTCTGAATTTTTGCAAAGTTTGGTGAGGATTCGTCCAGGGGGGAAAAAGTTATAGGGGGGGTCCCAAAACTTTTTTTTTTCCCATAGACTGAATGAGAAAAAGCTTTGCGCACGGCTACAGACCGAACCGCTGGACGGATTTACACCAAATTTGCGGCAGGAGCGGCGGCTTGGTCCCAAAAGCGTGCTTTTGTAAATTTGGTGTAAATCTGTCCAGTAGTTTTTTAAAAAATGACCAAAATGCAAGGCAGAAAAATTAGTGATATCTGCGTTCGCTTCGCGGACGGACTTCCCTGTTCGCTCCGCAGACAGCACCCCGATTGGCCCATGGCCTTGCGTCATGTCCGCGGACATGCAACGTGTTCGCTGATTGGAAAAAATTGTATTTAGTGCCGTGTGTTGGTGTGTAAGAGTGTTTGGGGAGGGTGGGGGAGTACGAGATAGGTTCAATGTTTTGTTTTTTTATGTGCTAGACCTTTTTGTTGCGTTCGATTTGTCCGCGGAGAACACGGCTGTTCTGACATTTTGTGAATAAACTAAATGGTGGGGTGTTTAGAGGACGGAGTATGTGTCATTTTTGTTCGCAAGGAAGGTAAATATGAGCTATGAACACTTGTGGTGTACTTAATTGTTCGTAAATACACAAACTGGGGGTGTCCTCAGGACGCTGTCCGTATTGTAATCTGTCTAGTTGAATGTGTTCTAAGAACACTCGCAGTGTCCCGAAATGGTTGCAATTACACAAAATGGGGGTGTTCTGAGAACGTTGTTTGTATTGTTCGTTGTCAGGGTGAAAGTGTTTTAAGAGCACTCCTTTTGTTCGCTAATAGTACAATTTCCTATGGGCCTCAACTGACTTTTTGTCCACTAAAGAAACGATAAATCCGGCTGGTGTGAGATACTATGACTGGCGCTATTGACCTGGCTGACTTGCTTTTGCGACACTAAATCATATCTCCCGCCCCTAAGCCTGATATTATCAAAGCATTCATATTCCCCGCCTCTCTCCGTGACGTTACAGGGTGCATAATCAAACGCGCCCAGTCGTCTCCAGTACTACGCGACTTTACACAGAACCCGGAAGACAACACACATTATGTCACAACACAGCGCGCCACAATTCGGAATATGAAACAGTGATTTAAAAGCAAACAGCAAGATTGTAAATGTTGTAAAGTACATTTATTTGACATCAAATGTTTTGAGAATATTCAGCAATTTGCATTTGTCTTTGTTGTCGATCCGCAAAAGTTCATGTTGAGACACGCGATGTTCCTTTGCGGTACAGAGAGTGTTAGATCAGCTTACAACTCAGTGCGCCACAATTCGGAATATGAAACTGTGGTTTAAAAGTAAACAGCAGGATTGTACATTTGGTAAAGTACATTTATTTCACATGAAATGTTTAGTGAATATTCAGCGATTTGCTATTGTCTCTGCTGTCGATCAGCAAAAGTTTATTTGGAGCCACGCGTTGTTCCTTTGTGGTAGATAGGCTGTTGGTTTATGATAAAAGCAGTAAATGGTCGCTCTGATAATCGGAAGGTTGCTCCAACAACGAGCCATTAGACCACCCTATTGGTTGGTATGTTGTTTGTAGCCGCTAATACTGCGTAAGGGCATATTGGTCCTTGGCGATTGTCCCATAAAATGGTGAGGGTCATGAAGTTGCATATTTGGACCTGCACCTGGCAGTTGAAGACCCCATCCGCTGGAGTCTGTAAATCGTGACATAGACAAAATGGGGCCACGTACCTGTTTTAAAAAACATAAATTAGTCTCACCAGCCGATCTTCATTAAAAATCATCATTTTATTTATTAGGGCGTGAAACTATTTGCTATCGAAGATAGTGCAACAGAGTATGTTAATAATAAAATAATAATATTTTCCCATTCATATAGCGCTAAGAACCGTGAGGTATGTAAGCGGTGCTTATTATTAACCACGGTGTGTGGTGCTCATTTATCGACCATGGAAGGATGAAAGGCTGAGTTTGGCCTTGCCGGGATTCAAACTTGCGTTAGCAAGCTGTGCACGGATGTCAAAGCGAGCGCTGTACTCGCTGTGCCACTTGACAGGCTACAGTGAAGTGGCACAGCGAGTAGAGCGCTTGACCGTCTATAGACCGGTTAAATTATTTCTATTAACCCACCCTGTGTCGTCTGCCTTTTTCAGAGCCCTCTAAATGACAGGTGATCAATTCGGCGGTGATAGTGCGCGGTAGAAAACATTATGCCACTTTCAACGAACAAGTTCAACTTGAGCGGTCTTTAATGCTACGCTATTGTAATTATATTTGGTATAAAGTAATCTAAAGGGTTACTTACAGTACAATTGCAATTTCCATTGTCTACGAGTGGTGCAGTCCCAAAATACGACTCCGCGTGTGCCAACGATCTTTCGCATAGTGATATAATATATAAAAGTGGTTTCGTTTCAGAAATGTCACCTTTATCTTCTCTTACGTTTTAGGAACACTCCTTCAAGAGAAGTCTTTCATCACAATCTTTGTCTGTCAAGGTCAAAACACAATACTACCTTATAGTCTGCTTCGTAAGCCTCTCCGGGGCCCGAGAAAAAAATGGAAGCACCTGACCTTCACTGTGAACGAGCATAAATTCTTACTTTGCAACATTCTGTGTAAAGCCATCTGTAGAAGTTGGTTTTTGCACGCCATGTTTGTATATTGTTTGCGTGATATTAAAAAAAGTTTGTTTAAAGGACGTTATGGTTCTAAGTACAGCCGAAAGACCCCTGAAAATCGCAAGTTATGGTAAGCTATGAAAAATAACTGGCGCCACCACCGTGCACTGCTAAGACTAACACCCAGGACATCAAAGATGACATCGCAAATGTCATTGATGAAATCACTGATGACATCTCATGTGTATGTACTTTTCAAGGAATTTGTGTACTAGGGATTTTTATTATAATGTTCCGAAAAAAGTGTCAAGGATATTGCAATAAATATCATACCGTTATTAGTGCTTTGAACGATGCATTGATATAAATAGCATTGTATTATGGGATTCTATCTAGTATACTGAGCTATTCATACAGAAACATAACATTGTGTGCAGCGTACAAGATGAAGGTATAATATTCGTAATGTTAATATGTTGAATAATGAAATGATAATTGTTTTCTTAATAGATTTTTGTGTACTGTAAAATATGTAATACGTAGCTAAGAAAACACATGTATTACATAATTGCATTACTATAGACAAAACACAAAGACACAAGAACACATACCAATCTGGGTATATACAGGGAAAGTGAAGTTAGCAAAAAAGCACAAGTAGTGGCAGAAACAATTCATAACTTAACTGATTATTTTCATGCAAATAAATGATTGCTCTGTTTCAAAGCTGCTATTTACCCTAGGTATATGTATCACTTGATGTGATTGGACCCTAAGGAAAGTAGTGTGAGTACAATGTATACAAATATGACCATATACAGGGAAAGTACAGTCATAAAAAAAATCAACAGAACTATCAGAAAGTGCTCATAAGTCTATTGATTATCTTTATACACAAAAAGGATTGCTGTCTTTCAAGCTTGTGTCTTCCCGTATGTATATGTTTCATATGATGTGACTGGACTCTAAGGGAATTACTGTAAGAACCTACTTGAAGGATACGTCTACAAATAAAATAACATTTTTAGTTTCTAACTGTTACTGAAGAAAACCATGTGGCCTAGATATGTCAGCAAAAGAAAAAAAAGTGAGCCAGACATGTGATGTCATCAGTGATGTCATCAATGACATTTGTGATGTCATCTTTGATGTCCTGGGTGTTAGTCTTAGCAGTGCAAGGTGGTGGCGCGAGTTATGGTTGCTTAGCTTACCATAACTGGCGAATTTCAAGGGTTTTTCGGTTTTACTTGGAACCATAACGTCCCTTTGACAAAGTTTTTTCACTGAATTTCATAGGTTTTTAGTAGCACAACTTAACCATAACGTCCCTTTAACAAAGTTTTTTTACTGAATTTCATAGGTTTTTATTAGCGCAACTTAACCATAACGTCCCTTTAACAAAGTTTTTTTACTGAATTTCATAGTTTTTAGTAGCACAACTTAACAATAATAACTTTGACTTTATGTACATATAATATGGAACATACTGAACCCTTTCTACTGAATTTGACTGTCCGCAAACATGTTTGGACAACAGTACCACCACCTAAAAACTCTGGGGAGGTATGTGTAATAGTTATATCATAACATAGGAACATTTAACAAATTCACAAAGCAGCACACATACAAAGTATATGTAGTAATACTTAAAAAATGCTACCCATATATGTAACACACTAACCATTCATGTAAATACAATATGTTTTAAAATGGAATATACCAAAAGAAGATAAAGTGGCTTCCACCATAATTACCTCACAGACGCTCCACAACCAACAGCAAGACCAGACGTATACACTACTGATTACATATCTCACCAGACATATCAAGTGCACTTCTTTTTACTCATATATTTATAAACTTTCTATATTAGAAAAAAAAAAACATATTACTTTTTTGTTTTCTCACAGAAATGTGTAGTACTCTCGACTGGCTAGAGGAGCATTTCTCACGAGAGGAAATGTTAGAAAATAGTCCACCTAATGGTACACACTTTACTATATAAACCAATTAATAAATATTATTTTGTATACATTTAACATATACATTTTTTTTAATTACAGACCATATAAAAATTCCAAGCATCTCACAACAACAATCAGAGGATATCACTCTACAGCAGATTAATCAAAAAATGGACGACCTTATGCAAAATTTTATGGATTTGAAAAACTTTGTGGAAAATTATGTGAAACCCCCAACAGCACACCATTGTCCAACCTGCACTTGTCCACCCTCACCCTATCCCACACAGTTAACCCCAAACCCTGTCTATGGACGAAACCGTTTCGATGAGATTTCCTTCCCTTCTTCACCTGATCCCAGTTAACTAGAAATCCCTAATTCTCCTGTTTTTGTTTCCGTTTCTGCCCCACCTTCCCAGTCATAATTGTATATATATATGAAATAAAGTTACTTTTCTTATATTGTGTTGTAATTACTTTCAGTTCCTTGTGATAAAACCAATTTAGGTGTCCACGGACACCGCGGTTGTTCGGAAATGTTCGTAAAGAAACAAAAATGTAACTGTCCTGAGGACACTACAGCTGTCCGTAATGTTCTCATGCAAGTTCAAAATGTTCTAAGAACACTCGTAGTGTCCTGAAATGTTCGTAAAGAAACAAAAATTAAAGTGTTCTAAAGAACACTATATCTGTCCGTAATGTTCGCTATCAACTTAAAACTGTCCCAAGAACACAATTGGTGTCCTGAAATGTTCGTAAATAAACGAAAATGATGTGTCCTGAACAACAGTACAACTGTTCGTAGTGTTCGCTACCCAATTGAAAGTGTTCTAAGAACACAATTGGTGTCCTGAAATGTTCGTACATAAACTAAATTACACGTGTCCTGAAGAACACTATATCTGTCCTTACTGTTCTCTACCAAGTTTAAACTGTTCTAAGAACACACGCGGTGTCCTGAAATGTTTGTTTCACGTGTGACGCACTTTTAATTACTTCAGAACCCGAACAGTGTCCGTAGGACATCAATGCGCATGCGCTAACCAATCTCCGTGCACTTGGTGTCCTGCGGACAGGCGCTTCCTTCGCAGACTAGTTCGCAAACAGATCATATGACCGCGCCCACGCTCATCGTGTGTCCTGAAATGCGGACACTGTTCGTGTCCCCGAACAATTTAAAAGTACATTTTCAGTTAATCCATGATATTTTTCAATAAAATCTCACCATGCCACAAGTCCCACATAGCAATCTTGAGTTTCTATATACCTTTTGAAACTTTCCGATCCTTTTTTTGTGTTGGATCTGTCCGCGCACAGTGCGCATGTCCGCGGACCGCGCACAAGCACCCCTATAAAAGACCACGCCCAAGAGCTTATTCCCATTGTGTTTCTGGCTATTCTTCAGAACACAGTGATTTTTGCTGCCACCTGCAGACTACACCATCATCGACATGGCATCCTTGGCTGCTAAACTGCCACTTGGTGCTGCACCTGCTTCAGCACCACCACCACCCCCTCCACCACCACAACCTCCCCAAGGGCCTGAAGAGGGGAACAGGACTGAGGATGTGGAGGAGGAAGAAGAGGATGATGAGAATGAGGTAGAGGAAATCCCTACTACCCGCACTAGGCGTGAGTTTTGGGTGTGGCGGTTATTTACCATTCATGGGAATGGTCCTAAGGCTTGTGCGAACCATGTTACCTGCAATGAGTGCAAAATGATACTCAGTCGCGGGAAGCACGGTAACTACAGCTTTGGGACCACTACTATGAAGCGACACCTGAGGTCATTTCACTCTGGGGCTATTCGCAGGGTTGTACCTTGCGAAGAACGTAGCAGGTTGATTTCCTCTACTTCATCCTCTGTTTCTGATCCTGTCACCACAAGGACCACCTCTGTGGGACAGCGTCTTTCTCAAGCTGCCTCACAGGCCACACAGAATGCTGATGACCCTTACCTTTCGAGGGTCACAGTTGTATGTATGTACTGTGACACAGTACTCTGCAGGGGGGAGCGACTTCGGAGTGCTTTTGAGACTATTGTCTCAGAGCACGAGAAGACCTGCTCACTACCCAAATAAAACCCACTCTACATCTTCCTCTCTCAGCTCGCCCTTTCTTATCCCTGTGGTTGGTGTCCCCCCTTTACCCTCCTTTACCCTCCTCTCCTAGTGTGTCGTGTCTGAAAAACCAAAAAAAATACAAAATTACAAAAATCAAAAAAAAATAAGGCTCTTTTCAGAGCCGCCTTTCCCAGTTAAAAAATAGAAGTGAAAATAAATGAAGCAGGGCTCTTTGTATTTTTTAGAAGTCCGCGGACAGTTCGCGAACATTAAAAAAATTGGGTTGCTACTCCATCACAAACATTGTAATTTTCTCTGGAAAGAAGTGGTGGCTCTGAAAAGAGCCTTTGGGTGGTGTTTGTAAGTCAAAAATTGTAAATGCTTAACATCTACTTCAAAATCGTTGTTGTAATTCCAAAAAAGGTCGCAATGCATTTTGTACATTTCTCAGAAAAATCTGATTGCCAGCATAAGTAAGATGGACTCCATATCTGCGAAAAATGTATGTACTACAAAACATAATATTTTCATTGTGAAAAGAAGACATGCCAAAATCTCTTAGAAAGCCACAAACAGCCTTATTAACATTACGCCTTGCTTTTTCCATTTGTCGACCAAATGAAGAAGAACAAAGCCACATTTGTCTCTGCGCAATCCGTGAAAATATCACTTGAGAATTAGGAAACATGTCCATAACCTTCCTCAATCCTTCTTTCATAGCAAATTGCAAAAAAATTCCAGTCACATGTCCTAAACTGTTCCCTCCACAATGAATTACAATTATGTCTGGATGTTGCTCTGTCTCCAAAGTAGCACAGAGAGGTAGCAAGTCCAACCACTTCATTCCACGTACTCCATGCCAGTGTACTTCCACATGTGGGAATCCAAGATCTACAGCTACTCCACAGCTTTCTGCATGCACCTTCAACCAATGTATCCACGAATCTCCTAAAATCCAAACAATCTGTTTTCTGAAACACACAGCCATAGCTATCTTTTGTTCTCTCAGCAAAAAGAGTATCTGAGAAAATCTCTCCTGGCACAACACACCCACCAAACTTTCCTGACCAATCCCTTTCAGTGCTTATTCTCATTTGCATGACTTCTGAACCCAAAAATCCCCAGATGTAACTCCCGATGTCCGGGAACTACCGCCATGTCCGCGGACATATCGTAACATGAACAGCCCTTCTACCATTTCCACTACACTCTCTCTGCCATTCCCTCATTGGATGTACCTCAAAAATCACATGACCATGCACCAATCACATTCAAGACCTCTACATCTAACTGCATCATCATAGATCAGCACTGAAAATGTACTCTGAATCTCTCTGAGTACAAGTGTCATATCATTGGCATGCAGCATCTACCAGAAATACTGTACAAGTCTTCAAGATTTCTACTTGCAGCTCCATGCATATCCATATGCATGAACACAAACTTCAGGTATGCATATTTTCTGTATAGTAGATGACATAGCTCTCAACCATTTTTGTTTTACAGGCGGGTGAAATCACCCGATTTTGTTTTTGGCGGGCGAGACGCCCATTGGAATGAATGGGCGTGCAGGAGGCTTGGCGGGTGAGTCTGCCCTTTACAAGGCGTGTGACACCCGCCAAAAGCGTGTGAGTTGAGAGCTATGGTAGATGAACACATTTTCAAACATACTTTTACCTTGTAAAATCTGTAAAATGAATTTACTGTACTTTTTTCAATTTCCTAAAATCAACTATCACTTATACACCTTTATACTTTTTACTTTCTTTATACACACACACTCAAATCATGTTAAACTAACATTTTTTAAATGAAATATATAGACTACATATATTCAAACAAAATTGAATGCAAACACAATCTATGTTTAAACCTTTATAAAAATACTTATACAATTTCATATTTTTTGTTTTTATTTATTTATTTACTTAATTACTTTACATTAGATATGGCATTGTGGCGCTATTACCTAGAACAGTTTACTTACAGAAATAGTGGTATTCACTAATATATTATAAATTTCACAAGACATAGTAAAGATATTTTATTTTTGCTACAGTTAGTCATTCAATACAATTTGTTCATTAAGAACATATCATATGTACTGAACTGATGCAATGTATCTTATGTAAATAAATTAGTTTAATGGCTTTACAGAAGGCACTGAGGATTTCAATTAAAAAAATCAATATCTAAATTAAAAACAGTGCTCTATACAAACAAAGTTACTAATTTGAAGCTTTTACAGTTGCAGTGAAGACCAGTTTCCTGAAAAGAAGCAGCCGAATTTGAAGGAGAAAGAAAAACTAAGAAGTTACCTGTTAATTTAAAAAAAAAAGTAAGTACAATATCACCATAATATTTATATTATTAATCAAATATACTATAACATTAATACGAGCTATTTTGGTTTCTTAAAATAGAGATTTTGTACCATTTTGTCCAAAAATGTCCATGGGCCTCATTACGACCCTGGCGGAAATCGCGGTGCTAAATGCACCGCGGAGCACGGCGGAAAGCTGCCGATAGCGCCATGGGGGTTGGCGGATTTTCCGCCCCATGCCGACCTTGGCGGGGCGGTAAATCCCCATTCCCCATTTTACCCTTCCCCATTCCCATTTTTGCCCCATAGGGTATAATGGGAGTGGGGAAGGCGTTAATTGCGCCACCGTAAAATACGGTGGCGTAATTAACAACAAGGTCCCGTAGCGCCATGGATTTCTCCGCCCGGAAAAACCAGGCGGAAAACGGCTCCATGGCGCTACGGGAACTCGTAGTAGGGCGGACGGGTCCGCCGCGAATAACGCTGGCGTAAACCCACTCCGCCAGGGTCGTAATGAGGCCCCATGTCTTAAACAGCGATTTACAACCAGAATGGCCCACAATTTTCTATTTTTGGACACACAAATTAGCCAACTGAACCACTACAATTTTCATATTATAGAACAAACAACTGTTTTAATTGTATACATTAGATTTACTATTTGTACTTTTCCACACCACTAGCTTACTTTTTTTTTGTCATCTGAACCCCAGTTTAGTAACACATAAATTCAAGAATACCTATCCCTACTAGTTTTAGTTCCCAATGCACAATCACACACCATTACATACATCTTTATCATCTTAGTCAAACACTCATGCACACAGCACACATACATTCCAGAACACCCCAACCCATATATTCTTTATTTTTTTCAACAGACCCTAAAGAATGCCTACCAAAAGACAACTCCGTAGAAAGCAACGCAGAATTAGAGCAAATTAAAATAGAGGTGTCCAACATAAGCATTCATCTCTAGCAGAATTTGTAAAAAAAAGTTGAAACAAAACAGCTAATACAATCATTTAGTGAAACACAAGAAGTTTCAAGTACAACAACTTCGCTTCCTCTATCAAAATGTAAAACAAACCAAAAAACAATTAACAGAAAATCAGCTATCAGTACAGATAAAACTACTTCTTCAAAATTTAATATAGTGCAAAGTAAGCATACCAAGAAAAGTATTTTATCCAAAATATACCGTCACAAAGTCCTTCAAAATCTTATAAAAACAGGAGAGAAATCAGGTTCAAAGCTTAAAACCTATCGTAGGAAATTAATCTTAGAAGCATTGATGGACAGTGCAATTCTTCTCAAAAGAAATTGTCGGGGGGAAATTCTGCCGGGGTCGGCCGGGCCGTCCGCAGACCTCCGGGCAGTGAGGCCCCAACTCCTCCCGTATATCCCAAAAGAGATAGAGTATGAGACACACGCAAGAAGCAAGGTGACTCTGCTGTTTATTAGACAAAACGGCAGGGATGGGTCAAGGAGCGTACGCGTCCGTCCTGACACACACACAATCGTGGGGCTCGCAGGCCCTTTTTACCTTAGTATGACGCGCTACTTGCGTCACTTGGAAAGTTTAGCAAAAAACCTATCTCCACTCTGGATTGGTTACTCGAGTGGTAGGGTTAGTATAGCGCACATATAGAGAACGGTGTTAGTGGTTGAGGGTTAGTCAGGTGGTATACCTGGGCTGTCCCTTCAATTTGATACATGAAAATTGTTACATGAAGACCTCTGAGGATTGGTCAATGTTAATGGCGTCAGTGATAAGAGCCCCATGTTCTGATTGGTCCGCTCGCGAGCCTCCCAGTCTGGGACTATCGCTGTTCCCAGCTCGCGGTGCACCTGTAATTTGCAACAATGTTTTAATATGGGTAGGTGTAAACAATGTGAGGATTTATTCATATGTTGGGAGGTCGACTACTCCCACTGCTGCAGATGTCCAATGAGTCTTTTAATTGTATCTGCCTGTGTCTTGAAAACGTGGGATTCAGGCGTCTCCTTCCTCCTGGGCTTGGCATCTTGTCAGGTTTGGCTTTGTCACGTGAGGTGGGACTGTGTTTGAGGCAAAATTCAACATAATTAATATTGTTTTTCCTACTGTGTGCCTGGTTTATCTTGCAGGTGCGACCTTGGCTTTGGCTTGCAGCGTGCGAGATTGCAACATCGTGCCCTTGGCGGTGTGCTTTCGCCGGGCTCATTCTGCAGGGTCAGCAACCCAGTTTTTGCTCATTCAATGTTCATGGAAGCTTTTGCTTGCGGCCTACTTGGGCCTGATGCATAGGTGGAACCGTTTGATGCAGAGCGCTTTAGGTTACGATATCATATTGCTCTATCCTCAGTATCGTGTCTCCGTTATATTCTTCATTATGGTACATGGTTCTTAGAAGAAGCGTGAGCAAGCCTTTTTAGATAAGTTCATGATGCGTCTTGCGTTTCTGCATTTTGAGAGCCTATGTGGAAAATAATAAAGATGCACGTCCGTGAGTATGTCTGTCGCCTACGTCATAGCACTGAGTATATTCTTCGTGTGGATTGGTGTGGGAGTGTCCGGTGTGTGTATTTGCACAGGTGTGCTGACCGTTGGCTAGGTCGTCATGGCATCTCTAACGACGTGTAGGTTTAGTCGAGTTGATCCGTGCCGCAGGTGTCGGCATGGACAGGGCGGGCTGCTGGGCCGGTAGATGGGCACATCCGTATGTTCCTGTACCAGGGTATTTGGTCGTCTGGTAGATAGGCAAACTCCTCTCGTGGCGGGTGTCTAGGCCGTGGTCCTCTAGGCCAAGCGCGAGAGGGGAAGGGCGGGAGCCTGGTCTTCCATTCTCCTACTTCAGTCCCCCTCTGGTCGACTTGTCGACCACAAACATATCCTTTTCTTTATCTCCTCTTACTCTCCATATTTTAGTTATTCCTCCCAAATGTCCATAGTGGTTAACATGGTCTTCAAATGACCAATACATATATTCACAGGTTCCTCCAGGAGTGCAGTATACCCATTTCCCTATGTAGCTCCTTGGGTTTCTTGGGTTTTCGAGCTTCACAGATGGTGGGTCCAGGTGGTTGGTGATGATCTGGTTGCGCAACTTCTCTCTCTCTTTTATGATTGTGCCTGTGTGTTGGCCGTCATCTGTTGGCATCAAGAGGTGTATACCAACCATTTCGATCATCTCGTCTGTGGTGCGTGCCTTCCGGGCTTTCCAAAATCTTATTATGATCAGTGTAGCTCCAGCCAAAATAGTACATCCAACTATAATCTTCAGTCCATCTGACAGCCAAGATGGCATCCATGACCATAATATTGAAAACCAGCTCTCATCCTTTTTCACACCTTTACTTTCATCCATCATTTTTGAGTGCATCTGGGCCAATTGTGATAAAGCTTCCGTGAGTGTACCATTGTCAGCATCATTAGCAGGAATGAATGTGCAGCATGATTGTCCTATCTTTGCGCAAACTCCTCCTTCCATTGCTGTGAGGAGGTCCAGTACATATCTGTTCTGTAGTGCAACCATTCTTACTGCTCGCAATTCCTCTTTTATTGCGTTGAATCCATTTACTGTAGAGTTAATTGTCATCATTAGTTCCCACCTAGTTATCTGGAGCCATTTTACGTTTGCGTAAGCCTGCAGTCCAGGATGTATTATTGAGGGGAAGAACATAGCTGCTCTGCTGAATAGTCTGTGTTCCGGCGGAATTGAGGTCAGTGCTGTTTCCGACCTTCCCCACAGGTAATTTCCTGTCAGAGGTTCTCCTTGTCTTTTCCTTCTGTTGAGGACAGTGTTGTTGCCGTTGCGTCTGTTCTCTGGCCCTTTCCGAGGCTGTGCAGATCTCTTCTTCCTTTTGTTCCCTTCATCCATCTTGGGGAAATTCGCCATATTCACATGCTTCTGGGGTACCACTAGTGATGGTACATTAACGTGTACTATAGTGCATACACCATTCCACAAAGGGGGCAGTGTGTGATACGCCTTGTCTCCACAGGCCCAGTAATGGTCCATTACTACTGCTGTTCCTGCTCCCCCCTCAGGTAACTCCATCACGCTTTCACAGTTGGTGTTGTATCCTACATCCACCTCTCCTTTATGTTGGTAGCATACCTTAGGCGCAGTTAGCGGCAATATTGTTATTGGGTCTTCATCCTTCTCCATCCACGTGAGCATGGGTACGTACTTGATCCAAGTCATCCAACATCTATGGTTATGTCCATCAATAGTTGAAATATTTTCTCTTGTTACCGTGTTGCTGCCAACCCCTCCTATGTCCCATTTGTTATCCATGTACACCTTCCCTGTTATTATCATCAGTGGTCTTTCCCAACATCCGTTTTTACCAGGGACTTCAGTGGCGTACCAATCACATGGTAGGCACTGCAGTGTTACTTTCTTTGTTTCTCCTTTTTCAGGACCACTTGTTATGTATTTGAATCCTTCAGCATCTAAACTGCTCTTGTGGTAACTCAAATAAGTCTTGAGGAAGTTGTTTTCATATGGATATGTATCTCGTGTTTTCCACACCAGATGCACCACTGTCCCTTGAAATCTTCCTTTCGTCTGGAACAGTGCCAGGTATATTATACATCGTGCTATTTTTCCATCTATCTCCGTAGCAACAAATGTTCGAGAAGCGCTCATGGCGTATGGGATCAATGAGCAAACGTAGCAGCTGTCTTCTGTTGTCTGCTTACCTATGTGGGTCATGTGTTGATACCATATGTTGTTTGAGATGTGTGCTGAATCTTGTACATAGTTGTCAATGCCTTTATTATCTGAGTATGTGCTGCGTTTAACTCTATTTTCCTTATGTGGGATTTTACTAGTACCACCTGACATAACACCTGTTGCAGCTGGGGGTGGGGGTGTATTAGGTTTGGGTACAGCAATAACATTGATAGCATAGCTGTACTGCCATACAGAGGCAGCCAAGAACCCGGTGATCATTAAAATCCCTATCAATTTTATTACAAATGCTAATTTCACCGGCATTTTGCTCTTACCTTGCTGCAGTCCGGCAGCTTATTCTTGCGACGTTACAGTTGCCCGCCTGAAAATTCTTAATATGCTTGTTATTGGTGTTAGTTGTCGTTTTTTAAGCTCTCCCTATCAGGTAGTCATTCAGTGCCCAGGCGAAGAGCTGTTCCCACGCCAATCTAAGCGATCTATCTCTTAGGGCAGGCAAGTCTGGTTGGAGGTGGGGCATTGCATGTTCTATGGCCAAGAGGAATGCTGTGTAGTAGACACGTACCCTCCTTCTTTTCAGGTACGTTGGCCTTTTTACTTCATATACAAATCGGTGTGACAATTCTTCCAGGTAATTATCGTCTGAGGGTACCATCTACTCCTGGGCAGTGAATTGGTTAGTTATCTACTTTCTTAACAGTACAATAATACGCTGTACCTGCATGTGCGAGAGAAAAGAAAGAGAACATTCAGGTGTTTACATGTGTATATGTGCAAAACAATGTCCTTCAGTTCAGTTGTTACTAAAGTGGGTAGGGGGTCAATGGGCAGAGGGTTTGGGGCTCAACTGGCGGAAGTCTCTTTACCCTTTGATCGTGTAACCATGGGGTGAGCGGTATGGGGATCACCCCTTTCTTTTCTAATAGTTGTCTCTGGGGAATCTGGGGGGTGGCAGGGTATGGGGACACTTAGGCCGTTAGTTGTGGTAGAAGTCTCTTCCTCCGTTGGTGACGCTGTTGTTGTTCTTCCAGTGGCCCTGTCGGTGGCGCTGGGGCGGGTCTGGAGTTTGTAGATCTTTACGTCGTGTAGGTGGTTCCAGGCACGTTTGTCCTGTAGCTTTACTGCTCTCATTGATACCTCCTCTACCAGATGGGGGCCAGTGAATCGTGGACTGTTCCACTTTCTGTTGAAATTGCGAAGTAGTACGTGGTCACCTTTAGCAACTTTGCACAGTCTTTCCTTTTCCAATTCTTTATCCACGTCTTCTTGTTGATCGCTGTTAGACCCGCCCCGCGTGCGCTCGAGCTGTTGAGACACAAACACTACACTAGTAATCAAAGAAGACACATATTGGTACATTTCATCACCAAGGACACTCGCAGTACTCTCGTGGTCGGTAAATGCTCTTGATGTTGGCGTTAGGGGAAGGCGCATTTGACGTCCGGTAACCACCTCGTGAGGGGTGCGGTGGTGGTCGGAACCTGGTCTATTCCTTAGCTCAAATAGGGCTAATGGAAGGCAATACAACCAACTCTTCTTTGTTGTTTGTTGTATTTTTGCAATTGCCTCCTTTAATAGGCCATTCAGGCGTTCACATACACCGTTGGCCTGTGGGTGGTATGCACATGCAAATTTATGCTTGATGTTCAGCAAGGATGTGATGTGCTGGAACATTTCGTTTGCGAAATGTGGGCCATTGTCTGACCTCAGTACCTCGCACACTCCCCACCTGGGGAAGACCTCCCTCACTAGGAATTTAGCTGCTCTAAATGCATCTGGGTGTGAACAGGGCCCTGCTTCAATCCACCTCGAGAATGGGCATACTACTACAATCATATACCTATTTCCTTGACATACGTTGATCATATCAACATAGTCAATATGGAGATGCCGGAAAAGGTCCCTCTGGCCGGGGTATAGTACCTCTTATCACCTTCAGAGTGTGACCGGCCGTAAACTGTTGACATGTGAGACAATTGCTGATTAAATTTGACACATGAGAATTTAAATCGGGGCAGAACCAGTCTTCCCTAATTCGTGCTGCAATTACTGCCTTGCCTGTGTGGGCTGGGTAATGTAGCTGGCTCAGGGCGGTGTTCAATAGTGCCAGTGGTATTACAATCTTTCCAGTGTCACCCTGGCGCCATAGTGCGTCGGTTGGTGACATTGTGCATCCTCTTTTTAGCCATATTTCTTTTTCGGCCATTGGTGCAGCCGCTTGTAGCTCCATAATCTGTGTGGCTGGGAGATGGGTGTACCCTTCTCTTATCAACATCTCCTTAGCCATTCCCCTCCCTCTCCCTCTCTGTGACTCTGGGGGGTTCCATATCTCACCAAAGTATGCAGCATACTTCGCATGTGCGTCTGCTGCTGCATTCCCTTTTGAGATGTGGTCTTCACCATTGGTGTGTGCGGTGCATTTGACCAAAGCTAATTCTTGGGGGTCATTTATTGCTTCAATTAGTTCAGCCAATAGGAGGGCATGTTGCACTGGAGTGCCATCAGCTCTCCTAAACCCTCTTCTTCTCCATTTCGACAGCCCTGAGTGGACAGTGGATGTAACATATGCGCTGTCAGAATATATGGTCACTCGTTTGTCAAAGCTTTCCTTCAACGCCAAGATCAGTGCAACTAATTCTGCTGCTTGAGCGGAATAATGCTGTGGTAGTTGTACACATCTCATTGCCACACACACCGGTACCTCCATCATTTTTACCACTGCTGCCCCAGTCCTCCTTATACCATCCCTTTGGTCGATAGTTGATGACCCATCAATGAACAGGAGCTCACCTCCCTCTAGTGCGTTTTCTTCAACCTTTCTAGTACATGAGTACATTTCAGTTATTTGCGTACAGTCGTGGGCATAATCTCCCTCCTCAATTACTTCTGCTAGGAACCTTGCAGGGTTGACCGTGCTACATCTAACAATTGATAGTTCAGCTCTGGATAAAATGATCTCATAACCTGATGCCCTTTGCGTGGTTAGGGTGGACTTAGGTTTATTCAATATCGCAAATAGTGCATGTTCCACAAACAGTGTAGTTGGGCACCCCATGGTGATTGCTGATGCTTTCTCTACCGCAAAAGCAGCTGCGGCGAGACCTTGTTCGCAAGGGAAGTGACCTAACATCACAGGATCTAAGTGGCCGCTGTAAAATGCTACTGGTTTGTAGCCCATGCTTGTTTTTTGAGCCAACACTGCTTTCATTACTGCTGAGTCGCAATGTGAAAATATAAAAAATTGTCGCTCATAGTCTGGGGATGCCAGTACCGGAGCAGTTGATATCGCATCTTTCAATTCATCAAAAGCCTCTTTCATTTCCATTGTCCACCCCAACTTTTTCTCCCCTTTATTAGCTTCCTTTAACGCCTCAAGCAGGGGTCCTATGTATGAACTGTAATCAAATACCCATGCTCTACAGTAGTTGCACAGACCCAGGAACTGCTGCAGTTCCCTCACTGTTTGTGGCACTGGTGTGTTTGAAATGGCCTCTGCTCTTTGTGGTGCAATCTTTCTTCCATGTTGGGATATGAGCTGACCAATGTAAAGTACCTGTTCTTGACAGTACTGTAACTTTTCCATGTCTACCTTGTAACCTTTTTCAGCCAATATTGTCAACATCTTTAATGAGTCCTCTCTGCATGTTCTTTCGTTTGTACTGCAAATTATTATGTCATCAACATACTGCAACACTGTGCTTTCCACTTCAATGTTACCCAAATCCATCTGTATTACTCTGTTGAAAATTGAGGGTGATTCGCAATACCCTTGTGGTAATCTGGTGTGTTTCCACTTTGTGTTTCTGTAAGTGAAGCTTGTCAGATCTTGTGAGTCTGGGTGCAATGGTATTGAGAAGAATGCAGTTTTAAGGTCGATCACTGTAAATCCTGATGCTTCTGCTGGAATGCCACACAATATTGTGGCCGGGTTTGCGGCTATGGGGTATTCTGCTTCTACTATGTTGTTCAAGGCCCTGAGATCCTGTATGAAGCGCCAAGACCCCCTTTAGCCTTGCGCACTGGGTATACAGCCGTGTTACATGGTGATTCTGAGGGGACCAATATGGCATTATTTATAAGGGCCGTTATGGTTTCATATATGCCCTCATCTGCCTCTTTTGATAGTGGGTACTGTTTCACTCTGGGGAGTATTGCACCTTTTTTCAATTTTATCCTTACTCCCCCTATACTTTTTATGCACCCCACGTCATAGGGGCTAGTAGTCCACAATGATGTGGGTACCTTTGTCATATCCTCCTTAAAGAAGGGAACTGGGGTGGATGTGGGTGCCTCAAGTGCCATTGCAATTTTCTGTGCTACTTGTTTGTACGCCACTCTTAGCCATATTTCCACACTCATCATAAACACCATTTCACCTTCCTCCTTTTCTTCTGAGAACAGCTCCTCATCTGACACCTGGGTGAGTCTACATCCTTCTGCTAGTGCTATCACTGCCCTCCATGCTCTTCCTTCTCTGTCTTGGGCATGTACAGCAATGTAATCAGCTGTTGCTATAATGCTCTCAATGTCCACTGGAACCACCTTTCCTTCTGGTTCATTGACTGGTGTTTCTGGTCTGAACAAATAGGCTGCTGGCCTCCTCCAGATCTTTCCCTCTATTCCTGGCATCCATGCAAATGCCATGTCTGTCCCGTACTGGAAGAGTTCGCCATCTACTGGCTCCGCCCTAATCGCTGTCTGTCCGCAGTATGCTTGCATAATCTGTCGTGCTGTGAGCATGTTAATCCCTGGAGTAGGGCAAATTATGCCGTCCTCAGTAAAGGAGATCGTCATATTCAACCTGTTCATTATGTCTCTCCCCAGTATATTTACTGGTGAGGCACTATAATATAAAAGTGGAGCTGACATGTCATGATCTCCTATAGATAAGGGAATGTTATCAGTAAAAGGAACCAACCCTCTAGCCCCAGAGAATCCTTGGGTGTTCATGGCTTCGCCTGACATCTTAAATTTACCCTCCCTTATGCAAGACCGGGTCGCCCCGGTGTCAACAAGGAAGGATAACTTTTTGTCACCTATCGTTACCTCTATGCGTGGTTCCTCCGCACTATTGGGTGTTACTGACAGGATGGGACACACCAAGGCCGTCTGTGGGCTGTCCTATTGAGGGTACAACGATTGACCATTTCCTGTGTAAGGGTTGTGTCCCAGGACCGTCACCCTACCCAGTTGTGTTTGTTGTACTTGGGGTTGTTGTGTTATCGCTACCTGTTGTTGTGGCAGTGAATGTGTCTGTGGCTGTTGTTGTGTTATTAGTTGTTGCTGTTCATTTCCCTGTTGCAACGTCTGCTGTTGCTGTATGCCCTGCTCTTCCTGTGTGGGCCTTGGTTGTCCCTGTTCACTCCATGATGGTGTTCCTGGTCTTACTCTACACGTGCGTGACATGTGCCTTAATAATCCACAACTCCAACACACTGGTGGTTCCCTACTCTGCCATGGAAAGCTCCCTGTGTTGTCCTGGTATACTGGTTGCCCTGTGGGGTAGGAATTTCTAAGTCCTCCCACCTGTTGTTGTGTGTTATATCCGTATCCTCTCCCTCTCATAATTCCTCCTCTTCCCCTGTTGTAATTATAATACCCAGCTCCTGGCATTGAGTATCCTCCTCCCATGTTGGTCGTGTATGGTTGGAGTGGCGGCTCTGTGTTGTGTTATAGTCTGTGAGGGTGGTATTTGGGAGGGATCTTGTGCAGCCACTACTTGTGTGGGGCTTTGGGTCATTGTTGTAGGCGTAGTTATTAGTGCCCCTTCCATTGTGTATTTAGTAAGTTTTTTCTGTACTAGTTTAGCCTCTTCCGTTTTCCTGTCCTCTTCCTTTTGTTTCATTTTTCCTTGCCATGTCCTGCAATGATGCACTATTGTCAGTTGTATTTCTGGCCTTGCTTTTGCTTCCATTCCCACTACTTTCTTCAGTTGTTTCTGAACTCCTTCTGGGAGCCCTTGTACTAGTATATGATAAAATATTGCTGGTGTTTTGTCCCATTGTTCTCTAGTTTCCATGCGCCACTTCTCTTGGATTTCCTGGATATAATCAACAGGATCTTCGTTCTCACGCATCTTGCGTGAGGTAATTGCTCCTATGTCTGATGTGTCTGGGTACTGTACCCTCAGTGCCTGCCACAGTGCATGTCTGCAGTTTGCGAATGGTGCCCCATCGTGCGATGTGTTTACTATTGTTACCCCAGGGAATCCCGCTCTCTTCCAAATGTCATCCGCTGCATCCCCTAATATCGATATTAGAAGGCCCTTTACATCTCCCACTGCCAGTTTCTGTCCTGCGGTGTGTTTTTCCATTTCATATATCCATTTACCCGCACCTCCACTTAATGATGGGAGCCTGCACTTTATATTTTCTTTGTCTGTATGCTTCCAAGGGACATACTGTGGTCTAACCCCTCCCCTCTCCAGAAGTGGCATTAAGTTATGTCTCGTTTTACCCTTTGTGTTCCATAAAATCGAGTCCTCACACCCTTCCTCTTCTTCCCTCTCTTCTACATCGTCAATTTCGTCCGTATTTCCCCTGCTCGTAACTCTTTCTTCTCCATCTTTTCCCCTTCTTCCATCATTTCCTGTATTTAATGTGGGCATGTGTATTCGTCCTTCCTGCCTGCGTCTAGGGAGGTCTCTAAGCCGACATGCATAGGGTGTCAGTTCGTCTGTGAAGGGCGCAAGTTTTATTGTACGTAATGAGCGTGAGGTGGTTGAGCATGTAGGGTGGGATGGGAGAGGGCGTGATGGGGACGGTGCGGCCTCATGTGTCTGTCTTTCCGCTATTCCTTGCTCTTCCTCCTCACTTCTCTCCAGTTCATCCTTTCTCCTACGGATCCATGGTGAGTCTGTGTTGGTCCGGGTGATGTATAGTTTATCTAGGCTTTCCCTTTCACTGTTTCTTCCTTCCTTCTCCACTCCTCCTTCTTCCTCACTACAAAAGTCAGTCATAAACGGCACCCCCCCACTCGGTCTTTTTCCCCTTGATCGTTACTGTTTTTAAGTCTATTAGGTCCAGTTCTCCCTTTTCTCCTTTATCAACCGCTCCCCTTTGCGCTGATGTTGTTGCTACTTCTGTGTCTCTATATACATCCCCCCATACTTCACTCTCCCTTCTCCTATCTTCTCTTTCTCCTTCATTTCTCTCCTCCATCTCCCTACCATTTTCCTCCCTTTTCCTTTTTAATTCCTCCATTATTTCACTACTCACCTGTTCCAATATCCTTTCATCCTCTTTCTTCCTTTCCCATCTCACCCTCTCCCTTTCTAATATACTCTCTATCACCCTCCCTTCTTCGTATTTCTTGGTCGTTTCTGATAGTAATCTCCTCTTCCACATTGCCATTTCTCTTTCTTTCTCTTCTTCTTCCCTTTTCTTTTCTCGCAGCACTGCTCTTGATACTCTTTCTGCTGCTGCTTTTACCCTTTCAGCTTCTCTCCTTTGCTCCCCAGTTCGTTCCCTTATTTTTTCCAATTCATTCTTACCTTCTTTCCTTTTCCTCGCTCTCTCTCTTTCCTCCCTCTCGAGCTGTTTGATCAGTTCATTCTGCTCATCCCTTAACTCTGCTAGTCGTTCCTCCAAAATCTCTTCCTTTTGTCGTAACAGCTCTTCCCCTCTCATTCCACTCTCCCTGGTATTATCCTCGTCTGTTTTCCTTATTACCTCCTTCTCTTCTCCTGTTAATGAACCTCGTAATTTTAATAGTATCTGTGCAGCTACCCACTCATCATTTCCTATTTCCACAGTTTGTTCTTCTCCAGTCCTCCCCTCCCCTCCTGGCATCTTCCTATGAGCCACATATGGTGGAGGGCTGTATGCCGGGTTCGAGTACCCCTCGGCCGCCCTTAACTGACCTCTTTCTATTTCTCCTAATTCTCTTAAAGGGTACAACCCCCCTCCCTCTGTTTTCACTCCCTTTGCTAGGGGTATATCGTTGCTCGGTTCCTGTTTTATTTCATTTGATTTATTATTCTTTTCTCCTCCCTCTTGTCCGTTCCCCGTGTTCTTTGGGTCTTCACTCCCCTTTTTCCCATCCTCTCCTTCCTCCTTAATCTCTTTTTCTTCCGGTATTTCCCCCACAGTGAACATTCCATTTGGTCCTGGTCGGGACCCTTGGAACATCCTCCATAAGTTAAACACCTCCACGTGGTTTGCCAACTTCTTCCCTTTGTATGTATTATGCAGATGGTTTAATAGTGAATGTTGGGCATATGGATCGAAGCTACCATTAGGCGGCCATGGTGTTATCATTTTGTTGTCCGTCCCCTGTGTCCATTCTATGCTATACTTAATCAGTTTCTCCCTATGGGGTGACAGTGTGGTACATATGTGTTGTAGTGGGGTAGTGAGGGTGTTCCCCCACCCTCCCGATCCTGTCCCGTGTGACATAGTAGCGCTGCACTTGTTACCCTTCCCCTATTTGGTAGCGGTTATCTCACTAGCAGTTTACAATATACAGCCTTATATCGTTACCTGGCCCCGTAAGTTTGGGGACTTGCGATAGTCCGCTAAGGAAAATATTAAAATATAGTATTTACATTTGTATATTTTCTTCTTTCTTTCTTCCTTTACACAACACCCGTACGGCCCCCTGCGGCCAAGGCGCACGTAGCCCCCTGCGGCTGCGTACCCCTTATGACGTTCTTATACAGTCGTCCTATTTTCACTTGCTCCTCCTCCTTCTTCTACACTTGCCGTGGCCGGCGTTCTCCGTGCGCCGCCACGTCCCCCGTTTCGCCTTTCCTTGATCAATTCATTACCGTTTATCTCCGTTTCCACTCCCTTACCACAGTTCTCTTCCCCACCACTCTCAGAAGGAAAGATGCCTTGTGCTCGGGATATCCTATGAAAGCCCTATTGGTGACGTCACCGATCTCTTCGAGCTACTGGTAAGTTCTTCATATATTCTTTAAGTTCAAAATACACTTGCAATCTACCCCCGTTAACCTCACAGCTGTCTTCCTGTCACTCCTGGAACAAGGTAATCAATAATATAATCGGACTGCGCACGCTGCGTCGCCTCGCGTGTGATACGCCCCTCGACAGGAGGGCTTAACCAGCCAATTATCTTCCGTATTGGGCAACTGACTAGCTACCGCCTACAGGGAAACGTCATCTACCTATCAAGTTTCTTGCTCGTACAATAGGGATCCTCATCTACTCATTGATCAATAAATGCCAAATCGTAGGAAACCACACACACACACACACCCTTACACGTAGTCGCGACCTAGGCCAATCAGTGTCTACGAGCGGCCGCACGTGATGTTTTCATGCTCCGCCCCCCTCTCTCGCGTAACGTAACCGACTGCTCTCGCACTCGTTCCGCTACCACTCATTTCATTGCCAACACTAAATTGTCAAACCTTCGCCGCGCACCTGTGCAACACCTCCCGCCTCCCGTATTTAATTCCTCCCCCCTCCCTCCCAATTTCACATTGCTTGTTGTGCGTGGCATGCTCACCAAGTTCTCTTGATGCGGGGCCGCTCGACTGCGTGCACCCCTCCAAGCGGCTCGCCACCTCCCCTCGTCTGGACCACGTCTGGACACTCGCCAACCGCGGGCGGGATACTTCTCAACCGGCTCCCGAAGGCCAATATCCGGATTGCGCTGTCCGGTCTTCTCGCAGTTCCGCGATGGTCCTGTAGTCCTCAGAAGGGGGCAACGGCAGAGGGGGCCGCGCCGCCGGGCCTCCTCGCAACGGGAGTACCTGGAAAAAATTAAAAATAAAAAAGCAGATCTTAAACAGATCTCAGCAGTGCCTCCAACTTGTCGGGGGGAAATTCTGCCGGGGTCGGCCGGGCCGTCCGCAGACCTCCGGGCAGGGAGGCCCCAACTCCTCCCGTATATCACAAAAGAGATAGAGTATGAGACACACGCAAGAAGCAAGGTGACTCTGCTGTTTATTAGACAAAACGGCAGGGATGGGTCAAGGAGCGTACGCGTCCGTCCTGACACACACACAATCGTGGGGCTCGCAGGCCCTTTTTACCTACTTGCGTCACTTGGAAAGTTTAGCAAAAAACCTATCTCCACTCTGGATTGGTTACTCGAGTGGTAGGGTTAGTATAGCGCACATATAGAGAACGGTGTTAGTGGTTGAGGGTTAGTCAGTTGGTATACCTGGGCTGTCCCTTCAATTTGATACATGAAAATTGTTACATGAAGACCTCTGAGGATTGGTCAATGTTAATGGCGTCAGTGATAAGAGCCCCATGTTCTGATTGGTCCGCTCGCGAGCCTCCCACTCTGGGACTATCGCTGTTCCCAGCTCGCGGTGCACCTGTAATTTGCAACAATGTTTTAATATGGGTAGGTGTAAACAATGTGAGGATTTATTCATATGTTGGGAGGTCGACTACTCCCACTGCTGCAGATGTCCAATGAGTCTTTTAATTGTATCTGCCTGTGTCTTGAAAACGTGGGATTCAGGCGTCTCCTTCCTCCTGGGCTTGGCATCTTGTCAGGTTTGGCTTTGTCACGTGAGGTGGGACCGTGTTTGAGGCAAAATTCAACATAATTAATATTGTTTTTCCTACTGTGTGCCTGGTTTATCTTGCAGGTGCGACCTTGGCGTTGGCTTGCAGCGTGCGAGATTGCAACATCGTGCCCTTGGCGGTGTGCTTTCGCCGGGCTCATTCTGCAGGGTCAGAAACCCAGTTTTTGCTCATTCAATGTTCATGGAAGCTTTTGCTTGCGGCCTACTTGGGCCTGGTGCATAGGTGGAACCGTTTGATGCAGAGCGCTTTAGGTTACGATATCATATTGCTCTATCCTCAGTATCGTGTCTCCGTTATATTCTTCATTATGGTACATGGTTCTTAGAAGAAGCGTGAGCAAGCCTTTTTAGATAAATTCATGATGCGTCTTGCGTTTCTGCATTTTGAGAGCCTATGTGGAAAATAATACAGATGCACGTCCGTGAGTATGTCTGTCGCCTACGTCATAGCACTGAGTATATTCTTCGTGTGGATTGGTGTGGGAGTGTCCGGTGTGTATATTTGCACAGGTGTGCTGACCGTTGGCTAGGTCGTCATGGCATCTCTAACGACGTGTAGGTTTAGTCGAGTTGATCCGTGCCGCAGGTGTCGGCATGGACAGGGTGGGCTGCTGGGCAGGTAGATGGGCACATCCGTATGTTCCTGTACCAGGGTATTTGGTTGTCTGGTAGATAGGCAAACTCCTCTCGTGGCGGGTGTCTAGGCCGTGATCCTCTAGGCCAAGCGCGAGAGGGGAAGGGCGGGAGCCTGGTCTTCCATTCTCCCACTTCAAAATGTTTACTGTTAAACAAAATGAAACCACTAACAAAACTAATAACTAAGAGGCCGATTAATGGAATAATTAGCGCGGCGCAAGTGGGCAAAAACGTGCGAATCGCAGTGGAATAGCGAAAATCACAGTGCAAGTTCGAAAATCGCACGAAAAGCAGCGCACATCGATTCATGGAAGTCCGTGCGCGAGAAAACCAGCGGATGTGCGATAAAAAAGTGCGCGGTGCACGTTGGCGCACAGGCCATCTAACAGCGTGCGCCAGGTCACAGCGAAAATCGCACAGCCACAGTGAAATTCGCACATAGCGCGGCGCATGCAACAAAAGTAGGCGGAACACGGGCGTAACACTCGGAATGGGGAACAACTTGCCAAAACGTGGGCGTCACGGGGGAAGTACAGGGCACAAGTGCGCGGAACGCCCACACGCTCGCCTACAACACGTATTCATGGAATAGAATAGGGCAAAAAAGCGCACGCTCAAACCAGCGCACAGGCACAAACACGACCGCCACAAGAAAGCAGGCGGTAGCGTCTCTGCGGCTGTAAGAAATGTGCGCCAAAAGGTGCGCCAACAAATAGCACCTATATACTGCCATGGTGAATGTCCTATACTGTGGCCCTCCAGGACAAATGAGGTGCAAAGGGGTACCCACAAACACGGACACCCGCTGACAAAAAATACGTGTGCGTGTATACCGGGGTGCGCGGGAAGTCTCACACGCGATTTGGCCGGGTACGTGGATTTCAGGGGTGCGCGAGAAGTTCCACACGCGATTTCAGCAGGGTACGTGTATTTCAGGGGTGCCCGGGAAGTTCCACACGCGATTTCATCAGGGTACGTGTATTTCAGGGGTGCGCGGGAATTTCCACACGCGATTTCAGCAGGGTACGTGTATTTCAGGGGTGCGCGGGAAGTTCCACACGCGATTGGCCCAGTGCGAGCAGGGTACGTGTATTTCAGGGGTGTGCGGGAATTTCCACACGCGATTTCAGCAAGGTATGTGTATTTCAGGGGTGCGCGGGAAGTTCCACACGCGATTGGCCCAGTGCGAGCAGGGTACGTGTATTTCAGGGGTGCGCGGGAATTTCCACACGCGATTTCAGCAAGGTATGTGTATTTCAGGGGTGCGCGGGAAGTTCCACACGCGATTTCATCAGGGTACGTGTATTGCAGGGGTGCGCGGGAAGTTCCACACGCGATTGACCCAGTGCGAGCAGGGTACGTGTATTTCAGGGGTGAGCGGGAAGTTCCACACGCGATTTCAGCAAGGTATGTGTATTTCAGGGGTGCGCGGGAAGTTCCACACGCGATTTCAGCAGGGTACGTGTATTTCAGGGGTGCGCGGGAAGTTCCACAGGCGATTGGCCCAGTGCGAGCAAGGTATGTGTATTTCAGGGTTACGCGGGAAGTTCCACACGCGATTTCAGCAGGGTACGTGTATTTCAGGGGTGCGCGGGAAGTTCCACACGCGATTGGCCCAGTGCGAGCAGGGTACGTGTATTTCAGGGGTGCGCGGGAATTTCCACACGCGATTTCAGCAAGGTATGTGTATTTCAGGGGTGCGCGGGAAGTTCCACACACGATTTCAGCAGGGTATGTGTATTTCAGGGGTTCTGGGGAGTACCACACGTGAATTGGCCGTGTGGGCCCTCCCAGGTGTACGCTCCACAACCTCCACGGACCCTGCAGGCAGCCCACACCACGGGGGACTACCCTGCACCCATGCTCATGTCCCGCAGGCAGCCCATCCACCATGGGCATGCCCCCCAGCCAACCCACATGTCACCTTGCACTACTGATCAACAATGCATGTCTACCACCACCCCCACCCCCCTGCCACCATGGGCATCCTCCACCAGGCCCCCACTCATGTCTCCCACCACCCCCACCCCCCTGCCACCATGGGCAGCCTCCACCAGGCCCCCACTCATGTCTCCCACCACCCCCACCCCCCTGCCACCATGGGCAGCCTCCACCAGGCCCCCACTTATGTCTCCCACCACCCCCACCCCCCAGCCACCAGGGGCAGCCTCCACCAGGCCCCCACTCATGTCTCCCACCACCCCCACCCCCCAGCAGTGCAGGGGCAGCCTCCACCAGGCCCCCACTCATGTCTACCACCACCCCCACCCCCCTGCCACCATGGCCACCCTCCACCAGGCCCCCACTCATGTCCCCCTGCACCCCCACCCCCCAGCATCCAGGGTCACCCTCCACCAGGCCCCCACTCATGTCTCCCACCACCCCCACCCCCCAGCCACCAGGGGCAGCCTCCACCAGGACCCCACTCATGTCTCCCACCACCCCCACCCCCCAGCAGTGCAGGGGCAGACTCCACCAGGCCCCCACTCATGTCTACCACCACCCCCACCCCCCTACCACCATGGGCAGCCTCCACCAGGCCCCCACTCATGTCTCCCACCACCCCCAGCCACCAGGGGCAGCCCCCACCAGGCCCCCACCCATGTCTCCCACCACCCCCACCCCCCAGCAGTGCAGGGGCAGCCTCCACCAGGCCCCCACTCATGTCTCCCACCACCCCCACCCCCCTGCCACCATGGGCAGCCTCCACCAGGCCCCCACTCATGTCTCCCACCACCCCCACCCCCCTGCCACCATGGGCAGCCCCCACCAGGCCCCCACTCATGTATCCCACCACCCCCACCCCCCAGCCACCAGGGGCAGCCTCCACCAGGCCCCCACTCATGTCTCCCACCACCCCCACCCCCCAGCAGTGCAGGGGCAGCCTCCACCAGGCCCCCACTCATGTCTCCCACCACCCCCACCCCCCTGCCACAATGGGCAGCCTCCACCAGGCCCCCACTCATGTCTCCCACCACCCCCACCCCCCAGCCACCAGGGGCAGCCCCCACCAGGCCCCCACCCATGTCTCCCACCACCCCCACCCCCCAGCCACCAGGGGCAGCCTCCACCAGGCCCCCACTCATGTCTCCCACCACCCCCACCCCCTGCCACCATGGGCAGCCCCCACCAGGCCCCCACTCATGTCTCCCACCACCCCAACCCCCCAGCCACCAGGGGCAGCCTCCACCAGGCCCCCACCCATGTCTCCCACCACCCCCACCCCCCAGCAGTGCAGGGGCAGCCTCCACCAGGCCCCCACTCATGTCTCCCACCACCCCCACCCCCCAGCAGTGCAGGGGCAGCCTCCACCAGGCCCCCACTCATGCCTCCCACCACCCCCACCCCCCAGCAGTGCAGGGACAGCCTCCACCAGGCCCCCACTCATGTCTACCACCACCCCCACCCCCCTGTCACCATGGCCACCCTCCACCAGGCCCCCACTCATGTCCCCCTGCACCCCCACCCCCCAGCATCCAGGGTCACCCTCCACCAGGCCCCCACTCATGTCTCCCACCACCCCCACCCCCCAACCACCAGGGGCAGCCTCCACCAGGCCCCCACTCATGTCTCCCACCACCCCCACCCCCCAGCAGTGCAGGGGCAGCCTCCACCAGGCCCCCACTCATGTCTACCACCACCCCCACCCCCTGCCACCATGGGCAGCCTCCACCAGGCCCCCACTCATGTCTCCCACCACCCCCACCCCCCAGCCACCAGGGGCAGCCCCCACCAGGCCCCCACCCATGTCTCCCACCACCCCCACCCCCCAGCAGTGCAGGGGCAGCCTCCACCAGGCCCCCACTCATGTCTCCCACCACCCCCACCCCCTGCCACCATGGGCAGCCTCCACCAGGCCCCCACTCATGTCTCCCACCACCCCCACCCCCTTGCCACCATGGGCAGCCCCCACCAGGCCCCCACTCATGTCTCCCACCACCCCCACCCCCCAGCCACCAGGGGCAGCCTCCAGCAGGCCTCCACTCATGTCCCCCTGCACCCCCACCCCCCTGCCACCATGGGCATCCTCCACCAGGCCCCCACTCATGTCTCCCACCACCCCCACCCCCCAGCCACCAGGGGCAGCCTCCACCAGTCCCCCACTCATGTCTCCCACCACCCCCACCCCCCAGCAGTGCAGGGGCAGCCTCCACCAGGCCCCCACTCATGTCTACCACCACCCCCACCCCCCAGCATCCAGGGTCACCCTCCACCAGGCCCCCACTCATGTCTCCCACCACCCCCACCCCCCTGCCACCATGGCCACCCTCCACCAGGCCCCCACTCATGTCCCCCTGCACCCCCACCCCCCAGCATCCAGGGTCACCCTCCACCAGGCCCCCACTCATGTCTCCCACCACCCCCACCCCCCAGCCACCAGGGGCAGCCTCCACCAGGCCCCCACCCATGTCTCCCACCACCCCCACCCCCCTGCCACCATGGGCAGCCTCCAGCAGGCCCCCACTCATGTCTCCCACCACCCCCACGGCCCTGCCACCATGGGCAGCCCCCACCAGGTTCTCACAATCCCCAATCATGTGCGTAATGGACAGCCTCCACAGCCAAAAAGCCCTACCAAGTAACCCATTCACCCACATGGAAATGGACATCACATGTTACACCCCCAATGTTCATGAAGCTAATGAACCCATGTCCGTCACACACAATGGTTGCAATTGAATGGGAAAACACACAACATGACATGCATGAAACCAATGAGATGATACCACACAGTGAAGTATGGAAACAAAATTGTATTGAAAAAAATAAAGAATGCTAAAGAAAGAAAACAAACTACAATGTGAATGAGAAAAAAAAAGCTGCATGTCCGTATAAAAACACAAAACTGCAAATCAGAATCCAAAAAATATTTGGCCAAAGTCAAAAGTAAACAAATCTCCATGCAATAAAGAACTATGTAAAAAACTACCAAGGGTCCATGAGCCCAACTGAACAAAGGAAACCTACTAAAAAACCTACCTAAAAATCAACTATATACAAAAAGTGGAGCAGTGTCCGTCGACTCCAAATCATAATAAGAAAGAAAGGAAACCTAAAACTAAAGAACTATATACAAAGGCGGCGGGCAAGTCCAGCGGCTCACTCCGTGGTGTCCTGGGCCAGGGCATCATCGAACTCCTGTTCGATGTCCCGGAGGCGGTCCAGTTCCATGGCCCCGAGGGTCCGCAGGGACGACGCCGTGTCCTCCTCCTACCCCCTGTGGATTGCCTGGAGGCACTCGGCCCGCCTCAGGGCCCTCCGCATGGAATTCTCTGCCCTGACCATTGTGAGCCGCGCCTCTTCCGCCCGCCGCCGCTCCGCACCTATGGCGTGGCCCAACCGCTGCCACACGGAAGACACTCTCTGTCCTGGGTCCCCCTGCCCTCCGGCCGATGCCTGCCCCTCCGATGTCGAAAGCCCCGAGCCTTCATGTCTCCCACCATGTTGCTGCTGCTGCTGCTCTGCCTCTGCCCGTGCACTGCCTCCTGCTGCCTGCACATCCTCCGCCGGCTGGGGTGCAGTTGTTGATGTGGCCACCCCTGCTGGACCTCTGACTCCCGACTGTGGCAGGGATGCCTCCTCCACCAGCCTGGCCGCACCGTCAGAGGCAGCTCCACAGGGCACCCAGGTGACTGATGGGTGGGAAGTTGGCACAGAGGACGACTGGCGCGTAGGGGGTCCAGTTGAGGAGGGGGTCGGAGCAAGCCCCATCAGACGGAGGAATCCGGCCTGGGTGACCTGTTCCAGCAGGCTGACGTGGTCAACGAGCCATTCGAGATGACGTGCAGTCTCTCCATGAAAAGACTGCAGGTCACCTCGCATGGCCCGTTGACGCAACGCCACACCAGCCAGGACAGGCTCAACCCGGACCTGGATGGCCACGTCCGCAGGCAGAGGAAGGCCAGTTGACGTCAGCTCATCCCCTGCCTGAAAACGGGTCTGGACGTAGGCATCCCTGCTGGTGCAAGATGATGCAGGGACAGGATCGGGGACAGGATTGCACACAGGCACCTCCGCGGCCGCCTGTGCTGCCTCCTGTCCCTGGTCCTGCACTGCACCACTAGCACCAGTGGGATCCCCACCTCCAGACCCCATCTCTGGTGCTTGCACGGCCCCCTCCTCCACCAAACCCCCCACCAACCTGGATGACTCCGTGCCATCTTCCCCTGTTGGGCCCTGTGGGGTCCCAGCTGCCCCTTCTGCTGCCGAGGAGTCCAACTGCAACCTCCGCCTCTTGGACCTCCTCCCGGCAGCTGCGGCCTGGGACGCGGCACCGGACTCCTCACTCCCCGACGAGATGACAACACGGGAGGGGAGCCGGGCCTTGCGTCTCCGGCTGGCGGTCGGATCCCCGCCGCTGTGCTCCACAGCACCTTCTCCGCCCTCTTCATCAGTTGACGCTGCAGACAGGGAGAAACAAAACACAGGCATCAGGGCACTGTACAATGGACACATACACGCATGACAGTTGCACATGAGTGGCATTGGCAAACCTCAGACATGTCATCACAATCCCCAACACACATGTCATTGCAACTCGCACACATGAGCCATACCACAGCCATATCCCAACTGCCACCACCATCCCTACACATACAACAGCATCAGCAGCCAAAGGGGAGCCAGACATCACATGCAACACAGGAAGTGCACCACACATGTACACACACCACCACACTTGCATGCATGTCTATACCTCTGCCAAGTGTCGCACTGTTCAGACGGGCATCCATGTCACATCTGCCAATCAGGCTTCCACATACCGCTGTTGCATGCATCCATGTTGCATCACTGTTGCACCCTTGACAAATACACACACATGCACATGTACACAGTGCGAAACAAAACACAGGCATCAGGGCACTGTACAATGGACACATACACGCATGACAGTTGCACATGAGTGGCATCCATGTTGCATCACTGTTGCACCCTTGACAAATACACACACATGCACATGTACACAGTGCTCATACATGCAGCCGAAAACAACATACATGCCTGACATCACGGACATGTCTACTTACATACACATTCATCCAAACATGTGTGCACGCACAACTGCATTTGCCATGCAAGCCCACACACACAAGCACCATCCATGTCTCACACATTACAGCCCTCGCATGTGTCAGACCCACGGCCCTGTACACCCCCACCCATACTCGACCCCATACAAACAGATGTGCAACCGGCACAATACCGAATAATCACCACACGCACTGCTCACAATCAGGATGCATGTACACTCAGCGCTCGACTCCAGACGGGTCTGCTTATCTAGGACCTGGACGTGGAGCGCTGGGGATATGCGTTCCAGGACCCCCATCTGTACTTCCGACAAGTGGCCCCGGCGCCCCTTGGCATCCGCTGCCTTCAAGAGGCGCCGGGCCTTGTTCAGGGTCCTGAGTGGGGGCCTGGTGGAGGGTGGCCATGGTGGCAGGGGGGTGGGGGTGGTGGGAGACATGAGTGGGGGCCTGGTGGAGGGTGACCCTGGATGCTGGGGGGTGGGGGTGGTGGGAGACATGAGTGGGTGCCTGGTGGAGGCTGCCCCTGCACTGCTGGGGGGTGGGGGTGGTGGGAGACATGAGTGTGGGCCTGGTGGAGGCTGCCCCTGCACTGCTGGGGGGTGGGGGTGGTGGGAGACATGGGTGGGGGCCTGGTGGGGGCTGCCCCTGGTGGCTGGGGGGTGGGGGTGGTGGGAGACATGAGTGGGGGCCTGGTGGAGGCTGCCCCTGCACTGCTGGGGGGTGGGGGTGGTGGGAGACATGGGTGGGGGCCTGGTCGAGGCTGCCCCTGGTGGCTGGGGGGGTGGGGGTGGTGGGAGACATGAGTGGGTGCCTGGTGGAGGGTGACCCTGGATGCTGGGGGGTGGGGGTGGTGGGAGACATGAGTGGGGGCCTGGTGGAAGCTGCCCCTGCACTGCTGGGGGGTGGGGGTGGGGGGAGACATGGGCGGGGGCCTGGTGGGGGCTGCCCCTGGTGGCTGGGGGGTGGGGGTGGTGGGAGACATGAGTGGGGGCCTGGTGGAGGATGCCCATGGTGGCTGGGGGGTGGGGGTGCAGGGGGACATGAGTGGGGGCCTGCTGGAGGCTGCCCCTGGTGGCTGGGGGGTGGGGGTGGTGGGAGACATGAGTGGGGGCCTGGTGGAGTCTGCCCATGGTGGCAGGGGGCTGGGGGTGATGGGAGACATGAGTGGGGGCCTGGTGGAGGCTGCCCCTGCACTGCTGGGGGGTGGGGGTGGTGGGAGACATGGGTGGGGGCCTGGTGGAGGCTGCCCCTGGTGGCTGGGGGGTGGGGGTGGTGGGAGACATTAGTGGGTGCCTGGTGGAGGGTGACCCTGGATGCTGGGGGGTGGGGGTGGTGGGAGACATGAGTGGGGGCCTGGTGGAGGCTGCCCCTGCACTGCTGGGGGGTGGGGGTGGTGGGAGACATGAGTGGGGGCCTGGTCGGGGCTGCCCATGGTGGCAGGGGGGTGGGGGTGGTGGGAGACATGAGTGGGGGCCTGCTGGAGGGTGCCCCTGCACTGCTGGGGGGTGGGGGTGGTGGGAGACATGAGTGGGGGCCTGGTGGAGGCTGCCCCTGGTGGCTGGGGGGTGGGGGTGGTGGGAGACATGGGTTTGGGCCTGCTGGCAGGTGCCCCACAGTGCTGGGGGGTGGGGGTGGTGGGAGACATGCATTGTTGATCAGTAGTGCAAGGTGACATGTGGGTTGGGTGGGGGGCATGCCCATGGTGGATTGGCTGCCTGCGGGACATGAGCAGGGGTGCAGGGTAGTCCCCCGTGGTGTGGGCTGCCTGCAGGGGCCGTGGAGGTTGTGGAGCGTACACCTGGGAGGACCCACACGGCCAATTCACGTGTAGTACTCCCCAGAACTCCTGAAATACACATTCCCTGCTGGTATCGCGTGTGCAACTTCCCGCGCACCCCTGAAATACACGTACCCTGCTCGCACTGGGACAATCGCGTGTGGAACTTCCCGCGCACCCCTGAAATACACGTACCCTGCTCGCACTGGGACTATCGCGTGTGGAACTTCCCGCGCACCCCTGAAATACACGTACCCTGCTCGCACTGGGCCAATCGCGTGTGGAACTTCCCGCGCACCCCTGAAATACACGTACCCTGATGAAATCGCGTGTGGAACTTCCCGCGCACCCATGGAATACACGTACCCTGCTCGCACTGGCCCATTCGCGTGTGTAACTTCCCTCGCACCCCTGAAATACACGTACCCTGATGGAATCGCGTGTGGAACTTCCCGCGCACCCATGTAATACACGTACCCTGCTCGCACTGGCCCATTCGCGTGTGGAACTTCCCGCGCACCCCTGAAATGCACGTACCCTGCAGAAATCGCGTGTGGAACTTGCCGCGCACCCCTGAAATACACGTACCCTGCTGAAATCGCGTGTGCAACTTCCCGCGCACCCCTGAATTTCACGTACCCTGCTTGCACGGGGCCAGTCGCGTGTGGAACTTCCCGCGCACCCCTGCAATACACGTTCCCCGCTTGGCGTTTGCTGTTTGCCAGCCCGGTGAACTGGTCCAGGGTTAGCGCAGCCCTTTGCGATGATTTAGCGATTTTGATGGCTTTTCCTTGCGCGAGGGCGTTCTTGGGGGCGTTACTGGCGCTGCTGCAGGGTCGCTGCGATTCTCTGCGCCACGGCTGGTTTGGAAGCCTGAAATCCATGAATACGCTGTGCGCGGAAATCGGTTTTAGCGCACGTGCCTGGCGCAGTCAATCGCACGCGGACACTCTGCGCCAGCCGCTTGTGACACTTTTCTGCGAAATTCTATGAATTACCCTGTAAATTACAAAAAAGACTTCTCAATAAGCAAAATGTCAACAGAAAGAACTTCTTAAGTATCTGCGGAGGTGAATGGAATCACACTACAAGCACAGAACCATATTTTAATGAAGAAGCGTACAAACAAAAGCAAACAAATACAATTGCCATAAATAGCAGTGTTCGAGGTTATGAAAAAGTGAATAATACCATAATGGAACAAGAAGTACTCCTTACAAAAATATGCCCTGAAAACTTAGAATTACCCCTCCATTCAACTGAATCAGAACGTCCAGTGTACAAATGGCCATGCACGTCAATGTGTAACATTCCCAAACAATGTTTCAAATCTTTACACCAATTCCTCAATAAATATGTAAAAAGCAAATACAAAATCAAAATTAAATTACTGCAAAATATAGATACCTGTCCAGTGCGCAAGTACACAGGACTACAAGGACATTCATTGACCTGCATTACAGGACCTACTTGTAAAACCACTTTCCATGATATCAAAAGGATATCAACACATCATTCAACTATAAGAAATCTAGTCTATAAACTGCACTATGCTAAAAGTCCTGCTTTAGCACTAGCAAAGTTAAATAACATCCTTCTACATGGTACAGCAAAAGACCTACTTGAAGAAATTCACTATATCCAGAAAAAATATTTTGGAAGTGAAAGCCATTTACAGAATGAAATAGCTTTAAACCAATTAAGCAACAATTCTACATATGGCAACCTTTTGCTAAACACATACAAAAAAGAAATACTAAAATTTAAAAGTACATCAGCTGAAGTACCAAACCATGTGTGTGTATGTTGCCGTAGAATTTTTTATAAAAGTAACACAAAAACTGTGGACCTATCATACAAAATAGAAGACAATGAAGATTCTAAATGGTTTGAATTAGCTCTCTACCTTGTAGCAGAAAACAAATACTAAATAACTGAGCCCTTAATACTTTGCAGTTATTGTACTACAAAACTTGACAACAACCAAACTCCTTCACGTTCTATCACAAATAATTTGGAATTATACCCAGTACCAAAACATCTACAACAACTTAATTTATATGAGAGCATCATAATTCAAACAGTACACCCATTTCAAGCAATAACACGCCTTCAACCAAAAACAGCAAAATTACCTCCCTCTGAATTGGTAAAAGGCATTTGTGGAAAAGTAGTTTATTTACCACTAGATCTAAAAGAAAATGTGCATACTCTAGGAGTACAACATCCAATACAGCAATCTTTAATTATATTAGTAAATGGAGTACCTACAAAAGACAAAAAAATATGGCAACAGCTGGTAGATTTATATAAAGTTAGACAAGCCTTCCAATATCTTAAAGAGAATAATGAATATTGCAAAGAAATTAATATTGAAGAAAACTTGAAAGATACAACTGAAATAATTCAAGAAACACAAGAAGCTGGTCAATTTGAGCTACTAGATCCTGCTACAATATCAAATACTTTAGACCATTATACAATTCATCCTTTGCACTGTAATGACACCGTACAAGATGTACTACAAACTTACCAAATGCGTCAAACAAAAGGATCGCCAATCAGTATATGGGAAAAAAGTATAGAAGCACGTGCTTTTCCTCTACTCTTTCCTACTGGCAAAGGAGGAAGGTATGATGATAGACCTATTCAAATATCAGCTTCAGAATACTGCTCATTACGGATGTATTCTGAAGATCCCAGATTTAGACAAAATGTGGAATACATATTCCACCTACTCTTTGAAAGTGAACTAGCAACTTTATGTTACGGAGTTGCACACATATTAAAATCAGGATCACACTTTCAAAATATGACAGCTACACAATTATTAGAGAAAGTGCAACAAAAGGATGAGGTTTTACAATCAAATATTACAAATCTATTAGCAAATATGTGTGGTACTAAAGAGTACTGGTTTCGACGTAGTGGAGATGTACGTTGTATGATCAGAAACCTTGGCCCACCCACTTGGTTTGTTACATTAAGTTGTGCAGAATATGCATGGGAAGATTTACATGATTTCCTACACATATCAAATAAAAACAAAACAAACATAGATATTCTAACACCTGGAGAACTTTGTTCTTTGGATCCTGTTAATGTTTCAAGATATTTTCACCATCGCTTCATTGCTATGCTACATTTTATTTGTAATAAAACTGTTCCTCCCCTTGGAGAAGTGCAACACTTCTTTTGGAGAAAAGAATACCAAGCCAGAGGAGCACCACATATCCACATGCTTTTATGGATTAAAGATGCTCCTAAATTTGGTCAAGACAGTGATGCCACTGTTTTACAGTTTATTGAAAAATATGTCACTTGTGAAATTCCATCAGAAGCCACAAATAGTGATCTTCGTGCACAAATTTTACAATTTCAAAGACACAAATGTGGAAAATATTGTCGTTGCAAATACAAAAACAAAGGCAAATACTACACCAAATGCCGATTTGGTTTCCCTAGACCAGTTACAAATACAGGTCAAGTAAACAACCTCATGTCTTCAGTTAGACATAGTGTTAAAGGTAAGTCACCTAAAAATACATATTACATAAAAAGAAAAGAAGAAGACAAATATATCAATGATGATAATGCAATCATTGCCCACTTATGGAATGCAAACATAGATGTGCAGTACATTGCAGACAATTCTACTGCAGTTGCACGATATGTCACAGCATACTTAACTAAAGCAGAAAAGACAGAGCTCCAAGACCTCTGGAATGACCTGTCATCAGATAAAACAGTATCTCAGAAATTATACAGCTTGGGCATAAAAATGCTCACCCATAGAGAATGTGGATCTTATGAAGCAGCTGATCGTTTAACTGGTACTTCATTGTATGGTAAATCTGAAAATATAGTATGGCTAAGTCTTGGTCCAGCTAAATCTAGAAAAAGAGTTCTAAAATCATATGAAGATATAGAAACAATAGCCAAACATGATCCCAACAGCCAAGACATTTTAAAAAACAATGTATTGGACACATACTACCCAAACAGAAGTAATACTTTGGAAAACATGTGTCTATATCCCATAGCCCAAAACTACACATACAAAAATAATATGAAACCTGATGAAAAAAAAGGTAAATATAGAGTGACAGACTGTGAAAGCAGCTTAGTTAAACTCACTAAACCAAATTTAATTAATCATATCAAATTGTCATTGAAGACTCCTCAACATAAAGAAGTATATTACATGTCCCTGCTACAACTCTTCAAACCATGGAGAAAAGAAGAACAATTACTAGATGACTATGACTCATATGAGGATGCTTTCAAAGCAAATGAAAGCACTAAACTGATGTAAACTTTACACAGTACAAAACAATGTTGCACAATGAACAGCAACATGAAGAAGAACTCCAAGCCCAACTAGATAAGGATTCTCCTGACAGTAGTCAACCTTCTGTAACAGGAAGCCAAGAACCACTGGGAGAACCACTAATAACAAATGAGGCAGAATTAGCTATGATAGAAGTAGAAAACACCATGTGTCAGTATGAAGATAAGGAAGACTTAACTATACTACAATCAAAACTAAACAATGAGCAAAGTAGCATTTTTCAAGAAGTAACAAAACAAATTGCACATGGTGTAAAACATGAAAATATAGAATGTTCCTGCCATAATTATAAACCTATACTACTGTACGTCAGTGGTGAAGCTGGTTCTGGCAAAACATTCCTAATCAAAATCATTAGTAAGTTCCTTCAACAATTGACAAACAACAAACTGTCAGCTGTTGTCACTGCCCCCACAGGTTTAGCTGCCTACAACATAGGTGGTGTTACATTACACCGATTACTACTATTACCAGTAGAACACCAAAACAAATTAGACTATTACAAACTTTCTGCAGAAGCTGCAATGGAATTACGCAGAGTATTGAAACAAATGAAAATACTACTAATAGATGAAGTGAGCATGGTCTCCAACCTGATGTTAGCTTTGATTCACCTCAGATTACAAGAAGTACTCAAAACAGACTATGAAGAGCTCTTTGCAGGAAGACACATTATTGTTTTTGGAGATCTGCTTCAATTAACACCAGTAAAAGGTGAACCTATTTTTAAAACATTAGGGCACAAACTCTGCCGTAAAACTGTTGGCAGCATTGGAAATGTCAACCTTTGGCAACATTTCCAATACAGAGAATTAACAGAAAACATGCGCCAATCTGCAGATCTAACTTATGTCAACATTTTAAAAAGTTTGAGAGTTGGTATACTTTCTAAAGAAGCAGAAGCAACATTGAAAACCGGCACATTAATGCACTTTATGGCGATAATGCATGTGCTACAGATGTTATGGAACAATTAGCCCACAAAAATGTCAATTGTATGGCCTTAATGCCAACTCTTGCAAGCTGTTTCAAATTCAATGAAATCATGCTAAGTAAAGAAATGCAACCAATAATGGAAATTAGCGCCACAGACAAACTAGGTGTACATGGTATGACACTACCCATGTGTGACCAAGCCACAACAAGACTAAATAATTTAGAAAAATCAATCTCAAACACAGCAGGCTTAGAAAAGATGTTAAAATTATCCTTAAATTGCAGAGTAATGCTTAGACGTAACCTTGACGTGGACCAAGGACTAGTTAATGGAGCACTGGGTACAGTTGTTGGCTTTCAAACATACCCACGTGACAACAAAATTCAGTTTGTCAATATACTCTTTGACAAACTTTCACAAGTAAAACGGATAGGACGCTCAACAGCTAGATTCCTTCTCTTCAAATATATGTATGTACGCAGAGAACAATTTTCTCTAACTCTTGCATACGCAGTCACGATTCATAAATCACAAGGTCTTACCCTAGACAAAGCAATGATAGATATTGCTAACACAGTCTTTAAAGAAGGCATGAGCTACGTAGCACTATCACGCTTACGTACACTTGACGGTCTATTTCAAATCAACTTTGATGCAAGTAAAGTAAACGCTGATATTCCTTGCATTTTAGAATATAATAGACTTCGCTCACTATACACTCCCCATCTAAACACGTATTCTGTTCCACAAAAACTAAAACGTTGTAAAAGAAAACTAAATCAAACAGAAATGCAACAGGACGTCACTGCAAATCCTCCAAAGAGAGTAAAAGAAATTAATACTTCATCAAGTACCACAAACAAAAAAGAATCAATTAGAGAAAGTAAACCAGGTACTTCTTTAAAGAAGGAAGACAAACTCCAAAAAAAGCAGTTAGATGCAGAACTACCTGGACCATTTAAATTCTCAAATATAGTTGGTGTAAGTTGCCATGCAAATGTAGCAATGAATATTCTATTTCAATTACCACCAATTGTTGACAACATTTACTCACACAGTACAGACCCATTGTGTTTGCAAATGTTAGTACTTCACAGAAATGCAGCAAACAATCCTGACAACACATAGAGTGTTTTTGGAATAAGACGACAATTGGACTACTGTGCTGGAATGGTGAAATTCACTATACACTCACAGGAAGATCCACAAGAATTTCTAATGTACTTACTACAAGTACTGGAAAACAAAAACATACCTATAAATGAAATCTTTCAGATTTCATACATGTGGAAACATACATGCACTCTCTGCAACAATGTGACACAAGAAGAAATCCCCAATGAACGCTTCATATATATATCAATACCAAATTGTGAATCAATTCCATTTCAGCAACTTGTACAAAATGCAAACCATGGTAGATTATGCTCTACCTGCAATTCAGATAATCGCTCCACGTTAGTAATACAAACACATAGTAAATACGTAATACTAATGCTTCTACGTTACAATGCAGATGGTACTTAAACCAACTGCAAGCTGACTGGATTCACACATGGTCAAATATCACTTGGTAAGAAAACCTTCACACCAATAGGTATAATCTACCACGCAGGAGCCACAACCAATTCAGGGCACTACACTGCATATATAAAAAAGAAATGTGGATGGTTTGAATGTAATCATAGTACCATTACTCTAAAGCAGAGATTACCAGCAAATCTTACAAACGCTTATTTGATGTTCTTAAAACCAAAATTTGATAAATAAACTGTATTTAAACCTTTAAGTAAATTTGTGTTACAAAAATATAAACTGTTAGAATACTCCAAAAACTATCTAACTGCTCAAAGATTCTACAACAACTAATCAGATAAATGAATATCACTAAATTAGACCAAAAAATACACAGTTAGAATACGCCAATTGGTATTTAACTGTCCCAAAATTATAAATTTGTGTTAAAATAATATAAACTGTTAGAATACTCCAAAAGCTATCTAACAGCTCAAAGATTCTACAACAACTAATCAGATAAATGAATACCACTAAATTAGGCCAAAAAATACACAGTTAGAATACGCCAATTGGTATCTAACTGTCCCAAAATTTAACAATATCCAAATAGATAAATCAAAACCACTAAAATATATTAAAAAAATAGACAGTTAGAATACGCCAATTGGTATCTAACTGCTCCAAAATTTTATAATATCAAAACAAATTTAGAATCTGTTACTGCTCCAAAATAAATACAACAAAGCAAAGTAAAAAGCATTAGCCAGAAACAACAAGTGAACACTGAAAACAAACAAACAAACAAATAAACTGTAGCATAACAGAAAAAGGTTTTTTTTTTTAATCCAACATGGATTTTTTTTTCTCCCACAGACCCAATGATTTTAGCAACAAATACAGAAACTGAGCAAATTGCACAGTACTCTGATTTGTACTCTACTAAATATGAGGGTCGAAAAAAAATAAAAGTATATTGCTTATACAATGTAATAAGTCATTACAAAATACTAATACTAACATGCTATTTTCTTTTATCACAGAAATGAAGAAGAAAAACATGGACTCCCATTACTAGACCAAACAATAAGTATACAATAATAAGGACAACCATAGCAGCATATCACATCCATAGTATCTAATACCTTTGTTCCTTATACATTTGTTTTTCACCCAAAGTTATAAGCAAATATGAATGTGATATGCTGCGGTGGTTGTTGCCAAGGCATACAATCTTGGGTGCATGGCCAAATGGCCATGCACCCAAGACTCTATGCCCTGGCAACAACCACTGCAGCATATCACATCAATAGAGTCAAACATTTCAACTATGATCTATGGGAAACTTTTAATGTCCGCGAACAATGTGAGTGTTCTTAGAACACTTTGAACTTGCCAGCGAACAATACGGACACCGTTTTCAGGACACCCCCTACGAACATTTCAGAACAACGCGATAGTTCTTAGAACACTTTCAACTTAACAACGAACGATACGGACAGCGTCCTAAGGACACCCCCTACGAACATTCCAGGACACCGGGAGTGTTCTTAGAAGCGTCTTCAGAACACCACCATCTTGTTTATTTGCGAACATTTCAGGACACTGCGAGTGTTCTTAGGACACATTCAACTTGACAAAGAACAATACGGACAGCGTCCTCAGGACACCCCCTACGAACACTCCCCGGACACCGGGAGTATTCTTAGAAGCGTCTTCAGAACACCACCATCTTGTTTATTTGCGAACATTTCAGGACACCGCGAGTGTTCTTAGGACACATTCAACTTGACAAAGAACAATACGGACAGCGTCCTCAGGACACCCCCTACGAACACTCCCCGGACACCGCGAGTGTTCTTAGAAGCGTCTTCAGAACACCCCCCTTTTGTTTATTTGCGAACATTTCAGGACACCGCGAGTGTTCTTAGGACACATTCAACTTGACAGAGAACAATACAGACAGCGTCCTCAGGACACCCCCTACGAACACTCCCCGGACACCGCAAGTGTTCTTAGAAGCCTCTTCAGAACACCACCATCTTGTTTATTTGCGAACATTTCAGTACACCGCGAGTGTTCTTAGGACACATTCAACTTGACAGAGAACAATACGGACAGTGTCCTCAGGACACCCCCTAAGAACACTCCCCGGACACCGCAAGTGTTCTTAGAAGCGTCTTCAGAACACCCCCATTTTGTTTATTTGCGAACATTTCAGGACACCGCGAGTGTTCTTAGGACACATTCAACTTGACAGAGAACAATACGGACAGCGTCCTCAGGACACCCCCTACGAACACTCCCCGGACACCGCAAGTGTTCTTAGAAGCGTCTTCAGAACACCCCCATTTTGTTTATTTGCGAACATTTCAGGACACCGCGAGTGTTCTTAGAACACATTCAACTTGACAGAGAACAATACGGACAGCGTCCTCAGAACACCCCCTAAAAACATTTCAGGACACCGGGAGTGTTCTCAAAAACGTCTTCAGAACACCCCCATTTTGTTTATTTGCAAACATTTCAGGACACCGCGCGTGTTCTTAGAACACATTCAACTTCACAGAGAACAATACGGACAGCGTCCTCAGGACACCACCTACGAACACTCCCCGGACACCACGAGTGTTCTTAGAACAGTTTTACTTTGCTTGCGAACAAAACGGACACAAATTGACTCCTTAGAACACCCCCAGTCAGTTTATTTAGAACATTTCAGAACACCCGTGATGGCCGCAAACAAATCGAACACAAAAAGAACGTCTAACACATAAAAACACAACTTTCATCCTATTTCATACACTCCCACCCTCCCCAAACACTCCTACACACCAACACACTCTACAAAATACACATTTTGAACAAAGTTCCACCGCGCTGTCCGGGGACGTCCGCGAATCCAAGATGGCGGGCGCTACCGAAAAATCTGACGCACTTCACGCTCCACGCCGTCCAATCAGCGAACACTTTGTATGTCCGTGAACATCACGCAAGACGATTGGCCAATCAGGACACTTTCCGCGGAGCAAACAGGGAAGTGTATCCGCAAACCGAACACAGATATCCGCTGCTCCTGGTCCAAATTTGGTGGAAATCCGTCCAGCGGTTTGGGCTGTAGGCACGAGCAAAATTTTTTTCCATTCACTCTATGGAGAGTGAGTATAATGTATGCAAATATGAGCATATAGAGGGAAGGTAGAGTAATAAAAATAAAACTATGAGAAAGTGCTGATAACCATAATGATTATCTTCATGCACAGAAAGGATTGCTCTCTTTCAAGCCTGTATCTTCCGCTATTTATATGTTTCATATGATGTGACTGGACCCTAAGTCTACAAATATAGTACCTTTTCAATTTTTACTTCCTGACTGTTACTGAAGAAAACTATGTGGCTTCGATATGTCAGTAAAGGATAAAAAGGGAGAGCCAGCCATGTGATGTCATCAGTGATGTGATCAATGATATTTGTGATGTCATCTTTGATGTCCTGGGTGTTAGTGTTAGCAGAGCACGGTGGCGCGAGTAATGGTTGCTTATGTTACCATAACTGGTGAATTTCAGGAGGTTTTTGGTTTTACTTTGAGCCATAACGTCCCTTTTTTCACTGAATTTTATAGGTTTTTAGTAGCGCAACTTAACCATAACATCCCTTTAACAAAGTTTTTTCACTGAATTTCATAGGTTTTTAGTAGCACAACTTAACCATAATATCCCTGACTTCATATACATGTAACATAGAACATGCTAACCCCCTCGTAGTGATTTTCATGTCCGCGGACTACCGCCATGTCCGCGGACACATCGAAAATCTGAGCGTGGTGAATGTAAATTTAAATAGTATGCCCCATTTCCCCTTTGAAGTTGGCTCTGAAAAGAGCCGTGTTTTTTTTTTTTTTACAGATGCTTGACAGACACCAGTTATTTTGTATTTTTTTTCTTGTTTTTTTTTCTTACTTTACTCCTAAAATCTTCACATAACCTTCTCCAAAGCAACCCTTACATTCCAAAATAGAAAGGCATTTCCCGTAAAAGATAAAGAAATGCCATCTTCTTTATAATTAACAGCATTACTGGCATCAATATTCTCATTGTTACAGAAGAAAATACCAGCTCTGAGCATGAAGGCACACATGCCTCGGTTGATGACATACCTAGCAATATTTTGCTGAGGACAAAAAACTGAACTATTGTCCCATATTGCCCTAGGTAGTAATCCAGAAAAAAATACTTTTGCATTTGGAAGGATCTTCATTACTGCTTGAACCAAGCGTTCCAAATCAGCCAACAAAGTAGGGGCACTGACGTTGCCCAAATGGAAAGCACCATAGTGCAAAATTACCACATGCGGACTGTTAATCGTGGCCATATCCTCCCAAACTTGTACAATTCCCTGTACATTGCAATCAGGCACACTGCTCCACACCACCTCCACTCCTTTCACATCAAAGTTCTTTGCAACATGCCTGCATTCAGCGTACTGCTGTAAACCATGCACAAACATATCTCCGAGCACCAACATCCTGACTTTCTCCACTTCTGCCATCTTCACCACACACAGTCTCTTTCAACACAAATCCACAACCTCGACATCTGATTGGCTGATCCGTACAGTCTTCTTTCCATGTTGGATTTCTTGGAAAAACCTGGATGTAGCACGCCCTGTCCACGAACAGCCGCGGTGTCCGTGAACGGTGTCCACTTTACTCTCTGTGCCATTCCCTCATTGCATACAGCTAAGCAATCACACAATACGAATAACGTCCTCAGAACAACCCCATTTTGTGATTTTTCGAACATTTCAGGACAATTATTATTTCATTATTCAACATATTAACATTACACATATTATACTTTCATCTTGTACTCTGCACACAATGCTATGTTTCTCCATTAGTAGCTCAGTATACTAGATAGAATCCCATAATACAATGCTATTTATATCAATGCATCGTTCAAAGCACTAATAACGGTATGATATTTATTGCAATATCCTTGATACTTTTTTCGAAACATTATAATAAAAATCCCTAGTACACAAATTCCATGAAAAGTACATACACACGTGATGTCATCAGTGATTTCATCAATGACATTTGTGATGTCATCTTTGATGTCCTGGGTGTTAGTCTTAGCAGTGCACGGTGGTGGCACCAGTTATTTTTCAAAGCTTACCATAACTTGCGATTTTCAGGGGTCTTTCGGCTGTACTTAGAACCATAACGTCCTTTAAACAAACTTTTTTTAATATCACGCAAACAATATACAAACATGGCGTACATAAACCAACTTCTACAGATGGCTTTACACAGAATGTTGCAAAGTAAGACTTTATGCTCGTTCACATTGAAGGTCAGCTGCTTCCATTTTTTTCTCGGGCCCCGGAGAGGCTCACGAAGCGGACTATAAGGTTGTATTGTGTTTTGACCTTGACAGACAGAGATTGTGATGAAAGACTTCTCTTGAAGGAGTGTTGCTAAAACGTAAGAGAAGATAAAGATGAAATTTCTGAAACGAAACCACTTTTATATATTATTTCACTACGCGAAAGATCGTTGGCACACGCAGAGTCGTATTTTGGGACTGCACCACTCGTAGACAATGGAAATTGCAATTGTACTGTAAGTAACCCTTTAGATTACTTTATACCAAATATAATTACAATAGCGTAGCATTATAGACCGCTCAAGTTGAACTTGTTCGTTGAAAGTGGCATAATGTTTTCTACCGCGCATTATCACCGCCGAATTGATCCCCTGTCGTTTATAGGGCTCTGAAAAAGGTAGACGACACAGGGTGTGTTAATAGAAATAATGTAACCGGTCTATAGGCGGTCAAGCGCTCTACTCGCTGTGCCACTTCACTGTAGCCTGTCAAGTGGCACAGCGAGTACAGCGCTCGCTTTGACATCCGTGCACAGCTTGCTAACGTAAGTTTGAATCCCGGCAAGGCCAAACTCAGCCTTTCATCCTTCCGTGGTCGATAAATGAGCACCACACACCGTGGTTAATAATAAGCACCGCTTAGATACCTCACGGTTCTTAGCGCTATATGAATGGGAAAATATTATTATTTTATTATTAACATACTCTGTTGCACTATCTTCGATAGCAAATAGATTTTAGATCGGCTGGTGAGACTAATTTATGTTTTTTAAAACAGGTATGTGGCTCCATTTTGCCTATGTCACGATTTACAGACTCCAGCGGATGGGGTCTTCAACTGCCAGGTGCAGGTCCAAATATGCAACTTCATGACTCTCACCATTTTATGGGACAATCGCCAAGGACCAATATGCCCTTACGCAGTACTAGCGGCTACAAACAACATACCAACCAATAGGGTGGTCTAATGGCTCGTTTTTGGAGCAACCTTCCGATTATCAGAGCGACCATTTACTGCTTTTATCATAAACCAACAGCCTATCTACCGCAAAGGAACAACGCGTGGCTCCAAATAAACTTTTGCTGATCGACAACAGAGACAATAGCAAATCGCTGAATATTCACTAAACATTTCATGTGAAATAAATGTACTTTACCAAATGTACAATCCTGCTGTTTACTTTTAAACCACAGTTTCATATTCCGAATTGTGGCGCACTGAGTTGTAAGCTGATCTAACACTCTCTGTACCGCAAAGGAACATCGCGTGTCTCAACATGAACTTTTGCGGATCGACAACAAAGACAAATGCAAATTGCTGAATATTCTCTAAACATTTGATGTCAAATAAATGTACTTTACAACATTTACAATCTTGCTCTTTGCTTTTAAGTCACAGTTTCATATTCCGAATTGTGGCGCGCTGTGTTGTGACATAATGTGTGTTGTCTTCCGGGTTCTGTGTAAAGTTGCGTAGTACTGGAGACGACTGGGCGCGTTTCATTACGCACCCTGTAACGTCACGGAGAGAGGCGGGGAATATGAATGCTTTGATAATATCAGGCTTAGGGGCGGGAGATATGATTTAGTGTCGCAAAAGCAAGTCAGCCAGGTCAATAGCGCCAGTCATAGGATTATCACATAATGTCGGCGCACACCAGCCGGATTTATCGTTTCTTTAGTGGACAAAAAGTCAATTGATGCCCCTAGGAAATTGTACTATTAGCGAACAAAAGGAGTGCTCTTAAAACACTTTCACCCTGACAACGAACAATACAAACAACGTTCTCAGAACACCCCCATTTTGTGTAATTGCAACCATTTCGGGACACTGCGAGTGTTCTTAGAACACATTCAACTAGACAGATTACAATACGGACAGCGTCCTGAGAACACCCCCAGTTTGTGTATTTACGAACAATTAAGTACACCGCAAGTGTTCATAGCTCATTTTTACCTTCCTTGCAAACAAAAATGACACATACTCCGTCCTCTAAACACCCCACCATTTAGTTTATTTACAAAATGTCAGAACAGCCTTGTTCTCCGCGGACAAATCGAACGCAACAAAAACGTCCAGCACATAAAAAAACAAAACATTGAACCTATCTCGTACTCCCCCACCCTCCCCAAACACTCTTACACACCAACACACGGCACTAAATACAATTTTTTATCCATGTTTCACTGCGCTGTACGCGGTCAACTGCGAATACAAGATGGCGGGCGCCACAGAAAATCTGACGCGCTCCACGCCCCTCGCCGTCTAATCAGCGAACACGTTGCATGTCCGCGGACATGACGCAAGGCCATGGGCCAATCGGGGTGCTGTCCGCGGAGCGAACAGGGAAGTCCGTCCGCGAAGCGAACGCAGATATCACTAATTTTTTTGCCTTACATTTTGGTCATTTTTAAAAAAACTACTGGACAGATTTACACCAAATTTACAAAAGCACGCTTTTGGGACCAGGCCGCCGCTCCTGCCGCAAATTTGGTGTAAATCCGTCCAGCGGTTCGGGCTGTAGCCGAAAAAAAAAAGTTTTGGGACCCCCCCCTATAACTTTTCCCCCCCTGGACGAATCCTCACCAAACTTTGCAATAAGATTCAGAGTGACCGAACTACTTTTTTTGTAAAGTTTGGTGAGGATCCGTCCAGGGAGAGCGACGTTATAAGCCGCCCAAAAAGTGCTCTTCCTATGGAAACAGCAACTTAACCATAACTACATGGCCACTATCGTGGCCATGTAATATATATATATATATATATATATATGTGTGTGTATATAATAGGGCAGCGGTCACCACCCTATAGTTAAGGTGAATTGGTCTCCCATAGGAACCCCTTAAAAATTCAACAATTAAAGGGGTAGTTCGCTCAGAAATGTTGTTTTCCCAATCGAGTGGGCATGTATTTTTGAACATACATCGATCCATCTTAAAAAAAAAAAAATCCATTGCATCTTATCTTAGTTTTCCTCACTTTTAAATGCCTGCCTGGTCTGTGCCATCTTGAGGAAATCTTATCCGTTGATCCATTGCCCTAAATTAAAGTGCCCTTGCAGCACTTAATTGTATCACACGCTCCTCAAGCTGACATCACTTATCATAAATATATGCTCCACCTATTTTAATGAAGTTGGTGGGCAGCCTGCCCTGGTGCTCCTTGTTACGGCAATGACGAAAGGACAGATTGGTGTCTGCCGATCGTCCCAGACTATGGTTATTACTGAGATGCATTGTTCACTAGTATTATCCAATTTCTTTTGAAGAAGCCGTCTACAGGAAGCATCACCCCATGACAAGCACACATTGGTACTATGTAACTGTAAAATAGAGAATAGAAAACATATTTAAGAACAAACTATTTAATATAATGTACACACTTAATAGATATATTCACTATAATCCCAAGTTATAATTAACATGTACGATGTTGATTCTTTGTAAACATTCATCCTTTACATCGTTAATCATATAGCATACAGCACACTTTCCATCCTCACTTGTATAAATATAAATTACAACTTTGCTTACATTGTGCATTGAGTCTCCATTCTCTTTCTCACAGGAGACCAACTGCTTCAAAAGACAGATTTCGGTAATTGAAATCTACCTTTGCCGTGTCTGCTTTCAATATGGGGAATCTTATCAATTCTTTGTGAATATTTGCAACATTGGGTCCTTCAAGTTGTTAGTGTGGTGGATTGAAGGCCAAATAATAATGGGACCCATTATCCGGTGTTCACAGCGAGTTTAGTTTCTGAGGATGCACATCCAAGTGCAGTGAAACATGAAGAATTATTTAAAGTATTCTGCATAGAACAATATTTACTCCTATTCCAACAGCATCAATGCGGTTGGTGACACATTTATGGATTCTTTCACAGATGCGCCTAATGTGCAGGTGTAGAAAGGCTCCGCAATAGGTCAATGGTCGAATTGTTTTATACAAATAATACTGTGGGGCATTTTTCTGTGTTTAATTGTGGAAACTTGTATGGCAAAAAATGGAATTTCCTTTACTATAATTAACGCATGTCTATTGTGTATTCAGTTTTGAAAGGTTTATCTTTCTCAACAGTATTTGCGACACAATCTATTTCTGCGCTCATGTTCACGGCCTAGGACTGGGGTGCTGTCTGCCACACCACGTTTAAGCTGCGTGCTACAATATGGATGCGAATATATAAGATGGCTGCTATTGCTTGCATGCATGCTACACCTACAAAATGCACAATAATGTAATTGTGTTAATGCTGATAAGAGCACCCCCTGCCCCCTGGTCTCTCACACTACTAATAATGGCCTCTGCCTTATTCTAAAGAACTCAGGGGTGTGGGAAAAATATGTCCCCTTCCCAGCATTATGCAGTTGTAGTCCTACTATTTATTTAGTTAGTGGGCAGTTGTAAGACACTTATACAACTTGATTAGTAATTAGAGGAGCTACAAGTCGAGAAGGCAAGGGTGCAAGTGGACAATCAGGACAATGCAGGAAAATGACAATAGATAAAAAAGACATCGGTCCTGCAAGTCCTTGTGACATTCGGAACGTGCAAGTGCTGAGAGGGAGGGAAAAGAAAAGGGGGGTGGGAATTGCTAGGGAACTCCCAGGGGGAAGTGCATGGAGCCTGTTTAGGAGACAACAGGTAAGTGCCAAGGCTGTGACAGCCCAGGGAGGGGATGTCAGCAGCCAAAGCAGTAAGTGCAAACCAGACCTGATACAGCTACACATGCAGGAGAGGGCCCAGAGGCAAGTGCAAGGGTGTTGGATGCTGGAGGTGATTGGGCAGAAGCCCGTGACCTGGTAGGACTCCTAAGGTACCTGGCTGCCAATCTCAGCGATTGAGTAGAGTTAGAACGTAAGGTAGAGAGGGAAGGAAGAGGATAAGAGGAGAGTCTTGAGAAGCTTGCAGACCTTTTGGAGATCCAGATGAAGAGGGTGAGGGAGGCTGTTTCAAAGGATGGAGACAGCTGAGGAACGAAATCTGACAACAGCTCTCTGCTTGGAGAAGCGTTTGACCAGCAGAGTTGGAGCAGACGATCAAAGGGTTCTAGAAGGAGAGTATTTAGTAAGAGCATGTTGATCCTTGCAGCAACCATAAGCCAGTGGAGAGACTTCAGGGCTGCAGAGATACGGTCCCTGTACTTAAAGGCTAAGGATAAATCACACAGCCCTATTCTGGATTAGTTGGAGGGGGGAAAGAGTAGAGGTTGGCAGATTGAGAAAGAGGCTATTGCAGTAGGCCAGCCTTGAGAGGACCATAGCTCTAGAGACATTGAGCTTCTGTGGGAAGGTGAGGAAAGGGAGAATCCCTCTAAGGAGGTGAAGGTGAAAGTGGGCTTTCTTGGCAAGTTCCAAGATATGAGGCGTGAATGAAAGAGAAGAATTGAACAATACCCCAAGATATCTGGCTTCTGAGGAAGGAGAAGGAGAATAACCCATTGAGAGTGACCTGAGCGCAGGGGGGATTCAGGGGACCAGCGTCCCAATCGGAATGATCTCATTCTTGTTAGCATTGATACAGAGATCATTAGAGGTGCACCATTACTGGATCTTGTTGTATACGGACGTTCAAGTGCAATTAGGAGTAGTGCAGGAGGATGGAGATCGAAGGAGGAGAAGAGTAGGGGACCAGTGCTGGAGGAGGGCCCATGAGAGAGGGGCTAATGGGAGCCAAGGTGGAATACCTCATTCTAAGTGGAAGTACAGGAGACTCACAAGGGTGGTATGTGGAGCCAGCAAGCAAGGGCCCGCAGGGCAGTGCAGTGAGGGTTAGGGGGTGCTTGAATTGACTGGGCAGAAGGGACTGTGATCATGTAACATTCCCTAGGGTGAGGCCATTGGTCACATCAGCAGTGTGGCAATTAGCAGGGAAGTGAAAGAGAGAGAGCAGTGGTGAAGAGCAGATTTATGACCAGTGTACGGAATTTCCTGATGCCCTGCACAAGTCTGAGGGTGGCTGGGTGGCAGGGAGGCTATTCCAAAGGGAGGCACCAACCGAGGAGAGAGACCTGCACCACACTCTGTGCAACTTTGCACAATTCAAAGAAATTACAAACACTGTGTGAACGGTTAAAACAGGCTTTATGTACAATAAAAAAGAGAAACACACATCATTTGAATCTTGAAGTCAACCGTTCAACAAGTTCAAGTTTGGGAGGGCAACCCTCTTTGGCAAAATCCTTTGGCATAGCCAGGGCTCTGGGAACAGAATCAGGAGCTTTTCCATGTGTTTGAATGGTCAGCACATTCAATGTCAGATCTTTTATACTTGTGAAATACATCGGCTGGAAGATTGGCTTTGCCACCCACTGTTTGCTTCTTTTGTAAACTCCTTGTTGTAACAGAGATTACCAAATGTCTGCCAGTTTTTTATTGTTCCCTGCTGACGTTATCGTTATGTGCAAGTACAGCCAGTCTTGTTCTGGTATCCATACCGTCTATTGAAAAATGCGAACTTATAGACCTGTACTTTAGGTACATATTATGGAACACCTCCAAACTTAAAATATTTTCTGTGGCCTTTTTTCCACCTTCTGTAACTTTTTTAGAAATTGATTTTGAAACGTGCCATAGATCATACTGATGCTGTATGTGGGGGAACTGCTCCTGCATGATCTTGGCCATTGCCACATGCCTGCCAGTGTCTCTCAGTCCTCTTTGAATTCTTCTGGACTGCAGAGGTTCCATGGATTCAATGAACACACATTTTTCCATTGCAACCAAAGATGTACATTCAGGCCCTAGCACAACGCCTGAACTCACTATTTATTTGGTTTCCATGTCTTGGAAGTAGTAAGTGCAGTATTTAGCAGAAAAAACAGTACCGTCACACTGTCCATCACCTGCAAAATGGAGCCTTTTCCATATAAAGCATTGTCCAAAGATATTTCTTCCTGTGTCCATGCCTGGCAAATCGACAGGTAAAATAATTTTTTCTGATAGCTGTAGTAATCTTTTTTAAAGGAATTCAAGTCCCACAAATGTGCAGAAACTTGGCTAAACAAAGAACATTTCCAGCAGGCACTTTTCCAAGTATAGGTTCCCCACACCATGCAAATGTGTTATGGTTGTGTACACAGCTACCCCTGATCTTTAGGTGTATGCCTTTAACTACACGAGTAAAGTTCACCAATGGCTCCCCACAAACCCAGCTATGTAATTTTTGATCACATCTTATCATTTTCATAATCTCAATCAGGCAGCAGTCGAATACAATGTATTTTGGCCCCCGTAACAGCCATTCGTCCTGCAGTACTGTTGTTTGCGATTCCATGGTTGTGGATACGTCCTCAACACTCGAAAGAGTGAAGTCCAGATCAAGAGCACATTCATCAACTGCTTGTGATGTTGCTTGACTTAGTTCAGTTTGTGACATTTCCAGATTTTGCTAATGTATTGGGAACATAATGAACATTTTCTCTTTCTTAGATTGCATTTTTTAGCAGGTCTGGATTGTGTGAGGGCTTCTGAAAGCAATTTGGATAAAGCATCTGTTATTTTTGAATCTTTGTGGAGCATTTTTTTGCTATAGCAATGATCCATGGTTACTTTGCATGGGTCACTGGTGACATTCAATTTAAACTCTGGACACTGACATCTGCATCATGGCTCAGAATTTTGATTGAACCATGGTGAGCTTCAAAAAGTAGCTGCTCCCAATTGACATCGGTTTGGCAAGCCACTTCATTAGTTTGTGTTGTAGTCTGCGTCTTCATGCTCCTCTTCTTCCTAGGTCTCTGATTATTTACCCTTTTTTCTGTATTTTCCATGGAACATTCAATTCTGATGTGCCGACCACAAGACCAAGCTGGAAAACAACATTTTGAAATTGTATCACCCATGCAATTTGATCTTCAACTGCCACATTCATATACATAAATCTACAAATAACCAATTTCACTCTGCTAAACATTTGAAAATGTAAAAATATTACATGAATGATATAAATGATGATAATTTGAAATATCTTATGTATACCTCAGGACGATGGGTATCTTCAATTTCGAACACTACATTAGTACATTCCTTATACATAGCAAATTCAATGAAAATAAATAGATTGTTAAACAATGTAATATTTAAATCATTGATCACACAAATTAAATCTAGAGACAGTTCATCTAATGATTGTCCACCTCACAAAATCACTTAAAAATGTACAAAAAGATATGGTTAATCGGCTGTTTACAATTTTGGCATTATTATGGACATATATTCTAACACTGTGAACTGGATGACCCCAGCCCTTTAAGATGAGGTAGCAATACCTTTGAGATGGATGGGGAGGCAGAAGTTACTCAAACATCAATAATCGAAACAACTGTTTTAATATCAATTATCTAAAACAGGGAGTACAGGGAGTACAACGGACATCAAAGGATGTCTCAAAGGATGTCTCAGCGTACGGTCTCTCAATGCATCTTAATGCATCTAAAAAAAGCATTCTTTTACAGCAAAAAATCGTCATTGATGACGTCAACCTACGTATTTACTAACGTCATCCTACGTGGCAGATTACAAAAACTTACTGAAGAAAGTGATTGGTTCTCAAGGAACATCTAAGCATAAGATGCATACTAGTCTGAGAGAGTGAAGAAAAGTGATAGGTTTCTTAACATCAGGTGGGGCAACTAAGCCCTCCCCTTAAATAGGTCACTATGAACGTCACTAAATGCACAATGTCGGATTGGCTACACAAACTATAGGATCCTTAATCACGCTGCCCCATATCATTGGTTGGCACTCTAACCTCCGTCAGTACTTTTCCACCTACGTTAAGAGCACACAGGTTGGTCTTCCAGGTGCTGGTGAGCTAGTCTTAACCATAGCCTCCCACCAATTGGTATATTCATCTATCATCACCTAAGTAGTCTACTGTCAATTAAGGCTTCAAACTTGTCATTGGGAATGTTCATTTGCTGTGGAGAATTCAGAGGTGTGAAGGCACGCTCTGCCCTCATGCGTAAGTGTGGTCGTCATGTTCGTCCAACTTCATCCTTCCACGTGACTGAAGACCCCAACGTCGAGCTCTAGTGCATTTAAAATACTATTTTCTGATAGACCTCTGACATCTTCCTTGTTTTTGTCCATGTTTTCTGAACAGGAGTTTCGTTCTTTCACATGATTTGTATCCAATGTTTGCTCACCCCAGCCTGATAAGGCCTTGGCTTCTTGAGGCTTGTCCAGACTTGCCTTTCTGAGTTTCACTCCTGTTCATTTGTTCAATTGTTTTTAACTGCAACAGACTGGAAAAGAGGCCTTCCTTTTGTAGTCCAGCTCTGCTATAATACGTAGTGGAAATATCCATTCTTTACTCACTTCAATATATATATACACTGACAAAAACATTGTTCAAGGGACGTTATGGTTAAGTTGCCCTAGTAAAAACCGATGCAATTCAATGGACAAACGTTGTTACAGGGACGTTATGGTTACAGGTAAAACCGAAAACCCCCAGAAATTCAGCAGTTATGGTAAGCTTAGCAACCATAACTCGCACTACCCCTGTGCATTGCAAAGGACAAACACCCATGACATCAAAGATGACATCACAAATGTAGCAATGTGTCCTGACATTTGTACGCCCTGAACAATTAAGATTCTCTTACATTGCTACAGTATTCTCTCCAATTCTTCGTGCAGAGTGGCAAACAAAACAACATAGCCAATTGAAGTTAAAAAAATGCCATTTCCTTGGAACCACTGCAAATATTGCTCGTTAATACTGTCATAGTCGGTGCAGAACATCCCAGCACTGCATGTAAAGTCACACAAGCTTCTGTTTATGAAACACCCCCCTACCTCTGGCTGTGGAAAAACTTACACCGACATGGTCCCAAGCCCCTCTTGGTGGTATGGATGAGAAAATGACCTTGGCAGTGGGAAACATCTGCATCACTGCTGTCATCAATCTCTTGAGGTTACAGAGCAAATTTGAGCATGACATGTACCCCAAATGTAGTCCTCCATAATGCATGACCACAACACCTACAGTACCGACAGTGACGGTATTAACAACACTATACAAAGGAGAACCATGGCACCGAAACCCCACTCATAGACTGTGCCCCAAAGAGCCACCACTCCTTCCAACTGAAAGTTAGTATCAAAACCTCTTTCCACGGTATCCCTGTGCAGATCTTGCACAAAGCTATCACCCACTATCAGCACATGGCGTCTGCCCATCTCTGCCAACCTCACTACATCGAAGTTTGGGTAAATATGTAACCGCCCCTTCCAGTGAACCACACCCTCGACACCTCATTGGATATTCCCCACAGTTCCTTTTGGAAAGGCACCATGCTGAAAAGGGCAGGACGTGACACGTGCGCTTTCCCAGTTACAGCGAGAGCCACGCCCCAGTAAAGCAGACACAATACTTCTTCCCTTTGCACTGGCATTTTTCCAACACTCCCTCATTGGCTGCTGTGAAATTTTCAAACATGCATGTAGCAATCACATACTAAACCTCTGCATTGTATACTATCATTTTTGCACACCACTTCATATTTACCGTTAAACACTCTCAGTGCACGTTCCATTTGCTTTCAAAGCCCCTCCACCAGAAACTTCTGCTAAAGGATGCACTATTTCAGCAACCACAAAGATCCTGAGGCGCACCCAGCACACCTTTGACCATGCACACAACAGTCCAGCCCTTGCCCACACCCAGCACAACACTTTGGATCCATGCATGCTACCATGTGGGCAGCTACCATTATGCACATACATAACATATGTAGTGCCACTTCTACCCAATTCCACCACACCATAAAACACCCAATCACGAAAACAGGTCACAATTAGCACAATCCACAAACATACCACAGCCTCCAACACCCCTACCCACTGCCATTCACAAAATATTGTGTCACTGCCAACCTCACCACAACATTTACACAACATTGGGCCTACTTCAACAAATCTGCACACAGCAGAGTAACCAAGCACATATAAGCTACACTTTACCATACCCTCTTCCATACTCACAGTATAGAAACACTGCACCCTATGGCCACACTGCATAACTTCTCACTGCATTGCACACTATCATTTCTGTACACCACTCCATATTTACTGTTAAACTCTCTCAGTGCATGTTCCGTTTGCTTCTAAAGACCCTCCACCAGAAACTCTGCTAAAGGATGCACTATTTCAGCATCCACAAAGATCCTGAGGCGCACCCAGCACACCTTTGGCCATGCACACAACAGTCCAGCCCTTGCCCACACCCAGCACAACACTATGCATCCATGCATGCGACCATGTGGGCAGCTACCATTATGCACAAATGTAACATACGTAGCAGCACTTCTACTCACCTTCCCACCCCATAAAACACCCAATCACGAAAACAGTTCACACTTAGCACATCCATAAACATACCACAGCCTCCATCACCCCTACCCGCTGCCATTCACAAAGTATTCTGTCACTGCCAACCTCACCATAACATTTTCACAACATTGGGTATACTTCAACAAATGTGCACACAGCAGAGTATCCAAGCACATACAAGCTGCACTTTAAGCATACCCTCTTCCATACTCACAGTATAGAAACACTGCACCATGTGCCCACACTGCACAACTTCTCACTGCACCATCTGCCGTAAAGCAAATACGTTGCACTAATACAAACCTATCAAAACCAGTGGAAAAAGTGTGTTGAAAGGATATTGTGGTTACAAGTAAAATCGAAAAACCTCAGAAATTCGCCAGTTATGGTAAGCTAAGCAACCATAACCCTGGAAGTAGATGTGGGAGGGAGAAGTAGGTCGGGCACCAAGTGGAGATGTAACGATTCCTTATGAAGGGACCTGCTTTTCACAGAGCATTTCTGAGTCGACATAGAAGAATGTTTTGAAGCCAATAATACTGGGGGAATGCGTGTAAATACTGTTTGGGAGGCAGGAAAGGTGACCTGGAGGGGATGCTTTTGGGGGACTGGAGGATAAGATTCACTCCAGAGAAGGGTATGCAGAAGCAGACCTAGAGGCGCTGCAGCAAAAAAGGGCCAAACCTAAGGTGTTGGGGCTAGGGGGCACTCTCTGCAAGCTGAGGTTTCTTTAGCAAAAAGGTTATGAAAAAGGGGGACAAGGCCGACACACTCCTAACCACGAGGCTCAGAGCCCTAAGAGCAGAGAGGTGGGTCATAACTATATGGGATGACGGGGGAGAATCACATCAAAGCCTTGGGAGATAGCTACCTGCTTTGCAAAGTATTCTAAGAATTTCTATGAAAGTGAATGCTGAGGGGGCGCACTCACGCCTGAGGAATATCTAAGAGACATAAATATGCCCAAGTTCACTCAGGCAGATGGAGGAGTCCTTGATGGCCCAATCACTGATGAAGAGTTTTTAGTGGCAGTCCATAGACTCACGAATGGGAAGGCCCCAGGCAAAGACTGGTAGACAATAGGATTTTACAAGCAATTTGCAGGTGCGCTCCTGCCTCTCCGTAATTCACAAGGAAGGTAGGAACCCAGGTTGCTGCCAGTTTTACCGCAGGATATCCCTTCTTAATCTTGATGAGAACAGTTTCACAAAGGCACTGGTCTTATGACCGGAGAGGATGATGCCCCGCCTTATACATCGGGACTATATGGGGCTCATATGGGGACGGCAAGATGCAGACACAATGTGCAAAATGCTGAACCTCATAGAACACATGGAACTGGACGGGGGAGATTATGCTCTCTTCAGACTAGAAGCTGAGAAAGCCTTCAACCGGGTGGAATGGGGGTTCCTGTTCAGAGTGCTGAAGTAAATGGGCTTTGGGGACAGATCAAAAAGGGCCATACAGGCATTATACCTTAACCCCATGGTGCAAGTAGTAGTTAATGTGAAGACATCTCCAGAATTCAGCCTGAGCAGAGGCACAAGGCAGGGCTGCCCCCTGTTCCTGCTATTATTCGCACTAACTATAGAGCCACTTGGCATCAAACTAAGAAGTGACATTGAAGTGAGGGGCATAAGGATAGGAGAGATAGAGTACAAACTTAGGATGTACGTGGACTATATCCTCCTTCAAAGTCAGGATGTTGTTAGCTCGGTTTGAAGAAAACTGCACATTGTAGAGGAGTATAGGCGTGTGGTAGGGTTTAAAGTAAACACTTCAAAGTAAACGCTTTTCCTCTGTTGTTGCAAAGAGTTGCTCCCCATAAATGGCCTTAGGGAACTCAGGATCCCCATAGCAAGGCGCATGATAAAATACCTGGGTGCACAGATCACCAGGAACCTGTCAGACCTTTATGAGGGAAACTTTTCCCTTCTGCTATGCAGAATCTTCACAGGCATGGAGACGTGGTCTTGTCTAACCCTGTCCTGGCTAGGGAAGCTCAATGCAGTAAAGATGACCCTCCATCCAAAAGTTCTTTACCTATATCAGATGTTGCCCATCGTTTTGCTGGAGGAGCACCTTCGTGAGCTCAAAAAGCACTTTGTCTGGGAGGGATGCAAGCAGAGAGTGGCATACAACACGCTGATACAACCTAAAGACAAAGGTGGGGTGGGGCTCCCAGACATGTTCACCTACTACAGAGCTGCACAATTTAGAGCTATTGTACCACACCTGCGCATAGATAAAGACAAGCAATGGGTTGACATCAAGAACCACCTGCTTCAGCCAGTGACAGTAGTAGAATGGATATGGGCACCACTGAAGGCGTTCCCATGCAAGGCATGGCGCCATAAGGCCCTAGGCATGCTCTGGGGTTTGTGGAGGGCAGGAAGGGATATGTCAGGAGTCACAATGTGGCCCTCTCCTCTGAGCCATATATGGATGGCCCTGGTAGGGGACGACATCCACAATCCGTTAATATTCCAGGACCTTGTATGAGCCAGAACTTGAGGGTGGAACAGGGGTCGGACTTGGTAGAGCTTGAAGCCCTTGAGGATAGCCTGCAGATTGGGGCACTGTCCATCTTTAAATATCTGCAGCTGAAAGGATTGCTGATGCCTCCCAAGTGGGAAATGCAGCGTCAAAGAGACCTGACCGCTGCTGAAACAGTGTTTAGCATGGCGCTGTCCATGAGGGGCCTAGTCTCTTGGCTTTACCAGCCACAACTCGTGGTGAATGATGGGGTCATAGAGACCCACAAGAGAAGCTGGGAAAGGGGCATGGGAGTAGTCTTGGACCGGGACCAGTGGAAAATTATGTGCTTAAATCCTCAACACACTTTGATAGCGTGTCAATACACACTTCAAAGCATTTAGCTGCTATTTAGGTGGCAGTTGGACCCCACTCACCTCTCCAAGATGCACCCTCGGGTAAAACCCACGCTGCTGGCATGAATGCAGGCAGAACGCAGGTTACTGACACATGTAGTGGTCCTGCCTGAAGATGTAGCTCTTTTGGAGGGAGGATGTGTGCTGGTTTAAGACAATTGATGGGATTGAACGAAAGCAGTATGTGCTGCTGGCACTCTTTGGTATTGACGTAAGTGAGGATGAGTGGCGGAGGCTGCCCCACGTGGTGCATTTTCTTCTGTTGGTGGCACGTGTATGTGTAGTGATAGGGTAGAAGCAATCCAAGCTGTCGACAGAGCAACAGTGGGTCAGGAAGGCCAGGGACATTTACCACATGTAGGACCTGACTGGGGCCCTGCATGACCGTAAACTGTCTGGAGAAATTGAGTGGTTCACCTTCCAGACCAAATATAGCACCAGAACAGATGCAATGTTATAGGAGCCAACGTGGGGTGAGAAATGTTGGGCTAAGGTGCCTAGTCCAAAGGTAATGTGGCTAGGAAGCCCCCTCGCAGATTCCTTGTTTTTATTTTGCAGCAGGACCTGCCTATAGGTAGTGATGGGTACGGGTATCGCAGGAACACTGGTTCATCAAGAGACAGAGGAAACTCAGCAGTTACCCAAAGAGGGATGGAAGGAGGGAGGGACATGAGTGTGGGAGGAGTGGGTTGAATGGTTAAGAACCATTTAAGTTTTTAACTATGTGAAACATACACAGAGTGTGGAGTGAGGAATTTCTCGTGCCACTGCGTGAACCTAGCATGAATTGAACAAAAAGATACACAACGTTTCTCGTGCCACTGCGCAAACCTAGAACGGTTTGAAAAAAAAGTGCAAAGATTCTGATGCCGCAACACAAAACTAGTACGGATTGTAAAATAAGCATGCGCATAGTTTTTCATGTCACCGCGCAAAACTAGCACGGATTGGGGAAAACCACCCAATGTTTTCTCATGCTGCTGCATCGAAACTACCACAATCAAAAAGAACAGCACAGAGTTTCCCGTGTTACTGAGTGAATCTAGTACTGAACGCAAAAAGACCCACACAAAGTTTCTCGTTTTACGAACCTAGCACCGATTGAATAAAGACCTGCACAAACCACAAAGCTTCTCGTGTTGCTGTGCGAACCTATCACAAATCGAAAACACATGGCACTGAATGCAACTATCACTGTTCAGAAAGAAAGACACAGGCACATTTTTCTCATGCTCCTTGAACCACATCCTAATTTTCCTCTGCATTAAGGAGGAGCCCAAGATGCTCTGCCATGTGTTATATGGATGAACTGTCTACCGGCAGAAATTGCATATCACACCAGCAGTCACCTCAACTTTTTCTGTTGGTTCATGTTTTTCTTGTTGGTAGCAAAATCTCAATATAACTCGCCTATCAATTATGTAGACACTAACATTGTAGTGTCCAATCCAAAGCATATTTCGATAATACAGTAGTCGGCACTAGATCCTGGCCATGCCTCTGAGCAGTGATGAGCTGATTTGTCATCCAACACTTCCTTGCTTTCACTGGTGACTGCCTCTGCTTTCTGGAGGGTGCAGCTGTCAGGGGTTGGCTGGCATAATTTGCTATGTCTGCCAGTAGACAGTTCATTCAGATAGCACATGACAGAGCATCTTGGGCACCTCCTCGATGCAGTGGAAAATCAGGCTGTCGTTCTTGAAGCATGCATCTCTTTCTAGATGCAGCTAGCACAGTGCCCTGCTGTCGCGTTGTCAGATGGCAATCCAGCTCATCACTGGTCAGAGGCATGGCCATGATTGTTCAACGAGTTCAACAAGTGGGGCCTGAAGCCAATGTAGTTGTATACATCTCAAGGAAAACCTGCCTACAGATAGAAGGGGGTTTGTCCCACCCCCTACCGGGGATTGTTTTACGAAAAATTATGCATATTACCTGCACATTTTAGCTAAGATAATGAGTTTTATAGATCAGTTAGGAGATAACAAATAGTAAGCTGCCCCAATCATATTTCCATAACGCATACAAATCATGGTTTGAACATGATTAGATAAACATAGGTTGTAAGTAGAACATTTCTGTAAATCATCAAACAGTGGTTCTGTTTTTCCTGGGTAAATCACATTTTGACATGAACAGCATTTACATTGAATATAAAAACTCACAGAAATATCTACTGCTTATTACTGTATTATGGAAATATGCTTCAGATTGGACACTACAATGTTAGTGTCTACATAATTGATAGGCGAGTTATATTAAGTTTTTGCTACAACAAGAAAAACATGGATGGCATGTGCATTCAGGCACAGGTATACATTACAGACAGTTCGGAATTATAGATGTGTTAGGATAATGCCTTGTGTGAAAGTTGCAAACGTTTATTAGAAAATTGACATCTAATTTTAACAAAATATGTTATTGTTTTAAATAAAGTCACAAACCTCTGGTCTATTCTACATTTTCCACCTGAATAGTTTTCTGTCCAAATGTTCACTTTGCTTTCACCATGTTCATTTCTTTGCCCTTCTATGACATTACCCAAACCTATAATAACAATTCCTGTAATTTGTCCACTACCTCCAACTCTATGATAGCATTATGTGTGTACTGAGGCTGATTGGTGAGCTGCACATTATAAGTAATAAATATATAAATTAAAATAAATAAATGTACAATTTTCTGTACAAATACTCTATTGACCCTTCACTACATCAGCCAAGTCTCTGAATACATTCTCTTTCCTTCCTATACTACTTCCTCCAAACCCATTTTCACGTTCTCGTTCCTTCCTACACTTGATAATTATAACTAATTATAATCAATTTTTATAAGACACTTAATACCGCGGACCAGTGTTTAAGCGGAAGCTGGGATTCAAACCTGTGTTGCTATGCATTGTCTTGCTTTGAAGACAAACATGTGGCCTCTGAGCTTTCCTCCCACACACTACATCCTCCAACCTGTTAAGGATTTCAATCAGGCAATACAACCGGGTCTCGCCTAGCATTTAAAGCACAGATGAAATACTTATTTATTATGTCTATAGGTTCAATATTCTGAGTGATATACCACTCATAACACAACCGTCTCAAAATACCCCCCCCCAGGTCACAGTGGACCGGTAATCAGGCTGGTTGGTAAAGGTAAATATTTATTTATGCATTTAAAATTCAAATCACCACAAATGTTTAAATATATATATATATATATATATATATATATATATATGTATATATATATATATATATATATATATATATATATATATATATATATATATATATATATATATATATATATATATTACATGGCCACGGTAGTGGCCATGTAGTTATGGTTAAGTTGGTGTTTCCATAGGAAGAGAACTTTTTGGGCAGCTTATAACTTCGCTCTCCCTGGACGGATCCTCACCAAACTTTGCAAAAAAAGTATTTGGGTCACTCTGAATTCTTTTTGCAAAGTTTGGTGAGGATTTGTCCAGGGGGGGCAAACTTATAGGGGGGGTCCCAAAACTTTTTTTTCCCCATAGACTGAATGGGAAAAGAATTTTGCTTGCGTCTACAGTCCAAACCGCTGGACGGATTTTCACCAAATTTGGACCAGTGACAGCGGCTTGGTCCCGAAAGCGTGCTTTTGCAAATTTGGTGAAAATCCGTCCAGTAGTTTTTTTAAAAATGACCAAAAGGTAGGTAAAAAAAAAATTAGTCATATCTGTGTTCGGTCCACGGACACACTTCCCTGTTCGCTCCGCGGATAGTGTCCTGATTGGCAATCAGCTTGCGTGATGTTCGCAGACATTCAACTTGTTCACTGATTGGGCGGACAGCGCGGTGAAACTTTGTTCAAAATTTGTATTTAGTAGAGTGTGTTGGTGTGCAGGAGTGTTTGGGGAGGGTGGGAGTGTATGAGATAGGATGAACGTTGTGTTTTTTATGTGTTAGACATTCTTTTTGTGTTCGATTTGTCTGCGGACATCACGGGTGTTCTGAAATGTTCTAAATAAACTGAATGGGGGGTGTTCTGAGGACTCAATATGTGTCCTTTTTGTTCGCAAGCAAACTGAAACTGTTCTAAGAACACTCGCAGTATCCTGAAATGTTCACAAATAAACAAAATGGGGGTGTCCTGAGGACGCTGTCCGTATTGTTCGTTGTCAAGTTGAATATGTTCTAAGAACACTCGCGGTGTCCTGAATTGTTCGCAAATACACAAAATGGGGGTGTTCTGAAGACATTGTCGAACACTCGCTGTGTCCTGAAATGTTAGCAAATATGAATGGGGGTTGTGGCTGACAAGTTGAATGTGTTCTAAGAACACTCGCGGTGTCCTGAAATGTTCACAAATAAACAAGATGGTGGTGTTCTGAAGACGGTTCTAAGAACACTTGCGGTGTCCGGGGAATGTTCGTAGGGGGTGTCCTGAAGATGCTGTCTGTATTGTTCTCTGTCAAGTTGAATGTGTTCTAAGAACACTCGCGGTGTCCTGAAATGTTCGCAAATAAACAAAATGTGGGTGTTCTGAAGACGTTTCTAAGAACACTCCCGGTGTCTTGGAATGTTCGTAGGGGGTGTCCTGAAGGCGTAGTTTGTATTGTTCGCTGGCAAGTTGAATGTGTTCTAAGAACACTCGCAGTGTCCTGAAATGTTCGCAAATAAACAAAATGGGGTTGTCCTGAGGACGCTGTCCGTATTGTTCTCTGTCAAGTTGAATGTGTTCTTAGAACACTCATGGTGTCCTGAAATGTTCGCAAATAAACGAAATGGGGGTGTTCTGAGGACACTGTCCGTATTGTTCGCTGTCAAGTTGAATGTGTTCTAAGAACACTTGCGGTGTCCTGAAATGTTCGCAAATAAACAAGATGGTGGTGTTCTGAAGACGCTTCTAAGAACACTCGCGGTGTCTGGGGAATGTTGGTAGGGGGTGTCCTGAGGACGCTCTCCGTATTGTTCTCTGTCAAGTTGAATGTGTTCTAAGAACACTCGCGGTGTCCTGAAATTTTCGCAAATAAACAAACTGGGGGTGTTCTGAAGACGTTTCTAAGAACACTCCCGGTGTCCAGGAATGTTCGTAGGGGGTGTCCTGAAGGCGTAGTCCGTATTGTTCGTTGGCAAGTTGAATGTGTTCTAAGAACACTCGCAGTGTCCTGAAATGTTCGCAAATAAACAAAATGGGGGTGTCCTAAGGACACTGTCCGTATTGTTCTATGTCAAGTTGAATGTGTTCTTACAACACACATGGTGTCCTGAAATGTTCGCAAATAAACGAAATGGGGGTGTTCTGAGGACACTGTCCGTATTGTTTGTTGTCAAGTTGAATGTGTTCTAAGAACACTCGCGGTGTCCTGAAATGTTCGCAAATAAACAAAATGGGGGTTTTCTGAAGACGTTTCTAAGAACACTCGCGGTGTCCTGGAATGTTCGTAGGAGGTGTCCTGAAGGCGTAGTCTGTATTGTTTGCTGGCAAGTTGAATGTGTTCTAAGAACACTCGCAGTGTCCTGAAATGTTCGCAAATAAACAAAATGGGGATGTCCTGAGGACACTGTCCGTATTGTTCGTTGTCAAGTTGAAAGTGTTCTAAGAACTATCGCGTTGTTCTGAAATGTTCGTAGGGGGTGTCCTGAAAACGCTGTCAATATTGTTTGCTGGCAAGTTGAAAGTGTTCTAAGAACACTCATAATGTCCGCGGACATTAAAAGTTTCCATAGACCATAGTTGAAATGTTTGACTCTATGGATGTGATATGCTGCGGTGGTTGTTGCCAGGGCATAGAGTCTTAGGTGCATGGCCAGTTGGCCATGCACCTAAGACTCTATGCCCTGGCAACAACCACCGCAGCATATCATATTCATATTTGCTTATAACTTTGGGTGAAAAACAAATGTATAAGGAACAAAGGTATTAGATACTATGGATGTGATATGCTGCTATGCTTCTCCTTATTATTGTATACTTACTGTTTCGTCTAGTAACGGGAGTCCATGTTTTTCTTGTTCATTTCTGTGATAAAAGAAATAGCATGTTAGTATTAGTATTTTGTAATGACTTATTACATTGTATAATCAATATTCTTTTTTTTTTCTTGGACCCTCATATTTAGTAGATTACAAATCAGAGTACTGTGCAGTTTGCTCAGTTTCTGTATTTGTTGCTAAAATCCTTGGGTCTGTGGGAGAAAAAAAAATCCATGTTGGATTAAAAAAAAAACTTTTTCTGTTATGCTACAGTTTATTTGTTTGTTTGTTTTCAGTGTTCACTTGTTGTTTCTGGCTAATGCTTTATACTTTGGCTTGTTGTATTTTTTTAGAGCAGTAACATATTATTTATTTGTTTTGATATTATAAAATTTTGGAGCAGTTAGATACCAATTGGCGCATTCTAACTGTCTATTTTTTATATATATTTTAGTGGTATTGATTTATCTATTTGGATATTATTACATTTTGGGACAGTTAGATACCAATTGGTGTATTCTAAATGTGTATTTTTTGGTCTAATTTAGTGGTATTCATTTATCTGATTAGTTGTTGTAGAATCTTTGAGCAGTTAGATAGCTTTTGGAGTATTCTAACAGTTTATATTTTTTTAACACAAGTTTACTTAGGGTTTAAATACAGTTTAGTTATCGAATTTTGGTTTTAAGAACATCAAATAAGCGTTTGTAAGATTTCCTGGTAATCTCTTCTTTAGAGTAATGGTACTATCATTACATTCAAACCATCCACATTTCTTTTTTATATATGCAGTGTAGTGCCCTGAATTGGTTGTAGCTCCTGCGTGGTAGATTATACCTATTTTTGTGAAGGTTTTCTTACCAAGTGATATTTGACCATGTGTGAATCCAGTCAGCTTGCAGTTGTTTTTGGTACCATCTGCATTGTAACGTAGAAGCATTAGTATTAAGTATTTACTATGTGTTTGTATTACTAACGTGGAGCGATTATCTGAATTGCAGGTAGAGCATAATCTACCATGGTTTGCATTTTGTACAAGTCGCTGAAATGGAATGGATTCACAATTTGGTATTGAAATATATATGAAGCGTTCATTGGGGATTTCTTCTTGTGTCACATTGTTGCAGAGAGTGCATGTATGTTTCCACATGTATGAAATCTGAAAGATTTCATTTATAGGTATGTTTTTGTTTTCCAGTACTTGTAGTAAGTACATTAGAAATTCTTGTGGATCTTCCTGTGAATTTATAGTGAATTTCACCATTCCAGCACAGTAGTCCAATTGTTGTCTTATTCCAAAAACACTATACGTGTTGTCAGGATTGTTTGCTGCATTTCTGTGAAGTACTAACATTTGCAAACACAATGGGTCTGTACTGTGTAAGTAAATGTTGTCAGCAATTGGTGGTCATTGAAATAGAATATGCATTGCTACATTTGCGTAGCAACTTACACCAACTATATTTGAGAATTTAAATGGTCCAGGTAGTTCTGTATCTAACTGCTTTTTTTGGAGTTTGTCTTCCTTCTTTAAAGAAGTACCTGGTTTACTTTCCCTAATTGATTCTTTTTTGCTTGTGGTACTTGATGAAGTATTAGTTTCTTTTACTCTCTTTGGAGGATTTGCAGTGACATCCTGTTGCATTTCTGTTTGATTTATTTTTCTTTTATAACGTTTTACTTTTTGTGGAACAGAATATGTGTTTAGGTGGGGGTGTATAGTGAGCAAAGTCTATTGTATTCTAAAATGCAAGGAATATCAGCGTTTATTTTACTTGCATCAAAGTTGATTAGAAATAGACCGTCAAGTGTACGTAAGCGTGATAGTGCTACGTAGCTCATGCCTTCTTTAAAGACTGTGTTACCAATATCTATCATTGCTTTGTCTAGGGTAAGACCTTGTGATTTATGAATCATGACTGCGTATGCAAGTTAGAGAAAATTGTTCTCTGCGTACATAAATATCTTTGAAGAGAAGGAATCTAGCTGTTGAGCGTCCCATCCTTTTTACTTCTGATAGTTTGTCAAAGAGTATATTGACAAACTGAATTTTGTTGTTGCGTGGGTATGTTTGAAAGCCAACAACTGTACCCAGTGCTCCATTAACTAGTGCTTGGTCCACGTCAAGGTTACGTTTAAGCATTACTCTGCAATTTAAGGATAATTTTAACATCTTTTCTAAGCCTGCTGTGTTTGAGATTGATTTTTCTAAATTATTTAGTCTTGTTGTGGCTTGGTCACACATGGGTAGTGTCATACCATGTACATCTAGTTTGTCTGTGGCGCTAATTTCCATTATTGGTTGCATTTCTTTACTTAACATGATTTAATTGAATTTGAGACAGCTTGCAAGAGTTGGCATTAAGGCCATACAATTGACATTTTTGTGGGCTAATTGTTCCATAACATCTGTAGCACATGCATTATCACCATAAAGTGCATTAATGTGCCCGGTTTTCAATGTTGCTTCTGCTTCTTTGGAAAGTATACCAACTCTCAAACTTTTTAAAATGTTGGCATAAGTTAGATCTGCAGATTGGCACATGTTTTCTGTTAATTCTCTGTATTGGAAATGTTACCAAAGGTTGACATTTCCAATGCTGCCAACAGTTTTATGGCAGGGTTTGTGCCCTAATGTTTTAAAAATAGGTTCACCATTTACTGGTGTTAATTGAAGCAGATCTCCAAAAACAATAATGTTTTTTCCTGCAAAGAGCTCTTCATAGTCTGTTTTGAGTACTTCTTGTAATCTGAGGTGAATCAAAGCTAACATCAGGTTGGAGACCATGCTCACTTCATCTATTAGTAGCATTTTCATTTGTTTCAATACTCTGCGTAATTCCATTGCAGCTTCTGCAGAAAGTTTGTAATAGTTTAATTTGCTCTGGTGTTCTACTGGTAATAGTAGTAATCGGTGTAATGTAACACCACCTATGTTGTAGGCAGCTAAACCTGTGGGGGCAGTGACAACAGCTGACAGTTTGTTGTTTGTCAATTGTTGAAGGAACTTACTAATGATTTTGATTAGGAATGTTTTGCCAGAACCAGCTTCACCACTGACGTACAGTAGTATAGGTTTATAATTATGGCAGGAACATTCTTTATTTTCATGTTTTACACCATGTGCAATTTGTTTTGTTACTTCTTGAAAAATGCTCATTGTTTAGTTTTGATTGTAGTATAGTTAAGTCTTCCTTATCTTCATACTGACACATGGTGTTTTCTACTTCTATCATAGCTAATTCTGCCTCATTTGTTATTAGTGGTTCTTCCAGTGGTTCTTGGCTTCCTGTTACAGAAGGTTGACTACTGTCAGGAGTATCCTTATCTAGTTGGGCTTGGAGTTCTTCTTCATGTTGCTGTTCATTGTGCAACATTGTTTTGTACTGTGTAAAGTTTACATCAGTTATAGTGCTTTCATTTGCTTTGAAAGCATCCTCATATGAGTCATAGTTATCTAGTAATTGTTCTTCTTTTCTCCATGGTTTGAAGAGTTGTAGCAGGGACATGTAATATACTTCTTTATGTTGAGGAGTCTTCAATGACAATTTGATATGATTAATTAAATTTGGTTTAGTGAGTTTAACTAAGCTGCCTTCTCAGTCTGTCACTCTATATTTACCTTTTTTTTTCATCAGGTTTCATATTATTTTTGTATGTGTAGTTTTGGGCTATTTGGTATAGACACATGTTTTCCAAAGTATTACTTCTGTTTGGGTAGTATGTGTCCAATAAATAGTTTTTTAAAATGTCTTGGTTGTTGGGATCATGTTTGGCTATTGTTTCTATATCTTCATATGATTTTAGAACTCTTTTTCTAGATTTAGCTGGACCAAGACTTAGCCATACTAAATTTTCAAATTTATCATACAATGAAGTACCAGTTAAACGATCAGCTGCTTCATAAGATCCACATTCTCTATGGGTGAGCATTTTTATGCCCAAGCTGTATAATTTCTGAGATACTGTTTTATCTGATGACAGGTCATTCCAGAGGTCTTGGAGCTCTGTCTTTTCTGCTTTAGTTTAGTATGCTGTGACATATCGTGCAACTGCAGTAGAATTGTCTGCAATGTACTGCACATCTATGTTTGCATTCCATAAGTGGGCAATGATTGCATTATAATCATTGATATATTTTTCTTCTTCTTTTCTTTTTATGTAATATGTATTTTTAGGTGACTTACCTTTAACACTATGTCTAACTGAAGACATGAGGTTGTTTACTTGACCTGTATTTGTAACTGGTCTAGGGAAACCAAATCGGCATTTGGTGTAGTATTTGCCTTTGTTTTTGTATTTGCAACGACAATATTTTCCACATTTGTGTCTTTGAAATTGTAAAATTTGTGTACGAAGATCACTATTTGTGTCTTCTGATGGAATTTCACAAGTGACATATTTTTCAATAAACTGTAAAACAGTGGCATCACTGTCTTGACCAAATTTAGGAGCATCTTTAATCCACAAAAGCATGTGGATATGTGGTGCTCCTCTAGCTTGGTATTTTTTTCTCCAAAAGAAGTGTTGCACTTCTCCAAGGGGAGGAACAGTTTTATTACAAATAAAATGTAGCATAGCAATGAAATGATGGTGAAAATATCTTGAAACATTAACAGGATCCAAAGAACAAAGTTCTCCATGTGTTAGAATATCTATGTTTATTTTGTTTTTATTTGATATGTGTAGGAAATCATGTAAATCTTCCCATGCATATTCTGCACAACTTAATGTAACAAACCAAGTGGGTGGGCCAAGGTTTCTGATCATACAACGTACATCTCCATGACGTCGAAACCAGTACTCTTTAGTACCACGCATATTTGCTAATAGATTTGTAATATTTGATTGTAAAACCTCATCCTTTTGTTGCACTTTCTCTAATAATTGTGTAGCTGTCATATTTTGAAAGTGTGATCCTGATTTTAATATGTGTGCAACTCTGTAACATAAAGTTGCTAGTTCACTTTCAAAGAGTAGGTGGAATATGTATTCCACATTTTGTCTAAATCTGGGATCTTCAGAATACATCCGTAATGAGCGGTATTCTGAAGCTGATATTTGAATAGGTCTATCATCATACCTTCCTCCTTTGCCAGTAGGAAAGAGTAGAGGAAAAGCACGTGCTTCTATACTTTTATCCCATATACTGATTGGCGATCCTTTTGTTTGACTGATTTGGTAAGTTTCCAGTACATCTTGTACAGTGTCATTACAGTGCAAAGGATGAATTGTATAATGGTCTAAAGTATTTGATATTGAAGCAGGATCTAGTAGCTCAAATTGACCAGCTTCTTGTGTTTCTTGAATTATTTCAGTTGTATCTTTCAAGTTTTCTTCAATATTAATTTCTTTGTAATATTCATTATTCTCTTTAAGATATTGGAAGGCTTGTCTAACTTTATATAAATCTACCAGCTGTTGCCATTTTTTTTGTCTTTTGTAGGTACTCCATTTACTAAGATAATTAAAGATTGCTGCATTGGACGTTACACTCCTAGAGTATGCACATTTTCTTTTAGATTTAATGGTAAATAAACTACTTTTCCACGAATGCCTTTTACCAATTCAGAGGGAGGTAATTTTGCTGTTTTTGGTTGAAGGCGTATTATTGCTTGAAATGGGTGTACTGTTTGAATTATGATGCTCTCATATAAATTAAGTTGTTGTAGAGGTTTTGGTACTGGGTATAATTCCAAATTATTTGTGATAGAACGTGAAGGAGTTTGGTTGTTGTCAAGTTTTGAAGTGCAATAACTGCAAAGTATTAAGGGCTCAGTTATTTCATATTTGTTTTCTGCTACAAGGTAGAGAGCTAATTCAAACCATTTAGAATCTTCATTGTCTTCTATTTTGTATGATAGGTCCACAGTTTTTGTGTTACTTTTATAAAAAAATTCTACGGCAACATACACATACATTTTTTGGTACTTCAGCTGATGTACTTTTAAATTTTAGTATTTCTTTTTTGTATGTGTTTAGCAAATTTAGCAAAATGTTGCCATGTGAAGAATTGTTGCTTAATTGGTTTAAAGCTATTTCATTCTGTAAATGGCTTTCACTTCCAAAATATTTTTTCTGGATATAGTGAATTTCTTCAAGTAGGTCTTTTGCTGTACCATGTAGAAGGATGTTATTTAACTTTGCTAGTGCTAAAGCAGGACTTTTAGCATAGTACAGTTTATAGACTAGATTTCTTATAGTTGAATGATGTGTTGCTATCCTTTTGATATCATGGAAAGTGGTTTTACAAGTAGGTCCTGTAATGCAGGCCAATGAATGTCCTTGTAGTCCTGTGTACTTGCACACTGGACAGGTATCTATATTTTGCAGTAATTTAATTTTGATTTTGTCTTTGCTTTTTACATATTTATTGAATATTTGAAACATTGTTTGGGAATGTTACACATTGACGTGCATGGCCATTTGTACACTAGACGTTTTGATTCAGTTGAATGGAGGGGTAATTCTAAGTTTTCAGGGCATATTTTTATAAGAAGTACTTCTTGTTCCATTATGGTATTATTCACCTTTTCATAACCTCGACCACTGCTATGAATGGCAATTGTATTAGTTTGCTTTTGTTTGCACGCTTCTTCATTAAAATATGGTTCTGTGCTTGTAGTGTGATTCCATTCACCTCTGCTGATACTTAAGAAGTTCTTTCTGTTGATATTTCGCTTATTGAGAAGTCTTTTTTGTAATTTAGTTATTAGTTTTGTTAGTGGTTTCATTTTGTTTAACAGTAAAATAAATAATTTTCTTTTGAGAAGAATTGCACTGTCCATCAATGCTTCTAAGATTAATTTCTTTTCTTGGTATGCTTACTTTGCACTATATTAAAATTTGAAGAAGTAGTTTTATCTGTACTGATAGCTGATTTTCTGTTAATTGTTTTTTGGTTTGTTTTACATTTTGATAGAGGAAGCAAAGTTGTTGTACTTGAAACTTCTTGTGTTTCACTAAATGATTGTATTAGCTGTTTTGTTTCAACTTTTTTTACAAATTCTGCTAGAGATGGATGCTTATGTTGGACACCTTTATTTTAATTTGCTCTACTTTTGCGTTGCTTTCTACGGACTTGACTTTTGGTAGGCATTCTTTAGGATCTGTTGAAAAAAATAAAGAAGATATGGTTTGGGGTGTTCTGGTATGTATGTGTGCTGTGTGCATGAGTGTTTGAGTAAGATGATAAAGATGTATGTAATGGTGTGTGATTGTGCATTGGGAACTAAAACTACTAGGGATAGGTATTCTTGAATTAATGTGTTACTAAACTAGGGTTCAGATGACAAAACAAAAGTAAGCTAGTGGTGTGGAAAAGTACAAATAGTAAATCTAATGTATACAATTACAACAGTTGTTTGTTCTATAATATGAAAATTGTAGTGGTTCAGTTGGCTAATTTGTGTGTCCAAAAATAGAAATTTGCGGGCCATTCTGGCTGTAAATCGCTGTTTAAGATATAGAAATTTTTGGACAAAATGGTACAAAATCTCTATTTTTAGAAACCGAAATAGCTCGTATTAATGTTATAGTATATTTGATTAATAATACAAATATAATGGTGATATTTTACTTACTTTTTTTTTAAATTAACAGGTAACTTCTTAGTTTTTCTTTCTTCTTCGAATTCGGCTGCTTCTTTTCAGGAAACTGGTCTTCACTGCAATTGTAAAAGCTTCAAATTAGTAACTTTGTTTGTATATAGCACTGTTTTTAATTTAGATATTGATTTTTTTAATTGAAATCCTCAGTGCCTTCTGTAAAACCATTAAACTAATTTATTAACATAAGATACATTGCATCAGTTCAGTACATATGATATGTTCTTAATGAACAAATTGTATTGAATGACTAACTGTAGCAAAAAAAAATATCTTTACTATGACTTGTGAAATTTATAATATATTAGTGAATACCACTATTTCTGTAAGTAAACTGTTCTAGGTAATAGCGCCTCAATGTCATGTCTAATTTAAAGTAATTAAGTAAATAAATAAATAAAAACATAAAATATGAAATTGTATAAGTATTTTTATAAAGGTTTAAACATAGATTGTGTTTGCATGCAATTTTGTTTGAATATATGTAGTCTATATATTTCATTTAAAAAATGTTAGTTTAACATGATTTGAGTGTGTGTGTATAAAGAAAGTAAAAAGTATAAAGGTTTATAAGTGATAGTTGATTTTAGGAAATTGAAAAAAGTACAGTAAATTCATTTTACAGATTTTACAAAGTAAAAGTCTGTTTGAAAATGAGTTCATCTACTATACAGAAAATATGCATACCTGAAGTTTGTGTTCAAGCATATGGATATGCATAGAGCTGCAAGGTAGATGCTGCTTGCCAATGATATGACACTGGTACTCAGAGAGATTCACAGTACATTTGCAGTGCTGATCTATGATGATGCAGTTAGATCTAGAGGTCTTGAATGTGATTGGTGCATGGTCATGTGATTTTTTAGCTACATCCAATGAGGGAATGGCAGAGAGAGTGTAGTGGAAATGGTAGAAGGGCTGTTCATGTTACGATATGTCCGCGGACATGGTGGTAGTTCGCGGACATCGGGAGTTACATCCGGGGATTTTTGGGTTCACAAGTCATGCAAATGAGAATAAGCACTGAAAGGGATTGGTCAGGAAAGTTTGGTGGGTGTGTTGTGCCAGGAGAGATTTTCTCAGATACTCTTTTTGCTGAGAGAACAAAAGATAGCTATGGCTGTGTGTTTCAGAAAACAGATTGTTTGGATTTTAGGAGATTCGTGGATACATTGGTTGAAGGTGCATGCAGAAAGCTGTGGAGTAGCTGTAGATCTTGGATTCCCACATGTGGAAGTACACTGGGATGGAGTACGTGGAATGAAGTGGTTTGACTTGCTACCTCTCTGTGCTACTTTGGAGACAGAGCAACATCCAGACATAATTGTAATTCATTGTGGAGGGAACAGTTTAGGACATGTGACTGGAATTTTTTTGCAATTTGCTATGAAAGAAGGACTTAGGAAGGTTATGGACATGTTTCCTAATTCTCAAGTGATATTTTCACGGATTGCGCAGAGACAAATGTGGCTTCGTTCTTCTTCATTTGGCCCACAAATGGAAAAAGCAAGGCACAATGTTAATAAGGCTGTTTGTGGCTTTCTAAGAGATTTTGGCATGTCTTCTTTTCACAATGAAAATATTATGTTTTGTAGTACATACATTTTTCGCAGAGATGGAGTCATTTTACTGATGCTGGCAATCAGATTTTTCTGAGAAATGTACAAAATGCATTGCGACCTTTTTTGGAATCACAACAACGATTTTGAAGTAGATGTTAAGCATTTACACTTTTTGACTTACAAACACCGCCCAAAGGCTCTTTTCAGAGCCACCACTTCTTTCCAGAGAAAATTACAATGTTTGTGATGGAGTAGCAACCCAATTTTTTTAATGTTCGCGAACTGTCCGCGGACTTCTAAAAAATACAAAGAGCCCTGCTTCATTTATTTTCACTTCTATTTTTTAACTGGGAAAGGCGGCTCTGAAAAGAGCCTTATTTTTTTTTAATTTTTGTAATTTTGTATTTTTTTTGGTTTTTCAGACACGACACACTAGGAGAGGAGGGTAAAGGAGGGTAAAGGGGGGGACACCAACCACAGGGATAAGAAAGGGCGAGCTGAGAGAGGAAGATATAGAGTGGGTTTTATTTGGGTAGTAAGCAGGTCTTCTCGTGCTATGAGACGATAGTCTCAAAAGCACTCCGAAGTCGCTCCTCCCTGCAGAGTATTGTTTCACAGTACATACATACAACTGTGGCCCTCGAAAGGTAATGGTTATCAGCATTCTGTATGGCCTGTGAGGCAGCTTGAGAAAGACGCTGTCCCACAGAGGTGGTCCTTGTGGTGACAGGATCAGAAACAGAGGATGAAGTACAGGAAATCAACCTGCTATGTTCTTCGCAAGGTACAGCCCTGCAAATAGCCCCAGAGTGAAATGTCCTCAGGTGTCGCTTCATAGTAGTGGTCCCGAAGCTGTACTTACCGTGCTTCCCGCGACTGAGTATCATTTTGCACTCATTGCAGGTAACACGGTTCGCATGAGCCTTAGGACCATTCCCATGAATGGTAAATAACCGCCACACCCAAGACTCACGCCTAGTGCGGGTAGTAGGGATTTCCTCTACCTCATTCTCATCATCCTCTTCTTCCTCCTCCGCATCCTCACTCATGTTCCCCTCTTCAGGCCCTTGGGGAGGTGGTGGTGGTGGAGGGGGTGGGGGTGGTGCTGAAGCAGGTGCAGCACCAAGTGGCAGTTCAGCAGCCAAGGATGCCATCTCGATGATGATGCAGTCTGCAGGTGGCAGCAAAAATCACTGTGTTCTGAAGAATAGCAGAAACACAATGGGAAAAAGCTCTTGGGCGTGGTCTTTTATAGGGGTGCTTGTGCGCGGTCCGCGGACATGCGCACTGTCCGCGGACAGATCGAACACAAAAAAAGGATCGGAAAGTTTCAAAAGGTATATAGAAACTCAAGATTGCTATGTGGGACTTGTGCCATGGTGAGATTTTATTGAAAAATATTATGGATTAACTGAAAATGTACTTTTAAATTGTTCGGGGACACGAACAGTGTCCGCATTTCAGGACACACGATGAGCGTGGGCGCGGTCATATGATCTGTTTGCGAACTAGTCAGCGAAGGAAGCGCCTGTCCGCAGGACACCAAGTGCACAGAGATTGGTTAGCGCATGCGCATTGATGTCCTACGGACACTGTTCGGGTTCTGAAGTAATTAAAAGTGCGTCACACGTGAAACGAACATTTCAGGACACCGCCTGTGTTCTTAGAACAGTTTAAACTTGGTAGTGAACCGTAAGGACAGATATAGTGTTCTTCAGGACACGTGTAATTTAGTTTATGTACGAACATTTCAGGACACCAATTGTGTTCTTAGAACAGTTTCAATTGGGTAGCGAACACTACGAACAGGTATAGTGATCTTCAGGACACCTCCATTTTCGTTTACGTACGAACATTTCAGGACACCAATAGCGTTCTTAGAACAGTTTAAACTTGCTAGCGAACAGTACCGGACAAGTATAGTGTTCTTTAGACACTTTAATTTTTGTTTGTTTACAAACAATTCAGGACACCGCGTGTGTTCTTAGTACAGTTTCATGTTGCTAGCGAACACTACGAACAGTTGTACTGTTGTTCAGGACACATCATTTTCGTTTATTTACAAATATTTCAGGACACCAATTCTGTTCTTAGGACAGTTTTAAGTTGATAGCGAACATTACGGACAGATATAGTGTTCTTTAGAACACTTTAATTTGTGTTTCTTTACGAACATTTCAGGACACCACGTGTGTTCTTAGAACAGTTTCAACTTGCTAGCGAACAGTAGGAACAGGTGTGGTGTTCTTCAGGACACCTCCATTTTCGTTTATGTACGAACATTTCAGAACACTCGCACTGTCCGCGGACACTTTTATTGTTTTAAAAAAAAAAACGGAAACTATTCACAATACAATATAAAAATTAAACTTTATTTAACATATATTAATAATTTATGACAGAGAAGGTGAGGCAGAAACAGAAACAAAAACAGGAGAATTTGGGGTTTCAACATGATTGGTATTAGGTGAAGAAGGGATGGAAATCTCATCAAAACGTTTTGGATTATGGAGAGGGTTTGGGGATAATTGACTGGGATATGGTGAGGAGGGACAAGTACATGTGGGGCAATGGTACGAGGTTTTTGGTTTGAAATAATTTTCTACAAAAGTTTTTAAATTATTAAAATTAGCCAACAATACATCCATTTTTTCTTCTATATTGTGAAGACTGTTATCCATAACAGGGTTTTCTGAAGTTTTTTCTATTCTGGTATGCTCTGTACAAAAAAATAATATATATATATGTTAAATGTATACAAAATAATAATAATTAAATGGTTTATATTATAAAGTATTTACCATTAGTTTCACTATCTTGTGACATTTCTTCATGTGGGAAATTGTCCTCTAGCCATTCCAGAGTACTAGACATTTCTGTGAGAAAAAAAAAAGATAATATATTTTTTAATCTAATACAGAAAGTTTATAAATATATGAATAAAATTAAGTACACTTACTATTTCTGGTAAGATATGTCCTATGTAATCAGTGGGTCTGCTCTTGTTCTCAGTTCTGTTGTGTCTGTGAGGTAATTATGGTGGAAGCCAATTTATCTTCTTGTGGTGTATTCCATTTCAGAACATATTGTATTTAAATGAATGGTTAGTGTGTTACATATATGGGTTACATTTCTTATGTATTACTATATATAATGTGTTTGTGTGCTGCTTTTTGAATATGTTAAATGTTCCTATATTATGATACAACAATCAAACATACCCCACTCCCCCCCTCGCAGTTTTTAGGTAGTGGTACTGTTCTCCAAACATGTCTGCGAACATTAAATAAGTTTGCGGACATCAAGTTCATAAGAAGAGATCTAGTCAGTTCCATATGACATGTATATAAAGTCAAAGTCATTATTGTTAAGTTGTGCTACTCAAAAACTATGAAATTCAGTGAAAAAAACTTTGTTAAAGGGACGTTATGGTTAAGTTGCGCTCCTAAAAACCTTTGAAATTCAGTGAAAAAACTTTGTTAAAGGGACGTTATGGTTCCAAGTAAAACCGAAAAAACCTTGAAATTCGCCAGTTATGTTAAGCTAAGCAACTATAACTCGCACCACCACCGTGCACTGCTAAGACTAACACCCAGGACATCAAAGATGACATCACAAATGTCATTGATGACATCACTGATGACATCACATGTCTGGCTCACTATTATGTATATATGAGGCAGCAATCACCAATGTGGTGACAAAACAATTCAGAAAGTAAGTAAAGCAATTGAATTCACCTATAGCAATACCGAAGATAAAACACAGGAAAAAGAACTGTTTTGGCTTGTGAAAAGATAGTGCTTAGGTTAAGGTGTCCCCCTGCAAAGTTCTTAATGCACAAATGAGCAATTCTACACAGATGTAAGTAAGCAGCGGGTATTTAGGAATGAAGAACAATGTACAGGGTTTGAATGCAATCCTCCCACCCCAAACAAGAGAGAGAGAAAAGCGTTTTTGGAATTTTTACACTTCCAAAATGACAGGTGAAACTGGCTGTGTGAAACAAGGAAAAGTGTGCAAAAATCCTTGATTTGATAGAAATTCCTATGAGAGTAACACTGAACAGGTTCTAATCAACATAAACTACAGTATGATCAACAGTACACATTTTAAATCAGAATGGAAGTTAAGAAACACTTTGAATGGGAATTTACACGTGTAAACTTTTGCACAAATGCAAATTCGCGCCTAAATTTCACTATGCAATCTTTTATAAAAATGTGTCAAATACATGGTTTCGCAATGCGGTTTTTAGTTGTGGATGTAGCTACATGTCTTAGGTTTAACTGAGAGTTGAAATTAACGGGGTCATTCATAGAATTCAGCGCTGAAGTGGCGCATGCGGCTGGCGCACAGTGTGCGCGTGTGACTTTCTGTTCCAGCCGCGTCCGCTAAAATCCATTTCTGTGCACAGCGTATTCATGGATTTTAACATCCAAAACCAGCCGTGGTGCAGAGTGGCGCATCGACCCTGCAGCAGCGCCAGTTACGCCCCCAACCACTCCCCGTGCGCCATGTACAGCGCATAAATCCCTGTCCACGCCTCCGAATACACGTACCCCGCTGCGCGGGTAGTCTCACAGGCGATTGTCCCTGTGCAAGCATGGTATGTGTATTACTGGGGTTCGCGGGAAGCTTCACACGCGATTGTCCCTGTGCGAGAGGGGTACGTGTATTACTGGGGTTCGCAGGAATTTTCACACGCGATTGGCCCTGTGCGAGCGGGGTACGTGTATTACTGGGATTCGCGGGAAGTTTCACACAGTATTGTCCCTGTGCGAGCAGGGTACATGTGTTACTGGGGTTCGCGGGAAGTTTCACATGCGATTGTCCCTGTGCGAGCGGGGTACATATATTACTGGGGTTCGCGGGAAGTTTCACACGCGATTGTCCCTGTGCGAGCGGGGTACGTGTATTACTGGGGTTCGCGGGAAGTTTCACACGCGATTGTCTCTGTGCGAGCGGGGTACGTGTATTAGTAGGGTTCGTGGGAAGTTTCACACGCTATTGGCCCTATGCGAGCGGGGTACATGTATTACTGGGATTCGCGGGAAGTTTCACATGCGATTGGCCCTGTGCGAGCGGAATACGTGTATTAGTGAGGTTTGCGGGAAATTTCACACGCAATTGGCCCTGTGTGAGCGGGGTACGAGTATTACTGGGGTTCGTGGGAAGTTTCACACGCGATTGTCCCTGTGCGAGCGGGGTACGTGTATTACTGGGGTTCACGGGAAGTTTCACACGCGATTGTCCCTGTGCGAGCGGGGTACGTGTATTACTAGGGTTCATGGGAAGTTTCACACGCTATTGGCCCTATGCGAGCGGGGTACATGTATTACTGGGATTCGCGGGAAGTTTCACATGCGATTGGCCCGGTGCGAGCAGGGTACGTGTATTACTGGGGTTTGCGGGAAGTTTCACACGCGATTGGCCATGTGCGAGCGGGGTACGTGTATTACTGGGGTTCATGGGAAGTTTCACATGCGATTGGCCCTGTGCGAGCAGGGTACGTATATTACTCGGGTTCTCGGGAAGTGTCACACGCGACTGGCCCTGTGCGAGCGGGGTACGTGCATTACTGGGGTTCGCGTGAAGTTTCACACGCGATTTTGCTGTCAGAGTGGGGTTTGTGTATTTCAGGGGTGCGCGTGAAGTTTCACATGCGATTTAGCTGTCAGAGCGGGGTACCTGTATCCAGTGTGGTGCGCGGGGAGTCCTACACGTGAATTGGCAGTGTGGGTCCTCCCAGGTGTCCCCTCTACCCCCTCCACGGCCCCTGCAGGCAGCCCACACCCCAGGGGACTACCCTGCACCCCTGGTCATGTCCCGCAGGCAGCCCATCCACCATGGGCATGCCCCCCAGCCAAGCCACATGTCACCTTGCAATATGATCACCAACTCATGTCTCCCTGCACCCCCACCCCCCAGCAGTGAGGGGCACCTGCCAGAAGGCCCCCACTCATGTCCCCCAGCACCCCCCACTCCCCAGCAGTGAAGGGCACCTGCCAGCAGGCCCCCACTCATGTCCCATTCATGTCCCCCAGCACCCCCAACCCCCAGCAGTGAGGGGCACCTGTCAGCAGGCCCCCACTCATGTCCCCCTGCAAACCCCACCCCCCAGCAGTGAGGGGCACCTGCCAGCAGGCCCCCACTCATGTCCCACTCATGTCCCCCAGCACCCCACCCCCCCAGCAGTGAGGGGCACCTGCCAGCAGGCCCCTACTCATGTCCCCCAGCACCCCCACCCCCCAGCAGTGAGGGGCACCTGCCAGCAGGCCCCCACTCATGTCCCCCTGCACCCCCACCCACCAGCAGTGAGGGGCACCTGCCAGCAGGCTCCCACTCATGTCCCCCAGCACCCCCACCCCCCGGCAGTGAGGGGCACCTGCCAGCAGGCCCCCACTCATGTCCCATTCATGTCCCCCAGCACCCCCACCCCCCAGCAGTGAGGGGCACCTGCCAGCAGTCCCCCACTCATGTCTCCCTGCACCCCGACCCCCCAGCAGTGAGGGGCACCTGCCAGCAGGCCCCCACTCATGTCCCACTCATGCCCCCCAGCACCCCCACCCCCCCAGCAGTGAGGGGCACCTGCCAGCAGTCCCCCACTCATGTCCCCCAGCACACCCACCCCCCAGCAGTGAGGGGCACCTGCAAGCAGGCCCCCACTCATGTCCCCCTGCACCCCCACCCCCCAGCAGTGAGGGGCACCTGCCTGCCAGCAGGCCCCCACTCATGTCCCACTCATGTCCCCCTGCACCCCCACCCCCCAGCAGTGAGGTGCACCTGCCAGCAGGCCCCCACTCATGTCCCCCTGCACCCCCAGCCCCCAGCACTGAGGGGCATCTGCCAGCAGGCCCCCACTCATGTCCCACTCATGTCCCCCTGCTCACCCACCCACCCAGCAGTGACATGCCCATCTCATGACACAAACCAAAAGTCAACTATGTACATCAACACATGTCCGTCACACACACACACACACACACACAGGTTGCCATTGATTGAGTAAACCCACATGTCAACATGCATGAACCCAATGAGTGAATCCCACACATTGAAGTAAAAGATCAAAATGTATTAACATGAAAACCAATTGAAAGTACTTAAAGCATAAAATAATGGCAAACATGAAATGAAATGCATGTCCAAATAAAAAAATAAAATTCCTCAAAAAAACCCAAGTAATCCAAAAGAAAAATGGCCAAAACTCTCTGTCCACCAAACCAAATCCAAATGAAACGCAAAAAGGTAAATCCATTGATCCAGCGTGAAATGAAATTAAAATGTCCAAATAAATCCAATGTCCAACTATGTACAATACAATTTTCAAGGGTCCATGAGCCCAACGAAACAAATGCAACCTATCTAATAACCTACCTAACAAAAAAACTATTTACAAAAGTGTGGGGCATAGTCCAAAAACCCCAAAATAAAAAAATAAAAGGAAACCTAACACTATAAACTATTTACAATGGCGACGGGCAAGTCCTGCGGCTCACTCAGTGATGTTTTCGGCAAGGGCATCATCGAACTCCATGTCCATTTGCTGGAGGCGGGCCTCTGTCCTGGCCCTGAGGTCTCACAGGGAGGCACTCATGGCCTGTTCCAACTCCCTGTGAGTCGCCTCGAGGCACTCTGCCTGCCTCAATGCCTGATGCATGGAGAACTATGCCCTGACCATGGTGAGCCGCGCCTCTTCCGCCCGCCGCCGCTCCGCACCAATACGCTGGCCCAAACGCAGCCACATGGAAGACACATCCATTCCAGGGTCCGATGCGTGCCCCCCTGATGTCGATGGCCCGAGCCATCATTGCCCCCACCTAAAGCCTGCTGCTGCTGCTGCTGTCCATGTGCCCTGTCCGATGATGCCTGCACATCCTCCATCAGCTGGTCTCCAGTTGTGGTGTCCGCCCCTGCTGGACCGCCGACTCCCGACTGTGGCAGGGATGGGATCTCCACCAAGCTGGCTGTGTTGGTCAGGTCAGGTCCACAGTGGGCCCTGGTGGAATCTGGGCCGGAAGACGGCAGGGAGACCTACTGGCGCATAGTCTCCACAGAGGAGGAGAGGTCTGCCAGAGTGCGCGTCACATGTAGGAACCCACCAACCAGGGCCCCTCCCAACAGTGCCACGTCGCGACGCTGCTGTTCGTGATGGCATGCGTTCTCCACCCAGGAAGAACGCACGTCATCACGAATGTCACGCGTGCACAACGTGACACCAATCAGGACGGATCCCATACGTTCATGGGACCCCTCGTCCGCAGGTAGTGGAGAGGCAGATGAAATGGCACTCTCCCCTACCTGCAGACGGGCCTGGAACGGGGCATCCCTGCTGGTGCATGGTGGTGCAGTCACAGGGTCAAGGACAGGGACATGCACAGGCCCCTCTGAGGTGACCTTTGCTGCCTCCTGACCCTGGCCCTGGACTGCACCACTTGCACCAGTGGTACCACTCCCACCAGGCCCCATGTGCGGCACAGTAGCGGGCTCCTCCTCCTCTGTGGAGACCACCAACCTGGATGTCTCTGCACCGTCTTCCGCCATTGCAAGTCCCTGCGGGGGCTCACCCGGCCCTTCCACCACAGCCGTAGTGGCAGACGCGGCAGCAGCCCACTCGCTCGCAGATAATGACAAGTCCTGGGAGGGTGGCTGGGCCTTGCGTCGCCGCCCAGTGGAGGCATCCCTGCCGATTGGCTCCACAGCGCTGTCTCCACCCTCTTCTTCACTTGACACTGCGTAGAGGGAGACATAGAACACAAGCATCAGGGTACAAGCAAGCAGGCCCCCACTCATGTCCCCCTGCACCCCCACCTAGACAGGAAGCAATAACACATGAGTGGCAGTGTCTAACGTCACTTCCATCCTGTCCCTCCACAACACATGGGTGAATGCACGCAACACACATGCATAAACAGGCATGGCGCCTGCAATCAACATCAGCATCCATGTACAAGGGCCTCTATTAATCAAAATGTTGCCTTCAAACTCACATGCATCATGGCACACACTGATCCCATGCACACACATCACCGGGGGTCATGCATCATGCCTTGTACACCACAGACACAGTGGATAGACACAGTGCATACAACGGTGACCGCACTGCATGAGTGAATGTACACATCATCACGGACATGTGTCATGAATCCATGGCGTATCGAAGTCACAGATACACTTCTCAGACACACACACACGAGCACCATACATGTACATGACAGCAGCACCCATCTCTCGCACCACCACCATGTGCAAGAACAGACACTGGCATGCTTTCATGTGTGCATTTGCCATACAGCTCCCCATATTGCATTGGAACTCATGCACCAACCATGTGTTTCGCACATTACTGGTCTCACATGCATGACCATGATGTCCCTGCACACACACATCCATACATGGCCCATGTCACACATACAGGCAAGTATAAGACTACCAGCACACTGCAACATGCCCTGTCTCACACACCAATGCTTGGCCACTTACCACTCAACTCCAGACGGGTCTTCCTCGGAAGGATCTGGCCGTGGAACGCTGGGCATACGTGTTCCAGGACCCTCATCTGGATTTAACTCATGCTGACCCGGCCCCCGTCTGCGAGGCGCCGGGCCTTGTGGAAGGTCCTGGACCTGAAGTCCTCCCAGCGCTTCTTGACGTGCTTGATGTCGCGGGTTGCCACCCCCTCTGCGTTGATGGCAACCACTACGTCGTCCCAGATCCTCTCCTGTCCTTCCTTGTTGGCGCGTGATGTTCCGAAGCGGGCATCATAATGCCCCAGGACATGCTCCACCAGGACACCAACTTCCTTCACACTGAAGCTGGTGGCCCTCTGCCTCTCTGGCTGGGGGTCGCCAGTGGTCTCAGATGGTGTTTGCCCCGACATGGCGACCCCCGAGGCAGGCGTGGGTGTGCAACTGGGTCCTGGGGCTGGGCTGTGGAGCGATGGTATCCCAGTTGGGAGTCTTCTGTTCCAGCAGGGTTGGACACAGCAACTGGAACCCTGGCTGACGTGCAGACACCAAATAGAAGGGCACGTGGGCAGCAGGCAGGCAGCAGCAGATGGCAGGTGGGAGCGTGCTCGGGGCTCTGGGGGGCAGTAATTTGGCCTTCTGGGCAGGAGCGTGGTCTTCCGTGTGTTGTTGTGTGGCCAGCTTGATACGGAGTGATTAGGCACGTGAAAATCTTGCACGGCTGCGTGTAATTCGAGGAGAGGCCCTTAGCACAGAAGCGCGTCTGTGACGTTACGCACGTGGGCGTTTCCCTCATGACGTGGGCATAGTGGCTCATGGCGCATGAAAAAACTGCACGTCTGCGTGTGAATGCGTGTAATTTGAGGAAAGGGCCTACGCGTTTGTGACGTGACACGCGTGGGTGTTTCCCTCAACACGGGTGCATGTTCATCGTACACGTCCAAAAACTGCACGTCCGAGTGTCAGCTCGTGTAATTGGAGGAAAGGCCCTTAGCGCGTACACGCGTAAGTGACGTTGTACGTGTGGGCCGCTTTAAAAGGTACGTGTAGGACCCCATTTCATTGTATGTGCTTTTTGTGGAGAGCGAGTGGGTGAATTCTGTACTTCTTGTCGGTTCACACGTGATTACTTGACAGCGTTTCAAATTCGTACTCCCTGTTACCTCTGACAACGTTCATTTTTTTTGTTGGACCTGTTTCCTCAAACAGCATTCACTTCTTCTTTTGTCCTGTCTCCTCAGACAGCGTACAATTCTTCCTTTGGCGGGGGTGTTGCCAACGCGCACACGCGCATTTTTTCACATTCTTTTTCCAGGCATACGGTGAGTCGCGCACGTATTTACCAACTGTGCTTGCCCCGTGTGTTGCGTACCCCTTCAGAGGTCATTGTAGGCTGCGTGTAACACGCGTATGCTTATTTTTGTGTTACTGGGTGCCACAGTGTAGTGCGGGTTCATTTTTCCATGCACGTGGTCTATGAGGGGTTGCGTGCACGTTATTTTTTGTTTTCGGGTGCCTGTGCGTTGCGTGACCCGTCATCTTCCCCCAGGGGTTACAGAGAGCATTGCTAAAGCACTAGGGTACGAATTCCATCTAGTACCCTACCCCTTTCACCCTCAATTGCCCAGGACAATCGTTTACTGCTACTCCCATACGCACAAAAACATCAGTGCCATGGTTGGGAGGCGACCAAGCGGTAAGGGAGGCAAACGTGGCCGACCTCCAAAAGGTGGGCGTGGTGGGCGCGGTAGGGGACGTGGCCATGATTTGCAGGATGCCACTAGACCCCCATGTTTGGAGGACCAATCAGGGACACCCATGCCCCCCCATGGTTGTGGGAAACGTAGCTGACACCATCCCAGCTCAGCCCTTGTTGGACCAGCCCATTGTGGCACCTTACCCGGCACAGGATGACTCCCAGGCTGACTTCCAGGTCAGCAAGTCTAAGCCCCATGTGGTGGTGCAAGTTGATGTCACCAGGCCACGTGGATCTGGGGCAGCGATGTCATCTGCTTCCCCAAGTAGGCAGGGTGGGGAGGCTGCAGGGGTAGCTGCAGCTCTATCCACCCCAGCTCTGAGTCTCCCAGCCGGGGCAGTGTCGGTGCAGGTCCATAAAACCGACGTTGCCCATGCCAACATCACAGTTCAGCCAATGCCTGCACCAAGACCTATGGTCATTGTGCCTTTGCACACTCCTAGTACCCAGTTCACCGGCGCTTCTGCCACTACTGACCAGAGCGGCGTAAGCCACTCAGGCTCTCCTCCACCTTTGAAAAAGAGGAAGAAGCGTGCTCTGGCACTACAGGCTGAGACCACAGACACGGCTACACACTCCGGCACATCAAGGAAGCATGGCTTTAATGACGCCGAACTTGAAGCACTTGTGGCCTATGTGTCGGCACATAGCCACAAAATGGTGGTGACTGCAGGGCGCAAGACCACACCTGGTCAACGTAGGGTACACTAGCAGACCAGCGCGGACCGCATAAGTGCCCTTGGATTTGTGAGGCGCACAGCTGATGATTGCTACAAGCGGTGGAATGACCTGAAACGCAGAGCAAAGAACAAGCTGGCCTCAAATCATGCCGCTACTCTGGTGACAGGCGGTGGGTCTCTACCAGAGGACAACGAACTCACAGAACATGAGTCTGTTGCTGGGACCTTCATCACAGAGGAACAGATCCAAGGCATGGGAGACCTACCTGATTACGACGCATTGTCTGGTGAGTGCCCATGCATGTGTGTGTAATCCATGTGTATGTTGTTTGGGTGACGGGTTCTGATTAAGTGCCAGGTGAGGGTGTGTACTCCTGAGTGTTATGGGTCAACCATGTGCTTCCTCCAATACATTCACGTGCCTTTGATTTGGGTATGACAGAATCCCATCTGCCCACAGTAGCCAATTAGCCCCACATTACTGCTGTTGCCCTTGAACTATCATCTTGCAACAACATTGTTCTGATTTTTTCTGTGTTCATTCAGGCTGATTGTTTAGATCATCCCATTTTTCATATGCTTTTTTCATCCCTAATGCCACATATGTGACATGCTTCTGTCATTGTTTACACCCCACACTGTGCCACATTAGTTACCTGGTTATGTGAATGATTAGACCATTCAGGGCGAGAGTATTGGCCTGCTGAAATTTATTTTTAGGGCCTTTTTGCATGTGGAACATGATAGTTGTTTCCTTTCATGCTGAAGTGACCAACCATTGATGTGTACATCTGCCTACAATCACTTTATTATTGTACACTGGATGTGTTGCAGTGTGTGGCAAATGCATATTTTGCAACACTATTCTGCATTAATCTTCTCATTATGTCCATGTGACATGGATGTGTGACAGTACTCATTCCCTGACATATCGCTGTAGTTGTCTAATTTACCATGGCTATGCTACATGACATCTGTGTGCTGGCATGTGTCATGTATGTGTATTGGACATGCCACTCACAGGTTGATGTGTGATGCCAGTGCTACACAACATGCTGTGAATGTGTTGCTTTTCCATCTTGGTGTCCTCATTGTCTGCCTTTTTGACTCCCCTTCAAACTCATGGACAGTGCATGCATGCCAGGGTTATAGTCATGTAGGACATGTGTAAACGATGTACAGGATCTCTGGCTTGTCAGGCCTATGTGTGTGCTATGGTGCTCATGCCTGTTTCCATTTCTTGTATTTCATGTTTTTGCAGGTGAGGACGCACTTGATGCTGGTGAGGTTCAGGAGATGGTGCAGACCCAGGAGGATTCTCAGCCACGACCAAGCACCAGTGGGGGACGTGGTGTGGTGGTGGGTGAAAACACTTTGGTACTGCAGACCATACTGTCGAGGGGTGTCTCTGGGTGCAGCTCCCCATTCCTCTATTCAGGTGCTCAGGCAGATGATGAGACTTATGTGCTGTCGCAGTTCAGTGCTTCTGGCAGGGATTCTGTTCTGTCCAACCCACCTGCACCAGGGGTAGAACCCTCTGTGGGGATGTCAGTGTTGGTAGGTCTGCCTTTGGCGGTTACGGATCTGATCCTGTTCCTGGGCCAGCAGATCAGAAGGGGAATGCAGTACTGCAGCCTCAGGCAGCCTCAGGCAGTGCCAGCACAGCAAGGTGCAGATCGCCTTGCCCCAAACAGGTGTGGTGCCCGCCGATGCAGTGGCTGTGCGCCCCCAGGCAATACTGTATGGGAAAACTCCATGTACGGTATGGCAACCAATCAGTAGAAATGATGGCTCAGGCAATGGAGAGGGTGGCCACTTCCATTATCCCCCCTGAAAGGCAGATGGAGCAACAACAGCAGGCAACAGACTCCATTTGCCAATCACACAGGGAAGACATGTTGGCGTTTAAAAGGGCGCAACTGGCGGCACTGGAGACTCTGCGCAAATCCATATTAATAGAGTCACAGGGCCACAGGGAAGCCCTGAGGGTAGAACTCCATAACCTCAGGCAGAGTCTGCTTGAACTTGAGGCTTCCTGAAATGTTAGGGCAGAAAGCAGTTGGAGCAGCTCACACGTTCACTCTCAGCTGAGCTGCAGGCAACACGTGAGGTGATAGGGGCATCACGCAAAGCCATGCGTGCAGAAGTGCAGGCAACCGTGTGGTGCTGCATGGAGATTTCCTCACTTTAATCCTCCAGAATCAGATATTCCAGACCCGCATGCTTGCTGCCATGGAGGACCATACCAGGGCTTTGGGTGGGTTGCCGCCCATAGTGCCACTACCTCCTGATGCAGTAGCAGAGGGTGAAGAGAGCGACAGCAGTTCTCCCACAATGGCATAGCCGTGCAGGCCATGAGCCCATGGAGGGATTTTTTTTTCTCGCAATTTTCGCAACATCCACGAAGGTGGGTGGGTGTTGGTGTGCACCCTGTCCTCGAACCTCCTGGGTGGCCTCCCCCCCTCTGGCCCCCACATGGGCATTTTTATGTATATATATATATTTTTTTTTACAGTGTGTTGCCTTGTGTGGCTCCCGTGGGCATCCACTGTATTCCGCCTGGGCACATGCAGGCGTGTCCCAAGTTTGGGTTAGATGCTTGGGTTCGTGACACACACACCCCTCCTGCTTCCCGTTTCCATGGGCTTGCAAAGGTTGTGACCAAGTGACAGTGACTTACACAGTGACATTGGGCTCCCATGAGCTGTGTGGGCAGTCTGTAGTCAATACTGTGTGGAAATCCCTAGTGGGTATTGTTGTTATATTGTACACTGGTGTATTGATATGTGCTGTGCATCCATGTCTTCTTTCTAATTTGCAGGTTCCTTCCTCATGTCTTCACAAGGCCGTCTCCTTTGCAGATGGAGTTCATGTTGTATGCAGTACACTGACACATTTGCGTGGCAGCAACACTCTACAGTTGGAAGGGGTCGATGTGCTGGCTTATTCAGGTTGTAAGACTACCACTACTTTGAATTAGTACTGTCATGTTTTGCAATGTTTCATGGTGTGTTGCTGTATTGTGTTGGTGGTAAGTATTTGTTCATGTGTGCTGTTTGTTATTGATTACTGGGAGCATATTGTCTGTGGGCAGTTTCCATTTGGGACAGTGCACTTTGTGACACTTGTGTCAGGTCTTGTGCATTGCTTTGTTTGCTTTCACATTGCATGACATGCCATCGTGTGTTGGGTGGGGGAGCTGGGGAGGGGTTGGGTGACATGGTGCTGTTTTCATGTTGAATTTTGCAAGGGGGTAATCAATTTAGCAGCATAGATGTATGTCTTATAATGACACAGCATTGGTGGTGTTTCGGTAGGTAGGGATGCCCACAATGTACCACTTCCAGGTGACCAATCTCAGGCTGGTATGATTGTGACAGTTGACTGTCCCTTATGTCATCATCATTGATTGTCAGCTGGTATGTGCCAGGGCTGTGTGCACTCCACAGGGGTGTGATTTTAGGTGAAGTTATTAGCCACCAGCTGCGTACGGGCTGCCTCACCACATGCCCTTTCCCCTCCCATGCGCACGGCCGGCATGTGGTTGGGGATGTGGGGGCACCACCATGTCCACCGGCAGGCCCCGGCGTGTTGCAACATTGTGCAGGACACGTGCTGCCACTATGATCCTGCGCACTACTAGGGGAGCGTATAGCAGCTGCCCACCAGAGCGGTCAAGGGAGCGAAAGCGTGACTTGAGCACTCCGAATGAGCGCTCCACTATGCCCCGGGTTGCAATATGGGCTGTGTTGTATCTTACCTCGGGTGGTGTGGTGGGGTTCCGAATTGGCGTCATCATGTGGGTGCTCAGAGTGTAGGCACTGTCCCCTGGGGAGGTGGTGATGGGTATCATTAGTGGGTTTGTGACATTACTCAGTATCTGACATGCATGCATGTGCAGTGGCATTTATACTCATCAAGCAGCCATGTATTGCCATGCCGCCCAGCTTCTAGGTCCCGGTTTAGGGTTGACATTCTGTAAATGAAACTGTCATGGGTGGACCCTGGATAGTTGGCATATACTGAGGTGATGATTCCCTTGGCATCACATACTACCTGCACATTGATGGAATGCCAGTGCGTGCGGTTTCTATAGATGTGCTCTGTGCCCTGGGGGGATGTACAGTCACATGGGTGCAATCAATGGCACCTAGCACTTTGGGGAATTGTGCCACCCCGTAGAAATCCTGGACGGCAGCCTGCCTTTCTGCAGGTGTTCTGGGCAGGTATGTGCCTGCGGACTGATGGGCGTGCAGTCATGGTGGCCAACACCTGGTGTAGGCAGCGTGACTGTGTGGCCTGTGACACTCCCCCCACTATAGCACTTGTCCGCTGAAATGATCCAGTGGCCAAGAAGTGCAGTAGTTAAGCACCTTTTCCAGGGGGCTCAGTGCTTGGGAGCACAGGTTGGGTGATGTGAGGTCATCCTCCCACTCACTAACCAGGTCAAGTATTATGTGAGGTGGAAACCTGTACCTCCCATACACCCGGTCAACAGGCATCCCAAAAAGGCTGGTTCTGGGTGTAAATATTCTGCGCCTGACTATCCTCCTCCTCCTCCTGTGGTATCCCACGACCACTGCTGCAAGGAATGGTATATTCATCTTAGTGTCGGAGCTTGTTTGTTGTTTGCGCGTACTTTTATGCTGCGCGGGTCCACGTACGCCTGCTTCCTGCTGGCGTACGTGTTTCCGGATTAGCGCATCTTTTTTGGCGCATGCATTAGCCCCGTTTGATTCCATGAAAACGTGTTGTAGCTGCGTGTGTGGGCGTTCCGCGCATTTGCCTCCTGTACTTCCCCCTTGATGCCCACATTTTCACGCGTTGTTCCCCATTCCGCGTGTTATGCCCCGTGTTACGCCTACTTTTGTTGTGTGTGCTGTGCTATGTGCGCTTTCGCTGTGTGCGTAGCGCATGCAGTTTGAAGACGTGTGCGCCAGCGTATGCCACGCAGGATTTTGGTGCACATCCATGGATTTACACTTGCACGGACTTCCATGAATCGATGTGCGCGGGTTTCGCTGCGATTTTCGCACTTGCGCTGTGATTCGCACGCTTTCACACAATTGCGCAGAAATTTTCAGCGCACATTAATTCCATGAATCGGCCTGTAAGTCTCTAGCTATAACATTGAAGAAGTTATGTAAGTTTTAATGAGAGGAATTTTTGAAAAAAATAGAACAGAGAAAAGCAGAAATTCGGTTTTAAAATTGACAGATTGGTTTTATTTAAACTATATTAATGACTAAGAAAAAAAGAATGCCGCCCGTGAATCTCCATAGTTACGCACGGCCGCTTGTAACTCTTCACGTGGCGGATACTATGTTTTCTTTATGGGAATTACTTCGGGATTGTAAACATGGTTGCAAGAATAGTTCTGACAAGGTTAAAGGGTCTTAAGTTAAAGAGAGGATGGGTTATAGATAGGGATAGGACAAGGCAAATATACTATGGGTCACTAGGATTCCTATTGATACTTACAGTCGACTGTAAATTAAGATTGGACCGTCAGGTTCTGGTCATCACAGGTCAGGTCTACAGGCAGCAGGGCACCCCCGGCGGAATTGGATCAGGGGGCGGTTCTGGTCAATTGGACTGCACCTCAGCTTGGATTGGAGTGGATCAGCCTTTCTGGTCACTGGACACTGTAGGTTAGCGGTATGGCAAATTTCAGGAGGCAAGCATGATGGTAGCAAGCCAAACTGGATCAGAATGATTTCCCTGAAGTTTAGGATGGTTCAGGATTTGGGCCTAGCTGGGAAAGAGTTCAGCAAATGCTGAGGCCTGGGTTTTGCAAAGTAGCCTGGAATCAGGACAAGATGATAAATTCTGGAACAGGATGAAGAAGACAGGATCAGAGCGTCACACAGAAATCGGAATGTAGTCAGGAATCAGTGTGCGTCTGTGTGTGGTGAAGTCCCTATATTTATCGTGCTAAGTGACATCACTCAGTTTATGGTAGGGGCAGAATTACAAACCACACCCCCACGGCTGTGATAGGTCAGAGGCACTTGCCTCTTTCTAGTTGGAAGTCAGAAAGAGCTGTCATAATTTCTGATGAGATTTGGGAACTCCCACAATGATTTGGACCACAATTTAACTTTTGCACAAATATACATTTCTATAATCATGCCCTCTAATAAAATTGGACACATAGATTACATATTTTGTGAGTTATCCTGACATCTAACACCCATCTCAGTGAGAGCTATCTTTATCGTTCTGTGGAATTTTGTCAATTTTAATCATAACGGTTTGGCCTGACAATTCCTAATTCAGTACATATCTGTGCAATTATCCCTAGCACACGGGTATACAATATTATATTTGCAGTATTAATAGTTTTGCCACAATTATTCTTTTTGTGTAACTTTGGTTTCTTTTGTATGACAGGGTTCACTCACGTCTTCAGAGAAAGGGCATACAATTAGATGTACAACTACCAATTTGTAGATTGGTCCTCATGTTGCAAAGTTAAAGGTTTTCAAAAATGTATCACAAATAGGCTTTTTAAACAACAAATATCTTTTAGCAGTTTTTTTTTCTCTCCTTTAAAGAAGCAACAGCTGTCACATTCCGTTTGCTCAAGGTGGGGGTCATTTGAGGGAAGTTTCCTGCACCTACCCTAAAGGGATCAGTGCTCCGCCTGCCATTGTCTTTAGCTGGGCCAGAGATGAAAGTCTGATGAGTTCATTGTTGTCAATATGCGAGAACCTACTGCATCAATTAAGCCTTCCAGTTAGCAGTGGAGTGTCAACATGAAGTGTCACCTTTCCCAGGCTGGGCACTGTCAAGTCAGAATTAATAATTTAATTAACTCCAGACTGGGTTTTGACTTTAAGATTCACCTAAATCTTACATTTAAAACATATAAAAATTAACACGTTTATAGGGGATTTTGACATTTAAAGAATTATTCTTCTCACAAAAACATGCTTTTAAACAGGCAATTTTTGCACTTTCTTCAGGGAAAAACACATTTAAACTGAATCCTTTACACCAGAGTTTCCTCTGCACAGCTGAAATTGTTACATGTTTTGCCATTTTTAGCCACATTTTTCTCGTGGAACTGAAAGCAATGTTGCTGGTTTGCCTTTTTCATGAAGTGCATTTCTTAGCTGCTCTCAGTCAAAGGGGCCTGGCTTCTCTGGCCACACTGAATGATCTGAACCCTTTTAATTTCAATAGTTCACTGGAAAATGAATGGATCTAGTGCCAAAACAGCACTTTAAAAGGTTGCAAAGCTGCATTTTAAAAGGCATTCTCGTTTTTTTAGCCCAATTATGTAGCCTTGCTTCATGTTAAATGTAACAGCACCAACTGGCATTCTCCTGCAGTGAGAATTATGTTGTCGCCCCCACTTTGACTGTGTGGCAGGGGTGTGCAGCCTTCTGTGATTGTGACCCACGCACAGTTTTGCAGATTTTTGTGCACACAGGGTTAGCACATCCATTTTTAGCTGTTTCTTTCCCCATTGGTAAAGGGGTGAAGTGGGGCGCATTGGCATGGGCAAAAGTATCCCCCAAACCTCATTTTCTCATCTCTTTTCAGATTTTGTCCTTCCATCACAACATCCTCCAAACCCCTTTTCATATTCTGCCCATCCTTCACTATTTCCTCTAACTCACTGAAAACATGTTTTCTTCCGTCGCTACATCCTATAACCCCCTTTTAAAATTACTTTTCCTTCTTCACTGCATCCTCAGACCTTCTTCCCATTCTGTCCTTACTTCACAATATCCTCTAATATTTTGAAAACATTATTTTTCCTTCTCTCACTACATACTCCAATGCACTGAACACATTCTATTCCTTTTACTGCATCCTCCAACCCTCTGAACAAAAATCTGTCCTTCATTAAACTGCATTCCTCCAACCTTCTTTTCGAATTCCTGTTCCTTGCTTCACACCATCCCCCAACCCTCTGATATCATTGTCCCTATTTGCTTCCTTTACTGCATTCTCCAACCATCTGTTAGCATTCTCCCCTTTCATTCCTTTACTGCATCCTTCAACCCTGTGAACACATTATCCTTCCTTCTTTGACTACATCCTCCAACTTTGGTTTCCCATTCCCTTTCATTCACTTCATCCTCCAACCCCCATTCACATTGCCTGTCCTTTCTTCACTATATCCCCAAACCCCTTTTCACATTGCCTTTCCTTCCTTCACTCCATCTTTCACCCCCTTTTTCACATTTCATATCCTTCCTTCTCTACATCCTACAACCCCCTTTTCACATTCCCTTTCCTTCCTTGACTACTACATCCTCCAACCCTCTGCTCAGTCTCGTTCTCCTTCCTTCATTCACTACATCCTCCAACCCCTTGAACACATTCTCCTTCCTTCTCTAAACACATGAGTATGAGCGCGATACACATAAAATATCAATATCAATGACCACATTCTGTCCTTGCTTCTCTAAATCCCCCAACCCTCTGACCACATTCTCTTTCCTTCCTTCACTACACCCTGCAACCAACCCTCTTTTCACAGTCTGTCCTTCCTTCACTGTTCCCCAACCCTCATATTACATTAGCTGAAATGATTCAGAAATATTGTCGGACATACTTCTAGATTTGTTTATGGAAGTTATACTTACTTTAACACTTCCATATTCATGGCATACCTCAATAATAATACCAATATTTAACAAAAGAGATTTCTTGAAACTGGATAATTATATGCCAACAGCCATTTTAGATGTGCCGTGCAAAACATTTGCAACACTAATTTTAAGGGATCTGAACTACTGGATAACTTGTGTGGGGATTCTCTCATGGTTCCAAGTGGGTGTAAGGCGCTTTATGGGTACATTTTAAAATGGGTCTGTAATTTCCCTTCTACTGCATGAGGTAAAACAAGGCACTATTGGAACTATCTATATTGCATCATTGGATATGAGCAACGTCTTTGATCGGGTTTACAATTTCAAACTTTGGAAAAATCTATGAACCTGGAAAATACTTGATCCATTTGTGCAAATCATCTCCCTTCTATGCCCGGTAATACATCCATATTGGTCAGACTTAAAAAGGAGGGCTCATTGACATGGCCTATTGACAAATATACTGTTCTTAAACAGGGGGGGAGGGGTGTTGGTGCTCCTGCTTTTTAATCTTTAAATTAGAGGTAAAAGATCTGTGGACTACTTGTGTAAATTATCCAATTAAATTAGGAAGGTCCAAATTGAACCGGTTAGCTTTTGTGGATGATCTGATCTTTTTTTTTATCAGACCCCCGTTGGTTTAAATCGTAAACTGACCATGTTCCTGAATTACACCATCGAAAACAATCTCTTAGTAAATGGCTCTAAGTCTAAAGCTATAAAGTTATAATTTATACCAACAAGAAAAAGCACAAAACAGTGGTATGAAAGGTGGGGGAACAAAGTCTGTAATAGGTGTGCTCTTTGTGCTACTTGGGGTTTATTATTTCTAATTCAGCAGCAATATGTGCGGCCAAGGATAGCTTTAGAGTGAGGATTTTACCTTTGACAGATACTCACTGCTACCATTTCTTCGTTTTCATTTGGCTAACCTATCATTATGTATGGGCTAGACTTGACTTTGATAGATGTATGCGCCTTTTTGAACACATTACAAAGCAAGCTATGGAAAAGTGTTTTGAGACTCCCCATGCCAGTTCCGAATGCTGTCATATGGCATGAAATGTGACTGATCTCACTAAATGCCAAGATCTCCTGGAAACAGATTCTGATTTTTGGAAACAGTTTATCCACCACCTCATTTATTATTATGTAATTTAAATTTGGCTATGGAAGATCAATCTGTTGGCACAATTTACTAGTTTAAGGTTAGGATGCACGCACCTCTACAAACACAAAAGATTCAAATGAGCAGTTGCAAAACCGCTCAAAACAAAAAATATAGTATTCTGCCGATTGGAGTGATACTATTAAAAGTTGAAAACGTATAAACTATCTAAAGAATGTGGCAAGTTTCCAAGGAGAAGAGATCAGTTGCTCAAATATGTCTATTTGTTTCCATGTGATAAAGCCAGATATGTCTATCTAAGTTTCAAGATAAATTTGCTTCCCACAGTGGAGTATTTGAGTTCTAGGAATGCCTGGAAGGATGCTGGTATACTTCGTAGATGTTGTCATAAGGAAGAAGGAATGACCTCAGCATGAAATATTTTAGCCGATTTGCCAATATATTTTTTGAGTCAGCAGGAGAATCGCTGTGGTCATTAATGGTTGGAAATAGTGTTTCAATAACAATAGCGTTGGATAGATTACTAACAAAACATTTTTAGCAGATGAATATTCAAATGTAAGCACTTTATTTAGCTTGGCACTTTGGCCAAGAGCACTCTGGAGTTACTGGAATTTGTCTTTTATAGAATGTTTTAACAATGAAGGAAGATTCTGGGATTTTATGCTTTGTTATACTTTTAGGATGTGATAATAATTGTTTAATTGACTGATTAACTGTGTTTGACTTTATTGTATTTTTGATTTTTGATTTATTTGAAAGGTTTCAATTATAAACCATATCAAAATAAAAAAGAAATGCTGTTCTTCCTTCACTATATCCTTCAACTCTTTTACAAATTGATTCCCCTCTTTTTTTCTTTGAAGGTATCAACAATTGAATCAATCTTAATTAATAAAGACAATTTCCTCTCAACAGGCAGGACACATTATGAGGACCTTCTGTTTTCTGACATCCTTGATCTTAAGCTTGTTTTAACATGTTTTGATCCTCTAAGTGTATGTCCACTGTAAGCATGTTGCATACATGTGTAAATGCTGCTTCTAGACCCTTCAACATTTCTAGAGAAACTAAAACATCTATGGTATTTCTAGGCTGATTTTACAAATTCTGCACAATCACTTAGCTTAGCCTATGTCAGTTCCACCTCACTTGGCAGAAAACCTAACACAGGCGTGTATGTCTTGAGCAAAGTCTGTTGTGTAGTGACATCAAGACATGTAAGACTTTCATGAAACATATTTCCACAGCTCAAAACAATTCACAATTTAAACTAGAAAATCTCCTTTCTAGTGCATTAAGGCTAATTTGGCAAGTTCGAGAAACAAGGGATTCTACAAATTCTGAAAGATTCACATTCTGTTTCACAAATCTTGAACTTCACAAAGTAGACATAAGTGAGTCTTAAAAGCTTTTTTTGAATAGTTCCATAATGGCATGGATGTATATCTACCTGCAGATGCAGTCATATCCCCCAGAAATAAAAGATTTACAGTTTTGCAGCTCTGATTTGACTGCATCAATAAGTGCAACACAGTGAGACAGGTCAAGATATTTTGCCTGTAGCTGATCAGACAGACATCTCATTATACACAAAATCTTTCTGCATACTACTAATGCACTAGCAACATTTAAGCTGGCTACTTGAAGTAACAGCCCTCCAGCAGTCACAGCCTGTATCGTATTTTCACCTCTAGCAATGTAATCCATTGTAGATTTAAGAGCTGTTAGCTTGTCATGAACAGCTTGAATGCTATCATACTTATAGGCCCATTGTGTATTACACAATCGTTTCAATTACATTATTTGCTTTGATAGGTATAGTCTCATTTGGTTCTGAAGGAAAAAGGCATGAACAGTTGTTTGTTACATAAAAACATGCACACTCTCTAAATCAGCAAAATAATCATGTAATGTGATGATTTTTTGGCAGCGGTCTACTAATACCAAATGACGGCGGTGTACACAGCAGCGAATATAAAGGGCTTCCGGGTACTTTTCTGTGCACTAATGCCTGCATACCAGAGCATTTGCCACTCATGACACTTGCAACATCGTAACATTGACAGATACACTTGTGCATATTTAGACCCACTTTATTTACAACTATGTTTTCAGATTGGTAGATTGGGTGAACCCTACAAATCTATCATACAGCTCACCAAATGTTTTCAAGTACTGAAGCACAAAGCTAACCTGTTCATTTCTGTTTTTCGTCTTTTGCCTCATCAACAATTAACAGTGGCTGTCTGTATCTGTTCTCTTATTCTATGAATGACATCAGCGGCCATTATATTTAATAACTCATTTTGAACATTTGGCAATGTGTATTTAGCATTTTTTGGTTGCTGTGACATAATTGACCTAAAGTCTGAATTTAAATTTTGCGCAAAGAATGCAATGGTAAACAATTGCCAATATTAACATTAGATGCATTATTGTTCTCGTCAAGATCATCACTACCCACATTAGATTTACTTAAAAGTTCAAAGTGCTCTCGGAGAGGAAGATCCTGATGTTCACTGAGTAAAAGGATTTTGCAGACAACCTTTAAATAGGTGCAGTTCATTTCCTTCACTTGGGCAGACACCTGACAAAAATAAAACATTTACAAAATCCTACAACACTGAGGCTATGATCGGCCAGAGGCCTTGAGCATGCCAATGATAGGTACACTGGTTTGGTTCAGTACAGAAACACAAATGTCTTCACAATCAGGATATACACACTTATTTCTTTATATATAACTGACTAATATATATTCGATAGAGTCATTTTACTGGGCTAGTACCCTTGGGACAATTAACAAATATACAGTATAACTGAAGAAAGAAAACTGTGTTTATTGTGATTTGCATTTAGGTAAATTATATTTTTCAGGTCTGGAGTAAATGCTTCACCAACCAATTATTAAATACCACAACTTTGGATGGTGGTGTAGACAATTGCACTGCATCCGTATATTGAAACTACTGCTTCTAGGCACTTAACTACACATCTCAGTGATGAAATGGAGAGGCATTACACAGGTTTATGATTCAAAGAGCAGATTTTGAGGAATTCTCTGAAGGACCTTCTGCATGCATTGTGTGTGTAGTGAGGTTCAGAGCAGGTTTCTCATATGAACGCGAGGAACAGTCTCTCACTGGGATGAGGAATTCTCTATTCGGGAGGGAGGTTGGGCTGCAACAAGTGTCAGATACCATTACCCCTTATAGGCCCCAGGCTTTGCATAGGGGCATTCCTCAGCAGAGTTCTGATGACACTTGTTACATCCCTTTGAATACCACATTTTGGTATCAGAGAAATACATTTCTTCTAATGGTTATTGAAATACAGATTAAGGAATAAAACAAGTAAACAGAAAGGCCCTACTTTATCTGTGAGTTCATCAATCCCAGTCCTGGTTGTGCGGTTGTCACAGTAGTCTTTTCACCGGGTCATTGGAAGTATGTATGCTGAACTGTTGGCATGTCGGCATAATCCACCACAGGAACCACTTGCATGTTTACCGTCACAGTACCCACCTAGCAGTGGTTGGAATATGAAAAGATATCAACACACATTATTCCCTTCGATCCACCCCACTGGTGTTTCTATTGTCAGTGCACTGTATGGCGTCACAGTAGGTTATAGGTCAAAGTATTGAATCAAAAGGATCAAATGACAAAAGGGTCGAATCAAAAGGACCGAAAACAAAAGGGTCGAATGTTTTATAAATGTATTTTTTTTGTTTTTTTTGGGGGGGGTCCCCCACCCAAACCCCCTTTTCTGTGGTCAAAACCACCTTTTTTTCCTGTACGGAAACAAAAAAAATATATAACCCTTTGGTTTTAGGTCCTATTGACTCGACCCTTTGTCATTCGATCCTTTTGGATTCGAACCTTTGACCGGACACCGTCACAGTACACTACTACCTGTAGATTGCATGCAAATTCTACATGCATCATGGCAGTATTTTTGGACCATAAGTGAACTAATGATGATGATAAAGAGCAAATTGTAAAATTACATAGGATTAACTATTCTTCTTTAAAGCCACTCCACTCTTTAATTTTATTATTATTTACAGCACAGCAATTGACTGCAACTACAAGTGCTCTGCATCTTCAGTCACTTCTGTATGGCTGCATGACTGCTGACTTAATTGTAAATATACAACTTGCAAAGAAATTGAATGTACCTTACTAAAAATCTAAAACCTCTTTCTCTTTACCCTTTAAAAGCTGAGTGTAGACTGGCCACGGGCTGGCCATCTCAGAAGTGACTGAGGATTATTTCTCCATGATATGATATGATATGGCATTTATAACGTGCCTATACACAAGTGTTTCAAGGCGCGACGACGCAAGGGAGGGAGAACAGTGGGAAGACAGACAACGATCCTACTAGGCCAGGTGCCATATCAGATCGCGCAAGTGCATGGGAAGGGGAAGAGGGAGAAGTGCATGGGGAAGGCAGAGGGGAAAGTGCAGTACATGGGATAGTAGAATAAATAAGATAAATAAAAGCGGCCAGATGGTGGCAAGTGAAAGGTAGAGCAGACATAAGTGCTAGTAGGGGGACTGTAAGGATACAGAAAACAGTCCCCAGATGCGGGGGTTGCCAGGGAGGCAGTGCAGGTGTGCAATTGGTGGGGCCTGGGCCCGAGATCAGAAAGAGTGGGCACAAACTTCATCAGGGGAGAGAGGGAGAGAAAGCAGAAGCAAAGAGGAAGGGTTTGAGGTGTTTGCTGAACCGGAGATGGTTTTCCTCACGTTTCAGGGAGGCAGGAAGCCTGTTCCAGAGGGAGGACCCTGTCGAAGAGAGAGATCGACCACCAACTTGTTGCTTGGTGAAGCGACTGACCCTGAGGGAGTTTAAGGCGGATGAGAGAAGAGCTTGAGAAGGAAGATATTTGGGAAGAGAGAGTTGAAGGTATTCCGGCCCCAGAAGGCTTTGTGGACAATACAGAGGGTTTTGAACTTAATCCTCGCAGCCACAGGGAGCCAGTGCAGAGATTTCAGTCCTGGAGAGATACGATCCCTGGGCTTGAGGCCAAGGACAAGTCTCGCAGTCCTGTTTTGGATCAGTTGCAGAGGGCGGGGAGTAGAGGCAGGCAGATTTAGATAGAGGCTGTTACAATGGTCCAGCCTAGAGAGAACTAGGGCTCTGGAGACGGTGAGCTTCTGGGGGAAGGAAAGGAAAGGAAGAATACCTCTGAGGAGGTGCAGTTGGTAGTGTGACTTCTTAGAGACGTCAGAGATGTGAGGAGAGAAGGAGAGTGTGGAGTCGAAGGTAACTCCAAGATTTTTAGCCTTGCAGGTGGGAGCAGGCAGAGAGCCAGAGAAGTCGGCCAGACAGCTGCGGGAAAGGAGGGAGTGGGTGTGCTTATGAGTAGAATCTCAGTCTTACTGACATTAAGGCAGAGGTCATTGGTGGCACACCACTCCTGGATAGCAGACAGACAGTCAGAGATGAGGGAAGGAGAGGAGGAGGGTGAGGGTAGCCTGAAAATGAGCTGGGTATCATCCGCATAGCACTGAAAATTGGGGCAGAAAGCGGCAATGCGGTGGGCAAGGAGTGCCAGGTATTGGTTGAACAGCCAGAGAGAGAGGTTAGATCCCTGGGGACACCACAGGTAGAGAAAAGGATATCAGAGAGGAAGGATCCAAGTTGGACCTGGGAGGGTCGGTGGGAGAGGAAAGAAGTCAGCCACGCCAGAGCCTGACCAGCGATACCCAGGTTATCCCGGAGACGGTTGAGCAGGATGGCATGGATGACAGTGTCAAAAGCAGAAGAGAGATCAAGCAAGATGAGGACACACAGGGTGTTGGAGTCAAGTTTGGAGAGAAGGTCTTCACCGATGTTCAGGAGAGCAGTTTCCATGCTTCTGGCAGCCCTGAAGCCAGACTGATGGTCATGAAGACAACCAACAGATTTGCTTCATAACTTGTCACAGCTCACAAAGCAGTAAGTAGGTATAGTTTCATATCAACTAACTATTCTGATGTGTTACCTGACTCATCACATATAAACAAACTCACCAACATCAATGAAAAAGGATTTTCATTTTGTTGTTGTATCAGCAGAAATGTTACTGCCAAAATTATTTCAGGAAAAGCAATAAACAGAATCCATTTTCTTAAAGTACTCCAACTGTTTGCTATTGCTGTACCATGTTTCTTGGAAGAACCTTCATTTTTCACCTATCACCTTGATTGGAAACTTTATCATGGTTGAAATGCTTAAATCATCAGGAAACTGTATTATGGCTGCTGTACTTGCATACATGGACTTCTAAAAACTTCACAGTTTACTTCTGATGGAACTAGTGAACATTTAGCCAGTTCCGTACTGCAACTAGATCTATCAGGTTCATTAGAAATGCAGTGATCATTACTAGAAACAGATAAACGCAGATCTCCAGCATCTTTAAGAGTAACTGAACTACAGCTTGGTCTTGTTAAGAAAACAGTGAGCTTCCTCTGTCGCTTCATGTCTGAAATATAATCACTAACAGATTTTAAAAAATAAATAATAACATTATTAGGATGTATATTAAAAATATAGCAATGGACAGAAACGACATTATAGTAGGAAGTTGCTATAAAAGCCCATTTCATTACAGTGTAAACACAACAATATTATATTGCACTGTGGAAATATATGACAAATAATGATGGTGTGAAACATCCTCTTAAGTGGTGCAAGGCCATATATTTTCAGTAGCAAAATAGTTCCCACAATTAGCGCAAGCATAGTGAGAGAGATAATGTAGAGGATTTTAAATCTGTTCATTTTTATGATACCAACCAAAATGTTCTTTGATTATATGCCAGGTACCAATTAGCTTACACTGGTGCTGTTTGTTTGCCTCTTTTTTCTCAAAGGTCCCCTCATGTGTCAGTTCAGGGCTTGCTTAAGATGCATGGAGGTTCCTATCAGGCACCCATTCCCCCAGTCTTCTCCCCGGGCCAGCTGTCTGGTTCATAGATAATAATGGAGATGCTTCCTAATGCAAACTGCAATAGGTGATTTCTCTGGGATTATCGCTGAAAGTGCATAACATGAGGCCCACCTTGAACCACGCTATCTGCCAAGCATACTCCCTGCCCCACACCAAAGAATAGGGTAAAACATGTCAGGGATAAGAGAACACCTTGAGGTCTGTCGTTGTCTAGCAACATCACATTTAAAGTGACCATCCTTTAGTTGGAGGAGAGTTGTGACTCATTAGGGAAAATGACATAGTATTAGCCCTTCCTTGGAGGGGGTTAATTTACTTCAGATTATAATAGGACATGCAGAAGGAGGGGAGCTGAAACCCTAAATGAGAACTAAAGAAAGCCCATTATGCACACACGGCCTCGGTTTTTTATTCACTGGTTACATTGCTTAAATCCCCGAAAGAGAAAGGAATTTATTTACAGACAGCAATTTATTTAGAAAACTGTACTAGATTGAATTTTATTTACAGAATGTAGAAAAGACCACCTGAGACATTGCCATTTCAAGTGAGCCAAAATAAATGTTTGGTTTGCAGTGCCTCATGGTATTGTTTGTTCAGGGCATGTGTCTCTGCAGGTGTGAAAGAAGGAAACCACGCTGGGGGTCTGGCTGTTGCCAGGCAGAATGTGGCATGAACTGCTGCTCTTAGAATGTCTGTTGACTCTGTATCTAATGTGCTGACGCACTTGTTGCTTAAACCACCACTTAGAGCTTCCTGGATGATGTATTGTCACAGATCATATGTGCCACCCTCAGTGTATCCTTTCAATTAGGATCACAGACTTTACCATTGATAAAATGCATCTGTGTGCAACCTGAAGCTACAGTTTGAATAATGGCAGTGCCCACTCATACTTTAATGTTTCTGAGGTTGATAACATGAGCACTGTGTAAATGGGAAATAGCACACATCATTGGAGTTTTTAGATGTGAGAGAAATCATTAATGAAGTGCTATATAAAAACAGTGATGTTATGTTTGATATGAGGCGTCACATGCATCTTAGCCATAGCTGTAAAACCTTCATTTATGCACTTGCAAGGGAGTGTATTGCGCATTTGTGGCCACAAGACTACCACAATAAAAGCCATATATAGATATTGTATTCCCTCCAGCTAGTAGCAAGTTGAATTTCAATCCAAAATTTATTATAACAGCAACCTCAGTTACTGGGCCACTGTCGGATCTTCCCGGCAATTCACTCTTTTATGCATTACGTATACAACACTTAATTCATGCATATGGTGATTTCTCAAGCTTTTCAACCTTAAGGAAAATGCTACATTGAAACAGCCTTGGATTAGGTCGCTTTTAAAATGAGGCACTGAAGAAAAGTTCTATGATTTCTCGTAACATTTCTTCTTTTTTTAAAAAAAAATGTAAAATAATTTTTACCACTAGACCACTGCAGCAATTTGATATAGACGCAGACACTGGCATAGGGTTGTGTTAATGGGACATGTGTATCACACACCTGCCATTTGTATGGCTTTGCAGAGCTTCTCTAAGGCTGGCAGCACCACACTGAAATACCCCAGTTCTGGTAGACCATAGTGTACATACATAACTGTAAAGGTGCTTGAGTGGAATTTCTCCAGCATGGTAGGGTAATGGGATATTTATTTTAATGGTCTGCAATGAACCATGGACTTTGGTGCTGTGAACTGTGTCATGGAGGCGTTACCACACACTCATAGCAAAAGTGAAAATGTGTAACAATGGCACAGTCTATACAAACAAACTTAATCGTTGTTCACAATTGTAATTATGCTGGAGTCGAGTATAGTCTATGATGAGGGAATCAGAGCACTGCACATGATGGTCTGCAATACATGCTATGTGCTGCATCACCACAAATGATATGTGGACATATGGTATGGTATGGTAATGTTTATTTGTAAAGCGCCTATACACAAAGAAAGTGTGTCAAAGGGCTCAAGGAGGGAGGGAACAAGTGGAAAAACAACAGTCGTTCAGAGCCCTTGAAATTCTGAGACGATAGTAGTCTGCACAGGCCGAGTAAGTGCATATAACACATTTAACAGTAGAGGTAACAGAAAATATGTCTGTCGACAATTCTGCAGTTTTCCAAGTGCTTTAAGGTGCCGCAATGCAGGGAGAGAAGACGGGGAAAACAAGAACAAACTATCTTCAGGCATGGTACGTTCGGATCGCGCGAGTGCACAGACAGTTACAGGGGAGGTGGAGGCTGGGGGGGACACGTGTATGGGGTGGTCCAAGTGCGCTCAGTCGGTAGTGGTTAGGGTAAGTGCAGAGAGATGCCACTCTCTTGGATCATTGACCAACTGCAGTGATGATAAGGCGAAGTGTAAGGCCCGAAGGCAAGGGCGAGAGGACTGGCTTGGGTGCCTGGGACCTGTGAGTCTCTGAGGTACACTAGGCGGCCACTCAGCAAGCTGTATCGAAAATGTGGGAGGGAAGGAATAGAGTAGAGAGATAGGTTAGCAGGGTAGAAGGAGAGAGAAGGAGGAGGAGAAGAGGAATGTCTTAAGGAGTTTCTGGAACTTGAGGAGATCAGGCTCAAGACAGAGGGGCAGGGAGGCTACTCCAGAAGGAAGCCCCTGCTGAAGATAAAGATATCCCTCATCATGTTTTCTTGGAGAACCGGCTCATTCACAGAAAGATGGAGGAAAAGGAGCGGAGGGCTCGGGAAGGACAGTATTTAAAAAATAAAATAAAAAAAAGGACAGTGTTTAGAAAGGCATCGTTTCAGATAGTTAGGTTCCAGGCCCCAGAAAGCCTTGTGGACAAAGAAAAGGGTCTTGAACTTGATCCTTTCAACCACGGGGAGCCAGTGGAGGGATTTCAGCACTGGAGAGATGCGGTCCCTGGGCTTAAGGCCAAGGATTAGTATTGTGGTTCTGTTCTGGATGAGTTGCAGAGGGCACAGGGCATAGGCCGGGAGGTTAATAAAGAAGCTGTTGCAGTAGTCCAGCCTTGAGAGAACCAAGGCTCTGGAGACAGTGAGCCGCTGGGAGAAGGTGAGAAAAGGAAGAGTACCTCTGAGGAGGTGCAGCTGGTAGTTGGACTTCTTACAGATGTCCGAAATGTGAGTGGAGAAGGAGAGAGTGGAAATGAAGATGACCCCAAGATTTTTTGCCTCAAAGGTGGGTGCGGGAGCAGGGCCAAGGAAGACAGGCCAGAGTGAGAGTGGGAAAGCGGGAGCAGGAGTCCCAATTCACACAATCTCAGTCTTTCTGGCATTGAGGCAGAGGTTGTTTGCAGCACACCATGACTGAATTGCAGACAGTCAGATATGAGCGAGGAAGAGGAGGTGGCTGAGGGCAGCCTGAAGGAGAGTTGCGTGTAATTCGCCTAACCATGGAAGCTATTGATGAAAGTTGAAATCACATGTACCAAGGCAGCCATGTAGGCATAAAAAAACCAGGGGGATAGGTTAGAGCCCTGGGGCACGCCACTGGTTGAGAGAGTGACAGAGGAGAGAAATGACCCAAGTTCCACCTGGGATGGGCGGTCAGAGAGGACGGAGGTTAAGCATGCCAGAGCCTGACCTGTGTTGCCCAGGGTGTCACAGAGACGTGCAATCAGGATGTTGTGGTTTACTGTGTCAAAGGCAGAGAAGAGGTTGAAAAGAATGAGGACAGAGGAAGTGTTAGTGTTTAGATTTGAGAGCATGTCCTCATGGGTGTTCAGGAGAGCAGTTTCCGTGACTATGGATGCTCTAAAGCCAGACTGATGGTTGTGGAGGCAATCAGCAGATTCAGTGTGGAGGTCGAGGTGAGAGATAGCCAGCTTCTCCAGGAGTTTTCCCAGGAATGGGGTAATAGGGATAGGGCAGTAGTTTGCCGGAATGGAGGGGTCAGCAGAGGGTTTCTTAAGCAGAGGGTGCACAAGGGAGTGCTTAAGAGAAGTTGGAAAAACTCCAGTAGCTAAAAAGAGATTGCAGAGATCAGCCAAGGCTAGAGCAAGAGAGTCTATGTTGCACTTAATGGTTTTAGAGCAGCAAGGGTCCACCTGTTTGGATGAAGCCTTCATAGACGAAACTTGCTGGTGACCTCATCAGGTGTGACAGAAGTGAGAGAAGAAAGGAGAGGTGGTGGAGGTGCCAAGGGAGGCTCGAGAGTATAGGTGTGTGATGTGGTGTGGAAGTGAGAGAGGAAAGGATGTCTTGGGTTTTTGCAGTGAAGTGTGCAACCAGGGCCGAGCAAAGGTCCTTGGTGGGTGTGATAGAGGAGGAGGCTGCTGCAGGATTTGCCAGTTCCTTACAGACTTTGAAAAGTTCAGCCGTGCTGTTTGATGTCGCAGACATGCAGGCTTGAATAAAGACTCTTTTCTTGGTGTAGATGCACAGTCCATATTGCCTTTGAAGGAGGCGGCAGGTTAATTTGTCAGAGGGTAGGCCTGATGAATTCCATTTCCGCTCGGCAGTCCTACACTTTCATTTGAGGGGAGCCAGATTGGAGTCGTACCAAGCATTGCACTTTTTGGAAGGCTTCAGCTGGACCCTCATGACAGGAACAAGAGTGTCGAGGGTGTTAGTGATAGAGAGATTGAAGGTAGCAAGGGCTGTGTTAGGGTGAGAGTCAGCCACAGGGGTAGGAGGCGGAGAGTAGGTGGAGGCAAAGGTAGCCGCTGTCACTCTTTCATAGGTCTGGTGACTATGAAGCCAAGTGGCTGCACCAGGTGCGCCGATGCAAGAGGAGAGCCGAGCTTCAAGTTTGAAGAGAGAAGGGGGTGGTCCGTCCAAGAGAGAGGGGTTGAGAGAGCGGTAGAGAGAGGGATGTTGGTGGAGATGAAAGCATCCAAAGTGTGGCCCGCTGTGTGCGTAGAGCCAGAGGATAAGATAGAGAGGGAGAGAGTGTGGTATAGGTTACAGAAGGGTCTTGAGGAGTCAGGAGAATCCAGATGGATGTTGAGGTCACCCAGCAGGATGAGTTGAGAGGAGGAGGAGAGTAGAGGAAAGGAGGCCAGGTTGGCCCATTCTGAGAGGACAGTGTGGACTGTCCTGGTGGCCGATAGAAGGTGGCCATAAGGAGCGAGGATTTAGGAGAGAGGGAAAGCCTGCAGACTAGGCACTCAAATGAGGAGTAAGCCTGATTGGGGATGATGAACACAGGTATCCATTCTGGGAAGACCAACGCCACTCCCCCCTGACCCCCTGGGCCTGGCACAGAGAGGGTCTTATATCCTTCAGGTAGGAGTGTGTCAAAGCTTGTGACAGAGCTGTCCTTGAACCATGTCTCCATGATGGCGTGCACATCAAGATCCATGCATTCAAGGAGGTTGCAAATGTCAGACGAGTGTTTGACAGTGGAGCGAGAGATAAGCGTGGCAATATGGAGCAGCTTGACAACATTTGAAGGTCTTTCGTGGAAGGCGCAGGGGACGGTGGTCCCCTCTGAGGGTGGCAAGAGAGCCAGAGGGATGGCGGTGGATGGCGGAGGGGCCAAGGCCGACAAGGGAGCTGGGACAGTGCGGCAGGTCAAGGGCACCTATGCAGAGGAGGAAGCAGGCACAGTAGGCAAGGGTGCCTGTGCAAAGGAGGATGTAGTCATGGTAGGCAAGGGCCCCTTTGCAGAGGAGAATGTAGGCACAGTGGGCAAGGGAGTCTGTGCAGAGGAGGAAGTGGGCAGACTAGGCAAGGGTGCCTGTACAGAGGCAGAAGTAGGCACAGTAGACAACGGGCCTGTCCGGAGGGAGAGGTAAGGTTAGAGAGGCGAGGGAGGAGTATGTCGAAAAGAAGAAGGTGGGTTGAGGACTCTGATGGGTTGCAATAGACATTAATGATGGCTCGGGAAATGGGGAAGAGGTCGAGAACCTTCAGCAAGGCCACCATTAATGGGAGAAGAGGCGATAGGGGAGAGAAAGCCGACCATGTAGCGTGTCCATAGATCAGGTGAGTTAACGTTAAATAGGATGTCTGTGAGAGTCTCTCTAGTGGAAGCTGTGAAATAGATGTCTGCAATAGGAAGGCCTGGGTTGGAGTCCAGTAGATCCTTCTTAAGTTTCTTCCAGCCAGATTTAGGGATAGGAGAGGGATAGGAGATAGAGAAGCAGTTAGAGAATATAGGAGAGATAGATAGTGACATAGCTAGCTGCAGGGGTTACTTACCAGACTGATACTTACCAGACTGATGTATTGAGGCGCACAGAGGATGGATGTGTAGGGGGGACGAAGCAAAAGGGGCGGAGGACAGAGGGTCGTGCCACAGATAAGTTCGATTTTAGCAGAGCAATATGAAAAAACAATGCAGCCACTGGTCACAGCTAGAATCGATTTTAGCAGATAGTATGAAAACACAATGCAGCTACTGAGGCAGAGCTAGATTCGATTTTCGCAGACAGTATGAAATCTCATTACAGCCACTGAGGCACAGCTAGATTTGATTTTAGCAGACAGTATGAAAACACAATGCAGCCAGTGAGGCACAGCTAGATTGGGATTTTGTTTTTTTCATTGAAAGTGGTCCCAGTGAGATGGAGTGAGGGGTGGGTCAGACAAAGGTGTGGGGTAGAGGATTAATGTTTTAGTTGAGGGGACTTACCTTCAGGGAAGTGGTAAGATAGTCCAGTTTTTTTCTCCAGTGGATTTGAGAGTGTGAATGATCTCCTTTGCCTCCATGGGTTCAGGTGGGGCTGGGGGGCCCACAGTCCCAGCCAGGCCACAGACAAGGGAACAGACAGGGCCTTTGATGCAGGCCTTTGATGTAAAGGCTGTCTCCCACCTCCCGGTTCACACTGTTGGCTGTTGAGGGTGGCCATTTTAAGAAGACAAGGAGAAGCAGACAGTGCAGGTGAAAAGGTTGTCTTTCGTCTTGCAGTACTTTTTAAAGTTGTATCGCATGTTGAAAAGTCTATCTTACTGCACGCAAATGAATCACTGCAATGTTGCTCACTCGTTTCCCATTCATTTAAAATTCAGTAAAGGTGTAATTTGCTTGATTGCATGTCACGGCAGGAGGCAAGTTTTTCTTTCAACATTTCAGATAAAATTAATGGAAATGTTGATCAACGCGATGCGCTGCGCTCAATTTAACCACCCACAGGCTTACCAGTACTCAGGAAAGAAAAGGTTGATGCAGTGAGGGGATAATGGTCTGCCGGTGGGCTGTGATCAGCTGTTTCCCCTAGTCGAGCTGAGGAGAGAAGGAAGGAAGGACTCACATGGGCCTCGATGCAGGTCTTTGATGTAAAGGCCGGCTCCTGCCTCCCGGTTTACCCTGTTGGCTGTTGTTGTAGAAACCAACCAATGGGGGAGGGAGCAGGCTCAGGCCACAGAGTGCATCAGACTGCAGAAATGAGGGTGGCCATCTTGAGAATGCCTGCAAAAGCAGACAGTGCAGGCAAAAAGGTAATCTTTCATCTTTTAGCGCTTTTTAAAGTTGCATCAGATGCTAAAAAGTATATCTTGCCACACACAAATTAATTACTCCGATCTTGCTCGCTTCCCATTCACTTCAAATTCAATAAAGGTGTAATTTGCTTGATTGCATGCCACGGCAGTCGACAAGTTTTTTTTTTTAACATTTCAAATAAAATGAATGGAAATGTTGATCAGCGCGATGTGCGGCGCTCAATTTAGCCACCAACACGCTTACAAGTACTCAGGAAAGCAAAGGTTGATGCAGTGAGGGGATCGTGGTCAGCCGAGTGCTGTGATCAGCTGTTTCCCCTAGCCGAGCTGAAGAGGGAAGGAAGGACTCACACGGGCCACGATGCAGGCCTTTGATGTATAGGCCGGCTCCCACCTCCCGGTTCACACTCTTTTCTGTTGTTGTGGAAGCGAACCAATGCAGGAGGGAGAAGGCTCAAGCCACAGAGTACATCAGACGCTGAAATGAGGGCGGCCATCTTGAGAAGGCCAGCAGAAGCAGACCGTGCCGACGAAAAGGTTGTCTTTCATCTTGTAGCACTTTTTAAAGTTGCATCAGATATTAAAAAGTATATCTTGCTGCATGCAAATGGATTACTGCAATCTTGCTCGCTTCCCATTCATTTTAAATTCATCAAAGGTGTAATTTGCTTGATTGCATTTCACGGCAGGCAACAAGGTTTTTTTTCAACAAATTTCAGGTAAAATGAATGGAAAAGTTGATCAACGCGATGCACAGTGCTCAATTTAGCCACTCACAGGCTCACTAGTACTCAGAAAAGCAAAGGTTTATGCAGTGAAGGAATCATGGTCTGCCGGAGCGCTGCGATCAGCTGTTTCCCCTAGTCGAGCTAAGGAGAGAAGGACGAAAGGACTCACAAAGGCCTCAATGCATGCCTTTGATGTAAAGACAAGCTTGCACCTTCCGGTTCACACTGTTGGCTGGTGTTGTAGAAGCCAACCAATGGGGGAGGGAGCAGGCTCAGGCCACAGAGTGCATCAGACTGCAGAAATGAGGGCGGCCATCTTGAGAAGTCCAGCAGAAGCAGACAATGCAGACGAAAAGGTAGTTTTCCGTCTTGTAGTGCTTTTTAAAGTTGCATCTGATGTTAAAAAGTATACATTGCTGCACGCAAATGAATCACTGCATTCTTGCTCGCTTCCCATCCATTTCAAATTCAGTAAAGGTGTAATTTGCTTTATTGCATTTGACGGCAGGCGACACGTTATCTTTTCAACATTTCAGATAAAATTAATGGAAATATTCATCAGCACGATGTGTGGTGCTCAATTTAGCCACTCACAGGCTTACCAGTACTGAGGAAAGCAAAGGTTGATGCAGAGAGGGGATCGTGGTCTGCCGGAGCGCTGCAATCAGCTGTTTCCCCTAGTCGAGCTGATGAGGGTAGGAAGGAAGGACTCACACGGGCCTCGATGCAGGCCTTTGATGTATAGGCCGGCTCCCACCTCCCGGTTCACACTCTTTTCTTTTGTTGTGGAAGCGAACCAATGCAGGAGGGAGAAGGCTCAAGCCACAGAGTACATCAGACGCTGAAATGAGGGCGGACATCTTGAGAAGGCCAGCAGAAGCAGACCGTGCCGACGAAAAGGCTGTCTTTCATCTTGTAGCACTTTTTAAAGTTGCATCAGATATTAAAAAGTATATCTTGCTGCATGCAAATGGATTACTGCAATCTTGCTCGCTTCCCATTCATTTTAAATTCATCAAAGGTGTAATTTGCTTGATTGCATTTCACGGCAGGCAACAAGGTTTTTTTTCAACAAATTTCAGGTAAAATGAATGGAAAAGTTGATCAACGCGATGCACAGTGCTCAATTTAGCCACCCACAGGCTCACTAGTACTCAGAAAAGCAAAGGTTTATGCAGTGAGGGAATCATGGTCTGCCGGAGCGCTGCGATCAGCTGTTTCCCCTAGTCGAGCTAAGGAGAGAAGGACGAAAGGACTCACAAAGGCCTCAATGCATGCCTTTGATGTAAAGACAAGCTTGCACCTTCCGGTTCACACTGTTGGCTGGTGTTGTAGAAGCCAACCAATGGGGGAGGGAGCAGGCTCAGGCCACAGAGTGCATCAGACTGCAGAAATGAGGGCGGCCATCTTGAGAAGTCCAGCAGAAGCAGACAATGCAGACGAAAAGGTAGTTTTCCGTCTTGTAGTGCTTTTTAAAGTTGCATCTGATGTTAAAAAGTATACATTGCTGCACGCAAATGAATCACTGCATTCTTGCTCGCTTCCCATCCATTTCAAATTCAGTAAAGGTGTAATTTGCTTTATTGCATTTGACGGCAGGCGACACGTTATCTTTTCAACATTTCAGATAAAATTAATGGAAATATTCATCAGCACGATGTGTGGTGCTCAATTTAGCCACTCACAGGCTTACCAGTACTGAGGAAAGCAAAGGTTGATGCAGAGAGGGGATCGTGGTCTGCCGGAGCGCTGCAATCAGCTGTTTCCCCTAGTCGAGCTGATGAGGGTAGGAAGGAAGGACTCACATGGGCCTCGATGCAGGTCTTTGGTGTATAGGCCGGCTCCCACCTCGCGGTTCACACTGTTGGCTGTTGTTGTATAAGCCAGTCAATGGGGGAGGGAGCAGGCTGAGGCTACAGAGTGCATCAGACTGCAGAAATGAGGGCAGCCATCTTGCGAAGGCCAGCAGAAGCAGACAGTGCAGACAAAAGGTTGTCTTTCATCTTGTAGCGCTATTTAAAGTTGCATCGGATGTTAAAAAGTATATTTTGCTGCACGCAAATGAATTACTGCAATCTTCCTTGCTTCCCATTCATTTCGAATTCAGTAAAGGTGTACATTTCTTGATTGCATGCCACGGCAGGCGACAAGGTTTTTTTTCAACATTTCAGATCAAATGAATGGAAATGTTGATCAGCGCGATGCGCGGCGCTCAATTTAGCCACCCACAGGCTTACCAGTACTCAGGGAAGCAAAGGTCTATGCAGTGAGGGGGTCGTGGTCTGCCGGATGCTGCGATCAGCTGTGTCGGCTAGTCGAGCTGAGGAGGGAAGGAATGAAGGAAGGAATATAGAAGAGGCACTGCAATATAATTAGTGTTGTATTTATTTTTCCACATCAGTCGATACTACAGTGCTTCTTATCACACCATTGTTGGGTGTCCTGACCCACGTTTGAGCTATCATGCTGCAACATTTGGTGCTGTGGGCTTAGAAAATCCAAGATGGCCAAAAAGCCCACAAGTGCGCCAGAATCCAGGAGAACCACGCAGTTTGTGCGTACACCAAAATGGTTACCTCACTTGCCAACCACCAGTGTAAAGAAAGATCTTTGTTAACAAAATCCACTGTTACTGATGTCAACAAGTTGCTGAAATCGTGACTCATTGGACCACTTTAAAGATTCAACCCTTTTGTGGGGTTCCACATACTCATTTTACTGTAAGGAGCCCCATCAAAACAATGTTAAGCAAGGCTTTACTACCATGTAAGAACCATTCCTGTTTGGAATGCATTAATCCAAGAAAAATCCCAAAAATGGTTGCATTACCAGTACTCACCACTATCAGAAAGCCGGTGTTTTAAAACAACACCAGACTTTTTTTTGTGTAAAACTGAATAAATGAACCCAAAGCAGGCCAAAGAAAGACTTACTGAGAGGTGGATACAATGTAAAGTTATATTCTGAAGTGACTTGAAGGTTTATAACAAGACTGGCTGAGCTGTGGATTTCAGCAGTTTAAGTACATTTGGACTGAAAGACACTAAAAACCTAAATGTTTAAAAGAAATGAGTGACCTACTTTTGAGTGTCACATAGGTTGCAATTGTTTAAATGTCATAGTTTTAAACTTAGAATCAGCATTCTAGCTGCATATGTAAAAATGGTTAGTTTTATTTGAATGCAGAAAACTGGGTAACTAAAAGTGACATTAGCTGGGGCCTGGCTTAAGGAACTGGATTCTGCTTGACAACTTCCCCCCAATTGGAGTGAAACTGGATCCACAGCAGTTCCCAGGCCTAGCTGCCTTTTGCTCCTCCCACCAAAAGGGATATGACACTTCTCTGATTGAATTACCTGGGCTCTGCAGGAAATTGAACAAAGCCCTGTCCTGACTCAGGCAAATGTTTTATTATGGGGGTCGTAAATGTGGCTTCCTCCTGGAAGGAAAGGGGAGGAGCACTGCATGTGAGAGCAAGCTGGCTTGGCAGAAACTGGGAGGGGGAGAAACTGGAGACAGAGGCTGAGCTTGAAGAAAGTGGAAAGACTGGTTTCTGTACCATGTGACCTGAAAAGACACACCCCTGTAGCCAGAATATGGTTTTAGAAAAAGATGAATAACTCATAGTACGGAGTTGTCATAATTATTTAAATGATACCATAATTCTTTTGATTTTTCTGCCCACATTCTAAGAGGTTTTTAGAACCGGTGGCATGATCTGGGGGCAAACTAGCAGTTAAGAGGGTATTACTTAAAATGTCTGCATGTGAAAAGTCTGATACTTCATCAATTAATGCCTGCATGCCTGGCACACATTTGGGTAAATTTGAGTAAGAATCTGATATTGGTAACCTGACCAAAAAGTGAAATATGTTGCAATTTCTCAATGCAAGCTCTCAGGAAGAGCAGATTTGGACAAGGTATATCTCATGTGATATGTGATGGGTGCATGTAATTTCAAACCACTGTGTATCTATGAAGTGTGCATTTTGATCAAATATGGATTTTGTGGGCAAACTGACCAGGGGAGGATCCTCTGACCCATAAAACCTACAGCATCACTCTGACTCACAGTTCCTTCCCCAATCATGGGAGAGGGGAGAATTGGGCCAATCTGCAGTTGAGAGAGGGGCTGGCTAGTGATGCTGCACACACACCCACTTTCAAAACACATAAAAGCAGACAGTCAGGACAGATAGGGACATTCTATTCCATCTGCTGCAGGACGCTCTGCCGGGAAAATCCATACTTTACCTCCATCAAACTCCAGAGAGCCAACATAGAGACTTCAATCTATCCACCTTCAGAGACCAAGACTTTACTTCAGAATTTGTAGCAGAGAGGTCAACTACAAGCTAAATCCCTCTTTAGCAGGCCTCAAATCATTGCCATTATCACAGCCAGGCGAGCTGTTTGAATTCTTTGCAAGAACTCTTGCCATTTGCCAGAGAGCAGTGTTGTATCCAGAGAGAGACCAGCTGAACCGGAGACCGCTGTATCCGGACCCACAGACCTGATCAGAACCAGAGACCCAGACCAGATCAGCAGAGTAGAGCTGACCCCGACGCTGTGCGCAGTGACCGTCCGTGGCGAGTGAAGAAAACCTGACCAGATCCGTGGCGAGGCCCATTTATTTCAAAAATATATTGTGAGTACCTAGCAGAACTGTGCAGAACCAATCTCTTAGTTAAAATAATATAATTCAATCTATTTTAATCTAAGTAGAACTGCCTCCTAACTGTCACCTCTCATTTCTAGCTGCTAGCTGTCACTTGTCACTTTGAACTTTTAAAATTTCAAATCTGAAAAACGACCTTTACCATATTGCTCATATCTCCGTGACCGTTTGTCTTAGAGACTTGCAGTAACTTTCCTCTGAAAGCTGGGAATCTTGGCTTTTCAACGAACCTAGAACCGCATTCCTACCCCCTATACCCTTGCCACAATCGCGAAAAACGCATTCCCGAATTTTACCGCGATTTGCAAATTTCTCCATGTGTGAAAACAGCAGCTTCCTTGCTTTCCTTGCTAAAAATTCGTTTGCCTCTTAAGAACCATCCCTGAATCATTGCTAGAGTGAGCCCGGACTAATATTAACTTGATACCACTCACCCTGAACCTCTAGAGGGAATTAAAAGCATTTTAGCATATTTTTCACTTCATTGCCAGCACATATAAAAGCATTTTGGGCCTGTGTTTCAAACTTCTGTAGTCTAAGCTTGCTGGGGTGAACTGAATTACATTTGATTGCCTTTCTGAGAACTGTGTGCTTTCCTTCCATTTCCTTGCATTGCATAAAGGGGGGAGTGGATTGCCAGAGAAAAGTGATTACATTGTTTTGTTGAAATCATATTGAGTATTTTCTGTATTGCATTTTCATTCAACATTGCATCCATCTGAATGTATATAAAGCATTCTCTACCACCTTATTCTTCTGTTCCTATTCACAAGTGTGCTAGTGCCAGACTATCCATTATTGATTACTGCTCAGATTAAGTGTGATATTCAATTATTAATTTATTATAAGGTGTGATATATACATATATGGTTTAAATTCTCAAATAAACCTTTTAACTTGCAAAACAGAACTACTTCTTGGCTCACTGGGGTCAGGGAGATTCCAAGAGAGGGGTGTTATAAAGGGGTAGTCATCCAGAACGCATGAACTGGACATAAAGATATATCAATAAGGGTTTCCATTCAGTATCCCAGACTAGGCATTGACTTAGCTGTAGTGTTGAATAGAATCCTCTTACACCATGAGCTCCTCAAAGTCCTGATGTAGTAGTAAGATTAGGTGCAAGGCCTTGCCTAAGACACCTGCCACTCCTTTAACTCAAACAAACTACAATGCGGCCACACTCCCCTTGCAGAGCTATCAACAGCATACATGTTCTCATTTTCTATCTACCCTACACCCTTACATCCACTGAACAACATAGCCACCCCTCCGCCCGATCTGCTCTGCACATTCACATACACCCAGTGAATGAGGTGCGGGATTAAGTTTCAACTGGACAGTTTTAAGCTGCTTAAAGAGGAATACTTAGGTGTTCTTGCCCTCGCTCCCCAGGTAATGCTAGGTTTCGTAGAAGGTATCAATGCAATTGATTATCTCTGCAGGATACAAATAAAAGCTTCTTACAGGATGTAACGCTCACCTGATTCTCGCAGAGGCGCCGGTCTTGACTGGGCGACTACCGTATCTTCAAAGGTGATGTGTAGCACCCGGTTGGCTCTTTGGGCTGGACCTCTGTGCACTGTATGCCTGACGTGTAGAGTAAGATGTCTTAGGTAAGTGAATGCTGAGCTCTCCATCTGCCTCGGGGCAGGGTGCTGTAGCCAGTTTCTTCACTGGATAGGTAGCGCAGGCCTCTTGACTTCAGAGGACTGCTGTCCGTCGTTTACTGCACGAACGGTAAGTTTCGAGTCATCCAAATGTCTTTTTAAAGTCTTTAGTATTGATGTCTCTTGTTTTGCAGGTTTCCGGCGATGGCGGATGACGGGCTGAAGTGAGTTGAAGATGGAGCCCGTGTGATGAATAGAAGCGCCTGGAAGCACGTGAGTAAGCGCTTGTTGCCTGCTTCACGATGCACTCTAACTGTCTTTTTATTTTGCAGGTACGAGTTCGGAGCGGCTGCAGGGTGCCGGAATACCCACTGGATTAGATGTGGAAAGGAGTAATGGCACGTGAGTATTAAAGTTCCCCAATGTCTTTAAACGCACCTTGTTTTGTCTTTCAGATGCGGATGCAGCGCCGAAGGCCTCCGGAGCGTGCAAAGAGTTGGTAAGCCTTTGCCTTTCCGATGCCGGAATGCTAACCTGTTCTTTCTTGTCTTTATAGGTGTTGCTGAAGACTGGATTCTGGATGGTAAGCCTTTGCCTTTCAGATGCCGGAATGCTAACCTGTTCTTTCTTGTCTTTATAGGTGTTGCTGAAGACTGGATTCAGGATGGTAAGCCTTTTTCCTTAGGCCCAGGACTGGATGCAGAAGACACGATGAGCGTCCTGCTGCAGAGAGTGCAGAATAACGCAAAGCAAGATTCATCCACCGGGTGTGGTTTAAATAGCCTCCTGTAGTGCTTAGGTGTCTCCTTCCACAGCCACGCCTAAGTAAGAAAAGAGTTCCTGGTAAGAAAAGAGTTCCTGCCTTCCAGAAGAGTTCCAGTGTTCTAAATCTAGGGAGTGGCTCCAGCCCCACCCAACAGGAAAAGTAGTTCCAAACAGAAGAGGATCAGAGGCTCAACTGGCAGGCAAGTAAGCAGCATGGTCTGCTGCAGGTAAGTCCACCCAAGCATTATGAGCCCGGCGCTTCCAGCGCTGGGACTGGGCATATTTATGAGCCTGCTGCCACTTGCGCCAGGACTGGGTCCAAAAGGTCCCAATTGGGACTGGTTGGCACTCGGAACCTGGGTTATGGATCTGCTTCCAAGGGAGTTGGGAAAACCCTGACCTTTTGGAAGCAGAGATCATGACAGTACCCCCCTCAAGGCCCCTCCCAAACCGCGCTTCTCCGGGGGTTTTGGCTTGTCAGGAAATGTTCGGTGAAATCTTTTGATTAGGCGAGGAGCGTGGACATATTCAGCAGGTTCCCAGGATCTCTCTTGGGGGCCGTAGCCTTTCCAGTCAATTAGGTAGAATAGTTTAGATTTGGAGATCTTGGAGTCCAGAATGCTTTTGACTTCAAACTCGAGTTCTCCATCCACTAGGATAGGTTTTGGAGATTTGGTTAGTCGGGTTTGAGGTTGCACGGGTTTTAATAGAGAGACGTGGAAGACCGGATGTATCTTCATGTGCGGGGGCAAGTCCAACTTGACCGCTACTGGGTTTACTATGGTAGTGATGGAATAGGGACCAAGGTATCTTGGGTTGAATGTGCGTGGCCCTTTTAGAGATAGATATTTGGTGGATAACCAGACTTGATCCCCTACTTGATATTGAGGGGCTTCCTTCCGATGTTGATCTGCTCCTTTCTTGTATTGTTCTTTAGCCCTTTGAAGGTGAGAAACAGCTTCCTTAAAGGCTTGGGTGATTGTAGAATGCAGGTAGTCTACTGCTGGTGTTTCAAGATCTTGGAGGGGATCCAACTCCGAGGTTCGAGGGTGACTGCCGTACAAAAGAAAAAACGGGGTTTTCCCAGTTCCCGAGTGGACAGAGTTATTGTAGGCATACTCGGCTATCCAAAGGATATCTTTCCAAGTTTTTTCAGTTTGTTGCAGCATGCAGCGTAAATACTGTTCCAGAGTTTGATTGGTCCTCTCGGTTTGTCCGTCGGTCTGAGGGTGGTGACTGGTCGATAGTCTCACATCAATTTGAGCCCACCGACAGCAACTTCGCCAAAAATGAGAAATAAATTGACTACCTCGATCCGAAATTAGAACCGAAGGAAAACCGTGCAGTCGGACGATGTTTTCGAGAAATTCTCGGGCCAGAGTTGCTGCTGTTGGCAAGCCTTTGAGCGGAATGAAATGCGCCATCTTGGAGAATAAGTCCACGATTACTAGAATCGTATTGTATCTGGAGCATGGAGGTAGATCGGTGATGAAGTCCATAGAAAGCGTATGCCAAGGGCGAGGTGGGATGTCAATAGGGCGTAAGAGGCCTGCTGGTCTTTCCTTTTGACTCTTGTTTTGGGCGCATACTCCACAGGACATTATAAAGTCTCTGATATCTTTTTTCCAAGACGGCCACCAGAAGTAGCGCTTGATCTTTTCTGAGGTCTTGGCTATACCGGGATGACCTTCCATTAAAGAGTCGTGATAACAAGAGATTACTTTTTTCTGTAAATCTGTGCTGGGTAGGTATAATCGTTCTTGGAAATACAATAAGTTGTCCTTTACTGCAAAGTCCTTTCCCTGCAGATGCCAATTCTGTATATCTGCTGGAGTTACAAGTTGCCTGGCTTTATCCTTAACTTCCTCTATGGATTCTGTGGCGATTACACCCAGAATTCTTTGTTCGGGAATGATTGGTACAGGTTTAGGGTTGATCAAGTGTTCTTCCACTCCCATCCGAGAAAGGGCATCGGCTTTACCGTTCTTTGTACCTGGTCGATAGGTAATTATGAAGTCAAACTCGGCAAAGAATAATGCCCAACGGAGTTGTCTAGAGGATTGGGCTTTTGCGGTTTTCAAATATTGCAGGTTTCGGTGATCCGTAATCACAGTAACGGTGTGTCGGGCCCCCAGCAGATAATGCCGCCAAGCCTTAAAGGCAGACTTGATAGCCAGAAGTTCCTTGTCAGTAATCGTGTAATTGACTTCAGGAGGCGTGAATTTGCGGGACCAAAATGCCACGGGATGCAACTGATTGGTTACCGGGTCCTTTTGTGATAGAACTGCCCCCATGGCAAGGCTTGAAGCATCAGTTTCCACGATGTAGGGGAGTTCGGGGCGAGGGTGTTTTAAGATTGGTGCAGAGATAAATTTAGTCTTCAAATCCTGGAAAGCTTGTTCCGCCTCGGTAGACCATTCAAACGTTTGTTTTTCTTTAACAAGGCAGTGATGGGCTGGACTATTCGAGAGAACTCGGGGATAAACCTGCGGTAAAAGTTAGCGAAGCCTAACATGCTTTGCACACCTTTTACGGAGGATGGTGATGGCCATTTGAGAACTGCATCGACCTTCTTTGAATCCATACGCACCCCGCCAGGTGATAATATGAATCCCAAGAATTCAACTTCAGTCACGTTGAAAACACATTTTTCCAACTTAGCGAAAAGTTTGTGTTGACGCAATCTTTCGAGGACCATTTTCACATGTTTCCGATGTTCAGATTCCGATGAAGAATAAACGAGGATGTCGTCAATGTAAACAACAACACATACATCTATGAGCTCTCTGAGGACATCGTTCATAAAATATTGAAAGGCGGCCGGGGCATTGCAAAGTCCGAAGGGCATGACCTGATATTCAAATAGCCCATACTTGGTGCGGAAGGCCGTCTTCCATTCATCGCCCTCTTTTACTCGTACCAAGTGGTAAGCTCCTCTAAGATCCAGCTTTGTATATATGCATGCTTTTCTGACTTGGTCCAGGAGTTCAGGGATCAAAGGTAACGGATATCTATTCTTAACGGTGATCTGGTTCAGGGAGCGATAATCGATACATGTTCTAAGGTCTCCTTCCTTTTTTGGAACGAAGAACAAAGCTGAAGAAGCAGGGGACTTGGAAGGACGAATAAACCCATTTGCCAGGTATTGATCCAGGTATTGTCGAAGGTGAAGGTTCTCAGGCTCGGTGAGGGCATAAATTCTACTACAAGGAGGAGTAGATCCAGGTATCAGGTCTATCTGGCAGTCATAAGACCTATGAGGAGGTAGAGAGTTAGCCTGATCCTTCCGGAAAACATCTTGGTATTCTAGGTATTCGGGAGGTAACTGGGGAGTCTCTGAAGAAATTGCGGCCAGTGCAACACCAGGTGGAGGGTGACAAGTAGAGACACATTCTGGAAACTGGACCGTTCTTGCTCGCCAATCGATCAGAGGATTGTGTTTCTCTAACCAAGGTATTCCTAGAATAATCTGAAACTGAGGGGCCTTGATCACATCGAACACGATCTTCTCATGGTGTCCATCTTGACTTACTAGCGTCACTTCTTGAGTGGTATGCGTTACTGGCCCGGAGGCTATCTCCGTACCATCCACCGTAGTAATGACGTCCTTTACAGCCTTGGGACAAAGAGTCAGATTCATCCTCAAAACCATTTCATGATCCACATAATTGCCGATGGCACCGCTGTCGACGTAAGCTTCAATTGCATGTAATCGATCCGGATTATCAGGGCTAATGAGGACCATAGGTATCACGAAATGCGAGGTCACGGAACTGGTTTTTACGCTCGGCAAGAGGACCTCTATTCTTGTCGGGCGAGGTCGTTTCCCTGCTCAGAGTTTGTAACTTTGGTAACTGCAGCTCCTACTGCCTTCTTGGCAGGTTTCACCGGACAGTCTCGAAGAAAGTGCCCTGAGTTTCCGCAATATAGGCATAATTGCAACTGTTTCCTCCTTTCCCGCTCCCGTTGTGTTAGAGGACCTTTCAGACCCCCTATTTGCATGGATTCCCCGGAGTCTACTCCTTTGGAAGGAGTTGGCGGTTTGGAAAATACTCGAGCATCAAACTTGGAACGATCGGCCTTCCTGTTCTGCAGCCTGTGATCTATTTGAACGACCAAGTCTATGTAATCCGAACAGTCTTGTGGGGGATTCACTACTTGGGCTAAAACGTCTTTGAGCTCTCCACGTAGACCTCTATAAAACAGCGTAATCCTTTTGTCCTCAGGCCATTGAGTTTCCACTATTAGTCTATTGAAAGATGCAATATAAGCCAAAAGGTCTTGATTACCCTGTCGCAACGAAAGAAGCTCATTGTCCAAGGCCTGTCCCTGTGAATGTCTTGCGAACAGTTTTTCCATACTAAGCTGAAAGGCTTGAAAATCATGGAGAACCGGATCATCTTGATGAACTAGAGGGATCGACCAGTCTGCCGCATTGCCACTAAGGTACGAAAGTACAAAAGCTACTTTAGCTTGATCAGTTGGAAAGGCTGCTGGCCGGCATAAGAAGTGCAACCGGCACTGATTGATAAATACTGCAAACCTCTTTGGGTCACCAGAAAATCGCTCGGGCGGAGCCAGAGGTACATTCCCAGGTAGGTTGATCTGCACTGGATTCATAGAGGATGTTGAAGGAAGATTTGCCCCTGATGTGGGTAACGGGGTCTGTCCGGCTTGTGACTGTAGCACTTGTCTAGCAAGATTGTCTGTTCTCTCCTTGGAAATAATTAGTTCCCTTCTTAGAGCATTCGTTTCCTGACGAGTTGCATGCACTTCTGCCCTTAGTTCCCCAAGTAACCGGGCTAGGGGGTCAGTATCCGAGGTTTCCATAGTGCCTGGGCGAGAGTTTTGCGGTAGGCTTTGCGTTCTGTAACGCTCACCTGATTCTCGCAGAGGCGCCGGTCTTGACTGGGCGACTACCGTATCTTCAAAGGTGATGTGTAGCACCCGGTTGGCTCTTTGGGCTGGACCTCTGTGCACTGTATGCCTGGGTGTAGAGTAATATGTCTTAGGTAAGTGAATGCCGAGCTCTCCATCTGCCTCGGGGCAGGGTGCTGTAGCCAGTTTCTTCACTGGATAGGTAGCGCAGGCCTCTTGACTTCAGAGGACTGCTGTCCGTCGTTTACTGCACGAACGGTAAATTTCGAGTCATCCAAATGTCTTTTTAAAGTCTTTAGTATTGATGTCTCTTGTTTTGCAGGTTTCCGGCGATGGCGGATGACGGGCTGAAGTGAGTTGAAGATGGAGCCCGTGTGATGAATAGAAGCGCCTGGAAGCACGTGAGTAAGCGCTTGTTGCCTGCTTCACGATGCACTCTAACTGTCTTTTTATTTTGCAGGTACGAGTTCGGAGCGGCTGCAGGGTGCCGGAATACCCACTGGATTAGATGTGGAAAGGAGTAATGGCACGTGAGTATTAAAGTTCCCCAATGTCTTTAAACGCACCTTGTTTTGTCTTTCAGATGCGGATGCAGCGCCGAAGGCCTCCGGAGCGTGCAAAGAGTTGGTAAGCCTTTGCCTTTCCGATGCCGGAATGCTAACCTGTTCTTTCTTGTCTTTATAGGTGTTGCTGAAGACTGGATTCTGGATGGTAAGCCTTTGCCTTTCAGATGCCGGAATGCTAACCTGTTCTTTCTTGTCTTTATAGGTGTTGCTGAAGACTGGATTCAGGATGGTAAGCCTTTTTCCTTAGGCCCAGGACTGGATGCAGAAGACACGATGAGCGTCCTGCTGCAGAGAGTGCAGAATAACGCAAAGCAAGATTCATCCACCGGGTGTGGTTTAAATAGCCTCCTGTAGTGCTTAGGTGTCTCCTTCCACAGCCACGCCTAAGTAAGAAAAGAGTTCCTGGTAAGAAAAGAGTTCCTGCCTTCCAGAAGAGTTCCAGTGTTCTAAATCTAGGGAGTGGCTCCAGCCCCACCCAACAGGAAAAGTAGTTCCAAACAGAAGAGGATCAGAGGCTCAACTGGCAGGCAAGTAAGCAGCATGGTCTGCTGCAGGTAAGTCCACCCAAGCATTATGAGCCCGGCGCTTCCAGCGCTGGGACTGGGCATATTTATGAGCCTGCTGCCACTTGCGCCAGGACTGGGTCCAAAAGGTCCCAATTGGGACTGGTTGGCACTCGGAACCTGGGTTATGGATCTGCTTCCAAGGGAGTTGGGAAAACCCTGACCTTTTGGAAGCAGAGATCATGACACAGGATTAGCCTACAGTGGTTGCCACTTTTAGGGAACACAGCTTCTCCTTACAGGATTGGCCTGCCGTAATGTTCACCTCACGATGATGTGTAGTATATTTTTACTGAAACAAGTTAACATGGCTATATCCCAGATGGAGTGGCACCATTTAACTGGTGAACAGTGGAGTTCTTGCCATCTCCTAGTAAAACAGAGCATTCCACCAGTGGGAATGCAGATTATTGTCTCCTCCTGGAAGTGTAGTGTTGTCATATGCATTAGGTCTGCTGGGTGGGTGTAGCCTTAAGAAACATCACCTCGGGGGTAGAAGTGTAAAAATAAGCTGTGGAACTATGCCTCTCCCACCCCACCCCGGTGTTCCCCCATGACCCCATACTAATCACCCCAATTTAAACCTCATATCTGGGTCCACCCTTTCCTCCATACCACCTCATGCTGCTGTGTTGTTCAACAGGACTATCAAGTTGGATGAAAACACAACGATAAAAATGCATTTAAATGACTACCATCAATTTGTCACTGTCCGCCACAGTATTCAGCTTTAAGCAGCCTCCCCTTCCAATCACCCAACATTCACACCGCTTACAGAACCGGCCCAGAACTCTAGGCACACACCCTGCCCATTACTTATGCAGGCATTGTATCTGCAGCATACCATGCTTAATTGCAGAAGAGGAACGGGGGAGAACAGAACTTTGTGTAGACAATGGCATTATATCCCAAGAACTCTATACAAACAAAGAAAGGAATCCCAGCACATATAAGATAGCATCTACAGAGCTGTCAAATAACCTGTGACTCGAGGGTCTGGCCCACAATAAAACCCTTGAGGCCGCAAAGCGTGTGCGGAAACCCGCAAGCAGGGGAAGCTGAGAAAAAAGCTCATCACTTACTTAACTAATGATCCTTTTACATGCAAAGCAAGCCTTTCATCTCGTACAATGTCTTTACTGAGGTCTGCTTCTGCCAATGACAGAGCTTTAACCTCCTGTGACCTCCTAATGTTTGCAGATTTTACAGAACAGAAGTGTGTGTTCATAGTCTTGGTGTCACATCTCTGAAAAAAACCATATAAGTCAGGGCTTGCGTCCTAAAAGCAAATAAATAGGGGGATTCTGATACAAACATTGGAACGTAAAGTCCAAGGAACTGAACATATCCTAAAATTAAATATGCTAATTATATTCAACTTGTCTTTCACAATTGAAGCAATTGCATAGACAGAATACGAATTTGCCAAGAGAAACAGATTTCTTATTACATTTCTGACTAGCTATAAAACCTATGCACTTTTAAAATCTAATAAACTTTCACAAAGCACGTCCTGTATTACAGCATGTCAATATCAAATATTTTAGGTGCCTGTGCTGAGTTGTTCCTTTGGTCTTGTGGTGAAGCGTCTTGCCTGCCAGATGCACGACAGGGGTTTGATTCCTGGGCTTTTTACGGCAAGTGCGTGCATCAAAATGTGATTTTTTAAAATCCTAAAATATAAATACATTGCACGTACGGAATACTCCCTTTCAAAAATGTGGGTGGATGCCATCCACCCACGTGGTCCCTCGACTTGTGCATTGATTTAAGTGCTTTGGGGTCAGGCACATAAATTATTGGTGTAGCTTGGTTGAAAACATGCTAATTTCAGAAAATAAAACATGCACATATACAAGTGTTTACAATCGGGTTAATTGTTTGCCCCGTGACTGCATATATTTATTATTGATGTTTCAATAGTGTCAAAAAGTTACTACTAGTGAGCACACATTCCCAGAACAGTTTTGCCCAAGTTCAAAATGCCATTCCAATCAATCCCATCACTTTTGAATACCTATCAAAGTAGGGAAGGAATTGGGTTCGAGCAAGGTGGAGCTGCGCTTTGACAAACATATTCTTGCCAGAGCACTGTTCCTTCTAGATCTGAGGCCCAAGCCCCCCAAACTTGAGGAAGCTCTCTGCCCATGTATGCCACAAGTCTTCTGAACTGTGCTTTTGAAGTCTCAATGCATGCATCCAGCAACCATATACAACGCCTTTACAAGCTGCATCTAAAAGTCATTCTTTCCTTACCAGAATAGCTCACGCTTAATCAATAACATGGTCCAAAGATGTATATATGTGTCCTGCTTTGCAGACATTTTACTGTCATGGCGAATAATTTGACACTTGAAATTATCATTATACAAAGTATGCAATCCATGCTCAGAAGGAATGTACGTTTGAATTAATATCACAGACATGTTTGATAAATTGGTGGTCATTCGTATGATCCGAAAATGCAATTTGTTTTTATGCAAAGCAGACAGCATCGGAAATTAATGGCAGCCACATTCAACACCTACCTTTGTGCCTCAATCCCACCCACACCACGGAAAACCCAACAAACCCCCACCTGCTACCCTCTCCTTTGTGCACGAAGGGAGGGATGTGGCAAGTTCCCCCAGTACATTTTGTCAATTTCCAGCATTGTATTAAAGGGTAATTCAAATGTACAATGCCGAATGATGCTAATAAGATGAAGTGCTGGTCTGTCAAGCTAAGCACAAAACACAGTCAACTAAGGAGCTGTCACCTATATTGAGGCAAATACACGTATGCATGCTTTTCAACACTATTACAAAACGGTAAATGAAAGGGAACTCTGCCTTTTTCTAACAGCAAATGTCATGTTCTCAGAGTGGTGGCATCCCAGAACATTTTGTCCTTGTAGTTTGGTCAAGGCAGCTATGCACATTTTCGGAGTGTGGCAACACATAACTGGCCTTCGAGCCCACTGTGAAAAGTTGACATTTATGCAGTAGCTATCCTTACTGCAGTAGTAAAGATAGATATTGCATAGATGCCAATTTACAGTCAGTCTCCCATGCAGGCATTCACTCAGACATAATTGCACACACACTACACTAACTCTTCTAACAACACACACCACAGCTACAGTCCCTCAGTCAGTCAACTTTTACATACACATATCAGACACTCCACACATACCATAACATAACATACACACAAACCTTGCATGCACTGATGATACCCAGGCATATACATACAGTCACAGTACTATTAATGGTCGGCTAGCTGTGCTGCTTACCTTTAGAAGAGTCTTCTCTTCAATCTGTGCAGCGCAGCTGTCTGGAGCACAGAGCAGGGCCAGGGAACAGCAGACAGGCGTCAGGGCCTCGGTCACAAAGGAATCCACGGCACTTGCACAAACCTGTAAGGGGTGGGCCAGCTCTGCTGTACAGTTGTGGTTGGCTTAAAAAGTGGTTGCTTAGCAACCAGCACGCAAGGGGTGCACTCTACATTTCTTTAAAAAGTGTGTGCTCCTCCCTCTCGCTGAGCAACAGGGAGCCGAGGGTGAGGGGCAAAAAAAAACATTTCACTGCACCACTGGCTCTGAGAGCAACGCAGACATATGGAAGTTTTGGGTGGGCCTTGCCCACTAAGGCCCTACCCTATCTATGCCTCTGTCACTGGTCATGCTGTAGCAGCAATCTTCTATCCTCCATCTCCCAAAACCCTAATGTCTGGCCCGGCATTGCCTGACCCAGTGGCCCACTGGGTCAGGCAATGCCGGACCGGAATTAGCCGGCCCACTTTACCACAGCTAGCAATGCAATGTCCTGTTTTTAGTGGCAGATTTCAGCGTGTGGTGACATTTTGGCAGAACAGAAAAGGCAGATCAACGAAGAATGCAGGCTTATGCTGCATGCATAATCTGACCTGTGTCAGTCGGTGTGAGATAGATGACGAGCTAATGGAGGATGCCATGGAGAAGCACATGATTTCTGAACTACCCTACCTCTTCTAGATTACTGCATAAGAGGGTAGTAAAAGAGGGGGCATAGTACACTGAATGAGTGTAGAAAAAAGGCTTAGAGGTTCTCCTGGCTGGTAAACTGTTTTGTCCAGTGTGCGTGTCCTGTTGTCCATGCAGACTGAAGGTGAATGGTGCGTGAATGAAGGTTCAGAGACTGTTAAGTGGTATCAATTTCAATAAATGTCCCATGTATGAGTCAGTTGGGAGATGAGTCTGAATGCATTAGGCTACAATGGGGGGCGCTGTAAAAGCCTGTCTGGTAGCCGCCAAAGGCCATGGTCAGTGACCAGGGCGGTATTTGGGAGTCTTATTTATAACGTCTGTGTTTTTCCAGATTTTTTTACATGGGAGACAGTGGAGTAAAAAAAGAAGAAAACTAAAAAAAAAATCAATACAGTATGTGGGTATTAAAATGGAAATTCTTAGAAGAAAAATATAACAAAATAAAAGGAGTACTGTTTATTTACATACATGTCCCACTCATGTACCCCTGCACCCCCACCCCCAGCAGTTCAGGGCACCTGCCAGCAGGCCCCCACTCATGTCCCCCTGCACCCCCAGCCCCCAGCAGTGCAGGGCACCTGCCAGCAGGCCCCCACTCATGTCCCACTCATGTCCCCCTCCACCTCCACGCCCCAGCAGTGCAGGGCACCTGCCAGCAGGCCCCCACTCATGTCCCCTTGCACCCCCACCCCCCAGCAGTGCAGGGCACCTGCCAGCAGGCCCCCAACCATGTCCCCCTGCAACCCCACCCCCCAGCAGTGCAGGGCACCTGCCAGCAGGCCCCCACTCATGTCCCACTCATGTCACCCCCTACACGAAATAAAGATGCACAGTCATGGCCCACTTCTACACCAAAAAATACCACATCACGCCACCCCATTCTTGAGACGCAATGATTCCCTATCCACCCCACACTGACATGCCTATCTCAAGACACAAACCAAAACTCAACCATGTACATCAACACATGTCCATCACACACATACACTGGTTGGCATTGCTTGTGTAAACCCACAATTTCACATGCATCAACCCAATGAGAAAATCCCGCACATGGAACAAAAATATGAAAATGTATTATGTACATAAATACATAAATGAAATGAAAGCATACCAAAATATCAAACATGAAATGAAATGCATGTGAAAAAGATGAACGAATGAAAATGATAAGCAATGCAAAAAATTTGAAAGAAAAACAGTCCAAACTCTCCCTCCACCAACGCAAATTCAAAAACGGTAAAAAAAAAAGATATCCATTGTTTCATGATCACACTGATACATAAAAATGCAAAAGCAATCCATAGTCCAACTATTTACAATACATTGTCCTGAAAAGAAAAACATGGAGGAAAAACATTACTCCATGTCCATAATGAAAAAAAAAATCCAAATGAATCCATGATGTAACTATATACAATCCATTGTCCAAAATAAAATTCCATTAATCCATGTGCAAAAATCCCCCCCAAAAAACCATCCATTGTCCAACGATGTAAAGGGTCCATGAGCCCAACCAAACAAATGAAACCTACCTAAGAAACTACATAAAAATAAAACTATATACAAATGTGTGTGGCATTGTCCATTGACCACAAATTAAAGGAAAAGGAAAAGGAAACCTAACTCTAAAAACTATTTACAATGGCAGCGGGCTAGTCCGATGGCTCACTTTTGGATGTCCCGGGCCAGGGCATCATCGAACTCCTGCTCAATGTCCTGGAGGCGGGCCTCTGTCCTGGACCCGAGGTCTCGCAGGGAGGCACTCATGGCCTGTTCCAACTCCCTGCGAGTTGCCTCGAGGCACTCTGTCCACCTCAGGGCCCTCCGCATGGAGTTCTCCGCCCTGACCATCGTGAGCCGTACCTCTTCTGCCTGCTGCCGCTCCACATCTATAGCATGGCCTAACTGCTGCCACACGGAAGACACTCCCAGTCCTAGGTCCTCCTGCCCTCTGGCCGATGCCTGCCCCTCCGATGACGAAGGCCCCAAGCCATCATTGCTCCAACCTTGTTGCTGCTGCTGCTGTGCCTCTGCCTGTGCCCTGGCTCTTGCTGCCTGCACATCCTCCTCCGGCTGGGGTGCAGTTGTTGATGTGGCCACCCCTGCTGGATGTCCGACTCCCAACTGTGGCAGGGATGTGTCCTCCACCAGCCTGGCCGCAGGGTCAGAGGCAGCTCCACAGGGTACCCAGGTGATACATGGGTGGGAAGGTGGCATGGAGTATGACTGGCGCATAGGGGGTTCAGTTGAGGAGGGGGTCGGAACAAGGTCCAGCAAATGGAGGAATCCGGCCCTGGTGAGCTGTCCCAGTAGGTCAACGCGGTCAACGAGCCATTGGAGATGACGTGCAGTCTCCTCATGAAAAGACTGCAGGTCACCTTGCATGGCCCGTTGACGCAACGCCACCCCACCCAGGACAGGCTTAACCCGGTCCCGGATAGCCAGGTCCACAGGGAGAGGAAGGCCAATTGTTGTAAGCGGATCCCCTCCCTCAAAATGGGTCTGGACGTAGGCATCCCTGCTTGTGCGGGATTGCAGTCACAGGATCGAGGACAGGTTTACACACAGGCACCTCCGAGGTGGCCTGTGCTGCCTCCTGTCCCTGCACTGCACCACTAGCACCAGTGGAATCCCCACCTCCAGACCCCCTGTTTGTGCTTGCACGGCCTCCTCCTCCACCAAACCCCCCACCAACCTGGATGACTCCGTGCCATCTTCCTCCGTCGGACCCTGTGGGGTCTCAGCTGCCCCTTCTGCTGCCAAGGAGTCCAACTCCGACCTCTGCCTCTTGGACCTTCCCTCGGCAGCTGCGGCCTGGGACGCGGCACCAGACTCCTCACTCCCCGACAAGATGACAACCTGGGAGGGGAGCTGGGCCTTGCGTCTCCGGCTGGCGGGATGATCCCTGCCGCTGTGCTCCACAGCACCCTCTCCGCCCTCTTCTTCAGGAGACGCTGCAGACAGGGAGAGATAAAACACAGGCATCAGGGCACTTTACAATAGACTGATACACACATGACAGTTGCACATGAGTGGCATTGTTTAACTACATACACGTCATCACACTCCACGACACACATGTCATTTTAACTCACACACATGAACATTTCAACAGCAATATTGCACCAGGCAGCACCATCCATACACATACAACAGCATGAAGACCCAAAGTTGAGCCTGACATCACATGAAACACAAGGAGTGCACTAGACATGCACACACGCCACCACACTTACTTGCATGTCTACATCTCCTCCAACTGTTGCAGTGATGAGATCGCCATACATGTCACATCTGCCATTCATCCTTCCACATATCAGTGTCACGTGCATCCATGTTGCATCACAGTTGCACACTTGTCAGATACACATACATGCACATGTACACAGTGCAGATACATGCATTATGAACCACCATCCATGTCACAACCATGCCAATGTACATACACAGAAATTCAAACATGTGTGCTCCCACACCTGCATTTGCACAGCATGCTTACCAACACATACACCATCAATGTGTCTCACAACTGAGAGGACTCACATGTGGAAGCCTCACGCCCATGTTCATACACATCCCTACATGGCCCTACATAAACACATGTGCAACCTGCACACTACTGGCAAACCACGACACGCACAGCATACTATTAACATGCATGTACACTTACCATTCGACTCCAGACGGGTCTGACTCTCAAGGATCTGGACGTAGAGCGCTGGGCATATGTGTTCCAGGACCCGCATTTGATGGTTCAACAGCTGGCCCCGGAGTCCCTTGGTATCTGCTGCCTTAGCGAGGCGCCGGGCCTTGTTGAGGGTCCTGGACCTGAAGACCTCCCAGGGCTTCTTGACATGATGTAAGTCACGGACTGCCACCCCCTCCGCGTTGATGGCAGTCACGATGTCCATCCAGATCCTTGTCCGTCCTTCATTGTCGGCGTGCAAACTTCCAAAGAGGGCATCATACTGCCCCAGGACTTTCTCCACCAGGACACCAACTTCGGTGGCAGTGAAGCTGGTGGCCCTCTGCCTCTCTGGCTGGGGGTTGCCAGTGCTGCCAGATGGTGTTGTTCTGGAAATGGCAACCCCAGAGGCAGGAGTGGGTGGGCAACTGGGTCCAGGGGCTGGGCTGTGGAGCGATGGAATCCCAGTCGGGAGTCTTCAGTTCCAGCAGGGTTGGTCACAGCAACTACACCCCTGGCTGACGTGCAGGCAGCAAATGGCAGGTCACATGGGCAGCAGGCAGTCAGGCAGTAGCAGATGGCAGGTGGGAGCGTGCTTGGGGCTCTGGGGGGCAGTAATTCGGCCTTCTGGGCAGGAGCGTGGTCTTCTATGTGTTTTCGCGTGGCCAGCTTGATACGGAGTGATTTGGCACATGAAAAAATTGCACATCAGCATGTAATTTGAGGAAAGGGTTTTAGCGCGTAAGCGTGTCAGCACACGCACGCGATTTCATTGGACCAAAGGCCCTTAGCGCGTAAGCACGTAAGTTACATTACGCGCGTGGGCGTTTCCCTTATAGCACTTGATGACATAGCACACGTGGAAAAACTGCACATCCGAGTGTCATTGCGTTTAATTGGAGGAAAGCGCCCGCGTACACGCGTATCTGACGTGTACGTGTGGGCCTGTTTAAAAGCTACGTGTAGGACGCCATTTCCTTGTATGTGCTTTTCGTGAAGAGCGAGTGGGTGAAATCTGTACTTCTTGTCGGTTCACACGCGATTACTTGACAGCGTTTCTAGTTCGTACTCCCTGTTACCTCTGACAGCTCTTTTCTGAATTTTTGTTGGGCCTGTTTCCTCAAACAGAGTTCACTTCTCCTTTTGTCCTATCTCCTCAGACAGCGTACAATTCTTCTTTTGGCGGGGGTGTTGCCAACGCACACACGTGTATATTTTTCACGTTCTTTTTCCAGGCAGATCGTGAGTTCTGCACGTACTTAGCAACCGTGCTTGCCCGCTGTGTAGCGTTCCCCTTCAGAGGTCATTGTAGGCTGCGCGTTTTATGAGTACGCTTATTTTTGTGTTTCTGGGTGCCACAGAGTAGTGCGGGTAAATTTTTTCACGCACGTGGTCTACGAGGGGTTGCGTGCATGTTCATTTTTGATTTTGGGCGCCCTGTGCATTGCGTGACCCATCATCTTCCCCCAGGGGTCACAGACAGCCTTGTTAGAGCACTAGGGTACGAATTCCATCTAGTATCCTACCCCTTTGACCCCCAATTGCCCAGGACAATAGTTTACTGCAACTCCCATATGCACAACAACATCAGTGCCATGGTTGGGAGGCGACCAAGCGGTAAGGGAGGCAAAGGTGGCCGACCTTCAAAAGGTGGGCGTGGTGGGCGCGGTAGGGGACGTGGCCAGGATTTGCAGGGTGCCCCTACACCCCCATATGTGGAGGAACAATCAGGGACACCCAAGCCCCCCCATGGTTGAGGGAAACGTGGCTGACACCATCCCAGCTCAGCCCCTGTTGGACCAGCCCATTGTGGCACCTGACCTGGCACAGGATGACTCCCTGGCTGACTTCCAGGTCAGCAAGTCTAGGCCACGTGTGGCGGTGCAAGTTGTTGTCACCAAGCCACGTGGATCTGGGGCAGCTATGTCATCTGCTGCCCCAAGTATGCAGGGTGGGGAGGCTGCAGGGGCAGCTGCAGCTCCATCCCCCCGAGCTCTGACTCTCCCAGCCAGGACAGTGTCAGTCCAGGTCCATCAAACTGACGATCCCCCTGCCAACATTACCCTGCAACCAATGCCTGCATCAAGACCTATGGTCATTGTGCATTCCCACACTCCTACTACCCAGTCCACCGCTGATTCTGCCCCTACTGACCAGAGAGGCATAAGCCACTCTGGCTCTGCTCGACCTTTAAAGAAAAGGAAGAAGGGTGCTCTGGCACGACAGGCTGAGACCCCAAACACGGCTACACACTCCGGTACCTCAAGGACGCCTTGCTTTAATGAGGCGGAACTTGATGCACTTGTGTCCCATGTATCGGCACATAGCCACGAAATGCTGGTGACTGCAGGGTCCAAGACCACAACTGGTCAACGTAAGGCACACTGGCAGATCATCGCCGACCGCATAAGTGCCCTTGGATTTGTGAGGCGCACAGCTGATGATTGCTACAAGCGGTGAAATGACCTGAAACGCAGAGCAAAGAACAAGCTGGCCTCAAATCATGCCGCTACTCTGGTGACTGGTGGTGGGTCTCCACAAGAGGACAACAAACTCACTGAACATGAGTCTGTTGCTGGGGCCTTCGTCACAGAGGAACAGATCCAAGGTGTGGAGAACTACCTGATTATGATGCATTGTCCGGTGAGTGCCCGTGCATGTGTGTGTAATGCATGTGTATGTTGTTTGGGTGACGGGTTCTGATTGAGTGCCAGGTGGTATGGGTCACCCATGTGCTTCATCCAAAACATGCAGCGGCCTTGAATTTGGGTGTGACAGTATCCCTTCTGCCCACAGTAATAATTTAGCGCAACATTACGGCATTTGCCCTTGAAGTGGCATCTTGCAACAACATTGTTTGTATTTTTCAGTGTTCGTTCAGGCTGATTGTTTCAATTCTCCCACTTTTGCTACGCATTTCCTCAGGCCTATTGTCACATTTGTCACATGCTTCTGTCATTGATGAACCCCACATTGGCCCACATGTGTTACCTTGTTAGGTGAATGATTTGACCATTCAGGCTGATTGAGTATTGGCCTGATCACATACATTTTTTGGGCCTGTTTGAATGTGGAACATGATAGTTGTTTCCTGTCATGTTGAAGTGCACAACCATTGATGTGTACATCGGCCTGCAATCACTGTACTTTTGTACACTGGATGTGTTGCAGTGTGTGGCACATGCCTATTTTGTCACACTATGTAGCATTTTTCATCTCATCATGTCCATCTCACATGGATGGCTAACTGTACTCATTCACTGACATATGGATATACTTGTGGAATGTACCATGGACATGCCACTCACAGGCCAATGTGTGATGGCAGTGCTACCCAGCATGCAGCAAATGTGTTGCTCTTCCATCTTGGTGTCATCAGTGTCTGCCTTTTTGCCTCCCCAGAGCATGCATGGGAGGGTTAAAGTAATGTGAGACATGTGTAAATCATGTAGTGGTTCTGTAGCTTGTCAGACCTATTTGTGTGCTATGGTGCTAATGCCTGTTTCCATTTTTTGTCTTTCATGTTTTTGCAGGGGATGACGCACTTGATGCTGTTGAGGTTGAGGAGATGGTGCAGAACCAGGAGGGATCTCAGGCATGACCGGGCACCAGAGGGGGACGTGGTGTGGTGGTGGGTGAGAACCCAATCTTGCTGCAGACCATTCTGTCCAGGGGTGTCTCTGGGTGCACTCCCCAGACCTCTATTCAGGTGCTGATTCGGATGATGAGACCCATGTGCTGTCGCAGGTAAGTGTTTCTGGCAGGGATTCTGTTCTGTCCAACCCACCTGCACAAGGGGTAGAACCCTCTATGGGGATGTCAGTGTTGGTAAGTCTGCCTTTGGCGGTTACGGATGCAGGGTCACACTCCACAACATCTGATCCTGTTCCTGGGCCAGCAGATCAGAGATGGAATGCAGTCCAGCAGCCTCAGGCAGTGCCGGCACAGCAAGGCGCAGATCGCCTTGCCCCAAACAGGTGTGGTGCCCGCCGGCGCAGGGGCCGTACGCCACCAGGCAATACCGCATGGGAACAATCCATGTACGGTATGGCAACCCAACAGGCAGCATCAGTTGAGATGATGGCTCAAGCAATGGAGAGGGTGGCCACTTCCATTGCCCCCCCTGAAAGGCAGATGGAGCAACTACAGCAGGCAACAGACTCCATTTGCCAATCACACAGGGAGGACATGTTGGCGTCCAACATGGACAGACGGGCGGCACTGGAGACTCTACGCCAATCGATATCAATAGAGTCCCAGGGGCACAGGGAAACCCTGAGGATAGAACTCCATCACCTCAGGGAGACTCTTGTTGACCTTGAGGCTTCCACTAACCTGAGGACAGAACAGCAGCTGGAGCGGCTCACATGTTTTGATTTTTGATTTTTGATTTGTGATTTCTGTTTTACATTGTGTTGCCTTGTGTGGCTCCCGTGGGCATCCACTGTATTCCGGCTGGGCACATGCAGGCTTGTCCTGAGTTTGGGTTAGATGCTTGGGTTTGTGAGACACACACCCCTCCTGCTTCCCGTTTCCATGGGCTTGCAAATGGTGTGTCCAAGTGACAGTGACTTACACAGTGACGTTGAACTCCCATGAGCTATATGGGCAGTCTGTAGTCAATACTGTGTATACATTCCTAGTGGATATTTTTGTTGTATTGTACACTGCATGGTGTATTGATATGTGCTTGTGCATCCATGTCTTCCTCCTAATTTGCAGGTTCATTCCTCATGTCTTCACAAGGCCGTCTACTTTGGAGATGGAGTTCATGTTGTAAGCAGTGCACTTACACATTTGCGCAGCAGCAACACTGTACAGTTGGAAGGGGGCGATGTGCTGGCATAATCAGGTTGTAAGACTACCACTACTTTAACTTAGTACTGTCATGTTTATGCTATGTTTGAGGTTGTGTAGCTGCATTGTATTGTTGGTAAGTATTTGGTCATGTGTGTTGTTAGTTCTACATTACTGGGAGCATATTGTGTGTGGGCAGTTTCCATTAGGGACACTGCACTTTGTGACACTTGTGTCAGGTTTTGGGGATTGCTTTGTTTGCTCTCACATAGCATGACATGCCATGGTGTGTTGGGTGGTGGTGCAGGGGAGGGGTTGGGTGACATGGCACTGCTGTCATGTTGTATTTTGCAAGGGGGTAATGAATTTAGCAGCATAGAAGTGTGTTTTTTGGTGACACAGCATTGGTGGTGTTTGTGTAGGTAGGGATGCACACAATGTAACACTTCCAGTTGAACAATCTCAGTCTGGTATGGTTGTGACAGTTGACTGTCCCTTATGTCATCATCATTGATTATCAGCTGGTATGTGCCAGGGCTGTGTGCACTCCACAGGGGTGTGATTTTAGGTGAAGTAATTAGCCACCAGCTGCGTACGGGCTGCCTCACCCCGTGCCCTTACCCCTCCCATGCGCAGCAGGCATGCATGCGTTGGGGATGTGGGGGCACCAGCATGTCCACAGGCAGGCCCCGGCGTGTTGCAATGTCGTGCAGGACACATGCTGCCACTATGATCCTGCACACTACTGGGGGAGCGTATAACAGCTGCCCGCCAGAATGGTCAAGGGAGCGAAAGCGTGACTTGAGTACTCCGAATGTGCGCTCCGCTATGCCCTGGGTTGCAATGTGGGCTGTGTTGTATCTTACCTTGGGTGGCGTGGTGGGGTTCCGAATTGGCGTCATCATGTGGGTGCTCAGAGGGTAGGCACTGTCCCCTGGGGAGGTGGTGATGGGTATCATTAGTGGGGTTGTGACATTACTCAGTATCTGACATGCATGCATGTGCTGTGGCATTTATACTCACCGAGCAGCCATGTATCGCCATGCCGCCCAGCTTCTAGGTCCCGGTTTAGGGTTGACATTCTGTAAAAAAAACTGTCGTGGTTGGACCCTGGATAGTTGGCATATACTGTGGTGATGATTCCCTTGGCATTACATACTACCTGGACGTTGATGTAATGCCAGTGCTTGCGGTTTCTATAGATGTGCTCTGATGCCCTGAGGGGATGTAGAGCCACATGGGTGAAATCAATGGCACCTAGGACTTTGGGGAATTGTGCCACAACGTAGAAATCCTGGACGGCAGCCTGCCTTTCTGCAGGTGTTCTGGGCATGTATATGTGCCTGCGGACTGATGGGCGTGCAGTCATGATGGCCAAGACCTGGTGTAGGCAGCGTGACTGCGTGGCCTGTGACACCCCCCCAGACCGCATTCAGACGTCCTCCTTCACAACGAAGCACCAGGAATCCAGTGGCCAAGAAGTGCAGTACATTGACCTTCTCCAGGGGGCTGAGTGCTTGGGAGCACAGGGTGGGTGATGTGAGGTCATCCTCCCACTCACTCACCAGGTCGAGTATTATGTGAGGTGGAAACCTGTACCTCCAATACACCTGGTCATCAGGCATCCCAAAAAGGCTGGTTCTGGGTGTGAAAATTCTGGGCCTGACTATCCTACCCCTCCTCCTGCGGTATCCCACAACCACTGCTGGTAGGAACGGTATATTCATCCTGGCGTCTGAGCTTGTTTGTTGTTTGCGCGCACTTTTATGCTGCGCGGGTCCACATACGCCTGCTTCCTTCCGGCGTACGTGTTTCCGGATTAGCATGTCATTTTTGGTCCACGCGTTAGCCTCGTTCAAATCCATGAATACGTGTTTTGAACGTCGTGTGGGCGTTCCGCGCATTTGCCTCCTGTACTTTCCCTGTGATGCCCACTTTTTCACGCGTTGTTCCCCATTCCGCGTGTCACACCCCCTGTTCCTCCTACTTTTGTTGTGTGCGCTGCGCTATGTGCGATTTCGCTGTGCGCGTAGCGCACGCTGTTTGGAGATGTGTGCGCCAGTGTGCACCACACAGAATTTTGGCACACATCCTGGGATTTACATGCACACGGACTTCCATGAATCGCTGTGCGCGGGTTTCGCTGCGATTTTCGCACTGGCACTGCGATTTGCACGCTTTCGCACGCTTTCGCACGCTTGTGCTGAAAATTTCAGCGCACATTAATTCCATGAATCGGCCTGAATATCTCTTCAACAGTATACTTCCTTGAGCAGCAAGATTTTTGGCCTTTTTTCTCATTAGTTCTACTGTTGGTGTATCGCTCCTACTGGTGTTTATACAGACTCCCAAATAACTAAATGTACAGATGTCTAAGATCTTTTCTCAGTTAGGGCTCCAAGTAGGTTTCTTCTTTACACGCCTATCATTTGATACTCCAAATGACATGATACATGATTTTGCTGGATTTACTCTTAGATCATTAGCCTCTACATAAGATTGTAGTGCATCCAGTTGTCGCTGTAGACCTATGGGTGTCTGGTCTACCAACACAATATCGTCGGCATATAGTAGTCTGCCGATCGATGTTCCTGAGGTCTTTGGTGGGACGCTTCGAATTTGCAGAAAGGCATTTTCTACATCTGATACAAAGAGATTGAAAAGCTCAGGGGCCAATGGACAGCCTTGCTTTAAGCATACATTGGTAGATATGCCGTCGGTAAACAGGCCTGATGTATCTACCCTTATTCTTATAGATGTCTCAGAGTACAGATCTTTAATGTTTTCCACAAATGCACTACGGCATTTCCATTCTACCAATTTGTTCCAAACATTTGACGTCTGATGGTGTCAAAGGCTTGAGACAGGTCTATAAATGCTAAGAACATCTTCTGCTCTCTATTCCTCTCTATCCTTGCTTTTTAGAAGTTAATCAGAAAGTTGTTTAGGGGGGTCTCAATCCCCATAACAAAGACTGCTTGCCACATATATTTGTGGCCCGTCTTGGGGCTCCATTTTGTTAGTGCTTTCAGTATTATCGAGGCAAATGACCTTGCCTGCCACGTCTAACAAGGCTATCGGCCGGTAATTATCTGGGTCCGTCCTTGACACCTTTTTAAAAATTGGCTAAATTACCTCCATTTTCCATGATGTTGGGACCTTTTCTGAAGTCATGATGTATTCGAACAGATGGTAGAGGAACCTCGCTCATTTACTTGGATTTTGTTTCATCATTTCATCCGTCAACCCGTCAGGTCCAGGGGCTCTCAAATTACTTGCCTTGATGATAATCTCTTCAATAGATTGTGGATCCATGTCCAACTGTTCTTCTCTATTATTTATGCCCCTCTGCCTATGGGTAACTGCTTCATCTTTGTCTTGGAATTTAGTGTAATGGTCAGTCGTTGACTTAGCTGACATTGGATTTATGATCAGGGCATCCATCTCATTGATGGTAGTCCGAAATTTCAGCCACATTTTTTGCTCTGATCTTATTCAACATTTTGTCTGCATCCTGATTCAACATTTTCTTTTTGTACAGGTATAGCCAGTTACGAAACTGTTGCTTAAGCTTATGAATCAATATATGCGCTTGACTTGTCGGTCTACGCTTTAGCAAACCAATATTTCATTTGAGGTTTTTTTTCTTTTGAACAATTTTAATGTCATAAGCATGGCGATGAGACACAGTTGTTTTTGTGTTTCCACTGTTGGTTTTTCATCTCATATTCTTTCAATAGAGACACATAGTCTATTGCATGGTTATCATCCTTATCCTTCAAATCTTTTATTTTTATTTTGTCCATTCGAATCTTCAACCTGTTCCTGCCTGGCTGGATGTAATACTATATTGGTCTCATAACTCTCCTCTTTGTTCTTACTTAGTGGGGCACAGGTCAGTTTTATCAAATTGTGGTCACTTGTCATTGCTTTCACTTCCATGTTTTGACAATCCTGATCATGTTAGTCGAGACACATATATAATCCAAAATGTTACCACTCTTTCCCCTTCCACGTTTCCTTCCTGGGGATGTCACCTAGAGTTATTCCATTCAGAATAGTGATGTCTCTTGATAGCATGGTTTTCCTCCAGAGTAAACCTCTTCTTTCAGCTTTAGTTAATACTAATAAATCCTCTTCAATTTTATGATTTTGTTGATCCAGGCAGGTACAATTTAAATCACCTAAAATGATGAAACACAGGTCTTTCAATCTCATCCTTTGCTCATCTACTAGGTCCGCAATATGTTCTGAAAGGTCTTTATGTATTTGCGTTACTGAATTTAAGCATATGTTAATAACTACTAACACCTGTTGATTGATTGTCTTGTCTTTTGATAACTCCACCAACACCAACTGTATGTACGATGTAGGATTATGGGTGTATAACAATGTCCAGTGAAGCTCGTTTTTAATAGCTGTCAAGAGCCCTGACATCAGTCTTCCCTTAGGGCCTTGAATAGCCGGGTTCAGAAGAACCAAGTAACCATTTAATATTGGGGTCTCTCTTAACCATGTTTCCTGTAAGCAAATTACTTCAAAACCATCTATTTGTAGTTCACCCTTTTCAAACAGGTGGACAAAGCCTCTGGTGTTCCAACATGCCAGAGACCATTCCAATCTTCCTCTGTCCTTATGGCTTAATTGATTGTTGATTTTATCTGCCAACAACCCTGCATGCTACTTCCAATTTGCCTCATGACCATCTTTTATTAGGTTTTGGCCTATTGGGTCCATCGTTGTTCTTTCTTTGAGTGCCCTTTCCATGAATTTGATTGTGTCTTTGTTGGCTCCTTTATCACAACTTAGTGGATTAGGGTTTGTTGACCGTCTATCTCGGTTATTCTCTTAAAATACCCCTGGGTTTCTCTCTGATAAATCGAAGCCCATTGGCCTCAGATGATGGGCTTCACCCATCAGTAGTTGTTTAACCAGATTTGAAACTGTGTATATAATTACTTTGTTGGTTCTAATGTCATGAGGAAATTCGATGATTGCAAAATCTTCCAATGTTACCAATTTTAGCATAGGGACATGATGTAACAGCCGAACCACGTTAGATCTGTTTAGGATAAGTCTGTCATCATGATACAAAATAATTTCCAGAATTAATCCCTCTCTGAAGCGATCAAATCTTCCACTGTTATTTTTTGGCCTGTTTTGCTTATTAAATTGCGCAACAGATGTCGATTGTCTTTGGTAGTTTCAAGTTAACTTTCATCGCTCGCGATACCGGCTGCAAGATTTTTCGATGTTTTCCTTTGTTCATTTTCGTCCTTTGTTCCATGCCTTTTGCTTTTGTTTGTCTGATTAATTTTGCTATTGGCCCCTCACTTTCTTTTGTATATTCATTGCGTTCCAATCTATCTTCTCTGTCTTCACGTATATTAGATTGTCTTGACTGTGCCTGCCCAACTATTTCTTCTTACCCTTGCACACCACATTGCCTCTTGATGTCTGCCTTATCAATGCTATGATATGATAGGTTATTTATAATGAGCTTAATACCCAAAAGTCTCTAAGCGCAGACCCGGGGATCGAACCTGTGTTGCTCCGTGTCTTCTTGCTTCCAAGGCGAGCACGTTGCCACTGAGCTATCCACATGAGACCTGTTTGCATTCCAGGGTATTTCTTCAATATTTCTTCCAGATTGTACATAATTCCTTGTGTCAATTCTTAATCTTTCATCTTCAATTCAAGAACATTCACCTCCTGATTTTTCCTTATCGAATGATTCATTTTCGAGCTAACTGCTGTCAATCTCCGATCATTCATCTTCTGACACTGTGTATGTGGATACGTTTATTAAATCAACTTGAATTGACTCCTCTTCTGCCAATTAAAACGTCTCTTGTTCCCTAATCACATCCCCTTACCCACTTTCTTACTATTTATCTCTGTATTTGATTTCTTTATCTATTGTTTAGTAACGAGGGTGGTTGTGGGAGAGTAACATAACTCCCGTTAGATTTATGTTTCAGAATGCTCACTTGGTTCGTTCATTTCTTTTGTACAGTATCTTTTGTTATTATTTTCTTAAATTGAGCTATATCTGAGTTCTCTATGTTGATTTGTGGGTCAGTCATATTCATGCTTTTCTCTTTTAAGTTATTTGTGAAGATCTGACATATTTTTTGATCAATCTTTTTTATTCATTGGGTGTGATTCTTGTTCTATACGGTTGGTCACATCTACCTCCTCTCCCGGCAGGGCTAGTTCCATCCTCCTTTGTGACTCAATGGGCCTCATTACGAGTGTGCCGGTCCGGAATCCGGTGATTCCGTGACGACAGTGACACCGTTTCCGTGACCGCAAGGTTGCGGAATGAACGGTCGATCATGGCTTGTGGGTTGCACGCAACACACCAAGGCGGAAAGGGTTTCACTGCCGTCACGTAAACACCCATGCTCACGGACATACCGCCACAAAAAGCGGTGCAAAACCCGTGTCCGCCCCTGCCGTCACAGACACGGAATCACGGGAAGTGGAAATAACGTGACTGCGAAAAAAAAACTGAAACAGAGAGGCGGCCATTATATAAAGCACAATCCACTGCCATCCTCAGACCCCACAGGTCAGAACACCTCCCTGAGACTGAGAATACATCTACCAGCATGGCATCCAGGATCTCAGCACATAGACAGCGAAAGCAGCGCTTCAGTGAGGCCGAGTTGACAGCACTGGTCAAACACGTTGTGGAGCATGCAGAAATGCTCTTCAGCACAGACCAACGGCGCACTACCCAGCAACGCCGCAAGGAGGTATGGGCCGAAGCAACACACAAGTGCACACAGCAGTCGGGGTGACGAGACGCACTGTGAAGGACTGCCATAGGAGGTGGGATGACCTCAAGCTCAGTGTGCGCAACCTCATCGCTGCACACCACCAGCACAGCACTGGCACCGTGGCGGCCCTGCATCCCCTCTCAAGTCATAGGAGGAGCGCTCCAGCAGTGCCCTGCACCTCAAGGGCATCCAGGGCATCGGAGACGCAGGAGGCAGGAGTGAGCCCACCTGCAGATGCCGGTAAGTGCACAAAGTACAAAGCCATAAGTGTGAATGCACCCCAGGAGTGACCCAATGGACCCACTGACCCCTCCCCCCCCCCACAGCCAGGGCAGGAGTAACCTAATGGAACCACTGACCACCACCCCAGCCAAGGCTGGAGTAACCCAATGGTCCCACTAACAACCCCCTCACCCCAGCCAGGGCAGGAGTAACCCAATGGACCCATCAACCCAGATGACAAGTAACACACCCCCAATGCATGTCCCCAGGAGAACATGCCTGAGCAAAAGCAGAGACACACACACATGAGTGCATCAACAGTTATAAGTATGCACATGCAAGTGGTCAGGGATTATTCAGTTTGATGCATGTGATGGACACATCAAGTAACATCACACAACTAACAGCATGCCCTCTGTATCCCCAAAGCCATGTCAAGTGACAATGACGACAGCCAACAGGTGACACAGCAGCCACCTGCACGCGCCCAATACAGCACTCCTGCCCAGGAGGACGATGCTAGCTGCTCTGGCACACAAGCACCAGCTACATCGGGCACACAAGCACCAGCTTCATCGGGCACACAAGCACCAGCTGCATCGGGCACACAAGCACCAGCGGACGCCACCATCCCCATGCAGGCACCCAGCATGGGCCCGGATGCCATCCTGCAGCCCATCTGCACTGCTGAGGAGGCTGCATTGAGTGATGACAGTGCCCCGGCCATGCAGGCCGAAGTTGTACAACAGGGTGAGGGGGACAACACGGATGAGCTGTCATCCATCTATGGCCTATAGTTCAGCTCCCAAACAATGCACATCCCATGCTCTCCCCAACGCCCTCCATGGCTGAGCTCAGTACCCGCATGCAGCGCATTGAGGAACAACAGGTCACCCTGACGCAGCTCGTGGAAAGGCAGCTGGAGGAGGCCAGGCTGCAGCGTGAAGAGGCCATGCAGCAGCAGGAGGAGGCAAGGCTGCAGCATGTAAGCAATGTGACATCGCTGCATCGTGAATGACAGCAAGGCTGTGTCAATGGGGGTTTTGCGCATAAAAGGCAAGTCTCTTGGGCTAGATGTCAGAGTCGCCTCTGGAACTAGAAGGAACCGAAGAGAAGTGGAGAGAACGACGGCTGCTGCAACTACCCCGTCCCGGTGAAGCCCTGCTGCAGTCCTGAGCTATCTACCCTTCGACGACTAAGAGGAGATCCAGTCCGGAGTCTTCTTCCCTTGAGCCTGGTGGGGATAACCAGCTCATCTTCTTCAGCCAGAGATCTCCACCGTGGCCGAAATCACTGCACACTGCTGTAGTGGTCCGGATAGCCACCGGCCGAGTCTCTCCTGTTTTTGTTTAAGGAGAGCACCTTTTATTCGTTGTTGCTGCTGCCGGCTTCATCCCTGTGTGGTGCAGACCCCCTTCAGACGTCCTCCTTCACAACGAAGCTCCAGGAATCGTGGGTGTGCGGGAAACCAACAAGAACAACTGCCAGGGCACTAGCTCCATCATTGGAATAAGGTACTGTGCTCTACTCGAGGAAACTGGGTGAATCCCTTTTCTTCATCCTCAAGGTTCGCCCTTGTCTTCCCTCCTTCTTATAACGTTTGCTTCCGAACATTGACAATATCAAAGTACTTTTGGGCTACGCTGAATCGTGAACTGTCTAACGGTGTGACCTTCGGCAACAGGTCTCCGGTGTCACTTAACCCTGGCTCCGACCCTTTGACTTTTGAACTCCTGTTTCTGAGTGTTTCTCAATGCTGTCTGCCTAACCTAAATATTGCCTCTGACTTTTGCCTCCAACTCCCTCTGGGTATCTCAAGTGCTAAGTGTGTGTTTGCCCCGGTAGCATTTCATGTCACGGATACGCGTTTATTGAGTAGACCGAACTGTCAAAAAGTGATCGCAACCGTATCCGCGGTATCGTGTTTGGTTCATAACACCGGTTCATTCAAACACAGGGTACTTACCTTGAGACATACTGTACAAAGTGAATTGGTTAGTTGTAGTATATTTAACGTGTGGTTTTGTTTAAAGTTTAATAGAAGTGTTGTGTTTATAACTGATGGTTTAAAAATAAATGTATTTATATTTTTTACCTGAAACCTTGAGTCAGTGTTTGCTTGAGCCACAGTAATTGTGGTCCATTTGTGCAGTCTCTGCTACTGCTCATATACTCTTGAGATAAGCCTGGCTGCTCTGCTGCTGCTAGCATGATAACTTAGTAGTACAGGCTTGTACCAAAGGTAAAATTTGTATTTCCACCTGTGGTCTTAATTGTGTGTAGTGGTCCCCAAGGGCACTGCACAGGATTCTGCCTAACACCCCCATTCCACAGGGCCTGTGCATTGGCAGTTGTACTCAACCAATAACCATGTGCTTTGTCTAGCGTAGCGTTACATGTACCGTGGCAATGTCGAATTCCGCAGGACCATTGAGTGATGTGTTGACCCCGGGAAATGTGCGCAGCAATGTGTTATCACTTGTCAGGCGTCACATACCATCTGTACATTCAGTGAGTGGTAGTGTTTCCTATTGCGGTACTCCATCTTCATTGCACGTGGTACTAGCAGCTCTATGTGGGTGCAGTCTACTGTACCAATGCAATTTGGCATGGTCGCAATGGCATGGAAGGCCAACTTGATGGCAATGACCTGGGCAAGGCTACGAGGTAGGGCGATGCGTTCCGACACATGGCGCAGCGGGGCATCCAGTACCTGTCCCAATATTTTTGAAAAACAGGGTTGTGAGAGCCCGTGCAGCTCACCAACAGTGTGCTGATAAGTTTCCGGTGTCAAGAAAATGCAGTACTGACACCACCTTCAGGATGGGGGGATTGCAGTGGAAATGCCAATGTGGCTGCTGATGTCGTCCTCAATCATGGTGGTGATGTACATAATTGTTGGACGGTCCAGCTGGTATAATGTGTGTCCTGGGGTCAGGTTCCAGGGTGAGGCCCTGATGTGGGGTATTGCAGGCTGCCTACGGGGTCGTGCCAGCTGCACAATTTGGTTTGGCATGCGAGCAGGGTTTGCTAACTGCCGCATGTGCCTCCTCCGCCTCCGCCTCATCCTCCTCTGCACCATTACTGCCACCATGTGCGGTGCTGCCTCTAGGTTCAATAGCCCCAGGCCCAATGCTGCTACAGCTGCTGCCTGCATAGTTGTGTTTGGAGTTAGCATGGGTGTGGGCTTTTTGTAAGCTCCCAGTGGCCTGCTGGGTCCGGCTGGACTCATTTGGTGCACCTGTGGCCTGATTCAGCTCACCAGGCACTGTTGAACTTCATGTTCGTGGGGGCGGCGATATCGCCACTGTGTACATGGTGTTTCCGCCGTTTTTGTGGCAGTGTTTCCATGTCTGTGATACTTGTGATGCGCACGCAGTTACGTATTGCCGGTAACTGGGGGGGTTTCCCTGCCGACGCAGTTTACGGGTGCGTTAACTTCGTGGTGGTAGTTATGGTGGTGGTATTTCCGGGGGCATAGGCCCTAATTTGGTGAACGCAGAAACGGTGCCTGTATGGTTATACCGGCAACGTTAAGTCTGGACTGTAATGAGGCCCAATGTTACTATTCTGTGTTTTGCCATCTTTTGTCGATGATACTTCCTGAGACCGTTCATCTCCTTCAGATATGGTTCTGTATCTTATTTCCATTCATCATAGAAGTTATCTGTATTTCCTCCTGATTCTGTATATTACTTCGATTTGTCATCGAACTTGGCTGTATTTCCTCCTGGTTCTATGTCCAGGTTTCAATAATCATAGGTATGAAGATTTCTGTATGTTCTCAGTTCCAACCGTTTCCTGATGGCATTGGCCCCATTCCTTCTGACATTCGTGAGGCTCTCCTATTTAGTTTCTCTTTAATAATGGGCTCCAAAATACTATGAAGTAGTTGCGAGACCCTTGCAGAGCTATTTTCCATGTTGTCTTGTATAGCTGTAATAAAGGCTTCCACAAAGACCATTTTGGAATGTACCATTGCTAACATAGAGGTGTGATTTTTAATGTCTACCCCATGGCCTCATACAGTTTCATGAATGGCGCTAGTGTTGCTGACAGGGACGATACCAGTAAGAAATCATGATCTGAAGCTCTAGCTTGATGGGGGTCAAGAGGGGCTTTCAGGGTAGCTTCTTCTCCGTTGTGCGTCGCTGTTGTCATTGTGGCGCAATCCTTCATTATATTGACCTGCCAGCCATGATCTTCCCTTCTGTCTCTTCTTACCATAGTTTGAGTGGTTTGTGTTCTCTTTGTATTACCCAAATAGTCATTTCTCATCTGGCTATAATTTTCACAATTTTCCAAGTTGGCGTCACTGCACTCCTTATTTTTTTTTCCATTATCAATGAGCTTTCCAGTAGCAATTTGTCAGAGATTTCTTCTTCTGCCGCCCCTGACATCACTTTTTCTCCCAGATCTGCAAGCTCATGAATTTCTCACCCAGTTGGCTGCTTTCCATTAAAAAAAAAGTAATCTCCCCTTCATTTCACCTATTGGGGTTAGTCTTGGGGGTTTCCAGATGTGTTTTTCCTGTAGAGGCCAGCTATTTATGTTTGTTCTTGAATTCGAAACTCCTCCCACTCCGCCGCACATTTAGGCCATTCCTGCAGTGTTTTTCCTCTTAGGTCCCAAAGCACAGCCACCCTTCATTCTCTGTCCTGAGGGCAACTCTGTTTCATCCACCATTTTCATTCTTTTTTCATTGCGACCATTCTGCCAGGTTGATACTTCCTCTCCTGCCACTTTTCCCCACCAATTTTGAGGTAGTTGATGCATCAATTATACTTCGTTTTCCATCATCAATAACCTTCTTTCTTTTATTGACTGTTCCTGCCCTCATCATGTTCAATATTGGAGTCCCAAGGTTTAAACCCTGGGGGTTACTCTCAGGATTATCTCAGTCTGTTGTGATTTACGAGATTCTAATTGGGATTCTAGCTGGTTAGACGTTCAATCCTCCCTCCCATTCTCCTCTAATATTTTATCCTCCATGTTTTGACTCTCCTCCCCCATAATCTTCTTGTCACTGTCATTGCCACCATACAACAGCTCTTTTTCACTAAGTTTCGACAACGCCCCCATTTAGACAACACATCACTTCAAACAACTCGGAGGATTTAAGCACGGCCAAGTTATCGATGTACTGCGCCGGCCAAGTTATCGATGTACTGCGCCGTGCTAGCTCCAATTTGCACCTCAATGTTAAATGGGCAGCAGGCAGTATCCTCTGTTTTCTCATTCAGCATCCTGTTGCTCAAATGTCTTGCGACATCCCCATGGGGGTGGAGCATCGACCGATTTCCTCACCACTCGTAACTTGAAAATCTTATGACAGCGGCTTTGCCGTCAGCCTTTCCAGACGATTTGAGCTCTTCATCGGGCTGGATGAACACAACATCAGTTCCTTTTGTCTTTTTCTCCCCTTCAAACCGGATATACCCAGCCCTGATTTTAAAGTCCTTTTGAGTGCTGCAATCCTTCGGTCCACACGCCACCTGCCGCGGGACACCAGACACTCTGCTTACACTCCGCTACGTTTCACTTAGGGAGATAGTCTTGTATGCGAGCGTCAGCAGGAGGAGGAGTGTTGATGGTAGAGGGTGAAGAAAGACTCTAATCCCAGCATGTTGGCCTGTTAACAACAGGCAATATCCCCAGAGTTCACAGCACAATAATCCACCGGTCCATCCACACTGGACACTCTGCTTACACTCCGCTATGCTTCGCTTAGGGGGATAGTCTAATATACGAGCATCAGCAGGAGGAGGAGTGTTGATGGTATAGGGTGAATAAAGACTCTAATCCCAGCACGTGGGCCTGTTAACAACAGGCAATATCCGCAGAGTTCACAGCATACAAATCCACTGGTCCAGCCACACCAGACACTCTGCTTACACTCCGCTACGCTTCGTTTAGGGGGGATAGTCTTGTATGCGAGCGTCAGCAGGAGGAGTGTTGACGGTAGAGTGTGAAGAAAGACTCTAATCCCAGCACGTTGGCCTGTTAACAACAGGCAATATCCGCAGAGTTCATAGCACAAAAATCCACCGGTCTAGCCACACCAGACGCTCTGCTTACAATCCGCTACTCTTCGCTTAGGGGAATAGTCTTGTATGCGAGCGTTAGCAGGAGGAGTGTTAATGGTAGAGGGTGAAGAAAGACTCTAATCCCAGCACGTTGGCCTGCTAACAACAGACAATATCCGCTGAGTTCACAGCACAAATATCCACCTGTCCAGCCAGACCAAACACTCTGCTTACAAGGGATGCAGACGGAAAATAGGCCACAGAACTGAAGGAGGAAGGAGCCATTAAGGAATGGAATGCAGTCTGGCAGAGGGCACATAAAAAGACAGATGGAAAAGAAAAAGGGCACAAAAAGGTGGCAAAAAGAATCAATGTGCATCAGGAAAGGGAGGCGACAGACACAAAAGAAACTGATATACCGAGAGACTAGTGGCAGAGAGAACTACAGGAAGTGCAGGACCAGGGAGGGAGGGAAAATTCAGAGAACAAAAGAAAGGAAGCTACAAGAGGAAAAAGACTGTTGCACAGAGAGGAAGAGTAAAGGAAGGAGAGAGATGGAGAGAGAGACAGAGATAGAGGACCTGAAAAAAAGAGACATGAACCTAAACAAGAAGTTACCTAAACTGAGGCACAGAAAAGGGAAGGGTCACAGAGGGACACACAAGAGGCTGAAGAGTTCCAGTGAGAAGGGAGCAGTAGGAGAATCAGATCACAGAGGCAAAGGCAAATGGCTATAGAGAAGTTGAACAGACTACAAAAGAGGTAAGACAGTGGCCATATATATGTGTACAGAGATAGATATCGGGAAAGAGATATTCAAAGGGGATATAGAGTTGTACAGGCAGAGAGAGAGAGACAGAGATACAAAGTATACAGAGAGGGTGGCAACATGGCTTCATGGTTAGTGTGCACATAAAATGCACCAAAGAAATGGCCACAGAGAGCTGGCTCACAAAATGGAGGGCTTGCTTAGTTACATTATTTTCTTAATATTTTCTGTAGTTCGTGCCACACTTGTCTTGGATGCAATTGGCTCACAATTGGGAGAAGAATTTTGGTTGCCATATTCTGTGATGCAGGAATGCTGACAAAAGCATTGCCTGAGAACATTAGTTCTGATGGTGATCAGCTTCTGGCATATTCATTGTTATTAACATATTCTATGGTATTGTCCTTGTGATGTCCTTTTAATCTTCTGCACAGGCTGCATAATCGAAAATACTTTTTTGGATATATCATAACGTGTGTGATGTTTGTGCTACTGTAGGCTTACATTTTTATGATAATCGTGTGCATCTGGGTTGCATGTGGTGCTTTGCAAACAACCAACATACGTTAAACCTATTGTTTACACTTAACAAGAAACGCTTCGGTAGGATGCATCATACTGTTGCACCTTTGCTTAATTGTTACGGATACGGAGACAGATCTTGAATTACTGAATTGCTATTGGCCCTCCCATCCACATCCATCTCTAGAACCTATTCCTTTTAAAACAGTATTTTTTCGAAAAGTGTGTATTAGAACTCATCATTAGCTATTTATGTTCATATCATGGGTTGTAAACAGTTACACAAACATTTAATTTCCGTATACAGAGTAAAATAATTAGAGGGAACATTACTGGGCACCACGTTAAAGTAAAATTGGATGAGTTCAAAAGAAGGATCACATATTTGCTAGCTTGAGATAGAGACATGTGTTGTGATTTGATTTTCAGAAAAACAGAGACAACTGAGTGTGGCACTGCAACCCCCAACAGAGATACCAGCACAATGTTTTCACATTGTTCTACTGCTAATGTAGCTGTCTCAACTGATTTTAAGCAAGGCAGCATTCCAGCAGCAACAGGGTCTAGCGCTTTGCTATAATAAGCCACAGGTTTACCAGGAATGCCAGGTCTCTGAGAAAGGTCGGAGGAACAATTTTCATCACACCTTAGTTGTATCTCACACTCATGACTTGTTATCCATAATGCACTTTATTTAAAAAATATATATATATATTTGTATTCGTTCTAACACTGCTTTGTAATTGCAGGTTTTCGTATTAATGACGTGGAACTCTTTAATACATTACTATAGTTCACTTGTCAACCAGTCACATTTCTACACTAAATCTTGTCAAACATTTTCTGTGAATATACATCAAATCACAAACTTAATATCACAAAACAAAGTTATACAAATACACTACATCAACATTGATCAATTGCTTCAGTGCCTGTTGTTTAAAGAAGCAAAATACCTTAAGTGCCCTTCCACCGTACTAAAGTGCCACAGTGTCTACAATACTAAGGCAGATATCACATTATGAAACATCATTCTTAACATTAAACTTTTAAACCATGCTATTTCACATATAGCCTGGGTATTTGGCTAGTTTTGACGATTAGCCACCTGTCTCGTCTTCCTCAGGGCTGAGCTGCTAAATATGACATCTCCAAAATGAGTAAGTATGCAAAATCGGCATATATAGGAATATAATACTTGTATATTCATTATTAAAGTAATGTGAATGAGAGAGAATTCACTTTTGTTTACTTGAATAGTGTGTGGGACATCATATACGCTGGACTTTCGGTGAGCTGGTGTTTCCACGTATACATGATTGCATTCAAGAACGTAATCATGTACGTATCACGTCTCTCACGTGACTGGGAGGGATATTATTCCTGTAGGTTAGCAAGTTAAAAAAGAACCTTGCCTCTTCCTTGATAATGCAGACTAGAAGCTGTTGTATAATCAAAATGTTGGTTATAGTGTGTCTCCTATGTGAGAGAGGGTATGCCCAGACGTGGGTGCCTTGCTCACTGCGCCACAGGGAACCAAGCTGCACCTCACTGATGAGGCACAACAATGTCGGAACAGGTCTGGGGTTGCTTGTGTTTCCGTGCAGAGGTAACGTGGCCAGCAGTTCAGGCAGGGCTGCTCCCATTGGTGGCAGTACCTGACTGATTTGCATATGGCTGGACCCCTTTTGCAATTGTGCAGATGAGTTAAAAAACAGTGGTGTGGATTCATTCAAAACCTTCCACCCATAACATTTTTGGTAAACTTTTTTGGTTGTAGTTAGTCAAATTGGGAGAAAAAGCAGCATGAATCGTTTAGTTTTAACTATCACGACAGCTCAGAAAGAAAGCCCTAACATGCATATAGAAATCGAAAAATCCGAATTAGCATTTCAAAATGACCCGGTGATTATGGATGTTAAAGAAGATTTGAGTCAATTAATAAACAGATAGAGGAGTTAAAGATGTTCACCATCACACAGAAAATTGATACATTGAAAAAAGATTTGGTTCACTTCAAGCGAAAGATGGTATATCCTTATCTTGCTGAGGACTATGTACAAAAGCCTAGATGGAATACTAAAGGATATAACCAAAATGGATGTGGAAAATGCAGCGAGTACCCCAAAAAATGGGTAACCTTTTCAGATACTTCGTTCTCCAATTGCGATCAAGAACAAGCATGACCATCTAATGTACACTACGGGAGTTACAATGCTCCTGAAAGTACAAGAACCTTTTTAGAGAGAGGCAGACAAGGGTGAAGATTCCATGGCAAACCCAGAGGACCCATATTAGGACCACTTCAGGGACATCCACAAACATAAGCAGATGAGTTCAGAACAAAAATCAGAGGTTACACTATATTAGCATTTAACTTGTCTAAAGTTGACCTTTCCCCAGCAGAGATTAGCCTGTTAAATAAAGGTTTATCATTTTGTTTCCATCCAATCCTAAATTGGAACACAGATTCGACAATTGTTACGGAAAAGTAGGCTGCAAGTATACTTTGAGGATATTGAAGAGACCACATCCAAAATGTCATGTTTTAGATCGAAATCCACATTTCTGCCACATACAAAAAAATTTTGCCCATAGTCACAAAAGGCTTACATCATACGAAATATTCATCTCTGATACAACTTCAAAAGTTAATAATCCTTGATATAATCTCGATAAATATTCATAATTTATTTAAGTAAATAAGGCCCACATCATGATTGCCAAACATGTACATTTCCCAAATGTCATTTCCATGTATCTGTTCACATATACCACAAGCTTGTATATACCTGCACCTAATTTCTTTCAGCGGAGTGCAGTCCAACATCAAGAGTTTGACAGTCTCAATAGGATTGTCACAACACAATTGACATTGTCTTTCACCCTTTGGTATTCTGAAGCATGCTCCCAATATTTCATAGGTCAAGGCACAATTACATTTGATTTGAATATATGTCCATGTTAAATGGTTCCCTAGAAAGTGTTTGAGATACGAGGGAAGACCCATACCCCATGGGTAATATGCGACATATGATTCAGCACTTGTTTTACTCACTAGATTTACTAGGTTTTTTTCACCATCATATTCACAAGAATATGTTCCATCTTATTCTTAAACCCACTACATGGGAGAGACAAGTCGTTACCAGTAGATCCATTAGTCCACTGCATCGCATACTTTGATAAACAATGTATATTGCTAGTTTTATATATCAGTCTTTTCTAATGAACGCATCCCAAAGTGACCATAGCAAACTGCCCATAGTAGCGTTCATAACTTTCCAGTACATGCAAACACTACATAGATGTGATACTAATGATGTCATATGCCAGGAGTATATATTCAGCCGGAATGTTCTAATTTAGACACAGGATCCTACGGAGGATACATTGTTCCAGCATTGCAAGTTTAGGTACCATCGTTACCCCACAAAACTCTATCTCATATAGGAACAATCTTACTATAATGTAGCTTAAGAATGATTCCCACCGAATAGCCTCATGCCTTGTAAGTCAAAGATGTAATGGCACCAGTAACCTCTGCATTCCTAACCTGGACAAATTGTAAATGCAATGTTCCATCCAACTTAGAATCGACTACCACACCCATATATTTGTAGGAGTTTACAATCTCAATGCAGTAGCCATTTAATGTCTAGTTACACACTTTTGGGCTTTTGATATGATATGATATTATATGGCATTTGTAACGCATCTATACACAAATGTTTCAAGGTGTGACGAGGCAAGGAATGGGGGGACAGAAGGAGGACAGAGACAACGATCTTACTAGGCCAAGTGCCAGTGAGAATGCGCAAGTGCAGGGGGGGACGGAGGGGGAAAGTGCCAGGTGAAAGGGGAGGGGGCAGTGCTGTATATAGGATCAAAACAACAAAAAGAAGTGTGGCCAGCAGGTGGCAGGTGCAAGTGTAAGTGCAGACAGCAGGTGTCCAAAAGTGAAGGTAGGGGAACTGTAGGGTTACAGATACAGACCCAAGGGCAAGAGTTGCCAGGAGGCAGTGCAGGTGTGCAACTGGGCGGGCTGGGACCTGGTCCTGAAATCAGAGGGTAACCAGGTGACCAGTGCAGTATCAGACAGGACCTCAGCAGGGGAGAGGAAGAGAGACGGCAGAAGCAAAGAGGAATGTATTGAGGTGCTTCCGGAACCGGAGATGTTTCGCCTCAAGTTTCAGAGAGGCAGGAAGGCTGTTCCTGTAGGAGGCCCCAGCCAAAGAAATAGATCTGCCACCGACTTGTTGCTTAAAAAAGCAACTGACCCTGAGGGAGTTGGAGGTGTAGGAGCGAAGAGCTCAAGTAGGAAGGTATTTATGAAGAGAGAGTTGGACGTATTGAGAACCCCGGCCCCAGAAGTCCTTCTGGACAATGCAAAGGGTCTTGAACATTATCCTTGCAGCCACTGGGAGCCAATGCAGAGATTTTAGTGTTGGAGAGATACGATCCCTGGGCTTGAGGCCAAGGACAAGTCTTGCCGTCCTGTTCTGGATGAGTTGCAGAGGGCAGCTAGAGTAGAATCAGGCAGATTTATAAAGACGCTGTTGCAGTAGTCCAGCCTAGAGAGAACAAGTGCTCTAGAGACAGTGAGCTTCTGGGAGAAGGAGAGGAAAGGAATCATACCTCTGAGGAGGTGCAGTTGGTAGTTTGACTTCTTAGAGACGTCAGAGATGTGAGGAGAAAAGGAGAGTGTGGAGTCGAAGATGACCCTGAGGTACTTAGCCTCACAGGTGGGAGCAGGAAGAGGGCCAAGGGAGGCCGGCCAGAGAGTGACAGGAAAGGATGGTGCAGGTGTGCCAATGAGGAGAATTTCCACCTTACTGGCATTAAGGCAGAGATCGTTGGCGGCACACCACTTCTGGATAGCAGACAGACAGTCAGAGATGAGAGAAGGAGAAGAGGTGGCAGAGGGGAGCCTAAAAACAAGCTGAGTGTCATCTGCTTCTGGATAGTAGACAGACAGTCAGAGATGAGAGAAGGAGAAGAGGTGGCAGAGGGGAGCCTGAAAACAAGCTGAGTGTCATCTGCATAGCACTGAAAGTTGGAGCAGAGAGCAGCAATGCAGTGGGCGAGAGGTGCCAGGTACTGGTTAAGCAGCCGGGAGAGAGGTTAGACCCCTCGGGAATACCACAGGTAGAGAGTGAGATAGAGGAAAGGAAGGACCCAAGTTGGACCTGGGATGGTCGATCAGAGAGGAACGATGTCAGCCAGGGCAGGGCCTGATCCGTGATACCTAGGTTATCACAGAGCCAGTGGAGCAGGATGGCATGGTTGACTGTGTCAAATGCAGAAGAAAGATCGAGTACGGTGAGGACAGAGGGGAGATTAGAATCAAGGTTAGAGAGCGGGTCTTCAGGGATGTTCACGAGAGCAGTTTCTGTGCTTCTGGCTGCTCTGAAGCTAGACCGATGGTCATGGAGACAACCAACAGATTGAGTGTGAATATTAAGCTGGGAGATGTGCAGCTTTTCCAGGAGTTTGCCCAGGAAAGGAGTGACAGAGATCGGGCAATAGTTAGCCCGTCAGGAGGGGTCAGCAGAGGTTTTCTTGAGAAGAGGGTGCACAAGAGAGTTCTTCAGGGGGGAAGGGAACGGTCCAGTGGCGAAGGAGTGGTTACAGAAGTCAGCCAGGGCAGGAGCGAGGGTGTCAATGTGGTCCTGGATGGTTTTGGAAGAACATGGAAGAACCTGTTTTGACGAGACTTTCATAGATCCGACTTGTCTAGAAACCTTGTCAGGGGAGTATAGAGGAAAGGAAGAGAAAGAGGGAGGAGAGTTGGCCACAGGAGGGCCAGGGATAGAGGATATAGTAGAGGGAGGAAGAGGAGAGGACAAGAGGGTGGACATGATGACCTGGGTTTTAGAAATGAAAGGAGAAGGCAGGGCCATGCAGAGGGCCTGGCAGGGGACAGGAGAGGAAGAGACTGCGGCAGGATTGGCCAGCTCCTTGCATATTTTAAAGAGTTTGCCCGAGTTGTTAGATGCCGGGCTTGTATGTGGGTTATCTTCTTAGTGCAAACAGAAAACCGGTATTGCCTTTGAAGCAGGCGGCAGCAGGCCAGTTTGTCAGAGAATGCACAAGAAGATAGCCATTTCCTCTCAGTCACCCTGCTCTTGCATTTAAGGATGACGAGGTTAGAGTCATACCAGGAGTTGCACTTGGCTTTGGGCTTCAATCAAATCCTCATGATAGGGGCAAGAGCATCAGGAGTATCAGAGATAGAAGATAGGACCATGGAAAGGGCTGTGTCAGGATGTGAGTCAGCCAGAGGAGGAGGAGGGGGAGAGAAAGTGGTGGCGAAAGCCTCACTGACAGTTGCTTCATGGATCGGATGACCGAGAAGGTACGTCGCAGTGCTGGAGTTGACCTGGCCTGAGGTGTAGAGAGGGAGAGATGGGAGGAAAGGAGAAAGTGGTCACCCCAGGAGAGAGGGTTGGTGAGGGGGATACAGAGGGGGAGGTCTGAGGAGATCAGAACATCCAAAGTGTGCCCTGCAGAATTAATCGGGCCAGAGGGGATAATAGAAAGAGAGAGAGAGAGTCGCAGAGGTCACAAAAGAGCCCAGAGGAGGGACAGGAAGCGTCCAGGTCTCCAAGAAGAAGGAGTTGAGTGGTCGAGGCCAGGAGGGAGGAGGATAAGTCCTCCCTCTCAGAGAGGAAGGAGGTGATCTGACCAAGTGGCCGATAGATAGTAGCCATGGTAAGAGAGTGGCCAAGAGAGAGAGAGAGAGAGCCTGCAGACAAGGCATTCAAAAGAGGAGTTGGTCTGCATGGGAATGACAGAGGCAGGAATCCACTCCGGGAAGATCAAGGCTACACCCCCTCCAGAACGGTTGGATCTGGGTGCAAAGAGGATCTTGTAGACATTAGGGAGGAGAGTGTCAAAGCTTGTGATAGAGCTGGCTATGAACCATGTCTCGGTGAGACCCAGGACATTGAGACCCAGGACATTGAGATTAAGTTCTTCCATGAGGCAGATGTCAGAGGAGTGTTTGACAGCTAAGCGAGAGTTGAGAGTGGCAATTTGGAGGAGGTTGCCTTCCAGGGAGGGGTACAAATCAGAGGTATGCCCTGCGGAGGTGTAGAAGGAGCCTGAGGGGGGGTGGGAGAGGAAGAAGGAGAGGGCAAGATAGCCAAGGAGGAGGCAGAGGGGGGAGGCAAGGAAGCCGAAGAAGGGTGATAAGTGACAGCAGGAGAAGAAAGGACATTGATGAGGTGCAGGAAGCATCTATCAAAGAGGAAAAAGTTGGCCTGAGGGCCTTGGACCAAGACGGTACCATTCAGTTAAACATTAATGATGACTTAAATAAATGGAAGGGGGCCAGGAGGGCCTCTCACCGGGTGCCACCATTAATGGGAGAAGAAGCGAAAGGAGAAAGCACACTGACCATATGTTTGGCGATGGAACAACAAAGAGGATGTCGGTGAGGGTCTGTCTGGAGGAAGCACTGGGACAGGTGTCAGCAATAGGGAGGCCTGGGTTGGAGACCAGGATATACTTTTTGAACTTCTTTCTACTAGACCTAGTGAGGAGAGCAGGATAGTCGATAGAGAAACAGTTTGAAAAGATCAAAGAAGCAGAGAGCACCATAGAGTAGGTGGGGAAAGAGGAGAGAGGAAGAGGGAGGAGGGGACAGGGAGACACACTAGGGGTGGACACAAGGAGGTGTGCAAGCAGATGAGACAAAAAGGGACAAGAAGAGCAGGAAGAAAACAAGGCAGTCCAATAAGCAAATCAGGTTGCCAGGGCATCAAGAACAGAGCAGAACACAGAAACATATACAAAAGAATAAAGCAGTCGACAAATGTAAACCTAGAAGAAGGAATAATGCAGCAGAAAGCAGAACACAGCAATACAATGGAAAACAGGGCAGTCAATGAGGAAGAGCAAAGGGGGCGCTTGGGTGCAGGAGGCTGGAGAAGGGGGTGTGAGGCACACAATATAGAGAGTTGCTAGGGACCATGCAGGTAAGAGGGGTGAAGTGCAAGTGATGCTAGGATGCAGGTGGCGAGGACGTGTGCATAGCAAGCAATGATAGAGGGCGAGGATGGGTACGCGATCAAGAAATGTGAGGGGAACGCAGGGAAGGGCAAAGCCTCTGGTCCTTGGCCAAGGGGGCTGTCACGGAAGAGGTGACTTGGTTGGTCGATTTTAAGGGCCTACCAACCAATGGGAGCACGGTGGGATTGAGGGAGGGGTGAGTGGGCACACAGCGCGAGAAACCAACTTTTACATATGTATAATTTACTGTGCCATGGAGCACCTGTCCTTACACCAGCACTGGAGAAGTTGATGTTGGCGTTCCCTAATGATGGTGGGGATGGCCTGTGGGGACAGAGGGAGTAAACGCATGTTGGTGCATGCGTACCTGCTGTCTGGGCGGAAGTTCATGCCCTGGGTCTTCTTGGTCCAAACAGGTCCAAACAGGAATTGCCCTTTTCTTCATCTGCCCTTCGCTTCAGATGCCCGGGTGAGAGACGCCTTTGATCTAAGACTTAAGAGCAGAAAGGAAGAGACAGGACTATGAAGGTGGGTGGTGCTTAGGCCAGGTGACCTAGATCCACTTGCACCTACAAAGGGAAAGACGCGTGAGGGCTGCTTAAGTAGGGAAAAACGCGGCAACCAGGAAGGCACCAGGTGGGCGGGGATTCAGCCAGCTTACCTAGATCCACTTGCACCTGCTCCTCATGTGCAAAGGAAAAGAGGCTGGAGGGGTGCTTAGGTAGGGAAAAAGAGCAGCAACCAGGAAGGAACCAGGCGGGCGGGGCTTAGGCCAGCTGACCTAGATCTACTTGCACCTGCTCCCCATCTGCAAAGGAAAAGAGGCTGGAGGGCTGCTTAAGCAGGAAAAACGAGCAGCAACCAGGAAGGTACCAGGTGGGCAGGGCTTAGGCCAGCTGACCTAGATCCACTTGCACTTGCTCCCCATCTGCAAAGGAAAAGAGGCTGGAGGGCTGCTTAAGCAGGGAAAATTAGCGCAACCAGGAAGGCACCAGGTGGGCGGTTTTAGGCCAACTGACCTAAATCCACTTGCACCTGCTCCCCATCTGCAAAGGAAAAGAGGCTGGAGGGCTGCTTAAGTAGGGAAAAAGAGCGGCAATCAGGAAGGCACCAGGTGGGTGGGGCTTAGGCCAGTTTACCTAGATCAACTTGCACCTGCTGCCATTTTCTTCATCTGCCCTTCACTTCGGATGTCTGAGCAAGAGAGGCCCTTGTTCTAAGAGTTAAGAGCAGGGCTAAGAAGGTGGGTGGTGCTTAGGCCAGGTGACCTACATCCACTTACACCTGCTCCCCATCTGCAAAAGAAAAGAGTCTCAAGGGCCCACCTGGTGCCTTTTCACAAAGTAGTTTTTGGGAGAAAACACCAGGTTTTTCGTTTTACTGATATTGTTGTTTAGGAGTTAATCATAGCATGCTCTTGTAAGTAAGTGGTGCAGCAGGGCCTGCAATCCCTTAGGAGTTAGATCCAACATTGCCAAATCATAAGCATATGCAAGCCACTGGACACCCATACTGCCCAAATTAGGTGGAATAAAGCTAGAATTCATAATCCCCTGTCCCAAATCGGCCAGATAAAGGTTGAACAGTGTGGGAGCTAGGATGCAGCCTTGTTTTAAACTGGAGCAAGTATTGATTAATTTACTCATTCCCCCCAACATTATTCATTCTCATCCTTACTTTAGTATTTTCATGAAGAGCAATGAACATACTAAGTAGGCCCCATGGAATGCTCCATTTGATCAGCTTCTTTCTCAGCCTACACCGATCAACAATGTTAAAAGCTGCGCTGTAATCGTCAAAGGCTACATAGATTGGTAATTTACTAATCAACTGGGCCTGCTTGATGATAGTAATCAGTGACAACCCATTGTCAGCCATGTCAGACCCTCTCCTGAGCCCTATTTGATTCATTGGAATGATATTATTTTCCAGAATCCAGTTATTTAATTTCCCAAGAAATACTTTAGACAACATGTTTGTTGCGGCATCAAGCATTGCCAATAGTCTGTAATCATTTGGATCCTGCCTACCACCTTTCCTGTAGACAGGAACCAGTGCTTTAAGTGGGCCGGGGCCTGCCGGGGCTGGGCCCCGCCAGTCTCCAAAAAGTGGGGCTGAGCCGGGGCCCTTCCGGGGCCCCCCAGTACCACCACGCCATGGCAGGACGCATTATCCCGCAACGGCTGCAGCCGCGACGGGAGATGCGCCCGCCAGAGTAACGTTAAGCAAGTGGACAGAAGTGCAAGCCAGGCACAGCGTCGCTGAGGCTGGCTGGCATTTCTGTCAGTCACTGTAACTTCCCTGATGACCCCCCATCTGAGGGGTCATCAGGGAAGTTGCAGTTCCTTTGTTTGCCCTCGCCAGGTCACTGACCTTCTGTGAACCTGCAGGCTCCATGATCTAATATGCAGATTAGATCACGGAGCCCGCGGGTTCGCAGAGGGTGAAAGGCACCTCGGGCTCTGTGATCTCTGCTCAGAGCAGCGATCACTGAGCCCGAGGTGCCCGTCTCCTTTGGCAAATCTTTATAAAAGATGCCTTGAAATGTGTACGTTTCAAGCCATCCTCAACGCTTTATAAAAGATGGCTTGAATTGTGTACGTTTCAAGCCATCTTTTATGAACATAGAAATATGTTACAAATGTCTATGTTTATAAAAGATGGCTTGAAAAGTACACAGACCATAGTACGGTAAGCACACAAGTGTGCGTAACTTACTATGGTTTGTACACTTTCAAGCCACCTTTTATAAACATAGAAATATGTAATATTGCTATCTTTATAAAAGAAGGCTTGAAAAATACACAAACCATACTAGTACGCATACAAATATATAAATGCTCTACTACATTTATATATTTGTTTGCGCACCCTACTATGATTTGTGCACTTTTAGGCCACTCCTACAGCGCATGCCACGCCCCCAAACGAGGGCCCCCCCTCAATTTCTTACCCCACTTAAAGCACTGACAGGAACCACAATGCTTTCTTTCCAAATGGTCGGGATTTGTTGGGTGATGCTGATCAAAGTGAACAAACCATGTAATGCTACTGTCCAGAACCCTGGATTGTTTTTGATTAACTGATTGCAGGTGCCATCAGGACCTGGTGCTCTAGATGTTTTACTATGATTTTAATAATACCTGACTGTTCAAGGCAGTAATCCCAGCGTACTTCAGTACCATGCCCCTTACAAACAGCAAGAGTGGAAATGATGCCCAGAGTAGCCTCAGTGTGCCTAATCCAATGCACTTCCAGCATATCGCAAACCACTGGGCATAGTTCTTTATGCGCATTAAAAATGCTCCAGAAGGACTTAATGTCATGTGTCATACTGAAATGTATATTAATTTTTTTTTATTGAATTTAGCTGAAATTTCAATTCATTAAAAAATATAAGGAAACTAATTAGCAAACATATTCAACAGAAAAACAACAAGAAACATTGCATTAATTCGAGACAAAATGGAAAAGAATCTCGAAGTCCATCTAAAGAAGGAAAAACAATACTTAAAATGATCTTAAAACAATAACACACAAATAAATGTCAAAAGAAGAAAACAATAAAAGCAATAAACTATCTCTAGAACACACCTATAGTGGTATTCTCTTGAAATACAATCGTCAATATTTCCATGTAGGTTGCGATAACATTTCTCTCGACATTTCTCTTTGTGTGAGATCTTTGCAATTGATAAACATGTTATAAAAAAGAGAAATAAAATAGTCAAGGTTTATTGGATCAGGTTTTTCAACTTTGACTCTAGATTTAAGACTTCCAAAAAATTAACTGTGGCTATTCTGATGCTGATGGTCTGGGTAAATTGTTTCATACAGCTCTTTTAAGTCTTCCCCTTTTTACCCTTTTGTTTTAGCATATTTTTGCTGGGTTTCTTTATTTATTTTGAGTCATGATTTTATATTATGCCCTTTAGGATTGGCGTACATAAATGGGATCTACGTGATCCAACCGCGGCTGATTTTGCCACAGTCGGAAAGTTTGCATGAGAAAGGTGCGAACTACCAAAGGTTTGCACCTTTCTCATGCAAACACACGTACATACCCACAGCCCCATCCGCACCCACAACACACCCACAACACACCCATGACACACCCCCACCCTCAACACACCCCCACCCACACCCCCAACATAAACAAACCCCACTTACCTTCTTCTTCACGCTGGGCCCCTGCGGCGCCAGTTCCCTTTCACTTCCGTGATTGTGAACCTGCGCCGCAGGGTCCTTTTGTTTTCTTTTTTTTAGATTTTTTTTTACAGAAGGCTGCAGGGGTTCCCCCCGCAATTCCCCGCTCACTATACTGTAAAGTATATTGAGCAGGGGATTGCGGAGGACACCCCCGCAGCCCCATTTAAAAGAAAAAATACGGAAGGCTGCAGGGGTGTCCCCCGCAACCTCTTGCTCACTATACTTATAAAGTATAGTGAGGGGGCGATGCGGGGGACACCCCCTAAGCCCCCATTTCTTTTTTTTACAATGTTACCACCAAAGTGTTTGAACCTTTGGTGGTAGTATTTTTAGATCTAATGGTTCATGCGAACCATTAGATTCGGTAAAAACGTACAAACCCCGTAAATGGCTGTCTAATAAGCCTTTTCTGCTTACACTTTTGCAGATGGTTCAAAATTACTTTCCCTACCCTGTTGCAACACACGGCTCTTTTGCCGCACTAATAATAGTTGGGTCTACTTTTTCATCTGCTCTCCCTACACTCCGTGTTTCTTGTCCCATCCACTGTTTCACAAGGGTAAATGTATCACTAGAATGTTGAAGACATTTTTCCATTAAGAACAAATGTTGATGACTCTTACAGTCAATTAGATGACAGCGCCGTAAAAGCCCCTTGAGAGACTCGGCCTGGGATACTAATGTTTCCATCATTCCAATATATTTGTTCACAAGAGTAGTCAACAGGTTTCAAATACACTGAACATTTCAATGGAGATACAGCTAGCATTACTTCTATTACCAATACGCCTAGATTCCAACAAGCTGCCCACTTCACCATCCCCATCTCCATCTACTACTGCAAAGTCAACAAGATTAGCTTTGCTGTAATTTAAGTCTGGTGGACCGTCATTTAGTGCAGGTAATGAGATTTGACATAGTTTATTATGCAAGGCACCATTTGGGTCTACCGTTATTATAGCCTCCCCATCTGATATTGCATTTTACAATTTAGTCAAAATTGTATTCGCCATGTTAATTTCACAATCAGTATGGTGCACCAATAGATTTGAATTTTCCTGAATTCCCCTCCCACAGTCACTCATATCAATGAACAATCTCTGATTCTTTTTTCCAGGAGCCCACATTCATTTAAAGAGAAATCCACATCAATGACATCAGTGTCCCCTTGCAATAGTGAATGAGATTGAGCGTGAGTTTGCACAGTGATGGTGATTGTCGGTAGCAATGAAGTGACAATGTCCTCATTGGTCTTTGTGCCAAAACAAGGCACAGACTTCTCCAACTCTGTCACCCATTGTGAAAAGTCATCCTCAACAATAGCGTTCTAATTCTTTTTACTTAAGAAAAAATTAGTAATCCTTGCACCGTTCTTACCCAGCAAGTGTGTGTTGGCAGCCATATAACTCTTCTGGGGAGACACTCCAGTGATCCTACGAGATGGCTCTGGTTGCACTGCTTCCATTGATTCCACAGCACATAGCAGGATCAAGTCAGCTGGTTCATTTGTTATGCTGATTGCTGAGTTTGCTACACCAAGTACAAGATCCTTCAGCGCTGATCGTCGTTCTGCCATCATGCCTAATTTATCAAAAAGAGAGAATCTGGCACTGCAGAGTTTAGAAAAGAATAAATCAGTAGTAATTAAACCAGCAGATACGGGAGGAGGACTTGTAGTTCAGGACATCAGTGATTATGATAATTAAGTGTTCAGACAACTTCAGGTCTTGTCCCATTACACCCCCTTGAAGAAGAAACCCACTCAAAACATTCAACAAAGAATATTTAGACTAACTGACAACACCTATCAAGGTGGAATACTAAGTTTGGAGGAGTTTACCTATCTAAATGAGAAAAAGCTTCATCTACCGGCATCATATTTACTCCCCAAAATTCATATAAATCAATTGATAAGCCACCAGGGAGACCGATTGTTACTGCATGTGGGTTGGTTCTGGAACCAGTGAGCAAATATATAGATGTCTTTGTTAAATCATTAACCAGTGTGGGTCTCTGTTAACTTAAGGATTTGTGAGAAGCAATCAAATAACCAGAAGGGCAAAAGTTTTTTAACTCATCGTACTGGCTAGTTACTCTGGATATAGAGTCTTTATATGTGAACATCCCCCAAGGAGAGGGCCTAGAAGTTTTACAAGAAGCTCTAGATTCCAGACCGTATCCTCATGCAGTCCTCAACGAGTTCATAACAGAGCTTGCAGCAGCCTCACTACAACACAACCTGTTTGTCTTCAAGAGAGAGTTCTTTCAGCAAATTATGGGGACATCACTGTGCGCAGGTTTTGCTCCTAGCTTAGCAAACGTATTTCTCAACCAATGTCATGACCACTGGCCCAAGGACACAGGTGCGACACCCCCAAGTAGTGGGTGACATGGGTCGCTACCAAAGAATGGCCCATTTATGTCCTTTCAGGACAAACAAACACAGGGGGCATGGCTGGACTCTGTATAAGCTGCTCTGTTCTCGAGGCTCGTGCTTCGCGTTACCATGCACTTAGATGCAACGTGACATCTCTCCGCGCAGCCTTCTTACTGAAATTCATCTCCTGGAATCCAACGATCCTGATTCTGACATCGCTCCACGGCATTCTTCTTTCACGAACTTGCTCGCTGCAAAGGAAGACAAAGACAAGGTTAGAACATTTCACCATAGGAAAACCGCGCTGCATTTACAACACGCGCACATCCCTACGAGTCAGCCTACCTGCTACAGGCAGCCGCTGGTCCCGTTCTTCATCACTCTGGCTGCTGCCATCGAACTCCGCAGCTACACAGGTCTGTACTGCCACCTGTACGGGAAGAGAACAAAAGAACAGGGTTAAGGAATGAGCGGACAATAACACACAGAATGAACACCATTATGAGGAAACAAACAGTAAAAGTAAAATGAATAATACGGAAGACAAAAAAGAACATTTCTTACTTACCTAAAGGACCAGTGAAGGAACTCGGTCCTCAACAATCAAGTGCCCCTTTCAGACGTAGCAGGACAGAGAGCCAGCAGACATTATAAACCAGGTGAGCCTTCCAAAGCAGGGCATCTATGGGGAATCACGCCTCGGGAAGGGACGGGAAGTGTGGCAAGGGCCTTAAACTAGCATACTCACGCTCATTACATTAACGCAGGAGCGGCTTTAAGAAGCACCATCCCGTCATTGCAGCCATCAGTTCAGAAGGGGAACGCCATTCCGAGACCAACCACATCCCTGGGAGGGCTGAAACTGTGCCCCAACGCTCCCACAGAGACCAAGTGAGCGTAACAACCAATTTGAAAACAAATGTATCTGTATAGAGACACATGGGTTCCTTAAATCTATCAGACTTTATCAACGGTATATCTCTGATATTCTGATCATTTGGAATAGTGACATTGCTCAACTCATGTTATTTTTTACATGGATGAACTCCCCAGATACAAATGTGAAGTTTACATCACTTTACAGCCACAAAAAAATGTTTTCTTAGACCTGATCATCAAAGAGGACATTTAGCAGTTATACAATTCAGGAAAACTATCAACAGGAATATCATTTTACATTTTGGTAATCAGCATTCGACTAGTTAAAGAAAAAATATCCCCTTCAGTCATTACCGGAGAGCGAGACACAATTTTTACAACACTGAACAATTTCTACTTGCAGGCCTATATCATAACAAATAGATTGACAAAAAGAGGATATCCTAGACAGTTGTTAAGAAGATCATTAAAAAGAGCACAGTGCTATGACTGCAAGAGTATGTTCCAGGACTCTAATAAACCAACTGAAAATAAACTATTATGCATGACCATGTTCTGTCCGTACACCAACATGATCCTCAATCTAATTTTGGGTAATTGGAAAATTCTCCAACTCAATGATGAGAAGTCGGAGCTCCTGATCATTGGATGCAAGCACGTCTTAACAAACTTGACCCTCAGTACATGTCCTTCGATATTGACGGGAACACCATTAGAGTTGCAAAGGAGGTGAAAACACTAGGAGTGTATCTAGACTCAACTCTCTCACTTAAGAAACAAGTGATTGCCACTACCTCAACTACTGCTTATATCAATAAACTGATTAATGCCTGTAAATCATACCTACCCTCTAACAGCTGCCTCATGTTAGTCAGGGCTCTAGTCTTATCTAAGTTGGACTAATGTAATACTCTTTTCTTAGGCTCCTCAGAACGGAATCTTAATAGACTACAGGTCATACAGAATAAAACCCTAAAATGAGCGTTAAACATCCCCAGGTCTAACCATATATCAAGCATTAAACGGGATGCACACTGACTCCCTGTGCGTGATAGAATCTCTCTTCGCACTCTAGTTATCACTCATAAATGTTCGTCAAACCCCGCCCCTAAATATCTGTCAGACAAATTCTATAGAAACCAACCAGCCAGACCCAATAGATCCTTTTACTCGCATTACCTCAATATCCCGAGGTACAAAGTGAAGATAGCGGGAGCTTCCCAGTTCTGGCCGCCATATGCTGGAACTATCTCCCTCTTGCGATTAGAGCAGAACCGTCCTTCCGGTCCTTCAGTAGAAGACAAAACAACCAATAATATACAGAGTCAATTAGGTCTTAGACCCATCAAAGGGTTTTTCGATTGCAGCAACTGTGCAGCTTTTAAATACACAATGGAAATGAGCAAATGTTCTTTTGAAAAAAACATCTGGTGCCTAAAGGGACACACTGATTGCAAATCCCAGAATGTCATTAAATGTATTCTTTGTCCTTGTGACAGATGTTATGTAGCTAAAACTCAAAGACGTGTCGAACTTAGAATCATGGAAAAAAGGTTGAGGATTAAAAACTAAAATCTCCCAGAACCATTAGTGGTGCATTTCACTGATGCTCAACATAAAGCTGACAAATTGAGATGGTTTGTGTTAAAAGAGAAAAATCCAGGTAAATGCTATATACATATTGACTAAATGTATTAAATACATTTCACTTCTGGGAACAGACGCGATTTGCCATTCTCATAAGTATAGGAATTAATTCCTCTTATCAGTTTGGTACCCTGTGTTAGGGAGAATTCTCATTCTATGGCTAATTTCCCTTATCTAGTGAGTCCCTCAGCAGCTTTGCTGGATTTCTGGAGTTTATTTTTTCCACTTGGTAAGAGTATGAGCTTTTCCCCCACTCTTACCTGTGTTTTTCCATGTGTATTTCATCTGTTTTTGTGATTGTGCACTCTGGAGTACACCACTTCAGTAGCCCCACACTTTTGTGTGTTACACAGCACCTTCAGTGCAGTGACACAGGGTTGTCGTTTCGACTTCCCACCGACTCCATTTCTGGGGCCGACTACTGTCCCCCAGAAAAGGGTAAAGTAGCCATTAACTTTACATAGTCCTTTAACCACAGATCCAGTACACCCAATCTTATATGGAGTATTGGAAAGGGTTAATTCTTAGCACTTTTTATCTGTACTTCTTGGAGCATTGTTTCGCTCCCTTAACATTAAGACTTGGCTGGTGGCAGTGGTATCTACCCTAATTTTCCTACTGCAATTATATTACATAACGTGGTATTGTTTTAGGCTATTTTAGTAGCCTCGAACTTTAAACCTGCTAGCCAAATACTTTTTATTTCGGCTCCGGTTGGGTTTAATCGCCATTTCTTTTTGTTAACATCCTTCTTGGGTTTTCTTTGCGTAGAAAACCAGGTTTGCCTCCTTTGTTCGCTGACCTTCGACAGGCTTCTGACCAGATGCCCTCCTTTGGCGTCTGGATGTCTAGGTGGGCTGAATGTGAGGGAGGGGTGTAGACACCCCCTGCACAGGGTCTCCTTGGAGACACAAGTCGCACTTTGTATTGATTGGCTGAGGTGGTTGTCCGGGCTGGACAACCCCCCGATGAGTGATTGACGGCCAGGCTGTGTGGATGGGGGATTTTGGCATAAAAGGCAGGACTCTTGAGTTAGAAGGCAGAGTCGCTTCTGGAACTACAAGGAACCAAAGAGAAGCAGAGAAGAAGATGACTGCTGCAACCCCGAGTCCCGGTGAAGCCCTGCTGCAATTCTGAGCTATCTACCCCTTCAACGACTAAGAGAAGATCCAGTCCGGAGTCTTCTTCCCTTGAGCCTGGTGGGATCAACCAGCTTGTCTTTTCTTCAGTCAGAGAATCCTCTACTGGGTCGAAGTCACTGCTGTGCTGTAGTGGTCTAGATAGCCTTCAGAAGAGCCCTCTCCTAATTTAAAGGAGCGCACCTTTTATTCATCGTAGTCTTTCTCGCTGCTGCTGGCCTCATCCCTGGGTAGTGCAGATCACTCCAGACATCCTCCTTCTTGTCCCCACGACTGAAGCTGCAGGAACCGTGAGTCTGCAGGAACTACCAGGAACAACTGCTGTGGCACTAGCTATTCTCCAACGGAATAAGGTACTGTGCACACTTGGACTTTCTCTCCATCTGACCAGCCGGAATAGGGCTGAACCCTTTTCCTCCAAGAAGATTTGTTCTTTCTTCCCTCCTTCTTATAACTTTTCCTTCCATTTGACAATCTTTACGAACTCTTGGCATCTTGAATCTCAAACGTGTGATCCTCGGCAACTGAGCATCTGCACCATTGACACTGGCGCAGACCTACTGACTTTGATCTGTATCTTTGAACTTGTCCTCGAGTCCCCTTGCCTTGAAAAAGTATTGCCTTTGATTTGTATTCACTTTTCCCTTGTTTTAAATTCTTAAGTACAAAGTGTGTTTTAACTTCGTGAGCATTTCTATCTGCGGGTATCTGCGGGTACGTGTTAGTCAAATCCTAATGTACTTACCTTGAATTTACCGGCACACGTGGAATTGGTTGTGTGTGGTGTATTTTATGTGTGATTTCCAATCTATAGAAGTGAAGTGTTTTATAACAGATGGTTTAAAAATAAATGTACTTGAGTCAGTGTTTGCTTGAGTCACAGTAATTGTGGTCCTTTGTGTAATCTCTGCTACTGCTCATATACTCTTGAGATAAGCCTGGCTGCTCTGCTACTGCTACCACTTTTACATAGTAGTACAGGTTTGTACCAAAGGTGAACTTGTATTACCACTTGTAGTCTTAATTGTGTGTAGTGGTCACTAAGGGCACTGCACAGGATTCTGCCTAACACCCTAGTACAGGAATCTATGTACCAGAGCTGTACATTTTCCATTTATTGATGTTTGGAAAGTCCCGCTTATATGATGTCCCATGCACTATTCACGTAAAAAAGTGAATTCTCTCTCATTCATATGACTTTTAAAATGAATATATAGCAATTATTTTCCCATATATGATGATTTTGCATGCTTACTCTTTTCAAACGTCATATTTAGCATCTCATCCCTGAGGAAGACGAGTAAGATGGCTAATTTTCAAAACTTGCCAAACTTCCAGGCTATATGTGAAATAGTATGGGTGGACAGTATTAATGTTCAGAATGATGTTTCATAAAGAGATATCTGCTAGTTGGCACTTTGGTATGGTAGGCACTGTGGCACTTATGTGGAAGGGCACTTTAGATGCTTTGGTTCTTTGAACAACAGTCACTGAAGCACCTTATTGAAAAAGTTCAATGAGATTTTGTGTATTTTTATAACTTTATGTTTTGTGGTATTATGTTTGTGATTGAAAGCATATTGAAAGTAAATGTTTGACAAGAGTTGGTGTAATAATTTGACTGGTTGACAAGTGAATTATAGTAATCTACTAAAGAGTTCCACGTCACTATTAAGAATACCTACAAATACAAAGTAATGTTGGAACAAATAAAAACATTTTTTTTAAAAAATAAAGTAAATCATGGATATCAAGTCATGAGTATGAGATCAAAATAAGATGTGATAAAAATTGTTAATTCCATATTTGACAAATCTATTCGTAAATGTATTTATCGAGAATATGTATGGGTGTATGAATGATAAAGCAACATGAAAAAGTACTGAATATTGATTAATATGCCACATAGGCTTTGTGTATGTTATAGGGTTACTCCCTGGTCTCTTTGGGGAATACAAGGAACCCTGGTGTAGGGTATAACAGGTCTCTGAGAGAGGGCTGGCAGGGCAAACCCATCCCTTTCATGGCAGCACTTTCTTATCATCTGGAATTCCTAGTGCAGGTGCACTGGCCAGGCAGTTGTTTACCCAAGCTACTATAGTGGCTCTATGGTGTTAACGTGACTCACCAACCTAATTTAACACTACACATTCAAAGCTAAGACAAAGAAAAAGGCTTTTTACTTTAGTAAAGAAAAAACATTCACGATAACATTACATATAAAGCAAGCACGTGCTCAAGCTGTTTGAGTTAAACCAGGTTTATAATTGGAATCCTTACATTATACAGACAGTCTAGCTATTTGAAGAATATACAATGAAATCATATTTAATTTACTATCATGTTATGCTCACTTTACTCATTATTAAAAACACTTATTTTACTTCACCATCACAGCTGCAAAGCCTGTATTACTACTAGCAATATACGCTATTAACTGAATCGCCTCATTGACCTAGTGGGCCAGAACTTGAGCAGGCCATTATACTCCAATTAGGACCCCTTCCTCGGTCTACAAGGCTATATTAAACAGCACATTACCAGCTCTTTATTTATGTTTAGCCCAGTTCCATACGAACTACTGACAAAGGCTAGAGACTGTGGGATATCTTGTGTAACCATGTTTATCTTGAAGCCCTTTCAAAGCCATAACAGATTCGATTTTCGGCCTATTGCACCGTTTTTATTTATTGTTTGAAACACTAATTTCCATGTATCTGCTTGGCCTTCTTTTGTTTTTGAAAATGCTCTTCTTTTAAAAATGTAGGGAAGTGTTTTTATTTATTTGGTAGTTCAGCTAATTGACATTTTGGCTCCTCTTCTTTCATGTTTTCTTAAACCATTTCTGAAGACTGTACTGAGCTGTTTATGGAGTATTTTCTTTTTTCGTGAAATGTGTTTCCATGTGTTAAATGGAAATTGGATGACGAAAACAGGTTTTTGTGTTAGTAAACTTCACTGTGAAAAAGGGTATCTATTGCTTGAATTGTGTGTAAAAACATTTTATATGCGTTTTTTTGGCAACGCCAAATGCAATATGTCACTCTTTATCACTCTTTAACTCTTAAAGAAAATAGCCCAATTGTGTATTACTGGACCACATGTATGTATCACATACTTGGCATGGAGCTAATTTAGAGCCGCAATTTTGATCTGAGCTGAGGGCTGTATGGGGGCAGAGGTAACACGGGACTGGAGAGTGTGCGCTCTCTATGCTTCAAGGTTACTGTATAGCAGACTTCCATGCCATTGCTTCAACTCTTGCAGTCGGGGAGGAGGGAACGATGGTCGTGGGAGTAACAGTGATGTGCCTGTTGAAAGGCACTGTGCACTTCATTCCTTTGGTTCACACGTGCTGCCATGAAACAAGAACATTGTGTGTGACTTCCTACCTTGAATCACTGCTTAGAGGTCTTCAAACTGTGGGGCTGCCCCATGAGGGCCCAAAGAATGTGAGGTGTAGGGATCCAGAGGGGGGGCATAAAGCTTTATCAAAATGGAAGATGAGCACTGTTGGGAGTATAACGGTCTGCTAACAGCATGTAAGGAAGGACACGGAAACGTGTGTGTAGTTCAACCTCGTTATTACTAACTGGACTTTTTCACATTCAGACTCTGTTCCTTCCACGTGACGTACCCTTAAAGGGCTCGTTCACAAAGTGTGCAGTTTCCCACAACACCTCCCTCGCACTTCTTATGTCCATCTCATATCTCTTCAATGAGTCTGCTGGGTTTTTTGATGTTTCATCTCGGACGGTCATCTCCTCCAGTCTGTGTTTCCAGAGGCCTTGGCTCTCCCTGCGGTACGTTTCCTTCTCCAACTCCTGCCACTTCTTGTGTCTCTTGTGTCCCATTATGTTTCTGTTCAGTGTTACCTTCTCTTCTGGATACAAGCTGCTTGAAAAACGAAGCGGGCCTGGTCACTCCTTCTTCCCATTGGTGGTGGTGACCATTGTCCCCTTTATATCTGTTACCCACAAAGACGTACTCTCATATCTCAAATCCGTCTTTCTTTGTATCCCTTGTTTCACTAAAATGTCCCCCTCATTGAAAACCTTCACCCTCACCCTTCTCGCCCAGTCAGTTCACTCCTTGGCCATTTCTTATCCTTCGGGAGTCTCTCGCTTGTACATCTGTTTACACGATTTCCCCCTCTCCTCTCTGGCCCGGCTCGCTCCTTCCACTTGGGGTAGTCTGATCTTTGCTTGGTACGCCCTCATGAAATCACCAGGTGGTACTCCCGTCATGGTGTGCGGCATGTTCCTGTAGTTCTGCAGCCTCTGGCAAATCGCTTGCTGCTCTGGCATCTCTTCAATTATGGCTTTTTGAATTGTCTTCTTTATGGATGACATGACACATTCTGCAATGCCGTTCGCTTGAAGGATAGCAGCATTATCTTCTGTTATGTGAACACTGAATGTCTCACAAAGTTGTGGAACTCCTGCCCATCGAATGGCAGCACGTTGTCCATCTTCACAGTGTGGGAAATGCCCCATTCACTGATGACCTCATCAATAACCCCCACCACCTGGGCAAAAGCAGTGGAGGTAGTCTTCTTTACAAAGGGAAACCTTGAAAACTCGTCCATGATCACTAGTAGGTAGTCCCCCATGTCCAGTGGCCCAAAAAAGTCCATTGCACCCTTCTACCACACCCTCTCGGGAATTACTGTCACTTGTAGCGGGAGTAGCCGATCACTTTTGGCCACACATTGACGTGGTAAACACTTCCTGACTGCCTCTTCCACGATGACTTCCATAAATGGGAACCACGCAGTCGGTTTGAGCGTTTTCTTGGTTGCTTCCACACCCCCCAGTGGCATTCATTTGCCAGCAGCACTAGGCCGCTTTGCAGCGAGTATGGTATGACTAGGCGACATCCTCTCAGCAGTAAACCTTGTTTATTCTTGCTGCTTGGCGCCTACATGGTGCAGGAACTGTTGCTTGTAGTCCTCACACTTGTTGGTGCTGGCGAGTTCCTTGGCCATGCTAATGGATGGGTCTTCAGTGATGCCTGTGCCAATTCGTCCTTCCTCAGAGACGGCAGTATGGCCTGCGCGGTCACATAACAGAGGTATTCTACATCAACTTCCCTTGTGATTGGTGTTTCTTGCTCTGGTGTTGCAATATGTAGTCAGCATGGTTATTGTAACCCTCTAGTCTGTTGATAATCTCATAATCATATTCCTGGAGATGGATACCCCACTTCTCTATTCTCGGCGGCATCTTCGTCCTCGGGTTGCCGAACAGTGACACAAGGGCCTGGTGGTCCGTCACGAGCGTGAATCTCTTCCTAATTAAAAAATGGTGGAAGTACTTGCATGCCTAGACAGCCGCTAAACTTTCTTTCTCCACCTGCATGTATGCGCTCTCCATCTGGGATAACCCCCGGCTGGCGTAGGCCATAATGAAACTTGCTAGTACCTTGGGCCGTTAATGATGGGCTAGGCTGGCCCCTAATCCGACGTGGGGCTGGCATTAACCACAATTTCCGTATGCCAGGCCCGGTTAAAGTAGGCCAAATCCATTGCACTTGCCATCTCCCTCTTAATGGTGTCAAACGCCCTTTGACATTCCTGCGACCAGTGAAATGGGTCTTCCTTCCGCAATAGTCTCCAAAGGGGCTTGTTGGTGATGGCGTATCTTGGGAGGTACCGGGTGCAGTACCCTGCCATGCCTAGAAATGACCTGACATCAGCCACTTGCATCATTGCCAGGAGTTCACTGATGGTGTACACTTTGTCTGGAGAATATGTGGCCACCGAAACACAATTTGTCCTTGCTGATATTACACTTCTCATAGTTCAATGTGAGTCCAGCCCACTCAGGATGTCACACACAGCCAAGAAAGACCAGTCATGTTCTTCCTCTGACATGCCAAAAACCAGGATATCGTCAGAGTAGTTAAATTCTGACTTCATTGGGATCAGCAGCTGCCTTATGGCCTCTTGAAAGATTTCCACAGCTGACAATATCCCAAAATTAAAGAGTTTGTAGCGGAATAACCTATCATGCGTGGCAAATGTCATGATTACCCTTGATTAGGGGTTTAGTTCCAACTGGTGGTATCGATGGTTGAGGTCCAGCTTGGAGAATGTTGTGGCACAGTTCAATTGAACGATAATGTCCTTGATTTTTGTTCCTGGATGTCTCTCCCTCTGTATAGCGGTGTTGGATACTCTCATGTCAATGCAGATCCCCTCCTTGGGCACTACAACCAGAGGTGAAATCCATGGAGTGGCCCTAGTGCTCCTTTCAATAATGTCATTATCCATTAACTATTGTAATTCCCTGGACACTGCTTCCTGTAGGTGGAGGCCTACTCTCCTTGGGGGTTGTGGAATGGGCCTGATACTCTCATTGATATGTAGCCAAACTACTGTGTCCTTCAACTTTCCTAGCCCTTGGAAAATCTCTGGGAACACTAGTTTGTTCACTTCTTTCCCCATCAGCATCTCAGACCACTTCATTGTCCTGGTAATGGATGTCTATCAGGCCAAGGGCCTTCGCTGTTCGATTGCTGAGCAGACATTTCCCATTGACGGGGCTTCTGAGTATGTGGATGGTGGTCGAGATCGTTCTCTGGAATTGTTCTAGCGATGGCAGATGCGTGCTGGCTCCTCACTGAAAAATGCACACATTGGACTGAGTCAGCTGTCTTCTGTTCCTGTTCTTGCTCTCCCATTATGTTGATGGTCGCGCCATTGTTTATCAGGAAACAGTGCGTTGCTTCTTCCATGTTGACCATGACCTTCGGAGCATCAGCTCCTTCCTGTTCCCCATGCATCAGGTTGACAAATTTGTCTGTATATTCAGGATATGGCTCTGGTGAATATTCATCATAGTCATTGTATGGATCTCCTGGGCATTCATACTGCTCTGGGTAGTACCCTGCCTGCGGCAGCTGATCTTTAACCAAGCGCTCTCCAAAGTCTCCAAATTCCTGACCCTGGTCCATGGCCTGGATCATCCGTCTTGGCATCTGTGGGTAGAATAGTGTCAGTCACCACAGCTGTTGTGGGTTTTGTCTGGCCAATGGGCGCCAGCCTGTGGGCATTGAATGTCGTTGTCTTCCCGGCAGGAATGGTCTTGGCTAACAGCCCGGCGCGTTCTTGAGTGTGGGAAAGTATGGTCAAATCTGTAGCATAGTCTCTGATGGCAGGGACCCATCCACGCCTGCGGGTATCCTTCCCTCTGCGGCCCTCTCACCACAGCCTGGTTGTGGCTAGGTCCTCTCTCTAGGTTCCCAGATGTTGAGAACACAGTTACCATCTCCTCTTTGTCATTCCTTTTCTTGGATGTCTCCATGGTGGTCACCTGCACCTCGAATCTTTTGTGCAACCTCGTCATCTTGATACCTCATCAATGTCAGGGGCTTCTTTAGGAGTTGTTTCCATAGTGTAGAGGACACACACCCCTTAATGACCCAAAGACTAACTGCTTCATCATCAGAGAATTGTGAAAACTGGCAGTGGACCGGCTTCTGCCGGAGTCGGGTGATGAATTCTTCCACAGTCCTGCATGGGGACTGCTGACATTGATTAAAAACATATCTCTCATAGGGTCTGTTGGACTGTATCACAATTGTTTTGTTCAGAGCTGCTACAAGTTTGTCATAGGTGGTTTGTTCACCTGCTGGTATCGTCTTGATGATGCCCTTTATATCCTTCCTGGCAAGATTAATGAAAATGTCCTTTAGGACAGGTGACTTCTCTTTCCTTGCAGCCCTGATGAAGTCTCAAAAGTCCTCAACTCATTTGGTCCACCATGGTACCTTGTGTTGTTGGGGTTGCAGCTTGAATGGATATGGTTTCCTTAGACTTTCAACTTTAGCACCCCCCTGCTGTGGTATCCCCTGGTCTTTGGCCTGGTCCACCATGGGGGCAGTTCACTGATTGCCCACCGGTCCTATCAAATCTGATCTGCCTCTCGGGTTACTTGGTTTAAGACGGGTGGTTAAACAGGGGTGCACTTTTGCAGCTCCTTAGCATCCCTTGTGCGGGATGACGTCCCTTCCCCATGTGCAGCTGTTACCTTCTATACAGTTCTGGCCTCTGTTCTTTTGTTCAATGTTTTTTTCTCTCTGGGCCACGTGTTGCAGACACCCAGCTGCAGTGCTTGCAAGCCCTCCCCAGCGATGAAATTCAAAGCAAAACTCCCCAGGTAGCCGGACGGGAGCAAGGCAAGGCTGGTAGTTGTCAGCACGCTCCTGGGCTTACTGGCATGTGCACCAGAGGCATTGCTGGGGAGGGCTTAGGGGACTATAGCCCTGGGTTTTTTGGTTGTAGCCCCGGATAAAATCTTAGGGGCTACATCCAAAAGGCTAGCTAGCCCCAAGTCTCGACAGTCCTGATATTAGTGTAGCCCCAGATCTTTTCCAGACCTAGCAACACCCCTGATGTTCACTACCGTGCATGGGAACAGCGGCAATCCTCGCCGGGACTCGGGGGAGCCCTGCCCGCTGTATGACTCGCAGGCACAACTCTGCATCCCTGTGGGCTGTGAAGGACACGCTGGAGGTGTGGGATGTCAGGGAAACTCTCACAGGATGAGGTACAGCACAGTGCTGAGCTGCAGCCTTCGCAGGCAGTGGAGGACGCACCAGAGGCAAGGGACGTCGGGGGGATACTGACAGGAGGCGTCACATAACGTAGGAAGGATGGCTCACTACCGAGCCACACAGGAAGCCGTAGCTGACGTTGTTGGGAGTGTAAAGGCCCGAAAACAGTATGCAAGGAAGGACACAGAAAACATGGGTGTAGTTCAAGCTCTTTGTTACCAACTGAACTTTTTCCCCTCCTGACTGCTCCTCTTGCTTTCACATGACGTACCCTTAAAGGGTACAAACGTGAAGTTCCAAGTTTTATGGACCAGCTGGAGATGCGTATTGGAACTACGCGAGGAGTTTGTTGCTTTAACTGAGCCCGAGGGATGGGCGTCTGCTAATTGAATTCTGCGGCAGGAGGGGTTCGATGGATTTATTGCTGGCATTTATTTAAAGGCACTGTGATTGCACAAGCGTCGATGCAGCACTAATGGGTAAAAATGGTATTTCATGACAGGTTCACGCTCGCTGTTTTGTAGAACTGTTGACTGATTTACTAAGCATTGCCATGGGAGTTGAGATACAATGCCAGCATCCAGGAATAGATAAAGTGTGGCGGTGCGTCTTTAAGATAGGAAATGACATTATTGCTAGTTTGATTCGATCAACAAGTAAAAGTTTCATACGGCGTTTGAATCAAGAATCGAAGGATGCATAAAAGAATTGCAATTTTTTTAAAAAAGCTCATGCTATGGGGCTTTTAGACAGCATGCTTTAGGTTGAGCTGTTGACGGAGTTGATGTGGTTGGCATGCGTTTTAAATGTATTTAATCATTAGCATTTAATGACATGTTATTGGTTCAGTGCGTAGTGTGAAATGGTTGTGGAACTGTAGATTAAGTTTTTAGATTGCATTGAAACGATTTAAGGAGAAAGTCTTGAGACATGTGTATGTATGGAGTTCAATGCAATAAATATGCATGAGTTATCATGTGCAGCAGGTGTTGTATTGGTAAGAGTGAGAACTGCATTTTGGGAAGATTAGCACAGCGTATGGGACTGCACATGATGAACTTTGAGAAACATTTCAACATGAATTTTACGGGAACTGCACATGTTTTGTTTTCAAAATTTTAACATGATGAAATGTTATTTTCATGGTGCATAATTATGGAAAGGAGTTTTTGAATTTTTTTTTTAAAATTTTTGGAGAGGAGGTTCAAAATGGAAGTGTCCACAAATGTTTTATGTAGATTATGCATTTGTTTAGGGATATTTGAATTTGGAAAGTATCTCAATGATGAACTTGACTAGAAATCGCTTTGATGTTTTTAATGTTTTTATCTGCGCCCCCAGCATGGTGACTGATCACCACCATGGCTGGTGGTGCAACACATCCCTATTTGAAATGTGTACATGTTCTAATGCGCATTTGTGAGTAGTATGTATGTTGGGTGGACAGTGCGTTTGGAGTTGTGTTGGAGTTCTGCGTGTGTGAGCGCAATGTGTGGAGATCGTGTACGTGAGTGACGTATATGCGTGCACATGAGGTAGCATGTGTGTAGTGGTATGTGTGCACGTGTGATGGGAGCACGTGGTAGTGGAGTTGGAGTTTAGCACGTGTAGTGGAGTTGTAGTTGTTGGAGCTACATGTATTTTGTGAAGTGGCTTTCACATGCCGGCCGGGTGTGTTTTGCCTTTATGTTAAAACATTTTTTTTCTAGTAACCTCATTTTTTTGGGGGGAAATTTGGACACACTTGGTATAGTGGTGCTCCAGTTGAGGTTAACCCTTCAGTAGGGTAGATATTTAGACACCATGGCATGGGGCCCATTTTTCTTTTGTTTTTTTACGGTCATGTATATGCATTTTGCATGGGAGTTTTGGGCAGGAGGCCCATTTTGTAGGTATGTGCGTTAAGGGTTATCGCACATGGTGGTGTCTGTTAGGAGTAGTTAGACTCCTAGAATGTTGTCTGTAGTGCCAGGTGATGCGGGGTAGGTTCAGTTGTTTAGCATGCCTGTTGATTTTTATGTCTAATAGGTTTTTGGAGTGGCACACAGTTTGTAGATCAGTGTTAGATTTTTTTTTACTGTGGTTAAATTCTTTTGGGTTGTAGTTGTGGTCGGTGGAGGACCAGTTTAACCACGCACTGACAAATTTGAATTGTTTAAAATTGTTTAACATCAAATGTTTATTACATTTTACTGGGAGCTGTGGAATTTAGCATGACAAACATTTTTTTTTGTTGTGCTTTAAGAAGAATTCGAGCATTTTTATTTTGACCTTATGCATACCGTTTTGTCCAATTTTAACGGTTGTGTTAATGTTATTTTGCATGGTTTTTACCGTGTTTGGGTCTACGCACCATTTTCTTTCTTTCTATGGTTGCGTTTGTGGTTCATGTGGTCTTTGTCTAGTTAGTCCTTTTGCTTCAAATTTTTCATCCTTTTCTATGTTTTCTTTAGGGGAGAAGCGATAAGGCGTGGTTGACTTTGGATACTGTAAGATTGTTGTTGTTGACATGTTAGGATTTTGTTTAGGTCAATTGTGTACGTGTTGGTTACACTATATTTGGAAGGTATACTGGTCTCGTTTGGGACATGGTTAGTGCTCAAGTGTAGCAGGCTTGAGGCCAGGAGTGGCAGTTCTGGCAAATGGTGGTAGGTTAGGAGGGTTTTTGATGGTAGTTTAGTTTTTATTGTCCATGTGGCAAGGTTTGCGCTTGGTGGTGGCAGCACTGAGACCTTGGTGTGGCAGGCCAGGGTAGAAGATGTTATGTTTGTTTTAATTGTAATCCTAGCATGATGGTGGGTGTATTCTGTTTCTTGTGGTTGTTGTTAAGGAGGGGGATGTGTGGTATCCTGGTATGATGGTGGTGACTGGCTGTGTGTATGCAGGGGCCTCATGGAATGATGAGGTGGAGCTTGGAGTGTGGGCAGCCTGGGGATTCTAGAGAGTGTCGGTTGGAACTTGGAGATAGACTGGGAACCAGGGCAGAGGCTTATTACTTACTCTCCTACCTTTCATTGACTATGCTATGTAACCAAGAAGAATAAAGCCTGTTTCCTTTTACACTTACCTGAGTCAGCCTGGTTCCTGCTCCATGTCATTCCTGACTCAGATACATCACAACTCTGCATCCGTGTGGGCTGTGAAGGACACGCTGGAGGCGTGGGATGTCAGGGAAACTCTCACAGGATGAGGCACAGCACAGCGCTGAGCTGCAGCATTCGCAGGCAGTGGAGGACGCGCCAGAGGCACGGGACGTCGGGGGGATACTGACAGGAGGCGTCACATAACGTAGGAAGGATGGCTCACTACCGAGACACACAGGAAGCCGCAGCTGACGTTGTTGGGAGTGTAACGGCCCGAAAACAGTATGCAAGGAAGGATAAGGAAACGTGGGTGTAGTTCAACCTCTTTGTTACCAACTGAACTTTTTCCCCTCCTGACTGCTCCTCTTGCTTTCACATGACGTACCCTTAAAGGGCACGTTCACAAAGCGGCAATTCCCACACTACAGACAATTCTTTCTATGGATAATATAAGCAAATATAGCATATGGTGGGGTCCAGGTGTCAATACTTTTCCTCACTGCTCTATGGCAAATGCATTTTGACATTCAAATTGAAAGTTAGGGCTTCACTCACCACACCACAACAGGGACCGTGCAGTGGATGAGTAATCCAGTGCAGGGTTGGTAGGCCGAGCCCAGCGGCATTTACAACATCAAGGTTTTGCCAGTGTTGCCACAGACCACTCGCTGTGTTCCTCTGACTTTTTAAATGACAAGGAGAGCTCATGAGCCAGCCTCGCGGATGTGCTGTGACAAGTACCAAACCAGGAAGGGTGCCTTCAGTGTTTATGCATCATTAATGCAATGTTCTTTTTAGATTCATAGCTGCGTTCAAATATGGCACTACTGTGCGTTTCATGTACCCTATAACCCATACGGTAGATGAGAAATGCCGCTGACAATTAGGCTGCAGAATATCACAGCTTCTGCATAGGCTTGAAGAGGGTGTCTTCTTTACACTACATCAAAATGAGTGTGAAGAGTAGCAATGCAGTAAACGGCCGTGCAACTTTCACTGCGCAAAAGCAGTATGTCAATCGCGACCTAACAGTGCACCAGGCTAGCTGACACTCATGGGTTCTAATCATCTGCCCAGCGTGAAGCCTGCATGCTGCTTTCCATTGTAGGAAGCATGCCCATGGGAAGGGAATGAGAGATGAACCTGGTGCATAAATATATGGGCACTATATTCGTTGAAAATGCCCTAAATCTGCAATGCTTAAACACAACTGACTTGCTACTTGAACGTATACATAACATTTAAAAATGCGCTTGTTTTCTAAATTTGCTGCACTATGCCAAAGTTTTCCACCCCTGAACACCATAGACCAATGACATGAACAGTCTCAGAAAAACCACATATATCATTGGTTTTGGCGCATTTTGGTGGTGTAACCCCCATGGTATTGCCAAAACATTGCTAATGTAAAGAACTGTAAAGGGGAGTTTTGGAGCAGTGTATGGAATTGCCATGGCAACTTGCCGACGCCTGGGAAATGAAATGGCCGAAGCGCCATTTGGGGCGACATCCTCTCGCTCACTTCTGGTGGCCTGCTGATGTTGTGGAAGCTGTGCGAGCTCTGATGTGGGAGCAATATGACTGGATTTACCTATGTGTCCTGTTTGTTTCTCATGTGTATGCAACAATGGTTATTTTCCCTTAATCTCCTGTTGGGCTATGTTTAAAGTCTGCAGAGTGATCTAGCCCTTGCAACTAGACCTGTGTGGGATACTGGAGCTCTGCCCCCCTTCCCTCCACCTTTGTCATGGTCACCATCCCGTCTTTCCCTACTGTTGCCATCCATGGTACAGCAATTTCCAAAGACTCTCCATCGCTGCACCGCATTTCTCCTCTGTGGTCTGCTGCCACCTCTCCTCACAGTGCTGCATGGCCCTAGCGCCCCGCTTGAGATCCCTGCTCTGAATGCCTCCATACAGCACAGGTAAGGACCTCCATCCCGATGTCGGTGTCACCGGTATCTGTGGCGGGCAGGGATGCATGAAAGGCCGTAGAAGAAAGGGTTGGGTTGGAGTAGCCATCAGCCGTGACGCACCCTGGGGATTCTGCAGCCAGGTAGTGAGGTGATCAATTGTACATCTACAGCAGTTATTTGTAATATATTGCTGTTTTCCCCATAATACCAACAAGCGAGAACAGAAAAAAAAGATATATAGTAATGGTTTATATTGTTCGTTGCCGTCATTTTTGCAGATTTGGTAAAACGTCTGAATTGTAAAACGTCTGAATTGTGGACAGTATGCAATGAGCACTTAACTCGCTGAGGTATCTGACTGGCTTTATTGCCAATGAGTTCTGACTTGGTGGTCCTTGTGGAATGTCCGGCAGTTGAAATCTAGCATTTATTTACGTAAAATGCTCTACTTTGGTTGCATCCTGTAGTGGAAAATGATACGTTTCTCTCTGTTTCTCTTTTAGAAGTAATCAAATAAGTACTGTGCAAAATAATAACATATGCACACTTTCGGTGTGCGTTGTAAATTCGGGGCGGGGCCCTCTCTGTGCAACAAGACTTAATTTTCCGTAATTAAATTTGGAAAACCCCCACAGTTGGCATGCATTGTATTAAAATAAAGGATGAATTAACTTTGTAATGCACAAATAATTGTATTGCTGCTGTGTAACGTGAAGGACAAGCCTGTGTTAAAACATAACGTTAATGAAGTACAGTGGACGTATCTGTGTCATTACCACATACCACCATTATTTTTCCATGCGTTACGTCCCTGGCATCTGACAAATTTGAGTATGGTCAGTTTACGTGTGCCTATTTACAATACAAAAGAACACGTGTGTTTTTTATATTTTCAGTTTTTGGTGATCATGTAGATAGTGGGGGTTGAGAACCATATAATGTCTCGGCCTTTTGGAAATGATTTAGTGTAGTGTTAGGATAATCGTAGCTTGAAAACAGTGTCAGCAATACATGCTAAGTAAAGCAATGGTCAGTCCTATGCGACTCTCTTCCTCTCTTCATTCTTCCCTCTGGCCCGACTCACTCTGCAGGGCACACCCTGGATGTTCTGATCACTTCAGACCTCACCCTCTACAACCCTTTCAACACTCCTCTATCATGGAGTGACCACTTTCTTCTTTCCTCCGACATTTCTCTCTCTACCCCTCAGGTTAAGCCGACCCCAGCATGGCCACCCACCTTCACGGCCTTTCGGCCCATCAACCTTTTGTCAGTAGAGACTTTTGACGCTACTTTCTCTCCTCCTCCTACACCTTTGGCTGACTCACACTCTGACACAGCCCTCTCTTACCTTCATCTCTCTATCTCTAACACTATTGACATTCTTGCCCCTGTCATGAGGATCTGTTTTCGAATCCCACATCCAAGTGCAACTCTTCGTATGATTCTGACCTCGCCACCCTTAAACGGTGGCTGAGAGGAAGTGGAGGGCATCAAGCGCACCATCTGACAAACTTGCCTGCCAGCTGCTCCAAAGGCAGTACAGACTCTCTGTTATCTCCAAGAAGAGACCCTACATCCAAGCCCACGTCTCTGCAGCCACTAACAACTCAGCCGAACCTTTCAAAATCTGCAAGGAGCTGGCAAGCCCTGTTGCAGTCTCTACCTCTCCTGTTCCCTCCCAGACTCTCTACACAGCTCTGGCTTCTTATTTCACCACTAAAACTCAGGACATCCTGTCCACTCTCACTTCATCTACCTCCTCTTCCACCTCCTCTGGACCACTCCTGGCTCCTCCCCAGCCATTTCTACTCCTCCTTTCTCCTTCTTTACAGTGTTCAACCCTGACAATGTTTCTAGACAAGTCCGATCTATGAAAGTGTTGTCCAAGCAGGTTCTCCCCTGCTCCCCCAGAACCATCAAGGACCATAATGTCACCCTTGCTCCAGCCTTGGCCGATTTTTGCAATCACTCTTTTGTCACTGGAACCTTCCCTTCCCCCCTCAAGCACTCCCTTGTGCACCCACTTCTAAAGAAGATGTTCAATTCAATGGGTTTCATTGATATCAATTACTTAGGCCCAGCTACTTGTTCCTAAAATCTTTTTGGTTCTGAGTTGCGCTAATGAGATATTCGGAGGAAGAAGAAACCCAACTTCCATTCTGAAATGTGTACTTGCTTTTCATAAATGACTGCGCCACACTCGTTTTTGTACACAGAAACTTGTTCCATTTAATTTTATAATGCCAATCTTATGAAAGTGCTCATATGAATAACACATGTTTTTTGGCACCCTGTGCCTTTCTTAAATCTGTCCATTAGTTATCTCAAGGATATAAATGTCTTTCCTGATACAACATCCATCTACATTGAGGTCATGACAGAGATGTAGGGAGGGGCAGTGGGGAGGATGTTTGGGGTTTGTAGAGTAGGTCCCAGATATGACCTGCACCCCTGCCCCCATTGCGAGTTGTCAGTAAAGTACTCGCTGTGGTACGTGACGCATGAGGAGCAAATGAACCAACAGAGAGCCGCACTGGGACTCTGCCCCTTGTACGTAAGGAGATCAGTACTGGTTGAAGCAGCCATAACGCAGCAACCCTGGGCAGCACGGTACCCTATCAGACAGCCATACCAGCCACTAATACGAAATGAGGAATACCTACATACGGTCCACGAGGAGACCCCTAAAGCCTTAATGGAAGGCCAATGGAAATAAATCAAGGGCCCGAACAGCCCTGAGAACAAACAGAATTGGCTACTGATAGCACATATGTCAGTACTAGTAACTACAAGGATAATTATAACGGATACAGGGGAAAGACACTGTTAAAATATAAGGGAATGGTGCCACGAGACGAGATGGAAGCAACCACCCTGTTGAACGTATGTAAATAAGTTTGAAATGCAAGATGCTAAGAAATCGATACTGCCTGCAATACTTAGTAGAAGAATAGAGCGGCAAGCGCCAACCATATATCTACCTCAGCACAGCACAATGTACACGTGCAACTCCATTTTGTAAAAGCAGAAGTACACTCAGGCGGCCAAGGCCTGACTGGCCAAGCTCCATATCCAGGTCCAAGCTGAGGAAAGGAGCGGGATCGAAACTTAACAAAGAGAGGCTCATGCCGGGGAAATCGAGGTCAACCAGAGAAGGGGAGGTGAGCATGAGCCCACGAGGCTCCAGCTTCAGAGCATACCAGCCCGCCTGTGAAGGTCAAGATAAGGGAGGCCCATGCAGGTGGCCAAGCGCACACAGAATTAAAATGCACAAAAGGTTGGAAACTGAAGCAGATTCATGGTGGACCAGCACGTGACCAGACAGGCATGAAGATGTACCACCTCCTGATGTCATCCAGAACCCGAGGGCGCCTAACTGATAAGAGACTACAGATCCGAGGCCATACCCAGCCAACTAATTGACAGATAGCCCTAAAACACTGATTGATGGAAGGGAGGAAGGGTGAATCTTGGGACACTAGGCACCTGGGTGTCTACCATGCATGCTGCTAATTAAAATGGAGCTTTATGTTTAGGGGTGTAACTTGCTCAATCACAAGAGACCATGTAATCTAGGGTCCTATAGACACTGTAACCAATGAGACGTCGTATGTGTAGTGATGTCAATCACGTGTGTTGTAGAGGGAAGGGCGTAGACGCCCACCCAATAAGAGTTATCCAATCCACTTGCGTTATTTCCATATACAGATATAGCACCTATACTTAAGTTACCTTTCCCAACCAATTATATTGCATGATGATTTTTTGTAGAATTAGACGTCAATGAAGACGGAATTTTGCCTATAGCAATGACTGTTTGACTGAAGTTCGAGGAAGTCGGGGTGAGGCAGATGTTCGTGATGCTGATGATTTCCATCTGCTGATGTATGTATCATTAAACGGACTTCCCTTTGCCAATTTACTGAGTCCTGATTATTGAATCTTGCTGGAGTATGTGAATCCTGCACTCTGTCCTCATGTGGTGCAGCTATCATGCATTACTAGTTTTCGAGGGTGAGTAGTGACCAATGGGCCCGTCAGTAATTTCCTCTCCTCGTCAACACTTGGTAGCGGAGGATGGTTTCGGCCATCGATTATAGATTATCGATTGATATAGTGTAAGACACCTTTAGACCGATGGCACAAAGTAACTCTGGGCCTTCTGTTACATCACGAGTCCTTTCGCTATTCCAGCTGAGTAGGCTCAGAAGCTCCCCGTGGACAATGATAGTGTAATTATTCCCAAAAAATCTGCAGTGGGTCTGAAGGAACCCGCCTTTCCAAGCATAACCCTTCTCATTCCCACGGGCAGCGGATCGGACGAAAACCATAAAAGCAGGAAGAGGAAGGGGCAGTGATCCTGAAGTTCCAGAGAGGAAAAGAGGCGATCGGTGAGTGAAAACAACGAAACTCGTTACCTTGGAAAATGTCTTAAGGGCCTTAGAGTAAGAAGGGTAGAGGTAACGGAGGGTGGTGGAGAAAAGTAATACAGTTAAAAGTAGGAAAGACTGTAGAGATATAGAGGGTAAAAACCTGGGGCACCTGAAGTAATCGGGAAAAATACCGGGGGGGCACCCGAGAAAAAACTGTAAGGAATACCGGGGGGGACCCGAGAAAAAACTGTAAGGAATACCAGGGGGGGGGGGCACCCGAGAGAAAAAAAACTGTAAGGAATACCAGGGGGCAGCCGAGAAAAAAACTGTAAGGAATACCGGGGGGCACCCGATAGAAAAAAAACTGTAAGGAACACCGGCGGGGCACCCGAGAAAAAAACTGTAAGGAATACCGGGGGGCACCCAAGAGAAAACTGTAAAATTCGCCTTTAAAGAGTGGTCAGAAGGAACATGAACCCAGAGCCCACAGAGAGGGGACATTAGGCTACACTTACGTTTAAAGACGTAAGAATGGGGTTCGTTCAAATCCCATGACGGGGTAGTAATTAGAATGCAGGTATACGTACGACCAGCTGGTGTCCAGCTGGTGTCCGTCTAGTCTGTCAAGCGTCTGTCCTATATGTCCTGTGTATGCTGAATGTGGAATTATTGTGTTATTAATTGATGGCAATGTATTTTTGCTTTACGCGATTCTGTAAATGAGAGGGAATCGCCACTGAATTGATGTGTTTTGAGTAAAACTGTATGTATAAAATTTTGCGGGAAAATTGGATTGGAGCTCGCGTATGTGGTGCTTGCTCATAATAGCGTAAAGTTGAAAAACTGTATGAACATTGTTAGTGACAAAATTAAGAATGGAAGAAGTTACCCCACTTGCACATTTGTGCAAGCAGTTGCCAAAGTATGCAACAAAATTGAAGAAATATAGCCAGGAGTGAGTTAAGGGCACCACAAATAAAATGTTTATGCCGTGGCCCCAAAATGGGTCATTGTCTAAGGCTGTTTTACAGCACATGACCACCTTCTTACATGCCACATATAGCGGGAAGAAGCTTGAAAAACGCCTTGCTGTTCTCAAGCTTTGGAAAATGTTTGAACAAGTAAAAGAAGAAGAACCCCCGCAGACTGGATGTTAAATGTATGTACGGAGGGGGGTGAGACGCCTACCGCACCACCTGCCCTGCTGGAACCAGTTGTTGAGGGAAGTAAGTCGGAGGGCCTTTACCCACTAAGAGAATTTAAGGCAGCCACAGGTTATAGCAACCCTGCATATGAGTCACCTGCGTGTAGCAGAGATGAGACGAAAAAGAGAAGGAACATGAAATTGACTCGGCCTCCACAGTCCCATGGGGAAAAGAGAGGCGAGGTGAGGAAAGGAAGGACCAGGCACAAACAAGTGCACCTCTCTATAGAGAGAGAGGGAAATAAGCGGAAAGGAACCGATGAGTTAACATTTACAAAGGATGAATGGATGGGAGGGCAGATACTGTTGAAGTAAGATGGAAAAGGAAGTGATGGTGCAAGGCCGAGTGAACGGTCTGATGAGGCGCAAAGAAAGGAAAGGGACAAAGAAGTGGACATAAGAAACGAGAGGGCAAGAAAGAAGGATGCAATATACAGCCTATGAAAAGTACAGGCAGAACATGCTAAAGTTGGAGGAAGAAAGGAGGGTGCACGAAAGGAAACTGAAGAAGAAAGAAGAGGAGGAAAGTAGAAGGGCAAGGGAGCGTAGGAATGAACAGATGAGGGAAGTAGATAAGGGTAGAGAGGAAGCAAAGAAGCAAAGAGAAATGGATGAGGAAGCAGAACGTAAACGCAGGCAAAGGGTGCAAGATTTAGAATTCTTGCAACGGGAAGTGAAAAAACCCAATCCTGTTGTAGACTGGGAAGACATAGAAGAGTTGTTCCCTGCACACGATGTGGTACCAGGTGCAAGCGGGACAGTTATTGATGATGACTTCGACGCCAGAAGCATCGGGGAAGCAATTGATCAAATATACGATGAGATGGGACTGGAAAGAATCTCCCAAGAGGGAAGGGTTGATGTGCGCTTAGAGAGCACTCAGCTATATGACACTGAGGATGTCACCCAAAGTAGTGGGAGTAAGGGACGTTCCCTAGATAGACTAGAAGTTGGGCAGAACGAAGATGATGCGAGAAGTTGTGTAAATTGGGAGTACTCGGAATCAGACTCCGATGGGGAAGCGGAGGAAGTGGCGTATGATGAAGGGAGGCGGTGCGAAAAGCGACTCCCAGGGAACCGAAAGATACGATGGTCAGATGCTAGCGGGTCCATAGATAGGACACCGAAGTCCGCTGGACAGTCCAGCCAACATGAAGAGACACCCCACAGTCAGAGGGGGGCATCAGTACCTGCCTATACAGATAGGTTAAGGGCATTGCCAGGTAGAAGGCAAGGCGGGAACGCTGCCCCGGCAAGAGACCGAGGAGGTATAGAGAAGTAAAAGGAGGATTGCGCATTCCAATTCCCACTGCTAGAAAAGGGGGGAGCAAGACCACAATATATTCCATGGCCACACATGGACCGAGAGAATCTTAAAAATAAGCTTCCAATGCTGAGTTCGGGAGCCGGAAAATGGATACATGAGCAAGTGAAAATGACGGGGGGCGTCACTCTAGCCATAGGGGACATCAATGGTCTTCTAATTGCTATACTTGGTGAAAGAGCAGACGACGTGTGGAAAAAGGCAGGATACCCCAGGGTAACCATAACTAACACCTCTCATGACGGGGCACCATTTAACAACTGTAGAGCATCAGTGTGGAAAGCGCTGGGTACGCTATATCCAGACACATCTGATATGGGAGCTATAATGACTCAAAAAATGAAGGAGCCAGAGGATCCTTTGCTTTATATCCAGAATTTTCAAGACGCGTGGGTGCTCGAAACGCATGAATCTTGGACGAAATCTGTCCCTGTATTCTATCATATATTGTGTCAAGGGTTACCAGAACCGGTGCAAAAACAGCTAAAATAATTGGTAGGAATAGAAGCTAAACTGTGGGCCGAAATCCAGTTGACGATTGCCCATTATTGTAGACTGTTGCAAGAAAAGAATCGGAAGAAAGAGGCAACGCGTAAGGGAGAGGAGGCAAAGCTATTGCAAAGAAAGCTCTCAAAGTATGCTCTCGAGGGAGCCATGCTAACAAGTCCAGCTGAATCGAGTGCACAACGTGCCTCTTACCTGCCACAAAACAATCAGGGTAATGCGGGATATTACCCGAGAGGAAGGGGATTTGGAGGAAGAGAATGGCAGAGCAATCAGGGAGGATTTGGAGGTAAACAAGGAGGTTTACAGAATGTTCAAAACGGTATCCAGAACGCACCGATGGCTAGTCCGACTATGCCAGATGGACAGATGTGTTGGTTGTGTAGAGTAACAGGACACGCGGCGCGCATGTGCAGAAGCCAAAGCATGTGGAAGATCAACCAAGGGTTGGGGGCAGGCATGGTGAATCAACCTGCTACCCCACAACAGGGCAGTGCACAAAACTATACCGTGCTGCAGCAGGCAGTTGGCTTGCAGCAAGGTGCACAGCAAATGGTCCAGCCACTGAACATGGGAAATGTACCACAGGGACAACCCCAGCAGACACTGCTGCAAGTGGATCAGGGCACTAATTCTGGCGGGGGAAACCCACAGGTATACAGTGGACCGAACCTATATATAAATAGGACGGCTCACAGGGAACTCTGATGTGCTCTATCCTATCAGTGACACCAGACCCTAATAGGGATCCTTGGGTAAATGTCACCATAGGGGGGAAAGAATATTCCTTCTTAGTTGACACGGGTGTAACACGCTCGTGCATACGAGAAGGCAAGTTCTCCTTGTCTGGCGAGGCCATAGATACCCAGAGTTTTACTGGAGCTCATAGCAGAGTTCCCTTTACTGATGCACTCCCAGTCTCAGTGGGAGAGTGCGACATGAATGTACCCTTATTGTATTCTCGTCAGTCCCTGGTGAATATCATGGGTCGGGACTTGATGACCAAGTTGAATATGACCACCTCGTTCACGGAGGATGGCATAGTATGCTCCACTCCAGGAATGTATTATTCAAACGTGTGCGAAATGATCAGAGCATACTCTGGACGTGCAGCAATGAGAGCTATACCACTGGAACCAGAAGTGTTCGCATATGGCATGCGAGTGCTTATGGCGGGACTGCCTGGCCTCGCAGACAAAACTATGAGAACCCCGGATGAGTTTCTATTCAGGCCAAGAATACCCATGCACGAAGAGGAGGGACAAGTATTTCCCTTAATGATACAATCTGCCGTGGTGTGAGGAAAGGTAGTATTAGTTGAAGTATGTGATGACTAGGGCAGACCTTGGTGTACGATTGTCACCATCGAAGAAGGGTATCGTGTGACTGAAGTCACCGATGACGATCTGTTCGAAGAACACCCTGACCTAGAAGAGACACGGGTGGAAGTGAGTCTCATATTTTGGGTCAAAATGATCAAGCGGAAGGTGCCGCAGAGGATGATGTTAGCGCTGGTACGCATGGAATATTTCAATGACGATACAGTGCCAGGGGTACAAAGTGGACAAGGACAAGTTGCAATACTGCCAACAGGAGGTGCTTTACATAGGGCAACTGATCTCACATGAGGGGAAAAAGGTAACCCCAGAAAGGGCTGAGGCTATCATGAACACGGCCAAGCCACGCCCAGTAAAGCAAATGCAAAGCTTTCTAGGCCTGTGCAACTATGTCAGAGCATGGATCTTTGACTACAGCTCGTATACCAAGCCCTTGTTGCAGGCCCTTAAAAAGGCCCAGGCGACGAGAGAACAAATTGAATGGAATGAAGCGATGGAGAAAGGGTTTACAGAACTCAATTGGGCAATTTGTAAGGCCCCAGTCCTCGGGATTCCTAATTATGCTGAGGAATTCTATCTGTTTTCTCATATTGATGGCGATTTCATGACGCCAGTACTCGCACAGCGAACCTCACTGGGATATAAACCCTTAGCATATTACAGTGAAGTTTGGACCCGGTTATGAAAAGCCACTTCCCGTGCAAACAAAATTTAGCTGCCGCTGCGTTCGCCATTGAGAAGGCGTCATCCATTGTGATGGGGTGCTCCATGACATTATATGTTCAGCACTCATTATTCGCCATACTAGAGAAGCCAAAGGGCATGCTGACTTCTCAGAGAGCATCAGCCTACGAGGTGATTATCTCCAATCCATCGATCAAAATAGTGTGATGCAAAACGGCGAACCCTGCTATGTTTATTGCTGAGCCAGTCACAGAGGGAGAACCTGTGCATCACTCTGCGAACTATGAAGAATACTATGATGATATCCGCAGGGTCAAGGAAAATGCCCTGCCAAGTGGAGAGATCGTCTTTATTGACTGGTCTTCGAGGATTGACCAAGAGGACGGGCAAAGCTATACAGGCGTGGCCGTGATCAAACACATGGCGAATGGAGAGTTCCAAGTACTTGTCAGTGCACGAATACCATCTCATTATTCGGCACAGGCAGCAGAACTAGTGGCATTGATACTCGACAGTGAGAATCACGCACACCAGGAAGTAACAGTGTACAGTGACTCCGCCTTTGTGACGTCTACAGTGCAGGCAGGACTGGCGCGCTGGAAACGGAGGGGCTACCTCCGAGCGGACGGCACACCAGTGCAGCACGCAGCCTTACTGGACAGGCTGATAAAAGCATTACAGCTCCCAGTGGGCATAGCGGTCGTAAAATGCGCCGCTCATACCAAAGGGACAGATTTTGTGTCATGCGGATACCATGAAGCGGACACGGAAGCCAAGCGCACGGCATCCAAAGCTGAAACAATCATGGACGTGGATGAGGCACGTACCCATGAACGTATGATGGTGGCGCGAGCCACACCAGAAGCCTATAGTTATATGGGGCAGTCTCAGTTAATGGAGCTCCAGGGGGAGGCACCTCAGGAGAGAACAAATCTTTGGAAGCGTCGAGGGTGTTCTTTAAACCCCTCAGAAGGATTGTGGAGGCAAGACAGCACTGGTAAACCAGTAATGCCTGTCACCCTTCTAAAAGTAGCGTTAGAACAGCTTCATTACCGCATTGACATGACAATAGAAAATCTTGCCGCAACGCTTGCCGAAGACTGGTTTACACCAAATTTAGCAGAGCATGTTGCATTCATTATGGTAAATTGCATTGTCTGCCAACAATTCACCTCTGGGCACACATTAAAAGTAGTGAGAGGAGTCATCCCCAGACCAAGTGGACCTTTCCAGCACCTGCATATCGATTATGTGTGTAATGGGTACAGGTATTTAATTGTGGTGGTGTGTCCCTTTTCCAGATGGGTGGAAGCAGGTCCCTGTACACACCCCGATGCCGCCTGTGCTTCTAAATTCCTGGTGAGGGAGGTCTTCCCTAGATGGGGGGTGTGTGAGGTTATGAGATCAGACAATGGGCCTCATTTCGTGATCGCAGTGTTCAAACAAATTAGCTCGTTGCTTGGTATAAAGCACAAGTTCTCATTGGCGTATCATCCAGAAGGAAATTGGATATGTGAGCGAATCAACGGCTGGCTTAAGGAGAGGATAGCCAAGTTGAAGCTCACCTTAAGAAAGGGATGGATGCACTGCATAACACTGGCATTGTATGCGCTTCGGAACCAATCAGGCTCCGACCATCATCTCATGCCACCCAAAATAGTTACTAGGAGAAGGATTAGGACTCCCCTTACCCCCCGAGACAGAGCTAGATATGATGCCCAGACAACTAGGGAGGTTCTAGGAGAAGAAATTAACGTTTATCTGGACTGTCTCACATCCAGTGCCACTGTCATTACAGGCCAGCTACAGCGACGGCGGAAAGGGGACAGCACAGCACGAACCACTGCAGATAGTGCTGAGGCAGGTGCAGCTCTCAGCCTTGGCGCACCCCTTGTCTTCCCTGGAGACAGAGTTCTGGTCAAAAACTTTGCGAGAAAGAAATGGGACGAGCCGAGGTTTAACGGCCCCTTCATCGTAGAGGACTGCACCCCGTCCGCTGTCAAGCTTGTGGGCAGAAGAGCCTGGATCTTCCTGAACGACATAACACCTTTTATAGGAGAGAGCACTCCTACTGCATCTACTGCCTGGGAATCCACAGACAACGGGGAAGGACCGCAGCACGTGCAGACAAGGTCTATGGCGAGGAAGAAGGACGCACAAGCAGCAAACATAAACTAAGGAACTTGCTGTGAAACCTGTGGCTGTACACTGAACTTCTCCTCCAGACACTGAATGAGGTACAAGACCTTCAAACGAATGCAAAGTGCAGCTGAACTCACGGTGTAAAGGAAAAAGTTGCATACTCTGAACCTGCAGTAACACTGATAGCTTGATCACGTTGAGCCACAAAGCATTGAACACAAACTCTCAGACTCTGATAAACTGTAAAAACAGGACACTCTTGTAAACTAAAACTGGTATCCTGAAGCATCCAGTATCAAGACTCTGTTCACAGACATATGGTTCACCCCAGCAGAAGTCTCAAGTGGGATGTGATCACCTATTTTCAGCTAGTAGTACTGTCCTATCCGTCACTCATAGGGAGAGAAACAAGTGTCACAGAATATATTCAAGATCCAGAAAATAAGAAGGTAATCAGGCAGCTACTGACTGTCATCGCAGAGGTCTTTGCCGAGTTGCCTGAGCACAGTGAACAAAAGACTAATGCTCCCACCTCAAGCAGTTATTGACGAAGTTACCTACATTTTATTCTTTAAAATCATTAAGGAGTGCCCAGAACTTGTCGGGAGGACAACACATACCCTGACTTTCATCAGAGATCCCCGAAATAATCACATCCTGAATCAAATATGGAGTAAACTGAACAATGTGGTAGCAGACCACGCAGCAGGAAAGTGCAAGACCTGTTCACAACAACAAAAAGACTTGTGATCGGGACCCAGCAAAACAACGCAAATGTCCCTGTCCCCTGCAGACACGCAGCTAGCCCACAACGTCCTGATCAGGCTAGTCAAAGACTATCCAGAAATGGTGGGAAGGCCTGCTGATGTCGATGTTGCTACCTTCCTTAGAGATCCAGTCAATTTCCCACACATGAAGACTCTTCTCCATGGAATTATGCTCCAAGTGGAACTATCCAACTTCGAGCGAGAGTTCCTAAGGAGATTCCTGTGAGACTATTCGGTGAGGGACAGATCGAGGAGGCGAAGACTGATCACACTGCATGAAAGGCCTGTGACCTAAGAGCCAAAGAATCAGAGCAAATGTCATTAACACCCAAAGACAGTCGGTATGCCTTTTGTGTTTTCTTTCGTCTCATTGAAAACTTTCGAGAACTAGTGGGCAGACCCCACAACATTGATGTGCCCACTTTTCTTAATGATCCAGCAAAAAATGCCCAATTGAATTGGCTCCTGAGGGCTATTACATCACAACTAAGAAGCAATTATGGACATCCACTGCTAAGAAGAGCCTTAGAAGGGGGAGAGACAAGATACAACTTTCCATCATCCCCCAGCTGGGGACAGAGCAAGGAAACAAAGACACAGTTCGTCATGCTTCCAACGTAGTACGGACCAAAAAGGCGGAAACAAGGACAATGCCATCTTGAACTTCTTTTCCTATTTTTCTTATTTTTTCTATTTTTGCATCATTGTTCCATAGTGGAGTAAATGGGGGAGAGAGAGACTGTTCACCAACTCGACCTCGAAAGACCAAGTGAAAGGAACAGAGACATGAACTTCACTACCGTGTTTACCTTTTTCAACCTTTTTCTTATTTTTTCCTACCTTCTCATATGTTCACTTTTATTTTTATTTTTATTTTTTCAATATTTTATTTTTGCGTGATGTGTAACGAATCCATCCTTTCATGGTGTCACTGCAAACAAATTCCTGTATGTCCCCAGGGCCAAGGCGAGTTGGAAGAGTGCCCTAGGAATATGTTGGCCATACAAATACAGGATAATTATGATGTGTTGAAAACGATAGTCTAACCTTTTTCCATAGCCTAGCAAAGGAACTGTACTCCATACTCAGAGACTATCATCATCATCACTGCAAGAGGGGGGACACTGAACTGCACTTGTCGCTTTAGTGTTTACTGAACTTTTGAGCGACAAAATCAGAATAAGGAGAAAAATAAACTATTGACTATGGACTTGGTTGAAATGGGGGCCCAAAACAGTAACCTAGTCGTACCGCCAGTGGAAGGGCACCCACAGTTCCCTGGAAGGAGATGCTGCAAGCTTTCTTTCAAGGCCGTCATATGTATATGCATTGGGATTATTGTAGTATTTCTATCATTAACTATTAGGACTGCATTTTTTATTGGTGCACGAAGCGTCCCAATGTCTGTGAATCCACCAGGTAATGAACGTCTGGGGCCCACAAAAGTACCCAGACCTTATATTGTCATCCCTGTTCCAAGAAAAACTGATGGTAAAGCAAACAATTTACAGTTGAATGTAATTAGCAGTAATACGTATACACTTGAAGTAATGAATGGTGAGAAAGGCTGGAGACAGGGTCAGCACGGAATGAATGATAACATAGCACTGTCCACGGCACGCACCCATACACTGAGTGCACACGAACAAGGGCAAGTGTCAAAGGCTACAAAACCGCAGGCCAAACCAACTGAAAGAGAGAAATCACCTGTGGAACAAGCAGCTCCAGAAGGCAGGGAGCAACGTGAGAAACCAAACCGAAGTGAAAGAGCATAATCACTCAATAGAACGGAGGAAGCAACGAAAGAACTCACTGAGAAAACACATGTGGTAGTTGAGTATGTGTTTCCACTCATACTTAGAGCAAAGAAGCTTCATGAGGAGCTGAGCAAGACAACCATCACAACTGGGATAATGAGTATGCCAGCTCCAATGCCAGGAGTAACTACTGAGCCTACGACACAGCTACGTGTTGGAAGGACGGTAAGTCAAATGTGGTGGGAGGAGGTCTACAAAAGAATGCAGGGGGGAAGGAAAAGAAGCGTAAATCGTCCCCCTATTACTGCAGGGCAGGAAATGAAACCTGCCCCTCCAGGGATAACACCCAAGAGTCTGCCTGAACTGAAGAGCAGTACAGACGCATTCAGAGACATAGTGATAGCCAACTACAGAAAAACGCTAAGGATCAAGAGAAGTCCATATGAAACCGATAATGAGTTAAACAATTACTTGGACAGCACGGCCCATCTTGGAAATGACATATGGTATCAGCACATGAAGGAAGTTGGACGAAGACAATCAGAAGGAGAATGTTTCGTCTGTGCACTCCTGCCGTACAGCATGGGCAAGTCCAAAATCTTTGTGAGTGTAGAAATAGATGTCCCCACAGCACACTGCATTTCACATGTGGCAATGTGCAACACCAGAGGACAATTAATGGGGAGAGACGCCTCGTTGATATGGGCCAACGAAAAGGATTACCCTGATGAAGACGGATATGTCCAGGACATCAAAACAAGAAACAGGGCGCACACCAAGAATCATGTGATTAGATATGAGAACCCTGACGTCAAAGGATCAGGAATAAGGTGGGAAATAAACTCAAGACTGAACGTCCAACGGAAAACGGCAGAAGAAGCTCAAATGTGGAAGAACCGAGGCCAAATGCAGATCTGGGGATCAGTAGTTTCCCCCGACGGGGAAGAAGGAGTTGTAATCTGCCGAGCTTGGATAGTCCTTGGAGCCTACCAAGAAGCCATAGAAAACTCTCAAAGACTATGTAAACCACTCTGGCCAAAATTGGTAAAGCGGTTAACGTGGGTCGAAGACAGAGGAGGCCCCCTGCAAATAGTACTGCTGGAAAACCCGAAACTGTGCTTTAGAAGTAATGGCACGAGGAAAACGGGGGAGAATTAAAACTGCGGGTGAATATACGAAGCCCCAGGGATGTCGCAAGGGACCGCAGTCTTGATGGACCACTATTGGGCATGTCGATCCAAAGCCTACATAAGACTACCGAGGAACTTGGGAGGCATATGCACACTGGTGAACGAAACCGTTCCTGCACTAGTGATCCCAAAAAATGAACTGAATTTGGACAGTTTCCCAAAAGCAGATGCTCACCTGAGGAAAAGGAGGTCTGTGGAACTAATGTCAAGGATGAAGAGAGAGAATTACTTCTCCGCCAAATCAGAGGACGCATTTTATGCCATTCCCTATGAACACAGGCTGTTTAGCCTATCTTCATCCGTATTTACAACAATACTTTTGCCACACATCCAGGTTGGTGCAAATACCAAGTGGTTGCAGATAACGAGATGGGAGTTACTGCAGACCATCAATACCACCATAAAAGGGTTCAACGCAATCAAGGAAGAACTGAGAGCAGTCAGACTGATGACCCTCCAGAACAGATATGTGCTTGACATGATCACTGCAATGGATGGAGGTGTTTGCGCAAAAATTGGAGAATCATGTTGCACATTTATACCATCACACGACGAAGAAAATGTAACCCTCACAGAGGCCATAGACATGTTAACAACCCTGAAAAACCAGATGACCGATGAGACAGATGAAGTGGACGACGACAGCTGGTTTGGGATCCTATTCTCATGGGTCCCGCAATGGATGGCAGATATATCCAAGTTTCTGGGAGTTTGCTGGCAATGGTGATGCTAGGAGTCTGTGTTATCAAGATAATCATCACACAGTGCCAGAAAACGGCAAAGAAGGCCATTGGGATGAAAATCATGGTCGATGTCGAGCCAGGCTGGAAGCCCAGAGACCTGACAGATGAGGAGATAAAGGACTTTGTGAAGGCCAGTGAATTTGCACCAGAAGGAACAAAATTCACTTACCCCAAAGAAGAAGTTAAGGCAAATGGAATACCGAAGAAGGTACGAAGGCAAATGGATTTACTGCAGTCCAAATGGACAATGCCAGTTGATGACCTGGAACAAAGATGAGCATGTGAAAACAGCAGGAAGCTTGAAAGGAGTGATAAAGATATGGACACAAAGATTGCACACTTTCACGCCTTCTTGTGCAAACCCAGGAGATGATGAGCAAGAAGCTGAGGAATCAAAGAAACTGAATATAAAGGAGGAAGTAGGAGTGGTTGATGAACTGACCAGAGGGGGGAGTGTAGAGGAGGTCCCAGATATGACCTGCACCCCTGCCCCCCATTGCGAGTTGCCAGTAAGGTACTCGCCGTGGTACGTGACGTATGAGGAGCAAATGAACCAACAGAGAGCTGCACTGGGACTCTACCCTTTGTATGTAAGGAGATCAGTAACGGTTGAAGCAGCCATAATGCGGCAACCCTGGGCAGCACGGTACCCTATCAGACAGCCATACCAGCCACTGATACGAAATGAGGAATGCCTACATACGGTCCACAAGGAGACCCCTAAAGCCTTGATGGAAGGCCAATGGAAATAAACCAAGGGCCCGAACAGCCCTGAGAACAAACAGAATTGGCTACTGATAGCACGTATGTCAGTACTAGTAACTACAAGGATAATTATAATGGATACAGGGGAAAGACACTGTTAAAATATAAGGGAATGGTGCCACGAGACGAGATGAAAGCAACCACCCTGTTGAACGTATGCAAATAAGCTTGAAATGCAAGATGCTAAGAAATCGATACTGTCTGTAATGCTTAGAAGAAGAATAGAGCGGCAAGCGCCAACAATATATCTACCTCAACACAGCACAATGTACACGTGCGACTCCATTTTGTAAAAGCAGAAGTACACTCAGGCGGCCAAGACCTGACTGGCCAAACTCCATATCCAGGTCCAAGCTGAGGAAAGGAGCGGGATCGAAACTTAAGAAAGAGAGGCTCACGCCGGGGAAATCGAGGTCAACCAGGGAAGAGGAGGTGAGCATGAGTCCACAAGGCTCCAGCTTCAGAGCATACCAGCCCGCCCGTGAAGGTCAAGATAAGGGAGGCCCATGCAGGTGGCCAAGCGCACAAAGAAATAAAATGCACAAAAGGTTGGAAACTGAAGCAGATTCACGGTGGACCAGCACATGACCAGACAGGCACGAAGATGTACCACCTCCTGATGTCATCCAGAACCCGAGGGTGCCATAACTTTTCCTGATAAGAGACTACAGATCCGAGGCCATGCCCAGCCAACTAATTGACACATAGCCCTAAAACACTGATTGATGGAAGGGAGGAAGGGTGAATCTTGGGACACTAGGCACCTGGGTGTCTACCCTGCATGCTGCTAATTAAAATGGAGATTTATGTTTATGGGTGTAACTTGCCCAATCACAAGGGACCATGTAATCTAGGGTTCTATAGACACTGTAACCAATGAGCCGTTGTACGTGTAGTGACGTCAATCACATGTGTTGTAGAGGGAAGGGCATAAACGCCCACCCGATAAGAGTTATCCAATCCATTTGCGTTATTTCCATATACATATATGGTTACCAGTCATTTGGTCAAAAACCAAAGGATCGAATGCCATTTGATCGACAGTCAAATGGTCGAAAAAAATGGTTGATTTTTTTTTTTATGGGGGGTTCGCCCCCTAACCCATTCGTTTTCTTTATTAAAAATATTTTTTAACCAACCAAAACTAAAATAAATAAATAAGTAAATCAATAAAAAATTCGACCTTTTTTTTCCGACCATTTGACTGTCGATCAAATGGTCATTCGATCTTTTATTTTCGACCATTTGACTGGACACCTACATATATAGCACCTATACTTAAGTTACATTTCCCAACCAATTATATTGCATGATGATTTTTTGTAGAATTAGACGTCAATGATGACGGAATTTTGCCTATAACAATGACTGTTTGACTGAAGTTCGACAAAGTCGAGGTGAGGCAGATGTTCGCGATGCTGCTGATTTTCATCTGCTGATGTATGTATCATTAAACAGACTTCCCTTTGCCAATTTACCGAGTCCTGATTATTGAATCTTGCTGGAGTATGTGAATCCTGCACTCTGTCCTCATATGGTGCAGCTAGCATGCATTACTAGTTTTCGAGGGTGAGTACTGACCAATGGGCCCGTCAGTAATTTCCTCTCCTCGTCAACAGGTTGATTAAAGAAAAAAGGACAAACAAAACAAAAAAAGAGATATAAAAAGAACCTTGTCAGTTTGTAGCATTCATATCAAAATACATCACCAGTGATATTAAACCTCAAACCATATAATTCATCAAAAAGGGGTCCCATATGAACATTTGCTATGACTAAGCTACCTTATTCCACTGAAATAATATCATACTTATTCAACCGTGTGCAATGTCCTACATTCCAAAAGGAAAGAAAAAATGCATGTATCTTGCTATTGTCTCACTGATTTCGTGTTCAACACCAAGGAATTTTTTTTCAGTTCCCAAAAGAATTCCATACTCAATAGTACAAGACTTTGAAATGTTTGAACATTATCAAACCTCACCCCTTCATCCTATTAACCTTATTCCATCATTTGTGCCCCATATTTCTCTTTCAAAAACACACGCGAGTACAGCAAGACAATCTTACCCCACATGAATACATTAATTATTTAGTCCATCAGCTGCAAATCCCTGGGTTTAATCCCACCTGCAACTTAATGTACTTCAATATTTTGCAAACACATGGCTAATACCTCTAAATGTAAGGCCATCTTGCCATATAATCTATCCATCTTCATAAGTAGCGTCATTCATTCTATTTAGATGGTTGATGTCACACGTTCTCACCGCATCATAGCTCTTCCAACATTCCCTCCTAATATTTGTCTATTTGTAGGCATCTATAAAATGGCACTATGGCAATCTGTCATTGGTTACTTTATTCCGCATCAGCACTGTGTGCTTATAGGAGAGAATGAGGGCACATCGCGTATTACATAGGGGAATTCTTTAAAATCATATCGATGGTCATATATGGTCTCATTTTTAAAAATGCTGAAGGGCCAATGTTATTTATCCTGCATAAGCCATATGTGCTTTAAAATAGAAAATCCCTACACATCGCATATTGAATCATGATGATTTAAAGATCATACCAGCATTTGTCACTTGTCATATTTCATATTTGCTAAATAACAGATAAGTTCCCCTGCACCCTAGCGTGCAGTCATCTTACCTCAGAAATCTAGTAACTAGTGGCCGTATCCCTGCGCGTCGGTTTCAATTTCAAAATGCGAGAAGCTGCCTCGCATGGGTAATGTATCCTCGGTTCCCCTGGTAACCGTGTGCAGGCGTCGTCACATTCTCCTGTTTGGTGAATGATCGCCATTTTTTGGGAAAGCCCACGGGTTCCCTAATGTAAATGCACAAGTTTCGTTCCAACTTCCCTTTCCAATCACCATATGCGGCCTCATTTCAAACGGATGAGACTACTTATTGTAAGCAGACTGTATCGTACATAATTTGAATTGGAATTTGCATACCTGTCTTCAATCCAAATAACATTCTTATTACCTAATCTAGATAACAATTGATGTTCAAAAGCACAGAAAAGAAACGCAAAAAAGACACAAAAACTGTGTGTTTGCAAAAATATGTAGATACAGGAAAGGTTATACAAAAGCTATGCCTATTCATTAAGGCTGGTTGGGTTACCATGGTATTGGTGATCCCTCCTGAACCGCTTGCATTGTAAGAAGTACCCTGAGGGTATCTAACAGCTACAGAATTAAATGTCATCGATTATCTTGAAAAATGATCTATTTAAATAATGAACCCAAAAGGGGGGGTTAGAGTCATCTAATCTCTTGAGTTAATATCCTGACAATTATATGGAGGTCTTTATTGATATATTTTTAAAAATTATTATTTTTATTTTTATTTTTAATCCTCGATTAGGTCTAGCACGCCTAGGAGTTAATCTAATTTCCTATATTGTTGGAACAACCATTAATCTCAGTCAGTTGACATCTTATAACTTTACAATATACTCTAAATAAGTTGTAACAGCCCCTTCTCTAATCCTTAATTGTGCCTATTCTAAGTGTAAGTAGCAGTTCTTTTTTCCCACCTCTTTTACGGCATGTGACCCTCTGTAATCCAATAAAGATAATGTCCTGCTTATTATCCACCTGGTGCTTATTTTGCCAGTGCTGTGCAAGTGGATAAATTGGGTCCTGACTTCCGATTGTTGATAGATGTTCCCTTATCCTTGTCCTCATCTCCCTTATGGAACAGTCTATGTAGATACATTTACAAACACAAATTACACCATAAACTGCATACTTAGTCCGGCATTTAAATTCGTCTTTGAATCTGATCCTAATGCCATTTTGTATCCATGAAGGTATTCATACTTCCATGTGCATATTTTTATTTTTATTTTTATTTTTTATTTTTTTTATTGTGTTTGGTTACATATACATATACATACCCAAGAAAGAAAAACAAAATCAAACATTTTTTACAATCATATACATGACACATTCTTAAAGACACAATCATTTCTTGAATTCATAGACAAAACAGAACCACAATAAAAGACAACTAAAAGCCTATACAAAAATACCTAAAAATCTTTCCCTCAGACAATACTAGCTCATTTTCAAAATTACACAAATACATATTCAAGTATGAGTACCTAGCCTTATTTCGGCATATTTAAAACTTATAACCTATACACCTTCAGAATTAATTTCCTTCAATTTAGTATCGAGTACAGATAGTAACATAGTCAATTTAATGATCAGCTTAATACTGTTACCCCACAAACACCTAGTCCATACAGAACCACAATACAAACAGAACCACAATAAAAGAAGACTAAAAGCCGGTACAAAAATACCTAAAAATCTTTCTCTCAGACAATTCTAGCTCGTTTTCAAAATTACATAAATACATATTGAAGTATGAGTACCTAGCCTTATTTCAGGCATATTTAAAACCTATAACCTATACACCGTCAGAATTAATTTCCTTCAATTTGGTATCGAGTACAGATAGTAACATAGTCAATTTAATGATCAGCTTAATACTGTTACCCCACAAACACCTAGTCCATAGCGCATTTCTAGACAATGTAGAGCACGAATAAAGGTAATTACCAAATAAGTAAAATCTTGTAAGCTCAAAACATTCAAAAAACATAACCAGATGCAGGAGAGACTCAGTGACTTGGGCTTTTTTACAGAATCTGCAAGAACCTCTGAGATACAACAGACTACCTCTTCCCCAATGATGTAACCTTTCATTAGTGTGGAATTGATAGAGCTTAAAGCGCAAGTACAGGTTACGACCCAATGGAGAGGGAAACTGTAAGATATATCTGGGACTATTTCCCATTTCCTTCTAACCGCTGCAAACTCATGAAATGATTTGTAAAGGCCAATTCTGTTGGATTGACAGCTCCAATAATAATGTTGCATTTTCCTTTTACAACTGGGTAAACCTAGGTTATCTTTGGAAATAGCCAACACATTCAAAAGACCATTCATTTTTTCTGCAAAAGCCAAAAAAGTGCTCAGACACCCCATACTTAGTTGAATATTCAGATCTTCATATAGGGAATTGGATGTCGGTGATAACATTTTAACATAATTATTTAGCATCCGCCAGTGCCATTTTGCAGACAATGGTAATAGACCAAGTTCATGACGAATAATATCATTAGGAATAGAGGAGGCCAAACCCAACACAGATTTCCACATTCCACCCTGTAGAATATCGAGAACATCATCAATTTCATAGAGACACATGTCAAAGCTGTAAAGTTGATAGAATTGAATAACCAGTAATAAAGAAAAACTACAGTATTTCCTTATAATTAGTTTCATTTGTGAAATTAAGCATCTAGGTTTTTCACAAAGTCGAGCCTTCCACCAGGCCAGGGAAAACAAATCAGATAAGGCATAGCCAAGATATTTGAGAGATTGTACCTTCTCGATATTAACCCCATCCATGGACCAATTAAACCTGCAGGTCTTTTTTTGCCGTCCGCAAACACAATTATGTTGGACTTAGACTGGTTCACCTTAAGGTTATGTGCTACTGCATAGTAGGAAAACAGGTTCAACTTGGTTTGAAGCCCGAACGGGGTCTTATAAAAAATTAAGAGATCATCTGCAAAACCGATATAATTCAATTTCAACAAACCCATTCTAACTGGAAATATAATTGCATCTGACCAGGACACCTCAATGTCATAAATGTATAGGTTAAACAACACAGCTGCAAGAGTGCAACCTTGTTTAAGCCCAATTGCAGTCGGTATCGAATCAGTGAGGGCCCCTTCCTTGTTTAATCTCAGTCTATAGTTAGTAGAGGAGTGCAAGAGGGCAATGAGTGACACAAGATGGGCCGGAAACCCCAACAAAAAAAAAAGCTCTCTTATCACAGTATCAAATGCTGAACTTAAATCAAGTGCAGACATATATACTGACCCTAAGTGATTATGCTTAGCAATCAATTGGATGTGAGAAACTAAAGTCGCATTTAAAGGACAACGCATACCATGTCGAAAACCGGTTTGATATTTAGAGAGAATGGAATTTGTTCTCATAAACTCAAGCAGTTCTTCTAAAATAAGGTGACAAAAAACTTTCGAGGAGGCATCAGTAAGAGCGATCGGTCTGAAGGTGTTAGGGTTATTGATCAGACCTTTCTTATAAATTGGTATTATAATAGCCGAGCACCAAGATCTAGGTACTACATGATTATGAAACACGGCATCAAATTTGTGTTTCAGGATCTCTGCCCATAATTGTGGATCTGATTTGTATGGGCAAAATGGGATCCCATTCGGACCAACCGTTCTTGACACCTTTAACCTCGAAATTGCCCTGATAATGTCATCAAGGGACCATGGGGACGTGGCTAACCATTCATTTTTCTCAGCCACTAGGTTATTCTTGTCAAATTTGGGTGGCATTACATATTTAGCCTTGACATAATTTACCCATACAGAGGCCATGATGGCATTTTCTTTTTGACTGAAGTTGTCCCCATTAATAGTCCTTAAAATAGACCAAATGTTACGGGTGTCATTTTTCAACAAAAAATACATCATATTCTGATTATCTTGTAAGAAAAGCTTGGCTTTCAGGTTCATAACAGCTTTTTTATGATCTTGACGAATGCCCCTTTTCAGATTACAATACATTTCCGTATCAAGCTCTGCTTTTATTAATGATCTGACCTTTACGTTCTTACGTTTCTTTAGATTGAAGATCTCCATATTAAAACTATGTCTATTTAAGATGGGTTTGCACACCGCCACCACCATCTTTGACAATTCTGATAGATGGAAATGTATCCTACTTGTTAGGTGAACATCAATGTAATCGGCATCATGATAAGACTGAGGCAGCATAATTGCGACAACAGGATCGTCTTTTATCCGACTGATAAACTGGTGGCAAACTGAGGAGTTCCATCTTAAAGACAAACCCGGTCTATCAATTTCTACCAATTCCAAAACCAGATTTGAATTATATTCCCAGTTGGCAAATATTAGCTTCACTGTGATCGCAAGATGGTCCCCAAAACCGAGATTCTTAATTACAATTGGGTTGGAGGTTTTGTAAAGTGGGGTAGGCATAAAAAAGTGGTCAATGTGTGAAAACAACCCACCTCTCGACGAAGTATAAGGAGACAATGGCCCTCATTACGACCCTGGCGGAAAGTGACTGACCTGACCGCCATAGCGTAAATAGCGTTTCCGCCATTGCACGACGGAGCAAAGTGCGGCTAATTCCGACCCATCGGGCACGAGCACTACGCCATGGCGGAAGTGCAAAGTCCGCGATGGCGGAAATGACCCCAAAACGCCCCTCACCGCCGTCGTACGGCGCCCTAGGTGCAATTCCACCACCCATCTTAGCGGTCACCGTAATGAGCGGCAATCGGAAAGTACTGTGACCGTAAATATACGGAAACGGAAGTAAAAACATGGGCCCGGAACGGGAAACAGCACACCGTACACCTATAAAATCAGAATTCCCACACAACCATAAAAAATACTACCCTGAGACACATCCCAACCCGTCATCCACCCTAGTGAAAGCAATAAAAATGGGAAAAGTAGCGAAAAAAGCGTGCGACCGCAAGCGGCAGGTCCACTTCTCCCGTGAGGAACTCACCGTGCTCACAGAGACCCTCCAGGAGAATGCTGCCGTCGTCTTCTCGACGCAAATGACCAGGACGGCACTTGCGAACAAGAAGGCCATATGGGCCCTGGTGGCACAGCGGGTAAGTGCGGTGGGGACCGCACCCCGCAACCCACAGCAATGCAGAAAGCAATGGGACGACCTGCGGATACGCGTACAGAGCATACTATCCGCCAACCGTAACATTGCCACAGCTACCGGGGGAGGATCGGAATCACCCATCAAGTTGACCCCCTGGGAAGAAATCTGTGCCTCCACCATTGGAATGGAGAGTATAGAGGGAGTCGGAGGGATGGAGAAAGGAGTGCAGACATCCGAAGAATCAGGTAGGTGGCCCAAATAAAACAATGCTAAATCCACAATGTCCAATCATGTGAAGAACCATGTGTCCACATAGTGCAACAGTAACACATGTCCAGGAGAACGTCCACATACATTGGCCTGATAGCGCACTTTAAAACTCACATTAAATACATAAATAATTAAAAAATCCTAAAAAAAACCCTCTACACGTGCAGCAGGCACACCCTAACTGCAGGCTGCAAAACAACTGCATCCTCAATCCACACAAAAATGAAACCACCTCCAGGCCCCGACCCAAATCACCCTCAGGTACCCCCCCAATGCATGTGATACATTGCCATTCCAATTTCCACAGACCCATTAATAACGCTCGCCCTCCTTTACTCCACCACAGGGTCCGATTCAAACGACGAGCTCCAGGACACCCCTACCAGCACACCTGCAAAGAGGGCCAAGACCAACGGCCAAAGACCCTCCACCTCAGCTGCACGCATCAAGACACGGCAGCTGCACAAATCAAGTGGCAGCACACAGGAGGGAACTTCAACAGGCACCCCAGCAGCCAGCATGCCCACAACAGCACCACCACAGGTCCCCCCAATGGATGCCACAGAAGGCACTGCTTCTGGTGGCAGCAGCACCATAGGTGACACTGCATTAATGGCAGCATGCTCCGACAAAGAAAACGGGGATGTCGAAGTAAGTTCCATCCATGATTTGTCTCAATCCCCCTGTTTGTTTCATCCCGTACACCATGAGGATACCACGCAGGGGCACCCACAAGACGACGACTGGCCATCCCCCACAAGCCCTGTGGCAAGGCAACATGAGGTGACCAGCCCCTCTGTGACACCACCGCAAATGGCCATGGCACAGCAGAGGCAACAGTCCCTCGACCAGGTGATCGTGCAACAGCAGCAACTGGCCACGCTCCTCAAGGACCATGCTGATGAATGTGGGGGTACTAAGGCAGCCATAGAAACATCAACTGAGACACTTAGGGCAGAAATGGAGAGAAGCACCGAGAGCCTGAGAGTACAAATGGAGAGAAGCACCGAGAGCCTGAGAGTACAAATGGAGAGAAGCACCGAGAGCCTGAGGGGGGAACTGCATGCGACGTCCAAAGACGTATGTGCTGAACTTGCCGCTGTGCGCCGTGTGCTTACTGAGCTCTCACAAACCCTTAGGGACATGCATGGACGTGAGCAGGCAGAGACATCATCCGTTGCAAGTTCCGTCCAGGGCAGCCCCCAACGTAGATCTGGGAGGAACCTGCGCTCCACAGGCAGGGGTGCCCCTGATACCCGGAGAGGGGGCTTGCAATAGCGTCTGCCCACTGACAATGAGCATCTTTGGACACTGGTGTTCGGGGGGGAGGTAGGAGGGTGGAGGGGGTGTGTTGGGCTCACTTGGGTGGCGGGTCGATGGGGTGTGTAACATAATTTCACATATGCTATAAACATTGCACAATCATCCAATGAGATGTGTGGACATTGATCTTTGTGTACGAGGCCTTTATAGGCGTACAGTCCATATTGTGCATGTTCCAGACACGCACAGTGCCACAAGTCCCGTGTCCATGTATCAGCCACCAGGCGTGAGTGCTAGAAGCATGAATCTATGAGAATCTGCCGAATTTCACGGCCCTCCTGTGCCTCGCAGACTCCTTGAGGTGCTGCCACATCCCCACCCTCATCATGACCATCTTCAGGTGCTAGCAGTTCTGCGTCAGGGGGCATGGGCACATTTCTACGTACGCACATGTTGTGTAGCATGACACATGCCATGACCATCTTTGCAACCTTCTCATGGCGGTACAGGAGTGCCCCGCCAGACCTGCTGAGGCAGCGGAAATGAGTCTTCAGTAGGCCGAATGCCTGTTCTATGACTACACGGGTACGTGAGTGGGCATGGTTGTAGTCCTCCTCATGCTGGTTCTGTGGGTTCCGGAGTGGTGTAAGGAGCCATCTCTTCAGTGGATACCCGGCATCACCTGTATGTGGACAATAAAGGATGTTTGTGGAATGACATTGCTACGTACGCATCCCCTCCCCCTTCCTGCCAGGTCATTGCCGCATCACATACCCCACATTATCATGCATGAAATGAGACTCACCGAGTACCCAGGATCTGTTCCCTGCGTGTCGCTCCATGTAGCGTGGTATTGTAGAGTTCCTCAAGACCATAGAATCATGGGTTGATCCAGGAAATCGGGCACAACAATGTGTAATGATCCTGTTGGAGTCACACACCATTTGTACATTGAGGGAATGAAATTGTTTTCGGTTGCGGTACTGGGCCTCCATGGCATGTGGGACGACCAATTCCACATGGGTGCAGTCGATGGCACCAATGCAACCCGGTATGCCGCCAAGTGCATGGAATCCCACTTTTGTGTTCGTAATTTCCTGCTCCGAGCGTGGTAGAGAGATGTAGTCGTCTGCGTGCTTCAGGAGGGCATCGAGCACTTGCAATAGTGTCCGTGACAACACTGGCTGTGAAATGCCATGCAACTGTCCCACTGTGTGCTGGTAGGTGCCTGTGGCCAGGAAGTGGAGTACAGACACCACTTTCAGTAGGGGTGGGATGGCGGTTGGGCTATCTATCATGCTGACAAGGTCAGCCTGTGTCATGTCCACAATGGCGGTTATGGTGTCCCGGTCCAAACGGTAGAGGGTGTGGATCTGCTCATCAGTGAGGGTGAACGGATGAGCTCGGAGGCGTGGGATTGCGGGCTGCCTGCGTGGTGGTAGTGGCTGTGCTGGCGGGCCTTGCTGGCCCTGCCTTGCCCTCCTCCTCCTCCTGCGTCTCCTCTGTGCGGCCGGTTGTTGTAGTAGTTGGTGTTCGTCTTCTTCTTGAAGTTGGAGTACTTGCAGTGCTATCAGGTCCCCCAGGGCCAACATCGCTAGTCCTGCCGGTAGCATTTTGGAGTGGGTGTGGTTGTGGGAGGGGGTTGGGTGTGCAATTTATGTGTTTTCAGGCTGTATAGCCTCCACCTGTGGTGATTCATTCCACCTGTGCAAGCTGCAATCCCCTTTGGGCGAGCACGTCCCGCACACAACGCTGCAATTTGACGCATGCCATCTTGCTATTACAATCATGTGTTTGATCCCGATGGCAGTGAAATATTGGTTCATATGTTCATTCTGCTATGGTCCCATTGTTTCACATACTGTCTATGCAGTCGCAAACAAACTTGTGAAGGGTCAGTGGAATGTAGTACTCGATTAACGGTGGACCCTCATGCAGCACTGTACCTCGGTTCACCGACGGGCGGGGCGTCCCATTTGTGAGTGAAGCCAGTTTGCATTTTCACACATTGCCGCACTACATGGATGAATTTGTGATTTCAAGCGGTCACAGATGCCTTTTCGACGTGATGTTGCAAATGAGGAATTCGAAGGACGGCGCTTTCGGTCTTCAGCTAGCGGCGAGGAGACGCCCACAGGTCTGACTGCAAATATAACGTTCTATTGTTTAATGTCCTTGGGACAGGGGCCATGGCGAGAATGCAATGATTGATATGAATAGTATGGGATGCGCAATAGCGTAGTGGACGATAAGGCAGGACGTTCCCAAATACATGTTACTTCACAACACTGGAATTCCGGGCTGGAGCACAGTGGATTCTGCAGACTGCATTACGCACAGACTCAATGGAAATTTCACATGTTATGTGAGTGAATAATCAGGCGTTTTCATACCGGGATGAGGGAATGATGTATGGATGCATGGACAGATGATTTAATAGAGAGTTTGCCATGTACAGGGCTTTTTGGGATCTATCCACCTCCCCTGCGCTATGTGATGCAGAGCTGCCATAGTGGGACCATCGTCTATCTGCCCTTGTTGAACCCTCCCTGTCTCGACGCGCCTTCAAACACTTGTGTCTATGCACGTTACTAATCCCATCGAATGGATTCTGTTTTGACAGACGCATGCACACAAACACTCGTTTGTAATAGTGTTTTCACCTCGATTTTTATAGTTATGATTCACAAGTGATTTTTGGGTGGGAATAATCCTTTGGAGTGGGCTAGCATGCATATGGCTGTAGATTTAGTGTGATCATTGAAGTGAGTAATACAAATCAAGTTCTGATGGCCATACTATTCTTTTTCATTTCATTTGGGTGACAGGTATCTCCTCCCCTTTTGCCGCTGCCATCTGTATGCCACTCCTGCAGATGGCTTTTACTCCCGACACCTGCTGCTTCGAGTTAATCAGTGGAGCACCATTACGATCTTATGGGACGATCGCCAATGGGCCACATGCCCTTACGCAGTACTAGTGGCTAGGAGCAACATTTCGACCTTTCAGCTGGACTAGTGCCTACCTAATGGGACGGCCCTGCGGTTCTAGGCGCTTCCATGTTGGCTTTTTGAACGTGAATGTAGCCCCTGTGTACCATGAAGGAACAGGGCGTCACACAAGAAGAAGCTGGTCATTTATTGCGGATGCAGCCCACAATAATGAAATATATTTTGGAGCTCATGACCTAATGGCTGTATGGGCTTGGTGATTTTGTGGTGCATTAAATTTCTATTCTGATATTAACCGTGTAGCGTTCTTCTTTGCAAGTAATGTAGCATATCCCTATTTGTGGAGCGATGTATTGTGAGAAGATCTGCATTGGGTTCCGGCTTCTGAGTATAGTTGCGTGGTACTGTACTGGGCGCTTTTGCCTACGAAGCCCAGTGTGGTCAGGGATAGGGGCTACCATTATGACTGTTTTAATGATGTCATGCTCAGGGGCGGGGGATTAGCTTTTGTGTAACAGATGCCGGTCAGCCAGGTGGATTGGTGGAATGATGTGATTATCAGAATATGGCTGGTCACAGGGGCCTGTGTTTGCGTGCGTTTCTTGGAGGGAGACTGAGGTCATGTCCATTGGAATAGCTTCTGTATTCGTGCCATCTGTGCCCTGCAGCTCCCATTGGCCCCTCTTGAGATGAGCCTGGCTGCTCAGTCACTCTGCCAACTTGTGTGGTACATGCTTATGCTGATGGTTGGTTTGTTTACTGGCAGGAGTACAGGGCTGGTGCAGTCTCCCTCAGGATACTGCTTTGAATGTTGCCTTACACTGGTGTCAGTCGATGGGGGGGCCTGTTTTTGTTTGTCTCATATTTCAGTTCATGTTGCTGGACTTGAACCTTCACATGCCTGTGCTGCATCAGTGCTGCAATGGTGCCATGGCAAATATGGATGGCCACTCACAAGGCACTTGGAGCCCCTAGATTCATTTGTTCGTTGGCATGCATGGGTGACTTGTACATTTCACTGGTTGCATTGTGTGACTTCATTGCACCTACGAGGAGTTGTGCAATGTGGCCAGGGAGTGGTGTACAGGCACTCAGTAGGGCCGTTTACGGTTGATTCGCGATGCCGTACTTCTCACCATGGCGGAATGGTACTTTCCGCCATGCTTGATGGTGTTAGGTACATGTCCGCTAGGGTCAGAATTCGCGTACCGTTGCGCCATGGTGGTAATTACGGTTTGGCATGGCGCGCGTGCGCGTACTTGGTGAAGTTAGCGTTGGCGTTCACTACGGTGTCGCTAATGGCATCGTACTTTACGGTGACGGGTCATAATCGCACCGAGCGCTATTCGATGGCGGTATTGCATTTCCGCCATCGTTTTTCGATTTCCGCCAGGGTCGTAATGAGGGCCAATTTATCTTGTGTGTCGACCACCTGCATATCGAAGTTAAGAAAGAAGTCCACCCATTTTTGGCCGTTCCTAACTGTAGGAGCAGAGGACATTGGTTTGCTGCAAGAAACCTGCCCTCGAAATAAGCAGGCTGAGTTGAAGTCCCCCCCACTAAAAATCCCACATGAACATGGCGCGCCAGTGCACCTTCTAGAATGAGATCAAGGATGCCTGCGAGCTCATTAAATGAGACAGCGATCCTAGTCCAATAAATACACAGAATCAGTATCGGTTTCTCATCTGCATGACGGGGTGATAGCTCTACGGCTAAAACTGCATCCCCTTTATAAATGAGCTTCGAAGCAAGCTTGCACGAATTATTAATGAGAATGGCTAGCCCACCAGAAGACCTGCCCTTCTCCCCTCTATGAGCAGGTTGGGAATAAGATGCAAACCCCTCCACATTAAAATGGGACACAGGCATAGTCTACTGTAATAGGATGACAGCTGGATAACAAGTAGATTTGACTATGCTCCACCATCGATAGAAGTTTGGTAGCCCGCAGCTGTTCCATGATAGACATAGAAAAGGAGCCTCAGTCTGGTGCGGGTTAGGGTGGTGCTACAGAGGCCATACCTGCAGAGGTAATCGGTACATTATTGATTCCACTAAATGCAGCTGCCAGGGCTAGAGTTGTTTAATCATATCTTCATTGATATGAAGTGATGGACCCAGCTCAGTAGTTGGCTGAGCACTACTCACTGAGGGAGCAGGTTTATTGAGGAAGGATTTGGCTTCGAGGTCATTTTGAAAAATACAAGGCATCAGGCCTACATATTCGAAATGTTCCCTCTGCTCCCACACCAGCCGCATAATCAGCTTTGAGTGGAAGCCACAGATTATCCTGTTATTGTGATTTGTGGATAATCGTACCCAATCAATGTCATCTGAGCATAATGTTCTTAAACTGGCAATTGACTGAAAGGCTTTTAGCAGGAAGGAGCGGTTGAGATTGGATTTGCCGTTAACCTTAACATTACTCTCCCATCCCAAGATAAGTGGTAACTCAGGAGTAAGGACACTGTCCCGGTTATCCACATTTTCAGTGCCAAATACCACTAAGGTCTGGACATGGGAGGGGGCATCTATGCCACCCGGCAGCCCGATAGACACTTGTGGCACCACCTCTGCAGAGCCCTGGGAGGGCTAACACTGTTTTTGGCCACTGGAACATTCGGGATGACAATAGACTGTGCCCTCACAGCATATATATGTGTAAAGACATCATGGACTTGTGCGTCTTTTCCCAATATCCCCAACATCCATGGCTCGCCAAGACCATCGTTCACAATTACCTCCGACTTATTACCGGCAGGTATCTCTTTTCTTTCTTTATGATTTTTCAGAGTAATAGTCTTAATTCTCGTACGATAGAATTGTGAGAGAGAGAATTGGAGACCATCCTTCCCCACTCCCAAGACATCAGGAACTTTTTTGCTTAAATTTTTGCAATCGCCATTTGACCTTGAATAATTGGCAATGGTATTCCCCGGAACTTTCTGTTTAAGCATCTTTTTTCTCTGGGCCTTGGTAGTTGTCGTGATATCGGACAAATTATGATCCAAATGCACCCTCGATTCCTCAACCAGTTGGAATATGTCAATGACAACCTCATCCTCATGGACGGCATTCCCCTCTTGTGGTAGGGCCCCATGAGTGGCCTTCAGTGGCTCCCTTGTGAGCTTCAGCTTAAGTGACTTAGCTTTGGCCCTTCTTTTCTGAGCTCTCACAGCTAACCTTTTTTTCTCTGCGTGTAAGGACAACAATAGGTTTTTCCTGCTCATCACCCCCCCCCCCCCCTTTGGTCATGAACTTGAGGGTATCCTGCAAAGGGACATTCATCAGTAAGATCTATATGATCGGTCAAGGGAGAGGGACTATCAGGATCCTCGTATCTAATAATCCCGTCCTGCAAGATAAGAGTCTCGGACCCCCTTGACTCAACAAACCAAGACACTCCCTCATTTCTTCAATGTCTCACCCTATTCTCTGAATTGCTATAGCCACATTATCGGTCACATCATCATTACAAAATATGGTTTTAGTCTGGGTGAAGACAGCAGACATCACTTTAGGGGCAGTTTCTTTTCCCTATCTGTTATGCCAGAGACATTGTGGATTTGCGTAGATATATCAACCATTAGTCCTCTTGGATAAGGTGGCCACTGCATCGCAAGTAAACAGTAAGCCTTCAATGTGATTGATTTTATTCAAAATATCCTGATTGGCGGCCCTCAAGATTCCAATTTCGCAATGGGTCCGTTCAAGCCCTTTATCTAGTAGATCTAAAATTCTCGCCAATACTGGGAAATCAAAACCAAGAGATTGCCCATCCATCATGTCTATTTCTGCCTCAAGTGCCGTAACCTCTTTATCTTTATCATTTAAGCTTCATTGAAACTCCTGAATATCGAAAATAATACGATCATTTATGGCCATTTGAGGTCTCAACAATTTGGGTGAACTCACCGTTGGTTTTGCTTGCATAGGGTCATTAGCAAAATCAGACTCAAACCCGACATTAACCTTATCCAAGTAGGGAGGGAATGATTTTGATTTTCTTTGAAGTGGGTTACTTAGCATGAATAGTTCTTCACAACCAACTGATCTCTGATCACCGGAGTGGACGGACCCAGAGACAGCCGTACTCGCTTCCCTAATTCTGCTTCAATAGTCAGACCCATCATTGAGCAATCGATCGTATCTTCCTGGAATGACTTATTCTCAACACTAGATAAGACATTCAACTGGGGTTCCTCACCGTGTGCCCCAATTGACACATCAAAATGCGTAATATCATTCATTTCCTTTAAATTAAATTTGATTATGGGAATGGTCATGTCACAGCCTACATTCACATTGCGGACCAATGCTCTAACACATTTTCTTGGCGTAATACCCATTTCATCCATAACCTTCACACTCAAACCAGTCAGAGATGTCAGATCTTTACTGTCTGACCCTCCTCCGTCACCATGCAATGGGGCTATTGATGTTTGGGCTTCAAGAAAACGCGGTGTGATAACATTGCTAGCAGTGGACACATCAGTGCAATGTGGGTCATTAAGTTTCCTCCCACTTCTCAATCCGTTTACCATAATGTCAATCTATAGTAGAACTATATAACCAGCCACAAGAGTAAATAGATAAGACTAAACTATGAATTTGTGTATAGCCCAGAGTACTGGCTAATAAGCACCCTGGAGTATTAGCACACAATAGAAGCCTGCTGCAAGTCGCCAGCAGACAACACACAGCACAATTGGCTCACACAAAGTCAATCTATATGAGCTACAGAATTGCTCAAATCAAAGACACCCCGCGCACCCGCTGTGCAGCCGAACAGCCAAATAGTCACTTGCAGGCACTTCCGGGTGCACGCGTGGGGGCGCTGGAAGTAGTGTCTTATACTCTCTGGCAGGCAAACAACGGGCCAAGGGGGCGGAGCCACAAAATCAAATCTATAGCGGTAGAAACAGTAGTGAGCGAAGCTGACAAGGACTTTTGAGATAGCACAGTAAAGCGCGCGAATACAAGCAGTCAATTTGAGTACTACACGCAAGTCCACGTAAAAATGGAAAATAAAGTGTTTACTACAGTCAAGTAACTCGCTGATGCACACGAGTTAGGGAGCAGGATGGGAACACAAGACTTCTTCTTGCCGATGCCGCCTGCTCCTCAAGTTCATCCAGGGTAGAAAAGGCTGTGCAGCCGAACAGCAAGGACAGCCAAACAGTCACTTGCAGGCACTGCCGGGTGCGCGCGCAGATGCGCGGGGAAGTAGTGTCTTATACTCTCTGGCAGGCAAACAACGGGCCAAGTGGGCGGAGCCACAAATTCTAATTAGAGTCAACTAACTCGCTGATCCACACGAGTTACGGAGCAGGATGGGAACACAAGACTTCTTCTTGCCGACGCCGCCTGCTCCCCAAGTTCATCCAGGGTAGAAAATGCTGTGCAGCCGAACAGCAAGGACAGCAAAACAGTCACTTGCAGGAACTTCTGGTGCGTGTGGTTGCATATGGTACAGGTTCCACATTTCATGAATCCTATGGTTTCTGGTTTCAGCCACGTTCTGGCCGGTAGGCTTTGTTCATCAGGTAGTAGTGAGGGACTCCACTATTTTTCAAAGTCCTTGCCCTTTTGTAGATGATCCTCGGATTATCTTCGATATATTTTGATACATGGGGGTCCAGTTTTAGTAAATGCCAGTTCCTGTGCACAATTATCTCTATTTCATAGTGATTCAAACAAAATTTGGTCACAAAGGTCTTTCTCCTGTCACAGTTTTATAACACAGCACACTCCAGCAGGGACTCCTTCCCCGACAATGAATCTGGGGTACAATAAAAACACTTTTTATCTTTAATAACCTACAGGTTCTATTATTTGAGTAGGCCTCCAACTCGTCTCGCATCCAATCTTCACAAACACCCTGTGTCACAATGGACTAGGAACCAGGGCGGTGTGTATTAATAAGATATTTGTTCATTTATGATTTAATGAAAAAGGAAAATATTCAAAATACAACAGCCACTAATATGTGGCAACACAAATGGAATGAGTCTTAAAGAACAATAAGTTTCAGATATCCAATCACAGTTTACACCGGTCTTTAAAGGCAAAACAGGAAAAGAACATTTTTTAATCAAGCGATAGCATCAAGGTTTAGCACTTCCCCTTGCAACACTTGCCCCAAACATCAGCCAACTTAATTCCTTTGCATGGAAGGCAGTGGCAAGGAGTAAGGATAGAGAGGAAATGATCGGATTGGAATAAAGTCCACCACCCCAAGATGGGAAGCCAGAAAAGAAAGTGAAAACCTGCTTTTGGAGCAAAATGGCAGAATCAGACTTGCATTATTCTGCACACAGCTACTCACAACTGCTGTGGGACAGAATAAAGGATATTCGTGTTGCTAAACTTGAGGAGATAGGGAAGCTTATAGGATACTAATCAGCACACCAGAGCAACGTGGAAATGAGGTAAGAAAGTCGATTTTGGGGAGAAATCAAATGCAAAAGCAAAAAATACAAATGGCAAATGGAAATTCGTTTTACACAGGATTTACAATGACAGATAGCTAAGGAAAGGGTTTGGCTTTCAAAATCAGAAATCAGTTTTCAAGGACAAGGACAGAAGCACATAGCAGGTAAGATGCTAGCAAAAGGGATTGCTCTCAATGGGACTACAGTTTGGAGTTTAGCAAATTAGGAGTTTGTGGGGTAATGCACACAATACACAGGTAAATTTAGTTTTCTGTCAGAAAGAGACTAATTCTGTTGAGGCTATACTTTACAGACTATAGTTAGTAAAAACACTCAACAAGATTGTTGATTTAAATGGCAACAATTTTGAATGTGAATTTCAATGGGGGAATTAATTGATGTATTTCAAAATGATACTAAGGATTTATACGGACAACTGAAAAATGTATCAAAGGAATACGCTAATATACACAGGCTAATACAGATTCTTCTATGGAAAGGTGAATGAATTATACTGGCAATTAGGGACTTTCAATGGGATTTTCAATGGGGTTATTTTGCAAAAAGGAAAAGATTATGCAATTTAGGGGTGGGGCTATTTCCTACTTACAAAGTAACAGAAAACATGAAAAAACTCCAGGACTCAGCGCCAGTGTAGAGTTGGATTGTTTAATGGCACAATCTGTTTGCACAATCTTATTGTGCGAGCCCTCTACTCGATTACGCGTTTCGGCTCCCACGAGCCTTTATCAAATCAGGGCTGGGGCTTACCACACAAGGGGGCTGCATCTATCATTCGAGCAGCTGACGCGAGAGACTACAGAGCAGAACAAATATCGGCCTTGGGATTTGTCCCTATAACTGTTTCAGACAATGTTCGTACGGACCTTTCTGCTACTGGGTAAGCCCCAGCCCTGATTTGATAAAGGCTTGTGGGAGCCGAAACGCGTAATCGAGTAGAGGGCTCGCACAATAAGAATGTGCAAACAGATTGTGCCATTAAACAATCCAACTCTACACTGGCGCTGAGTCCTGGAGTTTTTTCATGTTTTCTGTTATTTGTGTGGACGGTATGGGCTTAGTATCCGTCCAAATCCAGTGACCTGCGACTATTTGGATGACAATAATATCCTAACTAATGCTTTTTCAATAATCAGTTTACATAAGGGATTGGAAGGAGTCGCCTGCTGGAGCAACTTCAAACCAAATAAGCCCCATTTTTCTTACTTACAAAGTAAGGCTTGTTTTTGATTTCTCGAAAACCAGCTGGATCTCACGGCACTCTTGACAGCTAGGCAAGGGGTCTGGTCTCTGCACTCTCCTGGGTGGGATTCCAGACAGCCATCTGGATCTCAGGACACTCTGGACTGCTAGGCAAGGGATCTAGTCTCTGCACTCTCCTGGATAGGATTCTGAACAGCCAGCTGGATCTCATGACACTCTGGACTGCTAGGCAAGGGGTCTGGTCTCTTGTCATGATCCGACCAAAGTAATCTCTGAAGATGTTATCTACAGTCAGAAGTTTCACTCACAGCCGCAGCCTCTTCCATCAGCAGTTGTCGCTCGTAGCCGCAGCATCTTCAGTCAGAAAGTTAATTCACAGCCGCATCTTCAGTCAGCAGTTTTTGTTCGAAGTCACAACATCTTCTCATGCAGTACAATCTCCGTTAGTAGATGTTATAGCATTTCTATTGTTGTCATTGTTGTTTAACAGAAAGAGAATCCAAATGCCAAGGTACCAGGTCCACAGGCTCAGAAAGCATTACGCTCCCGAGGAGTCCAGGTAAGCGTTACATCTCTGCACTCTTCTTGGTATGGTTCAGCTGCTTCCTCTCCGTCCTCCTCCTGTCTCCCCGGATTCTTGTGTGTCTCTCTTCTCAACCTAGTACAGCCCCCCCATATATAGCCCAAATGACATCATTCCCTTTACAATCTAGGGGGTGTACTCTAGAATTACTCCTACCCTGGGATAGGACAGTTTACCTTTCCTCTCTCTGCCCCCTGGCATCATTGGTTCAAGGGGAGGGAGCACCATCTGTCTATTTGGCATTTATTACAGTTCTTTGTTTCTCAGGTCAACTTTTTAGCAAAACTGAGTTATTTCCTACCTTCATATTTATACTAGCCACTGCCATAAGAAATATATATTCAGTTTCAGTTAGTCGTAGGAAATTAGGTAAGCCGATCATCAACTCTGTGCAAGGTAGGATGGCCCTTTGGTGCATTTTTGTCCTTTTCATAAAATATATAACAGTTCTAACTCTGCAAATGATTAAGCATGTTCATAATCTCATTTTCCATCTTTCCATCACATCTCATGCTTGTCACATTTTTAAATCAGCCAGAAACTAGTCTTTACTGGCCATTTCTAATCCACAGAGTCCTGGGAACATGCACTTAGTCTCTAAACAACCGCCTGGAAATCACATGGAATAATAGCAGAAAACGAAATTACTTCTTAAAAATGCCTAAAAACAATCAATCCTTTAATGTCAATTTGGAGGATTTGTCACATATGGGAGGACGGTGTTTCATTCACACAGCCAACTGTCTTCGTCTTTCTCAGCCGGGGACCAAAGATGTTTTATTACACCCTTTGAAGCTTGTCAGTTTGTCCTTGGTAGTGGATGCAGGAGGAACTCACACTTCCTGGTCAAACCCTAGCCACACTTGCTTTCTTTGTCCTGTCTGGCAGAACAGGGAATAATAACACCCTCAGTCACATCACATGTCATTGCGGAATAGTTCACTTATAGGTGCAACCTCCAGTGGGAGGCAAGGCTTTCAATTGAGTTTTGTGCCTGAGCCCAAAAAGTGTTTTTTCTGGTATTCTGAGCCTCTTCCAAGGTGATTGAAGTCTTGTGGGGGAAAACATAATGTACATGGATTTAGTCAACACCCCACCCACAACATATTTCACTGACATTTTCTGTGCGAGCAAAGCTATCCTTTCACAGTGGCTTTTAAAAGTCTTTAGAAATTCTTTAATTTGTCCTTTTTAAGTGAGTTTGCATCTGCTGATGGTCCTTTCACATGGAGGGTTCGCCCCCCCTGCACAGGGTTCTTTGAATTGACATGGAATAAAATCAAAAGCCATGCCGTTTTTTCCATTTGCAGTGTTTTGGAGCGCTGCTGTTCACATGAAAGGGAAAACAAAATTCATGTTGGGTTGCAATGTTAAAATCCTTGCCCCTCATGTGAATTAACAGTAAGACAAGGCTGTTTTTGGATGTAGTGTATAACATTTTGGTATTCAGATGAAAGAAAAGCAAATGCAAAGCCGTTTTGCATTCAGTGCGTAACTTCTTGCTATTCAGATGCAAGAAAAACAAACGCAGGGCATAACTTCTTGTTATTCAGATGAAAGAAAAGCAAACGCAGAGCCATTCTTGGTGAAATGTTAAAATACTTGCCACATACGTGCCAGGGAAGCAAAGCACAGCTGTTTTTGGTGGCAATGTTTAATGCAGCTTTTCAGGTGATAGGGATTTCTGTTCAGGGCCTGTAAATGCACCCCACAGATCCCCCTACTCTTCTATGACTTTTTTGGGGGGAAGAGTAGGGCAGAGTGGGGTTTCCTTCGTCGTAATTTTCCTTCATCAGGGAGTGGCACTCCAGGATCCCGTTCCATCTTTGGGTTGGAGAGTGTGGCGTGGCACCCTCTTTCCTTCCTTCCCTTCAAAGTCCCTGGGGTATTCCTCTTGAGGCTGGAATTTAAGGATGGTAAATATTTTCTAATAGAAGATAGAAAAAAAACAAGTTTTAATACTTTTTACTGACATCTTTCCTGGAAGATTTACCACAATGGAACAGCAACGATAACTTACAATTTTCATGACATTTTATATTATATTTTTACAATAACACCTAGTATATGTCTGCTTTATCCTCCTTTCTTTTCATTCTTCAGATGGTTCCTCTGCTCGATTTTCATTTGGCTCATCAATCAGCCGCAAAGCGTGTCTGGGATGACAGCTTTTCAACTGATTGATGTGGACCCATTTTTCTTCTGACAGTTCTCCTTTGGGGATGCAGATGCTATAGGTGACAGGTGAGATTTTGTCTCCAATTTCAAAGTGGCCGCGCCAGGAAGGGAGGAATTTCTGCTCCTTGGTCTGGTTCCTCTGAAAATTGTACAAGTAGACCCTGTCTCCTACTTGATATTCTTTTTTAGTAGCCTTTAAATCGTAGTGGGTTTTCATCCCCTCTGCTGATTTTTCCAGATTCCGCTGAGCATGCGCAAAAGCATGCTGAATGTGTTTTCCCAGATTTTCAATATATTTGTGTGTTGTGGATGCGTTAATCAGTGCCTGCTCTTGTGTTATGTAGAGCAGATGTTGAGGAAGCACCATTTTTCGGCCAGTCATTAGCTCAAATGGATAAATTTTGGTCGCAGAAGAGTGTGTAGACCTAATGGCTATCAGGACAAGCGTTAGTCGGATGTCCCAACTAGGCCCAGAGTCCACCAAAAACTTCTTAAGAATGCTCACAATTGTTTTATTGTACCTCTCAATTCCCCCACTAGAGGCAAGGTAGTAGGGCATGTGGAGTTTTCTCTTTATCCCAAGTATCTCCCACAGCTTGGTCATCACCTCGCTGGTGAAAGGACTTCCTCGGTCTGAATCAATCCTTTGGGGAAGGCCAAAACGAGAGAAGATGTGGTTGATCCTCAGGGCAGCTGCTGTTTCTGCCTTGCAATTTGGGGCCGGGAGACATTACACCCATTTGGTAAACAAGCATGTTACTGTTAACATGCACTTGTTTCCCATAGAGGAGCGAATCACGGGCCCAATGAAATCTACTTTTAAATCTGACCAAGGCAGTGTCATCCCCCTTTTCTGGAAGGAGCTTAGTGTGTCAGTGAACTTGGCTGAAATTGTGCACACACAAGGCACCCCTTCAAATATTGGTCAATGTTCTGATCCATGTGTGGCCAGTATGCAACCACTTGCAAGATTTCTAAAGTAATATGAGCGTGACTTAGCATCAGGCTTCAGCATAAGGTAAGTACCAACCACTGGTCGCATCCAGAGATGGATCTACTTACCAACAAGCCATCTTGGATTCTGAACATTTTGGGAAACTTCATCAACACCCAGAGATCCTCTTTCCCGATGTAATCTGTTTCGCCAGAGGAGAATCCACGGGGTCTTCAATGTGTTGATTACATTTTCCAATAATCAGATCCTCTTTTTGTGCCGTAATCAAATCAGCATCTGGGGTCTGGCTTGGCAAGTGTTTGGGACCTGGTGACGGCAGCAATCTGGATTTCCCCCAACAGGGACTCAATCACTAGGAGAACCCCCTGGATGGCTCTGGTTTTGGCCAACTGGTCAGCCAGGTCATTTCCGGTTTTATCTGGTCCCTCTATTCTGGAATGACCCTTGATCTTTTTCCAGTAGGTGGACATCCCATTAGAGGTAACTAGATCATCAATGGATTGGATTAATTTGCCATGCTTGAGGAGTTTATTGTTTGCACACAGCATGACTCTGGTTTTCCAATTAATCAGGTGCTACACAATCCCGTTCCAGACATAATCTGAATCAGTGATTATGACCAGAATCAATGTTGCACGGCAGTGAGGATGGCCTGGTGAACTGCCATCAACTCTGCCACCTGAGTACTCCAGGGACCGATCTTCTACCCAGCATCGGGCTCCGGGGCATCATTCACCCAGGCATTCCCAACGCCGACCACCAGTTCCTTTTTTCCTATTGTTATCAACATGGTAGGAGCACCCGGCCACATAAACTGTGGGCATCCCCTGACACGCGTCTTCTTCATACACTGTGTGCAGGGAATTCAGGTACGCCTCCATGTTGTCTGGTGTTTTTAGACTTTTGTCCTTGAGACAGTTTTCTCAGACACAATCATGCAAGTCAGCCAAACTTTGCTCGAGGGGACTCTTCTTGTTTTAGCCATATCTGATCTCCACAGGAAAGCCTTGCATGGACAGAATCCAGGAAGTAATTCAATTCTGAAATTATTCACATCCCTGCCTGGATTCTGTCACTTTGGAGGTATTGCAAAGGCTGGTGAAGAGTCTCGACAATGATGTGCTCCACCTGGATTAACAGGCAGTAATTTTTCAATGCCTACACCATTGCCAGGAGTGCCTTCTCACAATCATTGAATTTTTCCTCCACAGAGGATAAAGTCTTACTCGCATAGGAGATGACTTTATTGCCCTTGTCATGCTTCTGGTATAATACTGCTATTAAGCACATATTCGAGAACCCCGTCTCCAAGAAGAACTCCTTGTTTTTGATGGGGTAAGCTAGACAAGGCGCTTGTGAGAGGCTTCTCTTCAGTTGTTTCACCACCTCGGCTTGTTCTGGACCCCACTCCCACTTGATCTGGGCTTTTAATAAATGGACCAGGGGTCTCGTGATCTCTGTTTAGTCCTCGATGAACTTTCTACTGTAAGTAGTCAGTCCAAGAAGGCTCCTTAGTTCACGCAGAGTTGCAGGGTCTTTTAATTTTAATAATGCTTCCAATTTTTTCACCTGGGGACAGTCACCCTCAGGGGTGATTTCATGCCCTAAGAGTTCTGGAAGGACAGTTTCACTCCGGCTTCCTTCAACAGGGTCAAAACAGAGTGGATTTCCGCTATGTTTTCCTCCACAGTTGAGATTTTAATTAGGACATCATCCACATAGGCCAGGTTACCCCTTTCACCCAAGTCGGGCATGGCCTTATGCAGAAAGATGTTAAATTCATTGCCAGGGTTTATATATCCAAAGGGAGATCAGGTCCATGTGTACTGCTGTCCCCAGAAGGTGAAGGCCAGCTTGTACTGGTCTTCCCTATTTACGGGTACTGTCCAGTATCCATTGGTCAGGTCAATGGCGGGTGTACCTTTGACCCCTGGATCTGGGCCACTCCCTAGTCAAAGTAGGGAAGAGGCCATCCGGACATGTGGAACTGTTTGTTCAGCTCCCTAAGGTCTCCATTGACCATTAGGTTTTAGAATTATGCCACTGGACTCTAGGTTCTTTATGATTTCTGTGAGGGACTCCATCCATAGACGAGAAAGGCAACTGATATTTCTTCACAAATACAGGAGTCAACCCAGAAGTCAACCCAGGGTCCGTGGGTATGGATGTACAATGTATCTCGGTGCGACCACAGTCGTAGGAGTACACAGCAAAGATTTCTTGAAAATCTAACAATACCTGCTTCAGCTTTTGCTCCTCCGTCTCATAGGCATCAGCAAGGTTGGCCCGTTCCTCAACCATCTGTCTTCAGCCTGGAAAGACCTTGAGTTTTGCAATCTCTGTGGTATCCTCCAGCTGTGTGGAGAGATCTCTGGTTAGGGTGCTGACATGGACAGGAGGTTGCAGGTCGGAGAGGCAGTCACTGTGGACATGGACTATCACCTTATCCTTCCTGATGTCACAGGTCACCTCTTCCCACCATAGGGGCAGGAAGAGAACACCAAGAAATTCCCCCCTTGCCAGGTAAAGATCTTTTCTGGCTGTATGTCATCGTCACAATCCTAGCCGTCATTGGGTATCGGTCCTATGATTTCCTTTCCTAAGTAAATGGAGAAATGTTGGTCATCAACCGCTATTCCAATAAATGTGTATGCGCCCAGAGTGATACTCCTACGGTCGCTATTATCCACCCCTATTGAAATGGTATAGTGTGCTAAGTCAACTAATGGTGCTGGGTTCAAACCCAACCGCTGCTGTTGGAGATGGTGATTTATATGTACATAAGCATCTGGGTTTTGGAGTTTCTGTCCTCTCTTAATTTTTAGGGAGATTGGGAATTGTCAGGTCCGTCCTGGGATGGTGATCTTCTCTCCAATTTGAATTTCAACTGCATATGGTAGCAATTGAGCTGACCGAAATGCCTTTTCCGGATTGTCAAAGCCCATGGGGTTGCCCCCATGTCGGGACCAGGCTTTGCTATTAATGGGGTCCAAATTAATTGCGAACCTATTGAGAATGTCACTGCCTAAGTAGAATGCAGAGGGGACATCTCGCACGACCCAACAATTATGCTCTATGCTTTTATCGCCAATGGAAATTTTTATCATGCACCTGCTAGGCAGGAGATGTTTGGAATTGGGAGTTTTCGAGGACAACTTCCCACTTATCAATTCATTTAAATGTGGGAATGGTCTAATCTTTTGGGCGTTTCCTGATTAACGCTTTGCTGATGAAGCTTTTTCCATTATTCAGGCATACTCTGGTGAGAACAGGCTCCCCCCCTCATTTACCTGAATGGGGAGGAACAACTGTTCACCCTTTTTCTGAATATCAGCCAAGCTTTGAGCTGGTTTCTCATCACTTTTTATCATAGGATTTGGGTTTTCAAATACTAGTGTAACATTTGAGGATATTTCCTTCCAGTGTGTAATTCCACCTGGAAAAGGAAGGAAGGTTGATTTTCAGAAATGGAGAAAGGTTAACATCACCAGTTTGTTGTCCTACAGAATTTACCATGATGTCAGGGACTTGATTGTTCTGAAAATGGAACTCAATTCTGTCAGACCGCTGCTCAACCATGTGGCTTACATATTCAGTGTTTTAATTTTATTGGACGGATAGCCTGAGTCCTCTGAAGAAAGTCATTATCTAAGAGACAGGGGTTCCCCTCTGGAGTAACGACTATAACCGGGTGTTTCACCATGTTTCACCCAATTTTGATCTCGAGATCTGTTCTCCCCTCGAGGGGAATGTCCTTCCTGTTGAAGTTCTGGAGTTATCCAGGAAGAGGTGTGAGGGTAATTTGGTGACTCTCCCCCCTTCCTGAATAAAGTTGATCAAATGCCCTTTTAGACAGAAGAGAGGCTTGGGATACGATGTCCACCAGCGCAGAAATTGCACACTGCCCTTGGACCTGGATGGGGGCATAACACCTACCTTCTTGGGCAGTCAATTTCTTTATTTTGGACTCCGACACGGTGGGATCTTGGGCCGGTTTTTGTGTCGGAGTTTGGGAATCTGTGAAGAAAATTTGGCATCCTGAGATTTGTGAGCTTTTGTAATCCCCCTTTTCCCTAGATTCTGTGCTTTCCCCCTTTTCCTTGAGACAGTCACTTGAACCAGTTTTGGGGTAGGATCCCTCATTCATTTCTGAGTTCTCAGGATAACATTTCCCAGGGTTCAGTGATAGGCGGTTCTAGGTCAGTGCCCATACCTACCCAGTTTGAGTTATGGTATTTTGGGACCCATTTTTTTTAAGAGGAATCCCCCCATCCTTGAAATAGAAGACTTTCTTCCCTTCAAACTGGAAGACGCTGACTTCTTCCACAAAATGAGTCTTCTTGGTCACTGGGTTTCTCCTACTTACCCTCTGTTCCCTAGGTTCCATTTTTTCGGTGGTAGGAGTTTTGGGTTCAGTGTTCAGAGGTTCCTAGGGGCTTTTTATGGGTGAGGATGGATGTTTCCTCTAGGGCTTTGCTTCCCCCCTCCCCCGAGCCTCATCCTCTGTAACCTGCTGGTTGTCAGGGTTCTCTCCCCGTCATTGTTCCGGAGTGCCAGACCCTGGGTTTGAGCTGTTCTGAATGGCCATATTGATCTGAGGGTTCTGCTGAGCCCTCAACATGCGACTCAGGTCTTGGGTCAAGTTCTCGAGCTGGTGCTCCAGTTGGGACACCCTCTCTGGCTGATACGGGGGTCTTGAGTCAACACTTTGCTGCTCTCAGGATGGGTAACTGTCCCTTCTCCCTGAGTAGCCTTGATATGGAAGGTTTCCCTGGTAGCCCTGCATTCTTGGCCTTCCTACTCCCTGATTTGGTGGTCTTGACTCCTGAAACCTGGGAGAGAAAGGAGGGTTGTTTTGAATGTTGTGGTTTTGAGGGTACCTGGGAAAGAAACTTAAACTAGAGGGTGGAAGATTACTGCCCTTGTGAGGGAAATTTGGAGGGAAGTTTCCTAGGGCCATACTCACCTGATTGGACCCCCCCCGAGCCAGGGGAGTCTATACGTACCCCAAGATGGGTCTATTCCCCTTGTACATGGGGCTGATGTAGGTGGCAGAGTCAGGTGACACATTTGTGGGGTACCCTGACTGACCACCACCTGTTTGGGACTGGCCAGAGGTTCATCTCTGCCTCTGGTTTGATTGGTTAGTGGGAGGTGTATTTTTAGGCCCCCCATTTCTAGGTCCAAAATGAGGCTAACCTTCTCCTCCGCCACCTTGGCAGCTACGGGATGTTGGTTTGTTTAGGGATTTCTAATTTTCTGCTGGATTTTGGACCTCATAGATCCGGGTAGCTTGCTCTATTACCCAGTCCAGGGTCCTTTCATTGTGGAAGTCCCTAATTGACTACATCATAATGTACTTAGGGGCGGCATGGAAATAGGTATTGATGAACTCCCTGTGGTTTGTGCAAATGCCTGCTTCAATTCCTGGATAAATTCTCTCTGGGCCTGATCCTCTCCGCACTGCAGGTTGTAGGCCACCTTGTGAGCCTCCTGGGGCTTTCTGTGCATGGAGACGTGCTTCAAGATAGCGGCCTTGTAGGTAGACCACCTTGAATGGTTTTGATCCTTCAGCCCAGCAAAGAAGTTGGAGTATTCTGGGGAGAATGTCCATTTGGCAAACTCCAAAGAATTCTGATAATTTAAAGTGGACTGCCATTTAATGTCCTGTATGATTTTAATTACGTTGGTTGTGTCTTTCAGGTAAGCTTTCAGTTTGAACACTCTTAGTCGTAATATGTTATACAAATATTCAGAAATGTTTTCCTTGGCACAGCCAATTCCACTTAGTATAGATCTTCTTTCCTGAATACAATCAAAGGCCTTGTGCACTTTGATTGTATTCCGGAATACTATCAAAGTGCACAACTAAAGAAGCCCGCTGCTGATCCTTCCTCTCCGGCAAACTATCGCCCCATCTCCATCACTTCTCTCCTTGGCAAACTCCTGGAAAAGCTGCCAACTCCCAGCTTGATGTGCATACTGAATATGTTGGTTGTCTCCATGACCACCAGTCTGGCTTCAGAGAGGCCAGAAGCACGGAAAACTGCTCTCCTGAACACCTGTGAAGATGTGCTCTCCAATCTTGACTCCAACCTTCCTTATTTCCTCATTCTCCTCAATCTATCCTCTGCTTTCAACACAGTCAACCACGCCATCCTGCTCAATCATATCTCTGGTTAGGCCCTGGCCTTGTTGACCTCCTTTCTCACTGACCGACCCTCCCATGACCAACTTGGGTCTTTCCTCTCTTCTATCTCTCTTTCTACTTGTGGTGTTCCCTATGGGTCTAACCTTTCTCTGTGGCTTTTCAACCACTACCTTACACCGCTTTCCCACTGCATCGCTACATTCGGCTCCAACTTTCAGTGTAATGCATAGGATACCCAGCTCTCCCTCAGGTTCCCCTCAGCCACCTCTTCTCCTTCTCTCATTCCAAACTGCCTGTCCACAATTCAGGAATGGTGTGCCGCCAATGATCTCTGCCTTAATGAAAGTAAGACTGAGATCCTCCTCATTGGGACACTTGCTCCATCCTTTCCTCTCTCTTTCTGGCCACCCACCCTAGGCCCTCTTCCTGCTCCTTCCTGTGAGGCTAAGAATCTTGGTGTCATCTTCGACTCCACCCTCTCCTTCTCTCCTCACATCTCTGACGTCTCTAAAAAGTCACACTATCAGCTGCACCTCCTCAGAGGTATTCTGCCTTTTCTCACTGTCCACCAGAAGCTCACTGTCTCCAGAGCCCTGGTCCTCTCTAGGCTAGATATTGCAACTGCCTCCTTCCAAATCTGCCTGCCTCTACTCTTTGACCTTTACAATGTATCCAGAACAGGACTGCACAAATTGTGTTTGGCCTCAAGCCCAGGGATCATATCTCTCCAGCTCTGAAATCCCTGCACTGGCTCCCTGTGGCTGCATGGATCAGGTTCGAGACCCTCTGCATCATCCACAAGGCTTTCTGGGGCCTGTACCGCACTACCTCCAACATTCTCTTCCTAAACATCTTCCTTCTCGAGCCTTCCGCTCATACGCCACTCTAAGGGTCAGACGCTTCTCCAAGCAGAGAGTGGGGTGTGGATCTCTTTCCTCTGCTGGGGCATCCCTCTGTAACTTTAGCAGAGACACCTCCAGTTTCAGAAGCAACTGAAAACCATCCTTTTCGCTCCTGCTTTCACTCTTCCTCTCCATTGCTGATGTCCTTGACTGCTCCGCACACTGGTCACCTGGCCATTCACTGAAACCCGGCCCCAGGCTCCTGCATGTCCCGTTACCCTAGCGCTACCTCTGGGCTCCCCCAACACTTAAGGGTCTGTATCTGCAACCCTACAGTACCCTGTCTCTATACACTTATTAGCCACCCAATGGGCACTTACTCAGTTACCTGCACTTTGCCCCTGCCCCCCTGGCACTTGCACGATCTGAATAACACAAAGCCTAGTAAGATCGTTGTTTTGTCCTCCCTATGTCCCCCCTCCTTGTTTTGTTTTGCCTAGAAACACTGGTGTGCAGGCGCGTTATAAATGACTTATCATACCAGTCAACATCTTTTGGTGCTTGTTCTTACAGTAGTTTTGGTTTCCACTAAACATTTCCACATTCAGGATTCAAAGAATATCACAGAATACCCGAAATGTGGGGTCCGTTGTTTTTCTAAAGATTACGACGGTTTATGCAACTCACGGAAACAGTGATGGTTAAATGTTAGCGACTGTGGTCACATTGCACCCTTTAAAATGAGGCACGCGATGTTTCTTTTATATCAGAACAAAAAATGTTCATGTCTGAAGAAAGGCTGCCGTACTCACCTATCCAACTTTTTAATGTTTCGCAAATCTTGTTGGATTGTTCTGATATGATCATTTATAGAATTTAGCGCAAAAACAACCTTAAACACAACAGGAGCCTTTTACATGTGCACATTTTCAGAAATGCGGAAGCCAAACACAAGATGTACAATGCAAAACCAACGTGGTGAACGTGGAGTTCATTTTGAAGTCCCTACCAAAAAAACTCTGATAACAAATTGTCCTGTGTAGCGTTAGATTTAAAGAAGTGTTTTAAGGAGGTAATATATATAGCCCATATTCTCCCTTTTCTGTGTTCTGGTGACGCTTCCTTGGTTGAAGTTGGATTCACCTGAGTCCCCAAATCACCAAAACTGTAAAACTGCTCTGCTTTATACTAGAAGTAGACTATTTTTACCGTTCATGATTTCACAGGACTAAGGCAAATATGAATGATTTGCCCCCGATCAAACGGTTTCAGCAAAATGATTGCCAGGATTATATAGCAAGACTTGTGGCCACGAGCCTAACATTTAACAACTAGATTCTTTCGCCCCCATTTAAATAGCAATACGGACACTTCCTATACAGCAGAAAAACCTCAGGCTTCATTACGGGTTTGGCGGTAACCCTTCTGGTGCTACTGGCGGATTGCCGCCAGACCCGTAATACTTTACTGGCACCTGACTTCCCGTTGCCACCGGGCTATTACAAGTCTGGAGGCTGAAGTCAGGCGCCAGTACATTTGTCAATCCCCATTCCCATAGAATCCTATGGGACTCTGTGGGAGTGGGGACACCGGAGCACTGCCACTATTAGCAACGGTGCCAGTGCTCCTATGACAAGTCTGCCTACTGTGGCCGCTGCGCCCAGCCGGGTTGGACCTGTCAGGCACAGCGGCCATGGCAGGCAGACTTGTAGTTTGCCGGTCCGGAAACAAGGGTGCAGGTGAGTTTACCGGCACCCTTGTTTCAGGACTGGCAAACATGATGGCCCATTCATCTAAATGCCTGTAGAAGTATTACTAAACTAAACACGCAGAAGAAATACGTTTGTTATCCCGTTCATAATCGCCACGTTATTTTAACAACAAAAATATCACAGCCGGCTCTAAATACTGCAGAACCCTACAAGGTTCAGTTTAAGTCAGGCATAACGCGTGCTCCATTTTTTGGCCGCAGGATAATATCACTCCCCTGAAAGGACCCATCTTGTGGCCACATTTATTATGCATTGTGCTCGCATCCTTTTCTCATTCAGATGTCCCCAGTAATGAATTCATCCATTTAGAAACAGGGCCAAGAATATTGCACATTGACGGGGAGAGGAAGTGACACTTGACCTCCAGATGCAGCAGCGCCCCAGATAGAATGACAATTCCAAGTATGAGTCTCTGGACCTGAGGTTCCTGTTGGGGGCACGATACACATTGTAAGACACTTAAGACCAACTCCCACAACAATCGTTTTACTTGGCACAGGCTACATCGGGCCCATGTTGGAACACTGTGACGTGAAGTGTTGTGAACCTCTTTCCTTCCTTCCCATGTACAAAGCTACTCGGGATCTGACCAGCGCTGTTCCTAAAATATCACCACCCTCTGGCTTTGTGGGTCTCTTTGACATAATACATCAACCAGCATGCAAAGGTACATTTCACATTAAGACTTACTGATGCATCGAGATGCATAGAGCGTGACCAAGCAGAGTGCCCTGCACGTTTGGAGGAGCCTACATATCTAAAGATTTCTCATGTTCACATGCATACATCCCTGGTCTGCATTCAATGACCCTGACATGCCTTCAATAATCGAGCAGTCCGATTGGCTGTAGTGTTGTGAAGCGTCACATAATGAAAGAAATGGCTCCACATAACAAAGAACTTAGAAAGAGAAAGTTCCCTACGTAAGGAGAATGTAATTTCTGAGTTGTTGGCGCTTTGGTGACACGAGCCACCTAATCACTAAAACATTGGTACTGTAAATGCAACAAAAAAAAAAGAGAAAGGGGAGTTTGAGAGCCGTGTATGGCGTTGCCATGGCAACCCAGAGCTCCCAAGTGAAAAGGCCACCCAGTCCTGTTATTTCCCCTTTCGATTCTGGGATTATTTTGTACACCCTTTATTCCCCCACTCAACTGAGACCCTACACCCCCTCTATTCCTCCATCCACATTATCCCTCTCCCTATACCCACTCATCCTACCTCCCACACTCTCACTTTATTTTTTACCCCCTCACTCTCACCCTTTCTCGCTCACATTTCCTCTTGCTCATCAGCAATGGCACCCTCTCTCAATGGCTTCCTCCCTTGCTCTATTCCCCTTCTCATGCTGCACCCCTTATCACATAACCCTTTGAAACCTTGTCGTCTCCTTATAGTTTTTTCATTGGTAAGAATGCTCACACATAAAACACAACAAACACAACTGGGCACTGGAACCTCACCTCAAACATGATTGTTGGAAGCTGGGCCTTGTCACACGTACGTGCACTTAAGCATGACAAAAGATTATACCATAGAAGCTTTATAGGGGGTGGGGGGCATGGGCAATCGGTTTCAAAATTGTTCTTCGCAGTCAAGTGACTAGGTAGAATATCTGTGTGTGTTAGCAGTGTCCTCGAGCCTGCTTCATACACAGAGGCTCGTTGCCTTGATGGCACAGTCATTGTATTCCCCTCATCGCTAAAGTGCTCTGTGTAACTTCAGCGGAAAGCTTCTGTATAACAGTTTCATCTGTGCCAATTTTGATGAGTGATGGGTACAAGCTGTGCTCGAAGTGTTATTATAAATCATCATTTGCATTTACTTACTTTTACTCTTGGTTATTTACAGTCACTGCACCCAACTGTTTGTCGCATACACCAACATGTCCTTGGCCGTGCTGGCAGAGTTACGTTATCAATATTTAAATAATGCTAATATAGTCAGATTGGATGACATGCCAATAGGCTGCAATCCATACATTTAGAGAGGGCAACCAGTAAAAACAACAAGGATGCTATAGTTCGACTTCATTTTTATTTTGTATTTGTAAAGCGCACTGCAGCCCAAGGGCGTCGAGGCACAGTTGCAGGCATGTGTCTTGGTTACAGGTGTGAATGTTTGCTGGTGGGTTACAAAGAACAGCAACCTAAGCAAAATGAAGGATACATGGAAAAGTTGCTTAACTCACAACGCACAGACAAGCATAGAGTTTACAGTGCATGTGTTAATCGATAACTGGGCGATGGGAGGCAACAGAAATCTCCAAAACCCCCTCTATACAAAGAACAGCGTTTCCAGAAGACCATCTGAGATTCAATGTTTCTTAGGTGTGGAGGTAGGGAGTTCCATTGAGTTGCAGCGATGAAAGGGAAGGTAGAACCTCCTGCCCGAGTCCTAAGGGCTTTAGGGATGGGGACCATATTTGTGTAGGCCGTTCTTGTGGTTCTGTCTGAGATGGGTTTAACAAAGCTCTGGGAGAGGTACAGGGGGGTAATGTTTTCAAGACATTTGTGTGTGATGGCGAGAGATTTGACAGTGATGCGTTCCTTGATCGGGAGCCAATGGCCTAATCTCCTCGTAGCAGAGATATGTTCCCTTTTTGAGATGCCTGTTGGGGCCCGGAGGTCATTGTTCCTTATGGTCTGGAGTTCTCTGATGCTTTTAGCAGACGAACCTACTAGGAGAGCGTTGCAATAGTCCAAACAGGACCCGATTATGGCCCTTGCTATGGTGAGGTAGTTCTGTTTAGACAGGAAGAGTCAGGCTGCATTGAGCAGACTTGAATGGTATGCCACAGCAGATGCAATATCGCTGACCTGTCTGCTCATAGTAAGGTTGGAATCTAAAAATTTATGAACCTCAATTTTAAAAATACTATTCAAATTATTACAAAGGAATGCTGAAAATGCCATGGCATAGCATGTCTGCTTCCTATTTTGCAAGGAACACTATTAATGTATTTACAAACAGCAGGAAGAAACAACATATATTTGAAATAATATACCTCTCCCACAATCTCATACGGCATTACAGCCATAATCCATATTCCAATCTTAAGTGTCCATTGTCCTGAGGTATGGTGCATGCACGGAATCACAAGAGATCCAAGATGATGGAACAGCTTCCTATGGGCTTTGTCCCACCAATACTTGGACCACACATGAACACCCATGCTAAATTCCACATTCCACAGCATTCCACAGCAACCAATCACACAATAGCAGTGATGCGGGTACAGGTGTGCAGGCCTACCTAAGGATTGGGCCAGCTAGAATATAAAAGGCATAGCAGAGGAAATTGATATATGAGCGTTCAAAGGAGATTGCAGTTCCATAGCGAAGCTGTGGAAGGAGTTTGACGAGAGAACTAGAGGAGTGGAGGTGACCAGAGACAGCAGAGGGAGAAGACACAAATAGAGTTGGTAGGATGGAGACATCAGGAAGTGGCAGAAGGCAGCTGGTGGTCGTAGGGGGAAAACACCAGGAGATGGTAGACAAGAGATAAATTGGGAGGTAGCAGGAGGAAGAAAGGTGGTGGCTGGAAAGAGACATTAGGAGGTGATAGGTAGCCATCAAGAAGTGACAAGAGAATAAAATCTTGAAGTAGCAGGAGTAGGAGGATATCAGGAGGTGGTAGGTGGGTGATGTCAGAAGGAGACAGGAAGAATACATCAAGAGGTGGCAGGAGGGAGACATCAGACGATGGCAGGAGGGAGATATTGTGGAGTGGTAGGAAGAAGACACCATACAGCATGAATGATGGCAACTGGGGCAGATACGAAGAAGATATTTGGAGTTAATAGGAGGGACACATCTGAAGGTGGTATGAGGAAGACAACAGGACATGGTTGAGAACCAGGGAAAATCGCAAAGTGCTAGGAAGGTGGTAGCTGGTTATTGCAGTAAAAACGACAAGGTACACATCAACCAAGGCAAGGGGTTCGGGTGAGACCTAATCAGAAGGGGATGAACACAGAATGGGATGTGGAACAATCATATGGTGTGGAGTTTCTAAAAGGCCTGGGGCAGAGGAAGAGTAGAGAGGTTGTGCATAGGGTAGAAAACAGGACCTTAGGAACAGGGGATGATAAGGAAATCTGGTTGGCTCAACCCAATTTGTATTTATATGCAGTAGAAGAGACACAGCAGGATCTCCCACCATAAACAATCCTGAGAACTGTACGGGAGTGAATCCTAGTGGATGTGACCTGTGAGCAATGGGGAAGTGTTTTGAAATCTGTCAAGTCTTACAAGAAAACATTCAAGAGCACAACCTCTTACTTTTGTTCAAAAAGAGATTTGAGAATGCCAACAGGTTATCTGGAGATAAAGACAGCTAGACCTGTGTTTGCATCAATTTCCACGAAGTAGCTAAGAAGAGACGGTCCTGGCCATTGCATAAAGAACACATTTTCGATTACGGACTTTTAATCATTTTTAAGAAACTGTTTAAGTGTTATTGAGAGAAGAAGGCAGGCATGGACTGTGTGAGGCAATCTGAAGGAGAGGGGAGCTTGCGTTTGAAGTCTACTCAAAACACTCCATTAATTGCTTTTGTCTGTGCAGTATGTGTTGGAAAGAAAGGTTAACACCCCTTTAACCTTCTACCATACTTGGTCCTGCCTATTGCTCAGTGTCCATGATAAAGAGAAAGCCAACCAAGATCTGTCCTAGTGAAACAAGGGGTCGTCACTATGTAGACCAAATCTGGTGAATGAAAAAAACATGAATACCATTAATCCATTCCAGAGAGATTTTCAGGGCTTTAAACCTGGAGAGGGTTTGTCCCACATCAGCCAACCCAGTGATGATGAAGATGACCATGATCTAACCCCAGCCAAATAAAGTCCCAATAGTAATTTATACCCTGTTCTACAGTGGACCCACACCTAGGAGCAACAAGAAACAAGTTTTTATTCTCCAAATGTTACCATGTTGGACCTCAGTCAAGGGCAGCTGTGGCAACCTAGGTAGAGGCTGGAATCCTGGCCTCATACTTCAATAGCTAGTGACAGGCCAATAACGTATACTGGGAGATTTACAGACTTAGACACCGGTCCCACCAGTTTCCCTGTAGCAGTGATATTCCCCATGCAATGGTCAGGAGGCCTTCACCAAAACCTTGAGAGGATGGTGAAGCAGCAACATGGGACACATTCAGTTGACTCCATTATGGTGTACACTTCTTCTCAGGGGACCCCCAGGCTACCTGTTAAATCTTGCATTACAAACAGAATATGACACTTTTGGAGATGCCATTCTGGAAGACTGGGAATTATCAAGAATATCAAAAGCAGTAATTGCAAGGTATTTGTTTACTCCTTCAGGAAACACCCTGACCTATGTCCTATAGAATCTGGTTTCTGTTGGACAAATGGCTAGGAAAAGTAAATGTGGAGAAAAGGAAAGAGCAACTGATTCTGGAGCAGTTCTTCAGATCTTTACATTTCTATTACAGCAACCAGCTTGGCTGCTCCAGAAACCAACTATCACAGATTGCCATCTACACATGTAGACAAATGCTTCGTTTTCTGTAGCAAAAAATAAAGCTGGTAGTTCTGTCTTAGAAACGTAGCTCTTAATTAGGTCGCACTTTCATAATGCTACATGCTGTGAAGGTATAAAATGAGCATGCGTCAATGCTGGAACTGTCTACTGACACGCCAGCAGCTTCTATGTAGTTTGGTACATGGCGGGTACAGGGTAATGTGCATTCCAGTAAACAGCTTGCTAGAACCAAAGGTTCAAGCAGCGAGAGGTTATATAAATGAACACCAAATGACATGGTGAAGATTCATTGTAAAAATAGAAATACAAAGCTATATCTGGTTTGATATTGTGGCATATAGGAAGATACAGCTATAGTGGCCAAAGCCCATGTGGCATTTTCTTGTGAACCGGGTTTCTAGTGACTCAATCAACTGTAAGAGCTTTGTGTATCACCATCTAGGGCTTATTTTCACCCAAAACAGATAGTTATGTCCAGCCCTGCAATCTCCCTTTCTTTTGTCCTCAGAAGGCGTGCCACCTTCTCAAGAGGACGGGATATAATCGCAGGAAGCCAGGAGGGCAGCAGTACTTCAAAGGAAAACCCTGAAAGCAAAAGGGGAAGATATATTTGCTTTTTGAGATTGTTTTATAATAGCTACAAACTCAAAATTCCCACCCCCAATCTGGGACAAGAATCAGGCAAGGCTGTTTTTTAAAATGTGGATATTCTCTTTTATTTCAAATAATAAATCACAATCTAAAGGCAGTCCCCTGACTGTCAAAGCCAGAAAATGTTTCAAAATAAATTGGGCAACTTGTCTATAGAAGATGAAATGCGACCTGCATGCTATTGTCTCATATATATTTACATTCAAAATACACACGAACATCCATACCTAAAATATCAAATATAAATGACTGTTCTGGACAAACAAATATAATCCTCTCCCATTTAAACATACAAATTGACATCACACATGATGCAAGCAATGCAAGCAATATACAGTACTACTTTCCCGAGCTCATTTGCCCTCCCCTATGTACATAACACTTGCTCCTTATGGGATGCCAAGTGGTTGGTTATCCCTACTTTGAGTCAGTCCCCTTCCACGTGTCCTCTGGTCTTGTTACTGTTGGGTCAGAGAGATGTGGCTGGATCGCTAATTGGGGAGGCTTTTTTCCCCCATGAACAACTCATGTGATGTGCACCTGGTAGTGTACATGAGCTCAGTGGATACTCTCGAGGTCAAATTGGCCCTCTAAAATACGAGGTGCTTGTTCAGATCCCAGCATGCAGGCGCTGCCACCATTCCTCCCCTTCACTGATCTAGACTTGATACCCTCAACCTGTGCACCTCATAGTACAAATCACAAGGTATCCTGCTTGGTGCTCTTCTCTTAGCAGCAGCTCCCTCTCTGGACCTTCACCTGGGCTGTGCCCAGACCACACTAATCAATCAATTTGTGGGGGATTTGGAAGTATTAATGATGGGCATCTGGTAATTCAAATAGAGTGACCAGTATCACTGGGGCACCAGAGCCCTAAATCTGGACAAGGCTGTTTTGGCAGTGCAAGACCTCTGAACTGGATCCCAGCAGATTGTCCTTCAGTGACAGGAGCAGCCCTGCCCCTATTGGTTATTCACATTCCTTTCCAGTTGCATAGGCCGGTCGCATAAGACAATGGGATGGTTGTATCTATTTGGTGTGAAGTCATTTTAGTCTGCTGCTTGGGCTGGGTTTGAGGATGGGAAAGTGTGCTGATGCGGAAACACTAAGATGTAGCCCCACCCACCCTAGACCTCAAACATAAAATGGCAATGGTTCAGTACTCCTGCTGCAAAGCTAAAATGGCCCACCTACCCTTTTTTACTTCATGCTATAATGTCCTGTAGACCCTACAGGGCACCCTCTTACCCTACAACCACATTTCTACATTACCATGTATCCTTAGTACATTTTCCTCAGCCTGAATCACTTTTGGGGGTAGGGGACCTGCATGTGTCTCCCAACATTATTGTAGAACTTATTCAACTTTAACACAACATGTGACACACCATTGGCTTCTAACTAGAACATAAATACAACAATGGGCCTCATTACAAGTCTGGCGGTAACCCTGCCGGTACTTCCATCACGTTGCCGCCAGGCTCGCAACACTTAACTGGCACCTCACATCCCAGTGCCACTGGGGCATTACAAGACACAGCAGATCGGGAGGTCAGGCGCTGGTAAATGTTAATCCCCATTCCCAAGGAGCCCCATAGGACTCCATTGGAGTGGGGAGGCAGAAGCAACAGCACTGTTGTTACCATTGCTGGTGCTTCCGTGGATAACCTGCTGGTGGGTGCCGTGGCACCTGGCAGATCTGACCTGCTGGGAACAACGGCCCCCACCTGCATAGTTGTAGTGTGGCGGCCCCAAAATGGCTGCCAGTACGGTGTGACCGGCACCCATATTCCAGACTGCCACACTTGTAATGAGGACCTGACTTGTTTATATTTATTCTAAACGCTTGAATTCAAGATTTCTATTTCTTTTGGAAATGTTAGGACAGTATCATCTAACTCCCTTATTATTTGCTAGATATCAGGTCCACCTTCAGCACTCCAGTTCAATATGTTCATTATGGAAGAGAGCTATATCACTTTATTGACTGGGGCAGCCACAAATTACAAAGGAGGGCCATTCCACATTTCAATGTCTAAGCCTCCAGAGACTTCCAATTGTTGGAGAAAAGACTTATTAAGGTGAAACTACCTAGGGTTTCCATATTAATTATCAATCACAAAGCACATATGCCCCTTTCTTTAACACAGTTTATAAAGAGGGTTCCCCCAAATTACTTTAAATTCCTATCTCGAAATACATTATTTCTTGGCACATTTTTTCTGAATGATCAGGGATTATTGTACTCACTTCTGGTTTGCCTTAAAAAGACCCATGCCAGGTTTATCAACTAGCTCTAGGGAACTCCAACAGGCAAGCTCTTCCTTTCAGTCTGTCCACCTACTCCCAGAGCTTTCTTAGGTAATGCGGTTTTGTCTTGTGGGAAAGGCCTCTGCATTGCATTCAGTTACTTCTGGAAAAGGTCTTCTTAAGAGCATTTTTATTAGCTACTTCTACATTGAACATTCAGTCAAGCCACTTTTCCTTTTCTGCTTTCCCCAAAACACTCTCTTCCTCTGTCATTCAGTTTAAATACCGATAGCATTTCACCCATGCAGCATTATTTGATGTGGAATTTTTGGATTAGACAGAGCCTGTGATAGGTTTGACCTACTCACACATACTGGGATCTTCCTCTTTGCTTCAATTTGTCCATTACATTTTCTATGTCGTAAGGTTATGTTTTAGTTATGTTTAGGTATCCTTAGGAATGTAAAATTAGACTTAGGCCTGAAAAATGTCTTTCACTTATGATTCCTGATACAAACCTGTGCCATTAATAATAATGTTATATTCAGATTTGCAAGAATAGTTTGAGTTCAGAGAAATTATGCATGTGATTGTAACTGCATGAAAAACACAGTTATTAACATATGCAAACATATGCATAATTTGTACATTTGAATCTATCCTTTTTATATGCATATGTTTGTAGCTGTTATGCTGAATTCAGATCTATCAAACCACTAATGGAACACTTTGTCAGTAAGCAACACTCCCACACAGACCTCTTTTGGTTTGTGAATCAAGTAGTAAACTCAAACCGCAGGGGAGGTAATCATGAAAAAATCGTATCCAGGTTGAACAAAAATGGATATGCAGATTAAATACTGTCAGTAGAGGTTTAGACACATGTTTTGACTGACCAGCATTAGTATTGTAATCAGAGTACTCCAGTTTGTTTAAACTTAGATCTGAGTATGACCTCTTTCACGTGAATCTCATTGTAGCCTTTTTTTGACACAGTCCACATGTGTAGATGAAAAACATACCTTAACACACACCGTGTCATTGAAAGGTACCGCCATTGGTTATATTTCTATTACAAGACATTTCATTTAATCATAAAGGTGTAATTATTAAGGGATATAATGTTCGATGTATATACTGTTTCTTGATCAATATAAATTGGTCTTTCTTGGAACACTCATAGAACAAGTGTGCTGCACTGCATTTCAAGATGGTGCTCACTGTGTTTTGTTTAACAACTGAAATCTTTTTGGCACCCGTTGTCTGTGGTGGCAGTCTAGAAGCTGTGACATCGCTCCATCGCAGGTAATCATGGAGTCGGCTCTGATTTAAAATAAGAATGCAGTCGCTACAGTTGTGACTTCTGGAGGATGCTCAATTAAATTCACAATCGCCCTTGGACATTTAGGTATGCGGGAGGTCGTCCCTGTTTTGAATACATGTTAGATAGTCCTGTTTTGAATTTGACTTTAACACATGGGTTTTGATATCGTAGCATGACCCGCGATTTGCGTTTGGCACCATGAAGTGTTTGACTGCGGGAGGAAGTCACACATGATTTCCCTCTGCCACAAACTGCAGTTATTATGGGGTGTCAATAAGAATCGCCATAGTGCTATGTTAACACTTGCTAATAACAATTTGAAAAATATGATTTTACGGTTGGGGCACATAACACCCAATAATTTTGGTATTGTTTATGATGCACCTGCGTTCATTGTCATTTGTATGTAGCCAATCTTACATGCAAGTGTGCATAGGTGCAGTTCAGTTAGTCACTATTGAAGGTCTCTATCAATCACAGGGTCAGAACTAGCCAGCATTAGGAAGGCTGTCCCCGTTTTACAGAAACCCGGATGAATGACTATGACATGAAATGCCTCTTCTAGACACATTTAATACATATTAGCAATCAACACAGCTAGAAATAAAAGATATTGTGAAGGGGAGTTTATTTATCTATAATATATATGTAGTGCACAAACTCTGGGTATCACAGCGTTTACAGTGAGCCTTTGTTTTGCTTGCAGATTGTGCATTAAGGATTAGAAAGTTGTGAAATAAGTAGCATACGTCATTGGAGGGTATATGGTTGGAACCCAAGTCAGCCCAACTCGATTACCACCTATTAAGGTTAGTCCATCAGTGGTTGATCTTCATTTACACATTGCATTTTTGTAGCTGAATAAGGCATTTGTGTTTAATTGTAGGTATACTGTACGTTTGATATGATATGGTATTTATAACTCGCCTATACACAAATGTTTCAAGGCGTGATAGCAGCCAACTGAAAGGTTTCAAACACGTGTTGTCAACTACGCCTTTCGTCCACATAATGGCCACATATTGATGTCACAGGGACATTAGGACTGGGTGTACCCTGGACAATCTCTGCCCGAAACACCTATGTCAACATGGCTCTATAAAAATCTTTGAGGGAGTGTTCACTCCACTTTTTAATACATTCTATGAAGATTAAGATACCAAAAGGGTAAAGACTGTGTGTCGCAAGCCTCTGAATAACAGCTGTGTGACAATTAACAACACAAAGCCACATCCCATTTAGCCATAGGGAAGATAAACTAGGCTAGTGTTTTTTACAGAATATATTTCACCCTTTGGCCTGGTGTGGATTCATTGTCTTACCTTTTAACATCAAGGATCAAGGAATAAGATCCATTTTGCATGCACCTTTTGATCAGTAACCTCACACACCTATATTTTTAGTTTGTATATTTTTGTGTTTGCTCTCTGTTATCGCGCTTTTGTACTTATTGAATTACTGAATAAAGTGTTTCTACATACAAATTATCCTCTGAACTTTTGGTATATCTTTATGTGTGTATGTCTGTATAGCTGCACTGTGTGAACTTAGGATTCATTTCAGACTATGTAGTATTTTTTGGATTTAGTGCAGTGGGGTTGGGACAGGATCAGGATCCCTATTTTACCTGTTTATGAATACGTGCATTACTCCATAACTAAGAATAGGTATACTTCCTCATTTTTTGAGGTAAACACAGGGATGACCCGTGTCTGATAAAACTCCTGTGTTTTTCTTTACAAAAACCCAGAAATAATACATTGTTATGTTCATAAATATACTAAACCTCTCATGTGATTTACAAATGATGGCATGTCCCTCATTTCTTTTTAGAAGATCATTATGCAAGGGTACATTTTTCTATATTCTCTTTGCAACATGACAGCAAAATACAGAAACTAATTTGCAATACTTTGCATTAGATCATTTTTGTTTTTTCTTGCTTCACCATTTAAGTTATGTTTAATATTAACTGCATAATATTACGGTGTAAAGCCATTGTGAAGTCACATTGTTTAATGGAAAGCATTACAGACACTGAGATAATTGCTTACATGTCCATCATCCTCTGTGCCTTCTTCTTTGGAGGGAAAATCTTCACATACCCGGCATATGATATTTATTAAAAGTCCCAGACCCCCTATGAACAAGGATAGGAACTTTATTTGTCCAATTAAAACATTTTATTTCTGAGTTTACATGCAGATCAGATGTAAAATGATCTTCTGTGTAGGGGTTTTACATCCCTTTTTTTATCATTTTCTTGTCTTTAGGTTCTTCTTACTGTCCTGCCCCATTGCACTCTGGGGTTGTAACTTCTTTTTGTCTTTGGGGATGGGATTTTTCATCTACCCTTCATACCCAGGGTTCTCTCAACAGGCTGGAAAACATTGTTCTTATTCTGCTGTAAGTGAGGGGTAAGAAGACTAGTTAGTACAAGGCAATGACACAGAGAAGATGTATACTTTCCACTCTCTTTGTTACTAATGTATATATGTTAACACTATACTTTTAAAATTACACTCCAAGAATTCATCCTTCCTTCTAAACAACCTTAATTACCCTTCAAACACAGATTCCGCTTCTTTCAGACTTCTCAACTATGTGTGTAATATGATTCTGCAATTTGTCTGAGAATTAAAGACGGGTGACATGTCTTTAGCTGTTTAATATGTACCCATTGTTCGCCTGTTGGCATTTTTTATTTTATAGGAAACCAGAGATATTGTGTCTCTATCTTAAAAGGAATCACTGCAAGAAAGTAAAAACATCACCTTGTTATATTGGTTCCTTAGAAGGTTTTTGGGATAGGTTTTGTCCACTTTTTCATTTTGCCATGTTGAGGCCTTCAGGTTATAGTAAGTCCTCATACTGACCACAGAGTTCTCCAGGTTTTGTTGGGGATAAGTGAATCTGTGTTTCAGGTATTGTTGAAGACTTTCAACACATTTATGAGTAGTAGAGGTATTGATCAATGTCTATGTTCATTACACTGGCTGCTGAGTTAAAACTCATGTTTTAAGAGCCATGACCTCAACTAATCAGGAGCCTTCGATACTGTTGACCATTTTCTTCTTCTTCCCTCTCTCACTCATCTTTTTTCTAAGGGTTCATTACTTAATTGGTTCAAATCCTATTTGTCTAACTGCAATTATTCTGTTTCCTGGGATGGCCAATCTTCTTCGGTACTTACTCTAAAGTTCAGTGTTGCTCAAGGCTTGGTATTCCGCCCTCTACTATATTCTCTTCATACTATCCCTCTTGCTTCTATCACCTCATTGTTTGGGCTTTCTGATCACTTTTATGCTGATGATTCACAGCTTGTTCTTTCCTTCTCATCTTTTTCCCTTCCATCCACTCCACTCTTACTTCCTGTTTCTTGGCCATCAAATTATGGATGTCTGGCTACTATCTCCAACTCAATGTCACTACGACTGAGGTTAGTTTCTTTCTGGCTACTACTATTCCCCCTCCTCTGCCTCCATCTTCCATTTTCTTTCCTTCTTCCACTCTCTCATCTTTCTGTCTGCTCGTAATCTTGGCATAATCTTTCATTCTCTCATCCCATTTCTTCTATTGCCTGGTCCTGCTTTCTTCTTTTATTCAACATTCGATTGACTTGTTCCTTCCTCTCCATCCATGCCACAAATACATTTTATTCTCCTCTCATCTTGTATCATTGTGTTACTATTTCAGCTTACGTCTTGGTCTACCCACTATTTACCTTGGTCTTCTTCGCTCTATCTATAACTGCCCTATCACCTTACCTTTCTTTGTCTCTTCTCATGACTTTATTTCTTCTGCTCTAATGTCTCTTTGCTGGCTTTCAGTTTCATCATGCTTACTCGTTTATTTCCTTTGCCTGGTATTCAAATACCTCCATGGTATGTCTCTGGACTATCTGTCTACACTTACCTCTTTCCATTCTCTCTCTTGCTTCCTTCACTCACAGTCTATTTATCTTCTTTCTGTACCCCACCATCCCTGGGCTCCATTTAGTTTCCACTCCTTTTCTCTCCTTGCCCCCATGCACTGGAACACACTTTCCCTCCCTCTACGGTCTCTCGCTTGTTTTCTGCACTTTAGTACTCACCTTATCGGCCACCTACTATCTCAATGATTCACCTATGTTATTCACCCTTTTTGTATTTATATTTTATTTTATTTATAGAGTGCTGAATGCCAAAGTGCTTTACAATAGATACAAAACAAGTCTACCCTTGTCTTGTATCTATTGTAAAGCACTTTGGCATTGCTACTGCAAGCATAATTAATCCAAAGAAATCGATATGTAAGTTGGATCATAGTAAATATCTGCCTCTTTTATTTAGAAGAGTCCATTGAGTGAGATCACTCATTTGGAGCTGTGCTAATACCAGACACTCCTTGAAAAATATCTTTAATTCATGACTTATGTGTGGCTAGTAAGAAACCTCAGATAGGATTCCATTGTCTTTTGAAATCCTCTATGACAGAGTAGCAGCTCTAACATTGGTATATTTTTAAAATTATGCTTGAGAATGAGGAAGGTACAACCCACTAGAAGGTACAACTTTGGAGCAGGGTTTCCTAACAAACGGTTCATTCTGAATTTGAACTTTCTTTTGGAATTTCATGAACTTTCTGAGATCTTCCTTCCCCATATCATATTTTTCAGATAAGGGAAAGCTTTGTGGATATTGTACATATGACTCAAAATGTCCAATTATTAGAGTAATTTAGCAGTAAATAAGTTGATATCCAGGGCATCAGTATCCATTGAAGAGTGGAAAGTCAACTTGCATTATGATATTGGGATTCAGTAACTGCTGGTATTTGTACTTCTTGCAAGAGGTGCTCTGTATCAATGGTTGCTCCTAAGGGAACTCTAGTCTTTGCTAATTAATCTGCCACATCATGTTTGTGCATTGCAAGGACCCGCTATATTAGAGTGACCTTCAATTTTCTTCCAGTACATTGTTTGACATTACTAAATAATCTATTGTTTGGATTGACTTTCTATATTTCAAAGGTTTCTCAGCACAGAGCATATCCCTGGCTTTCCACTTGATAAAGACTTGTACAATCCAATTTATGCACAATCTTATCAGTAATTAACACTAGTTCCTGGAGTTGATGATTTACGGCTGTACGGCTGTAAGGATTGCTTAATATATAGCCATCAGTCCTGCCACCTGATTAGTTCAGGGACCAATTAAATAAAAAGCTGAGGATTCAAGGGTACCATTCTCTCAATATTTCCAATGCTATCTACTAAATCCTTCTTGTTATTTTCTGTGACCTCGTAGTAACATTCACCCATGTAAACCATGGGCATTCTCCGACAGGTGTTTTCCCCATACGCTTGTTGAAGAGATCTAGGCTAGCTATAGCTCCATGTTGTCGGTTGTTTTAAATTCTTCACCTTCTATATAGTTATCCTTGGCACAGTGACATAGAGCTGCTAATAGATGAGCCATTGCACGGTTTATATTTCAGTCATATCAGATCTCAAAAGGGTAGCCTTCCATAGGCAGAATACAGGAGGACATTCTTGAAATAGAGATATTCCCAATCTGTCTTTACTCACTCTGAAAAATACTGTAGACACTGGTGGAAGGCCTCAACTATAAGATATTCCCTGTGGTACAACAGACAGTAGTTTTTCCATGCTGATACCATTGACAGGAATTATTTTTCAAATTCATTAATCCTAATTCCGACAGAATTTCAGGTTTTACTTACATATACAACTACCTTATTAATCTGTTCATGCTTCTGAAACAAGACTGTAGTTAAACAATAATCCTATTGTTATTATGGGATAAGAAATACTTATTTTCAGATAGAATTTTCTGAAAATCCATAAATCCTTGTCTCAATTGCTTCTTTGTTCATCTGTCTAATAGGCATACGCCAGACTGAACTGTTCATCACCCCTACTCCCTCCCTATAAGTGCACAGGGAGCACACCATACAGTTCTTTCTTTGACAAGTATGGAGAGCCTCTGTCTGATACTATCGGTGGTGTTCTAACAATCATCATGTATTTGACCAACGGTAGGATTAGTCAAGTCCATTGAAACATGTTTGAAATCAATTGACATTCAAATAGAGGTGTCTGGAGACAAAATTACACCTTGGGTATATTTATTGTAAAGCAACATTTGAATGTTGTCATCTTTAAAATATACTGCTGGAGTAAGGTGTAGAGAATGTCCTTCTTGCTGAAGAAATTATTTGAACTAATGAAAACATATTCATTAAAAAAAGGTTTGTTCTTTTCTGCTCCTCAACAGCAAAATATGTTGTCTGGTATTTCTGGGAAGAGGGACATCATATAAGATTTCAATTGAACAACATAAGATAGCATTTAAGCAAGCTTATGCTGCTAGATTTGATGGTGATCTTCTTTTTCTCTGTATTCTCGCTTGAGTCCAATTTCCGTCATCAGAGTCAGAGTTGTTAGTTCAACTCCCCTCCATGCTTACATATATACCCTCCCTGTCATAATGACTGAAGAAGGTTTCATGTGTCTACCGTAAAGGGAGTTTGCTCTTTTCTATTTTCTCATTTTGTCTTCTGGGTCATGGCCCGCAAATTCTTTCTAACAGGTAGTATAATAATGTACTGTTTCTTCTTTTTGTTGCTCCAAATACATTTTTCACCATATTATTAGGGGTTAACTAGGGGTTACCTCAAAATTCCCTGGTGTAGAAAGGGTTTTTTGAAATGCCGTTTCTGGGTTGCAATTCTTGTTCCTCAAGGTTAGCCAGATGTGCTAAATGGTCTCTCTGTTGGAACATATATTATAATGTGTGTTCTCCTAACTCATTTCGATGTATTTCTTCCCTGATTTGCTGTTTGGGAGGACTCTCATTTTCTTCTGTCAATGCCTGACATGCTAAGTGGGTCACTATCTTCTCCTCTCACCTGATGTTCTAGATATTCCTCAATGCCTAATATGGAACTCATCTTCTTGTTTATCCAAGTGAGTTTGGGAAAGACACCCCCATGTCCTTTGTAGGACTAGATGTAAAAGGTTCAGTGTTATTTTCCAGGGATGGTCAGGGCGATATAGAGGTAGTCTCAGAGATGGGAAAGTATCTCCTTTCTTCATTTGTTTTCATTTATTTGTTTATATAGTGCTTATTGCCGAAGCGCTGAATGGTGAGAAATAGCAATGATGCAAAACGAAATAATAGTCAAACCAATTATATTGATTTTGATATTGGATATCCAATTCAGAGGAGAAAGAAATTGTATTTGGAGATACAATCAAAAGGAGGAGGGTGAAGTAAGTGATCAAATAGAAAGAGGAAAGCAATGCCAAAGTTTAAGATCCAAGAGAGAGAAAGAACAAAATTATGATTGGGCACAGGGGGGACAGGGATAGACAGGAGAAATAGTGATTGAGAAAGTAGAAGCCATGATTGTTGGTACCAAGATATTATAGAAGAATTATAGGGAGGAGCCGACCCATACACATATTTGAAAACAATACAAAGCAAGTTGGATTGAAAACAGAACTCAAAGGATAACAAATGGAGTCAATGAAATGCCTGGGTAATAGAACCACAAGGAGTAAAATGGCAGATAAGATGAATAGAGGAATTAATGGTAGAATAAATAGGGGCAAGCTGATATGCAGGTAAGCTGAGAAAAAGAAAAAAACATGAATCAATGTGTGACAGATTGATGCTAGAGACTAGGAGCTTGGTTGCACTGAATGTTAGTGTCGGGGTGGTTGGCTAGGTTGTGATGCCATCAGTGGTTAGCCCCCCCCGTGCTTTGATTGGTTCATCTGTGAGCCCCCAAGCCTGGGACCATCGTCGTTCCCAGCTCACAGTGTACCTGATGTTAGAAACAATGTGTGATTAAGTGTCAGCGGTAGACAATGACCAGGTCTGCCATTTGCTGGAGGAGCGCTTCATTCTCACCGCCGTCAGTGTCCAATTTGTCACTTCACTGTTGCAGTCTGTGTCCCAAACGTGAGACCCCAGAGTTTCTCTGGTCCTTGGTATTTGGCATTGCATCAGGTCAGACTGGTCACATGTGGTGAGACCGTAGCTGGAGCAGAATTACGAGCATTTGATTTTTATTTCAGCCCTGAGGGGTGGTTAGCCGCAGCAGGTGTAACCTTGGCTCGGGCGCGCGGTGTGTAAGTTGCAACTTCGTGGCCTTGGCTGTGAGGCCCTCGTCGGGGTTTGTTCTGCTTGATCAGCACCTTGCAGCTCCGTCCGAGCTGCTCTGGGCCTTTGGCGTCTGAGTTTGCGGCCTATTCTGATGCTAAGGCCTACTCTTGCCTGGTCCATGGGTGACGGCATATGGTTTACAACACAGTGGTCGTGGTGGGCGGCAGGGGTCCTTATACATAAGTGCCTCATGTTGTTGTGGTTTTAGTAATGATGAAGCATTTGCAAGCATGTGCACAAGCTTTTCTTGCGTCTTGCGTTTCTGCGGTACTGGAGCTTAGCCTATGTGAAAAATAACAACGATGCGCCAGTGTGTGTAAACTGTCCATTACGTCATGATATTGAGTATGTTCTTCATGTGAGATTGGTGTGGGTATGACCAGTGTGCATGGTGGCACATGTGTTACCGTCCGTCGGCTATGTCGTCATGGCATCTCTCACGAGGGAGGCTTTCCTTGTTGTTGTGTCAATCGAGTTGATCCATATGGTCTATGTCAGCTTCGCCAGAGGTTCCAGCATGTGGCTTGATTGATGGGCAGCTTCCCTGACCATGTGGGGCATGGCCACGGTAGATGTTGACGTCTGGGGCCTCTGTTAGTGGGTCAAATTCCTCTTTTGGTGAGTGCTTAGGCCGTGACGATCTAGGTCATGGTCTGGCTGAGAACCGGGGAAAGGGAACGTCCTATTTTCCCTCTTCATTAAAAAAGGGCAAACCTTGCAAATGTTGACTGGACTGAAGAAAGGCATTCAGAATGATTAGAATGCAGGGACTCAGAAAAAGATTAAAAAGAAAAGAATGTGTCTGCATTGAGATTGTAAGAGATGTTAAACGAAGGGCTAATCACAAAAAGCGCAATGGTGTATAGAGGGAACAGTAGAGGCCTGAGAACAGAAGCCTGAGGAATCCTGAATTGTAGCAGAAATCAAGAGAATGAGAGACCAGACAAAAAAAATGAAAAAGTGCAATTGGCAAATAGGAAGGAAACCACTTGTGAACAGTGAAAGAAATAGCTACTGACAGAAGGCTTGAAGAGAGAACAGTGTGATCAATGATATCAAATGCAGCACATACATCAAGTAAAATGAGAAGAGAAGCATGCTTGGTATAACTGACAGAGAAGGGAGAGTCAGTTACAGAGATTTGGGTGGTTTCTGTAGAGGAGAAAGGATGGAAACAGAAGACCTGACAATAGACAATTCTATGAAGAATTTCAGAGATATTGGATACTAGGGAGATCAGACAGAAATTATATGGGATAGAAGGGTGAAATTAAGTTTTTTTAAATTAGGAATATCACTAGCATGCTTAAAAGAGGAAGGAAAAACTGCAGAGGAAAGAGAATTATTGAATAAAGAGGTAATTAACAAGTTTGATTAATCTAATGATGTCATCATTCCTTTCCCAGAGGTAGCCTCTCTTCACGTGACCAGGGGACGGCAGTCGCTACCTGATCCTGACCCTGGGTGTGGTGATGCGAGTAAAGATCACATGAGAGGAGTCGACCTTCAGGGGGAGGGTCAGGCATCATCAGGTGAGTCATGGTATACCACGTTCCCTTTTACAAATATCCTCTCCATTCCTCATGCCTTGATGGCATACTGTGATAATGCCCTTCAACAACCCATAAAGCCTGCTGACAGTATCCTTAATTATTCTGTTGCAAACCGAATGACAAAGGCTGAGACGAGGAAAGGACTACCCTAATGAAAATTAGAGGGCTGAACCAGAAGGAGCAGTATAGTGTTTGGAGGAAGCTGATTGACTCAAAGCAACTCCCTTCCTTGAAGCAGGAATTCAAAGATGTAAGAGCTGAGAGCAACAGGGAGATCTGACTGGCTAGCCACTACCGGGGAAGCCAAGCTGTCAGGTGAACAGATCACCTGACAGGTGAGCAAGGGGACCCGGGAGAACGGTGGAAAAGACTTCCAAGCTCGGGCTGGGAAACTAGGAGGTGGCGAACGAGGGGGAGACGCGGCACGAAGAAAGGGGGAGTGGGTGTCAGGACATGAGATGCATTCCTGCAGGCAGGATAAATGCTGAAGTGGAACGCAAGGCAAAGGAGGAGCTTTGCCGTTAAGCGAAGCTGGAGCGACACACAGACCACCAACAGCTGCAGAGATGCGCTGCCTGAAGCAGAGAGAGAGAGAGAGTGGAAGCAGAGAAGGACCCAAGCAGTGTTGAAGAAGCGAAAGGAGCCATCCTGAAACTCAGTGGAAGGCAGGGCCCTGGGAGAGAGCTGGCAAAGGCATTCCCTAATTGAAACGGAAAACACATTTCTGATGGATTACATCACAAATTGATTTTCATACTCCCAGTATTTGGGGAGATTCAAATACACCAGTGATATTAGAGAACATGGCAGGAGAGTATACCAGATGTTTTGCAAGTCTGGGACCCGCACCCAAGTTATGGTATCTTGAAAAGAGAATGCCAATGAAGACTCATGCCCTTAGGATTTTGAATTGCATTTGTGGTGTTTTAAAAAGAGAATCCCAAGGAAGATTCATGCCCTTAGGGTTTTGAATTTAATTGAATGTGGAAAGGACCTGGGGAAGTCAATCATTTCCCCTGTAGTCTATTGCAACAACAAGAGGAAGGGGTTATCCTCTTGAGCTACAAATAACTTGGTTATTTTTTTGAACTTTTGTTTTGGTAGATAGAAATGTGGGCAATCGAGTAATTCCCTGGAACTGTGAACATTATTCATTTGGAACTTTTGTTGGATTTATACCTTTTTGTTGAACTTTAACATTTGTGCACTTTCCAAGCCAAAGACAATACCCTTAACACCTCAGAGTTACTTTTAGAATAAGAGGGCTAGGATAGGATTTCGGACACATGACATTTTTGCTTTGGACATCTTGACACAGGGCATACCTTTAGTTTTTGGTTGAGGTAGGAAGCTACCTCCTAGATTAGGGACAGTGCTGCATTTTGCCAACCCCCTTTATGACTTAATAAAGGTTTATACCAATCACCAATTGCCCCCTGTGTCCGTGTCTCATTTCTGGTTCCTCATACAATAAACATATTTTTTCAGACCTTTTAACAACTGAATCAACATTCAATCTATTTTCAATACTTTATTGCATTAACCTGATATTTTTATCAATGTCTGTTATCATTTGTTGTTTGCATTTTACTAGGTACTCCCTAGAGTCAATCAGACTGGGCTGACTAGACTTGAACACTTTAGTTATTAAGGCCAGTCTTACATAATTGTTTTGCAACTCCTTTTGTAAGGGACTGTTTTTTTGCTGACAATCATGCATTTAATTCATTGACTCTTTCTTTATAGAATGCCAGATAGCAAACTCGTTCTTCAATTGCCCTATTTACAAAACTGGACTATCAGGATCCTTCATTACCTTTTCCTGAGTTCACATTCTCTTCTAGTATACTCACTAGCCCTTATGAAGACTCCTTAGTCTCATCACATTTTCCCAGTGTTTGTGACATCTGCCAGGGGAATTAGGGAATTTCTTGGATGACCGTTCACTCTGCTGTTTGTCTACTTTTAGATTTTGTTATAACTGATCAAATTCATCTTGTGAATACACCTACTTTTTTATTAATTCTGCAGCTGTTTCCTGACTTTCTGAGAGTTGTATTTGTCTAGTCATAATGCTATCTAGTAAACCAATAAGTGGTATGATCACTTAGTTTACTTTTTAATTTGTCATGGGTCTGTAAACACTGACCGTGAGTGCCATTAATATTCAACATTTCTCTTTCTAAGCAGCGTTTGGTTTCTTTGCACACTTTTAATTTGTCTTGCATTTCCTCAAAGATACAGTGTTTTTTTATTGATATCTGGTTGTTATTCAGGCCCTCATTTAATTGTGTTATTTCTTTTTCTTGTTTTTCACTATCTTGTTAAATAAATGTAATATGTAGTATCTGGCTTGATTAGGTCTTTTGAGCAGTTTCTGGGATTGAGTTCTTGCTAGATTCTTTCAAGGCTTGTCTGTCCTCCACAAACATGAGGTGGAAAAAGAGATCATCAGAGAAGTTCACAAGCATATGTTTGTCTTCTTAGTGTAAACAATACAGAGATTGTACAATGACACATTTGTGCTCTACTTCCTCCACCCTTTCCCTCATTTTGTCTTTCCCTAACTCAACATGCTGCATCACCCATTGCTCATGCAGAACATACCTAGACAATGCATGATTCACTTGTCCAGGTCAAACAATCACTGCTATTTCCATTGCAGATTAATTCATCTGAAGTGTGGAGATGCACCATGAAACATAATCTTGAACACAGCTGTAGTTGTTAAAACAAACAGCTATTTGGCCACTACGAGCATTGTTTCTAGCTTAACTACACATATTGATACAGTGCATGATAAAATCCCTATACCTCATGCCCTGAGCCCACTACAAGTTGAGAGTAATACTAAATGTAAAAGTACACTCAAATGTCTACTTCTTAATACTCGCTCTCTGTTAAAACAGGTGTTAGAGGTCTCTTCATATATATCTACAAATAACATAGATTTGTATGCTATTACAGAGACCTGGAATCATCCAGCCTCAGGCCCCACCCTTGCCCTGGCTATACCTAATGGATACAATATTTTCTGCCAAGACAGAAAGGAAGGGATAGGGGGTGGAGTGGCCCTTATCTTTAAAGACCCTCTTAATGTTTGGAAAGCTGATATACTTAATATAGATAACTGTGATATTCTCCATGCTAAAATTAGAATGCATGCAGAAAATACTCTGAACATCATTCTCATCTATCGGCCGCCATTGTCAATGAAGGATTTTAGTACTCAGCTATCAGACATGCCACTTACATTTTAAAACCCTTTACCAATGTCTTATTATTGGGTGATCTTAATTACTGGTTAGGGGATAATGCTGATCCTAAAGCCAAGTTACTAGATAGAGCACTGTCAAACTTAGGTTTTCTCAATTTATTGACATGCCTACACATGAGAAGAGACACTCCCTTCACTGGCTTAGTTGTCTTAACACTACACCTGCTAGCTTGGACGTGAGTCCCTGTCCATGGTCGGACCACTTTTTCATTCATTTTAAGATGATATCTGAAAAGGTCATCCATAATAAGAAACCTCCCCTTAGTACTACGCTCTGTAGAAACTTAAAAAAGCTCCAGTAGTTCTTGATCCATGGATCTCTACTATGAAAAGCTTGATTAAAGACGACTTCTCTGTTGTGGATATTAATGCTGAATACCAAGATACCCTCTGAGAGGCAGTTAACACCTTAGCCCCCATCTCATACAAAAAAACAGTGCCAAGGGAAACCAATTCTTGGTTCAACTGTGATTTGCAAGAAATAAAAAGCACTAAAACCAAAGGCTCTCTACACATGCAAAAAATCTCTATCTGACGCTGACAAAGAAATCTATAACAGACATGTCATTGTCTATAAAAAAAGCTGTGATCACAGCAAAAAGAGCTTATCTGATGACCGGATTGCCAGAGCCCAGTCAAAACCTAGGGAGCTATTCAAAGTGTTTAACGAACTGGAACCAAAAAAGAACACTATGCAAGACACCATCATTAAAGATACTCAATGGTGTAATCAGGTACAAGAGGCGATGGATGCTAAGCTTAACAAAATTAACAGAGGTATTTTAGAAGCGAGATCAACCTTATCTCGCAAGTGTCATAAGGACACTATTATACCACCTAAGTCCTGGTAAGAAGAAGAACTCTTTTTCTTTTAAACCCATCACAGAGGCAGACCTCACAGTTATAATACAAAACCTTAAACCATCTAACTTTAAGGGAGACGTCTGTCCCGCTTTAACGATTAAGGCTTGTGCCACTTCACTTATTCTAACCCTCTGCAAATTTGTTAATGCTTCTTTCAGAGACTGCTCTGTACCTACTTGCATCACACATTCATTGGTGACTCCATTATTAAAGAAACCAGACCTTTCCCCTGATAACCCACTTAATTATCGCCCAATCTCTAATTCCCCATTTCTACTGAAGATCCTTGATAGAGTTGCATATACTCAATTATCGACTCATCTGAGAAATGGCAACATTCTGAATAAGAGACAATCCGGCTTTCGGGAAAAGCACAGTACTGAGTCTGCTCTGCTGGATTTAAAATCAAGGCTCCTTCGCCATATGGATCAAGGCAACACCAGCATGCTAATGCTGTTGGACCTGTCTGCCGCCTTCGACCTGGTAGACCATACAGTGTTGGTCTCAAGGTTGATGGAGGTGGTGGGTTTCTCAGCATCGGCAGCTGATGGGGTCACCTTCTTTTTGAAAGATCGCCAATGGAGTGTGAGTAGCAATTTGGCACGGAGTTGACCCAAGGAGTGCCACAAGGAGCTTTTCTTTCTCCCATTTTTCATAACATCTTTACGGTGCCTTTCTTGGACTTCCTGGATACTAATAACATAGAATTTACAAACTATGCTAATGACACCCAATGTATTATCCCTATTTCGGGTGTCTTTTCGGATGATGTAATAAACATCAACAGGATTTACCTCCTCATCAAAGCTGGATGTGTTCCAATGGACTGTCCCTTAACACAACTAAGACTGAACTCATGATTGTGGGTACTGATCCTAAAATCCGCAAATTGGAAGACCAATACTCCCAATTTGTGATTGACGACTGTGCTATAAAAGTCAAGAGAAAGGTTAAGACACTAGGGATATATCTTGACTGCAATCTCAATATGAAAGCACAGGTCAGCAGTCTCATGGCCTCGTCTGCCTATTATATCAAATTGTTATATCATGTTCATCCCTTTCTTTCACAAACACGTAGGGAAACCCTAGCGAGAGCACTGATAAGTTCAAGAATAGATTACTGCAGTAGTCTATTGATAGACCTTCCTAATTGTGAACTGAGTTGTTCTGGACAAGAAAAGATCAGATCACATAACTAAGGTGGGAAGGAAGCTACATTGGCTCCCTATTAAGAAAATAATTCTCTTTCGGCTCTTGTCTATCTCATTCAACTGTACGAAAAACTCATGTCCTATTTACCTTATTGATGAATTAAGGCTTAAAACGAGTAAATACAGCCTTAGATCGAATACTCACTCCCAGCTCATTGTCCCAGCCTGTAGATTGTAGCAGGCCAAGGTAGGAGCCTTTTACTCTGCAGCACCTACACCCTGAATTAATCTCCCCATCAAGTTGAGAGATGAAAACAGAGAAAAAGGCCTGAAGACATACTTGTTTAATTAGTTACAGTTATAGACCGTCAGCTCTCCTCCTGCAGTATCACTTTCTTGTGGCTTTAGCCATGGCTTTAGCCATCTGTTTTTTGTATGTTAGCACCCTTAAGCCCTATGGTCAGTGGTCCTGCACTATATAAATTACAAATAAATAAATAAATGATCCTGGGTGATTTTTAAAGCAACCCTTCCACCAGAGAAATGCTTAGACTGGATATTTGATCAAATCAAAATCAATAACTGCTGATAAATCACTGATGGTGAAATAAACAATCTGTCTAAATTATATGCCTTACTTTTCAAGTCTCAATATTTTAATATTATAGCCATCTAAATACAATTCCAAAAAATACAAAATAATTCTAAATGTGCCTATACCTGTCCACATCTAAAAACAGCCAGTATCCTTTATGGTATTATTAAGCAGAGGCCACACCTGATGACTCACATGGGTATAGAACACATCTTTCATTCAGGCATTAGGCACATAGAGAACATAATATACTCACCATATATGACACACTTAGTGCCTCATTGGGAATACTCATTATTGTTTAGATTTCGGTGGCAATACGGAATGGGCCAGGATTCAGCAACCTATATATAGTGTCCAACTGGCGATTATCCAAAAGAATACTATTGAAAAACCCTAGTCACAACGCCTGCAACCAGGAAGGATTTTAGAATTATTACATCAATAATCTTTTCCACAGTCCTTTCTCTAATATCAGCCGGGGGTAGATTTACTTATCAGGTATTTTACCTCCATTTCTCAGACCTTGCCGCTTCGAGGGGAAGGCTCTCTCTTGAACCACTTGATAACTACCCCAGAATACCCATATAGGGGTCTCCAAAGGGCACCCTAGAGAGGTAGGGAATATTATGTGACTTGTGTTAATTACAAATGACATTTTGATCACTTAGATGACCTTAGCTAATACACACCTCTTCTCTTACCTTGTTACACAGATTCTGCTGAATGAACTACAAGAGATAGTAGGAATTAGGAACATTAGACGAGAAAGTGCTCCTGTGGAATGGGATAGGATTCCCGAAACATGTAGAGCTCATTACTAGATGTGGGAATAATTAAATACATTGACACATATGCAGTGGACAATAAGTATTGAATATTGTGGAATATATGTCAGATTATTTTGCTTATGGAAATTGATGAATACAATTTTGTTCATGGAAATCTATGAATACAATTTTAATGAAAACTTACGAAAGATTCTATTTAAATTATTTGAGCACAAATGTTATAAGTGGATACTCTGCTTTCTAAAAACAAGCAGTGGAACTACGGACATGAGTACTGAGTAATGAATGATTATATATTGTCTGTCATTTGACAAAACCCAGAGTGTGCAGGGGATGCGAGGGTTCCACAGACCGTGGACACTGTTTCTTTCTGTTTTGTGACTAATGCAACCAAGTGTCAGGGTTGCCATACACTCCTCTGCACCTCACTACCAACCCTAAACTAACTATATAAACCACTAGGTGTGCACCTACATAATATTTTCCACATGTTAGCGTATAAACAGGGAATTAATTACTTCATGGGACATTTGTTTATATGATCATGGATTATTGTACTCAAATCTGTTTTGCCATTCAAAGGCCCAGGACAGGTAGGGACATCAACTAGCTCTAGGCAACTCTACCAGGTAAGCTCTTCCTTTCAGTCTGTCCAACTGCACCTATACCTCACCCAGGCAACCTGGTTCTGTCTTGAGAAAAACTTCTGTATTCTGTTCCCTTTGGAAAATACCTTCTTAATGAGAATGTACGTTAGTTTCTTCCAGTGGAAACCCACATCCACTTTTCTCCTGCTGAGTGGACTCTCTTCCTTTTCTGTGTTCCCAAACATTGTCCTCTCTTCCTATGTGTTTGAGTTTAAAAACCCAGCAAGCTCCATCAATGCAGGATCATTTAATGTGGCAATTTTTGATTGGGCAGAGCCTGTGATAGGTTCCCTTCAGTTAGTCACACCAACTAGGATGCTCCTCTTCAATTCAGTTGGCTCACTGAATTGTCTATGTAAAAGGGATGTGCTAGCTATGAGGTATCCCGAGGAATGTAAAATTAGAATTGGACTAAAATATACCTTTCCCTTATATCTGCTGGCATGTACTTGTTCCATTAATAAAAATGGTATGTTCAGATGTGTATGAATATTCTGAGACATCCTTCATGTGTTTGTGACTACATGCATAAGAGTTATTAAAGTATGCAACTGTATGCTTAATATATTTTAATATATCTATATTCTGTTTATAAGCGTATGATTGTGCATGTTGTTCTGAATTCAGATCTACCTCCAATTTTGAAATTAGACAACGGCTTCAAACACTAGAATCAATAATGTATTTCCCCGGGGGGCGTGGCCAACCGGCGACCGATGAAGACGTGAGCCCGTGGAGCTCCCGAAGCCGCCAGCTACATCCTGAAATATCCTACGAATCTGGGCAAATATAGCCCTAAAAAAGTTCCTCAAGGGTGGCGGAAACCCAGTAGGAACAATATCTGCAACTGGTGCTAATTCCGAAGCGTCAATCCCGAGATATCGGCAGTTGGAGAGAGAGAGGCGGTCGGCGCCAAGACGAAATCAAAATGGCCGACGGCGACACATTATAGTCCCACGGGCAGCCCTGACTATCGTTGCTGACCGAAAAGAGCAACCACCTCCCCGCTCCCCGGGGCCCTCGCTGGGCTAGCTATCCTCCGGGAAGATATCCCGGCTACGCCGAGGCCTACGACACCAGCGTATCTTGGGAGACCAGCACTACAGGCCTAAGCTGAGCGGGCGCTCCAATCTCTTGTAGAGCGCCTGCCGCCAACAGCAGCGACCGCTGCGACGACGAAAGGAACCGGAGAGCGGCACGCGGCAAAACCGGTAAGGAGAGGGGGAAGGAAGGGAGGCGACCTCCTGAGACACCGAAGCACAGCAGACGGCACCCCGGATTGTCCGTCCGCCAGCCCGTCTCCACCCCCCCCACCCCTACTACGAAGAACAGCCAGGGGGAACGCACGTGCATTATTCTCCCCACACACCAGAAATGGGCAAAGAAAGGCTTAGAAGAACTGGAACCCAGAACACAATGGAGCAATATACAACGTCTGCCCCGACACCTGTGGCTCAGAGCAGAACTGTCGAAGCACCAGAGCCAGAGCCCGAGGACGACATATCCCTTAGAGACGTGATGAACGCTATCTCCAATTCTCGATCCGCCATGGAAGTCAAAATGGATAGCATTTGCACAGAGGTCTCCCTGCTGCGCCATGATCTGCAGAAACTATCATCCCGTACAGGGGAGGCGGAAACGCGCATATCAGTGGCGGAGGACACTATAAGAAGCATGGGTCAACAAGTGAATGCCGCACTAGACCGCATTAAGACACTGGAAGAGAGGGTGGAAGAAGGAGAAGGCAGATCGAGAAGGAATAATATCCGAATCCTCGGCCTGCCGGAGAAAGAAGAAGGACCCAGCATGGAGCTGTTCCTCGAACAATGGTTCGCCGATCTATTCGCTCCCAAATCCCTCTCAAACTTTTTCTCAATCGAACGGGCACACCGGATACCGACTGGCAGACCAATTCCCGGAGCACCACCACGAGCGGTGATAGCCAAGATCCTAAATTACAGGGACCGAGATGCGATTCTCCACATGGCAAGGACGAAAGGGGCCATGACATATAACGGCTCCCGGATAGCCCTCTTCCCTGACTTTACCAAAGAAGTACAAAGAGCAAGGCAATCCTTTGACACTCTCAAAAAGCGACTTCAAGGGCTGAATGTGAAATACGGCTTGCTATTCCCAGCTCAGCTGAAAATCTACCACAAAGGCACTACTGTGCACTTCACGGATCCAAAAGAGGCATGGAGCTGGGCGGAACGCAACCTAGAAGGCGAGTGGGGCCCATGGAGACGGCAGGAAAACTGAAGAAACAGACCTCGACCAAACAGGCCGCCAAATGAACAGCCACAGCAACAAATGGAAGAATTACCACAAAATGCCGATGAGTAAACATGACCGACAGATCATTGCATGTAACGCTCTCCGCAACTGAACAATCGGAGGCACAAGCTGGAACAAATACTACACAGAATGGCTGGCGGCTGCGATAAACCACACCACGCAAGCCACCCCCCCGATTGCAACCGCAACAGAACGAAACTTGCAATCACCCGCCGTGGTACCTCCAACCCACGGCGCCCAATACAATACCCAGACTCTCCACTACGGCGCCTCCAACGCCACAGTGACTAGAGACACCCCAAGTTCAACGGTTTGATTAAGTTTGGTTGTGTGGGCGACAGATGCTTCAGTTGGGGAAGGAGTATGGGGAGGGGGGAGAGTTGGGACTTGTTCGCGTTATTTGTTGGCAACAAGGAAAGCACGGCTCAGACAAGCACTTTGAGATGGGAAGAAAACAGGGCAGTCCAAACACCCATAGCGCGGGATTCCCCTCGCCTAAACTGCTATCACTGACACGGACATTCAAACAGGACAAGGAATGAGTGCGAAAGAGCCAAATACCAAAAAACTTAATATCATGACATGGAACGTCAATGGCCTGGGAAACTGCATCAAAAGAAGACTGGTAACACAATACCTGAATCGTCACAACCCAGACATAGCACTGCTAACCGAGACGCATTTAGCTGGCACACGGTGCCAATTCTTCAAAAGAACCAAATACCGTACAGCAATACATGCAGGTTTTTCAATGGGCTCGAGAGGTGTGCTAATACTAATAAACAAGAGAATCCCTATTGAGATATCCAACATAACCCTGGATACCGGAGGAAGATTTGTCTTCATAAAAGGATCGCTATGGAATCAAACCATTGCCATACTGGCGATCTATGCTCCCCCGGCGCTTATAACTGCCTTTCTCGACGACATCACACCGATCATAGTCAACAACACTGCAGATATACTAGTAGTAGGTGGAGATTTCAATGACGTAATGGACGTCAACTTAGACCGCACACATATAAGAGGGAGAAACCCAGCGATACCAACTAAAATAGCCACCTTCGCTACAGCAATGGGACTGAAGGATGCATGGAGAGATCTGCATCCGACGGAGAAACAATACTCTTTCCATTCGGGAGCACACGCATCGTTGTCTAGACTAGACTACTTCTTCCTCCCTGGCGAAGACATACACAAGGTAAGGGAGGCAACGCTACACCCCAGAGGGATCTCAGACCACTCGCCGCTGATGATCCTACTCGAAACAGAAAGACCCATGCCCCCACTGACTTGGCGCCTGAATTCATATTATCTAGGATTCACAGAGTTAGTGGGAAAAATTCAGGAAGCCACTGCCTCATATTTTGAATTAAATCAGGACTCGATAGACGACCAAGGAACCATATGGGAGGCGTACAAGGCAACACTGAGAGGTGAAATACTGAGTTGGACTGCTGCTCACAAAAAAGCGCACAGGAAGGAGGTTGAAGACGCTGAAACAGAGGTCAGAAATGTCGAAATGCAATATATAAATACAGGCGCTCCAGACGACAACAGAACCCTGCAAGCGGCACAAAAGAAGCTGCATAATATCACACTCACCGGTGCGAAACAAGCACATAGAGCTATGCGCACTAGACTATACGAGACGGGAGACAAAGCCGGCAAGATGCTGGCGTGGTTGGAGAAAAGAGAGGAGGGGCAGCGCCAGATAAGATGTATAACCACCATGAAAGCTGAACGGACCTGGACTGATTCGGCCATTGCTGAAACCTTCGCAGAGTACTATGAGACACTATACGCCTCCCCGACGACTGCAGTGGATCCCAGCATCCTAGATACACTCACCATACCACACCTAAGTGATACGCAAAGGATGAGCTTAGAAACAGAAATCACAGAGGAAGAACTATCAACAGCCCTATCCCAACTCCAAAATGGTAAAACCCCAGGGCCTAACGGCTTCCCAGTGGAGGCTTGGAAAAAGATTGGCAATGAACAAATTGTACCATATATGCATAAAATGTTCCTGTATGCTAAAGAAAGAGGAACCCTACCCCCGGACCTGAGAAATGCCACCATAGTGGTGATTCATAAGGAAGGCAAACCAGCAGACATATGCAGCTCTTACAGGCCGATTTCACTTATAAATATAGAAACCAAAATACTAGCCAAGATTTTGGCTAACAGACTCCAGACAGTCATACACACTCTTATCCACCCAGACCAATGTGGCTTCATGCCGCAGAGATCCACACGCATGAATATCCATAGACTGCACGCCGCCATTGAAAAGTCCCCAACGTTACGGGAGTCACTAGCACTCCTCACGATTGACTTCGAAAAAGCCTTCGATTCAGTCCACTGGGGGGCCTTGTGGTGCATCATGGGTAGGATGGGGTTGGGTGAGCAATTCATAGGCTGGGTCAAGTTGCTCTACAATACACCGACAGCTGAGATAAGGGTGAACGGATGGACCTCACGCACCATTAATTTGGGTAAAGGGACCAGGCAGGGGTGTCCCCTCTCGGCGATGCTATTTGCACTGGCAATTGAGCCCCTGGCAATAATGCTGAGAGACTCACAGTTGTGGAGGGGGTTCCAATGGACCCGGGACTGGGAGGATAGAGTTTCCCTCTATGCCGATGATCTACTGATCTATATGAGCGACCCACCAGTGTCATACCCCATCGTTACCCAAATATTAAACAGCTATGGAGCATTTAGTGGTCTACGAGTAAACTATAGCAAATCCATTCTATTTCCGATCCAAGGAACTGATGCGACAGCTCTATGCAATTGTCCATACAGAATAGAAACCGAGCAGTTTAAATACCTTGGGGTACAGGTTACGACGGACCTCAAGCAATATGTATCCCAAAACCTACACCCAATCAGAGATAGATTCGCAAACGACGTGAAACACTGGATGACCCTCCCTCTCACCCTATTAGGAAGGGCAGCAATGTTTAAAATGCTCGCTCTACCCCGATTCGTATATATCCTCCAAAACGCTCCACTGTATGTACCCAAAATAGAATTCCACAAAACAGACGAGATTCTCAGAAAGCTCCTCTGGGGTGGAGGACACCCCCGGATCGCACTAAAAACCCTGCAACGCTCCGTATGGGAAGGAGGTATAGGACTCCCCCACCTACAAACATACTATTGGGCAGCCCAGATGCCAATAATAAATGACATCCTGCATAACAACCCTGAATTACCACACATTAAAGCGGATAGCCAGATGGTTATGGGGCTCTCCCCACTAGAGACCCTCTACCATAGCAAGGTACGCATGATCCCCAACACAATTAGAGCACACAGAACGCAAATATGGCGAGACGCACACAAGCATCTAGGATGGGATGGGAAGCTCACGTTGGCACAGCCCCTATGGCGTAATAGGCGATTACCAGAGCTGGGTAAACTGCCGAAATGGGCGGCCTGGGAGGCAGCTGGAATAACGAGGCTAGCAGACATAATTCAAAACGGAGTGATAATGTCATTCCAGACCCTGAGGGACAAATTCAACCTATCCCCCACAGAACACTTTCATTACAGACAAATGCATCATGCACTTACCACATGTGCGATAGACCTACCGAATATTCCAGATTGCACACCAATTGAGAGGAACATTGTGGTAGAACGTATCGACAGCAAAATAACCTCCATAATGTACAATGCAATAGCCTCTTTCGCCACAACGGAACTTACAGATCTGAAAGCAAAATGGGAAAGAGATGTGGGGCCAATACAACCGGAAGAATGGACCAAAGCACTCATGTACCCAAGGGAAGTCGCCATGTCGGCTAGAATCAGATTGATCCAACTTAAAATCCTACATAGGGTATACTATCCAAGAGAAGCCCTACACCAATGGGGGAGAGCAACTGACCCCAACTGTCTAAGATGCCAACAGGCGAGGGGGTCCTTTTTTCACATCTTGTGGGAGTGCCCACGAATACAGATCTTCTGGCAGAAATGTTGTGACAGATTGTCAGCGGTCATGGGCCAACGAATACCCATGGACCCCAAACTGCTGTTGCTTGGGATGGATGACGACTTAGATATTTCCCGATTTGAGAGACTCATGTTGGCAACTACCACAGGACTCGTAAAGAGGAATCTGGCCCAACTCTGGGGCTCATCCTTATCCCCACAATACGACCAATGGATAACAGACGTGGACATCTGTGTGCAAATGGAAATGAGAATATACACCACCAGAGGATGCCCAGGGAAAGCACGCAAGATCTGGCAAAAATGGGAAGACACATAGTATGTTGTGAGTTCATGTATAGATTCCATAGACGTTTGGACTCCCGTGGAGACCCATCTGCATCATGTATAATTTGGATGACCTGCAACTTATTATATGAGGGACTTGATAATTTGACACTTGCAATGTGTACGAAGAGCCGTGCTTAGAGAATGCTTGTATACCCGATCGATTTGAGCGGGTTCTTTGTTCTTGATTTGTATGTTTATGTTTATAAAATGAATAAAACTTGTTATAAAAAAAAAAAATAATGTATTTCCCATTTGTCATTTTAAATGCATTTTATGATCCACAATTTTACTGTACAGTGAAGCTTGTGTGTGCATGTTGACCCATTTGTATAAGCAGAATTTATCTGCTAGAGATAGGTATTCTGTAAAACAAAAGGATCATTTTAACAGACAGCTTCAGGTTGAGGTCTGTTCGATTCTGCTGCTATTAATAAAAGCACTTTACTGGTTAACCTCTGTATCCTATTAAAAAAGTAGGACCACAACAGTCCTCAATTTGTATTGTATTTTGACTTTTTTTATTTTACACCCAGTTTTTTGTTCTGTGTAGGCTTTTTAATATGTGGGACGTAGTGATAGTTAATGGAGACTGCACACTCCTTTTCTCAATAGGGCTGCATGCTACATGTACATATACTTGTGTTCGCCAGTTTGAAGCTTTAAGCATATCCTAACCAAAAAGACATATGTCAAGAAGGGGGAACACGATTAACTGTGACCGGTAGATCTTTCCAGGTCTCAGGCAAAGAGCTTCCTCCAGTTGAAGGTAGGAAACCACAGGATGTGCCACTCATCTTATCTGCCATTGCATTATGCAAAGAAAAGAAAGACTCATAGTCCTGGCAGTCATGATTAAGGCTCATTCAAATTGGGGCAGTAAGGCAGTTAGATGCATCGGTTGACATGGGCGCATATGTTGCCAAGGGCACACATAGTCCATGAAATCCCAGTCACCTTACTCTGGATTACCCTGGGAGTTCGAAAGGCGACACAAACATTGGCCAGGTGATCTCTCAGCTCATTCCAAGATGAATGCAAGCATCTAAACAGAGAGGTCCCACAACTGTGGCTTCAGCCATTGACCTGAGGTGGCTATTCATATGTAGGGCAGATATCCACAAGCCCTGGGAGGAGTCCCAACCTCCTCTATAGAGCCAACCTCCAACCAGTCTGAGATAGATCCCCCAGAGGACTTCTGAACACTGCCCATTCTTCTGGTACCAGACTTCGATACTGACCTAAGGATACCCTAAGGTGACCCATACTAGGGAAGCGTTCCACAACTCCCAGAGGGTTGCCAACCTTTTCCAGAGTGCCACAAAGTAATCGTTAATATGGGTTAACTTCATTTACATCCCACAGGCATATTAGGGTGGGATCTCCTGCTCTATGACTCCAGCCACCAACTTGAGATGGGGTTCCCTGCACAGGGCAGAGTTCCAAAACCTCCAGCAGGAGTCCAACATTTTCTAGAAAAGCAAGCTGTCATTTGTTTGGGCACATGCTCTAAGAATCCTCACTAATAAACTTAGTTTCTGACCTGGTCATGGGCTTCAGCCACAGGTCGTCCCTACCCAAGGCAGGTTAACAGAAGCCCCTGAAGGATTTCTACATTCCCCAAGAGTGCTAAGCTCAAACTCACCTGAGTTAGAGCTCCATTTGGTTTTTCATACACTATCAAACCCATAACAAAACGCTGTCACTGCAGCCAACAGAAAACCCACTGAAATATACTCTTTCTTCATGCATCCTCTTTTTTACTTATGTGTTTTCTCACAACATTGTCTCAACATTGATTAGCCTGTTTACCACTTGGCAATTTTGATGTATAAATGCATTTCGTCAGCCTCAGTAGACTTGCAAATACGTTTCTCTTACCAATCGTACATGAAAATAAACCTAGAACTCTACTTGCAAGTAAGACTTTGTCTGCTCAGTTGTGTTCTCATTCACCTTGTAACATTACTAACTATCACCCACATTGCCTTCCGGTTTTATGTTTTTTACTGTCAGGATCCTGCCTCAGGTAAATGCCCCACTCCAGGACATTCAATCTTAGTAACATGTACGTATTGTTGGCTTATATCTTCACTTGTATACAACACTGCCCTTGATTAAATTGTCCTTTTCTGTGCTCCACATTGACTGAACCTGTTCAATTGTAACCAACTGTCTGTGTGTACACATTCATGTACAGTGCATGTATTTTCTTGTCTAGCATCTACACAGTATTCTCTACAAGTTCCAATGAGTCAAATCACCAAGCTTGTAATGTTGCACCAACATTAATGAGGAGATTGATTACCTTAATAATCAAAAACTGAATGTGTAGTGCTCCTTCTAAGGGTTTTTATTACCTGTATTTTACATTAACAGCTTCATCTGGGCATTGCTTAATTAGAACGAAGCCCCTGAAGCCAGTAAGTACTAGTGAGGTTGGGTGATCAATTGTAATAGTTCCTCTCCTGTCTATTCTTCCTCATTTAGTCAGGTTTGTTGCATGATTGGGCTGGAGCCAGAGGGCAGAGTGTAGCTGTGTCTGCAGCTTTATAGCTGCATCAGACTCTGCATCTTTCTGGCTTTCTTTTCATAACATTACAAATTAGTACAAGGATGTTATCCACCCTTTGCATAGTGAAAGGTGTCTTTCTTGTAGTGCCTTGTCATAAAATTAACAGTAAGACTGAGCTACAGTAAGACTGAGCTATTTTACTTATGCAACACAATACTTCAGGTAAGAGCCCCTGACATAGTCCTATTCCATATATTTCCTATCCCTGGCCCTATCGCTGGTGAAAGTAAGATCTTCATGTGAGAAGATAGTTTTCATAAAAGACATTAAAGACAAATCAATCACAAGGTTTGTTTCCACACACAAATGGAAACACATTTGTACCACAGATGGAGCTAATGAGAAATATGTTTTAATACTTTTTCTAGTGCCTCCACCTCAGAAACTAGCCACTTGCTGCCAAAAAGCAGGGGTGTAAAGTGATGACTTTCTTAACTCTGTGATGTTGGGGGTTTTGTCATAGAGCTATTACCTAACTTGGATGTATTTAAGAATCGTGGTATATTGGCTGTAACATTGTGGTAATTTAGTATGGCACTATAACAGTGGTGAGCATATTTATAGTACTGCCCTATATGATGAGACAAACTCTACACCTTTTGTATTTGTATTCTGTTTTAGGGTTGACTGTAAGTACAATTTACCGGACCTTACACATTTAGTAGGTATACAATATCACCAAATGTTGTGCTGATGACATATACGACATCAGCCTACCATACTTAACGGTTCTGTTCAGCCTCCAGCATACACAGCTGAATACACTCACACAGGTATCATAAGTTTCTAGCTTGCTCTTCTGGTTCCCCAAACTTTATTTATACCCAACCACCAGCGGTAGATATTTTACCACTATGGTATATGCACTGAGGCACTCTCTTCTTACCTCCCCTCAAATAAAGATAACCACCAGAGACACAATAAACAATCCCACCAGTTCAGTTTTCTACAATTTTTATAAAATAAAATAACACTAGTTGCAATAAAACCTTATTTCAGTTCACAAAAACACATTTGTTTGTTCTTACCAATGCATCAACACTGACACGGTTATCTAAGAGAAGAAATATGAAGCACAGCACAATACATGGAAAAAGTTTCTTTCATCAGCATTTGTCATTTACAATTGCACACATTTGAGAGAAAAAACAGCCAACATTTTGGTAAAAATAACCCTTTATCCTAACTAACTGATTGGAAGCGCACAGGCAAACGTCCGTACTCCTCAGTTTTTTTACAGATACTCACATTGAACTATGAAGTCCTAGCACATTCACAGGAAAACTTCCCTCTTTGCCATGGGTTATCAGCAAAGAAGTGTTGCAAACTCAGCACTGCTTTCGCGCCCCGAACGTCAGCCCAGGGCACCAGATGCACCCAAGACTTGGACAGCTCGGCTCTTCCCTCTGCCCTTTCTCCCTCTTCTCCAGACAGCCAGCAGCCAAAAGAAAAACTCGCCCTTTCTGCTTGGTGTATTTATGCCTGAGCCCTGTCTATCAAAAACTGAACCTGTCCTTCTTTTACGTCCTCTGTGCTCCAGTAAGTTTCCAGAGCCATAGCATTTCTCTGTCCAATCCTAGTGAGAGTTTATATGTATCCACTTTATTTCCTGCACAATCAATAGCTTCTCTGAATGGAAAAGACAGCTCATTCATTTTGCTGGCACATTTACTTCCACAAAACAAAAAGCTGAATTTTCCACCTGGGCTTGCTTGCATTTCAATGTTAAAAGGAGCACTAAATAATTACCGGGATGTTATTTGATAAGAATGGTTAGTTGATTAATCTGGGTTAGTTTCTTCAATGCAAGACTACACAGATGGCAAATTTGCTTATAACATGAATCACATTTGCATGTGCTCAGTCCATATTAAATCTGCTGTCTTTTGCATCCATTCTGCTAACACCATGGAAATCCTAGTTTACTGTCGCTATTTATCTTTATCTATACTTACCCCACTGAAATTAATGTCATGTTTAAATAATTTGCTGTTCCCATCTGTACTAATTTTACTTGCTGCCTCCATAGACATTAATGCCATATCATAGCATCCTACACTGCCTCCTTTGATGTCCACCATGATGTCAATTAGTATCTCATTGTGTATCCCTTCTGTAATATGCTGTATGTGCTCAAGTGCTTTGCAACAAGGGTGGGCGTGGGCTCTGATTTAAGTTTGCACCAATGATTATTAAAATCCCATATATCCCTGCTTAGTAGTTCTGATCCAACCTGCAGGTTTTAAAGACTATCACGAATTCCCTGTGGTCCAAACAATCGTTTTATTCTTGCAATAATACTGATTATGTGCATCCCTGCAAGAAACATAATGATTGCTGATTCCCATGATAACATAACATTTGCTGATTCCTGCTTAAAAATTAAACAAATCTTCCCTGCCCCCGACGTTATCTATGTGTCTTCTTCCACTTTTCTTGGTTCTTTCTGTTTTTCCTCTCTGAAACTCTCCCATGACCCCTTTCACTCTTCAGTTTGTGTTATTCTTTTTCTTTTCCGAGCACACCATGGCATTCTCCTGGGAATGTAGTGAGTCTCCTGCCGGATTCCCCTGAAAGACAGAACATATTCTCCCCCAAACAGGCTCCCCAACCAATCCTAAACTCTCCCACTGCACATCTGGCCCTCTTTAACCCACCCCACCGCTAGCCTAATATGAATACACACCTTTTCCTCCTCCACATATAATTGTGTGAACTTTTCATTTTTGGCTTCCATTGGGTTTCCTGCAGGAATTTCTCAATATTTCCTTTGATATGTTTCCCATGCTATCTAAGTAAATGTTCATAGATATTGTGGACTATAACATTAATATCATATTAAAGAGACCCAGAGGAATTTCCCATTGTAAATGTTTTGATCACAGTCTGTCTCCATTTATGCAGTCAAGGGTGAAACTGTCATCATTTAAGGTAATGCATAAGGGAGGACTGATTCCCATATTTACCCTTTGTGTGAGTATGCTAAGTGTAAATATGTTGTGGAAAGTAGAACAATCATTGCAGAATCCAATTTTCATATGTTACACAGGTTATGTTGCATTCCCCATTTATAAAGTTTTGCATAAAGTATTGAAGCAAATATTTTGCCTGAAACATGTAATATGTCCAGCAGCCTGTAATTCTCTGGGTTCACTCTGATCGCCTTTCTTGTGGATGGATATTTGGATGGAATTCTTCCATGATTTGGGTATTCTATATTCACTGATCACAGATTTACAATGCTCATGTAAGATAGGAAATCAAACATCAGGTTTGGTCTTAATCATGGTATTAGCAGGCCCATCAGGACCAGGAGCCATGTAATATTTTAATTTCTTAATATAAATGAGAATGTTTGCTTCCTCAATATCTATCAAAAGACTCATCACAACATTAAATGGCTAAATTAGCTAGCCAATTGTATTCCAATATTGGATTAATTTGGGGTTCATTAGTAGATGTTACATGTTCATATGATATATGCTTAACATTTTTAGTTGTAAGAGTTCTCATCAAAATGTTCAGATTTGCGTTATTAATAAATTGGCGATGTTGCGTAGCCCAATTTCTAGATCGCATTACTAATTCAAGTTAACTTGTCAGCTGCTACCAGGAAACTTTTCTCAGTTATCCTATGTATATTCTGCCTTAATATACATGTTTGTTTAGCAATTACAGTGTTATACATCCTATCACTGTTCCTCTATATACCTATATGGGTCTTCCCAAAACCTTAAGTATCAAAATGTGACATAACATTATAAACCCACTTTTAAATGTCTTCGATAGAGCAGTTCTTATATGAACATGTGTTAGACTACTTGTGCGCCGAAATATGGAGATTGATAGCCTAGGTATTAGTATTGGTCCAGAAAAATTCTATTTACATTGTTATTTGTATCTATTGCCCCTATCCAGCATGCTCTATTTATAGTGAATATGGTAGCGATTACTAGCATGATTATGGCATAGTCACTCAATGTGTACTCCTCAATGGACAGAGAGCATGCTTTTTGATAATCACTGTATCTGATGAAAAAGTAAACAAGGTTGAACACTTTATTTCCTGATTGTCTGTTTTTTTTTCTTCTCAGGAACATCGCCTGCTACTCTTCCATTCAGCATAATCATTTGCTTCCTTGATTGCTACAGCAGGGCTTTAACAGTTGATCTTTAGTGATGTGGTGATTTCACATTATATGCAAAAGAGCAGTGTCATCAGTAATGCTACGATGGTCACCGAAATATTCCCTATTCTAAGTGAATAATTTTAGGGATTGATTGACAGAATGTCAGATTAATATCTCTACAGCAGCCATGATAGATTGTGTGTGTGGCTATCACCAGGAGGGTTGTAAATATTAATGATCAAAAAGGAAGGTTCGTAATTTAAGATCAATTTTACTGCCAGTAACTATGGGTAGTAATGGGTGTTAATTTCCTTCACATCACATGTTTTGACAACACCAATTAACAGGCCTCCAAAAAAACGGACCCAATGCTCCTCTTGTTGCCGGCTTAGAATATACCTTAAATCCATCTTGGAGGACATATGCATTTCCATACCTCTGGAGGAAGACAGCCATGCCTTTTTAAATATTCGCACACGGAGAAGGGCACTCAGCCAATCAGGCTGCTGGAACAATGGAGGAGAATAGACATTCTCCGCCTGCTGTCCCAGTCACCCGAGGCCCTTCTCCAGGGGGGGCTTTTTTGTTGATGTTAATGTGGGGAGCCAACAGTGAGCCTACCCCTGTTGCCTCCTCATCCTACCATCCCGCGAATATCCCCTGATCACCTTTCCCACCCCCACCCTCCATCCCCACTTACCTGCAGGCCAGAGCTTTGTGCTGCGGTCCCCACGCTCCTCCCGTCTCCCGGCCACTTCCACAGACATGGAAAAGGGACTTTGTCCATTTCCATATGGCAGTGGACATATTTATTTCTTATTTCCACAGGAGATAAGCTGTGCAAGAAGTGCAAATCTCCCGAGGAAAAATAATGAAAGCAATTTGCACCCCTGAGGAACCCTGGATGAACCTCAATTATTAGTCTTGGCGTTGAGATTGGGGCTTTTATGCGGACATGGTCAGAAATGGCCCACAGCCCGACCTGCCTTAGTTCGGACTTGCAGGCAGTTACCCACCATGTCCACCGTTCTAAGTGGCCATGAAAGCCACAATCTGAACACCAAGACTAATAATTGGGATCGCTCCACAAATATCTCAAAATTAAACAAAAAGAAGAGATATATACAGTTTGCTACACAGAGATTTTCTCATGGTATTCCACATAATTACTTTACTAAACGTTGTTATCCTGGGATCAGGCAATGTATCCTGTATTTATACCTTAATATACTTCCTGCTCAGGAATACACAGGTACATGGCAAGGCATTGCTCTTGAGGCTAGGATCTGTCGTATTTGTAATAAAGATATTGACACACCCAGGCCTATGTTGGCCAGCTGCCATCTGCTGGCTGACCAATACATCAAGGGATATGTGAGGTATGTTCGCACTGCTAATAGTATTTTCACATATACATTTTGGGATTTAGTTTATTCTGCTGATATGATATGATAAGTCATTTATAATGCGACTGTACACAAGTGTTTCAAGGCGCGACAAGACAAGGAAGGGAGGACAGGAGAACAAAACAATGATCTTACTAGGTCTTTTGCCATTCAGATCACGCAAGTGCATGGGGGATGAGAAGTTCCGGGGGGTGCGAGAGTGCAAAGTAACTAGTAAGTGCAACCAGGAGGTGGCTCATAAGTGCAGAGAATCAGGAGAATATAGGGTGGCATATATAGTCCTTCAGGTGGTTGGGAGGCACAGAGGCAGTGTAAGGGCATCCAGTCATGCAGGAGCCTGGTCCTGTAAGCTCAGTGGATGGCCAGGTAACCAGTATGCACAGCAGATATGGACATCAGCAAGGGAGAGGGAGAGAGAAAGCGAAAGAGAAAAGGAAGGTCTTTAGTTGCTTCCAGAACCTTAGGTGGTCCTGATCAAGTTTGAGAGAGGCAGGGAAACTGTTCCAGAGGGAGGCCCCAACCGAGGACAGAGATCCAACCCCCACTCTCTGCCTGGAGAAGCGTCTGACCCTCAGAGAGTTGGAGGTGGATGAGCGGAGGGCTAGAGAAGTAAAATTCTTAGGAAGAGAAAGTTGGATGTAGTGTGGTCTCTGGCCCCACAAGGCCTTGTGGATGGTGCAGATGGTCTTGAACTTGATCCTCACAGCCACAGGGAGCCAGTGGACAGATTTCAGGGCTGGAGAGATGCAAACCTTGGTCTTGAGGTCAAGGACAAGTTTTGCAGTCCAGTTCTGGATAAGTTGAATAGGGGGAAGAGTAGAGGCATGCAGACTTTGAAAGAGGCTGTTGGATCAGTCCACCTTGAGAGGACCATGCTCTGAAGACAGTGAGCTTCTGGGGGAAAGTGAGAAAAGGAAGAATACCTCTGACGAGTGCAGCTGATAGTATATCGTGACTTCTTAGAGACGTCATAGATGTGAGGAGAGAAGGAGAGGGTGGAGTCGAAGATGAGCCCAAGGTCCTTAGCCACACTGGAAGGAGCAGGTAGAGGGCCCAGGGTGGGAGCCAGAGTGGGGGAGGAAAGGTGGGAGGAGGTGTCCAAATTAGGAGGATCTCAGTCTCACTGGCATTTAGGCAGAGATCGTTGGAGGCACACCATTCCTGAGTATTGTAAAGACAGTCTTGTGTTAGAGAAGGAGCAGTCGAGGCTGCAGGAAGCCTGAAAGAGAGCTGGGTGTCATCCGCATAACACTGAAAGTTAGTGCAGAAGGTAGAGATGTGGTGGGCCAGAGGTGCCAGGTAGTGTTAAAATATACAGGGAGAGAGGTTACACCCCTGGGGAAAACCACCAATAGAGAGAGGGATAGAAGAGAGTAAAGACCCAAGTTGGACCTGGGAGAGTCGATCAGTGAGAAAGGAGGTGAACCAGGCAAGGGCCAGAGATAAGCAGCTTTTCTCATAGACGATTGATCAGGATGACCTGGTTGGCCATCTCGTAAGCAGGGGATAGGTCAAGGAGAAGGAGGACATAAGGAAGGTTGGAGCCAAGATTGGAGAGCAAGTCTTCACAGGTGTTCAGGAGAGCAGTTTCCATGCTTCTGGCTCCTCTGAAGCCAGACTGGTGGTCATGGAGACAACCAACAGATTCAGTATGAAGATTAAGCTGGGCGATGGCCCGTTTTTCCAGGAGTTTGCCCAGGAAAGGAGTGATAGAGATTGGGTTATAGTTTGCTGAGTCCCTGGTTATCACAGCAGCCTCCTATTACATCTTTAAAGTTGTACTCACGCTAATTGAGGGACTGGTGCGGTAAAGATCTCCCCATATTACATATTTTAACATATTTTAATTGAGTTTGAATGTCCTTGTCTCAGTTGGAATACATGTCATATGACATGTGATTGCTTGTCGGTCAAGTATTAGATAGTGAATATTTTATCTATTTGTATTATGATGTTTTTTTCCTTTTATTCCTATTATGATATTTGTAAAATTGATTATAATTGTATTATCTTGATTAGTATATGGATTTATTGTAAGCTGTACATTAATTGTATTTCATGCATTTTGATTAATATATGGATTTGATGATATGTATGCATTGTCTGTCTGTGTACAAAAGTTTTATTGTATTGAACAAAAAGCACTAAATAAAAAAAAAAAAAAAAATTAAACCCATCTTTGCAGATGATCTTCATTAACAAGGTCTATGATAAAAGGAACATCTGATGGACTATATCTATTTAATCCTCCCAGATAATCTAATAAATGACTATGTTCACAAGAGTTCCAAAAGACATTTGTGAGCTTTGTCATCGTTTCATTAGGGTCTTAATATTAGTTTTGCTTTGGAGCGTATTGGGCAACCAGGACTACTTAAAATTGCAAGTCCGTGAGGCACTGTTGTCTGTTATCTGCCCTTTACATTTCACCTCACAGCCCATGTTTGTCCAGCATATTTGAGTGTCATGAATATTTCTATTTGACATTTGCTTATCGCGGTGATTGATCATATTATTGGGATCGACAAGCATATCTGAATTGATTGTGTACATTTCAGAGCCTAATTTCAGGAAATAGTTGGAAATTGATAAAGTATATTGTAAATTAGAAAATACCTTATTCTATGACTAATTAGGAGTCAGATTCGATGAGAACTGTAGGTGTACCTCACTGGTTGCAAAGGAGGTATTAACCTTGGAAAGTATTGTGGGGTAGAAAACTATTTTAAAAGCATGGGAGTGGCACAATCTCTCCCGCAGTTGAATTATATCAAAAGCAGGCAATACCAGCATTCATCTTTTGTGGAGAAATCTGGGATTATGGAAATTTGTGGTCCCTCAACAATATTGAAATTACGTTTTTGAAGAATTTGCTTATGCTACCGCAAAGTTAGCCTGCTGCAGTATTACATTTTGAATATGATATTGGTTTGGTAGGTGAGTTAGTTGCCCTTACCTCAGTCTTTTACTGGCTTAGACTGTGGAGTACAGCTAGCGCAGGTAGGTACTGAGATGCATTAAAACATTTACTAAGTCTGGAGGGGAGGAAATGCATATCCTCAGACGCACATGTCAAGGAGTGACTAATTTGGATAAATGAGTCTGTATTATGGGAAGCTCTTGGAAATATTGACAAATCTGCCTTAGCCAGGATTTAGAAAGAAGCTATTGTAAGGAGAAAAGAATTGATGATAGAGACTGCTACAAAGCTTAAACTGGGCCCTGACTATTTTGAGGGCAAAACAGATTTTAGTTTTGAGAGTTACCTTGATTGCATACACCTACTAATCGAGAGATCTGTGTATACTGAATTTCGGATGGGAACATTACCCCTGGCCTGCTTCACAAAATCCTGGCCCGTGGTGGGCTGTTTGTGGGGGGAGTATTTGCCCTCTTTGTGATGTAGGCATGGAAACTGTCACACAATTTTTTATCTGCGTAAAATTGAAAGACTTAAAAATCCAATGCATAATTTAGAGCAACTAGTATACCAACTAAGAGTGAAGCACTTGAAGCAATGACATGCTGTAGAGAGTCAACCACAGAGTATACTGTATTTCCAGTAGCCTGTTACGTGCACAGGGCTTGGTTACTTAGGACAAAAATACTGGGAAAGATGAAGGAGGACTGAAGGGAATCACCCCCCGGCTGTAAGTCTGCTGAGAATTGTGGTGGATGGGTAGCTTTTGTGCTACTATCAGAGGCTGCAAGCTTGCCCTCCATTTTCTATGAATTTTTAAAAGATCTACATTATTTCTATCTATTTTATCTGTTTAAATTTTAAGGAGTGTGTCAATTGAAAAGATGTAGTGTACGATGCATTTTTTCATACTTTTTAATCTTTTGAGAATGGAAAATGAAATGATTTTGTGTGTGTATTTTAATGTGTTTGCTACTTTATGGTTTTATATTGAATAAAGTGTTGAAACAAAACAAAAACGAATTTATATTCAGTGAAAAAACATTGTTGAAGGGACGTTATGGCTAAGTTGCACTAGTAACAACCTATGCAATTCAATTGAAATACGTTGTTACAGGGATGTTATGGTTACAGGTAAACAAAAGCAATCACCATTTTACTATCCAACATGGGATCGGAATATTGCACATCTATGATGCATGCTTCAGACAGTGCCTACGTTTCTACATGAGGTGCTGTATGTACTGGAAATAACTCTGTAATACAATGGTGTTTATAGCAATGCATTTGTTAAGGAACTATTTATTCCAATGATCTCGGATAGTTTTCTGCCAACATTACAATGACAATCCCTTGTGGAGGCTTTTTGTGAGAACAAAATACACATGTGATGTTATCAGTGATGTCATCAATGGCATTTGTGATGTCATCTTTGATGTCATGGTTGTTAGTCCTTGCAGTGCACAGTGGTAGCCCGAGTAATGGTTGCTTAGCTCACCATAACTGGCGAATTTCTGGGGTTTACCGGTTTACATTGAATTGCATAGGTTTTAACTAGTGCAACTTAACCATAACATCCCTTTGACAACTTTTTTTCACTGAATTGTGTATTTTTTTACCAGGATACATTTAGTTTGTAAAGATGTACTGTAGAACATAAAAACTGCTGGCACCATGTTAATGCGCACAGCAGTCGCGGACTACGCGTCTGGTTTCGAACTTCGGGTGGCATCCAACCTGCTCAGAAAGGCAGGGCTTTCTTCCGTAGTTGTACCATTCACCAAACCCCAGGAACATATACAAACAGCACCATGTGCATGAAGTGAACGGGAACATAGAGGAGGTCGGCAAACCGTGTACTTATGAAACAAACAGCACAAAGGCATAGGGAGTACACCATAACAGAATGCACCAATAAGAGTAGTGACGTCTGCCTTCAACAATCTTACAGCACTGCTACTTTACATGGTAACAAAGAACGAACGGGCAGAGTAAGGACTGGAAAGTACTAAGACCAGAACGTCAGTACAACGTAGTAAGAACACTGAAGTTTGTGTGATAATTACACAGTTGATGCACTATACAATAGTTGAGAAGCATAACGTTTCTTTTTTTACGCAACAATGGCAAGCACCTTAGAGTGCTGGAAGAAAATGTCCTTCATGACGCAATGACTCACGGTTGTAACCCCATTGGTACGCACCACAGTTTGAAACGTAAAATATGTAATATCTATTGCTTCATGTACACCTAACAGGTTTTTTTTCTTTAAGAGAAGATATTTGAAAGGAAAGCAAGGCAGCACAAGTGGCACCCTTTCGAAAATGAGCACAGCAAAGGAAAGAAACTGCAAATAGCCAACTGGACAGCCTGCAAAGCAAAATGGAGGAATTGGTGAACAATTTTGCCACCTTAAAAGATGACGTACAAGGACAAAATATGGTCAAAATAAAATACCACTGCCCGACATGCACATGTAACATTTCCCCATTTCACAGCCCACCATCCCATCAACATTTTTGTGATTAGAGACGTTACACTGCTACCTCAATCCCTTCCTCCCCTCATGACCAATTTATGCAAACCCATAACTCCCCACAACAAGTATTCACTTCTGCTACCCCCTCCCTTTCCAAATGGCATGTATGAATGTGTGGAAGTAAACGTTGATATGTAAGTTGTTGCTGAGTGTACATGTGCCTTTTCCTTTGGTATTAAAATGCTGTTATGACTCAGCGGTGCCCAGTACTGGTGGGATTTACCGCAATTAAGGAAAAGGGAGGTGTCCTACTGACACCGCACCTGCCCGGCCTATCCGCAATCACAATGGAGGCAAGTGTACCACACCAGTACGAACCTCATGTCTGCACCTTGTGAACCACCTATAATTAGCTGTGAGAGCGGACATTTGTCCGTTGCACAAGTGCACGCATGAACATCTCTTCCTCTATCTCCTGGTAACACCACCGCTGTCCAGCATATGTGAAGAAACTTGTGACAAACTTTAAGTAGGTCGAGGCGCCCACCGACGTTCTACAACATCCCACCTTGTATACCCTACAAACACCCAGTGCGTCCCAAAATGGTCGGCGCACATGTGTTGCACTATTAATTACTGCAGAGATCCCAACAGTGTACATAGGTGTGCACAAAATATTCCGGCCAAAACGCATCCTGCAGACAGCCGTCCCAATCGAGAACATTGCACAACATCACCATGGGACCGCACCAACGCTGCACGTGGGCCCGCTGCACCTTCGACCAGTGGAAAAGTGTAATGTTCTGCGGTCTACGAAGTGTTATTGGGAAATTGCACATTTACAAACTCCCCACAATGTGACATTGCACACGTATGTATTTGGTTCAACGATGTTGGCCTCTTTGCTGGCTGCAAGGTCTCTGCAACAGCCCTACGAAAGGCCACACCCCAGACCAGCTCCGCATTCTATTTGTAGCTTTTCAGAACATAGTAGCAGCCTACATAACAGTGAGCTGTAGGTTTGGAACTATTTCTGCTATGCTACAATACCTTTGCAAGTATTGGCAACCATGTCAGCCCGACTCACTGCGCACAGTAATGGAGAGAAGTATTAACACCTCTTCCTGTGAAGCACACCCTCAGTACTGATAATCCCCACTATCCCATTCCCATGGGCAGCATGCTCACAACGGAAGTATGTGGCATGTGCGCTTCCTGAAGTACCGTGACGGCCACGCCCTAGTAAAGCAGTAACAGGCCTCCTTCCCATTCCACTATCTTCTTTCCAGCAATCCCTCATTCGGTACTGATAAATAGTCACACACGCATCCACCAATCACAGTGAAGAGCTCTCCATGTAACACTATCAGTTCTGAACAACATTCCTCTGCATAGACACCACACCCAGAAATTTTATTGCGCAATCCCTTAGCCAGTACAGTTCCATTTCCATGCCCGCCATCCTCAAAAGCCCCGGATGTGGCTTTTGTGCTGTGTGCAGGCGTGGGGAAATAAATTACAACCAGGGTAGTGGATTTCGTCATCAGTGGTGTCTGAAAAAAGCCTTTTTTTTGTAGATGCTTCTCGAGAAAAACCTTTACTTTTGTTTTTTATAGGGTTTTCTATTTTCTTTTCCTCCTCAAATTCTTACAATAAACTTTTCAGTGCCTCCTGTATATGGGCAAACAAAGAGCATCACCAATGCTGGACAAAGAAATGCCATTTGCATGGGAACACAACGCATTTCGAGATTGAATGCTGTCATGGTTGCAGAAGAACATCCCACGAGTGGACAAAAAAATCACACATGCCTCTTTTAATGAGACCCCTTCCAGCCTCTGTCTGGGCACAGCATACATTAGGATAGTCCCATACTCTTCTTGGTGTTATGGCAGAGAAATCCACTGGGCATTGGGGAAAAAGCCTCTTCACTGCCTTCATCAACCTCTTCAGTTGATGGAAAACATGTGAACAAGTCATGTAACCCGAATGCATGCCGCCGTAGTGCACGACGACAACGTGCACTGTAGCAAAACTGGCCACTTGTCTGCAAAGGTCAATAATAACGCCAAAACTGCTGACGTCGACAGCACCCCACAATGCATCCACTCCTTCCTAACTGAAATCGTCATCAACATGCATTTCCTGGGCATACTTGTGCAGATCTACCACAAAAGCATCACCCAAAATCAATACAATGCGTTTCTCCATGGCAGTCCTCCTCACTATGCAGAGTAATAAAAAATAGTATTACAGGCCCTTCCTGTGAACCACACCCTGTGTACCTGATTGGATAATCTGCACAGTCCCATTTCAATTGGCCTGCATGCTGAGAAGTGCAGACTGCGGCACATGCACTTCCCCAAGTACAGCAAGGGCTGCGCCCCAGTAAAGCAGGACCAGTCATTCTTCCCTTTCCACAATTTTTTGTCCAGCACTACCTCATTGGGTACTTTTAAATAGTCACACACGCATCCACCAATCACATTGAAGCCGTCAGCATGTAATACTGTCAGTTCTGTACAACACTTCATATGTACCGTTACACAATCAGAATGCAAGTGCCATGTGATTCGAAAGCACCTCTAGTAGAAGGTTCTGTAAAACTATCCTAGATTTCTGCATTCACATGCATCCACATGGCCACCAATCACTGCAAAGTACAGGTAGAAATATTTTCTGTACCCTATTTTTACAACTCTGTTATAAGTGCCTCTGAGCAGGCTGTCTGTGACAGAATGTCCACAAAGTACTTACAAAACGTACTGTTCTTTCTCCCATCACCTACCATCTATTGCCACTGCAATGGAATATGCTTTCAACATTTTGATTTACCCATATTAGCCATTCTAATATCCAAACAGTAACTGTCTTCTTGCCTTTCGACAATGCTACAAATTTTGTTCCGCACTTACCCATCTCCTACAAAATTCGTAAAAATATCGCAGAAAAGCAGCATTCAATTTATCTTAGCAACGTACATCAAGTACATACAATGCTTTAATACAAACAGGATGCCTATCCCTTACCTTGCACACTTCAACCATAGCCTTCTGCAGGTCTCTGTACAAATAGACCTTCTGCCACAGTTTGTGCATACACACCACAAGCACAAACCGTATTGAGCAAAGCGTTAGCCTCCACAGTCCCATGTCCATGCCTGCCATCCTGAAAAGGGCTGGATGTGGTAGATGTAATCCTGAAACTACCGCGGAATCTGTGGCGTTATCATGCTAGGAAGGGGAGGGAGGAATGAAATTTGAAACAGGGTAGGGGATTGGGTCTGTAGTGGTAGCTCTGAAAATATTTTTTTTTGTTTTGTGTTTTCTTTTTATGTGCTTGCAACCAACATTTTTTTTCTCTTTACATATGTTTCTGATTGCTTCTCCTCCGTACATTTTTACCGAATTCTGGTCAATGCTTCTTGCACAGTGTAAAAGAAAATGGCATTGCCAATGGCACCAAATAAATGCCATTTCTATGGAACCACTGCATATTTTGCAACCTCATGATCTCATAGTGTCAAGTGCACACAATAATGGACGAGAGAAATTGACACTCTCCCCCGAACCACGGAAGCCAAATGAATTCGACCCTCCCACCATGGTTGGCACAGGCACCTGATATTAGTACACAGGACACCACATGGCAGCCAATGGGGGGAAGAGGAGTTAGGGAGAGGTTGTGGATGGGGTGGGGGAGTTAGGAACAGCGGATAGAGGATAGGGAACTCCCAAGTTGTATAGGGAAAGGGAAGCACAGGGAAAAAAACCTCCCTATCTAAAACCTGGCTAGTGACTCATATGAAACCTAATGCTACACCTTCCGAAACCCTACTCCTGACCAAATTCAGATATTACCTGAACACACCTTAGTACGTGTGAACATGCAGCATAGACAAACACTGAGGGTAGCAAGCAATATGAACACAAAACAACAGGATTCTTTCCCATATATGAAGCACAAAAACACATGGCCCATTGGGCAAGCTTAAGAAACACATAACATACAAGGAAATTATAACCTAGTACCCCTGAAATGATAGCACTTGCTGCGTTTCATAACCTTCTCCTAATGAGTAACATTCAACATAACACCACCATGATGAGTTAACAGCACTCATTATTTTGTCATAGATTACTGCATTACATTGTTTGTTTGGTTGCACACAGCTAATTTTATATGATAGCATACAGCAGTTTGCCCTTGGTAACGTAAGCGGTTTCAGTGTTCACCGCTTTGCCTTTTTGACCGCTGCGTGTAAACTCTACCCACACCCCGCAATGCTGCTGGTACTTATCTGAGCTCGGAGAGGCCCCGCGGGACCTATCGGAGGAAGCGTAGGAATGCCGTACACCGACCGCCAGCCTGACCGCTCCTCCTCTGAGCACAGCATCCACATGAGAATTCCCAATTTCAGCCTTCCATGCTCCCGATAGCTTCGTCCTGCTTCCAACTCCAGCTTCACCAGCCGCACCCAAGGAAAATAAGCCACACCTGCTTATGTGCCTTGCTTCCTTTATGCTGCCCTCAATCCAATACAGCTGGCAATGCGCGTATGTATGAACTACATTTCCTCCCACGGAATGCTGGGAGTTGTAATCTCTTCCTACATTCAGGCAACCTCAGCCTCAGTAGGCAAATCTTATCACTCCCTTTGACTCCAGCCCTTATTCCTGACCCATAGTGGGTGGAGAACATCCGAGCAGTGTGCATAAATTCACACATGCTTCGGTTTATAAGATACCTTCCAAGCTCTGGCTGGGGACAAATTAGATCGGCATGGTCCCAAACTCCTCTTGTTGTTATGCATGAGAAAACGACTGAATCAATGCATTCAGCAACTTCTTTAGGTGACGGAGCAAACGTCGACATGACATGTAACCCAAATGTAGACTTCCATAATGCACCACAACAACATTAACGGTAGACACAGAGGCCACATATCTGCAAAGGTGAACCATCCCGTGGATACTGCACTCATAGAGACTGCCCCACAAAGCGTCCACTCCTTCCATCCCGAAATTAGCAGCAATGGCTTTTTGCATGGCACACCTGTGCAGATGTTGCACAAAGGTATCACACATGATCAGCACTGTGCGTCTCTCCGTCTCTACCACACAGAGTATTGGGAAAAAATAGAACCACCCCTTACTGTGAACCACACTCTGAACTCCCGATTGGATAATCCCCACAGTTTCATGTCCATGCCCACCTTGCTAAGAATGGCAGGATGTGGCACGTGCACTTTTCCAGCTACAGTGAGGGCCGTGCCCCAGTAAAGCAGGGACAATACTTCTTCCCTGTCCACTGTTCTTTTTCCAGCACTCCCTCATTGAGTACTGGGAAATATTCACACACGCATGTACCAATGACAGCCAAGAGCTCTACATCCAACACTATCTTTCTGTACAGCACTCCATATTTAGTGTTACACACATTGAGTGCCCGCCGTGTGTGCTTCCAAAACACCTCCAGTAGAAAGTTCTGCAAAAGAATCCAGAAGTTCAGCATCCAAAATCATCCAGAGTGGCACCCATCACGACTTTGGCCATGCACACAAGAGTCTAGGCCTTGCCCATACCCAGAACAACATAATGGAGCCATGCATGCGAACATGTGGCCAGATACCACAATCCACAAATGTAACATAGCCAGCGGCACTTCTACCCAACCCCCGCACCATAACACAGAGATGCATAGAAATATGTAACATTTAGCAGAATCCACAAACATACCAAAGCCTCCGGCAGCCCTACCCACTTCCATTCACTAAGTATTGCGTCACTGTCAACCAAACCACAACATCTTCACAACATTGTCCCTACTCCCGCCAATCTCCACAAATAACAGTATCCAAGGACATAGAAGATCCACTTCAACCCTACCCTCTTCTATACTGACATTATTCCAACAATGCACCCAGTGTCCACACTGCAGGACTTGTCACTGCACTATCTCCAGCCATACACCGATAACTGTAGGATGTTCTAACAATGATCACACCCATGCAACCAACAATGTATGCAGTTCAGCTCACTTCTGGTGCTCTATCAAGTCTTAAATGTGCTCCACAACCATTCTTTGCAGGTCACCACCCTTTGACTGATGCAGAGTCCAAACTGCATTGCTGCGGTGGGTGTGGTCAAGGCCTTGGCTCTTGGGTGCATGGCCTATGGCCTACGGCCTTTGGCCATGCACCCAAGAGTCTAGGCCTTGGACATACCTACCGCAACATAATGCAACCATGCATGCCAACATGTGACCAATTACCAGAATCCACAAACGTACCACAGCCACTGTCACTCCTACCCAACCTCTGCACCGCGATACAGATATACATGGAAACATGCAACAGTTAGCAGAATCTACAAACATAACACAGCCTCTGGCACCCCTACCCACTTTTATTCACATACTATGTTGTTATTGTCAACCGACCCAAAAAAGTGTTCACAACAGTGGCCCTGCTCCCAACAGTCTATTCAGTCCACAAAACCAATACTTCTCAATGCAATACAGTAGTCAGAAATCCACACAATGGACACTAGCCAACCCATAAAATATGCACTTCAACCCTATCCACTTCTATGCACACACTATTAGAACATTGCACCCAGTTGACACACTGAAGTATCCAAGCACATAGAAGATGCACCTGAACCCTACCCTCTTCTACACTGACATTATTCCAACACTGCACCCAGTGTACACACTGCAGAACTTGGCACTGCAACATCTCCAGCCATACACCAAAAACTGTAGGATGTTCTAAGAATGACCCAACCCATGGAACCAACAACATACGCATGTCAGCTCACTTCTGGTGCTACAATCGAAAAAACAATGTATGCAATGTTGACAAACCACACACACAAGGCAACAATGTCAAACCTACTTGCAACCAGGACCCATAGTTGTCAGTGCAAGGCCTCCAGCCATGCATGGAAGGGGCTACAGGGTTATTACATGCAACACAGGAATGCACGTGCTATGTTACAATGTTTGTGTCACGTGCAATGCACTCCCCTTCTGCTTCTCCACCTAATAACATATCTCAGATGGACTACTTCTCACTCCCCCACCCTTTTCATCCCTTCTTCCCACCACCACATGGCATAAAGTATGTTTGCCAGGCCCTTTCGGCGCTGCACTGTCCTCCGATACACCATGGCAGTGTTTCCCAAAAATGTTGCCGCACAGCACACTTCCCTCCAGCCAACCACTGGCGGCGTCCAATGTTCGCCGACATAACGGCATACTGCAAGCCAATGAGACTTTTGTCCGTGGAGCGAACAGGGAAATGGGTCAGCGGAACGGAGCCAGATATCACTCATTTTTTGAGACATACATTTCAGTTCTTTTCAAGAAAAGAACGGGTTGGATTTCCACCAAACACACAAAGGCACGCTTTTGGAACCAGGCCCCCGCTCCTGCTGCAAATTTAGTTAAAATCCGGCCTGTAGGCATGCGCAAAGTTTTTGCCCATTCAGTCTATGGAGAATAAAAATGTTTGGGACTCCCTTTATAACTCCCCCCCCGCCCACACAAAACCTCACCAAACTTGCCCAAAAAAATAAGTGCTGGCCATATACTTTTTTTTTGCAAAGTTTGGTGAGGATTCCTCCAGGGGGAGCGAAGTTATAAGCCACTCAAAAAGTGGTCTTCCAATGGGTTTAGCAACTTAACCATAACTAGATGCCCGCTACCTCAGACCGTGCAACATACAACATCATGTATTGAGTAATACTGGACCCTAGTCACTGGTTTATCATTAAGTCCATACGCTCAACATAATCAATGTTCATAGTCGTAATAACTCTTGGGATGGGATGATCCCCTATTAATGATAATATAGATGATCTGTTCATAGATCTACAGTTAGTTGTCGAAAGAACGTTGCAAACTTCAACGACTTTATATATAGGTTGTTCATCTCCAGAGCATTTAACATTTTGCCAGATATAGGTCTAGTTTTCATCAATTGCATGGTTTAAAGTGGGAGGTGGAGCTGTCAGAGATAACTCAAGAGTGCTATGGAAAGACTCTTCCATTACAAATTCACCTTCACTCATCGGCTTCATGTTATCTCCCCATGCCACACACAAAGGTGATTTATTGTCAGCCACTGGTGTTTGGCCAGTAGTTCCTTTTATGAACTTATTGGCACCTACCTACCTCGCTGACAAAATCATCAGATCCAAATTGACCAGGCCCACGTGTACTGCACACAGACACATGCTAGCAACACCTAGATTCAAGCTCCAGAAAGCAGGAGGCAGCAGCTTTCCCACAATAGCTGCAAAACACTGGAATACACTACCAGCCAGAATTTGGTCTGAAGACTCCTTCTGGACCGTCAGAAAACAACTGGAAACAATCCTCTTTTCACAGGCTTCCAGTAATTATAGTAGGCCCCCTGCTTGCAAACAGATACTGATATGGCTAACCACGCCTACTGTAATGCAATATAAATAAATTAATACATTTGGCCTCATTACACGGTAGGCGGAGGACCAAGGTGCTATTAGCACCTTGGTCCATGCCGGTAAAATACCGGCACCGCCTTGGTGGAAAGGGGAATTACCGCCCTATTCCAAGGTTGGCAGGGCGGTAATTCCCCCTTCCCCCATTGCTCTTCACCATTCCCATTTTTGCCCCATAACGCGGAACCGTAATTATCACCCTGGTCCCTTTGCGGGTTGGTTTTTAATGCCTGCTAAACAGCAGGCGTTAAAGTACCTACCCGCAAAGGGACCTCGTAGTAAGGTGGTAAGGGTTTACCGGTACCGGTGCCCTTACCGGTACCGGTAAACCCTTACCGCCGTCCGTGTAATGAGGCCCATTTTCTACATCTCCTGGCACTTGACCTTTTGATTTTTTCCCCTCACTTATTTTTCCTGGAATTTTTATTACCACTCTCAGTTAGTTCATAACATAAGGAGGTCTCAACTACTATGGGGATCAAATCTTTCTGTTGTTCTGATCTCTATTTTTAGTCTTCTTGTGCTCTTGAGTGGGATTGGCATCACGAGGGACTATTCATTGTATGTGTGTTGACTCATTCGTTAAGTTCCATAGTTCATTTTGAACAGTATCAAATTGTGCACCTTCAGTAGATGAATTAATAAATACCCCACTCGTAGAGCAAATATTGTATATGTGCAGCTGTTATGATATGATATGGCATTTATCACGTGCCTTTACACAAGTGATTGAAGGTACAACGAGGCGTGGGAGGGGAACAGAGGGAAGACAGAGACAATGGCCCTCATTACAACTCAGGCGTTAAGGGTTAACGCCACCGTTAACCCTTAACGCCTGATTCTGATTTTAACGCCTGCTTTTAGCAGGCGTTAAAATCCATGGCGCTAACCCGCCATGGTGCTAATTACGCCGCCGTAATTTACGGCGGCGTAATTAGCGCCTTCCCCACTCCCATTATGCCCTATGGGGCAAAAATGGGAATGGGGAAGGGAAAATGGGAAATGGGGATTTACCGCCCCACTCACCTAGGAATGGGGCGGTAAATCCGCCATCCACCATGGTGTAAACAGAGTTTACACCATGGTGGTAAAGTTGGTGCACTTAGCACCAAGGTTGTAATGACCTCCAATGATCTTAATAGACCAGGTGACATTGAGATTGTGCAAGTGCAGGAGAAGGAGAAAAGTGCAGGGGGCGTGAGAGGGGGCAGTGCAGTACATGGGATTGACAGTAAAAACAATAGAATAAATAAAAGCAATAAGTAAAAAGTGCAGCCAGCTGGTGACAAGTGCAAGGTTAAGTGCAAACATCAGGTGTCAAGTGCTGATAGGGGGCAGTAGGGATACAGAAGACAATCCCCAAGTGCGGGGGTTACCAGGGAGGCAGTGCAGGCGTACAACTGGCGGGGGAGGGGACCTGGGTCCAAGATCAGGGGGTGGCCAGGTAACCAGTGCAGTTTCAGTTTCAGCCAGGAGATCAGCAGGGGAGAGGAGCAGAGAAAGCAGAAGCAAAGAGGAAGGTTTTGAGGTGCTTCCGGAACCAGAGATGGTTCTCCTCAAGTTTCAGGGAGGCAGGGAGGCTGTTCCAGATGGAGGTCTCACCCGAAGAAAGAGATCTACCACCAACTTGTTGCTTGAAGAAGCAATTGAACGTAAGGGAGTTGGAAGCGGATGAGCGAAGAACTTGTGAAGGAAGATATTTAGGAAGAGCTAGTTAAAGGTATTGAGGCCTCAGGCCGCCCCAGAAGGCCTGTGGACAATGCAGAGGGTTCTGAACTTAATCCTCGCAGCCACTGGGAGCCAGTGCATAGATTTCAGTCCTGGAGAGATACGATCCCTGGGCTTGAGGCCAATGACAAATCTCGCAGTCCTGTTCTGGAGCAGTTGCAGAGGGCGGAGAGGAGAAGCAGCATATTTAGAAAGAGACTATTGCAGTAGTCCAACCTAGAGAGAACCAGAGCTGTGGAGACAGTGAGCCTCTGGGGGAAGGCGGTGAAAGGATAAATAGCTCTGAGGAGGTGCAGCTGGTAGTGAGACTTCTTAGAGACGTCAGAGATGTGAGGACAGAAGGAGAGTGTGGAGTTGAAGATGACCCCGAGGTTTTTTTAGCCTCAAAGGTGGGAGCAGGATGAGGGCCAAGAGATGCCGGCCAGAGAGTGATTGAAAAGGAGGGAGCAGTTGTGCCAATGAGAAGAATCTTAGTCTTACTGGCGTTAAGGCAGAGATAATTGTCGGCACACCACTCCTGTATAGCAGACACACATTCAGAGATGAGAGAAGGAGAAGTAGTGGCGGAAGAGAGCCTGAAAATGAGTTGATTGTCATCTGCATAGCACTGAAAGTTGGGTCAGAAAGCGGCAATCCAGTGGGCAAGAAGTGCCAGGTATTGGTTGAACATCCAGGGAGAGAGTTTAGACCCCTGGGGAACACCACAGGTAGACTGATTCAATGGAGGCGCCATGCACCTCCCTATTTAACCCAAGAGATTTGCTGATTGCCATTATGTTAGGGATTCTGCTTTCAATCCTTCTGATAACGTTATATTGTTCAACTTGAGATTCATACAGTGTCTAAATGAATGTATTTAGTGCCAGTAAAACAGCAAACGCTTGCACGGTTAGTTCTGAGTTGTACTTACGGGAAGTTGAAGTGATATGACCTTTATTAGTGCTGCCCATGTGCAAGAGTTCATGTGTAATGCTCAGGCTGGCTACCTCATCAGTCTTTGTATTTAAGATCACTGATAGCTCATTATTATTTGTCTCTGCCTTAGCTTTTTCTGGACATCCAATACCCTACTTATTAGCATGCTCAATTACCCTGTGACACTTTCTCTGAAGACTATATCAGAGGTGCAATAAGGAGTTTATGGTACCTGTAGCAATAGATGGAGGACTAGACAGCCTTTGTGAAATCATTGCATCTAATCTTGCACTGTTAATGTGTATATCAGTGTTTAATCACTTTTTATGTTGCATGGAAGTATATGTTTCAAGGGTACACAAAGGGGGGTAGCTTTAAAGTGATCAGGGAAGCAACAAAACACAGGAAAGTGTCCTATCCAGAGTTGTTGGGATGGAGGTGCCAGCATACTCTCCTGTTGGCCATTCCTCTGCTCCCCATGTCTCCTGTGTGAGGTATTCCTCCTCTTTATTGCACCTCATCAGCCTCAGGTCCCAGGGCAACAGCATTGATCTTCTCTTATCTTCTTTATTCGGAAAATTGACATTTCCACCAAAGAGTAAAACAACATAACAATTTAATTTGTACATCACCAATAATATATATATATATAATTGTATGTATTAGCATGCGGTTTCCAATTGAAACATTTCAGCTTTTTAACTCATAATACATACAGTTAAACAATTAAACAACAAGAAAACAACAAAAAAGAATATAAAAAAGGAAAAGGAAAATAAATTCTCCATGTTGTACAGTCAGGCTCAACTAATTCCATATTGGTCAAAAATGAGTCAATTTGCTCCGTTGGCCTTTTTGTCAATTTTCACAAATATGATTGAGACACGTTCCAGTAGGGACGAATGTCACATAAATCCTACTTCCTTGCATCAGCTGGAGCCAAATGTCTCTTTTTTTTATTGTTTGGTAATCTAAGAAAAATGTTCTCATCAAATTAGTTCTAGTATCCCCAGCGTGTGGCTACAGAGTCGATAGTCTCTGAGTTCCTCTGGTTTCCTGGCCTCAAGCAGCTCCCTTGTCGGGAACAAGTTTAATCGTAATCTTAGAAATTTGGTACGAGCTTGGTCTGATGGCAACTTTTTTTTGTTTTTTTTTTAAAAGTTTTTTTTTGGATGGAAGTACATTTTATTTCAGTAGCTTGACAAAATACCCATAAAATTCGAAACTTCTACCATTACAAAAATAGGTCTCTACATATGATAAGGTCCGTCCGCAGTGGGAGTAGCAAATATAATATTAGGACAGAGTAGGGTAACTCTGGCAGCCTTGCATGAAGAGAGCAGTGCATGCGAGGCTACACAATCAGCAATTCAGTAACCCACAAAAGTGTCAGTTTCCGTCCGTTTGATAAATACATAAGTTAATCATTTAAATTAGCATTCCACAAATGTACATGTAATTTAATGGCTGATTCTGTATGAACACAAAAAGCGACCCTGGCACTAATTGCAAGATTGGGCGGACATCCTTGTTATACAGACCTGGAAGCAATAACCCATCATTCGAGGGGTTTCACAAGGTTTCGTGCAGCAGTGAGAGTGTCCATCGTAATTTCAAGAATGAAGTTCTTAGTTCATAGGTGGCAGCGAGCAATGAGTTTCAGCTCTATAACATTTAATAGAAATGGGTTTGGACAGAGTTCAGCTAACGAGATCAGGACTGATTCCCCTTATCTTCCATCTGGCGGCTTGGAACTTTATGGTGAGCAGAGGCTTTCATCATGTAGATCGCGATCAGGAATGGAATCACCACGATCCACTGTGAATTCTCAATATAGGTACCAGCGTGTTCCGGCTGAGCTAGGGCCGTGTTTCCATCTTCAGAATTATCATCCTGATAGAGCTCTGACGGATTATATAAATCGGCTGGAGTCACTACAACAGAGGCTTGGAAATGTACAATCAGATTCGACAAGTGTTCATAACCAGGTGCACCTTGGGACAAGAAGATAATACACATCCGGGCACTTGTAGTGACTTGAAATGAATTTCCTTTTGTAAATCTGTGCTTCTGTTTTTGTATATTGTGGGACCAACATGAATGAACACAGTAGTACAGATGAAAACAGTTCCCTTGCGAGCACAGACATCTAGCAGGCTGGAATTGATGTATATAGGTCTGATGGCAACTTTGTCAGATAAGGCAAGGTTGTTACTGGCTTTCTAAGGTCGATGCAGTACTTCCCATAAAGTTTGTACCTGTTAGGAAACATTTCATAATTGTAGGTAATTTTCCTTCCATGTGGCAACCCCCAAACCTTTTGCTGTTGTTTTATACCCTGATCTAGACTTTGCCGGAGAAGTGCAGCCTTCCGCCGCACTCCTCAGGGCTTTCGCTCCATTCTTATGGGGAAACTGACATGCCCTTAAGACAGTCAGTACCGGGAGACTTCGTTTCCCTTAGTCCTTTCCTCATGTTGCAGCTTTTGAGCAACATGAAACAAGAGTGCACCGTAACTTACATTACCTCGCCCTTGGGTCTCTAGTCATTCCAATGGCCCTAGAAACTCTCGCTGGACTTATCATGAAATGTGCAAGTGTGTCACGGACGGGACTGGTGGCAGCTATCGTTTCTTTGTGTTTTGAACCCCTTTTTGCCATGTTAACCGTGCTTCCCGCGTTTGGCCCAAATGGGTGGCCTGGCTTCCAAAATGGCCAGACCACAAGGTTCTTTGTCCTGTCCGCTGACCGTCTTGTCCCTTCACCTACCCCCAGGTCGAGCCGACCCAGGCAGTCCTTATTTGGTCATGCACTTTCCCGCGAAACACAATGCTTTCGCTGGCTTCTGCATGCCTTGTGTGTGCCTCCAGGATGTGGGCTGGGATGTCTGTTCCCAATACACATCCTGGATGCCACGTATGGTGTGAATGTTTTGTGAGCAGATCTCCCATTGGGTCCTCTCCGTTTTGGCGCGAAGTGAACTCTGGATAAGAGGAGGCTGGAAACACCACTACAATGTCGATCTCCTGAGTTCTCACGAACAAAGGATAAGGAGCCAAGTATCCTGCAACTAAGAAGCTGAGTCGAGGAATCGCTGGTGACCAGCTGAAGGTTTGGCACCCTGCACTGCTGTCGTCCTGTGAGACCCCTCTGCCTCTGATCGAACGAGAAGGCCTGTACTGGCGCTTCAACCCTTTAGAATAGTGGGAACAACTATTCTCGGCATCTTCACCAAATCCTGTACGTAAGCCTTCAGAAGCGTCCTGGGCCATCCAGTGGACTGACCAGCCTACACAGGAACCTTGCTCTGTCACCATAGTCTGGCTTACTGCTAATCCCGTGTCCTCGGCACTCTCACACGATTTGTACACTTGGCATTCCCAGGTCTGAAGTGAGACGTGTGCTTTGGGACTGGAATACCTGTGGTTGCCGAGTTGCCCTGCTGTGGTAACAAACCTGTGTGTGTTCACTGCATTTGGGACCCCCTCGACCCTGACTCCTGCTGTCGCGGAATCTACATGGCGTCGAGACATCCTGCTGATCACATCTGAACTTGCCAGTACCGAAACGGAACCGGAGAAGCCTGGGTAGTCAATACCCTAACCGGTCGCCCTCCCGCAGGAGCCTGTGGCTCTCCACCGCTGTCGTAAACAGCAACCCTTTTCATCCCTCGCGCCCTGCTTCTGTGCGGCCACGCTTGAGTATCGGAGAACTGTTCATCATCATTTTGTTCACCTCTCTGAACTGCCTGATCTCCCTGAAGAGACTCTCCTCTGCCCGTTGGCACCCGCGTGTGCAGGTACTTTTGAGCACAAGGCTCCACTGTTCGTAGGGCTCGGACTTCCTTCTAGTTAGGTGGCCTCTGATGTTGAACTGGGTCTAACGATTACTTGCACTGCCTGTTTTCCTCCCCATCTAGGTGGTCTGCATATTTCGTGCTTCTAACTCTTTAGACCCCTTGGTCTTGTATATATATTCTATTGATTGTGATGTGTTGGTTTACTTGAGTTTTACTGTGATTCTTTGCTATGGTCGATGTTACAAAGGCCTTGTAATAAATGTGTCTGTATTTTTAATATAACACCTGTCTGGAGTCATTTGTAAGCGTCCTTGCTTTGTGTGCTCATTGCGGGCTTTCAGTCACCCTCACCCCTCTTGAGACCTAGTCTTCACCGCTGCCATCGCTACCCTGATTGGTCTGGCTTGTCCAGAGGTTACCCTGTTCCAAGAAACTAGGCTGGCCTTCTGAACCTCTGCCCCTCCAGGACAGAGTTCAGAAATCCATCTTAACAGTACCCAGTAACTGCCTCCAATGAATCAATCCAGTCTTTGTCGCAGAGTACTTTCTTTACATTATCAGGGTTTTCTTTTAATGAGTTAATAGTCAGGACTATGCTGTTTAATATTTGTCGCTCCATTCTTCCAGTGGTCATTCACTTCTGGCGTCGAGAGCCTGATTCAATAATGTAAATAATGTAAACCCTCCTTCAGATGGTGGTATAAGACACCTTCGGTAAAACGAGAGGGTCTTACAAACTGTTAGAGTGTAAAGAGCCGTAAGGCCCAACTCTTTTCTAACATATCTCCAAAACAAGGCCTCAATCACTGGCCAAATTTTCCAGAGCAACAACAAAGAACATTCAGACCCATATGTCAGGATAGGAGATGCTTTCATTCGGTAGAAAGTAGGAACTGGAGCAAGCAAACATTTACTGTATAGTAGTCTGATGATCTTAGCCTGTGCAGCCAGGCATTTCCTCTTCCTTCTCAGTTCTTCCTCTCAGGGTGCATCATATGAGCTATCGTTTACTGATATTCCCAAATAGGTCATTCGTGTTATCAAGGGGATCTCTGCCCCCTCGATAAACCAACTAGAGGGTTTTGTTCTCCTGCCACAATTTCTCCCAAATATTTGGACACTAGGGGCCTCATTACACAGTAGGCGGCAAGGGTTTACCGGTACCGGTATTTTACCGGTACCGGTAAATCCTTACCGCCTTACTACGAGGTCCCATTGCGGGTTGGGGAATTTAACGCCTGCTTTTTGCAGGAGCCCAATGGGGCAAAAATGGGAATGTGGAAGGGCAATGGTGGAAGGGGGAATTACCGCCCCGCCAACCTTGGAATGGGGCGGTAATTCCCCTTTCCACCAAGGCGGTGCCGGTATGTTACCGGCATGAACCATGGCGCTAATAGCGCCATGGTTCACCGCCTTCCATGTAATGAGGCCCTCGGTTTTAGAGGGTTTATCTTCAAATCATTTGCTGACAAGTATGTACCAATTACATCCAGTTGTCTCTGGAGGCCAACCAGTGTTTTGTCCATGATTACTTCGTCGTCCGCGTATAGCAATCTGTTGACTGGCGTCCCTGCTATACTTGGAGGAAAGGACCTGATGCCTTTAGATGCCTCTTCTATATCCAAAGTATATATGTTAAAAATTGCTGATGCCAGGCAACAACCTTGTTTTAGGCCAATTCTTGTGGTGATTGGATCAGTCAAGTCTCTAGATTTATTCAACCTTATTTGCACCGAGGAGGTCGTGTGGAGGCCCTTAATAGCGTCATATATGTTGCTAATGCACCCCCAGGTGTTTAGTTTGGTCCACAAAGTTTGGCGATTCACAGAGTCAAATGCCTGTAATAAGTCCACTGAAGCAAGGTAAAGTTATTTGCTATTCTTCAATGTAGTTCTTGTTTTCAGCAACTTGATCAAAAATAAATTCAGAGAGGTTCCCGTTCCTTTCTCAAAGCCAGATTGCCAGGGGTCACACTGTTTTGTTTCCATGCTCCATGGAGCCAGATGTTTCAAAATAAGGGCTGCAAATACTTTCCTGATAACGTATTAACGTCCAGAAGGGTCATAGGTCTATAATTTGATGCTAATGACCTATCTCCCTTCTTAAATATTGGGATTATTATCAAAGTCGTTGAACTCCCATTTCACTACCAAAATTTTATCAGGTAAAATCGGTACCATTGTTGACTTATGGTGCAGCCATCTCAGGGTATCATTCCACAGAGGCAGCTCAAGTCAACGAAAATCAATTTTAAAGGCAAATTATGGGTGTGTTTAGGGGCTTCCTGAGATATCACTTACACATAGAATGTGATCTGACATATATTGAGGACCAGATGTAATTACAACCATTAGTTTATTTGCTACGTCTATGGGGAAAACCTCACTTGTCATTAACTAGACATCTGGTACACAATGTCATGCCCCCAAATATTTGCAGCACCTCTTCTTGGTTAAAGTATGTAACATCTTCCTTGAGCATCCTTGGCCTTGAACACTTTTTCATTAAGGAACTATTTGTTAGCAACGTGGAGAAAAGGCTATTGGTGGCTAGCTTTCTTTAATTTAAAGAAAACTTCATGAAGGAAAAAGAATTAATAAAGAAAGGTGCACAATTTTATTACAAGAATGCTCCTGTTGTTAACAAACCAGGTTATCCCCAATGGTTCACAAATCAAAGAAAAAGGGCAATTCTTCATTGTTTTAGAACAAATATATTATTTATAAAAGATATTGGGCCTCATTACGAGTTTGGCGGCAGCCATGAAGCTATTAGCTCCATGGCTGCCGCCAAACCGGGCTCCTTTACTGGGTTCCCAGAATGGGGAATTACCGGGCCATTCCGAGTTCGGAGGGCCCGGTAATTCCTCCCTCTGGGAACCCGGGCCCGGACCTTCCCCATTCCCATCTGAGCCCCCATAGGGCTCAATGGGAATGGGAGAGGGAGCTAACAACGGGCCGATTACGACCGGCCCGTTGTCAGCTCCCTTTTCCCCTCGCGGGACCTGGTAACAACTCCTGGTTTTACCAGGCGTCCTTACCGGGTCCCGCAAGGGGACATCGTAATTTTGCGGGACGGGTTTAATGGGTCTTCCTCCATTAGCGGAGTCCGTTAACCCGTTCCGCGAAACTTATAATGAAGCCCATTGTGTCCTTGCCACAGAGTTATCCCATCATTGACCGTAAATGTATTTGCTCATGGCATAACGCAGATGACCTAGAGTATTTTATGTTTTCTTGTCCTGTTTTCGCCGTCTTAGGGAAGATATTTCTCTTCCCAATATTAAAGGCATGGGGAGCGAGACATATCGTAATAGCTGTTAAGCTTCTTTTAGCAACTCCTGAATTGTTTATTGCAGTGTGTTCATTCTTATATTGAAAGTGACCCACCAATTGCGAAGTCAGTTGTTGTAAAATCAAATAGTGTAAATTTCTTTTGTTTATTTTAAACATGTATTACTGATGATGCATGTTTTAATTCTATTTAGGTTATATATGTATTCTGGAGCTGAGCTCTAGAAACATTGAGATCTTAAAGAGCTCAACAATGGGAGACTCACCACCGAGTGTTACTTGGAAGAGAGGCCTTGAGGCTCTAATTCTTGATTATATTTTTCTCTCGGACAATCTCATAGCAAACATAAAGGAGTTAGCAGTAATCGTCTCTACAATGAGCGATCATAACATTCTAAAATTGAAAATCGCAGGAATATTAGACAAAGTGCCACAATCAACAACAGAAGATCTTGCTTTGCAACATGGCAGGAACAGGCTGAGAAAGTCATGGGGAAATGTAATCGCTCTGGCACACATATATGTCAAAAACAGCACGGGCAAGAGGAAAAACTTTTGTCACCAACCCAACTTCAATATGGCTGCCTCCGTAAGGAAGCAGCAGTTAAATAGCCTAAAAAGACCATATAAAATAAGGCCATCTCCAAAAACACTGGATGCTCTTAAAAAAGGCAAGCAAAACCATAAAAACTGGTTATAAGAACGTAAGTATACCCTAACCCAGAAGGATGGAGAACATATGCTACAGTTAGCAGCCAATAAGAACTCTAGTGAGATTTGGAGAATGTTCAACTCTATTGAGGCCCCGCAACAATCTCTGTTAGCAAACCCTATTGCTGCAGGAGAATGGCTAACTCACTTTAGTACACTTTTCCCCAATGTAACAGCAGTCCACATGGAAATTCGAGAATCGCTGCTGTCCTCTGGGTCTTTTGACACTGGAAGGGACGATATCCTGGACCTAATAAAACACTGTAGCAACTCGAGAGAAGCCGGACCGGATAGCCTAACAAGCATGACTCTGAACAAGTACCCAGAGGAGTGGGTAACTTTCATGTACAACCAATTTAACCTAATAAAACTCAATAGAAAACTACCAGCATCTTGGATGACTGTTGCTTCGTGTCGTCTTGCTTCCAAGGCGAGCACGTTGCCGCTGAGCTACCCTCCCGGGATGTAGGGGTCAGCAATGGCCAATCCTGCTTGGCGACCAGGAGTGCTGTCTTACACTTTTTCTACCCAGGCTTTGAGAGAGAGTTGGGATAGATGATAGAGTAGCAGTTACAATAGATAGGAGAGATGGAGAGAACCATAATTGCAGGGGGGATGGAGAGCGGAATATGGACTGCACTGTGCATGAGGAACCCACAGATGGCCTAGCAGCAAGGTACAACAGGTGAAAAAAAACAAAGGGTAATGAGGGCTAGGGCCTAGGTTACACAAGTTAGTGAGGAGAGCAAAACATTTCACAAATCAGGAGGTGCAGCCAGTAAAGTGCGAACCCAAAAATGAAAGTAAGTCAAAGGTACGAAGGCATATTAATTGACTCAGCAGTAAATACAGATAGTACACAGATTTGCAGTTCACAACTGGGTACAAGAGAATAGTAATTTAACACACATTTGATCTAGGCTAGCAGAATCAGAGCATCTAGATACAATATATAACACAGATCAAGTGAGGCTTTAGAGTAAAGCCAATAGATTTAAAGGTGTCTGGATTGAGCTAGCAAAAAGCAGTCATTGGGCCTCATTATGAGTATGCCAGTTTGGTAACAACAGTGCCGCTAAGCTACCGGCACCATTGTTACCGGACTATCATACTCCGAGTTCTGCGAGCGGGTGCCTTTCCGCCCGCCACCCGCTCACAGACCTTGACGGTAGCACCGGCACCATTATTAATGGTGCCGGTGCTACGGTCCTCCCCATTGCCATTTGTTTGTTTGTTTATTTTATTTATATAGCGCTCCTCACCTGAGGGTATCTGGATGTGACAAGATGATTTTTTATATACAGACAAAAATACAGAATTGGATACATTACAGCATAAGTTACAAATATGATTACAATATTTACAGTACAGGGAGATTAAATGAATATACAGTACAATAATATGAAACAGAATAAACTTGCACGGATGACATAGTTACATTAGATGTTGTTTGATGCAAGCTAAGTTTTAGTGTTTTTCCTGAACTCAGGAAGGTTTGGTCTGTTCGTAGGTGCAGAGGAAGGGAGTTCCAGTATTGGGCAGCTTCGACAGGAAAGCTGTTCCCACCCGCGCTCTCCAGACTGAATCTGGGAACTATAATAGAGTGGGACTGGGCAGCCCTGGTAGGGCATGATGATATTTTTCAGGTGATCTTTTCTTGTAAGTAGAGCTAGGCAGCATTGTTTAAGCTTTTAAAGGTGATGGAAAGTAATTTGTGTTGAATTCTGTCCTTAATGGATAGCCATTTTTATTTGCTTCTAGTCTCAGAGATGTGTTCTCTTTTAGAGACACTCTGAAATTGTTATTTTGTAAAATGTGTAGTTTATTGGTAATCTGTTTGCTTGCTCCTGCACAGAGGGCATTGTAATAGTCCAGTTTTGACAATATTAAGGCTCTGTCTAGAGTTATGCAGCTCTTGTTAGATAGGTATGGTTTGCAGGTATGAATCAATTTGCATGTGTACGCCGTTGCCGACGAAGTGGCATTGACTTGCTTTCTCATGTTCAAGTTGGTGTCCAGGTAAAAGCCTAATGTTTTGGTTTCTTTGGTTACATTAATGGTAATACCGTCAATCATGAATGCAGAATATTGGGCATTAAGTTTGTTAATATGTGCTGCAGCCCCTAGTCATTCGGGAAGAGGCCATGGACAGCCATCCATGCCTGAATGACTTGGTATATTTTGTTACAGAGTGCTAGATTTGCATCATAGTTACCCGAGAGGGGCAGTAGTATATGGGTGTCATCTGTGTAGTTGGTATAGATGACACCCAGGTGGTCCAGCCTGTCAAATAGAGGCTTGGTGAAAACATTGTACATACTCCACATGTAATTGGGGATGGATCAGCAGCTGCCAACTGAGAGAAGACTCTCATTGACCTGTTGTTAAGTAAGGATCAAATCTAATCAGCGGCTTCTTGAGAGAAGTTAGTCGCCAAAGAAAGGTGCTTGCAGAGGATTGTATGATCCACCAGATCAAAGGTGGCCGATAGGTCTAACAGTAGAAGCAGGGCGCATTGCTTTTTGTCCTTAAGTAGGTCCATTTGCGTTTTCAGGTCTATCAGAGCTGTTTCAGTACCATGAAGTAGTCTGAAGCCTGATTGTCTTAGTCCCAGGAGGTTGTTGGTCTTGAGATATTGTTGGATTTGGAGGTATGCTACCTTGTATAGTATTTTAAGGAGGAAAGGGACCATTGTGATAGGACGGTAGTTGGTTGGGATGGTTGGATCAAGTGATGCTTTCTTAAGTAAGGGCAGGATCCAGGCGTCCTTTAAATTAGTTGGGACACTTCACGTACAAAATGAGGCATTTATCAATTTGGTTATAAAAGGGGCCAGGTCTTTGGCCGCTTCTTTGATTATTTTGGCGGGGCATATGTAACCTTGGCATCTAGACGGCTTAAGTGATGTAATGATTTTTTCCACCTCCACAGTGGAGACATGTGAAAAGCTGAATTTAGAGGGGCAATTCATGAGGATTTTTTCTGGTTCTAAATTTGAATCTTGATTAGTAATGGTGAGTCTCTTGGCTTTGTTTTTATTTTGAAGGGTGACAATTTTATTTGACAGGGCATTTTGTATGTCCGTACATCATACTTTGTCCTTTATGCAAGGATTATCAGGAGCTAATGGGGATTCCTGTTCTCTTAGTATCACGAAAAGTTCCTTAGTATTAGAACTGGCTTTGTCAATCCTCTCATTAAAAGTTTCTCTTTTGGTTCGTAGAATTTCCGTTTTATATTCTTTGGATATTTCATTAAGGTTGAGTTTATTTTCTTTAGACAGGAGGTTTCTCCATAGCACTTCTTTTTTTCAGCCCTCATAATTTTTAACTGTGGTGTGAACCACGTGTTAAGGTGCGCTTTCAGTTTGCTTTTTTGCATTTTTAGTGGCGCAATGCTATCTAAGGCTAGAGTCATAGTGGAATTGTATAGTTCGACTAACTCAGCTGGGTCTGATTGTTCAGGTGTGGCATTCAAGGTAGGTATGAGGAGGGGCATTAACTTGTCCACAGTTATGTTTCGTTTGCTCCTTGTAGGGAGGGACGCCGCTATATTGTTGATTTTAGACTCTATTTGTTTGGTCTTAAAGGTGATAAAGTGGTGGTCAGTCCAAGATAAAGGTTGAATCAATGTAATAGCAGTGTCCGAGTTAGAGTCCACTACCAGTTCTAATATTCTGACTTTCTCGTGAGTTGGTTGATTGACTCTTTGTGAGAAGCCTAATTCTGTCAGGCCGTTAGACAGAGCCAAGGCTTGTAGATCATTTGGGTTAAGGAAGGCCAGGTTGAAGTCGCTTAATAGCAGTGTCTGTGATGTGGGTTTAGTATTATCTGAGATTAAAGTCATGGTGCCCTCTTCAAAAGACCCAATAGGGCCTGGCGGTCTGTAAATTGTTATAGTTAATGGATGGTTAATGTGCTAGACTTGGACGTGGGAAGTTTCACTGTAAGGAGTTTGTAAGACTTAGTGTTAGTTGATGCGGTTACTCTAAGGCCAACACTGGACTTGGAGATGAAGGCCACACCCCCCCTTTGCATTGGCTCTATCTGCTCTTACGATTGTGTATTTGTTGGGAATGGCTAGTAAGAGGGAAGGTCCTGCTGCATCGTGAAGCCAAGTCTCAGATACAGCTAGGAAGTCTAAGTCTCGTTGGTTAATTAGATTGGCTATGTCTGTGGCATGGGCCACCAGAGATCTAGCGTTAGTTAAAGCACCTTTTAGGTGCAAGCTGGTCACGTCTGAGATGTTATTTAGATTGTTGCCTACGAGGTTGCCGGTCCGGTAACAACATTAACGGCAAACTACGAGTTGTGCTGTAGGTGCCTTTCATTCCGCCAGGTCTGCCCTGGCAGAATGAAATGCACCCGCGAGCACAGCATGCCTGTAGCACCGGCACCGTTATTAACGGTGCCAATGTACAGGCATCCCTGTTAGGCAGAAACCTGTGCAGTTCCCTCTGGGACCACTGCAAAAAGTTTAAGTCTACAGGAGTTAGCAGTAAACCCAATTGGTAGCAGTCTGTACCACCCAGATTTACCTGGTAGCTGTGGCTGAGCAGTCAGACTTCTCTCAAGACGAGTTAGGCCGTATTTGCAGTATACAGGATAGGGCAATTTACACAGTAGAACAAGCAGACACTGATCAGAGCTTTGGTGTAAAGATATATAATTATTTATTTAAAAACACATCTATGGAAAACACACGGGGCCTCATTCCGAGTATGGCGGTAAGGGATAGCGGCCACCGGTAACGAGACCGGTGGCGGTATTCCCTTACCGCCATACTCCGAGTTCCCTCTGCGCCCTCGCCCTTAACGCCTGCTTTGAGCAGGTGTTAAAGTCGAGGGCGCAAAGGGGCCTGCAAGCCAATAACGGTGACCGTAATGAACGGTCACCGTTATTTGCATCTTCCCCATTCCCATTGAGCCCTATGGGGGCTCATTTGGGAATGGGGAAGAGCCTTGGTGAATGGGGAATCACCGCCCCGCCAACCTTGGAATGGGGCGGTGATTCCGCCATCCACAAAGACACTGCCGGTCCGGGTACGGCGTCAACCAAGGCGTTAATAGCGCCATTGGTTAGCGCCGTACTCGGAATGAGGCCCACTGGCACTAATATGGCAAACAACTTCAATCACAGTTACTATAAGTATATATCAATCCCATAACAATATTTCGACAAGTCTAGGTTCAACGGCACCACTTATTTGCAGACAGAGGTGAATGCTTTAACCTAGATGGCACTCTAGTATTCGTTAGAAAGGGAGAGAAAAAGGCAGGGTATGAAACCAACTCAGTACCAACACTTTTACGAAACAAATGCAAGGCGAGCAAGACAGGGTCTACTGTAAATCACAAAGTTCAGAGGCCAGGCCCACTCGGAGAGAGGCAAGGCTGTATGTCCCAAAAGTATCACAGTGGAAATGCACTTCAAGTCTTTGTAGCAAAATGTCACAGAAAGGTTGGACCAGTTTAGAACAAACGTTTAAGAAGGTTTGGAGGTGACCTAATGGAAAGGTAAGGATTTAAGACACCTCACGCTAACCGTCTCAAGGGAAGCCAGGCAGACACAGTACCTTGCAAGTGAAGAGACAGCTCCGGCGGGGGCAGTTGTTCCTGGTGGTGGATGCAAGTCGGGGCTTTGCCAGAAGATGAGAGGATCCCGTCGTCGAGGAAAAGTTGAAGATCGTTGCACCACCAGGGAAGAGACCGGCCGCAGAGTGCTCCGTCACAAGGCACCACCTTTTGGTCGTGGTACAGTGGTTAGTGGCTATCCGGTTGCCGGGGTGCTCAGCACGGGCAATTCGACCACTAGACGTCCTGGAAGCGAAGAGAAAGCAAGGGAGTGGTTGTTCCCACCACTCAGTGGAAGAAGACTCTCCAGCAGGGAGATCTCCTCTGTTGTTGGGAAGCGGTGAGTGGGTTCAGCAGGGCTCCACCGGAGGTGTCGTCGTTGCTGGTCGGCTCAGCTTTACCCTCGTGCCTAAACCCCCTCCCACACTCCTGTGGTACCCAGACAGAATGGCACCACTCTGGAGGGCTTCTGTGCAGAAGCCCGCCAAAAAGTGGAACAAAGGGCGCAACCTTTGGTTCGGAGTTACAGAGGCGAACACATACGCCATTTTAAAAGCCGAGTTCTGGCAGAAAATACCAACCAGTGGATTTATTTAAGACAAATAAATCAGCGGTATGTTAGAGACTAATGTGAAAAAGTATTAGCCTCCAACAATGGGAAGAATCCCATAGGAATATATTCGCGGTCGAATATAAAAAGTAGTATCCACTGCCACCAGCCAAAACTCGACGAGGGGGACGGGGCAGTGCCCCCTCGAACAACAGACCCAGGGGTAATCGAATTACCCCTACCAGTACGTCCACAATAGGAAGGTTTGTACTAGTTCTGTTAGTAAATTTAGGTGTAGTAAAGCCAATGGTGACTTTACATGCCCTGGGAGACAGTAGTCAGTCCCAGGGTATGAAGTCTATGGTGGGGATCCTCTAGGATACCCCAGTGTTACGGCACGGAGGGTGCGGTGTAACACACATAGCAAAACACATGAGGCCCTATGGAGTAAAATACCCCATAGCCCATAGAACACATTGACATTCAAAGAAATCAACCACATTCATGTCCAAGAGTGGGAGGAAAAGAGCCTCACTCTTGGCAGGATGAAAAAAACAAACTCCAGAAATCCAGCAAAGCTGCTGCGGGACTCACTAGGTTAGGAAATTCAGCCTAAACAGAGAATTCTCCCTAACAATCACCATTCCCATTGAGCCCTATGGGGCTGAAATGGAAATGGGGATCTACCGACACCGGCACCCGCACCCGCAGAAGGGCAAATACCGGGCCCGACGGGGTTGGAATACCCCAGTAATTGCCCATTCGCGGGTGCCAGACTTTCATGCCGGTATGGAGTAGCCTTGCCTCTCTTACCGGCAAGGCTACCTCCAACCTTGTAATGAGGTCCACTGAGGTGAGCTTCGACCGGTTGGGCACTGGGTCGGAGGGGATTAGGTCTTTAGGTTTGGACTGTAGAGTTTTATAACACGAAAAAGGGCAAGGCAAAACTGTGTACAAATTTTCTGTAGCATAAAAACAAGAGCGTTCCAATCAATGGGTGGTTCATGGGGAATGGGGTTGTTGTGAAAGACAGAAGGAAAGTGTACATTTCTTACTAAGTCTACCAAGTCCCAATCTGTGGACTGTAGAGTGGCATTTCTATTAAATCTAGAGCCGAGCCTGGCATTTCTGATCGAAGTGACACAAGGCTGGTTACTAGTAGGTTTCCTGGCATATAGGTTGATCCATTGTAATGGATTCAGGGTTTCCCCAGGGTTGGCTAGATTGTTATCAGGGACTTTGAAGGTTTGGTTAGGTTCAGGTGATAAGGTAGTCGGGTGACATGAATTTGGGTAGATAGATGGCAGAGATGTTGAGGGTTTAAACCCTGATGGGGTGGTTGTGGTCATGTTTAATTTTATTCTAGGAATCTTTAAGGGTGCAGTCTTGTTTAGATTTGTTCTAGGAATCTCTGGGGGCATGAGGTTAGTTGTTATAGCATGTTGTAGGGCTAGCGCTAAAAAGGGCAGGACGGTAACTAGGAGGCGGCTAGCAGTGAACATGTTATGATGGGTGGGCATTTACTAGTTAGGGGAGTTAAGGCAGATAGCTAGATAGCCGCGTGGAATATGACTCTGAGGGTATGTATCTCAAGTTTCAACTGGCAGCAGAGTCAGTTAAGTTGCCGTCAATTACGAGTTGCAGAGAACATTAGTGGTCTTAATAATAGATTGCTAAGAGTCTGAAGGCCAGCCAATCAGGTTATTCTCTTGGGTATGGCAGAGGTTAATACATAATTGGCATTGTGCACGGATCGACTTGTTAGGTCAGAGGTTAGAAAGCATTGACACAGTGGGCATACAATCATTCAGTTAGCAGAGCAATCAGTTAGCAGGCTGCATACTTGATTCATACATCACATGACACACAGATTGTTTTCAGCGGAAAAAACCCGTTTTACCAACAGTAAGTTGAATTTACTATTTACTATCAGTGTTTTTACAACATGTCACTGTGATCAGTCTCGGGCACAGGTTGGTGGGGAGAGAGGGCTTGGCAGTATTCTATTACTTATGTTAGGTTACAAAGTGGATGGCATAGGTAGGGAAACAAGCACGTGTTCAGTTGCATACAGCTGAGCTAACGAATTGATATGTTGTTAACTCGGTGGGGATAGGGTAGGTATAATGCACAGTTAAAGCTGATGTATTGTAAATACAGTGAAAGAAAGTAATGATTCGCTACACAGTAGGATGCTGGGCATACAAGAACTGTTAGCAAAGGTAGTGATTAAAATTGTATATAGGTGACCTTATAGATGCAATAGAAAAGGTTAAACATTGGCAGCCTGTGTATAGAGGTGGCTGTAGCAGGGTGGCAGTTTCGACCATAAAAGGCAATAAATAAGTATACAAAGCAGTATGGAAGTACAATACTGCCAATATTGCCAATATGGCAGTCCAATGGGACTCGAATGGGAATGGGGAGTAACTTTTTGCGTCGCCCAGAAAAAAAATGACTCCAGGGATAGCAGTGCCGTTTTTACCGGCACGGCTACTGCCGGGGTCATAATGAGGCCCAATGGCAGGATAAGAATAAAGTCACCCGATATGGAAACACCTAGATTCGATTTTCATGAAAAGCAGTCAAACAACTACTAGATTCAATTTTCACAAAAACAACCAAAACAGCTGCTTTAGAAAAACATCTAGATTTGATTTTCATGAAAACAAGTTAAAACAGCTACTAATGATACATCTAGATTTGCAATTCAGCAAAGGGAAAAAAGGCCAAACAATCGAGACAGCCAGTTGTTTCAAAACAAGTATATTTGACATGCAAGTGAATAATAGGAATGCACAGATTAGGGATTGAGGGCCATCGGGAAAGGCTACTCCATCAGTAAGAGGGAGGCGAGCCAAGTGAAAAATACAACATATTCAGCAAACATCTAGATTCGATTTTCATAAAAAACAGTCAAAGCAGCTGGTTTAGAAAAACATCTAGATTTGATTTTCATGAAAACAAGTTAATCCGCTATTCCTGAAAGGATACGTTGTTTTTTTAAGCCAATTTATAACACTCTGCGACCTTGCTACATGAAGTTAGATTGTGCTTGTGCATCTGTCGCAGTTGCTGGAGAGATAGAGGTCCAAGACCTCGCCTCTATAAGAATAGTCGATTAATAGACCCTCCTGCATACAAAGTGCGCCACACTTAAAGTTGCATGCGGTCTGTTGGACTAGTAGTAACCGGGTTAAATCCCGTTGTGTGTGGTTCATGTCCCACGGCTTCTGCAACAGACCGCATGCAATCAGACAAGGCCAACATACAGCCCTGGTTTGAGAAAGGCACTGTTCAAATGCCGAAACACGTGTTACCAAACAGGGCAATTTGTTGAGAATTGATCTGGAATTGTGTGTGCCAAATAAAAACCGCAATTCTGGAATTAACGAACTTTAAGTGTGGCGCACTTCGTATGCAGGGGGGTCTATTAATCGACTAATCTGCTATTCCACCTCCACACAGGGCAAGCGTTTCCATTTCTATTGATTTTAGTATGACGCATACTTTCAGCCCGAGTGCGCACTCTTACTGGAGCCAACCATGCTACGCTGGCTTTCATCCTTTTGATTCGACCGATCCGAGTGAGTACACATTTCCTTCTCCTGCAGAGACTTGCCCTCGGCCCGACACATCTTGCATCTCCAGTTGCCTAGCAACAAGGAGCATTGTGTAAGGGTCTCGGAGTCAACTGCCCACAGACTTGCATTTCGAGCAGCTGCATGGGTAAGATCTGAACGTTCTTCTCCCACACACAGAAGACTTGCTGTGTTCCTTGCTGCCATTGCAGCACACAACAGTGTTACGTATCGGTTCCACACGCTATGTGGTGCTACTGCGTAGCATGTGGAATCCAAGCTGTAATGGTTCTGGAATGTAGCCATTACAGAACCATTGTGATTGCTTGTTTCACCTTGAGGGCAGCTCTCCGGGGGCTTTATAAATAAACCTACTTATACACTTATAAAGGTCTCAGTGTATAACTACACAACAATAGGCGACGAGTTACCTCAGTATAGGGAAGCCCCCGGAACCCAGCTTGCCATTGCAGCCACGCCAAAGGACGACACTGGAGGGAATAGCAGTGCGGCACCACGGCTGTGAGAGGTGCGGTCTGAAGCGCCACGGATGACATTGTGTGTTGAAGAAACGCGGCTGAGGCTGTCGGGAGCACCAGTGAGTGGAGGCGCACGTTTAAAACTAGTTTCCCCAGCCCGGAACTCCGCAGGGATCATTTGCATTTTATGAACGCCGAAGGGACTGTTGTAACGGCAAGGACACTAGAAGAAACTAAAAAGCGTGCCACAGCGTGGTGGCCATTTTGGGGTCAGAATGGCTGTATATGCTGGTTACTATGGTAACCGTATTACGGACCAGCAAAAACCGTGTTGCAGGGCATGCAGAGTTGTGAGCAAAGTGAAAAACACAAGTTAACAGCCGTTTGCTGTGTGGAAGGAATGTGTGGCCTGGTATATAATACGGTGCAAGTAAACACACCCCTGGGGCATATGTGAGAGTACCTAAAAGCATGAAGTGGGATCTATCCAGACTACACAGTGAAGCACCAGCGCCACCTGCTGGGATTTCAAAAAAAAATATAAAGTGTTATTTTTTATTTCTTTTCTTTTTTTCTCCTCTGTTTGAATTCAGCCCCAGGCTAATGCAAATCAGGCTGCAGGGTTGATCAAAGACAATTTTTACAAATCTGTATCACAAAAACAACCAAGCCACGACTCTTGCAAATTAACCATCAGTAGAGGAGATACAGCGCGTTACAGCCCCGGTACATTTCCTCCCATTACCTGGTAACCCCACTTGTCCATGGGAACAGTGGGTGGATGGTTTCCAGGTGTACCTAAGGGCTGTGGGAGGCAGCAAGTATAATGATGACCTTAAAGAAGCCACCCTACTGAACTGTATTGGGGCAGAGGGATTGAGAATTTTACAGAGCGCTTCCTGACTTAGAAGAGACTGAGAGTGGTGCTGGCGATAATAATCGCAAATTTGAAAGCGCATTGGGGAAGTTGGCGAAGCATTTTGGTAACAAAACCAACATTGTATTGGAAAGATACAAGTTTTTTTCAAGACGCCAGACGAAAGGAGAATCCATAGACGCTTATATAGCGGCCCTAAGAGGTCTCATGTCTACGTGCAAATTTATTGGAGTTTATGATTAATATTTAAGGGATCAGTTAGTGTTGAATGTGGCAGATTCTCGGATTTAGCAGAGACTATGGCAAATGAAAGACCCATCTTTGGAACAAGCTGTAGAGACTGCCAGAACTATGGAATTGGGTGATCATTATATGGGGGAGAGGTTTACTAAACTTGAAGAAAAAGAAATCAAGATGGTCCAGGAAGCAGCAAGAGGAGGCTCTGAAGAGTCCCTGGTAGCAATGGTAAGGAGAATGTCAATCAACAACTCCAGAAATAACTCAAGAAGAGGTAGAGACAATGGCGGATACAAAAGTTCGACATAGAATCGATGTCAGAAATGTGGTTGGTATAAACACAATGACACTGAGAAGGAATGCCCTGCTGCAGCTGTGGAATGCTACAAATGTGGCCATACATTTTTCTAAGGTGTGCAGAAACGTCTGTGGAAGAGGTGGGAGGTTTAACAGATACCAATCCAATAGACCACATAGAGATACAGTAAGTGTGGTTGAAGAGAATAACGGACCTGACGATCATAGGGAAAGACACACAACATGTGCAAATACTCACGGTCACTGCAGTAGGAAGAAAAGGTGGACCATGGGTTGATATGGAAATTAATGGTATAGCCTTACCCATAATAGTGGATACTGGGTTGCCCTATACCATGGTTGGTATTGAGACTTTTGTCAAGGTATTAGCTGGTGACGTGGAAAAATTACAAGGTACAAGAATTAGAGCAACAGGTTATGGCAAAACCCCTATTGAAATCATTGGTTGTTCATGGGTAAGATTGCGATTCCGTGAAAGGGGAACATATTGCAAACTGTATGTGGCAAAACATGGTTCGTTCATTGTTGGATGGGAAGAACAGGCTGCCCTACTGGTAAGAATACATCCAGGAGAAGAGGTTCCCATTCTCAGTATTTTCAAAGACAATACCGACATCAAAGCTACGTTGGCTAAGAAGTTTCCCAAAGTTTTCAGTGACAAAATTGGACTTTTAGATTGGTTCCAACACAGAATAATTCTTAAGAAAGGGGCAAAGCCTACTGCACACAAGGTAAGGGGCGTTCCCATCGGCACGAAGGAAGCACTCCAGAAAGAACTTACCCGTTTGTGTGAACAAAATATAATTGAACCTATTGAATGCTCGGAATGGTTGGCCTCTATAGTATTAGTGTGGACCTCAGGGACCACAAAAAAAGCATATGGATAGACAGACACCCACTTCCTAATATAGGGGAATTGCTAACAAACGTGAAACCTGCTAAGTTTTTCAGCAACCTAGATTTGTCCTCAGCCTACCACCAGATAGCCTTGGAAACAGGGTCTAAAAGTCTAACCTCATTTGTCACTCCACTTGGTGCATTTTTGTTTAAGAGAAGGCTGTCCGGCCTCGCGTCCACTGCAGCAGTGTTTCAGAGACTGATGTCATTGCTATTTGGTGGTCTTGAAGGCATATACTGCTTTCAAGATGACATGTTGGTTTCTGATAACACAGAAGAGGAGCATGATGCAAAATGAATGGGTGTACTGCAGGTAATCCAAAAAAGTGGCCTCACTTTGAAACTTGAAAAGTGTAAGATAAAGTGCAGCAGAGTGTCATATTTGGGTAATTCAATTGATGCTGAGGGAATCAGTCCAAAAAAAGAATTGAAAGATACCATCTTGGGCATCAGTGAACGTAAGAACAAGGATCAACGGAGAAGTTTTATGGGCATGGCAGAATATTATTCCAAGTTTGTGAATGATTATACCAACAAAACAAAAAATATGAGAGAACTTTTAAAGAAATATGCAAAATACATATGGTCAGAGGAATGCAAATCTGAATTTGAGCAAATTAAAATAATGATTATTGGAGCCCCAACACTAGGCATGTTTGATTGTAAGGCCAAAACCATTATTTCAGTTGATGCTAGCAAAATCGGTTTGGTAGTTGTATTAGAACAATTACAAGACAAGGGATTGGTGACAATAGCATTTGCATCAAGAGTTTTAAGAGATGCTGAATTGAACTATTCAATGATTGAGAGAGAAGCTCTGGGAGTGAAATGGATATTGGAACATTTTAGAAACCTAGCATGGGGTCTACCTATAATTCTCAAGACTGACCACAAGCCTCTTGTACATGTGTTGTAATCCAAAACACCACATTTAATCTAACCTAGAATCAGACGGTGGATTCTGGACATAATTCAGTACAACATCTGCATTTGTTACACCCCGGGTAAATTGAATTCTGTGGCTGATTGTCTATCCAGATTACCAGAGGAATGTATTGGGACCAGTGAGGAAATGGAGGATGCTGAAATAGACTTACAGTTAGGAGATGAGGACATCATTGCCACCATAAATCCGGGTGTGACTAAAGAGGATTGGAGGAACATAGCTGATGTTTATCAGGAACAGGAGTACATCAGAGAGGCAATCAAGAATGACTGGCAGAGAATATGACCAAAGTATTGGAGATTATGCCCAAATCAAAGATGAGATTTGGATAGACCCAGAATACATATTTAGAGGAGACCGAGCAATTCCTCCAGTGGGACTGAGAAGTAAGATAATTGCCTTAGCCCATGAAGGACATTTGGGTAGAAATTTGACCAAGAGAAGGGTAAGAAGTTCATACTGGTGGCCGGGTTTGTGGAGAGAAGTGGAAGAAAATGTTAGGAATTGTGCTGCATGTGCCACGAGTGACAAAACTAAGATGGTGAGAAAGACACCGCTACTGCCCGTGGAAATTCCTGACAAAGGGCCTCATTACACGGATGGCGGTAATGGTTAACGGTCACCATTAAAGGTAACGGTGACCGTTAACCATTACCGCCTTACTACGAGGTCCCTTAGCGGGTTGGTGCTTTAACGCCTGCTTTTTGCAGGCATTAAAAACCAACCCGCTAAGGGACCTTGGTGCTAATTACGGCACCGCAAAATTGCAAATCCCAGGTGAGCACTGGACCGTGAGTTGCGCCTCTTGGGTCACATTCCTAATGCATCCTTCTTTGCCACAATCCCCAGGGACTGAACTCAACACGTACCAACTTCACATTGTCACCACCCGGCCCCCTCACACCATCAGTGTGACTTTGACAGCTAAATGGTGCAGGCTTCCGTCTACAGCATGAAGTGCATCAATCACGTATACAGCCAAGAAATTAAAATACATCACCATCAACTTCAATAAATGGACAGTTCAAAAATGTACTCACCAAAATTGATTGCAGACATGCCGTGGAGAAAACATCCATAACCCCCAGTAGGGGTGTAAACGCAGCAGACAGGCCACAGATATGACGAAAGTCCAATGCTCTTGTGTAAATTGTTGTCACACCAAACTATCCTTGCAAGCCCATGGAAAGGGGAAGCAGGAGTGGAATATGTGTCTGGACCCCATACCACAAGCACATACACGAGACAAGCTTGAATGGGCCCAGATGGAACAGACAGTGGATGCTTTCAAAAGCCACAAAGCACCACACTGTCATATGAATGCAAAATAGACAAACGATATTATACTAATAAAATAAAAAATGGCCACATACGACCAAGGCTGTAGGCACCCAGGAGAGCAGAGGTACAGGGTGCACCCCAACACCCACATGCAATGATGTTGAAATAAAAAAACAAAACCTCCATGGGCTCAACGTCTGCACGTCCTGACCTGTGTGGGAGATAAGTCGTCGTCCTGCTCACCCTCTGGATGGAAATCAGAAGGTGGAGGTGGCACAGTACCCTGACCATGCCTATGTGCAGCTTGCCCCTCGACGGCAGCAAGTCACATAGGTCAGCATGCAGCACCTCACGTAATACACGAGCTTCCTTTTGCAAGGTAGCACGTGTAACACAGAGTTCTGCCTGCATGTCCCTCGCATTACATCTGGAGCACCAACCGGCATGCACGTAGCTCAGCCGAGATGGTATTCTCAAGCTGCTCCAACCTCTCCTCTGACCGCTTACTCTGGGACATGTTGAGCACACCCAGAGTAGATCTGAGGGATTGATGGTCATCCCTCAGGTCCTCTATGTGTGCCTCTGCATGAGCAGCAAGTGCTTGACGCAGAGACACCATTTCAGCCCGGCGTGCCCTGTCTGAGGCCACCAAGCCCAGCCTGAGTGAGTGGGCTATGGACTGCGCTGCCCGCTGCTGGAGCTGCACCTGCCTAGCAGGGGGAGCAGGGATTGGGCCACATGTTCCATGCTCTGAGCGATCTTATCAATAGCTGCCCCCTGTTGTTCTGAATTGGCATACATGGATTGCTCCCACTCAGTATACCCTGGTGGCGCATGGCCACTGCGTTGACGGACATGACACCCACGGGGCCCAACGAGCCGTGGTCCTCGCTGGATTGGCACCGCTGGGCTGCAGGACTACATCCCTTGCTTGATATGATGCTCCAGGTACATCAGCAACTGGTGTGGAGTGTGACCGTGCGTCCCGATCCACCACAGGCGGAGGTTCCAACACTGTCTGGCCCCTCAGTGCAGGTGTCATGGACAGAAGATCACTCACCTTCGACAAATGGACATGACGTGCATCCAACTCAACATTGTGCTCAGAGTCATCCTCAGAGCTAGACTGACTGCCAGCCCTGGATACGATGGTCTGGAGCAGAAGTGGGTTCTCGTGATCTACCACCCCATGACCCCCACTTGTGCCGGGTTGCTGATGTGATAGCAATCGTGTGTCTGGAATGACATCACCATTCCCTGGCTCCATTGCGTCATCATCTGTAATGTGAAAATAACAAACATGAGTACACATGTCAGAAGCACATAACCCACACACACATACACATCACATCGACAGCCAACACATGAAGCAGACATGTCACACACAACTGAAATTCCGGCATGCATCCAGTGGCATTGATATGCAAACACATCCCAAAAGCCGAAATGGATGTGTGTAAATAGCGAACTCTACACATGTACTGAATGTAGTATATCACCTCCATCACACACCACCTCGGTCAGGCACATGTCACAGGCAGAAATGACAGATGGCAATAAAGAGATGGCACATACCATAAGCATGTCTGAACAGCCAAATGGCCACATCTGCAAGTGAATCCAAATACACCATGACACACGTAATATGCATGTACACATGCATCACTAAATGATCATCACCAATATAGCTTCATCCATGTGCAGCTCGGCCCATACCGGGTGTCATGGGCCATGTAGACATAGTGAATGTCCCGAGAAAAGCGAGGGCCTGCAACCAGGCATGAGGGACCATAACACCCAGTATGGTCCGAGCTGCTGGTCCATGAAGACTCCAGAACACCCCTCAGAGCCTGATTGAGCACATTGTGCATTGATTATGCCCTAAAACATTAGTCAGTGTGTCAAATCATCACAGCCAGGCCCCACCAGATTAGCTAAGTGGGCCTGGGCATACACATACTGCACGACAGTGCACCTTCAGGATTGTGCCAGTTGAACATAACAGGCGCAATGCTGAAATCTCACAGCATTAACGTTAATCAACTACATATTAGTCATTCAACAAAAAAGCTGCAGAGAACACGTGTAAAAGAACACTTTCACACACACATAAGTAAGTAGCTGCAATGTTGCACTACACAACATTGAAGCTGCTTGCATATGTACATGTGAAAGTGTTCAAAAACACCCGTGTTCATATACACCCGTACAGTGATTATGAACAGCATCCCATAGAGCAAAGAAAGTAGCTACAACGCTGCTTGCTTTGATATATGTGAAAGTGTACACATACATGTGCAGGCAGCTCCACAGTCATTACAACCTGATTGGCAGGCTATAATCAATCTGCGGCCTATACCTGTTAGTGTAGGCCGCGGATTGACCAATCAACTTTGCTAAACACCCACTAGGGTGTTCCAATACTGAGGATGCACCTGTGTCCGTGCCTTTCATGACAGTGAAGGGATGACAATCTGATCATACATGCCAGGTCACTGTGACATTGCAGCAGTGAGTAGGCATGTAGAATGGTGTATCATGGCTCAGAAGTGGGTTGGTGCAGTGCAGAACATGTGTACGTTACCGACTATATACATCAACAAGTACATTATGATGTCAATCAATGAACAGGAAGGCAGTGTAAGGGCAAGTTCAGGCATCACGTGCAATGTGCATGCAATGGGTTGCATGGCTACAGGCAACCCTCCTTCCCCTTAGTTAAAATGCAGGGAGGCATTGCAAGGCAGTGAAATGTTGACCAGAGAACTGTGTATTGTCAGACAGTGTTGAGTAGCGTCAATTGCATCATCTGAGTCAACTGAAAACACACCAGATCCTCAGGATGCAGGCCTGTCTGGAGTCGAGCGGTAAGTGCCCATGCATTCCCGTTTAAATTAGTGCTTCCTGGGGGGACCAGGCACGTTATCACGAAGATATGTGTGCCAACGTGGCCCAGTTGGGCGGGCTCATAGTCAGGGATTCCTCCATGTGTTGCACTCTCTTCCGGCCCTCTCCTCCTCTGTGCACACTATATGCTAGTCGTTCTCAGTGTCGTCTTCCGGCCCAGATGACACCAGGGCCACCTGTGGACCTGCCCCAACCAACACAGCCAGGCTGGTGGATATCCCATCCCTGCCACAGTCGGGAGTCGGAGCTCCAGCAGAGGTGGTCACCACAGCAACTGGACCCCTGGCAACGGATGATGTGCAGGCACATACAAGCAGGGCACCTGCACAATGGCCCCGGGTGTTGTCATCTACCCGGAGGCGGTCGTGGCAGCAGCGGCAGGCAGCAGAAAGGTGGCAGCAAGCTCGGCGTAGGAGGCATGTGGCCTTGGGGCCCTCTACACCATCGGGCCAGGCATCGGCCGGCGGGCAGGAGGACCCAGGATTGGGAGTGTCTTCCGTGTAGCAGCAGTTGGGCCAACAAATAGGTGCAGAGCGGCAGCGGGTGGAGAGGGCATGGCTCACAATGGTCAGGGCGGAGAACTCCATTCACAGGGCATTGAGGTGGGCTGAATGACTCGAGGCAACTCGCAGGGAGTTGGAGGAGGCCATGGCTGCATCCCTGCGAGACCTCGAGGCCAGGGAAGAGGCCCACCTCCGAGAACATCGACATAGAGTTCGATGATGGCCTAGCCCGGGACATCAAAAAGTGAGCCGTCGGGCTAGCCTGCCACCTTTGTACATAGTTATTTAGGTTAAGGTTTCATTTGGTTTTTATTATTATTTGGAGTTCACAGACTTTGCTCCACTTTTTGTATATAGTTGTATTTTAAATACGGTTTTAGGTAGGTTTCCTTTTGTTTTGGGATAATGGACCCTTCAGACTTTTGTTTACAATTTTATGAACATGTACATACTTTATTTTTTTTCACATGGAGTAATGTTTTTTTATGCTTTTCATCTTGGTATTTATTTCTGTGGACTTTGGGGATGGGCCACTATTTTTTTCATGTTTTGGATTTTTATTTTTCCTTGGATTTCACTTTCTTTTTCATATTGCTTTCATTATTTCTTTATTTGCATGTGTGTTTTCATATTGTCATTTATTTTAAATTTTTAGTACATTTCATTATTCTTCATTCTTGGTGTGGTCTACTATGATTTCTTTTTGCATGTCTCCGTGAGCATTGGCTCAGTCATGTGTTGCCACTGTGTGGCTCTGTAGGACATTTGTTGATGGGCATGCTGGGTTTTTTCAGACTCTCATGGAATGGGTAATTTAGTAGGGAGTGGGTTCAGTGGATCGTTGGGTGTTTGTACTGGTGGGTGGGGCGGTGGGATTTGGGTTGACATTAGGGCCATGGGTCTGTATAGTTATGACGTGGTGTTTGGGGGGACATGAATTGGGGGGGGACATGAGTCATGACCTGCTGGCATGTGCCTGTCAATGGGGGGCTGGGGGACATGAGTCAGGGCCTGCTGGCATGTGCCTGTCAATTGGGGGGGAACATGAGTCGGGGCCTGCTGGCAGATGCCTGTCAATGGGGAGGTGGGGGGACATGAGTCGGGCCTGCTGGCAGGTGCCCGTTAATGGGGGGGTGGGATTAAATTGAGTCGGGGCCTGCTGGCAGGCGCCTGTCAATGGGGGGGTGGGGGAATATGAGTCGGGGCCTGCAGGCAGGTGCCCATCAATGGGGGTGGGTGGGGGGGACGTGAGTCGGGGCCTGCTGGCAGGTGCCTGTCAATAGTGGGGTTCGGGGGACATGAGTCGGGGCCTGCTGGCAGGTGCCCGTCAATTAAGGGGGAGACATGAGTCAGGGCCTGCTGGCAGGTGTCTGTCAATGGGGGGTGGGTGTGGAGGAAATTAGTCGGGGCTCCCAAGTGCATGGTGCCCTGTGGCCTGCCTGTGGGGCATGGACAGGGTGGATAGTCTGCCTTCGGGCCATGGTAAGAGTGGATGGGCTGACTGTGGGGCATGGCCAGGCTGGAGGGCTGCCTGCTGGGCATGGCCAGAGTGGATGGTCTGCCTGCGGGGCATGGTAAGAGTGGATGGGCTGCCTGCGGGGCATGGGGAGGGTGGATGGGCTGCCTGCGGGGCATGGTCAGGGTGGATGGGCTGCCTGTGGGGCATGGGGAGGGTGGATCGGCTGCCTGTAGGGCATAGGGGATGGGTGTAAGGTGGGCCCATGTGGCATGGTCTTGCTGCAGGGAGTGCATATGGCTTCTCACCACACTGCTGTGTGAATCTGGGGGTACGGGTGTGAGAATTACACGTGATTGGGCTGGCGCGAGCAGGGAACACATATTCCGAGGGGTGCGTGTGGAGTTTTACACGCGATTTCGATGGCGCGAGCGGGGTACACATATTCCAGGGGTACGCTGGGAGTTTTACACGTGATTTCGCTGGCGCGAGCGGGGTACATGAATTCCGAGGGGGGCGCATGAAGTTTTATATGTGATTTTGCTGGCACTAGCAGGGTATGTGCAGTCCGAGGGGTGCGTGGGGAGTTTTACACATGATTTCGCTAGCGCGAGCCGGGCATGCGTGTTCTGAGGGGTGCGTGTGGAGTTTTACACGTGATTTCGCTGGCACAAGCGGGATACACGTATTCCAAGGGGTGCGCGTGGATTTTACATTTTACATGCAATTTCGCTGGCACTAGCGGGGTATGCGTAGTCCGAGGGGTGCGAGGGGAGTTTTAGACGCGATTTCACTGGTGCGAGCATGGTACATGAATTCCGAGGGCAGCATGTGGAGTTTTACATGCGATTTTGCTGGCGCAAGTGGGGTATGCTTAATCTGAGGGGTGCACGTGGAGTTTTACACACGATTTTGCTATCGTGAACGGGGTACGCGTAATCCGAGGGATGCGCAGGGAGTTTTACATGCGATTTTGCTGGCGCCTGAGGGGTGTGTGGTGTTTTTAGTGCGTTTTCGTGGTTGGGGGACTGTATGCTGTTCTACTGGCCTTTGATCCATGTAAAGGATTTGTGCAATGTTTTGGCGCATGGGGCAGGGTTTGGGGCGTAATTGGCCCTGCTGCAGGGTCGCTGCACCACTCTGCACCATGGCTGCTTATGGATGTAAGTATCCATGAATATGCTGTGCGTCAAAATGGGTTTTAGCGCACGCGGCTGGCGCAAGCTGGCGCATACTCCCTCTGTGCACCAGCCATGTGCGCCACTTTTTTTTATGTCCACGCTTAGAAACCTCTGGGCATTTAAGCCCAATATAAATACGCAATTAAGACAAAAAAAATTACAATTACGCAACAAAAAAAAAAGAAAAACTCGATACCCGCGGGCTGTGTGAGCGCTTTAAAAATGCAAATAAATAAATAACAAGTACAGCTTAAATAAGAATAGTTTCCATCAATGGGTCCAGATTGCAAGAGTGCAAATATGCTGCCATTTTTCCTAGGTCAGGAATAATCCCCCACCGTAACATCCACGTGTGTGCATGGCCCTCTGATTAATCCACACTTTCCTTACCTCGACAATGATATCTCCCAAGCCATTTCTTGTTCTTCCAGTTCCAGTCTTCCTGATTGTGATCGATTCTTTGTTCATGCCAACTCTCTGGCATGTTCATTGCATCTCACACTTCATCTTTTATAAAAAAAAAAAAAAGGACATGCTTACAGAGAAAAGGATCTAACTTAGCCCTACCTTGAGTTAAATCACCTAAACGTAAAACTAAAATGAAAAATGGAGATATGGCAGCAGTCGTGCTGTTTTGATAATCTCTATTAATGCCATATCTAATTCGTCCCTTAAAGATGATATCCACCTCTTGAAATGGTGCATTTTATTTGACAACTACAATTTTCTGAAGGTTTTTCTAAGTTTGCCATCTCATTTGACTTATGTTGGCTTACATTCATTTTCTTCCTGTCTTGCTTCCCAAAGTTCCATGTCAAAGAATTCCCCAGCAATACACTGTATACTTCTCTATACAACTCAAAACTGTAGTATGCTTAAACGATGATACACTTGTATTTTTTGTTCAATACCATAGGTGGGGTTGAGTGAGGGGTAAAAGCGAGTAGTGAGGGGAGGGAGACACGTTCACCATCGTCACCAACTTCTCTGCTATGCTAAAGTGTGCTGCTTCATGTTCTTACACTGTATTCTGTCATCGTCTACCACCACTACCATCACCACTGGCCTTACATAGAAATGGAAATGAACAATGGTGTTGTGTTTTGGGGCTAGAAGAGAAAGTGAAGAAAGACTAAGAGTGAGTACTTTGCTTTTCTTTGGTCCTCCACTGCTGCCAGGTTACCTTCCATTTAAGTATCCTGGCATAGCCCCAACCACACCCAGTTTTCAAATTGCAGGCAGGATCCTGCATGCAATTTGAAAAATGGGTGCCTGAGTTCTGCCATGCCTGCCTCAGTCCCCCTACTGTGCCATCTTCTTCTGTCTGCATGGATATGGCGACTGGATTTATTACTGGGGTTCTGGCACTAGCACAACAGCCTTAGTCCTACTGCAACATTCATCTTGCTCCTGGAAAGAGATCCCCTCCAACAGTCTTCGTTGGTTAAAGGTATGTGACTGATGGACCCCCTTCTCTGCATTTTTTTAGAAGCTACCACCAAATAAATAAATAAAAATAGAATGTCAGATGAGCTGTGCTCACTGTAAAAAATTGTAGAAATAACTGTTGCCACTCAACTTAAACATCAGGCGTGAACAGCATACTAATATGTTCTGTGAACTCTCGCAACTTTGGGTAAAGATTGAAGAATCCTTTTGCTATTCACCACTCAGGGAGACATAAGCGATGTTATCTCTATAAATCTAAGCTCAGGGAAAGTGATGTAAGCAAGCATCCTTGCACAGCACCTTTCCACTAAGACCAAATGTTTAGAAGTCTAGACTGGGCAGACTGTTTTTATTATTTGTGGAAATAAAGAATTCACATTTAAAAACAATAATGAGCAAAGAAGAAGTCACGCCTGACCTATTAATAATAACAGGTTGCTTTAATAATCACAAAGTTGTTTCCATTACAATAGTTAATTTACTTAAATCCGAGTGCATGTATAAGTCAAGACCATGGTTCGAAGTTATTATTATTTTTGAAAAATGTTTGTTAAAAAAGCACTGTACAACACAATTAACAAGGCCGTCATTTTAATAAAACAAGTACATGTATTATTAACACGATCCACTGAAACCCATTTCATAGTATGAATGTACTATAAAGTACACACCAATGCATTCAAGGGCAAGCTATGGATCCGCCTTTGATTAGTATCAAAACATCAATAGACCGGCGGAAATGAGCAACATACCATTTCCTTTGTGGATTGCATTGCTTGTACTGACCTGTCACTCATCTGTGCCACCCTTGTCTTGTCTTGGTTCTCCTGTGAGGCTACATCCATCAGCAAGAATGATACTGTACTTTTCCACATCTGCGCTCATACTTTATTTATGTGACCTTATTAATGCATGATTGGTGATTGCAAAGTGAGACATCAAGGTTCCATTTGAGTGCCATTAAATCGATTAAACCGGGTAGAGTGTGCATAATCTCTAGTTCCCTGCCGGAATTAAAACGGGTGTCTGCGCACAAAGAAAGCCCATGGATTGCCGGCACGGCTGCAGCACGGTAGGTGCATATATGCTTGATCAAATGAGAGATTGATGAAGGGCGGACTGGAGATCTGATCCTTTTGGTCATTACCACCGTCTTAGTTGGTAGTTGCACCACGCATGTAACATATGTAACACACATGAGGAATCTGGGGATATTCATTGGCTCCGCATTATCTCTTGCTCCCCAAGTATCTCAGCTGATGAAACACTGTTGCTCTCACCTCAAGAGTTTGAAACATGTTTGTTTGTTTGTTTATTTATAGGGCGCCAGAAAACCCTTGGGTAGCTGAGCGCACAGAATAACAAGAATACTTAGAACTTGGTTACAGGTTACAGATTACAGGTTGTTGGTATCCTATGTTATATACAGTAATTACATTATATACATTCTTTACATATTAAGGATAGTGGTAGTGGGTAACATATTATAAACAGTAAATACATTATGTACATTTACATGTGAGAGTGGAGGGGTACGTATAACAACAGATCACAATGGAGATTGTCTCAGGTTTCAAAGGTCATTACGTCGGAGCCAAGTGCGGGTATGGTGAATGAAGCTGTTGTAGGGCTGGTCCCTTCTTAGTTCAACTGGTAAGGCGTTCCAGTACTGAGCTGCTTGCAAAGGGAAGCGATTGCCTCCTGTTTTTTTTAGTCGGAATCTCAGGGTTTAGAGGCAGAAAGAGTTGGCTGTTCTGGTAGGTCGTGCAGAGGTGTTTCTTATTATTCTGTCCCTGAGGTATGGGGGGGCTGCATTGTTCAGTCATTTGAATGTTAGTGTGACAATTTTGAAGGTGATCCTATCGTTAATTTTTAGCCAGTTGCAGTTTCTACGCACATTCGAGATGTGCTCTCTGACTGGGAGGTTCAGGGCCGTTCTGACCGTGTTATTTTGCAAGGTTTGAAGTTTATTGATGATGTATTTATTAGTGCCTGCATAAAGTGCATTGCAGTAATCCAATTTTGAGAGGATCAGTGCATTGGCTAGGATAATGCAGCTAGCTGGTGAGAGGAAGGGCTGCATACTTTGATACGTTTACCAGTGTAGGCAGTGGATGAGGCCAGGGAGTTCACTTGTTTCCTTAGGGACAAGGTGGAGTCCAAGTAGAAACCAAGGGTCTTCACCTCTTTGGCGACAGGATTATATTGACATTGATATTGAAGGAGCAGTAGTTGGAATCAAGTTTTTTTAGGTTGTTAGGTGAGTCTAGAATAAGGATCTCTGTTTTTTCGTCATTCAGGCAGAGGCCAGGGGTTGCCATTCATGCCTGAATGTGGGTGTAAATGTTGTTTACTAAAGCTGTATCCGTAATGAAATTGTCTGAAAGGGGGATGAGGATCTGGGTGTCGTCTGCATAATTTGTGTAGGTGACACCCAGTCTGTCCAATTTGTCGAATAGAGGTTTAGTAAAGATATTGTAAATCGTTGGCGAGACACAGGAGCCCTGTGGGACTCCACATGTTGTCTGGATAGGGTCTGCAGAGTCTAAGGTGGAGAAGACTCGCATACTTCTATTGTCGAGAAAGGATTGAACCCAGGCTATAGCTTTACTTGAGAGGTGGGTGGCTGACGCTAGGTGCTTGCAGAGTACTGCGTGGTCCACTAGGTCAAAAGCCGCCAACAGATCAAGGAGGAGTAGCATAGCTGTGTTTCCTTTGTCGTTGAGCTCGTCGATTTGGGCTTTAAGATCTATGAGTGCGGTCTCAGTGCCGTGCTGAGGTCTGAAGCCCGATTGATGAGTGCCAAGGAGTTGGTTAGTTTCCAGGTATTTTTGGATTTGGAGATAGGCCACTCTGTCAATTATCTTCAGGAGGAAAGGGACAGTAGTGATGGGCCTATAGTTGGTGGGGAAAGAAGGGTCCAAAGTTTGTTTTTTTAGGAGGGGGAGAACCCAGGACTCTTTTAAACTGCTTGGGACGGTGCTAGATGAGAAGGAGGCGTTGATGAGTTTGGTGACGAAGGGGGCTATGTCTCTGGCAGCATTCTTAATTATCTGGGCCGGACAGTAATCACCTTTGAAATTGGAAGGTTTTAGTGAGGCAATGATTTTTTCAGTTTCATGGGTGGAAACTTTAGTGAATTTGAAAGGTGTTAGGCTAGGTTTGGGCGTGGGCGTCGGCATACTAGGGGTTTCGCTGAGAGGAAGCGAGGCTGTTTTTATAGTAATTTTAGATTGTAGTGTTTTCACTTTATTTGCCAGGGCATTTTGGATATGGGTACACCATTGCTTGCCTTTGGGTACGTTGTCGGGTGGTGGTATGGGAGATTCAAGTTCTCGCAGGATAGCAAATAATTCCTTTGTATTGGAGCATGCATTGCAGATTCTATCGTTATAGACGTCTTTTTTAGCTTGGATGATTGCTTTCTTGTAGTTAGTAGCGCATAGTTTGAGTTTAAGTTTGTTTTCAGCTGTAGGGGTGTGTCGCCATGCAGTTTCAAGCTTCCTTTTTTCCAATCTCAGTTCTTTTAGGTGGGGGGTGAACCAGGTATTGAGGTGGGATTGTTGTTTACTTTTACAGTTCTTCAGTGGGGCAACAGGGTCCAGGGCCGTGGCCATGGTTTCGTGGTATATTTTGACCATGGTATCTGGGTCAGAATCAGTTGGCAGGGCATTGATTGTTGGGAGGAGCAGGGGTAAGATATTGTCGGGTGTGATGTTTTTTCTGGATCTAGTGGGGACCGATGGTGCCATTATTTTTTCAATTCTGAGCATCTTGTTGAATGTTAAATAGAAATTAAGGAGGAAGTGGTCAGTCCAGGGCTGAGGTGTAATTTTGGTAATAGTAGTAGGGCAGTTAGAAGTGGCTACCCAGTCTAATATTCTCCCTTTGTCGTGGGTGGGGGTGAGAACATTTTGGGTGAGGCCGTGTCCCTCAAGCATGGTGGCAATAACTTGCGCTTGTTTGTCATCTGGGTTGTTAAGACCTAGGTTAAGATCACCAAGGATTATTGTCTGGGATGACTTTTTTGTGTTGCACGCTAAGAGGCTGGATAATTCTTCTTCGAATAGACCTAAAGGCCCTGGTGGCCTGTAAATGAGATAGATAGTTAGGGTTTGGCAAGGGGCTATCGGTAATTTAGCAGTGAGTTCGCAAGATTCTAGGGTGGGCGGTGTTGTTAGTCTTACATTCAGGTTGGATTTGGAGATGATGGCTAGGCCACCACCTCTGGCGTTCTGGCGGTCTAGTTTTAGTAGTTGGTACTCCTTGGGTATTGCTAGAGAGAGGGCTGGACCTGCTGCGTCCTGTAGCCAGGTTTCTGTGACTGCTAGGAGCACAAGGTTATCTAGTGTATGGAGGTCGGCTATTTCAATGGCGTGGGCCACGACTGATCTAGCATTGATCAGTGCTCCTGTTATGGAAGTTGTTTTGGGAGGACAGTTGGTGTCAGAGGTAACCAGGATGGGTTCTTTTGTTATGGTGCTAGCCGGTAGTTGTGGGTTAGGATGCATTGAGTTCCTAGTCTGGTTTTTGGGAATGGTGCGATGGTTCAAGTAGGCGTTGCTAGGAACCTGTGGTTCGTTGAGGGTGGAGAGTCTAGCGCGACGCCTAGAGTTTCTATGGAGAGTAGGGCAGGGTACATGTTTAAATTGGTCCATAGATACCAGTATTAATTGGAATAACAGCAGTGGGGCGTATGTTCATAGAGTTGTGCTAAAATGCATTCTGCTGAAGTAGAGGATGTTATACTAAATACTGTGATGTATAGATAGGTAGGCTGAGAACTCAGGATCCCACGGGTGACACAGTAGGCGTTGGTAACTGTAAAGCTATTAGCCGGCACAGTGTACAATAAATTAGATGTTCACCTGGTATTGAAGGCAGTTCAGGTAGTAATGTATTAATGGGTTAAGTGTGACTATCAATTACATGCTATGTAGTGGCAGGCTAAATGCAACTATCAAAATGCAGTGTAGTGGCAGGATAAATGCAACTATCAAATCACAGAGTAATGACAGGCTAAAAGCAACTGTCAAATCACAGTGTAGTGACAGGCTAAAAGCAACACACCTAAGAAACTAAAGAACACAATGTAGTGGCAGGCTAAATGCAACGATCAAATTACAGTGTAGTGGCTGGCTAAACGCAACTATCAAATCACAGTGTAATGACAGGCTAAAAGCAACACAACTAAAGAAACTAAAGAACACAATGTAGTGGCAGGCTAAATGCAACGATCAAATTACAGTGTAGTGGCTGGCTAAACGCAACTATCAAATCACAGTGTAATGACAGGCTAAAAGCAACACAACTAAAGAAACTAAAGAACACAATGTAGTGGCAGGCTAAATGCAACTATCAAATCACAGTGTAATGACAGGCTAAAAGCAACACAACTAAAGAAATACCCTTTTGTTTTTTTTCTCACATTGAAAATGGCAATAAATGCATTTGCGATGGCTTTCCTTGACTTTGGCAACAATATTTACCTTGCTTCATGGATGCATTTTTATATAGGCTGTAGAGAGTTCATAATGCTGCACGGATGCTGCTTCTTAAGGTGAATACATTTGCATCTATCTCAGTCGGGCTAGTAGTGATGCACAGGCTCCCAGTAAAGAGTAGTAGCCTGTTCAAATCCCTTTCTATTACACAGAAGGTGTTATGTAACACCACACCAAATATCCTTTTCGACTGTTCTGAGCAAATTTGTTCCTGCTCGAGCTCCGAGATCAATTTCCACCGGTCTGCTTGGTGTACCTAGAATAAAGAAAATACATTTAGTTGGGCCTGCCTTCTCTTTCTTAGTCGCCAAAGAATGGAACACTCTTCCCTCGATATCAGGTCTGTGACTAACCAGAGCCATTTTCAAACATCATTCAAGGCACTACTTGTTTGCCAAACTTTGTGACCACAACCACCAGTTTATTACTTCACTTTCCAGCGTGTTTGCTTTACCTCTATATTGCCATGATCCCTTTACTGTAATATGCTGCACTTTATACAACTCACAAGATAGAAATAGAGTGCAGTATTTTGCTGAAAAATCTCTGGAATTTCAAGATTCTGTACTTAAGCAATAAGCCCCGAGCCGCGGGGGCATTACTGAGTCAGGTAATGCCCCGGGGTTCATAGTTATAGGCCAGAGCGAAGTGAATGCCTTAACGAAGGCCCTGGGGCATTACCTGATGCAGTAATGCCCCTGTGGCTCAGGGCTTACTGCTATTAGTACGCCAGCCCGCAAGACCGTGGTACTAAAAGCATTTTTCTGTTCCGAAAAGCTGCAGAACAGACATTTTTTTTTTTAAGTGGCCGCCGGGGAAGGGAAAACAGAGTTTGTTTTCCCTTTTCATGGTGGTCATTGGGAGCGGACGTGCTGGGGACAGAAGTGTTCCCAGTGCATTTGCCCCCAAAAAAAGGAGAAAAAAGAAGGAAAGTGGGGTAGGGAGGATGGGGAGGGGATTGTTTGCAGGGGAGGAGAGAGAAAATACATACCTGAGTCCCTGGTGGGGAAGGATGGCAGCCTCCAGCCGTGTGGAGGCTCGGAGCAGGGACTGCCCCATTTTGAGCCTCCTCATTGGCTGAGGGGCAGCCACGCCCCCCACCGGGAACAAAGGAAAAGAATCCGGGCTGAGGTATTCCCGGTCGGGTAAAGCTCAGGCGAGGGCCAATCAGAATGTTTGTTACATTCTGATTGACCCTCGCCGGGTACTAATGTAAATTAAATGTAGCTAGCCTTTTCAGTGGCAGAATCTTATCTTCCAATTCTGTTTCCATTGAGCTGGCTTTATAATGCTGACATCAGTTATGACTTCTTGTGTCAGGATGTTAAAATCCTAATCACGTTTGGAGGAGAGTTGCTTGTTCCACAAGCAGAACCCAACAAAGGAGAATCACATCCTCAAAAATGTTTACAGCTGCCACTCAAAGGAGTTTATTCCTCATCAGTGTTTTATCTTTTTCACACAGGAGAATCTTTACCTCTATTTTTGATGCTCTTCCACAAACAAGGGTCACCTCTACAGGCATGTGTATCCATCTCACAGAGCATGAATGCTACATTGACTGGCACATTACCCCTTGCACACATGCAGGAGGATGGGAAGGTGAATGAACGGGTGATTTTGTAGAGGCTCATATTTTTCTCTCTTTACTGGAACCCCTGGCACACTACTAGCCCACAATGTAAGCAACATGTGCATTCTTTGGGAAACAGGCTGCCATTCCAGTTTCTTCCTTATGGAAGCATGGCCACTATATCCCCGAATATGGATACTGGAAGCCAACTCAGATCTTCTAATACCCCTGCAACTGCCAATGATTGTGCTAAGAAGGATGTTTTAGAATGTTCAGTGCCCACAGTATTGTCCCTTATGGTGTGGTGATAATCATACCGCATTCCTGGAGATGCTACTCAACATCTTCTCCACATCTTCTCAATGACCTCAATGACTGCTTCTTGTCCACATCCACAGTTTCTGGAAGGCGTGATATTGGAATGCATGTATGCTTCTCTAGAGCCTCATGCATCCCCAGTAGACCACGACCACAAGTAAGCAAAATGTAAGTACTTGCCGAAAAAAGGCTAAAATGCAAGTTTCTTCACGATGGAAGCAAAGCCACCATATCCCCACCAATGTGGGTATGGGAGGCCGACTCAGGTCTGCTGCAGATTATGCTAAGGAGGGCATTTTAGGATATTCAGTACCCATAGTATCACCCCCTATGATGTGATTATATCCAGCCAGCAACCCTAGACATGCTGCTGAACAACTTCTATACATTGTTAAATGCACTGCTCGAGCCATTTATAGAGATGTGGTCAATGGGGGGAACATGGTAATTGTAAGCTGAATTGTACCATAGCTGATTGTGGTTATGCATGGCATTTGTGCATAATGATGGCCTGTTACAGACCCCCTCGCCATCACTGATTTCTGATTGAGATGGAACACCAGGGTACACCCCTTCTCTTGCACAGTGTACCCCTCAGAAGAGAAATGTAGTCCCATATGCATAACTATGGGATTTTTGGCAACTGTGTGTCTGAGGTGCCTCTGCCATCCCACCCCCTCTGTAGCAACAGGCATAACAAACTCTGCCTCCTTCTCCAACTCCAAATCCTTCAAAAAGATTCAGACCTACCACACACAGGTAGCTGCTCCTCTACCATGAACACAGCCTTCACTGCCTACACCTTGTGCACCTCTCTATGGTCATACCTTACTATTCCATTACATCCACAGCCATCACCTCATAAACAGATACACTGGAGCCTAATCTGCCTCCTTGAAGTCACTGGCCATCACTATGTATGGCAACACAACCAAAACCAATAACGAAGGGCAATCCGTCTACCATCAGCACATTTGAACCACTACCACCCTTCAATACATCCTTCCTCCAATAGGCTGTCATGTCTAACATCAATGAACTAGCTCTCCCTAACATCAGCAGTGCCCTCACCTCCCACCTGCTCTTCAGATGATGATCAGGAGGCAACGGTCTTGAACAATCTTTGTCCGTTTACCTTCCAACATCTGTCCCAGTCAAACTCCCAAACTCCTCAAAATAAAGTAAAACAAACAACAATGAAAGCCATGGCTAAATCTTGGAATGAAAACAGGTCAAAATGAAAACGCAACATCAGTAAAAGACAGAGATGAAGGAGTAGACAAGGATAACTGTAAGAGTGTGGAACAAAAGTATGTGAAAATAAAAGGAACTCTTGCAAGAGAAAAGTCACCGGCAAAAAGAAACAAGGTGATGCAAGGATATGTACGCTTTGCTGTTGCTCTCCATCGTGTTACCTCATCTTGGGGAAACACTCTCTTTCTTAGTCGACAACCTGGAACACCTAGCAGAGTTGAACTCTGAGTCAAATATTGACTCAGAGAGTGAGCAATCAGAAAGCTTTGCTTGACTTTCAACATATCTGGTTTGGAAATTATTGGATGTGGTGGAAAACACTGTTGAACAGAAATGGAGAAGTAAAGGGTGCTTCAAGGGCAACGTTAGTAGACTCCCAATAACATGTTTAAGTAATTCATCGCTTGTCATGGACATTTGTAATACAGTCAATGTACAATTTTCCGTAATATAATCTGCATCTCAAAGCCATTGTCCACACATATATTTAATTTGTTCCCATATTCCCTATGCCGAAGGTAATGCTAACTATACATCTACGTTCTCCTCCGTATGTGACATTTGACACAAACATCATTGCACATGTGCAAGGTTTAGCCAAATCCAACATGTTGCATTATCTACAGTACCCCCCTGTATTGTAGGCACTTATGATTGAAAAAAGGGAGCATGCTCGTGAGCTGGTTAAAACTCCTCTGGCGGTGTTCTGCATTTTCTTCTCATTTTATGCAATTAAACCTAGACTGACTTTAACTGTCCTAAAACACTGTTGGAATAAAATGTTGCGGTTTCTAATGCTGTTTGGCCAAGTGCACCACACATATGAAAGATTGGTAATAAGGTGTGAACTACAGGTAAGCACTAAAAGGAAGCAGCGATTGCAGCTAGACTCAAACCTCTCTGCCAGGGCTCTGTTTTTTATTGTTTATATTATTTTCTAATATGAACTGTTGTGACCTAAAATGGACTTCAATTAAAAATTAAATATAAAATAAAGATTGGCCCAATAGACCACAGGAATATGACATCGCGAAGGTCTGATCTAAAAGTGAGCATTTTTCTTTTACTTCTCTTTGTGTGTAGGCTACAAGTGCAATACAACTTTGTGAATTGAGAAACACATGAGCCAGGAACCCCGCTGCTTAGCATCCACAGAAATGTATTGATTCAGCCCAGCCTGGCAGCATGTGCTGTTAGTTTAATTAGTCATGGTCCTGCTGCACTGAACAAACACACTTTGGAACTGCTCTTGCTTGGGCTGTTCAAGTTGTGAAAGACAGCCAGTGCATTCATGCGTTTCGACTTCCTTCCCCCCAAGTGTCAGATTCCAGGTACCGTGGTCATGTATAGGATGGCCATCCAGTTCTGTTTGGCATTCTGAGATTTGTAGGTTTAAAACATTTAATGATACAGGGAACTACAAGTCCCAGAATGCAAAAAGGGGGTTTGGGTGGGGGAATGACGTTCCCATGGAAAACGTGAGATCTCTGTAGAGTGTGGTGTGGATACTGGGCCTGTTGGTGATGCTTACTGGTAATTAAAGCAAAATCCACCCTTTCTCCCCTCCTTCAACGGTTCTGCATGCAGATTTGTACACTGGCACTAGAATAGTTGTTGCTTCTCACTATCCTTCACCTGTCCTCTGCATATGGCACATGACTAAAGTGGGCAGGACAGATTCTGCACTCAATATAACGTATCTGGATAAATGGGGGTGAGTGAGATTGCCCTGGTCTTTTCTCAGTTGGTGACACCGCCCATGAAAGCATTCAGAATTTTATATGGGAAACATCAGGTCCTCCTTCTCCACTCACATCACAAGGGTCCTATTGCGCTTAAACCTGGAGAGTACGGTCACGAGGTGGCTGGGGTGAGGTGGTGCTCTATGGCAAATGTGTGCTCTAATATATTTTAACTTTGTCATTTTCAAATGTAATTTTTTTGTGCCAACACCGAATGCCGGCCCTTTAGGATTACATTGTCAGTGGTGACTCTGAGAGCCAGGCCTTCATAATACACCAGACAAAGGTAAACAAGCTATAGTGTTTTGATGAATATGCAACTTATTTCAATGCGTTTGTGTTGGTTTTCACATTTATACAAGAAGGAAAACCACAATGACATGGGCTCACATCTCCTATGAGTGACTTGCTCCCATTAATGGGATGAAGCATTACCAAAACAAACTTTTATGTTTGATCGTGGCAAGGGGTCATGAGGCTTATGTCCTGTGGGTCCAAATTATTTAAGTTAATAAATTGCAGGCCTCAGGCTGGTTTTCAAAGCGATGACCTGTGACTGAGCAGCATGGTCTTATCTCAAAATGCTGTGCATTTTTAATACTTCCTCTATTCACGAGGCGATCAGCAAGTGATTGCCATGAAAGACCAATTCTGTAGCCTTCTTAGATTCCTGGAGAATCGGTTAAACAAGTGAGGAGGTTAGTTTCAAAATGCTACCTTGCAGCAGCTGGAAAAGTCTGCTGGAGTATTCGTAAGGTAACAAAAAAGCACTGACTTGTTGGTATAGTTTAATAATTACAAATGCTAAAAGGTAATGTTAAAACGTAAGTCTTTTTTTGGTACACGTAGTTTCATTTGGAGCAGTTTTGAATGTCCACTCCCCAAACCACACATGCCTGACACACAATGAATGTGTTAGCAATAGGAAGAACGAATTCTGTGCAGCAAAAGAACAGGTTTACTTTGGGGAGGCAGCATTGGGGTTTATATATTATAATGAATGTTTCCTAAGCATATGACAATGAGTGATTTCCCTAGTTCGATCATTGAATTTACATATAATAAACCACATTGCAAAATTGACTAATCTCAGAGGGTTTTCCCTGCTCCCACACCAAAGGAAATACAATACTGCTGTGCTCTCTGTTTCACCAGCCACCACGTTAGTTAATGTTGTGTTCCGTCTTCATTGGTCCTTTGTGTTTTTGTAAGCACCCTGATGTTTGTGGGCTTTGAAAATCAAATAAAATTAAAGCATTTCTTTTTAAAAGAAGGAAAGCATATAGATATAGCGTTTGCTAGAGGTTCACCATTTACTGATGCAGCTAAGCTCTTCTACCTAACCCAATATACCTACTACATATAACTTCTATGTCCCTGCATGAATATTTTTCTGTGCAGTGCCCTGCTCCCTGACATGTGGCACTCTAGGTGTAATGTACGTGCATTGTAACAATTAAAACATTCACTGACCTCAGTGGACCAATCCCTAGAGCGTTTTGTGACAAATAAACCAAACTCAATGATTTCAGCAGATCAGTCTCTTGAGTGTCACATGTCCTCGACACCTCTGTTCCGCAACCCTAATCACATTGACTTGATCAGGACAGGGTGTAAGGCCATAAACTCCTCTGTTATGAAGTTGTCACTTTTGAATACCCGCTCATTAAGTAGTCACACTATCGACATACATGACTACATTCAGGATGAAGACCTGGATATGATGTGTATTAGCAAAACGTGTCTCAAGGACTCAAGTGGCCCAAAAATCAGCTTGGTCACTCCTCTAGGTGTTAGTTTCTTTGGGGAGGACTGCGTTCATGGGAATGGTGGAGGGGTTGCCTTTCTAGCAAAGACCAATATGTACTTCTTTGACTCAGCTATCAAATGTGCCGGCTGTGGGATTATACACTTAAAGTTCCATCCCAATGACAATTGCTGCATACATTTTATTCTGAGTTATCGGTCTCCCAAGAATATGCCCAATTTCAATGAAGATCTGGAACTTCTCATAGCCCCTCTTGATAAACCCAATTGTTGTACCGTCCTACATGGAGATTTCAGCCGTTGGCTGAAGAACCCTGTAGATAAGGAAGCCTTAGATAAGGAAAGACTTCTGAAATGCCTGGATTCTATGGTCCATAGCACCAAGCCGACCCACTCAGGTGGAAACAGTACGACATCCTTTTATCAACACCCGTTATTATGATGGGTGTTTTTCTGGGAGATTTTTTCAGAAAAAAATGTTTTACATTCTTTTTTTGTAGCAAAGGGGCATATAAAGGGTTAGGGGAGTCTGAAACCTCCTGCAAAAACCTATAAAAGCCTCATTTTTAAGAGGCTAAAAATTATTTTTATAGAAAGGAAATTGACGGCAGGTAATCACATCAAGAAACTATTCGAGATATATCGAAATCTCAAGAAACTCATCTCCCGCCGCAAGTCCTTTATTCCATCCAATGAAGATTACAGCAGGGTGCAACATGTTATCGCCAATAAAATCACAACTGCCTGTAAAAGAATATACAATTCCCTGATCACTGACATCCAACAGGAAACCCAGATATCAGGAAATAAAGAAATCTCAGGTTTCTCCTTTAAACCAATAACTGAGGTACTACCTCTTTTCCTGGTCAGATTATGCCTACAAAATGTATTTTGTGTCATCCTGGACTCTTTGATCCTTTTTTGACACATTTTGTTAACACCTCCTTCAGCTACAGCTCTGTCCCTGATACCATCAAACAGGTTATCGTTACAAACTTGCCAAAAAAACCTGTTCTGAACCCAAGAGATTCCAATAACCTGTACTGCATCACAAACACTTTTTTTCTATTGAAAATCAAATCATAGACAAGGTAGAAACGTTTCAGCTTCAGCAACATCTTGACGATTCTGGTATTGTCCATCCCAAACAATCTGATTTCCGAGACGCGCATGCTTGAGGTGCTGGAAGAGAGCAGGTCTGTGCTGCTGTTACTTTTAGATCTGTGAGATGCCTTTGACCTGTTCGATCACGGGTGCTTACTGTACATCTGTCTACCATTGGTGAGTGCTTGACAGGGACTAGAAACTGGATCAGTTCCTTCTTGAGTGACAGGAACTCACGGGTATGCTGGGGTGATGCTTCTTTTGAATTTGATTCAATATATAGCAGTGTCACTCAGGGTCTTGTTTCTACTCCACATTGTTCAATTGCTACATAAAGCCCCTCTGCGATCTTCCATCTACCCAGGGTCTCCATTTCACAATCTTCGTGGACGACAGTCAACTCCTGATGGAGTTGAGTGGCGACTACAAGGCTGACTACAAGGCTGAATCAGTCAGTCTAGTTCACATCTATGGGCTGATAAAAAGTTGGATGTCCAGTAACTGGATGTATTTGAACAGCACCAAGATGGAGCTGATGATCTTTGGATCTATGAAGGCCAGAGCCAAGTTGGGTTCTGAGTACACCCACAAGTATATTGAAGGAAACCACATTGACATCACGGATAAAGATAAGGTGCTGTGGGTGTATGTCAAAGCTTCTCTTGTCTCTGATGCACATATTGATGGCGTGGTCAGTGGCACACAGTACCACATAAAGGCCAAACCACTCTTGTCCTTTAACAATCATCATACTGTGGTCAGAGCCATTATCATGCCACGCTTGGACTACTGTAATGCCCTTTTGTTTGGGGATAGCAAAAACTCCATGAATAGACTTAAAATACTTCAAAACAAAGCTGTCCGTATCATCTGTGACATCCCAAGGAGGGAACATATCTCCCATGCAAATCTATGTGATCACTGAGCCGCCCATAATGTCGACAATTAAATTCCCGACTTCCATTATGGCATGGTGTTGTGATCACAAAGATCACTACGCACTGCATCCCCATAACCGCCTCCCCCTACCCACTTACCTTTTTGGTAGCACACCGTGAAGTGTGCCACCGTCTCTCCTTTGACCCTGCAGCACCGGTTCTCGCCCACTAACATGGGTCTCAACTGGCATTGCAGGTTCCTTTTTTCTTTTTTTCTTTTTTACCTTTTTTTTCTTTATTGTCCCCTGCTACCATCTGTTAGGGAGAATTCTCTGTTTAGGCTGAATTTCCTAACCTAGTGAGTCCCCCAGCAGCTTTGCTGGATTTTTGGGGTTTATTTTTTCTCCTGCCAAGAGTGAGACTCTTTTACCCTCACTCTTGGACATGACTTGAGAGTGTTTCTGTGACTTGCTATGTGCTTATGGGCTAGGGGGTATTTTTTCCCCATAGGCTATCATTGGTTTTTGAATGTGTGTTACACAGCACCCTCAGTGCAGTAACACAGGGGTGTCATAGAGACCCCCAAACATAGACTCCACACCCTGGGACTGACTACTGTCTCCCTGGGTCTGTAAAGTCACCATTGACTTTACTAGTCTTAACTTAGGAACTTAACCAGTACAAACCATCTTACTGTGGAAGTACTGGTAGGGGCAATTAGATTGCCCCTGGGTCTGTTGTCGAGGGGGTACTGTCCCGTCCCCCCTCGCCGAGTTCTGGCTGGTGGCAGTGGATACCACAGAAATATTCCACCGGAATATTTCCCAATGGGATTTCCCATTGTTTTTAATGCACCACTTTTTGGTGCAATGTTAAAGATACCGCCGGTTTATTTATTTAATATAAATTCACCGGTTGGGATTTTTTGCCAGAACTCGCCGCCAAAATGGCGTCTAGGTTCACTTCAGTAACCCTGAACCCGAGTCGAGCCTTTGTTCCACTTTTGGCGGGCTTCTGCACAGAAGCCCTCCACAGTGGTGCCATTCTGTCTGGGTACCACAGGGAGTGTGGGAGGGGGTTTAGGCACCCTGGACTGCGTTGCCTTGCCAACTCATGTCGCACTCTGGTGTGATTGGCCCAAGTGGTGAGCCACCCCGCTCACCACTTAGCATGTTTGAGTGACAGCTAGGCTGTATGAATGGGGGTTTGCTGCATAAAAGCAGGGTTTTTGGGACTGGTTCTTCAGAAGTCGCCACAGGACCTAAGAAGCCGAAGAGGGAGAAGCCGAGCCGACCTGCCAAGACGACACCACCGGTGGAGCCCTGCGGAACCGTCTCACCACTTTTTCCGACGACAGAGGAGATCTCCCGCCGGAGAGTCTCCTTCCCTTAACTGGTGGGGACAACCAGTTGCTGCCTTCTTTTCGCCGTCCCAAAGCATCTCGTGGCCGCCTTGCCTCTGCCAAGCACCCCGGCAACCGGGATACCACTTTTTACCTCAACCGCTAAAGAGGGGTAAAATCCTTTGTGACCGGAAAACTCCACGGCTGGTCTCATCCCTGGTAGTGCAACGACCTTCAGCTTTCCTCCACGTCGAGATCACCTCTTCCTCTGGACGACGCCGCAACTTGCACCCACTACCAGGAACAACTACCACCGCTGGAGGATCCTTTCCACTTTTAAAGGTACTGTGTTCCGCCCGGCTTCCATTGCCACCGATTGTACGGGGTAGATTTAGCCCTCTGCTCTCGAACCTGGGTAAGCCTGGGACACCCTACCTAAACTTTTTCTAAATTCAGTAAAACCTTTTCTACTCACCTGCAAAGACTTGTGACATTGTGTGATCTTGGGCATATTTTGCCTGGCTCTCTCTAAAGCGGGCCACAAACCAATTCTCCTTGTTCCACAATTGACTGCCTTTTCTAACCTTATGTGAAAAGTGTTCTACCTTGCTGCTTTCAATACTTCTGCTTTTTCCCTCCCTTTTCTAATAACTTGTTGGAGTGCCATCTGACGTTAAGCGCTCACCTCTGTTTGGAAATAAGTGGTGTTAACTTAGAGTTGTCCAACAAATGACTAAGGATGTACATATAAGTAATAGTGACTGTGTTTTGACTTACTTACCTTTTTCTGTGCTAGTGTAATTTATGAGTGTGCCTTTAAAATAAATAAGTATATACTTTTACACCTAGCTCTGGTCAGTGTTTGCTTGTACTACTGTGCCTCTGTACCTATCCTGTATCCTTTATATACTGCCTAACTCTTCTTGAGGGAAGTCTGACTGCTCAGCCACAGCTACCACAGTGAATCTGTGTGGTACAGACTGCTACCAAGTGGGTTTACTGCCAACACCTGTAGTCTTAAATCTTTTGCAGTGGTCCCAGAGGGAACTGCACAGGTTTCTGCTTAACACTGGTGTACAGCGGTGGGATTTGTATTGGGTATACACTTTAGTGTACTTTTGAGATACCTTAGTGCAACTAACTACAAAGCTTAAGCACAAGAAAGAAAAAGTCATTTTCTAACCTGTCTACTATGGAAAGTTATAGTCAAGAATCACTTGCTACAAAAACTGCTGATTGTCTAAGACTTCTCTGTAAGCATAAGAATCTCATGACTAAAGGAAAGAAAATGGAGCTAATAGAAAGGTTGTTAGAAAACCAAAGTCTGGATGATGGTTCAGAGGAACCTATCACTCCAGCAAATGTAGAGAACAGCAATGATATTGATATTGAACAAAGTATTGATGATCTTGGGTCAGAACCAGAAGAGGAGGATGAAACTGTTGTAGATGTTCCCTCTAGGTCTCTGTCTGCTCTACCAGCTGTACCTACTGGACCTTTGCCAGGTCCCACATTTAACCCTCAATACTTTGAACTGGAGAAAATGAAACTTGAATTAGAGTACAAGAAACTTAATGCTCAAACTGACAAAGAACTAAGGCTAAGGGAAATGGAGCTCAAGTATGAGCAAGAAATGAAAAAATTGTCTGTTGAGAATGCTTCTCTCTCTGGCTCCTCTAGAAGTTCCAGTCCTAAAAGACCCCGGATGCCTAAGGAATTGATTGGTATGTATGAGCCTAAGTTGGATGTGTTGGATTGGTTGTCTATGTTTGAGTATAATCATGGGCTCCAGAACATCACAGGTAATGAGTTACTCACCTGGTTGTTCTCTAGGCTTCCCCCTGTTGCAACTGATGCAGTAATGGAGTTGGGGGAGGAGGATAGGAAAGAGTATGAATGTGTGAAACTAGCTTTGATAGCTAGGTTTGGGAAGACCCCTTCCCAGTATCTTATGAGGTTTAGGAGCCTCAAAAAGCATGATGGTACCCCTTGGGCTACCTGGGTGTGTGAAGGGTTGAAAAACTCAGAGGGGTGGATTAAGGGTTACAAAGTGAACACTTATGAAGGAATGAGGAATCTTGTAATGATGGAGTCAATTTATGATGCCTGCTCTCCTGAGCTCAGACAGCACTTGGCTGATTCACGGGAATTAGATCCTAGGAAAGTAGCTAAGGCTGCTGACTTGTGGGTTGCCAACCGGGCTACTCACAAGGATTCTGGGGTAACTCAGAAGAAGGATGAGGGAAGACAGCCTAAGAAAGACTCCAAAGAGAATTCTAATAATTCTAATTCCAAAGAGGGCCCCAAACCAAACCATAAGGGTAAGCCACCCGGGAAACCACAGCAGAGTAGTATACCTTCTGGTGCAAAACCAGAAGGAGGTCAGAACAAGCCTCCATTCCAAAGGACCTTTGGGGCCTGTTATGTTTGTAAGGCTACTGACCATGTGAAAGGAGATCCCAGATGTAAGGGTAAACCTTCAGGGGTCCAGCTTGTCTCCTTAGCCTTCGCTCCAGAGGAGGAAGTCACTATGGCAAGTGGAAACTTTCTACTACTAGCTGATGAACCCACTGGAGTCTCAGCCAGTGTTTCTTTAGTCTCTCTGGGGTTGTGGGAACAACCGAATTTAGATGTGTATAATTCTATCCCAGATAATACTAAAGAGTATTATAAGGACAGTGTCCACGTGAATGGTCAGGAGACTCCTGCCATCAGGGACACTGGGGCCAGCATAACTGTGGTGGATGAATCATTTTTCAAGGCAGAGGATGTTGCTAAGGCACCCAAATGCCTCACCAAGTTAGCTGGAGGGCCTGTGCAGATGTGTCCCCAGTTACCAGTTCTCATCCGGTGTAATGATATGGCTGTGAAGATACCTGTCAGTATATTATGTGAGGTGCCAGGAAGGGTTCTGTTGGGAAATGACCTGAAAGCTCTTGGAGTTGTGTCACATACCCCCAGACCTCCTAGTAAAAGGTTACAGGAGCTCACCAAACCTGCAAGAGAGAAAACCCTGCGAGATTTATCTCAGGAGATGATGACAGAAATCACTCCTCTCCCACTGGAGCAACTTACTGCAGTAACTACCAGATCAGGAGCAAAGGGGCAACCCAAGACTCCTATGAAAAAGCCTACAGCAAGCACTCCAGTGCTTCCAACAAGGACTTCCCCGAGGTTGTCCAAAGTTACACCTGTAACTCCACCTCCAGCTGAGGCTGAGAGGGAGGTACAACCCTGTCTGGTTGAACTAGACTCTGAAGAAGAGCTAGTAGGAGGCCCAGAACTTATTGGAGACCTGGACCCGGCTGACCATCCTGAGCTGCAGTCTTTACTGGCAGAAGGTGGACCCAGCCGGACAGCTTTTCGTAAGGGACAAAGAGAATGTCCAACTCTGGAGGGTCTCTGCCAACAGGCCGCTTCTCAGGCTGATGGGCAAGAGCCTGGGAAGTATAGGTTGCACTGGGAAGATGGCCTCTTCTACAGTGAACCCACTGAATCTGAACCTGGAGCCTACCAACGCCTGGTAGTGCCCCAAGAGAACAGACAACAGTTCTTGCAACTAGCCCACGAGATTCCTTTGGCTGGTCGCTTGAGTTTCAAGAAGACCAAGGAAAGGCTCTCCCTCTACTTATATTGGCCAAAGATGGGGGCTGAAGTAGATAGATATTGCAGGAGCTGCCATACCTGCCAGACTTCTGGTAAGGTTGGTTCCAAGAATGTGGCACCTTTAGTGCCTCTCCCAGTTGTGGGAGTCCCATTTGAGAGAGTAGGGATTGACATTGTTGGTCCCCTTGATCCTCCAACCTCCTCAGGCAACAGGTTTATCCTTGTTGTAGTAGATCATGCTACTAGGTACCCTGAGGAAATTCCTATGAGGACTGTTACAGCTCAGGCTGTGGCTAAGGCCCTCCTTGGTATCTTTACCAGGGTTGGGTTTCCTAAGGAGGTGATCTCTGACAGGGGGTCAAATTTTATGTCCAACTACATGAAAGCCATGTGGAAAACCTGCGGAGTCACCTACAAGTTCTCAACCGCATACCACCCTCAGACAAACGGGTTGGTAGAAAGGTTTAACAGAACTATGAAGAGCATGATAGGTGCTTTAGAAGAACCCCTTAAGAAGAAGTGGGACCTTCTACTGCCATGCCTTCTATTTGCTTATAGGGAAGTCCCTCAGGAGGGAGTAGGTTATTCTCCCTTTGAACTTCTCTATGGCCATCTAGTCAGAGGCCCCTTGGCCCTGATTAAGGAGGGGTTGGAGAGTGCTCCTTCCCACAAGCCAGTCAGAGTGACTGACTATGTGATAGGTCTCCGAAGGAGAATGTCACACATGATGGCAGAAGCAAGTGACAACTTGAAAGCTGGCCAAGCTCTGATCAAACATTGGCATGATCAGAAGGCTAACATGGTTGAGTTTACTCAAGACCAGCTAGTTCTAGTTATGCTTCCAACAAGGCAGAGGGCCTTGCAAGACAAATGGATGGGACCCTTCAAGGTTGTGGGAAAACTTGGAGAGGTCAACTATCTGGTGGATCTGGGCAAACCCAGGGAAGCTCCCCGAGTCTTCCAAACCAACCGCCTCAAAGCCTATGTCTCTAGACCAGAAGTAGGAGCCTTGCTTCTAGCTTCATCAGAAGAGGAGGAGGAGAGTGAAGCTCTACCTGACCTTCTGAGAGGCTTACCTTTGGACGAAAAGGTTGAAGGAGTTAATCTCTCTTCATATCTGACCCCTGAGCAACAGGAGGAGTGCAAAGCGATGTTAAATCAGTTTGCCCCCCTGTTCTCACTTTCACCAGGCTTGACCCCTTGGGGACAGCATGATATACTCACTGGTGACTGTCTGCCAGTCAAAAGCAGAGGATATAGAATGTCAGAACATGTCAGAACCCACATCAAAGGTGAGGTCAAGAAGATGCTTGATCTCGGGGGTAATAGAGCCCTCTACTAGTCCATGGTCTAGCCCAGTGGTGTTAGTACCAAAGGCAGGATCCAAAGAGTTGAGATTCTGTGTGGACTATAGAGCTCTTAATGCAGTCACCAAGACTGATGCCCACCCTTTGCCAAGGACAGATGAGTTGGTGGATAAACTTGGTGCAGCCAAGTACCTCAGCACACTGGACCTTACGTCAGGCTATTGGCAAATAGCCCTGACAGACCATGCCAAGGAGAAAACTGCATTTTATACCCCAGTTGGCCTATACCAATTCAAGGTTATGCCTTTTGGACTGAAAAATGCACCTGCAACATTCCAAAGGATGGTGAACCAAGTTCTAGCTGGGATGGAAGACTTCTGCATGGCATACTTGGATGACATTGCAGTCTTCAGCCACTCCTGGGAGGAACATGTGACCCACTTAGGACATGTTTTGCAGGCTCTTGAGCAGGCCAATCTGACCATAAAGGCAAGCAAATGCCAAATTGGACAGAGTAAAGTGGTCTACCTTGGACATGAGGTAGGAGGTGGAGAAATAAGGCCTTTGCTCAGCAAGATTGAAGCTGTGCAAAATTGGACAACACCTACTACTCAGGCCCAGGTGAGAGCCTTCTTAGGCCTCACTGGGTACTACAGGAATTTCATTGAGAACTATGGGACCATAGCTTCTCCTCTGAATGTGATCTCCTCTCCAAAATTCCCTAAAAAGGTCAAATGGAATGAGGAATGCAATCAGGCCTTTGAAAGCCTGAAGAAAGCTCTTTGCCAAGCTCCAGTACTCAGAGCTCCTGACTACCACCAAACTTTCATTGTACAAACTGATGCTTCCAATGTAGGTATAGGTGCAGTTCTTAGCCAACTGGATGAGAAGGGTAGGGAACACCCCATTTGCTTCATCAGTAGAAAACGGAAGGATCCTGAAACAAGGTGGGCAACAATCGAAAGAGAATGCTTTGCTATTGTGTGGGCACTGAAGAAGTTTAGGCCATACTTGTATGGTTCTACTTTTGTCATTCAGACTGACAACCAACCCTTGAGATGGTTAATGCAAATGAAAGGGGAAAATCCAAAACTATTGCGATGGTCAATCTGCCTCCAAGGGTTTGATTTCACCATTGAGCACAGGTCAGGGTGTCACCATCAAAATGCTGATGGACTCTCTAGGATGTATGTCATCGACTAGAGGTATGAGGTTCATCCAGGAGTGGATTAAATCCTCCTGTCCCTTAGTCTGGGGGGGGCGAGTGTTAGGGAGAATTCTCTCTTTAGGCTGAATTTCCTAACCTAGTGAGTCCCCCAGCAGCTTTGCTGGATTTTTGGGGTTTATTTTTTCTCCTGCCAAGAGTGAGACTCTTTTACCCTCACTCTTGGACATGACTTGAGAGTGTTTCTGTGACTTGCTATGTACTTATGGGCTAGGGAGTATTTTTTCCCCATAGGCTATCATTGGTTTTTGAATGTGTGTTACACAGCACCCTCAGTGCAGTAACACAGGGGTGTCATAGAGACCCCCAAACATAGACTCCACACCCTGGGACTGACTACTGTCTCCCTGGGTCTGTAAAGTCACCATTGACTTTACTAGTCTTAACTTAGGAACTTAACCAGTATAAACCATCTTACTGTGGAAGTACTGGTAGGGGCAATTAGATTGCCCCTGGGTCTGTTGTCGAGGGGGTACTGTCCCATCCCCCCTCGCCGAGTTCTGGCTGGTGGCAGTGGATACCACAGAAATATTCCACCTGAATATTTCCCAATGGGATTTCCCATTGTTTTCAATGCACCAAGTCAAGGATGCCTGAATCTACACCAAACTAGACCTCAGAGGAGCATACCACCTGTACGTGTTAAGAGAGGGGATGAATGGAAAACTGCGTTTTGCACCAAGTATGGCCTGTACGAATATCAGGTAATGCCTTTCGGGCTGTGCAATGCTCCCGCAGTGTTCCAATACTTCATGAATGATGTATTACGGGAATTAATCGAAGTCTGTGCCCTGGTCTATATTGATGACATCCTGGTGTATTCCCCCTCTGAAAGAGATCATGTGGAACATGTTCGCTCAGTCCTTGCAAAACTTTGCCGGCACAAACTGTACGCTAAACTCGAGAAATGCTCCTTCCATGTCACCGAAGTTGAGTTCCTCTGTTTTGTTCTCTGGCCAAAGGGAGTCAAGATGGATTTACACAAAGTAGATGCCATCCTTAATTGGTCGTCACCTTCTTCACTTAAAGGAACCCAAAGCATGCTCGGCTTTGTGAATTTATATCGCTGATTTATTCCAGATTTCTCACGGATAGTCCACCCAATCACATCGTTATTGAGAAAAAACAACAAAAAATTCCAATGGACTGAAGAGGCGGAGCAGGGCTTTCAAGAACTCAAGAAAAAATTCACCTCCATGCCAATTTTACAACATCCTCGCCCTGATCTCCCCTATGTAGTGGAAACTGATGCTTCCAGCGTAGTTATGGGAGCAGTTCTCTCTCAAAGATATCCAGAGACAGGCCAATTACACCCCGTGACCTTTTGGTCACATAAATTCTCATCATCAGAACTTAACTATGCAATTACAGACAAAGAATTGTTGGCAATAAAATTAGCCTTCAAAGCCTGGCGGCAGTATCTATTAGGTGCCAGACATACATCACAGTAATCACAGATCACCGAAACCTTCAATACCTAAAGTCAGCAAAAGCCCAATCATCACGACAGTTGTGGTGGGCTCTATTCTTCGCAGAATACTTTTACGTAATGACATACCGACCGGGAGTTCAGAATGGGAAGGCCGATGCCTTGTTTCGTATGGGTGTTGAAGAGAAAACAAACAGTACCCTGGACCCTGTTGCCATCATCCCAAGTGATAAACTACTGGGACTCACCACCACATTGACTCTGAGTGAACTTCAAGATAAGATTCGAACCTTAATGAACTCCGAGATCTTTCAGAAATGGAATTCCCAAAATGAACATCACACGGTTCTGGGTGGATTACCCTACTTCAGGGAATGACTATATCTACCAAGTAAAGATCTGCAAGAATTGGTCATGTCTGGTTATCACCATTCCCTGATCGAAGGCCATCCCAGAATTGCTAAGACTCTAGCTAAGGTTAAACAGAATTATTGGTGGCCAACCTGGCGTAAGGACACTGCTCGATTCGTTCTATCCTGTGGGATATGTGCACAGAATAAATTACAAAAACAGAAACCAGCTGGCCTCCTACAACCACTGGATATTCCACCGGCTCCCTAGCATACCCTTTTTCTTGATTTTATTATGGACTTACCTCCCTGTCAAGGTTTTAATACCATTCTGGTGATTGTAGACCTGTTCTCTAAAATGGAACATTTCATTCCATTCAAAGGACTTCCTAACGCTACCGGTCTGGCAAAAGCATTTCTTGAACAGATTATAAAACTGCATGGTTTCCCTTCAGTCCTAATCTCTGATAGTGGAAGCCAATTTGTATCCAACTTCTGGAGGAAATGTTGTACCATGGCACAAATTGATGTTCGATTATCCACTAGCCATCACCCCCAAACGGATGGACAAACAGAAAGAACAAACCAGACATTAGAACAGTATCTACGTTGCATGCTGCATCAAGTGGAAGAGAATTGGAAATCCTTGTTATGGATAGCGGAATACGCATACAACAACTCCATACACACCAGCACGGGACAAAGCCCGTTCTACACAATATACGGAAGACATCCATGACCCTCTGAACTAGACTCCCCCACGACCTTGGAAATGCCAGCGGTAAAGACTCTACACACAAGCATAACCCAAGCTTTCAAAAGGGCAAATTAACATTTACTGCAAGCCAAAGACAGACAAAAAAAATTCTCATACCGTCAATCGAAAGAAAGCTCCCGATTACCAAGTTGCAGACAAAGTCTGGTTGGCATCAAAATATGTGCCCATAAAAAGGTACCCGGACCTTTCGTCCAAGATATCTCGGACCCGATACCATCAAATCAGTGATAAATCCGGTGGCCATCAAGTTAGCCTTACCACCAAGCATGCAAATTCATCCAGTGTTCATGTGTCACTTGTAAAACCTGTAAAACCAGGAACCCGATTCTTAACACCACCAAAACCTGAGCTAGTTGATGGAGAGCCTGAATTTGAAGTTAAAAACATCCTGAATTCGAAATGTACCATATCTAAGCTATACTATTTAGTGGACTGAAAAAGGGTACGGGCCTCAAGACAGAACTTGGGAACCAAGTGAACATATTCACGCACCATGTCTGATTAAGAGGTTTCACCTGGATAACCCCACAAAACCCGGACCGGACAGGAAGGATACCATGAGAGGGGCCTTGGGGGGAGTGCTGTCATGACCACTGTGAGAGGCACAAGTTGTGCCACAAGCAGGCTCCCACCAGAACCCCGAGGGCCTTAAAACCACTGCAAAAGGGCTCCTGGAGCCAGTCCTGGCGCCTTTGGCACCAGGCTCATATGTAGGAAGGAAGGGCTGTTCAAACTACGTCCCATTTATGTATATGGGCCTTTAAATCCAACATGGAAGCACCCACACAGTCTAGTTCCAAGAACCAAGCCATGCGGTCTAGTGTTTTGGGAGTGACAGGCCTGGAACATCAAGACCTTCACACCTGAAAAGAAGGAGATAAAGACATTAACAAATTCCCACCATAAACAGAACAAAGACTTACAATTAACAAACCTACCTGCCTACCAGCAGATACGGGGTCACAGCAGGCCTCGGCCCAAGGAAGGCGTACTGCACCAGGTGAGCGTAACAGCATTCCCACATGCGTCCCGACAAAAATGATACCTCAGATGTGTGGGTGCGCCTATCTGGGCGCAAAAGGAAAAGGCTAAACCACTCGTAACCCTCAGTCTTTTTTGCAGAGCAGATATTGAGGGATTTTGCTACTGTGGACAACCTCCAGATTTGGGAATAGGGTGTCGAAGCCACCAAGAAAAACAAGGAACCCCATGCATTTCTGAAATAAAGACACCCGTGGGAATCCACAGAGATCTGACTTGTGCGAATCGCCCCAGAATCTATAACCCAAAATCTCCTGCAAATCTGAAATCTGGAGAAAAGAAAACACAATTTTCAGACATTTCCCCCTGCCAACCCACTGAAACACGACGCCAACAACACATGTCCTACCTTCCCGCGTTCCCACAGGTGTCCCAACAAAAACAGTACCTCACATATGTGGGTGCACCTACCTGGGTGCAAAAGGAAAAGGCTAAACCACTGGTGATCCCAAGTCTTACGGCAGAGCAGATTTTGAGGGATTCTGCTCCTGTGGACAGCATACAGATTTGGGTATAGGGTGTCGAAGCCACCAAGGAAAACAGTGAACTCCATGCATTCCCAAAAAGAAGACATGCATGGGAATCCACAAAGGTATGATGTGCGCAAATTGCCCCAGAATTTATTACCCACAATCCCTGGCAAAGTCTGAAATTTGCCCAAAAAAACTCAATTTTCAGACATTAACCCCTGCCAACCCACGGAAACAAGCTGCCAACAACACATGTCCTACCTTCCTGCATTCCCGCAGGCGTCCCGACAAAAACGGTACCTCACATGTTTGGGTGCACCTAACTGGGCGCTAAGGGAAAAGGTTAAACCACTGGTAACCCCAAATCTTTTTACAGAGCATATTTTGCGGGTTTTTGCTCTTGTGGACAACCTACAGATTTGGGCCTAGGGTGTCAAAGCCACCAAGGAAAACAGGGAGCCCCATGCATTTCCGAAAAGAAGACATCCATGGGAATCCACAGATGTCTGACTTGTGTGAATCGCCCCAGAATCTATTACCCACAATCACCAGCAAATACAAAATGTGGCAAAAAACCCACAATTTTCAGACATTTCTCCCTGCCAAAGCACCGAAACACTCTGCCAACAGCACATGTCCTACCTTCCAGCATTGCCATGACCACTGTGTTGTGCCACAAGTAGGCTCCCACCAGAACTCTGAGGGCCTTACAACCACTGCAAAAGGGCTCCAGGAGCCAGTCCTGGCGCCTTTGGCACCAGGCTCATATGTAGGAAGGAAGGGCTGTTCAAACTAGGTCCCATTTATCTACATGGGCCTTTAAATCCAACATGGAAGCACCCACACAGTCTAGTTCCAAGAACCAAGCCATGTGGTCTAGTGTTTTGGGAGTGGCAGGCCTGGAACTACTTTCCCTGGTACTACTTTACCTGGGCTATATAAACCACACCCTGACTGCAGAACACGCGTTGTGTTATTCTGCAACCAGCAGCGCGACGCTCACCGTGTCCAGCTCCTGGTCTTCAGCATCTTCCTGTAATCCTGCAAGAACAAGAACAAGATTATTCTGTTTTACCTGAGAAAATACCATCCAGCACTCAGCATCTCAACTGGGCTGCAATATGGGAAAACCGAGAGAAGAAGAAACATCACTCACCTGTGAGTACTAGTTTAAGGACTTCTGGCGAACTGCTACCGCAGCTGCTGTTCGAACATTGCGACCTGCAATAACGAGAAAGGAAAAAACAATATTAGAACGCGCGCTTCCAAAACATCGAATTCCATCAGTCTTACCTGAATTACATCACTCTACACTACGCTTCAATCCAGAGCACCACAGCAACATCTGCAAAGGAAAAGAGACATATTCAGGTTCGCTTTCAATATTAAACAACCGCACAGCGCTGTACTTACCTTAATGCATTCCGGGGGCCTGTTTTTCATCGCGCTCTCATCCACTCGCAGCACCACAGCGGCCTGTGAGGAGAAGAAAAAGAAAACACAGATTAGCTTTAAAAGACAATAAAGGCGCTGCGCTTTGTGCTTTCTCTTACCTAGAAACGTGCCTCTCCATCCGGCACGCCAGCATCAAGTCCTTTGCACCTTAAAAGAAGGAGATAAAGACATTAACAAATTCCCACCATAAACAGAACAAAGACTTACAATTAACAAACCTACCTGCCTACCAGCGGATTCGGGGTCACAGCAGGCCTGGGCCCAAGGAAGGCGTACTACACCAGTGAAGCAACTTGGGCAGCTCACCAACAAATGTCAAGTGCCCCTGCACAAGAAACTCAGGACGGATAGCTCACTCTACAAATAACTAAGATTCATTATTCAGCACTGGGCAATTACACGTCTAGGGTTCCAGATTTCAGAGTCTTCCATACCCACCCGGGGATATCAGGTGAGTGTAACAGAACACGTAGCCTTTAAACCTTATCCACCTGGGCGTCACGGAGTCATCTAAAAATGATCAGTTAGCCCATCTTTTGGGACAATCACGCGCCGAGGTACACGCAGCCCGGCAGGAAACCAATGCCTTAAGACGAGAGTTAATAGTCACAAAAGACTGTACTGATGAACTGAGAAAACAGCTACTACAAACAAACGGCGGGGCAGGCTCCATTGCGCGGATTTGCCCCATCCGTCACTACACCATCATCAGTCAATCCAGTGCAGATAACATTGCTGGGAGCAGTACCCCTGGTACCACCAGAACAGTTTAATGGAGACCCCAGAAGGTATGTAACATTCATGAACCAGTGCCACCTCCATTTTCTTTGTAGGCCTGGGGCTTTCCCAAACGACCAGGCAAGGGTGGCCTTCATGTTATCATATTTGAATGGAAGTGCCGCAGACTGGTTAGTACCTTTAGTGAGCTGGGATGACCCATTACTGCAGAACTTCAGGGGTTTTCAACAGGATATGGAAAAGTTATTTGCTCAACAATTGCATGGACACGCACTTGATAATAAACTCCTGTCCCTCCACCAAGGGAATCAAGATTTGCTGACTTATATTGCCACCTTTAATAGACTGGTTGTAGAAGCGGGGTGGCCAGAAGATAAAAGAACCACGTTGTTTCATCGGGCCTACGAGGAGAGCTGAAGGATGTCCTTGCTCAAGTTGTAGACCCACCAAGGGAATCAAGATTTGCTGACTTATATTGCCACCTTTAATAGACTGGTTGTAGAAGCGGGGTGGCCAGAAGATAAAAGAACCACTTTGTTTCATCGGGGCCTACGAGGAGACCTGATGGATGTCCTTGCTCAAGTGGTAGACCCACCTAAAGCTAAAGACTGGGCAGAGTTTATCAACCTGGTAGTTCAGTTGGACCACAGATTACAGGATCGAAGAACAGACCGAAGTAGACTCGAAAACCGTGCCATTTACGTACGTTCAAAAGATAATGTTCAACGTCCATCAGAAAATACCACAGAACCCATGCAGATTGGGGGAGTACGACCCCCCTTTAACCAAGGTTGAAAGAGACAAGAGGAGACAGCTACAGTTATGCCTATACTGCGGTAAATCGTGTCACTACCTCAGAGAATGCCCAGTGAAACCACCAAGGAAGGTAGTAGGTGCTACAGAGAAAGAAGATGATGCAAAGGAATCAGAAAACTACAAGGCCCGGCAAGCGTAGAGGTCCGCTTGTCAAGCGAGAAGGATGATTCATAGATCTTACATTTTGCCTTACCAGTAACCTTGATCAATCACCAACGATCATCATGGATGCATGCCACAGAGGCATATATACACAGCAGAGCAGTTGGTAATTACATAGATTGAGATCTGGCAACAGAAATGGGACTTCCCTTATGCACAAAACCAACAACTGAAAAGGTAACTACTGTTGACGGTACAGAAATTGCTTCGGGACCAGTAACCCAATGCACAACAGAATTAACCCTTCTGTGTCAGGATGGACATCAAGAAGCAATCCCGTTTGACCTTATCAGAGCTCCTCAGTTCCGGTTGATCTTAGGGATGCCATGGTTAGTAACTCACAATCCCCACATAGACTGGCGTACAAAGAGACTGTCCTTTTTCGACGAATGCGCCCACGCTTGCTACCCGAAATCTATACCATAGCCAAACCTGAAATCTGTTCAAGGAATAGCATCCGGGATCGCAGAACCAATGGACACCTTACCAAAAGAATATCAGGATTATCAAGATGTTTTTCAGAAGGAACACATTACCGCCACATAGGCCCTATGATTGTCAGATCGACCTGATACCTGGTGCACAGGTTCCTTGTGGTCGAATTTATGCACTTACGGAAACCGAAAATCTCCACTTGAAGTCCTATCAGGATCAATACCTGGCTAATGGGTTTGCCGCCCGTCAAAGTCACCGCCAGCCTCTCCCTTATTCTTCGTACCCAACAAGGAAGGAGATTTGAGGACTTGCATCGATTACTGCTCACTTAATCAAATCACAGTAAAAAACGACTACCCTTTGCCCCTTATCACGGAACTGTTGGACCAAGTCAAGGATGCCTGAATCTACACCAAACTAGACCTCAGAGGAGCATACCACCTGTACGTGTTAATAAAGGGGATGAATGGAAAACTGCGTTTTGCACCAAGTATGGCCTGTACGAATATCAGGTAATGCCTTTCGGGCTGTTTTTTCTCCTGCCAAGAGTGGGACTCTTTTACCCTCACTCTTGGACATGACTTGAGCTTGTTTCTGTGACTTGCTATGTGCTTATGGGCTAGGGGGTATTTTTTCCCCATAGGCATCATTGGTTTTTGAATGTGTGTTACACAGCACCCTCAGTGCAGTAACACAGGGGTGTCATAGAGACCCCCAAACATAGACTCCACACCCTGGGACTGACTACTGTCTCCCTGGGTCTGTAAAGTCACCATTGACTTTACTAGTCTTAACTTAGGAACTTAACCAGTACAAACCATCTTACTGTGGAAGTACTGGTAGGGGCTCCCCTCGCCGAGTTCTGGCTGGTGGCAGTGGATACCACAGAAATATTCCACCTGAATATTTCCCAATGGGATTTCCCATTGTTTTCAATGCACCAAGTCAAGGATGCCTGAATCTACACCAAACTAGACCTCAGAGGAGCATACCACCTGTACGTGTTAAGAAAGGGGATGAATGGAAAACTGCGTTTTGCACCAAGTATGGCCTGTACGAATATCAGGTAATGCCTTTCGGGCTGTGCAATGCTCCCGCAGTGTTCCAATACTTCATGAATGATGTATTTTGGGAATTAATCGAAGTCTGTGCCCTGGTCTATATTGATGACATCCTGGTGTATTCCCCCTCTGAAAGAGATCATGTGGAACATGTTCGCTCAGTCCTTGCAAAACTTTGCCGGCACAAACTGTACGCTAAACTCGAGAAATGCTCCTTCCATGTCACCGAAGTTGAGTTCCTCGGTTTTGTTCTCTGGCCAAAGGGAGTCAAGATGGATTTACACAAAGTAGATGCCATCCTTAATTGGTCGTCACCTTCTTCACTTAAAGGAACCCAAAGCATGCTCGGCTTTGTGAATTTTTATCGCTGATTTATTCCAGATTTCTCACGGATAGTCCACCCAATCACATCGTTATTGAGAAAAAACAACAAAAAATTCCAATGGACTGAAGAGGCGGAGCAGGGCTTTCAAGAACTCAAGAAAAAATTCACCTCCATGCCAATTTTACAAAATCCTCGCCCTGATCTCCGCTATGTAGTGGAAACTGATGCTTCCAGCGTAGTTATGGGAGCAGTTCTCTCTCAAAGATATCCAGAGACAGGCCAATTACACCCCGTGACCTTTTGGTCACATAAATTCTCATCATCAGAACTTAACTATGCAATTACAGACAAAGAATTGTTGGCAATAAAATTAGCCTTCAAAGCCTGGCGGCAGTATCTATTAGGTGCCAGACATACATCACAGTAATCACAGATCACCGAAACCTTCAATACCTAAAGTCAGCAAAAGCCCAATCATCACGACAGTTGTGAGGGGCTCTATTCTTCGCAGAATACTTTTACGTAATGACATACCGACCGGGAGTTCAGAATGGGAAGGCCGATGCCTTGTTTCGTATGGGTGTTGAAGAGAAAACAAACAGTACCCTGGACCCTGTTGCCATCATCCCAAGTGATAAACTACTGGGACTCACCACCACATTGACTCTTAGTGAACTTCAAGATAAGATTCGAACCTTAATGAACCCCGAGATCTTTCAGAAATGGAATTCCCAAAATGAACATCACACGGTTCTGGGTGGATTACCCTACTTCAGGGAATGACTATATCTAACAAGTAAAGATCTGAAAGAATTGGTCATGTCTGGTTATCACCATTCCCTGATCGAAGGCCATCCCAGAATTGCTAAGACTCTAGCTAAGGTTAAACAGAATTATTGGTGGCCAACCTGGCGTAAGGACACTGCTCGATTCGTTCTATCCTGTGGGATATGTGCACAGAATAAATTACAAAAACAGAAACCAGCTGGCCTCCTACAACCACTGGATATTCCACTGGCTCCCTAGTATACCCTTTTTCTTGATTTTATTATGGACTTACCTCCCTGTCAAGGTTTTAATACCATTCTGGTGATTGTAGACCTGTTCTCTAAAATGGAACATTTCATTCCATTCAAAGGACTTCCTAACGCTACCGGTCTGGCAAAAGCATTTCTTGAACAGATTATAAAACTGCATGGTTTCCCTTCAGTCCTAATCTCTGATAGTGGAAGCCAATTTGTATCCAACTTCTGGAGGAAATGTTGTACCATGGCACAAATTGATGTTCGATTATCCACTAGCCATCACCCCCAAACGGATGGACAAACAGAAAGAACAAACCAGACATTAGAACAGTATCTACGTTGCATGCTGCATCAAGTGGAAGAGAATTGGAAATACTTGTTATGGATAGCGGAATACGCATACAATAACTCCATACACACCAGCACGGGACAAAGCCCGTTCTACACAATATACGGAAGACATCCATGTACCTCTGAACTAGACTCCCCCACGACCTTGGAAATGCCAGCGGTAAAGACTCTACACACAAGCATAACCCAAGCTTTCAAAAGGGCAAATTAACATTTACTGCAAGCCAAAGACAGACAAAAAAAATTCTCATACCGTCAATCGAAAGAAAGCTCCCGATTACCAAGTTGCAGACAAAGTCTGGTTGGCATCAAAACATGTGCCCATAAAAAGGTACCCGGACCTTTCGTCCAAGATATCTCAGACCCGATACCATCAAATCAGTGATAAATCCGGTGGCCATCAAGTTAGCCTTACCACCAAGCATGCAAATTCATCCAGTGTTCATGTGTCACTTGTAAAACCTGTAAAACCAGGAACCCGATTCTTAACACCACCAAAACCTGAGCTAGTTGATGGAGAGCCTGAATTTGAAGTTAAAAACATCCTGAATTCGAAATGTACCATATCTAAGCTATACTATTTAGTGGACTGGAAAGGGTACGGGCCTCAAGACAGAACTTGGGAACCAAGTGAACATATTCACGCACCATGTCTGATTAAGAGGTTTCACCTGGATAACCCCACAAAACCCGGACCGGACAGGAAGGATACCATGAGAGGGGCCTTGGGGGGGAGTGCTGTCATGACCACTGTGAGAGGCACAAGTTGTGCCACAAGCAGGCTCCCATCAGAACCCTGAGTGCCTTAAAACCACTGCAAAAGGGCTCCTGGAGCCAGTCCTGGCGCCTTTGGCACCAGGCTCATATGTAGGAAGGAAGGGCTGTTCAAACTACGTCCCATTTATGTATATGGGCCTTTAAATCCAACATGGAAGCACCCACACAGTCTAGTTCCAAGAACCAAGCCATGCGGTCTAGTGTTTTGGGAGTGACAGGCCTGGAACATCAAGACCTTCACACCTGAAAAGAAGGAGATAAAGACATTAACAAATTCCCACCATAAACAGAACAAAGACTTACAATTAACAAACCTACCTGCCTACCAGCAGATACGGGGTCACAGCAGGCCTCGGCCCAAGGAAGGCATACTGCACCAGGTGAGCGTAACAGCATTCCCACATGCGTCCCGACAAAAATGATGCCTCAGATGTGTGGGTGCGCCTACCTGGGCGCAAAAGGAAAAGGCTAAACCACTCGTAACCCTCAGTCTTTTTTGCAGAGCAGATTTTGATGAATTTTGCTACTGTGGACAACCTCCAGATTTGGGCATAGGGTGTCGAAGCCACCAAGGAAAACAAGGAACCCCATGCATTTCTGAAATAAAGACACCCGTGGGAATCCACAGAGATCTGACTTGTGCGAATCGCCCCAGAATCTATTACCCACAATCTCCGGCAAATCCGAAATTTGGCAAAAAGAACACAATTTTCAGATATTTTCCCCTGCCAACCTAGGGAAACACCCCGTTAACAACACATGTCCTACCTTCCCTTGTTCCCACAGGTGTCCCAAAAAAATGGTACCGCACATGTGTGGATGAACCTATCAGGGCACAAAGGGAAAAGGCTAAACCACTCGTAACCACAAGTCTTTCAGCCGAGCAGATTTTGCGGGTTTTTGCTCTTGTGGACAACCTACAGATTTGGGCCTAGGGTGTTGAAGCCACCAAGGTAAACAGAGAACCGCATGCATTTCTGAAAAGAAGACATCCATGGAGATCCACAGAGGTCCGACTTGTGCGAATCGCCCCTGAGTTGCGCGAATTGCAACAGAATCTATTACCCACAATCCCTGGCAAATCCAAAATTTGGCAAAATAAACACAATATTCAGACATTTTGTTCTGACTTGATGGGTCCGACTTGATGGTCGTGCAGTTATAAAATGCCTCCGTCCCCAAGTACCGCTCGAGCAGAATATAAACACTGCCCGAGCAATCTTTGAGGCCACAGGAAGGAGTGTTGTCGTCAGCCTGGTATTGAGAACGCCGGAAGGACCCCTGAGTGCTGTAAGGCAAAAGGTTAATATCAGGAATGTACTCTATAATGGCAATGGGCAATGGACAGAAAGGGTTAAACAAGATGCAGTGACACCAGCTTACCTAGTAGAGATGGAATGTAGGTAGAACACCTACGCAGGGAAATCCACGGCAGGCTGGAATGATGTAATAGGCACTCCTTCCCAGTACCTCGTGGAGCGTGGCAGGATGTGTAACAAGGCTTGAAGCAATCCGAAGGTTGCAAAACAGAAGGGCAATCCAAGAGCAAGTCCAGAGTATAACAGGGGTCGGATGTCCAGAAAATCAGAGAGCACGCCAAAATCCAAGGATAATCCAATAGCAAATCCGAAAAGAGTTCCAAGGTCGAAGCAAACAAGAGCAAGGGTAATGCGTGACAGTCCTCCGTAGCAGTTGAAGTAGCTGTGAAGCAAAGAATCTTGTTTGCCGGCTTCTTTTGAAGGGGCGAGTGGTATCACGTGACGTATCACGTGACTGCTCGCGTACGTTGCATGGCGCGCAACGCAGCCAGCGATTGGAGCTGCCGGCACTTCCTGGTATTCTGATGTTGCCGGCTGTGTAAGAGGCGCCATGGCAGACGCCAACGCGGAAAAGGGCGAAACGAGGCAGAACCGCCCAACATGGTATTCCGCCTGCCGTGTTTTCCCTGCTGGTGGTGTGAACGGGAAATACTACGGCGCGAGGCGCCTGAGGAGGAGGGGTGCGAAGAGGGAAAGGCCGTGTGAGAGGGCTTGACAGAGCCCCCCCTCAAAGGCCCACGACCGCGTGGGCTGGAAGGATGCTCTCGATGAAACTTGGCCACCAGGCGAGAAGCATGAACATCTCGAGCAGCAACCCAGGAGCGATCTTCAGGGCCATAACCCCGCCAATCCACCAGATATTGTAACCCACCTCTGTGTACACGGGAACCCAGTATTCTCTGGACCTCAAAAACATCAGGAGAAGAGACAGAGACCGGAGCAGGAGGGGCAACTAATCGGGTAGGACCAGGGCAGGGCTTAAGCAGGGAGACATGGAAAACTGGGTGGATTCGCCAAGCAGGAGGTACCGCCAGACGCATAGCCACCGGATTCAGAACCTTGGCCACCTTGTAAGGACCCACAAAGCGAGGGAGAAGCTTGCGACAACCAGGAATGTGTAAATGACGAGAGGAGAGCCAAACCCTGTCCCCCACCTTGTACGCAGGAGCATCCGCCCTCTTCCTGTCAGCTGTGGATTTCATGGAAGATTGGGCCTCACGCAAATGGATCAAAGTCTGGGCATGTACTGACACTAAATCCCTAGCGCAGGCCGAGGCAGCGGGGTTATCAGAAGAGGGGTAATCTGGCAGAGGAAGAGTACGAGGATGTTGGCCATAGAGAGCGAAGAAAGGCGAAAAACCAGTAGCAGAATGCAAAGAGTTGTTATAAGCAAATTCGGCAAGATGCAATAAATTAAGCCAAGCGTCCTGATATTGTAACGTTAGGCAACGTAGGTATTGCTCCAATGACTGGTTAACCCTCTCAGTCTGCCCGTCACTCTCTGGATGGTAAGCAGAGGAATAATGAGCATCAATTCCCAACAGAGAGGTGAGGGCCCGCCAGAAACGAGAGGTGAACTGTGTGCCTCGATCAGACACCAAAACATGAGGCAGGCCAAAGAGACAGAAGACAGACTTAAAGAAATGCCTGGCCAAAACCGGGGCTGAGGGTACTCCCTTACATGGTACAAAACGAGCCATTTTGGTATAGGAGTCGACAACAACCCATATCGTATCGAAACCCTGTGTGCGTGGCAAATCAGTAATTAAGTCCATTGAGACCGTGTGCCAGGGACGTGGAGGAACCGGGAGAGGAAGAAGAAGACCCAAAGGCCGGCCCCTACATGACTTGCCCTGAGCACAGATTGGACAGGTATTGACATAATTCTGTACGTCTCGTTTCATAGCCGGCCACCAACACCATCGTTTGAGTAATTCCAGGGTACGATGCTGCCCGGGGTGACCATTAATGGCAGCATCATGAGACCATTCCAACGCCAAATTCCTGGTTTCACTCGTGGGAAGGAAAAGCTTCCCATGTACAAAGGGCAGCCCATCCTGCATAACGGGATCCCATTCTGTTAGTGACTGTGGATATCGGGAGACCCATTGTCGTATGGTGGACTGCAATGAAGGAGATGGTGTGCAAACGCATACTACGTGAGAATCACTCAGCATGGTTTCAGGGAAGGATGGTAGAACTTCCCCCCCAGGAGAGCGAGACAGGGCGTCTGCTTTCCCATGCCCTACACCAGGTCTATGTCTGACCACGAAGTCGAACGCGGCAAAGAAAAGATGCCAACGTACTTGTCGACTATTGGTACATTTCAAGGAGGCAAGGTCTTGGAGATTCTTATGGTCTGAGAACACCACCGTCTGGTGTTTTGCTCCTAGAAGGTGATGTCTCCAGGTCTGTAGGGCGTCCTTAATGGCCAATAGTTCTTTTTCTGTGACTGTGTAGTGTAATTCACTTGTTGTGAATTTGCGAGAGTGGAATGCCACCGGATGTAGCCGACCAGTGGCAGGACATGGCTGGGACAGTACAGCTCCAAGTGCATAAGAGGATGCGTCTGCCTCAAGGACAAATGGGAGTTCAGGGTCAGGGTGTTGTAACACCGGAGCAGTAGTAAACATAGTTTTCAGAGAATCGAAAGCATTTTGTTGTTTTTCGGACCAGACATAGGGAACTGAAGGACTAGTGAGCGCAGTGAGTGGTGTTACAATAGAAGAAAACCCAGCTATGAACCGTCGGTAAAAGTTGGCAAAACCCAAAAACGACTGTAATTGCTTGAGTGTGGTCGGAACCGGCCAATCGTTTATTGCCCGAACTTTGGACTGATTCATGGAGAGGCCTCCAGGAGAGATATGGAACCCCAAGAACTCAACCTGGCTGGTGTGGAAAATACACTTTTCGGGTTTAGCGAATAGTGCATTGGCTTGCAGACGTAACAACACTTCCTTAACGTGTCTGATGTGTTCATCGAGAGAGGAAGAGAAGACCAATATGTCATCTAAATACTCCACTACGTATGCGTTCAGGATATCGCCAAACATGTCATCCATGAAGCGCTGGAACGTAGCAGGAGCATTACAGAGACCAAACGGCATAACTGTATACTCAAACAGCCCTTGTCGTGAGCAGAAAGCCATCTTCCATTCGTCTCCCTCTCGTATGCGTATGAGATTGTATGCACCCCGTAGATCCAATTTGGTGTAAATTGTGGCATGAGTAAGTCTGTCCAACAACGGGGTAATAAGAGGAATAGGATAGCGGTTTTTTACTGTGATGGCGTTCAAACGCCTGTAATCAATGCAGGGACGGAGATCCCCTTCCTTCTTTGGCACAAAGAAGATGGGACTTGCAGCTGGAGAGGTTGATGGGCGAACATGACCTAGACGCAGAGCCTGCTGTATGTATTCCTGAAGGACCCGCTCCTCTGTTTGGGTTAAGGAGTATATCCGCCCCTTTGGGATAGGGGCGTCCGGGATTAAATCAATGGGGCAGTCGTAAGATCGATGTGGAGGAAGGCCTTCTGCAGAGCCTTTATCAAACACCGCCCGAAATTCATAATACTCAGGAGGTATGTTATGTGTGACCGCCCCTATCATGTGTGTGTCTGGGGAATCGGACCTGTCCTCTATGTCTAGTGAAGCGACTATCCCTAGGATGCCTGCGGGACTGGAAACCTGAGGTGTCTCAAGCAGGCAGTAGTATTGACATGTTTCGGATTCAAAGAGTACCTGACCTGTACCCCAGTTAATCAAAGGATTATGCCTCTTTAGCCAAGGAATGCCCAGGATAACACCAAACTGAGGCGTAGCTATGAGGTCAAAAGCCATGGTCTCTCTATGGACTTCCTGTATGACTAATTCCAAAGGGGCTGTCTGGTGTAAGATCGGCCCAGAGGTCAATGACGTCCCATCTACTGCATGAACTGGTTCGGGGTGTTTCTTTTGGACCAGAGGTAAGTTTAGAGCATTGGCTAGCGCTATGTCTATAAAGCAACCAGTAGCACCAGAGTCGATCACTATTTGTATTGCATGGGAAACTCCTGCAGCTAGGTTTAAGGAAGCTTGCACCACCACAGGTCGAACGGGACCAAAAGTAAGATCAGAGGTATTAGGTATAGGACTCGCCCCAACCCCTGTTCTCATGGGCGAGTCTTCGGAAAACCCGGAGCTTTGTTTCTTGGTCGACGGGGACACTCCTTTACAAAGTGCCCATTGAGTCCGCAGTAGTAGCAAGCGTTGTCTGCCCTACTGCGCTCCCGTTCGGCATGTGTAATAGGACTGCGTACCCCGCCGATCTGCATGGGTTCAGGTAAGGTGCTAGATGAGGTTGAAGGTGAGCTCTGGGAGATCCCTGCTTCCCCCTTACGTTCTGCCCGCCTGGCGTCGATTTGCAAGGTTAAATCCACCAGATCAAGATAAAGCGAGGGAAGGGAGGGCACTACAGACAAAGCATCCTTCATGGAACCACACAGACCCCGATAATAGATCACTGCCTTCTTATTCTCTGGCCATGAAGTCTCGGTGGCGAGTTGATTAAACTTGGTAATATACTCAATGAGAGTAGATCGACCTTGAGTGAGATCTAAGAGCTCCATGTCTCTGGATTGGGCTTTATATCTAGTGTCAAAAACCTTAGCCATTTCTTGAGTCAATAATTCGAAATCGTACAGAGCGGGATGATTGCTCTCCAAAAACGGATTAGCCCATGTGGCTGCTACACCCGACAAATGGGAGAGTAGAAAAGCCGCTTTAGAGACTGGATCAGAGAAAGCTTGAGGTCGGCATAAGAAATGTAGTTTGCACTGATTTATAAAAGTGCGATATTTCAAAGGATCTCCCTGGTACCTCTCAGGGGCTGCTAGAGGAAATGGAGTCTGAACCACCACAGACGGGACTGGCAAAGTGAGTGGAGTGATGGGGATGTTCTGGGATGTGGTAGCATCGCCGAACTCAGCGTCAGCAGGTAAGGGATGTCGGGTGCTTTGCATGGCATCAAGACGATGGTTCAGTGCAGTGGTGGCAGAGGCTAAATCAGTGCGGAGGGCAGTGGTAGCAACTGCCATATCTGTCCTAAGCGATGTCACTGCTTGCATTAAAGCAGTCACAGGGTCCCCGGCTGAAACATCCATAACTGGACGACCATAAGGCTTCACAGTCTGTTCTGACTTGATGGGTCCGACTTGATGGTCGTGCAGTTATAAAATGCCTCCGTCCCCAAGTACCGCTCGAGCAGAATATAAACACTGCCCGAGCAATCTTTGAGGCCACAGGAAGGAGTGTTGTCGTCAGCCTGGTATTGAGAACGCCGGAAGGACCCCTGAGTGCTGTAAGGCAAAAGGTTAATATCAGGAATGTACTCTATAATGGCAATGGGCAATGGACAGAAAGGGTTAAACAAGATGCAGTGACACCAGCTTACCTAGTAGAGATGGAATGTAGGTAGAACACCTACGCAGGGAAATCCACGGCAGGCTGGAATGATGTAATAGGCACTCCTTCCCAGTACCTCGTGGAGCGTGGCAGGATGTGTAACAAGGCTTGAAGCAATCCGAAGGTTGCAAAACAGAAGGGCAATCCAAGAGCAAGTCCAGAGTATAACAGGGGTCGGATGTCCAGAAAATCAGAGAGCACGCCAAAATCCAAGGATAATCCAATAGCAAATCCGAAAAGAGTTCCAAGGTCGAAGCAAACAAGAGCAAGGGTAATGCGTGACAGTCCTCCGTAGCAGTTGAAGTAGCTGTGAAGCAAAGAATCTTGTTTGCCGGCTTCTTTTGAAGGGGCGAGTGGTATCACGTGACGTATCACGTGACTGCTCGCGTACGTTGCATGGCGCGCAACGCGGCCAGCGATTGGAGCTGCCGGCACTTCCTGGTATTCTGATGTTGCCGGCTGTGTAAGAGGCGCCATGGCAGACGCCAACGCGGAAAAGGGCGAAACGAGGCAGAACCGCCCAACATGGTATTCCGCCTGCCGTGTTTTCCCTGCTGGTGGTGTGAACGGGAAATACTACGGCGCGAGGCGCCTGAGGAGGAGGGGTGCGAAGAGGGAAAGGCCGTGTGAGAGGGCGTGACACATTTCCCCCTGCCAACGCAGCGAAACACTCTGCCACCATCTCATGTCTAACCTTCGCACGTTCCCACAGGTGTCCCACCAAAAACAGTACCTCACATGTGTGGGTGCACTTACCTGGGCTCAAAGGGAAAAGGCTAAACCACTAGTACCCCCAAATCTTTCGGGAGAGAAGATTTTGCAGGATTTTGCTCTTGTGGACAACCTATAGATATGGGCCTAGGGTGTCGAAGCCACCAAGGAAAAGAGGGAACCCCATGCATTTCCGAAAAGAAGATACCCATGTAAATCCACAGAGGTCTGTCTTGGGCGAATCGCCTTAGAATTTATTACCCAAAAGCCTCGGCAAAGTCCCAAATTTAGAAAAAAACCCTCAATTTTCAGACTTTTCCCACTTGGAAACTACTGAAACACACCGCCAACAACACATTCCCACAGGTGTCTGGATGAAAACACTACCTCGCATGTGTGGGTGCATCTACCATGGTGGAAAAGAAACAGTGTCATCCGTCCACAAGTCCAACGGACAGACCAACATGTGTAGGCATGAAGACCTCTCTTAAATGGATCTTGCTGTATGACAAGATGCCACCAAGGTGTAAAATGGGAGACAATGCCTCACACTCTTTATCAGTCACATCTTTGGGAAATGTTGTGGACTATGTGGTGAGTCAGAGAAATGTTGTTTTGAGTGCGGAAAAATAATGATATGCACAAATAACACTCTCAAATACAGTACATTATATCCATTGATATTGTACCAGTGCAGTAAATCATAATGGTGCTCAACGTGATATACATACAGCCATTTAATGAATGAATACCTTGGTCACTGTGATGAATGATGCTCCTGAATGCAAAAACTCATGTCAGAGCATCAGGTGCTTTCTCAGTGTACTATCATGTATTAATAAATGGTATGCGTGCATACAATATCGTAATACATCATTCTTAATGTTTTGGTTTACTTTTAAAATCAGTTGACACGATCTATGTCCACAAATCGAGGTTTGAAGCAGGGGTGCGTCTTGTCGTCCTTGCTTTTTAACCTCTATGTGGCTGACATGAGCACCACTATAAGATCAGGTCGCAGTTTGCCACCCAGCATTATGGAGATGACCGTGCCATGGATTGCCTACGCAGATGACAAAGCCTTGTTAGGTCTCAGCCCCATCAGGCTCAGGCGCTTTATAGACACCCTGACCAGTTATGCCACTAAGAATAATATGGCAACTAACATCTCTAAAACCAAGGTCATGATTAGGGGTAGACGGTCTGGAATTCAAGAACATTACACTTGGAGGTTGGGGGGGCGTAACACTGGAGGTGTTGAACTCCTACATCTATCTGGACATTCCCATTAAATCACGCTGTTCCCCACAATTGCTGGGAAATTATATCCCCGGAAAGTACTTAAGAGGTGGCTGGTTATCCGGGGATTTATTGATAGGAAAGGGGAACAACGCGGGGAAGGTTTTTTTTAGAGATATATGAAGTTGGAATTATTCCCAGCCTACTTTATGGTCTCAAGTGTTTACCATCAAAATTGACCAATTGGCTTGACCAGCTTGAGGGAAAACTCCTTTGTTCACTGCTTGTCGTACACAGTGCAGTGCCTGTGGAGGCACTGAGGTGCGAGATGGGACTGGGAGAGCAGGACTTTTCTTGGTGCACAGAAAGGGAATAATAACCTCGTCAATTCAACTCATTTGAAGCAGTCAGTTCTTTCCCAAATTGACTCCATTGGTCGTATCATACCTGATGCTGCATACCTTTATCAATATTTTCAAGAGCTAAAGACCGAACCTATGGTTTGGGATAAATCAGTAAACATTGATAAGCTGAGTAGATATATTGAATATTGCCTACAGGGTTTCACTCCAAATGCTCCCTGCTCTTATCTACTGAAACCTTCACCCATACGCTTTATACGTTACCTGTGCCTAACTATACTACCCACATTTGAGAATATTGGAGCCTGGCGGGGTATCTGCCGCAATGAAAGGCAGTGTTGCGTGTGCAACAGTGCAATAGAAACCTACCAACATACACTCACCACATGGCCAGTATTACGGCCGACATATGAGAAAGGATATGGGAACTGTACTTGCTCAGAGTCTGGTTGGGAGACAGATCAATTCTGGAGCACACTGTATTGTGCGGAAAGGCTTGTAATTACTGCCCGGGCGAAATTACATATGGAAGGAAGCACTCAACTTAATTAGTGAAATTGTTGTTTAATTCACAGTTATAAACAGGCCGATTCATGGAATTAATGTGCGCCGAAAATTCCGACGCAGAGGTACCCACGGGGAACACGGGGCGTAACACTCGGAATGGGGAACAACGCGTGAAAATATGGGCGTCACGGGGGAAGTACAGGAGACAAGTGCACGGAACGCCCATACGCTCGCCTACAACTCGTATTCATGGAATCGAATAGGGCAAACCAGCGCACGGTCAAAGACACGCACAGGGCCAAACAAGTACGCCACAAGAAAGCAGGCGGTAGCGTCCCTGCGTCTGAAATAAATGTGCACTAAAATGTGCGCTAACAAAAAGCACCCATATACAGCTATGATGAATGATCCATACTGTGGCCCTCTGGGACAAATGAGGTGCAAAGGGGTACCGACAAACACGGACACCCGCTGTGTGAAAAATAGCGTGTGCGTGTATTATGGGGTGCGCGGGAAGTTCCACACGCGATTGGCCTGGGCACGTGTATTCCGGTGTGCGCGGGAAGTTCCACATGCGATTTCAGCAGGGTACGTGTATTCCAAGGTGTGTGGGAAGTTACACATGTGAATTTGCAGGGTACGTGTATTTTGGTGTGCGCGTGAAGTTCCACACGCGATTTCAGCAGGGTACGTGTACTCCGGGTGCGCAGGAAATTCCACACGCGAATCCAGCAGCCTACGTGTATTTCGGGGGTGCCGGGGAGTCCTACACATGAATTGGCCGTGTGGGTCCTCCCAGCTGTTCCCTCTACACCCTCCACGGCCCCTGCAGGCGGCCCACACCACAGGGGACTACCCTGCACCCCTGCACATGTCCCGCAGGCAGCCCATCCACCATGGCCATGCCCCCCAGCCAACCCACATGTCACCTTGCACTACTGCCCACCAACGCATGTCTCCCAGCACCCACACCCCCCAGCATCCAGGGGCACCCTCCACCAGGCCCCCACTCATGCCCCTCTGCAACCCCACCCCCCAGCATCCAGGGGCACCCTCCACCAGGCACCCACTCCTGTCTCCCTGCACTCCCACGCCCCAGCATCCAGGGGCACCCTCCACCAGGCCCCCACTCCTGTCTCCATGCATCCCCCCTGCATCCAGGGGCACCCTCCACCAGGCCCCCACTCCTGTCTCCCTGCACCCCCACTCCCCAGCACTGTGGGGCACCCTCCACCAGGCCCCCACTCATGTCCCCCTGCACCCCCACCCCCCAGCATCCAGGGGCACCCTCCACCAGGCCCCCACTCATGTCCCCCTGCACCACCACCCCCAGCATCCAGGGGCACCCTCCACCAGGCCCCCACTCCTGTCCAACTCATGTCCCCCTGCACCCCCACCCCGCTGCATCCAGGGGCACCTGCCAGCAGGCCCCCACTCATGTCCAACTCATGTCCCTCTGCACCCCCACCCCCCCAGCATCCAGGGGCACCCTCCACCATGCCCCCACTCATGTCTCCCAGCACCCCCACCCCCCAGCATCCAGGGGCACCCTCCACCAGGCCCCCACTCATGTCTCCCAGCACCCCACCCCCAGCACTGTGGGGCACCTGCCAGCAGGCCCCCACTCATGTCCAACTCATGTCACTCTGCACCCCCACCCCCCAGCATCCAGGGGCACCCTCCACCAGGCCCCCACTCCTGTCTCCCTGCACCCCCACCCCCCAGCATCCAGGGGCACCCTCCACCAGGCCCCCACTCCTGTCTCCCTGCACCCCCCTGCATCCAGGGGCACCCTCCACCAGGCCCCCACTCCTGTCTCACTGCACCCCCACCCTCCAGCACTGTGGGGCACCCTCCACCAGGCCCCCACTCATGTCTCCCTGCACCCCCACCCCCAGCATCCAGGGGCACCCTCCACCAGGCCCCCACTCCTGTCCAACTCATGTCTCCCAGCACCCCCACCCCCCAGCACTGTGGGGCACCTGCCAGCAGGCCCCCACTCATGTCCAACTCAAGTCCCTCTGCACCCCCACCCCCCAGCATCCAGGGGCACCCTCCACCAGGCCCACACTCCTGTCTCCCTGCACCCCACCCCGCAGCATCCAGGGGCACCCTCCACCAGGCCCCCACTCCTGTCTCCCTGCACCCCCCCTGCATCCAGGGGCACCCTCCACCAGGCCCCCACTCCTGTCTCCCTGCACCCCCACCCCCCAGCACTGTAGGGCACCCGCCACCAGCCCCCCACTCCTGTCTCCCTGCACCCCCACCCCCAGCACTGTGGGGCACCCTCCACCAGGCCCCCACTCATGTCTCCCACCCCCCCACCCCCCAGCAGTGCGATTTGCCTGGGTACGTGTATTACCGGGGTGCGCGGGTAGTCTTACACGCGATTTCATCAGGGTACGTGTATTATGGGTCCGCGTGAACTTCCACACGCAATATCAGCAGGGTATGTGTATTACGGGGTTTGCGGGAAGTTCCACACGCAAATTTTCAGGGTACGTGTATTTCGGTGTGCGCGTGAAATTCCACACGCAAATCCAGCAGCCTACGTGTATTTCGGGGGTGCCGGGGAGTCCTACACGTGAATTGGCTGTGTGGGTCCTCCCAGCTGTTCCCTCTACACCCTCCACGGCCCCTGCAGGCGGCCCACACCACAGGGGACTACCCTGCACCCCTGCACATGTCCCGCAGGCAGCCCATCCACCATGGCAATGCTCCCCAGCCAACCCACATGTCACCTTGCACTACTGCCCACCAACGCATGTCTCCCAGCACCCCCACTCCCCAGCATCCAGGGGCACCCTCCACCAGGCCCCCACTCCTGTCTCCCTGCACCCCCACGCCCCAGCATCCAGGGGCACCCTCCACCAGGCCCCCACTCCTGTCTCCATGCATCCCCCCTGCATCCAGGGGCACCCTCCACCAGGCCCCCACTCCTGTCTCCCTGCACCCCCACCCCCCAGCACTGTGGGGCACCCTCCACCAGGCCCCCACTCATGTCCCCCTGCACCCGCACCCCCAAGCATCCAGGGGCACCCTCCACCAGGCCCCCACTCATGTCCCCCTGCACCACCACCCCCAGCATCCAGGGGCACCCTCCACCAGGCCCCCACTCATGTCCCCCTGCACCCCCACCCCCCAGCATCCAGGGGCACCCTCCACTAGGCCCCCACTCATGTCCCCCTGCACCCACACCCCCCAGCATCCAGGGGCACCCTCCACCAGGCCCCCACTCATGTCCCTCTGCACCCCCACCCCCCAGCATCCAGGGGCACCCTCCACCAGGCCGCCACTCCTGTCTCCCTGCACCCCCACTCCCCAGCATCCAGGGGCACCCTCCACCAGGCCCCCACTCCTGTCTCCCTGCACCCCCCTGCATCCAGGGGCACCCTCCACCAGGCCCCCACTCCTGTCTCCCTGCACTCCCACCCCCCAGCACTGTCGGGCACCCTCCACCAGGCCCCCACTCATTTCCCCCTGCACCCCCACCCCCAGCATCCAGGAGCACCCTCCACCAGGCCCCCACTCATGTCCCCCTGCACCCCCACCTCCCAGCATCCAGGGGCACCCTCCACCAGGCCCCCACTCCTGTCCAACTCATGTCTCCCAGCACCCCTACCCCCCAGCACTGTGGGGCACCTGCCAGCAGGCCCCCACTCATGTCCAACTCATGTCTCTCTGCACCCCCACTCCCCAGCATCCAGGGGCACCCTCCACCAGGCCCCCAATCCTGTCTCCCTGCACCCCCACCCCCAGCATCCAGGGGCACCCTCCACCAGGCCCCCACTCCTGTCTCCCTGCACCCCCCCCTGCATCCAGGGGCACCCTCCACCAGGCCCCCACTCCTGTCTCCCTGCACCCCCACCACCCAGCCCCCCACTCCTGTCTCCCTGCACCCCCACCCCCAGCACTGTGGGGTACCCTCCACCAGACCCCCACTCATGTCTCCCACCCCCCCACCCCCCAGCAGTGCGATTTGCCTGGGTACGTGTATTTCCGGGGTGCGCGGGTAGTCTTACACGCAATTTCATCAGGGTACGTGTATTATGGGTCCGCGTGAACTTCCACACGCGATATCAGCAGGGTATGTTTATTACGGGGTTCGTGGGAAGTTCCACATGCGATTGCCCTGGGTACGTGTATTTTGGGGTGCGCGGGAAGTTTCACACGCAAATTTTCAGGGTACGTGTATTTCGGTGTGCGCGTGAAATTCCACACGCGAATCCAGCAGCCTACGTGTATTTCGGGGGTGCCGGGGAGTCTAACACGTGAATTGGCCGTGTGGGTCCTCCCAGCTGTTCCCTCTACACCCTCCACGGCCCCTGCAGGCGGCCCACACCACAGGGGACTACCCTGCACCCCTGCACATGTCCCGCAGGCAGCCCATCCACCATGGCCATGCCCCCCAGCCAACCCACATGTCACCTTGCACTACTGCCCACCAACGCATGTCTCCCAGCACCCCCACCCCCCAGCATCCAGGGGTACCCTCCACCAGGCCCCCACTCATGTCCCCCTGCACCCCCACCCCCCAGCATCCATGGGCACCCTCCACCAGGCACCCACTCCTGTCTCCCTGCACCCCCACCCCCCAGCATCCAGGGGCACCCTCCACCAGGCCCCCACTCCTGTCTCCCTGCACCCCCATCCACCAGCACTGTGGGGCACCCTCCACCAGGCCCCCACTCATGTCCCCCTGCACCCCCACCCCCCAGCATCCAGGGGCACCCTCCACCAGGCCCCCACTCATGTCCCCCTGCACCCACACCCCCCAGCATCCAGGGGCACCCTCCACCAGGCCCCCACTCCTGTCCAACTCATGTCCCCCTGCACCCCCACCCTCCTGCATCCAGGGGCAAACTCCACCAGGCCCCCACTCCTGTCTCCCTGCACCCCCACCCCCCAGCAGTGCAGGGGCACCCTCCACCAGGCGCCACTCATGTCTCCTGTTAGGCGGAAACCTGTGTAGTTCCCTCTGGGACCGCTGCAAAAGATTTAGGGCTACAGGTGTTTGGCAGTAAACCCACTTGGTAGCAGTCTGTACAACACAGATTCACTTGGTAGCTGTGGCTGAGCAGTCAGACTTCTCTCAAGAAGAGTTAGGCAGTATGTGGAGTATACAAAATAGGGCAATCTACAATTAGGACAAGCAAACACGGAACAAGGCTTCGGTGTAAAGATATAAAGGTATTTATTTATAACAACACATCTATAGGAAACACTCTGGCACTAATACGGCAAACAACTTCAATCACAATTACTATACGAAGAAAAAGATCAATCCCCCTAACAATAGTTCTTCAAGTCTAGGTTCACCGGCATCACTTATTTGCAGACAGAGGTGTATGCTTTAACCTAGATGGCACTCTAGTATTCGTTAGGACGGGAGAGAAAAATAAGGCAGGTATGAAATCAACTCGGTACCAATACTTTACGGACAAATGCAAGGCAAATAAGGCAGGGTCTACTGCAGATCACAAAGTTCAGAGGCCAGGCCCACTCGGAGAGAGGCAAGGCGATATGTCCCAAAAAGTGTCTCAGTAGAAATGCGCTGCGAGTCTTTATCGCAAATTGTTATGGAAAGATTGGACCAGTTCAGAACAACAAGTTAAAGAAAGCTTGGAGGCGGCCCAATGGAAAGGCGAGGATTAAGACACCTCACTCTATCGGCAGAAAGGGAAGCCAGGCGGACACGTTACCTTGTTTGTGGAGAGACAGCTCCGGCGGGGGCAGTTGTTCCTGGTGGTGGATGCACGTCGGATCTTTGATGATCTTGTCGTCGAAGAAAAGTGAAGTCCCGTGCACCACCAGGGAAGAGACCAGCCGCGGAGTGCTCCGTCACAAGGCACCAGCTTTTGGTCGCGGTAAAGAGGTAGTGGCTATCCGGTTGCCGAGGTGCTCTGCACGGGCAATTCGACCACTGCGTCCTGGAGCGAAGGAAAAGCAAAGGGGACTGGTTGTTCCCACCAGTCAGGGGAAGAAACTCTCCGGTAGGGAGATCTCCTCTGTCGTCGGGAAGTGGTGAGTCGGTTCCGCAGGGCTCCACCGGAGGTGTCATCGTTGCAGGTCGGCTCAGCTTTACCCTGGTCGGATTCTTGGGTCCTGTGGCGACTTCTGAAGATCCAGTCCCAAAAGCCCTGCTTTTATGCAGAAAACCCCCATTCATTCAGCCTAGCTGTCAATCAAAACACGCTAAGTGGTGAGCGGGATGGCTAACCACTTGGGCCAATCACACCAGAGTGCGACTGGAGTTGGCAAGGCAACTCAGTCCAAGGTGCCTAAACCCCCTTCCACACCCCTGTGGTAACCCAGACAGAATGGCACCACTTTGGAGGGTCTCTGTACAGAAGCCCCCCAAAAGTGGAACAAAGGGCTCAACCTTTGGTTTAGGAGTCACAGAGACGAACACAGACGCCATTTTAAAAACCAAGTTCTGGCAGAAAATACCATCCGATAGACTTATTTAAGATAAGTGAACCGGTGGTATGTTAGAGATTAACAAGGAAAAGTATCAATCTCCAACAATGGGAAGAATCCGATAGGGTTATATTCGGGGTCGAATATAACAAGTAGTTTCCACTGCCACCAGCCAAAACTCGATGAGGGGGGACGGGACAGTGGCCCCTCAAATAACAGACCCAGGAGTAATCGAATTACCCCAACTAGTACGTCCACAATAGGGTGGTTTGTACAAGTTCTGTTAGTAAATTTAGGTCTAGTAAAGCCAATGGTGACTTTACAAGCCCGGGGAGACAGTAGTCAGTCCCCGGGTATGGAGTCTATGATGGAGGTCCGCTAGGAGGCCCCAGTGCTACCGCACGGAGGGTGCGTTGTAACACACATAGTAAAACATATGAGACCCTATGGAGTAAAAGACCCCATAGCCCATAGAACACATTGACATTCAAAGGAATTACACACATTGATGTCCAAGAGTGGGAGAAAAAGAGTATCACTCTTGGCAGGATGGAAAAAACGAACTCCAGAAATCCAGCGAAGCTGCTGGGGGACTCACCAGGTTAGGAAATTCAGCCTAAACAGAGAATTCTCCCTAACATCTCCCAGCACCCCCACCCCCCAGCAGTGCAGGGGCACCCTCCACCAGGACCCCACTCATGTCTCCCAGCACCCCCACCCCCCAGCACTGTGGGGCACCTGCCAGCAGGCCCCACTCATGTCCAACTCATGTCCCTCTGCACCCCTACCCCCCAGCATCCAGGGGCACCCTCCACCATGCCCCCACTGATGTCTCCCAGAACCCCCACCCCCCAGCAGTGCAGGGGCACCCTCCACCAGGCCCCCACTCATGTCTCCCAGCACCCCCACCCCCCAGCACTGTGGGGCACCTGCCAGCAGGCCCCCACTCATGTCCAACTCATGTCCCTCTGCACCCCCACCCCCCAGCATCCAGGGGCACCCTCCACCAGGCCCCCACTCATGTCTCCCAGCACCCCCACCCCCCAGCACTATGGTGCACCTGCCAGCAGGCTCCCACTCATGTCCAACTCATTTCCCTCTGCACCCCCACCCCCCAGCATCCAGGGGCACCCTCCACCAGGCCCCCACTCATGTCTCCCAGCACCCCCACCCCCCAGCACTGTGGGGCACCTGCCAGCAGGCCCTCATTCATGTCCCTCTGCACCCCCACCCCCCAGCATCCAGGGGCACCCTCCACCAGGACCCCACTCATGTCCCCCAGCCACCACGTCATCAGAATCTAGATCCCTGGCCCTTATGGGCTGCCTCCACATGCCAAACACCCACCCAAGTATTGCATCCACCCACTTAGAAATGCCAATTACATGATACAACCCCAATGGCAAGTATGTAAATGAACACATGTCCCTCACATACACACAATGGGTGTCAGTGAATGTCAAAACACATATCATGACATGCCTGAAAACAGGTCTGGACGTAGGCATCCCTGCTGGTGCAAGATGATGCAGTGACAGGATCAGGGACAGTATTGCACACAGGCACCTCCACGGCGGCCTGTGCTGCCTCCTGTCCCTGGTCCTGCACTGCACCACTAGCACCAGTGGAATCCCCACCTCCAGACCCCGTCTCTGTTGCTTGCTTGGGTCCTGTGGCGACTTCTGAAGATCCAGTCCCAAAAGCCCTGCTTTTATGCAGAAAACCCCCATTCATTCAGCCTAGCTGTCAATCAAAACACGCTAAGTGGTGAGCGGGGTGGCTAACCACTTGGGCCAATCACACCAGAGAGTGACTGGAGTTGGCAAGGCAACTCAGTCCAAGGTGCCTAAACCCCCTCCCACACCCCTGTGGTAACCCAGACAGAATGGCACCACTTTGGAGGGTCTCTGTACAGAAGCCCGCCAAAAGTGGAACAAAGGGCTCAACCTTTGGTTTAGGAGTCACAGAGACGAACACAGACGCCATTTTAAAAACCGAGTTCTGGCAGAAAATACCATCCGATAGACTTATTTAAGATAAGTGAACCGGTGGTATGTTAGAGATTAACGAGGAAAAGTATCAATCTCCAACAATGGGAAGAATCCGATAGGGTTATATTCGGGGTCGAATATAACAAGTAGTTTCCACTGCCACCAGCCAAAACTCGATGAGGGGGGACGGGACAGTGGCCCCTCAAATAACAGACCCAGGAGTAATCGAATTACCCCTACTAGTACGTCCACAATAGGGTGGTTTGTACTAGTTCTGTTAGTAAATTTAGGTCTAGTAAAGCCAATGGTGACTTTACATGCCCGGGGAGACAGTAGTCAGTCCCCGGGTATGGAGTCTATGATGGAGGTCCGCTAGGACGCCCCAGTGCTACCGCACGGAGGGTGCGTTGTAACACACATAGTAAAACATATGAGACCCTATGGAGTAAAAGACCCCATAGCCCATAGAACACATTGACATTCAAAGGAATTACACACATTCATGTCCAAGAGTGGGAGAAAAAGAATATTACTCTTGGCAGGATGGAAAAAACGAACTCCAGAAATCCAGCGAAGCTGCTGGGGGACTCACCAGGTTAGGAAATTCAGCCTAAACAGAGAATTCTCCCTAACATCTCCCAGCACCCCCACCCCCCAGCAGTGCAGGGGCACCATCCACCAGGGCCCCACTCATGTCTCCCAGCACCCCCACCCCCCAGCACTGTGGGGCACCTACCAGCAGGCCCCACTCATGTCCAACTCATGTCCCTCTGCACCCCCACCCCCCAGCATCCAGGGGCACCCTCCACCATGCCCCCACTGATGTCTCCCAGCACCCCAACCCCCCAGCAGTGCAGGGGCACCCTCCACCAGGCCCCCACTCATGTCTCCCAGCACCCCCACCCCCCAGCACTGTGGGGCACCTGCCAGCAGGCCCCCACTCATGTCCAACTCATGTCCCTCTGCACCCCCACACCCCAGCATCCAGGGGCACCCTCCACCAGGCCCCCACTCATGTCTCCCAGCACCCCCACCCCCCAGAACTGTGGGGCACCTGCCAGCAGGCCCCCACTCATGTCCAACTCATGTCCCTCTGCACCCCCACCCCCCAGCATCCAGGGGCACCCTCCACCAGGCCCCCACTCATGTCTCCCAGCACCCCCACCCCCCAGCACTGTGGGGCACCTGCCAGCAGGCTCCCACTCATGTCCAACTCATTTCCCTCTGCACCCCCACCCCCCAGCATCCAGGGGCACCCTCCACCAGGACCCCACTCATGTCCCCCAGCCACCACGTCATCAGAATCTAGATCCCTGGCCCTTATGGGCTGCCTCCACATGCCAAACACCCACCCAAGTATTGCATCCACCCACTTAGAAATGCCAATTACATGATACAACCCCAATGGCAAGTATGTAAATGAACACATGTCCCTCACATACACACAATGTGTGTCAGTGAATGTCAAAACACATATCATGACATGCATGAAACCAATGAGATGCTACTACACATTAAAGTTTGATGAAGAAAATGTATTAAAAGCAACATAAATGTAATCAAAAATAAACAAACGACAATGGGAATTAAATACAAAAAGCAGCATGTCCGTAAAATAATGTAAAACCACAAATCATAATCCAAAGGAAAGGTGTCCAAAGTCACAGTTCAAAAAAGTAAATCCAAAGGAAAATCAAAACCGAAAACCATTGCTCCATGGATAAATTCCAAATACAAAATAAAATCCAACAGTCAACTATATACAGCTTAAACAACCCAGGGTCCATGATCCCAACAGAAGAAATGAAACCTATCTACTAATACTACCTAATTTAAAAAATATATACAAAAATGTGGTCCATTGTCCAAAAGGTCCCAAAAAAAACAGAAAAACCAAAGGAAACCTAACACTAACTACATAACTATTTACAAGGGCAGCGGGCTAGTCCGACGGCTCACTTCGGGATGTTCCGGGCCAGGGCATCATCGAACTCCTGCTCAATGTCCCGGAGGCGGTCCTCCTCCATGGCCCCGAGGGTCTGCAGGGCCGATGACATGTTCTCCTCCAACTCCCTGCGGATTGCCTCGAGGCACTCGGCCCGCCTCAGGGCCCTCCGCATGGAGTTTTCCTCACTGACCATCGTGAGCCGTTCCTCTTCTGCCCGATGCCGCTCCGCATCTATGGCGTGGCCCAACCGCTGCCACACAGAAGACACTTCCCGTCCTGGGTCCTCCTGCCCTCCGGCCGATGCCTGCCCCTCCGATGTCGAAGGCCCCGAGCCATCATGGCTCCCACCTCGTTGCTGCTGCTGCTGTGCCTGTGCCCTGGCTCCTGCTGCCTGCACATCCTCCACCGGCCGGGGTGCAGTCGTTGATGTGGCCACCCCTGCTGGACGTCCGACTCCCGACTGTGGCAGGGATGTGTCCTCCACCAACCTGGCTGCACCGTCAGAGGCAGCTCCACAGGGCACCCAGGTGACAAATGGGTGGAAAGATGGCACGAAGGACGACTGGCGCATAGGGTGTTCAGTTGAGGAGGGGGTCGGAACAAGCTCCAGCAAACGGAGGCATCTGGCCTTGCTGACCTGTCCCAGTAGGCCGACGCGGTCAACGAACCATTCCAGATGACGTGCAGTCTCCTCATGAAAAGACTGCAGGTCACCTCGCATGGCCCGCTGAAGCAACGCCACACCAGTCAGGACAGGCTCAACCCGTACCTGGATAGCCATGTCCGCAGGCAGAGGAAGGCCAGTTGTTATAAGCTCATCCCCTGCCTGAAAACGGGTCTGGACGTAGGCATCCCTGCTGGTGCAAGATGATGCAGTGACAGGATCAGGGACAGTATTGCACACAGGCACCTCCGCGGTGGCCTGTGCTGCCTCCTGTCCCTGGTCCTGCACTGCACCACTAGCACCAGTGGAATCCCCACCTCCAGACCCCGTCTCTGTCGCTTGCACGGCCTCCTCCTCCACCAAACCCCCCACCAACCTGGATGACTCTGTGCCATCTTCCCCCGTTGGGCCCTGTGGGGTGCCAGCTGCCCCTTCTGCTGCCGAGGAGTCCAACTCCGACCTCCGCCTCTTGGACCTCCCCCCGGCAGCTGTGGCCTGGGACGAGATGACAACCTGGGAGGGGATGCGGGCCTGCACCCCCACCCACCTCCACAGCACCTTCTCCGCCCTCTTCATCAGTTGATGCTGCAGACAGGGAGAAATAAAACACAGGCATCAGGGCACTGTACAATGGACACATACACACATGACAGTTGTACATGAGTGGCATTGGCAAACCTCAGACATGGCATCACAATCGCCAACACACATGTCATTTCAACTCGCACACATGAGCCATACCACAGCCATATCGCAACAGTCAGCACCATCCATACACATACAACTGAATGAGCAGGCAAAGGTGACCCAGACATCACATGCAACACAGGGAGTGCACTACACATGCACACACACCACCACACTTGCATGCATGTGTACACCTTTGCCAACTGTTGCAGTGTTCAGAATGGCATCCATGTCACATCTGCCAATCAGGCTTCCACATCCCGCTGTCACATGCATCTATGCTGCATCACTGTTGCACCCTTGTCAAATACACACACATGCACATGTACACACTGCTGATACATGCAGCTGAAACCAACATCCATGTGTGACATCACGAACATGCCTACTTACATACACATTCATCCAAACATGTGTGCCCACACAACTGCATTTGCCATGCAAGCCTACACACACACACACCATCCATGTCTCACACATGAGAGCCCTCGCATGTGTTAGCCTCACGGCCCTGTACACCCCACCCCATACTTGGCCCCATAAAAACACATGTGCAACCTGCACACTACTGGCACATCACTACACGCACAGCTTACAATGATGATGCATGTACACTTACCGCTCGACTCCAGACGGGTCTGCCTCTCAAGGACCTGGACGTGGAGTGCTGGGGATATGCGTTCCAGGACCCTCATCTGATCGTCCGACAAGTGGCCCCGGTGCCCCTTAGCATCTGCTGCCTTCAAGAGGCGCCGGGGCCTTGTTGAGGGTCCTGGACCTGAAGTCCTCCCAGCGCTTCTTGACATGATGGAATAGTCGGACTGCCACCCCCTCTGCTTTGATGGCAGTCACGATGTCCATCCAGATCCGAGTCCGTCCTTCCTTGTCGGTGCGCAAACTTCCGAAGAGGGCATCATACTGCCCCAGGACTTGCTCCACCAGGACACCAACTTTGGTGGTAGTGAAGCTGGTGCCCCTCTGCCTCTCTGGCCGGGGGTTGCCAGTGGTGCCAGATGTTGCAGTGCCTGACATGACAACCCCAGAGGCAGGAGTGGGTGGGCAACTGGGTCCTGAGGCTGGTCTGTAGAGCGATGGAATCCCAGTCGGGAGTCTTCGGTTCCAGCAGGGGTGGTCACAGCAACAGCACCCCTGGCTGATGTGCAGGCAGCAAATAGCAGGGCACGTGGGCGGTAGGCAATCAGGCAGCAGCAGATGGCAGGTGGGAGCGTGCTCAGGGCTCTGGGGGGCAGTAATTCGGCCTTCTGGGCAGGAGCGTGGTCTTCCGTGTGCTTATGCGTGGCCAGCTTGATACGGAGTGATTTGGCATGTGAAAATCAAGCACGTCTGCGTGTAATTCGAGGAAAGGGCCTTAGCGCGTAAGCGCGTCAGCACACGTACGCAAATTCATTGGCCCAAAGGCCACCAGCGCGTATGCGCGTCTGTGACGCGTGCGCGGGCGGGGTGCATGTTACACGTCCAATGACTGCACATCAGAGTGTCAGCTCGTGTAATTGGAGGATGGGGCCTTAGCCCATACACGTGGAAGTGACGCTGGACGTGTGGGATGTTTAAAAGGTACTTGTTGAACGCCATTTCCTTGTATGTGCTTTTCGTGGAGAGCAAGTGGGTGAAATCTGTACTTCTTGTCGGTTCACACGCGATTTACTACACGGCGTTCCAAGTTCGTACTCCCTGTTACCTCTGACAGCTTTTTTTCTTTTTGGCTTTTTCCTGGGCCTGTTTCCTCAAACAGCGTTCACTTCTCCTGTTGTCCTTTCTCCTCAGACAGCGTACAATTCTTATTTTGGCAGGGGTGTTGCCAACGCACACACGCGCTATTTTTCACGCGATTTTTCCTGGCAGACGGTGAGTCGCGCACATATTTCACATCTGTGCTTGCCTGTGTGTTGCCTCCCCCTTCAGAGGTCAGTCTAGGCTGCGTGTGACACGCATACGTTCATTTTTGAGTTTCTGGGTGCCACAGCATAGTGCAGGTTTATTTTTCCACGCACGTGGTCTAGGAGGGGTTGCATGCACATTATCTCCCTTTTTTGGGGTGCCTGTGTGTTGCGTGACCCGTCATTTTCCCCCAGGGGTCACATACAGCCTTGCTAGAGCACTAGGGTATGAATTCCATCTAGTACCCTACCCCTTTGACCCCCAATTGCCCAGGACAATAGTTTACTGCAACTCCCATACACACAACAACATCAGTGCTATGGTTGGGAGGCGAGCACGCGGTAAGGGTGGCAAAGGTGGCTGAGCCACAAGAGGTGGCCGTGGTGGATACGGTAGGGGACGTGGCCGGGACTTGCAGGGTGCCTCTAGCCCCACATGTGTGGGTGACCAGTCAGGGACACCCATGCCCCCCCCCCTTGTTGAGGGTAACGTGGCTGACACCATCCCTGCTCAGACCTTGTTGGACCAGCCCATTGTGGCACCAGACCTGGCACAGGGTGACTCCATGGCTGACTTCCAGGTCAGCAGTTCTAGGCCACGTGTGGCGGTGCACGTTGGTGTCACCAGGCCACGTGGATCAGGGGCAGCTATGTCATCTGCTGCCCCGAGTAGGCAGGGTGGGGAGGCTGCAGGGGCAGCTGCGGCTCCATCCACCCCAGCTCTGAGTCTCCCAGCCAGGACAGTGTCGGTCCCAGTCCATCCTGCTGACGTTCCCCCTGGCTACATCACACTTCAGCTAATGCCTGCACCAAGTCCCATGGTGAGTGTTCATTCCCACACTCCTAGTCCACAGTCCACCGGGGCTCCTGCCCCTAGTGTCCAGAGCGGCGTAGGACACTCAGGATCCCCACCACCTTCCAAGCGGAAGAGGAAGAGTGCTCGTCCAGTACAGGCTGATGCCCCAGACACGGCTACACAGTCCGGCCCACCAAGGAAGCCCAATGCACTTGTTGAGTATGTGTCCGCACATGACAGCGAAATGGTGATTACTGCAGGATGCAAGACCACACCTGCACAACGTCAGGCACACTGGCAGACCATCGCGGACCTCTTAAGTGCCCTTGGATTAATGAGGCGCACAGCTAATGATTGCTACAAGCGCTGGAATTACCTGAAGCGCAGGGCAAAGAAAAAGCTGGCCTCAAGTCATGCCACAACTCTAGTGACTGGAGGTGGGTCTCCAGCAGATGACAGAGAACTCACTCCACATGAGCATGTTGCTGGGACCTACGTCACGGAGGAACAGATCCAAGGAGTGGGAGACCTGCCAGATTACGAGGCATTGTCCGGTGAGTGCACATGCATGTGTGTGTCATCCATGTGCATGGTGTGTGTGTGAGGGCTTCTGATTGAGTGCCAGGTGAGGGTGTGTGTGCCTGAGGGTTTGGGTCAACCATGTGCTTCATCCAATACATTCTGCGCACCAGGATTTGGGTATTGCAGTATCACTTCTGGCAACAGTAGACATTCAGCCCAACTTCACGCCAGTTGCCCTTGAAGTGTCATCTTGCCACAACATAGTTGCATATTATTCTGTGTTCATTCAGGCTGATTGTCTGCATTCCACCACTTTCACTAGGCATTTCTCAGTCCTATTGTCACATGTGTGACATGGCTATGGTACATGCCATCTGTGTGATGGCATGTGTCATGTATGTGCATTGGACATGCCAATCACAGGCCAATGTGTGATGGCACTGCTAGCCAGCATGCAGCAAATGTGTTGGTCTTCCATCTTGGTGTCATCAATGTGTGCCATTTGCCTCCCCTTCATACGCAATGATGGTGCATGCATGGGAGGGTTATAGTCATGTGGGACATGTGTCAATGAAGTACTGTTTCTGTTGCTTCTCAGCCCTAATTGTGTGCCATGGTGCTAATGCCTGTTCCCATTTCTTTTCTTTCATGTCTTTGCAGGGGATGACACACTTGATACTGCTGGGGTTGTGGAGATGATGCAGACCCAGGAGGGGTCTCAGGCCCGACCGGGCACCAGTGAGGGACGTGGTGTGGTGGTGGGTGAGAACCCACACTTGCTGCAGACCATCATCTCAAGGGGTGTCTCTGGGTGCACTTCCGCCGAGCTCTATTCAGGTGTCGATTCGGATGATGAGACCTATGTGCCGTCGCAGGTAAGTGTTTCTGGGAGGGATTCTGTACTGTCCAACCCACCTGCACCAGGGGTAGAACCCTCAATGGGGATGTCAGTGTTGGTAGGTCCGCCTTTGGTGGTTACGGATGCAGGGTCACACTCCGCAAAATCTGATCCTGTTCCTGGGCCAGCAGATCAGAGGGGGAATGCAGTCCTGCAGCCTCAGGCAGTGCCGGCACAGCAAGGTGCAGTTTGCCTTGCCCCAGACAGGTGTGGTGCCCCCGACGCGGTGGCCATACGCCACCTGGCAATACCGCATGGGAGCAATCCATATACGGTATGGCAAACCAACAGCTAGCATCATCTGAGATGATGGCTCAGGCCATGGATAGGGTGGCCACTTCCATTGTCCCCCAAGAAAGGCTGATTGAACAACTACAGCAGGCAACAGACACCATTTGCCAGTCACACAGGGAGGACATGTTGGCGTCCAACAGGGACAGGTGGGTGGCACTGGAGACTCTGCGGGAAGCCTTTTCTATTGAGTCCAAGGGCCACAGAGAAGCCCTGAGGGTGGAACTCCGTCAGCTCAGGGTAACTCTTGTTGAGCTTGAGGCTTCAACTAACACAAGGACAGAACAGCAGCTGCAGCGGCTCACACGTACGCTCTCAGCTGAGATGCAGGCAACTAGGGAGGAGGTCCGGGCATCCCCTGAGTTGTTGCATGGGGACCTCTGCACAATTATCCTCCAGAACCAGACCTTCCACATCCGCATGCTTGCAGCCATGGAGGACCAGACTAGGGTTTTGCGTGGGCTGCCTCCCATAGTGCCACCACCTCCTGATGCAGCTGCAGAGGGTGAGGAGAGCGACAGCAGCAAATCTCTCACAATGGGGTAGCCGTGCAGGCCATGAGCCCATGGAGGTGTTTTTTTTTCCGCAAGATCCACACAGGTGGGTTTTGGTGTGCACCCTGTCCTCGGACCTCCTGGGTGGCCTCCCCCACCCCCCTGGCCCATTCATGGCCATTTTTGATTTGTGATTTTTGATTTTTTGGACAGTGTGTTGCCTTGTGTGGCTCCCGTGGGCATACGCTGTATTGTGGCTGGGCACATGCAGGCTTGTCCCAAATTTGGGTCAGATGCTTGGGTTTGTGTGAGACACACCCCTCCTGCTTCCCGTTTCCATGGGCTTGCAAAGGGTGTGCCCAAGTGACACTGACTTACACGGTGACGATGGACTCCCATTTGATGTGTGGGCAGTCTGTAGTCAATACTGTGTATACATTCCTAGTGCATATTGTTGTTTTTTGTACACTGCATGGTGTATTGATATGTGCCTCTGTATCCATCTCATCCTCCTAATTTGCAGGTCCATTTCTCAAGTCTTCACAAGGCGGTCTACTTTGGAAATGGAGTCCATGTTGTAAGCAGTGCACCTGCACTTTTGCGTGGCGCTAACACTGTACAGTTGGAAGTGTTCGAAGTGCTGGCATTATCAGGTAGTGAGGCTTCCAATTTTTTAAGTCCGTACTGTCATGTTCATGGTAGGTTGGAGGTTGTGTAGGTGATTAGTATTATTGGTAAATATTTGGTAATGTGTGTAGTTGGTCCTGCATTACTGTGAGCATTTCATTTGTGGCCAGTTTCCATTAGGGACACTGTAGTTTGTTACACTTGTGTCATGTTGTGGGGATTAATTTGTTTGCTCTCACATAGCATGACATGCCATGGTGTGTTGTGTGGCGGTGCCGGGGAGGGGTTGTGTGACATGGCACTGTTCTCATGTTGTATTTTGCAAGTGGGTATTCATTTTTGCTGCATAGAAGTGTGTCTTTTGATGACACTGCATTGGTGGTGTTTGTGTAGGAAGGGATGCACAAATTGCGACACTTCCAGATGAACAATCTCAGGCTGCTATGGTTCTGACAGTTGACTGTGCCTTAATTCATCAGAATTGTCAGATTGAGTCATCATTGATTGTCAGATGGTATGTGCCAGGGCTGTGTGCACTCCACAGGGGTGTGATTTCTATGTGAAGTAATTAGCCACCAGCTGCGTACGGGCTGCTCACCCCGTGCCCTTTCCCCAACCATGCGCAGCGGGCGTGCATGTGGTTGGGGATGTGGGGGCACCACCATGTCCACAGCCAGGCCCCGGCGTGTTGCAACATTGTGCAGGACACATGCTGCCACTATGATCCTGCACACTACTGGTGGAGCGTATAACAGCTGCCTGCCAGAACGGTCAAGGGAGCGAAAGCGTGACTTGAGCACTCCGAATGTGTGCTCCACTATGCCCCGGGTTGCAATATGGGCTGTGTTGTATCTCACCGCGGGAGTCGTGATGGGGTTCCGAATTGGTGTCATCATGTGGGTGCTCAGAGGGTAGGCACTGTCCCCTGGGGAGGTGGTGATGGGGATCATTAGTGGGGTAGTGACATTACTCTGTATCTGTCATGCATGCGTGTGCTGTGGCATTTATACTCACCAAGCAGCCATGCATCGCCATGCCGCCCAGCTTCCAAGTCCCGGTTTAGGGTTGACATCCTGTAAATGAAGCTGTCGTGGGTGGACCCTGGATAGTTGGCATATACTGAGGTGATGATTCCCTTGGCATCACATACTACCTGGACGTTGATGGAATGCCAGTGCTTGCGGTTTCTATAGATGTGCTCAGATGCCCTGGGGGGACGTAGAGCCACATGGGTGCAATCAATGGCACCTAGCACTTTGGGGAATTGTGCCACCCTGTAGAAATCCTGGCTGACAGCCTGCCTTTCTGCAGGTGTTCTGGGCAGGTATATGTGCCTGCGGACTGATGGGCGTGCAGTGATGATGGCCAACACCTGGTGTAGGCACCGTGTCTGCGTGGCCTGTGACACACCCCCCACTATGGCACTTGTCCGCTGAAATGATCCGGTAGCCAAGAAGTGCAGTACATTGAGGACCTTCTCCAGGGGGCTGAGTGCTTGGGAGCACAGGGTGGGTGATGTGAGGTCGTCCTCCCACTCACTGACCAGGTCGAGTATTATGTGTGGTGGAAACCTGTACCTCCCTTACACCTGGTCATCAGGCATACCAAATAGGCTGGTTCTGGGTGTGAAGATTCTGGCCCTGACTATCCTTCTCCTCCTCCTGCGGTATCCCACGGCCACTGCTGCTAGGAACGGTATATTCTGCGTCTGAGCTTGTTTGTTGTTTGCGCACTCTTTTATGCTGCGTGGGACGTGCGCCTACTTCATGCTGGCGGACGTGTTTCCGGATTGGACCTTTTTTTTTGTCGCGTTGTAGGCGACCGTGTAAATCTTCCCGCCCACCCCAGGAATACACGTAACACGCTCTCCCAGGCCCAGTCGCGAGTAAATATTCCCGCCCACCCATGGAATACACGTACCCCACTCTCACAGGCCCAGTCGCGTGTGGAACTTCACGCGCACTCCGGAATACACGTACCCTGAACATTCACGTGTGAAACTTCCCGCGCACCCCGAAATACACGTACCCTGATGAAATAGCGTGTAAGACTACCCGCGCACCCCGGAAATACACGTACCCAGGCAAATCGCACTGCTAGGGGGTGGGGGGGTGGGAGATATATGAGTGGGGGCCTGGTGGATAGTGCCCCACAGTGCTGGGGGGTGGGGGTGCAGGGAGACAGGAGTGGGGGCCTGGTGGAGGGTGTCCTACAGTGCTGGGGGGTGTGGGTGCAGGGAGACAGGAGTGGGGGCCTGGTGGAGGGTGCCCCTGGATGCAGGGGGGTGGGGGTGCAGGGGGACATGCGTTGGACAGGAGTGGGGGCCTGGTGGAGGGTGCCCCTGGATGCTGGGGGTGGGGGTGCTGGGAGACATGAGTGGGGGCCTGGTGGAGGGTGCCCCACAGTGCTGGGGGGTGGGGGTGCTGGGAGACATGAGTGGGGGCCTGGTGGAGGGTGCTACTGGATGCTGGGGGGTGGGGGTGCTGGGAGACATGAGTGGGGGCCTGGTGGAGGGTGCCCCTGCACTGCTGGGGGGTGGGGGTGCAGGGAGACAGGAGTGGGGGCCTGGTGGAGGGTGCCCCTGAATGCAGGGGGGTGGGGGTGCAGGGGGACATGAGTTGGACAGGAGTGGGGGCCTGGTGGAGGGTGCCCCTGGATGCTGGGGGGTGGGGGTGCTGGGAGACATGAGTGGGGGCCTGGTGGAGGGTGCTCGACAGGGCTGGGGGGTGGGGGTGCTGGGAGACATGAGTGGGGGCCTGGTGGAGGGTGCCCCTGTATGCTGGTGGGTGGGGGTGCTGGGAGACATGAGTGGGGGCCTCGTGAAGGGTGCCCCTGCACTGCTGGGGGTGGGGGTACAGAGGGACATGAGTTGGACATGAGTGGGGACCTGCTGGCAGGTGCCCCACAGTGCTGGGGGGTGGGGGTGCTGGGAGACATGAGTGGGGGCCTGGTGGAGGGTGCCCCTGGATGCTGGGGGGTGGGGGTGCAGAGGGACATGAGTTGGACATGAGTGGGGGCCTGCTGGCAGGTGTCCCACAGTGCTGGGGGGTGGGGGTGCTGGGAGACATGAGTGGGGGCCTGGTGGAGGGTGCCCCTGGATGCTGGGGGGTGGGGGTGCAGAGGGACATGAGTTGGACATGAGTGGGGGCCTGCTGGCAGGTGCCCCACAGTGCTGGGGGTGGGGGTGCTGGGAGACATGAGTGGGGGCCTGGTGGAGGGTGCCCCTGCACTGCTGGGGGGTGCTGGGAGACATGAGTGGGGGCATGGTGGAGGGTGCCCCTGGATGCTGGGGGGTGGGGGTGCAGAGGGACATGAGTTGGACATGAGAGGGGGCCTGCTGGCAGGTGCCCCACAGTGCTGGGGGGTGGGGGTGCTGTGAGACATGAGTGGGGGCCTGGTGGAGGGTGCCCCTGGATGCTGGGGGGTGGGGGTGCAGAGGGACATGAGTTGGACATGAGTGGGGGCCTGGCAGGTGCCCCACAGTGCTGGGGGGTGGGGGTGCTGGGAGACATGAATGGGGGCCTGCTGGCAGGTGCCCCACAGTGCTGTGGGGTGGGGGTGCTGGGAGACATGAGTGGGGGCCTGGTGGAGGGTGTCATGCACTGCGGGGGGGTGCTGGGAGACATGAGTGGGGGCCTGGTGGAGGGTGCCCCTGGATGCTGGGGGGTGGGGGTCCTGGGAGAAATGAGTGGGGGCCTGGTGGAGGGTGCCCCTAGATGCTGGGGGTGGGGGTCCTGGGAGACATGAGTGGGGGCATGGTGGAGGGTGCCCCTGGATGCTGGGGGGTGGGAGTGCAGAGGGACATGAGTGGGGGCCTGGTGGAGGGTGCCCCTCCACTGCTGGGGGTTGGGGGTGCTGGGAGACATGAGTGGGGGCATGGTGGAGGGTGCCCTGCACTGCGGGGGGGTGGGGGTGCTGGGAGACATGAGTGGGGGCATGGTGGAGGGTGCTGTGCACTGCGGGGGGTGGGGTGCTGGGAGACATGAGTGGGGGCCTGGTGGAGTGTGCCCCTGGATGCTGGGCGGTGGGGGTCCTGGGAGACATGAGTGGGGGCATGGTGGAGGGTGCCTCTGGATGCTGGGGGGTGGGGGTGCAGAGGGACATGAGTGGGGGCATGGTGGAAGGCGCCCCTGGATGCTGGGGGGTGGGGGTGCAGAGGGACATGTGTTGGACATGAGTGGGGGCCTGCTGGCAGGTGCCCCACAGTGCTGGGGAGTGGGGGTGCTGGGAGACATGAGTGGGGACCTGGTGGAGGGTGATGTGCACTGCGGGGGGTGGGGGTGCTGGGAGACATGAGTGGAGGCATGATGGAGGGTGCCGTGCACTGTGGGGGGGGTGGGGGTGCTGGGAGACATGAGTGGGGGCCTGGTGGAGGGTGCCCCTGGATGCTGGGGGGTGGGGGTGCAGAGGGACATGAGTTGGACATGAGTGGGGGCCTGCTGGCAGGTGCCCCACAGTGCTGGGGGTGCTGGGAGACATGAGTGGGGGCCTGGTGGAGGGTGCCCCTAGATGCTGGGGGGTGGGGGTGCAGAGGGACATGAGTTGGACATGAGTGGGGGCCTGCTGGCAGGTGCCCCACAGTGCTGGGGGGTGAGGAGCTGGGAGACATGCGTTGTTGATCAGTAGTGCAAGGTGACATGTGGCTGGGATGGGGGTCATGCCCATGGTGGATGGGCTGCCTGCGGGACATGAGCAGGGGTGCAGGGTAGTCCCCTGTGGTGTGGGCTGCTGCAGGGGCCCTGGAAGGTGTAGAGGGAACACCTGCGAGGACCCACACGGCCAATTCACGTGTAGTACTCCCCGTGCACCCCTGAAATACACGTACCCTGCTGGATTTGCGTGTGATACTTCCCGCGCACCCCTGGAATACACGTGCCCTGATGGAATCGCGTGTGACACTTCTTGCGCACCCCTGAAATACATGTACCCTGCTGAATTTGCATGTGATACTTCCCGCGCAACCCTGGAATACATGTACCCAGGACAAACGCGTGTGGAAATTCCAGCGCACCCCTGAAATACACGTACCCTGCTGGATTTGCGTGTGAAACTTCCCGCGCATCCCTGGAACACACATACCCAGGGCAATCGCGTGTGGAACTTCCCGCGCACCCCTGAAATACACGTGCCCTGATGGAATCTCATGTGTTACTTCACTCGCACCCCTGATATACACGTACCCAGGACAATCGCATGTTAAACTTCCCGCGAACCCCTGAAATACACGTTCCCCGCTTGGCGTTTGCTGTTTGACAGCCCTGTGAACTGGTCCAGGGTTAGCGCAGACATTTGCGATGAATTGGGGATTTTGATGGCTTTTCCTTGCGCGAGGGTGTTCTTGGGGGCGTATCTGGCGCTGCTGCAGGGTCGCTGCTTCATTCTGCGCCACGGATGGTTTTCGAGGCTAAAATCCATGAATACGCTGTGCGATGAAATGGATTTTATCGCACGCGGCTGGCACAGTGTATCGCACGGGGCACTGTGCGCCAGCCGCGTGCGCCACTTTTGTGCGAAATTCTATGAATTACACTGAAAATGTTTTTAGGTTTTGTTTCAAGCCAATATGCATTTTTTTTTGTTAAACTGCAAATCAGTATTCACTAAGCAACTAGCATTTTAAACGATGATCTGGCTGCAAACAAATCAACACCATTTGCCAAAATATCTTATTCAACATTACATGTCTGTTACTGTCTACGTGTAAGTGGTCACCGTGTTTGACTCACAACGGCTGTTTTAACTGTGGTGTTTTCACACCGGACGATTTTGGCGATTTAAAAAAGACATATTTATATATGTGTTTGAGTAGGACATTTCGGGGGTGTTGGGTTTCAGGGTGAGGTGGTATGGGTGGGTTGGACGGTGGTTCAAAGGGGGAACCCACCCATTACAGAAAATAAATCACCAAAAACTGTTAAAATAGCTCCAGTGAAAATAGCCGCAATTAAAACATGTGAATACCCTGTGAGAGATCATTACATTGTGAGAGTTGTCACAACACATTTTTTCCATTAAAACAATTAGTGTTACGATTTATACAAAAATACATTCTTATTCAAATTCATGCATTTTAATGCCAGCACTGAATTCTGAAGCAGCATCGCGGTTTGTATGATGCATTCTATCGAATTTGCTATGATTCATATGTCGTGTACGAGAGGAATGAACAGAGGAATGAACAAGGTACTAAAGAAGTTTTTTTTTCTTTTAATTTATGGCTGCAATAAAATAGTTCCTTGTGGTTGTGCCACGGAAAGCATCGGGATTTTCAGAAAGCGCAGAGTAACAATGTTTACCCTGTACATACATACTGTATGCTATAAATAGAAAATCATTCGCAATGATAGAATGAAATGAACGCTATGGCAGAAATGCCACACACTGCCTGCAGTTTACCTTGTCTGATTTCAAAAAGATACAATCATCTTGTTGACCTTTCAGGATTCCTCTGGCAGGCCATGTTTGTAAAGGTCTTCTTTCAATTTACCAGAAATTCGATACCGCTTCTTGTTGTCAAAATGGGGTGGGGCGCGAGGGGACACTTCATTCTTAATGCAAAGAAAGACATAAAAATAAGAACAATTTACTCAATTTGAAACATATTTGATGGGTATAAAATCATATTCCATGGAATATTAGCCTTATTTTAAACCTATAATACTTTCTTTAATTTCATGTGAACAAAAATGGTTGACTTAAATAATAAGAAAAACTGCAGGCATCCATTGTACAACAAAATGTAGGTTAAGTTATGCAGAACCATCTAGCATGGAAATACAGTAGCACAAAAGCACACCAGAAGACCCCTTTCGATTACATTGGCATCCTTGCTTGGCTTCAGTGAAACAGAAAATGGTAAATAACACATCTGTGCAATACCACTGACTCACTAAAAGGAAACATCTGCCGATCTGAATCTGAAATACCGCAGGACCCCAAGAATCCCACGACAGTCTGCTCATCAACCACAGTTTATTCATAGAATCTGATGGAATTTTCCGCCAGGATATAAGGAAACTTGGAATGAGGCCCACTGAGTCTCCCTGCTGAGCCAATGATTTCTGCTGCAATGCCCGCTTTCTGATGGTGCAGCTGTGCAAGTCCTCCTCCGTTAAGGCCCCATTTGAATGAAGCTTGACAGGATACATAACTCTGACATGCAGCCCCTTCTAAACAGACGTTTCTGAAATGCTACAGAATGCTCAGTCACATGTTTATCTCAGTCTGGAGTAACACAATGCATGTGTTCAGGCTGACAGTGAAAGTATACTGAAGGCCTAGTGACAGGGTCGGATCGACCCATCGGCCATTCGGCCCGTGGCCAGGCTGAAATCATGAGGAGTGTTAGCGGGCGATCCCGCCGCCCCCGTGAGCCCCCACACCCCCGTGCACACAGAGACACACGGAGATCGATGTTGTTCGTGTGGGCTCCCCGGTGGCTCTGCTGCCGCCGGGCGACGCCCCTTTATTTATATGGCACGCGACGGAGTGAACGTCACTCCGTCGCGTGCTTGCCCTTAAAGGGGCCACGCCACACTCCTCCTTTTCCATAACAACAAACACAAAGGAGGATGCAATTGTTCTACGTTCTACAGCACACAAAACTGACTAATCACTACTTTACAGCACACACATTAGGAATCCCCCATTTATTGGCAACCACCCTGGATCCCCAGCGGTACCTTCATACAGTCCGGCGACCCATCGCCAACATGACCCCAGATCAGTCCGTCACATAGTCACTCAGGTGGGCAGGTTTCCCACGCCCTGTTCTCAGGGGGTACCTCCTGCCACTGTCCCTTACCGGAGTACTTGAGTCGGTTCTTCCACGAACAGGCGAGTCCATGGTGGGGACATCTCCTCCACTATCGTCGGGTAGTTCTTCGCCAGCCTCTACTCGATTCGCTCCCGGGTCACCCAGTCTCCTAAAGAAACTGGCATTTCTGGTCACCGACGATGTCCCATCTGATGCAGTCACCATAGACCCCTTCACCGCTACAACATCCAGGGGGGCGGGTTCGTATGTGAGGGAGAGCTTGCCCTGCGGATGACGGTTCCTCACTAAGACCTCATCCCCTGGGGCAATGTTGGGTGGCTTCAGACCTCTTCTCATGTTCTCCGCCCGAGTTCTTGCCAGCCGATCTTCCTCCACCTGCTCATTGTCAATGATGGCGGGCTCTCGGGCCCCTACCTCAGGTACGACATCCCGAGGGCACCTCTGGAAGAGGGCCTCCGCCGGTGCTACTCCTGTCGATGAATGGGGAGTGGTTCTGTATCCCCGTAGGAACACATACAGGGCCCTCTGCAGACATTCACCCTTGCCTTGGGCGATCCGGAACACCTTGTTAAGGGTGCGCATCATGCGCTCGGCCTCCCCGTTTGCCCTTGGCCAGAGGGGTGTGACCTTCCTGTGCTGAATGCCATAGTTCTTTAAGAGTTCAGCAAAGCTCTCACCCTGATACGGTGCGCCATTGTCAGTGCACACAACCGACGGAAGGCCATGGGTGGCGAAGATCTTTTCCACGGCGATCACCACGTCACCAAACGCCAGCGACTCCACAAATTCCACCTCCGGGTATCGCGACCACTCGTCGACCATCACCAGGAAGTGCGTCCCTCTAGATGTAGAGCCAAAGTCAGCATGCACTACTTCCCATGGCTTGGTTCCCCTCGGCATTGTCTCAATGGATGGGTCCCGCTGGGCTGGGGATGCGGCCTGACACCACCGACACGAGGCCACAAACTCTTCTACCCTCCGCTCTAGCTCCGGGAACCACACCTTCTGGCGAAGCAGAGCCTTTGTTTTGGGCGCCCCTTGATGGCCCTGGTGGGCGAGAGCGATTATCTGTGGGATCTTCGTCTGTGGCACCACTATTCTGTCGCCTCTCAGCAGGAGTCCCGATTCCGAGAATGCAAGTTCTTCCCGCACCTTCCAGAGCTGTTCCAGTGCCACCCTGGCTTCGCATGTTCGACGGTCAAGCGCTTCAAGCACCGTCTTCCACGCACCTTGTTGCATGGCCAGTCTTAGAATGGCGAAGCACTCGTCATCATTCGACGCCAGCTCCAGCTCCTCCACCTGCATGGAGTTGGGGCTGGCAGACTCAACGACGAGACGAACGTGTTCATCAGCCTCCTCCACGGACACAGACGCCCAGGCATCCCCACATGGGTGACGTGACAGATAGTCTGCAGCGTTGCTTACACCAGGCCGATACACCAGCGACACGCCGTATTCAAGCAGGGCAAGCATCCAGCGCTCTATCCTTACAGGTGGTCTGGAGGAGGAGCCTGCCATGATGGGTAGCAGTGGTTTGTGGTCAGTGATGACAGTCACAGGACGCCCTAAAATGTATAGGCGAAAATGCCTGCAACCCCACAACACCGCCAGGGCCTCCCTCTCGATTTGCGAGTAGCGTTGTTCAGTGTCCGAGAGTGCCTTGCTCGCATAGGCTATTGGCCGAACTTCCTGCTCGCGCCCCACTTGAGTGAGGACCGCCCCCAGACCATAGGGACTGGCGTCCACGACTATTTCCGTCTGCAGGCTAGGGTCAAAGAACGCCATGGTGTCTTCTGCCGCTAGGGCACCCCGGATGTCATCAAATGCCGCCTGCTCGAGGGGCCCCCACTGCCACACGGAGTCTTTCTTGGTTAGAGATCTTAGAGGCTCAGAGCGGGACGCTAGATTCCTGATGAAGCGGCCACAATAAGTGACCATGCCAAGAAAACTCCTCACCTCAGCGACGTTTTCAGGTGGGCGGGCCTCTCTAATGTCCTTCACCTTACGGGGGTCGGGTGACACCCCATCCGCTTTAAACACGAACCCAAAGAACTCGATTGTTGTCCTGAGGAATTTGCATTTCTCTTTGTGTAAGGTGAGTCCCAAGAGACGGAGGCGCTCAAATGTCTTCGCAAGGCGGGCCATGTGTTCTGCCTCTGACTTGGAGTGTACTAAGATGTCGTCACTGATGTTGATGACCCCATCCAGATCTGCTAACGCCCCTCTTATGATATTTTGAAAAACTTCCGCTGCAGAGGACACTCCAAAACTCAGCCTCTTACACCGATACAGGCCCCGATGGGTGGTGAAGGTGGTGATGTATCGGGACTCAGGGTGCAGAACCACCTGATGATATCCTGCCCTCAAGTCCAGCTTGGAGAAGAATCTCGCCCCCTGTAATTCTGCAATGATGTCGTCCATGGTGGGGGTTAGGTGTCTCTCTCTTTTGATCGCCTTGTTGGGCAGGCGCATGTCGACACAAATCCTTACTGCATCTGGTTGTTTGGGCTTCCGTGCGACGACAATGGGTGAGACCCAAGGAGTGGGGCCCTCCACCTTCTCAATTATGTCCAGCTGAACAAGGTTGTCTAATTCCTGGTCTACCAGATCCCTGAGGTGAAACGGTATGCGCCGGTGCTTCAGAGCCACCGGTTGTATGGACTCATCAATGTGCAAGCGGACTGGTTCCCCCACCAACTGTCCAATGCCTTCAAAGAGGGATGTGTGCTTCTCCAGGAGCTCCTGGATGTCGTCAAGATATACGTTGTATGCGAATGTCACAATCCCCAAAGCTTCAGCAGCTGCGCAGCAGAGGAGCGTGTTGGTGCTCACCGGCGTGACGTAAAACCTTGCCCGAATGCCTGAGTTGCCATATTGAGTGTCAGCCACAAACACACCATCCAGTGGGATTGGATGGTTGCCTCCAAATGTGAAAATGCGCGCTCTCGGTGCCGCCAGCGGTGGCGGTGCCTGCATTGCATCATAGTGTTGCCTGGCCATCACGTTCACGGACGCCCCCGTGTCCACCAACATGGGTACTGAATCCCCATTGACCAGTACATCGCATCTCGGCTGTCTCTTGGAGTGCGATTTCAGCATTCTTACGCATGACACGAAGAAAACATTCTCTTCATCATCTTCTTCCTCCTCACCTTCTTCAGGGGGGCCATCGTCGGCCTGGTCCACCTGGGCAACATTGGATGTTCTCTGGGGGCGGAAAGAGCCAGCCCGGACAGGTCCCCTGGGGACCATTTTCGGGACCGTTGATCTGCACACTCTTGCAAAATGGTCTGTGCCCCCACATCGTCCACACTTCACTCCCGCTGCTGGACAGTCTGCTGGGTGCGGGAGGTCATATCCACATTTTAGGCACGAGGACTGCGCCCCTTGGGGCCGTGGACTTTGAGTATTCATGGGGCGTCTTGATCCGCGACCTCTTCCGACTGCGCATACCTCTTCCACCCTACCAGGGCGCACGCCCGCTTCCATCCTTGATGCCCGCAGCTCCGACACCTCGTGGCACCTCCCCAGTTCTAGGATGCGGGGTAGTGTTATACCAGGCTCGCGCAGGATTTGACGTCTCAGCTTACCAGAGGAACAGCCCTGAATGAGGTGGTTGCGAATCATCTCATCAGGGTCATTCCAAGCACAAGGTGCCGCCAGCCTGCGCAGCCGCCCATAAAACACATCCAAAGTCTCGTCATCTTTCTGTCTGGTGTTGCCCATTAGGAACCGTTCGTAATCCACATTGGCCATGGGCAGGAAGTGATTGTGGAGCGCAGTTTTGGCGGCATCAAAGGACCCATCCGCTGGTTGCAAGGACAAGAATATCTCGTGCACAGCAGGGCCTGCAGAATACAGGAGAGTGGCCAACTTACTGTCGTCACTCGTCTCCATCGTGGCCCTGAAGTACATTTCCAGCCTGTCCATCCACATCTTCCACCTCTGTCCCAGGCTTGATGGCGTGCCCGAGACATCAAACTCTGGCATTGGCTGTAGGGTACCGGGAGGTCTCTGCAATGGTCTTGGTGGAAGGGCAGGCGGGGGTTGGGCTGGAGCAGCAGCCTGCTGTTGGGCCACGGCGGCCGCTGCACCTTGATCCATGGTGTAAAGCGCACAGGCACCCCGTGATGGGGCCGCAACTTGGACACCAAACACAACCAGTACCTTGATGAGGATCCCAGCCCCTCAGATGATTCAGATGATGTCCAGGTTCGAGGATTTTCCAGGCAAATGTAGGACCACCAGGTTCCAGACTTCAGCCGGTGTAGGATTGAAGAGTCCAAAAATTGAGCAGGGTAGGCCCCAGTGTGCATCCAGTAGGCCTCCAGGTAGCTCCACCCTTAAACTCGATGAAAAACAGTGAAAATGCAAATGACTTGCATTTCCACCAGCACGTGTTGCAAGCAGTGACTGTCCGCCACTGGATTCTCCAAAAATTGGGTCCGGATCTCTCACAGATGCTTCGTTATGAAGCCGTGAGTTTCTGAGGCCTTGTCGTCAAAATGGCCGCCGGCCACGCGTGTCTCTCCCCTCTCCGCGGCCAACCTTCACGGATGCGCTCACACGCGATCATCTGCGCATCTCGGAAACGTTGCCACCTGTCCCAGGGATCGATCCGACTTCGTCGCCATTGTTAGCGGACGATCCCGCCGCCCCCGTGAGCCCCCACACCCCCGTGCACACAGAGACACACGGAGATCGATGTTGTTCGTGTGGGCTCCCCGGTGGCTCTGCTGCCGCCGGGCGACGCCCCTTTATTTATATGGCACGCGACGGAGTGAACGTCACTCCGTCGCGTGCTTGCCCTTAAAGGGGCCACGCCACAAGGAGTGCCTGGGGGCCGGTTCCTGAAGCCCACGGCTGGGCCGGACTCCGGCCCAGGCATGGACTTCACTTCAGGAACTGGCCCCCACGGCCTCGCCAGATGCAAGCTGCAAAGGATCTGTAAGTATCTTACAGATCCTTTGCAGTTTGCAGCCCCGCCGGCCCACAGCAGATGCAGAGAAAGGTAACGTCAAAGTGTTACCTTGGTTGATGAGCAGACTGTCGTGGGATTCTTGGGGTCCTCCACAAGAGCACAAAAGCAGCTCACTGCTGCAACTTGTGGCGGCTCTGGCAGCAGAGAGCAGAGTCTGTAATCATTGGGAGGGAGCAGGCCAGGCTGAGGCAGCCCTCGCCCTGCCCAGCCCTGCCGCTCCTTCCCAGTGTTTTGAAACACTGACTGTGCTGCTGGGCCATGGGAGGTTCTGCAGTTTGGGACTGTGAGCTGCCAGACAAGTAGGCCTTGCTTTCTTGGCACTTGGAGGCACAGAGGGAGGTTCCAGGGCGTTTTGCTATCCATGGGCATCTTTTCCATTGTTTTGTGTTCGAGTGCTTTCTGCATTGAACAGATGACTCGCTATTGTGCATCTATTCTGGCAACAGACCCACAGTGCTGCTCAAGTGTCTCAACCTCTGACAGTGTTGCCTCCCATTGATGGACTATTGGCCTCATTACGAGTTTGGAGGCAGCCATGCCCTTAATAATGGCATGGCTGCCTCCAGACTCAGGTCCGGGTCCTTGGTCCCTGAATGGGGAAATACCGGCCATTCCGACTTTGGAGGGTCCGGTATTTCCCCATTCAGCGAACCCGGACCTGCACCATCCCCATTCCCATTTGAGCCCCCATAGGGCTTAATGGGAATGGGGAGTATGCTAACAACGGGCCCGTTAATTACGGGCCCGTTGTTAGCATGCTGGTCCCCTCGCGGGACCCACAAAGGACATCTGGTCTGACCAGACATCCAGAGTGGGTCCCGCGAGGGGACCTCGTGATGAGGTGGTACAGGGTTAACGGCACTGGCACCTTTACCGGCACCATTAACCCCTTACCGCCTCACTTGTAATGAGGCCCTATATGTGGTGTGGACCTTGCCCGGGGAGGTTACTAAGGTGTGGCCAATTGACAGACGGAGTATGTTATGTTAAGTAGTTGTGATTTGAAAGTATGGTGTATGGGAGTTTCATGGTGCATACGTTGCTTGAAATTAAATACAATATTTTGAAAATTCCATCTCTCATCTTCAACATTTTGTAGCAAACTGGTCCAGTTTTCAGGTAGGCTTGTCGTTGGTATCTCCTCACTGTCACTCAACAATGCCTTGGACTAGAACTAACTTTCTTTGTTGGGGCTGGGCTTGCCTGGCACCACTGTCTTGCAGAAGCAGTGCAGAGCAAGGGTGGTCAGGGGAGACGATGTTGTGACTGACAGGTAGGTTCTTTTAGATCTTAACATTTTGCATAAACGTTTGCAAAGAAACACGCATGAGAGAGGTGGAAGGAAAGGAATTAGGAGGAACACCTGCAGGAAGGAGAGAGGAACAAGAATGAGGGTAGAGGGAAGGGGGAAAGAATCGAGAGGAAAGATGGCAGAGGGACAAGAAGGAAACACTGGAAAAGAGGAAGGAAATGAGAGTAGGAAGGATGCCAAGGAAAGAAAGGTGATGGAAAGGGATGCAAGAAAAAAGGATGGAAGCAAAAAAGAGAAGAGGGTGAAGAAGGAAGAAAGGAGCAAAGGAAAAAAGAAAGAACATAATGAAAAGGAGGATACGAAGATAGAAGGAAGGGAAGGACCTACTTGCTCCTTTCTTTCTACAGCAAGATAGCTTAGTGGGGTGAGCGCTCGCTGCTGCACACTATGTGTGATCTGCATAGCTCAGGTTCAATCCAAGGTGGATAAATGAGTATGAACCTCCATAAGTAGCATTTTCTGTAAAGTCGGGAATTGACGTGTTCACAAATCACGGATGATGGTTTGAGGGCCACTTTTTCTGAGGCGCAGGGTAGGCCACTTTTGTAAGGGGCGGGATGGGCCACTTTTATTTGGGTGTCCGGGGCTATTTCTTGTCCCAGTCCGACCCTGCCCAATGAATGTAATGTTCAAACCAGACTAACAATCTGTCCTGAAAATCATTTAGGCCAGGGTACAATGAAATTAGGAATAGACACGTCTGTACTCTTATGAATGAAAATCTATGTATCTGTAAAACGTAGAAAGCTAAAGACCTTTTCAGAATATTCAATTATGATCTTAGTGCAATCATATGTTCTTGTGGCATAGCTTTTTGTCACTTTCTTTGAGAAGTGTTTATATACACGTATTCACCAAAAGGTAATTACCATATATTCTTGCACATGTATTGTACATAAATAAATACTTCCTTACAAGTTACTTAGTGGCGCAGATGAACATTTAGGGTTTAATTCTGCTTCCTTAGCGTTTTCCAAACGTACTGTGTGGAATGTGGACCCCATAGACAAAGGTGGCCCAATTCCCAGAATAAATGAGCCGGCAAATCTCAAAGATGGCGATTTTATTGGGTCTGTTTGGATTATGTACTACCAATGTGGTCACCACCATCAATTTCGCAAACAGACCCACACACCTTATCAAAACATAGACACTACACAGCAAGGGATGAAAGACCACTGCATTTTTTCAAATACCACTTCATTTATTCTGGTAGCTGCAACCGATACCAGGATAAGAATCCCTGAACACTATCCAAAGCCTGGGACCATACTTGCCATCACTAAAAAAAAGAACATGACTTGATCATTCTTCCAAGGCAGAGTAGCACTAAGCTACCACTGAGACATGCACATATTTTCTCGCCAAACAAGTGCAAAACAAAAAAAGATAATTAATTAAATAAACACTCTAAAAAAATGTAAAAACGACTCTGTGACGAAATGACTATAACACAGCAGGAATACAAGGTTGAGTAGTGGCTAAACTCCCTACTCATCCATCACACCTATACAAAACAACCATGATCCCAATCATAGACAATAGATATACCCCCTTTGGTCGTAACGTGGGCCAAGGGCAAGCTATACTGTTAGGAGGAGTGCGAATGTGATAAAGTGCCAGCCCAAACATCAGTAGTACAACAGTCCAAAATGAAGGAATATACAATGAAGGTTATATAAAATATATTAATTAAACACAGCAATGTGCAATAAAAACTGTACTCGAAAAAAAAAACTGTACTCGAAAACTGTACCACATCAAACCCTGAAAAGGAATCCAGAGAAATAGAGAATGCAATGATGCAAGCACTCTGGATACTTAGCATCGAGGAAACGCCATAAATCACTTTGATGATGGTAAAAAGGGCATGTCTTTGGGAAAGAGGTTCAAAAGGAGACATAACTAGTCTCTAAGGTCCCAACAAATGAACCACGGGTGGCTGGTGCCTTCCAAAATTAACTTAATCAGTTATTGCCAGTACAGTGGCATCGAACCATGGAGGCTGAACCAGCTTTGAATCCCGTGAGTCGTGGTGATCAAGACAGGGAGCAGCCATTGAGTCGGGTTTGAGTTGAAGCTCGCTGTGGGTCAATACATGCTCAAAGGATGCAGGTCAATGAGGCCAGCAGGGTCGGTTCAGTGTTCAGGCTTACGTCAGTGACACAGATGCCTGAGATGCTTTTAGAAATGTGGGGCTTCAAAGGCTTCTGCCATGGTAAGTTACTTGTTCAAGCTGGACAATCGATGAGCTCAGCTAACATGGTGCAGTGGTGAACTGGTTCAAAGAGTAGCAACAGTGATTCGAACATGGGTGGATCATCCATAATGGGTGATGAGGTGTCACTCCACCAATTGTAGATGAACTGGCCCCAAGCCAGCCCATTATAAACACTGAGATCTCACTCAGCTGCAACAAGCAGGTGAGGGAGAACTCCTGGGTGGGTTTGAACTGTCAAAGGGAATGTCAGTTTCCCTTTGGCAGTTCGTACCCCTGCATGCATGTCCAATGGGCCATGCAAGGCTGGGGCTTGGGTTTTGTTTCCCACCCATGAATGACCCATTGGAAATGTAGGCTGGGGTATGTGTAGGAATAAAGAAAAATACTGTATTATTTGAAATGGAACCTTTATTTGTTCATTAAGTGTTTTAACATTATTTTTACTTATTGCTTCAATTGACTTTCAATGTCCTTCATTCACAAGACATTCACTGCATCATTTTTTGTTCAGTTGGTTTGTGTGAAAGTATTCTTTTCATAAGTTGTTTTCAATTAAATTGTCCTGCTTCCACAAAACATTCCCTGTTTTAGATATTTTCGCAGTTGGTTTGTGAATTTACTTTTATGTTTCTAATTTATTATTTACAAAGAGGACAAGGAAACCCAGGAACATCAATAAACACAAGGTAAACATTGCGTCCGTCTACATACAGACTTGGAAAGGCGGACAATATAATGCTGAAACAAATGCATATAATTTGTGTTCCGAATGTAATGGACATTTCTAACTATTTGCAAGCTAGAGGCAAATACTATCGAGTATTTGCCTTCACACACAGGTAACCTTAGAACATATGAAAGATCGGCTCTTTTCAATGAACACTACAAACTTCAGCAGAACAGTAGAAATACAAGACTCATCACATTAACATGTATGTTTGAAAGTACTATGCACTCTATAATGGGGTATTTCACGTGCAGATGTTTACATATCCGCACTGCATACAAGATGTCCTTATCTATTACAAATTTGTTTCTTTCACGAGTCCAATGAATCAACACCACTTTAACAAATATCAAGTGCACCAATAGCAGCAACAATGAAAGCAATTGTTTGGGTTTCTTTTCCAGAAATCAGCGATAAAGTTTTCCATGCAAACTAAAGGGGCAATTGATAACACCAAAAAAAAGGGAAACCCTAGAAGAAAATATTGCATCTGCCAACAAACCTTCAAGATTGCCCAAACAGGCACTGTGTGTCTTATAACAGAACCTAACGGAAACCAATGATTTTGCAAAGTGCAACATCCTCATAGGGACCTCCTGAGGAACCACCAAATATTTAGACGGGGAAACACATGTTGAGGAACCTAAAATGCGAGGAGACTAGAATGAAAAAAAATAAAATAATAATAATAATTTTGAAGAAAGTAAACAAACAAAGATCATGATATGAGAAGGGGATTTGTACATTTTAAATTATAAATACAAAAGTAAATTCACAAAACAACTGGGAAAATATCCAAAACAGTGAATGTTTTGTGGAAGCAGGACAATTTAATTGAAAACAACTTATGAAAAGAATACTTTCTCACAAACCAACTGAACAAAAAATGATGCAGTGAATGTTTTGTGAATGAAGGACATTGAACGTCAATTGAAGCAATAAGTACAAATAATGTGATTAACACTTAATGAAAAAATAAAGGTGCCATTTCAAATAATCCAGTATTTTTCTTTATTGTTACCTTTTCTAACCCTGATCATTCTGAGGGAAACTGTAATTTGAATTTGAGCTGCCATTTCAGAATACCAATGCCGACATTTAGTTCCAACTTTCAAACTAATCATTGAAATATAAGGGCGCCAGTAGCCACAGCAAGGCTGACAAAACCTAGGGTACGTGTAGGGAATGTGTGAGGGGTGGTACTCAGAGAGGACCCCAGCCCTTGCAGCATTTGCAGGAACCATGAAGTGCTGCCTTCTTCCCGTTTATGTTGTGTAGAGTGGTCCGTCACTGTACCTAGAGGAGCGAATTTTAGGCCGTGGCTACCTGCATGTAAGTAAGAAAATATGAGAATGTGTGCGTGGCTGTATGTGTGATAAATAAGTGTGTGTTTGGGTGTGTGTGTGTTGTGTAGGTGCGGGTATGATTAAGAGAATGAATGCTCCCTCTTTAACTCCCATGTCACACAACACCAATCAACTTTGCTCCACAACCAAATGAAATTAAACAATTTTATGTAACAATGTATCAAAAGGTTAAAACTAAGAAAACAAGGTGTATACACATACATGAATGCCCCGACCCATACGCATTCCCCACAAAACTACTCAAACATATCTGATTGCGGTAACTAATACACAATGCTACCTAGACTCCAACTCACAATCACAAGAGAAATACATCAACAAAATATACAAAACACAAGGAAAATAAATTCTAAATCATTACCACATCTAAAAGCAGATACATGCACATATGTAGACAAAAAAAACCTTTCCACATAGCGTGAAAACCTAGATCACAATCGTTCTTTTGACTTGCCCATATTTAGCAGTGTCTTGATTTCTTCAGAATGTTGTCATTGTGTTTTAGCTGATCTCTGAGCAGATAAGATGCTCCAATTTTACACAGCATTCATCAGGACAGAACGGATATTTGAACAACCACCCAACGTGTTCCTGTTTTTTCATGTGTCTTCTCTCTGTAGCCCCTCTGTAGTTGAATATTTATTTAAACTCTTGCAATACCAACTTCTTATTTTCGGATCCCACCTCCCTGTCAGAAAATGCAGCCCTCAGTAGTTATATATATCCAGCTATAAGATGTCTTTACAATCTGGCTGCTTCTGCTGAAAAAGTAGGGAACAAATCACCCGTTTCACTACGGACCTTCGTATCACTACACATAATTCATATTAGTTACCCTGGGAACCCCTGCAAGCTGTTCATGTCCTCCATTTAGGTTGTGGAGGGGAGGGGATGTCCCAAAATCAGAGGCCCATGCTTGAATTTAATGACTCAAAGTAGTTAGCTTCTGGTGAGCAGGTCTCTGCATTTATTAATAAATTAAAGACCCGCTGCCTTGTTTCATGAAATCAAAGGCCTGCTCACCAGCACAGTGATCACTGCACAATGTGCTGGTGATTGAACCTCTGATTTGGGGGCACCCCTGAAATCAAGTTTGCTTTAACAATGATACCCATGACAAAATAATGCGATGGCAGATGTATAAAGCGCAACCAGACTGGCTTCTGCAATGCATTCCAGTGTAGGCAGGTAACTCTTTTTATGGAAGCACGAAAACATGCCAGTCTAGCCACGTAATAAGACTTAACATGCTTGCTTTCAAATGCAGTCCAGTCTAGCCATATAACAACACTCCTCCTGTTTGCATGTTAAGTGTTGTTATATGGCTAGACTTGGCTGCATTGCTGCAGCCAGCCTGGTGAACTTTTTTGCCTCTGCCATGGAATTTTGAATGGGCATTTACGATAAAGCAAGCATGTTAAAAGTTATTATGTGGCTAGAATGGTATTTTGGTGCAGCCAGTCTAGCAATTTCTTACTGTGGCATGGCATTATTAATGGGCATCTACAATAACATCAACAAGATAAATGTTATTACATGCCAGATATGTTTTCTTATTGTGGCATGGCATTTTTAAAGCAAAGAAGAGTATGTTCTAATATGCAGGTAAAGTCATATATTGGCAGAGTCAGCTTGGGCATGTTTTCTTATAGTACCCTTACTGGCATTATACACATGGTAAACATGAGTATGTTTTGTTATGGTAATACTAGCATGTATAAGTGCAGTCAGCATTGAAATTAATGGGCACAGCAAGCATAAACATTTTATTTATACTGGCATATATTGTGGGGAGAGGCATCATGAACATGCATTGAGAAATGCTCATTTACTCTGTTTGTTACTTGTATCCACTGACATTTATTAATGCATGAACCTAAACAAAACTATTACAAACTGTCTGTCTTTTTACCCAATTTTGCACAGAAAGTCTGCTGTGTAATGCACCATTTTAAACCATTAGTCCAAACAAAAATTGGTGAACATTCCTTGGTTGGATTGGCCTTCCTCGCTATGCTGTTACCCGCCTCACAAAGGATCAAAAGAGAGGCATAGTCTATTGTCTGATCTAGGCTCACAGTGTTGACATGTGCATAATACAACTCATATGTGTCTTAATAATTATGTGAGCTACCAACCAAATAGGTATGCTTATATTTCAAGATTATCCTGCCTGTGGGTAGTTTATCTTAATTATAATGGTTTTTGAACAGAGTGCAACCTTTGTACTACAGTGACATGGCTACCACAGCAGCTGCCATCAGGAGACCGATGCAGCAAGGGGCGTGCATCACTATGCTTTTGAATGATGATAGAATTGTCAATCTTGTCACAATGCTGACACAGCATTAGCTGGAAAATTAGTTTCATTTCTTATTTTTATGAAAAGACAATTTTCCAAATGTAATAGCAGTTTAATTGATAGTTCTCTACGCTATACTAATGAACTTACTGGCAAAATGAATGAATGAATTAATAATTGCCCATCATGAAGTCATGAAATGGGAGTTTTATTATTGGTTGTTGAATGGTTGGGTGTATGCTATTAGACAGAGTGTTATATTGGAGCAAAGGTACTGTTTCTCAGTGTGTAATTACAATTCCACTGTGCCTGAGCAAGTTTGAGATATTCTGTGCCCCACGTTATTAATGTAGACACTTTTACAGCGGTATGTGCTGTTGGTATGCTTGTAAAGGTAGAAGAAAGCCTGATAAAGGCAAAATAGACAACTCTGATGAATGTATTTATAAATGTATTTATTGTTCGCTTGTTAGGGGCTTATACAGCAAGTACATTCTGTTTCAAAATGCCCACAGGGCAACAGGTAGGGGACAAGGGGATGATACACATTAAAATACGTAAAAATATAAATACAGTGGGGGTGAAAAAAGGACGAACCTACTATGCCTTGTGAGTATACAGAATGTGCAAGTGCAAAAGGGAGGGGGCAGAGGATGTAGGTGCTTGGGTGCTCACAAGAGATGGAGTGTAAGGTATGGTAAGTGCAAGCCTCCAGGATGCAGGGTGTGCTGAGGCAAATGCTGAGGATAGACAGAAGCTGGGGTGATTCGGTGTGGGAGGTCAGGACCCCGAAGATGCATAAGGACCCTGGTCACCAATCAAAGCAACTGTGAGATTAGCAGAGGAGAGAATGGGGGAAGAAGGGGGTAAAAAGGAAAGTCTTGAGGAGCTTCTGGAATTTAAGAAAGTCCTGCTCAAGACAAAGAAGGAGGGGGAGGATGCTCCAAGCAAGGGGGCCAGCTGAGGAAAGCAATCAACCTCCCACCCACTGTTTAGTGAAGCGCTTTACACACACAGAGTCGTTGCCAGAGGAATGCAGAGGTCTAGAGGGGGAATATTTATTAAGGGAGAGTTACAGAAAGTGTGCTCCCTGGCCCCAGATAGCCTTGTGGATGACACAGATGGATTTGAATTTAATCTGTGATGCAACCGGGAGCCAGTGAAGACCTTTTAGGGCAGGAGAGATGTGGTCTCTGGGCTTCAGGCCAAGGATAAGGCTGACCTATTCTGGATTAGCTGGAGGGGTTGCAGAGTGGAAGAAGGTAGATTAAGTAGGAGGCTATTTCAATAGTCAAACCTAGAACCAGGGCTTGGGTAACATTGAGCTTCTGGGGGAAGGTGAGAAAAGGTAGAATTCCATTAATAAGGAAGAGCTGAAAGTGGGGCTTCTTGGCAATGTCCTGAGTGTGAGGGAGGAAGGGGAGAGAGAGAGGAGTCGAAGATGACTCCAAGGTGTCTGGCTTCAGAAGAAGGAGCAGGGGGTGAGCCCATGGAGGAAGGCCAGAGTGAACGGAAGAAAGCAGAGGCAAGGGTCCCAATGGGAAAGACCTCCATTTTGCTGGCATTGAAGCTGAGCTCATTGGAAGTGCACCACGCCTGGATGGTAGATAGTGTAAGTGATTTCAATCCGGCACACACCCAAGTCAACACCTAGCATGTAGTGCACAACTGAAATCCTTATTTATTTTTGTCTAAAAGTTCTTTATTCTAAACGACATACCACTCATATCACGCCCTTCTCATGGAACCACCCCCCGTCCCCTGTCACAGTGAACCAGGAATCAGGCTGGTTTGCAAAGGTAAATATTTATTTATGTATTTAAAATTTAATCACCATATGTTTTAATAGGTGCACAACAATCACCAATGGGGTGTGGTAACACTGAACACTATCTTTAATATACAAGGAGTAATTAGTGAGCAAAACCATTCAGTACAGAAAATAATACTTTTGTGTTGGTTCAGATCAGATAGCACTGAGGGATAGGAGGAGAGAGCAACAGGAATTGCTTCAGGAATTGCAGAAATCAAATGGAACATCAATCCCACTTTCCCCTTTTCAAACACAAGAGAAAATGGAATTGACTGTCAAGCTGTCAAAATGGCTTTTAAAGTTATCTTTAGAATGGACAGGGCAAAAACAACAAATATGATCAAAATTGCTGAAATTGTTCTAAATTCTTATGGGAGCCACTTTGGATAGTTGCACATAAACACAAGCAATGATTTAATCCCAAGAAACCATTTGAAATCTTAAAATTCAAGTCGGAAGCTACACGTGTACAAATTTCCCAACATGAAAATTTGTGGCAAACTTTTCACTGCGCGAAATACACGATAACGGGAGAATCGCATTGATTTGGAATGTTAGCTACAAGCAGGAGTTGAAATTTTGTTTCTATCACAAAAACGGAGGGAGTTACAGACGTTTTAGTAGAGGTTGTTTTTCGAGATAGGTGCAAGAATGGAAAACAGGAATGTGCTTTCAAAATGACAAAGGGGTTTCTGATACTAGAGGAGGACTATGAACAAAACGAATACCACACAGGAACACAGTCACTTGATCAGGGTGACTGCATGCTAAGGAAACTCGCCTTCTTCAGAAGAGACAAGGATCAGTGCAAAGATAGTTTCAACAGTACTAGTTGTGGAGGAAAGATAGGTTGGTTTGGAGAGAGGGTTTGGACAATGCAAAGATACTTCTAACAATACAGGTTCTGAATACAAGATAAGATGGATCTAAGATAGGGATAAGACTATGCAAGGTACATATGCTAGTGACACAATTCTTCCTATTTATACTTACTGGATAAGTTTTTTAAATGGAACCGTCAGTTCTGGTCAGGGGATGGATCGGGTTTAGGAAAAACAGCTTGGCACATTGGATTGGGCAGGGTCAGCAAGGTGCTCTGGTCACAGCACAGGACTGGACAGGGTCAGCAAGGCGCTCTGGTCACAGCACGTCACAGGACGTTACTGGATCTGCCCTTCTTGGTTCTGAGGATATTTATTTTCAGCAGGCAAGCAGTAACAGCACAGCACTATGACCACAATGTCGAATTTTCAAACATTTCTACAAGTGTGCGTGTTTAACATGGGAATAAGTTTCATAATTCTATCGGAAATACATTTTGCGTAAAATCACATTTCTTGCCATTGCTGTCCAGAACATGTCATATAGTTCTGGTGCCTCTTCACCTGTGCAGCCAGAAATTAAATTAACAACTCTGTTATTTTTATATTTTTCACAATTTTAAACAGTAAATCAGTCTTTTTAAAATATGTTCTTTGTCCATGTTAAGCAACAAATGGTTGTTTGGCTCCACCCCTTGGTCTCTCCCTGGAAGCCCAGGAGCCATCCCCCATGTGTGTTCCTTGCAGAGGCCATTTATGACTGTCTTCACACTTCAAATTTCCTGAGCTGCAGCTTGTCATTGTTCCTTTTGCCTCTGTAAACCAGGTTCTTTCCTACCCTGTAATTAACACTTTTCCGTATTTTCCTGTTGGGGGGAAAGACCTTCCTTCTGTGCGAAAAACCTGTTATTCAAGTTCTGCAGCTTCAGCCAGGTTTAATTTAATTGTTAACTCTGTTGACTTTTCCTTAGCACAAAACAAACTTGTTGTATCCAATAACAGCTAGAATTCTCATTCAAGATTTTAAATCATGGGATCAAAACAATTACAATATGGGTTACTATCAGTAACAGGCCTCTTAGATTGCAAACATTCCATTTTCAGTTTATAAATGTTAAAGTATAATCAGGCAGGCCCCTGACAGCTGTCATCACAGCAGCCCTCTGCTGCACAGAGATTTTTGACAGATCCACAGGCAGGCCACTTTTGCTGTGAAATTCTGTTTATGCTCTCAACTTTTCAAGACATTGCAAGTTCACAATGATTCCTTAAACCAAGTGAATTGTAGCCCCAGCAAGAATTTCGAATATTTAAAAGGTGTTGTGTACCGGCATTCTGAAGTTTCAGCAACAAAGAAAAAGAGATTTAAAGCAATCTTGGAGTTTCATTTAGCAAAGCACTGCTTTTTCCTTCTGCACTCCACTTTCAATTGTTGTGGAGCCCAGTGACACATTTCAGTAGTATGAGCTCTGTTCTACCCCTAACAACATGTGTGGCAGATTGGGCAGCCATCTTTTTGCGCGTGGCAAAGCGTGGTTTTCAGGGGTTTTGGCGTGCACAAGGGTTTTGCGGCCATTTTGCTATTTCTGGCACCATCATAACAGAGCGAGGCAGCATAGCAGAGCAAAAGTAGGTCAATACATCCCACAATAGACAGTCAGGGATGATGGAATGTCCAAGAGGGTCAGCAGGAAGTTTTAAAAAAAAGCTGTGTGCCATCTGCGTAGCACTGTAAGTTGGAAGAGAATGAGGATATGAGGCGTGCAAGCAGAGCAAGGTAGATGTTAAAGAGCCAAGGCGAGAGGATAGAGCCCTGTGGGACACCACAGGTGGAAAAGAAGTAGGAGAGGAGAAGGTGCCCAGGATTACTTGAGAGGAGCAGTCAGATAGGAAGGAGGTCAGCCAGTCCAGTGCCCTCTCTGAGATACCAAGGGTGTCATGCAGCCTTTGTAGGAGGATGACGTGGTTGACCGTGTCAAAGGCAGAGGAGAGATCAAGTTGTATGAGGACAGCTGGGGCGTTGGAATCCAGGGATGCAATCAGTTCTTTGTGGGTCTTCAGAAGAGCAGTTTCCATGCCTCTGGATACTCGAAATCTACTTTGATGGTCATGGAGACAACCAACAAGTTCACTGTGAGAGTTGAGTTGGGGCAACCTCAACTTCTCCAACAGTTTCCCCAGGAAGGGGGTGATGGAAATAGGGTGGTAGTTGCCTGGTCAGGTAGGGTCTGCTGATGTTTTTTTAAGGAAGGAGTGCACAAGGGAGTGCTTGAGGTAAGAGCGGAAAGAACCAGTAGCAAAAGGCTGGTTGCAAAGATCAGCGATTGCGGGGACAAGAGAGCCACTGTTTTCCTTGATGGTTCTGAATGAACAAGGGGACACCTGTTTGGAAGAGACCTACATGGAGCGGACAACTCCGGTGATCTCTTCAGGTGTGACAAGTCTGAAGGAAGAGAAAGAGGAAGGAGGAGGGTGAGTGGCCAAGGGAGGCAAGGGGGTGTGGGATGGGTGGGAGGGTGAGAAGCAACGCTGTTCAGGATGTCCTGAGTTTTGGTTGTAAAGTGAGTGGCCAGTGCTTTGCAGAGGGCCTGGGAAGGAATAGGGGAAGAAGAGACTACGGAAGCATTGGCTAGTTCCCTGCAGATTCTGAAAATTTCAGCCATGTTGTTGGATGCACTAGACACCTGTGCCTGAATGTGGGCCCTCTTCTTGGTATGGATAGAGAGTCTGTCTTGCCTTTGTAGCAGGCAGCAGACCAGTTTGTCAGAGGGTGAGCCCAAAGTTCACCACTTCCGTTACGCCACACTGTACTTTCGTTTCAGGTTTGCAAGTTCAGAGTCGCACCAGGTGTTACGCTTGGAGGTGGGTTTCAGGCGGATCCTCATGACTGGGGCAAGAATGTCAAGAGTGTTGGTGATGGACCGGTGCAAGTTGCTGAGAGCAGAGTTGGTGGTAGAGTCTGAGTTAGGGGGCAAAGGGAAAAAAGGTGGAAGTGAAGGCAGCAGCTGATACTCGTTTCATCGGGCGGATGTTCATGAACGAGGTTGGCACGACTTTTGGGGGTTTGGTCAGAGGGCCATAGGGACCCAGTTGGCAGGAGAGAAGAGAATTATCTGACCAAGAGAGAGGGGTGACCATAGGAGATGAGAGAAGGAGGTCAGAGTGGATGAGGGCATCCAGAGTGTGACCATCAGAGTGGATTGGACCAGAAGCAAGAGTGGAGATGGATATAGAGGGGCAAAGGTCAGTGAAAATAGTTGATGCTGTGCCAGGGGAGTCCAATTGGATGTTAAAATTACCCAAGAGGAGCAGGTTGGAGGAGGTTGAAAGTAAGGATGAACAGAAATCAGCCCTTTCAGAGAGGAGCAGGGAGGTAGCGTATGGAGACTGGTAAATGGTAGAAATGGTCAGGGTGGAGGAGGGAGAGATTACCAATTTGCATACCAGGCTCTCAAACGAAGAGTAGAGCTGGGTGGGTAAGATTGAATGCATACATTTTTCTTTTCATTTTTCCAAAGCTGTGCATTGCCTGTTTATGGGAGTACAACAATAAGAGAATTATTCAGGACTAAGCCTTCTAAGACCCCAGGCCATTATGCAGGCTCACAATAGAAGATAGTTTATTGCTATCCCACAGTTCTAAAGGGTCTGGGTTGAATGGAAACATAGTATTTTGAAGCATTTATTTCACTAAATCAGCAGACCCATGTCTTTTAGTTCTGGTGTCCCTCATAAACTATGAAGAGCCATGGAAATGTGGCTTTTTGGAATATTTGGGATTTCATTTTTCGTACTTTTAAGGTGTATCATATGCTCCGGGTAAACACTGCTGTGTCTATCAGCTCAGCTAATATACACGTTACTGATTAACTCTTGGGTGTAAAACAAAGCTGACCTCTGGACCTTTTGTCTTGAGAGCTGAACTCTGAATATGCATAGGCAGAAACATTCCTCTGAATTGACCATTTACAGTGACATACATGCAAGTAGAAAACAGTGTCTCTGTAGTTTTCATTTGACAGGAACTTAATAATGTATATATTATTAACACATTTTTTCAATGTGTATAATGTATACTGCAATGATTTGTCATTTTCTCCCAGCATATTAGAATCCACTTTATGGGTCATTTGTGTAACTAAGCTGAACAAAAGAACACTGTTTGCACTAGAAATATGCTTGGATACAAATTGTTTTGTGAGATTAACATTAAAAGGATAATGTACATGTACAATGCTCCAGGCTGATGTTCTATGATGGAGAATGTTATGCACATGGGGTTTCTCATCCTTTGCATACATGATAATCTCGCTAGGCTGGAAATAACTTTTAGTTATTTAATTACGAGAGAGGTATCAGAAGTCTGATTTGGTATAAGGCATGGATATGGAGGATATTTGTACATCCTACTTTCCATAATTTTTGTTCTTTGAATAATCCGAATGTGACAATAATATGTAAGCATTCATCCTTTCATCTAAAAATCCTTACATACCTTTCTAATACAGATGCCATCTTTATTTAGAGGTAACCTTATCTGTGGGCTTGGGAGATTCCTCTATTTGTCTGAGAATTGAACAGGGATGACAGGTCTTCAGTTGGTTACCATGAACCCAGTGTTCCTCGGTCTCATCTCCTTTTGTTATTTTTATCTTATAGCCAAGTGGAGTTATCTTATCTATAATTTCATAGGCTTCTCTCCAAGACTTCTGATCCTTATTGTGATTCCGTTGGAAATTACAAAGAAAGACTCAGTCACCTATTTCATATTCACGCCCTCATATTTACCCCAGACATTTCCACTTTTCGTTGGGCAAAGGTGAATGTGTGCTGAAGATGTTTGGAAAGATTTCCTACATATTCATTAGTAGTAGAGGCATTAATCAACATATGTTACTGTGTTCAGTATAACAGATTTCTATGTAATGGCATTTATGTATGGTCATGTGTTCAAAAGGGGACATTTGGTTGTAGGGGTGGATCTCAACTGGGTCGGGACTCCAAAACAAACATCCTTAGGATTCCCACAATTGTCTTGTGATATTGCTCTTGACTTCAAGAGTTACCCCCATTTTAGTCATCACCTGATTGGTAAAATGGCTACCCTGGTCAGTCTCAATACATTGTGGAAGGCTGAAACAAGAAAATATGTGGTTGGTTAATAAGGTGGAAGCAGTGTCCACCTTACAATTTGTGACTGGAAGACATTCACTCCATTTAGTAAATAAGCAAGTAACAGTCAAAAGATATTTGTTGCCATGGGCAGAACGAATAACCAGTCAATAATATCAGTCTGGAGGTTGAACCATGGTAAGGTCATTCATCTTTTGTGTAGAGGAACCAGTGAATGGGACACCTCAGTTGTAACTTACCACATACCAGACACTGCTTTCTATATATATTTAGGTATTGACATTCTTATTGCATCATGGAAACAAATGAACATTAGGCTTTGGAATGAGGTAGGTACCACCTACTGCTCATAACGAGACTGGGATTTCTGAACCAAAAATTAATCTTGGCTCTTAAAGATTTTCTGAAACTTCATCAGGACTGGACAATCTTCCTTTCACTGGTAATCATGCTCAGAAAGGGGTCATTTTCCTGGATCTTGTAGATAATTATAACAATTTCCAATAAATGCATCTTCTTTTTGAGAAGTAATTAAATCAAGACCTGTAACATCTCTAATCCATTGAAAAGTGGAAAGCCCACTTTCAGCATGAGCTTGTGATCAAGTCACTGACGTTGTTTATATTTCTCTAAGGAGGTGTCCCACATACAAATATTCCCCTTAGAAATCTCCAGTCCTGGCTTATTGATGCTTTAAACCATTTCCTGTTTTGTCTGAACCCTCAATCTTGCTGTGTGCTTCTATTTTGTTTTGAATATATGGACACATTTTTATGTCACTACATCATGTATTGAGTTAGGGCACCTTCAACTTCCTCAGAGATGCATGGACATACTTAGAGTGGCAAGAAAGCCTAACACCAGACATTGCTACTCCCAATAAGTGGAAACGCTTCATCATCAGACTACTCCTCAAACTATCAAGAAGAGAACACATCACTCCTGCCCTAAAAACACTACACTGGCTCCCAGTAAAACATTGCATCACCCTCAAGACAATGTGCATAACACACAGGGCAATCAGTGGACAAGGAGCAGAATTCCTACAAAAGAAAATAACAATTTACAAGCCAACAAGACTCGTCAGGTCAAGCAATGAAATCCGCCGGGAACCAAGACCATACCTCAAGAAAAAACTTGGAGGCACCTCCTTCTACCACTTAGCTGCAAAAATCTGGAACAACTTCCCAAAAGAAATAAGAAACACCAAAAATCACCTAAAATTTAGGAAACTACTAAAAACCTGGCTCTTCAACACCACAGACTCAAACTGAAAACCGAAACAGAAAGGAAAAGGGATGACTGAACTGGAGTAGACACAGACAACTCCCAGAACGAACTTGGAAGCTCCCACGGCACCCAGACGTGTGACGCCGGGTAGAGTGGAACACAGGCGACACCCATGAAGACGGAGTCAACAACCCCGCCCTAATACCACCCAATACCCGCACTAGCCCCATAGTTACCACCAGGTATCACAGTGTTGTGGAATTGTTGGGATATTGGCAATCACCACACTAGCTGAGCTGTGGACATTGGCAGGGGCTCTGGCTGTATGAGTGGGAAGGGAAGAGAGGTAGGGCTGCGAGTGAGGCTGGGGGAGGAGGGTGCCAGATGTGAAAGGGACCTTGAAGGATGGATGGACACAGATCAGGACAGTGGCACATGGGTGCTCCCGAAACCCATCTGGGGAGATTACAGAAGCCCAGCACCTCAATTCAGGATAGAGATGCCAACTAACCAATTTCCCCCTCTGCATACAACTCTCAAACTCCAAACCAAACACAACCACAAACCTACAGCACAACAAACCGCACAAACTTCACTACATTGCAACAACAAAACAAAAACACACATTGGGCCTCATTACGAGTCCGGCGTAACCGAGGCAGTAAAACCGCCTGGTTACCGCCGGACTCGTATTACCATTTCGCCTCCGTGATTCCCGGAATTACCGGGGCATTACAACCGTGGTTTCCTGGGAATCAAAGAGGCGGAATTGTGTTAATCCCCATTCCTATTGAGTCCTATGGGTTGGAAATGTTCCATCATGCATATGAAAGGCTCTGACTACCACTGATAAATGAAATGTGTTTGCAACCGGAGCACCTTAATGACCTGCAGAGCCACAGGCACTGTGTGTGTGTCTGCCTGGTTTAGACCTGGGAAACTGACAGTGCTTGAATGTCTGGCCTGAGCCGATTCTATTACTCGCTCAGGAGAAAGAGAAAGGATCAAGGACGTGTTTCTTGGCCTTTCAACTAAAGGTAAGCTCTGTAAAAATTAAAAGAACGAGTGGTACAGCGTACCAATGATTTATACTACACTTTCGTCTCTGAATGTCAGTGAATTGCTGCTCCCTCCCCCACTTTTTGCAGGCACTAAGGTTTCATTAACACTGTCCATGAAAATTCTGTGGAGGGCACACAATACATGTCCTGCAATTCTATAACATAGCTGGTAAGATAGCTCAGCAGGTTGAGCACTCACTTGCTGCGATCTGTGTGTGATATGCAGGTTGCAGGTTCTCACCCCAGCAAGTCTAATTCAGCCTTTTATCCTTCTGAGGTAGATAAATGGGTACCAACTTCAGCACACATTTAATTGACATGCAAATATGCTGTATGTACATCACTTTGGAGATAGCATTTTGTGCAGCCATTTCCCGGGCTTGGCCCACAGCGGGTTTCTAGAACCGGGCCTGATCCCCAAGCTCAACCCTGGCTCGGGGCCCAATCCATGAGATCTCTGGCTTCCCCACCTCTATTATGTGGGAATAAGCTGAATGTATTCAACTGTTAATTTACCCAAAAGAGTGTACTGGGTGCACATACTGCTCTCTCACAGGAAAAAAACGTTTATATTGTGTTCGCAGAGTACTCAGACAGTCCAATATCAATTCATCAAATCAAGAACACAGTACCATTTAGTGCCTGACTGATTAAGGGATAGGCCACCTTGACATGTACACTCTATTGTTCAGTTTCCTTATGTCTGCAGTGTGTCTCCATTGTCCTAGGGTTTTAATATGCAAAATACAGGGATATTAAAGGTACTGTGGATCAGACAAATGGTGCCAAGGAATTGCACATTTTTCATAATCTCTGTGAATGATACCAAGAACACGACCGGTAATCTGCACCATTTTACAAATGCTTGTGATATGTTATGGCATTTGTAACGTGCATGTACACAAGTGTTTCAAGGTGCGATATTGCGATATTAAGGTCCGTTGGCATTGTGTAACAAAGAGGTATATACCCACAATCATATGCATTGACAAAGAACATTATTGTGAAATCCAGAAAACACTTGTCTCAATTGTTTTCTTTGTTCCTCTGTCTCACAGGCATCAGTCATACTGATCTATTGTTCGACATCTGACAGAAGCTTGGAAATATTGCTTGGGTTGCAATTTTCAAAGTAACTTCAGGTTGAGTGAAGGGATTTCTATTTGTATGGCATATACCTGGACAGATGGTTCATTTACATTGGTGTAGTTACTGGTGACACAGAACACTATTTCATCCTCCAACATTTCATAAGTAACATCATCCACACCATAAAGGCACAGGAAGTACACCATACAATCCTACCTTGATGAGCATAGAGAGTCCCTGGTCTGCTACCATCTGTATTGTTATAACAATCTTTGGGTATTGAAACAATAATGAGATTTGTTGAGTCCATTGATAAATATTTTTTTGCAATTTTTAAATAAATGGAATTATGCTAACCCAGCCTCACGAAAATGTGTGGGGCTGGTCCACACCATTTTTTCTATGCTCACACCATGACAAAGCATAGACCTGTGGACTCTGTGCTGGTCAACGCCTACAGGCACCAACCACCTCTGTCATATTTAGTTGGACTGTGACAACTGAGGAATGCACAAAGTAATCTCCAGGAAGGTGGAGAGCCAACCTTTCCCCTGCTATAATCATCCACATGAATTTACAAAGGCTCCATGCATCCACCCTGCTCTTTTCTTAGGCCCTGCAGCTGGTGTCAGCAATTATCATACCAACAGGTCGTATTTCAAACAGGCCCACACAGGGCCTGGCTGCAGAGGATAACAAAGGATGCAGGAAACCCAACAACATTTCAAATGCAACTGTGTCATCCTGAGGCCAGCTCCCGCCTCTCAGTATTGATGGCACTGAACTGTCATGTCTGGGTCTGCTGTTTACAGTAGGCAACCCCGCTAGGGGGACCCCATTCACACGATACAAGAATCTGGTTTGCAAGAGCGAGAGAGTCTGGTCTCGCTGCAGCTTCAAGGGAGAACTGTCACATTAATCAGTAACCACAGAGAGATCCATTAACCAGAGAGAGCCTTTGATCAACAACAGACAGGGAGATGGGGGGCATTAGTATCACAATTAATATCACAAGTGCGTGTGTGCAGAGATCCTTCTGTTGAGAGAAGGTATTCTGCTATTTTAGTTCTGTGGCACACCTTGTTCCTGTTTTCACCCCTTTACCTTTCCTGTTGCTGTCTAGACCTCCTACAGGTCTTGCACAGAGGTAACACAAACTCCTGCCACCCCGTAAGGTCTTTGCACCTGCAACTCAATAGTACAGAGGCCACAGCAACCCACCATGGAAAGAGAGTTAGGGTCCGCTGGATTGGATGTGTACGGGGAACTAGGGTAACCGGAAAGTGGGTAAGGGAGAAGTAATGGATGGGTATGTGGGTGTTAGGGTAAATGCTCCTTGGCTCCCTCTGTGCCTCCAAGATGCTTAAACACTGTCCTTGCATACACAAATTCAAACTTGCATGGTTTGTCACACACTTACACTGATTTGCAAGAACCTGACATAGCCTTTCATTACTCCATGCAAAGATACACAATAGGCCTCATTACGAGTCCGGCGGTAACCGTGCCAGAAATTCTGGCAGTTTACCATCGGACTCGTATTACCATTCCACCTCCGTGATTGCCGGAATCACCGGGGCATTACAACCCAGGTGACCCGGTGATTCCGGAGGCGGAATTCTGTTAATCCCCATTCCCATGGAGTCCTATAGGACTCCATGGGAATGAGGAAGTGGAAATACCGGCACCATGCTGTAATGGTGCCAGTGTTTCCATGTCCGCCTGCAGGAGGGTGGTGTTAAATCCACCAGGTCAGACCTGATGGGAATGACACCTCCCGCCTGCAGGACTCTTAATCAGCTGGTCTGGATTTACCACCACCATTCTTTCTGGACCGGCTGACTTGTAATGAGGCCCAATGAGTTGATCATTTGCATTACCCCATGCACTTTGGGGTAACAATCATAGAAAATGTACCATCAAAATTAAGGTACACAGTGGGCACAGGAATCAAACTTTGCATTACATTCTGTAAAGGTACATTGTGTATGAATATATTCTAATAAACGCTAAACTTACTAACATTCCACTTGACATGGGTTTCTCAATGAACATCTGTTCTTTACAATGGAACATTTCACATAAGAGACATGGGGCTAAAGGATTTGATTTTCTCCACCACCAAGGCAAGTATGGTGCTCGAGAAATTGACATTACTTGTATGGAAATAAATCTGCGACCCAACTCCCTTGATTATATGCAAGGTAGTGAATACTTTAGTTATGCAGAGGCCACTTGATGTATAAACAAGGACCAGCTAGAATAGGGATATGTGTTAAGTCATTTACATGCACAAGGCAATTTGTTTGCATTGGCTCATTTAAGTTTGCATTCACAGATGCTTTCCTCAGTAATCTATATGTTCTATTCGGAACTCACATGTAATCTGTGTACCATGCATTTGTGGGTGCAGCCTGCTATAGACATGTAAATTTGACTTTCATTAAACCAGGATTTGTTCTTTCATTCATCAATATGTATGTGAGTGTGCATATGGCTTCCCTTGCACATGAATGGATACATTTCTAACCGGAAACATGCATAGTTTTAAAAGGGGCTGCAAGTTTTCAACTGCTTTATATTTCGGAGCTGGAGATGTATTATTCTCCAGTTCCAAATATTTAGTAGAAAACGTTCTTCCCTATGTAAGGAAGGTATGGTATCAACAGTAAGACAGACACAAATAACCACAATTCATTGGTGTTTATTGAACTTCAAAAAGGGTTTGAAAAACTCCCATCTAATCTTAAATCTACAGATTGGAGCAAGCTACGACCATCAAATAATAATATTGCAGTCCTATTGGTGTCTTGCCAAAATAAAATGGCCTTTACTAATACACCTATTGCCAATCCTACCCTCTAAATACAAATAGTGTAGTAAACAGTGTTAAGAAAAAGAAAGAAGTGTTCACAAAATGATATGTCAGGATGTTCAGTCCATTGGCCTCCCTTCCCCACCTTTTCAGCACGGGACAAGGTGGTACTCTCGAGCTTAGCACAGTCTCTGACTTCTCTAGCAAGAGGATGCAGTTCAATCATCAGCCTTCCGTCCCAAAGTCTCTTTGCCTCTCAAAGTCTCAGCCTTCAGAGGGCCTGATGCAACAAACAAACAATATGTTTTTTTCCCGGTAGGATTTCATAAGTACTCAATTTCTCAGGCAATTCACTATTCAACTTGGATCCCCCTCAGCCGGGGTCAGATCCTCTGAACACAATACTCCTAGGATATTCATACATCCAATACTCGTAGGATATTCATGTATCCAATTTCTCAAGTGATTCCCTGGATCCCCCTGAGCCAGGCTCAGATTCTCTTAATGCAATGTTCAGTTAGTCTCCCTCCGCCGGGCTCGGACCAATTCCAATGAAACTTTTTAACACAAACTTGCTTTAACCAAAAGCTCTCAGCTGATCTCCCTCCGCCGGGCTCGAGCCAACTTCATTTACTTTGTCATCAACTTTCTTTACACTATTAACATCGAAGACTTTCGATTGTGCATGGGATTTTGCTTGACCCATTGCAGGACCACTCCGATTCAAATTCTTTGTCACTGTTTCATTTGGATACCTTGCAGAGACTTTGAAATGAGCATGCAGGCGGTGCCAAACCACTCTGTCTAAGGTATTGTTTCTTGGCTTCAAAGTTCAATCACTCATCTGTTGTTAAATTTTACTTGCATTGATTATCACAAACGCTTCATATAATGGGCCTCATTAGGACCCTGGCGTCACCTGGTATGAACAGTCCTGGTAAGGCACCGGCACCGTTCATACCGTCCCGCCGCATTATGAGTTCTGCTTGTGGGTTCCTGACAGCCCGCCAGGTCTTACCTGGTGGGCTGTGTGACACCCGCAAGCATAACTCGTAATGCTGCAGGCACGGTTATCAACGGTGCCGGCGCATGCATGCTCCCCACCACCATTCTGCCCTATGGGGCTGAATGGTGATCAGGAGCCCGGCAACCGCCACCCGTGAATGGGCAATTACCGGCCCATTCATCTCGTAATGGGCCGGTTATTGCCCAATCGCGGGAGGCGGTGCCGGTAGCGAACATGGCGGTAGCCGTGCCTGCCATACAGGCACGGCTACTGCCATGTTCATAATGAGGCCCAATGTTTGCTTCAGCGTTCACTATACAATGTTGCCGCTTGTAACCTTGGCTTCAACACAAACCGTTCTGGTATCAGTCTCACCAACTCACCGGCTCTGCTGCCTTCACTGGTGCTGCTTTGTTGTAGGAGCCAAGGACAGTACCACAGTGGCAAGCAATTCTCCCTGCCTTCACTATCGATGCAGGGGAGCCGCGGTTACCTCCGAAACACAATGTAGGATTCTTCAGCATTGTTTCCTGGTCTTAACTTTTCCATTCGCAAAGGTTCATAAAAGTACAAAGATCAACGGCACTTCTGTCCTTGTGACCCCCTTCGATTTTGCCATCTTTTGCCATCTTTTGCCTTGTAGTAAACTGCCATCTTGGAACTGTGGCTTCCTCATGTTGTCGAATGGGAAATCATATTATACCCTCTACATCGTATGTATATATATTGGCCTAGGCCAAGTCGCTCAGCGAGGAAATCCGCGTTGCTAGGTCCTGACCTTAGATCTGTGTTAGCCGCCATTTTAGGTTCCTCCGCCATTTTAGATTCTCTCTCTGAAGTCACCCTGTGTTCTAAGATGGTGGACAGTGTCGTTTTGAATGTAACATGGCCGTCTTGACCTCTGTGTACGAGTTAATGTGTAAACTGCCTGCAGGCCAAATGTTAGGGTCATGTACTGAGACCTTGTCCTTCGTTGACCTGTGTATAGAGGATTACCTGTGCCAACGATACTAATCCATGAACATATATATCGTGTACAATACTGTTCGAGCATCTTATGTGAACACTTGTTTTACTATATTGTATAAAGATATGTGCAAAGGCTCAACGTGGAATCCAAAGACACACTGTTGCTATTGTAACTTGTTGGCGAATGTATTAAGGATAACCCCTAAATGTATGGATGCATAAATTAGGAACGAACTCGGCACAAACCCTAGATCCGAGATTCATTAACCTGCAAGTGGGCTGAACATCAGATTATACACGGTATAAAAGGCACGACTATTTTACTGTACAGTTCGACTCACTGAACACACCGAACAGGGCTGGTTTTTGCTGTGTTGTACCGAGGGCCTGATAGCTATCTGTTGCTTTGTCCTTTGAAACTGTTCAGTTGTAGAATAAAGATCTGTGTATCTTTCGAACCCACGTTTGGTGTATTTCCTTTTGGGGTACTCAGCCTCAATATCTTCTTTTTGCTTTCACAGACGGCGCCCGAATAGGGACCCTCAAGATTGATGCCAGCTCGTTGAAGGTTGACGCGGCTATCGGACCGGGATCGGACGGTGTAAAAGGGGCTCCTTTCCTGAATGAGAAGCGACACCTCAGCAGTGCTGCATGGCCCAATCCCTGGACGGTGAGCACGCGGTCCGAGTCGGCATCTTGACGAGGGTCCACTTATCGAGGCAGGCAGGTTTGCCGAAATCACCAAACACGAGGTAAAATTTGTAAGAAAAACGTTGAAATCCGATCGGACCTCCTTAGGCTTGATCAGGTGAGTCGTGACCCGATTCTTAAGTATCCTGATAATTTGTTTTGGGGCATTGTGCTTGCAAGTTCAATTATTGACCAGGTAACACCAGCATTCTGACATGCCTGGGAAATTGTCTGCCTGCTTCAGGGCGTTCTTCCACAGTGACAGACAATCTTTGGAATTTAGCCGTCCGGCGCCACAGGAGGGGTCACCAGCTTGCACTATGTACTGCAAGCATGGCATTGGTAGTATAGTGTTTAATGATATTTGGCACAGACCAACTAGAAATGCTTCCGAACTTCAGTGGCCCATAAATGGTAGTTTTGAAATCCCTCGTATTGAGTATTTAGAATCTATATTATTAAAGAAAAAGGGTAGACCTGCAGCATTTGATGTACTACAGAATTGGAAGAAAGAAGCTTAACAGCAGCTTAAGAGTAGAGAAAAACATGCGCCCCGTCATAAGACGAACGCCGAAAAAGCACTGTTGTATGACCAAGATAAACAGTCTGAGCCAATTAGGAATATGGATAGGGCTTTCTCACTGGGTATCCAGAAAATCTATCTTTCCAAAGACTTTCATGTTTCCGATGAACTTATCCATAAATTATTAAATGAATGAAGGCATGGTGCCACTGCGCCACCTCTGTATGTCCCTCTTCCTGCTGTTATTCCTCCTCCTGCTCCTGTTGTACCTCCTACTGTTCCTCCTCATCCAGTCGTTGGTCCTCCTTTTGTCGCAGATCCTCCACATGCTCCTCCACCTTTACCTGTTGCACCAGTGGTAACACCTCAGTTGAATTTGCCTACCTCTTCCAAGTGGTCCTGCATCGCTTGTAGTAGATCAGGGAGCGGGATCGAGGGTTGTCACTCGTAATACTGTACCTCCAGAGAAGAAACGTGAGTTAATTGCGTGGGCTAAGTATTGTATGGAGAAGGATGATCAATCTAATGTTTTTGCCACACTTTCTAATATGAACAATTTTCCTGAGAAAAATGTTTTTATTGAGGGATTAGGGATTCATTTGTGTGTAATGTGGGACAGGTTAAACGATACAGATCTCCCACAAGTAGATGATGTAGGAAAAGGGAACACTTTTGCTGATCAGATAGCTAAACAGACTGCCACTGATTTCTCTTCAGATATGTACACTTCAAGGGAGGCCACAAATGTCTGTACTATGGATGAGGGTGTTGATTCAGTAAGGGATATCCAAGCCGATGCCACATTAGAATAGTCTAATAAATGGGATGAGGGCTTGGGGAAACTTGACGATGATGGGTGTTGGGTTGACAGAGTTGAAGGGAAATGGCTACTTCCCGACGCGTACGTTATGATGATTGTTGTTATGGCCCATGAGACTGGGCTCTCTCCCTTTGAGGTGGTAATGGGGAGACCTGCTAATATCTGGAACATTCCAATATGTCGTTCCTTGAGAAATGTTGAAAATGTACTTCTTTCAGATTACTGTAGCCAGTTGACTAAAAACTTGTATTTGATTTACCACCAGGTGCGAGAGGCTTTATCTGTACGATACGAGGGACCCGGTCACAGCATATGACCTGTGGAGTGGGTTCTTGTAAAGGCCTTCGTGCGATCGTCTTGCCTTGCACCTCGTTGGTGGGGCCCCTTCCAGGTCCTACTGGTCATACAGACGGTGGTGCGGTTGTCAGGAAGTAAAAATTGGATCCACGCGACACACACCAAGAAAATTCCACACCCGGTGCCATACGATACAGAAGAAGCAGAACCCCTCATCAATACTGCAACCAATGATCTCGAAGCAGTAACTGGCATCAAAAGTGTGTTGGGGATTCTCCCTGATCCTGTGAGGTCTGGGGAAACAGCCATTCCACCCCCACACTCTCCAACCATTTTGTTTCCAGAGGCGATCCCCAATTGTGCCTCTAACCTTACTTCCGTTCACTCGCTGCTTCCAGTGGGAAGTGACGACACGTTGTTCACGGATCAATCAGTACCAGGGATCAAAAGGTACGATCTGCGTCCAAGGAAATAGACTTACGGCACTGTTCGGCTATGCGCTCGGAGAAGAAGAAAATCATCAAGGGCTTGCTTTTGGCCCGATTAATTGTTTAAAAAGAGGATTCTGTTGGCTAGGGTTTGTGGAAGGACTAAGAAGACGCTCGGCCTTGAGGTCGCCAGCTAAAAACATTGGTGTTTTTCCTTTGAAGACTACAATGCCTGCAGCCGCTCCCGCTCGTATGGAAAAGGGAAAAGACTGTGTGACCAGTTACGGAAATTAACATTTAGTAGTGTGGGCCCCGAAAACGTACTGCTGTTTTGTGTTAATGTTAATTGGTTTTATAATAGTCATTGTTTTAGGCTTCTGGTACCTAGAAGAAGTACATCCACTTGAGAATTTGTTGCCGACTGAAAATATACCTACTGTTTCTACTCCTTTCGTGCATCTGAACACTCTATCTCCTAGAGACTGTCAGCACAGACAGAGATATTATAACAACACATTATTACTTATCATGAATACTACACATGCCATCTTTAATAAGTCCAACTATTGGGTCTGTTCACATTTACCGCAACACGGGGGTAAGGGGATAGGTTGTTATATTCATCCTTTACCTTTGACAACTGCATGTTATGCTTCTCTTAGAGCACTATTCTTTGGTCGCTGGAACTATAGCATCTCAGGGAACTTTGATGGGACTAATTTGAATCAGTTTGGAAAACGTGTTCTGACTCCCTTGGGTTGCTCACTCTTTGTGAATAGGAGTAAGCCTAATGTTGCTTCTATTAGGCCTTCTGATAGACTGTCTCGTCCTTTTCAATCTTTGATTTCTTTTAAAATGGCTTCTATAGGCAATAAGGATGCCACGCCTCCTTCTTACACTGTTAACCATAGCCCCGATTCAGTTTCTTTCTGCATACAGAGGAATGCTACGCAGTCAATGGGTGATTTTAAAGGTTGAGCCAACATTGCAAATTTGACTGGGGAAGACAGACCTTTGTATGTAGGTGAACGTGTCTACTTTGTTTGCTGTAATGTAGCATTTCCATGGTTGCCCAGGGATTGGCAGGGAACTTGTTATTTAGGGATCCTGTTACCCGGGGTATTCATAGCCGGTACTGTAGAGGTTTCAAAGTCTCGTCCACGGCGGGACGAGAATGGTGACACTCCAGCACAAGTTCTGGGAGACGTAGCAAAATCATTTGTGCCATTTTGGGGACAAATAATGAACTCTGAAGATATCAGGAGACTACCGAGAGTGCTAGAGAGAACCATCAACCGGACCACTGACATACTCTATAATATGACTCTAGAACAGAAAGCAATAAGATTAGTAGCACTTCAGAACCGGATGGCATTAGATGTCATCCTGGCTGAACATGGAGGGGTATGTAAATTAGTGGGCACTGCTTGCTGCATTTTCGTGCCAGATCCCCCCCCCAACTATCTTCAAGGCAATACAGAATCTTTATGTCCTAAGTTCAGAAGTGCATGTTCCCGAGGGAAACTGGGATCTTAGCGCTTGGTTCTGGGACTTTTTGCGATCTTGGGTTGGAAGGTACTTTCGGTCTTGCTGATCATTTTAGGAATTCTGTTGTTCCTTTGTTGCTGTATACAATGTCTTCCTGGTATATGTTCGATGCTAGGGGGATGTTGCGCACAGGCTATGGGTACATTAGGACGCAAGGTATACGCCCCAGACAAGATCTCCAATGAATATGTGCTGAAAGAAATTTTGGTAACCGATCTAATGGCGATTGATATCTCCGATGGTGATTCAGGGTGTATGGACATTGAGACGTGGAGTTATTCATAAAATGATTGGAAGTAGTTTAGCGCTTGGCATAGGCCAAAAGGAGGGTTTGTCAAACGGGAAATCATATTATACCCTCTAGATCGTATGTATATTATGTATATATATTGGTCTAGGCCAAGTCGCTTTGCGAGGAAATCTGCGTTGCAAGGTCCTGACCTTAGATCTGTGTTAGCCGCCATTTTAGGTTCATCCGCCATTTTAGATTCTCTCTCTAAAGTCACCCTGTGTTCTAAGATGGTGGACAGTGTCGTTTTGAATGTAACATGGCCGTCTTGACCTCTGTGTACAAGTTAATGTGTAAACTGCCTGCAGGCCAAATTTTAGGGTCATGTACTGAGACCTTGTACTTCGTTGACCTGTGTATAGAGGATTACCTGTGCCAACGATACTAATCCATGAACATATATCGTGTACAATACTATTCGAGCATCTTATGTGAACACTTGTTTTACTATATTGTATAAAGATATGTGCAAAGGCTCAAGGTGGAATCCTTAGACACACTTTTGCTATTGTAACTTGTTGGCAAATGTATTTAGGATAACCCCTAAATGTATGGATGCATAAATTAGGAACGAACTCGGCACAAACCCTAGATTTGAGATTCATTAACCTGCAAGTGGGCTGAACATCAGATTATACACGGTATAAAAGGCACGACTATTTTACTGTACAGTCCCACTCACTGAACACACCGAACAGGGCTGGTTTTTGCTGTGTTGTACCGAGGGCCTGATAGCTATCTGTTGCTTTGTCCTTTGAAACTGTTCAGTTGTAGAATAAAGATCTGTGTATCTTTCGAACCTGCGTTTGGTGTATTTCCTTTTGGGCTACTCAGCCTCGATATCTTCTTTTTGTTTTCACAGTGTACTTTTCCTCGCTCAGAGTGTGTTCTTGTGCTCTGCGTTTTATCCGTGTGGGGAAGTGTAATGGAAGTCAGGTGTGTGTAATGGTCAGTAATTGCCTGACCCTGCTTGACCATTGTATTGGGACGTGTCAGGTATACGGCTCGGGTGTTAGTCCATTTTCTCTCATAGTGAGCTGTTTGTGAGAAAGTGTTTGTGTTGGGAAAGAAGGGGGTTACGTATCCTACCTGGTAGGATGGGGTAAAGGTGTTACAGGAAAGAGGATACTGCGTCACGCTATCCGGTATCCCAATCCCACTCCACAAAGACCCCCCATCCAGGTGATCCTCCCGCACTGGTCCACCTCCAGGAACTGGATCAATGGCCATGCTCTGGCCACCTAGATGACAGATCACTGGGGACTAGCAGGTGAAACACCTTCTGGTTTCTCACACCTCCCACACTATGGCTGACTCTGCCTAGAAATTAGCAGACAGGAGAATGCAGAGGAGTGCACTTCGCACAATTCATAATTAGTAGAATTCATTATTTCAGCATATGTTTTGTTACGGAAGCATCCAGACTATATTATGGCTCACCTCTTTGGCCTTAATTGCGGTATGTCACTCCAGGCAATAATATAATGCATTTACACTATGTCCCAATGTGGCTCTGCAACAATTCAACCACTACCTATATTCCCAACCAATATTTAAATTTACAAATTTCAGCCCACTATAAATGGCAAGCCAACATTTGTTCAGTTTTGAATATCGATGGCTAAAAGAAATCACATTGTATTTGATATATATATAAATGAAGAAACACAGGGCATTAGGATGTCAGCACACGTGCCCCTTGTTTCAAATTGCAGCCCTCTACATTTCCAGTCCTTTTCCCTAACCAGATTTTTCCCTGGAATGGTTAGGTGCTTCTTTTGATTTACCGGTTGGGATAATCAGCCACGGACTCAGTGAGGCAGGCATCATTCGATCAGCAAAAGCCCTTAATTTATGTGACAGCTTGGAAATTTCAACAAATTGGAAAACAATTCTCCTGCACAAAAATGACATCCACTTATGGGCTGCTCTTGCTTTCCTCTTTCCAGGGAATACATTTCTCCTTCTGGGGGAATTACTCCTTTTTTCTCCAATCGCCAGTTTGTTCCACTTTTGTTTCTTCCTCGTTACATTTTCCAGAATACAGACTCCCCTCCTTTTATTCTAGCCTGTGTGTTTCTTATTCTTATAGCCCTTTATCCCACTCCTACTCTTATCATAGAGGTGTGGTTTCTCAGCCATTAGGGGGATGTTTCTCTTTCGGAAAACAAGCTAATTTTGTTGTGTATGCTCTAACTTCAGACTCATCGGTGCTACCTTAATGAAAGCTACATTCTTTATTTATCTATGCCGAGGAGGACAGTTTGATATCGTGAAGTACTCAATTCTGATAAATGTGGATGATTCAATTAGTTTTTAGCATATTTGAGCCCTTTGCAAAATGACAACATGTAATTCTGTTTCAGTTTTCCGATAGAGTGTTCCTTTATCTACAACATATCAATATCTCAGATACATCAGAACTTTCCTGAAGAATCAAGGGTTGATTTTGTTTTTAGACATATACGTGAGATTTGTATTCATGTGAAATGCATTGTCTTTTTTGGTGTTTTGGTTTGCACTTGAAGAAGTTCTCCACAAGTGGGCAGAGAAATCATGTCATCTTATTGTTCTGTCTCCATGTTCTCACTATTCCCAGTACTGGTCTTGGTGGTAGTATATTCAGTGACCTTTAACCTTAACTAATCTTAGACAGTTTGCATATGCCATGAATCTGAGTGCCTGCGGCCACCTCCGCTGATCTCCTCGTAGGCTAATGGCTTTAGTTTATGAGTTGCTGTAAAATTAAGCATGTGATATCTCTTTGCAGCAAGGCCTTGTGTCATTAGTGCATGCCTGAAGACAATGTGCAGCATGCTCATGCTTTAAAACCTTGTCTTGAATGCATTTCATGGTGGTCTAAGGCCATCTGGCCTACCTATAAGTTGTAATTATTTTATATCCAGTTCCCACTGGCCTGGGGCCCTGAACTCTTCAGTCTGAATGAATTACTAACATGGAAGAAATAAGGAACACAGTATATATTCTTACATTGACTAGAAATGCAACTTCTACTATAATGACATCAGCTTACATGTGCTATTCACATTGAAAAGGCACATGAAGAAATCTGAGTATAACGTTTTGGCTTGTGGTATTTGCTGCTAAATAAGTATTTTAATAATTCTGGGCCTTCCTTTGACATGCAGCATGGTTAATTCTTGGAATACTTGAAACCTTACATTTTTTTCTGCTCAATGCTGCATTTCAAAAGCACATATCCTGCACTTAATGTTTTGAGCTCACCATTTCAAATACATTATGGGAAAGCTTTGCAGCTTTGCAGAGAAGGCTTATCTATATTCAAGATGGGCATTTATGAATTTCCAATTCTGTGGGTTGTACAATGGTTGAATGCAAATATGTCACTGTACATTCTTATTAGGAAGTCTGGCTTTGAAAATAAATAATTTCCAACTTGTGGAAGTCTGGTTTTGAAAATAAATAATTTCCAACTTGTGGTATGCTCTACAATTTGAAATGTGGTGCGTTTTATCATGACAGCAACCAAGAGGCAGAAATCCCTAATAAGGGCTAAAGTTGATACCTTGGGCCTCATTACGAGGTTGGAGGTAGCCATGGCGCTATTAGCGCCATGGCTGCCTCCAAACTCGTTCCGACTCCGCCCTGATGAATGGAGCAATTACCGGTCCATTCCAAGGTTGGCGGGACCGGTAATTCCAATTTCACCAGGACCATTCCCCATACCCATTTGAGCCCCCATAGGGCTCAATGGAAATGGGGAAGGCACTAATAACGGTACCGCACATTGCGGTACCGTTGTTAGCTCTAGAGTCCCTTTGCGGGTCCCGTCCTTAACGCCTGAAAAAACCAGGCGTTAAGGAAGGACCCGCAAAGGGAACTCGTAGTAGGGCGGTAAGGGATTACCGGCACCGGTGCCCTTACCGGTGCCGGTAATCTCTTACCGCCCACCTCGTAATGAGGCCCATTGTATGTCTTTTGCTCCTACCAGGAAAGTCTTTCTCATTTTATTCCATTTAGGCCGCATCTTTATTATCTATGATATATTCTACAATGATTTGGATATATTTTTGTTTTCTTATTTTTATTTTATATATTTGATATGCATTTTACAATAACTTTCATTGTATTAGTTGTTTTTAATAAAATGTTTGTAAGTTTCACAATGAAGTAACTGACTAAAGAATTGTGTTAAAATGGTGTTATGGTTACAATGCAAAATCTGAAAAACAAGGAAATTTAGCAATTGTAGTTAGCAACACAACCATAGCTCACATTGTGCCATGCACAGCTCATGATATCACATTTGACAAATACCCTCCAACCTTTCCCAGTAGAGAATAACCATACCTGCAGTTGCTGCAGAGTATTGGCAGTGAAGTCTGACCCTGCAAGTGCTGCTAACTGGGCATGGCATTTTACTCTGATCCAGTACTTTCTTTTGTCAACGGCCCCATTATACCTTTCCTGATTTTCCTATTTTCACAAACAGCAGAATATCCTTCAGTGACCACGCTGAGAACAGAGCCTTCAATCGCAGAAATAAATTTGGCCAGACACATAACTCAATGCCTTCTTATTCCTGTGCCTTTCCATGAGTGCACTCTGTGAGACTGAAATCACACAAGTTTGATACCTGTTTGAATCTTTTTGGGCCAATAGGGTTAGCATACCTGTATCACAGTTCAAGGATCAACGGCCTCATATATTTTGCATCACACCCTCTATGATCCCCACAGCCACTGATAGCTGTAGATGGCCCATCTTCCAACAGGCTCATTGTCTCTCATGCCCACACAGCCTCACACAACTATGCCTAATAACAACATAGCTGCCACACCCATATCTATATTCTGCTGATTGTGAACATAAACTCTGTCATTTTCACTACAGAGTTCTTGTTTATCCCCACATTTTCACACATACATGATGCACTCAGTCAACCAGGGCACAGTTTCTAGCATGTGAATAGGGACAACAGGGCCCTGAAGCTTGCACACAATTACCACACTTTCATCCGGAGAGCTCTTTACCTACCTCTTCCCCCCTACTCATGTCCTAACCATGATATTTCATCTCATCTCCCATCCCCAGATACATCAACCATTCCTTTTGTACCACTATAGGCTTTTAGGAAGGCATTTCTTTAAAACTTTGGTTATTGATCTTTTTTGTCTTTTTGGTACAAGGCAGTTTTGGTGTCGGCGTTCTGAGTGACTTGGTAGTGATTTGGCAAATACCCCCCATACTACTTACCTGAGTTGTGATTTGGGGTAGGGTATGGAGGCTCAGAGGTCGTGAATCTGGGAGTCACAAGAACGCTGAGTTGAGATGAGGCAGGCAAAGGGAGTGGGCGCTGTGCAGACATTCACCATGATGCTGCTAGCAGGATAGTGAAGAATACTGAAGCAGGATACAGAGTTGAAGTGGTCTGTGGTACATGGGGCTGAGGAACCGAGGATCGAGGGGAGGCCTCCAGTTGCAAATATTCTACTTGGTGGTAAGAAGTCACAACAGTCAATGGCATCTGTTTTATTTATTTTGTTCATCGTTTTTAAGACCTGCGATAGATCTGACTGTTGCCTATGGTAAAGCTGGTGTGAGGGATCAAAGGTAGCCTCCTGGAGCTCGACTCCCCACACAGTGCGCCAGCCCCCCTTATTACTGTTTGCCCTACTGAGGTGCTCTGATTGCCTCCAGGGACTGAACCTATAACACAGAAAATTGACATTAACGGACCAGATGGCATCCATATATTTTCTTAGAAGTGCGGCCATGACAAACAATTTGTGGGCCACAGAACTGGACGAGCCAGGTGGGAGGAATGGGTCGCTGTTACAACCACCAATAGGCATGGAAAATACCCACGCAGTGTGGGCCATAGTGCATGAGAGCGCAGCATGCCCCCAGAAATGAACTTGCAGTCCCCCCCTCTGCAAAGCATGCAACTGTTTAGTTCTGGGGAGTTGATGTCTCTGAATGAAGACACTCAGGCCCTGGGGGATACTTAGTCCCTGGGGGGCCTGTCCCCCCTGTGCCTCAAAAAACCAACTGCAAAGAGTGCTCTTGTAACCTGGCTTGGAATCTACAGTCACTACGACTACTATGAAAAGAAAAATCCAGTACTTTTTTTCTTCAAAGAGAAGAAGTAAAAGTCTGGATGAAGTGGTATGCGAAGGCTTAAGATATAAAAACAGCCATATGAAATCTAATGGGAGGTGGGATGAGAGAGCTCTTTCTGAATCATCAGAGAGGATTGCAGGAAATAATTGGTTTCCCACCACAAGATATCCTGCCCACTCCTATGCTGCATATGAGCCCAACTTTGCATCAGCACCCCCTTCGTCTCAAAACAGATCTCTACACAGAGTTTGAATATAGATGTTTGCAAAATCAGAAAGAGGCTGCCATCACAAAGGGAATGTTGCAGGCCCTGAATGTTGTCTTGAACTCTATAGTAAACATCTTTGAACAATAGAGAGGTGAAGTCCAGGTCCATTCAGGGACCCTCATGGAACTCACAAAAGAAGTGGAGTCATGTGACTCCTCAATGACAGACCTGTGTAATGCAATGAACACCACTATAATGGCAAATATTGTAGTCTTGAAACTAGAGCTGAACAATCAAGTGCTGGAGGTGGCGTCAAACATGGCCTTAACATCAGAAGCCATGGCAAAACTGGATAAGATTCTGGAAAATTCCCATGGTGCAGTAATGGCCAAATATGAGCAAACAGGAGGGGTTTGAGAGTGTAACAGGAAACAGAACCCTCCTCCCCTACAATTTTTGAAGTCACCCCTCTATCAGATTCAGTGCTTGAAGAATGTGGGCGCCTGGCACATAGGTATTAGAGATATTAGTCGGGAGTAGAGGTGCACTCAATTGTTGGCAAGTCGGTATAGAACTTTTGTAATAAGTATATATATCACTGTTTAAATTCCCAGTGCTCCATATTGGATCTGTGCTACTGGATCAAAACAATATGCAAGGAGTGTGTACCTCGAACCTGACGAGGTACAAATAGGGGCACACACAATAACCAACAAGTTAAATCAGTAATCACTGTGTCTATTCATTTGTATAAAACATATTTTTATATACTTGTACTATACAATTCAGTAGTCAAAAACTATGAACTTAATTTTCCAACTTGAGATACAAATTACTGTTTGGAGTACACATTTTCGATACAGTCTCATTATGAAATACATAAATGTATACATCATAAATTGTTCATTTGTCACATATGATGATACTTGGGTGTAAACAATTACACATATGTTTACATGTTACAATCTCAGTTTGATTCACAATAAGTGAGTTCTTCAATTATTGGGTGATGAATATCCTGATATCTTGATAGGAGGTGTTTGTTCCTATCTGCTACTCCAAGATTCTGGTGATATAAGCCCTTCTTCAGGTAAAAATATCGGGATAATTTAGATTCTGTAAATATGAGCAGAAAAATAAATAAAGTTTTAATCCATTATTCTGTATTGTGATTCATCTCATTCTTACTAAAAGAGAATTCCATGTCTCTGCACTAACCTGTGATTGTCCTTGTCCACTGACTGGTGCCCTTCAATTCTCTGATTAAATTTATCTGAATAAAGACACCCTGTTTACAAAGATATTTAAGTTGCCTAAAACATGATATTTTGAGGAACGAGTCGCAAAAGTGCGCTGTGTTCCACTATGAGACCATTTACATTTAAATTGTCACTAAATTCGCTAATATTCTATTGGTCGAATCACCTCGATTTCTTCTTTAGGAGTCTGATCTACGATGTACCGGACAGTTTGAGATTTCTATATGTGGCCAACAGGACCCTTTTAGTGCAGTTCAGCTGAAAAGAGATCCTTACGGCCTACCCTTAGTATTTGTGTAGCTTAGTGTATTTCTAGATGACTATGTATTACATTGAATAACGTACCATTCCTCATAGGAATTAAGCTTGAGTTCAGCTGGCTTTCCCTTAAAATACGTGGTCAGGGAGTTAGATTGCTGTTTCTGGGGTACGCGATCATGTGATTGTCTTCTTTGTAGAATATTTATCGAAAACAAAGTGAATGTTTCACGATCCACGCATAAAAAGATTTTATGGCTTCGCTAGTCAGGTTCGAGGTACCCACTCCTTGCACATGTGGTAGAGAGTCATGGGGTGGAGGATCAAATAATTGAAATCAGAGACAGGGAAGAGCCAGTAAGTGGGTTTTCAAATGACGTACCCAAAATAGACAAAATATCTTATAAGGGAGGCAAACAAAAAAGTAAGAAGCAAAAAGGGAAAACTGCAGTGACTATAATAGAAGAGAATGGTTGCAAACCAAAGAATCAAAAAATAAGAACATTAATAACTCTACCACAACTAGTTTCATACAGTCTCTCACAAAACCAGCCCTTGCAGCGACAGCCAAAAAAAAATATCTGCACTGAACCATCAATAAAGAAGAGAAGGCCACAGGCCTCTGATTGTATATCTGCCCCTAGGGCAGGTAAAGACTGCAGAGTGACAGCGGGTGAAGGATACTTAATCAAGGATATTGAGCCTGCCGCTGGATCGCTTTCAAGAGGCGGCATCTTAACAGCTGTGCAACAGCTCCCCCTGGAATTGCATTGTTGATGTTAGGAAAGAACAAATTGGCAGAAAAAGTCACAATCCACAGCGCTTCTAAGTATAAATTAGACCAAGAGCGGGAAAAACAAAATCGGGGGTCCAAGTGATTTGTATGAAAGAACAGTCTTTAAAGTCCAAGGTTAAGTACAGGCAACAGCCTAACACGTGTTTCGAGCCTTCCACGGCTCTTCATCTGAGGCTATTATTAAACATAGGATACAATAACAAAATGGAGTGTGCGACATTCAGTAATATAGTGACACCATACAGTAACATAAGCAGGACAAATAAAGGCATAGCATCCAGGGCAAAAAGCATGGCATGAATGTGCCAAAATTAAATGTATGCAATTTGCAATTGGGTTAATGCAAGACAAAAACAAAAATCAAAAGCATATTTGACAAAAGAAAAAATTATAAACGTAATAAATTTAAAGCCATACCAAAAGTGGTGTAAGTCCATTAGGAGGTGGATGTTGAAATATTCAAAATAGAGAGAAAAACAAATTTGTGCTAGGGTTACAATTTATTCAATATAATGACTGCATCAGCGCAATCAAAAACAATAATGCCAAAAAAAAAATAATTTAGTGTAAATTTACACTTTATAAACCAGACGCCAATTAATCTGAGGCAGGATTACCTTGATAGGGATAGAGCCTGAAATTTAAGCTGAAGGGACAATGCCCAAAAAGTACTCTGCAGAGGAGAAAGAAACAAACAATCTATGGAGAGATGGCCAAATTGTTGCAATTTGAGGGATGAAAAAAAAGGGTCATTAATTAAAGTACCTGAAGGATTCGCAAATGCGGTTAAAGCTGCAAAATAAAGGAAAGAAAAGGGAAGAAAAGAAAAAAACTGTATCAATGGATTGAAACGAATTTAAGTTAATATTTACCAGGTAGTGAAAAGCAACTGGTTAATGCAACAAAAAGAGCGCACACAATCAAAACGAGGTACCCATTAGTAGCACTAAACTGAGCGGGCTTGAAGAGGTTAAACCTCCGGCTCGAATGAGCAATAACACTGAATTACAATTCCAAAGTGAACGGGGGGCCATGTAAAACCGTCTTACCTGGTCGGTTGTTTAGACAGACTGAAAAAATCAATGCGCTAGTCGTGAAGGTAGAAAGAGGACTAGATAAATGCATCAGGTCAGAAAAGCATGGCAGAAGGAAGGAACCAACAGAGCCGCCATGTTTGAACTGCATAAAAATACATGGCAATTCAATGGGTAAGTAAGGGATATTAAATGAAACTAAAATTGTCTAAAAAATGCTCAGTGCACACACGAGTGAAAAATGCGAAATAGAAAGCCACTAAAGAATGAAAAGGAAAGTACATTTTCGTTTTTTAAAAAAAAAGAAAAACGAAAATAGTAGGTGGAAAGCGAAAGTGAGGGCAAAGTGGGTAATTACTAAATTAATTGCGCGCACGTAATAAATCAAGAGAGTACCATTAAGCAAAATGGAGAATTTTGGATAAATGAACCGAGGGAACATCATGAATTAAGAGGGACAGGATAGTGTCTGTGAGTGCGCTGCTGCAAGAACATGTACAGGTTGCACAAGGAGACCAATTTGCAATAATTAAAATAATGGCCCCATAGGTAAAGAGGTTAATAAAAATGTGTGCCAAAGAATAAGAGATTAGGCACATAAGAAACAAAAATTACATAATACAGCACCAAATTGGCAGAGACAAAAATAGGGACAGCCTGCTTTTACAGGAAAGTAGCAAATTCATGGTCCGAATTTAATCCATTAAAGACAGTACGGTATTTACAGATTAGTCTTTCTTCCAATTGTCGTAATTTCAAGGTTAGGTTGCCCCCTCTCGGAGGTAAGGACACTTTGCATAGGCCAACGAAACGTATGTCATCCTTACAGTCTAGTTGATGAGTTTTTTGCCAGTGGTTGGCTAAAAGATATTTGGACTCTTGACTACCAATTGTAGCCAAGTGCTCGCGGATGCAAATCTTCAAGGGGCGAATATTGCTCCCAATATATTTCAGAGCACAGGTACAGATTATACAATACACAAAAAATTTAGAATTACAGTTGATTAAAGAATCAATTGTGTGATCTCCTCTAGTTCCAAAGGAGACCTGTGATGTTTCCAAAGTAAATTTGCAGCCTTGACGCTCTTTGTCTAATTTATACTTTACAAGTGCTGTGGATCGTGACTTTTTCTGCCAATTTGTTCTTTCCTTACTCTTAAGTCACCGTACCCAGCAGCTGTACCATGGCTGAAGCAGTTGAATATTTACTTACTCGAGATGATGACATTAAAGGAATGGTTCGGTCAGTATTTTTTATTGCCCCTACTGGTCGGCCATGTGTTTTTAAGCCTAAATCGCTCGATTTTAGAAAAAATTCCTATGGACCTTACCCGAGTTTTCGTCCATTAAACGCACGCGAAAACAGGCAGTAGGGCGCCGCCATTTTGTGATAATCCTATCACTTGCCGCATCGCCCTGGCTGACCTGCTTTTGTGGCACCAAATCATATCCCCGCCTCTCTCCGTGATGTTTCTGTGCTGCGTAGGCAAACGCGCCCAGTCGTCTTCTACGCGACTTCACACAGAACCCGGAAACCAACACAGATGAACTCACAACACAGTGCGCCACAATTCGGAATATGAAACTGTACTTTAAAATCAAACAGCAACACGGTAAATTTGGTAAAGTACATTTATTTGACATTAAATGTTTATAGAATATTCAGCAATTGCCATATGAACTCCGAAAGTCATTTATTTTCTTTTTTATCTCTTTCCGCAAATCCGTAAAGGTTTATCGTGAGTCACACGCTGTTCCTTTGTGGTACACAGGGTGTTGGTTTTTGTTCAAAGAAGCACTTTTGTCGCACGTTGAACCGCAAGGCTGTTCCATCAAGTAGGCAGTAGGCCAGCGTAAAGGTTGATATGTTGCTTCTAGTCGCTAGTACCGCGTAAGGGCATATGGGCCCTTGGCGATCGTCCCATAAAATCATCAGGATTGTGCAGTTGTTTACATTAAGCTGCAGCTGGTGGTTAAAATAACATCTACCGGTGTCTGAAACTGGTGGCAGTGGCAAAAGGGAAGGATATACCTGTTTTGAAAACATAAAATGTATAATTAGTCTCGCCAGCCGATCTTTATTAATATTATTCATTTTATTTATTACGGCCAATCTGAAACTATTTGCTTTCAAGGATAATGCAATGGAGTATGTTTGGCTCTAAAATCAATGCGAAAACTAACAAAATAAATCGAGGTTAGTACACAATGAGAAACAACTTTTTCTCTACATGCGTGTGGAATGTGGACCTGCATGCCGATGTGCCCGCTACAAGGACGATCCCACAAACCTGTTCAAAGCTCTTCATTCATTCATTTATTCATGCATCCATTCATTAATTCGTCATTCCTGTATAAAAGCATCTAAAGAGTTGCTTACATTATATTTGCAATTTCCATTGTGTCTCTGCGTAATGCAGTCCGTATATCCCACTGTGCTCTTGACAACAATTTTTCGTATACTGAACTAACATGAAACTCGGTCTAGTTTCAGAATTTTCTGCCTTATCGTCTCTTATGTTATTGCACCCCACAACCCCCCTTCAAATGAAGTTCTTTCGGCATGGTCCCTGTCTCTCAAGGTCAAAAAACAATAGAACCTTATACTGCCAGTGCGAGTTATGGGCCTCTTCAGGGCGCGAGCTGAAAATCAAAGCCGCTGACCTTCACTAGAAATGAGCATACATTCTTTCTTTACAACATCCCATAGTAAAGCCATCTGTGAGAACTTGAAGTTTCGAATCCATCTATGTAGTACACCTCAATGTGCAAATGCGAACTGGCTTGTCTCCCATCTGCAACGGCTCGCTTGGCGCGTTCTAAGGCCCCCAATTTTGTCCTCATTGTCTGCGAGCTTTGAAGCTCCAAAGAACCATAACTATTGAGACTTTTAATTTTTTGGGGAAGGTCAGGGAAAGTATAAAGTACCGGAGGAGTTGAGTTGAAAGTGAGATTTATTGTTTGTTTGTTTTATTATTTGCAATACGCAAGCCTCCCCTCGGTTAACAGTGCCCAGCATTTAGACGAGATTGCGAAAATTAGTTACATCAACAAAAATATATACATACACATATAGACAAGGTCAGCAATATGAGGTGAATAGAGAGATAATTCAAAGATGACACCCAGGTTGTTCGGGACCCAGGATGGTGAAGGTAGGGGTTAGGGTTAGCGTACTTTGTATGCACACTGTACAATAACATTTATTTACAAAAAGACAACCGTATTACAATTATTTAAACCGGGATTTGTACTTCACAACCAGCTCTCCTCTGGGTGGACATGGCACAGTGGCAATGTTGGGTGGAAATGGATCAGTGCTCTGCACAGAAACGTTCAAAATTCCATATCTGTGCTTCTCTATTACAGCAACAATAAGGCTTTTGACAAAGTAAGGCCTTAGTGTAGCGAGGCATTCTTACATTAAGGCATCCTTACATTACCCTTAGTCCTAGCGAGGAATCCTTACACTACCCTTAGTCCTAGATTGTTCACGGACGAGATTCTCGTTATGGGCCAAGACCACTGGTAGAGTCCTATGTCTCATGCCCTGTATGCTGAAATGCAAGCGCTTTGGCCTGTACTTTAGGCACATATTGTGGAACACCTCCAAACCTCCTGTGTGACAGAATTCTGTCAGTCCCCTCAAATCTCTTGATAGAGTTGTATCGAAAACAATCTTCTCAATGGCTTTGTGTGTCGGTGAAGATGGATTCAACCACTTCTTCTTCCGTGCCTCCACTGGGGACAAAGGGCCATGTTCACATTGGTGGAAATGTAGGTTTTCTAACCAGCGGTTCATGTTGGTAGAGTGGTGCATCAGTGACCGCCATTTTTCAAGTAGTATTTCCACTGACCCTTCACAAGTTTTGGAGCTCCACCAATGATGGTTGCTGATAGACTGGGACCACTCTGAAATACTTTCCAAACCTTTTTTTTCCCTGCAGCCGAGATTTTCTTATTGATTGATTTAGCAAGATGCCATACGTCAAATTGATGTTTGATAGGTGGGAACTGCTCTCTCATTGTCTTGGCAATTGAAACGTGTCTGTCCGTGGCTAAGAGGTCAATGTGCATTCCCCTCGATTGCAGATATTCCACTGATTTTATAAATCCTAGTTTCTCCATGGCCACTGAGGATGTACATTGTGTTACCTGCACGACTACCAAACTCACAATTTTCTTACTATCCATGTCCTAAAAGTGGTAGGTGCAGTACTTGGCAGAAATTCCAGGGCTGTCGCACTGTCCATCGCCGGCTAGCCTGAATCGTTTGCCTTCGAATGTACTTGCTAGAGACAATTGTTCAATTTTCCAAGCATCACTAATAGCCGGAAACAGATAATCATGTTGGTATTTGTAGTACTGTGTTTTTTAAATGAAATGGAGTCCCACAAACTGAAAGAAAGACTTTAACTTTCTAAAACTGGAGCCACTAAAAAGTGATGCAGCTGCACACAGTAAATTGCCTGCTGGCAGTTTCCCCAGCATCGGTTGTGCAGACCATGAGAACGTATGATGTAATCTACAGGCGGCATGTATTGTGACGTTACTGCCTTGTTTTTGACGAGTCACATGAATCAATGGCTTCCCACATACATTCCCTCTGACGGAATGCCCACATTTCAGCATACTTATAATATCCATCAAACAACTGTCGAACACTATGTATTTGCCCTCTTTCATTAGACTGTCATCCTGCATCAAAGTTGTTTCGGCCTGTGACGTTGAGGACATTTCACCACATTTGAAAGAAAAATCGATGCTATCAAGTTCTGATGCGTCGGTGAATGCTGCTGCTGGTCATTCTCTGTCATTTCAACATCTTCTACTTCAACATTGATCGGAGAACACAACAATGTCGACAGCTTTTTGGTGGCAAATTTTTGGCAGGTGTAGATTGTGTGAATTGATCTGTGACTACTTCAGAGCTATCTTCAATAGATCCAGTATCATGTTGTTGCGGTGGTGCGGTCGCACTATAGCAATGGTCCAATACAACTTTACTGGATTCTCCGGACACATTCATTTCATTTTCTGTACATTTGACATGAGCATCCCGAGTCTCAACACACCGCGTCTGAATTAATAGTTCCTCCATAGCCTCCATAGTGTAAATGGTCTGGCAAGCAACATCTCTCATTCGCTTCACTGTCTGTGTATGTATAGTTCGTAGACCCACGGGTAACTAGAGGACAGATTGGAAAAGGGATGTTCGGTTTAAACACAAGATAAAGTATAGTTCAATTGACTTGAAAAAAACATAAAATAGTCCCCAGCACAAAAACATTTTTAAAGTTATGAACTGTTTGTAACTAACCTTATTTTTGTTTCTTTTCTTTGCAACTTGTTTGACTTGACCTTCAACATCTGCACGCTGTTGTTCTGATACGTTTCCGCATGTCTCCCCTTCCTCTTGCGCTGCAACGACTATATTTTCTGTATCCGCATAGACAGCACGGAATGAGGCTTCATCGACTCCCTGAAACATAGTATTTTCATTACTGTGTATCAAAATATTGTTAGCATAAAACACACATGTACATCTCAATAGCCAAACACGATTTAAACATTGTGTGGAACAATCAAACGACAAGTATTCAAGCTCTGATGACCTAGTTCGATGGAGCTGTCAGTATCCATACCTCTGGCTCTGCATGGACTGCCACGAATGATTGTATTGAAGAGGAGGCGTCAGCAACTCCCTGAAACACAGTACTTGCGTTAGTATGGTTTTCAATATTGTAAACATAACACACACTTGGGGTCGACGGCACAGGTACATATAAAGAGATAACCACAAATGTTGCATTGTCTAAAAGAATCAAGGAATATTTAAATATGATCAGATTTAATCAACTTTTTTCTCTGATTTCTTTATATCTGCATCATCTAAATGGGATCTTGTGATTGTAGTGGAAGCTCCATCGTCTCCCTGAAACACAGTACTTGCATTAATAGGGAAGAAAGTATAGCAAATGGAATCACGTTAGATGATCACACTCGATGGAGCTGTCAGTATCCATACCTCGTGCTGCTGAAGAATTTCTAGGGCTGTTGTCAATGTGGTGCGCACTTTCAAAAGCTGTTGCGCCGATTCGTATTGGCATGGTCCCGCTTCCACCGGAATTACTTGAATGTCAGGCTCCCCATCAAGTGAGTGGGTTGACGATTCAACAACTGCCTGAAACATAGTATTTGCATTAGTAAGGATTACAATATTGAAAACACAACACACGCTTGCGGTCGACTACACAGGTACATATCAACAGCTAACCACGAATGAAACATGGTGTAAAACAATCAAACGACAAGTGTTCCAGTCCTGATGATCACGGTCGATTGAGCTGTCAGTATCCATACCTCGTGCTGCTGAAGAACATCTAGGGCTGTTGTCAATGTGGTGGACGCTTCAGCATCTCCCTGAAAGTCAGTACTTGCATTAGTATGGATAACACTAATTATAACTGAAAACAAACAACAGGGGATGACAACTAAGGTGTATATCAATTGGAAAGCACTAACCAAACAATTGTTAAAATAATCACACGATACATACAAACTCTTACTTGACATGCATAAAACAAGTCTGTAGCGGAATAGCCAAGTATGATTACCTGATATGCGGTAGAAATGGTTGATAACTGCGAGCACGTGACGGAAGTAGAATGTTCTTGCTTCAGATTCAAGGGATAGTCAAGAAGTTGTAAAGGTAAATTGTTTGATAATGAAAAGCTAACTTTTAAAATTGCCATGTAAGGAGACAGAATACTTGACTAATGCGCAATGTAGCACAGTTCTCTGTGCCCATATATAGATTTCTGTTTGTAGGTTATGAAATCTAAAAATAATATATTGATAAATGTCATTATTCAAAAAGCTATACACTCATATCAATGTCGAAAGTATTACAAATTGGAAACAACACCTAAAATATCAATGAATCCATTCGGCTACCTACACACTACCGCAAGGCCTAAAGCTAAAAACAAACACTTGACTCACCAGTGGCGGATTGTGGATGAATAGAGTGGGAATAGCGTTTGCGAGCAATTTTCGTGTCGATCGCCGTTTATTCTTCTTTGTTACCCAAGATGTGGTGTAGATGTTCGAGGGAAAGTGCAGGCTGCAGCTGCGGTATCGATCACCCCTCTTGTCCTCAAAGACTTGTTGTGGATATCCGCAATGTCTGACCCATTCTCTTATTCGATCAACAGTTTTCGGGAATACATGCATTGTAGTGCCTTCAGATTTGCATGGGTCTTCGAAGGGCAACCGCTAATCGAACAGGCAGGCATTTTTGAAAATTCTGATAAGTAAATATCAAGATTATTATAAAACCTTGATGAATAAAAATGTCATAAAAGTTAAATGAAACATTCCATGCTCAATGCAAGGTTTGTTTTGGTCGCCGGAACTATACCAGTTCATCATGTGCAGCTTAGTATTTGCATAAGTTACAGACATTTTTTAAATTATGTGACTGAAATCTGAACATGTGACTTGTCCCTTGGATGTTCTGTCTTGCACGAAAAGGAACCATGCTTACATTATAGACTGGACCCCCGAAGGATGCAATTAGATGACAATTGAGACAGATGAAAATAAATAGATCTATTGATAGCATAACAATTGAAACTCAAGTCAATAGCAATGAGACCAATGACCATGGCTCTACTGGGTACTGTAATCGCAAATCGATAGAAATGTAAAAATGACCGAAATATGACTAGGATACATGGCCTTACCTTGACCAACAAACAGTTGGATTCAGCAGGCCGATCAGTATGTTGTAGGAGAACAGGTAGATGGCCACAGGTAGCACACTGACGAGTTTGCTCGAAGCGGTCACAGATAGCACGACGACGAGCAGATTAGCATAGATCTCAGTGCTTCTCAGGTAGAAGGTTCAGGAGTTCACTTGCAAAGCACAAAGATATTCTCATGAGACATATCAAGTAGTTTATAAAGTATTAGTAACAGGGGTGTGTTTGTGAATGAATGACGTGTGTATGTCGTGGTATTATGTGGTTTGCAGGGGACGGCCTGCCTCAGGGGAGGCCTGCCTGGAGACACGGGGCCTGGGCGTGGGATACCTTTTGAAGTGTACATGCTGTTTGGCACCTTGGCCGTTTGCGCCCGTGACAGCCCCCCATGCCAGCGCTCATCCCCGGGTGCGAACCGCCTTTGATAGAGAGGGTGGGATGGATGGGCATGGGGCATGCAGATAAGGCACAGGAAGACTGCTGAATGGAGACACACTTATGTGGATTGCAGGGGGGCGGCCTGCCTCAGGGGAGGCCTGCCTGGAGACACAGCTTCTGAGGAGGCCATGTGAGCGATGGCCCCTGGGTGTGGGATAACTTTTGAAGTGTACATGCTGTTTGGCACCCTGGCCGTTTGCTCCCGTGACAGCCCCGCATGCCAGTGCTCATCCCCGGGTGCGTACCACCTTTGATAGAGGGGGTGGGATGGATGGGCCTTGGGCGTGCAGATAAGGCACAGGAAGACTGCTGAATGGAGACACACTTATGTGGATTGCAGGGGGGCGACCTGCCGCAGGGGAGGCCTGCCTGGAGACACAAGGTCTGAGGAGGCCATGTGAGCGATGGCCCCTGGGCGTGGGATACCTTTTGAAGTGTACATGCTGTTTGGCACCTTGGCCGTTTGCGCCCATGACAGCCCCCCATGCCAGCGCTCATCCCCGGGTGCGAACCGCCTTTGATAGAGGGAGTGGGATGGATGGATGTGCCCGGGGCGTGCAGGCAAGTGTGTGGGAGCGAGGGGCCATCAGGCTCCTCTCATCCTTTACTTCTCAGTAGAAACTCGTACCAAGTGCCTCCAGTAGTGGGTTCGGCCCTTGCCCTTATGTGATGTTAACTTTGGATGACATTCGCGTAGATGGGAACACTGAGCAGGACACGGGGCATCAATTTTTGTACCCCCTTTCCACTCCATCTTGGTGACCAGGCCTCAATGTGATAGTACAGCACGCAGAGCACATGGCCCACACCCTTGTTCCCATTCTGACTGGAAAACTCCAGAGGTATTTGCAACAGCTAATAAATGTAACACATCACTCTTCCTCTGAGATCACGGTCCTGCGTGTGAACCAGCCTGAACCAAGCACATAGCTCGTTCATCTCCACAAACATGTCCTTGCCCACGCAGCCTCGCCAGTGGAAACTTACTGCCATTCTGACCCTGTGTCCCTGCAAGGTATTCTCTTCATGTGCCAGACCACTGACCACGCCATGATGCCCACCTAGCAGATCCCCAACTAACATTAGACCCCTACTGCAGTATATCGTTGCCTATCAATAACAAATGCCACATACCGGAGATTCTTGTGAGCACAGACCCACACTTCAAACAGTGTATTATAGTGGTCAAGACCCTTGACCTAAGGCCTGTATAATCCAATGTTAATTGATAGTATAGATATATGTGTGACATTTATAGAGACATAACCGACTGAAAGACTTTGAACAAGTGTCATTTAGTGCATGTATTATTGAGAATATATTATGTTAGCTTAGATAGTGACCACCCCGCTTCACAGCCACCTGAACTTCACCCATTCCGAGCACAGATGTCTGACGTCCATCCTTGAATGGAGACACACTTGATTAATTTAAAAAATCGAAATAACCGTTGTTAAAATATATGTGGTGTTTTATTTTGTATCTTATTTTGATGGCACAAAAATACAAGACTTTAAACATTGTACAGTTCAGGTTGCAGCACAGCGAGAGAAAATCCCCTGTACTGACCGCTGTCACTCGGGAACGTTTCTCTTATGGCATGAACGGCACAGGCGGGTATCACTCTTCGAACGCGGTGTCCAAGCCTCCCGTGAAGCCACCATGTAAAGGAACGATAGGCCACCAGCCTGTACCACCTGTGAAAAGGAATGAAACAGACTGTGTTTGAATGACCAAGATAAGTTTAATAAATGTTTGTTGTCAATGACAATTCTTGTAACTAATGGCATTCTGCTCGAACAAATGCTATCTAGACACTGCAGACTATGAACGACTTTCGTGCGTTACAATGATATGTATATGTCATTTTGGCTATAGTAGAAGACCATGAAATAAGAGTGGCATGACAAGCAGAGTATACTTACTCGTTACTCGGACGAACAGTTGCGCGAAGTTCGTGCATAAGCACCATCATTATCCTCAACACGGACCATGTGAGGCAGGCTGCCCTGAAGTCTAGCAGCTCGGTGATGCATTGCGGTCGTGGTTTGCCTTCCGAAATGTAGGCCACGCATCCCGAGTTTTAACAGCAGCAGCAGTTCTCCTTCTCGGTTGGCATTAGCTCGCACTGATTGCATGTATACCAGGTGGAAACACAGTCCATGCGACTAGGTCCAGGCTCTTCAGCTGTTGAATCGTCCTCCCAACTGCCGTCCGAAGACCCATCGGTATACTCGGGCTCGTACATGTAGGGCATTATTGTAGCCACTATGTGTTCAGAGCACAGAAACGAGTCACAGAATACTCAAAGTAACACAGAGAGAGGAATGGGATCGAAAATCTGCTGCTGTGTGTTGTGAAACGGTCTGTTTATACTTATTGAGGAAAGAGGCGTCCTGCCATTTCCATGGCGACACGTCATTAGCTGAAGCGCAGCGAATGTTGGCACAAGACATGCTTTGGTGTTGTGAAATGGGCGGTACGTGTCTGCTGATGACAGCCTCAGGGGCCGGGGATATGATTTAGTGCCGCAAAAGCAGGTCAGCCAGGGTGATGCGGCAAGTGATAGGATTATCACAAAATGGCGGCGCCCACTGCCTGTTTTCGTGTGCGTTTAATGGACGAAAACTCAGGTAAGGTCCATAGGAAATTTTTCTAAAATTGAGCGATTTAGGCTTAAAAACACATGGCCGACCCATAGGGGCAATAAACATTTTTGACCGAACCATTCCTTTAAAGCTCTTTTTGCCCCACAGGGTTCTACACTTAACCCATTCAAAAGACTTAACAGTGGTAAAACTGACCTTAGATCGCTATTTTTTAAACTAGAAAAACTCAACATCAAAGAAATCAATACATTTTGGGAGAAAATGACTCTGACTCACGCATGAACAAAAAATACCTCGAGGTGAAGAATCCTCATTCTCCCTGATTTTGAGGATCCATTAGATGCAGATCTACTTTCGAAATAGGAAACAAATCTCACAACCAGTTCCAACAAAATGCTGGAATTATTGGTTGAACATGCCACACGGGAGCATTCTCGCGCTGTTATCGCAATTGACAAACTCAAAGATCAAAGAAACCTTTTTGATGCCCCTAGTGCAACGATTGATAAAAATTTCAAAACACTGTATGACATATTACGTAAACATCAAGATGAGGTCAAAATGCGTAAGTCAAGAAAATGTTCTTGTGATGTTCGTGATTATAGGGATAATAGAATCTATACCTATCAGGCAAAATATGACGAGGTATCGAGATTTCGATCTAGCAGTCTTGCCTCGACTCCAGCTAGCTCAGATGTTGATAGTGATTCTGAGCCTCAAAACTCCCTCCACATCCAATGTTGAAACGGTTACTCCTTCCGCCTCTATTTCTCATGACACTGATCAAGATGATTTAGTGGATTTGGAATCCATTGCTTTGCTTCCAACAGGACCTTCTCCTTTTTGGAGCAACTCAGACACTACAAGAAGGGCAACCGAATTGCTGCAGCAATATATCAATTCCAGGCAAACAACCAGGGGTACAAGGGGGGGTAGGCCAAGGAAGCAGAAACGCACCACCCTCTCCAAGACTCACCAGAGCAATGTCTCAGCAGCAATTGACCAATCCAAACCCATGAACCTAATTACTAGTTTAAGCTCATATTTGCTCTCCTCAGCTGAAACTACATTTCTCAACAAGGGTTTTTTCTTTGTTCCATCAGCTACCAATAATTTTGTGGATATTCATATTGGCCTCTTTAAGTTTATTTGTGAACTCAAACTAAAAAAATTCTTTGTAATGCAAGTACGTAATTATAAATCTCCATCACCAACACCGACTCCATCCCAGATATCTATGCAAACACTTCTCACTACTAATGTTCTAATGACTTTAGATGATGTAGTTCCACAATCACAAACCAGTATCTAACAAGTTCTTAAGGAGCTTGATATTGTTCAGCAAAATGTAAACATTAAGGAACTTTCAAGGAAATCAAAATTTTCTCCTACATTTCCTCCTGACAATATCATCGACACCTTTTATCAGGCAGTTATTAAGGACATACATTTACTGGAAGACTCTGGTTCATCTTACAAATCTATTTTCAAAAAGTAATCTTAATAAACTTGAGTTTCAAGCAATTCAACATCTGTCTTCCAATCGTAATTTGATCATTAAAGAAGCTGATAAGGGAGGCAATGTGGTTGTTATGAACCGTTCAGATTATATCACTATGGGAATGCGTCACTTAAACACTGCTGGTTGTTTCGAACAATCCTCTGCAGTTAATCCATGCAGCAGCCACTAATCTAATTTTGAAATGGCACAAAATGGGTCTGCTTACTGATGTGGAAAGACATTTCCTCATCGTAGATGGGCCTATTAAGCCCACTGTCTATTTCCTTCCCAAAATCCAAAAGAGTTCACAGATATTCCAGAAGGGAGGCCAATAGTCATTGGGGGTGGTGGTGTGCTAGAACCTATTTCTATTTACATTAACAAATTCTTGTTACCACCCGTTCTTAAGACCCTTACATACATCAGAGATACAATGCACACATTACAAATTCTGGACAATTTGAATCTTCAATCTAATTGTTGGCTAGTCTCCTTAGACGTAAAAGCACTTTATACTTCCATAGACCATACTAAAGCATTACAAAGTGTTGACTTTCTATTTCGTGAATTGTCTGCATCCTTTTTTGATCATATTTAAATGGTGAAAGAGCTCCTAACATTTACTTTGAAGAATAATGTTTTTGTATTTAACAATGAGTACTTTATGGAACTCATTGGTGTGGCTATGGGTGCAAGCTTTGCACCAGCACTTGCCAATTCTTGCCAATTCTTTCATGCATTTTTTTGAACAAACAGTTGTATTTGCTTGCCCTGTTTTTTTCCATTCATTCACTTGTGGAAACGTTACATAGATGATGTTATTCTAATTTGCACTGGTACACAAGATTTACTTTTCTGAATTCGTTATCTTCTTGAACAATAATAACTGGGGCTTATAATTTACTTCCACTGCGAGCCAAACACATATTGATTTTTTGGATCTATCAATTGATTTAAACCCTAATGGTTTAGTCACTAAAACTTATCGTAAATCTACTTCTGTCAATTCAACATTGCATGCAGAAAGTTGTCATAAAAATCATGTAAAGGCTAACATTCCGAAAGGTGAGTTCATCCGTGCTAAGAGGAATTGCTCTAATCCCAAGGATTTTGACAATGAAAGTGTCACCATTAAATCACGCTTCCTTGAGAAAGGCTACCATCATAGCTGTCTCGATAAAGCATTAGCTTCAGTACGCCAGCTTAAGAGAGCGGACCGTTTCCTAAAATTCATTCAAGTCTCCCGTCACTCAGAAAATTAGGTTAATCACAAGGTTCAATTCGGACAGTTACAAGATCCATAATGTGCCGAGGAAACACTGTTACCTGTTACACCTTCATTCTGACATCGTCAACTGGTTAGATCCGACTGCTAGTATAACATTTAGCAAAGTCAAATCGCTCAAAAATAAACTTTGTCCTTCTTTTATGAGTATGCCCTCTCCTAAATTGACTTGGCTACATTCAGCTCAGGCCACTGGGTTTCATAAATGTGGCTTTTGCAACATGTGTAAATTTACTTCGGAAACATCACAGGTCTCCTTTGGAACTAGAGGAGATCACACAATTGATTCTTTCATCAACTGTAATTCTAAATTTGTTGTGTATTGTATAATCTGTACCTGTGCTCTGAAATATATTGGGTGCACTATTCACCCCTTGAAGATTCGCATCTGCAAGCACTTGGCTACAATTGGTAGTCAAGAGTCCAAATATCCTTTAGCCAACCACTTGCAAAAAACTCATCAACTAGACTGTAAGGATGACATACGTTTCGTTGGCCTATGAAAAGTGTCCTTACCTCTGAGAGGGGGCAAACTAACCTTGAAATTACGACAATTGGAAGCAAGACTAATCTGTAAATACCGTACTGTCTTTAATGGATTAAATTCAGACCATGAATTTGCTACTTTCCTGTAACAGCAGGCTGTCCCTATTTTTGTCTCTGCCAATTTGGTGCCACTGCCCTCACTGTATTATGGATTTTTTGTTTCTTATGTGCCTAACCTCTTATTCCTTGGCACACATTTTTATTAACCGCTTTACCCATGGGGCCATTATTTTAATTATTGTAAATTGGTCTCCTTGTGCAACCTGTTTATGTTCTTGCAGCAGCGCACTCACAGACAGTATCCTGTCCCTCTTAATTCATGATGTTCCCTCGGGTCATTTATCCAAAATTCTCCATTTCGCTTGATGGTACTCTCTTGATTTTTTACGCGCACACAATTAATTTAGTAATTACCCATTTCGTCCTCCCTTTGAGGGATAAAAAAAAATGGTACTTTCCTTTTCATTCTTTAGTGGCTTTCTATTTTGCATTTTTCTCTCGTGTGTGCACTGAGCATTTTTTAGGCAATTTTAGTTTCATTTAATATCCCTTATTTACCCATTGAATTGCCTTGTATTTTTAGGCAGTTCAAACATGGCAGCTCTGTTGATTCCTTCCTTCTGCCATGCTTTTCTGACCTGATGCATTTATCCAGTCCTCTTTCTAGCTTCGCGACCAGCGCATGGATTTTTTCAGTCTGTCTAAACAGCCGTCCAGGTAAGACGGTTTTACATGGCCCCCGTTCACTTTGGAATTGTAATTCAGTGTTATTGCTCATTCGAACCGGAGGTTTAACCTCTTCATGCCCGCTCAGTTTAGTGCTACTAATGGGTACCTCTTTTTGATTGCGTGCACTCTTTTTGTTGCATTAACCAGTTGCTTTTCACTACCTGGTAAATATTAACTTAAATTTGTTTCAATCCATTGATACAGTTTGTTTCTTTTCTTCCCTTTCCTTTCTTTTATTTTGCAGCTTTAACCGCAATTGCGAAGCCTTCAGGTCCTTTAATTAATTACCCCCCTTCTTTTTTATCCCTCAAATTGCAACAATTTGGCCATTTCTCCATAGATTGTTTGTTTCTTTCTCCTCCACAGAGTACTTTTTGGGCGTTGTCCCTTCAGCTTAAATTTCAGGTTCTATCCCTATTAAGGTAATACTGCCTCAGATTAATTTGTGTCTGGTTTATGAGGTGTAAATGTACACTAGATTATTTTGGCATTATTGTTTTTGATTGCGCTGCTGCAGTCATTCAATCGAATAAATTGTAACCCTAGCACAAATTTGTTTTTCTCTATTTTGAATATTTCAACATCCACCTCCTAATGGACTTACACCACTTTTGGTATGGCTTTAAATTTATTACATTTGTAATTTTTTGTTTTGTCAAATATGCTTTCAATTTTCGTTTTTGTCTTGCATTAACCCTATTGCAAATTGCATACATTTAATTTTGGCTCATTCATCCCATGCTTTTTCCCCTGGATGCTATGCCTTTATTTGTCCTGCTTATGTTACTGTATGGTGACACTATATAATTGAATGTTGCACACTCCATTTTGTTATTGTATCCTATGTTTAATAATAGCCTCAGATGAAGAGCCGTGGAAGGCTTGAAACACGTGTTAGGCTGTTGCTTGTACTTAACCTTGGACTTTAAAGGCTGTTCTTTCATACAAATCAATTGGACTCCCGATTTTTATTTTGCTATACTTGGTGCAGTGAAACTGGGACTTGTTTGTGTTGCATTGTTGATGTTATATCATCCGCATTTATGCATATTTATTTTGAGTCACTACAGGGGCTCTCATGGACTTCATTGACACAATGGGCATACACCAGCAGATCACAAGTCCCACTCATAATAAGGAAAACATGCTTCAACAGGGAACTCATCTATCACACTGGTCTAATTAGATGATGGCACATTTTCAACCCCTATTACATGTTTGATACCCAACACCCAAGGACAAAAGCCACTGACACTGATGAGGGTTCAACACAGAACCCAAAGCTATTTTTGGGGACCTTATCAAAGCATCTTTATCAAACCACCTGACTCTTCTTTGGGAACTTCCTTTACGAAGCCAGTGAGGATTGCCTTTACTCCCTACCAACAACCCATTATCAACCGTTGATCTGTTTCTTATCATCTTTTACTACAGTGTGTTTATTACACTAAGCTTTAAGTATCCTTGTACCTGTTGTGCCCAGCTACCTAAGGGTTTGGCGCGCCTTACAAATCATTAAACAAACAAACAGTATGATTGTTCGCAAATACAATCATGCCCAAATAAAAAAAAATGCTGTGAAGTACAAAACGGTACATCCATTGGTATTTCCAGGAACTCAATAACAGAAAATGTGCCGTCCACCAGGCAATGATGATCTAGCTTGAAGGTAAATTACAGTCTGGTCTTCCACTACTTAAAGAACTAGGCTGCATGTGCCACACCCTCTTAAACACTGCTACAGCTACCTACTACTCCTCAACAATAACAGAGGCAGACCACAAAAGCTGTATTCTCTTTCAAACCATAAGACATCAGTATAGGCCCAAAAAAGAAACCACAATTCAGTCATTAGTGTAAATGTTTGATGCAAAAGCAAGCATTTTCATTGACATATCTTGAAAATCAGGCCAAACGTTGATGACAACACCACCTCTAACCTATCTGCTTTTCCGATTCACTCAATTCACAAATGATCAAAATTTGACCAGCAAATTCCATACCTCCTTCAGTTCCACCAAATATGTGTACAACCTTCTTGTCTCCATGTCATCAAAACAAATAGATGCCCAGTGCTCCTGCATTTATTGTATACAAATATGTTGTCTAATCAAGTAGTATAGCTCAGTGGCAATGTGCTTGTCTTGGATACAAGATGACGCAGAGCAACAAAGATTTGAATCCTCGGTCCGCACTTATAAACCTGTTCGGTATTAAGCACGTTATTAAAATAAATTATAATTATAATAAAACAGCTGACCGTTTCATATTGTGAAAGGTGAGAGTTGTCTGCCAGCTATTTAAACACGATTTTTAGTACTCTAGGGAAGACCATTGATGCAAACCATCAAAGCAATACATGTCGTCCATTTTTGGGATAATGACGATCTAGCCATTATGAGACGCAACTGAAAAATATTGGAATGTATATGGAGGAACAATCCAAATCAGGACAAGTGTTTCAATTTAAAGACTGAACAATCCAAACATTTAATTGCTAAAGTTGAGACAAAAAACAACACCTGTCAAATATAATCGATAAGGCAGCAAATTGCATCTAACCCCTTTTTAGGTACTTAGATGAACAAAGAAGCACTTAATGTATCTAGTCACTGGTGCTATAAGCTGCATTGATTTAGTATTTTCTGGAATGCTTTTTCATGCAATAGGTATTTTGTTTAGAAGACATAAAAAAACCTAAAGTTGCTGAGATTTCCTTTATCAATAAGGTCACTCTTGAATTAAGCGTTTTACTTCCATGTACCCTCATGACTATGAACATTTTCCACATTATTGCCTTAAAGGCATCACAGTTGAACCATTGAACAAGTGCCTTGGGTTCGACATCGACCTGCACCTCTCCTTGAAACAGCAAATAGCAAGGAAGACACAATGAGCTTGGTTCCAACTTTGTCAGGGGTGGAAAATCAAGCCCTTCATCCCAGAAAACTATTTTAGATTTGCTGTTCAAGCTTCGGTCCTCTCGCACCTGGAGGGCAGAAATTCCCTTTTCGAAGGCCTTCCGGCAACTACCCTGGTACCCATGAAATGTGTCCTGCATGCTACAGCATGACTCATCAAAGGTTTCCTCACATTTAACCACATCACTGCGACTCTAATCAAACTGCACTGGCTTCCACTGCAAGCACGTATCATCTTCGAATCCTGCTGCATTATCTACAAGGCTGTCACCCTGATGATCCTAAGCTATATCACTGAGGAAGTCAGTATCTCTGGTGGCCTACGATCCACCAGGAGTAAGGACATGTGCAGACTTGAACTCAGCCAGTGCAGGAAGAAAAGAACCAGAAGACAGGCCTTTTCTGTCTACACCCAAGATTCTGGAACATATTTGCATCAATATCAGACTCACCCCCTCACTCCTGCAGTTCAGAGAGGATCTCAAGTCCATCCTCTTCAATGAATTTCCTGTCCCTAACACCAAGGTCCACAAACCTTCCACTCCCCACCCTACCTGAGACTGGGCGATCTGATCCCCACTGTTTCCTCCCCTGGTTGCCTGTAGACCACTTGCTGACAAATTGCCCACCTGGACCCTTCCCTGTTGTTAGCGCCCCACTCCCTTGTTTTTCTGCTCCCATTGCTATGTTCTTCCCATTATGATTACAAAGTACTCTGTTACTTCTCAAAGCTATCTCCGCTCTCAATTAACGCCCTTATAATAATTGCTGATTGACCAATTTGAGCCCCTTTCAGCACCATGTCTGTGTTCATAGGGTGTTGAGAGATGCTATCAAGACAGTGAAGTGGTAACATCTGCCTTTTTCAGTGAGTCTTAATGTTCTCTATAGTGAGGAACATTCTGGTGTAGCCCCTGCCCTAGCTCATTCCATGTTTGACTGTGCCAACTCAGCCAATACTGGGATGCCAGAATGCCAACTGAATGAACTCCAAGCTGTCCATAATGTAGTGTCCTAATCTTCATACTGTCCAAATCCTCTGCCCATCCCTACATTGACTATCAAGGATTCATGTTAAATTGCTGTGTATGGTCTTTAATACCTTAATGGTCGTGCCCCTTCCCCAATGCCTGGTCAATAAGATGTAGTCCTCCAGACCTCCTGTATATTGAAGACCAGTAGCTATTGCAAGGTTGATTTTTTTGCTTTTGCCAATCTTTTGACTATTTCCCAAAGGCCATAAAGACCTACCTCTTCATTTACAGAGCCCTGTGCTCATTGGATATCTTCAATCTGCACCCATATTTACTTTGGTCTGCTCAGCCAAGAGATATACATTTATAAACTCAAACATAAGAGGAGTACTATTAGTCTGCAACCTTAGCTGCAGGGTCTGAAATATAAATAGGACGGATATCCTGGTCATGTGTGCAACTTATCATATGTCTGTGTATTAACACACTGCCAATGTGACTGTCAGATTGATGAAACAAAGAAAAAAGGTGAAGTTTTTCACAATTGGTCTAGAGATGTGCAAAGGCACTATTAGCCATGTGGTCTTCAGAAGGGATCACATATGTTGATGCTAGATTTTACTCTAGCATGCCTATCAAGCAGAAGGTTTATAACTATTTTTGAAGTCACCCCCTATAAACCAGTGTCTAGCTCTAACGTTTTGGATTTGAGTTATTCCCAAAATCTGCGATGTCATGAGTTGTAAATATGTATAAGCTGTACTTCATTGTCAAGCCTCGCCAATCTGCCTGATAGACTCAATTATGTTCCAGCACAGTAGAGTAGCATGGTTTGCCGCCACTCAAAGTTGCAATTCCATTTCTGTGGCTCACTGCAAAGAATGGCACTTTAGCATCCGCACAACCACTATTTGTGCCTTCTGTATCCTTCTGAGATTGTTTACATATTTCATACCCATAGAAGGCTGCTAACCCCATGAACAGCCACACTGACTGGAATCTATTCCTGGTTGCCGGAGCTACATTGGGTGAAGTTTCCGTCCTCAATTAAGGTTACAACTATTGATATTGAGTAGATTGTAATGTAGACGCTACTAATTGGGTATGAAATGATGGGCCATCGTCTTACACGAGCATTTATTTGGATTTTTTTCAAATAATGGTTGATATTAAGTAAACTACATTGTATTGGGCATAGCGCGTTACAGAAATACATGTGATATTTTTTAGCTAGAACATTGATCCGGTTTCTTCTGTTGTAGGTTACAATTTTTTGGACAATTTAACAGCGACGAAGAATATGTAAACAATCTCTTCATCCACGCAGGAGTATTGGCATGGCGTAATAGGTATATATGCATATATTGTTTTAAATTAGTGATAGTGCTATGGTGAAGGTTGTAGTTTTAAAAGCACTATAGGGTTGTTATGGAAGGCATGACCACATTGAATGATAGGGATACACGTGGGGGCACCACTTAGATAGGCAGGTTTATCGAAGCTCTACATAGTTTCTGCGGTCACGTGAATTTGTGATGAAGTGAGGGAGTAGTGGTTGTGTTGTTCACACCACTGTTTGTTTGTTGTTCCTTTCTCAGCTGAAATCAGGTTCCTGGTTACCAAAGAACCATTTAGAGAACATTATCAGACTTATTTAAAGAGGTCGGAGGGTATTCGGGTGCACTGTGGCACACCTACACTGCAGTAATCCTACTTGTGAGGTATGTAGTGACCATTTGGTTCAATTTATCTTACCAGTACATAGGTACATATTTTAATGTTACTGGAATATAGTTAGCATTATGGAGCTGACTTATGTATTTGTGATGATGTTGATCTGTAGTGATACCCTATTTTTCTTTGTGTATTGAATAATTATAGGAGTACGGTTTGAAGAGTACTGTTGGGGCCCTGGATTACATGGTGGAGAAAAAATTAAAAGTGTTCTTCCCCTGAAGAAGGTTCATGCATTTAGCGCCACGAGGAACTGAAACATGTCGGGACTGTTTATTCTGAGTTAATAACACTCAGTGATTGGAAATGTTTAAATCATTATATAAATTTTATATGTTGATGTATTGTATTGTCATGTTATAGGAATGGATGTGAGTGAAACTAGTAATTTGTATTATAGATGTATCCACTGTGTGTTGTGTTGTGGGGTCCATTTTACTGAAAATTCTGTTTTAGAGTTAGTTTTATAAAAGAATAAGTTGGGTTGTGATTCAACCTATTAAAATAAACTATTTTTGATATTATAAAAAACAAATAAGTACTAGGTCTATTTTTTCAAGACTATTGGTATAAAGAGGGTCTTTCAGCATCACACGATATGTAAAGATCAGTGTTGAGTGGGGAATGTATTTTCTGTCTCCTTTATATGATGAAAATGTTGGTTATCCCCTAACCGTGAGAGAGAGGGAATGTTAAAATAAGGGGAACGGTAGACCTTTGTAAAGATGGATTTTAATCCCAATTCTGACACCATCCGTGATGGGGTGGCCCACCACAGAGAATCATGCTGACTCTTAGAGTAAGTCCAAGGGTGTTTATTAAAATTACAGAGGGTCAGAATGGCTTCCGATTTCAAGGTTCTTCAGTGCAGACAAAGGTCTAAGGGGAATTGGCACTTGGGCTGACCCTCTCTGCCTTGTCTTCCCCGGTTTTATCCCCACCTCCATAACCTTAAGTGTCCCTAATGGGGGTTAGTAGTTCTTAGATCGGTAACACCTAACTGTTGTCTTCTGACTGGGTCTAAAGATGTTTTCCCTAAGACAATGGCTACCTGTCTCCCTAGGGGTGTTCTAGACTTTCCCTAACCTAGCCCGCTTAGTAGTCTGAGGGAGTAAGGAAGGGTGCTTTCTTCTGCCTTGTATCACATTTGTTTCTCTCACACCCACTGGTATCTGACACTACACTATACTGGTCTCTTTAAGATGTTCTCCTGCCAACATGTCACTATCCCTCCAATCTCTCACTCTGCCTTTCTGCCACCACCCTTTTTTTACTAATGCTCACACCTCCAGCTACCCCTCTACCTCTGTTGTCTTCACTTCTCTCCTTCCTCACACTCTACTTCCCTGCGTCTTACTATTCATCTACATATAATCTGTTTCACTATATGGCAATAGCTACTCCTGATCTCCCCCTCACTGTCACTCTTCCCACTCTCTGTCTATTATTGTTCCTACTTCACTGTTCTCGCTCCTTACTACCTTCACCTCCCACTACCACTACGTGTATTTCTCTGCACTATCCCATTCTATTACCAACTACCACTCTACTACCTGTTTCTCTTGTTCGCTACTCCTCCTAGCTACTGTCTTCACTCCCAACTGCCACTACTACTTCACAAACCTCAGGGATATGTTGCCCTGCTCACCTCTCTTCCCTTTTGGCCACTCCTACCACCACACCCTACTCCTCCTCCTCCTACTCTGCTACTACTCACACTCTCTACTGTCAGACTCCCACACTCTCGACACTCAACCACTCCACAGACCCCCCCCCCCTAATAATAGCCTCCACACTCCAATTGCTCTTGCCTCCTCTGGTCTCTCGGATGTCCTCCACTGCCTCCTGTCCTCACCCAACTAACCCAGACTAAAGCATTCGCACAGGCTTACTGAAATACCCAACCCCCTCGCAAGATTGGTCATTTACCTTAACGGACAGCTTACCTGGCCCTAGTGGGTGCAACAGGGGAAGGCCACTGGAGGGTTTAAAAGGGCTCCTTGTGATGGCAGACATCAGCAGACACAGTCTGCTAGAGCCTGCCACTTTTGAGAGGACACAGCACCCCTTAGTCCCCGTCTATCCTTGCCACATCCTGCGACCGCTATTGTGTTACCACAATCTCCCGCTTTGGAGTGCATGTCTCCCCTGGCTGTTGCTCTGCTTCTGTGGCTGGAGGCTGCCATCACCGCAGATAAGGACAGGGTGGAGAGCGGGCCTTTTGCACTCAGGATCCAGTTTTGGGTTAAGGTTGGTGTGTGGGAGGGCATTAATGACCCAGCTGCCCCACTTGACAGGGTCACAATTCCGGCCCTGTCACAATATTAATAGGTGTGCAAGATCAAGAAAATTAGAAAAGGCAGCACACCAAGCATTACCAAAAACGGCTTTGATTTCCACTGCTTAGAAAACAGAGCATGTGGTTTGATTTGACAAACATTAACATTAACAGAAATACGTTACACATATCTTAGCCTAGTTTCCCTGTAACAGCACCTCTGCGTGACAAGTGGTCATTGGAGGAGGGTGCTCTTTCTCCACCTCTGTGTGCCTCCGACTGTGAGAGCTTGCATGAAACCTAAAACACAGTATTCTACAGTTTCAGTACCAGCTGGTTGCATAGCAGTACTTTAAGATGGGCTGGTGATGCTTGGTCATTACTTTGTTGACCATGAAAGTGGGTATGAAATACATTTTCAGAATTGTGGGTATAGTGCCTATTGTTGTTCTCCAAGTACAGTAGGGAGTGTTGTAGTGATGAGATTAATACTTATTTGCTTGATAACTGATCATAAACTTTTCTGAAGGATTTGATTTTTGTCTCCATCTGTAACTAGATAGAACAGTGCTATACCACGTGCAGTTGGGGTATCATTTCTGCTAGAAATGACATACAAAGGAAAAGGTCTAGGAGGCAGAGGCCCGATGAAAACATTGGGCGCATTTAAAATATATTGAGTGTATATGGAATGGCATTTCTTCTGATTTAGGCTTGGCCTATATAGTTGTGGAGGTTGTGTAGCTATCACCTTGTCTCCTTTTCTTTTCGTTGGCCTATGTTGTGGTTTGTTATGTTTCACAATAAGCATAGTGTTGGAATTCAGGTGATCTCTAAAAGGGAAGTCATCTTTCTCACTGCTTCCAAGGTATTATTTTCTCTCCCCTCTACTATCTCCTTCCTGTCTGACATTATTGCTCCATTGCCTAAGGCTCACAGCCTTGGTGTCCTCATACGAAAACTGCATCCATTTCTTACCAGTCTAGCAAAACTCTAATCTTCACCATAATGCTCAGAAAACAACTACTGAGTATTACTACTAATTGGTCTTTCCCTCTCCTTTCTCCCTTAGGACAAAGTCCTCAACATTTCTGCCCACACTCTATACAGCGTACTCAGATCAACCCCCACGTCTACCACCTAACACGAGGTTGTTTGGTTCTCCATGAACAACTGCTCCCTTTTCAAGTTCTTTCTCCCTGTTTACAAAGCTGTCAATTGTATGACTGTATCTCTATACACAATCCCATTACCTCAGCTTTGCCCCTGCACTCAACCTCACTGTCCCATGTATCCCTGTGCCTCCTCTTACACTCTATCTCCTTACTCACCCCATTCCGTTCTATCTCACTGCCCTTCGCAATCAAAATCAGCCCAACTCTGGCTCTCTTCAAAGAATGGCTTAAACCTTATTTAATTACCAAAGAGAGAGATCCCAGCTCACCCACCCCATCTTCCCTACCTGTCCTCACTACTCCATCCAGCGCTGAGACATAAGGTATATTTTTATATTTTACAGAACTGTTTAGTTTGAAAAATGTACCACCGTTGGTTAATGATACCTTGTAAGTAACCTATTTCTTTTACATTTTATGTTTGTTTATTTTGTTTTGTCGCTAGTCTATGTCCCACTGCATCCATATCCTCGTTAACTGGCTCCCCATTTGTTCTCATCTATCTGTCACTGTACAGGAACCCTTCGGAGGAATGCCTTCGCCACCTGTAAATGTGTTAAAATTAGACATTTCTGATCAAAACTGAAATCCCTGTTCCTCAATTAAATATGATTACAAATACAACACTGGGTTGTAATGAGCTATAGATTTTGATCTTCTGCAATATTGCATGCAGAGTTTTGCTGTGGTTACTGAAATGTGAACTCTCTTCCAAAATGGCCACCAATTGTGCAGTTAAATCAAGCCTGCCTGCAAAGCATGGCAAGAGAGAACCCTATTTTATTTCCCTTTTCACCGATAGCAATACATTTTCTCTCCCTTCATTTTTCTGTGCAGCACATCTCTGTGAACAGTGTGATGAGGAGGAGACCCTCCTGCTGTTTGTGTCTTGCCCTACATCTATTTGTTCTTTTGTTCCTCTCCTCAAGTCTCTGCACTCTCAACCATTCATTTAGGGACGTTCTTCACCTTTGATGTCATAGATAAGCAAGCACTCAGGCCAGATTACAGAAACTATAGTTTGCCCTAGTGCAAAAAATATTGGGGCCATATTCGAAAACATTTGCACTGTGACAAGAACAATCTTTCATGCTATAAATGCTAGGGCAAAAATGTCCCTATTGCCAAAAAAGGGATGGTATTAGCATTAAGGCAAGCATTCCATCCAACGGCCACCTTGTAGATTGTCTTGCTTCTGCTCGTTCTCGTTCCTTTACCACACCAACATTGAAACTCCTTTTCTACATCAACACCATCAAACTATTTTATTTCAAGATGGCCAGCAAAATCCAACGTCTGCACTTGGAAGAGGCTTTCACCCCTCCACTTTTTTGGATTTTTCTGTCCCAGATTATGTTAAACCCTTCATCCGCCATTACCAGGGAGACAATGAGAAAAATGTTATAACTGGCCCTTTCTCATCTAAGGTATCAGGGGCCATCCAAACATGTTACTGTATGGGCTACTGAGGAAGCGGGAAGAAGCAAAGCATTCTGATGTAGGTGGTTTGCAGATAGTGGTTAGAACCTACAAAATATTCATGTATAGGGCACTCATATAGCAGACAGAACCCAACAGATTAAGATGTATGGGACATTTAGCCGTGTTGAAAAATAGCCATTCCCTAAACATCTGTGGTTTTACAATTGTAAGACCCTGACCCATGATAAGGCCGTAAGAACAGAAGAGTTGCAGCACAAAAGCTAATGTCATCTCATCATGATTTGACAATCATCAATCACCCACTCCAGCAGGAGTTTATCTCACAGGGTTTCTATATCTGACCCATCACTAGAGTCAAAAGTGACTACAGAAGATGGGTCAGGTGATGGAGGCGACAAGATAAATTGACTCCCTGATCATGAAGAAGGAAATGTGTTTGATATCTCTAATAGCAGAGGTAGTGCACAGGTATTGAGGCATTTTTTCCTGATTTTCTTCTTTATATCATTTACTTTTCACCTCCAATATTAATGCACATTTTCAAAGCTGAACTATGTCTCATTTTGCTGGGTTCTCAGAGTTCTCATGTAGCTGAAAGAAAACACTTTGTATTCTTGAAGCATGGATCAAAAAAATACTCCAGGAGGTACTCAGTGCTATCATTAATTGATGCTAAGCATGGTTAAAAGCACATCCCTCACTAGCTGTGCTGTATCCACCATACCAGCCAAATCATTGTCTCGTGTAATGTTGGATAGGCTGAGTTTATCCAGTCACACCAGGATGTAGCACACAATAGACATCAAACAACACCTGGTACTGCCTTCACATAAAGCATGCCCCATCTAAAGCTCAGAGAAGACCCTTGCAATAATATGTACTTGTACTGCAGTGTTTGCCAAGCCTCACCAAAATGTGCAAAGTTGAATTCCAGTGGGTGGCAAGTGTGGTCTTTAAGCGTTGTGGCAATTGGTGGTGCACCTGCAATTGGTACAGCTCATTTATTTCACCATGGGCCAAGCTGAAGTGTGATGATATCTTCTGTGCCACAGAAATCATATCCTTCACAGGCAGGCAATTGTTTATTGAAAATGTTTTCTGAAAGTGATAACATGCACAAAGCAACTAATATGAATACCCTTGCCAATTTGTAGAGCAGCAAATATATTTGACCAATTGTTAGCATCAACAAAGGCCAATGGAGGTTTTATGGTCTTGCCCACTGTGCCTCCATCTTCCTCACCTTCTCCTAGATGGTGACTCCTTTTTGTCGTCTGCCTTCAAATATTTGTATACACATAGTGGCATACTGCTGGCTTGCATGCACTTTACTTGTGTACCGGGGCACTTGCAGCCCATGGTTGCCCTGGGCCCCACCGCATTATGTTCTGGAGGGGAGGGGCCAACAAGCTACAGAAACAAATCCTTTGGTTCTGAAGTCTTGACATCAGATTGACATGGTTTTTCTCTGAAGTCGGAATGCATGCACTCTGATTGCAGAAAGAAATTTACTGTTGCAGCACAGTGCTTCGGCCCCACTTCGTGACAGGAAATAGTAAGCTATTCCTGGTTCCTGGCTGTGTGGTGGAGGCTGGAGCATGGGAGCTGCATATATTTCATGAATAATCATTCTCTACTTGACTGTATGTTGTGTTTCCAGGCTCATCATGCTCCTCTACACTGTGTGCTGTGTTTTCTGGCTCCTCGTGCTCCTGTACACTGTGTTGTTATGACTAATCAGTAAACACAATAAGTAGTTCTCTCCCTTCTTCCCCAGAGAGAGAAGACTGAACCTTCTTCTCCCCTGACTGCAGTAAATTAGCATGCACTTTTAATATCTCTTGTAGGGCAGGTATTGTTGAATGCATCTTTGATGTCTTTAATATGTCACACACATTCCTGGCATCCCCAGTGCAGACAACAGCTGCAGTGGCTAATGCAAAATGGACTCTAGCTGCATGCTTCCCCCTATTGCAATCACATTTTGTTGATCCAGACAGAATGACAGTACAGATGGTTATTAAATTATCTCCTCCTGACTGCTCAGGAATATAAGTCTTTTCTACACAAGTGTGTCCACTGCCCACAAAATGATGACATACTCAGTTACAGCCAATGCATAATATGTACTCCTGCCTCCCAAGAACTCTCAGCCATTTTTATGATAGCAACTCCTATGTGAATTGCTCACAAAAACCAATATCAATTATAGCCACTGAATGCACGCTGTTGCAGACAGTTAATTCTAAGACTCTTCAATGTCAAAAAGGACTTTTCATTTGCAAATATATGTGTAAGACGTTTCTATTCGAGCAACAAGTATGCTGACTGGCCACACACATAAAAACACTCTGTGTTGCATTCACGGAATGCACTCTCTTACCTACAAAGATTCGAAGACTTCCTTCACCAAAACGATTGCTAAGACTTTCAATGTAAGCCGCAAGTACCTGCATTGGCCAAGCAATGAACAACATGCACGTTTACAGATACTGAATTTAATCGCCTGCTGCCTATTTTAGCACATTTCCAAGGAAGCAACACGTGCGTGCGTGTACAGGCACTGCATAGAAATAGAGAAGTAGCTCAGACATTGATGAAGCAGCATGAGTAAACTTGATTAGCTGGTGCTGGGGTATGGATGAAGTAACGTAAGATTCAGGAGGTTTCCCAGAATTGCATTCAGGTTTGAGGCACATGGCAATCAGTAGGGCTATGGGGTAGGAGTGGGTGAAGTAGCGAAGATTGTGAGGTGGGGCACACGCATTTTGTGGCGTTTGAAGGTTACACCTCAAACACTGGACATTGGACGAAGACGACAAACACCTTTGATACATGTTTTCCTTCAGATTGAGAGGTCTTCTCCCTTAAAGTGACAGTGTCCAATCCTTCACCAGCTCAGCAAATACATATAGTACTTATGTTCGAGGATAGGAAAGATTGCAACTCTGATTCCATTCTTTTTCAGCTCCCCAAGTGTGGCACCTGTCTCTCCTAAGAGGACAGTGTTGCTAAACTGCCTCATGTGACTGTCCTCTTCCCCTGGAATGGGGACTAGGAGGAGAAGACAAGGAGAGCCTCTCATTACTACTCCTGGGCCCATCATCCATTGGTTCATAGAGGCACCCAACCTCATGGTTCCTTGTGTTAAAATTGCGGCAAAAATTGCTGTTGTTACAAAATATTGCGGCAAAAATGCTGTGGTTTTGCCGCCGCAATCCATGTGAAGCAGGCAGGGGACACCCCCTGCAACCCACGGACGCATTATACCATTTAAGGGGAGTGGGGGACACCCCCTGCAAACCCTGATCCCCTTAAGATCGCCTTAAATTGTATAACAGGGTTAATCTTTACCGGGTCAAACCACAGCATTTTTGCCGTGATTTTTTGCATAGGTGACATTTTTGCTGCGATTTTATCACTGCATACCAACCTCATTTGTCACTCCACTAAATGCCCCTAGAATAAGCCAGGGGGCATTGCATCACTTGGAATACTTGATAATTTCAAATAATCCCGAAAGATACTGTTTTCAGTCCTGCTAAAGATAACATATTTTGTAGTCAGGTGAGAATGGGTAGGATTTTGTGTAATTTTCAATTTCTAAAAGCACGTTGCTTTCCGATCAACATGACTCTTACTTTGCATAGCCACTCTTCACAAGCAAAAGCCATTGATTTAGAATGTCTACACCTTTGACGCACACACAATTAGATGCGTTTAGATATGTTATTGCCTTAATCATTTATTTATTGACTTCGAGATCAGGAAATTTATTAGCATATGGACACAAATAATCTGGATGTTGGAAGGGACAATAATTCAAATTTAGACAGTGAACAAAGACAATGCATTCTTGTTTAAAATGTAAAAATACATATTCTAAAATCATAAACGGGTCAGGTTTAAGTTTCAGGTTGTGATATGAGAATGAAGCATGGAATCGAAATCCTGTTCAAATCGGCAGAGAAAGTATAACACTGAGATGCGTGTACATTTATTTGGTGTCAGGAGCCTCTTTGGAAGTCATTGCACATAATGCTCATTGGAGAAAAAGAGAGGAGACAAGGGAATAAAGCGTGAGAAGTTTACATTTGCGAGGATGAAAAAAGAGCAAACCCATCCAAAACATCTTCGTAGGAGTTGATAGACGAGCTAATATTGATAATACATGTCCGTGGGAAACCATTGCGAAAGGGCGAAGGAGTGGGGTTTGAGGGGAGATCAGAAGCTGGTGCAGAATAGTTTTCCAGTTAGACTTCTATTTTGCATAAGACATTAGCTTGAAGTCTAAAAATTGGAAAAATTGCCGGAAGTACTGCCACAGTAATTCTGCCAAAAAAGCCCCATAGTCCTATATGGACCTGAAAAAAATGACGATTTACACCGCCACCGTCATTTGTAAACCGGCCGTAATTCAGCCGGAGCAAGTGGCGCTTACGGTAATTCAGTTTGGTGGTATCTGAGTGGATTTACTCGTAGCTCGTAATAAGGCCAGTTTTGCATTATTCTGGTTTGAGTTTTCGTACTGGAGTCTCCCGTTGAAGGAAAACGTTTATTCTTTCTGTGTTTTTCTTTTGCAGGGCTATTTTTAGGTGCTCCACTGTTGCTGAGGGCGAGGAGATTTCCTGACCTTTACAACAATCCATGAGAATAGCAAGACTGTTATTATTGTCGCGGGGTCCAAATTGTTAAGATACCGCCACACAAATCATATGAATCCTCCCCTCCTCCCCCTGTCAACCACCTACTTTCCTCTGCCTCCCTTTTGTGTTCCTCTAACATAAATAGGATCCTTTGATTTTTGCATGCAAATATCTCAGTCAAAAGGTCTTTAACAGTTTTATGACACTGACATGCGGCATGCCATCTTCAGATTGGCCAATCTGTGGGCTATTTATACTGGAATAACCTGCAAATTGTTCTGGCACATTCCAAGAGACCCCATCAACAATGCAGCAGCCAGTTTCCTGTAACCACTCAGGCAATTTACATACTATCTTCAGGCCTGAGCATACCCATGTTAATGTTAATATCAAAAGCAGAGTGGGCAGTATCCCCAGGAAGTAAAAAAAGACTAGCCGGCCAGTTACAGAGACAAATGCATGCATTACCTACATCCGCCATTTATGCTTTTCTCAATAACGAGTCATGGGGATTTTAACAGTTTGTAGACTCCACCTTCGTGCTACAGCAGGCATTATGGGCCTGAGGAACTCATTAAAAGCCCTTGCTGCCTTGGACATTTAACTCTATCTTCAGTATCCATTGCCCTGGCACAGCCGTTATATTGAGCATACAAACCTTAATTAGCATATGCTCATTATTGACCACCTCTCATCCAATCAGAAGGCACAGAATGCAGTGAATAACTACTGAAATTGGCTGCATTCTGGACAGTCCCACTTCAGAAGTAGACAGGACAACAACAAAAAGCATATCTCTTCATTCAAGAAACCAAGAAACAGCAATGCCATTGCTAAGTAAGATTCCTTTCAAGAAGATACACCCCCTCTGGAAAAATCTTTTGTTTCCTTGCAACTTCAACATGCAAGTCAACATAATAATAACACAGAATTGAATGCACCCAAGGGAACAGTGCTTTCACTTTTGCACAGTGACACTTTCACTTTTACATTACACATAAAGCATGTTCACGTTAAAACTGTCTCAGTTTACAATTAAAATGTTTACCTTAGAAATATGATCGTGTTATTTAATTTACAAACATGTGAATTTATCGACTATATAACTAGCATTTTTAAATCACAACCAGAACTCCAAAACAAATCGTGTTCGTCCATTTTCTTCAGAACCTCTGGAGACAGTAGGCACTGTCAGAGATTGTGCATTTTCTTTTACATCACCAAGGTGCATAAACCTGGGAAGTGCATAAGGGGGACATGTTTTACTGTTTTTCTGTAAACCTATCATTAATCCTTCTCTGTGCGTCGGGACATTTTGGGGATATTGTGAAGGATTGCCATCTGGAAATCGTGCAGACGACCTGGCTTCTTTGATTTTTATTAATAATGAAATAATGCGGGGAATTGTGTCTCAGACATGGTGGCCTACCAAATAAAGGCCCTTTGAGCAAACTCCATGACAAAAGCATAATGTACACCTGTGCCCTGTTTAATCAGTATCCTGACCTGCTGCACTGGATCTCCAGTGGAATAACACAGGTTCAGAGGTCCCAGGTGCCCTCTTGACAGCTGCAGTGACAGCAAGGTCACTTCATTGCAGGGGCTGCATTTGAGATATGCACCTCTGTTCCCAAACCACATAACTATGAGAGTTACTGCCCTAGTGGCAGTTTTACATTTTAAATATAAGCCATACATGAATTTGGTTGGTAGTATGTCTCATAATGATTCAAGCCACATCAAATTGGTATAATACTGGAGTCAGCACTGTGAGCCCAGCCATAAACATGCTTTGTCTATTCCCCTAGACTGGCTGTCTTGCTGAAACCAGTAAGACAGGTGCCAGTGGGAGCTGCTTTTCTTTTGAACTTTTGTGAGGTCAGGTAACAACTCCCTCCAGCAAGACAGCTCCTCAGCAGGAGCAGTCCTGGCAGAAAAGAATAACATGGCATGTCCTACACAAAAGGACTAGCTTCAAACCAGGCATACTAAAGGGCATTTGATGCTGTGGGCAAGGGAATAGGCTGGGGTTAGTGTAGACAGAGGGAGCTCAGCACAGTTGGAGGAGGGTTCCACCATTGTGTTTCTCTCTGTACCGCTCTTTCCTTCCTGTCGCCTCCAATTACTTTAGCACAAAGCACTTTGGGTATGATGCAATAAGGCAAAGCCTACTTGCCACAAGAACAGGGATTGGACCCCCTTAAAAGAGCTTTTCTTTTATCCATTCATCTGTAGACATTTGCCTTTAAAAGAGGGGTATCCCACTACTTCTGGAATTCGCTGTTGGACTTCAAGACAAATTAATTTGGACCTCTTTGGAGAGGGTTGAACTTTCCAAAGCCCTTAGCCATTTAGGTGACGAAGGAGGATTCCAAGGCAGAGACAAGCTCTGCTCCCTAGCCACTTCCAGGGCACATGGGAGGTGACTCTTGCTGAGGACCAGGACCTGCCATTCTGCACCAAACCTCCCTAGGCTAGCATAGCAGAACCTGCATTTATTAATCCTGTCCTAGAGACCCTGTAGTAGGCCCAACATCATCGGGAGTACTAGATCATCCAAAGATCCCTGTTTGTTTCATCAAACTGGTTGAAAAACATTCAGACCATGAACAACACACTCAAACCAGAGGAACTCACTTGTACTGCTTTTGGCACTCCACAGAACTGTGAACTACTGGTGCATCACACTTATCCAACCGGCTCACCACTGCATTGTGCCATGTGGTGTACAACACCTGTTCGGCATAAAAAAACTGCTTGTAACCAACGTTCCCTGTAAGGTGCGTGACTGTCCAGAACACGCACTTTTGATAGGGAAGCCCTGCATATAGTTTATTTTACCGTGTACGTGCCCCCTCCCTTCAATCATTGTTTTTTTTGTTGAACATATATATTTTTTTTAACATTCATTTTGACGGGCTGCATGGCCTAACCACTCACAAGCTGATGCAGTCACATGCTTTTAATTTGATTGGCTGTAGCAGAGCTTGGATGCACTGCGTGAGGTACCTTGGTTGGAGGCACTCTACTGACGGTGCCTCGTGTTCCACAGCCCTTCCAGCATTTTAGGCCTATATGCTAGGCACTGGTGATGAGTAAAACAGACAGTGGCACCTGCTTATTTAGGGCGGAGGTCCCGGGGGCAATTAAATAAATAATTATAGCAGCAGCACTGGTGTGAAATGGGACGTTCCCCTCTGCCTGTGACAGGAAGAGGGGCGTGTCCCGTTTCACACTGTTTTCTCTTTTAATGTACTGCACTGAGCTTGTTGGCTCCAGACAGTAAGCAGAATGCATTGCATTAGTATGCTGGCGGGGAGCTACAGGTTTGGCCCCACCACGTGTTTCACTAAGTGCGGGTGGGGTAGGCGCACAAGGGCCCGGCTGGGTCATAAGCTAGTATAGCGAGCGAGTCAGGCCGAGGAATGTAAATCGATTTGAGTGCCGTTTAGTAGTGTGTTTCTACGAGACCAGTTGCTCTAACGCTGCTCACGGATAAAGGATTAGCATTGTGCAGTCATGTCTGTGTATTCACTAATAAGACTCTTGTTATTAGTTAATAAGCAGACATGACAGCACAAAAGAAACACCCCTTTCTCATATAACAGACCAACGAAAGCACGTATCCCACAAAGAATTGCAAAAATAATTCATTTCCACATTTAAGTTAAATATGGGTATGAATTATTTATTATCATTGACGCCATGAGTGCTGGCTAGGAGACGTACATGCATCTGCAGAGCCTCATTGCTTCTTTAAGTAGACTGGTTAGGATGGCTTCCTTCTGTGCATCAGTGCACGCTGCAGCCAAATCCTTCCCATGAAGGCTTGATGTTTATGTATCTAATGGCAAGTTTTGAAAAACTAAAGCAAGGGGAAGAAGTACTTGCGGTTTATTGGATGTTTTGGTCATCAGCAGACGAGACCTGCAAGAGGTAAACAGAAGTTCGCAGTTGTTCATCCCTGAATTTTGGAGCCAAAATGCAATGTCCTTGGGTGGGCTTGAACAACCAACATTTTGGTTAACAGCCAAACGCACAAACCGATTGTGCTAGAGAGACTCATGCAGTGCTTACACTGGGGCCTGATTGCTTTGCTGTTTGCTTATGCTTCCCAGCCAACCTGAAAATCTTTCTAAACTAGCTCTATTTCCCACAGCAAATCAGGGCACTAATCCACAAACGCAGGGGATTTAGTAGAAGACACAGCCCATTAAAGGTGCACCATATTTCCTCTCTAGGCACAACATGCTATGAGGAAAGAGCCACAGTTGCATACTTGTGTTAAAAGGGCGCAGCAGGCTGAACCTAGAGAACACGGGAAAAATGACTTGGGTTTACTGAGTGGCCACTCTGTGTCTTTGTGCCAAAAACAGTAGCTCCCCTGGGTGGGCTTGTACCACCAAGCTTTAGGGTAATAACCAAACGTGCTAATCGATTGCGCCAAAGAGACTCGCTGGCATGTGTATTCTGCCTTTAGCCTGATTGCATTGCAATTTTTTTCTGATTGGCAGAAAACCTGATCTTTTTTCTGAAAAAGGCATGCCTCCCATTAGCACTGCAGTGCTTTAGACAACTCCCTTGCTTCCCTGTGTCCTCAAATACACAATCACCTTGTGCATGATAGAAGGCACGTTCCAGCAGATTTAGCAACAGTGCACCAAGGTATCTCTATGTAGGTACCTTGCCGAGAAGCAAGACCTGCAGCAGTTGCATTCTTCTGTTAAAAGAGGGAAGCAGAGTGCACCTAGAGAACTTGGGGGAAGTAGCTTAGGTTAACTACATAGCATGCTGTTTGACCGGGTGAATTCTAGCCTCTGGGGTAGAGTAAGAAACCACGCTCTGGGCCTAGTTGTTCTGGCGTTTCGTGTGCAAGATTTGCAGCAGGAAAGTAACATATCAATTTGACAGACACCCGTGTAGGACATGGTCAAAGTTTAAAGCAAGCAAACCTCTGTTTTAGTGCATGCAGCAGAAGTATTTCCTCTTTACCATCTCTTCAAGTGGGCCGGCTGACGGATGTGCTGTTTTGTCTCGGCAGGTACCAATGCAAAAGTGGCCCACAGTTGCACATGGCCATTCATTCCCTTTGTGCCATGTTTGGGTAGTATCTCCCTGATTTATTGGTTAAAGAAAGAAAGATAAGTGTGTGTGTGTGTGTTGTGTGTGTGAGCAAGCTGAATTGCTATGTATGGCATACACATATACCTTCATTTAAATGAAAATGTGTAGATCTCTATTTTGTCTTGTATTAACATCTCATCAGCTTAGTAACAATATATGGCAAAACGGGTGGTGCTCTCTGTCCTGTTGTTTTCCTATCTGATGAGAAATGTTTGTTTTCTGTATTATTTACATAACAGTTTAATTTATTTTCTTAATTGTTTGTAAAAGAATTTATTTTGTAATTTGCTACCTGGCTGCTACTATACCAGTTCCATACCCCCTCCACCCAAGTTCCTTCATCTTTATATTTATTGTTCATGTTGAATAAAATAGTAAATGTAATATACTAAACTCTTCCTTGTTAGGGTGTTGCCTCTTGCTGGACCTCTGATTTGGTTGCACAACACTAAGAGTCCTCTTATGATGCTGCACTAGTAGTCTAGTCACCCTTTTCTTGGCAGAGTTTCTCTGACTGTTGGGTTAACTTCCAGGAAAATCTGACACTACATGATCCAGTGCTTTTTATTTAACTGTCCAGTGTCCATCCATAACCCCTTCTATTAAGTCGTCTTTGTCATTAATCATGTTCATGTATTGCCTATTTCATTAAACCAATTGAAAGCATTTCCTTTATATTCCATACATTTAGTCAACTGAGAATGCAGGAGCTACTGCTGTGCTACTAATATTAATTTGTGAGGCTGAATCTGTGTTCCACTAGAAGAACCAGACTCTGTTCTTGTACCAATCCATCATGAAACTAACAATCTTGCTAATGTTTAGAGATGTAAAAGAACACAATTTGAGATGAGGTGAAGTCCTAGGAGGAGAATAGAGCATGCAAATGCCCTTTGAAGTAGAGCTTGTTGTGCCGCACATTCGCATTCCTCGCTTGCACACTGTTGAATTGGATCACTAAGCACTTGCTCACCGGTCTGGCGGTGCATCCATCAGTTGCGCACGTGACTGAAAAACAGCCTGAACACAATTATTCTTTGGCGCACACAGCCCAAACAAATTAGAGGGAACATTGCTTGTAACTACAAACCAACTCGAAATGCTGCCTGTTTGAACTTTGCATCGGATCACCAAGATCAATGCATTGAACTGATGGATCTCAATCCAAACCATTTGAACATCACATCACACGCCGACTCGACCTCTGATCCAACCCTGGGGATCCATCTGAATAGCAAGCCTGACACGCTGCACTCAAATCGCACAAAGCTCCCAATTTGAACCACGCTGCTTGTCAGAGAACAACTCGTACAGCATCCAAACCTGATTTGACCGGTACCACAGCACAGCTCGTAGCCTGGTTTGATGCTGTCAAACAGCCTAAGAACGGTGAAAAGGTACTGTTAAATCATACCTCCCCTGATCCAACTTTGGACTCTAGAGACGGGTTAGGTCACTTTTGATCCCTTTTTTGGCTACAGACATATCCTTTCATTATGGTTACCTTTTGGTTTTTCACCCCTTTCATTACCTAGAGTGCTGCCACTTTCTATCCTTTGCATATTAATGTGTTCTGTCAGCAGGGGTGGCTTTTAATTTAATTTAATTTAATTTTTTACATTTGTAAAGCGCACTAGCAGCCCAGAGGCATCGAGGCACTGTTGCAAGAAGGTGTCTTAGTTACAGGATGATTCTTTGCTCAGGGTTACAGTGAGTGTGGAGCCTACAATGTAGGAAGCAAATGGTTACATAGGTGTTACAGGTTACATTTAAAAGTGATTTGCGGTAACATTTATCAGTGGTTGCTTTGAAGTTACACTACATGGTAAGTAGAAAAAAACAGTACAGGCTTAGTTATACAAACAGCAGAGTCTTTATAGCGTTCCTGAAGGCTATGTGTGAGTCTATGGTTATGAGATGGGTTGGTAGGGAGTTCCAGTGAGTCGCTGCCATGACTGGGAAGCTGGAGCCTCCTGTGCGCACACTTAAGGTCTTGGGAATGGTGATGAGGTTAGTGTATGCGGTCCTAGTGGTCCTGCCAGAAATAGGTTTGTTAAATCTCTGTGATAGGTACCGGGTTGCCGTATCGTGGATACACTTGTGTGTGAGGGTGATAGTTTTAAAGATGATACGCTCTTTGATGGGGAGCCAATGAACTTGTTTTCTGGTTGCAGAGATGTGTTCTCTCTTGGAGATGCTGGTGGAGGCCCAGAGAGCGTTATTCTGGATAGTCTGAAGTTTACAGATGTTTTTTGAGGAGGTGCCTGGTAGGAAGGCATTACAGTAATCGAGCCTAGACCCAATTATTGCTCTCGCTATAGGAGACACTTTTGTTCTGAGAAGAAAGGTCTTGCTGCATTGAGCAGTTTGGAGAGGTAGGCCGCAGCAGACGCTATGGCGCTGACCTGTCTAACCATTGAAAGGTTTGAATCTAAGTGGACCCGCAAGGTTTTGACCACTTCAGAGACAGGGATTGTAGAGTTGTCAATCGTGAAAGAGCTATACTGTTTGTCAAGCTTCTTTATGGTTGCAGGTGATCCAATTAGTAATAGTTCAGTTTTTTCGCAGTTAAGGCACAACCAATTTTCTGCCATCCATGTTTGGATAGTGGAGTAGATAGAGTTCAGGGTATTCATGTCTGACTCGTAGTCGCCGGAGAGGGGGATGAGGACCTGTCATAAGCATAGTTGGTATAGGTAATGCCTAACGCATGCAGGATGTCGAAAATTGTCCTTGTGAACAGGTTGTAGAGGGTGGGTGAGATGGAGGAGCCCTGTGGAACTCTGCATTTGATGATGCTCGGGTGAGGGCAGGCTTGGTTAGAAAAAACTCTCATGACTCTTTCTTGGAGAAAGGATGGGATCCATGCTGTGGCAATGGGGCAGAAGTTGGCGGCAGAGGAGAGATGGTGGCATAGGGTGTTGTGGTCCACCAAATCAAAAGCTGCGGATAGGTCAAGGAGCAGAAGGAGGGCTGGTTTGCCTGAGTGCCTGAAATCATCCATTTGATTCTTGAAGTCGAGAAGTACGGTTTTGGTACCATGGCCAGGATGGATGCCGGATTGCCTGAGGTCCAGAAGGTTGTGAACCTCAGGACATTTGTGGACTTGCAGGTAAGCTGCTTTGTCAAGGATCTTCAAGAGAAAAGGGACTGTGGTAATGGGTCCGTAGCTCGTTGGTATATTGGGGTCAAGCGTAGGTTTCTTCAGTAGAGGGCATACCCCTGCTTCCTTGAGACAGGTAGGGACAGGGTACGTCGTGAAGGAGGCATTGATGAAGGCTGTAAGGAAAGGAGAAAGAGTGGAGGCACAATCTTCGATTAGTTGAGCAGGGCATGCGTCCCCTTTAAAATTGTAGGGTTTAATTGATTTGAGGAGGGCGATAACTTCTTGTTTGTTCATTTCTTTGAAGGAGAAGGAAGGTGAATCACTAGAGGTGCTACTGTGGAGATTGGCTATTTGGTGGTTGAGGGCCTTTTGGTGGGCAAGGATTTTCTGTTGAAGAGTGTTAAGCTTCTGAAGCATGGCATCTTGGACACTATTACACCAGTCTTCGTCTTTGGTGACCGTCTCCCGGATAGTAGTGGGTGTTTCCAGCTCCCTAAAAATAGTGAAAATGTCCTTGGTGTCTTATTTAGCGCTCGCTATCCTGGTATGTTTAATAGTTTTTTGCACATTGGTGCTTTTAATTAAAGTAGATATATTTATAGAACCTTGATTGCGCATTCCTTTTACTTTGGACAGTTGTACTTTGCTGTTTGTGTTGATACTGGATCACATGCACACACCATCTGACAGTATAGCCTTCCCTCGGCCCACGCTGCTACAAGGTGAAGAAGGTATATATATGGCTGTGTCAGTTTTACGATTATGACAGGGATCACTGCTGGATTGTTGAAGTGTGGAGGCTGAGTAGGCAGCTAAGCCACTATTCATCCTTATACCCTGCAAATCAGAAATCATTTCACCACAGATATGCTGTTTCAAACCCTGCTATTGCTCTTGGTTGGAACAGGGCTGCTTTGGGTTCTTTCTTCCACCGTTATACTATAGGATCACTGGTTGGGGAAGACACAGAGAGGAAAGGGGTATAAGAATGATTGGGGAGCTTTAGGTTGGGTGCCACTGGGCAAGGGTAAAATGCTCAACAGCGGTAGCACTGTCAAGGTCTAACAAGATGCAACATGCATGCTAAATGCTTTTCTTTGTGACAGCCCTTAACACCTTATTCTCTTGCTGTTACCTTGTGTTTCTCCCCAATCTTGCCTGTTACATATCTTGCAGTCCACCAACCCCCAACAACTCTACTCACCATGGTATCTGAATGCAGCTTAAATATGTATTTTACATATAGCTGTATGTGCTCCTCTGTAGTCTCCTATTTGTTTGCATTGTCCACATTGGTTGTCACATTTCTGCCTCAACCCTATAACAATCGGGTTCTTTGTCTATTTCATATTTTCTATTGTAAGTCTGCCTGGCGAGGGTTTACCCACACTTTTGTTTGCAACCAAGCATGTGTTTCTTGTAGAAGCACCATGGCTTTATTATATACAACAAACATTGGCCTTTTATGTAGGCATGGAAAAGGCATTTGCCAGGCACTGCCATGGTGGTATGAATTGGCCATCGATGGTATCAGCTGCAACATTTTGCGAGCAACTGGCATATAATAGCAGTGCCTGATAAATTACTAATAATTATACACAAGCCAAAACCGAAGACAGACCTGGTTAAGACATTTTGCATTACACAAGTAGTGTGTTTATAGCTCCAATTAAGTCATTTGGCCTCATTACGAGTTAGCCGGTCTGGATTTACCGGTGCCAGTAAAACCGTACCGGTACTGTTCTCCGGACCGGCTAACTCTGAGTTATGTGGCTGTGTGGTGTTACACCCGCCAGGTCTGAAGTGGCGGGCGTAACGCCACTGGCCACACACAGACTGGAAACACCAGCACCATTACCGCATGGTGCTGGTGTTTCCACTGCCTCCATTCCCGCGGAGTGTAACACTCCACGGGAAAGGGGAGTAACTAAATGCCGGCTCTGGAATTACTGGACCTCCAGGGCTGTAATGCCCCGGCAAGTCCGGCAAGTCCAGAGCCGGTAAATCCCTATGGGTCCAGTGGCAGCCTGCCGGTTTTTCTGGCACGGCTACCGCTGGACTCGTAGTGAGACCCATTAACTCTTACGAGACTGCTTTGAAAACCACTAGCAGGCATTTCAGGCACATCGTTTGATAGTAAGGCTTGATACAAGCTAGCTCAAAGAGATCCCAGGAGGATGTGTTTTGGGCGGGGAAAGGTAGCAAGTGGGTGGGAATGGCCATAGGGATTGGCATGGCCACGGCAATCAGCGGGTGGGTAAATAACCAAACAACACCTACATTCTTTGTGTCCCTCCTAATATGCCATTTCTTCCCAGCTGTACTCTAATACAATAGTTTTGGCTTAAATGTGGCACTAAAGCACCACTCAACAGCCATAGCTAAAAATACAATTGCACAAGGTCATCTAGGTGTAAGGCGCTCTATAAATAAATCAATCAATCAATCAATCAATCAACTCGAGAGTTACCCTTGGTGTCTGCGTCTATACCTGCACTGCTCCTAACACAGCTCCTCGTCTAATCTTCTTTGGTGATGAAGTGCCCTTACAATCACATGCTCTCGTGTGGGATGTTGCCTTGCACCAGTAGTGCATGGATGGGGCAGGCTGCAGTCATCAAAGAGTTTATGCAATCTGGGTTGCTGAGAACTGAGGAGGAATATGTGAATACAATAGAAAGGCAACCACCACGCTGCAGTCAATTCAGTCTAGTGCTGCTGCCCCTAGGAAGCATGCACAGCCCTGCAAAGACACAAGTGCATTTCTGTAAGCAATGAATAGACCCTCAACCATAGAGATGCTGTCATCGTTATGGGATGAACTCCATATTTTCAGAATTGGAGAATGTCAACTGGGTATTGCTATTTGTTTAGTACATGAACTGTTCAAAGCAGTGAGGCTTAACACCAGTAAACGCTCCAGGAAGCATATAATGTTCAAATATGTAGTAAGGAGGCTGACCATTCTGATTTCTGTGAAGTTTTAATGTTATTGGACTGCCTTTTTGAGTCAATTACAGTGAGTGCAAAACTGAGTATAAGATATTGTAGACATTTAATTAAGGCCGTGCTCCTTTGCGGCTTCATTGCATCCTCGTGTTGTTATCAAGAACACAGAGATTGTATTTTCAAAAGAGAAAGGCGTTTTAAAAATGTTTTGAAAATATTTTTTCCTGAAATCTGCAGCATGCAAAAGCAAGCCTTATAATTACATTTTGAAAAAAAGTAAGCGTTATGCTGCAATTAGCCCTTGTTTACAAAAAATGAGAGTGACAGGAAAAGAATTGAAGACTATATTTTCTTCCCACTCTCTCGAAAAAAATCACAGATAATGTTTGAAAAGTTGAACATCGCCATAACTTTCTGTCGTTATTGGGATTGCCTGCACGTGTACTGAAAGCACAATAATATATGCCTACACTACAGAGTTCATTCTGTAGGTACCCTGCTCAGTTGTTCTTTACTGCACAGACATGTATTTGAAGCATCTCAAGCAGGATTCTATCATCTCTGTCAATCAAGATCATTGAGTTGCATCACATTTCTGTGTTCTCTTGCTCCAGTTGAGAGAGCTCAGATGCCCAGCGTAATAGTGCAGAGGATGATAGTAGATTTTTTTTATGTGACATGTTCCATTTGTTAAATATCTGACTTTTTGACTGAATAGCTGATATGAGGAGGGAAAATAAGTACACGTGGGCAACACAGCAACTCCCTTTCTGGTCTTCAGCAAGGTGGCGAATTTAATTTTGCCTTCTGTAGAGATTCTTGACGTTTTCGGTTTCCAACTGAAAATCCTACATTTTTGATGTTGATAAGCCCTGCTGTGAAAAGGGCGCTGTGTTATTGTTTGGACTGTGCCATTGCATTAGAACTGCATTAGAACTGCTTTAGGACTGCTGGAAACTTGCCATCTTTGCCGTGATTTATTAATTTATTTGTCACAGACTTTGCTGCTGGAATTCGCGGCACACCTGAGTCTTTAAGAAGTCCTTGGTCCTGCCTCCTGCCTAAAAGAGGAACAGGAAATTGTATTTAAAGCTGGTCCAGCGGCCCTTGTGGCGATAAGCCCTGCTGTGAAAAGGCGGCTCTGTCACTGTATGGACTGTTTGGCTGGACGCGGGACGGGGTAAATGTATCCCTAATTGTGGCTTTGAATGCACTCTTAACGTATAACCAAAGAACTGGAAAAAATGAATTTGGTCAGCTAATGCTAATCTCACTTGCTTGAGCCTCTTTCTTTAATGAACTAATGAACTCTGTAAATGTGTCTTAATTTTACTGCTATACTCTGCGATGAATTTAATGTGACAGGCCAATGTGTTGTATTATGGATCTTAAGGGTTATGTATTTTATATGTTGTTTTTCTACATGTTGTGTAAGGTTTTTTGTAAACTAAACACGCAAAAAATAAAAATAAATTGTTGATGTTACAAGGAAGAAAAAAGTGTCCGCTTCTAAGTCAATTGCAGGAACAGCAGAATTAGTAAGGCAGTCATATTAACGTTGGATGACGAGTCAAGAGGAATTATGCTGAAAAGGTAGATCAGCAAGTTTAGTAACTGTTACTGAGGTGTGTGTGTACCCAGCATGCAAATAAATCACCTTGAATTATTGTGGGCCAGACTCAGCTCCTTACCTCGTATATGAAAAAGTGACTCATATAAACAAACAAACATATATTACACAGCCTGCAGTAGCGGCCGTGTAGTTATAGTTAAGTTGCTCAACTCATGAGAAGAGCACTTTTTGGGCGGCTTATAAGTTTGCTCCCCCTGGACGAATTCTCACCAAACATTGCAAAACGAGTATATGGCCCGCTCTGAATTATTCTGGCAAGTTTGGTGAGGTCTCATCAAGGGGGGGCAAAGTTGTAGTGGTGGTCCCAAAAATTATTTTCTCCATAGACTGAAAGGAAATAAATATTGCTTACGCCTACAGGCCAAGCCCCTGGACCGATTTTCACCAAATTTGTGGCAGGAGCAGCAACCTCGTACGAAAGCGTGCTTTTGTAAATTTGGTGAAAATCCACCCAGTCGTTTTTTTAAAAACAGGCAAAATGTAGGTGCCAAAAATGTGTGATATTTAGCTCCTCTCCACGACTCATGTTGTATCCGCGGATATCCGGATAGGGCGGTGACGAACAGGGCTGGAAAACATGTTTTTGGGCATCTAATGTTGGAAAAAGGGGATGGAAAGGGTGAGGGAGTGAAAGATGGTTCATATGATGTATTTGTTTAGGTGGAAGAAGACTGTGTTATGTCCATGGCAGTCCGTGAACACCGCAGCAGTTTGCAGGTAGGTCCTCAGGCAAACAGCTTATCTGGTGACTGCTGGCAGGCTTCATTAGGTTAGGTGAGTTGAATGTAGATGATATGAGGATGTTTGTATAGGCTGTAATATGCTGTGGTGGTTGTGGCAAGCTCCTAGAAGAGTCTGCCCACTGGATGGATGTACAGTAATAGTATGTTTAGAGAAGGGCACAGGGCCATGGTGGCTGTCTTATTGCACCCAAGAGTCTGCCCACTGGTTGCAAGTACTGAAATAGTATGTGTACAGAAGTAGACAGGGCCTCAGGCGTCTGACATTTGTGTGTGGGTTGTGGCCACTGGCGATTCTTGGGTTCATGGCTGTATTATGCTGTGGTAAATGTGGCCAGCAACTAGAGTCTTCGGTGCATCCAAGAGTCGGCCCACTGGCTGCAAGTAGTGTAATAGTATGTGTATAGAAGTACACAGGTTGTGTGGCAGGTGGCTTATTAGACTGTCTCGAGATTCTTGGGTGTATGAGAGTCTGTGCAGTGGGTGCAAGTAGTGTAATAGTATGTGAACTGAAGTGGACAGGGCTGCAGGTGGCTGTCTTATGTGTGTGGGTTGTTGCCACTGGGAAGATTCTTGGGTGCTTGGCTTTGTCATGCTGTATTGTTGGTGGGCAGTCACTAGAGTCCTGGGAGCATGGCCAGAGGTCATGCACCCAAGAGTCTACCCACTGGCTGGAAGTACTGTAATAGTGTGTGTACAGAAGTGGACAGGGCGTGTGGCAACTGGCTTATTGGACTGCCCTGAGATTCTTGGGTGCATGAGAGTCTGTGCAGTGGGTGCAAGTAGTGTAATAGTATGTGAATTGAAGTGGGAAAGGCCTCAGGTGGCTGCCTTATATGTGTGAGTTGTGGCCACTGGTCACATTTTTGGGCGCATGGCTGTGTTATGCTGCAGTGGTTGTGGCCAGGCCCTAGACTCTTGGGTGCATGGCCGTAGGCCGTAGGCCATAGACCCAAGAGTCTAAGGCCTGGCCACAACCAATGCAGCATAATATGGCCATGCACCCAAGAATGTGACAGTGGCATATGGATTGCACAAACATGTGTATAGAAATGCAATTTGCTGATTACAAAGAAGCATGCCACCACTGGGCGTATACTAACTATATAATGTTGAGGCACTGTATACCTTTTTGGAACTTAGTGATAAAATACCTGGAAGTGGCAATAGCAGATTTCAATATGGTGGCACTGTGGGCACATATTTTCTTTGTTTCATGTGGAAATGCAGGAGAAATCTTTGTTTCATTGTCTGTGATAAAAGTAAAACATAACTTGCTAGGGAAGGTACTTCATTATGTCATATTGTACTGAATTTCAGACATTTATGTACTTTGTGGACCCATATAATTATTACAAGTACTATGCTTCAAACAATTGTACTATGCAATCTGCTCTGTTCCTTGTTTGTTTGCATAACCATTGTCTCTGTGGGATTAAAAATCCATGCAGGATTTTAAAAAAACTACATTCATTTGATGTTATGTAGCACACTCTGTTTCATTTACATGTGCAGTACTTACAGGAATGTTTCAGGTGCACATCTATGTGGTTTTGCGGTTATAAACACTCTTGCAGTAGGAGGAATATAAATGGTGTATGTGTTTTGGTTTTTCAAAGTGGTGGTGCTATGGTTGCAGGTAAATACCATTTGGTGTATTCTAACTGTTTATCTGTTTCCTTTTTTAACAGTATTTGTTGATGATGTTTGATTGTGGTTGGTGTTTTCTAAGTACTGTACTATTGAAAACTAATATTGCAGTATTGTGCGGGTAGTTAGAAACCTGTTGGTGTATTCTAACTGTTGGTAGTTTGAAAGTTGTTGAGGTTATGTTTTGTAGCACTTTCATTGCTGATGATCGATTTTAGCAGTTTGACCGCTGGTAGTAACATTGGGCCTCATTCCGAGATTGGTGGTAGTTATGGCGTTATTTGCGGCATTACTGCCACCAATAACGGGTCCGGCACCGATGTTGGTCAATGGGGACTTACTGGTCCATTCCGACCTTCGAGGGACCGGTAAGTCCCCAATGACCAAACCATTTCCCATTTCAGCCCCTATAGGGCTCAATGGGAATGGGGAGGGCGCAAATAATTTTATTTGCGCCCTGGTCCCCTAACGGGACCGATAAGGGATGTTTGGTCTGACCAAACGTACCTTACGGGTCCCGTTAGGTGACCTCGGAATCGTGCGGTAGGGGATTACCGGCACCGGTCTCCTTACCCGTGCCCTGTATCCCCAACCGCCCGACTCACAATGAGGCCCATTGTACTACTGCAGGTTTACTAAAATACCATTTTCTGTATCTGGGTGTTGATATTTAACAAGTCTTGAAGGGTTTCCTCAGAATAACTTTCATTTTTGCTGGTGGATTTTAAATTGTGTAGTAATGGGAAGTACTATTGCAGTATTATGGTTGCAGTTAGATACCAGTTGGCGTATTCTAACTGTTTACTGATTCATAGTTTTACAGAGCATGTTTTCAAGCACCTTCATGTTTGTTGGCAGATTTGCATTTTCCACTATTGCCAATTGCCACGCAGTATTATGGGTGTAGTTACATGCAGTTGCATATTCATTGCAGTGGTATGGGCATAGTTAGACAGCTGTTGCCTTATTTTAACAGTTGTCATTATACATTACTTTTATTTTTAAGTACTATGGGTGAAACAATATTAGTGTGTGTTTTCCACAGTTGTTGTTTCTGTGACTATAATAATTGGGTCATTGGGGAAACAACTGTACAGCAGAGCACCTGATGTACTTATGGGCGAGTTGTATGCCAAGTTGTTCCAGTTCTACAGGGCAAAAGGTTATTTTTCATTTGCAGTTACATATTTGTTGGTGAGTATTGGGCAGTAAGCTCTGCTACTTTTGTACATCAGTGAGTACATTTTGGTTTCAAGATTATTAAGTAGGAATTTGCAAGATTTGCTGGTAATGTCTGTTTCAGAGAAGTATCATTGCATACAAACTACCCACATTTCTTTTTAATGCATGCAGTGTAGTGACCTACTGTAGTTGTGGCACCCGTGTGGTAGTTTATGCCTACTGTTGTGAAGGTTTTCTTGCCAAGTGATACTTGCCCGTGTGTGTAGCTAGTAAGCTTGCAGTTGTTTTTGGTACCATCTGCATTGTGTCGTAAAAGCATTTTGGCAATTTGAGTTTTTCTGGATGTGGAATGATTGAATTTAAAGTAGTACATAATATGCCATGATTTCATTTTGTACCAGCTGCTGAAATGGATTGGAATCACAGTTTGTTATAGATACATGCACAAAGCACTCGTTGGGGATTTGTTTGTGCGCCACATGTCTGCAGAGAGTGCATGTACGTTTCCACATGTATACAATCTAGAAGATTTCATTTATAGGTATGTTTTTGCTTTCCAGTAATTGCAGTAAGTACATTAGAGATTCTTGTGGATCTTCTTGTGTGTTTATAGTGAATCTCACCATCCCTGCACAGTAGTCCAATTCCTGCCTTATTCCTGAGACATTGTACGTGGTGTTAGGATTGTTTGTTGCATTTCTATGAAAGAGTAGCATTTGCCAACACAACTGGTCTGTGCCGTTTAAGTCAATGTTTTCAACAATTGGTGGCAATTGGAATAGAACATGGATTGCTACATCTGCATAGCAATTAACAACAGTTGCTGTTTAAAATATATATCTGTTATAGCGCTTTCACTCAAATTGAAAGCATCTTCATAGGAGTCACAGGTGTTTAATAAGTCTTCTTCTTTTCTCCATGGACTAAAAAGGTGCATTAGGGACATGTAGTAAAGTTCTCTATGTTCTCTCTATGTTGAGGAGTTTTAAATGATACCTTCATATGATTAATGAGGCTGTGCTTGGTAAGTTTAACCAGGCTGCCCTTACAACATTTGGCTATGTGTTTACCTTTTTTCTCATCTTGTTTAATATTATTTTTGTATGAGAAGTTGTGGGGTATGTGGTATAGACACATGGTTTCCAAAGCAGTGCTCCTGTTTGGGTACTATGGGCCTCAATACAACCCAGGCGTTAAGGGTTTAACGGCACCGTCGGCGCCGTTAACCCCTAACGCCTGATTACCATTTTAACGCCTGCTTTTAGCAGGCGTTAAAATGCAAGGCGCTAACCCGCCTTGGTGCTAATTACGGCACTATAATTTACGGTGCCGTAATTAGTGCCTTCCCCACTCCCATTATGCCTTATGGGGCAAAAATGAGAATGGGGAAGGGTAAATGGGGAATGGGGATTTACCGCCCCACTCACCTTGGAATGGGGCGGTAAATCCGCCATCCATCATGGTGTAAACAGAGTTTACACCATGGTGGTAAAGTAGGGAACTTACCACCTGAGTTGTAATGAGGCCCTATGTGTCCAATAAATTGTTTTCTAAAATGTCATGGCTGTTTGGATCATTTTTGGCTACTGTTTCTATGTCTTGGTACGGTTTGAGAACTCTTTTTCTGGATGCAGCAGGACCAAGGCTTAGCCAAATTATGTTTTCAGATTTCATATATAATGATGCTCTGGTTAAACAGTCTGCGGCTTCGTAGCAACCACATTCTCTATGGGAGATCAATTTTATGGCAAAGCTGTGTAATTTCTGTGACAGTGTTTTGTCAGATGATATGCCATCCAGAGACCTTTCAGTTCTGTTTTCTCCGCTTTGGTTAAGTAGGCTGTGACATATTGTGCAACTGCAGTGGAATTGTCTGCAATGTACTGCACATCTATGTTTGCATACCACACGAGGGCAATGATTGCATTGTAACCATTGATGTACTTTGATGCTTTACTTCTTTAAGTGCAGTATTTGTTCTTAGACGATTTGACTTTCACACCGTGCCTAACAGAAGAAGTTAAGCTGTTTACTTGTCCCTTTGCTGAAACTGGTTTAGGGAAACCAAAGCCGCATTTGGTGTAGTATTTGCCTTTGTTTTTATATCTGCGTTGAGAATACTTGCCACATTTAAGTCTTTGACCCGTAACATTTATGCATTTAGCTCGCTATGTGCAGTTTCTCAAGGGATTTCGCAAGTGACATATTTGTGAATGAACTGCAAAACAGTGGCATCGCTGTCCTGACCAAATTTAGGAGAATCTTTAATCCACAAAAGCATGTGGCTGTGTGGTGCTCGTCTGGATTGATATTCTTTTCTCCCAAAGAAGTGTTGCACTTCTTCGAGGGGAGGAATTTTTTTATTACAGATGAAATGCAGCATAGCAATAAAGCAGTGATGGAAGTACCTTGACAGATTTACAGGCTCAAGAGAGCAGAGCTCTCCTGGTGTTTTCATGTCTATACCTGCTTTGTTTTCATTTGCTATGCGTAGGAAATTGTGCAAGTCTTCCCATGCATACTCTGCACAACTTGGAGTGACAAACCATGTGGGTGGGCCAATGTTGCATAGCAACAACATACATCTGCGTGACACCAGAACAGTATTATTTCCTACCACGCATGTTTGCCAAGATATTTGTAATACTTGACTGTAAAACTTCATCTTTCTCTTGCACCTTTTGAAGTAGCTGTGTAGCAGATATGTTAAAAAAAATTTGAACCTGTTTTCAATGCGTGTGCAATTCTGTAACTTAGAGTTGCTAGTTCACTTTCAAACAGGAGGTGGATTATGTATTCAACATTTTGTCTGAATCTGATCTGGGGTCTTCAGAATACATTTGTAAAGAGCGGTATTCGGATGTTGTTATTTGTGTGCATCTTTCATCATACCTTCCACCTTTTCCAGTAGGAAAGAGTAAAGGAAAAACTTGTGCTTCTACACTTTTTTCCCATATGCTGATTGAAGATCCTTTAGCTTGCTGCATTTGATAAGTTTCTAGTGCATCGTATATGTTGTCTTTGGCGTGCAGTGGGTGAATTATCTAAAATATTGGATGATGTAGTAGGATCTAAGTTCAACTTGGCCAGGTGATGTGGAATCCTGAATTATTTCGGTGGTTTCTCTCAGGATTCTTCAATGTTTATTTCTTTGTAGTATTCATTGTTCTCTTTAAAATATTGCAGTGATTCTCTAACTTTGTTTAAGTCTACGAGTTGCTGACAATTTCTTTTGTCTTTTGTAGGTATACCATTCAGTAGGATAATCAAATATTGATCTATTGGCCATTGCACTCCCAGAGTGTCTACATTTTCTTTAAGATCTAATGGGAAATAAACTACTTTTCCACAAATGCCTTTCAGTAATTCAGAAGGAGGCAATTTGGCTGTTTTCGGTTGAAGGCGTATTATTGCTTGAAATGGGTGTACTGTTGGATTACAATGCTCTCATACAAATTAAGCTGGGTTTTGGAAGTGGGAATATTAGTTATTAGTGATTGCCGGTGAAGGCATTTGGTTATTATCAAGCTTTGCAGTGCAGTATGAGCAAAGTATTGAGGGGTTAGTAATTTCGTATTTGGTTTCTGCTATACGGTAGAGAGCTAATTGGAACCATTGGGATTCCTCATTGTCTCCTAGTTCATATGCTATATCTACAGTTTTGGTGCGCTTTGTATAAACAGTTCTGCATCAACATACACATATTTGGTTTAGTACTTCAGCAGATATGCTTTAAAACTTTGCTATTTCTTTTTCGTATGTGTGTAATAGAAGGTTGGCATCTGCAAGGTTGTCACTACTCTGTTCTAAAAGTTACTGGATTTTGTAATTGCTCTTCACTTTCAACATATTTGCTTTGGATGTGGTCTATTTCCTTCAGGAGTTCTTTGGCTGTGCCATGTAAGAGAGTGTGTTTAAAATGCTCCAGTGCTAAAGCAGGACATTTTGCATAGTATAGCCTCTGAATGAGATTTCATATAGTAGAATGGTGTGTTGGTAACATTTTGATGTGGTGGAAGGTGCTTTTGCAAGCAGGCCTGGAAATGCAGACTAATGAATGTCCTTGCAGTCCTGCGTATTTGTGCACTGGACAGGAGTCCATGGTTTGTAATATTTTCATTTTTAATTTGTCTTTGGCTTTCACATACTGATTGAGGAATTGCCATAAAGATTTGAAGGATTGTTTTCGTACGTTACACATTGAGGTGCACGGCCATTTGTAGACCGGATGGATTGTTTCGGTGCAATGGAGAGTTGATTGTAAGTTTGTTGGGGATATTCTTTCAATCAGCATTTCTTCTGCCATAATGGTACTGTCTAACTTTTGATACCTTCGGCCACTGCTATGTATGGCAATTGGGTTTGTTTGCTCTTGTTTGTATGCCTCGTCATTGAAATATGGCTCTGTGCTGGTTGTGTGAATCCACTTACCTGACAGAAGTTTGCAAATGTATCTATGCTGATGTTGCATATGTTGTGAAGTACTTTTTGTGGTTTACTAATTTATTTTGTTAGTGGTTTCATTCTGTTTAAAATTAATATAAACAATTTCCTTTTGAGGAGCATTGAACTGTCTATGAGAGCTTTCAGGATCACATTTCTGCGGTAAGTTTGAAGGAGTGAGCGTCATTTCTCCCCTGTTTTTATAAGGATGTGAAGGACTCTATGATTACCTGGAGCTACCTTAACATTAGTAGATGCAGTGTTAGCACTACTGGCAGTTGCATTCTTCTTAATACATTTCTTTTTAGTTTTACATTTTGGTAAAGGGGTCACACTTTTTCCTGCTACCTGGTTCCCTTTTGCTCAGTGACTATATTTTCTGTTTTGTTTGCACTTTTCATACGCAGTCTGCTAGAGGAGGACAGCGATTTTGCATGCTTTGAGTTTTATCTGCTCTATTTCTGTATTGTTTAATATGGAGTTGCTTTTTGTAGTGTCTGTTGAAGAAAAAATGAAAGTGTGGGTTTGGAAGTTGTGCAATGTATTTGTGTGCACTGTATATGAGAGTTTGAATATGCGGGTAGTAATACATAGAGGGATATGTGATTGTGTAAAGGGCTGTTACTTTTGTTTGGGAAGGTTGTACTGGTATGTGTGTGTGGTTCTGTGTGAAAGGGTTGCTTCAGTGTGTGTGACAGTGTACTGTGCCTGAATAAGTAAGGACATTACAATATTTTCACAAAACTAGTGGGTGTTACCATACTGTTACCATACTGGTGTTCAGATGACAATACAAAGAGTGGACCTAGTAAGGTTCAATGAGTAAGAGTGAAGCAACTGCTGTTGGGTTGGATATCATTTTCTAGGCTACAATAGACCAACACTGTGCTGCCTGAGTAACAGGCAGAAAACTACTGCAGTACTGCACTTACTTTGTTGGATGTGAAGAATAGGATTCCTCTGGGTTTTATCTTCCACTGGAGCCGTCACTGGCTTTCGGGAGGCTGTTCTTCACTGCAATTGTGAAAGAAGGAAGTTAGTGGGTATGTGTGATAATGGCACATTATTTGCACTAGGAGAACACATTATTTAAGATTGTAGGAGGATTTGTTGGCAGGGAGAGTTAATGTGTGTGTTCCATTGTACAGCACTGCATAGGAATGGGGACTTGGGAGCATCAGCATTGTTGCTATGGGGCTGTGGTGTATTGATAAGTGTGCCATATGGGGCTGCACTTTTGCAAGTGTGGGAATTGCTGTTGTACTACTTGCTTTGAAAATGGATTAGTGCACGTCCTAGTAGGGTGAGAAAAAGGCTTAGGAAGATGTACAGATTACAAAGAAGAATGTTACAGTGTGTGGATTTCTATTAACTTTTCTCACACATAGATGCTTTCTACATGAGTGCAGAAATCCTTTCCTGTTGTTTCATTTTTCAGAGCCACCACAATAGAGGAAATCTAGGTAACATTTCTCTCTCCGCCCCCTTTATTTGGCCAATTTATCGGCGAGCACCGTGGTAGTTCGCAGATCGCACGTGCCCCACCTGGGACTTTTAAGGATGGCTGACATGGAAATGGGACTGTGGAGGCCAGGTGATTGGCCAATAAGGTTCCCTTGGTGTGGTGTGCAAACAGATAATGTGTCAGAGGCTCTGTTTGCTGAGAGTAGGGCAGATGTCTATGGCTATGGCTGTGTGTTTTAGGAGGCAGAGTGTCTGGATTTTGGGGGACTCTTGGATATATTGGTTGCAGGTGTATTCAGAGCACTGTGGAGTGGCTGTCCATCTTGGATTCCCTCATGTGGATGTGCACTGGTATGGAGTGTGTGGCATGAAGTGGCTGGAGCATCCAGCCATTTTTATTGTTCATTGTGGAGGGAACAGTTTAGGCCACATTACTGGAATCTTACTGCAGTTTGCCATGAAGGAGGCCCTTGGGAAAGTCATGAACATGTTTCCAAACTCTTGAGTAATTTTTTCGAGCATTGCCCAGAGACAGATGTGGCTGCGCTGTTCCTCATTCGGTCTGCAAATGGAGCAAGCCAGGTGCAATATCAACAAGGTTGATTGCCCATTTTTGCAAGGTGTTGGTATGTCTTCCTTCCACAATGAAAACATTACATTTCATAGCACCAACATTTTACGCAGAGATGGTGTTCAACTTACTTATGCTGGCAATCACTTTTTTTTTGCACAATATCCAAAATGCTTTGCAGCCGTTTTTGCAAGTATAGCAAGCATTTGTGCAGTAGGTGATGGCCACTTGAAACCTTTGAAAAAAATAATGCAATGGTTTACATGCTGCCACCACCTGCATGCTTGGAAGTTCACAAACTACCACGATGTCTGCAGACTTTGCAGACTGGGCAGGGTCCTGCACCATTTCATTGGCACTTCTATTTTTCAACTGTGAAAGGTGGCTCTGAAAAGAGCTTTTTTTGTGTTTTCTTGTTTTATATTTAATTTGGTATTTTTTGAATGAGACACACAAGGAAGAGAAGCGAAGGGAGAGGGGAAGGGGCACCAACCTCAGCAATAAGAAGGGAAAGGTGGAGAGAGGAAGCTGTTGAGTGAGCCTTATTAAGGTAAGGGGTACTTTCCTTTGCGGTCCCGGACGGCAGCCTCAGAACCACTCTGGAACTGCTCACCGCTGCAGAGTACTGCATCACAGTACACACACAATACAGTGACCTTTGCTTGAGGTGACAGGAGCAGATGTCGAGAATGCTGCAGTGGAACTCAACCTACTACCCTGATAGAAAGGGATGACCCTCAGAACTGCTGCTTTGTGGTTGGATCTCAGGTGTCGCAACATGGAGGTGGTTCCATAACTGTCCAACCCAGGTTTGCCGTGACTGAGTACCAAGTGGCACCTTGGCTTCTTGAGCCTTGGCTTCCCCCCCAATGGTGGTAAAAAGCTTCCACACCCAAGACTCACATCGGAAGATGGTAGCAGTGACTTCCACTACCTCATCCTCAGCATCTTCTTGTCCCCCCTCTGCATCATCACGCTTGTTCCCCTAACCAGGCCCTCTAAGAGATTGTGGTGGTGGTGGTGGGGGTGGTGCTGAAGAGCCAGCACACACAACAAGCATGGATGCCATGATCTCCAGTAGCAGCAAATCAAGCAGTATCAATGGAAATCACTGCCAAGTGCTCTGAGCAGCAATTCAGCACCAGCAATGCCAATCACAGCAATGCAAACCAAAACCAAGTGCTCTGACCAGGAAATCTAGCAACAGCAATGCCAATTACAGCCTCGTGCTCTGAGCAGAAATCCAACAATACAAATGTCAATGACATCCAAGTGCTCTGTCCTGGAAATCCAAAAACAGAATGAGGAGCAGCACTGGGGTGTGGCCTTTTATTGGGATGCTGGGGAGCACTTCTCAGACAGTCGCATGCTTCGTGGACACTTCGAACCCCAAACTGGGCTCAAAGAGTTCAAAAAAGTCTCTAGATGGCCAGAGGCATGCAAGGGTGATGTTTCACAGTAAAACCCCTTAGATTGGTCAAAAAGCACTTTTTTGCCTTTTGGAGGACCAGACCCGATTCACGAATAAGGGCCAATGCTCAGCATGGGGGATGCCTCAAAAGTTTGCGGATGGGACAGCTGTCCATAGGACACCTATTGCGCGGGATCCTTTGTGCGCATGCACCTAGTTGTCCTACGGAGAGGGTTGTCCCCCCCGAACTAATTAAAACTGCGACACACATGGAGCGGACAGTTCCAAACAGGGTGTCTGCCGGACATTGGTGGGCTCCCCAAACTAATTAAAGTACATCACTGCTTTGCGGACATGCCGAACAGGCACGTTGTTCGCAGGACCCCAGGGACGTGATGTGCATGTGCCCAGGTGTCCGCCGGACAGGTGTGGGCTCCCTGAACTAATTACAGTACGCCACAACTTTGTGAATGCTGGACAGGTGCGTTGTCCATAAGACATGTGGAAAGTGATGCGCATGCGCCCAGGTGTCCGCAAGACAGGGGTGGGCTCCCTGTACTAATTAGAGGTATGTCACAACTTTGCGAACATGTCCGGACAGGCGCGGAGTCCTACGGACACCTCCATTTTGATTGCAGACAGGCCAAGCAACAGTATGCACATATAACTTTATTTACACACACAAATACACACAATTAGGAAAGCGAAGGAGTAGTGCAAATGGAAACATATACAGGGGAATTGGGGTTTTGTACAAGCTGGTCATCAGGGGAGGAAGGGGAGGAAGGGATTGAGCTCTCCTCATAAGGTATTTGCTTACAGGGAATTTGTGGGGATGGTAGGCTGGGACAGGGGTAAGGGGTACAGGTGCAAGTGGGGCAGTGGTACTTTATATTTTCCTTTATATGCCTTTGAACAAGTTGTTTTAAATCTGCAAAACTGTCATTCAATTGCTCAGTTTATGCCCCCAGGCTCACTAGTGAATTGGTTGCATTGTCAGTTTGGGTTTCTATGTGTTCATGCACTTGTGTAGTAGCTGGTGCGTCCGGCACATTCCCTTGTATGTACTGTTAAACAAAAAAAACATGTTTCAGTTACATGTGAAGCAATGTGTATTAATTATCCTACTTTTCAAACTGCACTGTGTACCATTGAAGTTACTATCCTCACTCATTTCATCAAGAGGGAGATTCTCCTCCAGCCACTCCAGGGCTCTTGCCATTTCTGTGCATAAAAACCCCAAAACTTTTTACACAACAAACTGCACAGTTATAGGAAAAAGTATAGTGTACTTACTACTTTCTAGTATGCTGTCACTACTTTCTACTTCTCTCGCTTTTCTCAGTTTGTATGTAAACCAGCACTTAGGTAATACTGTTGAAAGCACAGGTTGTTTTTCTCCTTGGTGCATTCCATTATGTTGCACACCCTATGCAATTGCACTTTTGCTTTTCATTAGTACAGAGTTTGTAGACCTTCTTCATTTTTCCTTATAATTCACTAATGTGGTGCTCTTTAAACATGTTCACTTTCTTTGCTGCACACTACCATAATGTGAGACAACACCTGAGCTTTTGGGCAGTGTGGATGCTACCCGAGTTCTGCAATCAGTCGCACAGTCCGCTGAGCTTGTGATTATCAGCACTGGGCCAGGGGGTTCAGTATGTTGTATGGTACATCTACACAAACTAAGGGTATCCTGTTAAAAACCTATGAAATTCAGTGAAAAAACTTTGTTAAAGGGAAGTAAGGGTTACTTTGAATTAATAAAAACCTATCCATATTATAGTTACATGTAAAATCGAAAAGCCCCAGAATATCAGCAGTTATGGTAAACTAAGCACAAATAATTTGCGCCACCACCGTGCACTGCTAAGATTAACACCCATGACATGAAAGAAGACATCACAAATTTCATAAATGACATCAAGTGTCTGGACCTTCTTTTTTGTTTTCTAACACATCTACGCCAGGTGGTTTTCTTCACTGACAGTCAGAAACGGAAAATTCAAAAGATACTGTAGTTTGTACATTTGGTGGAAATTTGGTAGGTCCAAAAAAATGTGTGATATCTGGGTCCAGTCCGTGGACACACTTCCCTGTTCACTCCGTGGACAGGACTTTGATTGGCTAGTGGGTCGCCGTCATGTCCGCGGACATACAACATGTTCGCTGATTGGTTGGAGTGAGGCGTGAGGTGCATATCATTTTCTTGATGCACCCGCCATGTTGGATCCATGGATATCCGAAGACAGCGCGTCGTAGAACTGAGCAGAAATATAATTTTGGGGAGTGTGTGTAACGCTCACCTGATTCCCGCAGAGGCGCCGGTCTTGATTGGGTGAATGCCGTATCTTCAAAGGTGATGTGTAACACACGGTTGGCTCTTTGGGCTGGACCTCTGTGCACTGTATGTCTGACTCGAAGAGTAAGATGTCTGCAGATAGAAAATATGGGATTAATGAACTGGGGTTATTGGGTGCCTCTCTCCTCTTCCCTTTCTCTTCTCCTGTAGAACCCCAAAGATTAACGCCCTCACCTTAGGTAAGTGAACGGCGAGCTCTCCATCTGCCTCGGGGCAGGGTGCCGTAACCAGTTTCTTCACTGGATAAGGGTGCAGGCCTCTTGACCTCAGAGGACTGCTGTCCGTCGTTAACTGCACGAACGGTAAGTTCTGGGCACTTCAAATGTCTTAAAAGTCTTTTGTAATGCTATCTCTTGTTTTGCAGGGTTCCGGCGATGGCGGATGGCGGGCTGATGAGAGTTGAGGATCGAACCCGCGTGAGGAATAGAAGCGCCTGGAAGCACGTAAGTAAGCGCTTGTAGCCTGCTTCACGATGCGCACTAACTGTCCCTCTTATCTTGCAGGTACAAGTTCGGAGCTTTAGAGAAGCTGAAGGGTGCTGGAATACCCACTAGATTCGGCGTGGGAAGGAGTAATGGCACGTGAGTAATAAAGTTGCCCAATGTCTTTAAACGCACCTTCTTTTGTCTTTCAGATGCGGGATGCAGCGCCGAAGGCCTCCGGAGTGTGCGAAGAGCTGGTAAGCTTTTGTCTTTCAGATGCCGGAATGCAGTGTGAAGACCTCCGGAGCATGCGAAGAGTAGGTAAGCCTTTGTCTTTCAGATGCTGGAATGCAGCGCGAGGCGTTGGTGACAGCCGATGGACCAGGTAAGAGATGCGCTGCCACTGAAGACCGTAGTGCTAACCTATTCTTACTTTGTCTTTACAGGTGCTGCTGAAGACTGGATTCCAGGATGGTAAGCCTTTGTTCCCTTAGGCCCAGGATCAGAAGCAGAAGACACGATGAGCGTTCTGCTGCAGAGAATGCAGAATAACGCAAAGCAAGATTCATCCATCGGGTGTGGTTTAAATAGCCTCCTGTAGTGCTTAGGTGTCTCCTTCCACAGCCACGCCTAGGTAAGAAAAGAGTTCCTGCTTTCCAGAAGAGTTCCAGTGTTCTGAACCTAGGGAGTGGCTCCTGCCCCACCCAACAGGAAAAGTAGTCCCAAACAGAAGAGGATCAGGGGTTCAACTGGCAGGTAAATAAGCAGCATGGTCTGCTGCAGGTAAGTCCACCCAAGCATTATGAGCCCGGCGCTTCCAGCGCTGAGACTGGGCATCTTTATGAGCCTGGTGCCACTGGCGCCAGGACAGGGTCCAAAAGGTCCCAATTGGGACTGGCTGGCACTCAGAACCGGGGTTATCAGTCTGCTTCCAAGGGAGTCGGGCAAGTCCTGATCTTTTGGAAGCAGAGATCATGACAGCACCCCCCCTCAAGGCCCCTCCCAAACCGGGTTTTTCCGGGGGTTTGGGCTTGTTAGGAAATGTTTGATGAAATCTTTTGATTAGACGAGGCGCGTGGACATATTCTGCAGGTTCCCAGGATCTTTCTTGGGGACCGTAGCCTTTCCAGTCAATCAGGTAAAATAGTTTAGATTTGGAGATCTTGGAATCCAGGATGCTTTTGACTTCAAACTCGAGTTCTCCATCAACTAGAATAGGTTTTGGAGATGTAGTTAGTCGGGTTTGAGGTTGCACGGGTTTTAATAGAGAGACGTGGAAGACCGGATGTATCTTCATGTGAGGGGGCAAGTCCAACTTGACCGCTACTGGATTTACTATGGTAGTGATGGAATAGGGACCAAGGTATCTTGGGTTGAATGTGCGTGGACCTTTTAGAGGTAGATATTTGGTGGATAACCAGACTTGATCTCCTACTTGATATTGGGGGGCTTCCTTCCGATGTTGGTCTGCTCCTTTCTTGTATTGTTCTTTAGCCCTTTGAAGGTGAGAAACAGCTTCCTTAAAGGCTTGGGTGATTGTAGAATGCAGGTGGTCTACTGCTGGTGTTCCAAGATCTTGGAGTGGGTCCAACTCCGAGGTTCGAGGGTGACTACCGTATAAAAGAAAAAACGGGGTCTTCCCAGTTCCCGAGTGGACAGAGTTATTGTAGGCATATTCGGCTATCCAAAGGATATCTTTCCAAGTTTTTTCAGTTTGTTGTAGCATGCAGCGCAAATACTGTTCCAGAGTTTGATTGGTCCTCTCGGTTTGTCCGTCGGTTTGAGGGTGGTGGCTGGTCGAAAGTCTCACATCAATTTGAGCCGACCGACAGCAACTTCGCCAAAAATGAGAAATAAATTGACTACCTCGATCCGAAATTAGAACTGAAGGAAAACCGTGAAGTCGGACGATGTTTTCGAGAAATTCTCGGGCCAGAGTTGCTGCTGTTGGTAAGCCTTTGAGTGGAATGAAATGCGCCATCTTGGAGAATAGGTCCACGATTACTAGGATCGTATTGTATCCGGAGCATGGAGGTAGATCGGTGATGAAGTCCATAGAAAGCGTATGCCAAGGGCAAGGCGGGATGTCAATAGGGCGTAAGAGGCCGGCTGGTTGTTCCTTTTGACTCTTGTTTTGGGCGCATACTCCACAGGACATTATAAAGTCTCTGATATCTTTTTTCCAAGACGGCCACCAGAAGTAGCGCTTGATCTTTTCCGAGGTCTTGGTCATACCGGGATGTCCTTCCATTAAAGAATCGTGATAACAAGAGATTACCTTTTTCTGTAAATCTGTGCTGGGCAGGTATAACCGTTCTTGGAAATATAATAGGTTGTCCTTCACTGTAAAGTCCTTTCCCTGCAGATGCCAATTCTGTATGTCTGCTGGAGGTACCAGTAGCCTGGCTTTATCCTTAACTTCCTCTATGGATTGTGTGGCGATTACACCTAGAATTCTTTGTTCGGGAATGATAGGTACAGGTTTAGGATTGATCAAATGTTCTTCCACTCCCATCCGAGAAAGGGCATCAGCTTTACCGTTTTTTGTACCAGGTCGATAGGTAATTATGAAGTCAAACTCGGCAATGAATAGTGCCCAACGGAGTTGCCTAGAGGATTGAGCTTTTGCGGTTTTCAAATATTGCAGGTTTCGGTGGTCTGTAATCACAGTAACGGTGTGTCGGGCCCCCAGAAGATAATGCCTCCAAGCCTTAAAGGCGGACTTGATAGCTAGAAGTTCCTTATCAGTAATAGTGTAATTGATTTCAGGAGGCGAGAATTTGCGGGACCAAAATGCCACGGGATGCAACTGATTGGTTACTGGGTCCTTTTGTGATAGAACTGCCCCCATGGCAAGGCTCGAAGCATCAGTTTCAACGATGTAGGGGAGTTCTGGGCGAGGATGTTTTAAGATCGGTGCAGAGATAAATCTAGTCTTCAAATTCTGGAAAGCTTGTTCCGCCTCGGTAGACCATTCAAAACGTTTGTTTTTCTTTAACAAGGCGGTGATGGGCTGGACTATTCGAGAGAATTCGGGGATAAACCTGCGGTAAAAGTTAGCAAAGCCTAACATGCTTTGAACACCTTTTACGGAGGATGGCGATGGCCATTTGAGAATTGCATCGACCTTCTTTGAATCCATACGCACTCCGCTAGGTGATAATATGAATCCCAAGAATTCAACTTCAGTCACGTTGAAAACACATTTTTCCAATTTAGCGAAAAGTCTGTGTTGACGCAATCTCTCGAGGACCATTTTCACGTGTTTCCGATGTTCAATTTCCGATGCAGAATAAACAAGGATGTCGTCAATGTAAACAACAACACACACATCTATGAGCTCTCTGAGGACATCGTTCATAAAATATTGAAAGGCGGCCGGGGCATTGCAAAGTCCGAAGGGCATGACCTGATATTCAAATAGCCCATACTTGGTGCGAAAGGCCGTCTTCCATTCATCGCCCTCTTTTACTCGTACCAAGTGGTAGGCTCCTCTAAGATCCAGCTTTGTATATATGCATGCTTTTCTGACTTGGTCCAGGAGTTCAGGGATCAAAGGTAACGGATATCTATTCTTAATGGTGATCTGGTTCAGGGCGCGATAATCTATACAAATTCTAAGGTCCCCTTCTTTTTTTGGAACGAAGAACAAAGCTGAGGAAGCAGGGGACTTGGAAGGACGAATAAACCCATTTGCTAGGTATTGATCCAGGTATTGTCGGAGGTGAAGATTCTCAGGCTCGGTGAGGGCATAAATTCTACTACAAGGAGGAGTAGATCCAGGTATCAGGTCTATCTGGCAGTCATAAGACCTATGAGGAGGTAGAGAGTTAGCCTGATCCTTCCGGAAAACATCTTGGAATTCTAGGTATTCAGGAGGTAACTGGGGAGCCTCCGAGGAAATTGCTGCCAGTGCAACACCAGGTTGAGGGTGACAAGTAGAGACACATTCTGGAAACTGAACCGTTGTTGCTCGCCAATCGATCTGAGGATTGTGCTTCTCTAACCAAGGAATTCCTAGAATAATCTGGAACTGAGGGGCCTTGATCACATCGAACACGATCTTCTCATGGTGTCCATCTTGACTTACTAGCGTCACTTCTTGGGTGGTATGCGTTACTGGTCCGGAGGCTATCTCCGTACCATCCACCGTAGTAATGATGTCCTTTACAGCCTTTGGACAAAGAGTCAGATTCATCCTCAAAACCATTTCATGATCCACATAATTGCCGATGGCACCGCTGTCGACGTAAGCTTTAATCGCATGTAATCGATCCGGATGTTCAGGGCTAATGAGGACCATAGGTATCACGAAATGCGAGGTCACGGAACTGGTTTTAACGCTCGGCAAGAGGACCTCTATTCTTGTCGGGCAAGGTCGTTTCCCTGCTCAGAGTTTGTGACCCTGGTAACTGCAGCTCTCACTGCCTTCTTGGCTGGTTTCACCGGACAATCTCGAAGAAAGTGCCCCGAGTTTCCGAAATAGAGGCATAATTGCAGCTGTTTTCTCCTTTCCCGCTCCTTTTGTGTTAGTGGTCCTTTCAGGCCCCCTATTTGCATGGGTTCCCCGGAGTCTACTCCTTTGGTAGGAGTTGGTGGTTTGGAAAATAGTCGAGCATCAAACTTGGAACGATCGGCCTTCCTGTTCTGCAGTCTGTGGTCAATTTGAACAACTAACTCAATATAGTCCGAACAGTCTTGCGGGGGATTCACTACTTGGGCTAACACATCTTTGAGCTCTCCACGTAGACCTCTATAAAACAGCGTAATCCTTTTGTCCTCAGGCCATCGAGTTTCCACTATCAGTCTGTTGAAAGACGCAATATAAGCCAAAAGGTCTTGATTACCCTGTCGCAATGAAAGGAGCTGATTGTCCAAGGCCTGCCCCTGTGAATGTCTTGCAAACAGTTTTTCCATACTGAGCTGAAAAGCTTGAAAATCATGGAGAACCGGATCATCTTGATTAACTAGAGGGATCGACCAGTCTGCCGCATTGCCACTAAGGTACGAAAGCACGAAAGCTACCTTAGCTTGATCAGTTGGAAAGGCTGCTGGCCGGCATAAGAAGTGCAACCGGCACTGATTAATAAATACTGCAAACCTCTTTGGGTCACCAGAAAATCGTTCGGGCGGAGCCAGAGGTACATTCCCAGGTAGGTTGATCTGCACTTGGTTCGTAGAGGATGTTGAAGGAAGATTTGCCCCTGATGCGGGTAACGGAGTTTGTCCGGCTTGTGACTGTAGCAATTGTCTAGCGAGATCATCTGTTCGCTCCTTGGAATTAATCAGTTCCCTTCTTAGAGCATTCGTTTCCTGAAGGGCTGCATGCACTTCTGCTCTTAGTTCCCCAAGTAACTGGGCTAGCTGGTCGGTATCCAAGGTTTCCATAGCGCCTGGGTGGGAGTTTGTGGTAGGCTTTGCGTTCTGTAACGCTCACCTGATTCCCGCAGAGGCGCCGGTCTTGACTGGGTGAATGCCGTATCTCCAAAGGTGATGTGTAACACACGGTTGGCTCTTTGGGCTGGACCTCTGTGCACTGTATGTCTGACTCGAAGAGTAAGATGTCTGCAGATAGAAAATATGGGATTAATGAACTGGGGTTATTGGGTGCCTCTCTCCTCTTCCCTTTCTCTTCTCCTGTAGAACCCCAAAGGTTAACGCCCTCACCTTAGGTAAGTGAACGCCGAGCTCTCCATCTGCCTCGGGGCAGGGTGCCATAACCAGTTTCTTCACTGGATAAGGGTGCAGGCCTCTTGACCTCAGAGGACTGCTGTCCGTCGTTAACTGCACGAACGGTAAGTTCTGGGCACTTCAAATGTCTTAAAAGTCTTTTGTAATGCTATCTCTTGTTTTGCAGGGTTCCGGCGATGGCGGATGGCGGGCTGATGAGAGTTGAGGATCGAACCCGCGTGAGGAATAGAAGCGCCTGGAAGCACGTAAGTAAGCGCTTGTAGCCTGCTTCACGATGCGCACTAACTGTCCCTTTTATCTTGCAGGTACAAGTTCGGAGCTTTAGAGAAGCTGAAGGGTGCTGGAATACCCACTGGATTCGGCGTGGGAAGGAGTAATGGCACGTGAGTAATAAAGTTGCCCAATGTCTTTAAACGCACCTTCTTTTGTCTTTCAGATGCGGGATGCAGCGCCGAAGGCCTCCGGAGCGTGCGAAGAGCTGGTAAGCTTTTGTCTTTCAGATGCCGGAATGCAGTGTGAAGACCTCCGGAGCATGCGAAGAGTAGGTAAGCCTTTGTCTTTCAGATGCCGGAATGCAGCGCGAGGCGTTGGTGACAGCCGATGGACCAGGTAAGAGATGCGCTGCCACTGAAGACCGTAGTGCTAACCTGTTCTTTCTTTGTCTTTACAGGTGCTGCTGAAGACTGGATTCCAGGATGGTAAGCCTTTGTTCCCTTAGGCCCAGGATCAGAAGCAGAAGACACGATGAGCGTTCTGCTGCAGAAAATGCAGAATAACGCAAAGCAAGATTCATCCATCGGTTGTGGTTTAAATAGCCTCCTGTAGTGCTTGGGTGTCTCCTTCCACAGCCACGACTAGGTAAGAAAAGAGTTCCTGCTTTCCAGAAGAGTTCCAGTGTTCTGAACCTAGGGAGTGGCTCCTGCCCCACCCAACAGGAAAAGTAGTCCCAAACAGAAGAGGATCAGGGGTTCAACTGGCAGGTAAGTAAGCAGCATGGTCTGCTGCAGGTAAGTCCACCCAAGCATTATGAGCCCGGCGCTTCCAGCGCTGGGACTGGGCATCTTTATGAGCCTGGTGCCACTGGCGCCAGGACAGGGTCCAAAAGGTCCCAATTGGGACTGGCTGGCACTCGGAACCGGGGTTATGGGTCTGCTTCCAAGGGAGTCGGGAAAGTCCTGATCTTTTGGAAGCAGAGATCATGACAGTGTGTTGGTGTGGAAGAGTGGCTGGAGAGGGTGGGGGAGTGAGAGATGGGTCAAATGCTGTATTTGTTTGGGTGGAAGAAGTCTGTGATGTGATTGCGATATCTGGGGTCACCGCAGTAGTCTGCTGACTTACCAAACACTGGCCAAACTGTTGGGTATTTTACTATGCTCTGATGTATTGGTTTGGGTAGTTAGAGTATTGGGTGAAGAGGGTATGTATTGAAGAGTTTGTGCATTGGCTGAATTGGCTGTAACTACTGTTTTAGCATGTTAATTGAAGTGGGGAGGTCTTGAGGTGATTGTGTTATGTTTTTGGGGTGTGTGGTATGGTCAGTGGGCAGGTGTTTGCATGCATGGGTGTGTTATGCTGCAGTGGTAGTGACTCCAATCATTGTATACTTACTGTTTGCTTTGTTGAGGCTATATGCAGTTTTTTGCATGGTATGGGCAAATATAGCAGACATTGTTTTGCCATTCTCTGTGATAAAAGAAAAGATCACATGTTAGGGTAGGTAGTTTGTAATGAGTTATTGCATTGCATAGCAGACATTTCTGTACTTTGTCAACCCTCATACACTTCAAACCAGTGTACTTTGCAATTTGCTCAGATCTTGTGTTTGTTGGTATAATCATTGGGTCTGTGTGAAACAAAATTCATGCAGGATTAAAAAAAAAATTCTACATTATGGTACAGTCTTTTTCGGTGGTTGATTTCAGTAGGAAGAATTGAATAGGTGTATGGTTTATGGTTTGGAAGTGGTGGTACTATTGTTGCTGTTAGATACCAGATGGAGTATTCTAATTATATATTTCTTGTTGCATTTTAGCAGTATTAATTTATCTGTTTGGTTGTTGCAGAATTTTGGGGGAGTTAGATACCTGTTGGCGTATTCTAACTGTTGATAGTTTTGAAGTTGTTGAGGGTATTTTCATACATAATATGTGTTGCAGGTTTTCCTTAGAACTATGTGTATTTGAGTATTCTGGTTGTAGTTAGATACCAGTTGGAGTATTCTAACTGTTTATAGTTTCTCACTTTTGAAGGGTATGCTTTCAAGGATGTTTCTCTTGTTGATGAATGTATACTTTACTGTTAGATAGCTGTTGCCTTATTCTGTTAGTTTATGGATTTAAAGGTTATTGAGGACATTTTGTAGATGGTCATACTCAGATTAGCAAATACATTTTGGTTTTAAGAATATTAAGTACGCGTTTACAAGATTTGCTGGTAATCTCTGTTTTAGAGTAATGGAAGTATCATTACATCCAAACCATCCACATTTCTTTTTTATGTATGCAATGTAGTGACCTACATTGGTTGTGGTTCCTGTGTGGTAGATTATGCCTACTATTGTGAAGGTTTGCTTGCCAAGTGATGCTTGTCCATGTGTGAATCCAGTCAGATTGCAGTTGTTTTGGTACCATCTGCATTGTAATGCAAAAGCATTACTATTACATAGTCACTATGTGACTGTATTTGTAAGGTGGAACGATTATCGGAATTGCAAGTAGTACATAATATGCCATGGTTTGCATTTTGTACAAGCTGCTGACATGGAATGGATTCACAGTTAGGTATGGACACATACACAAAGCGTTCATTAGGGACTTGCTCCTGTGCCACATGGCTGCAGAGTGTGCATGTATGTTTCCACATGTATGAAATCTGAAAGATTTAATTTATAGGTATGTTTTTGTTTTTCAGTACTTGTAGTATGTACATTAGAAATTCTTGTGAATCTTCTTGTGTGTTTATTAAGAATCTAACCATTCCAGCACAGTAGTCCAATTCCTGCCTTATTCCAGAAACACTGTAAGTGTTGTCAAGAATGTTGGTTGCATTTCTGTGAAGGACTAACAATTACAAAAATAATTGGTCTGTTCCGTTTAAGTAAATGTTTCAACAATTGGTGGCAATTGGAATAGAATATTGATTGCTACATTTGCATAGCTATGTACACAGTTATATTGGAAAATTTGAATGGACTAGACAGATCTGTGTCTAAGTCATTTGATGGAAGTGCACGCTGTTTCTTTGAAGAAGTAGTTGCTTTTGTTTGTGCAGTAGATTCTTCTTTGCCTGTGGTAAATGATGAAGTATCAGCTGCTTTTAATTTATATGGAGCTATTGTTGTGAGATCCTGTTTAATTTGAGTCTGAACTAGTTTTCTTTTACAAAGTTTTCCTTTTTGATGAACACGGTAGTTTTTGAGATGGGTGCGCAGAGTGCACGTAGTCTATTGTATTCTACAATGCAAGGAATATCAGCATTTACTTTACTTGCATCAACATTGACTAGAAATAGTCCTTCAAGTGTATGTATCAGTGACAGTGCTACATAGATCATACCTACTTTAAACACTATGCTGCCAATATCTATCAATGCTTGATCTAGGGTAAGACTTTGTGATTTATAAATGGTGACTGCGTATGCCAGAGATAGAGAAAATTGTTCTCTGCGTACACACATGTCTTTGAAAAGAAGGAATGGGGCTGTTGAGGGTCCTATCCTGTTAACTTCTGACAGTTTCTCAAAGTGAATATTGACAAACTGAATGTTGTTGTCACATGGGTATGTTTGAAAACCATCAACTGTACCAAGTGCTCCATTAACTAGTCCTTGCTCCACATCAAGGATATGTTTGAGCATTACTCTACAGTTTAAAGACAATGTTAATATTTTCTCTAAACCAGCTGTGTTAGAGACAGAGGGGGTCATTACAAGGTAAGAGGGCTACCCCCTTACCGGGTACCGGGTTTCTTGAATAAGGAGTTACTGGGCCATTTCAACCTTGGAGGGCTCGGTAATTCCTCATTCAAGGAACCCATGTCCCGCGAGCTGGCCAGGGTGCTAACAACGGGCCTGTTACCGACGGGCTCATTGTTAGCACCCTCCCCATTCCCATTGAGCCCTATGGGGACTCGAATGGGAATGGGGATGCGTTCCTTGAATGAGGAATTTCTAGACCATTTCTACCTTGGTCTGCTCGCGGGACCCGATAAGGGTGCCTGGTAAAACTAGACATCCTTAGCGGGTTACGCGAGCAGACTCGTAATGAGGCAGTAAATTGGCTTTGGCACCATTACCAGTGCCGTTAACTCCTTACTGCCTCACTCATAATGACCCCCAGAGTTTTTGAAGGTATTTAGTCGTGCAGTGGCGGGTTCACACATAGGTAGTGTCATACGGTGCATGTCCAAATTGTCTATGGAGTACATTTGAACTATTGGTTGCATTTCTTTTTTTCAACATTGTTTCATTGAATTGTGCACAGCTTGCAAGAGTTGGTATCCAGGACATACAGTTTACATTTTTGTGTGCTAATTGTTCCATGAATTCAGTAGCACATGAGTTATGTCTGTTGAGTGCATGGATATGTATGGTATTTAATATAGATTGTGCTTCTTTAGATAGTACACCAACTCTAATACTTTTCAAAAGGTTGGCATAGGTGAGGTCTGCAGACTGATGCATGTTTTCAGTTAATTCTTTGTATTGGAAAAGTTGCCAAAGATTTACATTTCCAATGCTGCCAAGAGTTTTACGGCATAGTTTGTGACCTAAGGTTTTAAAAATAGGTTCACCTTTCACTGGTGTTAATTGAAGAAGATCTCCAAAAAAAATAATGTGTTTTTCTCCAAAGAGTTCTCGGTTGTCCATTTTGAGGACCTCTTGTAATCTGAGGTGAATCAAAGCAACATTAGGGTAGAGAACATGCTCACTTCATCTATTAGGAGCATTTTCATTTGTTTCAAAACTCTGTGTAGTGCCATTGCACCTTCTGGTGAAAGTTTGTAGTAGTGTCATTTCTTTTGGTGTTCTACTGGAAGGAGTACCAATTGGTGTAAAGTGACACCACCTATGTTGTGGGCAGCTAAACCTGTGGGGGCAGATACAACAGCTGACAGTTTGTTGTTTGTCAATTGTTGGAGGAACTTGCTGATGATTTTTATTAAGAATGTTTTCCCTGAACCAGCTTGACTACTCACATATAGCAGTATAGGTTTGTACTCTTGACAGGTACAAGTTTTAGTTTAAAAAGTTGCATTAGGGACTTGTAATATAGTTCTTTATGTTGAGGAGTTTTTAATGACAATTTCATATGATTAATTAGGCTGCGTTTGGTAAGTTTCACTAGCTGGCTTCACAGTTTTCAACTCTGTATCTACCTTTCTTCTCTTTTGGTTTAATATTATTTTAGTATGTGAAATTTTGGGCTACGTGGTATAGACACATGGTTTCTAAAGTTGTACTCCTGTTTGGGTAGTATGTGTCCAGTAAGTTGTTTTTCAAAACATCTTGGCTGTTGGGATAATTTTTGGCTATTGTTTCTATATCTTCATATGATTTGAGAACTCTTTTTCTGGATTTAGCAGGACCAAGGCTTAGCCATACTATGTTTTCAGATTCACTAAAACCAAGTATCAAAACTACCGAGTCAAAACTGGTATATGTTACGACTTACAACAAAGCAACAGCATAAAAAAAATAATCCAAAAGAATTGGAAATTATTAGAATTGGATCCAACATTAGCAGCTTTGATCCCCCAAGACGCCACTGTTTGCATATAGCAAAAGTGCATCAATTCGTGAACATCTTATCAAATCTGACTTCAGCCATAACAGAAAAAACACAAAGAACTACAGGGGAACTATCCCATGCAATAATTGCAACTGTTACAGCAATATAATAGGGGCAACTTCATTAACCATCCACGTAAGGGATACACAATTACATTATTACACACCTCTTCATGCAACACGATGAGTGTCATATATGGGATCAAATGTCTGTGTGGGTTATACTATGTGGGCCTCACGGGCAGAAAGGCGAAAACAAGATGGGGCAAACATAAATCTAACATCAGACAACAATCAGTGAAATCACCAGTAGCACAACATTTCAGGGAGCATAAACACATGATTGCACACATCCAATTTGTAATTCTCGAGCATGCAACCTTACTAAGGAGAGGGGGAAACCTAGCCAAAAAACCTCAATAAAGAGAAATCCATTGGATTGAGTAATTAGACAGAATGCACCCTCATGGGATGAATATGGAATGGGACTTGAACTGTTTTCTATGAATTAGGAACATATTATCATTAGAAGTGTTCCGTGATGAAGTGATGTAATATTCATGTTTGAGATGATGTAATGCATATAAAGCCAAAGACAGGCAATCTGTAACAATCAGGCCAAATATGAATTCAGGATATATGTACTGACAAAAGAATATTGATGATGAATATAGAATATGCAACAACCTTGCAAGATCGAGATATACAAGTGGAACATTAATGTCTTTTAAAATGAATGTGGGCAGGTGACCGTTATAATATGCACTGACCATAGTTATATAGATATGTGAGAAATAACTTATGTACAACTGTAAGTGAGCTTGATGCGTCACAATTAGGCTACTCCCTCTGCGGTCACAACCATAGGTAATAGACTAAGGGCCTCATTACACGGTAGGCGGTAAACCATGGCGCTATTAGCGCCATGGTTCATGCCGGTAAAATACCGGCACCGCCTTGGTGGAAAGGGGAATTACCGCCCCATTCCAAGGTTGACGGGGCGGTAATTCCCCCTTCCACCATTGCCCTTCCCCATTCCCATTTTTGCCCCATAGGGCTCTATGGGAATGGGGAAGGCGCTAATTACGGTACCGCAAATTGCGGTACCGTAATTAGCTCCACTGGTCCCTTTGCGGGTTGGTTTTTAACGCCTGCAAAAAGCAGCCATTAAATTCCCCAACCCGCAAAGGGACCTCGTAGTAAGGCGGTAAGGATTTACCGGTACCGGTAAAATACCGGTACCGGTAAAGCCTTACCGCCTACCGTGTAATGAGGCCCTAAAAGTTAATAACTTCTGACAAACGGTGGTTAAATCTACCTAGTTTAATTAGAATAGCAGCTTTGAGACAGGAGCCATCAATCAATTTGAACAACTATAGAAACATATCTAGTAGGCACCACACTACTCAAATTGATGAGACATACAATATAGCTAATTAATCTGCTTTATTTGTAATAAACACCAATGAATACAACAGTCAACCTAGATATGTCGGATGTAATCCAGTATATGTATAACAGATAATATATATAATATGAACAAACATAATAATATAAATTAGAACATAGGATTCCTATACAGAATCTGCATACCCTACATTCGGTTACGATTTCATTGAGGCTAAGGTGGGAAGATATGAACGTTCATACATCAAAGATGGTGGACGGAAAAGCATACCGGCATTAGAGCACGTTTACATTTAAGGGAGACCAGCCCTTGTGGTCGCTTAGCAATGGCCTGATGCACCAAGCGCGAGGGTCTGAACACACGGACTCAGTATGTGTCTAAGTGATTGCTGCAAAAAGGAGTGAAGGTAAAATGCAGATTACACGTTAGCCATACTCGGATCAGTCATAGAAGTACGGTCATTGATACTAATCTAGGTTAACACTCATTTCAGCGAGCGAGCTGCAAAAAAGTGACTTGACTACGGAGAAAGGCGATAGCGTCTAGATACACGCGCTCCCCCATTACAGCAGAGAAGGGCCAGCCAGAAATCGGACAGCAAGTCAGCCAAAACTCTGCAGTGTACCACTCAGCAGACACAACTTGAACAACTGAAATGAACAAGACACAAACGCATTAGTGATCAGGGTATGAATATGACCAATAGAATCATGCACATTAGTACAGCGTAACAAACATATTGTGAGATAAATGAGCTAAGACAATGCCATAATTATTTACAGTTAAGAGAGACCACATCCACCCCATGAGTCGGCCCAATAGAGAGACGTTACCTGCACGGACACAGTCTCTTGGTAAGTGCAATTAAATATATCCATGTCAACAATAAAGGAGTTTCAAGACTGGAGGTGATCTCAGAGTGGGACCCAGCGCCTCACAAGCGACTGGTCCCACTAGTGATCACACATCACTTTATCTATAGACAACTCACAGCCAATGTGTTTTTAAACATAGTGTCATTTCCTTACATAAAAGACACGAGACAGTAGAGAACAATGCAACTCAGCAAACGATCAAATTATGAAATCCAGTTCAATCAGATAGAGAGTATTATGTATGTGCTCAGAACCAAAACTAAGGTTAGTAATGCAGATTGTTATGTACACAAACAATTTATCTAAAAACTATAGCAGTTATGAATGTAATTTAAAATAATTTCTAATCAAAACTATTAAAGTTCTGATATCCTCACCTAAAGAAGGGCACACAATTGCCCGAAATGAGAATCATATGAGAGTCATCATTACTTGAGCATACATATAAGATCTAATCAAGATATCTGGACTGAATATAGTTCTTATGGAATACGATAGATGAACTATTATAGAGAGCATATATTGTGACCACATGTTGAATGATGAACTTAAGCAATTAATGTTACTTACTAATTGTTGACATTTAAATTGCTGATGTGTAAGTATTGTAATGAAGACAAATACTGTGTTAAACATACCAATGATTTATGCATGTAAAGATTAAGATTACCAATCCAACTATTTACTATGAAGAAAATGTTTCTTTGCAGACATATATAAAATATATTTTTTAACTAAAGATTTATATAATTGACTTTTGATCAATTATATTGGAAGAAGTGTGCCCTTGTTTGCCTCCCGTTTGATATGGGGGACCACCTCCATTCACAAGTTGTCGGCCTGGTAGCACAGACCTAACAATGAGCACCTGAGAGAGATTTACCATAAGGATAGATCAGACACACATGATAAATTACAGAAAACTGGCATGCACCTCTACGACTAATCCTTCCTATGTTTTCAGATTTCCCATACAATGCAGTGCCGGTTATACGGTCTGCGGCTTCATAGCAGCCACATTCTCTATGGGAGAGCATTTTTATGCCAAAGCTGTACAATTTCTGTGACAGGGTTTTGTCAGATGATATGTTGTCCCAGAGGTCTTTCAGCTCTGTTTTCTCTGCTTTGGTTAAGTAGGCTGTGACATATCGTGCAACTGCAGTGGAATCGTCTGCAATGTATTGCACATCTTTGGTTTTGGTTTTATTTGTTTATATAGCACACCTTAGGTATTTGGGCAAGATTGGACAGTTACAGTAGTTACATACAGTTGCAGGTATAAGCGTTTGACAGTTGCAAAAGTAACAGATGTACTGAGATACAGAGATAAATAAGCAAGATTGCAGATGTACAGTTACAAATGAACAGAGATACAGATATAAATAAGTAAGATTGTGGAGATGAAGCAATTATAATTACCAAATTACTGCAGGTGCTAAATTACTCAACTATACACTCATAGTTTCAGCTTGTAAGATTCTGGCTTGCAATGGTACAGGAATATTGAGGTTAAGGCTGCTCAGTTAGCCATTTGATGAAGTTGCATCTGAAGTTAGCAAAGTAGAGCCCATTGAAGTAGTTCAACTTGGACTGTAACATAATTCCTGCGGCTTGCGCTTCTCCATGTAGCTCGTTTTAGTGCCTCTTCGTTTCTGCAATGCTGGCGGTTGCTTTGGAGACACAGTGTTTCAACCTCTGGGTTTCTTACTACTCATGTGACTAATCAGCTGTTGTCACGTCACGGGAGGCCATGCCCCATGTACAGAGGAGTAATGAAAAGGAACACTCAGTAAATGCTGCTTCTAATTAGCGTTACTACTGGAAATTCTTACGGATCTTACTATTGCGAATCATTATCTGACCCTGGACTACCTCTCTCCGCCTGCCCCTTTGGTTTGTCTAGTAATGGTTTTCAACTGCTCGCCAGCGGTCCTGTCCAGCTGATGAGCCTCTATGAGCCCCTATGCCAGTTGGCGTTCAAAGTGGGCCTCATCCCGAAAGCCTCTCCCTTCACCGCGAACACTGCAGTTCTGAGACCAGGCCAACAGTCTTGTGTGACAGGCAGAGCCGGAACAGTCCTGTCCCCTCAGTGCGGTAAGCCCTTTATACCTTTTGTTTCATCGAGGAATGCAACCACTGTACGTTGTATTTTGGTATACAATGCTGAGAACACTCAGAATAACACAATCTCCTGAGAACTGCCAATACTCCCTGGGGATGACCCATTGCCTGATTATTTTGACTTCTACATTCATATCCTGCATTGTTATTTTGACCTCTAGCTTCATATCCTGTATTGAGAAACTGGGTCTTGTTATCCACGGATTGTTGCTGTGCACATGTGAACGCTATCCAGCTAAAGTGCACCATCCCGTCCTTAGCTGCGTCCCTCGTGCCGTTCAGGAAAGTCTCCTATACTAGATTTTTTCCTGTCATTTTATCGGATTCCTTTGCAAACAACCAATCTACTGTTAGGGGGTAAGCTCTTTTGCCAATTCTTTGCCATTGGGGTTCTGTATAGGTTTCTGGGGAATAACCTTAACTGTCTCTTTCCTTACTCATCTGGTCCTGTCTACATCTCTTGCTGCCATTTCATTTTCTCCAAGGATCCTTTCAGGTAGTTTACTGTTCTTTAGAATTGCACCTGTTATTGTATACCACCATACACTCAATTGTGTTTTGTTTTTTCCCTATAGCCTTGGTGTGGCAGTGTGGGTAACCCTGCTCTTTTGGGTAACCAACTCTTTTGATGGTGTCATCATAACAACAAAGGGGTGTGTTTTATAAAAGAGCTCCTCAAGTTGAGGAGGCCTGGTTCTGGAACGTTCCTAAAGGAATTACTCCAGCTTAGTCTGAACATACTACCGGAGCAGCTCCCTCTCCTCCCGTGTCTTAAGGTCGAGCAACACCCCGTTGTTTGGTGAGTAACATGGACAGTATTAATGCTCTGGCCAGTGTAATACAACTTTCCTTGGATAACAAAGGTTTGCAGGCCCTGATTAGTTTCCCGATATATGCCGTGGCTGAGCCCGTAGTGTCCACTTGTTTGTGAAGATTTAAGGTGGCGCCAAGGTAGAAGCCTAGCGTTTTTACTTCTTTGGCTACTGGGATTTTGTTTCCATCTATGTTGATGGAGGTGTAATCTAAGTTCAGTTTTTTTAGGTTAGCTGCAGAGCCTACAATTAGTAATTCCGTTTTGTCATCATTTAGGCAGAGGCCGTGTGTGGCCATCCATGCCTGAATGATGAGATACATTTTATTCACCAGTGCTACATCATCCTTTTAAGTGCCCGACAATGGAAGGAGGATCTGGGTGTCATCTGTATAGTTAGTGTATGTGACACCCAGATGGTCCAGCTTGTCGAACAAAGGCTTAGTGAAGATGTTGTATAAGGTGGGTGATACGCAGGAGCCTTGGGGAAATCCACATGTAATGTCAATAGGATTGGCTGCTGATGATGGAGCGAAGACTCTCATAATCCTGTTATTTAGAAAGGATTGTATCCAAATAATGGCATCCTTGGAGAAATTAGCTGCCAAGGCAAGGTGGTTACATAATACTTTATGGTCAACCAAGTTGAATGCGCTGATAGGTCCGATAATATTAGTAAGGCCATTTCCCCATTTGCCCATCTATATTTGCATTCCTTAGATGGGCAATGATTACATTGTAATCATTTATGTACGTTGATCCTTCTGTTCTTTTTATGCAATATGTGTTCTTAGGTGATTTGCGTTTCTCAATATGTCTAACAGAAGACATGAAGTTGTTCACTTGTCCTGTTGTTTAAACTGGTCTAGGGAAACTAAAGCGGCATTTGGTGTAGTATTTCCCTTTGTTTTTATATTTGCGCTGACAATACTTGCCGCACTTGTGTCTTTGAAAATTGTAAACTTTGTGCATGTTCGTATGTAGTTTGTGAAGGGATTTCACAAGTGACATATTTCTGAATGAAATGCAAAAACAGTGACATCACTGTCCTGACCAAATTTAGGAGCATCTTTAATCCATAAAAGCATGTGGATAAGTGGTGCTCCTCTGGCTTGGTATTATTTTCTCCAAAAGAAGTGTTGCACTTCTCCAAGGGGATGAACTGTTTTATTACAAAAGAAGTGTAGCATAGCAACGAAGTGATGATGGAAATATATTGATACATTTACAGAATAATGAGAGCAGAGTTCTCCTGGTGTTTTTATGTCTATGTTTGTTTTGTTTTTGTTTGCTATGCGTAGGAAATCGTGCAAATCGTCCCATGCATATTCTGCACAATTTAATGTCACAAACCATGTGGATGGGCCAAGGTTTCTTATCATACAGCATACTTCTGCGTGTCGTAACCAGTATATTTATTTTCCTTTTGTACCACGCATGTTTGCTAAAAGATTTGTAATGCTTGACTGGAAAACTTCATCTTTTTCCTACACCTTTTGTAGTAATTGCGTAGCAGACATATTTTGAAAATGTGTACCTGATTTCAATGTGTGTGCAACTCCGTAGTTTGACACATTGAGTTGCTAGTTCACTTTCAAAGAAAAGGTGTAATATGTATTCCACGTTTTGTTTGAATCTGAGGTCTTCAGAATACATTTGTAAAGAGCGGTATTGTGATGCTGTTATTTGTGTGGGTCTTTCATCATACCTTCCTCCTTTTCCAGTAGAAAAGAGTAGAGGCAAGGCTTGTGCTTCTACACTTTTTTCCCATATGCTGATTGGAGATCCTTTCGCTTGCCGCATTTGGTAAGTTACCAGTGCATCATCTATGGTGTATTTAGAGTACAGTGGGTGAATTGTATAATGGTCTAAAATATTGAATGCTGTAGTAGGATCTAGAAGTTGAAATTGGCCAGTTCCTGATCAGTCTTTAATTATTTTGGTGGTTTCCCTCAGGTTTTCTTCAATGTTTATTTCTTTGTAGTATTCATTGCTGTCTTTTAGATATTGCAGGGCTTCTCTAACTTTATTTAAGTCTACTAGTTGCTGCCAAATTTTGTTGTCTTTTGTTGGTACGCTATTCACTAGGATAATCAAAGATTGATCTATTGACCGTTGCACTTCCAGAGTGTCTATATTTTCTTTGAGATCTAATGGCAAATGAACTACTTTGCCACAGTAGCCTTTCAGAAATTCAGAGGGAGATAGTTTTGCTGTTTTTGGTTGAAGGTGTATTATTGCTTGAAATGGGTGCACTGTTTGAATTATAATGCTCTCATACAAGTTAAGTTGTTGCAGTGGTTTTGGCAGTGGGAATATTTTCAAGTTATTAGTTATAGCACGTGAGGGTATTTGGTTTTTGTCAAGTTTTGCAGTGCAGGATCTGCAACGTATTGAGGGGTTAGTGATTTCGTATTTGTTTTCTGCTATAAAATAGAGAGCTAATTGGAACCACTTGTATTCTTCATTGTCTTCCATTTTGTACATTATGTCTACAGTTTTTGTGCTATTTTTATAAAACGGTCCTGCGGCAACACACACACATGGTTTGGTACTTCAGCCGACGTGCATTTAAACTTTAGTATTTCTTTTTTGTATGTGTGTAGTAGAAGGTTGCCATCTGTAAAGTTGTTGCTATTCTGTTCTAAAGCTAAAGAATTTTGTAAGTGGGTTTCACTTCTAAAATATTTTCTTTAGATGTGCTCTATTTCTTCGAGTAGTTCTCTGGCTGTACCATGTAGAAGAATGTTATTTAAATTGGCCAGTGCTTTTGGCATAGTACAGTTTATGAACAAGATTTTTTACAGTTGAATGTTGTGTTCCTAACATTTTTATATGATGGAAGGTGCCTTTACAAGTAGGCACAGAAATGCAGGCTAATGATTGTCCTTGTGTGCCCATAGTTTGTAATAGTTTTTTCACTGAATATTATATACACTGGTCAGGCACTAGCCATATGCATTAGCACAATACTGGCCAGTGGTTACAATCTTTGGCTATGCCCACTACATATTCTAAGATATAAAAGAGCCACTAGCCATGGCCTTTGACCTTGATCAGTTTGTACATCTTTTGGCCATGTCCACTGTATATTTAAAATAATAAAATGCAGTAAGCGATGGCCTTTGGCCTTGCCCACTGTATATTATATACACTAAACAGCCACTAGCCATGGTGTTCAACACAGTACTAGCCAGTGGCCACAGCCTTTGGCTGTGCTGACTGTATATTCTAATATATCAATGGGCACTACCTATGGCCTTTAGCCATGGCCACTGACTACAGCTTTCAACATTTCCCACTGTACATTTTAACAGTGATGGGCTACTAGGCATGCCTTTTAGCCATGCTCACTGATATTTTTGAGCACTAACCAACCACTAGCTATGTCCTTTGGTACTGGTCAGTGAGTCCACAGCCTAAATTGTTATTAAGGTAATCAAACTTGTCATGAGCTAACTTCTAAATGATGTTTTGTCTAATTCCATTATTGATGTAATCAGTTATATTCAATGTAATTAGTGTTGTCACCCGTGATGTCATCAGTGATGTGCTTTGTAATGTCATCAGTGTTCTCATATAACATGTAACTGGCGATGTAATCAGTGATGTGATCTGTGATGTCATCATTGCAGTCATAGGTCGCGCAACAGGGGGCGCAAAGGTAAGGTGGCTTTAGCTGAATTTCAGGGGTTTTGTTGCGTTAAGGTCTCACCTTACGTCCCTGTAACTAAAAAATGTTCCTTGGATTTCTAGGATGTTGTTATGCCATAGATTTTTAGAACGCTTCCAGACCACTAGCATGGTCTTCGGCCATGGTCAGTGGTGCCCACTGTGCATTTAAAAACTCTACCAGACCACTACCCATGTCCTTCAGATTGCAGGCTTTGAGAACTCACAATGCTTTTAGACAAAGCGCAGTGAGACTAAATTATTTGCCATGGACCACACACTTTGGTTAAGCAGCATACTCCAAGCGGTATACCCCTTTTCCCCGCCATCATTTTGCTGGATGGTGATTATGCACAGCCATTCCGCCGCAGCACCCGTTTTGGCACACCCTGTTCAGCGCGCAAGCTATTCCGTCGCCATTATAGTGGCACGAACGATGTTTGGACGTGGCAGCCATGTCTAAACTCCCTCATGCCAAATAAGATCACAGGACTGCACTGCAACAAACCTCGCCACATCCCAGTTGTGTTGCTTTTCTTTTAATTAAATTAAATTAGTTAAAATAACAAAAACATCATGCGATTTTGGCGCTGGTCTGCCAGAGTTCAAAACCCATCATTTAACCACTAGGCCACAATGGCTTGCTGTTTCACAGGGCATACATTTCATACTTAGCCTATAATGGTATATGTTTAGTGTTAAAAGGCTAGGTATGAATCTTGTCAGAATCCAAACAGTAACATCTTTATTTATTTATTTATTGTTCATTTATATAGCGCGCATACACAGTTGAAGTGCTTCAAAGTGCTTCAACGTGGGAAGCGGACAAGAGAATACAGTAATCATTTTTAGGCCTTGAAGATTCTGAATGATTTAAACAGAAAAACTAGCATACTAGGCATGACAACATTTCTCCTAGTGCAAGTGCATGAAATGGTACAGTTGAGACCATACTCAGGGGTGGGAGATGGAAAACGGTGGTGGGGAACAGGACAGACACACTAATTGGTCCTAGTACATTTAAATCATGCATCTTACTCACGGATGTGCAGGGACGGGCAGGGGTGGACTGGGAACTAAAATAGGCCTTGGAAATAATTACTGGGGACCAAAAGAGGCTCTGGAAATAATTTTCAAAGTGGCCCCACATGACACATTTTCAGCAAGCCCAATGCTTTTCCTATGCGAAAATGTGGAAATGCGACAAGACACAAACGCATTAGTGATCAGGGTATGAATATGACCAATAGAATCATGCACATTAGTACAGCGTAACAAACATATTGTGAGATAAATGAGCTAAGACAATGCCATAATTATTTACAGTTAAGAGAGACCACATCCACCCCATGAGTCGGCCCAATAGAGAGACGTTACCTGCACGGACACAGTCTCTTGGTAAGTGCAATTAAATATATCCATGTCAACAATAAAGGAGTTTCAAGACTGGAGGTGATCTCAGAGTGGGACCCAGCGCCTCACAAGCGACTGGTCCCACTAGTGATCACACATCACTTTATCTATAGACAACTCACAGCCAATGTGTTTTTAAACATAGTGTCATTTCCTTACATAAAAGACACGAGACAGTAGAGAACAATGCAACTCAGCAAACGATCAAATTATGAAATCCAGTTCAATCAGATAGAGAGTATTATGTATGTGCTCAGAACCAAAACTAAGGTTAGTAATGCAGATTGTTATGTACACAAACAATTTATCTAAAAACTATAGCAGTTATGAATGTAATTTAAAATAATTTCTAATCAAAACTATTAAAGTTCTGATATCCTCACCTAAAGAAGGGCACACAATTGCCCGAAATGAGAATCATATGAGAGTCATCATTACTTGAGCATACATATAAGATCTAATCAAGATATCTGGACTGAATATAGTTCTTATGCAATACGATAGATGAACTATTATAGAGAGCATATATTGTGACCACATGTTGAATGATGAACTTAAGCAATTAATGTTACTTACTAATTGTTGACATTTAAATTGCTGATGTGTAAGTATTGTAATGAAGACAAATACTGTGTTAAACATACCAATGATTTATGCATGTAAAGATTAAGATTACCAATCCAACTATTTACTATGAAGAAAATGTTTCTTTGCAGACATATATAAAATATATTTTTTAACTAAAGATTTATATAATTGACTTTTGATCAATTATATTGGAAGAAGTGTGCCCTTGTTTGCCTCCCGTTTGATATGGGGGACCACCTCCATTCACAAGTTGTCGGCCTGGTAGCACAGACCTAACAATGAGCACCTGAGAGAGATTTACCATAAGGATAGATCAGACACACATGATAAATTACAGAAAACTGGCATGCACCTCTACGACTAATCCTTCCTATGTTTTCAGATTTCCCATACAATGCAGTGCCGGTTATACGGTCTGCGGCTTCATAGCAGCCACATTCTCTATGGGAGAGCATTTTTATGCCAAAGCTGTACAATTTCTGTGACAGGGTTTTGTCAGATGATATGTTGTCCCAGAGGTCTTTCAGCTCTGTTTTCTCTGCTTTGGTTAAGTAGGCTGTGACATATCGTGCAACTGCAGTGGAATCGTCTGCAATGTATTGCACATCTTTGGTTTTGGTTTTATTTGTTTATATAGCACACCTTAGGTATTTGGGCAAGATTGGACAGTTACAGTAGTTACATACAGTTGCAGGTATAAGCGTTTGACAGTTGCAAAAGTAACAGATGTACTGAGATACAGAGATAAATAAGCAAGATTGCAGATGTACAGTTACAAATGAACAGAGATACAGATATAAATAAGTAAGATTGTGGAGATGAAGCAATTATAATTACCAAATTACTGCAGGTGCTAAATTACTCAACTATACACTCATAGTTTCAGCTTGTAAGATTCTGGCTTGCAATGGTACAGGAATATTGAGGTTAAGGCTGCTCAGTTAGCCATTTGATGAAGTTGCATCTGAAGTTAGCAAAGTAGAGCCCATTGAAGTAGTTCAACTTGGACTGTAACATAATTCCTGCGGCTTGCGCTTCTCCATGTAGCTCGTTTTAGTGCCTCTTCGTTTCTGCAATGCTGGCGGTTGCTTTGGAGACACAGTGTTTCAACCTCTGGGTTTCTTACTACTCATGTGACTAATCAGCTGTTGTCACGTCACGGGAGGCCATGCCCCATGTACAGAGGAGTAATGAAAAGGAACACTCAGTAAATGCTGCTTCTAATTAGCGTTACTACTGGAAATTCTTACGGATCTTACTATTGCGAATCATTATCTGACCCTGGACTACCTCTCTCCGCCTGCCCCTTTGGTTTGTCTAGTAATGGTTTTCAACTGCTCGCCAGCGGTCCTGTCCAGCTGATGAGCCTCTATGAGCCCCTATGCCAGTTGGCGTTCAAAGTGGGCCTCATCCCGAAAGCCTCTCCCTTCACCGCGAACACTGCAGTTCTGAGACCAGGCCAACAGTCTTGTGTGACAGGCAGAGCTGGAACAGTCCTGTCCCCTCAGTGCGGTAAGCCCTTTATACCTTTTGTTTCATCGAGGAATGCAACCACTGTACGTTGTATTTTGGTATACAATGCTGAGAACACTCAGAATAACACAATCTCCTGAGAACTGCCAATACTCCCTGGGGATGACCCATTGCCTGATTATTTGGACCTCTACCTTCATATCCTGCATTGTTATTTTGACCTCTAGCTTCATATCCTGTATTGAGAAACTGGGTCTTGTTATCCACGGATTGTTGCTGTGCACGTGTGAACGCTATCCAGCTAAAGTGCACCATCCCGGCCTTAGCTGCGTCCCTCGTGCCGTTCAGGAAAGTCTCCTATACTAGATTTTTTCCTGTCATTTTATCGGATTCCTTTGCAAACAACCAATCTACTGTTAGGGGGTAAGCTCTTTTGCCAATTCTTTGCCATTGGGGTTCTGTATAGGTTTCTGGGGAATAACCTTAACTGTCTCTTTCCTTACTCATCTGGTCCTGTCTACATCTCTTGCTGCCATTTCATTTTCTCCAAGGATCCTTTCAGGTAGTTTACTGTTCTTTAGAATTGCACCTGTTATTGTATACCACCATACACTCAATTGTGTTTTGTTTTTTCCCTATAGCCTTGGTGTGGCAGTGTGGGTAACCCTGCTCTTTTGGGTAACCAACTCTTTTGATGGTGTCATCATAACAACAAAGGGGTGTGTTTTATAAAAGAGCTCCTCAAGTTGAGGAGGCCTGGTTCTGGAACGTTCCTAAAGGAATTACTCCAGCTTAGTCTGAACATACTACCGGAGCAGCTCCCTCTCCTCTCGTGTCTTAAGGTCGAGCAACACCCCGTTGTTTGGTGAGTAACATGGACAGTATTAATGCTCTGGCCAGTGTAATACAACTTTCCTTGGATAACAAAGGTTTGCAGGCCCTGATTAGTTTCCCGATATATGCCGTGGCTGAGCCCGTAGTGTCCACTTGTTTGTGAAGATTTAAGGTGGCGCCAAGGTAGAAGCCTAGCGTTTTTACTTCTTTGGCTACTGGGATTTTGTTTCCATCTATGTTGATGGAGGTGTAATCTAAGTTCAGTTTTTTTAGGTTAGCTGCAGAGCCTACAATTAGTAATTCCGTTTTGTCATCATTTAGGCAGAGGCCGTGTGTGGCCATCCATGCCTGAATGATGAGATACATTTTATTCACCAGTGCTACATCATCCTTTTAAGTGCCCGACAATGGAAGGAGGATCTGGGTGTCATCTGTATAGTTAGTGTATGTGACACCCAGATGGTCCAGCTTGTCGAACAAAGGCTTAGTGAAGATGTTGTATAAGGTGGGTGATACGCAGGAGCCTTGGGGAAATCCACATGTAATGTCAATAGGATTGGCTGCTGATGATGGAGCGAAGACTCTCATAATCCTGTTATTTAGAAAGGATTGTATCCAAATAATGGCATCCTTGGAGAAATTAGCTGCCAAGGCAAGGTGGTTACATAATACTTTATGGTCAACCAAGTTGAATGCGCTGATAGGTCCGATAATATTAGTAAGGCCATTTCCCCATTTGCCCATCTATATTTGCATTCCTTAGATGGGCAATGATTACATTGTAATCATTTATGTACGTTGATCCTTCTGTTCTTTTTATGCAATATGTGTTCTTAGGTGATTTGCGTTTCTCAATATGTCTAACAGAAGACATGAAGTTGTTCACTTGTCCTGTTGTTTAAACTGGTCTAGGGAAACTAAAGCGGCATTTGGTGTAGTATTTCCCTTTGTTTTTATATTTGCGCTGACAATACTTGCCGCACTTGTGTCTTTGAAAATTGTAAACTTTGTGCATGTTCGTATGTAGTTTGTGAAGGGATTTCACAAGTGACATATTTCTGAATGAAATGCAAAAACAGTGACATCACTGTCCTGACCAAATTTAGGAGCATCTTTAATCCATAAAAGCATGTGGATAAGTGGTGCTCCTCTGGCTTGGTATTATTTTCTCCAAAAGAAGTGTTGCACTTCTCCAAGGGGATGAACTGTTTTATTACAAAAGAAGTGTAGCATAGCAACGAAGTGATGATGGAAATATATTGATACATTTACAGAATAATGAGAGCAGAGTTCTCCTGGTGTTTTTATGTCTATGTTTGTTTTGTTTTTGTTTGCTATGCGTAGGAAATCGTGCAAATCGTCCCATGCATATTCTGCACAATTTAATGTCATAAACCATGTGGGTGGGCCAAGGTTTCTTATCATACAGCATACTTCTGCGTGTCGTAACCAGTATATTTATTTTCCTTTTGTACCACGCATGTTTGCTAAAAGATTTGTAATGCTTGACTGGAAAACTTCATCTTTTTCCTACACCTTTTGTAGTAATTGCGTAGCAGACATATTTTGAAAATGTGTACCTGATTTCAATGTGTGTGCAACTCCGTAGTTTGACACATTGAGTTGCTAGTTCACTTTCAAAGAAAAGGTGTAATATGTATTCCACGTTTTGCTTGAATCTGAGGTCTTCAGAATACATTTGTAAAGAGCGGTATTGTGATGCTGTTATTTGTGTGGGTCTTTCATCATACCTTCCTCCTTTTCCAGTAGAAAAGAGTAGAGGCAAGGCTTGTGCTTCTACACTTTTTTCCCATATGCTGATTGGAGATCCTTTCGCTTGCCGCATTTGGTAAGTTACCAGTGCATCATCTATGGTGTATTTAGAGTACAGTGGGTGAATTGTATAATGGTCTAAAATATTGAATGCTGTAGTAGGATCTAGAAGTTGAAATTGGCCAGTTCCTGATCAGTCTTTAATTATTTTGGTGGTTTCCCTCAGGTTTTCTTCAATGTTTATTTCTTTGTAGTATTCATTGCTGTCTTTTAGATATTGCAGGGCTTCTCTAACTTTATTTAAGTCTACTAGTTGCTGCCAAATTTTGTTGTCTTTTGTTGGTACGCTATTCACTAGGATAATCAAAGATTGATCTATTGACCGTTGCACTTCCAGAGTGTCTATATTTTCTTTGAGATCTAATGGCAAATGAACTACTTTGCCACAGTAGCCTTTCAGAAATTCAGAGGGAGATAGTTTTGCTGTTTTTGGTTGAAGGTGTATTATTGCTTGAAATGGGTGCACTGTTTGAATTATAATGCTCTCATACAAGTTAAGTTGTTGCAGTGGTTTTGGCAGTGGGAATATTTTCAAGTTATTAGTTATAGCACGTGAGGGTATTTGGTTTTTGTCAAGTTTTGCAGTGCAGGATCTGCAACGTATTGAGGGGTTAGTGATTTCGTATTTGTTTTCTGCTATAAAATAGAGAGCTAATTGGAACCACTTGTATTCTTCATTGTCTTCCATTTTGTACATTATGTCTACAGTTTTTGTGCTATTTTTATAAAACGGTCCTGCGGCAACACACACACATGGTTTGGTACTTCAGCCGACGTGCATTTAAACTTTAGTATTTCTTTTTTGTATGTGTGTAGTAGAAGGTTGCCATCTGTAAAGTTGTTGCTATTCTGTTCTAAAGCTAAAGAATTTTGCAAGTGGGTTTCACTTCTAAAATATTTTCTTTAGATGTGCTCTATTTCTTCGAGTAGTTCTCTGGCTGTACCATGTAGAAGAATGTTATTTAAATTGGCCAGTGCTTTTGGCATAGTACAGTTTATGAACAAGATTTTTTACAGTTGAATGTTGTGTTCCTAACATTTTTATATGATGGAAGGTGCCTTTACAAGTAGGCACAGAAATGCAGGCTAATGATTGTCCTTGTGTGCCCATAGTTTGTAATAGTTTTTTCACTGAATATTATATACACTGGTCAGGCACTAGCCATATGCATTAGCACAATACTGGCCAGTGGTTACAATCTTTGGCTATGCCCACTACATATTCTAAGATATAAAAGAGCCACTAGCCATGGCCTTTGACCTTGATCAGTTTGTACATCTTTTGGCCATGTCCACTGTATATTTAAAATAATAAAATGCAGTAAGCGATGGCCTTTGGCCTTGCCCACTGTATATTATATACACTAAACAGCCACTAGCCATGGTGTTCAACACAGTACTAGCCAGTGGCCACAGCCTTTGGCTGTGCTGACTGTATATTCTAATATATCAATGGGCACTACCTATGGCCTTTAGCCATGGCCACTGACTACAGCTTTCAACATTTCCCACTGTACATTTTAACAGTGATGGGCTACTAGGCATGCCTTTTAGCCATGCTCACTGATATTTTTGAGCACTAACCAACCACTAGCTATGTCCTTTGGTACTGGTCAGTGAGTCCACAGCCTAAATTGTTATTAAGGTAATCAAACTTGTCATGAGCTAACTTCTAAATGATGTTTTGTCTAATTCCATTATTGATGTAATCAGTTATATTCAATGTAATTAGTGTTGTCACCCGTGATGTCATCAGTGATGTGCTTTGTAATGTCATCAGTGTTCTCATATAACATGTAACTGGCGATGTAATCAGTGATGTGATCTGTGATGTCATCATTGCAGTCATAGGTCGCGCAACAGGGGGCGCAAAGGTAAGGTGGCTTTAGCTGAATTTCAGGGGTTTTGTTGCGTTAAGTTCTCACCTTACGTCCCTGTAACTAAAAAATGTTCCTTGGATTTCTAGGATGTTGTTATGCCATAGATTTTTAGAACGCTTCCAGACCACTAGCATGGTCTTCGGCCATGGTCAGTGGTGCCCACTGTGCATTTAAAAACTCTACCAGACCACTACCCATGTCCTTCAGATTGCAGGCTTTGAGAACTCACAATGCTTTTAGACAAAGCGCAGTGAGACTAAATTATTTGCCATGGATCACACACTTTGGTTAAGCAGCATACTCCAAGCGGTATACCCCTTTTCCCCGCCATCATTTTGCTGGATGGTGATTATGCACAGCCATTCCGCCGCAGCACCCGTTTTGGCACACCCTGTTCAGCGCGCAAGCTATTCCGTCGCCATTATAGTGGCACGAACGATGTTTGGACGTGGCAGCCATGTCTAAATTCCCTCATGCCAAATAAGATCACAGGACTGCACTGCAACAAACCTCGCCACATCCCAGTTGTGTTGCTTTTCTTTTAATTAAATTAAATTAGTTAAAATAACAAAAACATCATGCGATTTTGGCGCTGGTCTGCCAGAGTTCAAAACCCATCATTTAACCACTAGGCCACAATGGCTTGCTGTTTCACAGGGCATACATTTCATACTTAGCCTATAATGGTATATGTTTAGTGTTAAAAGGCTAGGTATGAATCTTGTCAGAATCCAAACAGTAACATCTTTATTTATTTATTTATTGTTCATTTATATAGCGCGCATACACAGTTGAAGTGCTTCAAAGTGCTTCAACGTGGGAAGCGGACAAGAGAATACAGTAATCATTTTTAGGCCTTGAAGATTCTGAATGATTTAAACAGAAAAACTAGCATACTAGGCATGACAACATTTCTCCTAGTGCAAGTGCATGAAATGGTACAGTTGAGACCATACTCAGGGGTGGGAGATGGAAAACGGTGGTGGGGAACAGGACAGACACACTAATTGGTCCTAGTACATTTAAATCATGCATCTTACTCACGGATGTGCAGGGACGGGCAGGGGTGGACTGGGAACTAAAATAGGCCTTGGAAATAATTACTGGGGACCAAAAGAGGCTCTGGAAATAATTTTCAAAGTGGCCCCACATGACACATTTTCAGCAAGCCCAATGCTTTTCCTATGCGAAAATGTGGAAATGCCACACAAAAGAGGCCCAGGGTGCAGAGGCCCACCGGGAAATCTCCAGAGTTCCCTATAGGCCAGTCCACCCTTGGGGACGGGAGGATAGTGAGAGGAACAAAGAATATGTTCCAGCAGGGCCCAGGGTTAAGTGAAGAGAGGTTGTCTCACTCAAGGAGCATAGCTGAAAGTGCAGTAATGTTGAACAAAATGCAGCGGCCTGGAGGCAAGTACATAAAACTGTCGGAGGAGTCTGCAACCTGTTGGCTCTGGAGGTGAACCAGGCAACCAGTCAGAAAAAAAAAAAAACTGAACAGTAAGGTAGGATAAGGAGGGTGGAGAAAAGAGAAGGGAGGTTAGCAGGGGAGAGGGAGACAGAAGGAGGAAGAGAAAAGGAAGGTCTTGAGGGGTTTCTGGAATTTATGGTGCTCCGGCTCAAGACGGAGAAAGGCAGGGAGGCTGTTCCAGAGGAAAGCACTTGCAGAGGATAAAGATCTGCCACCAGATCTCTGTGAAAGCGGCTCACCACCAGAGACTTGGAGGAGGACGAGCAGAGGACTCTAGAGGGAGAGTATTTAGGAAGAGAGCGTTGTAGATAGTGTGGGCCCCCAGCTCCAGAAAGCCTTGTGGATTATGCCGAGGGTCTTGAATTTGATCCATGCTGCTACGGGCAGCCAGTGGAGGGATTTCAGCGCCAGAGAGATGCGGTCCCAGGGCTTGGGGCCAAAGATAAGTCTTGCGGTTCTGTTTTGGATGAGTTGTAGTGGATGGAGAGTAGAAGTAGGAAGATTGAGAAAGAGGCTGTTGTAATAGTCCAGCCGAGAGAGAACCAGGGCTCTCGAGGTGATGAGTCTCTGAGGGAAAGGGAGAAAAGGTAGAATACTTCTGAGGAGGTGCAGTTGGACTCTTTTGAGATGTCTCACATCATTTTAGCATAATGGCTACATGCTGCATCTCAGACTCCTGCAGGCCAGGGTTCTCCAATGGCAGTGTTCAGCATAAATGTGATTTTTGTTGATTCCATTTTTTCTGTGTTATCATGTTGCTCAGAGATGGTATAGTCCTCTTTTTGAATATATGTGCAGTGTAAGGGGGAATGTGTGGTGTGAGGGTGTGCATGTCATCCAATAGGGTGTGCATGCAATGTGTGTGTGTTTGATGTGATTGTGTGTGTATGTGGTGTAAAGGTTTGTGTGAGGGATTGTGTGTGCAGTATGCATTTTGTCCATGATGGTGAGTGTTAGTATTTATGTGAGCATTGCGTGTGTGGGTGTGTTGTGTGTGTGTGTGTGTGTATGTGTGTGTGTGTGTGTGTGCGTGTGCATGTCTCCATGTAATTTGGAAGATGCCCATCCAGTTTTGTTTTGTCCAGCAAGTGTCCTGTACTACAAGTCCAAAAATACAAAGTAAAAAGTAAATCTGAATGATCATCTTCAAAAAACAAGGGACTTGTGACATATAAAGATATATACACGAAATGTAACTTGGCAATATTCATGATTTCTCCGGCACCTCTATTTGTTTGGGTTGAATGGCAGTAGGGGATCAGTAAGTTGTTGAAGGGGGAGGTGCATAGTGTAGAATCAGAGGAGGGGGAAAAAAGTAAAATATATTTTTTCAGCTGGGGAAAGTGAGAACAAGGGGCTGGAGAGGAGTGGTGTCTATGTGTAGCGCAATATATTAAGGGAATAAGGGGACTGTGTGGCAAGCCCCTCCCTTAAGTTGCTATGAAAGTTTTGTTTGCACTGGCTAACGTGCAACTATTATTAACCCATTGGTAGTGCAGCTCAAATGACCTTCTTAAAATCATGCAGTGATTGGGTGAACGTTTCCATGAAGGCGGTCACATGGATCAAAGGCATGTATGTTAAGATTACATAGTCCAGAATAAAGAGGGGTTAATTCATAGAATTTAGCGCAGAAGTGGCGCACGCGGCTGGCGCACAGAGGCCAGCTTGCGACAGCCGCATGCGCCAAAACCCATTTTGACACACAGCGTATTCATGGACACTTACATCCATAACCAGCCGTGGTGCAGAGTGGCGCAGCGACCCTGCAGCAGTGCCAGTTACGCCCCCAACCCCGCCCCATGCGCCAGAAACATCGAACAAATCCCCTACATGGCGCAAAGGCCAGTGGACCAGCATACAGCCCCCCAACCACGAAAAAGCGCTAAAACGCCACACAGCCCTCATGTGCCAGCAAAATGGCATGTAAAACTCCCGACACACCCCTCGGATTACGCGTACCCTGTTCGCGCCAGTGAAATCGCATGTAAAACTCCATGCGCACCCCTCGGATTACACGTACCCTGCTCGCGCCAGCGAAATCGCGTGTACAACTCCCTGTGGACCGCTCAGATTACACGTACCCCACTTGTGCCAGCAAAATCGTGTGTAAAACTCCACGTGCACCCCTCGGAATACACGTACCCCATTCGTGCCAGCGAAATCGTGTGTAAAATACTGCGCGCACCCCGTGGAATACGCGTACCTGCTCACCCCAGTGAAATCGCATGTGAAACTCCCCACGCATCCCTCAGACTACGCGTACCCTGCTTGCACCAGCGAAATCGCATTTACAACTCTATGCGCACCCCTCGGACTACATGTACCCCGTTTGCGCCAGCAAAATCACATGTAAAACACCACACGCACCCCGCGGAATACACGTACCTGCTCGCCCCAGTGAAATCACATGTAAAACTCCCCATGCACCCCTCACACTACGCGTACCCCGCTTGCACCAGCGAAATCGCATGCACAACTCCACGGGCACCCCTTGGACTACAAGTACCCCGCTTGCGCCAGCGAATTCGCATGCAAAACTCCACGCGTACCCCTTGGAATATACGTAACCCACTCGCGTTAGCGAAATCGTGTGTAAAACACCACGCGCACCCCCCGGAATATGCGTACCTGCTTGCCCCAGCGAAATCGCATGTAATACTCCCCACGCACCCCTCAGACTACGCGTACCCCGCTTGCGCCAGCGAAATTGAATGTACAATTCCACGCGCACTCCTCGGAATACGTCTACCCCGATTGCGTCATCGAAATCGCATGTAAAACTCCATGCGCACACCTTGGAATACGCATTCCCCGCTCGCACCAGCCCAATCACGTGTAATTCTCACTCCTGTACCCCCAGATTCACACAGCAGTGTGGTGAGAAGCCACATGCACCCCCTGCAGCCGGGCCATGCCACAGGGGTCAACCCTAAACCCCTCCCCATGACCTGTAGGCAGGCCATCCACCCTCCCCATGCCCCACAGGCAGCCCATCCACTCTGACCATGCCACGCAGGCATCCCATCCACTCTTACCATGCCCCACAGGCAGACCATCCACTCTGACCATGCCCCGCAGGCAGCCCATCCACCCTGACCATGCCCCGCAGGCAGCCCATCCACTCTTACCATGCCCCGCAGGCAGACCATCCACTCTGACCATGCCCCACAGGCAGCCCATCCACCCTGACCATGCCCCGCAGGCAGCCCATCTACTCTTACCATGACCCGCAGGCAGACCATCCACCCTGACCATGCCCCGCAGGCAGGCCACATGGCACTATGCACTTGGGAGTCCCAACTCATATGCCCCCCACCCATCGCACATTGACGGGCAACTGCCAGCAGGCCCCGACTCATGTCCACAACCGCAATTGATGGGCACCTGCCAGCAGGCCTCGATTTATGTTCCCCCACCCCCCCATTGATGGACACCTGCCAGCAGGCCCCGACTCATGTCCCCCCAAGTGACGGGCACCTGCCAGCAGGTCCCAACTCATGACCCCCACCTCCCCATTGACAGGCACCTGCCAGCAGGCCCCGACGCATGTCCCCCCCAATTGACGGGCACCTGCCAGCAGGCCCTGACTCATGTCCCCTGCATCCCCCTATTGACAGGCACCTGCCAGAGGCCCCGACTCATGTCCCCCCCAGCTCCCCATTGACAGGCACCTGCCAGCAGGCCCTGACTCATGTCCCCCCAAACCCCACGTCATAACTATACAGACCCATGGCCCTAATGCCAACCCAAATCCCACCCCCCATGCCCCAGTACAAACACCCAACGATCCACTAGACCCACTCCCTTCTAAATTACCCATTCCATGAGAGTCTTCAACACCAACATTTGCTGGCCCAACCGCTGCCACATGGAAGACATTCCCAATCCTGGGTCCTACTGCCCGCCGGCCGATGCCTGCCCTGATGATGCAGAGGGCCCTGAGGCCACATGCCTCCTATGCCGAGCCTGCCGCCGCCTTTCTGCTGCCTGCCGCCGCCACCACGACCGCCTCCGGGTAGATGACAACACCCTGGGCAGTTGTGCAGGTGCCCTGCTTGAATGTGCCTGCACATCATCCGTTGCCAGGGGACCAATTGCTGGGGTGACCACCTGTGCTGGAGCTCTGACTCCCTGTGGCAGGGATGGGATCTCCACCAGCCTGGCTGCGTTGGTTGGGGCAGGTCCACAGGGGGCCTGGTGTTATCTCGGCAGGAAGACGGCACTGAGAATGACTGGTGTATAGTGTGCACAGAGGAGGAGAGGGCCGCAAGAGAGTGTGACACATGGAGGAAAACCCCGACCATGAGCCCTCCCAACTGGGCCATGTTGGCACACATCTCTTCATGATGACATGCAGGGTCCCCCCAAGAAGCATGCACGTCATCACAAATGAAATGTGTGTGCAACGTGACACCAATCAGGATGGACTCAATCCTGTCACGGGTCCCCACGTCCGCAGGTAGAGGAGTGCCAGATGACATGGACCTCCCCCTACCTACAGACAGGCCTGGGACCGGGCATCCTTGCTGGTGTATGGTGATGCAGTACAGTGTCAGTGACAGTGACATGCACAGGCCCCTCCGTGGCAACCTGTGCTGCCTCCTGCCGCTGGACTGCTCCACTTGCACCAGTGGTACCACCCCCACCAGGCCCCATGTGTGGCTCTGAAGAAGCCTCCTTCTCCTCCGTACACACCACCAACCTGGATGTCTCTGCACCGTCTTCCGCCATCGCCAGCCCCTGTGGGGGCTCACCCCCCCCTTCCTCTGCAGCCATAGTGACGGATGCTGCACCAGTCCCCTCACTCCCGGATGATGGAATTTCATGGGAGGGTGACTGGGCCTTGCATCGCCGCCGGTGGAGGCATCCCTGCCGCTTTCCTCCACAGCGCTGTCTCTGCCCTCTTCTTCGCTCGCTGCTGTGTAAAGGGAGACATTGAACACAAGCATCAGGGTACTGTACAATAGTCCCTTCCTTCATGTCCCTCCACAACACATGGGTCAATGCAGGCAACACACATGAAGGAATAGGCATGGCACATGCAACAAACATTTGAATCCATGTCCAAGGCACCGTAGAAACATCCAATGGTGGGCTGAAACTCACATGCATCATGGGACATGCTGATCACATGCACACACATCACCGGAGGGTCATGCCTCTGGCCCCGTATACCCCAAGACACTGTGGATACCAGGATGACCAGGCTGTATCAGTGGATCAACATATCATCACGGACATGTGTCATGTATCCATGGTGTTTACCTGTCACTCACACACTACTCAGACATACGGACATGTACACCATGCACATGCATGACAGCAGCACCCATCTCTCACAGCCCAAACATGTCCAAGTACAGACACAGGCATGCATACATGTGTGCATTCCGCATGCTGCTCTGCATGATGCATTGTAACACATACACCATCCATGTGGGTCACGCCTGACTGGACTCACATTCCGCACCATCATGTCCCTGCACACACACATCCATACATGACCCATGTCACACATACAGCCGAGTAGCTAACTACCACCACACTGCAAAAGGCACTGTTTTAAACAGGAATGCATGGGCACTTACTGCTCGACTCCAGATGGGCCTGCATCCTGAGGATCTGGTGTTGAAGCACTCGGCGAATGCGCTCCAGGACCCTCATCTGCTGTGTGGTAAGGTGGACCCAGCACGCCACTGCATCAGGCCTTCTTGAGGGTCCTGGACTTGTAGTCCTCCCAGCGCTCCTGGACGTGTTTGATGTCACGAGGTGCTACCCCCTCCACATTGGTGGCACACACAATGTCCTTTCAGATCCTCTTCTGTCCTTCCTTGTCGGCACGCAATGGTGTGAAGAGGGCATCATAATGCCCCAGGACTTGCTCCACCAGGATGCCAACTTCATTGGCAGTGAAGCTGGCAGCCCCCTGCCTCTCTGCTAGGGGGTTGCCAGTAGTGCTGGATGGTGTTTTGTCGGACATGGCAACCCCCAAGGCAGGTGTGGGTGGGCAACTGGGTCCTGGGGCTGGGCTGTGGAGTGATGGAATACCAGTCGGGATTCTTCTGTTCCAGCAGGGGTGGTCATAGCAACTGGAACCCTGCAGATGGCTGATGTGCAGGCACCAAATGGCAGGGCTGTTGGCAGCAGGCAGGCAGGCAGCAGCAGATGGCTTATAGGAGGCTCCCTGGGGCTCTGTGGGCAGGAAAATGGCCTTCTGGGCAGCAGCGTGGTCTTCCCTGTGTTGTCGCGTGGCCAGCTTGATGCAGAGTGAATTGGCACATGAAAAAACAGCACATCAGAGTGTAATTTGAGGAAAGGGCCTTAGCACGTAAGTGCGTAAGGGACGTGATGCGCAAGGGTGTTTTTCTCGGCACGGGTGCATAGCGAATCCGCATGTGCAAAAACAGCATGTCCGCGTGTTAATGCGTGTAATTCGAGGAAAGGGCCTAAGCGCGTAAGTGACATGACAGGCATGGCGTTTCCCTCGGCACGGGTTAAAGGTGAGCGGGGCCTAGCAGTTTGCTGTACCTGCTTTTCATGGAGACCGACGCCTGTGTTGCTACTTCTTGTTGTTTCACGCACCATCACTTCACAGCGGATCGAGGACGTATCTCTTCTTTTGGCAGGGGTCTTGCCTACGCGTGTTTTTATTACCACGCTAGTAAGACGGTGAGTCGTGCACGCTATTTTTCCCACTGCTGGTCCCCTTGTGTATTGCTTACCCGTTTTCGAGGTCATAGTAGCCTGTGTGTCCCATGCCTATGCATTTTTTGCATCCCTGTGTGCCACTGCAGGAGGTTAATTCCACACACGTGGGCTACCGGGGTTGTATGCATGGATTTACTGCAGTTTTGGGGTGCCTAAGCTTTGCGTGACCCATCATTTTCTCACCTGGGTCACATACTGCCTTGCAGGTGCACAGGGGTGCTGTTTACATCTAGTACCCCACCCCCTTCACCCCAATTGCCCAGGACAATTGTCATGTACACCTCCCATTGGCACTACTACATCTGTGCCATGGTTGAGCGGCCATGAAAGGTGAGGGGCGCCTCCGCTGGGTGTCCTCCATGTGGTGGGCGTGGTCAGGGAAGGGATGTGGCCGGGGTGACCAGGGTAGCTGCAGAGGGGGAAGAGGCAGGGGTGTGCCACTTCAGCAGGATGTTCTGCCACGTGTTGGTGCAGTCATGCCACCACCCCCTGCGGCTCTGAGAGATGCAGCTCTTGCATGTGACACTGGCGCCCAATGGTAGTGGTAACCACCACCCAGGCTCAGGGTCAGCCAGCGCATGATGCCGTGGCACCTGACGATTCCCAGGCAGATTTTCAGGTCATCAGGAGGCACAAGGTAAGTGCACGCAGGGCTTCTCTGACTGAGGCACATGTACCTGGGGCAGTGTTGTCATCTGCTACCCCGAGCAGCCGGGTGTTGGCAACTGCATGGGCAGATGCAGCCGACACCACCTCGGCTGTGAGTCTGCCAGCCAGGACAGTGTCCGTCAATAACCTTGGCACAACAGCGGTTGCTGCGCTGAGTCCAGTCAAGAGCACCCAGCAGCCACTGACGCAATTCAGGGCTTCCATCCTAGTTCCACCTGCCACTCCCTTGGTCCAGTCCATCAGTGCCACTGCCCCTACTAATCAGGGCGGCATTTGCCAGTCAGGGTCCGGACCACTGCCCAAAAGGAGGAAGGTTGCTCCTGCACAAGAGGCTGGGACCCCAGACACGGGTCCAGCCTCCGGCACGTCGAGGAAGAAGCCTTTCGGCAAGCAGGAACTGGACTGCCTCATGGGCTACGTGTCGGAAGACGACCGTGATATGCTTGTGGGCCCAAATTGTCACACTACGCCTGCCCAGCATTGAGACCACTGGAAGCATGTTGCGGAGGGTGTTATTGCATTCGGACATGAGGTGCGCACTGCTCAGGGGTACAAAAAGCGTTGGGATGACCTCCAACGCTGTGCTAAGCTAAAGCATGCCTCCAATTATGCCATGACTCGGGTGACTGGCAGTGGGCCACCAGCTGAGGAGGAAGAACTCACTCCGCACGAGGTGATCGCTGCTGAGTTCATCCCGGCAGAATTGGTCAAAGGAGTGTGAGAGATGCTGGATTATGATGCCCTATTCAGTGCGTGTTGTTGCATGTTTGTCCAGCCCATGTGTGGTTTGCTTCTACGATGTGTTGTGCTTGATTGCCACTACATGCTATGTGTACATGGTTCCCATGTGCGAGTCATGCAATGCTTCACTAATGCGTGCCTGCTGTGCAGCAAGCTGGACATGTAGAGCAGACAGGGACTGCCCTCATCACTACACTTGCACCCTAATCACATGCTAGTCACCCGGCTGCCCCTCTGGTCCATGTTCCAGCTCACTAGTCCTTCTGCATGTAGCCTGGGGTGTCTTTCCGCTCAGTACTCAGGCTATGTCATCGAATGACTGACATGCATGTGTGTTCCGCCTGCATGCGGGTACTCCACATAGACATGCTCCCTTGCCCCTCCACCACCCTGCCCCCAATTTCACTATGGCACTGGTGGGTAACATGTTGGACTACTGCAATGGCCTGTTCAATGCTCCTGTGTACATGCACACTTCCCCCTGCCAACCTGTCAGACACATACTGTGTGGTACATCCTTTGTCCTTGATGCAGGGTGTCTCACTCGGACTGTGCAGATGGCAGATGCTCCACAGGGACATGAGTGCCCATTCATGCTCCATGTGCATTCCATGCATGCCACTATGTGTCCTTGGCAGGATGATCATTGTAGTACGTGTCCAGGATGACATACATTTAATGGCATGTGATCATCCATTCCATGCTTACTCTTGCTCAGTACTGCATCACGCACATGTTTAGGGTGTCATAATCTGTGTGGGGCACAGGTCTCCCCCTGTTTCAGGCCCCCTGACTCTGTTCAACTGGTGTAGTGCCTTCTGCACAAATGTGTGTACTACAGAGTGTTCATCATGTGTCCTGCTTACTGTCCCATTCTCATCTGCTGTGTTGTCAGTTGACTCAGAAGATGAAATTGACGCTACTCAACACTGTCTGACAATACGCAGTTCTCTGGTCAACCTTTCACTGCCATGCAATGCCTCCCTGCATTTTCACTAAGGGGGGGTTGCCTGAAGCCATGCAACCCATTGCATGCACATTGCACGTGATGCCTGAACTTGTCCTTACACTGCCTTGATGTTCATTGATTGACATCATAATGTACTTGTTAATGTAGATAGTCGGTAACGTACACATGTTCTGCACTGCACCAACCCACTTATGAGCCATGTTACACCGTTCTACATGCCTACTCACTGCTGCAATGTCAAAGTGACCTGGCATGTATGGTCAGATTGTCATTCCTTCACTGTCATGAAAGCACAGGCACATCCTGTGACACATGTACTCAGTATTGGAACACCCTAGCGGGTGTTTAGCAAAGTTGATTGGTCAATCTGCAGCCTATACTATCTGGTATAGGCCGCAGATTGGTTATAGCCTGCCAATCGGGTTGTAATGACTGTGGAGCTGCCTGCACGTGTGTGTGTGTACACTTTCACATACATAAAATCAAGCAGCAGTGTAGCTGCTTGCTTTGCTTTATAGGATGCTTTTCATAATCACCCCTTGGGTGTATATGAACACAGGTGTTTTTGAGCACTTTCACATGTACATATGCAAGCAGCTTCAATGTTGTGTAGTGCAACATTGCAGCTACTCACTTATGTGTGTGTGAAATTGTTCTTTTACACATGTGTTCTCTGCAGCTTTTTTGTTGAATGACTAATATGTAGTTGATTAACGTTAATGCTGCTGATATTTCAGCATTGCACCCGTTATGTTCAACTGGCACAATCCTGAAGGTGAACTGTCGTGCAGTATGTGTATGCCCAGGCCCACTTAGCTAATCTGGTGGGGCCTGGCCGTGATGATTTGACACACTGAATAATGTTTTAGGGCACAATCAATGCACAATGTGCTCAATCAGGCCCTGAGGGGTGTTCTGAAGGCTTCATGGAGCGTCAGCTCAGACCGTACTGGGCGTCATGGTCCCTCATGCATGGTTGCAGGCCCTTGCTTTGCTCAGGATATTCACTATGTCTACATTGCTCATGACGCCCGGTACGGGCCGAGCTGCAGATGGATGAAGCAATATTGGTGATGATGATTTAGTGATGCATGTATACATGCATATTACGTGTGTCATGGTGTGTTTGGATTCACTTGAAGATGTGGTCATTTGGCTGTTCAGACATGCTTATGGTATGTGCCATCTCTTTGTTGCCATCTGTCATTTCTGCCTGTGACATGTGCCTGACAGAGGTGGTGTGTGATGGAGGTGATGTACTACATTCAGGACATGTGTAGGCTTCACTATTTACACACATCCATTTCGGCTTTTGGGTTGTGTTTGCATATCAATGCCACTGGATGCATGCCGGAATTTTAGTTGTGTGTGACATGTCTGGTTCATGTGTTGGCTGTCGATGTGATGTGTATGAGTGTGTGGGTTATGTACTTCTGACATGTGTACTCATGTTTGTTTTGTTCACATTACAGATGATGACGCAATGGAGCCAGAGGATGGTGATGTCATTCCAGACACGGTGTTGCTATCACATCAGCAACCCGGCACAAGTGGGTGGCATGGGGTGGTAGATCACGAGAACCCACTTGTGCTCCAGACCATTGTGTCCAGGGCTGGCAATCAGTCTAGCTCTGAGGATGACTCTAAGGACAATGTTGAGTTGGATGCGCGTCATGTTCATTCGTCGACAGTGAGTGATCCTGATGTGGATGATCTTCTGTCCAGAACACATGCACTGAACGGCCAGACAGTGTTGGAACCTTTGCTGGTGATGGATCGGGACGCATGGTCATCAGTTGCTGATGTACCTGGGGCATCATGTCAACAGAAGGATGTAGTCCTGTAGCAGCGGGCGGTGCCAATCCAGTGAGGACCACGGCTCCTTGGGCCCCGCGGGTGTCATGTCCGGCAACGCGGTGGCCGTGCGCCACCGGGGTATACTGAGTGGGAGCAATCAATCTATGCCAATTCAGAACAACAGGGGACAGCTATTGATAAGATCGCTCAGAGAATGGAACGTGTGGCCCAATCCGTGCTCCCTCCTGCTAGGCAGGTGCAGCTCCAGCAGCGGGCAGCGCAATCCACCGCCCGCTCACTCAGGCTGGGCATGACGACCTTAGAGAGGGCACACCAGGCTGAAATGGTGTCTCTACATCAAGTACTTGCTGCTCACGCAGAGGCACACAAGGAGGCCCTCATGGATGACCATCAATCCCTCAGATCTACTCTGGGTGTGCTCAACATGTCCCAGAGGAAGCGGTCAGAGGATAGGTTGGAACAGCTTGAGAATACCATCTCGGCTGAGCTACGTGCATGCAGGGAGGTGCTCCAGATGTCATGCAAGGCCATGCAGGCAGAACTCTTTGTTACACGTGCTACCTTGAAATCGGAAGCACGCGTATCATGTGAGGTGCTGCATGCTGACCTACGTGCCATTGCCACACAGGACTGGGCTTACCAGTCCCGCAGACTTGCTGTCATCGAGTGGCAAGCTGCGCTTAGGTGTGATCAGGGTACTGTGCCACCTCCACCTTCTGATTTCCATCCAGAGGGTGAGCAGGATGACGACTTATCTCCCACACAGGTCAGGCGTGCAGGTGTTGAGCCCATGGAGTTTTTTTTTATCTCAACATCATTATATATGGGTGTTGAGGTGTACCCTGTACCTCCCCCCTCCTGGGTGCCTTTCCCGCGCCCCCTGGTCATATGTGGCCATTTCTAATTTTATTAGTATAATATTGTTTGTCTATTGTGCATTCATGTGACGGTGTGGTGCTTTGTGGCTTTTGAAAGAAAGCATCCACGGTCTGTTCCAGCTGGGCCCATCCAAGCTTGTCTCGTGTATGTTTTTGTGGCTTGGGGTCCAGACACATATGCCACTCCTGCTTCCCCTTTCCATGGGCTTGAAAGGATGGTTAGGTGTGACAACAATTTACCAAGGGCATTGGACTTTCGTCATATCTGTGGCCTGTCTGCTGCTGTACTACTTGTGTTTACACCCCTAGTGGGGATTATGGATGTTTTCTCCACGGCATGTCTGCAAATCAATTTTGGTGTGTACATTTTTTAACTGTCCATTTTTTGAAGTTGATTGTGATGTATTTTCATTTCTTGCCTATATACGTGATTGATGCACTTCATGCTGTAGACGGTAGCCTGCACCCTTTAGCTGTCAAAGTCACACTGATGGTATGATGGGGCCGGTTGGTGACAATGGGCCTGATCACGACTTTGGTATTAGCCCCACTGCTGAACTCCCCAGCGCTAATAGCGCCGGATCACGAGTTCGGCGGTAATGTAATTCCCCATTCCCCATTGAGCCCATTCGGGAATGCCCCATTCCCCATTGGGCTCAATGGGGAATTTTCGCGCTCTTACCACTGGCGGATTTCCCGCCGGTGGTAATAGCACAAATGTTCTGCGGATTTCCCCCCAGCTCAGAGCTGGGGTGAAATCCATCAAAGTCCTGATTTGGCGGACCATTAAATCCGGCAGTAATAGCGCGTCCGCCGGATTTCAGGGTTACCGCCAAAGTCGTGATGAGGCCCAATGTCAAGTTGGTACGTGTTGAGTTCAGCCCCTGGGGATTGTGGCAAAGGAGGATGCATTAGAAATGTGACCCAAGAGGCACAACTCACGGTCCAGTCCTCACCTGAGATGTCCGCCTATACTACTACTCCGCTCCGTTCTGTTTGGACAGCACATTGTATCTGTCTTCCCTCTTGGACTTCGCTGCTGCCTGACAGCACAGTTTTCCTACTGGAGTACAACTCTTTTACTTGTTTTTCACACTCTGGTGCCTTTAGTCCCTGTTTTTCATCCTGCTACTGTCCTTGTTGCAGATCTGTCTGCCCGTCTCTCGGGCAGTTATTTCCACGAACTCTTACACGGCCTCGGTTTCCCTCAGTACACTTCTGTTGCACAGCATCTCTCTGTCGCTCCTCCTGTCTTTCATCTGTTACATCCATACCTTTATGTTGACTTTGGCCTTTTAACAATGCTATTCAACTGTTGTGGCTCTTAACTTGCTGTCAGCTGTTTCCGGCTACCTCACATTCACTGTGCCTTTCCAGACTTGTGCTGTCTCTGCCTTTCTTCATTCACGCTATCAAGGATTGATTGAGTTTCAGCTCAACCATCCAGTTGTGCCAGCCTCCTTGGGTATTTTCTACTCAAGTTCCAGCTCTACCCATCAGTTGTGGCATCCTCATTGATTATTGTGTACTCAAATTGCTGCCCATCCTGTTGAACCATTGTTCAACTGTGCTACCTAGGTAGTTATTCTAGCATTCAGCTTGGACATGTACTTGGCCATTTTCTGCAACTTCAAGTCATCTACGGGAGACTCTTCCTGTAACGCTCACCTGATTCCCGTAGAGGCGCCGGTCTTGACTGGGCGTATACCGTATCTTCAAAGGTGATGTGTAACACACGGCTGGCTCTTTGGGCTGGACCTCTGTGCACTGTATGGCCCTCATTACGACCCTGGCGGAAATTGACTGACCGGACCGCCACAGCGTAAATAGCGTTTCCGCCATTGCACGAAGGAGCAAAGTGCGGCCCATTCCGACCCATCGGGCACGAGCACCACGGCATGGCGGAAGTGCAAAGTCCGCGATGGCGGAAATGACCCCAAAACGGCCCACACCGCCGCCGTACGGCGCCCTAGGTGCAATACCGCCACCCATTTTAGCGGACACCGCAGTGAGCGCCAACCGGAAAGTACGGTGACCGTAAATATACGGAAACGGAAGTAAAAACATGGGCCCGGAACGGGAAACATCCCGCCGTACACCTATAAAACCACAAAATCCACACAACCACTAAAAACACTACCCTGAGACACACCCCAACCCGTCATCCACCCTAGCGAAACCAAGAAAAATGGGAAAAGTAGCGAAGAAAGCGTGCGACCGCAAGCGGCAGGTCCACTTCTCCCGTGAGGAACTCACCGTGCTAACAGAGACCCTCCAGGAGAATGCTGCCGTCGTCTTCTCCACGCAAATGATCAGGACGGCACTTGCGAACAAGAAGGCCATATGGGCCCTGGTGGCACAGCGTGTAAGTGCGGTGGGGACCACACCCCGCAACCCACAGCAATGCAGAAAGCGATGGGACGACCTGCGGATACGCGTCCGTAGCATACTTTCTGCCAACCGCAACATTGCCACAGCCACCGGGGGAGGTCCTGAATCACCCATCAAGTTGACCCCCTGGGAAGAAATCTGTGCCTCCACCATTGGAATGGAGAGCATAGAGGGAGTCGGAGGGATGGAGAAAGGAGTGCAGACATCCGAAGAATCAGGTAGGTGGCCCAAATAAAACAATGCTAAATCCACAATTTCCAATCATGTGAAGTACCATGTGTCCCCATAGTGCAACAGAAACACATGTCCAGGAGAACGTCCACACACATTGTCCTGATAGCGCACTTTAAAACTCACAATAAATACATAAATAATTAAAAACCCCTAAAACACCCACTACACGTGCAGCAGGCACACCCTAACTGCAGGCTGCCAAACAACTGCACCCTCACTCCACACACAAATGAAAGCACCTCCAAGGCCCCGACCCAAATCACCCTCAGGTACCACCCCAATGCATGTGATACAATGCCATTCCAATTCCCACAGACCCATTAATAACCCTCGCCCTCCTTTACTCCACCACAGGGTCCGATCCAAACGACGAGCATCAGGACACCCCTACCAGCACACCTGCAAAGAGGGCCAAGACCAACGGCCAAAGACCCTCCACCTCAGCTGCACGGATCAAGACACGGCAGCAGCACAAATCAGGTGGCAGCACAGAGGAGGGAACATCAACAGGCACCCCAGCAGCCAGCATGCCCACAACACCACCACCACAGGTCCCCCCAATGGATGCCACAGAAGGCACTGCCTCTGGTGGCAGCAGCACCATAGGTGACACCCCATTGATGGCAGCATGCTCCGACACAGAAAACGGGGATGTCGAAGTCAGATCCATCCATGACCTGTCCCAATCCCCCTGTCTGTCCCATCCCGTACACCATGAGGATACCACGCAGGGGCACCCACAAGACGACGACTGGCCATCCCCCACAAGCCCTGTGGCAAGGCAACATGAGGTCACCAGCCCCTCTGTGACACCACCGCAAATGGCCATGGCCCAGCAGAGGCAACAGTCCCTCGACCAGTTAATCGTGCAACAGCAGCAACTGGCCACGCTCCTCAAGGACCATGCCGATGAATGTGGGGGCACTAAGGCAGACATAGAAACATCAACTGAGACACTTAGGGCAGAAATGGAGAGAAGTACAGAGACACTAAGGGCACAAATGGAGAGTAGCACCGAGAGCCTGAGAGTACAAATGGAGAGTAGCACCGAGAGCCTGAGAGTCCAAATGGAGAGAAGCACCGAGAGCCTGAGGGGGGAACTGCATGCGACGTCCAAAGACGTATGTGCCGAACTTGCCGCAGTGCGCCGTGTGCTCACTGAGCTCTCACAAACCCTTAGGGACATGCATGGACGTGAGCAGGCAGAGACATCATCCGTTGCAAGTTCCGTCCAGGGCAGCCCCCAACGTAGATCTGGGAGGAACCTGCGCTCCACAGGCAGGGGTGCCCCTGATACCCGCAGAGGGGGCTTGCAATAGCGACTGCCCACTGACGATGAGCATCTTTGGACACTGGTGTTCGGGGGGGAGGTAGGAGGGTGGAGGGGGTGTTTTGGGCTCACTTGGGTGGCGGGTCGATAGGGTGTTCAACATGATATCACATATGCCATAAACAATGCACGATCAACCAATGAGATGTGTGGACAATGATCTTTGTGTACTAGGCCATCATAGGCGTACAGTCCATATTGTGCATGTACCAGACACACACAGTGCCACGAGTACCGTGTCCATGTATCAGCCACCAGGCGTGAGTGCTAGAAGCATGCATCAATGAGATGCTGACGAATGTCACGGCCCTCCGGTGCCTCGCAGACTCCTTGAGGTGCTGCCACATCCCCACCCTCATCATGACCATCTTCAGGTGCTTGCAGTTCTGCGTCAGGGGGCATGGGCACATTTCTACGTACGCACATGTTGTGGAGCATGACACATGCCATCACCATCTTTGCAACCTTCTCATGGCGGTACAGGAGTGCCCCGCCAGACCTGCTGAGGCAGCGGAAACGAGTCTTCAGTAGGCCGAATGCCTGTTCAATGACTACACGGGTACGTCAGTGGGCATGGTTGTAGTCCTCCTCATGCTGGTCCCGTGGGTACCGGACTGGTGTGAGGAGCCATCTCTTCAGTGGATATCCAGCATCACCTGTATGTGGACGATAAACGTATGATGTGGAATGCCATTGCTACGTACGCACCCCCCCCCTTCCTGCCAGGTCATTGCCGAATCACATACCCCACCTCATCATGCATGAAATGAGACTCACCGAGTAGCCAGGATCTGTTCCCTGCGTGTCGCTCCATGTAGCGTGGTATTGTAGAGTTCCTCAAGACCATAGAATCATGGGTTGATCCAGGGAATCGGGCACAACAATGTGTAATGATCCTGTTGGAGTCACACACCATTTGTACATTCAGGGAATGGAATTGTTTTCGGTTGCGGTACTGGGCCTCCATGGCATGTGGGACGACCAATTCCACATGGGTGCAGTCGATGGCACCAATGCAACCCGGTATGCCGGCAAGTGCATGGAATCCCACTTTTGTGTTGGTAATTTCCTGCTCCGAGCGTGGTAGAGAGATGTAGTCGTCTGCGTGCTGCAGGAAGGCATCGAGCACTTGCAATAGTGTCCGTGAGAACAGTGGCTGAGAAATGCCATGCAACTGTCCGACTGTGTGCTGGTAGGTGCCTGTGGCCAGGAAGTGGAGTACAGACACCACCTTCAGTAGGGGTGGGATGGCGGTTGGGCTATCTATCATGCTGACAAAGTCAGCCTGTGTCATGTCCACAATGGCGGCTATGGTGTCCCGGTCCAAACGGTAGAGGGTGTGGATCTGCTCAGCAGTGAGGTTGAACGGATGTGCTCGGAGGCGTGGGATTGCGGGCTGCCTGCGTGGTGGTAGTGGCTGTGCTGGCGGCCCTTGCTGGCCCTGCCTTGGCCTCCTCCTCCTCCTGCGTCTCCTCCGTGTGGCCGGTTGTAGTTGGTGTTCGTCTTCTTCTTGGAGTTGGAGTACTTGCAGTGCTATCAGGTCCCCCAGGGCCAACATCGCGAGTCCTGCCGGTAGCATTTCGGAGTGTGTGTGGTTGTGGGAGGAGACTGGGTGTGCAATTTATGTGTTTTCAGGCTGTATGGCCTCCACCTGTGGTGATTCATTCCACCTGTGCAAGCTGCTCTCCCCTTTGGCCGAGCACGTCCCGCACACAACGCTGCAATTCGAGTAATGGCATCTTGCTATTGCAATCATGTATTTGTACCCGATGGCCGTGTAACATTGGTTGATATGTACATTCGGCTATGGTCCCATTGTTTCACATACAATCTTTGCAGTCGCGAACAGACTTGTGAAGGGTCAGTGGAACGTAGTACTCGAGTAACGGTGGGCCCTCATCCATCACTGTACCGAGTTGCACCGACGGGCGGGGCGTCCCATTTGTGGGTGAAGGCAGTTGCCATTTTCACACACAGCCGCACTAGATGGATTAATTTGTGATTTCAAACGGCCACAGATGCCTTTTCGACGTGATGTTGCAAATGAGGAATTCGAAGGGCGGCGCTTTCGGTTTTCAGCTAGCGGCGAGGAGATGCCCACAGGTCTGACTGCAAATATAACGTTCTATTGTTCAATGTCCTTGAGACAGGGGCCATGGCGAGGATGCAATGATTGATATGAATAGTTTGGGATGCGCAATAGCGACGTGGGCGATGAGGCCGGACGTTCCCAAATACATGTTACTTCACAACACTGGAATTACGGGCTGGGGCACTGTGGATTTTGCAGGCTGCATAACGCACAGACTCAATGGATATTTCTAATGTTATGTGAGTAAATATTCAGGAGTTTTTATACCGGGATGAGGGAATGATGAATGGATGCATGGGCAGATGATTTGATACAGAGTTTGCCATGTACAGGGCTTCTTGGAATCTGTCCGCCTCCCCTGCGCTATGTGATGCAGGGCTGCCATAGTGGGACCATAGTCTATCTGGCCTTGTTGAGCCCTCCCTGTCTCGACGCGCCTTCAGACACTTGTGTCCATGCACGTTAACATTCCCATCTGATGGATTCTGTTTTCACAGACGCATGCACAGGTACACTCGTTTGTGATGGTGTTTGCACCTCGATATAGATGGTTATGATTCGCAAGTGGTTTTGGGGTGGTGATGATCCTTTGGAGTGGGCTAGCATGCATATGGCTGTGGATTTAGTGTGATCATTGAAGTGAGTTGTTCGAATGTAGTTCTGATGGCCATTCTGTTCTTTTTCTTTTCTTTTGGTTGACAGGTATCTCCTCCCCTTTTGCCACTGCCATCTGTATGCCACTCCTGCAGATGGCTTTTACTCCCGACACCTGCTGCTTCGTGTTAATCAGTGGAGCAGCATTACGATCTTATGGGACGATCGCCAATGGGCCACATGCCCTTACGCAGTACTAGTGGCTCGGAGCAACATTTCGGCCTTTCAGCTGGACTAGTGCCTCCCCATTGGGACGGCCCTGCGGTTCTGTGCGCTTCCATGTTGCCTTTTCGTACGTGAATGTGGCTCTGTGTACCATGATGGAACAGGGCGTCACACAAGTAGTAGCTGGTCATTTCTTGCGGATGCAGCCCACAATGGTGAAATGTGTTTTGGAGTTCATGGCCTAATGGCTGTATGGGCTTGGTGATTTTGTTGTGCATTAAATTTCTATTCTGATATGGGCCGTGTAGCGTTCTTCTTTGCAAGTGATGTGGCATATTCCTATTTGGGGAGCGATGTATTGTGAGGAGATCTGCATTGGGTTCCAGCTTCGGAGTTTAGTTGCGTGGTACTGTGCTGGGCGCGTTTGCCTACGAAGCCCAGTGAGGTCAGGGATGGGGGCTGCCAATATGACTGTTTGAATGTTGTCATGCTCAGGGGCGGGGGATTGGGTTTTGTGTAACAGATGCCGGTCAGCCAGGTGGACTGGTGGAATGATGTGATTTTCGGAATATTGCTGGTCACAGGTGCCTGTGTTTGCGTGCGTTTCTTGGTGGGGGACTGTGGTCATGTCCATTGGGATGGCTTCTGTATTCGTGCCATCTGTGCCCTGCAGCTCCCATTGGCCCCTCTTGTGATTCTTTTGTTCGTTGGCATGCATGGGTGACTTGTACATTTCACTGGTTGCATTGTGACTTCATTGCACCTACGGGGAGTTGTACTTTGTGGGCAGGGAGCGGTGTACAGGCACTCAGTGGGGCCGTTTACGGTTGATTCGCGATGCCGTACTTCTCGCCATGGCGGAATGGTACTTTCCGCCGTGCTTGATGGCGTTAGGTACATGTCCGCTAGGGTCGGAATTCGCGTACCGTTGCGCCATGGTGGTATTTACGGTTTGGCATGGCGCGCGCGCGCGTACTTGGTGCAGTTAGCGTTGGCGTTCACTACGGTGTCGCTAATGGCATCGTACTTTGCGGTGACGGGTCATAGTCGCACCGAGCGCTATTCGATGGCGGTATTGCATTTCCGCCATCGTTTTTCGATTTCCGCCAGGGTCGTAATGAGGGCCTATGTCTGACTTGAAGGGTAAGATGTCTGCAGATAGAAAATATGGGATTAAGGAACTGGGTTATTGAATGTCTCTCTCTTCTTCCCTTTCTCTTCTCCTGTAGAACCCCAAAGGTTAACGCTCTCACCTTAGGTAAGTGAACGCCGTGCTCTCCATCTGCCTCGGGGCAGGGTGCTGTAACCAGTTTCTTCACTGGATAAGGGGAGCAGGCCTCTTGACTTCAGAGGACTGCTGTCCGTCGTTTACTGCACGAACGGTAAGTTTCGAGTAATTCTAATGTCTTTAAGGTCTTTAGTAATGATGTTTCTTGTTTTGCAGGGTTCCGGCGATGGCGGATGACGGTCTGAAGTGAGTTGAAGATGGAGCCCGTGTGATGAATAGAAGCGCCTGGAAGCACGTAAGTAAGCGCTTGTTGCCTGCTTCACGGTGCGCTCTAACTGTCTTTTTATTTTGCAGGTACAAGTTCGGAGCGGCTGCAGGGTGCCGGAATACCCACTGGGTTAGATGTGGAAAGGAGTAATGGCACGTGAGTATAAAAGTTCCCCAATGTCTTTAAACGCACCTTGTTTTGTCTTTCAGATGCGGGATGCAGCGCCGAAGGCCTCCGGAGCGTGCAAAGAGTTGGTAAGCTTTTGTCTTTCAGATGCCGGAATGCAGTGTGAAGACCTCCGGAGCGCACGAAGAGTAGGTAAGCCTTTGTCTTTCAGATGCCGGAATGCAGCGCGAGGCGTTGGTGACAGCCGATGGACCAGGTAAGTGAAGAGCTGTCACTGAAGACCGTAATGCTAACCTGTTCTTTCTTGTCTTTATAGGTGTTGCTGAAGACTGGATTCAGGATGGTAAGCCTTTTTCCTTAGGCCCAGGACCAGATGCAGAAGACACGATGAGCGTTCTGCTGCAGAGGATGCAGAATAACGCAAAGCAAGATTCATCCATCGGGTGTGGTTTAAATAGCCTCCTGTAGTGCTTAGGTGTCTCCTTCCACAGCCACGCCTAGGTAAGAAAAGAGTTCCTGCTTTCCAGAAGAGTTCCAGTGTTCTGAATCTAGGGAGTGGCTCCTGCCCCACCCAACAGGAAAAGTAGTTCCAAACAGAAGAGGATCAGAGGCTCAACTGGCAGGCAAGTAAGCAGCATGGTCTGCTGCAGGTAAGTCCACCCAAGCATTATGAGCCCGGCGCTTCCAGCGCTGGGACTGGGCATATTTATGAGCCTGGTGCCACTGGCGCCAGGACTGGGTCCAAAAGGTCCCAATTGGGACTGGTTGGCACTCGGAACCTGGGTTATGGATCTGCTTCCAAGGGAGTTGGGAAAACCCTGACCTTTTGGAAGCAGAGATCATGACAGTACCCCCCCTCAAGGCCCCTCCCAAACCAGGCTCCTCCGGGGGTTTTGGCTTGTCAGGAAATGTTCGGTGAAATCTTTTGATTAGGCGAGGAGCGTGGACATATTCAGCAGGTTCCCAGGATCTCTCTTGGGGGCCGTAGCCTTTCCAGTCAATTAGGTAAAATAGTTTAGATTTGGAGATCTTGGAGTCCAGAATGCTTTTGACTTCAAACTCGAGTTCTCCATCAACTAGGATAGGTTTTGGAGATTTAGTTAGTCGGGTTTGAGGTTGCACGGGTTTTAATAGAGAGACGTGGAAGACCGGATGTATCTTCATGTGCGGGGGCAAGTCCAACTTGACCGCTACTGGGTTTACTATGGTAGTGATGGAATAGGGACCAAGGTATCTTGGGTTGAATGTGCGTGGCCCTTTTAGAGGTAGATATTTGGTGGATAACCAGACTTGATCCCCTACTTGATATTGAGGGGCTTCCTTCCGATGTTGATCTGCTCCTTTCTTGTATTGTTCTTTAGCCCTTTGAAGGTGAGAAACAGCTTCCTTAAAGGCTTGGGTGATTGTAGAATGCAGGTAGTCTACTGCTGGTGTTTCAAGATCTTGGAGGGGATCCAACTCCGAGGTTCGAGGGTGACTGCCGTACAAAAGAAAAAACAGGGTTTTCCCAGTTCCCGAATGGACAGAGTTATTGTAGGCATATTCGGCTATCCAAAGGATGTCTTTCCAAGTTTTTTCAGTTTGTTGCAGCATGCAGCGTAAATACTGTTCCAGAGTTTGATTGGTCCTCTCGGTTTGTCCGTCGGTCTGAGGGTGGTGACTGGTCGATAGTCTCATATCAATTTGAGCCGACCGACAGCAACTTCGCCAAAAATGAGAAATAAATTGACTACCTCGATCCGAAATTAGAACCGACGGAAAACCGTGCAGTCGGACGATGTTTTTGAGAAATTCTCGGGCCAGAGTTGCTGCTGTTGGCAAGCCTTTGAGCGGAATGAAATGCGCCATCTTGGAGAATAAGTCCACGATTACTAGAATCGTATTGTATCCGGAGCATGGAGGTAGATCGGTGATGAAGTCCATAGAAAGCGTATGCCAAGGGCGAGGTGGGATGTCAATAGGGCGTAAGAGGCCTGCTGGTCTTTCCTTTTGACTCTTGTTTTGGGCGCATACTCCACAGGACATTATAAAGTCTCTGATATCTTTTTTCCAAGACGGCCACCAGAAGTAGCGCTTGATCTTTTCTGAGGTCTTGGCCATACCGGGATGTCCTTCCATTAAAGAATCGTGATAACAAGAGATTACTTTTTTCTGTAAATCTGTGCTGGGTAGGTATAATCGTTCTTGGAAATACAATAAGTTGTCCTTTACTGCAAAGTCCTTTCCCTGCAGATGCCAATTCTGTATGTCTGCTGGAGTTACAAGTTGCCTGGCTTTATCCTTAACTTCCTCTATGGATTCTGTGGCGATTACACCCAGAATTCTTTGTTCGGGAATGATTGGTACAGGTTTAGGGTTGATCAAGTGTTCTTCCACTCCCATCCGAGAAAGGGCATCAGCTTTACCGTTCTTTGTACCAGGTCGATAGGTAATTATGAAGTCAAACTCGGCAAAGAATAATGCCCAACGGAGTTGTCTAGAGGATTGGGCTTTTGCGGTTTTCAAATATTGCAGGTTTCGGTGATCCGTAATCACAGTAACGGTGTGTCGGGCCCCCAGCAGATAATGCCACCAAGCCTTAAAGGCAGACTTGATAGCCAGAAGTTCCTTGTCAGTAATCGTGTAATTGATTTCAGGAGGCGAGAATTTGCGGGACCAAAATGCCACGGGATGCAACTGATTGGTAACCGGGTCCTTTTGTGATAGAACTGCCCCCATGGCAAGGCTTGAAGCATCAGTTTCCACGATGTAGGGGAGTTCAGGGCGAGGGTGTTTTAAGATTGGTGCAGAGATAAATTTAGTCTTCAAATCCTGGAAAGCTTGTTCCGCCTCGGTAGACCATTCAAAAGGTTTGTTTTTCTTTAACAAGGCAGTGATGGGCTGGACTATTCGAGAGAATTCGGGGATAAACCTGCGGTAAAAGTTAGCGAAGCCTAACATGCTTTGCACACCTTTTACGGAGGATGGTGATGGCCATTTGAGAACTGCATCGACCTTCTTTGAATTCATACGCACTCCGCCAGGTGATAATATGAATCCCAAGAATTTAACTTCAGTCACGTTGAAAACACATTTTTCCAACTTAGCGAAAAGTTTGTGTTGACGCAATCTTTCGAGGACCATTTTCACGTGTTTCCGATGTTCAGATTCCGATGAAGAATAAACGAGGATGTCGTCAATGTAAACAACAACACACACATCTATGAGCTCTCTGAGGACATCGTTCATAAAATATTGAAAGGCGGCCGGGGCATTGCAAAGTCCGAAGGGCATGACCTGATATTCAAATAGCCCATACTTGGTGCGGAAGGCCGTCTTCCATTCATCGCCCTCTTTTACTCGTACCAAGTGGTAAACTCCTCTAAGATCCAGCTTTGTATATATGCATGCTTTTCTGACTTGGTCCAGGAGTTCAGGGATCAAAGGTAACGGATATCTATTCTTAACGGTGATCTGGTTCAGGGAGCGATAATCTATACAAGTTCTAAGGTCTCCTTCCTTTTTTGGAACGAAGAACAAAGCTGAAGAAGCAGGGGACTTGGAAGGACGAATAAACCCATTTGCCAGGTATTGATCCAGGTATTGTTGAAGGTGAAGGTTCTCAGGCTCGGTGAGGGCATAAATTCTACTACAAGGAGGAGTAGATCCAGGTATCAGGTCTATCTGGCAGTCATAAGACCTATGAGGAGGTAGAGAGTTAGCCTGATCCTTCCGGAAAACATCTTGGTATTCTAGGTATTCGGGAGGTAACTGGGGAGTCTCTGAAGAAATTGCTGCCAGTGCAACACCAGGTGGAGGGTGACAAGTAGAGACACATTCTGGAAACTGGACCGTTCTTGCTCGCCAATCGATCAGAGGATTGTGTTTCTCTAACCAAGGTATTCCTAGAATAATCTGAAACTGAGGGGCCTTGATCACATCGAACACGATCTTCTCATGGTGTCCATCTTGACTTACTAGCATCACCTCTTGAGTGGTATGCGTTACAGGCCCGGAGGCTATCTCCGTACCATCCACCGTAGTAATGACGTCCTTTACAGCCTTGGGACAAAGAGTTAGATTCATCCTCAAAACCATTTCATGATCCACATAATTGCCGATGGCACCGCTGTCGACGTAAGCTTCAATTGCATGTAATCGATCCGGATTATCAGGGCTAATGAGGACCATAGGTATCACGAAATGCGAGGTCACGGAACTGGTTTTCACGCTCGGCAAGAGGACCTCTATTCTTGTCGGGCGAAGTCGTTTCCCTGCTCAGAGTTTGTAACTTTGGTAACTGCAGCTCCTACTGCCTTCTTGGCAGGTTTCACCGGACAGTCTCGAAGAAAGTGCCCTGAGTTTCCGCAATAGAGGCATAATTGCAACTGTTTTCTCCTTTCCCGCTCCTTTTGTGTTAGAGGACCTTTCAGACCCCCTATTTGCATGGGTTCCCCGGAGTCTACTCCTTTGGAAGGAGTTGGCGGTTTGGAAAATACTCGAGCATCAAACTTGGAACTATCGGCCTTCCTGTTCTGCAGTCTGTGATCTATTTGAACGACTAAGTCTATATAGTCCGAACAATCTTGTGGGGGATTCACTACTTGGGCTAACACATCTTTGAGCTCTCCACGTAGACCTCTATAAAACAACGTAATCCTTTTGTCCTCAGGCCATTGAGTTTCCACTATCAGTCTGTTGAAAGACGCAATATAAGCCAAAAGGTCTTGATTACCTTGTCGCAATGAAAGAAGCTCATTGTCCAAGGCCTGCCCCTGTGAATGTCTTGCGAACAGTTTTTCCATACTGAGCTGAAAAGCTTGAAAATCATGGAGGACCGGATCATCTTGATTTACTAGAGGGATCGACCAGTCTGCCGCATTGCCACTAAGGTACGAAAGCACGAAAGCTACTTTAGCTTGATCAGTTGGAAAGGCTGCTGGCCGGCATAAGAAATGCAACCGGCACTGATTGATAAATACTGCAAACCTCTTTGGGTCACCAGAAAATCGTTCGGGCGGAGCCAGAGGTACATTCCCAGGTAGGTTGATCTGCACTGGATTCATAGAGAATGTAGAAGGAAGATTTCCCCCAGATGCGGGTAACGGGGTCTGTCCGGCTTGTGACTGTAGCAATTGTCTAGCGAGATCATCTGTTCGCTCCTTGGAAATAATCAGTTCCCTTCTTAGAGCGTTCGTTTCCTGACGGGCTGCATGCACTTCTGCCCTTAGTTCCCCAAGTAACTGGGCTAGCTGGTCGGTATCCGAGGTTTCCATAGCGCCTGGACGGGAGTTTTGTGGTAGGCTTTGCGTTCTGTAACGCTCACCTGATTCCCGTAGAGGTGCCGGTCTTGACTGGGCGTATACCGTATCTTCAAAGGTGATGTGTAACACACGGCTGGCTCTTTGGGCTGGACCTCTGTGCACTGTATGTCTGACTTGAAGGGAAAGATGTCTGCAGATAGAAAATATGGGATTAAGGAACTGGGTTATTGAATGTCTCTCTCTTCTTCTCTTTCTCTTCTCCTGTAGAACCCCAAAGGTTAACGCTCTCACCTTAGGTAAGTGAACGCCGTGCTCTCCATCTGCCTCGGGGCAGGGTGCTGTAACCAGTTTCTTCACTGGATAAGGGGAGCAGGCCTCTTGACTTCAGAGGACTGCTGTCTGTCGTTTACTGCACGAACGGTAAGTTTCGAGTAATTCTAGTGTCTTTAAAGGCTTTAGTAATGATGTTTCTTGTTTTGCAGGGTTCCGGCGATGGCGGATGACGGGCTGAAGTGAGTTGAAGATGGAGCCCGTGTGATGAATAGAAGCGCCTGGAAGCACGTAAGTAAGCGCTTGTTGCCTGCTTCACGATGCGCTCTAACTGTCTTTTTATTTTGCAGGTACAAGTTCGGAGCGGCTGCAGGGTGCCGGAATACCCACTGGGTTAGATGTGGAAAGGAGTAATGGCACGTGAGTATAAAAGTTCCCCAATGTCTTTAAACGCACCTTGTTTTGTCTTTCAGATGCGGGATGCAGCGCCGAAGGCCTCCGGAGCGTGCGAAGAGTTGGTAAGCTTTTGTCTTTCAGATGCCGGAATGCAGTGTGAAGACCTCCGGAGCGCACGAAGAGTAGGTAAGCCTTTGTCTTTCAGATGCCGGAATGCAGCGCGAGGCGTTGGCGACAGCCGATGGACCAGGTAAGTGAAGAGCTGTCACTGAAGACCGTAATGCTAACCTGTTCTTTCTTGTCTTTATAGGTGTTGCTGAAGACTGGATTTAGGATGGTAAGCCTTTTTGCTTAGGCCCAGGATCAGATGCAGAAGACACGATGAGCGTTCTGCTGCAGAGGATGCAGAATAACACAAAGCAAGATTCATCCATCGGGTGTGGTTTAAATAGCCTCCTGTAGTGCTTAGGTGTCTCCTTCCACAGCCACGCCTAGGTAAGAAAAGAGTTCCTGCTTTCCAGAAGAGTTCCAGTGTTCTGAATCTAGGGAGTGGCTCCTGCCCCACCCAACAGGAAAAGTAGTTCCAAACAGAAGAGGATCAGAGGCTCAAATGGCAGGCAAGTAAGCAGCATGGTCTGCTGCAGGTAAGTCCACCCAAGCATTATGAGCCCGGCGCTTCCAGCGCTGAGACTGGGCATATTTATGAGCCTGGTGCCACTGGCGCCAGGACTGGGTCCAAAAGGTCCCAATTGGGACTGGTTGGCACTCGGAACCTGGGTTATGGATCTGCTTCCAAGGGAGTTGGGAAAACCCTGACCTTTTGGAAGCAGAGATCATGACACTTCCAGGGTTTTTTGGTGCCTAGAGGCTTTTTCCCTGGTTTGAGGGGTTTGGCTCCTTGGAGTTCTCTATGATTTGGTATTTTTACCAGTCAAGGGGGCCTCTGAGTAGGGCTGGGCCCTATTTACACGAAAGGAAGAACAAGGAAACCAAGGGTAAGGGGGACCCTGAAGCCAGTTATACTAGAAGGAAGAAGCCAACGGATGCCAGGCACAGTTTTTCTGAAGGTCATGGAGAAGAGGAAATGAGGGAGGGGCTTTTGTTGTCAGACAGTACGCTTGGGCTACAGTTTTTTGGGCACTCTCTGACATTCTCATTGTGGGGTACTATGCACATGGTGTGTTCCCCTGGTCAATGGCTGTTCCTGTGTTGGGTTTACTTTTCAGGTGTCAGGGGATTGGTGTGGTTTGACATACTAGGGTGTCCACATGGGCAATGTTCACATGTGATGTGTACAGGACACTGAGGGTCACTTCATTTCACATGCATGTATTGATTGCATGTCCCTATGGACACACACACTTACACAATGTACCACCACACATACAATCACCCTTCCATTCCCACACATGCACACAGATTGCCTTCTCTGGCATGCTGTGTCCCTGCAGCGCATGATCACTTACCATTTGGGGATCGTGTACATTCATCAATGGGTTATTTTTGTTGCTTGTCTTTTTTATATGATGCTCAAGGTGTATCCCCAACCCAATGGCTGCTCACTATGCTGTGTGCTGAGCAGTGTGTTACAGGAGACACACGCAGTACACTGTTTTGGGATTTGCAGATTTGGATTGGCCAATGTGCATGCCAACAGGCATTCTGTCTTATGTTGATGGTACCTCTGGTGGCATGCATTTGTGTATGACTTTGTATGTGTGGGAGGTTGTTGGTCAGTCATTTCATCTGATTCCATTGCAGGTGTGATTGTCTCAGGCCTCTTTCCATTTATCACCTCTTACTTCGTATCTAATTGGTCATGTGCTCTTGGTTTGCTCTTTTGCTGTTGCATGCCATGGCATGGTGTGGCCGACAAGGGTGATGGGGGTTGGGAGGGTTTGGGTGACATACCAGTGATTTTCATGGCCTGTTTTGCAGGGAGTGGGGTGATATGCACCTTGCATGTGTTCCTTTTGGTCATACATGATTGGTTATGTTTAAGTAGCTAGGGATGCACACAATGTTGCACTTCTGTGGAAACATTCTCAGGGTGGTAAAGTTGACTGTCTCTTTGTCATCATCGATTGTCACCTGGTATGTGCCAGGCCTGTGTGCACTCCGCAGGGGTGGGAGTTTAGGTGAGAAATGTGGCCACAAGCTGGGACCGGGCTGCCTCACCATGTGCCCTTTCCCCTCCCATGAGCAGCGCCTGTGCCTGTGGTTGGGGATTTGGGGGCACCACCATGTCCACCGGTACGCCCGCCGTGTTGCAACATTGCACAGGACACATGCTGCCACAATGATCCTACACACTACTGGGGGTGCATATAGTAGCTGTCCGCCAGAGCGGTCAAGGGAGCGGAAGTATGACTTGAACACTCCGAATGTGTGCTCCACTATGCCCCTGGTTGCAATATGGGCTGCTTTGTATCTTACCTGGGGTGGTGTGGTGGGGTTCCGTATTGGTGTCATCATGTAGTTGCTCAGGGGGTAGGCACTGTCCCCTGGGGAGGTAAGGATGGTTGTCATTAGTTGGGTTTGTGCATGTGTCTGTGTGTGACATGCATGCATGTGCACAGACATTTGTACTCACCAATGAGCCATGTGTCGCCATGCTTCCCAGCTTCCAGGTCCCCGCTCAGGGCGGATATTCTGTATATGAAACTGTCATGGGTAGACCAAAGATAGTTTGCATAGACAGAGGTGATGATTCTATGGGCATCGCATACAACCTGCACGTTGATGGAATGACAGTGCTTGCAGTTGCAGTAGATGTACGCAGTGGCCCTAGGTGGACGTAGGGCCACATGGGTGTAATCTATGGCACCAAGCACTTTGGGGAAGTGTGCCACCCTGTAAAAGTCCTGGACCACGACCTGCCTTTCTGCGGGTGTTCTGGGCATGTATATGTGCCTGCGGACTGAGGGGAGCGCAGTCATGATTGCCAACACCCAAGGGGCTCAGTGCTTGGGAGCACAAGGTGGGTGATGTGAGGTCATCCTCCCACTCAGTGATCATGTCTAGGATGATACGAGGTGGAAACCTATGCCTGCCATAGAGCTGGTCATCAGGCTTCCCAAAAAGGCTGGTCCTGGGCAGAAAAAATGCGGGCCTGGCTATTCTCCTCCTCCTGCGGTGTCCCACGATCAGTGCTGAGAGAAATGGGACATTCATCGTAGCTGTATATACGTGTCTGTTGTTTGCGCGCACTTTTATACTGCGCGGGGACGCTTCCGCCTGCCTGCCTGTGGTGGAGGTGTTTACGCCTGTGCGTGTCTTTTGGCATGCATGGGATTCGCCTATTGGATTCCATGAATACGTGTTGTTCGCGAGCGTGTGGGCTTTCTGTGTATTTCCCAGCAGTGCATCCCAAGTTACGCTCTCATTTTCATGCGTTGTTCCCCATTCCGCATGTTCCGCCCCCTTTTTGGTGTGTGCGCTATATGTTGCACGCTTTCGCTGTGCGCATTGCACACGGCATTCAGGATGTCGCAGTGACGTGTGTGCCTGTGTGCACCAAGCATGGTTTCAGCGCAGCTCCCTAGGAAAACACGCACACAGACATCCATGAATTGCTTGCATGTGAATCGTGCACTGGATTTTTCACGCTTGCGCCACCGATTTCGGAGCACAATTGTTCCATGAATCGGCCTATGAGTGCTAACCAAAATATACTGTTTAACATTTTTTAAAAAAAAGTCATGAACCTTGGTTTGCTAGAGTTCAAGGACCAGCATTTAACCACTACACCATGATTGCGCTGTGCTTCAGGGTGTATACATTTCCTACTTAGACTACTATTTAATATGTCCAATTGTAAAACTTATGAGAATCCAAACAATGGTATCATTGTAGCATAATGATTAAGTGCTGTGTCTCAAACTTCTACCGGCCAGTGTTCTCAAAGGCAGCGTTCAGCACAAATGCTTTTATTTAGTTTTTCAGTTTAGCTGTAGTACATGTTTGATTCTGTTTTATAATGTTGCAGTAAATAAATGTGTTTCATGGTTAATACATGCTCAATTCTGCAATAAAGGTGTAATACATATCCCATCCTGTTTTTATAATGTTGGAGTAAATAAATGTTTTTCACGTTTAATCCATATTACAAAATGCAAAGTGCCTGCAGGTTCATGCCACTTGCGACCTCTCTCGCCAAATCATCCTTGCGCCGAGAGGTACAAAATTCAAGATGCCTGCAGGTTCATGCTGTGCCAATTGTGACCTCCTGCGACAAAACATCCTTGCGCTGACAGGTCCTTGTACCCAACTGGCTGCGTCTAACTGTGCGCACCCAAACGGACCTGCAGCAAAAAGGTTGCGCCATAATGGTGTGCAGCTAACTGGCCACGCCGAAATGTCCTGTCCCGTGCTGCAAGACCCTTGTTTTATGGCCGGTCTCTTGGTGACTGTTGTGGTAGATCGCACAACCCCAACTAACCGCATTTAAACAGAACGTAAAAGGGAAAAAATGACCAGCTGCAAAAATAACATATGCCCAGGTACTTTTGCCCCCATAGCGAAAATCACCCATGCATATATACAGTAAGTGAACATATATCTTAAAGTGAAATATACAAATGTAGTTCAATAGATCAACTCCTTAGACAAAAGTGTGCAAGACAAAATAGCATTGGACTTTAAAGAAAAGTAATAAACACAAGAAAAATAACCAGAGAGAGGAAATGTTCCACTAAATCTGCTGTCAAAGTGTAAACGGTGCTCACCTTTTAAACCCAGAAATCTGTCGTGAAATATTTCCTGAAAAACTAAATTCCAATACGAAAGAAGTGCTTGTGGTCTTGTGAGTAAGCATCTGTACTGGGAACTTGACAACCTGAGTGAAATCCTGGTAGCCAAATACTTGAGCAAGCTTGCCAACCTCAAAAAACCCAAGGGGTTGCATTCTCCCTCTGAAGAAAAGTGTTGTCCACCCACATGTGTCTTTTACTGGTGCCCTGAAAAATCAGCCACAATCAGGGGAAAATAACTGCCCCAGTGTCCAGGATTGCAAACTCTCTTGCCACATAATGGGCAAATACTCATGACTTACTTGTCCCTCATCATTTCCCCTCCTCAACCCCATGTCTGGCTTTCAACAATGGCTTTACAAGGCAAACTGGGAGAGTGTACATACCATAGTGTCACTCAAATATATGAATTCTTATAGAACTATGGTAGGGATAAACTGTAAGAGTTCCATTCTTTGTGAATGCCCAATGCAATTGATGTTACTGATGCATCGGAAAATACCACAATATTTAAAATCGAAAATCGAGATTAAAGTGCGATTGCCTGAGGTACAATTGGAAAGACCTCTGTTATTGTCATGCCATAGACGCATACGTGTAGATCATTGCAAGAGTACTATAGTTTAAGTGCAGGTGCATATTAAATGTTAATTAAAGTGCAAGATGTCCCATTAATTGCAGGTGCCCAAAGCTGTCAATATTGCCTGGACATTGGTCTGTATTTTATTTAGACAGTTGTGAACGTGCAAGTGTATAAGATACAGTATAAAAGACTTCCGTTTCTTATCATGTTATAGGCACCAAGGTGTGCTCGATTGCCCAATAATTTACTCAAATTTGTTTTGGGGCATGTCAAGATATTAATGTTCCGACGACCTATATGTGGTAGAACTTTTATCTATTGATATACCTAATTGTGTTCTCGGCATATATTGCGGCTTGATGGTTATTGTTATTGTTGTTATGATTGGTGGGCAAATGGACCAATTTCATATAAATGATGCAGATCTAATCCCATTCATGGGTCCAGGTGCATTATGCAACATTGTCCCATTGGGCACAGGCATTCATATAAACAACAATCTAAAATAAACCACAATAAAAGATAAATGTCTAATGAAATGTGTAATGCTATAGATATATGGATGGACCATTCCTAGTTCAATATAAGAAGCCTTGGTAAAAGTGCCGGTGCATAGAACATTACAAAAATACCTTGGGTAAACGACAATTTGAAATACAATATAGTACACATTATTATGCAATAAAGTGCCCAATGCTATAGATATATGGCAAGTTTGTTTCAAACTAGGTACAATATGACTTTATAAAGTGCCAGTGCATGGAGCATTATGCATTAACCTGTGGTGCAGCTATGTGAGTAAAACCTGGGAGGAAGAGAGGACCTGAGTAACTGTGGTTGAAATTGCAATGTACGTAAAAAAGGAAAAGAGTTAAAAGAATGAAAAATGCATCGTAGGTTTCTTCTGCCTACAATTATATTATTTCATTGATTAAAATCAACCTAGAGGTCACCAATCGCCTGTATTGAGTTATTCAGAAGATCAATGGTGATCCCACAGGACATCCAAGTTTACTGCATTTGAATCCTTGTTAGTGTTGAGGTGGTGAAGGATGGACTGTTCGATACATTAGTAGCCCACAAAGGTATACAGCTCGTCATCCTTGTTGTGGCCATTCAGTGATTTGGTGTTGTAGTCTAGAATATAACAGCATTCTGTCTGTCTCATTTTGACTTCCCTGCTGCTCTCTCTCGGGTGTACACTGATGTTGTCAATAGAAAAATACTTGAAAGATGAGATGTTCCCTTGATGTACTTCCTCAATGTGCTTGGCTAGTGGATAAGCCATATCCCTGTTCTTTATTTCTCCTAGGTGCTGTAATATTCATAGTTTCACCTCAAGTTTGGTACTGCCAATATATCACAGGTTACAGTCGCAGGTAATTGCATAAATGACAAATTTGGTTGAACATGTAATGGTTTTCTTGATGGTGATTTCCTTTCCAGTCCGCAGATGTTTGTACTTCTTCATGCTGTTACCAAAATGGCATGCTTTGCATTCTGAGCAAGTATAAAATCGTGGCAGTTGATTTGTGAGCCAGCTGCTGGAGGTAGGGGCAATGGTGGATTGGAACTGACCAGCGACAGTTCAGATTGAATCGATTCCGATTTTCTTAACGTGATGTTGGCATTAGATTGTATGTGATGACATATATCTGTGTCTCTCCTTAAGAGATGCCAATGTTTTTGTAACATTTTTCTCACTTGAGTGGCTCTTTCGTTGAACGTGGTGATGAATCTGATACAGTTTGCCTTTTCTTTGGACTTCAGGGTCTGAGAGCTGCTTTTAGTTAACATTTCATTTCTGTTTTGGCTGGAGCTCTTGTTGTAAGCCTTGCAGATGGTCGCTTTTCGATAGCCTCTGGCTTGGTATCTAGCAGCTGCCATTTTGGCATTGGCTTCATATACTTTTTCCTCACTACGATTCTGTTTAATGCATAAAAGCTCACCATAAGGTATACTGGGCTTCATTACAATAGTGGCGGTCATGGTATGGATGGTGCTGGTAAAGCACTGGCACTTTTCATACCGGACCGGCACATTCCGAGTTCTGCTTGCGGTTTCCTGACAGCTCGCCAGCGCACCCATGAGCAGAACTCATGATTTCACCGGCACCATTATCAATGGTGCCGGTGCAACCATGCTCCCCACCCCTCTTGGGCAATTACCAGCCCCTTCATCTTGTAATGGGCCAGTTATTGCCAATCGCGGGAGGCGGTGCCAGTAGCGAGCATGGCAGTAGCCATGCATGCCATACAGGCAAGGCTACCGCCATGCTCGTAATGAGGGCCACTGTCTTTTAGGCACATAGGGTGTGCACTGTTGGCATGTAGGACAGAGTTTGTACTTGTGGTTTTGCGATATAGATCTGTGGTGATTAATCCTTGTACCTTGAACATTTGAGATTAATTTCATTGATGTTAAATATCTGAAAAAACTGTAACCATTCTGCCTCAGTGCCATCCCATAGGATAAACAGGTTGTCGCCATATCTCTGCCATGTTACTACTTTGTCAGTGTAGATGTTCTTGTGATCACAGGTGAATAGTTGCTCCTCCCATGCCCCCATAAGCAGGTTGGCATAGAGAGGTGTGATTGCTGTACCCATGGCAGTACCACATGTTTGGCTGTAAAACTTTACGTCAAACATAAAAGTATTGTGTGTGGGGAAAAAGAGTAACATGTCCAACAGCATTTGTGAGTGATCTTGGTGACTCAGAGACCTTGTTGCAAGATATTTCTTAACTGCTTTGGTGCATTGCTGATGGAAAATGACATGTACAGCGACCCGACATTGAGAGTGACCAAACGATAGTTGTCATTCCAGGGGATCTGGTCAATATGTTGGAGAAAAGCAGTTGTGTCCGTAGTATAGGATGGCAAAGTTTCCACAAATGGAAAAAAGAACTTGTCAACAAATTTGGATGTGTTTTCCAGTAGAGAGTCTATGGAGGCTACAATGGGACAGTCTGGTGGTCTTGTCTTGGATTAACGCACTTTTGGGATGAAGTGAATGATTGGCGTTGTTTGACACTCCTTCATCAGATAAATGTCTTCATCCCAATGTATGAACCATTTCTGAAACCAGTCCATAAATCCAATATCATATTCAATTTTGTATTGTGGCTATGGGTTGGTAGTCTTTCTTTCGTAGCAGTGGACACATTTTAATTGGCGCATGGCTTCTGTTTTGTAATCTGTTGTATTAAGTGTCACCACATGTCCCCCCTTGTCGAAGGACTTGATTGTTATTGATTGATCATATATATCGAAAAAAGAGAACAATAATCACCAACGGCATCAGGGTCGCACTGGATAGGCAGCGTAAAACAGCAAAGATACAGCAGCAGTCTGTAAAGTCGTCTTTTTTATTCCAGTTTCAGTTTTCAAATATGCAAAAAGGCTAGGAGCAACCAGCAACGTGTTTCGTGCCCTACCAGGCACTTGATCACACGAAAACTAAAGCCTTGTTCACATGACAGATTAAAAAGTGCACACAGACTCCATGGTCTGTAAAGCACCTATGTCACTCACTGTGAAGAGTTAAAATCAGTGCTGTCCATGTAGAGCAACATAAAACCTCTTCATAAATGGGATATATAAGCAAAACAATGTTAAAATACATGAATGCAAAATACATAAAAAGGCCCAAGCGAGACAAAGTGTCAGACCCACTTGAGTCCTGAGCTGTTAAGGTGCATGGTGCAGTATAGAGGTCAGTTTACGCCAAAGACAAAACCAGGCGGAGATGCAAAGTACAAATACATATGCACATCACTAAATCAACAATAATCCTTAAGAATAATCTCTGCCATATAATATATATATATATATATATATATATATATATATATATATATATATATCAATGAAAAAACTTTGTTAAAGGGACGTTATGGTTAAGTTGCACTACTAAAAACCTATGAAATTCAGTGAAAAAACTTTGTCAAAGGGAAGTTATGGTTCCAAGTAAAACCGAAAAACCCTTGAAATTCGCTAGTTATGGTAAGCTAAGCAACCATAACTCGCACCACCACCGTGCACTGCTAAGACTAACACCCAGGACATCAAAGATGACATCACAAAAAGGGATTCTTATTATAATGTTGCGAAACAAGTGTCAAGGATCATTGCAATAAATATCATACCCTAATTAGTGCATTGAACGATGCATTGATATAAATAGCATTCTATTATGGGGTTCTATCTAGTATACTAAGCTACTCATACAGAAACATAACATTGTGTGCAGTGTACAAGATGAAGGTATAATATTCGTAATGTTAATATGTTGAATAATGAAATGATAATTGTTTTCGTAATAGATCTTTGTAGCAGAAACAATTCATAATTTAACTGATTATTTTCATGCAAATAAATGATTGCTCTGTTTCAAAGCTGCTATTTACCCTAGGTATATGTATCACTTGATGTGATTGGCCCCTAAGGAAACTAGTGTGAGTACAATGTATACAAATATGACCATATACAGGGAAAGTACAGCCATAAAGAAAAAAACAGAACTATCAGAAAGTGCTCATAAGTCTATTGATTATCTTTATGCACAAAAAGGATTGCTGTCTTTCAAGCTTGTGTCTTCCCGTATGTATATGTTTCATATGATGTGACTGGACTCTAAGGGAATTACTGTAAGAACCTACTTGAAGGATACGTCTACAAATAAAATAAAAATTTTAGTTTCTGACTGTTACTGAAGAAAACCATGTGGCCTAGATATGTCAGCAAAAGAAAAAAGAGTGAGCCAAACATGTGATGTCATCAGTGATGTCATCAATGACATTTGTGATGTCATCTTTGATGTCCTGGGTGTTAGTCTTAGCAGTGCACGGTGGTGGCACGAGTTATGGTTGCTGAGCTTACCATAACTGGCGAATTTCAAGGGTTTTTCGGTTTTACTTGGAACCATAACGTCCCTTTAACAAAAAATTTTCACTGAATTTCATAGGTTTTTAGTAGCGCAACTTAACCATAACGTCCCTTTAACAAAGTTTTTTCATTGAATTTCATAGGTTTTTATTAGTGCAACTTAACCATAACGTCCCTGTAACATTTTTTTTTAAATACATTTTAAAGGTTTTTATTAGTGCAATGTCACCATAACATCCTTTTCAATAGATGAAGACCACTAACATCTTATGTCCTCAAAGTGGGAACGCCGGGTGGTAAAAAAAACAAAAACATTTTCCTTCCTACACCGGGACGCCTGCGGCGTCCCGATGTAGGAAGGAAAATCTTTTACCAAGATGGTAACCATGGAAAGGGAAGGCGGGGTGTATAAAGAACACAACAGGGCATGAGCGGGGGGATGGGGGGGAACAGGGGAGACACATGGGCATGAGTGGGGGTGAGAGGGAACAGGGTACAAACGGGGCATGAGCAGGGGGTGGGGGGAAAAGGAAGGAAACACGGGGCATGAGCGGTGGTGGGGGAACACGAGAGAGACACGGGGCATGAGCAGCGGGTGGGGAGGAACATGAGGGAGACACGGGGTATGAGCGGGGGTGTGGGGAGGAACACGAGGGAGACACGGGCCATGAGCGGAGGGTACAGGGCACACACGGGACATGAGCGGGGGTGGGGGGAAAGGAGAGAGACAAGGGGCATGAGCGGGGGGTGGGGGGAACTCGAGGGAGACGTGAGGCATGAGCAGGGGGGTGGGGGGTAACACGAGGGAAACACAGGGCATGAGCGGGGGGTGGGGGAACACGAGGGAGTCACGGGGCATTAGCAGGGGGTGGGGGGCAACAGGAGACAGGCACAGGGCATGAGCGGGGGGTGGGGCCAACAGGATAGAGACACGGGCATGAGCGGGGGGTGGGGAGAACAGGAGACAGACACGGGCATGAGCAGGGGATGGGGGAACAGGAGACAGATACGGGGCATGAGCGGGGGTGGGGAGAACAGGAGACAGACACGGGGCATGAGCGGGGGGTGGGGGCAACAGGAGACAGACACGGGGCATGAGAAGGGGGGTGGGGGGACAACAGGAGAGAGACACAGGGCATGAGCGTGGAGTGGGGGGGTACAGGAGACAGACAAGGGGCATGGGTGGGGGCAACAGGAGACAGACACGGGGCATGAGCAGGGGGTGGGGGGAACAGGAGACACACGGGGCATTAGCGGGGGGAGGGGGGAACAGAAGACAGACACGGGGCATGAGCGGGGGGATGGGGGGCAACAGGAGAGAGACACGGGGCATGAGCGGGGGGTGGGGGGTACAGGAGAGAGACACGGGGCATGAGCGGGGGGGACAGGAGACAGACACGGGGCATGAGCAGGGGGTGGGAGGCAACAGGAGAGAGACACGGGGCATGAGCGGGGGGTGGGGGGGTACAGGAGACAGACACGGGGCATAAGCGGGGGGTGGCGGGCAACAGGAGAGAGACACGGGGCATGAGCGGGGGGTGGGGGAACAGGAGACAGACACGGGGCATGAGCGGGGGCTGGGGGGAACAGCAAAGATAGACACGGGGCATGAGCGGGGGGTGGGGGCAACAGGAGACAGACAGGGGAGGGCATGCAGCATCCCGGTGTAGGAAGGAAAATCTTTTACCAAGATGGCCACCATGGAAAGGGAAGGCGGGGTGTATAAAGAACACAACAGGGCATGAGCGGGGTTGGGGGGGAACAGGGGAGACACATGGGCATGAGCGGGGATGAGAGGGAACAGGGTACAAACGGGGCATGAGCAGGGGGTGGGGGGAAAAGGAAGGAAACACGGGGCATGAGCGGTGGTGGGGGGAACACGAGAGAGACACGGGGCATGCGCAGCGGGTGGGGAGGAACATGAGGGAGACACGGGGTATGAGCGGGGGGTGGGGAGGAACACGGGGCATGAGCGGGGGGGTACAGGGCACACACGGGGCATGAGCGGGGGATGGGGGGAACACGAGGGAGACACGGGCATGAGCAGGGGATGGGGGGCAACAGGAGACAGACACGGGGCATGAGCGGGGGGTGGGGAGAACAGGAGACAGACACGGGGCATGAGCGGGGGGGTGGGGAGAACAGGAGACAGACACGGGGCATGAGTGGGGGATGGGGGAGAACAGGAGACAGATACGGGGCATGAGCGGGGGTGGGGAGAACAGGAGACAGATATGGGGCATGAGCGGGGGGCAACAGGAGAGAGACACGGGGCATGAGCGCGGAGTGGGGGGTACAGGAGACAGACATGGGGCATGAGCGGGGGGTGGGGGGGAACAGAAGACAGACATGGGGCATGAGCGGGGGGTGGGGGTAACAGGAGAGAGACACGGGGCATGAGCGGGGGATGGGGGGTACAGGAGACAGACACGGGCCATGAGCAGGGGGTGGGGGGCAACAGGAGAGAGACACGGGGCAAGAGCGGGGGGGTGGGGGGGTACAGGAGACAGACATGGGGCATGAGTGGGGGGTGGGGGGCAACAGGAGAGAGACACGGGGCATGAGCGGGTGGGTGGAACAGGAGACAGACACGGGGCATGAGCGGGGGGCAATAGGAGAGAGACACGGGGCATGAGCGGGTGGAGGAACAGGAGACAGACACGGGGCATGAGCGGGGGGTGGGGAGGTACAGGAGACAGACACGGGGCATGAGCAGGGGGTGGGGGCAACAGGAGAGAGACACGGGGCATGAGCGGGGGGTGGGGGGAACAGGAGACAGACATGGGGCATGAGCGGTGGGTGGAGGGAACAACAGAGACAGACACGGGGCATGAGCGGGGGTGGGAGGAACAGGAGACAGACACGGGGCATGAGCGGGGGGTGGGGGGCAACAGGAGACAGACATGGGGCATGAGCGGGGGGTGGGGGGCAACAAGAGAGAGACACGGGGCATGAGCGGGTGGGGGAAACAGGAGACAGACACGGGGCATGAGCGGGGGGTGGGGGGCAACAGGAGATAGACACTGGGCATGAGTGGGGCGAACAGGATACAGACACGGGGCATGAGCGGGGGGTGGGGAGAACAGGAGACAGACACGGGGCATGAGCGGGGGGAACAGAAGACAGACACGGGGCATGAGCGGGGGTGGGGGAAGGGGAGAGAGACACGGGGCATGAGCAGGGGTGGAGGGAGTGAGAGAGACACACGGGGCATGAGCGAGGGCTGGAGGCAGTAAGAGAGACACACAGGGCATGAGCGGGGGGTGGGCGGGAGGGAGAGAGACACACAGGGAATGAGCAGGGGTGGGCAGGAGGGAGCGAGACACACAGGGCATGAGCGGGGGGTGGGCGGGAGGGAGAGAGACACACGGGGCATGAGCGGGGGTGGGGGGGAGGGAGAGAAAAACACGGGGCATGAGCGGGGGGTGGGGGGAAGGGGAGAGAGACACACGGGGCATGAGCGGGGGGTGGGGGGAGGGAGAGAGACACAGGGCAGGAGCGGTCGTGGGCGGGAGGGGGAAAGAGACATGGGGCAAGAGCGGGGGTGGGCGGGAGGGGGAAAGAGACACGGGGCAAGAGCGGGGGTGGGCAGGAGGGGGAAAGAGACACGGGGCAAGAGCGGGGGTGGGCGGGAAGGGGAAAGACACACGGAGCAAGAGCGGGGGTGGGGGAGAGGGAGACAGACACACGGGGAAAGAGCGGGGGTGGAGGGTAGGGAGAGAGACACACAGGGAATGAGCAGGGGTGGGCAGGAGGGAGCGAGACACACAGGGCATGAGGGGGGGGTGGGCGGGAGGGAGAGAGACACACGGGGCATGAGCGGGGGTGGGGGGAGGGAGAGAAAAACACGGGGCATGAGCGGGGGGTGGGGGGAAGGGGAGAGAGACACACGGGGCATGAGCGGGGGGTGGGGGGAGGGAGAGAGACACAGGGCAGGAGCGGTCGTGGGCGGGAGGGGGAAAGAGACATGGGGCAAGAGCGGGGGTGGGCGGGAGGGGGAAAGAGACACGGGGCAAGAGCGGGGGTGGGCAGGAGGGGGAAAGAGACACGGGGCAAGAGCGGGGGTGGGCGGGAAGGGGAAAGACACACGGGGCAAGAGCGGGGGTGGGGGAGAGGGAGACAGACACATGGGGAAAGAGCGGGGGTGGAGGGTAGGGAGAGAGACACACGAGGCATGAGCGGGGATGGGGAGAAGGGGAGAGAGACACGGGGCATGAGCGGGGGTGGAGGGGAGGGAGAGAGACACACGGGGCATGAGCGGGGGTGGGGGAGGGAGAGAGCCATATGGGGCATGAGCGGGGTGGCCGGCAGGAGGGGGAGAGACACATGGTGCATGAGCGGGGCTGGGGGGAGGGGGAGAGACACACAGGGCATGAGCGGGGGGTGGGGGGAAGGGGAAAGAGACACATGGGGCATGAGCGGGGGGTGGGCGGGAGGGGGAGAGACACACGGGGCATGAGCGGGGGTGGGGGGGAGGGAGAGAGACACACGAGACATGAGCGGGGGGTGGGCGGCGGGTGGGGAGAGACACACGGACATGAGCGGGGGGTTGGCAGCGGGTGGGGAGAGACACACGGGACATGAGTGGGGGGTGTGGGGAACAGGAGACAGACACGGGGCATGAGCGGGGGGTGGGGGGAACAACAAAGACAGACACGGGGCATGAGCGGGGGGTGGGGGGCAACAGGAGACAGACACGGGGGGGCATGCGGCATCCTGGTGTAGGAAGGAAAATCTTTTACCAAGATGGCCACCATGGAAAGGGAAGGCGGGGTGTATAAAGAACACAACAGGGCATGAGCGGGGGGTGGGGGGAACAGGGGAGACACATGGGCATGAGCGGGGATGAGAGGGAACAGGGTACAAACGGGGCATGAGCAGGGGGTGGGGGAAAAGGAAGGAAACACGGGGCATGAGCGGTGGTGGGGGGAACATGAGAGAGACACAGGGCATGCGCAGCGGGTGGGGAGGTACATGAGGGAGACACGGGGTATGAGCGGGGGGTGGGGAGGAACACGAGGGAGACACGGGGCATGAGCGGGGGGTACAGGGCACACACGGGGCATGAGCGGGGGATGGGGGGAACACGAGGGAGACACGGGGCATGAGCGGGGGATGGGGGGCAACAGGAGACAGACACGGGGCATGAGCGGGGGGTGGGGAGAACAGGAGACAGACACGGGGCATGAGCGGGGGGGTGGGGAGAACAGGAGACAGACACGGGGCATGAGTGGGGGATGGGGGAGAACAGGAGACAGATACGGGGCATGAGCGGGGGTGGGGAGAACAGGAGACAGATACGGGGCATGAGCGGGGGGGCAACAGGAGAGAGACACGGGGCATGAGCTCGGAGTGGGGGATCCAGGAGACAGACACGGGGCATGGGTGGGGGCAACAGGAGACAGACACGGGGCATGAGCGGGGGTTGGGGGGAACAGGAGACAGACACGGGGCATGAGCGGGGGGTGGGGGGAACAGAAGACAGACACAGGGCTTGAGCGGGGGGTGGGGGGCAACAGGAGAGAGACACGGGGCATGAGCGGGGGATGGGGGGGTACAGGAGACAGACACGGGGCATGAGCAGGGGGTGGGGGGCAACAGGAGAGAGACACGGGGCAAGAGCGGGGGGTGGGGGGGTACAGGAGACAGACATGGGGCATGAGCGGGGGGTGGGGGCAACAGGAGAGAGACACGGGGCATGAGTGGATGGGTGGAACAGGAGACAGACACGGGGCATGAGCGGGGGGTGGGGGGAACAACAAAGACAGACACGGGGCATGAGCAGGGGGTGGGGGGCAACAGGAGACAGACACGGGGGGGCATGCGGCATCCCGGTGTAGGAAGGAAAATCTTTTACCAAGATGGCCACCATGGAAAGGGAAGGCGGGTGTATAAAGAACACTACAGGGCATGAGCGGGGGGTGGGGGGAACAGGGGAGACACATGGGCATGAGCGGGGATGAGAGGGAACAGGGTACAAACGGGGCATGAGCAGGGGGTGGGGGAAAAGGAAGGAAACACGGGGCATGAGCGGTGGTGGGGGGAACACGAGAGAGACACAGGGCATGCGCAGCGGGTGGGGAGGTACATGAGGGAGAAACGGGGTATGAGCGGGGGGTGGGGAGGAACACGAGGGAGACACGGGGCATGAGCGGGGGGTACAGGGCACACACGGGGCATGAGCGGGGGATGGGGGGAACACGAGGGAGACACGGGGCATGAGCGGGGGATGGGGGCAACAGGAGACAGACACGGGGCATGATCGGGGGGTGGGGAGAACAGGAGACAGACACGGGGCATGAGCGGGGGGGTGGGGAGAACAGGAGACAGACACGGGGCATGAGTGGGGGATGGGGGAGAACAGGAGACAGATACGGGGCATGAGCGGGGGTGGGGAGAACAGGAGACAGATACGGGGCATGAGCGGGGGGGCAACAGGAGAGAGACACGGGGCATGAGCTCGGAGTGGGGGATACAGGAGACAGACACGGGGCATGGGTGGGGGCAACAGGAGACAGACACGGGGCATGAGCGGGGGTTGGGGGGAACAGGAGACAGACACGGGGCATGAGCGGGGGGTGGGGGGAACAGAAGACAGACACAGGGCTTGAGCGGGGGGTGGGGGGCAACAGGAGAGAGACACGGGGCATGAGCGGGGGATGGGGGGTACAGGAGACAGACACGGGGCATGAGCAGGGGGTGGGGGGCAACAGGAGAGAGACACGGGGCAAGAGCGGGGGGTGGGGGGGTACAGGAGACAGACATGGGGCATGAGCGGGGGGTGGGGGCAACAGGAGAGAGACACGGGGCATGAGTGGGTGGGTGGAACAGGAGACAGACACGGGGCATGAGCGGGGGAGCAATAGGAGAGAGACACGGGGCATGAGCGGGTGGAGGAACAGGAGACAGACACGGGGCATGAGCGGGGGGTGGGGAGGTACAGGAGACAGACACGGGGCATGAGCGGGGGGTGGGGGGCAACAGGAGAGAGACACGGGGCATGAGCGGGGGTGGGGGGAACAGGAGACAGACATGGGTCATGAGCGGTGGGTGGAGGGAACAACAGAGACAGACACGGGGCATGAGCGGGGGTGGGAGGAACAGGAGACAGACACGGGGCATGAGCGGGGGGTGGGGGGCAACAGGAGGCAGACATGGGGCATGAGCGGGGGGTGGGGGGCAACAAGAGAGAGACACGGGGCATGAGCGGGTGGGGGAAACAGGAGACAGACACGGGGCATGAGCGGGGGGTGGGGGGCAACAGGAGATAGACACTGGGCATGAGTGGGGGGTGGGGCGAACAGGATACAGACACGGGGCATGAGCGGGGGGTGGGGAGAACAGGAGACAGACACGGGGCATGAGCTGGGGGGCATGGGGTGCAACAGGAGAGAGACACAGCACATGAGGGGAACAGGAGACAGGTACGGGGCATGAGCGGGGAGTGGGGAGAACAGGAGACAGACACGGGGCATGAGCGGGGGGAACAGAAGACAGACACGGGGCATGAGCGGGGGGTGGGGGGAAGTGGAGAGAGACACGGGGCATGAGCAGGGGTGGAGGGAGTGAGAGAGACACACGGGGCATGAGCGAGGGCTGGGGGCAGTAAGAGAGACATACAGGGCATGAGCGGGGGGTGGGCGGGAGGGAGAGAGACACACGGGGCATGAGCAGGGGTGGGCGGGACGGAGCGAGACACACAGGGCATGAGCGGGGGGTGGGCGGGAGGGAGAGAGACACACGGGGCATGAGCGGGGGTGGGGGGGAGGGAGAGAAACACACGGGGCATGAGCGGGGGGTGGGGGGAAGGGGAGAGAGACACACGGGGCATGAGCGGGGGTGGGGGGAGGGAGAGAGACACAGGGCAGGAGCGGTCGTGGGCGGGAGGGGGAAAGAGACATGGGGCAAGAGCGGGGGTGGGCGGGAGGGGGAAAGAGACACGGGGCAAGAGCGGGGGTGGGGGAGAAGGAGAGAGACACACGAGGCAGGAGCGGGGGTGGGGAGAAGGGGAGAGAGACACGGGGCATGAGCGGGGGTGGAGGGGAGCGAGAAAGACACACGGGGCATGAGCGGGGGGTGGGGGAAGGGGAGAGAGACACACGGCGCATGAGCGGGGTGGCCGGCAGGAGGGGGAGAGACACACGGGGCATGAGCGAGGGTGGGGGGAGGGAGAGAGACACACAGGGCATGAGCGGGGGGTGGGGGGAAGGGGAGAGAGACACACGGGGCATGAGCGGGGGGTGTGTGGGAGGGGGAGAGACACACGGGGCATGAGCGGGGGTGGGGGGGAGGTAGAGAGACACACAAGACATGAGCGGGGGGTGGGCAGCGGGTGGGGAGAGACACGGACATGAGCGGGGGGTTGGCAGCGGGTGGGGAGAGACACACGGGACATGAGTGGGGGGTGGGCGGCGGGTGGGGAGAGACACACGGACATGAGCAGGGGTGGGAAGAGACACACGGACATGAGCGGGGGGTGGGTGGAGGGTGGGGAGAGACACACGGACATGAGCGGGGGGTGGGAGAGACACAGGGGGGGTGGGAGAGACACACGGGGCATGAGCGGGGGCTGGGCGGGTGGTAGAGACGAGCGGGGCATGAGCGGGGGTGGGCTGGAGGGAGAAAACACATGGACATGAGCGGGGGGTGGGGGTGAGGGAGAAAGACACACGGACATGAGCAGGGGGTGGGCGGGAGGGAGGGAGAAAGACACACGGACATGAGCGGGGTGGGAGGAACAGGAGACAGACACGGGCATGAGCGGGGGTGGGGGACTTGCTGTGCAGGCGGGATACAAAGCCTCTCATGCGAGGAAAAAAGATGGCGGGCGTCTCTGAAGCCAGACGCACTGCAAGCTTTCACGCATCCAATGAGAGAGCACGTCAGATGTCCGCGGACATCACGCAAGCTGTTTGGCCAATCACCGTCCTGTCCGCGGAGCGAACAGGGAAGTGTGTCCGCGAAGCGAACACAGATATCACTAATTTTTTTCACTTACATTTTTGTCATTTTTTAAAAAACTACTGGACGGATTTACACCAAATAAAGCACAGCACGCTTTCGGGACCAAGCCGCCGCTCCCGCTGCAAATTTGGTGTAAATCCGTCCAGCGGTTTGGGCTGTAGGCGTGAGCAAAGTTTTTTCCCATTATGTCTGTGGGGAAAAAAAAAGTTTTGGGACCCCCCCTATAACTTTGCCCACCCTGGACGAATCCTCACCAAATTTTGCAAAAGAAATTCAGAGGGACCCAAATACTTTTTTTGCAAAGTTATAAGCCGCCCAAAAAGTTCTCTTCCAATGGAAACAGCAACTTAACCATAACTACATGGCAACTACCGTGGCCATATAATATATATATATATATATATATATATATATATATATATATATATATATATATATATATATATATATATATATATATAGGGCAGGGAACGAAAACAAAGGGGCTAAACATGTGATGTCGTCAGTGATGTCATCAGTGACATTTGAGATGACATCTTTCATGTTCTGGGTGTTAGTGTTAGCAGTGCACAGTGGTGATAGCAAGTATGGGGGCTCAATCTTCCATAACTGGCGAATTTCAGGGGTTTTTTGTTTTTAATTTGAACCATAATGGGGAGGGCGAACATTTTTTTTTTTGTGAAGTGCACAGGTTTTTCTTAGGGCAACTTAACCATAACGTCCCCTCAACAATGTTTTTTTGTAATATATATAAATATATTCAGTGAAAAAACTTTGTTAAAAGGGATGTTATGGTTAAGTTGCGCTACTAAAAACCTATCAAATTCAGTAAAAAAACTTTGTTAAAGGGACGTTATGGTTCAAAGTAAAACCGAAAAACCCCTGAAATTCGGCAATTATGGTAAGATAAGCAACCATAACTCGCGCCACCGTGCACTGCTAACACTAACACTTAGGACATCAAAGATGACATCACAAATGTCATTGATGACATCACTGATGACATCACATGTGCATTTACTTTTCATGAAAACTCTGTAGGAGGGATTCTTATAATGTTGACCAAAAAGTGTCAAGGATCATTTGAATAAATATCATGAGCTAATTAGTGCATTAAGCAATGCATTGATATAAATAGCATTCTATTATGAAGTTCTATCCAGTATACTAAGCAACTCATGCAGAAACTTAGGTAGTGTGTGTGGTATACATGATGAAGGTGCACTATTCATAATCTAACATGTAATAAGTAGCTAATAAAACCCACTTAATACATAATTACACTTAATACAGACAAAACACAAAGAGACAACGACACATACAAATATGAGTATATACTGGGACAGAGAAGTAAGCAAAAAAGCAGAAGTAGTAGCAGAAAGAGTTCATAACCTAACTGATTATCTTTATGCAGAGAAATGATTGCTCTGTTTCAAAGGTGCTACTTACTGTATGTATGTGTATCAAATGATGTCAGTGAACCCTAAGGAAAGGAGTGTGTGTACAATGTATACAAATATGAGCACATACAGGGAAGGTATAGTAATAAAAATAAAACTATGAGAAAGTGCTGAAAACTCTAATGATTATCTTCATGCACAGAAAGGATTGCTCGTTTTCAAGCCTGTGTCTTCCGCTATATATATGTTTCATATGATATGACTTGACCCTAAGTCTACAAATATAGTACCTTTTCAATTTTTACTTCCTGACTGTTACTGAAGAAAACTATGTGGCTTAGATATGCCAGTAAAGGAAAAAAAGGGAGAGCCAGCCATGTGATGTCATCAGTGATGTCATCAATGACATTTGTGATGTAATCTTTGATGTCCTGGGTGTTAGTGTTAGCAGTGCGCGGTGGCGCGAGTTATGGTTGCTTATTTTACCATAACTGCCGAATTTCAGGGGTTTTTCGGTTTTACTTTGAACCATAACGTCCCTTTAACAACGTATTTTACTGAATTTGATAGGTTTTTAGTAGCGCAACTTAACCATAACGTCCCTTTTAACAAAGTTTTTTCACTGAATTTCATAGGTTTTTAGTAGCGCAACTTAACCATAACGTCCCTTTTAACAAAGTTTTTTCACTGAATGTCATAGGTTTTTAGTAGCGCAACTTAACCAGGACGTCCCTTTAACAAAGTTTTTTTACTGAATTTCATAGTTTTTTAGTAGCACAACTTAACAATAATAACTTTGACTTTATGTACATGTAATATGGAACATACTGAACCCTTTCTACTGAATTTGACGGTCCGCGGACATGTTCGGACAACAGTACCAGCACCTAAAAACTCTGGGGGGGGTATGTGTAATTGTTATATCATAACATAGGAACATTTAACAAATTCACAAAGCAGCACACATACAAAGTATATGTAGTAATACTTAAGAAATGTAACCCATAAATGTAACACACTAACCATTCATTTAAATACAATATGTTCTAAAATGGAATATACCAAAAGAAGATAAAGTGCCTTCTAACATAATTACCTCACAGACACTCCACAACTAACAGCAAGACCAGACGTATAGACTACTGATTACATATCTTACCAGAAATAGTAAGTGCACTTCATTTTATTCATATATTTATAAACTTTCTATATTAGAAAAAAAAAACATATTACTTTTTTGTTTTCTCACAGAAATGTGTAGTACTCTGGACTGGCTAGAGGAGCATTTCCCACGAGACGAAATGTTAGAAGATAGTCCACCTAATGGTACACACTTTACTGTATAAACCAATTAATAAATATTATTTTGTATACATTCAATATATACATTTCTTTTTTACAGACCCTACAAAAATTGCAACTTCCAAAGAAAAAGAAGCAGTGGATAACACTCTTGAACACATTACCCACAAAATGGACCAACTTATGGCAAATTTTACGGATTTAAAGAACTTTGTGGAAGATCACCTAATACCACCAACAACATACCATTGTCCCACCTGTACTTGTCCCCCCTCACCATATCCCATTCATTTAACCCCAAACTCTCACCATGGACCACAACGTTTTGATGAGATTTCCATCCCTTCTTCACCTGATCCCACTTATATTGAAAACCCTAATTCTCCTGTTTTTGTTTCCATTTCTGCCCCACCTTCTCAGTCATAAATTGTTTATATATGTTAAATAAAGTTACTTTTTTATATTGTGTTGTAATTACTTTCAGTTCTTTGTGGTAAATTTAGGTGTCCACGGACAGCGCGGTTGTTCGGAAATGTTCGTAAATAAACGAAAATGTAAGTGTCCTGAGGACACTATATCTGTCCGTAATGTTCTCATGCAAGTTGAAAATGTTCTAAGAACACTCGTAGTGTCCTGAAATGTTCGTAAATAAACGAAAATGGAGGTGTCCTTAAGAACACTATGCCTGTTCGTAGTGTTCGCTAGCAAGTTGAAACTGTTCTAAGAACACTCGTGGTGTCCTGAATTGTTCGTAAATAAACGAAAATGGAGGTGTGCTTGAGACGCTTTGTCTGTCCGTATTGTGCACAAGTAAATGAAACTGTGCTAAGAACAAACTGCTGTCCGTAACTGTTCGTTTTACGTGTGACACACTTTTTTAATTAGTTCAGGACCCGAACACTGTCCGTAGAACATTAACACACAAGCGCAAAACAATGTCCGTACATTGGGTGTCCTGCGGACGGCTGCTACCTTAGCGAACATGCTCATGAAACAATCATGTGACCGCGCCCACGCTGATTGCGTGTTCTGAATGCGGACACTGTTTGTGTCCCCGAACACTTTAAAAGTACATTTCCAAGTAATCCACAATATTTCTCATTAAAAACTCAACATACCACAAATCCCAATTAGTAATCCTGAGTTTCCACATAGTTTTTGTGACTTTTTGAATCTTTTTTGGTGTTCGATCTGTCTTGCGGACGGCGCGCATGTCCGCGAACCGCGCACAAGCACGCCTATAAGAGACCACACCCTAGAGCTCATTCTCATTGTGTTTCTGGCTATTCTACAGAGCACAGAGATTTTTGCTGCAACCTGCAGATTTCCATCTTCAACCTGATGGCTTCTGTGGCTCCACTGCTGCCACCTGGTGCTGTATCTGCCTCAGCACCACCCCCACCCCATCCACCACCACCACCTTCCCAAGGGCCTGAAGAGGGGAACAGGAGTGAGGATACAGAGGAGGAAGAAGAGGATGACGAGAATGAGGTAGAGGAAAACTCTACTACCCGCCCTCGGCATGATTCTTGGGTGTGGCGATTGTTTACCGTTCATGGGAATGGTCCTAAGGCTCGTGCGAACCGTGTCACCTGCAATGAGTGCAAAATGGTACTCAGTCGCGGGAGGCATGGTTCGTGTAGCTTTGGGACTACGACCATGAAGTGACACCTGAACTCATTCCACACTGGGGCCATTCGCAAGGTTGTACCTTGCGAAGAGCGTAGTATGTTGATTGCCTCTACTTCATCCTCCGTTTCTGATCCTGTCACCACAAGGAACACCTCTCTGGGACAGCGTCTTTCTCAAGCTGCCTCACATGCCATACAGAATTCTGATGACCCTTACCTTTCGAGGGTCACAGTTGTATGTATGTACTGTGACACAGTACTCTGCAGGGGGGAGCGACTTTGCAGTGCTTTTGAGAGTATCGTCTCAGAGCACGAGAAGACATGCTCACTGGTTGGTGTCCCCCTCTTTACCCTCCTTTCCCCTTCTCTCCTAGTGTGTTGTGTGTAAACAACCAAAAAAAATACAAAATAACAAAAATCAAAAAAAAAATAAGGCTCTTTTCAGAGCCGCCTTTCACAGTTAAAAAACAGAAGTAAAGATAAATAACGCAGGGCCCTTTCTATTTCTTGAAAGTTCACGGACAGTTCGCGAACATAAAACAAATTGGGATGCTACCCTATTGTAACCATTGCATTTTTCTCTGGGAGGAAGTGGTGGCTCTGAAAAGAGCCTCTGGGAGGTGTTTGTATGTCAAAAATTATAAATACGTAACACCTACTTCGAAATGCATGCTGCATTTCTAAAAAAAGGTCGCAATGCATTTTGTACATTTCTCAGAAAAATCTGATTGCCAGCATAGGTAAGATGGACACCATCTCTGCGAAAAATGTATGTACTACGAAACATAATATTTTCATTGTGAAAAGAGGACATGCCAAAATCTCTTAGGAAGGCACAAACAGCCTTATTGACATTACGCCTTGCTGTCTCCATTTGTGGACCACATGAGAAAGAACAAAGCCATATTTGTCTCTGCGCAATCCGTGAAAAAATTACTTTGGAGTTTGGAAACATATCCATGATCTTCTGAAGTCCTTCTTTCATTGTAAATTGCAAAGAAATTCCAGACACATGCTGTTAACTGTTCCCTCCACAATGAATTACAATTATGTCTGGATGTTCCTCTATCTTCAAAGTTGCACAGAGAGGTAGCAAGTCCAGCCAATTCATTCCACGGACTCCATGCCAGTGCACTTCCACATGTGGGAATCCAAGATCTATAGATACTCCACAGCTTTCTGCATGCACCTTCAACCAATGTATCCACAAGTCTCCCAAAATCCACACAATCTGTTTTTTAAAACACTCATCCATAGCTATATGTTCTTCTCTCAGCAAAAAGAATATCTGAGAAAACCTCTCCTAGCACAACACACTCACTAAACTTTACTGACCAATCCCTTGCTACATTCAATCTCATTTGCATGCCTCCCCACCCCAAATTCCCTGGATTTAATATGCGGTGTCCTAGAACTACCGCCATGTCCACGAACATATTGTAACATGGACAGCCCTTCTACCATTTCCACTTCACTCTCTGTGCCATTCCCTCATTGGATGTAGCTAAGAAATCACATGACCATCCACCAATCAAATCCAAGACCTCTACATGTAACTGCATCATCATAGATCAGCACTGCAAATGTACAGTGAATCTCTCGGACTACAAGTCTCATACCATTAGCAAGCACGATCTACGAGAAATACTAGACAAGTGTCCAAGATTTCTACTTGCAGCTTTGTCCATATCCATATGCATGAACACAAACGACAGGTATGCATATTTTCTATACAGTACATGAACACATTTTCAAACCGAATCATTTTTTCATTCTCCTAAAATGAACGGTGACTTACAAACCTTTATACCATTTAATTTCTTTATACACACACACGCAAATAATGTTAAACTAACATTTTTGAAATAAAATATATAGACTACATATGATCAAACAAAATTACATGCATACTCTATCATCAAATCTCAAAGAATAATATTTGTACAAACACATACTTGGTTTTAATTTTTTTAGTTTATATAATTACTTACATTTATATAGGACAAGCAGGCTATGACATTGACTCCCTCTTACGTGGAAAAGCAGGCTATCACATGGACTCACTATTACGTGGAAAAGCTTAGTTACAGGAATAGTGGTATACAGTGGTACATTATGATTTTGACAAGCCATTGTAAAGATATTTTCTTTCCTACAGTTAGTCATAAGATAGTTTTAATGGTTTTGAGGAATGCGCTGAGCATTTCAATTTAAAAAATCTATGTCTAAATTAATAAACAGTGCTATATACAAACCGAATTACTAATTTCTTTCTTTTACAATGGCAGTGAAGACCATTCTCCTGAAAATAAGCAGCCGCATTTGAATTACAAAGAACAACTAAGAAGCAAACTGCTCATTTTAGAAAAAAAGTGAGTAGATTGTTACCATAATATTTGAATTATTACTCAAACACACTCTGATGTTAATTCATGCTACTTCTGTGCCTAAAAATAGAGATTCTGCACCATTCTGACCAAAAATCCTCCCTTCTTAAACAGTGATTTACAGGCAGAATGGCCCACAAATTCCTATTTTTCGCCACACAAATTACCCAACTCAGCCACTAGAATTTAGATGTTGTAGAAGAAACAACTGTTTTAATTGTATAGCTTTGGATATACTATTTATACTTCTCCACACCACTGCTTACTTTTTTCTGTCATCTGAACCCCAGTTTATTAACACATTCATTCAAGAATACCCATCCCTAGTAGTTGTACTTCCCAATGCACAATCACACACCATTACATACATCTTTATCATCTCACTCAAACACTCATGCACACAACACACATGCATTGCAGAACACCCCAACCCATACCTTCTGTATTTTTTTCAACAGACCCTAAAGCATGCCTACCAAAAAGCAACTACGTAGAAAGGAACACAGAAGTAGAGCAAATGGAAAGAAAAGTCTTCAACATAAACATCCATCTAAAGCAGAATTTGTAAAAAAAAAGTTGAAACACAACAGCTAATACAGTCATGTAGTGAAACAGAAGAAGTTTCTAGTACAAAAACTTTGCCCCCTCTATCAAAAAGTAAAACAACCCAAAACACAATTAACAGAAAATCAACTATCACTACAAATAAAACTTCTTCTATAAATCTTGATATAGTACAAAGTAAGCATACCAGGAAAAGTATTTTAGCCAAAATGTTCCATCACAAAGTCCTTCAAAATCTTATAAAAACAGGAGAGAAACCAGGTTCAACACTTCAAACCTATCGTAGTAAAGTAATCTTAGAAGCGTTGATCGACAGTGCACTTCTTCTCAAAAGAAAGTTATTTATTTTAGTGTTAAACAAAATGAAACCACTAACAAAACTAATAACTAAATTACAAAAAAGACTTCTCAATAAACAAAATGTCAACAGAAATAACTTCTTAAATATCTGTGGAGGTGAATGGAGTCACACTACAAGCACAGAACCATACTTTAATGAAGAAGCCTACAAACAAAAGCAAACAAATATAATTGCCATACATAGCAGTGGTCGAGGTTATGAAAAAGTTAATAATACCATAATGGAACAAGAAGTACTCCTTACAAAAATATGCCCTGAAAACGTAAATTTACCCCTCCATTCAACATCAAGTGTACAAATGGCCATGCACGTCAATGTGTAACATTCCCAAAAAAATGTTCAAGTCTTTACGCCAATTCCTCAATCAATATGTGAAAAGCAAAGATAAAATCAAAATTAAATGAGTGCAAAATATGGATGCTTGTCCAGTACGCAAGTACACAGGACTACAAGGACATTCATTGGCCTGCATTACAGGACCTACTTGCAAAACACCCTTCCATGATATCAAAAGGATATCAACACATCATGCAAGTATAAGAAATCTAGTTTATAAACTGTACTATGCTAAAAGTCCTGCTTTAGCACTAGCCAATTTAAATATTATTCTTCTACATGGTACAGCAAAAGACCTATTAGAAGAAATAGACTATATCCAGACAAAATATTTTGGAAGTGAAACCCACTTACAAGATGAATTAGCTGTAAACCAACTTCGAAACAAATCTGCACATGGCAACCTTTCACTACACACATAGAAAAAAGAAATACTAAAATTTGAAAGTACTTCAGCTGAAGTACCAAACCACGTGTGTGTATGTTGCAGCAGAACTTTTTATAAAAGTAACACAAAAACTCTAGACCTATCATGCAAAATAGAAGACAATGAAGATTCTAAATGGTTTGAATTAACTCTCTACCTTATAGCAGAAAACAAATACGAAATAACTGACCCCATAATACTTTGCAGTTACTGCACTACAAAACTTGACAACAACCAAACTGCTTCACGTGCTATCACAAATAACTTGGAATAATATCCACTACCAAAACCCCTTCAACAACTTAATTTATATGAGAGCATCATAATTCAAACAGTGCACCCATTTCAAGCAATAATACGCCTTCAACCAAAAACTGCAAAATTACCTCCCTCTGAATTAGTAAAAGGTATTCGTGGAAAAGTAGTGTATTTACCATTATATCTAAAAGAAAATGTGCACACTGTAGGAGTGCAAAGTCCAATGCAGCAATCTTTAATTATCTTGGTAAATGGAGTACATACAAAAGACAAAAAAATTTGGCAACAACTGGTAGATTTACATAAAGTTAGAGAAGCCCTGCAATAGCTTAAAGAGAATAATGAATATTACAAAGAAATTAATATTGAAGAAAACTTGAAAGATACAACTGAAATAATTCAAGAGACACAAGAAGCTGGTCAATTTGAGCTCCTAGATCCTGCAACAATATCAAACACTTTAGATAATTATACAATTCATCCATTGCACTCTAATGACACCATAGAAGATGCACTGGAAACGTACCAAATGGGTCAAACAAAAGGATCACCAATCAGCATATGTGAAAAAAGTATAGAAGCACATGCTTTTCCTCTACTCTTTCCTATTGGCAAAGGAGGAAGATACGATGATAGACCTATTCAAATATCAGCATCAGAATATCGCTCATTACGAATGTATTCTGAAGATCCCAGATTTCGACAAAATGTGGAATACATATTCCACCTACTCTTTGAAAGTGAACTAGCAAATTTATGTTACAGAGTTGCACACATATTAAAATCGGGATCACACTTTCAAAATATGACAGCTACACAATTATTACACAAAGTTCAATAAAAAGATGAGGTTTTACAAGCAAATCTATTAGCAAATATGCGTGGTACTAAAGAGTACTGGTTTCGACGTCATGGATATGTACGTTGTATGATCAGAAACCTTGGCCCACCCACTTGGTTTGCTACATTAAGTTGTGCAGAATATGCATTGGAAGATTTACATGCTTTCCTACGCATATCCATCGAAAACAAAACAAACATAGATATACTAACACCTGGAGAACTTTGTTCACAGGATCCTGTTAATGTTTCAAGTTATTTTCACCATCGCTTCATTGCTATGCTACATTTTATTTGTAACAAAACTGTTCCTCCCCTTGGAGAAGTGCAACACTTCTTTTGGAGAAAAGAATACCAAGCCAGAGGAGCACCACATGTCCACATGCTTTTATGGATTAAAGATGCTCCTAAATTTGGTCAAGACAATGATGCCACTGTTTTACAGTTTATTGAAAAATATGTCACTTGTGAAATTCCATCAGAATCCGCAAATAGTGATCTTCATGGAAAAAATTTACAATTCCAAAGACACAAATGTGGCAAATATTGTCGTCGCAAATACAAAAACAAAGGGAAATACTACACCAAATGCCGATTTGGTTTCCCTAGACCAGTTACAAATACAGGTCAAGTGAACAACCTCATATCTTCAGTTAGACATAGTGTTAAAGGTAAGTCACCTAAAAATACATATTGCATAAAAAGAAAAGAAGAAGAAAAATATATCAATGATTACAATACAATCATTGACCACTTATGGAATGCAAACATAGACGTGCAGTACATTGCAGACAATTCTACTGCAGTTGCACGATATGTCACAGCACACTTAACAAAATCAGAAAAGACAGAGCTCCAAGACCTCTGGAATGACCTGTCATCAGATAAAACAGTGTCTCAGAAATTATACAGCTTGGGCATAAAAATGTAGTCCCATAGAGAATGTGGATCCTGTGAAGCAGCTGATCGATTAACTGGTACTGCATTGTATGGTAAATCTGCAAATATACAGGCCGATTCATGGAATTAATGTGCGCCGAAAATTCCGGCGCAGAGGTGCCAAAATGTGCGATTCGCAGTAAAAGTGCGAAATTCGCAGTGCAACTGCGAAAATCGCAGGGAAACCAGCGCACATCGATTCATGGAAGTCCGTGCACAAGTAAAATGTTGGATGTGTGCTGAAAAAGTGCGCGGCGCACGCCGGTGCACAGGTCATCCAACGGCGTGCGCCACGGCCGCTGCGAAATCGCACATAGCGTGGCACACATCACAAAAGTAGGCGGAACACGGGGCGTAACACTCGGAATGGGGAACAACGCGTGAAAATATGGGCGTCACGGGGGAAGTACAGGAGGCAAGTGCGCGGAACGCCCACACGCTCGCCTACAACTCGTATTCATGGAATCGAATAGGGCAAACCAGTGCATGGTGAAAGACGCGGACAGGGCCAAACAAGTACGCCACAAGAAAGCAGGCGGTAGCGTCCCTGCGCCTGAAATAAATGTGCGCCAAAATGTGCGCTAACAAAAAGCACCCATATACAGCTATGATGAATGGTCCATACAGTGGCCCTCTAGGACAAATGAGGTGCAAAGGGGTACCGACAAACACGGACACTCGCTGTGTGAAAAATAGCGTGTGCGTGTATTACGGGGTTCGCGGAAGTTCCACACGCGATTGGCCTGGGCACGTGTATTCCAGGGTGCGTGTGAAGTTTCCCACGCGAATTAGCAGGATACGTGTATTTCAGTGTGCGCGTGAAGTTCCACATGCAATTTCAGCAGAGTACGTGTACTCCGGGTGCGCGGCAAATTCCACACGCGAATCCAGCAGCCTACGTGTATTTTGGGGGTGCCGGGGAGTACCACACGTGAATTGGCCGTGTGGGTCCTCCCAGCTGTTCCCTCTACACCCTCCACGGCCCCTGCAGGCGGCCCACACCACAGGGGACTACCCTGCACCCCTGCACATGTCCCGCAGGCAGCCCATCCACCATGGCCATGCCCCCCAGCCAACCCACATGTCACCTTGCACTACTGCCCACCAACGCATGTCTCCCAGCACCCTCACCCCCCAGCATACAAGGGCACCCTCCACCAGGCCCCCACTCCTGTCCCCCTGCACCCCCACCCCCTGCATCCAGGGGCACCCTCCACCAGGCCCCCACTCCTGTCCCCCTGCACCCCCACCAGTCAGGGGCACCCTCCACCAGGCCCCCTCTCCTGTCCCCCTGCACCCCCACCCCCCTGCATCCAGGGGCACCCTCCACCAGGCCCCCACTCCTGTCTCCCTGCACCCCCACCCCCCAGCCGTGAGATTTGCCTGGGTACGTGTATTCCAGGGGTGCGGGGGTAGTCTCACATGCGATACCATCAGGGTACGTGCATTATGGGTCCGCGTGAACTTCCACACACGATACCAGCAGGGTACGTGTATTACGGGGTTCGCAGGAAGTTCCACACGTGATTGCCCTAGGTACGTGTATTTCGGGGTGCGCGGGAAGTTTCACACGTGAATTAGCAGGGTACGTGTACTCCGGGTGCGCAGCAAATTCCACACGCGAATACAGCAGCCTACGTGTATTTCGGGGGTGCCGGGGAGTCCCACACGTGAATTGGCCGTGGGGGTCCTCCCAGCTGTTCCCTCTACACCCTCCACGGCCCCTGCAGGCGGCCCACACCACAGGGGACTACCCTGCACCCCTGCACATGTCCCGCAGGTAGCCCATCCACCATGGCCATGCCCCCCAGCCAACCCACATGTCACCTTGCACTACTGCCCACCAACGCATGTCTCTCAGCACCCCCACCCCCCAGCATCCAGGGGCACCCTCCACCAGGCCCCCACTCCTGTCCCCCTGCACCCCCACCCCCCTGCATCCAGGGGCACCCTCCACCAGGCCCCCACTCCTGTCTCCCAGCACCCCCACCCCCAGCCGTGAGATTTGCCTGGGTACGTGTATTCCAGGGGTGCGGGGGTAGTCTCACATGCGATACCATCAGGGTACGTGCATTATGGGTCCGCGTGAACTTCCACACACGATACCAGCAGGGTACGTGTATTACGGGGTTCGCAGGAAGTTCCACACGTGATTGCCCTAGGTACGTGTATTTCGGGGTGCGCGGGAAGTTTCACACGTGAATTAGCAGTGTACGTGTACTCCGGGTGCGCAGCAAATTCCACACGCGAATACAGCAGCCTACGTGTATTTCGGGGGTGCCGGGGAGTCCCACACGTGAATTGGCCGTGTGGGTCCTCCCTGCTGTTCCCTCTACACCCTCCACGGCCCCTGCAGGCGGCCCACACCACAGGGGACTTCCCTGCACCCCTGCACATGTCCCGAGGTAGCCCATCCACCATGGCCATGCCCCCCAGCCAACCCACATGTCACCTTGCACTACTGTCCACCAACGCATGTCTCTCAGCACCCCCACCCCCCAGCATCCAGGGGCACCCTCCACCAGGCCCCCACTCCTGTCTCCCTGCACCCCCACCTCCCAGCAGTGCAGGGCACCTTCCACCAGGCCCCCACTCCTGTCTCCCTGCACCCCCACCCCCCCAGTCAGGGGCACCCAGGCCCCCACTCCTGTCTCCCTGCACCCCCACCGCCCAGCACTGTGGTGCACCCTCCACCAGGCCCCCACTCATGTCCAACTCATATCTCCCTGCACCCCCACCCCCTAGCAGTGCAGGGCACCCTCCATCAGGCCCCACTCATGTCCAACTCATGTCCCCCTGCACCCCCACCCCCAGCAGTGCAGGGCACCCTCCACCAGGCCCCCAATCCTGTCTCCCTGCACCCCCACCCCCACCAGTCAGGGGCACCTGCCAGCAGGCCCCCACTCCTGTTTCCCTGCACCCCCACCCCCCGCCAGTCAGGGGCACCTGCCAGCAGGCCCCCACTGCTGTCTCCCTGCACCCCCACCCCCCAACAGTGCAGGGCACCCTCCACCAGGCCCCCACTCCTGTCTCCCTGCACCCCCACCCCCCCAGCCAGGGGCACCTGCCACCAGGCCCCCACTTCAGTCTCCCTGCAACCCCACCCCCACCAGTCAGGGGCACTTGCCAGCAGGCCTCCACTCCTGTCTCCCTGCACCCCCACCCCCCACCAGTCAGGGGCACCTGCCAGCAGGCCCCCACTCTTGTCTCCCTGCACCCCCCCAACAGTGCAGGGCACCCTCCACCAGGCCCCCACTCCTGTCTCCCTGCACCCCCACCCCCCCAGTCAGGGGCACCTGCCAGCAGGCCCCCACTCCTGTCTCCCTGCACCCCCACCCCCCACCAGTCAGGGGCACCTGCCAGCAGGCCCCCACTCCTGTCTCCCTGCACCCCCACACCCCAGCAGTGCAGGGCACCCTCCACCAGGCCCCCACTCCTGTCTCCCTGCACCCCACCCCCCCAGCCAGGGGCACCTGCCAGCAGGCCCCCACTCCTGTCTCCCTGCACCCCCACCCCCCACCAGTCAGGGGCACAGGGGCACCTGCCAGCAGGCCCCAACTCCTGTCTCCCTGCACCCCCACCCCCCAGCAGTGCAGGGCACCCTCCACCAGGCCCCCACTCCTGTCTCCCTGCACCCCCACCCCCCCAGTCAGGGGCACCTGCCAGCAGGCCCCCACTCCTGTCTCCCTGCACCCCCACCCCCCACAAGTCAGGGGCACCTGCCAGCAGGCCCCCACTCCTGTCTCCCTGCACCCCCACACCCCAGCAGTGCAGGGCACCCTCCACCAGGCCCCCACTCCTGTCTCCCTGCACCCCCACCCCCAGCACTGTGGTGCACCCTCCACCAGGCCCCCACTCATGTCCAACTCATGTCTCCCTGCACCCCCACCCCCCAGCAGTGCAGGGCACCCTCCACCAGGCCCCACTCATGTCCAACTCATGTCCCCCTGTACCCTGTTAGGGAGAATTCTCTGTTTAGGCTGAATTTCCTAACCTAGTGAGTCCCCCAGCAGCTTTGCTGGATTTCTGGAGTTTGTTTGTTTCCATCCTGCCAAGATTGAGACTCTTTTTCTCCCACTCTTGGACATGAATGTGGTTAATTCCTTTTGAATGTCAATGTGTTCTATGGGCTATGGGGTCTTTTACTCCATAGGGTCTCATATGTTTTTATATGTGTGTTACACCGCACCCTCCGTGCCGTAACACTGGGGCGTCCTAGAGGATCCCCACCATAGACTCCATACCCTGGGACTGACTACTGTCTCCCAGGGCATGTAAAATCACCATTGGCTTTACTAGACCTAAATTTACTAACAGAAGACCTAAATTTACTAACAGAACTAGTAGGAACCATCCTATTGTGGACGTACTAGTAGGGGTAATTCGATTACCCCTGGGTCTGTTATTCGAGGGGGCACTGTCCCGTCCCCCCTCGTCGAGTTTTGGCTGGTGGCAGTGGAAACTACTTGTTATATTCAACCCTGAATATAACCCTATGGGATTCTTCCCATTGTTGGAGGTTAATACTTTTTCTCGTTAATCTCTAACATACCACCGGTTTATTTATCTTGAATAAATCTATCGGTTGGTATTTTTCTGCCAGAACTCGGTTTTTAAAATGGCGTCTGTGTTCGTCTCTGTGACTCCTAAACCAAAGGTTGAGCCCTTTGTTCCACTTTTGGCGGGCTTCTGCACAGAGGCCCTCCAAAGTGGTGCCATTCTGTCTGGGTACCACAGGGGGTGTGGGAGGGGGTTTAGGCACCCTGGACTGAGTTGCCTTGCCAACTCAAGTCGCACTCTGGTGTGATTGGCCCAAGTGGTGGGCCATCCCGCTCACCACTTAGCGTGTTTTGATTGACAGCTAGGCTGAATGAATGGGGGTTTTCTGCATAAAAGCAGGGCTTTTTGGACTGGATCTTCAGAAGTCGCCACAGGACCTAAGAATCCGACGAGGGTAAAGTTGAGCCGACCTGCAACGACGACACCTCCGGTGGAGCCCTGCTGAACCGACTCACCACTTCCCAACGACAGAGGAGATCTCCCGACTGGAGAGTCTCTTCCCCTGACTGGTCAGGGGAAGACCAGTCCCCTTTGCTTTTTCTTCGCTTCCAGGGTGTAGTGGTCGAATTGCCCGTGCTGAGCACCCCGGCAACCGGATGGCCACTAACCCATACCGCGACCAAAAGGTGGTGCCTTGTGACGGAGCACTCTGCGGCTGGTCTCTTCCCTGGTGGTGCAACGATCTTCAACTTTCCTTCGACGACGAGAGCATCTCTTCTCTTGGCAAAGCCCCGACTTGCATCCACCACCAGGAACAACTGCCCCTGCCGGAGCTGTCTCTCCACATACAAGGTACTGTGTCTGCCTGGCTTCCCTTGTGTCGGTTAGCGTGAGGTGTCTGAATCCTTGCCTCTCCATTAGGTCGCCTCCAAGCCTTCTTAACTTTCTGTTCTGAACTGGTCCAATCTTTCTGTGACAATTTGCGCCAAAGACTCGAAGTGCATTTCCACTGTGATACTTTTTGGGACATACCGCCTTGCCTCTCTCCGAGTGGGCCTGGCCTCTGAACTTTGCGATCTACAGTAGACCATGCCTTACTTGCCTTGCATTTGTTCGTAAAAGTGTTGGTACCGAGTTGATTTCATACCCTGCCTTTTCTCTCCCATCCTAACGAATACTAGAGTGCCATCTAGGTTAAAGCATTCACCTCTGTCTGCAAATAAGTGGTGCCGTTGAACATAGACTTTTTGAACTATTGTTAGGGGGATTGATTTACTTATAGTAATTGTAATTGAAGTTGTTTGCCGTATTAGTGCCAGTGTGTTTTTCATAGATGTGTTTTTATAAATAAATAACTATATATCTTTACACCGAAGCTCTTTTCCGTGTTTGCTTGTTCTACTGTGTAAATTGCCCTATTTTGTATCCTCCACATACTGCCTAACTCTTCTTGAGGGAAGTCTGACTGCTCAGCCACAGCTACCAAGTGAATCTGTGTGGTACAGACTGCTACCAAGTGGGTTTACTGCCAAACACCTGTAGTCCTAAATCTTTTGCAGTGGTCCCAGAGGGAACTGCACAGGTTTCCGCCTAACACTGGTGTACTGCGGTGGGATTTGTATCGAGTATACAGTTTAGAGTGCTTTTCAACACTTTAGGATAACTAACCACAAAGCTTAGCACTAAAAAGCAACTTTCAAAAACATGTCTACTATGGAAGTTTACAGTCAAGAATCCTTGTCAGGTGAAAATACTGAGAGTTTACGAGCCCTCTGTAGACAAGAGAATCTTTCTGTAAGAGGCAAGAAAGTAGAACTGATAGCGAGATTGCTGGAAAACCAAAGTCTGGGTACTGGTACAGAGGAACCAACTTCTCCAGCAAATGTAGATAACAGTAATGGTGTTGATCTAGATCAAAGTTCTGATGATAGTGATGAAGAGGCTGAAGAGGAAGGAGAGGCTAACGAAACTGTCTCCCCTGCTCCTCTGTCTGCCTTACCAGCTGTACCTACAGGGCCTATAACAGGTCCCACACTAAGTCCTCAAATCCTCGAACTAGAAAAAATGAAAATAGACTTGGAATTCAGAAGGATTGCTGCTCAAACTGAACAGAAATACCAAGAAATGCAACAAATTCTTAGGCTCCAAGAAATGGAGCTCAAGCATGAGTTAGAAATGAAAAAGTTGTCTGTCGAAACTGCTTCTGTCTCTGGCTCCTCTAGAAGCTCCAGTCCCAAAAGACCCCGGATGCCGAAGGAATTAATTGGTATGTATGAACCAAAGTTGGATGTGTTGGATTGGCTGAGTTTGTTTGAGTACAATCATGGGCTCCAGAACATCACAGGTAATGAGTTGTTTACCTGGTTGTTCTCTAGGCTCCCCCCTGTTGCAACTGATGTGGTAATGGAGTTGGGGGAGGAGGATAGGAAAGAGTACGAAAGTGTGAAACTAGCTTTGATAGCTAGATTCGGGAAGAGCCCTTCTCAGTATCTTAAGAGGTTTAAAACCCTCAAAAAGCATGATGGTACCCCTTGTGCTACCTGGGTGAGTGAAGGGTTGAAAAACTAGGAGGGATGGATTAAGGGTTACAAAGTGAACACTTATGAGGGTATGAAGAATCTTTTTATGTTGGAATCTATTTATGATGCCTGTTCTCCTGAGCTCAGACAGCACTTGGCTGATTCGAAGGAATTGGATTCCAGGAAGCTAGCTAAGGCTGCTGACTTGTGGGTTGCCAACAGGGCTACTCATAAGGATTCTGGGGCAACTCAGAAAAAGGATGAGGGAAAACAGCCTAAAAAAGACTCAAAAGAGAATTCTAATAACTCAAATTCCAAAGAGGGCCCCAAACAAAACCAGAAGGGTAAGCCACAAGGAAAACCACAGCCGAATAGTGTGCCTTCTGGTGCCAAACCAGAAGGAGGCCAGAACAAGCCACCATTCCAGAAAGCATTCGGTAAATGCTTTGGTTGTGGCTCGACTGACCACATGAAAGGAGATCCCAGTTGTAAGGGTAAACCTTCAGGGGTCCAGCTTGTCTCCTTAGCCTTCGCTCCAGAGGAGGAAGTCCAAATGGCTAGTGGAAACTTTCTACTGCTGGCTGATGAACCCATTGGAGTCTCAGCCAGTGTTTCTTAGTATCTCTGGGGTTGTGGGAACAACAGAATTTAGATGTCTATAATTCTATCCCCGATAATACTAAAGAGTATTATAAGGACAGTGTCCAGGTGAATGGTCAGGAGACTCCTGCCATTAGGGACACTGGGGCCAGCATAACTGTGGTAGATAAATCTTTTTTTCAGGCTGAGGATGTTGCTAAGGCACCCAAACGCCTCACCAAGTTAGCTGGAGGGCCTGTGCAGATGCTTCCCCAATTACCAGTTCTCATCCAGTGTAACGCCATGACTGTGAAGATACCTGTCAGCATACAGAGTGAGGTACCAGGACGCGTTCTGTTGGGTAACGATTTGAAAACTCTTGGAGTTGTGTCGCATACCCCCAGACCTCCTAGTAAACGGTTACAGGAGCTAACCAGACCTGGAAGGGAGAGAACCATGCGAGGTACTCTCCAGGAGATGATGAAGAAAGATATCACTCCTGCTCCACTGGAATTGGCAGCTGCTGTCTCCAAGAAATCAGAAGCGAAAGGGAAACCTAAGACTTCTATACCGAAACCAGCAGCCAGCATTTCAGTGCAGCCAACAAGGACTTCCCCGCGGTTGTCCTAAGTTACACCCGTAACTCCCCCTCCAGCTGAGGCTGAGAGGGAGGTACAACCCTGTGTGGTAGAATTAGACTCTGAAGAGGAGCTAATGGAAGGCAGGAACTCATTGGAGATCTGGATCCTGTTGACCATCCTGAGCTGCAGTCTCTACTGGCAGAAGGTGGACCCAGCAGGGCAGACTTCAGTAAGGGACAGAGAGAATGTCCAACTCTGGAAGGTTTTCGTCACCAGGCAGAAGCTCAGGCTGAAGGGCAAAAGCCTGGGAAATACAGGTTGCACTGGAAAGATGGCCTCTTCTACAGTGAACCGACCGAGTCTGCACCTGGAGACTACAAACAACTTGTAGTACCCCAAGAGAACAGACCACAGTTCTTGCAGTTAGCCCACGAGATTCCTTTGGCTGGTCACTTGAGTTTCAAGAAGACTAAGGAAAGGCTCTCTCTCTACTTTTATTGGCCGAAGATGGGGGCCGAAGTAGTAAAACACTGCATAAGCTGCCACACCTGCCAGACCTCTGGTAAGGTTTGCTCCATAAATGTGGCACCTTTAGTGCCTCTCCCAGTTGTGGGAGTCCCATTTGAGAGAGTAGGGATTGACATTGTTGGTCCCCTTGATCCTCCAACCTCCTCAGGCAACAGGTTTATACTTGTTGTAGTAGACCATGCTACTAGGTATCCTGAGGCAATTCCTATGAGGACTGTTAAAGCTCTGGCTGTGGCTAAGGCCCTCCTTGGTATTTTTACCAGGGTCGAGTTTCCTAAGGAAGTAATCTCTGACAGGGGGTCAAACTTTATGTCCCACTACATGAAAGCCATGTGGAAAACCTGTGGAGTTACTTACAAGTTCTCAACGGCTTACCACCCACAAACCAATGGGCTGGTAGAACGGTTCAACCTAACCATGAAGAGCATGATAGGTGCTTTAGAGGAACCCCTTAAGCGTAAGTGGGACCTTCTACTGCCATGCCTTCTCTTTGCTTATAGAGAAGTCCCTCAGGAGGGAGTAGGTTATTCTCCCTTTGAGCTTCTCTATGGTCATCCCATCAGAGGTCCATTGGCCCTGATTAAGGAGGGGTTGGAGAGTGCTCCTTTCCCCAAGCCAGTCAGAGTGACTGACTACGTGATAGGTCTCCAGAGGAGAATGTCGCACATGATGACAGAAGCAAGCGATAACTTGAAAGCTGGGCAAGCGTTGGTCAAGCACTGGCATGATCAAAAGGCTAACATGGTTGAGTTCGCTCAAGACCAGCTCGTTCTCGTTATGATCCCAACAAGGCAGAGGGCTTTGCAAGACAAATGGATGGGACTCTTCAGAGTTGTGGGTAAACTCGGAGAGGTAAACTATCTGGTGGACTTGGGCAATCCCAAGGAGGCTCCGACAGTCTTCCACACCAACCGACTCAAAGCGTATGTCTCAAGACCTGATGTAGGAGCGTTGCTTCTAGCATCATCAGAGGAAGAAGAAGAGAGTGAAGTTCTTCCGGATCTCCTCAGAGGCTTACCCTTAGACGAAAAAATTGAAGGAGTAAACCTCTCTACAAATCTGACACCCGAGAAACAAGAAGAGTGCAAATCTATGTTGTATCAGTTTGCCTCTCTGTTCTCGCTTTCACCAGGCTTGACCCCTTGGGGCCAGCATGACATACTCACTGGTGACTGTCTGCCAGTCAAAAGCAGAGGATGCCGAATGTCAGAAAATGTACGAACCCACATCAAAGGTGAGGTCAGCAAGATGCTTGATCTCGGGGTAATAGAGCACTCTACTAGTCCATGGTCTAGCCCAGTTGTGTTAGTACCAAAGGCCGGATCTAAAGAACTTAGATTCTGCGTGGATTATAAAGCTCTTATTGCAGTCACCAAGACTGATGCCCACCCTTTGCCAAGAACAGATGAGTTGGTGGATAAACTTGGCGCAGCCAAGTTCCTCAGCACATTTGACTTGACGTCAGGCTATTGGCAAATAGCCCTGACAGACCCTGCCAAGGAGAAAACTGCTTTTTCTACCCCCGTTGGCTTATACCAGTTTAAGGTAATGCCTTTCGGATTGAAAAATGCACTTGCTACATTTCAACGGATGGTAAACCAGGTTCTGAATGGGATGGAGGATTTCTGCATGGCATACTTGGATGACATAGCAGTGTTCAGCAATTCCTGGGAAGAACATGTAACCCACCTGAGAGATGTTTTGCAGGCTCTTGGACGAGCCAATCTGACCATAAAGGCGAGTAAATGCCAAATTGGACAGAGTAAGGTAGTCTAGCTTGGACATGAGGTAGGAGGTGGAGAAATAAGGCCTTTGTTCAGTAAGATTGAAGCTGTGCAAAATTGGACAACACCTACTACTCAGACCCAAGTGAGAGCCTTCCTAGGCTTCATTGGGTATTACAGGAATTTCATTGAGAACTATGGGAACATAGCTTCTCCACTGAATGTCTCTCCTCGCCCAAATTTCCTAAAAAGGTTAGATGGGACGAGGAGTGCAATCAGGCTTTTGAAAACCTGAAAAAGGCTCTTTGCCAAGCCCCAGTACTCAGAGCTCCTGATTACCACCAAACTTTCATTGTGCAGACAGATGCTTCAAATGTAGGAATAGGTACTGTACTCAATCAACTGGGTGGGAAAGGTAGGGAGCACCCTGTTTGCTTCATCAGCCGCAAGCTGAAGGATCCTGAAACAAGGTGGGCAACAATCGAAAGAGAATGCTTTGCTATCATTTGGGCCCTGAAGAAGTTTAGGCCATACTTGTATGGTTCTACTTTTGTCATTCAGACTGACCACCAACCCTTGAGATGGTTAATGCAAATGAAAGGGGAAAACCCAAAACTACTGAGATGCTCGATCTGCCCGCAAGGGTTTGATTTCACCATTGAGCACAGGTCCGGGTGTCACCACCAAAATGCTGATGGTCTCTCTAGGATGTATGTCATCGACTAGAGGTATGAGATTCATCCAGGAGTGGATTAAATCCTCCTGTCCCTTAGTCTGGGGGGGGCGAGTGTTAGGGAGAATTCTCTGTTTAGGCTGAATTTCCTAACCTAGTGAGTCCCCCAGCAGCTTTGCTGGATTTCTGGAGTTTGTTTTTTTTCCATCCTGCCAAGAGTGAGACTCTTTTCTCCCACTCTTGGACATGAATGTGGTTAATTCCTTTGAATGTCAATGTGTTCTATTGGCTATGGGGTCTTTTACCCCATAGGGTCTCATATGTTTTTCTATGTGTGTTACACCGCACCCTCCGTGCCGTAACACTGGGGCGTCCTAGAGGATCCCCACCATAGACTCCATACCCGGAGACTGACTACTGTCTCCCCGGGCATGTAAAGTCACCATTTGCTTTACTAGACCTAAATTTACTAACAGAACTAGTACAAACCATCCTATTGTGGACGTACTGGTAGGGGTAATTCGATAACCCCTGGGTCTGTTATTCGAGGGGGCACTGTCCCATCCCCCCTCGTCGAGTTTTGGCTGGTGGCAGTGGAAACTAGTTGTTATATTCGACCCCGAATATAACCCTATGGGATTCTTCCCATTGTTGGAGGTTAATAGTTTTTCTCGTTAATCTCTAACATACCACCGGTTTATTTATCTTAAATAAATCTATCGGTTGGTATTTTCTGCCAGAACTCGGTATTTTAAAATGGCGTCTGTGTTCGTCTCTGTGACTCCTAAACCAAAGGTTGAGCCCTTTGTTCCACTTTTGGCGGGCTTCTGCACAGAGGCCCTCCAAAGTGGTGCCATTCTGTCTGGGTACCACAGGGGGTGTGGGAGGGGGTTTAGGCACCCTGGACTGAGTTGCCTTGCCAACTCAAGTCGCACTCTGGTGTGATTGGCCCAAGTGGTGAGCCACCCCGCTCACCGCTTAGCGTGTTTTGATTGACAGCTAGGCTGAATGAATGGGGGTTTTCTGCATAAAAGCAGGGCTTTTGGGACTGGATCTTCAGAAGTCGCCACAGGACCTAAGAATCCGACGAGGGTAAAGCTGAGCCGACCTGCAACGACGACACCTCCAGTGGAGCCCTGCTGAACCGACTCACCACTTCCCGACGACAGAGGAGATCTCCCCGCCGGAGAGTCTCTTCCCCTGACTGGTAGGAACAACCAGTCCCCTTTGCTTTTTCTTCGCTTCCAGGGCGTAGTGGTCGAATTGCCCGTTCTGAGCACCCCGGTAACTGGATAGCCACTAACCCGTACCACGACCAAAAGGTGGTGCCTTGTGACGGAGCACTCCGCGGCTGGTCTCTTCCCTGGTGGTGCAACGATCTTCAACTTTCCTTTGACGACGAGAGCATCTCTTCTCTTGGCAAAGCCCTGACTTCCATCCACCACCAGGAACAACTGCCCCCGCCAGACTGTCTCTCCACATACAAGGTACCGTGTCCTCCTGGCTTCCCTTGTGTCGGTTAGCGTGAGGTGTCTTAATCCTCGCCTCTCCATTGGGTCGCCTCCAAGCTTTTGTAACTTTCTGTTCTGAACTGGTCCAATCTTTCTGTGACAATTTGCGCCAAAGACTTGAAGTGCATTTCCACTGTGATACTTTTTGGGACACATCGCCTTGCCTCTCTCCGAGTGGGCCTGGCTTCTGACTTTGTGATCTACAGTAGACCCTGCCTTACTTGCCTTGCATTGGTTCGTAAAAGTGTTGGTACCGAGTTGATTTCATACCCTGCCTTTTCTCTCCCATCCTAACGAATACTAGAGTGCCATCTAGGTTAAAGCATTCACCTCTGTCTGTAAATAAGTGGTGCCGTTGAACCTAGACTTGTCGAACTATTGTTAGGGGGATTGATTTACTTATAGTATTTGTGATTGAAGTTGTTTGCCGTATTAGTGCCAGAGTGTTTTCTATAGATGTGTTGTTATAAATAAATACCTATATATCTTCACACCCAAGCTCTGTTCCGTGTTTGCTTGTTCTACTGTGTAAATTGCCCTATTTTGTATACTCCACATACTGGCTAACTTTTCTTGAGAGAGGTCTGACTGCTCAGCTACAGCTACCAGATGAATCTGTGTGGTACAGACAGCTACCAAGTGGGTTTACTGCCAACACCTGTAAGCCTAAATCTTGTGCAGTGGTCCCAGAGGGAACTGCACAGGTTTTCCGCTTAACACCCACTCATGTCCAACTCATGTCCCCCTGCACCCCCACCACCCAGCAGTGCAGGGCACCCTCCACCAGGCCCCCACTCCTGTCTCCCTGCACCCCCACCCCCCCAGTCAGGGGCACCTGCCAGCAGGCCTCCACTCCTGTCTCCCTGCACCCCCACATCCCCCAAGTCTGGGGCACCTGCCAGCAGGCCCCCACTCCTGTCTCCCTGCACCCCCACCCCCCACCAGTCAGTGGCACCTGCCAGCAGGCACCCACTCCTGTCTCCCTGCACCCCCACACCCCCAGTCAGGGGCACCTGCCAGCAGGCCCCCACTCCTGTCTCCCTGCACCCCCACCCCCCAGCAGTGCAGGGCACCCTCCACCAGGCCCCCACTCCTGTCTCCCTGCACCCCCACCCCCCACCAGGCAGGGGCACCTGCCAGCAGGCCCCCACTCCTGTCTCCCTGCACCCCCACCCCCCAGCAGTGCAGGGCACCCTCCACCAGGCCCCCACTCCTGTCTCCCTGCACCCCCACCCCCCCAGTCAGGGGCACCTGCCATCAGGCCCCCACTCCTGTCTCCCTGCACCCCCACCCCCCAGCAGTGCAGGGCACCCTCCACCAGGCCCCCACTCCTGTCTCCCTGCACCCCCACCCCCCCAGTCAGGGGCACCTGCCAGCAGGCCCCCACTCCTGTCTCCCTGCACCCCCACCAGTCAGGGGCACCTGCCAACAGGCCCCCACTCCTGTCTCCCTGCTCCCCCACCCCCCAGCAGTGCAGGGCACCCTCCACCAGGCCCCCACTCCAGTCTCCCAGCACCCCCACCCCCCAGCCGTGCGATTTGCCTGGGTACGTGTATTCCAGGGGTGCGCGGGTAGTCTCACATGCGATACCATCAGGGTATGTGTATTACGGGGTTCGCGGAAAGTTCCACCCTCGATTGCCCTGGGTACATGTATTTCGGGGTGCGCGTGAAGTTCCACACGCGACTGGGCCTGTGAGAGAGTGGTACGTATATTCCAGGGGTGGGCGGGAATATTTACTCGCGACTGGGTCTGGGAGAGCATGTTACGTGTATTCCTGGGGTGGGCGGGAAGATTTACACGGTCACCTACAACGTGCCAAAAAATAAATGGTCCAATCCTGAAACACGTACGCCAGCATGAAGCATGTGCACGTCCCGCGCAGCATAAAAGAGTGCGCAAACAACAAACAAGCTCAGACGCCAGGATGAACATACCGTTCCTAGCAGCAGTGGCCATGGGATACCGCAGGAGGAGAAGAAGGATAGTCAGGGCCAGAATCTTCACACCCAGAACCAGCCTATTTGGTATGCCTGATGACCAGGTGTACGGGAGGTACAGGTTTCCACCACACATAATACTCGACCTGGTCAGTGAGTGGAAGGATGACCTCACATCACCCACCTTGTGCTCCCAAGCACTCAGCTCCCTGGAGAAGGTCCTCAATGTACTGCACTTCTTGGCTACCGGATCATTTCAGCGGACAAGTGCCATAGTGGGGGGGTATCACAGGCCACGCAGTCACGGTGCCTACACCAGGTGTTGGCCATCATCACTGCACGCCCATCAGTCCGCAGGCACATATACCTGCCCAGAACACCTGCAGAAAGGCAGGCTGTCAGCCAGGATTTATACAGGGTGGCACAATTCCCCAAAGTGCTAGGTGCCATTGATTGCACCCATGTGGCTCTACGTCCCCCCAGGGCATCTGAGCACATCTATAGAAACCGCAAGCACTGGCATTCCATCAACGTCCAGGTAGTATGTGATGCCAAGGGAATCATCACCTCAGTATATGCCAACTATCCAGGGTTCACCCACGACAGCTTCATTTACAGGATGTCAACCCTACACCGGGACATGGAAGCTGGGCGGCATGGCGATGCATGGCTGCTTGGTGAGTAGAAATGCCAAGCACACGCATGCATGACAGATACAGAGTAATGCCAATACCCCACTAATGATCCCCATCACCACCTCCCCAGGGGACAGTGCCTACCCTCTGAGCACACACATGATGACGCCAATTCGGAACCCCATCACGCCTCCCGAGGTAAGATACAACAAAGCCCATATTGCAACACGGGGCATAGTGGAGCGCACATTCGAAGTGCTCAAGTCACGCTTTCGCTCCCTTGACAGTTCTGGTGGGCAGCTGTTATACGCTCCCCCAGTAGTGTGCAGGATCATAGTGGCAGCATGTGTCCTGCACAATGTTGCAACACGCCGGGGCCTGGCTGTGGACATGGTGGTGCCCGCACATCCCCAACCACATGCCCGCCCGCTGCGCATGGGAGGGGAAAGGGCATGGGGTGAGGCAGCCCGTAAGCAGCTGGTGGCTAATTACTTCACATACAAAGCACACCCCTCTGGAGTGCACACAGCCCTGGCACATGCCATCTGACAATCAATGATGACTCAATCTGACAATTCTGATGAATCAAGGGACAGTCAACTGTCAGAACCATAGCAGCCTGAGATTGTTCACCTGGAAGTGTCACAATGTGTGCATCCCTACCTACACAAACACCACCAATGCAGTGTCATCAAAAGACACACTTCCATGCAGCAAAAATGAATACCAACTTGCAAAATACAACATGAGAACAGTGCCATGTCACCCAACCCCTCCCCGGCACGGCCACACAACACACCATGGCATGTCATGCAATGTGAGAGATAACAAATTAATCCCCACAACATGCCCCAAGTGTCACCAACTACAGTGTCCCTAATGGAAACTGGCCACACATGAAATGCTCACAGTAATGCAGGACCAACAACATACATTACCAAATAATTACCAATAATACCAATCACCTACACAACCTCCAACCTACCATAAACATGATAGTAAGGACTTAAAAAATTGGTAGCCTCACTACCTGATAATGCCAGCACTTCGAACACTTCCAACTATACAGTGTTAGAGCCACGCAAGAGTGTAGGTGCACTGCTTACAACATGGACTCCAGTTCCAAAGTAGACCGCCTTGTGAAGACATGAGAAATGGACCTGAAAATTAGGAGGATGAGATGGATGCAGAGGCACATATCAATACACCATGCAGTGTACAATACAACCACAATATGCACTAGGAATGTATACACAGTATTGACTACAGACTGCCCACACATCATATGGGAGTCCAACGTCACCGTGTAAGTCAATGTCACTTGGGCACACCCTTTGCAAGCCCATGGAAATGGGAAGCAGGAGGGGTGTGTGTCACACAAACCCAAGCATCTGACCCAAATTCAGGACAAGCCTGCATGTGCCCAGCCACAATACAGCGTATGGCCACGGGAGCCACACAAGGCAACACACTGTCAAAAAAATCAAGATTAAAAAAAATAATAATAATTAAAAAAAAAAAAAAAATCGAAAATCAAAAATGGCCATGTATGGGCCCGGGGGGTTGGGGGAGGCCACCCAGGAGGTCCGAGGACAGGGTGCACACCAAAACCCACCTGTGTGGATCTTGCGAAAAAAAAACACCTCCATGGGCTCATGGCCTGCACGGCTACCCTATTGTGGGAGAATCGCTGCTGTCGCTCTCCTCACCCTCTGCAGCTGCATCAGGAGGTGGTGGCACTATGGGAGGCAGCCCACGCAAAGCCCTGGTCTGGTCCTCCATGGCAGCAAGCATGCGGGTGTGGAAGGTCTGGTTCTGGAGAAAATTGTGCTTAGGTCCCCAGGCAACAACTCACGGGATGCCCGGACCTCCGCCCTAGTTGCCTGCATCTCAGCTGAGAGCATACGTGTGAGCCGCTACAGCTGCTGTTCTGTCCTCGTGTTAGCTGAAGCCTCAAGCTCAACCAGAGTTGCCCTGAGCTGACGGAGTTCCACCCTCAGGGCTTCCCTGTGGCCCTGGGACTCAATAGAAATGGCTTCCTGCAGAGTCTCCAGTGCCGCCCGCCTGTCCCTGTTGGACGCCAACATGTCCTCCCTGTGTGACTGGCTAATGGAGTCTGTTGCCTGCTGTAGTTGTTCAATTAGCCTTTCTTGGGGGACAATGGAAGTGGCCACCCTATCCATGGCCTGAGCCCTCATCTCAGTTGATGCTGCCTGTTGGTTTGCTATACCGTATATGGATTGCTCCCATATGGTATTGCCAGGTGGCGTACGGCCACCGCGTCGGCGGGCACCACACCTGTCTGGGGCAAGGCGAACTGCGCCTTGCTGTGCCGACACTGCCTGTGGCTGCAGGACTGCATTCCCCCTCTGATCTGCTGGCCCAGGAACAGGATCAGATGTAGCGGAGTGTGACCCTGCATCCGTAACCACCAAAGGCGGACCTACCAACACTGACATCCCCATTGAGGGTTCTACCCCTGGTGCAGGTGGGTTGGACAGTACAGAATGCCTCCCAGAAACACTTACCTGCGACGGCACATAGGTCTCATCATCCGAATCGACACCTGAATAGAGCTTGGGGGAGGTGCACCCAGAGACACCCCTTGAGATCACGGCCTGCAGCAAGTGTGGGTTCTCACCCACCACCACACCACGTCCCTCACTGCTGCCCGGTCGGGCCTGAGACCCCTCCTAGGTCTGCACCATCTCCACAACCCCACCAGTATCAAGTGCGTCATCCCCTGCAAAGACATGAAAGAAAAGAAATGGGAACAGACATTAGCACCATGGAACACAATTCGGGCTGAGAAGCAACAGAAACAGTACTTCATTGACACATGTACCACATGACTACAGCCCTCCCATGCATGCACTGCCACTGCGTATGAAGGGGAGGCCAATGGCACACATTGATGACACCAAGATGGAAGACCAACAAATTTGCTGCATGCTGCCTAGCAGTGCCATCACACATTGGCCTGTGATTGGCATGTCCAATACACATACATGACACATGCCATCACGCCATCACACAGATGGCATGTACCCTAGCCATGTCACACATGTGACAATAGGACTGAGAAATGCCTAATGAAAGTGGTGGAATGCAGACAATCAGCCTGAATGAACACAGAATAACATGCAACTATGTTGTGGCAAGATGACAATTCAAGGGCAACTGGTGTGAGGTTGGGCTGAATGTCTACTGTTGCCAGAAGGGATACTGCAACACCCAAATCCTGGTGCGCAGAATGTATTGGATGAAGCACATGGGTGACCCAAACACTCAGGCACACACCCCCTCACCTGGCACTCAATCAGAAGCACTCACACACACACCATGCACATGAATGACACACACATGCATGTGCACTCACCGGACAATGCCTTGTAATCTGGCAGGTCTCCCATGCCTTGGATCTGTTCCTCCGTGACGTAGGTCCCAGCAACATACTCATGTGGAGTGAGTTCTATGTCCTCTGCCGGAGACCCACCTCCAGTCACTAGAGTTGCGGCATGACTTGAGGCCAGCTTTTTCTTTGCCCTGCGCTTAAGGTCATTCCAGCGCTTGTAGCAATCATTAGCTGTGCGCCTCATGAATCCAAGGGCACTTATAAGTTCCGCAATGGTCTGCCAGTGTGCCTGACGTTGTGCAGGTGTGGTCTTGCATCCTGCAGTAATCACCATTTCGCTGTCATGTGCGGACACATACTCCACAAGTGCATCAAGTTCGACCTGATTGAAGCTGGGCTTCCTTGGTGGGCTGGACTGTGTAGCAGTGTCTGGGGCATCAGCCTGTGCTGGACGAGCACTCTTCCTCTTCCGCTTGGAAGGTGGTGGTGATACTGAGTGTCCCACGCCGCTCTGGACACTAGGGGCAGGAGCCCTGGTGGACTGTGGACTAGGAGTGTAGGAATGAACACTCACCATGGGACTTGGTGCAGGCATTAGCTGAAGTGTGATGTAGTCAGGGGGAATGTCAGCAGGATGGACTAGGACCGACACTGTCCTCGCTGGGACACTCAGAGCTGGGGTGGATGCAGCCCCAGGTTTCCCTGCAGCCTCCCCACCCTGCCTACTCGGGGCAGAAGATGACATAGCTGCCCCTGATCCACGTGGGCTGGCGACACCAACGTGCACCGCCACACTTGGCCTAGACCTGCTGACCTGGAAGTCAGCCATGGAGTCACCCAGTGCCAGGTCTGGTGCCACAATGGGCTGGTCCAACATGGGCTGAGCAGGGATGGTGTCAGCCACGTTACCCTCAACCAGGGGGGGGGCATGGGTGTCCCTGAATGGTCACTCACACATGGGGGGCTAGGGGCACCCTGCAAGTCCTGGCCACGTCCCCTAACCATATCCACCACGGCCACCTCTTGTGGCTCGCCCACCTTTGCCACCCTTACCGCGTGCTCGCCTCCCAACCATGGCACTGATGGTGTTGTGCGTATGGGAGTAGCAGTAAACTATTGTCCTGGGCAATTGGAGGTCAAAGGGGTAGGGTATTACATGGAATTCGTACCCTAGTGCTCTAGCAAGGCTGTATGTGACCCCTGGGGGAAGATGACGGGTCACGCAACGCACAGGCACCCCAAAAAAGGGAGATAATGTGCACGCAACCCCTCCTAGACCACGTGCGTGGAAAAATAAACTTGCACTACGCTGTGGCACCCAGAAACACAAAAATGAACGTATGCATGTCACACGCAGCCTAGACTGACCTCTGAAGGGGTACGCAACACACGGGGCAAGCACAGATGTTAAATACGTGCATGACTCACCGTCTGCCAGGAAAAATCGCGTGAGCCTGTCCTGACTGGTGTGGCGTTGCGTCAACGGGCCATGCAAGGTGACCTGCAGTCTTTTCATGAGGAGACTGCACGTCATCTCGAATGGCTCGTTGACCGTGTCGGCCTACTGGGACAGGTCACCCAGGCCGGATTCCTCCGTTTGATGGGGCTTGCTCAGACACCCTCCTCAACTGAACCCCCTATGCGCCAGACGTCCTCCGTGCCATCTTCCCACCCATTAGTCACCTGGGTGCCCTGTGGAGCTGCCTCTGACAGTGCAGCCAGGCTGGTGGAGGAGGCATCCCTGCCACAGTCGGGAGTCGGACGTCCAGCAGGGGTGGCCACATCAACGACTGCACCCCAGCCGGTGGAGGATGTGCAGGCAGCAGGAGCCAGGGCACGGGCAGAGGCACAGCAGCAGCAGCAACGAGGTGGGAGCCATGATGGCTCGGGGCCTTCGACATCGGAGGGGCAGGCATCGGCCGGAGGGCAGGAGGACCCAGGATGGGAAGTGTCTTCCGTGTGGCAGCGGTTGGGCCACACCATAGATGCGGAGCGGCAGCGGGCGGAAGAGGCACGGCTCACGATGGTCAGGGCGGAGAACTCCATGCGGAGGGCCTTGAGGCGGGCCGAGTGCCTCGAGGCAATCCGCAGGGAGTTTGAGGTGAACATGTTGACGGCCCTGCAGACTCTCGGGGCCATGGAGGAGGACCGCCTCCGGGACATTGAGCAGGAGTTCGATGATGCCCTGGCCCGGAACATCCCGAAGTGAGCCGTCGGACTGGCCCGCTGCCCTTGTAAATAGTTCTGTAGGTAGTGTTAGGTGTCCTTTGGTTTAGCATTTTTCTTGGACCTTTTGGACAATGGGCCACATTTTTGTATATAGTTTTTTTTTATTAGGTAGTGTTATTAGATAGGTTTCATTTCTTCTGTTGGGATCATGGACCCTGGATTGTTTATCTGTATATAGTTGACTGTTGGATTTTCTATTTTCTTTTTTATGATTTACCCATGGAGCAATGGTTTTCGATTTTAATTTTCCATTGGATTTACTTTTGTGAACTGTGACTTTGGACACCTTTCCTTTGGATTATGATTTGTGATTTTACATCATTTTACGGACATGCTGCTTTCTTTTTTTTAATTCCCATTTTCGTTTGTTTATTTTTGATTCAATTTATGTTGCTTTTAATACATATTTTTTCTTCAAACTTCAATGTGTAGTATCATCTCATTGGTTTCATGCATATCATGTTACGGGTTTTGACATTCACTGACACCCATTATGTGTATGTGAGGGACATGTGTTCATTTACAAACTTGCCATTGGGGTTGTATCATGTAATTGCCATTTCTAAGTGGGTGGATGCAATACTCGGGTGGGTGTTTGGCTTTTGGAGGCTGCCCATAAGGCCCAGGGATCTAGATTGTGATGACATGTTGGCTGGGGGACATGTGTGGGGGCCTGCTGGCAGGTGGCCCTGACTGGTGGGGGGTGGGGGTGCTGAGATACATGAGCGTGGGCCTGGTGGAGGGTGCCCCTGGATGCTGGGGGGTGGGGGTGCTGGGAGACATGAGTGTGGGCATGGTGGAGGGTGCCCCTGGATGCTGGGCGGTGGGGGTGCTGGGAGACATGTGTGGGGGCCTGGTGGAGGATGCCCCTGGATGCTGGGGGGTGGGGGTGCTCGGAGACATGTGTGGGGGCATGGTGGAGGGTGCCCTGCACTGCTGGGGGGTGGGGGTGCAGGGGGACATGAGGTGGACATGAGTGGGGGCCTGGTGGAGGGTGCCCCTGACTGCTGGGGGGTGGGGGTGCTGGGAGACATGAGTGTGGGCCTGGTGGAGGGTGCCCCTGGATGCTGGGGTGTGGGGGTGCTAGGAGACATGTGTGGGGGCCTGGTGGAGGGTGCCCATGACTGCTGGGGTGTGGGGGTGCAGGGGGACATGAGTGGGGGTCTGCTGGCAGGTGCCCCACAGTGCTGGGGGGTGGGAGTGCAGGGGGACATGAGTTGGCCATGAGTGGGGGCCTGGTGGAGGGTGCCCTGCACTGCTGGGGGGTGGGGGTGCTGTAAGACATGTGTGGGGGCCTGATGGAGGGTTCCCCTGGATGCTGGGGGGTGGGGGAGCTGGGAGACATGTGTGGGGGCCTGGTGGAGGGTGCCCTGCACTGCTGGGGGGTGGGGGTGCTGGGAGACATGTGTGGGGGCCTGGTGGAGGTTGCCCCTGACTGGTGGGGGTGCAGGGAGACAGGAGTGGGGGCCTGGTGGAGGGTGCCCTGCACTGCTGGGGTGTGGGGGTGCAGGGGGACATGAGTGGGACATGAGTGGGGGCCTGCTGGCAGGTGCCCCACAGTGCTGGGGGGTGGGGGTGCAGGGGGACATGAGTTGGACATGAGTGGGGGCCTGGTGGAGGGTGCCCTGCACTGCTGGTGGTGGGGGTGCTGGGAGACATGTGTGGGGGCCTGGTGGAGGGTACCCCTGGATGCTGGGGGGTGGGGGTGCTGGGAGACGTGTGGGGGCATGGTGGAGGGTGCCATGCACTGCTGGGGGGTGGGGGTGCAGGGGGTCATGAGTTGGACATGAGTGGGGGCCTGGTGGAGGGTGCCCCTGACTGATGGGGGGTGGGGGTGCTGGGAGACATGAGTGTGGGCCTGGTGGAGGGTGCCCCTGGATGCTGGGGGGTGGGGGTGCTGGGAGACATGTGTGGGGGCCTGGTGGAGGGTGCCCATGACTGCTGGGGGTGGGGGTGCAGGGGGACATGAGTGGGGGCCTGCTGGCAGGTGCCCCACAGTGCTGGGGGGTGGGGGTGCAGGGGGACATGAGTTGGACATGAGTGGGGGCCTAGTGGAGGGTGCCCTGCACTGCTGGGGGGTGGGGGTGATGGGAGACATGTGTGGGGGCCTGGTGGAGGGTGCCTCTGGATGCTGGGGGGTGGGGGTGCTGGGAGACATGTGTGGGGGCATGGTGGAGGGTCCCCTGCACTGCTGGGGGTGGGGGTGCAGGGGGACATGAGTTGGACATGAGTGGCAGCCTGGTGGAGGGTGCCCCTGACTGCTGGGGGGTCGGGTGCTGGAAGACATGAGTGTGGGCCTGGTGGAGGGTGCCCCTGGATGCTGGGGGGTGGGGGTGCTGGGAGACATGTGTGGGGGCCTGGTGGAGGGTGCCCATGACTGCTGGGGGGTGGGGGTGCAGGGGGACATGAGTGGGGGCCTGCTGGCAGGTGCCCCACAGTGCTGGGGGTGGGGGTGCAGGGGGACATGAGTTGGACATGAGTGGGGGCCTGGTGGAGGGTGCCCTGCACTGCTGGGGGTGGGGGTGCTGGGAGACATATGTTGGGGCCTGGTGGAGGGTGCCCCTGGATGCTGGGGGGTGGGGGTCCTGGGAGACATGTGTGGGGGCCTGGTGGAGGGTGCCCTGCACTGCTGTGGGGTGGGGGTACTGGGAGACATGTGTGGGGGCCTGGCGGAGGGTGCCCCTGACTGGTGGGGGGTGGGGGTGCAGGGTGACAGGAGTGGGGGCCTGGTGGAGGGTGCCCTGCACTGCTGAGGGGTGGGGGTGCAGGGGGACATGATTGGGACATGAGTGGGGGCCTGCTGGCAGGTGCCCCACAGTGCTGGGGGATGGGGGTGCAGGGGGACATGAGTTGGACATGAGTGGGGGCCTGGTGGAGGGTGCCCTGCACTGCTGGTGGTGGGGGTGCTGGGAGACATGTGTGGGGGCCTGGTGGAGGGTACCCCTGGATGCTGGGGTGTGGGGGTGCTGGGAGATGTGTGTGGGCATGGTGGAGGGTGCCATGCACTGCTGGGGGGGTGGGGGTGCAGGGGGTCATGAGTTGGACATGAGTGGGGGCCTGGTGGAGGGTGCCCCTGACTGATGGGGGGTGGGGGTGCTGGGAGACATGAGTGTGGGCCTGGTGGAGGGTGCCCCTGGATGCTGGGGGGTGGGGGTGCTGGGAGACATGTGTGGGGGCCTGGTGGAGGGTGCCCATGACTGCTGGGGGTGGGGGTGCAGGGGGACATGAGTGGGACATGAGTGGGGGCCTGCTGGCAGGTGCCCCACAGTGCTGGGGGTGGGGGTGCAGGGGGACATGAGTTGGACATGAGTGGGGGCCTGGTGGAGGGTGCCCTGCACTGCTGGGGGTGGGGGTGCTGGGAGACATATGTGGGGGCCTGGTGGAGGGTGCCTGTTAGGCAGAAACCTGTGCAGTTCCCTTAGGGAACACTGCAAAAGATTTAAGACTACAGGTATAGCAGTAAACCCACTTGGTAGCAGTCCGCACCACCCAGATTTACCTGGTAGCTGTGGCTGAGCAGTCAGACTTCCCTCAAGAAGAGTTAGGCAGTATGCAAAGTATACACAATAGGTACTCAAACACAATAGTACAAGCAAACACTGACCAGAGTTTGGTTTCAAAAGTATATAGTTATTTATTTTAAGAACACATAAGTTGAAAACACTCTAGCAATATATAGTAAAACACTTCAAACACAGTTATATGGAAAGCAGTCCCAACCCTTATTCCTAACTAGACAACTCTTGGTTAACACCACATAATTCAAACAGAGGTGAGTGCTTAACGTTAGATGACACTCTAGTGGTTCAAAGAAGGGAGAGAGAAAGAGCAGAATTAGGATAAACACACCACTCTAAGGTCAAGAACACTTTTAGTAGGCTCAAAGAAGGCCAAAGTCACAGGTGAGCAAAAGTCACTAGGCAGGGCCCACTCTTAGAGCAGACAGAGCGAAAATGTGCCCAAGATCACACAGTTATTAGGGATTCAGAGTCTTGTAAAAGAGTTCAGAAAGAGTTTAGAGAGGCTTAGAAAGTTTAGCCAGGGTGTCCCAGGCACTCCCAGGTTCGAAAGCCGGGGGCTAAAATTACCCCGTACAGTCGGTGGCAAGGGAAGCCAGGCGGAACACGGTACCTTAAACGGGAAGGATCCTCCAGCGGTGGCAGTTGTTCCAGGCAGTGGCAGCAAGGCTCGACGTCGGTCAGGGAAGAAGAGGTTCTCGCTGAAGAGCAGAAGAAGAAGGTCGTTGCACTGCCCGGGAAGAAACCAGCCGCGGAGTCCTCCGGTTAAAGGGTTGTACCGACTTTCGCGGTTGTGGTAAAAGTGTGGTATTCCGGTTGCCGGGGTGCTTGGCACGGGCAAGGCGGCCACGAGATACCTCGAAGAAGCGGAAAGAAGGTGAAAACTGGTTGTCCCCACCAGTCAAGGGAAGGAGCCACTCCGTTAAGAGTTCTCCTCGGTCGTTGGGAAAAGTGGTGAGACGGTTCAGCAGGGCTCCACCGGGTGGTGTCGTCGTAGCAGGTCGGCTCAGCTCTGCCCTCGTCGGATTCTTGGTCCTGTGGCGACTTCTGAAGTTCCAGTCCCCAAAGCCCTGCTTTTATGCAGCAAACCCCCATTCACCCAGCCTAGCTGTCACTCAAACATGCTAAGTGGTGAGCCGGCCGGCTCACCACTTGGGCCAATCAGGACGGAGTGCGACTTGAGTTACCAAGGTAACTCAGTCCAGGGCGCCTAAATCCCCCTCCACCCCTCCTAAGTACCCCAGACAGAGTGGCACCACTTTGGAGGGCTTCTGTGGAGAAGCCCGCCAAAAGTGCAACAAAGGGCTCCACTTTGGGTCAGAGTTACAGAGGCGAACGCCAACGCCATTTTAGAATCAAGTTTTGGCAAAAAATCCCAACCGGAGTTATAATAATAAATATATAAACCGGCGGTATGTTTGAGGCTACCGTAAATAAATAATTAAATGTGTTAGCCTAAAACAATGGGAAATCCCATAGGAAAATATTCGCGGTTGAATATAAAAAGTAGTTTCCACTGCCACCAGCCAAAACTCGATCAGGGGGGACGGAGACGTGCCCCTTCGACTAACAGACCCTGGGGCAATCGAATTGCCCCAGCCAGTACGTCCACAATATGATGGAGGGTGCCCATGACTGCTGGGGGTGGGGGTGCAGGGGGACATGAGTGGGGGCCTGCTGGCAGGTGCCCCACAGTGCTGGGGGGTGGGGGTGCAGGGGGACATGAGTTGGACATGAGTGGGGGCCTAGTGGAGGGTGCCCTGCACTGCTGGGGGGTGGGGGTGATGGGAGACATGTGTGGGGGCCTGGTGGAGGGTGCCTCTGGATGCTGGGGGGTGGGGGTGCTGGGAGACATGTGTGGGGGCATGGTGGAGGGTCCCCTGCACTGCTGGGGGTGGGGGTGCAGGGGGACATGAGTTGGACATGAGTGGCAGCCTGGTGGAGGGTGCCCCTGACTACTGGGGGGTCGGGTGCTGGAAGACATGAGTGTGGGCCTGGTGGAGGGTGCCCCTGGATGCTGGGGGGTGGGGGTGCTGGGAGACATGTGTGGGGGCCTGGTGGAGGGTGCCCATGACTGCTGGGGGGTGGGGGTGCAGGGGGACATGAGTGGGGGCCTGCTGGCAGGTGCCCCACAGTGCTGGGGGTGGGGGTTCAGGGGGACATGAGTTGGACATGAGTGGGGGCCTGGTGGAGGGTGCCCTGCACTGCTGGGGGTGGGGGTGCTGGGAGACATATGTTGGGGCCTGGTGGAGGGTGCCCCTGGATGCTGGGGGGTGGGGGTCCTGGGAGACATGTGTGGGGGCCTGGTGGAGGGTGCCCTGCACTGCTGTGGGGTGGGGGTACTGGGAGACATGTGTGGGGGCCTGGCGGAGGGTGCCCCTGACTGGTGGGGGGTGGGGGTGCAGGGTGACAGGAGTGGGGGCCTGGTGGAGGGTGCCCTGCACTGCTGAGGGGTGGGGGTGCAGGGGGACATGATTGGGACATGAGTGGGGGCCTGCTGGCAGGTGCCCCACAGTGCTGGGGGATGGGGGTGCAGGGGGACATGAGTTGGACATGAGTGGGGGCCTGGTGGAGGGTGCCCTGCACTGCTGGTGGTGGGGGTGCTGGGAGACATGTGTGGGGGCCTGGTGGAGGGTACCCCTGGATGCTGGGGGGTGGGGGTGCTGGGAGACGTGTGTGGGCATGGTGGAGGGTGCCATGCACTGCTGGGGGGGTGGGGGTGCAGGGGGTCATGAGTTGGACATGAGTGGGGGCCTGGTGGAGGGTGCCCCTGACTGATGGGGGGTGGGGGTGCTGGGAGACATGAGTGTGGGCCTGGTGGAGGGTGCCCCTGGATGCTGGGGGGTGGGGGTGCTGGGAGACATGTGTGGGGGCCTGGTGGAGGGTGCCCATGACTGCTGGGGGTGGGGGTGCAGGGGGACATGAGTGGGACATGAGTGGGGGCCTGCTGGGAGGTGCCCCACAGTGCTGGGGGTGGGGGTGCAGGGGGACATGAGTTGGACATGAGTGGGGGCCTGGTGGAGGGTGCCCTGCACTGCTGGGGGTGGGGGTGCTGGGAGACATATGTGGGGGCCTGGTGGAGGGTGCCTGTTAGGCAGAAACCTGTGCAGTTCCCTTAGGGAACACTGCAAAAGATTTAAGACTACAGGTATAGCAGTAAACCCACTTGGTAGCAGTCCGCACCACCCAGATTTACCTGGTAGCTGTGGCTGAGCAGTCAGACTTCCCTCAAGAAGAGTTAGGCAATATGCAAAGTATACACAATAGGTACTCAAACACAATAGTACAAGCAAACACTGACCAGAGTTTGGTTTCAAAAGTATATAGTTATTTATTTTAAGAACACATAAGTTGAAAACACTCTAGCAATATATAGTAAAACACTTCAAACACAGTTATATGGAAAGCAGTCCCAACCCTTATTCCTAACTAGACAACTCTTGGTTAACACCACATAATTCAAACAGAGGTGAGTGCTTAACGTTAGATGACACTCTAGTGGTTCAAAGAAGGGAGAGAGAAAGAGCAGAATTAGGATAAACACACCACTCTAAGGTCAAGAACACTTTTAGTAGGCTCAAAGAAGGCCAAAGTCACAGGTGAGCAAAAGTCACTAGGCAGGGCCCACTCTTAGAGCAGACAGAGCGAAAATGTGCCCAAGATCACACAGTTATTAGGGATTCAGAGTCTTGCAAAAGAGTTCAGAAAGAGTTTAGAGAGGCTTAGAAAGTTTAGCCAGGGTGTCCCAGGCACTCCCAGGTTCGAAAGCCGGGGGCTAAAATTACCCCGTACAGTCGGTGGCAAGGGAAGCCAGGCGGAACACGGTACCTTAAACGGGAAGGATCCTCCAGCGGTGGCAGTTGTTCCAGGCAGTGGCAGCAAGGCTCGACGTCGGTCAGGGAAGAAGAAGTTCTCGCTGAAGAGCAGAAGAAGAAGGTCGTTGCACTGCCCGGGAAGAAACCAGCCGCGGAGTCCTCCGGTTAAAGGGTTGTACCGACTTTCGCGGTTGTGGTAAAAGTGTGGTATTCCGGTTGCCGGGGTGCTTGGCACGGGCAAGGCGGCCACGAGATACCTCGAAGAAGCGGAAAGAAGGTGAAAACTGGTTGTCCCCACCAGTCAAGGGAAGGAGCCACTCCGTTAAGAGTTCTCCTCGGTCTTTGGGAAAAGTGGTGAGACGGTTCAGCAGGGCTCCACCGGGTGGTGTCGTCGTAGCAGGTCGGCTCAGCTCTGCCCTCGTCGGATTCTTGGTCCTGTGGCGACTTCTGAAGTTCCAGTCCCCAAAGCCCTGCTTTTATGCAGCAAACCCCCATTCACCCAGCCTAGCTGTCACTCAAACATGCTAAGTGGTGAGCCGGCCGGCTCACCACTTGGGCCAATCAGGACGGAGTGCGACTTGAGTTACCAAGGTAACTCAGTCCAGGGCGCCTAAATCCCCCTCCACCCCTCCTAAGTACCCCAGACAGAGTGGCACCACTTTGGAGGGCTTCTGTGGAGAAGCCCGCCAAAAGTGCGACAAAGGGCTCCACTTTGGGTCAGAGTTACAGAGGCGAACGCCAACGCCATTTTAGAATCAAGTTTTGGCAAAAAATCCCAACCGGAGTTATAATAATAAATATATAAACCGGCGGTATGTTTGAGGCTACCGTAAATAAATAATTAAATGTGTTAGCCTAAAACAATGGGAAATCCCATAGGAAAATATTCGCGGTTGAATATAAAAAGTAGTTTCCACTGCCACCAGCCAAAACTCGATCAGGGGGGACGGAGACGTGCCCCTTCGACTAACAGACCCTGGGGCAATCGAATTGCCCCAGCCAGTACGTCCACAATATGATGGATTGTACTGGTTCTGTTCAGGATTTAAGACTAGTAAAGTCTTTGGTGACTTTACATGCCCTGGGAGACAGTAGTCAGTCCCAGGGTATGGAGTCTATGTTGGGGAGTCCCTAGGACACCCCTGGGTTACTGCACAGAGGGTGCTGTGTAACCCACATCACAAAAATATATGGGGCCCTATGGAGTAAAAGACCCCATAGCCCATTCAACACAAGGTTTAACCAAGAAAACACACTTCAAACATGCCCAAGAGTGAGGGTAAGAGAGTCTCACTCTTGGCAAGAGAAAAAAGAAACCCCAGAAATCCAGCAAAGCTGCTGGGGGACTCACTAGGTAGGGAAATTCAGCCTAAACAGAGAATTCTCCCTAACACTCGCCCCCCCCAGACTAAGGGACAGGAGGATTTAATCCACTCCTGGATGAACCTCATACCTCTAGTCGATGATATACATCCTAGAGAGTCCATCAGCATTTTGATGGTGACACCTTGACCTATGTTTAAGGGAGAACTCAAAGGTTTTCTTTTGCAAGCTAAAGGACCTACAAACCCTTTGAGGAACATTAGTCTTTTTGGTATTATAGGGGATCTGGTTGACCAGTCCCTCAGAAGTTGGTACAACTTCTGAACCTATGTTAGGCTTTTTCAAGGGGTCCTTATAAAGGATTCCCTTAGATCTAGAGGGGCCTCCAAGGTTCCTCACCACCTCTCTTGTGGGAGCAGGTTGGGTCTTAGGCCTCTTGGTTGGAGGGGTTGGGGTTAGGCAATGTACCTGCTTCCCCTTCCTCTTAGATCTACCCTTACCTATTTTAGGAGTTTCCCCCTTAATATTAGGATTTGAGTTGGGGTCTTCAGTAGAAGATCCAACAGTCGGAAGGTTTCTGGCCTTAGACTTTTCTTTTCTGGTTTTCCACCAGCACTGAGAATTACCAGTTCTCTCAGGTTCAGATAGGGGCCTAGTTGGTCTATCCACCTCTTCCTCAGAAGCAGGGGGAGTCAGAGACTCTGAAACTAGGGGAACAAGGGTGGAGCTTGGTTGGGGCTCCCATGTTCCTAGCATACTATCCTGAAATGTGCCTGGGTTAGAGGTCAACTTACTAAAACCAGGGCTTGTAGTGGGGTTCTCAGTAGAGGGTCCCACAGGCTTAGAAGGGTCCTTCAAGGTAGCCTTCCTAGCCAATTTGGTTAAGTTCTGCTTCTCCATACTGGGGGGCCTGGGGGTATGTGACACTACTCCTAGAGTTCTTAGGTCATTCCCCAACAGGACCTTCCCAGGTACCTCAGTCTGAACACTGACAGGGATCCTCACTGTCATGTTGTTACACTGAATGAGGGCTGGTAGAATAGGAACCATTTGGACAGGGCCTCCAGACATCTTAGTGTGACCTTTGGGTGCTTTAGCCACATCCTCAGGTCGAAAGAAGCTTTCATCCACTACGGTTCTGCTGGCCCCAGTGTCTCTCCTGGCAGGAGTATCCTGGCCATTGACAAGAACACTGTCCACATAATACACCTTAGAGTTAACAGGTAGGGAGTTATACACACCCCTATTCTGGGGACTAACCAGACCCCTAGGCTCTAAGTTTACAGTTGCTTGAAGACCCAAGGGTTCTTCAGCAAAGAGTTCAAAGTGGGCACTAGCCATCTGTACTTCATCCCCTGGAGTAAAGGCTAAGGAGACTGTGCTGATCCCTGCAGGTTTACCCTTGCACCTGGGATCCCCTTTGATATGGTCAGTAGCCTTACAGATATAGCATTGTCCAAATGCTCTCTGAAAGGGTGGCTTGTCCTGACCCCCTTCTGGTTTTTGGCCAGAAGGTACACTAGCCTGTTGTGGTTTACCCTGGGGCTTACCCTGGTTATTTGGTTGTTTGTGGCCCTCTTTGGTATGGGAGGTATTAGAATTCTCTGGATTCACTTTGGGTGGCTGCTTTCCCTCATCCTTTTTCTGAGTGACCCCAGAATCCTTGTGAGTGGCCCTGTTGGCAACCCACAAGTCAGCAGCCTTAGCTAGTTTCCGGGAATCTAATTCCCTGGAATCAGCCAAGTGTTGTCTGAGCTCAGGAGAGCAGGCATCATAAATAGTCTCCAACATAAACAAATTCTTCATACCTTCATAAGTGTTCACCTTGTAACCCTTAATCCATCCCTCTAAGTTTTTCAACCCTTCACTCACCCAGGTAGCCCAAGGGGTACCATCATGCTTTTTGAGGCTTCTAAACCTCTTAAGATACTGGGAAGGGGTCTTCCCAAACCTAGCTATCAAAGCTAGTTTCACACATTCATAATCCTTCCTATCCTCCTCCCCCATCTCCATTACCACATCAGTTGCAACAGGGGGAAGCCTAGAGAACAACCAGGTGAGTAAGTCATTTCCTGTGATGTTCTGGAGCCCATGATTATATTCAAACAGAGACAACCAATCCAACACATCCAACTTAGGCTCATACATACCAACCAATTCTTTAGGCATCCGGGGTCTTTTAGGACTGGAACTTCTAGAGGAGCCAGAGAGAGAAGCATTCTCAACAGACAATTTCTTCATTTCTAGCTCATGCTTGAGCTCCATTTCCCTTAGCCTTAGTTCCTTTTCAGTTTGAGCATTAAGTTTTTTATACTCCAATTCTAGTTTCATTTTCTCTAGTTCATAGTACTGAGGACTAAATGTGGGACCTGGTAAAGGCCCAGTAGGCACAGCAGGTAGAGCAGGCAGAGGCCTAGGGGGGACAGTCACAACAGCCTCACCCTCCTCTTCTGACTCTTCCTCAAAATTATCAACATTTTGTTCCATGTCAATTTCAATACTGTCATCTACATTTGCTGGGGTGGTAGGTTCCTCTGAACCATCACCCAGACTTTGGTTAGCTAACAATCTTTCAATCAGCTCCATTTTCTTGCCCTTAGTCATGAGATCCTTATGTTTACAGAGCACTCTTAAACAATCAGCAGTTTTGGCTGCAAGGGACTCTTGACTATAGCTTTCTATAACTGACATGTTAGAGGATTACTTTTACAGTGCTAAGCTTTGTGGTTAGTTGCACTAAGGTATCTAAAGCACACCAAAATGTATACTCAATACAAATCCCACCGCTGTACACCAGTGTTAGGCAGAAACCTGTGCAGTTCCCTTAGGGAACACTGCAAAAGATTTAAGACTACAGGTATAGCAGTAAACCCACTTGGTAGCAGTCCGCACCACCCAGATTTACCTGGTAGCTGTGGCTGAGCAGTCAGACTTCCCTCAAGAAGAGTTAGGCAGTATGCAAAGTATACACAATAGGTACTCAAACACAATAGTACAAGCAAACACTGACCAGAGTTTGATTTCAAAAGTATATAGTTATTTATTTTAAGAACACATAAGTTGAAAACACTCTAGCAATATATAGTAAAACACTTCAAACACAGTTATATGGAAAGCAGTCCCAACCCTTATTCCTAACTAGACAACTCTTGGTTAACACCACATAATTCAAACAGAGGTGAGTGCTTAACGTTAGATGACACTCTAGTGGTTCAAAGAAGGGAGAGAGAAAGAGCAGAATTAGGATAAACACACCACTCTAAGGTCAAGAACACTTTTAGTAGGCTCAAAGAAGCACAAAGTCACAGGTGAGCAAAAGTCACTAGGCAGGGCCCACTCTTAGAGCAGACAGAGCGAAAATGTGCCCAAGATCACACAGTTATTAGGGATTCAGAGTCTTGCAAAAGAGTTCAGAAAGAGTTTAGAGAGGCTTAGAAAGTTTAGCCAGGGTGTCCCAGGCACTCCCAGGTTCGAAAGCCGGGGGCTAAAACTACCCCGTACAGTCGGTGGCAAGGGAAGCCAGGCGGAACATGGTACCTTAAACGGGAAGGACCCTCCAGCGGTGGCAGTTGTTCCAGGCAGTGGCAGCAAGGCTCGACGTCGGTCAGGGAAGAAGAAGTTCTCGCTGAAGAGCAAAAGAAGAAGGTCGTTGCACTGCCCGGGAAGAAACCAGCCGCGGAGTCCTCCGGTTAAAGGGTTGTACCGACTTTCGCGGTTGTGGTAAAAGTGTGGTATTCCGGTTGCCGGGGTGCTTGGCACGGGCAAGGCGGCCACGAGATACCTCGAAGAAGCGGAAAGAAGGTGAAAACTGGTTGTCCCCACCAGTCAAGGGAAGGAGCCACTCCGTTAAGAGTTCTCCTCGGTCGTTGGGAAAAGTGGTGAGACGGTTCAGCAGGGCTCCACCGGGTGGTGTCGTCGTAGCAGGTCGGCTCAGCTCTTCCCTCGTCGGATTCTTGGTCCTGTGGCGACTTCTGAAGTTCCAGTCCCCAAAGCCCTGCTTTTATGCAGCAAACCCCCATTCACCCAGCCTAGCTGTCACTCAAACATGCTAAGTGGTGAGCCGGCCGGCTCACCACTTGGGCCAATCAGGACGGAGTGCGACTTGAGTTACCAAGGTAACTCAGTCCAGGGCGCCTAAATCCCCCTCCACCCCTCCTAAGTACCCCAGACAGAGTGGCACCACTTTGGAGGGCTTCTGTGGAGAAGCCCGCCAAAAGTGGAACAAAGGGCTCCACTTTGGGTCAGAGTTACAGAGGCGAACGCCAACGCCATTTTAGAATCAAGTTTTGGCAAAAAATCCCAACCGGAGTTATAATAATAAATATATAAACCGGCGGTATGTTTGAGGCTACCGTAAATAAATAATTAAATGTGTTAGCCTAAAACAATGGGAAATCCCATAGGAAAATATTCGCGGTTGAATATAAAAAGTAGTTTCCACTGCCACCAGCCAAAACTCGATCAGGGGGGACGGAGACGTGCCCCTTCGACTAACAGACCCTGGGGCAATCGAATTGCCCCAGCCAGTACGTCCACAATATGATGGATTGTACTGGTTCTGTTCAGGATTTAAGACTAGTAAAGTCTTTGGTGACTTTACATGCCCTGGGAGACAGTAGTCAGTCCCAGGGTATGGAGTCTATGTTGGGGAGTCCCTAGGACACCCCTGGGTTACTGCACAGAGGGTGCTGTGTAACCCACATCACAAAAATATATGAGGCCCTATGGAGTAAAAGACCCCATAGCCCATTCAACACAAGGTTTAACCAAGAAAACACACTTCAAACATGCCCAAGAGTGAGGGTAAGAGAGTCTCACTCTTGGCAGGAGAAAAAAGAAACCCCAGAAATCCAGCAAAGCTGCTGGGGGACTCACTAGGTAGGGAAATTCAGCCTAAACAGAGAATTCTCCCTAACAGTGCCCCTGGATGCTGGGGGTTGGGGGTCCTGGGAGACATGTGTGGGGGCCTGGTGGAGGGTGCCCTGCACTGCTGTGGGGTGGGGGTACTGGGAGACATGTGCGGGGGCCTGGCGGAGGGTGCCCCTGACTGGTGGGGGGTGGGGGTGCAGGGAGACAGTAGTGGGGGCCTGGTGGAGGGTGCCCTGCACTGCTGAGGGGTGGGGGTGCAGGGGGACATGAGTGGGACATGAGTGGGGGCCTGCTGGCAGGTGCCCCACAGTGCTGGGGGATGGGGGTGCAGGGGGACATGAGTTGGACATGAGTGGGGGCCTGGTGGAGGGTGCCCTGCACTGCTGGTGGTGGGGGTGCTGGGAGACATGTGTGGGGGCCTGGTGGAGGGTACCCCTGGATGCTGGGGGGTGGGGGTGCTGGGAGATGTGTGTGGGCATGGTGGAGGGTGCCATGCACTGCTGGGGGGGTGGGGGTGCAGGGGGTCATGAGTTGGACATGAGTGGGGGCCTGGTGGGGGGTGCCCCTGACTGATGGGGGTTGGGGTGCTGGGAGACATGAGTGTGGGCCTGGTGGAGGGTGCCCCTGGATGCTGGGGGGTGGGGGTGCTGGGAGACATGTGTGGGGGCCTGGTGGAGGGTGCCCATGACTGCTGGGAGTGGGGGTGCAGGGGGACATGAGTGGGGGCCTGCTGGCAGGTGCCCCACAGTGCTGGGGGGTGGGGGTGCAGGGGGACATGAGTTGGACATGAGTGGGGGCCTGGTGGAGGGTGCCCTGCACTGCTGGGGGGTGGGGGTGATGGGAGACATGTGTGGGGGCCTGGTGGAGGGTGCCTCTGGATGCTGGGGGTGGGGGTGCTGGGAGACATGTGTGGGGGCATGGTGGAGGGTGCCCTGCACTGCTGGGGGTGGGGGTGCAGGGGGACATGAGTTGGACATGAGTGGCGGCCTGGTGGAGGGTGCCCCTGACTGCTGGGGGGTGGGAGTGCTGGAAGACATGAGTGTGGGCCTGGTCGAGGGTGCCCCTGGATGCTGGGGGGTGGGGGTGCTGGGAGTCATGTGTGGGGGCCTGGTGGAGGGTGCCCATGACTGCTGGGGGGTGGGGGTGCAGGGGGACATGAGTGGGACATGAGTGGGGGCCTGCTGGCAGGTGCCCCACAGTGCTGGGGGTGGGGGTGCAGGGGGACATGAGTTGGACATGAGTGGGGGCCTCGTGGAGGGTGCCCTGCGCTGCTGGGGGTGGGGGTGCTGGGAGACATATGTGGGGGCCTGGTGGAGGGTGCCCCTGGATGCTGGGGGGTGGGGGTCCTGGGAGACATGTGTGGGGGCCTGGTGGAGGGTGCCCTGCACTGCTGTGGGGTGGGGGTACTGGGAGACATGCGCGGGGGCCTGGTGGAGGGTGCCCCTGACTGGTGGGGGGTGGGGGTGCAGGGAGACAGGAGTGGGGGCCTGGTGGAGGGTGCCCTGCACTGCTGAGGGGTGGGGGTGCAGGGGGACATGAGTGGGACATGAGTGGGGGCCTGCTGGCAGGTGCCCCACAGGGCTGAGGGGTGGGGGTGCAGGGGGACATGAATTGGACGTGAGTGGGGGCCTGGTGGAGGGTGCCCTGCACTGCTGGGGGGTGGGGGTGCTGGGAGACATGTGTGGGGGCCTGGTAGAGGGTGCCCCTGGATGCTGGGCGGTGGGGGTGCTGGGAGACATATGTAGGGGCCTGGTGGAGGGTGCCCTGCACTGCCGGGGGGTGGGGGTGCTGGGAGACATGTGTGGGGGCCTGGTGGAGGGTGCCGCTGGATGCTGGGGGGTGGGGGTGCTGGGAGACATGTGTGGGGGCATGGTGGAGTGTGCCCAGCACTGCTGGGGGGTGGGGGTGCTGGGAGACATGAGTGTGGGCCTGGTGGAGGGTGCCCCTGGATGCTGGGGGGTGGGGGTGCTGGGAGACATGTGTGGGGGCCTGGTGGAGGGTGCCCTGCACTACTGGGGGGTGGGGGTGCTGGGAGACATGTGTGGGGGCCTGGTGGAGGGCGCCCCTGACTGCTGGGGGGTGGGGGTGCTGGGAGACATGAGCGGGGGCCTGGTAGAGGGTGCCCCTGGATGCTGGGCGGTGGGGGTGCTGGGAGACATATGTAGGGGCCTGGTGGAGGGTGCCCTGCACTGCCGGGGGGTGGGGGTGCTGGGAGACATGTGTGGGGGCCTGGTGGAGGGTGCCGCTGGATGCTGGGGGGTGGGGGTGCTGGGAGACATGTGTGGGGGCATGGTGGAGTGTGCCCAGCACTGCTGGGGGGTGGGGGTGCTGGGAGACATGAGTGTGGGCCTGGTGGAGGGTGCCCCTGGATGCTGGGGGGTGGGGGTGCTGGGAGACATGTGTGGGGGCCTGGTGGAGGGTGCCCTGCACTACTGGGGGGTGGGGGTGCTGGGAGACATGTGTGGGGGCCTGGTGGAGGGCGCCCCTGACTGCTGGGGGGTGGGGGTGCTGGGAGACATGAGTGGGGGCCTGCTGGCAGGTGCCCCTGACTGCTGGGGGTTGGGGGTGCAGGGGGACATGAGTTGGACATGAGTGGGGGCCTGGTGGAGGGTGCCCCTGGATGCTGGGGGTTGGGGGTGCTGGGAGACATGTGTGGGGGCATGGTGGAGGTTGCCCTGCACTGCCAGGGGGTGGGGGTGCTGGGAGACATGCGTTGTTGATCAGTAGTGCAAGGTGACATGTGGCTTGGCTGGGGGGCATGCCCATCGTGGATGGGCTGCCTGCCGGACATGAGCAGGGGTGCAGGGTAGTCCCCTGTGGTGTGGGCTGCCTGCAGGGGCCGTGGAGGTTGTAGAGCGAACACCTGAGAGGACCCACACGGCCAATTCACGTGTAGTACTCCCCGGAACCCCAGAAATACACGTACCCTACTGAAATCACGTGTGAGACTTCCCGTGCACCCCGAAATACACTTACCCAGGACATTCGCATGTGGAACTTCCCGCGCACCCCTGAAATACACGTACCCTGCTGAATTCGCTTTTGAAACTTCCTGCAGACCCCAGGAATACACGTACCCAGGACATTTGCGTGTGGAACTTCCCGCGCACCCCTGAAATACACGTACACAGGACATTCGCGTGTGGAACTTCCCGCGCACTCCTGAAATACACGTACCCTGATGGAATCGCGTGTGAAACTTCGCGCACACCCCTGAAATACACGTACCCTGCTGAATTCACGTGTGAAACTTCCCGCGCACCCCGAAATACACGTACACAGGACATTCGCCTGTGGAACTTCCCGCGCACCCCTGAAATACACGTACACAGGACATTCGCGTGTGGAACTTCCCGCGCACCCCTGAAATACACATACCCTGATGGAATCGCGTGTGAAACTTCACGCGTACCACGGAAATACACGTACCCTGCTGAATTTGCGTGTGAAACTTCCCGCACACCACAGGAATACACGTACCCAGAACAATTGCGTGTGGAACTTCCTGCGCACCCCTGAAATACACGTAGCCTGATGGAATCGCGTGTGAAACTTCCCGCGCACCCCTGAAATACATGTACCCTGCTGGATTCACGGATGAAACTTCCCGCACACCCCAGGAATACACTTACCCAGGACAATCGTGTGTGGAACTTCCCGCGCACCCCTGAAATACACGTACCCTGCTGAATTTGCGTGTGAAACTTCCCGCGGACCCCGAAATACATGTACCCAGGACATTTGCGTGTGGAACTTCCCGCGCACCCCTGAAATACACGCACCCTGCTGATTTCACGTGTGAAACTTCCCGCACACCCCTGAAATAAACGTACCCTGCTGAATTCGCGTTTGAAACTTCCCGCGCAACCCTGAAATACACATACCCTGCGAATTCGTGTGTGAAACTTCCTGCACACCCCAGGAATACACGTACCCAGGACAATCGCGTGTGGAACTTCCTGCGCACCCCTGAAATACACATACCCAGCTGAATGCGCGTGTGAAACTTCACGTGCACCCTGAAATACACGTACACAGGACATTTGCGTGTGGAACTTCCCGCGCACCCCTGAAATACACGTACCCTGATGGAATCGTGTGTGAAACTTCCTGCGCACCCCTGAAATACACGTACCCTGCTGAATTCGCGTGTGAAACTTCCCACGCACCCCTGAAATACACGTACCCTGCTGAATTTGCGTGTGAAACTTCCCGCACACCCCTGAAATACACGTTCCCCGCTTGGCATTTGCTGTTTGGCAGCCCTGTGAACTGGTCCAGGCTTAGCGCAGACATTTGCGATGAATTGGGGATTTTGATGGCTTTTCCTTGCGCGAGGGCGTTCTTGGGGGCGTAACTGGCGCTGCTGCAGGGTCGCTGCACCACTCTGCGCCACGGCTGGTTTTGGAGGCTAAAATCCATGAATACGCTGTGCGATGAAATGGATTTTATCGCACGCGGCTGGCGCAGTGTATCGCACGGGGACACTGTGCGCCAGCCCGTGCGCCACTGTTGTGCAAAATTCTATGAATTACCCTGATAGTATGGCTAAGTCTTGTTCCAGCTAAATCTAGAAAAAGAGTTCTAAAATCATACGAAGATATAGAAACAATAGCCAAACAAGATCCCAACAGCCAAGACATTTTAAAAAACAATTTATTGGACACATACTACCCAAACAGGAGTACCACTTTGGAAACCATGTGTCTATACTACATAGCCCAAAACTACACATACAAAAATAATATAAAACCTGATGAACAAAACCGTAAATACAAAGTGACAAACTGTGAAGGCAGCTTAGTAAAACTCACCAAACCAAATTTAATTAATCATATCAAATTGTCATTAAAGACTCCTCAACATAAAGAAGTATATTACATGTCCCTGCTACAACTCTTTAAACCATGGAGAAAAGAAGAAGAAATACTAGATAACTATTACTCATATGAAGACGCTTTCAAAGCAAATGAAAGCAGTATAACTGATATAAACTTTGCACAGTACAAAACAATGTTGCACAATGAACAGCAACACGAAGAAGAACTCCAGACCCAACTAGATAAGGACACTCCTGACAGTAGTCAACCTTCTATCACAGGAAGCCAAAAACCACTGGGAGACCCACTAATAACAAATGAGGCAGAAATAGCTATGACAGAAGTAGAAAACACCATGTGTCAGTATGAAGAAAAAGAAGACTTAACTATACTACAATCAAAGCTAAACAATGAGCAACATAGCATTCAAGAAGTAACAACAGAAATTGCACATGGTGTACAACATGAAAACAAAGAATGCACCTGTCAAAATTACAAACCTATACTATTGTATGTCAGTGGTGAAGCTGGTTCTGGCAAAACATTCCTAATCAAAATCATCATTAAGTTCCTTCAACAATTGACAAACAACAAACTGTCAGCTGTTGTCACTGCCCCCACAGGTTTAGCTGCCTACAACATAGGTGGTGTCACTTTACACCGATTACTACTCCTGCCAGTAGAACACCAAAACAAATTAGATTATTACAAACTTTCTGCAGAAGCTGCAATGGAACTACGCAGAGTATTGAAACAAATGAAAATGCTACTAATAGATGAAGTGAGCATGGTGTCCAACCTAATGTTGGCTTTGATTCACCTCAGATTACAAGAAGTACTCAAAACAAACTATGAAGAGCTCTTTGCAGGAAAACACATTATTGTTTTCCGAGATCTTCTTCAATTGACACCAGTAAAAGGTGAGCCTATTTTTAAAACATTAGGACACAAACTCTGCCGTAAAACTGTTGGCAGCATTGGAAATGTCAACCTTTGGCAACATTTCCAATACAGAGAATTAACAGAAAACATGTGCCAATCTGCAGATCTCACTTATGCCAACATCTTAAAAAGTATCAGAGTTGGTATACTTTCTAAAGAAGCATAAGCAATATTGAAAACCCGGCACATTCATGCACTTTATGGTGATAATGCATGTGCTTCAGATGTTATGGAACAATTAGCCCACAAAAATGTCAATTGTATGGCCTTAATGCCAACTCTTGCAAGCGGTTTCAAATTCAATGAAATAATGTAAAGTAAAGAAATGCAACCAATAATGGAAATTAGCGCCACAGACAAACTAGATGTACATGGAATGACACTACCCATGTGTGACCAAGCCACAACAAGACTAAATAGTTTAGAAAAATCAATCTCAAACACAGCAGGCTTGGAAAAGATATTAAAATTATCCTTAATAGACAGTTAGAATACGCCAATTGGTATCTAACTGTCCCAAAATTTAGAAATATCCAAATAGATAAAGCAATACCACGAAATTATATAAAAAAATAAACAGTTAGAATACGCCTACTGGTATCTAACTGCTCCAAAATTTACAATATCCAAACAAATACCTAATATCCTACTGCTCTCAAAAACTGGAACAATCCAATGGATAACGCATTAGCCAGAAACAACAAGTAAACACTGAAAACAAACAAACAAACAAATAAACTGTAGCAGAACAGAAAAAGGTTTTTTTTTTAATCCAAGATGGATTTTTTTTCTCCCACAGACCCAATGATTTTAGCAACAAACACAGAAACTGAGCAAATTGCACAGTACTCTGGTTTGTCATCTACTAAATATGAGGGTCAAAATTGTGATTGTACAATGTAATAAGTCTTTATAAAATACTAATACTAACATGCTATTTTCTTTTATCACAGAAATGAACAAGAAGAACATGGACTCCCGTTACTAAACCAAATAGTAAGTATAACATGATAAATACAACCATCGCAGCATATCACACCCATACTGGCTTATAACATTGTTCCTTATAAATTTGTTTTTGACCCACAGTTACAAGCCACTATGAGTGTGATATGCTGTGGTGCTTGCGGCCAGGGCATAGACTCTTGGGAGCATGTCATATGAGTGGGATATGCTGCGGTGGTTGTGGCCAGGGCATAGAGTCTTGGGTGCATGGCCAAATGGCCATGCACCCAACATTCTATACCCTGGCCACAACCACTGCAGCATATCACACCCATAGATTCAAGCATTTCAACCATTTTAATGTCAGCGGACAGAAGGAAGTTCCTAGAACACATTCAACTTGCCAGAGGACGATACGGACAGCGTCATCAGGACACCCCCATTTTCTTTATGTACGAACATTTCAGGACACCGCGAGTGTTCTTAGAACACTTTCAGCTTGACAACGAACAATACAGACAACGTCTTCAGGACACCCCCTGCGAACATTCCAGGACCCCACGCGTCTTCTTAGAACACTTTCAACTTGACACTGAATCCATTCTGTTTATTTATGACCATTTCAGAACAGCCGTGTTGTCCGCAGACAAATCGAACACAACAAAAGCGTCTAGCACATAAAAAAATACACCATTGCACCTATCTCATACTCCCCCACCCTCCCCAAACACTCTTACACACCAACACACTCCACTAAATACAATTTTTAAACCAAGTTTCACCTCGCTGTCCGCGGTCGTCCGCGAATGCAAGATGGCGGGCACCACCAAAAATCTGACGCGCTCCACGCCCCACACCGTCCAATCGGCGAACACGTCGGATGTCTGCGGACATCACGCAAGCCGCTCGCCCAATCAGGGGACTACAGGGAAGTCCGTCCGTGAAGCGAACGGAGATAACACTAATTTGTTTGCCTTACAGTTTAGTCATTTTTTAAAAAACTACTGGACAGATTTACACCAAATTTGCAAAAACACACTTTCGGGACCAAGCCCCCGCTCCTGCCGCAAATTTGGTGTAAATCTGTCCAGCGGTTTGGGCTGTAGGCGTGCACAAAGTTTTTTCCCATTATGTCTTTGGGAAAAAACAAACGTTTTGGGATCCCCCCTATAACTTTGCCCCCCCTGGACCAAACCTCTCCAAACTTTGCAAAAAAATTCAGAGTGGGCCATATACTGCAACATTTGGTGAGGATTCGTCCAGAGGGAGCGAAGTTATAAGCTGCCCAAAAAATGCTCTTCCTATGGAAACACCAACTTAACCATAACTACATGGACGCTACCGCGTCCATGTAATATATATATATATATATATATATATATATATATATATATATATATATATATATATATATATATATATATATACACCAATGATGTCATCTGTGATGTCATCATTGTGGTCATAGGCTGCGCAACAGAGGGTGCAAAGTTAAGGTGGCTTTAGGTGAATTTCTGGGGGGTTTCAGGGGTTCTCACCTTAACTTTGCTGCAACTTAAGTTTGTTCCTTGAATTTCAAAGGTTGTTTCACAATTTATTGCTAATTTTAACGTCTCTACAACTAATGTTTTTTCCTTGACACATGCAAATATGTTTTTAGACATTTTATTTCATAGCCGCAGCTATGAGGCATAACATTGCATAAAGCATAACATTCATGGTAGCCACGGCTATATTAAAAAACATTATAAAATGTGATTTTTTTGTGTATTAAAAGTACCAATTAAGGATTATTAATCCATGTATACAATCTGTGTTTTTTATTGTCTACTTTTATAACTGAAAACTTAGCCCTAAAATGGGCAATTTTTGGGAGAGGGAAGGAGGAGGGTGGATCTGGATCTGGAAAGGTAAAAAAAAATGATTCACATATGTTACAAAGGGTATAAAAAAGGGAGTACTTAAAAAAATATATATATATTCCTAGCGGCGGTATTTGACCTGGTGTTCTGAAATGGCCCATCCCACGCCATCTAGGGTGGCATCTCCTACCACAATCCAGTTGTGGCATTTCAAACACATTACCCTGCAGTCCTGCAGATCGGGTGCAGGCAGGGTGGGTTTAGGTTGGGTGTGGTAGATAGAACAGAGGAAGCAACAGAAGTGGAAAGTACTGGCACAGAGATGCTTTAAGCTGGCAGATACTTGCCTCCGATGTGGAGGGTACCTCCACATCGTCCCAATGCACATGGACGAGGTGCTGAATCAAAGTAAAGGTTCCCAAACTTGTGATGGTTTATTGGAAGGTCCACTCTGCAACACCTTCCCCTCAGAAACCCCACTGAACTTCCTCAACCTCCTTTTTACTCCATTGATCCATGACACAAAAATACTGCCAACTATCAGCAACAGTTTTCTGGGCACACAGATTGTTACGTGGAGGTAAGGCAGAACACACCCACACCACCTATTCATCAATGCTGGTTACAGACATTTTTCAAAATGGGCACAGGGAGGAAAAAAAACAAAACTGTAAAAAAAAACACAACCCAAAAAGGACTCTGCTGCTTAAATTGGAAAACGTTTATTTTTTTTAAATAAAAAATTAATTACTTGCTCAAACCCTTCTTTGACTTTACAGACAACCTGCTCAGTAGTGTGAAGAAAAAGAAATAAGGAAAAGTAAAGGAGCTGTCTTTGGGTGTGATGAATAGCTGCGGCTAAAACAAATAGCATGACTTCCATACACGCGGATATGCCCGGGTGCACACTGCAAGTAGCCACGTCAAAGGGAAAGCCCAATCATGCAGCGAGGTTCATTGACAGGGCTATGTGCGTTTGTGCCTTCAGTGCCAGCCAATCAGAATGCATGCTGCGGTATGCGGGTCCACATGACATATAGCTGCATCAAGAGCCTCACTCAAGGAGAGTGCAATCAGCGTATGGACAGCTAACCAGCACCCTATGATGAAATCCGTGCATGCCGAATTGACAAATCAGAATGTGAGCTGCAGCACGCAGGTACACATGCGATGTAGCAGCATCAGCAGCTCCATCCAATAAGAGCACAAGGTGCATAGGCCTGGTTACGGATTCCATAGATGCGGCCACAAAACAAGTTGCACGATAGGCTTATATTGTAGCCGCGGATAATAATCAGCACCCCATGGCAAAGTACTTCATTTAAGTTAGTGCTTTTAGACCTTTTAGACTGGTGTTCACTTATACTCAAAGTACCTTTAGCTGATTATGCCTTATTTTCCCATCCTTTTTGCTGGCTTTTTTCTTAAACATATATCCCTTGTCTTGTTATTTATTGTGTTTATCGATTTTTTGGTTTCATTTGTTATTTTTTTTAAAACATTTTTTATTTTGTGGCATTGTCATTTCTTTTTCATCATTTTTCTCTTTTAACTTTCCAGACTGTTACCATCATGTCTGCCAGAAGTGAAAGCAGTGACGATGATGTTGGGTGCCAACTCCATTGTCACCACGAAAGAAGCTCTGTGCCATGAAAAAAACTTAATACAGCTGGAAATTCTTTCTTGTAAAGGAGCACCATTCGCTGAAGGAAGTAGAGGAAGTGCAGGGCACCTTTTTGCAAAAAGCTTCTGCAACGAGGGTCATCAACCATCACTTCACAGAGCATGGACACCTATGTATTAATCAACCATCTGGTAAGAATATATTGGGATGACGTGGATGATGACTACAGAGAAGCCCATGAACACCAAATTGTGAAAATGTATGGAGCACGTGCACTTCATCGGTGTGCTTCTACAGGTGCATCTACTTCTTCTACAACTCCTTCAGCTTCAGCTCCAGCCACCACTACTCAAGGCATAACTTATTCAAGTGGAGCACAACACCACCTGCTCTTATTTCACGGGCATCCAATCTTTCTGAGTTTTACGATCTTTGCACTATTAGCCAAAATTGAGTTGTCCCGGGAGGTGCTCCACTAGCCCATTGGGAAATGGTTTTCTGCCAACATCATCGCTATTATTTTTTTAAAGTGGCCATTCCACCCTCATTTTCAAAAAAGAAATAACAAAGAAAAATTAAAAAAACAAACATATATCTTTCTTTTTTTTCAATCCCTTTCATATGCGTTTCATCCTTAAGGTTCCTCCCTTCCCAGTCCCACCCTCCTCCTTCACTCTCCCCCAAAAACGGTCCTTTTAAGGGCCACCCTCTAGGTTACAACAATAGACAACATAGAACACAAACTGCACTAAAAGAGCACAAAGTCTTATGTGATCTATTTTATGCAGTTTGTGTTACTGAAATGTATTTTTCAGAATTTTTCATTGTAGGGTATACAGTACATTGACCTTTTTTAGTTGCGGTTACAGGATGATGGTTAAAAAAGCACATTTTATATGTTGTTTGTTTCCTTTTTTTAATTCTGAAAGAATGTTTGCACATTATTTACAACTTTTGGTTAGAACCTAAACCAATCAGACCTAGTCAAAAATCAAAATATGACTATGCAATAAATACTCTAAAATACTGGGACATACAGTCCACTGCTATATCCAATACATACTTAAAAACTGTCACAGTTCCATAGCTTCATAGTAACATCAGTCACAATTCCATAATAACATAGCATAATTACTTACATTCATTATTAATTAATCCTTTCATTGTTATTTCATCTTTACGGCCAGAGGGGCCTCAGTCCTACTAAAACCTTTGACAATACACTTTTAAAAGTAATGTAATCATTCTTTCTAAAAGTTAGACGTAATTGACTCAAAAAAAGATTAGCCTATCAATTATGGCAATTAGAGGCATGCTAACATTAGGCCCTTTTAGCTATAACAGTAGCTACATAAGCGATACTGATACTGAGTTTCTGTTCACATTTCTGGTTATTTTAATCACAGGGTACACCTGCTTTTTTTTCAGAACCTGCCACCAGACCTAATATGAATCTATGTGCAACTGTTCTGAGTCACTATTCAGGCAATATGTCCAAAATGACTCATTCTTAATTCTGTCATATTAATGTACATATTTAACCAGTAAGGTAATGTAGGTTGGGCCCAAGATGTTTTTATACATATATACATATTTATGTAATAGGTAGTCCTTAAAAGAACTCTTTGGGGAACACCAAGTGTTGTATTTCAGCACATTGGGAATACTGCTTTGACGTTATACTTTTTTATTCTGACAATGGCCCTCATTCCGAGTATGGTGGTAGTCATGGCGCTATTTGCGCCATGACTGCCTCCCATACCGGTACCGACTCCGGTTTGGTTCAATGGGGACTTACTGGTCCATTCCGACCTTGGAGGGACCGGTAAGTCCCCATTTACCAAACCATTCCCCATTCCCATTTGAACCCCCATAGGGCTCAATGCGAATGGGGAGGGCACAAATAACGGGCTGGCGTATGCCAAGCCTGTTATTTGCGCCCAGGTCCCTTAACGGGTCCCGTCCTTAACACCTGGTCAGACCAGGCGTTAAGGTAGGGACCCGCTAAGGGACCTTGTAGTAGGGCGGTAAGGGATTACCGGCACCTGTCTCCTTACCGGTGCCCGGTATCCATTACCACCCTACTCGGAATGAGGACCAATGTATCAAACTCTGCAATTCCCTGATGAGGTCCATTTGAAGTTTTTAAATACAAATTCAATGTGTCTGTCTGCGCTGTCCTTACATACTGTATTAAATCCCATTTCCCCCAAAAGTATCTTCTTCTCCCTACCAAAAATATCTCTCCACAAATCATAACAGAACAGAACGGCCCATTAGCATCACAAAATACAAGTTTGTGCTCCCAACTATGCACGTCAAAAACCTGCTCCTGTTTCAACACCAGCAACCATCACAGAAACCGTAAGTTAATCATGAGAAAAAAACCATTCGGTTATTGGGAAAAAAAATACACTGTGGTTTGAAAAAAAACAATGAAAATAATCCAAGAATAACAATGTACATGGGTGGACATCCAAGAAACTGCAGACCAGTGGACAAGTTCACGACATGTTCAAGCAAGCAAACCTTTACCCTCAGAAACCTGCATACAAAAAATGAAATAGGTGCATATAAATGCAATTGTTTTAAAAATATATTTTTTAAGCAGCATGTTAGTTGTTAGTGAAAGTTAAAAAAATGCATCAAGAATAAACTACCACTTAATGTTAGTTTGTGGAAAATAGTGGCAATGTATGCCATCTGATAGCAGTGGTTAATATAGTTGACACACAACACTGCAAATAAACAATTACATATGTTAATCTTTACTGACACTTACTTTCACATCAGCCACACTGTTAGCATGTGTACAGTGTGAGTTCTAAAAATGAGAATAGTGCACAATATGATGGCTTTTATACTACCCAAAATCAAAACCACAAAAAGAGGTCTGCATAATAAGCACACTACTAAAGTGGCCGACACATTTTCCCTGCAACCTATCACAGGCAAGCACACAAGTATAACAGTAACTACAACCAATTACACACTGAAACACAATGAAATACACAGCAATCCTTTTTTTTTATCCACCATCTTTAATAGCTCCGGCTATTCAACACGGCTATAAACCTCTCCTTGTAGCCGCGGATCCACGTATATTTCTCCTAACTCAAAAACAAACCTTGCCAACCTTTGAAAGCTCAAATAATTCTAAGCACATAAAATAACAGACACCAGTGAAATTGTGTGCGCTAACATCCACATAGCAATAAAATTATTGCACAGAAAATGTATGGTTCAATACATGCAGCTTTATCTATAGCTGCGTGTAGGAAAACAGCCAATGAACTAACGAAACACGTTAACTCGCCTACGCGGGACTGTCCATGAGCCCTATACACGCAGTTATAGGAACAGCCCATGGTGTGATTTTTTTTCTAGCCGCGACTATTTGGAAAAACAGTTACACTTTTTTTTCTGCATTCCCAAACCCTGAGTGCCCCAACCATCTGTACCCACTTTCCCAATCCCCTAATGACCTCTTCTATTCCCCTGCTCTCTCCCACTGCCCCTATAACACTCAATCTTTCTGTGACACGGTTATGCTCAAAATGCAACAGAGGGTGCAATTTATAGTCCAGGGTACAAGTGCCGCACAGTGATGGGTGCTGCCATAGCCACGGATTCACATTCCAGTTGTTGCCGATATTAGCTGTGACTCAGACATCATCTTCTTAATCCATAGCCGCAGTTATACATCAATGTTTCTTAAGAACAAATGTATATATTTACAGATACATATAGGTATGTATTCAGTACTCCTTGTAACTTAAATTTTAAAACATATAAACTGCAACATGAAAAAGTACAATTTACACTCTTCTGTCTAAAAAAATAAAATAAATACTTACTGAATCAATAACAGTCCCAAATGCCTACCATATACTCACACTTAAATAAAATGAGAGACATTGTTATTAAATATGAACACTTAATATATATCATGAAAAAAGTATATAACTTCCAAAGCAAGTGCATGGTGACTGAGAGGAAGTGGAGGGCTTTGGGTGCATATTCTCACAAACTGGACTGCCGCCTGTTCCAAAGGCATTACAGACTCTCTCTACAGTCCAAGAAGAGAGCCCATGTACAAGCCCACATCTCTGGGGCCTCTAACAATACAGCCAAACTCTTTAAAAGCAGCTGGCCAATCCTTCTGCAGTCTCCACCTCTCCCGTCCTCGCTCTCCACATCCTCTCCCTCTACCTCTCTCGGCCCCCTCTGGCTGCCTCTCTGTGTCCCTCTCCTCCCCCCTTCACCACTTTGTCTCTGATAACACCTGACAATGTTTCGAGACAAGTGTGATATATGAAAGTGTCGTCCATACAGGTGCTACCCTGCTCCTCTAGAACCATCAAGGACCACATTGACACCCTCGCCCCAGCCTTGGCTGATTTCGCAAACATTCCTTCACCACTGGAACTTTCCTCTCTCTCCTAAAGCACTCCCTTGTGCGCCCCTTCCTAAAAAAGCCTTCTGCCAATTCAACCTGCCTGGCTAACTATCACCCGATCTGTATCACTCCTTTCCTGTGCAAACCTCTGGAAAAACAGGCCATCTTCCCGCTTACTCTTCACACTGAAACTGTTGGATGTCTCCATGATCATCAGTCTGGCTTCAGAGCAGCCAGAGGCATGGAAACTGCTTTCCTGAACACCTATGAAGATGTACTCTCCAATCTCTACTCCAGCATCCCTTCTGTCCTTCATGACCTTTCATCTGCTTTCGACACAGTCAATCACACCATCCTGATCAATTGACTCCATGAGAACCTGGGCATCACGGATCAGGCCCTGTAGTGGCGGGCCTCTTTTCTTCTAAACTGACACCTATAGGTCCAACTTTTGTCATTTCTCTCCACCACCTCTCTCTCTACACATGGTGTTCCCCACAGCTCCAATCTCGCACCCTGGTTCTTCAATCTTTATGTGGCCCCTTTGGCACACAACTCTCTTTCAGGCTCCCTACAGCCTCCTCCCCTCTCTTGCACATTCCTCACTGTCTTTCACTGATTCAGGAGTGGTGCCCCACTAATGATCTCTGGCTTAATGCCAGTAAGACAGAGATATTTCTCATCGTGACACCTTCTCCGGCTTTCCCTCTTTCACTCTGACCGCCTTCCATGTGCACTCTTCCTTCGCCTTCTGGTGAGGCAAAAAAACTCCAGAGCCCTGATTCTCTCTAGGTTGGACTACTGTAACAGCCTATTTCTCAATCTGTCTTCCTCTACTCTCTGCCCTCTGCGACTAATCCAGAACAGAAGTGCGAGACTTATCCTTGACATCAACCACAGGGACCGTATCTCTCCAGCTCTGAAATCTCTCCACATGGCTGCAAGAATCAGGTTCAAAACTTTTTGAGCCTTTTGCTCCGCTGCCTCCAACTCTCTGAGGGTCAGACACTTCTCCAGGCAGAGAGTAGGGGGCAGTTTACTTTCCTCTGCAGGTGTCTCCCTCCTAAACGGCCATCTTGCCCATATCAAACTTGAGTCAAACTACCTCCAGTTCCAGGAGCAGGTCAAGACTTTCCTTTTCTTCTCTGCTTTCTCTCTCTCCTTCCCCTGCTGAGCCATCTGCATGCTGCGCAGACTGGTTGCTTGGATACTCTCAGAGTCTCACTAGCTACCAGGCTCCTCTATGACCAGTCTCCCCGCACTGCCTGTCATGCCCTACGGGCTATAACTGTAACCTCTACAGTCCCCTGTCTCCTTGCACTTACCACGAGCTGCGCTGCCGTGGATGGGTTGTAGGTCATATGGTCGAAAACAAAAGGATCGAATGCCTTTTGATCGACAATAAAATGATCGAAAAAAAGGGTCGATTTATTTCTTTTTTTTTTCTTTTTTTTATGGGGGGGGGTTTCCCCTCAACCCCCCTTTTTCTTTATTAAAACATTTTTTTACCAACCCAAACTAAAAAATATATTTGAATAAATAAATAAAAAAATGTAACCTTTTTTTTTTACCATGACTGTCGATCAAATGGCCATTCGATCCTTTGTTTTCGACCATTTGACTGGACACCCCATGGATGCACTTACTCAGAGCATAATGCCTTCATCCTACTTTCCCTTTTCTTCTCCCTTGCCCTTCTCCCGCCCACTGCTCCTGCTCCTTGTGCTTCTACACTTGTACAATCTAAATGACGCAAGGCCTAGTAAGATCGTGTGTCTTGTCTTCCCTCTGTACCCTCCCTGCCTTGTCGCGCCTAGAAACACATGTGTACAGGCGCATCAAAAATGACTTATATCATATCATATCCATCTTCTGTTGAAAAAAAAACACTTCCAAAATAGATGAGTCTCAAATGCCATGGCCAGTGATTTTTCTCCCCAAACGTCACTATACCTGTAAAAATATCTTTAAAAAAAAGAATACACAAACACCAAAAAATAAGTAGCCGTAGGTACGGATCTACACATACCCTCCGCTATTAGTAGTCTTTTATAACCGCGGCTATCGGGAAAAATGTTCATGCAAAGAAAATGGCTCCTGACCTCCCCAAGCCCACACCAAGTGTCCCCTCACTCACTGCCAGCTCCCCACACTGTATTAATAGTCTCCTCACCTCCCCTACATCCTCTCCCTCTACCTCTCTCGGCCCCCTCTGGCTGCCTCTCTGTGTCCCTCTCCTCCCCCCTTCACCACTTTGTCTCTGATAACACCTGACAATGTTTCGAGACAAGTGTGATATATGAAAGTGTCGTCCATACAGGTGCTACCCTGCTCCTCTAGAACCATCAAGGACCACATTGACACCCTCGCCCCAGCCTTGGCTGATTTCGCAAACATTCCTTCACCACTGGAACTTTCCTCTCTCTCCTAAAGCACTCCCTTGTGCGCCCCTTCCTAAAAAAGCCTTCTGCCAATTCAACCTGCCTGGCTAACTATCACCCGATCTGTATCACTCCTTTCCTGTGCAAACCTCTGGAAAAACAGGCCATCTTCCCGCTTACTCTTCACACTGAAACTGTTGGATGTCTCCATGATCATCAGTCTGGCTTCAGAGCAGCCAAAGGCATGGAAACTGCTTTCCTGAACACCTATGAAGATGTACTCTCCAATCTCTACTCCAGCATCCCTTCTGTCCTTCATGACCTTTCATCTGCTTTCGACACAGTCAATCACACCATCCTGATCAATTGACTCCATGAGAACCTGGGCATCACGGATCAGGCCCTGTAGTGGCGGGCCTCTTTTCTTCTAAACTGACACCTATAGGTCCAACTTTTGTCATTTCTCTCCACCACCTCTCTCTCTACACATGGTGTTCCCCACAGCTCCAATCTCGCACCCTGGTTCTTCAATCTTTATGTGGCCCCTTTGGCACACAACTCTCTTTCAGGCTCCCTACAGCCTCCTCCCCTCTCTTGCACATTCCTCACTGTCTTTCACTGATTCAGGAGTGGTGCCCCACTAATGATCTCTGGCTTAATGCCAGTAAGACAGAGATATTTCTCATCGTGACACCTTCTCCGGCTTTCCCTCTTTCACTCTGACCGCCTTCCATGTGCACTCTTCCTTCGCCTTCTGGTGAGGCAAAAAAACTCCAGAGCCCTGATTCTCTCTAGGTTGGACTACTGTAACAGCCTATTTCTCAATCTGTCTTCCTCTACTCTCTGCCCTCTGCGACTAATCCAGAACAGAAGTGCGAGACTTATCCTTGACATCAACCACAGGGACCGTATCTCTCCAGCTCTGAAATCTCTCCACATGGCTGCAAGAATCAGGTTCAAAACTTTTTGAGCCTTTTGCTCCGCTGCCTCCAACTCTCTGAGGGTCAGACGCTTCTCCAGGCAGAGAGTAGGGGGCAGTTTACTTTCCTCTGCAGGTGTCTCCCTCCTAAACGGCCATCTTGCCCATATCAAACTTGAGTCAAACTACCTCCAGTTCCAGGAGCAGGTCAAGACTTTCCTTTTCTTCTCTGCTTTCTCTCTCTCCTTCCCCTGCTGAGCCATCTGCATGCTGCGCAGACTGGTTGCTTGGATACTCTCAGAGTCTCACTAGCTACCAGGCTCCTCTATGACCAGTCTCCCCGCACTGCCTGTCATGCCCTACGGGCTATAACTGTAACCTCTACAGTCCCCTGTCTCCTTGCACTTACCACGAGCTGCGCTGCCGTGGATGGGTTGTAGGTCATATGGTCGAAAACAAAAGGATCGAATGCCTTTTGATCGACAGTAAAATGATCGAAAAAAAGGGTCGATTTATTTCTTTTTTTTTTCTTTTTTTTATGGGGGGGGGTTTCCCCTCAACCCCCCTTTTTCTTTATTAAAACATTTTTTTACCAACCCAAACTAAAAAATATATTTGAATAAATAAATAAAAAAATGTGACTTTTTTTTTACCATGACTGTCGATCAAATGGCCATTCGATCCTTTGTTTTCGACCATTTGACTGGACACCCCATGGATGCACTTACTCAGAGCATAATGCCTTCATCCTACTTTCCCTTTTCTTCTCCCTTGCCCTTCTCCCGCCCACTGCTCCTGCTCCTTGTGCTTCTACACTTGTACAATCTAAATGACGCAAGGCCTAGTAAGATCGTGTGTCTTGTCTTCCCTCTGTACCCTCCCTGCCTTGTCGCGCCTAGAAACACATGTGTACAGGCGCATCAAAAATGACTTATATCATATCATATCCATCTTCTGTTGAAAAAAAAACACTTCCAAAATAGATGAGTCTCAAATGCCATGGCCAGTGATTTTTCTCCCCAAACGTCACTATACCTGTAAAAATATCTTTAAAAAAAAGAATACACAAACACCAAAAAATAAGTAGCCGTAGGTACGGATCTACACATACCCTCCGCTATTAGTAGTCTTTTATAACCGCGGCTATCGGGAAAAATGTTCATGCAAAGAAAATGGCTCCTGACCTCCCCAAGCCCACACCAAGTGTCCCCTCACTCACTGCCAGCTCCCCACACTGTATTAATAGTCTCCTCACCTCCCCTACCCACTCCCATTACCCTCCTTACACACGCTGTTTCCATGATGCAGTTTCATTTCAAATGTTGGCAATTCATGGCTACAGTTAAAGCTACCGAAAGCTTCTTGTTGCAAACTCAGTCCAACTCCCACATTTCACTTGGTGTCCTTTAGCCCTCCGCCCACCTTTTTCTAATGACATTTGGAAGTATTTTGACCTGCAAATGGCTTTTTTCCTGCTTTCGTTTTCTGATATCCTCGACTATAGCCGCGGCTGTCTCGCGCATTGAAAAAAAATAAAATGGCAGACGTTTCATTTCTAAAAAAACAACTGTTTGGCAATATACCTGAGATATAGCTATCTATTTTTGAAAGGGGGCTCCTCCTTCGCCGTCAAATATTTTTTTGAAACTACTGCACAGAATAACCCCAATCCACAAAAAGGCCTCTTTAAACGCTTGGTGCCCAAGCTGTTTTGGAACTGGTACAAATCTGTCCATTGGTTTGGGCTGTGCGTCTCGCAAAAATTGACCTTGTTTGTCTATGGGAAAATGAATGGGAAGTGGACCACAACTTTTTTTCTCTTCTTAATGAAAGTTTTAAAGAATCTTTATGAAATGTTAAAAGTTATTAACAACAGAATTTTTTGAGTTTCCTATGGGAGTCCGACTCACATTGACTATAGGTTGGTGACTGCCGCCCTATAGTTAAGGTGATTAGTGAGTGCCATTGCATATGGCACCGAAAAATGAACAGTGGGCATGAAAAAAACGATGGTATATGATATAACAAAACCCTTGAAAACCCTTGAAACTGAGGGAAAGTGTTTTAGTTGAAGTGCAGTTAAGGTGAGTTAACATAATGATCCCTTGAAATTCAATGCATTATGAAACTCAGGACCAGCTTAATTCAGCACTTTCACATTGCAAAGCCCAAGAGCACATATATATTCTAAGAGAAGGAATTTAAACTGCCACCCAAAATGGCATTATGGGTGATATGGCATTATGGGGGAGATCATAAGGACTGCACTGTGGTCCTGAGTTTCCCAATGCGCTGAATTTCAAGGGTTTTGTTGCCTCCATTTTACTCACCTTAACTGCACTTCAACTAAAGTGTTTTTCTTGAATTACACTGCCCACAGTAGAGGCTGTGTAGTTATTGTTAAATTGCTAATCCCATAGGAAGAGCACTTTTTGGGCAGCTTATAACTTTGCTCCCCCTGGACGAATCCTCACCAAACTTTGAAAAAAAATAAATGGCCCACTCTGAATCTTTTTCGTGAGGTTTGGTCCAGGGGGGACAAAGTTATAGGGGTCGCAAAATTTCTTTTTTTCCCATAGACATAATGGGAAAAACTTTGCGCACACCTACTGTTCGAACCGCTGGGTGGATTTCCACCAAATTTAAAGCAGTAGCGGCGGCGTAATCCCAAAAGCGTGCTTTTGTTAATTTGGTGTAAATCTATCCAGTCATTTTTATTTAAATGGCCGAAAATGCAAGGCAAAAAAAAATGAGTGATATCTATGTCTGCTCCACGGACAAACTTCCCTGTTCACTCTAAGGACTGGACACTGATTGGCTAATATGCTTGAGTCGTGTCCACGGACACGCGGTGCGTCTGCCGATTTGCTGGAGTGAGGCATGAGGTGCGTCACATTGTTTTGATGCACCCGCCATCTTGGATCCGCTGACAGCGTGGTGGTGAACAGAGGTAAAATGCAATTTTGGGGGGTGCTGGTGTGCAGAAGTGCTTAGGGAGGGTCGGGGAGTAAGAGATGGGTCAAATACTGTATTTGTTTAGGTGCCAGGTGCCCCTGATGTGTTTGCCATGTCTGCGGTCCATGATAATTGCACTACTGGCTATTTTACTTTAGTATGATGTTGGCTTTGGGTTGTTAGTAGAGGATTGATTGTAATTAATATCCCCTATAAGCAGCCCACATACCACAGTCAAAATGTTTGGTAGTATAGGTGTGCTATGCTGCAGTGGTTGTGGCCAGGGCCAAGAGTCTTGGGTTGCATAACACACCCATAGAATCAAACACCCACAAAATATCCGACAACCCAAATGTTTGTGTACTGTTTCATTTGTAGAGTTTGTATATGATGTTTTGGCTAGGCTATGCAGTTAAGATTGTAGAGTTTGTAGCAAGGAGTGCAGTGTTTCTGAGTCTATTTATTGTATACTTACTGGTTGAGTTTTTTGTGGTTGTGTGCAGTTTTTTCATGACATGGGTAACTGGACCAGACATACTTTTTCGATCTCTGTGATAAAAGAAAATATCATATGTTAGAGCAGGTAGTTCATAATGAGTTATTGCATTGCATAATAGACATTTCTGTATTTTCTTTACCCTCATATTTAGTACTTTACAAGTACTATAGTTCAAACAAGTGTGCTCAGGTTCTGTGTTTGTTCTCTAAATTATTGGGTCTGTGGGGAAAAAAAATCCATGCTGGATTAAAAAAAACCTTCTATGTTGTGGTAAATATATTTCTTTCATTGTTGTACTGTATATTTCTTGTTTCTTGCTAATCTTCTATATTTTGGCTTGTTGCAGATTTTTGTGGCAATTAGATAACTCTTGGCGTATTCTAATTGTTTATTTCTACTTTTATGCTATTCATCTATCTGTTGGGTTGTTGCAGATTTTTTGGGGCAGTTAGATACCTTTTGGCATATTCAAACTGTATATTTCTTGTTTGATTTTAGTAGTATTTGTTTATCTGTTTGCTTGTTGCAGATATTTTGGGGCAGTTAGATACCGGTTGGCGTATTCTAACTGTATACTCCTTGTTTGATTTTAGTGGTATTTATTTATCTGTTTGCTTGTTGCAGAATCTTGGGGCAGTTAGATACCTGTTGGCGTATTCTAACTGTGTATTTCTTGTTACATTTTAGTGGTATTTATTTATCTGTGTGCTTGTTGCAAACGCTTGGGGCAGTTAGATACATGTTGGCATACTCTGTGCACAGTTTTGAAGTTGAAGAATTGCTTATGTTCATACACAGATTACGTATTATATTTTGGTTTTAAGAATATTAAATAAGCGTTTATAAGATTTGCTGGCAATCTCTGCTTTAGAGTAATGGTACTATCATTACATTTGAACCATCCACAATTCTTTTTTTTATATATGCAGTGTAGTGACCTGCATTGGTTGTAGCTCCTGCGTGGTAGATTATACCTATGGTTGTGAAGGATTTCTTACCAAGTGATACTTGACCATGTGTGAATCCAGTCAGCTTACAGTTGTTTTTGGTACCATCTGCATTGTAACGTAAAAGCATTACTATTAGGTATTTACTATGTGTTTGTATTTGTAAGGTGGAGGGATTATCTGAATTACAGGTAGTACATAGTCTGCCATTGTTTGCATTTTGTACAAGTTGCTGAAATGGAATGGATTCACAGTTAGGTATGGATACATACACAAAGCGTTCATTAGGGACTTCTTCCTGTGCCACATGGTTGCAGAGAGTGCACGTATGTTTCCACATGTATGAAATCTGGAAGATTTCATTTATAGGTATATGTTTGTTTTCCAGTACTTGTAGTAAGTACATTAGAAATTCCTGTGGATCTTCTTGTGAGTTTATAGTGAAGTTCAACATTCCAGCACAGTAGTCTAATTCTTGTCTTATTCCATGAACACTGTATGTGTTGTCAGGATTGTTGCTTGCATTTCTATGAAGGACCAACATTTGCAAACGCAATTGGTCTGTATTGTGTAGGTAAATGTTGTCAATAATTGGTGGCAATTGGAATATAATATTTATTGCTACATTTGCATAGCAATTTACACCAGTTATATTTGGAAATTTGAATGGACCAGATAGTTCTGTGTCCAAGTCATTTCTTTGGGGTGTGTGTTGCTTCTTTAAAGAAGTACCTGAGTTACTTTGAGTAGTAGATTCTTCTTTGGTTATAGTAATTGATGAAGTATTAGCTTCTTTTACTCTCTTTGGAGGATTTGCAGTGAGATCCTGTTGCATTTCTGTTTGAAGTAGTTTTCTTTTACAATGCTTTGCTTTTTGTGGAACAGGATAGGTTTTTAGATGGGGTGTACAGTGAACGTAGTCTATTGTATTCTAAAATGCAAGGAATTTCAGCATTTACTTTACTTGCATCAAATTTGATTAGAAATAGACCGTCAAGTATACGTAAGTGTGATAGTGCTACATAGCTCATGCCTTCTTCAAAGACTGTGTTCTCAATATATATCAATACTTTATCTAGGGTAAGACCTAGTGATTTGTGAATGGTGAATGCGTATGCTAGAGTTAGAGAAAATTGCTCTCTGCGTACAGACATGTCTTTGAAAAGAAGGAATCGAGCTGTTGAGTGTGTGTTCCTTTTTACTTCTGATAGTTTGTCGAAGAGAAAATTGACAAACTGAATGTTTTTGTCAAGTGGGTATGTTTGAAAGCCAACAACCGTACCAAGTGCTCCATTAACTAGTCCTTGCTACACGTCAAGGTTACGTTTAAGCATTACTCTACAGTTTAAAGATAATTTTAATATTTTCTCCAAACCAGCTGTGTTGGAGATAGAGTTTTCTAAGGTATTTAGTCTTGTTTTGGCTTGTTGACACATGGGTAGTGTCATACCATGTACGTCCAGTTTGTCTGTGGAGCAAATTTCAATTATTGGTTGCATTTCTTTTTTCAACATTGTTTCATTGAATTTTGAACAGCTTGCAAGAGTTGGCATCAAGGACATACAATTGACATTTTTGTGTGCTAATTTTTCCATGACATCAGTAGCACATGACTTATGGCCATACAGTGCATGGATGTGCCGGGTTTTTCATATTGATTGTGTTTCTTGAGCTAGTACACCAACTCTAATACTTTTTAAAATGTTGGCGTATGTGAGGTCTGCAGATTGGCGCATGTTTTCTGTTAATTCTCTGCATTGGAAATGTTGCCAAAGGTTGACATTTCCTAAGCTGCCAACAGTTTTACGGCAGAGTTTGTGTCCTAAGGTTTTAAAAATAGGTTCACCTTTCACTGGTGTCAATTGAAGAAGATCTCCGAAAACAATAATGTGTTTTCCTCCAAAGAGATCTTCGTAATTTGTTTTGAGTACTTCTTGTAATCTGAGGTGAATCAAAGCCAACATTAGGTTGGAGACCATGCTCACTTCATCTATTAGTAGCATTTTCATTTGTTTTAACACTCTGCATAGTTCCCTTGCAGCTTCTGTAGAAAGTTTGTAATATTCTAATTTGTTTTGATATTCTACTGGAAGGAGTAGTAATTGGTGTAAAGTGACACCACCTATGTTGTAGGCAGCTAAACCTCTGGGGGCAGTTACAACAGCTGACAGTTTGTTGTTTGTCAATTGTTGAAGGAACTTGCTGATGATTTTGATTGAGAATGTTTTGCCTGAACCAGCTTGACCACTGGTGTATAGTAGTATAGGTTTGTAATTTTGGCAGTTACATTCTTTATTGTCATGTTGTACACCATGTGCAATTTCTTTTGTTACTTCTTGAACAATGCTACGCTGCCCATTGTTCAGTTTTAATTGCAGTACAGATAAGTCTTCTTTATCTTCTTCATAGTGACACATGGTGTTTTCTACTTCTGTCATAGCTAATTCTGCCTCATTTGCTGTTAGTGGCTGTCCCAGTGGTTCTTGGCTTCCTGTTATAGAAGGTTGACTTCTGTCGGAAGTGTCTTTATCTAGTTGGGCCTGGAGATCTTCTTCGTGTTGCTGTTCCTTGTGCAACATTGTTTTGTACTCTGTAAAATTTACATCGGTTATAATGTTTTCATTTGCTTTGGAAGCGACTTCATCAGAGTCATAGATATCTAGTAAGCCGGTCAGATAGCACAGCGAGTAAAGCGCTTGCTTTAACATCTGTGCAGAGCCTGCTGACGCAGGTTCGAATCCTGGTGGGGGCCCAACTCAGCCTTTCATCCTTGTGAGTTCGATAAATGAGCACCACACGCCGTGAGAAATAAGCAGCACTCAGATACCTGAGGGTTCATTGCGCTATATAAATACCCAAACAAACACACTCTTCTTCTTTTCTCCATTGTTTAAGAAGTTGTAGCAGGGACATGTAATATAGTTCGTTATGTTGAGGAGTTTTTAATGATAATTTGATATGATTAATTAAGCTTCGTTTGGTAAGGTTCACTAAGCTGCCTTCACAATTTGTCACTCTGTATCTTCCTTTATGTTCATCTGGTTTTATATTATTTTTGTATGTGAAGTTTGGGGCTATGTGGTTTAGACACATGGTTTCCAAAGTGGTACTCCTGTTTGGGTAGTATGTGTCTAGTAAATTGTTTTTCAAAATGTCTTGGCTGTTGGGATCATTTTTGGTTATTGTTTCTATGTCGTCGTATGATTTGAGAACTCTTTTTCAAGATTTAGCAGGACCAAGACTTAGCCATACTATATTTTCAGATTTTCCATAGAAAGCAGTTCCGGTTAAATGATCTGCAGCTTCATAACAGCCACATTCTCTATGAGAGAGCATTTTTATGCCTAAGCTGTACAATTTCTGAGACAGTGTTTTGTCCGATGATAGGTCATCCCAGAGGTCTTGAAGCTCTGTTTTTTCTGATTTGGTTAAGTAGGCTGTAACATATTGTGCAACTGCACTGGAATTCTCTGCAATGTACAGTACATCTATGTTTGCATTCCATAAGAGAGCAATGATTGCATTGTAATCATTGATATATTTTGCTTCTTCTATTCTTTTTATGTAATATGTGTTCTTAGGTGATTTACCTTTAACACTATGCCTAACTGAAGACATGAAGTTGTTTACTTGACCTGTTGCTGTAACTGGTCTAGGGAAACCAAAGCATCATTTCATGTAGTATTTCCCTTTGTTTTTGTATTTGCGACGACAATATTTTCCACATTTGTGTCTTTGAAATTGTAGAATGTGTGCATGAAGATCACTTTTTGTTGCTTCTGATGGACTTTCACAAGTGACATATTTTTCGATAAACTGTAAAACAGTGGCATCACTGCCTTGACCAAATTTAGGAGCATCTTTAATCCATAAAAGCATGTGGTGCTCCTCTGGCGTAGTATTCTTTTCTCCAAAAGAAGTGTTGCACTTCTCTGAGGGGAGGAACAGTTTTATTACAAATAAAGTGTAGCATAGCATTGGAGCGATGATGGAAATATCTTGAAATATTAACAGGATCTAGAGAGCAAAGTTCTCCAGGTGTTAGTATATCTATGTTTGTTTTGTTTTTGTTTGATAGGCGTGTGAAATCCTGTAAATCTTCCCATGAATATTCTGCACAACTTAGTGTGACAAACCAAGTGGGTGGGCCAAGGTTTCTTATAATACAACGTACATCTCCGTGATGTCAGAACCAGTACACTCTAGTACCACGCATGTTTGCTAACAGATTTGTAATGCTTGATTATAACACCTCATCTTATTCTTGCACTTTTTGTAGTAAATGTGTAGCTGACATATTTTGAGGATGGGTACCTGATTTCAATGTGTGTTCAACTCTATAGCATTGAGTTGCTAGTTCACTTTCAAAGAGTAGGTGGAATATGTATTCCACATTTTGTCGAAATCTGGGATCTTCAAAATACATTCGTAATGAGCAGTATTTTGATACTGTTATCGGAGTGGGTCTATCATCGTACCTTCCTCCTTTCCCAGTAGGAAAGAGTAGAGGAAAAGCTCGTGCTTCTATACTTTTTTCCCATATGCTGATTGGTGATCCTTTGGTTTGTCGCATTTGGTATGTTTCTAGTGCATCATCTATGGTGCCTTTAGAGTGTAATGGATGAATTGTATAATGGTCTAAAATATTGGATACTGTAGCAGGATCTAGAAGTTCTAAATTGACCAATTTCTGGTGAATCTTGAAATATTTCAGTTGCTTCCCTTAGGTTTTCTTCAATGTTCATTTCTTTGTTGTATTCATTGTTGTCTTTTAGATATTGCAAGGCTTGTCTAACTTTATGTAAGTCTACGAGTTGTTGCCAATTTTTTTCTTTTGTAGGTACACCATTTACTAAGACAATTAAAGATTGCTCTATTGGACGTTGCACTCCTAGAGTGTGTACATTTTCTTTCAGATCTAATGGTAAATAAACTACTTTGCCACAAATGCCTTTCACTAATTCTGAGGGAGGTAATTTTGCTGTTTTTGGTTGAAGGAGCATTATTGCTTGAAATGGATGCACTGTTTGAATTATGATGCTCTCATATAAATTGAGTTGCTGCAAGGATTTTTGTAGTTCGAAAAGTTATTTGTGATAGCACGTGAAGGAGTTTGGTTGTTGTCAAGTTTTGCAGTGCAGTAACTGCAAAGTATTAAGGGGTCATTTATTTTGTATTTGTTTTCTGCTATAAGATAGAGAGCTAATTCAAACCATTTGAATCTTCATTGTCTTCTATTTTGTATGTTATGTCTACAGTTTTCATGCTACTTTTATAAAAGGTTCTGCTGCAACACACACACACATGGTTTGGTACTTCAGCGGATGTACTTTTAAATGTTAGTATTTCTTTTTTGTATGTGTGTAGTAGAAGATTGCCATTTGTAGAATTGTTCCTAGTCTGTTGTAAAGCTATTTAATTTTGTAAGTGGATTTCACTTCTAAAATAATTTCTCTGGATACTGGAAAAACTTTGTTAAAGAGACGTTAGGGTTAAGTTGCGCTACTAAAAACCTATGAAATTCAGTGAAAAAACTTTGTTAAAGAGACGTTATGGTTCCAAGTAAAACCAAAAAACCCTTGAAATTCGCCAGTTATGGTAAGCTAAGCAACCATAATTCGCGCCACCACCGTGCACTGCTAAGCCTAACACCCAGGACATCAAAGACATCACATGTCTGACTCTCCCTTTTTTCCTTTCCTGACATATCTAGGCCACATGATTTTCTTTAGTAACAGTCAGGAACTATAAATTGTAAATGTACTATATTCGTAGCCTTTTCCTTCAAGTATGTTCTTACAATAATTCCCTTATGGTCCAGTCATATCATATGAAACATATACATAGGGGAAGACACAACCTTGAAAGACAGCAAACCTTTTTGTGCATTAAAATTATCAGTAGATTTCTCAGCACTTTCTGATAGTTTTGATGTTTTTTTATTACTGTACTTTCCCTGTATATGCTCATATTTTTATATGTTGTACTCACACTATTTTCCTTAGGGTCCAACACATCATGTGATATATATAGATAGGGTAAGTAACAGCTTTGAAACAGAGCAATCATTTCTCTGCATAAAGGTAATCAGTTAGGTTATGAACACTTTCTGCTACTATTGCTGTTTTTTTTTCTTACTTCAATACCCTTGTATATATTCATATTTGTATGTGGTGTTGTCTCTTTGTGATTTGTCTATAATAATGCAATTATGTAGTAAGTGGGTTTTATTACCTACTTATCACAAGTTTCACTGTACGCAAAACTCTAATATGAAAACAGTTATCATTTCACTATTCAACATGGCAAGTTTATGAATATTGCATCTCCATCATGTATGCTGCACACAATGCCTATGTTTCTACATGAGTATCTTAGTATACTGGATTGAAATTAATAATAGAATGCTGTTTATATCAATGCATAGCTTAATGCACTGATTAGCACTTGATATTTATTCCAATAATCCTTGACACTGTTTTTATTAACATTACACTAAGAATCCCTTGTAAAGACTTTTCATGAAAGGTAAATGCACATGTGCTGTCATCAGTGATGTCATCAATGCCATTTGTGATGTCATCTTTGATGTCCTGGGTGTTAGGCTTAGCAGTGCACGGTGGTGGCACGAGTTATGTTTGCTTAGCTTACCATAACTGGCGAATTTCAAGGGTTTTTTGGTTTTACTTGGAACCCTAATGTCCCTTTAACAAAGTTTTTTCACTGAATTTCATAGGTTTTTAGTAGCGCAACTTAACCATAACGTCCCTTTAACAAAGTTTTTTCACTGAATTTCATGGGTTTTTAGTAGCGCAACTTAACAATAATAACTTTGACTTTATGTACATGTAATATGGAACATACTGAACCCCTTCTACTTAACTTGATGTCTGCGAACTCTTTTAATGTCCGCGGACATGTTCGGAGAACAGTACCACAACCTAAAAACTCTGGGGAGGTATGTTTGATTGTTATATCATAACATAGGAACAAATTCAAAAAGCAGCACACATACACATTATATGTAGTAATACATAAGAAATGTAACCCATATATGTAACACACTAACCATTCATTTAAATACAATATGTTCTAAAATGGAATATAGCAAAAGAAGATAAATTAGCTTCCAACATAATTAACTCACAGACACTATAGAACTAAGAGCAAGACCAGACCTACAGAGTACTTAGAACATATCTTACCTGAAATAGTAAGTGTACTTCATTTTACTCATATATTTATAAACTTTCTGTATTAGATAAAAAAAAATATATTATCTTTTTTTTCTCACAGCAATGTCTAGTACTCTGGAATGGCTAGAGGAGCATTTCCCACATGAGGAAATGTCAGAAGATAGTGAAACTAATGGTAAACACCTTACAATATAAACCATTTAATTATTATTATTTTATATACATTTAACATATATATATATTTTGTACAGAGCATACCAAAATAGAAAATACCTCTGAATAAACTGTTATGGATAACACTCTTGACAGCATAAAAGAAAACATGGATTTATTGTTGACCAATTTTAATAATTTGAAAACTTTTGTTGAAGATTATTTTAAAACAAAAACCTCATACCATTGTCCCACATGTACTTGTCCCCCTCACCATATCCCAGTCAATTATCCCAAAACCCTCTCCATAACCCAAAACGTTTTGATGAGACTTCCATCCCTTCTTCACCTGACACCAATCATGTTGAAACCCCTAATTCTCCTGTTTTTGTTTCCGTTTCTGCCTCACCTTCTCTATCATAAATTATTAATATATGTTAAATAGAGTAAAATGTTTATATTGTGTTGTAATTAGTTTCCATTAAAAAAAAAAAAAAAACAATGTAGGTGTCCGCGGACAGCGTGGGTGTTCTGAAATGTTCGTAAATAAACAAAAATGGAGGTGTCCTGAAGAACACTACACCTGTCCGTAGTGTTTGCTAGCAAGTTGTAACTGTTCTAAGAACACAATTGGTGTCCTGAAATGTTCGTAAATAAATGAACATGGAGGTGCCCTGAAGAACACTATACCTGTCCGTACTGTTCGCTAGCAAGTTGAAACTGTTCTAAGAACACACGCAGAAACGAAAATTAAAGTGTCCTGAAGAACACTATACCTGTCCGTAGTGTTCGCTAGCAAGTTGAAACTGTTCTAAGAACACAATTGATGTCCTGAAATGTTCATAAATAAACAAAAATGGAGGTGTCCCGAAGAACCCTATACCTGTCCGTACTGTTCGCTAGCAATTTGAAACTGTTCTAAGAACACAGTTCATGTCCTGAAATGTTCGTAAATAAACGAAAATGGAGATGTCCTGAAGAACACTCTACCTGTCCGTACTGTTCGCTACCAACTTCAAACTGTTCTAGAACACATGCGGTGTCCAAAAATGTTCGTTTGACGTGTGATGCACTTTTAATTACTTCAGGACCCGAAAAGTGTCCGTAGAACAACAACGCGCATGCGCAAACCAATGTCCGTGCATTTGGTGTCCTGCGGACAGCCGCTACCTTCGCGAACATGTTCGCGAAGTGATCATGTGACCGCGCCCATGCTGATCGCCTGTTCTGAATGTGGACACTGTTTGTGTCCCCGAACAATTTAAAAGTACATTTTCAAGTAATGCACAATATTTCTCAATAAAAATTCACCATAGCACAAGTCCACAAACTAATCCTGAGTTTCTACATACTTTTTGAAAGTTTTTGAACATTTTTTTGTGTTCGACCTGTCCGCGGACAGCGCACATGTCCGTGAACCACGTACAAGCACCCCAATAAAAGACCACGCCCTAGAGCTTATTCTCATTGTGTTTCTGGCTATTCTTCAGAGCACAGCTATTTTTCCTGCAACTTGCAGATTACACCATCATCGAGATGGCATCCATGGCTGCACTACTGCCACCTGGTGCTGCACCTGCTTCAGCACCACGCCACCCCCTCCACCACCACCACCTTCCCAAGGGCCTGAAGAGGGGAACAGGAGTGAGGTTGCAGAGGAGGAAGAAGAGGATGATGAGAATGAGGTAGAGGAAAACCCTACTACCCGCACTAGGCGTGAGTCTTGGGTGTGGCGGTTGTTTACCATTCATGGGAATGGTCCTAAGGCTCATGCGAACCGCGTCACCTGCAATGACTGCAAAATGGTACTCAGTCGTGGGAGGCATGGTTCGTAAACCTTTGGGACCACTACCATGAAGCGACACCTAAGGTCATTTCACTCTGGGGCAATTCGCAAGGTTGTACCTTGCGAGGAGCGTAGTAGGTTGATTTCCTCTACTTCATCCTCCATTTCTGATCCTGTCACCACAAGGACCACCTCTGTGGGACAGCGCCTTCCTCAAGCTGCCTCACAGGCCATACAGAATTCTGATGACCCTTACCTTTCGAGGGTCACAGTTGTATGTATGTACTGCGACACAGTACTCTGCAGGGGGGAGCGACTTCGCAGTGCTTTTGAGACTATCGTCTCAGAGTATGAGAAGACCTGCTCACTACCCAAATAAAACCCACTCTACATCTTCCTCTCTAAGCTCACCCTTTCTTTTCCCTGTGGTTGGTGTCCCCCCTTTCCCCTCCTTTCCCCTCCTCTCCTATTGTGTTGTGTATAAAAAACCAAAACAAATACAAAATAACAAAAATAAAAAAATAAGGCTCTTTTCAGAGCCGCCTTTCACAGTTAAAAAATAGAAGTGAAAATAAATGAAGCAGTGCCCTTTGTATTTTTTAGAAGTCTGCGGACAGTACGCGGACATCTAAAAGTTTGGGGTGCTACCCTATCATAACCATCGCAATTTTCTCTGGGAGGAAGTGGTGGCTCTGATAAGAGCCTTTGGGAGATGTTTGTATGTCAAAAATGATAAATACTCAACACCTACTTCAAAACGGATGCTGTAATTCTAAAAAAGGTTGCAATGCATTTTGTACATTTCTCAGAAATTTGTAGTTCCCAATGCACAATCACACACCATTACATACATCTTTATCATCTTACTCACTCATGCACACAGCACACATACATTGCAGAACACCCCAACCCATAACTTCTTTATTTTTTTCAACAGACCCTAAAGAATGCCTACCAAAAGTGAAATCCGTAGAAAGCAACGCAGAAGTAGATCAAACTAAAATAAAAGTGTCCAACATAAGCATCCATCTCTAGCAGAATTTGTAAAAAAAAGTTGAATCAAAACAGCTAATACAGTCATTTAGTGAAACACAAGAAGTTTCAAGTACAAAAACTTTGCCTCCTCTATCAAAATGTAAAACAAACCAAAAAACAATTAACAGAAAATCAGCTATCACTACAGATAAAACTGCTTCTTTAAATTTTGATATAGTGCAAAGTAAGCATACCAAGAAAAGTATTTTAGCCAAAATGTACCGCCACAAAGTCCTTCAAAATCTTATAAAAACAGGAGAGAAAACAGGTTCAATGCTTAAAACCTATCATAGGAAATTAATCTTAGAAGAGTTGATGGGCAGTGCAATTCTTCTCAAAAGGAAGTTATTTATTTTACTGTTAAATAAAATGAAATCACTAACAAAACTAATAACTAAATTACAAAACAGACTTCTCAATAAACGAAATGTCAACAGAAAGAACTTCTCAAGTATCTGCGGAGGTGAATGGAATCACACTACGAGCACTGAACCATACTTTAACGAAGAAGCGTACAAACAAAAGCAAACAAATACAATTGCCATACATTGCAGTGGTCGAGGTTATGAAAAAGTGAATAATACCATAATGGAACAAGAAGTACTCCTTACAAAAATATGCCCTGAAAACTTAGAATTACCCCTCCATTCAACTGAATCAGAACATCTAGTGTACAAATGGCCATGCACGTCAATGTGTAACATTCCCAAACAATTTTTCAAGTCTTTACGCCAATTCCTCAATCAATATGTAAAAAGCAAAGAAAAAATCAAAATTAAACTACTGCAAAATATGGATACCTGTCCAGTGCGCAAGTACACAGGACTACATGGACATTCATTGGCCTGCATTACAGGACCTACTTGTAAAACCACCTTCCATGATGTCAAAAGGATATCAACACATCATTCAACTATAAGCAATCTAGTCTATAAACTGTACTATGCTAAAAGTACTGCTTTAGCACTAGCAAATTTAAATAACATTCTTCTTCATTGTACAGCAAAAGACCTACTTGAAGAAATTGACTATATCCAGAAAAAATATTTTGGAAGTGAAAGCCACTTACCGAATGAAATAGCTTCAAACCAAATTAGCAACAATTCTATACATGGCAACCTTTTACTAAACACATACAAAAAAGAAATAATATAATTTTAAAGGACATCAGCTGAAGTACCAAACCATGTGTGTGTATGTTGCCGCAGAACTTTTTATAAAAGTAACACAAAAACTGTAGACCTATCATACAAAATAGAAGACAATGAAGATTCTAAATGGTTTGAATTAGCTCTCTATCTTGTAGCAGAAAACAAATACGAAATAACTGAGCCCTTAATACTTTGCAGTTACTGCACTACAAAACTTGACAATAACCAAACTCCTTCACGTGCTATCACAAATAATTTGGAATTATACCCACTACCAAAACCCCTACAACAACTTAATTTATATGAGAGCATCATAATTCAAACAGTGCACCCATTTCAAGCAATAATACGCCTTCAACCAAAAACAGCAAAATTACCTCCCTCTGAATTGGTGAAAGGCATTTGTGGAAAAGTAGTTTATTTACCATTAGATCTAAAAGAAAATGTGCATACTCTAGGAGTGCAACGTCCAATTCAGCAATCTTTAATTATCTTAGTAAATGGAGTACCTACAAAAGACAAACAAATATGGCAACAGCTCGTAGATTTACATAAAGTTAGACAAGCCTTGCAATATATTAAAGAGAATAATGAATATTACAAAGAAATTAATATTGAAGAAAACTTGAAGGATACAACTGAAATAATTCAAGAAACACAAGACACTGGTCAATTTGAGCCCATAGATCCTGCTACAATACCAAATACTTTAGACCATTATACAATTCATCCTTTGCACTCTAATGATACCATAGAAGATGCACTGGAAACATACCAAATGCATCAAACAAAAGGATCGCCAATCAGCATATGGGAAAAATGTATAGAAGCACGTGCTTTTCCTCTACTCTTTCCTACTGGCAAAGGAAGAAGGTACGATGATAGACCTATTCAAATATCAGCCTCAGAATACCGCTCATTACGGATGTATTCTGAAGATCCCAGATTTAGACAAAATGTGGAATACATATTCCACCTACTCTTTGAAAGTGAACTAGCAACTTTATGTTACAGAGTTGCACACATGTGAAAATCAAGATCACACTTTCAAAATATGACAGCTACACAATTATTACAAAAAGTGCAACAAAAGGATGAGGTTTTACAATCAAATATTACAAATCTATTAGCAAATATGCGTGGTACTAAAGAGTACTGGTTTCAACGTCATGGAGATGTACGTTGTATGATCAGAAACCTTGGCCCACCCACTTGGTTTGTTACATTAAGTTGTGCAGAATATACATGGGAAGATTTACATGATTTCCTACGTATATCAAACAAAAACAAAACAAACATAGATATACTAACACCTGGAGAACTTTGTTAATGTTTCAAGATATTTGAACTATCGCTTCACTGCTATGCTACTTTTTATTTGTAATAAAACTGTTCCTCCCCTTGGAGAAGTGCAACACTTCTTTTGGAGAAAAGAATACCAAGACAGAGAAGCACCACATATCCACATGCATTTATGGATTAAAGATGCTCCTAAATTTTGTCAAGACAGTGATGCCACTGTTTTACAGTTTATTGAAAAAAATGTTACTTGTGAAATTCCATTGGAAGCAACAAATAGTGATCTTCATGCACACATTTTACAATTTCAAAGACACAAATGTGGAAAATATTGTCGTCGCAAATACAAAAACAAAGGGAAACACTACACCAAATGCCGATTTGGTTTCCCTAGACCAGTTACAAATACAGGTCAAGTGAACAACCTCATGTCTTCAGTTAGACATATTGTTAAAGGTAAGTCACCTAAAAATACATATTACATAAAAAGAAAAGAAGAATAAAAATATATCAATGATTATAATGCAATCATTGCCCACTTATGGAATGCAAACATAGATGTGCAGTACATTGCAGACATTTCTACTGCAGTTACACAATATGTCAGAGCATACTTACCCAAAGCAGAAAAGACAGAGCTCCAAGACCTCTGGAATGGCCTGTCATCAGATAAAACAGTGTCTCAGAAATTATACAGCGTGGGCATAAAAATTCTCTCCCATAGAGAATGTGGATCATATGAAGCAGCTGATCATTTAACTGGTACTGCATTATATGGTAAATCTGAAAATATAGTGTGGCTAAGTCTTGGTCAGCTAAATCTAGAAAAAGAGTTCTAAAATCATACGAAGATATAGAAACAATATCCAAACGTGATCCCAACAGCCAAGACATTTTAAAAAACAATTTATTGGACACATACTACCCAAACAGAAGTAATACTTTGGAAACCATGTGTCTATACCACATAGCCCAAAACTACACATACAAAAATAATATAAAACCTAAATACAGAGTGACAAACTGTGAAGGCAGCTTAGTTAAATTCACCAAACCAAATTTAATTAATCATATCAAATTGTCATTAAAGACTCCTCCACATAAAGAAGTATATTACATGTCCCTGCTACAACTCTTTAAACCATGGAGAAAATAAGAAGAAATACTAGATAACTATGACTCATACGAAGATGCTTTCAAAGCAAATGAAAGCGCTATAACTGATCTAAACTTTACACAGGAGAAAACAATGTTGCACAATGAACAGCAACACAAAGAGGAACTCCAGGCCCAAATAAATATAGAAACCTGACAGTAGTTAATCTTCTGTAACAGGAAGCCAAGAACCACTGGGAGAACCACTAATAATAAATGAGGCAGAATTAGCTATGATAGAAGTAGAAAACACCATGTTTCAGTATGAAGATAAAGAAGACTTAACTATACTACAATCAAAACTAAACAATGAGCAACGTAGCATTTTTTCAAGAAGTAACAAAAAAAATTGCACATGGTGTACAACATGAAAATAAAGAATGTTCCTGCCATAATTATAAACCTATACTACTGTGCGTCAGTGGTGAAGCTGGTTCTGGCAAAACATTCCTAATCAAAATCATCAGTAAGTTCCTTCAACAATTGACAAACAACAAACTGTCAGCTGTTGTCACTGCCCCCACTGGTTTAGCTGCCTACAACATAGGTGGTGTCACGTTACATCGATTACTAATATTGCCAGTCGAACACCAAAACAAATTAGACTATTACAAACTTGCTGCAGAAGCTGCAATGGAACTACGCAGAGTATTGAAACAAATGAAAATGCTACTAATAGATGAAGTGAGCATGGTCTCCAACCTAATGTTGGCTTTGATTCACCTCAGATTACAAGAAGTACTCAAAACAAACTATGAAGAGCTCTTTGCAGGAAAACACATTATTGTTTTCGGAGACCTTCTTCAATTGACACCAGCAAAAGGAAGGTGTGCCTATTTTATTACGACACAAACTCTGCCGTAAAACTGTTGGCAGCATTGGAAATGCAACTTTTGGCAACAATTCCAATACAGAGAACTAACAGAAAACATGCGGCAATATGCAGATCTCACTTATGCCAACATCTTAAAAAGTATCAGAGTTGGTATACTTTCTAAAGAAGCAGAAGCAATATTGAAAACCCGACACATTCATGCACTTTATGGTGATAATGCATGTGCTACAGATGTTATGTAACAATTAGCCCACAAAAATGTCAATTGTATGGCCTTAATGCCAACTCTTGCAAGCTGTTTCAAATTCAATGAAATAATGTTAAGTAAAGAAATGCAACCAATAATGGAAATTAGCACCACAGACAAACTAGATGTACATGGTATGACACAACCCATGTGTGACCAAGCCACAACAAGACTAAATAGTTTAGAAAAATCATACTCAAACACAGTAGGCTTAGAAACGATATTAAAATTATCCTTAAATTGCAGAGTAATGCTTAAACGTAACCTTGATGTGAACCAAGGACTAGTTAATGGAGCACTGGGTACAGTTGTTGGCTTTCAAACATACCCACGTGACAACAAAATTCAGTTTGTCAATATTCTCTTTGACAATCTTTCAGAAGTAAAAAGGATAGGACGCTCAACAGCTCGATTCCTTCTCTTCAAAGACATGTATCTACGAAGAGAACAATTTTCTCTAACTCTTGCATACGCAGTCACGATTCATAAATCACAAGGCCTTACCCTAAACAAAGCCGTGATACATATTGGCAACACAGTCTTTAAAGAAAGCATGAGCTACTTAGCACTATCATGCTTACGTACACGTGACGGTCTATTACTAATCATCTTTGATGCAAGTAAAGTAAACGCTGATATTCCTTACATTTTAGAATACAATAGACTTCGCTCACCATACACCCCCCATCTAAACACATATTCTGTTCCACAAAAAGTAAAACGTTATAAAAGAAAAATAAATCAAACAAAAATGCAACAGGATGTCGCTGCAAATCCTCCAAAGAGAGTAAAAGAAACTAATACTTTATCAAGTACCACAAGCAAAAAAGAATCAATTAGGGAAAGTAAACCAGGTACTTCTTCAAAGAAGGAAGACAAACTCCAAAAAAAGCAGTCAGATACAGAACTACCTGGTCCATTTAAACTCTCAAATATAGTTGGTGTAAGTTGCTACGCAAATGTAGCAATGAATATTCTATTTCAATTACCAGCAAATCTTACAAACACTTATTTTATGTTCTTAAAACAAAGATTTGATAACTAAACTGTACTTAAACCTTAAGTAAACTTTTAGTAAAAAAATATAAACTGTTAGAATATCTAACTGCCCAAAGATTTGACAACAACTAATCAGATAAATGAATACCACTAAATTAGAGCAAAAAATAGACAGAATATGCCAATTGGTATCTAACTGTCCCAAAATTTAACAATGACCAAACAGATAAATCAATACCACTAAAATATATCAAAAAATAGACAGTTAGAATACGCCTACTGGTATCTAACTGCTCCAAAATTTTACAATATCCAAACAAATAAATAATATGTTACTGCTCCAAAAAAAATGCAACAAGCCAATGTATAAAGCATTAGCCAGAAACAAGTGAACACTGAAAACAAACAAACAAATACACTTTAGCATAACAGAAAAAGTTTTTTTTTTAATCCAACATGGATTTTTTTTTCTCTCACAGACCCAATGATTTTAGCAACAAACACAGAAACTGAGCAAATTGCACAGTACTCTGGTATGTAATCTACTAAATATGAGGGTTAAAAAAAAATTGTTGATTATACAATTTAATAAGTCATTACAAAATACTAATACAAAATACTAATACTAACATGCTATTTTCTTTTATCACAGAAATGAACAAGAAATACATGTACTCCAGTTACTAAACCAAACAGTAAGTATATTATACACTCTATGCCCTGGCCACAACCATCGCAGCCTATTACACCCATAGTATCTTATAAATGTGTTTTTGACCCAAAGGTATAAGCAACTATAAGTGTGATATGCTGCGGTGGTTGTGGCCAGAGCATAGACTGTTGAGTGCATGTCCAAATGGCCATGCACCCAACACTCTATGCCCTGGTCACAACCACCGCAGCATATCACACCCATAGAATCAAGTATATCAACTATGGCCTATGGAAACTTTTAATGTCCGCGGACATTGTGAGTGTTCTTAGAACACATTCAACTTGCCAGCGAACAATACAGACAGCATCTTCAGGACACCCCCTACGAACATTTCAGGACAACGCAAGAGTTCTAAGAGCACTTTCAACTTGACAACGGACAATACGGACAGCGTCCTCAGAACACCCCCATTTTGTTTATTTGCGAACATTTCAGGACACTGAGAGTTTTCTTAGAACACATTCAACTTGCCAGCGAACAATACGGACAGCGTCTTCAGGACACCCACTATGAACATTTCAGGACAGCGCGAGAGTTCTTAGAAAACTTTCGACTTGACAACGAACAATACGGACAGCGTCCTCATAACGCCCCCATTTTGTTTATTTACAAACATTTACGGACACCGCTTTTGTTCTTAGAACACATTCAACTTGACAACGAACAATACAGACAGAATCCTCAGAACACCCCCATTTTGTTTATTTACGAACATTTCAGGACACCGCGAGAGTTCTTAGAACACTTTCAACTTGACAACGAACAATACGGACAGCGTCCTCAGAACACCCCCATTTTGTTTATTTGCAAACATTTCAGGACACCGTGAATTTACTTAGAACACAGAACACCCCCATTTTCTTTATTTACGAAAATATCAGGACACTGCGAGAGTTCTTAGAACACTTTCAACTTGACAACGAACAATATGGACAGCGTCCTCAGAACACCCCCATTTTGTTTATTTACGAACATTTCCGAACACCGCGACTCTTCTTAGAACACTTTCAACTTAACAACGAACAATACGGACAGCGTCCTCAGAACACCCTCACTTTGTTTATTTGCAAACATTTCAGGACACCGCGAGTGTTCTTAGAACACATTCAACTTGCCAGAGAACAATACGGACAGCGTCCTCAGGACACCCCCATTTTGTTTATTTACAAACATTTCAGGACAATGCGAGAGTTCTTAGAACACTTTCAACTTGCCATTGAACAATATGGACAGCGTCCTCAGAACATCCCCATTTTGTTTATTTGCAAACATTTCAGGACACCTCAAGTGTTCTTAGATCACATTCAACTTGCCAGAGAACAATACGGACAACGTCTTCAGGACACCCCCTACGAACATTTCAGGACAACGCGAGAGTTCTTAGAACACTTTCAACTTGCCATCGAACAATACGGACAGCGTCCTCAGAACACCCCCATTTTGTTTATTTACGAACATTTCAGGAGACTGCAAGTGTTCTTAGAACACATTCAACTTGCCATCGAACAATACGGACAGCATCTTCAAGGACACCCCCTACGAATATTTCAGGACAACGTGAGAGTTCTTAGAACACTTTCAACTTGACAAGGAACAATACGGACAGCGTCCTCAGGACACCCCCATTTTGTTTATTTACGAACATAATGTTATGTTATGTTATTTTGCATTTATATTGCGCCTTGTATACCATTGGTATGGTCTGAAGACGCTGGTAGGTTGAACGCTCTTGGGAACCGAAATTCAGGTCAGTAGAGAGAGTAGGAAGAGTCAACGGCGTGTGTGCACCGGGTATGTGTGCAGCTGGTGTGGTTTCGTGAAAAAGCTGATTCTTAGCGGAAGGTGTGATGCTTGAGATCAGGGGTATGTGTTCATTCTGGCAGGATTTATCCAAACCGACTGTGGCTGCGTTAGGCCTGAGGAGAACGCCTGTCTGGGGGGTGTGTAACCAGCAGTGTTTCCTTAGAATGATGGGGAGTGAGAGGGAGATGTTAGTATGAGAACAGTTATACCGAATGGTATCATAGTATCTCTGTGTTCTAGTTGAGTGGTGGTGTAAAGAAGAGAGTAAGCGTGGGGTGTGATATGGTGGATTAGATGCTCTTTCAAACGTTACCTGCATTTCAGACCATACAATGTACGTCACGCAGTTCTATGCGCTCCAGGCCGTTCTATGTACTTTTATTCATTACATGTGTCCCCGTCTGTGCTACACACTCCGGTCTGCTTGACGCACTCATGGACTCCAGTCTGCCGCGCACGCTCCTGTCTGATCCATGCATGCACTCCTGCCTGCTCCAAGCATGCAGTCCTGTTTGCCCCTGAATTTTGTATTCATCCACCCTACACAGTCACCCGATCCCCGCATTCGCTCTCTCCCACACTCATGCATTCCTGGCACTCATCCACTCCCCGCACCCACCAGCTCCTTGCACTCACCAGCTCCCCGCACCCATCAGCTCCCCGCACTAATCCGCTCCCCTGCACTCATCTGTTCCTCACTCATCAGCTCTCCTCACTTCTCCGCTCTGTGCACTCATCCGCTCTATGTACTCATCTGCTCAATGCACTCGTGCTTTCCACGCATTCAACTCGTCCGCACCCCGCACTCATTCGCTCACTTCATTCATCTGCTACCGGCGCTCATCAATTCCTTGTATTCATCCGCTCCTGGTATCCATCGGCTCCTTGTACTCATCCGCTCCCGTAATCATGAACTCCCCGTACTCATCCACTCCCCGTACTCATCCACTCCCTGTACTCATCAGCTCAATGCATTTGTGCTTTCCATGCATTCAGCTCATCTGCTCCCCGCACAATCCGCTTCGCACCCTCATCCGCTCTAAGCACTTATACGCTCTATGCATTTGTGCTTTCCCTGCGTTCAACATTAATAAGCATTCATCAGTCCCTTAGAGTCATTCAGTAATATGTAGTAATCTTGGTCTATAAATGCATCCGCCCTGTAGCCTCGTTCGCTCTGTAACCTCGTTCGCTCTGTGACCTCGTCTGCTCTGTGACCACGTCCCCTCTACGCTCTCTTCTGCTCTACACACTCTTCTGCTCTACACACTCTTCCGCTCCACGCTCTCTTCGCTCCACACACTCTTCCGCTCCACACACTCTTCCGCTCTACACACTCTTTCGCTCTACATACTCGTCCGCTCTACACACTCCTCCGCTCTACACACTCTTCCGCTCTACACACTCTTTCGCTCTACACACTCTTCCGCTCTACATACTCTTCTGCTCTACATACTATTCCGCTCAACATACTCTTCCACTCAACATGATCTTCCTCTCTACACGCTCCTCCGCTCTACACGCTCCTCTGCTCTACACGCTCCCTCGCTGTACACGCTCCCCATTCTATAGGTTCCCCGACTCTACACGCTCCCCCACTCTACACTCTCCCCCTGTCTACACGCTCCCTCACTTAACACGCTCATGTGATCTGTACATTCATCAGTTCTACATCCGCTACTCCGTAATTATGCACTCATCCGTCATACACGCTCGTCCACTCTTCACACCCAACCACTCCAGACGCCCATCCGCTTAAAATTCATCCATTCTATAACTTCATCCGATCTACAAACTCATTCAATTTACACACTCATTTGATCTATGGAGTCATCTGTTCTTCCACTCATGCATTATTCCATTCAGTGCATTCAACTGTTTATACTCAACCACTCTACACACTCAAACGCTTAACAAGTTCATTCATTCTATACACTTATCCGATGTACATACTCATTCAATTTACACACTTATTTAATTTATATAGTCATTAGTTCTTACACTCATGCATTCTTTCACTCAGTGCATTCATCTGTTCAACAGGCTTCATCTATTTTAACTATTTCATCAACGCCATTCATTTCATTCCCTCTTCATGCATTATGTGCGTTTCAGCAGTTTACATCTCATTACAGTTTCACTATGATTTATTCTTATTATCCGCTTCACTGTTTTGATCTACATTACTCGTTTGATTCTGTTTGTCTTTCTAGTTTATATTCGGGGTCATTAGCTGTCAATTTCTCGCCTCAGTTAGTTTGTTGGGTTGGTGTTGTTGAGATGCTGATTGTCTGTTTGGGTTAGTTTGGTTACCGGTTGGTTCTTAGGGGAATAGCCAGGTTTTCAGCAGTTTGTGGAAAGATGTTAAATCCTCAGTTTAATACGGACAGCGTCCTCAGAACACCCCCATTTTGTTTATTTACGAACATTTCAGGACACCGCGAGAGTTCTTAGAACCCTTTCAACTTGACAATGAACAATACGGACAGCGTCTTCAGGACACCGCCTAGGAACATTTCAGGACAACGCAACAGTTCTTAGAACACTTTCAACTTGACAACGAACAATACGGAGAGCGTCCTCAGAACACCCCCATTTTGTTTATTTGCGAACATTTCCGGACAACACAAGTGTTCTTAGAACAGTTTCAGCTTGCTTGCGAACAAAACGGATACATATTGAGTCCTAAGAACACCCCCCTTTCAGTTTATTTAGAACATTTCAGAACACCAGTGATGTCTGCAGACAAATCGACCACAACAAGAATATCTACCACATCAAAAGCACACTTTCAACCAATCTCATACTCTCCCACCCTCCCCAAACACTCCTACACACCAAAACACTCTACTAAATACAAATTTTGAACCAAGTTTCACTGCGCTGTCCGCGGACGTCCGTGAATCCAAGATGGTGGGCGCTACCGAAAATCTGATGCGCTTCACGTTTCTGTATGAGTAGCTTAGTATACTAGATAGAACCCCATAATAGAATGCTATTTGTATCAATGCATCGTTCAATGCACTAATTAGGGTATGATATTTATTGCAATGATCTTTGACACTTGTTTCGCAACATTATAATAAGAATCCCTTGTACACATATTTCATGAAAAGTACATACACATGGGATGTCATCAGTGATGTCATCAATGACATTTGTGATGTCATCTTTGATGTCCTGGGTGTTAGTCTTAGCAGTGCACGGTGGTGGCGCGAGTTATGCTTGCTTAGCTCACCATAACTGGTGAATTTCAAGGGTTTTTCGGTTTTACTTGGAACCATAACGTCCCTTTGCCAAAGTTTTTTCACTGAATATATATATATATATATATATATATATATATATATATATATATATATATATATATATATATATATATATATATATATATATATATATATATATATATATATATAGTTATGGTTAAGTTGGTGTTTCCATAGGAAGAGCACTTTTGGGCAGCTTATAAGTTCACTCTCCCTGGACGAATCCTCACCAAAATTTGCAAAAGAAATGATATGGCCCACTCTGAATTTTTTTGCAAAGTTTAGTGAGGATTCATCCAGGGGGGGCAAAGTTATAGGGGGGGTCCCAAAACTTTTTTTCCCCATAGACTGAATGGGTAAAAAACTTTGCTCGCGCCTAAAGCCCAAACCGCTGGACGGATTTTCACCAAATTTGGACCAGGTGTAGCGGCTTGGTCCCAAAAGCGTGGTTTTGCAGATTTGGGATGGGGGTACAGGAGACAGACACGGGGCATGAGCAGGGGGTGGGGGGAACAGGAGAGAGACAGGGGGCATGTGCGGGTGGGGGAACAGGAGACAGACACGGGGCATGAGCGGGGGCAACAGGAGAGAGACACGGGGCAGAAGCGGGTGGGGGCAACAGGAGACAGACACGGGGCATGAGCAGGGGTGGGGGGTACAGGAGACAGACACGGGGCATGAGCGGGGGGTAGGGGGCAACAGGATACAGACACGGGGCATGAGCGCTGGGTGGGGGAACAACAGAGACATACACGGGGCATGAGCGGGGGTGGGGGAACAACAGAGACAGTCACGGGGCATGAGTGGGGGGTGCTGGGCAACAGGAGACAGACACAAGGCATGAGCGGGGGGTGGGGGCAACAGGAGACAGACACGGGGCATGAGCGGGGGGTGGGCGGAACAGGAGACAGACACGGAGCATGAGCGGGGAGTGGGGAGAACAGGAGACAGACACGGGGCATGAGCAGAGGGTGGGGGGCAACAGGAGACAGACACGGGGCATGAGCGGGGGGTGGGGGGAGCAACAGACACGGGGCATGAGCGGAGGGTGGGGAGAACAGACACGGGGCATGAGCGGGGGGGTGGGGAGAACAGGAGACAGACACGGGGCATGAGCGGGGGCGTGGGGGGCAACAAGAGAGAGACACAGGGCATGAGCGGGTGGGGGGAACAGGAGACAGACACGGGGCATGAGCGGGTGGGGGGAACAGGAGACAGACACAGGGCATGAGCGGGGAGGTGGGGGGCAACAGGAGATATACACGGGGCATGGGCGGGGCGGTGGGGGGAACAGGACACAGACACAGGGCATGAGCGTGGGGAGAACTTGAGACAGACACGGGGCATGAGCGGGGGGCGTGGTGGGCAACAGGAGACAGACATGGCACATGAGGGGAACAGGAGACAGATACGGGGCATGAGCGGGAGGTGGGGAGAACAGGAGACAGACACGGGGCATGAGCGGGGGGAACAGAAGACAGACACGGGGCATGAGCGGGGGGTGGGGGGAAGGGGAGAGAGACACACGGGGCATGAGCTGGGGTGGGGGGAGGGAGAGAGACACACGGGGCGTGAGCGGGGAGTGGGCGGGAGGGAGAGAGACACACGGGCCATGAGCGTGGGGTGAGCGGGAGGGGGAGAGACACACAGGGCATGAGCGGGGGTGGGGGGGAGGGGGAGAGACACACGGGGCATGAGCAGGGGTGGGGGGGAGGTTAGAGAGACACACGGGGCATGAGCGGGGAGTGGGCGGGAGGGGGAGAGACACACAGGGCATGAGTGGGTGGTGGGGGAGGGAGAGAGATACACGGGGCGTGAGTGGGGGGTGGGCGGGAGGGTGAGAGACACACGGGGCTTGAGCGGGGGTGGGGGGAGGGAGAGAGACACACGGGGCATGAGTGGGGGTGGGGGTGAGGGAGAGAGACACACGGGGCATGAGCAGGGGGTGTGCGGGAGTCAGAGAGACACACGGGGCATGAGCGAGGGGTGGGGGGAGGGAGAGAGACACACGTGGCATGAGCGGGTGGTGGGCAGGAGGGGGAGAGAGACACACAGGGCATGAGCGGGAGTGGGGGGAGGGAGAGATACACACGGGGCGTGAACGGGGGGTTGGGGAAAGGGAGAGAGAAACATGGGGCATGAGCGGGGGGTGGGCGGGAGTGGGGAGAGACACACGGGGCATGAGCGGGGGTGGGGGGGAGGGAGTGAGACACACGGTGCATGAGCGGGGGGTTGATGGAAGGGGAGAGAGACACGGGGCATGAGCGGGGGTGGGGGGAGGGAGAGAGACACACGGGGCAAGAGCGGGGGTGGGAGGGAGGGAGAGAGACATACAGAGCATGAGCGGGGTTGGGAGGGAGGGAGAGAGACACACGGGGCAGGAGCGGGGGTGCGGGGAGGGAGAGAGACACACACGGGGCATGAGCGGGGGGTGGGGGGAAGGGGAGAGAGACACAGGGGGCATGAGCGGGGGTGGGGGGCGTTAGAGAGACACACAGGGCATGAGCGGGGGTGGAGTGGAGGGAGAGAGACACACAGGGCATGAGCGGGCGGTGGGGGGGAGGGAGAGAGACACACGGGGCATGAGCGGGGAATGGGGGGAAGGGGAGATTGACATGGGGCATGAGCAGGGGGTGGGTGGTAGGGGGAGCGACACACAGGCATGAGCAGGGGTGGGGGAGGGAGAGATACACACGGGGCGTGAACGGGGGGTGGGGGAAAGGGAGAGAGACACACGGGGCATGAGCGGGGGGTGGGCGGGAGTGGGGAGAGACACACGGGGCATGAGCGGGGGTGGGGTGGAGGGAGAGAGACACACGGTGCATGAGCAGGGGGTGGGGGGAAGGGGAGAGACACACGGGGCATGAGCGGGGGGTGGGGGGAGGGAGAGAGACACACGGGGCATGAGCGGGGGTTGGGGGGAAGGGGAGAGAGACAAACAGGGCATGAGCGGGGGTGGGGGGAGGGAGAGAGACACACGGGGCATGAGCGGGGGTTGGGGGGAGGGAGAGAGACACACGGGGCATGAGCGGGGGTTGGGGGAAGGGGAGAGAGACACACAGGGCATGAGCGGGGGGTGGGGGGAGGGAGAGAGACACACGGGGCATGAGCGGGGGTTGGGCGGGAGGGGGAGAGACACACGGGGCATGAGCGGGGTGGGCGGGAGGGAGAGAGACACACGGGGCATGAGCGGGGGTGGGAGGAAGGAGAGAGACACACGGGACATGAGCGGGGGGTGGGGGAGGGAGAGAGACACACGGGACATGAGCGGGGGTTGAGGGGAGGGACGAGAGACACACGGGGAATGAGCGGGGGTGGGGGGAGGGAGAGAGACACACGGGGCATGAGCGGGGATGGAGGGGAGTGAGAGAGACACACGGGGCATGAGCGGGGGGTGGGGGGAAGGGAAGAGAGACACACAGGGAATGAGCGGGGGTGGGGGGAGGGAGAGAGACACACGGGGCATGAGCGGGGATGGAGGGGAGTGAGAGAGACACACGGGGCATGAGCGGGGGTGGTGGGAGGGAGAGAGACACACGGGGCATGAGCGGGGGGTGGGGGGAAGGGAAGAGAGACACACGGGACATGGGCAGGGGGTGGGGGGAGGGAGAGAGACACACGGGACATGAGCGGGGGTGGGGGGAGGGAGAGAGACACACGGGGCATGAGCGGGGATGGAGGGGAGTGAGAGAGACACACGGGGCATGAGCGGGGGTGGTGGGAGGGAGAGAGACACACGGGGCATGAGCGGGGGGTGGGGGGAAGGGAAGAGAGACACACAGGGCACGAGCGGGGGGCGGGGGGAGGGAGAGAGACACACAGGGCATGAGCGTGGGTGGGGGGAGGGAGAGAGACACACGGGGCATGAGCGGGGGGTGGGCGGTTCGGGGGAGAGACACACGGGGCATGAGCCGGGGGTGGGCGGGAGGGAGAGAGACACACGGGGCATGAGCGGAGGTGGGGGGAGGGAGCGAGAAACACGGGGCATGAGCAGGGGGTGGGGGGAGAGAGAGACACACGGGGCATGAGCGGGGGTGGGTTGGAGGGAGAGAGACACACGGGGCATGAGCGGGGGTGGGGGGGAGAGTGACACACGGGGCATGAGCGGGGGGTGAAGGGGAGAGAGACACACGGGGCATGAGCGGAGGATGGGGGGAGGGAGAGAGACACACTGGGCATGAGCAGGGGTGGGGGGAGGGAGAGAGACACACGGGGCATGAGCGGGGGGTGAGGGAGGGAGAGAGACACACGGGGCATGAGCGGGGGTGGGGGGAGGGAGAGAGTCACACGGGGCATGAGTGGGGGTGGGGGGAGAGAGAGAGAGACACATGGGGCATGAGCGGGGGGTGGGGGGAAGGGGAGAGAGAGACACACGGGGCATGAACGGGAGGTGGGGGGAGGGAGAGAAACACGTGGGGCATGAGCGGGGGGTGGGGGGAGGGAGAGAGACACACGGCGTTCGTGTGCAGGCGGAAGATCCTGCTCCTCGGCCCTCCGCTGGCCACCGTGTGCCGATGGCGTGAGCAGGGGGCTGGAGGAACAGGGGAGACACGAAGCATGAGTGGGGGTGGGGGGACAAGAAGGAAACACTGGGGCATGAGCGGGGCTGGGAGGAACAGGAGACAGACACAAGACTTACTGTGCAGGCGGCGAGGAACAAAGATGGCGGGCGTCTCTGAAGCCAGACGCACTGCACGCTTTCATCGCATCCAATGAGAGAGCACGTCAGTTGTCTGCGGACATCACGCAAGCTGCTTGCCCAATCACCGTCCTATCCGCAGAGCGAACAGGGAAGTGTGTCCGCGAAGCGAACACAGATATCACTAATTTTTTTCACTTACATTTTTGTCATTTTTTTTAAAACTACTGGACGGTTTTACACCAAATAAAGCAAAGCACGCTTTTGGGACCAAGCCACCTCTCCTGCCGCAAAGTTGGTGTCAATCCGTCCAGCGGTTTGTGCTGTAGGCGTGAGCAAAGTTTTTTCCCATTATGTCTATGGGGAAAAAAAAGTTTTGGGACCCCCCTATAACTTTGCCCCCCCTGGACGAATCCTCACCAAACTTTGCAAAAAAATTCAGAGTGACCCAAATACTTGTTTTGCAAAGTGTGATGAGGATTTGTCCAGGGAGAGCGAAGTTATAAGCCACCCAAAAAGTGCTCTTCCTATGCAAACACCAACTTAACCATAACTACATGGCCACTACCATGACCACCAAACTTAACCATAACTACATGGCCACTAACACGACCACCAAACTTTGCAAAAAAAGTATTTGGGTCACTCTGAATTTTTTTGCAAAGTTTGGTGAGGATTCGTCCAGGGGGGGGAAAAGTTATAGGGGGGGTCCCAAAACTTTTTTTTTCCCATAGACTGAATCGCTGAAATGGAATGGATTCACAATTTGGTATTTATATATATATGAAGCGTTCATTGGGGATTTCTTCTTGTGTCACATTGTTGCAGAGAGTGCATGTATGTTTCCACATGTATGAAATCTGAAAGATTTCATTTATAGGGATGTTTTTGTTTTCCAGTACTTGTAGTAAGTACATTAGAAATTCTTGTGGATCTTCCTGTGAGTTTAAAGTGAATTTCACCATTCCAGCACAGTAGTCCAATTGTTGTCTTATTCCATAAACACTATACGTGTTGTCAGGATTGTTTGCTGCATTTCTGTGAAGTACTAACATTTGCAAACACAATGGGTCTGTACTGTTTAAGTAAATGTTGTCAACAATTGGTGGTAATTGAAATAGAATATTCATTGCTACATTTGCGTAGCAAGTTACACCAACTATATTTGAGAATTTAAATGGTCCAGGTAGTTCTGTATCTAACTGCTTTTTTTGGAGTTTGTCTTCCTTCTTTAAAGAAGTACCTGATTTACTTTCCCTAATTGATTCTTTTTTGCTTGTGGTACTTGATGAAGTGTTAGTTTCTTTTACTCTCTTTGGAGGATTTGCAGTGACATCCTGTTGCATTTCTGTTTGATTTATTTTTTCTTTTATAACGTGTTACTCTTTGTGGAACAGAATATGTGTTTAGGTTGGGGGTGTATAGTGAGTGAAGTCTATTGTATTTTAAAATGCAAGGAATATCAGTGTTTTTTTTACTTGCATCAAAGTTGATTAGAAATAGACCGTCAAGTGTACGTAAGCGTGATAGTGCTACGTAGCTGTTGCATTTCTGTTTGATTTATTTTTTCTTTTATAACGTGTTACTCTTTGTGGAACAGAATATGTGTTTAGGTGGGGGGTGTATAGTGAGCGAAGTCTATTGTATTCTAAAATGCAAGGAATATCAGCGTTTTTTTTACTTGCATCAAAGTTGATTAGAAATAGACCGTCAAGTGTACGTAAGCGTGATAGTGCTACGTAGCTCATGCCTTCTTTAAAGACTGTGTTACAAATATCTATCCTTGCTTTGTCTAGGGTAAGACCTTGTGATTTATGAATCGTGACTGCGTATGCAAGAGTTAGAGAAAATTGTTCTCTGCATACATACATATCTTTGAAGAGAAGGAATCTAGCTGTTGAGCGTCCTATCCTTTTTGTATGTTTGAAAGCCAACAACTGTACCCAGTGCTCCATTAACGAGTCCTTGGTCCACATCAAGGTTACGTTTAAGCATTACTCTGCAATTTAAGGATTATTTTAATATCTTTTCTAAGCCTGCTGTGTTTGAGATTGATTTTTCTAAACTATTTAGTCTTGTTGTGGCTTGGTCACACATGGGTAGTGTCATACCATGTACATCTAGTTTGTCTGTGGCGCTAATTTCCATGATTGGTTGCATTTCTTTACTTAGCATGATTTCATTGAATTTGAAACAGCTTGCAAGAGTTGGCATTAAGGCCATACAATTGACATTTTTGTGGGCTAATTGTTCCATAACATCTGTAGCACATGCATTATCGCCATAAAGTGCATGAATGTGCCGGGTTTTCAATATTGCTTCTGCTTCTTTAGAAAGTATACCAACTCTGATACTTTTTAAAATGTTGGCATAAGTGAGATCTGCAAATTTCTGCATGTTTTCTGTTAATTCTCTGTATTGGAAATGTTGCCAAAGGTTCACATTTCCAATGCTGCCAAAGTTTTACGGCAGAGTTTGTGTCCTAATGTTTTAAAAATAGGCTCACCTTTTACTGGTGTTAATTGTAGCAGATCTCCAAAAACAATAATGTGTTTTCCTGCAAAGAGCTCTTCATAGTCTGTTTTGAGTACTTCTTGTAATCTGAGGTGAATGAAAGCTAACATCAGGTTGGAGACCATGCTCACTTCATCTATTAGTAGCATTTTCATTTGTTTCAATACTCTGCGTAGTTCCATTGCAGCTTCTGCAGAAAGTTTGTAATAGTCTAATTTGTTCTGGTGTTCTACTGGTAATAGTAGTAATCGGTGTAATGTAACACCACCTATGTTGTAGGCAGCTAAACCTGTGGGGGCAGTGACAACAGCTGACAGTTTGTTGTTTGTCAGTTGTTGAAGGAACTTACTAATGATTTTGATTAGGAATGTTTTGCCAGAACCAGCTTCACCACTGACGTACAGTAGTATAGGTTTATAATTATGCAGGAACATTCTTTATTTTCATGTTGTACACCATGTGCAATTTGTTTGTTACTTCTTGAAAAATGCTACGTTGCTCATTGTTTAGTTTTGATTGTAGTATAGTTAAGTCTTCTTTATCTTCATACTGACACATGGTGTTTTCTACTTCTATCATAGCTAATTCTGAATCATTTATCATTAGTGGTTCTCCCAGTGGTTCTTAGCTTCCTGTTACAGAAGGTTGACTACTGTCAGGAGTGTCCTTATCTAGTTGGGCTTGAAGTTCTTCTTCGTGTTGCTGTTCATTGTGAAACATTGTTTTGTACTGTGTAAAGTTTACATCAGTTATAGTGCTTTCATTTGCTTTGGAAGCATCCTCATATGAGTCATAGTTATCTAGCATTTGTTCTTCTTTTCTCCATGGTTTGAAGAGTTGTAGCAGGGACATGTAATATACTTCTTTATGTTGAGGAGTCTTTAATGACAATTTGATATGATTAATTAAATTTGGTTTAGTGAGTTTAACTAAGCTGCCTTCACAGTTTGTCGCTCTATATTTACCTCTTTTTTTCATCAGGTTTCATATTATTTTTGTATGTGTAGTTTTGGGCTATGTGGTATATACACATGTTTTCCAAAGTATTACTTCTGTTTGGGTAGTATGTGTCCAATAAATTGTTTTTTAAAATGTCTTGGCTGTTGGGATCACATTTGGCTATTGTTTCTATATCTTCATATGATTTTAGAACTCTTTTTCTAGATTTAGCTGGACCAAGACTTAGCCATACTATATTTTCAGATTTACCATACAATGCAGTACCAGTTAAACGATCAGCTGCTTCATATGATCCACATTCTCCATGGGTGAGCATTTGTATGCCAAGCTGTATAATTTCTGAGATACTGTTTTATCTGATGACAGGTCATTCCAGAGGTCTTGGAGCTCTGTCTTTTCTGCTTTAGTTAAGTATGCTGTGACATATCGTGCAACTTCAGTAGAATTGTCTGCAATGTACTGCACATCTATGTTTGCATTCCATAAGTGGGCAATGATTGCATTATAATCATTGATATATTTTTCTTCTTCTTTTCTTTTTATGTAATATGTATTTTTAGGTGACTTACCTGTAACACTATGTCTAACTAAAGACATGAGGTTGTTCACTTGACCTGTATTTGTAACTGGTCTAGGGAAACCAAATCGGCATTTGGTGTAGTATTTCCCTTTGTTTTTGTATTTGCGACGACAATATTTTCCACATTTGTGTCTTTGAAATTGTAAAATTTGTGCATGAAGATCACTATTTGTGGCTTCTGATGGAATTTCACAAGTGACATATTTTTCAATAAACTGTAAAACCGTGGCATCACTGTCTTGACCAAATTTAGGAGCATCTTTAATCCATAAAAGCATGTGCATTTGTGGTGCTCCTCTGGCTTGGTATTCTTTTCTCCAAAAGAAGTGTTGAACTTCTCCAAGGGGAGGAACAGTTTTATTACAAATGAAATGTAGCATAGCAATGAAGCGATGGTGAAAATATCTTAAAACATTAACATAATCCAAAGAACAAAGTTCTCCAGGTGTTAGTATATCTATGTTTGTTTTGTTTTTATTTGATATGCATAGGAAATCATGTAAATCTTCCCATGCATATTCTGCACAACTTAATGTAACAAACCAAGTGGTGGATCAAGGTTTCTGATCATACAACGTACATCTCCATGACGTTGAAACCAGTACTCTTTAGTACCACCATACTTGCTAATAGATTTGTAATATTTGATTGTAAAACCTCATCCTTTTGTTGCACTTTTTCTAATAATTGTGTAGCTGTCATATTTTGAAAGTGTGATCCTGATTTTAATGTGTGCAACTCCGTAACATAAAGTTGCTAGTTCACTTTCAAAGAGTAGGTGGAATATGTATTCCACATTTTGTCTAAATCTGGGATCTTCAGAATACATCTGTAATGAGCGGTATTCTGAAGCTGATATTTGAATAGGTCTATCATCATACCTTCCTCCTTTGCCAGTAGGAAAGAGTAGAGGAAAAGCACGTGCTTCTATACTTTTTTCCCATATGTTGATTGGCGATCCTTTTGTTTGACGCATTTGCTACTTTTCCAGTACATCTTCTATGGTGTCATTAGAGTGCAAAGGATGAATTGTATAATGGTCTAAAGTATTTGATATTGTAGCAGGATCTAGTAGCTAAAATTGACCAGCTTCTTGTGTTTCTTGAATTATTTCAGTTGTATCTTTCAAGTTTTCTTCAATATTAATTTCTTTGTAATATTCATTATTCTCTTTAAGGTATTGGAAGGCTTGTCTAACTTTATGTAAATCTACCAGCTGTTGCCATATTTGTTTGTCTTTTGTAGGTACTCCATTTACTAAGATAATTAAAGATTGCTGCATTGGACGTTGCACTCCTAGAGGATGCACATTTTCTTTTAGATCTAATGGTATATAAACTAATTTTCCACAAATGCCTTTTACCAATTCAGAGTGAGGTAATTTTGCTGTTTTTGGTTGAAGGCGTATTATTGCTTGAAATGGGTGTACTGTTTGAATTATGATGCTCTCATATAAATGAAGTTGTTGTAGGAGTTTTGGTACTGGGTATAATTCCAAATTATTTGTGATAGCACATGAAGGAGTGTGGTTGTTGTCAAGTTTTGTAGTGCAGTACCTACAAAGTATTAAGGGCTCAGTTATTTCGTATTTGTTTTCTGCTACAAGGTAGAGAGCTAATTCAAACCATTTAGAATCTTCATTGTCTTCTATTTTGTATGATAGGTCTACAGTTTTTGTGTTACATTTATAAAAAGTTCTACGGCAACATAAACAGATATGGTTTGGTACTTCAGCTGATGTACTTTTAAATTTTAGTATTTCTTTTTTGTGTGTGTTTAGCAAAAGGTTGCCATGTGTAGAATTGTTGTTTAATTGGTTTAAAGCTCTTTCATTCTGTAAATGGCTTTCACTTCCAAAATATTTTTTCTGGATATAGTCAATTTCTTCATGTAGGTCTTTTGCTGTACCATGTAGAAGGATGTTATTTAAATTTGCTAGTGCTAAAGCAGGACTTTTAGCATAGTACAGTTTATAGACTAGATTTCTTATAGTTGAATGATGTGTTGATATCCTTTTGATATCATGGTAAGTGGTTTTACAAGTAGGTCCTGTAATGCAGGCCAATGAATGACCCTGTAGTCCTGTGTACTTGCGCACTGGACAGGTATCCATATTTTGCAGTAATTTAATCTTGATTTTGTCTTTGCTTTTTACATATTTATTGAGGAATTGGCGTAAAGATTTCAAACATTGTTTGGGAATGTTACACATTGACGTGCATGGCCATTCGTACACTAGACGTTCTGATTCAGTTGAATGGAGGGGTAATTCTAAGTTTTCAGGGCATATTTTTGTAAGGAGTACTTCTTGTTCCATTATTGTATTATTCACTTTTTCATAACCTCGACCACTGCTATGTATGGCAATTGTATTTGTTTGCTTTTGTTTGTATGCTTCTTCATTAAAATATGGTTCTGTGCTCGTAGTGTGATTCCATTCACCTCCACAGATACTTAAGAAGTTCTTTCTATTGACATTTCGCTTATTGAGAAGTCTGTTTTGTAATTTAGTTATTAGTTTTGTTAGTGATTTCATTTTATTTAACAGTAAAATAAATAACTTCCTTTTGAGAAGAATTGCACTGCCCATCAACTCTTCTAAGATTAATTTCCTATGATAGGTTTTAAGCATTGAACCTGATGTCTCTCCTGTTTTTATAAGATTTTGAAGGACTTTGTGGCGGTACATTTTGGCTAAAATACTTTTCTTGGTATGCTTACTTTGCACTATATTATAATTTAAAGAAGTATTTTTATCTGTAGTGATAGCTGATTTTCTGTTAATTGTTTTTTGGTTTGTTTTACATTTTGATAGAGGAGGCAACGTTTTTGTACTTGAAACTTCTTGTGTTTCACTAAATGACTGTATTAGCTGTTTTGTTTCAACTTTTTTTTACAAATTCTGCTAGAGGTGGATGCTTATGTTAGACACTTTTATTTTCATTTGCTCTACTTCTGCGTTGCTTTCTACGGACTTGACTTTTGGTAGGCATTCTTTAGGGTCTGTTGAAAAAAATAAAGAAGGTATGGGTTGGGGTGTTCTGCAATGTATGTGTGCTGTGTGCATGAGTGTTTGAGTAAGATGATAAAGATGTATGTAATGGTGTGTGATTGTGCATCGGGAACTACAACTAGTAGGGATAGGTATTCTTGAATTTATGTGTTACTAAACTACGGTTCAGATGACAAAAAAAAAGTAAGCTTGTAGTGTGGAAAAGTACAAATATTAAATCTAATGTATACAATTAAAACAGTTGTTTGTTCTGTAATATGAAAATTGTAGCGGTTCAGTTGGGTAATTTGGGTGTCCAAAAATAGGAATTTGTGGGCCATTCTGGCTGTACATCGCTGTTTAAAGCATGGAGATTTTTGGACAAAATGGTACACAATCTCTATTTTTTGGCACAGAAATAACTTGTATTAACTTTACAGTATGTTTGAGTAATAATACAAATATTATGGTGATATTCTACTTACATTTTTCTTAAATTAACAGGTAACTTCGTAGTTCTTCCTTGTTCTTCGAATTCGGCTCCTTCTTTTCAGGAGACTGGTCTTCACTGCAATTGTAAAAGCTTCAAATTAGTAACTTTGTTTGTATATAGCGCTGTTTTTAATTTATATATTGATTTTTTTAATTGAAATCCTCAGCGCCTTCTTTAAAACCATTAAACTAATTTATTTACATAAGATACATTGCATCAGTTCAGTACATATGATATGTTCTTAATGAACAAATTGTATTGAATGACTAACTGTAGCAAAACAAATATCTTTACTATGTCTTGTGAAATTTATAATATACCAGTGAATACCACTATTTCTGTAACTAAGCTGTTCTAGGTAATAACGCCTCAATGTCATGTCTAAATTAAAGTAATTAAGTAAATAAATAAATAAAAACAAAAAATATGAAATTGTATAAGTATTATTTTTAAAGATTTAAACATAGATTGTGCTTGCATGCAATTTTGTTTGATTGTATGTAGTCTATATATTTCATTTAAAAAATTTTAGTTTAACATGATTTGAGTGTGTGTGTATAAATAAAGTAAATAGTATAAAGGTTTATAAGTGATAGTTGATTTTAGAACATTGAAAAAATACAGTAAATTCATTTTACAGATTACACAAGCTAAAAGTCTGTTTGAAAATGTGTTCATCTACTGTACAGAAAATATGCATACCTGAAGTTTGTGTTCATGCATATGGATATGCATGGAGCTGCAAGTAGAAATCTTGGAGACTTGTACAGTATTTCTGGTAGATGGTGCTTGCCAATGATATGACACTTGTACTCAGAGAGATTCACAGTACATTTGCAGTGCTGATCTATGATGATGCAGTTAGATGTAGAGGTCTTGAATGTGATTGGTGCATGGTCATGTGACTTCTTAGCTACATCCAATGAGGGAATGGCAGAGAGAGTGAAGTGGAAATGGTAGAAGAGCTGTTACGATATGTCGGCGGACATGGCGGTGGTTCGCGGACATCGGGAGTTACATCCGGGGATTTTTGGGTTAAGAGGTCATGCAAATGAGAATGAGTACTGAAAGGGATTGGTCAGGAAAGTTTAGTGGGTGTGTTGTGCCAGAAGAGAGTTTCTCATATACTGTTTTTGCTGAGAGAACAACAGATAGCTATGTCTGTGTGTTTTAGGCAAAAGATTGTATGGATTTTGGGAGATTCATGGATATATTGGTTGAAGGTGCATGCAGAAAGCTGTGGAGTAGCTGTAGATCTTGGATTCCCACATGTGGAAGTACACTGGCATGGAGTACGTGGAATGAAGTGGTTGGACTTGCAACCTCTCTGTGCTACTTTGGAGACAAAGCAACATAATTGTAATTCATTGTGGAGGGAACAGTTTAGGACATGTGACTGGAATGTTTTTGCAATTTGCTATGAAAGAAGGACTTGGGAAGGTTATGGACATGTTTCCTAATTCTCAAGTGATATTTTCATGGATTGCGCAGAGGCAAATGTGGCTTCGTTCTTCTTCATTTGGTCCAGAAATGGAAAAAGCAAGGCGCAATGTTAATAAAGCTGTTTGTTCATTTCTAAAAGATGTTGGCATGTCTTCTTTTCACAATGAAAATATTCTGTTTCGTAGTACAAACATTTTTCGCAGAGATGGAGTCCATCTTACTTACGGTGGCAATCAGATTTTTCTGAGAAATTTACAAAATGCATTGCGACCTTTTTTGGAATTACAACATCCATTTTGAAGTAGGTGTTAGCCATTTATCATTTCTGACTTACAAACACCTCCCAAGGGCTCTTTTCAGAGCCACCACTTCCTCCCAGAGAAAATTGTAATGTTTGTGATAGGGTAGCAACCCAATTTTTTAAATGTTCGCGAACAGTCCACGGACTTCTAAAAAATACAAAGGGCCCTGCTTCATTTATTTTCACTTCTATTTTTTAACTGTGAAAGGCGGCTCTGAAAAGATTTTTGATATTTTGTATTTTTTTGGTTTTTTATACACGACACACTAGGAGAGGAGGGAAAGGAAGGTAAAGGGGGGACACCAACCACAGGGATAAGAAAGGGCGAGCTGAGAGAGGAAGATGTAGAGTGGGTTTTATTTGGGTAGTGAGCAGATCTTCTCGTGCTCTGAGACGATAGTCTCAAAAGCAGTATGAATTCGCTCCCCCTGCAGAGTACTGTGTCACAGTACATACATACAACTGTGACCCTCGAAAGGTAAGGGTCACCAGCATTCTGTATGGCCTGTGAGGCAGCTTGAGGAAGACGCTGTCCCACAGAGGTGGTCCTTGTGGTGACAGGATCAGAAACAGAGGATGAAGTAGAGGAAATCAACCTGCTACGTTCTTCGCAAGGTACAACCCTGCAAATAGCCCCAGAGTGAAATTACCTCAGGTGTCGCTTCATAGTAGTGGTCCCAAAGCTGTACTTACCATGCTTCCCGCGACTGAGTATCATTTTGCACTCATTGCAGGTAACACGGTTTGCACGAGCCTTAGGACCATTCCCATGAATGGTAAATAACCTCTACAACCAAGACTCACGCCTAGTGCGGGTAATAGGGATTTCCTCCACCTCATTCTCATCATCTTCTTCTTCCTCCTCTGCATCCTCACTCCTGTTCCCCTCTTCAGGCCCTTGGGGAGGTGGTGATGGTGGAGGGGGGTGGAAGTGGTGCTGAAGCAGGTGCAGCACCAGGTGGCAGTTCAGCAGCCAGGGATGCCATCTCATTGATGGTGTAATCTGCAGGTGGCAGCAAAAATCGCTGTGTTCTGAAGAATAGCCAGAAACACAATGAGAATAAGCTCTAGGGCGTGGTCTTTTATAGGGGTGCTTGTGCATGGTCCGCGGACATGCGTGCTGTCCGCGGACAGATCGAACACAAAAAAAAGTTTGAAAAGTTTCAAAAGCTATGTAGAAACTCAGGATTACTATGTGGGACTTGTGCCATGGTGAGATTTTATTGAAAAATATTATGGATTAATTGAAAATGTACTTTTAAATTGTTCGGGGACACGAACAGTGTCCGCATTCAGAAAACGCGATCAGCGTGGGTGCGGTCATATGATCCGTTCGCGAACAAGTCCGTAAAGGAAGCGCATGTCCGCAGGACACCAAATGCACAGAGATTGGTTAGCGCATGCGCGTTGATATGGACACTGTTCGGGTCCTGAATTAATTAAAAATGCGTCACACGTGAAACGAACATTTCAGGACAATGCATGTGTTCTTTGAACAGTTTAAACTTGCTAGCGAACAGTAAGGACAGATATAGTGTTCTTCAGGACACGTCCAATTTCGTTTTTGTACAAACATTTCAGGACACCAATTGTGTTCTTAGAACAATTTCAACTTGCTATCGAACAGTACGGACAGGTATAGTGTTCTTTAAGACACATCCATTTTCGTTTAATTGCGAAGAATTCAGGACACTGCGTGTGTTCTTAGAACAGTTTGAACTTGCTAGTGAACACTACGAACAGGTATAGTGTTCTTCAGGACACCTCCATTTTCGTTTACGTACGAACATTTCAGGACACCAATTGTGTTCTTAGAACAGTTTAAACTTGATAGCGAACACTACGGACAGATAAAGTGTTCTTTAGGACACCTTAATGTTTTTTTTACGAACATTCCAGGACACCGCGTGTGTTCTTAGAATAGTTTCATCTTGCTAGCGAACACTACGAACAGGTATAGTGTTCTTCAGGACACCTCCATTTTCGTGTACGCACAAACATTTCAGTTTTTTCACTGAATATATATATATATATATATATAAATATATATATTCAATTAAAACACTTTTTTAAAGGTACATTATGGTTACAAGTAAAATCGAAAAACCTCAGAAATTTGCCAGTTATGGTAAGCTAAGCAACCATAACTCCTGCCACCACCGTGCACTGCTAAGACTAACACCCAGGACATCAAAGATGACTTCATAAATGCCATTGAATTTCATAGGTTTTTATTAGTGCAACTTAACCATAGCGTCCCTTTAACAACATTTTTACAGGGAATTACATAGTTTTTTATTAGTGCAACTTAACCATAAGGTTCCCTTTAACAATGTTTTTTCAGTGCATTTAATGGGTTTTTACCAGTGCATGCTAATATCCTGCAACTTACTAATATCATACTTTCCCCAATGCAGCAACATTTTTGTCCAATTTACAATGTTTCCCCTTAAAACTCTGCCATTTCCCACATTCTAGCATAATTTTTAACACTATACACTTTTTGCAACTTGTTCCACTGTTTTTTGCATCCGTCGATGTTTGCAAATACCTGACGTAATTTCGGACCTTCCGGATAGTGTCCCGTGACTGCATGCTCGCACGTGACATGATGACGTGTTCGCAAACGTGTCCGTACTTCGCGATCAGGTCCGTGCTTCGCGGACAGTTCGGAACTGTACTTTCAACTAACCTAGGAAGCTCAAAATCTACCCTTGCACAACTCCTACACCTGTTCTTACTCATTATCCATTAATAATCTAGGACAAAGCAAATACTTGGAGGAATATTACCCAAACTTCTATTTATCTTTAAAATTGTAACATCTATTAACATTCTCCTCCCTAAAAGCCACCACCACCAACTGCAGCATCTAGACAGCAAAAAAAGTGCAGTACTTCCAAAGACAATTTTTTATTTTTTATTTATTTACATGCTTATAAAGCGCTGAAAGCCCACAGGCATCAGGGCGCATACACAAAACATGTAGTAAACAGACGAAACTGAAACGCTCTAACCTAAGTTATCCTGCAGTCAGGGGGTCTAATATTAATTATTTAAACAGATAGGTTTTAAGATTCTTTCTGAAGGCCTGGTGGCTGGATTCAATTTAAGATTCTTTCTGAAGGCCTGGTGGCTGGGTTCAAGTCGGAGAGTTAAGGTGCAACTTGTTCCAATACTTTGCTGTTAGAGCAGGAAAAGCTCTGGCCAGACCAGTGGCTTGACTATAAGAAGGCACTGTAATCCTACCTTGTGCCTCTGACCTCAATGAACAATTCGGGGTATATTGTGAGATCTTTTTCTTGAGGTATGTCGGCACGGTGCTGTACAAGCACCGATTCACTAGTGTCAAGGATTTAAAATGAATCCTATCTTCGATCTTGAGCCAATGCCGTGATTTCCTGCCCTCAGAATGATGGTCTCTTTTCTTCATACCTTTAATAATGCGTACTGCATTATTTTCCATTATCTGGCATCTCTCTATGCATTTCTTGGTAGCCCCAAGCATGAGAGAATTACCATAGTCCAAGCGGGACAGAATGGTAGCCCTAGCAATAGTGGAAGTGTTCTTCTCACTCAGGAATGATATGATATGATATGATAGTTTATTTATATAGCGCCTATACACAATGTGTTTCAAAGCGCTTCAAGGCAAGGGAGGGAACAAGGGAAAATTCAATGACATTCTTACAGGCCATGAACAGTAAGGATGTGAAATTACTATCGTACTCGGCCTGACGACATTTCAGATAGTGCAAGAGCTATGACATAGATAAGGAAGGGAGGGGGAGAGTGGGAAGGAAATGGAAACAGACAGGCGACTACGAGTACTAGGCCTGACGACATTTCTGGTAGAGCCGGAGAAAACAAAAGGGGAGAAAGAGGGGGGCAGAAAGGGAGGGGAGGAACAAAACAAGCGACTATCATACTAGGCCTGACGACATTTCAGATAGTGCTGGAGTGTGGGTGGGGAGGAAAAAAAACAGTAATGGGAGGGTGGAGGAAACAGACGAGGTTGCTATCATATTAGGTCCAGGGACAATTCTGATAGTGTAAGTGCATAGAAAAAAGTAAGGGGAGGAGATAGGAAAAGGGAGAAAGGGAGAGGAGGAGAGAACAGAGAGTAAGCAGTCCAAAAGAGTGGAGAAGCAAGAGGGGAGAGCGAATACAACGGACAAATGGATCTGAATAGACACAGATAATAAGAATTATTCTTGTGTAAGTAATTCACCTGCGTCTCCGCTCCTACGGATGCCTCCATAATCATTTTGAGGGGTTTGACCTGCTCTGACACTTGTATGCAAGCGTCCTTTATGTAAAAAGTATCAGGGCCCGATTCATGGAATTAGTTGCGCCGAAAAATGTGGACTTGCTCACGTAAATGCGCACAAGCGCCCGTTTTGTTGATTCATGGAAAACAATGCGCAGGGCTTACCCGAGACTTGCGCTGAATCCCTCCAGGTCCAACACGTCACTGCGACACCACAAACGCCTTGTGCAAGACTCCCAGCCAAGGGACGTACCATCTTGTGCAGTCAATTAAAAAGGGGGAGGAACACGTGGAATGGGGAACAACAAGCGAAAATGTGGGAGTAACATGGGAGGTACCACACTAAAATCCTTGGAATGCCCATATGTGCGTTAAGAACACGTATTCATTAAATTGTATAGGGCTCTCCGGCATCCGGAAAAAGACACGCAAATCCGGAAACACGTCTTCCACGCAAAAACAGGTGTAAGCGTCATCACGCACGAAAACCAGTGCATAAAAAGGCTCTGCAAACAACCAACGTGCATATACAGCTAAGATGAATGTACCATTCGCAGCAGTGATTATGGGACACCACAGGAGGAGGGTGGTGACCAGGGCCTCCATTTATCTACCCAGGACCAGCTTTTTTGGGATGCCTGAATACCAGGTCTATGGCAGGTATAGGTTTCCACCTCATATCATATTAGACCTGGTCAGGGAGTGGGAAGATGATCTCAAATCACCCACCCTGTGCTCCCAAGCACTGAGCCCCTTGTAATAGACCACAGGCAAGACAAGGGAAGGGAAGGTGCAGAGATTTCCTGTTGGGAACCCCAGCAGTCTAACTCGCAGCTAAGGACCAACAAGTGAGGTTCATAAGGGGAAAAACAAGTTAAAAAAATTCAGAAATGTCCGTGGTGGACCGGGGTGAGGAGCCACCCACGAGGGTGGAGGGGCAGGGTGCATGTCAAAACCCAAATGTGTGGATGTTAAGAAGAAAGAAAAAAAAAACCTCCATGGGTTCATGAGCCTCACGGCTATCATGGATCGGGAGAGCTGTCGCTGTTGTTACTACCGTCCGGTGTAGCAGGAGAAGGTGGTAGTGGTAAGGGAGGTTCACCAAGCATAGCCCTGGCATGGTCCTCCATGGCAGCGGCCATGCGGGACTGAGATGAATGCATCTGCAACATGATGGTTTGGAGGTCCGCATGGGACACCTCACAGGATGCACGGAGTTCCTCTGAGATGGTATCAGTCAACAGTTGGACCTGCTGTTCCAACTGTATACTGCGGGTGCACATCCTGTGTAGCTCTGAGGTCCAGAAACTCTTGCCTATGGACCTGACCCTCTGCAACCAGGGATGCCTGCAGAGCCCTCAGTTCTGCCCATTGGCTCCTGTTGCTGGCATCCATGTGCAATCTGTGTGAGCGGCATGTGGACCTCAATGTCTGCAGCTTGTGCTCCACCTGTCTTTCTGGGGGGATCATGGAATAGGCCACCCTATCCATGCCCTGAGCCAACCTCTCATATGAAGCACCCTGTTGCTGTGCAACAGTATACATAGACTGCTCCGACACTGTATCACCTGCCGCTACACGTCCACCGCGTTGGAGGACCCACGCCTGTCGGACCCAAGGGAACATCTCCCTTGATGTGATGCCGCTGTCTGCATCCCTCCCTTGCTCAGCTGTTCTAGGACCAGGAGCAAATAGTGTGGAGCGTGACCCTGCAGCTGCAACCTGTTATTAGGGGGTAGAGGTTCACTCCATTTTAGCAGGTAATTTAATCTTTGGTGGCAGGTGAGTATATTCCTGTATGTCTTCCCGGTGCTCCCTGTGGGATCCGTGCTACCAGATTAAAACAATATGAGAAGGATGGGCACCTCGAACCTCACCAGGTGCAAACAGGGGCACACACAATAACTAGCAAGTTAAATCAATAATCACTGTGTCCATTCATTTATCTAAAATATCTTTATATTAATGTGCTGTACATTTCAATTGTTAATAGAAATGAGGAATTAGTTTCTTCTTCAGATATAATTTCTAATCCAATCTTGTTACAAAAATACATAGTATTTTTCATCATAACTTATTAATACATAACTCAAGATAATATTCACGTATGACCAGTTCTGTAACATATTTTTGGTTACATTCTCAGTTGCATTCACAATATGTCAACATATTAATAATAAGTATCCTGATATCTTGATATGAGGTTTTTTACTGTCCCTAACAGCTACTATGTGTTTCGGGTGATGTATGCCATCCTTCAGGTATAGATATCTGGATGGCTGAGTTCTGTGGATATGAATAAAAATAAGTCATGTTTTAATCAACAATTCTATGTTGTCATTCATCTGACTATCAATAAAGGATGATTCCATGTCTCTGTACTAACCTGTGATTGGTCTTGTCCACTGACTGATGCCCTTCACTCTTCTGATACCAATTCTGTGAATAAAAACACTCTTGTTACAAGAATATTTCAATATCGCCTCAAAAATGGTATTGTGTGGGACAAGTTGCTGTTGAGCGCTGTGTCCCAATAAGAGACCATTTGTTTCCTGATTATCTCTTTGTTCACTTTTATTAGTTAATAGACTCACCTCGCTTTAGCTTAATGAGTCTGGTCTGGTGTGGACTAGATGGTCTAAAATTTCTGTATATGGCCGTCAAGGTCCTTTGAGTAACATTCAGTTGGCTGAAACGAGATCCATTTAGACTCCCTCAGACATTCATCTTGGATTAAGTGACCCTTACAGTATAGATTTATATGCATTTCATAACGTACCTTCACTTGTACTTTGATAACTTTCCCATGAGTTACATACATTTCCATATAGATTAAGTGTTGTTTGCTGGGGACATGATCCTGTGACTGTTTTTGTCTTTTCTGTAGAATATCTGCCATGAATTAAGTGATTGTATAAATCAGTTACGTCAAGCCCAACTTCTGAAAGATTTATGACATGGATTCTACTGTGTTCTACTTAAAATATATGGATGCATGACAATCTTACCCCAAGGGGCATGGTATTGTTGTTAGAATGTTCCCAGTGTGACTGTTGTGTTTCTCAGAGTCCCTGCGCATTATCGGAGTGCCTCAAGCTCCGTTATTCGCCCCTTGACTTGATTGGTATTGTTAAGAGTAATGCAAGTGATTACTCTCATGAGAATGATATCTGTCTGCTTTAGCAATCTAAATCTAAGAGTAATATTCTTACTTACATTCATCCCTGGAGTTCTCAGCTTGTACGCAGCTCAACTCTCAGACGCAAGTGTGTTGCACGCCGATGCGTTGCTAGGCAGCCTATTTCCTGTGTTTGCAATCCTCTAGTTAGTTACTCAAGCACAGACAGAAAGGTCTGCCATCTTGGTTTACTATATGTTTGTATATTAAGCATGTTCTTGAAATGTCTTATCTGTCTAATGTGCTACTAGACTACAGAAAGAGTTTTTGAGATGAGTACGTAGAGATGAGTTCTTTAATCGATTTGAAATTCTATTAAAGACTATTTTAGAGTGCGTAAATCTCACTATTATATTGGTGAATCTCAATATGTGGGTCCTTTATTTCCAAGATTTATTTCACCTCTTATCAATGGTATTTCACCAACAATTAGGGCACATTTTATAATTCACAGTGTTTGAGTTATAAGGTACTTGCGTAGGGTATCAATCTTTCTGTATCATTGACATTTTTTTGAACAGCTGATGTGTATTGAGATTGATTACTCACTGTCTACATGGCTCACGTCGTATGGTAAATGTTACCTTCAGCGTAGTTTCATGTCTTAGATCAACAGGTGTATGGTAACACTGACAATAAGTACATATCTAACACACATCGTAAATGTTAGTCAACATCTTCGATCAAAAGTTATATTCTAAAATTATTCGTGACAATATCTAACACAAATCGTAAGCCTAATATTGTCAACAAACATCGTTGAACTGAGGTCTAATTACAGGGATTGTGATCTCAAAAAAGTTTTCATGCTCAACCGTATTGGTCATGTATGTCCATGGTCCAAACACAGACTTGCAGTCGGTTTATATTAGATTACATTTCATGCTATAGATAACAAGTGAGATCCTAGTCTAAATTCATCCCTCAAGGATGCATAGAGTCTATCCTGTCAATCCAGTAAAGTTCTCTCTGTTGTAAAAGTTTCATCAAATTACCACCCCGTCTGGGTAGGGTTACATGTTCTAAGATGATGAACTGAATTTGTGCTACTGAATGTTTCTGTTCCTTGAAGTGATTGGTTACTGGCGACTTCAAGGATGATAGTCGAATGTTGGATTTATGGTCCCCCCATCTTGTTTTTGCTTTTTTTCCAGTCAATCCAACATAATATAGCCTGCAAGGGCATTTAATCCCATAAATGACATTCGTTGAGTCACATGTGGAGGTGAGTTTCAGTGGGATTTGTTGTCCTTTATGTGGATGGGTCACATAGTTGCCTTGGATTATATTGAGGCAACAGTTGCAATTGTTGCATGGAATGGTTTCCTTGTAGGTCTCAGTAGTCAGAGTTCTTTTGTGACTGAAGTCTGACTTGATGAGATAATCCTGTATAGATTTACTCTTGTCGTATGCGAATAGTGGTGGGGTGGGGAAGAGTTTGGCCAACATTGGATCAAGAGTTAACATTTCCAAATTCTTCTTGATCATTTTCTTTACTTGATTACTCTCTTGTGAGTATGTGGTGACAAATACTAGATCACTGTTTGTGTTCTTGGTACTTTGTTTCAAGGCATCTTGTTTTGAGGTGTTTTTCACTTTGTCAGCTTGTGTCTGTACTCTATCTTGATCGTATCCTCTTTCCAAGAATGTCTTTGTAAGATCGATTGACTTTGTCTCAAATTCGCTGTCCTCCGATATGATCCGTCTATACCGCAATAGTTGGTTTAGAGAAATGCTTTCAATAGTTCATAGGGTGAAAACCGGACACTAACAGTACCCGTTCCTGTCTGTGGACTTGGTAAAAACTGTCGTCTCTAGTACTGTGATGTTAAGAAAGGGGATACATGCCACACAGGGGCATCCACAGTATGCAAAATGTTTTTGGGACTCACCATTAGCCCCAGATAATAGGGAAAAGTACACGCATGTGTGCGTGGAGGCAAATCCCCCACCAAAACAAAAAGCTTGCACTGACGCAGTAGTGAAAAGATCGTGTGGAAACGCCAATATCTACGTAGTCCACACGTCCGTCCGCTCTAACTCACACAAGCGTTTGATGTTCTCCTATGCACTCTATTATCCCAATTCTGAACCCGAACGCCCAACGTTCAGCGCGTGTCACATAACTTACGTGATTATGCCCTTTCCTCTGATGCGTGCTGTTTCCGCACGTGCAGAGTACCCGTCACTCTGTTTCCGGGCTGCCCACGCGAGTAACACGGAAGACCCATGCTCCTGCATACCAGCCAATTTACCAGCCTCCTACCGCCCTGAACTGCCTCTTATGAGCCATCTGTTGCTGCCTGACCACTGTGTGTGCCCACATGCCCAGCAATTTGAGTGCCTGCTGTACAGCCATTGCTAGTGCTCCTGTCATCGGCCCTGTGACCACCTCTGCTGATGCAGAAGACTCCCAACATGCCAGACCACCACTCCACAGCCCAGCTCCAGGACCACCTTGCCCCCCCACACCTGCTTCGGGTGTGCCATGTCTGGACAAACATCTTCTGAGGCAAGTGGCAACCCCAAGGCAGCGAGATAGATGGCTGTCAGCTTCATTGCCAGAGAAATTGACATCCTGATGGAGCATGTCTTGGGGCATTCTGATGCCCTCTTCCACGGACCAACACAAGTCAGCCAGGAAGAACGGAAGATTATCTGGGATCAGATTGTGGGTGCCATCAACGTGAAGGGGGTGGTACCCCGGGACTACATCCATGTACACAAGCGCTGGGAGGACCTCAAAGCCAGGACACACAACAAGGCCCAGTACTTCCTCCAGGCTGGTGACAACCAAGAGGGCTGCCGGGGCCAGTTGAACACCACCAACATGCAGGTCCTGGAGAAGTTTTACCCGGCGCTGCACACCCAGGTCATCGATTTGCAGCACCACCTCGAGTCGTCTGGTAAGTGTCCATGGCCCTCATTACGACCCTGGCGGAAAGTGACTGACCGGACCGCAACAGCGTAAATAGCGTTTCCGCCATTGCACGAAGGAGCAAAGTGCGGCCAATCACGACCCATCGGGCACGAGCATTACGCCATGGCGGAATCCGAAAGGCTGCGATGGCGGAAATGACCCCAAAACGGCCCTTACCGCCGCCGTACGCTGCACCAGGTGCAATACCGCCACCCATCTTAGCGGTCACCGTAATGAGCGGTCACCGTAACGAGCGTGCACCGCAAATTACGGCCACCGTAAATATACGGAAACGGAAGTAAAAGCATGTGGCCGGAACGGGAAACAGCACGCCGCACAACTATAAAAACCGAATCCCAACACAACCATAAAAAATCCGACCCTGACACACATCCCAACCCGTTAGCAACCCCAGTTAAAAAAATAAATATGGGAAAGGTAGCCAAGAAAGCGTGTGACCGCAAGCGGCAGGTACACTTCTCCCGAGAGGAACTGACCGTGCTCACCGAGACCCTACAGGAAAATTCCGCCGTCGTCTTCTCCAGTCAAATGACCAGGACGGCCCTTGCCAACAAGAAGGCCATATGGGCCCTGGTGGCACAGCGCGTAAGTGCGGTGGGGACAACACCCCGCACGCCACAGCAATGTCGCAAGCGGTGGGACGACCTGCGGATCCGCGTTCGCAGCATACTTTCTGCGAACAGGAACATCGCCACAGCTACCGGGGGGGGTTCAGAGTCGCCCATCAAGTTGACCCCCTGGGAGGAAATCTGCGCCTCCACCATAGGAATGGAGAGCATAGAGGGAGTCGGAGGGATGGAGAAAGGAGTGCCGACATCCGGAGAATCAGGTAGGTTGGCCAAGAGAAACAATGCGAAATCCACAAACCACGAACATGTGCAGTACCATGTGACCCCATAGTGCAATACATACTTAGCCCTGACAGCGCCCTCTAAAAGTCAGAATGAACAAACAAATCAATCAAGAAGCCATAAACAACCCCTACATGTGCAGCATGCACCCCCTAACTGCAGGCAGCCAAATGAATGCATCCTCAATCCACACGAAAATGAGACCACCTCCAAGGCCCAGTCCCAAATCAGCCTCATGTACCACCCCAATGCATTTGATACGTTGCCATTCCAAATCCGACAGACCCATAACTAACGCTCGCCCCTCTTTACTCCACCACAGGGTCCGATACCAACGACGAGCTGCAGGACACCCCTACCAGCACGCCTGCAAAGAGGGCCAGGACCAACGTCCCAAGAGCCTCCACCTCAGGTGCAAGGATCAAGACACGGCAGCAGCAGGAATCAAGTGGCAGCACACTGGAGGGGACTGCAACAGGCACCCCAGCAGCCAGCAAGTCCACAACCCCAGCACCACAGGTCCCCCCAAAGAACGTATCTGATGGCACTGCCTCTGGTGGTAGCAGCACCATAGGTGACACAGCTGTCATGCCAGCATGCTCCGACACGGAAAACAGTGCTGGCGACGTAGGTACCATCCATGACCTTTCCCAATCCCCCTGCATGTTCCATCCCCTACACCATGACGAAACCACGCAGGGGCACCCTGAAGACGACGACTGGCCAACCCCCACAAGTCCTGTGCCAAGGCAACATGTGTTGAGCAGCCCCCCTGTCACACCACCGCAAATGTCCATGGCCCAGCAGAGGCAACAGTCCCTCGACCTGCTGATCGAGCAACAGCAGGAAGCGTCCACGCTACTCAAGGACCATGCAAATGAATGCGGGGGTTCCAGGGCAGCCATGGAAACATCCACCGAGACACTCAGGGCACAAATAGAGAAAAGTAGTGAGAGCCTCAGGGGAGAAATGGAGAGAAGCACCGAGAGCCTGAGAGCACAAATGGAGAAAAGCACCGAGAGCCTGAGGGGGGAACTGCATGCGACGTCCAAAGACGTTTGTGCTGAACTTGCTGCTGTGCGCCGTGTGCTCTCGGAGCTCTCACAAACCCTCAGAGACATGCATGGACGCGAGCAGGCAGAGACCTCATCCGTGGCAAGTTCCGTCCAGGGCAGCCCCCAACGCAGATCTGGCAGGAACCTGCGCTCCACGGGCAGGGGTGCCCCTGATACCCGTAGAGGGGGCTTGCAATAGCGTCTACCCACGGACAGCATGCATATTTGGACACTGGTGTTGGGGGGGGAGGTAGTAGGGTGGAGGGGGTGTGTTGGGCTTCACTGGGTGGCGGGTCCATAGGGTGTATAAATCAAATCACATTAACAATACAGCACCTCATTATCATCCAATGACATGTGTGGACATTGATATTTGCGTACGAGGCCTTCATAGGCGTACAGTCCACAATGTGCCTGCACTACACACACACAGTGCCACAGGTCCCCTTTCCGTGTAATAGGCACCATGCGTGGTTGCTAGAAGCATGCATCTATGATGCTCTGTCGGATTGCACGTGCATCCTGTGCCTCATGGACTCCTTGAGGTGCCTCCACATCCCCACCCTCATCATCATCATCATCTTCAGGTGCATGCAGTACAGCGTCAGGGGGCATGGGCACATTCCTACGTATGCACATGTTGTGCAGCATGACACATGCCATGACCATCTTAGAAACCTTCTCATGGCTGTATATGAGTGCCCCGCCAGACCTGCTGAGGCTGCGGAAACGAGCCTTCAGTAGGCCGAATGCCTGTTCAATGACCACACGGGTACGTGAGTGGGCATGGTTGTAGTCCTCCTCATGCTCGTTCTGTGGGTTCCGGATTGGTGTAAGGAGCCATCTCTTCAGTGGATACCCGGCATCACCTGTATGAGACGAATAAAGGGTGTCAGTGGAATGATAGTGCTAAGTAGCCCCCCCCCCCCCTGCAAGGTCATTGACGCATCAAATGGGCCACGATGTCATGCATGGAATGAGACTCACCGAGTAGCCAGGATCTGTGCCCTGCGTGTCGCTCCATGTAGCGTGGTATTCTTGTGTTCCTCAGGACCATAGAATCATGGGTAGATCCTGGAAATCTGGCACAACAATGCGTAAATATCTTGTTGGAGTCACACACCATTTGCACATTGATTGAATGAAATTGTTTCCGGTTGCGGTACTGGACCTCCATGGCATGTGGGACAACCAATTCAACATGGGTGCAGTCGATGGCACCAATGCAACCCGGGATGCCGCCAAGTGCATGGAATCCCACTTTAGCGTTGGTAATCTCCTGGTACGTGCGTGGTAGTGTGATGTGGTCGTCGGCGTGCTTCAGGAGGGCATCGTGCACTTGGAAGAGTGTCCGTGAGAACAGTGGCTGTGAAATGCCATGCAACTGTCCCACTGTGTGCTGGTAGGTGCCTGTGGCCAGGAAGTGGAGTGCAGACACCACCTTCAGTAGGGGTGGGATGGCGGTTGGGCTATCTATCATGCTCACGAGGTCAGCATGTGTCATGTCCACAATGGCGATTATGGTGTCCCGGTCCAAACGGTAGAGGGTGTGGATCTGCTCAGCAGTGAGGTTGAACGGATCGGCTCGGAGGCGTGGGATTGCGGGCCGCCTGCGTGGTGGTAGTGGCAGTGCTTGTGGGCCTTGCTGACCCTGCCTTGCCCTCCTCCTCCTCCTTCTCCTCCGTCTCCCCTGTGCGCCCGGTTGTTGTACCTGTTGTTGTTCGTCGTCTTCTTGTAGTTGTAGCACTTGCAGTGCTATCTGGTACCCCAGGCCCAACATCGCTAGTCCTGCCGGTAGCATTTTGGAGTGGGAGTGGTTGTGGGAGGGGTTTGGGTCTGCAATATATGTGCTGTCGGCCTGTATGGCCTCCACCTGTGCTGATTGAATGAATCTGTGGCAGATGCAATACCTTCTGGTCGAGCACGTCCCGCACGTAAGGCTGCATTTGGCCGCATGGCATCTTGGGATTTGAATCATGTATCTAATCCCGATGGCAGTGTGATGTACTTTGACTGATCTTCATGCTATGCTCCCATTGTTACACATGCTATGATTGCAGCCGCTTACATACCTGTGAAGAGTCAGTGGTATGTAGGGCTCGATCGATGGGCGACCCTCATGCAGCACAGTAACGTAATTCACCGACGGGCGTGGCGTACCATTTGTGATTGCAGCCAGTTAGCATCATGACACACAGCCGCACTACATTGATGTAATTGTGAATGCAAGCGTTCACAGAAGCCTTTTCGACGTAATGTTGCAAGTGAGGAATTCGAAGGCCAGCATTTTGGGTTTTGAAGTAGCGGCGAGGATACGCCCACAGGTCTGGCTGGAAATGTAACGTTCTATTGTAGAATGTCCTTGGGACATGGCCCATAACGAGCAGGCAATGAATGATATGAATTGAATGGGATGCGCAATAGCGTAGTGGACGATAAGGCAGGACGTTCCCAAATCCATCTTGCTTCACAACACTACAGATCCGGCCAGGGGCACAGTGGTTTTTGGCGGACTGCATTACGCACAGACGCGATGGAAGTTTCACATATTATGTGAGTGAATATTCATGCGTTTTCATTGCGGGATGAGGGAATGATGTGTGGATGCATGGACTGATGAATCCGTTTAGGGTCTGCCATGTACATGGGTTTTTTGGTTCACTCCCCTTCCCCTGCGTTATGTGATGCAAGGCTGCCATAGTGGGACATACGTCTATCTGCCCTTGTCGGATCCTCCCTGTCTCGACGCGCCTTCATACACTTGTGTCTAGGCACGTTACTAATCCCATGTCATGGGTTCTGTCTTGACGGACGCATGCACAGTAACCGACGTTGCCAATGGTGTATTTAGCTCGATTGGTTTCGTTGTGATTCGATACTGATTTAGGGGTGTGTATATTCCTTTGGAGTGGGCTAGCATGCATATGGGTGTGGATTTGGTGTGTTGAATGAAGATTGTAATGCATCATGAGTCCCGTAATGCAATCGGTTGATTTGTGTTTCTTTTGGGTGACAGGTATCTCCTGCCCTATTGCAGATGCCATCTCTACGCCACTCCTCCAGATGGTTTTTACTCTCGACTCCTGCAGCTTCGGGTGAATCAGTGGAGCACCATTTCGATCATATGGGACGATCGCCAATGGGCCACATGCCCTTACGCTGTACTGGTGGCTAGGTGCAACATTTCGGCCTTTCAGCTCGACTAGTGCCTGCCTCATGGGACGGACCTGCGGTTCTTGCCGCTTCCATGTTGCCTTTTGGAACGTTGATGTAAGCCCTGTGTGCCATGATGGTACAGGGCGTCACACAAGTGGAAGCCGGTCAATTATTGCAGATGCAGCCCTCGGTGATGATGGTTGTTTTGGTGGTATTTTGCAAATTGCTGTGGGGCCTTTGTCATTTGGATGTGCATTTAAATTGTATTCCGATATTTGTCGTGTTGCGTTGTTCTTTGCAGGTGATGTGGCGATTTTCGCTTTGTGGCGGTATGTATTGCGTGATGATCTGCATTGTGTTCCGCCTTCTGAGTTGAGTTGTGTGGTACAGTACTGGCCGCGTTTGCCTACGTAGCACAGTATGGTCACGGATAGAGGCTGCCATTGTGACTGTTTACATGATGTGCTGTTCTGGGGCGGGGGATTGGCTTTTGGCCGACTGGTGCCTGTCAGCCAGGTCGATTGGTGGAATGATGGGTTGTTCAGAATGTGGCTGGTCACAGGTGACTGTGTTTGCGTGCGTTTGTTGGAGGGGGACTGGGGTCATGTCCATTGGAATAGCTTCTGTATTGATGCCATCTGTGCCCTGCAGCTCCCATCGGCCCCTCTTGGGATGAGCCTGGCTGCTCAGTCACTCTGCCGACTTGTGTGGTACATGCTTCTGCTGATGGTTGGTTTGTTTAATGGCATGAGTACAGGGCTGGTGCAATCCCCCTCAGGATGCTGTTGTGGATGTTGCCTTGCGCTGGTGGCAAGCGATGGGGGACTACTGTTGTTTTGTGTCATGTGTTCTTGATTTTCATTTTGATGTGTTGTACCTTCACATGCCTGTGCTGCGTCAGTACGGCTATGGTGACATGCCGTACATGGATGCCCACTCACGGGGCGCTTTGAGCCCCTGCATGCTTTTCTACGTTGGCATGCATGGGTGAATTGTGGATTTCACTGGTTGCATAGTGTGAGTACATAGCGCATGCCAGGAGTTGTGCAATGAGGCCAGGGAGTGGAGTACAGGCACTCAGTGGGCCATTTACGGTTGGTTCGCGTTGCCGTATTTCTCGCCATGGCGGAATGGTACTTTACGACGTGCTTGATGGCGTTCAGTACATGTCCGCTAGGGTCAGAATTCGCGTACCGTTGCGCCATGGCGGTGATTCCGGTTTTGCAAGGCGCAGTTAGCGTTGCCGTTCACTGCGGTGTCGCTAATGGCATCGTACTTTACGGTGACGGGTCATGATCGCAACGAGCGGTGTTCGATGGCGGTATTGCATTTCCGCCATCATTTTTCCATTTCCGCAAGGGTCGTAATGAGGCCCCATGTGTTGCTGGCCTCCACAGTGCATGTTGATGTGTGGTGGCAGTGTGCACCTTGGCCTTACTGCAAGTATGCCTCTTGTACGGTTGGCTGTGTGCATGTCCCATAAAGTGCTGAATATGTGTTCTATGAAGCATGCTTGATTCCAACAGTATTACTTTTGCAATGTGTGTGGTGATGCAGCATATTAGGACGTGCACGTGGTTGCTTAAATGTGTCTGAGACATGCCTGTGTGAGAGGTCCGACACATGGATGCTGTCACCAACATTATGGACAGGCATGGTGTACATGTGTATGTGTCTGAGATGTGACTGTGCGACTGGTCAACACTCCTGGATGGATGTAACTGGTGCATTTGAATGTGTGCACTACTCTAGCTGCCTGTTTGACATTGAGGGACCTCTGATGTAATAGCTGACTGCACTGCTTCAGGACTGTCAGGTGATGTGTGTGAATGACATGTGTTTGTCCCATGATGCATCTGAGGAGCATGCACAATTTGTAGGTGCTGACAGTGCCATGTCCAAGGATGTGATTGTCTGTTGTGAAGGACAGACATGTATGTGCATGTATGTACATTACATATACCTTTATGTTGTAGAGGGTGATGATGTGCATATGTGTTGTGCCAAACACGCATAGGTACAGTACCCTGATGTATGTGTTCTATGTCTCCTTATCCAGAGCAGCATTGGAAGAAGAGGGTGGAGAAGGTGCTGTGGAGCAAGGCAGCGGGGATGCCTCCACCGGGCAGAGACGCAGGGTCCAGTCACACCCCTGGCATCAACATCATTGGGGAGCGAGGAGACTGGTGCCGCGTCTGAAACATTTGCCGCAGCTGCTGAGGGGAGGTCCAAAAGGGCAAAGGTGGACGTGGTCTCCTCGGGATGGGGGGGCAGGTGAGCTCACACAGGGGCAATCCACTACAGAAGATGCTGGTGAGACATCCAGCTTGGCGGGGGAGGAGGAGGAGGAGGCCGCATCAGCCCAGACCATGGGGCCGGGCGGGGTTGATGAGGTGGGTGTGACTGGTGTAGTAGGCATTGCAGGTCACTGTGGAGGTACCTGTGCCTAATCCTGCCCCTGGGCTTGTGCCTGCGCCAGTATGCACCTTCCGGCATGCCCCAGGCTGGACTCATCCGCAAGTGTCAGATGTTTCCACACAAACAGAAACACCAATGCCTGCAGATCTCATCATTCGAGACAGGGTGTAACCGCTGCTAGCCGGTATCACGAGGCATACAGGTGCCATTCGTGATGATGTGCAGGCTTACAATTATTTATTTATTTTATCTATTTCCATTTATAAAGTGCACAACTGCCCTAATGCATCGTGGCGCTGTTACAGCATATTCACTTAGGTGCAAGCAAGAGCAAGGGTACAGCTCTGAGGTACAAGTTCATTACAGCTTAGATAGTATTCATGTTCCATGGTTACAGTGGAACAGTAGAGTGGATACAGACTATTTGAATAGTATGGTTTTCAGTGCCTTTCTGAAGGCTATGAGGAAGGTTACTTTTCTGAGTTTGGGTGGTAGTGAGTTCCATGATTTTGGTGCTAGGACTTCAAAGCTGACCCCGCCGCTTTGGCTCTGTTGAAGGCGGAATTGTAAATTGGTGAGAGTATAGGTCATGCTTAGGTCTGAGTGATTGTACTAGATGTATTAGTTTAGCTACGTATTGGGGTACTGATTGGGATAGACATCTGTGTGTGATTGTGAGTGCCTTGAACAGTATACGTTCTGTGATAGGGATCCAGTGGGCATCTTTTGCATGATTTTTAGTCTGTTAATGTTTTTGGTGGATGTACCTAGTAGGAGGACATTGCAATAGTCCAATTTTGCACCTATAGTGGCTCTAGCAATATTGAGACAATTTTTTGAGAAGAGGTGGGGTTTTACAGCATTAATGATTTTAGTGGTGAGGGCTGCTGATGACGAGATATAACTAACTTGTCTATTCATAGAGAGGGTGAAGTCCAGAAAAACTCCGAATTTTTACTGCAGCAGTGCCTGTGATGACAGTGTTCTCGATGCTGAAGTTACTGTATTTGCTGTCTAGTTTTTCTAGGGTCTCCTTGGGGCCTACAAGTAGGATTTCCATTTTATCCCCATTGAGACAAAGGCCATTGGCTGCAATCCACGCCTGGATGATTGCATATGTCTGCTGTAAGGTTTTGAGGTCCTGCTCATAGTCACCAGATAGTGGGAGAAGAATTTGTGTATAATCGGCATAATTGGTAAATGTTATGCCGAAACCTTCTATGTCATTGAATAATGTTAAGGCGAAGAGGTTATAGAGGGTAGGGGAGGTGCACGAACCTTGTGGCACCCCACAGATAATGGGAGATGGAGCGGCTGATGCATGGTCTGAGAGGACCCTCATGGTTCGGCCCTCCAGGAAGGAAGTTATTCAGGTGGTGGCTTCTTGGGAAGAGTAGGCAGTGTCTATAAGGTGTTTCCCTAGAATTTTGTGGTCGACCAAGTCGAATGCTGCCGACAAGTCGAGGAGCAAGAGAAGTGCACACTTGCCCTCATCCATGTTTCCTAGTAGCTGATTTTTTAAATCTAGCAGGGCTGACTCTGTGCCGTGCCGTGCCGAGGGCGAAAACTAGATTGCCTCTTGCCCAAGATGTTGTGCATTTCCAGGTAGGACTGGATCTGTAAGTAAGCAGTCTTGTCAAGAATGTTAAGCAGGAATGGCACAGTGGTAATCGGTCTGTAATTGTTAGGGGAGTCTGGGACGAGTGTGGGCTTTTTTAACAGTGGGCGGACCCAAGCTTCCTTAAGGGAAGATGGTACCATGCCAGAGGTGAACGAAGCCTTAATAAAGGCTGTAATGAAGGGGGCTAATGCTTCAACACAGTCTTTAATTATGTTTGCGCGGCATATATCACCCTTACACAACGATGGTTTTATGTGCTTCATGAGCAGGCTCATACATCATCACAATGAGGTCTGGCGTCTCCTGTACTGGCTAGCTACATTCCTGGTCTCGAATTGGGTGTGTGTGCTGGCCACTTATGCAACCCCCTCCTCATCTTGCTCCTCTATGCACCAGTCATACTCCCTGGTGCCTTCTGGCCAGATACCACCAGGGCACTCTATGTAGCTGTCACACCCACGGCGGCCCGTCTGGTGGAGATCACATCCCTGCCTGCGTTGGAAGTCGACGTTGGATCAGGCGAGGTGGTCACCACGCCGATCCAGGCTACGACAGGAGCAGTGGAAATGGAGGGAAAGCAGGCACCCAGGAGCAGGGGACGGGCCTGACAGCCCCTGGGGTGATGTTATCAGCCCAGAGGCTGTCCTTACGAAGCAGGCACCGGGCAATTAAACAGCAGCAGGCTCGAAGTAGCAGGCAACAATACTCAGTGAATCCTATCTCAGGGAGGCAGGTATCGGACATCAGGCAGGATGCTAATGTGGACCTTTGGCGAAGGATGTCTTCTGTGTTGGAGCATCAATCGGGGCAGAGAGGCAGCAGGCACAGGAGGCGAGACTCACTATGGCCAGGGTGGAGATAGCACTGCATCGGGCAGAGAGGCAGGCTGAGGTCCTCAAGGATACTTACAAGGAGTGGGATGGGATGGAGAGGACCATGCTAGAGTCCCTGCAAGCCCTAAGTTTATTATTTGGAGATTTTGGACTTTACTCAATACTTTGTACATAGTTGTTCACGTGTGGTTTTGCTTTTATTTATTTTATTATTTGGAGTGCACTTTGGACTTTGCTCCATGTATTTATTTGTACATAGTTTACCTGGGTTTTCTAATTTTTTGTTCACCATGCAGTAATGGTTTTATATTCTAATTTTGCTGCTATTGAAAATATCTAAATGGACATGGGCATTTTCTCTTTCTTTTGATTTATTCATGTACATATTTCGCAATTTTATTTTGACATTTTTTCATTATTTTGATGTACTCATATACGTATTTTGCAATTTTATTTACAATGTGTATGACCACAATTCGACTGTAAAATATCATTTATTTTGATTATTTCCAGTCATTGTTCCTCTGACTTTTTTTTGGGGGGCAGTATGCCGCTTTGTTAGTCGGTTTGGTGCTCCTGGTACTGACCATCGTTGGTCATGCGTGTGCTTACGTGCATGCATGTGTCATATTTGCTATCCATTTGCATGGTTAATATACACATGTGACTGACCAGTGGATGAGTGTGAAGGGGGAGTTTGGGTGTGCACAGTGAAGTGGCATTTGCTTTCACATGTGCAGCATCACTGTGTATTGGCCCTCACTGTGTTTGTGAGGGTTGTGGGTGGGGTGACTGTGGGAGTGTAACATGTTCACAATATTTGCCCAGGATTTGCATGATGCTGTGTAACGCACATGTCGTGCCTTGCCCTTCACCAGAACGTGCTGGTGCAGTTATCATTGTCTCTGATGTTGTTCTGCATCTTGCACTGGCATGCAATTTTGCCATTACTTTGTTTTTACACATCGGCAGACCAATGCAGGAGTATGATTGCCATGTACGCAATTAGAACTGAAGTCATTCCTCTTTGTTTGAGCTTTTGGTCCTCCTTTGCCCTGCTGAACTCCTGTCTGAATCTGCACTGGTCACCTTGCTACATTCTGAACTTGGGCCAAGGTCCCCTCGCCTGCCACTTGCACTCCTGCACTGCCTGCCTGGCATCCCCCTTACTTGGACTGTTTTTATGTATGCCAATTTACCTGCACTTCACACCTGATGTCTGCACTTAGGCTTGCACTTGCCACCAGCTGGCCGCAGTTTGATTGCTTTCTTAATTGTTTCTCCTTTCCCACTTCACATGCACTGGCGCCATCTCAATGTAACCTGCCCTACCAAGTTTGCTGTCTCTGTCTTCACTGTGTTTCCCCTCCCTGGACTCTTTGCACCTTCGGACACTTGTGTATAGGTGCATTATGAATTACATGTCATTTGATATTATTTCATGTCATGGGAGGAACAGTGATGTGTTTATTAGGTTATTAGGTTATCTGTTCTGGTAATGGCAGCTCATTGAGGCTCAGGCCATGACACGCCTGTCCAGTCTCTGTTCATGTGGCACACATTGAGTTTGCTTTTAATTCTGTCACTGTGTGACTATTTCTCCCTGGAGATTATTGACATGACTTTGTCACATGGGCAGCAGGGCCTCACTTTACCATTAACTTGTCTGATATGTATGTTGAGAGATTGTTGCAGACATAAATTGTGTTTGAGCAGCTACCACACTCAAGGATGTGGTCCAGGTGTATGCATTTGTTTGTGTTTGCAGGATACATTTTGACTTGGATGTTCAGGATGGTGTCACTACACGTCCAATGTGGTGGGGGCTGCCTGCAGGATGGCATCATGGGTGATGGGGGCTGGGGTTTCCCATGCGGTGGGGGCTGCTTGCAGGGTGAGGTGATGGGGGCTAGAGTGTCCCAGTGGTGGGGGCTGCCTACAGGGTGGCGTCATGGGTGATGGGGTCTGGGGTGTCCCATGTGTGAAGGAGCTGCCTGCAGGCTGGGGTGATGGGGGCTGGGGTGTTCCATGTGGTGGGGGCTGCTTGCAGGGTGGGGTGATGAGGGCTGGGGTGTTCCATGTGGTGGAGGCTGCCTGCAGGGTGGCATCATGGGTGATGGGGGCTGGGGTGTCCCATGTGGAGGGGGCTGCCTGCAGGCTTTGGTCACAGGTGATGGGGGCTGGTGTGTCCCATGTGGTAAGGGCTGCCTGCAGGGTGGCCTCACAGGTGATGGGGCTGGGGTGTCCCATGTGTGGGGGCTGCCTGCAGAGTGGCATCACGGGTGATGGTGGCTGGGTGGTCCCATGTGGAGGGGCTGCCTGCAGGTTGGGGTGACAGGTGATGGGGGCTGGGGTGTCCCATGTGGTGGTGGCTGCCTGCAGGGTGGGGTGATGGAGGCTGGGGTGTCCCATGTGGTGGGGCTGCCTGCAGGGTTGTGTCACAGGTGATGGGGGCTGGGGTGTCGCATGTGGTGGGGGCTGCCTGCAGGCTGGGGTGATGGGGGCTGAGGTGTCCCATGTAGAGGGGGCTGCCTGCAGGCTGGGTTGATGGGTGATGGGGGCTGGGGTGTCCCATGTGGTGGGGGCTTCCCGCAGGGTGGCATCATGGGTGATGGGGGCTGGGGTGTCCCATGTGGTGGGGCTTGCCTGCAGGATGGGGTGGTGGGGGATAGGGTGTCCCATGTGAAGGGGTCTGCCTGCAGGGTGGGGTGATGGGGCCTGGGGTGTCCCATGTGGAGGGGCCTGCCTGCAGGCTGGGGTGACGGGGACTAGGGTGTCCCATGTGGCGGGGGCTGCCTGCAGGGTTCGTTAATGGGTGATGGGGGCTGAGGTGTCCCATGTGGTGGAGGCTGCCTGCAGGGTGGCATCACGGGTGATGGGGGCTGGGGTAACCCATGTGGAGGCGGCTGCCTGCAGGCTGGGGTGATGCATGCTGGGGTGTCCCATGTGGTGGGGGCTGCCTGCAAGGTGGGTGATGGGGCTGGGGTGTCCCATGTGAAGGGGGCTGCCTGCAAGCTGTGGTCACCAGTGATGGGGGCTGGGGTGTCGCATGTGGTGGGGCTGCCTGCAGGGTGGCATCACAGGTGATGGGGGCTGGGGTGTCCCATATGGAGGGGCTGCCTGCAGGGTGGCATCACAGGTGATGAGGGCTGGGTTGTCCTATGTGGCGGGGCTGCCTGCAGGTTGGGGTGACAGGTGATGGGGGTTGGGGTGTCCCATGTGGTGGTGGCTGCCTGCAGGGTCGGGTGATGGGGGCTGGGGTGTCCCATGTGGTTGGGGCTGCCTGCAGGGTGGCGTCATGGGTGATGGGGCTGGGATGTCCCAGGTGGTGGGGGCTGCCTGCAGGCTGGGGTGATGTGGGCTGGGGTGTCCCATGTGGAGGGGGCTGCTTGCAGGGTGGGGTGATGGGGTGATGAGTGATGGGGGCTGGGGTGTCCCATGTGGTGTGGGCTGCCTGCAGGGTGGCATCACGGAGGATGGGGCTGGGGTGTCCCATGTGGAGGGGGATGCCCCAGGCTGGGGTGTCCCATGTGGTGGGGGCTGCCTGCAAGGTGGGTGATGGGGCTGGGGTGTCCCATGTGAAGGGGGCTGCCTGCAAGCTGTGGTCACCAGTGATGGGGGCTGGGGTGTCGCATGTGGTGAGGCTGCCTGCAGGGTGGCATCACAGGTGATGGGGGCTGGGGTGTCCCATATGGAGGGGCTGCCTGCAGGGTGGGGTGATGGGGGTTGGAGTGTCCCATGTGGTGGGGGCTGCCTGCACGGTGGCATCACAGGTGATGAGGGCTGGGTTGTCCTATGTGGCGGGGCTGCCTGCAGGTTGGGGTGACAGGTGATGGGGGTTGGGGTGTCCCATGTGGTGGTGGCTGCCTGCAGGGTCGGGTGATGGGGGCTGGGGTGTCCCATGTGGTTGGGGCTGCCTGCAGGGTGGCGTCATGGGTGATGGGGCTGGGATGTCCCAGGTGGTGGGGGCTGCCTGCAGGCTGGGGTGATGTGGGCTGGGGTGTCCCATGTGGAGGGGGCTGCTTGCAGGGTGGGGTGATGGGGTGATGGGTGATGGGGGCTGGGGTGTCCCATGTGGTGGGGGCTGCCTGCAGGGTGGCATCACGGAGGATGGGGCTGGGGTGTCCCATGTGGAGGGGGATGCCCCAGGCTGGGGTGACAGGTAATGGGTGCTGGGGTATCCCATGTCGAGGGGGCTGCCTGCAGTACAAACCCTCAGTACAAACCCTAGTACAAACCTTCTTATTGTGGACTTACTAGTAGGGGTAATTCGATTACTCCTGGATCTGTTATTCGAGGGGGCACTGTCCCGTCCCCCCTCGTCGAGTTTTGGCTGGTGGCAGTGGAAACTACTTGTTATGTTCGACCCCGAACATAACCCTATGGGATTCGTCCCATTGTTGGGGATTGATACTTTTTCTCGTTAATCTCTAACGTACCACCGGTCTACTTATCTTTTATAAGTTTATCGGATGGTATTTTCTGCCAGAACTTGGTTTGTAAAATGGCGTCTGTGTTCGTCTCTGTGACTCCTAAACCAAAGGTCGAGCCCTTTGTTCCACTTTTGGCGGGCTCTGTACAGAGACCCTCCAAAGTGGTGCCATTCTGTCTGGGTTACCACAGGGGTGTGGGAGGGGGTTTAGGCACCCTGGACCGAGTTGCCTTGCCAACTCCGGTCGCACTCTGGAGTGATTGGCCCAAGTGGTGAGCCTCCCCGCTCACCACTTAGCATGTGTTGATTGACAGCTAGGCTGAATGAATGGGGGTTTTCTGCATAAAAGCAGGGCTTTAGGGACTGGATCTTCAGAAGTCGCCACAGGACCTAAGAATCCGACGAGGGTAACGCTGAGCCGACCTGCACGACGACACCTCCGGTGGAGCCCTGCGGAACCGACTCACCACTTCCCGACGACAGAGGAGATCTCCCTGCCGGAGAGTCTCTTCCCCTGACTGGTGGGAACAACCAGTCCCCTTTGCTTTTTATACGCCTCAGGACGCAGTGGTCGACTAGCCCGTGCAGAGCACCTCGACAACCGGATAGCCACTACCCCTGCACCGCAACCAAAAGGTGGTGCCTTGTGACGGAGCACTCCGCGGCTGGTCTCTTCCCTGGTGGTGCACCGGACTTCACTTTTCTTCGACGACAAGATCATCTCTACTCTTGGCAAAGACCCGACGTGCATCCACCACCAGGAACAACTGCCCCCACCGGAGCTGCCCTCCACAACAAGGTACCGTGTCCGCCTGGCTTCCCTTTCGATCGGTTCGAGTGAGGTGTCTTAATCCTCTCCTTTCCGTTGGGTCGCCTCCAAGCTTTCTCACGTATTGTTCTGAACTAGTTCAATCTGCCGATAACAATTTGCTACAAAGACTCGAACGCATCTCCACTAGAGACTTTTGGGACATATCGCCTTGCCTCTCTCCGAGTGGGCCTGGCCTCTGAATTTTATGATCTATTGTGGTTCTTGCCTTCTTGCCTTGCATTTTTCCCGTGAAGTATTGAACTGCGTTGATTTCTTAACCTACTGATTATTTTTCTCTCCCGTCCTAACTAATATTAGAGTGCCATCTAGGTTGAGGCATACACCTCTGTCTGCAAATAAGTGGTGCCGGTAGAACCTAGACTTGTCGAAATATTGTTAGGGGGATTGATCGTTTCTTCTTCATAGAGTAATTGTATTTGATTTGTTTGCCGTGATAGTGCCATAGTGTTTTTGATAGATGTTTCGTTATAAATAAATACCTTAAAATCTTTACACTGAGCCTCGTTGCGTGTTTGCTTGTCTTACCGTGAAGAATTGCCCTATCTTGTATACTCCACATACTGCTTAACTCTTCTTGAGGGAAGTCTGACTGCTCAGCCACAGCTACCAAGTGAATCTGTGTGGTACAGACTGCTACCAAGTGGGTTTACTGCCAAACACCTGTAGTCCTAAATCTTTTGCAGTGGTCCCAGAGGGAACTGCACAGGTTTCCGCCTAACACTGGTGTACAGCGGTGGGATTTGTATTGAGTATACAGTTTAGAGTGCTTTTCGACACTTTAGGATAACTAACCACAAAACTTAGGACAAAAAAGCAACTTTCAAAAACATGTCTACGATGGAAAGTTAGTCAAGAATCCTTGTCAGGTGAAAATACTGAGAGTTTGCGAGCTCTCTGTAGGCAAGAGAATCTTTCTGTAAGAGGCAAGAAGTTAGAATTGATAGAGAGATTGCTGGCGAACCAAAGTCTGGGTACTGGTTCAGAGGAACCAATTTCTCCAGCAAATGTAGATAACAGTGATGGTGTTGATCTAAATCGTAATTCTGATGATAGCGATGAAGAGGCTGACGAGGACGGAGAGGCTAACGAAACTGTCACCCCTGCTCCTCTACCTGCCTTACCAGCTGTGCCTACGGGGCCCATACCATGTCCCACAAGTAACCCTGCTTATTTTGAACTTGAAAAAATGAAGCTCGAATTAGAATACAAACGGTTCTTGGCTCAATCTGAACGAAACCAAGAGCTCGAGTTCAGACGGATGAATGCCCAGGCTGAGCAGAAGCAAGCTGAGTTAAGACTCAGGGAAATAGAACTTAATCACGAGTTAGAGATGAAAAAGTTGTCTATGGAAAATGCTTCTCTCTCCTCTGGTTCCTCTAGGAGCTCCAGTCCCAAAAGACCCCGGATGCCGAAGGAATTAGTGGGTATGTATGAACCGAGATTGGATGTGTTGGATTGGTTGAAACTGTTAGAGTACAATCATGGGCTCCAGGACATCACCGGGAATGGTTTACTTCCCTGGTTGTTCTCTAGGCTCCCTCCTGTTGCGACTGATGTGGTAATGGAATTCGGGGAGGGCGGATAAGACGGATTACGAAAGTGTGAAACTAGCTTTGATAGCTAGATTCGGGAAGACCCCTTCCCAGTATCTTAAGAGGTTTAGAACCCTCAAAAAGCATGATGGTACCCCTTGGGCTACCTGGATGAGTGAAGGGTTGAAAAACTTAGAGGGATGGATTAAGGGTTACAAAGTGAACACTTATGAGGGTATGAGGAATCTTTTTATGTTGGAGTCTATTTATGATGCCTGTTCTCCTGAGCTCAGACAGCACTTGGCTGATTCGAAGGAATTGGATTCCCGGAAGCTAGCTAAGGCTGCTGACTTATGGGTGGCCAACAGGGCTACTCATAAGGATTCTGGGGCAACTCAGAAAAAGGATGAGGGAAAACAGCCTAAAAAAGACTCAAAAGAGAATTCTAATAACTCAAATTCCAAAGAGGGCCCCAAACAAAACCAGAAGGGTAAGCCACAAGGAAAACCACAGCAGAATAGTGTGTCTTCTGGTGCCAAACCGGAAGGAGGTCAGAACAAGCCACCATTCCAGAAAGCATTCGGTAAATGCTTTGTTTGTGGCTCGACTGACCACGTGAAAGGAGATCCCAGATGTAAGGGTAAACCTTCAGGGGTCCAGCTTGTCTCCTTAGCCTTCGCTCCAGAGGAGGAAGTCCAAATGGCAAGTGGAAACTTTCTACTGCTACCTGACGAACCCATTGGAGTCTCAGCCAGTATTTCTTTAGTATCTCTGGGGTTGTGGGAACAACAGAATTTAGATGTCTATAATTCTATCCCCGATAATACTAAAGAGTATTATAAGGACAGTGTCCAAGTGAATGGTCAGGAGACTCCTGCCATTAGGGACACTGGGGCCAGCATAACTGTGGTGGATAAATCGTTTTTTCAGGCTGAGGATGTTGCTAAGGCACCCAAACGCCTCACCAAGTTAGCTGGAGGGCCTGTGCAGATGCTTCCCCAATTACCAGTTCTCATCCAGTGTAACGACATGACTGTGAAGATACCTGTCAGCATACAGAGTGAGGTACCAGGACGCGTACTGTTGGGTAACGATTAGAAAACTCTCAGAGTTGTATCGCATACTCCCAGACCTCCTAGTAAACGGTTACAGGAGCTAACTAGACCCGCAAGAGAGAGGACCATGAGCGGTACTCTCCAGGAGATGATGAAGAAAGATATCACTCCTGCTCCACTGGAATTGTCGGCCGCTGTCTCCAAGAAATCAGAAGCGAAAGGGCAACCTAAGACTTCTATCCCGAAACCAGCAGCCAGCATTCCAGTGCAGCCAACACGGACTTCCCCGCGGTTGTCCAAAGTTACACCCGTAACTCCACCTCCAGCCGAGGCTGAGAGGGAGGTACAACCCTGTGTGGTAGAATTAGACTCTGAGGAAGAGCTAATGGAAGGCCAGGAACTCATTGGAGATCTGGATCCTGCTGACCATCCTGAGCTGCAGTCTTTACTGGCAGAAGGTGGACCCAGCAGGGCAGACTTCAGTAAGGGACATAGGGAATGTCCAACTCTGGAAGGTCTTCGCCACCAGGCAGAAGCTCAGGCTGAAGGGCAAGAGCCTGGGAAATACAGGTTGCACTGGGAAGATGGCCTCTTCTACAGTGAACCGACCGAGTCTGCACCTGGAGACTACAAACGACTTGTAGTACCCCAAGATAACAGACCACAGTTCTTGCAGTTAGCCCACGAGATTCCTTTGGCTGGTCACTTGAGTTTCAAGAAGACTAAGGAAAGGCTCTCTCTCTACTTCTATTGGCCAAAGATGGGGGCCGAAGTGGAAAAACACTGCAGGAGCTGCCACACCTGCCAGACCTCTGGTAAGGTTGGCTCCAAGAATGTGGCACCTTTAGTGCCTGTCCCAGTTTTGGGAGTCCCATTTGAGAGAGTAGGGATTGACATTGTTGGTCCCCTTGATCCTCCAACCTCCTCAGGCAACAGGTTTATACTTGTTGTAGTAGACCATACTACTAGGTATCCTGAGGCAATTCCTATGAGGACTGTTACAGCTCTGGCTGTGGCTAAGGCCCTCCTTGGTATTTGTACTAGGTTCGGGTTTCCTAAGGAAGTAATCTCTGACAGGGGGTCAAAATTTATGTCCCACTACATGAAAGCCATGTGGAAAACCTGTGGAGTTACTTACAAGTTCTCAAAAGCTTACCACCCACAAACCAATGGGTTGGTAGAACGGTTCAACCGAACCATGAAGAGCATGATAGGTGCTTTAGAAGAACCCCTTAAGCGTAAGTGGGACCTTCTACTGCCATGCCTTCTCTTCGCTTATAGAGAAGTCCCTCAGGAGGGAGTAGGTTACTCTCCCTTCGAGCTTCTCTATGGTCATCCCGTCAGAGGTCCATTGGCCCTGATTAAGGAGGGGTTGGAGAGTGCTCCTTCCCCCAAGCCAGTCAGAGTGACTGACTACGTGATAGGTCTCCAGAGGAGAATGTCGCACATGATGACGGAAGCAAGCGATAACTTGAAAGCTGGACAAGCATTGGTCAAGCACTGGCACAATCAAAAGGCTAACATGGTTGAGTTCACTCAAGACCAGCTTGTTCTCGTTATGATCCCAACAAGGCAGAGGGCCTTGCAAGATAAGTGGATGGGACCCTTCAGAGTTGTGGGTAAACTCGGAGAGGTCAACTATCTGGTGGACTTGGGAAATCCAAAGGAGGCTCCGACAGTCTTCCACACCAACCAACTCAAAGCGTATGTCTCAAGACCCGATGTAGGAGCGTTGCTTCTAGCATCATCCGAGGAAGAAGAAGAGAGTGAAGCTCTTCCGGATCTCCTCGGAGGCTTACCTTTAGATGAAAAAATTGAAGGAGTAAATCTCTCCTCCAATCTGACACCCGGGCAACAAGAAGAGTGCAAATCTATGTTGAATCAGTTTGCCTCTCTGTTCTCGCTTTCACCAGGCTTGACCCCTTGGGGCCAGCACGACATACTCACTGGTGACTGTCTGCCGGTCAAAAGCAGAGGATACCGAATGTCAGAGAACGTAGGAACCCACATCAAAGGTGAGGTCAGCAAGATGCTTGATCTCGGGGTAATAGAGCCCTCTACTAGTCCATGGTCTTGCCCAGTTGTGTTAGTACCAAAGGCCGGATTTAAAGAACTTAGATTCTGTGTGGATTATAGAGCTCTTAATGCAGTCACCAAGACTGATGCCCACCCTTTGCCAAGAACAGATGAGTTGATGGATAAACTTGGCGCCGCCAAGTTCCTCAGCACATTTGACTTGATGTCAGGCTATTGGCAAATAGCCCTGACAGACCATGCCAAGGAGAAAACTGCATTTTCTACCCCCGTTGGCTTATACCAGTTTAAGGTAATGCCTTTCGGATTGAAGAATGCACCTGCTACGTTTCAACGGATGGTAAACCAGGTTCTGAATGGGATGGAGGACTTCTGCATGGCATACTTGGATGACATCGCAGTGTTCAGCAATTCCTGGGAAGAACATGTAACCCACCTGAGAGATGTTTTGCAGGCTCTTGGACGAGCCAATCTGACCATAAAGGCGAGTAAATGCCAAATTGGACAGAGTAAGGTAGTCCATCTTGGACATGAGGTAGGAGGTGGAGAAATAAGGCCTTTGCTCAGTAAGATTGAAGCTGTGCAAAATTGGACAACACCTACTACTCAAACCCAAGTGAGAGCCTTCCTAGGCCCCACTGGGTATTACAGGAATTTCATAGAGAACTATGGGACCATAGCTTCTCCACTGAATGTTATCTCCTAGCCCAAATTTCCTAAAAAGGTTAGATGGAACGAGGAGTGCAATCAGGCTTTTGAAAACCTGAAAAAGGCTCTTTGCCAAGCCCCAGTACTCAGAGCTCCTGATTGCCGCCAACACTTCATTGTGCAGACAGATGCTTCAAATGTAGGAATATGTGCCTTACTCAGTCAACTGGATGGGAAAGGTAGGGAGCACCCTGTTTGCTTCATCAGCCGCAAGCTGAAGGATCCTGAAACAAGGTGGGCAACAATCGAAAGAGAGTGCTTTGCTATCGTGTGGGCCCTGAAGAAGTTTAGGCCGTACTTGTATGGTTCTACTTTTGTCATTCAGACTGACCACCAACCCTTGAGATGGTTAATGCAAATGAAAGGGGAAAACCCAAAACTATTGAGATGGTCGATCTGCCTGCAAGGGTTTGATTTCACCATTGAGCACAGGTCAGGGTGTCACCACCAAAATGCTGATGGTCTCTCTAGGATGTATGTCATCGACTAGAGGTATGAGATTCATCCAGGAGTGGATTAAATCCTCCTGTCCCTTAGTCTGGGGGGGGCGAGTGTTAGGGAGAATTCTCTGTTTAGGCTGAATTTCCTAACCTAGTGAGTCCCCCAGCAGCTTTGCTGGATTTCTGGAGTTTGTTTCTTTCCATCCTGCCAAGAGTAAGACTCTTTTTCTCCCACTCTTGGACATGTATGTGTGTAATTCCTTTGAATGTCAATGTGTTCCATGGGCTATGGGGTCTTTTACTCCATAGGGTCTCATATGTTTTTCTATGTGTGTTGCACCGCACCCTACGTGCCGTAGCACTGGGGCGTCCTAGCGGACCCCCACCATAGACTCCATACCCGGGGACTGACTACTGTCTCCCTGGGCATGTAAAGTCACCATTGGCTTCACTAGACCTAAAATTACTAACAGAACTAGTACAAACCCTCTTATTGTGGACGTACTAGTAGGGGTAATTCGATTACTCCTGGATCTGTTATTCGAGGGGGCACTGTTCCGTCCCCCCTCGTCGAGTTTTGGCTGGTGGCAGTGGAAACTACTTGTTATGTTCGACCCCAAACATAACCCTGTGGGATTCGTCCCATTGTTGGGGATTGATACTTTTTCTCGTTAATCTCTATCGTACCACCGGTCTACTTATCTTTTATAAGTTTATCGGATGATATTTTCTGCCAGAACTCGGTTTGTAAAATGGCGTCTGTGTTTGTCTCTGTGACTCCTAAACCAAAGGTCGAGCCCTTTGTTCCACTTTTGGCGGGCTCTGTACAGAGACCCTCCAAAGTGGTGCCATTCTGTCTGGGTTGCCACAGGGGTGTGGGAGGGGGTTTAGGCACCCTGGACCGAGTTGCCTTGCCAACTCCGGTCGCACTCTGGAGTGATTGGCCCAAGTGGTGAGCCTCCCCGCTCACCACTTAACATGTGTTGATTGACAGCTAGGCTGAATGAATGGGGGTTTTCTGCATAAAAGTAGGGCTTTTGGGACTGGATCTTCAGAAGTCGCCACAGGACCTAAGAATCCGACAAGGGTACCGCTGAGCCGACCTGCACGACGACACCTCCGGTGGAGCCCTGCGGAACCGACTCACCACTTCCCGACGACAGAGGAGATCTCCCTGCCGGAGAGTCTCTTCCCCTGACTGGTGGGAACAACCAGTCCCCTTTGCTTTTTATTCGCCTCAGGACGCAGTGGTCAAATAGCCTGTGCAGAGCACCTCGGCAACCGGATAGCCACTACCCCTGCACCGCGACCAAAAGGTGGTGCCTTGTGACGGAGCACTCCGCGGCTGGTCTCTTCCCTGGTGGTGCAGCGGACTTCACTTTTCTTCGACGACAAGATCATCTCTACTCTTGGCAAAGACCCGACGTGCATCCACCACCAGGAACAACTGCCCCCACCGGAGCTGCCCTCCACAACAAGGTACCGTGTCCGCCTGGCTTCCCTTTCGATCGGTTCGAGTGAGGTGTCTTAATCCTCTCCTTTCCGTTGGGTCACCTCCAAGCTTTCTCAAGTATTGTTCTGAACTAGTTCAATCTGCCGATAACAATTTGCTACAAAGACTGAAACGCATCTCCACTAGGGACTTTTGGGACATATCGTCTTGCCTCTCTCCGAGTGGGCCTGGCCTCTGAACTTTATGATCTATTGTGGTTCTTGCCTTCTTGCCTTGCATTTTTCCCGTGAAGTATTGAACTGTGTTGATTTCTTAACTTACTGATTATTTTTCTCTCCCGTCCTAACTAATATTAGAGTGCCATCTAGGTTGAGGCATACACCTCTGTCTGCAAATAAGTGGTGCCGGTAGAACCTAGACTTGTCGAAATATTGTTAGGGGGATTGATCGTTTCTTCTTCGTAGAGTAATTGTATTTGATTTGTTTGCCGTGATAGTGCCATAGTGTTTTTGATAGATGTTTCGTTATAAATAAATACCTTAAAATCTTTACACTGAGCCTTGTTGCGTGTTTGCTTGTCTTACCGTGAAGAATTGCCCTATCTTGTATACTCCACATACTGCTTAACTCTTCTTGAGGGAAGTCTGACTGCTCAGCCACAGCTACCAAGTGAATCTGTGTGGTACAGACTGCTACCAAGTGGGTTTACTGCCAAACACCTGTAGTCCTAAATCTTTTGCAGTGGTCCCAGAGGGAACTGCACAGGTTTCCGCCTAACATGGGGGCTGGGGTGTCCCATGTGGAGGGGCTTGCCTGCAGGCTGGAGAGATGGGGGCTGGTGTGTCCCATGTGGAGGTGGCAGCCTGCAGGCTGGGGTGACAGGTGATGGGGTGTCCCATGTAGTGGGGGCTTCCTGCAGGGTGGCATGGGTGATGGGCGCTGGGGTGTCCCATGTGGTGGGGCTGCCTGCAGGGTGGGATGATGGGGGCTGGGGTAACCCCTGTGGAGGGGGCTGCCTGCAGGTTGGGGTGATGGGGGCTGGGGTGTCCCATGTGGTGCGGGCTGCCTGCAGGGTGGTGTCATGGGTGATGGGGGCTGGGGTGTCCCATGTGGAGGGGGCTGCCTCAGGCTGGGGTGACGGGTGATGGGTGCTGGGGTATCCCATGTGGTGGGGGCTTCCTGCGGGGTGGGGTAATGGGGACTGGGGTGTCCCATGTGGAGGGGGCTGCCTGCAGGCTGGGGTCACGGGTGATGGGGGCATGGGTGTTCCATGTGGTGGGGGCTGCCTGCAGGGTGAGGTGGTGGGGGCTGGGGCATCCCATGTGGTGGACGCTACCTGCAGGGTGGGGTGTTGGGGACTGGGGTGTCCCATGTGGAGGGGGCTGCCTGGGCGCTGGGCTCACGGGTGATGGGAGCTGGGGTGTCCCATGTGATGGGGGCTGCCTGCAGGCTGGGGTGATGGGGACTGGGGTATTCCATGTGGTGGGGGCTGCCTGCAGGGTGGCATCACGGGTGATGGGGCTGGGGTGTCCCATGTGGTGGGTGCTGCCTGCAGGGCGTTGTCACAGGTGATGGGGACTGGGGTGTCCCATGTGGTGGCGGCTGCCTGCAGGCTGGGGTGATGGGGGCTGGGGAGTGAGTGTCCTATCAGGAGGGGTCTGCTTCCAGTGAATTGCTGCGGGGATCGTAGGGTGTTTTGGAGTGATTACGCTGGGGTGCGGCCAGGGTACACACTGAGTTTTCATGCAATTTAGCAGCGGTGCGGCCTGGGTATGTACTGAGATTTCACATGATTTGGCTGGGGTGCGGCTGGGGTACATGCTGAGTTTTGACATGATTTGGCAGGGATGCGGCCCGGGTACATGCTGAGTTTTCACATGATTTGGCTGGGGTGCGGCCGGGGTACATGCTGAGTTTTTAAGCGATATGGATGGGGTGCGGCCGGGGTACATGCTGAGTTTTCACGCGATTTGGCTGGGGTGCGGCCAGGGATTGCAATGTGTTTTCGCACGATTACTCTGGGGTGCGGGCGGGGATTGTGCAGGGTTTTCATGCAATTTCACTAGGGGGGCTGTATGCTGGCCAGGGATGGTGAGGGGGCTTGCGCCGTGTTAGGATTTTTGCTTGCTTTTTACTGTGTGTGGGAGCCTGTTGGGGGTTTTACTGGCGCAGCTTGATGTTCCTTGCACCACGGCTTCTGATGCCTCAGGAAATACATGCGCAGTGCAATTGTTTCTCTGCGCCAGTAGGATGTCTTCCTCCACCTCATCTTCCTCCATCAGTACTATAACCATACAGCCTACTTCTGTTGGACACAAAATCCAATCAGCTACCATGCATATGATAAAAAAGGCTGTTGATCCATATCTTTCAAAGACAACAATACTCTGTATATACTGCAACACACCTCTCTTGAGGGGGGGAGCAATTTCAAAGTGCTTTTGAAGCTGTAGTCAAAGAAACACTGCCCCCTTCCTTAGATGTAACACACCCGTAACATCTTCCCCTGCTCACCTGCCGCTCCACATTTGTGATCTGTGCCTCTTCTCTCATTTTCTTCCCCACCTTACTTTCCAACCTCTCATGCAAAAAACAAATTAATAATCAAAAAAACAACAAACAAAAGGTTGTTTTAGGAACCACATTTCACAGTAAACAAATAGTACTAATAAATAATCTTTTAGGTTCCATCTACTTTACACTTCTCAATAAAGTAGATAGACTTAATAAGATTCTATCACATTGGCCCTCATTAGGACCCTGGCGTTTTTTTTCCGCCGTCGCGGACTTTTCCGCCATGGCGTAAAGTCCCTTTACGCCATGGCGGATGGCGGACTTACCGCCCCATTCCGAGGTCGGCGGGCGGTAAGTCCCCATTGACCCATTTACCCTTCCCCATTCCCATTTCGGCCCCATAGGGCTCAATGGGAGTGGGGAAGGCGTTAATTACGCCACCGTAAATTACGGTGGCGTAATTAACACCAAGGTCCCATAGCGCCATGGATTTTTACGCCCGCAAAAAGCGGGCGGAAAAATTACCATGGCGCTATGGGAACTCGTAGTTGGCGGTAAGGGGTCGGCGCAGCTAACGCTGGCGCAAACCCCTTACCGCCAGGGTCGTAATGAGGGCCATTAACTTCAAAAGCCCTCATGGCAGTGATTACATTAGCCTGACCATAACGCTAACATCACTATACGTTCAAAATATGCTCCACCTATTTCAATGACATCAGTGGCCAGCATAGCCAAACGTACCCTGTCCTCACCAATGTCATAAGGTTATCTAATGCAAAACGAGGAACTTAAGCACAGACATCTACAACAAATGCAAAAGTTTTCTTTCTTTTCACAAAACATAGAAACATTTTATTTTGAAGAAAAGGACAGTACTCGGGACTCTAACAAGTATTTTTTATTTTCAGACAACAACAAAAAGAATTCAATTAAGTCCACGAAAACTTGGTCAACTTTTTGAAATACAGTTCATAGCATAGCTACCGAACTTTGTATCGGTGTCATTGTCAGTAAAACTGTCAATGGTCATCTTGTAACATCAAATCCGATCATCAATTCATTTAATGCAAGTCTTTCCATTCTTCACCAAAAATGATCTTCCATGACCAACGAATAATGTACGCACATGGTGCTCCATTACATGGGAGAAATTAGTTCTATAAAATTGACATAAAAGCAACACTTTGACATCCGCACGTTTCTAGAACCTATACGTTCCTATGTTTCTCCTTGTTACTGCAACCGCGAAAGGACAGATTGTTGTTTGGCGGTCATCCCAAATGACTGTTAATACATATCCGTTGTTAATAATTTTTGTCCAAATACTGTTGAAAAGGCCGTCGGCCGGTAGGCTATACCCATGACAGAAACACATCAGGATTATATAACTATATAAAATGAAGAAAAGAAAAACATATTTCATTAACCACTTAACAGTTAAATATAGTACATTCTTATTTTGCCTACACATTTCAGTGACAATTCACACGTACAATGTCTATTCTTTGCTTCAAATTCAACATTCATCCATCAGGATGTTTATCATATGGCACACAGTACACTTTCAAACCAAACTTCAATAAATATTATTTAAATTCTTGCTTACATTGCATTTTGCATATCCATGCTTCCATCGTCTTTTAATAAAGTCAATCTTAACATTTCTTTGTGGATTTTTGACACATTTACTCCTTCAAATTCTTAGGGCCTCATTACGAGGTGGGCGCAAAGGGATACCGGGCACCGTTAAGGACATTGGTGCCAGTAATTCCTATGCGCCCTATTCGAGGTCCCTTAGCGGGTCCCTTCCTTAACGCCTGGTTTTACCAGGCGTTATAGACGGGGCCCGTTAAGTGACTTCAGAGCTAATAACGGTACCGCAATTTGCGGTACCGTTATTAGCGCCTTCCCATTGAGCCCTATGGGGGCTCAAATGGGAATGGGGAAGGGCTTTTTCAATGGGGAGTTACTGGTCCCGCAAAGGTCAGAATAGACCAGTAAGTCCCCATTGAACGAGGGCAGACTCGGTAACGGTATTGGAGGTAGTCATGGCACTAATAGGGCCATGACTACCTCCAACCTCGTAATGAGGCCATTAGTGTGCTGTATTCAAGGACACATAACAGTGAGACCTTTCATGTACCGTTCACAGCATGCCCAAGTCAGTTTTGGTTTTAAAACACATGCCACAAAAATGAATACTATTACTGGCAGTCAGTGCACTGAAAAATAACAAAATATTTCAAGTAAACCACATAGTACAATATTTACTTCCATTTTACGGCTCTCGACTCACCTGTTCCCAATACATTTATGTTTTCTTTAAAAAACAACATTAGGCGCGGTCCTCACAGGCACGCATTTCCCTACACGTTAATAATAATCTGTCCCACGCTTTCTGCTATGTGAAGGATTTACCCAGCAGAGACTTGCAGCAACAACATCTAAAGTATTGTGAATAAAACTAGTTTCTCAAAAAGATCTGCAGATAGTGTGTTCCCGTGCCTCAGACAGCCTTGTGCATAATGCAAGGGTCTTGACTTTCATCCTTAAACCAACCACAAAAGTCTCACACTTTATCTTAATGAATAATAGTAAAGTAAATACAAGTACACTGATCACTTAAAAGTGTACACACACGAACACTGGAGTACAGGCTTACTAGATTCTGTTTACATCTATTCCCGCCATCAAATCCATTTCTGGATTAATACACATGTCCCTTGTTGCCATCCACAGTAAGTTGTAAATGTGCAAAGGCCACATGCACATGTTCATAATACATATTGGCAATACAAATTCATTTGCCCGTCATTTTAATGTTGACTAACACTATGGCACATAAACTGTCGGTATATTGCAAACTGCAGCCACTTATTATTGTACCTACTTTCCCGTGTGTCAAATTACATGCAGTTCAATTACATCATTCCATCATATTACAAATGCGTTGAACTCCCAGTACATTACATACAATTACTATAAACATATTACTCTGTGGTGGTTATACCCAGTTAACATATTCTGGGGGCAATGGCCTCTGGCCATGGCCTCTGGCCATGGCCTCCAGTATCTGGCCACTGACGTCCGCAGACACCGAAATGAACCATGCACTTGGTGGCATTTCCGAACCCTTTTTTTACCTATATAAACAGCTCCACATTGCCTTCATACCACTTCCCTAACATTTGTATGCCCTCTACCAGCCGTCAAATGACCCCAAATGTCCTTTCCAAGCCGGCAGTCCACAGGGCTGTCCGCGAACAGCTACAGCAAATGCCCGGCCTTTTTCAACCTACAATAACAGTCTCATATCATCTTTTTTCCACTCATCCACCTTTCCCAGACCGGCCATCCACCTAAGGCCCCCAAACAAGGCCCCTCCACTCTCTTCTTTGCACCTTCTCCTGCCTTCTCTTGTGCCCAGATGATCGCCTGCTGCTGGGGCTCTCCACCTGCCCCATGGGGGCAATCTACATCACCCACAGAATTGCTGGGGTAAGCCTAGTGTTTTGTACTGAGCACACGAGGCGCAGCATTTGTTTGGAAAAAAATGCATGTAAATATGATCTTTACATCGTACATACCGAGGATTGACTCTAGAGGAGCAGCGCTTCTCATCTCTTCTGCTTTTCTGACTTTAACTGTACTTTCCGAACTTCATCTCACTGTGTGGCTGCCCTCCAACATGGCTGCCTGTATTTTCACCATCTCTTACTGCAGCCTTGGGGTTTGGCCCTGCTCCCCCTCACATTGGCTGCACTTGGCTCTGATAAGCCAATGAGAGCAACTGGGAGGTGGGAGACGGCCATCCACCTAACTGAACGCTGCACGCCATGGCAAGTACCCTTGACTGTATTAGTGAACCCCCATCCCGCTGGTCGCCTGTGAGTGAGTGAACCCCCATCCCACTGGTCGCCTATGAGTGAGTGAACCCCCATCCCGCTGTCGCCTGTGAGTGAGTGAACCCCCCATCCCGCTGGTCGCCTGTGAGTGAGTGAACCCCCATCCCACTGGTCGCCTATGAGTGAGTGAACCCCCATCCCGCTGGTCGCTTGTGAGTGAGTGAAACCCCCATCCCGCTGGTCGCCTGTGAGTGAGTGAACCCCCTCCAACCCACTGGTCACCTGTGAGAGAGTGAACCCCCAGCCCACCACCCCCTCATCCATGTTAGGCAGAATCACTACACACAATTAAGACTACAGGTGGTGCTACAAGTTTTACCTTTGGTACAAGCCTGTACTACTATGTCATAGTGGTAGCAGTGGCGGAGCAGCCAGGCTTATCTCAAGAGTATATGAGCATTAGCAGAGATTACAGAATGGGACCACAATTACTGTGACTCAAGCAAACAAGGACTCACGGTTTCAGGTAGAGAAATATAAGTACATTTATTTTTAAACCATTTGTTATAAACACAACACTTCTATTAAACTTCAATAAAAACCACACGTTAAATATACTACAACTAACCAATTCACTTTGTACAATAAGTCTAAAGGTTAGTACCCTGTGTTGGCATGAACCGGTATAGGCACAAAAACACGTTACCGTGGATACGATTGCGATCACTTTTTGACAGTTCAGTCTACTAAACAAACACGTATCCGTGACATGAAATGCTACCGGGACAAAAACACACTTAGCACTTGAGATACCCAGAGGGAGTTGGAGGCAAAAATCACAGGCAATATTTTGGTTAGGCAGGCAGAATCAAGAAACATTCAGAGACAGCAGTTCAAAAGTCAAAGTCCCAGAGCCAGGGTCGAAAGACAACGGGGCCAGTTGCCGAAGATCACACGGTCTAACAGTTCACGATTCAACTGAGCCAAAAGTACTTCGATATTGTCAATATTCAGAAGCAAAAGTTATAAGAAGGAGGGAAGACAAGGTCAAGCCTTGGAAATGAAGAAAAAGGGATTCACCCAGTTTCCTCAACAGAACACAGTACCTTGTTCCAATGGTGCAGCTGGTGCCCTGGCAGTTGTTCCTGTTGGTTTCCCGCAGACCCACGATTCCTGGAGCTTCGTCGAGAAGGAGGACGTCTGAAGGGGGTCTGCACCACATAGGGATGAGGCCGGCAGTAGCGACACGGAATAAAAGGTGCACTCCTGAAAAACAGGAGAGGCTCTTCAGGTGGCTATCCGGACCACTACTGCAGCAATTTCGACCACGGAAGAGGATCCTATGGCTGTAGAAGATGAGCTGGTTATCCCCACCAAGCTCAAGGGAAGAAGACTCCGGACTGGATCTTCTCTGAGTCGTTGAAGGGCAGATAGCTCAGGACTGCAGCAGGGCTTCACCGGGATGGGGTAGTTGCAGCAGCCGTCGTTCTCTCCGCTTCTCTTCGGTTCCTTGTAGTTCCAGTGGCAACACTCTGACTTCTAGCCCAAGAGACCTGCCTTTTATGCGGAAAACACCCATTCACGCATCCTAGCTGTCAATGACCCAGCATCGGGGTTGTCCAGCCCGGACAACTACAATAGCCAATCATTACAAAGTACGACTCAGGGTTTCCTAGGATACCCTGTGCAGGGGGTGACTACACCCCTCCCTCACATTCAGCCCACCTAGACACCTAGGCGCCTTGAGGAGGGCTTCTGGGCAGAAGCCCGCCAAAAGACAGTGAACAAAGAAGGCAAACCTAGTTTGCCGCGCAAAGTAAAACACAAGAAGGACTTTAACAAAAAGAAATGGCGAATAAACCCAACCGGAGCCAAAAGAAAGACGATTTGGTCAAGTGGGTTTATGTTCGAGGCTAATATAATAGCCAAGAACAGTACCACGTTTATCTAATATAATCGCGCTAGGAAAGTTAGGGTAGATACCACTGCCACCAGCCAAGTCTAAATGTTAAAAGAGTGAAACAATGCTCTAGGAGGTACAGATAAAAAGGGATACAAATTAACCCTTTCCAGTACACCATGGAAGATGGGGTGTACTGGATCTGTGGTAGATTGACTAAGTAAAGTTAATGGTAACTTTACCCTTTTCTGGGGGACAGTAGTCGCCTCAGACATGGAGTTGTGGGAAGTCTCAAAGACAACCCTGTGCCACGGCACTGAAGGTGCTGTGTGACACACACAAAGAAGGGGGCTACTGAAGTGGCGTACTTCAGAGTCCACAATCACAAACACAGATGGAAACACATAGCAAGACACAGGTAAGAGTGTGGGAAAAGCTCTCACTCTTACCAGGTGGAAAAAAAGAAACTCCAGAAGTCCAGCAAAGCTGCTGGGGGACTCACTAGGTGAGGGAAATTAGCCATAAATGAGAATTCTCGCTAACAATCCACCATAATAGAAACTGACCCTAGGTACCTTAGGCTGATGCCGCCCTTCAAGATGGGGCTGCACATCATGTCTGTGCTACATATTTTGACTTTCTGCATTGTATGCTGATGCCACCATTAAGATGGGGCTGCCATCATGTCTGTATCACATATTTTGACTTTCTGCATTGTAGGCTGATACCGCCCTTAAGATGGGGCTGTGCATCATGTCTGTGCCACATATTTTGACTTTCTGCATTGTATGCTGATGCCGCCCTTCAAGATGGGGCTGCACATCATGTCTGTGCCACATATTTTGACTTTCTGCATTGTATGCTGATGCCGCCCTTCACGATGGGGCTGCACATCATGTCTGTGCCACATATTTTGACTCTCTGCATTGTATGCTGATGCCTCCCTTCAAGATGGGAATGTGCATCATGTCTGTGCCACATATTTTGACTTTGTGCATTGTATGCTGATGCCGTCCTTCAAGATGGCGCTACGCATCATGTCAGTGCCACATAATTTGACTTTCTGCATTGTATGCTGATGCCGCCTTTCAAGATGGGGCTGCGCTTCATGTCTGTGCCACATATTTTGACTCTCTGGATTGTATGATGATGCCCCCTTAACATGGGGCTGTGCATCATGTCTGTGCCACATATTTTGACTCTCTGCATTGTATGCTGATGCCACCCTTCAAGATGGGGCTGTGGATCATGTCTGTGACACATATTTTGACTTTCTGCATTGTATGCTGATGCCGCCCTTCAAGATGGGGTTATGCATTATGTCAGTGCCACATAATTTGACTTTCTGCATTGTATGTTGAGGCATCCTTCAAGATGGGGCTGCGCATCATGACTGTGCCACATATTTTGACTCTCTGGATTGTATGATGATGCCCCCTTAAGATGGGGCTGTGCATCATGTCTGTGCCACATATTTTGACTCTCTGCATTGTATGCTGATGCCACCCTTCAAGATGGGGCTGTGGATCATGTCTGTGACACATATTTTGACTTTCTGCATTGTATGCTGATGCTGCCCTTCAAGATGGGGTTATGCATCATGTCAGTGCCACATAATTTGACTTTCTGCTTTGAATGATGATGCCGCCCTTAAGATGGGGCTGCGCATCATGTCTGTGCCACACTATTTGACTTTCTCCTTTAAATGATGATGCCACCCTTAAAATGGGGCTGCGCATCATGTCTGTGCCACATATTTTGAGTTTTTGCATTGTATGCTGATGCCGCTGTTCAAAATGTGGTTGCGTATCAGGTCTGTGCCACATATTTTTGACCTTCTGCATTGTATGCTGATGCCGCCCTTCAAGATGGGGCTGTGCATCATGTCAGTGCCACATATTTTGACTTTCTGCAATGTACGTTGTAGCCACCCTCCCCAAGGGGGTCCGGCAAACTGTATACCTTTGCTAGCACTTTTGTAACTAAGTCTTCCCACATGCACTTATGTAACTAAGCAAGCCTTCTTAACAGCACCATGATGTCTGAGGGCAGTTGTGTGCTTTACAAATGCAAATAAATAAATTAATGAATACATAAAAGTGGGCCTTCTTGGCAAGGTCCAGGATGTGAGGAAGGAAGGAAAGAGAGGAGTCAAATATGACTCAAATGTTTCTGGCTTCAATAGCAAGAGAGGGGGAGAGCCCATCGAGGGTGGCTAGAGTGAAGGGAGTGGGGGGGGTGGGCATCCCAATAGGAAGGATCTCAGTCTTGCTGATATTGAGACAGAGATCATTGGAGGCCCACCAGGACTGGATAGCAGTAGGCAGTTGGGGATGATAGCGGAAGTAGCAAGCACATCAGAGGGAAGTTTGAAGAAGAGTTGGGTGTCATCTGCATAATACTGGAAGTGAGGGGAGAAAGTGGAGATAAGCTGAGCAAGCGAAGCGAGATAGACATTGTAGAGCCAGGGTGAGAGGTTAAAGCCCTGGGGAATGCCACAAGTAGAGATAGAAGAAGGAGAGGAGAAAGAGCCCAGGATGACCGGGGAGGGACGGTCAATAAGGAATGAGGTCAGCCAGTCCAGTGCCTGCTCCAAGATACCAAGGGTCTCCTGAAGATGTTTTATGAGGATGGAGTGGTGACTGAGGTGGCAGCCCTTGAACACAAGAACCAATCCTAGGTGCTGGCAGGTGGATGCCGACCCCCTCAACTAGGACCCCCTCAGTAAAGGCCCTGTCTGGGCCTGTCCAGGCCTGGAGGGCTCACAGGGCCCCCACAGCACCTCACACTCCACCACCTCTCAGCCTCGTGGAACAGCTTGAAAGAACAAAGAAATATTGAGGCTGAGTACCACAAAGGAAATACACCTATCGCAGGCTGAAAAGATACATGTATCTTTTATTACTGTACAGTTTCCAAAGCAAAACAGATAGAGCTATCTGGCTTCAACTCCTCGCAGTGTGTACAAGCCGACACAGTGATGAGAGTGAGGTACTGGACATCTAAACACTTGCATTTTTATACATTTCCTACAATATTGTCCAACCTCTCTTCACGTTAATAATTTGTGTCTAGAGTTCGTGCCTAGTTCATATGACAGATTTTACAATATTATGCAAAGGATTACATGAATTTACATTTCCATGACAATACAATGGTGGTGTAGGTTCTTCTCAAGAATCTTTCACAATGTAGTTCAGCTAAAACATACGATCATCGTTTACTCTTCATTATTTCAGTGTTTGTATAAGGATGGGGCTTGTGAGCACAGACAACACTCGAATAGCAGTTCATATGGAGCACAAGTTTTCTTTGCTTTACTTAACCAGTGGTCTCACAGACAACCTAAACATTAACAGAACTCAAAGGTCGATCAGCTTGACTGCAAGACGAAAACACAGACCACCATTTTAGAATATGGAACACAAGTGAAAATCAAAATGGTGGATGAATCTTAAAATAGCAGTGATGTAGAAACTCAAAAATCAGAACTTTGCGACGCGGTTTTCCATGTAAAGCGATTGGGCTTAGGCCAATATTAAATATAAGGAGGCACTATATAATTACAGTTTAATAAGCGACTGAGCATGTAGCGAGCCTGCTCATGAACTTGTGCCTCTGGAGCTTCCTCCCACCAGGAATATCTGTGAGTGATGCCCTGGACTTTGTTATGCCTTGTTACTGACTCACACAACTGTTGAACCTAGGTGTGCCTATACCACTCTGTCTTTTCAATGTCTTACTATATCACTTCTTTGTTAATGCATTTCTGTGCTTTTGGTAAAATTCGAATCCTGGTGTGTTTGAACAAGTCACCTCCATTGTGCATTGCATTTCTATGCTTTTGGTAAAATTAGAATCCTGGTGTGTTTGTAACAACCCTTCACCTCCATTATCCTGTTGTGTTTGTAACAACCCTACACCCCCATTGTACGTTGCATTTCTGTGCTGTTGACGACAATCTTTGTAACAACCCTACACCCCCACTGTGCATTGCATTTCTGTGCTTTTTCTGTGTTTTTTGTAAGATTTGAATACTGGTGTGTTTTAACAAGTCTTCACCCCCATTGTGCATTGCATTTCTGTGCTTTTGGTAAAAATCTGAATCCTCGTGTGTTTGTAACAACCCTACACCCCCATTGTACATTATGTTATGAAGTTGTCTCACTGTATGTAAATAGTTATGGCCATGCTTGCTATTTAGAGAGAGCAGGGTGTTCATTGTGTATGATGTAGTATAGTTCTATGTGGAATTTCACAGTGTAATATAGTTCTGAGCAGGGTGTCATAGCCTGCCTGTGGCCAGAGAATGTTTTCTCTTAATTTTGCTTCTATCACTGTTTGCACTAGCCAAGGTTCAGCTGGGGGTCTGTACTTCATGACCTCTAATAAAGGTTATTTCATCTCACTGGAAACTGCGTGGGAATATTCTTCATTGGGGACTAGGATCTTCTGACAGAACCCCAGCACTGCAGACTAATGGATTAGCAACCTATTTGCTCTCCAGTTACAACCTTGAAGCCGCTCCGCCATCTGACGTTTGCAGCGGCCGATGGGGGTTCTACAAGGAGTGACTTGCCTTGACATATTCACCTCCAGACGGAGAAAAGCAACAAGCCGCTCTGCCTTATATTCCCTAATTAAGGCGTTTGTAGCGGCCAACATTGGGCAGTTATAGCAACAGTGACAGTGTGCGCATGAACGAATTGAAGGGCTCAAGTATGTTTGCATTTACAGTGCGAAAAGATATGGGGCTACAAAATCGAAATATTAAGAATTCACTAAATGCATCAGCAAGCAAAACAAATACTGCAGAAAATAAGGAGAAAGAACTGAATGATCACTTCATTTACATATACAAAATAAATTGAACATGTGCAAAGTAGACAGCACTTAAACTCCCTAAAGAGAAATGCACAAAAAGTAAGAAATATAAGCAAGCAACACGTATTGCAAAACGGAAAGTGAACGAACTAAATAGAAGTTTTACCTATGTATACAGAGCAACTAAACTCTGTTTGGCAAAATACGTGGTGTATTTTGCTTTCAAGATGACATTCTAGTATCTGGAGAGAATGTGGAGAAACATGATCAGTGATGAAGTGAAGTGTTGAAAATTTTGAGTGAGAGTGGCATAACTCTAAGGAAAGAAAAGCGTGTATTTCGTGGTGACAAAGTAGAGTACCTGGGACATGTAATATCTGCCCAGGGTATAAAGCCGAAAGACTCAATGGTCACTGCTATCAAAGAGTTTGCAGATCATAAGAACAAAGGGGAATTATGATCTTTCCTTGTAATGTTAGAGTTTTATCAAAAATGTATAAAACATTATGCAGCAAAGGTCACTGAGATGAGAAAGTTATTCAGAAAATATGTAGAGTTTGTGTGGAAAGATGCGTGCCAGATGGAATCTAAAAAGATTAAGGAGGAAAAATAATCTGGCTTAACCTTTAAAGAAATTTGAGACGAGAAGAAAGTGTGTGCTCACCGTTGATGCGAGCAATGTGGGTTTAGGGGCGGTTTTGTCCCAAATTAAGGCTGAGGGAGGTGAAGAAATTATAGCACATGCCTCTAGAGCGTTGAGAGGCGTGGAATTGAGGTACTCAGTCCTGGAAAAGGAGGTCTTATGTTGTTTATGGGCGATTGAGAAGTTGAAAAGTTTTGTATGGGGCACACATTTTGTGATTAGAACCGACCACAGGCCATTAAAGTCAATTTTTGAAAACAAAGTATTAGATAAGGTATCCCAGAGAGTTATGGGATGGGTTGCCAGATTACAGTGTCATAGCTTTGAGGTGGCATTCATATCAGGAAAGGAAAATGTATGAGCGGAATGTTTGTCCAGATAAGCGATGAAGGAGAATAAAGCGATTCAAGATGAGGAAATAAAAATGGTTTTTGCCAACACTGATAATGTGGTATGTAAGGAGGAATGAGTGACATCATTAGATAATGTTGAATTGTTGTCAAAAGTGAACATGTATATTCAAAGTTATTGGCCCAGAAAAGGTTAGATGGGTATGAAGGAAAGGCCATTTTGGGAAGTTAGAGAGGAATTGAGTATTGAAGACGGCATTGTGTTTCGGTGGGTGTTAGGGAGAATTCTCCAGAATGGCTAATTTCCCTTACCTACCGAGTCCCTCAGCAGCTTTGATGGATTTCTAGGATTTATTTTTTTCACCTGGTAAGAGTGTGAGCATTTTTTCCCACTCTTACATGTGCTTGCTGTGTGTTTTACATTTTTATGTTCATAGACTGTGGAGTCTCACCTACTCCATAGGCATCATCTTTTTACTGTGTGTCACACAGCACCTTTAGTGCAGTGACACAGGGTTGTCTTTTTCAGGCTTCCCACTTTAAACTCCATTTTCTGGGACTGACTACTGTCTCCCAGAACATGTAAAGTTGCCATTGACTTTTATTAGTCTTGTTAAATTCACAGACCCAGAACAAACTATCTTCCATAGAGTACTGGAAAGGGTTAATAGTTATTCCTTTTTGTCTGTTTGTCATGGAACATTATTTCGTTCCCCTTTCTTTAAGATTTGGCTGGTGGCAGTGGTATCTAACATATTTTTCCTACCGCGGTCTATGTAAACAGCTTTGATACTGTTTTAGGCTATCTTAGTAGCCTCAAACTTAAATCCGCTGGACCCCCTTTACTTTTATTTGGTTTTGACTGGGTTTATTCGCCATTTCTTTTTGTAAAGGTCTTTCTCGTGTTTTACTCTGCGCGCCAAACCAGGTTTGGTTCCTTTGTTCCCTGTCCTTTGGCAGGCTTCTACACAGGCGCCAGAGAGTCTGGCGGACAGGATGTGAGGGAGGGGTTTTAGGCCCCCTGCACAGGGTTCCCTTGGAAACCCAAGTTGCACTCTGGTTTGATTGGCTAGGTTACTATCCTGCCAGGACAGACACCCTGCTGTGTGATTGACAGCCAGGCTGTGTGAATGGGGGAAAACTGCATAACAAGCAGGTCACTGGGACTAGGAAGGCAGAGTCGCCACTGGACCAAAAGAACCAAAGAGAAGCTGAAAGAAGAGGACCACTACCATGACTGAACCTTCCGGTGAAGCCCTGCTGCGGGTCCAAATCTCCAAACTTGGACGACAGAGAATATATGCAAGGAATCTTCTTCCCTTGAGCTGGTGGGACCAACCAGTTCACAAACACCAATGAAGGCCTCCCTCCCCTGGTCGAATTTGCTGTGCATCGCTGCAGTGAACCGGATAGCCAGGAGACTCGGACCCTGTTTGGGTTTTAAGGAGCGCACCTTTTATTTGTTGCTGTGCTCTGCTGCTGGTTTCTTACCTGGGCAGTGCAGGACCCTCCGGTCTTCCTACTTCGTGTCAGTCTGACAGTCGCTTCAGGAACCGTGAGCCTGCAGGACCTACCAGGAACTTCTGCCTCAGCTACAGCCTTCTTCTCTGTTTAAGGTACTGTTCTAACGCGGTTGTTCATTCCATCCGACCGCGGTGAAAGTGCTTGAAATCTTTCCCCTATCTGAGGGCTTGTCCTTCTCTACTCTTTTAAATAACTTTTCCTTCGACCAACTTCATTTCAAACTCTTGGCAAAGACTTAACCGCAACCTACTCTGAACTGTCTGATCCTCTGCAAATACTCTGTACCATTAACATTGGCCCAGGCCTATTGATTTGAATCCTCATTGTAGCCAGCCTTTTCTAGATTGCCCTGCCAACTTACTTGTTGGTGCTGCTTAATTTTGTATAACCTTGTCTTTCCCACCCTTTTAAATTGCTGGAGTGCCATTTTGCTCACACTTCATTTTGAGCTTAACTTGTCCAGAATTCATTGGGTGTTGTGTAGTATATTAAGAGTGTGATTTTTCTGCTGCTTTACTTAGTGAATTGTTTTACAACTGATGTGTAAATAAATGTATATTCTTTTACTCACAAACCTTGGGTCAGTGTTTGTTTGAACAATAGTAATTGCTGTCCTTTGTGTAACTTCTGATACTGCTCACTTTACTCTTGAGATAAGTTTGGCTGCTCAGCCATCGCTACCACTTTACTGTGTAGTACAGGCTTGTACCAAAGGTGAATTTGTACTTACACTTGTAGTCTTAATTGTGTGTGGTGTTCCCAAAGGGTACTGCATATGATTCTGCCTAACAGTGGGGCAAGGCTGTGGTGTCCGAGGAGATCCGCAACAGGATGAGTGATATAGCACATAAAGGTTATATAGGGATCAGCAAAACAAAAGGAATTTTTGATGGTGGATTATTGGTGGCCCGGATTTGACAAGGAGGTGTATTAGAGATTGAAAGATTGTATGGAATGTGCTGACAGCGGTCAAGGTTTGGTAGCGAAGAAACAGCCCATAATCTTTAAGGATATCCTGTGAAGAGTGTGGGAGGAGTTGGAGTTTGATGTTTTGGGTTCCGTGGAAATTGGCTATGGGAAAGGAATGTTCATATTGGTAATGGTTGATGCATTTTCCCGCTGGTGCGAGTATAAGATAGTTAGAGACATAGATGGAGGTAGTATTGTTAAGTTTTTACGCAAGGTATTTGGGAGAGAAGGATTTCCCAAGTATATTCTGATGGATAATGCTCTTCAGTTTACGGGAGGATGCTTTAAAGAATATGTGAGGAATTGTGGCATAATACATAAGAAGGCTGCATTGTACCATCCCGAAGGGAATGGGTTGGTGGAAAGAATGAACAAATGTGTTGTGGAGGGTGTTTGATTGGCGAAAGCGTCTGTGTGAGTAGGAGTTTGGCTGTAGAAGAAATAATGGGTGTGTTGAGAATGGCACCACATTCTGTTACAGGAGTTCCACCATTTGAATTGATGAGAGGGCGTAAACGATATTCTTTGATGTGTCCCCCTTGGATGGAAAGGGGAGTAGAATCAGATTGTGAGATGGAAAAGTTGAGATTAGATCTCAGAAATAAGAAAGAACAGTTTGTTATGAGGGAGAACCAGAGAAAAAGGAATAAGGAACTCAGAGTTATGTGAGGATGGAAGGCGGGGATCAAGAAGAAGGGAGATCCATTGTATTTGGATCCTGTACGTGTGGTAGCAGTGTTGAGGGGTGCTGTGAGGGTGAGTGGAGGACAAGTTTAGAATAAAAATAGAATCGCTGTGGTGAGAAGATTGTGTGGGTAAAAAGAGAGAGAGATATGTTACAAAGTTGTCCCACTGTATGCAAATAGTTATGGCCATGCTTGCTATTCATAGAGAGCAGGGTGTTCATTGTGTATGATGTAGTATACTTCTATATGGAATGTCACAGTGTAATATAGTTCTGAGCATGGTGTCATAGCCTGCCTGTGGCCAGAGAATGTCTTCTCTTAATGTTTTTCTATTACTGTTTTCACTAGCCAGCCAGGTGTAAGGTTGAGCTGGGGGTCTGTACTACATGACTTGTAATAAAGGTTATTTTATCTCTCTGGGAACTGCGTGGGACTATTCTTCACATTGCATTTCTGAGCTTTTGGAAACATTCCATTCCTGGTGTGTTTTCACAACCCTACATCCCCATTGTGCATTGCATTTCTCTGCTTCTGGTAGAAATCGAATTCTGGTTTGTTTGTAACAACCCTACACCCTTATTGTGCATTGCAGTTCTGTGCGTTTGTTAAAATGCAAAACCCAATTTGTTTGTAACAAGTCTTCAACTCCATTGGGCATTGCATTTCTGAGATTTTGGTAACATTCAAATCCTGGTGTGTTTTTGTAACAACCCTACTCCCCCATTGTGCATTGCATTTCTGTGTTTTGGTAACATTCAAATCCTGGTGTGTTTTTAACAACCCTATGCCATCATTCTTGGTACAAAAGTATTTATTTTGCACCTGCCTTCTCACTTTTGATAACTAGTCAGCCTGGTGTGTTTGTTTGTGCTGGGTAGCCCCTCTATCCTCTATCCTTATCTCTCCACCTCCATTATGGCACTCACCATCTCCCTTATCTATTCTAACTGCTATACTATCACCTATCCTCCCTCTCTCTCGAAGAATGGAAGATAAATGTTTAAAAAGACAAAGGCAAACTGTCCCCACGACACAGAGAAGGAATTTTATGGGGTTGTTAATTGGGGCATGGCTGGAAATAGCCAAAAAGTGAAAGCAAAAACACCCCCCCCCCCAGGGCAGTAGGCTGGAGACAGAGAGTTTGGTCGCATATAGAAATGGAGGGTGTGACGTATTTGATCCAAGGGGAATCTCAAAAGTTCGGAAAAGACTGGGGTAGGGTATTGGAAACCCTGCAGGGAGACTATATGGAACAATGGTGCCCGCATAATATAAGAATCTTGGACCTGTTCAGTTAATAAAGTTTGAATGAGTAGGAAGAGCAGACGCATAGGAGGGGGACTTTCTGGATGAGGGAGGGGGGAAGGGGAAGTGGGGTTAAGGGTTGATGTTTTATGAATTACTTTTCCAGAAAGTTTAATAAAAATATGGTAAAAAAAAAGATATCTTGACCACCAACCCTGATCTACCCATTGCAGACACCTACGTCAGCACAGCTTCCAGACAGATAGTCACTGATTTCCTTTTCTCTGTCCTCTCTCTAGATCACTGGACTCCTCATCTTATCTCTAATCTCTCTAATCACACATCTTCTCCCATTAATGGTGACACTAGATGGGAAGGACTCTTGACGGGCTTCTCATCTTCCAGGTGTATCATTAATGTCTATCAAAATGGCACTATCATGGCTCAGGGTCCTCAACCCAACCTCCTACTCTTTGACCGGCGCTTGCCATCCCTCATCAACTACCTTGCTACACCTGCTATTCCTTCTCCCTCTCTCTTTGCCACCCCTCCTCTGGCTGGTGTACCACGCCCCTGTAACCCTCATCGGAAACCCCTCAAAGGCGGTGACCTGCTGCATCTTGCACACTTAATGCTTGCTCTGCTATCAAACAATCTGCCGGCATCTGCCTCCTCCTTGAAGACCTTGACCTCGATATCCTTGCTCTCACAGAGACGTGGCTCAAGGCCAGCTCTGTCACTGCTTTTGACTCCCTTCGCCCAGATGAGGACAAGGTCATCTCCAAGCCCAAACCGTGCTGGTGATATGATATGATATGATTTGGCATTTGTAATGCGCCTATAATAAAATGTTTCAAGGTGCGACAAGGCAAAGGAGGGGAAACAGAGGGAGGACAAAAACAAAAATATTACTAGGCCTAGTGAGATTCAGATCGCGCCAGTGTAGGGGAGCAGGGAGGGAGAAGTGCCAGGGGCGGGGGATGGACAAGTGCGGGCAAGGAATTAGGAAACAACAAGTAGTGCAGCCAACGGATGGCAAGTGCGAGTGTTAGAAGTGCAGACACCAAGTGTCAAATAAGTGCAGGAGAGGGGACTGCAGGGTTACAGATACAGACCACAAGTGCAGGGGTTGCTAAGAGGCAGTGAAGGTTTGCAGCTGGATAGGCAGGGACCTGGGCCTAAATTCAGAGGGTTGCCAGGTGACCAGTGCATGAATCAGACAGGAGATCAGCAGGGGAGAGGAAAAGAGAAGGCAGAAGCAAAAAGGAAGGTATTGAGGTGCTTCTGGAACCGGTGATGGTTCTGCTCAAGTTTCAGAGAGGCAGGGAGGCTATTCCAGGCAGGCCTCCTTGCTTGGAAAAGTGACTGACCCTCAAGGAGCTGGCGGTGGAGGAGCAAAGAGCTCGAGTAGGAAGATATTTCAGTAGAGAGAGTTGGAGGTATTGCAGGCCCAGGTCCCAGAAAGCCATGTGGACAATGCAGAGGGTCTGGAACTTGATCCTTGCTGCCACTGGGAGCCAATTAAGAGATTTCAGTGCTGGAGAGATATGATCCCTGGCCTTGAGGCCAAGGACAAATCTTGCAGTCCTGTTCTGGATGAGTTGTAGAGGATGGGGAGTAGAGGCAGGCAGATTTAGAAAGAGGCTGTTGCAGTAGTCCGGCCTAGAGAGAACCAGAGCTCTGGATACAGTATGATTCTGGGGGAAAGTGAGGAAAGGAAGAATACACCTGAGGAGGTACAGCTGGTAGTTTGATTTCTTAGAGACGTGAGATATGTGAGGAGAGAAGGAGAGTGTGGAGTCAAAGATGACCCTGAGGTTCTTAGTATTACAGGTAGGAGCAGGAAGAGGGCCCAGAGTGGGCGGCCATAGTGTGACAGGTAAGGAAGGTGCTGGTGAGCCGAAGAGGAGGATCTCCATCTTACTGGCATTAAGGCAGAGATCACTGGCGGCACACCACTCCTGGATTGTGGATAGACAATCCTGGATGAGAGAGGGAGAAGGGGCGGCTGAGGGGAGCCTGAAAGCAAGCTGATTGTCATCTGCATAGCACTGAAAGTTAGAGCAGGGAGCAGCTATGTGCTGGGCGAGAGGTGCCAGGTATTGGTTGAACAGCCAAGGAGAATGATTGTACCCCTGGGGAACACTACAGCTAGAGAGAGAGAAACAGAGGAGATGAAGGACCAGAGTTGGACCTGGGGGGGTCAGAGAGAAAGGAGAGCTAGGTCAGGGCCTGATCAGTGATACCTAGGTTATCACAGAGCCGGTTGAGCCAGATGGCATGGTTGACAGTATCAAAAGCAGAAGAGAGATTGAGGAGGATGAGCACAGAAGGATCATTAGTGTCAGAGTTTGATTGTAGGTCTTCACGGATGTTGAGGAGAGCGGTTTCTCTGCTTCTGGCCGCTCTGGAGACAGCCAACAGATTCACTGTGAAGGTTGAGCTGGGAGATGGCCGGCTTTTCCAAGAATTGGTCCAGAAAAGGAGTATTGGAGATTGGGCGATAGCCAGACAGGAGCAGTCGGCAGAGTGTTTCTTAAGGATAGGATGCACAAGGGAGTGCTTCAGGGGAAAAGAGAAGGTTCCAGTGGTGAAGAGTGGTTGCAGATGTTGGCCAAGGATGGAGCGAGAGTGTCAACATGGTCCTTCATGCTTTTGGATGAACAGGGAAGAACCTGTTTTGATGCGACTTTCATAGATCTGACTTGTCTAGAAACATTGTCAGGGGAAAACAAATGAAAGGAAGAGAAATAAGGAGGAGAGGCTGCCACAGAAAGGCCAGAAATAGAGGAAAAAGTATAGGTAGAAGGAGGAGAGGAAGAGAGGGTGGACAGGATGTCATGGGTTTTAGAGATGAACTGTGAAGCCGAGGCTGTGCAGAGGGCCTGGGAGGGAACATGAGAGGTAGAGACTGCAGCAGGATTGGCCAGGTCCTTGCAGATTTTAAAGTGTTCGCCTGAGTTGTTAGATACCACAGAGACACAGGCTTGGATGTGAACTCACTTCTTAGTGTGGACAGAGAGTCGGTACTGCCTCTGGAGCAGGCGGCAGGCCAGTTTGTCAGAGGGTGCGCATGAAGCCCACCATTTCCTCTCAGCCACCCTACACTTGCATTTATGGGTGACGAGGTCTGAGTCATACCAAGAGTTGCACTTGGCTTTGGGCTTCAAGCGGATCCTCATGACAGGTGCAAGGACATCAGGAGTGTATAAGATGAAAGGATAGAGGTTGGAAAGGGTTGTATCAGGATTTGAGTCAGCCAGAGGTGCAGGGGTCGAGAAAAAGTGGCAGTGAAAGCTCAACTGACACATGCTTCATGGGTTGGATGACCCAGAAGGTGGGTGGCAGTGTTGAAGTTGGCTCGGCTTGAGGAGTAGAGAGAGAGAGATGAGAGGAGAGGTGAAAGCGGTCACTCCAGGAGAGAGGAGTGATGAGAGGGTTAGAGAGGGGTAAGTCTGAGGAGATCAGAACATCCAAGGTGTGCAATGCAGAGTGATTCGGGCTAGGGGGAAGAATAGAGAGAGAAAGAGAATCGCAAAGGTTGCGAAAGAGTCCATAGGAGGGACAGGAAGCATCCAGGTGGATGTGGAGGTCGCTGAGGAGGAGGAGTTTCGTGGTAGAGGCAGGAGGGAGGAGGAGAGGTCCGCCCACTCAGAGAGGAAGGAGGTTACCTGACCAGGCAGCCTGTAGATAATAGCCACAGTAAGAGAGTGGCGAGGAGAGAGAGAGACCAGACCTGCAGAGGAATGATAGAGGCAGGGATCCACTCTGGGAAGACCAAGGCTACACCTGCACCTGGACGGTTCGATCTGGGCACAGATAGGATCTTGTAGGCATCAGGAAGGAGAGTGTGTCAAAACCTGTGACAGATCTGGCCGTGAACCATGTCTCGGTCAGACAGAGAACATCAAGGTTGAGTTCTTCCAGGAGACGGCAGATGTCGAAAGAGTGTTTGACAGCTGAGCAAGAGTTGAGAGTGGCAATGTGGAGAAGGTTGCCACCCTTGAAAGACTTCTGTGGAGGGGTACAGGTCAGAGGTATGCCCTGAGGAAGTGTAGAAGGAGCATGAGAGTGGGCAGAGGAGGAAGGAGGAGTAGCAAGGTAGCCAAGGAGGAGGATGAAGATGCCAGAGAGGTGGCAGAGGAGGGAGGCAGTAGGGCAGCCAGAGAAGAAGTCGAGGAAGCAAATGAGGTGGCAGAGGGTGGAGGCAGAAGAGCCAGAGAAGAGAAAGAAGGGACAGCAGGAGAAGAAAGGAAATTAATGAGGCACCAGAAGCGTCTATCAAGATGGTGCCATGTAGGTAAACATTAATAATGATCTTAGAGGAGTGGAAGGGGGCCAGGAGGTCCTCCCACTCGGTGCCACCCATAATTGTACACCGTGATACCTAAGGGTCTGAGCGTGTAATTAAATTCAATAAATAAAATACATAAATACAATGGGAGAGAAGGAAAAAGGAGAGAGCCCAGAAAACATATGTGAAGTTCATAGGTCTGGCGAAGGAGCAACAAAGAGGATGTCAGTGAGGGTCTGTCCGGAGAAAGCGCTGCTGTAGGTATCAGCGATAGGGAGGCCTGTGTTGGAGACCAGGATATCCCTTTTGAACTTCTTCCTACGAGACTCAGTAAGGACAGGATAGTCAATAGAGAAGCAGTTAGAGACGAAAGGAGAAACAGATAGCACCATAGAGAATCCAGAGGGAGGGAAGAAGGAGTATGGGGGAGAGGAGGAGTGAGGAATGGGGAAACACAGGTAAGGGTAGGAGACACAAGGGGATGGGCACAGGAGGAGGGGTGCAAGCAGACGAGACACGAACAAGACAGGGACACATTAATTTCAATTCATGATGGGCTTGATGAGACAAAAAAGAAGAGCAGTCATGTAGCTGTGAGTGACAAACCAGTTAACAGAGTAAGAATGAGGGAACCTGAAAGAAAAGAGGAACACAACAGGGGTAGCAGCAGTATGATGTGAGGGGAAACCAGGGAGAGCAAGGGCTAAGTAACAGAACAATGATCGAGGGACCTAAATGAGGAGAGTGAAAAACATACAGAAGTAGGCCGTACAAGTATACAGCAGTCAAAGATAGCAGACACAAGAACAGAGAAGTCAAGCAAATAGGGGCCTAGAAGAAGAAAAAGCAGTAGAACACAGAGTAGTAACAAAGGGGCATGGGAAGGGGGTGGGATGAGGAAAAGGACAGGGAGAAGGAGGGTAGGAGCCCGCAGGGGGAGCAGTGGTGCACAGAGGACGCGTAGGCGCTAGCAAAAGGATGGAAGGGGCACAGAGCACACGTGATCAAGGATTGCGAGGGAACCACGTGGGCCGAGTGCGCATGAGCGTGAGTGTAGCCAAGGGAAAGGGCCACGGGGCACACACGATCAATGATTGCGAGTGAACCACGCAGGCCGATGACATGCAGGCGCGAACACAACAAAGGATGGAAGGAGCGTGGAGCCCACGCGATCAAGGAATGCAAGGGATCCACACGGGCAGAGGACGCGTGGGTGCAAGCATAGCCAAGGATGCAAGGGGTGTGGAGCACATGCAATCAGGGATTGCAAATGAACCACACAGGCAGAGGACGCGCAGGCGCAAACTAACCAAGGACGGAAGGAGCACAGCACACGCAATCAGGAATGGTGAATGAACCATGCCAGCAGAGGACACACAGGCATAAACACAGCCAAGGATGGAAGGAGCTCAGAGCACATGCGATCAGGGATTGCAAATGAACCACGCATCCAGAGGACTACAGGCGCGAAGATGGAAGGTTCGAGGGAGTGCAACGCAAAGGTAGAGTGCGATGGAGACACGTAGGTTGAGAGCAAGAGTAATGCGGGGCAGAAACAATTGGGGAAATGGGAGCGCACACGACCTGGGGGGCACGGACAGAAGGAAGGTCTCTTAGGGGTGCAAGTCAGAAGGGCTAAGAAGCACAGAGCAAGCTAACTCCACACATCTTCTTACCTGGCAGCCTCAGACAGGAGGGTGAGTCGTCCGCATTCACTGTCTACGCCGCAGACCCCTTCACCGCCAAACACCTGCATTTGCGACAGATGGTCCGAACCTCGGGGTATATAGGCTCGGAAGCATGATGTAGCAAACATGCTACGTTTCATCGGGCAGCATCTCCTGTGCACCTGCGTGGCTCAACAATCCAAGTGGTCCATACCCATATACCCTGAAGCTCTGCTTTTCGACTGCTCAGCATGCATCCTAACTGTGTTTGAACACCACCCCATCCGTGTCTCCTTGTGACTGTCTGTTTTTAATATAATGGTTTTGTAGCTTGTCCTGCAAGGGCTTTGCAACATAGGGTCCGAAACACGGATTGTATAGACTCGGAAGCATGTATGTAGCAAATGTGCTACTTTTCGTCGGGCACCATCTCCTGTGCCCCTGTGTCACTCCACACTGCGGATTTGTCCTGCGAGGGCTTTGACGCAGAGGGCCCGAACCTCAGATTTTATAGGCTCAGAAGCGTGGACGAAGCAAACGTGCTATGTTTTGTTAGGCAGCTTCTCCTGTGCACCTGCGTTGCTCAACACTGCAGACTTGTCCTGCAAGGGCTGTACCGCAGAGGGTCAGAACCTCGGATTATATAGGCTCAGAAGCGTAGACGAAGCAAACATGCTACGCTTTGTTGGGCAGCATATCCAGCACTCCTGCATCACTCAACACCGTGCACTTGTCCTGCAAGGGTTTTGCTTCCGAGGGTCCGAACCTCAGATTATATAGGCTCAGAAGTGTGGAGGTGCTACATTTCATTGGGCGACGTCTCCTGCACGCCTGTGTCACTCAACACCGCAGACTTGTCCTGCGAGGGCTTTGCTGCAGAGGGTCCGAACCTCAGATTACAAAGGCTCAGAAACATGGACGTAGCAAACGTGCTATGTTCCATCGGCCAGCATCTCCTCTGCACCTCTGTTGCTCAACACCGCAGACTTGCGGTTGTGGGGTTGCCCGGATCTTCACTGAGTGGATCCCATCTTCCCTCATACCTACCCAGCCATCCAACTCCTTTGAGAGCCTGGTCTGCAAGCTGGTCATCTCTCCCACTTCCTCCCTGACCATTGCCACTATCTACAGACTGCCTACCTCTATCACCCTGATCCTCTCAGAATGGGCCGATTTCTCCTCCTCTCTCCTCACATCCACCTCTAAACTCCTTCTCCTGGGTGACCTCAACATCCACCATGACTCCAAATTCACAGCAACCACTCTCTTTTGTTACCTCTGCACCCCGCTCTCCCTCTCCATTCTCTCCTCCTACCTATTCAGATGGACAGACTTTTGATGCCTTGATCCACACTGATCTTTTGCTCTCTGCCCCACTCACCACCCCACTCTCTTGGTCAGACCACTCCCTCCTCACCTCTCACCTGGGTCCTCTCTGCCACCCAACCACACCTCCACCAGCTCTGCTAACCTGGTTCACGGGCATCCGCCCGATGAAACAATTGTCATCTGCTGCCTCTGCATCCACCTTTATCCCCTCTGCCCCCCACTGCACACTCTACCTCTGACTCCGCTCAGCAACCTCCACCTTGCTACAGCTAACGCTCCCTACATTCTTGCCCCAGTCATGAGGATATGCCTGAAACATGCCACCAACCATAAGACCTGGTACGACTCTAAACTTGCAGCCCTGAAACGCAAGTGCAGAGATGCAGAACGAAATTGGCAGACCTCAGGCTCACCCTCTTAACAAACTGGGATGTCGCCTTCTCGAAAGACAATAGTGACTTTCCATCCCCTCCAAGTAAAGAGCCCACATCCAGGTGCACATCTCTGGTGCTTACAACAACATGGGTGAACTCTTTCAAATCTGTAAGGAACTAGCCAACCCTTCAGCAAGTCTCCAACTCCAGTCTTCCTTCTCAGACCCTCTCCAATGCATTGCCCACTCACTTCAATGCAAAGACTCAGGGCATCTTGAGCACTCTCTCCTCCTTCTTCCCCTCCTCCCACCCCCTCCCACCTATGGCCTTCCATCCTCCCTCTTCCTTTCTCTCCTCCTTCTCTCCTATCACATCCGACAAGTTGTCCACAGTGGCTTAACACAAAATGTGGGGGCCCCCCTGCGAGACTTCCCGATGGGCCCCCAGCTCCATGCCAACATAGTTATGTCCCGCCCACCAAATTAGACCACACCTACCACCATATGCCCATCCCATACACATTTGCTCCACTTGTACATTTATGCTCCACTCATAGCCATTCGTATCACTCATATCTTGATGAGCATCTGTACTCAAGTACAGACTCTATCTCCATGCGCCCTTCAAAACTATGATTCCCCAGAATTCGTTTGTTTGTTAAAAAGAAAGTCTGGCACTGGAACAAAGGGTTGCTCCTAACAGGGAAGTCCTCTGATTACCTTTAGCCCCTCCTCTGCGGGAAATAGGAAATGGAATTCCCTGGTTAGTTGGGTAAATTCCAGAAACTGCCCAAACCTGACCCCAGACAATGCATTTGCGACAGATGGTCCGAACCTCGGGTTATATAGGCTCGAAAGCATGATGTAGCAAACATGCTACGTTTCATCGGGCAGCATCTCCTGTGCACCTGCGTGGCTCAACAATCCAAGTGGTCCATACCCATATACCCTGAAGCTCTGCTTTTCGACTGCTCAGCATGCATCCTAACTGTGTTTGAATACCACCCCATCCGTGTCTCCTTGTGACTGTCTTTGTTTAATATAATGGTTTTGTAGCTTGTCCTGCAAGGGCTTTGCAACATAGGGTCCGAAACACGGATTATATAGGCTCGGAAGCATGTATGTAGCAAACGTGCTACTTTTCGTCGGGCACCATCTCCTGTGCCCCTGTGTCACTCCACACTGCGGATTTGTCCTGCGAGGGCCTTGACGCAGTGGGCCCGAACCTCAGATTTTATAGGCTCAGAAGCGTGGACGAAGCAAACGTGCTACGTTTTGTTAGGCAGCTTCTCCTGTGCACCTGCGTTGCTCAACACTGCAGACTTGTCCTGCGAGGGCTTTACCGCAGAGGGTCAGAATCTCGGATTATATAGGCTCAGAAGCGTAGACGAAGCAGACATGCTACGCTTTGTTGGGCAACATATCCAGTGCTCCTGCATCACTCAATACCGTGGACTTGTCCTGCAAGGGTTTTGCTGCAGAGGGTCCGAACCTCAGATTATATAGGCTCAGAAGTGTGGATGTGCTACATTTCATTGGGTGACGTCTCCTGCACGCCTGTGTCACTCAACACCGCAGACTTGTCCTGCAAAGACTTTGCTGCAGAGGGTCCGAACCTCAGATTACAAAGGCTCAGAAACATGGACGTAGCAAACGTGCTATGTTTCATCGACCAGCATCTCCTCTGCACCTCTGTTGCTCAACACCGCAGACTTACGGTTGTGGGGTTGCCCGGATCTTCACTGAGTGGCCCCCTTCTTCCCTCATACCTACCCAGCCATCCAACTCCTTTGAGAGCCTCGTCTGCAAGCTGGTCATCTCTCCCACTTCCTCCCTGACCATTGCCACTATCTACAGGCTGTCTAGCTCTATCACCCTGATCCTCTCAGAATGGGCCGATTTCTCCTCCTCTCTCCTCACATCCACCTCTAAACTCCTTCTCCTGGGTGACCTCAACATCCACCATGACTCCAAATTCACAGCAACCACTCTCTTCTGTTACCTCTGCACCCGCTCTCCCTCTCCATTCTCTCCTCCTACCTATTCAGATGGACAGACTTTTGATGCCTTGATCCACACTGATCTTTTGTTCTCTGCCCCACTCACCACCCCACTCTCTTGGTCAGACCACTCCCTCCTGACCTCTCACCTGGGTCCTCTCTGCCACCCAACCACACCTCCACCAGCTCTGCTAACCTGGTTCACGGGCATCCGCCCAATGAAACAATTGTCATCTGCTGCCTCCGCATCCACCTTCATCCCCTCTGCCCCCCACTGCACACTCTACCTCTGACTCCGCTCAGCAACCTCCACCTTGCTACAGCTAACGCTCCCTACATTCTTGCCCCAGTCATCAGGATATGCCTGAAACATGCCACCAACCATAAGACCTGGTACGACTCTAAACTTTCAGCCCTGAAACGCAAGTGCAGAGATGCGGAACGGAAGTGGCAGACCTCAGGCTCACCCTCTTAACAAACTGGGATGTCGCCTTCTCGAAAGACAATAATGACTTTCCATCCCCTCCAAGTAAAGAGCCCACATCCAGGTGCACATCTCTGGTGCTTCCAACAACATGGGTGAACTCTTTCAAATCTGTAAGGAACTAGCCAACCCTTCAGCAAGTCTCCAACTCCAGTCTTCCTTCTCAGACCCTCTCCAATGCATTGCCCACTCACTTCAATGCAAAGACTCAGGGCATCTTGAGCACTCTCTCCTCCTTCTTCCCCTCCTCCCAACCCCTCCCACCTATGGCCTTCCATCCTCCCTCTTCCTTTCTCTCCTCCTTCTCTCCTATCACATCCGACAAGTTGTTCACAGTGGCTTAACACAAAATGTGGGGGCCCCCCTGCGAGACCTCCCGATGGGCCCCCAGCTCCGTGCCAACATAGTTATGTCCCGCCAACCAAATTAGACCACACCTACCACCATATGCCCATCCCATACACATTTGCTCCACTTGTACATTTATGCTCCACTCATAGCCATTCGTATCCCTCATATCTTGATGAGCATCTGCACTCAAGTACAGTCTCTATCTCCATGCGCCCCTCAAAACTATGATTCGCCAGAATTCGTTTGTTTGTTAAAAAGAAAGTCTGGCACTGGAACAAAGGGTTGCTCCTAACAGGGAAGTCCTCTGATTACCTTTAGCCCCTCCTCTGCGGGAAATAGGATATGGAATTCCCTGGTTAGTTGGGTAAATTCCAGAAACTGCCCAAACCTGACCCCAGACAATGCTTTGGTACAACTTGATGCAGTGGGACAAACTGAGCTCTTCTGCGTAGAGACTCCCCTGCAGGTCAGTTGCTGCTGAATCTCCCAGACAATATAACGTACTTGTGAATACTTTATACTCTGGTGAGTTTCCAAAGCCTGGCAGTGCTGCACTACTACGTATCTATATTGACAGCCTGAACATTGTTCTCTTGCGCTGCTTCCTTGTTTTGTGGCTGCTAGGCGCTACGTGAACAGGACACCTTCACCTGCCTGGTAACAGATTGTCAGGGGCTGAGTGACCTCCAAAACCCCCACCTCCTTGGTCAGTCCTGTCATGGGCTTTGAGATGTTCTCAAAGCCGGGCAGCTCGCACTACTCCCTGATGTCACTGCCTCTAAGCGCTATACTATGCAGCTCACCTGAGGATGGGTGACACACATTTGGGAGGTGTGGATGGTCGGTCCTGGGCTGCTCGCCCCACCAATTCTCTCCTTACTTATTTCCTGAAGTGGGTGCTTGCTGCTCGTCGCCACGGTCATAACTAACAAAGATGAGTGATGGTTCCTAGTCTCACCAGTAAGAACATGTCCAAAAAGGAACAGGCAGCTGCATCAGGTGTGTGGGCGGAATGCCTCACATACACCTTATATAATTATCTAGCTTCAAATGTGCCCAATGTATTCTACATACCACAGTTCACGCTCATCGCAACACATTTGCAATATGAGAAGCGTTAATAGAAATTATTAATGTTAAATGCGTGGTTTAGGGACCAAGGGGTTGTTAGCCACCTTTGAAAACAGTGCATCCAGTGGAAGGTCAGGCGTCATATGTCTCATAGCTTCTGGTGAAACTTTAACACAGGGTATGACTTGTACAAACCTAGCACTTATATTTTACGGCACTGCTCGAGGACATTCACACAGCTGGGTGTCTACAGCACTGAGAAGGGACTGTGCAAGGACATTCACACTTCTGGGGACTTACAACACTTCGAAGGCACTGCTCGAGAAGAATCCCCCCAATCCATGACTGTACACAGTCTAGGATTTGGCCACAATCCGTTGACTTCTGCATGAAACTTGCAGATCACTTGTGAAAATCCCAGCAGGCCCCTCTAGTCTTCATGTAATGCATTCTTTGCATTCTGGTATGTGTAGTCGGACATAAATTACAGGGAAATGGTCAGTGAGCTGAGCCAGGCTGCAAAGAATAAATACAGCACTGGAGGAAATGTGGTCACCATACACGAGTTAATCTAATCTCTGCATCAAGAAGCTCAAGCTACACTTACGAGGACACGCCATTTAGCTGTAAGGATGAAAGGCGCATGCGCAGGCTGATTTTCCTAACCTAGAGCCACGGCCCCTTAAAACAGGTCTTTTTCATTCAATTCAGAGAGGGTGAAACAAAACAGACACTTTCCGTTGATTATAATGTATTACTCGCCCGATCACGTGCGCTCTAGGAAGACAAATCTCACCATCTGAGACTGCTTGTGAGTGACAATACAAAACATCGACTAGTTCTTCCGCATTATTGCATAAAAACTCTGAAACCTCATCACGTCGCTGCATTCTGGTTGACACATGCAGGTGGGTTTTACCAGCTGCAGGAAAGGGGGCCTACAGCTATCACTTCGAAATGGGGCCTAGTTCAGCATGTCTGGGCTTTGAGGTCCCAAGGAGCATATTCTAAAGGAAGCCCAGGTGGTGATGGTGGGATCAGCGCTCATTTATCCTCAAAGGACAGTTTTCTGTTGCCCTTGTATTGAGCTGAATTGTAACTTGTACAAAACTGATGTTATTTTTAAAGTTTCCTATTTTGTGAAGAAAACAACACACATCAAATGTCACTTTGATAGGCCATAGTTTCAGATAATATGAATCTGTGTCACACATAGGGGTCACTTGGCATTCAGCCAGACGTGGCTTTTTAGCAAAGAACAAGTCAAGTGCATCCTGGGCCTTGTAGTTTTGCCATTTGAATACAGGTCTAATTTCCAGTAGGCAAAGAACTGTTGACCGAAGGTCGGCAGATTGACTTGGCCTCTTGCAGATGATCAGAGTGGAGGGAGACTCACCTTTGATTGACAGGCCAGACTCAGGCAGCTAGATGTTCCTTTTTCTTTTTTCGGGCAAAGCCGCGGCCTGGGCTTAGCCTGCAACAAAGAGGCACTGGCAGGCAGCAAGCAGTAACGCGACTGGCTCCCTTGCCGACGACTGGATGTCAGAGTGCGGCTCAGGACTTGTGTGGATGGTGTGGCTCACGGGCAGAGCAGGGCTTGACTTTTGCTGATGCAGTGCACGCATGTGCAGCAAATGTGGCAGGCAGCAACTCTGCCTGAACATGCTGTTGCTTTGCATGTGTATACTACCCAACCCTACCAATTTAGGCAGTAGGCTACTGCCTTTTAAGCAGTCCTATCGCCTACATATTTGAGTGACAGATCCTACTGCTTTTTACAGGGGTAGGTCATTTATGTGATTCTAAGGCAGGCTTTTTGAGTCCGGCCCAGGACAAAGCATGCAACACATTAGTTTGTCTGTGCGGTGGGCGGGTAAGTGATTACTTTGAGTGATGGGCTCAGACCAATCCAGTGACCTGACAGCTACATGACTCTGCCCTACACTCTGGCTGGGACAGGCCTTAGGTGAACCACCAGTGAAGGCAAGTGGCAGAGCGTACCAGCATCACACAGCATCTGCATATCAGACTGAGGAGGGCATCAGTCTCCATGTTGTTCAGTTATTCATCTTGCACTGCAGGAATACATATGTGTTGCCCAGGCTGCTGCTACAGAGCAGTGGTAAACGTTGCCTACCAGCTGTGTGTGATTACCTTCTGTTAAGTTAGGTAATTGAATCCGGTGTTCACTTACCATTCATAATTATACATTTTAAATATTTGAACACCTTTCCATGTTGTGCTGTTTGATGGGTTGTGTAGTTTCGAATGCTCCAGTGGTGCCAACAATGTATGTTTTGTATTTTCCTGTAATGTAATGGTTATGTGAAGTATTATTTTTGAAACTTGAAAAATCCTACATCTTTTTGGCGACAGAATGTTGGCAAGTATGCGGTAGAATCAGGCACCGCCCAGCATCACTGTGACAACGAGACACTGTGACTGTCCCGACCCAAAGGCCAGCAGAGCAGAGATGTTGCTGGGCGCTTGGGCTGGCTGCAAGCCCCCCTGGCTTCTTGGCGTGGACCCCAGCCCTGCACTGCCCCCACTACGCAAGTGTTTCATATTGAACAATGAAATCGGGACTGATGGGTCCTCAGATAGTCAGCGTATATGGCGCGAATTGAGAGCCATATGTTTTAAGAACCAGAAAAGTACACCGACTGCATTTTGCAACTAACAAACTCAGTGCCCAGCATGATGACTCAGATAACAGAACACACAAAAAAAGACATGGCACTCATGGAAGTTCACCAACTGATAGCCAACAAGTTGTGGAGACATGCCACTGTAATATACAATCAGCCCACAGAAGTGGATAACGAAGTGAAGAACTGTCTGTGACCAGTGAATGAATAACTTTAAGACGACCATGAATTGTAATACCGAAAAGTCTGTGCCAGCAGATTGTTGGCACATCACAGGAAGGGCATTGAGGAATTCTAGCAACAAAGAAGCATATTTGACATGCTGTGTGGTTCCCATCGTCGGACTTCATGGACAAGAAGACAGTATGGGTATACCACATGTATCGGTTGCACGGGTAGTGTAGCTCAGTGGCAACACACTCGTCTTCGAAGCAAGTCGACTTCCCGGACCTGCCCGCGCTTAGAAACCTCTTCGGTATTAAGCGCATTATAAATAACCAATCATAATCAATCAATCATAATGATCGGTTCACCAGCAAACAAGGAGAAACAGGATCGCTACATATCAGACTTATCCAACGTAAAATATATCAGCAGACTTTTTTGGAACATTAAGGTTCAGCAAATATGTACTGGTCATGATAGATGAGTACTCGAGATTTTCCATTGTTTTGCAGACCCTTGAAAGCATATTGGACTCTGGTTCCACTGCTAAAGGAAGTCTTTTCAGCCCATGAAGACAGACAATGGCCTTCTATGTACCGGTGGTGACTGTGGAAAGTAACACATATGAATTAATCATAGGAATATAACACTTTGATGGCCTGAAGCAAACAGAGGATGGATTACTTTATGAGAACCATCAAGAGGACAGTGCAGGGGAGCATTGCTAGTGATACGAACCTTAAAAAAGCACTGTGCATTACTTTGTGAGATGACAGAACTTCGTTGCGCCACTAGATCAGGACATACCTAGCAGAATTCATGCAAGGAAATGTCACAGATGCGCAAATAACAGAGATCAATAGGTGGAGGAGGGGCTATATAGAGGTGTTGATCGGTGGATGGATAGAGAAAGGAGTCTGAGCACAATTGTATTTCAAAAACAGCCAACTAGAAAATCAGACACTGTCTTTAGAACCACGGATTGACAGTAAAGGCAATGACAGTAGAGATAACAGTGTACAGTACAAGCAGAAATATCTCGAACTTCAAAACATCATGTCGGATAAAAAAGGTAAATGCATACAGATGATGAAAATACGGAAGACAGGCCATTAGAACATGCAAGGGCTGTAAGAAAACCAGAACAGGACATGAGGAGTCCTCAAAGACTAATTGATGAAAATCATTTGGAGATATGGTTCAGTCCAGCTGGGCAAGAAGACTGGTCCAAGGTGAAGGATCAGGAAGTGATACAAGGAAAGGAGTCCATGCACTCACTGGGACTATGTAGATAAGATGTGTGTGGATAAGCTCCTCGCAAGTTGTCCAATTGTGTAAGTAACAAAGATAACAAATAACTACAAACACTTAAGAAGTGGTATATGCCCCTGTATCCGGTCCATGATAAGACACTATGGCATTTGAGCAAGCATTGTTAAATACAATTTTGGTGACATTCTGTTAGTGCAAATTATGTTCTCTGGACTGTATTACGTAATGCAGTGCACAACAGAACATTGTCACAATGTTGCAGTGCCAGTCAGCTGCCTCCCAACCCAATATCATAATCACTTAAGAACATGTTCGTATTGTATTTGGAGAACAGGGATGTTAATTCTGAACAGAAATAACTTACAATAACACATCTACAAATCTCGGAAGCTTTCCCACGAAGGGTGCCTGTACGATAGCATCAAGACGAGAACAAGTAGGACGCCAGATTATGATGGCATAACAAATTATTAAAACATATATCAGGGACAAAACAAATGAAACTGAACCAAAATATATATAAGTAAACAGGTGCCTTACAAAGGTTACATTAATCTAAGGGAGGAAGTGCTTCAAACTAAATGGGAATACTAAGCAAATACACAAAAACACATTATTAAGCATGACTGGAGGAGTGCGGGAGTCAGGTAGGGAGGATGTGGGAGAGGCAATGGGGAGCTCAAGCTTAAGCAAGCAAGTGAAGTTTAAGCCAAGCTTTGAAGAGATTCATAGTTATAGTATAACGTTTGCCTTTCGTCTGCCACGGTTGACTGCCATTTTCTTGTGTAAAATTGCATAGTTGCCAACATGACCCATTTGAATCTGTAGGTGCTTTTTCATTCCTGTGTTTTTTGGTTGCATTCTGGGACTTGTAGTTCTGCTTTTCCAATTAAAAAACTCGGCCTAAAAGTCCCAGAATGCAAAGAAAAAAACAGGAGTGGATAAGCACCTACAGATTGGAATGGGTCTTGTTGGCAGCTTTGAAAGTGGATTAGCACATTACACCTCCGTATTGGGATTGTATGTATTCAATGGGCTCGCATGTTCGCTCATTCCGCAAAAGTAAACAAGGAGATCAGTGATTGCGCATGGATTTGTGCTGTCCTCATCTATGGCCCTGTGTCAAGATCCTGCCTCTGGTAATTGTCTAATTGGAGGTGTTTTCATAGACCAACAATCAACTCCTAAAGGATTTGCTGTTATTTTCACTACCTGCACAATATTCCTTCTAATTTTTCACCCCAACCCAGATTTCATAATGCACTCTTATAGCGTGCACATTTGCAAATGTCCTGGGAATTTAGCACTGACATGCGCACGAAGCAACTAGAACAACATATTTGAACATTTCGATTGGTGCGTTGATGCACTGGCCAGTGAGTGCAAATGTCACTTCAAAAGATACATGCACTGGTGTTAAATTGCCTTGCACTGGTACAATTTCCTAATCTGGCTCAATAACCACTTTCGTTATTGGAGGTATTTTCTCCACTGTTAAAATAGTGACATTGTTCAGTTGTGTAAGTGTAACCGGAGTATTTGGGTTCTATAAATACGTTTTGTTGGGAATGAAATGCAATATCCCGGAAAATATAATTAATTTCCCTCTGGTTAATTTTGCTCAACACGAATTTGAGGGCCGGTTTTCAGGTCAGCTTATTTTTGGTATAAATAATGTGGGAGCAGATGCGCTGCTTCTAGCTATCTAGTTTCCACACTTAATTGCAACTAAAATGGAATTTAGAATTCACGCAACAATTAGGATCCATCACCCATTCAAAAAATGAATTTTCAGTGAAAGTTGACGAATTATAATAGAACTTTCTAGAAACATATAGCAGGATAATTGGCCACAAAAACATTTTTCAGAGCTAAATTACCAACAGAACCTACACTAATAATGAGACACTTGGTAGAGAATTACTTTAGCTTTTGAATTAATGACTTAACTCCATAGCAACTATATTTGGGAAAAAAACCTCATTTTGTTATAATTTAATTGCAGAATTGAAATGCAAATTCATTTTCAAAGTGGTAACCGAGCAACGTCGTGCATTTATGATCCAAATTGTAAAGAACATGTTTTTTTCTTTTGTCAACTACAGACCAGAAGAGGGCACCTTCTCACTTCTTGACTATTTTAATTCTAAACATAAGGCAGTTATGGCATGCTTTGCTTCCCCCTCTTATAAGGGCAGGGATTGAAACCCTTAAATCCCCGGTATTTCAAAGACTTAAAGAGGAATAAAAGAGTTATATTGGAGCAAAATGGGCTGTAATACCTCATTTTTCCAGTTGCTGCAAGCTCACAGATTGTGATGCGTGGCCATTTGGTGAAACAAGTTTACTTCCTGTTCCAACCAAATCCGGTCAGCTTTAAATAAAACAGGAACTGCATTTCAAACAGTGAAACAGTGTGCATTGCCTACATAAAGATCAGTTATCCAGCTTTCCCTTTCCCTAGTAACATGTTCTAACATAAGGTATTTATTAACGAAAAAATAATCCATATAACTAAGTTAAAAACTATAATTGAGTATAATATTGCGCTCCTTTTTACTCCCCCAATGGTTTTAACTTGAGACTGTTGTCATACTGTTGATATGCCCTCTCTTCTCTTGCACAATATCCTGAAACCAGCCACATATGCTGATGGCATCTTGCAGCAAAATGTATCAAACAGTTCTGAAAGTGTTTTCCTGAACACATTTGCACCATCTTAAAATTGTAGCTGTGTGTTAGGCGTCTCCCCTCATGCTTCCAAAGATGGTCTCATGTCACCTCTCTTTTAAGGAAGTCTAATGCAAATGCTTCTGCACTGCTGAATTTTCAAACCATAAGAACCTTTCCGTTTTTGGTGAAGCCGATTGAGGGTTGTATGGCAACAAAGTCATGGGCTGTCATGCAAAATAATAAACCTTTAAAGCCTCAACATTCTGGAAGTTTGTGCTAGGCATAGCACTGTGCGAGTGACCCTGGAGGTAGTTAATGATTGCCTTTGGATGAGAGAAAACACTGGCTTGTCTGTTGTTGTTGTTGGTCCTCTAAGTGGATTTTAACAACATGGAGAATGAGATCCTGTTCTTGGTACTGGCAGCCAGTAAGGGCATTGGCGGTGGTGTTCTAGAGTGGCTTTATTCACTTTTGATGGATAGATCCACATCAGTTTAGGTGTGCCCTTCCAAGTCACTGCTGTTTGCAGTAGTGTGCAAGGTGCCTCATGGTTCTATCCTCCATTCGTTTGTTCACTCTGTATATTGTGCCGTCAGGCGATCTAATTGCAGTGTAACATCTCAGTATACAATGAATCGATCAATATTCAGCTATCTAGCTTCATCATTGGCCAGTGAGGTTCTTCGGGTAGGTAACCAAGGATGTCATTTCACCAAAATGCCAGGGATAGCGGAAGTAAAATCACAAGACACTTGACCTCTGATGACATCACCTGAAGCGATGTCATTTGATCCCGCCACAAAGTGAAATCACGGGAAGAGATGGCACACAACTTTTCGACCCTTGATAAAACAGGAAGTGGCATCAAATAGCATTGTTTCAGTACACTAAGAAAATTACGGTTACAATAGCACTATAATATGACATGCATTTCATACATGTAGCATTAATATAAGTGTGCATAGCCGCAACAACAGTAAGGCAATAAAGCACTGTCAACCGGCCAGCGACAAACTGTTGCTCCTCGAATGGAAAACAGTGTTTGAACAACCAATATGGTGAGAAACACTGAGATCAATATATGCCCAGAACAAAAAAGTTTTTAAAAGCTTTTTTACAGCCTGGAAACTCAGCTTCTGCCCAAAGAGAATACAGAGGTTTATTCCAGATTAGAACACCTGGTGTCACCAGGCTTTACCACCCGCTGACAGCAGACCTGCCAACCAACTCTCTTGCAACTCGCGGGGGTCTCCAACAAAAAGTGTCTGTCTGCCGCACTGCTGTATTTTAACATAATTCGACAGCAAAAATAGTCTGGAGGAAATCTTCCTGTTGTCCATGCAAATCTCAATCTTCTTAGGATAAATTAAAAGACTTCCCCAATTAAACACTTATATGTGCTAGACAAAGGTTTCTTGATGATTTTGCCCTACAAAATGGTGGCGGTGACTGCTACTTTAATCTCAGAAAGGGGCAATGCGGAAATCCGAAGTGGTCAGAAGGCATAGAATGGAGAAATTGCAATGGTCACGTCTCACTGCTTGGGTCAATGTGTGTTTCTGCCCAGTGGTATGGCGTACCTGAGTCCATCCATGAAAATATGCCCATTCCATTTGGAATATACTAGCACAGTCATGTTTTATCTTTGCAATGCATTCTGGGAATTGTAGACCTGTGTTTTGAAAAGAGAAATCCAAGACTATCAGTCAAAGAATGCACATAAAAACACATGACTGGACTGACATCTCCTGATTGGAATGTAGCAGGTATGTTGACCATTCTTTGAGGTGCATTAGCAAGCATGGGACGGCATGCTCTAATGCATAGTGCACATAGTGCATTGAGGAGCACATGTTGCACAATGCCTGTGAGCTTGAAGCAGCATATAACAGACACTCTTTTTTTACAACTAAGGCTCAAATGAGCGCCAGATGCATCAAACAAGGGTGACCTTACTCTGCTAGACGGGAGCTATTTAAAGAGGAGTGCCTTTCATAAAGAAGTGTGTGGAAAACATTCCCTGCTAGTAGTTGTAGTGCAATTTTAGTTGCACCAACCCTTTTGGCTACACACTTCAGAAACACAGAAAAATGTTAAGGCAACCATGGAAGGTTTTCAGGAAATCACAACCCAAAAAGTATTCATCCAGGATCACACCATTAGTTAAAGTGAGTCAGCAAGGATTACAACTAAGGTCTGGGTTTTCCACTGCCAGTTTAGCTATTCGACAGACATTTGCATGGGGATTATAATGCCTTGAGCTGACCACCTTAGTGCTGAACAAAATAAAAAGTAAAAAATACATTTTTGGAGGTGATTATGTGAGGTGCTGGCTGGCAGGGGTCTTTGGTGTCACTATGAGAGAAATAAACAACTGGCAGCAATATCAGTTCTTGACCTTCGCTCACTGTGCTGACTGCAGATTAAACATCTGTGGAATAGAAAGCATCATCATTGACGGACACAGAGTGTTTCTAGGCACGAGAAGACAAGGAAGGGGAAGACAGAGGGGAACAAAACGAACTATCTTACTAGGCCTTGTGTCATTCAAATTGTGCAAGTGCAAGGGGATAGGTGGGGAGAAGTGCTAGGGGGAGGGAAGGGGAGAGTGCAATAAGAAAAGCTCAGTAAGTGCCACCGGGGTGGCCGGTTCTAAGTAAGTGCAAGAAGGCAGGGGACTTTAGGGCTGCAGATACAGTTGCTAGTGCGCGGTAGGCCCGGAAGCAGTGCATGGGGCTACTGGTCGTAAAGAAGCCTGGTCCCCATAAAGTTCCGCTGGAGGCCAACTAACCAGTTAGAGTAGCAGACAAGAATGTCAACAGGGAAGGAGAGAGAGAGAGAGAGAGATAGAGAGAGAGAGAGAGAGAGAGAGAGAGAGAAAGAGAGAGAGAGAGAGAGAGAGAGAGAGAGAGAGAGAGAGTAAGCCAAAGTGAAATTTGACAGTCGTGAGTTGCTTCCGGGACCTGAGATTGTCCTGCTCAAGTCTGAGAGAGGAAGGGAGGCTATTCCAGAGGGAGGCCCCAGCCGAGGAGAGAGATCTACCCCCCACTCTCTGCCTGGAGAAGCGTCTGACCCTCAGAGAGTTGGAGGTGGATGAGCAGAGGGCTCGAGAAGGGAGAGTTGAATGTAGTGTGGTCCCCGGCCCCAGAAAGCCTTGTGGACATTGCAGATGGTCTTGAACTAGATCCTTGCAGCCACTGGGAGCCATGTAGTATGTTGATGGCTTATGCTGCATGATGCAGGCCAGGCAATTGGGGGGTGGCGGGTGATACCTTGTACACATTTGAAGACAACAGTGGCAACATTATATGTAATTCGAGCTGGTAGTGGGAGACAGTGAAAGTGGCACAAGATTAGGTAACATGGGTCCTTTAAAGTGCCTTGGTAACAATCTTAGCAATTTTGTTCTGAAGCACATGGAGTGGAGCCTCTGGATTCGATTTTTCCATGCACCCTTACATATGGAGCACAAGCACACCACCATATTGGGCATGCGGGAGGTTAGAAAATGCAAATGTTGCCACTTATTTATTATAGGTCGTCTTGTCCCGGGCTTGTTGTTGACTGATATCGGCCATCTCCCCACCCTTGTTCCCTGGCAAAACTAAGTCACACTGTGTCGCATCTAGCTCAACTAAACATGAAACCATGCATTTTCTCTTAGGAGGAGGATATGGTATCTGCACTCAATGGTGCCCTTTTGTGCCACCAGAATCATCAATGAAGTAGTGGCACTGCGGCAGCGCTGTGCGCCATGCATGACTATACATGTGGCTCCCAATAGCAGTCCTCTATGTTCCCTCAGGAGTGTCTGCAGAATTTATTTCCTCTTGGTCTATTGTGTATGGAGGATACTGGGCTACATGCCTACCTACCTACCTAGAACCCTAACCAGTCAATGCAGTGCACTACTACTTAACTCATTCATGCTCAGTGAGTCGTTCACCTCATGGTTGGTGATGGTCACACAGGGATGTCACTTAGTCTGACTTACCTCACCACACATGCATGCTAGCCTTCCTCATTTCACACATGGCTAACACACGCTCACCACCAGCACCCACCAGAAACTCACCAGCTTTCCCTAACTGTGCTGTCTTCATGAGCATGAGTTAAATTCTTGGGGCCAGTGAGCCAGCCAGGCCAGGGTGTCATGGCATGCTACATGCACACAATATGGGCAGAGGGCTGCAGGCAGGCTGGCAGCTGAGGGGTCTGACTGTAGACTGTAGGAAGACTGTCACTCAGGTCCTCAGGACAGGAAGAACTGGAACACTGCTGCTCCCTCCGAGTCAGGCCACACTTATATCTTCTTGGCAGGGGGGGTGGGCTGCGTCATAAATTGATACATTATAGCAAATGTGCCAGCAATGCACCCGACCTAACACTGCACACCAAATGCTGCCATTATGCCATACCTCAGTTTTGCAAAGGGAGCATCTGCATCCAGGTGGTGGAAAAAGGGCCAAAGGGCCAGAAGGGGCTGCCCGCAGTCAGTTAAAAAAAGAAAAGAAAAAAAAAGAAAATATATATATATATATATATATATTCAGTGAAAAAAACTTTGTTAAAGGGACGTTATGGTTAAGTTGCGCTACTAAAAACCTATGAAATTCAGTGAAAAAAACTTTGTTAAAGGGACGTTATGGTTAAGTTGCGCTACTAAAAACCTATGAAATTCAGTGAAAAAACTTTGTTAAAGGGACGTTATGGTTCCAAGTAAAACCGAAAAACCCTTGAAATTCGCCAGTTATGGTAAGCTAAGCAACCATAACTCGCGCCACCACCGGGCACTGCTAAGACTAACACCCAGGACATCAAAGATGACATCACAAATGTCATTGATGACATCACTGATGACATCACATGTGTATGTACTTCTCATGAAATATGTGTAGAAGGGATTCTTATTATGTTGCAAAAAAAGTGTCAAGAATCATTGCAAGAAATATACCCTAATAAGTGCATTGAACGATGCATTGATATAAATAGCATCCTTTTATGGGGTTCTATCTAGTATACTAAGCTACTCATACAGAAACATAACATTGTGTGCAGCGAACAAGATGAAGGTATGATATTCATAATGTTAATATGTTGAATAATGAAATGATAATTGTTTTCTTAATAGATTTTTGTGTACTGTGAAATATGTAATAAGTAGCTAATAAAACCCATGTATTACATAATTGCATTACAATAGACAAAACACAAAGACACAAGAACACATACCAATATGGGTATATACAGGGAAAGTGAAGTTAACAAAAAAGCACAAGTAGTAGCAGAAACAATTCATAACTTAACTGATTAGTTTCATGCAAATAAATGATTGCTCTGTTTCAAAGCTGCTATTTACCCTATGTATATGTATCACTTGATGTGATTGGACCCTAAGGAAAGTAGTGTGAGTACAATGTATACAAATATGACCATATACAGGGAAAGGACAGCCATAAAAAAAAACAGAACTATCAGAACGTGCTCATAAGTCTAGTGATTATCTTTATGCACAAAAAGGATTGCTGTCTTTCAAGCTTGTGTTTTGCCATATGTATATGTTTCATATGATGTGACTGTATTCTAAGGGAATTACTGTAAGAACCTACTAGAAGGATATGTCTACAAATAAAATAAAATTCTTAGTTTCTGACTATTACTGAAGAAAACCATGAGGCCTAGATATGTCAGCAAAAGAAAACATAGTGAGCCAGACATGTGATGTCATCAGTGATGTCATCAATGACATTTGTGATGTCATCTTTGATGTCCTGGGTGTTAGTCTTAGCAGTGCACGGTGGTGGCGCGAGTTATGGTTGCTTAGCTTACCATAACTGGCGAATTTCAAGGGTTTTTCGGTTTTACTTGGAACCATAACGTCCCTTTAACAAAGTTTTTTCACGGAATTTCATAGGTTTTTAGTAGCGCAACTTAACCATAACGTCCCTTTAACAAAGTTTTTTCACAGAATTTCATAGGTTTTTAGTAGCAAAACTTAAAAATAATGACTTTGACTTTATATACATGTCATATGGAACTGACTAGATCTCTTCTTATGAACTTGATGTCCGCAAACTTATTTAATGTTCGCGGACATGTTCGGAGAACAGTACCACTACCTAAAAACTGTGGGGGGGGGGGTATGTTTGATTGTTATATCATAATATAGGAACATTTAACAAATTCAAAAAGCAGCACACAAACACATTATATATAGTAATACATAAGAAATGTAACACATATATGTAACACACTAACCATTCATTTAACTACAATATGTTCTGAAATGGAATATACCACAAGAACATAAATTGGCTTCCAACATAATTACCTCACAGACACAACAGAACTGAGAACAAGACCAGACCCACTGAATACATAGGACTTATCTTACCAGAAATAGTAAGTGTACTTCATTTTACTCATATATTTATAAACTTTCTGTATTAGATTAAAAAATATATTATCTTTTCTTTTTTTTCTCACAGAAATGTCTTGTACTCTGGAATGGCTAGAGGACAATTTCCCACATGAAGAAATGTCACAAGATAGTGAAACTAATGGTAAACACTTTATAATATAAACCATTAAAATATTATTAATTTGTATACATTTAACATATATATATTTTTTTTATACAGAGCATAACAAAATAGAAACTACCTCTGAAAAAGCTGTTATGGAAAACACGCTTGACAACATAAAAGAAAAAATTGATTTACTGTTGACCAATTTTAATAATTTGAAAACTTTTGTTGAAGATCATTTTAAAACAAAAACGTCATACCATTGCCCCACATGTACTTGTCCCTCCTCACCATATCCCAGTCAATTATCCCCAAACCCTCTCCATAATCGAAAACATTTTGATGAGATTTTCATCCCTTCCTCACCTAATACCAATCATGTTGAAACCCCAAATTCTCCTGTTTTTGTTTCTGTTTCTGCCTCACCTTCTCTGTCATAAATTATTAATATATGTTAAATAAAGTTTAATTTTTATATTGTATTGTGAACAGTTTCCGTTTTTTTTTTTTAAAACAATAAGTGTCCGCGGACAGTGCAAGTGTTCTGAAATGTTCGTACATAAACGAAAATGGAGGTGTCCTGAAGAACACCACACCTGTTCGTACTGTTAGCTAGCAAGTTGAAACTGTTCTAAGAACACACGTGGTGTCCTGAAATGTTCGTAAAGAAACAAAAATTAAAGTGTTCTAAAGAACACTATATCTGTCCGTAATGTTCGCTATCAACTTAAAACTGTCCTAAGAACACAATTGGTGTCCTGAAATGTTCGTAAATACACGAAAATGATGTGTCCTGAACAACAGTACAACTGTTCGTAGTGTTCGCTACCCAATTGAAAGTGTTCTAAGAACACAATTGGTGTCCTGAAATGTTCCTACATAAACTAAATTACACGTGTCCTGAAGAACACTATATCTGTCCTTACTGTTCGCTACCAAGTTTAAACTGTTCTAAGAACACACGCGGTGTCCTGAAATCTTCGTTTCACGTGTGACGCACTTTTAATTACTTCAGAACCCGAACAGTGTCCGTAGGACATCAATGCGCATGCGCTAACCAATCCCCGTGCACTTGGTGTCCTGCGGACAGGCGCTTCCTTCGCAGACTAGTTCGCAAACAGATCATATGACCGCGCCCACGCTCATCGTGTGTCCTGAAATGCAGACACTGTTTGTGACCCCGAACAATTTAAAAGTACATTTTCAGTTAATCCATAATATTTTTCCATAAAATCTCACCATGCCACAAGTCCCACATAGCAATCTTGAGTTTCTATATACCTTTTGAAACTTTCCAATCCTTTTTTTGTGTTCGATCTGTCCGCGCACAGTGTGCATGTCCGCGGACCGCGCACAAGCACCCCTATAAAAGACCACGCCCAAGAGCTTATTCCCATTGTGTTTCTGGCTATTCTTCAGAACACAGTGATTTTTGATGCCACCTGCAGACTACACCATCATCGACATGGCATCCTTGGCCGCTGAACTGCCACTTGGTGCTGCACCTGCTTCAGCACCACCACCACCCCCTCCACCACCTCCCCAAGGGCCTGAAGAGGGAAACAGGACTGAGGATGCGGAGGAGGAAGAAGAGGATGATGAGAATGAGGTAGAGGAAATCCCTACTACCCGCACTAGGCGTGAGTCTTGGGTGTGGCGGTTATTTACCATTCATGGGAATGGTCCTAAGGCTCGTGCGAACCATGTTACCTGCAATGAGTGCAAAATGATACTCAGTCGCGGGAAGCACGGTAACTACAGCTTTGGGACCACTACTATGAAGCGACACCTGAGGTCATTTCACTCTGGGGCTATTCACAGGGTTGTACCTTGCGAAGAACGTAGCAGGTTCATTTCCTCTACTTCATCCTCTGTTCTGATCCTGTCACCACAAGGACCACCTCTGTGGGACAGCGTCTTTCTCAAGCTGCCTCACAGGCCATACAGAATGCTGATGACCCTTATCTTTCGAGGGTCACAGTTGTATGTATGTACTGTGACACAGTACTCTGCAGGGGGGAGCGACTTCGGAGTGCTTTTGAGACTATCGTCTCAGAGCACGAGAAGACCTGCTCACTACCCAAATAAAACCCACTCTACATCTTCCTCTCTCAGCTCGCCCTTTCTTATCCCTGTGGTTGGTGTCCCCCCCTTTACCCTCCTTTACCCTCCTCTCCTAGTGTGTCGTGTCTGAAAAACCAAAAAAAATACAAAATTACAAAAATCAAAAAAAATAAGGCTCTTTTCAGAGCCGCCTTTCCCAGTTAAAAAATAGAAGTGAAAATAAATGAAGCAGGGCTCTTTGTATTGTTTAGAAGTCCGCGAACAGTTCGCGAACATTAAAAAAATTGGGTTACTACTCCATCACAAACATTGTAATTTTCTCTGGAAAGAAGTGGTGGCTCTGAAAAGAGCCTTTGGGTGGGGTTTGTAAGTCAAAAATGTAAATGCTTAACATCTACTTCAAAATCGTTGTTGTAATTCCAAAAAAGGTTGCAATGCATTTTGTACATTTCTCAGAAAAATCTGATTGCCAGCATAAGTAAGATGGACTCCATCTCTGCAAAAAATGTATGTACTACAAAACATAATATTTTCATTGTGAAAAGAAGACATGCCAAAATCTCTTAGAAAGCCACAAACAGCCTTATTAACATTGCGCCTTGCTTTTTCCATTTGTGGACCAAATGAAGAAGAACGAAGCCACATTTGTCTATGCGCAATCCGTGAAAATATCACTTGCGAATTAGGAAACATGTCCATAACCTTCCTCAGTCCTTCTTTCATAGCAAATTGCAAAAAAATTCCAGACACATTCCCTAAACTGTTCCCTCCACAATGAATTACAATTATGTCTGGATGTTGCTCTGTCTCCAAAGTAGCACAGAGAGGGAGCAAATCCAACCACTTCATTCCACGTACTCCATGCCAGTGTACTTCCACATGTGGGAATCCAAGATCTACAGCTACTCCACAGCTTTCTGCATGCACCTTCAACCAATGTATCCACGAATCTCCTAAAATCCAAACAATCTGTTTTCTGAAACACACAGCCATAGCTATCTTTTGTTCTCTCAGCAAAAAGAGTATCTCAAAAAATCTCTCCTGGCACAACACACCCACCAAACTTTCCTGACCAATCCCTTTCAGTGCTTATTCTCATTTGCATGACTTCTGAACCCAAAAATCCCCGGATGTAACTCTCGATGTCCTGGAACTACCGCCATGTCCGCGGACATATCGTAACATGAACAGCCCTTCTACCATTTCCACTACACTCTCTCTGCCATTCCCTCATTGGATGTACCTCAAAAATCACATGACCATGCACCAATCACATTCAAGACAACTACATCTAACTGCATCATCATAGATCAGCACTGCAAATGTACTCTGAATCTCTCTGAGTACAAGTGTCATATCATTGGCAAGCAGCATCTACCACAAATACTGTAAAAGTCTTCAAGATTTCTACTTGCAGCTCCATGCATATCCATATGCATGAACACAAACTTCAGGTATGCATATTTTCTGTATAGTACATGACATAGCTCTCAACCATTTTTGTTTTACAGGCGGGTGAAATCACCCGATTTTGTTTTTAGCGGGTGAGACGCCCATTGAAATAAATGGGCGTGCAGGAGGCTTGGCGGGTGAGTCTGCCCTTTACAAGGCGTGTGACACCCGCCAAAAGCGTGTGACTTGAGAACTATGGTAGATGAACACATTTTCAAACAGACTTTTACCTTGTAAAATCTGTTAAATGAATTTACTGTACTTTTTTCAATTTCCTAAAATCAACTACCACTTATACACCTTTATACTTTTTACTTTCTTTAAACACACACACTCAAATCATGTTAAACTAACATTTTTTATATTAAATATATAGACTACATATATTCAAACAAAATTGCATGCAAACACAATCTATGTTTAAACCTTTATAAAAATACTTATACAATTTCATATTTTTTGTTTTTATTTATTTATTTACTTAATTACTTTAAATTAGACATGACATTGAGGCGCTATTACCTAGAACAGTTTACTTACAGAAATAGTGGTATTCACTAATATATTATAAATTTCACAAGACATAGTAAAGATATTTTATTTTTGCTACAGTTAGTCATTCAATACAATTTGTTCATTAAGAACATATCATATGCACTGAACTGATGCAATGTATCTTATGTAAATAAATTAGTTTAATGGTTTTACAGAAGGCACTGAGGATTTCAATTAAAAAAATCAATATCTAAATTAAAAACAGTGCTATATACAAACAAAGTTACTAATTTGAAGCTTTCACAGTTGCAGTGAAGACCAGTTTCCTGAAAAGAAGCAGCCGAATTCGAAGAAGAAAGAAAAACTAAGAAGTTACCTGTTAATTTAAAAAAAAAAAGTAAGTAAAATATCACCATATTATTTATATTATTAATCAAATATACTATAACATTAATACCAGCTATTTTGGTTTCTTAAAATAGAGATTTAGTACCATTTTGTCCAAAAATTTCCATGTCGTAAACAGCGATTTACAACCAGAATGGCGCACAAATTTCTATTTTTGGACACACAAATTAGCCAACTGAACCACTACAATGTTCATATTATAGAACAAACAACTGTTTTAATTGTATACATTACATTTACTATTTGTACTTTTCCACACCACTAGCTTACTTTTTTTTTGTCATCTGAACCCCAGTTTAGTGACACATAAATTCAAGAATACCTACCCCTACTAGTTTTAGTTCCTAATGCACAATCACACACCATTACATACATCTTTATCATCTTACTCAAACACTCATGCACACAGCACACATACATTCCAGAACACCCCAACCCATATCTTCTTTATTTTTTTCAACAGACCCTAAAGAATGCCTACCAAAAGACAACTCCGTAGAAAGCAACGCAAAATTAGAGCAAATGAAAATAAAGGTGTCCAACATAAGCATCCATCTCTAGCAGAATTTGTAAAAAAAGTTGAAACAAAACAGCTAATACAATCATTTAGTGAAACACAAGAAGTTTCAAGTACAACAACTTCGCTTCCTCTATCAAAATGTAAAACAGACCAAAAAACAATTAACAGAAAATCACCTATCAGTACGGATAAAACTACTTCTTCAAATTTTAATATAGTGCAAAGTAAGCATACCAAGAAAAGTATTTTAGCCAAAATATACCGTCACAAAGTCCTTCAAAATCTTATAAAAACAGGAGAGAAATCAGGTTCAAAGCTTAAAACCTATCGTACGAAATTAATCTTAGAAGCATTGATGGACAGTGCAATTCTTCTCAAAAGAAATGTATTTATTTTACTGTTAAACAAAATGAAACCACTAACAAAACTAATAACTAAATTACAAAAAAGACTTCTCAATAAGCGAAATGTCAACAGAAAGAACTTCTTAAGTATCTGCGGAGGTGAATGGAATCACACTACGAGCACAGAACCATATTTTAATGAAGAAGCGTACAAACAAAAGCAAACAAATACAATTGCCATAAATAGCAGTGGTCGAGGTTATGAAAAAGTGAATAATACCATAATGGAACAAGAAGTACTCCTTACAAAAATATGCCCTGAAAACTTAGAATTACCCCTCCATTCAATTGAATCAGAACGTCTAGTGTACAAATGGCCATGCACGTCAATGTGTAACATTCCCAAACAATGTTTCAAATCTTTACACCAATTCCTCAATAAATATGTAAAAAGCAAAGACAAAATCAAAATTAAATTACTGCAAAATATAGATACCTGTCCAGTGCGCAAGTACACAGGACTACAAGGACATTCATTGGCCTGCATTACAGGACCTACTTGTAAAACCACTTTCCATGATATCAAAAGGATATCAACACATCATTCAATTATAAGAAATCTAGTCTATAAACTGTACTATGCTAAAAGTCCTGCTTTAGCACTAGCAAAGTTAAATAACATCCTTCTACATGGTACAGCAAAAGACCTACTTGAAGAAATTCACTATATCCAGAAAAAATATTTTGGAAGTGAAAGCCATTTACAGAATGAAATAGCTTTAAACCAATTAAGCAACAATTCTACAAATGCAACCTTTTGCTAAACACATACAAAAAAGAAATACTAAAATTTAAAAGTACATCAGCTGAAGTACCAAACCATGTATGTGTATATTGCCGTAGAATTTTTTAAAAAAGTAACACAAAAACTGTGGACCTATCATACAAAATAGAAGACAATGAAGATACTAAATGGTTTGAATTAGCTCTCTACCTTCTGGCAGAAAACAAATATGAAATAACTGAGCCCTTAATACTTTGCAGTTATTGCACTACAAAACTTGACAACAACCAAACTCCTTCACGTTCTATCACAAATAATTTGGAATTATACCCAGTACCAAAACCTCTACAACAACTTAATTTATATGAGAGCATCATAATTCAAACAGTACACCCATTTCAAGCATTAATACGCCTTCAACCAAAAACAGCAAAATTACCTCCCTCTGAATTGGTAAAAGGCATTCGTGGAAAAGTAGTTTATTTACCATTAAATCTAAAAGAAAATGTGCATACTCGAGGAGTGCAACGTCCAATGCAGCAATCTTTAATTATATTAGTAAATGGAGTACCTACAAAAGACAAAAAAATATGCAACAGCTGGTAGATTTATATAAAGTTAGACAAGCCTTCCAATATCTTAAAGAGAATAATGAATATTACAAAGAAATTAATATTGATGAAAACTTGAAAGATACAACTGAAATAATTCAAGAAACACAAGAAGCTGGTCAATTTGAGCTACTAGATCCTGCTACAATATCAAATACTTTAGACCAGTATACAATTCATCCTTTGCACTGTAATGACACCGTACAAGATGTACTGGAAACTTACCAAATGCGTCAAACAAAAGGATCGCCAATCAGTATATGGGAAAAAAGTATGGAAGCACTTGCTTTTCCTCTACTCTTTCCAACTGGCAAAGGAGGAAGATATGATGATAGACCTATTCAAATATCAGCTTCAGAATACCGCTCATTACGGATGTATTCTGAAGATCCCAGATTTAGACAAAATGTGGAATACATATTCCACCTACTCTTTGAAAGTGAACTAGCAACTTTATGTTACGGAATTGCACACATATTAAAATCAGGATCACACTTTCAAAATATGACAGCTACACAATTATTAGAGAAAGTGCAACAAAAGGATGAGGTTTTACAATCAAATATTACAAATCTATTAGCAAATATGCGTGGTACTAAAGAGTACTGGTTTCAACGTCATGGAGATGTACGTTGTATGATCAGAAACCTTGGCCCACCCACTTGGTTTGATACATTAAGTTGTGCAGAATATGCATGGGAAAATTTACATGATTTCCTACGCATATCAAATAAAAACAAAACAAACATAGATATTCTAACACCTGGAGAACTTTGTTCTTTGGATCCTGTTAATGTTTCAAGATATTTTCACCATCGCTTCATTGCTATGCTACATTTTATTTGTAATAAAACTGTTCCTCCCCTTGGAGAAGTGCAACACTTCTTTTGGAGAAAAGAATACCAAGCCAGAGGAGCACCACATATCCACATGCTTTTATGGATTAAAGATGCTCCTAAATTTGGTCAAGACAGTGATGCCACTGTTTTACAGCTTATTGAAAAATATGTCACTTGTCAAATTCCATCAGAAGCCACAAATAGTGATCTTTGTGCACAAATTTTACAATTTCAAAGACACAAATGTGGAAAATATTGTCGTCGCAAATACAAAAACAAAGGCAAATAATACACCAAATGCCGATTTGGTTTCCCTAGACCAGTAACAAATACAGGTCAAGTAAACAACCTCATGTCTTCAGTTAGACATACTGTTAAAGGAAGTCACCTAAAAATTCATATTACATAAAAAGAAAAGAAGAAGAAAAATATATCAATGATTATAATGCAATCATTGCCCACTTATGGAATGCAAACATAGATGTGCAGTACATTGCAGACAATTCTACTGCAGTTGCACGATATGTCACAGCATACTTAACTAAAGCAGAAAAGACAGAGCTCCAAGACCTCTGGAATGACCTGTCATCAGATAAAACAGTATCTCAGAAATTATACAGCTTGGGCATAAAAATGCTCACCCATAGAGAATGTGGATCTTATGAAGCAGCTTATCGTTTAACTGATACTTCATTGTATGGTAAATCTGAACATATAGTATGGCTAAGTCTTGGTCCAGCTAAATCTAGAAAAAGAGTTCTAAAATCATATGAAGATATATAAACAATAGCCAAACATGATCCCAACAGCCAAGACATTTTAAAAAACAATTTATTGGACACATACTACCCAAACAGAAGTAATACTTTGGAAAACATGTGTCTATACCAAATAGCCCAAAACTACACATACAAAAATAATATGAAACCCGATGAAAAAAAAGGTAAATATAGAGTGACAGACTGTGAAGGCAGCTTAGTTAAACTCACTAAACCAAATTTAATTAATCATATCAAATTGTCATTGAAGACTCCTCAACATAAAGAAGTATATTACATGTCCCTGCTACAACTCTTCAAACCATGGAGAAAAGAAGAACAATTACTAGATAACTATGACTCATATGAGGATGCTTTCAAAGCAAATGAAAGCACTATAACTGATGTAAACTTTACACAGTACAAAACAATGTTGCACAATGAACAGCAACATGAAGAAGAACTCCAAGCTCAACTAGATAAGGATACTCCTGACAGTAGTCAACCTTCTGTAACAGGAAGCCAAGAACCACTGGGAGAACCACTAATAACAAATGAGGCAGAATTAGCTATGATAGAAGTAGAAAACACCATGTGTCAGTATGAAGATAAGGAAGCCTTAACTATACTACAATCAAAACTAAACAATGAGCAAAGTAGCATTTTTCAAGAAGTAACAAAACAAATTGCACATGGTGTAAAACATGAAAATAAAGAATGTTCCTGCCATAATTATAAACCTATACTACTGTACGTCAGTGGTGAAGCTGGTTCTGGCAAAACATTCCTAATCAAAATCATTAGTAAGTTCCTTCAACAATTGACAAACAACAAACTGTCAGCTGTTGTTACTGCCCCCATAGGTTTAGCTGCCGACAACATAGGTGGTGTTACATTACACCGATTACTACTATTACCAGTAGAACACCAGAACAAATTAGACTATTACAAACTTTCTGCAGAAGCTGCAATGGAATTACGCAGAGTATTGAAACAAATGAAAATGCTACTAATAGATGAAGTGAGCATGGTCTCCAACCTGATGTTAGCTTTGATTCACCTCAGATTACAAGAAGTACTCAAAACACACTATGAAGAGCTCTTTGCAGAAAAACACATTATTGTTTTTGGAGATCTGCTTCAATTAACACCAGTAAAAGGTGAACCTATTTTGAAAACATTAGGGCACAAACTCTGCCGTAAAACTGTTGGCAGCATTGGAAATGTCAACCTTTGCAACATTTCCAATGCAGAGAATTAACAGAAAAAATGCGCCAATCTGCAGATCTAACTTATGCCAACATTTTAAAAAGTTTGAGAGTTAGTATACTTTCTAAAGAAGCAGAAGCAACATTGAAAACCCGGCACATTAATGCACTTTATGGCGATAATGCATGTGCTACAGATGTTATGGAACAATTAGCCCACAAAAATGTCAATTGTATGGCCTTAATGCCAACTCTTGCAAGCTGTTTCAAATTCAATGAAATCATGCTAAGTAAAGAAATGCAATCAATAATGGAAATTAGCGCCACAGACAAACTAGATGTACATGGTATGACACTACCCATGTGTGACCAAGTGATGTCATCAGTGATTTCATCAATGACATTTGCGATGTCATCTTTGATGTCCTGGGTGTTAGTCTTAACAGTGCATGGTGTTGGCGCGAGTTATTTTTCATAGCTTACCATAACTTGCTATTTTCAGGGGTCTTTCGGCTGTACTTAGAACCATAACGTCCTTTAAAAAACTTTTTTTAATATCACGCAAACAATATACAAACATGGCGTGCAAAAACCAACTTCTACAGATGGCTTTACACAGAATATTGCAAAGTAAGAATTTATGCTCGTTCACAGTGAAGGTCAGCTGCTTCCATTTTTTTCACGGGCCCCGGAGAGGCTCACGAAGCAGACTATAAGGTTGTATTGTGTTTTGACCTTGACAGACAGAGATTGTGATGAAAGACTTCTCTTGAAGGAGTGTTGCTAAAACGTAAGAGAAGGTAAAGATGAAATTTCTGAAACGAAACCACTTTTACATATTATATCACTATGCGAAAGATCGTTGGCACACGCAGAGTCGTATTTTGGGACTGCACCACTCGTAGACAATGGAAATTGCAATTGTACTGTAAGTAACCCTTTAGATTACTTTATACCAAATATAATTACAATAGCGTAGCATTAAAGACCGCTGAAGTTGAACTTGTTCGTTGCAAGTGGCATAATGTTTTCTACCGCGCACTATCACCGCCGAATTGATCCCCTGTCGTTTAGAGGGCTCTGAAAAAGGCAGACGACACAGAGTGGGTTAATATAAATAATTGAACCGCTCTATAGGCGGTCAAGTGCTCTACTCGCTGTGCCACTTCACTGTAGCCTGTCAAGGGGCACAGCGAGTACAGCGCTCGCTTTGACATCCGTGCACACCTTGCTAACGCAAGTTTGAATCCCGGCAAGGCGAAACTCAGCCTTTCATCCTTCCGTGGTCGATAAATGAGCACCACACACTGTGGTTAATAATAAGCACCGCTTACATACCTCACAGTTCTTAGCGCTATATGAATGAGAAAATATTATTATTTTATTATTAACATACTCTGTTGCACTATCTTCGATAGCAAATAGTTTCACGCCCTAATAAATAAAATGATGATTTTTAATGAAGATCGGCTGGTGAGACTAATTTATGTTTTTTAAAACCGGTACGTGGCCCCGTTTTATCTATGTCACGATTTACAGACTCCAGTGGATGGGGTCTTCAACTGCCAGGTGCAAGTCCAAATATGCAACTTCATGACCCTCACCATTTTATGGGACAATCGCCAAGGACCAATATGCCCTTACGCAGTACTAGCGGCTACAAACAACATACCAACCAATACGGTGGTCTAATGGCTCATTGTTGGAGCAACCTTCCGATTATCAGAGAGACCATTTACTGCTTTTATCATAAACCAACAGCCTATCTACCGCAAAGGAACAACGCGTGGCTCCAAATAAACTTTTGCTGATCGACAGCAGAGACAATAGCAAATCGCTGAATATTCACTAAACATTTCATGTGAAATAAATGTACTTTACCAAATGTACAATCCTGCAGTTTACTTTTAAACCACAGTTTCATATTCCGAATTGTGGCGCAGTGAGTTGTAACCTGATCTAACACTCTCTGTACCGCAAAGGAACATCGCGTGTCTCAACATGAACTTTTGCGGATCGACAACAAAGACAAATGCAAATTGCTGAATATTCTCTAAACATTTGATGTCAAATAAATGTACTTTACAACATTTACAATCTTGCTCTTTGCTTTTAAATCACAGTTTCATATTCTGAATTGTGGCGCGCTGTGTTGTGACATAATGTGTGTTGTCTTCCGGGTTCGCGTTGTACTGGAGACGACTGGGTACTAAAAACCTATGAAATTCAGTGAAAAAACTTTGTTAAAGGGACGCTATGGTTCAAAGTAAAACCGAAAACCCCCTGAAATTCGGCAGTTATGGTAAGCTAAGCAACTATAACTCGCGCCACCACTGTGCACTGCTAAGACTAACACCCAGGACATCAAAGATGACATCACAAATGTGCTATTTCTCCAGCAACTTGCTGATTCCACCATCGTGATGGCATCCATGGCTGCAGAACTGCCACCTGGTGCTGCACCTGCTTCAGCACCACCCTCACCCCCTCCACCACCACCACCTTCCCAAGGGCCTGAAGAGGGGAACAGGAGTGAATAGACGTGAGTCTTGGGTGTGGCGGTTATTTTCCATTTATGGGAATGGTCCTAAGGCTCGTGTGAACCGTGTTATCTGCATTGAGTACAAAATGATACTCAGTCGCGGGAAGCACGGTTCCTACAGCTTTGGGACCACGACCATGAAGCGACACCTCAGGTCATTTCACTCTGGGGCTATTCGCAAGGTTGTACCTTGCGAAGAATGTAGTAGGTTGATTTCCTCTACTTCATCCTCCGTTTCTGATCCTGTCACCACAAGGACCACCTCTGTGGGACAGCGTCTTCCTCAAGCTGCCTCACAGGCCATACAGAATTCTGATGACCCTTACCTTTCGAGGGTCACAGTTCTATGTATGTACTGTGACACAGTACTCTGCAGGGGGGAGCGACTTCGGAGTGCTTTTGAGAATATTATTGTCTCAGAGCACGAGAAGACCTGCTCACTACCCAAATAAAACCCACTCTACATCTTCCTATCTCAGCTCGCCCTTTCTTATCCCTGTGGGTGGTGTCCCCCCTTACCCTCCTTTCCCCTCCTCTCCTAGTGTGTCGTGTCTAAAAAACTAAAAAATACAAAATTACAAAAATCAAACAAAATAAGGCTCTTTTCAGAGCCGCCTTTCACAGTTAAAAAATAGAAGTGAAGATAAATAAAGCAGGGCCCTTTGTATTTCTTAAAAGTCTGCGGACAGTTCGCGAAGATTAAAAGAATTGGGGTGCTACCCTATTGTTACCATTGCATTTTTCTCTGGGAGGAAGTGGTGGCTCTGAAAAGAGCCTTTGGGAGGTGTTTGTATGTCAAAAATTATAAATACTTAACACCTACTTCAAAATGGATGCTGTATTTCTAAAAAAGGTCGCAATGCATTTGTACATTTCTCAGAAAAATCTAATTGCCAGCATAAGTAATATGGACTCCATCTCTGCGAAAAATGTATGTACTACGAAACATAATATTTTCATTGTGAAAAGAGGACATGCCAAAATCTCTTAGAAATGCACCAACAGCCTTATTAACATTGCGCCTTGCTTTTTCCATTTGTGGACCAAATGAAGAAGAACGAAGCCACATTTGTCTCTGCGCAATCCGTGAAAATATTACTTGAGAATTAGGAAACATGTCCATGACTTTCCTAAGTCCTTCTTTCATAGCAAATTGCAAAGAAATTCCAGACACATGTCCTAAACTGTTCCCTCCACAATGAATTACAATTATGTCTGGATGTTGCTTTGTTTCCAAAGTAGCACAGAGAGGTAGCAAGTCCAACCACTTCATTTCACGTACTCCATGCCAGTGTACTTCCACATGTGGAAATCCGAAATCTACAGCTACTCCACAGCTTTCTGCATGCACCTTCAACCAATGTATCCACGAATCTCCCAAAATCCAAACAATCTGTTTTCTGAAACACACAGCCACAGCTATCTGTTGTTCTCTCAGCAAAAAGAGTATCTGAGAAACTCTCTCCTGGCACAACACACCCACTAAACTTTCCTGACCAATCCCTTTCACTGATCATTCTCATTTGCATGACTTCTGAACCCAAAAATCCCCAGATGTAACTCCCGATGTCCGCGAACTACCGCCATGTCCGCTGACATATCGTAACATGAACAGCCCTTCTATCATTTCCACTTCACTCTCTGTGCCATTCCCTCATTGGATGTAGCTAAGAAATCACATGACCATGCACCAATCACATTCAAGACCTCTACATCTAACTGCATCATCATAGATCAGCACTGCAAATGTACTGCAAATCTCTCTGAGTACAAGTGTCATATCATTGGCAAGCACCATCTACAAGAAATACTGTACAAGTCTCCAAGATTTCTACTTGCAGCTCCATGCATATCCATATGCATGAACACAAACTACAGGTATGCATATTTTCTGTACAGTACATGAACACATTTTCAAACTGACTTTTAGCTTGTGTAATCTGTAAAATGAATCTACTGTCTTTTTTCCAATTTCCTAAAATCAACTATCACTTATAAACCTTTATACTATTTACTTTCTTTATACACACACTATCAAATCATGTTAAACTAACATTTTTTAAATGAAATTTATAGACTACATATATTCAAACAAAATTGCATGCATGCACACTCTATGATCCAATCTCAAAAAATAATACTTATACAATTACATTTATTTATTTATTTGATTACTTTAATTTAAGCATGACATTAAGGCACTATTACGTAGAACAGCTTAGTTACAGAAATGGTGGTATTCAGTGGTACATTATGAATTTCACAAGACATACTAAAGATATTTTGTTTGTTACAGTTACTCATTGCAATACAATTTGTTCATTAAGAACATATCATATGTGTTGAACTGGTGCGGCGTATTTTATGTGAATAAGATAGTTTTAATGGGTTTAAGGAAGGCGCTGAGGATTTCAATTTAAAAAATCAATATCTAAATTAAAAACAATGCTATATACAAACAAAATTACTGATTTGTTTCTTTTACAATTGCAGTGAAGACCATTCTCCTGAAAAGAAGCAGCCGAATTTCAAGAACAAAGAACTAAGAATTAAACTGCTCATTTTAGAAAAAAAGTAAGTAGAAAATCACCATAATATTTGTATTATTACTCAAACATACTGTAAAGTTAATTCAAGCTATTTCTGTGCCTAAAAATAGAGATTGTGCACCATTCTGTCCAAAAATCCCAATGTCTTAAACAGCGATTTACAGCCAGAATGGCGCACAAATTCCTACTTTTGGACACACAAATTACCCAACTCAACCGCTAGAATTTTCATATTATAGAACAAACAACTCTTTTTATTGTATACATTAGATTTACTATTTGTACTTCTCCACACCACTAGCTTATTTTTTTCTGTCATCTGAACCTGAGTTTAGTAACATATTAATTGAAGAATACACATCCCAACTAGTTGTAGTTCCCAATGCACAATCAGACACCATTACACACATCATCTTACTCAAACATTCATGCACACAGCACACATACATTGCAGAACACCCCAACCCATACCTTCTTTATTTTTTTCAACAGACCCTAAAGAATGCCTACCAAAAGTCAAGTCCGTAGAAAGCAACGCAGAAGTAGAGCAAATGAAAATAAATGTGTCCAACATAAGCCATAAGCATCCATCTCTAGAAGAATTTGTAAAAAAAGTTGAAACGAAACAGCTAATACACTCATTTAGTGAAACACAAGAAGTTTCAAGTACAAAAACTTTGCCTCCTCTATCAAAATGTAAAACAAACCAAAAAACAATTAACAGCAAATCAGCTATCACTACAGATAAAACTACTTCTTTAAATTTTAATATAGTGCAAAGTAAGCATACCAAGAAAAGTATTTTAGCCAAAATGTTCCTTCACAAAGTCCTTCAAAATCTTATAAAAACAGGAGAGAAATCAGGTTCAATGCTTAAAACCTATCGTAGGAAATTAATTTTAGAAGCGTTGATAGATAGTGCAATTCTTCTCAAAAGAAAGTTATTTATTTTAGTGTTAAACAAAATGAAACCACTAACAAAACTAATAACTAAATTACAAAAAGGACTTCTCAATAAACTAAATGTCAACAGAAAGAACTGCTTAATTATCTGAGGCGGTGAATGGAGTCACACTATGAGCACAGAACCATACTTTAATGAAGAAGCGTACAAACACAAGCAAACAAATACAATTGCCATACATAGCAGTGGTCGAGGTTATGAAAAAGTTAATAATATCATAATGGAACAAGAAGTACTCCTTACAAAAATATGCCCTGAAAACCTAGAATTACCCCTCCATTCAACTGAATGAGAACGTCTAGTGTACAAATGGCCATGCATGTTAATATGTAACATTCCTAAACAATTTTTCAAGTCTTTACGCCAATTCCTCAATCAATATGTAAAAGCAAAGACAAAATCAAAATTAAACCGTGAAGCACTGCAAAGGACTATTTGCTGTGCTGTGCTGCTCGCCTATTTATTTGTGTGGACTCTGCCGCCTGAGCCTGCAGAATTAGCTGTCCTCGCGCTGCCGCTTTGCCGAGGAGGAAGTCTTTTCTCGTGATTCCACTCTGTGCCTGACCCTCGTCAGCATCAGGTGATTGTGCATTTTTTCTGCAAACTCCACTGGCGGATAAAGGACTGTGTGTTTAAAGGACTGTGGGCGGTGCTTGTTACAAATAAACATTAATCGTCTTGCTAACTTTATTCCTTTGGTGCACTTTCTTTCAAAGGTGATTTGTGGATTGGGCACTCCGCCCACTTGCCTTGCAACGCCCCTTACGCCTCCATTTATTCACAGCTCTCCAGCGCACCCGCGCTGCGCACCGCGAAGCACTGCAAAGGACTGTTTGCTGTTCGTGGTGCACGGCCAGTGGTGCCTGGGTGCCCTGGATTCTCTGTAGGTATTGCGTGCCTGGCTTGAGATACGTTTTGTTTCACCGTTATATGTGGCTAACATAGGTATTGTAAGGTATATTTGCCGATCCTATAATTTGGTTGGAGCCACTCTTCCATTTAACTTACTTAGTGTAGACCTCTATCCTAATGGATCCCCCGCATACTACTCTCAGGAATGGAAAATGCTTGAGAGATTCAGTGAAAACGCCTCTGATTATGAAGCCACTTAAACCAAAAATGGAAGTTAATCACTCCATGGAAGCTGGCAATCAATCTTTCCTTTCTAGCTCCACTCATACTACTTCTCTACAAAATTTTGAAGTGAACCCATCTCCGCAGCTCCCCGTGCCTCAGCCTAATGTCATAAAATTGCATGAGATATCGTTGGCCGAAAAAGTAAATATTCCTTTTTCGTTGAAAACAGCCAATGATTTAGACATAAACTCAGATGTTTTTTCAGGGGAGACGAGCAAATCTCCCATTCCTATCTCCGATACTTCGATGCTGGCTCCTGGCATAATTACTGCCCTAGAGAGACATATCAGCCTCTCTCGGGGCCCCTCTACTCCTGCTGCAGCATCATGTGGTTTGCGTGAACAGGTTCACTTCCATCCTATTTTGCTTCCAAATTCAACTTTGTCCCAAAATAATGCTCATGACTTTTTTGCACCTAATAAATCGGGAAGTTCTCCCACAAGTGATTTCCTGCCACACAGGAAATTACATTTGGAAGACCCTTTAAATCACGATTCTACCTTTAATCAGTTACCACAGGAATTTACTACTGTGCCGGTCTATCCACAATCTTCAATATCTCCAATACCGATTGATGGGAATTCTTCCCAAATGGTAGAACAGGAATTACACTCTTTCCCAGTGCTTACACACATTCTAAACTTACTAGATAAAGGACACGAATTCACACATGTACTCCTAAAAGACTTGAAAGATTCAATGTTATCCAATTCCCTTCAACTCGCTAAGATTGAAGGATTTATGTTAGCCCAAGAAGCTTGTCATAACTTTCATGCAACCTGTCCTGAACGCATGGCTGAAATTGTAAGAAGGAGTCTGCCTGCTATCCCCGCAATGCAAGCCTTGATATCTCAAAGCACTCAAACGGCTGATGCTCCTTTCCTGCTAAATGGTATGCCAACTTCTTTTGCAAATGGAGTTGTCAAACCTGAATTAGCGGAACAGATAACACAGGGTAATTCATAGAATTTCGCAGAAAAGTGTCGCAAGCGGCTGGCGCAGAGTGTCCGCGTGCGATTGTCTGCGCCAGGCACGTGCTCTAAAACCGATTTCCACGCACAGCGTATTCATGGATTTCAGGCTCCCAAACCAGCCGTGGCGCAGAGTATCGCAGCGACCCTGCAGCAGCGCCAGTAACGCCCCCAAGAACGCCCTCGCGCAAGGAAAAGCCATCAAAATCGCTAAATCATCGCAAAGGGCTGCGCTAACCCTGGACCAGTCTACAGGGCTGCCAAACAAGGAACGCAAAGCGGGTAACGTGCATATCAGGGGTACGCGTGAAGTCATACATGCGATTAGCCAGGGTACGTGTACTACAGGGGTACACGGGAAGTACTACACGCGGTTGGCCAGGGTACGTGTATTACAGGGGTGTGCGGGAAGTTCTACACGCGATTCGGCTGGGTACGTGTATTACAGGGGTGCGCGGTAATTCTAACATGCGATTTGGCCAGGTACGTGTATTACAGGGGTGCGCGGGAATTATCACACGCGATTTGGCCTGGTACGTGTATTACAGGGGTGCGTGGGAAGTTCTACACGCGATTGGCCAGGGTACGTGTATTACAGGGGTGCGCGGGAATAATCACACGCGATTTGGCCTGGTACGTGTATTACAGGGGTGCGTGGGAAGTTCTACACGCGATTGGCCAGGGTACGTGAATTACAGGGGTGCGCGGGAATTATCACACGCGATTTGGCTTGCTACATGTATTACAGGGGTGCGTGGGAAGTTCTACACGCGATTGGCCAGGGTACGTGTATTACAGGGGTGTGCGGGAAGTTCTACACGCGATTCGGCTGGGTACATGAATTACAGGGGTGCGCGGGAATTCTCACATGCGATTTGGCCAGGTATGTGTATTACAGGGGTGCGCGGGAATTATCACACGCGATTTGGCCAGGTACGTGTATTACAGGGGTGTGCGGGAATTATCACACGCAATTAGGCTGGGTGGGTCCTCACAGGTGTTCCCTGTACACCCTCCACGGCCCCTGCAGGCAGCCCACAAAACAGGGGACTACCCTGCACACCTGCTCATGTCCCCCTGCACCCCCACCCCCCAGCAGTGCAGGGGCACCCTCCACCAGGCCCCCACCCATGTCCCCTATCACCCCCACCCCCCAGCAGTGCAGGGGCACCCTCCACCAGGCCCCCACTCATGTCTCCCACCACCCCCACCTCCAGCCACCAGGGGCACCCTCCACCAGGCCCCCACTCATGTCTCCCACCACCCCCACCCCCCAGCCACCAGGGGAACCCTCCACCAGGCCCCCACCCATGTCTCCCAACACCCCCACCCCCCAGCATCCAGGGGCACCCTCCACCAGGCCCCCACCCATGTCCCCTATCACCCCCACCCCCCAGCAGTGCAGGGGCACCCTCCACCAGGCCCCCACTCATGTCTCCCAACACCCCCACCCCCCAGCATCCAGGGGCACCCTCCACCAGGCCCCCACCCATGTCCCCTATCACCCCCACCCCCCAGCAGTGCAGGGGCACCCTCCACCAGGTCCCCACTCATGTCTCCCACCACCCCCACCCCCCAGCCACCAGGGGCACCCTCCACCAGGCCCCCACTCATGTCCCCTATCACCCCCACCCCCCCGCCACCAGGGGCACCCTCCACCAGGCCCCCACCCATGTCCCCTATCACCCCCACCCCCCAGCAGTGCAGGGGCACCCTCCACCAGGCCCCCACCCATGTCCCCTATCACACCCACCCCCCCGCCACCAGGGGCACCCTCCACCAGGCCCCCACCCATGTCCCCTATCACACCCACCCCCCAGCAGTGCAGGGGCACCCTCCACCAGGCCCCCACCCATGTCCCCTATCACCCCCACCCCCCCGCCACCAGGGGCACCCTCCACCAGGCCCCCACCCATGTCCCCTATCACACCCACCCCCCCGCCACCAGGGGCACCCTCCACCAGGCCCCCACCCATGTCTCCCAACACCCCCACCCCCCAGCATCCAGGGGCACCCTCCACCAGGCCCCCACCCATGTCCCCTATCACCCCCACCCCCCAGCCACCAGGGGCACCCTCCACCAGGCCCCCACCCATGTCTCCCAACACCCCCACCCCCCAGCATCCAGGGGCACCCTCCACCAGGCCCCCACCCATGTCCCCTATCACCCCCACCCCCCAGCAGTGCAGGGGCACCCTCCACCAGGCCCCCACTCATGTTTCCCAACACCCCCACCCCCCAGCATCCAGGGGCACCCTCCACCAGGCCCCCACCCATGTCCCCTATCACCCCCACCCCCCAGCAGTGCAGGGGCACCCTCCACCAGGCCCCCACTCATGTCTCCCACCACCCCCACCCCCCAGCCACCAGGGGCACCCTCCACCAGGCCCCCACTCATGTCCCCTATCACCCCCACCCCCCCGCCACCAGGGGCACCCTCCACCAGGCCCCCACCCATGTCCCCTATCACCCCCACCCCCCAGCAGTGCAGGGGCACCCTCCACCAGGCCCCCACTCATGTCTCCCATCACCCCCACCCCCCAGCCACCAGGGGCACCCTCCACCAGGCCCCCACTCATGTCTCCCAACACCCCCACCCCCAGCATCCAGGGGCACCCTCCACCAGGCCCCCACTCATGTCTCCCACCACCCCCACCCCCCAGCCACCAGGGGCACCCTCCACCAGGCCCCCACCCATGTCCCCTATCACCCCCACCCCCCAGCAGTGCAGGGGCACCCTCCACCAGGCCCCCACCCATGTCCCCTATCACCCCCACCCCCCAGCAGTGCAGGGGCACCCTCCACCAGGCCCCCACCCATGTCCCCTATCACACCCACCCCCCAGCAGTGCAGGGGCACCCTCCACCAGGCCCCCACTCATGTCTCCCACCACCCCCACCCCCCAGACACCAGGGGCACCCTCCACCAGGCCCCCACTCATGTCCCCTATCACCCCCACCCCCCCGCCACCAGGGGCACCCTCCACCAGGCCCCCACTCATGTCTCCCAACACCCCCACCCCCCAGCATCCAGGGGCACCCTCCACCAGGCCCCCACCCATGTCCCCTATCACCCCCACCCCCAGCAGTGCAGGGGCACACTCCACCAGGCCCCCACCCATGTCCCCTATCACACCCACCCCCCCGCCACCAGGGGCATCCTCCACCAGGCCCCCACCCATGTCCCCTATCACCCCCACCCCCCAGCAGTGCAGGGGCACCCTCCACCAGGCCCCCACCCATGTCCCCTATCACACCCACCCCCCCGCCACCAGGGGCACCCTCCACCAGGCCCCCACCCATGTCCCCTATCACACCCACCCCCCAGCAGTGCAGGGGCACCCTCCACCAGGCCCCCACCCATGTCCCCTATCACCCCCACCCCCCCGCCACCAGGGGCACCCTCCACCAGGCCCCCACCCATGTCCCCTATCACACCCACCCCCCCGCCACCAGGGGCACCCTCCACCAGGCCCCCACCCATGTCTCCCAACACCCCCACCCCCCAGCATCCAGGGGCACCCTCCACCAGGCCCCCACCCATGTCCCCTATCACCCCCACCCCCCAGCCACCAGGGGCACCCTCCACCAGGCCCCCACCCATGTCTCCCAACACCCCCACCCCCCAGCATGCAGGGGCACCCTCCGCCAGGCCCGCACCCATGTCCCCTATCACCCCCACCCCCCAGCAGTGCAGGGGCACCCTCCACCAGGCCCCCACTCATGTCTCCCAACACCCCCACCCCCCAGCATCCAGGGGCACCCTCCACCAGGCCCCCACCCATGTCCCCTATCACCCCCACCCCCCAGCAGTGCAGGGGCACCCTCCACCAGGCCCCCACTCATGTCTCCCACCACCCCCACCCCCCAGCCACCAGGGGCACCCTCCACTAGGCCCCCACCCATGTCCCCTATCACCCCCACCCCCCCGCCACCAGGGGCACCCTCCACCAGGCCCCCACCCATGTCCCCTATCACACCCACCCCCCCGCCACCAGGGGCACCCTCCACCAGGCCCCCACCCATGTCTCCCACCACCCCACCCCCCAGCAGTGCAGGGGCAGCAGGCAGTCAGGCAGCAGCAGGTGGGAGCGTGCTCGGGGCTCTGGGGGGCAGTAGTTTGGCCTTCCGGGCAGGAGCGTGGTATTCCGTGTGCGTAGGCGTGGCCAGCTTGGTACGGAGTGATTTTGCACGTGAAAATCCTGCACGTCAGCGTGAAAACCGAGGAAAGGCCCTCAGCGCGTAAGCGCGTCTGTGACGTGACCCGCACGGGTGTTTCCCACACAGCACGTGATGACAGAGCACACGTGGAAAGACTGCACGTCAGAGTGTAATTGCGTGTGATTGGTGGAAATGGCCCTACACGCAGAAGTGACAAAGCGTGTAATTGGTGGAAATGGCCCTACACGCAGAAGTGACAAAGTGTGTAATTGGTGGAAATGGCCCTACACGCAGAAGTGACAAAGCGTGTAATTGGTGGAAATGGCCCTAGCGCGTACACGCCGCGTAAGTGACGCTGGACGTGTGGCCCTGTATAAAAGGTATGTGTAGAACACGTTTTCCTTGCACATGCTTTTCGTGGAGAGCGAGTGGGTGAATTATGTACTTCTTGTCGTTTCACACGCGATTTACTTCACGGCGTTTCAAGTTCGTATTCCCTGTTACCTCTGACAGCTTTTTCTCTTTTTTCGCTTTTACTGGTTTACCTGGGCCTGTTCCCTCAAACAGTGTTCCCTTCTACTGTTGTCCTGTCTCCTCAGACAGCGTACAAATCTTCTTTTGGCGGGGGTGTTGCCAACCAAACGTGCTCCTTTTACACGCTTGTTTACCAGGCAGACGGTGAGTCACGCACGTATCTAACATCTGTGCTTGCCCTGTGTGTAGCCTACCCCTTCAGAGGTCATTCTAGGCTGCGTGTGACACGCATACGTTCATTCTTGTGTTACTGGGTGCCACAGCGTAGTGCAGGTTTTTCTTTCTGCACACGTGGTCTAGGAGGGGTTGCGTGCACGTCATCTCCCTTTTTTGGGGCACCTGTGCCTAGCGTGACCCGTCATCTTTCCCCAGGGGTTACAATCAGCCTTGCAAGAGCACTAGGGTACAATTACCATCTGGTACCCAACCCCTTTGACCCCCAATTGCCCAGGACAATAGTTTCCAGCCACTCCCATACGCACATTTACATCAGTGCCATGGCTGGGAGGCGAGGATTCCGTAAGGGTGGCAAAGGTGGAAGAGCCACAAGTGGTGGCCGTGGTGGATCCGGTAGGGGACGTGGTCGTTACTTGCAGGGTGAGCCTGTCGCCCCATGTGTGGAGGACTAGTCAAGGGCACCCATAATCCCCCCCCCTCCCGTTGAGGCTGATGTGGCTGACACCATCCATGCTCAGCCCTTGTTGGACCAGCCCATTGTGGCACCAGATCTGGCTGACTCCATGGCTGACTTCCAGGTCAGCAGGCCTATGACACGTGCGCTGGTGCACGTTGATGTCACCATGCCACGTGCATCTGGGCCAGCAAGGTCATCTGCTGCACCAAGGAGGCAGGGCGGAGAGGCTGCAGGGGCAGCTGCGGCTCCATCCACCCCAGCCCTCACACACCCAGCCAGGACAGTGTCGGTCCTAGTCCATGCTGCTGATATTCCCCCTGACACCATCACACTAGAGCCAATGCCTGCACCAACTCCCATGCTGAGTGTGCAATCCCACACTCCTGATACAGAGTCCACCAGGGCTCCTGCCCCTAGTGTCCAGAGCGGCGCAGGACACTCAGGATCACCACCACCTTCCAAGCGGAAGAGGAAGAGTGCTCGTCCGGCACAGGCTGATGCCCCAGACACGGCTACACAGTCCGGCCCATCCAGGAAGCCCAGCTTCACGGATGACGAACTGAATGCACTTGTCGAGTATGTGTCCGGACATGACAACGAGATGGTCATTGTTGCAGGATCCAAGACCACACCTGCACAACGCCAGGCACACTGGCAGACCGTTGCGGACATCGTAAGTGCCCTTGGAATCGTGAGGCGCACAGCCAATGATTGCTATAAGCGCTGGAATGACCTAAAGCGCAGGGCAAAGAGTAAGCTGGCCTCAAGTCATGCCGCAACTCTAGTGACTGGAGGTGGGTCTCCAGTAGTAGACATGGAACTCACTCCACATGAGTCAGTCGCGGGGACCTACGTCACGGAGGAACAGATCCAAGGCATGGGAGATCTGGCTGATTACGAGGCATTGTCCGGTGAGTGCACATGCATGTGTGTGTCATCCATGTGCATGGTGTGTGTGTGAGGGCTTCTGTTTGTGTGCCAGGTGAGAGTGTGTGCGCCTGAGTCGTATGGGTCAGCCATGTGCTTCATGCAATACTTCCTGCGCAGCTGCATTTGGCCATAGCAGTATCCCTTCTGCCAACAGTAGACATCTAGCCCAACTGCACGCCAGTTGCCCTTGAAGTGTCACCTTGCCACAACATAGTTGCTTATTTTTCACTGTTCATTCAGTCAGTTTGTTTGCATGCCACCACTTTCACTAGGCATGTCGCTGTCCACTAGTCACATGTCTGACATGGCTATGGTAAAGTGGAGTGACTTTGTTACCTGGATATCATTTGTACACACATGTCCCTGTGCAATTGGACCATTTCAGACTGGCAGCTCCAGGTGAAAAATCTGACCTGTTAGAATTAGAAAAGCGATTACATGCGGGAACTGGACTGAATGAATAGGTGCTGCCCTCCTCTCCATCTTCACTCAATAGCAATGGTACATGCCATCTGTGTGATGGCATGTGTGTATCACCTGGCAATCACAGGCCAATGTGTGATGCCACTGCCAGGCAGCATGCAGAAAATGTGTTCATCTTCCATCTTGGTGTCATCAGTGTGTGCCATTTGCCTGCACTTCATACGCAGTGAGGGTGAATGCATGGGAGGGTTTTAGTCATGTGGGACATGTGTCAATCAAGTACTGGTTCTCTTGCTTCTCAGCCCTCATTGTGTGCCATGGTGCTAATGCCTGTTTCCATTTCTTTGTTTTCATGTCTTTGCAGGGGAAGACGCACCTGATACTGCTGGGGTTGTGGAGATGGTGCAGACCCAGGAGGGGTCCGAGGGCCGACCAACCACCAGTGAGGGACGTGGTGTGGTGGTGGGGGAGAACCCACAAGTGCTGCAGGTCGTGCTCTCAAGGGGTGTCTCTGGCTGCACCTCCCCCGAGCTGTACTCAGGTGTTGATTCGGATGAGACCTACGTGCCGTCACAGGTGAGTGTTCCAGGGAGGGATTCTGTTCTGTCTCACCCACCTGCACCAGGGTCAGAACCCTCCATGGGGATGTCAGTGTTGGCAGCTACGCCTTCGGTGGTTACGGATGCAGGGTCACACTCCGCGACATCTGATCCTGTTCCTGGGCCAGCAGATCAGAGGGGGAATGCAGTCCTGCAGCCTCAGGCAGTGCCGGCACAGCAAGGCGCAGTTCGCCTTGCCCCAGACAGGTGTGGTGCCCGCCGACGTGGTGGCCGTACGCCACCCGGCAATACCGCATGGGAGCAATCCATTTACGGTATGGCAACCCAACAGGCTGCATCATCCGAGATGATGGCTCAGGCCATGGATAGGGTGGCCACTTCCATTGTCCCCCCAGAAAGGCTGATGGAGCGACTAGAGCAGGCAACCGACTCCATCTGCCAGTCACACAGGGAGGACATGTTGGGGTCGAACAGGGACAGGCGGGCGGCACTGGCGACTCTGCAGGAGGCCATCTCCATTGAGTCCCAGGGCCACAGGGAAGCCCTGAGGCAGGAGCTCCTTCACCTCAGGACGACTCTTGTTGAGCTTGAGGCTTCAACACACCAAAGGACAGAACAGCAGCTGGAGCGTCTCACCCGTACGCTCTCAGCTGAGATGCAGGCAACGAGGGCGGAGGTCCGGGCATCCCGTGAAGTTGTTGCATGGGGACCTCCGCACACTCATCCTCCAGAACCAGACCTACCACACCCGCATGCTTGCAGCCATGGAGGAGCAGACTAGGGCCTTGTGTGGGCTGCCTCCCATAGTGCAACCACCTCCGGATGCAGCTGCACAGGGTGATAATAGCGACAGCAGTGATACTCCCACAATAGGGTAGCCGTGTGGGCCATGAGCCCATGGAGGTGTTTTATCTTCCCAGGATCCACGCAGGTGGGTTCTGGTGTGCATCCTGTCCTCGGACCTCCTGGGTGGCCTCCCCAACCCCCCCGGGCCCATCAATGGCCATTTTTGATTGTTTCTTATTTTTATTTTTATTTTGATTTCTTTTATTCCCAATTTTTTTGGGACGATTTGTTGGCTTCCGTGGTTCCTGTGGGCATACGCTGCATTGTGGCTGGGCACATGCAGGCTTGTAATGTATTTGGTTCAGATGCTTGGGTTTGAGTCACACACACCCCTCCTGCTTCCCGTTTCCATGGGCTTGCAAAGGGTGTGCCCAAGTGACAGTGAATTACACAGTGACGTTGGACTCCCATGAGCTGTGTGGGCAGTCTGTAGTCAATACTGTGTATACATTCCTAGTGCATATTGCTGTTGTGTTGTACACTGCATGTTGCATTGATGTGTAACTCTTCTTCTGTGTCTACCTCCCAATTTGCAGGTCCCTTCCTCATGTCTACACAAGGACCTCTAGTCTGGAGATGGGGTCCATGTTGGCAGCAGTGCACCTACAACTCTACATGGCGCCAACACTGCACAGTTGGTAGTGGTGGGAGTGCAGGCATTTCCAGGTGGTGAGACTACTAATATGTAACATTTGTGATGTCATGTTAATGGTAGTACGTGCTCAAGTATGTTGTTGGTCCGGCATTGCTGTGAGCATTTCAGATGTTGCAGGTTTCTAATAGGGACACTGTACATAGTGAGACTAGTGTCATGTTGTGGGGATTACTTTGTTTACCTGCAATTAGCATGACATGGCACGGTGTGTCGTGTGGCGGTGCTGGGGTTGGGTTGGCTGACATGGCACTGTCGTCTTGTTGCATTTTGCAAGTGGGTATTCATTTTAGCTGGTTGAATGTGTAACTTCACACAACTGCATTGGTGGTGTCTGTGTGGGTAGGGATGCACACATTGTGACACTTCCAGGTGAACAATCTCAGGCTGATATGGTATTCACGGTTCATTCTCCAGACATTCAGGATCAGTGTCAGGTTGAGTCATCATTGATTGTCAGATGGAATGTGCCAGGGCAGTGTGCACTCCACAGGGGTGTGATTTCTATGTGAAGTAATTAGCCACTAGCTGTGTACGGGCTGCCTCCCCCCGTGCCCTTTCCCCTCCCATGCGCAGCGGCTGTGCATGTGGTTGGGGATGTGGGGCCACCACCATGTCCACGGCCAGGCCCCGGCGTGTTGCAACGTTGTGCAGGACACATGCTGCCACTATGATCCTGCACACTACTGGGGGAGCGTATAACAGCTGGCCGCCAGAACGGTCAAGGGAGCGGAAGCGTGACTTTAGCACTCCGAATGTGCGCTCCACTATGCCCCGGGTCGTAATGTGGGCTGTGTTATATCTTACCTCGGGTGGCGTGGTGGGGTTCCGAATTGGCGTCATCATGTGGGGGCTGAGAGGGTAGGCACTGTCCCCTGTGGAGGTGGTGATTGGTATCATTGGTGGGGTTGTGACCTTGCTCAGTATCCAACATGCATGCATGTGCAGTGGCATACATACTCACCAAGCAGCCATGTATCGCCATGCCGCCCAGCTTCTAGGTCCCGGCTTAGGGTGGACATTCGGTAAATGAAGCTGTCGTGGGTGGAGCCGGGATAGTTGGCATATACTGAGGTGATGATTCCCTTGGCATTACATGCTACCTGCACGTTGATGGAATGCCAGTGCTTGCGGTTCCTATAGATGTGCTCAGATGCCCTGGGGGGACGTAGAGCCACATGGGTGCAGTCAATGGCACCTAGCACTTTGGGGAATCGTGCCACACCGTAAAAATCCAGGGCGGCAGCATGCCTTTCTGCAGGTGTTCTGGGCAGGTATATGTGCCTGCGGACTGATGGGTGTGCAGTGATGATGTTCAAGACCTGGTGTAGGCAGCGTGACTGGGTGGCCTGTGACACCCCACCCACTATGGCACTTGTCCGCTGAAATGATCCAGTGGCTAAGAAGTGCAGTACATTGAGGACCTTCTCCAGGGGGCTGAGTGCTTGGGAGCACAGGGTGGGTGATGTGAGGTCATTCTCCCACTCACTCACCAGGTCCAGTATAATGTGTGGTGGAAACCTGTACCTCCCATACAGCTGGTCATCAGGCATCCCGAAAAGGCTGGTTCTGGGTGTGAATATTCTGGCCCTGACTATCCTCCTCCTCCTCCTTTGGTAGCCCACTGCCACTGCTGCTAGGAACGATATGTTCATCCTGGCGTCTGAGCTTGTTATTGTTAAAGTGCTCAAATGTATGCTTTGCGCGTGTTCTAGGCGAGCGTGTGACCCGCGCACCCCTGGAATCCAGTTCCCAGTCCAATAGCGTGTGGAAATTCACACGCACCACGGGATACAGGTTCGCTGATGTACTTGCGTGTGTAAGTGCCCGCGCACCCATGAAATACACGTACATAGGCCAATCGCTTGTACGCGCACTTTTGTCCAATTACACGCGATGACACTCTGACGTGCAGTATTTCCACGTGTGCCCCGTCATCACGTGCTGAGTGGGGAACACCCGTGCGGGTCACGTCACAGACGCGCTTACGCGCTGAGGGACTCTGGTCCAATAGAATCGCGTATGCGTGCTGACGCGCTTACGCGCTAAGGGCCTTTCCTCGGATTTCACGCTGACGTGCAGGATTTTCACGTGCCAAATCACTCCGTATCAAGCTGGCCACGCGAAAACACACGGAAGACCATGCTCCTGCCCAGAAGGCCGAGTTACTGCCCCCCAGTGCCCTGAGCAGCCTCCCACGTGCCATCTGCTGCTGCCTGCCTGCCTGCCTGCCTGCTGCCACCGTGCCCTGCCATTTGGTGCCTGCACATCAGCCATCTGCAGGGGTCCAGTTGCTGTGTCCACCCCTGCTGGAACTGAAGACTCCCGACTGGGATTACATCGCTCCACAGCCCAGCCCCAGGACCCAGTTGCCCACCCACACCTGCCTCTGGGGTTGCCATGTCGGGCACTTCCTCATCTGGCACCAGTGGCAACCCCAGGCCAGAGGGGCAGAGGGGCACCAGCTTCACTGACACCGAAGTTGGTGTCCTGGTGGAGCATGTCCTGGGGCAGTATGATGCCCTCTTTGGATCGTCCCGCGCCAGCAAGGAAGGACGGGAGAGGATCTGGGCCGACTGTGTGGTTGCCATCAACGCGGAGGGGGTGGCAACCCGCAACGTCCTGAAGATCAAGAAGCGCTGGGAGGACTTGAGGTCCAGGACCCTTGTGAAGGCCCAGCGCCTCGTGGAGGGGGGCCGGGGCCGCATGAGTTCCATCCAGATGAGGGTCTTGGAACGCGTACGCCCAGCGCTCCACGCCCAGATCCTTGAGAGGGAGGCCCGTCTGGAGTTGAGCGGTAAGTGTCCAAGCATTACTGTGTGAGACAGGGCATGTTGCGGTGTGCTGGTTCTATGATACTTGCCTGTATGTGTGCCATAGGCCATGTATGCATGTATGTGTGCAGGGACATCATGGTAATGCATGTGCGACCAGTGATGTGTGACCCACATGGTTGTTGCATGTGTTCAAATGCCGCATGGGGAGCCCTATGCAGATTTTGAACATGAGAGCATGCCAGTCTCTGTACCTGGACATGGGTGGGGGTGAGGGATGGGTGCTGATGCCAGGTACATATATGGTAGCCATGTCTGTGTGCCTGACCTGCGTCTCTGTGACTTGTGCATGCCATGGATGCATGACACATGTGTGTGACAATGCACAGATTCAGTGAAGCAGCCAAATTACCCTTGTATCCGCTGTGTTTGGTGTGTTTGGGGCCAGATGGATGTGACTGAGGTGAAGTGTGTGCATGTGATAGGCATGAGCCATGATGCATGTGAGTTACATATCATTGAATGTTTCAAGAGTCCATTGGACATGCATGGAAATGTCCATGGCATGCACCATGCCTGTTACTGTGTGTGTTTTGCCTGGACTGACCCATGTGTTGTGGAGGGACATGATGGAAGTGTACTTTGACAGTTGTGCTCATCTGCTATTGCTTCCTGTCTAGGGGACCATTGTACAGTGCCCTGATGCTTGCGTTCTTTGTCTCCCTCTACGCAGCGGCTAGTGAAGAAGAGGATGGAGACGGCGCTGTGGAGCAAGGCGGCGGGGAGGCCCCCACGGCTGCAGCGGAAGGGGTGGGTGAGCCCCCACAGGGGCCTGCTACGGTGGGAGACGGTGAGGAGCCATCCAGGTTGGTGGTTTGCACAGAGGAGGAGGAGGCCGCCACTGGGGCACACATGGGGCCTGGTGGGGGCATCCCTGCTGGTGCAAGTGGTGCAGTCCAGGGCCAGGGGCAGGAGGCAGCACAAGTCACCGTGGAGGGGCCTGTGCATGTCGCTGTCCCTGACCCTGTGAGTGCACCACCATGCACCAGCAGGGATGCCCCCTCCCAGGCCCGTCCGCAGGTAGAGGGGATGTCCATGTCACCTGACTCCCCTCCACCTGCGGACGTGGGAACCCCTGGCCGTGTAGAGAAGGTCCTGATTGGGGTCGCGATGCGCACTGCTGTGATTCGTGATGCCGTGCGTGCTTCCCGGGAGCAGGACGCACGTCATCACGAAGTGCACCGTGCCGACGTGGCCCAATTGGGATCGGCCATGTTCGGGGGTTTTCTGCATGTGTTGTCCAATCTGGCGGCCCTCTCCTCCTCTGTGCAGGCTATACACCAGTCGTTCTCCTTGCCGTCTTCCGGCCCAGATGCCACCAGGGCCCCCTGTGGACCTGCCCCGACCAATGCAGCCAGCTCGGTGGGGATCCCATCCCTGCCACAGTTGGGAGTCGGAGGTCCAGCAGGGGTGGACAACACAGCAACTGGACCCCAGCAGATGGAAGATGTGACAGCATCATCAGGCAGGGCACGTGCACGACGGCGTCGGTGGTTTCCATCAGCCTGGATGCCGTCGTGCTGGCAGAGGCAGTGGCGTCAGAGGCAGCAGCAGGCTCGACGTGGGAGGCATCATGGCTCGGGGCCTTCAAGATCAGAGGGGCAGGCATCGGCCGGAGGGCAGGGCAACCCTGGGATGGTGGTGTCTTCCGTGTGGGAGCAGTTGGTCCAGCTGATAGGTGCGGAGCGGCAGCGGGCAGAAGAGGAGCGGCTCACCATGGTCAGGGCGGAGTTCTCCATGCGTCGGGCGTTGAGGCGGGCTGAGTGCCTCGAGGAAGCTCGCAGGGAGTTTGAGCTGGACATGGGGTTATCCCTGCGAGACCTCGGGGCCAGGACAGAGTCCCGCCTCCAGGACATCGACATGGAGTTCGATGATGCCCTGGCCAGCAACATCACCGAGTGAGCCGCAGGACTTGCCCGCTGCCTTTGTATATAGTTATTTAGTTAGTTAGTGTTAGGTTTCCTTTATTAATTTTTGTTTTTTTGGACCGCTCGGACAATGGCCACTTTTTTGTATATATTATTTTCATTAGGTAGTAGTAGGTTTCATTTATGGTGTTGGGCTCATGGACCCTGGAATTTTCGTGTATATAGTTTGCTTTTTGAAGAAACATTTTTTTTATTAATGATTGTGTTCACCATGAGGAAATGGTTTTTCATTATTTTACTTCCACATGATTTTGCTTTGGACAACATTTGTTTTTGGATTACTTTGTTTTTTTTATATTTACATTTGTTCTCGGACATAGACCATTTATTTTGTTATCCCCATTGTTGTATGTTTGATTTTTTTACTTATTTTTCATCTTTAATACATGTTTTTTTAACTTTCACTTGTGGTATTGTCTCATTGGTTTCATACATGTCATGATATGGGTTTTGACATTCATTTGCACCCATTGTGTATGTGTGTGTGACGGACATGTGTTCATTTACAGACTTGCCATTGGGGTTGTATCATGTAATTGCATTCACTATGTGGGTGGATGCAATCCTTGCCTGGGTGTTTGTGCTGGGTATGCTGCCCATTACTGCCATGATTGAGTATCGTCAGGACCTGGGGGCAGGGGGACATGTGTGGGTGCCTGGTGGAGGGTGCCCCTGCACTGCTGGGGTGTGGGGGTGGTGGGAGACATGAGTGGGGGCCTGGTGGAGGGTGCCCCTGGTGGCTGGGGGGTGGGGGTGGTGGGAGACATGAGTGGGGGCCTGGTGGAGGGTGCCCCTGCACTGCTGGGGTGTGGGGGTGGTGGGAGACATGAGTGGGGGCCTGGTGGAGGGTGCCCCTGGTGGCTGGGGTGTGGGGGTGATAGGGGACATGGGTGGGGGCCTGGTGGAGGGTGCCCCTGCACTGCTGGGGGGTGGGTGTGATAGGGGACATGGGTGGGGGCCTGGTGGAGGGTGCCCCTGCACTGCTGGGGGGTGGGGGTGATAGGGGACATGGGTGGGGGCCTGGTGGAGGGTGCCCCTGGATGCTGGGGGGTGGGGGTGTTGGGAGACATGAGTGGGGGCCTGGTGGAGGGTGACCCTGGTGGCTGGGGGGTGGGGGTGATGGGTGACAAGAGTGGGGGCCTGGTGGAGGGTGACCCTGGTGGCTGGGGGGTGGGGGTGGTGGGAGACATGGGTGGGGGCCTGGTGGAGGGTGACCCTGGTGGCTGGGGGGTGGGGGTGGTGGGTGACATGAGTGGGGGCCTGGTGGAGGGTGACCCTGGTGGCTGGGGGGTGGGGGTGGTGGGAGACATGAGTGGGGGCCTGGTGGAGGGTGCCCCTGCACTGCTGGGGTGTGGGGGTGGTGGGAGAAATGAGTGGGGGCCTGGTGGAGGGTGCCCCTGGTGGCTGGGGTGTGGGGGTGGTGGGAGACATGGGTGGGGGCCTTCTGGCAGGTGCCCCACAGTGCTGGGGGGTGGGGGTGGTGGGGGACATGAGTTGGACATGGGTGGGGGCCTGCTGGCAGGTGCCCCACAGTGCTGGGGGGTGGGGGTGCAAGGGGACATGAGTTGGTGTTCATTAGTTCAAGGAGACATGTGCCTTTGCTGGGGGGCATGCCCATGTTGGGTGGGCTGCCTGCGGGACATGACCAGGGATGCAGGGTAGTCCCCTGTGGTGTGGGCTGCCTGCAGGGGCCGTGGAGGGTGTACAGGGTACACCTGGGAGGACCCACACTGTCAAATCACATGTGGGACTCCCCGGCACCCCTGAAATACACGTACCGTGCAGAAATCGCGTGTAAAACTTCCCGCGCACCCCTGAAATACACGCGCCCAGGCTATTCGCGTGTGGAACTTCTCGCGCACCCCTGAAATACACGCGCCCAGGCTATTCGCGTGTAAAACTTCCCGCGCACCCCTGAAATACACGCGCCCAGGCTATTCGCGTGTGGAACTTCCCGCGCACCCCTGAAATACACGCGCCCAGGCTATTCGCGTGTGGAACTTCCCGCGCACCCCTGAAATACACGCGCCCAGGCTATTCGCGTGTAAAACTTCCCGCGCACCCCTGAAATACACGCGCCCAGGCTATTCGCGTGTGGAACTTCCCGCGCACCCCTGAAATACACGCGCCCAGGCTATTCGCGTGTGGAACTTCCCGCGCACCCCTGAAATACACGCGCCCAGGCTATTCGCGTGTGGAACTTCCCGCGCACCCCTGAAATACACGCGCCCAGGCTATTCGCGTGTGGAACTTCCCGCGCACCCCTGAAATACACGCGCCCAGGCTATTCGCGTGTGGAACTTCCCGCGCACCCCTGAAATACACGCGCCCAGGCTATTCGCATGTGGAACTTCCCGCGCACCCCTGAAATACACGCGCCCAGGCTATTCGCGTGTGGAACTTCTCACGCACCCCTGGAATACACGTAGCCCGCTCCCCCAGGCCCGATCGCGTGAGGAACTTCACGCGAACCACTGTAATACACGTAGCCCGCTCCCCCAGGCCCGATCGCGTGTGAAACTTTACGCGAACCCCTGAAATACACGTAGCACGCTCCCCCAGGCCCGATCGCGTGAGGAACTTCACGCGAACCCCTGTAATACACGTAGCCCGCTCCCCCAGGCCCGATCGCGTGTGAAACTTCACGCGAACCCCTGAAATACACGTAGCACGCTCCCCCAGGCCCGATCGCGAGAGGAACTTCACGCGAACCCCTGTAATACACGTAGCCCGCTCCCCCAGGCCCGATCGCGTGTGAAACTTCACGCGAACCCCTGAAATACACGTAGCACGCTCCCCCAGGCCCGATCGCGTGAGAAACTTCACACGAACCCCTGAAATACACGTAGCCCGCTCCCCCAGGCCCGATCGCGTGAATAACTTCACGCGAACCCCTGTGATGCACGTACCCTGCTGAAATCGCGTGTGAGACTTCCCGCGCACCCCGGTATACACGCACACGTATTTTTTTTCAGTGGGTGTCCGTGTTTGTGGGTACCCCTTTGCACGTCATTTTTCCTGGAGGGCCACAGTATGGGACATTCATCATGGCAGTATATAGGTGCTATTTGTTGGCGCACCTTTTGGCGTACATTTCTTACAGCCGCAGAGACGCTACCGCCTGCTTTCTTGTGGCGGTCGTGTTTGTGCCTGTGCGCTGGTTTGAGCGTGCGCTTTTTTCCCCTATTCTATTCCATGAATACGTGTTGTAGGCGAGCATGTGGGCGTTCCGCGCACTTGTGCCCTGTACTTCCCCCGTGACGCCCACGTTTTGGCAAGTTGTTCCCCATTCCGAGTGTTACGCCCGTGTTCCGCCTACTTTTGTTGCGTGCGCCGCGCTATGTGCGAATTTCGCTGTGGCCTGTGCGATTTTCGCTGTTGCCTGGCGCACGCTGTTAGATGGCCTGTGCGCCAACGTGCGCCGCGCACTTTTTTATCGCACATCCGCTGGTTTTCTCGCGCACGGCCTTCCATGAATCGACGTGCGCTGCTTTTCGTGCGATTTTCGCACTTGCACTGCGATTTTCGCTATTCCACTGCGATTCGCACGTTTTTGCCCACTTGCGCCGCTCTAATTATTCCATGAATCACATCTATATCTCCATCTATAGAGTTAGTTGAAATAGCCAAACTACAACATGACAGAATTCTGCAAATAGAACAAATTCTGTTTAAATCACAACTATTTAATTTAGAAGCGTTTAAGAAACTGCAATTATACCTCCTCTGACTGCTCCAACTGCTAATGATGGATCCTCTCCTGACAGTCCATCAGCTCTCATGAACCTATTGGATGTGGCTGATTCCAGCGAGATGTCACAAGATACTGATGGGCCTAAAAACATGTATCATACATCTCGCAAAATGAAAAAAGCATATCAGAGAGCTGTTAAACGCAAAAATAAGTTCAAGATGATTAAAAATGGCTCAGCCAACAGCAATAACGCAGCCTCGTCCTTTCAATGCTCAGCCCCTACCTGTGAACCAGTAGATGCTTCTTTGAACATCTCTCAAACAGGAACTGAAGATTTTCAGCTAAACTCTAGTCAGTTAAACGAAGAGAGTCAAATTGTACTTCAACTGAAATCTTCTAAAAAAATGCGAAAAGGAAAAAAGAAAGTCCCATGCTCCTCATCTCTCCAACCAATTGTTGAAAACACACTAGAAGACCAAAATGCACTATTAGCTTCTTCATATGGTGGAGGCACCATGCCTCCTGTTGCCATGAGTCAGGCTAATTTGAGCATGTTCTTTCCCCATGTGGAGAACAAAAAAACTTTGTGCCTCGCAGTCTCAAGTAATCTCAAGAAAGAGGTAGCTGTCTCCAATATCTTAAATCCGAGGATTGTTCAAGCGTTGATTCATCAGCCTTTACTTGGTGTCTCGCTGTCAGAACCTAAAAGGTCACCTTTGCAAAACAGTGAAATTCGTGCTATGCCTTCCTGTTCAACTGTACAAGCGTCTACTCTGCCAAGAGTGGAGTCAGAAGTACACCTGGTACAGCCTGTGACCACAATATCCCCCCCAGCTTCTGATTTTGTGCTAGCTGCAGCCACTCTCGTGGAAAGGCAAGAGGTTGCGGTGCAGCCTGCGGCATTCTGCTCAACTGCATCCCCTTTAACGATAAATAACAGACGCCTAGTCGCCTTTAATGACATTCCTGAGGAAACTCAAACACAAATTGGATGGTCTAGTATTCCCCAAATCAATGGCATGGCACCTATCAATCGCACTTTCTTGATGAACACTCTTTATAAAATTCCTTCTTTGCGTAACTTAATTTCACAAGATGTCGATTGTATAAAGCTGCCCTTGACTAACAACAATCGGATGCTTTGTAAAGTATTATCGCCCATTATTGTGAAACTTATTTGGGAGCATAAAACTGATTTGTTGTTTTTGGGATTGGAATTACAGGCCTTCTCATCCCTTGAAAAGGCGATGCAATTTTTGGAATTCATTCCCCCTTTGTTGACAAAAAACATCAACACTTCGAAGGATTCATTGACGGATCCATCAGAGAATGCACAACTTTTAGCACACCTAGCTACCCTGACTTCTGCACTAAATGGTCTTTTGGGGATTTTGCCTACAGTAAACCCTCCTGCTCAATTGGCCTCCACAACTTCTATTCCTGCCTCGAATTTATAATGTAAAAATCTCATTATCCAATCTTGGAACTGTTGGGATTCAATAACCATTTAAATTGGTTATCAAATAAGGTCACAGCAAGCCCTCCTTCTATTTTCCTTCTACAGGAAACTATGTGTTGCCATAACTTTCAACTTGATGGCTTTACAGCCATTCATAATGTAGCTTCACAACCACTAGCTGGTCACCCAGTTGGTGGTATTACCATATTACTTAATAATGACCTAAGCTTTATAATTAATCATTGTGTTTCTACTCAATTGTTCTTGTTGATTGATGTCAGCAATGTTAGCAACATTGCAATCCTTCCACCCTTCCCATTGTTGAGGCTATGAACATGCTAAATGACACTATTATGGATACCCTCTACAAACAACCCCTTGCAGAGATATTGATTGGTGGCGATTTGAATGCATATTTATATGCATCCTCTAATGTTTCCCCACCAAACGAAGCTTCGCACCACTTTAAAAATGCTTATGCAAATGGTGTAAAATGGGATAATTTTTTTGCCGGTTGGGATCTTTGTGTAATTAAAACACATTGTTCAAAGTCCTCTTTCACATGGCATAGGGGGAATGCATACTCTACCATTAATTACATAGTTACTTCAAAATATCTGTCAGGTTTACTTTCCCCGATTACTCCTTTCTTTCCCCTGTATGGAGATCATGCCATTCTAATGGGTACTCTGTCGGCAAAAACAGAATCGTTTGATAGGGTACCAGTGCTGGCCTTAGCTCAGAACGACAGACCGTTCCTCTCAATTTGTTGCGATTTGTCAACATGTCGACGACTGACTTTTTTAGTCAATCGTGATTGGTGGCCTGATTCCTATCTTGTTGATAGCTCTTCCCAGGTCATCTTATCTGGGAATATTCAAATAATACAACGTCATCTCATGGCCATAGCTGAATCTTCAATCATGCAGCATAATACATCACAACCAGCCACTATTTTATCAACTATAATCGCAAATTTAAAAAGAAAAAAACTCAGAGTTACGAATTTTGAGGAGGAATTTTTACACCATGGACTGTACCAGCTTTATAAAAGCCAAAAACATTCTTCAAAGAAAACATAAAAACAAGATAAAAGCGGCCCGTGCCACGTTTTATTTAATTGGCAATCAGAACTTGGTTCGCTTAATTTGTAATCATAATACTCGGGATATTTGGAAAATTCTTAGGGCCTCGAACAACTTTCCTCAGCCTCACATGGAATCTGCAATTGATGGCGCTTCTTGGTTTACTTTCTTTGAACAAAAGTATTTATTACCGGGGAGATTTAATAAAGCGAACATACATGATTTAGTCAAACATATTCCAGAGATTTGTCCTTGGGCCGTAGAAGATATCCTTCTCGCAATTGCAAAGTTAAAATCTTCAAAGTGTGCATGCCCTGATGGTCTGCCGCCATGCGTTATAAAAGATGACCCCGCATTTTGGGCTAATGTGTTTTTAAAGATTTTTCATTCAATCTTCAAAACGAAATCTCTCCCCCCATCCTGGGTTAGCTCCATAATCATTCAACTTCATAAAAAAGGACATCTAAACAATCCTCTCAATTTTAGGCCAATCGCTCTCGACGTTGCTGCAAAGATCTTTGCTTTACTTCTGCTTAAAGATGTTGAGAAACACATCACAGAAATGAATATACTCAATAAAGTCCAGACAGGTTTTAGAAAAAATATGGGGACTCAATTGAATGCCACTACTTTGGTGCATTTAGTTGCTAAAGCTCACGACCCAGCACATGGACCGATCTTCATTGCCTCACTGGACTTATCTTCCGCATTTGATTGCGTAATCCGCAGTAGACTTTGGGACAAAATGTTAATCCTCAATTTTTCACCTGGGTTGGTGGTGCTCATTGCACTTTTACATCATAATACCTCTTTTAGAGTACGCATTTCCAGCAAAGGCCTCTTGACCCAGTCTATTCCTACGGCAACCGGCGTTAAGCAGGGCTGCAACCTTGCAGCAGTCCTATTTAATTTATACTTATCAGACATTGAAGGTATTTGGGAATCTTCAAAATCCAATGCGGTTCGGCTTGGTAAGCTTCAATTGTCTTGGCCTGCTTACGCCGACGATGTGCTCTTATTTGATAGCACTCATTCTGGGCTTCACAACAAATTAGAAATATTTTATTTGTTTTGCAGAGACAATAACCTCACCATAAATTCGTCTAAATCAAACATTCTTGTACTTTGCTCCAAAAAAGAGGTGCATATTTCGGTGGCACATTGATTCCAGATACCTTCAAATTGTCACACAAACGACCTATCTTGGGTACAACCTAGCAAACAACTCTTCTGCCATCTTCTGGCAAAAAGCAATTGCTGAAAAAGTACTACCACTACAAAATCAAATGCGAATAATTTTCCGCAAATATTGTAAGTTCTCTCTAGTGCCTCTGTTTGAATTCTACTCTAAAAAGGTAGAGGCCATTATCTTATATGGACTTGATTTGTGTCTATTAGACCTTTCGACTTTTCTAAATAAATTGCAAGCCAATTTGTGGAAAGTGACTCTATGCCTACCTGCTTATTTACCGAATGCGATTCTACGTCACAAATTAGGCTTAAACTCCTTGGCATCGCATCACCACTGGCGTCTTTTGAAAACCTACCTTAAGATGAGTTTTCCTCTGGAAAACTCACTTTATGAAGACTTCCTCTCCATGTTGAGGGAATCCCACCCTAGGTCGATCGCATGCTTTCAACAGCGAATACTTATCCTTTTATCTGATATCAATGTTCCCGCTGAGGACTTACAACTAAAGCTAAGTTTTGCCCAGAAACGCTTATTCCAGAATGATTGGGCGGCAACTTGCTTACAAATATTGCAATATTCATCTTTCACAGAATATGCGTTATATAGACACTCACAAGTGCCCCGCTTACAATATCTTATGCTTTGCCCCAGTGTTGAAACCCGGGCAATATATATGCGCTACCGCTTAGATCTTTTGCACACCAAATCAAGAACGAAACATTGGTTTAACAATTGTAACAACTCTTATGATACTATCTGTAGATTCTGTAAAATATCAGAATACAGTGAAACCTTAAAACATCTTTTTATCACATGTCCAGCTTTTGAAGCCGAAAGACTAAAAATCATTACCTCTTTTAGTCCTACTAACACTAAATATGGAAGAGAATTCATTTGGACTTGCTGTATGTGGGGATCTTGCAATTAGATCATTTTGGCAACTGTACGTTTAGTGAAAAGCATTGATGCAGCAATTTCTATGCACTTAGAGATTTAGAGCTTATGTGAACTGTTAAGATGTTCTAGTCTATAATTTCTATAAGGAATATATTTTTAAATCCTGTATGAAGATCTGTTTTGCAGAAAATGGCTTGTTTGAATGAATTTGTAGATATATTTGTTATATGTGTTGTTCCCTGCTTCTCTATTAATTGTCAATTCTGGTTTGAGGACCTATTATGAACCAAGAATCTACTATGAATGTATTTGTATACATAATTGTTATGTTTGTCCTTCTTGTTTTTTTCTTTCTTTCTTCTTTTTTTTAATCAAATGTGGCAAAAAATTTTTTATAATTATTTGTTTTTAAATTGTATGAACATTTGTTGTAAAGAAATGAATTGATGAGTTTTGTACAGAACTGTGATGCAATTTTGTAAAGATGCGTAAGAATCAAAAACAAAATCATTCAATAAAAAATAATAATAATAATTAAACTACTGCAAAATATGGATACCTGTTCAGTGCACAAATACACAGGACTACAAGGACATTCATTGGCCTGCATTACAGGACCTACTTGTAAAACTACCTTCCATGATATCAAAAGAATATCAACACATCATTCAACTATAAGAAATCTAGTCTATAAACTGTACTATGCTAAAAGTCCTGCTTTAGCACTAGCAAATTTAAATAACATTCTTCTACATGGTACAGCGAAAGACCTACTTCAAGAAATTTACTATATCCAGAAAAAATATTTTGGAAGTGAAAGCCATTTACAGAATGAAATAGCTTTAAACCAAATTAGCAACAATTCTACACATGGCAACCTTTTGCTAAACACATACAAAAAAGAAATACTAAAATTTAAAAGTACATCAGCTGAAGTACCAAACCATGTATGTGTATGTTGCCGCAGAACTTTTTATAAACGTAACATGAAAACTGTAGACCTATCATATACAATAGAAGACAATGAAGATTCTAAATGGTTTGAATTAGCTCTCTAACTTGTAGCAGGAAACAAATAAGAAATAAGTGACCCCTTAATACTTTGCAGTTACTGCACTACAAAACTTGACAACAACCAAACTCCTTCAGGTGCTATCACAAATAATCTGGAATTATACCCACTACCAAAACCCCTACAACAACTTAATTTATATGAGAGCATCATAATTCAAACAGTACACCCATTTCAAGCAATAATACGCCTTCAACCAAAGACAGTAAAATTACCTCCCTCTGAATTGGTAAAAGGCATTCGTGGAAAAGTAGTTTATTTACCATTAGATCTAAAAGAAAATGTGCATACTCTAGGAGTGCAACGTCCAATGCAGCAAACTTTAATTATCTTAGTAAATAGTACCTACAAAAGACAAAAAAATATGGCAACAGCTGGTAGATTTACATAAAGTTAGACAAGCCTTACAATATCTTAAAGAGAATAATGAATATTACAAAGAAATTAATATTGAAGAAAACTTGAAAGATACAACTGAAATAATTCAAGAAACACAAGAAGCTGGTCAATTTGAGCTACTAGATCCTGCTACAATATCAAATACTTTAGACCATTATACAATGCACCCTTTGCACTCTCATGACACCATAGAAGATGCACTGGAAACATACCAAATGCATCAAACAAAAGGATCACCAATCAGGATATGGGAAAAAAGTATAGACGCACATGCTTTTCCTCTACTCTTTTATACTGGCAAAGGAGGAAGGTATGATGATAGCCCTATTCAAATATCAGCTTCAGAATACCGCTCATTACGGATGTATTCTGAAGATCCCAGATTTAGACACAATGTGGAATACATATTCCACCTACTCTTTGAAAGTGAATTAGCAACTTTATGTTACGGAGTTGCACACATATTAAAATCAGGATCCCACTTTCAAAATATGACAGCTACACAATTATTACAAAAAGTGCAACAAAAGGATGAGGTTTTACAATCAAATATTACAAATCTATTAGCAAATATGTGTGGTACTAAAGAGTACAGGTTTCGACGTCATGGAGATGTACGTTGTATGATCAGTTGTGCAGAATATGCATGGGAAGATTTACATGATTTCCTACGCATATCAAATAAAAACAAAACAAACATAGATATACTAACACCAGGAGAACTTTGTTCTTTTGATCCTGTTGATGTTTCAAGATATTTTCAGCATCGCTTCATTACTATGCTACATTTTATTTGTAATAAAACTGTTCCTCCCCTTGGAGAAGTGCAACACTTCTTTTGGAGAAAAGAATACCAAGCCAGAGGAGCACCACATATCCACATGCTTTTATGGATTAAAGATGCTCCTAAATGTGGTCAAGACAGTGATGCCACTGTTTTACAGTTTATTGAAAAATATGTCACTTGTGAAATTCCATCAGAATCCACAAATATTGACCTTCATGCACACATTTTACAATTTCAAAGACATAAATGTGGCAAATATTGTCGTAGCAAATACAAAAACAAAGGGAAATACTACACCAAATGCCGATTTGGTTTCCCTAGACCAGTTACAAATACAGGTGAAGTGAACAACCTCATGCCTTCAGTTAGACATAGTGTTAAAGGTAAGTCACCTAAAATACATATTAAATAAAAAGAAAAGAAGAAGAAAAATATATCAATGATTATAATGCAATCATTGCCCACTTATGGAATGCAAACATGGGTGTGCAGTACATTGCAGACAATTCTACTGCGGTTGCACGATATGTCACAGCATACTTAACCAAAGCAGAAAAGACAGAGCTTCAAGACCTCTGGAATGACCTGTCATCAGATAAAAAAGTGTCTCAGAAATTATACAGCTTGGGCATAAAAATGCTCTCCCATAGAGAATGTGGATCATATGAAGCAGCTGATCGTTTAAGTGGTACTGCATTGTATGGTAAATCTGAAAATATAGTATGGCTAAGTCTTGGTCCAGCTAAATCTAGAAAAAGAGTTCTAAAAACATATGAAGATATAGAAACAATAGCCAAACATGATCCCAACAGCCAAGACATTTTAAAAAACAATTTATTGGACACATACTACCCAAACAGAAGTAATACTTTGGAAACTATGTGTCTATACCACATAGCCCAAAACTACACATACAAAAATAATATAAAACCTGATGAAAAAAAAAGTAAATACAGAGTGACAAACTATGAAGGCAGCTTAGTTAAACACACTAAACCAAATCTAATTAATCATATGAACTTGTCATTGAAGACTCCTCTACATAAAGAAATATATTACATGTCCCTGCTACAACTCTTTAAACAGTGGAGAAAAGAAGAAGAAATACTAGAAAACTATGACTCATATGAAGATGATTTCAAAGCAAATGAAAGCACCATAACTGATGTAAACTTTACACAATACAAAACAATGTTGCACAATGAACAGCAACACGAAGTAGAACTCCAGGCCCAACTAGATAAAGACACTTCTGACAGCAGTCAACCTTCTGTAACAGGAAGCCAAGAACCACTGGGAGAACCACTAATAATAGATGAGGCAGAATTAGGTATGATAGAAGTAGAAAACACCATGTGTCAGTATGAAGATAAAGAAGACTTAACTATACTACAATCAAAACTAAACAACGAACAACGTAGCATTTTTGAAGAAGTAACAAAACGAATTGCACATGGTGTACAACATGAAAATAAAGAATGTTCCTGCCATAATTATAAACCTATACTACTGTACGTCAGTGGTGAAGCTGGTTCTGGCAAAACATTCCTAATCAAAATCATCAGTAAATTCCTTCAACAATTGACAAACAATAAACTGTCAGTTGTTGTCACTGCCCCCACAGGTTTAGCTGCCGACAACATAGGTGGTGTCACTGTACACCGATTACTACTACTGCCAGTAGAACACCAGAACAAATCAGACTATTACAAACTTTCTGCAGAAGCTGCAATGGAACTACGCAGAGTATTGAAACAAATGAAAATGCTACTAATAGATGAAGTGAGCATGGTCTCCAACCTAATGTTGGCTTTGATTCACCTCAGATTACAAGATGTACTGAAAACAAACTATGAAGAGCTCTTTGCAGGAAAACACATTATTGTTTTTGGAGATCTACTTCAATTGACACCAGTAAAAGGTGAGCCTATTTTTAAAACATTAGGACACAAACTCTGCCGTAAAACTGTTGGCAGCATTGGAAATGTCAACCTTTGGCAATATTCCAATACAGAGAATTAACAGAAAACATGCGGCAATCTGCAGATCTCACTCATCTTAAAAAGTATCAGAGTTGGTATACTCTCTAAAGAAGCAGAAACAATATTGAAAACCCAGAAAATTAATGCACTTTATGGCGATAATGCATGTGCTAGAGATGTTATGGAACAATTAGCCCACAAAAATGTCAATTGTATGGCCTTAATGCCAACTCTTGCAAGCTGTTTCAAATTCAATTAAATAATGTTAAGTAAAGAAATGCAACCAATAATGGAAATTAGCGCCACAGACAAACTACATGTACATGGTATGACACTACCTATGTGTGACCAAGCCACAACAAGACTAAACAGTTTAGAAATATAAATCTCAAACACAGCAGGCTTAGACAAGATATTAAAATGATCCTTAAATTGCAGAGAAATGCTTAAACGTAACCTTGATGTGGACCAAGGACCAGTTAATGGAGCACTGGGTACAGTTGTTGGCTTTCAAACATACCCACGTGACAACAAAATTCAGTTTGTCAATATACTCTTTCACAAACTTTCAGAAGTTAAAAGGATAGGACGCTCAACAGCTCGATTCCTTCTCTTCAAAGACATGTATGTACGCAGAGAACAATGTTCTCTAACTCTTGCATACGCAGTCACGATTCATAAATCACAAGGTCTTACCCTAGACAAAGCAATGATAGATATTGGTAACAGAGTCTTTAAAGAAGGCATGAGCTAACTAGCACTATCACGCTTACGTACACTTGACGGTCTATTTCTAATCAACGTTGATGCAAGTAAAATAAACGCTGATATTCCTTGCATTTTAGAATACAATAGACTTCGCTCACTATACACTCCCCATCTAAACACATATTCTGTTCCACAAAAAGTAAAACATTATAAAAGAAAGATAAATCAAACAGAAAAGCAACAGGATGTCACTGCAAATCCTCCAAAGAGAGTAAAAGAAAGTAATACTTCATAAAGTACCACAAGCAAAAAAGAATCAATTAGGGAAAGTAAACCAGGTACTTCTTCAAAGAACGAAGACAAACTCCAAAAAAAGCAGTCAGATACAGAACTACCTGGTCCATTTAAACTTTCAAATATAGTTGGTGTAAGTTGCTACTCAAATGTAGCAATGAATATTCTATTTCAATTACCACCAATTGTTGACAACATTTACTTACACAGTACAGACCCATTGTGTTTGCAAATGTTAGTACTTCACAGAAATGCAGCAAACAATCCTGACAACATTTATAGTTTGTTTATTTGTTTGTTTATTTATTTAGTATAGCGCGCAAAACCCAGAGGTAACAGGGCGCAACAGAGGTCAGGAAGATAGGATTACATAAAAACTTGGTTACAGAATAAGATAGGCATGAGAAAAAGAGCATTGCATTTACAGTTACATTGTGTGGGATGTGCATATATACATATAATTGAGCGAAAGCTTACAAATTTACATATTTAATGCTGTGCATAGGGGCAGTTCGGTTGCATTTACATATTTACATATTTAAGGCTGTGCATGGTAGTCAGGTTATAGCACTGGCATGATCAGATTAGATGGCAGGGTTAGTCGTGAGGATCATTGGCCCGCAGCCAAGTGAGGGTGTTTCGCCTGAAGCTATAGTAGGATTGGTCTGTCCTAATGTAGAGTGGGAGGGCGTTCCAGTGTTGGGCTGCCAAGACAGGGAAGCTGCTGCCGCCGGTTTTCTTTTGTCTGAAATTGGGTACCTGCAGGCAGTAGGAATTAATCGATCTGGTGGGGCGGGTGGACGTTTTTTTCTTTATTCTGGATGCGAGATAGGGGGGGGGCTGCGTTGTTTAAACATTTGTAGGTGAGTGATGCCGTTTTGAGGGAGATGCGGTCGTGGATTTTAAGCCATTTGTGTTCTCTCCTTTTGTTGGAGATGTGTTCCTTAGAGGGTAGGTTGAGGGCTGTTCTGAGAGCGTTGTTTTGTAGTGTCTGTAGTTTGTTGGTTATGCATTTGTTGGCTCCTAGGTACATGGCGTTGCAATAGTCCAGTCTGGATAGTATTAGGGCGTTGGCTATGATGATGCAGCTAGCTTGGGTGAGGAAGGCTCTGCTTGCCCTAATTAGCTTGCATGTGTAGGCGGTGGAGGATGCTAGTGAGTTAACTTGTTTTTTTAGTGACATGGTTGCATCAAGGTGAAAGCCTAGTGTTTTCACTGTTTTGGCCACTGTGATGGTGTTGCCATCAATGTTGAAGGCCTTATAGTTGGAACTGAGTTTTTTGAGATTGGTATTGGATCCGAGGAGCAGGATTTCGGTTTTCTCATCATTTAGACATAGACCGTGTGTGGCCATCCATGCCTGAATGATGAGATATATTTTGTTTACCAAGGCCGTATCTGAAGCGTAGTTGCCTGAAAGGGGTATGAGGATCTGGGTGTCATCTGCATAATTGGTATATGAGACACCCAGTCTGTCCAACTTGTCAAATAGGGGCTTGGTAAAGATGTTGTAGAGGGTGGGAGAGACGCAGGAGCCTTGGGGCACCCCACAGGTTATTTTAATGGGGTCTGCTGAGGCTAGGGTGGAGAAGACCCTCATAGTTCGGTTGTCCAAGAATGATTGGATCCAGGCTATGGCCTCTTTCGAGAAGTGGGCTGCTGAGGCCAGGTGTTCGCACAGGACTGCGTGATCTACCAGGTCAAATGCTGCCGACAGATCGAGGAGTAGTAACATGGCAGTGTTCCCTTTGTCGTTAATCTCATTGATCTGGGTTTTAAGATCGATTAAGGCTGTCTCAGTGCCGTGCTTCGGTCTGAAGCCTGATTGGTGGGTGCCTAGTAGTTTGTGAGTTTCAAGATATTGCTGAATCTGCAGGTATGCTACTCTATCTATTATCTTTAACAGGAATGGCACCGTGGTGATGGGCCTGTAATTGGTGGGAATAGCGGGGTCTAGGGTTTGCTTTTTGAGGAGAGGCAGGACCCAAGATTCTTTGAGGTTACTTGGTATGGTGTTGGAGGAGAAGGATGCATTGATCAGCTTGGTTATAAAGGGGGCTAGATCCCTAGCAGCATCCTTGATTATCTGGGGAGGGCAGTTGTCGCCTTTGCAGTTAGATGGTTTAAGTGAGGCTATAACTTTTTCTGTTTCTGGGATAGATATTTTGGTAAATCTGAAGAGATTCTGGCCTGGACGGTTGGCTGTTTTGTCGTGGTTGCTGGGAGATGCTTCATTGGTGGTGAGAGAGTCTTTTTTCAGAGCGATTTTGGTTTGGAGAGTTTTGATTTTATTAGTTAGGGCGTTTTGGACGCTGGTGCACCATACTTTATCTTTAATTATATTGTCTGGTGGGGGTATAGGGGATTCTAGTTCCCTTAGTATAGCAAATAGTTCTCTGGTGTTGGAGCTCGATTTTGCGATTCTTTCATTGAATAGTTTCTTTTTGGTGAGTAGAATTTCTTTTTTGTAGTTGTTTGCACAAAGTTTGAGTTGTGATTTATTCTGTTCTGTAGGGGAGTTGCGCCATTGGCTTTCAAGTTTTCTTTTGTGCAGTCTAAGTTCTTTCAGGTGTGGGGTGAACCAGGTGTTCAGGTGGGCTTGCTGTTTGCTTTTTTGCAGTTTTAGAGGGGCAATGATGTCTAGTCCTTTTTTTATGATATTGTTATAGTTTTCTACTAGGCGTTCTGGTTTTAGATTATCGGGGAGAGCATTGAGGGTTGGCAGTAGTAGTGGTAGGAGGTTGTCAGGGGTTATGTTTTTTTTTGCTCTAGTGGGTAGTGGTGGTGCCATGATTTTTCCTTTGTTGACTTCTTTATTGAGAGATAAGGTGAAGTCAATGAGGTGATGGTCTGTCCAGTGCTGGGGAGTGGTTTTGGTAATGACGGTGTCGCAGTTTAGAGTGGCGATCCAGTCCAAGGTCCTACCTTTATTATGGGTGGGGGTGAGCACTCTTCGGATTAGGCCGTGTTCATCTAGCATGTTGGCTATAGCTTGTGCTGATTTGTCGTCAGGGTCGTTTAGTCCTAGATTCAAGTCGCCTAGCAATAATATTTGGGTGGTGTCTTTTATGTTGTTGGCTAGGAGGCTGGATAGGTCTGCTTCGAATGAGCCAATGGGGCCGGGTGGCCTATATATTAGAAGGATGGTTAAGGTGCGACAGTTGGAGATGGGTAGTTTGGCTACTAGGAGTTCGCAGGATTTGAGAGGTGCTTGAGGCAGTGGTCTTAGCTCGAGGTTTGTTTTAGCTATGATGGCTAGGCCGCCTCCTCTGTTGTTGGGCCTGTCCATTCTGATTATTTGGTAATTTTCTGGAATGGCTATTGAGAGTGCTGGGCCTGCTGCTTCGTGCAGCCATGATTCAGTGATAGCTAGGAGGTCGAGGTTGTTTGAGGATAAGGTGTCTGCTATTTCTGTGGCGTGGGCCATTATCGATCTGGCGTTGATCAAAGCTCCGGATATAGTGGTAGTGTTGGGTGTATCCTGGATTGTTATAGGGATGAGTTTGGGTTGGGTGGAGTTGTAGCAGGGTGTGATGTGTCTCGGGTGGATTTTGGTGTGTTGCAGGGTGGGTCTCTTGTTGTGGTAGATGGGCTCGTAGAGACGGGCTAGTCTGGCTCGTAGTCTAGTGTTTCTTTCTAGGGTTGGACAGGGTGCATTTTCTGCAGGGTACATGGTTATGGTGGCAATGAAGATGGTAAGGTGTAATATATGTATGAGGAGATACAGTAGGGTGGCTGTTTGGCTCTTGCTGAGGTACATTGTACGGTTTGGCATGTGTAAATAGACAGGGGGTTTACCTGAGTTCGCAACTCAGGCTAAGAATGGCATGTGCAAATAGATGCAAGTAAGCAAGTAGTTCACCTAAGAACAGTAATCACATTTAGGCTAAAATGACATGTGCAAGTAGATGCAAGTAGGCAAGGGGTTCACCTAAGAACAGTAATCACATTTAGGCTAAAAATGGCATGTGCAAGTAGATGCGAGTAGGCAAGGGGTTCACCTAAGAGCAGTAATCACATTTAGGCTAAAAATGGCATGTGCAAGTAGATGCAAGTAGGCAAGGGGTTCACCTAAGAACAGTAATCACATTTAGGCTAAAATGACATGTGCAAGTAGATGCAAGTAGGCAAGGGGTTCACCTAAGAACAGTAATCACATTTAGGCTAAAAATGGCATGTGCAAGTAGATGCGAGTAGGCAAGGGGTTCACCTAAGAGCAGTAATCACATTTAGGCTAAAAATGGCATGTGCAAGTAGATGCAAGTAGGCAAGGGGTTCACCTAAGAACAGTAATCACATTTAGGCTAAAATGACATGTGCAAGTAGATGCAAGTAGGCAAGGGGTTCACCTAAGAACAGTAATCACATTTAGGCTAAAATGACATGTGCAAGTAGATGCAAGTAGGCAAGGGGTTCACCTAAGAACAGTAATCACATTTAGGCTAAAATGACATGTGCAAGTAGATGCAAGTAGGCAAGGGGTTCACCTAAGAACAGTAATCACATTTAGGCTAAAAATGGCATGTGCAAGTAGATGCGAGTAGGCAAGGGGTTCACCTAAGAGCAGTAATCACATTTAGGCTAAAAATGGCATGTGCAAGAAGATGCAAGTAGGCAAGGGGTTCACCTAAATTCGGTAATCACATTTGGGCTAGAAATGGCTACAGACATATAGATAACTCTGCAAGTTGGACCAGTTAGTAGAAAAAGACTACCACATGGTCGGGGGGGCGCATGATACCAAGAAGGATCTGTGGTGTTGAGGGCATTGCTGTGTATGAGTAAACATGTATTCGTGTCTACTGTACTTGCTTCTTGAGTACTATAGAGTGATAGCTGTTCAGTAAGTGAGAGAGCTCCAATCACACATTAAGAAATGCGTACAATTTGTTTAACGTTAGAGAATCTCAGAATTTCCGCAGCTGGTGATTGTTACCGCTTTTGTTGTTAGAAAATCAACAATTACAAATGTAGGTGTATCGCTTCAGTTATTTATTATAAGAGCTTAGCCGTCTTATGTAGTTAAGCATTACTCACCAAAACAGTTCAGTTAAGCTGATAGGTATCATGGTGCTGTACATGGCCAATGTACCATACATGTTTAGAATCAGTATAATGCGGCTGAGGGCGTCTCCAACTTCTGATAGTGAGAGATCCTGGAGTTGAAAGGGCAGAGATCCTGGCCCCTGGCTCCTACGGCTCCGAACAGGCACCCAACAGGCCTTAGAGTGGCCTTCGAGCTGGCCGCCGGCGTGATCCGCCTGCCGGCGGTTACAGCTGATGTAGATGAGGCTCAGCCTCGGTTTCAGGCCGCGCTGCGCCCGGCATGGGCGAGTCAAGCGCCGTGTGGGGACAGGGTCAGGCAGGCCCTGTCCTGTTCCCCGCTTGTCGCGTGGTTCCTCTGCTGGGCTGGGGGTGCTGGGGGGGCTCCTGCCCTCGCCCCACGATGAGGAAGAGTGGAGTGAGGGGGTTGGCAGGCACCCAACAGGCCTTAGAGTGGCCTTCGAGCTGGCCGCCGGCGTGATCCGCCTGCCGGCGGTTACAGCTGATGTAGATGAGGCTCAGCCTCGGTTTCAGGCCGCGCTGCGCCCGGCATGGGCGAGTCAGGCGCCGTGTGGGGACAGGGTCAGGCAGGCCCTGTCCTGTTCCCCGCTTGTCGCGTGGTTCCTCTGCTGGGCTGGGGGTGCTGGGGGGGCTCCTGCCCTCGCCCCACGATGAGGAAGAGTGGAGTGAGGGGGTTGGCAGGCACCCAACAGGCCTTAGAGTGGCCTTCGAGCTGGCCGCCGGCGTGATCCGCCTGCCGGCGGTTACAGCTGATGTAGTGTTTATGGAATAAGACAACAATTGCACTACTGTGCTGGAATGGTGAAATTCACTATAAACTCACAGGAAGATCCACAAGAATTTCTAATGTACTTACTACAAGTACTGGAAAACAAAAACATACCTATAAATGAAATCTTCCAGATTTCATACATGTGGAAAAATACATACACTCTCTGCAACAATGTGACACAAGAAAAAATCCCCAATGAACGCTTCGTATATATATCAATACCTAATTGTGAATCCATTCCATTTCAGCAACTTGTACAAAATGCAAACCATGGTAGGTTATGTTCTACCTGCAATTCAGATAATTCAGATAATCGCTCCACATTAGTAATACAAACACATAGTAAATAAGTAATACTAATGCTTCTACGTTACAATGCAGATGGTACCAAAAACAACGGCAAGCTGACTGGATTCACACATGGTCAAATATCACTTGGTAAGAAAACCTTCACAACAATACGTATAATCTACCACGCAGGAGCCACAACCATTTCAGGGCACTACACTGCATATATAAAAAAGAAATGTGGATAGTTTCAATGTAATGATAGTACCATTACTCTAAAGCAGAGATTACCAGAAAATCTTACAAACGCTTATTTAATGTTCTTAAAACCAAAATTTGATAACTAAACTGTACTTAAACCTCAAGTAAACTTGTAATAAAAAATATAAACTGTTAGAATATTCCAAAAGCTATCTAACTGCCCAAAGATTCTACAACAATTAATCACATACATGAATACCACTAAATTAGAGCAAAAAATAGACAATTAGAATACGCCAATTGGTATCTAACTGTCCCAAAATTTAGCAATATCCAAACAGATAAATCAATACCACTAAAATATATAAAAAAATAGACAGTTAGAATACGCCTCCCACAGACCCAATGATTTTAGCAACGAACACAGAAACTGAGCAAATTGAACAGTACTCTGGTTTGTAGTCTACTAAATATGAGGGTCCAAAAATAAAATGTTGATTATACAATGTAAAAAGTCATTACAAAATACTAATACTAACATGCTATTTTCTTTTATCACAGAAATTAACAAGAAATACATGTACTCCAGTTACTAAACCAAACAGTAAGTATATTATACACTCTATGCCCTGGTCACAACCATCACAGCATATTACACCCATAGTATCTTATAACTTTGTTCCTTATAAATTTGTTTTTCACTCAAAGTTATAAGCAACTATAAATGTGATATGCTGCAGTGGTTGTGGCCAGGGCATAGAGTGTTGGGTGCATGGCCAAATGGCCATGCACCCAACACTCTATGCCCTGGCCACAACCACTGCAGCATATCACACTCATAGAGTAAAACAGTTCAACTATGGCCCATGGAATCTTTTAATGTCCGCGGACATTACCAGTGTTCTTAGAACACTTTCAATTTGCCAGCGAACAATACGGACAGCGTCTTCAGAACACCCCCTACGCACATTTCAGGACAACGTGAAAGTTCTTAGAACACTTTCAACTTGCCATCGAACAATACGGACAGCGTCTTCAGGACACCCCCTACGAACATTTCAGGACGCCGCGAGAGTTCTTAGAACACTTTCAATTCGACAACGAACAATACGGACAGCGTCCTCAGGAACCCCCTACGAGCATTTCAGGACAATGCGTGTGTTCTTAGAACACTTTCAACTTGACAATGAACAATACGGACAGCGTCCTCAGAACACCACCATTTTGTTTATTTGCGAACATTTCAGGACACCCCGAGTGTTCTTAGAACACTTTCAACTTGCCATCGAACAATACGGACAGCGTCTTCAGGACACCCCCTGCGAACATTTCAGGACACCACGAGAGTTCTTAGAACACTTTCAACTTGACAACGAACAATACGGACAGCGTCCTCAGGACACCCCCTATGAACATTTCAGGACAACGCGTGTGTTCTTAGAACACACCCCCATTTTGTTTATTTGCGAACATTTCAGGACACCGAGACAGTTCTTAGAGCACTTTCAACTTGCCATCGAAAAGTACGGGCAGCGTCTTCAGGACAACCCCTACGAACATTTCAGGACAACACGTGAGTTCTTAGAACACACCCCCATTTTGTTTATTTGTGAACATTTCAGGACACCGAGACAGTTCTTAGAACACTTTCAACTTGCCATCGAACAATATGGACAGCGGCTTCAGGACACCCTCTACGAACATTTCAGGACACTGCGAGAGTTCTTAGAACACTTCAGGACAACGCGTGTGTTCTTAGAACACACCCCCATTTTGTTTATATGTGAACATTTCAGGACAACGCGAGAGTTCTTAGAACACTTTCAACTTGACAACGAACAATACGGACAGCGTCCTCAGAACACCCCCATTTTGTTTATTTGCGAACATTTCAGGACACCCCGAGTGTTCTTAGAACACTTTCAACTTGCCATCGAACAATACGGACAGCGTCTTCAGGACACCCCCTGCGAACACTTCAGGACACCGAGACAGTTCTTAGAACACTTTCAACTTGCCATCGAACAATACGGACAGCGTCTTCAGGACACCCCCTACGAACATTTCAGGACAATGCGAGAGTTCTTAGAACACTTTCAACTTGACAACGAACAATACAGACAGCGTCATCAGAACACCCCCATTTTGTTTATTTGCGAACATTTCAGGACACCCCGAGTGTTCTTAGAACACATTCAACTTGCCACATAACAATACGGACAGCGTCCCCAGAACACCCCCATTTTGTTTATTTGCGAACATTTCAGGACACAGCGAGTGTTCTTAGAGCGTCTTCAGGACACCCCCTACGAACATTTCAGGACACCGCGAGAGTTCTTAGAACACTTCAGGACAACACGTGTGTTCTTAGAACACCCCCCCATTTTGTTTATGTACGAACATTTCAGGACAACGCGAGAGTTCCTAGAACACTTTCAACTTGACAACTAACAATACGGACAGCGTCCCCAGAACACCCCATTTTGTTTATTTGCGAACATTTCAGGGCACCCCGAGTGTTTTTAGAACACATTCAACTTGCCACAGAACAATATGGACAGCATCCCCAGAACACCCCATTTTGTTTATTTGCGAACATTTCAGGACACCGCAAGTGTTCTTAGAACAGTTTCAGCTTGCTTGCGAACAAAACGGACACATATTGAGTCCTCAGAACACCCCCAATTCAGTTTATTTAGAACATTTCAGAACACCCGTGATGTCCGCAGACAAATCGAACACAAAAAGAACGTCTACCACATAAAAAAGCACAACATTTAACCTATCTCATACCCTTCCATCCTCCCCAAACACTCCTACACACCAACACACTCTACTAAATGCAAATTTTGAACAAACTTTCACCGCGCTGTCTGCGGACGTCCGCGAATCCAAGATGGCGGGGGCTACCGAAAATCTGAAGCGCTTCACGCTTCACACCATCCAATCAGCGAACATGTCGCATGTCCACGGACATCACGCGAGCCAATTGGCCAATCAGGACACTGTCCATGGAGCGAACAGGGAAGTGTGTCTGCGGACGGAACACAGATATCACTAATTTTTTTACCTACTTTTTGGTCATTTTAAAAAAAAAACTACTGGATGGATTTTCACCAAATTTGCAAAAGCACGCTTTTGGGACCAAGCCGCTGCTCCTGGTCCAAATATAGTGAAAATCCGTCCAGCGGTTTGGGCTGTAGGCGCGAGCAACATTTTTTTCCTATTCAGTCTATGGGAAAAAAAAAGTTTTGGGACCCCCCTATAACTTTGACCCCCCCTGGACGAATCCTTACCAAACTTTGCAAAAAAATTCAGAGTGGCCATGTAATATATATATATATATATATATATATATATAAATATATATATATATATATATATATATATATTACATGGCTACTCTGTAATATATATATATATATATATATATATTACACAGCCACTTTAGTGGCTGTGTAGTTATGGTTAAGTTGCTAATCCCATAGGAAGAGCACTTTTTAGGCGGCTTATAACTTCGCTCCCCCTGGACGTATCCTCACCAAACCTTGAAAAAGAAGTATATGGCCCACTCCGAATTTTTATGCAAATTTTAGTGAGGTTTGGTTCGGGGGGGGGCAAAGTTATATGGGGGTCCCAAAATTTCTAAATAGACATATTGGGAAAAAACTGTGCATGCCTACAGCTCAAACCGCTGGACGGATTTCCACTAAATGTGTGGCAGGAGCGGTGGCTTAGTCCCAAAAGCGTGCTTTTGTTAATTTTGGTGTAAATTTGTCCAGTAGTTTTTTTTATAAACGGCCAAAACGTAAGGCAAAAAAATTAGTGACACACTTCCCTGTTCGCTCCGTGGACATTACACAGATTGGCTAGTCGGCTTGCATCATGTCTGTGGACAGGCAACGTGTTCTCTGATTGGCTGGGGTGAGGCGTGAGGTACATCTCATTGTTTCTATGCACCCGCCATCTTGGATCCGCTGAAAGCATGGCGGCGAACAGAGGCAAAATGCAATTTTGGGGCGTGTGTTGGTGTGCAGAAGTGCTTGGGGAGGGTTGGGAAGTAAGAGATGGGTCAAATACTGTATTTGTTTAGGTGGCGGGTGCCCCTGATGTGTTCGCCATGTTCACGGTCGTAGCGGTTGTCCGCAGATATAATCAATGCACTACTGGCTATTTCACTCTAGTATGATGATGGTTTTTGGTTGTTAGTAGAGGATTGATTGTAATTAATATCCCCTCTAAGCAGCCCACATATCACAGTCAAAATGTTTGGTATTATAGGTTTGTTATGCTGCGGTGGTTGTGGCCAGGGCCTAGAGTCTTGGTTGCATGGCCGGAGGCCCTAGGCATGCACCAAAGACTGTACGCCCTGGACACAACGACCGCAGCATAACACACCCATAGAATCAAACACCCATCACATATCCAGAATGCAAAAGTTTGTGTACTGTTTCATTTGTAGAGTTTGTATGTGAAGTGTTGGCTAGGCTATGCAGTTAAGAGTGTAGAGTTTGTAAGAGGACTGCGTTATAAGAACCTTTGGAAGTAAATATTTTGGATTGTGGTGTATGATTGTGTACATTTTCTATGAGATCTAATGGTAAATAAACTACTTTGCCACGAATGCCTTTCACTAATTTAGAGGGAGGTAATTTAGCTGTTTTTGTTGAAGGCGTACTGACAGTGCGGCGGCGAATAGAGGCAAAATGCAATTTTGCAGAGTGTGTTGGTGTGCAGAAGTGCTTGGGGAGGGCTGGGGATGAAAAGAGATGGGTCTAATACTGTATTTGTTGAGGTGGCAGGTGCCCCTGATGTGTTTGCCATGTCCGCGGTCGTTGCGGTTGTCCGTGAATATAATCAATGCACTACTGGCTATTTCACTTTAGTATGATGTTGGTTTTGGGTTGTTAGTAGAGGATTGATTGTAATTAATATCCCTATAAGGCGCCCACATACCATAGTCAAAATGTTTGGTATTATAGGTGTGTTATGCAACACCCACACATGATTTGGTACTTTAGCTGAGGTACTTTTAAACTTTAGTATTTCTTTTTTGTATGTGTTTAATAGAAGGTTGCTATTTGTACAGTAGTTGGTAGTTTGTGGTAAAGCTAATGCATATTGTAAGTGGCTTTCACTTCCAAAATATTTTCTCTGGATATGCTCTATTTCTTCGAGTAGTTGTTTGACTATACCATGTAGAAGATTGTTATTTAAATTCACTAGTGCTAAAGCTGGACTTTTAGCATAGTAGAGTTTATGGACCAGATTTGTATAGTTGCATGATGTGTTGATATCATTTTGATATGATGTAAGGTGGTTTTGCAAATAGGTCCTGAAATGCAAGCTAATGAATGTGCTTGTAGTCCTGTGTATTTGCGCGCTGGACAGGTATCCAAATTCGGTAGTAGATTCATTTTGATTTTGTCTTTGCTTTTTAGATACTGATTGAGGAAGTAGCGTAAAGATTTGAATTATTTTTTGGCAATGTTACACATTGATGTGCACGTCCATTTGTAGACTGGATGTTTTGGTTTATTAGAATGTAGAGGTGATACTGAGTTTTTTGGGGATATTTTTGTGAGCAGAGTTTCTTGTTTCATATTGGTGTTAGGGAACGTACAAAAATGTCGACCTGAGAATTGCGAAGGTCGAAAATGGGGACTTTATTATTTTTTATTTTTATTTGGTTTTATTGGTTTTAACAAAGGAACAAACAAGATGGAATACATAGTACATGTTTCACCGTAGTAAGCATATGATTGCAGGACAAGGAAAGTATACATGATGTAAAAAAAAATGTTTTCGCAACATATGTTACTTTCGTTACATCAGGATATGTCAATCTTAGCCTAGCGAGCCCTATCCTCCCCCCAACCACCACCCTTCCTTGATTGAGCACACGTTCATTGAATGTTGTAAAAGTGTGGGGACTTCGAAAGTGTTTTATTCAGATTTCCGTTGTCTGGTCGGTCTGGGGCCACCTATTGCAAAGTGTCTTCCATTGTTTTCTGTCGAGTTTTGCCTTTTCATCAGGGCCCAGCAGGCTCCTCCGATTGGGGCTCCGAGTCTGTTGTGAAATATTTATTTTTAAAGTCCATCCATAGGGCTTCACATTGGACGGCTTTGCCATGCAGGGAGGCGGTAATTGTCTCCATTAGGTAGATGTTTGTGGCTAGAGTGATCCATTCCTTCTTACCGGGCACCGTGGTGGATTTCCATTTAATCACTAAGAGGGCCCTGGCCGCTAGCAGTAAGTGGGGCGTCAAGCCTTTCACTCTGGTCCATTCATCTTCATCTTTTTTCAGGCCGAATAGTATTAGGTAGGGGTCGGGGTCTCTTTGAATACCTTCTATTTCTTTAATCCACCCCAAAACCTCGTTCCAGAATATTTGATGTGCTGGCAGCCCCCACATGTGCCAATAGGTGGCTATTTCTCTGCATTTCCTCCAGCATGTTCGACTCATTGTTTGGGACATTTTGGAAAGTCTAAGGGGGTCGTATTGCCATCTGTGTATCAGTTTGATGGCATGAAGCTTGTATTGACTGGATATGGACATTTTGGAGGCCGCTTTACACATTCTTTCCCATTGGTCGGAATGTATTTCTTCCCCAAAGTCTTTTTCCCATCTCATTCGCAGGGGTTCCATTGATCCGTCGCCCGCCGCTATTAATTCTTGATACATTGCGGATATGAGGCCTTTCATCTCGGATTTAGAGTCTAGGAGTTTCTCAAATGGGGTAAGGTCTCTGTTTAGTTTGTCTCTCCATTCTGCCTTCGTTAAGACCCCTTTCAGTTGGATGTACTGGAATGTGGATAAGGTGCCTATACCTAACGCCTCCGTCAGGTCTGGTAGAGTGATAAACACGTCTTTCTTCTGCAGCTGTCCTACTCTCTCCAAGCCTGCCTCATACCATGTTTGGAACCTGCCCACATCAGGTATATGGTTGTTTATGCCGGGTGACCATAAGTGACTGAACGGGGAGGACCAGGTGGTGATTTTGCGCATTTCTTTGCCTGTGCGCCATATACTCCATATAGTGCTCAAAATGGGGTGGCCTTTGATTTTCCGTTGTACCCTTTTGTGTGGGGTCTATAGCCATTCTGATACCATGGCAGGAGACAGATAATGATTGTCCATTTGGACCCATTGGAGGTTATTATGGTCTCTCAGGTGCAGGATCAGGACGTGCAGCTGAGCAGCCTTGTAGTAGGTTCTCAGGTCGGGGAGCCCAGCCCCTCCTTTGTCCTTAGGGAGCGTTAGTGTATTGGATGGGATTCTTGGTTTCTTCCCCTGCCATATGAATCTTACCATGATGTTTTTGGCTTCAATAAAAAACTCTTTGGGTACCTCAACCGGTAGCATTTGAAATGGATACAGAAAACGGGGGAGGCATATCATCTTAACTGCATTGATTCGGCCGAGCCAGGAGATCGTGAGCTTTTTCTACTTTCAAAGATCGGCTGCGAATCACTGGAGGAGTGGAGGAAAATTGGCTTAAAAAAGATCATTCAGAGTTTCGGTAATCTTTATGCCCAGATATTGCAGTGCGGCATGTTCGAGCTTAAGGCCCAACGGGAAGAACTTGGCATCATTCACTTCTGCGGTTCCCTGGAAGGGGAACATAATGGACTTGGTCCTATTTACTTTAAACCCGGAGAATTGGTCCATTAGTTTGATGGCGTGAGGGATGGACTCTGTGGGGTTAGTTATGTGGAGGAGAATGTTGTCTGCATAGAGGGCTACTTTGTATTCTGTTGGCCCTAACCGCATCCCCTCTATTAAAGGGTCCACTCTCATCTTTTGTGCCAGGGGTTCTAGCGAAAGTGCAAATAGAATTGCAGGGAGGGGGCATCCCTGTCTAGTCCCGCGTTTCAGTTCGAACCATCTGGAGTATTCTCCGTTGACAAATATCGCTGCCATGGGGGATGTGTATATTGCTTGTATTCCCTTTCTAGTTCTCGGGCCTATCCCCACCTTCTGCAGAACTGCTCCCATAAAATCCCACTCCACTCTATCAAAGGCCTTCTCGGCATCTATTGACAATAGGACAGGGTCGCTGAGAAAGTTATTGGGCGTGTGGATAAGGTGTAATGTTTTGCGCATGGAATCAGCTCCCTGTCTCCCCAGTATAAACCCGACCTGGTCTGGGTGGATTAGGCGGGGCATTAATGTTTCCAATCTGGCAGCTAGTACCCTAGCATAGATTTTGGCATCGATATTGAAGAGGGAAATAGGGCTGTATGATCCACAACACTTGGGGTCCCTCCCTTCCTTGGGGATCGCTGTTATGAGTGCTTTTTTAAAGGAGCCTGGTGCCATGCCCGTTTCTATGATTTCGTTAAATAGTTCCGTTAAGAAGGGCGTTAGTTGCTTAGTGAAAGTTTTATAGAACCCAGCAGTGTATCCATCCTCCCCTGGGGATTTGCCTAGTGTTAACCTTTTAATTGCATCATGGATCTACTGTTCACTAATTGGGGAATCGAGGAGCTCGGTTTCTACATGCGTTATTTTATTTTTTTATTTTTATTGTGTTTGATTCATTAAGAACCTTTACAATATTACAAAATTTTAAAATTCATCTTTGTTAAAACATTTCATTTCATTCCACAATAATCACAATTATACAGCATTCATCACTAAAATTCAATTCCGAATAAGACATTCTTATAAACCCATTGGGGTGTCAATCCAGTTCATTTAACCTGGTAATCTTTTGCATTACAACTTCAAGAAAATTAGTTAAACCAATTAAAAGATTAATGCTATTCCCCCACATACACTTGGACCAAAAAAGGAGGCTTGAACATTCCATCCCAGGTTTCCAATATCTTCCCAAATGGACCGTTCTGATGTTATCAAAATAAACACAATTCTGCACTAAATGTTTGAGGGACTCCACAGATCCGTCTTCCTTACAGAATCTACATTCAAAGCTCATGTTCCCAAACTTTTCTGAATTCCAACCCCATCTACCTATTCGATCCAATGTCGGGAACTGGTTTAATCGAAAGCGCATGTAAAGTTTTCTTGCAGCCTGACAAGGAAATTGTAAAAGGTATCTAGGCATATCTCCCATTTTTCTTCTAAACATAGCATATTCCTTAAATGCTCTATATCTTCCAATGCGATCAGATTGCAAACACCAGTTCAATTGCTGGAATTTTCGCTTATTACATGGTAGACACAAAATTAAGTCTTCCTTTGAAATATTCGACTCTTCCAAGATTGCCTCCATTTTCCTTACAAATTTACACAGAACAGGTATTGTTTCCAAATTAATCATTTCATGTAAATCTACGTAGAGTGAGTTTCTAGTGGGACTCAGCATTTTTCTGTAGTTGTTAAGCAACCTCCAATTTCTTTTCACAGAGATCGGCAAGAGATCAAGCTCATGTCTGATTATATCGTTCGGTATGGTTTTTGCTATACATAACACCCTTTTCCACAATACGCCCTGAAGCCTGTCCAATATGTCATCAATATCAACAGTGCATAAATTAAGAATATACAAAATAATTGGCTCAATTTTTAACAGGTAGAATTGTCTAATCGGTATTATAGACAACTTACAATATTTTCTGTAAAGAATACACATCTGAGCAGTGAGAGGTTTCATTTTTTCCTTAAGCAGTAACTCCCACCATCTTTTGGAGTTCTGATCCGTCAGGGTGTATCCGAGGTATTGTATGTCATTCACCACCTCGAGTTCTATAGACCCAATTGACCAAGAGAATTTCCTGATTCTTTTATTTCCATCATTGAATATTAAAATTTTGGATTTGGTTTGATTTATTTTTAGATTATGCTCTTCAGCAAACAGGAATAATGCATCCAACTTATTCTGTAACCCAAAGGGCGTTCTATCGAGAATCAATAAGTCATCCGCGAAATAGATACAATCCAGTTTTAAGTCACCCAGGCAGACAGGATAATTTATTCCATCCTTCCAAATAATGTCCATATAAGAGAGGTATAGATTAAACAATACCGCTGCTAGACAACATCCTTGTTTTAATCCAATTTCCGTAGAAATTGCCTGTGTTAAGTTTCCGGTCTTATCCACCCGTACCCTATAGTTCGTCTTTGAGTACAACATGGCTATCAAAGCCACTAAATGTACCGGGATCCCCAGATATTTCATGATCTCCCATAGTTTAGATCTAATTACTGTATCGAATGCGGAATTCAAGTCAAGTGCAGCCATATATACCTTCCCTCTACCCCCCTTGCTAGTTTGACATTGCACATACGCAAGTATGGTCGCATTAAGAGTGCATCCCATATCTTTGCGGAACCCAATTTGGAATTTAGATAACACATCATTGCGGTACAAAAAATTCTGTAATTCTTTTAGGATTAATTGGGCGAAGATTTTATATGAAGTATCCGTAAGCGCAATTGGTCTAAAATTCTGCGGATCAGTTGTGGGACCTTTCTTATAAATCGGCACAATGATGGCCGAATACCATGAGCTAGGAATTTTTTTTGTACTAAATATCCTTTCGAATTTTGATTTAAAGATTTCAGCCCAGAACATTGGGTCCAGCTTTACCACACATGCCTTAGAATCCTTCAGTTTAGTTATAACATTGGTTATATCCTCTATCGACCACGGACATAACTCCATAATGTGTTCTGAAAAATCAACATTTTGTTCACTGATAAATCTGTTTGGCAATTTAAATTTTTTAGTCAAATATTGTACCCATGTTGATGGCAGAATCGAAGGCTCCAATGAGAAAGCTGGTGCCGATATGGTTCTGATTAGAGACCAAGTATTCCTAATATCTTGAGACAAGATGGTATGCATCATATGTTCATTCTCTCTTATGGCAGTAGACTGCCTGAGGTCTCTGATCTTTCTACATGCGTTATTGTAGACATGGTGATAAGGGATAAATAAGAGGTTATACCTAACTGGCCAGAGGTTATTTCAGAAGTGTATAGTTTCTCATAGAAATTGGCAAAGGATTCCGGGATAGTGCGGGGGGTTTGGGCAGAGGGGGCAGAGTCCTCAATTATTTCATTTACCTTGCGCTCTGTCCTTTGTTCTCTGAGCCTGGCAGCTAATAGAGTGTCAGCCTTGTCTCCTTTTTCATAAAATTTCTGTTTTAAAAACTGCAGTTTACGTACTACTTGGTCGCGTTCTAACATCTTAGTTCTTCCCTTTTTTGTTGGGCTATTTTCATTCTGTCTGGGTCTACCTCGGGGTCTTTCCTTATCTCTCCCTCCAATTGACATATTTTCGGTCCGTAGACTTTGTTCTATGATCTTCCGCTCCCTTTTCTTGGAGGACCCCTCTCGTATCAGAATACCTCTCCATATGGCTTTCCCCGCCTCCCAGATCATTTGTTTGGAGACCTCCCCATCATTATTTATTTTAAAATATTGATCAATTTCGGTCTCCATGGTAGTTTTGAAAACCTGATCGTTCTGGAGAGTCTTGTTACACCACCACTTTCCTCCGTTGAAAGGTAGGTCTGCCCAGTTGATATCGACCAGTACCATGTCGTGGTCAGACCAGGTTATCGGGATGATGTCTGAATGGTGTGTAGTGGTTGTGAGATCGCTTGTGAGATATATGTAGTCAATACGAGTAAATGTGTGGTGGGGGTTTGAGTAGAAGGTATATCCGCTTTCGGTGGGATGCATGACTCTCCACATGTCCTTCATGTCATACAGTTCCATCATTGCAGCCAATTTGGTGCGCTCACCCTTATATTGTTGTCTCGCTTCAGGTCTGCCCGGTTTCCAATTTTTGTACGGGTCAGCCCATTGGTTGAAGTCCCCTCCCAGAATGATATGTCCTTTAGCTTCTAGCATTATTTTAGGAAATGCGACCTGTCCAGTGTTAGGTGCGTATATGGTGGCAATAGTTACTTGAACTTTTGCTATTTTGCCCGTTATGAGCAGGGTACAGCCCCCAACGTCGATCCATGTTTTGTCCACTTCAAATCTGATTCCTTTCCTGAGTCGGATTAAAACACCACCTCTCCTGAGAGGGCCCGAACCCCAAACCTCCAGGCCTCCCCGCTTCCCCAGGATGCTCCGCTCCTCACCTCTAGCATACTTGGTCTCCTGCAGGAGGAGTATGTCAATATTAGATCTGCGAAATTCCCTCAGGACCAAGGACCTTTTGGTCGGTGAGTTCAAGCCTTTCACATTAATAGTCCAGACCCTGAGTGTTTCCCTCATCATGTGTTCATCGGATGTCGCCATTGTTGGGTACCTTTGGAGGATCGCTCACTTCAGGCGGCCAGACCGATGTTCGATTCTTCCATCCCATGCTGTCAGTAATAAAGCAAATTCATTCAGATGTTGGTGCTACTGTTGTCAAGTTTCTCTTCTCCCTTCCCCCCTTCCCCCACTCCCTGAGTTGGTGGTGTTCAAGTGAACCCAAGAACTGAAGGTGTGCCATTTTAGGCACTTTGACGGCATCCGATTCGGACTTGGTGGAAATGTTCAGTCCAGTATCAGATCACCAGTGGGGACCGTTACCTCACGGTCCCATTTGAGTATACTACCGTAACATACCATTGAGCCCCCCTTTCCCGTCCCTTCCCCCCCCCAACATCATTTATTTCAACAATAACAATAAAAAGGAAACAAAGGTGTAATGATACGTGCGCTCTGCGCCCTTTTCTTCAGATGCTTATTTCCCCCCTACTTCAGGAGGGGGTTTTGCGGCCGTGTGCCGTCGTCCTGCCGGTGATCTTATCGCTCTGTGACACTGTATGACTGTTTCCGGACATTGCAGACGTAGATTTCAATCAGTTGGCTTGCAAGGTTCTTGAGATTCTCTTTCATTTTCCATTTTCGGGCGTATTGTTTGGTCGCCTGTATTTCCTTGATCCTTTCACTCTTCTTCTTCTAGGGCCCTGGAGTTCCCATTGCATTACAGCTTGTTCATGGCCGTCTCTTTCGCCCCCTCTTGGGGCCGTTCCAAGAATATCCGCAATGCAGTCCTTGATCTATTGCTCGGACCGAAGGACAATCTTCATGCTACCATGTTCAAATGTGAGGGAGAAGGGATATCCCCACCCGTATCTTGTGCTCTGGTCCTTGAGCCACTTCTTCAGGGGGCTACAGAGGTGCCTCAGCGCCATTGTGAGCGAGGATAGGTCCTGGAAGATAATAATTTGAGCACCTCCCAGTGTGAGTGAGTTCCCAGATCTGGCCTTTGCCAGGATCCTGTTCCTGTCCTGGTATCAGTGATACCTTGCTAGGACAGAGCGTGGTCCAACGGGGGGCCCACCTCCACTGTGGATCCGCTGTTTTAGGTTTGTCTATCTCTTCATCTGCCATTAGGATTTTTATGATGTTATGTATCGCGGTTTTGAGTGAGTCTTCAGTTTCTACCTCGGACTCCTGAATTCCAAAAAATCGGAGGTTGTTCCTTCTTTCTCTGTTTTCCAAGTCGTCCATTTTTAGGTGTATCTCCTCCTCCCTTTTTTCAATGTTACAAATCCTCGTGTCCATTTGGGCATCAAGAGAGTCAATCGAGGCCTGATTGTTCTCCACACCTTCTAATCTCTCTTCAAATTTGTCCATTCTCTGGGGTATCCTGTCGATCTTACCACCTAGGTTGGTCCCCAATGACTTTATCTCACATAGCAATGCAGCAATGTCCCCTTCTGTTCAGGGGTCGGGGCGAATGGGGCGTAGGTGTATTTGGCAAGCCTACCTTTTACGTTCATACAGTGGGTCCTAGGTTAGAGGAGGCACACGCCGCATAGTCGTGGGCCTTACCCTCTTTGTAGGAGCGTGGGTTGGTGGGAGCAGGGCAGGTCCAGGCATAAAGGCCTTTGCGTGGCTCGTGATGGGGCCGGAGAGACGCCTGTGGGGTTCACTAGGTGATCCGCAGTTGAGGGGGGCTTGTCTCCAGGGGGGTTCATCCAAGGATGTGTCTCACAGGGAGGGCGGACATACAAAATCGCCGTTCTATGGACAGTCTATTTGTGGTTCAATTTTCACTGGTTGGTAGTGCTCATGGGTTGTCGTAGATAACAAGAGGTCTGGGGTAGCACCACCAATGGGGGCTATCTGGTTGCTGGGCCGGGGGGAACACTCCTTAGTGCCTCTGGTTTGGAGTGAGCGGTATCTATGTCCTCCTAGCAGGCTCCTCTTGACAATCCAAGGTACGGGGAACAGCTCATTTGAGTAAGGCAATCCGCGTTGTTTATATTCTGCAGGGCAAGGGCAAGGCGTGCTTTCAGAAAAGTCCTGGGTGGGGGTATCCCCAAAGGAGTGTCTTGCCTGATTTGGATGCTATCTTGGGGTTAATTGCAGATGCAGGCTGATGGAAGTAATGATGCAATGAGGGTGACGGATCTTGGCGGCATCCCTGGGTGCTCTGTGGTGTTGCAGGAATTATGGCTGTGCGGTACTGAGGCTCATATGCCCACTGTTGGCCTTGACGCACGGTATCTTGTAGGTGGGGTATTTGCTCAATTGTGAGCATTTGGGGCCCCAGAGGTTGAGGCCTATGCTTCTGTTGTCTTTGCTTCCTTCTCCCTCCGTTCCCTTCTCTGTGCTCTCCCACCCTCTCCCCTTTGCTTTCTTTTCTTCTGCCTATTTAGGCGATTTCCAAGCCTATTGCGCTGTTTCAGCGCGGTTCGGGGAGTCTTGGAGGGTAGATGGGTGGGTCTCTTCTTACTCCGCGCGCTCTCCCTCAAGCGCGGGCCTCCGGCAACGTGTCTGCAGGGCCTCTCGCATATCATGCAGTCCCCCGCTGAGGACGGGGGAGGCGCCGGCGTGCGGCTGTATTTTCCAGCGGCCGCTGGGGTGGGAGGCCAGCTGCGTACCTTTCCTCCTTGGGCGGGCTCGTTCCGTGTCCTAGTCAGCGCCTCCCTCAGCGCGGACACGGGCGACACAGCGCCGGCTGTGGTGTCGGCGTCTCTGCTGGCCCCTCAGGAGTAGGAGACAGATGTCTCGGGGGGAGAGGCAGAGCAGGCTCCATCAGTCCCGCAGGTCTGGCGCCTGTCACTGATTGCTGCCCAGGCCTCACAGGGTTCCAGAGCGCCTCGGGGCCGTCTCACGTGGGCTCCAGTGGAAAGGCACTTTTCTCAGCCTTCCGAGCTCTGTTTTGAATCCCGTTTTTTGTCAGCGTGAGGGGGGATCTTCCAACAGCTGCTCCACTATTTTGAGTGTGGGGAGGATCCCAAGGTGGGGGCTCAGTTCACCTTAAGGACCTATGGCGACGGAGCTCACACGGAGGGAGGATTCATCCGTGCGCCCCCTGGTGGGCAATCTCGACTTTTTTTTTTTAATCCCCCCTGACACCACACATATATGTGGGGGGGTATGGGATATTATAGAAGTATGGAGGGCTGCGGGGGGTCTGCCCCCGCATATCTATGTGGTCCAAAGAGGGTTTAATAAAAAAAAGTCTGCATTTTCAGCCGTCGCAATTATATGTGGTCGTAGTGATCACATAGATCCGTGGTGTTATTATATTTTTCATACCCTCGTCCACTGCTATGTACAGCAATTGGGTCTGTTTGCTTTTGTTTATAGGCATCTTCATGAAAATATGGTTCTGTGGTAGTGGTGTGACTCCATTCACCTCCACGGATGTTTAAGGAGTTATTTTTCATGATATGCTTTCTACGGAGTTGCTTTTTGGTTGGCATTCTTTGGGGTTTGTTGGAGAAAAAAAAGTGTGTGTTGGGTTGTTATGAAGTGTATGCGTGCTTTGTGCATGAGTGTCTGAGTATGATGGTAAGGATGATTGTGGAGGTGTGTGATTGTGCAATGGGCAGCTATATTAAGGGGGTAATTCATAGAATTTTGCGCACAAGTGGCGCATGCAGCTGGCGCAGTGTGCACGTGCGAATGTCTGCGCCAGCCGCGTGCGCCAAAATCCATTTCCGCGCACAGCGTATTCATGGATTTTAGCCTCCCAAACCAGCCATGGCGCAGAGTGGCACAGCGACCCTGCAGCAGCGCCAGTTATGCCCCCAAGAACGCCGCTAGCGCAAGGAAAAGTCATCAAAATCCCCAATAAAACACAAAGGACTGCGTTAACCCTGGACCAGTTTACAGGGCTGCCAAACAGCAAACGCCAAGCGGGGAACGGGTATTACTGGGGTGCGCAGGAAGTTTCACACGCGATTGGCCATGTGCGAGTGGGGTACGTGGATAACTGGGTTTCACGTGAAGTTTCACATGCGATTTGACCAGGGTACATGTATTTCGGGGGTGCGCGGGAAGTTTCACACGTGATTGGCCCTGTGCGAGTGGGGTATGTGGATAACTGGGGTGCGCGGGAAGTTTGACACACGATTTGAGCAGGGTATGTGTATTTTGGGGGTGCATGGGACGTTTCACACGCGATTGGCCCTGTCCGAGTCGGGTACGTGGATAACTGGGGTGCCAGGGAAGTTTCACATGCGATTTGAGCAGGGTACGTGTATTTCGGGGGTGCGCGGGAAGTTTCACACACGATTGGCCCTGTGCGAGTGGAGTACGTGGATAACTGGGGTGCACGGGAAGTTTCACATGCGTTTGAGCAGGGTACGTGTATTTCGGGAGTGTGCGGGAAGTTTCACACGCGATTGGCCCTGTGCGAGTGGGGTACGTGGATAACTGGGGTGCGTGGGAAGTTTCACACACGATTTGAGCAGGGTACGTGTATTTCAGGGGTACGCGGGAAGTTTCACATGCGATTGGCCCTGTGCGAGTGGGGTACATGGATAACTGGGGTGCGCGGGAAGTTCCACATGCGATTTTGCTGTCAGAGCGGTGTACGTGAATTTCGGGGGTGCGCGGGGAGACCTACATGTGAATTGGCAGTGTGGGTCCTCCCAGGTGTTCCCTCTACACCCTCCACGGCCCCTGCAGGCAGCCCACACCACAGAGGACTACCCTGCACCCCTGGTCATGTCCCACAGGCAGCCCATCTACCATGGCCATGCCCCCCAGCCAAGCCACATGTCAGCTTGCACTACTGATCACCCACTCATGTCCCCCTGAACCCCCACCCCCCAGCAGTCAGGGGCATCTGCCAGCAGGCCCTCACTCATGTCCCCCAGCACCCCCACCCCCCAGCAGTCAGGGGCACCTGCCATCAGGCCCCACTCATGGACCCCTGCACCCCCACCCCTCCGCAGTGCGGGGCACCTGCCATCAGCCCCCCACTCATGTCCCCCAGCACCCCCACCCCCCAGCAGTGCGGGGCACCTGCCAGCAGGCCCCCACTCATGTCCCACTCATGTCCCTTTGCACCCCCACCCCCCAGCAGTGCGGGGCACCTGTCATCAGGCCCCCACTCATGTCCCTTTGCACCCCCACCCCCCAGCAGTCAGGGGCACCTTCCAGCAGGCCCCCACTCATGTCCCACTCATGTCCCCCTACACCCCCACCCCCCAGCAGTGCGGGGCACCTGCCATCAGGCCCCCACTCATGTCCCCCTGCACCCCCACCCCCCAGCAGTGCGGGGCACCTGCCATCAGGCGCCCACTCATGTCCCACTCATGTCCCCCTGCACCCCACCCCCCAGCAGTGCGGGGCACCTGCCATCAGGCCCCCACTCATGTCCCACTCATGTCCCTTTGCACCCCCACCCCCCAGCAGTCAGGGGCACTTGCCAGCAGGCCCCCACTCATGTTCCACTCATGTCCCTTTGCACCCCCACCCCCAAGCAGTGCGGGGCACCTGCCAGCAGGCCCCCACTCATGTCCCACTCATGTCCCTTTGCACCCCATCCCCCAGCAGTGCGGGGCACCTGCAAGCAGGCCCCCACTCCTGTCCCCCTGCACCCCCACCCCCCAGCAGTGCGGGGCACCTGTCATCAGGCCCCCACTCATGTCCCCCTGCACCCCCACCCCCCAGCAGTTAGGGGCACCTGCCATCAGGCCCCCACTCATGTCCCCCTGCACCCTGACCCCCCAGCAGTGCGGGGCACCTGCCATCAAGCCCCCACTCATGTCCCCCAGCACTCCCACCCCCCAGCAGTGTGGGGCACCTGCCAGCAGGCCCCGACTCATGTCCCACTCATGTCCCTTTGCACCCCCAGCCCCCAGCAGTGCGGGGCACCTGCCATCAGGCCCCCACTCATGTCCCTTTGCACCCCCACCCCCCAGCAGTCAGGGGCACCTTCCAGCAGGCCCCCACTCATGTCCCACTCATGTCTCCCTGCACCACCACCCCCCAGCAGTGCGGGCACCTGCCATCAGGCCCCCACTCATGTCCCACTCATGTCCCTTTGTACCCCCACCCCCCAGCTGTCAGGGGCACCTGCCATCAGGCCCCCACTCATGTCCCCTTGAACCCCAACCTTCCAGCAGTGCGGGGCACCTGCCATCAAGCCCCCACTCATGTCCCCCAGCACCCCCACCCCCCAGCAGTGCAGGGCACCTGCCAGCAGGCCCCGACTCATGTCCCACTCATGTCCCTTTGCACCCTCACCCCCCAGCAGAGCGGGGCAATTTCCATCAGGCCCCCACTCATGTACCTTTGCACCCCCACCCCCCAGCAGTCAGGGGCACCTTCCAGCAGGCCCCCACTCATGTCTCACTCATGTCCCTTTGCACCCCCACCCCCCAGCTGTCAGGGGCACCTGCCATCAGGCCCCCACTCATGTCCCACTCATGTCCCCCTGCACCCCCACCCCCCAGCAGTGTGGGGCACCTGCCATAAGGCCCCCACTCATGTCCCACTCATGTCCCCCGGGACCCACACCCCCCAGCAGTGCGGGGCACCTGCCATCAGGCCCCCACTCATGTCCCACTCATGTCCCTTTGCACCCCCACCCCCCTAGCAGTCAGGGGCACCTGCCATCAGGCCCCCACTCATGTCCCACTCATGTCTCCCTGCACCCCACCCCCCAGCAGTGCGGGGCACCTGCCATCAGGCCCCCACTCATGTCCCACTCATGTCCCCCTGCACCCCCACCCCCCATCAGTGCGGTGCACCTGCCATCAGGCCCCCACTCATGTCCCACTCATGTCCCTTTGCACTCCCACCCCCCAGCAGTCAGGGGCACCTGCCAGCAGGCCCCCACTCATGTCCCTTTGGATCCCCACCCCCAAGCAGTGCGGGGCACCAACCAGCAGGCCCCCACTCATGTCCCAGTCATGTCCCTTTGCACCCCCATCCCCCAGCAGTGCGGGGCACCTGCAAGCAGGCCCCCACTCATGTCCCCCTGCAGCCCCACCCTCCAGCAGTGCGGGGCACCTGCCATCAGGCCCCCACTCATGTCCCCCTGCATCCCCACCCCCAGCAGTCAGGGGCACCTGCCATCAGGCCCCCACTCATGTCCCCCTGCACTTCGACCCCCCAGCAGTGCGGGGCACCTGCCATCAAGCCCCCACTCATGTCCCCCAGCACCCCCACCCCCCAGCAGTGCGGGGCACCTGCCAGCAGGCCCCCAATCATGTCCCACTCATGTCCCTTTGCACCCCCACCCCCCAGCAGTGCGGGGCACCTGCCATCAGGCCCCCACTCATGTCCCTTTGCACCCCCACCCCCAGCAGTCAGGGGCACCTTCCAGCAGGCCCCCACTCATGTCCCACTCATGTCTCCCTGCACCACCACCCCCCAGCAGTGCGGGGCACCTGCCATCAGGCCCCCATTCATGTCCCACTCATGTCCCTCTGCACCCCCACCCCCCAGCAGTCAGGGGCACCTGCCATCAGGCGCCCATTCATGTCCCACTCATGTCCCTTTGCCCCCCCCTCCCCCCAGCAGTCAGGGGCACCTGCCATCAGGCCCCCACTCATGTCCCACTCATGTCCCCCTCTACCCCACCCCCCAGCAGTGCGGGGCACCTGCCATCAGGCCCCCACTCATGTCCCACTCATGTCCCCCTGCACCCCCACCCCCCAGCAGTGCAGGGCACCTGCCATCAGGCCCCCACTCATGTCCCACTCATGTCCCTTTGCACCCCCACCCCCCAGCAGTGCGGGGCACCTGCCATCAGGCCCCCACTCATGTCCCACTCATGTCCCTTTGCACCCCCAGCAGTCAGGGGCACCTGCCATCAGGCCCCCACTCATGTCCCACTCATGTCCCACTGCACCCTCACCCCCCAGCAGTGCGGGGCACCTGCCATCAGGCCCCCACTCATGTCCCACTCATGTCCCCCTGCACCCCCACCCCCATCAGTGTGGTGCACCTGCCATCAGGCCCCCACTCATGTCCCACTCATGACCCTTTGCACCCCCACCCCCCAGCAGTCAGGGGCACCTGCCAGCAGGCCCCCACTCATGTCCCACGCATGTTCCTTTGGAACCCCACCCCCAAGCAGTGCAGGGAACCAACCAGCAGGCCTCCACTCATGTCCCCCTGCATCCCCACCCCCCAGCAGTCAGGGGCACCTGCCATCAGGCCCCCACTCATGTCCCCCTGCATCCCCACCCCCCAGCAGTCAGGGGCACCTGCCATCAGGCCCCCACTCATGTCCCCCTGCACCCCGACCCCCCAGCAGTGTGGGGCACCTGCCATCAAGCCCCCACTCATGTCTCCCAGCACCCCCCCCAGCAGTGCAGGGCACCTGCCAGCAGGCCCCCACTCATGTCCCACTCATGTCCCCCTGCACCCCCACCCCCCAGCAGAGCGGGGCACCTGCCATAAGGCCCCCACTCATGTCCCACTCATGTCCCCCTGGACCCCCACCCCCCAGCAGTGCGGGGCACCTGCCATCAGGCCCCCACTCATGTCTCTTTGCACCCCCACCCCCCTAGCAGTCAGGGGCACCTGCCATCAGTCCCCCACTCATGTCCCACTCATGTCCCCCTGCACCCCACCCCCCAGCAGTGCGGGGCACCTGCCATCAGGCCCCTACTCATGTTCCACTCATGTCCCCTGCATCCCCACCCCCCATCAGTGCGGTGCACCTGCCATCAGGCCCCCACTCATGTCCCACTCATGTCCCTTTGCACCCCCACCCCCCAGCAGTCAGGGGCACCTGCCAGCAGGCCCCCACTCATGTCCCACTCATGTCCCTTTGGAACCCCACCCCCAAGCAGTGCGGGCACCAACCAGCAGGCCCCCTCTCATGTCCCCCTGCACACCCACCCCCAGCAGTGCGGGGCACCTGCCAGCAGGCCCCCACTCATGTCCCAACCATGTACCCCCTACACGAAATAAAGATGCACAATCATGGCTCACTTCTACACCAAAAAATACCACATCACGCCACCCCATTCCTGAGACGCAATGATTTCCCAATCCACCCCACACTGACATGCCTATCTCAAGACACAAACCAAAACTCAACTTTGTACATCAACACATGTCCATCACATACACTGGTTGGCATTGCTTGTGTAAACCCACAAATTCACATGCATCAACCCAATGAGCAAATCCCACACATGGAACTAAAATATGAAAATGTATTATGTACATAAATAAATAAATGAAATGAAAGCATACCAAAATATCAAACATGAAATGAAAAGCATGTGAAAAAGATGAGTGAATGAAAATGATAAGCAATGCAAAAAAATTTGAAAGAAAAACAGTCCAAACTCTACCACCACCAACGCAAATCCAAAAAAAGGTTAAAAAAAACATATCCATTGTTCCATGTTCATAATGATAAATAAAAATGTGAAATCAATCCATAGTCCAACTATTTACAATACATTACTCCATGTCCATAATGAAAAAAAAAATCCAAATGAATCCATGATGTAACTATATACAATCCATTGTCCAAAATAAAAATCCATTAATCCATGTGCAAAAATCCTAAAAATAAATCAATCCATTGTCCAAAGATGTAAAGGGTCCATGAGCCCAACAAAAGAAATGAAACCTACCTAAGATACTACCTAAAAATATAACTATATACACATGTCTGTGGCATTGTCCATTGACCACAAATAAAAGGAAAACAAAAAGGAAACCTAACTCTAAAAACTATTTACAATGGCAGCGGGCTAGTCCGACAGCTCACTTTTGGATGTCCCCGGCCAGGGCATCATCGAACTCCTGCTCAATGCCCTGGAGGCGGTCCTCTTCCATGGCCCTGAGGGTTCGCAGGGACGACATGTTATCCTCCAACTCCCTGCGAATTGCCTCGAGGCACTCGGCCAGCCTCAGGGCCCTCTGCATGGAGTTCTCCGCCCTGACCATCGTGAGCCGTGCCTCTTCTGCCCGCTGCTGCTCCACATCTATAGCATGGCCTAACCGCTGCCACACGGAAGACACTTCCAGTCCTGGGTCCTCCTGCCCTCTGGCCGATGCCTGCCCCTCTGATGACAAAGGCCCTGAGCCATCATGGCTCCCACCTTGTTGCTGCTGCTGTGCCTCTGCCTGTGCCCTGGCTCTTGCTGCCTGCACATCCTCCTCTGGCTGAGGTGCAGTTGTTGAGGTGGCCACCCCTGCTGGACATCCACCTCCCAACTGTGGCAAGGATGTGTCCTCCACCAGCCTGGCCGCAGGGTCAGAGGCAGCTCCACAGGGTACCCAGGTGATACATGGGTGGGAAGATGGCATGGAGTACGACTGGCGCATAGGAGGTTCAGTTGAGGAGGGGGTCGGAACAAGGTCCAGCAAACGGAGGAATCTGGCCCTCGTGACCTGTCCCAGTAGGTCAACGCGGTCAACGAGCCATTCGAGATGACGTGCAGTTTCCTCATGAAAAGACTGCAGGTCACCTCGCATGGCCGGTTGACGCAACGCCACCCCACCCAGGACAGGCTCAATCTGGTCCCGGATAGCCACGTCTGCAGGGAGAGGAAGGCCAGTTGTAAGCGGATCCCCTCCCTGAAAACGGGTCTGGACGTAGGCATCCCTGCTGGTGCGGGATGATGCAGTCACCGGATCAGGGACAGGATTACACACAGGCACCTCCACGGTGGCCTGTGCTGCCTCCTGTCCCTGCCCCTGCACTGCACCACTAGCACCAGTGGAATCCCCACCTCCAGACCCCGTGTCTGTCCCTTGCATGGCCTCCTCCTCCGCCAAACCCAGATAAAACCTGGATGACTCCATGCCATCTTCCTCCGTCAGACCCTGTGGGGTCTCAGCTGCCCCTTCTGCTGCCGAGGAGTCCAACTCCGACCTCCGCCTCTAGGACCTTCCCTCGGCAGCTGTGGCCTGGGACGCGGCACCGGATGCCTCACTCCCCGACAATATGACAACCTGGGAGGGGAGCCGGGCCTTGCGTCTCCAACTGGCAGGATGATCCCTGCTGCTGTGCTTCACAGCACCCTCTCCGCCCTCTTCTTCAGTTGACGCTGCAGACAGGGAGAGATAAAACACAGGCATCAGGGCATTGTAGAATGGACTGATACACACATGACAGTTGCACATGAGTGGCATTGTTTAACTTCGGACACGGCATCACACTCCATGACACACATGTCATTTTAACTCACATACATGAACATTTTAACAGCAATATTGCACCAGGCAGCACCATCCATACACATACAACAGCATGAACAGCCAAAGGTGAGCCTGACATCACATGAAACACAAGGAGTGCACTAGACATGCACACACGCCACCACACTTACATGCATGTCTACATCTCCTCCAACTGTTGAAGTGATGAGATCGCCATACATGTCACATCTGCCATTCATCCTTCTACATATCAGTGTCACGTGCATCCATGTTGCATCACAGTTGCACACTTGTCAGTTACACATACATGCACATGTACACAGTGCAGATACATGCATTATGAACCACCATCCATGCCACAACCATGCCAATGTACATACACAGAAATTCAAACATGTTTGCTTCCACACCTGCATTTGCCCAGCATGCTTACCAATACATACACCATCAATGTGTCTCACAACTGAGAGGACTCACATGTGGCAGCCTCAGGCCCATGTTCATACACATCCCTACATGGCCCTACATAAACACATGTGCAACCTGCACACTACTGGAACACCACGACACGCACAGCATACTATCATCATGCATGTACACTTACCGCTTGACTCCAGACGGGTCTGCCTCGCAAGGATCTGGACGTAGAGCGCTGGGCATATGCATTCCAGGACCCTCATTTGATGGTTCGACAGCTGGTCCCGGTGCCCCTTGGCATCCGCTGCCTTAGCGAGGCGCCAGGGGTTGGGCTGGGGGTTGCCAGTTCTGCCAGATGGTTTTGTGCTGGACATGGCAACCCCAGAGGCAGGAGTGGGTGGGCAACTGGGTCCTGGGGCTGGGCTGTGGAACGATGGAATCCCAGTCGGGAGTCTTCGGTTTCAGCAGGGGTGGTCACAGCAACTACACCCCTGGCTGACGTGCAGGCAGAAAATGGCAGGGCACGTGGGCAGCAGGCAGTCAGGCAGCAGCAGATGGCAGGTGGGAGCATGCTCGGGACTTTGGGGGGCAGTAATTCGGCCTTCTGGGCACGAGCGTGGTCTTTCGTGTGTTTTCGCGTGGCCAGCTTGATAAGGAGTGATTTGGCATGTGAAAAAATTGCACGTCAGCATGTAATTTGAGGAAAGGGCCTTAGCGCGTAAGCGCGTCAGCACATGTACGCGATTTCATTGGACCAAAGGCCCTTAGCGCGTAAGCGCATACGTTACATTATGCGTGCAGATGTTTCCCTCATAGCACGTGATGACAGAGCACACGTGGAAAAACTGCACGCCCGAGTGTCATTGCGTGTAATTGGAGGGAAGGGCCCGCGTACACACGTATCTGACGTGTACGTGTGGGCCAGTTTAAAAGCTACATGTAGGACGCCATTTCCTTGTATGTGCTTTTCGTGGAGAGCGAGTGGGTGAAATCTGTACTTCTTGTCGGTTCACACGCGATTACTTCACAGCGTTTCTAGTTCGTACTCCCTGTTACCTCTGACAGCTCTTTTCTGATTTTTGGTTGGGCCTGTTTCCTCAAACAGAGTTCACTTCTCCTTTTGTCCTGTCTCCTCAGACAGCGTACAATTCTTCTTTTGGCGGGGGTGTTGCCAACGCGCACAATGCGCGTATTTTTCACGTTCTTTTTCCAGGCAGACGGTGAGTTCCGCACATACTTAACAACTGTGCTTGCCCCGTGTGTCGCGTTCCCCTTCAGAGGTCATTGTAGGCTGCGTGTATTACACGTATGCTTATTTGTGTGTTTCTGGGTGCCACAGCGTAGTGCAGGTTGATTTTTTCACGCACGTGGTCTACGAGGGGTTGCGTGCACGTTAATTTTTGATTTTGGGCTGCCTGTGCATTGCGTGACCCATCATCTTCCCCCAGGGGTCACAGACCGCCTTGTTAGAGCACTAGGGTACAAATTCCATCTAGTATCCTACCCCTTTGACCCCCAATTGCCCAGGACAATAGTTTACTGCAACTCCCATACGCACAACAACATCAGTGCCATGGTTGGGAGGCGACCAAGCGGTAAGGAAGGCAAAGGTGGCCAACCTTCAAAAGGTGGGCGTGGTGGGCACAGTAGGGTTTGTGGCCGGGATTTGCAGGGTGCCCCTATACCCCCATGTGTGGAGGGACAATCAGGGACACCCATGCCCCCCCGATGTTTGAGGGAAACGTGGCTGACACCATCCCAGCTCACCCCCTGTTGGACCAGCCCATTGTGGCTCCTGACCTGGCACAGGATGACTCCCAGGCTGAGTTCCAGGTCAGCAAGTCTAGGCCACGTGTGAAGGTGTAAGTTGTTGTCACCAAGCCACGTGGATCTGGGGAAGCTATGTCATCTGCTGCCCCAAGTATGCAGGGTGGGGAGGCTGCAGGGGCAGCTGCAGCTCCATCCGCCCCAGCTCTGACTCTCCCAGCCGGGACTGTGTCAGTCCAGGTCCATCAGACTGACGTTCCCCCTGCCAACATTACCCTGCAACCAATGCCTGCATCAAGACCTATGGTCATTGTGCATTCCCACACTCCTACTACCCAGTCCACCAGTGATTCTGCCCCTACTGACCAGAGCGGAGTAAGCCACTCTGGCTCCTCTCCACCTTTAAAGAAGAGGAAGAAGGGTGCTCTGGCATGACAGGCTGAGAGCCCAGACACAGCTACACACTCCGGCACGTCAAGGAAGCCTTGCTTTAATGACGCGGAACTTGATGCACTTGTGTCCTATGTGTCGGCACATAGCCACGAAATGCTGGTGACTGCAGGGTCCAAGACCACAACTGGTCAACGTAAGGCACACTGGCAGATCATCGCCGACCGCATAAGTGCCCTTGGATTTGTGAGGCGCACAGCTGATGATTGCAACAAGCGGTGGAATGACCTGAAACGCTGAGCAAAGAACAAACTGGCCTCAAATCATGCAGCAACTCTGGTGACTGGCGGTGGGACTCCACAAGAGGACAACGAACTCACTGAACATGAGTCTGTTGCTGGGGCCTTCGTCACAGAGGAACAGATCCAAGGCGTGGGAGAACTACCTGATTATGGTGCATTAACCGGTGAGTGCCCATGATTGTGTGTGTGATCCATGTGTATGTTGTTTGGGTGACGGGTTCAGATTGAGTGCCAGGTGAGGGGGTGTGCACCTGAGTGGTATGGGTCACCCATGTGCTTCCTCCCATACATTCACGTGCCTTGGATTTGGGTATGACTGTATCTCTGCTGGCCACAGTTGCCTATTAAGCCCACATTTGTGCACTCTACCTTGAACTGTTGTCTTGCAACTACATTGGTCTGATTTCGTAAGTCTTCATTCATGCTGACTGTTTGCACTCTCTCTCCCCTTTTTGCAAGACAATTTTATGCCCTATTGCGACATATGTGATATGCTTCGGTCATTGTTTACAGGCCACACTGGGGCACTATTATTACCTGGTTATGTTAATGATTACACCATTCAGGCTGATGGAGTATTGGCCTGCATAAAAATTATTATAAGGGGCTTTTTGCATGTGCAACATGACAGATGTTTCCTGTGATGTCAAAGTGACCAACCATTGATCAGCCCAGAATGACAGTATTTTTGGACACTAGATGTGTTTCTGTGTGTGGCACACGCATATTTTGAAAGACTATTCAGCATTAATCTTCTCATCATGTCGATGTCACATGGATGTGTGACAGTACTCAATCACTGACATATTGCTGTAGTTTTGTACTTTACCGTGCCTATGCTACATGACATCTGTGTGCTGCCATGTGTCATGTATGTGTATTGGACATGCCACTCACAGCCTGATGTGTGATGCCAGTGCTACCCAACATGCTACAAATGTGTTGCTTTTCCATATTGCTCTCCCCAGTGTCTGCCTTTTTGACTCCACTTCCAACTCTTTGATAGTGCATGCATGGCAGGGTTATAGTCATGTGGGACATGTGTTGATCATGTACTGGATCTGTGGCTTGTCAGGGCCTATGTGTGTGCTATGGTGCTCATGCATGTTTCCATTTGTTGTCTTTCATGTTTTTGCAGGTGATGACGCACTTGTTGCTGTTGAGGTTGAGGAGACGGTGCAGACCCAGGTGGAATCTCTAACACGACCGGGCACCAGTGGGGGATGTGGTGTGGTGGTGGGTGAGAACCCAATGTTACTGCAGACCATACTCTCCAGGGTTGTCTCTGGATGTAACTCCCCAGACCTCTATTTGGGTGCTGAATCGGATGATGAGACTTATGTGCCGTCGCAGGTAAGTGTTTCTGGCAGGGATTCAGTTCTGTCCAACCCACCTGCACCAGGGGTAGAACCCTCTATGGGGATGTCAGTGTTGGTAGGTGCGCCTTTGGCGGTTACGGATGCAGGGTCACACTCCACAGCATCTGATCCTGTTCCTGGGCCAGCAGATCAGAGGGGGAATGCAGTCCTGCAGCCTCAGGCAGTGCCAGCACAGCAAGGTGCAGATCGCCTTGCCCCAAACAGGTGTGGTGCCCGTCGACGCGGTGGCCGTGCGCCACCAGGCAATACAGTATGGGAAAACTCCATGTACGGTATTGCAACCCAACAGGCAGCATCAGTAGAAATGATGGCTCAGGCAATGGAGAGGGTGGCCACTTCTATTCTGCCCCCTGAAAGGCAGATGGAGCAACAACAGCAGGCAACAGACTCCATTTGCCATTCACACAGGGAACACATGTTGGCGTCCAAAAGGGACCGACGGGCGGCACTGGAGACACTGCGCCAATCAATATCAATAGAGTCCCAGGCCCACAGGGAAGCCCTGAGGGAAGAACTACATACCCTCAGGCTGACTCTGGTTGACCTTGAGGCTTCCACTAATCTTAGGGCAGAACAGCAGCTGGAGCAGCTCACACGTTCGCTCTCAGCTGAGAAGCAGGCAACACGTGAGGAGATCTGGGCCTCACGCGAGGCCATGCGTGCAGAAATGCAGGCAACCCGTGAGGTGCTGCATGGGGATCTCTGCACATTAATCCTCCAGAATCAGACCTTCCAGACCCGCATGCTTGCTGCCATGGAGGACCATACCCGGGCTTTGTGTGGGGCTGCCTCCCATAGTGCCACCACCTCCTGATGCAGCAGCAGAGGCTTAGGAGAGCGACAGCAGTTCTCCCACAATGGCATTGCCGTGCAGGTCATGAGCCCAAGGAGGTATTTTTTTTTCGCAACATCCACGCAGGTGGGTTTTGGTGTGCACTCTGTCCTCGAACCTCCTGGGTGGCCTCCCCCACCCTCCCTGACCCCCACATGGCCATTTTTTATTTTTTTTTGGTTTTGTTTTTACAGTGTGTTGCCTTGTGTGGCTCCCGTGGGCAACCACTGTATTCCGGCTGGGCACATGCAGGCTTGTCCTGAGTTTGGGTTAGATGCTCGGGTTGGTGAGACACACACCCCTCCTGCTTCCCGTTTCCATGGGCTTGCAAAGGGTGTGCCCAAGTGACAGTGAATCACACAGTGACGTTGGGCTCCCATGAGCTGTGTGGGCAGTCTGTAGTCAATACTGTGTAGTCATTCCTAGTGGATATTGTTGTTGTTTTGTACACTGCATGGTGTATTGATTTGTGCTTGTGCATCCATGTCTTCCTCCTAATTTGCAGGTTCCTTCCTCATGTCTTCACAAGGCCGTCTACTTTCCAGATGGAGTTCATGTTGTATGCAGTACACTGAGACATTTGTGTGGCAGTAACACTGTACATTTGGAAGGGGTCGATGTGCTGGAGTATTCAGGTTGTAAGACTTGCACTACTTTGATTTTGTACTGTTATATTTTGCCACTGTTTCATCCTGTGTTTCTGTATTGTGTTGCTGGTAAGTATTTGTGAATGTGTGCTGTTTCTTATTGATTACTGGGAGCATTTTGTCTGTGGCCTGTTTCCATTTCGGACAGTGCACTTTGTGACACTTGTGTCATGTGTTGTGCTTTCATTTGATTGCTTTGACATTGCATGACATGCCATGGTGTGTTGGGTATCTGAGATAGGGAGGGGTTGGGTGACATGGCACTATGTTCATGTTGTATTTTGCAAGGGGGTAGTCATTCATGCAGCATGAATGTGTCTTTTTATCAGACATCATTGGTTGTGTTTAAGTAGGTATGGATGCACACAATGTAGCACTTCCAGGTGATCAATTTCAGGCTGGTATGGTAGTGACAGTTGACTGCCCCTTATGTCATCATCATTGATTGTCAGCTGGTATGTGCCAGGGCTGTGTGCACTCCACAGGGGTGTTATTTTAGAAGTAATTAGCCACCAGCTGCGTACGGGCTGCCTCACCACGTGCCCTTTCCCCTCCCATGCGCAGCGGGCGTGCATGTGGTTGGGGATGTGGGGGCAACACCATATCCACCGGCAGGCCCCGGTGTGTTGCAACATTGCGCAGGACACATGCTGCCACTATGATCCTGCACACTACTGGGGGAGCGTATAGTAGCTGCCCACCAGAACGGTCAAGGGAGCGAAAGTGTGACTTGAGCACTCCGAATGTGCGCTCCACTATGCCCCGGGATGCAATATGGGCTGTGTTGTATCTTACCTCGGGTGGCGTCATGGGGTTCCGAATTGGCGTCATCATGTGGATGCTCAGAGGGTAGGCACTGTCCCCTGGGGAGGTGATGATGGGTATCATTAGTGGAGTTGTGACATTACTCAGTATCTGACATGCATGCATGTGCAGAGGCATTTATACTCACCGAGCAGCCATGTATCTCCGTGCCGCCCAGCTTCTAGGTCCCGGTTTAGGGTTGACATTCTGTAAATAAAACTGTCGTGGGTGGACCCTGGATAGTTGGCATATACAGAGGTGATGATTCCCTTGGCATCACATACTACCTGGACGTTGATGGAATGCCAGTGCTTGCGGTTTCTGTAGATGTGCTCAGATGCCCGGGGGGGACTTAGAGACACATGGGTGCAATCAATGGCACCTAGCTCTTTGGGGAATTGGGCCACCCCGTAAAAATCCTGGACGGCAGCCTGCCTTTCTGCAGGTGTTCTGGGCAGGTATATGTGCCTGCGGACTGATGGGCGTGCAGTCGTGATGGCCAACACCTGGTGTAGGCAGCGTGACTGCGTGGCCTGTGTCACTCCTCCCACTATAGCAGTTGTCCGCTGAAATGATTCAGTGGCCAAGAAGTGCAGTACATTGAGGACCTTCTGCAGGGGGCTGAGTGCTTGGGAGCACAGGGTGGGTGATGTGAGGTCATCCTCCCACTCACTGACCAGGTCGAGTATTATGTGCGGTGGAAACCTGTACCTCCCATACACCTGGTCATCAGGCATCCCAAAAAGGCTGGTTCTGGGTGTAAAAATTCTGGCCCTGACTATCCTCCTCCTCCTCCTGCGGTATCCCACGACCACTGCTGCTAGGAACGGTATATTCATCCTGGCCTCTGAGCTTGTTTGTTGTTTGCGTGCACTTTTATGCTGCGCGGGTCCACGTACGCCTGCTTTCTGCTGGTGTACGTGTTTCCGGATTAACGCGTCTTTTTTGGCGCACACGTTAGCCACGTTCGGTTCCATCAATACGTGTTTGGAAAGTGTGTGTGGGCGTTCCGCGCATTTGCCTCCTGTACTTCCCCCGTGACGCCCACATTTTCACGCGTTGTTCCCCATTCCGCGTGTCACGCCCCCTGTTCCTCCTACTTTTGTTGCGTGCGCCGCGCTATGTGCGATTTTGCTGTGCACGTAGCGCACGCTGTTTGGAGACGTGTGCGCCAGCGTGCGCCACGCAGAATTTTGGCACACATTCTGGGATTTACATGCGCACGGACTTCCATGAATCGCTGTGTGTGGGTTTCGCTGCGATGTTCGCACTTGCACTGCGATTCGCACGCTTTTGCACGCTTTCGCACACTTGCGCCGAAAATGTCAGCGCACATTAATTACATGAATCGGCCTGTTAGTTGGGAAGGTTATTCTTGTATTTGTGTGTTAGTATACTGGGCTTGAGACGACAATATAAAGTATGCAACTGGTAAGGGGAAGCAGTAATAATACATCTAATGGGAAAGGCTTAATACACTTCTTTGTTCTGCAACAGTAAAACGCTAGTGTGTCTGGGTAACAGTTAGAAAATTATGTAAGTATTGTACTTACTTTTTTGTGTGGAAAGAGTAGGTTTCTTCGAAGTCGCTATTCCTACTTTAGACGCTGCTGCTTTTCAGGAGAGTGGTCTTCACTGCAATTGTAAAAGAAAGAAGTTAGTAAATGTGTGTGTTTATAGCACTTTTGTTAATCTAGACATTGATTTTTTTGTTTTTGTAGTAGTAGTGAGCATAGTATGCATATGTACTTTTCTTTGTCTATGTGCATCTTGTATATTTTATTAAGAATCTGTTAGTTGAATATGTTTTACAAATGAGTATAATAGAAAACGTATAGAGCACACTTGTTTTTTTCAATGTTATGTTATTGGATGGTAAGAGGTGGAAGAAATAATCATATGCATTTTTTGCCATTTTTACAGGATAAATGGCAGAGTTTGTACAGAGAAGCATGCGCTGTATGCTTTTGTGAAGGTGTTGGAAATAAAGGAGTAGGATTTCATATAGAGGCAGTGGTTTTGTTTGAGCTGGGAGCCTTTGTAATTATATTGTCTGTGTGTGTGCTTGAATGAACATGCATGTACTCACCCTGGCTGCGTGTAATGTTACAACACACTGGACAGTCTTTTTCATAATTATACAGTTATTTCTCCCATCTTTTAATATGAAATAAAACATTTTTAGATAGCTGTGTGAGTAAACAAAAATGTGTAGAGGAGACAGGTTTGCAATTGATACTTCATCATACCAGATGGGATAAATTAATTAAGGTCATTTTACAGTTTATACAGCGTAAGTGGAAGTAACTCTGTTTATATGTATTCTTAGAAGAGCTGTACATGTACTGTGTAGATAATATCCATGCCTGTAGTCTGTGTTCATGCCTGTGGATGTGCATGAATCTGGAAGTAGAAATATTGGCAGGTTTTATAGTAGTTGTTGCTGTAGGTCTGTTGCAGTGACAGTGGCATTGTACTGAGAGTGATCAATAGTACATCTAAAGTGCTAATGTGTGATGATAGAGTTAGATGTAGAGTTCTTGGATGTGATTGGTGGATGATTGTGTGACTGTTTAACAGTAGCCAATGAGGAAATGGGGCAGAGAGTTAAGTGGAAAGGGTAGAAGGGCTGCCCAGTGTTATGCGCTCCTCGAACATCGTGGGTGTCCGTGGGCAGAGTGTGCTACATCTGGGGTTTCTCAGCAAATGCAGCATGTAAAGGGAACTGTAGGGATGAGCCAATCAGATGTTGAGGTTGTGGTTTGTGTTGAAAGAGGCTGTGTGTAGTGAAGATGGTAGAGGTGGAGAAAATCAAGGTGTTGATGGATGAAGATATGTTTGTGCATGGTTTGGAGTAGTATGCTAAATGTAGGAATGTGGAAAAAAAATGTAGATGTTAAAGGAGTGGAGGTGGTGTGGCGCACTATGCCTGGTTTTCATGTGCAGGGAATTGGTCAAGTTTGTGGAGATATGAACAGGGTAAACATTGCACATGTAGTTGTTTAACACTGTGGTGCTTTGTATTTGGGGTATGTCAGTGCCCCTATTTTGTTTGCAGGTTTTGAATATTTGCTTCAGGCAGTAATGAAAATAATTCCAAATGTCAAGGTTATTTTTTCTGCTTTAGTACCTAGGGCAATATGGGACAATAGTTTTGTTTTTTGTGCTCAGCAGGTGGAAAGAAGAAGATGTAGGGTGCGGTTTATTGAGGTAGGTGGCAGAACTTCTCATTCTCTGTTTTGCAGTAATGTTGGTATCATTATATTTGACTCATCCACTATTATTTTCTATATATGTAGTGTAGTGACATGTATTGGTTGTGGCTGCTGCGTGGTAGAATATACCTAATGGTGTGCAGTTTTTTTTTTTACCGAGTGATAGTTTACTATTTGTAAATCCAGTTAGCTTGCATTTATTTTTGGTACCATTTGCATTCTAACGTGAAAGCATTACTATTATGTATTTACTATGTGTCTGTATTTGTGAGGTGGTAAGACGCCAGCACTGTTCATTTCGCTAGTGACCGAAAGTGGGATAGTACAAATACACGTGTGCAAATTATAGGCCATTAATATATAAATGCGGTCATTGGGGTCAGGGTCGGCGGCGTGGCCGGAGGGGGTTGCAGCAGGGTTTGTTCGGACATTCTCATACGACCACATTTTGCTAGGGCTCGAGACTTGCTCCTTTCAAAAATGTTTCTGTGAGTTGCCGTGTGAAGAGGAGATGCAATGTGGTGACAGGTGGTGTGGCCTGACTGTGGGAGTCGCTGGGAGAGTGCGAAGTTCTCCAGAGGAATAAAATAAATCTGTACAAATGTTATCTGCATTGGTGAATGGTAGCAAACAATTCATATGTTTTTCAAAAATATTTGTAATGCCACTGTGGTGTGAAGCGATATCGGCTCCCATTCTGAGTGAAGGTCAGCTCTGTTGAATTTTTGTTTCCTAGCTGAGCAAACCCACGCATGGTACACAGTATAAGGTTCAATTGTTTTTTGACCTTGAAACAAAAGGAGGATTGCAAACAGAATGCATGAAGGGAGGGATGTAAGACTTTCAAATATGATAATGTTCACCATTAAAAAATTGGACAAAGGAACGTGTCATTTCATTTTATGAAAATTTGTTGAAGTGAACAGAGTGTGTTTTATGCCGATAGAATGTAAATGCTGAATACTATGTAAGTTTTACTTTGGACGATTTTATACACGATCTAGTCAAATTATCATTCAGTGACATTATTGGTGGGCTACATTGTATTGTTTGTTGTGTGTGGTATATTGCAATGACATGCAATTACAACTTGTGTGTGTAGTCTGTTTTGTCGTGGGCACTTGGGCAGTGCAGCATCGAGATGGATGTAGTACAGTAGTGGGTTCTCCCAGGTTCACAAACGCGTAATTGAACGCTAATATTTAATTAAAATTCTGTGTATTCTTGGTTTTATTTAGCTCTCTGATTGCAGCGTCAGCCTTAGCATCCCATTTCGAGCTCACCATACTCTGTAGCAGTAACTTGTACAGCAAACTGAATAGTACTTTGCACGTTGTTTTGTTTGAGTTATCATAGTTTGACGTCCGTGTTTATCAATAGTTGTAAATTTGGCTAAAATGAATGGTTAAAATGATGAACTGTAATAAGATTGGTTATTGAGACACATTTCTGTTATCTTTTTTTAAACAGCTACATCTTGACTTTCTGAGATTGTCATGGATTCCAGATACCAACTGACGGTTTTTTTAACCGTCAGCTACAGATACACGTGAGTGGGTGGATCACAGTGATGCTTTTTTGGGATGATCGACACAGGCCCATATGCCCGTACGCCATACCAGCAACTTGACATCGTTTATGGTGGTCTAGCGCAAAGTTCATGCCAAAGGCTTGTGATTCACAGTGCGTCCAATGCTTTCTTATATCAAAAAGGAACACTGAGTGACTCACGATAAACATTTGTGGATCGAGAACGAAGAAAACAATTACCTATTTGCTTGCATATGTAAATCTCCGGATGTTCTCGGAGCGTTTATTGTGAAATAAAAGTACTTTACAAATTGTACAATTTTGCTATTTCCTTTAAAGGTATGGTTTCATATTCGAAATTGGGACGCGCTGTGTTGTGAGATGATATGTGTTGTTATTCCGGGTTCTGCGTCAAGTAACGTTATCACGTAGGTGATGATTGGGTGCGTTTTACTACGCTGTATAGTAATGTTCTAGAGCTAGGTGGAGCATATCACTAGGTTTGGTGATGTTAGCCTCAGGGGTGGGGCATACGAATTAGTGCCACCAGGGCAGTCCACCTTGGGCGATGCAGGAACTGATAAGAATATCACAAGATGGCTGCGCCCTGCTGCCTGATTTCGCATTTGTAAAAAAGAGAAAAATTACGGTAAGGTGCATAGGAAATGTTTGGATGATCAATCAATGTATGCTTAGAAGTACATGCCCGAGCACTTGGGAAAATAATATTTCTAAGTGCACTATTATTTTACTAGATCCATTTTTTGCTGCATTCGTTGCAGATGATTTTCTAAGGTCTGTTTCTGTATTATTTTTAATGTCTGTATGGTGTGTTTAAAAAAATATTGGAAAGTACACATAAAGTAATGGGTAATAATTTGTTTATATAGAGAAGTGTGGTGTCCTCCATTAGGAGGGCCGGTTTTACACCTGATTGTACCCGAGGCAGGGAGCATCATTGGGACCCCTCCCCGCAACAAAAAATGACAACAACATAACTTGGGTGCAGATGAGCACAGAGCCTCTTACTATAGTATTTTGGGGGCGTGATTCAGGGTGGGCTATGTTTAGAATTAATAAACTAATTACACCTGCATGATCTTCCCTGCAGAATATTCCCACCATACAATGCATTATTCACCAACATAAATATGTTATCCATTCTCTTGAAAACTGGTTATAAAAAGAGGCATGTTAGTATGACTTCAATTCTACAGTTCACTATACAAATGTGGATCTTGCACCAACTAAATGTAAGGTTAGTAAGATGGAGAGAGGTAAAAGGTATGGGTAAATCATATTGCTTGGCAATACTGTGCTACAAGCGTCATCGCAGGTGTTTGATGGGTCCAATGTCCACATACCTTTACAATTCGCAGGCATTTACAAAAGTAATGCCACCGAATTGTCGGTTGAGGGGGTGCACACTGTGAGCCTACTTAGCAGACTTCTGCTAAGAGGTTGAATACAACTGACTATGCAGGCATTTTCAAACACGACCAAGGAGGATTTATGTGCTATAAAGGAAGGCATTTCAATGCATAAATACACACATGCTTCCAATCACTGTATCAGTAACTAGTCTGCCAAACATTGGTTTCAGTCCAATATGCTTCATGCTACATTTAATGGTTGTCTTCCTATCCTGCTGTCCAGTCAGTGCACTTTTGAGCCGTGCTTGCAATTCCAAACTCCCTGCCACTACTTGATGTCCAAGTGCATAGCTGCCATGTGAGCCACTAAGAGCCATGCTTGGCTTTTCTCGTTGCATGATTGTATTTGTAGTTTCATGTTTCCCATGCTAAGTACGGGCCTACAAATTCCAGCATGTAAAGTCAAAAGCAAGGACAGGCTCGTGTTATCGGGCATAATATGGGACCACTTGACAGCTATGCAAGTGTCCATCAAAAACTCATGCACCCAGCAGGTTTTGCAACTGCTCTTCACACTCTCTAGAAGGCACAGAGATGTAAGTTAAGTGCTACGAGACGAGTTACTAGGCAGGTTCAACCTGACAGGGACCCAGTCCTGTTCCCCAGACACACGTGTGGTCTGGTGCTACATCCTGAGTCTCCCCACAGCATTTTACTCCTATGCCACAGGCGTCCCTGGGTGTCTGAAGGTTCAGCATAGGCGCCAGAGTTTTGAAGTGCATCAAGCGCGGTTTGTCTGAGAGTGTGTGTATTGTGTGTGTGTCTGTGTGTGTGTGGGCAATGCTGGTCTTTGCATCAGGCCATGTATTTTTGAAATGTCAAAATTAACTTGCAGGATTAAAAGCGCTTCTTTTAATCCTGCGCATTAATTTTGCTTCCCATTCACACCTCATTCACACTCCCATTCACACCTACTGATGGTGGCGCCCCCTGGAGGCGGGAACATCAGGCAGCCGTCTGCATGGTCTGATGCAAAGACTGCCCCTGTCCATTAGTAACAATGTTTTCACTTATTTCATCAGGAATGAACATTTTCTTCCAGCCATTTCAAAGTAGTAGACATTTCTGTATAAAAAGAAATATATGTATTATTTTTACTGTACCTAATACAGAAAGTTTATAAATATATAAAATCAGTGAAAAAAACTTTGCTAAAGGGACGTTATGGTTAAGTTGCGCTACTAAAAACCTATGAAATTCAGTGAAAAAAAACTTTGTTAAAGGGACATTTTGGTTCGAAGTAAAACAGAAAATCCCCAGAAATTCGCAAGTTATGGTAAGCTAAGCAACCATAACTCGCGCCACCACCGTGCACTGCTAAGACTAACACCCAGGACATCAAAGATGACATCACAAATGTCATTGATGACATCACTGATGACATCACATGTGCATTTACCTTTCATGAAAAGTCTGTGCAAGGGATTCTTATTATAGTGTTGACAAAAAAGTGTCAAGGATCATTGGGATAAATATGATGAGCTACATAGTGCATTAAGCAATGCATTGATATAAATAGCATTCTAGTATGAAGTTCCTTCCAGTATACTAAGCTATTCATGTATAAACATAAGCATTGTGTGGAGCACACATGATGGAGGTGCAATATTCATAATCTTGCCATGTTGAGTAGTGAAATGATAAATGCTTTCTTATTAGAGTTTTGCGTACTGTGAAACATGTAATAAGTAGCTAATAAAACCCACTTACTACATAATTTCATTATTACATATAAAACACAAAGACACAACAACACATACAAATATGAGTACATAGAGGGAAAGTGAAGCAAGCAAAAAAAGCAGCAGTAGAACCAGAAAGTGTTCATAACCTAACTGATTATCTTTATGCAGATAAATGATTGCTCTGTTTCAAAGCTGCTACTTTCCCTATGTATATGTATCACATGATGCGACTGGACCCTAAGGAAAGAAGTGTGAGTACAATGTATACAAATATGAGCATATACAGGGAAAGTACAGTAATAAAAAAAAAACAGAATTAGCAGAACGTGTCATGGGCATGGGGCAAGGGCCCAGGCCTTCATCACCCCCGGGGGCCACTTGGACCCAGTCCTGGCGCCTTTGGCACCAGGCTCATAGAAATGTGTGCTTGGAACACTCTGTGCCTAAAGCACGTGCATCAGGGCCGGGCAAGACCATAGAACAGCATTGGGAGGCACGTACTGGAATCCTTGGGCGAGGCAAGGCAGAGCCACAAGGCGTGGCTAAAGGGAGGGGCCAGAGCCAGCCTATATAAGGCCAGCCCAACCACATGCCCTCGCTTTGCGTTACTCAGCTTTGCAGCGTGACGCTTACCGCCGTATCTCATCTTGATTCCGGTACTCCAGCTCTGAAGACCATCTTATTTACCAGACTTCAGCCGCTCCATCGCTGAAGGCGCACCTACCTGACTCCAGCTGCTCCATCTCTGAAGGCACACCAACCTGACTCCGGCCGCTCCATCGCTGAAGGTTCGCTTACTTGACTCCAACCGCTCCATCGCTGAAGGTGTACCTACCTGACTCCAGCCGCTCCACCACTAAAGGTGCGCTTACCTGACTCCAGCCGCTCCATCGCTGAGGCGCGCCCACCTAATCCCAGCTGCTCAATCGCTGAAGGCGCACCTACCTTACTCCAGTCGTTCCATTGCTGAAGGTGCGCTTATCCAATCTCAGCCACTCCATCGCTGTGCACGCACCCTACCTGCATTCCATCAGAATCAGGGCCTCTTCTCTCCCTATTTCGACTTCCAGCAACGTGGGAGCCTTTCGCATCTTCTCCGCTTCTCTGCGGTATCTTCCTGCGGAACCATCAAACTGTCTTCAAGTCTCCGCTCCATGCCGTCGGACTGCTCCTACAAGGGAAAAGAACACAACAGGTTAGAAATTTCATAATCACAAACTCTGTGCTGCATCTTACCTGAGTCTTGACTTCCATCATAACAGCCAGTTTACCTGTTGACCTTGAGAGTCAATCATCCTCAGAGGAATCCCAGGATTCGCTTCATGCTTCTGATTATCTTCTTCACACCTATAGGGAAGGGCAGAGACATTGCAAGACATCATTATTGCTTACCACCAAGTCAAGACTCATCGCTAAAGACATTATTGACAAACCAACGGCTTACCCTTCAAGTGGATTGGTCACAGCTGGTCTGGATCGCCACTTCGCGGGCCAGTGAGGCAACTAGTCCCATTCTACGCGCCCCTGCTGAAGGAAGCAGGACGGAGAACCCAGCCATTACAAATAACAGGTGAGCGTGCATGGGAAGGCTCTTGCGCACACTGTTCTGGCACGAAAGGGGCGAGGGAATTTGTAACACCTCCGCGCCATCCTCTTTTACTCTCCTCTTCTCCCAGGAGCAATACCAACACCCAGAACAACATTCTCCACGCCAGCTAGGGATTACAGCCGACACTGGGGAGCCAAGTCGAGGGAGGGCTCCATCCGTGCCCCAATGCCCCCACAGAGACCAGGTGAGTGTAACAGAAAGTGCTGATAACCCTACTGATTATCTTCATGCACAGACAGGATTGCTGTCTTTTAAGCTTGTGTCTTCCTCTATGTATATGTTTCATATGATGTGACTGGAACCTAAGGGAATTACTGTAAGAACATACTTGAAGGATAAGTCTACAAATATAGTACCTTTTGAATTTTTAGTTCCTGACAGTTACTGAAGAAAACCATGTGGCCTAGGTATGTCAGTAAAGGAAAAAAGAGAGAGTCAGACATGTGATGTCATCAGTGATGTCATCAATGACATTTTTGATGTCATCTTTGATGTCCTGGGTGTTAGTCTTAGCAGTGCACAATGGTGGCACAAGTTATGGTTGCTTAGCTTACCATAACTTGCGAGTTTCAGGGGTTTTTCGGTTTTACTTTGAACCATGACGTCCCTCTAACAACGTTTTTTTTTACTGATTTTCATAGGTTTTTAGTAGCGCAACTTAACCATAACGTCCCTTTAACAATGTTTTTTCACTGACTATATATATATGTATATATATAGATATAGATGTATATAGATATAGATATAGGTATATAGATTTGGGTAGCAAGGGAGGCAGCAGAGGTTGCAGCTGCGACACCTAACAACCCCCAAATGACATCCCTGTAGGTAACTACTTGCCAGCTATTGAATCCTAGATGGCAAAAGCTAGCATCAAATTCAACTTCGTCAAAACTAATTTCCTAATCTTTTTCATGAAAATGCTGTGTAGTTGGCTCAATCCTGGCTTCCTGGCCTTTCACTTTTACTCTGATGATTGTTTGTTCTGAAATGCTGTTGTTTTCTTTTCAATTCTAAAGTTCTTTTAAATGCCATATTCAGAAATAGGCATAATTGGCTAACGTTTAGCTTGTCTTTCTGTGGAAATTAAAACCTTTGCTTCCACGTGAAGTGCTTCAACCCACAGTCCAGTTCTTTGTGTTTTTAGGAGACATGTTCTTTCAGCTCGTGTCCATAATAACACATTATGCCCTTATGACCACCGCTTATTTCTGTTTTTTGAAGCTCACACATTTAGTAGCATTTCTCTCATGCTTAGTCAGTCCCTTACATTGGTTGCACCTTAAATGTGAACATCTTTTGAAATGCGGGTGCCTAATTTTAAAATCCTTAAAGCTTGGGAATCCAAATGACCTTTATGCCAAGGCTCATTTTTAGACAAGAATTAGCAATCAAACAGTTGTATTCAGCTTACTATTTTGATCCCCAGACATGTGAAATCCTAGCATCAGAGGCAGGCTTTATTATCAACTGTCCAACTTTTTTAGAAATGCCTCCCAGTCTCTCTCAGGCTACTTCATTGCTACTAACTTCTTGCAGCCAGTTTGAAGATCTTTTTGTTCCTGAAGTTGATCTGATTTTCTGCTTCTTTTTATATTGTTTTAATATCATCTGTTGTGTAATTTTTTTGGAAGCGATATTTTATTGGTACATCACTCTGTGAATCCTTTCGGCAAGGCGATGTATCAAAACTAAAACACTGCACTTACTATCAAGTTTCACCATTTTAACTTTTCTTTCTAAAACCACTGATGATACTTTTGATGGTGGTACGCCCTTTTTGTTGGGTTGTATGTTGCAACAAAGTCCCGTGTTGGATTATGGTTGATGGGACTTTGGTCAACCTCTGTGTTATGGAATGCCATCTGCAAGGATGAGATAGCCTGAGTTTTTTTTATTTCTAATTATAAAATGATGCTGGTAATTCTATATCTGAAAATGAGAGATGATAATCAAAGCCCAGTTACCTAATGCTCAATGCCAAACAGCATAATGCAACCATGTACCTTTCTGTGACGGTCTACTGACACCCTCAGGAGCTGTCCTGCAGTGTCTGGTGCAAAGCTCACATATGTATTCTTTAACACAGCTGCTGGAACACAAAGTTGCAACAGGCATTTCCATTCTATATGCATGTGGTTCAAAGTATCATAAGTGTATACCCCAGCAGTATTGTGGCAATTGATACAAACTAAATATAAGTGTTGCCTGGTTTTGACATGGTGGCCATGGATATTACATAGTTATACAGCTGTAAGCTTTGAAGTCATTTTATTGTCAGGTTGGTGGACATTGACACATTAATGACAGGGGCTAGTATGTATCCAAATGTCAGGCCCGGGTGTACCGACTAAACTCATGTTGGGTCCTATTCAGGAAGCCTCTTGTTGATCTCCATGGCAAGTGGTGTCACCACCTCCAGAGAATGGGACCACAACCTGGAATGTCCTCTGGCAACACGTGCTTCAGAGACAGTCCTGTCATTACCATGGTCACCTCACACCAGGATGTTGATTACTGGGCTCCTGCCCCCTCCACACTTCCTGCAGACTAAGCACTCTACACATGAGATCTGAAGGCAAAGGACCTGTGTTGGATTAGACCTTGATAGAAGGCTTACTCTGGACAAATCCACAACCAATTCACTACTAATCCTCCTTATATAGGCACCATTTGCCTATATAAGGAAGATTCCCTCCCGCTAGCTGATTCACCTTTGGGCACTGCTTGAACGAGTACTCACTGTAACCTGATTGGAAGTATTGTCTATTCCAAAATCCTCTGCTAGAGATGAGAAGTCCAGGAGCTCCAAGGAAGTGGAAAGCTCTTTTACTATCCCAAGGTCCTATTGGAGATGACAAGCTGGCTGGACAAGGCCTACTGCAACTGAGGTCTGGTTTTCCATCTCCCTGTTTATATGGTAAATGACAGTAAGTGTGTGACACCAAAAGGGTGTGTGAGATCAGTTTATGAAGACAGCAGGATATCTGTATGATGTTCTACCTAGGGGTGTGCGGGCCATTGTGGATGGAATTTATGCGCTACCGGTAATAAAAGTCAGTAGGCGAGCAAGGCAGGTGTTAGCAATAGGAGATTTGGCACAGATGTTTGTTTTAATCAGGGTCATTTTTATTTCCCTAGACAAAGGGTAACCCAGATTATGCAAGCACAATAGTTGGTGTCACTGAAAAAACAGAAGGGAGACATGGTGGAGAAAAGAAGGTTAAGAGGGGACTGCCTCTCGGATGAAACAGTCAGCGCCTCTGGCCTCCCACCTTCTCAAGACTTAAAATAAGCATTTGCGTAGCTGATTCAGGCCTACGAAGGACTTTTGAGCCTATAGCTCAAGTGGTATGCCGAGCAGGGCTGTTGGGAGTTGGAGCACCGCCCTCAAACCAAATGCCACAGCTAAACAGGAGAGGCAGTTCTCTGTGAGATGCTCGTCAGCCTCACGTGCATTAGTTGAAGACCTACAATATCAGTCAATGTACGTTGCGATATCTGTACAGAAACATCTTTGGATTGAATGCACTAAAGTTTAACATTTCACCACTGAACTGGTGATTTATGAGCATTCACGAGCAGGTTGTGAAAAATGGAAATTATATTTTCCTGTTTAATTTACAACACATTCACTATACGTTTTTTATACTCCAGAAACACTGTTTTATTTCAGTGAAAACATGCATTTGTCGCAAGAATTTTGTAAAGCATGTAAAATATCTCAGTAAAGAGTAATGTGATTGTTATAGACAGCATTCAGATGAGCTACGCCAAGCAGTTTACAAAGTGAAAACAAAGTGAAACAGATCCACACGTAATATATCTACCTTGTATTTGTATTGTCACACTGGGAGACGTGGGATATTTATTCCCATGAATTGCAGGAACATCCACTCTCTTAGAGAATAATTTAGTCACTGAAATGAAGACTTATCTAAGAATTCTGAGATCCTTCTTTACAAAAGAGACACTGGTAGCGAGGACACTGCTCACTGGAGGTGTCAGAACTTTGAGGTGCTCTCTACAAACTTTCCTAGCTGGTAAAGACAAAAAAAGGACTCACCTTGTACCTTAGAACCTGGACTGAGTCTCCAAGCAATCAAAGGGCCTTGGAAGTAGCTCCAAGCTCTCCGTGCATCTATGAAACACCTTGATGCTGGCTTGGGCACCCTTGACACCATCCAAGCTATTTTATGGTTACAGTCAGTGTCATCTTCAACCTCAACACTGAACTGCCTCTGCATCTTTGAATGACACTGATGCTGAAGCACAACCCCACTTCTGAGACCAGCCAAGACTTCTAGGATCAGCAACTTGTCACTGTCTGTCTAGTTACCATTCTCTCTGAATTCCTCGCCACCACCACTGCAATACTGCCAATGCCCTGTTTAGCCAGTTGAGTTTTTTGCTGCCAGAGGCACGTCTCTGCTTCTCTGCATTTGTTTGTTTCATTAAAGATCTTTTTACAGAACCTGGGTTGGAAATTCTTTTATTTTATTACCAAAGTACAATTGTTGTTTGGATTTCTTCTGTACCATTACACACCCCACCTCGAGTGTATAATCTGCCCTCAACCTGTGCTTCCCCCTACTACTCATCCATGTACTCCTGCAGAGCAGTAGTAATTTCATCACAACCCTGATGCCACCACCCACTCAATGATGAAGACCACAAAGGGGGTATTCATGCAATCTCCTAGATGACGCTGTCTATCCCCAGCATCAGGCTAACATCACAGTGACATCGAAGGAGAGAACCCCTAGCAAATTGAAGTTTACCAGACCCAAAGACCCTCGGACCTGCAAGGACCTGAGTGATTCACAGCTTAGGCAAAATAGAGGGGAGTCATGTATCATCAGCTAGCTAGCATCTGGCAAGATGAAAGTGGAGACATATGATCACTAGGGACAATGTGGCATCAAGTTCCTGGGTTTGGAAAATCTTTAGCTACAGAGATTCCTTTGCCCTTTCATATGATGACCCCATATGGTGACCCCTGGCATTGATCACGAGGGTCACATACAATTCTTATGGGAAATATGAGGTTTGTTCCGCCAGACCGGTTTCCCTGGAAATGCCTGCCTGTTATATTACAATCAAGGAGGACCAGCTTTGAAAGCAAACCCTGATTGCTGGTACAGCAACCTCTCCTTACCGTTTCTGCCACCTGATATCCTGGTAACACCAGAATATTCTGAGTGGCAGAGAAACGGTATGGGAATGGGATCACTGAAGCACCGGCACCGTTAGTAACCGTTAGTAACGTTGCTGGTGCTTCGGTGAAAAGTCTGCCAGTAGGGGCTTGAGCTACCGGCAGTTCAGGCCTGCCTGTAGTTCACTGCCCGTACCGGCAGACTTGTAGTTTGCCTGTCTGGAAAAGGTGCTGGTAATTATTGTTACAACACTTTTTCCAGACCGGCAAACATGTAATGAGGGCCAGTGTCTTTTAATTTGGGTTGATCCACAGTTGGTATGTGATGAAATTACTATTGCCAAGCAATAGTACAGGGGAGTTTGATGGGTTCAAACCCACACTACTAGGTCAAGTCAAGTGGAGTTCTCTGGAGTGGCGGCTTCGTGTATTTGCTGGATTGTGCTGCGGATCTGTTGGAAAAGTGAAGTAGCCTCTGCGCGATGGTATACCTTTAAGGCTTGGCAGCCTCTGTGTCCCCCAACCCCTCCACAAACTCAACTGCTCAAAGACTACTAAAGCCCACTTCCTCCGCAAAGCAGAGCAAAGTGGAGTCAAGTGGAGTTGTCTGGAGTTAGCTGGAGTACAGCGCAGTGCCCAGAGTTCGGTGCGTGCTGTTAAATCTGTGACGGAGATGAGAATGGAGATGAAAACGGACGCAAGTCTGCCGAGTGTGAGAACGCAACAACAGGTAAGGAAGGGGATCCCGGGGACTGCAATTAACAACGGAGGCTGTTTGCTTCAAATAGAGGAAGAGGTGGATGCCATAAAAGATCCTTTCGTGCGAGGAATGGGGGCGATTGTACATGAAAAGGAGGTGATGACAATAAGGGGGAGGACAAGGGGAGCATTGAACTGGACTTAAGTGAGGAGAATGTGTCAGCGTTTCAAAATTAATAGAAAAAATCCCAATGGACTCATCCACATATGTACAAAATAATTAATATGATAGGGGATTGGAGTTTGTAAAAACTCCCCAATTATCAGCTACAATAAGGGAGGAAGTGGGTGAATATCAGTCCTTGCCGAGTGACTGCCAAACTCCCCAGCCATCTTCAAATGGTATGCTGAATAACTATATACACATAGAAACCTTACTAGAGCCAAAACAGACAATGACAAATCTGGAAATACGAGATATGGGAAACTGGGATGTGACTCCCAATGAACTGGACCATCTACGCCAAGCAATTCATGAGGGTGAGATGGTGGGAAGCTGGGGTAGCAGTGAGAATCTGGGGCTGGCAGCCCATTTGGCCAAAGAACTGGCTGAATTGACAGTGAAAATGCCTGCCAAAAACGACTGAGTCTGTCCTGGGTCAATGACTGTTTGCGAATTCTCAATCAGTCCCTGCTACAGGCAGATGTAAATGCAGAGAGGCTTGAGGTTGAAGGCAGTGACCCCTCGTACTCCGCCCATGATGGACAAAAGTTGGGGGGATGATCCCTGCCACTCGTCAAATTGAGCAGAGTTTTGAGGAAGTGAATTGTGAAGTGGAGGAACTGGGGAAGTTCAAGAGCCAAAAAACACCATCAAGGTGGAGCATGGAAAAGGCAAAAGTCCAATCCAGACCAAGATTTGCAAGTTGGGAATTGAGGGTGAAAGGGAAGATGATAACGTGTTTGAGGGTCCCGGCTCTGGCGCCTCATCTTCATCAGCATCATCCTCCATACGCTCGAGTTCTATGAGAAGGAAGTATTGGAGGGAGGGAGACCTTCTTGGAGTGGAGGATAAGGCTCATCTTCAGCAGCTTGTGATGGCATCATTAAAAACATTGCTAACGCCTTTCATGAAACTGTATGAGGCTATTAATAACAGCCTTCAGGATCAATCTGCATTAATTACAGGTGTGATCAGTAAATTGGAAGGGCTGGAAACCCTAGCTAACAGAGTTGAGATGAGGCTAGATAAAGAAGCTGAAACCTCTGCAACCTGGCAAAATCGATTATGTGATCTTGCTTGGCGTGAAACAATGGATAAGTCCTTGATTATGGAGGCTCTATTCCAGGGTTGTAAATGGATGAGTAACCACTTTAAGGATCTCCAACGAAGAAATAGCTCCAGTCAAGAAGCCTCAGTAATGGTGGTAGACCACTCTGTATCTCAGGAGGTAAATTCTGGGGCGAAGTAGAGTTGGTGGCCCTGGATGGACAAAAACCGGAGAGTGCTTCCAAAGAAAGTAACATCTTTTCAGTGCTCAAGCCACAAAATGCAGCGGAAGTTAATAAACTATCTGAGGGGGCCGGGAAGAAAACCTCCCAACCTAATAAAACGTAAAAAAATATGCCAGGAAATTCCACAAGGAGATCAAATGGATACAGGGCATTTCTAAGGCACCTACGTTCTCCTCCAGAGATGGACAATTTACCTGCTCCTAAAAAGACAAGGAAAGAATTAACCTTGTTTGAAATAAAGGTGAATATTGAACCTTCAAATGCTCTGGAGATGGAGAAAGAGGATGAGAGCGGATTCACGCCCGATATGGTTCTAAGCGATCTAAGCGATCTAATAGAAGAAATTAAGAGAGTGGAAGAGGATTAGAGATGGAAGGAGGTGAGCAACTCCGAATGGGAAAATATTGAGCGTAAATGGACTATGCCCCAATTCCCCAAGCTAAGGTCAGTCAGAACTCTTGTGGAAAAATTACACTTGGAGTGCCACAAAAGACCTCTGCAGTGTTTAAAATACGGGAAGACAAAATAAAGGGTTGTCTACAGTTGACCTCTATTAAGTCTCCGAAAAGTATCAAGATAATTAATGTTAGAGGAAAGGATATACGGCAAAACTGCCAAGAGAAAAAGGAGAGTAAAAAGAAAAAGGATAATCTGAAGGCTAATGAGCAGAAAAGCTCAAAAATCTATGTAGAGAGGATTTTGACTGGATCCAACATTTGAGACTGATAAACTGCATTCTGCTGCCACATCAATTCGCCTCAGTGAATATTGAAATTGCAGAGTTTGTTGGTGAGAAAAGAATATACTGGGTCATTCTACACTTTACCTCACAATCCAAGAAACACTTGGATGCTGTCATTTAAAGAGACATTTTTGCAGTTGGGATATGAAATAAGCGACTACCATGCTAAAATCAAAGAAAATTGGAGAGAGGCAATGGTCCCCAGGGTAATAAAGAAGAATATCTCAACTACACGGCCCCAAAAAAACGGGGCAGGTGAAAGGACGGCACTGAGAAATGAGAGGGATTAAATAATTCCCCTGTTTATAAGGAAAGATCTGACCCCATTCAAATTTACAATTACAAACCAGGAGAAAAGAAATTGCAGGGAGAGAAACTCTCCCTGCAATTCGCAGTGGAAAGAGCCCATCGATCCCTAACCGCGAAGCCCATACCTGGCGCGCCTCCACGTCCCTTCATAGCCAGAATCTTAAACTTTCGGGATCGTGATGCCCTCCTGAGAGCAGCTAGAGTCAAGGGGAGATGCTTCTTGGGGCAGCAAGGATCTATCTTTATCCGGATTTCTCTGTTGCGGTGCAACAGGAGCGCAAAACCTTTTTAGCAGTCAGAAAGAGTCTCTGAGGCTTAGGAGTTAAATACTCCATGCTATTCCCTGCTGAACTGAGAATCGAACACTCCCATCAGACATTCTTCTTTACGATTCCTAAAGAGGCCTCAAAAATAATTGATGAGCATTTCTCAGTGCACGATTCGCATTCCAGGATTGACAGGTGGCTCATATTGGACATACTGATTAGGAACCTATCCCACCTGTTGATTCTCCCTAGAACTCTCTCTGACCACTCTCCAGACGTCATCTCCCTGAACTGGGGTCAGGACCATGATAGCCCTAAACAGTGGAAAATGAGGCCTCATTCCCTTCTGGATCCGGTCTTTAGCTCTGAACTTGAATCCTGCATCGAGGAATTCTTTGCGTTCAATACTAATTCTGTTTCATCACAATCCATCCTCTGGGAATCCTTCAAAGCATACATCAGGGGTATTATCATCTCCAAGGGAAGTAGTATCCTGAAAGGGATCTGCTCAGATATCACGAGAAGCGAGACAACCCTAGCTACCCTTGAGGCCCAATATGCTCTGGATCACTCTCCTGAGACCCTGGCGCTGTTGGATTCAGAGCTGGACACATTTCGTGAGCTAGCCGAACGGGAGGCTACATTCTTAGACAGTCCCCATCTGGTTAGGAAATATGGTGAAGGAGAACGACCAGGCCGAATGTTAGCCAGGCTACTACACCGTGAATTCGGCGCCCCCAACATACCTGCAATAGAGAGACCCTATGGAACACTGGCTACATCACCACAATACATTAACTCAGAGCTCCTAACATTCTATAGTTCCGTATACTCAAAAGCTGATAGCGTCCAGATATCAGAGATTGACTCTTATCTGGAGAGCCTCCCTCTCTCTGTCCTCTCCACTGACACCAGCATCTCCCTTGAGAAGCCGTTCACTCCTGAAGAACTTTCAGAGGCCATTGATTCACTAGCATCAGGCAAAGCCCCTGGTCCAGATGGCCTTCTCATTGAACTTTATAAAAAATGTAAATCCCTGCTGATCCCACATCTAATGGCTCTGTGGGAGCAGAAATGCGAAAGGGGTGTGCTCCCACCCTCACTCCGGGAGGCAATGATAACGGTCCTACTTAAACTTGGCAAACCCCCTACCCAATGCGGCTCATACCGACCCCTTTCACTAATTAACTGTGATGTCAAAATCTATACCAAATTATTAGCCATACGACTAGCCTCATTCATGCCCCACATCATTCATCCGGATCAAGCGGGATTTGTCCCAGGCCAATCCACCTCCCTGAACCTGAGACGTTTATTTAATGTGATCAGCAGGATCGACTCGAAAGTACAGGCGGACATTCGACTCAGTATCTTGGGAATACCTATGGCGGGTCCTGGAGAAATGGCAACTTCCGATCCTGGGTCAAGCTGCTCTATGCTAGTCCATCGGCTAGAGTGCGCACGGACAACAGATGCTCCCCCTCTTTCCAGATAGCCACAGGGCTGTCCCTTTTCCCCGGTCATATTCGCTATAGCCATGGACCCCTTTTCCGACATGATGCGTCAGTCACATGCTCATAGAGGCCTGCAAACTGCAGGCCAGTCCGACATTGTCTCCCTATATACTGACAATGCCCTGCTTTATATCCGCTCCCCAGATACTAACCTTGCCCAATTGTGGAGGATGAGCTCCGGTTTGGACACATATCTGGACTGAAGGTGAACTGCTCTAAATCGGTGCTGTTCCCGCTCACTGACTGTATGCTCCATCCTCCTGACCTAATGAGGTTTACATGGTCCCAGTCCAGGTTCACTTACCTTGGAGTGGTGATTTCCCGTTGCTCTGAAATGCTGCGTGAGGACAACTATCTGAATTACCTTACAAACCTGGCCACTAAAACCGCGAGCTGGGCTACACTCCTGATCTCCTTAGCAGGCCGAATAGGGATACTCAAAATGGTTGTGCTGCCCCAACTCCTCTATCGATTCACTAATCTTCCCCTGTGGCCAGGTGATGACTTCTTCCGGTCGCTACTCCACACAACCAACACCTTTCTGTGGCACTCCGGCGCAGTCCGACTTAAACTAACAACATTGACCACCCCCATGCAATACGGTGGATTTGGTGCCCGGACTTCCCCAGGTACTGGTTGGTAGCACAATCCCAATTTGCGTCCCACTGGTTTAACACCACTGACCCTCCCCCTCATCTTCGGTTGGAGAAACTGGCAGTCAGGTATCGGAATATTTGTTCCCTCATTCTCAAACCCACTCCGACTGACCCTGGTTCGGCAGATCCGGTTACTAATACATCCCTGGCCCTTTCTAAAATCTGGAAACTAGTGGGCACCCCTATCCGTTCCATGGGGACCTTCCGCTATGGAATTTCCTCCCAGAGGTCCCACGCGTCCCACAATCCATCGTCTCCCGATGGGCTGACGCAGGCTTCTTGGCACTCCGAGATGTTTACGTACAGGGTAATTTTCTTGAATGGTCAGACCTCCCATTCGCCCTTAGGAGGAGACCATCAGCATGGCTACAGTACTCCTCTCTCTGGAAGAGTCTCAAGACTAAATATCCCGACTTCCCTACACTATCATCTGATGAACCCTTAATTGCTGAGCTGTGCTCCTTTGACTCCTCAAAGGGGAAGGTTTGTTTGTTTGTTTGTTTGTTTTGTATGGCGCTCCAAACCCAGGGATAGAAGGGCGCTTAAGAATTGGGTTACAGCGTTTGAGAAGTATCTTTGTGTTGCATACTTCGTACATGCTTATAATATATACATATATATACAGTTATCAATATACAGAGCACATACAATACGCATAATATACAATTTTCAATATAAATACTTACACCATGCTACCAGCCAGAGCTGCACCCTCCTTCACCGCACTGAGACACAGGTGGGAGGAAGACCTTGGGGTGGATATAACTGATGAGCGCTGGTCCCGTATGTGTGCATGCACCCATAAAGTATCCTTTAATTCTCGATTTAAATTAATACAATTCAAGGTGTGCACAGATACCATCACACCCGAGCAGGCTCCACCACATGTTCAGCGAGCTTCCCCCAGCTTCCCTACATGTGGCTCTGATCAGGCTACATATATTCATATGATTTGGTCCTGCACGCGAGTGAAACAATTTTGCTCAGAAATATGTTCCACATTGTCTACTATACTGGACCACACTATAGTCCCTTCCCCAGCACGTTGCTTTTTCCACAACTTTCCCCAAATAGGGCGTGACTCAAGGAGGCTGGCTGGCCTTTGTATGCTGTTAGCTGTACGCTGCATCTTGATGAACTGGCTCTGGCCTAGAGCACCCTCGTTCACACAGTGGCTCAGAGCAGTCACCTGGGCATCAGATACTGAGGAGACATGGGGTATGTTGCAACATCCGCACTCGAGACCAAGGGATATCTGGCGGAAGTTTCGCAGTTGTCCACCATGAACTTGGACTCGGACGCTGTGTCATCCGTCCACACTCTTTCGTCTCCGGTCGCCACCCGGTGAGCAGAGACTGTTTACTCCCCCATGTGTGTTATTACCTGGACCCTGACCCAATTACGTGTATGAACTGTCCACTAAATGCCAGTATTGTTGTTCATGGTATGTGATTGTATCTTGCTATTGCGCTGTGTGCATCCCTTTTGTTTATGCATTGTCAAGTCAAATAAATAAAGGTTTAAAAAAAAAGAAGCCCCTTCAAGGACGACTTCTTCTTTGAGTTGGTGGGACCAATCAACTCGTAAGCCACCGGGATACCGTTCTCGGAGCTGGTTAGGATTAACCAGGGGGAAGACACCAGCTTGTGTGCTTGAATTACAGCTACTCGAACTGAAGTGACTCCATTTAGTCAGTGTTTTCCAACTATCCCGTGCAGTGCAGGAGTCCCCCGACGTCCTCCCTCTTGTCCCCACGACTTTGGCTCAGGAACATTGAGATCTGCAGGAACTGCCAGGAACCAAAGTCTTTAGCTGCATCTTTTGCTTCATATTTAGGTACTGTACCAATCTGATTGAGAGAACCCCTCTTTCGCAGTGAAAATTCATGGAACTTTCCCAACTTGCAGGCCTAATCAGCTTGTGACCCCACATATGATTCTTTTTTGTGCAAACTACTTCTGAAAACTTTTGCAAAGACTTTACCGTTTACTTCAAGAACTGCTCTTTCCTATCCAAGACACTAGTCCATTGACCTTGGCATAGAACCATTGAACTGAATCGAGTCCTCTAGTGAACTAAAACTATTTGCACTGCCTAAGAAAGTATTTGTGATCTATTGTGCTAACTTGTGCCTTTTTTCTCCCATTGAAAGTAACTGAAATGCCATTTTGCTCCTATTTCAGGGGAGCCTAATTTGTTCAGAAACGTATTGGTTTGGTATTGAATTGTGTTTGTGTATAATATTAAGTTGCCTCCTTCTAGTGAATGTTTTCTAAATGATTGTGTAATAAATTAATACGTGTTTTACCAAGAAACCTTGAGAGGAAGTGTCTACTTGAACCACTGTGATTGTAGACCTCTGTGTATCCTCTTATACTGCTCACATTCCCTCTTGAGATAAGCCTGGCTGCTCAGCTCGCTACCACAAACTGTGTAGTACAGACTTATACCAGAGGTTGGTTTTGCTTACACCTGTAGTCCTAATTGTATGTGGTGGTCCCAGAGGGTACTGCATGCAATTTTGCCTAACACCTAGATGAGAGGTTCTCCATGTTCATTATCCTATTTCAATATTTCCCCTTTGGACTGCAGCCTATCCCCAGGCTTTTCCCCTGAAGAAGCCATCTCTCTACTTTGGAGAAGCGTCATAAGCCTGCAGCAAATGTCTGTTTCCTCTAAAAGCCACATTGTAAACCCACAGTGAGGAGATAACAGTATTTAAGCAAATTTGGTATTCACTGTTTAATGTAATCCTTTCATGGACCACTATACCCATCTTTTTATAAAATATAGTGTTATCTTTGCTTTAACACTGTCCCCAGATGTTGCCCTGCCATGATATACATAAAGTTAACATTAACAATTTACCTGGGCTACATTTTAAAAACATAATTCCAGTGCTGCTAAATATTCATTGAACTTTAACACGTGTTTCAATTTCATAAAAACGTATTCCCAGCTTTTGGTATTTGATTAAGATGGTAAGTGGTATCATCACACAGCTGTATGGTATTAAAATGATTCCTTAGCACAATTCTTTAAGAAAAGAAAATCACACGATAGGTTCCTACTCATATCCTGATTGTGCACATTTGAAGTACATGCTATTCTCTGTGTAAGGCGGCCAATTCACATTTCAGCTTCTTGGATTTTTGGAAACTGTGCACAGCAGAAGTATACTTGTGTCTGCTCTATGACAGGCAGAGATCATGTTGCACACCCATAAGGCCTAAAACCAGCCCAGGCATAGTCAATGACAGAATATTATTTGCAACAGCTCATATGTGGATATTTTGGTTGGTTAGCAGAATCACTTTCCTGCAGGGAACCGACCTTCACTTTGCTTAGCAAACCTCGAAAAGCTCAGAAAGACCTTCTGTCACAGGATCCCTGCAGACCAGACAATGCAAAGGAGAGCGCATGCTTTGAATAGGGGCAGGTCATTTGAAAAGATGGTGGACCCAACTTTGAAACAGCAGAATGCGGGTCCTGTTACTGTATTCCTGACAAGGGGGATGTCATAGTGCAGCCACGAGATATGCAATCCAGATGCTTGTACAATACAAATCCCCAACTGAATGTCATCATGTAACCGCAATGTCAGCATGCCAGCCTCCTGGGTTAATAAAAGGCAGATACGGCGGGGAGTAGTGTGGCAGTCAGGAGTTGGAAGCATAGTGAGCAAAGAGCCCTAGGGGACCACTCGCGGTGGTGATAGTGCATGGTACAAATATCCTGTAACATTAACATTAACATGAGAATTGTTTAGCCATGCAATCAAGCAGTGCATAGGAGGTGGGGAAGAAGGAGAAGGATGTGGCTAAGGAGCAGCAGGCGGTGAGAGGAAACATGAGTATATTGAAAGTGGAGGAGTGTGAGAGGAGCAGTAAAGAGATAATGTGAGAAAAACCAATTGAAAGAAATAAGGTTCGGAAGATCAAAAGGAATAGAGGGAAGGCGGTGAAGGGTGAGAGGAACTTTATGGAGGCAGTGGATGAGAGAACAACTGAATGTAAAGAGGTGGGGAAGAGCATGTGAAGCACCAATGAGGTGAAGCGGATAGTAAGGTGCTATCAGGTGCTTTCCCCCCTTATTTGGGCTCTCAAACTTAGGTGTGTTTTTCTCCTGTTCTAAAATTGCACTGTGAAAGTATTTAAATTGCATTGTGAGAGTATTGTAAAATTGCATTGTGAAACCTAGGCCTGTTCCCCCCTATTAGGACTCTCAAACGTAGATGTGTTTTGTCCTGTTTTTAAAATTGCTTGATGAAAGTATTTTAAATCTGATTGTCTGTGGTCCTGTCCTATTTTTCAACTTGTGTCGCCTCACTGTCTCCTCTGCTTGCACCCTGCCCTTTGTCCTTACCTAGTGTTCTCCCCTTCCGTCTCCCTTCCTCTTCTCTCCTCTCCGTACCTACCCTATGGTGCTCTCTGTCTCTCCTATCTATTCTAACTGCTTCTTTATCGACTATCCTGTCTCCTCACTAAATCTGGTAGGAAGAAGTTTAAAAAGGACATCCTGATCTGCAACCCAGGCCTCCCTATCGCTGACACTACCTCCTCCTGGCAAACTTTCACCAACATCCTCTTTGTCGTTCCCTCAACAGACCTATGGACTCTACATATGGTCTCTGTGCTCTCTCCTTTCTCTTCCTCTCCCATTAATGGAGCCACCCGGTGGCAGGCCCTCCTGCCCTCCTTCCATTCCTCTAAGTTCATCATTAATATTTATGTGAATGGTACTGTCTTCGTCCAAGGCCCTCAGGCCAACCTTCTCCTCTTTGATAGATGGTTCCCGCACCTCTCCTAGCCATTTCCTTTCTTCTCCTGCCGTCCCCTCTCCCTCCTCCATGGCTTCCTCGCCTTCCTCTGCTGCCTCCTCCTTGACCACCTTGCCCTCTCCTCCTTCCCTTTCTGCCCCCCCCCCCCTGAGCTTCCTCTGCACCTCTGCAGGGCATACCTCTGATTTGCACTCCTCCTGGAAGTCTTTCAAGGATGGCAACCTTCTCCATATTGCCACTCTTAACTCTTGCTCAGCAGTCAAACACTCCTCCGACATCTGCCGCCTTCTGGAGGAACTTGACCTCAATGTCCTCAGGTTTCACCGAGACATGGTTCACAGCCCGCTCTGTCACAAGCTTTGACATTCTCCTCCCTGACGGCTACAAGATCCTCTTTGCACCCATGTCTAATCGTTCCAGAGGGGGTGTAGCCCTGATCTTCCCTGAGTGGATTCCTGCCTCTTTTATTCCTTCGCAGGCCTACTCCTCTTTCAAATGCCTCATCTGCAGGCTCTCTCTCTCTTTCGTAGCCATTACCTTATTATAGCTACTATCTACTGGCCACCTGGTCAGATCTCTCCCTTCCTCTCTGAGTTGAAGGACCTCTCCTCTTCCCTCCTGGTCTCAACCACTCAACTCCTCCTTCTTGGAGACTTCAACACCCACCTGGATGCGTCCTGTCCTTCCTCTGGACTCTTTCATGACTTTTGTGACTCTCTCTCACTCACTATTCTCCCCTCTGGCCCGACTCACTCTGCAGGGCATACTATGGATGTTCTGATCTCCTCAGACCTTCCCCTTTCTATCCCTCTCATCACTCCTCTCTCTGGGAGTAATCACTTTCTCCTTTCCTCCCAACTCACCCACTGTACCCCTCATGCCAAGCCAACTCCATCACTGCCACCAACCTTCTCGGTCATCCGACCCATGAAGCGCGTGTCAGTTGAGGCTTCCGCCGCCACTTTCTCACCCCCCCTTGGCTGACTCACACCCTGACAAAGCCCTCTCCATGCTTCACTCTGCTGTATCTGATACTCTCGATGCTCTTGCCCCTGCCATGAGGATCCTCCTGAAGCCCAAAGCCAAGTGCAACTCCTGGTATGACTCAGACCTCATCACCCTTAAACACAAGTTCAGGGTGGTTGACAGGAAATGTCATGCTTCATGTACATCCCCTGACAAACTGGCCTGCCGCCTGCTCCAAAGGCAATACCGGCTCTCTGTCCTCACCAAGAAGAGAGCTTACATCCCAGCTCACGTCTCTGCGGCATCTAACAACTCGGCTGAACTTTTTAAAATCTGCAAGGAACTGGCCAATCCTGCCACACTTTCTACCTCTCCTTTCCCTTTCCAGGCCCTCTGCACAGGACTGGCCTCTCATTTCATCACTAAAATTCAGGACATCCTGTCCTCACTCTCCTCCTCTCTCCTCCCTCCCTGCTCTTCCCCTGGCCCTTCCTCGGCCACCTCTCCTCCCTCCTTCTCTTCCTTTCCCCTGTTCTCCCCAGACAAGGTTTCTAGACAAGTCTGATCTATGAAAGTCTCGTCAAAACAGGTTCATCCCTGTTCTTCAAAACCATCAAGGACCACATTGACTCCCTGACTTCTTCCCTGGCCAACTTCTACAACCACTTCTTCGCCACTGGATTCTTCCCTTCCCCCCTGAAGCACTCCCTTGTGCACCCTCTTCTTAAGAAACCCCCTGCCAACCCTTCCTGCCCGGCTAACTATCACCCAATCTCCATCACTCCGTTCCTGGGCAAACTCTTGGAAAATCTGGCCATCTCCCAGCTTAATCTTCACACTGAATCTGTTGGTTGTCTCCATGATCATCAGTCTCACTTCAGAGCTGCCAGATGCACGGAAACTGTTCTCCTGAACATCCATGAAGACCTGCTCTCCAACCTCGATTTCAACACCCCATGTGTCCTCATCTTACTTGATCTCTCTTTTGCCTTTGACACAGTCAAACATGCCATCCTGCTCAACCGTCTCCGTGATAACCTGGGGTTCACCAGTCTGACCCTAGCATGGATGACCTCTCTCCTCTCCGATCAACCCTCCCAGGTTTAACTTGGGTCCTTCCTCTCCTCTATCTCTAACTCTACCTGTGGTGTTCCCTAGGGTCTAATCTCTCTCCCTGGCTGTTCAACCAATACCTGGCACTTCTTGCCCACCACATTGCAGCGCTCTGCCCCAACTTCCAGTGCTACTCGGATGACACTCAACACATTTCCAGGCTACCTTCGGCCACATCTTCTCCCTCTCTCATCTCTAACTGGCTGTCCGCCATCCAGGAATGGTGTGCTGCCAATTATCTCTGCCTTAATACCAGTAAGACCAAGACACTGTTTATGGCTGGAGATGGCATAGATCAATGAGGAGCACATAGACAACGGTTCTATCAGTTACAAAGAGCAAAATAAAGGGTCTACAAACAAACCGACACAATCTAACTAGGGAAAAGATAATGTCTATCCCCACAGGACCCAGAACCAGACAAAGAGAGAAACAGGACGGAAAGCTAACAAACAACTATTACGCATCCAAAACCACATCGGTGGATGGAAATCTTCACCAAACTCTAGCCACTCTACAAACAACCATCCTGACCATTACACATGTGAGCGCCACAACAACACAGTCTATTTGTCAGCTTAAAAGCCTAGTCAGATCCCCTAACATTCTGACACTACAGGCTGAAACCACAGTTGAGAAAACCTCACCAAATCGAGGTTCTCCTCGACCGACAAGTGCAGTCGCGAGATCCACACTGATTCCCACACCGAAGGAAACACAGACAAACGTATCCAGGAATGAAAGGCACAAGATAAAACAAAACGATAAACACCCTCATGCAGACCCAATAAAGGAATTCACTCTGTTAAATCTGAACTCCCCTGACACACAAGGAAAGAAGACTCAAGCCAATATATATTTACAAACCCCGAATCCCCTCTCCATAATGAAGAACACCCCCCTGCGTTAGGGAGAGGCAGCAAAGACGACAAAACCCTAAAACACCAGAAGCAGAATATCGACACATACCAACATAACCTTCAAAATAAACAAGAAGAGACACCAAACGAAATCTCCATGAAAAAAACATCAAGATTGGCAAAACAAAAATGGCAAATAACATTGAAACAATTAGCCACAATGGATTTACCATGGGAAAAGATAATTCCTCCACCGAGTGGGCGAGCTGCACGATTGTCGTTAGATATAACATAAATAGAATCAATCATGAAATCGCATGAAAAAAAAGGACATTTTTGGCGAACTGTACAACACGAAACCAAGTAGCACCCACTCAACCTCGACACCAGTGCCAAACCCATCAAAGAACAAAGAAAGGTCAAATAAATTCTTCCCTAATAATGCATCGAATCAGCCAGCAGATCTGACACAAGAACCTTCACCTGAAACAACCTTGGCAACCAACTATAAGATGCAGGAAGATCAACACTATCAAAGACAGAATAACACCAATCCCTGCGACAGAATACCAACCAGTCGACCTACAGAACACACTAATTGCAGTGCTCTCAGTAGCAATGGTCCCATTTCTAAAAATCCAAGAAGCAATGGTTGGTGCCACTAAGGACCAAGCAGCACTCTTGGCCATGATTCACACCAAACAGATAAATATGGATTCCTTTATAGTAAATTTACAGGACAGGATAAACCACAAGGCAGAAACCACAAGAACATGGAAAACCCACCTAGCTGAGATCGCTAGAGCAGATCAAGAAGACAAACAATACCTTATGGAGACCCTGGCAACAATAACCAAAAAAATGATCGACGAGAAATGGAAAAAAGATCTACTCAAGTCAATAACACAGAATGTAGTCAAGCTCCAAAACGACAAGACAGATTCTTCACAAATAATTACACCTCAATAACCAGTCCAGATACCACTGCAAAACCACCAAGAAGAGTTCTCCACCCTACAAACAAATAAAGCTCTGCCCCCAATCTGCCCCCACCATGCACTCCTTTTGACATTTTCAACTTAACAAAACGAGAAGCCGCAACAAAACCAAATAAGAAGAAAAAGAAAGAAATCAAAAAACATCAAACAGGATCAAGAGCCTTCTTAAGAAAACTATGATTACCTGAAGTAGGCGACCACGAAGAGAAGAATCCGTCAAAACATCACCAGACTGTCCAATGGCAGAGCAACAAAATGATGCTAAACTCTGATGATCCCCAGCTAGCCGAAAATGGACACCCTGAAGAACCACTGGACATGCTAATAGGAATGATAAACTCCCATGAAAACCTGCACACAGAAGTTGAGCGGCCATCAACATCTACAGACCATACAAAGGAACAAGTTTTGACGATAGACTTAACAAAACATCCACAAGACCAAGACTTAATAATGCTTGATGAATATCACGAAACTCAGTCAATCAACTCCATCTCTCACGCCAAATCAACAGACCTCACACTTTCATACTCTACCATTTCTGATACCCGAAAACAGCATCTCATCCGCAAGCTCATCCCCACAACAAGTCGATCAGCAGGAACATGACAAACATGAATCCTCCTTACTTCTTCCCTAATTTGTTGACCCAAGAAAAGCCTCAAAAGCTTTTCGCATTTGTTTGCATCAACAAAACCTGAAAACAAATAAAGTAACAATACTAAACAGAGACAACATATTACGTTTGTTTAACCTAATTCCCCAGCTGGCAACAATACGATCCAATGACATCAATGTGATCTTCTTCCCAAATGATGACCAACTCCACCTGGTCCACATAGACCTACAACTAGAAACAACAATGAAGTGCATATTGCCCGAAAACGTGCACCTGGCCAGATTGGGCTTTACCTGCAATGAAGTACCAGGAAGCGTCGCCTACATCAAACCATGGAGAAATTAGAAAAATAACTATGATCCAAATCATCATTCAAAGACTCCGAAAGATGGCGCAAATGCCTATTCTGAATCTTATGTACATACATAAAATAAGCCTGTGACCTTACAAAAGAGACACGAGATTTGGTGAGACATGACTTACAATAATGAACACAGAAACACCAGCCAAGAAACCCATAAAGATCACAGAAACCCCCGGACAACATATTTATAACCATCAATGATTACTGACCGGCCATACAAAGAGTACTCACTAGGATCCTGGAACACCAGAGGACATAGTCACCTCCTTGTAGACGGACCCACCAAACTCAAAATATTGGACATAATATGTCTCCAAGAGACATGGCTGACGTCAGAAGTAAGCTGCAAAGGGTACATTATACATACATACCCAGCAATCCAATCACAACAGGGCAGGCCAGCTTCAGGAATGCTAATACTAACCAAAATCGATTGCAATTGGTCAGTACTATCTAAGACGAACCTTCATCCCTGGGCCCAATACGTAATTTTACTGATGAAACAAACAGAGATGAACCGACCGGCTATTTCACAGAAATACCTGGGAATCTTTCATATTTATTGGAATCCCACTGATATGAACGACAACCAGTTCATAGACACAACATGCTACAAAATTGACACCCTGTCAAGAAAGCATACTAACATCGAACTTATAATTGCGGGAGACTTTAATATCCACTTATTCAACATAAATGGAACATCAAAAGACCCAACCGATCTAGCTCCAAGAGCAAGGAAATAGATAATATAAATAGCGATTCGCCAACTAACACTGACAGGGAAACTGCTAGATGACCATGGACAATTGCTACCAACATGGACACGTGCCAATTGAAGAGCCATTATAGACTACATCTTTACCTCGGAGGGAATATCCCAATCGTTTATAACTGCAACCAATTACCCGCAAGAAAACAGCGATCATCATCTAATAACAATTACCTGTAAGAATGCACGCGGTTGCACGGAGTGACTGAATCTATCTGAACTAGAACTAACCAACAGAACAAAAAAACTTTGTATAAAACAACATCAGATGTCTGCCCTCTTAGACAAGTTTGAATCCACTGAGAAACCTGATAATGACAAACTAAACTATGAATGGATATTACAAAAATACCAACAAAAAAACACAAAAAAAGCAAAACCAGATAAACTCCACAAACATCACTTTAATCACAAGATTAACCAGATGAAAAAAAATCCTACAAAAACGTGTACGCACTTTAAAAAAACAGAACACATCAACTTCTAATCAAGAAATTGACTGCCTGTACAATACCAGACATATCTAACTTAACCAAACCATGGGATCTTAAAGGACACAGAAGACATCAAAAAGATAATCAAGGCCTTAAAAACATCAAGAGCCCCTGGACCAGATGGTCTTTCGAATAGTGACCTAAAACTTGCCCCAGAAGAATGGGCTGCATTATTTGCACAGTTGCTCACATTGATCGAGCAAACACAACAAATTCCAAACAGCTGGAAAACTGCAATAATCATTTCAATCTTCAAATTAGGCGATCGGAAAAAAGCCGAAAAACTACAGACCCAGAGCATTATTAGATCCTCTGTGCAAGCTGTTTGCGTCCTTCCTCCAGAAAAAACGGACTCAATGGGCAACTGATAACGACAGACTGGTGAAACGACAAACCAGATTTGTCCATAATGCAGGAACTAACATCAACCTACTAATCTTAAATTTGATCAAGCAAGAAGCCTGAATAAAAAAACAACAGGTACAAGCAGCCCTTATAGACCTCAAATGAGCTTTTGATTCAGTCAACCGCAAAAAACTATGGAGAAAACTAATAGCATGGAATTGCCCCAAAGCAATCCTGAATCCAATTAAACAGCTCTACATGAACACCACAATTCAAGTCATATTAATGAAGGATGGATTGGTAACTACCCCAATATACACTTGGAACGGTCTAAAACAAGGATGCCCTCTGGCAGCAATCTTATACAACATGTATACCTCAGACTTTGTCAATCAAATCCAAGATACAGCCGTGAATCCACCAAAGTTAAATGACAAAGCTGTCCAAACACTGTTCTATGCAGATGACATCATCAGTTTTGACAAAACAGTCTCTGGCCTCCAAACCAGCCTCGACAAGTTAGATCAATACATGATTAACAATGAACTACAAATCAACACAGCAAACACAAAACTGTTGACTCTAACACATCAAAAAGGAAGGAAACAAAAAACACCAGTGGCCACACTGAGAGGCGAGCCGATCAAAACTGTTAAACACATCAAATATCTAGGCGCAATGATTAACCCATCACGCAACAAACAAGAATGGAAAGATCATTTAGAATCAAAGGCTCAATCCCTCGCGCGCCAAGTCGCTAGAGTGAAAGAAATGTTGGTGTGAAAAGAGTAGTTTGGGTTAATATATATATATATATATATATATATATTACATGGCCACAGTAGTGGCCATGTAGTTATGGTTAAGTTGCTGTTTCCATAGGAAGAGCACTTTTTGGGTGGCTTATAACTTCGCTCTCCCTGGACGAATCCTCACCAAACTTTGCAAAAAAAGTAGTTGGGTCACTCTGAATTTTTCTGCAAAGTTTGGTGAGGATTCGTCCAGGGGGGCAAAGTTATAGGGGGGGTCCCAAAACTTTTTTTTTTCCCATAGACATAATGGGAAAAAACTTTGGTCACGCCTACAGCCCAAACCGCTGGACGGATTTACACCAAATTAGCGGCAGGAGCGGCGGCTTGGTCCCGAAAGCGTGCTTTGCTTTATTTGGTGTAAATCCGTCCAGTAGTTTTTAAAAAAATGACAAAAATGTAAGTGAAAAAAATTAGTGATATATGTGTTCGCTTCGCGGACACACTTCCTTGTTCGCTCCGCGGACAGGACGGTGATTGGGCCAGCAGCTTGCGTGATGTCCGCGGACATCTGACATGTTCTCTCATTGGATGCGTGGAAGCGTGCAGTGCGTCTGGCTTCAGAGACGCCCGCCATCTTTGTTCCTCGCATGAGAGGCTTTGTATCCCGCCTGCACAGTAAGTCCCCCACCCCCGCTCATGCCCGTGTCTGTCTCCTGTTCCTCCCACCTCTTGCCCGGTGTGTCTTTCTCCCTTATGCCCACCCCCCGCTCATGTCCGTGTTGTCTCTCCCCACCCGCCGCCCGCTCATGTCCGTGTTGTCTCTCCCCACCCGCTGCCCTCTCATGTCCATGTTGTCTCTCCCCACCCGCCGCCCGCTCATGTCCGTGTTGTCTCTCCCCACCCGCCGCCCGCTCATGTCCGTGTTGTCTCTCCCCACCCGCCGCCCACTCATGTCCGTGTTGTCTCTCCCCACCCGCCGCGCACCCCCGCTCATGTCCGTATGTCTCTCACCACCCACCGCCCACCCCCCGCTCATGTCCGTGTGTCTCTCATTCTCCTCCGGCCCACCCCCCGCTCATGCCCCGTGTGTCTCTCCCCCTCCCGCCCACCCCCCGCTCATGCCCCGTGTGTCTCTCCCCATCCCACCCACCCCCCGCTCATGCCTCGTGTGTCTCTCCCCCTCCCGCCCACCCCCCACTCATGCCTCGTGTGTCTGTCTGTCTCCCCCCCACCCCTGCTCTTGCCCCGTGTGTCTGTCTCCCTCCCTCCCACCCCCGCTCTTGCCCTGTGTGTCTGTCTCCCTCCCCCCACCCCCGCTCTTGCCCCGTGTGTCTTTCCCCCTCCCGCCCACCCCCGCTCTTGCCCCGTGTGTCTTTCCCCCTCCCGCCCACTCCCGCTCTTGCCCCGAGTGTCTTTCCCCCTCCCGCCCACCCCCGCTCTTGCCCGTGTGTCTTTCCCGCTCCCGCCCACCCCCGCTCTTGCCCCGTGTGTCTTTCCCCCTCCCGCCCACCCCCGCTCTTGCCCCCTCACGCCCACCCCCGCTCTTGCCCCGTGTGTCTTTCCCCCTCCCGCCCACCCCCCGCTCTTGCCCCGTGTGTCTTTCCCCCTCCCGCCCACCCCCCGCTCTTGCCCCGTGTGTCTTTCTCCCTCCCGGCCACCCCCCGCTCTTTCCCCGTGTGTCTTTCGGCCTCCCACCCACCCCCTGCTCTTGCCCCGTGTGTCTTTCCCCCTCCCGCCCACCTCCCGCACTTGCCCCGTGTGTCTTTCAGCCCTCCCGCCCACCCCCCGCTCTTGCCCCGTGTGTCTACCCCCCGCTCTTGCCCCGTGTCTCTTTCCCCCCTCCCGCCCACCCCCGCTCATGCCCCGTGTCTGTCTCCTGTTGCCCCCCACCTCCCGCTCCTGCCCCGTGTCTCTCTGTTGTTCCCCCCACCCCCTGCTCATGCCCGTGTCTCTCTCCAGTTGCCCCCCACCACCCGCTCATGCCCCGTGTCTGTCTCCTGTTGCCCCCCACCCCCCGCTCATGCCCCGTGGTCTCTCTCCTGTTGCCCCCCACCCCCCGCTCATGCCCCGTGTCTGTCTCCTGTTCCCCCCACCCCCCGCTCATGCCCCATGTCTGTCTCCTCTTGCTCCCACCCATGCCCCGTGTCTGTCTCCTGTACCCCCCCACTCCGCGCTCATGCCCGTGTCTGTCTCCTGTTGCCCCCCACACCCCCGCTCATGCCCTGTGTCTGTCTCCTGTTGCCACCCACCCCCTCGCTCATGCCCCGTTTCTGTCTCCTGTTCTCCCCACCCCCTGCTCATGCCCCGTGTCTGTCTCCTGTTCCTCCCACCCCCCGCTCATGCCCCGTGTCTGTCTCCTGTTCCTCCCACCCACGCTCATGCCCTGTGTCTGTCTCTTGTTGCCCCCCACCCCCTGCTCATGCCCCATGTCTGTCTCCTGTTCTCCCCACCCCCCGCTCATGCTCCGTGTCTGTCTCCTGTTCCCCCCCACCCCCCGCTCATGCCCCGTGTCTGTCTCCTGTTGCCCCCCACCCCACGCTCATGCCCCGTGTCTGTCTCCTGTTGCCCCCCACCCCCCGCTCATGCCCCATGTCTGTCTCCTGTTGCCCCCACCCCCTGCTCATGCCCTGTGTCTGTCTCCTGTTGCCCCCCACCCCCTGCTCATGCCCCGTGTCTGTCTCTGTTGTTCCCCCCACCCCCGCTCATGCCCCGTGTCTGTCTCCTGTTGCCCCACCCCCCGCTCATGCCCCGTGTCTGTCTCCTGTACCCCCCCACCCCCGCTCATGCCCCGTGTCCGTCTCCTGTACCCCCCCACCCCCGCTCTGGCCCCGTGTGTCTGTCTCACTCCCGCCCACCCCCGCTCTTGGCCCCGTGTGTCTGTCTCCCTCCCGCCCACCCCCGCTCTTGGCCCCGTGTCTCTGTCTTCCTCCCGCCCACCCCCGCTCTTGGCCCCGTGTCTCTGTCTCCCTCCCGCCCACCCCCGCTCTTGGCCCGGTGTCTCTGTCTCCCTCCCGCCCACCACCGCTCTTGGCCCCGTGTCTCTGTCTTCCTCCCGCCCACCCCCGCTCTTGGCCCCGTGTCTCTTTCCCCCTCCTGCCCACCCCCGCTCTTGGCCCCGTGTCTCTTTCCCCCTCCCGCCCACCCCCGCTCTTGGCCCCGTGTCTCTTTCCCCCTCCCGACCACCCCCGCTCTTGGCCCTGTGTCTCTTTCCCCCTCCCGCTCACCCCCGCTCTTGGCCCCGTGTCTCTTTCCCCCTCCCTGTTGCCCCCACCCCCCGCTCATGCCCCGTGTCTGTCTCCTGCTGCCCCCCGCTCATGCCCCCTGTCTGTCTCCTGTTGCCCCCCGCCCCCGCTCATGCCCCGTGTCTGTCTCCTGTTGCCCCTCACCCCCCGCTCATGCCCCGTGTCTCTCCTGTTGCCCCCACCCCCCGCTCATGCCCCGTGTCTGTCTCCTGCTGCCCCCCACCCCCGCTCATGACCCGTGACTGTCTCCTGTTGCCCCCCACCCCCCGCTCATGCCCCGTGTCTGTCTCCTGTTGCCCCCCACCCCCCGCTCATTCCCCATGTCTGTCTCCTGTTGCCCCCCACCCCCTGCTAATGCCCGTGTCTGTCTCCTGTTGCCCTCCACCCCCCGCTCCTGCCCGTGTCTGTCTCTGTTGTTCCCCCCACCCCCCGCTCATGCCCCGTGTCTGTCTCCTGTTCCCCCCACCCCCCGCTCATGCCCCGTGTCTGTCTCCTGTTCCCCCCACCCCCCGCTCATGCCCTGTGTCTCTCTCCTGTTGCCCCCCACCCCCCGCTCATGCCCCATGTCTGTCTCCTGTACCCCCTACTCCCACTCATGCCCCGTGTCTGTCTCCTGTTGCCCCCCCCGCTCATGCCCCGTGTCTGTCTCCGGTTCCCTCATCCGTTCATGTCCCGTGTCTCTCTCCTGTTGCCCCCCACCCCCTGCTCATGCCCCGTGTCTGTCTCCTGTTGCCCCCCACCCCCCTCTCATGCCCCGTGTCTGTCTCCTGTTCTCCCCACCCCCCGCTCATGCTCCGTGTCTGTCTCCTGTTGCCTCCCACCTCCCGCTCCTGCCCTGTGTCTCTCTCCTGTTGCCCCCCACCCCCCGCTCATGCCCTGTGTCTGTCTCGTTTGTTCCCCCCACCCCCCGCTCATGCCCCGTGTCTCTCTCCTGTTGCCCCCCACCCCCTGCTCATGCCCCGTGTCAGTCTCCTGTACCGCCCCATCCCTTGCTCATGTTCATGTCTGTCTCCTGTAACCCCCCCACCCCACCACTCATGCCCCATGTCTGTCTCCTGTTGCCCCCCCTGCTCATGCCCCGTGTCTGTCTCCTGTTCCCCCCACCCGCTCATGTCCCGTGTCTCTCTCCTGTTGCCCCCCAACCCCCGCTCATGCCCTGTGTCTGTCTCCTGTACCCTCCCACCCCCCGCTCATGCCCCGTGTCTGCCTTCTGTACCCCCCACCCCCCGCTCATGCCCCGTGTCTGTCTCCTGTTCCCCCCACCCCCCGCTCATGCCCCGTGTCTGTCTCCTCTTGCTGCCACCCATGCCCCGTGTCTGTCTCCTGTTGCCCCCACCCCCTGCTCATGCCCCGTGTCTGTCTCCTGTTGCCCCCCACCCCCCGCTCATGCCCCGTGTCTCCCTTGTGTTCCCCCACCCCCGCTCATGCCCCGTGTTTCCCTCATGTTACCCCCCGCCCCCGCTCATGCTCCGTGTCTCCCTCGTGTTCCCCCCACCCCCTGCTCATGGCCCTTGTCTCTCTCCTTTCCTCCCCACCCCTGCTCATGTCCCGTATGTGCCCTGTACCCCTGCGCTCATGCCCTGTGTCTGCCTCGTGTTCCTCCCCACCCCCTGCTAATACCGCGTGTCTCCCTCATGTTCCTCCCCACCCGCTGCTCATGCCCCGTGTCTCTCTCGTGTTCCCCCCACCACCGCTCATGCCCTGTGTTTCCTTCCTTTTCCCCCCCACCCCCTGCTCATGCCCCGTTTGTACCCTGTTCCCTCTCACCCCCCGCTCATGCCCATGTGTCTCCCCTGTGCCCCTCCAACCCCGCTCATGCGCCGTTGTGTTCTTTATACACCCCGCCTTCCCTTTCCATGGTGGCCATCTTGGTAAAATCTTTTTGTTTTTTTTACCACCCGGCATTCCCACTTTGAGGACATAAGATGTTAGTGGTCTTCATCTATTGAAAAGGATGTTATGGTCACGTTGTACTAATAAAAACCTTTAACATTTAGTAAAAAAAAAATGTTACAGGGACGTTATGGTTAAGTTGCACTAATAAAAACCTATGAAATTCAATGAAAAAACTTTGTTAAAGGGACGTTATGGTTAAGTTGCGCTACTAAAAACCTATGAAATTCAGTGAAAAAACTTTGTTAAAGGGACGTTATGGTAAAGTTGTGCTACTAAAAACCTATGAAATTCAGTGAAAAAACTTTGTCAAAGGAACGTTATGGTTCCAAGTAAAACCGAAAAACCCTTGAAATTCGCCAGTTATGGTAAGCTAAGCAACCATAACTCGCGCCACCACCGTGCACTGCTAAGACTAACACCCAGGACATCAAAGATGGCATCACAAATGTCATTGATGACATCACTGATGACATCACATGTCTGGCTCACTCTTTTTTCTTTTGCTGACATATCTAGGCCACATGGTTTTCTTCAGTAACAGTCAGAAACTAAACATTTTATTTTATTTGTAGACATATCCTTTAAGTAGGTTCTTACAGTAATTCTGTTAGAGTCCAGTCACATCATATGAAACATATACATACGGGAAGACACAAGCTTGAACGACAGCAATCCTTTTTGTGCATAAAGATAATCAATAGACTTATGAGCACTTTCTGATAGTTCTGTTTTTTTTTTTTTTTTATGGCTGTACTTTCCCTGTGGGTCCAATCACATCCAAATACATATACATAGGGTGAATAGCAGCGTTGAAACAGAGCAATCATTTATTTGCATGAAAATAATCAGTTAAGTTATGAATTGTTTCTGCTACTACTTGTGCTTTTTTGCTAACTTCACTTTCCCTGTATATACCCATATTGGTATGTGTTCTTGTGCCTTTGTATTTTGTCTATAGTAATGTTTTATTAGCTACGTATTACATATTTCACAATACACAAAAATCTATTAAGAAAACAATTATCATTTCATTATTCAACATGTTAACATTACGAATATTATACCTTCATCTTGTACACTGCACACCATGTTATGTTTCTGTATCAGTAGCTTAGTATACTAGATAGAACCCCATAATAGAATGCTATTTATATCAATGCATCGTTCAATGCACTAATTAGGGTATGATATTTATTGCAATGATCCTTGATACTTGTTTCGCAACATTATAATAAGAATCCCTTGTACACATATTTCATGAAAAGTACATACACATGTGATGTCATCAGTGATGTCATCAATGACATTTGTGATGTCATCTTTGATGTCCTGGGTGTTAGTCTTAGCAGTGCACGGTGGTGGCGCGAGTTATGGTTGCTTAGCTTACCATAACTGGCGAATTTCAAGGGTTTTTCGGTTTTACTTGGAACCATAACGTTCCTTTGACAAAGTTTTTTCACTGAATTTCATAGGTTTTTAGTAGCACAACTTAACCATAACGTCCCTTTAACAAAGTGTTTTCATTGAATATATATATATATATATATATATATATATATATATTACATGGCCACGGTAGTTATGGTTAAGTTGCTCTTTCCATAGGAAGAGCACTTTTTGGGCGGCTTATAACTTCGCTCTCCCTGGACGGATCCTCAACAAACTTTGCAAAAAAAAAAGTTTGGTGAGGATTTGTCCAGGGGTTTCGTCCAGGGGGGGCAAAGTTATAGGGGGGGTCCCAAAACTTTTTTTTTCCCATAGACTGAATGGGAAAAATGTTTTGCTCGCGTCTACAGCCCAAACCGCTGGATGGATTTTCACCAAATTTGGACCAGGAGCAGCGGCTTGATCCCGAAAGCATGCTTTTGCAAATTTGGTGAAAATCCGTCCAGTAGTTTTTTTTTAAAATGACCAAAAAGTAGGTAAAAAAAAATCTGTGATATCTGTGTTCGGTCCGAGGACACACTTCCCTGTTCGCTCCGTGGACAGTGTCCTGATTGGCCAATCGGCTTGCGTGGTGTTCGCCGACATGCAACGTGTTCGCTGATTGGACGGCGTGGAGCGTGAAGCGCGTCAGATTTTCGGTAGCGCCCGCCATCTCGGATTCGGACAGCGCAGTGAAACTTTGTTCAAAATATTTATTTAGTAGATTGTGTTGGTGTGTAGGAGTGTTTGGGGAGGGTGGGAGTATATGAGATAGGATGAAAGTTGTGTTTTTTTATATGTTAGACGTTCTTTTTGTGTTTGATTTGTCTGCGGACATCACGGGTGTTCTGAAATGTTCTAAATAAACTGAATGGGGGTGTTCAGAGGACTCAATATTTGTCCGTTTTGTTCGCAAGCAAACTGCACTCGCAGTGTCCTGAAATGTTCGCAAATAAACAAAATGGGGGTGTCCTGAGGACGCTGTCCGTTTTGTTCTCTGTCAAGTTGAATGTGTTCTAAGAACACTCGCGGTGTCCTGAAATGTTCGCAAATAAACAAGATGGTGGTGTTCTGAAGACACTTCTAAGAACACTCGCGGTGTCCGGGGAATGTTCGTAGGGGGTGTCCTGAGGACACTGTCCGTATTGTTCTCTGTCAAGTTGAATGTGTTCTAAGAACACTCACGGTGTCCTGAAATGTTCGCAAATAAACAAAATGGGGGTGTTCTGAAGACGTTTCTAAGAATACTCGCGGTGTCCTGGAATGTTCGTAGGGGGTGTCCTGAAGGCGTAGTCTGTATTGTTTGCTGGCAAGTTGAATGGGTTCTAAGAACACTCGCAGTGTCCTGAAATGTTCGCAAATAAACAAAATGGGGGTGTCCTGAGGACGCTGTCCGTATTGTTCTCTGTCAAGTTGAATGTGTTCTAAGAACTCTCGCGTTGTTCTGAAATGTTCGTAGGGGATGTCCTGAGGACACTATCCGTATTGTTCTCTGTCAAGTTGAATGTGTTCTAAGAACACTTGCGGTGTCCTGAAATGTTCGCAAATAAACAAAATGGGGGTGTTCTGAAGACATTTCTAAGAACACTCGCGTTGTCCTGGAATGTTCGTAGGTGGTGTCCTGAAGGCGTAGTCCGTATTGTTCGCTGGCAAGTTGAATGTGTTCTAAGAACACCCGCAGTGTCCTGAAATGTTCGCAAATAAACAAAATGGGGGTGTCCTGAGGACGCTGTCCGTATTGTTCTCTGTCAAATTGAATGTGTTCTAAGAACACTTGTGGTGCCCTGAAATGTTCGCAAATAAACAAGATGGTGGTGTTCTGAAGACGCTTCTAAGAACACTCGCGGTGTCCGGGGAATGTTCGTAGGGGGTGTCCTGAGGACGCTGTCCGTATTGTTCTCTGTCAAGTTGAATGTGTTCTAAGAACACTCGCGGTGTCCTGAAATGTTCGCAAATAAACAAAATGGGGGTGTTCTGAAGACTTTTCTAAGAACACTTGCGGTGTCCTGGAATGTTCGTAGGGGGTGTCCTGAAGGCGTAGTCCGTATTGTTCGCTGGCAAGTTGAATGTGTTCTAAGAACACTCGCAGTGTCCTGAAATGTTCGCAAATAAACAAAATGGGGGTGTCCTGAGGACACTGTCCTTATTGTTCGTTGTCAAGTTGAAAGTGTTCTAAGAACTATCGCGTTGTTCTGAAATATTCGTAGGGGGTGTCCTGAAAACGCTGTCCGTATTGTTCGCTGGCAAATTGAAAGTGTTCTAAGAAAACTCATAATGTCCGCAGACATTAAATGTTTCCATAGACCATAGTTGAAATGTTTGACTCTATGGATGTGATATGCTGCGGTGGTTGTTGCCAGGGCCATGCACCCAGGACTCTATTCCCTGGCAACAACCACTGTAGCATATCACATTCATATTTGCTTATAACTTTGGGTGAAAAACAAATGTATAAGGAACAAAGGTATTAGATACTATGGATGTGATATGCTGCTATGGTTATCCTTATTATTGTATTCTTACTGTTTGGTCTAGTAACCGGAGTACATGTATTTCTTGTTAATTTCTGTGATAAAAGAAAATAGCATGTTAGTACTAGTATTTTGTAATGACTTATTACATTGTATAATCAATATTCTTTTTTTTTTTGGACCTTATGGTTAAGTTGTGCTACTAAAAACCTATGAAATTCAGTGAAAAAACTTTGTTAAAGGGACGTTATGGTTCCAAGTAAAACTGAAAAACCCTTGACATTCGCCAGTTATGGTAACATAAGCAACCATAACTCGCGCCACCGTGCACTTGTAACACTAACACCCAGGACATCAAAGATGACATCACACATGTCATTGATGACATAACTGATGACATCACATGGCTGGCTCTCCCTTTTTATCTTTTTATCCTTTACTGACATATCGAAGCCACATAGTTTTCTACAGTAACAGTCAGGAAGTAAAAATTGAAAAGGTACTATATTTGTAGACTTGGGGTCCTGTCAAATCATATATGAAACATGCACATAGCGGAAGATACAGGCTTGAAAGAGAGCAATCCTTTCTGTGCATGAAGATAATCATTATGGTTATCAGCACTTTGTCATAGTTTTATTTTTATTACTCTACCTTCCCTCTATATGCTCATATTTGTATACATTATACTCACTCTCCATAGAGTGAATGGGAAAAAAAATTTGCTCGCGTCTACAGCCCAAACCGCTGGACGGATTTCCACCAAATTTGGACCAGGAGCAGCGGCTTGGTCCCGAAAGCGTGCTTTTGCAAATTTGGTGAAAATTCGTCCAGTAGTTTTTTTTTTAAATGACCAAAAAGTAGGTAAAAAAAATTAGTGATATCTGTGTTCGGTTTGCGGATACACTTCCCTGTTCGCTCCGCAGAAAGTGTCCTGATTGGCCAATCGTCTTGCGTGATGTGAGTGTTCGCTGATTGGACGGCGTGGAGCTTGAAGCGCGTCAGATTTTTCGGTAGCGCCCGCCATATTGGATTCGCGGACGTCCCCGGACAGCGCGGTGAAACTTTGTTCAAAATGTGTATTTTGTAGAGTGTGTTGGTGTGTAGGAGTGTTTGGGGAGGGTGGGAGTGTGTGAGATAGGATGAAAGTTGTGTTTTTTATGTGTTAGACGTTCTTTTTGTGTTCGATTTGTTTGCGGACATCACGGGTGTTCTGAAATTTTCTAAATAAACTGACTAGGGGGTGTTCTAAGGAGTCAATATTTGTCCGTTTTGTTCGCAAGCAAAGTGAAACTGTTCTAAGAACACTCGCGGTGTCCGGGGAGTGTTCGTAGGTGGTGTCCTGAGGACGCTGTCCGTATTGTTCTCTGTCAAGTTGAATGTGTTCTAAGAACACGCGCGGTGTCCTGAAATGTTTGCAAATAAACAAAATGGGGGTGTTCTGAAGATGCTTTTAAGAACACTCGCGGTGTCCGGGGAGTGTTCGTAGGGGGTGTCCTGAGGACGCTGTCCGTATTGTTCTCTGTCAAGTTGAGTCTGTCCTAAGAACACTCGCGGTGTCCTGAAATGTTCGCAAATAAACAAAATGGGGGTGTTCTGAAGATGCTTCTAAGAACACTCGCGGTGTCCGGGGAGTGTTCGTAGGGGGTGTCCTGAGGACGCTGTCCGTATTGTTCTTTGTCAAGTTGAATGTGTCCTAAGAACACTCGCGGTGTCCTGAAATGTTCGCAAATAAACAAGATGGTGGTGTTCTGAAGACGCTTCTAAGAACACTCCCGGTGTCCGGGGAGTGTTCGTAGGGGGTGTCCTGAGGACGCTGTCCGTATTGTTCTTTGTCAAGTTGAATGTGTCCTAAGAACACTCGCGGTGTCCTGAAATGTTCGCAAATAAACAAGATGGGGGTGTTCTGAAGACGTTTTTGAGAACACTCCCGGTGTCCTGGAATGTTCGTAGGGGGTGTCCTGAGGACGCTGTCCGTATTGTTCTTTGTCAAGTTGAATGTGTCCTAAGAAAACTCGCGGTGTCCTGAAATGTTCGCAAATAAACAAGATGGGGGTGTTCTGAAGACGTTTTTGAGAACACTCCCGGTGTCCTGGAATGTTCGTAGGGGGTGTCCTTAGGACGCTGTCCGTATTGTTCGTTGTTAAGTTGAAAGAGTTCTAAGAACTATCGCGTTGTTCTGAAATGTTCGTAGGGGGTGTCCTGAAAACGGTGTCCGTATTGTTCGCTGGCAAGTTCAAAGTGTTCTAAGAACACTCACATTGTTCGCGGACATTAAAAGTTTCCCATAGATCATAGTTGAAATGTTTGACTCTATGGATGTGATATGCTGCGGTGGTTGTTGCCAGGGCATAGAGTCTTGGGTGCATGGCCATTTGGCCATGCACCCAAGACTCTATGCCCTGGCAACAACCACCGCAGCATATCACATTCATATTTGTTTATAACTTTGGGTGAAAAACAAATGTATAAGGAACAAAGGTATTAGATACTATGGATGTGATGTGCTGCTATGGTTGTCCTTATTATTGTATACTTACTGTTTGGTCTAGTAATGGGAGTCCATGTTTTTCTTCTTCATTTCTGTGATAAAAGAAAATAGCATGTTAGTATTAGTATTTTGTAATGACTTATTACATTGTATAAGCAATATACTTTCATTTTTTTTCGAACCTCATATTTTGTAGAGTACAAATCAGAGTACTGTGCAATTTGCTCAGTTTCTGTGTTTGTTGCTAAAATCATTGGGTCTGTGGGAGAAAAAAAAATCCATGTTGGATTAAAAAAAAACTTTTTCTGTTATGCTACAGTTTATTTGTTTGTTTTCAGTGTTCACTTGTTGTTTCTGGCTAATGCTTTATAATTTGGCTTGTTGTATTTTTTTGGAGCAGTAACATATTATTTATTTGTTTTGATATTATAATATTTTGGAGCAGTTAGATACCAATTGGCGTATTCTAACTGTCTATTTTTTTATATATTTTAGTGGTATTCATTTATCTATTTGGATATTGTTGAATTTTGGGACAGTTAGATACCAATTGGCGTATTCTAACTGTGTATATTTTGGTCTAATTTAGTGGTATTCATTTATCTGATTAGTTGTTGTAGAATCTTTGAGCAGTTAGATAGCTTTTGGTGTATTCTAACAGTTTATATTTTTTTAACACAAGTTTACTTAGGGTTTAAATACAGTTTAGTTATCAACTTTTGTTTTTAAGAACATCAAATAAGCGTTTGTAAGATTTCCTGGTAATCTCTGCTTTAGAGTAATGGTACTATCATAACATTCAAACCATCCACATTTCTTTTTTATATATGCGGTGTAGTGCCCTGAATTGGTTGTGGCTCCTGCGTGGTAGATTATACCTATTGTTGTGAAGGTTTTCTTACCAAGTGATATTTAACCATGTGTGAATCCAGTCCGCTTGCAGTTGTTTTTGGTACCATCTGCATTGTAAAGTAGAAGCATTAGTATTATGTGTTTACTATGTGTTTGTATTACTAACGTTTAGCGATTATCTGAATTGCAGGTAGAGCATAATCTACCATGGTTTGCATTTTGTACAAGTCGCTGAAATGGAATGGATTCACAATTTGGTATTGATATATATATATGAAGCGTTCATTGGGGATTTCTTCTTGTGTCACATTGTTGCAGAGAGTGCATGTATGTTTCCACATGTATGAAATCTGAAATATTTCATTTATAGGTATGTTTTTGTTTTCCAGTACTTGTAGTAAGTACATTAGAAATTCTTGTGGATCTTCCTGTGAGTTTATAGTGAATTTCAACATTCCAGCACAGTAGTCCAATTGTTGTCTTATTCCATAAACACTATACGTGTTGTCAGGATTATTTGTTGCATTTCTGTGAAGTACTAACATTTGCAAACACAATGGGTCTGTACGTGTAAGTAAATGTTGTCAACAATTGGTGGTAATTGAAATAGAATATTCATTGCTACATTTGCGTAGCAACTTACACCAACTATATTTGAGAATTTAAATGGTCCAGGTAGTTCTGTATCTAACTGCTTTTTTTGGAGTTTGTCTTCCTTCTTTAAAGAAGTACCTGGTTTACTTTCCCTAATTGATTCTTTTTTGCTTGTGGTACTTGATGAAGTATTAGTTTCTTTTACTCTCTTTGGAGGATTTGCAGTGACATCCTGTTGCATTTCTGTTTGATTTATTTTTCTTTTATAACGTTTTACTTTTTGTGGAACAGAATATGTGTTTAGGTGGGGGGTGTATAGTGAGCGAAGTCTATTGTATTCTAAAATGCAAGGAATATCAGCGTTTATTTTACTTGCATCAAAGTTGATTAGAAATAGACCGTCAAGTGTACGTAAGCGTGATAGTGCTACATAGCTCATGCCTTCTTTAAAGACTGTGTTACCAATATCTATCATTGCTTTGTCTAGGGTAAGACCTTGGGATTTATGAATCGTAACTGCGTATGCAAGAGATAGAGAAAATTGTTCTCTGCGTACATACATATCTTTGAAGAGAAGGAATCTAGCTGTTGAGCGTCCTATCCTTTTTACTTCTGAAAGTTTGTCAAAGAGTATATTGACAAACTGAATTTTGTTGTTGCGTGGGTATGTTTGAAAGCCAACAACTGTACCCAGTGCTCCATTAACTAGTCCTTGGTCCAAGTCAAGGTTACGTTTAAGCATTACTCTGCAATTTAAGGATAATTTTAATATCTTTTCTAAGCCTGCTGTATTTGAGTTGATTTTTCTAAACTATTTAGTCTTGTTGTGGCTTGGTCACACATGGGTAGTGTCATATCATTTATATCTAGTTTGTCTGTGGCGCTAATTTCCATGATTGGTTGCATTTCTTTACTTAGCATGATTTCATTGAATTTGAAACAGCTTGCAAGAGTTGGCATTAAGGCCAGACAATTGACATTTTTGTTGGCTAATTGTTCCATAACATCTGTAGCACATGCATTATCGCCATGAAGTGCATTAATGTGCCGGGTTTTCAATATTGCTTCTGCTTCTTTAGAAAGTATACCAACTCTGATACTTTTTAAAATGTTGGCATAAGTGAGATCTGCAGATTGCCGCATGTTTTCTGTTAATTCTCTGTATTGGAAATGTTGTCAAAGGTTGACATTTCCAATGCTGCCAACAGTTTTACGGCAGAGTTTGTGTCCTAATGTTTTAAAAATAGGCTCACCTTTTACTGGTGTTAATTGAAGCAGATCTCCAAAAACAATAATGCGTTTTCCTGCAAAGAGCTCTTCATAGTCTGTTTTGAGTACTTCTTGTAATCTGAGGTGAATCAAAGCAAACATCAGGTTGGAGACCATGCTCACTTCATCTATTAGTAGCATTTTCATTTGTATCAATAATCTGCGTAATTCCATTGCAGCTTCTGCAGAAAGTTTGTAATAGTCTAATTTGTTCTGGTGTTCTACTGGTAATAGTAGTAATCGGTGTAATGTAACACCACCTATGTTGTAGGCAGCTGAACCAGTGGGGGCAGTGACAACAGCTGACAGTTTGTTGTTTGTCAATTGTTGAAGGAACTTACTAATGATTTTGATTAGGAATGTTTTGCCAGAACCAGCTTCACCACTGACGTTCAGTAGTATAGGTTTATAATTATGGCAGGAACATTCTTTATTTTCATGTTTTACACCATGTGCAATTTGTTTTGTTACTTCTTGAAAAATGCTACTTTGCTCATTGTTTAGTTTTGATTGTAGTATAGTTAAGTCTTCTTTATCTTCATACTGACACATGGTGTTTTCTACTTCTATCATAGCTAATTCTGCCTCATTTATTATTAGTGGTTCTCCCAGTGGTTCTTGGCTTCCTGTTACAGAAGGTTGACTACTGTCAGGAGTGTCCTTATCTAGTTGGGCTTGGAGTTCTTCTTTGTGTTGCTGTTCATTGTGCAACATTGTTTTGTACTGTGTAAAGTTCACATCAGTTATAGTGCTTTCATTTGCTTTGAAAGCATCCTCATATGAGTCATAGTTATCTAATAATTGTTCTTCTTTTCTCCATGGTTTGAAGAGTTGTAGCAGGGACATGTAATATACTTCTTTATGTTGAGGAGTCTTTAATGACAATTTGACATGATTAATTAAATTTGGTTTAGTGAGTTTAACTAAGCTGCCTTCACAGTTTGTCACTCTATATTTACCTTTTTTTTCATCAGGTTTTATATTATTTTTGTATATGTAGTTTTGGGATATGTGGTATAGACACCTGTTTTCCAAAGTATTACTTCTGTTTGGGTAGTATGTGTCCAATAAATTGTTTTTTAAAATGTCTTGGCTGTTGGGATCATGTTTGGCTATTGTTTCCATATCTTCATATGATTTTAGAACTCTTTTTCTAGATTTAGCTGGACCAATTCCAAATTATTTGTGATAGCACGTGAAGGAGTTTGGTTGTTGTCAAGTTTTGTAGTGCAGTAACTGCAAAGTATTAAGGGCTCAGTTATTTCGTATTTGTTTTCTGCTACAAGGTAGAGAGCTAATTCAAACCATTTAGAATCTTCATTGTCTTCTATTTTGTATGATAGGTCTACAGTTTTTGTGTTACTTTTATAAAAAGTTCTACGGCAACATACACATACATGGTTTGGTACTTCAGCTGATGTACTTTTAAATTTTAGTATTTCTTTTTTGTATGTGTTTAGCAAAAGGTTGCCATGTGTAGAATTGTTGCTTAATTGGTTTAAAGTTATTTCATTCTGTAAATGGCTTTCACTTCCAAAATATTTTTTCTGGATATAGTGAATTTCTTCAAGTAGGTCTTTTGCTGTACCATGTAGAAGGATGTTATTTTACTTTGCTCGTGCTAAAGCAGGACTTTTAGCATAGTGCAGTTTATAGACGCGATTTCTTATAGTTGAATGATGTGTTGATATCCTTTTGATATCATGGAAAGTGGTTTTACAAGTAGGTCCTGTAATGCAGGCCAATGAATGTCCTTGTAGTCCTGTGTACTTGCGCACTGGACAGGTATCCATATTTTGCAGTAATTTAATTTTGATTTTGTCTTTGCTTTTTACATATTTATTGAGGAATTGGTGTAAAGATTTGAAACATTGTTTGGGAATGTTACACATTGACGTGCATGGCCATTTGTACACTAGACGTTCTGATTCAGTTGAATGGAGGGGTAATTCTAAGTTTTCAGGGCATATTTTTGTAAGGAGTACTTCTTGTTCCATTATGGTATTATTCACTTTTTCATAACCTCAACCACTGCTATGTATGGCAATTGTATTTGTTTGCTTTTGTTTGTACGCTTCTTCATTAAAATATGGTTCTGTGCTCGTAGTGTGATTCCATTCACCTCCGCAGATACTTAAGAAGTTCTTTCTGTTGACATTTCGCTTATTGAGAAGTCTTTTTTGTAATTTAGTTATTATTTTTGTTAGTGGTTTCATTTTGTTTAACAGTAAAATAAATAACTTTCTTTTGAGAAGAATTGCACTGTCCATCAACGCTTCTAAGATTAATTTCCTATGATAGGTTTTAAGCATTGAACCTGATTTCTCTCCTGTTTTTATAAGATTTTGAAGGACTTTGTGACGGTACATTTTGGCTAAAATACTTTTCTTGGTATGCTTACTTTGCACTATATTAAAATTTGAAGAAGTAGTTTTATCTGTAGTGATAGCTAATTTTCTGTTAATTGTTTTATGGTTTGTTTTACATTTTGATAGAGGAGGCAAAGTTTTTGTACTTGAAACTTCTTGTGTTTCACTAAATGACTGTATTAGCTGTTTTGTTTCAACTTTTTTTACAAATTCTGCTAGAGATGGATGCTTATGTTGGACACTTTTATTTCTATTTGCTCTACTTTTGCGTTGCTTTCTACGGTCTTGACTTTTGGTAGGCATTCTTTAGGGTCTGTTGAAAAAAATAAAGAAGATATGGGTTGGGGTGTTCTGGAATGTATGTGTGCTGTGTGCATGAGTGTTTGAGTAAGATGATAAAGATGTATGTAATGGTGTGTGATTGTGCATTGGCAACTACAACTAGTAGGGATAGGTATTCTTGAATTCATGTGTTACTAAACTGGGGTTCAGATGACAAAAAAAAGTAAGGTAGTGGTGTGGAAAAGTACAAATAGTAAATCTAATGTATACAATTAAAACAGTTGTTTGTTCTATAATATGAAAATTGTAGCAGTTCACTTGGGTAATTTGTGTGTCCAAAAATAGGAATTTGTGTGCCATTCTGGCTGTAAATCGCTGTTTAAGACATGGAGATTTTTGGACAAAATGGTACACAATCTCTATTTTTAGGCACAGAAATAGCTTGTATTAACGTTATAGTATGTTTGATTAATAATACAAATATTATTGTGATATTCTACTTATGTTTTTTCTTAAATTAACAGGTAACTTCTTAGTTCTTCTTTGTTCTTCGAATTCAGCTGCTTCTTTTCAGGAGACTGGTCTTCACTGCAATTGTAAAATCTTCAAATTAGTAACTTTGTTTGTATATAGCGCTGTTTTTAATTTAGATATTGATTTTTTCAATTGAAATCCTCAGTGCCTTCTTTAAAACCATGAAACTAATTTATTTACATAAGATACATTGCATCAGTTCAGTACATATTATATGTTCTTAATGAACAAATTGTATTGAATGACTAACTGTAGCAAAAAAAAATCTTTACTATGTCTTGTGAAATTTATAATATACCAGTGAATACCACTATTTCTGTAACTAAGCTGTTCTAGGTAATATCGCCTCAATGTCATGTCTAAATTAAAGTAATTAAGTAAATACATAAATAAAAACAAAAAAATATGAAATTGTATAAGTATTTTTTTTAAAGGTTTAAACATAGATTGTGCTTGCATGCAATTTTGTTTGAATATATGTAGTCTATATATTTCATTTAAAAAGTGTTAGTTTAACATGATTTGAGTGTGTGTGTATAAAGAAAGTAAACAGTATAAAGGTTTATAAGTGACAGTTGATTTTAGGAAATTGAAAAAAATACAGTAAATTCATTTTACAGATTACACAAGCTAAAAGTCTGTTTGAAAATGTGTTCATCTACTGTACAGAAAATATGCATACCTGAAGTTTGTGTTCATGCATATGGATATGCATGAAGCTGCAAGTAAAAATCTTGGAGACTTGTACAGTATTTCTGGTAGATGGTGCTTGCCAATGATATGACAATTGTACTCAGATTCACAGTACATTTGCAGTGCTGATCTATGATGATGCAGTTAGATGTAGAGGTCTTGAATGTGATTGGTGCATGGTCATGTGATTTCTTAGCTACATCCAATGAGGGAATGGCAGAGAGAGTGAAGTGGAAATGGTAGAAGGGCTGTTCATGTTACGATATGTCCGCGGACATGGCGGTAGTTCGCGGACATCGGGAGTTACATCTGGGGATTTTTGGGTTCAGAAGTCATGCAAATGACAAGGAGTACTAAAAGGATTGGTCAGGAAAGTTTAGTGGGTGTATTGTGCCAGAAGAGAGTTTCTCATATACTGTTTTTGCTGAGAGAACAACAGATAGCTATGTATTTTAGGAAAAAGATTGTATGGATTTTGGGAGATTCATGGATATATTGGTTGAAGGTGCATGCAGAAAGCTGTGGAGTAGCTGTAGATCTTGGATTCCCACATGTGGAAGTACACTGGCATGGAGTACGTGGAATGAAGTGGTTGGACTTGCTACCTCTCTGTGCTACTTTGGAGACAGAGCAACATCCAGACATAATTGTAATTCATTGTGGAGGGAACAGTTTAGGACATGTGACTGGAATTTTTTTGCAATTTGCTATGAAAGAAGGACTTGGGAAGGTTATGGACATATTTCCTAATTCTGAAGTGATATTTTCACGGATTGCGCAGAGACAAATGTGGCTTCGTTCTTCTTCATTTGGTCCACAAATGGAAAAAGCAAGGCGCAATGTTAATAAAGCTGTTTGTGCCTTTCTAAAAGATTTTGGCATGTCTTCTTTTCACAATGAAAATATTCTGTTTCGTAGTACAAACCTTTTTCGCAAAGATGGAGTCCATCTTACTTATGGTGGCAATCAGATTTTTCTGAGGAATGTACAAAATGCATTGCAACCTTTTTTGGAATTACAACATCCATTTTGAAGTAGGTGTTAAGCATTTATAATTTTTGACTTACAAACACCTCCCAAAGGATCTTTTCAGAGCCACACTTCCTCCCAGAGAAAATTGCAATGTTTGTGATGGGGTAGCAACCCAATTTTTTAAATGTTCGCGAACTGTCCGCAGACTTCTAAAAAATACAAAGGGCCCTGCTTCATTTATTTTCACTTCTATTTTTTAACTGTGAAAGGCGGCCCTGAAAAGAGCCTTATTTTTTTCTGATTTTTTATATTTTGTATTTTTTTTGGTTTCTTATACATGACACACTAGGAGAGGAGGGGAAAGGAAGGTAAAGGTGAGATACCAACCGCAGGGATAAGAAAGGGCGAGCTGCGAGAGGTAGATGTAGAGTGGGTTTTATTTGGGTAGTGAGCAGATCTTCTTGTGCTCTGAGACGATAGTCTCAAAAGCACTTCGAAGTCTCTCCCCCCTGCAGAGTACTGTGTCACAGTACATACATACAACTGTGACCCTCGAAAGCTAAGGGTCATCAGAATTCTGTATAGCCTGTGAGGCAGCTTGAGGAAGACGCTGTCCCACAGTGGTGGTCCTTGTGGTGACTGGATCAGGAACGGAGGATGAAGTAGAGGAAATCAACCTACTACGTTCTTCGCAAGGTACAACCTTGCGAATTGCCCCAGAGTGAAATGACCTCAGGTGTCGCTTCATGGTCGTGGTCCCAAAGCTGTGCGAACCGTGCTTTCTGCGAGTGAGTATCATTTTGCCTTAGGACCATTCCCATAAATGGTAAACAACCGCCACACCCAAGACTCACGCCTAGTGTGGGTAGTAGGGATTTCCTCTACCTCATTCCCATCATCCTCTTCTTCCTCCTCCGCATCCTCACTCCTGTTCCCCTCTTCAGGCCCTTGGGGAGGTGGTGGTGGTGGAGGGGGTGGGGGTGTTGCTGAAGCAGGTGCAGCACCAGGTGGCAGTTCAGCAGCCAGGGATGCCATCAAAGATGCGATGGAAATCTGCAGTTGGCAGCAAAAATCGCTGTGTTTCGAAGAATAGCCATAAACACAATGAGAATAAGCTCTAGGGCGTGGTTTTTTATAGGGGTGCTTGCGCACGGTCCGCGGACATGCGCGCTGTCCGCGGACAGATCGAACACAATAAAACATTTGAAAAGTTTCAAAAGGTATGTAGAAACTCAGGATTACTATGTGGGACTTGTGCCATGGTGAGATTTTATTGAAAAATATTATGGATTAATTGAAAATGTACTTTTAATTTGTTCGGGGACCCGAACAGTGTCCGCATTCAGAACACGCGATCAGCGTGGGCGCAGTCATATGATCCGTTTGCGAACAAGTCCGCGAAGGAAGCGCATGTCCGCAGGACACCAAATATACGGAGATTGGCTAGCGCATGCGCGTTGATGTTCTACGGACACTGTTCGGGTCCTAAACTAATTAAAATTGCGTCACACGTGAAACGCACATTTCAGGACACTGCGTGTGTTCTTAGAACAGTTTAAACTTGCTAGCGAACAGTAAGGACAGATATAGTGTTCTTCAGGACACGTTCAATTTTGTTTATGTACGAACATTTCAGGACACCAATTGTGTTCTTAGAACATTTTCAACTTGCTAGCGAACAGTACGGACAGGTATAGTGTTCTTTAAGACACCTCCATTTTTGTTTAAGTACGCACAATTCAGGACACTGCGTGTGTTTTTAGAACAGTTTGAACTTGCTAGCAAACACTACGAACAGGTATAGTGTTCTTCAGGACACCTCCATTTTCGTTTACCTATGAACATTTCAGGACACCAATTGTGTTCTTAGAAGAGTTTAAACTTGATAGCGAACACTACGGACAGATATAGTGTTCTTTAGGACACTTTAATTTTTTTTTTTACGAACATTTCAGGACACCGCATGTGTTCTTAGAATAGTTTTATCTTGCTAGCGAACAGTACGAACAGGTATAGTGTTCCTCAGGACACCTCCATTTTCGTTTATTTACGAACATTTCAGAACACCTGCACTGTCCGCGGACACCTACATTGTTTTAAAAAAAAAAAAACGAAACTATTTACAACACAATGTAAAAATTAAACTTTATTTAACATATATTAATAATTTATGACAGAGAAAGTGAGGCAGAAACAGCAACAAAAACAGGAGAATTAGGGGTTTCAACATGATTGTTATTAGGTGAAGAAGGGATGGAAGTCTCATCAAAACGTTTTGGGTTATGGAGAGGGTTTGGGGATAATTGACTGGGATATGGTGAGGAGGGACAAGTACATGTGGGGCAATGGTAAGAGGTTTTTGGTTTAAAATGATCTTCCACAAAAGTTTTCAAATTATTAAAATTAGTCAACAATAAATACATTTTTTCTTCTATACTGTGAAAAGTGTTATCCATAACAGGTTTTTCTGAAGTATTTTCTATTTTGGTATCCTCTGTACAAAAATATATATATATATATGTTAAATGTATACAAAATAATAATAATTAAATGGTTTATATTATAAAGTGTTTACCATTAGTTTCACTATCTTGTGACATTTCTTCATGTGGGAAATGCTCCTAAAGCCATTCCAGAGTACTAGATATTTCTGTGAGAGAAAAAAAAAGATAATATATTTTTTATCTAATACAGAAAGTTTATAAATATATGAATAAATTAAGTACGCTTACTATTTCAGGTAAGATATGTCCTATGTACTCAGTGGGTCTGCTCTTGTTCTCAGTGCTGTCGTGTTTGTGAAGTAATTATGTTGGAAGACAATTTATTTTCTTGTGGTATATTCCATTTTAGAACATAGTGCATTTAAATGAATGGTTAGTGTGTTGTATATATGGGTTACATTTCTTATGTATTAGTACATATAATGTGTTTGTGTGCTTCTTTTTGAATTTGTTAAATGTTCCTATGTTATGATATAACAATCAAACATACCCCCCCAGAGTTTTTAGGTAGTGGTACTGTTCTTCGAACATGTCCGCGAACATTAAATAAGTTTGCGGACATCAAGTACAGTAGAAGAGATTCAGTCAGTTCCATATGATATGTATATAAAGTCAAAGTCATTATTGTTAAGTTGCACTACTAAAAACCTATGAAATTCAGTGAAAAAACTTTGTTAAAGGGACGTTATGGTTAAGTTGCGCTACTAAAAACCTAGGAAATTCAGTGAAAAAACGTTGTTAAAGGGATGTTATGGTTCCAAGTAAAACCAAAAAACCCTTGAAATTCGCCAGTTATGGTAAGCTAACCAACCATAACTCGCGCCACCACTGTGCACTGCTAAGACTAACACCCACTACATCAAAGATGACATCACAAATGTCATTGATGACATCACTGATGACATCACATGTGTATGTACTTTTCATGAAATATGTGTACAAGGGATTCTTATTATAATGTTGCGAAAAAAGTGTCAAGGATCATTGCAATAAATATCATACCCTAATTAGTGCATTGAATGATGCATTGATATAAATAGCATTCTATTATGGGGTTCTATCTAGTATACTAAGCTACTCATGCAGAAACATAGCATTGTGTGCAGCGTACAAGATGAAGGTATAATATTCGTAATGTTAATAAGTTGAATAATGAAATGATAATTGTTTTCTTAATAGATTTTTCTATACTGTGAAATATGTAATAAGTAGCTAATAAAACTCATGTATTACATAATTGCATTACTATAGACAAAACACAAAGAGATAAGAACACATACCAATATGGGTATATACAGGGAAAGTGAAGTTAGCAAAAAAGCACAAGTAGTAGCATAAACAATTCATAACCTAACTGATTATTTTCATGCAAATAAATGATTGCTGTTTCAAAGCTGCTATTTACCCTATGTATATGTATCACTTGATGTGATTGGACCCTAAGGAAAGTAGTGTGAGTACAATGTATACAAATATGACCATATACAGGGAAAGTACAGCCATAAAAAAACAACAGAACTATCAGAAAGTGCTGATAAGTCTATTGATTATCTTTATGCACAAAAAGGATTGCTGTCTTACAAGCTTGTGTCTTCCCCTATGCATATGTTTCATAGGATGTGACTGGACTCTAAGGGAATTACTGTAAGAACCTACTTGAAGGATAGATCTACAAATAAAATACATTCTTTAGTTGCTGACTGTTACTGAAGAAAACCATATGGCCTAGATATGTCAGCAAAAGAAAAAAGAGTGAGCCAGACATGTGATGTCATCAGTGATGTCATCAATGACATTTGTGATGTCATCTTTGATGTCGTGGGTGTTAGTCTTAGCAGTGCACGGTGGTGGCGCGAGTTATGGTTGCTTAGCTTACCATAACTGGCGAATTTCAAGGGTTTTTCGGTTTTACTTGGAACCATAACGTCCCTTTAACAAAGTTTTTTCACTGAATTTCATAGGTTTTTAGTAGCGCAACTTAACCATAACGTCCCTTTAACAAAGTTTTTTCACTGAATTTCATAGGTTTTTAGTAGCGCAACTTAACCATAACATCCCTTTAACAAAGTTTTTTCACTGAATATATATATATATATATATAGACTGTGCTGCTATAATAAAATACACACACCTGCTACATTAAAGTATTTACTTTGTCGGATGTAAGGGGTATTCGTTTATCGGTTGTTGATTGCATTGATGAGCTTCTTTCTGTAATTGTAAAATAAAGTTAGTGGGGATATGTGGTAATGGTGAAGTACTGTTAGGAAGGAATCGTCATATTTGTAATGGAAGGAGGAATGGTGGGGAAAAAGTTAATAAAACTAGTGGACGGTTAAAAACGGTTGCTTTTAGGAGCATTTTCATGACATTTAAGAAATGTGTATGTGTATTTGCATAAGCTCTGCAACATTTTGTAAACGAGAAGAACAGTTGATGGAAAAGATTTGTAGCACACTTTTAAATTGCAGTTGGTATGTATAAGTTTAATGTGTAAGGAGTGTATGCATACTTGCTAATATGATGTAGTCTAATCTGTAGGTGTTTATGTAGTCATAGAGTTTTTGTTTGCATTATAGGACTTGTAGTTCCACTTTTACCATCATGAAAGTTGGAGTACAAGTCACATAATGTAGGGAAAAAAGTAGGACTGCATAAGCAGCTGAATGGTGGAATGGGTTATGTTAGGAAGTATACATCTACTGGTAATATACTAAACTGGCACACACTGATTGCCAATTACAAATGGTGTGCACATCTATTTGTTCTCCTTTTACGTTCTTTTATGAAAAAGTGACACAGTGCTGCTGCAAATGCAGATATGCATGTTTTAACTTACTTAAAAAGGCTTCCAAAAATATTTTGTAAAGCACAGCCTTTAATATGTTTAATTGATATGCATGTTACAGTTTCAAATTGTGAAGTTCAGTCGTTTTTTTCTTTGCATTCTGGGGCTTGTAGTTTCAGTTTTATAATTGGCGAAGTGAATTGTAACTGACAGAATGTAAAGGAAAAAAGAAAGACTTACATAGCCCCTAGAGATTGGAATGGGTGATGATGGGATGTATGCATGTGCTGCAATCATGTTAAACTGTGAGACACTAAGTGCCACTTCAAAATGGTGTACAGGTCTATTTTATCTGGTCGATGCATTTTTTAACTGTCATCAAAATGCTTGTAAAATAAGCATTTTGAAATGCAGAGCATTGTAATTGTTTGCTGCTTCATGTGAGCAGGTGATGAATGAATAGCATTTGCTGAAGTGGTTAAAAAGAGAATATGTTTATTGAGAAGCTTATCACTGGTATTTGTGAAAGAATTACATTTTTGTAAAAAAATATAAGCATGCCTGTACTATGTTTTGTTAGATGCAGATCCTGTTGAATCTGGGAATACAAATCTTGGGCAGTTGCACAGTAGTCTTTGATGCAGATGACTTTCATTAACAAGAGACATGTACTCTGAGAGGTCATGTGTACATCTGATGTGCTGAAGTGAGATCAGAGGGTTAGGTGTAGAGGTTTTGGATGTGATTGGTGGATGGATGTGTGACTCTTTGAAAGCAGTCAATGAGGGAGTGTTGAGAACATGGAAGTGGAAAGGGCAGAAGGGCTGCGGACACTGCGGTAGTCTGTGGCCGGCACATGCCACATCTGGGTCTTTTGTGGATGCCTGGCATGGAAAGGGGACTGTGGGGAGCAGCCAATCAGGTTTGCTGGGTGTGGTGTACATGAAGAGAGGGCAATAGGAGTTTTGTTTGCAGGAGTTGTGGGAGCAGTGATAATGGCTATGGCTAAGTATTTGAGAAGGCAGACTCTGTGGATTCTGGGGGACTCTTCAATTCAGTCATTGAAGTAATATGCAGATAAAAATGACATCCTTGGAAATATTGGATTGGCAGAGGTTTCCTGGCATGCAGTTTGTGGTTCAAACTGGGCAAGCATGATTTCATTCTGTGAGAGTATGGCTCACTTTAAATGTCCAGATATTGTGATTGTCCATTGTGGAGGGGACATTTTGGGGGTTGTGTGACTCCAGTGTCTTTGCAAGTTGCACTGTTTTCTGCTGATCAGATAATCTTTTCAGGAATAAATCAGAGACGCACATGGAGATGTCCAACAAACTTTTTCAGTCCTCAAATTGAACAATCAAGGCAGATTGTCAATAAACATCTATCTGCTTTTTTGTACGCTGCAGGAATGTCATCTTTTGAGAATGATAATATCAATTTTCAGGGTGGGAATTTTTTTCGTCCAGTTGGAGTTCACTTCACAGATGTCAGAAAAGCAATTTTCCTTTACAATCTTAGGAATGCATTGAAGAGGTTGCTGTGAGGAAAAAAAATAAAGGAAAAAAAAGGAAACAATGTTGTTTGTTAACAAACCCAAAATAAAAGTTTCTTTTTAGAGCCACCCCTAAAGATTAAATGACTTACATTTTGTTTAATTTTTCTCCCCAGCTCCTTCAATTGGACAATCTGTCCGGAGATAACGCGGTAGTTGCAGATGGCACATGCACACCCGGGTCTTTTGAGGTTGCCTGGCATGGAAAGGGGATTGCGGAGGCCACGGACATCAGGGGATCAGCCAATCAGGTTTCCTGGGTGTGGTGTACAGGAAGAGCAGGTAGCAGGAATTTTGTTAGTAGGAGTTGTGAGAGGATTGAAAATGGCCATGTCAATGTCTTTCAGCAGGCACAGTGTTTGGATTTTGGGGCCTCTTCTGTCCACTGGGTAAAGGTCTATGCTGAGCCTTGTGGAATAGCCAAACATCTTGGATTTCCTGAATCGGAAGTTTTCTGGTACGGAGTGCTTGCCATAAAGTGTGTAGACTTGCTCCCATTTTGTGCAATATGGTTCAATTGAAGCAGCCAGACATTACCATCATTCATTGTGATGGGAACAGTTTGGGCAACGTGACTGGAATCTCATTGCAGTTTGTAATGAAGGAGACATTGGGAAAGTTGAAAGAAATGTTCTCTACTTCTAACATAATTTTTCACGAATTGCCCAGAGACAGATGTGGATGTGCTCCAGTTCATTTGGTCCGGAAATGGAAAAAGTGAGGTACAACGTCAACAAAGCTGGGTGTGCTTTTGTTCCCGATGTTGGCATGACAACTTTCCAGAATGAGAACATTACATTTGATAGGATCAACATTTTTCGGCAAGATGGAGTTCATCTAACTGATGTGGGTAATCAGATTTTTGTGGAAAACCTTGAAAATGCTATGAAGCAGTTTCTGTGTAAGTGCGGAGAAAAAATGATAATTAGTGAAATGTTTTTTTGGTTCAGTTTGTAAACCAACATTTTTAAAAAATATATAAAAGCCAAAACCCTCAAAAACACCCAGCACTCACTCTCTGAGTACTGGTGACAGGGACTTCCTGCACTTCATCCTCTTCTTCTTCTTGATTGTCCGCTGTATCACCACGCCTGTTCCCGTCTCCATGCCCTCCAGGTTGTTGAGATGGTGGTGGTGGTATTGGGGGTGGTTGGGAGGCAGAGATGGCAATAGCAGATGCCATTGCAGCAGATTTTGAGAGATTTGCAAAGCAGGTGTTCTCCAGATGCTCTATCCTGGACAACCAGATTGAGAATGACGAAAAGTAATGGGTGGGTCCCTTTAGAGGAACCGTCTGGGAACATTCATACTGTCCGCAGACTACTGAGTCCAAAATAGGCCTTTGGAAGTAGAAAAAAGTTGCCAGATCAACATAGAATGGGCCTGGGAGCTGTGCAAGGTTGCAGTTTCTGCTTGAAACACCATAGATTGGCTGGAAAAGCACTTTTAAACTGTCCGCGGCCGTGGACAGTGTTCACAGACACCGCCATCACGCTGCATGGGCACGGTCACATGATGACGTCCACGGCTGTTCGCGGCCCTGATGTCCATCACCAGACTCTCTTCGAGTGGGAAATTTCACTGGATGTCCGTAGAACAGACGCAGTGTCCGCGAACTAATTATAAGTGCGTTATGCAAAAACTGTCATGTATGGACAACGCGCCTATCCTGGGGCACCTCCATGTTTTGTTTTGGACACCCCAGACAGTCGTGTGGTTCACTGACCTATAATGGGAGACTTTAAAAAACAAGGGAATACCACACAACAATAAACAAAACATTTGTAGTACAAAAATATATTTATTTAAGAAAGGGATGGGTTATCGGAATGGGAAACATAAGTGGGAGGATTAGGCATTTGTGCACAATAATCCTGAGGGGAGGAAGGGACTGATGTTTCATCAAATCATCTTTGATTAAAATGTTCAGAATTTGATGGGGATGATTGCTGGGGACAAGGGGTACAGGTACAAGTAGGACAGTGATAAGGATCATAGCCAGTCTGATAACACAGCGAGGTGAGCGCTCGCTTTGACATCTGTGCAGAGCCTGCTGATGCAGGTTCGAATCCTGGCAGGGTCAAACTCATCCTTTCATCCTTCTAAGGTTGATAAATGAGCACCACACACCATGGGTAATAGTAAGCAGTGCTCAGATGCCGGAGGGTTCGCAGCGCTATATAAATGCTAAATTATTATTATTATTTTTAATCAGATGATTTTTGACATATTGTACTCGTTCATTAAAATTATTACTTAGTTTATCCAATTTTTTGGACAAGTTCTTGATTTCAGTATTTACATTTGGGGATACTGCTTCTCGGGACCGTAAATTACCAAACTGGGGCGTACTTTCGTCATGAAAACTATGTACTGTAAGAGAAATACAAATAGTTATTTTAGTAAGGTGTGTACAAAGTAAATTATTTCTTGACAGCAAAATATGTATTGTATACCATTGGAGATGTTATCATCACTCATTTCCTCTCTTGGGAACTTCTCTTCTAACCATTCAGGTGTGCCATTCCTGTGAGAAAAACAATGCCTCTGTTTTATAACACATGTTTCTGTAATGAAAGCTAATAAAAGAGAAATACATGCAATACACTTACTATTTAGTGATAATGTCTTGTCCAGTAAGCACCTGCTGTCTCTTAATCTGTATCCAGAGTTGTATTTGGGAGATTATATGAAGTGTACAGTTATGGTTTGTGATTGGTGCATTTCATTGCAATGTGTCTTACATAAAGAAATTGTATTTTTTAAACGTGAGTATTTGTACAAAAAGGTATACTTCTATGTTGTAAACATTAGTTGTGATTTTAGGTACCTCTGTTTGTTGGTTGATGGGTACATCCTTTCGGTGTCTTCCCTATGATTTTGAGGCTTGTAATTGGCGCCTGACGTCAGCGGACTACCTCGATGTCCACGGACTCCATAGCTGCCACATTGAGGGGTTGTACAACATAAGGGACTTGTAGCAGAGTAAAGTTGCACTAGTAAAAACCCATGAAACCCACTGAAAGAACTTTGTTAAAGGGATGTTTTGGTTAAGTTGCACTAATAAAAACGTATCAAATTCAATGAAAAAACGTTGTTAAAGGGACGTTAAAATGGAAAAACCTCTGAAAATCGGCAGTTATGGTAAACTAAGCAACCAGAACCCATGCCACCGCCATGCACAGCTCAGAGTAACAAGATGTCAGGGGTGATTGGGAGAGCTCCCATGAACGACTTAATCTATTAAAGAACGTACAGAACAAAAGAACAAAAAGAACAAAAAGAACAAAAAGAACAAAAAGAACAAAAATGTGGCCCTCTTCACAAGTTTGCCGGTCCGGAAACAAGGGTGTCAGTAAACTACAAGTCTGCCTGCGTGGCCGCTGTGCCTGACAGGTCTGACCCTGCCGGGCGCAGCAGCCGCAGTAGGCAGACTGATGACGGAAGCACCCGCACCGTTCGCAATGGTGCCAGTGCTTCCTTGTTCCCACTCCCATAGAGTCCTATTAGACTCTATGAGAATGGGGACTTACTTTTTACCGGCACCTGACTTCCCGGCCACCGGACCCGTAATGAGCCGGTGGCACCGGGAAGTATGGCGCCAGTACATCAGGCGCTGGGCACCATGCACTGATAAGACTAACACCCAGGATCACAAATGGAATTGATGACATCACAGATGACATCACAAATGAAAATAGTTTTGATGAAAAGTTTTGATGAAAAGTTCCTAGAAGGGCGTGTGTATATAATGTTCATTCCAAGATGTCAGGTAGGCCATGACCATGGCTAGTAGTCTTGAAGCATTTTTAAATGGACAGTAGGCATGGCCAAAGGCTGTGCCCACTGAACATGGCCAAACACCATGCGAGAAGCATTCTAAAAATCAATGGAATAACAAAACCCTTGAAATTTGAGGAGAAAACTTTAGTTGCAGGGATGTTTAGGTTAGATCTTAATGCAACAAAACCATTGAAATTCAACTAAATACACCTTAACTTCACACCCCCTGTAGCGCAGCCTATGACAATGTTGAATGAAAACACTGATGACATTATAAATCACATCACTGATGCCATCACTGGTGACAACACTAATTAGATTGTATATAGCTGATTACATCAATAATGGATTTACCCAACACATCATTTCTAAGTTAGCTCAAGAAAACTTTGATTACCTTAATAACAATTTAGGCCGTGGACTTGGCTGTGACAAAGGCAGAGGTCACTGGCCAGCACCAAAGGCTATAGTTAGTGGTTGGTTAGTGTTAAAAAATACCAATGTGTATATTTAAAAATCATGCCTAGTAGCCCATCACTGTTTTAAAAAATACAGTGGCCATTGTTGAAACTGTAACCAGTGGCCATGGCTAGAGGCCATAACTAGCACCCATTCATATGTTAGAATATACAGTGTGCACATCCAAAGGCTGTGGCCACTGGCTAGTATTGTGTTGAAGACCATGGCTAGTGTATATAATAAACAGTGGACATGGCCGAAGGCCGTAGCTAGTGGCTGGTTAGTGTTGTATAACACACAGTGTACAAACTGTTCAAGGTCAAAGGCTATGGCTAGAGGCCCATTTATATATCGGAATATATAGTGGGCAAAGCCATAGATTGTGGCTACTGGCCAGTATTGTGCTAAAGTCCATGGCTTGTGCCTGATCAGTGTATATAATATACAGTGGGCACGGTTGAAAGCTGTATCGACTGGTAAAGGGCAAAATCTATGGTTGGTAGCCTGTTAGTGTTTTAAAATATCCAGTGCACGTGGGTGAAGGTTGTGGCCACTGTCCATAACTGAAAGCCATGACTAGCACCCATTCATGTGTTAAAATATATTTGGTTTCAAACAAACTGGGAAAATACGTGGAAGCAAGGGAACACGGGCAAGCCGTTGTCGTCCTAAACCGTTAACTGGATCCGATATGTTAGCACAAAAACAACAGTTCACTAGGAGTGAAGTTATTCAAAGTTACAGTGAATTAAATAATCTTACATAGACACACAGTCTGAAGGGAGGGAAGTCAACCTGGGGAAGGACACCCTGTCCCTATTGGGGGTGCCTCACCCTAGATGGCGTGTGGTGCAACACCTATCCAATAGTGATAGAGGAGAGAGCTGTCCCTAACCTTCTAAGATGGTGGCATATACCCAGTCAAAACAGTATCATACATTCATAACATTTCCAACTGGCTGGTGCCTCAAGGGACAGAACTACGTATTAGATTATGTCACAACCAGCTCTAAGTAAGGGAACCCTGGAGATGGGTTGACTAGTTGAATTCCAGACTAAGTGCAAACTTTTTTGTGTACCTGTGGGTCTCAATTAGTGGAATGCAATAAGTGCAGTTGGAACATCCACTAAAAGCAACAAAGCTAAAATGGCTCTTATAAAAAAGCTCACTCCTTATGAGTGAGTGTGCAATCTGATTAGTCCAACCAGTATCTCCTCTCAAATGTAATGGGAGATATCAGAACAGGGCATGAGAGCCCTCATGACCTCGGGGGTGGACCGGTTTCAATGGCAATAGAGAGGTAAGCCATCTTCATCAGGACTGTGATTGGTGCCCTTACTTAGAGCTGGTTGCACCTACACTGGGTTGAGTAATACAAATATTAATTAAGCCCCTGAAATACCAGTTGTTCTTACTTTAAGCAATCTTCCCTGTCTGTAATTGATCTTAACCTCTTTCTGTATGTCTCAGTGTTGCTCCATTAAAGCAGAGTACAAATGTATCAAAGTGATCTGTTTTGTCTCTTGATTCTTAGAGATGTGCCTCTTCCAGGATACACCCTTTTAGTATCATTCTTTCACGCACTGTACAATTTCTCTCCACTCAAGTGCAGTGATTCAGCATCTCACTTGTGTACACTATCCCACTAGACTCTTTGCCATCACCAGATTACAGTGGAACACAGATCTCTTGTTTGATTTTCTACTACTCAAGGGTCTTGGAACCCTTTTATTCTACCAGTGTACAAAAATTGAATTCATTCTCTCTCATGCATAATCTGACACTGGGGCATATGCCTCCGTTTTTCCAGATCCAATATCTTACTATCATGCTTTCTGGGCCTTGACTTTCTCAATCCATAAGAGTGCAGTCTATGAATGCTTTATTTCCAGATTTTCTGAGATTTACAGATTTTCCACATCATCACAGAAAGACATTTTTACTTTCATGCTCTGTTCCTCTCTTGGGAGTCTTTCTTCACTTGATTATTGCACTTGTGAGTCACCAGTGTCTTTCTCTCTCTCCCACTGTGCAGCCTCATTCTTGCTCCATGTCACCTCTTTCCTTTCTCTGGCATCTTCTCAGCTGCCTTACCTCGGCTAATCGCTCAGCATTTCCGCAATTAATCAGCTCTTCCCGAGGCTCACGTCCTTTCTCATAGCTAGATCACTCTGTTATATTAGGCTGAGGTGCTTTCTTTCCCTTTCCATCACACCTTCTCTTTGTATCTGTTTCTGAAACTCTTCCTCACAACTCAGATTCATGTATTACATGCTGGTCCGATCTCTGCTCTCCTTGTCTCCAGACCAGTCTTTGTTTGCAAGTTCTTCTACCAGCGTGGCCCTTCTCAGGTAAGTTGCAGGGTTTTTTCTATGTTGGATTTTTTGCTGACAGTGGAGAGGCTTGTTGTTGACTTCTGTATCTGTATCTAGCATGTACCTCTAATTATTGTCCTCCCTCTGAATTTTGGTTTCAGTGCAAATGTCCCCACCCTCAGAACTGGTCTGTGGATTGGTGTTTATCACATGCCACCTGGTATCTTTAGGCCTCTGCATCTTGACACAAGGAAACTTGACATCTAGTCTGTCTAGTCTGTCACCCATTGGACCACTGCCAAATGTTCTCCAGGGTTCTTGTTCTATCCCCATGAAGCACGCTTCCGTCTCTCCTCCTACTTGATGTTGTGTAGGCCCAATCTCAACCGTAATGCTGTGTGGTTTTTGCAGGAAAAGGAATACATCTTGCCCTTTTCCAGAGTTTGTTGCCCTCGTCCAGTCTTCTCTGTCTTTGTGCTGTTACCTGGGGTCTTCGCCACATACTCTCACCATTAACTTGAATAGCTGCCTGCAATACTTATAGGGATTGGGGAATCTATAATTCCCTTCAGTTGACTTCTCATCCCTATTCCTTGGGGCGAAGATATTTGCTCAAATGTGAAACAAGGCCTTTTCCATTAGGCCTTGTCTATCAACATATATCAAAAGATGTCCTTCCTTGTTTCTGCCCCTAGTTGGGAATTCCTATATACTTCTTATGCTGTTCTGTGAAAAGATAAGAGACATGTAGGAAATACGTTCAATCACTAAGGATTACAAGACATTTGGAATAACCATGGTCTTGCAGGGAATTTCTTTGTTCTACCGCTGAAATCGGATAGGGCTTGGGATTCATTTTGTTAAATTTCTATATACATGTACTATTTCGACTTCGTTTGCACATGCAGCTCAGTAAAGTCTGAAATGATGGCCAACATAAATCTGAGATGGCAGCTATGAAGTACATATTGACCCTAAGCAGCATGTCATATAGCATATTTCCTCTTGTGTTTTGCCCAAAGTTCTGTATCCACTCCTTGGGCCTTCTGATTGGTAATAGCTCCAGACCAGGTTCTCTTCGAGTATAATAATCAAGATGTACTCTGTTCAAGAGATATTGAGAGATGTCCCTGCCCAAGATGGAGTCATAATAACTAGGTTGCTCTATATTCAGATCTTCCTGGATGCTGGTCGGCTCATGTTGGTAAGGAGCTATGAAACTAAAATCCATAAGTATTCCAAATACATATGAGATCGGGTAAAACCCCATATACATATTCTCAACAGGAAAACCGGTGGGCATGATCCAGTATGACAGGCGGGGGGCTTTTCCTTCTTTGTTTTCTGTAGATGGACCAAATCTTCCTTTTTCCTGGCATGGGTTACCAGAGCTTGACATAGAGTTAGAAGTTTGGCATTCAAAATTGTGATTCCTGGGTGCATTATACATGGACAAATTGTGTTTTGGCCCTCCTGCTTGGTATTTGGCAGTAGTTATGCTAATGGCCTCTTGTAAGGTTGTCTGGCTGTGCAGTGTGTACCATTTCTGCATGTAACAAATCTAAACATTGCTCCATAGATATGGGGGTCAATATTTTGACTGTATAGGATGTTGACAACTAAATAGTGATCACGTAGCAGAGTCTGAAATCCATTTGTCCACGACTTTCGCAAGCCATTAACTTTACTCAGAAAAAATGTCTGCCTGTATGTCCTCTTTGTCTTGCCCTGGTCTTTCAATTCTTTTTTGTTATGATAGGTGGATGCCCCTGTGAGGTTAAGAGTTTAGTAGGCTCATCAAAGATCTCTGTTGAGAATTGCTGATCCGCATTGCTTCTAGCTTTCATCAGTCCAGTGCCACTCTATGTCACGACCCTCGCACAAAACCCCCTCTGGCAAATCCATTGGCCAGGTGGAGTCAGGATTCGGGCCTCGAGAGCCTGGCATCGTCTTCAAAAGCCCTTATGGGGCCAGTCCTGGTGCCTATGGCGCCAGGCTCATACACCATGAACAACAATGTGCTTGAGAACTACTTTATTGTATTGTCAGCCAACATGGAGGCATCCACATAGCTTGGTTCCCTAAGAACCAATACAATATATATACAAATACAAACGAGTCTAACGAGTTAGACGCACAAAATGTGTAGACCACCTAGATGGGGAAGAAAACAGGCAGTGCGAATAATAATTAGACCCAGTCCGCCTTCAGAGGCACCTAACTAAAAGGAAGTCCAAGCCCTATGAAGAGTGGAGCCTTGTGCTTAAAAGTACCTGCTCACGCTGGTGCCAATGGGCAAAAAGGGGAGTCTCTTCGAGGGAATCAGGCAGTTGAGTTCGGTGAACAAATGAAGATGAACAGAGCTCCGCGATTCAAGTGCAGCCTCCACTGTGGGCAGAAGCAGAGCGCGAGTATGGAAAGGCGTGCTGTTAGACTCAGCGGGGAAAAGCTATGGGCTCCTGCAGGAGGGCGACCAGTTCCTAGCGATGCTACTCACCGGTCCCCTATGCAATCAGACCCAGGCTTCTCCGCGTCAATTTCAGGGCTGGCAGGTTCAGATACGAGCAGGGGACGTCTCGGCGTCGTGTAGATTCCGCAGAAGCAGAAGTTGAGTTGGGGACGTCCCAAACGCAGTGAACCCGCACAGGTTGTTACCACAGCAGGGCAACGGAGCGGCCGTGTGTATTTCAGCCAAATGTACACTACTCACTTCAGACCTGGGAATGCCAAGTGTACGAATCGTGTGAGAGTGACAAGGACTCGTAATACAACACAACCTGACGGCGGTTACAGAGCAAGACTCCTGGGTAGGCTGGTCAGTCGGCTGGATGGCCCAGAGACACTTCCGATGATTACGTGCAGGAGATGGTGAAGATGCCAAATATAGTTGTTCATACTATTCCAAGGGTCGAAGTACCAGTAAAGGCCTTCTCGTTCGATCAGAGGTAGAAAGTGTTTCACCAAGCGACAGCAGTGCAGAGGAGCAGTCCTTCAGCGGGTCACCAGTGATTCCTCGGTTCAGCCTCGTGGTTGCAGGATACTTGGCTCCTGTATTCCTTTGTTCGTGAGAACTCAGGAGATTGACATGGTAGTGGTGTTTCCAGCCCCCTCTTATCCACGGTTCCCTTTGCGCCAAAACAGTGGGGACCCAATGGGAGATCTGCTCACAAAACACTCACACCATACGTGGACCTATCACGGACCACGGAGGTCCCGGGCATTCACACCACCCTAGACTCTCTGGCACCCAGGATGTGTATTGGGACCAGACATCCCAGCCCACATCCTGGAGGCACACACAAGGCCTGTAGAAGCCTGCGAAAGCATCTGTGTTTCGCGGGAAAGTACATGCCCAAATAAGGAAGGGCCCGGGTCGGCTCGACCTGGGGAAGGTGAAGGGGGCAAGACGGTCAGCGGACAGGACAACGAGCCTCATGGTCTGGCCATTTTGGGAGCCAGGCCACCATTCTGGGCTAAGCGCGAGAAACGTGCTTAAACGCCAAAAGGAGCTCAAAAACACAAAGAAACGATTGCTGCCACCAGTCCCGTCTGTGATTCACTTGCACCGTTCGTTAACAATCCCAAGAGAGTATCTAGGGCCTGTAGTAGACTAGAGACCCAAGAGAGCAGTAACTTAGCTTACAGTGCCCTCTTGTGTCACGTTGCACGAAAGTTGCAACATGATAAAAGAACTACGGAAAACAACGTTTCCCGGTACTGACTGTCTTAAGGGCATGTCAGTTTCCCCGTAAGAATGGAGCGAAAGCCCAGAGGAGTGCGGCAGAAGGCTGCACTTCTCTGGCAAAGTCTAAATCCTGGTGACGACAACAACAAAAAGTTTAGGGATTGCCACATGGAAGGAAAATTACCCACAATTAAGAAATCTTTCCTAACACATGCTTCGTGTTACTTTGCAGCTTGCAACGTGAAGCTCACCGTGTCCAGCTATTCCCTCGAACCTCAGAGAAGCAGAACCTGCAAGGAGACAAAAGGAACATCATTAGCAGCAGCATCTTACCTGCAGTCTTCATCTTTAAACACTTGCAGCTACTGAGAACAGCTTCCTCGAATCTGCATGACTCCCGGACAGAACGACCTGAAAGAGGAAGATAGAGGCAACATTAAAGAAAGCTGTAGAGACATTTACAAATTACGAACTGCTCAAAAGGCTTACCTGGCTGCTCGCCTCTCGGCTGGCACCAGTCCGGACATTCCACTCGTGCTGAAGAACACTGCGACCTACAAGGAAGGAAAACACAGGTTAGCAAAGGCAAGATTTCGCAGCGCTGCGCATAGCGCTTACTTACCACATCATAGCGCTCTTAATGCGCCATCATTTACCAGCGGGGCTCAACCAAGCCAGTTCACCGCTCTGAAGCTCTGCATACCTAAGGGAAAAAAAGAGACATTTTAAACAAAGAAAGGCATGCAGGATAGCAACAAAACTAAAGAACAGCAATAAGACCTACCTGAACAATATCAAACGGGCCGGTGTCAGTGAAGTAACTGGACCGCACTCGCCCATGAAAGACAACGCGCCCCTGCAAAGAAGGCATGATGGAGAGCACGCCTAATTCTACCACAAGGCAGAACCTTCCCCGCAGACCACATCAGGGCAAAGCTGAGAAGCATACCAGCGAGTAACCCGGCTGGGTGGCGTCCCTGTGGATACCAGGTGAGCGTAACACTCTAAGCTTATTTTTCTTAATTCATGAAGCATGTGACTGGGTCTTAGCCTCGGTTATATTACTGGAGTACATTGGGGTGTACTCATGAAGAAGCAATGGCATCCCTCAACTGTAAAAAAGTTGGTTGTTGGATTTCTTGTGAGGGCATCTATCACTCACTTTCAATTTGTAAAGCCTGTAGAAGCAGTCTTTGTCCCTTGAGCGAAACTTTGATTAGGGTCTACATACTAGGCATGAGGCCTTGGGGGTCCCTTTTGTCAGATGGAAAATAGGAGATGTTCAAAGTATTGTCAGTTTCAAAAATACCCTAGGTTTTTGTCAGGACTAGAAAAGGATTGGGAAAGTATCCTTTAAAGGAACCTGAATTTTTAAGAGCAATGGGTTATTGTTCCCACTCAGACATCTGGATGCTTTTCCTCTTCTCTTTCCTCTGCCTCAGTGTCCATGTCCTCTCTTGGGGTGCAACATATTAATATGGAGTTTGTTCCTAGCAAATGAGCCTTCTACATGGATGGATTTAACGATGATTCTAAGTTCCCATTGATCCAACTCTGGTTTCCTCATAACAATCACTTTTTTCAATTTCATTGGCTGGACTTTGTCAGGTCATTCAGCATCCCATTTTAGACAGCACTTGTGATGAGGTGCCACAGAGAATGACCAAACAGCAAAGTAAAGTTAAAACATGTATTCATGTAACATGAATGCACTAGACTTGTTGACTGGGGTTTTCACTTAGGACATCCTGATCCAGTTTCCTTACAAAGAATGCATGTAGGTCTTTACCATCCAGTAACTGTGAAACTGTGATTTTCTACTCTCAAGTAAACCTCGTGTCACTCTGAACCCAATCAATGTGATTGCTTGCTCCCTAATGAAAAAAGGGTGTCCTCTGAACCCAGTCACTGATTTTCTTTCCCGGAATATAAAATAATAAAATGGGTGTCACTGAAACCCAGTCACTCCAATGCTCTGTTCCCTAATAAAATAATCAAATGTCACACTTTTGCTGAACATTCTGAATCTAATCGAATGAAGCCTTCTGAAGCCCTTTTCTAATTAAGCCTTCTAGACTGAGTGAGAAGTCATTACCCTGGCATGACGCCAGCTGGTAATTTATTTAGCCGGATGGGAAGACTGGGGGCACTAGGAAGGCGAAGGTCATATCCCAAACAACAATGACCCGTCTCTAGAATTTTTAGTTTATTAGCTCGCATAAATTATACAAACAAGGATTATACACATTTTTAAGCGTTAGGGGTGTTTAATAAAAAACATAGGTTTTGTAAAGCGCACATGCAGATGATTACTTTATAAAGGGAATATCTATATGCTCATGCATTACTGATTACAGTAAATAGGGCTGGTGACATGGGGAGAAGGGGCAGTGCATCTTTGAGCAGTAAATAGTGACATGCTAAAGCGTTTGCCAGTGTACTTTTGCTCATTTGGGCAGTGATTACAAATGAAATCGATGTGAGTTTACTTTTAGGAGCCACGTGATGCAGCGACACGAAGTACATGGCACTCACTGGGTAGGAGGGGTGAATGGGAGAGTCACAGTGGTTCGCTGGGTACGCCTTCTGGAAATTAGGCTGCACTCCTACCAACTAAAGGCTAGTGCGGAATTTCGGACATAGACACGCACAGGCTGATCCCATTGATTTCATCCAGTTTTGGACAGGTAGGTGGAGAACAGAAGTAGTAATTTCACATTCGAAGCATTCTGATTTGGCGAGGCAGGAACGACAACTTTCCCTATGCACTCATTTTAACTCTTGCCTTATCTAATTCAAAATCCATTCCGGATTTTTTTTTAAAGAGCCTTACAGTACTGTAGTTTTTATTCTGCTCTAAACCTAGTCTCATTCTAGTCTAACCCTATTATGAAGTTATACCCTGAAAACTAACATCACCGCCCTCCTGGCTCTGCCAATGCCTCCACCCGTAGGAACCTATAACTTCAAAATGCTCGAACTTTGAATACAATTCCACATGTTTGATGTGTTCGCTTAAATTCGGATGGTTTGTTTTGCTCGATTTACTTCTCACCAGGACTCTTCACTATGTTCTGTAATGATTGAAATTCTAATGGTACCTGTTTAAGCTCACCCTCTTCCCCAGAATAACCCCAGTAAACATTCTTACTTGTCTTTTTTATTCAAGGACAAAGTTGTTGCTTTTAAACCTACTTTTAGTAACACAACAACAAGAATGTTCTGTCATTGAAAGGCTGTATTATTCCATGCCGCAGAGTCTGGCGAATACCAAAGGATTATGCATTTTTTTGCCAGCAATGTTATGACTCAATCATTTTTTCGGGCTTGCAATTGGATCGTGTACAAGATGCATGACTTAAGGTGTGTCAGGTTACGTTGATCTACTGTCAGTGTTGGCTGGTCAATTTTTTCACTCGAGGGGCGTAAATATTTGTCCATGATATGGTTGAGCGACTGATCGTTATGAGGGAGCCCACACCACTCAAAGGGGGGGTTGGGTAAGGGGTTCTTGTGCTGAGATTTTTAAAAAAAAATAATAGGTGAAAATGGTGTATTTTAGAGCACATTTCTTTTTAGAAAAATTGGGTAAAAAGCCAAACAGTTTGTAAATGGGTTTTAATAATAATAATTCTTTAATGTGATAAAGGTTGAACATAAATTCAAACTTTACACATTTTACAATTTCCAAACATTAATATCAAATCATGAATATACAGATACATAAATCAACAGCAAATATAAAAAACAACTAGAAAGTAAACATTTAAAAATTAAACAACTTTCCTTATAATATTTATACACAGTCATACATGAATATTTTTGCGCAAGACAACTTATCTCTGAGTTGAAATGAGTATAATTAATGGAAGACCGCTTCCTATAACAAATAAGGTACCCAATCAATTACTTGGCGTCTACAATGCTAAAATAGTTCAAGTCAGAGAGCCAGACCTAGTTCAACCTGTTGCCAGACATTATATAATGCAATGAATAACTGCATATTGCAGGTGTTAGTGCAGTAAAGCCAGAATGACATTTTGCATATAGTTAAAGGATCATGAACTAATTCACCCAAATAGTGTAAGATTGTATCCTTCAGTGTCTGGCATTCAGTAAGAAGATTTCTGGCTGTCTCTAGACATTCTGGGGATTTACAAAGACGGCATATTCACTCTTCAGCAGGGATGTTTTCCCAGGCTCCTACAGTATGCAGGGTAGGCAATTGCTCCAATCGGAACAAGATGATGAAGCGTCTAAGTCTTCTAGTGGGACAGAGGTATAGGTAGGCGTGAGGTTTCATGAAATTATACAATCTATATTTCACGAAATGATAGGTTTTAAGACTGCTTAAATGAGAGAAATTCTCAAGCCAATCCCAAAGGTCCACTTTTTATCCCAGTGCATTTAGAGTTTCCTTAGTGACAGTAGCCCCTCTGTGTGTCCAGCCAATGTCTATAAAAAATGTAGTCATATCTTTATGTAGGGGCGAAGTGGTATATTTTTTTTATCAATTCCTGATGAATCACAGTCAATAAGGGATTGGGAGAGCCACTTATCATCTTAAGGTATAACCCTGCTCTTCTTTTCAGTACCATCGCTTTCAGTGAGGGAAGGCCCAATTCAAGTCTAATCAGGGCCATCGGAACACCCGGGTGTAGCCCCAGTATTCGTCGCCAGAACTTGCCCTCCATCACTTGAAGCCGTGCTAGGTCCAATGTAAGCAGCGACTCAAGGCCATAGATGATCGTGGGAGCAAACACTTGAATATATAAATGGCGAGTCCCCCAGAGAGTGAAGCCACCCTGCTTATTAGTAAAAGAAGAGATTAATGAGGTGACTTGCATTGCCCTAGTAATGCGACCCTGTCTGCAAAGTAGATAATCGCCATGGGGCTCAATTTCCACTCCTAAATAGCGATATGATGGAGCATAGAGTATGAGGTTTTTATATACCACCAGATTCACTCGGGATACTCGTTTTCTGGAAAATCTAAGCACTTTTGTCTTATCTAAATTAATGGTCAAACCATTAATCCTGGCATAGTCCCATAGGGTAGAAGCGGAACGCCTAAGGCCGCCTATGGTATTATCAAAACCAACCAAATCATCCACGTATGCTAATACAGCACACGACGCTTCACCAATTTTAGGAGGGAAATTATCAACCTCAGCTAATACTGCAGGGATGTCGTACACATAAAGATTGTAAATAAGGGGTGCTGTGATGCAACCCTGCTTTACCCCCCTATTTTAGATCACGTTTCTGGTCATGTTGCCTTCCTGGTTTAATCTGAGGCATGCCATGGTGTTTTGGTGCAGCAGTCTAAGGTAGTGTAATAGACCTGACGGACATCCCAGTGTTTCAAGCTTAGTCCATAGCCTTGCTCGAGGGATGGAATCAAAGGCAGCCTTAAAATCGATATAAAGGGCATACAACGGGGGCTGCCCCCTACTAAGTGCCCGTGTACGTAGTATATCCATGACCAATAGATTATGTGAGGTGAAAAAGTCCCGCCTGAAACCACATTGAAATCTACTGAGTAGATTATTAGGGTCAGTGCGACTACCTTTTTTAAATACAGGAATGAGAATGGCTGTTTGCCAGGATCGGGGGATTATCCCCTGTGCTAGGATCTTATTGAAGAGTAGGGAGAACAGGACATCCCAAAATAAAGGGTAGTTCTTGATCACTACGTTAGCCAGCCCATTAGGGCCGGGGGCTCTAGAGGACTTAAGGGCAACTATTTAGTTCAATGTTGCCTCTGCTGAAACGTCAAAAGGCGGATGGATGGGGGCCTTCTCCGAAAGTCACTCATAGTCTCCACTTCCCCTAAATTTCAGCCTAATAAGAATTTTACCCATGTCTCCTCACTTATTGCGTTAATTAATGGGCCTTTGACTGACCTTCTCTCTGTTCTCATTTAGGAGTGTCCAGATACTGCAGGAAATTCTAGAGCAAATAGTTTGTACAAGCCGCTGATATCTATTATTTCTCTCTGTTGTCTTTATGTTCTTAATATCAGCTCTATATGGTTTTTTTTGGCATCCCTAATTTCCCTATTATAAGGGAGTATGGTGCCCCCAGTTTTTAGCATATGTCCCGTTTTGGCCGTAGCATGCTGACCTGAAAATTCCAATATCCAGTCTTCTATTTCATTTACCGTCATAAGTTTGAAATCACAAAAGCCTTCTGAAGCAACAGGTTTAAGAGCTTCAGTGGCTGATCTTATGTTCTTCTCAGACCACACTATTCTTGATCCTGTGCAGTTGGCTTGAATGCTACCAATATTCAAAGATGGAGTGGATGGGATCGGAATGCGGAGTGTGCAATGCAGCGACGCATGGTCGCTCCATACGTTAGGCTTGACAGCCATATCAACTACTCTAGTCTGCATCTCGGGGCACATAAATATATAATCTAATGTGCTAAACGATGATCCATTAGACTAAGTGTGTTTCCCCGGCTGGCCTCCCAGGGTACGGCCATTGATCATCGCAAGATCCCAAGATTCAAACAATTGCAGCCAGCCTAGACCTTCGTCCTCCCTCTTTCCATGAGTCATCAGACAACTTGCACTAAGATCAGAATTGGAGGGTATAAGTGCCTCGTCTGTCATATGGCAATTAAAGTCCCCCATAACAACAACAGCGCCATTGGCAGTTCTTAACGACCAAGAAGACAGTAGGTCCTGTATTGCCTCTTGTAATGTGTCTCTTGCCACCGCTCCTGGGGGGTTGTAAAGATTAATTAGAAGAAACCTACCTAAGCCACTTTCATCATGGTATTCAACCTCTACTGCCAAGAGCTGTTCCTCAGCTTTACACTGAATTTTTTGAGACATGGTCGTATTAACTACCCCTGTGAGTAAACCACCATAGGGGTGACCCTTGCTGCCCCGTTTGACAGGTGATTGATGTATAACAAAGTCATCTAGCAATAGGGGGTACAGTGACCATGTCTCTTGAAGACATATGCAGCTATGTTGAGACAGTAAGTCTTCAGAGCCCTCCGACCTCAGGAGATGGGCAAAACCTCTGCAGTTCCAGGTAAGTAATGAGAAGCATCAATGTTTCTGTAACAATTGCGGAAGGGATTCCAACAGTGACTTAAGTACTTGCTGTATTTCGGCCAAGGCGGGATTTTCCCCTCCCCCAGATGTAAGCTCATTTGCCAGAGGAGCTGGTGTGACAGTGTCCTCTGAATCGGCAGAAAGATCCTTCTCCTGCGGGTCCACGTCAATATCAATGTCCACTGCTCTCAGTTCTTCTTTATATTTTCTAATCAATTGCGCCGTGTTCAGAAAAGTACAGTGTAAGGCAGAGACGTTGGGGTTAGGGCCCGAGAGGGGTTCGATGAATAAGAAATCCTCAGATTTTAAGACACAGAGTTGAGGTATATGGTAGAGTCTTGTTAGTAACTCAGAACATGCCAGCCAAGAATTTTTGTCACTGGGGTACAAATTCTTGATGAAACAGATGCGATTCGTATTTATATCCTTCGCTGTCCTCATCTGGTCCGGCGGTGTGTGCTCATCAGGTTCATCCATCATCCGTGTCCCGGGAAGATGCTCAGGATGTGTAAGCATACTAGATTCAAGATCAAGCTCTGAGTCCACCACTGAGGTTTCATTTAAGTCCACACCGGTGGACTTCTCTTCAGGTATCAACCAGTCTGTTATAGGGCCTTTCATCATTGCCGCCCGTGAGGCTGCTCTCACCAGTCTTTTCCTGGCTTTTTTTGAGCAAGTTTCTGGTACAGGTCTGGGCCCTGCTGTAGGTGGTTGGGTACACGTTGCGGCTTTTAAGTGCCTTCTTTGCCAATCTGCGTTGTTTCCGTGATAGAGTGACCCGAGGGCTTTGCTCCAGCTCTTGATCATCTGCCTCCGCGGGGGCTTCCTCAGTTAGGATGTTGCTGTTGGATACGGATTGCGCTGCACCCCCCTCCACCACGGTTTCCTGCTCTTCAATCTCCTCAGCTAAATGTAAAGCATCGGATAGATTAACTTCTGCTTCTTCTCACGGGAGATCCTTCAGATGTAACGCCATAGTGATGGAGTTGGTGTTTGCCAGGATTCGTCCCGACATCTGTAGGAGTATCTTAATAGCAAATTTGGAGGGCAGCCACCGATGATTGAAGCTCAATTATCTGTGTTGAGCTTGGATGTAATCCGATGCTATCTTCCATCTCATTGTCCGGCTCATCCTCCATTGACGCCATTGCAAGATTCGGAAAAGCAGATAAGCGTCCACTGCTTCCCACTGCATTATGCACCCCAGCAGCGGTGTTCATGCTATTTTCTTTCAAGGGCGTTATACCACTGGATATCATCTGGGGTGTTTGTGTCAGCATCCCTCTCTGTATAGTTAAGCAAAGATCTAAGAGGGAATTGTTGTCTATGTCCTCGAAATTGGAAGTATTTAAAGAAATGCCACCACTATGTACCGGTGCTGCAGTTTCCTCGATTATGGTGAAATTAGTATCGGGGGGAGGATTCACAGGGAAGAACTCAGTGATAGCCCCTTGCGCCACCGGTTGAGCATATTTAGGATTCTTCTTGGGTTTACCCCCTTTCTTATGGGTCTCCTTAGGTTCCTTTACAGGTTGAGACTTGGTTTTTCGTAGATTATAGATCGAGTGGGGAGCTCTTCTCCCCCGCTGCATATCTACGTTGTGGCTCACTTTCTTTCAATTATTTATTAATCTGGATAGTGGGGGGCTACCAAGGCAATTGTATTAATAAATACTGGGGTTAATAGGGAGAAATGGTTATTCCCATGTACCACACTGGGGAAATAAATAGGTTTCCCATCGTTTTCCGGCACCCCCACAACCAATGTAGGAGACCAGTGAACTACAAGCCAGGATCAAAGGCCGAAGCCCGCAGTCTCTGGGATGTGCTCACTGGTTCCCCTTCTCCTCAGGGTCAGCTCAGGATCGGTTCAGAAGCAATGAACCATGCTAGGTTGGCGGGGCCACCACCAACTCAAAAGGCCGGGCCGGAGAGTGTTACACTCATCCCCAGCTCAGGGGTCACACCTCCAAGGCACTCACCCCCCCCTCCTGCTCACCTCCTCCTCCTGAGGAAAAAAGCATGCAGGGATGCGGGAGCCAAGCGAGGAATAGACACTATAATGCAGGCTTACCCTAAGCAGAAGCACTGCTCAGCCTATCCGGTCAGATGCCCGCCCCTTAGGGAGACTCCTCTCTCGGGGGGCGCCACCAAACGGTACACCAGTAGCTGGCCGTGCAGCGCGGCTGGGTAGGCTGCAGGGGGCTGATGCCGCAGGGAGCCGCCGTACAGCGGTGCAGCAGGAAAAATACTGCGGCTCAGCTTCCTTGTTTTCCTTGCTCCTCACGGCTTCTCGCCTCGCTCGCAGGACTCGCGGAACTCCCGGATCCAGAATCTGAGGAAAGGACCTCACGTACGTGGGTCTGCGCGGGTTAGTGTGTCAAGCCGTACCTCTCTCCAGTGATTTCCGACTGAGGCCGCTTCCGACACAGCAACAATTAGAAATGGGTGGTTAGCATGCACTGCCTCTAAATGGGTTTTGTCAGGTAACCCATGAAAAGAATCCAATAGATGCAAGTCACCAACAGTGCACAGGAGCATTTCTCCAACACATTTTCATGATAGCTTTTCTCCCAATATGTGCCAGTATAAAACATTTTCACACTTGCTGTGCAAATACATTTCCATGCTGACTGCAAAATTATACCATATGTTTCCCATATAAGAACATACACATGTTTGCTTTATGCATACTGCCATAGCGCCTAAATGCCTATGGGCAATTTGCGCTTTATAAATGTACAAATAAATAAATGATAAATAAGTAATGATACTATAGGTAAACATATCCATGTTTGTGCTGCCAATATATGGCAGTATCCCCAAATAGGAGCATACTGCAGTTGGCTTTATGATTAAAAATGCATACCAAAGTCTGAAAACATGTCCAAACTGGCTGTACTGAAATGGCAGTCAAGTTACATACCAACACTTATCATGCTTGCTTTATGTTAATGTTAATGTTAATGTTAATGTTAATGTTAAAGGACATTTGTACCGCGCACTATCACCACCGAAGTGGTCCCCTGGCGCTCTGGCGGCTCTGAAAAAGGGGGGGAGAGGGTTTGGGTTAGTGGGAATAAGCTGGAAAAGTGCAAGAGAGCAGTGATGTGCTGTTGGCAGCCTCAGCCCGGTGGGTCCGTCGGCTGGGCTTGGGGTGTTTTATGGTCCGTAGTCATTGTGTGCTGTTGTGCAAGTCTATGTGTGGTTTGTTTTGTTGTTGCATTGTTGTGAAGTTTGTGCGGATTGCTGCGTTTAAGGCTTGTGGTTGTGTTTGGTTATAGTTTGAGAGGTGTATACAGAGGGATGGAATTGTTAGTTGGTTGGTTAGTTGGCATTGCTGTCCTTGCAATTTTGGGATTCCATCTAGGTCCGGTACATGCTAACAGTCACATTTCTATCTAGATGCCGCGCAAGCTAGGTTCATAATTCTAAGTGTGGTGCTAAGAATCACATATGCTAACAATCACATTTCTGAGATTCCATCTAGGTGTGGTATTTGCTAACAATCACATTTCTATCAAGATGCAACGCGGGCTAAGCTTGAGAATTCCGTCTAAGTGTGGCATATGATAGCAATCACATTTCTGTCTAGATTTGGCGCAGACTAAACTTGAGAAATTCCATCTAAGTGTGGCATATGCTAACAATCATTTTTCTGAAATTCCATCTAAGTGTGGCATATGCTAACAATCACTTTTCTGAAATTCCATAAAAGTTTGGCATATGCTAACAATCATATTTCTATCTAGATGCGACGCAGGCTAAGCTTGAGAATTCCATCTAAGTGTGGTATATGCTAACAATCACATTTCTGTCTAGATTTGGCGCAGACTAAACTTGAGAAATTCCATCTAAGTGAGGCATATGCTAACAATCATATTTCTGAAATTCCATCTAAGTGTGGTATATGCTAACAATCTCATTTCTGTCTAGATTTGGCACAAACTAAACGTGAGAAATTCCATCTAAGTGTGGTATATGCTAACAATCACATTTCTGTCTTATCAAACATGGCCAATACAAAATGTCATACCACAGTACGAAATGGCTAACCTAAGGGCATAAAAGTGACAGTCTTGCTTCATAATAACACTAATCATGCTTGCTTTACCAACGATGCCCAATACAAAATGCAATACACAATACAAAATGACTGAACTGGCTGCATTGAAATGCCAGTTTAACTACATAATAATACTTATGCTTGTTTTACCAAAGGTGCCTAATACAAACTGTCATGCCACAATTTGAATAATACCACTGACCTTGATTGCTTTATCAAAGATGCCCAATACAAAATGATGTGCCTCAGAAAGAAATGGCTAGACTGGTAGCATAAGAAATGCCAGTATTGCTTCATAATAACACTTATCATCCTTGCTTTACCAAAGATGTCCAATACAAAATGTCATACCACAATAAGAAATTACTAGACTGGCTGCATTGGAATGCCATTCTAGCTACATAATAACACTTGTGCTTGTTTTACCAGAGACGCCCAATCCAAAATGTCATACCACAATAAGAAAAGGCAAGGAAGTTTGCATTAAAATGCAAGTCTAGCTACATAATAACACTTATCAAGCTTGCTTTATCAACCATGCACAGTAAAAAGTGCTTTGCCTGCTCCATGGTGCACCAGTGACTTGCAGTCAGACATAATCACAATAATGATGAATGTGATTATGTGTGATTGCGAGGCGCTGGGGGGCACTGGTGTAAGGAATGTCATTTTTTTACTGGCCATCTATCATCAGTAAAAAAATGACACACCTGTTCCCTGGGTCCCAAGTTCCTCACACATGCACACAATCAATGTGGTTACGTGTGTATGCCAGGGACTGGGGACAAGGGGGCAGGGGTGATATGTTTTACTGCATATCTATCATAGATGTCCAGTAAATAAATACCATGCCTGTTCACTGGGCCTCACAGTGCCAAACACACAGACACACAAAGTAATTATATGTGTTTGCAAGGTAAAGGGGGACCAGTGGGGCAGGTATGGTATTTTTGACTTGACATCTATCATAGAAGTCCAGGAAATAAAATACCATGCCTGTCCACTGGGCTTCATAACGCCAAACACACACACACACACACACACACACACACACAATCAGCGTGATTATATGTGTATGCAAGGCACTGGGGGAACAAGGGGGCAGATATGACATTTTTACTAGACATCTATCATTAATGTCCAGTTGAACAATACAATGATGTCTCCTGGGCCTTACAGCACCAAAAACAGACACACAATCAAAGTGATTATGTGTGTATGCAAGGCGCTGGGGGGCTAGAGGTGCAGGTATGGTATTTTCTACTGGACATCTATGAAAGATGTCCATTAAAATAATACTATCCCTGTCCCCTGGGCCCCATAGCACCTCAGAAAGAGAGATGATTTTGGCCAGTGGGGAGAGGGTTTGTGCAACAAATGCATTTTTACAATGCCTTTGTTGTACAAACCTCCTACCCCCACTCCCAAAATCATCTCAGACCAGCACAAACACACGCACACACACACTTACACAATGTACACACACAAAGCACTCGCTGTCTCATTCATAGGCACAAACACCCATCATGCAATCACTCATAACGCAAACATTCATGCATCCATTCACGTATTTAGATAATACATAAACATACAAACACACACATTTACTCAAAATACACACACAACATACACATAGCAAGCACTCTTTCATTCACACAAGCACCCATCATGCACTCACTCATAACACAAGCATACACGCATCCATTCACATATTTAAATAATAAATAAACATACACACACACATTTACACAACATACACAGAGAAAGCACTCTTATTCACACGAACATTCATCATGCACTCACTCAAAACACAAGCATACACACATCCATACACATATTTAAATAAATAAATGAACATACAAATGCACACATTTAGACAACATACGCACTGCAAGCACGCTTTCATTCACACAAGCACCCATTTACGCACACTCACAATACAAGCATACACGCATCCATACACATACTTAGATAATAAATAAATGAGCATACACACACACATTACACAACACATACGCAGCAAACACTCTGTTTCATTCACACGAGCATCCATCATGCACTCACTCATAGCACAAGCATAAACACATCTATACACATATTTAAATACTAATACAAACACATACATTTACACAGCATACACACAGAAAGCACTTAAACCAGCATCCATCATCATACATTCATCTAACAACACAGGCATGCACATAATTCACATTTTTTTAAAAAATGAACATAAACAAACTTACCCTCTGCAGCGGGTCCTGAGGTTCCAGTGCTCTAGCCCCTTGCAAGCATGAACAGGAATCAGGAAGTTTCCAGGTCCCTGCACATGCATGCAAGGGGCCAGAGTGTGTTTCCGGAGACGCCCCACTCCTGCCTGCTCTATGTGCGAGGAGGCACAGGAGCGCACCCTTGCACATACAGACGTGCCGTTCCCCAGCCAGCATTTCAAATGAGCCATGAGAGGCTGGGTAAAGCAAACGTCCCCAGCTTTACATGGCTCATTGAGCTTGTGCGGCTGGGGAAATTTAACAGTTAAAAGCACTCCCTCATCTGAAAAGAAACAGCTGAGGGAGTGCTCGTATTTTACTAGGCTGGCTCCTCCACAATGGGTGTAGAGGGCCAAGACCCCTCTCCCATTATGAACAAGCCGCCCCTGTCACCATACTAGCACACATGTTGGCTTTGACACATCAGAACAAACGAGAGACATACGTCAACGGTTTTATTTACAAGCTACCAATCAAATATAAGTTGGAACTGATTTTAGTCAGCTAAAATTGCACCTACTTTTGGTGTTCCTTGCCTGCCTTCACCTGAAATTCTCGAATTTGAGTCTGATGGAAATATAGCCTGAAGGATGTCAAATCAATGCCACGGTTGCAGTGATGGGGAAGCAGTGTCCGTTTTTGACATCTATGTTATGCATAGGATGGCAAAACGACTTTCAAAGGCGCTCTACATCCGTCATCAGGTCTATGGATGTTGCACAAATGAGATGTTTATGTAGATGAGACGTCTCGAAAATTGAATGGACGTGAAGATGACTCATTATTGCAGCCTGGCCAAGTTGGGAAGAGCGCACCTTTCATTGAGGGCTGCGACATGTTCATTGAATAAGGAATATGTTTGCACACTCATGGCACTCGCTCTGCTCCTCTATATTTAGTCAGCAATCAGCCAACATGAACGTTTCCAGGAGATCAGTAGGATGGTTAATTGGGTTTGCTCAATAGGGTGTTTGAATGATCATGATAGCAGACTAAAGGGTAATTTTAATTAAGCTTTTAAAATCAGGCATCACAGAGTAGAGAAGCATGCATATAAAGTAATTCAATGAATAAACAATTGTTTGCTAAAGACTCTCATTTAACTATGTATTTTGACATTGTATATAAATGTTTTGTGATGTTTAGGTTTATTTTTTAAAACATTAAATTGTTTTTATAAACAACAAACTCGTAAACACATTTTAAAGAGTGTCTAACACACTGCCTGCTCTTCCTTGGCTCCGTTAATCGGTCCCTCAACAGGCCTCCAGCTCTGTGCTCATGAACAGCCTCTGGTTTAAGTGGACACTAAATCATCAGCGGCTGCCCCAGTAGTGATATTGAGAGCATTTCACCACTAGCTGCTTGCAGAGGTTGTTAAAGAGGAACAAAACACTGATGATACATGTTGCTACTCTGTAATGCAGGCATCCCCCTCGAATGTTCTCGGTGCCATCCCAGCGGTCTTAATGGGTCCTCTTTGGGGTTTCCCGATCATTCAAACTCTACTTCAGTCTCGAGCCAGAATTCATGTCTTGCAGTGATTTGGTGTTGCAGATCGGAGTCTGGAAGCATGGAAGCATGACAGTGGAATTCACAAAGCGAATCAAAAGTCTCCTAGGGGAGATCATCCTCATCACTGCCTATTTCTGTTGTTGCTTTTGACAGCTTTGAGTGGATGGCTTAACAGGACGCTCTTATCAATGTCATTTGGAAGCAATGCTGGTGATTTGTTGGAGTTTTTGGAAAATGTTTTGGAGATTTGATGTTTATCCTGTATCCTTTTGTCTCTTTTGTAGCACTTGTCTGCACTCTTTTTTTATGTGTGTGTGTTGTGTGTCTCCTTTTTACTTTCTCCTTTTTAAGCATTCATTATTTCCCTACAAAAACAACACCACCCCCCATCCCCCACAAGTTCCCTTATGCCACTCCACTTTAGTTTACCCAAAAAACAGAAAACAGTAAAAGGATTCCTCTTATTTACCTAATTATGGGAGAAGCATCAGGGATGGGATTAGCAAAGATGGAGGAATGGAAGAGGCAGGGTAATCACAAAAAGACATGATCCTGGTTATGGCAGGATTTTAAAATGCCCGTAGAATTGATTGCCCGAGGGGAGTCCTAAATTGTAGTACGCTAAGAAGTGAAGTGAGATCAGAGTAGTAAGAGATGGGAATGATTGACATGCATTCAACGTGTCTGTGTCCCCATGCAGCTTACAATGTGGATGTGTCACCTGGCACCATAGGCCCTAGCAGCATAGTATCCTCTTGAAGTTGCAGACAAGGGTGCTGCTGTCACGAAGCATGCCACATAAAACAACCCTCGGCACCCTCTACATCTGAAGTGACCAATACACATCCAGTATCAGAGGTAGCATCAAGCATCAGGAAGCTTATATTACAGACACAGTGGTGGTTACAGTTTTACACACATTCGACTGATTTGACAGGACTGACTTATGTGGCAGGCAGGTCCTTACTGGCTTATTATCTTTTGCCAGTCAGTCAGGAGGGCATGAGCACACCACAATGGAGGATGTCTGGGAGAAGCACATAGTCCACAATTATCATTCCTTCTTGTAGATGGTTGACAAAGAGGAAAGGAGAGAAATCTTAGGGGTGCCTTTCTCCTTAATAAAAGCCATGAAAATGCTCTACAGTGGGCATCTTTGTGGGAGTGCCTTTAAAACGAATGTTTGAGGGATAGTCTTATCTCTATGAGAAATCCTGTAAAATTGCTTCTATTGAAAAAAACAGGAATAGTTGTATTCTGACGAAGCCCCACAAATCGCTGTTTTATGTCTGCTCTGTATTGTATTGTATTGTAGAAATCATTTATGTGGCGCCTTTTCTCATCGCTAGGGTCTTAACGTGCTTGTGGTGAGAATGCTCTCAGGGACCGCGGTTCAGAGTATGGGAAATTCTCAGAAGAATCTTAGAATGTGCATTTGGCCAAGATAAGGAATGGGCTGGCAGGGCTCAGAAAGTAACCCAAGCTACCCTGCAAGTGTTTGTGGAATATTTGCTATAGATTTGGCTGAGATTACTTCAATGGTTAGTGTGCTGTGTTCAACACCTGGGGGTGGTGTCTAGTGTTGTAGCACGGGACAGCTCTGTGAATGATTCACAAGTTGTATCACAAGACCCTTCTATGTTAATGTTAATGTTAATGTTAAAGGACATTTGTACCGCGCACTATCACCACCGGAGTGGTCCCCTGGCGCTCTGGCGGCTCTGAAAAAGGGGAGGAGAGGGGGTGGGTTAGTGGGAATAAGCTGGAAAAGTGCAAGAGAGCAGTGATGTGCTGTTGGCAGCCTCAGCCCGGTGGGTCCGTCGGCTGGGCTTGGGGTGTTTTATGGTCCGTAGTCGTCGTGTGCTGTTGTGCAAGTCTATGTGTGGTTTGTTTTGTTGTTGCATTGCTGTGAAGTTTGTGCGGATTGCTGCGTTTAAGGCATGTGGTTGTGTTTGGTTATAGTTTGAGAGGTGTATGCAGAGGGATGGAATTGTTAGTTGGTTGGTTAGTTGGCATTGCTGTCCTTGCAATTGTGGGATTCCATCTAGGTCCGTTACATGCTAACAGTCACATTTCTATCTAGATGCCGCGCAAGCTAGGTTCATAATTCTAAGTGTGGTGCATGCTAAGAATCACATATGCTAACAATCACATTTCTGAGATTCCATCCAGGTGTGGCACTCGCCAACAACCACATTTCCATCAAGATGCAATGCGGGCAAAGCCCGAGAATCCGGTCCAAGTGTGGCACATGCCAACAATCGCACCTCTGCCCAGAATCGGCGCAAACTATGCTTGAGAATTCCATCTAAGTGTGGCACATGCTAACAACCACATTTCTGTCTAGATTCGGCGCAGACTAAACTTGAGAAATTTCATCTAACTGTGGCATGTGCTAGCCATCCTATTTCTATCTGGATGCGACGCGGGCTAAGCTTGAGAATTCCATGTAAGTGTGGCACATGCTAACAATCGCATTTCTGTCTAGTTTTGGCGCAGACTAGACTTGAGAAATTCCATCTAAGTGTGGGATATGCTAACAATCACTTTTCTGAAATTCCATATAAGTATGGTATATGCTAGCAATCATATTTCTGTCTAGATGCGACGCGGGCTAAGCTTGAGAATTCCATCTAAGTGATATGCTAACAATCACATTTCTGAGAATTCCATCTAAGTGTGGTATATGCTAACAATCACATTTCTGTCTAGATTTGGCGCAGACTAAGCTTGAGAATTCCATCTAAGTGTGGCATATGCTAACAATCCAATTTCTGAAAATTCCATCTAAGTGTGGCATATGCTAACAATCACATTTCTGAAATTCCATCTAAGTGTGGTATATGCTAACAATCACATTTCTGTCTAGATTTGGTGCAGACTAAGCTTGAGAATTCCATCTAAGTGTGGCATATGCTAACAATCCCATTTATGAAAATTCCATCTAAGTGTGGCATATGCTAACAATCACATTTCTGAAATTCCATCTAAGTGTGGCATTTGCTAACAATCACGTTTCTGAAAATTTCATCTAATTGTGGTATATGCTAACAATCACATTTCTGTCTAGAATTTGGCGCAGACTAAGCTTGAGAATTCCATCTAAGTGTGGCATATGCTAACAATCCAATTTCTGAAAATTCCATCTAAGTGTGGCATATGCTAACAATCACATTTCTGAAATTCCATCTAAGTGTGGTATATGCTAACAATCACATTTCTGTCTAGATTTGGTGCAGACTAAGCTTGAGAATTCCATCTAAGTGTGGCATATGCTAACAATCCCATTTCTGAAAATTCCATCTAAGTGTGGCATATGCTAACAATCACATTTATGAAATTCCATCTAAGTGTGGTATATGCTTACAATCACATTTCTGAAATTCCATCTGAGTGTGGTATATGCTTACAATCATATTTCTATCTAGATGCGACGTGGGCTAAGCTTGAAAATTCCATCTAAGTGTGGCATATGCTTACAATCACATTTCTGTCTAGATTTGGCACAGACTATACTTGAGAAATTTCATCCAAGTGTGGTATATGCTAACAATCACATTTCTGAAATTCCATCTAAGTGTGGTATATGCTTACAATCATATTTCTATCTAGATGCAATGCGGGCTAAGCTTGAGAATTCCATGTAAGTGTGGCACATGCTAACAATTGCATTTCTGTCTAGATTTGGCACAGACAAGACTTGAGAAATTCCATCTAAGTGTGGGATATGCTAACAATTACTTTTCTGAAATTCCATATAAGTGTGGTGTATGCTTACAATCACATTTCTGTCTAGATTTGGCACAGACTATACTTGAGAAATTTCATCTAAGTGTGGTATATGCTAACAATCACATTTCTGTATGGATTTGGCGCAGACTAAGCTTGAGAATTCCATCTAAGTGGGGCATATGCTAACAATCCCATTTCTGAAAATTCCATCTGAGTGTGGCATATGCTAACAATCACATTTCTGAAATTCCATCGAAGTGTGGTATATGCTAACAATTGCATTTCTGTCTAGATTTGGCGCAGACAAGACTTGAGAAATTCCATCTTAGTGTGGGATATGCTAACAATTACTTTTCTGAAATTCCATATAAGTGTGGCATATGCTAGCAATCATATTTCTGTCTAGATGCGACGCGGGCTAGGCTTGAGAATTCCATCTAAGTGTGGCATATACTAACAATCCCATTTCTGAAATTCCATCCAAGTGTGGTATATGCTTACAAGCACATTTCTGTCTAGATTTGGCGCAGACTAAGCTTGAGAAATTTCATCTAAGTGTGGCATATGCTAACAATCCCATTTCTGAAATTCCATCCAAGTGTGGTATATGCTTACAAGCACATTTCTGTCTAGATTTGGCGCAGACTAAGCTTGAGAAATTTCATCTAAGTGTGGCATATGCTAACAATCCCATTTCTGAAATTCCATCCAAGTGTGGTATATACTTACAAGCACATTTCTGTCTAGATTTGGCGCTTCTATCTAAGAGTGGACATGCTAACATTCACAATTCTATCTAAGGGTGGACATGCTAGTATTATGGCACTCTATGTTATTGGTAGGTAGGATAGAGTTGCAGGGTTTTCTGGAATAGAGTGATTGCTCTACTCCCCACCCATGCCACACTCACTGTTTTTTTTGTTGGTGTCTGTTGGCTGCTGGCTTCCTTGGCGTCCCCTGCGGACACCTGCAGACACATCTTGAAGCCGCCGATGTTGGAGCCGCCCTTGGCCTTGGGGCCCTTCGCCGCGGGGGCTGCCGGGCAGAGGGCTGCCCTGGGAGGGTTCATGATATGGGCCAGGACACCAATCATGGTGCAGGGGGAGGGTTGGGAGGCGGGATTGGGCTGGGGAAGGGGGGTGGAAGGAGGAAGAGAGCTGCAGCGCCGAGTGCGCAAACGCTTCCATTTTAAACACTTTTACAGTGTTTGGAAGCGTTGTGGGGCATCTGGGGGTACACTCACCTCAGCCAAGTCTTTTTTGGAGTGAAGGTGCTGGCGAGGACGCCACGCGCCGGGAGTTTGTTTCCCTTTTTTTTTTTTTTTAAATGGGCCAGGGCACCAATCGTGGTGCAGGGGGAGGGTTGGCAGGTGGGATTGGGCTGGGGAAGGGGGGTGGAAGGAGGAAGGGAGCTGCAGCGCCGAGTGCGCAAATGTTTCCATTTTAAACACTTTTACAGTGTTTGGAAGCGTTGTGGGGCATCTGGGGGTACACTCACCTCAGCCAGATCTTTTTTGGAGTGAAGGGTGCTGGTGAGGACGCCACGCACCGGGAGTTTGTTTCCCTTTTTAAAAAATGTTTTTTATTAAATGGGTCAGGGCACCAATCGTGGTGCAGGGGGAGGGTTGGGAGGCGGGATTGGGCTGGGGAAGGGGGGTGTAAGGAGGAAGGGAGCTGCAGCGCCGAGTGCACAAACATTTCCATTTTAAACACTTTTACAGTGTTTGGAAGCGTTGTGGGGCATCTGGGGGTACACTCACCTTAGCCAGGTCTTTTTTGGAGTGAAGGTGCTGGCGAGAACGCCACGCACCGGGCGTTTGTTTCCCTTTTTTTTAATTTTTTTTAAATGGACCAGGGCACCAATCGTGGTGCAGGGGGAGGGTTGGGAGGCGGGATTGGGCTGGCGAAGGGGGGTGGAAGGAGGAAGGGAGCTGCAGCGCCGAGTGTGCAAACGTTTCCATTTTAAACACTTTTACAGTGTTTGGAAGCGTTGTGGGGCATCTGGGGGTACACTCACCTCAGCCAGGTCTTTTTTGGAGTGAAGGTGCTGGCGAGGACGCCATGCACCGGGAGTTTGTTTCCCTTTTTTTTTTTTTTTTAAATGGGCCAGGGCTCCAATCGTGGTGCAGGGGGAGGGTTGGGAGGCGGGATTGGGCTGGGGAAGGGGGGTGGAAGGAGGAAGGGAGCTGCAGTGCCGAGTGCGCAAACGTTTCCATTTTAAACACTTTTACAGTGTTTGGAAGCGTTGTGAGGCATCTGGGGGTACACTCACCTCAGCCAGGTCTTTTTTGGAGTGAAGGTGCTGGCGAGGACGCCACGCACTGGGAGTTTGTTTCCCTTTTTTTTTTTAAATGGGCCAGGGCACCAATCGTGGTGCAGGGGGAGGGTTGGGAGGCGGGATTGGGCTGGGGATGACTAATGCGACGTGTTGAACAACTGGGCCATCGGTTAGCGTAATATTGGCCTGCAATCCTGTGACTGTCTCACAAGGCTGTGCCGCTAAGGCACTAGTATCACCCCGTAGATGCTTCAGTAGCATCAAAATAGCCCCTTTTACATTTTCAAAACACTCTGAACCATAGATTGTACAATCTGCTTCTTTTTGCAGTAGGGTTTCATACTTTTGACAATGCTAAGTAATTTCTCATAATTATTTTAAGTGGGCTTTTATTCTTGTTCTTTTGAATACATTTTTATGCGTACATGTAACTGCAACTGAAACGTTAATGACCCCAACACTGCCCCATCCCCCACACCATGACCACCTTTATTTTGAGTGTTTGTATCACTATACAGAATTAGAATGTGCTCTTTGAGAGATGTTTCAAAAAGTGTATTGGTGTTAGTGTACGATGTCGATTATAGCTCGGGGGAGCATCGACCTATGGTTGAACTATTTTTATCTGATTATTTGAAATGCTATAGATTCCAGCATTGTAAACCTCTCCATAATGGTGCACGCTCACTCACCTCTTGATCATCATTAGAAATATCAGAAACAACCCCACCATTATTCACACAACCTTTTTTAACACCAAAAGAAGTTCCATCCCAATTCCTGTGCGCACTCCCCTCTTGAGAGCCAAACAAAGTTTCAGACCCAGCATTGTATCCACCCCCTACCTGAACATCTTCAGAAATAATATTAGAAAGATCATCATTATGCCAGCCCCCTTCCTGAACATAATCAGATATAATTAGGCAATATGCCCTGAGACTGCGGGCCTTTACCGCCTAAGGTAATGCCCCGATGGCCCAAAGTTACTTAATGAAGGCATGTGGTAATGGCCCGCAGTCAAGGGGCATATTGCCATTAGTACCCCCGGCCTGTAAGACTGGGGCACTAATGTTTTTTTTTCCCGGGTGCATGATGCGTTGCATTTCGCAGCCGGTAAAAAAGTATAAAAATTGGCCGCTGCGGACAGAAAATGTTTATCTTTTTTCTCTTTCCGTGAAGGCCATAGTAAACAAAGGAAATGGCCACCATGGAAGGGGAGAAGGGACTATGTGTAGGCCCTTCTCCCCTTCCATGGCGGTCATCCAAGTACATTGGGGAAAAAAAAGTAAACAGAAAAAATGGCCACCATGAAACAGGGAGAAGGGACTACGTGTGGTCCATTCTGCCTTTCCATGGTGGCATGAAAGAAAAAAAATGAATAAAAAAGACTGGTGCGAGGGACGTGCAGGGACATCAGCGTGCTTGTTTCCTTGAAAATAACCTGCACCTGGTACTAACATTAGAAAGATATGCATCAGACCGGGGTACTAATGTTTTTTTTCCCAGCTGCGACATGCGTTGCGTTTTGCAGCCAAAGAAAAAAAGTAACAAAAGTATAAAAAATGGCAGCCGCAGACAGAAAAAATGTAGTCTGTTTTCTCATTTGCGGCAGCCAAAGTAAACAAAGAGAATGGCTGGCATGGAAGGGCAGAAGTGACTACGCATTGGCCCCTCTCCATTTCCATGGCAGCCATTCAAGTACATTGAAAAAAAAGTAAACAGAAAAAATGGCAGACAAAGAACAGGTAGAAGGGACTATGCATGGTCCCTTCTCCCTTTGCATGGTGGCCTGAAAGAAAAAAATAAGAATAACGAAGACCGGTTCAAGGGACGCGCAGGGACATGAGCGGGCTTACCGTGAGGTAAGGCTTGCAAATCAGTGCATTTGTTTCCTTGAAAATAACCTGCGCCGGGTACTAATTTGATACATTTGTTTAATTGTTAGCCATCACAATCATATCGCTAGTGTCATCCCCCAACTGTGTAGCCCTGTTTGTACTGCCCGTCCCCCAAACATCATTATTCTTTAGTCGCTGTTTAGCCCCACAACCCTGTGGTTGTCTTATCCCATTCAGATAATTCTCCACATTATACATTGGGTTTTGCAGAGGAAAACATTCAAAATGTACACCACCACCACCCGAACCCGCTTCACACCATTGCTGTCCTGCGATTGTACACTCCTAAAGGAGGATTGCAGCCCAGAGTCAGCGAGAGATAGGTTTAAAGATGGTGATGATTTGAGAACCCGCCCCGCCCCCCACACTGGCATGAGATGTTTGAACATTTAAATGGCCTGTGATATCCATCAGAGACCTCAAGCACCCCAATGCTTGTGACATCACTCCATAATCAGCGTTTAAATCCAGAGCATTCCCTATTTTGCAGAAGGGCTGCCGAAGTGTTAAACGTCGCCTTGAGCCGGTAGAACCCAGATGGATAGCTTGCATGACTGGACCTCCTGTTAGAGGGTCATTTGTCAGCCCATTTTCAAGTTGCTCATTGATACAGTTTAATGCTGAAACAGAACCATAGTTATAAGAACCCTTCTGGGTGTTAGGGACTTTATCACTCAATGGCCCCCCAGACACTCCAGCGGGCATTTGCAAAAACTCCAGAGCCATTCAGACACATTGATGAATTCACAAATGAACTCTGCAGCATTTCCTCGCCAGATCCACTATGTTTTGCTGCTGTAACAACAACGTTGGACCCCATCCTTGGGTTGTTAAAACATTCCAAATTAGTTGATACTAGAGTAACAGGCTGCACCATTACAATGCCCTCATAACATTGAAAATGTGTTGATCCAGATGCCTTCGTGACATCCAAGATTTGAGGAATCGTCTGCGTAAATATTCATTAATGCATTGAGCGCCTCTTGCTGCACTCTACAATTCACATCCGAGATCCTGCTGTCCTTTCCATCATCCAATAGTTGGCAGACGTTTCTACAAAAAACATAAAAATATACAATCAGTACATTATAATATTCACCATATTCCAACATTAATATTTGCACCATACGTCCACTATAATACCTTGATTCTTGTCACCCTTAAAACATTTCAACCACTGATGTGATCTGTGACACATTGGCAGAACCCTCATTCTATAAAATGCACTAAGATGCAAGTATATATTTTAAATTCATGGCCCATAACTAAGAAAGCACCCTACACATGAGTTCCAAGAGCCTGAGGTTTACATTAATATAATATATTTCAAGCAAAACATCTGACAATAGGGCTAATAAAGCAGCTAAGGCCCCATTTATAAATGGTGCTCCCCAACCAGGCACACAGTCTAAATTAATATTATATTATTAATACATCAGCCTAGAATTCTAGCTGTAAGCAAAGCCTCCTCAAAACATATAGAGCTTACAAAATATAAATGTTCTGCATGCCCTGTATTCAAGTCAATGGGCCTCATTACACGGTAGGCAGTAGCCATGGCGCTATTAGCGCCATGGCTACCCCCTTACCGCATTCTGGGTCCGCGTTCCCGGAATCAGGACTTACCGGGTCATTCCGACCTTGGAGGACCCAGTAAATCCCCATTCCGGGTTCCATTCCCCATTCCCATTTGAGCCCCCATAGGGAATGGGAATGTGGATGGAGCTAATAATGGGCCTGCTATTAGTGGGCACGTTATTAGCTCTGAAGTCCCTCAACGGGTCCCTTCCATAAAACCTGGTAAAACCAGGCGTTAGGGAAGGGACCCGCTAAGAGACCTTGCAGTAGGGCGGTAAGGGATTACCGGCACCGGTGCCCTTACCGGTGCCGGTAATCCCTTACCACCTACTGTGTAATGAGGCCCAATATATTTCGTGCAAACACTATAACACCATGCACATAAGTCCCAAGAGCCTGTGGCCTAAATTAATATAATGTATTTCAAACAAAACATTGGACAATAGGGCCAATAAAGCAGCTAAGTCCCCATCCTAAAAGGCGCTTTCCAACCATGCCCAAAGGCTAAATTACTATAATGTAATTAATACATCAATCTAGAATTTTGGCTGTAAGCACAGCCCTCCTCAAAATGTGTAGAGCTTTGCAGAAAATATATTTTCTGCATGTCCTGTATTGAAATCTATATATTTGTTGCAAACACTACTTCAAAACTCACTTGCTATAAAATAAAATAAAATAAAACCTTGGGTCTAACATTCTCCATTTCTGCGACACTATGCCTATATAAAGGATGCAGCTATTAGCTTTGTCAATGGGCCTCATTACGAGTTTGGCAGTAACCCCGCCGGTAGCTGCTACACTCGTAAAACTGTTTCTGCCCCCTGATGTCCCAGTGCCACTGGGACATTACAGAGCAGTGGAAAGTTTAAGTCCCCATTCCCCATGGGAATGGAGACATGGAAGCAGCGGCACCATTACTAATGGTGCCGGTGCTACCGTTGTAAGTCCCAAATATGAGTTACTGCGAATAATTGAAGACACACCAGTCATGAAACAAATATATAACAACAGTTTATTATTGCTTTAGCGGACCAAGATTCATCCATGTCTGTGTACAGCCATAGAGAAGATCTCGTATTTCTGTGCAAACACACGTTAAGAGCTTTCCAAGCTGTGAACCTTCACCATATGTAGAGTGAAAAACCTGAAAAGTGAGCAAAATGACCAAAACAGAGTTTGGATGGCACAACTGCGTGATTCGATGGGTGCGCTTAGGCCAACATAACATAATACAGAACAGATGTACTTTAAACCCTCCTTTTGGCCTAAACCAACACATTGCCAAAACATTGAGATCATACATCATCATCAGAACAATCATCAGAGTCATCAGAGTCATATACATTGATAAATTGTTTGATTGCAACCTCCTGCATGATCAAGGCATTACACATATTCACAGGAGGATGAGGACCAGGCTTCAATTTCATCAGAGATGTAGAACAGCAATTACCTAGTATAAAACCTAGAACAGGCAAGGATTGTATACAGCAACAGCAGAACAGTATGACCCTGATGAGTGCTGAGAATATCTTGCAACCCCAAGTTTTAAGCATGTTCCAAGCCCATGTTCCAGCGTCCCAATCCCCTTCAGGAACGTGAACTTCACAGCTCAGTGTATGTAACCTCTTGATAGCCTGAAACACAGTTGGGGAGGAGTCAGTTACATACACGCAACATGCATACTCAACCATTTTGCATATTCCACCACGCTCAGCTAACATGATGTAAAAGCAAGGAAATATCGAGGCTGAGAACCACAAAAGGAAATACACCAAACAAGGGCTATAAAGATTCACAGATCTTTAATAATGCGCAGTTACAAAGAAACACAGATCTGATACAGATAGCTATCTGGCTCTCGACACCCCGCAATGAGTACCAGCCCATCAGAGTGAGGAGGGAGAGTGCTGGACATCTAAACATTTACATTTTTATTCATTTCCTACAATATTGTCCAGCCCCTCTACAGGTTGATAATCTGCGGTCTAGAGTTTGTGCCGAGTTCACATATAGCTCATACAATAATATGCACATGGATTACATAGGTTTGTGTTTCCAACAAGTTACAATGGTGATGTGTATTCCTGGATTTAACAGTGAGCCTTAGTACATATCCCATCACAATGTAGTTCTGCCAGTGTCCACGCTCAACATTTACATAACATTGTCCTCGATGTGTATTCGTGGATGAGGTTTATTAGTGCAGACAATCCTGGGACAACAAGTCATGCTTGGGGCAAGGTCTCATTACCTAGTCTAAACAGTCTGCTCTCGGACAGTCTAATCATTAAATAAGGCTCAAAGGTCGGGAAGGCTTGGTGGAAAGTTAGAAACACAGTACACCATTTTAGAACCGAGAATCACATATGAACAGAAATCAAAATGGCGGAGGATTCTAAAATGGCGGCGAAGTCGATCCAAAATCAGAATTTTGCAACACGGTTTTCTCTGCAGAGCAACTAGGCTTAGGCCAATATAAATCAGAAGGAGGTACGATATGATTTCCCATTTAACAAACCCTCCTTTTGGCCTAAGCCAAGTGCTAAACTACAACTAGTCACTTTATGAGTAACTCCACGTCTCAATGCCCATACAACCTGAATCACAATCATCAGAGATATCAATCGCCATAAGGTCTGTAACAGAAATTTCTTTCAACACAATTTCATTGGTCATTCTTTCCGGTGCACGTACCTTTTGTCCTAATGTTCCCATAATCTGTGCACAACATCCCCCTAACATTGAACATATGGCAGGAAGACTTTGTATTCAGCAACAGCAAAACAACAGAACACCCATAATAATTAGTAAGACTGAAAGTAGCTTCCATCCCCAAGATCGTAAGCAGTCCCAGAACCAAGCGCTAAGATCCCAATTTCCCTTGGGAACGTGCACTTCTGAACTAAGGACGTGCAGATTTTGTATATCCTCAAAGATGGTTGGGGAGGAATCCGGTACTAAAACGCAACAAGCGGACCCCACTAATCTGCATACTCCACCACGCTCAGCCAGGATGACATCTAACGCCATCCGATTTTGTAGTGCCACTAACCTTATTGCTTTCTGTTCTAGAGTCATGTTATAGAGTATTTCAGTGGTCTGGTTGATGGTTCTCTCCAGTACTCTCGCTAGTCTCCTGATATCCTCGGAATTTAGTATTTGTCCCCAAAAAGGTACAAAAGATTTTGCTACGTCACCCAGAACTTGCGATGAAGTATCACCATTCTCATTCCGCCTTGGACGAGCCCTAGAGATTTCTGTGGTACTAGCTGTAAATACCCCTCTTAACAGGATCCCTAAATAACAGGTTCCCTGCCAATCCCTAGGTAGCCATGGGAAAGCTTCATTACCGCAAACGAAGTAGACAGGGTCGCCTACATACAAAGGCCTGTCCTCACTGGTCAAGTTCACAACATTGGTGCAACCCTTAAAATCACCCATTGACTGAGTGCCATTCCTCTGTATGCAGAAAGAAACTGAGTCGGGGCTGTGGTTAACAGTATAGGAAGGTGGTGTGGCATCCCTATTGCCTCTAGGAGCCATCTTGAAGGAGATCAGATATTGAAAAGGTCGAGACAGTTTATCAGAAGGCCTAATGGAAGCAACATTGAGCTTGCTTCTATTTGCGAAAAGTGAACATCCCAGGGGCGTTAGAACTCGTCTCTCAAACTCGTTCAAATTCGTTGCATCAAAGTTCCCTGAGATGCTATCATTCCATCGGCCAAAAAATAGAGAAGCATAACATGCAGTAGTTAGAGGCAAAGGAGGAATATACCAGCCCAACCCTTTGTCTCCATGTTGCGGTAAATGAGAGCAGACCCAACAATTAGACCTGTTCAAAATGGCATGTGTTGCATTCATTATAAGCAGTAATGTGTTATTGTGGTAACTCTGTCTGTGTTGAGAGTCTCTAGGAGATAGAGTGTGCAGATGCACGAAAGGTGTAGATACAGTAGGTACATTTTCAGTAAAAAAAAAACATTTCGAACGGATGTATTTCTTCTATGTACCAAAATCCTAAAACAATTACTTTTGAGAAACCAGTTAACATGATTACAAGAAAGCAATATGTTTTAAAAGACCATGTATTGGATTGTCCATTGTCTTTACTGACCACAGAGTCACTTATTTGTTCCGTACGGTAGAGGCAATAGCAGGCATTGTTCCTTTGAAACGAAAAGCACCGAAGTTCATTTGCTGGTGATCTCCAGATCACGCGTTTTCTTAGTCTTTCCCTTATCCCCAGCCAACAATTTTCCTTTATATGCAAAAGATAGGGCAAAGGACAAGCCCTATGATGATTTTCCTGTTGGCACAGCTGAACCGTGCAGTAAGTCTAGCTCCATGGATGCAGATTGTACCTTGTGACTCCTGGTACAGTGTGATCTGCAAACAACGTGTTGTTGCTTCCTGATGGAAGTGATGAATTTGCAGCAGAACCAGACGGAGATACAGAAGGATCTGTGGGAGAGTGTGGAGATAAAGCAGCTGTTTCCCCAGGCCCCACTGGCTCAGGGAGTGTCTCCGAAGCACTCTCAGTACTGCTCAATGCTGAGTGATTGTTGGGGGCAGAGCAGGTAGGTTTCTCTGTATCTCCTTTATTGTGTGGCAAAGGGAAGGGTATCCTCTTGACATGCAACGCGTGTATACAGTGCCTCTTGCCATCCACCCGAATCGTCGTCTGTGTGGCCAGGAGAACCTGGTGCGGCCCTCTCCACCGCGGTGCGAAACAGGATGCTCATTCGAATGCTTTGATGAGCACCTACTCCCCAGGTCGGATACTATGACCTGGCCCCTCATACTTTGCTGGAAGGTCTTCTCACAACTGTTGGTAAATCAAATACAGATTTTTAGTTAACCGGTCACAGTAATCAGTAAGAAGTAAATGCTCAATGTCCCTCAGGGCCTGGGGTTTTGGGAGATTCCAAATGTTAGCTGGCCTACCCATGACCACTTCCTATGGGGAGAGCCCAGTCTTAGTCTGTGGGGTGGTGCGCATTGACAGTAAAACTATCGGTAAGGCGTCCGGCCATTTCAATTTGGTGTTGACACACATCTTAGCGAGCTTGTTCTTTAAAATTCCATTGTGTCTCTCTACCAATCCAGCACTCTGAGCATGTCTAGCCGAATGGAACCGTTTATCGATCTATAATCCCATGCATATCTGCAGAATTACAGCAGCAATAAAATGTGGACCATTGTCTGACCAGATGACCCTTGGCAAACCAAACCTAGGAAAGTATTCCTTAAGCATGGTTTTCGCCGTTGTCATTGCTGTGGCATCTTTTACAGGAAAAGCTTCAACCCATTTACTGAAGATGCAAATAACAACCAAAACAAATTTGAAATTATTACAATGCTCCATTTCAATAAAGTCAAAGTGGATCACTTCAAAGGGGACAGAAGGTGGACCAAAACGATCCCTTGGTGTCGATGTGCCCTTCCCCATATTGTGCTGTAGACAGATCATGCAACTCTGGACAAAACGCTCAGTTGTCTTTGAGATGCTATCATTCACCCAGACATTTTCTAACATTTTGCAAACCTTCCTGGCACAGATGTGGGTGGTCCCATGAGCCATTGCGACCATCAAAGTAATGTACACATCTGGCAGCATCCATTTTCCCTCTAACTTATCCACCCAACACCCATCAGCAACCATCCTCGCCAAAACCTCAGCCCATTGCTTAGTTTCTTCTAAAGTGGCATCGGCTTGGATATTCTTTACAGATTTAATACCTTCATCTATGGAACAAATATTTGTGGCTTCCCTTGTAGTGTACATATCTGTATAGAGATCACTAGCAGTTTGTCTGGCTATCTGGTCAGAAAAAGAGTTCCCTTTTTCTACATCATTTATGATTTTCTGATGCACTGCGCATTTCATGATTGCTAACTGAGTGGGAAGTGAAAGTAACCGCACTATCAAGGAGCCATATTGAATCTTCGTTCCATGTGAGGTCAAGAATCCTGGTTCTGCCCAAAGTCTGCCGAAGTTGTGAACTACCCCAAAAGCATACTGACTATCAGTATATATATTTTTTTGTATTTGATATGGCGACAAGCAGCCTTTCAAAATGTATCAACATGATAATCGCACAACAAAATAACAGACAGTATAAATACATAATCAACAAAATCATTCAGATCACTTCTAACAACATCATCTTAATCCTCTATCTTATCAGATAACAAATCAATACATACATTTTCTCTACAATTTGACCAATTTTGGTTAAAAACATTAAAAAACAAGATAAAGAATACTCATGATAGAACAGCCACCTTATTTCATTATTCGCCAATCTCAATATGTTTGCATTATTTCACTAGTGTTTTCCCATTTTTCAGATAAAAGTAAACAATTTCTTTTCAACAAATAAAATATCAGAAAAAATTAATTTGCTCGCCAGGATATGCTAGGGAGTTTCAAAATTTAAACATCACCAGTTATTCATCAATAGGTGCATTTTTTAAAAATCCAATCATCGCTATATTCATTTTAACACTATGGCTGTTATATAACTCGGCCCATAAAAGTTCAGGATGTTATATGACGTCCTTTAAACAGATGTTAAAAATATTCTGATCTTTCCTTGTACAAAGCTCGACATGCCGCCACCAGGTGTTTCAATGTCTCTGTCTCTCCTCTTTGTTTACAAAATCTGCAGATATCATTATCAGCTAATTTTCTCATACACCAAACTTCATTAGTAGCACAAATGTTGAGTCTAATTCTCATGTAAGACCATCTAGATTTAGGATATGGAAACAATAACAAATATTGTTCTATTTTGTTAAGTTCCTTAACTCTGTAAGGTTGATTAGTAAATATTTTCAGTATCATGCAGGCATTTCTGGTATTAATCCAATCCATGAGCTGCAACTTCTTTTTGGCTCTCTGGGGGTTAGTGCTAAGAAGTTCATTGTCAATCCCGGCTTCCTCCATTATTACCTCTATGGATTTACACCAGTTAATGATCTTTTCCTTATCAGATTGCAACATATATTTTCCCATGGTATACATTATACAATTTTGGTCTGTCACCATCAAATATTTCCGATACAAAGATAGACTCTTCCATAAGTACATGGCATACAGGGATATCAAACCCATCTCGTGGCGGACCAAGTACATCGATACGGATCTAGGAAGACTGCATATGTCTTTCCAAATACGACCTTCTATTCTTAACCACCTTTGTTCGGATATAACATTTCTAGTTTCCATGCCATAAGTCAGTATCGGGACTATTTTCTGTTTATAAAATGTTATAGCTGGAGCCAGTGAGAATTTTCCATACTTTGCATGTATGATTTTTGCTTGTGCAATCCCTGTTCTGACTTTACAGTCCAACTCTCGATGGTAAGGTTTATCATTTGGATCATTACTTATTTGAAGTCCTAAATATGTATATTCAGAAACAGTATCACTGGTCACCTCTTGTATAGACCAAACCTCTCTTCTATTTGAACCCTTCTTTTTTGGATCACATTTCATTATTTTGCATTTGTCCTGGTTTATCTTTAATAAGTTTGCATCTGCAAACACAGTTAGCATCATCAGCAGTGAACGCAGTCCCCTCAGCGTCTTTGCCAGCAGAACTAAATCGTCAACGTAGAATAACCATGGAACAGCTTTGCCCCCTATTTTCAGGACATCAGAGATTATCAACATAAAATTATGCTGCACTTCAGAGATAAAGAAATGAAACAGAGTACTGGCCAATATACAACCCTGTTTAAATCCACGTACCGTTTCAGTTGGGTTGGATAAGGTACCATCTAGCGCCAATCTTATTTGAACAGTTGTTTCGGAATGTAATTCATTGATCCAAAAGATTAAGTAATTTGGGCATTCCGCTAATCTTAGTTTTCTGATTAATAGATTTAGGCACACAGAATCAAACGCAGCTGCAAAGTCAATAAAAGCCATATACACCGGCTGTTTCTTGACTTCTTCTTGTTTTTTAATAATTTCAAGAATATGTAAGTTAATGGAAGTGCCCGTTCCCGGCATAAAACCTGTTTGGTTTGGGTCCCAAGTTTTAGATTTGTTCAGCCACACATTCAGATCTCTCAACAATAATCTTGAAAACAATTTGCCAGGAATATCTAACAGAGATATCGGTCTGTAATTCCCGGGGTCTGTGTTATTACCTTTTTTATATATAGGTATGGTTATTGACTTCCTCCAAGATGGAGGAATCATACAAGTTCTTATAGTATGAATAAAAATGGTGAAAAGTATCTGCGCCCAATGTGCTAGGGTGTTTTTTAATCTTTTAATCATAAAATTTGACAGACCATCAGGGCCGGGGGCTCTTGATGTCGAGAGCTTCATTATATAGAACAGTATATCATCAACATCAAACTCTAGGTTTTTTTTCCCACTCACCAATGGTATAAATGCGATCTGGGCTCTTTACATCAGTATCTGCATATAAAGTTTTATAATAAACTGCCCATACCTCTTGTGGAATGGGATTCATTTGATACACCAGTTGTACTCTACGCCCAGATTCTTTCAACAATGCCCATATTTTCGCTGTGTTCTTGGAGCTCAATTCCCGAACATTAATTCCCCCTCACGTTGATACATAATCGCATGTCTGGCTCTCAGCCAGTTTTTATATTGACTTTTGAGCAATTTTAGCCAGACCATACGGTCGGGTGAGTCTGATTTTAGGAGCTGTCTTTTCATTTTTCTAAACTGGGTTTTCCAACTCGCCACTTCATCATCATAGCTATGCAAACTCTTGGGTCGCCCGGAGTTTTTTACATTCCTATGAGTTACAAAAATCTGGATCTCTTCAACATATGATGTCTGGTTGTTGGACCCAAGTGGTTGCACTCGTCTATAGCTGTCCACAAAATTTGTATTCAATATTTCAAGAGTGACTGGAGTCCACACAAATCTATTTTGTGCACTATTCAGAGTCATATTACATGCTAACGATACCTCCTGCAATTCCCTCAGTGTGATTTCCTTCCATAGCATAGTCTAAATATTATGGTCACTTTTATCCTGTTGGACCATATGAAATTCAGAGATTAGGGAGAATAAATCACTATCAACAAAGGTGTAGTCAATAAATGCTAACTGTGTCCCTCTATGCCACATGGGCTGAGCTGGAGTGTCCCCATTTTTTTGCCATTCACTCTGAGAATATTTCGTTCTTCCATCAGAGAGTTCCATCTTTTAGCTGCTGGAGTGAGGATTTTGTTATTTTGTTCGTAGCAATCCATATTTAAGTCTCCTGTCAGCACAACATGTTGACAACTAGAATCAAGTAGCTTTACATCCAACAACTCTTCCAGTGCCTCAAAAAAGTGCTGTCATCTATTGCTAAATGATTCCAGTATATGTTTATAAAACCTATACATTTTCCCTTGTTTTTGATTTTAACCATCTGTAAAAAGCTATTTGGGGACAACCATGGTTCTAATTGCAAATTACACAATGTTTTAACTGCAACCATCAGACCAGCCATCGGTTTGCCTCTAACCGGAACAATGGCTGGAGTAAGAAGTATTGTGTGTTTATCCCATACCAGAGGTATCGATATCCAAATTTCTTGAAAGGCTAGAATATCATATTTTAGCAATAGATTGTTTTTAGAGGAGGTGAAATGCTTAAAGCCCCTGGTGTTCCATGAGGCTAGAGACAGAGTCTCGTGAGCAAAGCTTAGTTAATTATTGGCCACCCTATTTTCAAGTTCTTCAGTCATTTGATTATTACTCACTGAGAGTCTCCTTGATTATCTACTGGTTGTTTGGACTGCTCGCCTGCTTTAGGTCTATTTGTCAGTTCTTTTTGCTGTTCTTTTTGTTGTTCACTCAATAGAATCAGACTATCTAAAGGTTCATAAACCATTTGTTCGGCTTGCAGATTCTTCAGATTTATTACTTTTTGCTGTTGGGCATTTCTGTATTTTTTCGCAATAGCCGCACGAGCAATAGCAAAGGCATAGGCAAAGATTTATGAAGTGACGCGTGCCTGTAATTTTTGAATTTGCAGTACTTTTGACATTTTTTGATTTTTTCAATTTAGCACTTTCTGGGCCTGTTGGCAAGTTCTTATTTTTTTTCTCCAAATATATTTTACATGGGTGCACTGTCATTTTCACACACTTCTCTGCCTTTTGTTTCATCTGCCACAGTTTGTTTCTTTTTATCAGGGGATCCTATAGCTTTCTCAATATTTTTCATTTTCATTTTCTTCTTTAAAACACATTTCTGCCCCTCTTTACATAGCTCGCCTTGTTCTTTTGATGTTTCCCCCTATTCAATGGCAAATCTTTAATCTTCTCTAGATCTTTACTTTTTTCTTTGTTCGACTCCATTTTGTTTTCTGGTACACTCTTTGTCTTGGCCTTAAGTTGCAGAATTGCCTGTTGATTCTGGGTACAGTCAATCAACAGGACTTCGTCATTTTCAGGTTCCAGAGTCTCTATATCTATACATTTGCCTAGGGTGCCCTCATGGGAGCTTATTTGCTGTATTTTACACTTATCGCAAAAGATCTGTTTATAACATAATTCTCTTATCATCTGTACTAAATTCACATGTTGGTCATTCAATTTCGTATCTAATGTATCGTACAATTTTGACAGAGAAAACAAGGAGGCATTCATCGTTTGCAGTGAGGTTTCTAAACCTATTACAAACTGTCCTGGCATGGATTGAGGCCTCTCTATGGGGGCGGAGCAGTTTTGCCTCTGCGTTGGGTAAATAAAAGAGCTTGAGAGAGCTGATGAATTATTTGCAGTGGGTGAAAACATCATCGGCAACTGTGATACATTTAATTCATCATCGTTTTCAATTGCATTCACACTTTTGTTATTATCTGAGGACATTAAAACCTCATTAGTATTTCCTTCTTTTAGCCCGCTGCCTTTATCATTGTTTGAAGGTTCAACCTCAACTGGTATCGCTGGAATAATAGGATTCTGGGTGTTCTTATTTACCTTAGCATCTTTTAACTTAATCGACTGATTGTTGTCAAAATTCCTGCTATCAACATCTTCCGTTTTTCCTTCACTGCTCGGCTGAGGCTCAAAAACCTCTAAAACTCCTGCCGCGACTAATGAGTCGTGAGGTGTATCCACAAGATCTATTATGGTTTTATCGGCAACAGCCGACACACATACATTTACTGCTCCGCTCACCCGGGGGAAATGATCTCAGCAGATGCTCTTTTTCTGCTGCAGTCTTTCCTCCCTGCGCGCAAAACTTTCTCATGTCTGCCGCTGCCGAGCAGACTCTACTGACCGTAGCCGACTTTGAAGCTCTCGTCAGCATAATTGTCTGCGAGGAAGATTTCGGAGTGCTTACAGCTTCTTTACTGCTAGCTGCAATCTCCGTTCATGATGGCATCCCTGCTTTCAGGGAGACGACCATTTCGGATTGCACAGCATGTTCAAACATTCTATGTAATCAAGAGTATTAGATCTATTCCGAGTTCCCACTTCCAAGGTTGGGTGTTTACTTAAATCAAAGACATACGGTACAGTTAACGCTCACCTCCCACCGTCAGCTGACAGGCACTTCCAAGCACTTCACCAATGCGCGCGTGCCAATGCGCGCAGCCTGCGCTTGAAGTAGGATTCTGGGTAGGGTGGGCGGAGCTTAGAATACAAGTCACATGGATCAAAGAAATCCTCGCACTGGTAGGGAGATCAGCCACGACAGGCACTTCCAAGCACTTCACCAATGGGCTAAGCCCTTTGGAAAGTTCACAAGCTCGAGTCAATGCATTAATCTCTGCGGCCTGCGCAGAGTTAGGCAAAATTCTTTTGGTTTCCACAATCGTGCTTAGTGTGGTAATTGCATAAGCAGCTGTGGATGTACCATCCGGAAGTTTGAAGCAAGATCCATCGCAAAACAGCTCCCCTTCTAGGTCATTCAAAGGTGTATCTTTCAGGTCAATCCTGCTTTTAGTCTCTTATTCTGTGGTATAAAGGCAGTCATGTGACATTTCGTCACTGCAAGCAGTACCTTGCGGGAAAGGTAATAGTTCGGACGGATTCAATACACAATACCTCTTTATTTTTATATGCTGTGCAAACAAGATCAATTCATATCTCGTTAATCGTGCGGAGGTGAGGTGTTGTGTTTGTGTTCTATTTAATAGAACATCTACAGAGTGAGGTACCAACAAGGTTAAAGCATGGCCTAGGACCATACGCTCACTCTGTTTTACAGACACAGCAGCAGCAGCGACAGCTCTCAAACATCTTGGCAAAGTGCATGCAACAAGGTCAAGGGCGGAAGAAAAGTAACCGCGCAGCCTATTCTTCCCTCCATGTTCCTGCATTAATACAGCCAAAGCACATCCATCAGGTTCTTGCACATACAACTCGAAGGCCTTTTCATAATTTGGTGTGCCCAAAACTGGAGCAGAACTCAGTGCAGTCTTGAGCAGATCAAATGCTTTCTGGTGTTCCAAGTTCCACGGCAATGGCAAAGAAATGCCCTTCTTTGTCAAGGCCAACATTGTTTTACTCACTAGTGAGAAGTTTGGGATCCACTGCCTACAGTAAGAAGCCATTCCTATCAAGGCTCTGACTTCCTTCTGTGTATTTGGGACAGAAATACTAGAAATTATTTGAATCCGTTCAGGCGTCAACCTTCTTCCCTCCTTTGACAGGAGATAGCCTAAATAGGTGACCTCCTTTCAACAATATTGAAACTTTTTCAGTGAAACTTTGTGTCCATGCCGTGCTAGGTGAATAAGCAACAACAGAGTGCCCTCCTTACAGGCACTTTCTGAATCAGCAGCTAAAAGAAGATCATCTACGTATTGAAGCAATGTACAAGTGGTAGGCAACTCAAGTGTATCAAGCTGCTCTTTCAAAGCCCTACTATAAATGCTCAGACTTTCCCTGTATCCTTGCGGCGCATGCGTGCATGTAAACGAGCGTGAACGCGAACAGGTATCTGCTATCCTTGTATATAGGAAGGCTAAAGAAAGCATTTTTAAGATCTATGATACTAAAAGTAGCAGAAGCTGGGATCATAGTTAATATCGTCATTACATCAGGCACAATAGGAAATTGTGGAGCAACAATCTTATTAATAGCGCGTAAATCAATTATGAAACAAAAAGGAATTGCATTGTCTCCTTTCTTATAAACAGGCAAAATCGGACTATTGCACAAACTACCTGCAATTTCCTCAATTACCCCACAGTGTACAAAATCAGAAACTATACACTTCAAAGCTTGCTCACCATCAACCGAAATCTTATACTGAGGAATATGTGACAACTTTACTCCTTGTTTCAAAATTATTCTAACAGGCTCAATCTGTAAAACACCAACATCATTGTCATCAATCTCCCATTAACACTCCGGAACATCGCTAAATTCCGGCGGCAAAGGTCTAGTCAGGAACTGTGAGGCAGAAAGTTGTTGTGGTGAAATTGTCAAATGCACTCCATCCGATGTACAATGGAACACTTCTGCGCTCATGTCTCTATCAAGAATAGATGTTTCCTATTTCCCACTATCATTTCAACGTAGGGACCTTTCTGATTAATGGGAATAGGCCTTGGTTCCAAACCCTGCTTTGGGTAATCCTAGCAGAACAATATATCATCAAAAGGAAGGTCTTCAGAGAGATATGCAGTAGACGGATGATCAAATGTTTCTATTATCCACACTCGGTAAATGACTGTCTTGTGAAAAAAGCTGTGAATTCTGGGAAAACTGGCTTCTACCAGGACCCCCTGCACGAGGGCGGCATCTGGATCATCTACCCATGATAACAAAAGTGTTATTTGACCTCTGCTGGAGGATCGGGCATTGTGCTCGCCAATGACCCTCTTGTCTGCAATAAGCACGTTGGTTTGCGTGTACAGGACCCTACTGTCCCCTAAACTGTGTACTACCCCCTCTAGGACCTCTAACAATCTGTTGCAATAAAACTTTAGTTTTCAAGTCTCCCTTTCTCTTTTCTATCCTCTCTTTTTCATTATTGACTCGGTTTTCATAATACTGAGCCATATGCAATACTTCAGACTGAGACTTAGCTTGCTAAGCGCTATCAGAGGTCATAATTTGCGACTGGATATCAGGTAACAATCCACACAAATTTGTCTACAAATAGTCATTTTCCAGACTCTGTGCTCAAATCTTGTCCACTGAAATCCGAAAAGACTTGTTGAAACCGATTAAAGAATTCGGTAGCACACTCAGACTTTTCTTGGACACATGCAGTAAGTTTGTCCCAGACAATCCTTCTCTCAGGAATTAAGGCTTTCAGTTTTGTCACTATTCTATCAGGCAAAGGCAGTATTACATTTGGCAGTCTCTCGCCAGCTCGTCTATCTCTATCTTGTCTAGTCATATTATCCCATGTGTCTCCTAACCCTGCCGCATCATCTACTGTCCTAATTTGTTTCCACAAATCAATGGGTAGGAGCACGGGAAATAACAAATCTATATCACTCAGAGTAAATACTGACGACTGTAAGACAGATTCTATCTCTTTATAGAACCCTGTTGGATTCTTTCTAATATCTGGGATGGATTGTCTAATAGTGTTCACTTCCTGTCTCGAGAACGGGACGTGAACAAACTTGTGATACATAATGTACTTTTCGGGCAAATGTCGGAGGAACCTCTCTCATAGGCAACTGAGAGATAGGAAACTCTGAACGCTTACAGAGCAACTGAGCTAATTCGAGCACTAAAGCAGCTGAAGGAGTGTCAGACGAAAAAGTTCTCTTGTAGATATTCAATAACTCTGCGGGACAACAAATCTTTCTTTTTATACATTCACCCTGTAGGTATTCTACCATAACCTGTATCACTTTCCTCTGCATTTCTGGCGTATACTGACTATACGTGTCATATACTTCTACGGGAGATATCGACATGTCTGAAATCCATCTAATTGCATCTTTTGTGCATATTCGTGTTTCCTCACTCATCGATTTACAAAGAGGAAGGAACCATTTCTGTACAAAAATAGCGCTCAAACTATCACCATAAATTTCTTTATTCCATAACTTTTCTAACTCCCTTCTATACTCAAAAACCCTTTCGACGTGCTCATATACTTTCTCCGCAGTATCTCTTGAATATGCTAAAACATTCAAATCCCTCAACCCTTGGGGGAGATCTACATCATTCAGTCTATTCCACATTACAGATAAATGAATTCCCAGTCCTTCGATAAAAACATTTTTCTCTGGAAAACTTTCTAGATTAGAGAGTGTGGCAAAAACATCAGATTGTTCACCCTTCTCCATGCACTGTCTAGCCGATGCAGTCAAATCACGCTTTCTCTCTTTAGACATAGTACTGCGAGTTACGATCTTTGATTCCGCTCCCTTATCAACTACAAGCGGAAAAGAACCACTTGGAAGAGAAAGAGCAGACAACTCCTGTACAATCGGTAACAAAGGTGCTATCACTGGAACAGAAGACAAATCTACCAAACCTGTAACAGTAGTAGGCAAAGGCGGTGGTACAAGTGGAGGAGCAGCGATAGGAGGAGGAACCAAAACCGGAGGAAGAGGAGCAACAAGAGGAAAAATAGAAGGAGCAGGAATTACTAGGGGAGGAGGAACGACAGCAGGAAGAAGAGAAGAGGTAAAGCAACAGGAATAGGAACATACGGAGGTGGCGCAGTGGCACCAGGCCTTCGTTCATTTAGAAGCTTATTTTTTTTTTTTTTTATTTATTTGCATTTAGTTCATTTACAAGAATAAATTCGAGTAGAACCTTTGCAAAAGAGCAAGTTAAAATCCATGTATAAAGAAAAGAAAATTTAAACATTTGAAATTACATTATTTTACATTAACACACAATACTTTAAAATGCTTTAAAATACAAATTAAAATACAGGTGAAAGCAAAGATATACCAATCAGTTTACCAACTCTGCATTTCATTCTCCAGTCAAAATAAGTTCTTTTTCTATATGCTTGCAAAAGCTTACTAATTCATAGATTAAACGGTAGTGAGTTCCTTGCATCATGCGAACCCATAAAAACTCAGGGCAGTCTTCAAACTCTATATCAACAAATTTCATAAATCTTGCTGTACGTATTTTGCTGAAATGGGGGCAGTAGAGTATGAGATGCTTCATTGTTTCATATGGTTCGTTACATTCATCAAATCGACATCCCACAGCAAATGTGGTGGCATTTGTTCGCCAGTACTTTATTCTATCTCTAGTATGGTAAAGATTAAATCTAAATCGAATATATGCCTTCCTGGTAATTTCACAGGGGAATAAAGTGATATGTGCATAGCGAGGGATGCGCTGTTTAACAAAGGCACCATATTCTTCATAAGATTTATAAGTCATAATCCGATCAATAGTTACGCACCAGTCGAAATTAAAAAGTTTTTTTTTTTGCATAGCACGGGCGAAGGTGGATGTCATTCACTGTAATATTCACTTCACTTAAAAGTTGTTGCATTTTCAGTTGGTAATTATAGAAAGAAGGAGGACAGTGGGTACCCAGCATCTTATGCAAATCCGCATATAGCGAATTATTCGGTGGGTAATTCATTTTTGCAAAATGAGATAACTGTCTCCATTTCCATCTAGACGATAGTGCCACCAGCCCCAATTCATGGCGTATGATGGCATTTGGAATGGACATAGGCAAGAACATTGCTGCTTTTAAAAGTGAACCTTGTACACAATCCAACATATTAGACATATCACACAAACATATGTCTAGTGCATAAAGAATGATACTCTCAGTCTTCAAGGACATAAATTCAATTAACGGAGTTAATGAGAATTTACAGAACCGGGTATAGATCCTTTTCATTTGCGAGAGGAGTGTCCTGGTTTTGCATTTGATAATGTCTGTCCATGCCTTAATGGAATTCTGATCAGAGAGATGATACCCCAAATAAATGGCGTTGTTAATACAAGATATCTGTGCATCCATAATATGCCATCTAAAACTGCCCTTTTTCTGCTTCACTCCAAATTTCATAATTGCAGTCTTTGGGAGTTAAATTGTGGTCCTTTGCAAATTCCTCAAAAAGTATTAATTTCGTTTGTAAACCTGCAGGAGTCGGGTCAAACAAAATAATATCATCTGCAAAGGCAATCCATTGTAAGGATATACTCCCAACCTTCACAAAGAACAGGTTCATCTTTTCCCAGTTTTTATCCAGATCCGCCATGTATAGATTAAACAGGGTTGCTGCAAGATTGCAGCCCTGTTTCAGGCCCAGTGCTGTTCTTATTGGAGCTGTGGTGCCCCCGTCCTGTGATATTTTTATTCTATAAGATGTGTTTGTATGCAATTTCATGATCCAATACATTAAATCTTTTGGAATTCCGAAAGCCAACATTTTCATCCACAATAAGTTGCGGACAACATTATCAAAGGCTGCACTCATGTCAATCATTGCAATATATACCGGGTTGGAGTTCTTATTCTTGGCTCCAGCAATGACATGCGCAAGGATAGTTGCATTTAAAGTGGTACTCATATTCTTTCTGAAACCTATTTGAAATTTAGAATAAAGACCCTTGGACTCAATAATCTTCTCCAGATCATGAAGAAGTAGAATCGCAAAGATTTTAGCCTCTGTGTCAATTAGAGAAATCGGGCGATAGTTTTCAGGACAGGAAGGGTCACCTCTCTTAAATATCGGTACTATGTTTGCAGTTAACCAAGATGGTGGGATTTCCCCAGATTTGAAGATGGTTTCAAATTTGGTATTTATAATTTCTGCCCACATAACAGGGTCCGCTTTATAGAGACAAGGGGGGAGCCCATCTGGTCCTGCAGCCTTAGAATACGACAGCCTCGAGATTGCCCAGTTTATATCTCTAATGCTCCAATTAAACCGAGGGATCTTAGTAGAGTCTAGCATTATACCAGGGAGAAATTGGAACTTATAAGGTAGTTGAAATTTTGCAGTTATATACGTCTGCCATGTCTGATCAGAAATACAATTTGGCATAGATAGCACGGCATTTTTTGGGTCAGCTTTTAGAGTACGCCATATAACTCGAGTGTCATGTGACGTGATGGCACGAATTAAAGTGCAGTTATCTTCGTTGTGTCTCGAGATCCGGGCGAATCTTAAGTTTTGTTTGTACTGTGAGATGATTTGATTCCGCCTTTCTCTGAGTCTTTCAGTGCCTAAAACATTGTATTTTAATTGTCTTAGTGCTTTATTTTTTTCCCTTCCTTTAGAAGCTTATCAATAAATTCATCAGACACATGAAAATCTTTAGACGGATATATTTTCTGAATGCCCTATCCATATTTCTAACTGACTCTGATTGTTTACTTTGATCATACAATAACGCTTTCTCAGCGTTGGACATATGTTAGCGCGCATGTTTCTCTCTACTTTTAATTTGCTGCATAGCTTCTTTCTTCAAATTTGATAATACATCAAAGGCTGCTGGTCTTACTTTTTTCTTCAACAATATAGACTCTAAATATTCTATACGAGGAATCTCAAAGCTACCATTGATTGGCCACTGAAGTTCGGAAGCATGTCTAGTTTGTCTGTGCCAAATATCATTAAACACTATACTACCAATGCCGTGCTTACAGTACATAGTACACGCCACCGACCCCTCCTGTGGCGCCAGACGGGCAAATTCCAAAGATTGTCTGTCTCTGCGGAATAATGCCCTGAAACAGGCAGACAATTTCTTAGGCATATCAGATTCCTGGTGTTACCTGGTCAATAATTGTGCTTGCGAGTACAATACGCCAAATCAAATTATCAGGATACTTAAGAATCGGGTCATGACTCACCTGATCAAAGAACTAAAGGAGGTCCGATCAGATTACAAAGGACAACAAAGGACCCTTGTGGTTGGTGATTTCGGTAAAACTGCCCGCCTCGATATATGGACCCTCGTCAAGATGCCGTCTCGGATCGTGGGCTCACTGTCCAGGGATCGAGTCGTGCAGTACTGTTGAGGTATTGCGTCACATCCAAGAAGGGGTCCCCTTTCTCACCGTCCGATCCCTGTTCGATAGCCGCGTCAACATTTCAACTAGATGGCATCAATCTTGAGGGTCCCTATTCGGGCACCATCTGTAAAAGCAAGTAAATATCGAGGCTGAGTACCACAAAAGGAAATACGCCAAAAACGGGCTATAAAGATCTTTAATACTGCGCAGTTACAAAGAAACACAGATCTGATACAGATAGCTATCTGGATCTCGACATCCTGCAATGAGTACCAGCCCATCAGAGTGAGGAGGGAGAGTGCTGGACATCTAAACATTTACATTTGTATACATTTCCTACAATATTGTCCAGCCCATCTACAGGTTAATAATCTGCGGTCTAGAGTTCGTGCCGAGTTCACATATAGCTCATACAATAATATGCACATGGATTACATAGGTTTGTGTTTCCAACAAGTTACAATGGCGAAGTGTATTCCTGGATTCAGCAGTGAGCCTTAGTACATATCCCTTCACAATGTAGTTCTGCCAGTGTCCACACTCGACATATACATAACATGGTCCTCGATGTGTATTCGTGGATGAGGCTTATAAGTGCAGACAATCCTGGGACAACAAGTCATGCTTGGGGCAAGGTCTCATTACCTAGTCTAAAAAGTCGGCCCTCGGACAGTCTAAACATTAACAAAGGCTCAAAGGTCGGGAAGGCTTGGTTAGAAGTTAGAAACACAGTCAACCATTTTAGAACACAGAATCACATACGAACACTAATCAAAATGGCGGATGATTCTAAAATGGCGGCAAAGTCGATCCAAAATCGGAACTTTGCAACGCGGTTTTCTTCGCAGAGCAAGTAGGCTTAGGCCAATATAAATCAGAAGGAGGCACAATATGATTTCCCGTTTAACAATGACGTCTAAAACCATTCTATTCTGAAGAGCTACAAAACTAATGGCCTTTTGTTCTAATTTCATATTAAACAGTATGTCAGTTGTTTCGTTGATAGTGTTCTCTAACACTCTAGCCAATCTTCTAATATCTCAAGAGATTATTATATGCCCCCAAAAAGGAACCATGGATTTTGCTATATCCTCTAATACCCGAAGAGTGGTGTCATTATCGATTCCCCTCCCATAACGATGTTTCAGTATTTCTGCAGTGGACGTGACATATACACCTGGCAATAGTATCCCCAGAAAACAAGTTCCTTTCCAATCTTTAGGTAACCATGGAAAATCTTCCTTGCCACAGAAAAAGTAAATGGATCCCCCAATGTATAAAGGCCTATTCTCGTTTACCAAAACCGCAGTGTTCGCACATTAACCATATGTGCCCATATACCGGGAATCTTCTTTACGTATACAGAATGGTACTTGTTCAGGATCATGATTAATAGTGTAGAAAGGTGGAATCGCTTCCCTATTTCCTACTAGTGACATTCAAAATGAGATCATAGATTGATAGGGTTTGGAATTCTTATCAGAATTCTTATCATACGAAGAGTATGCAAGTGTACATAGAAAGGAGACCAAGTGGTTGTACTGATTATTGGCAGTAATATACTAAGTGGATGTGAACTTTCCAAATACCATTACACAGGTATCAATGTGATTACTACACATGCTACAATTGTTATTATTATAACTGTGTCCCTCGTAGACCATAGCCCTCTAGATATGGGCTCTCCAGTGGTGATGCTTTCCATGTCTTCATTTCTGTGTGCTCCAAATATAGGCATAGTTTTCAGGGTCATTAAGAAGTCTCACTAAAGCAGGCTTTATAGGTTCATCCATGTGTGCCACTTGACCATTTGGCCTATTTTGCTTGTAGTCTTCTTCTTAGGCTGCCCACCTCTGCAACTCCCTGAAGTGTCTTTAGGGGGATTGGAGGGAAGGTTTTTATTTTCTTGTGGGTGCAGTAATCATACTACACTTTCCTTATGTACAAAGATTAATTCCCTAGCTATTTCTGTGGTCAGAGATAGTACCTTGTTGCTCCAGGCACACAGTGGTCCGTGAACAAAGGATCAATATCTTAAGAAAGTGATTAATTCTCAAGTTGTTTAGGCTGAAATGTGTGCTCAGGACCACAATGGGTGCCCTCACTGAAAGGCACACAATTGGTTTCAAAATCATCAACCACTCCTTAACCACTTGTCGTAGGGCAAAGGCAAGGGCACTCATTTCAGGTGCACCACATGTGTCCAATGTTTCTTGCCTTCATGTCGAACAGCCGCCTCAGTAGCCAGCAGCACCTGGTAGGGACCCTTCCATTGAGATGTAAGACTTGATTTCCTGTCAAAGTCCTTGATCAGCCCGAAGTCACCAGGTGGAATGTGGTGACCAGGTCCCTCATATTTTTCCAGCAAAGCTGCTCGAACCTATTGGTGAATCAAATGCAGGTTCTGAGTCAATTGGTCACAATAATCAGTTAATAACGGTTTCACTATGTCAGACAGTTTTTTAGGTCTAGGTGTGTTCCATATATTAGCAGGTCTCCCCATTACTATTTCATAGGGAGAAAGCCCATGTCTTGTCTGGGCCGCAGTTCTCATAGACAGTAACTCTAATGGTAAGGCATCAGGCCATTTCAGTTTACTATGTGCACACACCTTTGCTAGTTTGTTCTTAAGGATACCGTTATGGCGTTCTACCAAAGCGGCACTCTGAGGATGTCTTGCGGAATTAAATAATTTATCAATCTGTCGCGCCTCACATACCTGTAGTATGACGGCCACTATAAAATGAGGTCCGACATTTACTCTGGGTAACCTGAATCTAGGGAAACATTCTTTTAGCATGACTTTTGTAGTGGATATGGCAGTGTTATCCTTCAAAGGCAAAGCCTCAACCCATTTACTGAATGCACATATTACCACTAACACATATTTGTAATTCTGACATTGCTCCATTTCAATGAAGTCAAAGTGAATCACTTGAAACAGCATGGAGGGAGGTCCAAAACTACCCTTAGGTGTTGGAGTTCCCTTACCAATGTTGTGTCATAAACATATCATACAGTTCTGGACTAGTCGTTCTGCGACTTTGGGAATGTCTTCATTATTCCATACAGGGTCTAAATGTTTACAAATACTTTTGCACCAATGTGGGCTGGCCCATGTGCCATAGTAACTACAGCTGTTACATATGCATTGGGCAGCATCCACCTCTGTTTCTCGTGGTCAACCCAACAACCCTCATTATCCAACACTGTAGGTCCAGTACCCCAAAGTTCAATCTCCTCTTGTGTGGCTTCAGCCTGAATCTCAATCACACTGCTAATGCATGCCTCCATCATCCCAGTTTCTGTATACCATTGAGCAGAATCCAACACATACATTTTAGATTGTCGGTCAGTGACAGTTTGTTTTACTATTTTGTCTGCAAATGCATTTCCTTTCCCAATGTCGTCAGTCACCCTCTGGTCTGCTGCACGTTTTATTATCACTAGTTGTTTAGGAAGAGGTAGCGCGGATAACAGTTGCACAATTAAGGGACCATGTTGAATCTTCGTACCATGAGATGTTAAAAATCCATTCAGCCCATAATCTCCCAAAGTTAGCTACTCCAAAGGCGTTCTATCAGTACAAATATTCACACTAAGCTTTTGGAATATTTCACAAACCCTATTCAAGGCTACTATCTCTGCAGCCTGAGCACAGTTGTGAGGAATGTACCTACTTTCGATAATGTTGTCTCAGGAGGTGATTGCATAGGCAGCAGTAGAATTGCCATCAGGCAGTTTAAAATAAGAACCACAACAAAATAGCTCTCCATCAGGGGATGTCAAAGGTGTATCACTTAAATCAAATCTGCCTTTAGTGTCCTGCTCGGTGACATATAAGCAATCATAGGATGTTTATTTTGTGCCGTCCTCGTTTAGAGGTGGCAAAAGTTCAGCCAGGTTCAAAGAACAGCATCTCTTAATGTTGATGGGAGGTGCAAATAGAATCAACTCAGACCTCGTGAGTCGGGCAGATGTGAGATGCTTAGTTTGTGTTTTATTTAACAGAACATCTACTGAGTGAGGTACCATCAGGGTTAAGGAGTGACCCAAAACCATACCTTCACTTTGTTTTACCGAGGCAGCAGCAGCAGCTGCAGCCCTTAGACATTTAGGCAAGACGCATGCAACAGGGTCTAACGTGGAGGAAAAATATCTCCATGGTCTGTTTCTTTCTCCATGTTCCTTTGTCAAAACAGCCAAGGCGCATCCATTTCTTTCATGCATAAATAGGACAAACTCCTTATTATATTTTGGTGTGCCCAAGACTGGTGCAGCACATAATGCCGTTTTGAGCAGATCAAAGCGTCCTGACAATCTGTATCCCAAGGCAGTGGTAAAGATACATCCTTTCTTGTCAAAGCCAACATTGGCTTGATCAAAAGTGAAACATTCAGAATCCATTGCCTACAATATGAAGCCATTTCGATAAAAGCCCTAACCTCTCTTTGCATATTTTGTACAGTCATGCCAGAGATGCTTTGTATGCGTTCAGGCGCAAGGCGCCTACACTTGTTCGACAGGAGCTAGCCTAAATAGGTGACCTCCTATTGACAATATTGGGACTTTTTCAATGATGCCTTATGACCATGGTCAGCTAGATGGTTCAATAATAGAACAGTGCCTTCCTTACAAGCGCTCTCTGAATCAGCAGCAATAAGCAGGTCATCAATGTACTGTATTAGTGTGCAAGTGGAAGGCAAATCAAGCATATCAAGATGTTCCTTGAGGGCCCTGCTGTAAATGCTAGGACTCTCAGTGCCCTTGCAGTATTCATGTGATAGTGAAAGAGAATCCACCAAGGGAAAATGCAAACAAATATCTCCTGTCTGGATGAATGCGTATGCTAAATAATACATTCTTCAATTCGATGACAGAAAGATGCGTGGCTGTGGCAGGAAGTCGAAAAGGTGGTGATGTCAGGGACAATGGAAAACTGTGGCGCTTGTCACCTTTCTTATAAACATGCAAAACAGGACTATTGCATGTACCACCAGAAATCTCTTCATTAACTGCTTGATGCATTAAATCAGAAACAATTATTTTAAGAGCTTGTTCATCCTCAACAGTTACTTTATACTGCAGCATGCGTGGTAACGTAATACCTGATTAAAACACTATGCAAACTGGTTCGATATCTAGTATCCCCACATCATTGTCGTTCACTGCCCACAAATACGTAGGCAGCTGATGTAATTTGCTCGGTAAAGGCAAAGACATAAACTGTGAGTTGGAATTCAGCTGAGGAGAAATAGTCAAGTACACTCCATCTGGCAAGCAGTAAATCACTGCATGCAATTTCTTCAACAAGTTTAATCCCAGCAGATTTTCACCATAATTTGTAGTCAATAAAAATGGACATGAGTCAGTGAACGGACCCAAAGCTATTGGTACCGGTCGAGAAACCGGACTCACTACTGGAGTAACAGAAAACCCTACTGATACATCATCTTGCCCTGACAGGGGAATATCTGGAACCTTTGCATGATCAATAGAGCATGTTTGAGCTCCTGTATCCACCAAAAAAGTGTGCACTCTATCCCCTACTTTCATTTCTTCTGTAACAGCGCCACGATGCCTCAGGGCAGTTCTGTGCGCTCTATAAATGTAAATAAATAAATAAATTAAAAAATACATTTCTAACTAGGGTCCTTTCTGATCTACGAGGAGAGAAGTAGGTTCCAGACCCTGCTTCAGCATGTCCTAGCAAAATAAAATATTGTCGGATGTGAAATCTGTAAAATAAGTATGTGTAGCGTGGTCAAAACTGTTCATATTTCCAGTGTTCTGTGGCTGTCCCCCCGATTACCCATATTATTATCATGTTGTTGTCTGAGCAAACTGATTCCTATTTGGTCCTTACATGCCATTGTGTGCTCTCGGTCTTCTACTGAGCGTACCATTTGCTCTCTGCTGGAGTATAAGACAATGTGCCCTCCAGTGGCCCTCTTGCTTACAATAGGCACATTGGTTCATGTTAACAGGCCCCAGTTGTGGGATAAACTGTCCTCTCGGTTGCGTATTCCCACCCTGTGGTCCTCTCGCAATTTGCTGGAATACGTTTTGAAATCCCCCTTTTTCTTCTTGTTCTTATCCTTCTCATTGTTAACTCTGTTCTCATAATACTGAGCCATATGGAGAACTTCAGATTGTGACTTAGCCTGCCATGCACTTTCAGAGGCAGCAATCTGCGACTGAATGTCAAGCAATAACCCTTGTATAAACTTGTTAACAAACAATCTGTTTCCTGGTTCTGTACTCACATCCTGGCCACTGAAATCTGAAAATTCCTGCTCAAACCTGATAAAATATTCGGTTGCTCCCTCTGTCTTCCCTTGCATGCATGCTGTTAACTTATCCAAAATAATTCTCTTTTCAGGCACTAGAGTCTTGAGTTTAGTCACAATGTGGTTTGGTAACATTAATATGCTCTGAGGAGGCTTTTCCCCAGCTTTTTTAGACCTAACATCTAGTTTCAGTGCAGCCCAAGTATCACCTATAGCAGGTTGATCATCCACAGTCCTCAGCTGTTTCCATAAATCTGCCGGCAAAATCACAGCGAATAATAAGTCGATGTCACCTGAAGTGAAAACCGACGAATTTAAAACGGATTCTGTTTCTTTGTAGAATCCTGTAGGATTCTTCCTAATGTGTGGGATAGACTGCTTAAGAGTGTTAACTTCTTGCCGCGAGAATGGAACATGAACAAATTGCGAAATATAATGTGCAGGAATAGTGGTGGCAAGTGCTCCATCAACACCAGGTATCTCTACCTTCGGCACAAGAGTCGGAGGGACCTCTCGCATGGGTAACTAACTATACAGTGAGAAACTCTGATAGTTTATTAAGACGTAAAGCCAAATTGGGGGACAAAGAGGTTGCGGTGGTGTCAGCAGAAAATGCGTGCTTATAAATTACCATAATATCGGCAGGACAACACAACTTCTTTTTTAAGTATTTATCCTGTAAATATTCAACCATAACCTGTAATCCCTTTCTTTGCATAGGTGGAGAATATTAACTAAACGTGTCATGGATATCGATAGGTGAAATGGAGGCATCTGAGATTCACCTAAGAGTGTTTCTCGTGCATATGCGCATTCCTTCAACAGTTTTCAGTGCAGGAAAAAACATTTCTGCACATACAATATTTGGCATATGATCTATTTGATGCAGGCGATCTTGTTTGTGTTTAAGGGAAAATAATTTAGATACATGTTTGCGTACTTTCAATGTGGTATCCCTAGTACAAGACAAGAAATTCAAATCCTGCAATTCCTGTGGAGCAGTGGAGTCAGTTAGATCACCCCAAATCTTGGGTATGTATAATCCCATTTGTTCTAGTAATACCTTCTGCTCGGGGATATGCCCATGGTCTGCTAGAGGGCTCGAAGAGGCTGCTTCATCGCCCTCTTCTATATATGTTTCTGCCCATTTCCGCAACTCTTTCTTACATGCAGGAGGTATTGTGCTATGTGTTACAATTCGCTGATCACTCAGGATAGCTACAGGTGTAAAAAGTGGAGTAGTAGAAGTAGTAGGTAGCGAAAGTAGGAGTAAGTCGTGTGCACAAGGTGGCAAAGGAAAATCATTAGAGTGTGCGGCTGGTGTAGGTAATGGTGGAGGTGCTTGCTTTGCTTGCCTTTGTGGCGGCACATATGGAGGTGGTGCGGTAGGGGATGTTCGTCTTTCATTAAATAATATATCAACTCTTCAGATGCTTGTAATTCTTTTGAAGGGTATATTTTCTGCACTTATAATTGGAATCCCCTATCCATACTCCTGATAGCTTCTTCTTGTTTCTGCTGGTCATGTGCTAAAGCTTTCCCAGCTTGAGTAATGTGTCTACATGCGTATTTCTCTCTGCTTTTGAGTCGTTGTGTGGCTTCCTTCCGCCAATCCCTAATGGCGTCAAACTTGCATAGTCTTGTGAAAAGTCTTCCAAAAGCAAACTCGCTTTTTTTGCTCAACAATACAGACTCTAGGTGCTGTATTCTAGCCATTTCAAAACTTCCCAACTCTGGCCATTGAAGTTCTGCTTCATGTCTGGTCTAACAATGCCAAATACTATTAAACACTATAGCTCCTAAGCCGAACTTCAAGTACATGTCATGTGGCGGTGACCCTTTGGGTGGCACCGGTTGACTATGTTCCAAACCATTTGGTTGTCTTCTCTTGAAGCAAAGTGTTGCCCAACAAGATGACAACTTACTACAAACAGGCATGCTGAAAAAACTGTTATTATCTGGCCAATATTCTGCACGCAGGATATGTTGGTGTCCAAAACAAATATCAAGTACTGTCAGTTTGAAACAGACTCAACTGATTCAAATTCAAATTTCACCCATCAAATGGAACAAACCCCCATCGTGGCTGGCGGTCTTCTGAAAAACGAAACACAGTCGTTGCATACGGTTTGGAGCTCTCGCTGTGACGACCTCTTGGCAAAGCATGGAAAATGGAGACTGTACATAGCATTCTGTGAGGAAATGTGTCTCTAGGTGCAGGGGCCCCCGATACTCACTGGTCTCGGTTTGTTCACTCCATACTCGCAAATCAGGATAGGTTGTCATCAGGAGATGCCCACGTTCCGACCACAATCTGTTAGTCCCAAATATGAGTTACTGCAAATAAATGAAGACACACCAGTCATGAAAAAAATATATGGCAACTGTTTATTATCGCTTAAGCATGCCCAGATTCATTCATGTCTGTGTACAGCCATAGAGAAGATGAGCGAAGGTATGCGGGAGCACAAATATTTTATACATTTTCAAAACACTTCAAATTTGTCCCAGTCCATGGTGTGCTCACAGTTCATGACCCGTGACACGTAAGTATTTTTCTATGGCAACACATGCTGCTTGCTCTGAGTCATCCCTCAGACAATTTACTGTCTGAAACAGAGAAGAGCGGGGTGTAGGAGTATATCTTGTTCTTAACACAAGGTAACATTCCTTGCGCTTCATTATCTTTGTTGCTTCTTGACTAAAAGGTCAGTCTGCAGTTGGACTTGGTAGCTCAGGCTTTCAGAAATATACATGGCATGAATTGTGCTCCTTCTAATCATCTAGCCGCACAATTAGCCTTGGATAGTCTGGAGTCAGGAAGACAGGAAGGCATTGTAAACTACTGTTTATCTACGTTCGTGCCAGCTCTTCAAGGCCCTAAGCTAAAGACAAACAATATGCTCAGCATTTTTCGAATTTCTGTGCAAAAACACATTAAGAGCTTTCCAGGCTGTGTACCTTCACCGTATGTAGAGTGAAAACCCCGAAAAATGAGCAAAATGACCAAGGTGGAGTTCGGATGACGCAATTGTGCGATTCAATGGGTGTTCTTAGGCGAACATAACATAATACAGAACGGATGTACTTTTACACCGTGACAACTCTGCATACCGGGCCATTGCGCCCGGAAGGTCAGACCAGCCGGGCGCAATAGCCCAGGAAGGCAGTGTTGGAGTGTGGTGGTTCGAAAGGATGCTGGTATGGTGAGACCGGCACCCTTATTTCCGAACCGCCAGACTCAGAATGAGGTCCAATGTCTTTTTTTTCTAAAATGTATTCAAACAGGGCCCAACCCTGAATGTATTTGCAACATTGTTTAAATCAACATTTTCGTTTGCCAGTGTGGTTACTTTAAGCAAACCTCACTATGTCTACATAAAGGCCACTGCTATTCACTTTGTCAATGTCTTTCTTACTTCTATAATTTAAAAACATATTTTAAATTTCTTTCACACAATTAAGAAACCACACTTCACAAAGCTCCTATAGCTTATGTGCACATCTGCTTTCATAGAACCAAAAGTGCTGTGCACAGCTAGGGCTCAGCATTTAAAAAAATAAATACAGGAGCCACATTACTATTTTTTTTTTAAAGAAATGTACAGTTGTGTTCATACAGCAAGCTGACTTAGCACAAAGTTTTAAGTACACACAGAATGCACCCCTCACTGTAACAGCCTGCCGAGTTCTCCGTAAGCAGGCTATCTAAAGATAATGCTGATAAGGAAAACGTGCCTAAGAGACTCTCCACCAAAACAAATATAAGCAGAGATTCCGAAATTACCTTATCTCTCTAGGCACATTCCAAAAAACAACTTGATACACTGACTAAAACTTCACACATCAATCAATACAGATTCAGCACACTGAGGCCTCCATATATAAAAACACAAGCTGACACTTAATCCAGCTGGCACGCAGAGAATAAACACAGTTTGTCTTACATTGTCTCAGTTTTCACACGTTAAATAAAAATACAAGATGACTTCAGCACAATCTTGAACAAACTTTAAATAAACTAGTTTTCAAACCATGTTTAAAATCCACATTTTCAGCCCATTCTATAAATACTGCTGATACAACATTTCAACAAATGTGTGCTGTTTAGCAAAGAACTGAATTTCAGCCTGACACAGGCGGCCAGACTAGGCCTCACAAAACCCCTATATTATCTTTATACTGCATATTAAGTAGCTGGACTAAAAACACTTACAAACATTTTAACCCTTATTCTAGCCAACATATAAAACCACAGACCTCCACATTTTTTATCATATCATTAGAAGAATATGAAAATAGGCTGACACAAATGCATTTTTTACACGATTGCACATGTTTAACATTGGCCAACAATTTAAATTTTCTATAATTTTAACACATGAAAATATATACATCAAGCACAAATTTACTTTCAAAATAGTATCAATAATTAAAAAATTCAAATAGGTTCACTTATTTTGACTCTCTTTTAAAAAAAAAAAAAGAAGGGCTATTCTGCCATTTGCAGATCACAGGGCATGCAGTTCTACCAGCACTATTCTGGATGGCTTCCAAAGTCTGTTTTTTAAAGACATCCACTAGGCCCCCACACCCTCTTATCAACACATCCCCACCCTGCATATTCTACACACACAATGACTCAACTCTGAAAGCTTATTACTCATGTTGATATTTCAAATAAAACAGGAGGACCCCATTATGAGTCCAGCGGTAACCATGGTGGAAAAACCATCAGGCTACCGCTGGACCCATATTACCATTCTGCCTTTGTGATTCCCGGAATCACCGGGGCATTACCACCCCGGTGACCCAGGATTTCCGGAGGCGGAATTCTGTAAGTCCCCATTCCCATGGAGCCCAATAGGACTCCATGGGGATGGGGACAATGGAAACACTGGTTCCGTCTATGACGGAGCTGGTGTTTCCATTTGCGCCTGCAGGTGGGTGGCGTTACTCCCGCCAGGTCAGACCTGGCGGGAGTGACACCTCCCGCCTGCAGGACTCTGAATCAGCCAGTCCGGTAAGAATGGGCGCAGCGTTTTTACTACCACCGTTCTTTCCGTTGATTTAAATAATGTTGCAAATGCATTCAGGGTTGGGCCCTGTTTGAGGAAGTAATGAGGCCCAGGGTCTTTCAAAATGCATTTTAGACCCACCCAGCACTTTGCCGCACAAGATAACACACCCTTGTACGCCATGAGGCTTGTGTGTTTTTGCAAGTCACCCTGCGTAGGTTGCATCGACCCAACGTCTGTTTCAAATATTTGTAAAATTTAGCAGATCCAGGCTGATAGGGTGAGTCACCAAATAGCTGACGCTGGAAACACATGGCGGGCCTATGTCAGCTGTGAACCTTCTAGATAAGAGCCTGTCTCTGCCAGCCTATATAACACTGTCAGCTAAATGGCGGTTTAAAGTATAGAAAACTTTTTTCAGAGCACTTTTATTTTATGTATTGAATTCATTAAGACTGAAGCGAGCACTACAGAGAGCCATACTTTCACTCTTTGTTTTTAAATGAGAAAAATGCAGTGAAAGCGTGACTGTCATTTTGTTACTGCTGTGTTTTTCAGTCAGCAAACATTATACACAGAGCATTATTTCAAATATAGACCCATTGTGTTCTTAATAACAAACGTGAGTTTTACTTTTCATTTTTAAAAATTACAAAATGGGCCCGCTCTATCCATGCATTCATATTTTCCATTGCCGCTGTAAAATTACACTTAACACTGTCAAAGACAATTTCTTAAAACTTTTGTCTCACTCCTGTAAAGCACCCTTTGCCAACCTGTATTTGCACTCTATCATGTGTAATGTTACTAAAATATATATTTTATATTTATATTCACACATGCTTTGTTGGCCTATACTGTCAATGGTTTCATGCCCATTATAAACAAAAATGCCCGGGCATGTCTGGTTGAGAGCAAATCTAATATAGAATAATATTTTTTTATTCACATTACAATACCAAAACCCTCTCAAGCCTCTCATTTACATTATAAAATTATAACGGTGTGCCCTAAAAAACACAACCTCCTTTTTATGTTCAATTTATATAAAAATAGTTATAATATCATACCATCAGGCCTTAAAGGTCACAACAAAACCATAACGTCAGCATTAAAGGTCATACTCACTCCAGCATCAACACATCACCACAACCTAACATTCACAGCCTAACTCTTCACAACTCACTTCGACCGCAACTAGACAACAGCACACACATGCTCACCCAGCCGCATTTTACATACACTTTATATTAAAATCATGTTACTATAAAGCTTAGATTCACTTTATATCCTTTCTCATATCAAAAAAATATAAATCTGATATAAAATAGATATATTTGATACCCGTTTTATATTACATTATATCTAAGACATGTCAAAAGGGCGGGAAGAATACCAGAACAGGGGGCATTCCGACATGTCAAAATGTGATCGCTTTAAAAAGAGGCCCCCATGTACTACTCAATTACTCTAAAAGTAGGGGTCAGAGTGGGAATCTCTGGGTGGTATAAAATATTTATGCCACCATGCAGTATCAGGTAGGTGTTGCAGCCTGCAGAATGTTTGTAGGGACAAGGAGTTTGGATAAGGGGTTGGAAATGCAAAAAGTAAACATGTTTTGTGTGGATAAATGCCTGTTTAATGTACATGGAGCTGTCTCTGCAAGCTCTAACCAGATATTGCAAGCACAGTGCCAGGATTACCACGAAAGTTGCCTTTAGCCCTAGCTACCAGGCACTGATAGCACTGGACTGTTTAGAGCACTCTTTCGCCCCAGTGCAGCTGCAGTGCATAATTGCATGGAACAAAGGGTACCCACTCCCAGTGCTTAGTAATCACCCTTCCTTTAAGGCTCCCCCACAGAAGACCTAGAGGTTATCCTAGCCATGCCCACTTCCACTACTGACCAGACAAGGCTCTCCTCACCACTTTCGATGAAAACATAAGCACTCCGTCAAAAATTATTAACAACCTAAACTGCACAGTTCTAGGATATAACCATGGTACTCCCAGTAGCTCACAGATATCAAATGGGCTATTCACTGGGCAGAAATGGAAGTAAGCCCCAACCCAATTTCACTGAACTCAGACAACTTCACAGCGTATTGCACACCATAATGAAAGTAGCCACGGCCAGATAATACAGTATGGATAGTTACTGAAGAGAAACAAAAAGGCTGAGATCTAATTTCAGGTCATAAAACACTCATGTAACTTTCTCCTGATACCTCCTGTCCAACAGATAACCAATGTTTCCCTACCTGAAGAGGTCTTCCCTAACTCCCTCAAAACAGCATTAATATGTCTGCTTCTCAAAATAGCAAACCAGGATTCAGGCAACCTGCCAGAACATTACCCAATTACCAACCTTTCATTCCTGGTGGAGGTGAATAAAAAGAGTCACCCTTCAATTACATGGGCAAGTAGGCCTCATTCGTGTCATAGAAGACTGGTAATTGGGGCATAGGGACATATGTAGTATGCCGACAGCAACCATACAAACTATCAAAAATGCCCTATACATTATGGATAAGACCTCTCTTGCCGCCTAGCCCTACTCCTCTTTCCCAACTTCTTGCCACATAAATGGGGTTCGCTGAATTTGTACTAGTCTGGCTAACCCACTACCCATTCAAAAGGCACTAGATATTCCTAATGTAGAACCACAGATCAATATGTCATACAGTCACCTGCAGCGTCCGACAAGGATCCTTTGTAACACTAGTGATCTTCAATAACTACTTGGAGCTCCTAGAAGCTATCCTTAATCAGCCAGATGTCCCCCTGCTTCAATACATGATAGCCGGCTATAGCTGCTATAGCTATAGCTAAAATTCAGCTGCACGAAAGACATTTCTTGGCTAAAACTCTGCCTGTGGATTATTCAGTCTTCGATGAAAACACACAGATTAAACTAAACCCAACAAAAACAGAGTATGTGCTCATCAGAAAGACAAGAAGATAAGCACTCATCCACTGACGGCTACCACCCCTGACTCTCAAAGGGTTCATGTCAACGTTGGTCTCAAGTACCAAATCTCTGGGCTTCAACATCAACTGTCACTCCTCCTTCAAACAGCATGCAACGAAAAAGGCACACATGACCTGACATCAACCAACTCTACTGCACCAAGTCAAACCCCTTCTACCACAGTCTAACTTCATGGCTGCAGTACAAAATATGGGACTCTCGCATGGCATCACAGCTACAACTCGTGCACATTCATAGCTGTGCATAACATCACAGCCAAACTAATCACTAGCATAAAAATAACACATATATAATGCGGTCTGAAGGAGATACTCTGGCAACCAATGCCAGCACAAATAATCTTTAAGATGACATAAAAATCCATGACAGCTCAAGCACACCGATACCTAGCAATGGAATAAAACATCTCCGGAGGCATGCGTAATTCCAGAAGTTGCAACATCACTCACGTGACTGGAAATAAAATATTGTAGACATGAAAAAGAAACAAACACGAGGAAAGCTTTCCCCTGCTGTACTCCAGCACTGACTCCATCCCAACAGGCATTCGGTCGCAAGGAATTCCCGAGGCATTGACCCAATAGCAACAGACAAGTAGCTCTTCTCCCACGCACTGGATGGCTACCCTTCGCTGTGTCCAGTGTTTTCAAAACTATTGTGAAGTGCTTCCCTGATTCCTGGCCAGGTTTGTATTATAGAAGTAAATACTGTACACACATTTCATACACAGTACCACTGTCTGTTGCTGAATGGTATGCATGGTTAGAAGGCTAAGTAGTTAGCATTCTGAAAAATGTCTAAGTGCCCATGTTCTGCTTTCTTTTCATACACAATGTAAATGTGTATGCGTGTACCTAAAAATCATCAGTTTTTGTGAACTGAGACGATGGTCTGTGTTTATCAACACCCTCCACGCAGGCTCGAACTGGCCTATAGGTCAATAGGGCAATTGCCAAAGTGCAATGCCAAGTAGTGTGGGCCAGTTTTTTTTTCGGTCAAAGTGGACCTGTTTTGTGGCCAATGTGGGACGGTTTGAGTCACTTCCCTTTGCAGCTGGCACTTGTGACCAGTTTTATTGAACAAATATTCTTCAAACCCCACGATTTCCAACACATTTGACCAAAAAAAAGCTTCTTTGGGTGCTTGCTAAATAGTCTATCACGAAAGGAACACATTTCCCTTTGTAACAGTGGGCAATTTAATCATTGGTGCCCGAGACAATTTTAGGCCGCACTCTCACCCTGTCTCCCCTCTGACGTGATCTCCTTCGCCAATATTGCTGGTCATCGTTGGCCCCACTAAACCTTCCTGAGTGACCGTTGGCTACTGACAGTGGTCATTTCGAAAAGGTCTTACGTATGGCCCTTGTTCCTTAATTCTTCATTGACATTTTTTTACTTGACAAAGTTGTTCGTTTCTAGGAAACATTTAATGTACATCAAAATCCTGAAAAATGTGGCTTTAGCATTTTTATTTCTCATAAAGTTACAAAGTTCTTGCCATTTCTCGCTTTCTCGCTCTACAAGTAGCTGCAGTTCTAAACTTCCCACCGTTGAAAGCGTTTCTCTGGCTATTTGTGGGGTCCAGACGTGGCACAATGCACATAGTCGGCAGGTTACACGCCAAGGTGAACGCCAATGACCTTGCCATCCTCACCTGTCAGAAATACTCCAGTTTGCGCGCTGTCATACATCATATTACCAGCTCTGAAAATAAACTCGACATGGCACAATTATCTGCCCGAATGAACTAATAGTTTTTAAATGATTTTGTGCTGTAATTGAGGCTATTGCTTTGGTATGCATCGCCATTACACGAAGACGCTTTCCAGCAGGCTCAAAGGCTTCCTGCTATGGTTTTTACATTTATGTTAATGTATATTTGTTTCATTTTAAGCTCCACTTACTTTTAGTGGGATTTGGCATGCCACTGCGAAGTAGGCCGGGAGGTTCGCATGTGGATAGGCAAGTCAAGGCTTTTAAAGTCAGACAGCGCTACTTATGGAATGATTTAACATACATCAGATGAGCTGCTCAAAGAAGTGGGCACTTGATGTGCTTTAAGGCTGACAAGAATTTGACTTCATGATGAGGTTTGAAAGAGTAAACAGCTTTCAAATTTGAATTCTTGTCACACATCACTGTACAATGGCTGGACACATTACTGACACATGCTTAGATATGAGTGAAATGTTTAATTCACATTCATAAGATTGTCAAAGCATCTTGTGCTTCTTAAATCTTGACCCTACACCGCCACGCCTCCTGTCAAAAAATAGGTCGTCCCTGTGATGAGGTCGATGCTTTTTAAATGCGATTGTTTTATATTCATCTGTAATATATGCTTACCTGTCCATGTTTTGCGCAACGTTTCTTCTCTATAATGGTTTCCATTCGAACGAACAGGATCTGTCTATTTGTGGACATGGCATTTGTCTTTTTTTCCAGTCCGTTTGCCCAACTTTAAAGTTTGTATGGTGGCAACCTAAAGATTAATATTAGAAATCTAAGCTGTTACGATAACGAATACCTTTATAATTATTTTGAACTGTATGGCCTAAAAGTATTTTGTATACTTTCTCTTTCTACATTTTCTACTATTTCAAACATAACAACTGCACAGTGAAGTGCGGGACTCAAGTTTTCAAATATACAAAGAACTGCATAGGGACGTCATTTGGGTGTGGCCAGAGGTCGCAGTGGTGACCCGTGAGGTCTACCTCGCTACCCCTGTCATCTCCCTTGCCTTCCCTAAAAAAACGATATCTATTTTTTATTTTTAATGGAAGCTACTGGAGAATCTTCAGCCGCCTGGATAACAACGAAAGCACTGTCGTGCTTTGTGATGACGCCCAGGCCCACTTCAGAATAGCAGTGGCGCCTGGGCGTCAAGAAATGACGCAGTGAATCGTGCTATTTAGCACGCTCACTGCACCATGATGAGAATCGGGCCCTGGATGTTGTGTGAGTGCGCTGCTTTCCCTGCGCTACTCTACATTCTTTAATGAACAGTTAAGAACCCCTCCCAGTGGTATGTATTTTGCCAACCTCTGAAGCCTGAAAAATAGATCAGACCTTCAGATGTTCAGGCCTGCTGTTGAATCTCAGTTACCAGTTTAAAGGTATCCACTACAAAGTATAATTTGCTTTCTGACTTTGGGAACATTCAGACATCTAATTTCTAATTTTGCTATAGCCGGTAAGATAGCTATAGCCGGTAGGATAGCTCAGTTGGTTGAGCTCTCGCTCCTGCGATGTGTGTGTGTGATCTACATGTTGCATGTTGGAATCCCGGCATGACTAACTCAGCCTTTCATCCTTCTGAGGTCGATAAATGAGTACCAACATATATTGGACCTCATTACGATACTGGCGCAAAACCATGGCGCTATTAGCACCATGGTTGGTGCCGGTATCGTAACGAGTCTGCCAATCTTCAATGGGGAATTACCACTACATTCCAAGGTTGGCGGGGCGGTAATTCCCCATTGAACATTGGCCCTTCCCCATTCCCATTTTTGCCCCATAGGGCTCAATGGGACTGGGGAAGGCGGTAAGTACGGTACTGCAAATTGCGGTACCATACTTATCTCGAGAGTCCCCTTGCGGGTTCCTACTTTAACGGCTGGTCTAGACCAGCCATTCAGGTCGGGTCCCTCAAAGGGACCTCGTAGTAAGGCGCTAAGTGGTTAACGGCGCCGCAGCCTTTTATGGCGCCGTTAACCACTTAGCGCCAGGGTCGTAATGAGGCCCATTGTATGTATATTTGTTCCATATAAAGCACTTAAGCGTAAGTGCTGTATACACATCATTATCATTTGCCCTTGGATGTTTTCCTGCATTCACAGTAATCTGGTAACATATGCCTATGCACACTGATATTAAGGATACATATGGTGATCCATTCTTGTATGAAATGTGTTTCACATTGTAGTGAATGAACACATTTTTCGTAGTTTACTTAGGAATAATGCTATGTGATACCACTTCCAGTTTTGTCAAGGGCTAAAAGGTCATGTTCCGTCACTTCCTGTCATGTCAATTCGGGGTGGGGTCAAGTGGAATCACTTCCTGGGATGTCATTAGAGGTCAAGGGTCATGTGATGACACTTTCGCCACCCCTTGCATGTTGGTGAAACGACATCCCTGGTGCTGCAATAGGCCCAAAGTGTATACATACTTTATGGGCAGAGATGGCATGCTCAGGAGTGTGGCTTTTGTCTTGACATGCACTCATGCACACAGAAAAATATACATCACCCAAGAGCTGCACAAACATACCTCTCACCTACAGGAAGTCCTAAAGCGAGTGCCATTCTTTAGCCTCACATCAACAAAACAATCATGACAGAACAGGAACTGACCAGCATCTTTCTCCAGAGTCGGAGAAATTTAACCATTCAGTAGGACGGTAGTGGGAAGAGAGAATAACTGTGCCTCCAGGAATGCAGTTTATTGTGCAAATGGCAGAACGTTTAGAGGACATGCTCATAAATCTCACGTAAACCCTCTCATGGTTTTCCAGTGTCATTATTTTAGAAAACATACAATGGGGCAGAATCCTAAAATGCTTTTGGTGTAAGTGATACGATACCATATCGCATCTCACCACTTGCACCGAAAAAAAAAAACAGTCCTATCAACAAAGGGCATGAGAATGTGTGCTTTTAAGATGTGCATATTCAGATGCCCTTTTTGCATTTGTTCAAATCAGAGGGCATTTCTGTGCATTTAAAAGCGCATCCTGAATTCATTAACACAATATGCTTTAAAAATAGCAATACACGGAGTAATTCCCCAGCACTTGTTTATAACAGGCACAGGGGGAATACACATTGCTTGACAGCGTCTTTCATGATCCTGTATGTAATGTTTTCAAAAGAGGTATGATTCTTAATCATGCAAGCAGGGATATAAATAAGTTTTCTTGTTGTGCTTGCATTTCACAGTGACAAGCCATTTAATAGCCTGTCTCTGTGAAATGTCTTCCCATGAACCCCATGTTTGTTGGGTACCAGCCATACATTGGTTTTGGGAGTGCACGGAAATGTGCAGGTCACCTTTGAGAATAAGGAACCCACCTAAAAGTGCCCAGGGAGAGGAAAGCATGCAGTAGCTAGAAGACATTTTACATCAGCCATTGTATCAAATGTGTGCACCGGCAATGCCAGAATTGTAGGTGGCAAATGTAAGGCACTGACGCCAAACAACTAACAATCAAACAAAATCAATTATTTTGGATATCAAAATGTTCCTGTAAAATTATAATAAATACATATAAACATGCATAGAATTGTGAAGTTTAGCCATGCATCACACTTAGAATTGTGAAGATTTACCATGCGTCACTCTTAGATAGAATTATGGAGTTTAGTCATTTGTCACAACAGATAGGACTGTGTAGATCAGCCACATAGAAGAATTTAGTGAGTAGCCAAAGCAATAACAACCCTGTTTCTACTTCTTTAAACACACCACCCAATCACTATACATGCCCACTGGTCTAGCCAATTTATACCCTACACACCCCCAATACAAGCAACACATACTTCTAACAAACAAGCCTGAACACTGGACCTTACCCACACAGACACAACAGGCCAGTGCACACAACCTTAAACACCTGCCAATCTACACATAAAACATGCATACACACCCCACCATAACATAGTCACATCGGAACCTCCCAGACATAGAACCTTACCCATACAGATACAAAAAGCCAGTGCACACAACCCTAAATACTAGCAATCTACACATAAAACACACAGACACACCCCAACACAACAAACAGCCACACAGAAAATATCCCAGGCATTGGGCCTTACCTGTACGGATACAAGAAGCTAGTGCATCATCTGTAAGCCAACACACACAGATACCAGTTTCTCCTGGTTTTGGACCTATCCTATCATTCTTCCCTCACTGACCAACACCGTCCTCTTTCTTGCAGAGCCACATGAGCGTCTGGAGACTGCCCATGGGTGGTTTCAGTGCAGGGTATAAATAAACATAACATAACAATGAAAACATTCAATTAAAACTAAGGAGCAAAACTGCTATTTTCGTTCAAATCTCTTTTTTAATTTACTTAGAGCATACAACAAAAAAATGGCCATTGCACATAAGTCTTCAGTTTAACAATGGAATCGTGTTACAGGTCCTTTCTGATGCCTAGAGAGTATAAACAACAACATGGAGCAGTGATTCATCCACAGCCAAGTCATCGGGCCAAGATTTTTTAAAGCTAACCCTCTTTTGTCCAAGTGATTTACTTTAAATGGCAATTTACCAAGGCACAGTCTGGCTAGAATTACCCCATCCTTATGGTTATTTACCCAGTGTGGGTATGAAGATAAGAGACCATTGGCCTGATTCATGGAATTTCTTTTGACGGTTCAAAGTGACTTTGCACTGCCGACACAAACGCTGATTCATGGAAGTGTACAAAGTGTATTTTTGCAGTGCAAAGTCATTGCAAAGTTCATTTTTTACTGCAAAATTGAATTGCATTGACTTTGCAGTGCAAAAGATTCTATGAATCGGACCCAAGTGTAAAGCAAGGGATATGTGTGTTTGCCATCTCTTGCCCATTTGCTAAGCTGTGATTAAAGCTATCATGTTCATTTGAAGATTTAATTAGCTACTTAGGGGGTCATTTTATAAGCCATGGAGTGCAAAAGGTGTGCAAGCAAGGTGTTAGTAAATTACTCCTTACCTATACTCCAGTGTATTTTAGTGCCATTTCGAATACGAGATGGAACACGAGACAGCATTAACATTTCTAACATGTTTCCTTCCCGGACTTCAAAGAGCATATGGTTTAATTACTGCATGATATCGCTTTCTTGCAGGTGTTAAACCGACAGATTTCAATGGAATGCTCGTGTTTTAGCAGGCAGAATCCGTTGGAATACATTCGACGTGCCATCTTCAAAATGGTATTTGCAGGCCGCATTGACATTTTGTGCAAAATGGAGAGTAAAAGTAAAGAATAAAGGTGATTGCGACTCATTATTCTCTTCAGGTTAAAACTCTGCCTTACAGGGAACCTAACACCATAGTTCTAAAGGTTGAATTGTGAGGGTGTCACCCGAATAGGACTCACTCGGCTCCATAGGAACGTTATAAAGTAAAGGCCAAGTGGCATATACAAAATATCCTTATAGAGGTTATTTTCTACCACTTACAGGACACCCGTGGAAAGGAATCCTCCTCATAAACCTGGTCCATATTGTGTGCACAATGTGTATAGCATGTTGCACACTGCATATTGTGTATTCTCTAGCCTTCCTTTTTATTCTTTGGTGAATTGTAAACTACCTTTCTGCTCCCATATTTCCCAAAGTCGTTTGGGCCCTGAACGCCTCAATAATTACCAGTAATGGTCACAAACCAATACCCTGGAAGGACCCACATGAAAACAAAACACAATATAACAGACCGAAGGATGAACAACGTGGCATACAGTATACAATATACACTCTGCAATGTGTGATATGCTATACAGAGGGAATACACTTTAAACACTAAGCCCCACTAATCGTGTTAAACACAATATGCACACATAACTAGACTGAGTAGGATGGATCACTCAACATCACATATTGGTTACCAAGTCATGATTATGTTTGCTTTGCCACAGGCTTCTCACAACACTCCAACTATTGTCCTTCCTACCATGGCCCCTAGTAGAGCACCATATTGGTCAAGGTTGGCAGTACCACAGCGCGGCAACACATCGAAGCAACATAGCAAAGATGCCGGCCAGCAGTCAACTAGTGACCAAGATACAACCGCATACAATTAAGCTAAGGAGGCAGTAAAGTGGGACTAACATGCTCTCTCACTGCACAGGAAACAGCAGGAAACAGCATTGGTGATCATCAGCAGATCACAGCGCTTCAAGCTTACATCATTAGTGTCTGGTGGCTAAATGACTCGATTGCTGCTTTAACTGCAGCTAGGACCATGCCTTCTCAGCAGGAAGACAGCCGAAAGGCATCAGAGAGGCTGCTTCCGAACAAGCATGCATCAATAAGTCAGAAAGCTTTCCTTTGGCAGATAAAATCACAACATAGAATTGGTCTGCTGCCGGAGATTACCTTCAGTGGTTGTATAGGGGTCTGCAACAGATCTGCTATCCTATAATGAGTACTAGTACTAAGAGAAAAGGTCCACGTGTAACCATCCTGCATGACATACAGGAAGGTGACAATTGTCAGTAAGAGGGGAAATAGCCTCCTTGAGTGATAGTAAGTCCTGGACACCATTTTGCACCTCTTTGCACCAGGGATTGCAGAACTGTGGCTGGTAAATTACAGGCACCATTTATATTTTCAGATGCACATTCACTAAAAGTAAATAATAGTTCATGCTCAGGTATTGCTGTTCGAGAAGGAGGATGTTCAGACCTTTGCTTTGCGTGCAAAAGCTGGAGATGCGCCAATTGCACCCATTGATGAGCTAGGAGAAACAACACACACTCTAGAGGACAATGATGAACTGGGAAAAAATGCACCGTGTAGGGGAGCATGATGAATGGTGAGAAACAAGAGACTGTGCAGAGGAGCTTGCAATGGGAAGTTCCCTGTCTCTATCACCACCCCCACAGTGCCTGATTCTGAGAATAATGATATCAAGCTGGATAACGAATAAGACTCATCCAGTGCCAGACTGCGGCACATTGATAACTAGGAGGAGGGCAATGCCACCGTTACAGAGATTGGAGGAAAGGACACGGGTACTCCTCCTCTGCTTGTGTATTGTGTCTTTCAGTCACAGCCTCTAATTGATGAAAGCGCAAGTCATCAGTGTGTATCAGTCAGGCCACCAAAGTCATCACCGCCTGTTATGGCTCGAACAGCCTAACAAAACATTCCAAAGAGTTATTTTTTTCCAACTATAATTATAATTGTTTTTTTTTTATAACGCACGTAATACCGAATACGTTTCAAGGCGCTCTCTGTCACCCTGCTTTCAAACAATGACGTTGCCACTGAGCTATACTACTCGTGTTCTATCTAGGACAAATAACTTCAACATCTCAACACTTGCAAAATTTGCATGAAAAATATGTGCTGGGAAAGCCTGCGACCAACTTGGGTGCCTATCTTTATGACCTTATGAGATGCTGCACCGTGAATAGACCAGGGATGGACTCACAAGACACTAACTACAGCCATCCCACCCACAGCTAACCACAATACCTCCTCTAGCCGTGTTTTCACCCCAGAAAATTGTGCTGTTCTGACAACAATGTTTTGAACAAGCAGCAGCAGCACCACTTCCCGCAGTAATACACCTTACGGCAGATCGGGTGTTTGAGCTTGGACAAATAATTAATAGGTCGTGTTACAGAGTGTATTCACTTAATGGTAGCGTGGCAAAAATGCTGCCTGTGACGAATCAACTTCCGGGGCACCAGTGGTCCAGAGATTAATAACGGTTTCTAAACCATCAATCAGCCCCACACCTCTAGTACACCAGAAGGGATCCGAAAAGATTGGAACACAAGTCAATTATACACCTCCTTGTCCAATTTTGGTAATGTGAACGGAATGGCAGGCTTATCTCCGCAAGGTCGTGGATCGTTGGTTAGTTGCAACATAGCGAAAATACAATTATTACCCAATGATAAAAGGGACTGTCCAGTCAAGGTTGCATTTGTAGAGATAGGTCGTACCTTATAAATTGTTTGTTGCCAAGGGGCCTGTGGTTTCTAAGGTACCTATCTGTAAAGCAAAAACGTGTGAACCACTGGATACCTCCTGCTCCTGTTTATCTTATGACTAATAATAGTCAGATCTACACAACTACCACACAAGTGCTAATTATTGTCACTCCATGTAAAACAGACCACTTCACATAAGCATCAAACCTGTTACTTATTCAAATGACATTTTTAATTTTAAAAAAATCACAATTATTCAGGTTGCCTACCCACATTATTTCATAAAACATATCAAAAACATATAAACAAAATAATCTACATAGTACACAATTACTTTCATTCTGGGTTAGTGCATTTTTGGCCTACAAAGCTGTACCAATGGGCTTTTCAATACCCTACTCAATTTTTTCAAAAGGTTCAGATGATTATTAGAGCGTCTTTTGTCTTAACACTCAGTACCAAACAAGAAGACATACTCACATTTACTGCTATTGCCTAAGTCTAACTGGCCAGGATAATCTGTGATGGTTACACTTCACAGTTCTGTTTTTCACATTTTCTGAGAGTTCTGTTATGTCTCTGTGTTCCTTAATGTTCTTCTCTTTAGGTACCTAGCACAGTCCCCGACAGGTGCTTGTTGATTATCACCTTTTATTTTCACTAAAAGTGAAACAATGGATAAACTGAAGTGCTGTCGATGCGTGCGTTTCGGCCTTAAGAAATGGGATAGTCCACATCCATACAGTGGTCTTCCCTGTTGGTAGATAGCAGGCCTTCGTCAGGACAGCAAGCATTTGGTCTAGATGTTTAATCTTCTAACCCCATATTTCATGATCTACAATTTAAAACGAAAGAGGGCAACAGTGTCAATACTGTGGTCTGTAAGCTCTACGTTCTTAGAGCCTAAAAGGTAGTGATGCGGGTCAAAAGTCACTAACCTGATTAGATGAACTGAACAAGGACAGGTAACCAAATCGAATGCGTCAAAGAATGTTCGCATATTGTATTAATGCCTGTAAGAAAAATCACAGAGGGGGTGCCATACTGAGTACAGCATGCACTAACCTGATGTATGAATTTTATGCAATGTACCATCTACTACGAATAGTTAACCACACTGGTTATATGCAATACCCTTCAGAAACACGAAGGAACACAATGCCTACCTTTCAACAGAGGAATCAATCAGACTTTCTGTGTGAGAAAGATTAAAGGCCAATCGGCCTCTCATGTAGACAGTCCACCGCTGAATGACTAAGATGTCTACTCTAGCGCTGTTGATCAGCAGGATTTAACTACAATGGAAAAAGCCAAAATTGGCGTCATCTATTAATGTGCAAATCTAATTGCTATGAAATCAATGGTCTTATTACGAACAAGGAGAAATACATCCATTGAACAATGCATGGCAGGCTACACCCCATTGTGATACTTGTGTAGCGCTGCCTGCACCTGCAACACCATGCTCTGTTTAAACATTTTCTACATCACGGCTATCCCATACGGAATGGGAGTCTGAGGACAGAGACTTTATAACTTCCACACCCAATCATGGTCGTCACTGATAGTTATCCAGTAGCTTTCTTAGATATACTTGGACAAGAAAAACCTTAGCGTTCTTAAAAGGGTGACATGACATGGTCATTGCCTATGATCGCGTCGGCAGATAAGTAAACTGCACTTGTTTTCAGTGAGTTAAACAGCTATAACATAGATAAAAAATATAATATGGTGATGAAAGGGAGGAAAATCTCACCTAAACACACATGGGTGTATTGCCAAACTGTCCCCCGTGATACATGGATCCAACGTCTGGACAATCTGCATGCAACTATTTGTGTTTCACAAACCTCCTTGTCCAATTTTGGTAATGTGAACGGAACGGCAGGCTTATCTCCGCAAGGTCATGGATCGTTGATTAGTTACAACACAGTGAAAATACAATTATTACCCAATGATAAAAGGGACTGTCCAGTCAAGGTTGCATACAAATATCTACTTTATTATTATTACAACAAACAGTTCTAGCACACTACAAAAAACAACCCATCCTGTAAAGGAAAACAGAGGACAGACAGTTACACGAAGGAAAGGGATGCACTCTGGATACTGACAGGAGGGTAGTCGGTAAAGCAATCAGTCGTAACTGTTCATGTTTGTTTGGTTTCAGCACCAAGGGTGCAATGGGTCGTAAATGTCACTAGGGGCCTTCGTAGAAGGACCGGGGGGGCAGAACCACAATGTACTTGGTGCTTGAGATGATCTTGATGCTCGACAGTGCCGAGTCAGTTCCAGGATGCTTGCCAGCTCCTGCAAGAGAGTTCAAGATGGGAAACAGCTGCAGGTATCAGGCCACAGGCAGTTCGGAAAGCAAGGCTGGACAGATGGCTGCATGCTGGCCTACACAGTGGCTCTGGGTAGGAATCGTTGTCTCTGTTCTGGTTGGCGGATATGGAACACTGGTTGAGGCATCTCAGATGGTTTAGTGACTGCCGCCAGTCGTGGTTCGAGGGCTCGACTGCCTCGAAAATGTCCTTAAAAGATGGATGCTGGTAGATGCTTTGTGGCACTCCTCCTAGTTTCTTTGCAGGGCTCGTGGCGTCCTTTCAAGGCAGATGGCCCAAGGCTGAGGAGAGTGCTTGCAGGCAACAGCCTTGCCCTTTGTTCAGAGACTCTCTGGCATTTCCCACCTAGGAAGCTTGCTGGCAGAACCTAGCAGGAGGTGCTGTGTGCTGGCTGAGCACCAGTACTGGAGCTGCTGGATGGGTGCTCTGAGTCCGGTATCTCCCTCTGTTCCCTTGGAGATGTTTAGGGGAGGGATCTTGCTCCACTCTTGGAAAACCTGGCCTTCCTTCACTGGCAGAAGCTGTAAGGTAGATTGTACCTTCAGCCAGCGTCCAATGCTGAGTTCTTCTTTCCTGCTTCTGGTGAAGCCTTCAGATGATCTGCTAAGTGAGGGGCTCAGCCCTCTTTTAAAGCCAAATGGTCCAAATTATTGGTGAAGGCTAAGCCTAACTTAAGGAACCAAACCGGGGTCCTTACCAACAATCATCTGTTATGTGCGAGGTCAGGACCAGAGTGCTTTGCAACAGGAACACCATGTACTCCTCAGTCCCACCCATCTTCGTGTTTGTTGTAGATTAAAGTGTCTCTCTGGTTAACTGAGCCCTCGGTGGCTCTTGATCAAAGCGCAGGTCTCCCTTGAAGTTTGTGGTGAGAACAGACTTCTGTCTCCCTAAAATCACACACTTCTCCCTCTGGAAGGTGTATGCTCTGCAATGGTTGCCAACAGTAAATAGTGCACCCAGACATGCCATTCACTGTCCTTCATACAGAAGGGTGGGAACTAGCTTCAAGTTGACATATTGCATATCAAAGAGGAGTTAGCTTTCCTGTCCATTGTTAAGTTCTGTGACCAGGAATATTTGCAGGCCTGCTTCTACTAACTCTCATCAGTATGCGCCGCCACTACACAGAACTTAGACAACAGAACAGGGAGGATCCATGGAGCCTTTTATATTTAATCAGGTTGGCCATGGGAGGAGGAAGATGTTGCCCTTCTCCTTGCGATGTTTTTGTGCACCCCTTGCTGTCATCTGTCAAATATATGTGACAGGGAGGACTGCGCCTGTAGGCTGTGTCCACCAGAGTAAAGTGGACTATGTGTTTGTTGTGCGGCGAGGATTAGAAAATGTATGCAGATTAGCCCCACCCATTTTCGGAGGTTGATCTCCCATCATTCAATTTCCTAGAAAATCATCAAAAGAAATCCCGGGTGAGCGCACACTCCCCGTGCGGATGGTCCAATCCCTTGCCTATGGACCGACTGACATATTCTTTTGTTGAAAACCCACATTTCTGTCAGTTCATATATAAATACACTAATTCATTTGAAATTCCCCTTCAACATCGCTTTTCAAGCAAGTTTGTTCCAGAGCTGTATGGCAATATATGTTTCTGTTCCAGAGAGTTATGACAATGTATGTTTTTTAATAGGGCAAGCAGTAAACCAGCACAAGGGGTGAAAGGTCTGCTCTTCATCGCCATACGGGCCGGTGGACAGGGCAATGATTAAATGTCTGTGATTGCACAATGTATGCCCTTCCCTTACACAATGAGCTGCAAATGATCCTAATCACAGAGTAATCCGTGTGCACCTTGGGAACAGGCCCACGCTGGTAAGCACCAGCCCAGTCTGTATATACACATTGATGTGAAGGTACAGGCCACAAGAAAGCAGACATCTGAGAGAAGGTGGAGGAGGTGATAGAGCAGTGGCTAAGCCGGCAACACCTATAGCTGGTCTTTGTGACTGCTGATAACATTTCTTATATCCTTGATGACCTATGATTTGGCAAGACAATGCATGTTCTTTGCTTTCCCCATGTCTTTCACCTTGCTGCGACACATTTAATCCGCAGTTATCAGTCTGCAAAGAAAATTATTGATGTGGCCCAGAAAGTAAGCTCATTCATTAACTGTGCCCACTGTCCCACAATAAAAGAAATGTAATGAAATAATTGAAAGTGCACCCCAAATTGCCACAGTACAACGTGAAAGAATCAATTTCTATCCACAGGTATTTGACTTTTCACCCCTTGGACTGGTTAAGTTATGCAGGTGGAGCCATCAGTTATTATTGCAAGTCACATCTACGCATTAGATGAGAAATTAATTACGCCAGAGGCTTTGAGGAGACCACCAAACACATTGGCCGGTGCAGTGCATCCCCCATTGAGGTGCTGCAACTGGTTTACCATCCAGCATGTGGTAACTGCCCTGATTTAGCAGGCAAGTTTGATACAGAACAGTCATTAAGGAATGTGTTCTCAACATTGTGTGGAGATCCATGTCTTGCCTCAATGAAAGGTAATGCTACCTAGATACTGGTTTCATTTCTCAAACCATGTTCAAGTTTAAAGTGACTGCTTTACAGCTGCATGCAGTAGATGAGAACGTTGAGAACCCTGCAGAACAAGGAACAGTTAAAACATGAAAAATCACACTGATGAGGCGGGCTGTAATACAATTCCATGAATAACAGATTCAGGGAGAAAGTGCAACAACACTTGTGATCAACAAACCATCAAAGGTCATTGTCTTCTTTATCATCAAGAAGTACATTTCTCTTGCTGCCACATTAACTGAGACATCTCCTATACATGGTACAGATGAATTAGTAGGCTGAAGTTGCAGGTCTCATCTTAATTGGGGTGCATTAATGCTGCACCGATATATCCAGAGACCAGCCTTAACCTGTGGAGTGCCCCCCAATTAAGGTCTCCACAATAATTTGTTTATGTTTTTTTAGCACTAGGCCTATTGTCAACTCATATAGAGCCTTGTAAGTCTCCCCCTCATGCACCAACAGTGAGCCAAGAACAAGGCCAGGGTATAGAAAGAATATTTATTTATTTAAACTATAATAAGCTCAATGAATGCCGACTTTACTTTACACACGCCACCATCTCTGTGGCAGACAACCAAGCTTCAATTACAGAACAGGTAAATAGTACTTACTAAAGTTTAGAGTGAAAACAAAGCACCATTTTAACATGAGAACACTTTGCACATGGGGCATGGAGTCCTTTGTTTAATTTCCTGCACATTTTAAAATGCTTACAGTTTTGGATACACAGACTTGAACAAATGCATGTAGTAAATCGCACCATGGTTCCTTTTCAATCTAAACTCATTCTGCTAGCAGGGTCACTTAGTCACTCTCAGGAGAGTGTGTATATTGTTCAATGGAAATTATCCTAATTTCACTTGGCAAAGCGGCCCCTCCCCAGCACCAACAACCCAGGCATCAATGATATGCAGCACCCCTCTGTTTAAAGGCCAGGTCTAGGGAGTGGAAGTGGCAACAGTTTGTGAATTTCGTTTGGGGCCAAGGGCACTCCTTTTGTTTAAAACAATGTTTAAGGAGTGGTGACAATTGTGATTTTCATTTTAGGATAAGCACACCCTATTTTTAAAAACAAGTTTTGGGAAGGGGTATCAATTGCGATTTTTGTTTTAGGCACAGGGCCTTTTTGGTTAAACGGCAAGGTATGAGAATGGTGACAATTACATATTTAATTTTTGTAGCCAGGACACCCCAATTCATTAATGTGACTATAACATTATTCACACTTGGAGAGAGGGTGACATTTTGAATTCTTCCAAGCTCCCCCGTGTCAATTTATTTGGGAGTTAATTAAGTTAATATACAGTAAAATATGCTAAGTGGCTACACAATGTTATGGGAAGAATATTAAGGTAAGCAGAACCCCCCACACTTAATTTCGCTTTGGGTGAGTTGCTTACATCAGATTTCTATGGGCTTGGTGCACAGAATGTCAGCCAGGTTCCAGGACCCTCTCTTGTGGGAACACTAGGATCTGGTCCTGATATTTCGGTCAAAGGCAGGCACAAGCTTCCCCTCCCTTTTTGGCTCCCCTAAACTTTAGGCTTCCCCATTTGCTGTCCTCCCAGGAAAGGTTAATTTAATAAAAATAATAATAATAATTAATTTTAGCATTTATATAGCACTACAAACCCTCAGGCATCTGAGCGCTGCTTATTATTACCCATGGTGTGTGGTGCTCATTTATTGGCCTCAGAAGGATGAAAGACTTGAGTTTGGCCCTGCCAGGATTCAAACCTGCGTCAGCAGGCTCTGCACAAATGTCAAAGCGTGTGCTCTACTCAATGTGCTATAGGACCGGAAGTTAAATCTCCATTCAGCTTTCAATAGTGGCATGCAGATATTTATTAGGCAGCTGTCCTGGCAAGATTAAATTAGTTGGAGAGGAAGAGTAATTAAGAGTCCCAAGGGTAGATATTTGAGAAGCGAAGGGTCTACCCATTCCATTAATATTGCAGTTTCATCATGGGGAGTCAACTGCTGTTCATCCTGATGAAGGCCTAGTCAAATTGAGGGGTAGTGAAGATAGAACCCCCCCACCAATAAGCGGCGAAAATACACATCTGTTGAGACTGTTTTGGTTGTATAATACACAATGCATTAAAGGAAATATATGCAGGTCTGAGACATCTGAGAGGTAGTATAGACTGCATGTGGTTGCCGATGTCTTTTGGCCAGAAGAAAACAATGAAGTAGAGAGTGAATAGTGTACATGGCCAGTGGAAAGGCCTTTAGGAGACAAGTCCAGAACAATGTCTGTGTAATAAGAAAATTAATTGTTTGAAATACTGTTAGTCATGAGTGTAATATCCCTGTTCTCAGATTTTATGAGTCATGTTTACTAACCCCTTCACTCATTTTTGTTATAAATAGTCCACCGAGAGTGGACAGGAGACTGTTATTTGGTTCTATTGAGATTTTTAAACAATGCATTTTCTGCACATTAAACCATTGAACACAGAAATGTTCCTGCAGGTAGAATATGCTTTGAATGGAGTATGACTGAGCTAGTAAGATGATGATAGATGTTTGGTTGGAGTCACGATAAACACATGTGTTTCCCACAGGTGTTCTTTCTTCAAGGTTAAATTCACCCACCTTACTTCAGTTTTTCCCCCAGGTAATTATAGGCAAGTGTTCCTGGAAGATCTGAGCTTTGTCTTCTGGGGTGTTTTTTTAGGCAGCTCCCCTGATGGTCAAATTCTGCTGTCCCGATCCCCTCTTGCATAGAGCAACTGCGTTTTAATGTATAAGCTATACCTCCAACTATTACAATTAGAAGGTGCCAGTCCATTTGTGCAAACCTTCCCATTGAAGGATCATTCTCTCTTCCTCCTTCCAAGAGCCCACCCATCCCTGCGGATAGGCTAGGGAAGCTATAGATTGAAGTGAAGTAGAGAGGTCATTTACCCATTTTTTTACTGTCAGCTTTTTACCCAAAAAGTCCCTACATGGCACATTTTAGTAACTTACAGATACATGCCATAATACATGGATATTAATATTCCTCTCCTCATGACAGATCAATAGAGGTTACTTTTATTTTGACACGCTACAGCATGAACGTGTTAGGGTTTTTTGCCATTTATTTGAAAACTAACTTAGTTGAGAACATGAAACTTCCTAATTAGATCTCTAATTTAATAAGTCATTAGCTCCCCATCTTTCAAGTTTCTAACATTTCTGTGGCAGCTAGAAAAACTTTTTCTATTTTCACAGAGTTATGAACAATTGAATCCAGATACACATAACATAAGCCCCAATGTGTTGAAAACAGCTTTCAAATGAGTCTTTAAGTCTTATGATCTCAAAGTTATTGGATAAAAATAGATTTTCAATGAAAGTCAATAACCACACAATTAACATGAACAAATTGTGGTTTCAGTTGTCCATTTCCTTGAACCCACATGATCTAGGTCTGTGCAATAGGCTGTTGATGCAGGCCTCCAATACAATGATCAGTCACTCTTGTGGAGCCCAAATTTGAGTTAAGGGAGTGAGCAAATATTGTTTTTTCTTTTATGGCATGCCATCCCCCAGTGAAGCCAGGACTTAATACACAAAATGACTTAAATTTCGGGTAATTTTCAAAGTTCAGATTCACTTGATTGCAGCCCATCAATACATACCGGTAACTCTCTGGTCACCTTCTGCTTTGTCCTGAAAGGTTCACAACAATTGTTTATCAGTTGGAGAAGGCTGAGCAAAGCAAGGAGTGGGGGGAGTTCAGCCCACTTTTCATTAGGGATGTAATTTCAACTAACGCAGAGTCTTTCCTTTGCTTGGCACAAAGCAATTTGTATTAATGTGGCAAAGTGAAATTGAAGGGGTGCTGTTCATTTTGGTCACTCACAAAAGTATTTTTAATTCCATAATGTTTGTTTTGTTTAGTAAAAAGTCAGTCGTAGTCACCGGGAAGGAAAGGATTTCACATAGTTTTGCATTTTTCAAGCAAGGCCCACTGTGTGTTCTGAATTGTCATAGTGCACATCCTTTTGATGGGTGGCATTTTCAATGACAAATTCTGCTTTTGTCTCTCAGCCAGCAAAGTTCCTTTTTAATTTGCAATCTGATTTTACATTTCAGACTACTCTGTGTTTCAACTGCATAAAGACATACTCATTCCTAAATATACTGTTCCTTGTGTCATCTTCCAGCAAGACGAATATTTTGTATTCACTAGGCCTTTTCGATGTGTTAACGGTTGGGCTGGCTTGTACATTCCAGTTGTCTTTTCCAGTTAGAACAATGTATTTCAAATCAGAGGCCTAACCTGGCCTTTCAGTTTTGACATTCTGGTGGTCATTAAATCCCACAACGCAGTTGCGTATCCAACAAGATAATAGAGATGTTTACAAGCTTGGATGGTGGATGTTTAGCAGCTTGACCCATCCTACATGGGCAGGTATGATCCATACCTACTCCATTTAATCCTTTTACTTCATTTACTCCTTCTCTCATTCTCCTCAATTGCAGCGGTCATGTTGTGGAATTGGCATTAAGTTTAAGTACTCCTTTGTCCACCTCATTCTCTTCTTTTGAACATCATTCCCTTCCTTTTCTAGACATTAACCTCTCACATGTCTATTTATCACCATACAGATTCTGTGATGATTTGGATATCTTTCCTACCTCTATTCTTCATTCTCCCTCTCCCTTTTTCTGCTAAATGATTTTAATCTCCATCTTTCGTCTGCCCATGCCTTCTGTTCTCTGCTTAATCTTTTCCTATGATCGTTTGTCTCTCCTATCACCTCCATGCCAAATGTCAGATTCTACATGTGATTTGATCTTTTATTCCTCTGATTCAACTTTTTCTATTACTCCTTTCGATCTCTAGGATCATGCTCTACTGTCATTTTCCTGTTCTCCCTCTCTTTCTCCATCTATTCCTCCCACTTCAAATAATCAAACTTATTTTTCTCATCGTAATCTAAATAAGTATAACCCCGTCTCCTTTCTACACTTTCTCACCTCTTTGCTTCCACCCATAGATCTATTTTGCTCATACTCTTCTGACAAAGCTATATCTCTTAATTCTCCACTAAACTTTCTTCAACCACTGTGCTGCTTTAGCCAAATTAAATAAAAATCTCAAACCAGGCAAAGACACCCCAACTCCGCTCTCTGCATATTTCTTTGCAGCAGGCAGAATGTCTTTGGACAAAATACCATTCTGAGATAAATCTTTCTTCTCTCTCCTCTCTTCACTCTTCTTATCATTCTCCTCTTCTGCAAGCTAAAAAATCCTGCTTTTCCAATTGAATTATTATTATTATTATTATCATTATTATGATGAGCTGAGCAGAGCAGAAATGCCGTGATGGAGGAACAGGGTGTTACCTGACACTGACGCTGGGAAATATCTGTTTCCCCAAGCATCAGCATAGCAGAAGTGGCAATGAAAGGGCAGGTCCTGCAGTTCTGGCAGCCTGCCGCAGAGGCCATGGCCGTGAGGCCCTGTTAGCCTCCACCTGTTCTCCCCTATCTGATGCTCGATCAGGTGAAATTGAAAAGGAGCACCATATTGGTAGCCCGGCAGCGCTGCCTTTAATATTCACTACGGCTTCATTACATCCTCAAACGAGTGGGAAGGACTGAAGCGGCTGATATTCTCAGTGTGGCTTGACCTTCCTCATTTTCTGGGATCAGCTTCTAACACACCTTACAACCAACACAAATGGTACCCCATTTGCAATTAGCCGTAATGATCCTTTGTTAATCAGGAACAGATTGGCGATGCGTCCTGAATGGATTAATCTACAGCTTTTCAGCTTTTCAGCTTTCCCCCCTGATTATTAGAATACGTGGGTGTGTTTGAGCCCTTCAGCGAGCAATGGCCTGTGGCTGTTTCATTTGCAAGGGGTCTGCAGATTTTGCCGCTTATTTGATCCTCATTGTTGAAGGGAGCTTCAGAGACCTTTTAAAGTCTTCTTTTCAGCTGCTGTGAAATACTTGAAAACTCTTAAACCTTGGACATGCCACTGATGTTCTCTCTGGGAATTGGTGATGCAGTGGGTTGCAGAAGCCAAGTGTTTGGTGAGCAGCAGAGTGCGGTAAGTTTAGAGTTTGGAGTGTTGCATCTTACATTTTTTTAAATGCTTGCCTTATTAAACAGGAGGACTGTGCAAAGTGCAGGCATGACATGCTAAGTGTTTGGTGTTTGGAGTGAGGAGCGAGGAGGAACTCTACAGTACTGCACCCCCTGTGTGAGTTTACAGCAACCCTGGGAATAGAAGCACTTGGAGCCAGGACCTAAGGATCAATGTTTGGTATCCCAGTTTAGGGACATGCAGAGAGGCATTCCTACCTTCCCTCAAGTCCTCAACCAATTGCGCCAGCATAGTAACTAAACTCTACAATAGCACCACGACCTCATCTAGCTTACACTCAAACTCGACTGGCCCCCCTACTCTAGCAGACTGGACCCACAATCTCCACATTACCAACCAGGACCTCCACTCTAGCAACAGCAAAACATGCCCACAAAAGACATCCAAAAGAAACATTAGGCTAGGAGAAATTGGCTTTGCTACCCCAACCACCAGCTGTACTAGCCCGCCCACCAAACCACCTAATGCTGCAATAAGGAACTCCCGCCTAAGGAATCGTACAACCATCACATACACAAAACAGAACCTCAAATCAGAAGACTGCATCCATCAACCCAAACAAACCTAATTTCTCCCTCCCTTTACAATGCACACTCATTAATGCGCGCTCCAATCTGGCACGTGCAACAGATATCCATGACCTCATCACCATTCACTATTTAGACATTGTAACTATAATTGAAACTTGGCTACATGCAGCCTCCGGCCCTGCCCTTTCTATTACGCTGCTGCCAGGTTATACTATCTACTGTGCAGACAGGTTAAATGCTAAAGGAGGGGGAGCGGCTTTGATCGCTAAGGATACCTTGCCCATTAGACAAATGAACTCCTCTCTTCCAAACAACACCAACATTATATTTATGAAACTCAAAATATCCAACTCAGCCTCCATCACTCTTCACACCATATACCACCCCCCTAGGCCCTTCCGTGACCTTTGAAGAGAACCTCCTTCACTGCCTGAGTGCTCACATCACATTGTCATTAAAAACAATACTCATGGGAGACCTCAATATTGGCCTGAATTACCCTGATGACCTAGCAGCCCTATCACTAGCTAACTCACTTACCACACTCGGCTTCCATCACTGTGTCAAAACCCCCACCCACAATAAAGGAAGGATGATCAACTGGATCGCTGACCTTAATTCCCAGGATTCCCTCCTCGCTAATTACCCTTGCCCCTGGTTAGACCACAACATTACGCAATTCTGCATCTCAACAGTCACCCAATCACTACCTACTCTCACCCCGCTGCCTGCTACCCTCGCCTGCAGCTCCGAAAACCTCACAACTGAACACCTAGCCCATGTACTGTGTTCTCTTCTTCCTTCTTTCCATCCCTGTTTACCCAATGACCTTACCATGCTTGCAAACCTCTATAAGGAAACATTAACTACAGCCGTAAATACCATAGCCCCACTAAAACCTCTAAACTTAAACCATCTGCACATAGAAACTCCTGGGAAAACAGGAGGGCTCCAATGAGGATGAACTTGAGGGAAAACTGCAACAGTCTTGAAGCAATTGAATTTATTAGAAGTGAATTGGGGCTCCATTCTACCTTGGAGAGTTAAAGTTAGTGGCATCAACTCAAACAGAAAGTGCTCTAGCAGCTGCTATGAAGGAGGGCTCCCTGTAAGTGGCACACAGTAACGATCCAGTACAAAGGGCTTTTCAGATAGACGATTTGGAGGATACACCACTTTCTGAATCTGTATTGGAAGAGTTTGTAATGTTGGCCCACCTTCCCTGTGAGATACGGGGAAATTGGCATATTTTGGATCTTACAAGAGAGCCTGTTACATCCACAAGGAAAGAACATAAGAATAAGGGAATGGGAAAAAAGTACCCCAGGAAAGTGCTCTCCAAGGGCGTAAGCCCAAAAACATTAAAGGACATAAATAAAATAAAAAAGTTTGAAATTGAAATTCTAACGGATCCATCCCCTATAAGGCTGCAAGATAGTGGAGAAGGAGGAACCTCAACCTCAAAGAATGTGGGCCTTGCTCAAAAACAAGGGAAAGTGGCTTCCATCTTTACAAAGAATATTCCCAAAGTGAACAGAGCCGTTGCTTTGAAAAAATAAATGGTATATCCCAGACGGAGACCGTGGAAATGACCTGCCAAATCGCCCAGCTGTTGATGGATGTGATCCCTCAATATTTGCCTGGCTCTCAGAAACATGCCACTCAGGATATTACCCAGACTACAAGATCCAGAGCTGTGGACTCTGAGGGGAACACATTTGTTATCTCTACAGAAGAGTTGCGGACCCGAAATGTTGGCCCTTCAGCCTCAGTGAAAAGTGTTTTCACTCAGTGCAGAGACTCTCTCCAGGACCCTACGAGTAAAGGATACTGGCCAACTGTAAGTGATGGTGGTTCTGCCACCGCCCAGAGAGTGGTTAAATAATAAACAAGACGGAAGTAAATTGTGCTATTTATGAAAGGGGCTGTAGTCTATTTATGGAATGTATTTTTGAGGGTGAAGACAGCTTCACTATGAATAGAAGCACGACTTTGTCAATTCTTCATGAAATACCAGCTCTTAAAATGATAAACCCAGAGGACATTTCAAGAGTTTAATTCATTTCGGACAATAGACTGGACATTGCAGTGATCAACATCCCCTCAATACTAGTTTGGAACTATCTGCTGCCCCATATTGACAATTTAAGACAGACCCGTATTGACATATGCCCTTATAATGAATGTCAAATAGCCAATAGCTGGACCGATCTGAGCACATGTTTGGATGGACCCCGAGTGCCGGGGAACACAAAACCAGGGCTTCATCAGTGGACTCATTCTGCGCGGGGGAAGTGGATTTGGGTCCCAGAAGGATCAATAGCGTCCCGGTGTGGGAAGGAAAATCCTTTTCCAAGATGGCCACCATGCAAAGTGAAGGCGAGGTTCCATACAGGGCCCCTCTTCGCTTTCCCTGGCAGCCTGCAGAGGGTGAATAGAGAACCCTATGACCATATTACCATGAGCACATTTTTCTTCCCTTTGAAACCTTTCCCAATTTTGATTAACTTTACCACAAAGTCAGTCCCAGGTGGACATGGCCACTTTAACCGCATGTGTTCTCCCTAGTGGTCATGGCCAGTAACCAGATTGTCTGGGTTATGACCTTATTCCATGACCCGGACAATCTGGCACTGCCCATGGCCATAGGCTACACCTCAGTCACCAAAGGTATATCACTATTTTTTATACCTACATTATGACACTTGTCAAAAAATAAAACACAGGCACATTTGCAAAACCATGCTTTGAGGTCCTTGCCAATGTTCCTTGTACAAGTTTGCTGGAAATCCACCCACGTTTAATTTTTTCAAAAGTGTCAAATGTATGCACATACAATAGTCATATAACCTAGGCCCCACTTGACAAAATACATTTCGACTTTACGAAATCATGTATATCTAGATGTATAATCTTTTTACAAACCCAAATCGCACCACATTTATAAGCCTTTACAATATTTTGGAAGCCCTCCTAATTTTGCCCCCTTTTGACAAAATCTGACCAAACTTCGTAAAAACATTTAGATATAGATTTGTTATTAGTTTACTAAATTAAGTGTTGATTCGTCAAATGGCACCTCATTTATAAGCCTTTATGATATTTTGTGACCCCTCCTCTAATTTTGCCCCCTCTTCACAGAATCCCACCAAACTTTGCAAAGTCATTTGGAATTAGGTCGGGAATATAACTGCAACATTTCATGCCGTTTCATTAAAGGAGTAGTGCGCTCAAAAATATTATTGTCCCACGTGTTCGGGCATGTCTATTTAAGCATACGTTGATCGACCGTGAAAAACTTTTCCTATGCACCTTACCATGGTTTTCCTCACTTTTACATATGCAAAATCAGGAAACAGGGCATGGCCATTTTGTGCTGATCTTATCCTTTGCCGCATTGCCCTAAGCTCAAGTGTCCTTTTGGCATGAAATCATAGTCCATGCCCCCGAAGCTGACATCACCATTCCTAGCGCTATTCTCCACCTATATCCGTGATGCTACTGTGCAGCGTAGCCAAGCCCAGCCAATCATCATCTACGTCTAGATGTCAGTTGATGCAAAACCCGGAATATCAACACACATCCTTTCACAGCACAGAGTGTCCCAATTCTGAATACAAAACACTATCTTTAAAGGAAACCGCAATACTCTGCAATTTAAAATATGCTTTCATTTCACAATAAACAATCCGAGAACATTTGCTGATTATCATATTCAACCATATTTTTAGTTGCTTTCTTTTTTATCAATACAGAAATGTTTATTGTGAGATACACAGTGTTCCTTTCGGTATAAGCTCATTGGATGGAGGCACTGTAATTCGCAAGGCTTCGGCATCAGCTTGTTGCTACATCACCGCCGATTTCCATATTAAAAAAAAAATGTTGCTTTCTTTGTTCTCCATACAGAAATGTTTATCATAGGTCACACAGTGTTCCTTTGGGTATAAGCTCATTGGATGGAGGCACTGTGATTCGAAAGGCTTTGGCATCAGCTTGTTGCTACACCACCGTAAACGATGTCAAGGTACGCCTTATTGCCAGTACCGCGAAAGGACATATGGGCCCAGGGCGATCATCCCAAAAGAGCGTTATGCTCATCCAACCATTGAGGTGTATCATCAACTGCCGGCTGAATAATCCATCAATTGGTATCTGGAAATTATGACATTCTCAGTAGGGCAGCATGTGGCTGTATAGAAAACATAACAGAAATGTGTCTCAGGAGACGTTCTTAATTCTATTTTAATTGATCCATTACTTATGCACCGTGTGACAACTAAGAATGAACACAAACGAGAAACTATGTAAACACAGAGAAAACAACGTGCAATGTTGGCATCAACTATGTGATTGAGAGATTAGTGCTATGCAGTGTGGTAAACTCGCAATGGGAGGCCGATGCAGAAGTTGACTGAAGAATTTGAATAACACATAGACAGCATTTTAATGTAAAATTAGTCTAGAATTGGGCGTTAGTAGAACCTGTGCTAACACTGATGTGGACTCCATGCATTTTGGTGCTGGACAGCCCACGTGCCATGGGACAAACACAAGTACACACTGGTTGTTTTTGAGTCTGCTCACCAATTACAAATTCGTCTACTGTAACACTCAAATAATAATCGGCATGTCCATTCTCTTTCCGTAACGCGGAGTGCCTCTTCAGATCAATGATTTTTCATCAAATTAAATGAAATGTTACTTTGTCCAGTTTTAGAATGCTGACCGTTATCATGTTTGACTTTTTTACATACCTCATACAATTCCTTTTTTTTCTGTACGAATACTCCCTTTATTTCCAAGGACACAAACAATACAGGCTTATGCCAAGCTTGCTTTTGGTAAATGGAAGGGACAAATTCCCTCAGCAGGTCGCGAGGGAGTAGACAGCTCAAGGCAGTGACCTTCAGACCCATGGCAGTGATTCCCACATGCACCACTGTAGCATTAGGAATATTTATTAAAAACAAACAAATTATTTGCTTGCATTCAGCAATGCCGTGGGAAATTTCCAGAGATGTACTCATTTTATGAAAACACTCGGAATTCATACTTCAACTGTCAGCTGAGCACATCTCCAGTTTCCTGCTAGCGAGCACTGCACACAGCAAGCACCAACAGCTCCCAAGTTTGCAAATGCTGCACGCAAAGAACAGCGACTGCCCCACAGCTTTTTCCTGAAGCACCTGTGTCAGACTACCTATTTGTCAGAGTTAGTCCACCGCTAAGTGTTATAAATCAAACAGTGTATTGGTTTTGCTTCCACTCATAACGTCTTTCAAGAGCAGTACCTCTGTACTCCCCACCCATGCAATCATTTGGAAATGGAATGCGTTTGACATAATGCTTTACAGGGCGGCAGAGTTATCGGTATGCTAAAGCTCTATAAAGACTTTATTCTGCTCAATGCCACTCTCCTACTCTCATTCCCTTATGGATGTGTACAATAATTATTATTATATTTTGTATTTGGGGGACTTGTGCCTTCAGACCCTACCCCCACACCACCTCAAAATCACCTCCCATATACCTAATATCACAGTCTTTCGCTGTGAAAAATTTGGACCAGGAGCAGCGGCTTGGTCCTGAAAGCGTGATTTTGCAAATCTGGTGAAAATTAGTGATATCTGTGTTCGGTCCGCAGACACACTTCCCTGTTCGCTCCGTGGACAGTGTCCTGATTGGCCGAGTGACTTACGTCATGTCCACGGACCTACGGCGTATTCGCTGATTGGACGGTGTTAAGTGTGATGTGCGTCAGATTTTCTGTAGCGCCCGTCATCTTGGATTCACGGATGTCCGCGGACAGCGCAGTGAAAGTTTGTTCAAAATGTGTATTTAGTAGAGTGTGTTGTTGTGTAGGAGTGTTTGGGGAGGATGGGAGGGTTTGAGATAGGTTAAATGTTGTGCTTTTTTATGTGGTAGACGTTCTTTTTGTGTTTGATTTGTCTGCGGACATCACAGGTGTTTTGAAATGTTCTAAATAAACTGAACGGGTGGTGTTCTGAGGACTCAATATGTGTCTGTTTTGTACGCAAGTAAGCTGAAACTGGTCCAAGAATACTCGCGGTGTCCTGAAATGTTCGCAAAAAAAAAAAGAAAATGGGGGTGGTCTGAGGACGCTGTCCGTATTGTTCGTTGTCAATCACGGTGTCCTGAAATGTCCGTAAGAACTCTTGTGGTGTCCTGAAATGTTCGCAAATAAAGAAAATGGGGTGTTCTGAGAACGCTGTCTGTATTGTTCGTTGTCAAGTTGAAAGTGTTCTAAGAACTCTAGCAGTGTCCTGAAATGTTCGTAGGGGGTGTCCTGAAGACGCTGTCCGTATTGTTCTCTGGCAAGTTAAAAATGTTCTAAGAACTCTCGCGGTGTCCTGAAATGTTCGCAAATAAACAAAATGGGGGTGTGTTCTAAGAACTCACACGGTGTCCTGAAATGTTCGTAGGGGGTGTCCTGAAGACGCTGTCCGTATTGTTCTGTGGCAAGCTGAAAGTGTTCTAAGAACTCTCGCGGTGTCCTGAAATGTTCATAGGGGGGGCCCTGAAGACGCTGTCCGTATTGTTCTCTGGCAAGTTGAAAGTGTTCTAAGAACTCTTGCGGTGTCCTGAAATGTTCGCAAATAAACAAAATGGGGGTGTGTTCTAAGAACTCACGCGGTGTCCTGCAATGTTCATTTGGGGTGTCCTGAAGACGCTGTCCGCATTGTTCTGTGGCAAGCTGAATGTGTTCTAAGAATTTCTCTGATAAAAGAAAATAGCATGTTAGTATTAGTATTTTGTAATGACTTATTACATTGTATAATCACATTTTTGTTTTTTTTTTGGACCCTCATATTTAGTAGATTACAAATCAGAGTACTGTGCAATTTGCTCAGTTTCTGTGTTCGTTGCTAAAATCATTGGGTCTGTGGGAGAAAAAAAAATCCATGTTGGATTAAAAAAAAAAACTTTTTCTGTTATGCTACAGTTTGTTTGTTTGTTTTCAGTGTTCACTTGTTGCTTCTGACTAATGGTTTATAAATTGGGTTGCATTTTTTTGGAGCAGTAACATATTATTTATTTGTTTGGATATTTTAAAATTTTGGAGCAGTTAGATACCAGTAGGCGTATTCCAACTGTCTATTTATTGATATATTTTAGTGGTATTGATTTATTTGTTTGGGTATTGTTAAATTTTTGGACAGTTAGATACCAATTGGCGTAGTCTAACTGTCTATTTTTTTATATATTTTAGTGGTATTGATTTATCTGTTTGGATATTGTTAAATTTTGGGACAGTTAGATACCAATTGGCGTATTCTATCTGTCTATTTTTTGCTCTAATTTAGTGGTATTCATTTATCTGATTAGTTGTTTTGGAATCTTTGGACAGTTATATAGCTTTTGGAATATTCTAACAGTTTATATTTTTTTACTACAAGTTTAGTTAAGGTTTAAGAACAATTTATTTATCAAATTTTGGTTTTAAGGACATTAAATAAGCGTTTGTAAGATTTGCTGGTAATCTCTGCTTTAGAGTATTGGAACTATCATTACATTCAAACCATCCACATTTCTTTTTTATATATGCAGTGTAGTGACCTGCTTTGGTTGTGGCTCTTGCGTGGTAGATTATACCTATTGTTGTGAAGGTTTTCTTGCCAAGTGATATTTGACCATGTGTGAATACAGTCAGCTTGCAGTTGTTTTTGGTACCATCTGAATTGTAACGTAGAAACATTAGTATTACGTATTTACTATGTGTTTGTATTACTAATGCGGAGCGATTATCTGAATTGCAGGTAGAACATAATCTACCATGGTTTGTATTTTGTACAAGTTGCTGAAATGGAATGGATTCACAATTAGGTATTGATATAGATACGAAGCATTCATTGGGGATTTCTTTGTATGTCACATTGTTGCAGAGAGTGCATGTATGTTTCCACATGTATGAAATCTGGAAGATTTCATTTATAGGCATGTTTTTGTTTTCCAATACTTGTAGTAAGTACATTAGAAATTCTTGTGGATGTTCCTTTGAGTTTATAGTGAATTTCACCATTCCAGCACAGTAGTCCAATTGTTGTCTTATTCCATATATGTGTTATCAGGATTGTTTGCTGCATTTCTGTGAAGTACTAACATTTGCATACACAATGGGTCTGTACTGTGTAAGTAAATGTTGTCAACAATTGGTGGTAATTGAAATAGAATATTCATTGCTACATTTGCGTAGCAACTTACACCAACTATATTTGAGAGTTTAAATGGACCAGGTAGTTCTGTATCTGACTGCTTTTTTTGGAGTTTGTCTTCCTTCTTTGAAGAAGTACCTGGCTTACTTTCCCTAATGGATTCTTTTTTGCTTGTGTTACTTGATGAAGTATTACTTTCTTTTACTCTCTTTGGAGGATTTGCAGTGACATCCTGTTGCATTTATGTTTGATTGATTTTTCTTTTATAACGTTTTACTTTTTGTGGAACAGAATATGTGTTTAGATGGGAGGTGTATAGTGAGCAAAGTCTATTGTATTCTAAAATGCAAGGAACATCAGCGTTTATTTTACTTGCATCAAAGTTGATTAGAAATAGAACGTCAAGTGTACGTAAGCGTGATAGTGCTACGTAGCTCATGCCTTCTTTAAAGACTGTGTTACCAATATCTATCATTGCTTTGTCTAGGGTAAGACCTTATGATTTATGAATCGTAACTGCGTATGCAAGAGATAGAGAAAATTGTTCTCTGCGTACATACATATCTTTGAAGAGAAGGAATCGAGCTGTTGAGCGTCCTATCCTTTTTACAATGAGTATATTGACAAACTGAATTTTGTTGTCACGTGGGTATGTTTGAAAGCCAACAACTGTACCCAGTGCTCCATTAACTAGTCCTTGGTCCACGTCAAGGTTACGTTTAAGCATTACTCTGCAATTTAAGGATAATTTTAATATCTTTTCTAAGCCTGCTGTGTTTGAGATTGATTTTTCTAAACTATTTAGTCTTGTTGTGGCTTGGTCACACATAGGTAGTGTCATATCATGTACATCTAGTTTGTCTGTGGCGCTAATTTCCATTATTGGTTGCATTTCTTTACTTAACATTATTTCATTGAATTTGAAACAGCTTGCAAGAGTTGGCATTAAGGCCATACAATTGATATTTTTGTGGGCTAATTGTTCCATATCATCTGCAGCACATGCATTATCGCCATAAAGTGCATTAATTTGCCGGGTTTTCAATATTGCTTCTGCTTCTTTAGAAAGTATACCAACTCTGATAATTTTTAAGATGTTGCGTAAGTGAGATCTGCAGATTGCCACATGTTTTCTGTTAATACTATGTATTGGAAATGTTGCCAAAGGTTGACATTTCCAATGATGCCAACAGTTTTACGGCAGAGTTTGGGTCCTAATGTTTTAAAAATAGGCTCACCTTTTACTGGTGTTAATTGAAGAAGATCTCTGAAAACAATAATGTGTTTTCCTGCAAAGAGCTCTTCATAGTTTTTTTTAGTACTTCTTGTAATCTGAGGTGAATCAAAGCCAACATTAGGTTGGAGACCATGCTCACTTCATCTATTAGTAGCATTTTCATTTGTTTCAATACTCTGCGTAGTTCCATTGCAGCTTCTGCAGAAAGTTTGTAATAGTCTAATTTGTTCTGGTGTTCTACGGGCAATAGTAGTAATCGGTGTAAAGTGACACCACCTATGCTGTAGGCAGCTAAACCTTTGGGGGCAGTGACAGCAGCTGACAGTTTGTTGTTTGTCAATTGTTGAAGGAATTTACTGATGATTATGATTAGGAATGTTTTGCCAGAACAAGCTTCACCACTGAAGTACAGTAGTATAGGTTTATAATTATGACAGGGACATTCTTTATTTTCATGTTGTACACCATGTGCAATTTGTTTTGTTACTTCTTCAAAAATGCTACGTTGTTCATTGTTTAGTTTTGATTGTAGTATAGTTAAGTCTTCTTTATCTTCATACTGACACATGGTTGTTTCTACTTCTATGATAGCCAATTCTGCCTCAATTTGTATTAGTGGTTCTCCCAGTGGTTCTTGGCTTCCTGTTACAGAAGGTTGACTACTGTCAGGAGTGTATTTATCTAGTTGGGCCTGGAGTTCTTCTTCGTGTTGCTGTTCATTGTGCAACATTGTTTTGTATTGTGTAAAGTTTACATCAGTTATAGTGCTTTCATTTGCTTTCAAAGCATCTTCATATGAGTCATAGTTATCTAGTATTTCTTCTTCTTTTCTCCATGGTTTAAAGAGTTGTAGCAGGGACATGTAATATACTTCTTTATGTTGAGGAGTCTTCAATGACAATTTGATATGATTAATTAAATTTGGTTTAGTGAGTTTAACTAAGCTGCCTTCACAGTTTGTCACTCTGTATTGACCTTTTTTTCATCAGGTTTTATATTATTTTTGTATGTGTATTTTTGGGCTATGTGGTATAGACACATGGTTTCCAAAGTATTGCTTCTGTTTGGGTAGTATGTGTCCAATAAATTGTTTTTTAAAATGTCTTGGCTGTTGGGGTCATGTTTGGCTATTTTTTCTATATATTCGTATGATTTTAGAACTCTTTTTCTAGATTTAGCAGGACCAAGACTTAGCCATACTATATTTTCAGATTTACCATACAACGCAGTACCAGTTAAACGATCAGCTGCTTCATATGATCCACATTCTCTATGGGAGAGCATTTTCATGCCCAAGCTGTATAATTTCTGAGACACTGTTTTATCTGATGACAGGTCATTCCAGAGGTCTTGGAGCTCTGTCTTTTCTGCTTTGGTTAAGTATGCTGTGACATATCGTGCAACTGCAGTAGAATTGTCTGCAATGTACTGCACATCTATGTTTGCATTCCATAAGTGGGCAATGATTGCATTATAATTATTGATATATTTTTCTTCTTCTTTTCTTTTTATGTAATATGTATTTTTAGGTGACTTACCTTGAACACTATGTCTAACTGAAGACATAAGGTTGTTCACTTGACCTGTATTTGTAACTGGTCTAGGGAAACCAAATCGGCATTTGGTGTAGTATTTCCCTTTGTTTTTGTATTTGCGACGACAATATTTGCCACATTTGTGTCTTTGAAATTGTAAAATTTGTGCATGAAGATCACTAGTTGTGGATTCTGATGGAATTTCACAAGTGACATATTTTTCAATAAACTGTAAAACAGTGGCATCACTGTCTTGACCAAATTTAGGAGCATCTTTAATCCATAAAAGCATGTGGATATGTGGTGCTCCTCTGGCTTGGTATTCTTTTCTCCAAAAGAAGTGTTGCACTTCTCCAAGGGGAGGAACAGTTTTATTACAAATAAAATGTAGCATAGCAATGAAGCGATGGCGAAAATATCTTGAAACATTAACTGGAAACAAAGAACAAAGTTCTCCTGGTGTTACTATATCTATCTTTGTTTTGTTTTTGTTTGATATGCGTAGGAAATCATGTAAATCTTCCCATGCATATTCTGCCCAACTTAATGTAACAAACCAAGTGGGTGGGCCAAGGTTTCTGATCATACAACGTACATCTCCATGAAGTCGAAACCAGTACTCTTTAGTACCACGCATATTTGCTAATAGATTTGTAATATTTGATTGTAAAACCTCATCCTTTTGTTGCACTTTTTGTAATAATTGCGTAGCTGTCATATTTTGAAAGTGTGATCCTGATTTTAATATGTGTGCAACTCCGTAACATAAAGTTGCTAGTTCACTTTCAAAGAGTAGGTGGAATATGTATTCCACATTTTGTCTAAATCTGGGATCTTCAGAATACATCCGTAATGAGCGATATTCTGATGCTGATATTTGAATAGGTCTATCATCGTACCTTCCTCCTTTGCCAGTAGGAAAGAGTAGAGGAAAAGCATGTGCTTCTATACTTTTTTCCCATATGCTGATTGGTGATCCTTTTGTTTGACGCATTTGGTACGTTTCCAGTGCATCTTCTATGATGTCATTAGAGTGCAAAGGATGCATTGTATAATGGTCTAAAGTATTTGATATTGTAGCAGGATCTAGGAGCTCAAATTGACCAGTTTCTTGTGTTTCTTGAATTATTTCAGTTGTATCCAAGTTTTCTTCAATATTAATTTCTTTGTAATAGTCATTATTCTATTTAGGATATTGCAAGGCTTGTCTAACTTTATGTAAATCTACCAGCTGTTGCCATATTTTTTTGTCTTTTGTAGGTACTCCATTTACTAAGATAATGAAAGATTGCTGCATTGGATGTTGCACTCTTAGAGTATGCACATTTTCTTTTAGATCTAATGGTAAATAAACTACTTTTCCACGAATGCCTTTTACCAATTCAGAGGGAGGTGCTCTCATATAAATTAAGTTGTTGTAGGGGTTTTGGTAGTGGGTATAATTCCAAATTATTTGTGATAGCACGTGAAGGAGTTTGGTTGTTGTCAAGTTTTGTAGTGCAGTAACTGAAAAGTATTAAGGGGTCAGTTATTTCGTATTTGTTTTCTGCTACAAGGTAGAGAGCTAATTCAAACCATTTAGAATCTTCATTGTCTTCTATTTTATATGATAGATCTACAGTTTTTGTGTTACTTTTATAAAAAGTTCTGCAGCAACATACACATACATGGTTTGGTACTTCATCTGATGTACTTTTGAATTTTAGTATTTCTTTTTTGTATGTGTTTAGCAAAAGGTTGCCATATGTAGAATTGTTGCTAATTTGGTTTAAAGCTATTTGATTCTGTAAATGGCTTTCACTTCCAAAATATTTTTTCTGGATATAGTCAATTTCTTGAAGTAGGTCTTTCGCTGTACCATGTAGAAGAAAGTTATTTAAATTTGCTAGTGCTAAAGCAGGACTTTTAGCATAGTACAGTTTATAGACTAGATTTCTTATAGTTGAATGATGTGTTGATATTCTTTTGATATCATGGAAGGTGGTTTTACAAGTAGGTCCAGTAATGCAGGCCAATGAATGTCCTTGTAGTCCTGTGTATTTGCGCACTGGACAAGTATCCATATTTTGCAGTAGTTTAATTTTGATTTTGTCTTTGCTTTTTACATATTGATTGAGGAATTGGTGTAAAGACTTGACAAATTGTTTGGGAATGTTACATATTGACGTGCATGGCCATTTGTACACTAGACCTTCTGATTCAGTTGAATGGAAGGGTCATTCTAAGTGTTTAGGGCATATTTTTGTAAGGAGTACTTAGTGTTCCATTATGGTATTATTAACTTTTTCATAACCTCAACCACTGCTATGTATGGCTATTGTATTTGTTTGGTTTTGTTTGTACGCTTCTTCATTAAAGTATGGTTCTGTGCTCGTAGTGTGATTCCATTCACCTCCGCAGATACTTAAGAGGTTCTTTCTGTTGACATTTCGTTTATTGCAAAGTCTTTTTTGTAATTTAGTTATTAGATTTGTTAGTGGTTTCATTTTGTTTAACACTAAAATAAATAACTTTCTTTTGAGAATAATTGCACTGTCTATCAACGCTTCTAAGATTAATTTCCTACGATAGGTTTTAAGCATTGAACCTGATTTCTCTCCTGTTTTTATAAGATTTTGAAGGACTTTGTGACAGAACATTTTGGCTAAAATACTTTTCTTGGTATGCTTACTTTGCAATATATTAAAATTTAAAGAAGCAGTTTTATCTGTAGTGATAGCTGATTTTCTGTTAATTGTTTTTTGGTTTGTTTTACATTTTGATAGAGGAGGTTTTTGTATTTGAAACTTCTTGTGTTTCAGTAAATGACTGTATTAGCTGTTTTGTTTCAACTTTTTTTTACAAATTCTGCTAGAGATGGATGCTTATGTTGCACACTTTTATTTTCATTTGCTCTACTTCTGCGTTGCTTTCTACGGACTTGACTTTTGGTAGGCATTCTTTAGGGTCTGTTGAAAAAAATAAAGATGGTATGGGTTGGGGTGTTCTACAATGTATGTGTGATGTGTGCATGAGTGTTTGAGTAAGATGATGTATGTAATGGTATGTGATTGTGCATTGGGAACTACAACTAGTAGGGATTGGTATTCTTCAATTAATATGTTCCTAAACTCAGGTTCAGATGACAGAAAAAAATAAGCTAGTGGTGTGCAGAAGTATAAATAGTAAATCTAATGTATACAATTAAAACAGTTGTTTGTCCTATAATATGAAAATTCTAGCGGTTGAGTTGGGTAATTTGTGTGTCCAAAAATAGGAATTTGTGCGCCATTCTGGTTGTAAATCGCTGTTTAAGACGGGGGGACTTTTGGACAGAATGGTGCACAATCTCTATTTTTAGGCAAAGAAATAACATTAATTAACTTTACAGTATGTTTGAGTAATAATACAAATATTATGGTGATATTCGACTTTCTAAAATGAACAGGTTAATTCTTAGTTCTTCTTTGTTCTTCAAATGCGGCTGCTTCTTTTCAGGAGAATGGTCTTCACTGCAATTGTAAACGAAACAAATTAGTAATTTTGTTTGTATATAGCACTGTTTTTAATTTAGATATTGATTTTTTTTAATTAAAATCCTCAGCGCCTTCCTAAAAACCATTAAAACTATCTTAATTACATAAGATATGTCGCACCAGTTCAATACATATGATATGTTCTTAATGAACAAATTGTATTGCAATGACTAACTGTAACAAACAGAATATCTTTACTATGTCTTGTGAAATTCATACTGTACCACTGAATACCACTATTTCTGTAACTAAGCTGTTCTAGGTAATAGTGCCTCAATGTCATGCTTAAATAAAAGTAATTAAAAAAAAAAAAATATATGTAATTGTATAAGTATTATTTTTTGAGATTTGAACATAGAGTATGCATGCATGCAATTTTGTTTGAATATATGTAGTCTATACATTTCATTTAAAAAATGTTACTTTACCATGATTTGAGTGTGTGTGTATTAAGAAAGTAAATAGTATAAAGGTTTATAAGTGACAGTTGATTTTAGGAAATTGGAAAAAATACAGTAGATTCATTTTCCAGATTACACAAGCTAAAAGTCAGTTTGAAAATGTGTTCATGTACTGTACAGAAAATATGCATACCTATAGTTTGTGTTCTTGCATATGGATATGCATGGAGTTGCAAGTAGAAATCTTGGAGACTTGTACAGTATTTCTTGTAGATGGTGCTTGCCAATGATATAACACTTGTACTCAGAGATATTCACTGTACATTTGCAGTGCTGATCTATGATGATGCAGTTAGATGTAGAGGTCTTGAATGTGATTGGTGCATGGTCATGTGATTTCTTAGCTACATCCAATGAGGGAATGGCACAGAGAGTGAAGTAGAAATGGTAGAAGGACTGTTCATGTTACGATATGTCAGCGGACATGGCGGTAGTTCATGGACATCGGGAGTTACATCCGGGGATTTTTGGGTTCAGAAGTCATGCAAATGAGAATGAGCACTGAAAGGGATTGGTCAGGAAAGTTTAGTGGGTGTGTTGTGCCAGGAGAGAGTTTCTCAGATATTCTTTTTGCTGAGAGAACAACAGATAGCTATGGCTGTGTGTTTCAGAAAACAGATTGACTGGATTTTGGGAGATTCGTGGATACATTGGTTGAAGGTGCATGCAGAAAGCTGTGGAGTATCTGTAGATCTTGGATTTCCACATGTGGAAGTACACTAGCATGGAGTACGTGGAATGAAGTGGTTGGACTTGCTACCTCTCTGTGCTACTTTGGAGACAGAGCAACATCCAGACATAATTGTAATTCATTGTGGCGGGAACAGTTTAGGACATGTGACTGGAATTATTTTGCAATTTGCTATGAAAGAAGGACTTGGGAAGGTCATGGACATGTTTCCTCATTCTCAAGTGATATTTTCACGGATTGCGCAGAGACAAATGTGGCTTCGTTCTTCTTCGTTAGGTCCACAAATGGAAAAAGCAAGGCGCAATGCTAATAAGGCTGTTTGTGCCTTTCTAAGAGATTTTGGCATGTCCTCTTTTCACAATGAAAATATTATGTTTCGTAGTACATACAATTTTCGCAGAGATAGAGTCCATCTTACTTATGCTGGCAATGAGATTTTTCTGAGAAATGTACAAAATGCATTGCAACCTTTTTTAGAAATACAGCATCCATTTTGAAGTAGGTGTTTAAGTATTTATAATTTTTGACATACAAACACCTCCCAATGGCTCTTTTCAGAGCCACCAATTCCTCCCAGAGAAAAATGCGATGGTTATAATAGGGTAGCACCCCAATTTTTTGAATGTTCGCGAACTGTCCACGGACTTCTAAGAAATACAAAGGGCCCTGCTTCATTTATCTTCACATTTTTGTTATTTTGTATTTTCTTTGGTTTTTTATACACAATACACTAGGAGAGGAGGGGAAAGGAAGGTAAAGGGGGTGACACCAACCACAGGGATAAGAAAGGGCGAGCTGAGAGAGAAAGATGAAGAGTGGGTTTTATTTGGGTAGTGAGCAGATCTTCTCGTGTTCTGAGACGATAGTCTCAAAAGCACTCCGAAGTCGCTCCCCCCTGCAGAGTACTGTGTCACAGTACATACATACAACTGTGACCCTCGAAAGGTAAGGGTCATCAGAATTCTGTATGGCCTGTGAGGCAGCTTGAGGAAGATGCTGTCCCACAGAGGTGGTCCTTGTGGTGACAGGATCAGAAACGGAGGATGAAGTAGAGGAAATCAACCAACTACGTTCTTCGCAAGGTACAACCTTGCGAATAGCCCCAGAGTGAAATGACCTCAGGTGTCGCTTCATGGTCGTGGTCCCAAAGCTGTACAAACCGTGCTTTCCGCGACTGAGTATCATTTTGCACTCATTGCAGATAACACGGTTCGCACGAGCCTTAGGACCATTCCCATAAATGGTAAACAACCGCCACATCCAAGACTCACGCCTAATGCGGGTAGTAGGGATTTCCTCTACCTCATTCTCGTCATCCTCTTCTCCCTCCTCTGCATCCTCACTTCTGTTCCCCTCTTCAGACCCTTGTGAAGGTGGTAGTGGTGGAGGGGGTGGGGTGGTGCTGAGGCAGACACAGCACCAGGTGGTAGCAGTGGAGCCACAGAAGCCATCAGGTTGAAGATGGAAATCTGCAGGTTGCAGCAAAAATCTCTGTGCTCTGTAGAATAGCCAGAAACACAATGAGAATGAGTTCTAGGGCGTGGTCTTTTATAGGGGTGCTTGTGCGCGGTCCGCGGACATGCGCGCTGTCCGCGGACAGATCGAACACAAAAAAAGGTTCAAAAGGTTTCAAAAAGCATGTATAAACTTATAATTAGTATGTGGGACTTGTGCTATGGGGAGTTTTAATTGGAAAATATTGTGGATTACTTGAAAAAAATGTACTTTTAAATTGTTCAGGGGCACAAACAGTGTCCATATTCAGAACACGCGATCAGCGTGGGCGCGGTTACATGGTCGCTTCGCGAACCTGTTCGCGAAGGAAGCGGCTGTCCGCAGGACACCAAATGCACGGGCATTGGTTTGTGCATGCGCGCTGATGTTCTACGGACACTGTTCGGGTCCTGAAGTAATTAAAAGTGCGTCAGACGTCAAACGAACAGTTACGGACAGGTGTTTGTTCTTAGAACAGGGTCAACTTGCTTGCGAACAATACGGGCAGACATAGCGTGCTCACAACACCTCAATTTTTGTTTCTTTACGAACATTTCAGGACACCGTGTGTGTTCTTAGAACAGTTTCAACTTGCTAACGAACAGTGCGGACAGGTATAGTGTTCTTCAGGACACCTCCATTTTCGTTTATTTACGAACATTTCAGAACACCAATTGTGTTCTTAGAACAGTTTCAACTTGCTAACGAACAGTACGGACATGTATAGTGTTATTCAGGACACCTCCATTTTCGTTTATTCATGAACATTTCAGAACACCAATTGTGTTCTTAGAACAGTTTCAACTTGCTAACGAACAGTACGGACAGGTATAGTGTTCTTCAGGACACCTCCGTTTTCGTTTATTTACGAATATTTCCGGACACTGCGTGTGTTCTTAGAACAGTCTCAACTTGCTAGCGAACAGTACGGACAGGTATAGTGTTCTTCAGGACAGCTCCATTTTCATTTATTTACGAACATTTCAGAACACCCGTGCTGTCCGCGGACATCTACATTGTTTTTTTTTTTTTAAACGGAAACTAATTACAACTCAATATGAAAACGTAACATATATTAATAATTTATGACAGAGAAGGTGAGGCAGAAACGGAAACAAAAACAGGAGAATTAGGGGTTTCAACATGATTGGTGTCAGGTGAAGAAGGGATGGTAGTCTCATCAAAACGTTTTGGGTTATGGTGAGGGTTTGGGGATAATTGACTGGGATATGGTGAGGGGGGACAAGTACATGTGGGGCAATGGTATGACGTTTTTGTTTTAAAATGATCTTCAACAAAAGTTTTCAAATTATTAAAATTGGTCAACAATAAATCCATTTTTGATTTTATGCTGTCAAGCGTGTATTCCATAACAGCTTCTTCAGAGGTATTTTCTATTTTGGTATGCTCTGTACAAAAATATATATATATGTTAAATGTATATAAAATAATAATAATTAAATGGTTTATATTGTAAAGTGTTTACCATTAGTTTCACTATCTTGTGACATTTCCTCATGTGGGAAATGCTGCTCTAGCCATTCCAGAGTACTAGACATTTCTGTGAGAAAAAAAAGATATAATATATTTTTTTATCTAATACAGAAAGTTTATAAATATATGAATAAAATAAAGTACACTTACTATTTCAGGTAAAATATGTTCTAACTACTGTGTAGGTCTGGTGTTGTTCTTAGTTCTGTAGTGTCTGTGAGGTAATTATGTTGGAAGCCAATTTATCTTCTTCTGATATATTCCATTTTAGAACATATTGGGGTCGATTCATGGAACAAACGTGCACCGAAAATCCCAGTGCAAGCAGGCGCAAGGTGGCACAAGCATGAGAAATCAAGCGCACGCGCACGCATGCGATTCAAGGAAGGCGCTGCGATTGTTTCCCACTGGTCGTGCGCCAAACCCATGCATGTCGCACACGGGCACAAACGTCATCAAACGGCGTGCGCTACGCGCACAGCAAAAGTGCACATAGCGCGGCACACAGAACAAAAGTGGGCGGAACAGTGGGCGGAACACGCGGAATGGGGAACAACACGTGAAAAAGAAGGCGTAACTGGGGAAGTACTGCAGGGAACTACACGGAACGCCCACACGCACACGAACAACCCGTATTCATGGATTCGAATACGGGAAACCCGCGCACGGCCAAAGACGCGCACAGGCATCAACGCGTCCGCCACACGAAGGCAGGCAGAAGCGTCCCCGCACACAGTATAAAAGTGCACGCAAACAACAAACACGTATATACAGCTACAATGAATGCCCCATTTGTCGCAGCACTGATCGTGGGTCACCGCAGGAGGAGGAGAATAGCCAGGGCACTCATTTTCTCACCACGGACAAGCCTTTTTGGGATGCCTGACGACCAGGTCTACGGCAGGTATAGGTTTCCACCCCATATCATTCTAGACCTGGTCAGGGAGTGGGAATCCTGCATTTTTTGGCCACTGGGTCATTTCAGTGGACTACTGCCATAGTGGGGGGGGGTCTCACAGGCCAAGCAGTCACGCTGCCTACACCAGGTCTTGGCAATCATGACAGCGCGCCCTTCAGTCCGCAGGCACATATACATGCCCAGAACACCCGCAGAAAGGCAGGCCATTGTCCTGGATTTTTACAGGGTGGCACACTTCCCCAAAGTGCTCGGTGCCATAGATTGCACCCATGTGGCCCTACGTCCACCTAGGGCCACTGAGCACATCTACAGAAACCGCACTGGCATTCCATCAATGTACAGGTGGTATGCGATGCAAAGGGAATCATCACCTCTGTCTATGCAAACTACCCTGGCTTCACCCATGACACTTTCATATACAGAATGTCCGCCCTGAGCCGGGCCCTGGAAGCTGGGCAGCATGGCGACACATGGCTCCTAGGTGAGTGCAAATGCCCTTGCACATGCATGCATGTCACACACACAGACACACAAATACACAAACCCCAATAATCACAACCATTTTCACCTCCCCAGGGGACAGTGCCTACCCTCTGAGCAACCAAATGATGAGCCAATCTGGAACCCCACCACACCACCTCAGGTAAGATAGAACGCGGCCCATATTGCAACCAGGGCCATAGTGGAGTGCACATTCGGAGTGCTCAAGTCACGCTTCCGCTCCCTTGACCGCTCTGGCGGGCAGCTACTCTATGCACCCCCAGTAGTGTGCAGGATCATTGTGGCAGCATGTGTACTGCACAATGTTGCAACACGGCAGGGCGTACCGGTGGACATGGTGGTGCCCCCACATCCCCAACCACAGGCACAGGCGCTGCCCATGGGAGGGGATAGGGCATGTGGCGAGGAAGGCCAGACCCAGCTTGTGGCCACATTCTTCACCTAAACTCCCATCCCTGCCGAGTGCACACAGGCCTGGCACATACCAGGTGACAATCGATGATGACAAAGAGACAGTCAACTGTCACAACCTTACCACCCTGAGATTGTTGCCATGGAAGTGCCACATTGTGTGCATCCCTAGCTACTTAAACACAAGCTATCCTGTGTGACCAAAAGGCACACATATGATATATGATATGATATGATATGGCATTTGTAACGCACCTGTGCACAAGTGTTTCAAGGCGCGACGAGGCAGGGAGGGGGGAACAAGGGAAGACAGACAACGATCCTACTAGGCCAGGTGTCATTTAGATTGTGCAAGTGCAGGGGTAGGGGGAAGGGAAAAGTGCAAGGGGAGGGGGGAGTGCAGTACAGGGTAAGTAGAATAAAAAATAAATAAATAGGCCAGCTGGTGGCAAGTGCAAAGGAAAGTGCATACAAGTGATGGGACGGGAGGGCTGTAGGGATACAGAGACAGTCCCGCAGTGCAGGGGTTGCCAGGGAGGCAGTGCAAGTGGAGAGTGGCTGGGCCAGGGACCGAGGTCGGTGAGAGTGGCCCAGTTGCAGATTCAGTGCAGTTTCAGTGAAGAAATTAGCAAGGGAGAGGGAGAGAGAAAGCAGAAGCAAAGAGGAAGGTTTTGAGCTGCTTCCGGAACCGGAGATGGTTCTCCTCAAGTTTCAGGGAGGCAGGAAGGCTGTTCCAGAGGGAGGCCCCTGCCGCGGAGAGAGATCTACCCCAGCTTGTTGCTTCGAGAAGCGGCTGATCCTGACATGCAAGGTGTGAATCACACACTCCTGCAAAACAGGCCATAACCATCACAATTATGTCACTCAAACCCTCCCAAACCACAACATGACATGGCAAGCAATAGCCATACACCAACACAGTACCAATAAGGTACACATTGCCATGTGAAAAATGTAAATTGGCATCAGACAATGATGCCTGACATGGAATCAGATGAAATGAATGACCAACAACCTCCCACCCCAAATAAGTCATTCCCAAATGCATTACAAAAGTTGTAGCCGTAACATAACAATTAATGCCTGTCTACATGCACATTGTGCATTGCAAAATCAACACTGCAGCTTATGTGTGTTGTGTCCAACTCCTGCAACACACTGCTCAGTGCACAGCACAGTGAACAGCCATTGTGTGTGATGCACACCCTGAGCATCACATCTAAGCGACAAACCACATCAAAAAACAAATTAGGCATGTACAGGATCCATAATTGGTCACAGAACATGTGCTGCAGAGACGCAATGGGCAGCAGAAGGCAAACAGAGTGTACACGTGGATATCGAAGGGTGGTTGTACATGTAGTGCATCATAGTGCAAGTGTGTGGGTCAGTAAGGACATGCACTCAACATATGCATGTGCAATCAAGTGACCATCAGTGTCCTCTACACATCACATGTGAACATTCACCATGTGTACACCCCAGCATGTCAAACCACAACCATCCCCTCACACCTGAAAGGTAAACACAACACATGAACAGGCATTGATCAGCAGAACACATCATGTACACAGGATAACACAATTACAATGTCAGGGTTCCCATCACACTGCAGGGCAAGGCAACTATCAACAACAAACCGCCCCCCTCCCTCACAAATGACCATGACCCACTGAACAACTGCACCTGGGTCATGGAGCCTTCAACCCTCAATTTCACCTGGCCACAGGATCACCCCTCCCCTTCGTCACCATCTCCCACCTTGTGTGTAAAAAGTTGCCTGCACCCTCAGAGTCCACCTTCATTTGCAAAAACACAAAATCCTAGGCAGAAAAACGAACCAGAACAGCCTCCAGTAGATGACTTGAAGTAGCAGTACCTCACAAAGGCCAAGTACTACCACAATGCTGTAACAACCAAGGTAGCACAATAAAACAATGTCACAACAGGATGTGAACCATGTGTGGTACATAACATAGAATGATGCACCACGAACGGATTTGTACTGTCACAGCTCCCGTGTACAGGCGCAGGAGTGGCACGAACCAACCACCCCCACCGTGGCCTGGGTGCCTGCAAGGTCAAACTCACACAGGACTCTGAGACCCTGGTGGGGAAGGTGGGTCAGGGATATGCAGTCGGGACAGGCGTTGGCATACTGGATAACTGGAATGAAGGGCAGGAGAGGGGAGTAGGAATGACACGTGAAAGTAGGGAATGCACTAAAATGTAGTACTTGCATTGACACATACACAATCATAACAAACTTGTACATCATTGTCAGGGCCTTCCAGAGTCTAGGCGCAGGAGTGGCACGAACCAACCACCCCCTCTAGGGTTTTGGCACCTGCAAGCTTGGGGCTTACACAGGCATCTGCAACCCCAGCGGGGAAAGGGGGTTAGGGAACGTTGGTTGGCTAGGTACGGGAAGCAGGAACACTGGGTAGAGGGTACAGGGTTTAGAATTGGATAGGACTCGGGGTGATTAGGGAAAAAAACATACCAAATTGAATTACACACTCATCCATGCATTAGTGCACCCCCAGCAAGCCTATGCAGAGCAGTTTGAAAGAAAAAAAAAAAACAAGACACTTAGCTCTGGTTTTGAGTGCTGGCCTCCTGCCTACACACTCTCAGGTCCGGTTACAGGAGCACTTCAATGCTGCAAAGAGAGTCACAGTTAATAACCTGTGCGTGCCCATAACACATAAACACACCACCAAATATGCCCCATAGCAACAAACTACTCTACAAGCAGACAATCTGGTGTGGATGCTTCGTACCCATATGTAACATTACCCCTGTGATGGTTCATACACAGTCAATGCAGTAAGTCAGGCGCCGGTGGGTGCATGGCAAATGCAACACCAATGTGTCATGATTCACACAACATGCAATGTTTCCTGGGTAAGCAAACGCATATAGCAAGGTATGACTTCAGAAAAAGTTGTGTTCCACCATGACCGAAACAAAGTAGGCAGTGCATGTTTCAAAATGTACATGGAAATGAAATGCACTGCACCCAAGTCTGTCCCTTGCTATATGTCCCTGTGAGCTGCTCCTTTCCATGTCTCCGAAGGCTACATGGGTGATACAAGTGCCTCAATGGCCCATGGTGGACAAGAGGGTATGTGCCACTGCCCCTGCAGGTGCCCCAGACAACCTTACAATCAACTAGCCATCAGTCCACCAACACATCTGAGCTGTATTGTGTGCTTCAACACCAATATTCGTCCAAGCTCACCGTCAGTGCTGCTACTAAGCATGCATGTGCAACTGGCATAGACGAAGCTTTGCTGTGTTGTGGTCCCCCTGTGCTGCTCACCTTGCCTGGAGTCCCTTGAAACACGTCAGCAGTTCTAGGATGTATTCTGCAATCCCTGTGCCTCTGCTTGCGCACACATGTGCATGTGGGCACCACCAAACGTGTCCGGAATCCAGATGTCCAATGGGCCATGTCTGCTGGCAAAGGTGGTCTGGAGGCTCATCCCCCTGCAGAAAGGGCATGAAACACATGATTAATGCTTTAGAGTCATCTGTGTGTGTCTCTTCAGGGATCTCATTACTGGACCATGTCAGAGAGGTACATCAGAAATCACACCATCAGTCCGTCTTTCACATCCAAAGTGTGGAACACACTATCTATGGCATTAATTGCAACAAACACATGTACAGTAAAGATAAGAAACATACTACACAATGCATAGCAATGAATGTACACATTAATCATGAAACACCCCATCTAGCAAAAGCAGAACAGTGGTCAATAACACCGCAATCATCCCCACTAGGGGTGTTAACACAAGTTACACAGCACCAGACATGCCACAGATATGACCGTCCAAAGCCCTTGTGTAATAGGCTGTTACACCAAACCATCCTTGTGAGCCCATGGATAAGGGAAGCAGGAGTGGCATATGTGAGTCAAGGACCCCAAGCAGCAAACACATACACAAGACAAGCCTGAAGGGCCCAGCTGGAACAGACAGTGGATGCTTTAAAAAGCCACAAAGCACCGCACCGTCACAGGAAAGCACAATAGACAAGCAATTTGAAACTATATTAACTATTTACACTAACTATGAAAAACCTACATTACCTAATTAAACTAACTATCAAACAGAAACTTAACTAACTAAACTAAAAGAAAAATCAAAAATGGCCACATACGACCCGGGGGGTGGCACCCAGGAGTGGGGAGGTACAGGGTGCTGCTCAACACCCACATGCGATGATGCTGAGCCAAAACAAAAACCTCCATGGGCTCAACGCCTGCATAGCCCGACCTATGTGGGAGATAGATGGTCATCCGAGTCTGAATCATCCTGGAAAGGAGGACGTGGCACAGTAGCCTGGCCACGCCTAGCCGCAGCTTGCCCTTCGTCGGCAGCAAGTATGCCGGACGGGTGAGCCTGGTTCTGTGTGGCGATGTGACATAAGTCTGCATGCAGAACCTCACGTGATACACGTGCTTCCTCTTGCAAGGTAGCACGTGTAACACGGAGTTCCTCCTGCAAGGCCTGGCTGGACAACTGCTGTACCTCCCGGCAAGCCTGTAGCTCAGCCGAGATGGTACGCTCAAGCTGTGCAAACCTCTCCTCTGCCCGCTGCCTCTGGGACATCAGAAGGACACCCAGAGTGGATTTGAGGGAAGCATACTCCTCCCTCAGGGCCTCCATGTGCGCCTCTGCGTGAGCAGCAATTGCTTTAAGCAGAGACGACATTTCAGCCTGGCGTGCCCTGTCTGAGGCTGCCATGCCCAGCCTGAGCGAGCGGGCCGTGGACCGTGCCACCTGCTGCTGGAGAAGCACCTGCCTAGCAGGGGGAAGCACAGATCGGGCCACACGCTCCATGCTCTCAGCGATGTTCTCCATTGCTGCCCCCTGCCGTTCAGAATTGGCAGTCATGTCTTGCTCCCACTCAGTATACTGCTGTTGCGCGCGGCGACCACGTTGTTGGGCTTGAACCCTGCTGGACCCAAGGACCGGGTGTCCTCGCTGTGTTGGCACCACCTGCGGCTGCACGACTACATGCCCCTGTCGACGTGATGTCCCAGGCACATCAGTGACTGGTGTGGAGGGTGACCCTGCGTCCTGATCCAGCATGGGCGGAGGTACCAAGACTGTCTGACCCCTCGGTGCAGGTGTCGCGGACAGAGGAGTGTCCACATCAGAATCACTTACCCCTGACACATGGACTTGATGCTCATCCAACTCGACATGGACGTCAGAGTCGTCATCAGGGCTGGACTCATAGGCAGCCAGAGGCAAGATGGACTGTAGCACTTGGGGGTTTTCGTGACCTAGCACCCCACGACCCCCACTTGTGCCGGGTTGATGTAGTGGTAACAACCCTGTGTCTGGCATGACAACACCATCCTCCGGCTCCATTGCGTCATCATCTGAAAAATATAGAGAAAAAAGTTCACTACACATGTCAGAAGTACACAAGACACACACACACCGATCAGGCAGACATGTGACACACAAAATAGAACCTGGCATGCATGCTGGGTCAACTTTGAATTGCTTCTGTGATCAGACCTGTTGAAAGGTGGCAGTTTGCATAGAAGTGGGTCTATGCAGTGCAGCAAATGTGTATGTCACTCACTACCTAAATGTACAAGGACTTGGTGTGTGTCAGGAAATGTGAAGGCAGTGCAAGGTCAACTTCAGGCATCACGTGCAATGTGCATTCAATGGGTAGCATATCTACAAGCAAAGCACCCCTCCACCCAAGTGCAAAAGCAGGGATGCCTATCATGGTATCAAAAGGCTGACCATAGACCTGTGGATTGACAGGCAGTGTTGACTGGCATCCACAGCTTAATGTGATTCAAGTGACAACACTGCAAACGATGATGGGACAGTAAGCAGGACACATGATGAAACCTCTGGAGGCCGCCTACGTGTGAAGAAGACACTACAACAGTCGGACAGAGTCATTGGCCATTAAACAGGCTGAGGCCTGTGACCCACACAGATTGTCAGACCCTAAACATGTGGCACGCAGTACTGAGCCACAGTTAACATGGGAAGGCTGATGAGATGCCATGCAATGTATGTCACCCAGGACTTGTATTACAGTGATCATCCAGTCAAGGACACATGGGGGCATGCGTGCAATGCACATTGAGCATGAATGGGCACTTATGTCCCTGTGGGGCATCTGACATCTGCACAGTACAAGTGAGATACCCTGCATCAAGTACTAAGGCTGTACCACACAGCATATGTCTGGCAGAATGTCCGCTGGAAGTTAGCATGTACACAGGACGCATGAACAGGAAAGTACCCAATGGCAAGATTGAAGCAGACCAGTGGAAAGGTGGAACTGGGGTGCAGAGAGGCGGAGGAGGGGCAAGGGAGCATGCCTACATGGAGTACCCGCATGCAGGCAGAGGACACATGCACGTCAGTCATGCTATGACATTGTGCCTGGGCTGAGAGGAAGGTCACCCCATGCTACATGCAGAAGGGCCAGTGAGCTGGAACATGGACCTTAGGGATATACTGGTAACCAGCATGTGAGTGGGGTGCAATAGTGGTGATGCGTACACTCCCCGTCTGCTCCACATGTCCACCATCCAGCACTGCAGACATGCATCACAAGAGCATTGCATTACTTGCACATCAGAACCATGTACACGTCACAAGTAGTGGCAATCATGCACAACACATCCAACAAGTAAAACACACACGTCCTCAACAAACACGCATCAACACTCACTGGACTGGGCATCAAAGTCCAGCATCTCTCCCACTCCTTCGACCGATTCAGATGGTATGAACTCATGCGGAGTGAGCTCTTCCTCCTCTGGTGCAGGCCCACCGCCAGTCACCAGAGTCAAGTTGTAATTTGAGGCACACTTAGCCTTAGCGCTGCGTTTGAGGTCATTCCAATGCTTTTTGCACTCTTGCGCCGTGCGCAGCTCATGGCCGAATGAACTGACATGTTCCACAACTTGCTTCCAGTGGGTGTCACGGTGGGCAGCCGTAGTTTGACTATTGGCACCCACTACCATGTCACGGCTGTGGCCTTGCACTTAGTCCACGAGGAAGTCCAGTTCCTGCTTGCAGAAAGGCTTCTTCCTCGACATGCAGGAGGTTGTGGCTGTGTGTGGGCTCCCAGCCTGTGCTGCAGGTGCAACCTTCCTCCTCTTGGACTGTGGCACAGACCCTGGCTGGCTAATGCCGCCCTGACCAGTATGGCCAATGGGTTCGGTGGATTGAGCCAAGGGAGTGGCAGGTGGAGGGACGACCAAACGCCTGACTTGTGTCAGTGGCAGCTGGGTGCCCTCTAATGGACCCTGCGCAGCAACATCCGCTGTGGCAGGGTCATTGACCGCAACGGTCCTGTTGGCAGACTCACAACCGGGGTGTTGTTGGGTGCATCTGCCCCTGTACTTCCCAACACCCGGCTGTTCGGGCAGCAGATGACATAACTGCCCCAGGGACACGTGTCTTGGTCAGAGCAGCCCTGCATGCCCCTACGGTTTCCCTCCTGGCCTGTTGGAAATCTTCCAAGTGCTCCTCAAGTGCCAACACAGCCTGCGCTGGCAGACCCTGACCCTGAGCCTGGGTGGCGGTGTCCACAGCTGCACCTGCAGCTACCACTACCTTTGGGCCCGTGGCAGTCGATGGAACGGACTGCCGGGTCACACGGGCGCCAGTGCCAGATGCAGAAGCTGCATCTCCCGGAACCACAGGGGGTGGTGGCATGACTACACCAACACATGGCACAAAATTGTGCTCAAGTGGCTCACCCCTGCCTTTTCCCCCTCTGTGGCCGCCCTGGACACCCTGGAGTCCCCCTACTCCCTAGTCACCACGGCCACGTCCCCGACCACACCCGCCACGAGGAATATGCCCAGCTGAGGCGCCCCTCACCTTTGGTGGCCTCCCAACCATGGCACAGATGTAGTAGTGCCGGCACAGATGGAGTAGTGCCAATGGGAGGTGTACACCACAATTGACCTGGGAAATTGGGGTGAAGGGGGTGGGAAGCAAGATGTTAACAGCCCCCCTGCACCTGCAAGGCTGTATGTGACCCCAGTGATGTAGTGACGGGACACGAAATGCTCAGGCACCCCAAAACTGCAGCCTACGTGCGTGAAATCAACCTCCCGCAGTACGCGGTGGCACCCAGTAACACGAATAACGTGTACGCCTGGGACACGCAGGCTACTATGACCTCGAAAATGGGTGCGATACACAGGGGCACCCGCAGTGGGAAAAATAGCATGTGTGACTCACCGTCTGACTAGCGCAATGCAGAAAAACACGCGTAGCCAATACCCCTGCCAAAAGAAGAGATACGTCCTTGATAGCTGTGAAGTTGTGATGGCGCGCGAAACAACAGGAAGCAGCAACACCCGTCGGTCTCCATGAAAGGCACATACAGCGAACTGCTGCCCCCACTCACCTTTAACCCGTGCTGAGGGAAACACCCGCACGCATCACGTCACTTACGTGCATAGGCCCTTTCCTTGGATTACACGCATTCACATGCGGACGTGCAGTTTTTTCACGTGCGCTGAACCACTATGCTAACGTCACGAGGGAAACGCCTGCACTCGCCCGTGCACGTCACGTCACAGAGGCGCTTACGCTTGAAGGGCCTTCGGTCCAATGAAAGCGTGTACGAGTGCTGACACGCTTACGCGCTAGGTGCCTTTCCTCGAATTACATGCTGACGTGCACACTTTTTTATGTGCCAAATTACTCCGTATCAAGCTGGCCAGGCGAAAACACACGGAAGACCACGCTCCTGCCCAAAAGGCCGAATCACTGCCCCCCAGAGCCCCGAGCACACTCCCACCTGCCATCTGCTGCTGCCTGACTGCCTGCTGCCCACGTGCCCTGCTATTTGCTGCCTGCACATCAGCCAGGGGTGCAGTTGCTGTGACCACCCCTGCTGGAACTGAAGACTCCCAACTGGGATACCATCGCTCCACAGCCCAGCCCAGCCCAGCCCCAGGACCCAGTTGCCCACCCACACCTGCCTCTGGGTTGCCATGTCGGGCACTACACCATCTGGCACCACTGGCAACCCCCAGCCAGAGAGGCAGAGGGGCACCAGCTTCACTGCCACCGAAGTTGGTGTCCTGGTGGAGCAAGTCCTGGGGCAGTATGATGCCCTCCTCAGAACAAGATGCGCCAACAAGGAAGGATGGACTTGGATCTGGACGGACATCGTGACTGCCATCAACGCGGAGGGGGTGGCAGTCCGCGACTTCCAACATGTCAAGAAGCGCTGGGAGGACTTTAGGTCCAGGACCCTCAACAAGGCCCGGCGCCTCGCAGGGGGGGGCGGGTCAGACTGAGCAACATCGAGATGAGAGTCATGGAACGCGTACGCCCAGCGCTCCACACCCAGCACTCCACACCCAGATCCTTCGGAGGCAGACCCATCTGGAATTGAGCGGTAAGTGGCCAAGCATTGCTGTCTGAGACAGGGCATGTTGCAGTGTGCTGGTAGTCTGATACTTGCCTGTATATGTGACATAGGCCATGTATGGATATGTGCGTGTGCGGGGACATCATGGTCATGCATGTGGGACCAGTTATGTGTGAAGCACATGGTAGGGGCATGTGTTTTCATGCAACATGGGGACCTCTATGCGGAATGCACACCTGAAAACATGCCAGTCTCTGTTCCTGGACATGGAGGGGGGATGAGGAATGGGTGCTGATGTCATATATAGATGTATGGTGCACATGTGTGTGTGTGTGTGCACCAGAGAAGTGTGTGTTTCACTTTGAAACGCCATGGATGCATGTGACTTTGAAGGCAACATCTTGGTTTACAGTGGCCCTTGTACATGGGTGTTGATGTTGATTGCAGGCGCCGGGAGTGTTTCTGCATGTGTGTTGCATGCATTGACCCATGTGTTGTGGAAGGACAGGATGAAAGTGACATTTGACAGTGTCACTCATGTGTTATTGCTTCCTGTCTAGGGCATTTTGTGCGGTACCCTGATGCTTGTGTTCTATGTCTCCCTCTACGCAGCATCAAGTGAAGAAGAGGGCGGAGACGGTGCTGGGAGCCAAGCTGCGGGGATGCCTCCACCGGGTGGCGACGCATGGCCAAGCCACCCTCCCAGGAATTACCGTCATCCGGGAGCAAGGGAGCTGGTGCCGCGTCTGCCACAATGGCTGTGGCTGAAGGGCCAGGTGAGCCCCCACTGGGGCTTCCAATGGCGGAAGACGGTGTGGAGACATCCAGGTTAGTGGTCTCCACATAGGAGGAGGAGCCCGCTACTGAGCCGCACATGGGGCCTGGTGGGGGTAGTACCACTGGTGCAAGTGGTGCAGTCCAGGGCCAGGGTCAGGAGGCAGCACAGGTCACCGCGGAGGGGCCTGTGCATGTCGCTGTCCTTGACCCTGTGACTGCACCATCATGCACCAGCAGGGAGGCCCTGTCCCAGACTCGTCCGCAGGTAGGGGAGAGTGCCATATCACCTGCCTCTCCACTACCTGCGGACGAGGGGTCCTGCGACCGTATGGGATCCGTCTTTGTGGGTGTCGCATTGCGCACGCGTGTCATTCGTGATGACGTGCCTTCTTCCTGGGCGGAGAACGCACGCCATCATGAAGAGCAGCGTCGTGACGTGGCACTGCTGGGAGGGGCCATGGTTGGGGGGTTCCTACATGTGACGCGCACTCTGGCGGACCTCTCCTCCTCTGTGGAGGCTATGCGCCGGTCATTCTCCACATCGTCTTCCGGCCCAGATTCCACCAGGGCCCCCTGTGGACCTGGCCTGACCAACACAGCCAGCTAGGTGGAGATCCCATCCCTGCCACAGTCGGGAGTTGGCGGTCCAGCAGGGGTGGACACCACAACTGGAGACCAGCAGATGGAGGATGTGCAGGCACCATCGGCAGGGCACATGAACAGCAGCAGCAGCAGGAGCAGGCTGTAGGTGGGAGCAATGATGGCTCGGGGCCATCAACATCAGAGGGGCAGGCATCGGCCGGAGGGCAGGAGGACCCTGGAAGGGAAGTGTCTTCCGTGTGGCAGCGGTTGGGCCATGCGATAGATGCGGAGCGGGAGCGGGCGGAAGAGGCATGGCTCGCAATGGTCAGGCCGGAGAACTCCATGCGTAGGGCCCTGAGGCGGGCCGAGTGCTTCGAGGCCATTCGCAGGGTCCTGGAGATCCAGATGTCATCGTCCCTGCGAACCCTCGGAGCCATGGAAGAGGACCGCCTCCGGGACATCGAGCAAGAGTTCGATGATGCCCTGGCCCGGGACATCAACATGTGAGCCGTTGGACTTGCCCGCTGCCTTTGTAAATAGTGAGATAGTGTTAGGTTTCCTTTGGTTTTTTCTTTATTTTGGTTGCACTTGGACAGTGCACCACGTTTCTGTATATGGTTTTTTTATTAGGTAGTTTTTGGTAGGTTTCATTTCTTCAAGTTGGGATCATGGACCCTGGATTGTTCATCTGTATATAGTTCACTATTGGATTCATCTTTTTTTTTTTCGGATTACCCCATGGAGCAATGGTTTTCACTTTTGTTTTTCCCTTGGATTTGATTTATTGAACTGTGACTTCGGACAACATTCCTTTTGGGATTTCTTTTGCTTATGTTTTCTTGATTTTTATAATTTATCGGACATGGACCATTTCTTTTGTTATTCCCATAGTTGTGTGTTTAATTTGATTTACGTTCATGTTATCTTTAATATATATTTTTTTATACTTCCATTTGTGGTATTATCTCATTGGTTTCATGCATGTCATGATATGGGTTTTGACATTCACTTGCACCCATTGTGTGTGTGTGACAGACATGTGTTCATTTACGTACTTGCCATTGGGGTTGTATCATGTAATTGGCATTTCTATGTGGGTGGATGCAACACTGGGGTGGGTCTTTGGCATGTGGAGGCTGCCCATAAGGGCAGTGGATCTAGATTGGGATGATGTGTTGGCTGGGGGACATGTGTCGGGGCCTGCTGGCAGGTGCCCTGCACTGCTGGGGGGTGGGGTGCAAGGGGAAATGAGTGGGGGCCTGCTGGCAGGTGCCCTGACTGCTGGGGGATTGGGGTGCAAGGGGGCATGAGTGGGACATGAGTGGGGGCCTGCTGGCAGGTGCCCCTGACTGCTGGGGGGTGGGGGTGCAAGGGGACATGAGTGGGGCATGAGTGGGGGCCTGCTGGCAGGTGCCCCTGACTGCCGGGGGGTGGGGTGCAAGGGGACATGAGTGGGGGCCTGCTGGCAGGTGCCCCGCACTGCTGGGGGTGGGGGTGCAAGGGGACATGAGTGGGACATGAGTGGGGGCCTGCTGGCAGGTGCCCCTGACTGTCTGTGGGTGGGGGTGCAAGGGGACATGAGTGGGACATGAGTGGGGGCCTACTGGCAGGTGCCCTTGACTGCTGGCGGGTGGGGGTGCAAGGGGACATGAGTGGGATATGAGTGGGGGCCTGCTGGCAGGTGCCCCTGACTGCTGAGAGGTAGTGGTTCTAGAGGACATGAGTGGGGGCCTGTTGGCAGGTGCCCCTGACTGCTGGGGGTTGGGGGAGCAAGGGGACATGAGTGGGACATGAGTGGGGGCCTGCTGGCACGTGCCCCTGACTGCTGGGGGGGTGGGGGTGCAAGGGGACATGAGTGGGACATGAGTGGAGGCCTGCTGGCAGGTGCCCCTGACTGCTGGAGGGTGGGAGTGCAAGGGGACATGAGTGGGGGCCTGCTGGCAGGTGCCCCGCACTGTTAGGGGGTGGGGTGCAAGGGGACATGAGTGGGACATGAGTGGGGGCCTGCTGGCAGGTGCCCCTGACTGCTGGGGGTGCAAGGGGACATGAGTGGGACATGAGTGGGGGCCTGCTGGCAGGTGCCCCTGACTGCTGGGGGGTGGGGGTGCAAGGGGACATGAGTGGGACATGAGTCGGGGCCTGCTGGCAGGTGCCCCTTACTACTGGGGGGTGGGGGTGCAAGGGGACATGAGTGGGGGCCTGCTGCCAGGTGTCCCACACTGCTGGGGGGTGGGGGTGCAAGGGGACATGAGTGGGACATGAGTGGGGGTATGCTGGCAGGTGCCCCTGACTGCTGGGGGGTGGGGGTGCAAGGGGACATGAGTAGGGCATGAGTGGGGGCCTGCTGGCAGGTGCCCCTGACTGCCGGGGGGTGGGGTGCAAGGGGACATGAGTGGGGGCCTGCTGGCAGGTGCCCCGCACTGCTGGGGGTGGGGGTGCAAGGGGACATGAGTGGGACATGAGTGGGGGCCTGCTGGCAGGTGCCCCTGACTGTCTGTGGGTGGGGGTGCAAGGGGACATGAGTGGGACATGAGTGGGGGCCTACTGGCAGGTGCCCTTGACTGCTGGCGGGTGGGGGTGCAAGGGGACATGAGTGGGATATGAGTGGGGGCCTGCTGGCAGGTGCCCCTGACTGCTGAGAGGTAGTGGTTCTAGAGGACATGAGTGGGGGCCTGTTGGCAGGTGCCCCTGACTGCTGGGGGTTGGGGGAGCAAGGGGACATGAGTGGGACATGAGTGGGGGCCTGCTGGCACGTGCCCCTGACTGCTGGGGGGGTGGGGGTGCAAGGGGACATGAGTGGGACATGAGTGGAGGCCTGCTGGCAGGTGCCCCTGACTGCTGGAGGGTGGGAGTGCAAGGGGACATGAGTGGGGGCCTGCTGGCAGGTGCCCCGCACTGTTAGGGGGTGGGGTGCAAGGGGACATGAGTGGGACATGAGTGGGGGCCTGCTGGCAGGTGCCCCTGACTGCTGGGGGTGCAAGGGGACATGAGTGGGACATGAGTGGGGGCCTGCTGGCAGGTGCCCCTGACTGCTGGGGGGTGGGGGTGCAAGGGGACATGAGTGGGACATGAGTCGGGGCCTGCTGGCAGGTGCCCCTTACTACTGGGGGGTGGGGGTGCAAGGGGACATGAGTGGGGGCCTGCTGCCAGGTGTCCCACACTGCTGGGGGGTGGGGGTGCAAGGGGACATGAGTGGGACATGAGTGGGGGTATGCTGGCAGGTGCCCCTCACTGCTGGGGGGTGGGGGTGCAAGGGGACATGAGTGGGACATGAGTGGGGGCCTGCTGGCAGGTGCCCCTGGCTGCTGGGGGGTGGGGGTGCTGGGGGACATGAGTGGGGGCCTGCAGACAGGTGCCCCTGACTGCTGGGGGGTAGGGGTGCTGGGGGACATGAGTGGTGGCCTGCAGGCAGGTGCCCTGCACAGCTAGGGGGTGGGGGTGCAAGGGGGTAATGCGTTGGTGATCACTAGTGCAAGGTGACATGTGGCTTGGCTTGGGGGGCATGCCCATGGTGGATGGGCTGCCTGAGGGACATGACCAGGGGTGCAGGGTAGTCCCCTGTGGTGTGGTCTGCCTGCAGGGGCCATGGAGGGTGTAGAGGGAACACCTGGGAGGACCCACACTGCCAATATACGTGTAGGAATTCCCTTGCCCCCCCGAAATACACGTACCCCACTCGCACAGGGCCTATCGCATGTGGAACGTCCCACGCACCCCAGTAATACACGTACCCTGCTGAAATTGCGTGTAAAACTTCCCCGCACCCCAGAAATACATGTACCCTGCTGAAATTGCGTGTGGAACTTAGCTTACCATAACTGGCGAATTTCAAAGGTTTTTCGGTTTTACTTGGAACCATAACGTCCCTTTAACAAAGTTTTTTCACTGAATTTCATCGGCTTTTAGTAGCGCAACTTAACCATAACGTCCCTTTAACAACGTTTTTTCACTGAATATATATATATATATATATATATATATATATGTTTTCAAAAGACAAAAGAACTGGCTGAACGTCAGTTATGCGAGGAGTACTCTCCTTCATACCATGCTTCCAAAATCAGTCCGTCACCAGCAAATCCGCGATGGCTTCTTTATTAGTTAAAATACAACAGTCTAGCTTCCCAGAAAAGTCGACGCATTTCGCGGCGTTACTTGCCGCTTGCTCACAACACCCATATGCCGCCACCATAGTGTTTAAATACATAAAACATGCCTGCAGACATAGAAATGGGACATGGGGATCCAACGACCATGAACATAGAAGAGGAGACTTAATTGTGTTTGTGCGGCCAGCGGACATCGTTGAACAGGGCTTAGTCCCTACAAAGTTGAGCTACGTTAATCCATGATTAAATAATCATTTCGGGATTTACTCTGCACTCAATATGGATTGTCCAACCAACTAATGGATTACATTAGTTCCATTAGAAAGTCCCTTCATTCAAACACAGTCCAATCGCTATAATGCCATATGGCTGATGGCGACAATTGCACATTCTCTTTATGTAAAGAGCCTTGTGCCTTCATACATAAAGTGCATAGTGCATAATAAAGTGCCTAGTGCTAGCAGCTTGCTATCAACCTCTGATTATCCTAAAGTGCTAAGTGCTTTCAACTTTAATTCAATATAAAAATCTATTTCTACTCTTGAACTGAGTTGCAACCCCGGTTTTTCTTCAATGTCTCTAGTCTGCAGTGATGTCAATTCACAATAACAAGAATAAAAACAAAACCTCCATAGTGACTGATAAAAAAGTGCATAAAAACCCAAAACACAACAACATATTATCAAAAAGTGCAGTTAAAAATACACAACAATAATGGATTTTCACTTATTAAAACCTATTAAAACCCAATTATGAAAACACTTAATATCTGTCAGTCCTTGTTGGTAAGAAGTGCCAGATTTTTTGTGATGATACTGATGGTAGTTCCCTAAAAAAGTATATAATTCTTCATATATGTTGTGGCCTTTCGGTTGTTTCGTTTCAAAGTCTAAGATGCAACGGGTTTCTTGTTGTTGGAGCTTTTTTTCTCGGTCTCCCCCTCTCGGGCCATTTTCAATTGCATGAATTCCGAAGAAAGAAAAACTGTCCATGTTGCTTTCGTGGCATTCAGTGAAATGTTTTGCCATCCGATAGTTGGCATCTTTGTTTTGTATGGCTCTCACATGTTGTTGTACCCTTAATTTTAATTTGCATTTGGTGCTGCCCATGTACCACTTTACATTTGCACATCAGAATATATACTACGTATTCAGTATCACATGTGATTTTTTTCATTGATATATTCAGTTAATTTTGTTATTGGATGCTCAAAAGTGGTGCAGTTCTTAGCAAATTTACACATATTCCATCTTGTACATTTGTTAAAACCTTTCTTCCGATTGGTCAACCAGGCACTCGTATCCTTGGCTACTTATTTTTTTTTCATAGCTACAATCATTTGCGTCATCAATGATATTTGTGATGTCATATTTGATATCCTGGGTGTTAGTCTTAGCAGTGCACGTAGATGCTGCGGGTTATGGTTGCTGAGCTTACCATAATGGGGGAATGTGCAGTGTTTTTTGGTTTCACTGTGAAGTATAACATCCCTTCATCAATTTTTTTTACTGAATGTACATATATATATGTGTGGCAGGGAACGAAAACAAAGGGGCTAAACATATGATGCCGTCAGTGATGTCAACAATAACATTTGTGATGCCATCTTTCATGTTCTGGGTGTTAGTGTTAGCAGTGCACAGTGGTGATGACAGTTATGGGGGCTTAGTTTACCATAACTGGCACATTTCAGGGTTTGTTTGGTTTTAATTTGAACCATAATGGGGAGGTGGGATATTTTTTTTTTTTATGAAGTACACAGGTTTTGGTAGGACAACTTAACCATAACGTCCCCTCAACAAAGTATTTTTTGTAGTGAATTTTTCAGGTTTTCGGAAGGAGAACTTAATCATAAAATGTTTTCAATGAAGTTGTTGTGCTGAATATACACTGTCAGCATGTGATTGTGGGAGATATGTAGTATAATGTACATATTTGATATACATTTAACATAGAACATACAGAACCCCCTCCTTATTGATATTAGAAAGGGACGGACTGAGCACCTGTTTGCGGACAGGGGGCGGACGGGATGAACATTACCCAAAGATGCACGGGGTATCTGAAAATGTACTGTTTTACACAAAAAATCAGCAATTTAGAAGAAGGACATAAAGACATTATAAGTAGTAATAAGTAAATATGGAAACCTAAAGGTGTGAAATGAAAACGACACATTGAATAACCATGTACAATGAAATGGATGGTACCATAAATAAAAAAGGATGCCTCCATCGTAAGCACTTCACAGAAACTCTGCAGCCTGGACCGACAGTGGACAGACGCAGTAGGACGAAGGGAAATTACATCAAAATAGTGAGTGAAGGTCATTTTTTTGTATGTGTGTGTAATCTTTTTAGTATGTGGTGTAGAAATAATAATTTCTTTCTGTTGTTTTGACACAGAAATGGCGAGTACTTTGGAGTGGCTGGAGGACAATTTTCCGCATGAGGAAATGTCTGAAGACAGCAACAATAATGGTACACACTGCTCTGCATAGGCAAAATACTGATAAATATTTTATAGGCATTTAATATATGTTTATTTTTTTTTGTACAGACCAGGAAAGAAAAGAAGAAAGGCTAACAAACGAGACATAGGAGACAGAAGAAGACAGGATGAAAAGGATTGAGCAGAAAATGGATGTACTAAGGTACGTTTAAGGGAGTTGTGGAGGACTGTGTGAGAGGAAAAGTATGTTACCATTGTCCCACCTGTACCTGCCCCGCTTCTTCATTCCCCAGTGAACCAACCCCAAACCTTCAAGAAGAAAATAGATGTTTTGACGAAATATCCATTCCTTCTTCCCCTCAGAAATCTTCTCCTCATAACCAGCCCGTGTTGAATCCTAATTCCCCTATATTTGTGTCAGTATCTGCTTCCCCTGCTATTTCTTTGGATTGAAGTATGTGTGTGTGTGTTTGGAATGTTTTTGTATAGTAGTTGTAGTCATAGAGTTTTGTGGATTTTTTTTTTTTTAAACGACTTTAAATGTTCGCGAACAGCGCGCCTCTTGGACCTATCCGCAAGGAATGGAATGTGGGTGTTGTAAAGGCAGTACACCTACCCTAACGAATGTCAAGTAACATGGAGTTGATGTTTGCCTGCAACATCTGTGCAAGTTGTGCGCACATAAACAGAAAGGGGCGTCCTAAGGACATTGTACCTCGCTGTGCCGCTTACAAAGGAGATGAAACATTTTCGTAGAACACACCAGGTGTCCAGGATGGTTGTAAATGAGCAAAATGGGAGTGTGTTAAAGACAGTATACCTGTTTGTATCATCCGCAGCGAAAATGGTGGCATCCGTAGAACAGGCGCGGTGGCCGGCAAGTTCCTAACTGTCCATCTCACTTGTGTCACACTTTGAATTAGTTTGAGAACCCGAACACTGTCCGTAGGACATTTGCGCGCATGCACACGTTTGTTACTCTGCATTTGCTGTCCAGCGGACTCCCATTTCTGTCGCGGATGTGTTCAGGACATCATCATATGATCGCACCCATGCTGAGCGTGTGGACTAATCTACGCAGTTTGTGTGCTTCCACAGCAGTACAAAAGAATGTGTAGACACAAGACAAAATGTTGTAAAGTGTAAAAATATAATTTCACATATCCCAGACAATAGCTTACCTGAGGACTTGTTGTGTAAAATTTTTGTACCGCTTTGCCGGGATGAAGACGGTCATGAGGCACACCCCTCCACCCCTATAAATGGGCACACCCCTGAGCGCATCATCATTGTCCTTCTAGCTATAGCAGATTGAGGTGTATTGCCTTTACTGCTGTAGTGACCAAAAGGAAAGTAATTGGCATGGCTTCCATGGCTGCTGTTGGTTCATTAGCCTCTGCACCACCCCCAAACCTGCCACCACTTCCCCAAGGGCCTGCAGAGAGATATACGGGTGAGGATGTAGAGAGCGAGGAAGAAGAGGAGGAAGAGAATGAAGTGGAGGAACTCCGCACTAGGAGCACTCGCCGGGAGTCGTGGGTGTGGCGGTTGTTTTCCGTTTATGGGAACATACCAAAAGTACGTGTGAACCTGGTGAGGTGTAACCAGTGCGAGGTGGTGCTGAGTCACGGGAGACCTGGTGCGTACAGCTTTGGTACGACAACTATGAAGCGAGACCTCACTTCGTTCCACACTGCGGACATTCGCAAGGTGGTGCCATGTGAAGAGCGTAGTCGATTGAGTTCCTCCACGGCATCCTCCGAGTCCGATCCTCCCACCACAAGAGACACTCCTGTGGGGGAGACCCTCCCTCCAGCTGCCTCACAAGCCATTCACAATACTGTTGACCCTTACCTTTCAAATCTGACAATAGTGTGTATGCATTGTGATGCAGTACTCTGCAGGCTACGGTCACGGAGCACCAGAAGATGTGCTCCTTACCTAAGTGAAGCTCACCTTATATCTTTTTCTGTCCACTTGCCCTTTCTTATCCCCGTGGCTGGTGTCCCTTCCTTACCCTCCTTTGGCCTCCTCTCCTAGCATGTCGTGTGCTGAGAACCAATAAACGTGAAAAGAACAAAAATTACAGAAAAGGCTCTTTTCAGAGCCGCCTTTCTCAGTTTAACACTAGAACTATAAAGTGACCGTAGTAGACACCCGCGACGTTGTGGAAAAGTTTGCGGACAGGAGGGGGCAAGGGGGGCAAGGGGAGCAAACACAATGAAGTGTACTCTGGGAGTAAGTGGTGGCTCTGAAAAGAGCCTTTCGGTGGTGTGTTGTGTGGGTCAATAAATGTGGATTGGAGAAAACGGATTGTCACATAGGTTATTGTGAATCCAAAAGAGGGCGCAATGCATTTTGTAAGTTGCGAAGAAAAATCTGATTGCCAACATATGTGAGATGGACTCCATCTCTGCGGAAAATGAAAGAGCTGCGAAACAAAATGTTTTCATTGTGGAATGAGGACATGCCAACATCTCTTAAAAAGGCACAAACAGCCTTATTCACATTGCGTCTCGCTTTCTCCATTTGTGGACCAAAAGCAGAAGAACGCAGCCATATTTGTCTTTGTGCAATACGGGAAAAAGTATTTGACAATTTGGAAACATGTCCATGAGCTTCGCAAGTCCTTCCTTCATTGCAAATTGCAAAGAAATTCCAGAGACATGGCCTAAACTTTTTCTTCAGCAGACGGCCATGCATCCAAGCCTCTAGGCCCTGGCCACAACCACTGTAGCATGCAACACCCATGGCGGCGTACTAATGAATATAATAATACCCATAGGAAAAAGTATTGCAATTATGGCATGTTGTCAATTTCAATATTCGCTACCACTATGCGTCTCCTTACAACAGTAACAAGTTTCCTGTGCACTGCATGGACTCAAATGCTACCGTTATTACACCCCTCATTTTCTGTGCGTACAAGGTGGCCATAGAAAATACATCATGAAGAGGTTCTAACTTTGTTATTGGGTGCATGGCTTTCGGTCATGCACTCAAGAGTGCAGGGTCTCCCACAACCACCTCAGTGATGTGTGGTAGTGTTTTTTTTTTCTATAAGTGTGGTATCCTTCACTGCTTCTGGCCAGAGGCTTCACTCCTAGCTGTATGTCCATAGATATTACATGTGATGGGTGTGCAGTGGCTAGCACGTCCAGTACGTACAACTTTGTTGTTGGGTGCGGCCATGCACCCAAGACTGCACACACTCCCCACAACTTAGCAATCTATACGCAATACTACGGGTGTATCCATGGGTGTGACATGCTGCGGTGGTTGTGGCCAGGGCCTACAGTCTTGGAAGTAAGGCCTTTGGCCTTCGGCCGCCAGCCATGCATCCAAGATTCAAGGCCCTGGCCACAACCACTGTAGCATGTCACACCCATGGTGGCGTACTGATGAATATAATAATACCCATCGGAAAAAGTATTGCAATTATGGCATGTGTCAATTTCAATGTTCGCTATCACTGAGGGTCTCCTTACAACAGTAACAAGTTTCCTGTGCACTGCATGGACTGAAATGCTACCGTTATTACACCCCTCATTTTCTGTGCATACAAGGTGGCCATAGAAAACACACAGCAAAAGAGTTTTATAAATATAGCATGTGTACGCCGGTTGTTGCTCTGCTATCGGCGGATCCAAGATGTCGGGCGCAGCCAAACAATCTGACGCAGAACACGTCTCGCAGCAGCCAATCGGCAGAGACGTCACGTGTCTGCGGTCATGACGCGAGCCCATTAGCCAATCATTATCTTGTCCGCTGAGCGAACAGAGAAGTGTGACTGTGGAGCGGACATAGATATCACTAATTTTTTTAGACATATTTTTTGGTCTTTTTAAAGAAAAATACTGCACGAATTGTCACCAAATTTACAAAATTTCGTGAAAATCCGTCCAGCGGTTTGACCTGTAGCCGTGCTCAAAGTTTTTCCCCCATTCAGTCTATGGGAAAAAGACATTTTGGAGCCCCCCCTATAAGTTTGCCCCCCCTGGACCAAACATGACAGAACTTTGCAAAATAAATTCAGAGTGGCCAATATACTTTTTGTGCAAAGTTTGGTGAGGATTCGTCCAGGGGGAGCAGAGTTATAAGCCGCACAAAAAGTACTCTTCCTATGGAAACAGCAACTTAACCATAACTGCACGGCCACTACCGTGGCAGTGTAATCAATGAAAACACATTGTTAATGGGACGTTATGGCTAAGTTGCAATAATAAAAACCTATGAAATTCAATGAAAAAACATTGTTAATGGGACGTTATGGTTACAAGTAAAACCGAAAAACTGAAGAAATGTGCAAGTTATGGTAAGCTAAGCAACCATAAATCGAGCCACCACCATGCACTGCTAAGACTAACACCCAGGACATCAAAGATGACATCACTTTATATATGTTCCAAATATTATGTGCTCAATCCAAGTCAGTGGGGACTATTAGGGTACAATTAAGGCTGGAAAATATGAATTCCTATATTAATCAATGTAAGCATTTAAAGTTTCCACTCTCTGAGCAGTTCCAGCTAACATGTATGTTTATCTATCAGTCCATGTACATAAGAGGTATGCATTTTTATTAGAGTGGCTGTACATGCATATATGGACAGTACGTGTAGCCATATTGAGAACTTGATTCCTTGACACTTGCCTGAAAAGATCTCTTCTTCCTGTTTGGATCCTGGACCTTGGGGAAGACACTGTATCTGATGTCTGGTCCTGCTGAACATCTGTGGACTATAAAAGACTTGATGAACATATTGGCCTTGCAGACTCCATTCCATTGTTGGACTTCCTGGTCCTCATGAGTTTGTATGGACCTCCAAGAACACCCTGGAGTTCTTCTATCTCCCAAAGGACCCTTAGAACCTAAATGCTGGCAAAAGCAAGCTTCTCCTAACAAGGGTAACAACTTAACCCTGTTGTGGGTTTCCGGATGTTTTAGAGGTTGCACGCTAGGAAAAGCAAAGCTATCCCCCTACGATAATCTCATCAATGTTTCTCTTCAGCGACTGTTGAACTTAGTTGTCCTCTTTCAGTGATAATAAGCCCCCTTAGGGATTGACAACATGTCATAGGTGTATTGGTCTTTGCTTTTTCCCCATCTCTTACTCTGGAATCTTTAACACAGGGTCCCGTGTTTGCTGCACGTCTCATGAACACCTCAGCATGTATACTCAATAACCTTTCTTTGATCTTTTCAGCACTTATTGTACTTCAATTTACCCTTACCCTCCATCAGGGCCTAGGTGTACCAAATAGTTCACCTTTTGACCTTGGAAGAACTTTACATTTTGGCCATGCATGCCTTCCTGTTTGATCTTGTTAGACTTCCTGAGACCTGACTGACCTTGATGGGTCCTGTTATATGTCTTTTGGACGTCCTGTGTCTGGACCTCCCATCACCAGTACCATTGAGGTTTACTTCTGTGAAGCCACTTCCTGTGCATAGGTTTATCCTCTCAAATGACTTGTGTTTTGATTTGCTGTTGGTGCTTTGCAATTTGGCTGACATCCAGTGAATGATACTGACAGATACAATTCATCGTAACATGCTCTGTAACTACCTACTCGGGTGGCTGGGGTCCATGGCAAGGACTCTATTGTTTATCATTCTTCTTTGATAAGCGCATCCTCTTGTCAAGCTTCACTCCATCCTCCGTCTAACAGCAAGCATCTTCTCCTGACCATCACAAAGACCTGCACTACTTCTGAATGTGTTAGTTATGACACTTCCATATATTGTAAATAAATCCTACAATGTTGGGCACCTCATGTTTGCTTACGATACACACCCAAAACTAAAATCTGTTAAGAGAATCTGTGACTGACCGTATTTTCTAGCAGTCCTGGCTCATGTGCCAGTAAGTCCTGGCTTAAACTGGTAAAATGGCTCTCTGGGTTAGGTGCTTGTTGCTGTGATCTATGTTTGATCTGCAGGTTCAAATTCTGGCAAGGTCAGCTCAGCATTTCATCCTTCCATGGTCGATAAAGTGAGTACCAATTTCGATTGGGTAATAATAATAATGTATGTAAATATGTGCGATGTAAAGTGCTTTGGATCAAAGCGCTATATGCATAACAAATTATTATTATTATGTACCAGCTTCGATGAACCAAAACAAATTGTGCTTCAACATGTTCAAGAGAACACTTCTTTAAAAAGCGTAACTGAAGCAGATCAGTGGAGAAGATCAAAGGTATAATTTGAAGAGAGAGAACTGGAGGAATGGGGTGACAAACCCAATTTTGAAAGGGGGGGCAATGTAGTTGGGCTCACTAAGCAAAGGAAAAATGGGGGCAAAGGAAAGGAGAGCAAAGCAAGGAGAGAGAGATGATATGAATAAAGGAGAAATGCATTGAGAAGCCTTTTTCAAGGGAGCCTAAGAATCATCAGAGAAAGCTACAGCATGGGCAGAGTGACCAGAGGTCAAAACAAGCAGTGGGAGAAATTGCACATTCTATCCCATTGAATTCAGCAGCCAGGACATTTGAGGGGGACAATCATTACCAATCACAATGAGATTTAACCAAACACCTGCATTCAACAAAAATCAAAGGTTCCACAGTTCTTAACTCAAGCTCTTTGATTCTGGAAAATAACAGTTTTGTTTTGCATTACTGAGGGGAGGGTACCACTGTAGGTTTGCGCTGGTGGGAACCTTAGATTTCGATTCTCCAAACATAAGAAGCCATGGTATCCTCGATACACAAAGGAACGCCCAAACACCCTTTGAATTAAAGCCTTCATTGCATGCTGACTGTACAAAGTCTAGAGGCCTCAACTGCTTCTCCAATATACAATTTACAGCATGCAAAGTACTGTGCGTAGTTGTGGATTGTATCCGTCTCTTTTTATCTTGATCTTTCTCACCCTCTGGATCTGGAGAATGCATATCTTGTCAACTCACATCTCCTTCATCATGCTAGGAGAATTCTTGGAGTGGCACTATGACTATGGACTCTCCTGAAAGTAATATTAAATTCTTTCCTATTCAGCTGTTTTGTTTAATGGCCATACCTTCACTTATGAGACTGTTGTATGAAACAATAGTAGTTGGAAGCTGAACATGTTTATGAATAAGTGGTTAATAAGGGCCACACTGTTTTGTTTCATTGCTGTTATAAAGGGGGTCGTCAAATAAAAGGTGGCTGAAACATATGTATTATTTAGGCACGTTTTCTCAATGTTTAAAGGACTGGGCACGTCCCATCATCAAGCAAAGAGGCACCATAAACAAACAGAACCACTGCTGCCAGAAACACTTGCACCCACTATGAATTGTGTTGTGTTAAATTAGGGCTCTCACACATTGCCTTATATTAAAATGCTGTGATTGATGTGGTTGATGCATACCACTGCACAAGGACCATTTCCTGGAGCACATATAACTTTAAAAGCAGCCCCCTGTGTGATTTCCCATGTTTTGTCTGCGGTGCAACTTAGTGTGACTTATCACATAATAGACAAACTAGAAGAAACTGTAAGCAGAGATGAACCTAGGTGTTGTCAGTACCTAGGCTAAAATGGAGCCAATAATCTAGAATACCGTAATTCCTGAATGTGTATGAATGTAGCTAGAGGAGCAGCTATTACAGAAAAGTGCTGTGGGTCAGACAACATTTGATTTGTCCCCATTTAAATACAGCCACTAAATATGAATACACCACATCAATGTCTTTTCATACTTGACCACAATTAAATAACAAATGCCAAATTCAATACCGTGCTTTGCTTTTCTCATTGTGCCTTCTGTGGCCAATGTCTGGGATAGATGCACAATTTATTTATGTATTTATTTAAATTTATATAGCGCGCAAGCAGCCCACGGGCATTGAGGCGCTGTTACTTGTGAGAGCTTAGTTACAGAGGTACAGGAATGGTAGCAGTTGTTGGTACATTATAAGTATTACAGGCATAATACAATACTTACAGCTTCTGCGATTGGTCATTACATTCCAGCTCATGCAGTGGGTCAAATGTATAGTATTCATGCTGATGCGAGGGACCTTATGTGAAGAGGATGGTTTTCATGGCTTTACGGAAGGCGATGAGGGAGGCCTCACCTCGGATAGTGGGAGGTAGGGCATTCCAGTGTATGGGTGCAAGATATGGGAAGCTGGAACCACCCACTCTGGCTCTTTGTACTAGTGGCACATAGAGCATGTTGGTATAGGGTGATCTGGTTGGCCTTGTGGAGGAGACAGGGTGGATCCTTTCCGAGAGGTAAGCGGGAGCAGTGAGGTGAATGCACTTGTGGGTCAGTGTAAGAGCTCTGAATGATCAGTCCTCTTCATAAGCATTTACTCCTCTCCTCAAATCTAGGATTTGTTCTGCTACAAACTGGAATTGAGAGGCAATGTGATTTATAACTTGCATTATGAAGCGCAATTGAAAGTTTACACATTTGAAAAAAACGTAATGCACCTGATTCATGAAAGGGGTTTTCAATGGGAAAGTCCCATTGAAAAATGCTTTGTAAATTAGGACCAATGAGTATGTCCAGTCACATTAGACTGTGTTATCACAGCAGTGATAGGCAAGAACCTGGTGCACTGTAAAAAAGGTAAAGAAAACCGTTTTGCTCCACGAGCTGAATACATGGCAACCTAAAGCCAGGGATGTGTACCAGAAAGTGCCAACAAGGCAGATAAATTGCACCCCAGAAATCACAGCTGAAGTAGCAGCACGAAATCTAGCATACCATACGGCGAATCTAGCATAAACATACCAGGAATCTAGCATAGCATACCAGGAATCTAGCATATCATACTAAAAATCGAGCATAGCATACCAGAAATCTAGCATAGCATACCAGAAATCTAGCATACCATACGGCGAATCTAGCATAAACATACCAGGAATCTAGCATAGCATACCAGGAATCTAGCATATCATACTAGAAATCGAGCATATCATACTAGAAATCGAGCATAGCATACCAGAAATCTAGCATAGCATACCAGAAATCTAGCATACCATAGGAATTTAAACAACGGCAATAAACCAAAAGGAAAAAGTAGAATCCTGCCCAGATTCCGGACATTGCTGGTTGGATTGTAGAAAGGAGAAGACCATTACAGAAATACACAAGGACCGAAACAGCTCTCCATATGTTCCACAAAGCACAACGGATCCAGGTCAAATCTGAGTTTCAGGAAACTAAACACCAGACAACAATTACACTTTATGCTGAATATTGGATTAGTGTATGTTTCTTGTGTGTAGTTTCTGTTTCATCTGACATACTGTGACCCTGGTGTGCTGTAGCATATGGTGTTTGTTTGTGGCACTTGGTGTTACATGATAGTATTAGCAATGCATTGGGGCTCATGTTCATTAGAGCCGTAACGTGAATGGAAGGTGTAAAAGCCTTGAGCAAGGCTTTAACCCCCTCCATTAATGGCATGGCTCATTTTCAAGCCTTTGTATGGTGGAGTGGAAGGGTGGAATGCAACTTGTGGTTCTGCCGTCCCCCTATAGACACACCATACAAATGCTTCAGCATCTGCGCCAGCATGGACTTTCCTGCCGGCGCAAATACTGGAGATCCCTTTGGGGTCTGTCTGCTTTATGCACCTTAATAAAGCAGACATACCCCATAGGGATCCATTGCACATGCTTCCTACATGCGGGGATTGCAGGGAGCATGCACAATTACAATTAAACCCTCCCCGACGTGCGAGGCTCTTTTTAATTTTCATTGTGGGCACAGCTTTCCATGAGCTCATGGTAAGCAGTATTCACAATTGTAATTAAACCCTCCGTGACATGTTAGCATGCCGGGGAGGGTTTAATTGCAATTGTGAGCGCCACTTGCCATGTAAGCATGGCAAGCGGTGCTCACAATGAAAAGAAATCACTGTTTGCCATGAAGCATGCCTGGCAGCGTTTATTCACTTTGCACTCCGGAGTGCAAATGTATAGGGCAAAAGGCTGTATAAACACTTGTATACCGCCTTTTGCCCTTTTCCTTTGCAATGCACAGTGCAAATGAGGAATATTTGGCAGTGGGGACCTGGCTACACCTCAGTGCAAAAGAACAGGTTGCTACTGTCAAATTGTGTCTGGGAGTAAAATGAGCTCCATTGTGGTAATTTGTGGTCCTAATGTGTAGCGAATGTTACAATTATTCATGCTGGTTTGGGGTTGCCCATAACAGAGAATGTGGCAGTTGTGGTACTACTGTATAGTGATTAATGGGACTTGTGTGAGGTATTGTGGGAGTTATTGGCATGTTATGGTGCTTTGGGGTACTCTGTGCTTATACATATTGTCATTTTGTTGTCAACCTGTGGCAGTTGGTTATACTGACATGTGCCTCTGTCTTGTAGATTGTGACTGTACCTCATTGTAACCATTGGTAAATTCAATGATTTTTTACTTTGTGGTATGTCATTGTGCCATGTATTCATTTGCAGTGAAAACGTGACCCTTTATGGATCTTTTTTGACATGGTGCCGGGATGTGGGCTATTGTGTGATACTGTATGGCACATTTGTGTGAATTACTGGAATTGTATTACACTTTGTGTATTTGTCATGCTTTGTATAACTATAGTGTTGTGCTTTGTAGTTGCAGTATGATCTTGTTGCTTATATACTGACATTTGTTATGTTACTGTATACTCAATTTTCATGTGGGACATTGCGGTTTGAGTGCATGCTCGTTACTTGTTTGATATGTTGAAACTATGTTTTAACTTGAATTATTTTCTGGTAAATTGTTATTTTTTGGCAATTTGTAAAACTTGGGTTACTACATTACTATTTTGTTGGTGTAGATTGTGGTACATTTGTTTCACTTTGTAGTGCCCCCAGGCCTTTTGCTGAATTTCTTTCTGGTACTCTGTGGATCTTTTTATTCAATGTGTTTACATTTTGTGGCTCTTAGGGTTTTCCTGTTTAAATACATTAAGGTATGTTTGGATTATTTGAAGCAATGTATAATAGATGTTTTATGGTTCTTATACTCTGTATTGTTTTGTAGCACTTACTACTGTTTCATGCTGTATTGTAGTTTTTGGAATCTCGTTGTAAAGTTTGGTAATACATTTTGCCAACCTGTATGACTAGTTTACAAAGGTATGTGGCACTCTGTGGTAGTTTATTTATATGACACTCTTTCTTGTTCTTTCTAGGACCCAAAGCAAAATAGGCTAATATTTGTTTTGTGTTGGAGTAGCTCTACTATTTCCTCTTACCTTTTACCACGACTCTTTCACTTAGGCCCTCATTACAACCCTGGCGTTAAGGGGTTAACGGCGCCATAAAAGGTGGCAGCGCCGTTAACCCCTTAACGCCTGATTACGAGGTCCCTTTGCGGGTTGGCGATTTTAACGCCTGCTTTTTGCAGGCGTTAAAAACCAACCCGCAAAGGGACCTTGGTGCTAAGTACGGTGCCGCAATTTGTGGCACCGTACTTACCGCCTTCCCCATTCCCATTGAGCCCTATGGGGCAAAAATGGAAATGGGGAAGGGCCATGGCGGCATGGGGAATTATCGCCCCGCCAACCTCGGAATGGGGCGGTAATTCCCCATTCCACCATGGCGGAGTCGGTAAGTTACGGGCATGGACCATGGTGCTATTAGCACCATGGTCCAACGCCAGGGTTGTAATGAGGGCCTTAGTCTATTGCAGGTCGATGGTAATCTCATGTTCTCACGTTCACATGTGTACATTTTTAGTGAACATACCATATCTTCTACATTTGACAACACTTGAAAGACTCTCTATTAACATGCAAAAAGTCTATCATAGCTTGGTTATTTTGTGCAACTGAGGTATTTGCAATCATTTACTAAATATGCCTCTATGATTCGTTCAGTGATTTAAAGTGTAAGAGATAAAGATAACAAAGTGATGTAAAACCGATTTTACTTTAAAATGTGATAATTTGTTGACCGTTGTAGATCACTGCATTAGTACAGCCATTTTTGTCAAGAAAGACCTTCTCAATGACCTACATATGTTCTTTTATATTAAAATGTTTTTGCCAAGCAGTAAGCACAAGTGAATATGGATTTTTTCTTAATTGTTTGTGACCTTCTTGGAAATTACCTTGCATTGGAGATGAAGTGTATGGAAGCGTATGCTCCAATCAGCGTTCCCTTTCTGAAGGTCCCAATAATTACTTTTCAGACACCACAAACTGGCTGTATTGTTATGAATATATCCTGCATAAATCAATTGCAATTTACACCAAAGTAAGCATGGTTCTGCTCAACAGGGATTGACGTTCAGGGTTATAATCAATTATTAGTTGTATCAAATTTGTTCTATTTACTTCTGTGAATTCTTTAGCATTTAATCTATAGTAAGCACATTGCAAACACTGTTTTTTTTCTGAATAGTTCTACTGTTCCTACACTGTTCACAATTCATGTCTATAAATTCTATGAATATAAAATTGTCATTGGCTAATGTGTGTCGCCTTTCTTGAAGAATACAACTCACGTAGGCAATACCTCATGAATGCTGCAGTATTTAACACAAGGCTTCTTTGCATTCAGGGGCATGGTATAGATAAGTATTAGCAAGATTTCTATTGTTTTGTCTAACAATCAAGATATTATTTATAAATTATATAACCATTACAACATTTGAAAAAACGGATTTCTTAGATGGGAAGGCAACTGTAGCAAAATATGCATACAATTAACTATATTTATATCAAATATGACTGTCCATTGCACTCCTTAGTATACAGCTAAAGAATGTGTCGCCCTTGCCATGGGGAAAGATTTGCTTGCTTTCAAATCAAGAAGGGAATTAGTAAGACAGTGTTGAAAACAAGTGGCCAAACCAGCTATGGTGTGATCTCTCTTAAAGTCTCGCCAGGAAGGTATAGTGAGGAAACATTATTTTCGAAATAAAATGATAACGAATATTTAAAGAGCAAAATGAAGGCTTCACAAAAACGCAGTATCACAATGAATTTTGGAGACCCCCCAGCCATCTTTCGTTTTACATAAACTGCAGTATTTTCAAGTGTACATTTCTGGTGTAGAGCTGTCATCAGAATGTTTTCACTCTGCCCTCGTCACTGTTGTTGGGGAAGCCCAACAGCCCATTCACCAAACTCTAATACATTGTACTAGTTCTGCATTTTCTTCGTCTGGTGGCCTTCATATTAGTATTATTATTATTATTTGTAATTATTATGAGCGTATTTACTGAACAAGGACCTACCTTCGAGAAGTAATAGAGGATGTTACCATCATAGGGCCAAGAACATGGTGAGGGGAGCAGAGAAACTAAGAAGTGGTAAGCTGACAACAGGGGCGGGAAGGTGGCCAATTTGTCAGCAAAGGGTCAACAAGCCATCTGGGGAGGAAACAGTGTGAACCAGATCACCCAGTCTCAGAAAGGATGTGGAATAAAGGGTGTGTGGACCTAGGTGTTAGGGAGGAGACATTCCTTGAAGTGGAGGCTGTTGAGCTCCTTCCTGAACTGTCAATAAATGCAATAAATAAATAAATAGAAGCAAATGGGTGAGTCTGATGATGAAGGGGAGATTCCAGACCCCGGTGCGTAGACAGACAATGTCTATCTTCTGGTTCTACCTGGACCAGTGAATTTCAAGTCTCCACATGTGCTTACTTCTGGTGGATCGTAGGCCTCCAGAGATGCTGAGTTTCTTGGTGACGTAGCTTGGGGACTTCAAGGTGACAGCCTTGTAGATGATCCATCAGAATTTGATAATGATATGGGCATGCAGCAGGAGCCAGAACAGTTCGAGAGAGTTCGGGGTGATGTGGTCAAATTTGAGGAGTCCTTTGATTAGTTGCAGCATGCAGTACCTCTCACGTGGGTGCTGAAAGGTGTTTCAAAAGCACATTGCCAACATCTATGTGGAAGAGGAGCAAGTCTTGCACAGCAGATCTGAAGTCGTTTTTTGGTTAGAAGAGTTTGATTTTCTGCCAGAGAGAACATTGGTACCAAGCTGGACTGAGTCGGAAGCGGCTGTGTGAGAAGCAGTTCCTTGTTCCCGATACACAGTGAGGCTTGATTCGTGGCTCGTTCAGATTTTTCAGGTCCCTTCTTCTAATCTATCGAGACATAGTTGACAGAGGTGCCAGAGGTTTTGAAGCTAAAGTGGGCCCAGGCTCGGGGGCTCAGGAGTTTTACATGCTCAGGAGTTCGACACGCCGGATCTGTGACCAAGTCACTCGGTGGCTGCAGGGAGATGCCGTACTGTGGAGCCACTGGGAAACGTATTGCCCTGCTGCTGATTTAGAGCGGAGAGGGGTGGCAGTACGATGGTCCCCAGCACCTCCGAAGCAAGCAGACTAAGTATGTTTTCATCCTATTCGTTGGCACGCTCGAATTAGAGTGTAGCAGCAGCGATCACATTGTTGTTTTTAATCTGCCCAGGCAGTAACAGGAGTTCTTTAAGAATTTCATACAGGTATGCATGGAGAAACCAGAAAGCAGAATCCTCCTGAGACTGCCTACTTGATTGTTAGCGGGTTCGAGGGTTTAATCACTGTTTGAACACCTCAACACCTGACGAGCAGATTGGAAACAGCTGAGCAAAACCGAGGTGAAGGAACAGATTGTACTTGATTGCTGAAGACCAGATACTTTCATATGCAGTGTGGACTTGTGAGAACTTACCTACTTACTTCACTACAAGTTCCACAATGCCCAAAAGGTCTCACATCAGAATAGTAGCTTCATAAAGCACCAGACTGTGAGCCTTTGAGCCTCATCATTTTTCTTTGATCTAGCAAAAGCTGTACTTGCTTTGCATTGTGCCCTTGAGCCATACCTGTGATTACATTGGCTTCTGATAGAGGGGCTTTGAACAGTTCTTCATATCTTGACCTGAGGTGACTGTGGGCCTAGAGCCTTTGAGCCCCACTGTCTTTTTTAACTCCTTGATCTTCTGGAACTAGCGAAAGCTATATCTCTCGTCCAGTAAGTTCACCCGGAAGTGCTGTGGAAGGCTGCTTTGCTGCTTCTAATTGCAAGGTTTGTGTTTGTCTTTTTGAGGTAATTTGTACCAACATATAATTGTATTGCCTCCAATTAGTTGTTGTTGCTACATTGCATGTGAGTCCAAATTGTTCTCCTCTCGTAGCTCACGTTATATCTTTATCCAAAGTTATATGCAAATGGTTTACACACGGTCACACGTTACCCTGTGACACATGCAGCACACTTCAGTTGTACTTAAGACAACCATGCCACAATTGAATGAACCGAAAACCTCCTTGCTACGCGTAGAGCCGAGTGTTTTAAACCTTTTACCGGCTCAAATAGCAGTGAGAAAAGCCATTACAGTGGTGTCCACTGCCCTCAGCCAGAAAACAGGTGGCTCTGATATTCATTGTTTCTATTCACCTCAAGGCGTTCACCCGTCACTACTCTCTGATGCACCGATAATTTCCAATGAAACGATATGTGCCATGCTGCACAAACAGGACGACCTGGCAGCTTTCTCTGTGCAAAATACACTTGCTACACCATCGACCGCAAGCAAGATTTTTATGAGCAGAGCTGAGCGTCGTACTGAAACTCCAACCTCAGCTATGGCTATGGCGATAAACCTGCTATCTCCGCTGACAACTAAACATCAAGGTGTCGACACAGCACAGCCTAGTTTGGTTACCTCTGAAATTGTATATCAGCGTTTGCCTGTAGTTTCCATTTCTATAGATGCGGAACATCTAGCGTCTTCTAACAGAGTTTCTCCAATAGATTTAACATCACAGGGAGACTCACAACACATTTCAACTGAAATTCTTAAAGTGATCCCAGCAACTAATCGCTACAAAGTTCGACATCACTATCCAATCGATTCTCAATATTAGCTCTGAAAGCTAAACAAAATCATTCCTCTCTACCAAGATCTAACAATTCTTCACATACATAACAACTCGACCCGAATCAACAGAACATAATCTCGCTAGCTAGCCGGGACACTAGAGGGCATGTACATCTGATGATTAATTTGTCGCTCTTCAAGAGACATAGTTATCAGAAAATCTGGTATGGGACGGTTATCAGGTAGTGACAGTGAAAGCCCTGACACCTGCCAAAGGTTGTCCTTCTTGTGGCCTCCTTATTGCAGTAAAAATTGCAGCTGGTTACACGTGCGAAGCTTGGGCCTCTCCTAATAACTATGCACAACTGGTCAAAATCAGAAAGGGCTCCACCTCCTGGCACTTCCTGGAGATTGCCCCCACAAAAAACATGCTCTAGATGATCCCTATCCTCCATAATCGACTTCATCTATATGGATCAAGTTACCTTCAATAATGCTTTGCATTTCGAAGTGATTAAACAAATCCATAGCGATCACAACACGATCACGCTGCAATGGGCCCGGAGAACCTTGATACATTGCTATTATAGAAGCAGTACTGCGGTCAATTATTTATTAACCAAGGCAAAAAATCGTTTCCGATGGTTTGCAGTCAAACTTGAGCATCTCCAGTATTGTATCATCACCTATCAAGACTCAGTTAATGAAACAAGATCACTGGAAGATCATTATGTAACAGCTTTGCAGATGTTTGCCTCAAATTCATCAAGCAGAATAAAACCGGTTTACAGACCAAAGCATGTTTATGATGCAATCCTGTGGGGAAAAAAACTGAATATCGTAAAAGCAGAAGAGCTGCCAAGCGTCTCGGAATGGCTGAACAACTGCAAACACTAAAGTCTTTAAAAACGCAATGCCATAATTGGATTCAATGTCACAAAGCTCTCATATACCAGCAAGATGGAGAATGTATGTTGCCTGCTCTTACATCCAAGACATCTGCAGCCACTTGGAACCTATTAAATAACACAACCAATACTGCTCAAGAATCGACACAAATAAATGGTATTAAGGTTCAAGCATAGTGTAATCACTTTTTACATCTATATGCTTTACGAAGTGCTTCCATCGTAAATGAAAAAAAAAAACTTTAAGAACTATCACCACAATTTTGATCTCCATATTACTAAGGTGGACATTATATACTTCCTACGGAGGTACGGCCGTTCTAGAGCTCTAGGGCCTGACGGATTAAGCAATAGTATGTTCAAAGTATATCCGAGCGCATGGGCTGCCATTCTATATGATATTTCCAACACATTAACCCAAATGTCTTACCCAAATCGTGGCTTAAATCAATTGTGCTTCCAATTTACAAGAAAGGAAATAGGCAATTACCAACCAACTATCAACCTATTGCCTTGTTGGATGCTCCAAGCTAAATATTTACACGTTTCATTCTCAAGGAGTTCAATAGATGGACCCTGGACTCCTGTTGTCGAGATCTGTATCAAACAGCATTTGTCTCAGGTCTGGGCACCACGGTCAACCTAATGATAATTACTGCTAATCAAGCGCAAGCTCTGAAAAAACAACAACTTTATTTTGCTTTTATAGATTTTTGAGCCGCTTTCAATTCTGTTTCAAGACCACTTTTGTTCACCAAATTAAGAACAGCTAACTGTCCATCATCTGTTCTTAGTTTAATTATGATGTTTCATACATGCACGTCAATACAAGTCCGGCTGTCCTTGGATGATTTACTATCAGAACAAATTCCCACTTATCGAGGGCTGAAGCAGGGATGTATTCTTGGCATAGCCCTTTTTAATTTATTTATTTTTTATTTAGTTAAAGATCTCTTGAGCTTGTTGACTGATGCTCCTAAATTAGGTCCTCATTTGATTCCTTGTTTATTTTACCCCAATGATTTGGTGTAGAGTTCCAAAACTCCCAAGGGTTTACAACGAATGCTTAATGAGCTTGCCTCTTATGCGTCACAAAGTTTTCTGGACATCAACTTGGACAAAATTAAAGTGATGGCGTGTCCAGGCACGATGTTCAGGAAAAAACTTGCCATGAAGTGGACCCTCTCACAAACACCTTTGGAAACTGTCCACCAATATATTTACCTGGGAATAAACACAAACAATCATCCATCTGATGTCCCCTATTTGGCCTCAATCACCCACAAAATGTCTGTGACTGTCTCTCAAGCCAAAATCGTGCATGTCAAATACGGCAAATTCTCATGCCTTCAAATTATAAACTTTTTTAACCAAAAAGCTGCCACACAAGTATTTTATGGAGCTGCATCAAGGTGGATCATATCGGAAATGTTTCTGTTAAGATTAGAGGGCAAGTGCTGGAAACAACTTTTAGGCCTTCCTGAAGCCACCCCAATCAACATGATTAGGCATGAATTGGGCATTACTTCCTGGTACTGCATATATTTATGGAAATTGTGTTTGTTTTACAGGAAATGCTTATTATGTGCTAATGAGAACCACTTGCTTACAGTACTAGCGCATTTATTTAATACATCGAACCTGAACTTTATTCATGAATGGGAAAACACGTCTCCAATGCTCTAAACGCAGCGGACATAACTAATGAGCTTTTATTGAGTGATCCCAAGCGTAAGTTACTTCTCTTTCTGATTGGATAACGACTCCCCAATTCTGTGTGAAATATCAAGATTTTAAGCAAAATCCATTTGCATCTAAGGGCTTGCGCTCAGTAGAAGGCTACTTGGCCAAATGTCCTGGCCCACGACGAAGACTTCATTTATGGGCTGCTAAACAAATTTTGGCTCGTCGAAAAATTATATCTCAAAGTGATAATGTTTGTCGACACTGTGAGAAAATTGAACCTCCAGAGACCGTGAAACTCTTAGTAGCAGAATTGACTGCATTGAGTAAGCAAAGTAATGTGTTTTTTGAACCACACTTTTTAACTTGCCAAACTTTAGATGGTGACACCGTTTGGGCAAGTAACAAAATCACATTGAGAATAGCCATAATGCACTTTTACAAAGCTATACACTTGGATGATAACGAATAGGCATCCTCTTTTCTTTTGTTAAAAACTTAGAGCAATTTGTAAGTCCATCCATATGGTTCTAAAAAAACGATGGAATTATGATTTTGTATAAGTTGGACGATGTAAATGACTTATTTTTAAAAATGTAATATGTGGTTTTATAATGTAAAAAAATGTGTAATACAAATACTGAAAAGTTGATAAAGATAATCAGCTAAATAAATAAAAAATAAAAAATAAAAAATAAAATAATAAGTGGTACCACAGTGTTTGTGTCTTCTTTGAGTTGGGTTTTTCATGTGCTTTCTGAGGTTCAGAGTGTTGAGTAGGCAGTGGAGATCTTCTTTCCTTGACTTTGTTGCTGGATTGCCAGGGATGTCAAAGTTGCAGAGGAAAATAAGATATTTTTATCATGTGTAAGACACATTGTGGCAACCAAGTCCATGATGTCTTCAACGAAGGAGATGTTGTGCTTGGGTGGTCTGCAGATGATGAGGTGAAAACTGACTTTATCCATTGGGGAGAGCAGGAAGGGGCAGGAAAGGTTTTCAAATGAGCCAATGGTGGCAGCGTCCAGTTGGGTGCATGGCCATTATGCTTTGTGAATGATGGCAAGGCTTCCATCAATCTTGTTTGGACAGTCTCATTGTGGAATTCTGTAGCAGTTGGGAATGAAGACATCTAGTGGATGTCATCCAGGTTCCAGAAATAAAGATTGCATCAAAGTCATGTGTGATGATGATGTGAGCAATGTCTGCTGCATTGTTGCTTGCTGAACAGACATTGGAAAGCATCCATTTTCATGTAGTTGTGGGTGATGGAGTGCTGGTCATATCACAAGCAGGCTCCCCAGTGCTGTCTGCCTGGAGCTGGCCTAGAGTCCTTAAGTAGCTGCTTGGAAGGTGCTGAAAGTGGTGGTGGGTGGAGCAACTGAGTGGCAGGACATGATCACATCAACTTCTTAAACAGAACCGACAAAACGGGTACTCACACTGTAGCCAGTCCTAAATTCTGTCAAACAATTTTTGAATTAAATCTCCATATCAACTTGAGGCTAGTGCTTGCAAAGGCTAGTCACTAAGGATAAACCAAAGAAGAAGTCCAGAGTATGCTGACAATACATTTATTGTTGAAAGCACAGTTCTTAATGAATCAGAATTTTTATACTTTTGACAAAAATGAATAAAAGCAATTGGAAGAAATTGAAGAAAAACATAAGACATAACATTCATCATGAATACATAAAGTACAAAAGAACAACATATTCATCAAATCGCAAACGTGGATTGTTCAAGAGCATTTAATGAGAAGAATAAAACAATCCTTGCAGGATACCAATTGTTCCTACAGCATGGGGCCTACCAGGGTGTATGAAAAATTACCCTGGTGGGTGTAGAGAAAAAAAAATTCAATTAGCTAAATTTGCATGTTTATCTGGCAGATGGTAGGCCCCATGCTGTAGGAACAATTGGTATCCTGCAAGGATTGTTTTATTCTTCTCATTAAATGCTCTTGAACAATCCACGTTTGCGATTTGATGAATATGTTGTTCTTTTGTACTTTATGTATTCATGATGAATGTTAAGTCTTATGTTTTTCTTCAATTTCTTCCAATTGCTTTTATTCATTTTTGTCAAAAGTATAAAAATTCTGATTCATTAAGAACTGTGCTTTCAACAATACATTTATTGTCAGCATACTCCAGACTTCTTCTTTGGTTTATCCTTAGTGACTAGCCTTTGCAAGCACTAGCCTCAAATTGATATGGATATTTAATTCAAAAATTGTTTGACAGAATTTAGGACTGTCTACAGTGTGAGTACCCGTTTTGTCGGTTCTGTTTAAGAAGTATTTCTTGCCCCCACTCACGCTTGCACATAGGGGCACCCCTATTGTTTGTTATATATGATCACATCAACAGCAGCCTCCTAAGTGATGTTTCATAATATATTGTTTGAAACCAGAAGGTGTCTCGCCCACTAGTCCCCAGGGATCTGTGATCTAGGTGGCCAGGACACGGCCATTTCTTTTGGATCCAGTTCCAGGTAGTGGACCAGTGCCGGAGGATCATATGTTTGAGGGGTTGTCGGGAGTGGTAGTAAGACACCAAATTGGAGACGCAATATCCCCTTCCCTTGAACACCTTTACCCCATCCTACCAGGTTGGATATTTATGAACTATAACCCTCCTTTTACAACATGAACACTTTCACATGGACAGCCCGCTATGAGAGAAAACAGACTAACACCTGAGCAGTATACCTGACACGTCGCAATATAATGGTCAGGCGAGGTCAGGTAATTACTGACCATCACACACGCCTGACTTCCATTAAGCTTCCCCACACGGATAAAAGGCAGAGCACAAGAGCACACTCTGAGTACCACCCGAGAAGTTGTATATGTGGAATCCTAAGAATAAAGGAACTTTATTGTTTGTTGTGTTGAATCAGGACCTCTGAAATAAGATACTTTGAATTTCAAAGAGACTTTGGCACAGAAGGCCCTGATGTTGAGGTTTTAAACCACATCCTCATGCTAGAGAAGCCAAAGAGTGTGCTAAGCTCAAGTGTGCTGTCTTGTCTCGTGCTGAAAATGTGGGGAAAGGAAGCCAATGGCTTGAATATCCTGACATTATTTCTTGAACACTTTTTTTGTATAACATTGTTTCCCACACTATTTGTTTTAGAATTAAGTATTGGCAATATGTTTATTAGTATAGACCCTTCTATTGTGACAGATTTGGCTAGGACTGCATTATTATGTGATGGTCGCAGCTTACTCCCATCTTTAGATTTAGGATTATATAGACATTTTATAAACCAAATTGGACTTCAAAGAACACCCTTGAACTGTAATCACTTGTGTCTGTCTTACAGTTTGATACCCTGCCTTCCCTACAATATCCACATGTCCCTGTTCAATATCATGCAGAATAAGGGTTTTACCTTTTTTCAAGTGCCAGAGGGCATGGGGAGGAGTTGCATACATGGGCAAGAGCGGTTTTGCATTTATGAAATGAAGGATATGTGAACAATCGACATTCAATATGTTTTGAGAATATATTTTTTGCTCCTAGCAGGCAACCTCGAACAGAGTAATGTCCACTCCTCATTCAAATATCCCAGCTTTGTTTCTAGGTTTGTGTCAACATTTTGAGAAACGGCAGGGTTGTTTTGTTTGCTTGATGGGTACTCAAAGCCAGAACCCTCCTCCACTTAAAACTCCATCTATGACAAGGGCTCAAGTCGAGGGTACATGCGGGTGACAGAGCCCCCCACTTTTTTTCAGAGGGCACCTTGATGTGCTAATTTCTTGTGAGACCACATTACATTGGTATGTTAATGAGGCCCCCACATTTTATTTAGGACTTGACCCCTTTCCATGACACTTTGTCAACACTTATGTGGATCCAGCAAGATTATTTTAATTTCTATGTCTTTCAATGCCTACATAAATGATGACTACTTTATTTTTACTCTACCTTACATCCTGTAACTGCTGAACCCATATGCATGCATTGGTGTTGGCCGACCCCGAACCCTCACCCAAAATAATTTGGCTCACAACATTTTGTCAAGTGTTGGCAATAAAAGGCTGGAGGATTTTATTTTCCAGATATGATTATGGAGATAACAATAATCACATATCATAATAGTATCATACTTTTGGGCACCGGGTCCTGAGGTTATCCCCTCTGGCCTGTGCCACCACACACGGGCAGGTTACCGGCTGACCGTGTTCCCCCGAAAGTAACTCCTAGTAATAGCCCCCGGAGGCTAGGGTTGCTGAAATTTCTCGAAAGAAATGTTCCATGCCCTGGTTTGATAAGTGATTGCCATCTTTGAGAAAAAGGTCCGGGTCACCCAGGGTAATGACCGGATGCTTTATGAAGCCCAGCCCTCTTGCTGTACAGAATTTCTCTAGCCCCCTATTGAGTTTTCTTTTATCAATGTCTACAGATTTGTAACAGTTGGCCCCCTGCCATTTCTTTCTGGGTAGGATGGCCGAGAAGTATATTTCTGTTTCCCTCCAGTTGTGTGAAATGCCCGCTAGGGACGAGCAGATTTCCTCGAATAGGTTTCTCCTTCCTGTGGTAACCAGATCATTGCCCCCTAAGTGTATTATCAGAAATTCTGGCGGTTCTCTGTATGCGACCAGCTCTGCTAGTGTTTCGTTGATGTCGGCCCACCGTAGGCCTCTGTATCTCCACCATGAGGCAATGGTGTTTCTGAAGGGTGGCCCCGTCTTTGGTTTCTTCCGCCCAATGGCCTGTCCTGAAAATTAATGAGTGGCCGACAATCCATGCTGATCTGAGTGAGGTCCTCCCTTCGCCTGTTGTTTCTGCAGGAGGGAGGGAGAGAACGAAAAAAAGGGGGGTGGCTATATTAGCTGTGGTCTGATGTATCTTTTGTAGCAATCTGACTTCCATCCCTCTATGTTTTTTAGCTGTTGTGTTGCCAGGCCTCCTTGCCATGCTGAGGTGGCGGCACCTATTCTAAAGGAGTGGTTGCCAAAACCCTTGGGGTCCCACCCTGCTTTGCTGATTGCTTTCATCAGCACCCCTTTAAATTGGTAGCGGCTCAGTGTCGAGGCGTCCTTGTGGATTAAAAACCTCCCCCCCACATTGGGCCTTTGTGCGTAATGAAGGTTGGTAATACATACTGGGCAGTTTTTTACCTCATCAATACAACAAATGTTGATGGTTCTTTTGGCCCCAGTTTTTGACTGTTGGATTTCAATGTTGACGCTGTCCTGTCTGACCCTGACCTCCATAACGCCTAACCCGTTTGAGGCCTTGGCGCTGGAGGCGATAAGTTCTCCAACCCAGAAAGCCCGAAGTAGGCCAGAAAAAATGCTGTTTTGAATAATATGATCTCATATGGGTGCCAGCATATGGCTTCCAACTGGTTTGCTATTTTTACCAGTTTGTTGAAATCAAGGGGCGGCGGGACCTGGGGCCCTTCAACTCTGGCCCATCCTTTCATAGCCTAGGAAATGAGGGCGTTCTGGGTGGGGTCTGAGTCACCCGTATTTTTGAGAAATATGAGATTGCTACTAGGTGTCTTTTTGCCCAGTCTTTCTTAAAGCCCCGCTCATGCGCCCATTTTAAGAAAGTTTCTATGTCTTTAATCATTATTAACTCGACATGGTTTAACCCTGTGGCTCTAAATACTGTTTTCAAACACTTACTGTACTGAGCTGCAGTAGTGCTTGCCGGTGCTTTCTCTGCCATCTCTGTTAATAACCCTGAGCCAGGGTTTGTGTTTTCTGTGGTCAGCGAGTTGCTGGCACCTGTTTTAGAGGTGCCTGGTTCTTGTTGGGCATTCCGGCCTGGACTCTCTGGCGCTGGCGTTGATGCAGTTATGTTGTTGTCACCTGTTTTTGAGGTGCCTGGTTCTTGTTGGGCATCCCGGCCTGGGCTCTCTGGCGCTAGTGTTGATGCCGTTAGGTTGTTGGCACCCGTTTTTGAGGTGCCTGATTCTTGTTGGGCATACCGGCCTGGTCTCTCAGGCGCTGGCGTTGATGCTGTTATTCTTGTATTCCCATAATTGCCCAGCATTCCGCTGGTATTGGCATCATCTGTTCCTGGGCGTGTGGTGCTAGCTCCCGGAATCTTGGCCACTGAAAGCGAGATAAAGCATCTGCAATATTATTGTCTGCTCTAGTGATGTGCTTTGCTTTGATCACAATGTTTTCTTGTAGTGTGACCGCTGTAATGGCTCGTAGGACTTTCAGCACTAAAGGGCATTTAGTAGATCTTCTGTTTATGGAGCCTACCACAGCTATGTTGTTGCACCAGACCAAGAGTTCCGTGTTAGCTAGCTGCCTGCCCCAGATGTGTAATGTTAGCCAAATGGGAAATATTTCTAGGAGGGTGATGTTTTTTGTCCACCCTGCAGATTGCCATGTTTTGGGCCAGTATACTGCCACCCATTCTGAGTCTAGTGTGGCTCCAAACTTCCTGCTCCCAGCTGCATCGGTGTAGAGGACCCTTTTTGCCCATGTGTTCAATGGCATACGCCAAAGTGCGGTCCCGTTGAATTCTTTCAGGAAATTCCCCCAAATTTCCAGATCTTGTTTTACCTCTGTGCCTAGCCGGATGTGCAGGTGGGGTATGGTGCATGATTTGATTTTTAGTCTGAAAAAAAAAACCCTCCCCTGAGGGATGATTCTGGCTGCGAATTTGAGACTTTCTGTTAATGACTGAATTTCTTTTACTGTGCCCTTCTCTTTTGTTGTCAGGCTTTGCATTTTCTACAGGAGTTCTGCTATTTTTGTTTTCGGGATTTTGCATAGGCCCCTTGCCGAGTCTATTTCAATACCTAGAACAATTATCTTGGTGGCTGGTTTGGTCGTTTTTTCCACTGCCATGGGGATGCCCCACTGTGAGGCCATTCCTTCTAACTTCGCCAGGGCTCTGCTGCATTCTTCAGAATTTGCTGGCCCCATTACCATGAAATCATCGAGGTAGTGCACTATCCTGGTCCCTGTTTTTGGAAAGCCCATTGAAAAAAGGAGCTGAATTGCTCAAATAGGGCGCAAGATACAGCGCATCCCATGGGGAGGCATCTGTCTACATAGAATGTGTTTTTAAAAGTAATACCTAGCCATTGCAGGGAGTCTGGGTGAACAGGCCATAATCTGAAGGCGGATTCAATGTCCAGTTTGGTCATCAGGGCTTCGTGCCACATTCCTGTATGAGTCTTACCGCCTCTTGGAAGTGTGTGTAGGATACCGCGGATTCCGTGTGCGGAATGCCGTCGTTTAGCGATTGGCCCTTAGGATAGGATAGGTGATGAATTAGCCTAATTTTCCCGGGTTCTTTTTTGGGGACCAGACCTAGGGGCGATATTATGTACTCCTTGAGAGGCATGTGGGCCCAAGGTCCCGCAATCCTGCCTAGTAGTAATTCCTTCTTGATTTTGCTTTCCACCATCTGCGGGTTGTCCCTGGCTGACTTAAGGTTATTTGGAACATTCTGAGACCTGATGCCCTTGAAGGGGATGACAAAACCCTTGGTGAAACCCTGCCGGATTGCTTCGCTGGTTTCTCTGTCTGTGTAATTCATGAGAGCCTCTCTGAAATTGTTTGGATTGATGGGGGTGCTGCCCGGTGCTAAACATGGGGTTGGCGGGATGCTTTTGGTGTTGCTCTTTTGTATTTTTGGCTGGCAGTCTGGTGCAGTTGCTTGCTGCGTGGTCACCGTTGCAGTTTGTGCAAGTGTGTTTGTACCAGCATTCTTTTCCCCATGTGCACTGGTTTTTTCCAAAGTTCCTACATGGGATGTTGGCTTTTGGTGAGTGGTTTTTGTTCTGCCTGTGGGCATTAGACTTAGCCGCACATGGCTGATTCTTCCAAAAGGGCTGTTCCCCTTTTTTGTTGTTTTCATTGTCAGAGAATCTGGGGCCCTGTGGGTTTTTGCTATTTTTGGGGGTTGTTTGTGCGATCTCCTCCTCTGAAGGAGGCTCGGCATTTAACATGTATAAATCATTCTTGACCTCGTCCTATTCTATGGCTGACCTCTCTGACATGCTTCTCCTGAATCTAATATCATTTGCTAGCCAGGTCTTCCCTTTCTGAGTGATTTTCACTTCTCTGATTTTATCCATGTATGCCCATAATTTTCTGCCATCATTGGGGAATTTTTCTTCATATATAGTTGCCAAGATGGCAAAGGCCTGTAGCCAGTTGTCCCAATTATGTTCTACCTGGGCGTTTCTGGCTATGGATTTCTCCTCTATCTTTTGGGATCCCTAAAAGCATCTTTCCCTTTGCGTTGGGCTTCTATAAGTGAAAAGATTTTGATGAACTGTTAGGCCCATATGGCTTCTTTGATTGTAATGTCAATGTTCCATGCTAAACACCTTTTGTATCTGTTCAATATTTCTGTCTGAAAAGATTTAAGTTTTAGGTCTAATTGGGTACTACTAATCATTACCGTGTCTGATGGGTTGTTGTTGCTCGCTCCTGTCTGTCCTGGTGTATTTGTATTGGGGATTGTCCATGCTTTTAAAGCACCTGTTGTGTCAGGAGCTGCCGTTGTTGGTGTAGGTAAAACTGTGGTGGCTGCTGCTGGTGTTGTTGGCACCTGTGTTATTGGTGCTGATGGGGCTGATGCTGCTGTAGCTGCTGCTGGTGGGGGTGGTGGTCACCATGATGTCCGGTACTAGTGGTATGGTGGGGTTTGCTAGCCTAGTCTCGGCTGTGGGACGTGTTTGTTTGCCCCTGATTTCTAGCAATAATTGCCGCATCTCACTCATATTCTTGCATAATTTAGATAGTATTTTATTACCTTTTGCCATGCCTTCTGTACACTTCCTTTTCTTTGATGGTGTTGTCTCGTCCTCTTGACTGGTTGGTATGGGGACCCCTTCTTTTGGTAGGCCATACATATTTTCTCTGACCCAGGCCCCACCATAATGCTCAGCTGCCTCCATGGCTGCAAGTAGGTGGGGTGATTTGGGCTTCTGTGAAGGTATTGGAGGTTCCTGTGATTTTCGCTTGGGACCCATGATTCTTTGGCCTGAAAAGCTGAAAATGACAAGGCTGCCTGCGCCCGGGCGCTTTGTGTGTTTTTCCTCCATGCTCGCTTCTGCCTGTAGTGTAAAGTTCTGAACAGTGACAATGTTCAAAGGAGGGGAGAAAAGACGCTGTGGGTGCAGTGAACTTTTTGGAGTCTGCTAAATAAGCAAAGTGTGGAAGACGCTGAGTGAACAGCGAACATCCTATTAGTTTCGGTCCCCGTTCAGGGTCCACAAACAGATTGTGTTTTCTTAGAGCATTCTGCTTTTATTTATAAGACCCAGGGGAGCCCTCGGTCTTTGATATGTATAGCAGTGGGGGCTGTGCGCCAGCCCCCGGCTGGATAGCCGACTTGTCTGGCCCCCCTGAGGGGAGGGCAGGTCTTTGAACCTGGGCGTGTAGTGTAATAAATAGCACCTTGGAGTGTGTAGCACCTCACTGAATGTGATGGCATTTTGTTGCCAGCAATAATGTGGCATACACATTTAGCCAGTCTATGTTGCCAGCATAACATGTGAGTATGTGGATGGAGACATACAAGGTACAGGGTTTATAATACAGCAAAGAGCAATGTGAAGCTGTATGTTTAAAAGTGCACCAGAATATTTTTGTTTCTCTACTTTGGAATACCTCATGCATAGGAGACTACATTTTCATGTAACTAACTGACTTAATTAACAATTACTAATTACTAAAGCTAACTCATTAACATTATAATGTAATCTCTGTGTGAAAAATGAGGTGAAAATGATTCGTTTTTCAAACGTGCACTGGAGTTTTGTTTTTCTTCATTCTATTCCTATGTTTGCAGCAAGCAGAGAGCCTGCATACCAGGAAATGAGATTAGATACAGTTGCTCACTGTATAACTGGCCTATTGTACTGAAGGAAGGGTGATGCTGCATTTTAACTTGATTGGTGCAAAGTATCTGCAGTTATATTACGTAGGCAAAATGGGAAGGTGCAGAGCTCTTGTGGGGGAAAACTGGCAGAGGGAGAGTTAGTTCGGGGATGACGGGCTCTCAGACAGACGTGCCTAGTCTCACTTAGCGCTTGCTTGAGAACTCTACGTTTTCGCTCCGGACAAACATCCAAGATTACAGAGGCAATCCATGATGACCGGGCCTGTTTTCTGAAGCGAGGGAAAGAAGGTCATCTGGGGAGAGAACTACAAATCTTTGGTAAGCATCCAAAGTTGAAGTGAGGCCATTGTGTCCTGTTGTTTGAAGAGGGTCTGATCTCAAAATACCAGGCAGTCAGAGTAGCCAAGAAAAACGAAACTCCCCTGCATTTTCATTCGTCTTGTTGCCTATATTTTAAAAAAAGTTTGTTTGCACTGTATGTTTTTTTTTCTTTTCTCTTCTTATTATATTACGGGTAATACCGATATATATACATGGTAAGAGTTTTGTCATGAATTGTAATTGTCTGCAATATAACTAATTTATAAAAAAACAGATGGTTTTATTGTTGTAAAAATTGCATATGAGGTGTTGGGGAAGATTTGTGTTCTTTTTGGCGATCTCTACATTTGCAAATCTCTACATTTGCAATTTGTTCATGCAGATAGAATAACAGATAGACTAAGCGGTGATAAATAGGTGTATGCCTGTGTTCCCCAGTGCATGTTGTTTGGGGAAATCTAATACAACATATAGATTACTGAGGGTCTATGAACCAGCAATGAGGCCTTTGGGCGAATAGATCAGTGGTGTAAATATATCAGTGATACCAGCCAGAGGCTGTAGGTGGCACTATACGTAAAATTGTTGGTCCTCTTGTGCATAGGTCCAAGGCCTCTATATATCACTGGGAGGTATTCTAATAAAAAGGAAGGTTATGTGTATGATGGGGTTATAATGTAGGGAAGGCAAATCATGCTCACCACTAAGTAATACTACCACAAAATAGTGCCAATAATACATATTACTAAATTCTCCAAAATAGTGTAAGAAAATATTGTAACTAGAATGATGTGAGGCCAGACCCAATCTAAATACAAGGATAAGCTCTCACCAAACTACCACTATATTTTTGGCAGCAAGAAAATACCACCAGACCCCAAAATTACACAAAATATCTTACATATATGGGCAGAGGCTGGGAAAGTGATTATAGAGCACCTACTGGGCGTGGCAAGTGTGTCTCACACTACCATACATGCATTAGCGGGAACCCATTTCATGATAGCAGTGTGACACTAAAAGTGAATTTCAGAATGTCTCAAATGGAAGCCACATTCCCAGAGCTAGTGCAATATTTGGAGGTAAAGTTATATGCACATGGGACATGGTCATCAAATAATGCCACAGAATGGCATGACCGCATTTATGGTGAAGTACAGAAAGAACCATTAGACAGCATTTTTGCAGAAGGCAGCATAATTCAGGTCTGCCTTTTGAGACTATTAAATGGAGCTGATAAACATGCAGAGAAAGATTGTCTGATACGGCTATGTGCCAAGACATGGTTTATCCTGAATAGATCCCTGCGAATGCAAGAAAATGATACTAAGCTGATTAACAGGTTAAAAGCTGATCTGGATGGGGCAAGTGAAAAAGAGGAAATGTTAAGAGCAGAAATGGAGGTATGTCAAAAAGACATGCAGTCAAAATGTACGGATCTTGATACTCAATTGTCTAAAAGCAAGAAACAATTTGAGGATAGTGAACAAACAAGAATCGGTACACTTGAAGGCATTGGTAGACCATATTAGACAAGACAAAGATGAAGTTGTTTTAGAAATGCAGATTTTGCAAAAAGAACATTGTGAAAAAGAAAGTGATCTCCAAAATGCTGTAACAGGAAATGGTTGAAATGTTTCAAGAAAGAGACAAGAGAAACAAAGAATTCAATGAATGCCAAATGCAAATGGGCGATATGCAGGAGATAATTAATAAATTGAATGAGGAAAACAACTATTTGTAAAAGGAGACAGATAGGCTCCTTAGAAGGTGCAAGGTGTTGGAACAGCAAATATGCATTTCCAGGTCCCAGGATAGACAGCAGGGCACCACATTCAATGGAATTGAGGTGAATTCTGTTTCTACACAGAGAGCTAGTGAATGAACTTGGTTGCAGTGCCCATACACCTGAAACCAGGATTGAATCACAAGGTAGTGCAATTCCATGCATAGCAACAAGTAGCCCCATAAAGATAATGAAATCCATCAAAGCTCTGATCAAACCATTTAAAAAAGGAGGGGAGTGCTGCATAGAGGACCACTTAGAAGTGGTGCATGATATATTTGAAGCTCTCCAGATACCTAAGGAGCAATACAGGCAATATTTTCATTTAACTCTAGATGCTCCCACAGCCAACATCATTAGGGGATTAAATGAACAGCAGAACAAGACATGGGCAGAGTTTGAAAAAGAGATTAGACGTCATGTTTCTCCTTTCCAATCATTGCAAGAGGCGAAAAAGGTTGCTTACACAATTACTGCTGGGCCTAGTATGTCACCTTGCCAATTTTTGCAAGACTTGAAAAGAGATTTTTCTCGTTTTGATGTATCTTTTGACCCCAATTCCAATGAGTTTAAACAGCCTACTTCTATGGGCTACCGAAAGGCATCATATCACAGTTGGTCCATGAATTTGACCGTGACAAATCCCTTGAATGGATTGTACACCAAAGCACAAAACTATATGAGGTACTCTATTGTATAAAATGATAAAATGAAAGACACTAGAACAAAATCTAAAGAACCATCAGCAACAGTGATGGAAATCAGGTCAGCCAAAATGTCCCTTGAGTCTGCTCAAAGTCCACGTAAAAATAATTTGACACCTGAACAAAGGGGTCATCAACAGAGATCGTCACTCCCTACACCAATGTTTCAATCACATGATCCTAGTAATAGGGAGAACTATATTAGCCCTAGGTACTTGGGAGGCAGGCCCCGGGCAGGATATCGGCCTGATATTTCAGGTATGAACAATAACCAGAGGCAAAGCCAGGATCAAAGAAATAATGGTCCCTATCAGGCATTGGGGACATAGAGCAGATTTGACCCTAACACCATGATATATGGTAATCAGGATAGACCCCGATATGTGGATTGATTTACTGATAATGGGAATCAACATAGGGGTCAGTACCCACAAAATGAGAGACAGGACATGAGGCAGAATATGAATTATGCTCTACGTCAATACAATGAATCACCACCATCAGGGGACTACAACCAAAGGATGAGTGCACCCTGCTTCCCTCCATACATGAATCAAGAGTTCAGGAACAATCCCAATAGAAATCATTCTCCTGAGAGGTATCAGAACAGATTCAGTCAGGGGGAAACAACCAATATCAATCTATGCCACAGAGAGAGGATTCTAGAGAAATTGAAAGATTACAGTGTCTCGAGGCTCAAGTGAAAATGTTGGTTGAGCAAATAGGAAAGCTCTGTACAACACAAAAACAATCATCAAAGGAGGGGGCAGAAGGCCATAGCACTGACCGGGCGGTTTCTGATAAGTGACTAAGTATTTATGATACCTGCAGTGCTAAGAAAACAGATTGCTCTGATGTGATTTTGCATAATGACTCTGAGATGCCTAATGATTTAAAAATGAAAGTACCAGTAAGTGAACATGTGACAGAAAGTGCAAATACTTCTAAAAAGATGTTCGGTTTAACCTAGAGCTAAATCAAACATTGGAGATTTGTACAAATGAGAAAGGAAAACCTGAAATTCCAAAAGAACAATGAGACAGATTTAAGAAAAATGACTCATGCATGGGGAATACCAGTGAACAGGGAGTAAGTGGGGATGCTATAACTCCTTCCCTGGGAAATTAAAACACTAACCATACACAGGCAGAACAAATAAATACACAAAAGGAGTGTATAGGTCAATCACCCAAAGAATTAGTTGAGCCACATATTTTTGAAGAAGTTAAAAGGACTGGTACCTTACTAATTAACTACAAATGCACAGAGATGGAAAATTACAAATTTCCAAGTGATGTTTTTACATATGTTCAGTTGGAGGATTGTAGTGTGACCTCTGAGGATCCCTGGATGGATGGGCAAATGGTAGCAACACTCCATAAAACATCTGAGGATGGGGAAATTAATATAGTCTCTCACACAGAAATGGACAGAAAGGGGGGAAAATGTCTTTCCATTTACCAAAAGTGAAAAAGGCCTTAGAAAGGTGAGTCCAGAAATCAGTAACAATTCACACTTTTTATGTGTATTAGAGGAAGTTGAAGGCAGGTATTATGCTCCCATCACTGTAGAAGAGAAATGCAATACATTTGCGATGATTAACACCGGCGCACAGGCCATAATTATGTCCAAAGAATTGGTAAAAAGTATCAATGAAGGGAGATCTCCACAGAATCAGATCACAGTGAAGCAAAGTGAAGGTCCAGTGCATAATTTTAATGGTGAGGAGGTGCCTATTATAGGTGTTACCGAAGTTGACATAAAGATAGGAAAACACAGAATGAAACAGGAGGTATTGATCACATCATTTTGTGAAATTCCATTTTTGATGGGGACAGATTGCCTGAAAAGATTGTCTCCTTAACCAAAAAACCATTGAGACCTAAGAAATTAAAATCACAAAACAGCAATATAAATGAATGCTACACTGTTGCAAAAACGAATGATGCAGTGGAGGTATACCTCCAGAACAGCTGTATACCTAGTGTAACCGTTATCTTGATGTGTCAAGATAAAATGCAAGATGGAAAGGAAAGACAATGGGCCTCATTCCGAGTACGGCGCTAACCAATGGCGCTATTAACGCCTTGGTTGACGCCGTACCCGGACCGGCAGCGCCTTGGTGGATGGCGGAATTACCGCCCCATTCCAAGGTTGGCGGGGCGGTAATTCCCCATTCACCAAGGCTCTTCCCCATTCCCAAATGAGCCCCCATAGGGCTCAATGGGAATGGGGAAGATGCAAATAACGGTGACTGTTCATTACGGTCACCGTTATTGGCTTGGAGGCCCCTTTGCGCCCTCGACTTTAACACCTGCTCAAAGCAGGCGTTAAGGGCGAGGGCGCAAAGGGAACTCGGAGTATGGCGGTAAGGGATCACCGCCACCGGTCTCGTTACCGGTGGCCGCTATCCCTTACCGCCATACTCGGAATGAGGCCCAATCGGTGCAGATTTATTTATACCCTAAAAAAAAATGGCACACTGAAATAGATGAGCACACATTGCGCTTCTATTTAAAAGAGAAGAAATGCAAACAGAATACTACTCCTAAAACAGACCCAGAAAAACACATTACTACTCTTGCTGAAATACACATGGTAGATGAGCAACCATGGGTTCACATTGTTATAAATGACCATTCCAAAGTAATAAAAGCTACCTTAGCGCTGGGACAGGAAAGAAGCTTTATTAATGAGAAATTACTGCAGAAAATAATGGAAAGGGAGGAGATCCCAACATTTAGAATTAAAAACCAATATGTCTCTGGTTTGGACAGTCCAGACTTTGAAAACCAAATTGCAGGCAGATGTATGCTAAAGATTAATATTGGGCAGACTACAATTTATCATAATGTATGGATAGTGAATGGAACACAAAATGACTTTTACATGGGCAATGATATCATGCACAGAATGTGTATGGTGTTAGATTTCCTTAATCAAAAAATATGGTCACGGCTAGGTGGGCCTGCACCTGAATTTGAAGACAAAAGAAGGGCTTATTATTGCGCACAACTGGTCCCATATGCAATTGAATTACAACTGAGGAAGGATACTATTATTCCTACATTCACCAAGCAGGTTGTAATAACGCAAAAGTGCAAAAATGGACAGCAGATGAAAGATTATGATGCAGTTGTGTGCTTGAATGAATCCATAAAACAGCAAGGCCTGGATGATGAATACATTCCATTGATAGACGTTGGTGAAGGGTCTGTAAAAATTATGGTGAATAATAAAGGGTGTCAGGATATTCATTTAGAGGAACATTCTTCATTAGAAATGGCCATACAAAAATCACATTATACTGCAGATCAAAATAACATGGTGATTGGAAATATCCCTGAAAGGTATGTAGATGCAGGGGGTGTGTTGCCAGAATACCTGGATTTTCAGCCCAAAGGGATCTTTAAAATTCATTCTGTGTACCCTTATGATTCAAATGAGACAGTGTGCTGTCATCAAGAGGATTAAATAGTATTTGATTTAAATGAAAGTGAAACAGAAAATCAGCACATTGAAGTGGAAGCTGATATGCCAAAATATTTTAAAGTGGCAGCTTTACAGAGAGACACAGACACACAGTTGGAAGAAAGCACAGAGATTCCTCCACTGGAAGATTTCCCAGAATTCTCAAAAATGGTAGAGGAACAGATTTTGTCAGCCGATGCATGAGAAAAAAATTTATGGAGTTTAAAGATGTTTAGTTTAGTTTAGTTTCTTTATTTGTACCGCGCGCCGAACCCTGGGGTAACCGGGCGCCGGAGACATAGATACAGTTACAACATGGCAAGACTTAGATACAGTTACAACATGGCAAGAATGTACAATACAGACTGTGAAATATCAACAATAAGTGTGGTAGACCAGGTTACAAGCTGGTCGACAAGGACATGCGGATAGGAAGTACATTAAGCAGAGTTTTTGTTGGAAAGCCATGTTTTAGTTTTGGCTCTAAAAGTCCAAAAGGAGGGTTCTGTTCTAAGGTTTAGAGGCATAGCGTTCCATAGTTTGGCAGCTAGGATCGGGAAGCTGGCGCCACTAGCTTTTTTTAGGGAGAATTTGGGAATGGAAAGGCAATGTGAGTATGGCGTTCTGGTTGGTCTAATTGATGTGTGATTGTGGAACTTGTCTGCCAGGAATTTGGGTGCGTCATTGGAGCGGCATTTATGGACAATGACGAGGGATCTGAGAGTGATTCTGTCTCGTACAGGGAGCCAGTGTGCATCTTGCCTGATGCTGGAGATGTGGGCGTGTCGTGGGATACTGAGGGTGGCTCTGAGGGCATTATTTTGAAGCACCTGTAGTTTGTTCAGGTTGCGTTCTGACGTGCCGAGAAAGAGTGTATTGCAGTAGTCCATTTTTGAGAGCACTAGTGCTCTGGCTAGAATAATGCAGTTGGAGGCAGAAAGGAAAGGTTTGCAGGCGTTGATAAGCTTATTTGTGTAAACTGTGGATGAGGCTGTGGCATTTATCTGTCTTTTGAGCGAGAGAGTAGAGTCTAGATAAACCTCAAGGGTTTTAATTTCTTTGGCAACTGTGATTAGGTTACCGTCTATGTTGATGGATGCGTAACGGGGGTCTAGTTTGTTTAGCCGTGGTTGGGAGCCGACAAGAAGGAGCTCAGTTTTCTCATCGTTGAGGCATAGACCGTGCTCTGCCATCCAGGCTTGGATCTCCAAATATAGATTGTTGATTCTGGTGGAGTCCTCGTCGTAGCACCCTGATAGGGTGATGAGAACCTGGGTATCGTCAGCATGGTTTGTGTATGTGACACCCAGGTTGTCTAGGCGGTCAAACAATAGCTTAGTGAAGATATTGTACAGGGTCGGCGAGACGCACAAGCCTTGAGGGACGCCGCATGTGATGGGGACAGGGAGTGCTGAGGCCCCCGGGGAGAAGACCCGGGTGGTTCAGTTGGCTAGGAAGGACTGGATCCAGGCAGTCACCTGGATAGAGAAGGCCGCTGAAGTCATCAGATGTTCCTTGAGGATCTGATGGTCGACGAGGTCGAAGGCTGCTGATAGATCTAGCAGCAAGAGAATGGCTAGATTACCCTTGTCCTTTGCCTCGTCCATCTGGATTTCTAGGTCCAGTAGGGCTGACTCTGTTCCGTGCCTTGGCTTGAAGCCGGATTGTCTGAGACCCAGGAGGTTGTTGTCCTCCAGGTGCTTCTGTATTTGCAGGTAGGCCACTCTGTCTAAGATCTTTAGGATGTAAGGAACGGTGGTGATTGGCCTGTAGTTGGTTGGGTTATTGGGGTCTAGATTAGGTTTTTTTAGTAGTGGCATGACCCAGGCCTCCTTGAGGGTGCTAGGCACTGATCTTGATTTGAAGGATGCGTTGATAAGGGCTGTTATGAAGGGGGCCAGAATGTTGGCGCCTTCCTGGATGATGGGAGCTGGGCATGAGTCCCCTTGGCATCTAGAGGGTTTGAGGCCCTTAATGATGCTTTCTACTTCTTTAGTGGATACTGGTGAGAAGGAGAAGGGGGGGCAGGTAGGTGTTTTGGGAGTAGTGGACGGTGGATGGTTTGTTTTTTTGGATAGGCTAAACTTTTTCTGTTCGATTTTGGATTGTAACATGATGATTTTGTCTGCTAGAGCTTTTTGAATCCTCTCACACCAGTCTGCATCTTCCACGCAGGTTTCTGCCAGTGTTGGGGGGGGGGATTCGAGTTCCCTGAGGATATTGAAAAGCTCTTTAGTTTTGCATTTGGCGCTCTCAATTCTGTTGTCATATGTCTCTTTTTGGCCTTGAGGATGGCAGTTTTGTAGGTGGTGGCTGCTATTGAGAGTTGTGTTTTGTTGAAGAGGTTGGGCGTTTTTCTCCAGGTGGCTTCTGTGGCTCGTTTGGAGTTTCGGAGGATTTTTAGCTCTGGTGTGAACCATTTGTTTATGTGGGCTGCCGGTTTGGCTTTGGTGAGTTTGAGTGGAGCGATGGTATCTATTGCTGATTCTAGTGTTTTGTTGTATAGGTCAGCAAGTTTCTCCGCATCTAGGTTAACGTAGTTTGTGGGGGTAAGGATGTTGTCTATTAGTGGGCTGAGGTTTTGTAAGGTAATGTTGCGGTTATTTCTGGTGAGGGCTTGAGGGATGATCGGGGTTGGAGCGTTTGGTTGTGATTTCCCTTGGATTTAGAAGGAGATGGCGTGGTGGTCAGACCATGCAGTTTGTTCGTTTTTTGTGATGGCCGTAGAGCAGTTGAGATCCGCTAGCCAGTCCAAGGTCCTGCCTTTGTTGTGGGTGGGGTCTGTGATTCTGAGCTTGAACCCTAGTTGGGAGATGGTGCTTTCCAGGGAGAGCGCATTGGCATTGTTTGGGTCACGGAGACTGAGGATGAGGTCGCCAAGGAGGATAATTTGAGATCCTGTTTTGGTGTTGGTGGTCAAGAGGTCAGATATCTCTTCCTCAAATGTGGTGTTGGGGCCTGGGGGTCTGTAGAGGAGGTGTAATAGTACGGTTTGTGTAGCTGAGAGCTGGAGCTTGGCTGACAGAAGTTCTGCAGACTGGAAGCTAGGCGGTGGGGTTAATCTGAGGCCAAGGGATGTTTTGGCGATGAAGGCTACTCCTCCTCCTTTACCTATGTCCCGGTCTTTCCTTAGTATTGAATAACCTTCTGGGATGGCGAGGGATAGCGCTGGGCCTGCTGCTTGGTGCAGCCAGGTTTCAGTGATCGCCAGGAAGTGCAGGTTGTTGGCAGAGATGAAGTCTGCGATATCTAGCGCATGGGCGACCAGGGAGAGGGCATTGATGAGGGCGCCCTTGATCAGCGGCTGTTCAGTTGTGCTCAAGGGGGCTGTTTGGGTGATGTTCAAAATTTGAGCGGTGTTAGCTTGATTGTGCGTGGGAAGAGGGGAGTGTCTTTTGGCGAGTGTCGTGGGGGTTATGAATCGAGAGCCAAGTCTCAGGTTTCTGTCTTTCAATGTGCATGGGTTCCAGGGAGTGGGCGGAGCAGCAAATCGGCGGATCCATTCTATGGGGCTGAGGGTGCCGTTAGGCTGGTCAATATGTTGGGCCTCGAAAAAACCCATAGTGGAGATGTATGAGGGATGTTGGGTTGGGTGTGATTGTGGTCGAGGTTTGTGGCGGGTGGTGTTGTTGTGGTGGAGCAAGGTGAGTGTAGCCGTTAAGGTGAGAGTGGCTAAGTAGAGGTTTGCCATGGGTGGTCAGTGTGAGACCTGGATGTGGTAGGGTGAGGTTGACTAGATGGCAGTAGAGTAGATTGCGGTGGATCGGGAGCCGACTGGGTCGGGATGGGCAGGAAGGCAAGTAGTCAGACTCAGAGTAAAGGTGCAATGGGCAGGCACAGTGACACAATAGACTAAGGCACAATGGCTAGCAGGTAGGCACATTCAGAAGTGAGGCGCAGTGGTCAGCAGACTAAGGCACAATGGCTCGCAAGTAGACTGTCCTTAAATGCACCTAGAATTGACTGTCCCAAATCACACTAAAATGCATATGTGCCAGAGGGCACCTAGAAATAACTGTCCCAAAACACACTAAAATGCATATGTGCCAGAGGGCACCTAGAATTAACTGTCCCAGATCACACTAGAATGCATATGTGCCAGAGGCACTTAGAATTGACATGTAGTATACATGCATTGGTACAGGTATAGTTTATATGAAATTCGCCAGAGCGATCAAAATAGGGCATGTTGTAGGCAGATCTGCATGTAGTTCACTGTAATGGTTAGGAGAAGGCAGGATTTAGGACAATAGCTATAGATATATATATTGCTATAGCTCAATAGCTATAGAACTGTGCGGCTTGGCCACTGCAGGTATAGTATAGAGCTAGAAAACATTACAGTTGGACATCCTGCTAATAGCCGTATGTTAATTAGATTTGCATGTTATGTCTAGGCAGACAATTATTCGGGCTAGACATCAGAGGTTATATACAGAGCATATTCAGTAAGCAAAGTATTCAGTTAGTAGTACCTTTCTACATGGGGAATTGCAACATGAATATAATAACATCGGTAGTCATAGATCATAACAATGCAGGTAGGAGTATGCTTCCAATACGCCATGTGGGTACAGTGGTCGTGCTTGAAATGCATAGGTTCATTGATAGTGGGTAAAGTTTAGTGTTATGCGGATAGTCAGCGGTCAGCAGAGATGCGGTTTGGGTTGTGGTAGTCACTGTGTGTGGGCAGCTGATAAACAGTTGATATACACAATACGCTTCGCGCTACATGGGCGTTGCCTTAGGCATTTGAATGGATTTGCTTTGGGGGCACTGGTAGGTGACTAACCCAATTAGCGAGGCATGTTTAGAGTGCAGTGCTTACCAGATGCTTTTCGCTGGAGTGTCAGATGCTAAAGAGGCATATGATTGCGGACTAACTAATTTACATGTTGCCACATTACCAGAAGGGTGTAGTAGAAATCCAGTATTTGTGCGCCAGTATAGATTACCACTGGCATGTTTAGAGTCACTGGCGGAAATAATTAAGAACTTGGAGTCTCGGGGAATTATCAGGCCTATTCATAGCACATCCAACACACCTATTTTGGGTGTGTTAAAGCCAAATGGTCAATGGCGTCTGTGTGCAGATTTGAGAGAATTAAATAAAAGAGTGCCAGTGTCTAGATGGCCACTGTCATCCATTGATCAAGGCTTAGCTCAGGTGCATGGCTCAAAGGTGTTTACTACATTAGATCTCACATCTGGATTTTGGTGTGTGCCATTGGCAGAGGAGATTCAGAATTTATTTTCATTTTCATTTGGTAAGACCCAATACGTATGGGTTAAAACTCCATTTGGGTATGTCAATAGTGGGAGTGAATTTGGCATATTTTTAAGAAAGGCTATGCCTGATGCAGTGGAAAGAGGAACCACAGTTTACATGGATGATGTCCTGATAAAAAATGAAAGCTTAAAAAGCCATTTTGATGTAATTAGACATGTTCTTGGCCAATTAAAAAAGGCAGGTGCCAAAGTATCTTTACAAAAAGCACAATGGTGCAAGAAAAAGGTGAATTTTCTAGGCCATGAAGTGACTGAACATGGACTAAACCCACAAAAGAAGAAGGTTGAGGCCATACAAATACTAAAAGACCCTAGAAGTGTCAAAGGCTTGAAAAGTTTATTAGGAATGACGGAATTTAACTGAAAGTTTATTGAAAATTATTCTGAAATTACTCAACCATTGACTAAACTACTGAAGCTGAATACACCCTGGAAATGGGAAAAAGAGCAATCTGAGGCAGTTGCTAAATTAAAGGAATGTTTTATAAAGGCACCATGCTTAGCATACCCCATAAAGAATAGGGATTTCTTTATAGAAATAGGTTTCTCTGAACATTGACAGGGTAATTCATAGAAATTCGCACAAAAGTGGTGCACGCGGCTGGCGCACAGTGTCCCCGTGCGATACACTGCGCCAGCGGCGTGTTCGAAAAAATCCTTTTCATCGCACAGCGTATTCATGGATTTTAGCCTCCGAAACCAGCCGTGGCGCAGAGTGGCGCAGCAACCCTGCAGCAGCGCCAGTTACGCCCCCAAGAACGCCCTCGCGCAAGGAAAAGCCTTCAAAATCCGCAAATCATTGCAAAGGGCTGCGCTAACCCTGGACCAGTTCACAGGGCTGCCAAACAGCAAACGGCAAGCGGGGAACGTGTATTTCAGTGGTTCGTGGGAAGTTTCACACGCGATTGTCCTGGGTACGTGTACATCAGGGGTGCGTGGGAAGTAACACACGCGATTCCATCAGGGCACGTGTATTCCAGGGGTGCACGGGAAGTATCACACGCAAAAACAGCAGGGTACGTGTATTCCAGGGGTGCGCAGGAAGTATCACACGCAAAAGCAGCAGGGTACGTGTATTTCAGGGGTGCGTGGGAAGTACCACATGCGATTCCATCAGGGTACTTGTATTCCAGGGGTGCGCGGGAAGTATCACACACAAAAGCTGCACGGTACGTGTATTCCAGGGGTGAGCGGGAAGTATCACACGCAAAAGCAGCAGGGTATGTGTATTTCAGGGGTGCGCAGGAAGTATCACACGCAAAAGCAGCAGGGTACGTGTATTTCAGGGGTGCGCGGGAAGTATCACAGGCGATTCCATCAGGGTACGTGTATTCCAGGGGTGCGCGGGAAGTATCACACACAAAAGCTGCAGGGTACGTGTATTCCAGGGGTGAGCGGGAAGTATCACACGCAAAAGCAGCAGGGTACGTGTATTTCAGGGGTGCGCGGGAAGTATCACACGCGATTCCATCGGTTTACGTGTATTCCAGGGGTGCGCGGGAAGTATCACACGCAAAAGCAGCAGGGTACGTGTATTCCAGGGGTGCGCGGGAAGTATCACACGCAAAAGCAGCAAGGTACGTGTATTTCAGGAGTGCACAGGAAGTATCAAACTCGATTCCATCAGGGTACGTGTATTCCAGGGGTGCGCGGGGAGCACCACACGTGAATTGCACGTGTGGGTCCTCCCAGGTGTTCCCTCTACACCCTCCACGGCCCCTGCAGGTGGCCCACACCACAGCGGCCTACCCTGCACATGTCCCGCAGGCACCCCATCCACCATGGCCATGCCCCCCAGCCAACCAACATGTCACCTTGCACTACTGCCCACCAACGCATGTCCCCCGGCACCCCCAGCCACCAGGGGCAGCCTCCACCAGGCCCCCACTCATGTCTCCCATCACCCCCACCCCCCAGCAGTGCAGGGGCAGCCTCCACCAGGCCCCCACTCATGTCTCCCATCACCCCCACCACCCAGCAGTGCAGGGGCACCCTCCACAAGGCCCTCACTCATGTCTACCATCACCCCCACACCCCAGCAGTGCAGGTGCAGCCTCCACCAGGCCCCCACTCATGTCTCCCACCACCCCCACCCCCCAGCATTCAGGGGCACCCTCCACCAGGCACCCACTCATGTCTCCCATCGCCCCCACCCCGAGCAGTGCAGGGGTACCCTCCACCAGGCCCCCACTCATGTCTCCCATCACCCCCACCGCCCAGCATCCAGGGACACCCTCCACCAGGCCCACACACATGTCCCCCTGCACCCCCACCCCCCAGCAGTGCAGGGGCACCCTCCACCAGGCCCCCACTCATGTCCAACTCATGGCTCCCTGCACCCCCACCCCCCAGCAGTGCAGGGGCACCCTCCACCAGGCCACCACTCATGTCCAACTCATGGCTCCCTGCACCCCCACCCCGCAGCCACCAGGGGCACCCTCCACCAGGCCCCCACTCATGTCTACCACCACCCCCACCCCCCAGCATCCAGGGGCACCCTCCACCAGGCCCCCACTCATGTCTCCCATCACCCCCACCCCCCAGCAGTGCAGGGGCACCCTCCACCAGGCCCCACTCATGTCTCCCATCATCTCCACCCCCCAGCAGTGCAGGGGCAGCCTCCACCAGGCCCCCACTCATGTCTCCCACCACCCCCACCTCCCAGCATCCAGTGGCTGCCTCCACCAGGCCCCCACTCATGTCCCCCTGCACCCCCACCCCCCAGCAATCAGGGGCAGCATCCACCAGGCCCCCACTCATGTCTCCCATCACCCCCACCCCCCAGCAGTGCAGGGGAAGCATCCACCAGGCCCCCACTCATGTCCCCCTGCACCCCCACCCCCCAGCAGAGCAGGGGCACCCTCCACCAGGCCCCCACTCATGTCTACTACCACCCCCACCCCCCAGCATCCAGGGGCACCCTCCACCAGGCCCCCACTCATGTCCAACTCATGTCTCCCTGCACCCGCACCCCCCAGCAGTGCAGGGGCACCCTCCACCAGGCCCCCACTCATGTCTACCACCACCCCCTCCCCCCAGCATCCAGGGGCACCCTCCACAAGGCCCCCACTCATGTCTACCATCACCCCACCCCCCAGCAGTGCAGGGGCACCCTCCACCAGGCCCCCACTCATGTCTACCATCACCCCCACCCCACAGCAGTGCAGGGGCAGCGTCCACCAGGCCCCCACTCATGTCTCCCACCACCCCCACCCCCCAGCATCCAGGGGCACCCTCCACCAGGCTCCCACTCATGTCTCCCATCACCCCCACCCCCCAGCAGTGCAGGGGCACCCTCCACCAGGCCCCCACTCATGTCTAACACCAGCCCCACGCCCCAGCATCTAGGGGCACCCTCCACCAGGTCCCCACTTATGTCTCCCACCACCCCCACCCCCCAGCATCCAGGGGCAACCTCCACCAGGCCCCCACTCATGTCCAACTCATGTCTCCCTGCACCCCCACCCCCCAGCAGTGCAGGGGCACCCTCCACCAGGCCCCCACACATGTCCCCCTGCACCCCCACCCCCCAGCAGTGCAGGGGCACCCTCCACCAGGCCCCCACTCATGTCCAACTCATGGCACCCTGCACCCCCACCCCCCAGCTGTACAGGGGCACCCTCCACCAGGCCCCCACTCATGTCTCCCATCACCCCCACCCCCCAGCATCCAGGGGCACCCTCCAACAGGCCCCCACACATGTCCCCCTGCACCCCACCCCCCAGCAGTGCAGGGGCACCCTCCAGCAGGCCCCCACTCATGTCTACCACCACCCCCACCCCCCAGCATCCAGGGGCACCCTCCACCAGGCCCCCACTCATGTCTCCCACCACCCCCACCCCCCAGCATCCAGGGGCAGCCTCCACCAGGCCCCCACTCATGTCCCCCAGCCAACATGTCACCACAATGTAGATCCCTCGCCCTTATGGTCAGCCTCCAAATGCCAAACACCCACCTGAGTATTGCATCCACCCACTTACAAATGGCAAAAACATGATAGAACCCCAATTGCAAGTTTGGAAATGAACACATGTCCCTCACATACACCCAATGGGTGTCAGTGAATGTCAAAACCCATATCATGATATGCATGAAACCAATGAGATGATATAACACATTGAACTTTGAAGAAAAAATATGTATTAAAAGCAACATAAATTGAATCAAAAATAAACAAACAATAATGGAAATTAAAAAAAAAAAACGCAGGTCTGTGAAATAATGCAAAACCACAAATCATAATGCAAAGGAAAGGTGTCCAAAGTCACAGTCCACAAAGGTAAATCCAATGGAAAATTAAATTCGAAAACCATTGCTCCATGGGGAAATCATAAAAAAATTGAAAATCCAAAAGTCAACTATATACAGATAAACAATCCAGGGTCCATGATCCCAACCGAAGAAATGAAACCTATCTAATAACACTACCTAAAAAATATAAAATATATACAAAAATGTGGCCCATTGTCCAAAAGGTCCAAAGAAAATCCTAAACCAAAGGAAACCTAACACTAACTACAGAACTATTTACAAGGGCAGCGGGCTAGTCCGACGGCTCACTTCGGGATGTTCCGGGCCAGGGCATCATCGAACTCCTGCTCAATGTCCCGGAGGCGGTCCTCCTCCATGGCCCAGAAGGTCTGCAGGGACGTCCACATGGTCACCCCAAACTCCCTGCGGATTGGCTCGAGGCACTCGGCCCGCCTCAGGGCCCTCCACATGGAGTTCTCCGCCCTGACCATCGTGAGCCGTGCCTCTTCCGCCCGCTGCCGCTCAGCATCTATGGCGTGGCCCAACCGCTGCCACACGGAAGACACTTAGCATCCTGGGTCCTCCTGCCCTCCGGCTGATGCCTGCCCCTCCGATGTCGAAGTCCCCGAGTCATCATGGCTCCCACCACGTTGCTGCTGCTGCTGCGCCTCTGCCCGTGCACTGCCTCCTGCTGCCTGCACATCCTCCGCTGGCTGGGGTGCAGTCGTTGATGTGGCCACCCCTGCTGGACGTCCGACTCCCGACTGTGGCCGGGATGCCTCCTCCACCAGCCTGGCCGCACCGTCAGAGGCAGCTCCACAGGGCACCCAGGTGACTGATGGGTGGGAAGATGGCACGGAGGACGCGTGGCGCATAGGGGGTTCAGTTGAGGAGGGGGTCTGAGCAAGCCCCATCAAACGGAGGAATCCGGCCTGGGTGACCTGTCCCAGTAGGCCGACGCGGTCAACGAGCCATTCGAGATGATGTGCAGTCTCCTCATGAAAAGACTGCAGGTCACCTCGCATGGCCCGTTGACGCAACGCCACACCAGTCAGGACAGGCTCAACCTGGACCCGGATAGCCACGTCTGCAGACAGAGGAAGGCCAGTTGTCGTGAGCTCATCCCCTGCCTGAAAACGGGTCTGGATGTAGGCATCTCTGCTGGTGCAAGATGATGCAGTGACAGGATCAGGGACAGGATTGCACACAGGCACCTCCGCGGCGACCTGTGCTGCCTCCTGTCCCTGGTCCTGCACTGCACCACTAGCACCAGTGAAATCCCCACCTCCAGACCCCGTCTCTGTTGCTTGCACGGCCTCCTCCTCCACCAAACCCCCCACCAACCTAGATGACTCCATGCCATCTTCCCCTGTTGCGGCTGCGGCCTGGGATGCGGCACCGGACTCCTCACTCCCCGACAAGATCACAACCTGGGAGGGGAGCCGGGCCTTGTGCCTCCGGATGGCAGTGCGATCCCCGCCGCTGTGCTCCACAGCACCTTCTCCGCCCTCTTCATCAGTTGACGCTGCAGACAGGGAGAAATAAAACACAGGCATCAGGGCACTGTACAATGGACACATACACACATGACAGTTGCACATGAGTGGCATTGGCAAACCTCAGACATGGCATCACAATTGGCAACACACATGTCATTTCAACTTGCACACATGAGCCATACCACAGCCACATCGCAACTGCCAGCACCATCCATTCACATACAACAGCATGAGCAGGCAAAGGTGAGCCAGACATCACATGCAACACAGGGAGTGCACTACACATGCACGCACACCACCACACTTGCATGCATGTGTACACCTCAGCCAACTGTCGCAGTGTTCCGATGGGCATCCATGTCACATCTGCCAATCAGTCTTCCACATCCCGCTGTCACATGCATCCATGTTGCATCACTGTTGCACCCTTGTCAAATACACACACATGCACATGTACTGTTAGGCGGAAACCTGTGCAGTTCCCTCTGGGACCACTGCAAAAGATTTAGGACTACAGGTGTTTGGCGGTGAACCCACTTGGTAGCAGTCCGTACCACACAGATTCACTTGGTAGCTGTGGCTGAGCAGTCAGACTTCCCTCAAGAAGAGTTGAGCAGTATGTGGAGTATACAAAATAGGGCAATTCTTCACAGCAAGACAAGCAAACAAGCAACGAGGCTTAGTGTAAAGATATAAAGGTATTTATTTATAACGAAACATCTATCAAAAACACTATGGCACTTTCACGGCAAACAAATCAAACACAATTACTCTACGCAGAAGAAACAATCAATCCCACCAGCAATATTTTGACAAGTCTAGGTTCTACCGGCACCACTTATTTACAGACAGAGGTGTATACCTCAACCTAGAAGGCACTCTAATATTAGTTAGGACGGGAGAGAAAAAGATAGGCGGTTACGAAATCAACACAGTTCAATACTTCACAGATAATATGCAAGGCAGGAAGGCAAGAATCACAATAGATCTTAAAGTTCAGAGGCCAGGCCCACTCGGAGAGAGGCAAGGCGATATGTCCCAAAAAGTCTCTAGTGGAGATGCATTCAAGTCTTTGTAGCAAATTGTTATCGGCAGATTGAACCAGTTCAGAACAATAAATGAGAAAAGCTTGGAGGCGACCCAACGGAAAGGAGAGGATTAAGACACCTTACTCGAACTCATCGAAAGGGAAGCCAGGCGGACACAGTACCTTGTTGTGGAGGGCAGCTCCGGCGGGGGCAGTTGTTCCTGGTGGTGGATGCACGTCGGGTCTTTGCCAAGAGTAGAGATGATCTCGTCGTCGAAGGAAAGTGAAGCCCGGTGCACCACCAGGGAAGAGACCAGCCGCGGAGTGCTCCGTCACAAGGCACCACCTTTTGGTCGCGGTACAGGGGTAGTGGCTATCCGGTTGTTGAGGTGCTCTGCACGGGCAATTCGGCCACTGCGTCCTGAGGCGAATAAAAAGCAAAGGGGACTGGTTGTTCCCACCAGTCAGGGGAAGAGACTCTCCGGCAGGGAGGTCTCCTCTGTCGTCGGGAAGTGGTGAGTCGGCTCAGCAGGGCTCCACCGGAGGTGTCGTCGTTGCAGGTCAGCTCAGCGCTACCCTCGTCGGATTCTTAGGTCCTGTGGCGACTTCTGAAGATCCAGTCCCAAAAGCCCTGCTTTTATGCAGAAAACCCCCATTCATTCAGCCTAGCTGTCAATCAACACATGCTAAGTGGTGAGCGGGAAGGCTCACCACTTGGGCCAATCACACCAGAGTGCGACCGGGGTTGGCAAGGCAACTCGGTCCAGGGTGCCTAAATCCCCTCCCACACCCCTGTGGTAACCCAGACAGAATGGCACCACTTTGGAGGGTCTCTGTACAGAGCCCGCCAAAAGTGGAACAAAGGGCTCGACCTTTGGTTTAGGAGTCACAGAGACGAACACAGACGCCATTTTACAAATCGAGTTCTGGCAGAAAATACCATCCAATAAACTTATTTAAGATAAGTAGATCGATGGTACGTTAGAGATAAACGAGAAAAAGTATCAATCTCCAACAATGGGACGAATACCATAAGGTTATGTTCGGGGTTGAACATAACAAGTAGTTTCCACTGCCACCAGCCAAAACTCGACGAGGGGGGACGGGACAGTGCCCCCTCAAGTAACAGATCCAGGAGTAATCAAATTACCCCTACTAGCACGTCCACAATAAGGTGGTTTGTACTAGTTCTGTTAGTAAATTTAGGTCTAGTAAAGCCAACGGTGACTTTACATGCCCGGGGAGACAGTAGTCAGTCCCCGGGTATGGAGTCTATGGTGGAGGTCCGCTAGGACACCCCGGTGTTACGGCACGTAGGGTGCGGTGTAACACACATAGAAAAACATATGAGACCCTATGGAGTAAAAGACCCCATAGCCCATAGAACACATTGGGCCTCATTAAGACCCAGGCGGTAAGGGGTTTACGGCGGCGTAAACAGCGCCGACCCTTACCGCCTGATTCCGAAGTCCCTTAGCGCCATGGAGGATTTAACACCTGCTTTTAGCAGGTGTTAAAATCCATGGCGCTAAGGGACCTTGTTGTTAATTACGCCACCGTAATTTACGGTGGCGTAATTAATGCCTTCCCCACTCCCATTATGCCCTATGGGGCAAAAATGGGAATGGGGAAGGGTAAATGGGGATTGGGGACTTACCGCCCCGCCAACCTCGGAATGGGGCGGTAAGTCCGCCAACCACCATGGCGTAAACGTAGTTTACGCCATGGTGGTAAAGGTAAGACCCAGGCGGTAACTTACCGCCTGGGTCGTAATGAGGCCCATTGACATTTAAAGGAATTACACACATTCAAGTCCAAGAGTGGGAGGAAAAGAGTCTCACTCTTGGCAGGATGGAAAAAAACAAACTCCCGAAATCCAGCAAAGCTGCTGGGGGACTCACTAGGTTAGGAAATTCAGCCTAAACAGAGAATTCTCCCTAACATGTACACAGTGCTGATACATGCAGCTGAAAAGAACATACATGCGTGACATCACGAACATGCCTACTTACATACACATTCATCCAAACATGTGTGCCAACACAACTGCATTTGGCATGCAAGCCTACACACACAAGCACCATCCATGTCTCACACATGACAGCCCTCGCATGTGTTAGCCTCATGGCCCTGTACACCCCCACCCATACTCGGCCCCATCCAAACAGATGTGCAACCGGCACACTACTGGCACATCACCACACGCACAGCTTACAATCATGATGCATGTACACTTACCGCTCGACTCCAGACGGGTCTGCCTCTCAAGGACCTGGACGTGGAGCGCTGGGGATATGCGTTCCAGGACCCTCATCTGATCTTCCGACAAGTGGCCCCGGCGCCCCTTAGCATCCGCTGCCTTCAAGAGGCGCCGGGCCTTGTTCAGGGTCGTGGACCTGAAGTCCTCCCAGCGCTTCTTGACATGTTGGAAGTCGCGGACTGCCACCCCATCCGCGTTGATGGCAGTCATGATGTCTGTCCAGATCCGAGTCCGTCCTTCTTTGTCGGCGCGCAAACTTCCGTAGAGGGCATCATACTGCCTCAGGACTTGCTCCACCAGGGCACCACCTTCCCTGGCACTGAAGATGGTGCCCCTCTGCCTCTCTGGCCGGGGGTTGTCAGTGGTGCCAGATGTTGCATTGCCCGAGTTGACAACCCCAGAGGCAGGAGTGGGTGGGCAACTGGTTCCTGGGGCTGGGCTGTGGAGCGATGGAATCCCATTCGGGAGTCTTCGGTTCCAGCAGGGGTGGTCACAGCAACAGCACCTCTGGCTGATGTGCAGGCAGCAAATGGCAGGGCACATGGGCAGCAGGCAGTCAGGCAGCAGCAGATGGCAGGTGGGAGCATGCTCGGGGCTCTAGGGGACAGTAAATCGGCTTTCTGGGCAGGAGCGTGGTCTTCCGTGTGCTTACGCGTGGCCAGCTTGATACGGAGTGATTTGGCAAGTGAAAATCCTGCACGTCTGCGTGTAATTCGAGGAAAGGCCCTTAGCGCGTAAGCGCGTCTGCACGCATACGCGATTTCATTGGCCCAAAGGCCCCCATGCGCAGCTATGACATCACACGCATGGCCGTAGAGAATGGCGCGTGTAAAAAAAAAAATACATGTCCGAGTGTCAAAGCATGTAATTGGTGGAAATGGCCTCATCGCGTATGTGCGTCTGTGACGTGTGTATAAAAGGTACGTGTAGAACACCATTTCCTTGTACGTTCTTTTCGTGGAGAGCGAGCGGGTGAAATCTGTGCTTCTTGTCGGTTCACACGCGATTTACTTCACGGCGTTTCAAGTTCGTACTCCCTGTTACCTCTGACAGCTTTTTCTCTTTTCCTCTTTTTCCTGGGCCTGTTTCCTCAAACAGCGTTCCCTTCTACTGTTGTCCTGTCTCCTCAGACAGCGTACAATTCTTCTTTTGGCGGGGGTGTTGCCAACGCGCACACGCGCATATTTTTCAAGCTTTGTTCCTGGCAGATGGTGAGTCGGGCACGTATTTCACATCTGTGCTTGCCCCGTGTGTCGCATACCCCTTCAGAGGTCATTCTAGGCTGCGTGTAACACGCATACGTTCATTCTTGTGTTACTGGGTGCCACAGCGTAGTGCAGGTTTATTTTTCCACACACGTGGTCTAGGAGGGGTTGTGTGCACCTTACTTCCCTTTTTTGGGGTGCCTGTGCGTTGCGTGACCCGTCATCTTTCCCCAGGGGTGACATATAGCCTTGCTAGAGCACTAGGGTACGATTACCATCTGGTACCCAACACCTTTGACCCCCAATTGCCCAGGACAATAGTTCACAGCGACTGCCATACGCACAATAACATCAGTGCCATGGCTGGGAGGCGAACAAGCCGTAAGGGTGGCAAACGTGGCTGAGCCCCAAGTGGTGGCCGTGGTGGATCCGGTAGGGGACGTGGCCGTGACTTGCAGGGTGCCCCTAGCCCCCCATGTGTGGAGAACCAGTCAGGGACACCCATGCCCCCCCCGGTTGAGGGTAACGTGGCTGACACCACCCATGCTCAGCCCTTGTTGGACCAGCCCACTGTGGAACCAGACTTGGCACTGGGTGACTCCATGGCTGACTTCCAGGTCAGCAGGTCTAGGCCACGTGCGCCGGTGCACGTTGGTGTCATCAGGCTACGTGGATCAGGGGCAGCTAGGTCATCTGCTGCCCCGCGTAGGCAGGCTGGGGAGACTGCAGGGGCAGCTGCGGCTCCATCCACCCAGCCAGGACAGTGTCTGCCCTAGTCCATCCTGCTGACATTCCCCCTGACACCATCACACTTGAGCTAATGCCTGCACCAACTCCCATGCTGAGTGTGCAATCCCATGCTCCTAGTACAGAGTCCACTGGGGCTCCTGCCCCTAGTGTCCAGAGCGGCGTAGGACACTCAGGATCCCCACCACCTTCCAAGCGGAAGAGGAAGAGTGCTTGTCCAGTAGAGGCTGATGCCCCAGACACGGCTACACAGTCCGGCCCGTCAAGGAAGCCCAGATTCAATGAGGCCGAACTGAATGCACTTGTAGAGTATCTGTCCGCACATGACCGCGAAATGGTGATTGTTGCAGGATCCAAGACCACACCTGCACAACGTCAGGCACACTGGCAGACCATTGCGGACCACATATGTGCCCTTGGAATCGCGAGGCGCACAGCTACTGAATGCTACAAGCGCTGGAATGACCTGAAGCGCAGGGCAAAGAATAAACTGGCCTCAAGTCATGCCGCAACTATAGTGACTGGAGGTGGGTCTCCAGCAGACGACATAGAACTCACTCCACATGAGTAGGTTGCTGGGACCTACGTCACGGAGGAACATATCCAAGGTGTGGGAGAACTGGCAGATTACGAGGCATTGTCAGGTGAGTGCACATGCATGTGTGTGTCATCCATGTGCATGGTGTGTGTGGGAGGGCTTCTGTTTGGGTGCCAGGTGAGGGTGTGTGTGCCTGAGTGGTTTGGGTCACCCATGTGCCTCATCCAATACATTCTGCGCACCAGCATTTGGGTATAGCAGTATCCCTTCTGCCAACATTAGACATCCAGCCCAACACCACGCCAGTTGCCCTTGAAGTGTCATCTTGCCACCACATTGTTGCTTATTTTCCTCTGTTTATTCAGGCAGATTGTTTGCATACCACCACTTTTACTCGGCATTTCTCAGTCCTATTGTCACATGTCTGACATGGCTATGGTACAGTGGACTGGCTTTGTTTCCTGGACATGATTTGTTTAGACATGTCCCTGTGCCATAGGACCATTTTGGACTGGCAGCTCCAGGTTAAACATTTGAACCATTTCAATTGAAAAAGTCAATTTCATGAGCAAACTGGACTTAATGAATAATTGGTGCCCTCCTCTCCCTCTTCACTTCATGGCTAGGGTACATGCCATCTGTGGGATGGCATGTGTATTTGACCTGCCAATCACTGGCCAATGTGTGATGCCACTGCTAGGCAGCATGCAGCAAATGTGTTCATCTTCCATCTTGGTGTCATCAATGTGTGCCATCTGCCTACCCTTCACACGCAGTGACGGTGCATGCATGGGAGGGTTTTATTCATGTGGGACATGTGTCAATCAAGTACTGTTTCTGTCGCCTCTCAGCCCTAATTGTATGCCATAGTGCTAATGCCTGTTTCCATTTGTTTTCTTTCATGTCTTTGCAGGGGATGACGCACTTGATACTGCTGGGGTTGTGGAGATGGTGCAGACCCAGGAGGGGTCTGAGGCCTGACCGACCACCAGTGAGGGACGTGGTGTGGTGGTGGGTGAGAACCCACAACTGCTGCAGGTCGTGCTCTCAAGGGGTGTCTCTGGCTGCACCTCCCCCGAGCTGTATTCAGGTGTCGATTCGGATGATGAGACCTATGTGCCATCGCAGGTGAGTGTTCCTGGGAGGGATTCTGTTCTGTCCGACCCACCTGCACTAGGGTTAGAACCCTCAATGGGGATGTCAGTGTTGGCAGGTACGCCTTTGGTGGTTACGGATGCAGGGTCACACTCCGCAACATCTGATCCTGTTCCTGGGCCAGCAGATCAGAGGGGGAATGCAGTCCTGCAGCCTCAGGCAGTGCCGGCAAAGCAAGGCTCAGTTCGCCTTGCCCAAGACAGGTGTGGTGCCCGCCAACGTGGTGGCCGTCCGCCACCTGGCAATACCGCATGGGAGCAATCCATATACGGTATGGCAACCCAACAGGCAGCATCATCAGAGATGATGGCTCAGGCCATGGATAGGGTGGCCACTTCCATTGTCCCCCCCGAAAGGCTGATGGAGCGACTACAGCAGGCAACAGACTCCATCTGCCAGTCACACAGGGAGGACATGTTGGCGTCCGACAGGGACAGGCGGGCGGCACTGGCGACTCTGCGGGAAGCCATTTCCCTAGAGTCCCAGGGCCACAGGGAAGCCCTGAGGGTGGAACTCCTTCACCTCAGGACGACTCTTGTTGAGCATGAGGCTTCAACAAACAGAAGGACAGAACAGCAGCTGGAGCGTCTCACATGTACGCTCTCAGCTGAGATGCAGGCAACTAGGACGGAGGTCCGGGCATCCTTTGAGTTGTTGCATGGGGACCTACGCACAATTATCCTCCAGAACGAGACCTACCACACCCGCATGCTTGCTGCCATGGAGGAACAGACTAGGGCTTTGCGTGGGCTGCCTCCCATAGTGGCACCACCTCCTGATGCAGCTGCAGAGGGTGAGGAGAGCGCGCAACAGCAGTGATTCTCCCACAATAGGGTAGCCGTGTAGGCCATGAGCCCATGGAGGTGTTTTTATTTCGCAAGATCCACACAGGTGGGTTTTGGTGTGCACCCTGTCCTCGGACCTCCTGGGTGGCCTCCCCCACCCCCCCCCCGGGCCCATTAATGGCCATTTTTTATTTTTATTTTTTATTTTATTTTTTTCATTTTTGTTTTTTGGGCAGTGTGTTGCCTTGTGTGGCTCCCGTGGGCATACGCTGTATTGTGGCTGGGCACATGCAGGCTTGTCATGAATTTGGTTCAGATGCTTAGGTTTGTGTGACACACACCCCTCCTGCTTCCCGTTTCCATGGGCTTGAAAAGGGCGTGGCCAAGTGACATTGACGTACATGATGACGTTGGACTCCCATTTGATGTGTGGGCAGTCTGTAGTCAATACTGTGTACACATTCATAGTGCATATTGTTGTTGTATTGTACACTGCATGGTGTATTGATATGTGCCTCTGCATCCATCTCATCCTCCTAATTTGCAGGTCCATTTCTCATGTCTTCACAAGGCGGTCTACCTTGGAACTGGAGTCCATGTTGTAAGCAGTGCACCTACACTCTTGCGTGGCGCTAACACTGTATACTTTGAACTGTTCGAAGTGCTGGCATTATCAGGTAGTGAGGCTACTGACTTTTTAAGTCTGTAATGTCATGTTTAAGGTAGGTTGGAGGTTGTGTAGGTGATTGGTATTCTTGGTAAGTATTTGGTAATGTGTGTTGTAGGTCCTGCATTACTGTGAGCATTTCATGTGTGGCCAGTTTCCATTAGGGACACTGTAGTTGGTGACACTTGGGGCATGTTGTGGGGATTGATTTGTTTGCTCTCACATTGCATGACATTCCATGGTGTGTTGTGTGGCCGTGCCGGGGAGGGATTGGGTGACATGGCACTGTTCTCATGTAGTATTTTGCAAGTGGGTATTCATTTCTGCAGCATGGAAGTGTGTCTTTTGATGACACTGCATTGGTGGTGTTTGTGTAGGTAGGGATGCACACATTGTGACACTTCCACATGAACAATCTCAGGCTGCTATGGCTCTGACAGTTGACTGTCCCTTTGTTCGTCATAATTGTCAGGTCGAGTCATCATTGCTTATCAGATGGTATGTGCCAGGGCTGTGTGCACTCCACAGGAGTGTGATTTCTATGTGAAGTAATTAGCACCAGCTGCGTACGGGCTGCCTCACCCCGTGCCCGTTCCACTCCCATGCGCAGCGGGTGTGCATGTGGTTGGGGATGTGGGGGCACCACCATGTCCACAGCCAGGCCCCGGCGTGTTGCAACATTGTGCAGGACACATGCTGCCACTATGATCCTGCACACTACTGGGGGCGCATATAACAGCAGCCCGCCAGAACGGTCAAGGGAGCGAAAGCGTGACTTGAGCACTCCGAATGTGCGCTCCACTATGCCCCGGGTTGCAATATGGGCTGTGTTGTATCTTACCTCGGGAGGCGTGATGGGGTTCCGAATTGGTGTCATCATGTGGGTGCTCAGAGGGTAGGCACTGTCCCCTGGTGAGGAGGTGATGGGTATCATTAGTGGGATAGTGACATAACTCTGCATCTGACATGCATGCATGTGCAGTGGCATTCATACTCACCAAGCAGCCATGTATCACCATGCCGCCCAGCTTCTAGGTCCCGGCTTAGGGTAGACATTCGGTAAATGAAGCTGTCGTGGGTGGACCCTGGATAGTTGGCATATATTGAGGTGATGATTCCCTTGGCATTACATACTACCTGCACGTTAATGGAATGCCAGTGCTTGCGGTTCCTATAGATGTGCTCTGATGCCCTGGGGGGACATAGTGCCACATGGGTGCAGTCAATGGCACCTAGCACTTTGGGGAATTGTGCCACACCGTATAAATCCAGGGCGGCAGCCTGTCTTTCTGCGGGTGTTCTGGGCAGGTATATGTGCCTACGGACTGATGGGCGTGCAGTGATGATGTTCAAGACCTGGTGTAGGCAGCGTGACTGCGTGGCCTGTGACACCCCACCCACTATGGCACTTGTCCGCTGAAATGATCCTGTGGCCAAGAAGTGCAGTACATTGAGGACCTTCTCCAGGGGGCTGAGTGCTTGGGAGCACAGGGTGGGTGATGTGAGGTCATCCTCCCACTCACTGACCAGGTCCAGTATTATGTGTGGTGGAAACCTGTACCTCCCATACACCTGGTCATCAGGCATCCCAAAAAGGCTGGTTCTGGGAGTGAAAATTCGGGCCCTCACTATCCTCCTCCTCCTTTGGTAACCCACGTCCACTGCTGCTAGGAAAGGTATATTCATCCTGGCGTCTGAGCTTGTTTGTTGTTTGCGCGCACTTTTATGCTGCGTGGGTCGACGTACCTGGCGTACGTGTTTCAGGATTGGACCATTTATTTTTCGGCACGTTGTAGGCGAACGTGTGAATCTTCCCGCCCACCCCAGGAATACACGTAACACGCTCTCCCAGGCCCAGTTGCAAGTAAATATTCCCGCCCACCCTGGAATACACGTACCCCACTCTCACAGGCCGAGTCCCGTGTGGAAGTTCCGCGAACCCCGTAATACACGTAGCCTGCTGGTATCGCGTGTGGAAGTTCACGCGGACCCATGATACACGTACCCTGATGGTATCGCGTGGGAGACTACCCGCGCACCCCAGGAATACACGTACCCAGGCAAATCGTACGGCTGGGGGTGCAGGGGGACATGAGTGGGTGCCTGATGGAGGGTGCCCCTGCACTGCTGGGGGGTAGGGGTGATGGGAGACATGAGTGGGGGCCTGGTGGAGGGTGCCCTGCACTGCTGGAGGGTGTGGGTGCAGGGGGACATGTGTGGGGGCCTGGTGGAGGGTGCCCCTGGATGCTGGGGGGTGGGGGTGATGGGAGACATGAGTGGGGGCCTGGTGGAGGGAGCCCTGCACTGCTGGGGGGTGCGGGTGCAGGGGGACATGTGTGGGGGCCTGGTGGAGGGTGCCCCTGGAAGCTGGGGGGTGGGGGTGATGGGAGACATGAGTGGGGGCCTGGTGGAGGGTGCCCTGCACTGCTGGGGGGTGGGGGTGATGGGAGACATGAGTGGGGGCCTGGTGCAGGGTTCCCTGCACTGCTGGGGGATGGGGGTGCAGGGGGACATGTGTGGGGGTCTGGTGGAGGGTGCACCTGGATGCTGGGGGGTGGGGGTGATGGAAGACATGAGTGGGGGCCTGGTGGAGGGTGCCCTGCACTGCTGGGGGGTGGGGGTGGTGGGAGACATGTGTGGGGGCCTGGTGGAGTGTGCCCTGCACTGCTGGGGGGTGGGGTGGTGGGAGACATGTGTGGGGGCCTGGTGGAGGGTGCCCTGCACTGCTGGGGGGTGGGGGTGCAGGGGGACATGTGTGGGGGCCTGGTGGAGGGTGCCCTGCACTGCTGGGTGTGGGGGTGATGGGAGACATGAGTGGGGGCCTGGTGGAGGGTGCCCTGCACTGCTGGGGGGTGGGGGTGGTGGGAGACATGTGTGGGGGCCTGGTGGAGGGTGCCCTGCACTGCTGGGGGATGGGGGTGCAGGGGGACATGAGTGGGGGCATTGTGGAGGGTGCCCTGCACTGCCGGGGGGTGGGGGTGATGGGAGACATGAGTGGGGGCCTGGTGGAGGGTGCCCCTGCACTGCTGGGGGTGGGGGTGCAGGGGGACATGTGTGGGGGCCTGGTGGAGGGTGCCCCTGGATGCTGGGGGGTGGGGGTGATGGGAGACATGAGTGGGGGCCTGGTGGAGGGTGCCCTGCACTGCTGGGGGGTGGGGTGCAGCGGGACATGTGTGGGGGCCTGGTGGAGGGTACCCCTGGATGCTGGGGGGTGGGGGTGATGGGAGACATGGGTGGGGGCCTGGTGGAGGGTGCCCTGCACTGCTGGGGGGTGGGGGTGCAATTGGACATGTGTGGGGGCCTGGTGGAGGGTGCCCCTGGATGCTGGGGGGTGGGGGTGATGGGAGACATGAGTGGGGGCCTGGTGGAGGGTGCCCTGCACTGCTGGGGGGTGGGGGTGCAGGGGGACATGTGTGGAGGCCTGGTGGAGGGTGCCCCTGGATGCTGCGGGGTGGGGGTGACGGGAGACATGAGTGGGGGCCTGGTGGAGGGTGCCCTGCACTGCTGGGGGGTGGGGGTGCAGGGAGACATGAGTTGGACATGAGTGGGGGCCTGGTGGAGGGTGCCCCTGCACTTCTGGGGGGTGGGGGAGCAGGGGGACATGTGTGGGGGCCTGGTGGAGGGTTCCCTGCACTGCTGGGGGGTGGGGGTGCAGGGAGACATGAGTTGGACATGAGTGGGGGCCTGGTGGAGGGTGCCCCTGGATGCTGGGGGGTGGGGTGATGGGAGACATGAGTGGGGGCCTGGTGGAGGGTGACCTGCACTGCTGGGGGGTGGGGGTGCAGGGGGACATGTGTGGGGGCCTGGTGGAGGGTGCCCCTGGATGCTGGGGGGTGGGGGTGATGGGAGATATGAGTGGGGGCCTGGTGGAGGGTGCCCTGCACTGCTGGGGGGTGGGGGTGCAGGGGGACATGTGTGGGGGCCTGGTGGAGGGTGCCCCTTGATGCTGGGGGGTGGGGGGTGGAAGACATGAGTGGGGGCCTGGTGGAGGGTGCCCTGCACTGCTGGTGGGTGGGGGTGCAGGGAGACATGAGTTGGACATGAGTGGGGGCCTGGTGGAGGGTGCCCCTGCACTGCTGGGGGGTGGGGGTGCAGGGGGACATGTGTGGGGGCCTGGTGGAGGGTGCCCCTGGATGCTGGGGGGTGGGGGTGATGGGAGACATGAGTGCGGGCCTGGTGGAGGGTGACCTGCACTGCTGGGGGGTGGGGGTGCAGGGGGACATGTGTGGGGGCCTGGTGGAGGGTGCCCCTGGTTGCTGGGGGTTGGGGGTGATGGGAGACATGAGTGGGGGCATGGTGGAGGGTGCCCTGCACTGCTGGGGGGTGGGGGTGGAGGGGGACATGTGTGGGGCCTGGTGGAGGGTGCCCCTGGATTCTGGGGGGTAGGGTTGATAGGAGACATGAGTGGGGGCCTGGTGGAGGGTGCCCTGCACTGCTGGGGGGTGGGGGTGCAGGGGGACATGAGTCGGGGCATGGTGGAGGGTGCCCTGCACTGCTGGTGGGTGGGGGTGATTGGAGACATGTGTGGGGGCCTGGTGGAGGGTGCCCTGCACTGCTGGGGGGTGGGGGTGCAGGGGGACATGTGTGGGGGCCTGGTGGAGGGTAACCTGCACTGCTGGGGGGTGGGGTGATGGGAGACATGAGTGGGGGCCTGGTGGAGGGTGCCCTGCACTGCTGGGGGGGTGGGGGTGGTGGGAGACATGTGTGGGGGCCCGGTGGAGGGTGCCCTGCACTGCTGGGGGGTGGGGGTGATGGGAGACATGAGTGGGGGCCTGGTGGAGGGTGCCCTGCACTGCTGGGGGGTGGGGGTGCAGGGGGACACGAGTGGGGGTCTGGTGGAGGGTGCCCCTGGATGCTGGGGGGTGGGGTGATGGGAGACATGAGTGGGGGCCTGGTGGAGGGTGCCCTGCACTGCTGGGGGGTGGGGGTGCAGGGAGACATGAGTTGGACATGAGTGGGGCTATGGTGGAGGGTGCCCTGCACTGCTGGGGGTTGGGGGTGCAGGGAGACATAAGTTGGACATGAGTGGGGGCCTGGTGGAGGGTGCCCCTGCATGGCTGGGGGGTGGGGGTGCAGGGGGACATGTGTGGGGGCCTGGTGGAGGGTGCTCCTGGATGCTGGTGGGTGGGGGTGATGGGAGACATGAGTGGGGGCCTGGTGGAGGGTGCTATTTTTCACACAGCGGGTGTCCCTGTTTGTGGGTACCCATTTGCACCTCATTTGTCCTAGAGGGCCACTGTATGGACCATTCATCATGGCTGTATATGGGTGATTTTGGTTAGCGCACATTTTGGCGCACATTTTTTTCAGGCGCAGGGACGGTACCGCCTGCTTTCTTGTGGCGTACTTGTTTGGCCCTGTGCCCGTCTTTGACCGTGCGCTGGTTTGCCCTATTCGATTCCATGAATACGGGTTGTAGGCGAGCGTGTGGGCGTTCCGTGCACTTGCCTCCTGTACTTCCCCCATGACGCCCATATTTTCACGCGTTGTTCCCCATTCCGAGTGTTACGCCCCGTGTTCCGCCCACTTTTGTGATGTGCGCCGCGCTATGTGCGATTTTGAAGTGGCCGTGGCGCACGCTGTTGGATGAACTGTGCGCCGGCGTGCGCGGTGCACTTTTTCAGCGCACATCCAATGTTTTTCTCGCGCACGGACTTCCATGAATCGATGTGCGCTGGTTTCCCTGCGATTTTCGCACTTGCACTGCGATTTTCGCACTTTTACTGCGAATCGCACGTTTTGGTACCTCTGCGCGGGAATTTTCGGCGCACATTAATTCCATGAATCGACCCCTGAATGTCAGCAGTGTTATCACAAAAACATGATTTGAATCACAAAACCATTGCTTATGCAAATAAGGCATTTTTCCAAGTTGAAATTAAGTTCAATGAATGTGAAAAGGCCCTTTTGACGATGTGTGGGTGATACAGCATTTTCGCCCCATTGTTCAGGGGGAAAAGGTAATCATTGAGACAAATCATCAACCATTGCAGTTTTTAGAGAGTAAAAGATCAGGCACCCTAGCACAGTCCAGTATTATTTCATGGACACTGGAATTGCAGGGCTTTCCTGTAGAAGTGAGGTATGGCCAAAATAAAAAGAGCCCAGTTACTCAAGGTTTAGCAGATCTACATGACTGTGCAGCTGAACATCAATGAAATGAAGTAGAAGTGGAATCTAGTTTACAGCAGTTTGGACAATCACCAAATAAAGCTTTTGATGAAAAGACATGCAAGGATTTGCCAACTGCATATGTTGACGGTTGTGCTTTTCACATTGAAAATTACAGTAATAAACAATTGGTGTCAGGAATAGGAAATGTCTGGTTGAAATGTGAAGATATTCCCAGTGTAGGGATGAGAATTGGGGCTAGGAGCAGCCAAGTAGCGGAATTGGCAGCCATTTATAAAGCAATTACTACTGCAGTTGATAATAAATTTAGTGAAATTGTCCTGGTGACTAATTCGGATTATGAACGAAATAGCTTTGTGGAATATTTGCCTGGCTGGAAAGCAAGAGGCATGATTACATACAATATAAAGCCTCTCAAACATGGAAAAATGATACAGGCTATATACAAATTGGTGACAGAGAATGATTTGACAATATACTGGAGGAAAATGTGTGGACATTTAAAAACCCTAGGAGCGGATGAGGAGGGAAATGATAAGGCAGATCATTTAGCTAAAATTGGGGCTGTGATGGGAGAGTTGCTACCTATGGAACATTTACTTGGTGAAATACAGATTGATGCAATTACATGCTCTAAAGCTCCAAAAGAGGTAGAACAACCAGTAGTACAATGGAGTTACGATACACCAGATCAAGACCTGATTAAGGCACACAAAGATGATCCAATTTTTGGGAATCTATTATAATCATTTGATAGACCCCGAACAAAATCCTTTAACAGAAAATGATTGTGTGGGGTAAGAAGAGTTGAGGGTGCTATTAAAGAATAAAAAACGAATCACACTACAAGATGGACTCATGATTAGGGAATGCATAACAGGACAAATACAGTGGGTGGTACCCCTTTCATTCAGAGTGCTAATGCTACACCATGCACATGATGCAATAACTGCAGGACACAGAGGTGTACAAAAAACATTAGAAATACTGAAAGATTATCCTTACTGGCCACATATGTCCCAAGATGTGAAATTATATACTAGGGGATGTCTCGTATGTGCCCAATTTAAACATGCTTCACCAATGCATATAGCCCCATTGATGAAAAGAGGCTTAACCCTTTCATGGCCAGATTTGCAAATAGACTATGTGGTGCCTGTAAGAAGGTCGAGCAGGGGGAACCGTTATATTTTGAGTGTGGTTTGTTTAATGTCAAAATGGATAGAGTGTATTCCTGCACCAGATTGTAGTGCGCAAACAGCAGCTACATTACTGGTAAATCATATATTTTCAAGATTTGGGTTACAACAAAGAATAGACTCAGACAGAGGAACTCATTTCACAAGTGATTTAATGAGCAAAGTGTGGCAGGTACTGGGGGTGAAAAGAAAGCTGCATATTGCATACAGACCCGCCTCTTCTGGAGGTGATGAATGTTATAATAGGTCTGTTGTGGATATATTAAAGAAGTTTGTAGCAGAGGCAGGTTCCAGTTGGGATTTACGTTTACCTCTGGTTTTGATGGCGATCAGATCAACTCCTGCCAAAGCAACAGGTATCAGCCCTGATTAAGTATTGACAGGTAGGAAGATGGTGTTACCACAACACCTGCTGTACAGGACACATGAACAGACACTTGTAAGCGCATCTACAGTTCATGAATATATGGAAGAACTGAAGAAGCATTTACAACATGCATTTGCTTTTGTGCAGCGGAACTTGGAAAGAGCCGCTGACAGTGCAAAATCATATTATGATAAAAAGACATCCGTGAAAGAGTATTATGTAGGGGATCAGGTGTATAAATTTCATTTTGGAAAGGGTAAACAGAAAAATTCTAAATTTCTGGCGGCCTGGCAGGGGTCATTTCAAATTATAGATAAGGCGTCTCCAGTGGTTTATCAAATATTAAGAACTGAGGGTGAAACGGTGTGATGCTGGAAATGCATCAGAGGGACAGGGCCTCTGAATCCTTGTCCTTTACTGCTTTTTATCATGTGTTCTGTCATGTTTTCTGCCCAGGAGTCCATGTGGGACTGGGGGGTGGGGGTGATGGGAGACTTGAGTGGGGGCCTGGTGGAGGGTGCCCTGCACTGCTGGAGGGTGGGGGTGCAGGGGGACATGAGTGGCGGTCTGGTGGAGGGTGCCCCTGGATGCTGGGGAGTGGGGGTGATGGGAGACATGAGTGGGGGCCTGGTGGAGGGTGCCCTGCACTGCTGGGGGGTGGGGGTGCAGGGAGACATAAGTTGGACATGAGTGGGGGCATGGTGGAGGGTGCCCTGCACTGCTGGGGGGTGGGGTAGTGGGAGACATGTGTGGTGGCCTGGTGGAGGGTGCCCTGCACTGCTGGGGGGTGGGGGTGCAGGGGGACATGTGTGGGGGCCTGGTGGAGGGTACCCTGCACTGCTGGGGGGTGGGGGTGATGGGAGACATGAGTGGGAGCCTGGTGGAGGGTGCCCTGCACTGCTGGGGGGTGGGGGTGGTGGGAGACATGTGTGGGGGCCTGGTGGAGGGTGCCCTGCACTGCTGGGGGGTGGGGGTGCAGGGGGACATGAGTGGGGGCATGGTGGAGGGTGCTCTGCACTGCTGGGGGGTGGGGGTGATTGGAGATATGAGTGGGGGCCTGGTGGAGGATGCCCAGCACTGCTGGGGGGTGGGGGTGATGGGAGACATGAGTGGGGGCCTGGTGGAGGGTGCCCTGCACTGCTGGGGGGTTGGGGTGCAGGGAGACATGAGTTGGACATGAGTGGGGGCCTGGTGGAGGGTGCCCCTGCACTGCTGGGGGGTGGGGGTGCAGAGGGACATGTGTAGGGGCCTGGTGGAGGGTGCCAGTGGATGCTGGGGGGTGGGGGTGATGGGAGACATGAGTGGGGGCCTGGTGGAGGGTGCCCTGCACTGCTGGGGGGTGGGGGTGCAGGGGGACATGTGTGGGGGCACGGTGGAGGGTGCCCATGAATGCTGGGGGATGGGGGTGATGGGAGACATGAGTGGGGGCCTGGTGGAGGGTGTCCTGCACTGCTGGGGTGTGGGGGTGCAGGGAGACATGAGTTGGACATGGATGGGGGCATGGTGGAGGGTGCCCTGCACTGCTGGGAGGTGGGGGTGGTGGGAGACATGTGTGGGGGCCTGGTGGATGGTGCCCCTGGATGCTGGGTGGTGGGGGTGCTGGGAGACATGTGTTGGTGATCAGTAGTGCAAGGTGACATGTGGGTTGGCTGGGGGGCATGGCCATGGTGGATGGGTTGCCTGTGAGACATGAGCAGGGGTGCAGGGTAGTCCCCTGTGGTGTGGGCTGCCTGCAGGGGCCATGGAGGGTGTTGAGGGAACACCTGGGAGGACCCACACGGCCAAATCACGTGTAGCATTCCCCGGCACCACCGAAATACACGTACCCTGCTGAAATCGCGTGTGAATCTTCCCGCGCACCTCGGAATACACGTACCCAGGCAAATCGCGTGTGGAACTTCCCGCGCACCCGAAGTACACGTACCCAGGCCAATCGCGTGTGGAACTTCCCACGCATCCCGAAGTACACCTACCCAGGCCAATCGCGTGTGGAACTTCCCACGCACCCCGAAACACACGTACCCAGGCTAATCGCGTGTGGAACTTCCCGCGCACCCCGTAGTACACGTACCAAGGCTAATCGCGTGTGGAACTTCCCGCGCACCCCGAAGTACACGTACCCAGGCCAATTGCGTGTGGAACTTCCCGCGCATCCCGAAGTACACGTACCCAGGCCAATGGCGTTTGTAACTTCCCGCGCACCCCGAAACACACGTACCCAGGCTAATCATGTGTGGAACTTCCCGCGCACCCCGTAGTACACGTACCCAGGCTAATTGCGTGTGGAACTTCCCCCGCACCCCGAAGTACATGTACCCAGGCCAATCGCGTGTGGAACTTCCCGCGCACCCCGAAGTACACATACCCAGGCCAATCACGTGTGGGACTTCCCGCGCACCCAGGAACACACGCACACACTATTTTTCACACAGCGGGTGTCCGTGTTTGTCGGTACCCCTTTGCACCTCATTTGTCCTAGAGGGCCACTGTATGGACCATTCATCATGGCTGTATATGGGTGATTTTGGTTGGCGCACATTCTTTTCAGGCGCAGGGACGCTACCGCCTGCTTTCTTGTGGCGTACTTGTTTGGCCCTGTGCCCGTCTTTGACCGTGCGCTGGTTTGCCCTATTCGATTCCATGAATACGGGTTGTAGGCGAGCTTGTGGGCGTTCCGTGCACTTGCCTCCTGTACTTCCCCCGTGACGCCCATATTTTCACGCGCTGTTCCCCACTCCGAGTGTTACGCCCCGTGTTCCGCCCACTTTTGTGATGTGCGCCGCGCTATGTGCGATTTTGAAGTGGCCGTGGCGCACGCTGTTGGATGAACTGTGCGCCGGCGTGCGCGGTGCACTTTTTCAGCGCACATCCAATGTTTTTCTCGCGCACGGACTTCCATGAATCGATGTGCGCTGGTTTCCCTGCGATTTTCGCACTTGCACTGCGATTTTCGCACTTTTACTGCGAATCGCACGTTTTGGTACCTCTGCGCGGGAATTTTTGGCGCACATTAATTCCATGAATCGACCCCTGAATGTCAGCAGTGTTATCACAAAAACATGATTTGAATCACAAAACCATTGCTTATGCAAATAAGGCATTTTTCCAAGTTGAAATTAAGTTCAATGAATGTGAAAAGGCCCTTTTGACGACTGTGTGGGTGATACAGCATGTTCGCCCCATTGTTCAGGGGGAAAAGGTAATCATTGAGACAAATCATCAACCATTGCAGTTTTTAGAGAGTAAAAGGTCAGGCACCCTAGCACAGTCCAGCATTATTTCATGGACACTGGCATTGCAGGGCTTTCCTGTAGAAGTGAGGTATGGCCAAAATAAAAAGAGCCCAGTTACTCAAGGTTTAGCAGATCTACATGACTGTGCAGCTGAACATCTATGAAATGAAGTAGAAGTGGAATCTAGTTTACAGCAGTTTGGACAATCACCAAATAAAGCTTTTGATGAAAAGACATGCAAGGATTTGCCAACTGCATATGTTGACGGTTGTGCTTTTCACATTGAAAATTACAGTAATAAACAATTGGTGTCAGGAATAGGAAATGTCTGGTTGAAATGTGAAGATATTCCCAGTGTAGGGATGAGAATTGGGGCTAGGAGCAGCCAAGTAGCGGAATTGGCAGCCATTTATAAAGCAATTACTACTGCAGTTGATAATAAATTTAGTGAAATTGTCCTGGTGACTAATTCGGATTATGAACGAAATAGCTTTGTGGAATATTTGCCTGGCTGGAAAGCAAGAGGCATGATTACATACAATATAAAGCCTCTCAAACATGGGAAAATGATACAGGCTATATACAAATTGGTGACAGAGAATGATTTGACAATATACTGGAGGAAAATGTGTGGACATTTAAAAACCCCAGGAGCGGATGAGGAGGGAAATGATAAGGCAGATCATTTAGCTAAAATTGGGGCTGTGATGGGAGAGTTGCTACCTATGGAACATTTACTTGGTGAAATACAGATTGATGCAATTACATGCTCTAAAGCTCCAAAAGAGGTAGAACAACCAGTAGTACAATGGAGTTACGATACACCAGATCAAGACCTGATTAAGGCACACAAAGATGATCCAATTTTTGGGAATCTATTATAATCATTTGATAGACCCCGAACAAAATCCTTTAACAGAAAATGATTGTGTGGGGTAAGAAGAGTTGAGGGTGCTATTAAAGAATAAAAAACGAATCACACTACAAGATGGACTCATGATTAGGGAATGCATAACAGGACAAATACAGTGGGTGGTACCCCTTTCATTCAGAGTGCTAATGCTACACCATGCACATGATGCAATAACTGCAGGACACAGAGGTGTACAAAAAACATTAGAAATACTGAAAGATTATCCTTACTGGCCACATATGTCCCAAGATGTGAAATTATATACTAGGGGATGTCTCGTATGTGCCCAATTTAAACATGCTTCACCAATGCATATAGCCCCATTGATGAAAAGAGGCTTAACCCTTTCATGGCCAGATTTGCAAATAGACTATGTGGTGCCTGTAAGAAGGTCGAGCAGGGGGAACCGTTATATTTTGAGTGTGGTTTGTTTAATGTCAAAATGGATAGAGTGTATTCCTGCACCAGATTGTAGTGCGCAAACAGCAGCTACATTACTGGTAAATCATATATTTTCAAGATTTGGGTTACCACAAAGAATAGACTCAGACAGAGGAACTCATTTCACAAGTGATTTAATGAGCAAAGTGTGGCAGGTACTGGGGGTGAAAAGAAAGCTGCATATTGCATACAGACCCGCCTCTTCTGGAGGTGATGAATGTTATAATAGGTCTGTTGTGGATATATTAAAGAAGTTTGTAGCAGAGGCAGGTTCCAGTTGGGATTTACGTTTACCTCTGGTTTTGATGGCGATCAGATCAACTCCTGCCAAAGCAACAGGTATCAGCCCTGATTAAGTATTGACAGGTAGGAAGATGGTGTTACCACAACACCTGCTGTACAGGACACATGAACAGACACTTGTAAGCGCATCTACAGTTCATGAATATATGGAAGAACTGAAGAAGCATTTACAACATGCATTTGCTTTTGTGCAGCGGAACTTGGAAAGAGCCGCTGACAGTGCAAAATCATATTATGATAAAAAGACATCCGTGAAAGAGTATTATGTAGGGGATCAGGTGTATAAATTTCATTTTGGAAAGGGTAAACAGAAAAATTCTAAATTTCTGGCGGCCTGGCAGGGGTCATTTCAAATTATAGATAAGGCGTCTCCAGTGGTTTATCAAATATTAAGAACTGAGGGTGAAACGGTGTGATGCTGGAAATGCATCAGAGTGACAGGGCCTCTGAATCCTTGTCCTTTACTGCTTTTTATCATGTGTTCTGTCATGTTTTCTGCCCAGGAGTCCATGTGGGACTGGGGGGTGGGGGTGATGGGAGACTTGAGTGGGGGCCTGGTGGAGGGTGCCCTGCACTGCTGGAGGGTGGGGGTGCAGGGGGACATGAGTGGCGGTCTGGTGGAGGGTGCCCCTGGATGCTGGGGAGTGGGGGTGATGGGAGACATGAGTGGGGGCCTGGTGGAGGGTGCCCTGCACTGCTGGGGGGTGGGGGTGCAGGGAGACATAAGTTGGACATGAGTGGGGGCATGGTGGAGGGTGCCCTGCACTGCTGGGGGGTGGGGTAGTGGGAGACATGTGTGGTGGCCTGGTGGAGGGTGCCCTGCACTGCTGGGGGGTGGGGGTGCAGGGGGACATGTGTGGGGGCCTGGTGGAGGGTACCCTGCACTGCTGGGGGGTGGGGGTGATGGGAGACATGAGTGGGGGCCTGGTGGAGGGTGCCCTGCACTGCTGGGGGGTGGGGGTGGTGGGAGACATGTGTGGGGGCCTGGTGGAGGGTGCCCTGCACTGCTGGGGGGTGGGGGTGCAGGGGGACATGAGTGGGGGCATGGTGGAGGGTGCTCTGCACTGCTGGGGGGTGGGGGTGATTGGAGATATGAGTGGGGGCCTGGTGGAGGATGCCCAGCACTGCTGGGGGGTGGGGGTGATGGGAGACATGAGTGGGGGCCTGGTGGAGGGTGCCCTGCACTGCTGGGGGGTTGGGGTGCAGGGAGACATGAGTTGGACATGAGTGGGGGCCTGGTGGAGGGTGCCCCTGCACTGCTGGGGGGTGGGGGTGCAGAGGGACATGTGTAGGGGCCTGGTGGAGGGTGCCAGTGGATGCTGGGGGGTGGGGGTGATGGGAGACATGAGTGGGGGCCTGGTGGAGGGTGCCCTGCACTGCTGGGGGGTGGGGGTGCAGGGGGACATGTGTGGGGGCACGGTGGAGGGTGCCCATGAATGCTGGGGGATGGGGGTGATGGGAGACATGAGTGGGGGCCTGGTGGAGGGTGTCCTGCACTGCTGGGGTGTGGGGGTGCAGGGAGACATGAGTTGGACATGGATGGGGGCATGGTGGAGGGTGCCCTGCACTGCTGGGAGGTGGGGGTGGTGGGAGACATGTGTGGGGGCCTGGTGGATGGTGCCCCTGGATGCTGGGTGGTGGGAGTGCTGGGAGACATGTGTTGGTGATCAGTAGTGCAAGGTGACATGTGGGTTGGCTGGGGGGCATGGCCATGGTGGATGGGTTGCCTGTGAGACATGAGCAGGGGTGCAGGGTAGTCCCCTGTGGTGTGGGCTGCCTGCAGGGGCCATGGAGGGTGTTGAGGGAACACCTGGGAGGACCCACACGGCCAAATCACGTGTAGCATTCCCCGGCACCACCGAAATACACGTACCCTGCTGAAATCGCGTGTGAATCTTCCCGCGCACCTCGGAATACACGTACCCAGGCCAATCGCGTGTGGAACTTCCCGCGCACCCGAAGTACACGTACCCAGGCCAATCGCGTGTGGAACTTCCCACGCATCCCGAAGTACACCTACCCAGGCCAATCGCGTGTGGAACTTCCCACGCACCCCGAAACACACGTACCCAGGCTAATCGCGTGTGGAACTTCCCGCGCACCCCGTAGTACACGTACCAAGGCTAATCGCGTGTGGAACTTCCCGCGCACCCCGAAGTACACGTACCCAGGCCAATTGCGTGTGGAACTTCCCGCGCATCCCGAAGTACACGTACCCAGGCCAATGGCGTTTGTAACTTCCCGCGCACCCCGAAACACACGTACCCAGGCTAATCATGTGTGGAACTTCCCGCGCACCCCGTAGTACACGTACCCAGGCTAATTGCGTGTGGAACTTCCCCCGCACCCCGAAGTACATGTACCCAGGCCAATCGCGTGTGGAACTTCCCGCGCACCCCGAAGTACACATACCCAGGCCAATCACGTGTGGGACTTCCCGCGCACCCAGGAACACACGCACACACTATTTTTCACACAGCGGGTGTCCGTGTTTGTCGGTACCCCTTTGCACCTCATTTGTCCTAGAGGGCCACTGTATGGACCATTCATCATGGCTGTATATGGGTGATTTTGGTTGGCGCACATTCTTTTCAGGCGCAGGGACGCTACCGCCTGCTTTCTTGTGGCGTACTTGTTTGGCCCTGTGCCCGTCTTTGACCGTGCGCTGGTTTGCCCTATTCGATTCCATGAATACGGGTTGTAGGCGAGCTTGTGGGCGTTCCGTGCACTTGCCTCCTGTACTTCCCCCGTGACGCCCATATTTTCACGCGCTGTTCCCCACTCCGAGTGTTACGCCCCGTGTTCCGCCCACTTTTGTGATGTGCGCCGCGCTATGTGCGATTTTGAAGTGGCCGTGGCGCACGCTGTTGGATGAACTGTGCGCCGGCGTGCGCGGTGCACTTTTTCAGCGCACATCCAATGTTTTTCTCGCGCACGGACTTCCATGAATCGATGTGCGCTGGTTTCCCTGCGATTTTCGCACTTGCACTGCGATTTTCGCACTTTTACTGCGAATCGCACGTTTTGGTACCTCTGCGCGGGAATTTTTGGCGCACATTAATTCCATGAATCGACCCCTGAATGTCAGCAGTGTTATCACAAAAACATGATTTGAATCACAAAACCATTGCTTATGCAAATAAGGCATTTTTCCAAGTTGAAATTAAGTTCAATGAATGTGAAAAGGCCCTTTTGACGACTGTGTGGGTGATACAGCATGTTCGCCCCATTGTTCAGGGGGAAAAGGTAATCATTGAGACAAATCATCAACCATTGCAGTTTTTAGAGAGTAAAAGGTCAGGCACCCTAGCACAGTCCAGCATTATTTCATGGACACTGGCATTGCAGGGCTTTCCTGTAGAAGTGAGGTATGGCCAAAATAAAAAGAGCCCAGTTACTCAAGGTTTAGCAGATCTACATGACTGTGCAGCTGAACATCTATGAAATGAAGTAGAAGTGGAATCTAGTTTACAGCAGTTTGGACAATCACCAAATAAAGCTTTTGATGAAAAGACATGCAAGGATTTGCCAACTGCATATGTTGACGGTTGTGCTTTTCACATTGAAAATTACAGTAATAAACAATTGGTGTCAGGAATAGGAAATGTCTGGTTGAAATGTGAAGATATTCCCAGTGTAGGGATGAGAATTGGGGCTAGGAGCAGCCAAGTAGCGGAATTGGCAGCCATTTATAAAGCAATTACTACTGCAGTTGATAATAAATTTAGTGAAATTGTCCTGGTGACTAATTCGGATTATGAACGAAATAGCTTTGTGGAATATTTGCCTGGCTGGAAAGCAAGAGGCATGATTACATACAATATAAAGCCTCTCAAACATGGAAAAATGATACAGGCTATATACAAATTGGTGACAGAGAATGATTTGACAATATACTGGAGGAAAATGTGTGGACATTTAAAAACCCCAGGAGCGGATGAGGAGGGAAATGATAAGGCAGATCATTTAGCTAAAATTGGGGCTGTGATGGGAGAGTTGCTACCTATGGAACATTTACTTGGTGAAATACAGATTGATGCAATTACATGCTCTAAAGCTCCAAAAGAGGTAGAACAACCAGTAGTACAATGGAGTTACGATACACCAGATCAAGACCTGATTAAGGCACACAAAGATGATCCAATTTTTGGGAATCTATTATAATCATTTGATAGACCCCGAACAAAATCCTTTAACAGAAAATGATTGTGTGGGGTAAGAAGAGTTGAGGGTGCTATTAAAGAATAAAAAACGAATCACACTACAAGATGGACTCATGATTAGGGAATGCATAACAGGACAAATACAGTGGGTGGTACCCCTTTCATTCAGAGTGCTAATGCTACACCATGCACATGATGCAATAACTGCAGGACACAGAGGTGTACAAAAAACATTAGAAATACTGAAAGATTATCCTTACTGGCCACATATGTCCCAAGATGTGAAATTATATACTAGGGGATGTCTCGTATGTGCCCAATTTAAACATGCTTCACCAATGCATATAGCCCCATTGATGAAAAGAGGCTTAACCCTTTCATGGCCAGATTTGCAAATAGACTATGTGGTGCCTGTAAGAAGGTCGAGCAGGGGGAACCGTTATATTTTGAGTGTGGTTTGTTTAATGTCAAAATGGATAGAGTGTATTCCTGCACCAGATTGTAGTGCGCAAACAGCAGCTACATTACTGGTAAATCATATATTTTCAAGATTTGGGTTACCACAAAGAATAGACTCAGACAGAGGAACTCATTTCACAAGTGATTTAATGAGCAAAGTGTGGCAGGTACTGGGGGTGAAAAGAAAGCTGCATATTGCATACAGACCCGCCTCTTCTGGAGGTGATGAATGTTATAATAGGTCTGTTGTGGATATATTAAAGAAGTTTGTAGCAGAGGCAGGTTCCAGTTGGGATTTACGTTTACCTCTGGTTTTGATGGCGATCAGATCAACTCCTGCCAAAGCAACAGGTATCAGCCCTGATTAAGTATTGACAGGTAGGAAGATGGTGTTACCACAACACCTGCTGTACAGGACACATGAACAGACACTTGTAAGCGCATCTACAGTTCATGAATATATGGAAGAACTGAAGAAGCATTTACAACATGCATTTGCTTTTGTGCAGCGGAACTTGGAAAGAGCCGCTGACAGTGCAAAATCATATTATGATAAAAAGACATCCGTGAAAGAGTATTATGTAGGGGATCAGGTGTATAAATTTCATTTTGGAAAGGGTAAACAGAAAAATTCTAAATTTCTGGCGGCCTGGCAGGGGTCATTTCAAATTATAGATAAGGCGTCTCCAGTGGTTTATCAAATATTAAGAACTGAGGGTGAAACGGTGTGATGCTGGAAATGCATCAGAGGGACAGGGCCTCTGAATCCTTGTCCTTTACTGCTTTTTATCATGTGTTCTGTCATGTTTTCTGCCCAGGAGTCCATGTGGGACTGGGGGGTGGGGGTGATGGGAGACTTGAGTGGGGGCCTGGTGGAGGGTGCCCTGCACTGCTGGAGGGTGGGGGTGCAGGGGGACATGAGTGGCGGTCTGGTGGAGGGTGCCCCTGGATGCTGGGGAGTGGGGGTGATGGGAGACATGAGTGGGGGCCTGGTGGAGGGTGCCCTGCACTGCTGGGGGGTGGGGGTGCAGGGAGACATAAGTTGGACATGAGTGGGGGCATGGTGGAGGGTGCCCTGCACTGCTGGGGGGTGGGGTAGTGGGAGACATGTGTGGTGGCCTGGTGGAGGGTGCCCTGCACTGCTGGGGGGTGGGGGTGCAGGGGGACATGTGTGGGGGCCTGGTGGAGGGTACCCTGCACTGCTGGGGGGTGGGGGTGATGGGAGACATGAGTGGGGGCCTGGTGGAGGGTGCCCTGCACTGCTGGGGGTGGGGGTGGTGGGAGACATGTGTGGGGGCCTGGTGGAGGGTGCCCTGCACTGCTGGGGGGTGGGGGTGCAGGGGGACATGAGTGGGGGCATGGTGGAGGGTGCTCTGCACTGCTGGGGGGTGGGGGTGATTGGAGATATGAGTGGGGGCCTGGTGGAGGATGCCCAGCACTGCTGGGGGGTGGGGGTGATGGGAGACATGAGTGGGGGCCTGGTGGAGGGTGCCCTGCACTGCTGGGGGGTTGGGGTGCAGGGAAGACATGAGTTGGACATGAGTGGGGGCCTGGTGGAGGGTGCCCCTGCACTGCTGGGGGGTGGGGGTGCAGAGGGACATGTGTAGGGGCCTGGTGGAGGGTGCCAGTGGATGCTGGGGGGTGGGGGTGATGGGAGACATGAGTGGGGGCCTGGTGGAGGGTGCCCTGCACTGCTGGGGGGTGGGGGTGCAGGGGGACATGTGTGGGGGCACGGTGGAGGGTGCCCATGAATGCTGGGGGATGGGGGTGATGGGAGACATGAGTGGGGGCCTGGTGGAGGGTGTCCTGCACTGCTGGGGTGTGGGGGTGCAGGGAGACATGAGTTGGACATGGATGGGGGCATGGTGGAGGGTGCCCTGCACTGCTGGGAGGTGGGGGTGGTGGGAGACATGTGTGGGGGCCTGGTGGATGGTGCCCCTGGATGCTGGGTGGTGGGAGTGCTGGGAGACATGTGTTGGTGATCAGTAGTGCAAGGTGACATGTGGGTTGGCTGGGGGGCATGGCCATGGTGGATGGGTTGCCTGTGAGACATGAGCAGGGGTGCAGGGTAGTCCCCTGTGGTGTGGGCTGCCTGCAGGGGCCATGGAGGGTGTTGAGGGAACACCTGGGAGGACCCACACGGCCAAATCACGTGTAGCATTCCCCGGCACCACCGAAATACACGTACCCTGCTGAAATCGCGTGTGAATCTTCCCGCGCACCTCGGAATACACGTACCCAGGCCAATCGCGTGTGGAACTTCCCGCGCACCCGAAGTACACGTACCCAGGCCAATCGCGTGTGGAACTTCCCACGCATCCCGAAGTACACCTACCCAGGCCAATCGCGTGTGGAACTTCCCACGCACCCCAAAACACACGTACCCAGGCTAATCGCGTGTGGAACTTCCCGCGCACCCCGTAGTACACGTACCAAGGCTAATCGCGTGTGGAACTTCCCGCGCACCCCGAAGTACACGTACCCAGGCCAATTGCGTGTGGAACTTCCCGCGCATCCCGAAGTACACGTACCCAGGCCAATGGCGTTTGTAACTTCCCGCGCACCCCGAAACACACGTACCCAGGCTAATCATGTGTGGAACTTCCCGCGCACCCCGTAGTACACGTACCCAGGCTAATTGCGTGTGGAACTTCCCCCGCACCCCGAAGTACATGTACCCAGGCCAATCGCGTGTGGAACTTCCCGCGCACCCCGAAGTACACATACCCAGGCCAATCACGTGTGGGACTTCCCGCGCACCCAGGAACACACGCACACACTATTTTTCACACAGCGGGTGTCCGTGTTTGTCGGTACCCCTTTGCACCTCATTTGTCCTAGAGGGCCACTGTATGGACCATTCATCATGGCTGTATATGGGTGATTTTGGTTGGCGCACATTCTTTTCAGGCGCAGGGACGCTACCGCCTGCTTTCTTGTGGCGTACTTGTTTGGCCCTGTGCCCGTCTTTGACCGTGCGCTGGTTTGCCCTATTCGATTCCATGAATACGGGTTGTAGGCGAGCTTGTGGGCGTTCCGTGCACTTGCCTCCTGTACTTCCCCCGTGACGCCCATATTTTCACGCGCTGTTCCCCACTCCGAGTGTTACGCCCCGTGTTCCGCCCACTTTTGTGATGTGCGCCGCGCTATGTGCGATTTTGAAGTGGCCGTGGCGCACGCTGTTGGATGAACTGTGCGCCGGCGTGCGCGGTGCACTTTTTCAGCGCACATCCAATGTTTTTCTCGCGCACGGACTTCCATGAATCGATGTGCGCTGGTTTCCCTGCGATTTTCGCACTTGCACTGCGATTTTCGCACTTTTACTGCGAATCGCACGTTTTGGTACCTCTGCGCGGGAATTTTTGGCGCACATTAATTCCATGAATCGACCCCTGAATGTCAGCAGTGTTATCACAAAAACATGATTTGAATCACAAAACCATTGCTTATGCAAATAAGGCATTTTTCCAAGTTGAAATTAAGTTCAATGAATGTGAAAAGGCCCTTTTGACGACTGTGTGGGTGATACAGCATGTTCGCCCCATTGTTCAGGGGGAAAAGGTAATCATTGAGACAAATCATCAACCATTGCAGTTTTTAGAGAGTAAAAGGTCAGGCACCCTAGCACAGTCCAGCATTATTTCATGGACACTGGCATTGCAGGGCTTTCCTGTAGAAGTGAGGTATGGCCAAAATAAAAAGAGCCCAGTTACTCAAGGTTTAGCAGATCTACATGACTGTGCAGCTGAACATCTATGAAATGAAGTAGAAGTGGAATCTAGTTTACAGCAGTTTGGACAATCACCAAATAAAGCTTTTGATGAAAAGACATGCAAGGATTTGCCAACTGCATATGTTGACGGTTGTGCTTTTCACATTGAAAATTACAGTAATAAACAATTGGTGTCAGGAATAGGAAATGTCTGGTTGAAATGTGAAGATATTCCCAGTGTAGGGATGAGAATTGGGGCTAGGAGCAGCCAAGTAGCGGAATTGGCAGCCATTTATAAAGCAATTACTACTGCAGTTGATAATAAATTTAGTGAAATTGTCCTGGTGACTAATTCGGATTATGAACGAAATAGCTTTGTGGAATATTTGCCTGGCTGGAAAGCAAGAGGCATGATTACATACAATATAAAGCCTCTCAAACATGGAAAAATGATACAGGCTATATACAAATTGGTGACAGAGAATGATTTGACAATATACTGGAGGAAAATGTGTGGACATTTAAAAACCCCAGGAGCGGATGAGGAGGGAAATGATAAGGCAGATCATTTAGCTAAAATTGGGGCTGTGATGGGAGAGTTGCTACCTATGGAACATTTACTTGGTGAAATACAGATTGATGCAATTACATGCTCTAAAGCTCCAAAAGAGGTGTGGTAGAACAACCAGTAGTACAATGGAGTTACGATACACCAGATCAAGACCTGATTAAGGCACACAAATCCAATTTTTGGGAATCTATTATAATCATTTGATAGACCCCGAACAAAATCCTTTAACAGAAAATGATTGTGTGGGGTAAGAAGAGTTGAGGGTGCTATTAAAGAATAAAAAACGAATCACACTACAAGATGGACTCATGATTAGGGAATGCATAACAGGACAAATACAGTGGGTGGTACCCCTTTCATTCAGAGTGCTAATGCTACACCATGCACATGATGCAATAACTGCAGGACACAGAGGTGTACAAAAAACATTAGAAATACTGAAAGATTATCCTTACTGGCCACATATGTCCCAAGATGTGAAATTATATACTAGGGGATGTCTCGTATGTGCCCAATTTAAACATGCTTCACCAATGCATATAGCCCCATTGATGAAAAGAGGCTTAACCCTTCCATGGCCAGATTTGCAAATAGACTATGTGGTGCCTGTAAGAAGGTCGAGCAGGGGGAACCGTTATATTTTGAGTGTGGTTTGTTTAATGTCAAAATGGATAGAGTGTATTCCTGCACCAGATTGTAGTGCGCAAACAGCAGCTACATTACTGGTAAATCATATATTTTCAAGATTTGGGTTACCACAAAGAATAGACTCAGACAGAGGAACTCATTTCACAAGTGATTTAATGAGCAAAGTGTGGCAGGTACTGGGGGTGAAAAGAAAGCTGCATATTGCATACAGACCCGCCTCTTCTGGAGGTGATGAATGTTATAATAGGTCTGTTGTGGATATATTAAAGAAGTTTGTAGCAGAGGCAGGTTCCAGTTGGGATTTACGTTTACCTCTGGTTTTGATGGCGATCAGATCAACTCCTGCCAAAGCAACAGGTATCAGCCCTGATTAAGTATTGACAGGTAGGAAGATGGTGTTACCACAACACCTGCTGTACAGGACACATGAACAGACACTTGTAAGCGCATCTACAGTTCATGAATATATGGAAGAACTGAAGAAGCATTTACAACATGCATTTGCTTTTGTGCAGCGGAACTTGGAAAGAGCCGCTGACAGTGCAAAATCATATTATGATAAAAAGACATCCGTGAAAGAGTATTATGTAGGGGATCAGGTGTATAAATTTCATTTTGGAAAGGGTAAACAGAAAAATTCTAAATTTCTGGCGGCCTGGCAGGGGTCATTTCAAATTATAGATAAGGCGTCTCCAGTGGTTTATCAAATATTAAGAACTGAGGGTGAAACGGTGTGATGCTGGAAATGCATCAGAGGGACAGGGCCTCTGAATCCTTGTCCTTTACTGCTTTTTATCATGTGTTCTGTCATGTTTTCTGCCCAGGAGTCCATGTGGGACTGGGGGGTGGGGGTGATGGGAGACTTGAGTGGGGGCCTGGTGGAGGGTGCCCTGCACTGCTGGAGGGTGGGGGTGCAGGGGGACATGAGTGGCGGTCTGGTGGAGGGTGCCCCTGGATGCTGGGGAGTGGGGGTGATGGGAGACATGAGTGGGGGCCTGGTGGAGGGTGCCCTGCACTGCTGGGGGGTGGGGGTGCAGGGAGACATGAGTTGGACATGAGTGGGGGCATGGTGGAGGGTGCCCTGCACTGCTGGGGGGTGGGGTAGTGGGAGACATGTGTGGTGGCCTGGTGGAGGGTGCCCTGCACTGCTGGGGGGTGGGGGTGCAGGGGGACATGTGTGGGGGCCTGGTGGAGGGTACCCTGCACTGCTGGGGGGTGGGGGTGATGGGAGACATGAGTGGGGGCCTGGTGGAGGGTGCCCTGCACTGCTGGGGGGTGGGGGTGGTGGGAGACATGTGTGGGGGCCTGGTGGAGGGTGCCCTGCACTGCTGGGGGGTGGGGGTGCAGGGGGACATGAGTGGGGGCATGGTGGAGGGTGCTCTGCACTGCTGGGGGTTGGGGGTGATTGGAGATATGAGTGGGGGCCTGGTGGAGGATGCCCAGCACTGCTGGGGGGTGGGGGTGATGGGAGACATGAGTGGGGGCCTGGTGGAGGGTGCCCTGCACTGCTGGGGGGTTGGGGTGCAGGGAGACATGAGTTGGACATGAGTGGGGGCCTGGTGGAGGGTGCCCCTGCACTGCTGGGGGGTGGGGGTGCAGAGGGACATGTGTAGGGGCCTGGTGGAGGGTGCCAGTGGATGCTGGGGGGTGGGGGTGATGGGAGACATGAGTGGGGGCCTGGTGGAGGGTGCCCTGCACTGCTGGGGGGTGGGGGTGCAGGGGGACATGTGTGGGGGCACGGTGGAGGGTGCCCATGAATGCTGGGGGATGGGGGTGATGGGAGACATGAGTGGGGGCCTGGTGGAGGGTGTCCTGCACTGCTGGGGTGTGGGGGTGCAGGGAGACATGAGTTGGACATGGATGGGGGCATGGTGGAGGGTGCCCTGCACTGCTGGGAGGTGGGGGTGGTGGGAGACATGTGTGGGGGCCTGGTGGATGGTGCCCCTGGATGCTGGGTGGTGGGGGTGCTGGGAGACATGTGTTGGTGATCAGTAGTGCAAGGTGACATGTGGGTTGGCTGGGGGGCATGGCCATGGTGGATGGGTTGCCTGTGAGACATGAGCAGGGGTGCAGGGTAGTCCCCTGTGGTGTGGGCTGCCTGCAGGGGCCATGGAGGGTGTTGAGGGAACACCTGGGAGGACCCACACGGCCAAATCACGTGTAGCATTCCCCGGCACCACCGAAATACACGTACCCTGCTGAAATCGCGTGTGAATCTTCCCGCGCACCTCGGAATACACGTACCCAGGCCAATCGCGTGTGGAACTTCCCGCGCACCCGAAGTACACGTACCCAGGCCAATCGCGTGTGGAACTTCCCACGCATCCCGAAGTACACCTACCCAGGCCAATCGCGTGTGGAACTTCCCACGCACCCCGAAACACACGTACCCAGGCTAATCGCGTGTGGAACTTCCCGCGCACCCCGTAGTACACGTACCAAGGCTAATCGCGTGTGGAACTTCCCGCGCACCCCGAAGTACACGTACCCAGGCCAATTGCGTGTGGAACTTCCCGCGCACCCCGAAGTACACGTACCCAGGCCAATGGCATTTGTAACTTCCCGCGCACCCCGAAACACACGTACCCAGGCTAATCATGTGTGGAACTTCCCGCGCACCCCGTAGTACACGTACCCAGGCTAATTGCGTGTGGAACTTCCCCCGCACCCCGAAGTACATGTACCCAGGCCAATCGCGTGTGGAACTTCCCGCGCACCCCGAAGTACACATACCCAGGCCAATCACGTGTGGGACTTCCCGCGCACCCAGGAACACACGCACACACTATTTTTCACACAGCGGGTGTCCGTGTTTGTCGGTACCCCTTTGCACCTCATTTGTCCTAGAGGGCCACTGTATGGACCATTCATCATGGCTGTATATGGGTGATTTTGGTTGGCGCACATTCTTTTCAGGCGCAGGGACGCTACCGCCTGCTTTCTTGTGGCGTACTTGTTTGGCCCTGTGCCCGTCTTTGACCGTGCGCTGGTTTGCCCTATTCGATTCCATGAATACGGGTTGTAGGCGAGCTTGTGGGCGTTCCGTGCACTTGCCTCCTGTACTTCCCCCGTGACGCCCATATTTTCACGCGTTGTTCCCCATTCCGAGTGTTACGCCCCGTGTTACGCCCACTTTTGTGATGTGCGCCGCGCTATGTGCGATTTTGAAGTGGCCGTGGCGCACGCTGTTGGATGAACTGTGCGCCGGCGTGCGCGGTGCACTTTTTCAGCGCACATCCAATGTTTTTCTCGCGCACGGACTTCCATGAATCGATGTGCGCTGGTTTCCCTGCGATTTTCGCACTTGCACTGCGATTTTCGCACTTTTACTGCGAATCGCACGTTTTGGTACCTCTGCGCGGGAATTTTTGGCGCACATTAATTCCATGAATCGACCCCTGAATGTCAGCAGTGTTATCACAAAAACATGATTTGAATCACAAAACCATTGCTTATGCAAATAAGGCATTTTTCCAAGTTGAAATTAAGTTCAATGAATGTGAAAAGGCCCTTTTGACGACTGTGTGGGTGATACAGCATTTTCGCCCCATTGTTCAGGGGGAAAAGGTAATCATTGAGACAAATCATCAACCATTGCAGTTTTTAGAGAGTAAAAGGTCAGGCACCCTAGCACAGTCCAGCATTATTTCATGGACACTGGCATTGCAGGGCTTTCCTGTAGAAGTGAGGTATGGCCAAAATAAAAAGAGCCCAGTTACTCAAGGTTTAGCAGATCTACATGACTGTGCAGCTGAACATCTATGAAATGAAGTAGAAGTGGAATCTAGTTTACAGCAGTTTGGACAATCACCAAATAAAGCTTTTGATGAAAAGACATGCAAGGATTTGCCAACTGCATATGTTGACGGTTGTGCTTTTCACATTGAAAATTACAGTAATAAACAATTGGTGTCAGGAATAGGAAATGTCTGGTTGAAATGTGAAGATATTCCCAGTGTAGGGATGAGAATTGGGGCTAGGAGCAGCCAAGTAGCGGAATTGGCAGCCATTTATAAAGCAATTACTACTGCAGTTGATAATAAATTTAGTGAAATTGTCCTGGTGACTAATTCGGATTATGAACGAAATAGCTTTGTGGAATATTTGCCTGGCTGGAAAGCAAGAGGCATGATTACATACAATATAAAGCCTCTCAAACATGGAAAAATGATACAGGCTATATACAAATTGGTGACAGAGAATGATTTGACAATATACTGGAGGAAAATGTGTGGACATTTAAAAACCCCAGGAGCGGATGAGGAGGGAAATGATAAGGCAGATCATTTAGCTAAAATTGGGGCTGTGATGGGAGAGTGTCATGCCTGCCAACGGCTTCTCCTCGACCTCTTGTCATTCAGCCCAGCGAACGGCTAGACCGTTCTACACTCGCTGGCGGCTGTTTAATAAACTGCCCGGCAAACGGATACATTGACAATTTCCTGTAGGATTGGTCATGACTTTTATTCAGTTTCATACCTTCCTTATATTCTCCTTTCTTTGCGTAGTGCCTCTTTAAGGAACCTCCGGCATACGCAATAGTCAGCTGACAATGCGTTGGTCATGTGTTACGCGTTGTTCAGCTGATACGTATTTAAACCCGGAAGTTCGGGTGTTCGGCGCTTCTGATCGTCGTTAGTTCTACGCTCCGGAGCCGTTGCTCTTGCTTCTTTCCTTGCTCCTCCATGGATTGCTCTGGCTGCTCGACCTCCTATTGAGACGCCGTCCTGGCTGCACATCGTGACGGTCACCTGACTTTCCGAACTCTGCAACCTCCCGTAGCAGCTCCTGCAGTCTTTTCCCGCGGGGCCATTATTCCGGTTGTGACTGCCCCCGCTGTCTTGGTCGCATTACTCTGTGATTGTATCCTGCCTATTGTGGTACCTGAGGTTCTCCCCGAGGGGCTGCGCTCCATGAGGGCAATTCTGTAAAGGGCTTCCAGCTTGGTTTTCGGTTCTCCTTCTCCCACGGACTTCCATAATCCCTCAGTTCCGAGGCTCTGTTCTTCTCATTTACACATCAAGTGCACTGAGACATTATGGACGCTATCCTGCGTGCACCATCTCGACTCTAGTGTGGCCCTCGTTTCGTGCGGGTTAGGATTTCCCTACTAACCTCCCATACCCTGTCGTTGCTTAGGATTCTTCTATTTTGGGATTTCTAGAGACTAAACTGGACAGGTTGATTGTTCCTACTTACCCCTACATCTTCAAAGAAAACAGGTCAGTGGTTTTCGAACCGATACATACTGTCATTTTGTTTTTATCAGTTCCTGAAATCATACTTGTCTTTTTCCTAATAGGCTGGTGGTTCCTTTATACTTACTCGCCCTTTCCGCTGATTCCTCCCTTGGGCTGTATCCTTAACAGTCAAAGAGTGCCGTCAGTTGGAAGGTCGCTATTCACCTATTACGAGGGACATCGAGTCATCTCCTGAAGACTCTACATGTATCCTTTTGGTAAAATCTACTCTACATGTATCCTTTGATGCTGATATTCTGTACTATTGTTGGTTGTTTCAGTTACCCAAAACCGAATTCTAACAGAATCAGAAGCCTGAAATGGAGGGTTCAGATCCCTTAAATGTACTCACTCAGCTGATTGCTGACCTGAGACAGGAAATGATATCAGCACAGGATACATTGCGCCACCGTATGGACATGCTGCAAGATTCCATGCACGCATCTCCACAGGGGGTGGCAGGCTTCAATCCCGTGGCCTCGGGTTCGGGTCTCCAGGCCACTCAAAGGGACCCCGTACAGGTGCTCATGCCAGCCCAGTTCCCTTTAGCCCCTCCGGAGAGATTTATGGGGGAACCTAGGAACTTTCGCACCTTTGTAAACCAGTGTCGGCTTCACTTCTTATGTCGACCCAGCTCTTTCCCAGATTTGACCACTAAAGCAGCATTTGTGCTGTCCTATCTAGGGGGAACAGCTGCCGCATGGGCTAATCCTTTGCTCGAATCAAACAGTCCTTTGTTGTATGACTGTGACGCTCTATTATCAGCCATGGGCAAAATATTCGATATGCGACACGCTACCCAGGCTACGGATCTTGAACTATTGAACTTACAGCAAGGCAATCAAAGCTTATTGGCCTACCTTGCTCGGTTCAATCAACTCACAGCAGAAACCCAATGGCCTGAGGACAAGAAGTCCGCAGTCTTCTACAAAGGCTTGTCTGAAGAATTGAAAGATGCCTTGTCAGCGGTCCCTGTGGTTCCGTCAGCATTTTCGGATCTCCTAGATCTGGTCCTTCAAATAGACGCCCGACGATCCGCCAGGAAAGGAGAAAAGAAACCCTTCATGGCAACACCTGGGCGTTCTGATACTTCTCATACCGCAACCTGCGAACCTGAACCTATGCAAATAGGCGCAGTACGCGGCCATCTGTCTGTTTCTGAACGTGAAAACCGCCGCAAGAACAACTTATGTATGTACTGCGGCTCTCCTGAACATTTATTAGCGTCTTGCCCCAAGAAACCGCCTAGAAAGTCGGGAAACGTCAAAGCTCGGCAATAGCAGGGGTCCCTGTGCCGAGTACCAAACAGGACTCCTCTGTCTACATGGCTTCCTCCATATCAGTACCAGTGTCCTTGGAATTTGACGGGACCATTTTACGATCCCTAGCTATGCTTGATTCAGGCGCCTCTAATTGCTACATGGATCTATCGTTTGTGGCCCGGTCAGCAATACCAACGGTTCCTAAATCGGTTCCAGAAGCAGTTCATAACATCGATGGTTCTTCTTTATCTTCCGGATTGGTAATGGAAGAGACCATCCCAATTAAGCTGTCCTTACCTGATGGTCACACAGAACTCTTGGTCTTTGATGTGATAGCTGCACCTCAATACCCATTGATATTAGGTTTGTCATGGCTCAAACTGCATAATCCTATCATTGACTGGACCACAGGCCTCATCCAATACCCCTCGGATTATTGCCACAATGAGTGCTTTCCGGGATCTAAAGGGAGCCGTTCTCCGGTGTTGGCATTCCTAGTGGGGGCTCCTTGCATCGGCTTGCTTACTAACAAGCCCATCTTGGTACCCAGAGAGTATGCGGCATACGCCGATGTGTTTGATAAAGGTAAAGCAGAGGCGTTACCACCTCACAGGCCTTATGACTGCCCTATAGAATTGGTGGCTGGCGCCAAGACTCCTACAGGGCGTGTCTATTCTCTTACCCAACGGGAGGATGAAGTACTGAAAGAGTATATCGATAAAGCCCTGGAAAACGGTTTTATCCGCCCTTCTCGGTCACCAGCTGCTTCGCCCCTGTTCTTCGTTCCTAAAAAAGAAGGGGACCTACGCCCGTGCATTGACTATAGGGCCCTCAATGCTATCACTGTAAAAAATCAGTACCCGTTACCATTAATTAATGTACTCCTAGACCAATTGGGTGCTTCTATCATCTTCACTAAACTGGACTTGCGTGGGGCGTACAATCTTGTACGTATTCGCCAAGGCGACGAATGGAAGACCGCATTTAAGACCCGGTACGGTCTCTATGAGTATTTGGTCATGCCCTTCGGATTGTGCAACGCCCCCGCAACGTTCCAGTATTTTATGAATGATATCTTCAGTGACTACATTGACCAATTCATGGTCGTCTACCTAGATGACATCCTGATCTATTCGTCCTCCATGGAGGATCACCTCACACATGTTACCAAAATACTTCATAGATTGAGAGAAAACCACTTATTCGTTAAAGCCGAAAAATGTGTATTCCACACTCAGGAAGTGGAATTCCTAGGGTATGATATCACCAATAAGGGGGTGAGAATGAGTCATTCCAAAGTCAAAGCAATCCTGGACTGGCCCGTTCCCAACTCAGTCAAATCCTTACAATCCTTCCTGGGCTTCGCAAATTTTTATCGGAGATTCATCCACTCTTTCTCTAAGACTGTAGCACCACTTACAGCCCTGACTAGTCCCAAAGCTTCATTTCACTGGTCAACAGAGGCACAAAAGGCCTTCGATATGTTGAAAGAGGCCTTTACATCAGCCCCTGTACTACAGCATCCAGATCCTGAGACACCCTTCATTGTAGAGGCTGATGCTTCCAGTTTGGCTATAGGGGCTATCCTCTCACAGGAATGTACGTACACTAGAGAGGAACACCCAGTGGCGTTTTTTTTGCGTAAATTAGCCCCTTATGAAAGGAATTACACTGTCACAGAGAAAGAACTGTTGGCGATAAAAGACGCGTTCTTGACATGGAGACACCATCTTCTTGGGGCAAAACATTCGGTGCTTGTGTATTCAGACCACCGCAATCTCCAAGAAATAAAATCAATGAAATGCTTAACTGCTAGACAAGCTCGTTGGCACTCGTTCTTTGCCCAGTTCGATTTCCATATCACATATCGTCCGGCCAAAGACCACACCAAAGCAGACGCATTGTCACGTCTCCATTCTGGTCGGGTCGATGGTGTTGACCCAAAACCCACTTTATTGGCAGAAACCGTTATTTGCAGTTGTTCTGTTCAACCTTCCCTCAAACAGGATATAACCAAATGGGTTACGCAAAACCCACAAAAGGTTTTGGAATCGAATCTGGATGTCAGCGATGGTCTCCCGTACTACAACGGTCTTTTGTATTTACCCACGGATCAGACCCGTCTTAAGGCAATGGAATGGAGTCATGACTCATTAGTCGCGGCTCATCCCGGTCAAAAGAAGACTTTGGAATTGGTTCGGCGATGGTCTTGGTGGCCAGGTATGTCACGCGACGTCATAGACTATGTTTCTTCCTGTGCTGTATGCGCCCAGTGTAAAACCATATCGAAAAAACCCATGGGATTGCTGCAGCCTTTACCGGTGCCACACAAACCTTGGTACATGGTGTCTATGGACTTTGTCGTGGAATTACCTCCCGTACAGGGATTTAATACGGTGTGGGTTGTCGTGGATTACTTCACTAAAATGGCCCTGTTCATCCCATGTCAAGGTATTCCTACGGCCATTGTCTTGGCGGATCTCTTTTTGAAACACGTCTTCCGGTTTTTTGGCCTTCCTGCAGTAGTGATCACAGACAGGGGATCACAGTTTGCTTCGCGTTTCTGGAAAGCTTTAACATCTACACTTTTGATGGACGTGCGTCTATCTAGTTCTTATCACCCTCAGACTGACGGGCAGACAGAGCGGGTAAATGGTGTCATGGAACAGTACCTACGATGTTTATTGCTACAACATCAGACCTCCTGGCTTGCCGTTCTGCCGGCGGCCGAATTTGCGTATAACAACTCGGTGCATACCTCTACTGGCGTATCGCCTTTTTACGCGCTCTATGGTCAGCATCCTCGTTCCATTCCTGTTCATCCTGAATTGCCCGGTTCGGTTCCTGGGGCAGTCAACAAAGTACGGGACATCACCTCCCTACAGACCAGGATCAAAAGAAATCTGGAAGTAGCCCAGGCTCGCTCAAAACGGCATGCTGACAAACACAGACTTGTCGCTCCTCTATACAAAGTCGGTATGTCAGTCTGGCTATCCACCAAACATCTGAAAATACCTGGAAAAAAGAAGCTGTTACCTCGTTTTGTAGGTCCATACAAGATTACCGACGTAATAAACCCTGTGGCTGTTCGTTTGGAACTGCCTTCTCGTTGGAGAGTTCATCCAGTGTTTCACGTCTCTCTCGTTAAGCCTTTGACCGCTGGAACACGATTGCCGGTTAAGCCTTTGGCAGTCTCGGTACGAGGTTCGGAGGAGTACGAGGTGAAGGCTATTCTGGATGTTAGGCTGCGTGCTGGGGTTCCACACTATCTCATTGATTGGAAGGGTTACGGCCCCGAGGATCGTTCCTGGGAACCCATCTCCAACATCCATGCCCCCGCTCTACTGCGCCGGTTTCACGCTTCTAAGGGGGTGGGGCGCTCTTTGGGGGATGGCACTGTCATGCCTGCCAACGGCTTCTCCTCGACCTCTTGTCATTCAGCCCAGCGAACGGCTAGACCGTTCTACACTCGCTGGCGGCTGTTTAATAAACTGCCCGGCAAACGGATACATTGACAATTTCCTGTAGGATTGGTCATGACTTTTATTCAGTTTCATACCTTCCTTATATTCTCCTTTCTTTGCGTAGTGCCTCTTTAAGGAACCTCCGGCATACGCAATAGTCAGCTGACAATGCGTTGGTCTTGTGTTACGCGTTGTTCAGCTGATACGTATTTAAACCCGGAAGTTCGGGTGTTCGGCGCTTCTGATCGTCGTTAGTTCTACGCTCCGGAGCCGTTGCTCTTGCTTCTTTCCTTGCTCCTCCATGGATTGCTCTGGCTGCTCGACCTCCTATTGAGACGCCGTCCTGGCTGCACATCGTGACGGTCACCTGACTTTCCGAACTCTGCAACCTCCCGTAGCAGCTCCTGCAGTCTTTTCCCGTGGGGCCATTATTCCGGTTGTGACTGCCCCCGCTGTCTTGGTCGCATTACTCTGTGATTGTATCCTGCCTATTGTGGTACCTGAGGTTCTCCCCAAGGGGCTGCGCTCCATGAGGGCAATTCTGTAAAGGGCTTCCAGCTTGGTTTTCGGTTCTCCTTCTCCCACGGACTTCCATAATCCCTCAATTCCGAGGCTCTGTTCTTCTCATTTACACATCAAGTGCACTGAGACATTATGGACGCTATCCTGCGTGCACCATCTCGACTCTAGTGTGGCCCTCGTTTCGTGCGGGTTAGGATTTCCCTACTAACCTCCCTTTCCCTGTCGTTGCTTAGGATTCTTCTATTTTGGGATTTCTAGAGACTAAACTGGACAGGTTGATTGTTCCTACTTACCCCTACATCTTCAAAGAAAACAGGTCAGTGGTTTTCGAACCGATACATACTGTCATTTTGTTTTTATCAGTTCCTGAAATCATACTTGTCTTTTTCCTAATAGGCTGGTGGTTCCTTTATACTTACTCGCCCTTTCCGCTGATTCCTCCCTTGGGCTGTATCCTTAACAGTCAAAGAGTGCCGTCAGTTGGAAGGTCGCTATTCACCTATTACGAGGGACATCGAGTCATCTCCTGAAGACTCTACATGTATCCTTTTGGTAAAATCTACTCTACATGTATCCTTTGATGCTGATATTCTGTACTATTGTTGGTTGTTTCAGTTACCCAAAACCGAATTCTAACAGAGAGTTGCTACCTATGGAACATTTACTTGGTGAAATACAGATTGATGCAATTACATGCTCTAAAGCTCCAAAAGAGGTAGAACAACCAGTAGTACAATGGAGTTACGATACACCAGATCAAGACCTGATTAAGGCACACAAAGATGATCCAATTTTTGGGAATCTATTATAATCATTTGATAGACCCCGAACAAAATCCTTTAACAGAAAATGATTGTGTGGGGTAAGAAGAGTTGAGGGTGCTATTAAAGAATAAAAAACGAATCACACTACAAGATGGACTCATGATTAGGGAATGCATAACAGGACAAATACAGTGGGTGGTACCCCTTTCATTCAGAGTGCTAATGCTACACCATGCACATGATGCAATAACTGCAGGACACAGAGGTGTACAAAAAACATTAGAAATACTGAAAGATTATCCTTACTGGCCACATATGTCCCAAGATGTGAAATTATATACTAGGGGATGTCTCGTATGTGCCCAATTTAAACATGCTTCACCAATGCATATAGCCCCATTGATGAAAAGAGGCTTAACCCTTCCATGGCCAGATTTGCAAATAGACTATGTGGTGCCTGTAAGAAGGTCGAGCAGGGGGAACCGTTATATTTTGAGTGTGGTTTGTTTAATGTCAAAATGGATAGAGTGTATTCCTGCACCAGATTGTAGTGCGCAAACAGCAGCTACATTACTGGTAAATCATATATTTTCAAGATTTGGGTTACCACAAAGAATAGACTCAGACAGAGGAACTCATTTCACAAGTGATTTAATGAGCAAAGTGTGGCAGGTACTGGGGGTGAAAAGAAAGCTGCATATTGCATACAGACCCGCCTCTTCTGGAGGTGATGAATGTTATAATAGGTCTGTTGTGGATATATTAAAGAAGTTTGTAGCAGAGGCAGGTTCCAGTTGGGATTTACGTTTACCTCTGGTTTTGATGGCGATCAGATCAACTCCTGCCAAAGCAACAGGTATCAGCCCTGATTAAGTATTGACAGGTAGGAAGATGGTGTTACCACAACACCTGCTGTACAGGACACATGAACAGACACTTGTAAGCGCATCTACAGTTCATGAATATATGGAAGAACTGAAGAAGCATTTACAACATGCATTTGCTTTTGTGCAGCGGAACTTGGAAAGAGCCGCTGACAGTGCAAAATCATATTATGATAAAAAGACATCCGTGAAAGAGTATTATGTAGGGGATCAGGTGTATAAATTTCATTTTGGAAAGGGTAAACAGAAAAATTCTAAATTTCTGGCGGCCTGGCAGGGGTCATTTCAAATTATAGATAAGGCGTCTCCAGTGGTTTATCAAATATTAAGAACTGAGGGTGAAACGGTGTGATGCTGGAAATGCATCAGAGGGACAGGGCCTCTGAATCCTTGTCCTTTACTGCTTTTTATCATGTGTTCTGTCATGTTTTCTGCCCAGGAGTCCATGTGGGACTGGGGGGTGGGGGTGATGGGAGACTTGAGTGGGGGCCTGGTGGAGGGTGCCCTGCACTGCTGGAGGGTGGGGGTGCAGGGGGACATGAGTGGCGGTCTGGTGGAGGGTGCCCCTGGATGCTGGGGAGTGGGGGTGATGGGAGACATGAGTGGGGGCCTGGTGGAGGGTGCCCTGCACTGCTGGGGGGTGGGGGTGCAGGGAGACATGAGTTGGACATGAGTGGGGGCATGGTGGAGGGTGCCCTGCACTGCTGGGGGGTGGGGTAGTGGGAGACATGTGTGGTGGCCTGGTGGAGGGTGCCCTGCACTGCTGGGGGGTGGGGGTGCAGGGGGACATGTGTGGGGGCCTGGTGGAGGGTACCCTGCACTGCTGGGGGGTGGGGGTGATGGGAGACATGAGTGGGGGCCTGGTGGAGGGTGCCCTGCACTGCTGGGGGGTGGGGGTGGTGGGAGACATGTGTGGGGGCCTGGTGGAGGGTGCCCTGCACTGCTGGGGGGTGGGGGTGCAGGGGGACATGAGTGGGGGCATGGTGGAGGGTGCTCTGCACTGCTGGGGGGTGGGGGTGATTGGAGATATGAGTGGGGGCCTGGTGGAGGATGCCCAGCACTGCTGGGGGGTGGGGGTGATGGGAGACATGAGTGGGGGCCTGGTGGAGGGTGCCCTGCACTGCTGGGGGGTTGGGGTGCAGGGAGACATGAGTTGGACATGAGTGGGGGCCTGGTGGAGGGTGCCCCTGCACTGCTGGGGGGTGGGGGTGCAGAGGGACATGTGTAGGGGCCTGGTGGAGGGTGCCAGTGGATGCTGGGGGGTGGGGGTGATGGGAGACATGAGTGGGGGCCTGGTGGAGGGTGCCCTGCACTGCTGGGGGGTGGGGGTGCAGGGGGACATGTGTGGGGGCACGGTGGAGGGTGCCCATGAATGCTGGGGGATGGGGGTGATGGGAGACATGAGTGGGGGCCTGGTGGAGGGTGTCCTGCACTGCTGGGGTGTGGGGGTGCAGGGAGACATGAGTTGGACATGGATGGGGGCATGGTGGAGGGTGCCCTGCACTGCTGGGAGGTGGGGGTGGTGGGAGACATGTGTGGGGGCCTGGTGGATGGTGCCCCTGGAGGCTGGGTGGTGGGGGTGCTGGGATACATGTGTTGGTGATCAGTAGTGCAAGGTGACATGTGGGTTGGCTGGGGGGCATGGCCATGGTGGATGGGTTGCCTGTGAGACATGAGCAGGGGTGCAGGGTAGTCCCCTGTGGTGTGGGCTGCCTGCAGGGGCCATGGAGGGTGTTGAGGGAACACCTGGGAGGACCCACACGGCCAAATCACGTGTAGCATTCCCCGGCACCACCGAAATACACGTACCCTGCTGAAATCGCGTGTGAATCTTCCCGCGCACCTCGGAATACACGTACCCAGGCCAATCGCGTGTGGAACTTCCCGCGCACCCGAAGTACACGTACCCAGGCCAATCGCGTGTGGAACTTCCCACGCATCCCGAAGTACACCTACCCAGGCCAATCGCGTGTGGAACTTCCCACGCACCCCGAAACACACGTACCCAGGCTAATCGCGTGTGGAACTTCCCGCGCACCCCGTAGTACACGTACCAAGGCTAATCGCGTGTGGAACTTCCCGCGCACCCCGAAGTACACGTACCCAGGCCAATTGCGTGTGGAACTTCCCGCGCATCCCGAAGTACACGTACCCAGGCCAATGGCGTTTGTAACTTCCCGCGCACCCCGAAACACACGTACCCAGGCTAATCATGTGTGGAACTTCCCGCGCACCCCGTAGTACACGTACCCAGGCTAATTGCGTGTGGAACTTCCCCCGCACCCCGAAGTACATGTACCCAGGCCAATCGCGTGTGGAACTTCCCGCGCACCCCGAAGTACACATACCCAGGCCAATCACGTGTGGGACTTCCCGCGCACCCAGGAACACACGCACACACTATTTTTCACACAGCGGGTGTCCGTGTTTGTCGGTACCCCTTTGCACCTCATTTGTCCTAGAGGGCCACTGTATGGACCATTCATCATGGCTGTATATGGGTGATTTTGGTTGGCGCACATTCTTTTCAGGCGCAGGGACGCTACCGCCTGCTTTCTTGTGGCGTACTTGTTTGGCCCTGTGCCCGTCTTTGACCGTGCGCTGGTTTGCCCTATTCGATTCCATGAATACGGGTTGTAGGCGAGCTTGTGGGCGTTCCGTGCACTTGCCTCCTGTACTTCCCCCGTGACGCCCATATTTTCACGCGTTGTTCCCCATTCCGAGTGTTACGCCCCGTGTTCCGCCCACTTTTGTGATGTGCGCCGCGCTATGTGCGATTTTGAAGTGGCCGTGGCGCACGCTGTTGGATGAACTGTGCGCCGGCGTGCGCGGTGCACTTTTTCAGCGCACATCCAATGTTTTTCTCGCGCACGGACTTCCATGAATCGATGTGCGCTGGTTTCCCTGCGATTTTCGCACTTGCACTGCGATTTTCGCACTTTTACTGCGAATCGCACGTTTTGGTACCTCTGCGCGGGAATTTTTGGCGCACATTAATTCCATGAATCGACCCCTGAATGTCAGCAGTGTTATCACAAAAACATGATTTGAATCACAAAACCATTGCTTATGCAAATAAGGCATTTTTCCAAGTTGAAATTAAGTTCAATGAATGTGAAAAGGCCCTTTTGACGACTGTGTGGGTGATACAGCATTTTCGCCCCATTGTTCAGGGGGAAAAGGTAATCATTGAGACAAATCATCAACCATTGCAGTTTTTAGAGAGTAAAAGGTCAGGCACCCTAGCACAGTCCAGCATTATTTCATGGACACTGGCATTGCAGGGCTTTCCTGTAGAAGTGAGGTATGGCCAAAATAAAAAGAGCCCAGTTACTCAAGGTTTAGCAGATCTACATGACTGTGCAGCTGAACATCTATGAAATGAAGTAGAAGTGGAATCTAGTTTACAGCAGTTTGGACAATCACCAAATAAAGCTTTTGATGAAAAGACATGCAAGGATTTGCCAACTGCATATGTTGACGGTTGTGCTTTTCACATTGAAAATTACAGTAATAAACAATTGGTGTCAGGAATAGGAAATGTCTGGTTGAAATGTGAAGATATTCCCAGTGTAGGGATGAGAATTGGGGCTAGGAGCAGCCAAGTAGCGGAATTGGCAGCCATTTATAAAGCAATTACTACTGCAGTTGATAATAAATTTAGTGAAATTGTCCTGGTGACTAATTCGGATTATGAACGAAATAGCTTTGTGGAATATTTGCCTGGCTGGAAAGCAAGAGGCATGATTACATACAATATAAAGCCTCTCAAACATGGAAAAATGATACAGGCTATATACAAATTGGTGACAGAGAATGATTTGACAATATACTGGAGGAAAATGTGTGGACATTTAAAAACCCCAGGAGCGGATGAGGAGGGAAATGATAAGGCAGATCATTTAGCTAAAATTGGGGCTGTGATGGGAGAGTTGCTACCTATGGAACATTTACTTGGTGAAATACAGATTGATGCAATTACATGCTCTAAAGCTCCAAAAGAGGTAGAACAACCAGTAGTACAATGGAGTTACGATACACCAGATCAAGACCTGATTAAGGCACACAAAGATGATCCAATTTTTGGGAATCTATTATAATCATTTGATAGACCCCGAACAAAATCCTTTAACAGAAAATGATTGTGTGGGGTAAGAAGAGTTGAGGGTGCTATTAAAGAATAAAAAACGAATCACACTACAAGATGGACTCATGATTAGGGAATGCATAACAGGACAAATACAGTGGGTGGTACCCCTTTCATTCAGAGTGCTAATGCTACACCATGCACATGATGCAATAACTGCAGGACACAGAGGTGTACAAAAAACATTAGAAATACTGAAAGATTATCCTTACTGGCCACATATGTCCCAAGATGTGAAATTATATACTAGGGGATGTCTCGTATGTGCCCAATTTAAACATGCTTCACCAATGCATATAGCCCCATTGATGAAAAGAGGCTTAACCCTTCCATGGCCAGATTTGCAAATAGACTATGTGGTGCCTGTAAGAAGGTCGAGCAGGGGGAACCGTTATATTTTGAGTGTGGTTTGTTTAATGTCAAAATGGATAGAGTGTATTCCTGCACCAGATTGTAGTGCGCAAACAGCAGCTACATTACTGGTAAATCATATATTTTCAAGATTTGGGTTACCACAAAGAATAGACTCAGACAGAGGAACTCATTTCACAAGTGATTTAATGAGCAAAGTGTGGCAGGTACTGGGGGTGAAAAGAAAGCTGCATATTGCATACAGACCCGCCTCTTCTGGAGGTGATGAATGTTATAATAGGTCTGTTGTGGATATATTAAAGAAGTTTGTAGCAGAGGCAGGTTCCAGTTGGGATTTACGTTTACCTCTGGTTTTGATGGCGATCAGATCAACTCCTGCCAAAGCAACAGGTATCAGCCCTGATTAAGTATTGACAGGTAGGAAGATGGTGTTACCACAACACCTGCTGTACAGGACACATGAACAGACACTTGTAAGCGCATCTACAGTTCATGAATATATGGAAGAACTGAAGAAGCATTTACAACATGCATTTGCTTTTGTGCAGCGGAACTTGGAAAGAGCCGCTGACAGTGCAAAATCATATTATGATAAAAAGACATCTGTGAAAGAGTATTATGTAGGGGATCAGGTGTATAAATTTCATTTTGGAAAGGGTAAACAGAAAAATTCTAAATTTCTGGCGGCCTGGCAGGGGTCATTTCAAATTATAGATAAGGCGTCTCCAGTGGTTTATCAAATATTAAGAACTGAGGGTGAAACGGTGTGATGCTGGAAATGCATCAGAGGGACAGGGCCTCTGAATCCTTGTCCTTTACTGCTTTTTATCATGTGTTCTGTCATGTTTTCTGCCCAGGAGTCCATGTGGGACTCCTGACAGTGCAGCTCTCTCTTTTGGTTTGGTGAACAGACCCCTGGGATACCCTTATGGCACCCATGGGTAGGGGTACAACCCTGTACCCCTAGTTTATGTTTTTGGGCACCTGTGGGTGGCCCACAGAGCAGGGTATGGGCTGGTGGCAGCTCCATGCTGAATTTGACAGGTGCTCTGGGTGTCCTCCATTTTGGGATACCCAGGCCCTGCCATTGGGATCAGTTGATTCCTGATAGAAAACAAGATGGCCCCTGTGGCCTCTTGCTTTCTATTGCCTATTATCTTGTTTCCCAAAGTCCTGGGAAGCCCTGACTCTGTCCCTTCCCCCTGACTGGCTGTTGGGTGTAAGTTCCATATATGGTGTTGTTGTGAAGGCCCAGCTAGACTGACTGGAGCCTTCCCAGTGACTGTATGTTGTGGGTACCCCTCCTGTGGGTGGGACCTGGGTGAATAGAGTGTGTGACCAATACACACTCCTTGTTGTGGTTGTCTGGTTTCTGGCATGAGAGACAAAGACTGAGACAGCCCTGCCCGAAACTGGCCTGAATGCATTGTGTAGTGTTGAATGGCTGGGTACTTGTCCCAATCCACATTCCTTGTTGTGAGTGTCTGAAAGGGAGGAGTGTGGCCTGAATGCACTGTGTGCCTGATTGGCTGACTGGCTGCATGAATGCCCCTCTGTATGATTGGCTGCTGAGTGTGTGCCAGCAGTGTGGATGAGAGGCAGAATAGTATATCTGGCAACCTCTCACCACTGGTAATTGGTTCAGAAGCAGCCAGGGGTTCAGAAGCAGCCAGAGGTTCAGGAACGTTCAGGAACGTTCAGAAGCGTTCTGGAGCTGAGTCTCCACTCTAAGAGTAACTGGAACTGCTGATCCTCGACGTCCAGCTGGAAGAAGAAGACTTGCTGTGGCATTTGCTTCGACCGATCCGAAGGCTGCCGAAAGCGTCGAAGACTGACCCGAGAGAGGACCTGGTAGGGCGCCCTCTTCCCGTGCTCCGAGGGACCATCGAGCACCGCTCCATCTTCGCCGAAGCGCCCTGGAAGACAGACCCTCGAAAGGCTGTCGACCCGAGACGGGACCGCCGAGGAGATCGAAGTGAAGCACCCGGACATCGACGCCGTCGAAGTCCATTGCTGTCGACCAGGGTTCGCAGGTTTGTGTAACCGCTGGAGGCCCGTCGAAGTTGTGTTCCCCAGCCGTGGGAACCACTTGACGCCGTGCCGCCGACGACTGGAGCCGTCCGCTCCTTTGCCTAAGAACATTCGAATCAAAGGACTACCTCGTCCGCACCGTCGACCGCTTTGTCCTGCCGGAGAAAGTCGAGGACGACCAACGCGCCGAGGAGAAACCTGCCGGTGGGTTTCCCGCCACCCGAAGACCACAAAGACTCGAACGACTCGACGCCCCTGCTGGGCCTCCGTCTCCACAATCTTTGCGGTCCAGAACTATTGTCACCGAGGTGCCCCGCACGCCTCTGCCTTGCAGGACGCCGACGCTCCGACGCCGACGAGCACCGCTCGGACGAAGCTGCCGCCTCATCGACGCCGTTCTACCCTGTTTGTCGACGGACGTTCGACGCCCCGTGTCTCCTGCCTGAAAGGGAAGGCATTCAAGAAGGGCTGTCGATTCCCCGTCGCCGAACACCGAGTTCCTCGACGTTTCTCGACGCCTCTCGACGATCCGTGACTCCCGCTTGAAAGGGGGTCGCTCAAGAAGGATCTGTCGACGCCTCCTCGAAGAACTCTACTCCACCAGGTACATTGGGGGGGTAAAAACATTATAGGAGGGAATAAGACTTGCAGAGCAATATATGGACTGGGCTTGGGCTATATCTTTATTTTACAGGTTGCCAAGGTGGGGGGATCTCCACACAGAACTGTGCCTAGTGGTAGGGGCCAGTATTCTGCCTATTGCTCAACCATCTTGTTTTCTCTCCTCTCTCTATTGCTGGTTTCACTCTATTGATCTGTGTGACATTGTACAGTATTGTTGATGCACTTTAAAAGGGTGGTACCACTTTAGAATTGTAAATACTTGCCATTGTTGATTTTCCAGAGTACAAAATGAGTTATTGTGATAAGTGTACATAATCCTGACTATTGATTATATAAAGACTGTGTTCTAACCAATACAGTGTGTGGACATTCCTTTGTGGGGGCTTGGGGACTACACTGTACTTAAGAACCAGCCTGCATCACCTCCTTAGAAGCTAGGCCTTGATTGCTCGACCATTGCTACCGTAATAGAGAATCTTGGCTGGGGTCCTCTGTGCCTCTCTTCTACCATATAGAGAACAGAAGTACAGACACCCCCCACCGGTCTTCTTTTCACACTGGTGGCCAGCGGTGGGATGCTTATGGTTTTAAGAATCAGTGTATAACCGTGCCACTTACAAAGGATATCTGCACTTTATTAAATTAAGGTTTAGTTGTGTACAAGATAACTGCATTACAAACAATGGAGTCTATTGCAAATGGCAAATTGACTCGGATGAGCTTGGAGGCTCTCCAGAGTGCTTGTGAAGCCAGGGAGTTAGACTTTGTGGATAAGTCTAGGGCTGAGCTGATAGCTGCCCTGGTGGACTACCAGACTGATAGTGAAACTCTTGATGAGGGGGGGAATGCAACCAATGAGGACTCTGCCCCTGGGGTTTCTGCTGAATCTGTTTCTGGGAATGCCGCCATTCCGGCTGCCTCTGTTCCAAACCCCAGCAATTCCTTGGAGCTTGAGTTATTAAGGATGAAATTGGCCTTTGAATACCGCAAGTTGGAAATAGATGCTGAACTTAAGAAAGAGGAGTTGGCTCAACAAGTGGAGCTCAAGAATAGGGATCTTGAACTCAGAAATAAGGACCTTGAACTCAAGAGCCAGGACACTGAATGTCAGAGAATCCAGCTAGAGAAAGCTAGAGTGGAGACTTCAGCTAGAACCAGTGAGAGTGTCAGGTCCCCAGCCACCAAGTTTATGAAAGATTTGGTTGGTGTATTTGTGGAGGGTTCAGATATCCTCCAATGGATTGAAGCGTTTGAAATGGCTTGTGCGATTCATGATGTTGATAAAAGAGATTGGGCTAAGTGTTTGTTAAGCAGAGTGCCTCAAACTGGATATGACTGTATTCTGAAGCTGAGTGCGGAAGAAAGGGGTCAGTATGAGTCTATGAAGTCTGCTTTGATTGCCAAGTTTGGCAAGACACCTACCCAATACCTTAGAAGGTTCAGGGATTTGAAGAAAAGAGAGAATGTGTCTTGGGTTGACTGGGTGAGTGCTGCGCACATGAACATGATGGGGTGGATCGACGGATACAAGGTTAAGACTTTTGTTGAATTATCCCACCTCTTGTTCTTTGAGCATTTTTCTGAAGCCTGTTCACCAGAGTTGCGTCAGTATGTGGCTGACCAGAACATTTTGGACCCCTTTAAGCTGGCTAGGTTGGCTGACAAGTGGGTCTCCCACCGGGTGTCCCCTAAGGACTCCAGTGGGAAGGACAAGGACAAAGAAAAGGGGGCCTCTCAGAAAGCTGAGGAGTCCCCCAAGCAGTCACAGTCGGGTAAACCAAAACCTTCCTCTCCTAAGACCCAAAAATCTAGTGGGGATAAGTCATCTGGGGGTGGGAATAAGAGTAGTGGTCCACCTGCTGCAAAGCAGGCTCCCAGTGGTTCCAGTACCGTACCCCGCACTCCTGGCGCTTGTTGGGACTGTGGGGCTCTGGATCACAAAAGGGGTGACCCCAAGTGTAAAGGTAAGGCACTTGGAGTACAGGCTGTCAGCCTGACCTACCCTTACCCCGTGTTTGAGGTGGAGGCCACTGTCCTCCCCTCCTCTACCGGGATCACATTTGGTGCTCCGGCAGAGATTTCCTTAGTGTCCCTTGGGGCCTGGGACCAGTATGCAGAAGTACTGGCGACTATCCCACAGAACACCCGTAGGTTTTTGAGAAGTGTCCTCTTGAATGGCCAGCCTTCTACTGGTTTGAGAGACACTGGGGCAAGCATGACAGTGGTGGACAGGACCCTGCTCAAGCCAGAGGACTATGAAGGTGCTCCTCTGCAAACCACCAGGTTAGCTGGTGGGCCTCCCAAATTATCACCTGTAGCCTTAGTCACACTCATGATTGGAGACAAGACAGCAAAGCTTCCTGTCCTGGTTCAGGACAATGTCCCTGCTAACATTTTGTTAGGAAATGATCTAGTAGAGTTGGGGATGATCTCGGATGGTCTTCCCATGACTGCTGCTGCAGTCACTAGGTCACAGGTGACACCGGGTCTGGCTGTGGGTCAGGTACCCGAGCCGAAGGCGAGGCCTAAGACAAGAAGAAGGAAGACCAAGAAGGCCACCTCTGTGGAGGGAACACCTTCTCTTCCTGCTGTTCCGACAGCACCCATTGGGATACATGCTCCGGACAGGCTGGGTCCAGTGGAAAACCCAAACTCAACTCCTGTGGGAGAAGAGACAGAAGACTTTCCTGTGGGAGAGGTTCTCAACCCGGAGGATCATCCTGACCTTCAATGCTTGTTAGCTGAAGGGGGACCCTCCCGGGCAGACTTCTGTAAGGGACAGAGAGAGTGCCACTCTCTCGAGGGACTGAGGAAACAGGCCCTGTCCCAGGCACAAGGATAAGTGCCTAGGACATTCCGGATTTATTGGGAGGATGAGCTCCTTGTTAGTGAGCCCACTAAGCCTGAACCTGGTGCCCTCAAGAGGTTGGTGGTACCCCAGGTTTACAGGCCCTTCCTACTGCAGTTGGCGCACGAGGTGCCCTTGGCTGGTCATCTTGGGACCAAGAAGACTAAGCAGAGGCTCTCTGCCCATTTCTACTGGCCACGGATGGGAGTAGAGGTGGAGTCCCACTGCAGGACCTGCCCAACTTGTCAGTTGTCTGGCAAGACTGGAGGCAGTGTCATTGCCCCACTGCAGCCATTGCCAGTGGTTGGCACACCATTTGAGAGGGTGGGCATCGACATCGTCGGTCCCCTTGACCCTCCCACTTCAGTTGGACATCGGTTCATCCTGGTCTTGGTAGATCATGCCACCAGGTACCCTGAGGCGATACCCCTTCGGACTGTTACTGCCAAGGTGGTTGCCAGGGCTCTCCTGGGCATTTTTACCCGTGTTGGATTCCCCAAGGAGGTTGTCTCTGACAGAGGATCCAACTTCATGTCTAGTTACATGAAAACCATGTGGAAAGAGTGCGGGGTAACCTACAAGTGCTCCACCTCTTACCACCCCCAGACCAATGGTCTGGTTGAGAGATTTAATAAAACTCTCAAGGGCATGCTAGGGGCTTTGGAAGAACCCCTAAGGAGGAAATGGGATCTCCTCCTGCCATGCCTGCTGTTTGCTTACAGAGAGGTACCTCAAGAGGATGTTGGTTTCAGCCCCTTTGAGTTACTCTTTGGACATCCCGTGAGGGGGCCACTCGCCTTGATCCGAGAAGGCTTGGAAGCCACCCCTCCAGGTCCCGCCAAGCAAGTGGGAGACTATGTGTTAGGCCTCAGACGGAGGATGACACAGATGATGGGTCAGGCAACAGCAAATCTCAAGGCCAGCCAGGAATTGAATAAGTACTGGCATGACCTTAAAGCCTCGCAAGTGGATTGGACTCCGGGACAGCAAATCCTTGTGATGGAGCCTACCAAGCCTAGAGCTCTGGCAGACAAGTGGACTGGACCCTTCAGGATCATCTCCAAGATGGGCAAAGTCAATTATCTGGTTGACATGGGAGCCTCTGGGGTAGCCCCTCAGATATTCCATGTCAACAGGCTCAAGCCTTTCCACCGGCGAGCAGAAGTCTCAAATCTCTTGCTAGCTTCAGGGCAAGAAGAGGATGAGAGTGAGCCCCTTCCTGATTTGCTGCATAGCAACCCTCAGGATGGCTCAGTGGAGGGAGTACATCTCTCTCCAGATTTGACAACAGAGCAACAGAGGGCCTGCAGGGCTTTGCTCCAACAGTATGCCTCTCTGTTTTCACTGACGCCAGGCCTTACACCATGGTGTAGGCATGAAATTGACACTGGTGACAGTGTGCCTGTCAAAAGCAGGTGCTACCGTATGTCAGATACCGTCAAGAACCACATCCAGGCTGAGGTCGCCAAGATGTTGGATCTGGGTGTTATTGAGCCCTCAACCAGCCCCTGATCCAGTCCAGTGGTCCTTGTCCCCAAGGCAAGTTCCCAGGCGGGTACCAAGGATTGGAGGTTCTGTGTGGACTACCGAGGAGTCAATGCCGTCACCAAAACTGACGCGCACCCATTGCCCAGGGCTGATGAGCTCGTGGACACCATAGGTGCTGCCAAATTTGTGAGCACCTTTGACCTTACCTCAGGCTATTGGCAAATAGCTCTGACGGACCAGGCCAAGGAAAAGACGGCCTTCTCAACACCTGAGGGACTCTACCAGTTTAGGGTCATGCCTTTTGGGTTGAAGAATGCCCCTGCCACCTTTCAGAGATTGGTCAACCATGCGCTCAGTGGGCTGGAAGCCTTTTGTGTGGCTTACTTAGACGACATTGCCGTCTACAGTTCCACCTGGGAAGAGCATTTGACACATCTGGATAAGGTGTTGCAGGCCTTGAAAAGGGCTAACCTCACTATCAAGGCCACCAAGTGCCAGATAGCTCAGGGGAAAGTTACCTATCTTGGTCATGAGGTAGGAGGGGGTCAAATCCAACCTCTCTCCAGTAAAGTACAGGATGTACAGAACTGGGAGACTCCCACTACTCAAACCCAGGTGAGGGCCTTTTTGGGCCTCACTGGGTACTATCGCAATTTCATGGCAGACTATGGAACCATAGCTGCACCCCTGACAGCTCTAACATCGCCCAAGCAGCGTAGGAAGGTTAATTGGACCGAAGACTGTCAGAGGGCCTTTGATGGCTTGAAAGAAAGTCTGTGTAGGGCACCTGTGTTGTGTGCGCCTGACTACAGCCGACCCTTTATCGTCCAGACGGATGCCTGCGACACCGGAATTGGAGCTGTCTTGTCCCAGTTAGATGACAAAGGGAGAGAACATCCTATCATATTCATCAGTAGACAACTCAAGGGTAGAGAATTCAGGTGGGCTACTGTTGAAAAGTAGTGTTTTAGCATAGTTTGGAGCCTTAGGCGTTTTAGGCCCTACCTTACGGGGTCTACCTTCAAGGTCCAAACAGATCATAAGCCCCTGAAGTGGCTTATGCAGATGAAGGGTGAGAATCCGAAATTGCTCAGGTGGTCCATTAGCCTGCAAGGGCTAGACTTCACCATAGAGCACAGACCAGGGAAGAGTTACGATATTGCAGATGACCTTTCCAGAAGGTATGTTGACCGTCTGGATGAGGGTGTCTATCCCGTGGGAGATTAGACACCCTCCACCTCAGTCTGGGGGGGGCGACTGTGATGCTGGAAATGCATCAGAGGGACAGGGCCTCTGAATCCTTGTCCTTTACTGCTTTTTATCGTGTGTTCTGTCATGTTTTCTGCCCAGGAGTCCATGTGGGACTCCTGACAGTGCAGCTCTCTCTTTTGGTTTGGTGAACAGACCCCTGGGATACCCTTATGGCACCCATGGGTAGGGGTACAACCCTGTACCCCTAGTGTATGTTTTTGGGCACCTGTGGGTGGCCCACAGAGCAGGGTATGGGCTGGTGGCAGCTCCATGCTGAATTTGACAGGTGCTCTGGGTGTCCTCCATTTTGGGATACCCAGGCCCTGCCATTGGGATCAGTTGATTCCTGATAGAAAACAAGATGGCCCCTGTGGCCTCTTGCTTTCTATTGCCTGTTATCTTGTTTCCCAAAGTCCTGGGAAGCCCTGACTCTGTCCTTTCCCCCTGACCGGCTGTTGGGTGGAAGTTACATATATGGTGTTGTTGTGAAGGCCCAGCTAGACTGACTGGAGCCTTCCCAGTGACTGTATGTTGTGGGTACCTCCTGTGGGTGGGACCTGGGTGAATAGAGTGTGTGACCAATACACACTCCTTGTTGTGGTTGTCTGGTTTCTGGCATGAGAGACAAAGACTGAGACAGCCCTGCCCGAAACTGGCCTGAATGCAGTGTGTAGTGTTGAATGGCTGGGTACTTGTCCCAATCCACATTCCTTGTTGTGAGTGTCTGAAAGGGAGGAGTGTGGCCTGAATGCACTGTGTGCCTGATTGGCTGACTGGCTGCATGAATGCCCCTCTGTATGATTGGCTGCTGAGTGTGTGCCAGCAGTGTGGATGAGAGGCAGAATAGTATATCTGGGGACCTCTCACCACTGGTAATTGGTTCAGAAGCAGCCAGGGGTTCAGAAGCAGCCAGAGGTTCAGGAACGTTCAGGAACGTTCAGAAGCGTTCTGGAGCTGAGTCTCCACTCTAAGAGTAACTGGAACTGCTGATCCTCGACGTCCAGCTGGAAGAAGAAGACTTGCTGTGGCATTTGCTTCGACCGATCCGAAGGCTGCCGAAAGCATCGAAGACTGACCCGAGAGAGGACCTGGAAGGCGCCCTCTTCCTGTGCTCCGAGGGACCATCGAGCACCGCTCCATCTTCGCCGAAGCGCCCTGGAAGACAGACCCTCGAAAGGCTGTCAACCCGAGACGGGACCGCCGAGGAGATCGAAGTGAAGCACCCGGACATCGACGCCGTCGAAGTCCATTGCCGTCGACCAGGGTTCGCAGGTTTGTGTAACCGCTGGAGGCCCGTCGAAGTTGTGTTGCCCAGCCGTGGGAACCACTTGACGCCGTGCCGCCGACGACCGGAGCCGTCCGCTCCTTTGCCTAAGAACATTCGAATCAAAGGACTACCTCGTCCGCACCGTCGACCGCTTTGTCCTGCCGGAGAAAGTCGAGGACGACCAACGCGCCGAGGAGAAACCTGCCGGTGGGTTTCCCGCCACCCGAAGACCACAAAGACTCGAACGACTCGACGCCCCTGCTGGGCCTCCGTCTCCACAATCTTTGCGGTCCAGAACTATTGTCACCGAGGTGCCCCGCACGCCTCTGCCTTGCAGGACGCCGACGCTCCGACGCCGACGAGCACCGCTCGGACGAAGCTGCCGCCTCATCGACGCCGTTCTACCCTGTTTGTCGACGGACGTTCGACGCCCCGTGTCTCCCGCCTGAAAGGGAAGGCATTCAAGAAGGGCCGTCGATTCCCCATCGCCGAACACTGAGTTCCTCGACGTTTCTCGACGCCTCTCGACGATCCGTGACTCCCGCTTGAAAGGGGGTCGCTCAAGAAGGATCTGTCGACGCCTCCTCGAAGAACTCTACTCCACCAGGTACATTGGGGGGTAAAAACATTATAGGAGGGAATAAGACTTGCAGAGCAATATATGGACTGGGCTTGGGCTATATCTTTATTTTACAGGTTGCCCAGGTGGGGGGATCTCCACACAGAACTGTGCCTAGTGGTAGGGGCCAGTATTCTGCCTATTGCTCAACCATCTTGTTTTCTCTCCTCTCTCTATTGCTGGTTTCACTCTATTGATCTGTGTGACATTGTACAGTATTGTTGATGCACTTTAAAAGGGTGGTACCACTTTAGAATTGTAAATACTTGCCATTGTTGATTTTCCAGAGTACAAAGTGAGTTATTGTGATAAGTGTACATAATCTTGACTATTGATTATATAAAGACTGTGTTCTAACCAATACAGTGTGTGGACATTCCTTTGTGGGGGCTTGGGGACTACACTGTACTTAAGAACCAGCCTGCATCACCTCCTGAGAAGCTAGGCCTTGATTGCTCGACCATTGCTACCGTAATAGAGAATCTTGGCTGGGGTCCTCTGTGCCTCTCTTCTACCATATAGAGAACAGAAGTACAGACACCCCCCACCGGTCTTCTTTTCACACTGGTGGCCAGCGGTGGGATGCTTATGGTTTTAAGAATCAGTGTATAACCGTGCCACTTACAAAGGATATCTGCACTTTATTAAATTAAGGTTTAGTTGTGTACAAGATAACTGCATTACAAACGATGGAGTCTATTGCAAATGGCAAATTGAATCGGATGAGCTTGGAGGCTCTCCAGAGTGCTTGTGAAGCCAGGGAGTTAGACTTTGTGGATAAGTCTAGGGCTGAGCTGATAGCTGCCCTGGTGGACTACCAGACTGATAGTGAAACTCTTGATGAGGGGGGGAATGTAACCAATGAGGACTCTGCCCCTGGGGTTTCTGCTGAATCTGTTTCTGGGAATGCCGCCATTCCGGCTGCCTCTGTTCCAAACCCCAGCAATTCCTTGGAGCTTGAGTTATTAAGGATGAAATTGGCCTTTGAATACCGCAAGTTGGAAATAGATGCTGAACTTAAGAAAGAGGAGTTGGCTCAACAAGTGGAGCTCAAGAATAGGGATCTTGAACTCAGAAATAAGGACCTTGAACTCAAGAGCCAGGACACTGAATGTCAGAGAATCCAGCTAGAGAAAGCTAGAGTGGAGACTTCAGCTAGAACCAGTGAGAGTGTCAGGTCCCCAGCCACCAAGTTTATGAAAGATTTGGTTGGTGTATTTGTGGAGGGTTCAGATATCCTCCAATGGATTGAAGCATTTGAAATGGCTTGTGCGATTCATGATGTTGATAAAAGAGATTGGGCTAAGTGTTTGTTAAGCAGAGTGCCTCAAACTGGATATGACTGTATTCTGAAGCTGAGTGCGGAAGAAAGGGGTCAGTATGAGTCTATGAAGTCTGCTTTGATTGCCAAGTTTGGCAAGACACCTACCCAATACCTTAGAAGGTTCAGGGATTTGAAGAAAAGAGAGAATGTGTCTTGGGTTGACTGGGTGAGTGCTGCGCACATGAACATGATGGGGTGGATCGACGGATACAAGGTTAAGACTTTTGTTGAATTATCCCACCTCTTGTTCTTTGAGCATTTTTCTGAAGCCTGTTCACCAGAGTTGTGTCAGTATGTGGCTGACCAGAACATTTTGGACCCCTTTAAGCTGGCTAGGTTGGCTGACAAGTGGGTCTCCCACCGGGTGTCCCCTAAGGACTCCAGTGGGAAGGACAAGGACAAAGAAAAGGGGGCCTCTCAGAAAGCTGAGGAGTCCCCCAAGCAGTCACAGTCGGGTAAACCAAAACCTTCCTCTCCTAAGACCCAAAAATCTAGTGGGGATAGGTCATCTGGGGGTGGGAATAAGAGTAGTGGTCCACCTGCTGCAAAGCAGGCTCCCAGTGGTTCCAGTACCGTACCCCGCACTCCTGGCACTTGTTGGGACTGTGGGGCTCTGGATCACAAAAGGGGTGACCGCAAGTGTAAAGGTAAGGCACTTGGAGTACAGGCTGTCAGCCTGACCTACCCTTACCCCGTGTCTGAGGTGGAGGCCACTGTCCTCCCCTCCTCTACCGGGATCACATTTGGTGCTCCGGCAGAGATTTCCTTAGTGTCCCTTGGGGCCTGGGACCAGTATGCAGAAGTACTGGCGACTATCCCACAGAACACCCATAGGTTTTTGAGAAGTGTCCTCTTGAATGGCCAGCCTTCTACTGGTTTGAGAGACACTGGGGCAAGCATGACAGTGGTGGACAGGACCCTGCTCAAGCCAGAGGACTATGAAGGTGCTCCTCTGCAAACCACCAGGTTAGCTGGTGGGCCTCCCAAATTATCACCTGTAGCCTTAGTCACACTCATGATTGGAGACAAGACAGCAAAGCTTCCTGTCCTGGTTCAGGACAATGTCCCTGCTAACATTTTGTTAGGAAATGATCTAGTAGAGTTGGGGATGATCTCGGATGGTCTTCCCATGACTGCTGCTGCAGTCACTAGGTCACAGGTGACACCGGGTCTGGCGGTGGGTCAGGTACCCGAGCCGAAGGCGAGGCCTAAGACAAGAAGAAGGAAGACCAAGAAGGCCACCTCTGTGGAGGGAACACCTTCTCTTCCTGCTGTTCCGACAGCACCCATTGGGATCCATGCTCCGGACGGGCTGGGTCCAGTGGAAAACCCAAACTCAACTCCTGTGGGAGAAGAGACAGAAGACTTTCCTGTGGGAGAGGTTCTCAACCCGGAGGATCATCCTGACCTTCAATGCTTGTTAGCTGAAGGGGGACCCTCCCGGGCAGACTTCTGTAAGGGACAGAGAGAGTGCCACTCTCTCGAGGGACTGAGGAAACAGGCCCTGTCCCAGGCACAAGGATAAGTGCCTAGGACATTCCGGATTTATTGGGAGGATGAGCTCCTTGTTAGTGAGCCCACTAAGCCTGAACCTGGTGCCCTCAAGAGGTTGGTGGTACCCCAGGTTTACAGGCCCTTCCTACTGCAGTTGGCGCACGAGGTGCCCTTGGCTGGTCATCTTGGGACCAAGAAGACTAAGCAGAGGCTCTCTGCCCATTTCTACTGGCCACAGATGGGAGTAGAGGTGGAGTCCCACTGCAGGACCTGCCCAACTTGTCAGTTGTCTGGCAAGACTGGAGACAGTGTCATTGCCCCACTGCAGCCATTGCCAGTGGTTGGCACACCATTTGAGAGGGTGGGCATCGACATCGTCGGTCCCCTTGACCCTCCCACTTCAGGTGGGCATCGGTTCATCCTGGTCTTGGTAGATCATGCCACCAGGTACCCTGAGGCGATACCCCTTCGGACTGTTACTGCCAAGGTGGTTGCCAGGGCTCTCCTGGGCATTTTTACCCGTGTTGGATTCCCCAAGGAGGTTGTCTCTGACAGAGGATCCAACTTCATGTCTAGTTACATGAAAACCATGTGGAAAGAGTGCGGGGTAACCTACAAGTTCTCCACCTCTTACCACCCCCAGACCAATGGTCTGGTTGAGAGATTTAATAAAACTCTCAAGGGCATGCTAGGGGCTTTGGAAGAACCCCTAAGGAGGAAATGGGATCTCCTCCTGCCATGCCTGCTGTTTGCTTACAGAGACGTACCTCAAGAGGGTGTTGGTTTCAGCCCCTTTGAGTTACTCTTTGGACATCCCGTGAGGGGGCCACGCGCCTTGATCCGAGAAGGCTTGGAAGCCACCCCTCCAGGTCCCGCCAAGCAAGTGGGAGACTATGTGTTAGGCCTCAGACGGAGGATGACACAGATGATGGGTCAGGCAACAGCAAATCTCAAGGCCAGCCAGGAATTGAATAAGTACTGGCATGACCTTAAAGCCTCGCAAGTGGATTGGACTCCGGGACAGCAAATCCTTGTGATGGAGCCTACCAAGCCTAGAGCTCTGGCATACAAGTGGACTGGACCCTTCAGGATCATCTCCAAGATGGGCGAAGTCAATTATCTGGTTGACATGGGAGCCTCTGGGGTAGCCCCTCAGATATTCCATGTCAACAGGCTCAAGCCTTTCCACCGGCGAGCAGAAGTCTCATGTCTCTTGCTAGCTTCAGGGCAAGAAGAGGATGAGAGTGAGCCCCTTCCTGATTTGCTGCATAGCAACCCTCAGGATGGCTCAGTGGAGGGAGTACATCTCTCTCCAGATTTGACAACAGAGCAACAGAGGGCCTGCAGGGCTTTGCTCCAACAGTATGCCTCTCTGTTTTCACTGACGCCAGGCATTACACCATGGTGTAGGCATGAAATTGACACTGGTGACAGTGTGCCTGTCAAAAGCAGGTGCTACCGTATGTCAGATACCGTCAAGAACCACATCCAGGCTGAGGTTGCCAAGATGTTGGATCTGGGTGTTATTGAGCCCTCAACCAGCCCCTGGTCCAGTCCAGTGGTCCTTGTCCCCAAGGCAAGTTCCCAGGCGGGTACCAAGGATTGGAGGTTCTGTGTGGACTACCGAGGAGTCAATGCCATCACCAAAACTGACACGCACCCATTGCCCAGGGCTGATGAGCTCGTGGACACCATAGGTGCTGCCAAATTTGTGAGCACCTTTGACCTTACCTCAGGCTATTGGCAAATAGCTCTGATGGACCAGGCCAAGGAAAAGACGGCCTTCTCAACACCTGAGGGACTCTACCAGTTTAGGGTCATGCCTTTTGGGTTGAAGAATGCCCCTGCCACCTTTCAGAGATTGGTCAACCATGCGCTCAGTGGGCTGGAAGCCTTTTGTGTGGCTTACTTAGACGACATTGCCGTCTACAGTTCCACCTGGGAAGAGCATTTGACACATCTGGATAAGGTGTTGCAGGCCTTGAAAAGGGCTAACCTCACTATCAAGGCCACCAAGTGCCAGATAGCTCAGGGGAAAGTTACCTATCTTGGTCATGAGGTAGGAGGGGGTCAAATCCAACCTCTCTCCAGTAAAGTACAGGATGTACAGAACTGGGAGACTCCCACTACTCAAACCCAGGTGAGGGCCTTTTTGGGCCTCACTGGGTACTATCGCAATTTCATGGCAGACTATGGAACCATAGCTGCACCCCTGACAGCTCTAACATCGCCCAAGCAGCCTAGGAAGGTTAATTGGACCGAAGACTGTCAGAGGGCCTTTGATGGCTTGAAAGAAAGTCTGTGTAGGGCACCTGTGTTGTGTGCGCCTGACTACAGCCGACCCTTTATCGTCCAGACGGATGCCTGCGACACCGGAATTGGAGCTGTCTTGTCCCAGTTAGATGACAAAGGGAGAGAACATCCTATCATATTCATCAGTAGACAACTCAAGGGTAGAGAATTCAGGTGGGCTACTGTTGAAAAGGAGTGTTTTAGCATAGTTTGGAGCCTTAGGCGTTTTAGGCCCTACCTTACGGGGTCTACCTTCAAGGTCCAAACAGATCATAAGCCCCTGAAGTGGCTTATGCAGATGAAGGGTGAGAATCCGAAATTGCTCAGGTGGTCCATTAGCCTGCAAGGGCTAGACTTCACCATAGAGCACAGACCAGGGAAGAGTTACGATAATGCAGATGACCTTTCCAGAAGGTATGTTGACCGTCTGGATGAGGGTGTCTATCCCGTGGGAGATTAGACACCCTCCACCTCAGTCTGGGGGGGCGACTGTGATGCTGGAAATGCATCAGAGGGACAGGGCCTCTGAATCCTTGTCCTTTACTGCTTTTTATCGTGTGTTCTGTCATGTTTTCTGCCCAGGAGTCCATGTGGGACTCCTGACAGTGCAGCTCTCTCTTTTGGTTTGGTGAACAGACCCCTGGGATACCCTTATGGCACCCATGGGTAGGGGTACAACCCTGTACCCCTAGTGTATGTTTTTGGGCACCTGTGGGTGGCCCACAGAGCAGGGTATGGGCTGGTGGCAGCTCCATGCTGAATTTGACAGGTGCTCTGGGTGTCCTCCATTTTGGGATACCCAGGCCCTGCCATTGGGATCAGTTGATTCCTGATAGAAAACAAGATGGCCCCTGTGGCCTCTTGCTTTCTATTGCCTGTTATCTTGTTTCCCAAAGTCCTGGGAAGCCCTGACTCTGTCCTTTCCCCCTGACCGGCTGTTGGGTGGAAGTTCCATATATGGTGTTGTTGTGAAGGCCCAGCTAGACTGACTGGAGCCTTCCCAGTGACTGTATGTTGTGGGTACCTCCTGTGGGTGGGACCTGGGTGAATAGAGTGTGTGACCAATACACACTCCTTGTTGTGGTTGTCTGGTTTCTGGCATGAGAGACAAAGACTGAGACAGCCCTGCCCGAAACTGGCCTGAATGCAGTGTGTAGTGTTGAATGGCTGGGTACTTGTCCCAATCCACATTCCTTGTTGTGAGTGTCTGAAAGGGAGGAGTGTGGCCTGAATGCACTGTGTGCCTGATTGGCTGACTGGCTGCATGAATGCCCCTCTGTATGATTGGCTGCTGAGTGTGTGCCAGCAGTGTGGATGAGAGGCAGAATAGTATATCTGGGGACCTCTCACCACTGGTAATTGGTTCAGAAGCAGCCAGGGGTTCAGAAGCAGCCAGAGGTTCAGGAACGTTCAGGAACGTTCAGAAGCGTTCTGGAGCTGAGTCTCCACTCTAAGAGTAACTGGAACTGCTGATCCTCGACGTCCAGCTGGAAGAAGAAGACTTGCTGTGGCATTTGCTTCGACCGATGCGAAGGCTGCCGAAAGCGTCGAAGACTGACCCGAGAGAGGACCTGGAAGGCGGCCTCTTCCTGTGCTCCGAGGGACCATCGAGCACCGCTCCATCTTCGCCGAAGCGCCCTGGAAGACAGACCCTCGAAAGGCTGTCAACCCGAGACGGGACCGCCGAGGAGATCGAAGTGAAGCACCCGGACATCGACGCCGTCGAAGTCCATTGCCGTCGACCAGGGTTCGCAGGTTTGTGTAACCGCTGGAGGCCCGTCGAAGTTGTGTTGCCCAGCCGTGGGAACCACTTGACGCCGTGCCGCCGACGACCGGAGCCGTCCGCTCCTTTGCCTAAGAACATTCAAATCAAAGGACTACCTCGTCCGCACCGTCGACCGCTTTGTCCTGCCGGAGAAAGTCGAGGACGACCAACGCGCCGAGGAGAAACCTGCCGGTGGGTTTCCCGCCACCCGAAGACCACAAAGACTCGAACGACTCGACGCCCCTGCTGGGCCTCCGTCTCCACAATCTTTGCGGTCCAGAACTATTGTCACCGAGGTGCCCCGCACGCCTCTGCCTTGCAGGACGCCGACGCTCCGACGCCGACGAGCACCGCTCGGACGAAGCTGCCGCCTCATCGACGCCGTTCTACCCTGTTTGTCGACGGACGTTCGACGCCCCGTGTCTCCCGCCTGAAAGGGAAGGCATTCAAGAAGGGCCGTCGATTCCCCGTCACCGAACACCGAGTTCCTCGACGTTTCTCGACGCCTCTCGACGATCCGTGACTCCCGCTTGAAAGGGGGTCGCTCAAGAAGGATCTGTCGACGCCTCCTCGAAGAACTCTACTCCACCAGGTACATTGGGGGGGTAAAAACATTATAGGAGGGAATAAGACTTGCAGAGCAATATATGGACTGGGCTTGGGCTATATCTTTATTTTACAGGTTGCCCAGGTGGGGGGATCTCCACACAGAACTGTGCCTAGTGGTAGGGGCCAGTATTCTGCCTATTGCTCAACCATCTTGTTTTCTCTCCTCTCTCTATTGCTGGTTTCACTCTATTGATCTGTGTGACATTGTACAGTATTGTTGATGCACTTTAAAAGGGTGGTACCACTTTAGAATTGTAAATACTTGCCATTGTTGATTTTCCGGAGTACAAAGTGAGTTATTGTGATAAGTGTACATAATCTTGACTATTGATTATATAAAGACTGTGTTCTAACCAATACAGTGTGTGGACATTCCTTTGTGGGGGCTTGGGGACTACACTGTACTTAAGAACCAGCCTGCATCACCTCCTGAGAAGCTAGGCCTTGATTGCTCGACCATTGCTACCGTAATAGAGAATCTTGGCTGGGGTCCTCTGTGCCTCTCTTCTACCATATAGAGAACAGAAGTACAGACACCCCCCACCGGTCTTCTTTTCACAAACGGTTGCAGAGCAATTTGTTCATGTTAAGCAAATTAAGCCCGGGAATCCCAAACATGAAGTAAGAAGACTTGAGCAAGTAGAAACAGATCAAGTGCCCTAAATACATGAAAGAAAACACATGGGTCTATTTATTGTGCCCAATACCAGAGAAATAAAAATAGATGTGATTGATTGTTGTAATGGAATAGATGTAAATAAAAATACTATATGTGGTGATCATTAAAAAAGGGGGGGCTGAAGCAAATAATATTATTTTATTGCAAAGTTGAGATATGTTTAATGTTTAATGATATTATGTTTGTTTTCTCTCTAACATGTGCTTACTTTCAGAGACCAAAGAAAAAGGGCGAAATGTTTTGGATTCAATATTTTATTTTTGGTAAAAGGGTGAAATTGGTATTCTGCTATATACTCAATCTGTCTCTTTTCTATTTCATTTAGAATCATTAACCTATGTTTTGAGGTCAGAGGTCACAGGACCGGAGGACACGGAAGATGACGGAGTACCACGGGATGAAGATCAAGTAATGCCTCTGGACTGAAGTATGGAGGTGAAGATAAAATAACTGGGACGCCAAAAGATATGATTCCTATGGAAAAGCATCCAAGAGTACCAGGATGAAAGAATTCACCAGATGAACCAAATGATAAGAAGTTGATGGCCGGGACGTCTCAAAGCTGGACATCATTATGGAACAATGTTGAACTGAACCTGCAGCGTTGTGGGTGCATTATTTCCAATGCATTCTGGAAGTATGGGCTTATTTTATAAGAACTAATTGACTCATTTGAGATTAATTCTGATTTTGTGGTAGTTAAGCAGCGATTTATTGTGAAAAATGTGAATATTCGTTTTGTTGAATTGCTATGATGGAAAGAAAAGGAGGAGCGCAAGTTGGATTTCTTCCAATTGTGGTTTGGGAACATTGCCAAATTGGCAGAAAAGTAGGGATAATGTAGTGTAACATGTAGCGCCTTGGAGTGTGTAGCACCTCACTGAATGTGATGGCATTTTGTTGCCAGAAATAATGTGGCATACACATATAGCCAGTCTATGTCGCCAACATAACATGTGAGTATGTGGCTGGAGACATGCAAGGTACAGGATTTATAATACAGCAAAAAGCAATGTGAAGCTGCAAGTTTAAAAATGCACCAGAATATTTTTTTTCTCTTCTTTGGAATACCTCATGCATAGGAGACTACATTATTCATATAATTAACTGACTTAATTAACAATTACTAATTACTAAAGCTAATTTATAAACATTATAATGTAATCTCTGTGTGAAAATCAGGTGAAAATGATTTGTCTTTCAAACATGCACTGGAGTTTTGTTTTTCTTCATTCTATTCGTATGTTTGCAGCAAGCAGAGAGCCTGCATACCAGGAAATGAGATTAGATACAGTTGCTCACCCTGTAACTGTCCTATTGTTCTGAAGGAAGGGTGATGCTGCATTTTAACTTGATTGGTGCAAAGTATCTCCAGCTATATTACGTAGGCAAAATGGGAAGGTGCAGAGATCTGCTGGGGAAAACTGGCAGAGGGAGAGTTAGTTCGGGATGACTGGGCTCTCAGACAGACGTGCCTAGTCTCACTTAGCGCTGGCTTGAGAACTCTATGTTTTCGCTGCGCACTTCAAACTTCCAAGATTACAAAGGCAATCCATGCTGACCGGGCCTGTTTTTCTGAGGCGAGGGAAAGAAGGTCATCTGGGGGAGAGAACTACAAATCTTTGGTAAGCATCCAAAGTTGAAGTGAGGTCATTGTGTCCTGTTGTTTGACGAGGGTCTGATCTGAAAATACCAGGCAGTCAGAGTAGTCAAGAAAAAGAAACTGCCCTGCATTTTCATTCGTCTTGTTGCCTATTTATTTTTAAAAAGTTTGTTTGCACTGTATGTTTTTTTTTCTTTTCTCTTCTTATTACATTACAGGTAATGCTGATATGTACATGGTACGAGTTGTGTCATGAATTGTAATTGTCTGCAATATAACTCATTTTATTTTAAAAAAAAACAGATGGTTCAGAGTTTTATTGTTGTGGGAATTGCATATGAGGAATTGGGGAATATTTTTGTTCTTTGGTAATACATTTGCCAATTTGTTCATGCAGATAGAATACCAGATAGACTAAGCGGTGATAAATAGATATATGCGACTGTTCCCCAGTGCATGTTTTTTGGGGAAATCTAATACAACATATAGATTACTGGGGGTCTATGAACCAGTAATGAGACCTATGGGCGAATAGATCATTGGTGTAAAAAAATGAGTGATACCAGCCACAGGCTGTAGGTGGCACTATATGTAAAATAGTTGGTCCTCTTGTGCATGGATCCAAGGCCTATATATATCACTAGGAGGTATTCTAATAAAAAGGAAGGTTTTGTGTATGATGGGGTGATAATGTAGGGAAGGCAAATCATGCTCACCACTAAGTAATACTACCACAAAATACCGCCAATAATACATATTACTAAATTCTCCAATATAGTGTAACAAAATATGGTCACTAGAATGATGTGAGGCCAAACCCAATCTAAATGCAAGGAGAAGCTGTTTCCAAACTATCACTATATTTTTGGCGATAAGAAAATACCACCCGACCCTAGAATTACACAAAATATCTTACAGCCCTGCCTGACTGTTGGTTTTCCTTAGGTGCTTAGCACCTTGTTGGTTGGAGGAAAGGTGAGGTGATTGTTCACACCTCACCCATCCTCAGATTTGTGTGGCGGAGACTGCGTGTCTCTTTAGCTTGTGGAGGAGAGGACCAGGCGTGGGGGTTGGGGCTGCCCCACTCCTGGCCTGCTGAATGGTAACATCAGTTACCCTGCCTTGCCTTGAGAGGCCCTGCGGCATTGCCCAAAACAAGAGCACAAGATCTCTTCTCAATCTCAAATGTTCAACACCCACATCAACCTTTTTGTGGGATTTCTAGAATCATGGCAGGACATGTGAACAAAAATAGCAGCTATTTCTTTGCTTTCAAATGTTTGCCTTCAGACTTCACCATGGCGCATTTCCAGTTTAATTCACTTTCATAATGTCGCTAAGAACTTTGCCTTCAAGTTTCCTCATACATTAATTCACGTTGTATTTACGATTTCACCTGCCTCTGGTAAATTTGAATTCCGGCAGGCATCCTTTCTCCTTGTAAATTACTTTTTCTGTTGCCAAAAGTATCCTATTCTACAACGTCCAGGATGCATTTCTTTCTTTAAAACACTTGTTAACAATCGTTTTTCAGCCTAGGATTTTCCTCAGATTTCTCCTATCTTGAGGCCTTCTCATTAGCTGTCCCTGACCACATAGGCAAGCATCTGCAAAGCTCTCTCCTGTCCGGACTCTGCAAGCAATTTTATTCTGTTGCCTTTTCTAGGATGGTCTTTTGCACAACTTTCAAAGCTTTAGAATTCTTCTGCCATTCCACATGGCCTCAGCATCTGACATTTCTTATACACATGCCACTTTTGGCATTTCTCTGCAGAGTCTTGCTTTCCTGGTGCCTGACTGTGCGCCTCCACTCAACAATGCTGCTAATCACAAGTTTCACGTCTTGCAACTACTGACGCTTCTCTGCTCCAACAATGCTTCACAAATTCCCTGCATACACCGGCAAGGCAACTCAAGCTGATCAGAGGGCTTGCTTTGACATACACGCAGAGCCTGCAGATGCAGGTTCGAATCCTGGCAGGGCCAAACTCATCCTTTCATCCATCCGAGGTCGATAATTGAGCACCACACACCATGGCTATGCAGCACTCAGATGTCTCAGGGTTTGTAGCCCTATATAAATGCAACAAAAACAAAAAAACTCCATCAGGGGTTTCATCTGACTGGTTACTACTTCCTTTCCTTTCCCGCAAGGTACAGCAGAGCATGTAACATGACGATAGTCAAGGAAAAAAGCCTTGGCTTGGCCATCCCTCCCCACATAGGCATGCAATTACAGTTACAAACCTCTCTCCTGTCTGTGTTTTGCTTCGTGCCAATGGAGCACATCACCACAATTGACATAGGTGTTGTTACAGGAAAATGTAAAATCATGTGCACTGATGTGATTTTATGGTATAGAAGAATACAGCATCAAGCACACGAAACATTGGCATTAGGGGTAGCTGAATACAACATCATACAAATTAACATGTACATATTGGCAAAGGAGAATCTGAAATTACACATGCGTGATCCTTTAGAAGAGGGAATGTGAAATCAAAGAAATTCATCAGTGAACTTTTCTATCAAGTTTATTAGAATGCAAATTGCCAGTGAGGACCAGGTGAATGATTGGCAAAGAAGAAGAAAGTATTGGATTAAAATGAAATTAAATGGTGGAATCTAAGTCAGGTTTGTAGGGTCAGGGAATAGGGTATAGCCTAGCAGCAACATGTGTTTTCATTGAAGAGACAACAGCAACAACAAAGCACAGAGAGTCACATATTCTTTTGGCAAAGGTGAACATACAATCACAGATAGGCACTTGTGAGTTTTCTGGTGTGGGGGAAAACTAAATCACAGACAGACTCACATCACAATCAAACATCTGTGATTTTCTGGTGGCAGAGAACACAATGCAAAGATGCCTCACTCTGTTGCATTAAATTGTGCCATATGAGAGCCAGGGAGATGAGTGAACCTGGCTCATATTTCTCACCATCTTCTACTGCCTGTGCAGTAATGGCAGCTATTCAGCACCTTCAGACCTCTACAAATCACAGGCAATGTAATTCAGTAGGTGAAAGTTCTTCTGCGTTTGTACGGACCAAAGAAGGAAGAGCAACCAATCTAGTTGTGTCAGGCAGAGGGAGAATCACAGATGGTGTGCCACACTCTCTCATTTAAAATTCCCTGACTATCAGTTTAATTGATTAAGGCTACAGTGATGAGAATGACAGCTATTATTCTTTAGACCCTCAAAAAGGCTGAGACATCTTTATAGATGATACCACTGACACTGAAAGGAACAAAGGCAAAGATCATGAGGATTCTCACAGTGACAAACCATTAGCAGGGACAAATCCAAACACTGTCTTGAAAGAGCAAGTGTCATACATTCAAGTCTGCCCAGATAGTCTCTTTAAAGAACTGCTGTCAAAGCCCCATGGTTCTAGTGCAGGTTATGTGCCAGTAACATAATGTCCACCACCATCAATACCACAACAGAGTGGCATTATACCAAGGAGACCTGAAGAACACAAGTACTTAGAGCCCATCTCAGCCAATAATGCAAATCTAATGTGTGGTGTTTCTGCCCAGCACACAAGTACAAGCCACATTTTCAATCTGTACAAAATAAAGCCCAGGGAACTCTATAATGAACGTGTGCTGAGGCTCCATCAGCAGTCCCGCTTTACCGACAGTGACTGGTCAAAATCCCACCACCATCAATACCATTGCCCCAGACAGACTTGCTGCCTTACAGTCACTGGCAAGCTGTTTTCCATACCTTCCGCCCCATCAGTCAAGTGCAATTTCAAGAGCAGAACATTGCCCTGTGCCATCAAGCTACATTTGTGCATGTATATTGTTAAGACGGATTTCTGAACTCTGACCTGGTGGGCAGAGGTTCAGAAGGCCAGCCTAGTTTCTTGGAACAGGGTAACCTTAAGGACAAGCCAGACCAATCAAGGTAGTTTGGCGGCGTTCAAGACTAGGTCTCAGGAGAGGTGAGGGTGACTGAAAGAACTCAATGAGCACACAGAGTAAAGGACACTTACAAATCACTCCCAGTCAGGTGTACATATATTAAAAATACAAATACATTTATTTCAAGGCCTTTGAGTTTCAACACACAAATCAAATCACAGGAATACTTTTAAGCCAACACAATCCTATCTAAATACATATATACAAGACCAATGTGGTCTAACGGGTTAATGCACGAAATGGGTCCATACCTAAAAGGGGAAGAAAACAAGCAGTGCAAATAGTCTTTAGTCCCTTCTGCATCCAACACAACCCTAACTGAGAGGCAGTCCAATCCCTAAGAAGAGTGGAGCCTAATGCTCAAATGTTCTTGCAATGCTGGCGCATGCAGTAATGCAAATGGGCAAATCGGGGTCTCTTCATGCGTCTGTAGCAGCTCAGGAAGGTGGGTGAGGCGATGAAGATTAGGTTCCCACTATTCAAGGAGGGCCTCCACTTGAGGGCAGAGTTGATTCCAAGAGTTGGGAATAGTTCACTAGTCTGCACTAGAAGTGGAAAGGAGAGGGGCCCTCAGGGGCCTCTTGTGCATAAACATGTATGGAGGTGCTAGGGGCCACCAGTTAGGGATGCGATTACTCACCAACCCCAGTTCACTCTGGACCAAACTTCGGCAGTCGAGTCCACTTTGGTTTCAGGTTCAAGTGTGGCAATTTGGCAGCTCTGCGGCTTTCAGCGACAAAGATACAGCGTTGCGTCCCAAATAGGGCAGTGGTGATTTCTCTGTTCCCGGGGGAATGATCAGCCCAGTTTCACTGCATCAGGCTTCAGGGGCAAGAGGGGCACAAATGCAGCACACCTGCAAAGTTTGTCACCACGGCTAGGCGACATGGTAACGTGTATACTCTGGTTCGGGCGCACTCACTTTACTCCAGACCTGGAAATGCCAAGTGTACGAAAATTCAGTGTAAGCATGCCGTGTACACAGAGCTAGCAACGTACCATGTTTTGAGGTCCTCCTCGAAATGGCGGCGATATCAGGGCAAAACTGCTGTGCAAGCTGGTCAGTCCACTGGTTGGCCCAGGGACACATCTGAGAAAGCTTACTTGCATGGTTTGGCGAAGGTGCCGAGAATAGGTAGTCCCACTATTCCAATGGGTCGAAGCATTTTCACAGACCTTCTAGGACGACCAGATACAGAGGGGTCCAGCGGGACGACAGTGGGCTCAGGGTGCCAAACCTTCCAGTGGGTCACCAGCAGTTCCTCGAATCGGCATCTTAGTTTCAGGATACTTGGATACTATTGTTCGCTCAGTGAGAACTTCAGAGAACTCCAGAGATCGGCATGTTATGGCTGTATGGGCCCTTCTCTTATCCAGAATCTCCTCTGTGCCAAAACAAAGAGGACCCAATTGGATATCTGCTCACATTCAGGCATACCATACATGGACCAATCATGGACCACAGTGGTCCCAGGCATTCACAGCACTTCAGACTCTCTGGCACCCAGGATGTCTATTGGTGACAGACACCCCAGCCCACATCATGGAGACACACACACACGGCATGCAGATGCCTGTGAAAGCATGGCGTTTGGTGGGAAAATGCATGCCTAAATAAGGACTGACCCGGGTCGGCTCGACCTGGGGAAGGTGAAGGGGCAAGATGGCCAAAGGACAGGACAAATAACCTCGTGGGATGGCCATTCTGGAGCCAGGCCACCTATTTGTGCCAAATGCATTAATCGCGGTTTACCTGAAGGAAAGGGTTAACAATACATGCAATGATAAGCTGCCACCAGCCCTGTCCAAGGCACATCTGCAGTTCTCCTAAAAAATCCTTCGAGAGTATCTAGGGCCTTTGGAAATGACTATTAGACCCAATTGCACTGTACTGTAAGGTACTTTGTACACTTGTTACATGTTTCAGAAAAGTTGCAACATTGGAAAGGACTAAGGGAAACAAAGTCTTCCAGTACTGACTGTCTTTAAGGGCATTTCTGTTTCCCCATAATAAAGTGAGCGAAAAGCCCAGAGGAGTGCAGCAGAAGGCTGTGATCCTCTAGTAAAGTCAGACTATGGTGTTTGAACAAAGCGAGAAGTTGGGGGGTTTAGAACTGGAGGGAAAATTACACATAAATGGAAATCCTAACATATTTGTGTAATGATAACAAGGGAGTAGAACCCAGAGAAACATTGAAGGGCATGGTGGCACACGGTCATACTCCCGGTCAGCTACAACTAACCTTTGTTGTAGCTGACAACCAATCCAATGTTGTTACAGCCCTGATGATTGGTGAGACCGCAAGTCTTTTCTCTGTTTTGAAGAGTTCACCCAGTGTTTTAGCCTGCATACTATGTTACTCACTGAGGTGTTGCCACTTATGTATCTGCTGGAAATAGAATTATCCAACACAATCTGAGAACATTACTTTTCTGGTGAGTCTGGAATAGAATAGCTATCAAGAAAACAAACTGTTATCAACCTTGTGAAGGGATACCATCCACGCATTGGTGCAATGAAAGCCTACATGGAGTATGTCTTGGCATCGTCCCTTGACTCACGCTTTAAAGTAAAGGTGTCAATGTTTCATGGTAATGGTAAGCTAGATAGATACCCAACGAAGAGATTCCAGAACATGATCTCCCAGAAGGTAGAGAAAGCATGTCAAAGAGAGTGGATCTCCAAAAAAGAGGCATAGTTTCTCATAATGGAGAGACCTAGGATCCCTCAATTGTATACACTCCTGAAGATAAACAAATTACTGGAGAATCACCCCCCCACCCCCGGTTGCACTGTAGCCTCTGGACTTAATTTTGTATTGGAGCCTTTATCCAAGTTCACTGTTGCTCACCTTAAACACCTAGTGAAGAACCTGTCATCATATATCATATATCCAGGACACTACCAAACTAATAAAAGAAGTAGAAGGTCTAGAATTCAATTAGGACGAGGAAATACTATTTGAGTTAGTTGTGCTAGCCTTACATATCAGTATTCCAGAAGGCACTACCCTTAGCATGCTAGAAGAGTGGTTATTTGTGGAAGAAAACAGCACAGCCACTCCACTCTCATTTATCTTATGGTGTGCTGAAGTTGCCCTAACAGAAAACTATTTTCAGTTCAATTGGGAATCTGTCATAAGAGACATGGTACCGCCGTGGGGGCCACCATTGCTTCCAGTGTAGCTAACCTTCACATGGAATTATTTGAATTTAACAAGATCTACACTAACAACAACTCATTTAAAAGCCATCTCCACCTATGGAGAAAGTACATAGATGATGTGCTAGTACTTTGGAAAGGGAGCAAAGAAGAAGCAGAATCCTTCTTTGAGTGGATAAACAAGCAAGACAGACACTTGAAATGTACAAACAAATTAAGCAGAATAGAGATACATTTTCTTGACATAACCATCAGGGTAGACAAAGAAAAGAAGAAGCTATTTGTTAAGCCCTTCCTCAAACCTACAGAACGGAATGCATTATTGCATACCACAAGCATTAATTCCCGACATGTTAGAGACAACTTACTGTTAGGTCAGTTTCTGAGATTGAAAAGGAACAATACCAACTGTAATGACTTTAAGAAGGGAGCACAGATCCTGGGAGGAAGACTACATACATAGAAGGGGCTGTCCTGAGAAACTGAGAGCTAGAGTAATGAAACGGGCAAGTAACAATAACTGTGAATTCTTACTGAAATACAATGAAAAGACTGCAACAAAGTAAGAAGACAAACTGGTATTTGTAAATACGTACAGTAATCGATCCAATCAAATAATAAAGATAATCAATGGAAGATTATTGAAAAACGGAAATTCACTCTAGCAAGACCTCTTATAGCATTTAAGGGGAGTACAAATTTAAAAGATCACGTAACACAGAACAATATAAGCCAAACAAATTTGAAACAACCCACCCTTAGAGAAACCTGGGGCATGACATCAGTCAGAGGACCACCACCATGTGGAAAATATTCCTGCTGCAACCAGATACACTGAATCACAGAAGTGATCTTGGATTAAGCAACATTTTACACATTGTAATTTAAAAATGGTGATCTATGGCATATGGTGTCCGTGCCAAAAATTGTACATAGGGAAAACCGAGAGAAACATAAAAACTAGAGTGATGGGTACAAATCTGTATAAGAAATATGGTATATCCAGCCCCATTAGTGTCCCGTTTTATAGAAGTGATACACACAGCAGAGGAGCTGAAATGGACTGTGTTATACCAGATGAAACCAAGTAATGACGCCAACATGTGTAAGAGAACACTACCACGAAAAGAAAAACAGAGTGTTGAAAAGGGTTTTAATGAGCAAATGGAGTGGTTTTAGTTATGATAATAATCTGAAAGTTTCTCAAATATTACATACATTGGCAGGATAGGGAGATTTAACTTAATGTGAAAAATAAGGATTCACAAAGTATTATGTGAATAGGTCCCTCTACAGTACTAAGACGAAGAAGATAGTGCTGGAGGTATACAGCAGCCGCAGTCCGAACACTGGAACTGAGAGGAAAGTACCAGGCAATGTAAAGCATACGTGCTGTTGCTATACCAATGGGGATAAACACTCCCTTAACAACCGACAATCCGGGAACAAAGGTGGCGAAACATCTGATCGCCAAAGAGCGCAAACCAAAGGCAATCTGCATTTAACTGCACAATGCACAATCATAAAGATAAGAATGCTTTTGCACACTTAGAGTAGACACATTTGAACCAGTCCATAAATGTGCTCCACCCTGTTTGTGTAATTTCCACATGCGCGACCACCACAAGCGACTAAGAGGCTGAATGGATACTGATGAGCGACATTGTAACCAGCGACCACAAATGGAATAGAAGGCAATGTAGCACTTCAATTAAACATATGAGAGTTACACTATGCACACGCACCAGATAAATGGAGCACAATGTCTAATGTAATCTACCCATTGCTAACTTTATAACAAAGCATTTGTAACGAGAAATAAATAACTGAGAAGCTTTCTGCTTCTTTTGTCCCTTTTGGATTTTACCAGACAGACTTTACCTTGCAATAATAAACTATGGAGAGTGGATTAGGAAGAAAGGGCTGTCCATTTCCCAGCAGTCTTTCACCAATAAGTTAAATGGAAGAGCCACCATAGCCGGTGTATGTACTATGCGACGCATGAATTGTACTCAATCACAGAATGCCAAAATACTCTACTCACTGTGATTGTGTCCCTGCAGAAACATCGAGATACCCTAAATTGAGGTTAAACATTTATAAATATCAGACTTCATCCTTGGAATCCTACTGAGGACCAGATCATACAGAAATGAGCCACATGTCAATTAAGACATCTAATTATACACACATTTTGAATTCCTTAACAGGGTAAATAATATCCCTGAGATATGTTAACATATAAAACAACATGGAGATATTCAACCATGTGTTTTGTTGACTTAGGAGGTGCGTTATTGTCATGTGTATCTGAACAAGAGGAGTCAAGAGGAAGTGTTAGAATATCCCACTATAAGGACAGCAGAATTGAAACAAATAATAACACAAACATTCGCAAAAAGCAAAAAGCTGGGAAGGTCAGAAACTATCATTGAGCAAAAAGAAAATAGCCTATACACCCCATGGAAAATGATACAATTATTCTAACAGCAAATTATTGTTAAGATAAAACTACGGAAGCCAGTTTCCCCGTCACATATTTCCAAAAATATTTGTAGAGTGAGATTGAAAGGAATGAAACATGCAGGGAATGTATGAGTGAAGTATGCATGAGACTAATAGAAATGTCAGAGAATGAAATGAGTCCATGTGTTGACTAAACACAGGACAGCATTGATAGAATAAGCTTGTTTGTATACGATTTAAAGAGCTGACTACCGTAAATAATACATTTGCACTGTTTTAAGCACTTTTCTTACAGTATACCTGCACTGTTCTAAGCAAATTCTCTCGAGTGAATTATTTTGTGACTGTATAAAAATGCAAAACACATTTTTTTTTACAAGGGAGCATATCAATGTAGTAGAAAAAGAAATATTATTAATAAATATATCAAATAATGACAAAAGAAGGTGTGGCCGGTGTACATATCTAATAACACAAAAACACAAGCTCAGATACAAGGAGATAACATTGATTGTGCAACCGTAACAGCTGTGACCTGAGAGCAGTTATGGGTTAATTGTTCTAAAACTAAAGACGGGTTGCTCTTACAGGTCTTTAAAAACCCTCAACTCTCAATTTTAGTTTTTTTTTCAATGTTTCAGCAACATGTTGATGAAGAGGAGAAGTTTTTGGGGATGCGTCTCCCTCCGAGAAGGACATTGCCACTATGAATTAGGATGGACTGGACAGACAGAAATGTCTCACTACAACTCTCAAGATGGGAACTCCAGTGCAGTCAACAAGTTCATCATACAGTGCAAACCTCTCTCAACAACCTCTGGCATCAAAGTCACCATTAGCACTTGTACCTTTGAAAGATGTTGGAGAGTGTGGAATAGACTCCACCCCCACCATGCAATGCAGTATGAATCTGGGTCCACAACACTAGATCCCTTCCCAGTCCAAAATATTCTGAGATTTATTTAAAGTGCAGTTTAGTATTAGGAATTGATCCTGGATACTAATATGCTGACCTTAGCATTATTGTCTCTATTTAAGTCTTTTAAACATAACACTTAGTTTGAAAGGCAAGGAATGGGAGATGAAATGTATATTTTGTTCTGATCTTTCATTGGCTTTATTGCTCCCACTAAAAATACCTTGTTTCAAATGTTTTATTTTCCTTTATTCCTTAAGGAATGATGATCCCTTGTCCACCAAAAGAAACCAGTTTCCACACAGTACCACATCTCTTTATAGTTAGGAGCTTTGTTCAGAAGATGTGTCTGTTTTGAGTACAAAACCACATTTTCATTGAATTGTGCATCATCTGAATCAGAGAACTTAAACAGAAATTTTATTCTTTGGTAATGCATTTGAACATTTGAGCAAATTAAATCTTAATCAATAAAAGCATGTTTCTCAGGCTGTATCAGGTGATTAGTATGCCTACTTGTAGTGAGGGTCTTTAATGAGGGGAAGTGGGCTGTTATCTCAAGAAAACACCATTATAGATATTAGTACCACCATGATGCCTTTGGTTGCAAGTACTGTTATGCTGTGGAAAAAACATGTCACACAAACAGTACTTGAGAACGGCGTTTGAATATTTTGCTCTTTTTTTCTTAATAGATATACTCGTCCAACCTACACAAAAGAGTAATATACATCTCTAAGAGAATTGGTGACCTTAGTTGTGCACTGAAATGCATATATCCAGTGCCAATGATCAAGAAGCCACCTGGTCAAACGCCAAGCATAGACAGTCGGAAAAGCAAAACAGCACAATCCTGTATTCCGTCATAAATGTAAATAAACGTTTTTTTGGATGCAAACAGACAACAACTAGTAATACATTCACTGTGGCACTTATTTTTACACCATACAGATGCCAGAAAAATTTATTAAATTATGAACTGCATTTAAAAAAAAGACTCTAATACTACATGAACACAGTATAAAAATAGTTATAAATTAATTCAAGTAGTAACAATGTGTCTTGATTGCCTATGATTAGGCATGACCAAGAACCTCTTATCTCCACTTCAGTTGTGGCTGTGAAAACAGACCCCTGGTCATCAGTCACTCATGTCAAAACTCAACGTAGGCTGTGTCTCAGCGCTAAAAGACAGGAAGGCCTGGGCTCATGTGCTCATCAACATGATTAAACATACACAGTTAGGAATTGTAAAGTTCTCAAAGAGATACCACTCTGATGTGTTGCTCTGAATTATACACTTGAAACAGGTGTTATCATGTTAATGCATTTAATATGACTCCCTGTCTTCTGAGGGTTCTTATTCTCATTAAACAAGCTACAGCAAAAGCAGATACAACATAACATAACATCACACCCATGAACAAGATCGCCATGTAGGCAAAGAGCATGTTTGGATGTGTAAGTAATAGAACAAGTAATGGTTTTAGTTTAAACACATCGGTAATCTTTATCTCTTATTAAGTTAAGCTACACTATACTATATGATACACCATCAGTCTCCATGCACACAGCAAGCGTCAACCTGTCACTCATGTTTAGAGCAGAGTGTGCTTCAAATGAAACAGATGCTTTTGGGGTTGATGTTTTCTGCTTTGCTGGGACTCACTGTCTTGCTTGCATGCTGCTGCTGCTGCTATGCACTCCTCCCTAGCCCTCCGGCTTGAAATTGACTGGCAAGTCTGCTGGGCTCCCTTCTCTCCTTTTTCCCTATTTGTGTTGGGTTATATATCTATTAAGCAAAATGGCGGCCCTGCACGTGTGGGTTCATCATATCCGCTGTTTGGAACAATGAGAGCGCTAGAGCTAGCATGTCACTTTGTTCGTTCGAGGTTGAACTCCTATGTGAAACTATGTTGGATTGTTTTTTTACATTTCAAAGTGGGATCTCTGGATCCGTTAGTAAATGCCTTCACTGTACCCTATGGCAGCTGTGATGTTCTGCACCATCACAGCATCACATGCTTCTGCGGTCTATCTGTGCCAGCTGTCTGTTATCAAGGGATATCTTTCTTACTTGTTACCTATTTTTCTTCCATTGTAACCTATGGGCTTTGACTTTGCAAATTTGAAAGATGATTCTGCTCACGTCTGTCAATTTCCTGTTCATGAATCCTTATCAGATAACACTTAACCATGTGATGTTAAAAGACTGCTATCAGATAACAGTTCATTGTGTGAAGTCAAACAGGCTGCTAGCTCACAGCTTTGTAGTTGGCCGACCTGCCAGAATAGGAAACACACCATTTCTTGTACGTTGTTGATCTGCAGGCCCTAACAACACTTGTGCACACTTCGTATGCATCATTACATTTTATGTTAAAGTGTCGTGTCTGTGTAAAGAATATTGTTCATGACTACAGGCCGTATGAGAAATGAAAAGCTATCTTAAATTAGTCTGAGTTCATGTCAAACTTTAGCATATGCTGTACAACCCAGTGGCACACATCACCTTTTCAATATGGTTGCCACTGCAAATAGAGTTGCTATTTCTTCTGTATTTAACAGACAAGGGGTGGTGGCAACAAAGAAAGTGACTGTGCTGTGAGCAATATGTTGCCAATTGTATCATGACTAGGGTACATTCTGTCTTTAGCAAGATTACAGATGTTGATTACAAATGAAGTAGTGTCCGACTTGTACATTTCCACAAAAAAAAAAAAATGCAAGATGCCCACTTTAAAAACCACAGGCAGGCAGTCTAGAAATAGCCAGTCTTCGATTCCGGTGGATACTAGAAAGTCAGAAGGAGAATGGAGTGATGGCAAGGTGCAGCTATGAAGACAGGTAAGGGCAACAATATCCAAGAGAGGATGGGATGGCAGGAATGTTGCAGGTGGCACATAATATGGGAGTTCCAAGATGCCGCCAATAAATGAAATGATATTTTATTTATATTGCGCTCCTACACAAGTGTTTCAGAGCACACAAATGGGGTGATGGGGATGGGGTGGAAGTTAGCGAGTATCTCAGGCTCATAAGAAGACTTATTATGGAGAGGTAGAATGTGTCTTTTATTTAGTTCTTAAGGAAAGACACCTGCTTGAATGGGATGATGCTCTTGTACCTGAGCATTGAAACATTTTATGCTATCAAAGATGATTTGAAGGACCAGTGGGAGAAGGTGGAGGGTAGGCATGGCCTAGTCTTTCTTTCCAAAAGGAAGGAGCAGTCCAGCTAAAGGCACTTTCTTTGATGCTGAAGGAGTTTTTAACATTGGTTGCCATTATTCAAAGTAGCATATATGTCTATTGGGATGCAAATGGCAGTACAGAGCTTTTGTTCAAGAGGTTTTATGTCTTAGTAGCTTTCCATGTGTCAAAGGCAAGCTGGTGGGTCCACCCTTGTCTTCGATTTGCAAAGTCAGTGCTCCAGCACTTGGTTCTTTCTCATCATAAGGTCAAGGTCATAGTCAAACCAGGGGGTTCTTCATCCTGACAATTGGATGAGACTAGCCAGATTGTTGGGAAGATAGTGGCAGATGCTAGCTAGCAAAGGACAGACGCCAGGGGATCAGGGTCCAGGCTATGAAGCACAACGCTTTAAACACATGCAGATGTAGGGATCCATTTCAAATGCCTTAGAAAATAGAATTCTGAATCAGGTGGGGATGAATGTGGTGAATCTGATAACTGGGAGTGATCTTCCTAGAGAGGGTCTTGGGAAAATGTTCCAGAGTGACAGCTAAATTAAAGAAAAGGCATACAGTGTACAGTGTATGGCCAACTGCATGAATGGAGAAGTTGACAGCAAACAAAAAAAAAGGAGATTAAAAAAAAAAGTAATGGCTAAGTAATGGTGTGCAGCCAGATATCAAAGTCTCCAAGAATGACAGTATATCGATATGAATACTCGCAACAAATCAGGCCATTCTTTAACAAAGTGTGATGTGTCTCCATGGGGGCCATTTAGATTGTTTCAATAGGGAAGCATGTTATGGAATCCAGAATGCATTTGCATGTTAGACATTCAAATGAAGCACAGTTCACTGTACACATCTTGGTGATAGTGATGGAAGCAGAAAATGTACGGAAACACCACCACCCAATTTGATGTGTAGTTAGAAGTGAACCATGTTTCAGTGAGACAGAGGAGGTTAATAACTTTGACAAGGTCATGTATGTTGGAGACATGCTTGTTGGTGGGCCTGGTGCTAACCATGACAAAATAACTGGCCTCAAGACTTTTCAGAGGAAGAGGGAAAGAAACAGACTGCAGTGTGATATATCGCAATAGGGGTCAGGTCGGAGGGTGTCAGCAGGCCAAACTGCCTGATGATGTTGATTGACAATGATGGTCAGCGGTCCCTTAACAGTTCAGGTAAAGGTGTGAAGAGGAAAGTAGATAGGAATCAGGTGATCAAAAGCAAGTCATTATCGCTGAAGTCTAGTGTTTGCAAAAAAAAGAGAGCAGACTTAAACTGTTATTATATTAAGGAATACCTTCACCTGGTATCCCTTCCCAAAGGTTGTTCCTACAGAAAAGAGCTTTTTCTATTGCTTCAAGATTTAACTCTCAAAGACTTTCTACAGATTTAATTCTATTGCTCAGTACTTCATCTCCAACTGAATTTCCGGTTCCACATCATAAGCCCCAGAATTTCAGATGAAGTGAGAAGGGCTTGAAGGTTGAATTTCTGAAAAACAGAAGCTCAGGAGCTAATGTGGGCTTTTGTGTTATTCTTGTCAAGTGTGAGTGAGTGAGACAGTGGGGGACTGTGCTGAAGTGGTATGGGTACTGGCATGGTTAGGCCAAGAGAGTGCACTAAGGCCTGGCAGGTCCCGCTTCAGCTGCTTGTGTTCCTCCCACATGCACATTTTCATTTTTTTTAACAATACGTATTTAGGCATTTAGTGCATACACATCACATTAGTAAAACATGTCAAATCCCAACCAGTTTTTAACCAAAGTAAATCAGGCAACACAATAAAACACTTACCTCCCCACACCCATTATTTACTCCCCTGTCTCCCCTCTACCCACCCAGATACACCTCCTCTCCCCCTTCAGCAATACCTATTAATGACAAAGAGCTCTGTCTTGGACCACGCAGCCACACGCCATGAATTTCCCAGCCAGTACTGACTTCCAAACATCTCCTATTACAGCCTATGCATTTAATTCAGTTTGTGGTGCTCTGTCATCAGATGGGTACAGTAAGGCATTCAATAACATCGCCCATTCTGCTAAGTTTGACATATTTGCATTACTATACGTCACTTCTATCCTTATCAGTACAGCCAGCTCCGCTCCCGCCATTTAGTCAAGTCGCTCTTCTGTTCCCCCAGTTTTGGGTCGGCAGGATTATACAAGGCCATTGCTTTACATTGTTGCACCAAGATCAAGGCCAAATCCACTAACTTGTTAAATTGTTTATGTTTCTTAAGTCAAGGGACCATATGGCCCCCATTACTTGAACACTTTCTAGAACTTTATACCAGAATTGTCCCAAGTGTGGGCATTATCATATCATGTGATGGAAGGCTGCTTTTCCGCTTCCACATCATGGGCAGTGAGCAGACCTAACTGGATGTGCCTAATGTGATCTTACCAGTGTGAGGTAGGTCCTGTGCAAGATATTGGATTTCACAAATTGTAGTTGTTAGTTTACGGGATACCAAATTGTGTATTAGCTAATTTCTTCCCAGGTTTCCTCATCTTAGCTATACACAGCCCTAAGTCTCTTTCCCATTCCGCTTTAATTTTAGGTATGTGTTTCTGTTTGTAGTCTCGTAGCAGCCTGTATATAGTGGAAACTGGCTTTTGTCCCTCTGACACCTCATAGAAACTATATAAAAAGGGGTTGGTCTTGGGCTCATTAGGCTGTTCCGTCCAGTACTTCAAGATCTGTATCATTCTTTGAAATTCAACATCGACAATACAATACAAGCACATATCAATCAAGTGATGGACTCTACACATCAATATTACAACCTTTTGTAGAAGAAACAAACATGACTGATAAAACTTTGTTCAAACACAATCACAAATACAATCTTGAATTTAAACAGGAAAACTCCACTAGGAGGAAACATATGGTAAATATCCCATAAAGCTGCAAATCTGCATTTTTTGATTAATGCTTTAAAGGCAAAATATAAAAACTGGGTTGCATCTAGGAGATCGCACCTGTTCCAACAGGATGGAGAAACATTGCTTAAAGTATTAGCTTCAAAAAATTCTGGAGCAATTTGGCATTTACTCAATGGTACCACATTCACCTCTCAGCCATCGCTGCAAATAAATGCGGTCTCAGAGCAAGGCTGGATTGCCCATTTTACAGATCTTTATTCAAGCAAAGGTGGAAATTCACTTAACGGCAGTATTCTTGCCCCTTTGGAACCCCCATTGAGATTTGATATTGAAGATATGAAGATTTACATCTCCAAATTAAGTCTCTCAAGAGCCCCAGGCCCAAATGGCCTCTCTAACAGAGACCTGAATACATACCCTGAACATTGGGCTGAAATACTCTTTCTAATCTTTCAAGAAGTAGTGAAAACTCACCAAATTCCTGGAAGTTGGCGCAAGTCAATAATAGTTCCCATTTAAAAAAAAGGAATTGCCAATATCCCGTTACCTACAGGACAATAGCATTGCTTCATTTTCCAGGCAAGATTTTTTTAGGCTAATCTTGAGGGATTTAAGTCTTTTGATCAATGAGAACAAACTTTTTGATTTTTGAGCGGGTGTTACGCCTGGCATGGGTACATCAATAAATCCTCTTACCAAAACAGCGAAACAGCAACAAATCATTAGATCCAAACAGCCCATATTCATGGCCTACGTTGACTTTAAGTCAGCATTTGACTCGATGAGCAGAGCACTTATGTTTCATAAACCATCAACGGCTGGATGTCCTATGAATTTAATGACTTTAATCACTGAGTTACATACAAAGACATCTATATGAGTCAGATTAACAACAGAGGGCAAGCTCTCAGTCCGAATACCAACCAATCATGGTCTGAAACAGGGATGAGTCCTTGGATCCACTATTTTCAACTTGTTTATTGCAGACATGGGTATTTTATTTTCATCTGTATTATCTGACCCCCCACGACTTGGCGAGTCTCCCATACCTTAGCTCTTTTATGCAGATGATCTGCTTCTCATTTCAAAAACACCTATGGGCCTCCAAAGGCTACTTGATGCCCTGGAGAAATATGCAGCTGTCAATCATTTAGAAATCAATGTTGACAAAACTAAATTCTTATGTAGTCTTCCCAAGATACGAACAAAGTCTTGTAACTTTAAATGGCGGTTGAATAGCAATGACCTTGAAATCTTCCAACAATATAAATATCTAGGCATTAATGTTAACAATCATTATAATGACCTACCGTAACTACAAGATCTGGAAATAAAAATGCAAACAGCTGCGTCGCAAGCACTGATTATTCAGCGCAAGTTTGGGAAATGTTCCTATACATCGGCCATTAATTTCTATTTGCAAAAAGGGACAACAATAGTTCTATGTGGAGCAGACACTAAGCCTCCCATGTCAAAACAGTTCTGGACAAAATTAGAGGGGAAATATTGGAAGAGAGTTTTGGGTCTCCCAAAATGTACACCAATGCCTGTATTAAAGTATGAGTTGGGTCTATCGTCTCAATATGCAATGTATTGTTGGAAGATGTTGAGTTGTACAGAAAGCTTAGTATGGTTTCTAATGCAGGTCTCCTTATAGACAAATTATCTGTATATATATATGTTCACATCTGATCATAATTCTCCTCAAACGTGGAGATTATTTATGCATAATGTAATGGATGCGACAGAAAAAAAGATAGAACTACTGACTTCCAATCCCAATGAAGCCAAAAATAAAAAAAACTGTACGAATAGATAGGATCCATACTATAAATCAATGTAAGCAATATTTGATTCATAAAGAAAATATATTTCAAGAGAAGAAGTTTCGGGTTGTCGAACCATACCTACTTAAATTTCCCAGTCCGCGATTCAGATAGATTTTCTTACGATATCGTTTGAACCTGGTGAAAACAAAGCAAATACAAGAACGAAGTAAACAAATAAAGGAAGCAGAGAACTACTGTTGTTTCTGCTGCAACCAAGCCTGTAAGGAGACAATGCAGCACTTACTAACTGAATGTAGAACTTTGACAAATAATAGTATTCTGTACTTAATACCCTACTTTGAAAATTATAGGATATTGACCTCACAGGATTTATGGAACAAACTCTACCACACAAAAGTGACAATGGCTCAAATAACAATAGCCAAATTCATTGTCTAGCTTGAAATAGAAGATTGGGTCTAATCAATATGATTTGTAGACAATAGTGCTAAAACCAACAGTTTTTAATTTGACAGAGAAACTTAAACTTGTATGTGATGTGGTGATTCATGTGTTTACAGATCACTAGTTTTATATTGAATGATTTTTAATTGTATTATATGTTCATATGTTTCTTCTTCTTTTTGATAAGCAATTTAAGTAGTAAATATGTGCAATTTCTTTTCTCTTATATGAAATGAAATCGAAACGAATTGTATTGAAAATTTGATTATCAACTAAATCAATAATAATAATAAAAATTAGATACTTGCCTCTCCCCTATGGATCACACAAGATCCCTGTTGTATTTCTATTCACAATTGATTTTACTTCTAGGTTTGTGCCCAATGTATGCCTCAGGTAATCCTTATAGACTTACCCCAACTGTGTGCCTGCTCTGCATTGGAAGGAGGAGAAACATGGGCAACTCTAGTGAGGTGTATGGTGCGGTTTGAGACTAAAGTGTGGTAGCAGAAGCTGATGCTTCACGGGTAAGGGAAGGGACATGGCTAAGGGAGGGGTAGCAAATCATGTCAAGGCTGGAAAGGTAAGAGACCAGGATGGAAATATAAGAGACCCCCTGGAGGGAAAATGTTGGTGGATGCCATGAAGGATGGATATCCTGAATCCAACTCATATCCTGCTGGAATAGCAGGCTCAAGGGGCCAGTCACTTGAAAAGAAGAGCTAGAGAGTGTTAGATTGTTTGTTTCTACCTTCTTTCACTTTGTGCTAATTACAGGGATCAGAAGGGCTCAATCTGAGAAGGGAATGGGAGTAGGGAATAAGGAGTACATGGCGTTTGGGCAATGCTGCAAGCTGATTTTATGGCCTAGTTAAAGCTCAATGGGCTTCAAGTCACTGCACCCTGGCCTATACCTGTGGCCTTGGCTGATGGCAGATATGCATTTGAGAGGGCTCTAAGACTTTCTGCTCTCAAAGAAGGCTGCCAGGACAGTGAAAGGAGTTGATTTGGGTGAAACATACCCAAAGATACTTCACCTTCCTGATGCCTTTCAATTTATGTACAGCCTGTCAGGAACTAACTCCCTGAGTCATCTGGCTCCACCTTTAGGTAAGCCCCAGTATTGGGGGTATGTATTTAAATACCACTCTCTGCATCCAGCATCACATTTTAACTTTGCTCACATACATTTCCTATAGTGAGGCAGCTATCCACACTTGGTATAGTTTGACTAAGTCATGTTATATTGTATTGTGTTGCAGCTCTTGTGAAGCATTGCTATTGCCACCTTGGTGGTGTATTGGTGAGAGGCAGGCTTTTTGCCAGTTTCCTTTTGTGGTCCTTTTGGGTTTGGGAGGCTGTTGCTTCCACTTTCCAACAATCGTCAACTAGAAGGTCCTTTCTCCTTGTTTAGAGTTTAAATATTGCCTTTCTATGTGTTTCAGAAAGGGTAGGGCGGTAGACTTTGCTTTTTAATTTCTAGCTTGTATCAGTAGTGGCCTTTGCCTACTCACTCGGATAAATGAGTTGCATGGCATGCATTTGATGCTTGTACATCTCTGATGCTCATGAACTGTACTGCATCGCTTTATCTGGATTTCTCAATGGACGCAAAGTAGCAGATTGTCTGTCAGCTGTAATGTCGTATCCACTTTAACAGGCAGGGCGTGTTAATGCCTAAATCACGTGTACATTGCAAATTCTCTTGATACCTACCACGTTACAGGGGACACATGCATTTCACGCCAGCTTCTATGTTTATCTAATCCCTGTTGGTGTCCCCGCTATAATGCAGGGCCTCCTGTATACTTTAAGCTCCAATACATGTATGCATCCATTGACAACTGTAAGTGTAGTCACAAATCCATGTGTACTAATTTGCAACATGTATCCACTGTCCTGTGCAATGCATGTAGCAACTATGGCAATATTACCTGCTTGTTAGTTAGGCAATGTAAAAATGCTTAGTTTGTGTTTTGGGGATAATAATTAGATGGACCACATGTATTTGCATTGATAATAGTAGCGGCAGGCACACTGATTGTGTGCCTCTGTGCGATGAAATCGGAGAGGTGTTTTCCTAGGCCATCCAACAAAGAATGGATAGCTTGCTATGTGTCTATTGTAAAGATTTACACCAGATTATCCTCCTGATTTACCGGGAGGGATTTTTCAAAACGGTATCATGTTAGGAAACCTCGAAACTTCCAGGGCATGCTTGAGAACATCTAGAGTCTATCACACAATTACGTGCTAACACATTTTACTACCACGTAAGGGATGCATTAGAACTTGCCCTCACGTGCAGGTTTTGTCTCCTCTTTTCTCAGTCAACATTGATTTAATCACTTACTGATGATTACACACACTCCATCTGCCACAAAAATACACCCTACTCCTGTCCTCCTCCTTGTACCTTTCCAGTTGATTGTCTGCTTATTTCTGTTTTACGCATGCTTCTCTTATCCTCTTGCCTTTTCTCCTCCCCCCACTGGCCAATGTTTGATTTACTCAGGGTGGGGCACAATAGGTGTATCTGAACATGGCTTGGCACTGCAAATCCACTAAAGTGGTGATGGATAGAGTATAAAAGCGTATTAACATAACAGAACACACACAACACAGCACTCAGAACCTCAGTGAGGCCAAATGGACAATAATACGTAGTGTTGTATGCCTCACACAGTCGGTTTACAAGCGGTGGGGCCCTGGAAAGAAACACTGAAGCGGATGGTGGGGTCACAGGGAGTCTGTCCTCGTGCAAGGGTGGACCTCCCCATTTATTGTAACTGTGATGCAGGCCGTCACCTGACAGGGGTGACAGCACACGTCATAACATTCCCTCCAACCATCACAAACAACTAAACAGTTAACACAACACACTAATAACTCAACATCTCAGGCCCAGATCTTTTATGGAGTTTGCCTTCACTCCGGGAGGTAGTCTCTGAGTCTCTCAGGTGGGTGCCTGATGGAGAGCTGGGGATAACTGGCTGTGGCGAGTGGCAAGGGGGGGCCCCTTCGAACCTTCTTGGTCGACCCCCTCCGCAGGCAGGTTGTCCCTTTCTGGGTAGCTCCTGCACTCCATTCCCATTGGAGCTCTCTACCTGCCGGTTGACAATACTAGAAGTACCTTGACGACGTTGAAACCAGCTGCTGTTTCTTGTAAGCCACTCCTGTCCCTGCACCGCCATGATCGTTGTCCCCTGACACTCTGCCACTGTCCATGACACCAGATCATGGGGCAGATATAGCTTGTGTGTAGGGCGCCTCATTCTTTCTCAAACCTGGTGGCTGACCGCCAGTGGCTGATACATCACACTCTTTCTGGATGCCTATTTAACATTTGTTCTCTCCTGTTTCTCCTGTTCCAGGATGGGATCCACCATCACCTTTTTCCTGGAGCCGTGTTCTGGGATAAAGTACCACACTTTCCATCCCAGAAAGACTTCTGCTGGAGCCACTCCTGTAGTGGAGTGGGGTGTGTTGCGGTATGCCATTAGGAAGGTTGTGAGAGATTGCTCCAGCAGTTGCCCCCTGTCCAGGGCTATGTAAAACGCCTTGTTCAGGGTCCGCATGAATCTCGTCACATCTCCATTGGCCCTCGGCCAGTTTTTTGCTATGCGCTTATGCACCACTCTGTCCATGAATCTTGCCAAATCTTCAATCTGGAATGGCGAGCCATTGTCGAACCTCACCGACTCTGGGATCTCATGTGCTGCAAATATGTCTTCCAAAATGGGGATGATCGTGCTAGCTGCTATAGAGCCGACAAACTGCATCAGGGGATAACAAGAACACTCATCCAAAACTACCTGGAAGTGCTGGGATGGGAGAATGGTGCCAAGGTGAAAGCTGAGTGCCTTCCACAGGCGGATGCTCTTTCCAATTTGGCTATCGGAGGACCCTTTGCCAGCAGTCTTGTTGCCTGGCAGCACGTGCACCAAGTGATGGCATCCTCAATTTTCATTTCCAAATCCAGAAACCACACCTTTTCACAGAGTTGAGCTTTGGTTTTGCTGGCCCCTTGATGGCCCACATGTGCCCGACTTAGGACCTGATCTTGTAAAGTGACAGGAAAGACCAGCTGGGTTCCACTAAGTAGGACCTGCTCCTAACCTATGGAAAGCTTGACCCTCACCTTCCAGAGTCCATGCAGGAACTCCTGCCCCCTGGGATCTTGTGATGTTTAAGGGTGGAAAATTCTTTCCACTGTCCTGCTCGCAATTGTTTCAGCAGCTCCTGCAATTCTGTGTCTTGATGTGTCGCTGCAGCGATATCTGCCAGTGACATGGACCGGGCCACTGTGGCCTGGGAATCCATTGCCACCAACTCTTCAGTTTCGCCATCGTCCTGAACTCCTGTGGGCTCTTATGACCCAGGATGGTGAGACATATAATCTGCAGGGTTGTTCATGTCAGCTTTGAATACTAACGTGACCCCATACTCCTGTGCAGCCATCTTTTGAGGCATCGACCCTCCCATCATAGGCACCAGGGGCTTGTGGTCCATGACAACCATGACCGCATGGCCGTAGATGTAGATGTGAAAATGTTTACACCTGCACAGAACCACAAGGGCCTCTCTCTCTATCTGGGAGTTCCCGGTGTTGGGTGGGGATCAGTGCTTTACTCGCATAGTCGACATGTTTTGCTCCCTTTGCTCTGAAACCTGAAGCAGGACTGTGCCCAGACAGACAGGGCTAGCATCGACCACAATCCTGGTATCCGTGGCCGGGTCAAAGTATGGCATAGTAGGGGCTGCAACCAGGGCCTCCTTGGTGGCTCTGAATGCCTCCTGTTCAGCATGCCCCCAACACCAGTATGGATCCTTCTTGGTCAGTAGACATAGGGCTTCCGTAATCATAGCAATATTCTTGATGAACCTTCCGCAAAAGTTTACCATCCCAAAGAAACTATGGACTTCCGATTGAGATGCTGGGGCTGCCACTTTCTTTATATGTGCAACCTTTCCTGTATCTGGCAATAGTCCCCGTCTTGAAATACGAATCGTAAGAAGTCAACCTTGGACTCCATGAATCAGCACTTTCTTCAGTTCTGAGTTTTAGCCCCTGTTGAACGAACCTCTCGAGTACAGCCATGAGTCTGGACATTTGTTCCTTGGGTGACTGTGAGCATATCAGCACATCGTTGTTCACATTGAGCACTGAGGAGTCCTGCCAACATACCCCTGATGGTGTGCTGAAACACCTTGGATGCTGATGACACACAAAACTCATGCGCTTGTAACGTATGAGCCCAACATGTGAAGAGAATGTTGTTTTTTCGGGACTCAATGTGTATGGGGATCTGATGGTAACATGCCTAGAGGTCCAAAGTGGAGTAACACTTGACCCCCTGTAGATACACTAAAATGTTGTAAAGGGTGGTCATCGTGTGTCTTTCTCTGTGGATGGCTCTGTTGGGAGCCTCATGTCCAAGCAGATGCAGACTTCTTCGGGGCACTTAGGTTTGTTAGCTACCACTATGGGTGAGACCCAAGGAGTGTGCTCTTCCACCCATTTGATTATGCCTGAACTCTCGAATTTGAAGATTTCTTTCTCCACTTTCTTGCGCAAGTGGATCAGCATTCACTTGTGATGCAAGGCCACGAGCTGGACTGACCTGTCCACATGCAGGTGGACCTCTTGGCCCTTTAGTGCCTTCCAACAGATTCTGAAATGTATCTATCGAGCATTCTATGTCATTTTGATATACCTGAAAAGCTATTTACACCAGCCCAAGATCTGCAGCTGTAGTGCAACTTAACACTGTGTCCTTTTCCACCATAGTCTCGTAGAACGTGCTTCCACCACCTCCTGTTCATGGCACACCTTGACACTAAATGCCCCATCAAGGGGCAGTGGCAACGACCCACCATACATGAAGATGTGGACCAATAGCACTGGGGATGGGCATTGCCTGGCAAACTGAGTCACCAGCAGGACATTTACGGAAGCTCCAGTGTCAACGAGAGTGGACATGTCCGTGTCCAGGATGGATACTGAGCACTGTGGTTTCTTCCGTTGCCTTTAGCCATGAAAGCAAATTGCTAAAACAAAGAACACATCTTCGATGTCACCGGCGCTCTTGAACCTCGACAGCATGGAGTGAACGATCATTGGTTCTCCTCAACAGCTGCTACTTTCGACGTCTCTACCTTGGTGGTGTCAGGGGAGGACGAGACGACTGTGCCACCTGCCAGGGAGCTATGCGCATTCAGCCGTAGTGATTGGGGTTGCCACATCATCCACGTGTAGTGCCCCTGGCTGCACAGGCTTGATCGTGTGGCAACACTCCTCCACATGCTTTGCAGTATTTCAGCTGCTCTTCTGGCACTTTCTGTGGGGCTGGCCTTGCCTGCCTATTAAACCACCAAGTGTGTCGAAGTGTTCCTTCTGTTGGTCACTCTGCAGCTGGCTAGATGTGTTTTGCTAATTCTGCGGAGAACTGTGTTACTGCCGCTTTAACACTCTTGGGAGTCAAAAATCCGACGTCAAACCCGAAGCAACGCACAGTGTGTCAAAGGGTTCCTTGTGTTCTTTTGTGGACCATAGAAGGAGAAGTTGGGTGCGGATCCCACTTCAGTGCCGATGTGCTGGGGGCATGGGGCATAGTGTACGAATGGTGATGAGTGACTATTGTTGCCAGCCGCCTTACCTCAAGCATGTACGTCCACTCAACTTTATTTGCATGTACGTCCGCTCAACTTGATTTGGACTGGAGACTGAGACTGCGTCGGAAGCTTGCCCACTATGTGCATAGATTTGCTGTGTTGCATCTACTTCTACTGACGTGTGCACAAGTGCTGTTATTGGACTTTTGCGTGGGGCTGCTCTATTGCTACAGCCTTACCTAGCTTGTCGGAGGTAGTACAACCGTCTGTGACATCTTGACAGAGGCAATTTAAGGAGTAAATGATTGCGTAAGCACCTGAATTACTGCTACTCTGCAAAGCAGTGAATAGGGCACGTAATTCTAACTTACGCAAGGGTAAGCCACACGGCAAAGCTGGTGCACGTGGTGGAAATGTGAGTAATGACTCCCCAGAACTATTGAATAAATCATCCAGATTAGTGAAACGCATGGTTCCAGAGGAGCAAATTAAGTAGCCCACTATGGGTAAAATGAAAGTGCTCTTCCTGCCCGCACAGTAATGCGTCAATAAGGACAATGCATTAAAGACGGGTGACCCCCCGCAGGAGGCAATGTCAGTGGTTACAACTCGGACTTGGGGGCATTGACAATAATACCTTTAATAGCATTATGCCATACACTGCAGGAATCGGCTGGGGTTAGGCTAGAAAAAAAGAAAACAGTTGGAGGCATGGTGTTGCCATGCTCTATCAACGAGGCAAATTTGTGTTGTTTTGCCCGACTCTGTATCTCCCCATGGCAACGATTATCAGCAGCTCCTAACTTATACCCGGACCATACTGGGGATGGGGCGATCTGGCTGGACTGTCAACAAGATTGGTCAGTTAGTAGTGGCGGGCTTGGGCGGGGTAGATGCAACCAACATGTCACCAGGAATGATCCACATTCCCGTAAAGATACCGCTTAAGCTCTGTCAAGTAATTCGAGAGGAGGTCCAGATCAGGGCAGGGTGATTGCTTCTATCGATCAAAGGCTACAGGTTCTGTATGCCCCCAGCCCAGGATCAGTGAACGGGTTTCTGAGGAGGCTGTAGACATTACTACTGCCGCCACCCTTCAGAATATGGCCTCTACTGCACAGGAATGCCAGGTGATTGAAGCATTATGCCCGGATCTCTCTATTTTCATGACCAGGAGGGAAAGGCTTCTCACAAACGTGCGTAGGAAGGGGGGGCCTATGGCTTTTGGTACAACTCCTGAAATTGTAGTTCCACCCGCTACTGAGCCATTTAACTCTATGGCCATTGTCGAGGGCCCACCTAAAACAAAATAAATTCAAGAAAAAAGTCACTAGGAGGCAGACGTGCCTAGATAGGTCTGCCGACACCTTAACCAGTTGGCTGGCAGAGGACGGTGCCCAGAAAGCACCAGCTTCATCAGACATGGTGGTCGCTCATCAAGGTGGTCAATCTGAGGCTGAGCTGAGGCTGAGCCCGAAATAGTGCAGGTGGTCACCCAGGGCTTGTCCACTGTTATTGCCTCTGATTATAAGATGCTAAACAACCAGGTCTCCGAAATAAATCCTCCTGTTTTTACTTTTGGTCGTTGTTCCTTGAAATTTACAGAGAAATGGCCAAACAGAGCGGTTCTACTTTCGGTCTGTAAAAAGGTTCTTTCTTCAAGTGATTTTGAGCTTGTGGAACCTATGAGGACAGGCAGGGGTAATTTTGCTAGAATTCATTGTGCTTTTCCTGAAGTTTCCATGCTCATAAGCGCTTATCAGGCCTCTAGTCTTGCTATGGGTTATGCAGTGGATTGTCCTACTCATGTTGGTATCCTGAATAAAGATGTTCCTCCTCAACATCGGGAACCAGCGACCAAGGAGGGGCAGGTGTTGTGCAAGCTTTGCCCCACAACAACTGAACAGCTTTCTGATGATGTATCAGGGCGGGCCTAGTTTAAAAGATTCATATTGAAGCAACCAGCAGGAAACAAGTGAACTTGGAAACTGGTGAGTTCGAACACCCAGGGCCATAAGCACTTTCTGTCTGAAAACTGTTCTCGTACTGTGTTACTTGAATTTGATATTATTTTTTTACAAGAGACTTGGCTTACTTCTAAGCTGTACTTGGATGAGTACTGTGTATTTCAAGAACTGGCGATCAAGGGCATTAGAGGCTTGACACTTGACACTGATTTATGTGATCACTCCCTCTTAGAACTCACGTTAAGACTCCCGGGACATCAGCCCAGTACACAAGGCAGTGGTGGAGTGCTAGTCAATCATTGTGGGAATCGTTTGCGGTGGACCCAAGGGAACATTGCAAAGGCTTCCATATTGGTTGCTAAGCTTTCAGCCTATGAGCTGACATATTTCTCTTGTATTGCTGTCAATGAGATGGAAGGGTGTTACAAACCGTTGGCTGAAAAGGCAGAGATTTCAGAGCCGGGGCCCTGATTACTTCCAATTCTGATCATGCTCATATCTTTGACATTGAAATCTGTGATGCCAAATGGTTAATCAGAGGGAACATTAGCAGGATGAGAGTGGCATACTGCCCAGTGTGGGAGGCAGAGTCTAAGATCATGAAGATTAAGCAGGATTATAGGCTGTGGCTAAAAAGATGGAGTTGTTCTGTTCACAACGCCCAATGGCAGCGGATGTTTAATGCATTGTATAGTGCGAGGCCAAGATCCATATGGCAGATTTTGACCTTTTGCAAGTGGGAGAGAAGGACTCATATTGTAAATCCCATAAGTGAACATAGGCAGTTGGAATACTTCAGAAGACGTACTGGGGCTTCCAGTAAAGTGGAAGCAGACCACTGGACTGGTGGTTCTTGGCCTCTTCAGTGATGAGGATGACATTCGCCCCACTATTACTCATCTAAAGGGCACCTGGATCAAATGGCGTTTCAAACGCTGTATCGAAGGCTAATCCGGGACCATGGTCACGGGTTCTAACAGTGTTGATTGATAAAGTGTGCATGGACGTTGTTATACCTGCGTCCTGGCAACAGGCAATATTGCTCCCAGAAAGGAGATGGTGAAGTGTCATCTAATTACAGACTCCTTTCCCTCTTATGACTGGTAAGTTGTTTGGTTCTTTTATTACAGAAAATAATATCCTGGATTTGTTACAGACAAGTTTTTGCCCGGGCTCTGCTACCACCCACAATATTAGGTTAGTGGACAGTTTGATTCACGAGACTGCGGTGCAGGGTAACCCCGCACTGTACTGGATTTATGCTGTTTTTAGTACAGTGTTTGACACTGTTAATCATACTATTATTTGGCAAAAGTTGACAAGACTGGGCTGCCCTGATTGGTTACTGGCAATCTTAGTGGGTTTACATACTAAAACAGGGGGCTCGGTTGCTCAGGGCCTCGACAAAAAAGGTACACCATCTTATCGGGTTTGGACAGACAGGGGAGTAAAGCAAGACTGTGTGCTGGCTTACCTGCTGTTCAACCTGTATCTGGCAGACTTACCGGGAGTTATATCCACATCCTTTATGTTATACGCAGATGACTTGGTTCTGATGCACCGCACTGTTAGGGGGATCAGAGCCAAGTTTGATGATTTGTTGGAGTATGCTGTTGCCCACCACCTTCATAGAAACATGAGCAAAACTAAGGCCATGGTGTGGTCGGCCATAAAATAAACTGTTTGGCTCTGGGCTCGGAGTTCGGAAACATTGAATATGTGGAGTATTATCCTGGGGCTAGATGTTTGTGCTAGTGGAGGTTATACCCATATTAAAGCTTGGAAAAAGTACAAGGCTCGACTACTCGTGGTTGATTTAAATGTTTTCTACGCAGACACCGGGGTATCACTTGGCTGTCATGGGTACTAGCATGGGAAGTCACACCTCAGTAACACAAACACATGGGGTAAAGCCTGAGACACAAGTAGGGGCTAGATGGGTGAAAGCGTGGCAAGCAAAACATGCACTGAGGAACTATTAATATGCATACCTTCCTTATAAGCCTTGTTTTCCAGTCACTTCCTGTGCTACCAACATGGATGCCTAGGGACATCCAGGAACTGTGAGAAATTGTGAGGCACGCTCAGTGTTTGGGTGTGGCTCCCTATATAAACCACACCCAAGAATTGGTCCATGGTTCGTGTGCTTTCTGTTGCCTTGTACACACGTTCACCGCCGCCTGGATCCTTGCCCGTTTCTGCCTCTCTGCAGCTTGGAGCTACCTTATCTGTTTCCTCTCTCCCATCGCTCGGATACCCTGAGATCACTGTCAGCTGTTTTCTTCGCGATCAAGGTGAATCTCCGCTCTTCCACGCATCCAGACCCAATCTTCAACTCCCCTGCACTCCGGACTCGATCTTCAGCTCTCCAGCACTCCGGACCCGCTCTGCAGCTCTTCCATGCTGGGCGAACTCCGGAGAGTGTGCTTCGCACTTACACCTGCCTGAACCTAGTGAAGCAACTAGCTCTGAATCCCAGACGTCAGCGCCCCTGCAGATGCAGGATGGAGAGTGCGCCATTCTAAACCAAAAGGTGAGCCACACCGTAGTAAGGGAACTCACTCCACAGGGACACAGGGAGGGCGGAGGGAGGTTTAGGAAGCCTATTTACAAAACCCTCTAAACACCCATTCTCTTGGCAGGTCTGCTTCCCAGTCCTGGGGTCATGAGAGGAAGGATCCGGAGGACTCCATTGCTCCCGCAGAGACCCAGGTGAGCGTGATAGAACACAAATCAGTTGTCCCAGCTTCTGGGGGAGTTGCGAGCTGAAGTGCATGCAACCCGCGCTGAGACAAATGCCCTGAGGCGCGCGTTGGTAATCAACAGAGACAAGACTGATGAGATAGCCCGGCAACTGCTCCAAACCCAGGCAGGGCTGTCACCATTACCCGGAGGAGCTGCTGCTTCCTCAATCCCACAGATTCAATCTGTAACCCCTGTACAGGTGGTAATTCCGAGTAATATCCCATTAGCACCACCAGAGAGATTTGTGGGAGACCCAAAGAAATTTGGAACCTTTATGAACCAGTGCTGTTTGCATTTATGCAAACCTGGGTTGTTCCCCAACGACCAGTCCAAGGTGTCCTTGGTGCTATCATATCTAGGGGGCCATGCAGCAGACTGGTCTGTCCCATTAGTAAGTAGGGAGGATCCCTTACTACGTGATTACGTCGGTTTCCATCATGAGATGGAGAGCTCTTTGCTCGTCGCATGCAAGGAGAGGCCTTAGATGATGAGCTGTTATCACTCCGACAGGGCAGTCAGGATATTCTGGCTTATGTGGCCACGTTCAACCGGCTAGTTGACGAGACAAATTGGCCAGAAGAAAAACGAGTTATCTTGATTTACAGGGGCTTATGTGGGGAACTGAAAGATGTACTTGAGCATGTGGTAAACCCCCCGGAGGGTTGCGCTGAGTACATAGACCTAGCTCTCCAGCTTGATCATCGGATACAAAACCGGAAAACGTACCGTGCCCATTCCGAGAGCAGAACATTCTATGTACGGCCTAAGGAGTCGGACCGACCCTCAGCGGAGGTGCATCCTGAACTCATGCAATTAGGTGCAGTACGGGGCCCTCTCACTAAGTCAGAGCGGGACCGGAGGTGACAAGAACAGTTATGCCTGTACTGTGGTCAGTCAGGTCATTTCCTCTGCAGCTGCCCAGCAAAACCACCTCGGAAGACAGTAGGGGCCATGGATGGAAATAAAGGCATGGAGGAGTTGGAAAACTCCAACGCCCGACAGACAGAGAGGTCGGTTTGTCGAGCATGGTAAAGACTCCTCAGACCTCCCACTTTGCTATTCCAGTTATCTTGAATCCACCACACTCGCCCAAGATGCATGCAATCAAGGCCTTCATCGACAGTGGGGCCGCAGCCAATTACATGGACTTAGAAACTGCTGACCGGATGAGGTTATCAGTTAGCCCAAAGACAATAGCCGACAACGTGACCGCGGTAGATGGTTCCCAACTCCTTCGATCTAATTAAGGCTCCACAATTCCAGGTGATTCTCGGGATGCCTTGGTTGGAGGTTCATAACCCCCGTATATAGACTGGTGAGCAAGAACACAAGCCTTCCCAGAGGACTGCAGATGCTGTTATGAAAAATCCCAATCCTCAGAATACCCGCTACTCGCGTCCTCTAAGTCAGTGCCAGTGCTTGGGATAATAGGAGCCCTACCACCTGAATACCAGGAATTCCAAGACGTGTTCGCTAAAGAAAAAGCTAATATTCTTCCACCTCATTGTTTGTATGACTGCCAAAATGATTTACTACCTGAGGCCCAAGTACCATGCAGTTGAATCTATGCCTTGACCGAAGAAGAGAACACCCATCTAAGAATGTGTCTGGATACATATCTAGCAAACGGATTCATCCGTCCTTCAAAGTCACCTGCAGCTTCACCATTATTCTTCGTCCCCAAGAAGGAGGGTGATCTCCACACATGTATAGACTACCGTGCATTGAATCAGGTCACCATAAAAAATAGGTATGCGCTGCCATTAATTTCAGTCCTGTTAGACCAGGTACGACAAGCGCAAGTCTTTACAAAACTAGACCTATGAGGAGCCTATCACCTAGTGCGTGTTAAAAGAGGTGATGAAAGGAAGACCGCGTTCCGCACCAGGTACGGCTTATACAAATTCCAAGTAATGCCATTCGGGCTATGTAATGCCAAGCAGAATTTTCACATTTCATGAATGATGTTTTACGGGAGTTACTCGACGTGTGTGCGGTAGTGTATATCGAGGATATACTCATTTATTCGTCCAACCTGCAAGAACATATCACACATGTGCGAGCGGTACTCCGTAAATTGCGTGAGAACCACCTTTACGCCAAGCTTGAAAAATGCTCGTTGCATTTCACAGAGGTGGAATTCTTGGGGTTCGTGTTGTCCCTTCAAGGCATCAGGATGGACAACAGAAAGGTTGAGGCCATACTAACTTGGCCTTCACCCACATCTCTAAAAGGGGTACAAAGCTTTTTAGGCTTTTCAAATTTCTATCGACACTTCATACCCAGCTTTTCACACCTGATGCATCCGATTACCTCACTTCTCTGTAAACACCGAAAGTTTGAGTGGATGCCAGCTGCAGAAGAAGCCTTTCGTGCATTAAAAGACAGGTTCACCTCAGCCCCTGTGTTACAGCACCCCCAACCAGATCTCCCTTACTTCAGGGAAACTGACGCGTCCAGTGTAGCCATGAGAGCTGTCCTATCTCAGCGGAATCCGGCAACAGGCCACTTACATCCTCTGGCATTCTGGTCAAGGAAATTTTCTCCAGTGGAAATAAACTATGCCATTACAGACATAGAGCTCTTAGCAATCAAGGATGCTCTCAAAGAATGGAGGCACTATTTACTCAGCGCCAAGCACACTATCGCAATCATAACCGATCATCAGAATCTACAATATCTACGCTCAGCTAAGGCCCAATCATCATGACAGCTTCGCTGGACATTGTTCCTAACTGAATACGACTTCGTAATAACGTATCAACCAGGAGTCAAGAACGGCAAGGCAGACGCGTTATCCCGTATCAGCAAAGGAGAAGAGGCCTACAACAATCCAGATCCAGTGGACATAATCCCCAGTGAAAATATCCGAGACATTTGCGATAGTGCTCTCTCCCCGCTAGATGCGCTCAAGAAAGAAGTGAAGAATAGTATTCCCACTGAAGAGCTAAGGACTTGGAACCAAAAGGGAACTCACTTTTCCATACAGGACAATCTCCCCTATTTCCAGGGGCGTCTATACCTACCTACATGTGCTCTTCAAGATGAGATCCTCACCAGTTATCACAGTTCACCCCTGGAGGGTCAGGCCAAAGTAAAAAGACACTATTGGTGGCCAACGTGGCGGAACGACACACTGAATTTTGTGAACTCATGCGGGATATGCGCTCAAAATAAGGCATCAAGGTAAAGACCAGCTCATCTGCTACAACCGCTGACTATACCGCCTGCTCCTTGGCACACAGTGTTGATGGATTTTGTCACAGATCTACCTTCCTGTTCCGGATACACCACCATCCTGGTGGTAGTTGACCTCTTTTGTAAAATGGCCCACTTTATACCTTTAAAGGGAATACCTTCGGCTCAAGTTCTAGCCCAGAACTTTCTAGACCACATAGTGAAATTGCATGGGTTTCCATCCGTGGTAATATCTGACAGAGGGAGTCAGTTTATATCACAATTCTGGAGAAAATGCTGTGCTTTAGCAGGAGTAGAAATCCGCTTATCCACCAGTCACCACCCACAGACCAACGGGCAGACTGAACGCACAAACCAAACTTTAGAGCAATACCGGCGCTGTCTTCTACATCAAACAAACCATGGTTGGTTGGAGATCTTATGGATGGCAGAATATGCATACAAAACTCAACACATGCCTCTACTCAACTGACTTCATTCTATACTTTATACGGACGGAACCCACGGACTTCAAAATATGATCCACCGGAAGCAATCGAAATGCCTGCGGTCAAGACCTTGCATGAGCACATCACCCAGGCCGCCAAGGAGGCAGTGACACATTTACAAGTCGCCAAAAAAACACAGAAAAGGTATGTAGATCAACACCGAGAAAAGGCCCCAAACTATCAGATTGGAGATTCAGTGTGGCTGGCATCAAAACATATAGCGCTTAGAGGCACAAGGAAAATTCAACCTAAGTTCTTAGGCCCATTTATAATCGAAGCTGTAATATCCCCAGTCGCCATGGAGCTAACCTTACCACCCTGTATGCATATACATCCGGAGTTTCATGTTTCACAGCTAAAACCTGTGCACCTGGATACATGAGTAGCAACACCTCCAGCTCCAATAGAAGTAGAAGATGATGAACCAGAATATGAAGTCAAAAGTATTCTGGACTCTAAGATAACGAAAGGGTCCCTATACTATCTAGTAGACTGGAAAGGATATGGGCCACAGGATAGGTCATGGGAGCCAAGCGAGAAAATTCATGCCCCGTGGTTACTATGTAGATTCCATCGGGATAATCCCACCAAACCTGGATCAGGGAGAACACCATCGGGTGGATCCTTGAGGGGGAGGACTGTCATGGGTACTAGCATGGGAACTCACACCTCAGTAACACAAACACATGGGGTAAAGCCTGAGACACAAGTAGGGGATAGATGGGTGAAAGCCTGGCAAGAAAAACATGTACTGAGGAACTATTAATATGAACACCTTCCTTATAAGCCTTGTTTTCCAGTAACTTCCTGTGCTCCCAACATGGATGCCTAGGGACATCCAGGAACTGTAAGAAACTGTGAGGCACGCTAGGTGTTTGGGTGTGGCTGCCTATATAAGCCACACCCAAGAATTGGTCCATGCTTCGTGTGCTTTCTGTTGCCCTGTGCACACGTTCACTGCTGCCTGGATCCTTGCCTGTTTCTGCCGCTCTGCAGCTTGGAGCTACCTTACCAGTTTCCTCTCTACCATTGCTCGGATACCCTGAGAGCACCGTCAGCTGTTTTCTTTGCGATCAAGGTGAATCTCCGCTCTTCCGCGCATCCGGACCAGATCTTCAACTCTCCTGCACTCCGGACCTGATCTTACGCTCTCTAGCGCTCCAGACCCGCTCTGCAGCTCTTCCGTGCTCCAGACTAGACCTACGGAAGAAAGAAGAAAACAAGTTAGAACAAGTAAGCCGCGCATGCAAAATAAAGCCTCAGTCTCCTGCGCGACCACAGAACTTACTTTTTGAGGCGAGTCTAGCGGAACTCTTCTCTCTGCTCCCGCAACCAGCTGGCAGCCCACCTTGAGACCTGTAAAGACAACATTCTTCATTACAACACTCAGCTTTTCCCCAATCAACCGCCCACCTTAAAAACCGGACGCAAACCAGTGAAGCAACTGGTTTTAAAAGAACTTGTTGGACTTACCTGTGGGCTCCTGGACTTAGCCCATTCTCTGAACTCACAGACTTACCCAGTGCTGTAACTGGGGAAACTCCGGAGACTGTGCTTCGCACTTACACCTGCCTGAACCTAGTGAAGCAACTAGCTCTGAATCCCAGACTTCAGCGCCCCTGCAGATGCAGGATGGAGAGCGCGCCATTCTAAACCAAAAGGTGAGCCACACCCTAGTAGGGAACACACTCCACAGGGACACAGGGAGGGCGGAGGGAGGTTTAGGAAGCCTATTTACAAAACCCTCTAAACACCCATTCTCTTGGCAGGTCTGCTTCCCAGTCCCGGGGTCACGGGAGGAAGGATCCGGAGGACTCCATTGCTCCCGCAGAGACCCAGGTGAGTGTGACATTGGCAGAATCCTGCAGCTTTACAAACAAATCTCCTTCTCAGCCATATTGTATGCACTGAAATCACTGCCCATGAGGGATTTCGACTGGCTTAATACACAGGAGTGGGTATTTTGGAGAAGCATATTAAACCTGGGTCCTGCTACTCCTATGCAGTATATCAGATTGGAATTGGCGCTGGTTTCCCTTGGTAGTCAAGCTATGACATGCGGAGAGACACTCTATATTACATCTACAATTGAACCCCTCCACCCCATGTTGAATCTGTTAAATAGTCACCATAACACAGATCTCACAGGACATATCAGGAATGTTAGCTTTAGGCAAGTGAATGATGAATGTTTTTGCCAAAATTGACTGGCAACCAGACTTGGCGAGGGGGACTTGCTTTGATACCTTGAAAAGGATTTACAGGAACAAGGTCGAACAATGGGATTGGTTTAAGAACTACGATCGCCTAAGCACCCTGCAGAATTATAAGTATGTGTCTTACGTCACTCACACGTACAGGCACAAACCTACTTACTGCATTGCCCTAGCCCTCTGAATTGAAATCTAATGTTTCGACTAAGTATGAATCAGCTTCCACTTTTGATGATACGAGGTGCCTGCACTAAGATCCCTATTGAACACAGACTTTGTTGCATATGTAGACTAGTAAACAAGCAGGAAACTGCACAGCATGTTTTTACTATGTTCATTAAATAAGGTCCAACTTACATGAATATACTGGGGCAATTAGTGAGCTGTTACGAGTCGATCAAGACAGTGCATGCAGGGAATTATTGCTTGAACACATAGACTGAATCAGTTCACATTGCCTTGTTTTAATTGTGGTGCTATATCAATAAGCACCTAAAGGAATGAGGGGCTAGTGCTGTTCGTAGACTGTACATATGTTCTTAATAGGAATTTTATGTAATTCCAAATTCATGCTTTTGCCTGTAAATAGATCTTAAGGTATTTATCATCAGTATTATTGTTTGTTTGTTTATTAATTTTTAATGCGCACCAGACCCAGAGTTAGCAGGGCGCAGCAATAAGAATATGCGAGGCTTGCAATTTTACAGAAATATACAATTTAGAATGTTACAGTAATATACAATTTGGAATGTTACAGAAATATACAATTTAGAATGTTACAGAAATATACAGTTTAGGATGTTACAGTAATATACAATTTAGAATGTTGCAGGAATATACATTTTTGCAAGATGGAGTGCAGATATATGAAAAAGGTAGGAGTAATATACAGAGGTACGAGATCATTTACAATATTTGTTAGAAGACATATACAAATTGTGGGTAAAGTTGTAGATGTAAGGTTGTGTATAGTGCTTGAATTGACTAATGTGAAGGTGGCTGCAGGTTATTGGAATTCATATGTTTGATGAAATTCCTTGTAAGTAGGGTTGATCCGCTCTCAGATTGTGTGGTAAGGAGTTCCAGAGTGTGGCAGCTTTCACAGGAAAGCTATTGCCACCAATTGTGGAGAGTTTGAATCTTGGAACTATCAGGCAATTGGAATTGACAGTTCTAGTCGGTCTAATGGATAACTTTCTCTTAATTTTATCCATCAGGTAGCTAGAGGCAGCATTGTTAAGAGCTTTATGGGTCAGGGAGATCATTTTTAGTCAGATTTTATTGTCAGTGGAGAGTCAGTTATGTTGGCGTCTAATGGTGGAGATGTGCTTGCTTTTATTTATTCCGAGCGCAGCTCTTAGTGCATTCTTTTGTAAAATGTGTAGCCTTTGGGTGATAGTTGTGTTGGCCCCACTGTAAAGAGCATTACAATAATCAAATTGTGGAGAGTATTAGTGCTCTCTCCAAGTTCATGCAGCTATCGTGGGATAGAAAGGCTTGCCTGCTCTTATTAATTTACAAGTGTAAGCAGGGATAGATGCTAGTGAATTTACCTGTTTAGTAAATTACATTTTTTTAAAAAAATTTATTTTGCATTTTTAAAGCGCTCACACAGCCCGCGGGCATCAAGGCGCTGTTACAGGATTTTTTCGGGGTTTTTTTGCATAATTGTTTTTTTTTGTCTTAGTTGCGTATTTATAACGCGCTTAAACTCCCAGAGGTTTCTAAGCGTGGACCCGGGGATTGAACCTGTGTTGCTTCGTGTCGTCTTGCTTGGATAGAATCCAAGAGTTTTTACATCCCTGGATACTTAGATGATATTGCCGTCTATGTTGAATGAAGAGCATTCCAGGCCAAGTTTGTTGATGTTGGGATGCGTACTGTCGGGGGGGAAATTCTGCCGGGGTCGGCCGGGCCGTCCGCAGACCTCCGGGCAGGGAGGCCCCAACTCCTCCCGTATATCCCAAAAGAGATAGAGTATGAGACACACGCAAGAAGCAAGGTGACTCTGCTGTTTATTAAACAAAAACGGCAGGGATGGGTCAAGGAGCTTACGCGTCCGTCCTGACACACACACAATCGTGGGGCTCGCAGGCCCTTTTTACCTTAGTATGACGCGCTACTTGCGTCACCTTAGTAAGTTAGCAAAAAACCTATTGCCACTCTTAATTGGTTGCTCGAGTGGTAGGGTTAGTATAGCATACGTATAGAGAACAATATTAGTGGACGAGGGTTAGTCAGGTGATATATCTGGGTTGTCCCTACAATTAGATACATGAGGATTGTTACATGAAGACTACTGATGATTGGTCAATGTTAATAGCGTCAGTGATAAGAGCCCCATGTTCTCATTGGTGCGCCCGTGAGCTTCCCAGCTTGGGACCATCGCTGTTCCCAGCTCTCGGTGTACCTGTCATTTGCAACAATGTTTCACTATGAGTACGTGCAGACAATGTGAGGACTTATTCATGAGCTGGAAGGCCGACTACTCCCACTGTCGCAGATGTCCATTGAGCCTTTTAAGTGTGTCTGCCTGTGTCTTGTACCAAGGGATCCAGACGCCTTCTTTCTCCTGGACTTGGCATCCTGTCAGGTTCGGCTTGGTCACATGAAGTGGGACCGTGTTTGAGGCAGAATTCTGCACAATTAATATTGTTTTTCCACTGTGTGCCTGGTTTAATTTGCAGGTGTGATTTTAACGTTGGTGCGCAGCGTGCGAGGTTGCAACATCGTGCCCTTGATGGTCTGCTTTCGGAATGTGGGTTTGCAACATTGCGACCTTGGCTGTCTGCTCTCGCCGGGCTCATTCTGCAGGATCAGCAACCTGACTCTTGTTCTTTTAACGTCCATGGGAGCTCTTGCTTGCGGCCTACTTAGGCCTGGTGTATAGGTGAAACCGTTTGGTGCACAGGCGCTTTAGGTTATAGTATCATATTGTCTTATGACCAGTATCGTGTCTTCGTTATATTTCTCATCATGGTACTTGGGTTTAGGAGAAGCGTAAGCAAGCTCTTTAGATAAGTTCATGATGCGTCTTGCGTTTCTGCATTTTGAGAGCCTATGTGGAAAATAATAAAGATGCACGTCCGTGAGTATGTCTGTCGCCTACGTCATAGCACTGAGTATATTCTTCGTGTGGATTGGTGCGGGAGTGTCCAATGTGTATATTTACACAGGTGTGCTGACCGTGGGCTAGGTCGTCATGGCATCTCTAACGACGTGTTGGTTTTAGTCTAGTTGATCCGTGCCGCAGGTGTCAGCATGGGCAGGGCGTGCTGCTGGGCAGGCAGATGGACACATCCGTATGTTCCTGTACCAGGGTATTTGGTCGTCTGGTAGATGAGCAAACTCTTCTCGTGGCGGGTGCCTGGGCCGTGATCCTTTAGGCCAGGCGCGAGAGGGGAAGGACGGGAGCCTGTTTTTCCATTCTCCCACTTCAGTCCCCCCTCTGGTCGACTTGTCGACCACAAACATATCCTTTTCGTTATCTCCTCTTACTCTCCATATTTTGGTTATTCCACCTAAATGTCCATAGTGGTTAACATGATCTTCAAATGACCAGTACATGTATTCACAGGTTCCTCCAGGAGTACAGTATACCCATTTCCCTATGTAACTCCTGGGGTTTCTTGGGTTCTCGATCTTCACTGAGGGTGGGTCCAGATGGTTGGTGATGATCTGGTTTCGCAGCTTCTCCCTCTCTTGTATTATTATGCCTGCGTGTTGGCCGTCATCTGCTGGCATCAAGGGGTGCATACCGACCATTTCAAGCAACTCGTCGGTGGTGCGTGCCTTCCGGGCCTTCCAAAATCTTATTATGATCAGTGTAGCTCCAGCCAAAATAGTACAACCAACTATAATTTTAGTCCATCTGACAGCCAAGTTGGCATCCATGACCATAATAGCGAAAACCAGCTCTCATCCTTTTTCACACCTTTACTTTCATCCATCATTTTGGAGTGCATCTGGGCCAATTGTGAAACTGCTTCTGTCAGTGTACCGTTGTCAGCATTGTTGGCAGGAATGAACGTGCAGCATGATTGTCCTATCTTTGCGCATACTCCTCCTTCCATGGCTGTGAGGAGGTCCAATACATATCTGTTCTGGAGTGCTACCACCCTTACATCTCGCAGCTCCTCTTTTATTGCGTTAAATCCATTTACTGTAGAATTGATGGTCATCATTAGTTCCCATCTAGTTATCTGGAGCCATTTTGCGTTTGCGTAAGCCTGCAGTCCCGGATGGATTATTGAGGAGAAGAACATTGCTGCTCTGCTGAATAGTCTGTGTTCTGGCGGAATTGAAGTGAGGGCCGTTTCCGACCTTCCCCATAGGTAATTTCCAGTCAGAGGTTCTCCTTGTCTTTTCCTTCTATTTAGGACGGTATTATTGCCGTTGGTCCTGTTCCCTTGCTCCTCCTGAGGTGGTGCAGATCTCTTCTTTCTCTTGTCCCCTTCATCCATTTTGGGAAAGTTCTCCACATTCACATGCTTCTTGGGTACCACTAGTGATGGTACATTGACATGCACCATTGTGCATACACCATTCCACAGAGGGGGCAGTGTGTGGTATGCCTTTTCTCCACAGGCCCAGTAATGGTCCATTATTACTGCTGTTCCTGCTCCCCCCTCAGGTAACTCCATCACGCTGGCACAATTGGTGGTGTATCCTACGTCCACTTCTCCTTTATGTTGGTAGCATACCTTAGGCGCAGTCAGCGGCAGTATTGTTATTGGGTCTTCATCCGTCTCTATCCATGTGAGCATTGGTACGTACTTGATCCAAGTCGTCCAACATCTGTGGTTGTGTGCCTCGATAGTTGAGATAGTTTCCTTTGTTACCATGTTGCTTCCAATCACTCCTATCTCCCAATTGTTGTCCAAGTACACCTTCCCCGTTATCGTCACCAGTGGCCTCTCCCAGCATCCTAGTTTACCAGGAACTTCAGTGGCATACCAATCACATGGTAAATACTGCAGTGTTACTTTCTTTGTTTCCCCTTTTGCAGGACCACTTGTTATGTATCTGAATGCTTCAGCATGTAAACTGCTCTTGTGGTAACTGAAATAAGTCTTGAGGAAGTTGTTTTCGTATGGGTATGAATCTCGTGTTTTCCACACCATGTGCACCACTGTCCCTTGAAATCTTCCTTTCGTTTGGAACAGTGCCAAGTATATTATGCATGGTGCTGTCTTTTCATCTATTTCTGTGGCAACAAATGTTCGGGAAGCGCTCATGGCGTATGGTATTAATGAGCAAACGTAGCAGCTGTCTTCTGTTGTCTGCTTACCAATGCGGGTCATGTGTTGGTACCATATGTTGTTTGAGACGTGTGCTGAATCTTGTATATAATTATCAATACCTTTATTATCTGAATATGTGCTGCGTTGAACTCTATTTTGCTTGTGTATAATTTTACTAGTATCACCTGACGTAACACCTGTTGCAGCTGGGGATGGGGGTGTATTAGGTTTGGGTACAGCAATAATATTGATAGCACAGCTGTACTGCCATACAGAGGCAGCCAAGAACCATCAAAATCGCTATTATTTTTATTACATATGCTAATTTCACCGGCATTTTTGCTCTTACCTTGCTGCGGTCCGGCAGCGTATTCTTGCGACGTTAAAGTTGCCCGCCTGAAAATTCTCAATATGCTGGTTATTAAATGTTAGTTGTTGTTGTTTAGGCTCTCCCTATCAGGTAGTCATTCAGTGCCCAGGCGAAGAGCTGTTCCCACGCCAATCTAAGCGATCTATCTCTTAGGGCAGGCAAGTATGGGTGGAGGTGGGGCATTGAGTATTCTATGGCCAAGAGGAATGCTGTGTAGTACACACGTACCTTTCTCTTTTTCAGGTACGTTGGCCTTTTTATTTCATATACAAATTGGTGTGACAATTCTTCTGGGTAGTCATCGTCTGAGGGTACCATCTACTCCTGGGCAGTGAATTTGTTAGTTATATATTTCTGAGCAGTACAATAATACGCAGTTCCTGCATGTGCGAGAGAAAAGAAAAGAAAGCATTCACGTGTTTACATGTGTACTTGTGCAATACAATGTCCTTTAGTTCATTTATTACTCGTAGTGGGGGTAGGGGTCAATGGGCAGGGGGTTTGGGCTCAACTGGCGGAAGTATTTTTACTCTTTGAGCGTGTGACCATGGGGTGGGCAGTATGGGGATCACCCTTTTCTTCTTTAGTTATTGTCTCTGGGGAATCTGGGGAGTGACAGGGTATGGGAACACTTGGGTCGTTGACTGTGATAGAACTCTCTTCCTCCGTCGACGATGTTATTGTTGTTCTTCCAATGGACCTGTCGGTGGCGCTGGGGCGGGTCTGGAGTTTGTAGATCTTTACATCGTGTAGGTGGTTCCAGGCACGCTTATCCGGTAGCTTTACTGCTCTCGTTGATACCTCCTCTACCAGATGGGGGCCAGTAAATCGTGGACTGTTCCACTTCCTATTGAAATTGCGAAGTAGTACGTGGTCACCTTTAGCAATTTTACACAGTCTTTCTTTTTCCAATTCTTTATCCGTGTCTTCTTGTTGATTGCTGTTAGACCCGCCCCGTGTGCGCTCGAGCTGTTGAGACACAAACACTACATTAGTAATCAAAGAAGACACATATTGGTACATTTCATCACCAAGAACACACGCTGTGCTTTCGTGGTCGGTAAATGCTCTTGATGTTGGCATTAGGGGAAGGCGCATTTGACGTCCGGTAACCACCTTGTGTGGGGTGAGGTGGTGGTCGGACCCTGGTCTATTCCTTAGCTCGAATAGGGCTAATGGAAGGCAATATAACCAACTCTTCTTTGTTGTTTGCTGTATCTTTGCAATTGCCTCCTTTAATAGGCCATTCAGGCGTTCACATATACCGTTGGCCTGTGGGTGGTATGCACATGCAAATTTATGCTTTATGTTCAGCAAGGATGTGATGTGCTGGAACATTTCGTTTGCGAAATGTGGGCCATTGTCTGACCTTAACACCTCGCACACTCCCCACCTTGGGAAGACCTCCCTCTCTAGGAATTTAGCTGCTCTAAATGCATCTGGGTGTGAACAGGGTCCTGCTTCAATCCACCTAGAGAATGGGCATACTACTACGATCATATACCTATTTCCTTGACATATGTTGATCATATCAACATAGTCAATATGGAGATGCCGGAAAGGTCCCTCTGGTCGGGGTATAGTACCTCCTACCACCTTTAGAGTATGGCCGGCCATAAACTGTTGACATGTGAGACAATTACTGATAAAGTTTGACACATGAGAATTTAGCTCGGGGCAGAACCAGTCTTCCCTAATTCGTGCTGCAATTACTTCCTTGCCTGTGTGGGCTGGATGATGTAGTTGGCTCAGGGCAGTGTCAAAAGTGTCAATGGCATTACAATTTTTCCAGTGCCACCCTGGTGCCATAGTGCGTCAGTTGGTGACATTGTGCATCCTCTTTTTCGGCCATTGGTGCAGCCACTTGTAGCTCCATAATCTGCGTGGCTGGGAGATGGGTGTACCCTTCTCTTATGAACATCTCCTTAGCCATTCCCCTCCCTCTCCCTCTCTGTCACTCTGGGGGGTTCTATATCTCACCAAGGTATGCAGCATACTTCGCATGTGCGTCTGCTGCTGCATTCCCCTTCGAGACGTGGTCTTCACCATTGGTGTGTGCGGTGCATTTTACTAAAGCTAATTCTTGGGGGTCATTTATTACTTCAATTAGTTCAGCCAATAAGAGAGCATGTTGCACTGGAGTGCCATCAGCTCTCCTAAACCCCCTTCTTCTCCATTTCGACAGCCCTGAGTGGACAGTGGATGTAACATATGCGCTGTCGGAGTATATGGTCACTTGTTTGTCAAAGCTTTAGTTCAACGCCAAGATCAGTGCAACTAGCTCCGCTGCTTGAGCGGAGAAATGCTGTGGTAATTGTACACATTTTATTGCCACACACACCGGTACCTCCATCATTTTTACCACTGCTGCCCCAGTTCTCCTTATACCATCCCCTTGATCGATAGTTGATGACCCATCAATAAATAAGAGCTCACCACCCTCCAGTGCGCTTTCTTCAACCTTTCTAGTACAAGAGTACATTTCAGTTATTTCCGTACAGTCATGGGCATAATCTCCCTCCTCAATTACTTCTGCTAGGAATCTTGCAGGGTTGACCGTGCTACATCTAACAATTGATAGTTCAGCTCTTGATAAAATGATCTCATAACCTGATGCTCTTTGCGTGGTTAGAGTGGACTTAGGTTTATTCAATATCGCAAATAGTGCATGTTCCACAAACAGTGTAGTTGGGCACCCCATAGTGATTGCTGATGCCTTTTCCACTGCAAAAGCAGCTGCGGCGAGACCTTATTCGCAAGGGAAGTGGCCTAACATCACAGGATCTAAGTGGCCGCTGTAAAATGCTACTGGTTTGTAGCCCATGCTTGTTTTCTGAGCCAACACTGCTTTCATTACTGCTGAACCGCAATGTGAGAATATGAAAAATTGTCGCTCATAGCCTGGGGATGCCAGTACTGGAGCAGTTGATATTGCATCTTTCAATTCATCAAAAGCCTCTTTCATTTCCATCGTCCACCCCAGCTTTTTCTCCCCTTTATTAGCTTCCCTTAACGCCTCAAGCAGGGGTCCTATGTACGAGCTGTAATCAAACACCCATGCTCTATAGTAGTTGCACAGCCCCAGGAACTGCTGCAGTTCCCTCACAGTTTGTGGCATTGGAGTGTTTGAAATTGCCTGTGCTCTTTGTGGTGCAATCTTTCTTCCATGTTGGGATATAAGTTGACCAATGTAAAGTACCTGTTCTTGACAGTATTGTATCTTTTCCATGTCTACCTTGTAACCTTTTTCAGCCAATATTGTCAACATCTTTAAGGAGTCCTCTCTGCATGTTCTTTCGTTTGTACTGCAAATTATTATGTCATCCACATACTGCAACACTGTGCTTTCCACTTCAATGTTACCCAAATCCATCTGTATCACCCTATTGAAAATTGAGGGTGATTCGCAATACCCTTGTGGCAATCTAGTGTGTTTCCACTTTGTGTTTCTGTAAGTGAAGCTCGTCAGATCTTGTGAGTCTGGGTGTAATGGTATTGAGAAAAAAGCATTTTTAAGGTCGATCACTGTAAATCGTGATGCCTCTGCTGGGATGCCGCACAATATCGTGGCCGGGTTTGCTGCTACGGGATATTCCGCTTCTACTATGTTGTTCAAGGGCCTGAGGTCCTGTATGAAGCGCCAAGACCCCCCTTAGCCTTGCGCACTGGGTACACAGCCGTGTTACAAGGTGATTCCGAGGGGACCAATATGCCATTATTTATAAGGGCCGTTATGGTTTCATATATACCCTCATCTGCCTCTTTTGATAGTGGGTACTGTTTTACTCTGGGGAGTATTGAACCTTTTTTCAATTTTATCCTTACTCCCCCTATACTTTTTATGCACCCCACGTCATAGGGGCCAGTAGTCCACAATGATTTGGGTACCTTTGACATATCTTCCTTAAAGAAGGGGACAGGGGTGCATGCGGGTGCCTCGAGCGCCATTGCAATTTTCTGTGCTACTTGTTTGTAAGCCACTCTTAGCCATATTTCCACACTCATCATGAACACCATTTCACCTTCTTCCTTTTCATCTGAGAACAGCTCCTCATCTGACACCTGGGTGAGCCTACATCCTTCTGCTAATGCTATCACGACCCTCCATGCTCTTCCTTCTCTGTCTTGGGCATGTACAGCAATGTAATCAGCTGTTGCAATAATGCTCTCAATGTTCATTACGATCACCTTTCCTTCTAGTTCGTTAACAGGTGTTTCTGGTCTGAACAGGTAGGCTGCTGGCCTCCTCCATATTTTCCCTTCTATCCCTGGCATCCATGCAATTGCCATATCTGTTCCATACTGGAATAGTTCGCCATCTACTGGCTCCGCCCTAATCGCTGTCTGTCCGCAGTATGCTTGCATAATCTGTCGTGCTGCGAGCATGTTAATCCCTGGAGTAGAGCAAATTATGCCGTCCTCAGTAAAGGAGATCGTCATATTCAACCTGTTCATTATGTCTCTCCCCAGTATATTTACTGGTGAGGCACTATAATATAGAAGTGGAACTGACAGATCATAATCTCCAATAGATAAGGGAATGTTATCAGTAAAGGGAACCAACCCTCTAGCCCCAGAGAATCCTTGGGTGTTCATGGCTTCGCCTGACATCTTAAATTTACCTTCCCTTATGCAAGACCGGGTTGCCCCGGTGTCAACAAGGAATGAGAATTTTTTGTCACCTATCGTTACCTCTATGCATGGCTCCTCCGCACTATTAGGTGTTACTGACAGGATGGGACACACCAAGGCCGTCTGTGGGCTGTCCTATTGAGGGTACAATGATTGGCCATTTCCTGTGTAAGGGTTGTGTCCCAAGACCGTCACCCTACCCAGTTGTGTTTGTTGTGCTTGGGGTTGCTGTGTCATCTCTACCTGTTGTTGTGGCAGTGAATACGTCTGTGGCTGCTGTTGTGTTAATTGTTGTTGTTGTTCATTTCCCTGTTGCAACGTCTGCTGTTGCTGTAGGCCCTGCTGTTCTTGTGAGGGCCTTGGTTGTCCCTGATGGTGTACCTGGTCTAACTCTACACGTGCGTGACATGTGCCCTAATAGTCCACAACTCCAACACACCGGCGGTTCTCTACTTTGCCATGGAAAGCTCCCTGTGTTGTCCTGGTATACTGGTTGCCCTCTGGGGTAGGGATTTCTAAGTCCTCCCACCTGTTGTTGGGTGTTATATCCATATCCTCTCCCTCTCATAAATCCTCCTCTCCCCCTGTTATAATTATAATACCCAGCTCCTGCCATCGTATGTCCTCCTCCCATGTTGGTCATGTATGGTTGTATTGGCGGCGCCTGTTGTGTTACAGTCTGTGGAGGTGGTATTTGGGCGGAATCTTGTGCAGCCACTACTTGTGTGGGGCTTTGGGTCATTGTTGTGGGCGTAGATATTAGTGCCCCTTCCATTGTGTATTTAGTAAGTTTTTTCTGTACTAGTTCAGCCTCTTCCGTTTTCCTGTCCTCTTCCTTTTGTTTCATTTTCCCTTGCCATGTCCTGCAATGATGTACTGTACTATAGTAAGTTGTATTTCTGGCCATGGTTTTGCTTCCATTCCCACTACTTTCTTTAGTTGTTTCTGAACTCCTTCTGGGAGCCCTTGTACTAGTATATGATAGAATATTGCTGGTGTTTTATCCCATTGCTCTCTCGTTTCCATGCGCCACTTCTCTTGGATCTCCTGGATATAATCAACAGGATCTTCATTCTCACGCATCTTGCGAGAGGTAATTGCTCAAATGTCTGATGTGTCTGGGTACTGTACCCTCAGTGCCTGCCATAGTGCATGTCTGCAGTTTGCGAATGGTGCCCCATCGTGCGAGGTGTTTGTTATTGTTACCCCATGGAATCCCGCTCTCTTCCAAATGTCATCCGCTCTATCCCCTAATATTGATATTAACAGGCCCTTTACATCTCCTACTGCCAGTTTCTGTCCTGCGGTGTGTTTTTCCATTTCATATATCCACTTACCCGCACCTCCACTTAATGATGGGAGCCTGCATTTTATATTTTCTTTATCGGTATGCTTCCAAGGGACATACTGCGGTCTAACCCCTCCTCTCTCTAAAAGTGGCATCAAGTTGTGTCTCGTTTCACCCTTTGTGTTCCATAATACCGAGTCCTCACACCTTTCCTCCTCTTCCCTTTCTTCTACATCTTCAATTTCGTCCGTATTTCCCCTGCTCGTAACTCTTTCTTCTCCATCTTTTCCTGTGTTTAATGTGGGCATGTGTATTCGTCTTTCCTGTCTGCGACTAGGGAGGTTTCTAAGCCGATATGCATAGGGTGTCAGTTCATCTGTGAAGGGCGTGAGTTTTATTTTGCGTAACGAGCGTGAGGTGGTTGAACATGTAGGGTGCGATGGGGGAGGGCGTGATGGTGATGGGGATGGTGCGGCCTCATGTGTCTGTCTTTCCACTATTCCTCGCTCTCCCTCCTCACTTCTCTCCAGTTCACCCTTTCTCCTACTGATCCATGGTGAGTCTGTGTTGGTCCGGGTGATGTATAGTTTGTCTAAACTTTCCCTTTCATTGTTTCTTCCTTCCTTCTCCACTCCTTCTTCTTCCTCACTGCAAAAGTCAGTCATAAACGGCAACCCCCACTCGGTCTTTTTCCCGTTGATCGTTACTGTTTGTAAGTCTATTAGGTCCAGTTCTCCTGTTTCTCCTTTATCAACCACTCCCCTTTGTGCTGATGTTGTTGCTACTTCTGTGTTTCTATATACATCCCCCCATTCTCCACTCACCCTACTCCTATCTTCTCTTTCTCCTTCATTTCTCTCCTCCATCTCCCTACTATTTTCCTCCCTTTTCCTTTTTAATTCCTCCATTACTTCACTTCTCATCATCTGTTCTAGTATTCTTTCATCCTCCTTCTTCCTTTCCCATTTCACCCTTTTTCTTTCTACTATACTCTCTATCACCTTCCCTTCTTCACATTTCTTAGTTGTTTCTGATAGTAACCTCCTCTTCCACATTGCCATTTCTTTTTCTTTTTCTTCTTCTTCCCTTTATTTTTCTCGCAGTACTACTCTTGATACCCTTTCTGCTGCTGCTTTTACCCTTTCAGCTTCTCTCCTTTGCTCCTCCGTTCGTTCCCGTATTTTTTCCAATTCGTTCTTACCTTCTTTCCTTTTCCTCGCTCTCTCTTTCTCCTCCCTTTCAAGCTGCTTGATCAATTCATTCTGCTCATCCCTTAATTTTGCTAGTCGTTCCTCCAAAATCTCTTCCTGTTGTCTTAACAGCTCTTCCCCCCTCATTTCACTGTCCCTGGCATTATCCTCATCTGTTTTCTTTACTACCTCCTTCTGTTCTCCTGTTAATGAACCTCGTAATTTTAATAATATCTGTGCAGCTACCCACTCATCATTTCCTATTTCCACAGTCTGGTCTTCTCCAGTCCCCCCCCTCCCCTGCTGGCATCTTCCTATGAGCCACATATGGTGGAGGGCTGTATGCCGGGTTAGAGTATCCCTCAGCCGCCCTTAACTGTCCTCTTTCTATTTCTCCTAATTCTCTTAAAGGGTACAACCCCCCTCCCACTGTTTTTACCCCCCTTGCAATGGGTATCTCGTTGCTCGGTTCCTTTTTTATCTCATCTGTTTTATTATTCTTTTCTCCTCCCTCTCTTCTGTTCCCCGTGTTCTTTGGGTCCTCACTCCCCTTTTTCCCATCCTCTCCTCCCTCCTTAATCTCTTTTTCTTCCGGTATTTCCCCCATAGTGAACATTCCATTTGGTCCTGGTCGGGACCCCTGGAACATCCTCCATAAGTTAAACACCTCCACATGGTTTGCCAACTTCTTCCCTTTATATTTATTGTGCAGATGGTTTAATAATGAATGTTGGACATATGGATCGAAGCTACCATTAGGCGGCCACGGTGTTAGCATTTTGTTATCCGTCCCCTAGGTCCATTCTATGCTATATTTAATCAGTTTCTCCCTATGGGGTGGCAGTGTTGTGCAGATGTGTTGTAGTGGGGTGGTGAGGGTGTTCCCCCACCCTCCCGATCCTGTCCCGTATGACATAGTAGTGCTCCACTTGTTACCCTTCCCCTATCTAGTAGCAGTTTATCTCACCAGCAGTTTACAAGATACAGCCTTATATTGTTTACCTGGCCCCGTAAGTTTGGGGACTTACGATAGTCCGCTAAGAAGAATTATAAAAAATATAGTATGTTACATTTGTATATTTCCTTCTGTCTTTCTTTCTTTATACAACACCCTTACGGCCCCCTGCGGCCGAGGCGCACGCAGCCCCCTGCGGCTGCGTACCCCTTATGACGTTCTTATACAGTCGTCCTATTTCCACGTGCTCCTCCCCCTTCTACACTTGCCGTGGCCGGCGTTCTCCGTGCGCAGCCACGTTCCCCGTTTCGCCTTTCCCCGATCAACTCATTGCTGTTTTTCTCCGTTTCCACTCCCTTACCACAATTCTCTTTCCCCACCACTCCCAGAAAGAAAGATGCCTTGTGCTCGGGATATCCTATGAAAGCCCTACTGGTGACGTCACCGATCTCTTCGAGCTACTGATAAGGTCTTCATATATTCTTTAAGTTCAAAATGCACTTTCAATCTACCCCCGTTAACCCTACAGCTGTCTTCCTGTCACTCCTGGAACAAGGTAATCAAATCAATAATATAATCAGACTGCGCACGCTGCGTCGCCTCGCGTGTGATACGCCCCTCGACAGGAGGGCTTAACCAGCCAATTATCTTCCGTATTAGGCAACTAACTAGCTACCGCCTACAGGGAAACGTCATCTACCTATCGAGTTTCTTGCTCGAACAATAGATATCCTCATCTACTCATTGATCAATAAATGCCAAATCGTAGGAAACCACACACACACCCACCCTTGCACGTAGTCGCTACCTAGGCCAATCAGTTTTTACGAGCGGTCGCACGTGATGTTTTCGTGCTCCGCCCCCCTCTCTCGCGTAACGTAGCCAACTGCTCTCGCACTTGTTCGACTACCATTCATTTTATTTCCAACACTAAGTTGTCGAACCTTCGCCGCGCACCTGTGCAACACCTCCCGCCTCCCGTATTTAATTCCTCCCCCCTCCCTCACAATTTCACATTGCTTGTTGTGCGTGGCATGCTCACCAAGTTCTCTTGATGCGGGGCCGCTCGACTGCGTGCACCCCTCCAAGCGGCTCATCACCTCCCCTCGTCTGGACCACGTCTGGACACTCGCCAACCGCGGGCGGGATACTTCTCAACCGGCTCCCGAGGGCCAATATCCGGATTGCGCTGTCCGGTCTTCTCGCAGCTCCGCAATGGTCCTGTAGTCCTCAGAAGGGGGCGACGGCAGAGGGGGCCGCGCCGCCGGGCCTCCTCGCAACCGGAGTCCTTCGAAAAAGTAAAAAATAAAAAAGGCGGATCTTAAACAGATCTCAGCAGTGCCTCCAACTTGTCGGGGGGGAAATTCTGCCGGGGTCGGCCGGGCCGTCCGCAGACCTCCGGGCAGGGAGGCCCCAACTCGTCCCGTATATCCCAAAAGAGATAGAGTATGAGACACACGCAAGAAGCAAGGTGACTCTGCTGTTTATTAAACAAAAACGGCAGGGATGGGTCAAGGAGCGTATGCGTCCGTCCTGACACACACACAATCGTGGGGCTCGCAGGCCGTTTTTACCTTAGTATGACGCGCTACTTGCATCACCTTAGTAAGTTAGCAAAAAACCTATTGCCACTCTTAATTGGTTGCTCGAGTGGTAGGGTTAGTATAGCATACGTATAGAGAACAATATTAGTGGACGAGGGTTAGTCAGGTGATATATCTGGGTTGTCCCTACAATTAGATACATGAGGATTGTTACATGAAGACTACTGATGATTGGTCAATGTTAATAGCGTCAGTGATAAAAGCCCCATGTTCTGATTGGTGCGCCCGTGAGCTTCCCAGCTTGGGACCATCGCTGTTCCCAGCTCTCGGTGTACCTGTCATTTGCAACAATATTTCACTATGAGTACGTGCAGACAATGTGAGGACTTATTCATGAGCTGGAAGGCCGACTACTCCCACTGTCGCAGATGTCCATTGAGCCTTTTAAGTGTGTCTGCCTGTGTCTTGTACCCAGGGATCCAGACGCCTTCTTTCTCCTGGACTTGGCATCTTGTCAGGTTCGGCTTGGTCACATGAAGTGGGACCGTGTTTGAGGCAGAATTCTGCACAATTAATATTGTTTTTCCACTGTGTGCCTGGTTTAATTTGCAGGTGTGATTTTAACGTTGGTGCGCGGCGTGCGAGGTTGCAACATCGTGCCCTTGATGGTCTGCTTTCGGAATGTGGGTTTGCAACATTGCGACCTTGGCTGTCTGCTCTCGCCGGGCTCATTCTGCAGGATCAGCAACCTGACTCTTGTTCTTTTAACGTCCATGGGAGCTCTTGCTTGCGGCCTACTTAGGCCTGGTGTATAGGTGAAACCGTTTGGTGCACAGGCGCTTTAGGTTATAGTATCATATTGTCTTATGACCAGTATCGTGTCTTCGTTATATTTCTCATCATGGTACTTGGGTTTAGGAGAAGCGTAAGCAAGCTCTTTAGATGAGTTCATGATGCGTCTTGCGTTTCTGCATTTTGAGAGCCTATGTGGAAAATAATAAAGATGCACGTCCGTGAGTATGTCTGTCGCCTACGTCATAGCACTGAGTATATTCTTCGTGTGGATTGGTGCGGGAGTGTCCAGTGTGTATATTTACACAGGTGTGCTGACCGTTGGCTAGGTCGTCATGGCATCTCTAACGACGTGTTGGTTTTAGTCTAGTTGATCCGTGCCGCAGGTGTCAGCATGGGCAGGGCGTGCTGCTGGGCAGGCAGATGGACACATCCGTATGTTCCTGTACTAGGGTATTTGGTCGTCTGGTAGATGAGCAAACTCTTCTCGTGGCGAGTGCCTGGGCCGTGATCCTTTAGGCCAGGCGCGAGAGGGGAAGGACGGGAGCCTGTTTTTCCATTCTCCCACTTCAGTACCCAAGATGATTAGCTCTTTCTTATGATCATTCAGGCATAGGCCATGAGATGCCAACCATGCCTGAATGATGAGGTACACCCTATTCACCAACTCCCTGTCCTTGCCATGATCCCCGGATAGCGAGAGGAGAATCTGAGTATCATCTGCGTAGTTGGTGTAGATGATACCCAGATGGTCCAAATCATCAAACAGGGGTTTGGTGAAAATGTTGTATAGAGTAGGGGAGACACAAGAGCCCTGGGGGAATCCGCATGTGATGGGTGTAGGGTCTGCTGCTGCTGAAGGGGAGAAAACTGTCATCATTCTCTCGCTCAGAAAGGATTCTATCCATCTGATAGCTTCAGTAGAGAAATGAGCTGCTGAATCCAGATGTTTGCATAGGACCTTGTGGTCCACAAAATCAAATGCAGCTGAGAGATCTAGTAGGAGGAGGAGTGCTGTCCTACCCTTATCTCTCAGCTCATCTATTTGGGTCTTTAGGTCGATGAGGGCTGTTTCTGTCCCGTGTAGGGGACGGAAAACTGATTGTCTAGCATCTATTACTTTGTACAGTTCAAGATGTTTCTGAATCTGGGTGTAAGCGACTCTATCCAGTATCTTCAATAGAAATGGTGCCATGGTAATAGGTCGGTAATTAGTAGGGATAAGCGGATCAAGTGACTGTTTCTTGAGGAGCGGGAGCACCCAAGATTGTTTTAAATTGGCAGGAATAATACCCGAGGAGAATGAAGCATTTATAAGTTTGGAGATGAATGGTGATAGGTCTCTGGCACCGTCTTTAATTATCTGTGCTGAGCAGATATCGCCTTTACAATTGGATGGCTTAAGTGAGAGGATGATTTTCTCTACCTCCAGGTTGGTAGTTTTGGTGAATGAGAATGTATTAGTCTGGGTGTTGTGAGTGGCGTTGGGCAGTGGCTTGGGCAAGTTCGGAAGATTTAAGGAGTCTTTTTTTTAGTTGGATTTTCTTTTGTATGGTATTTATTTTATTTGCTAGCGCATGTTGGATATCTGTGCACCAGGTCTGATCCTAAGTGCAAATGTCTGGTGTGGCAAATGGTGACTCAAGTTCTTATAATATGGAGAAAAGTTCCTTCATGCTTGAGTTAGAGTTGGCAATACGGTCATTGTAGGAGTTCCGCTTTGTTAGGCAGATTTCATTTTTATAGTGCCGGGAGATGGAGGTTAGGTTGTCTTTGTTCTCATTATTTGGGCATAACTTCCAGGCAGATTCACATTTTCTCTTGATAAAGCGCAAGGCCTTCAGTTCAGGTGTAAACCATTTATTTAAATGGGCTTTGGGTTTGCTTGTACGAAGTTTCAGTGGGGCAATTTTGTCCATAGTGTCAAGCATGATTTTATTGTATTCATGGACTAGAGTGCTGGGGTCTAGGTTGTATGGCAGTGCGTTTAAGGATGGGAGGATAGCTGGTATGATTTTTTCCATTGTTATGTTTTTCTTGCTTCTAGTTAGACATGGAGGTGCTAGTGGCATGACTGTAGTAGTTGGTTTAGTAGTTAGTAGGTTAAAGGACACCAGCAAGTGGTCAGTCCAGGATAGTGGCGAAATGGCAGAGATGAGAGCTGCGCAGTTAGTGTCGGCAACCCAGTCTAATATTGTTCCCTTCAGTTGGGTAGGATTGTTAACTTTTTGGGATAGTCCTAATGAGTTGATAGTATTGGCTATGGTTAGTGCCTGTGCATCCGCTGGGTCATTAAATCCTAGGTTAAAGTCGCCTAGTACCAGCAGTTGTGAAGTAGTTTTGACATTATTAGTTAATAAACTGTGCAGATCCTCCTAGAAGGTCCCAAGAGGGCCGGGTGGTCTGTAAACTAGGTGAATAGTGAGTGATTGGGTGTTATTTATGGGGAGGGTTTCACACAAATTTCATGGTTTTGGAGGGGGCTAGCCTTATTGATAGGTTTACTTTAGATATGATGGCAATTCCACCGCCACAGGTTCCCTCTTGGTCTTGCCTAGATATGGTATAGCCGTCTGGGATAGCCAACATGAGTGACGGTCCGGCTGCATTGTGTAACCATGTCTCGGTTAGAGCAATGAAGTCCAGATTAGCTTCAGTGATTAGGTCAGCTATATCAAGGGCGTGGCCAACTAGTGATCTTGTATTCAGGAGTGCTCCTTTGTAGGAATGTGCCTCCGTTTCTAGTTTAAATTGAGTATGGGTGATTGTGCTTTTGGCACTAGGCGTAGGCTTAGGTCTGGAAACTTGGGAGTCATTTGTAGCTGGTAGGGCACAAGGGTGAGTGTATACAGTACTTTCCCTAATATAATGGCATTTCATTTCTTGTTTAGAGGAGGGGAGAAGTCTTCTGGGAGGCTCATGCAATTTGGTGAGTCTAGCACGTAATTTGTTATTTCTAGCGGTAATCGAGCTAGGCTGGGTAGCATAGGCTGCTGGGTCTGGCCCATAGTACTGCTTAGGGCAGGTGTGGCTCGAGTGATTTGCAACTGTATTTGATGGGTTAGGTAGGATGGGTATTATCTCACGTAGGGAGGCCCTAATGAGAGTATCCTGGCTAGTAGTATCTGGAAGAGTAAGCGTGGCCATTGCGCAATAGGTGATGATTATGCTTAACATTTTCTGTGGCTGCAGTTATAATTAGGTGAGAGCGAACAGGACAGTGCAATGCAGGTGCTTTTTGGACTGGGAAATCATGGCCTAGTCAATATAGGGTGAAGATGGCAACCTGCAGGGCAGGTTGTGAGTAGGGTCGTAAATATGCAATGAGTTGACTACTTGGCTATATATTTGTTAGTAACCCTGATTATACACATAAATATACTGTAGACATGTAGATGTAGCCATACTAAGCATAAGTATAAGCACGCAATAGGTACATAGGTTCATTGAGGCAGGGACTATCGGCGAGGGCAAGCAATGGGCACGAAAACATTTTTATTTTTTTTATTTTTTAGAAATGAAATGAAATTAGACAATAAGTGTATGAACTATGATGATTATGGCGAATTGTAATGTTAATGTTTAATGTTTATTGGTGTCTCTCTGAAATGTGTAAACGTTGCTAATGAACTAAAACAAATAAATAATAATTAAACCGCCATTGGCCTCTTGACAACCCTCTTGACAGAACCGTCTGTATTAACTCTGGTCTTCCACACTTGGACTTGGATCTGTACTGCTCCCGATGCTGAAAGCTCCTGTGTGCGGGCCACTTCTACTATTCTCTGCAACAGGACTTCTGGTTCCTTCAGAATCTGTCATCGTAGGGCAGCTGAGGAGAAGTGCTGTATAATGTGCACCCTTATTTCATCTGTCTCATCATAAACACGACGCAACATGGCCAGACGTTGAAGGCTTGCGTGATAGGCGTCCAATGATTCAGATGGTTCCTGATGCGCCTGACACAAGCAAAACCGCTCTTATTCACGGTTGACTAGCGGCCTGAAGTACTCCTGAAGTGCCCCCTTAGCTCTGTCATATGAATTATCTTTGGGTTGTATTGTTTTAAATATTTACTGGACTTCACTGCCTGCATAAAAAAAACAGCATTGCTTTAATGGCCTTGTCATAGGTTTCTTTGGTCGTGTCAAAAACTTTTCAATTCTTTCTACCCAAACATCCAACCGAGGGCCTAACGCTGCAGGCGCCCCTGGAAACATCACCCTCGGGCACTGGGCATCCATGAACCCTCAGGGAGGTGGCCTGAAGCGCGCTTCTGCTGCTCCCCCCGACCACACAGGATTCGGACATGGGATCCTTAGAGCCGAGGACGTATCAAAATCCTCGTCTAGGTCTACATCATTTAGGATGGTGGTAGGTTGTGTACCCTGTGGGGCCACCCAGCACATTTGAAGTGTAAGATCACCTGAGGTCATCGCACCTCACCCTGGGGCCGCCAGCTAGGAGCTGAGAATGCCGGGACTGGACAAAGAAGTGCAGAGGTGTCACCTCAGCACAGTTTGTAATGCTGTGATGGCAGCTGGCCACTGCACTTGCCACCAGATCGGATAGTTGCAGCTCACCAGCAGCATGTGCACCCCTTTCTGGGGCCACTTGCAGTGAGCGTGGGCGCTAAGGCGAACCCCGGGTGAGGAGGAGCTCCTCACCTCGACTGCAGTCCTCGGTCCCAACTCCGACATCGTGGGAGCAACAGGAAAACTGCCGGCTCCGGGCGCCTCTCCTCCGTGATGTCGGGCCATGGCCTGCTCACGCAGGCAGCCACCGGTAGGCACCACTATGCGGATCCATGGTGCGGGACATACACTGGCCCACCATTCTTCACCAGTTGTTGTGGGCCTCGTGCCATCAGTTCACCAGCAGCGGGGCCCTCGAAAGCAACACTCAAGCCGCTGGTGGTGTGGTCACGGGGAGTCTGTCCTCGTGCGAAGGCAGACCTCACTATTTATTGTAACTGTGATGCGGGCCGTCACCTGACACGGGTGATGGCAGGCGTCATAACACATAGAAACCTAGCAGCATAATAGCCCAACAAGGCATATAACCACAAACATCTCATGTGCTCCACTTCATAAGGGGCTGTAAATCCAAAGGATTTGTATTCAATTAGTTCTGAAAAGTTTGCTGTAAGGGGCGGGGGTGTCAGCATGCTAGATCTCTCCTGTTTGATGGCTGGAATTTGCCCCCCACCACTCAGAAGGTTCCCCAGCCAAGCGCGGCCAGCTTTAAAGAATGGCGTTGCAGCACATTGTATGGTTGTGGCAATGGCATTTGCAACTTTGCAATGATGTGCAGCTGGGTCAAGCAGGAACATTTCATTAATGTTCAGGATAGTGTGGATGAGCCGGGTCAAACAGCGGGCTAATTCAAGTTCCATTAATCAATCCAAACGGGCTTCAGTAAATAAGAATTGGAAGCAAGCAGGCTAGTAAAAACAGTTGACCACTGCATGAATCTTCAAGCCCAGATTAATGTCCTTGTCTGGAGTTTATTCTTCCATCTGCAATTGCTCGGCAGCCTGTGATCTTTCATTTTAAAACCCGACCTTAACACTCTTTTTCATGCCTCCATCTCAAGGATGTTTGATTACGGTAATGACCTCTACAAAGGCCTTCAAGTTCATCTTATCTGAAAATTGCAGTTAGTGCAAATGCACCATCCATTCGCTGAAGGAGTCATCAAAAGACTGTAATCCTCCGATTCTGTGAACTGAGTGGCAAAATGGATCCCTGGACCTGCACAGCCTTTGATCAACGTCCGCCTACTTGCACAGAAGCTTTCTGAAAGTTTCTGTGGGAGAAGTTTTCTTTTTTTCTTATGTGCAGTGTTTCCTCGTTCCAGACTCGTAGCACGCCTCGATGCTATTTACCTGGGACCAGATTACAGAAACTTTGTACCGGTGCAAGGGCAACGTTTGCACGGTATTTGCACTAGGGCAAAGTTTGCCCTATTTTTGAAAACACTGGGACACATTAAAAAACCATTGCCCCTCAACAAGTGCAGTTTGGCATATTAGAAGCAGTGGGGCAAAAATTGCCCTAGTGCAAAAAAGATGCATTTTCACTACATGTTTGCACCAGGGTAAAAGTTTGCCCTAGTGCTAATACGGAATGGTAGGGCAAGACCTGTTCCCTGGCCTCAAGGTCTTGCAGGGATGCAGCCATGTCCTCCTCCAACTCCCTGCGAGTTGCCTCGAGACACTCAGCCCGCCTCAAAGCCCGGGGCATGGAATTCTCTGCCCTGACCATTGTGAGCCGTGCCCTCTCTGCCTGCCACCACTCCGCACCTATTCGTTGGCCCAACCGCTGCCACACGGAAGACACTCCCAATCCTGGGTCCTCCTAACCACAGCCGGTGCCTGCCCCGATGATGTAGAAGGCCCTGAGGCCACATGCCTCCTACGCTGAGCCTGACACCGCCTTCCTGCTGCCTGGCGCCGCAAACACGACTGCCTCCGGGTAGATGGCAACACCCGGGGCCATCGTGCAGGTGCCCTGCTTGTATGTGCCTGGGGTCCAGTTGCTGGGGTGACCACCTGTGCTGGAGCTCTGTTAGGCAGAATCCTGTACAGTTCCCTAAAATGTAAATCCAATACTTTTATCCTCACCGCTGTACACCAGTGTTAGGCAGAATCCTGTGCAGTTCTCTTAGGGAGCACTACACACAATTAGGACTACAGGTGAGAGTAATAAATCCCCTTTGGTATCAGTCTGTACCACAAAGATTTAGTTGCTAGCTGTGGCTGAGCAGTCAGACTTATCTCAAGAGGCAGATGAGCAGTATTCAGGGTTTACACAATAGGCCACTAGACTATGGAACAAGGAAACACCGACCAAAGCTTTGTATTTAAAAAGTACATATATATTTATTTCATACACTTCTAATAAAACACATGTTTCAGAGTCATCAAGCAAGTTAAATTAAGTCAAAGGAAAAATATACGCACTCCCAAGTTAAATGGTAGTCCAAGTAAACCAGGGTGAAAACTGAGCAAAACAGACAGTGACACTTACACACAAGGGATCCTCTAACAATTCCTCACAGGGGGGAGAAAGCACAAGTTAGATAGAAATAGGTTCTTACACATCCTAGCAACACTTCCCATCAGTTTGTGAACCAATTTAAGCAAGGCAGTGCATCAGTAAAAGCAATACTTAAATGACAACTGAGCAAAATGGCATTTCACAAGATTCAAAAATGGGAAGGAAAGGGTAGTAAAAGAATTAGGTGCACCACACAGTTCTAGCTGAGAATCAATCTAATGAAGGAAGATCTAACAAATGTGACCAGAGCCAGTAGGCCTGTGCCAAAGTCAGTTGGTACAATGTTCTTCTAGCTGCAGTCTAGTCTGTGGTTAACAAAGTGGAAAAGGTGGAAACAGACGTTGAAAAGACAATGTTAAGAGAAAGGGGCGGCCAACCCAACAGGTAGGTAAAGGATTTAAAACACCTTTATATGCTACCGCGAAGAAAGGGCGGCCTGGCAGAACAATGTACCTTAAAATGACGAAGTGGCTCCTGTGGTGGCGGTTGTTCCTGGTAGTTCCTGCAGTTCGGGTGATCCAGCAGAGGAAGAAAGGCTCTCGTCGTGGAGGAAGGTTTGAGTTACCGCACTACCTAGGATGAAACCAGCCGCGGTGCTGCCAGATGAAGAAAGGTACACTCCTGTAAATCGTGGTCTAGGTGGACTGGTGCCTGGGTACGCGACATTCGACCAAGGCAGGTCTGGGAAGGCGATTGGCAAACTCCTTGGCCCCACCAGTTCAAGGGAAGAAGGCTCTTGCAGGTGAAGATCTTCTCTTGTCGTGTGGAGAAAAGTGACGAGACGCTGCAGCAGGGCTTCACCGGTGGTTAAGTGGTTGCAGATGTCTTTGACTTCACTCCTCTTCGGTTTCTTAGTTCCAGTGGCGACGTCTTGCTCTTCCAGTCCTCAGGACCCTGCTTTTATGCAAAAAGATCCCCATTCATACAGCCTAGCTGTCACTCACAAAGTGGATGGTCATCTTGGCAGGAGACGTTCCAGCTTATCAGGATAGAGTGTGACATGGGTTGCTGCGGCAACCCTGTCCAGGGGTCCTACTCCCCCTACCACACAATGGACCCACCCAGACTCAGTGGCGCCGAAAGGAGGGCTTCTCGGCAGAAGCCTGCCAAAAGGATGAACAAAGGATCCCCGACCTGGGTTAGGAGTTTAGAGGAAGACACAAGAAAGAATTTATATGAATGTTCTGGCAATAAAAACCTACCGGAGTAAAGTTAATATTAAAATACACCGGCGGTAGTTAGAGGCTGTCAGAAAAAGTGGTAGCCCTTAACAATGGGAAAATCCCATAGGGAAATATTTCCCGTTGACTATTTACAGTAGTAACCACTGCCACCAGCCAGAAACTTTTGAGGGAGGGACTGCACGGTACCCTCTCGAAAATGAACATAGGGGAAAAACTATTAACCCCTTCCAGCACCTCCATAGTAAGATGGGTTGTACTGGTTTAGTTCATAGGATTTGAATAGTAAAGTCAATGGGGGCTTTACATGCCCTGGGAGACAGTAGTCAGTCCCAGGGTATGGAGTCTATGTTTGGGGGTCGCTACGACACCTCTGTGTCACTGCACTGAGGTTGCTATGTAACACATGGGAATAAAGATGGTTCCTATGGGGTTGAGAAAGATCCCATAGGCATTAAACACAAAAATAGCCTAGAACACACATAGCAAAAATGCCTGAGAGTGGGAAAAACAAACCCTTCAAATCCAGCAAAGCTGCTGGGGGACTCTATAGGTAAGGGAAATTAGCCATAGAATGAGAATTCTCCCTAACACTCGCCCCCCCCCCAAGACTAAGGGACAGGAGGATCTAGTCTACTCCTGGATGAGTCTCTTACCTCTAGTCGGTTATAAACATCCTAGAGAGACCATCAGCATTTTGGTTGTGACATCCTGACCTGTGCTTAATGGTAAAATCAAACCCTTGGAGGCAGATTGACCATTTTAGCAGTTTTGTGTTTTCCCCTTTCATTTGCATCAACCATCTCAAGGGTTGGTGGTCTGTTTGAATGATGAAAGTAGATCCATACAAGTATGGTCTAAACTTTTTCAAAGCCCACACAATGGCAAAACATTCTCTCTCAATATTTGCCCACCTTGTTTCAGGTTCCTTCAGTTTCCTACTGATGAAGCAAATGGTGTGCTCCCTACCTTTCTCATCCGGTTGACTGAGTACTACACCTATACCTATATTTGAAGCATCTGTTTGTACAATAAAGGGTGGGTGGTAGTCAGGAGCTCTGAGAACTGGAGCTTGACAAAGGGCTTTCTTTAGGCTTTCAAAGGCCTGATTTCACTCCTCATTCCATTTGATCTTTTAAGGGAACTTAGGAGAAGAGATAACATTCAGTGGAGTAGCTATGGATCCATAGTTCTCAATGAAATTCCTGTAATACCCAGTGAGGCCTAGGAAGGCTCTCACCTGGGTTTGAGTAGAAGGGGTTGTCCAATTTTGCACAGCTTCAATCTTGCTGAGCAAAGGCCTTATTTCACCACCTCCTACCTCATGCCCAAGGTAGACTACTTTACTCTGACCAATTTGGCATTTAATTGCCTTTATGGTTAGATGGGCCTGTTCAAGAGCCTGCTAAACATATCCTAGGTGGTCAGCATGTTCCTTCCAAGTAGGGCTGAGCACTGCAATGCCACCCAAGTATGCCATCCAGAAGTCCTCCATCCCATTCAGAACCTGATATTAACTATCCTTTGGAATGTAGCAGGTGTAGTCTTTAATCCAAAAGGCATAACCTTAAACTGGTATAAGACAACTGGGGTGGATAATGCAGTTTTCTCCTTGGCATGGTCAGCCAGGGCTATTTTCCAATAACCTGATGTGAGATCAAATGTGCTTAGGAACTTGGGTGAACCAAGTCTACCCACCAGCTCATCTGTCCTTGGCAAAGGATGGGCATTAGTCTTAGTGACTGCATTTAGAGCTCTATAATCCACACAGAATTTCAACTCCTTGGATCCTGCTTTTGGTACTAACAAAACTGGGCTAGACCATGGACTAATAGAGGGTTCTATTACCCCCAAGATTAAGTATCTTGTTGACCTCTCCTTTGATGTGGGTTCTTACATTTTCTGACATCCTGTAGCCTCTGCTTTTGACAGGTAAACAGTCACCAGTTTGTATATCATGCTGGCCCCAAGGGGTAAAGGTTGTGCTAGAGAGAACAGGGAGGCAAATTGATTCAACACAACTTTGCACTCCTCCTGTTGCTCAGGTGTCAGATTAGAAGAGAGATTAACTACTTCTATTTTCTCATCTAAGGTTTGCCTCGGAGGAGGTCAGGTAGAGGTTCACTCTCCTCCTCCTCCTCTTGAGCTGAAGCTAGAAGCAGAGCTCCCAGTTCCGGGATCGAGATATAAGCTTTTAGACGGTTGATGTGAAAGACTCTAGGAGCCTCCTTAGGATTGCCTAGGTCCACCAGATAGTTCACCTCTCCAAGTTTTCCCACAACCTTGAAGGGTCCCATCCAATTGTCCTGCAAGAACGTCTGCCTTGTTGGGACCATAATAAGAACCAGCTGGTCTTGAGCGAACTGAACCATGTTGGCCTACCTGTCATGTCAATGCTTGACCAGAGCCTGACCTGCTTTCAAGTTATCACTTACCTCAGCCATCATGTGTGACATTCTCCTCCGGAGTCCTATCACATAGTCAGTGACTCTGACTGGCATGGGGGAAGGAGCACTCTCCAACCCCTCCTTGATCAGGGCCAATGGACCTCTGACCGGATGGCCATAGAGAAGTTCAAAGGGACTGTAACCCACTCCCTCCTGAGGGACTTCTCTATATGCAAAGAGAACGCATGGCAGTAGAAGATCCCACTTTTTCTTAAGAGGGTCCTCTACAGCTCCTATCATGCTCTTCATGGTCTGTTAAACCTTTCTACCAATCCATTGGTCTGAGGGTGGTATGCTGTTGAGAACTTGTAGGTAACTCCACAGTTTTTCCACATGGCCTTCATGAAGTGGGACATAAAATGTGACCCCCTGTCGGATATTACCTCCTTAGGAAACCCAACCCTGGTAAAAAATACCAAGGAGGGCCTTAGCCTCAGCCGGAGCTGTAAAAGTCCTCATAGGAATTGCTTCAGGGAACCTAGTAGCATGGTCTACTACAACAAGTATAAACCTGTTGCCTGAGGAAGTTGGAGGATCAAGGGGACCAACAATGTCGATTCCTACCATCTCAAATGGTACTCCCACCACAGGGCGCGGCACTAGAGGTGCCATGTTCTTGGAGCCACTTTTACCAGAGGTGTGGCAAGTGTGGCAACTCTTGCAATACTTATCTACCTCAGCCCCCATTTTAGGCCAATAAAAGTAGAGAGAGAGCCTTTCCTTAGTTTTCTTGAAGCTGAAGTGACCAGCCAAAGGTATCTCATGGGCTAGTTGCAAGAACTGGAGTCGGTTTGCTTGAGGCACTACAAGTCTTTTGTAGTCCCCAGGGAGTGACTCTGTTGGTTCACCATAGAAGAGGCCATCTTCCCAGTGAAACCTATACTTCCCAGGCTCTTGCCCTTCAAGCTGAGAAGCTGCCTGGTGGCGAAGACCTTCCAGAGTTGGACATTCTCTCTGTCCCTTACTGAAGTCTGCCCTGCTGGGTCCACCTTCTGCCAGTAAAGACTGCAGCTCAGGATGGTCAACAGGATCCAGATCTCCATGAGTTCCTGGCCTTCCATTAGCTCCTCCTCAGAGTCTAATTCTACCACACAGGGTTGTACCTCCCTCTCAGCCTCAGCTGGAGGAGGAATTACAGGTGTGATTTTTGACAACCTAGGAGATTTTCTGGTTGGCAGCACTGGGGTGCTTCCTGCTGGTTTCTTCTTTGAAGTCTTGGGTTTCCCCTTTGCTTCCGGTTGCTTGGAAATAGCAGTTAGTAACTCCAGTGGAGTAGGAGTGATTTATTTTTCTATCATCTCCTCAGGAGAGCCCCTCAAGGTCCTCCCCCTTGCAAGTCTGGTAAGCTCCTGTAATCTCTTACTAGGAGGTCTGGGGGTACTTGACACTATTCCCAGGTATTTCAGATCATTGCCCAACAGCACCCTTCCTGGTACTTCAGATTGTACACTCACAGGTATCCTGACAGTCATTTCATTGCACTGGATGAGAGCTGGTGATCGGGGAAGCATCTGCACATGCCCTCCAGGTAACTTGGTGAGGCGTTTGGGTGCCTTAGCAACATCTTACACCTTGAAAAAAGATTTGTCCACCACAGTTATGCTGGCCCCAGTGTCTCTAATGGCAGGGGTCTCCTGACCATTCACTAGGACATTGTCTTTATAATACTATTTAGAATTAGGAGGGATACAATTATACACATCTAAATTCTGTTGTCCCCACAACCCTAGAGATACTAAAGATAAACTAGCTGAGACTCCAATGGGATCTTCAGCTAGCAGTTGAAAGTTTCCACTGGCCATATGTACTTCCTCCTCTGGAGTGGAGGCTAAGGAAACAGTGTGGACCCCTGAAGGTTTACCCTTACATCTGGGATCCCCTTTCACATGATCAGTTGAGCCACAAACATAACATTTTCCAAAGGTCTTTATGAATGGTGGATTGTTCTGACCCCCTTCTGGTCTGGGTCCAGAAGGTACACTAGCCTGATTAGGTTTCCCTTATGGCTTACCCTTAGGATTTTGTTTGTGGCCCGCTTTGGAATTGAAATGATTTGAATTCTCTTTGTTGTCTTTCTTTGGCTGCTTTCCCTCATACCTTTTTCTGAGTTACCCATGAATCCATGTGATTAGTACTGTTGGCAACCCACAAGTCAGCAGCCTTAGCTAGCTTCTTAGAATCCAGTTCTTTTGAATCAGCCAAGTGCTGTCTGAGCTCAGGAGAGCAGGCATCATAGATAGACTCCATCATAACAAGATTTTTCATTCCTTCATAAGTGTTAACTCTATAACCCTTAATCCATCCCTCTAAGTTCTTCAAACACTCATTCACCCAAGTAGCCCAAGGGGTACTATCATGCTTTTTGAGGGTCCTAAACCTCTTAAGGTACTGGGAAGGAGTCTTCCTAAATCTAGCTATCAAAGCTATCAAAGCTAGCTTTACACATTCATAATCCATCCTATCCACCTCCCCCAACTCCATTACCACATCTGATGCAACAGGGGGGAGCCTAGAGAATAACCAGGGGATCAACTGATTCCCTGAGATATCCTGGAGCCCATGATTATATTCAAACATAGCAAGCCAATCTAATGCATCCAACCTAGGTTCATACATACCCACAATCTCTTTAGGCATCCGGGGTCTTTTTGGACTGGAAGATCTAGAGGATTCGGGAAGAGTAGCATTTTCCAAAGACAATTTCTCCACCTCAAGCTCATGGTTGAGCTCAATTTCTTTGAGCCTTAGTTCTTGATGTCTCTGTTCAGTTTGGGCACTAATTCTTTTGAATTCAAGTTCAAGTCTCATTCTTTCTAGTGAGATAAATTCAGGACTTAATGTGGGACCTGGTAAGGGTCCAGTAGCCACAGGTTGAGGCCTTTGAGCAGGTAGAGGGCCAGAGGGGGTGACATTGTTATCCTCCTTTTCCTCATCTGTCTCAACAATAACATCTTCAACATTATTTTCCTCAAGATTTGCTACATTTGCTGTAGTAGGGGCCACTACAGCACCACTATCCAGACTTTGTTTCTCTAGCAGTCTGTCAATCATTTCTAATTTCTTGCCTTTGACAGGACGACCTTTCTGTCTACACAGATCCCTTAAATAATCAGCAGTATTATTAAGGAGGGTCTCCAGGCTGTAACTTTCCATAATTTTGACTTTTGTTTAAAAAAAACTTGTTGTGATAGTTAGTCTTGTGGTTATTTGAACCAAAGCACTAGCAGAACTCTAAAATGTAAATCGAATACTTTTATTCTCACCGCTGTACACCAGTGTTAGGCAGAATCCTGTGCAGTTCTCTTAGGGAGCACTACACACGATTAGGGCTACAGGTGAGAGCAATAAATCCCCTTTGGTATCAGTCTGTACCACAAAGATTTAGTTGGTAGGTGTGGCTAAGCAGTCAGACTTATCTCAAGAGGGAGATGAGCAGTATTCAGGGTTTATACAATAGGCCACTAGACTATGGAACAAGGAAACACTGACCAAAGCTTTGTATTTCAAAGGTACATATATATTTATTTCATACACTTCTAATAAAACACATGTATCAGAGTCATCAACCAAGTTAAATTAAGTCAAAGGAAAGGAAAATTATACGCACTCCCAAGTTAAGTTGTAGACCAAGTGAACCAGAGTGAAAACTGAGCAAAACGGCACAGTGACACTTACACACAAGGGATCCTCTAACAATTCCTCACAAGGGGGAGAAAGCACAAGTTAGATAGAAATAGGTTCTTACACACACTAGTAACACTTCCCATCAGTTTGTGAACCAGTTTAAGCAAGGCAGTGCATCAGTATAAGCAATTCTTAAATGAAAACTGAGCAAAATGGCATTTCACAAGGTTTAAAAATGGGAAGGAAAGGGTAGTTAAAAGAACTAGGTGCACCACACAGTTCTAGCTGAGAATCAATCTAATGAAGGCAGATCTAACAAATGTGACCAGAGTCAGTAGGCCTGTGCCAAAGTCAGTTGGTACAGGGCAAGGGCCCAGGAGCAAAAATGTTCTTGTAGCTGCAGTCAAGTCTTTGGTTAACGAAGTGTAAAAAATTGGGAGCAGACGTTGAAAAGACGATGTTAAGGGAGAGGGACGGCCAACCCAACAGGTAGGTAAAGGATTTAAAACACCTTTAGTGCTACCGCGAAAAAAGGGCGGCCTGGCGGAACAATATACCTTAAAATGAAGAAGTGGCTCCTGCGGTGGCAGTTGTTCCTGGTAGTTCCTGCAGTTCGGGTGATCCAGCAGAGGAAGAGAGGATCTCACTGTGGAGGAAGGTTCGAGTTACTGCACTACCCAGGGATGAAACCAGCCGCGGTGCTGCTCGACGAATAAAAGGTACGCTCCTTTATATCGCGGTCCGGGTGGACTGGTGCCTGGCTATCTGGCCTCCGAGTACAGGGTACAGGAGATTCGACCAATGCAGGTCCGGGAAGGCGATTGGCAAACTGGTTGGCCCCACCAGTTCAAAGGAAGAAGGCTCTTGCAGGTGAAGATCTTCTCTTGTCGTGTGGAGAAAAGTGACGAGACGCTGCAGCAGGGCTTCACCGGTGGTTCAGTCGTTGCAGATGTCTTTGGCTTCACTCCTCTTCGGCTTCTTAGTTCCAGTGGCGACGTCTTGCTCTTCCAGTCCTCAGGACCCTGCTTTTATGCAAAAAGATCCCCATTCATACAGCCTAGCTGTCACTCACACAGTGGAGTGGTCATCTTGGCGGGAGACCCTCCAGCCTATCAGGATAGAGTGCGACATGGGTTGCTGAGGCAACCCTCTCCAGGGGTCCTACTCCCCCTCCCACACAATGGACCCACCCCAGACTCAGTGCACTGAAAGGAGGGCTTCTCGGCAGAAGCCTGCCAAAAGGACGAACAAAGGATCCCCGACCTGGGTTAGGAGTTTAGAGCAAGACACGAGAAAGGCAACTCCTTTTGTGGTTACAAACAGTCCTATTTTGAATGACTTTGCAGCCTTTGAAAAGGCGTTCCTGGAGGTGTTCCAAACGCCGAACCTGGCCTCTGCTGCACAAAATCAACTGAAGGAGATCAAACAGGGAAGCGCCGACATCATAACCTATATCAGCCGCTTCCGATTATTAGCAACCGATTCTCAGTGGCCCGAAATCACGCAGAAGACCCTGTTTCGCCGAGGCTTGAGAGAGGAATACAAGAACAAGTTACTCCATATCCCTGAACCGGAAAGTCTCCAGCATATGATTGATCAGTTGCTGTGTAACACATGGGAATAAAGATGGTTCCTATGGGGTTGAGAAAGATCCCATAAGCATTAAACACAAAAATAGCCTAGAACACACATAGCAAAAATGCCTAAGAGTGGGAAAAAGAGTCTCACTCTTAGCAGGTAAAAAGAAACAAACCCTTCAAATCCAGCAAACCTGGTAAGGGAAATTAGCCATAGAATGAGAATTCTCCCTAACAAGCTCCGACTCCCGAATGTGGTAGAGATGGGATCTCCACCAGCCTGGCTGCATTGGTTGGGGCAGGACCACAGGGGGCCCTGGTGGCATCTGGGCTGGAAGAACGACTGGCGTATAGTGTGCACAGAGGAGGAGAGGGCCACAAGACAGAGCGACACATGGAGGAACTCCTCGACCATGAGCCCTCCCAACTGGGTCACGTTGGCACACATCTCTTCCTGATGACGTGCATGGTCCCCATGGAAGCATGCACGTCATCACGAAAGTCACGTGTGCACAACACAACACCAATCAGGACGTACTCAATCCTGTCACGGGTTCCTACGTCCGCAGGTAGAGGAGTGCCAGATGACGTGGACCTCCCCCCTACCTGCAGACGGAGCTGGGGTCATCCCTGCTGGTGCAAGGTGATGCAGTCACAGTGTCAGGGACAGTGACATGTACAGGCTCCTCCGCGGCGACCTGTGTTGCCTCCTGCCCTGGACTGCACCACTTGCACCAATGATACTACCCCCACCAGGCACCTTGTGCAGCTCTGAAGCGGCCTCTTCCTCCTCAGTATATACCACCAACCTGGATGGCTCTGCACCGTCTTCTGCCATCGCCAGCCCCTTCCGCGGCAGCCGTAGTGGCGGATGTGGCATCTGTCCCCCCACTCCCGGATGATAGAATTTCCTGGGAGGGTGGCTGGGCCTTGTGTCGCCCGCCAGTGGAGGCATCCCTGCTGCTTTCCTCCACAGCGCCATCTCCACCCTCTTCTTCACTGCCGCTGTGTAAATGGAGACATTGAACACATTGAACACAAGCATCAGGATACTGTACAATAGTCCCCTACACACAAAGCAATAGCATATGAGTGGCACTGTCAAACGTCACTTCCACCATGTCCCCCTACAACATATGGGTCAGTGCAGGCAACACACATGCAGGAACAGGCATGGCACATGCAACAAACATTTGCATCCTTGTCCAAGGCACCGTAGAAACATCCAATGGTGGGCTGAAACTCACATGCATCATGGGACAGGCTGATCACATGTACACACATCACCAGAGGGTCATGAATCTTGCCCTGTATACCCCCAGACACAGTGGATACAAGGATGACTAGGCTGTATCAGTGAATCAACACATCATCACGGACATGTGTCATGCATCCATGGCGTTTACCAGTCACTCACACACTACTCAGACACACGGACATGTACACCATGCATGTCCATGACAGCAGCACCCATCTCTCACACCCCAAACATGTCCAAGTACAGACACAGGCATGCATACATATGTGCATTCCGCATGATGCATTATAACACATACACCATCCATGTGGGTCATGCCTGACTGGACTCACCTGCAGCACCATCATGTCCCTGCACACACACACATCCATACATGACCCATATCACACATAAAGCCATGTAGCTAACTACTACCACACTGCAACATGCACTTTTTTAAAATGGAATGCATGGACACTTACCGCTCGATTCCAGACGGGCCTGCATCCTGAGGATCTGGTGGTGAAGCACTGGACGAATGCGCTCCAGGACCGTCATCTGCTGGGTGGTAAGGTGACCACTGCATCGGCTGCGTTCAAGAGGCGCCGGGCCTTCTTGAGGGTCCTGGACTTGTAGTCCTCCCAAAGCTTCTGGACGTGTTTGACGTCGCGGGGTGCCACCCCTCCGCATTGATGGCACCGACTATGTCCGTCCAGATCCTCTTCAGTCCTTCCTTGTCAGCGCGCGATGGTGTGAAGAGGGCATCATAATGCCCCAGGACTTGCTCCACCAGAATGCCAACTTCATTTGCACTTAAGGTGGCAGCCCTCTGCCTCTCTGCTGGGGGGTTGCCACTGGTGCCGGATGGTGTTGCGTCAGACATGGCAACCCCTGAGGCAGGTGTGGGTGGGCAATTGGGTCCTGGGCCTGGGCTGTGGAGCAATGGAACACCAGTCAGGAATCTTCTGCTCCAGTAGGGGTGGTCACAGCAATTGGACACCTGCAGATGGCTGATGTGCAGGCACCAAATGGCAGGGCACTGATGGCAGCAGGCATGCAAGCAGGCAGCAGCATATGGCTTGTAGGAGGCTCCCTGGGGCTCTGGGGGGGCAGGAAAATGGCCTTCTGGGCAGGAGCTTGGTCTTCCATGTGTTGTCGCGTGGCCAGCTTGATGCAGAGTGAATTGGCACGTGAAAAAACAGCACGTCAGCATGTAATTTGAGGAAAGGGCTTTAGCGCGTAAGCTCGTAAGTGATGTGATGCACGCAAACGTTTCCCTCTTGCGGGTGCATAGTGAATCCGCGAGTGCAAAAACAGCACGTCCACGTGTGAATGTATTTATTCAAGGAAAAAGGGCCTTAGCACGTAAGCGCGCCAGTGACGTTACGTGCACGGGCATTGCCTTCACCACGGGTTAAAGGTCCAGTGGGGAAGCAGCCAACCTTATGTGCTGTTCATGGAGACTGACTCATGTGTTTACTCTTCTGGATTCACACGTGATTACTTCGCAGCGTTTGAAGTTCGTACCTCTTCTTTTGGTGAGGTGTTACCGATGGGCACAAGCGTGTGTGTTTTTCTTTTTCTTTTCCACGCAAGGCAGACGGTGAGTCGCGCATGCTATTTTTCCCACTGTGGTTCCCCCTGTGCATCGCGTACCATTTTCAAGGTCATAGTAGCCTGCATGTTCCACGCGTACGTGTTTTTTGTGTCCTTGGGTGCCACACCGTACTGCTGGAGGTAAAATCCATGCACGTGGGCTACCATGGTCACGTGCATGTTTTTCATTTGAAATTGTACTATTTCTTTAATATTTTTTTTAATTTCTGTTTCTTTTTTGGGTGGGGGGGCCTGAGCGTTGCGTGACCCATCATTTTTCACCAGGGGTCACAGACAGCCTTGCAGGAGCACAGGGGTACCTATTCCATACCCTGCCCCCTTCAACCTAATTGCCCCGGACAATTGTTGAGTGCACCTCCCATAGTCTATTTACCATCTGTGCCATGGTTGGGAGGCCACCAAAGGGTAAGGGGGCTAAAGCTGGGCATCCTCCCAAGGGTGTGCATGGTCAGGCACGTGGCCACGGAGATCAGGGGGGGACAGGGAGTCCAGGGTGGCTACAAAGGTGGAAGAGACAGGGGTGTGCCACTGGGGCAGGAGGCCCAGCCACATGCTGGTGCAGACATGCCACCACCACCTGTGGCCCATATGACCCAACAGCAACTTTCATCTGCTGTCATGGGCCCACCGGTGGTGGTAGCTGCAGGTGCAGCTGTGAGGACCACCACCCGGGCTCCGGGTCGGGCAGTGCATGTTGTGTTGTGTGATGAGGACTCCCAGGACGATTTCCAACTAGTCAGGAGGTGCGGGTCACGTGTGTCCAGTGTAGCAGTGACCGTGGCACACGTATATGGGGCAGTTATGACATCTGCTGCCCCAAGCAGCCAGGTGGTGGTAACCGCATGGGCAGATGCAGCCAACACCACTACGGCAGAGAGTCAGACCCAAGCCAGACCTTCCGTCCTCATTCAAACAACCACTACCTTGGTCCAGTCCACCGGCGCCACTGCCCCCACTGATCAGAGCCACATTGGCCACTCAGGGTCAGTATCACCGCACAAAAGGCGGAAGCGTGCTCCTGTGCAAGAGGCTGAGACTCCAGACACTGCTCCGGCCTCCGGCACATCGAGGAAGTAGCCTTTCGGCAAGCAGGAACTAAACTTCCTTGTGGACTAGATGTCGGCACACCAAGGCAATATGTTTGTGGGCCCATAGTACCATACAACGCCTGCCCAGCGTTGGGTCCACTGGCAGCATGTTGCGGATGGTGTGACATCCATGGGATTCCAGGTGCGCACGGCTCAGGACTGCTACAAGCGCCGGAATGACCTCCAACACAGTGCAAAACAAAAGCATGCCTCCAATTATTCCATGTCTCTGTTGACTGTTGGTGGGCCAGCACCAGAAAAGGATGAACTCACTCAGCACGAGGAGATCACTGCAGAGTTCATCCTGGAAGAACAAATCCGTGGAGTGGGAGAGAGGATGGATTACTATGCATTGTATGGTGATTATTGATGCGTGTTACTCAATGACATGTGTGTTTTGCGCGTGTGACCCTTCCAGTTACAACTTGGGTCATTCCTTTCATCAATCTCCCTCTCTACCTGCGGTGTTCACCAAGGGTCTGACCTCTCGGCCTGGATTTCCAAGCAGCACCTGGCAGCTCTCACCTACTTCATTTTAATTGTGTGCTACACATTCCAGTGCTATGCTGATGACACTCAACTCATTTCCAGGCTGTCCTTGGCCACCTCTTCTCCCTCCCTCATTTCTGATTGCCTCATTGACATTTGAAATTGGTGTACTGCCAACGATCTCTGTCTAAATGCCAGCAAGACTGACATCCTCCTCATCGGTTCATCTTCACCATCCTTTCCCTCACTCTCTGGCTGGCCCCCCTTGGCCCTCTTCCTACCCCCACCTGCAATGCCAACAACCTCGGGGTCACATTTGACTCCAAGCATTCCTTTTCTGCACACATATCTGACGTTTCTTGAGATATATTAACTTCTTGTTTAACCTCCTCAGGGGTACTGTGCCTTTCCTCTCATTCACCTACAAGCTCACAGTCTCTCAAGCTCTGGTTGTCTCAAGGTGGGACTACTGTAACAGGCTCTTTCAAAATTCTACCTGCCTCCACACTCCGCCCTCTACCACTAATGCAGTACAGGACTGCAAGACTTGTCCTTGTCCTCAAGCCCTGTGATCCTATCTTTCCAGCTCTGAAATCCCTTCATTGGCTACCAGCGGATGTAAGTATGAAACTTCAGACCCTCTGCATTGTGCACAAGGATTTATGGGGCCTGGGTCCAAAATACCTTCAACTATCCCTCTGCCAATACCTCTCCTCTCGATTCCTTTGCTCCTCTACCTCACACTCCCCCCGGGTCAGTCGTTTATCGAAGAAACAAGCTGAGGCAGATTTGTGTCTATGGCTGGGTCCTCCCTTTGGAACAGCCTACCTGCCACGATGAAACTTGAGGAGAAACATCTGTGCTTCCAGAAGCACCTCAAGACCTTCCTATTTGCTCCTGCATTAGCCCCTCTTCTCCCCAGCTGAACAGTTTCCTCTCTTGGCACTGTGCACCTGGACACCCTCTGTCCTTCGGTCCCAGGTACCTGCTCACTCTGCCTCCCAGCTGCACTGCCTCCAGGCCTCCCATTGCAATGGGTCCTGTATGTGTACCCATACAATCCCCCACTCTTCTTCTGCAGTCATCAGATTTGCCCTATCCAAATGATCTTGCACTTGCCACTTGCTGGCTGCACCACTACCTTTTAAATGCCTACTCTAATCATTGGACTTAATTTTCATTCTTTGGTCTCCTCTGTTTGGCACATTCCACTTCTCCCTCTTCCAGGGTCTTCAACCCTTTATCCCTTCTCCATGCACTTGCGTGTTCTCAATGTCACTGTGCCCAGTATGATTGTTGTTTTCATTTCCTTTTCTCCCTTGTTCCCCTCCCTTTTCTTGGTTGCGCTCTGAGCCACTTGTGTACAAGGGCAATCTTAATGAGATGTCATATCATGGCATATGCATCCTTTGTCCTTGGTGCAGTGTGTCTCACTCTGACTGTGCTGATGGCAGTGGCTCCCCATGCACATGTGTGCACATTCTTGTTCTATGTGCATTCCATGTATGCCCCTAGGTGTCCTTGACCACCTGCTCATTGTAGTATGTCTCCAGGATGATCCAAGTGCCATGTTATTTGGACAACCATTTCATGCTCATTGTGGGTCTGTGTGTCATCACGCACGACTTAAGGGTGTCCACATCTGTGTCGTGCACATGGCTCCCCCTGTTACAGACCACTGCATCTTTTCAACTGGTGTTGTGTCTTTTGCATGCATGGGTGTACTACTGATGGTTACTTATCTGTCCTGCATCATGTCTACTTCTCTGTGGTGTACCTTTCATTGCCATGCAGTGCCTCCCAGCTATTGCCCAGAGGGTGGGTGTTTCACGGTATCCATGCTAAATGGCGCATGTCATTTGCACATGATGGCTGCAATTGCCCTTACACTGCCGTCAAGTTTGGAGATTGACATCACTACATTCATGTTGATGTTGGAAGTTGAGGGAGTACACATGCACTGTACCGCACACACCCATTCCTGTGCGAAGTTCCGTCCTTCAACATGCCAACACAATGCTGCTGTCTGATAGTGACCTGCCATGTATGTACCCATGTCCCTCCTTTCACTGTATCGAAACGCAGTAGCGTAGGTGCCTCCTGTGACACGTGTACTCTGCATAGTCAATGGTTGTTGAGTGCTGCACGTGAACATGCATGTTATATGTGTCATGGTGTGTTTGGTGTGATTGCCAGCTGTGGCTATTTATGTGTTCCCACATGCTTATGCTATGTGGCATATCTTTGTTGCCTTCTCTCATTTCTGCCTTGAATATGTGCTTGGTAGAGGTTGTGTGTGATGCAGGTGATGGGCAACATGCAAAACATGTGTTGGCTTCACATTTTGCACATATCCTTTTCTGCTTTCGGGATACCCTTGCATTGCAATGCCACTGGATGCATGTTGGGCTTTGAGTTGCTTGTGACATGTCTGCTTCATGTGTTGGCTGTCAATGTTGTGATCTGTATGTGTGTGGTATGTGCTACTGACCTGAGTGTTATTGTTTCTTTTGTTTATGTTGCAGGTGATAAAGCACTGGAGGCAGAGGATGAGGATGTCATCCCAGTCACGGTGCTCAGTTCATATGACCATCCAGGCACCAGTGGTGGTCGTGGGGTTGCAGTTCACGAAAACCCACTGGTGCTCCAGGCCATCGTATCCAGAGCGGACTCTGAGTCAGGCTCTGATGTATCCTCTGACCACTATGTTGAGCCGGATCTGCATCATGACGTGTCGTTGCCGGTAAGTGATCCTGTGTTGGATGATCTTCTGTCCGTGACACCTGCAGTAGGGGGCCAGGCGGAGGTTGGAATGTCCACCTGTGGTGGTTACGGGTGCACGGTCACACTCAACACCAGTGGCCATGTTCCTGGGTCATCAGGTTGACAGAGGAATGCGGTCCTGCAGCCACGGATGGCACCAACCCAGCAAGGACTACGGCTCCTTGGGCCTGGCAGGTGTCGTGTCTGGCAACGCGATGGCTGTGCGCTATCCGGGTCAACTGAGTGGGAGCATGCTGTTATTGCCATAGCACAGCAACAGGGGGGAGCAGTTTAGATGATGGCTCAAGGTATGGAAAGTGTAGCCCATTCCATCCTCCCCCCGGAAAGGCAAGTGCAGCTCCAGCAGCAGGCTACACGGTCCACATGCCACTCAATCAGGCTGGGCATGGCAGCCTCTGACAGGGCAGGCCGGGCTGAAATGGTGGCTCTGCATCAAGCGATTTATGCTCAGACAGAGGCACGCCGTGAGGCCATGAGGGTCGAACACAAAACCCTCTGATCTATTCTGGGTGCTGTCATGATGGATGAAAGTAGGCGGGCAGAAGACAGGATGGAGCGGCTTCAAAGAACCATCTCAGCTGAACTCCATGCAATCCAGGAGGTACTCCATATGTCATCTTACATGTGAGTCCTTGCAGGAGGAAGCACGTGTGACACGTGGGGTAATGCATGCTGACCTACGTGTCATTGCCATGCTGGACCTGGCTTACCAGACCCACATGCTTGCTGCCGCTGAGGGGCAAGGTGCGGATAGGCGTGGTGAGGCAACTGTGCCACGACCACCTTCTGATTTCCATCCAGAGGGTGACAACGACAACCTATCTCCCACATAGGTCCGGCTGTGCAGTCGCTGAGCCCAGTGAGGTTTTTTTTTCAATCTCAACATCTACACATGTGGGTGTTGAGGTGCACCTTGTACCTCCCTCCTCCTGGGTGCCCCCCCATCCCCCAGGTCATATGTGGCCATTTGTTTTGTCTATTGTGCATTCATGTGACAGTGTGGTGCTTTGTGGCATTTGAAGGCATCCACTGCCTGTTCCAGCTGGGCCCATTCAGGTTTGTCTCGTGTATGTGTTTTGCTTGGGGTCCTGACACATATGCTACTCCTGCTTCCCCTTTCCATGGCTTGCATGGATGGCTTGGTGTGACAGCATCTCACACAGGGGCATTGGGCTTCTGTCATATCTGTGGCCAGCCTGCAGTCCTACTTGTGTGTACACTCCTAGTGGGTATTCCAGAGGACTTCTCCAATGCATGTCTGCACTTCATTTTGGTGAGTATTCTGTTGACTGTGCATTTCATCATGTTTTTTATGAATTGACTGTCTATGTTCATGCACCTCCTGCTGTAGGCGGTACCATGCACCCTTTGGCTATGTAACACACACTGATGGTGGGAGGGGTCCGTGTGCTGAGAATGTTGCATTGGGACACTTATCCTATAGTAATTTTGATATGCCACATGAACGCTGCATGCTGAGTTATCCTTGTCACCACCATTTCAACTTCCCCATTTACTTGCTTCCCCCCATCTTGCAGCCCTGCCTGGTGTTTTATTGTGCCATTGGAAATATGGCGGCATTTCTTTTGACTTGGCTGTCATGTTTGTGGCCTGGACCTGCTCCCCCTCCCATTGGTTGCACTTGGCCCTTGTGACAATCCGGCTAACCAGGAGGGTGGAGCCTGCCACTACTACTGAAGGCCCCCAATGGAGGCCCTGTCTACCCCTGTCAATCCCTGTCCACCACCCTGCTGGGTCCCTTGATTGTCCCCCTGTCTCCCCTGCCCCCTGCCTGTCTCCACCTGCCCCCTGCCAGTCTCCCCCTGTCTCTGTTGCCCACCTCCAGTCTCCACCTGCCCCGCCAGTCTCCCTCTGTTTCCCCTGCCCGCTGCCTGTCTCCACCTGCCCCCTGCCAGTCTCCCCCTGTCTCTGTTGCCCACCTCCAGTCTCCACCTGCCCCGCCAGTCTCCCTCTGTCTGCCCCCTTCACCGTCACACCCCCTCCCCTTCTGTACCGTCTTCTTTCCCTCTGCCCCTGTGTTTGCTTTGTTTCCCCTCTCCCCCTTCCTGCCTTTACACCTTGGCCTCCTCCTCCATCTCCATCTCCACCACCCTTTCCCCTCATCCTTGTCCTCTGTCTGTCTTTTTTTGGCACTACCCCAATTGCCGTCAGGCATGGTGATATATAGCCGCTTGTTCTTTGCAGACACTTCCCCCTCTGCCTCCGTCCATCCAACCCCCACCTTCACCTTTTTGAATTTTATTTTGGCACTTACTTTTATTATCAGTCCCTCCACCTCTGATTATAGGTCATCTGTTCCTCCTTTCCCTTCTGTGTTTCTTCTCCCCCTCCCCAGCACTATCTTGATTCTTCATCGACCTTCCATAGTTTGTCACTTGTTTTGTTACTCTCCTCACCTCTTCCCTCCTCTTCCCTCACCCCCCACCCCTTATGTGACTCCTGCACTGCAACTATTGCTGTCAGGCATAGAAATGATGATGCTAGTTTTGTTTTCCCACATCCCCTCCCTAGACTCTCCCTTATTGTTACAAGCACTTGTACTATGTACATTGATTTGATAGTTCATTTTCACATTCTGTACTGTTAGAAGGACTTGTAGTAATGTACTGTTTTTCTCCCGTGTTCCCTCCCTCCTTGAGGCGCTTTGATGCATTTTGTGTGTAGGCCCTATAAGGATTTTCAATGAATCAGTGATGGGTCACTGTCTGCCATTGTCGATATGGGGTACTCTGTACATGATATGTTCTGCTGGTCAATGGCTGATCCTATGTTGGGTTTGATTTTGAGGTGGCAGGGGATTGGTGTGGTTTAACAAACAGGGGGGTCATTGAGTGCAAGGTTCACATGTGCTGTGTATAGGACACTGGGGCTCACTTCATTTCACATGCATATATTCGATTAACGTCCCTACTGACACAAACACTTAGGCAATCCCCCCCCAGACCAACTACAGCGACACCATGCTCACATGTGCACCCAGATCACCTTCTCAGGCATGATGTGTCCCGACAAGCCATGTTCACTTCCGATTCATTGATCGTGTACATGCATGACAGTGTACTATTTGGTTAATTGTACTTATTTTTCATGATGCTCAAGACCTTTCCCCAACACAATGCACACTCACTGTGCTGTCCGGTGAGCGGTGTGTTGCAGGGGACACACACGCAGCACACAGTGTTTGTAATGCCAATTTGCTATTGTCCAATGTGCATGCCAACAGGTATTCTGACTTTGATGCTTGCACCACTGGTGGCCTGCATTTGTGCCACCGTTTTCATGGTGTGAGGTTTTGGTCAGTCATTTCTTCAGATTCCATGTCAGGTATAATTGTCTGGTGCCTATTTACATTTCTCATGTGGCACTTCATGACTATTGTGTCATGTTTTGTGCATATGGTTTGATGTTTTGCCATTGCATACCATGGTATGGTGTGGCAGACGGGGGTCATGGGGGTTGGGAGGGTTTGGGTGGCATACCAGTACTTTCATGGCCTGTTTTGTGGGGGGAGGGGGTTATGCACCTTGCATGTGTTCCTTTTGGTCACATGCGATTGGTTGTGTTTAAGCAGCGACACAATGTGGCACTTCCATGGACACATTCTCAGGTTGGTAAGGTTGTGACAGTTAACTGTCCCTTTCGTATCATCAATTGTCACCTGGTAGGTGCCAGGCCTGTGAGCACTCCGCAGGGGTTGGAGTTTAGGTAAAAAATGTGGCCACAAGCTGGGTAGTGGCTGCCTCGTCACATGCCCTTTCCCCTGCCATGCCAGCGGCCATGCGTGTGGTTGGGGATGTGGGGGCACCACCATGTCCACCGGTGCGCCCCGCCATGTTGCAATGTTGTGCAGGACACAAGCTGCCACAATGATCCTGCACACTACTGGGGGTGCATATAGTAGCTGTCCACCAGAGCGGTCAAGGGAGCGGAAGTGTGACTTGAGCACTCCGAATATGCGCTCCACTATGCCCCTGGTTGCAATATGGGCTGCATTGTATCTTACCTGGGGTGGTGTGGTGGGGTTCCGTATTGGGGTCATCATGTAGGTGCTCAGAGGCTAGGCACTGTCCCCTGCTAAGGTGTTAATGGTTGTCATTAGTTGGGCTTGTGTATTTGTCTGTGTGTGACATGCATGCATATGCACAGGCATTTGTACTCAACTATGAGCCATATGTCGCCATGCTTCTCAGCTTCCAGAGCCCGGCTCAGGGTGGACATTCTGTATATGAAACTGTCATGGGTGGAGCCTGGATAGTTTGCATAGACAGAGGTGATGATTCCCTTGGCATCGCATACAACCTGCACGTTGATGGAATGCCAGTGCTTGCGGTTGCGATAGATGTTTTCAGTGGCCCTAGCTGGACATAGGGCCACATGGGTGCAATCTATGGCACCAAGTACTTTGGGGAAGTGTGCCATCCTGTAGAAGTCCTGGACCATGGCCTGCCTTTCTGCGGGTGTTCTGGGCATGTATATGTGCCTGCGGACTGAGGGGCATGCAGTCATGATTGCCAACACCTGGTGTAGGCAGCGTGACTGCATGGACTGTGAGATGCCCCCATCTATGGCAGTTGTCGATGAAATGACCAAGTGGCCAAAAAATGCAGTACATTGAGCACCTTCTCCAAGGGGCTCAATGCTTGGGAGCACAGGGTGGGTGATGTGAGTTCATTCTCCAACTCAGTGACCAGCTCTAGGATGATATGAGGTGGAAACCTATAACTGCCATAGACCTCGTCATCAGGCATCCCAAAAAGGCTGGTCCTGGCAAAAAAACGCAAGGCCTGGCTATTCTCCTCCTCCTGCGGTGTCCCATGATCACTGCTGCGAGGAATGGGACATTCATTGTAGCTGTATATGCTTTTTTGTTGTTTGCACGCACTTTTATGCTGCACGGGGGCGCTTCCGATTGCATTTGTGTGGCGGACGTATTTGTGTGTGTGTGTGTGTGTGTTTTGACTTGTGCGGGTTTTCCCTATTCGATTCCATGAATAAGTGTTCACTAGCGTGTGGGCATTGCATGTGTTGCCCAGCAGTACTTCCCACGTTACACCTCCATTTTCACGCGTTGTTCCCCATTCCCCATGTTCCGCCTCCATTTTAGGTGTGTGCACGAGAAGTGATGTGTAAGGTAAGTGCATATTTGGCGCACATCCCAGGAAAAACACGCGCATGGCCTTCCATGCATCGCATCTCTGTGATACACACGCGCACGTTAGCTTTTTCACGTTTGCGCCACAAATTTTGGCGCACATTTATTCCATGAATTACCCCCTTTGTGTTTTCAGTTTGTTAGGCAGAATCACCTGCAGTACCCTTGGGGACCACTACAGGCAATTAGGACTACAAGTGCAAGCACAATTTCACCTTTGGTACAAGCCTGTACTACACAGTAAAGTGTTAGCCATGGCTGAGCAACCAGACTTATCTCAAGAGTTTTAAGTGAGCAGTAGAACAAGTTACACAAATGACCAACTAATACAGTGATTCAAGTAAACACTTACTCAAGATTTCTTGACAAAAGAATATATATTTATTTACTCAGTCAGTTAGAAAACATTACTCTAGTATAAGCAGCTCAATATCACACACTAATACACCACAAAAATCCAACCGGTAAGTAAATGACCAAGTTTAGATCCAAAATGAAGTGGGAGCAAAATGGCACTTCAGATACTTAATAAAAGGGGGAAAAGACAAGGTTATACTAATAGACAGCCCAAATACATTCATAGACAGAGAAAAGGGTTTCAGTTCAATAGAACCAGCAATTTTACTCAATAGGCCTGGCCAAAGTCAATGGTTCAGAGTCTTTTGTATAGGATAGCACAGTTATGGTATATAACGGTTAAGTCTTTGCTACAGATTTCTAAAGGATTTGGCTACGAATGTCATTTTTAGGAATGTTAAGGGAAGGACAAGCCTCCATAGTTGAGGAAAGTTTCACGCACTTTCTCAATGGCCGAAAAGATTTCCAGACCGCGTTTGCACAGGACCTGGTCAGATGAAGAAAACTGTAGCTGAGGCAGTGTTCCTGGCAGTTCGAGTAGATCTCGCTGTTCCTGAGCTTCAGTCATGGGGACAAGAAGGAGGATGTCGGAAGGTTCCTGCACTGCCCAGGGAAGAGGCCAAAAGCTGTAGCAAGACGTTGGTTCAAGGTGTGAGTGCCTTAAAGCCCACAAGCTGGTTTCCTTCCCTATGACTGTCCGGTTTTCAACAGCACTGTGATGAAAATTCAGTCAGATGGGGACCGTGTCCAGGTGGCTTGCAAGTTGGTTGCTCCCACCAAACTCAAGGGAAGAAGTTAACCTTGAAGGGCTTCTCTGTTGTCAGCGAGTCAGGCAATTCGGACCTGCAGCAGGGCTTCACCGGTCGTCCAGGAGTTGCAGCAGTCCTCTTCCTTCCTCTCCTCTTTGGTTCTTTTGTTCCAGTAGTGTACTCCAAGTCCCAGAGACCTGCTTTTAAACAGTTTTCCCCCATTCATTCCAGCCTGGCTGTCACTCACACAGCATGGTGGCTGTCCTTGCCGGACAGCCAGCTGATCAATCACGCCACAGTGCATTCAGGTCTCCTAGGAGACTAAGCACAGAAAGTTTGGGCACCTCCCTCACATCCTGTCCATCTCAGACACTCAAGCGCTAGAGGAGGGCTTCAGCACTGAAGCCCGCCAAAGGCCAATGAACAAAGGGACAAAACCGGGTTTGGCGCACAGAGACAAATACAAGAAGGACTTTTCCTAAAAGAAATGGCGAAAAAAGAAGACCAGAGTCTGTTTTTACAGATAGGTCTTGGGCGCCATATTGATAAACATGGCTGACCAGATTTTTAGCTACCGTTGTTAGTGGTCGGGAAAAATCATGGTAGTTGATCTAAACCACTGCCACCAGCCATTTAAAGTAGGTAAAGGTAACATGTTACTGTTACATGAGTGTTTTGACTCAGGGGAAACTGTGCAACCCCTCCAGCACTCTATAGGAAGATAGTGTGTGCTGGGTCAGTAAGTTTAAAAATACTAGTAAAGCCAATTTAACTTTAAATCCTCTGGGAGATGATGGTAGTCAGTCCCAGAGAATGTATTTAAACCTTGGGGAGTCTGAAAGACAACCCTGTGTCACTGCACTGAAGGTGCTGTGTAACACACAGAAAAAGATGATGTCAATGGAGTTGCTTTAAAAACTCCATAACCAAAGAACACACAAGTAAAACACACACAAAATACATGGAAGAGTGGGAAAAAAGGCTCACACTCTTCCCAGGTAAAATAATCACATCCTAGAAATCCAGAAAAGTTGCTGGGGGTCTCAAAAGGTAAGGGGAAATTAGCACATGTTGAGAATTCTCCCTAACACAGCTGCAGCAGGGAAAAATGAACTTTGCACTGTGTCAACGCAGATAAACATGTCGTGGCTGCTTATAGTGGATTGTTTGTCCTGACCTAAGAAACCTTGGAGCTAAACTAGAATTGAACTGAACAGTAATTTGGATGCTGTCTGTACCAATAGCGTCATCCTCGTGCAAACAGTGAACAGAATGGTCAATAGCTAAAATCGTGTACCTTTGCAGAAATCTTTGTGATCCTTCCTTGAAACTGGACTTACTTTAAGCTTGAAAACAAATGTTACCATTGTTCTATGAGTGCAGAAAAATATGTCTAGTGTTTGAGGAAAACATTGATTCTGTATTAGTTATGTGAACTAGCTACGAACCCTTAATTAATATGTAACTCGAAGATGGCTGGACGATGTAACCTGAATTGTGGCCAAGTGTATATAAACCCAGGACTTTGTAATGTCCAGCACTCTCTGCCCTCACGGTGTCTGCTGGTACACATTGCGAGGCGCTGAGAGCCAGATAGCTATCTGTCCAATAAAACTTTACAAGTACTTTTGAACATTTGACTGGCGCATTTCATCTTTGTTGGTACTAAGCCTCGATATTTCTTTTGGTCATACATTAGGGTACCCCATACTTGACAGTGGTGGTATTGGATTGATACAGGCACAGAGATGAACTCCTTACAAGTATGGTGGTGAGGGTAAAAATGGCAATAATGCAGTGGTAATTGCATTGCCGTTGCATTATCGCACTGCAATACTTCAAGTTTGGTGGCAAGGCGGAGGATTTACTTCCAGCAAGAATTGGCAGAATTATCGCTGGTGGAATTATGCATGGCGGTAATTGTGTCAAAATCTCCATTGAGTACTATGAATTCCAAAAATGTTGATTAACACTGTCCTACCACCACTTGTAATCCCACAGTAAATCTGCTTGACCAAGTGGCAGTACCGGTCATCAAGTTTGGCAGTAATTCTGTTCAATTTACTGCCGAATGACCACCAAACTCATAATGAGGTCCAGAGTGTGTCCTGTTAGTAGGAAAGGAGGTGAAAGATTCTAGAACAGTTCCTGAGAGATTCATCTTGTGGGATAGGATCTTTAGGAGAATGGTGAGGTCAATGATGTCACAGGCTGTGGTGAAGTCAAGGAGTATGAGGAGGGATGTCTCTTCTTTGAGAGTGTGGTTGTGGAGGTCACAGCAGATATGAAGTGTATCAGTCTCAATGCTGTGGCTGGGTCGGAAGCCAGACTGGAAGGGGTTGAGCAGGTCATTTGTGGTGATCTGTAGTTGGAGTTGGACTGTGATGAAGCATTAGATGATTTGGGCGAGGTATGTCAGGAAAACACTGAGACAGTAGTTTTCAGGGAGTGTGGGGTCAAGGGATGGTTTCTTTGGAAGGAGTGACAGTTATCCTTATTTGAGCTTGGAGGGGATTGTTCCATTTGTGAATGATGTTGAGCCAATATGATATGATATGATATGGTATGATATGGCATTTGTAACGCGCCTATACACAAGTGTTTCAAGGGGGGAAACAAGGGGAAGAAAGATAACGATCCTACTAGGCCAGGTGTCATTCAGATCGCGCAAGTGCAGGGGTAGGGGGAAGGGAAACGTGCAAGGGGAAGGGGAGGGGGGAAGTGTAGTACAAGTAAGTAGAATAAAATAAATAAATAAATAGGGCCAGCTGGTGGCAAGTGCAAAGTAAGTGCAGACGAGTGCTAGGAAGGGGGGGCTGTAGGGATACAGAGACAGTCCCGCAGTGCAGAGATTGCCAGGGAGGCAGTGCAAGTGGAGAGTGGCTGGGCCCAGGACTGAGGTCGGTGAGAGTGGCCCAGTTGCAGATTCAGTGCAGTTTCAGTGAAGGATTTAGCAGGGGACAGGGAGAGAGAAAGCAGAGGCAAAGAGGAAGGTTTTGAGGTGCTTCCAGAACCGGAGATGGTTCTCCTCAAGTTTAAGGGAGGCAGGAAGGCTGTTCCAGAGGGAGGCCCCTGCCACGGAGAGAGATCTACCCCCAGCTTGTTGCTTTGAGAAGCGACTAACCCTGAGGGAGTTGGAGACGGATGAGCGAAGGGCTCGAGAAGGAAGATATTTAGGAAGAGAGAGTTGAAGGTATTTAGGCCCCAGGCCCCAGAAGGCCTTGTGGACAATGCAGAGGGTTTTGAACTTAATCCTCGCAGCCACTGGGAGCCAGTGTAGAGATTTCAGTCCTGGAGAGATACGGTCCCTGGGCTTGAGGCCAAGGACAAGTCTCTCAGTTCTATTCTGGATGAGTTGCAGAGGGCGGAGAGTGGAAGCAGGCAGATTAAGATAGAGGCTGTTACAGTAGTCCAGCTTCGAGAGAACCAGGGCTCAGGAGACAGTGAGCTTCTGGGGGAAGGAGAGGAAGGGAAGAATACCTCTGAGGAGGTGCAGCTGGTAGTGTGACTTCTTAGAGACGTCAGATATATGAGGAGAGAAGGAGAGTGTGGAGTTGAAGATGACCCCGAGGTTTTTTGCCTTGCAGGTAGGAGCAGGAAGAGGGCCAAGAGAGGCCGGTCAGAGAGCTGCAGGGAAGGAGGGAGTGGCAGCTTCGTTTGGGCAGGCATCATCCAGGAATTGTGCCGGTCATGGCTTTACTGTAAGGGTGATGAGGGTGTCATTTTTGATGGAGTAGAATGTGTACCATGTGTTGGCAGGTTTGGGAGTAGACGTTTGGTGGGGACTGCAGAGGGTAGGACTTGTTTGATGTTGTTCATGGGGTTTCATATAGCGGTGGATGGGGGTGTGGAAAGTGTGGGTGGTGTTTTGGAGATTGACTTAAGGTTGTGTTTGGCCATCTTGCATGTGTTGCAGTAGTGTTTGAGCATCGTTCTTGTGACAGGGTATTGGGTCTTTTGCCATGCTCTTTCAAGCATGGCAAGAGAACCCATTCAACAGGCATCATTGTACCTCTGATACACCTGCTTCTCGGGCCCAATGAAGTGATTGACATATCTCCCATTAAACAATAATTCTTGCAGGATGCTGAAATATACATGCACAATAGATAAAAATCCATTCACTAAGATTAATATCCTTTCTGAACCACCTGCTATGCTGGCGCCGGGAACTTAACACCAGACCACACCCTCTGGAGAGCAGCACTGAAAGGAGGAGGACATTGCTGGTCCCTCTAACAAGTTGGAATGACAACACCATAATTATAGGCTTGTCTATGAACACACGGCTGGTCCCACATTCTTATCATGGAGTGATGGATTGATGGTGTTCGGTGAAGTTAGCATCAGGGCTTTTCATATCTCAGTCAGCTCTTTCTCTGAAAGAAACATTCATGCCTTTCATAATCCATAGCACTGTGCTTAAAATAATAGATGGCTTCCTCCTTCTGCCCAACCACCACTCATCTACTGGTTCATTAATATTTGCTGCACCTGGTTTACAATGCATCTATATGAGAGTGAGAGAGAAAGAGATTGAGAGTGGGAGAGAACGAGAGAAAGACAATAATAGAAAGAAGGAGAGTAAAGAGAGAGTAAGAGATGGAAAGAGACAGAGAGAGAGAGAGAGAGAGGGGGTAAGAGTGAGAGAGAGAGAGAGGGGGGGGAAGAGTGAGAGAGAGAGAGAGAGAGAGAGAGAGAGAGAGAGAGAGAGGGTCAAAGCATACTTGCAGAAAATGAAAGAGTTTGATAGAATGCACAATAGGAAGGTAAACGGGAGCTGCCTCTAGAATCCAATATTAGGCGAGCAGAGTGTAGAACGGGTTGTTTTGCTTTTTGGTCATTTTTTTCATGCTTTTCTATGTTCACTAAGGCTTTCATGTCTTGTCATTCCTCTTTCAAGACTTGCAATGCCATGACCCTCACACATAGTCATGCTCACCAGAAACCACTTACCCTGAACCTTGGCTCAAGGAGAAGAGTGGGCAGGGGATAACAGTGATGACTGAGAGAGGATAAGTGTTGGTGTGATGAACAGGGGAGGAACTGTGTTTGGAGCCATTTCATGTTTGGAGAGCGAGCTGAGAGAGGGAGAGGGGAAGAAGTGGAGGAGATGGAAGATGTGTGGGAGAGAAGAGAGGACAACATGCAGTGTAAGGAGAACAACCGAGGGTGGAAGGAGGAACGCTTAGTGTAGTTGAAGGGTGACAACCGCTGATGGTAAAAGGAGGAGTGCTAATGTAGTGGAAGGAGGAGAACAGCAGCGTGTGCAAGGAGGAGACCTTGAGGTGGTAGAAGCAGAAGAACAGCAAAAGGTGGAAGGAGATTAAGAGCTGGTGCAAGGAAGAACATTTAGTGTAGGAAAAACAGCAGGTGATGAAAGAAGAAGAAGAACAACAAGAAGAGAATAGCTGTTGACATTAGGGAAAGAACACGAGGCAGTTTAAGAGAGAAAAGAAAGTGATGCCAGGAGGAACATCCACTGTAGTGCCCATAGAGAACCCACGGGAGGAGGTCGGGAGGAAAGAGAGCTATCAAGGATTAGAAAGACACATGCCAGCGTTAGAAGGAAGGCAGGAGAGGGCAAGCAGTTCCTAGGGATGGTGGTAGTGGATTAAACCCAACCTGAAATGTTCAAATCCGTGGCAGAAGGAGGAGCATGTATGTGACCAGGTAATGGTGGCCCGACAGCTCTATCAACACCTCTCTGCCATATACAACAGTAGCTTTTCCTGGCTGAGACCCAGCAATGACTACAAGCCCAGAATGCTAATATGGAGTTGGGTCTACTCCAACATACTTCACAGCTAAGACTCAGAAAAGAAAACCCGAGTAGGCCTACAAAACAGAGACTGAACCCAGAGGATTCCAAGATGGCCACTGTACCTACATAAAGAGCACAAAGCTCATTGTGGGACCACATCCGACAGAGACGACCTATCCCAACAAATACTGCATTAAGAGAAAAAACTTGCTGCACAAATAAAGAAAAGTACACATTCATTGAATTTACACCACAAAAATTAACAGTGGGTACATATCGTGCAAATATATCTTGCCCAAGGATGCACTGTGTTAAAAGCACACAACTCACTGTACAATTACTCACAGATGTCTCCAAAAACATTCCAATGCACTAAGAAGATTCAAGAGTTTTTGTTGAGCATTAATGGGCCCTATGTCAGTGCCCCTCTCGTGCATCTAAAATGCACTAATCCTCCCTAACCTCGGCATCCCTACTCCCCGGATTAGCAGCAGATTTATCTAAATTCTTAATAATGCTATGCGTGGTGAACTAAAGGCAGAATCCTTTCTCCATCTGAGCCCCCTCAGGGAAATCTAAGCTCTCTTTGGTTGTAACTGAGATGTGCATGTGACTGTATTGTGAGTATTTTTTGTGAAGTCACTGATGCAGGTGCCATTGGTGGTGGCGTTTACCATGTGGTGTTAGGACTTGTGTGTGTGATGTCAATCTGTGGTCAATGGACATTTGAGTCCAGTTCCATATGCGGTGTGTATGTTATAGCGTGTTCACTGTGTCGTAGGACAGTGTGGTGTACTTGCAATCGGTATGGGTCATGGCCTGTGTGAGTACATGTTGTGTTCCCTTGGAGTCACTTGTATGCATTTTTGAAATGCTGCATGGGTGCCGGAGATGCAGCAGTGAGTGGGTCTGCAAAGTTGATGTACTTACCACAGAAGTATGTGCCTGTCGCTGTGCCTCATAAGCCAGGGCATGCCTCCTATGGGATCATATTCAGGGTCTTCTCTTCCCTGGACATCAGTCACTACCTAGGGCTTGGTGGTTCTACTCTCCTCGGGCAACGGTGTACTGGGTGTATTTTAGTTTCATCCTCCGCTTCCCGTCCAACTCATGGCACATACAGATATATGTGAGTAGCACCACATGCAAATTACTCCTTCCCACACAAGTGCCCATATATGTACACTGCATGACATTACTGACTGACAGGGTCAAGCTGTCCACCCGCATCTTCACTGGTCAACCAGTACATGGCAATGTCATGTTGGTCCAAAACGTGACACATAAACCATTGATACCAAGTAGAAGTGGCCTGCACAGATGGCATACAAACATGCCAATCCTGCCTCGCATGCCCTTCGGTATCGACATGTGTGCATATGTGTGCGCAGTGGTCATTGGATGCTCCCTGCAGGCACCACTCCTGAAACACCTGTGGAGGCCATGAATGCATCCATGCCAATGCAGATTGCCCACCAGTCCATGGCGTGACTTCTGCCTTAGTCTTGCGCGATGCCATCCGTGGAACCTGGTTAGCAACCATAGGTTACATAAAGTGTGACTGTGCCAGTACACATGGTAGACTGCAAACATGTAAGGGAGCAGGACATGCTGTGGAGGTAGGGATGGTACAGGCTCAAATGGGGGACCCTCCAGTCTGTGCAGCTTGACCATGAGGAGCAGGTGCAGGCAGGTTGCACCACCACCCTGGCCCCCGCCACCTTGCAGGTCGACTCCGCACCTTCCGAGGATGACTACCCATCTCCACCTCCTGGTTTGTGAAACTCCAATTTGACCCATCAGGAGGTGGAGGCCCTGTGAGCAGGTGTGCTTTTACAATATGGGCACCTCACTGGTAGCAGCTCTGTACACCAAGGTGGCAGCACAGGTCAAGTTTTGGGCCATGATTGCATGCCACATCAGCACACTTGCTTCTACCAGTGCAAAGTGAAGGAGATCATGAAGTTCTGGGATGACCTCAGGAAGGTCACTGGCATGAAGGCGCAGAGGTTGCTGTAGGTGGGGCCAGGGGATCCATCCTCGCCCATGCTTTGGGTCCACATCGACCCCTGGGAACTCCAGGACCTATGTCAGATTTGCCCAGAGGGTCAAGCCCATTGGCCTTCCCCTGCATATGCCCGGTAGGTGTTCTCCATCTTATCGGCCACTACAGCCTGTCGTTGAATATCGTGACATGCCTATCTATCTCTGGGTGTGTGTGTGTGCAACATGCATGTTCTCTCAACACCCAACACATAGTCTCATTGGCTTGCTATCTGCATTTGCAAATGTGTCTTGTATCTGTTGTCCGTCTAGATGTAATGTGTGTGCCACAGGTTTGTGGTGTATGTCCCTTGGTGGGTGCATTGTCCAATGCGTCCCTTTGTCCTCTATTGTAGGCCTCTGTTTCCAGTCACCCCGTGGCCAAGGATGACACCTGTGTGTCAGAGCTGTGACTGGTCTACAACACACACACACATACAGTAGGGGAATGGCGCAGGTGGAGTAATCAGAGGTGGAGATACAGGTGAGGCATGAGGAGACACATTAGCGGCAGCAGGCATGGTATGCAGGGCCATTTAGCCCCAAGGGGCTAGTTACATCTGCTGCAGTTCACGTGCCACCTCCTGCTGCACCTCCTCCCCCATCACTCGCCCATGTGTCTCCCAGCTATCTTCATGAGGCCAGCTTCCCTTCCTGGACTGTCTCACACCCTTGTTCCCCTGTGACACCTGCCCTCCTTCTGGAACTTGGGACAGCAGGAGGGTTCAGGGAGTGAACTCCTCCTTCTGCCCTGCCTGGGACACATCTGCGTCCTGCGACACCTGCAGGAGAGGGTGGCACACTGCCCATTGCGCTACACAGACCGTCTGTGCTGGCTGCAACTCAGCCAACTCTTGAGACAATTGTAATGGCCATAAGGAATGATTCCACTACACCTTCAGTGAACCGGCCAGATGTCAGCCTGGCTCAGGTGACAACACATGGATGTGCTAGTGTGGAAATCCAATAACTATCACGGGGGTCCTGCATGAGGTGGCAAGTGAGGTGACGGAAGCAGGGGAGAGACAGTTGCAGGAACACAGGGCTTTGAGGGAGGAGGTGGTAGGGCTAAGAGCCGAGTTGAGGGAGGACATAGGGGACCTGAGGGCCATCAAGGATGCAGTATGTGTCATCCAAAAACATCTGTCACTGACAAAGAATAGACCCTTTGCCTCACAGGTCCCCTGCACTTTCGGTCACTTCCACTCCTCATATGCCCAAGGCTGGCCCGATTGGACAAGCAGCAGGCCCCTCCTTCTTCTTCTCCTTCATTTGGACAGGCCAGTAGCCCCTGCATGGCAAGGTAAAGGAAAAGGAGGTAGTGGTGGGGGACAGGGTTCCTGAGGGGTCAGTGGCTGACCTCTAATTGTATCTCAATTACCCTATTGTCTCCATCTGATTTTACTCTCCCTGTACAGTGTGCCTTGTATTTTGTTTATTTCTCTTCACCGTTCTGCTGGCCACTTGTACATCTAACTCTCTCTGTGGATGCCACCTTCATTGTGCATGTTTAATTTATGTGCACTCACCATTTTTTTAATGTATTCGGTGACCACGTTGTTGTGCACCTTTACCCCTATTGTTTGCAACACCATCATGTGCTTTACAATATACTTTTTACTTTTGCCATCATGATTCGTGTCCATTTTGTTATGTGTGTGTACTTTTTGGCAATGTAAGTTGTGATGTGTAGGATGATGCCGGGGCTGACCCTGCACATGGCCACTGTAGGTGTGTACTTTGGCATGTCATTGCAAGGCATTCACATATGTACCATTTCGGCCCATTTGAAAATGTGTGCACATTCGCATGGCTTGTCAGTGGGATCATGTCATGCTGCATATGTGCATCCACATGTATGTCAGGTGCGTAGTCCTTTGACGGAGGCTGTGTGTCCACTCCATCGGTGATGTTGAAGTCAGGTCATGAAGCTGCTGGGATATTAATTTGCAGCATGGAATTGGTCCATACATGAAGCCCACATCATCCTGAATTGCATCCAGTCATGGGCGAGACAGTAGGCACTGCAACGGCACATTCCCATGTGGATGGCTAATGTACATGGTATTCCTGTAGGCTGATTAGTGGAGAGGGAGTTCGACAGTGGATGTAACGTTAAAATATGTGTGGGGGGCTGATTCCTTCGCCGGACTACTATGTATATGGGTGTCATGTGCTGCTAGTGTTTTGCACAGAAAGGATCAGAAGGGCTGTTCACTGGAAATCTGGCTACTCCTCTTCGGGATGCTATCAGACTATGGGTGTGTATGTTTTAAGCATGCGTGTACCAGTGTGCCCCAGGATGAACATGTGCAGAGATATATGTGTTGTCAGCACTTTCATGACCATTTGCCTATATATTTTACAGGTTCAGCGTCGGGACCGTGTACAGGGCACAAATATCGACACAAGTCTATCCTTCTGAAATACCTCCAAACTCGTAATTAGGCTCAATATGCCTGCCTTTCAACTTTGTACTCCATGCAACCAGTGCTTCTCCTTCAATGCTTGGTTTCACTCCACCATGCTGTGGTCCTTTTGTTTTGCTTTAGTCACCCTAAGTGGGAAAGGTATGCCCAGACTTGGGTCCAGAGCCTGCTGGCCCTAGAGACCCAAGTTACACCTCACTGTAGACACTAAATGAGGCCAAAACATGGCTGGGGATGCTTGTGGTCTCATGCAGAAGGGATGTGAACTAGCAGTTTGGGTTGGACTGCCCCTTTTGGGTTGGGACCAAGCCTGATTTGCACATGGTCTTTCCACTTTCTGTGATGGCTTGGCAGGTTTAAAGAACAATGGTTTGGAGGGTTGGTCAGAGCTGTCCCAGATGTGATTAATTTTACACCTTCTAGCCATCACATTTCGTTTTGGTCCAGCATGTGTGCATCCCAAGGTCCAGGCACATATTGTTCCAGGAGTTCACTGTGCAATTTTGTGTGATGTGATGTATGCTTTGCCCAGTCCATGGGTGCATTTTGCAACTCTCACACCTATTGGACGCAATGTCCTGTGCGTTCAGGCCTAATGAAGTGTGCACCAATAGGTGGCTATGCATGCCTGTGATTTCATAGTGGGTGACATATCTGGCTGCGCATAATGCCAACACATCCATGCAAAATAGGCATGCATATTTCCACATGTGCGCTCTATGATGTGTCCCAGTGTCCCTCTACCCCTTCTGCGCATGTGAACTGTGAGTGAGTGTTGTGTTGTGCTTTCTTGAAATTGCCTGCTTCCTGCTGGGGCATAGCTTTATTTCGGCATTACGCACGACATGCTAGTTTACGCAATGTTGTTTCATTAGTCCTCGAGTGTGATGTTTTTGTTACGGCAGTGGGGAGTTTTTGGACTCTGTTCAAGTGTAATGTGTTCTCATAATGTGTTGTACAAAATTGGTCATCGATGTGGGTACGGCATACGGAAGATTGGTCATGTGTGACATGTCATGTAGTCCACGTGTGTATTAGTGTGGGTGTACATCTGACCTATCTTGCGAAATCCGGTTGTGCTGAGGGGCACATGGTTATTTGTGTTCTGCTATGTGCAATGGAGTTGCTGTTCTTCCACAGTTCTTCCATACTCATCCTTGATGGCATTGGGCCTCTTTACGACCCTGGCGGTAGAGTGATAATGGCGCTGGTAGTGCTGGCAGCACCCTTATCACTCTACCACCACATTACGAGTTCTGCTCTCGGGACCACTCTTCACGCGTGGTCAGACCAAACGTGCAGAGAGGCAGCCACTAGCAGAACAGGATGGTAGCAATGGTCCTGTTACGAATAGGACTGTTGTGACCATCCTCCCTATTTCCATTGAGCCCTATGCAGGCTCAAATGGGAATGGGGACATACCAGGTCCGGGTCCCGCAAAGGTCGGAATGGCCCGGTTATTTCCTTTTTGAGGGACCCAGACCCGGACCCGAGTTTGGGGGTAGCCATGCCGGTAAAAATGGCATGGCTACATTCAAACTTGTAATGAGGCCCATTAAGTAGATGTGCAGTACTGGCATGGGGGTGAGGTTGTGTGTATGTGTCCATAGCTTTTTTTGTGCAATATGAGGATGTGTGAGTGGAGGCATTCATGTGTCCTATATGCTGGCATGGCCACGTGTCTGTTGACATGGGTGTCTCAGGCAGGTGCATGTGTGCAGGCTGTGCTTGGACGCCATCTCGTGTGCAGTCAATGTTCCTTATTGTTAGCATGCATGCTCATGTGATGAAGCTGTTGACCAGCCACTCCTTCACTTGTGCTGCAGTCACACTGGGCTACCCCTGGGTTGGTGGCCTTGTGCTTAGCTATGTCCTCTGGTCAGGTATTAGTTCTGCATGTACACCTTTGTGCATTGCAATGTTCTGTAGGATGCAACAGGGATGTATGATGTCACACACGACATGTGACCTATGCAGGCGCACACCCTAGAGTGATTTAGGTGTCTGAATCGTGACTTAAAGATGTCTATGGACCACTCAATGATGGCCTTGGTGGCCCTGTGTGCAGTACTGTACATTTCCTGCTGTGTGCTGGCGGGCCACCTGAAGGGTGTCATGAGGTAGGGGTGCAATGGGTAACCTGCATCACCTGCGTGAGGAATGACATGAATGGTGTCGGTGCACATGGGGTGTTCCTTCATGTGTGGTATTGGACCCGTTCTTGCTGCTTTTGTGTGAACACACGGAAAAAGGTGCACATGTTGCAATAGTCATGTTTCTTTGCGCCCATGTGTGGATGTGAGGCTGTATGTGTGTGGTCGAACGTGGTGGGAGCTTGTGTACTTACTAAACAGCCACATGTACCTTTAGTGTCCAGCTTCCAACTGCGGACACATATGCTGGATCATCGGAAGATGCGTCCGTCAGGGATGGAGCCTGGGAAGTTGGCATACACATCCATGAAAAGGCCACTGGCATTGCATTCCAGTTGTGCGTAGATGGGATGCCAGCAGTGCTGGTTCTAGTACATGTACGCACTGGCCTGGGGTGGCATAATGCAACACAGGTGCAGTTAATGGCACTGATGGCCCTGGGGAATAAGTGTGCCACATAGAATCCACCTGCCACCTGTCTTTGTTCCTCCTTGGTAGCGGGCAAGTGGACATGGCAGTGGCTGATTGAAATGATGCATGCCACTACCTATTGCAGGGTTGTGACTGTGTGGCCATGCAAATGGCAGAGGTGATGCCACTGGTCCTCTGGAAAGATCCAGTGATGAAGAAATGCAGGGTGGCCAGGAGCTTCAAATGTGGCCCGATGGCATTTCAACATGCAGTGGTGGGGTGCAAATCAGCCTCCCACTCCTGCAACATGTGCATGAAAACATGCCAGGGGAACTAATTCCTTCTGTTAACCTTCTTGTTAGTGCTGCTCGGAGGGTGATCCTGGTGAGGAAGACCTGCTCCATCTGTTTCCTCCTCTTCCTCGGCTGCAACAGCATTGTGCCATTCTTGCACGTATATCGCTATCGCCAGTCGCAGGGATACATTTCCAGTCTGGGAGGCATGGAGTGGCACAGTGTGACTTTATATCGGGATGTGTCACGTCATGTTGTGCATGCTGCAGTGAATCAGTGTATGGTTGAGTTGTCTCTGGGTGTATTGGATGGTCTGCAGCTGTGTGTGTTTGGCATGGTGGCGTTTGTCCTTCATGGGGATATTGGTGTTTTGCAAAGTAGGAGTCTAGCACCTCCTCTACAATGTCATTGTAGCTTTAGTGATCGTGTTCACCTGTCGTGTGTTCCAGCGCATGTGTTGGGCTTTGAGTGTAATTTCTCCATTTGCATGGCTTAGTGGTGATTGTAGTTGTGTCATTTATGGTTATTAGTTGTAAGAGATATTAATTGTTCTGTGTTTTGTGATATAATGTACATGTTTCTGTATTTGCATTACTCCCGTCTTTGACAGAAGTTCCGATTTGATGTACCCTCTTTTTCTTGATATCCACTTTTCTGTGTTTTTATCGTAAGTCTTTTACGTAAGTTACCTCCACATAAGTTACAACTCATTTTAGATGTGAGTTGGACTTACAACAGGTATCTTACTTAATAAATGTGGGCCTTACATATTGTGGGCTCTCAACACACATCTGGCAAAAATGATCCAGACACAAGTCATACAATATTATCTGAACTAAAACAAAGACATGTGGAAGATTACATTACATAAACATTGGAATGCCATTATAAAAGCGTAGACTATTGTAAAAAAAAACAGAAAATAAAACTAAAACTGTTGGAATCATAACTCTCTGTCACAAATAAGAAGATCAAAGTTGACATGAGTACATCGTTTCTCCAAAAGCATACATCAACAACAAAACCAATCGTTGCAAGGTACATTACATGAAATACAAACCTGTTTATATATGGAATTATTTATAGCAGATGTAAAAGGCACCTTATGTGAAACACAAACTAGCATCATCAAACAGCACTTCAAACAAAACAACAATCATTCCTAAGCAGAGCACATACAAACACATACAAACACATAATACGCATCAGTTTACAAACTAAACATGAAATAATATTAACATAATAAAAACAAGCTTTACCAGTTTTGTTTTTAAAAATGGTTTTATTTTATGTTTGGAGTTTAATAACATGCTAGACATTAACACCCCCAAAGTTTGTAGATTTTAACCTTTGTTTAGAATGTTTGTTTTCATAACTCATGCTCTGTTCATCACAAATTGCAACAGTCTGTTGAAATCCTGACAGAAAGTGCTTAACAGAGGTTTTACATAGGGTATTGAAGCCAACATATGCAGGGTGAGTGGTGGCCCTCTCATGAACGGGGCCATGTTTCGCAAAATACACTTACACTAGGACGACTGTGTACTGAAGTTCTATTGATAAAATAGCAATCTTAAAATCTTAAAAACTATTACTATAGCTAATAGATACATAATGAAGTATAGTAGTAGAGCAATGCTGATGTCATATACTCAGCATTAGGATTATACATCTAGACCTATCAGAACTCTGGGTAAGGCTAAACCTAGAGTCAAGGGCTAAATATGCATCAAGCACTATGCACATATCTGGATATAGAGTATACTTACGGGGGTGGCCAGCGGCCCAGAAAATGGCCACATAGATCAGGATCTCCTCTAATCGACTATATAATGTATTATTTTTTATGATGCAGCAGTAACTAGAAGCACTAAAAGTATACGGCAACCGTTTTCTGTAGGAAACAGATGCCTGGAGACTAACTTATAATTATTTACTGTGAATCCGAGATTCAGCGTATTGACAGACTACTGGACTGGAAATAATGGAAGACCGTAAATCGGCAGAGTCCACTTCCCGGTGCTGCTCTGTCATATGTACATCTCACTTGGATGTTTCAGCTCCTAGGAGAGAATCTTGAAATGTATTCCATCGTCCCGAGGCTCTGTGTAAAGTCGGGCACCATTCTCTGAGGTAATCTACTTTACCCTGCACTTCCAGAGTTGGGCTTCTGGAGAATGGAAGAGGGGCTTATATGAGCTCTGTTAGACATTTGAATGACGTGAGCTGAGAGCGGTTGGTGAAGCAGTAGTGCTCAGTCTTCCTTTCCATGTCAAATGGCACCCTGCAATGACTCTTAGTGTCTCACTCATAATAAGGATTAGTACCCGGCGCGGGTGCAATCATAATGAAAGAACCATTCTGATTGGCCCTCGCAGAGGCATTACCCGGCCGGGAATCTCTTGGTCGGGACTCCACTGCCATTGTAGGCTCCAAGTGAGGCCATCCCGCTCCGAGCCTCCCCACGGCTGAGAGGCTGCCTTCGGCCCAGCCGGGAACTCAGGTAAGGCTATTTTATTTTTCCCTTCCCTTTCCTCCCTCCTGCCTACCCCAATTACCTTCTTACTCCTTTGTCCTCAGTGGGGAACGATGGCAGCCTCCAGCCGTGTGGAGACTCGGAGCGGGGCCATCCCCGCTTCGCACCTCCACACGGCTGGAGGCTTACATCGTCCCCTGCCGGGGACCCAGGTATGTTTTTTTTCTTTCCTTTTTTTTTTCCCCCTCCCTCCCTTCCACCCTCCCAACCCAACTTACCTTCTTCTCTGTCCTCTTTCGGGAATGGACGCGCTAGGAACAATTCTGTTCCCAGCGCGTCTGCTCCAGATGGCCGCCATGGAAAGGGAAAATGGACTCTGTTTTCTCTTTCCCGGCGGCCATTTTCTTGGTCTTTTTTTTTTTTTTTTTTCTGTCTCAAAACGCTGAGGGTTTCGAAACAGAAAAAATGCTTTTAGTGCCTCGGTCACGCAGATATTGCAGGCCAGGGTACTAATAGCCATATGCCCCTCACTTTGCGTGGGCCAATAATTATTGGCATTACCTGAGTTGGTAAAGAATAAGAACATGGTACCTATCTACTCTACCATTGCCTAGACCATTTATGTTCTGTTTTGTATGGTATCAGCAAGCTTATTTACTTTTTATCTCAAGCTACAAAAGTTGTCCTCTGTGCTGTTTTCAGGGCAAAAGATATGCTTTTCTCTGGATTTCTCAAAAGATACCCAAAACAATTATTAGACCATCACTTAAAACATTGGATATAAGTTTGGTGGTGTGGCTAAAAATGGTGGTAATGCAGTTGTGATGGAGATACAACTATATTACCGCCGCATTACTGCACTGCCGAACTATGTATTTGTAGGTAAGGTGGAAGAAAAATCTCCAGCAAAATGCTGGAGGTAATTCCACCAGCTTGCCACCAAAAAATGGCAATTTCGGTGCAACCATTGTTGGTGGAATTACTGCCAGTGATAATTCTGCTGAAATACTTATTGCAATGAATCCTGCGGATCCCTGACTAAAACCCTGCCTAAAGTCTCCTCCCAGGTCGCAAGGGAAAGGCAGACGCTTCCTGATCCTGACCTTGGGAGCGGTGTAATGCGAGATGACCATCCTTGGAGGAGACAAGGCCCAGTGTGTTGAGATCCTGTGGGATGAGACCCAGTTTGTAACTGTAAAAGGGATAGGCCTTTCAAAGGTACCAAGACATGCAATTGCTTATTGCCGTTATAATGTGTTTGAACCACAAATTAAAGATATGTATGTGGGTAAAGCTGGTGTGACATCTACAAATATCTACAAATATCCCAAGGAAGGAAAGACTGCTTGAGACTTCCAAGGTCAAAAAACCCCTTAGTACCAGGGGTACAGTGTCAGGAAACCTATAAATGATTTTTTTTACTTTTCCTTAAATGCATTTAAAAGAAATACATCTGCATAAGAACGCCTAATTCTGTTGGATGGTGTGATGCTGGAAGTGCATTGGAGGGAAAGGGCCCCCATTTCCTTGTCATGTAGTCCTTTTATCATGTGTGTTCTGTGTTATTTTCTGCACCGGTGTCCATGTGGGCTCCTGGCCATGCAGCTCTTCCACTTTTTGGTCGGGGTGAACAGACCCTTGGGATATCCTTATGGCACCCATGGGTGGAGGTACAACCTTGTACCCCTAGTGAATGCTGCCATAGGAATCAGTTGATTTCTGATAGGAGACTTTCTATTGCCTGGCACCTTGTTTTCCCAACGTCCTGGGAAGTCTTGACTATGTCCCTTCCCTTGACTGGCTATTGAGTGGATGTTCCACATATGGTATTGTGGGGAAGTCCCGGCCAGACTGGCTGGAGCCTTCCCAGTGACTGTATGTTGTGGGTACACCCTTGGGGTGAGACTTGGGTGAATGGAAGGTGTGACGAATATACATTTCATGTTATGGGTGTCTGGTTTCTAGTGTGTGACACAATGAATGAGACAGCCCTGCCCGAAACTGGTATGAATTCAGTGTGGAGTGCTGAATGGCTGGGTGCTTGTCCCAATCCACATTTCTAGTTGTGAGTGTCTGTATGGAGAAGAATGGCCTGAATGCACTGTGAGCCTGATTGGCTGTCTGCCTTCCTGAATGCGTGTGAATTGTCTGAGTGTGACCCAGCAGAGTGAAATCATTCAGAAGCTGAAGTCAAAACTTGATGCTTACGTTGAAGCCCAGATGGAAGAAGAAGGCTCTGCTGCTGCTTTACTTCAACGCAATCCAAAAGCTGTCGTGTCTCCAAGATCTGATCCAAGAGAGGACCTGGCTAGGAGACCTCTTCCTGAGCTATGAGGGAACATCGTTCACCAGCTAACCTTCACCAAGGCTCACTCGAAGTCAGTTATCGAAAGGCTGCTGACTGGAGATGGGGACAGCCGAGGAATCTGAAGTAAAGCATCTAGACATTGAAGTCCAACGCCGTCGACAACCATCATCACCGACCGGAGCCGTAACGCTCCATTGCCTAAGACATTTGAAACAAGGACTCCCCTTCTCATCACCGTCGACTGATTTGTACCGCTGGAGAAAGTCAAGGTCGCTGACGAACTGAGGAGAATCCACCGGTGGTCGAGTCCTGATCGCCAACGATAACAGCCAATGACCGACACCCTTGCTGGGCCTACCTTCTTCATTGATCTGCTTTGTGGCAACAAACTATCATCGCCGAGGTGCACTGCATGGCTCATCTTTGCAAGACGTCCACGACCGATCATCGACGAGCACCGCAAGGACCGAAGCTGCTGCCTCAACAACATTGTTCACCCTTTCTTTGAGGAATCTCAATGATCCGTGGCTCCTGCCTTAAAGGAAGTTCACTCAAGAAGGATCTGTCGACGACCTGTTCTCGAACTCTGCTAAACCAGGTACATTCCGGTAGTAGAACATTTGTAGAAGGAAATATATGGACTCGGCTTGTCAATATCATTTATTTACAGGTTGCCCAGGTGAGGGAATCCTCATACAGAACTGTATCTAATGGTAGGGGCCCAGTATTCTGTCAATTTTTTAACCAACTTGTTTTCCTCCCAAGTCTATTGTTGATACCTTTTGCTATTGATTTGTATGCCATTTGAAACGATTAGCAGTGGGTGCATTTTAATGGAGTCAAAGAGTTATTGTGGTGCCACATAGGTGCCACATAGACATTGTACATTTATCATTATAGTATTGCCTGATCACAAAGTGTGTTATTATTTGTGTATATAACTTGAAACCTATTTATATAAAGAATTGTGTTATCACTAACATAGTGTGTGAACATTTCTTTGTGGGGGCTTGGGAACTACACTGTACTTAAGAATCAGCCTGAATCACCTCCTGAGAGCTTAAGCCTTCATTGCTCGCCCATAGCTACTGAATAGAGAATCTTTGCTGGGGTGCTTTGTGCTTCTACTCTGCCAAATAGAGACAGGAGTACAGAAAAAAAAACTCTGGTCTTTACAGTTGGGACTACAAGTCCCATAAACCCCTAAATACTGGGGTAGGAAAGAGGGTCCATGAACAATGTTGCAGAAGTAGTCAGCTTGTTAAGCATAATGACCCACACATGTGGGAAGAAGAGATGCTTAAAAGGCCCTCTCAGGTGCAGGCCGTTAGATGCAGATGGAGCTGTAATAGTTGCAGCAGTAGCAACAGCAGATCATGTTGTTGACAATCCATTCATAAGCTGGTAGAAAGAAGGGACGCAAGGAATTGACCAAGCAGATTCCAGCTTCCTGTCCTGAGAGGGTCCTGTTCCCCGTAAATCTGAAGTGTAGAGGTTGCACAGCAGAAGGCAGAAAGGAAGACTGCTTTTCCCCATGCAAACCTGATTGCAGGGATTGCACAGCAAGAAGCGCGCCAGAGACTGTGACTGAGAGTTGGCTTACAGCCGAGGGTTCCAAGAGCGAGAGGAGCTCCATGACTGCGTGGCGTGGATGATGACACCTTCACAGAGGAAGGGTGTGTGTCCAAAAGAAGTCAGAAGCAGTTCAAGTCCTGCAGAATGAGAAGGGAGCAAGAGACAAGCCGATGAATGTTATTGAGCATTCTGAACCCTATGCGCAAACAAAAGCAGGCAACTGTAACCAAGCAGAATCGCTTGTGTATGAGTGAAAGCAGTAATAAACCGACAGTTGATTGTTGGACAACGGGAAGTTACAAAAGTAGCACTCTGTGTGAGTACGGTGTCGGTTAATGTGTTCCAGCCTGTTTGTTTACACAGAACATGGCTGCCTAGTGTTTGTGTTTATGAGGACGATCTTGTTGTAGATCAATGTTTGAAGGCTGATTAAGGCTTCTTCAATCACCAACAGTTTAAACACGCTTATGTGGAGAGATGACTGTGAAGGTGTCCATGTGCTCTGTGCTGCAAGAGCCTGTCTGTATGCCCCACCTCAACTTCGATGCATCTGCTGCTACAGGGACTTGTACTGGGGCATTCACAAAAGGTTGTCCTTCCAACATGCTTGCAAGAGTCCACAATCACAAGGCATTCACCACCTTTCGGAAACAACCACTAGATTGTTTGATTTGCTTGTTGCTTGTGATCATTGGCTTGATAGCTACTTCTACAGAGGATGCATGTGCAGACATGTAAACAGGGTGTGTTACATGCATGATGCCATTATAACTAGCAGTCTCAATACCGTGTGCACGGTTATGGACAGGTTGGATGAACAAAAAGGGAGTTGCTCTATTGGGATTTGTAACCTTTCTTGTACTGGGTATGAAATTGCTATTTTTGTGTCCAGAATTTCCCCATGAGGCTTTTGGAATGTCTTTGTAGCACATTTATTGAGAACTCCAGTTGGTGAAGGAGATTTAGGGTTTTTTGTTTATTTTCTTAGCATTTACTGGTGCTTTCCCCCTTTATAGGCCAATTGTCTACATACGGGTAAACTGTGATCCTCTTCCTGTGTAAGTGTGCTGGGAATACAGGAGACACCTTTGTGAACACACAAAGTGCAGATGCAATCCCAAAAGATAGTATTTTGTTTTGTAATGCTTTGTACTCATCTTGAACCTAAGGTACTTTTGGTGACCTTGGAACCAGAGGTACTTTTGAGGACGTTTGACCATGGAAATCGAAAGTAAGCATCTTTAATGTCCAGAGCTGTCATACAATTCCCCCTTTTTAACAACGGTATTACTTTGTGCGGTCTTGTCATTCAGAGCTTTTGTGGTTTGACAAACGTCTTTGCTAAGTGCAGGCCTAAAAACAGCCTCATTGTGTGACACAAGGAAGGACGCTGAATAAATAGGTTTGTTTTGTTGCAGTTTGGTTACCACTTTGAAGGCCCCCTTTTGGAGAAGCATTTCCACTTCTTTCAGAAGATGATCTGGTAACTTTTTTCACCTTGCGGTATATTGTGCGGTCTTTGTAGTATGATGTACCAACCATTCTGCACTGTGCTATGCACCCATTTGTCCATTAATATCCCCTCCCATTCGCGGGTGAACAATGTTATATGATCTCAGATTGGAGATACATGAGAGTGGATTTGTGGCACTGAGTCACTGTTTTCAGTGGTACGCTCCCCTTGCAGGTTCACCTCTACTGTGATTGTGGTGGCTATTAGATCTCAAATTTACATTTTGTCAAGCTCCTTGAAATTTTGTCAAGCTCCTTGAAATTTGTCACTGCATTTAATATTTTTCACACATTTTTTGCACGGAGGGCTGAACATTTTTAAAGACAATGAATCCCCTTTTGAACAGTTGCTAGAATCCGGTCTGGAGGAAAGTGAATGAACTTACAAAAATCTAGCACAAAACCACAATTTTTGTTTTGGGAAGATTGCAGGGAGGCGTACTATTGCAGCCTCTTGAGCTAGTCGGGCATTCCCCTTAGAAAATGTACTTTAAATATTCTTGTATTCTATACACGTTTAATCCTTAAAGTTCAGTGCTAATCGAATGTATATCTAAACGCAAAACTAAGAGACACATTTCTTGATCTTGCTCCAAAAGAAGGCCTCTTGTTGTTCCTCCTTTAAAAGACATCAATGTGCGTATCAATGAGATCTATCCAATATAGTTCAAACCCTGATCATTTGAAAATTAAAACTAGTGGCAACAATGAGGTTTCTACATCCCCACTTTTCCCGATAAATATTCTCCCGAATGGGAAGTACTGGTGATGCTGAAGCCAACAGAAAGGGTTGTGAAGATAGTATTATGACAGATTTCCTACATATCAACTTTACTTGTAAATATTGCCTGACTCTGTCAATGGAAATTGCATATTTACACCGGCTTGTGGAAGATATGAAAGTAGAACTCTCTTCTATCAAAAAAGATGATAATAAACGTAGCCTTAGGATGGGAGGCAAGCAACCTAACTTACAACTGGAGTGAATTAATAAAGTTATAAATGAATACACCAAAGAGCCTCCCGGCCCCCACCACACTAATTTGTGTACAGTGGACCTGGCAAGCACCCTGTTGAAATAATTCTCCTTTCATTCCACAAACATCCATGGCTGTGGGTGAGAGAAGATCCGTGTACAGGAACATTTTAAGATCTACTGGCTATCATTCCCCTTTAACAAATTCCTCTAGCAGAGTAGGCACAACATTTATGGCTAATGTACATAGACTAGAACCTTAAATAAATGAGGTTAAAGCCACACTAAAAAATAAACGTACACAAGGCTATAGCATAAAACACAGTGGGGTCATCAGGAGTTGGGCAAAGCAGTAGAAATGTGGTGGAAATGCTATTACTGTTGCAGTACCGCTCCACCCAATCCCGAGTTTGAGTGGAAAATGGGAGGTTTACCACCACCTTTTTGCTGGATGTAAAAACCTCACCTTTCTGCCCATTTGCGGCGCTATTACCACAGCACAATAGCACCCAGCATGTCCCATTGGGTTCAATGGACCCAATGGGAATGAGGACTTACCGCCTCCACTGCAACTCGGGATCCAAAATATCAAATTGACCTTTGATAAAAAACACATTTTTAATGATCTATTTTTCTATTTTCTATTAATATAAACACACCTCTTCCAATTCGGTTGAAAATTGAGTTTTATAGTATTCTTCCATTCACCTGCCAACATAAAAAATAAAAGTGCATTACGCAAAGCTAGAACTAATGCAACAGTAAATGGGAATGTGAGCTATCTTAATTTGTAACTCAAACCTTTGGGTGCCATGTCTGATCTCCTTGAGAAAGAAGATCTTATTTGATACATTCCTGCCCTAACCCTGCCAAAAAGTAAACAGTATTACAAATAAGCATTGCAGTCACCACAGACATTCTTTAAGTCGGGGGTTTGGTCTTGTAATGGTAGACCTTGTGGTGATATCCCACCTTACCTGATCTACCATAGCAGCCCTAAAGCAGGCCATATCAACTATGCTTTAACAAGACTACCAGCCTAGAACTGTATCCAGTCAATGGTTATACTGTTAAGAGATGCAAGTTACTATTGGGACATTTCTGTTGTTTTAAGTGCTTTCAACAAATTAAGTTTTACCAATATTGTAAAGCGGCTTGTTGGCCATCTTTGAATTGGTGAACAGTACACCCCATGTGGACCCTTTTGTATGTATGGAATTCATGTGAGAACATTACAAATATTCCAGCCACAGTACTGACTAACCCAACGAGAATAGTGTCAGCATGGCAAGTAGTGAAGGATAGCGTGTTTGATAGCAAGTGTAGGTGCAAAAAAAGAGAACTATTGAAAAGCTCTAATTGATTTATCATGCTGGCCATGAAGATGTAACATATTTAAAAACCTTAGAAAGGAATATAAGTTTATGATTAAACAGAAACATATTTGCTACAGCTGAGAAGAGGTGGGGTGCTTTGCTGCATACACGGACCTCTAGGGATTTGAATGCTTTTTAGAATGTCAGCCACCAAGGTTTTAATAAGGAGAGTGATCCCTTTGAATTTGCAATGTCCGAAGGTAGGAGGTTTTACCATTTCTCCAAATTATATAAGGAGGATAGACTGCCAATCATAAGTAAATCATTCCTTAGTTTTATCAGTGATATAAATGACCATGGTCCTGTAGAATTTACACTTTCGGAAGTTCACATGGCTGTTAAGTGCCAAAAGGACACTGGGACGACTAGAACCTTTTTAATGGTTATACCAGATGGCTCCCTTATTTTGCACTAGCTGTTGCCCGCGGCTTCCCTCGCATGACATTTTGGGATTTGGTTCCATTGTTTTCAAAAGACAAATGCGTTTTTTGTTCAAACTGTACAAAATACAATTTACAGGTTGATGTCTTAACGTGATAAGCAACATTTATTGCAGATGTTAGTCGGGGCATATTGGCTACCAAACAAAGATAGTTATTCCATTGATGTGCGTCCAGAAATGTTTTTGTGTTGTAATTACAAACAGACAATGAGACAGACATCTGCAACCAACAGAAAAAAACATCTATTTGAGTACTTGTTTGTAAACTACATTAGTGGTTCTCCTTCAGGAGGTAGGATTACCAGAGAGTTAGGTGAGCTCACTTTGGAACAGGCCACGTAAAACTTCCCATGCGAGAAACAGTCAATACACGCTATCTTTAAAGTATGCTCCTGAGTTTTGTTCATGGTCATGGTGAAATAAACTTTAAGGGGAACTGAAATCTTTAGAATTCAAACGGATATTCTGAAGGTATGAGAGGTATTTGTGGTATGGACACAGACTACCCCTGGCCAGAGCCGATTAGCACTGTAGCCTTGATCACATTTCTGTGGAGAGCTTTCACTCGCAATCTGTGCCATTACAGAGCTTAGATGGGTTGAGGTTCCACAATAATATCACAGGTGTTCCCACTTTGAGAAGAAGTTTGTGTTCAGGAAGACCAGGAGGATTTAAAGTGTCCAAGAACTGAACGGGGTAGTGGACTGTATCATCACTTTGAACCACTGAGTTTTCAGATATGTACTCCATTTCAATTCCTCCAAAATAATTAATAAGTATCTTATTGATTACGTCAGCCGCGCTGTTCTTTGGTGTTAAAATGGCACTCTCACATAACCATTCTGTAGATTTCTCCATTAGATTTTTTCTGTCAGGGTACATTTTGGATGTGAGTTCTGCTAGGGAATTGACGACTGTGCCTGGGTTGGAAGGGATTACGATTTCGCTCTCAAATATGTGATCATCTCCGTTACCAATTTTAGGAAGCAGTTTGTAGAACTGACCTACAACAAATGAACCCTCATGTTCTTCTGAGGGACGTTTTTGTTTGTATAACTCGCCATAAATAGGATGATTTGATACATGCCTTTAATTCATCAGCTCGCGTTCCTCTAGGCACTTACAGGCAAAGTCTGCCAAAAGTCCCACGCTAGTAGCACAGTGACGTCTCCTATCATCTCATTGTTTCCCCTGATGTCTTTAAGAGTTCTGCTTAAGGCCTCAAAACTTTGCTTATGTGCCATAGTGCTCTCGTCCCAAACAATGATTTTGCAATCCCAGAGCACTTTGGCCATATTGCTTTGTTTTGCAATATTGCACAGAGGAGTTTCTGTGTGTATTAGGCGAAGAGGCAGCTTAAAGGTAGCGTGAGCCATCTTCCCACCCTTCAGCAACGTTGCCTCAATGCCAAATGATCTGACAGCTAAGGCTATCCCACCGTTACTTCTTACTTTTGTTATTAGCAGGTTAATGAGAAAGGTTTTCCCAGTGCCATTGGAAAATCCCTGTGTCAATGCTCTTGATTTCAGTAAGCTGCTCATCTGTCAAGGAACCTTAATTAGTCAAGCCTTTTTTGTGCTAAAGAGTACATATCATAGATGGTCTCCCTTAAACAGTGTATGCTACCCAAATCTACTCCAGACCTTGACGGATGCAGCAGACTATACTGTGATAACCTTTGCCCTCCCAAAACTTATACCACATCCTTGATCATTAACATGCACCTGTTATACACCACATCCATCACATACAGCATATTGGGCCTCATTACGAGGTTGGAGGAAAGCCATGCCGGCTTTACCGGCATGGCTGCCCCCAAACCAGGCTCGGGCACCCGCGAAAGGGGAATCACCGGGCCATTCCGACCACGGCAGACCCGGTAATTCCCCTTGCACGGGTGCCTGAGCCGGTACATCCCCATTCTCATTTGAGCCCCCATAGGGCTCAATGGGAATGGGGAGGATGTTAGCAGCGGTACCGTTCATAATGGGACCGTTACTACCATCAAGTACTGCTTGCCGGTGCCAGTATGGCCACCTGGTCAGACCAGATGGCTGCAAGGGCACGCTCGAGCAGAACTCGTAGTATGGCGGTATGGTAACAACGGTGCCGGTATTACTACCGGCACCGTTGTTGCCTTACTGCCATTCTCTTAATGAGACCCATTGTCTTGTAACTTTCTCGCTATCTGCCATGTGATGTCCTCAGCAAGACTGTTTTTATGCTTCTCCCAAAGACTCAAGGGATTGGAGAGTTGACAAACCACCAACATTACTGAAGAGAGGTCCCATATTTTATGAGGGGAATCACATAGAGCAGCATCCTCTAAGGTATTATCCCAATATTTGTCATCCTCCAGCAAGCCAAGTGCCTGTCATGCTGACTGGTAAGTGGGATGGAGAGCACAGTTGACAGTTTTCAGATCAGAGAAAGACGTTGGGCTGCCCGCTTCATGTAGAAGCAGGCAGAGGTGATAATATTCTGTGTTATTAGGGTCTAAAGTGTACACCCTTCCGAAGTATGATCCTTCTTTATCCCGGGCCATCTTTTCACATCCTTTCCCTTCTTCCTTCTCTCGAACTTGTCATTCTTCCACACAAAATAAGAAGGGACTTCATAGTATGTGAGAGTGTTTGCAAAGCTATCAGTTTGCATAGTTTGAAGAAATCGAGGAGTATTGTTTTAGGTGGGTTGTTGACTCTATCAACCAAGTTATTCGAGTTAAAATACACCCGTTGACCATTTTCCAGGTGGACAGCGAGATGTAAAACAATTGAGTATTTCTCATGAATAGAGAACCCCAAGATTTGCCACACCATCTCGGAATTGATAATGTATATATACCACTTTCGTAAAGCTTTACTTCATCTTTGTCATTCTCAAGGGCAAAACATGATTGGTTGCTTCCCTTCTTCATGTACCTGCAAATGTATTTAATAGATTTAACGGAGTTGCAGTACTCAACATTAATATGTGCATTTAATGTACATGAAAAAATGGGATTATAAGGTACTACCCAGCGGTTGTCTAACTGCATACTGTTGATATCAATGATGTAGCCACGATCAGATGGAGACCTTCGTCGATATTGTGATTATCCGTCATCTCCTGTCTGAGTGTCCTTGAGATGAGGTCATAGGTACCTCCTGCTAGAGTCGCCTTCTTTCAGGCAGAGCGAATAGTGGTTTACGTTTCCACAGGGGCCATGTATCATGTTGGACTTTACAATGTCTTAAAGGTGACGGTCTTTATTAGGGTCAGGAATTTTAGCACAAATCTTGTCGGTGGAAATGCACTGATCTAGCCATAGCAAAATATGTACGTGGCGCAGACCCCACTTCTGCTACTCCACAGAGAACAAAAAGCACTGAATATCGCCAAACAATTTTCCCTTATTTAAAAGAGGATTCATTTTCTTAACTTTTAAATGAAACACCCTTGCTGTAATGTTGTGGTGATCATGGGACCTTTGACCAGGCAGCAATGCATCTATGATTTTTTTCTGCCAGGGCTTACAGGTGAATGTTACAAAAAGGTTAGGACGGCCATAGTGACGGACGTATGTCATGGTTTTCTGCATTTCTTTCATACATGTAACGGGGTCCCCCGGTGAATGAAGATGGTAGTACCACCATCTGACCCAGTTGATTAGTATCAGCGTCTTGCCTTCCCACAGCATCCCTAAAATGAATATAACTCTCTGCCCTGAGTTATATGCCCGGTTATTTTTAATGAAGTTCAACCTTTCACTCTCTATTTTGGCATACATGTCAACCAAAAATGGACTTAAGAGAGAATGGAAGTACAGCAAGTGGTTAATCTCATCTTGCTTGCCCATGAGGTGGTAGGAATAAGGAAGCTGCAGAGACCGTATCTTTGAGCAGCATTTTGGTTCTGGGGTGACGCTGAGGAATGTAAACTGAGTAGCTATCTTTGCCACAACAAAACAGAAGCAGGTACTGAAGGGCGTCATAAGAACAGTGAATTTCGCTGGTACGCCAAAGTGTGTTATTGTGGCTCTACAAAACATTATTTTGTCATTCAAACTGCTGCTCTACTATCACTAAAGCCACTTAATTCACTGTTGGTACGTTAAAGTGATCTCTATGACCATCAACAGGTTTTCTGTCAGCGTGATTGAACACTTGAAATTCACAGTTTCAAGGCACCTTGCCTAAGGTGGTTTTCAGGTCCCATATATATTTATTGTTATCGTGCAACATACGCTGCAATTGTTTCACCAAACTTTGTTTGATAGCAGGAAAATTATTGCACCTTAAGCGAGCCTCCCTTTTTTCCTTTCCAAAGAAATACTTTTTCAAGAATTGAGGTTCTTAATGTGGAACAAGTAGAGTATCATACCTGAGTTTGCACCTTGAATGCTGGCAAACAACTGTCTTCTAGTCTCTGTTTTGCACTGAATTACATCATTTGAAAACAACCAACAACCGTCATATTTCCAAATACGGTCCATAAAATGAGTGTGTTCTGATTGTTCATAAGCAAATTGTAAAGAGGCTCAGGTAAAGGCAGTAAAGGGGGTAGGTGCACTTTACCAGCACTACAACACATGCCAGGAGCATCTTCCCTCCACTGGAGAGCGCTGCTGTAATGACCTTTGTGGAACATAGCACCGAAAGCTATACTGTTGTTTTTTTCAGAACTCATATTAGGTTCATATGCTAAGCATGAGTAAGCTTTAACTTTCCACGGAACCGTAGAGCTTTCGTTTACCTGAATCAATTTGTTCATACCTTGCAACCGACGTCCTATGCCCTGTAGCTGATGCTGCATAATGGATATTTGAATTCTGTTGTAGATAAACAGCCACTGCAGAATGGTGAACCTCGTAGCATTGGTGGATCTAGCACAACGTTTGCGAGATGTCTTAGGTGTGGACATAGAAAGAGATGATTCCTGAGAGCAGTGTGTGATAGCACTGAACTGAGTGGGAAATGTATTGCAATTAGAAACACCATCAGGTTCATATGGCAAATAAGCAAGATTTTGTGTAAAATGTAGCCGTCCTACAGGGTTACCATTTTACCGAATTTTGCATAAAGTTCACCGTCACGATGAACTTCAGAAACTAATTCAAAAAGATGCCCAGTCACAGTCAACTTGCATAGACCAAATAAGTATGGGTTTGGGAAATGTCGTCAAAGTATGCATCGGCACCTGAACAGTTGTTACTATCACTGTCGTGGGACATTATAGAGAATTCATCCCAGTTTTGAATGACATAATCAACTATCTTTGCCTACCTCGCTGCCTAGATTTTGACTGCCATACATAATGTAAGATAGCACCTGGAATAGGCTCCATTGCCTACAATAGTTACAACTGTATGTGGTGTCATTACACCATTTACATTTTTTATTTTTTTTATTTTTTAATGTATTATGTTATTAACATTATAACTTTCACATTTCGATAAGAACTATCCTTCAGTTCATCTGTTTTATGTTTTTTTTACATTAATTTCAAATCTGTAAAATCCTTCGTTACTGCCCAGCTTTTGTGGTGTCACGGTTGCAGTCTTTATTTTTGTATGTTCTTTCTTAGAACTTTTCATCTCGTCTTTCATTAGGAGAGTTCCAGAATTGTACAATTCTAAAAGTCATGCTCCTGTGATTACCTGCTAGAATTGTTTCCCATTGTTCTTCCTGAGTTTGGGCGCTCAGACTGTCGATATCATTGCTGAAAATGTTTTCCTTTCTATTTTCAAGGATTTGCACTCAATAAAATCATGACAGGATGTTTCTTTTTGCTCAATGTTATTGCAGAATCGACAGAAATTTTGATCTGTTGGAATTTGCTTGGTTTTTGCGAGTATTTCATTGGTTGGAAGCAAGTTCAACCTTAGTCTTAGAAATGTGTCCTGTGTCCGTCAAAAGGGGAATAGTTCCAAGTATTTTGGCATTTGAAGTTTTCGAAGGTCTTTCCACCAATAGAGCAATAGATGATGTTCTTCTTTTTTTCTATAGTATTTATCCAATCTGCTCTTGGTATTTTCCTTTTAGCTTCCACTGGTCTACAGGTTAGAATTTCTTCTGTGATGTTCTTGTTTCGCATTCATTGTTTGCAGTTTTTTCCATGTGTCCAGTATTATATTATTACTGGGATTCCGACGATTCTTCAGGAACTGCGTTGCGGGTATATCATCGTTATTCACAATCTTCCTGTAAAGATCTAGGGTTTTCCATATTACAATGGATTCCAGGGACTATAAAACCAGTTCAAACTGAATTCAAATTACTGGGAAAGCAGGTGGTAAAGATAGAACTTTCATGCAAAACCTACCTTCTATCACGTACCACGTTTTCCATGACAGATTCAGGACGGATTCACTTCCATATGTGACTATAGCAGTTATCTTTTCTCTATAAAACATAGTCAATGATTTGCAGGAGAATGCTCTGTACTTTCTGTGTAGTATCGTGCCTTGATGAGCCAGGGAGTCAAACTTTTTCAATAAGTGATCTTTCCATATATTTCCATTAATACTTTGGTCGATCCAGACTCCAAGATATTTTATTGATGTTACTGTTTCAAGTTTTGTTGCTGAAGATAAATCACTCGTTCTTCCCCCCCCCATTCTTGGTTAGGCATATCAATTCAGTTTTCGCTATGTTGAAACTTAGATAATTCTTTTCTGTATAGTCGAACAATGCGTTCACCAATGTCGTCTGCATAGAGGATACATTTAATAGGTGTTCCATTCAATAATGGTGGGTGAATTGTTATGGCTTGTTGATAATCTTCAAAATCTGCCAGATAAAGACTAAACAGAGTAGCAGCCAATGGTCAGCCTTGCTTTAGGCCATTCCATGTGTTAATTATCTCTGTTACTGCTCCCATTTTAGCCAATCTAACGCGGACATTGGTTGATGAATATAGTGCTATTGTGGGTTCTAAAATATTCGAAGGGCAGTTCCACTCTCTCAGTTTGTTCCACAATTTCTTTCTGTTGACATTATCGAAAACCATTAGAAAATCGATGAATGTTGCTCTGATCTGAGATTTTGTCCTCATTGCTTCTAGCTTCAATAGGTTCAAGATGAAGAGGTTGATTTAAGTGCCAACTCCTTTTACAAAACCTGTTTGTCTTGCGTCAAATCTTTGGTTGTTCCTTGCCCATGTTGTTAGGCGTTATTGTAATATAGTGGCAAATATTTTCCACAGAGGGTCTAATAGCGCTATCGGTCAATAATTAGATGGTTGATCTCGGTTACCCTTTTTATATATCGGGATAAGAGTAGTAGTTGGTATTTGGTTATTTTTTACAATGAGGTGAAATAAATGGTCACATAGTCTTGACCAGATCGCTGGATTTTTCTTCAAGATATGGGCCCTCATTACAACACTGGCGGTAACCCATGGCGCTATGAGCACCATGGTTGCTTCCGGTGTTGTAACAAGTCCCCCAATGTTCAATGGGGAATTACAACCCCATTCCAAGGTTGGCGGGCGGTAATTCCCCATTGAACATTGGCCCTTCCCCATTCCCATTTTTGCCCCATAGGGCTCAATGGGACTGGGGAAGGCAGTAATTATGGTACCGCAAATTGTGGTACCGTAATTACCTCGAAGGTCCCTTTGCGGGTCCCTACTTTAACGGCTGGTCCAGACCAGCCGTTCAGGTCAGGTCCCGCAAAGGGACCTCGTAATTAGGCGCTAAGGGGTTAACGGTGCCGCCGCCTTTTACGGCACTGTTAACCCCTTAGCGCCAGGGTCGTAATGACCCCCATGGTTACTTAACCCATCGGGCCCCGGAGCTCTGGAGGAGTTGAGATGCTGTATGATATTTAATATTTCATCGTAGGACCATTCGAAGTTACTTGATTGTGTTATATCATCTTTGTAATTTCCTGATGGCAATTTTTCATCACTTTTTTTTTCCATTGATGTTTGTAAAATGGGTTGACCATGCTATCTCTGATACATCAGCTGTTGTATGTTCTTTGGCGAGCTGGTTATTATTTAGCAAATTCCACATGTCTCTGGTGTTACGTTGAGTATGGCCAGCATTGTTTCAGCGTCACGTTGCATGCACATTGCTCGTGAGTTCCTTTGCAAATTTCTATATTGTTGTTTGAGCTTATGAATGGTTATTTTTCTGTCTTCATGGCTCAATTGCTTGGCCATTCTGATCCCTTTTCTGAGGGCCTATTTCCTAGTAGCTGTTTCCAAATTATATGCATGAATATGCTGTAAGGATTGCAGACTTTGTTTTGCTCTCAGTCCTTTTTGTCTGTAAAATAAGCATTCTAATCAATTTTATTTTTTTCCATCATGCAGGTACTCTCAAATCTCCTTGGTAGTTGTTGTATCTCTGTATCAGAAATTCATAGCCGATTCAATCCTTTGTTTACTTCTAGGGCCACGGTTTTATTGACTTGGAGGCGGGTTTGCAAAACGACCAGGATAGGGTTAAGATGTTATGATCCCTTGTGGTTTTGTCTGTGATATCCAGTGATTCTAGTTCTTTCATCAGTGAGTAGGATAAAAATATGTAACCCAGTTAACCTACAGTATTTCCTTTGTCCCACATTGGTCTCGGTGGGGTGTCTCCTTTTATCTGGCTGTTAATCAAGGTTAGATCTCTCATTGAGCATTCATTAATGCATAGATGGGCTTTCTTTGTAAGTTTGTTGTGGGAGATTGTGTTCCCTGTTTTTGTAAAGAGATGGATATTGAAATCACCACATATAATTATCTCTATTTTTGGATGGATTATCTTGAGTTCGTTAACTTTCGAAAATAGGTTGTCAATAAATATATTGTCGTTAATGGTACATGGATTCCAGTAAACATTGCATATGCAGGTTATCCTTGTCTTTGGTTCCATGTTATCCCTAGTGTTTTTTTGTTCGATCTTTGGGTGCTCTATAATGGTGCATTGTGTAAATGGATTCAAGTTACAAGATTTAATGACTTGGATCTTCTGTCCTGATCTTATCATGGTTAAAAGACCCACAGATGATTGGCCTTTTTCTTTGGTAATAGTGGGATTCATGTATATTGCGAATCCATCACAGGAGGGTTGCTCATTGATACATGTTTCTTGTAAACGCAATATATCACCATTTATAATAGTCAGGTTGTCACCCCTGAAGAGGCATCTTGAGCCACGGGAGTTCCAGCTACATAGTTTCCAAGGGGTTTCTACTTTCTTGATGTCATATTATAATTTATGACTTGGGGATACGCATTGTCTTTGCTGTTGATTTTCCTTAGTTGTTTTAGTATTTGCAGTTTCTTTATTTGTGACTTCGAATCCCAGAATTTCGTATTCTCTTGCCATATCAGCAACATCATTAGCCGCATTCCTAGACTGGGAATGTACAACTACATTATTGGTATGTTTATCGTGCAAGAATTCAATTGTTCAAATGTCTTTCGATTCAATCGTTGTTAGATTGGGAATCGGATGCAATAACCTTAATATGTTTGTTCTATTTAGAACGATATTGTCATGTCTTTGCCATTTATTTTAAGATTAACAATTTTATCTGAGAAAGATCCTCTTGGGTCTTCGAAGTTAGGGAGTTCATAACTTTCCTCATCCAGTTCTCTAGAGATGGTGTGTTGTAGGTATTTTTTTTTGTCTATCTTTTTTTGTAAGGCTCAGTTCTGAATCTGTGAAAGTTGTAAATTCAGTGTCTGAGATGTCGTCACAAGTTAGCCTGGAATTTTCGATGTCTGAAATGTCATTGCATGTTAGGATCGAGTATTCGTTGTTTTTTTTTGCTTTCATTCCCTAAGTTGGTTGGTTCACCTGGTGAGAAATCTTCGTCGATGACTATATACTCTTCATCGAGCATTATAGCTTCTTCTTCCCCTTCATCAATGGTATATGTTGATACGTTTATCAGTATTTCTTCTTGTTTGAGGCTGTCTTCTATTGAATTGGTTTTGGCATCTTCTACTACACTCTTTACTTTCTGAAATTGTTGTGCATGATCGTTGCAAATTTCTTTTTTTCTTGCTTTAGTTGAGTGGCGACAATCGCTCATTGCGGGAGTCTTATGTTTCGTAAGAAGGCCTGTGATCCTTTCATACGACTCTTGTGTTTGGATAGTTTATTCTTTTCTTTTGGCTCAGGTGCATGATGTTTTAACGTTTCTTGTTGTTTTACTCCATTTTGTAGGCCTTCAAATATTGGGAATTTTGGTGGTTTTAATTCTTTCAATCTCTGTTCATCTTCATTTCCCGTTGATGCCATGTTGTTAGTTATCTTGCCTATTTGTGATTATTGTTGTTTTTGTACTATGATTTCATTTTCTTGTTGGTCAACGTATTTCCTTTGAGTCTTATTTCCCATTAGTTTCACCATATTTATAGGAGCTGATGTCATGTCATTCTTGTCATTTCTGTCAGCTCTGGCTATATCAAACAGCCTGGCCTGTCATTGCGCTGAAGCCTCTGCCTCCTTGTCCAGTCTCTATTGTATGCAATTTACAAATGCTTCAATTTGGATCTGTTTTTTTGTGGCTAAGGGAAAGCAGAGTAGCTTGATCTTTCATATTTTCCGTGAGAGCTTCCACTAATTTTAAGAATGGAGCTAATGCGTAGGTGGATGCAGCCATTAGTACATTTTGGAGATCAACCATCGTAGCAGAGATGGGCTGTGTTGGCATATTTGACTCATTGACACATTCACAATGCTGTGCTATGCATCATTTTGTTTCTCTTTCTGCTTATTGTATCCTTTCCGTATGCTGATCCTGTCTTTCCATTTTTATTTGATTGTGCCTTTTCAATCGTTCTTGATGTATTTCTTTGTTCATTTATTTGTCAATTAAAGTATCGGCCAAGTTAGATAAGGTTGGTTTCTCTCTTTTCAGCTGTGTTGTTATATTTGTTTTTGTTAGTTTAGAGTCTTTAGGAGCCATAGTCGAAGTAATTTCTCTAGTCTCGTTCGCTACATGATTAAACGGGTTAAGGCCAAAGAATTGAGATCTCTTTTCATGACTCACCATCAGCAACTCAATCTCTGTTATGTCAAGGGACAATCTCGCAATTTTTTTCATTTCAGGTTGCAGTCTAGGTGGAATGAGTTTCCTTTCACAGTTTTGTGTGTTACATTTCTGTTGCCAAATTTGTTTGGCTCGTTCTGCTCTTAATTTTAAGGTCGCCAAGGGAGTGGTCATATTTTCCAATGCTTGCAGGTTTCCGTCTTCCCCTATTTTATTAGATTCATCCTCATTAAAGGTAGTCATATCTTCTCATGTAGAATATTCATCCGCATCTTGCCTGTCCATCTGACAAGATCTCAGCAGGAGTTTCTTATTAGTTGGTTTCTGTGTTTGTGATTTATCAGACGAGTCATTTTCATAATCTTCTGAGTTGTTATCCTTCGGATAGGCATTATTATTCTTTTGTGTAAGTGACAACTCCTCTTTCTTCCCATCAATCATTAGTGGTCTTTCATCATGGTCTGATTTTCAGTTTCTTGTATCTTCCTTGGGCTACTTTTCTTTTGTTCTGGACTAGTGTTTTGTTTGGGATGTCCCATTATCTCACTGTCATTCGATCATATTTGTTTTTTCATCTTTATTATGTGAGGAAGTATTGAGGTATTATGTAGTATCTCTGCATTCCTACTTTTCTTTGTCTGATGGCTCTGTCTGAGTCTTTGGTCCAGTCAATGCGAACATGATTACGAGTGTTGAGTATGTAGATTGAGGTGAATATTCCTTATAGGTGGAGGTATAATTTCTCAATTCCACCCAGTGTCTAGATTGCTTTTCTGGCACACACTTGCACACAGCCTTGTATTACAGTAGTATGCTGCTTCGAGGATTGTGTCTCTGATTAATTACTTCTGGGGATCTAAGGCATAATGCACGCAGTCTCCCCAGAGTTTTTGTTTCGTTTCCAATAGTACCTTCGAATTAGGTTCTATTCCTTTTCTGGTTGCTGTAATATCCTTATGATTAGTAAGTTCTGGAGATCAAAGGCTAAGATGCCTGCAGTCTCTCCAGAATCTCAGTTTTTCGTTATGCTAGCAAAGGAAGTTTAGTTATTTTTCTGTTAGCTGTTTAGTCTGTGAAAAGTAGTAACTAAGGTTCTCTGGGACGAGAGTCTGGGATTGCTCTAATATTTTTGCGTTCCTTGTACTCATGGATTCAACTGGGGATTTTCTTCATAATTTAGTATGTGTGTGACACCTCTCTTCCTAGTTGTTTCTTTGGTATTTCTTTGAGTTTCTATTTCCCAAGATCATTGGTGCACAGTTAATTCAGGCGGGAACTCTGTCTTATTGATTGCAGCTGTGTGGCCAAGGTATTCTAGTTGCCGCCTCATGTTCTTATCTGGTGGCTTTGTTGTCGCCGTAGGAGTGGATGTCGATTATTTGGTTATTTTTAACGCTGCCTTAGGAGTTTATCCATGCCAAAGATGTAGTTGGATCATCAGGCTCTTGTTAAGGCTCTTCTTACGGAAGCACAAACTCCTCAGTAGAATTGTTTCAACAGTTTATTCATAGGTTCTAAGTCTGTTAATTGCATATCTTTCACTGCAGTTCTTAGTGTAGGGAAAGTTTTGGTGGTTATGCTTTTAATTTATCGCGTGTGTGTATGTCATACTTTTTGACTATAATGCTGTCTAAAGCAACACTTTTTAATCGACCACGGTATTACTAGTCAGTGTATCTGTTATTACGCTGCGTTTACCAAGCAAAAGAGGTGAGATGTAAAAGCTGTTTTACCCTTCCTTATGGCATTGTCCATCCGTCAGATAAGTTAACAGCTTGTGGTAGGCGATAGTTGGCAGCTAGTGGCAGGCGATCTCCACTCCTGCTGAACACTCTGCCAAACAATCCGCCACGCTCCGCTGTGGCAAGTATTTTTGAAGGCAGGCTCCTCCTTCTGGCAACAATAGGGGGCAAAGACAGACTCCTTGCAGCAACTCTTTGCAGGCTCCTTGCAGGAGGCAAAGACAGACTCTTTCACAAACTTTTGCCAAAAATTTCACGGGTCAAATGCAATTCTGCAAAGCAAGTAGTAGAGAACTTGACAGGCCAAACACTCTGCCAAACACTCCGCCACGCTCCTCTCTGGCGAGTGTTTTTGAAGGCAGACTCCTCCTTCTGGCAACAATTGGGGACGAAGACAGACCCCTTGCAGAAACTCTTTGCAGGCTCCTTGCAGCAGGCAAAGACAGACTCCTTCACAGACTTTTGTTGAAAATTTCACGGGTCAAATGCAATTCTGCAAAGCAAGTAGTAGAGAACTTGAACGGCCATACACTCCACCAAATTTTCAATGTGCATTTTTTTTGTTTGTTTTGAAAATCATATTTTATTGATCCTTTTGAGTTATAACATTGTATAGCATGTATAAGCATAAGACATCTTAACACATTTATAACAACAGACACACCCGTCCCTCTCCCCACCCCACTCAGCTCGAGCTCATGTATGCAGTCCACCTGGCGAGTTCATACAGAATGTTTCAATGAATGTTCAAATGTTTCTTTGTGCATTGGAGTCTTGGGCTCAACATTGAACATCATTCATTTAGTTCCAGTTCCGGTGGCCCTTCCTGTCAGGTGGGAGAGCCCCCAGAACAATGTTGTCTCGTTAGGCCAGGCGTCCGTATTTTTCAAAGAAGAGGAGCCACACTTCTTCAATATTTGATTTGGATTCAACTATAAGATGAGTAAGGAACTCCATGTCGTAAATGGCCCGTACTTTGGTGACCCACTCCTTTTCACCTGGCATATGTGGACTTTTCCATTTCTGTGCCAGACAACAGCTGGCCGCCACCAACATGACCTGTAACATGTAACCTCGGGTTCCCTCGTGGTCATCCCCCACGTCGATTCCAAAGAGGAGAAGCCAGGGGCATAGGGACCTCTCAACTCCATCAACCCACTTGATCCAAGATAGTACCTCTCCCCAATATATCTGGACCACCGGGCCCTTCCACCACATGTGTATATAGTCACCTTTTACTTTCTTACATTTCCAACAGTGCGGGTCGTATCCCTCCCTCATTCTAGCAATCCTCTGCGGGGGGTAGTGCCATCTGTGTATTACCTTCAGAGCCTGGTGTCGACACTGGAGCGAGGGCATAGAGCGATTAGCTCACCAACACATTTTGACCCACCTTTCGTCATCAATTACCTCCCCAGATCTTTCCCCCATTGCGTGCGTGCTGGTGGAGGGTCCCTCGGGGCTGAAAGCAAAAGAAGCTTGTAGAGGCAAGATATCACCCCCCTGGAGCCCCAGGTGGAAATGAGGAGTTTTTCAAAATCGGTTGAGTCTCTTTTGAGGGTGTCGCTCCATGAGGGTATGGTAATAACTCCCTTGAGCTGGAGGTAACGGAATGGCGACAGAGTGCCCAGTGCCAAAACCTCCTCCAAGTCTTTCAGGGAGACGATCGAGCCCCCCACCCAACGGTGACCGGCCCTGCTAAAACCGGCTTCGTACCATTTTTGAAATGCAGCTTGCTCTGCTATCTTGTCAATAAAGGGGGCCAGATGCAGCTCAGCAGGGAATGCCACATTGTAAGCCAACGTTAATAGCCTCCTTCCCTCCATAAAGACCATAACACTTTCAGGAGTGGGTGATTCAGGACCCTTCTGGGGATGTGCTTTCTTGGGACCCATAGCCATTCATCTAGCATAGCAGGGGCAAGAACCTTGTTGTCCATGGCCACCCATTGCTTTTCCGTCCCTGGGGTAAAGTGATCAATCAACACCCTCAGCTGGGAGGCCCTATGGTATGTCTCCAAGTCTGGGTACCCCACCCCGTCGTCCTCCTTCGATCTGGTTAGCACCTTGTAGGAGATCCTATGTTTTTTGCCAGACCAGAGAAAGTTCAAGAGGACTCGTTTTGTTTCTGAAATAAATGTCTTGGGTACCTGCACGGGAAGCATTTGGAACAGGAATAGGAATTTGGGGAGAATCACCATCTTCACCAGGTTGAGACGTGCCATCCAGAAGAGGCCCCATCTTGCCCATCTCTCTATATCCCTCTTGATTTCAGACCAGAGTGGGGGAAAGTTACCAGGGAAAAGGTCGTCGGGATCACGTGTTACTTGGACACCCAGATATCGGAACCCATCCCTCTGTAGTCTGAAAGGAAGCCCCCTCACGTATTCCACCTCTGGGTCTGCCAGGTTTTCCCCTATAAATGCCACTGATTTCCCAAGGTTGACCTTGAACCCGGAGAGTTCTCCGTAGCGCGTCAGGTCCTGGAGGATTATGGGGACCGTCTCGGATGGCATTGTGATATAAAGTAGCGTGTCATCGGCGAATAGGCTGATCTTGCAGTTTGTGCCTCCTATTTGTACCCCTCTGATAGCCTCATCATTACGGATGGAGATTGCCCAGGGCTCCATTACCATTGCATATTTTAAGGAGGATAATGGGCACCCCTCCCTTGTGACCCTTTCCACAGAGAACATCTTTGATTTGGTCCCGTTCACGACTACCCTGGCTGAGGGAGAGGAATATAGTGCCGACATCCAACCTAGCTACCTCGGTCCCATCCCCAGAGAAGAGAAAACCTCCCCCATGAAAGCCTAGCGGACCCTATCAAAGGCCTTCTCTGCGTTGAGAGACAATAAGAGTGTCCCCTCCCCTCGAACCACCCTCGAATTTAGCACATGGAGGGTCTTATGCATATTATCGGAACCCTGTCTATTTAAGATGAATCCAACCTGGTCTGGGTGGATTAAGCGGGGGAGGCAACTTTCTAGTCTAGTCGCCAGAATTCTGGTGAAGATCTTAGCATCTAAGTTCAAGAGGGAAATGGGTCTATACGATCCACATTCTGCCTGGTCTTTGCCTGGTTTGGGTATTACGGTGATAAGAGCCTGTAGAAACGTTGTTGGGATTGAGTCTTGGTTTCTAATTTGATTAAATAATTTGTCCAACGGCTTCACCAGAATGGGTTGACATTGTTTATAGAAGTCAGCCGTGTAACCATCTCCCTCAGGGGCTTTCTCCGCTTTCAATCTCTTGATGGCTGACTCCACCTCCTCCTCTGATATTTCCCACTCCAGGGCCTCCCGCTCAATGTCAGTTAGTCAGGGTAGGAGGTGCTCAGCCAGGTAGGTAGGTTCGGATTTTTTCCACCGACTCACCCTCTTGTTTAGTGTAGAGTTCCCTGTAAAAGTCAGCGAAAGATTCCGCTATTTCCTCCCGTCCCTTGTGGGCCTTTCCCCCTTTGTCTCCAATAAGACCCACCCCTCTCTCCATTCTACATACCCGTGTTCTGTGCCCCAAGAGGGTCCCCACTCTGTCTCCCCGCTCATAGTACCTTTGGTTAGTACATCTCACTTTCTTGATGACTTCCCCTATAAGGACTGCATGCAGTGCCTGCCTTTTTCCCTGCATCTCCACTAGGAGAGCCTCCCGATCCTCCACCTGTAGGCCTAGCCTGGCTCTTAGGACCCCTAGTTCTGCTCAGATCTTGTTTTCAATTAGGCCCCTTTCGCGCTTACGCCTGGAGCCTTCAGCTGTCAGGAGGCCCCTAAAGATGGCCTTCACAGCCTCCCACACCACGGCCATACCTGTCTCCCCGTTATCGTTTGTTTCAAAATAAGCTACCATTTCCTTTCTCATGAACTCCTGAAAGACCGGGTCCCGAATGAGCATGTTGTTACAACGCCATTGCGACGATCTCGGGCAGACAGGGAGTGCCCAGTTTGCAACCAGTAATTCATGGTCTGACCATGTTATTGCCTCCACCCTTGGGGACTCAACCACCCCTCTCCCTTCTTCAGAGAGCAGAAGGAGATCGATTCTTGTGTATGTATAGTGTGGGGGCGAGAAAAAGGTGTATCCCCCCGGGCTCGGCCACGCTCTGCGCCATACGTCTACCCAGTAGTGTTCCCTCAGAAGGGTTTGTAGGGCTAAATTATCCTTGGAGACTCCCTTTGTTTCTGCGCCCTTTGCCGACCACCAGTCCAGACTGGGGTCTATTATGAGGTTGAAATCTCCACCAAGTACCATGGCCCCCTCCACCCATTCGTCCATTACCCTGAAAACTTGGGTCAGGAAGCGTATCTGGCCCGAGTTGGGCGCATATATAGTGGCTAGCATAATACGTTCATCCTCATAGGTGCCTTTAACCCCCAGAAACCGTCCCCCAAAGCCCCGCTTGGTTTCTATTTCTGTGAGGTGGAGGGCCTTGCCCAGAAGAATACCCACCCTCTCCTTCTTAGCACTTCTATGAGAGGCCCAGAAGTTACTTCCAATTTCCTTCCCTTTTATCATCGATTCCTTCCCCTGTTTGTAGTGTGTTTCTTGTGAGAAGAGGACCATTAACCGCTGCCTGCGGAACATGTTGCTAGTGAGAGATCCCTTGTTCTGAGAGTTTAAGCCTTTAACATTCAGTGTGCCTATTCTTCCCTCAATCATTGTCGTTCTTCATCTCGTGTTCTCTGAACCCCTTTGTGTAATTCCAATGTAGAACCCTTCCCTCCCCCCTTTTTCCCTTTTCCCACCCCCACCCCCATCCCTTGTTCCCTACCTCCCTTACTCATTTTGTAAGGCGTTTGTCTACGCCTCCCAACACTCATTGGGATTAGTGAACGAACCACCAGGGATACTACCCTGGCCCCGGCAAATTCAGTGGAAAGGGACGTTCCCTCCCGTTTTCCTCTGTGGAATGTTTCCAAGTTTCTGCTAACATCAGAGCCCCATTGGAGGACCCCCGGCCGTGTTCCTCCCCCTACGCCCATAACATACAGTTTGCCCCCCAGTCTGTGAGCTCTTCGACAGATTGACATTAGGTGTGGATCAAGAAGCTCCCTCCAGTTTCAGGGGCAGAGTGTGAGGGCCCAAAAATGCCATACCTCTCGTGCCTCCCATCAAGCGACTCTGTTGCTTCGTCTCGTGCCCATTGAACCAAAAACCAGAAACCAGCCAACTGTGACAATACCTTAGGGCAACATGCATTTCCCCCAGGCTTTAAAACCCCCAAGGGATTGTGTAAACAACTTCAGTGCAGTGATTAGTCTCGTGAGATTGTATTCACGGGGGTCCCCCGCGCCCCGATGAATTTTCGAGTGCCTTTCACCTTGAGCTTCCCTTGAGCTAGATTTGGGCCCTGCGTGGCCCGGCCGGGGTCTTTTTCACTTCCACTCTATTCTCTGGACGTTCCCGGGGGTTCCCCTACCAGGTCATCAATGGCCCTCTGGATGTCCTCCTACGTTACAAGTTGGTGCCTCTCACCTTGCCACTCAAAAGCAAAGTGGAATGGGTACCCCCAGTGATATCGGACCCCCTTCTCCTGTAGCCATCTGGTGATGGCCCCACATTTTTCCCTCATCAGCAGTGTGAGGGCCGAAAGGTCCTGAAAGAATGCCACCCTGGAGTTTGCATATTGTATGTCTCTCAAGTTTTTCGCCCTTTCCAGTATCTTGGCTTTGTCTTTATAGTAGTGGAGGCGCACCAACACCGAGCCCCTGCCGCCCCCCCCCCACCCAGTGGGCTCTGTCTATCAGAACAGTCTCTCCGGAGTCAGTTGCTAGGATGATCCTGATGATGTCTTGTACCTTGCCCTCTAGTCCCACCTGGGTCTCCCCATCCATTTCCGCCAGGCCGAAGATCCGCAGGTTGTTCCTCCTTTCGCGGTTTTCCATGTCGTTGACGTTGAGGCTGAGTTCCTATTCGCGGCGTTGCATCTCCCTGAATCTTGCCTCCATCTGTGTTTCCAGGAGGTCGGTGGATGCCTGATTGTTTTCCACCCCCTCCATTCGGTCTTCCAGTGTGGAGACCTTGTTCGTGAGGTCGGCCAGCTTGGCCCCCATGTCCGTTCTCATCCCCCTTATTTCGTCAAGGATCACCTGTATGTTGCTCTGCATGGTGTTCATGTCCGGAGTCGGGGTGGAGGGGCCTCCAGCTTCCATCTCTAGATTCCCTGCCATGAATTGGTATTTCGCTAGGGTCTCTTTCCAACTCATGGGATGCCGTACCTCTGGGGTTTCCGAGGCTTCTTGGTGTATCCAGTGGTGTCTGCCCGGAGCCAAGGCCTGCTCCCCTGCCACCACCGCGGTTGGTATATTCAGTTTTGTAATGGGCAGTTCCTCTGGGTTTGTTTAACGTGTCCAGGGTCCCACAACCCGCTTGACTCTGCTTTTCCCCTGCCCTCATGTGGTGCCTCTTCAGATTTCCCAGCCAGATCCCCAAGGGTGCGTAGGGCTCGGGTCGGCACCCTGGGGCTGTTCTAGTGCCTTCTTTATCGATCCACTTAGGGCCTCGGGTGATTTCTTATCTGCTCCCCAGAGTCTGGGATCCGGAGTCTCCGCTTGTTTTGGCCCCCCATCATGCCTCTGGCGTGTCTCCCAGCACGGTGGGGAGGGGCAGCGTCCCAGGAGGTGGCCCATGACGCCCTCCCTGTGGTGTATTGCTCCTAGAAAGGCTCCAATAGGTGTGTGGGCCTAGGTGGGGACCTGCCGACTGCTCAGCTGGTTCCGCGGCCTGCGTAGGTGTTCTGGGCCCCTTCTTGATGGTGGTGGGGTTAGAACTCTTTGTTGTATTGGCCTTGTGGAGGAGAGTCCAGTTACCATGTCCTCTATGTTACTGGGGCGGTCTCCCCAAGTGATCCTCAGTGTGGGGCTTCAGTGAGAGGGGAGGGGCCCAGGCGCGCTCCCGCGTCGGCCCGGGTCTGCAGCAGAACGCACCGGGGGGGTTGGTGTCCCCTGTGGTTGTGGTGCAATCAATGCTGCTGAGGGACCCTGCATCCCCCTCATGGCTGCCTCGTCTGAATTTCAGTGCCCTTTGTGCTTCTGGGGCGGTCCCCACAGGTGTTATGGGCTCAGTCAGGCAGTAAGGAAGGGGGCCAGGGTGTGTTCCCGTGTCGGCCAAGGCAAGGGGAGAGAGCGGTGCTGCCAGTGCCTGTGGGTCGGCGGGCCTCAGGTATGCGTGGGGCCGCTCAGCGGCTCCGCCCACCGCCCCTCTCAATGCCGCCTCGACTTCTCTGGTATCTCCGGAAAGCAGATGGGTCCTCGTTTCGTGGTCTATGGAAGGGCTCAGCTCTGCCCTAGGATGTTTCAGCAGGATTGCCGGCGGCTGAGCAGGCAGCCCAGATGCAGTAGTGGTCTCCTTCCCCCTCGGAGTGGCGAGGAGCCCCGCGTATCTTGGCTTGTATTTGCCGCTGGCCCAGGTGGGGGAGGGGGAGCTCAAGAGCCCACTGTCGAATATCTCCAGGACGGGGACGCCTCCTGGGTTTGTTGAAGCACCCCTAGACTTCTCTTCAATTCCGATGTCCCTTTTTCATATTTTGGCAGAGGTTACGTTCCTTTCTTTGGCTTCAGTCCGTAGATATACTGGGGCCATGCAGGGAGCTTGTGGATCAGGCTGCCATCTTGCCTGCGTCCCCTGGTGCCTCCCATTTATTTTTTTTTCATGGAGAAAGAGTAAAAAAAATGAAGCAGGTCAATGTATTATTTTTGATGACTATGTTATTCTCCTATTTATACTTATATAAATAAACTTCTTAAAGATAGAAACATAATTTACATCAGAGAAACAGATACAATAATTGAAACTAAGTAAGAAAACAACTGCAACTAGGAACAGATCAACGCGGTTTTGGTTGCACACTCGCTGACATTAACTTTGTGATTATCGTTAATTCTCTGTGTTTCTCGTACATGGGCATCAATCAGCTACGTTGTGGGAAGGTCGTCTGTCCAGCACATTAAAAAAATGTTATTATTTTCTGTTTAAAATTACTGTCATATTACATTGTAATGGTATAATATTAATTGTAATTATACATGACTCAACTTTTAGATGTGAAAAAAGTATTCATTTTTGTGGTGATATCCATATCTTGAGAACTACTGACGTTAGGAGCATGACATTTGGCATATAAACTTACTTTATAATGAAGATTTAAAATGTAATTTTTTAATTTTCTAACATTCTAACTTCAAAAATAATTCACCTCCTTTTCCACCTCCCTTAACTGGATTTTCAGAAACTGGTAAAACACGACTTTCTTTATTTTTCAAGAAAAACCTGAATACCAATTTCCACATCTGCAACATCTTCTGTTTTTGAGATATAGGTATCCCCATAAAGAAATTCACCCCCCTTTTCACTCCTTAGGGACACAATTTCCAAAATTCCTTCCTTAGTGGGTGCCTGCATTGTGAAAACAATGTACCTTCCAAATTTTACATTCCTATGTTTAAATGGTTTGAGCTGGGCGTTGATGAGTCAGTCAGTCAGTCAGGACTTCTTTTATGCATATAGGATACTCTTTAGTGGTATAATCACATGAGGAAGGTTCCCAACTTCCTGGAATACTGCAAAATCTGTCCCTATTTATAAGAAATGAGGCCATTAAAATCCAGAAAATTATCGCCAAAACATGTGTCTGGGGTTGCTCTTTGTACTCTTTTTCAGAGGAGAATTGCCCAGCATTTCGATGCTGGACTGCCCTTGTGGATGGGACAAAGACTGATATGCAAACAGAAATGTCTCCTCTGTGAAAGGTACTGTGAGCTAAAACGTGATTGTAGACCCTCCCGAGCGGTTAACTTCCCATCGAACAGTTTAATTGGCTGTCTTCATTCTCGGTAGAGGGGCTCCCACACCTTTGTGTGCATTTTTGGGAACTTTGGGTGCCACCCTAAGTTATCCAGGGTAATCCAGATGTGGAACCCTTGCTGAGTGTGCTTAGAGAGGCACAGCTTCACCTCACTGATGAGGCCCGGCTAGTCCGAAACACGTGTCTATGGTTGCTGTTGGTACTCTTTCCAGAGGAGAATTGCCTAGCATTTTGGTGCTGGACTACCCTTCTGGGTGGGACAAACAATGATATGCAAATGGATATTTCTCCTCTGTAAAAGGTACAGTGAGCTAAAACGTGGTTGAAGACTCTCACAAATGGGCACCAGGTTAATTGCATGTGTTCGTTCTCAGTAGAGGGGCTCCCAGACCCATGTGTGCATCTATGTGTTTTATGCTTTTAAGGCAAAACTGCTGAATATAGCTGTGTAACAACAATATCAATAAAGCCAACCTGATTTTAGACAAGATACGTAAGACAATCTTAGGTTTTTCAAATTCTGTTGGAAATAACAACATGGCTCCGATTTTGCAAGAGCACAGTGCATTGCTGCTCCTCCTTATGGGGCAGAGTTATGGGGCCATCATAGAACTAATAACCTAATTATTACTAAGAATACGTTTCTTATAGGATTGCTCTTTCTTCTTCCAAGTACACCTAATATTACACTTCAGTTGAGGTTAGGGTTTTCTGCCATTGAAGATCAAATTGCCCTGCAGCTACTTTTGTACTAGGTGTGTATGTGGTCATGCTACAGCCTTACAATGTACAGAGAAGCACTAATGGGTGCATTAGATTTCCATGGTGTACTTTGTCTCCCTGGTTTAGGTATATTATTGTGACACAGTGGAAATTAAACATTGATGTCCTGTGGTCTAACCCAACCAGTAGCAATGTAAGCTGAAAACAATTAATAATTGATGCACATGCAGAGTGGGATAATTAGATCCCTAAATGTCTGTGGGCCTCATTATAAGCTGTTGTTACAAGACCGGCAAACTATGAGTTCTGCTCACAGGTGCCTTACCGCTTACTGACCTGGCGGGCCGACCGGCACCCGTGAGCAGACCTCGACAGATGCGCCAGCACCATTCACGAATGGTACCGGTGCATCCGGACTCCCCATTCCCATTGAGTTCACCGGGACTCAAATGGGAATGGGGAGTAATAATTACCGGCACCCGGCAAAGCGGGTTTACCGGTTCCGCCGGGGCTGGAATGCCCCAGCATGGCTACCGCCAGAGTCATAATGAGGCCCTACGTCTTTTGGCAGGTCTGTAGTATTAGGCATCAGGCATGACTACACTCAAGAAAGTTATCTGTCTGTTATGAATAAGCCATCTAAAAATGATGGTTGGTATCTTGCCTTTAGGCTCGTTTCAAGCAAGTTGGCATATAGCCACCTCCACTTGTTGCCCTTTTTGTTTTGCAATGTTAAAAATGTACAGCTATTTCTTTTTATATCCGCTATTTAGGAACATCTAAGATGGAGCAACTTGATGAAATGCTTAATTAATTATGAAGTGCAGACTTAGAAATCAGAAGACGAATCGAGTAAAAACTCACACTTAATAGGCATGCATTTTGCGGTCTCATTTGCAAAGCATGGTTTAAGAGAAATATACTTTTTAAAATGTTGTGATATAAGTAATTCAATAGTCTTCCTGGATATTAATTAGGAATTGTTTGTTGATTTTATGCAATCATTCGTTTATAGAATATAGATAATTACAATTTTAGGAGTATGCTATTCTGACATTTGAGATTATGGGAGAAATGTTAATGGTTATGACATGGAATTGTATTTCTAACCTGCGTTTTTTAATCTGTGATACTTTTATGGTTCGATAAACCGAAATAACGTATTATGTACTTGAATGGATATTGTTATGTGGTGCAACTGTAACTTTGGGTTCGAAAACTCGAGAGGGTTATCCTTGCTGCTGGAATTTTTTACCCGAAATTTGGCAAGGAATTGTGAATGTCTTATGTTCCTTCTTTGCCTTCTCATGGGCACGGCCGATCACCTGTCTGAACAGAAGTGCCCCTTCCAAGGGTTTATCAATCAGAGTCGCTTGTGCTTCAGGCTTCCAGGCATTGCCCTTGATATTGGCACCTCCGTCACTTGGTGTGCCACTACTTTTGCCAAGGTGTTTAAATAAAATCATGCATGTATTGTTGCCCCTCAAGCACCATCCTCTGTACTTGAACATACAAGGAGTCTCGTAAGTCTTTAATAATCACATTGAGTTTGTCTGATGCGCCCTATTATATCTGACTAGTAATACCATGATGCTGGCTACTCGCATAGAGTAGTACACCAAGGTGGCCATTGTCCTCCCCATTGCATGCATTCTCTTCTACTTTGGCACAGTGGCAGGTGTTTAGAAATGGAGATGGGGGCAGAAACCCCATCCGAGTAGTTGTGATGACTAGGGCTGGATGACAGTGAATGCTAGTGGGGTCCGACGGTACTGGTCTATATTGATTTTCCGGTTTGATTGTCAAACGTCCTTGTGGCGGCTGGTTTCAAGCGACACGGCACAATTCAAGTTTCTTAAAACAATTGTATTAATAAGATTCAATAGAACACAATTATGTTCTTCGAGTATCTTCAAGCGACCCGGCACAATTCAAGTTTCTTAAATCAATTGTATTAATAAGATTCAATAGAACACAATTATGTTCTTCGAGTATCCTCTATAAAATTAGTGTCCTCATTGTGCTCTTGGATTTTTATTATAAACCATGCAGCTACCCTCTTCAAGAAGGATGTGTAGGCAAAGTGAGCCTCTGTAGGTAAATTTGTCAGTGAGGCATCGGAATTTACTGGTGGATCCATTGGGGTACTCATTTGGATTCTTTTTTTTGTTATCCTTTATTTTTGTATTTTCATTACAAACAAAAAAACATAAAACCTGGGTTAAGTCATCCTCTGGATCCTTCTGAGGATAGTCCTCATCCTCAACCTTATTCTTAAGGTCATCTGGGTGAATTAAATCCACCTTGTGTTTTTTAGTGGGTGTTTGTTGTAACAATAGTACAGGCATTACACCTGTAGCTTCTTCAAAAACTCTGCCACCTATAGCATGGTAGCATGGAAGTTTATTTCATTCAAGAGTGGCCTAGTGTGTGAGGCTGGAGGCCCTGTAAAAATATTGTGTTCTCTTCTGCCTCGTCTTGGGGGAGGAACTCTTACTCATATCTCTCCTCTCCGAGAATTCTAGAAAACCTTTCTGTTGTAGAGAGGATGCTAATAGTGGACTCTGTTAATGTACTTAACTTGAAATAGAGGTTGCCGCAGGCTCTAATTCAGTGGAGCTTGATTGGGTTTATCATAGTTTTAGCCAGAGAAAAGGCTGTATAAACGCGGTACTGCCCTTTGTTTTCATATGTGCCTAGTGAACCTTGTGTAGAGGACATTCCTATTGTACTGGGCTGATCTGATCTGGGCAATCCCTCCCCAAAGAAACGCATCAATGCCTTCTGCAAGCTAAGGCACAGGGATAGGGTGGGCTGGGCTCGCACACATCCCTTTTTCAACAAGGGCATCAGATTCAAAATAAGGCATCCAAGTGTTCGACTGAAATCCACCTAGATCAATCGTCCCCACCACCCCACATAGTCTAGGAGATGAAGGACAGTCATTTCCCAGTGGGGCAATGAGTAGCATCTGTGTTGGCCCAAAAAGCTGCAATTGAATGGTATTGGCAACTTTCTTGCTTCAGGGAGCTGTCATTCAATGGGCATGAGAGTTATCTGTGGATCTGCCTGGCTTCTTGCATCCTTGCAATCTAGTGCCTTTGCACCAAGCACTCCTTCGGGTGGGCATCCTTCAAGTTGGCAATACACTTTGGCTGATACAGTGGGCAAATTGTAGCAAGTGAGTCCACGGCTGTTGATGAGTTTCATGAGTGGGGCATGTAAATGTTGATAAGTAAGTGTGTCACTTTGAGCAGTGCATGATATGATATGATATGGCATACATAACGCGCCTATACAAAAGTGTTTCAAGGCGCAAACTGCATGCTAGGACTGCAGGTTATGGATAATTTGGGGTATGCAGTTGGTCCATGCTACAGTTCCTGCTGTGTCAATGACCATGCCCTGTGGCAACTATAACCTCAAAATTTGTCCATGGGTCAAAGATCATGGCCTGCAGGCCAGATTTGGCAGGGCATGACCAGGAGGCTGACAAAAGGTGTTAGGCCAATCGCCCTTAGAAATCCTAAACACCAAATATTCATATTATCCATTACTAAGTAATGTTAGTTTTACAGTAACACTTCGGCAGCTAATTATCCACTTAAAAAAAAAAGTTTTGATTCTGGACCTTTTTAACATGGGCAAAAAGCCAATGAAAAGATATTTAATGTTTGACAAAAGGCCTGTTTGAGGCAACTTTTCTGGGGGTTGCCTATCTTTGATTTCTTGAGTGAAAAGCAAAGACTTCATGAGGTTTGTCAAATGCAATTTTCACTTAATTGACTTTAATTGTCTAGACGGGGGGGCTGCATATTATGCTAACCACACCAAAATACTAGGATTTTTTCCAATTGGTGCGGTTAGCGTAATATGCAGCCCCACCGTCTAGACAAAGAATTGATTAACATTACAAGGCGTTGATGTGTATTCCATCGGCACGACCGCGATAGTAAACTGCGATGTGCGAGATGGGTTTCGCCAATAAGAAGAACAAAATGTATGATGATAAGGTTAGTACTCTATGACATGAAAATCAGGTGAAAAAGCGGGTTTAGAGCTAACAACGTCATCACCCAAATTCCATATATAATTATAGGGATAGAGGCATACCGTTCACGCCTCTGATACCCAAAGAAATGGATTATAATCCGACGTGCCTACAAACAATCAAAAAAGAGTTGAATGCAAAAATTCACATTTAAAAGAAGTTCTTGTAATGATCTATACGTATAAATGCAACTAAACAATGCGGGTATGAAAAGACAATATAATAAGGCCTTTAATGGAATGTTTATGTGCTCCACAGAAAAACACATTGAGAAAATGCTTTCCCCTGTTTCGTCATACAACACGAAAATAGAGTTTTATTTGCATTTAACATATTATAAATTCAGAAGAAAGAGAGAAACAGGTTAGCAAAACTGTCCGCTTATATCACTAATAATGATTATGTTCAAAAACAAGAAATAAAACATTGTATTACTAATACATTTGTAGATGGAAAAATAAGAAAACCCAGACCTCTACTTGGAAAAAGAGAAGTTCTGATACAATTGGAGGAAAGACTCCTGTTGACAAAATAATTTGAAATTCCGATCAGACCCCTTCATTTGGAAGCTACAGGTGGGTGGACACCACATTGATTTTGAACTAATATGACATGGTAGTGTGTGTTACTCTAAATAAAATGTATGTGGCACTATTTGTTTTTATTTGTAGTTATTGTGAGACGACAGTTTGAATTCCAAATCAACTCCTGTCCTGAAGATGGCCAGAAATATCAGAGAATGATGCCAGTGATGGCATCTAAACTATTTTTGAAAAAGGCTGAAACATATGACCAAATTTAGACACATCTGGAAAGTGTATATTGACATAAATGTATGAACTAGAAAAGGATCTGTTGACAAAGAATAGTTATATCTGTCACATACTAACCTCACATTTCAGCATGTTCTTGCTTTTGTTCTTAAAAAACTCTTAAAAGACTCTTAACATTTTTTTAGATGGATGATTTCAATAAATAATGTTTGTATAAAGTATTACTTCTACCATGCCTGTCATGTCCATTTCTGTGATGTATAAGAAATAGACTCAACACCACGCCTGTATTTCTATAATGGGCTGATCTACAAAGGGGTAGTTGACCTGATTCTTTTTTAGTTTAAACTATTATATCCCTATATCAGATCAACCCCCCTTAAACAAAAAAGAGGGATAATCCCATATAGTGTTACCTTGAAATTTCATGATACATTAAACATTAATCGCAATAAGGTGTTTCAACCATTCACATAGCTGACTTTCCCACATCAGCCCAAAATGCTTCAACTATGTAAAGTATCATGCGCAACCCTAACCCTTTTAAGGCTTCACTGGAGCTACAAATACCAGTTTAATTCATGTATAATAAGCCTAACATTCATGATCACATAATACCAGATATATGCAATAAAGCTATTTAGAACAGTACCAACCAGGCAGACTTCATATGAACTATAAAAGGGATATCAAGAGACGATATTGTATTAAGATAAAACATGTTAAGGTCGCTTATTGGCACTGCGCTCTAGCACTTAAGAATAGTAAACCAACAAAGTTCCTCTCATTAGAGGCAGGAGGCAGCTAACTTTCTCTGCTCGCTGACCTTGTGTCACCCTTCGTGCTTCTCCCAGTACAGAAAACATCTCTCTAAGAAAGTAACCAATTCTAAACTCAGAGATAATTGCCTGCCACTCATTAATCAACTCCAAAGTTCCTCCGTGATCACTATGGCACACAAGTGTATAACTCTCTCAAAGTATTTCCTACTACTTTCTGATAGAACTTCACAAAATATATCACCATGTCCCTCAAAGGTTTTCCATGATTCATTTTGCATTGCCTACAATTACACAAATCATGAGGAATATTTCGATGAGGACCTATTACTAACATATGAAGAAGATTAAATCTGAACCTTAGATACAAATTCCTAAGGGATGGAGATGGATTATTTATTAAATAAGCCATGAGTGACTCAATACAGTATAATATTTAACATACTCTTTGGATTTTTTTCTGCTTAGATAAAATATCCCAATTCTCTATAATATCCAACTCTTTCATTTGTTTGATCGATCTTGGGTCTTCAGAGGCTAATGTTAACTCCAAGTTAGCTTCTTTAAAAATACCCTTTACAGCTTAGCATAAACCTCTTCAATAACACATCCTTTCCTTGGTATCTTTCCAAAGACTGAAAACAAGTTTTTCCCCTTCAGCTCAAGTAACTTAAAATAGAGGTTTATCTTAATCCATTCTATCAGTGATGTCCAAGAAAGGAGGCCAAGCTCAAGTCCAAATACAAATACCACAGCCTGGAGTGGCACTGGGAATCCAAAGATTGATCACTACATCTTCCCCTCTAATTATGTTAACCATTTCCAATTACTGGACTCAAATAGCTCCAGCCTATATCGGATAGTAGGAGTTAGTTTGGCTTTATAAAAATCAATCAACCGTTGAAGGGAATAAGAACAGTATTTCCCCAATATAATTTTCATTTGGGCTATAAAAGAACTCCTTTTTAAAGTGAGTGTATCTTTAATAAAACTACTATGTTTCCTTTTTGCAATTAGAAACCCCAAGTATGTACAATTATTTACTTCCTCAATGCTTATTCCACTACCATACCATTTAAAATTCTTATTTATTTTTATCTCTCTTGAAATTAATGATCATTGTTCTTAAATAATTTATTTCCAAATTACTTTCTTTTGCAAAAACTCCCACAATAGTCCAGACTACGTTAAAGGCATATTGGCTTGGCATCTAGTAAAATAACACCATCTGTGCAGGCAAGCCAGTGTTTCCAACTTATGGAGGAAATAGATTGGGCTTGGAGAGAACCTCCTGTTTGTCAGAGATTAAAGAGACAGGTGATCAAGACACACCCCTGTCTCAATCCTGCATAGGAGCATAACTTATTTCATAATGAACCTTGCAAGCTCAATCCAATTTGGAAAATAGCATATGTATGATGTTTAACAGGCACAATGGAATGGTCCACAATACTAATTTCCTCCAAAGTCTATACCTGTCAACCCTGTCAGACACACATATTATAAATGACTTCTTTGGTTTCTTAGTGCTTTGCACTGACATAATGCACACACTAAGCCATTCAGAGATGTTTGCAGGCTCTTACAAAAACCTTTTTGAAAAATATTCAGTCTTCCTTTTCTGTCCGCCCAGTTAATCAGGTCTTTCAATACACATGTTGCCAATGCCCTACTAGTTGTATCAGTTAATGAAATTGGTCTATAGTTAAGCGGGGAGGCTTTGTCTCCCTTTTTGTAAATGGCAAACAATTATGGCTTTATGCCATATATTAGGAAGTGCTCCTGTCAGAGCCACCACATTGCATAAAACCATCAGAATTCTACCCCCACAACCTAGAGTATTAGCCTTTTGGGTAACATTTGGTAAACCATCAGGGCCACAGGCCGTAGACTGTTGCAAGCCCACAAACACTTCCAGTAGGACGTCACATTCAAAGTTTAAAGACAAGGCCTGCGAACTATCAGGGGATAGAAAGGGTATCTCATTGGGAGTCTCAAAATATAGTTGCTAAAAGTGATTGACTCAGACAGACAATTGAATACAGTTTGCTTGTTTATAAGGCTGCTTTGCTTTTCTATATTGTTGTTTCGCAAGGTCCAAATGGCACTGTTTTCCCTTTGCAAACATAATTTAATCATTTGTTGTCCTGCTTGTGTACGTATGTTTGTTTTGTACATATGTTTTACTTGTATTCGGATCTCATCACTAATTTCATTCTGAGACTCCCCCAATCTTAATGATGCTCTGATTTCCCTTTTACAATTCTTGATCATTATATCGAAGAGATGTCTGTGTTTACCCATAAGGACTTTTTGATTTCCACATCTGAGATGAGGGCACCAATTTAATAAATCTGTTAAGGCATTGTATTGGCAGACATTTCCAAAGCTTTTCTTGTGTATCACAACTATTTCAAGTTTTCTGCATATTCATCCGCAACCACTTTTACCCTTTTGAAGAAATGCTTACAATTTAAAATGAGGTTGGCATGATGCCTCCTATATGTTTTTACCACCTCCAGGGTTACATCATTCTCAAAAAGAAAAGAAGATATAAAAATAAAGTTTCTTGTTGAGTGTGAAGCCATTCTAGCCCACTTAGGTTGACTCAGAGGGTCCCCTTTACTGTTGTACCATTGGGTATCAACAGGTTCCATTTAGCCATACATTTCATCCAATTAATTCCTTTAGGTTTTAGTTTTGTTGTTAGCATTCACATTCTCCGTTAAGGGTATAATGATGGGTAAGTAATTATCTGCCCTATGATCTCTCATGTAGAGGTAGTTACAATAATAAATCCCCTGCACAAATACCATTCGTGGACCTCACTTATTAGTTCTGTGGGATAAAATACTATCCAGATCCAGCTCTGATCTTAACTGGTCCTCACACTCATCACTCGGATTACAGTACAAATGGATTCATAACTTATCCTTTTCTGTAGCACCATTGTCACTGGCAAGAGCATCCACTAAAATTGAAATGGCATTACTATTTTGGAACATTAATGTAGCACTCAGATCAACTTTTGAGGCAATCGAAGACCACCTGATGATGCTCCTCAGCCCCCTTTCTTTTTTCGTCCCACAGATTTGTGGCTCCACCAGCACACTTGTACTAAATGATATCAAACCTATTAAACTGATCTGCACATTTTTCATTCATAACACTGTTAAAACCCTTAGTATTCCAACTTAACAAAGGCAAAACTCCATGTTTAGCAATCTGGGCAAATGCCAGCTGACACATGCAGTGCAGAGGGTAGCCATGACCAGTCACTCTGGCTATCTCGCCTTATGAGATTACCAAAAACCTGCCTTCGCCATATCTAGTCAATTGCACATTTAAATGTCCGCTCATTAGTGTGCAAATTGGAGACCACATTGTGTTGAATGTCACCATGGCTGTGTTCTTAAAAGGATCCCATCTGTTGAACTTCTCCAAACTGTTTCACTCTCACGTAAATGCATCATAACCTCTTTGTAATAGAGGTTTGTAAGCCTCTCTCACCAGACAGAATATCAATTTGCAATAAAAGTGCAAAGTTACTGTATTAAGCGATGACCCGTTGTAAAATTCTACCTGCTTAATTTCTGCCGAGGAGAGTGCTGCCAAAGTCAGAATCCCATGAAAGATCGATACAACTCTTTCTGTAGTCAATGCAATATCCTCATAATACTTGAAGGTTAATGCAAGATTTATGCACAGAGTGTCATTGCTCCCCTCAACTTGCATTTCAGCCAGTAATAGGGGCCCAAGCTTTATACCAAGAATTGTCCTTATTTTGATAGATCAGAGGGGCCCCCAAGTTTGAAGATATAAGACCCGAACCACTCTTGTTCCTTTGTGGACTTCTTTGATCATTCATTCTTACCTCCCTTTCTGTTCTGTTGTTACTTTCTTGAGACCTTGATTCTTCGCCTTCTTCTGCCCCATCCTGAATAATTGTAATAACAAAATTCTCAAATGTTTTTGGGAGCTTTCAATTTCTTCTTTTTCTTGCAAATGTTCTTCTTTAGTCTCTTTATCGAATGGTGCTTCCATTCTTAGCAATGGGTCTGCAGTAGACATAGATAACCTGGTTATTTTTCTTGGAACTTTTCCAGAGCATTTCTGTTTAGATGTACTATTTTTTTTACATTGTTTGGCTTTTAACATCCTTCTCTCTTGTACCGTCCTCAGCCTGGCTGAGGGGCATCACGCCATCTCATGCTTTAATCCTTTATAGATGATCTAGTATTAGACTGCCCACTTGGTCTCATATTTATTATCCTTATCTTGCATAATGTCGGCCAAATGGGAGGTATGTAGTTTCACCCCGCAGCTTGCATTGTTATATAATCGCACAATGGATTGGAGGACCACATTTAAGCTAGAGATTGAGGTAGCTCCTAGTGACAAGCTGTCAGGTAACAAAGGGAAATCAGATTGACCATATCGATGATATGTGGCCAGGGAATTATTCCTTTCAAGTTTCGATTCCCCCAATGTGCTCAACGTTTGTCTATTCTGCTTGTTTGATGGTAAAAAGAGACACAGCCATGCACTTAGATTAGTAGCTTTAAACCCCAGAGCTAATATGTCCTCTTCCAGCCTCAGACAAGCTTCCAACAAGGAAGACATTAGCAGTGAAGATTGATGAGCATAATGCAAGTCTGGCTAATCTGAGCTACGCAGTGGTCTGAAACTGTGCTTATCTTGTATCCCACCACCACTTGACTATATAATAGAGCCTTGTGTTGAGGAAAACATGAGGTCATTTATGCTTAGTTGAGGCATTTCCTTTGTCAGGGTGGTTTGAGTTATTAGGATTAATCCGAGAATGACCATCTTTTCTCCTTAAGCGATAATGGGCCTCATTACGAGTCCGGCGTTAACCGAGGCGGTAAAACCGCCTGGTTAACGCCGGACTCGTATTACCATTCCGCCTCCGTGATTCCCGGAATTACCGGGGCATCACAACCCCGGTTTTCCGGTAATCACGGAGGCGGAATGGTGTAAATCCCCATTCCCATTGAGTCCTATGGGACTCAATGGGAATCGGGATCATGGAAACACCGGCAGCATCTTGTAATGCTGCCGGTGTTTCCTCGTCCGCCTGCAGGCGGGCGGTGTTAAACCCGCCAGGTCAGACCTGGCGGGAACATCACCTCCCGCCTGCAGGGGTCGGGATCAGGCGGTCCGGAAACAACGGTGGCGGCGGGTTTACCGCCACCGTTATTTCCGGACCCCCACGGTCGTAATGAGGCCCAATGTCTTTTACTGCTTTCATTTTTCTCTGAATAAATCGTTAGCAGGAAACAAAGTTCAAAGTTAATATCAGGCGCTACATTATGATGAATGTGTCCCATTGGAGAAATAAAAAGAAGAACCTTATACTTCGAGATCCACAGGTTCGGCTTACCATAGACACCACTATGATTCACAGTACATTTTTTCCCAGGAACATCCCTTCTCTCATTCCATGTATAGGTATCCTGGGTGCAATTTATTAATGAAAATTAGAAATGTATGAAGACCATTGTGTTCTTTCAGTCAACAAATGTAGTCACAGAAGTAGGAGTAAGGATCTCTTCCAACCCAAAAAACCAATCCGGCATCCCTGATTGCCTCAGTTTCTAGGTTTCTAGGTTACGATTACCACAGCCCCGGCTTCCAGTTACATCTTGTGCCAGAAGCTTAAGCTCTCTCCTTTTGTCATTCCAGGGGGGAGACGATATTCTGTCTCATCGTGTAGCCCTCAGTTCTATGCAGAATGATGGGACATGTCTCTATGGCTGCCACTATGCTGATGCTTGAGGAAAGCATCAGCACCAGCTTTGAGCTGCAGGATTACTCGCCCTTGAATCTTTAGACAAGAGGGCCCCTTCGTTAGCCACCAATACTGCGTCAACTGCCTATTTGGCTGCTGCTGCCTGCTATTTTTCTCATCAACGATCTCAAAAATGTGTGACACCCTGTCCACTGTCTTCTCTCTCCCTCCTCCTACAGCACTTCCTTCTCTCATACCTCTTCCACTGCTACTCCTTCCAGACTTGTTCTCCTTGTCCCTACATTCATCAGCTGAACTTGTTCTTGTCCTTCACTCTGCCATCCCCTTATGTGCCTCAGTGCATCTTTTCACAAATCAAACCAAGAGCTAGCACCACTAACCTTCTCGATTCCCTCATCTCGCTTTAACCTCTCACTCCCCACGTAGCCACACTCCTACCTGTACTTAAGAAGCTCTTGGCTGACTTGAATTGCCCAGCCACATGCTGGCCTGTTTGCTCCTAACAGTTCCCACTACTACAACATCCTGGAATGTGCAGTGTTCAAAGGAATCACAGGTTATCTCAGACCTAACAATTTCTGTGATCCTCTTCAATCTGACTTTGGAAACCATCACTCTGGTACTCTCTGCTGCTTTCAACACTGTTAACCAGACTTTTTCTTTTCTTTTAACACATTCTAACCTTGGGATCCAAGACTCTATTTCCACATTGTTTCCCACCTACCTTGTAAATCATAGCGTCTCTATATCTTGGAACAAAGGGGCATCAGATTGCATGCTCCAGTGGGAGTCCTCCCAAGATTCTGTCCTGCGTCCACAATTGTTCACGGCCTGGACCTCCTCCCTTGTTGAACACATCTCCTCCTTGGGGTTGTCCTGTCCCCTTTTTGCTGATGACACCAAAATGTTCTCTTTTGCTTTTTTCATGCGGACATTTCCTCTAAGTAGCCTTTAGCCTTCCACTTTGCTTTCCTATGCATAACTTGTCTAAGACAGACGTCATGCTTCTTCTGGCTCTCAACACCACACATCCGCTTCCCTCTCTAATCTCTTTTCATCCCTCATATTTTTCACTGCCACTCGCACGGCTTGCTACCTTGAAGTCCTTAGTGATAGTGACCTTGACCTCCAGAACTTTATCACCTCTATCAACCTATTTTGCAACAGGAGGATCCATCATCTCCTGGCCTACTATTCAACAACATCAAGGCTCCTAATGGGCTTACCTTTTTATTCTTTTGCTCCTCTTGACAACATTCTCAATATGACAACCCACACTGTTTACAACCTCCCCTACAACTGTCACATATTTCCATACAGTATCCATGCTGGCAGGCTTTCTGTGCAAAACTGGTGCCTCTACAATTCCTCCAACCCCCAACTTCCTTTCTGGCTGCCGTAATCTTCCACTACTCATCACCTTGCACCCTTTGATATAGCAGCCTCTTCAGTTTGTCCATCCTACATCCACCTAGTGTATATATCCGTTGCTGCTTATTCTACCTCCTTGCTCCACTCCACTGAATCTACCTACTGATTAGCATCAAAACCAACACCAAATTCAATCATTCAAATTCACTCTGAAGCTCTGTCTCCTTTCACTGCCACGAAGTATCCACCCACTGTCATGGCGTTAACACCTCCCTAAATCCATAGTGCCTGCCACCATAATGCATAGGCTGCCTCAATAGCATATAGGCTGACATCTCCCTGAATGTACTCCCATATTATTGTCTATGTCCCTTTCTCATTTTGGCTGTTTTGTAACTAAGTAGTTAAGAAAATTGGACGGACCCTTCATGTTTAAAACAAGTAATTTGCAACAGAATTTCCTGGAACACTCAAACTACAGGTTTAGCAGTTTTCATAGACAGTACTTATGAAATATAGTCAATGGACCGTTTTCCTTGCCTTTGTCTCATGAATAAATTCATCATTGTCTTTTGCCTTCACTTTGTGGGCTTTGAAACACAATTTCTTGATGTATAAGCACCTTACAAATACACTAACAAATACATCAAATAAATACCTTAGTTTGAGTAGGACATTCTGTGACAAATTATACATGCAAGGTCCTGCCAATTTACTTGACTACTTAGTTAGGAAACAGTCTACACTTGTTCTTTTGGCCCCCAGTGCAAGAGGGCCCACTTTTGGTTACAGGACCAAATAACCGCTGTACTATACTCAACGCACACATACTCTTTGTGGTGCCCACTCTCCTCTGTACTCATTCCCTGTCCCATGTTGGCCCTTTTCCATGGTACTATGACCCAATCAATCGACTGGTTTGTTACTCATTGGCCATTGCTCATTACCCTTTCATAGGGCACGTGCTCGCAGCACTGCCTAGTCCTTAAGAGTTTCCGACTACACCATAATTTCCTTCTAAAAAATTTGATAAAGTAAACTAAATAATACACCCGCCAGTGAAACTCCATTGTGTTGACATTGATTCCCTATAACCCATATTCACTTTTCACCATAATCTAAATCATCCGGTACTATTTTGTCTTTAGTTGCATTAAAGAAAGAACATAGAAAACTAAATTAGTTTGAAAATAATTCTCTAATGTATTCACCCCCAGCATTTAACAGTGCACTTAATTTAGACGCATGCGCATGATGCGAGAATAATGACAAGCCACTGACCCGATTGCCAGTGGTTAAGTAGCATTTCTAATCATTACCCGGCACCTTTTCAGGTTTTCTGCATTCACGTTGCTATTTTGGTGTTTTTTTGATTAATATAACATCAGTGGTAATGCAGCCTAGCTCATTTTTAAATACACTCTTAATTATTATTTCTTTGCTATTCTGACAGGTTATAATGCAGATGATTTATTCTTATATGCCTGTGTTCATTTAAATTTAAATAAAGACCTTCTTGCATATATTATGAGTAATGATTGAATATACCCATGTTACAATTTGACACATGCTTCGTTTACAGCGTGCTATCTCTCTGATAAGATGGTAATTTTCCTTTTGCTGTGTTTTTTGTGAACAGCTCTGTCATTTCACAGGCACAACATCCATCCTGTTTCAAACGGTGAAAAGGGGGAACATGATGATAGGGTCTCATGCAAAATTGTTTTCCAACCCTGTTCTATTCGCGGATATGTCCTGGCGCAATCCCAGATGAATTCCCCAGAGTGAAACGTGTGTTGTGTACTCCTGCTAACATCAGTGGCGTACACCCATTAGCCACAGACATTTTACGTCACGTGTGCTCAGAGAGGCAGAGTCACTTTAAGGTGAACATGTGGACACATCACAAAAAGAAGTCATAGATTTTAAAGACCCAGCGAGTATTGACCCGTCTTAATTTGTGTGTTTTGAGAATGCCCAATGACTATTTCACAGGCTGCAGGGATTTTGCGATGCTTGCAGCACTCAAGCACTACTAATTAGATAATTAAAAACATTTGGCAGCAAGACTAACAGGGTAATTCATAGAATTTCGCACAAAAGTGACGCACGCGGCTGGCGCACAGTGTCCCTGTGCGATACACTGCGCCAGCCGCGTGCGATAAAATCCATTTCATCGCACAGCGTATTCATGGATTTTAGCCCCCAAAAACATCCGTGGCGTAGACTGGCGCAGCGACCCTGCAGCAGCGCAAGTTACACCCCCAAGAACGCCCTCGCGCAAGGAAAATCCATCAAAATCCCCAAATCATCGCAAATGTCTGCGCTAACCCTGGACCAGTTTACAGGGCTGCCAAACAGCAAACGCCAAGCGGGGTCCATGTATTACTGGGCTGCGCGGGAAGTTTCACACGCGATTGTCCCTGTGCGAGCGGGGTACGTGTATAACTGGGGAGCGCGGGAAGTTTCACACGCGACTTCAGCAGGGTACGTGTATTACTGGGGTGCGCGGGAAGTTTCACACGTGATTCCAGCAGGGTGCGTGTATTACTGTGGTGCGTGGGAAGTTTTACACGCGATTGGCCCTGTGCGAGCGGGGTATGTGTATTACTGGGGTGCGCGGGAAGTTTCACACGTGATTGGCCTTTGTGCGAGCGGGGTACGTGTATTACTGGGGTGCGCAGGAAGTTTCACACGCAATTGGCCTTGTGCGAGCGGGGCACGTGTATTACTGGTGTGCGTGTGAAGTTTCACACGCGATTGGCCCTTGTGCGAGCGGGGTACGTGTATTACTGGGGTGCGCGGGAAGTTTCACACGCGATTGGCCCAGTGCGAGCGGGGCACGTGTATAACTGGGGTGCGCGGGAACTTTTACACGCGATTGGCCCTGTGCGAGCGGGGTATGTGTATTACTGGGGTGCGCGGGAAGTTTCACACGCGATTGGCCCTTGTGCGAGCGGGGTATGTGTATTACTGGGGTGCGCAGGAAGTTTCACACGCGATTGGCCTTGTGCGAGCGGGGCACGTGTATTACTGGTGTGCGCGGGAAGTTTCACACGCGATTGGCTCTGTGCGAGCAGAGTACATGTATTACTGGGGTGCGCGGGAAGTTTCACAAGCAAATCTAGCAGGATACGTGTCTTTCAGGGGTGCGCCGGAAGTTCCACACACGATTGTCCTGGGTACGTGTGTTCCAGGGGTGCGCGGGAAGTCTCACACGCAAATTCAGCAGGGTACGTGTATTTCAGGGGTGCGCGGGGAGTACCACACGTGATTTGGCCGTGTGGGTCCTCCCAGGTGTTCCCTCTACACCCTCAACGGCCCCTGCAGACAGCCCACACCACAGGGGACTACCCTGCACCCCTGCTCATGTCCCACAGGCAGCCCATCCACCATGGGCATGCCCCCCAGCCAAGACACATGTCACCTTGCACTACTGATCAACAATGCATGTCTCCCAGCACCCCCACCCCCCAGTACTGTGGGGCACCTGCCAGCAGGCCCCCACTCATGTCCAACTCATGTCCCCCAGCACCCCCACCCCCCAGCAGTCAGGGGCACCATCCACCAGGCCCCACTCATTTCCAACTCATGTCCCCCTGCACCCCCAGCATCCAGAGCACCCTCCACCAGGCCCCCACTCATGTCTCCAGCACCCCCCAGCATCCAGGGGCACCCTCCACCAGGCCCCCACTCATGTCTCCCAGCACCCCCACCCCGCAGCAGTGCAGGGCACCCTCCACCAAGCCCCCACACATGTCTCCCAGCACCCCCACCCCCCAGCATCCAGGGGCACCCTCCACCAGGCCCCCACTCATGTCCAACTCATGTCTCCCAGCACCCCCACCCCCCAGCAGAGCAGGGCACCCTCCACCATGCCCCCACACATGTCTCCCAGCACTCCAACCCCCCAGCACTGTGGGGCACCTGCCAGCAGGCCCCCACTCATGTCCAACTCATGTCCCCCTGCACCCCCACCCCCCAGCAGTCAGGGGCACCATCCACCAGGCCCCACTCATGTCCAACGCATGTCCCCCTGCACCCCCACCCCCCAGCATCCAGGGGCACCCTCCACCAGGCCCCCACTCATGTCTGCAGCACCCCCACCCCCCAGCATCCAGGGGCACCTTCCACCAGGCACCCACTCATGTCTCCCAGCACCCCCACCCCCCAGCAGTGCAGGGCACCCTCCACCATGCCCCCACACATGTCTCCCAGCACCCCACCCCCCAGCATCCAGGGGCACCCTCCACCAGGCCCCCACTCATGTCCAACTCATGTCCCCCTGCACCCCCACCCCCCAGAATCCAGGGGCACCCCCCACCAGGCCCCCACTCATGTCTCCCACCCCCCAGCAGTGCAGGGCACCCTCCACCATGCCCCCACACATGTCTCCCAGCACCCCCACCCCCCAGCATCCAGGGGCACCCTCCACCAGGCCTCCAGTCATGTCCAACTCATGTCCCCCTGCACCCCCACCCCCCATCATCCAGGGGCACCCCCACCAGGCCCCCACTCATGTCTCCCACCCCCCAGCAGTGCAGGGCACCCTCCACCATGCCCCCACACATGTCTCCCAGCACCCCCACCCCCCAGCATCCAGGGGCACCCTCCACCAGGCCGCCACTCATGTCAAACTCATGTCTCCCAGCATCCCTACCCCCCAGCAGTGCATGGCACCCTCCACCATGCCCCCACACATGTCTCCCAGCACCCCCACCCCCCAGCACTGTGGGGCACCTGCCAGCAGGCCCCCACTCATGTCCAACTCATGTCCCCCTGCACCCCCACCCCCCAGCATCCAGGGCACCCCCCACCAGGCCCCCACTCATGTCTCCCACCCCCGAGCAGTACAGGGCACCCTCCACCATGCTCCCACACATGTCTCCCAGCACCCCCACCCCCCAGCATCCAGGGGCACCCTCCACCAGGCCCCCACTCATGTCAAACTCATGTCTCCCAGCACCCCTACCCCCCAGCAGTGCAGGGCACCCTCCACCATGCCCCCCACATGTCTCCTGGCACCCCCACCCCCCAGCACTGTGGGGCACCTGCCAGCAGGCCCCCACTCATGTCCAACTCATGTCCCCCTGCACCCCCACCCCCCAGCATCTAGGGGCACCCCCCACCAGGCCCCCACTCATGTCTCCCAGCACTGCAACCCCCCAGCAGTGCAGGGGCACCCTCCACCATGCCCCCACACATGTCTCCCAGCACCCCCACCCCCCAGCATCCAGGGGCACCCTCCATGAGGCCCCCACACATGTCTCCCAGCACTGCAACCCTCCAGCAGTGCAGGGGCACCCTCCACCATGCCCCCACACATGTCTCCCAGCACCCCAACCCCCCAGCAGTGCAGGGCACCCTCCACCATGCCCCCACACATGTCTCCCAGCACCCCCACCCCCCAGCATCCAGGGGCACCCTCCACCGGGCCCCCACTCATGTCCCCCTGCACCCCCACCCCCCAGCAGTCAGGGGCACCCTCCTCCAGGCCCCCACTCATGTCCAACTCATGTCCCTCTGCACCCCCACCCCCCAGCATCCAGGGGCACCCTCCACCATGCCCCGACTCATGTGCCCCAGCCAACACGTCATCACAATCTAGATCCCTGGCCCTTATGGGCTGCCTCCACATTGCAAACACCCACCCAAGTATTGCATCCACCCACTTAGAAATGGTAATTACATGATACAACCCCAATGGCAAGTATGTAAATGAACACATGTCTCTCACATACACACAATGGGTGTCAGTGACTGTCAAAATACATATCATGATATGCATGAAACCAATGAGATGATACTACACATTGAAGTTTGATGAAGAAAATGTATTAAAAGCAACATAAATGGAATAAAAAATAAACAAACGACAATGGGAATTAAAAACCAAAAGCAGCATGTCTGTAAAATAAATTAAAACCACAAATCATAATCCAAAGGAAAGGTGTCCAAAGTCACAGTTCAAAAAAGTAAATCCAATGTAAAATCCAAACAGAAAACCATTGCTCCATGGGTAAATTCCAAATAAAAAAATAAAATTCCACACTCAACTATATACAGATAAACAATCCAGGGTCCATGATCTCAATAGAAGAAATGAAAACTACCTAATAATACTACCTAATAAAAAAACTATATACAAAAATGCGGTCCATTGTCCAAAAGGTCCAAAAAAAAAAAAAAAGCAAAGGAAACCTAACAACAACTACATAACTATTTACAAGGGCAGCGGGCTAGTCCGATGGCTCACTGGTTGTTGTCATGGGCCAGGGCATCATCGAACTCCTGTTCAATGGCTTGGAGGCGGGCATGTTCCCTGGCCCCGAGGTCTCGCAGGGATAATGCAGTGTCCAGCTCCAACTCCCTGCGAATACCCTCAAGGCACTCAGCCCGCCTCATCGCCCTCCGCATGGAGTTCTCCGCCCTGACCATTGTGTGCCGTTCCTCCTCTGCCCGCTGCCGCTCCGCACCTATCTGCTGGCCCAACCACTCCCACACGGAAGACACTCCCATTCCAGGGTTATCCTGTCCTGCGGCCGATGCCTGCACCCCTGATGTTGATGGCCCTGAGCCATGATGCCTCCCACGTCGAGCCTGCCGTTGCCTCCGACGCAACTGCCTGTGCCAGCACGACGGCATCCAGGCTGATGGAATCCACCGACGCCATCGTGCACGTGCCCAGCCCGATGATGCCGTCACATCCTCCATCGGCTGGGGTCCAGTTGCTGGTGTGTCCACCCCTGCTGGACCTCCGACTACCGACTGTGGCAGGGATGGGATCCCCACTGAGTTGGCTGCGTTGGTCGGGGCAGGTCCACAGGGGGCCCTGGTGGCATCTGGGCCGGAAGACGGCATGGAGAACGACTGGCGCATAGCCTCCTCAGAGGAGGAGAGGGTCGCCAGAGTGCCCGACACATGTATGAAACCCCCGACCATGGCCACTCCCAACTGGGCCACGTTGGCACAGTGCTCTTCGTGATGACGTGTGTGCTCCCCCCAGGAAGCACGCACCTCATCACGAATGACACCCATGCACAACGCGACACCAATCAGGACCTTCTCCATACATCCAGGGGTCCCCTCGTCCGCAGGTGGAGGGGAGTCAGATGACATGGACAACCCCCCTACCTGCGGACGGGCCTGGGACGGGGCATCCCTGCTGGTGCATGGTGGTGCAGTCACAGTGTCAGGGACAGTGACATGCACAGGCACCTCCACGGTGACCTGTGCTGCCTCCTGGCCCTGGACTGCACCACTTGCACCAGCAGGGATGCTCCCACCAGGCCCCATGTGCGGCTCAGTAGCGGCCTCCTCCTCCTCTGTGGAAACCACCAACCTGGATGGCTCTACCCCGTCTTCCGCCCTTGCAAGCCCCTGTGGGGGCTCACCCACCCCTTCCGCTGCAGTCGTGGGGGCATCCCCGCCGCTTTGCTCCACAGCGCCGTCTCTGCCCTCTTCTTCAATTTGCACTGTGTAGAGGGAGACATAGAACACAAGCATCAGGGTACTGTACAATGGTGCACTAGACAGGAAGCAATAGCAGATGAGTGGCACTGTCAAAGATCCCTTCCATCATGTCCCTCCACAACACATGGGTCAGTGCAGGCAAAACACATGCAGTAACAGGCATGGCGCATGCTATGGACATTAGCAAACATGTCCAAGGGACTCTTGAAACATACAATGTTGTTTATGAACTCACATGCATCATGAGTCATGCCTATCACATGCACACACTTCACCGTACTTTCATCCATCTGGACTCGTACACCCCAGACACAGTGGATGCAAGGATAACTAGGCTGCATCAGTGATTCTGAACATTGTCACAGACATGTGTCGCATCCATGGCATTCGCAAGTCACAGACACGCAGGTCAGACACACAGACATGGACACCATACATGCACATGGCATCAGCACCCATCCCTCACCCCCACCCATGTCCAGGAACAGAGACTGGCATGCTCTCATGTGTCCATTCCACATAGGGCTCCCCATGTTGCATTTAAACACATACACCAACCGTGTGCTTCACACATTACTGTTCTCAAATGCATGACTATGATGTCCCTGCACACACACACGCGTACATGGCCTATGTCACACATACAGGCAAGTATCAGACAACCAGCACACTGCAACATGCCCTGTCTCACACAGCAATGCTTGGCCACTTACCGCTCGACTCCAGACGGATCTGCCTCTCAGGGACCTGGACGTGGAGCGCTGGGGATATGCGTTCGAGGACCCTCATCTGATCTTCTGACAAGTGGCCCCGGCGCCCCTTAGAATCCGCTGCCTTCAAGGGGCGCCGGGCCTTGTTGAGGGTCCTGGACCTGAAGTCCTCCCAGCGCTTCTTGACATGATGGAATAGTCGGACTGCCACCCCCTCCGCGTTGATGGCAGTCACGATGTCCGTCCAGATCCGAGTCAGTCCTTCCTTGTCGGCGCATGATGATCCGAAGAGGGCATCATAATGCCCCAGGACAAGCTCCACCAGGACACCAACTTTCTTCTGACTGAAGCTGGTGCCCCTCTGCCCCTCTGCCCCTCTGGCTGGGGGTCGCCAGTGGTCTCGGATGGTGTTTGCCCCAACATGGCGACCCCCGAGGCAGGCGTGGGTGGGCAACTGGGTCTTGGGGCTGGGCTGTGGAGCGATGGTTTCCCAGTCGGGAGTCTTCGGTTCCAGCAGGGGTGGACACAGCAACTGGACCCCTGCAGATGGCTGATGTGCAGGCACCAAATGGCAGGGCACGGTATCAGCAGGCAGGCAGGCAGAAGCAGATGGCTCGTGGGAGGCTGCTCGGGGCTCTGGGGGGCAGTAATCCAGCCTTTTGGGCAGGAGCATGGTCTTCCGTGTGCTTACGCGTGGCCAGCTTGATACGAAGTGATTTGGCACATGAAAATTCTGCACGTCAGCGTGTAATTCGAGAAAAGGCCCTGATCGCGTAAGCGCGTCAGCACGCATTAGCGATTCCATTGGACCAAAGGCCCTTAGCATGTAGGCGTGTCTGTGACGTATCACCCACGGGCGTTGCCCTGGCAGGACTTGAAGATCCCACATGGATTTCCATTCCTCAGTATGTGCCTTTCGTGGGGTGCGATGCGTGTGTTATGCAGGGGTTGGGGTTCATACGCCATTACTTCACAGCGGGTGGGTGTTGGCTACGCGTTCTTCTACACGCAAGGCAGACGGTGAGTGGTACCCTGCTACCCCAGGCCCTATCGCGTGTTAAACAACCCGCGAGCCCCTGAAATACACGTACCACGCTCCCCCATGCCCGATCGCGTGTTAAACAACCCGCAAGCCCCTGAAATACACGTACCACGCTCCCCCATGCCTGATCACGTGTTAAACAACCTGTGAGCCCCTGAAATACACGTACCACGCTCCCCCATGCCCGATCGCGTGTTAAACTTCCTGCGCACCCACGAAATACACGCACACGCTATCATTCACACAGCGGGTGTCCGTGTTTGTCGCATACCCCTTTGCACGTCATTTAGGGGTGCGTGGGAAGTTTCACATGCAAATTCAGCAGGGTACGTGTGTTTCAGGGGTGCGCAGGAAGTTCCACACGCGATTGTCCTGGGTACGTGTATTACAGGGGTGCGCAGGAAGTACCACACGCAAATTCAGCAGGGTACATGTATTTCAGGGGTGCGCGGGAAGTTTCACACACGATTCCATCAGGGCACATGTATTTCAGGGGTGCGTGTGAAGTTTCACACGCAAAATCAGCAGGGTATGTGTCTTTCAGGGGTGTGCGGGAAGTTTCACACGCAAATTCAGCAAGGTACGTGTATTTCAGGGGTGCGCGTGAAGTTTCACACGCGAATTCAGCAGGGTACGTGTCTTTCAGGGGTGCGCGGGAAGTGTCACACGCGAATTCAGCAGGGTACATGTATTTCAGGGGTGCACGGGGACTACTACACGTGATTTGGCCATGTGGGTCCTCCCAGGTGTTCCCTCTACACCCTCCACGGCCCCTGCAGGCAGCCGACACCACAGGGGACTACCCTGCACCCCTGCTCATGTCCCGCAGGCAGCCCATCCACCATGGGCATGCCCACCAGTCAAGCCACATGTCACCCTGCACTACTGATCAACAATGCATGTCTCCCAGAACCCCCACACCCCACCACTGTGGGACACCTGCCAGCAGGACCCCACTCATGTCCCCCTGCACCACCCCCACCCTCCAGCATCCAGGAACACCCTCCACCATGCCCCCACTCATGTCTCCCAGCACCCCCACCCCCCAGCAGTGAAGGGCACCTGCCTGCAGGCCCCCACTCATGTCTCCCAGCACCCCCACACCCCAGCACTGTGGGGCAGCCTCCACCAGGCCCCCATACATGCCCCCCAACACCTCATGACGATCCATAATCATGGCCCCCATGCCCACTCAATACACTGCCTACGCCACCCCAGTCCGAACACACCACCAGGTATGACATCCAACCAACAAAGAAATCACCAGCACATGAAGCATCCCAAATGGCTAGTCTGCACATGAACACATATCCGTCAAACCCACACAATGACAGCATGTGAATGATAGAACACACATTGTGACATGCATGAAACCAAAGAGAGAATACCACACATTGAAGTACAAAATTATAATGTATTAAACAGAAAAGCAAGGCAATGAAATGGAACAGAGGAAAATGGAAATAATAAATGAAAGCAAGCATTTCCAAAAAACGAAAAAGATGCATGAAATCCAAATGAAAGGCAATACAAAAGCAAGTCTCCAAAGTGTCAGTGTGAGAAAATAAATCCAATGTTCCAAAATAAGAAAAAACCATTGATCCATGTGAAAAAAAAAAAAAAATTCCAAATCCCTTGTCAAACTATGTACAAGGTGAACATCCAAGGTCCATGTGCCCAATCCTTTAAATGAAACCTATAAAATAAAATACTACCTAATGAAGAACTATATACAAGAAGTTGGGGCATTGTCCAAGCGCCCCAAAACAAAACAAAACCGAAAGGAAACTTAACACTAAAGAACTATTTACAAGGGCAGCGGGCTAGTCCGACGGCTCACTTCTGGATGTTCCGGGCCAGGGCATCATCGAACTCCTGCTGAATGTCCCGGAGGCGGTCCTCCTCCATGGCCCCGAGGGTCCGCAGGGCCAACATGTTCTCCTCCAACTCCCTGCGGATTGCCTCGAGGCACTCGGCCCGCCTCAGGGCCCTCCGCATGGAGTTCTCCGCCCTGACCATCGTGAGCTGTGCCTCTTCCGCCCGCTGCCGCTCCGCATCTATGGTGTGGCCCAACCACTGCCACACGAAAGACACTTCCCATCCTGGGTCCTCCTGCCCTCCGGCCAATGCCTGCCCCTCCGATGTCGAAGGCCCCGAGCCATCATGGCTCCCACCTCGTTGGTGCTGCTGTTGTTCCTGTGCCCGTGCCCTGGCTCCTGCTGCCTGCACATCCTCCACCGGCCGGGGTGCAGTTGTTGATGTGGCCACCCCTGCTGGACGTCCGACTCCCGACTGTGGCAGGGATATGTCCTCCACCAGCCTGGCCGCACCATCAGAGGCAGCTCCACAGGACACAGGGGGTCGGAACAAGCTCCAGCAAACGGAGGAATCTGGCCTGGGTGACCTGTCCCAGTAGGCCGACGCGGTCAACGAGCCATTCGAGATGACGTGCAGTCTCCTCATGAAAAGACTGCAGGTCACCTCGCATGGCCCGTTGACGCAAGGCCAAACCAGTTAGGACAGGATCAACCCATACCTGGATAGCTACGCCCGCAGGCAGAGGAAGGCCAGTTGTTGTAAGCTCATCCCCTGCCTGAAAACGGGTCTGGACGTAGGCATCGCTGCTGGTGCAAGATGATGCAGTGACAGGATCAGGGACAGGATTGCACACAGGCACCTCCGCGGCGGCCTGTGCTGCCTCCTGTCCCTGGTCCTGCACTGCACCACTAGCACCAGTGGAATCCCCACCTCCAGACCCCGTCTCTGTCACTTGCACGGCCTCCTCCTCCACCAAACACCCCACCAACCTGGATGACTCTGTGCCATATTCCCCCGTTGGGCCCTGTGGGGTCCCAGCTGCCCCTTCTGCTGCCGTGGAGTCCAACTCCGACCTCCGCCTCTTGGACCTCCCCCCGGCAGCTGCGGCCTGGGATGCGGCACCAGACTCCTCACTCCCCGACGAGATGACAACCTGGGAGGGGAGCTGGGCCTTGCGTCTCCGGCTGGCGGTGCAATCCCTGCCGCTGTGCTCCACAGCACCTTCTCCGCCCTCTTCATCAGTTGACGCTGCATACAGGGAGAAATAAAACACAGGCATCAGGGCACTGTACAATGGACAGATACACACATGACAGTTGTACATAAGTGGCATTTGGAAACCTCAGACATGGTATCACATTCGCCAACACACATGTCATTTCAACTTGCACACATGAGCCATACACAGCCATATTGCAACAGGCAGCACCATCCATACACATACAACAGCATGAGCAGGCAAAGGTTAGCCAGACATCACATGCAACACAGGGAGTGCACTACACATGCACACATACCACCACACTTGCATGCATGTGTACGCCTCTGCCAACTGTTGCAGTGTTCAGATTGGCATCCATGTCGCATCTGCCAATCAGGCTTCCACATCCCGCTGTCACATGCATCCATGTTGCATCACTGTTGCACCCTTGTCAAATACACACACATGCACATGTACACAGTGCTGATACATGCAGCTGAAACCAACATCCAGGTGTGACATCACGAACATGCCTACTTACATACACATTCATCCAAACATGTGTGCCCACACATCTGCATTTGGCATGCAAGCCTACACACACAAGCACCATCCATGTCTCACACGTGAGAGCCCTCGCATGTGTTAGCCTCATGGCCCTGTACACCCCCCCTATACTTGGCACCATAAATACACATGTGCAACCTGCACACTACTGGCACACCACCACGCGCACAGTTTATAATCATGATGCATGTACACTTACCGCTGAACTCCAGACGGGTCTGCCTCTCAAGGACCTGGATGTGGAGTGCTGGGGATATGCGTTCCAGGACCCTCATCTGATCATCCGACAAGTGGCCCCGGCACCCCTTAGCATCCGCTGCCTTCAAGAAGCGCCGGGCCTTGTTGAGGGTCCTGGACCTGAAGTCCTCCCAGCGCTTCTTGACATGATGGAATAGTCGGACTGCCACCCACTCCGCGTTGATGGCAGTCACGATGTCCGTCCAGATCCGAGTCCGTCCTTCCTTGTCGGCGCGCAAACTTCCGAAGCGGGCATCATACTGCCCCAGGACTTGCTCCACCAGGACACCAACTTCGGTTGCAGTGAAGCTGGTGCCCCTCTGCCTCTCTGGCTGGGGGTTTCCAGTGGTGTCAGATGTTGCAGTGCCCGACATGACAACCCCAGAGGCAGGAGTCCGTGGGCAACTGGGTCTTGGGGCTGGTCTGTGGAGCGATGGAATCCCAGTCGGGAGTCTTTGGTTCCAGCAGTGGTGGTCACAGCAACAGCACCCCTGGCTGATGTGCAGGCAGAAAATGGCAGGGCACGTGGGCAGTAGGCAATCAGGCAGCAGCAGATGGCAAGTGGGAGCGTGCTCGGGGCTCCGGGGGGCAGTAATTCGGCCTTCTGGGCAGGAGTGTGGTCTTCCGTGTGCTTACGCGTGGCCAGCTTGATACGGAGTGATTTGGCATGTGAAAATCAAGCACGTCTGCGTGTAATTCGAGGAAAGGGCCTTAGCGGGGCACGTGTATAACTGGGGTGCATGGGAAGTCTCACACGTGATTGGCCCTGGTGCGAGCGGAGTACATGTATTACTGGGGTGCGTGAGAAGTTTCACACGCAAATTCAGCAGGGTACGTGTATTTCAGGGGTGCGCGGGGAGTACCACATGTGATTTGGCCGTGTGGGTCCTCCCAGGTGTTCCCTCTACACCCTCAACGGCCCCTGTAGACAGCCCACACCACAGGGGACTACCCTGCACCCTTGCTTATGTCCCGCAGGCAGTCCATCCACCATGGGCATGCCCCCCAGCCAAGCCACATGTCACCTTGCACTACTGATCAACAACGCATGTCTCCCAGCACCCCCCCCCCCAGTACTGTGGGGCACCTGCCAGCAGGCCCCCACTCATGTCCAACTCATGTCCCCCTGCACCCCCACCCCCCAGCAGTCAGGGGCACCATCCACCAGGCCCCACTCATGTCCAACTCATGTCCCCCTGCACCCCCACACCCCAGCATCCAGGGGCACCCTCCACCAGGCCCCCACTCATGTCCAACTCATGTCTCCCAGCACCCCCATCCCCCAGCAGTGCAGGGCACCCTCCACATGCCCCCACACATGTCTCCCAGCACCCCCACCCCCCAGCATCCAGGGGCACCCTCCACCAGGCCCCCACTCATGTCCCCCTGCACCCCCACCCCCCAGCAGTCAGGGGCAACCTCCTCCAGGCCCCCACTCATGTCCAACTCATGTCCCCCTGCACCCCCACCCCCCAGCATCCAGGGGCACCCTCCACCAGGCCCCGACTCATGTGCCCCAGCCAACAAGTCATCACAATCTAGATCCCTGGCCCTTATGGGCTGCCTCCACATTGCAAACACCCACCCAAGTATTGCATCCACCCACTTAGAAATGGCAATTACATGATACAACCCCAATGGCAAGTATGTAAATGAACACATGTCTCTCACATACACACAATGGGTGTCAGTGACTGTCAAAATACATATCATGATATGCATGAAACCAATGAGATGATACTACATTGAAGTTTGATGAAGAAAATGTATTAAAAGCAACATAAATGGAATAAAAAATAAACAAACAACAATGGGAATTAAAAAAAAAAGCAGCATGTCTGTAAAATAAATTAAAACCACAAATCATAATCCAAAGGAAGGGTGTCCAAAGTCACAGTTCAAAAAAGTAAATCCAATGTAAAATCCAAACAGAAAACCATTGCTCCATGGGTAAATTCCAAATAAAAAAATAAAATTCCACACTCAACTATATACAGATAAACAATCCAGGGTCCATGATCCCAACAGAAGAAATGAAAACTACCTAATAATACTACCTAATAAAAAAACTATATACAAAAATGCGGTCCATTGTCCAAAAGGTCCAAAAAAAAAAAAAAGCAACGGAAACCTAACAACAACTACATAACTATTTACAAGGGCAGCGGGCTAGTCCGACGGCTCACTGGTTGTTGTCATGGGCCAGGGCATCATCGAACTCCTGTTCAATGGCTTGGAGGCGGGCATGTTCCCTGGCCCCGAGGTCTCGCAGGGATAATGCAGTGTCCAGTTCCAACTACCTGCGAATACCCTCGAGGCACTCAGCCCGCCTCAGTGCCCTCCGCATGGAGTTCTCCGCCCTGACCATTGTGTGCCGTTCCTCCTCTGCCCGCTGCCGCTCCGCACCTATCTGCTGGCCCAACCGCTCCCACACGGAAGACACTCCCATTCCAGGGTTATCCTGCCCTCGGGCTGATGCCTGCATCCCTGATGTTGATGGCCCCGAGCCATGATGCCTCCCACGTCGAGCCTGCCGTTGCCTCCGACGCAACTGCCTGTGCTAGCACGACGGCATCCAGGCTGATGGAATCCACCCACGCCGTCGTGCACGTGCCCTGCCCGATGATGCCGTCACATCCTCCATCGGCTGGGGTCCAGTTGCTGGTGTGTCCACCCCTGCTGGACCTCCGACTCCCGACTGTGGCAGGGATGGGATCCCCACCGAGTTGGCTGCGTTGGTCGGGGCAGGTCCACAGGGGGCCCTGGTGGCATCTGGGCCGAAAGACAGCATGGAGAACGACTGGCGCATAGCCTCCTCAGAGGAGGAGAGGGTCGCCAGAGTGCCCGACACATGTATGAAACCCCCGACCATGGCCACTCCCAACTGGGCCACGTTGGCACAGTGCTCTTCGTGATGACGTGTGTGCTCCCCCCAGGAAGCACGCACCTCATCACGAATGACACCCATGCACAACGCGACACCAATCAGGACCTTCTCCATACATCCAGGGGTCCCCTCGTCCGCAGGTGGAGGGGAGTCAGATGACATGGACATCCCCCCTACCTGCAGACGGGCCTGGGATGGGGCATCCCTGCTGGTGCATGGTGGTGCAGTCACAGTGTCAGGGACAGTGACATGCACAGGCACCTCCACGGCGACCTGTGCTGCCTCCTGGCCCTGGGCTGCACCACTTGCACCAGCAGGGATGCCCCCACCAGGCCCCATGTGCGGCTCAGTAGCGGCCTCCTCCTCCTCTGTGGAAACCACCAACCTGGATGGCTCCACCCCGTCTTCCGCCGTTGCAAGCCCCTGTGGGGGCTCACCCACCCCTTCCGCTGCAGCCGTGGGGCCTCCCCGCCGCTTTGCTCCACAGCGCCGTCTCCGCCCTCTTCTTCAATTTGCGCTGTGTAGAGGGAGACATAGAACACAAGCATCAGGGTACTGTACAATGGTGCACTAGACAGGAAGCAATAGCAGATGAGTGGCACTGTCAAAGATCCCTTCCATCATGTCCCTCCACAACACATGGGTCAGTGCAGGCAAAACACATGCAGTAACAGGCATGGCGCATGCTATGGACATTAGCAAACATGTCCAAGGGATTCTTGAAACATACAATGTTGTTTATGAATTCACATGCATCATGGGTCATGCCTATCACATGCACACACTTCACCGTACTTTCATCCATCTGGACTCGTACACCCCAGACACAGTGGATGCAAGGATAACTGGGCTGCATCAGTGATTCTGAACATTGTCACAGACATGTGTCGCATCCATGGCATTCACAAGTCACAGACACGCAGGTCAGACACACAGACATGGACACCATACATGCACATGGCATCAGCACCCATCCCTCACCCCCACCCATGTCCAGGAACAGAGACTGGCATGCTCTCATGTGTCTATTCCACATAGGGCTCCCCATGTTGCATTTAAACACATACACCAACTGTGTGCTTTACACATTACTGTTCTCAAATGCATGACCATGATGTCCCTGCACACACACACGCGTACATGGCCTATGTCACACATACAGGCAAGTATCAGACAACCAGCACACTGCAACATGCCCTGTCTCACACAGCAATGCTTGGCCACTTACCGCTCGACTCCAGACGGATCTGCCTCTCAGGGACCTGGACGTGGAGCGCTGGGGATATGCGTTCGAGGACCCTCATCTGATCTTCCGACAAGTGGCCCCGGCGCCCCTTAGAATCCGCTGCCTTCAAGGGGCACCGGGCCTTGTTGAGGGTTCTGGACCTGAAGTCCTCCCAGCGCTTCTTGACATGATGGAATAATCGGACTGCCACCCCCTCCGCATTGATGACAGTCACGATGTCCGTCCAGATCCGAGTCCGTCCTTCCTTGTCGGCGCATGATGATCCGAAGAGGGCATCATAATGCCCCAGGACAAGCTCCACCAGGACACCAACTTCCTTCTGACTGAAGCTGGTGCCCCTCTGCCCCTCTGCCCCTCTGGCTGGGGGTCGCCAGTGGTCTCGGATGGTGTTTGCCCCGACATGGCGACCCCTGAGGCAGGCGTGGGTGGGCAACTGGGTCTTGGGGCTGGGCTGTGGAGCGATGGTTTCCCAGTCGGGAGTCTTCGGTTCCAGCAGGGGTGGACACAGCAACTGGACCCCTGCAGATGGCCGATGTGCAGGCACCAAATGTCAGGGCACGGTATCAGCAGGCAGGTAGGCAGCAGCAGATGGCTCGTGGGAGGCTGCTCGGGGCTCTGGGGGGCAGTAATCCGGCCTTTTGGGCAGGAGCGTGGTCTTCCGTGTGCTTACGCGTGGCCAGCTTGATACGGAGTGATTTGGCACGTGAAAATTCTGCACGTCAGCGTGTAATTCGAGTAAAGGCCCTGATCGCGTAAGCGCGTCAGCACGCATTAGCGATTCCATTGGACCAAAGGCCCTTAGCGCGTAGGTGCGTCTGTGACGTATCGCCCACGGGCGTTGCCCTGGCAGGGCTTGAAGATCCCACGTGGATTTCCATTGCTCAGTATGTGCCTTTCGTGGGGTGTGGTGCGTGTGTTATGCAGGCGTTGGGGTTCATACGCCATTACTTCACAGCGGGTGGGTGTTGGCTACGCGTTCTTCTACACGCAAGGCAGACGGTGAGTGGTACCCTGCTCCCCCAGGCCCGATCGCGTGTTAAACAACCCGCGAGCCCCTGAAATACACGTACCACGCTCCCCCATGCCTGATCGCGTGTTAAACAACCCGCAAGCCCCTGAAATACAAGTACCACGCTCCCCCATGTCCGATCACGTGTTAAACAACCTGCGAGCCCCTGAAATACACGTACCACGCTCCCCCATGCCCGATCGCGTGTTAAACTTCCCGCGCACCCACAAAATACACGCACACACTATCATTCACACAGCGGGTGTCCGTGTTTGTCGCGTACCCCTTTGCACGTCATTTAGGGGTGCGTGGGAAGTTTCACATGCAAATTCAGCAGGGTACGTGTCTTTCAGGGGTGCGCAGGAAGTTCCACACGCGATTGTCTTGGGTACGTTTATTACAGGGGTGTGCGGGAAGTACCACACGCAAATTCAGCAGGGTACGTGTATTTCAGCGGTGCGCGGGAAGTTTCACACGCAATTCCATCAGGGCACGTGTATTTCAGGGGTGCGTGTGAAGTTTCACACGCAAATTCAGCAGGGTACGTGTCTTTCAGGGGTGTGCGGGAAGTTTCACACGCAAATTCAGCAGGGTACGTGTATTTCAGGGGTGCGCGTGAAGTTTCACACGCAAATTCAGCAGGGTACGTGTCTTTCAGGGGTGCGCGGGAAGTTTCACACGCGAATTCAGCAGGGTACATGTATTTCAGGGGTGCGCGGGGAGTACTACACGTGATTTGACCGTGTGGGTCCTCCCAGGTGTTCCCTCTACACCCTCCACGGCACCTGCAGGCAGCCGACACCACAGGGGACTACCCTGCACCCCTGCTCATGTCCCGCAGGCAGCCCATCCACCATGGGCATGCCCACCAGCCAAGCCACATGTCACCCTGCACTACTGATCAACAACGCATGTCTCCCAGCACCCCCACACCCCACCACTGTGGGACACCTGCCAGCAGGACCCCACTCATGTCCCCCTGCACCACCCCCAACCCCCAGCATCCAGACACACCCTCCACCATGCCCCCACTCATGTCTCCCAGCACCCCCACCCCCCAGCAGTGCAGGGCACCTGCCTGCAGGCCCCCACTCATGTCTCCCAGCACCCCCACACCCCAGCACTGTGGGGCAGCCTCCACCAGGCCCCCATACATGTCCCCCCAACACCTCATGACGATCCATAATCATGGCCCCATGCCCACTCAATACACTGCCTACGCCACCCCAGTCCGAACACACCACCAGGTATGACATACAACCAACAAAGAAATCACCAGCACATGAAGCATCCCAAATGGCTAGTCTGCACATCAACACATATCCGTCAAACCCACACAATGACAGCATGTGAATGATAGAACACACATTGTGACATGCATGAAACCAAAGAGAGAATACCACACATTGAAGTACACAATTATAATGTATTAAACAGAAAAGCAAGGCAATGAAATGGAACAGAGGAAAATGGAAATAATAAATGAAAGCAAACATTTCCAAAAAACGAAAAAGATGCATGAAATCCAAATGAAAGGCAATCCAAAAGCAAGTCTCCAAGGTGTCAGTGTGAGAAAATAAATCCAATGTTCCAAAATAAGAAAAAACCATTGATCCATGTGAAAAAAAAAAAAAATCCAAATCCCTTGTCAAACTATGTACAAGGTGAACATCCAGGGTCCATGTGCCCAATCCTTTAAATGAAACCTATAAAATAAAATACTACCTAATGAAGAACTATATACAAGAAGTTGGGGCATTGTCCAAGCACCCCAAAACAAAACAAAACCGAAAGGAAACTTAACACTAAAGAACTATTTACAAGGGCAGCGGGCTAGTCCGACGGCTCACTTCTGGATGTTCCGGGCCAGGGCATCATCGAACTCCTGCTCAATGTCCCGGAGGCGGTCCTCCTCCATGGCCCCGAGGGCCCGCAGGGCCGACATGTTCTCCTCCAACTCCCTGCGGATTGCCTCGAGGCACTCGGCCCGCCTCAGGGCCCTCCGCATGGAGTTCTCTGCCCTGACCATCGTGAGCTGTGCCTCTTCCGCATCTATGGTGTGGCCCAACCGCTGCCACACGGAAGACACTTCCCGTCCTGGGTCCTCCTGCCCTCCGGCCAATGCCTGCCCCTCCGATGTCGAAGGCCCCGAGCCATCATGGCTCCCACCTCGTTGGTGCTGCTTCTGTGCCTGTGCCCGTGCCCTGGCTCCTGCTGCCTGCGCATCCTCCACCGGCCGGGGTGCAGTTGTTGATGTGGCCACCCCTGCTGGACGTCCGACTCCCGACTGTGGCAGGGATATGTCCTCCACCAGCCTGGCCGCACCATCAGAGGCAGCTCCACAGGGCACAGGGGGTCGGAACAAGCTCCAGCAAACGGAGGAATCTGGCCTGGGTGACCTGTCCCAGTAGGCCGACGCGGTCAACGAGCCATTCGAGATGACGTGCAGTCTCCTCATGAAAAGACTGCAGGTCACCTCGCATGGCCCGTTGACGCAACACCACACCAGTTAGGACAGGATCAACCCGTACCTGGATAGCTACGTCCGCAGGCAGAGGAAGGCCAGTTGTTGTAAGCTCATCCCCTGCCTGAAAACGGGTCTGGACGTAGGCATCCCTGCTGGTGCAAGATGATGCAGTGACAGGATCAGGGACAGGATTGCACACAGGCACCTCCGCGGCGGCCTGTGCTGCCTCCTGTCCCTGGTCCTGCACTGCACCACTAGCACCAGTGGAATCCCCACCTCCAGACCCCGTCTCTGTCGCTTGCACGGCCTCCTCCTCCACACAACACCCCAACAACCTGGATGACTCTGTGCCATCTTCCCCCGTTGGGCCCTGTGGGGTCCCAGCTGCCCCTTCTGCTGCCGAGGAGTCCAACTCCGACCTCTGCCTCTTGGACCTCCCCCCGGCAGCTGCGGCCTGGGACGCGGCACCAGACTCCTCACTCCCCGACGAGATGACAACCTGGGAGGGGAGCCGGGCCTTGCGTCTCCGGCTGGCTGTGCCATCCCTGCCGCTGTGCTCCACAGCACCTTCTCCGCCCTCTTCATCAGTTGACGCTGCAGACAGGGAGAAATAAAACACAGGCATCAGGGCACTGTACAATGGACATATACACACATGACAGTTGTACATGAGGGGCATTTGGAAACCTCAGACATGGCATCACATTCGCCAACACACATGTCATTTCAACTTGCACACATGAGCCATACACAGCCATATTGCAACAGGCAGCACCATCCATACACATACAACAGCATGAGCAGGTAAAGGTTAGCCAGACATCACATGCAACACAGGGAGTGCACTACACATGCACACATACCACCACACTTGCATGCATGTGTACGCCTCTGCCAACTGTTGCAGTGTTCAGATTGGCATCCATGTCACATCTGCCAATCAGGCTTCCACATCCCGCTGTCACATGCATCCATGTTGCATCACTGTTGCACCCTTGTCAAATACACACACATGCACATGTACAAAGTGCTGATACATGCAGCTGAAACCAACATCCAGGTGTGACATCACGAACATGCCTACTTACATACACATTCATCCAAACATGTGTGCCCACACATCTGCATTTGGCATGCAAGCCTACACACACAAGCACCATCCATGTCTCACACATGAGAGCCCTCGCATGTGTTAGCCTCATGGCCCTGTACACCCCCCCTATACTTGGCACCATAAATACATATGTGCAACCTGCACACTACCGGCACACCACCATACGCACAGTTTATAATCATGATTCATGTACACTTACCGCTGAACTCCAGACGGGTCTGCCTCTCAAGGACCTAGATGTGGAGCGCTGGGGATATGCATTCCAGGACCCTCATCTGATCATCCGACAAGTGGCCCCGGCACCCCTTAGCATCCGCTGCCTTCAAGAGGCGCCGGGCCTTGTTGAGGGTCCTGGACCTGAAGTCCTCCCAGCGCTTCTTGACATGATGGAATAGTCGGACTGCCACCCCCTCGGCGTTGATGGCAGTCACGATGTCCGTCCAGATCCGAGTCCGTCCTTCCTTGTCGGCGCGCAAACTTCCGAAGAGGGCATCATACTGCCCCAGGCCTTGCTCCACCAGGACACCATCTTCGGTTGCAGTGAAGCTGGTGCCCCTCTGCCTCTCTGGCTGGGGGTTGCCAGTGGTGTCAGATGTTGCAGTGCCCGACATGACAACCCCAGAGGCAGGAGTGGGTGGGCAACTGGGTCTTGGGGCTGGTCTGTGGAGCGATGGAATCCCAGTCGGGAGTCTTCGGTTCCAGCAGGGGTCGTCACAGCAACAGCACCCCTGGCTGATGTGCAGGCAGAAAATGGCAGGGCACGTGGTCAGTAGGCAATCAGGCAGCAGAAGATGGCAGGTGGGAGCGTGCTCGGGTCTCTGGGGGGCAGTAATTCTGCCTTCTGGGCAGGAGTGTGGTCTTCCGTGTGCTTACGCGTGGCCAGCTTGATACGGAGTGATTTGGCATGTGAAAATCAAGCACGTCTGCGTGTAATTCGAGGAAAGGGCCTTAGCGCGTAATAGCGTCAGCACACATACGCGAATTCATTGGCCCAAAGGCCCCCAGCGTGTAGGCGCGTCTATGACGTTATGCGCACGTGCGTTTTCCATGGCGCGTAGAAAAAATAAGCACGTCAGAGTGTCATAGCGTGCAATTGGTGGAAAGGGACTCAGCGCGTATGCGCATCTGTGACGTGCGTGCATGGGCGTTTCTCTATGACTGCACGTCAGAGTGTCAGCTCGTGTAATTGGAGGATAGGGCCTTAGCGCGTACACGCGGAAGTGACCCTGGACGTAGGGGCATGTTTAAAAGGTACGTGTAGAACACCATTTCCTTGTACGTGCTTTTCGTGGAGAGCGAGTGGGTGAAATCTGTACTTCTTGTCGGTTCACATGCGATTTACTTCACGGCGTTCCAAGTTCGTACTCCCTGTTACCTCTAACAGCTTTTTCTCTTTTTGTCTTTTTCCTGGGCCTGTTTCCTCAAACAGCGTTCACTTCTCCTGTTGTCCTGTCTCCTCAGACAGCGTACAATTCTTCTTTTGGCGGGGGTGTTGCCAACATGCGTATTTTTCACGCGATTTTTCCTGGCAGACGGTGAGTCGCGCACGTATTTAACATCTGTGCTTGCCCCGTTGTTAGGGAGAATTCTCTGTTTAGGCTGAATTTCCTAACCTAGTGAGTCCCCCAGCAGCTTTGCTGGATTTCTGGAGTTTGTTTTTTTTCATCCTGCCAAGAGTGAGACTCTTTTTCTCCCACTCTTGGACATGAAGGTTTGTAATTCCTTTGAATGTTAATGTGTTCTATGGGCTATGTGGTCTTTTACTCCATAGGGTCTCATATGTTTTTCTATGTGTGTTACACCGCACCCTACGTGCCGTAACACTGGGGCGTCCTAGCGGACCTCCGTCATAGACTCTATACCCAGGGACAGACTACTGTCTCCCCAGGCATGTAAAGTCACCATTGGCTTTACTAGACCTAAATTTACTAACAGAACTAGTACAAACTATCCTATTGTGGACGTATTAGTAGGGGTAATTCGATTACTCCTGGATCTGTTATTCGAGGGGGCACTGTCCCGTCCCCCCTCGTCGAGTTTTGGCTGGTGGCAGTGGAAACTACTTGTTATGTTCGACCCCGAATGTAACCCTATGGGATTCTTCCCATTGTTAGAGATTGATACTGTTTCTCATTAATCTCTAACATACCTCCGGTCTACTTATCTTAAATAAGTCTATCGGATGGTATTTTCTGCCAGAACTCGGCTTTTTAAAATGGCGTTTGTGTTCGTCTCTGTGACTCCTAAACCAAAGGTCGAGCCCTTTGTTCCACTTTTGGCGGGCTTCTGTACAGAGACCCTCCAAAGTGGTGCCATTCTGTCTGGGTTACCACAGGGGTGTGGGAGGGGGTTTAGGCACCCTGGACCGAGTTGCCGTGCCAACTCCGGTCGCACTCTGGTGTGATTGGCCCAAGTGGTGAGCCTCCCTGCTCACCACTTAGCATGTGTTGATTGACAGCTAGGCTGAATGAATGGGGGTTTTCTGCATAAAAGCAGGGCTTTTGGGACTGGATCTTCAGAAGTCACCACAGGACCTAAGAATCCGACGAGGGTAAAGCTGAGCCGACCTGCAATGATGACACCTCCGGTGGAGCCCTGCTGAACCGACTCACCACTTCCCGACGACAGAGGAGATCTCCCTGCCGGAGAGTCTCTTCCCCTGACTGGTGGGAACAACCAGTCCCCTTTGCTTTTTATTCGCCTCAGGACGCAGTGGTCGAATTGCCCGTGCAGAGCACCTCGCAAACCGGATAGCTACTACCCCTGTACCGCGACCAAAAGGTGGTGCCTTGTGACGGAGCACTCCGTGGCTGGTCTCTTCCCTGGTGGTGCACCGGACTTCACTTTTTTCTTCGACGACGAGATCTTCTCTACTCTTGGCAAAGACCCGACGTGCATCCACCACCAGGAACAACTGCCCCCGCCGGAGCTGTCTCTCCACAATCAAGGTACTGTGTCCGCCTGGCTTCCCTTGTGCTGGATAGAGTGAGGTGTCTTAATCGTCGCCTCTCCATAGGGTCGCCTCCAAGCTTTCTCTAGCGTATTGTTCCGAACTGGTTCAATCTTCCAATAACAATTTGCTACACAGACTGGAACGCATTTCCACAAAGAGACTTTTTGGGACATAACGCCTTGCCTCTCTCCGAGTGGGCCTGGCCTCTGAACTTTATGATCTATTGTGGTTCTTGTCTTCTTGCCTTGCATTTTTTCTGTGAAGTATGGAACTGTGTTGATTTTGTAACCTACTTATTTTTCTCTCCCGTCCTAACGAATACTAGAGTGCCATCTAGGTTGAGGCATACACCTTGTCTGCAAATAAGTGATGCTGGTATAACCTAGACTTGTCGAACTATTGTTAGGGGGATTGAATTGCTTTCTTCGTAGAGTAATTGTAATTGAATTGTTTGCCGTAATAGTGCCAGAGTGTTTTACATAGATGTGTCGTCATAAATAAATGCCTTTATATCTTTACACTGAAGCCTTGTACGTGTTTGCTTGTCTTACTGTGAAAAATTGCCCTATGTTGTATACTCCACATACTGCCTAACTCTTCTTGAGGGAAGTCTGACTGCTCAGCCACAGCTACCAAGTGAATCTGTGTGGTACAGACTGCTACCAAGTGGGTTTACTGCCAAACACCTGTAGTCCTAAATCTTTTGCAGTGGTCCCAGAGGGAACTGCACAGGTTTCCCCCTAACACTGGAGGCAGCGGTGGGATTTGTATCGAGTGTACAGTTTAGAGTGCTTTTCGACACTTTAGGATAACTAACCACAAAGCTTAGCACTAAAAAGCAACTTTCAAAAAACATGTCTAATATGGAAACTTACAGTCAAGAATCCTTGTCAGGAAAAAATACTGAGAGTTTGCGAGCTCTCTGTAGGCAAGAGAATCTTTCTGTAAGAGGCAAGAAATTAGAACTAATAGAGAGATTGCTGGCGAACCAAAGTCTGGGTACTGGTTCAGAGGAACCAATTTCTCCAGCAAATGTAGATAACAGTGATGGTGTTGATCTAAATCGTAATTCTGATGATAGCGATGAAGAGGCTGAAGAGGAAGGAGAGGCTAACAAAACTTTCTCCCCTGCTCCTCTACCCACCTTACCAGCTGTACCTACGGGGCCCATACCAGGTCCCACAAGTAAGCCTGCTTATTTTGAACTCGAAAAAATGAAGCTCGAATTAGAATACAAACGGTTCTTGGCTCAATCTGAACGAAACCAAGAGCTTGAGTTCAGACGGATGAATTCCCAGGCTGAGCAGAAGCAAGCTGAGTTAAGACTCAGGGAAATAGAACTTAATCACGAGTTAGAGATGAAAAAGTTGTCTATAGAAAATGCTTCTCTCTCCTCTGGTTCCTCTAGGAGCTCCAGTCCCAAAAGACCCAGGATGCCTAAGGAATTAGTGGGCATGTATGAACCGAGATTGGATGTGTTGGATTAGTTAAAATTGTTTGAGTACAATCATGGGCTCCAGGACATCACTGGGAACGATTTACTTCCCTGGTTGTTCTCTAGGCTCCCTCCTGTTGCGACTGATGTGGTAATGGAATTGGGGGAGGCGGATAAAACGGATTACGAAAGTGTGAAACTAGCTTTAATAGCTAGATTTGGGAAGATCCCTTCCCAGTATCTTAAGAGGTTTAGAACCCTCAAAAAGCATGATGGTACCCCTTGGGCTACCTGGGTGAGTGAAGGGTTGAAAAACTTATAGGGATGGATTAAGGGTTACAAAGTGAACACTTATGAGGGTATGAAGAATCTTTTTATGTTGGTGTCTATTTATGATGCCTGTTCTCCTGAGCTCAGACAGCACTTGGCTGATTCGAAGGAATTAGATTCCCGGACGCTAGCTAAGGCTGCTGACTTGTGGGTTGCCAACAGGGCTACTCATAAGAATTCTGGGGCAACTCAGAAAAAGGATGAGGGAAAACAGCCTAAAAAAGACTCAAAGGAGAATTCTAATATCTCAAATTCCAAAGAGGGCCCCAAACCAAACCAGAAGGGTAAGCCACAAGGAAAACCACAGCAGAATAGTGTGTCTTCTGGTGCCAAACCGGAAGGAGGCCAGGACAAGCCACCATTCCAGAAAGCATTCGGTAAATGCTTTGTTTGTGGCTCGACTGACCACGTGAAAGGAGATCCCAGATGTAAGGGTAAACCTTCAGGGATCCAGCTTGTCTCCTTAGCCTTCGCTCCAGAGGAGGAAGTGCAAATGGCAAGTGGAAACTTTCTACTGCTAGCTGACGAACCCATTGGAGTCTCAGCCAGCGTTTCTTTAGTATCTCTGGGGTTGTGGGAACAGCAGAATTTAGATGTCTATAATTCTATCCCCAATAATACTAAAGAGTATTATAAGGACAGTGTCCAAGTGAATGGTCAGGAGACCCCTGCCATTAGGGACACTGGGGCCAGCATAACTGTGGTCGATACATCATTTTTTCATGCTGAGGATGTTGCTAAGGCACCCAAACACCTCACCAAGTTAGCTGGAGGGCCTGTGCAGATGCTTCCCCAATTACCAGTTCTCATCCAGTGTAACAACATGACTGTAAAGATACCTGTCAGCATACAGAGTGAGGTACCAGGACGCATACTGTTGGGTAACGATTTGAAAACTCTCGGAGTTGTCTCGCATACTCCCAGACCTCCTAGTAAACGGTTACAGGAGCTAACCAGACCCGCAAGAGAGAGGACCATGCGCGGTACTCTCCAGGAGATGATGAAGAAAGAAATCACTCCTGCTCCACTGGAATTATCGGCCGCCGTCTCAATGAAAACAGAAGTGAAAGGGAAACCTAAGACTTCTGCCCCAAAACCAGCAGCTGACATTTCAGTGCAGCCAACACAGACTTCCCCGCGGTTGTCCAAAGTTACACCCGTAACTCCAGCTGAGGCTGAGAGGGAGGTACAACCCTGTGTGGTAGAATTAGACTCTGAGGAGGAGCTAATGGAAGGCCAGGAACTCATGGAGATCTGGATCCTGTTGACCGTCCTGAGCTGCAGTCTTTACTGACAGAAGGTGAACCCAGCAGGGCAGACTTCAGTAAGGGACAGAGAGAATGTCCAACTCTGGAAGGTCTTCGCCACCAGGCAGAAGCTCAGGCTGAAAGGCAAGAGCCTGGGAAATACAGGTTGCACTGGGAAGATGGCCTCTTCTACAGTGAACCGACCGAGTCTGCACCTGGAGACTACAAACGACTTGTAGTACCCCAAGAGAACAGACCACAGTTCTTGCAGTTAGCCCACGAGATTCCTTTGGCTGGTCACTTGAGTTTCAAGAAGAGTAAGGAAAGGCTCTCTCTCTACTTCTATTGGCCGAAGATGGGGGCCGAAGTGGAAAAACACTGCAGGAGCTGCCACTCCTGCCAGACCTCTGGTAAGGTTTGCTCCAAGAATGTGGCACCTTTAGTGCCTCTCCCAGTTGTGGGAGTCCCATTTCAGAGAGTAGGGATTGACATTGTTGGTCCCCTTGATCCTCCAACCTCCTCAGGCGACAGATTTATACTTGTTGTAGTAGACCATGCTACTAGGTATCCTGAGGCAATTCCTATGAGGACTGTTACAGCTCCGGCTGTGGCTAAGGCCCTCCTTGGTATTTTTACTAGGGTCGGGTTTCCTAAGGAAGTAATCTCTGACAGGGGGTCAAACTTTATGTCCCACTACATGAAAGCCATGTCGAAAACCTGTGGAGTTACTTACAAGTTCTCAACAGCTTACCACCCACAAACCAATGGGTTGGTAGAACGGTTCAACCGAACCATGAAGAGCATGATAGGTACTTTAGAAGAACCCCTTAAGCGTAAGTGGGACCTTCTACTGCCATGCCTTCTCTTTGCTTATAGAGAAGTCCCTCAGGAGGGAGTAGGTTACTCTCCCTTCGAGCTTCTCTATGGTCATCCCGTCAGAGGTCCATTGGCCCTGATTAAGGAGGGGTTGGAGAGTGCTCCTTCCCCCAAGCCAGTCAGAGTGACTGACTATGTGATAGGTCTCCGGAGGAGAATGTCGCACATGATGACGGAAGCAAGCGATAACTTGAAAGCTGGACAAGCATTGGTCAAGCACTGGCATGATCAAAAGGCTAACATGGTTGAGTTCGCTCAAGACCAGCTCGTTCTCGTTATGATCCCAACAAGGCAGAGGGCCTTGCAAGACAAGTAGATGGGAACCTTCAGAGTTGTGGGTAAACTCGGGGAGGTCAACTATCTGGTGGACTTGGGCAATCCCAAGGAGGCTCTGACAGTCTTTCACACCAACCGACTCAAGGCGTATGTCTCAAGACCTGATGTAGGAGCGCTGCTTCTAGCATCATCCGAGGAAGAAGAAGAGAGTGAAGCTCTTCCGGATCTCCTCAGAGGCTTACCTTTGGAAGAACAAATTGAAGGAGTAAATCTCTCCTCCAATCTGACACCCGAGCAACAAGAACAGTGCAAATCTATGTTGAATCAGTTTGCCTCTCTGTTCTCGCTTTGGCCAAGCTTGACCCCTTGGGGCCAGCACGACATACTCACTGGTGACTGTCTGCCGGTCAAAAGCAGAGGATGCAGAATGTCAGAAAACGTACAAACCCACATCAAAGGTGAGGTCAACAAGATGCTCGATCTTGGGGTAATAGAGCCCTCTACTAGTCCATGGTCTAGCCCAGTTGTGTTAGTACCAAAGGCTGGATCTAAAGAGCTTAGATTCTGCGTGGATTATAGAGCTCTTAATGCAGTCACCAAGACTGATGCCCACCCTTTTGCAAGAACAGATGAGTTGGTGGATAAACTTGGCGCCGCCAAGTTCCTCAGCACATTTACTTGACGTCAGGCTATTGGCAAATAGCCCTGACAGACCATGCCAAGGAGAAAACTGCATTTTCTACCCCCGTTGGCTTATACCAGTTAAAGGTAATGCCTTTCGGATTGAAGAATGCACCTGCTACGTTTCAACGGATGGTAAACCAGGTTCTGAATGGGATGGAGGACTTCTGCATGGCATACTTGGATGACATCGCAGTGTTCAGCAATTCCTGTGCAGAACATTTAACCCACCTGAGAGATGTTTTGCAGGCTCTTGGACCAGCCAATCTGACCATAAAGGCGAGTAAATGCCAAATTGGACAGAGTAAGGTAGTCTATCTTGGACATGAGGTAGGAGGTGGAGAAATAAGGCCTTTGCTCAGTAAGATTGAAGCTGTGCAAAATTGGACAACACTTACTACTCAAACCCAAGTGAGAGCCTTCCTAGGCCTCACTGGGTACTACAGGAATTTCATAGAGAACTATGGGACCATAGCTTCTCCACTGAATGTCATCTCCTCGCCCAAATTCCCTAAAAAGGTTAGATGGAACGAGGAGTGCAATCAGGCTTTTGAAAACCTGAAAAAGGCTCTTTGCCAAGCCCCAGTACTCAGAGCTCCTGATTACCGCCAACACTTCATTGTGCAGACAGATGCGTCAAATGTAGGAATAGGTGCCGTACTCAGTCAACTGGATGGGAAAGGTAGGGAGCACCCCGTTTGCTTCATCAGCCGCAAGCTGAAGGATCCTGAAACAAGGTGGGCAACAATCGAAAGAGAGTGCTTTGCTATCGTGTGGGCTCTGAAGAAGTTTAGGCCGTACTTGTATGGTTCTTCTTTTGTCATTCAGACTGACCACCAACCCTTGAGATGGTTAATGCAAATGAAAGGGGAAAACCCAAAACTATTGAGATGGTTGATCTGCCTGCAAGGGTTTGATTTCACCATTGAGCACAGGTCAGGGTGTCACCACCAAAATGCTGATGGTCTCTCTAGGATGTATGTCATCGACTAGAGGTATGAGATTCATCCAGGAGTGGATTAAATCCTCCTGTCCCTTAGTATGGGGGGGTGAGTGTTAGGGAGAATTCTCTGTTTAGGCTGAATTTCCTAACCTAGTGAGTCCCCCAGCAGCTTTGCTAGATTTCTGGAGTTTGTTTTTTTTCATCCTGCCAAGAGAGAGACTCTTTTTCTCCCACTCTTGGACATGAAGGTGTGTAATTCCTTTGAATGTTAATGTGTTCTATGGGCTATGGGGTCTTTTACTCCATAGGGTCTCATATGTTTTTCTATGTGTGTTACACCACACCCTACGTGCCGTAACACTGGGGCGTCCTAGCGGACCTCCGTCATAGACTCCATACCCGGAGACTGACTACTGTCTCCCCGGGCATGTAAAGTCACCATTGGCTTTACTAGACCTAAATTTACTAACAGAACTAGTACAAACCATCCTTTTGTGGACGTACTAGTAGGGGTAATTCGATTACTCCTGGATCTGTTATTCGTGGGGGCACTGTCCCGTCCCCCCTCGTCGAGTTTTGGCTGGTGGCAGTGGAAACTACTTGTTATGTTCGACCCCGAATATAACCCTATGGGATTCTTCCCATTGTTAGAGATTGATACTGTTTCTCATTAATCTCTAACATACCTCCGGTCTACTTATCTTAAATAAGTCTATCGGATGGTATTTTCTGCCAGAACTCGGCTTTTTAAAATGGCATTTGTGTTCGTCTCTGTGACTCCTAAACCAAAGGTCGAGCCCTTTGTTCCACTTTTGGTGGGCTTCTGTACAGAGACCCTCCAAAGTGGTGCCATTCTGTCTGGGTTACCACAGGGGTGTGGGAGAGGATTTAGGCACCCTGGACCGAGTTGCCGTGCCAACTCCGGTCGCACTCTGGTGTGATTGGCCCAAGTGGTGAGCCTCCCCGCTCACCACTTAGCATGTGTTGATTGACAGCTAGGCTGAATGAATGGGGGTTTTCTGCATAAAAGCAGGGCTTTTGGGACTGGATCTTCAGAAGTCGCCACAGGACCTAAGAATCCGACGAGGGTAAAGCTAAGCCGACCTGCAACTATGACACCTCCGGTGGAGCCCTGCTGAACTGACTCACCACTTCCCGACGACAGAGGAGATCTCCCTGCCGGAGAGTCTCTTCCCTTGACTGGTGGGAACAACCAGTCCCCTTTGCTTTTTCTTCGCCTCAGGACGCAGTGGTCGAATTGCCCGTGCAGAGCACCTCGGCAACCGGATAGCCACTACCCCTGTACCACGACCAAAAGGTGGTGCCTTGTGACGGAGCACTCCGCGGCTGGTCTCTTCCCTGGAGGTGCACCGGACTTCACTTTTTTCTTCGACGACGAGATCTTCTCTACTCTTGGCAAAGACCCGACGTGCATCCACCACCAGGAACAACTGCCCCCGCCGGAGCTGTCTCTCCACAATCAAGGTACTGTGTCCGCCTGGCTTCCCTTGTGCCGGATAGAGTGAGGTGTCTTAATCCTCGCTTCTCCATAGGGTCGCCTCCAAGCTTTCTCTAGCGTATTGTTCTGAACTGGTTCAATCTTCCAATAACAATTTGCTACACAGACTCGAACGCATTTCCACAAAGAGACTTTTTGGGACATATCACCTTGCCTCTCTCCGAGTGGGCCTGGCCTCTGAACTTTATGATCTATTGTGGTTCTTGTCTTCTTGCCTTGCATTTTTTCCGTGAAGTATTGAACTGTGTTGATTTCGTAACCTACTTATTTTTCTCTCCCGTCCTAACGAATACTAGAGTGCCATCTAGGTTGAGGCATACACCTCTGTCTGCAAATAAGTGATGCTGGTATAACCTAGACTTGTCGAACTATTGTTAGGGGGATTGAATTGCTTTCTTCGTAGAGTAATTGTAATTGAATTGTTTGCCGTAATAGTGCCAGAGTGTTTTCCATAGATGTGTCGTCATAAATAAATGCCTTTATATCTTTACACTGAAGCCTTGTACGTGTTTGCTTGTCTTACTGTGAAAAATTGCCCTATGTTGTATACTCCACATACTGCCTAACTCTTCTTGAGGGAAGTCTGACTGCTCAGCCACAGCTACCAAGTGAATCTGTGTGGTACAGACTGCTACCAAGTGGGTTTACTGCCAAACACCTGTAGTCCTAAATCTTTTGCAGTGGTCCCAGAGGGAACTGCACAGGTTTCCGCCTAACACCCGTGTGCTGCCTACCCCTTCAGAGGTCAGTCTAGGCTGCGTGTGACACGCATACGTTCATTTTTGTGTTTCTGGGTGCCACAGTGTAGTGCAGGTTTATTTTTCCACGCACGTGGTCTAGGAGGGGTTGCGTGCACATTATCTCCCTTTTTTGGGGTGCCTGTGCGTTGCGTGACCCGTCATCTTCCCCCAGCGGTCACATACAGCCTTGCTAGAGCACTAGCGTACGAATTCCATCTTGTACCCTACCCCTTTGACCCCCAATTGCCCAGGACAATAGTTTACTGCAACTCCCATACGCACAGCAACATCAGTGCCATGGTTGGGAGGCGAGCACGCGGAAGTGTGGCAAAGGTGGCCGAGCCACAAGAGGTGGCCGTGGTGGATACGGTAGGGGACATGGCCAGGACTTGCAGGGTGTCCCTAGCCCCCCATGTGTGGGTGACCAGTCAGGGACACCCATGACCCCCCCCCTGGTTGAGGGTAACGTGGCTGACACCATCCCTGCTCAGCCCGTGTTGGACCAGCCCATTGTGGCACCAGACCTGGCACAGGGTGACTCCATGGCTAACTTCCAGTCAGCAGGTCTAGGCCATGTGTGGCAATGCACGTTGGTGTGACCAGGCCACGTGGATCAGGGGCAGCTATGTCATCTGCTGCCCCGAGTAGGCAGGGTGGGGAGGCTGCAGGGGCAGCTGCGGCTCCATCCACCCCAGCTCTGAGTCTCCCAGCCAGGACAGTGTCGGTCCCAGTCCATCCTGCTGACGTTCCCCCTGACTACATCATACTTCAGCTAATGCCTGCACCAAGTCCCATGGTGAGTGTTCATTCCCACACTCCTAGTCCACAGTCCCCCGGGGCTCCTGCCCCTAGTGTCCAGAGCGGTGTAGGACACTCAGGATCCCCACCACCTTCCAAGCGGAAGAGGAAGAGTGCTCGTCCAGTACAGGCTGATGCCCAGACACGGCTACACAGTCCGGCCCACCAAGGAAGCCTAGCTTCAATTAGGCCGAACTTGATGCACTTGTTGAGTATGTGTCCGCACATGACAGCGAAATGGTGATTACTGCAGGATGCAAGACCACACCTGCACAACGTCAGGCACACTGGCAGACCATTGCGGACCTCATAAGTGCCCTTGGATTTGTGAGGCGCACAAGCGATGGAATGACCTGAAGCGCAGGGCAAAGAAAAAGCTGGCCTCAAGTCATGCCGCAACTCTAGTGACTGGAGGTGGGTCTCCAGCAGAGGACATAGAACTCACTCCACATGAGTATGTTGCTGGGACCTACGTCACGGAGGAACAGATCCAAGGCATGGGAGACCTGCCAGATTAGGAGGCATTGTCCGGTGAGTGTACATGCATGTGTGTGTCATCCATGTGCATTGTGTGTGTGTGAGGGCTTCTGATTGAGTGCCAGGTGAGTGTGTGTGTGCCTGAGTGGTTTGGGTCACCCATGTGCTTCATCCAATACATTCTGCGCACCAGGATTTGGGTATTGCAGTATCCCTTCTGGCAACAGTAGACATTCAGCCCAATCTCACGCCAGTTGCCCTTGAAGTGTCATCTTGCCACAACATAGTTGCGTATTATTCTGTGTTCATTCAGGCTGATTGTCTGCATTCCACCACTTTCACTACGCATTTCTCAGTCCTATTGTCACATGTGTGACATGGCTATGGTACATGCCATCTGTGTGATGGCATGTGTCATGTATGTGTATTGGACATGCCAATCACAGGCCAATGTGTGATGGCACTGCTAGCCAGCATGCAGCAAATGTGTTGGTCTTCCATCTTGGTGTCATCAATGTGTGCCATTTGCCGCCCCTTCATACGCAGTGACGGTGCATGCATGGGTTGGTTATAGTCATGTGGGACATGTGTCAATGAAGTACTGTTTCTGTTGCTTCTCAGCCCTAATTGTGTGCCATGGTGCTAATGCCTGTTCCCATTTCTTTTCTTTCATATCTTTGCAGGGGATGACGCACTTGATACTGCTGGGGTTGTGGAGATGGTGCAGACCCAGGAGGGGTCTCAGGCCCGACCGGGCACCAGTGAGGGACGTGGTGTGGTGGTGGGTGAGAACCCACACTTGCTGAAGACCATCATCTCAAGGGGTGTCCCTGGGTGCACCTCCCCCGAGCTCTATTCAGGTGTCGATTCGGATGATGAGACCTATGTGCCGTCTCAGGTAAGTGTTTCTGGGAGGGATTCTGTACTGTCCAACCCACCTGCACCAGGGGTAGAACTCTCAATGGGGATGTCAGTGTTGGTAGGTCCGCCTTTGGTTGTTACAGATGCAGGGTCACACTCCGCAACATCTGATCCTGTTCCTGGGCCAGAAGGTCAGAGGGGGAATGCAGTCCTGCAGCCTCAGGCAGTGCCGGCACAGCAAGGCGCAGTTCACCTTGCCCCAGACAGGTGTGGTGCCCGCCGCGGTGGCCGTACACTACCTGGCAATACCGCATGGGAGCAATCCATATACGGTATGACAAACCAACAGGCAGCATCATCTGAGATGATGGCTCAGGCCATGGATAGGGTGGCCACTTCCATTGTCCCCCAAGAAAGGCTGATTGAACAACTACAGCAGGCAACAGACTCCATTTGCCAGTCACACAGGGAGGACATGTTGGCGTCCAACAGGGACAGGCGGGCAGCACTGGAGACTCTGCGGGAAGCCATTTCTATTGAGTCCCAGGGCCACAGAGAAGCCCTGAGGGTGGAACTCCGTCAGCTCAGGGTAACTCTTGTTGAGCTTGAGGCTTCAACTAACACAAGGACAGAACAGCAGCTGGAGCGGCTCACACGTACGCTCTCAGCTGAGATGCAGGCAACTAGGGAGGAGGTCCGGGCATCCCGTGAGTTGTTGCATGGGGACCTCCGCACGATTATCCTCCAGAACCAGACCTTCCACACCCGCATGCTTGCTGCCATGGAGGACCAGACTAGGGCTTTGCGTGGGCTGCATCCCATAGTGCCATCACCTCCTGATGCAGCTGCAGAGGGTGAGGAGAGTGACAGCAGCGAATCTCTCACAATCGGGTAGCCATGCAGGCCATGAGCCCATGGAGGTGTTTCTTTTCCGCAAGATCCACACAGGTGGGTTTTGGTGTGCACCCTGTCCTCGGACCTCCTGGGGGACCTCCCTCACCACCCCCTGGCCCATTCATGGCCAATTTTGATTTTTGTATTTTGATTTTTGAATTTTGAATTTTGAATTTTGAACTTTGAATTTTGAATTTTGATTTTTGATTTTTGATTTTTGATTTTTTGGAAAGTGTGTTGCCTTGTGTGGCTCCCGTGGGCATACGCTGTATTGTGGGTGGGCACATGCAGGCTTGTCCTGAATTTGGGGCAGATGCTTGGGTTTGTGTGACACACACCCCTCCTGCTTCCCGTTTCCATGGGCTTGCAAAGCGTGTGCCCAAGTGACATTGACTTACACGGTGACGTTGGACTCCCATTTGATGTGTGGGCAGTCTGTAGTCAATACTGTGTATACATTCCTAGTGCATATTGTTGTTGTATTGTACACTGCATGGTGTATTGATATGTGCCTCTGCATCCATCTCATCCTCCTAATTTGCAGGTCCATTTGTCATGTCTTCACAAGGCGGTCTACTTTGGAAATGGAGTCCATGTTGTAAGCAGTGCACCTACACTTTTGCGTGGCGCTAACACTGTACAGTTGGAAGTGTTCGAAGTGCTGGCATTATCAGGTAGTGAGGCTACCAATTTGTTAAGTCCGTACTGTCATGTTTATGGTAGGTTGGAGGTTGTGTAGGTTATTAGTATTATTGATAAGTATTTGGTAATGTGTGTTGTTGGTCCTGCATTACTGTGAGCATTTCATGTGTGTCCAGTTTCCATTAGGGGCACTGTAGTTTGTGACACTTGGGTCATGTTGTGGGGATTAATGTGTTTGCTCTCACATAGCATGACATGCCATGGTGTGTTGTGTGGCCATGCCGGGGAGGGGTTGGGAGACATGGCACTGTTCTCATGTTGTATTTTGCAAGTGGGTATTCATTTTTGCTGCATGGAAGTGTGTCTTTTGATGACACTACATTGGTGGGGTTTGTGTAGGTAGGGATGCACACATTGTGACACTTCCAGATGAACAATCTCAGGCTGCTATGGTTCGGACAGTTGACTGTCCCTTAATTCATCATAATTGTCAGATTGAGTCATCATTGATTGTCAGATGGTATGTGCCAGGGCTGTGTGCACTCCACAGGAGTGTGATTTCTATGTGAAGTAATTAGCCCTGGGGAGACGTAGAGCCACATGGGTGCAATCAATGGCACCTAGCACTTTGTGGAATTGTGCCACCCTGTAGAAATCCTGGCTGACATCCTGCCTTTCTGCAGGTGTTCTGGGCAGGTATATGTGCCTGTGGACTGATGGGCGTGCAGTGATGATGGCCAGCACCTGGTGTAGGCACCGTGACTGCGTGGCCTGTGACACCCTCCCACTATGGCACTTGTCCGCTGAAATGATCTGGTAGCCAAGAAGTGCAGTACATTGCGGACCTTCTCCAGGGGGCTGAGTGCTTGGGAGCACAGGGTGGGTGATGTGAGGCCATCCTCCCACTCACTGACCAGGTCGAGTATTATGTGTGGTGGAAACCTGTACCTCCCATACACCTGGTCATCAGGCATACCAAATAGGCTGGTTCTGGGTGTGAAGATTCTGGCCCTGACTATCCTTCTCCTCCTCCTGCGGTATCCCACGGCCACTTCTGCTAGGATCAGTATATTCATCCTGGCGTCTGAGCTTGTTTGTTGTTTGCGCACTCTTTTAAGCTGCGCGGGATGTGCGTCTGCTTCATGCTTGCGTATGTGTTCCGGATTGGACCTTTTTTTTTGGCGCGTTGTAGGCGACCGTGTAAATCTTCCCGCCCACCCCAGGAATACACGTAACACGCTCTCCCAGGCCCAGTCACGAGTAAATATTCCCGCCCACCACTGGAATACACGTACCACACCCTCACAGGCCCAGTCGTGTGTGGAACTTCACGCGCACACCGAAATACACATACCCTGCAAATTCGCGTGTGAAACTTCCCGCGCACCCCGAAATACACGTACCCAGGGCAATGTGCGTGTGGAACTTCCCGCGAACCCCGTAATACACGTACCCTGCTGATATCACGTGTGGAAGTTCACGCCGACCCATAATACACGTACCCTGATGAAATCGCGTGTAAGACTACCCGCGCACCCCTGAAATACACGTACCCAGGCAAATCGCACTGCTGGGGGGTGTGGGTGCTGGGAGACATGAGTGGGGGCCTGGTGGAGGGTGCCCTACAGTGCTGGGGGGTGGGGGTGCAGGGGGACATGAGTTGGACCTGAGTGGGGGCCAGGTGGAGAGTGCCCCTGGATGCAGGGGGGTGGGGGTGCAGGGGGACAGGAGTAGGGGCCTGGTGGAGGGTTCCCCTGGATGCTGGGGGGTGGGGGTGCAGGGGGACATGAGTGGGGGCCTGGTGGAGGGTGCCCCTGGATGCTGGGGGGTGGGGGTTCTGGGAGACTTGCGTTGGTGGACAGTGACATGTGGGTTGGCTGGGGGGCATGGCCATGGTGGATGGGCTGCCTGCGGGACATGTGCAGGGGTGCAGGGTAGTTCTCTGTGGTGTGGGCCGCCTGCAGGGGCCGTGGAGGGTGTAGAGGGAACGGCTGGGAGGACCCACACGGCCAATTCACATGTGGGACTCCCCGGCACCCCCGAAATACACGTAGGCTGCTGGATTCGTGTGTGGATTTCCTGCGCACCCGGAGTACACGTACCCTGCTGAAATTGCGCGTGGAACTTCACGCGCACACCGAAATACACATACCCTGCAAATTCGCGTGCGAAACTTCCCGCTCACCCCGAAATACTCGTACCCAGGGCAATCGCGTGTGGAACTTCCCGCGAACCCCGTAATACACATACCCTGCTGATATTGCGTGTGGAAGTTCATGCGGACCCATAATGCACGTACCCTGACGAAATCGCGTGTAAGACTACCCGCGCACCCCTGAAATACACATACCCAGGCAAATCGCACTGCTAGGGGGTGGGGGGGTGGGAGACATGTGTGGGGGCCTGGTGGAGGGTGCCCTGCACTGCTGGGGGGTAGGGGTGCTGGGGGACATGAGTGGGGGCCTGGTGGAGGGTGTCCCTGGATGCTGGGGGGTGTGGGTGCTGGGAGACAGGAGTGGGGGCCTAGTGGAGGGTGCCCTACAGTGCTGGGTGGTGGGGGTGCAGGGAGACAGGAGTGGGGGCCCGGTGGATGGTGCCCCTGGATGCAGGGGGGTGGGGGTGCAGGGGGACATGAGTTGGACATGAGTGGGGGCCTGGTGGAGGGTGCCCCTGACTGCTGGTGGGTGGGGGTGCAGGGGGACAGGAGTGGGGGCCTGATGGAGGGTGCCCTGCACTGCTGGGAGGGTGGGGGTGCTGGGAGACAGGAGTGGGGGCATGGTGGAGGGTGCCCTACAATGCTGGGGGGTGAGGGTGTAGGGGGACATGAGTGGGGGCATGGTGGAGGGTGCCCTACAGTGCTTGGTGTGGGGGTGCAGGGAGACAGGAGTGAGGGCCTGGTGGAGGGTGCCCTGCACTGCTGGGGGGTGGCGGTGCTGGGAGACATGTGTGGGGGCCTGATGGAGGGTGCCCCTGGATGCAGGGGGGTGGGGTGCAGGGAGACAGGAGTGGGGGCCTGGTGGAGGGTGCCCTACAGTGCTCGGGGGTAGGGTCCAGGGGGACATGAGTTGGACATGAGTTGGACATGAGTGGGGTCCTTGTGGAGGGTGCCCCTGGATGCAGGGGGTTGGGGGTGCAGGGAGACAGGAGTGGGGGCCTGGTGGAGGGTGCCCCTGGATGCTGGGGGGTGGGGGTGCAGGGGGACATGAGTGGGGGCCTGGTGGAGGGTGCCCCTGGATGCTGGGGGGTGGGGGTGCTGGGAGACTTGCGTTGGTGGGCAACAGTGCAAGGTGACATGTGGGTTGGCTGGGCGGCATGGCCATGGTGGAGGGGCTGCCTGCGGGACATGTGCAGGGATACAGGGTAGTCCCCTGTGGTGTGGGCCGCTTGCAGGGGCCGTGGAGGGTGGAGAGGGAACAACTGGGAGGACCCACACGGCCAATTCATGTGTGGGACTCCCCGGCACCCCCGAAATACACGTAGGCTGCTGCATTCGCGTGTGGAATTTCCCGCGCACCCGGAGTACACGTACCCTGCTGAAATTGCCTGTGGAACTTTCTGCGCACACCGAAATACATGTACCCTGCAAATTCGCGTGTGAAACTTCCCGCGCACCCCAAAATACACGTACCCAGGGCAATCGCGTGTGGAACTTCCTGCGAACCCCGTAATACACGTACCCTGCTGATATCGCATGTGGACGTTCACGCGGACCCATAATACACGTACCCTGATGAAATCACGTGTAAGACTACCCGCGCACCCTTGAAATACACGTACCCAGGCAAATCTCACTGCTGGGGGGCAGGGGGGGTGTGAGACATGTGTGGGGGCCTGGTGGAGGGTACCCTGCACTGCTGGGGGTGGGGGTGCTGGGGGACATGAGTGGGGGCCTGGTGGAGGGTGCCCCTGGATGCTGGGGGGTGTGGGTGCTGCGAGGCAGGAGTGGGGGCGTGGTGGAGGGTGCCCGACAGTGCTGGGGGTTGGGGGTGCAGGGAGACAGGAGTGGGGGCCTGGTGGAGGGTGCCCCTGACTGCTGGTGGGTGGGGGTGCAGGGAGACAAGAGTGGGGGCCTGGTGGAGGGTGCCCTACAGTGCTGGGGGGTGGAGGTGCAGGGGGACATGAGTTGGACATGAGTGGGGGCCTGGTGGAGGGTGCCCCTGACTGCTGGTGGGTGGGGTGCAGGGGGACAGGAGTGTGGGCCTGGTGGAGGGTGCCCTGCACTGCTGGGGGATGGGGGTGCTGGGAGACATGCCTTGGTGGGAAGTAGTGCAAGGTGACATGTGGGTTGGCTGCGGGGCATGGCCATGGTGGATGGGCTGCCTGCGGCACATGTGCAGGGGTGCAGGGTAGTCCCCTGTGGTGTGGGCCTCCTGCAGGGGCCGTGGAGGGTGTAGAGGGAACAGCTGGGAGGACCCACACGACCAATTCATGTGTGGGACTCCCCGGCACCCCCGAAATACACGTAGGCTGCTGGATTCGCGTGTGGAATTTCCCGCGCACCCGGAGTACACGTACCCTGCTGAAATTGCGTGTGGAACTTCACGCGCACACCGAAATACACGTACCCTGCAAATTTGCGTGTGAAACTTCCCACGCACCCCGAAATACACGTACCAAGGGCAATAGGGGGTGGAACTTCCCGCGAACCCCGTAATACACGTACCCTGCTGATATCGCGTGTGGACGTTCATGCGGACCCATAATACACGCACTCTGATGAAATCACGTGTAAGACTACCCGCGCACCCCTGAAATACACGTACCCAGGCGAATTGCACTGCTGGGGTGTGGGGGGGTGGGAGACATGTGTGGGGGCATGGTGGAGGGTGCCCTGCACTGCTGGGGGGTGGGGGTGCTGGGGGACATGAGTGGGGGCCTGGTGGAGGGTGCCCCTGGATGCTGGGGGGTGAGGGTGCTGCGAGACATGAGTGGGGGCCTGGTGGAGGGTGCCCGACAGTGCTGGGGGTTGGGGGTGCAGGGAGACAGGAGTGGGGGCCTGGTGGAGGGTGCCCCTGACTGCTGGTGGGTGGGGGTGCAGGGAGACAGGAGTGGGGGCCTGGTGGAGGGTGCCCTACAGTGCTGGGGGGTGGAGGTGCAGGGGGACATGAGTTGGACATGAGTGGGGGCCTGGTGGAGGGTGCCCCTGACTGCTGGTGGGTGGGGGTGCAGGGGGACAGGAGTGGGGGCCTGGTGGAGGGTGCCCTGCACTGCTGGGGGGTGGGGGTGCTGGGAGACATGCGTTGGTGGGAAGTAGTGCAAGGTGACATGTGGGTTGGCTGGGGGGCATGGCCATGGTGGATGGGCTGCCTGCGGGACATGTGCAGGGGTGCAGGGTAGTCCCCTGTGGTGTGGGCCGCCTGCAGGGGCCGTGGAGGGTGTAGAGGGAACAGCTGGGAGGACCCACACGGCCAATTCACGTGTGGGACTCCCCGGCACCCCCGAAATACACGTAGGCTGCTGGATTTGCATGTGGAATTTCCTGCGCACCCGGAGTACACGTACTCTGCTGAAATTGCGTGTGGAACTTCCTGCGCACACCGAAATACACGTACCCTGCAAATTCGCGTGTGAAACTTCCCGCGCACCCCGGAATACACGTGCCCAGGCCAATTGCGTGTGGGACTTTCCGCAAACCCCGTAATACACGCACACGATATTTTTCACACAGCGGGTGTCCGTGTTTGTCGGTACCCCTTTGCACCTCATTTGTCCTGGAGAGCCACAGTATGGATCATTCATCATAGCTGCATATGGGTGCTTTTTGTTAGCGCACATTTTGGCGCACATTTATTTCAGGCGCAGGGACGCTACCGCCTGCTTTCTTGTGGTGTACTTGTTTGACCCTGTGCGCGTCTTTGACCGTGCGCTGGTTTGCCCTATTCGATTCCATGAATACGAGTTGTAGGCGAGTGTGTGGGCGTTCCGTGCACTTGCCTCCTGTACTTCCCCCGTGACGCCCATATTTTCACGCGTTGTTCCCCATTCCGAGTGTTACGCCCCGTGTTCTGCCTACTTTTGTAATGTGCGCCGCGCTATGTGGGATTTTGCAGCGGCCGTGGCGCACGCCGTTGGATGACCTGTGCGCTGGCGTGCGCCATGCACTTTTTCAGCGCACATCCAATATTTTTCTTGCGCACGGACTTCCATGAATCAATGTGCGCTGGTTTCCCTGCGATTTTCGCAGTTGCACTGCGATTTTTGCACTTTTACTGCGAATTGCACGTTTTGGTACCTCTGCGCCGGAATTTTCGGCGCACATTAATTCCATTAATCGGCCTGTACGTTTTCTAAGGCGCACATGCCCGTTATAAAATATATGGGGGCAAAGGGTAAGGTTGACAGGGAATGCCCTTATTGAAGCAATTTATAACACAAAAGGTATGGACAATTACCAACTGTATTCCAATTTAAGTGAAAAACCAGAGTCTAGTCTATTTTCCAAAGTCAGGTAAACAACCTGTTCATCGGAATAAAATCACCGTGGTTGAGGACACAATTAGTTGCTACTGAGGGAGGGAACTACTGTGGGTTTTAACACCCACAGGGGCAAGGCTGTGTGGGAAGACAGAAAAGAATAGAATGAGATTCTAAGTATCCCTTCCTAGTCAGCTATTCTGTCCCTGTGTAGCACTGCTGGACCGCCTACAAAAAACAGGGGATAGAATAAGAGGAAAAACTAGCTTCTTCTAAATGTAATACACCATTCAGCCTTGCAGCAAATGTGCCCTACAAACACTCTCTCCCCCATGTGTTTGTATGGGGAGAGACAAATACCAGATCTAAAAACAGTGTTATTGTGATGGGGAGCAACAACATCTTATGGGTTATATACAAATTTATTTACCCAAGGATTGTTAGTCACTACTCATCCACTGTGATTTTTAAAACAAGGAATATCACAAGGTCAGGTTGAAATCACTCTGAGCTAGTGTTTAGACAAACAACAAAAAAGACAATAATTACAACATTCTCCACTCCGCCTTCTTCTAGAACCTCCTATTGATCTAGCGAGTGGAGGATGGTAAAAAATTGCTCATAAATAGAAAGTGAATGTGGTATCTATCTTATGTAGCAATTACTGTCTACCGGTTTCAGCGGCTCATGTTTATTAAGGTCGCTTTCTTCAGGACAGTCTTTTTCTATGTGTTTAACATCACCGGGGAAGAGAGATGAGTGCTATGCCCCATGTGTAATTTCTGGTATAGAAAGTGGATAGTAAATACTTTACCACCTCCTTGCTATGGCACGGCTGGACCAGACAGGTGACCTGTGTAAGAAAACAAGAACATATTCACTACATGTGTCTCCATAGGTTGTTGACTGCCAATCAATGGCTTTAAGGATTAGCAATTTTTTAGTGCCAATCCTGATCTAAAACACACTACGCAGGGCGTAATATGGGTTACCTCTTTAGCAAAGTTATGAGCAAAGGATAAACAGAAACCAGTTGTAAGACCCAGGGGAACCCCGACTACCACAGGCTAACTAGAGTATTAAGTTGCCTGTTGCACGGCCCAAACCACTCTTTCATGAGTATGCTACTGAGCTGTGCTGTCTATTGTTAGCTTGGTCCTATACATTGATACTGACCTAGGTATGGGTCTCTTCATGTGCCTCGGATGTGTTCACAAGTAGCGAACGCTTGGTCTCACCCTGGATCAACTGTGTTATTGTATTCCTGGATCAAAACAAACATTACAAGCTGTGTTTAGATTCAGCTATTCACATTGGAGGGCCGTAGGTATAGGGCACTTCAAGGTGCATTTGGTGCTGACAAATGTCCATTTAAGCTCGGACCACGTAGCCAGCAGCGCTACTAGCTATTTGGCCCACTAAGCGCTTGTGAAGTCTCTTACCATACTCCGATATTAGCTCCAGACCGTAAGTGCCCTCTCTCTACTGCGTACACTGGCCGAACTATAGGAGGACCAATAGAAAGCCCATCCAAAATCACGTGCCGTGCGTCTAACGCATTGCGTATGCAGCACGTGTCGCCCACGGCACCATCTGCCCGGAAGTCAGGCATCTGACCGGACTCAATTCGCGGACACGCGCGGCCACTACTACCATCCATTGTTGAGCTTATTGCTGTGGCCCGTAGCCAGGAGCTATCAAAGAGAAACTGGCAATGTCATTGAAATGGACACACAATTCCTCAGATTGATTGATGTTTATAAAATTGCTGCTATGGAAAAAAAAATCTTTACCACATTAAAGATACTGGGCCCCATCACGAGTTGGGCGGTAGCTCTTAAATGAGGCAGTAACAGTATTACTCCTACATTTAACGGCTGGTGCTGTCATGAGCCTGGCGGGTTTACTCCCAGCTCATAGCTGGGGGTAAACTTGCCAAGAAAATGCCCATTTTTGGTGCAATTACTGCCGGCAGTACTACCGTGCGGTAATTGCGTGATAATTCCCCATTGGGTCCAATGGAACCAATGGGGAATGGGGATTAACAGTTATCGGTCCAACACGTGATCCAGCGTTAATACCACAGACCAGTGGGCACTAACACTAATATAGTTAGGGGGTATCCCAGTCGGGATAACACCCAACTCGTGATCAGGCCCACTGTACTAAATAACTGTAACCTAGCCTATAGGCAGACCTATTGTATTTGCCATTCTCTCTCGGGGAGAATCCTACATTAATTTTAATAATGTGGCTTGTTCCTAAATCCCCATGCAACTTCCTTCCAAACTATAGATTTTATCAGTAAGATTGATTCTACTAATGTTTAATTTGAAGATTTATAGGTCGCACTTCATGTGTGCAGTCTGCCTGTATGTTATGTTATATTATGTTATTTGGCATTAGTATAGCGCCTACTGCCATTGGTATGGCCTTGAGGCTCTGTCAGGATAAACTCCCTTTGGAAGACTGTAGTCTGAGTTGAGAAGTAGTGACAGGAGTGGTAAAATGCATGTGTGAATGTATAGCCTGATTGAAGATAGGTAGAGAATGGCTAGACCCCTAACAGCAGCCCATATTATAAGGTGTGGGATGGGTGCTGTGGTAAATTGTCAAGAGAGTCAAGTTATGTGGACAAATGGACAGAATTTTTCATGGGACTCAGCTGTATTCAACTAATTGAGGCGCTAGGGCCAAGGGTGATGTGTTTTAGTATATGGTGAAGTCAAATAATGTACATTTCAAATGTGTGAAGCTATCTGTAATGCAATTTAAGTTAGGAGCCCAAGTGAGACACAAGCCAAGTGTGGCAAAAATACAGACAGTGGGATGGTTGGGACAGCAATCTAAATGGGAAAACTAGGCCTTCAAAATGCACGTGTGATGAAATACAAACAGTGGCAAGATTGGGACAGGAATCTAAATGGGAAACCTAGGCCTTCAAAATTAAGTGTGACATAATACAAACAGTGGCATGATTGAAACAGCAATCTAAATGGGAAACCTAGGTCTTCAAAATGCAAGTGTGACAAAATACAAACATGGTTCAGTGATGATGTCCATTAGCTGGAAATAGCTGTAGATGGCTAGCGTGGCATCTGTGGGATATTTTGTGTAAATTTGGGGTTTGGTGGTATTTTCTTACAGCCGACAGAAGAGTGGTAGTTTAGAAATACTAATCCTCGCATTTAGATTGGGTTTGTTCTCACATCATCCTAGAAACCATATCTTATTATATTATATTGGTGAATCCGGTAATATGTATTGGTGGCGGTATTTGGTGGTAGTAGATTACTTAGTGATAAGCATAATTTTCCCTCCCTACATTATAGCCCGATCATACACAAAACTTTCCTTACTATTATAATACTATTAGTGATCTATAGAGGGCCTCGGACCTACATACAGAGACACCACACTTTTACATAGAGTGCCACCTACAACCTGTGGCCGGTATCACTGATTTATTTACTCCAGTGAACTATGCGTCATTAAGCCTCATTACTGGTTCATAGACCCCCAGTAATCTATATATTGTATTAGATTTCCCCAGACAACATGCACTGGGGAACACACGCATTCACCTATTTGTGGTTAACACACGCATTCACCTATTTATCACCGCTAAGTCTATCAGCTAATAATAATACCAATGAACACAAATCTTCCCCACGTCTGCATAGGCAAACCCAAAACAATGAAAACTCAGAAGCATGTATATATATATCTTATATTGTAAACAATTACAATGTCATGATACAGTTCTTACCATTTACCTTTCCGCACTACCTGTAACAAAATGAGAAGAGAAAAACAAAACCACAGATACAGATGCAATCCTTTTCAAACTAGGCATCACATTTTATAATTCAACACATGATGAATAAAAATGCAAGGGATTTTCTTTTGCTTAGCTACTCTAACTGCCTGTTATTTTTAGATCACATTCGTCAAACAATCGCATCAGCATAACCTCACTTCAACTTGGATGCTCACCAAAGATTTGCTATTCCCTCTCCCACACAATCTCCTTTCGCTCGCTTCAGAAAGACAAGCCCAGTCAGCATGGATTGCCTCTGTTATCTCGGATGTTTGAAGTGTGTGTCGAAAACATAGAGTTCTCAAGCCAGCGCTAAGTGAGACTAGGCACGTCTGCCTGAGAGCCCAATCATTATCCGAACTAACTCTCCCTCTGCCCTTGTTCCCCCAGCAAAGTTCTGCACCTTCCCATTTTGCTTATGTAGCAAAACTGCAGATACACTGCTCCAATCAAATTGAAGTCAGCATCATCCTTCCTTTAGCACAATAGGCCAGTTACACAGTGAGTAACTGTATCTAATATCATTTCCTGGTATGCAGGCTCTCTGCTTTCTGCACACAGAACAATAAGGGAGAAAAAAGAATTCAGTGCATGTTTGAAAAACGAATTTCAGAAAATGTATTTTCACCCCATTTGCACATAGAGATTACATTAGAATGTTAATAAGTTAGCTCTAATAATTAGTAATTGTTAATTGAGTCAGTTAGTTAGATGAATAATGTAGTCACCTATGTATGAGGTATTTCAAAGAAGAGAGAGAGAAACAAATTCTGGTGCACTTTTAAACCTGCAGCTTCACATTGCTTTTTACGGTATTATAAATCCTGTCTCCAGCCACATACTAACATATTATGCTGGCAACATAGACTGACTATATGTGTATGCCACATTATTGCTGGCAACAAAATGCCATCACATTCAGTGAAGTGCTACACACTCCAAGGCACTATAAAGTGCTATATACTACTTCATTATCCCTCCTTTCCTGACAATGTGGCAGTGTTCCAAACCACAATTGGAGGAAACCCAACTTGAGCTCCTCTTTTTCTTTCCATTATGGCAACTCAATAATAAAAATTCAAATTTTTCACACTAAATCACTGCTTAACCAGCACAAAACCAAAATTCATCTCAAATTAGTCCATCAGTTCTTACACAATATTATACATATTTCTTCCCAACTGAAGTGTCCATAGTCCAATGTCCAATAGACATATTCGTTTAAGTGTAGATCAACATTTTAAGTTCAATAACAAAATAATAAAATAAAATAATTAATTAAAACAAAGAATTGACATTACTAATTGAAATAATTAAATAAAACAATAAAGTTGTGGGACTCCATCGCCCATACTTCAGGTTTGCATCATAAAAAATGTATCCACAATGCTGCAGGTTCAGTTCAATATTGTTTCATAAATAACGTCCACCTCTGAGACGTCCCGACCAGCAACATCACATCATCTGGTTCATTTGATGTATTCTTTCATTCTGGCACTCTTGGATGCTTTCTATAGGAGTTATCTCTTTTGGCGTCCCAGTTATTTTGTCTTCACCTCCATCTGGAGGCATTACTTCATCTTCATCCCATGGACTCCAGGACTCCACCATCTCCCGTGTCCTCTGGTCCTGTGACCTCTGACCTCAAAACACAGGTTAATGATTCTAAATCAAATAGAAAATAGACAGATTAAGTACATAGCACAATACTAATTTCACCCTTTTATAAAAAATAAAATATATATATTCCAAAACATTTCACCCTTTTTCTTTGGTCTCTGAAAGGAAGCACATGTTAGAGAGAAAACAAACATAACATCATTGAACATTAAACATATCTCAATCTTGCAAAAAACAATATCATTTACTCCAGCCCCCTTTTAATGATCATTGCATATTATATTGTTATTAACATCTATTCTATCACCATAATCATATCTATTTTACTCCTCTGGTATTGGGCCCTATAAGTAGACCCATTTGTTTTCTTCCATGTATTTAGGGCACTTGATCTGTTTCTACTCGCTCAAGTCTCCTTACCTCATGTTTGGGATGCCAGGGCTTAATTTGGTTAACATGAACTAATTGCTCTGTTACCGTTTCACCTTCAGTTCTTAAAATGTTATATAAACCACTGGAGACACCTTATCTATAATTTGAAATGGCCCCTGCCAGGCTGCCAGAAATTTAGAATTTTTCTGTTTACCTTTTCCAAAATGAAATGTATACACCTGATCCCCTACACTATACTCTTTCACAGATGTCTTTTTATCATAATATGATTTTGTACCGTCAGCAGCCCTTTCCAAATTCCTCTGCACAAAAGCAAATGCATGGTGTAAATTATTCCTCGGTTCTTCCATATATTCATGAACTGTAGATGCGCTTAGAAGTGTCTGCTCATGTGTCCTGTATAGCAGGTGTTGTGGCAACACCATTTTCCTACCCGTCAATACTTCATGAGGGCTGATCCCTGTCGCTTTAGCAGGAGTAGATCTGATTGCCATCAAAACCAGAGGTAAACGTAAATCCCAGCTGGAACCTGCCTCTGCTACAAACTTCTTTAATATATCCACAACAGAACATTACAATGTTCAACTCATCCAGAAGAGGCAGGTCTGTATGCAATATGCAGCTTTCTTTTCACCCCCAGTTTCTGCCACACCTTACTCATTAAAGCGCTTGTGAAATTACTTCCTCGGTCTGATTCTATTCTTTGTGGTAATGCAAATCCCGAAAATATATGAATAGCCAGTAAAGTAGCTGCTGTTTGCACACTACAATCTGGTGCAGGAATACACTCTATCCATTTTGACATTAAACAAACCACACTCAAAATATAATGGTTCCCCCTGCTCGACCTTTTTACAGGCCCTACATAGTCTATTTGCAGATCTGACCTTGGAAGGGTTGAGCATCTTTTCATGAGTGGGGCCCTATGCATTGGTGAAGCAGGTTTAAATTGGGCACATACTAGACATCCTCTAGTATATAATTCCACATCTTGGAGTGGCCAGTAAGCATAATGTTTCAGTATCTCTAATGTTTTTTGTGCACCTCTGTGTCCTGCAGTTATTGCATCATGTGCATGGTGTATCATTAGCCCTCTGAATGAAAGGGGTACCACCCACTGTATTTGTCCTGTTATGGATTCCCTCATCATGAGTCCATCCTGTAGTCTAATTCGTTTTTTATTCTTTAATAACACCCTCAACTCTTCTTTTCCCACACAATCATTTTCTGTTAAAGGATTTTGTTCAGGGTCTATCAAATGACTATAATAGATTCCCAAAATTGGATTATCTTTTTGTGCCTTAATCAGGTCTTGATCTGGTGTATCATAACTCCATTGCACTACTGGTTGTTCTACCTCTTTTGGAGCTTTAGATCATGTAATTGCATCAATCTGTATTTCACCAAGTACATTTTCAATAGGTAGCAACTCTCACATCACAGCCTCAATTTTAGCTAAATGATCTGCCTTATCATTTCCCTCCTTATCCTCTCCTGGAGTTTTTAAATGTCCACAAATTTTCCTCCAGTATATTGTCAAATCATTCTCTGACACCAATTTGTCTATAGCATGTATCATTTTTCCATGTTTGAGAGGCTTTTTATTGTATGTAATCATACCTCTTGCTTTCCAGCCAGGCAAATATTCCACAAAGCTATTCCGTGCATAATCAGAATCAGTCACCAGGACAATTTGACTAAATTTATTATGAACTGCAGTAGTAATTGCTTTATAAATGGCTGCCAATTCCGCTACTTGACTGCTCCTAGCCCCAATTCTCATCCCTATACTGGGAATGTCTTCACATTTCAACCAGACATTGCCTATTCCTGATACCAATTGTTTATTACTGTCATTTTCAATGTGAAAAGCACAACCGTCAACATATACAGTTGACATGTCTTTTCATCAAAAGCTTTATGTGGTGATTGTCGAAACTCCTGTAAATTAGATTCCACTTCTATTTCATTTGATACATGTTCAGCTGCACAGTCATGTAGATCTGCTAAACCTTGAGCAACTGGGCCATACCTCACTTCTACAGGAAAGCCCTGCAGTGCCAGTTTCCATGAAGTAATTCTGGACTGTGCTAGGTTGCCTGACCTAATTATTTTACTCTCTAAAAACTGCAATGTTTGATGATTTGTCTCAATGATGACCTTTTCTCCCTGAACAAAGGGGCGGAAATGCTGTAGCACCCACACAGTGGTCAAAAGGGCCTTTTCACATTCACTGAATTTAATTTCAACTTGGGAAAATGCCTTACTTGCATAAGCAATGGTTTTGTGATTCAAATCATGTTTTTCTATAAAGAAATCCCTCTTCTTTATGGGGTATGCTAAACATGGTGCCTTTATAAGACACTCCTTCAATTTAGCCACTTCCTCAGATTGCTCTTTTTCCCGTTTCCAGGGTGTATTCAGCTTCAGTAATTTAGTCAATGGCTGAGTAATTCCAGCATAATTTTCAATAAACATTTTGTTGACCATTTGGCTTTAACACACCTAAAATAGGTGTGTTGGATGTGCTATGAATAGACCTGATAATGCCCTGAGACTCCAAATTTTTAATTATGTCTGCCAGCGATTCTAAACATGCCAGTGGTAATCTATACTGGCACACAAATATTGGATTTCCACTGCACCCTTCCGGTAATGTGGCAACATGTAAATCAGTTAGTCCACAATCATATGCATCTTTAGCAAATACCTCTTTAAACTCCATAAATATATTCCTCAATTCATTTTTATCTTCATCGCTATCGCATGCATCTGCTGACAAAATCTGCTCCTCTACCATTTTTGAGAATTCTGGGAAATCCTCCAGTGGAGGAATCTCTGTGCTTTCTTTCAACTGTGTGGCTGTGTCTCTCTGTAAAGCTGCCACTTTTAAATATTTTGGCATATCAGCTTCCACTTCAATGTGCTGATTTTCTGTTTCACTTTCACTTAAATCAAATACTATATAATCCTCTTGATGACAGCACACTGTCTCATTTCAACCATAAGGGTACACAGCATGAATTTTAAAGATCCCTTTGGGCTGAGAATCCATGTATTCTGGCAAAACATTCCCTGCATCTACATACCTTTCAGGGATATTTCCAATCACCATGTTATTTCGATCTGCAGTACAATCTGATTTTTGTATGGCCATTCCTAATGAAGAAATTTCCTCTAAAGGAATATCCTGACCCCCCTTTTTATTCACCATAATTTTTACAGATCCTTCACCAACATCTATGAGTGGAATATATTCATAATCCAGGCCTTGCTGTTTTATGGATTTATTCAAGCACACAAATGCATCAGAATCCTTCATCTGCTGTACATTTTTGCACTTTAATGTTATTGCAACCTGCTTGGTGAATGCAGGAATAATAGTATCCTTCCTCAGTTGTAATTCAATTGCATATGGGACCAGTTGTGCGCAATTATAAGCCCTTCTTTTGTCTTCAAATTCAGGTGCAGGCCCACCTAGCTGTGACCATATTTTTTGATTAAGGAAATCTAACACCATACACATTCTGTGCATGATATCATTGCCCTTGTAAAAGTCATTTTGTGTTCCATTCAATATCCATACATTATGATAAATTGTTTTCTGCCCAATGTTAATCTTAAGCATGCATGTGCCTGCAATTCGGTTTTCAAAGTCTGAACTGTCTAAACCAGAGATATATTGGTTTTTAATTCTACATTTTGGGATTTCCTCCTTCTCCATTATTTTCTGCAGTAATTTCTCATTAATAAAACTTCTTTCCTGTTCAAGCGCTAGTATGGCTTTTACTACTTTAGAATGGTCATTTATACCAATGTGAACCCATGTGCTCATCTTTCATGTGTATTTCAGAAAGAGTAGTATTGTGTGTTTCTGTGTCTGTTTTAGGAGTAGTATTCTGTTTGCATTTCTTCTCTTTTAAATAAAAGCGTAATGTGTGCTCATCTATTTCAGTTAGCCATCTTTTCCTAGGGTCTAAATAAATGTGTACAGATTGTTTCCCATTTTCACTTTGCATTTTATCTTGACACATCAAGATAACAGTGACGCTGGGTATACAGCTATTCTGGAGGTATACCTGCACTGCATCATTCGTTTTGGCAACTGTGTTGCATTCATTTATATTGCTGTTTTGTGATTTCATTTTCTTAAGTCTCAATGGTTTTTTGGTTAAAGACCACAATACTCCATTCACCCCATCTATGAGAGGAAACAATATTTTCAGACAATCTGTCCCCATCAGAAATGGAATTTCACAAATAGATGTGATCAATACCTCCTGTTTCATTCTGTGTTTTCCTATCTTTATGTAAACTTCGGTAAAACCTATAATAGGCACCTCTTCACCGTTAAAATTATGCACTGGACCTTCACTTTGCCTCGCTGTGATATGATTCTGTGGAGATCTCCCTTCATTGATACTTTTTACCAAGTCTTTGGACATAATTGTGCCCTGTGCGCCGGTGTCAATCATCGCAAATGTATTGCATTTCTCTTCTACAGTGATGGGAGCATAATACCTGTCATCAACTTCCTCTAATACACATAAAAAGTGTGAATTCTTACTGATTTCATGACTCACCTTTCTCAGGCCTTTTCCACTTTTGGCTAAGCACATTGGTAAATGGAAAGACATTTTCCCCTCCTTTCTGTCCATTTCTGTGTGAGAGACTTCATTCATTTCCCCATGTTCAGATGTTTTTTTGGAGTGTGACCACTGTTCGCCCATCCATTCAGGGATCATCAGAGGTCACATTACAATACTCCAACTGAACATGTGTAACAACATCATTTGGCAATTTGTCATTTTATAATGCTGTGCATTTGTAATTATTTAGTATGGTACCAGTCCTTTTAACTTCTTCAAAAATATGTGGCTCAAAGAATTCTTCGGGTGATTGACCTGTTCCCTCCTTTTGAGTATTTATTTTTTCTGCCTGTGTTTGGTTATTGTTTTGATTGCCCAGGGAAGGAATTCTAGCATCCCCACTTACTCCCTGTTCACTGGTATTCCCCATTCATGAGTCATTTTTCTTAAATCTGTCTCTTTGTTCTTTAGGAATTTCAGGTTTTCCTTTCTCATTGGTACAAATCTCCAATGTTTGATTTAGCTCTAGGTTAAACCGAACTTCTTTTTTAGAAGTATTTGCACTTTCTGTCACATGTTCACTTACTGGTGCTTTCATTTTTAAATCATTAGGCATCACAGAGTCATCATGCAAAATCACATCAGAGCAATCTGTTTTCTTAGCACTGCAGGTATAAAATACTTAGTCACTTATCAGAAACCACCCGGTCAGTGCTATGGCCTTCTGCCCCCTCCTTTGATGACTGTTTTTGTGCTGTACAGAGCTTTCCTATTTGCTCAGCCAACATTTTCACTTGGGTATCAGTAAATCGATCCACATAACGGGGTCTCATGGTGTTAGGGTAAAATCTGCTCTATGTCCCCAATGTCTGATAGGGACCATTATTTCTTCGATCCTGGCTTTGCCTCTGGTTCATACCTGAAATATCAGGCCGATATCCTGCCCGGGACCTGTCCCCTAAGTACCTAGGGCTAATGTAATTCTCTCTATTACTAGGGTCATGTGATTGAAACATTGGTGTAGGGAGTGGCGATCTCTGTTGATTACCCCTTTGTTCAGGTGTCAAATTATTTTTACCTGGACTTTGAGTAGACTCAGGGGACATTTTGGCTGATCTGATCTCCATCACTGTTGCTGAGGGTTCTTTAGATTTTGGTCTAGTGTCTTTCATTTTATCATTTTCTCTACCCTGACAATAGATTACCTCATATAGTTTTGTGCTTTGGTGTACAATCCATTCAAGTGATTTGTCACAGTCAAATTCACGGACCAACTGTGATATGATGTCTTTCTGTAGCCCCTAGAAGTATGGAGTTTTAAACTCATTGGAATTGGGGTGAAAAGATACATCAAACCAAGAAAAAGCTCTTTTCAAGTCTTGCAAATATTGGTGAGGTGACGTGTTAGGCCCAGCGGTAATCGTGTAAGCAACCTTTTTAGCCTCTTGAAATGACTCTTTTTCAAACTCTGCCCATGTCTTGTTCTGTTGTTCATTTAATCCCCTAATGATACTGGCTGTGGGAGCATCTAGAGTTAAATGAAAATATTGCATGTATTGCTCCTTAGGTATCTGGAGAGCTTTAAATATATCATGCACCACTTCTAAGTGGTCCTCTATGCAGCACGCCCCTCCTTTTTTAAATGGTTTGATCAGAGCTTTGATGGATTTCATTATCTTTATGGGGCTACTTGTTGCTATGTACAGAATTTCACTACTTTGTGATTCAATCCTGGTTCCAGGTGTATGGGATTGGTGGCGGCCCCCAATGGGTGTATCAAATCCCCCAAGGGGGCTGCAACCAAGTTCAGTCACCGGCCCAAACACTGGGGCACTAGCTCTTTGGGTGGAAATAGGATTCACCTCAACTCCATTGAATGTGGTGCCCTGCCGTCTATCCTGGGACCTGGAAATGCATATTTGCTGTTCCAAATCCTTGCACTTCTTAAGGAGCCTATCTGCCTCCTTATGCAAATAGTTGTTTTCCTCACTCAATTTATTAATTACCTCCTGCATATCGCCCATTTGCATTTGGCATTCATTGAATTCTTTGTTTCTCTTGTGTCTTTCTTGAAACATGTTAACCATTTCCTGTTCAGCATTTTGGAGATCACTTTCTTTTTCACAATGTTCTTTTTGCAAAATCTGCATTTCCAAAACAACCTCATCTTTGTCTTGCCTAATATGGTCTACCAATGCTTTCAAATGCACCAATTCTTGTTCACTATCCTCAAACTGTTTCTTGCTTTTAGACAATTGAATATCAAGATCCCTACATTTTAACTGCATGTCTTTTTGACATACCTTCAATTCTGCTCTTAACATTTCCTCTTTTTTACTTGCCCCATCCAGATCAGCTTTTAACCTGTTAATCAGATTAGTATCATTTTCTTGCATTTGTAGGGATCTATTCAGGATAAACCATGTCTTGGCACATAGCCGTATCAGACAATCTTTCTCTGCATGTTTATCAGCTGCATTTAATAGTCTCAAAAGGCAGACCTGAATTATGCTGCCTTCTGCAAAAATGCTGTCTAATGGTTCTTTCTGTACTTCACCATAAATGCGGTCATGCCATTCTGTGGCATTATTTGATGTCCATGTCCCATGTGCATATAACTTTGCCTCCAGATATTGCACTAGCTCTGAGAATGTGGCTTCCATTTGAGACATTCTGAAATTCACTTTTAGTGTCACACTCTTATCATGAAATGGGTTCCCTCTAATGCACGTATGGTAGTGTGAGACACACTTGCCACGCTCTGTAGGTACTCTGTAATCACTTTCCCGGCCTGAGCACCATATATGTAGGATATTTTGTGTAAAATTGGGTTTGGCAGTATTTTCTTACCGCCAACAGAAGAGTGGTAGTTTAGAAATACTTATCCTTGCGTTTAGATTGGGTTTGTTCTCACATGATCCTAGAAACCATACCTTATTATATTATATTGATGAATCCGGTAATATGTATTGGTGGCAGTATTCGGTGGTAGAACATTACTTAGTGGTAAGCATAATTTTCCTTCCCTACATTATAGCCCCATCATACACAAAACTTTCCTTACTATTATAATACTCTTACGGGGTAATTCATAGAATTCAGCGCACAAGTGGCACACGCGGCTGGCACACAGTGTGCGCGTGCGGCAGTCTGCACTGGCCGCGTGCGCCAAAACCCATTTCGGCGCACAGTGTATTCATGGATTTTAACATCCCTAAGCAGCTGTGGCGCAGAGTGGCGCAGCGACCCTGCAGCAGCGCCAGTTATGCACACAACGCCGCCCCGTGCGCCATGAAAAGCGCACAAATCCAGTACATGGCGCACAGGCCAGTGGACCAGCATACAGCCCCCCAACCATGAAAACGCGTGTAAAACTCCCCGCGCACCCCTCGGAATACACGTACCCCGCTCGCACTAGGCCAATCAGGTGTAAAACTTCCCGCACACCCCTCGAAATACATGTACCCCGCTCATTCGTGGAAATTTTCACACGCGATAGGCCCTGTGCGAGTGGGGTATGCGTATTACTTGGGTTCGCGGGATGTTTCACACCCGATCGGCCCTGTGCGAGTGGGGTATATGCATAACTGGGGTTCGCGGGAATTTTCACACGCGATTGGCCCTGCGCGAGCAAGGGGACGTGTATTTCTGGGGTTCGCGGGGAGGTTCACATGCGGTAGGAACTGTGCGAGCGGGGTACGTGTATTTCTGGGTTTCGTGGGGACTTTCACCCGCGGTAGGCCCTGTGTGAGTGGGGCACATGTAATTCTGGGGTTCGCTGGGACTTTCACACGCGATAGGCCCTGTGCGAGCGGGGCACATGTAATTCTGGGGTTCGTGGGAGTTTCACACGCGGTAGGCCCTGTGCGAGCGGGGCACGTGTAATTCTGGGGTTCGCAGGCAGTTTCACACGCGGTAGGCCCTGTGCGAGTGGGGTACGTGTATTACTGGGGTTCGCGGTACGTTTCACACGCTGTAGGCCCTGTGCGAGTGGGGTACGTGTATTACTGGGGTTCGCGGGAAGTTTCACACGCGATAGGCCCTGTGCGATTTTGGTACGTGCATAACTGGGTTCGCAGGAATTTTCACACGCGATTGGCCCTGTGCGAGTGGGGTACGTGTTTAACCCGGGTTCACAGGAAGTTTCACACGCAAATGGTGTGGGGTACGCGTCTTACTGGGTTTTGCGGCAAGTTTCACATGCGATTTTGCTGTCAGAGCGGGGTATGTGTATTTAGGGGGTGCGCGGGGAGTCCTACACATGAATTGGCAGTGTGGGTCCTCCCAGGTGTGCCCTCTATCCCCTCCATGGCCCCTGCACACAGCCCACACCACAGGGGACTACCCTGCACCCCTGGTCATGTCCCGCAGCAGCCCATCCACCATGGGCCTGCCCCCCAGCCAAGCCACATGTCACCTTGCACTAGTGATCACCAACTCATGTCCCCCAGCACCCTCACCCCCCAGCAGTGAGGGGCACCTGCCAGCAGGCCCCCACTCATGGGATCCATCCAGATCCTGCTCCGTCCTTCATAGTCGACGCGCAAACTTCCAAAGAGGGCATCATATTGCCCCAGGACTTGCTCCACCAGGACACCAACTTCCCTGGCACTGAAGCTGGTGGCCCTCTTCCTCTCTGGCTGGGGGTTGCCAGTGGTGCCAGATAGTGTTTCCCCGACATGGCAACCCCAGAGGCAGGAGTGGGTGGGCAACTGGGTCCTGGGGCTGGGCTGTGGAGTGATGGTGTCCCAGTCGGAAGTCTTCGGTTCCAGCAGGGGTGGTCACAGCAACTGCACCCCTGGCTGACGTGCAGGCAGCAAATAGCAGGGCGCGTGGGCAGCAGTCAGGCAGCAGCAGATGGCAGGTGGGAGCATGCTCGGGGCTCTGGGGTGTAGTAATTCGGCCTTCTGGGCAGGAGCGTGGTCTTCCGTGTGTTTTCGCGTGGCCAGCTTGATATGGAGTGATTTGGCACGTGAAAAAATTGCACGTCAGCGTGTAATTTGAGGAAAGACCCTTAGCACGTAAGCGCATCTGTGACATTATGCGTGTGAATGCGTGTAATCTGAGGAAAGGGCCTACGCGCGTAAGTGACGTGACACGTGCGGGCATTTCCCTCAGCACGGGTTAAAGGTGAGCGGGGCCAGCAGTTCGCTGTACATGCCTTTCGTGGAGACCGACGTGTGTTGCTGCTTCGTGTTGTTTCGCGCACCATCACAACTTCACAGCTATCAAAGACGTATCTCTTCTTTTGGTGGGGGTATTGGCTGCGCGTGTTTTTATGCATCGCGCTAGTCAGATGGTGAGTCACGCATGCTATTTTTCCCACTGCGGGTGCCCCTGTGTATCGCACCTGTTTACGAGGTCATAGTAGCCTGCGTGTCCCACGCGTACGTGTTTTTCGTGTTACTGTGTGCCACCGCATACTGTGGGAGGTTGATTCCACGCACGTAGGCTGCAGGGTTGCGTGCACATTTTTACTGCAGTTTTGGGGTGCCTGAGTGTTGCGTGACCTGTCACTACATCACCAGGGTCACATACATCCTTGCAGGTGCAGGGGGGCTGTTAACATCTTGTATCCCACCCCCTTCACCCCAATTGCCCAGGTCAATTGTGGTGCACACCTCCCATTGGTACTACTCCATCTGTGCCGGTACTACTACATTTGTGCCATGGTTGGGAGGCCACCATAGGTGAGGGGTGCCTCAGCTGGGCGTCCCCCTCATGGCGGGCATGGTCGGAGACGTGGCCGGGGTGACCAGGAAGTAGGGGGACTCCAGGGTGTGCAAGGTGGCCGCAGAGGGGGAAGAGGCAGGGGTGCGCCACTTGAGCACGATGTTGTGCCATGTGTCGGTGCAGTCATGCCACCACCCCCTGTGGTTCCAGGAGATGCAGCTTCTGCATCTGGCCCTGGCGCCCGTGTGACCCGGCAGTCCGCTTCATCGACTGCCACGGGCCCAAGGGTAGTGGTAGCTGCAGGTGCAGCTGTGGACACCACCACCCAGGCTCAGGGTCTGTCAGTGCAGGCTGTGTTGGCACTTGAAGAGCCCTTGGAAGATTTCCAACAGGCCAGGAGGGAAACTGTAGGGGCACGCAGGGCTGCCCTGACCAAGACACGTGTCCCTCGGGCACTTATGTCATCTGCTGCCCCGAACAGCCGGGTGTTGGCAAATGCAGGGGCAGATGCACCCAACAACACCCCGGTTGTGAGTCTGCCAACCAGGACAGTTGCGGTCAATGACCCTGCCACAGTGGATGTTGCTGCACAGGGTCCATTAGAGGGCACCCAGCTGCCACTGACATAAGTCAGGCCTTTGGTCGTCCCTCCACCTGCCACTCCCATGGCTCAATCCACCGAACCCACTGGCCATACTGATGAGGGCGGCATTAGCCAGCCAGGATCTGCGCCACAATCCAAGAGGAGGAAGGATGCACCTGCAGCACAGGCTGGGACCCCACACACAGCCACAACCTCATGCACGTCGAGGAAGAAGCCTTTCTGCAAACAGGAACTGGACTTCCTCATGCACTATGTGCGGGACCACATCTGTGACAAGCTAGTGGGTGCTAATTGTCAGACTATGGATGCCCACCGTGATACCCACTGGAAGCAAGTTGCGGAACATGTGAGTGCATTCGGCCATGAGGTGCGCACGGCACAAGAGTGCAGAAAGCGTTGGAATAACCTCAAACGCAGCACTTAGGCTAAGCGTGCCTCAAATTACAACTTGACTCTGGTGACTGGCAGTGGGCCTGTACCAGAGGAGGAAGACCTCACTCCGCATGAGTCACTCGTTGCAGAGTTCATAACATCTGAATCGGTCAAAGGAGCGGGAGAGATGCCGGACTTTGATGCCCAGTCCAGTGAGTGTTGATGCGTGTTTGTCGAGGAAGTGTGTGTTTTACTTGTGTGATGTGTTGTGCATGACTGTCACTACATGGTTCTGATGTGCAAGTAATGCAATGTTTCCCTGATGCAGGTCTACTCTGCTGGATGGTGTACATGTTTAATGGCCAATGACTCTGTCCAACTGGTCTAGTGTCTTCTTCACACGTGGGTGTACTCCAGAGGTTTCATCATGTGTCGGGCTTACTGTCCCATCATCATTTGCTGTGTTGTCACTTGACTCACATGATGCTGTTGATGCTAGTCAACACTGTCTGTCAATACACAGGTCTATGGTCAGCCTTTTGATACCATGCTAGGCATCCCTGCTTTTGCACTTGGGGGGAGGGGTGGTTTGCTTGTAGACATGCTACCCATTGAATGCACATTGCACGTGATGTCTGAAGTTGACCTTGCACTGCCTTCACATTTTCTGACCACACCATGAAGTCCTTGTACATGTAGATAGTGAGTAACATACATATTTGCTGCACTGCAAACTGTCACCTTTCCACAGGTCTAATCACAGAAGCAATTTCAAGTTGACCCAGCATGCATGCCAGGTTCTATTTTGTGTGTCACATGTCTGCCAGATGTGTTTGGTGTCGGTGTGTGTGTGTGTTGTGTGCTTCTAACATGTGTAGTGACCTTTTTTCTCTCTATTTTTCAGGTGATGACGCAATGGAGCCGAGGATGGTGTTGTCATGCCAGGCACAGGGTTGTTATCACTACATCAACCCAGCACAAGAACGGGTTGTGGGGTGGTAGGCCACGAAAACCCCCAAGTGCTACAGTCCATCTTGTCTCTGGCTGCCTATGAGTCCAGCCCTGATGAACACTCTGAGGACCATGTCGAGTTGGATGAGCATCAGGTCCATACGTCAGGGGTGAGTGATTCTGATGTGGACACTCCTCTGTCCGCGACACCGGCACTGAGGGGTCAGACAGTCTTGGAACCTCCGCCTGTGGGGGATCGGGACGCAGGGTCACCCTCAACACCAGTCATTGATGTGCCTGGGACATCATGTCAACGGGGGCATGTAGTTGTGCAGCCGCGGGCAGTGCCAACACAACGAGAACACCCGGTCCTTGGGTCCTGCAGGGGTCAAGCCCAGCAACGCGGTCGCCGCGCGCAACCACTGTATACTGAGTGGGAGCAAGACATGACTGCCAATTATGAACTCCAGGGGGCAGCAATGGAGAACATCGCTGAGAGCATGGAGCGTGTGGCCCGATCCGTGCTCCCCCCTGCTAGGCAGGTGCTTCTCCAGCAGCAGGCAGCACGGTCCATGGCTCGCTCGCTCATGCTGGGCATGGCGGCCTCAGACAGGGCACGCCAGGCTGAAATGTCATCTCTGCGTCAAGCAATTGCTGCTCACGCAGAGGCACACATGGAGGCCCTGAGGGAGGAGTATGGTTGCCTCAGATCCACTCTGGGTGTCCTTCTGATGTCCGAGAGGGAGCGTGCAGAGGAGAGGTTTGCACAGCTTGAGCGTACCATCTCGGCTGAGCTACTTGCTTGCCGGGAGGTGCAGCGGTTGTCTAGCCAGGCCTTGCAGGAGGAACTCCGTGTTACACGTGCTACTTTGCAAGAGGAAGCATGTGTATCACAGGAGGTTCTGCATGCAGACCTACGTGTCATCGCCACACAGAACCAGGCACACCCGTCAGGCAGACTTGCTGACGACGAGGGGCAAGCTGCGGCTAGGCGTGGTCATGCTCCTGTGCCAAGTCCTCCTTTCCAGGAAGAGCCAGACTCGGACGACAATCTATCTCCCACATAGGTCAGGCTGTGCAGGCGTTGAGCCCATGGAGTTATTTTTTTCCTCAGCATCATCGCATGTGGGTGTTGAGCAGCACCCTGTACCTCCCCCATTCTGGGTGCCTCCCCCCGCCCAGGTCGTATGTGGCCATTTTTGATTTTTCTTTTAGTTTAGTTAGTTAAGTTTCTGTTTGATAGTTAGTTTAAATAGGTAAAGTAGGTTTTTCATAGTTAGTGTAATTAGTTAATATAGTTTAAAATTGCTTGTCTATTGTGCTTTCATGTGACGGTGTGGTGATTTGTGGCTTTTGAAAGCATCCACTGTCTGTTCCAGCAGGGCCCTTCAAGCTTGTCTTGTGTATGTGTTTGCTGCTTGGGGTCCTTGACTCACATATGCCACTCCTGCTTCCCTTATCCATGGGCTCGCAAGGATGTTTCGTGTAACAGCCTATTACATAAGGGCTTTGGACTGTCATATATGTGGCATGTCTGCTGCTGTGGAACATGTGTTGACAACCCTAGTGGGGATGATTGGGGTGTAATTGACCACTGTTATTCTTTTGCTAGATGGGGTGTTTCATGATTCATGTGTACATTCATTGCTATGCATTGTGTAGTATGTTTCTTATCTTTACTGTACATGTGCTTGTTGCAATTCATGCCGTAGATAGTGTGTTCCACACTTTGGATGTGAAAGACGGACTGATGGTGTGATTTCTGATATACGTCTCTGACATGGTCCAGTTATGAAATGCCTGAAGAGACACACACAGATGAATCTAAAGCATTAATCATGTGTTTCATGGCCTTTCTGCAGGGGGATGAGCCTCCAGACCACCTTTGCCAGCAGACATGGGCCATTGGACGTCTGGAATCTGGACACGTTTGGTGGTGCCGACATGCGCATGTGTGCGCAAGCAGAGGCACAGGGATTGCGATCATACATCTGAAAACTGCTGACGTGTTTCAAGGGACTCCAGGCAAGGTGAGCAGCACAGGGGGGTCACAACACAGCAAACCTTCCACCAGGCCAGTTGCACATGCATGCTTAGTAGCAGCACTGACAGCGAGCTTTGACAAATATTGGTGTTGAAGCACAAAATACAGCTCAGATGTGTTAGTGGACTGATGGCTAGTTGATTGGGGAAAGTTGTCTGGGGCACCTGCAGGGGCATTGGCACATACCCTCCGGTCCACCATGGGTCATTGAGGCACTTGTATTAGCCATGTAGCGTTCCGATACGAGACATGGAAAGAAGCAGCTTACAGGGACAGACAGCACAGGACAGACTCGGCTGCAAAGCATTTCATTTCCAAGTAGAATTAGAAACATGAACTGCCTACTTTATTTTGGTCATGGTGGTACACGACTTGTTCTGAAGTCATACCTTGCTATATGCGTCTGTCTGCTTACCCAGGGAACATTGCATGTTGTGTGAATCGTGACACATTGGTGTTCCATTTGCCACACACCCACGGGCACCTGAAATACTGCATTAACTGTGTATGAACCATCACAGGGGTAATGTTACATATGGGTACGAAGCATCCACACAAGATTGTCTGTTTGTAGAGTAGTTTGTTACTTTGGGGCATATTTGGTGGTGTGTTTGTGTGTTTTGGGCACACTCAGATTATTAACTGTGGCTCTCTTTGCAGCATTGAACTGCTCCTGTTACCAGACCTGAGAGTGCGCAGGCAGGAGGCCAGCACTCACCCCAGAGATAAGTTTCTCTTTGACTTCCATTTGAGTAATTTGCTGCTATGTGCATGATGGATGAACAAGTTTGGTCTAATTGTATATGTGTTAATGTGAGTACTACATTTTTGTGCATTCCCTACTTTCCCATGTCAATCCTACTCCCCTCTCCTGCCCCTCATTCTGGTTATCCAGTATGCCAATGCCTGTCCCGACTGCATATCCGTGACCCTCCTTCCCACCAGGGTCTCAGAGGCCTGTGTGAGTTTGACCTTGCAGGCACCCAGACCACGGTGGGGGTATTTGGTTCGTGCCACTCCTGCGCCTGTACACGGGAGCTGTGACAGTACACATCCGTTCGTGGTGCATCATTCTATGTTATGTACCACACATGGTACACATCCTCTTGTGACATTGTTTTACTGTGCTACCTTGGTTGTTAACATCATTGTGGTAGTACTTGGCCTTTATGGCGTACTGCTACTTCAAGTCATCTACCGGAGGCTGTTCTGGTTTGTTTTACTGCCTGCAGGCTATTTGCTTGGCTTCTGTGTTGGCCTGCTTTGAGTTCTCTTGGATTTGGTGCTTTTGCAAATCAAGGAGGACTCTGGGGGTGCTACCAACTTTTTACACACAAGGTGGGAGATGGTGACAAAGGGGAAGGGTGATCCTGTGGCCAGGTGAAATTAAAGGATGAGGCTGAATAACCCAGGTGCAGTTGTTCAGTGGGTCGTGGTGATTTTTGAGGGGGGGTGTTTTGTTGTTGATAGTTGCCTTGCCCGGCAGTGTGATGGGCACCCTGACATTGTAATTGTGGTATCCTATGTACATGATGTATTCTGCTGATCAATGCCTGTTCATATGTTGTGTTTACCTTTCAGGTGTGAGGGGATAGTTGTGGTTTGACATGCTGCGGTATACACATGATGAATGTTCACATGTGATGTGTAGAGGACACTGATGGTCACTTGATTGCACATGCATATGTTGAGTGCATGTCCCTACTGACCCACACACTCGCACTATAATCAACTACATGTACAACCACCCTTCCATGTCCACATGTACACTCTGTTTGCCTTCTGGTGACTACTGTGTCTCTGCAGCACATGTTCTATGAACAATTGTGGATCCTGTACATGCCTAATTTGCTTTTTAATGTAGTTTGTCACTTAGATGTGATGCTCAGGGTGTGCATCACACACAATGGCTGTTCACTGTGCTGTGCACTGAGCAGTGTGTTGCAGGAGGTGGACATGGCACACATAAGCTGCAGTGTTGATTTTACAATGCACATTGTGCATGTAGACAGACATTCATTGTTAAGTTACAACTACAACTTTTGGAATGCATTTGGGTATGACTTCTTTTGGGTGGGAGGTTGTTGGTCAGTCATTTCATCTGATTCCATGTCAGGCATCATTGTCTGATGCCAATTTACATTGTTCACATGGCAATGCGTACCTTATTGGTACTGTGTTGGTGTATGGCTATTGCTTGCCATGTCATGTTGTGGTTTGGGAGGGTTTGAGTGACATACCAGTGATAGTCATGGCCTGTTTTGCAGGTCTGTGTGATTCACACCTTGCATGTGTGCCTTTTGGTCACACAGGATTGCTTGTGTTTAAGTAGCTAGGGATGCACACAATGTGGCAATTCCATGGCAACAATGTGACAGTTGACTGTCTCTTTGTCATCATCGATTGTCACCTGGTATGTGCCAGGCCTGTGTGCACTCCGCAGGGTTGGGAGTTTAGGTGGAAAATGTGGGCACAAGCTGGGTACGGGTTGCCTCGCCACATGCCCTATCCTCTCCCATGGGCAGCACCTGTGCCTGGGGATGTGGGGGCACCACCATGTCCACCGGTACGCCCTGCCGTGTTGCAACATTGTTCAGGGCACATGCTGCCACAATGATCCTGCACACTACTGGGGGTGCATAGAGTAGCTGCCCGCCAGAGCGGTCAAGGGAGCGGAAGCGTGACTTTAGCAATCCGAATGTGCGCTCCACTATGGCCATTGTTGCAATATGGGTGGCATTGTATCTGACCTGGGGTGGTGTGGTGGGGTTCCGGATTGGCGTCATCATGTGGTTGCTCAGAGGGAAGGCACTGTCCCCTGGAGAGGTGACAATGGTTGTGATTATTGGGGTTTGTGTATTTGTGTGTGTGTGTGACATGCATGCATGTGCACGGGCATTTGTACTCATCTAGGAGCCATGTGTCGCCATGCTGCCCAGCTTCCAGGGCCTGGCTCAGGGCGGACATTCTTTATATGAAACTGTCATGGGTAGAGCCAGGGTAGTTTGCATAGAAAGAGGTGATGATTCCCTTTGCATCGCATACCACCTGTACATTGATGGAATGCCAGTGCTTGCGGTTTCGGTAGATGTGCTCAGTGGCCCTAGGTGGACGTAGGGCCACATGAGTGCAATCTATGGCACCAAGCACTTTGGGGAAGTGTGCCACCCTGTGAAAGTCCGGGACAATGGCCTGCCTTTCTGCGGGTGTTCTGGGCATGTATATCTGCCTGCGGACTGAGGGGCGCGCTGTCATGAATGCCAAGACCTGGTGTAGGCAGCGTGACTGCGTGGCCTGTGAGACCCCCCCCACTATGGCAGTAGTCCACTGAAAAGACCCAGTGGCCAAAAAATGCAGGACATTGAGCACCTTCTCCAAGGTGGTGGAAACCTATACCTGCCATAGACCAGGTCGTCAGGCATCCAAAAAAGGCTTGTCCGTGGTGAAAAAATGCGTGCCCTGGCTATTCTCCTCCTCCTGCGGTGTCCCATGATCAGTGCTGTGACAAATGGGGCATTCATCGTAGCTTTATAAACTTGTTAGTTGTTTGCGCGCACTTTTATACTGTGCACGGGGACGCTACCACTGGCCTTCGTGTGGCGGACGCGTTGACGCCTGTGTGTGTCTTTTGCCATGCTCGGGTTTCCCGTATTCGAATCCATGAATACGGGTTGTTCGCGTGCGTGTGGGTGTTCGTGTAGTTCCCTGCAGTACTTCCCCAGTTCCGCCTTCTTTTTCACACATTATTCCCCATTCTGCGTGTTACGCCCACTGTTCCGCCCACTTTTGTTGTGTGCGCCGCGCTATGTGCACTTTTGCTGTGCACGTAGCACACGCCGTTTGATGATGTGTGTGCCCGCGTGCGCCATGCATGGATTTGGTGCACAACCAGTGGGAAACAAGCACAGCACCTTCCTTGAATCGCACGCGCGCATGTGCGCTTGCTTTCTCACGCTTGCGCCACCTTGCGCCTGCTTGCGCTGGGATTTGTTCCATGGATCGGCCCCTTAGTGATCTATAGAGGGCCTCGGACCTACATTCAGGGACACCACACTTTTACATTGAGTGCCACCTACAACTTGCGGTGAAAGCAGATTGTGTGGGAGAGGGAAAACTTGCGTAGCACTGATTCATTTACACCAGTGAACTATGCATCCGTAGGCCTCATTACTGGTTCATAGACCCCCAGTGATATATATATTGTATTAGATTTCCCCAGACAACAAGCACTGGAGAACACACGCATACACCTATTTATCACCGCTAAGTCTATCTGCATGAACAAGTTGGCAGTTATAGTACCAATGAACACAAATCTTCCCCACGTCTGCATAGGCAAACCCAAAACAATGAAAACTCAGAAGCATTTATATATATATATATCTTATATTGTAAACAATTATAATGTAATGATACAGTTCTTACCATTTACATTTCCGCACTACCTGTAACACAATGAGAAGAGAAAAACAAAACCACAGATGCAGATGCAATCCTTTTCAAACTAGGCGTCACATTTTATAATTCAACACATGACGAATAAAAATGCAAGGGATTTTCTTTTGCTTTGCTACTCTAACTGCCTGTTATTTTTAGATCACATTCGTCAAACAATCGCATCAGAATAACCCCCCATTTCGACTTGGATTCTCACCAAAGATTTGCTGTTCCCTCTCCTGTCACACAATCTCCTTTCACTCGCTTCAGAAGCACAAGCCCAGTCAGCATGTATTGCCTCTGTTATCTCAGATGTTTGAAGTGTGTGGCGAAAACATAGAGTTCTCAAGCCAGCGCTAAGTGAGACTAGGCACGTATGCCTAAGAGCCCAGTCATTATCCGAACTAACTCTCCCTCTGCCCTTGTTCCCCCAGCAAAGTTCTGCACCTTCCCATTTTGCTTACGTAGCAAAAATGCAGATACACTGCATCAATCAAATTGAATTCAGCATCTCCTTTCCTTTAGCACAACAGTCCAGTTACACAGTGAGTAACTGTATCTAATATCATTTCCTGGTATGTAGGCTCTCTGCTTACTGCACACAGAACAATAAGGGAGAAAATAAAAAACAGTGCACGTTTGAAAAACATATTTTAAAAAATGTATTTTCACCCCTATTGCACATAGAGATTACATTATAATGTTAATAAATTAGCTCTAGTAATTAGTAATTGTTAATTGAGTCAGTTAGTTAGATGAATAATGTCTCCTATGTATGAGGTATTTCAAAGAAGAGAGAAAAAAGAAAATTTCTGGTGCACTTTAAAACCTGCAGCTTCACATTGCTTTTTGCTGTATTATAAATCCTGTCTCCAGCCACATACTCACATATTATGCTGGCAACATAGACTGGCTATATGTGTATGCCACATTATTGCTAGCAACAAAATGCCATCACATTCAGTGAGGCGCTACACACTCCAAGGCACTATAAAGCGCTATATACTACTACACACCCTTCAGGGCTGGGGCACCACCGCAAACAGGTAAATAGTGTTGATTTGAGCCCAAAGGAAAGCACCCTTTGCCTGTGCTCAGGAAAGGCTGCCCTGGGGAGAGATTCAAATGTGGTGTTCTGGAGGTGGAAAGGGCAGCTGGCTGCAAGCATCCTGAGAGCACAAAGGGGGCACTGAAGATTGGGAAGGCCCAAAATGGCCAAAAAGCACAGGCAGTGAGGGCTACTCATGCCTGGGATCCTAGCTCTGTACAGTGGCAAGGCGGACAGGAGTTGATGGGCTCTCTGTCACTGTGTAACTTTGGTGTCCTAGGTCTTGTGACCTCAGGAACACCAATGGGATGAGGCGAAAGTGGGCTTGGGGAGGGAGGAAGGAGGAGCTACAAGCAGCCTGAGGGCAAAGAGGGCTGAGAAGGCACAATATAGCCAAAAAAGCAAGCAATGAGGACTGCTCATGCCCAGGATCCTACCTAAACAAGGAAAGGAGCTGATGCACTCTCCGCTGTGTCCCGTTGCTGTTAGGGGTCTCCTGACCTTTGGTACACCAATGGGATGCGGCGAGGGCGGGCAGGGGGAGGGGGGAAGGAGGACTGGAAAGCCCCAAGATGGCCAAAAAAAGCAGGCAGTGAGGGCTACCCATGCCCAATCCTACTGCTGTCTTGTGGCAGCGGGGAAAGCTGAGTCATCCAGAAGCACGCAGAACACACATCGGGTGTTGCCAACCGATAGCCCTATGCTGCACTCCTAATGGGATTCAATCCCCAATATGTTTTAATAGCCAGTTGTGAAATGGAGTCTCCAAACAAACGAAAGACACCTTTCGCAGTGGTGTGTGTGAGACTCTTAGAGAAAAGGGGTAATACAACGTTAATTTGCGTTCATTATGTACACTAGCTGTGTCCTTAAATAAAGGGATGTCCACCTGGTACAGTATAATCCAGAGCCACCAAGACCAATTACAATACAGGTGCACAACATATATTCTTTATATAGCAAAAGATGTTCAAACAACTTACAAAAATAGGTGAATGGTAAATCAATTCAAATCCAAGTCTCATAAATACAGCTGGATAAGGTATCGTAATCAAAGCTATAGAATCACATCAAAAAACAACTTAATGATCACTTAGATTCATATATTCAGCAAAACCCTTAGTTCAATGCAAATGTACAAAACATACAACAATTCAGATACAGAATTCACACACAATGTGTATGTGCTACAACAGTATGGGCAGTTGAATCCCTTCTGCTCTGTCTTTCATCCTAAACACTCCTAGATGTAATAAAGTGCCAACGCGTTTCGGATTCCGATGAATCCATCTTCAGGGCAGGATATGTAAAGTTCCTTCAGGTGAATAAGGATTTTCCTAGGGAAATGTAAATAGACCAATTAGCTCTTGGAGGATTGTAGATAATTTGGGATGGTTTGGGATGGTGCTTAACAAAGGACATTTCAGCTAAAATGAATCTGGAATGTTACACTCTGAGCATATAGTAAAGAAAAAATATTAATATCGCTCACCCGGTCCAGAGGTGAAAAAATCACCCCGGGTATCAGTAGACTGTTGGAAGGTCAGTTGCACTGTGTGCGTACTGCAGAATATAAAGATAGGGGAATACTATTTAGCAGTAAGTTAGAACGAAAGTTCACGTCTCATCAATAGACATAATTCAACTCAAGACACGTGTACAGGTCCGGTAAACATAACCGCAACCAGATGTTTGGCGGCATATTGGCGCCGTTCACGGGTGGTGGCTCTAGTGCGTGTTACATAGTTGTAAGAGACATAATTCATCTGGTCAAGACCAGTCTGTAGAGAAAACTCAATTACCTTCTCTCTTGGATCGAACGCAGCTCGCGAGACGCCCGTCAGTCAGACGCGCGGCCCGTGACTGAGATCTGTTATGTGGTAACCATGGCAGCGGCGCGCATGTGCACCGCTACGGTCAGCGCCATGTTGGTAGGGGCATTCGTGTTGAGATCGGTAGAATAATACCGATCTCAACATTAAATTCACGCCTCATAGGTGTGAATAATAAGAGGTTCTACTAGAAATGCCAATAACTGCAAACTAGTTCTATATATAAAGACTCGTAGATCGCATGAGTAACTCGCAGATTGAGTAGGTTGCTATGGCAACCACGCTGCCGAACAAGACGCTGCTGTGTGCAGCGTCTTGCAGAATTCATACGTGCCACAAGAGATCAGTTCTAACTGTGGTAAGCAGCACTAACATGCCTTATGGACACACCATGCCTCACCCTAGCTGCTGTACATGTCTGATTCTGCCTGCTGCCGATGCACAGAACAGAGGATCGGCCCAAGGGATTGTAGATAATCAGCTAAAGTGTGTGAGGAGGGGCACCACCGCAGCCAGGGAGCTGCGTGGTGCCCCCCTCACACAAATGATTCATTGTGCCCAACCCGACCGGTCCAGGAACCAACCCAGGAGCATTCCTGTGACCTGACTGTCCGGGTGTAGCAAGGTAATATGGAGGCTCAATGATGTACACAAATCCAGAAGCACGGTCATCATCAAGGAAACTTCTATACATCTGTTTGTTATAGCGAGTCTCCATTTCTTTATCTGTTTATGTTTTGGATAGAAAAATAAAAACCACGAGCGGACAAACAAAAGGTTTTAACCATTATATTGTGTGAGGTGTTGGAGTTTGCAAGCCGAAGTCCAGTCACTGTCTAGCACAAGGATTACTTGGAGCGCACATTAATATTCCATGTAGAGGCAAATCATAGAAACATCCTGGGGCTTCCAAAAGGTCTACCACAATTTGCAAGTACCCCTCTCCTACACAGGTGCAGTGCTTAAGTACATCACCCTTCTCACATTATTCGGTTGGCACCCAGGAGTGTAAGAAAAGTGGGTTGCTGCACTTGGGTAAATATTTAATTTATAGAAACATTTTTGCTGTCCTAATTGTACCTCCTGCTGTCCTTATGTATGGGAGTTCTAAAGTCCACACCTAGGTGGGAAGCAACAGACCACCGATTTCAAGAGCTTAGTTCGGAGGAGGAGTTCCTTTGTTTTCAGGGTATGGGAGCACAGAATCTTAAGGACCTATAAATAAAGACTTGGACAAATGGGTAAAACCCAAATTGTCCTTTTAAAAACATTGTGGCATACGTGGCAATTACTAATAATGCACGTTTTATTCAGCTCAAAATCACCAATCTGGATAGTCAACCAAAATATTCAGAAAAACAACCCTTCAGGCTGCACAAATTCAGCATTTGTTCCTTTACCTCAACAAGCATACTTAAAATTCATTCATCTTGCATGATTTTACCCACAATAAATGGTGATATACCCGGGAAGGCCCACGTTCATCAAGTTACCAACTTGGAAAAAGCTAAGAGATCAGTCATATTTTCAAAAATGACTTTGAAATCAAAAGCATGTAATCCTTTACCAATACACTAAAGTGATGACATGCATTACCAATAGTACAAAGAGGACTAAAAGGTTAATTTTCCAAAGCTGCACATTTTGGGAAATACACGTGCCTCTCCCCCCCTCGAATGTTACTGTACAAGACTTTAAAGACTTCATAGAAACCAACTTGAAAAGCCCCTGCAGTGAGTATCCGGTGAAGGTTGAAGCCCAGCCTTTGACAAGTCCACAAACACCGTCTTCCTTGAGTGTCACAGAGAAGCCATTGAATATACGTTTGTATTTCTTGGGATCCACCTGACAAAGAGGCTGTTAGTCTACAATGGATTTTTATCTGAAGAGATGGCTGCAGGAGTCCTCTTCTTACTTAAGATTCTGCCTGGAAGCAAATCCAAGCCCACCAGTGGCAAGGATCTGCACCACTCAAACAGCCAGCATTGGTCCAATCAGGGAATCAAAGTTAGCTAGTCAAGTGCTAGGTTAGTGCTAATTCAATGACACACAAGGTCCTTGAGTGAGAAGCCCAATTGTGCCCATCAGGTAAAAGGAGTGACCGCCTAGTGTAGTTCCCTGTGGTCCTGAAGTGAGGTCTGGCATATGCAGGGTCCAGCAGTACTTTATTATCCAATTGTAAGAGCGTAGGAGAGAGCTTGCATCTTCCTTGGGCAAGTACTGCCTTCCAATTCTTCTTGCACAGCCCCAGCTTTTGAAAATGGTATGGGTCAGATATTCCTATTCATTTTTTTTAGATCTTGGGAGGCAGGGTGCACACCAAGCCTTCAATCAGGCACATTCCAACATTCAAACATTAATAAGGGCTGGCCACTAAATGTATATCTTCCCAGACTTCTGTTCATCAAACATGCAGGATGTGCACTGAGAGCAAAACACAGTCACGCCATGACTGCTTATGGCACACAATGGTTTGCATGCCAGTTAAAAACAACCTCCTATTGGGTGCTCACTGGAACTCTAAAACCAGTTCTCTATTTTAATGGGAATATACATGCAACACAAATGTGCATTCTGTATGTTTTCATTTAAAGCTGAAAACCATACAACGTAGGCTACAATGACCTTTAATTGATATTCTTCCATAGATGGAAGAGTCCCACCTATAACTGGTGCTACATCCCACGCGCAGGCTAAACTTTAGCGTTGGTGCATGTTAATGCAAACTTAAGGAATGTCCTAAAAAACATTATTTAAAAAAAAGCCAGGCACTGCTAGGAAAACAAAACTGTTAGCCCATTTTGAAGAATAAAAAACTGTCTGAATTACTTCATTTTGCCTCAATTTCAACAGTTTAACATGAAACAGTGAACATTGATACACCCCACAGATGGGAGAGCTATTGATGTTAAGGTTTCATTGTTTGGAACAGGACTGTCCCACCTGCTTCTTTTTATGTGTGCAAGATGCTAGGCCTGGCCAACAATAAGGCAATTTAAGGCACCTGCTTAGGGTGCACCCTGCTAACGGCACAAAGAGGTGCCCCATTGTCCCAAACATCATTACACATATGAGTTTTGAGGTAATGGTAAAATCAGCTGTATTTGCCAAATTTTGCCATGTTTACTCACCTCCCGACCCTCCAACTCCTGCTTTGGACGGAAATACCTCAGGCGATATTCCAATGGAAAACCGCCTGCAGTTGTACAACTTGGAATTTCATTTTACCTCCCTGCCAGAGCTGCAGGAAAAAATGTCAACACGTCTCCAGAATTTTGTACACTTTTTTGTGTACAGAACGGACGTGTTAGCCCTTCCTTGCAATATAGGATTTTACTGTTAATTTATTTTTTTAAGGACACAGGAGAGGGTGACAATGTGGACCACCTTTTCTCCACCTACCCCATCTAATACAGAAAAAAGGTCACAAATTATGATTTTATGCCTTTCAGACCTCCACCAGGCTGCAAGGACATGGATGGGACATGGAAATATGCTGGGGCCTCAGCCACCGGACCCAGAATGCCTAAAGCCTGCCCGGACAGGACCATCATCTTCCCGCTAGCATGCCAATCAGTCTTGCTCGCAATTAAAACAGGAGCATCACAGCATACTCCTGGTGCAAGCCAACTCTCATGTTCAATGTTTTGCCAGCGCTGCGGACACGCAGCACACTCAATGTCTTCCAATGCGGCAAGTCTGGGTCTGGCTGGCACGTACCTTCTTGCCTTCTGAGTGTGGGGAAAACTTGCAGGGGCAGTGTCCGTGGTATGCTGCCCCCTTACCCCCCAGTATCCCTCATTCCAGGATCCTCTACCCACGACTGTACTACTCGTCCCCAGTGAAAAAACAGAGGTGTACTCCATATGTTAAGTTATATACACGTTTTATTGTCCTTGGTCTGCCACACGTTCTGGTTCCGTAAGTAGACAGGAAAGGGCAGGAAGACAGAGACAACAAGTATACATGTAGGACACTGGAATCCCTACACCCATCCAGCCAGCCTCTCTCACTCAACATCTAATGGTACCTTTTAGCAACAAGGAGCCCACACGTTCTACACAGAACCAGAAGCTCTGACATCAGACCTCTTGACACAGACATCACATTGCTACACCTTACAATGCTGAAGTGGAATATCTATAGCATTGCCACAGTCTATATTTTGTGTGTGTGTTTGTAGTTCATTAAAAACGTTAACACATTTTTAATCATGTACTTTAATCTGCTTCTCATCTCTTTATGACTTTCCCAACCACATTTAGCTCGGCCCTAGTGTTGCGCTAGAGCCAATCAACTGATGTTTCATCGTTTCTGCCTGCCCCATCTTTTTACATAGCCGATGCCAAGGGATCCCTCTTATTGGAACCCACCTTTGTATGGAGCCTAGTAAGTTAAGACAAAAGTGCATTTAAATTCAAGGCTATTTCGGTTCATAGTGATTGCATCGACAGCCAAACCGTTGACAGCCATACCATTTACAAAAATGCATCGAAATAAAAAGCATTGAATGTATTTCTATTTCTTTTTTTAATGGGGGGGTTCTTCCCAACTCCCAACTCCCCTTTTTTAACCTTTAAAACCCATTTTAATAAACTCTTTACCATTTAAAATATGCATTTGATGTTTTTTGTTGATGCATTTTTTTCAGTGGTATGGCTGTCGATGGAATGACCAGATACTGCTATTTCGGCCCAAATAATTCATAACTGGCTCCCCAACCCACCCCCAAATCCCCAACTTCACATGCTGTCTTCTTGCCCAATTCCGACCTGTAGTCTGATGTGATTGCTATTGTTAATGGTATTTATATAGCGCCTACAGCCAGGGCATTCAAGTGCTGTCGTTCAAAACAATCAGGGTTCCCCTAGGAGTGAGTGACTACTTAAACAGAAGAGTTTTTAGTCTATTTCTGAAGTCAGGAAGGTTATTAGACTCTCTAATGTCATTGGAGGTTCATTCCAAAGCTTGATGGCTTCCTTTTTCCGCCTCCAAATATCATTTTGAGCACTTTTCATTTTCGACTTCTCCCAGTATTATCGCGGGAATTGCTCACAGTACCCTTATCAGTCGACATAAGTCTCAACAAAAAGGGAAATGGATGCCATCCTCCATTTCCTCTTCTTGCAGATGGAAAATATTAGAGTTGTGTGTCCACCAATTTAGAAAAAAACATACCTGTGGCAAAGTGCCAAAACAAACGTACTGAATGAGGCTCTTATGATAGTTCTAGCCTGTCAATATCGAATTCTATACCTATAAAAGAGATTCTTATCATATATTCTATCAAACAGGAATTTGTCATGCTAATGCACATGCTTGTCTTATGCTGGGTTCAAATGGGAAGGAATCTGTAACTTTTCAACCGTTTCCATTAATTACTTAGTAAAATTAGCGGTTTGTTACCTTGAAAATGCATGCAGTGAAACGAGGGTGCTTGAGCTAATATGAAATATACCAAGAGCCATTATATTAATACAATCAAAGGCAGTGCTACACATTTCCTCAAAAGTGGAGCCTAAACACTTATCCATGAATGCCAATGTTCTATTCTTCTTAAAACCTGAAAGAACTCGATTTGAATAAAAAAAAAAAAATAAGATCAGGAGGTTATTTAGGCCTATCAAACTTCATTGCAGCTAAAGGTCAGCACAGCTGTATATAACGAAAATTACTCCCCGGCTCTTTCACAAATTGTGTTGTTCAAAGTACTTTTATTTTTGTACAGAGAGGCGAAGTAAGATAGCCATTATGTATGCAGAATATTAGGTAAATTAACAAGGGGGTCCTGGGAGTCCCTCTGCCAGACATTAGTCCTGGTTACGAGAGATTTAGCTCACTATCTTTCACAGAGATGAAGTATCCCAAACATATCAGTCTTTGTCCTGCCCTGGGGCAGTCCAGCATCGAAATGCTAGGCAATTCTCCTCTGAACAAGAGTACCAACACAAACCCCAGACACGTGTTTCGGTCTGGTTGGACCTCATCAGTAGGGTGGATCTGTGCCTCTCTAAGAATAGTAAGCAAGGGGTCCACGTCTGGATTCCCCTAGTAATTTAGGGTGAGACCCAAAGTTACTTAAATATGCAAATTAACAAGGGGGTCCTGGGAGTCCCTATGCCAGACATTAGTCCTGGTTACGAGAGACTTACCCAGAGTCTTTAGCTCACTATCTTTCACAGAGAAGAAATATCCCAAACATATCAGTCTTTGTCCTGCCCTGGTGCAGTCCAGCACCGAAATGCTAGGCAATTCTCCTCTGAACAAGAGTACCAACAGAAACCCCAGGCATGTTTCGGTCTGGTTGGACCTCATCAGTAGGGTGGATCTGTGCCTCTCTAAGAATAGTGAGCAAGGGGTCCACGTCTGGACTCCCCTAGTAACTTAGGGTGAGACCCAAAGTTACTTAAATATGCAAATGAACAAGTGGGTCCTGGGAGTCCCTCTGCCAGACATTAGTCCTGGTTACGAGAGACTTACCCAGAGTCTTTAGCTCATCATCTTTCACAGAGAAGAAATATCCCAAACATATCAGTCTTTGTCCTTCCCTGGGGCAGTCCAGCACCGAAATGCTAGGCAATTCTCCTCTGAACAAGAGTACCAACAGAAACCCCAGGCATGTTTCGGTCTGGTTGGACCTCATCAGTAGGGTGGATCTGTGCCTCTCTAAGAATAGTGAGCAAGGGGTCCACGTCTGGACTCCCCTAGTAACTTAGGGTGAGACCCAAAGTTACTTAAATATGCAAATGAACAAGTGGGTCCTGGGAGTCCCTCTGCCAGACATTAGTCCTGGTTACGAGAGACTTACCCAGAGTCTTTAGCTCATCATCTTTCACAGAGAAGAAATATCCCAAACATATCAGTCTTTGTCCTTCCCTGGGGCAGTCCAGCACTGAAATGCTAGGCAATTCTCCTCAGAAACCCCAGGCACGTTTCGGTCTGGTTGGACCTCATCAGTAGGGTGGATCTGTGCCTCTCTAAGAATAGTGAGCAAGGGGTCCACGTCTGGATTCCCCTAGTAACTTAGGGTGAGACCCAAAGTTACTTAAATATCCAAATTAACAAGGGATTCCTGGGAGTCCCTCTGCCAGACATTAGTCCTGGTTATGAGAGACTTACTCAGAGTCTTTAGAGAGGCACAGATCCACTGAGGGTGTGCAGACTACATAGACCTGATGGTGCAACTCGATCATAGGTTGCAGAATCGGAAAATGGATCGAGCTAGATCAGAGCGACGGTCAGTTTACGTACGACTTTGTGAGAATCAGACTAAACCACATGAACATTTTGAGCCAATGCAAATTGGTGGATTACGATGTCCCCTTACCAAAGCAGAAAGGGAAAAAAGAAGACAACAACAGCTTTGCTTATATTGTGGACAAGCAGGTCACTTCCTCCGTGACTGCCCGGTAAAACCACCCAAGAAAACGTTTGGGGCAACAGACAACACTGATGAAGAAGAAGAACAGAACTCGAGAAACGCCAATGCCTGGCAAGTGGAGGGTTTGCTTGTCGAGCATGAAAAAGGATTCTGTACAGACCTCACATCTAGTTCTTCCAGTGCTTTTGGTGAATCACAAGCAAACATCAAAAATACATGACTTGGAGGCATATATTGATTGTGGAGCTGTGGGTAACTACATTGACCAAGATTTGGCTCTCCGAATAGGCCTTCCTCTCTGGCAGAAGCAGAAATCGGACAACGTCACTGCTGTGGATGGTTCTCAGCTATCATCTTGACCGGTGACACAATACACAGAGAAAGTCAAGCTTCTGTGACAGGACGGGCATCAAGAGGACATTACTTTTGATCTCATCATTGCTCCTCAGTTCCAGATGATATTGGGAATGCCCTGGCTGGAGAACTACAATCCTAGGATCGACTGGCGAAAATGAGTTCAGACATTTCCTCATGATTGTGCTGCCAATAGTTACAAAAAAGATGACGCCAACTGAAACCGAAGAAAGGAATTGTGTTGGGCCTCATCAGCTCCTTACCGCTTGAATACCAAGATTACAAGGATGTCTTCAAAAAAGAGCATGCCAACGTCCTACCCACGCACAGACCCTCTGCCTCCTCGCCCTTATTCTTTGTGCCTAAAAAGGGGGGAGACTTAAGAACTTGCATCGACTATAGAGCCATAAATCAGATCACAGTAAAAAATCAATATCCTTTACCTCGTATACCAGAGCTCCTGGACCAAGTAAAACATGCTCAAATCTACACAAAACTGGATTTAAGAGGAGCATACCATCTTGTAAGAGTAAAAGAGGGAAATGAGTGGAAAACAGCCTTCCGCATGAAGTACGGCCTCTTTGAATACGAGGTCATGCCCTTCGGGCTATGCATTGCCCCCATGGCATTCCTATTCTTTATGAATGATGTACTCTGTGAACTACTGGATGTTTGCACTCTTGTTTACATTGACGACATTCTTATCTACTCAAATTCCATGGAAGAACATGCAGGCCATGTCCGGGCAGTCTTAGAGAAGCTTCGACAACACCAATTGTATGCCAAGTTGGAAAAAAAATGTTTCCATGTAACTGAGGACGAGTTTCTCGGTTTCATGCTCACACCACTATGCGCACTTATGGATACACGAAAGGTGGATGCAATCCTCCAATGGCCCTCACCAACATCCACGGAAGGAGTGCAAAGCGTGCTTGGATTCATCACCTTTTACAGTCGGTTTATGCCTGGGTTTTCACAAATTGTACATCCAATTACCTCCGGGTTAAAGAAAAATCAAAAGTTCCATTGGTCGACATAAGCTGAAGAAGCCTTCCAGAAGTTGAAACTAGCATTCAATACAGCACCAGTCCTTCGACACCCGCGACGAGACCTACCTTACATAGTTAAGACAGATGCTTCAAAAATAGCCATGGGATCAGTATTGCCATAACGAAACCCTGAAACAGGACAACTACACCCTGTCACAATCTGGTCCCACAAATGTTCAGCCCCTGAGTTGAACTACGCAATCACAGATAAAAGATAAAGATAAAGCAGCATTCAAGGCCTGCAGACATTACCTTCTTGGGGCGAGACATGCGGTCACTGTCATCACGGATCACCGTAACTTGCAATACTTTAAAACCGCCAAAGCACAATCCTCGCATCAACTTCATTGGGCTCTCTTTTTCGTGGAATATGATTTTATTATCACTTATAGACCTGGAGTATGCAATGGGAAAGCAGACGCTCTAGTACACATGAGTGAAGAAAAAGAGGCTTTTACAGCATCTGACCCCGTGGACATAATTCCTGAGGAAAGGATTCAAACCAGAATAGCTGCCAGCATGTGTGTGGATGACCAGAGAACCAGTTTTCAATCCCTGATGGACCAATCAACACAACAGGAATGTCTGTTAAAAGGAGACCAGTACACCATTGAAGACAATCTACCATATTTCCAAGGACGATTATATGTCCAAGACCAAGAACTGCAAAAGCAAATGATCACAAATTATCACGATTCCTTAGGGGAAGGACACTCAGGAATAGCCAAAACTCAGGCTAAGGTAAAACAAAACTACTGGTGGCCAACCTGGCGAAAAGACATCGCCTAATTTATTGAAACCTGTGTTATGTGTGTACAACACAAGTCTCATAAACAGAACCACCCTGGTTTACTACATCCCCTAACAGTAGCGCCAGTACCTTGGCATACCCTGTCGATGGACTTCATCATGGATCTTCACCCCTGCAATGGATACAACACCATATTAGTCATTGTGGATTTATTCTCCAAAATGGCCCCTTTGATCCATCTGAAGGGACTCCCAACTGCGTCAACTCTCGCTTCTGCGTTCCTAAAGCAAATTGTTAGATTGCATGTATTTCCATCAATATTAGTATCTGATCGCGGAACTCACTTTGTTTCTGCCTTTTGGAGAAAGTGTTGTACGATTGCAAAAATCAACCTCCAGTTGTCCACAAGCCATCACCCTCAAACTGATCGACAAACGGAACAAACCAACCAAACTTTAGAGCAATATCTCAGGTGTATGTTGCAACAGTCCGCAGATTCTTGGAAAAATATACTCTGGATAGCTGAGTACGCATACAACAACTCAGTTCACACAAGCACAGGGCAAACTCCATTCTACACTGTGCATGGAAGACATCCAAGGACATCAGTATTTGATCCACCCGATACCCTGGAAATGCCAGCCATAAAAAACTTGCATAAACATCACTCAGGTTCTTAAGGAGGCAACAGAGCATGTGACCAAGGCTAATGAAAGACAAAAACTGTTTGCTGATCGGCATCGGAAGGAAGCTCCCGCCTACCAGATCGGAAGGAAGCTCCCGCCTACCAGATTGAAGAAAAGGTGTGGTTAGCGTCCAAATATATTCCCCTGAAGGGGCCAAGAGCTTTACACCCAAGATACCTGGGCCCCTATACTATAAAGTCCATAATCAATCCTGTCGCCATGAAATTGGAGTTACCATCTCACATGAAAATTCACCCCGTATTTCATGTCTCTCTCTTCAAACCAATGAAATCCAATACACCGCTTAGTTCTCCGCCAGAGCCCGAAGTAAAAGATGGAAAACCAAAATATGAAGTCAAATCCATCCTGGACTCCAAGGTGGTTCAATCAAAATTGCATTACCTAATTGACTGGAAAGATTACGGACCTCAAGAGCGAACTTGGGAACCCAGTGAACACATCCATGCTCCGTGTTTAATCAGACAGTTCCATCGCAATAATCCCACCAAACCAGGACCAGGAGCAGAACCACCCTTGAGAGGAGCCTTGAAGGGGAGTGCTGTCATGGTCATGAAGTCAGGGGCACAGGCATGCAGGGGTGGCATGCACAGGAGAACTGGGTGGACACTGTCCTGGCGTCTTTGACGCCAGGCTCATGAACAAAGTAAACATCCATTTAATACCAAAAAGCTTTTATTATGGACATAGCACTTCAGATGCATTAACCGTGAACATTCCATCCATTAACCCGCCCCAAGTGTATTCTTGGGTGGGGCTGTTAATGTTTTTCCTTTGTGCATGCTCACTCTCTAGGAGTGGCACGGTGTGGCTGGTAAGCCGCCCCTAATGGGCGTACCCATGATCAAAGCTATATAAGATGCCCCGATCCTCAAGACAGACGCTTTGCGTTATTCTCCACTTTCAAGCAGAGTAACGCTCACCATTGCCTGAGGTCAGACTTACCTTTGAAGATCCTGCTTCCTGGACATCCTGCTTCCTGTTAGCATACTTACCAACTGGGGGAATCTGTTCTTACCTGTACATCTCTTCACCGAACAGAGTATTCATCTTTACACTTTCTAGAACGCCGATATCTTCATCTTGGCACAGCACCATGACAAGCTCCCTCGTCGACAGAAGCGTCTGCAAGGAAAAACAGAGGACAAGGTTAGACATCGAAAATGCAGTCGGTTTAAGGTTGCGCTTCACCATACTTCGGGCTTTTCCTTAAACCATCACTTACCTGCTGTCGAACATTGAGGTAGCATCGAGCTTCCATACGGCCACATCTCGCGTCTCACAGCAGCATTGAGGCCGCATTTCCATCTAAGGGAAGAAAACAGAAGAGAGACATTATTGCGGGTATAAATATGAGCAACATATAAAGACATTAAACAGAAGGAACAGAATCAAAAGAGCTCCAGAAAAACTTCCCAATCATAAGGAGAAGCATAGTCGCAGCTGGACTGGACTAATCCTCATCAGGGATCAGTGAAGGAACTAGATCCCATTCGATGCACCCCTCCCAGAAGTAGCAGGACAGAGAGCTTATCGTCCATAATTCACAGGAGCAGTATCACCACGTATCACCACGTACCGCCGCTCACAGCTTTTCTACTGAGGGAGTGCCCGAAGGGGGTGATTCAAGTTCAGGGAGGGCTGCAACCATGCCCCAATGCCTCCGCAGAGACCAGGTGAGCGTAACAGATACAGACTGACTGACATAATTGATGATGATATGTTCAGCGAAGACTGAAGCGATGACAAAGTAGTGTTCTACATGAGCATTACATACTGGATAAGGATAGAGAAAAGGGAAGTTCAACAAAGAATGGTGATAATGCGGCTGAACCAGCATCTTGAAAAAGTACTGAGTGCCTTATGGACCACAGGCGCTTATGACGTAGGTTTATTGAAAAGGATAGGGAAGGTTAAAATAAGGCTTAATAGAAACAAAGGGCACACTTTTGTCTGACCGTAGTCAGTAATAACAGTAGAAAAGTTATTGTTTGGAATGATCAATCATTAATTTACATAAGAGTACCACATTGAGGTAATTAAGATATATGAATTTCAAAATATTCCCATTTAATTTACACAAAATATCTATAAAGAAAGCAGTATTCATTACATACCTTCAATTTAGACAATTCAAACATTCTCTAATCACTGAAAACGGTATTGAAAATTCATTTCATTTTCATATTCATAAAAAGTCTCTTGTGTATTCAATTTGAAAGAAAAGACGTTGTACGACCCGTTTCGGGACTAGCCCTTCATCAGGTACAGTTTTGAACTTAGTTCCCTATAAATAAACAGAGTAAATATAGTTTAAGTCTCCAATCATATTTCAATGTTATTAAGTTTATAGCTACTGGTCACTCAAGCAGAGAACTGACCTGTGTCCTTTTAGTGTCCACTTGCAACTGGAATAAGTTGTATCAGTGTGGTTCACTCTTGTGTTGATCAGGGGCCCAAAAATGTGATTGGCTGCATCCTAGTAGAGAAATGCATCTTTATCACAAACTTACCATGAATCTGATGTTTCAAAACTGTGTGTGGGACCGAGTCGCTCAGAGTAAGCGCTGGGTCCAACTACACAGTGGTCTCATCTGTACTTCTAAAGGTCACAATTATGGCTATTCACCGTCTTCACGGTGGTTGTCAGCTTGATGTCAGGTATTGGTCTGGTCTCCACAAAATGGAGCCTTTCGTGTCACACGCAGTTTGTAATCTGGAGTTGTGTCTTCTTAGTTCTAGTGTCTGTAGCTAAAATAAAGCTTAAGCCAGGAACAATTTTACCTCAAGCAAAACAGTACACCATGTCTTGAGAAGCTGAAGAAGGTATACTTCAGACTATTTCAGCACTGATGAGCCAGGGGATTCTGGTGCCATTAGAGTCATCATGTAATACTGCGGTGTATCAGATAAAAAAAATCTGAAGGCGGTTTGTGAAGATTTATCCAGGATTTGAGACCTCTTAACCAGATTGTGGATGCTGAGTTTCCTTTAGTTTCTATTTCAGCGACAATATTGTTTAGCAATGCAGTAGAAGCTCAATACTTCATGGGGATCAATTTGAAAAATGCATTTTTCTTGATCTCATTGCATAAGGACTCCAAAGACTTGACTTCATTTACGTTTCATCAAAAAAGACTAAAACACACTTGTTTGCCTCAAGGGTACTGTGAGTCCCCAACAATCTTTAACAGAGTCCTACAGATGGATCTAGGCAACATCAATCTTGAAATTACGGTGATACAATATGTAGATGACCTATTGATTTGCAGTAAAACAGAGGATGAATGCAGAGAGGACTCTATCCGATTAATGACTATTCTAGCAGACAAGGCCTATAACGTGGATAAGGAGAAGTTACAGTACTGTCAAGAAAAGGTGTTATACATAGGTCAGTGGATTTTGCATGAAGGAAAGGGGTGGGTGTTTGATTATAGTACGTACCCAAGGCCACTGCTGCAAGCAATAAAGAAAACACAAGTTGGTAAAACAAAACTAGAATGGACAAAAGAAATGGAGGAAGGATTTGAGGAATTGAAAAAAGCAATTTGTACAGCCCCGGTTTTAGGAATTCACAATTATGGAGAAGAATTGTATTTGTTTTCACACGCAGATGGGTCAGTAATGACAGCAGTGCTTACACAAAGCAAGACATTTGGCATAGTAGAGTGGGATTTTAGACCCAGTTAGGAGAGGACACTTCCCTTGCGAACAATCTTTTGCAATTGAGAAGTCCACAAGTATTGTCATGGGCTGTTCTATGACTCTTTACATGGAGCATGCTCCTTTTGTCATTCTAGAGAAACCCAAGGGCACACTGACATTGCAAAGAGCTTCAACGTATGAGGTAATGATTTCTAACTCAGAGATTAAAATTGTGAGATGCAAAATAGTGAACCCAGCCACATTCATAGCTGAACCCGTAGAAGAAGGTGATCATGTGTATGACTGTGCCAATTATGTTGAATTTTACGTTGACATACCCCATGCGAAGGAGGATGTTTTAGCAGAAGGAGAGATTCTTTTTATTGATGTTTCTTCAAAAATGTATCAGACTAGTGCGGAAAGACATTCAGGCACTGCAGTAGTGAGACACAGATTAAATGGAGAATTTGAAGTAGTAGCAAGTGCAAGACTACCATCTCACTTTTCAGTGCAAGCAGCAGAATTAATAGCGCTTATTGTCACACTCGAGAAACATAAAGGACAGGAAGTGATGGTGTACAGTGAATCTCCCTATGTGACGTCAACCGTACATGCAGGATTGGCAGGTTAGAAGAGGAGGGGCTTCCTCTGCGCTGACTGCACTCCAGTGCACCATGCGTCGTTATTGGAAAGACTCATTAAGACACTGCAACTCCCAGTGGCAATAGTGGTCCTAAAATGCACAGCGCGTACTAAACAAACAGATTTTATTTCTTGCAGGAACGAAGCCGTCGAAAACGAAAGGGTTGCATATTCTTCGGAAATATCAAGCTTTGATACTGAAGATATTAAAGAAAATTCTGCTAGAACCATGTTAGTACAGGAGGGTTTAATATGCTGTTTATAACCCAATACAAGATTCAGGGAAGAGCACCAAAGGAAGAACAAGAACTGTGGAAACGAAGGGGATGTTATTTATCCCCCACAGAAGCTTTATGGTGACAGGACAGCACTAGAAAGCCATTAATGCCAGTAACTTTGTTGAAAGTCACGCTTGAACAGCTACATTGCACTGTGAATTTAACTAGAGACAGTCTTGCTGCCAATATTGCAGAAAACTGGTTCATTCCTAATTTGTTAGAGCATGTTGCACCATTTATGGTGAATAGCATTATGTGTCAAATGTTTACTGCTGGACATACACTGAAAATGATTAGAGGAGTAATACCTCGACCGAATGGTCCGTCTCACCATCCACATATAGACTATGTTGATATGCTGCAGACATATAATGGATATAGGTATCTATTAGTGGTGGTGTGTCCCTTTTCTAGGTGGATTGAGGCAGGTCTGTGTACACATCCTGATGCCACTTGTGCAGTGAAGTTTTAGTGCACAAAGTAGTTCCAAGGTGTGGTGTGTGTGAAGTACTGAAGTCCAATAATGGACCTCATTTTTATCAATGAACTATTTGAACAAATAGGGCTTTTATTAAGTATAAAGCACAGGTTTTCTTCTGCGTAGCACATGCAAATTGGATATGTGGGAGACTCAACGGCCTCCTCAAAGAGAATATTGCCAAGATTACATTGACTTTGAAAAAGGGATGGCTATATTGCCTACCCCTGGCCTTATATGACCTTCAGAATAAGCCAGGGTCAGACCACCACCTCACCCAGAATGAACTAGTTACAGGGTGTTGAATGAGAATGCATCTTACTCCTTCGTCTAGGAGTGAGAGTGATGCCCAGAGTGTAGCAAAAACTTTAGGTTATGAAATGCATGATTATTTGACATATAGACTACCAGTATTTCTTTCATTTCAGACCAAGTCAAGCATCAGGGGGGCTGGTGTAAGAACATGGAAGAAGATAATTCAGCAAACAATCCAAGTGAACTATTATCACCACCTAAGTTATATGTTGGGGACTTAGCGTTAATTAAATATTTCACCAGGAAGTGGCTTGAGCCACAATTCAATGGCCTTTTCAATGTTGAGGAAGTGTCCCCTTCTGCTGTGAAACTATCAAGAAGAAGAGCTTTGTTGCACCTAAATGACATGAAGATTTATAAAGGCAAGACCTACCCTCCCAGAAGAATTTCACGTGTGCAGACCCAATCAATGATTAAGAAGAAGGACGATAAAACACCAAGTGATTAACACATACTTTATTTGGACTGGAATTCAATAAACACTCTTTACTTATATATTTTTAGCAGGAAGTGCAGGGACTTGCAGCGAATTCCAGGAGTTTTGAAATTAACTTTTTGCAATATATTGAAGCAGAGACTGATGAATCAGAGCTATGCCGAAATGTCGGTTCTTGATCAGAAATTGGAAAAGAGACTGGTATCCAGATTCATTTTGTGGAGAACATTTGTTTTAAATGATAAAAACATATGATACCTGCCGACAGTGACGTTCATCAGATTGTGGTTGCTGCTTGTTAGAAGGGACGTTAAAATTCATACCTTTTTACAGGATCCTAAAAATGGTCCAGTGATAAGAAGACTCCTTATTGCTATAATTGAACACAGTTTACAGTTGCAGACATAAAAGAAACTTGATGATTTTATTAAAAATGATTAATGAAGAAGATGGCATGATCATAGAAAGAGAACAAGTTCAGCAAGCAGTAGGATGGCGCGAGAAATTGTTGCCCAGATTTTTAGGTATTATATATATTTGTAAGATGGTTCACATTGTCTTCCTGTTCCTTATCTTTCACAGTCTCTATCATCTTAATGTTTCTACTGAAAAAAGAGCTTTCATGGTTCTCCTCACTATGAAAACGAATAACAACAAATTCCTTGTTCTTTATAAGTATATTGGGAGACATAAAAGAGATGCAGAGGAAGATAATGCAGAAAATGCAGCTCACCTGGGTTATAACATGTAGTATCAACAAGGTGGGGGAAAGAGAAACTGATGAGAGTTGCTATGTCTGCTCTCTCATCCTCTATGCCATGAATACAGTAAGGCCCTTCATTTCGAAGGAGGTTTCAGCAAACAATGCAAATTGCCTCAGTCATCTTGCAGCATGTACTACTCGAGGACAGTTTCAAGGAATGTGGGTGACCTTGCAATGGAGATCAAAATGGTTTGTTTGCATACCAGGATGACTATATCAAAACCATACAAATGGAGAAGGAGCCTGGATGGAAGTGCAAGATGCTTGTTTATCCTGCTGCAGGACAGGATGATGTGATTATTGAAGAAATGAATAGAATTAATTGTCCTGATGTGGCAGAAATAGCAGATAACCTGGATGTTGGGAACAAACTCAAATGTTGATCTATGGACGAGTACATACCAAGAAAGGATTGGAAGAAGGAATGGTGTCCTGTGCAGCTCATCTGCTAAAGGCAGACTACGTACAAGACATACAGAAAGTGGATGATGGATGCTTAAGGCCATGGGCCAAGCACTCTACATTTTTGACATGGGTAGAAGACAAATCAGGCCCAGTAGTTGTAATCCTGTTGGTTAATGCAACACTATGCTTCTGAAGACACAGAAAGAACCATGTGGGACATAAGAAAGAATGCAGGACAACAATTGATGTCCCCAGAATGGGAGAAGGAACAGCCGTCCTTATGGATCGATATTGGGCTTGTGGATCTAGAGCCTATATAAAGTTGCCCAAGGATTGGAGCGCAGTATGTTCCCTGGTACTTATTCATGTTCCAGCATTAGTGATTCCTCATAGTGATCTGAATATTGGGGAATTTCCAAAAGTGGATGCCCATTTGAGAAAAGAAGATTGTTTGAACTTCTCAGATGGACAAAAAGAGAACATTATTTCTCACCCAAATCGATAACAGGGTATGATACCATTCCTGAGGAGCACAGGTTGTTCAGCAAGACTGCTATGATAATAACAACCATATTTATGTCTGGGAACCAAACAGTGGCGATTGCCAAATGGTTGCAAATCACCAGATGGGAACTTTTGCAGACAATTAATGCTGCCATAAAGGGATTTAACGCCATTAAAGAAGAGCTGAGGGCCATATGACTGATGACCATCCAGAATCGATATGTTCTTGATATGATCACAGCGATGGAAGGAGGCGTTTGCACCAAAATCGGGCCATCATGTTGCACATGTATACCTTCTTGCGATGACCAGAATGGAACATTGACAGCGGCCATAACATTGATGACAGACCTGCATGCCAAAATGGATGACAAGACAGATGACATTGAAGATGACAGCTGATTTGCTTCTTAGTTTTCATGGATTCCACAGTGGTTGGGAAATAAATCTAAGGTTCATGGAGTAATACTGGTGTTAGTAATGTTTGGATTCTGTGTAGTCAGGGTGGTGATTGCCCAATGCAAGAAAACGCCAAAGAAGGCAGTAGGGATAAAGATCATGAAAGATGTCAAAACTGAACCAAACGCCAAGGAGCTGACTGAGGATGCTGTCAGGAAATACATAGAGGCCAGAATCGTAGCACCTGAGGGAACAAAGTTCCTGTATCCAAAGAATCAAAAGAAGTACGTTGGACGATGGGCCTATTGTACCGCAAATGGACAATGTAACTACATGACCAGGAGTGTAGATGAACATGTCAAATCAGCAGGCACCCTGAGGGGGGTGATGAAGATATGGATACCAAAGAAATACTTCTTCAAGAGAAAATACAAGGATGTCGAAATCATTGAGGAGGTGGTCGACGACTTGACCAGAGGGAGGAATGTAGAGGAGCAGCTGCATGTCTCTGCAGGAAACCCGCCCCCTATCTCCCATATGTTGGAAGCCTGAGATTGTGGCGTGTTTGACACCTGCAGTTGTGCCAATACCGCAACGTGTGTTTGAGAGAAGATACCCATTGAGACAACCCTACCGAACATATCCCCATAGTGATGACAACCTTAGGGAGGAACTCCCTGAAGGAATATGAAAAAGAACAAAGAAAGAAGCTAGTGACGTCACAAGAGACATACGACGTCCTGAGATACTGACTGAAGAGGATGTATGGATCCTACAGAAACTAATGCTGGAGTAAAGAATCAAGTGAAATTTTAAATACAAAAAGATCACTTGTGCACAAACTGCTGCAGCAGAACCAACCGTTCAATAATTGGACAGGTGCTGAAACACAAGTAGATTAAGTAATTATGGAAGCAGGCTGTACATAGTGAATAGAATGCAGAAGAAGCCGCCATTGTATAGAAGGTGGACATCGGTATCATGAATTTAGTAATCCAGGACTCATGAAGAGGAAAGGGAAAACTGTGTCACAGCAAGAGTAAGCTGAATCGTGGAGCTGCATGGTGAGGTTGTCTGGCCTGGAGTAAAGACTGAAGCAGCCAAGATCAGCTATCTATTCTGGAAAGAAGAGAACGTGTGAAGAATGAATCATCCCTTGTTAAGGTGTAAAGAAAAAACACAAAGAGTGTCAAGTTGAATTCATTCAGAGCATGTAAAACCTGCGAAATGAACCAAATTGTGGACTCCTGTCACGTGAGCCAAGGATGAAAATAGAGTTTGAACTTGGAGTCCTAGAACACGATAGCGAGTACCCTCACTCCCGTGTGTTCTCGGAGACAAGGATACTTTGCAAGGCCAAGTTCGAAGACAATCTTCATGGCAGAAGGCATGGATGATGAGAGATGCTGGGCTACTTGGGTGGGGAGGTAGTGTCATGTCCCATCTTCTTGCACCTGGGTCTGGGCTTACGTGCTGCTAAGTGAACCGAATGTTCCAGACATGGCACAAGCGTGCCAACCAATTGTAGTAGTCCATATAACATCTGACCTTATAGTTTGAAAACCAATGAGAAACCGTGTATCTAATGTTTCTGAAGATGACATGTCTAGAGGTAGGCATATACTGTCCACTTGACAGAGGGCAGCCAATCACAATCCTAGCTCCTATAGTTAATATACTTAGAAGTTCCCATTAAGCTAATCCTGATCCTTAGTAGGTATTTCATTATTTGCCACATAGTATGACGTCACCTCTGATGTATTTTTGATATATAAATCATGTTTTGTGAAAAGATTGCTGTGAGAAATCTAGCGTACGTCTGTTGATGTTTCTTTCTAACTCCCTGTTTTAGACAATTGTAAATAAAACAGTACTTTCTCATCTTCCTGAGTTGGTACCATTATTTGGACTCAGAGTTATTCTGTGTGATCCCATCCACTACATGCATGTTCCTAGAGGGCCCTAATATCAAGTAAAAATACTGTCATGGTCCTACTAGGCCTTTTGGCATTCGGACATGCAAGTGCAGTGAGGATAAGTGCAGGAGATAGCGGGGGGAACAAAGAAGTGAGCAAGTGCTAGAGGACGGCCCGGGGGGGGGGAAGTACTAAAGGGAGCAAGAGAGGAGAACCGCAGGTTAAGTGCTAGTGCAAGCAACTCCCAAGGGTGAGATGTAGAGCCACCAGCAAGGGCCCGCAAGGGCAGTGCACAGTAGGGGAGGGTGCTGGTATGGACTGGGGAGGGGAGCCTGGAATCCTGTGAGATTCATGAGGATCAGGCCATGAGTCACAGCAACAGGGAAGGGAAAGAGTGAGAGAGGTAGAGAGTAGCAGAGTTTTGAGCAGTTTCCGGAACTTGAGGAGGTCTGGCTCAAATATGAGAGGGCCAGGGAGGCTGTTCCAAAGGGAAGCACAAGACGAAGAGAGAGACCTGCCCCCACTTTCTGCTTGGAGAAGCATTTGACAGACGAAGAGTTGGTGTTAGAGGAGCACAGGGCTCTAGCGGGGTAGAATTTAGGGAGGGAAAGTTGGCAATAGCGTGATCCCAGGCCCCAGAAGGCCATTGTGATATGTGTCACTTGATTGTGTCAGCTTTTGACTTGCACAATTTCCTGGACCACTTAACCCACATTTTTTGGAACAAATGGAGATAGATTTTTTGTTAGTATTGTTCGCCTTCTTATTTTGGTCACTCCCCTATTTCACGTGCAATGTGGCTGCTTTACATGCTTTCCACACTTTGAGCATCTCTCTCCTTCATTTTGCACATCCTTTTTGGTGCACGGATGCATCTCTAAGATGTGCCCTTGTGAGAATCACGCATATTTATTTGTTGTGCAATGCGAACAAAGTTCAGAATTGCATACTTTTTATTGTTTTGATAGTCTGAACACTTTTGCTAAAATAATTGCATTATCTTGCCCAAGATGCATTTTTGGTTTTGGCGCCAAAACATTGGAGCAGTGTATGGCGTTGGCATGGCAACTTCTCGACTCTTGGTGATGAATTCACAAAAGCACCATCTGGGCCTTGTTTTTTTCTCTACATTTGCTTGGCCTTGTTTTGTATCAATGTGCTTCCAGCATTCCTGCTTTAATGAGTGCTCCCAACGTGATCCGTGGAGTGATCTTTCAACACTTAGGCCTCGCTTTTCGCAACTGGGCGAGCACAGCATTTGCCTTACTGCAGGGGAGCTATGCGCGAGCTTGGCGCAGAGAGCACAGAGTCTGCCTCACTACAGGAATTGTAGCATTATTGTGATTAAACATGCATGGATTTATCAGGTGAAGGAGTTGTATGTGCTACAGGAGCCTACCAATAAACTGTCTGATTTCTTTTCAGAGCACAGTGCTTCATGAAAGCGGGAAACCTCACACCTGCAACCTAGAAGAAGACAGAAAAACGGTGTAGCACAACGCTTACAACAAAAGGCTATACTTTATAGAAAAGTGCATTGTGAGTAGGTGCAGTGATTTTTTGCCACAGGTATAGTCTGGCATATGTGTCAGCGTGCAGTGTTGCGGTTTGGGCGAATGTAAAGGCTAATGCCACAATGTCAATCTAAATGATGTTTAGTACCAATCGACCACTGGTCCACCTGCGGAAGAGGGATGGAGCTTTCACAAACACAAGGAAAGAGATGTCCCTTCCTGCTCTCCCCCTCACCGAGTGTAAACTGAACTGCGATGCGTGTTTCAGGTCTTTACTCGGGAACAGCCAGTGGGGTTTACTCCCGTGGTTGGTGCGGCTGTGAACCGTTCCACGTGTGTGCTGCATTTACGCAACTTTTGGATGTATTTTTCCCCTGTCTCTTGACTACAATAGAGTTGATGATAATTCGGCATTGCCTCTGAACGCAGGTGCTGGTATCGCATCACAGCCTCTAGGGGAACAGAAAAGAAAAGAAGTGTCTGTAAATTCGAGGGTAATTCTTAGTAGGTGTGGGCTGCTTCCTAACGAACTAACATATTGTCGGTTTTGCTGTTATGAAATGGTCATTGTGACTTTGGAACACATCATCATATTACGTCCTGCTGTACTGAATGTTCTTCGCACTTTGTATTTCAGGAGAGAGATTCATAGTCTAGAATTCAGAGATAATGAACACGTAGGGCAGTGTCTGCTTGGTGGAAACCCTACGTCTGTGGCTGTAGCATTGGCTTTCTAGTTTGCAGATGAGGGGACATTCCAGGTTAACTAAACCTGCAAATGTCTTCTTCAATTCTTGAAATTTGAGACTTTAATTCATAGTTACCCCTTACATAGCCAGTTTGTATATATGTATGTGTGTATTGTGGCAGCTGGGGAGCAGATGTAAGTGGATCTAGGTCACTTGGCCTAAGCCCCACCCATCTGGTGCCTTCCTGGTTGCTGCTCTTTTTCACCACTCAGCAAGCCCCGCCCACCTGGTGCTTTCCTGCTTGCCACTCTTTTACCTACTTAAGGAGCCCTCCAGCCTCTTTTCCTTTGCAGCTGGGGAGGAGGTGTAAGTGGATCTAGGTCAACTGGCCTAAACCCGCCCACCTGGTGTCTTCCTGCTTTCCTCTCTTTTTCACCACTTATCAAGCCCCGCCCACCTGGTACCTTCCTGCTTGCCGCTCTTTTACCTACTTAAGGAGCCCTTCAGCCTCTTTTCCTTTGCAGCTGGGGAGCAGGTGTAAGTGGATCTAGGTCACCTGGCCAAAGCCCCGCCCACCTTGTGCCTTCCTGGTTGTCGCTCTGTTTCACCACTTAGCAAGCCCCGCCCACTTGGTGCCTTCCTGCTTGCTGCTCTTTTCCCTACTTAAGGAACCCTCCAGCATCTTTTCCTTTGCAGCTGGGGAGCAGGTGTAAGTGGATCTAGGTCACCTGGACTAAGCCCCGCCCACCTGATGCCTTCCTGGTTGTTGCTCTTTTTCCCACTTAGCAAGCTCCACCCACCTGGTGCCTTCCTGCTTGCCGCTCTTTTTCACCAATTAGTAAGCCCCGCCCACCTGGTGCCTTCCTGACGCTCTTTTCCCTATTTAAGGAGCCCTCCAGCCTCTTTTCCTTTGCAGCTGGGGACCAAGTGTAAGTGGATCTAGGTCACCTGGCCTAAGCCCGCCCACCTGGTGACTTCCTAGTTGCCGCTCTTTTTCACCACATAGCAAGCTCCGCCGATCTGGTGCCTTCCTGCTTGCAGCTCTTTTCCATACTTAAAGAGCCTGCCAGCCTCTTTTCCTTTGCAGCTGGGGAGCAGGTGTAAGTGGATCTAGGTCACCTGGCCTAAGCCCCGTCCACCTGGTGCCTTCCTGCTTGCCGCTCTTTTACTAACATAAGGAGACCTTCAGCCTCTTTTCCTTTTCAGCTGGGGAGCAGGTGTAAGTGGATCTAGGTCACCTGGCCTAAGCCTTGCCTACCTTGTGCCTTCCTGGTTGCCGCTCTTTTTCACCACTTAGTGAGCCCCGCCCACCTGGTGCCTTCCTGCTTGCCGTTCTTTTCCCTACTTAAGGAGTCCTCCAGCCTCTTTTCCTTTGCAGCTGGGGAGGAGGTGTAAGTGGATCTAGGTCAACTGGCCTAAACCCGCCCACCTGCTGTCTTCCTGCTTTCCTCTCTTTTTCACCACTTATCAAGCCCCGCCCACCTGGTACCTTCCTGCTTGCCGCTCTTTTACCTACTTAAGGAGCCCTTCAGCCTCTTTTCCTTTGCAGCTGGGGAGCAGGTGTAAGTGGATCTAGGTCAGCTGGCCTAAGCCCCGCCCACCTTGTGCCTTCCTGGTTGTCGCTCTGTTTCGCCACTTAGCAAGCCCCGCCCACTTGGTGCCTTCCTGCTTGCTGCTCTTTTTCACCACTTAGCAAGCCCTGCCCACCCGGTGCCTTCCTGCTTGCTGCTATTTTCCCTTCTTAAGGAACCCTCCAGCATCTTTTCCTTTGCAGCTGGGGAGCAGGTGTAAGTGGATCTAGATCACCTGGTGTAAGCCCGCCCACCTGGTGCCTTCCTGGATGCTGCTCTTTTTCACCACTTAGCAAGCCCAGCCCACCTGGTGCCTTCCTGCTTGCCGCTCTTTTCCCTACTTAAGGAGTCCTCCAGCCTCTTTTCCTTTGCAGCTGGGGAGCAGCTGTAAGGGGATCTACGTCACCTGGCCTAAGCACCACCCACCTTCTTAGCCCTGCCTCTTCCTTCCTGCTCTTAACTCTTAGAACAAGGGCGTCTCTTGCCCGGTTGTCCAAAGCAAAGGGCAGTCAAAGAAAAGGGCAAGTCCTGTTTGGACCTGTTCGGACCAGGAGGATCCAGGACCCAAACCCCTGCTAAAACAGCAGGTAAGCATGTACCAACAGGTATTTACTCGCTCCGTCCCCACAGGTCATCCCCACACTCTTTGGTCCCCCCGTGTTGTTCCCTTCTGCCCCCCCTTCCCGCACACAGGAGTCTGTCTTGCTACATTCTGGTTTTACCATCACCGTCTTGTGGCCAATGCTGGATTTTACTTTTATGGACTTCATTGATTCACAGTGTGTCACCCTTTCTCACCTCTCATGCTACACTTCCTTTGCATCTTGTACTCATGGTGGCCCTGAATCATGCTGTTCCCATCTTCATCTTGTATCCTGGCTTGCAACATTATTTGTTACTACTGACTTCTGCTATTGTATCCGCTCTCCCCCTTGTTTCTCCACTCTTTTTGAGAGCTTACTCTCTGTTCTCTCCTTCCCTCTCCCTTTTCCTATCTCCTCCCCTCCTCCCCTTACTCTCTTCTACACACTTACTCTATCAGATTTGTTCCTGGACCTAGTATGATAGCAACCTCGTCTGTCGCTCTCCCAACCCCTTACTGTTCCCCCCCTCCCTCCAGCACTATCTGAAACATTGTCAGGCCTAGTACGATAGTCGCTTGTTTTGTTCCTCTTCTCCCTTTCTGCACCCCTCTCCCTCACCTTTTGTTTTTCTCCGGCTCTTCCAGAAATGTCGTCAGGCCTAGTAGTACAGTAGTTGACTGTCTGTTTCCATTTCCTTCCCACTCCCCTCCTCGCTTCCTTATCTATCTCTTAGCTCTTGCACTATCTGAAATGTCGTCAGGCTAAGTACGATATTTAATTTCACATCCTTACTGTTCATGGCCTGTAAGAATGTCATTGTATTTTCCTTTGTTTCTTCCATGTATATCTTATATTGTACATAGTTGAAATCTGTGTTGATCATGTGCCTATATGTAGTATTCAGTGAAAAAAACATTGTTAAAGGGGCGTTATGGTTAGGTTGTGCTACTAAAAACCTATCAAAATAAGTAATAAAAAACTTCTTTAAAGGGACGTTATGGTTTGAAGTAAGACCGAAAAACCCCTGAAATCTGCAAGTTATGGTAAGCTAAGCAACCATAACTCGCGCCACCACCGTGCACTGCTAAGACTAACACCCAGGACATCAAAGATGAAATCACAAATGTAATTGATGACATCACTGATGACATCGCATGTGTATTTACTTTTCCTGAAAAGTCTGTACAAGGGATTCTTATTATAATGTTGACAAAAAAGTGTCAAGGATCATTGGAATAAATATCATGAGCTACATAGTGCATTAAGCAATGCATTGATATAAATAGCATTCTAGTATGAAGTTCTTTCCAGTATACTAAGATACTCGTGTATAAACATAAGCATTGTGTGCAGCATACATGATGGAGGTGCAATATTCATAATTGATACTAAACAGGGCCCGTCTTTGCATCAGGCCATGCAGGCGGTTGCCTGAGGTGCCAGCCTCCAGGGGGCACCAGTACCAGCAGGTGTTAATGGCAGTGTGAACAAGGTGTGAATGGGAAGCAACATTAACATGCAGGATTAAAAGAAGTGCTTTTAATCCTGCAAGTTAATTTTGACATTTCAAAAATACATGGCCTGATGCAAAGACTGGCATTGCACACACACACACACACACACACGCACGCACGCACGCACGCACGCACACACACTCTGAGACAAACGTGCACTTGATGCACTTCAAAACTCTGGCGTCTATGCTGAACCTTCAGACACCCAGAGACGCCTGTGGCATAGAGTAAAACGCTGTGGGGAGACTCGGGATGTAACACCGGACCACACATGTGTCTGGGGAGCAGGACTGGGCCCCCGTCAGGTTGAATCTGCCTTGTCACTCGTCTCGTAGCACTTAACTTAGATCTCTGTGCCTTCTAGAATATGTACTATCATGCATGTATAACCGGAATTGAAAACCCTAAGAACCTGAATTTAAACTGATAGGACTTAAGAAAATAACCATTTGCTGAATGTCTCACTACTGTGGCCACCATGAGGTGTTCCCAGAAATAAGGGACAGTCTTCTTAAAAATATAGGACTCACACATGCTTTAGTTTACCTAAAAACCCACATGTGGTAACACATCTGCTACAGGAGCATTTAAAAACTTACGACTGGGCATAGCAGAGTGTGAAGAGCAGTCGCAAAACCTGCCGGGAGCATGAGTTTTTGATGAACACTTGCTTAGCTGTCAAGTGGTCCCATATCATGCACAATAAATAACACAAGCCTGTTCTTGCTTTTGACTTTACATGCTGGAATTTGTAGGCCCATACTTAGCAAGGGAAACATGAAACTACAAATATTGGTATTAAGGATTGAAATGTAATTGTGTTTGATGTTTTGCTTTTAGTGTATAAGGTTTTAATTAACCAATTTGCACTTTAAATTAAAAAAAAAATACAAATCCAATCATGCAACGAGAAAAGCCAGGAATGGCTCTTAGTGGCTCACAATGCAGCTATGCACTTGGAAATCAAGTAGTGGCAGGGAGTTTGGAAATGCAAGCAAAGGTCAAAAGTACATTGACTGGACAGCAGGATAGGAAGACGACCATTAAACGTAGCGTGAAGCATATCGGACTGAAACCAATGTTTGGCAGACTAGTTACTGATCCAGTGATTGGAAACATTTGTGTATTTATGCATTGAAACGACTTCCTTTATAGCACAGAAATCCTACCTCATCGTGTTTGAAAATGCCAGCATAGTCAGTTGTATACAACCTCTTAGAAGTCTGCTAAGTAGGCTCACAGTGTGCACCCCCTCAACTGACAACTCGGTGGCATTCCTTTTGTAAATGCCTGTGCACTGTAAAGATATGTGCACATTGACCCATCAAACACCTGCGATGACGCTTGTATCACAGTATTGCCAAGCAATATGATTTACCCATACCTTTTACCTCTCTCCATCTTACTAACCTTACATTTAGTTGGTGCAAGATCCACATTTGTATAGTGAACTGTAGAATTGAACTCATACTAACATGCCTCTTTTTATAACCAGTTTTCAAGAGAATGGATAACATATTTATGTTGGTGAATAATGAATTGTATGGTGGGGATATTCTGCAGGGAAGTTAATGCAGTTGTAATTAGTTTATTAATTCAAAACATAGCCCACCCTGAATCACGGCCACAAAATACTATAGTAAGAGGGTCTGTGCTCATCTGCACCAAAGTTATGTTGTTGTCATTTTTTGTTGTGTGGAGGGGTGCCAATGATGCTTCCTGCCTGGGGTACAATCATGTGTAAAACCGGCCCTCCTAATGGCAGACACCACACTTCTCTATGTAAACAATTATTACCCATTACTTTATGTGTACTTTCAAAAATGTATTTTTTAAACACACCATACATACATTAAAAATAATACAGAAACAGACCTTAGAAAATCATCTTCAACAACTGCAGCAAACAATGGATCTATTAAAATAATAGTGCACTCAGAAATATTATTTTCCCAAGTGTTCGGGCATGTACTTCTAAGCATACATTGATCAATCGTACAAAGATTTCCTATGCACCTTACCGTAATTTTCCTGTTTTTTACACATGCAAAATCAGGCAGCAGGGCGTGGCCATCTTGTGATAATCTTATCCGTTCCCGCATCGCTGAAGGTGGACTGCCCTGGCGGCACTAATTCATATGCCCTGCCCCTGGGGCTTACATCACCAAACCTAGTGATATGCTCCACCTATCTCCAGAACATTATTATACAGCGTAGTAAAACGGACCCAATCATCACCTACATGATAACGTTACTTGATGCAGAACCCAGAATATCAACACACATCATCTCACAACACAGCGCGTCCCAATTTTGAATATGAAACTATACTTTTAAAGGAAATAGCAAAACTGTACAATTTGTAAAGTACTTTTATTTCACAATAAACGCTCCGAAAACATCCAGAGACTTACATTTGCAAGCAAATAGGTAATTGTGTTCTTCGTTCTCGATCCAAAAATGTTTATCGTGAGTCACGCGGTGTTCCTTCTTGATGCTGCACTGCCCATGTGCCCATGACAAAACAAACTACACACTCAAGTTGTAAATGCGTGTCATTGCAATATACCTCACACAACAAAAAATACAATGTACCCCACCAATAATGTCACCGAATGATAATTTGACTAGTTTGTGTATAAAATTGTACAAAGTAAAACTTACATAATATTCGGCATTTCCATTCTATCGGCATAAAACAGACACTCCGTTCACTTCAACGAATTATCATATAATGAAATTACATGTTCCTTTGTCCAATTTTTGAATGATGAACATTATCATACTTGAAAGTCTTACATCCCTCCCTCCATGCATTCAGTTCGCAATCCTCCCTTTGTTTAAAGGTCAAAAAACAATTGAACCTTATACTGTGTACCATGCGTGGGTTTGCTCAGCTAGGAAACAAAAATTCAACGGCGTTGACCTTCACTCAGAATGGGAGCCGATAGCGATTCACACCACAGTGGCATTACAAATATTTTTGAAAAACATAAGAATTGTTTGCTACCATTCCCCAATGTGGATGACATTTGTACGGATTTATTTTGTTCCTCTGGAGAACTTCGCACTCTCCCAGCGACTCCCACAGTCAGGCCACACAACCTGTCACCTCATTGCATCGCCTCTTCACCCGGCAACTCACATAAACATTTTTGAAAGGAGCAAGTCTCGAGGCCTGACAAAAAGTGGTTGCATGAGAATGTCTGAACAAACCCTGCTACAACCCCCTCCACCACACCGCGGACCCTGACCCCAATGACCGCACTTATATATTAATGGCCTATAATTTGCACACGTGTGCTTGTACTATCCCACTTTCGGTCACTAGCGAAATGAATGATGTGGGCTTCTTACCACCTTACAAATACAGACACATAGTAAATGCATAATAGAAATGCTTTCGCGTTAGAATGCAAATGGTACCAAAACCAACTACAAGCTAACTGGATTTACAAATAGTAAACTATCACTTGGTAAAAAAAACCTTCACACCATTAGGTATATTCTACCACGCAACAGCCACAACCAATATACGTCACTACACTGCATATATAGAAAATAATTGTGGATGGGTCAAATATAATGATACCAACATTACTGTAAAACAGAGAAGGAGAAGTTCTGCCACCTACCTTAATAAACCGCACCCTACATCATCTTCTTTCCACCTGCTGAGCACAAAAAACAAAACTATTGTCCCATATTGCCCTAGGTAGTAAACCAGAAAACAATAACCTTGACATTTGGAATTATTTTCATGCCTGAACCAAATAGTCCAAATCTGCCAACAAAGTAGGGGCACTGACATACCCCTAATACAAAGCACCACAGTGCAAAACAACTACATGTGCAATGTTTACCCTGCCCATATCTCCACAAACGTGACCAATTCCCTGAACATTAAAACCAGGCATAGTGCACCACACCACCTCCACTCCTTTAACATCAAAACTGTTTGCCACATTCCTACATTTAGCATACCACTCCAAACCATGCACAAACATATCTCCAACCATTAACACTTCTTCCTTTTACAATTGCAGTGAAGACCACTCTCCTGAAAAGCAGCAGCATCTAAAGTACGAACAATGACTTCGGAGAAACCTATTCTTTCCATACAAAAAAGTGAGTACAATACTTACATAATTTTCTAACTGTTACTCAAATACACTAGCATTTTACTGTTGTAGAACAAAGAAGTGTATTAACTCTTTCCCATTAGATGTATTATTACCGCTTCCCCTTACCAGTTGCATACTTTATATTGTCATCTCAAGCAAAGTATAGTAACACACAAATACAAGAATAACCTTCCCTACTTAATATAGCTGCAAATTACACAATCACACACCTCCACAACCATCCTTACGATCATACTCAGAAACTCATGCACAAAGCATGCATACACTGCACAACAACCCAACCCACACTTTCGTTTTTTCTCCAACAAACCCCAAAGAATGCCTACCAAAAAGCAACTCTGTAGAAAGCAACGCGGAAGTATAGCAAATCAAAATCAAAGTGTCCAAAATAATCATCCATCTCTACCAGATTTTGTACAAAAAGTTCAAACAAAACAGCTAATACAGTCATTACGCGAAACAAAACAAGCTTCCACTACAGAAACTTTCCCTACTCTATCAAAATGTAAAACAAAACAAAAAGTGATTAACAAGACTTCACTTACCACTCCTACTAACGCTGCACCTATAAATCTTGATATAGTAGCAACTAACCATACCAAAAAAAATATTTTACAAAAAATGTTCCACCACAGACTCCTTCAGAACCTTATAAAAACAGGAGAGAAATCATGGACAACCCTTAAAACCTATCAAAGAAAAGTATCCTAAAAGCTCTCATAAACAGTGCAATCCTTCTGAAAGGGAAGTTAGTTATTTTATTTTAAACAGAATAAAACCACCAACAAAACTAACTACTAAATTACAAAAAACACTTCTCAATAAACTGAATATCAACAAAAATAACTCCTTAAACATCTGTGGAGGTGAATGGAGTCCCACCACGACCACAGAACCATATTTTCATGAAAAAGCATATAAACAAAAGCAAACAAACCCAATTGCCATACATAGCAGTGGACGAGGGAATGAAAAACATATAGCACCATTATGAAACAAGAAACTCACAAAAATATCCCCAAAAAACTCAGTATCACCTCTCCATTCTAATAAACCAAAATGTCCAGTCTGCAAATGGCCGTGCACATCACTGTGTAACATTGCCAAAAAATCTTTCAATTCTTTACGCCACTTCCTCAATCAGTATGCAAAATCAAAATGTAACTACTACAGAATATGGATGCCTGTCGAGTGCGCAAATACACAGGACTACAAGCACATTCATTAGCCTGCCTTTCAGGACCTAGTTGCAAAACCACCTTCCATCATATCAAAATGATATGATCACATCATGCAACTATACAAATCTGGTCCATAAACTCTACTATGCTAAAAGTCCTGCTTTAGCACTAGTGAATTTAAATAGCAATCTTCTACATGGTACAGTCAAACAACTACTCAAAGAAATAGAGCATATCCAGAGAAAATATTTTGGAAGTGAAAGCCACTTACAAAATGCATTAGCTTTACCACAAACTACAAACTACTGTACAAATAACAACCTAGCATTAAACACATACAAAAAAGAAATACTGAAGTTTAAAAGTATCTCCGCTGAAGTACCAAACCATGTGTGTGTGTTGCATACACACCCATAATACCAAACATTTTGACTATGGTATGTGGGCTCCTTATAGGGGATATTAATTACAATCATTCCTCTACTAACAAACTAAAACCAACATCATACTAAAGTGAAATAGCCAGTAGTGCATTGATTATATCCATGGACAACTGCTACGACCGTGGACATGGCAAACACATCAAGGGCACCTGCCACCTAAACAAATACAGTATTTGGCCCATCTTACTCCCCAACACTCCCCAAGTACTTCTGCACACCAACACACTCCTCCAAATTGCATTTTGCCTCTATTCGCCGCCACGCTGTCGGCAGATCCAAGATGGCGGGCGCATCAAAACAATGTGATGCACCTCACGCCTCATCCCAGCCAATCAGAGAACACGTTACCTGTCTGTAGACATGACGCAAGCCGACTAGCCATCGGTGTCCTGTCCGCGGAGCTATCAGGGAAGTGTGTCCGCGGAGCGGACATAGATATCACTCATTTCTTTGCCTTATGTTTTGGCCATTTATGAAAAAAAATACTGGCCGAATTTACACCAAATTGACAAAAGTCTGCTTTTGGGACTAAGCACCGCTCCTGCCGCAAATTTGATGGAAATCCATCCAGCGGTTTGAACTGTAGGCGTGCGCAAAGTTTTTCTCATTATGTCTGTGAGAAAAAAAGAAATTTTGGGACCCCCCCATAACTTTGCCCCCCCGAACCAAACCACACTAAAATGTTCAATTCAGAGTGGCCATATACTTTTTTTGCAAAGTTTGGTGAGGATTCGTCCAGGGGGAGCAAAGTTATAAGCCGCCCAAACAGTGCTCTTCCTATGGGATTAGCAACTTAACCATAACTACACAGCCAATTCTGCCTAGATATCTGTAGCGGGGTGAAATAAAAGGTCTGATAATGCAGGTAAGAGAAGTTTACTTCTTAACTGAGTTCCAGTGACAAGGTATAAACATCAGGTAAGTCCAAGGGTAAGTCAGTACAAGGTTACACAGGAGACCATTCAAGTCGAGGTTGGAGCAGGAGCTCCCTCTCCCAGGTAACTGCAGGAGCAGGTCCACCCTCCCCACAGGCACTGATGTGCACCAGGTAACCCGGGAGGCCATACCAGTCCAAAGGCGTAGAGGCTGTGCCCTCCGCCGAAATTCCGCATCTGCAATTTCTAAATTAGATGCCCTCAACCCATGTTAATTCCATGCCTTTACTAAGATCCTTTGGGCAACCTGGCCCGAAAACGAAGTGATTATACTCCATTCTCGCCAGCCCTAACCACAAGGGTTCTGCCATTCAAGATGGTCACCGCCATATTTTTGGCTCATTCTAACACCCTCTGTGCATCACTTGCATTCTGATTGGCCCACTTTGCCTGATAGCCTATAGACACTGTTAGGCGAAAGCTGCCCCCCGACGAAGGCAACCGAAAAGGCTCCACCTGACTGAGCATTTCCGAGCATCTACGGCCCTATTCCTCTGCTCTGCGCTCTACCAACCTGCCTAAAGAAGGTGAGCCCACATCTAACCCTCTGCCGTGTAACTGCCTTATCCCCATAGCCCACACTATCTGCTCTAGGCTTAGCCCCCCACCATAGCTGTTGCCTGCCTCTTTCTTTGCCTCCTACCACCTACCTTGAGTCATCGCCGTTCCAAGTCAGCCCACATCGGCCTATGCTCATATCCTCACCCGCCTCACAACTGGCGAGCCTCCTGTTAGATGCCCGGCCAGTCGCTGCTTAACTTCGAGGTTACTATCATTTGCCTAAAGACTCCACCGATATGCAAGCCACAGTCCTCGGGTGCCTGCCAATATGTACTATTGCTGCCCGGCAATCATTATCCCTTCTGTACTGTTGCCATTACTTGGAATGATGCACTGTGCTGGTGCCTTACTCTAAATGCTGCATTATGCTGTTGCCATTTCCTTAAATGCTGCACTGTGCTGTTGTCTTACTTTGAATGATGCACTGTGCTGTTGTCTTACTTTGAATTCTGCACTGTGCTGTTGCCTTACATTAGATGCTGCACAGTGTTGTTTCCTTACGTTAGATGCTGCATTATGCTGGTGCCTTTACTCTAAATGCTGCATTATGCTGGTGCCATTACCTTAAATGCTGCACCGTGCTGTTGTCTTATTTTGAATGATGCACTGTGCTGTTGCCTTACTTTGAATGCTGCAAAGTGCTGTTGCCTTACGTTAGACGCTGCACTGTGCTGTTGTCTTACTTTGAATGATGCATTATGCTGATGCCATTACCTTAAATGCTGCACTGTGTTGTTGTCATTACTCTAAATGTTGCATTATGCTGGTCCTATCACCTTAAATGCTGCACTGTGTTGTTGTCATTACTCTAAATGTTGCATTATGCTGGTCCTATCACCTTAAATGCTGCACTGTGCTGTTGCCACTTCCTAAGAGTTGCTTTACGCTGTTATTAATATCACTTATATTAGCTCACCACTGCCCCTCAGGTACCAGTTCCCTAGAAAGTGACACTCTCAACAAACACTAGTATGCTCATTACATCTACCATCCAGACTGTCTGCATCGCATCACTCATACCGAGTTTTATACTCTACCCTACTAGACTTCACACACTGACCCATGGGAATTTATCCACCATGGCACTCACCAATTTGTTCAATAACATCATAACCAAACAACTTTCAGATATGAATGACCTTAAACACCCAACACCGAGCAATCCCTGCATAACGGAGGCTAGGAACACTCGTCTCAGAGCGAGACTAGCCAAAATATATGAGCCTCCTATCAGCTCACTACCTACCTCTACAGGAAAAAGGACACCAAAAACCTTGCCCGGACCAAGGCCCGCAAGCACCAATTTAGCATACAACTGCCCTTCTAAGACAAAAAACTGTATAGTCCAGCACTGCAAATCTAAAGTCCATCTAGCTTCCCACCTAACAACAACTGCCATGAGCCTGCCGATTAAAGGAGCTCTAATAAACTCGAGATCTTTAGTAGCACATGCCACAGAAATTGCTGACCTGATCCAGAGTGACAACCTAGACTTCCTCGCCATCACCGAGACATGGCTACACACTGCAGCAGGCCCTATGCTTCTGCTAGCAGTCTCTAATGGTTATACAACCTTGAGACAAGACAGACAAGGGACTAGAGGAAAGGTTATCACCATTATCTGCAAATGCAGCCTCTCTATGAGACTAGCCCCCCGAATGACATTCAATCATGTGAAGTATTGTCAGTCAAAGTATCTCTGATTAACTCCCAAACCCTCAACATCCATCTGATATATCGCTCCCCAGGCCCAACAGGGACATTTGAGGAAGATATTAACACTATTCTATCTAGTAATCTCAAAAGCTCAACGCAAGTACTACTACTTGGGGACCTCAACTTGGGCTTCAATGACCCCTCGGACCAGCCTGCCTTGGCAATGGAAAATATTCTATCAGAACTTGGCTTTACCTAGAGAAGCAAAACACCTAACCATAACAAAGGTAGAATACTAGATTGGGTGGCAGACTACAACTGCCATGCCAACATCCTCTCCATCTCACTGCTACTGACCACTACCTACTCTCATTCACGCTTTCTACCAACAGACCCCTGCCTACACCTGCCCCTAGGGCTCCACCTACACTAACTAGAAATAAAAAGAGTATCACAGCGGATAGGCCTTACTCCCCACCCTTAACTCACTTCCCGACAGCACTGACCCTGAGAGCCTGGTCAAGGAGTATAATAAAATGATGGCCTCCTCCTTGGACCAGATTGCCCTCCTCAAACTTAGACCAAGTAAGCCGAAAATCCATCTGAATAAATGGTTAGCACCATTTTAAAAAAAACCTAAGACAACAAAAAAGAAACTGCAAGGCTGCGTGGAAATTACTACCTTCAGAAGCTAACAAACTAAAGCTTACCAAACTGTCATCCCTCTACAAAAAAGAAATATGCTTAGCTAAACGAGTATCCTACAACACTCATATCTCCCAAGCTAAGTCCAATATGAAAGAATTATTTACCATTCTTAAAGAACTAGAGACTCCCATTACAATTCCAGACACCTGTATTAAAGATAAAACATGGTGCTCAGAAATCCAACATGCACTAGCCAATAAAGTATCTACCTTACAAAATAAAAAATCCCAAAAAAGTCTCTTTAAAGGACCTACCACCACCAAAAATAACTGGGAACACCGACGAAGCCCAGCCCACCCGATTCAACTTCTCCAAAGTATCTATCCTCGAGGTGGAAAGAATTATTCTGTCCATCAAACCATCCAACTGTCAGGGTGAGCTCTGCCCAGCACAACTCATCAAGGATGCGGCTTGAGACCTGTCACTCTTCATAACCAAGCTTATCAATGCGTTCTTTGCCACCGGCAGCATCCTCACTAACCTCAAACAATCATGGGTACTCCCACTCTTGAAAAAAACGACGCTAGATCCCTCAACACCCAGTAACTATAGGCCAATTACAACAGTGTCCTTTCTTCTAAACATTTTAGACAAGGTAGCCTATATGCAAATACAAAAATATTTGTAACTACACCACCTGCTAGGAGCCAGACAATATTTTTACCAAGCCCCTTTTCAAGGATCTGGACCATCTTGGTATCATCTAAACCAACTATGCAGATGATACTCAGATCCTCCTCCCACTTTCAGTGGTAAATCAGCTCTGCTCCTCCTTTTGGACCTCTCAGCTGCGTTCGATTTGGTGGATCATACAATTTTATGCAACTATCTTGACATAACAGCACACTTCTTCAAGGATGACATAACCTGGATTAGATCTTTCCTAAGTGGCAGAACAATGAGGGTCTTCTCACCCTTGGCAGCGGCAGACCCCATAACCATTACCTGCGGCGTGCCACAGGCATCCTGTGTCTCGCCCACACTGTACAATATTTTTACCAAGCCCCTTTTCGAGGGTCTTGTATCGCTCACCTGGCTCCCACGGAGGCGCTGGTCTGGTCTGGGTTGCCGTGGCCTCTTCAAGCGTGATGCGCAGAATTCGGACCACCTATTGAACAGGACCCCCAAATCTTGCTTGTCTGGCCCGTAGGAATATCCTTCTGCAGATGAGAAAGGGGATTAACTGTCTGCTGAATAGGGTGCTTGCTCCCCCCTTTCCCCCTTCGTTCTTCTCTGACTTCCTCCAAAACCCCCGGTTTAAGCTCACCTTATGGTTTGGAAGGATGAACTCTCCATCCTGCTTCTGGTGCAGGGGCGCGCGTTCGTCCAGTTACTTCACTGGTTTTCAGAATGGCGCTGGCACATCCACTTGACTTTTCTGAGCGATACGCCGTAAGTATGAAGATGCAAAAGTTCAAGTGTGAGCCTCCTTTTATGTTGTTTTTTCTGTCCTTTATTTCAGGTGCAGAACAAAGGCGATGCGTTGAGGGGTTAAATTGCCGGTGGTAAAATCAGGTGAGTTAGTGATGAGGGCGATCCCTCTAAATGTCTTTATAGTTCCCCAGTAATGTCTTTTGTCCTTTCCCCATAGGGGCCGGGGTGCGATGCCTGCCAAAGATGCGGCGCCGACCCGAGATGTGGAATGGTTCACCAAGAAAAACTGGTAAGTAATATGGCTGAAAATTCGGCTTTCCTCTTGTGTTCCCTTGCTCACCTTTTATCTCTTCTTCTCTCCCCTAGGTGCAGAGATGTGGCGACCGGTGCTGAGAGCCGCGATGGAGCCTGGCGGCGTCTCGGGAACAGGTGAGTGAAGAGCGGCGCTGCAGCGAGCAACGCGGTGCTTTTAAATGGAAGTCTTCCTTCAGGAATGCTGGTGTGAAGATTCCGGATGCAGGTAAGAAGGTTGAATAAGTTCTTGGTTTTCACCTTTCTCTTCTCTTATTCCCTTATAGGTGTTCCAGGTTCGAGGCGGGCGTGGCTGGAGTCCAGGTGCAGGAGCAGTCACGGTGAACATTCAGCTGCTGGGATGCAGAACAACGCGAAGCACGTGTGGCTGTCCGGGCGTGGCTTAAATAGCTTTGGAAGAAGTTCCAGGTGAGTATTCTTCCACAGCCCCACCCAAGTAACAAAATAGTTCCTTCAGAAAAATAGTCCCTCCTAAGCTTCATTTGGCTTGGTTCTTCATGCAGCATGGTCTGCATCAGGTGAGTGTGCAGCATGGTCTGCTTCAGGTAAGTGCACCAAACACTTCCCCTTATGAGCCTGGTGCCTGGCGCCAGGACTGATGTCCAACATGAGCCTGGCGCCAACGGCGCCAGGACAGAGTCCAAAGAGCCCCTATAAAGGGCCGCTGGGCTTTTACCCGGGGGCGTGATGCCTGCTCCCGGGGGTGCTGGGCCTGGCCTGGTGCTCCGGGGGTAGGCATCATGACAGCACTCCCCCCCAAGGCCCCTCCCAAAGTCTTTTCCCCAGGAGGTTTCGGCTTGTTTGGGAAATTCCGATGGAACCTTTTTACTAGCCGAGGTGCATGTACGTGGTCGCTGGGTTCCCAAGATCTTTCCTGAGGCCCGTACCCCTTCCAATCAATTAGATAGAAAAGTTTTGATTTTGAGATCTTAGAGTCCAAAATGTTCTTCACCTCGAATTCAGGGTCCCCATCTATCTGGATTGGTTCTGGTGGCTTTATTAATCTGGTTCCTGGTTGCACTGGTTTCAAAAGCGACACATGAAAAACGGGGTGAATCCGCATGTTAGCTGGTAGATCTAGCTTGACTGCCACTGGGTTAATTATAGCTTTAATCGAGTAAGGGCCTAAATACCTTGGATTAAAAGTCAGAGGTCCCTTGAGCGATAAGTGTTTGGTAGCCAACCATACTTGATCCCCTATTTGGTATGGAGGTGCCTCCTTTCAATGCAGATCCGCATTCTTTTTGTATTTCCCTTTCGCATGTTGTAAGTGTGCAGTAGCATCCTTGAAGGCTTGAGTAATCGTAGAATGCAAATGGTCCACTGCGGGCATTTCGAGGCTCAAAGGTGAGTCCAAGTCTGAAGTATGAGGGTGATGTCCATATAGGGTATAAAAGGGGCTCTGACCAGTTCCAGAGTGTATCGAGTTATTGTATGCATATTCAGCCACCCATAAAATATCCTTCCAATTACCCTCCGATTGGTGCAACATACATCGTAGATATTGTTCAAGGGTCTGGTTCATTCTCTCCGTCTGATAATCGGTCTGTGGGTGGTGGCTGGTAGAGAGTCTTACTTCGATTTGTGCCAGTTGACAACACTTTTTCCAAAAATGAGAAATAAACTGGCTTCCCCGATCGGAGATTAGTATGGACGGGAATCCATGCAGACGGATGATATTTTCGAGGAATTCCTTGGCAAGAACAAAAGCTGAAGGTAATCCTTTCAACGGAATAAAATGGGCCATCTTGGAAAATAAACCCACCACAACCAGAATAGTATTGTATCCATTACAAGAGGGCAGGTCCGTGATAAAATCTAGTGACAAGGTGTGCCAAGGTGCTGGTGGAATGTCTAAGGGTTGAAAAAGACCGGCGGGTTTTGTTTTTTGACCTTTGTTTTGGGCGCAAACTCCACAGGACATCACGAAAGTTTTAATATCCTTTCGCTAGGACGGCCACCAGAATTGTCGTTTAATTTTTTCCTCTGTTTTGGCAATGCCAGGATGTCCTTCCATCAGAGTATCGTGATGATGGGATATAACCAGTTCTTGCAATTCCTTTTCCGGCAAAAATAAACGTCCTTGGAAGTACGATAAGCCATCGTTTATTGAAAAGGCAGACCCCCTTTTGATCCAATCCTGCAAGGCTGAAGAGTCCAAGAATAGTTTTACCCGTGCTTGAATGTCTTCAAGGGTTTGTAAAGTGGTTATCCCCAAGATTCTTGGTTCGGGAATTATCGGCACAGGATCTGAGTTTGTGTCCATTTCTCCCATTCCAATTCGAGATAGCGCGTCCGCTTTGCCATTCTTACAGCTGGGACGGTAGGTGATTACAAAATCGAACTCAGCAAAGAATAAAGCCCATCGGAGCTGTCGTGAAGACTGAGCCTTGGCAGTTTTTAAATATTGTAAATTTCGGTGATCAGTGATCACGGTGATGGTATGTCTGGCGCCAAGAAGATAATGCCGCCAAGCCTTAAAGGGGGACTTAATGGCTAAAAATTCCTTATCGGTGATTGCATAATTTATCTCCGGCGGCGAGAGCTTTCTGGACCAAAATGCTACGGGGTGCAGTTGGTTGGTTTTGGGGTCTCTCTGAGACAGGACAGATCCCATGGGTAAGCTGGATGCGTCGGTTTCGACTATATATGGGAGATCAGGACGCGGGTGTTTCAAAATAGGTGCGGACGTAAATTTAGCTTTTAATTCCTGAAAGGCCTGTTCAGCTTCCTCTGTCCATTCAAAACGTTTATTCTTCCGCAAGAGTGCAGTGATGGGTTGCACCACCCGTGAAAATTCTGGGATAAACCTGCGATAAAAATTGGCAAAACCAAGCATGCTTTGGACACCTTTCACCGAACTAGGTGACGGCCATTTGAGGATGGCATCCACTTTCCGTGAGTCCATTCGGACCCCTTTAGGTGTCAGGATGAATCCAAGAAACTCAACCTCGGTGGTATGGAAAACGCATTTTTCCAGCTTTGCAAACAGTTTGTGCTGGCGCAATTTCTCAAGGACGGCCCTGACATGTTTTCTGTGATCAGATTCCGAAGAGGAGTACACCAGAATGTCATCGATATACACGACAACACAGACATCGATGAGTTCTCGAAGGACATCGTTCATGAAGAATTGGAAGGCAGCAGGCGCGTTGCACAACCCGAAAGGCATCACCTGGTATTCGAATAGTCCATATTTTGTACGGAAGGCCGTTTTCCATTTGTCGCCTTCTTTTACTCGTACCAGATGATAAGCCCCCCGGAGATCTAACTTGGTGTATATGCAAGCGTCCTTCACCTGGTGAAGGAGTTCAGGGATCAAAGGCAGAGGGTAACGATTTTTAACAGTTATCTGGTTCAATGCGTGGTAATCGATACAAGTTCTAAGGTCGCCTTCTTTTTTTGGCACGAAGAACAAAGCCGAGGATGCCGGAGACTTTGACGGGCGAATGAAACCATTGGCTAGGTATTGATCTAAATATTGTCTCAAATGCAGATTCTCTGGCTCAGTAAGGGCATAAATCCTGCTACAAGGGGGTTGTGCACCGGGCACCAGATCAATTTGGCAATCGTACGATCTGTGAGGAGGTAACGTGTTGGCCTGTTCCTTTTGGAAGACGTCCTGAAAGTCTTGGTGTTCCGGAGGTAGTTGCATGGAGACAGAGGTTACTGACGCTAGATTGATCTTCAGATTTTCTGGTTAGCAGGTTCGTGCACACCCCGGAAAGGTTATTCTCTTCGCTCGCCAATCAATTCGAGGATTATGTGTCTCTAACCAAGGGATTCCGAGAATAACCTGAAACTGTGGAGCCTTGATTACATCAAACACAACTGCCTCCCGATGGCCGTCCGGACCTACAAGTGTCACCTCAGCTGTGGAATGTGTTACCGGTCCCGAGGCAATTTCGGTTCCATCAACTGTGGTGATGACATCTTTGTTGGTTTTAGGATGCAGGGGAAGGTTAATCCTGGAGACCAATTCACGATTCACGTAGTTTCCTATAGCCCCACTATCGATGTATGCCTTTATTGCATGCAACCGCTTAGGCTGTTCCGGATCTACGAGGACCATTGGCACAGTGAAATGCGAGGTCTGAGAGTTCGTTTTCAAGCTCGGCAAGCGGAACCCTATGCTTGTCGGGTGGTGTCGTTTCCCGATACAGAGGTTTCATGGATTTTATCAGCGGCTCCTACCACCTTCCTGGGCGGCCTTGCCGGGCAATCTCGTAGAAAGTGTCCAGAGGATCCACAATAAAGACATAAGTGCATCTGCCGTCTTCTTTCACGTTCCTTTTGCGTTTAAAGGTCCTTTAACTCCTCCGATTTGCATTGGCTCAGAGGCTTCAGCCCCCTTGAGGTTAGCGTGTGTCTTGACTAACACCCGGGTCTCTTGGACCGATCTGCTTTTCTGTTTTGCAGTCTGTGATCCAATTGGACCACTAAGTCTATATATTCTGAGCATTCTTGGGGCGGACTTACAACTTGGGCCAGGACATCTTTAAGTTCTCCGCGTAGACCTCAATAAAATAACGTGATTCTTTTATCCTCATGCCACCCAGTTTCCACAATTAGTCTATTAAAGGTTGCAATGTAGGAAAGGAGGTCTTGATTGCCCTGTCGCAGAGATAGAAGTTTGTCATCTAGAGCCTGCCCCTGGGAGTGACGAGCAAATAACCTTTCCATGCTTGCTTGAAATCCTTGAAAATCACGAAGAATCGGGTCATCTTAAGTTACCAGTGGAACTGACCAATCGGGAGCACTGCCGCTGAGATATGACAATACAGAGGCTACCTTGGTCTGGTCATTAGGGAAGGCCCCAGGTCTGCACAGGAAATGCAAACCACACTGATTCATGAATACGGTGAATCGTTTGGGGTCCCCAGCAAAGCGTTCGGGTGGGGCCAGCGGCATGTTTCCAGGTAGATTAATCTGCACCGGGTTACTGGAAAGCACAGGAGCGGGGTTCCCTCCCGAACCAGGTAAAGGAGTTTGTCCAGCTTGACCTTGCAAAAGCTGTCTAGCCAGGTCATCAGCTCTTTCCTTTGTTACAATCACTTCCCTCCTCAGAGCATTAGTCTCTTGACGAGCGGCGTGTACTTCGGCCCGTAATTCCCCCAGTAGTTGGGCCAACTGGTCAGTCTCGGAAGTTTCCATAGCGCCTGGGTGGGAATTTGTAGGAAGGCTTTGCGTTCTGTAACGCTCATCTGGCTCCCACAGAGGCGCTGGTCTGGTCTGGGTTGCCGTGGCCTCTTCAAGCGTGATGCGCAGAATTCGGACCACCGATTGAACAGGACCCCCAAATCTTGCTTGTCTGGCCCGTAGGAATATCCTTCTGCAGATGAGAAAGGGGATTAACTGTCTGCTGAATAGTGTGCTTGCTCCCCCTTTCCCCCTTCGTTCTTCTCTGACTTCCTCCAAAACCCCCGGTTTAAGCTCACCTTATGGTTTGGAAGGATGAACTCTCCATCCTGCTTCTGGTGCAGGGGCGCGCGTTCGTCCAGTTACTTCACTGGTTTTCAGAATGGCGCTGGCACATCCACTTGACTTTTCTGAGCGATACGCCGTAAGTATGAAGATGCAAAAGTTCAAGTGTGAGACTCCTTTTATGTTGTTTTTTCTGTCCTTTATTTCAGGTGCAGAACAAAGGCGATGCGTTGAGGGGTTAAATTGCCGGTGGTAAAATCAGGTGAGTTAGTGATGAGGGCGACCCCTCTAAATGTCTTTATAGTTCCCCAGTAATGTCTTTTGTCCTTTCCCCATAGGGGCCGGGGTGCGATGCCTGCCAAAGATGCGGCGCCGACCCGAGATGTGGAATGGTTCGCCAAAAAAAGCCGGTAAGTAATATGGCTGAAAATTTGGCTTTCCTCTTGTGTTCCCTTACTCACCTTTTATCTCTTCTCTCCCCTAGGTGCAGAGATGTGGCGACCGGTGCTGAGAGCCGCGATGGAGCCGGGCGGCGTCTCTGGAACAGGTGAGTGAAGAGCGGCGCTGCAGCGAGCAACGCGGCGCTTTTAAATGGAAGTCTTCCTTCAGGAATGCTGGCGTGAAGATTCCGGATGCAGGTAAGAAGGTTGAATAAGTTCTTGGTTTTCATCTTTCTCTTCTCTTATTCCCTTACAGGTTTTCCAGGTTCGAGGCGGGCGTGGCTGGAGTCCAGGTGCAGGAGCAGACACGGTGAGCGTTCAGCTGCTGGGATGCAGAACAACGCGAAACACGTGTGGCTGTCCGGGCGTGGCTTAAATAGCTTTGGAAGAAGTTCCAGGTGAGTATTCTTCCACAGCCCCACCCAAGTAACAAAATAGTTCCTTCAGAAAAATAGTCCCTCCTAAGCCTCATTTGGCTTGGTTCTTCATGCAGCATGGTCTGCATCAGGTGAGTGTGCAGCATGGTCTGCTTCAGGTAAGTGCACCAAACACTTCCCCCTTATGAGCCTGGTGCCTATGGCGCCAGGACTGAAGTCCAACATGAGCCTGGCGCCAACGGCGCCAGGACAGAGACCAAAGAGCCCCTATAAAGGGCCGCTGGCCTTTTACCCGGGGGCGTGATGCCTGCTCCCGGGGGTGCTGGGCCTGGCTTGGTGCTCCGGGGGTAGGCATCATGACAGATCTGGACCATCTTGGTATCACCTACACCAACTATGCAGATGATACTCAGATCCTCCTCCCACTTTCAGGGGATTATGACAAGGATTTGGCCTTGGTGAACAGAGTGTAGATCATTATCCAGGCACGGATGGCCATGCATGGTCTATGCCTGAATGATGATAAAACAGAACTCATCATCTTGGGTAAACCTACTAACTTAAAAAACTAGGACCTGACTATTCCTCATTCATAATTGACGGTAACCTAAGGTAGCACAGGAGGTAAAAACACTAGGCTTTTATCTTGACTCTACTCTCTCCTTTGCCAAATAGGTTAACTCACTAGCGTCCACTACGGCCTACACGTGTAAACTCATTAGAACCGGTAAACCATTTCTCTCTAACAACAGCTGCACCATCCTGGCCAGAGCCCTTATCCTGTCCCGCTTGGATTATTGTAACGCCCTTTATGTAGGTTCTAACAAATCCACCATTAGAAGAATCCAAACCCTACAAAATAATGCCCTTAGAGCGGCATTAGGCATCTCCAGAAGAGACCCCATCTCTGAGAGCAGTCGTCAGAACAACTGGCTCCAGACTAAGGACAAAATCCTTCTAAAAACTCTGTCACGCACCCATAAATCTCTTAAAGCCACCCTCATCTACCTCTCTGAGAGATTCCACAAACAGACTTCCCTAAAACCAACCAGATCAGCAAACAGGGATCACCTGTCCATCCCTAGATTCAAACTATCCATGATTGGAGGTAACAGTTTCCCTGTTAAAGCGGCCAAACTATGGAACTCATTGCCTCCCACACTGAGAATAGACCAGTCTTACCCAAACTTTAGAACCAAAATTATTGTGTGGCTGAAATCCAATGACCACTAAATCGCACGATGTAGAACCCTGAACTGCAACTAGTAATGCCCACCTGTTACTCATAAATATCGACATATTCTGCCTTTGTAAGAAATGTATCTCACCTCATAATTCATTACCGGTTACCCCCACAGTGGTAACCATAACTCTGTACACATTGCCTGTAATATTTGTAAATATCTGTACATATCTTGTAATATCTGTAAATATCTACATATACCCTTTTCTGTAAGTAATGCTTTGTAAGTAAGGTAACTTGTAACTGCTGTGTCCTGATAACCCGGGTCTGATGCACATTATAAATAATAAAACAAACAAACAAACATCCACCGGCCTGCACTCTCACAGGCTGCTTCATTCCAACTGACATTCATGGAACTTACAGGGGCACTCACACCACAACATTCCACTGGCATACATTCCACCAGGGAATACAAGACACAACACATCTCACTCCTCAACAGAACCTAAGATAAGGTACAGAAAGAAGTGCGAGGGAAAATACATGCAGTAATGCGACCAAAGTATGAAACCAACAACATTCTGGCCACCTCCACACCAAACTCCAAAACTCCATTCCAAATCCAACTCACTACATTCCAAAGAACAAGGAGACACACTCCCACCTACATCGTCCTTCAACAACCTACAATGAAGTCAACCATCCATACAAAAAAACTCAAAGTCGGTTGCTGGCCTAACAATAGACACTCAAACTAAGGAACCAGCCCAAACTCTCAACACACCACTATGCCACACACTCCCAAAACAGCACCCTAATTCATCCTGCTGCCAACAACTAGCGTGCACTGAACACAGCACACCCTTCATCTTCTAGTATTCTAAACCTGAACAAATGCTCAAAAATGCACAGAGCACAGGCACCCACTGATGTGCACAGCAGGTGGAGAGGACCACCCCCTAAGGTACCAGCATCTTACTCTCCATGGCACGGGCAGGAAACTCCCTCAAGTGTGGTGTCAAATACCCCAATATAAGTGGCACGGGTGGCAGAACACCCCTATAAAACCAGTGCCCGGTTACAAACTCCAAATACAACGGCACAGGTGGCAAAACACCACTATAAAATCATTGATGGGTTCCAAACCACAATACCTCTGGCATGGGTGGCAGAACACCCCAATAAAATGTGTGCTGGGTTGCAACCCCCAGTACTTGTGGCACAGGTGGCAGAACACCCCAATAAAATGTGTGCTGGGTTACAAACCCCCAATCATTGTTCCAAGGAAAAACTTCTAACATTCTACCAATGCACGTCATGTGCACGTTACATCCATCACCCTCAACGACACACAAGGTGATAAACTCCATTCCAAATCCCTCTCACTCCATTCCGAAGAACAAGGAGATCTGCTCCCACCTACCTCATCCCTATTATGACCTACAATGAAGTCAAACAACCATACAAAACACTCAGTCTTTCTCTGGCCTAGCAACAGACACCCAAACCAAGGAACCAGCCCTAACTCTCAACACACCACTATGCCACACACTCCCAAAACAGCACCCTCATTCATCCTGTTTCCAACAACTAAGGTGCACTGAACACAACACACCATTCATCTTCTTGTATTCTAAACCAGAACAAATAATCTATGCTCAAAAATGCACAAAATATTGCAACTGTTCTAAACGGTGGCCATGTCAACCACGCCATGACACACTTCAAACAAAACCAAGCCAAAGAGAACTGAGTCAAACATAACCAGGCAGGACCCAAGACACATCACAGGCCTCACATCACACATAATAGCCAAGTCAGTATTCTCTGTTAAATACTGAAAGCTCTCTGAAAAAAACACCAATAAACCAGGAACAAGTTCTTCCAAAACCATGAGATATGTGCTCTCAGGATCCTTAAGGGTAGATTCACAACATTTACAATACCCCCAAGTCTCCCTCCAATGAGGATACAACTCATTCCTTGCAGAAACACACTCTTCACAGAGTGCAGAGCCCATATTACTGTACCTCCAATCTCTGAAGCACAGTGCTTACTGCTCCTCCACACTAGTGTCCATCTCCATCACAGCAAGTTTCACTGTTGTGGCAGATGCCCTCATTTCACACCCATAGCCAGGCACAGCACACTCATTCTTCTGTTTTTTCTTGTACATTGTGCTCCGCGCTGGTCTCTTCCTTGTTGACACTTCCAAACGCTGCAGGCTAGAGGAGAGGACCTGTACTGGATATGCAGGCGCATCATCCGTTTGTAAGGAAACTGACATCATCATTAGATAGAAACCTCTTACACAATGGACCTCCAGCTGCGCAAGGCGCTGTTCCAACAGTCCAACGAGAAAAGCACCACAAAGACCCGCGGCACACCCAGTTGTTCACCAGCGAAAGTGCCAACATCGGCCTGTCAGGCCAGCAACGCATGTGAGCTTCTCGAAGTGCGTGCAGATACTCTCTTGACAGCCATTCTGTGATGAGTGGCACGCACCCCTTCTTCACCCTCACGTAGCTGCTGCAAAGCCAGCAGAGGCATCGATCCTCGGATAGAATTACACGCTGAAAATGTATATGCTTCCTCAATGGCATCCTCTCATGCTCCCTCCAGGTCCTTACCCGTGACACTGCCAAAAGCTTGCATCAGACATCATCCTCCTCCTTCAAAGCCTGGTGAAAAATGTTCCTCTCCCAGGGGCACTCACACCACAACATTCCACAGGCATACATTTCACCAGAAAATCTCTCAAGCAAGCATACAGACAGGACCAAGGCAGGGAACACAAGACACAACAGTATCCTATTAGATAAAAATACACTTGTTTCGGATGGTTAACGTACATGTAATTTTCATTGTGATACAATGGGTGTGGTTTCGGAAGACAATCCAACCAAACAGGTACTTCATAAACATTAATCTGAGTTGTTTGCTGATGAACAAGCCAAAGAGAAGCACTGGTAAAGGCTATTTCTGTTAAATCTAGCCAGCATTTAAAGCCGAGGGCTGGTACAATTTGGCGCAATAAACTTTCCATTGGCCCTGCACTTTACACAACATTACATGCTTTCCCAGCATTAAGAAAAATAAGCAGCATCATAAGAGTGGGAAGTCACTAACACACATACCACAATACAATCGAACTTCTAATTGAACATTACCCAGTTAATAACCCACTGCCATCCTATTACCGGGGACGATCATACGCACCACAAGCCATGTCCTGTACCTAGATCTGAATTATGGAGAGAAGATTATGAGTTTAGATTTTATTGATAATTACTGACTTTATTCGTTTGACAGTTATGGGTTTAGATGTAAGTGCCATTTTATTTTTCAGAAATGAGTAGCTAGCCTATAGTCATCAAAATTGCACTAATCTGAAAATATAAAACCGCTCAACTATGGTGGCAATTGCTGATGAATGAAAAAACTCCCAGGCCTCGGAAGCGACAAGCTTCGTAAATTTTACACTGCCTTTTTTGACTATGTAGTTCCCAGGATTCATTTGAAAAGCACAGCTTATTCAACCTATTTCAAACAATAGTTCTACTTGAAACTTTTTTTTTAATTAGTGTTCCTGACAAAATGGAATATTTTGACCTTGGCATCTTAAAACAATAGACGGGTGTAATTTGCTGAGCTGGAAAGCTAAAAGCACAGATTGTCTGTTGGAATAAAACTGATGTGCTTTACAAGTAAAGGGTGAGTAATTGTTTTTTCTGGCTTGAGAGCAAAGCTTAATTTTGTACAAATAAATGTCTCTGAAACCAAAGGGCATCAGCAAAAACAATGATGATGCTGGTTTTATAATGTTTGTATTTGACAAAGAGACCTTGACAACCAAATTTGTGTGGTAATAACTTTTGAGGGCAGAGTTAAGGTCATTCGTGTAACACTCTCTCCACACGGAGAGAGGTTGGCATATGGCCATTACTTAATATACTGTAGTAGGAAAGGCACATATTTTAAATACCGTAAAATTATGGCTATCGCAGTACTGTAAATGGACAAGAAATTACTCTCGTGTTCTACCTGGTGAGGTGGGGGCTGAGCGATTGGTGCAGGTGGAGTTATGCCAGAAAAGGCTAAGGGAGGATAGTTCAGCTGCAACATGCGAGTCTTGGAAGCAAAACGACAAGGAGCAACACAGGTTCGATCCCCAGTTCGTGCTTAGAAACCTCTGGGTTATTAATATTAATAACCCATCATAAAATAACAACAGTGTGTTGTATGGAGAAACATGCACACATCACATAGACAAACTTGGCAATATATACATGTTTAGAGTAACATAGCTAGCACACATGGTATGACTGTAACTTTATTGTCCTACTTCCAGAATGAGAGAGACTACAATTACCAGCATGCAATGCAATCTAAAACGCAAATCTAATCTGTGTTTTAAACTGTGATATTAAGACCGGAAGAAATGTACCATGGATGATGCATTCACATGCTTGTAGGGATTATTCCACCAAGAATGCAGCTTTATGCATCACCCTTTTTCTAATCAATCCTCCATTCTCACTGGTTATAGTACTATAGCCACTCCAAATCACAGACTTGCTGTTGTAGTCACAGCCATCTAAGGGAAAAGGAACTTTTAGGTGCTTAAATACAAACCAAAGATGAATCAGAGCAGAGCTCACCCCACGCCAGAAAGTTCATCTTTACGCACTGGGAACAGCTGAACTCCTCGGATGCAGTGTGTGGTGGCTCTGACATTGGTATTTCACACTATTTTGCTGGTTTCCTAATTCGAAGAAATCCTGCACAATTCCACCACTGAGCCACTGAAATCCGAACACTGCATGTATCCCAATGCCACTAGTATTCATGCCTGCCTGAGTTCTTTTTAAGTACAGTGCTTAAAACAAATAACAATACCACAGAAGTGTTCATTTTAAGGTTAAAATTGTCAGTTATTATCTTCCCATGGCAGACAGATCAAATGGCTACCTTTGCATGCTAGTATGCCAGTACGCTTTTCCTCGCCTACCCTCCCTTTGGAGTACGGCGTACCCCAATGATCGGTTCTTGGCCCTTTCCTATTCTCTCTCTACACCTCTCTCCTTGCCCCTGTTATCTCTTCATTCGGTATTTCTCACCATTTCTATGCTGATGACACCCAACTCTTCCTTTCTTTCTCTTCCTTCTCCTCTGACCTCCACCTTAAACTCTCTTCCTGTCTTACTGCCATTAAAAACTGGATGTCATCCTGCTTTCTTTCTCTCAATACTGACAAGACTGAAGTCTTATTCTTTCTCTCCAACACTCTTCCCCCTCCCTCTCCTCCACCTTTCATTCACTTTCCCCCCACTAATCTTCCTATCTCTGCCCACACTCGCAATCTAGGCATTCCCTTTGACTCCTCCCTCTCCTTTTCCCACCATATTTCTCTTACATCTCGCGCCTGTCGCTACCACCTCTTCAATATTCGCAAAGTCCACTCCTCTCTCTCCTTCCATGCTACTAAACTTTTAAACTCCTCCATTATCTTCTCTTGCCTCTTCTATTGCTCCTCTTTACTCTTTGACTACCTCCTTCTCATCTTGCCCCCTCAAATCTATCTACCACTCAGCCGTCCGTACCCTCTGTCTCCTTGCCCCTCATGACTCATCTCTTCATCGCCTTGGCTGGCTTCCCTTTCACTCCCAACTTAAATTTAATTTCCTCTCTCTAGTCTTTAAATCTCTCCATGATCTTGCTCCCCCTTATCTCTCCTCTCTCCTCTGTTTCTGCACTCCTTCCCGCTCCCTTTGTTCAGCTGACCACTTCCTTCTCACCGTCCCTCCTTCCCCATGTGCCTCCTCCCGTTTCTGCTCCTTTCACCTCCTAGCCCCCTGCACTGGAACTCCTTACCTCTCTCAATCCGCTCTATACCTACCTTTTCCTCCTTTCGCACTTCCCCACCTCTCATTCTCTCTGCTTCCCTCGAATATACCCTATGATCCTCTCTCTACCTTCTCCCTTCCCCTTCCCCTACCTCATTTTCAACCATATACCCCTTTTGTTTCCCTCCTCCTTCCCTTCCCTCTTCCCTCATAGATTAATTGCTCTACTTACTGTTTTATTGGTTTGATTCATGATTGTAAATTGCTTCTACTGTTATAATGTTCTATGTATTCTGTTGTTATAATGTAAAGTGCTTTGGTTTAAAACGCTATATAAACACAATAAATACAAATACAAATACCAGTTCAAGTGTCTTTGGGCCTCATCATGAGCTCGGCAGAATACAGTAAAAGTGGAAGTAACGGAATTACAGCCATCTTTAGTGCACTGCCGAATCAGGAATTACCACCAACATCTGGTGGAATTATTCCCTACTGCCAAGAAACATGTCAAAATACTGTTGAAATACCACTGAAAATGGACAGTAATTCTGCTGAAAACACAATGGTGTTATCTTCACCTAAAAGGTTGAGGTAAATGTATACAGGTAATGGAAAACATGTCTCAGGTCCACCCAATCCACTGTGAAAGATTACAAAAGGCCTGCACCTGACCCAAAAACACTTTCCAGCACCATTTTATTTATTTATTTTCTTTATTTTAATTCTTAATAAAGCGCCAAATCGCCTGCAGGCCTCACAGCGCACAGAAAACAATTCAAGGCAAATCAGCAATGAACAGAGAGGGTCAGAGACCAAAAGTGGATGGAGGCAGTCTGGCAGTGGATCTAGGGGGCAGTAAAAAGGTGAGTTTTAAGATTCTTTTTAAAGTTGACCAACAAAGTGGAGAACTTGAGGTGAAGAGGTAGTGAATTCCATAGAGTTGACGCAATGACGCTGAAGTTGGTTTTTCCAAATTTGGCTAGGTGAAAGCAAGGCTGACAAAGCCTGACCTGCTCAGTGGACCTCAGTGATCGACCTGGGACATAACGTTGAATATGTTGTGCCAGGTAGCTGGGTGCAGAAGCGTCCAGGCATTTAAATGTGAGAGTAAGTATCTTAAAAGAGACCCTATCCCTGATAGGAAGCCAATGCAGTTTCTTCCAGGCTTCGGTAATGGAATGATGCCTTATTAGGCCAAGCACGGCTCTAACTGCACTGTTTTGGGTAATCTGAAGGGCGGCGTGATTAGCCGCGGATGTGCCTGCCAGGAGACTATTGCAATCGTCAAACACTGAATTCACAAGAGCGGAGGCAAGAAGAGACATATTGCTAACGGATAGGAAGGGACACATTGAGCTGAGTTGCCTATTTATCCACCCACAATTGGCTCGAGTTTTTGGCACATGTGGGCGCATTGAGAGTTCAGCATCAATAGTGACGCTGAGTGTTTTTACACTTTGAACCACTGGAATGGACACATTGGTGATGATAAATGATGCATATTCCTCTGAGAGGTTCTTTAACATATGACTGGATCCAGCAATGAGGATCTCAGTTTACTCAGCAATCAATGTCATAAAATTCTGACCAATCCAAGAATGGATGATGGAGTAGATGGCAGAGATGGCTTTAGAATCAGCGGAGTAGGAACCTGAGAGTTCGAGGATGACCCATATCATCAAGCAGCAGAAGAAGAGGAAGGATGTAGATATTTAAAAGGGTGGGGGACAAAGATGATCCCTGGGGAACACTGTGTGTCAGCAAGGAGGGAATGGAAGATGAGTATTGAATAACCACACAAGGATTCCAAGGACCAAGAAAGTAGGCTAATCGTTGTGTGATAAGTTTGGTACAGCCAACATGGGATTGCAGCCTTGTTGCCAGGAGCTTGTGGTCGACTAAGTCGAATGCGGCGGAAAGATCTAACAACATCAAGACGTCAGGATGGCTGCAATCGATGATGGACCTAGATTAGATTTTAAATCCAGCATGACTGTTTCTGTGCCATGACAGGCTCGATAGCCTGATAGCCTAGGACCAAGGATGGCGTTGTCATCAATACATTTCTGTAGCTGAGGGTAAGCTACATGGTCTATAACCTTCAGAAGAAAGGGAACATTGGTTATTGGCCGATAGTGCTTGGCGAAAAGATGGTCAAGATTAGCTTTCTTAAGCAGAGGCATCATCCAAGCTTCCTTAAGGTTAGAAGGTACTTGACCCTCCATAAAGGGCTGATTGATCAGTTTGGCGATCCAAGGACTAATAGTCTCAAGGCATTGTACCAACAACCTGGAAGGGCACGCATCTCCTTTACATGAGGTGGGCATCATGTTGAGGATAATCGTGGTCACCTCAGATACAGTGCAAGGGGTAAAGGAAATGATAGCTTTTTGGTGGGAGAGTTGTCAATAAGCTCCTGCAAGGCAGGGGAGGATGACACGGTAGATAAACGCAAAATGGACTGGTCCGGGGCCTCACTAGGTAACAGCAAGGAAAGCAGTTCTTCAGACGTGTCGAAGGGCGTGAGGACAGAGGCTAATAGAGGAAAGGTAACAATGACATTGTTAAGAGACGAAGAGCTAGCTTCAAGATGTGAGGCAATTTTTGCCGAAAAAGGGTCATGAATAGTTTGACAACAGGTGGTATCCTGGGGTGCCTGAACTGTTGTCTGTGTGTTAGAATTCCATTTGTGAAGAATAGAAAAAAGCTCCTTTAAGCTAGATATAGCTTGATGTATATCATTGCTGTAATAGGCAGATTTTCCTTTAATCTCTGCTGTTTTAAACGTTTTTACTGCACATTTGTAGGCGGCTAGCAGATCTGGTGACGGTTGTTTTCACCAGGAGTGTTCTGCTGCACGTCTACGGTGTCTTAGAGAGAGAATTTCATCATTGTACCAGTGTTTTGACAAAGTTTCAGGTTTAATGAGTCTGTCGCAAACTAGGACATCCAGCTCCTCCTGCTCCACATTGAACTGTAGAGCTAGGAACAGCAGTACAGGGCACAGGGCGCAGACAGGAGGAGGAGATGCCATACAAGGAGAGGGCACATTCCTCGGGGCAGACCCTCATCTGGGACATCCAGCTGATTACACTGTACCGGCTAATGGGGGACCATTATCGAGCTACTCTTCCTGATCCATGACAACATACAGAGCAGGATTAACATCAGAATTTCCTTGCCCCCTCTGCTGAAGATTGTGTTGATCCTACATTTCCTTGCAACTGACACCTACCAGCACACTGGGGGCATGCTGCATGGCAAGTCCCAGCCCACATTTTCATATGTGCTTGCACAGGTGCTGGAAGCACTCCTGTGCCATTCCTTCCAGCACATTTCCCTGCCCACCACCTCAGCACTGATTAATGCCACCATGGCATGTTTTTATGCAACAGCCCCCCCGCCCAACATAATTGCAGCACTGGACTGCACCCATGTGGCGTTGTTTGCCCCCCAGTCTTCCGAAGAAGCATACCGCAATAGGAAGCAGTATCATTTCATGAATGTCTGCGTCACCTGCGATGCTGCCCTCGTGATCATATACTGCTGTGACCGATTTCCTGGTTCCACATAGGATGCTATGGTCCTGCAGAACAATACACTGCCTGCATACATGGAGAGCCACAGAGACCAAAGGACATGTGCAATCACACAAACTGATCTCACAGCACAACTGAAATGCTATGTGAAGGGGGGCGTCACATTACTACAACTGATTAATGCATGCCCTCTCCAGGCCTGTACCTGAATGACCTGCCCTCTCACCCTGCACATGACAGCCAGCAACATACTAAACAAGGACATGCAGGACAATGCAGTATTATGGCAGCGATGCATATTGCCCCAACAAGTAAGCAATACACATCGAATGTCACAGCTCAATACTGCACATAGACAATGCAACACTGGCAGAAAGTAATGCCATGTAATCTGGTAACCATGTATGTAAAGCCACAATGGAAGGAATACAGAAACAAGGACAACAAATCACCCATGCTGGTCGAGAGCTGTCTGCAAGGTGTAACATGACAATGCATATGTTACCATATAGTCAATGACTTTGTATCCTATAACTGGGATGGACAAACATGTTGGAGGACATTACATGGGAAACGAATGCACAGTGTCCATCAATATGCCTTTAGAAAAGGCAACACATCCACAATGCACTGTGACTGACACCTCTGACCTTTGCCCTTGTAGATGACTCTGGATACCCCCCACTACCATGATTAATGAGACCTGTGCACATATCAGGACCAGGCTCTGCATAGAGTGGGTTACTGAAGGGCCATTGTCGGTGTCTACACAGGACTGGAGGGCCCTTGATGTTCAGGCCAGAGAAAGTTGGACACGTCATTCTTGCCTGTGCAATGCTGCACAACATCTGCCTCAGGTGAATTGTCTCCCTTCCCCCTGATGAGGACATACCTCCCCCAGAAGACAGCGACACAATACCTGGAGGTGTAATGCTGCTGCACAGTGAGCAGTAGGAGGGAAAGGAAGGTCACCTGGTGCAGCAAGAGTTAATTGACAATTATTTCTGAACACATTGATAATCACCTGCTGTTAACCTTTGTACATAGCCATGTCTTGAATAGATCAAATTCACACAAAAAGGTTTGTCACAACATTGCTTCAAGTTAACAAGTATTTATTAGTGCAGTGTCAAAACATCCATCTTCAACACCCATGTCCGCCCACCTCCCCATCCCCAAAACCCACGATGACGATTGTCATTGCTCCCAGTCCAAGGACCTCACAATCCTCTGTGAGGTGCCCTGAACAGAGTCATGGTTTGCTCAGAGATGCTGCACTTGGGAATCTGCAATTGTCTCCATGTTGATCTGTCACCACTCTTTCGTGTCAAGATTCCTCATAAAGCATTGAAAGATTAATATGCAATGGGCTGTGGGCTGCGGGGAGGCTCGAGTCTGAAGCAGGAGGTCCCGAAAACCCCTGTGAGCTCTGTCGTGTGGCCACTTGTATCAGTGTAACCCTTTGATTCCAGGCTATGCTGGACATGTGCCTGGTGATGAAGGGGTGTCATGGGCCAGATGGGTGAGTGCTGGTGAAGATTGATGTGTGCAAGTGGCGGCATATGGCTCCCCTGACACAACCACAGTGACAGGCTGTAGAGTCAGTTTCAGATGCCGGGGGTACAGCACCTGCAGCTTCAAAGATTATGCTGACATCAGCTGCAGTGCCAGCAGTGGCATGTGCAATGCTGCTGGGTGGGACACTTGGCTCACTGGTGTGGACTGTGGTGGTGTCTTCACTTCTTGCAACTGGCATGGCGCTGCTGAGCTCTGGCACCTCGCTCTGGCCCTTTCTCCTGCTTTTCCCATTGCTAGGTGGTGCAGGGGTGGAGGTTGTTGTCTTCACACTGGTGGCCCTGCCATGGGAGGTGGATGCGTCCACATCCTCCTCCTGAGTCGATTGTGAATCTGTTGGGTGGCTAATGACATGCCATAAGTCATCATTCATTCTTGTACGTGGGCTTGCAAGTGACTCATGCTACATGGTGGAAGGTCATCATACACACCTGTGGTCTGATGGACAGGGATGATTGCAGGCCAATGCATATGGCAAATGCAATATGGGGGAAGTGTCTGCTGAGGGTGCACACCCCACATGCATGGACCCTTCTGTTGGTCTGGTGATGCGGTCTGAATATGCGGTTGCACTGGGGGTTCACTTTGGCACTTGGCCTTTCCCAGCACACCCGTGTGCTGCTCATGGTTGCATGGGCTCACATACAAATTCCTGCTACAGTGCATGGGTATGTGCACAGTCACCCTCCTTCCCTTGCATACGCATGTGGCGGCTTTGCCTTTGGGCCCATTGGCATGCATTTGCACATTCCACTGTCCATTTAGTCATCTATGCTGAGGGACACATGAATGGGACATCATTTGGCCTGTGCATTGTCATGGGAGGGGGGACATTCTTTTTTTATTTTTTTATTTGTCTTTGGTTTAAAAGGTTCAAAACATATAAAATAATTTCAAAGTAATACATGTACGGTAAATATTTACATAATTTGAGAGACAACCTCAATTGGAAAGAAAAGAAAAGAGAAGAAAAAGTCTTATAGCACATCCAAAAGTAACATTGGATATGGAAAATTTAACTTCCTTCATCCAATTTGATATGTAACACAGTTAATTTCTTTTACAGATTACAGTTCAATTGTCTTAAATAAGTTGTAGTGCTCTTGGAACAAATTCCTAGAGCCAATCTAACAGAAACACTATTGAAATAGGTAATTTATTTGACAATCTTTACCTAAAGATAATGTTCTGATTCAGTTGTAATGGCAGTGGCGATTGAAAGAACCCCACACACATGAGTAAAAAAATGCACCACTGCTGTCATCAGAGATAATACAGAAACATGCATCATTTCCCACCACATCCGGTCAGAGTCGACCCAGTCCTGGTTATGAACAAATTTGCCAAAGTTCTTAATGAGTTCTGCCAATAGTGGCTTACAATCTAATAGGAGATGTCTCAGTCTTTCTTTATCATTTGGATGGTGACAGAATCTATGTAAAATGTGCATATTTGCCATCTCAAAGTGTGTTTTCGGTGCTCTTATTTCAAGTATTTCACCCATAGGGCTGACGTTTAGGCGGAATCTCATAATACCATTGCGCATTATTTTACTAGGGAATTCTATTAGATATGGATCCGGGTGACCCAGTTGATCCTGATGTGTAAACAACTGACAGAATAACCTGGTAGCCGTTGCCTTGTCCATTGTGATGGCCCAATCGACGTATTGTAACAATTTCTTGAAACAAAATGGATTGCTTATCAGATCACTAGTAACCAAACCCACATTTTTCAAAGTCGACAGGCTTAAACTCTCAAAATTAAGCAGTATGTCATTTCCAGAATTCGCATTCATTAGGCCTCGCCCCAAGATTCTATACAGCTAATTCCCGGAATCATGTACCAGTCTTCTATATAAAGACAGCTTGCGCCACAGAACCCAGTAGTCCCATGAAAGTAATCCCAATTCTTACCAAATTGCTTTGATAGGAACTGTTTTGAGTACCCAATACATTATGGTTTTCCATAATTTAGATTACGTTTTAGAAAGTTCCGAGACTATGACGTTAGGGAAGAGTTCCAAACCATAGACCATTTTTGGAATCACTTTCAGTTTGTAATAGTGTGACAAAGGGTTGATGGAAAATGTACCAAATTTGTTGTCGACCTTTTTCATTTTAGCTGTTTGAAGCACAGATTTCTGTTGACGGTACTCTTGATATAAGTACTCTTTCGGCATATTAAAGATTGGGAAACCCAAATATTTAATTGTTGTTTTTACCCCTAATTTTCCTTTATTAAGAAACCATGCATTATCTTTCCTGTTTTTAGTATTTGATAGTTTCATGATGGCAGTTTTAGTTGCATTAATGCATAAATGATTAGCTAATGTGTATTTATTAAAGGCCGTTATCATACGTTGGAGACTCTTTGCGGGCTGATCTATTAGAAGGAAGTAATCTGCGCAAGCGCACCAGGCTACAGTAGTGCCTTCTATTTTTGGTGGAATAAAGGCGTTCTCCTCTAAACATGTTCCTGCATTGGAAACATAGAGATTGAAAAGGGTGTGGGCAAATATGCCCCCCTTTCTTAACCCATTAGAAATTTCAAATTCGAGAAAATTCAAAGAAAAGGCAAAATAAGATCTTTGCCGAAAGAGCAGGGTTTCCCTTAAAGAGGGCGTTAGATAGGCAATTAGGTCCCGCCGCTCTTGAGGGGCTTTCATGTTTAATGTGGGTCTCTATGTCGTTTATACAAAAATGTAGTGACCAGGGTACTGACATGATCTTATTCCAATTTTTAGCCTTTTCCTTGTTTTTATAGATGAGGCCAAAATGTCCACTCCAGGCCTGCTCGCTAATGCGATTTAGTTGGACGCTGTTTTGGCCAGATTCCAGTCTGTTTAAAAGTAGCCAAAACTGTCTACTAGATCTGTCCTTTAGGGCTAATAGCATAGCTTCAGTATCTGCTTGATAAAGCATGTGTTTATAATTATTTAGCCAATTTTTCTGTTTTGTTTCAATTTCTTTATGGTGAATTTAAGAGTGTCGGGATTTAAGTCAGAGTTCTTGAAGGACCTAGGGTGATATCCCTATTACAAGCACTTTTCTTCTGCCGCACTAATTCGTCATAGACATGGTTATGTTTAATGCCCTTATAGACTCCTTTAATAGTGTTTTTATGAACTGAGTCTAACATTTGCCCTATATCCTGTTCAAAACCGTAATGAGTATAAAGATTACGTTTTTCATTTAAAGTAGTTTTTGTGACCTCTTTCAGGAAGAGATTGTTGACTTTACGAATATTCCCATCATGCCACTTAAGTCTGATCTTAGTTGAGTTTACACCCTATTTTCCAATTAGCCTGGGTTGTGTTCGGTTTTGAAACCCAAATCCCAAGTTACAGCCAACATACTGTGATCACTGTGTTTTTGTGAGACAAAAATGTCATCGATAATGGATGTGTGTGTACCATCCGTCCAAGTTGGGGCTAAGCAATAATCTTCCTCAATCACTCTTGCCGAAGTCAGACCCCAGTTTGAGAGGAAGGAGGACCATAGGTTTCCTTGCACGGTTTTTCTAGTTTCTTTAGTTGGGCCCTTTATTAAGAAAGAGAAATGTGGAACTGTGTCCTGTGTAATCTCTGCCTTAAGGGCACCCACGACCATAATTTGTAATCCAGAGTATTTGGTCATTTCAACAGATATGAAGTCATTCTATATTTTTAGTGTGTTTTCAAGACTATTTTTTGGAGACCAATATACATTAATCAGTAGTAGGGTGACGTTCCCAGTTTCAACACTGAATTCCAGGATTAAAGAGAGTGAACCTGGGACGACCACCTTGGAGTTCAAAACATTAAAGAACCTGTTTTTCTGAACAGCTGTAAGAAGTCCCCCTGCGGGGCGACCGAGGTCCCCTTGGATCGCAAATTCCTAGAAACATTTGTAGTCATCCAATAGGCAAGGACCAGTCAGCCAGATTTTTTGCAGACATATAAGAGGATATAGTGTTAACTCTGCACAGATTAGGGCTGAATTTAAAAGGTAAGAGTGGCCCCTCGAGTTCCAGGAGAGTATCGAGAGACTTGAAGTTTTAAAGGGTCGCCTTCATATCCTTCAGCTGGGATATGGAATCCCTAAGGGTCATGGCTAGCCACCTCCAGCTCGTCTCATCTTCTACAGAACCCGAATTCATAAGCTGGGGCTGGTTGCCGCACTCCAGTATGTTATATTTAATTTTATTCTGTACTCTTGTCAGCTGCCAAAGTACCCGAAGAGAAGGACAAAATGTCATAGCTCATCTTGTTGAACCCTTCTGTTTCTAGCAGAATGGCCTCATCTTTGGCTGTCGAGTGCAAGACCAAGCGGACGTAGTCCAACCATTCTGGATGGACAAAGTCCACTGGTTTAATATTGGCGGATGATAGCACTCTCAAAGATGGAATTTAGCTAAATATGGCCAAAATATGCGCTCTTGTTCGGGACTCCGGACCCTCTTGGTCAAGTAAATAATACAGCAATAAACTCAGATGATCTGGGTAACCGAGTTTCCTCCATTGAACCTGATTTAGATGACTATTTTGAAGGGGTTTAGATGGATTTTGCCTAAGGGTAGCATTACGTTCAGTGAAATTCAAGGAGGAATTTAACCTCATCGAAGCGACAGAAAACAAAGCAACAGAGAGATCGGTCCTAGGCACTACTCTGTTTGTATGAGTTTGTGCTGATGGTATGTCTACGTCCTTCAGCGCTGTTTGTGTGGAGGGCCCCAGATATTTTTGGAGTTGGTCAATGTCCCTGATTTCAGAAACATCGTATGGAATAGTGTATTCAACCGACATTAGTTCCAGAACCCTTATGATAACTAATTCAGTATCCAAATCCTTAGCCGCTTTTATCTCCCTTGAAACCCATGTTCCATTCATCACCGATTCATACATAGCAGATGTATAAAATGGGAGTTTCAGGTATTTTTCAGCCCCCAAGCCGTTTATTTTGTGGACATGTGTGGCCTCATAGATCCCATTACGAGGCCCTAGAGACCTACCACCACACTCTGTAAATTTCAATGGAGGATTGTTTGAGATCCCTCCCCTATCATCGGCCCTAGAGTGCCCTAATACATTAAATAATCTTGGTCCAGTGTGGTGTCTGTTAATGGTGTCCAAACAACGGAGATAAGGGAACTGTGTTGGTCAATGTTATGTCAGAACTTTGTTTAATTACTTCCCTTGAAGCCTCATTTATATCAGTTGCTGGTTCTAACGAAGCAATAGTATACAAAGTAGCCTTTAGTTCTTTGTTCGTCATTGAGTCTCCCACTGATTTTTTATAAAGAAATTAAGAAGATTGTTTTGAGGCCGAGGGATCATCATTTCGCCTGTGCATTGTCATGGGAGGGGGGGCATTTATACTCACCAGCTTCGCCTTGGCTGCTGGCTTCAATCTCTGCACTCCCAATACTTCAGTCCCCTCCATATGGGGGCTACTGTTAGCCTTTTCCCCCCAATGGGGTCCACAGCGCTGCCTAATCTGGTGGATGTCTATAACCAGTGTTTTGACAGGAGGATGGGGACCCTGGCCTTGAGGTAATTCCACCTTTCATGGAAGTCTTTGCTGTCCCATGGGATTGTGCCGACTGCCGTGACCTTATCTCGGATGGTGGCTGAGATGGCAGCATTCCTCTGGCTAGATGTTTTCTTGTGCCTAGAGCCTTAAAGCTCCTCGACATGGGCCACTACCTCACCTGCAGCTCTGCTTTTCTGAATTTATGCTTATCAATCCTCATATCTGGCACCTTCCCTTTGCCTTTGTCCTGTGACATGTTCTGTCTTCCCCCTGGGTTTGGATGGCTACTGCAAATGAGGGATTTAGAGTTGATTTGATTTATAAAGATGTCTGCAGCTGTGCTTCCTGTTCCGGTGTGACACTATTTCTGTCTGTGATAATTCTGCTGCTGTAATTTTGCTGGGAGAATTACCATTGAATGTGCTGGCGGTAACAGTAATTCTGCCGATTCTGGGTGGAATTACCATCCGAAACTCATTTAATTCTGTGTAGATGGTAATTCTGCCAGACAGAATTATTGTTACCGCCAGTGGTGTGTGCGCGCTACCAGCAAGTTGTAATACAGAGGTAATTCCGCCAAACAGCACAGCATTTCAGTAATTCTGCTATGGTGTTATTACCACTGTATTACCGCTGGATGAATAATGAGCCCCCTTGTTTTATATAAAAATGCCTGTGCACAGATATAAAAATGCAACAAAACAAGTAGTGAAGATGTGACCTGTTGAGTGTGGTAGCATAGAGCAACATGTGTTAAGGATTTGTGGACAGGTAGGAGAGACAGCTCAGTTGGTGAGGTGGGGAAAAGAAATATGTCCTCCAGGATTATTTATCATTTTGTTTTTTTCAGACAAAACAGATTTCAGTTTAGTGTATCTCCTGTTGTGGCTTTAGGAGGTTATGAAGTCCACAAAATCTAGGAAAACTGTGGCAAAGGTAGTCAATTAGATGTGTTTCCATTAATCACCTTGACATGACATTTCATATTGTTGTTCAACAGTTCTACAGTATTTCAATTCATAATAGTGCAAGTGAGGAGAAAACTAGTGTTGGTAATCTGTGTTACCAAAGACTAAATTCAAGGGGATTTGTGGGGGAGTCCTAACCTTTCAATGTGCTATGTTATGCTATTGGAATTTACATCACACTCTGCCACCATATGCATGGGCTTGTGGAGTGGCATAATAACTTTGAAAAACCTGCTGATTTTCCTTTGTGCAGGCCCTTGGAAATACTGTTGGAGACATTGATTACGACCGGAAAGTGGTCCAGGAATAGTTATGTTTGTGTGAGTAAAGTGCAAACCTTTGAAAGAGCAAAACATGGAAATGTTGCAAATATATTTCTAAAAGGATTCATATGTTCAAGAGATATTCTATTTGTTTTGGCCATTTGGGCTGTGTCAGTGTGCCTACAATCCTACACCTATATAATTCTCGAAAGATTTCTGTTTATCACAACTGGGCTTGTGATACACACTAACATTCTGTGTACAGACACAATTATCTTTTATGCAGCTACAAATGCGAGCATTTGCGCTAATTTGTATACCCACAATTGGGAGTTGGTAGCTGAGTCTTTGGGTGCATTGAAGCCTGAGAAGCCTGAGACCTGTGCTAGTCCTCTTTCTGTGGATACTAACTTTTCCAGCTAAAACCTGCAACCTGCCGCAGAGCGGCTGCGGAGTCGCTTGCTGAGTCTTTGGGTGCATTGAAGCCTGAGAAGCCTGAGACCAGTGCTAGTCCTCTTCTGTGGATACTAACTTTTCCAGCTAAAACCTGCAGGCTGCCACGGAGCAGCCACAGAGTCGGTTGCTGAGTCTTTGGGTCTTTGGGCTCTGAGAGCGACCCAGACCCTGACTCTGCGGACAACTATCTGTTGACTCTTAGAACCGGAACAGGCAATTTCCACTTCTACAGTATTCACACCGTGTAACAGTGAGTTCCTTTTCATTTTAATTTTGACATTATTTTTGGGGGTTATACAACAGCTGTCTATCCTGCCAGAATCATGCCAGAATCCCGATGTTTAATGCAGTGGGTCTTCGGACCCGACAATGAGGAAAAATGGACACTGACGCAACCATGGCGGCTTCAATACGTACAACTGGGCGACAATCCTCTATTAAACATGCATTTGTCAAATCTGTGAAGAAGAAGTCGACAACCGCAACTGAGGCAATTGACACAATTGCCTCAAATGACGGAATACTGCAATCAACACCAGAAACGTGTCCACTAATGGAAGAAAGCGTAAGCGTAAATGTGCTCAGGGTATTACCTATGACACAAATGCCAAGCAGGAGCTCCAAAGCAACGTTACGTCATACCAACCATACAAGATCCAGAATCATTGACAATGCTGCGTTGGATACCTTGAATAAATCGGAGCACCTACAAAGTGTAAACACAGTGACAGAGACACACACATTTCTTTACCCGTGCTCTCCCGTGCATAAACATTAAAATCCACAATAGCACACGTACCAGAGCTGGATCTGGACGGAGACTGTCCTACAGCTGCCGCCGGTGACGCAGGCGAGTTTGGTGAGGGGCTCTTCACTGCGTTCCTGCGGGGATGATTGTGCCGAGGGAGGACAGGCTGAGCTTGTGTCGCGATCATGTGACAGAGGAGGTTTCGGAGCAACTGCCACCTGCTGGACAAATGCTGGATATGCTGTTAGACAATACAAATCTCAACATGAATAAAGAAGAAGCAGCCAACCTCATCTCTATAACCATAGCTCGAGAGTTTAGCAGCCGCAAAGAGGAAAGGACACCTTTCTTAACCGAAATATGTAATGTTAAAGGATATTTGTACCGCACACTATCACCACCGGAGTGGTCCCCTGGTGCTCTGGCAGCTCTGAAAGAGGGAGAGGGGGGTGAGTTAGTGGGAATAAGCTGGAAAAGTGCAAGATAGCAGTGATGTGTTGATGTGTGGGATGTTTTAACCCACTAGTCCAGGCCCTGCAACATAACTGTGCGCTGTTTGCATCATAAACATCAGAATGGCCGCCGGAAAGCATTATGCATGCTAAAAATCACCCAGAAGTGCACAGGAAAACCCGAAAAATAGGCCGCCAATCCACTTTTGCCTATGTCAGTGGTAACACAGGAGACCACTGCCAAAACCCACCATTGGGCTACCCACAGAGTAACCTGAAACTACTTGAAAAAGCAATGCTGATTGCAAGGGAAACACAAGCTGTTTTAAAAATCAATTTTTCCTTGGCTGTTAAAAGTGCATAAATCATGGTTCTCAAACATTATAAAAGATACAGTATCCTTGGTGGGTGTTCAACATCAATTTATTTAAATAATTCACCTAAGCACAATGTCAGCAGAAACATATTTGATCAGAAGAAAATCCACATTTAAAGATGCTTGCTTGGAAGAATATGTAAAAAATGGGCACAGTACCGCTACTCGCCTGTGTCAGAAGCTGGCGATTACTTAACCTGTCATTTTAAACTTCTACATTAAGAGCTAAGTATGGAAAAGAACTCCTATCAAAAGCAATAGAGGTGGATACAATTCAAAACTATATTTTAAAAAGGCTGGAATTAAGAGATTGGTGGATATATTTGTTAAAAATGTAATTTGTATTTTAGGACAAGACCATTTAAACACTGTTTTAAAAGTGAGTAAAGTTAGCTACACTGAGCATCAAAGACATTCCATACCGCCTCCCAAACAAAGAAATCTTGTCCCCTGTACTCTGCTGAGGATCTGACAGGCAGGTGTGAAAGGAACTGGGAGGGGGACTTTGGCCTGTTGCTCTTAGTGGAGACAAAGGACTCCCTTGAACTGAAAGGAAATGCTAATTTGGGGCATCAATAGAAACCAGCCCTGTCAGGAAGAAGCTCAAGTTTCTCTCTGGCTCAGCCAAGCATTGGAGGTGGGCCCAGACTGAGATGTGGATTTTAAACTGGAGAAAGTATATATTTGAGGGAAAGACTGTCATGATCTCTGCTTCCAAAAGGTCAGGGTTTCCCAACTCCCTTGGAAGCAGATCCATAACCCAGGTTCCGAGTGCCAACCAGTCCCAATTGGGACCTTTTGGACCCAGTCCTGGCGCCAGTGGCACCAGGCTCATAAATATGCCCAGTCCCAGCGCTGGAAGCGCCGGGCTCATAATGCTTGGGTGGACTTACCTTCAGCAGACCATGCTGCTTACTTGCCTGCCAGTTGAGCCTCTGATCCTCTTCTGTTTGGAACTACTTTTCCTGTTGGGTGGGGCTGGAGCCACTCCCTAGATTCAGAACACTGGAACTCTTCTGGAAGGCAGGAACTCTTTTCTTACCAGGAACTCTTTTCTTACTTGGGCGTGGCTGTGGAAGGAGACACCTAAGCACTACAGGAGGCTATTTAAACCACACCCGGTGGATGAATCTTGCTTTGCGTTATTCTGCAACCTCTGCAGCAGAACGCTCATCGTGTCTTCTGCATCCGGTCCTGGGCCTAAGGAAAAAGGCTTACCATCCTGAATCCAGTCTTCAGCAACACCTATAAAGACAAGAAAGAACAGGTTAGCATTCCGGCATCTGAAAGGCAAAGGCTTACCATCCTGAATCCAGTCTTCAGCAACACCTATAAAGACAAGAAAGAACAGGTTAGCATTCCGGCATCTGAAAGGCAAAGGCTTACCTACTCTTCGTGCGCTCCGGAGGTCTTCACACTGCATTCCGGCATCTGAAAGACAAAAGTTTACCAACTCTTCGCACGCTCCGGAGGCCTTCGGCGCTGCATCCCGCATCTGAAAGACAAAACAAGGTGCGTTTAAAGACATTGGGGAACTTTAATACTCACGTGCCATTACTCCTTTCCACATCTAATCCAGTGGGTATTCCGGCACCCTGCAGCCGCTCCGAACTCGTACCTGCAAAATAAAAAGACAGTTAGAGCGCATAGTGAAGCAGGCAACAAGCGCTTACTTACGTGCTTCCAGGCGCTTCTATTCATCACACGGGCTCCATCTTCAACTCACTTCAGCCCGTCATCCGCCATTGCCGGAACCCTGCAAAACAAGAGACATCATTACTAAAGACTTTAAAGACATTTGAATGACTCGAAACTTACCGTTCGTGCAGTAAACGACGGACAGCAGTCCTCTGAAGTCAAGAGGCCTGCGCTACCTATCCAGTGAAGAAACTGGTTACAGTACCCTGCCCTGAGGCAGATGGAGAGCTCGGCATTCACTTACCTAAGGTGAGAGCGTTAACCTTTGGGGGTCTACAGGAGAGGAGAAGAGGAAAGAGATAGGGACACCCCAATAACCCCAGTTCATTAACCCCATATTTTCTATCTGCAGACATCTTACTCTACACGTCAGGCATACAGTGCACAGAGGTCCAGCCCAAAGAGCCAACCGGGTGCTACACATCACCTTTGAAGATACGGTAGTCGCCCAGTCAAGACCGGCGCCTCTGCGAGAATCAGGTGAGCGTTACAGAACGCAAAGCCTACCACAAAACTCTCGCCCAGGCGCTATGGAAACCTCGGATACTGACCCCCTAGCCCGGTTACTTGGGGAACTAAGGGCAGAAGTGCATGCAGCTCGTCAGGAAACGAATGCTCTAAGAAGGGAACTAATTATTTCCAAGGAGAGAACAGACAATCTTGCTAGACAAGTGCTACAGTCACAAGCCGGACAGACCCCGTTACCCGCATCAGGGGCAAATCTTCCTTCAACATCCTCTATGAATCCAGTGCAGATCAACCTACCTGGGAATGTACCTCTGGCTCCGCCCGAACGATTTTCTGGTGACCCAAAGAGGTTTGCAGTATTTATCAATCAATGCCGGTTGCACTTCTTATGCCGGCCAGCAGCCTTTCCAACTGATCAAGCAAAAGTAGCTTTTGTACTTTCGTACCTTAGTGGCAATGCGGCAGACTGGTCGATCCCTCTAGTTAATCAAGATGATCCGGTTCTCCATGATTTTCAAGCCTTTCAGCTTAGTATGAAAAAACTGTTCGCAAGACATTCACAGGGGCAGGCCTTGGACAATGAGCTTCTTTCGTTGCGACAGGGTAATCAAGACCTTTTGGCTTATATTGCATCTTTCAATAGGCTAATAGTGGAAACTCAATGGCCTGAGGACAAAAGGATTACGCTGTTTTATAGAGGTCTACGTGGAGAGCTCAAAGACGTTTTAGCCCAAGTAGTGAATCCCCCACAAGACTGTTCGGATTATATAGACTTGGTCGTTCAAATAGATCACAGGCTGCAGAACAGGAAGGCCGATCGTTCCAAGTTTGATGCTCGAGTATTTTCCAAACCGCCAACTCCTTCCAAAGGAGTAGACACCCTGGGGAACCCATGCAAATAGGGGGTCTGAAAGGTCCTCTAACACAAAGGGAGCAGGAAAGGAGGAAACAGTTGCAATTATGCCTATATTGCGGAAACTCAGGGCACTTTCTTCGAGACTGTCCGGTGAAACCTGCCAAGAAGGCAGTAGGAGCTGCAGTTACCAAAGTTACAAACTCTGAGCAGGGAAACGACCTCGCCCGACAAGAATAGAGGTCCTCTTGCCGAGCGTGAAAACCAGTTCCGTGACCTCGCATTTCGTGATACCTATGGTCCTCATTAGCCCTGATAATCCGGATCGATTACATGCAATTGAAGCCTACGTCGACAGCGGTGCCATCGGCAATTATGTGGATCATGAAATGGTTTTGAGGATGAATCTAACTCTTTGTCCCAAGGCTGTAAAGGACGTCATTACTACGGTGGATGGTACGGAGATAGCCTCCGGGCCAGTAACGCATACCACTCAAGAGGTGACGCTAGTAAGTCAAGATGGACACCATGAGAAGATCGTGTTCGATGTGATCAAGGCCCCTCAGTTTCAGATTATTCTAGGAATACCTTGGTTAGAGAAACACAATCCTCTGATCGATTGGCGAGCAAGAACGGTCCAGTTTCCAGAATGTGTCTCTACTTGTCACCCTCCACCTGGTGTTGCACTGGCCGCAATTTCTTCAGAGACTCCCCAGTTACCTCCCGAATACCTAGAATACCAAGATGTTTTCCGGAAGGATCAGGCTAACTCTCTACCTCCTCATAGGTCTTATGACTGCCAGATAGACCTGATACCTGGATCTACTCCTCCTTGTAGTAGAATTTGTGCCCTCACCGAGCCTGAGAACCTTCACCTTCGACAATGCCTGGATCAATACCTGGCAAATGGGTTTATTCGTCCTTCCAAGTCCCCTGCTTCTTCAGCTTTGTTCTTCGTTCCAAAAAAGGAAGGAGACCTTAGAACTTGTATCGATTATCGCTCCCTGAACCAGATCACCGTTAAGAATAGATATCCGTTACCTTTGATCCTTGAACTCCTGGACCAAGTCAGAAAAGCATGCATATATACAAAGCTGGATCTTAGAGGAGCTTACCACTTGGTACGAGTAAAAGAGGGCGATGAATGGAAGACGGCCTTCCGCACCAAGTATGGGCTATTTGAATATCAGGTCATGCCCTTCGGACTTTGCAATGCCCCAGCCGCCTTTCAATATTTTATGAACGATGTCCTCAGAGAGCTCATAGATGTATGTGTTGTTGTTTACATTGACGACATCGTCGTTTATTCTTCATCGGAATCTGAACATCGGAAACACGTGAAAATGGTCCTCGAAAGATTGCGTCAACACAAACTTTTCGCTAAGTTGGAAAAATGTGTTTTCAACGTGACTGAAGTTGAATTCTTGGGATTCATATTATCACCTGGCGGAGTGCGTACGGATTCAAAGAAGGTCGATGCAGTTCTCAAATGGCCATCACCATCCTCCGTAAAAGGTGTGCAAAGCATGTTAGGCTTCGCTAACTTTTACCGCAGGTTTATCCCCGAATTCTCTCGAATAGTCCAGCCCATCACTGCGTTGTTAAAGAAAAACAAACGTTTTGAATGGTCTACCGAGGCGGAACAAGCTTTCCAGGATTTGAAGACTAAATCTATCTCTGCACCAATCTTAAAACACCCTCGCCCCGAACTCCCCTACATCGTGGAAACTGATGCTTCAGCCTTGCCATGGGGGCAGTTCTATCACAAAAGGACCCGGTAACCAATCAGTTGCATCCCGTGGCATTTTGGTCCCGCAAATTCTCGCCTCCTGAAATCAATTACACGATTACTGACAAGGAACTTCTGGCTATCAAGTCTGCCTTTAAGGCTTGGCGGCATTATCTGCTGGGGGCCCGACACACCGTCACTGTGATTACGGATCACCGAAACCTGCAATATTTGAAGACCGCAAAAGCCCAATCCTCTAGACAACTCCGTTGGGCATTATTCTTTGCCGAGTTTGACTTCATAATTACCTATCGACCTGGTACAAAGAACGGTAAAGCCGATGCCCTTTCTCGGATGGGAGTGGAAGAACACTTGGTCAACCCTAAACCTGTACCAATCATTCCCGAACAAAGAATTCTGGGTGTAATCGCCACAGAATCCATAGAGGAAGTTAAGGATAAAGCCAGGCAACTTGTAACTCCAGCAGACATACAGAATTGGCATCTGCAGGGAAAGGACTTTGCAGTAAAGGACAACTTATTGTATTTCCAAGAACGATTATACCTACCCAGCACAGATTTACAGAAAAAAGTAATCTCTTGTTATCACGACTCTTTAATGGAAGGTCATCCCGGTATAGCCAAGACCTCAGAAAAGATCAAGCGCTACTTCTGGTGGCCGTCTTGGAAAAAAGATATCAGAGACTTTATAATGTCCTGTGGAGCATGCGCCCAAAACAAGAGTCAAAAGGAAAGACCAGCAGGCCTCCTACGCCCTATTGACATCCCACCTCGCCCTTGGCATACGCTTTCTATGGACTTCATCACCGATCTACCTCCATGCTCCGGATACAATACGATTCTAGTAATCGTGGACTTATTCTCCAAGATGGCGCATTTCATTCCGCTCAAAGGCTTGCCAACAGCAGCAACTCTGGCCCGAGAATTTCTTGAAAACATCGTCCGACTGCACGGTTTTCCTTCGGTTCTAATTTCGGATCGAGGTAGTCAATTTATTTCTCATTTTTGGCGAAGTTGCTGTCGGTCGGCTCAAATTGATGTGAGACTATCGACCAGTCACCACCCTCAGACCGACGGACAAACTGAGAGGACCAATCAAACTCTGGAACAGTATTTACGCTGCATGCTGCAACAAACTGAAAAAACTTGGAAAGATATCCTTTGGATAGCCGAGTATGCCTACAATAACTCTGTCCATTCGGGAACTGGGAAAACCCCGTTTTTTCTTTTGTACGGCAGTCACCCTCGAACCTCGGAGTTGGATCCCCTCCAAGATCTTGAAACACCAGCAGTAGACTACCTGCATTCTACAATCACCCAAGCCTTTAAGGAAGCTGTTTCTCACCTTCAAAGGGCTAAAGAACAATACAAGAAAGGAGCAGATCAACATCGGAAGGAAGCCCCTCACTATCAAGTAGGGGATCAAGCCTGGTTATCCACCAAATATCTATCTCTAAAAGGGCCACGCACATTCAACCCGAGATACCTTGGTCCCTATTCCATCACTACCATAGTAAACCCAGTAGCGGTCAAGTTGGACTTGCCCCCGCACATGAAGATACATCCGGTCTTCCACGTCTCTCTATTAAAACCTGTGCAACCTCAAACCCGACTAACCAAATCTCCAAAACCTATCCTAGTGGATGGAGAACTCGAGTTTGAAGTCAAAAGCATTCTGGACTCCAAGATCTCCAAATCTAAACTATTCTACCTAATTGACTGGAAAGGCTACGGCCCCCAAGAGAGATCCTGGGAACCTGCTGAATATGTCCACGCTCCTCGCCTAATCAAAAGATTTCACCGAACATTTCCTGACAAGCCAAAACCCCCGGAGAAGCCCGGTTTGGGAGGGGCCTTGAGGGGGGGTACTGTCATGATCTCTGCTTCCAAAAGGTCAGGGTTTCCCAACTCCCTTGGAAGCAGATCCATAACCCAGGTTCCGAGTGCCAACCAGTCCCAATTGGGACCTTTTGGACCCAGTCCTGGCGCCAGTGGCACAAGGCTCATAAATATGCCCAGTCCCAGCGCTGGAAGCGCCGGGCTCATAATGCTTGGGTGGACTTACCTTCAGCAGACCATGCTGCTTACTTGCCTGCCAGTTGAGCCTCTGATCCTCTTCTGTTTGGAACTACTTTTCCTGTTGGGTGGGGCTGGAGCCACTCCCTAGATTCAGAACACTGGAACTCTTCTGGAAGGCAGGAACTCTTTTCTTACCAGGAACTCTTTTCTTACTTGGGCGTGGCTGTGGAAGGAGACACCTAAGCACTACAGGAGGCTATTTAAACCACACCCGGTGGATGAATCTTGCTTTGCGTTATTCTGCAACCTCTGCAGCAGAACGCTCATCGTGTCTTCTGCATCCGGTCCTGGGCCTAAGGAAAAAGGCTTACCATCCTGAATCCAGTCTTCAGCAACACCTATAAAGACAAGAAAGAACAGGTTAGCATTCCGGCATCTGAAAGGCAAAGGCTTACCATCCTGAATCCAGTCTTCAGCAACACCTATAAAGACAAGAAAGAACAGGTTAGCATTCCGGCATCTGAAAGGCAAAGGCTTACCTACTCTTCGTGCGCTCCGGAGGTCTTCACACTGCATTCCGGCATCTGAAAGACAAAAGTTTACCAACTCTTCGCACGCTCCGGAGGCCTTCGGCGCTGCATCCCGCATCTGAAAGACAAAACAAGGTGCGTTTAAAGACATTGGGGAACTTTAATACTCACGTGCCATTACTCCTTTCCACATCTAATCCAGTGGGTATTCCGGCACCCTGCAGCCGCTCCGAACTCGTACCTGCAAAATAAAAAGACAGTTAGAGCGCATAGTGAAGCAGGCAACAAGCGCTTACTTACGTGCTTCCAGGCGCTTCTATTCATCACACGGGCTCCATCTTCAACTCACTTCAGCCCGTCATCCGCCATTGCCGGAACCCTGCAAAACAAGAGACATCATTACTAAAGACTTTAAAGACATTTGAATGACTCGAAACTTACCGTTCGTGCAGTAAACGACGGACAGCAGTCCTCTGAAGTCAAGAGGCCTGCGCTACCTATCCAGTGAAGAAACTGGTTACAGCACCCTGCCCTGAGGCAGATGGAGAGCTCGGCATTCACTTACCTAAGGTGAGAGCGTTAACCTTTGGGGGTCTACAGGAGAGGAGAAGAGGAAAGAGATAGGGACACCCCAATAACCCCAGTTCATTAACCCCATATTTTCTATCTGCAGACATCTTACTCTACACGTCAGGCATACAGTGCACAGAGGTCCAGCCCAAAGAGCCAACCGGGTGCTACACATCACCTTTGAAGATACGGTAGTCGCCCAGTCAAGACCGGCGCCTCTGCGAGAATCAGGTGAGCGTTACAAAGACTTATAGAAAATTGTGCCGAACTGGCAAAAATATGGAATTTAGAGGTTATTAAAATGAAAAAGTTGCTCACAAGTAGAAACTACTCTGGAATTTGTGCGATGTGCAGAGACTGAACCACAAAAATGTTGATATTGTAGCAATTGTGATTATGCTAGGAATATGAACATTTACAGGAATATGCCCATATGGTATGTTCATGTATGTAAAAAAATTGCTACAGAACTGACACTGAGTAACCGACCAAAAGTGCGAAAGACTGTCATTTGTGAACCAAAGCTCTCCAGAAGATGGGACTTTGACAGAGACATGCCTTAATTAATCTGTAATGTAAATATGTAATATTAGCAAGTTTGGGATATTTGAATATGTTTTTTAATGAAAAATAGATTTTCTGGTTAGACACAAAGGGAATTTTTTTCTCCCTGCACCATAAACATGACACATCATGACACACTGTTTCCTTCTCGAATCAGGAGAGAGGGAATACTTAGAACAATCAGTTTCCTAGAGGGTGGGCTTAGTATAATCAGCCTCCCCACCCCCTTGGGAAATACATAAATAGGGACTGTTGAGGGCACAGAGACACACAAACTTTCACCCATCACTGATCTACTGCCGAAGTGCTCTGAAGGAGAATCCAGACCCAGAACTATCCAGACTCCAGAACCCTGAAGCAAAAGGCCCAATCCAAAAAGCCGAACCCTTCTCAGCTGGCCTTTAGAATCTTGCAATCTGATTTTAACCCCAAACTTCCACGGGCCCAAACAATTCAGCAGCCTGGCTGTGCTGTTTGGCTGCTTCTTGCCAAGAACCCTTGCTAGAACCCAGAGATCCAAACCGGTAGAGCAGAGCTGTAACCTAGAACCAACCCGTCAGATCCAGAACCAGAGGCCGTGCAGACCAAAGTTCCTTGCTGAGAGCAGAACCAAGCGCCTGGGACCTGTCCGGTGGCTAGCAAATTCCCGTCCAAACCTTCTTGATGGCCCATTCCAAAGCCATAGTTGTGAGTATTTAGCATAAAACTGGCCATAGCCATCTCTTAATCGTAAGTAATGCTATCCAACCCAGTCCAACATATCCATATTGTATTGTAGAATCTCTTTTGTCTATCCTGAATCCTTCTCTCATCCACATAATCCTGTGATAATTGTAGTGATAAATCATCTTTGCGCAATATAGTTGCTGAAGAAGGCAAGTGTCACAGCGGACAAAGATCAGACAGAGGCGCCTCTGACTGGTGGCTGTACCGTTGGTATCTCGCATCTTCATAGCCTCCCTTAGTATTAAGAAATCCTTGTTTGTAATCTTCAAAAAGCGCATCTCTCATGTGAAATCTTGACTCTTTTCTGAAAAATCGACCTTTACTAAAATCTCTGTAACTTTTGAACCGTACATACTAGAAACGAAATTTAAATGTCAAATTGAAGCTAACATCCTCAGCTTTCAGGCAAACTAAGAACCGGACTCCAACTCCAAGTTATTCTGTAATCGCATTTCTTGTGCACTGAAAAGTTTGCCACGATTTTGTATTTGGCTCAATTTCATTCCATATAAAAACAGCTATTTCTTGCATTTGACCTCTGAATTCAGTTTCCTATCTGCCAGCCATTCGAACATCATTACTAGTGTCTACCTGAACCTATCCAAAGCAGCTACCCTCTAGTTTTGAATCCCATTTATTGAATTAAAATGCATTTTTAGCATTTTTCCCATTCATTTCAAACCACATTCAAAAGCATTTGACTTGTGTAAAATCATTCCTGTTCTCTAAGCTTGCTGGGGGAATCGGGATTGAATTGCATTGTTGATTGTATATTCCTGAGACCTGTGTGTCCTCATTCCATCTCTTCATACTGCAGATTAGGGGGGATTGAGTAATAACAGGGGGAAAGAGTGATTACATTGTCTTTGATTGAATTCATATCAAGTTTCATTTCTGTGCTGCATTAATTTCATATCATTGCATTTCATTGAACCTACACAAAGTTTTATTCTCTGCTACATTATTCTTCTCACCCATGCTCCTATTGATTAAAGAGATTGTTGATTGTTGTGATATCACCCATTGCTGATCAGTGTATGTTCATATTCATAAAGTGTGATATGTATATTGTTTAATTCATCAAATAAATATTTTAACTTTGCAAAACAAACCTACTTCTTGGTTCAGTGAGACCGGGGAGATTCAAAGAGAGGGGCGTGATATAAGGGTACATCATCCAGAAATAAAATAACTTTTGACATAAAAATATATAAATAAGGGTTCCAGCTGGCCATCACACGCTAGACATTGACTTAGGTGGAGTGCTGGGTTGAAACCACTTATAGATTGGGGGCTTGTCACAGGATTTCTGGATTAGATATACCATTTATGACAGCTTAACACAGTGTGTTAACTAATAGGATACATAAATCCTGTTGGGCTACCACGCTGTGTTACACTGTAAAAGCACCCCTCAAAAGGGAACGCTCTAAGGAAACGGGCTGTTTTGCAAAAATAAAATAAACTTCTGTAAATCAGGAAGGAAATCAATATTTCCAGAATGGCGACATTGGTAGACATCAATATGGCTAGATAACACCTTTTGTATAAGTTATTTGTGAGAGGTGAATGGACAGAGCAGGATCAGAATGTGTGGTTGCAGGCAATCACACAACAGATCACTGCAACAGGGTTAGATAAATGCAAAGACCAGGGTCCATTACATGTGGCCCAGAGCGAACTATATATGGCCCCTAAGGCCAAGGAAGAACAAAACAAGATTGTCAACATAGCGGCATATCTATATTTATCTATTGGAGCCATACAGATGAAATATGCTGAAGGCCAAGATCTGGCAAGTAAGCAATTGCAGGCATTAGAAAGGGCCCGAACTGATCTGGACTCTTCTGAGCAGAGGCTGCAGAGGAGCCAGGAGTCAGAAAATGAAAGCAGGCAGTATATAGTCAAAATAAAAGAGGACATGGGTATCCTGCAACAGGAAAAGGCAGAACAGGATACCAGAATTCTGGACTTGTGGAAAGAGTACCAAGAAAGTTTGGACTCCCACTGCAGAGCCAGAAAAAGCTGGAGCAACAAATAGACTTTAACAGGGTATGCACAGAGCAGGTAGTCACCCTGCAAAGCCACCAAGATAGAGAGAAGGCAGAGAGCAACAAATTAATTCTGAAAGACCTGGACACCCAGGCAGAATTTGATGAAGAGCGCCAAAAAGCTGGTGCGTTTCAAAGACAGAGGGACGACCTGGCGGCACAGAGGAATGCTCTTACTCAGGAAAGGGACACCTTAGGCCAGGAAGTCTGTTATTTAAAAGATAAACTGGTAGAAAATCACCTGGCCCTCCAGGGACTGGGTGACCTCCAAAAAGACCATCAAAAACTGTTAGAGCATACAATGAGGGTGGAAGAGGCACTAGCAAGAAAGGACCAGGCCAGTCTGGACAGGACACAGGAGGTAACCCTCCTGCAGCAAAGACTGGCCCAGTACTCAAAGACAACCCAGGAAGTACAGAGAGAAAATGAGGCTCTCTGTGAGAACAATGACAGGCTCCACAGGCAGGTAGCCATGCAAGAGAGACTGATAGAGACTAGTAAGGCTTTAATTGAGGAACAGAAAGCTCAGGTTCTTGCATGGCAACAGGGAGAGGGGGCTGACAGAGATGAGGTTCGCTGGGAAAGGGAGACACCTGACCATAACATCAGGAACCCTAGTACCAGAGGCCTTCATCTCTCCCAGTCCTTGGACTCTGCCACCCCCATGTCCACTGGTGCACATGAGCCCAGGGCCACGGGGATGGCATATTTCAATCCAATCAGAAGTATGGGGCTCATAGACCAGCACCTCCCAGGAATGGATGGGTGGGCATCTGGGTATGGGTACCCAAGCAGTGTGAAATTTAGTGGGGAACTCCAGGAGAGTAGGCCCACTAAGGGAATCCTAAAAACCTCGGCCCAGCTAGGACAGTGGGGGGTACCCATCAAATCCTGGGAGCAAGAAGGAATCAGAAGACTCCTCTGAGCACCCCAGGACACAGGAGACTAGGTCCCCACATTCTGCCAGCCATTCCAAGGCTCGCAGAATCCGGGAGAATCCGGGAGAACCTAGAAGACCAGACAGGCACTTCTGGGAGCAGTGCCTCTGAGTCAGAGGAGGATTGGACCAGGGTTACCCGAACCAAGAAGGCCAATAAAGCAAAAAGGGCCTTGCTTAAGGATCCCTTAAAACAAATCAAGGCAATAAGGAGTATTCTGTTTGGGAGCACTTATAGCTCTTTGAGCAGATGATGGAAACTTTCCATTTGAAAGAAAGCAGTAGCTGCATTCAGTATGTGAAATGGACCTTCTCACCAGAATACTCCAGTTTCTTTGCGGGGCTGGAAGAGCAAAATCATTCTAGATGGTCCACATATAGGACAGCCATCTTGAAGCATTTTTCTGTTCACAGAAATCCCCAAGAGGCTGGCAAAGCAGCCTACAACTTATGTGGGGAGGATCAGGCCCCACAAGAATTTGTGCAGGAATTAAAGCATGTCTTTGTGCAGACTACCAGAAGGGTGCGCACGGACAGCAAAGAATTTGTCAATACTTTTTTCCACGCTCTACCAAAGTACATCATGACCCAGCTAATGAGAGATTTTCATGAGAAAAGATCACTAGACTGGGTCATCGAACATACCACACGGATCTATGAGGTGCAAAAGCCCAATGAAAACAAGAATAATGCTAAAAGCCCCAAAACAACCAACACCCCTGCTGCTGCTAAGGTGGCAGAGGTGAAGGTTGCCCTCATTTTAGATTTGGATATGGGCGGGCCTACAAACCCACCTGCACAGCAGAATAATCCCAAGCCCAGAAGGCCCTCGGGCCAGTCGCAGACAGGGAGCCAAGGAGGTAGTCCCACAAACGGGATCCCTCACTCCCCTGACTACATAAGTCCCCGCTAAAAGGGGAACAGCCCCATCCTGGGTTATGTGTGGACTCTTCCAGACCAAGGGGGGGGTCCAACCAAACAGCACCTAACCCAGGGAACTTCCCTCCACACTTCCCCCAGGAGGACAGAAATCCCCCAAATCCTGGGCAGAACTTTTTCCCCAGGTATCCACAAAATTTCCAACCCCAGAAGAATCCATCCTTCTTTCCCCAATTGCCTGAGCACAGACAACCCAATCCGGGAGAGGGGAGGCCAAGGGTGGCTGGGTACCCACATTTTCCAAACCCGGGGTACTTTCAGAGAAGGGATAGTTACCCTTCCTGGGATCAGCCCAGGGGAGAAATGAGAACCCTGTATCAGCCTGAGCGGGTGTCACAGCTAGAGCGCCAGGTCCAAAATATGGCACAGGATCTGGGTTGCATGCTGAGGGCTCAACAGAACCCTCAGATGAGCATGCCGGCACAGAATGCCTGAAACTCAGGATCTGGTGCTCCAGAACAATGACAGGGGCAGACTCCTCTGAGCGCCCCAGGACACAGGAGACTAGGTCCCCACATTCTGCCAGCCATTCCCAGGCTCGCAGAATCCGGGAGAACCTAGAAGATCAGACGGGCACCTCGGGGAGCAGTGCCTCTGAGTCAGAGGATGAATGGACCAGAGTTACCTGAACCAAGAAGGCCAATAAGGTAAAAAGGGCCTTGCTTAAGGACCCCTTAAAACAGATAAAGGAAATAAGGAGTGTCATCACGCCTTATTACAAGAACGCCAAGTATTCTGTGTGGGAACACTTAGAGCCCTTTGAGCAAATGATGGAGACTTTCCATTTGAAAGACAGCAGTAGCTGCATTCACTACGTAAAATTGACATACTCCCCAGAATACTCCAGTTTCTTTGCGGGGCTGGAGGACCAAATTCATTAAAGATGGTCCACCTATAGGGCGGCCATCCTAAAGCATTTTTCTGTTCACAGAAATCCCCAAGAGGCTCGTAAGGAAGCCTACAATTTACAATGTGGGGAGGATCAGGCCCCACTAAAATTTGTGCAGGAGTTGAAGCGTGCCTTTGCACAGACTACCAAAAGGGTGCGCACGGACAGCAAAGAATTTGTTAATACGTTTTTTCCATGCCTTACCCAAATACATCATGACCCAGCTAGTGAGAGATGTTCATGAGAAAAGATCACTAGACTGGGTCATTGAACAGACCACCCGGATCTATGAGGTGCAGAAGACCATAGAAAGCAAAAATTATGCCAAAAGCCCCAAACCAACCAACACCCCTGCTGCTGCAAAGGTGGCAGAGGTAAAGGTTGCCCCATTTTAGATTTGGAGATGGGGGGGCCTAAAAACCTGCCTGCACAGAATAATTCCAAGCCCCGAAGGCCCTCGGGCCAGTCACAGACAGGGAGTCAAGGAGGTAGTCCCACAAATGGGGTCCCTCACTCCCCTGACTATGTAAGTCCCCGTTACAAGGGAAACCGACCCATCCTGAGTTATGTGTGGACTACTCCTGCCCAAGCGGGGATCCAACCAAGCACCTAACCCAGGGAACTTCCCTCCTAACTTCCCCCAGGAGGGCAAAAATTCCCCTAATCCTGGGCAGAACGTTTTCCCCAGGTACCCACAGAACTTCCAAACCCAAAATCATCCATCCTTCTTATCCCACTTTCCTGAGCCCAGACAACCTAATCCGGGAGAGGGGAGGCCAAGGGTGGAGGGGTACCCAAATCTTTCCAACCCGGGGTATTACCAGAGAAGGGATAGCTACCCTTCCCAGGATCAGCCCAGGGGAGAAAACAGAACCCCATAGTAGCCTGATCGGATTTCACAGCTTGAGCGCCAGGTCCAAAACATGGCACAGGACTGGGTCGCATGCTGAGGGCTCAACAGAACCCTCAGATGAGCAGGCCGGCGTAGAATGCCCAAACTCTGTACCTTGTACTCCAGAACAATGACAGGGGCAGCACCCCGACAACCCACCACTTCCCAGGTAGGAGGCACAAGGGTAAGGGGGGTGTAAAGCCTTGGAGGAAGCTTCCTTCCCCACTGGTAAAAAGCCCCTGGAAACCCAGGAACCGGAACCAAAATATCCTGCCCCTGAAAGTCTGCCACCCAAGGAGCAGAGGGGGGGTAGGAGAAACAAAGAACCCAAAAAGACCCATTTTGAGGAGGAGGTACAAATCTTCCAATTTGAAGGAGAATGATCCTCAGAGGATCCTGGGAAAAGGATCTTCTCCTTCAGAGATGGGGGAACTCCTCCCAAAGAGAAATGGGTCCCAAAGGATTCGAATCCAGACTGGGTAGATGTGGGGACTGAGCTAGCGCTGCCCATCATCCAACACCAGAACCAACAGCATAAAAATCCCCTAGTTCAAACCCATCCTGGTGACTGCCTCTAAACGGGGAGGGGACAGCCCAGCACCAGAACCAGGTGAACCCAAAACTTCTCCCATCTCTAGTTGCCACCTTTTCTTTTCAGATTCCCTAGACTCAGAACAGAATTCTGCCCAAATCTCTTCTCTATCAGTGTCCAAAACTAGAAAACAAACCCATCAGTTGTCCAAAAATGTGCATTATCGGTGCCCCCTTGCGGAGAAGGAGGGAAGATACTATGCCCCGGTTCAAGTGCACGGGCAGGGTACAATTTTGGCACTGGTGGACACTGGATCCCAAGCTACCCTTCTGTCCAAAAGGGCCTTTGATAAACTAAATTCAGGAAGTGGGAGAATTACCAAATTCCTCTTACCCTTCTTCCTGGACAACTTCTGAACTTTGACGGGAAGGACATTTCCGTCGAGGGGACTGCGGATTTGGGCATTAAAATTGGGCGACACAAGGTGAAGCACCCGGTCATAGTTGTAACTCCAGAGGGCACCCATTGTTTACTAGGGAATGACATCCTGCAAAGGTTGTCACCCCTAATAGACTGTGTAAACAAGGTCCTCTGGACCCAGACAAGCCGACCAATAAAATTGAAACAGAGTGTCAACCATGTTAGTTTAAACGGCACCTGCCACATGGTTGAACAAATATCTGACCAAGTAGAATTTCTCTTCCAGAACAACCAAATTCCAGACGTGACGTAATTGCAGTACGACAACAAACTGGTGATGGGGGGGGTCCTCTCTATTTCTGAAAATCAACCTTCCTCACAGTTTAAGGTGGCATTCCATACTGGAAGGAAACACTCTGAAATTCTTTACCAATCCACAATCAGACATTCCCACTCCTATAGTCCAGAAAGATGAGAAATCAGCTCAGAGCCTGGCTGATATTCAGCAAATTGGAGAGCAGTTGTTCATCCCAATTCAGTTAAATGAAGGGAAGGACTCTGTTCTCGCCCGAGTGTGTGTGAACAAAGGTAAGAGCTTCATCAGTGAAGCCATGTTCCATAAATTCCCAAAAGATCCAGCCATTCCCACATTCAGACTCATAGACACATGGGAAATGGATCTGGAAGCACCCAATTTCAAACATATCCTGCCAAGCAGGTGTATGCTCAAAATCTCCATAGGCAACAAGAGCATTGTCCATAATTGTTGGGTCGTGGAGACGTCACTGCCCCCTTTTACTTAGGCAGTGACATTCTCAATCGCTTTGCCATTAGTTTGGACCTAATAAACGTCAAAGCTTGGTCCCGATAAGCGGATAATCCCATGGGTTGTGATGACCCAGAGAAAGCATTTAGGTCAGCTCAACTGCTACCTTATGCAGTTGAAATTCAGATTGGAGAGGAAGTCACCATCCCAGAAAGGACCCGACAATTCTCCCCGGAAGTGAGAGTTAAAAGAGGACAGAAATTGAAAAACCCTGATGCCTATATTCATTTAAATGCTTCTCTCCAACAGCAAGGGCTGGGGGTAAACCCAACACCACTAGTCAATATAGAACATGACACCATTCCAATAGAGGTGGATAACAGCGACTTAAAGAGTATCACTCTAGCCGCAGGCACCATTATTGGAATGGAGGTTGATGACCGACATTTTTCCATATATTTAGGTAATGAACTGTTAGGACCAATCCCCAAGGACTGTTTTGACAGTGACAGTGATGACAACACAACACCAGACAGGATCTTTACCCGGCATGGGGGAACTTCCTGTTGTACACTTCTTGCCCTTATGGTAAGGAAGATGTGACCTTTGACTTCGGGAGGGATGAGGTGATTTTTCAGGTCCATGAGGGCTGCCTTCCCCACCTGAAGCCACCAGTCCAAATCAGCACTTTGACCAGGGACTTCGCCACCCAACTGCAGGAGGCCGCTGAGATAGCGAAACCAGAAGTCGTTCCAGGCTTCAGGCAGATGGTTGAAGATAGAGTGAACCTAGCTGATGCCTGTGGGACTCTGGAGCAAAGGCAAAAATTTAAACAAGTTTTCTTGGATTTTCAAGATCTCTTTGCGGTGGACTCATATGACTGTGATCACACCGACATCCACACAACAACAATTCCCACAGACTCTGGTATGACACCAGTGTTTGTGAAGCAATATTGCTTGCCTCTCGCATCAATGGAGTCACTTACTGAAATAATTAAGAACCTTGAGTCCCGTGGGATAATCCGTCCAGTCCCCAGCACCTTCAATAATCCGGTGCTTGGGATATTGAAGCCAAACAGCCAGTGGAGACTCTGCGCTGACCTTAGGGAGCTCAACAAATGGGTCCATACTTCCCGATGGCCTCTTCCCTACATTGACCAAGGGCTAGCCCAGATCCAGGTGTCACAGCTATGCACTGCAATAGACCTGACCAATGGATACTGGGCTGTGCCTGTCTGTAGGGAGGACCAATACAAGCTGGCCTTTACCTTTGTGGGGCAGCAGTTCACATGGACCCGCACTCCCTTCGGATACATCATCTCCGGCAATTAATTCAACATTTTTCTACAAAAGGCCATGCCCGACCTGGGTGAAAAGGGTAACCTGGCTTATGTAGATGATGTTCTCATCAAAAGCTCAACTGTGGAGGAACATATAGCGGAGATCCGTTATGTTCTGACACAGTTGTGGGCTGCCGGAGCAAAACTTTCCTTTCAAAAGGCACAGTGGTGTAGAACCCATGTAAATTTCTTGGGGCATGAGATTACTCCTCAGGCTCTCTGTCCCCAGGAAAAGAAAGTGGAAGCACTCCAAAAATTAAAAGACCCCACAACTGTGCAGGAACTAAGGAGCCTCCTTGGACTGACTAATTACAGTAGAAAGTTGATTGAGGACTAGGCAGAGATCACAAGACCCCTGATTCATCTTTTGAAGGGGGGGTCAAGTGGGACTGGGGTCCAGAACAAGCCAAGGCAGTAAGACAACTTAAGAGAAGCCTCTCACAAGCGCCTTTCCTAGCTTACCCTGTCTCAAATACATGCTTGACTGCAGTATTATACCAAAAGCATGACAGGGTCAATAAAGTAATCTCCTATGCAAGTAAAACTTTATCCTCCGCGGAGGAAAAATTCAACGATTGTGAGAAGGCACTCCTGGCAACGGTGTGGGCATTGAAGAATTACCGCCCGTTCATACAGGTGGAACACATCATAATGGAGACTCCACACCAACTCTGCAATATCTCCAAAGTGACAGAATCCGGGCCGGAATTGTGAGTAATTCCCGAATGACTTCCTGGATCCTGTCAATGCAAGGCTTTCCTGTGGAGGTCAGTTATGGCCAAAACAAGAAGAGCCCCCTTGCGCAAGGTCTGGCTGACTTGCATGATTGTGCCAGAGAAAACTGTCTCAAGGATGAAAGTCTAAAAATCAAGGACAACATGGAGGCAAACCTCAATTCCCCACACAAAGTCTTTGAAGAAGACTAGTGTGAGGCAATGCCCACTGTCTATGTGGATGGATACTCTTACCATGTTGACAACAACGGGGAAAAAGAACTTGTGGCCAGCGTAGGGAATGCATGGGTGAATGAGACCCCAGAACCCTCCGCTGGGTACAAGATTGGACCCCGAAGTAATCAAGTGGCAGAGTTGATGGCTGTGCATCAAGTCATCCTCACTGCTGTCCAACATCAACTCCACAAACTGGTCATAATCACAGATTCGGATTATGTACGGAACGGGTTTGTGGAGCACCTGGTTAACTGGAAAACCAGAGGCATGTTATGTGCTAATAATAAACCCTTGAAACATGGGAAATTATTTCAAAATATTGATGATCTGGTCACCTCGAATGGGATGACCATCTACTGGAAAAAGATTAAGGGTCATTCCAAAGTAGAGGAACCAGAGAAAACTGGAAATGACTTAGCTGATTAGCTGGCCAAAAGCGGAACCATCCATGGGGATCTACTAGATTGAGTCCCTGTTGGGGGAAATCCAGGTCACTGCTATCACTAGGTCCCAGACAAATGCTCACAATGAACTCTCAACTGCACAATGGAGTAAGGAGACCCCAGATGTTGATTTGATTACAGCTCAGCAAGGGGATCCAATAATTGGTAAGTTTTATCAACACATTGAGGACCCTGAGAACTTTCCCCTGACGGATACCGATTACATTGGGAAAGAGGACCTCAGAGTGTCGATGAAATGTCCAAAAATGTTCCGAATCCAAGATGGTTTGTTGGTCAGGAGATCCCTAGCTGGCCATGATCAATGGGTGGTCCCTACCTCATTCCGAAGCCTGATGTTAAGTCACGCCCATGATGCGGCCACAGGGGGTTTGATACAACACTTGAAATCTTAAGAGAGGTTGCATACTGGCCACACATGGGGCAGGACCTCGACCAATACTTGAAGGGGTGTCTTGTGTGTGCACAATTTCAGCCAACATCCCTCACACACCGTGCGCCTCTCCAAAAGAGGGGGATGACACTGCCATGGCCAGATTTACAAGTCAATTTCATCTGGCCCGTGATTCGCTCCTCTAGGGGAAATAAGTACATGTTGACCGTGACATGCATGTTTACCTAATGGTTGTAATGTCTCCCGGCCCAAACTGCAAGGCAGAAACAGCAGCTGCCCTGATGATCAACCACATCTTTTCGCGTTTTGAACTACCCCAAAGGATCGAGTCAGACCGAGGTAGCCATTTCACCAGCGAAGTAATGACAAAGATGTGGGAGATACTTGGGCTCAAAAGGAAGCTACACATTGCTTACCGGATAGCCACTAGTGGTGTAGTGGAGAGATATAATAAAACAATTGTGAGCATATTAAAAAGGTTTGTGGCAGATTCTGGGCCAAGTTGGGATATTCGATTAACTCTTGTCCTAATGGCCATCAGATCTAGCCCTTCATCTGCAACTAAAATGTCACCGTTTGAGCTGATGACTGGACGCAGGATGGTGCTTCCCCAGCATCTGCTCTACAGAACCCAAGAGCAGACATTGATCAATGCCTCCACAACTCATGAGTATGTTGAAAATCTAAGAAAACACCTTCAACATGCTTTTGCCTATGCTCAGCGAAATCTAGAGAGATCTGCCAACAGCATGAAGACCCACTACGACTTAAAGACTACCAGAAAAGAATGCAGTGTATGAGACCGGGTCTACTTATACAATTTCTAAAGGAACCAGGCCAAACAGCGCACATTTTTGCCTACCTGGAGGGGTCCATTTGAAATTGTAGACAAAATCTCACCAGTCGCCTACAAAATCTGCATCCCCAAAGGCAGTTTGGCAAAGAGGGAAGATAAGTGGTTCAATATTAACCAACTAAAGTGCTGTCATCCTAGGAACACTCTGCGGCAACTGGAGGAGTCTTCTGGAACCCCAGAGGGGGCCACTACAGCTCCATGGAACTCCAACTATAAAACACTCCATATATAGTCCATGATTTACAATATATAAATGTGTCCTGATTTATCAAAATGTATGTGTCCGCCCCACTACATTAATAGTGGTGGGGAAATGTCTACAAATATGTTTTGCTTTGTCATCCTAGAATAACCCATAGTGGATTAGAAATCATGGAGACTAAGACCAAGGAGGACTACCCAGGGACCGGGAGCAAAGATTCGAGGGGCCTGGAGTATCGCTCCATACTCACATCAGGACGGGGCGAGGAGAACCGGTCGATCCACCCCTGAAGGAGGAAAAGATGATGAACTTTGCCATTTGGGGAATCAAAAGAGGTGAGACTGACATCCCAGTTTTGCGAATTCCCATTGATGGGCGCTCAACACCAAATCGCAAGAGGGGGGACTTGTGGGATGTTTTAACCCACTAGTCCAGGGCCCGCAACATTACTGTGTGCTGTTTGCATCAGAAACATCAGAATGGCCGCTGGAAATCATTATGCGCACTAAAAATCACCCAGACATGTGCAGGAAAACCAAAAAAATAGGCTGCCAATCCACTTTTGCCTATGTCAGTGGTAATACCGGAGACCACTGCCAAAACCCACCATTGGGCTACCCACAGAGTAACCTGAAACTACTTGAAAAAGCAATGCTGATTGCAAGGGAAACACAAGCTGTTTTAAAAATCTGTTTTTCCTTGGCTGTTAAAAGTGCAAAAATCATGGTTCTCAAACATCATAAAAGATCCAGCATCCTTGGTGGGTGTTCAACATCAATATATTTAAATAATTCACCTAAGCACAATGTCAGCAGAAACATATTTGATCAGAAGAAAATCCACATTTAAAGATGCTTGCTTGGAAGAATATGTCAAAAATGGGCACAGTACCGCTACTCGCCTGTGTCAGAAGTATGGAAAAGAACTCCTATCAAAAGCAATAGAGGTGGATACAATTCAAAACTATATCTTAAAAAGGCTGGAATTAAGAGATTGGTGGATATATTTGTTAAAAATGTAATGTGTATTTTAGGACCAGACAATTTAAAAGTGAGTAAAGTTAGCTACACTGGGCTTCAAAGACATTCCACACCTTCTCTCAAAAAAAGAAATCTTCCCCTGTGCTCTGCTGAGGATCTGACAGGCAAGTGTGAAAGGAACTGGGGGTGGGGGGGACTTTGGCCTGTTGCTCTTAGTGGAGACAAAGGTCTCCCTTGAACTGAAAGGAAATGCTAATTTGGGGCATCAATAGAAACCAGCCCTGGCAGGAAGAAGCTCAAGTTTCTCTCTGGCTCAGCCAAGCATTGGAGTCGGGCCTAGACTGAGATGTGGATTTTAAACTGGAGAAAATATATGTTTGGGGAAAAGACTTATATAAAATTGTGCTGAACTGGCAAAAATATGGACTTTAGAGGTTATTAAAATGAAAAAGTTGCTCACAAGTAGAAACTACTTTGGAATTAGTGCGATGTGCAGAGATTGAACCACGAAAATGTTGATATTGTATCAATTGTGATTATGCTAGGAATATGAAAATTTACAGGAATATGCGCATATGGTATGTGCATGTATGTAAAAAAAAATTGATACAGAACTGACACTGGGTAACTGACCGAAAGCGCGAAAAACTGTCATTTGTGAACAGAAGATCTCCAGAAGATGGGACTTTGACAGACACATGCCTTAATTAATCTGTAATGTAAATATGTAATATTAGCAAGTTTGGGATTTTGTGAATATGTTTTTTTATGAAAAATAGATTTTCTGGTTAGACACAAAGGGGAGTTTATTCTCCCTGGACCATAATGACACACTGTTTCCTTCTCGAATCAGGAGAGAGGGAATACTTAGACCAATCAGTTTTCTAGAGGGTGGGCTTAGTATAAATAGGGACTGTTGAGGGCATAGAGACACACACACATGCACCCATCACTGATGGTTCAGTGAGACCGGGGGGATTCAAAGAGAGGGGCGTGATATAAGGGTACATCATCCAGAAATAAAATAATTTTTGACATAAAAATATATAAATAAGGATTCCAACTGGGCATCACACTCTAGGCATTGACTTACATGGAGTGCTGGGTTGAAACCACGAACAGATGGCAGCCTCAGCCCGGTCGGTCCGTCGGCTGGGCTTGGGGTGTTTAATGGTCAGTAGTCATTGGGTGCTGTTGTGCAAGTTTATGTGGGGTTTGTTTTGTTGTTGCAGTGTAGTGATGTTTGTGTGGATTGCTGCGTTTTAGTCTTGTGGTTGTGTTTGGTTAAAGTTTGAGGGGTGCATGCAGAGGTATGAAATTGTTAGTGGATTGGTTAGTTGGCATTGCTGTCCTTGCAGTTATGTCTAGGTCTGATGCTTGCTATCATTTAGTATTCCATCGTTGCTAATTTTCAATATTCTGTCTAGATGTGAGGCAGGCTAGTGATCACGATTCCAATCAAGTTTTGCACTTATCATTCACAGTTTCGTTTAGGCGTGGCACATACTAACACATTTCTATCTAGTTGTGATGCAAGCCAAAGTTAAGAATTCCAACTACTTTTGTGAATGTTAACATTCAATACTTTGAAACAGTCACGCCAGGAGTATACACAACAAGAAATATATGCCATCATGCAACATTATGGCTCCCATGAGAACTCCGAAGTATCGAATGAGAGAACACTAATAAGAAAAGAGAAAGCCTTGCGAGCAAGGAAGCTTTGGCTACAACTGCAAGCAAATTGCATTATGAAAAAGCTGCAATTGTTCGAGGTCACCCAACAGCAAAACTTTCGAACCCCTCGGCTGTCCCTAGACATTATCGAGCTAGATTCGATCACGAGCCCGCACAAAAATCAAACCAAATAGGCGATCCAACAAAGGGAGGCAATGAAGAATATTCCCTGTCATATAAACGGACTGAAGAAAATGTTTCCTTCTTACCTAAAGAATGGCCAGTGGCGCTGTATGATAAAGGAGATGAACCTGAGAGAAGGAAAATGTGCCATGCTCAAATTAAGCAGGAGAGCCTAAATCTGACGTTAAGCAATTTGTCTGAAAGTGAAAGCCTGGTAGAACATGAAGAAAAAAATATCAATGGCCAGTGTTCCAACAACAAAGTTTGACCTCCAAAACGTATTGATAACAACCACGTCACAATCTCTAATACCTTTTCTTAAAGTGCATGAGGCAAATGTGGACACAATCAAAGATCAGCCCACATTGATTGCACTCATGCACACAAACCAGATACACATATGATATGATATGATATGGCATTTATAACGCGCCTATACACAAGTGTTTCAAGGTGTGACAAGGCAAGGGGGGAAACAAAGGGAGGACAGAGAACTATCCTACTAGGCCAAGTGTCATTCAGATTGGGCAAGTGCATGGGAAGGGGGAAAAGGAAAAGTGCGCAGGGGAAGGGAGAGGTGAAAGTGCAGTACATGGGAAAAAGTGGAATAAATAAGAAAATAAGTAAATGGCCAGCTGGTGGCAAGTGCAAGGAAGTGCAGAGAAAGTACTGGTAGGGGGGCTGTAGGGATACAGAACAACGGTCCCCAGGTGCAGGGGTAGCCAGGGAGGCAGTGCAAGTGGGCAATTGACGGGGCTTGAGCCAGAGATCAGAAAGGGTGGCCAGGTAACCCAAGCAGTTTCAGTCAGGAAATCAGCAGGGGAAAGGGGGACAGAAAGCAGAGGCAAAGAGGAAGGTTTTGAGGTGCTCGGGAACCGGAGATGGTTCTCCTCGAGTTTCAGGGAGGCAGAAAGGCTGTTCCAGAGAGAGGCTCCAGCCGAAGAGAGTAATCTACCACCAACTTGTTGCTTGGAGAAGCCACTGACACTGAGGGAGTTGGAGGCAGATGAGCGAAGAACTCGAGAAGGAAGATATTTAGGAAGATAGAGTTGAAGGTATTTCGGCCCCAGACCCCAGAAGACCTTGTGTACAATGCAGAGGGTTTTGAACTTAATCCTCGCAGCCACTGGGAGCCAGTGCAGGGATTTCAGTCTTGGAGAGATACAATCCCTGGGCTTGAGGCCAAGGACACGTCTTGCAGTCCTGTTCTGGATAGGTTGCAGAGGGCAGAGAGTAGAGGCAGGAAGATTCAGATAGAGGCTGTTACAATAGTCCAGCGTAGAGAGGACCAGGGCTCTGGAGAGAGTGAGCTTCTGGGGGAAGGAGAGGAAAGGAAGAATACCTCTAAGGAGGTGCAGCTGGTAGTGTGACTTCTTAGAGACATCAGAGATGTGAGGGCAGAAGGAGAGAGCAGAGTCAAATATGATCTCGAGGTTTTTAGCCTTGTAGGTGAGAGTAGGAAGAGGGCTAAGAGAGGCTGGCCAGAGAGCTGCAGGGAAGGAGGGAGTGGGTGTGCCGATAAGTAGAATCTCAGTCTTACTGGCATTAAGGCAGAGGTCGTTGGCGGCACACCATTCCTGGATAGCAGAAAGACAGTCAGAGATGAGGGAAGTGGAAGAGAAGGCCGAGGGTAGCCTGAAAATGAGCTGGGTATCATCCGCGTAGCACTGAAAGTTGGGACAGAGAGACGTGGTGGTTTGCTGTTTATTATGGTAAAATGTATAGTGTTGATCCCAAGGATAGTTTTTCATATGCTAAAATGACATTGAACTATGCTAGAGTTGTCCCCTGAAATAGTGTCAGCGGCTGTGGAAAAGAGTTCTGCACTGTCCAATTTGAGACTAGTCCTCAGCTTGGGCATGATCTAAACCTTAAACCTTCTGCTCTTTTAATATTCAGGCTTCCAAATGATTATTCAGTGCAAACAGTGGGAATTTCCTGCTTTCAATGACCTCCTGGAGTCCTCCTTCTGCATACCCTCCTCCACATGCTGCTCATGAATTTGCAACTGAACTTTCAAGTGTTGGTCAAGAGTAGATGCCCAAGAGGACACAGCATGTCCCTTTATTGCAGGAATGCAGGGATCCCCAGAGAGAGGAGCTTGCTCACCTGGGGCAAGATTATCAAAATGTTGCCTGGTGCAAAAGAATGTAGCATATATATTTAGCACCTATGTTGGTGCTTGTGTAACATGGATGGCAAAAACAGAGTTAGCGCCAAACCATAACTCATGTTCTCTGATTATGATGAATAGTTCTAATTCCAACAGGCAAACCAGTGAAGGCCCCACACCGACTGAGATTGAGTACAGCATGGCACCCACGGGTGCCCTGTGCAAAAGGCATTGTGGCAAACCTGCAATTTATTAAATGTTTTTTTGACACTGTACAACCTTCTTTAATAGCAGCAATTCCTCTCTGCAACACTAATAAAGACATCAATATTCTTATAAAATGGGTGATTTCATTGTGGAGAACATCGATAAAGCAAGGATTTAAAAATGTGCAGGTCTGCAATACGTATCCAACTTAATGTTTCTATATTACTTACTACCACCCATCATTCCCGGATTTCTTCTAACATTTGACGTCTTGCTCTCTTTGAAACTTTTTATACTGCTCACCACTCATTGCTGTTCTGGTTCCTTTTATAACTTGACTGCCTGGTGTACCTCCAAATTACTGAGTTGTTCATTTTCCATCTACTGGAATACTGGAATATTCCCAACGGCACCTCTAGCAGTCGGGTACCCCAAGGGTCTGTCATTAGTCCCGTGCCATTCATGCTCTTGCTCATGCTTTGCACGCAAGTCCTTAGCAAGCTAATCTCCTCATTCGGGTTCTTGTATCACGTCTTTGATGATGACCACTAAATCTTTTCTCCTTTCTGGCCTTCATCCTGGAGATTACCTCTCACATCACTGAGTGGTTGATCATAATGCCTTTCTTTACCATATGGCACTCAGTTATCTGATGCTGAATGCCTCTAAAATGACATATAATCTCTGTCTGATCCTCTGTTTACCCTTCTTTTTCATTTTCTTTGACAGCCCCATGCAATAGCACATGGCCCAAAACCATAGGGAACTCTTTGATACTATTATGAAACATCAGCTGCTCATTATTTCTACCTATTAACAGGCTTATCCTCTTGAAATTCAGAAAATCCAGCCCTTTCTCTCTTTTGACTCTACATAGACTTGTATCTCTATACTTCTCTTTAACAAGCTGAATTACTGCTCCTTCTTCCTCATGGAACTCCCTCTTTGATCTACAGCACCTGGTTTACATACTATCAATATTGCTCTTCAACTATTGTAAGGGACTGAGTGTGTTGGGAATGCCCAACAATCCATATTTGCATATAAATAGGGCTTCTTGTCAACCTCACCCTCTGCTATCCAAATAAATGTAATAAAACTACATTGGATCTATTGTCAGATTACACAAGTCCAGTGCTATTCGATAGAGGGTACGTCATTGTGCCATCACCCCTTTGAACCTCTTTCACAGGACCACTCCCTGGTGGGATTTGCCATCGAAGCCATCCACAAAGTAGATTTCTGATGAAGGTGTAGTGTACATTTTCACCCAAAATCATATAGTGCCTGCCATCGAGATTGCAAGAATGATGTGGTCATACAAACATAGTACAGTGACATAGAAGCAATTATGACCTCATATTCCCCAGGACAGCAACGATGAGACACATTACTTCTTATTTTCCAGTGCATGAAAAATGGCAGAGACGGAGTCATGTTAAACAGTTTTCCAGTCAACAGAATTCTTAAATGTTTCATTTCGATATTGGATGTTATAGAATTGCTACATATAGGGTTTGAACTGTAATTAATTTGATAATTATCCTTTACTTTAATATTCTGTTAAATTGATACAAACATTTACTAATATAAAGTCCATCTGGATTGCTAAATTATGTTTCAAATGTCTAAATGGTTACTTGCTACATGTGTGTTTGCTAGGTTCGGAAATTGTTGTTATCACCTTTTTAACAATTACTTAAACTCCACTAGAGGAGATTACCCTATGCACCAGATTTAGATATCGTGTGACCTGTTTGAAGGGATGAGTCACAATCTCTGCTTTTTTCAATGTTATTGGCCGGATCATTGGAAATGAGATGTGAGGATGTTTTACTAGCTGACTCCTGCAAATGGTGTGCCATTCCCCTACATGTGCCTGACTTCATGGGATTTGCTGCTCTTTCTATTGCGCCCAAGAGGAGAAAGCATGAACCTCTTCCTAATGAAATACTGTGTCTGTTAGCTAGTTTATCTGTGAAACCTGTGCATGTTCTATTGTTTCAAAACACCTCATACTTATAGCCACCACTCAAATTATATCTGACTCACTGATTTTTTTTTGTCCACCCCCAAAAAATTATGTGTGCCTATTTTTGATTTTCTTTCATACCGCCCATAAAATCATGTGTATCATTAGTGATTTTGCTCTCTGCACCAAACGTCTCAGACTGTTGTCTTTGCTTTTGTTCTCTGCCACCAAAACAATTTCATATGCCCCTTTGTGTTTTTGTTCTATTCCAGACAAAAAAAGCACAGATGCCCCTCTGTGACTTCATATATACCTATTGGTGACTTTCAGCACTTTTGTCTCATAAAATGGCGTGGGTCTCATTCTGTTTAGGTATTGCTGTTTTGAGAGGAACACATATTCCTCATGGAATATACTCTAATTATCTGATCCGATATAGGGCCAACATTCTTACCAACTCTATTCCTATATTCTCCTGCACTGATACATTTCACGTTCCTCACTCTAATTCTGTGTTCTTTTCCTCCTCAGTCAAACATTCGATGATGAATGGGAGGGATTTTTATTCACCTTCTCTAAAAATGTTGTTTCAGATTCTGTTGAACCCCAAAAAACATATACATTGTATTCTGGTTGGCCCTGCTAATAAATATGCCATGGTGTACGATATTTAATATTCTCTTGTGCCGCAAAATCAGGGTGTCATTATCCCATGTCAAATAAATCACATGCCACTTTGTGGGATTTCATAGTTTCCTCTGCCAAATAAATCACATACAAAGGAGTTTGATTTTGTATTCTCAAGAACCAAAAAATCCAGAGTCAATGTGTGTAATTTCATGGTCTTCAAAACCTGTAAATCATGTTTCATTTGTTTTGATTGTATTTATTTCTTGTATTCAGTGTCCAGCTCACCTGTCTAGTGATAAAGTGCCCAGCCCAATGCCAAGGTATACACTGCTGAGCCTGCTGTTCGGTGATAGTACACAACTCTCTGTTTGAAAACAGAGTGCCCAGCTAATTGTTCAGGGATATGGTACCCAGCTCACTGTTGAGCAGTCCTGGGTCTTTTAGTTGTGTACCAGTCTTTCAAGCCTCTAAGGCCCCCAGCTCATTCATTTAGCTCTATCAGTTCCCTGAGCTTTTTAAGTACACCTAGGTTCCAAATGCCCAACAGCTCTCCAGTATTCTTATCATGGTGCTCAATGTCTTTGTTGTTACTTTGTTCCTGACTGGCAATTTTCCAAACGCTAACGTGAACCGGCTTTATGTAGGATTCTACATATATTTTCTGATTAGCTATATACTTCTCTGCATTTTATGAGCCCACCAGATGATGTCAAATAGTGTGTATCTTTGACTCTGGCAGGAGTCCTCCTTTTGTTGCTCCACATTAGCAGTTTGTAGTCCTACAGCAGTGTCTCTATTTATGGGCACCCTGCTGTTTTCCCTACTGTAGAGGCTCTAATTCTAACTCTGGTGATTTTCCACAGAGATCGCAGTCAGCATGCCAGATCTGATGGGGCTATATGGAATGCAGCATATTCCTTCTCACATTCTGCTCTCAATCCACTGGTTTTCTATGCCATTATATTATATATATTTTCAGTCTACTTTTCTCTGAGTGGAGTCAGCTTGATAAACCAAGGGACTTTGCAAATCCTTCCATGTACCGTCTCCAGGTAACTCACAGCTCTGGCAATTAGGACTTAATAGACCCGCTTTCCTGGACTACAGAGTACCCTCCACTTACGTTATAGTGTTTCTTTTATTACAGAGGAATGGAACTAATATGATGCCCCCATTATAAACAATATCCACCAAACAATATGCCACAAGAAACAGGCTATTGTAATCAGAATATCATTGTTTTATTTAAAATAATAAATATGTCAATTTATAGGTGGTTTCATACGGCAATGAAAAGCAATTTGCCACTACAGCCTGCATACCGTTGTCTCATTAATATATTTGCAACTAAGCATAGAACATTAAGGGGCCGATTAATGGAACAAACCTGCACCGAAAATCCCGGCGCAAGCAGGCGCAAGTTGGCTGAAGTGTGAAAAAGCAAGCGCACGGGCATGCGTGCGATTCGAGGAAGGCGCTGCGTGTGACTACAAATGGTTGTGCGCCAAAACCGTGCGTGGCGCACGTAGGCGCACACGTCATCAAACGGCGTGCTCTACATGCACAGCGAAAGCGCACATAGTGCGGCGCACACAACAAAAGTGGGCGTAACAGTGGGCGTAACACGCGGAATGGGGAATAGCGCGTGCAAAAGAAGGCGTAACTGGGGAAGTACTGCAGGGAACTACATGGAATGCCCACACGCACGCGAACAACCCGTATTCATGGATTCGAATACGGGAAACCTGCGCACGGCAAAAGACGCGCATAGGCGTCAACGCATCCGCCACAGGAAGGCAGGCGAAAGCGTCCCCGCGAACAGTATAAAAGTGCGCGCAATCAACAAACACATATATACAGCTACGATGAATGCCCCATTTGTCGCAGCACTGATCGTGGGAAACCGCAGGAGGAGGAGAATAGCCTGGGCACGCATTTTTTCACCCCGGACAAGCCTTTTTGGGATGCTTGATGACCAGGTCTACGGCCGGTATAGGTTTCCACCTCGTATCATCCTAGACCTGGTCAGGGAGTAGGAAGATGACCTTACATCCCCCACCCTCTGCTCCCAAACATTGAGCCCCTTGGAGGAGGTGCTCAATGTCCTGCATTTTTTGGCCACTGGGTCATTTCAACGGACTACTGCCATAGTGGGTGGGGGTCTCACAGGCCACGCAGTCACGCTGCCTACACCAGGTCTTGGCAATCATGACAGCGCACCCCTCAGTCCGCAGGCACCCACAGAAAGGCAGGCCATTGTCCAGGACTTTTACAGGGTGGCACACTTCCCTGCTTGGTGCCATAGATTGCACACATGTGGCCCTAATTCCACCTAGGGCCACTGAGCACATCTACCAAAACTGCAAGCACTGGCATTCCATCAACGTGCAGGTGGTATGCGATGCAAAGGGAATCATCACCTCTGTCTATGCAAACTACCCTGGCTCCACCCATGACAGTTTCATATACAGAATTTCCGCCCTGAGCCGGGCCCTGGAAGCTGGGCAGCATGGCGACACATGGCTCCTAGGTGAGTACAAATGCCTGTGCACATGCATGCATGTCACACACACACACAAATACACAAACCCCAATAATCACAACCATCATTACCTCTCCAGGGGACAGTGCCTACCATCTGAGCAACCACATGATGACGCCAATCCGGAACCCCACCACACCACCCGAAGTAAAATACAACGCTGCCCATATTGCAACCAGGGCCATAGTGGAGCGCACATTCGGAGTGCTCAAGTCACGCTTCCGCTCCCTTGACCGCTCTGGCGGGCACCTACTCTATGCACCCCCAGTAGTGTGCAGGATCATTGTGGCAGCATGTGTCCTGCACAATGTTGCAACACGGCAGGGCGTACCGGTGGACATGGTGGTGCCCCCACATCCCCAACCACAGTTGCTGCCCATGGGAGGGGACAGGGCACGTGGCGAGGAAGCCCGGACCCAGTTTGTGGCCACATTTTTCACCTAAACTCCCACCCCTGCGGAGTGCACACAGGCCTGGCACATACCAGGTGACAATTGATGATGACAAAGAGACAGTCAACTGTCACAACCTTACCACCCTGAGAATGTTGCCATGGAAGTGCCACATTGTGTGCATCTCTAGCTACTTAAACATAAGCAATCCTGTGTGACCAAAAGGCACACATGCAAGGTGTGAATCACACAGACCTGCAAAACAGGTCATGACTATCACTGGTATGTCACCCAAACCCTCCCAAACCACAACATGACATGGCAAGCAATAGATATACACCAACACAGTACAAATAAGGTCCAGATTGACATGTGAAAAATGTAAAGACAATGATGCCTGACATGGAATCAGATGAAATGACTGACCAACAACCTCCCACCCAAAAGAAGTCATACCCAAATGCATTCCCATAGTTGTAGTTGTAACATAACAATGAATGCCTGTCTACATGCACATTGTGCATTGCAAAATGAACACTGCAGCTTTTGTGTGCCGTGCCCACCTCCTGCAACACACTGCTCAGCGCACAGCATAGTGAACAGCCATTGTGTGTGACGCACACCCTCAGCATCACATCTAAGTGACAAACTACATCAAAAAGCAAATTACGCATGTACAGGATCCACAATTGGTCATAGAACATGTGCTGCAGGGACACAGTGGGCACCAGAAGGCAAACAGAGTGTACATGTGGACATGGAAGGGTGGTTGTACATGTAGTGGATCATAGTGTTAGTGTGTGGGTCAGTAGGGACATGCACTCAATATATGCATGTGCAATCAAGTGACCATCAGTTTCCTCTACACATCATATGTGAACATTCACCATGTGTACACCCCAGCATGCCAAGCCACAACTATTCCCTCACACCTGAAAGGTAACACACAACACATGAACAGGCATTGATCAGCAGAATACATGATGTACATAGGATACCGCAATTACAATGTCATGGTGCGCATCACGCTGTAGGGCAAGGCAACTGTCAACAACAAAACACCCCCACTCCCTCACAAATCACCATGAACCACTGAACAACTGCACCTGGGTTATGTAGCCTTCATCCTTGATTTTCACCTTGCCACAGGATCACCCTTCCCCTTTGTCACCATCTCCCACCTTGTGTGCAAAAAGCGTCCAGCACCCTCATAGGCCACCTTGACTTGCGAAAACACCACATCAAAGAGAACTCAAAGCGGGCCAACACAGAAGCCAAGCAAAAAGCCTGCAGGCAGCAAAACAAACCAGAAGAGCCTCCAGTAGATGACTTGAAGTAGCAATATGTCACAAAGCCCAAGTACTACCACAATGACGTAACAACCAAGGTAGCACAGTAAAACAATGTCACAACAGGATGTGTACCATGTGTGGTACATAACACAGAATGATGCTCCACGAACTGATGTGTACTGTCACAGCTCCTGTGTACAGGCGCAGGAGTGGCACAAACCAACCACCCCAACCGTGGTCTGTGTGCTGCAAGGTCAAACTCACACAGGCCTCTGAGACCCTGGTGGGGAAGGAGGGTCAGGGATATGCAGTTGAGACAGGCATTGCTATACTAGATAACTGGAATGCGGGGCAGGAGAGGGGAGTAGGATTGACACGGGAAAGTACGAAATGCACAAACCTGTACTACTCACATTAACACATACACAAGTACAGCAAACTTGATCATCATGCACATAGTAACAAAGTATTCAAATGGAAGACAAAGAGAAACTTATCTCTGGGGTGAGTGCTGGCCTCCTGCCTGCGCACTCTCAGGTCCGTAACAGGAGCAGTTCAATGCTGCAAAGAGAGCCACAGTTACTAATCTGTGCGTGCTCATGACACACAAACACACCACCATATATGCCCCAAACTAACAAACAACTCTACAAACAAACATTCTGGTGTGGATGCTTCGTACCCATACGTAACATTACCCCTGTGATGGTTCATACACAGTCAATGCAGTAAGTTAGGCGCCGTTGGGTGTGTGGCAAATGGAAGACCAATGTGTCACGATTTACACAACATACAATGTTCCCTGGATAAGCAGCCAGACGAATATAGCAAGGTATGACCTCAGAACAAGTCGTGTTCCACCATGACCGAAATAAAGTAGATAGTGCATGTGTCAAATTCTACATGGAAATGAAATGCACTGCACACGAGTCTGTCCCTTGCTGTCTGTCCCTGTGAGCTGCTTCTTTCCATGTCTTTACATGGCTAATGCAAGTGCCTCAATGGACCATGGTGGACCGTAGGGTATGTGCCACTGCCCCTGCAGGTGCCCCAGACAACTTTCCCATCAACTAGTCATTAGTCCACCCACACATCTCAGCTGTATTGTGCGCTTCAACACCAATATTTGTCCAAGCTCACCGTCAGTGCTGCTACTAAGCATGCATTTGCAATTGGCCGGTGGAAGGTTTGCTGTGTTGTGGCCCCCCTGTGCTGCTCACCTTGCCTGGAGTCCCTTGAAACACGTCAGCTGTTTTCGGATGTATGAGCGCGATCCCTGTGCCTCTGCTTGCGCACACATGCGCATGTTGGCACCACCAAATGTGTCCAGCTTGCAGACGTCCAATGGCCCATGTCTGCTGGCAAAGGTGGTCTGGAGGCTCATCCCCCTGCAGAAAGGGCGTGAAACACATGATTAATGCTTTAAATTCATCTGTGTGTGTCTCTTCAGGCATTTCATGGCTGGACCATGTCAGAGACATACATCAGAAATCACACCATCAGTCCGTCTTTCACAGGCAAAGTGTGGAACACACTATCTATGGCATGAATTGCAACAAGCACATGTACAGTAAAGATAAGAAACATACTACCCAATGCATAGCAATTAATGTATACATGAATCATGAAACCCCCCATCTAGCGAAAGAAGAACAGTGGTCAATAACACCCCTATCATCCTCACTAGGGGGTGTTAACACAAGTTCGACAGCAGCAGACATGCCACAGATATGACAGTTCAAAGCCCTTGTGTAATAGGCTGTTACACCGAACCATCCTTGCATGCCCATGGATAAGGGAAGCAGGAGTGGCATATGTGAGTCAAGGACCCCAAGCTGCAAACACATACACAATACAAGCTTGACGGGCCCAGCTGGAACAGACAGTGGATGCTTTCAAAAGAGCCACAAAGCACCACACCGTTGCATGAAAGCACAATAGACAAGCAATTTGAAACTATATTAACTAATTACACTAACTATGAAAAACCTACATTACCTAATTAAACTAACTATCAAATAGAAACTTAACTAACTAAACTAAAAGAAAAATCAAAAATGGCCACATACGGCCTGGGGGGAGGCACCCAGGAGGAGGAGGTACAGGGTACTGCTCAACACCCACATGCAATGATGTTGAGGAAAAAAAAAACTCCATGGGCTCAACGCTTGCACAGCCCCACCTATGTGGGAGATAGATTGTTGTCCGAGTCTGGCTCTTCCTGGAAAGGAGGATGTGGCACAGGAGCCTGACCACGCCTAGCCGCAGCTTGCCCCCCGTAGGCAGCAATTCTGCCGGACGGGTGAGCCTGGTTCTGTGCAGCGATCACACGTAGCTCTGCATGCAGGACCTCACGAGATACGTGTGCTTCCTCTTGCAAGGTAACACGTGTAACACGGAGTTCCTCCTGCAAGGCCTGGCTGGACAGCTGTTGCACCTCCCGGCAAGCATGTAGCTCAGACGAGATGGTACGCTCAAGCTGCGCAAACCTCTCCTCTGCCCGCTCCCTCTGGGACATCATAAGGACACCCAGAGTGGATCTGAGGGAAGCATACTCCTCCCTCAGGGCCTCCATGTGTGCCTCTGCGTGAGCAGCAATAGCTTGATACAAAGACACCATCTCAGCCTGGTGTGCCCTGTCTGAGGCCGCCATGCCCAGCCTGAGTGAGCGGGCTGTGGACCGTGCCGCCTCAGCTGGAGAAGCACCTGCCTAGCAGGGGGAGCACGGATTGGGCCACACGCTCCATGCTCTCAGCGATGTTCTCCATTGCTGCCCCCTGCCGTTCAGAATTGGCAGTCATGTCTTGCTCCCACTCAGGATACAGCAGTTGCGTGCGGTGACCGCGTTGCTGGGCTTGACCCCTGCGGGACCCAAGGAGTGGGTGTCCTCGTTGTGTTGGCACCACCCGCGGCTGCACAACTACATGCCCCCGTCGACGTGATGGCCCAGGCACATCATTGACTGGTGTGGAGGGTGACCCTGCGTCCCGATCCACCACAGGCAGAGGTTCCAAGACTGTCTGACCCCTCAGTTCAGGTGTCGCGGACAGAGGAGTGCCCACATCAGAATCACTCACCCCTGACATATGGCCCTGATGCTCATCCAACTCGACATGGACGTCAGAGTGGTCATCAAGGCTGGACTCATTGCCAGCCAGAGACAAGATGGACTGTAGCACATGTGGGTTTTCGTATCCTACTACCCCACGTCCCCCACTTGTGCCGGGTTGCTGTAGTGATAACAACCCTGTGCCTGGCATGGCAACACCATCCTCTGGCTCCATTGCATCATCATCTGAAAAGTAGAGAGAAAAAAGGTCACTACACATGTTAGAAGCAAACAACACACTCACACACAGACATCACACAGACACAAAACACATCAAGCAGACATGTCACTCACAAAAGAGAACCTGCCATGCATGCTGGGTCAACTTGACACTGCTTATGTGATTAGGCATGTGGAATGGTGTAATTTTGCACAGAAGTGGGTCGATGCAGTGCAGCAATTTTGTATGTTACTCACTGTCTACATGTACAAGTACTTCATGATGTGTATCTGAAAATGTGAAGCCAGTGCAAGGTCAGCTTCAGCCATCACGTGCAATGTGCATTCAATGGCTAGCATGGCTACAAGAAAACCACCCTTCCCCCGGGTGCAAATGCCGGGATGCCTAGCATGGTATCAAAAGGCTGACCATAGACCTGTGTATTGACAGACAGTGTAGACTAGCATCAACTGCATCATGTGGGTCAAGTGACAACACAGCAAATGATAATGGGACAGTAAGCAGGACACATGATGAAACCTCCGGAGTACACCCACGTGTGAAGAAGACACTACATCAGTTGGACAGAGTCATTGGCCATTAAACAGGCTGAGGCCTGTGACCCACACAGACTGTCACACCCTAAACATGTGTGCGACGCAGGACTGAGCCACATTGGATATCGGAAGGCTGATGAAATGTCATGCAATGTAGGTCTCCCTGGACTCCTACTACACTGATCATCCAGTCAAGGTCACATAGGGGCATGAGTGGAATACACATGGAGCATGAATGGGCACTAATGTCCCTGCGGTGCATCTGACCTCTGCACAGTCCAAGTGAGACACCCTTCATCAAGTACAAAGGATGTACCACACAGCATATGTTTGGCAGATTGGCTGCTGGAAGTTAGCATGTACACAGGACGCATGAACAGGGAAATACTCAATGGCAAAATTGAAGCATACCAGTGCTAAGGTAGAATTGGGGTGCAGAGGGAGGGTGGAGGGGCAAGGGAGCATGGCTACATGGAGTACCCACATGCAGGTAGAGGTCGCATGCACGTCAGTCATGCAATGACATAGTCCCCGGGCTGAGAGGAAGGTCACCCCACGTTACATGCAGAAGAGCCAGTGAGCTGGAACATGGACTTGAGGGGCATCCTGGTGACCAGCATGTGACTAGGGTGCAATAGTGGTGATGCGGACAGTCCCCGTCTGCTCCACATGTCCACAATCCAGCAGAGCAGACATGCATCAGGGAAGCATTGCATTACTTGCACATCAGAACCATGTACACGTGACATGTAGTGGCAGTCATGCACAACACATCACACAAGTAAAACACACATGTCCACAACAAACACGCAGCAACACTCACTGGACTGGGCATCAAAGTCCGGCATCTCTCCCACTCCTTCGACCGATTCAGATGGTATGAACTCTGCAATGAGTGACTCATGCGGAGTGAGGTCTTCCTCCTCAGGTGCAGGCCCACTGCCAGTCACCAGAGTCTAGTTGTAATTTGAGGCACGCTTAGCCTTAGCGCTGTGTTTGAGGTCATTCCAACGCTTTTTGCACTCTTGCACCGTGCGCACCTCATGGCTGAATGCACTCACATGTTCTGCAACTTGCTTCCAGTGGGTATCACTGTGGGCAGCCGTAGTCTGACAATTAGGACCCACTAGCATGTCATGGCTGTGGCCCAGCACATAGTCCATGAGGTAGTCCAGTTCCTGGTTGCAGAAAGGCTTCTTCCTCGATGTGCTGGAGGTCGTGGCTGTGTGTGGGGTCCCAGCCAGTGCTGCAGGTGCAACCTTCCTCCTCTTGGATTATGGTGCAGAGCCTGGCTGGCAAATGCCGCCCTGATCACTATGGCCAGTAGCACCGGTGGATTGAGCCAAGGGAGTGGCAGGTGGAGGAATGACCAAAGGCCTGACTTGCATCAGTGGCAGCTGGGTGCCCTCTAATGGACCCTGCACAGCAACATCTGCTGTGGCAGGGTCATTGACCGCGACTGTCCTGGTTGGCAGACTCACAACCGGGGTGTTATTGGCTGCATCTGCCCCTGCACTTGCCAACACCCGGCTGTTCGGGGCAGCAGATGACATTACTGCCCCAGGGACACGTGTCTTGATCAGGGCAGCCCTGCGTGCACCTACGGTTTCCCTCCTGGCCTTTTGGAAATCTTCCAAGGGCTCTTCAAGTGACAACGCAACCTGCGCTGGCAGACCCTGAGCCTGGGTGGTGGTGTCCACAGCTGCACCTGCAGCTACCACTACCCTTGAGCCCGTGGCAGTCGATGAAACAGACTGCCGTGTCACACGGGCACCAGGGCCAGATGCAGAAGCTGCATCTCCCGGAACCACAGGGGGTGGTGGCATGACTGCACCGACACATGGCACAACATCGTGCTCAAGTGGTGCACCCCTGCCTCTTCCCCCTCTGTGGCCATCCTGGACACCCTGGAGTCCCCCTACTCCCTGGTCACCCTGGCCACGTCCCTGACCACGCCCACCATGATGAGGATGCCCAGCTGAGGCGCCCCTCATCTTTGGTGGCCTCCCAACCATGGCACAGATGGAGTCGTGCCGGCACAGATGGAGGAGTGCCAATGGGAGGTGTACACCACAATTGTCCTGGGCAATTGGGGTGAAGGGGGTGGGATGAAAGATGTTAACAGCCCCCCTGCACCTGCAAGGCTGTATGTGACCCCGGTGATGTAGTGACGGGTCACGCAATGCTCAGGCACCCCAAAACTGCAGTAAAACCATGCACGCAACCCTGCAGCCTATGTGCGTGGAATCAACCTCCTGCAGTACGCGGTGGCACCCAGTAACATGAAAAACACATACGCGTGGGACACGCAGGCTACTTTGACCTCGAAAACGGGTGCGATACACAGGGGCAACACAGTGGAAAAATAGCGTGCGCGACTCACTGTCTGACTAGCGGGATAATGAAAAACACGCATAACCCTGCCAAAAGAAGGGATACGTCCTTGATGCACTGTGAAGTTGTGATGGCGAGCGAAACAACACTAAGTAGCATCACATGTCGGTCTCCACGAAAGGCACGTACAGCGAACTGCTGGCCCCGCTCACCTTTAACCCGTGCTGAGGGAAACGCCCGTGTGCAACGCGTTACTTACGCGAGTAGGCCCTTTCCTCGGATTACATGCATTCACACTCGGACGTGCAGTTTTTTCACGAGCACGCTGAACCACTATGCCCACGTTACGAGGGAAACGCCCGAACGCGTTGCATCACAGACATGCTTACGCGCTAAGCGCCTTTCCTCGAATTACATGCTGACGTGCAATTTTTTCACGTGCCAAATCACTCCGTATCAAGCTGGCCACGCGAAGACACACGGGAGACCACGCTCCTGCCCAAAAGGCAATTTTCCTGCCACCAAGAGCCCCGAGCATGCTCCCCCCAGCCATCTGCTGCTGCCTGCCTGCTGCCCACGTGCCCTGCTATTTGGTGCCTGCACGTCAGCAATCTGCAGGGGTCCAGTTGCTGTGTCCACCCCTGCTGGAACAGAAGACTCCCGACTGGGATACCATCGCTCCACACCCCAGCCCCAGGACCCAGTTGCCCACCCACACCTGCCTCGGGGGTCACCATGTCGGGGAAAACACCATCTGAGACCACTGGTGACCCCCAGTCAGAGAGGCAGAGGGCCACCAGTTTCTGTGAGAAGGAAGTTGGTGTCCTGGTGGAGCATGTCCTGGGGCATTATGATGCCCTCTTCGGAACATCACGCGCCAAAAAGGAAGGACGGTCGAGGATCTGGGAGGACGCAGTGGTTGCCATCAACGCGGAAGAGGTGGCAAGGTGGCAACCCGCAACATCAAGCATGTCAAGATCGGTAGGAGGACTTGAGGTCCAGGACCCTCTACAAGGCCCGGCGCCTCGGGGAGGGGGGCCGGGGCAGCAGGAGCATCATCCAAATGAGGGTCCTGGAACACGTAGCCCCAGCGCTCCACGCCCAGATCCTTCAGAGACAGACCCGTCTGGAGTTGAGCGGTAAGTGGCCAAGCATTGCTGTGTGAGACAGGGCATGTTGCAGTGTTCTGGTAGTCTGATACTTGCTTGTATGTGTGACATAGGCCATGTATGGATGTGTGTGTGCAGGGACATCATGGTCATGCATGTAAGACCAGTAATGTGTGAACCACATGGATGGTGCATGTGTTCCAATGCAACATGGGGAGTTGTATGCGGAATCAGGGGTGGACTGGCCTATAGGGAACTCTGGAGTTTTCCCGGTGGGCCTCTGCACCCTGGGCCTCTTTTGTGTGGTATTTCCAAATTTTCTCATAGGAAAAGCATTGGGCTTGCTGAAAATGTGTCATATGGGGCCACTTTGAACATTATTTCCAGGGCCTCTTTTGGTCCCCAGTAATTATTTCCAGGGCCTCTTTTAATTCCCAGTCCACCCCTGTGCGGAATGCACACATGAAAACAGGCCAGTCTCTGTTCTTGGACATGGAGGGGGTGTGAGGGATGGGTGCTGCTGTCATGTACGGTGCACATGTGTGTGTGTCTGAGAAGTGTGTGGGTGTGACTTTGAAATGCCATGGATGCATGAGACATGGCTGTGATGATGTGTAGATTCACTCATGCACTGCCGTCACCGTTGTATCCACTGTGTCTATCCACTGTGTCTGTGGTGTGCAAGCCATGATGCATGACCCTCTGGTGATGTGTGTGCATGGGATCAGTGTGATCCATGATGCATGTGAGTTTGAAGGCAACATTTTGGTTAACAGAGGCCCTTGTACATGGATGCTGTTGTTGATTGTAGGCGCTGGGTCTGTTTCTGCATGTGTGTTGCGTGCATTCACCCATGTGTTGTGGAGGGACAGGATGGAAGTGACATTTGACAGTACCACTCATGTGTTATTGCTTCCTGTCTAGGGGAATATTGTACTGTATTCTGATGCTTGTGTTCTATGTCTCCCTCTATGCAGCGTCAAGTGAAGAAGAGGGCGGAGACGGTGCTGTGGAGCCAAGTGGCGGGGAAGCCTCCACCGGGCGGCGACGCAAGGCCCAGCCACCCTCCCAGGAATTGCCAACATCTGGGAGCGAGGGGGCTGGTGCCCCGTCTGCCACTACAGCTGTAGCGGAAGGACCGGGTGAGCCCCCACAGGGGCTTGCAATGGCGGAACACGGTGTGGAGACATCCAGGTTGGTGTTCTCCACAGAGGAGGAGGAGCCCGCTACTGAGCCGCACATGGGGCCTGGTGGGGCTAGTGCCACTGGTGCAAGTGGTGCAGTCCAGGTCCAGGGTCAGGAGGCAGCACAGGTCACCGCGGAGGGGCCTGTGCATGTTGCTGTCCTTGACCCTGTGACTGCACCACCATTCACCAGCAGGGATGCCTCGTCCCAGGCCCATCCGCAGGTAGGGGGGAGTGCCACATCATCTGCCTCTCCACTACCTGCGGACGAGGGGGTCCCACGACCGTATGGGCTCCGTCCTGGTTGGTGTTGGGTTGCGCACGCATGACATTCGTGATGACGTGCGTGCTTCCTGGGCGGAGCACGCACACCATCACGAACAGCAGCTTGGTGACGTGGCACTGTTGGGAGGGGCCCTGGTCGGTGGGTTCCTACATGTGTTGTGCACTCTGGCGGACCTCTCCTCCTCTGTGGAGACTATGCGCCAGTCGTTCTCCCTGCCGTCTTCCGGCCCAGATTCCACCAGGGCCCCCTGTGGACCTGGCCTGACCAACACAGCCAGCTTGGTGGAGATCCCATCCTTGCCACAGTCGGGAGTCGGCGGTCTAGCAGGGGTGGACACCCCAACAACTGGAGTCCAGCAGATGGAGGATGTGCAGGCATCGGACAGGGCACATGGAAAGCAGAAACAGCAGCAGGCTCTAGGTGGGAGCAATGACATCAGAGGGGAAGGCATCGGCCAGAGGGCAGGAGAACCCTGGAATGGGAGTGTCTTCCATGTGGCTGCGGTTGGGCCAGCGCATAGATGCGGAGCGGCGGCGGGCGGAAGAGGCGCGGCTCACCATGGTCAGGGTGGAGTTCTCCATGCGTCGGGCGTTGAGGCGGGCAGAGTGCCTCGAGGCAACTTGCAGGGAGTTGGAACAGGCCATGAGTGCATCCCTGCGAGACCTCGGGGCCAGGACAGAGGCCCGCCTCCGAGACATCGACATGGAGTTCCATGATGCCCGGGCCCGGGACATCAGAGAGTGAGCCGCAGGACTTGCCCGCCGCCATTGTATATAGTTAGATAGTGTTAGGTTTCATTTGTTTTTCTTTTAATTTGAAGTTAATGGACATTGCTCCACTTCGTGTGTATATAGTTTTTTCTTCATAGGACTTTTTTGAAGGTTTCCTTTTGTTTGTGGATCATGGACCATTTGGACTTACATTGTATATAGTTGCAGACTTGTGCATACTTTGTTTTTCTGTATTCCCATGGATCAATGTTTTTTTTTTTTTGGATTATGTTTTTATTATGGACATTGGCAATGGACCACTTTTTTATTCTACGTGATTTTTCTTTTTTTTAACTTCATTGGATTTACAATATTTATTTTCTACATCGGTCATTGTACATTGATTTTCATTTTACTATTCCTCCAAGTCAGTTCTTTATGTTTTTAATACATTTTTTATTACTTCAGAATTGGTGTTGTGTTCTGTAATTGGTTTTGTGCATGTCTCATTGAACATTTCCTCAGTCACGTGTTTCCACTGTGTGGCTACGTTGTGCATTCCTGCATGGGCATGGTGGTTCATTTCAACTATCATGGTATGGGTAATTTGGGAGTGGGTTCTGTGAATGGTTGCATGCTTGGATTGAGGGGCAAGGGGGATTAGGGTTGGCTTTAGGGACATGGGTCTGTTTTGTTAGGACATGTTGTTTGTTGGGACATGAGTCGGGCCTGAGGCTCACTGCTGGGGGGTGGGGGTGCTGGGGGACATGAGTCGGGGCCTGCTGGCAGGTGCCCATCACTGCTGGGTGGGTGGGGATGCTGGGGGACATGAGTCGGGGCCTAAGGCTCACTGCTGGGTGGGTGGGGGTGCTGGGCGACATGAGTCGGGACCTGCTGGAAGGTGCCCCTCACTGCTGGGTGGGTGGGGGTGCTGGGGGACATGAGTCGGGGCCTGAGGCTCACTGCTGGGTGGGTGGGGGTGCTGGGGGACATGAGTCTGGGCCTGAGGCTCACTGCTGGGGGGTGGGGGTACTGAGGGAGATGAGTCGAGGCCTGCTGGTAGGTGCCCCTCACTGCTGGGTGGGTGGGGGTGCTGGGGGACATGAGTCTGAGCCTGAGGCTCACTGCTGGTGGGTGGGGGTGCTGGGGGACATGTGTCGGGGCCTGCTGGCAGGTGCCATCACTGCTGGGGGGTGGGGTTGCTGGGGGACATGGGTTGGTGATCACTAGTGGAAGGTGACATGTGGGCTGGCTGGGGGGCATGCCCATGGTGGATGGGCTGCATGCGGGACATGACCAGGGGTACAGGGTAGTCCCCTGTGTTTTGGGTTGCCTGCAGGGGCCATGGAAGGGGTAGAGGGCACACCTGGGAGGACCCACACTGCCAATTCACGTGTGGAACTCCTTGCGCACCCCACTGGATACACGTACCCCGCTCTGACAGCGAAATTGCGTGTGATACTTCCCACATACCCCGGAAATACACGTACCCTGCTGGCACAGAGCCAATCGCGTGTAAAACTTCCCGCGCACCCCAGTAATAAACGTACCCCGCTCGCACAGGGCAAATCGCGTGTGAAAATTCCCACACACCCCAGTAATACACGTACCCCGCTCGCACAGGGCCAATCGTGTGTGAAACTTCCCTCGCACCCCCGAAACACACGTACCCTGCTCGCACAGGGCCAATCGCATGTAAAACTTCCCGCGCACCCCAGTAATACACGTACCCCACTCGCACAGGGCCAATCGGGTGTGAAACTTCCCGCGCACCCCCAAAATGCACGTACCCTGCTCACACAGGGCCAATCGCGTGTGAAACTTCCTGCGCACCCCAGTAATACACGTACCCCGCTCGCACAGGGCCAATCGTGTGTGAAACTTCCCACGCAGCGGGGTACGTGTTTTCGGAGGGGTGCGCGGAGAGTTTTACAGGCGTTTTCGTGGTTGGGGGCCTGTGCACCATGTACGAGATTTGTGCGCTATACATGGCGCACAGGGAGTGGTTGGGGGCGTAACTGGCGCTGCTGCAGGGTCGCTGCACCACTCTGCACCAGGGCTGCTAATGGATGTTAAAATCCATGAATACGCTGTGCGCGGAAATGGATTTTAGTGCACGCGGCTGGCGCAGACTGTCACACGCGCACACTGTGCGCCAGCCGCGTGCACCACTTGTGCGCTGAATTCTATGTATTACCCCCTAAATTTGTTTTGCTTAATCACATGCACATCGATGCATGTATGACAAGATATGAATGGCTATTCTATGTGCTCAGACATTTGATGGAGCAATGCAATCATCATCATGAACATTTGCGTTCAACGCAAAATCAAATTTCTAAAGAAAAATAATTTCTGCAAAACACCTCATATTAGTAGACATTTTGCTCACCCTTTTAAAATGGCATATTACTCAAACAAGTAGCTAAAAAACATGAGTGAAATATTCTACCATGAGGTCTAAGTGAAATTAATAATTGCTTTGAATTAAGGAAGGAATTCCATCCGAGCGCATAAATAGATCATTTCAACATGAGTTTGATTTTCAAGTTGAGAAGAAATTAAAGAGAGTGTTTAAAATGTTTTTTCTTTCCTTTTAGATGGCTGGTAGAAACCACCCCTCTATACTTACACACATTTGATGGCATGCTTCATTATTATTTGTAAGAGCTGCCCCAGACCATCACACATTTTAACTCCTTTGCCAAATTAGTGAAATCATATGAAATCACATGATGAATTCACACATTTCAGAGGGACTTTTTCCTTATAGAGCAACATCAGGAAATTAATTATGAGTTAGATCTGTTGAGACAAATTAACCTCTTCCCTATGATTCAATTGCCAACAGATTGAATATTTTAAATAAATAATGGAGCATGGGTTGAGATGTTTATTTGTCAAATTATATCCTGTGTATATACTAGAAGCTAAGGGTCTCCACTTTACCAACTATGCTGATGACTTTGAGCTTACTATGGATCTCAGTGGCGACTACCTCACTGACACAACCAATCTGAATTATATCTACTTGTTCATCCAGGAATGGATGAATAGCAACTGAATGTGCCTAGATAGCTTGAAAACTGAGCTCATGATATTTGGAACAAACCAAGCCAGGAGCAAGCTTAGTGAAGCTTACACACGTTTCGTACTAGACACCTGCCCCATCAAGGTTGTTGACATAGTTAATACGCTATGCACAGTACTTGAGGCATCCCTCAACTCTGATGCTCATGCAAGTAATGTCGCAAAAAATGCCCACTATCACCTTAGAATTTTGAGAGAAATAAATCCATTAATATCACGAAAAAACTGTGAAACCTTAGTCAAAGCCATAATAATGAATGCCCCGACTTGACTATTGCAACGCCCTACTCTGTGGAGCTAGCAAAAAGAACATGCAAAGCTACAAATCATTCAGAATGATGTTGTTAGGATAATTCATAATGTCTCTAAGAAAGAACACATTTCAAATTACAGGAAGTAGCTTCATTGGCTGACTTTGTAAAAGAGAATCCAATTCAAGACACTAACTTTAACCCATAAGTGCGTATATGGAAAGGCGACAAATCACAAACCCTGAAAAGGTACATACCAAACAGGACTCTGCGATCAAGTGCCGTACATCTCTTTTTTGTACCTCATTGATATTCATATTGATATTTTATTTGTATCATGCTCGTACACAAGTCTTTCAGAGAGCGACAAGGCAAGGGAGGGGAACAAGGGAGAAACAAAACAACAATCTTACTAGGCCCAGTGACATTGAGAATGCGCAAGTGCTTGGGAGAGGGATGGGGAAAAGTGCATGGAAGGGGGGAGAAGTGTAAAGTGAGCAGCAGAGGAAAAACAGATAAATAATAATATAAATAAATAAATAAATAAATAAATAAATAAATACATAAATAATAAAAGGCAACAAACAATGGTAGTGCAGCCAGAAAGTGGCAAGTGTTGGGTTTAAGTCAGCAGACAAGGTATGTCTGATAGGTGCAGGAAAAAGCGGGAGGGACTGTATTGTTACAGATACAGACCCCAGTGTAAGGGGTTCCCAGGAGGCAGTGCGGGTGGGAGGCAGGGTGAGCAGGTACATGGGCCCGGAAGTCAGAGGGTAGGCCAAGTGCATGGTGCTGAGAGAGAGAATATCAGCAGGGAAGAGGAGGGGCGAAGGCAGAAGCAAAGAGGAAGATCTTGAGGTGCTTCCAGAACCGGAGACAGTTCTCCTCCAGTTTCAGAGTGGCAGGGAGGCTGTTCCAGTGGGAGGCTCCTGCCGAAGACAGAGATCTACCCCAAGCTTGTTTCTTTGAAAAACAACTGACCCTGAGGGAGTTAGAGGTAGAGGAGTGAAGAGCTCAAGAGGGGAGGTATTTACAGAGGGACAACTGAAGGTATTTTGGGCCCAGGCCCCAGAAAGCCTTGTGGACAATGCAAAGGTTATTGAATTTCGTTCTTCCATTCACTGGGAGCCAGTGAAGAGATTTCAGGACTGGAGAGATATGATCCCAGGGCTTGAGGCCAAGGACAAGTCTTATAGTCCTGTTCTGGATGGGTTGCAAAGGGCGGAGAGTAGAGGCAGGTACATTTAGAAAGAGGTTGTTACAATAGTCCAACCTAGAGAGAACCAGGGCTCGGGAGACATTGAGCTTCTGGGGGAAGGAGAGGAAAGGCAGAGTACCTCTGAGGATGTGCAGTAGGAAGTTATATTTTTTAGAGACATCAGGGATGTGGGCAGATAAGGAAAGTGTGGAATCAAAGATGACCCTGAGGTTCTTAGCGTCGCAGGTGAGGGTAGGGAGAGGGTCAATAGAGACTGGCCAGAGAGTGAGGGGAAAGGAGGGTGAAGGTGTGTCGATGAGAAGCATCTCCGGCTTTCTGGCATTCAAGCAGAGATTGTTGGTGGCACACCAATCCTGAATGGCATTTAGGCAATCAAAGATGAGAGAAGGAGAGGAGGTGGCTGAGGGAAGCCTGCCAATGAGTTGAGTGTTGTCAGCATAGAACTGGAAATTGGAGCAGAGAATTGTAATGCAGTGGGTGAGAGTACCCAGGTATTGGTTGAAAAGCCAGGGCAAGAGGTTAGACCCCTGGGGAACACCACAGGTAGAAAGGGAGATAGATAAAAGGAAGGACCCAAATTGCACCTGGGAGGGTCGATCAGAGAGGAAAAGGAGAGCCAGGCCAATGCCTGATTGGTGATACCCAGGTTGTCATGGAGACGGTTGAGCAGGATGCTATGGTTGACCGTGTCGAAGGCAGAAGAGAGATCGAGAAGGAGTGCCACATGCCAAACGAGTCTGAGGAAAAGGCATATCCTTTCCTCCCAGAGCCACTGGTGCATGGAATAATCTTCCCACATCTCTGCGATCTGAAGAACAATATACTGACTTTCGAAAATGTTTCAAAGCTATCCTCTTCGAATAACTTGAGGTTGATATTTATGTGCTGTTAAACTTGTGTTGTCCATCTGAGCAGCCTGATGCCTGCGGTCTATGGCATGATAGAAATAAACAAATAAAATGAATCAGTCTCTGGGATGCCTCATGAAACATTGGACTGGTGTTGTCCTCTAGATTGGAAGGCATTGATCTTCCAAGTCATCTGATTCTCTTCCACATCCCTTTGGATATAGGTGACAATGTGTCTTTCCAGACCTAGTCCAATACGGGCTCATTTCGGAACATCCTTAAGGGTCCAGTTTCCCATCCACATCTGCAATTTTAGTAGATTCTTTCTCAACCAAATTGTGTTGGTAAGCAGGCAGCAAGAAAATGATCAAGTTCTGATTCTATAGTGTCATGGCTTTTTACACTGGCTCAAGGGCCCTCCTCCCTTGGCATAATATGCCACTAAAGGTTTTTCTGAACTGGCTGTGTTTGGATCCCTTTTCTAGCCCATACACAAAGCAGTAATGCTTGTTGAATCCAGTGGCCAATTGAACTTGCTGTGCCATAAAATGATTTTGTTAGCACATCACAATAGACGACCCGTGATTTAAATATCTGCCACCAAAATAATCACAGATTCTGCTCTGTGATTTTGTCATCCACTACCATAAAATAGTCCCCTACCTTGGAATTCGAAATTCTAGTGGGCTGTAACATTAATTTCTGATGTAACTCTTCATGTAAATATGTAGTAATGAACACAATAATGTGTGTTGAGTCATGACAATGCGATTCAACGAAAGATTCAAGCATTTATGTGGTGTTATCAATATATGTGATTTATGCACAAAATATACATTGTGGAATGTAGCTTTATGGATATATTATTTGGTTGATAGGGTTGAATTCAGAGCTGTATTTATGTTTTAGTGAGATGAATAATTTACAGAAGAATATATACTTCAAAGCGATAATTTCACACACTTTTCAAAGGGGAGTTTCCGCACATTTGAAATTATTAAACCTTGTTTGCTTATGTGAAGCCTGATCACTTATCAGTTAAAGCCATCTACGTTTGAAGACTCATTTAACTCGACAGATGGCTGATGAATTGTTTCATCTGTGCATTAGTTGGTGAAAGAATGCATTTATTCTGTATCTTTTGAGCAATAGACACCTCACATTAGCAAACACTGCTACTCAATTTACCTTAATGGCCCCTTTATAGATGACAGATTGACAGTTGCCCATTCATTTGTGTGAATCCAGTTAATCAGCAGGTCATTTGTTACAACTTCATAAAATCCAATATAGCACAAAGTGTGCTAGGTCACTTTGATTTTTTTTACTGCATTAACCTACTGTACTATAGGCTGAAACCTATGGCACTGTGAAGCCTAGGCGCTCCCACCACCCTCCCTGCGCACTCCCCGGCCACCATGCAGGATTCTAAAATCTAGGTGTAGGCTCCTCCCTTGTTTATTATTTGATGAGACCTACTGCATTTTGAGACCTAGGCTTGTTGCACACTATACAGGACTCCCAAATATAGGTGTAGCCGCCATCTTTTTTTACCATATGTCTAAACCAACTGCACTGTGAAACATAGGCCTTTCTCTCACTGTACAGGATTCTCAAATCTAGGTGTAGCCTCCATCTCTGTTTAATATATACGGATACCTGCTACAGTATGAAAGCTAGGCCCACTGGTATAGGACTCTGAATTTTAGACCTGGACATATATCGCCCCAACACAGCAATCTCGAAGCCTACGGTATGTATATCTGCACACCACTAGTGTGGGCACAGGCCACAGGCATGGCCAAACATCCATGCACGATAGAATACTGCTATGGCCAAGCACATCCGGTCTAGTGCACACATAGCCATCCAGACTGAAACACCAGACATACCTCAACACCTCTGCCACTAACATGCAGCGACCACTCTCCGAAAGGAAACCAGTTTAGCTGGCCTCACATAGACTCTCTCAACAATAGCAATCTATCTCTAATGATCAACAGCACCCATCCATGTGTCTGACCTCTCTTGGGCTGCTTAGTTGAGCCTTGCCAGCCACCCAAGTCCTAGAACGGCAAACATGCACACATGCATCTCCTAAGCTAAACTCCCTAGAATTTCCAACCACATTGACTACGGCCACCAAGTGCATTCAACCGAGGAAAAAGCGCATCGAGGCCACACAAGTGGGGAAAAAGTGCTATATAAATAACCAAATAAAATACAATACAATACAATGATGCTTCTTTTTAATCGGTCATTGTCACTTATAATGATAGTAGGACATATATTTATCTGATAATGTAGAAATTGATCACATATACTCCATTATTTGATCTGTTGTGATTCTAAACAAGTATTATGGCTTTATACATTATATGTATTTCATTTATTTGATTATTTAATACAAATTATAGACACAATAATTTTTTGCAGTATATTTTTATTAGCATTTTCAAAAATTAACATAAACAACAATAACCCCTCCCTCCCATCCCTCCCCCCTGGATCTGGATCTGGAGCAGTTTGTTCGAGTTATTAGGGGTAAATAGGGTTGGGCCACTCAATTGACTTCTCTCCCCCTTGTGACATTGGGTCTCTCGATCCTTGTGCCTTTTACGAGTCCTCGTCTTCCTGGTTAGGTACGATGCCCAGGAGAGACATAGCTTTTGGACACCAGGCTCGTTGTGCGCTGTCTTTCAGATACCTCAGGAATGTGGCCCATTCTGTACTGAATTTCGAGTGGGTGTCCTGAAGCTAGTATGTGAGCCATTCCATGGCTAGGAGGGACCAGATTTTCACAATCCATTGGTGGTCCTGGGGAGGTTGCACTTTTTTCCAGTTGTGTGCTATTACTAGCACAGCCACTATCATCATTATGATGTAGAGCTTCCGGTGAGCCTTGGTATGTATGTCTCTCAGGGTTCCGTTCAACCCTATCATGGCCAGTCCCTTATTTCCTCCGCATTGTACACTGAGCATCTGCTCAATCGCTGTATGCATGGTCTCCCAGAATTGGTCCAGTTTTGGGCAGCCCCACCATATATGCGCCCACGAGCCAGTTTGCCCACAGTTGCTCCAAATTCCTTGGAACACCTTTGGATAGATCTTGTGGAGCCTGAGTGGGGTTAGGTGCCACTGCACCATTAGTTTTGTCTAGATATCTCGGCCATTTCTATCGTAGGTTCTGTGTCCGCTTCCCATTTCCCCACGTACAGGCCTGTTCAGGGGCTCTTCTCCCTCCTTAATGCGGTTGTACACTGTTGCTACCACCCTCTTCACCCCTGAGTTGGTATTTAAGCATTTCTCAAAGGGTGTGAGGGCCCGGTCCCTGCACTTTTCATGGGTTAGTCAGCCAGTGCCTCAGTTGAGCGTAGGAGAATCTCTGGTTTTCACCTATGCCAAAGTCTGCTTTACACTCTTCAAAGGTTTTGATTTGTGGCCCGGCAAACATTTCCCTTACCCTATGGCACCCCTGCCCCCCAGCTGCCACTTATAAAATGTTCCTGTCTTGAAGCCCGGGGTGAACTGTGGGTTGTCGAAGAGCGGAGTAACATTTTTTTCACTACAATGCTTACAAAACATTTTAACATTGATGTACTGGGCGGAGGACCAGTATCGATAACAATGGGTGAGAGGATGCGGATATAAGACCTTATGATGCAGGGGAGGTAGAAACATGATCCAGGGACAAAGAGAGGAGAGCATGATATAGAACAGGATAGCAGAGGAAGTGATACATTTTTGGATGAAGGGGTGAGGGATACATGTTGTGAGGATGCCGTTGTATAGGAAGGGGGAGAGGAGAACAAGGAGTTGTTGTGGCATAGAATGCTGTGCAAGTGGTTCTTCAGTAAGGAGGAGAGTTAGAAGGTTGGATTTACATAGAGATAGTGTGTAAATAGAGAGAGGAATAGCATTCCAGTGTAAGAGAGCTAGGAGAGGCTGAAAGCAAAAATGAGAGGGTCTGCAAGAGGTATGAGAGGAGGCAAGGAGGTGAGCCGAAGGTGATCTTAGGGAGTGAGGGGGAGAGTAGGAGTGACATGAGCTGATAGGTATGGTGCGGCAAGTTTGTGCAAAGTATTGAATATGATGAGAATTCGTTTATACTTTGCCCTCTGTCTCAGAGATAACCAACCTAACTGGAGTGCGGGGTCCGTTATCAATTCCATCTGCTTTGAGGCACCAGTGATCCTGCTGGGCTGCTGTAGCCTCCCCTAGGAGGTAGGTGTGTTTGCCCTTAACCATGGCACCTCCTGGGCACATGAGAAGAATTTTGGGGTGATTTGGAAAAGAAAAAAAGAAAAATTACTTTCGAGCGGTGAATGCTTTTAAATTCAGGGCTTTTCACCACGCTTCCTGGCAGTCTCTCCCATCTTCACACATTGACTGCTGCATGAAGGGGCCTTCCTTTTCTGACTTTGCCTGCAATATGAAACTACATAAATTTGGTTCTTTTTAAATGGCCACTCTATTTTTCTAATGTGCTTTTGGCATTGTGATTTTGCTGCCTTCCTACATCCTGCAGCTTCATTGGCTGCTGAGTGGCTTCAATGGACAATTGGGGACCGGCAGGCTTCAGCCTGCCCCCTCTCCAAAGGCCCACTTCTAAAGCCCCTTTCAGCTTCCCTGTCCGGTCTATATGTCTATATGAGACTTCCACCATGGCCCAAACCCTTCCTGATGTTGCAACCCCAGGACTACTGGACTACTATGACTCTCCTACCTCACCCTACATGGGTTAGTTACTTCCTCTTAACTGCCCTTGTACTCCCTTCTCTGCCAGTTACTTACTAATTGAAGTCTTTTCTGTACTCTTCCCTTACCATCTTACCCCCACTTTCGTTTCCTCTAGGGCAGTGCCTTGCATTTGAATTAAAATCAAACTTGGGTGTGTTTTGCATTTGAATTGAAAATGAAACGTGGGTGTATTCTGCATTTGAATTGAAAATCAAACTTGGGTGTATTCTGCATTTGAATTGAAAATCAAACTTGGGTGTATTTTGCATTTGGATTGAAAATCAAACTTCGGTGTATTTTGCATTTAACTTTGCCCATTGATTGTAACCCACTAGCCCGGTGACTGTTCTATACTGCTGTACTTGCTTACTCCTCCCTCTGCCTCTTATCTCTTCCCACTCCTGGCACTTTCTGTTTCTCCCATCTATTCCAATTGCTTCTCTATCAACTATCCTTCCCTTCTCACTAAGTCTGGAAAGAAGTGGTTTAAAAAGGATATCCTGGCCTCCAACCCAGGTCTCCCTGTCGTTGACACCTATTCCAGAGCCTCTTCCAGACAGACCCTCACTGACATCCTCTTTGTCGTTCCTTCGCCGGATCTATGGAACCCACACATGATCTCTGTGCTTTGCCCTGTCTCCTCCTCTCCCATTAATGGTGGCACTCGTTGGGATGTCCTCATGGCTTCCTTTGACTCCTCCAGAGTCATCCTCAATGTCTACCTAAATGGCACTGTCATGGTCCAAGGTCTTCAGGACAATCTCCTCTTTCATAGGAGGTTCCCTTGCCTCATCCACTTCCTTTCATCTCTGGCTGTCCCCTACTCTCATTCCTCTGCTACCTTGCCCACTCCTCCCTCCTCCTCTGCCCCACTTCAGGTTACCTCCACCCCTAGGCAGGGTGCACCTCTTATTTGTACCCCTTCCGGAAGATCTTTAAGGCTGGCAACCTTCGTCATCTTAGCATTCTCAACTCCGGCTATGCTGTCAAACACTCCTCTGACATCTGCCACTGATGGCTACAAGATCCTCTCCACACCCAGATCCACCTGGCCCAGAGACAGTGTAGCCCTGATCTTTCTGGAGTGGATTCCTGCCACTATCATTCCATCACAGACCTACTCCGCTTTCGAATGCCTTGTATGCAGGCTCTCTCTCTCTTGCCTAGCCACACTCTTACTGTTGCTACTCTATACTGGTCCCCTGGTCAAATCTCCTATTTTATCTCCGAGTGGGCTGACCTCGCCTCCTCCCTCCAGGCCTCTACCACTCAAATCCTCTTCCTTGGGGACCTCATCATCCACCTTGATTCTCCCTCTCCCTCATAATTGCTTTGTGACCTCTGCGATTTCCTCACTCTCTCTGTCCTCCCGTCTGGCCCGACACACTCTGCAGGTCACACACTTGATGTCTTGATCTCTACTGGCCTCCCCCTCTCTATCCCTCTGACTACTACTCTCTCCTGGAGTGACCACTGCCTACTCTCCTCTCATCTCTCACTCTCTTCCCCCCCAAGCCAAGCCCACCCCAACACTGCCACCTACCTTCTCGGATATCCGACCTATGAAGCGTGTGTCAGTTGAGGCTTTTGCTGCAACCTTCTCTCCACCCTCTCCTCCTCTGGCTGACTCACACCCTGACACAGCCCTATCCCTTGTTTACTCTTCTATTTCTGATACTCTTGATGCTCTTGCCCCTGTCATGAGGATCTGCTTGAAGTCTAAAGCCAAGTGCAATTCCTGGTTTGGCTCCGACCTAGCTACTCTTAAACATAAGTTTAGGGTGACTGAGAGGAAATGGAAGGCTTCTTGTTCAAAATCCTCTGACAAACTGGCCTGTCTCCTGCTCCAAAGGCAATACCGACTCTCTGCCTTCACCAAGAAGAGAGTCCACATTCAAGCCTGTTAAACTGTGGCATCTAGCAACTCGGCCAAACACTTTAAAATCTGCAAGGAGCTGGCCAACCCTGCTGCAGTCTCTACCCCTCCTGTTGCCTCCCAGGCTCTCTGCAATACCCTTGCCTCTCACTTTATCTAAAAAACCCAGGACATCCTGTCCACCCTCACTTCGCCTTCCCTTCCCCGCCCCTCTCTGTATATGCCTGCTGACCCTCCTCAGCCACCTACATCCCACTTCTCGTCCTATCCTCATTTTTCCCCTGATGAGGTTACTAGACAAGTCTGATCTATGAAAACCTCATCACAACAGGTTCATCCGTGTTCCTCTAAAACCATCAAGGACCGCATTGACACCCTTGCTCCAGCCCTTGCTGACTTTTGCAACCACTCTTTTGCCTCTGGATCCTTCCCCTCCCCCCTGAAGCACTACATTGTGCATCCTCTTATCAACAAACCCACAGCTGATACTACCTGTCCGGCTAACTATCGCCCAATGTCCATTACTCCCTTTCTGGGTAAACTCCTGGAAAAGCTGGCCATCCCTCAGCTTAACCTTCACTCCGACTCTGTCTCCATGACCACCAATCTGGCTTCAGAGCTGCCAGAAGCACGGAAACTGCTATCCTGAACATGAGTGAGGATGTGCTCTCCAACCTTGATGCTAACATTCCCTCTGTCCTCATCCTACTCGATATTCATCTGCCTTTGACACGGTCAAACATTCTAATCCCCTTAACCGTCTCCATGATAACGTAGGTATCACTAATCAGGCTCTGGCCTGGCTGACCTCTTTCCTCTCTTATCGACCCTCCCAGGTCAAATTTAGGTCCTTCCTTTCATCTATCTCCTTCTCTACGTGTGGTGTTCCCCAGGGATCTAACCTCTCGCCCTGGCTTTTCAACCAATACTTGGCAAATCTCGCCCACTGCATTGTCATTCTCTGCTCAAATTTCCATTGCTACGCTGATGATACTCAGCTCATCTTCAGGCTGCCCTCGGTTACCTCCTCTCCTTCTCTCATCTCTGATTGCTTTACTGCCATTCAAGATTGGTGTTCCGCTAACGATCTCTTTCTGAACGCCAGTAAGACTGAAATCCTCCTCATCGGGACACCTTCTCCATCTTTTCCCCTCACTCTCTGGCCGACCTCCCTTGGCCCTCCTCCTACCTCCAACTGCAAGGCTAAGAACCTCAGAGTCACCTTTGATCTATACTTTCCTTCTATGCCCACATCTCTGAGGTCTCTAAAAAGTCAAACTTCCTACTGCACCTCCTCAGAGATACTCTACCTTTCTTCTCCTTCCCCCAGATGCGCACTGTCTCCCAAGCTCTGGTTCTCTCTAGGTTGGACTATTGTAACAGCCTCTTTCTAAATCTACCTGCCTCTTCTCTCCGCCCTCTGCAACTAATCGAGAACAGGACTGAAAGACTTGTCCTTGGCCTCAAGCCCTGGGATCGTATCTCTTCAACTCTGAAATCTCTCCATTGGCTCCCAGTGGATGTAAGGGTTAAATTTAAAACCCTCTGCATTGTCCACAAAGTTTTCTGGAGCATGGGTCCAAAATACCTTCAGCTATCCCTCCGTAAGTACCTCCCCTCTCGAACTCTTCGCTCCTCTTCCTATAACTCCCTCAGGGTCAGCCATTTTTCTAAGAAACGAGCTGGGATAGATCTCTGTCTTCGGCTGGGACCTCCCTCTGGACTAGCCTCCTGGCCACTCTAAAACTTGAGGAAACCTATCTCTGGTTTTGGAAGCACCTTAAGAACTTCCTCTTTGCTACTGCTTTTGCCCACCCTCCCACCTGCTGATCTGTTCTCTCTTGGCACCGTTCATCTGGACACCCATGTCCTCTGGTCCCAGGTTCCTGCTCACCCTGCCACCCTACCACACTGCCTCCGGGCCACCCCTTGCACTGGGGTCTTTATCTGTACCCATACAGTTCCCCCTTTTTTTGCCTCCTGCACTTAACAGACCCACCGTCTGCTGCCGTAAACCCAGCACTTGCCACTTGGTTGCACTACCACTTTTGCTGATTTTATTAGGTATTTATTTTATTATTATTTATCCTGTTTCTCCTTTGCTCTGCACTTTCCACTTTCTCCCCCCTTCCATGCACTTTACCACTCCCCTCTCCCATACACTTGCACATTCTCAATGTCATTGGGCCTAGTAAGATCGTTGGTTTTGTTCTCCCCTGTTCCCCTCCCTTGGCTTGTCGCGCTCTGAAACACCTATGTATGAGCACGATATAAATAAAATATCATATCATATCATAATGGCAGATTTGGAGATGAAGAGTGAGAAGTTGTGAGATGGTTCGAGACAACACCAAGGGTGTGAGCAGAAACACAGTAAGGAAAGTAGTCCGGAGAGAAGAATAGAAGAGGTGGAGAGGAATGGTAGAGAAATTCAGTCTTAGTGGAGTTGAGCATGAGCATAGTGATATCCCATCCAGTATTTGATGGTGGAGTGACAGTTAAACATTTATGACAATAGATCATCAGTTTAGGAGGGAAAGGAGAAGAATATATGAGTGTCATCTACAAAGAGGAGATAGGAGAAGCCATAGGAGGAGATCAAGATGCCAAGAGCAGAGGTATAGAGAGTGAAGAGAAGTGGTACCAGGACTGACCCTTGGGGGACACCAACAGTAAGGAGGGGTCTGGGGGTTAGGCTATTCCAGGACACCTGAAAGTGTCTGGTAGTGGGATATGAAGCAAACCAAGCGAGGGCCTTGTCCCTGATGCCTAGCACAGATAGCGTTGAGAGAACGTCAGAATGGTTGAAATGTTCCCTGCAAACTCTGACAAGGTGAGTCTCTTGTGGCCCCCATCACCATAAACAGCATTCAAAAATTCCATGTATTGCTTTAAAAAGCAGGTTGAGTGCGCTGAAGCGTGTTTTCACCCCATGGCCAGCCTGCTTCCTGGTTTCACAATATCCCGCCTCCAGGACCTCCCCCCGCCCTGGTTGGTGGTTTCCTTCCAGCCACAACACAGACCTAAAGACATGGTTGCTAGCGCTGCATCCGTGCCATTTCCCTGCAAACCCTGGCAAGGTGGGTCTCTCATGGCCCCCATCGCCATAGTCAGCATTGAAAAATTCTATTTAGTGCTTTAAAAAGCATGTAGAGCGCGCTGAAGCATGTTTTCACCCCGTGGCCTGCCCGTTTCCTAGTTTCACCCTATCCCACCTCCCAGACCTCCCACTCCCTGATTGGTGCATTGCACCCTCATTAAGGACACCCCAGCACAGCCCTTGGCCCGTGCAGCCCCTGCAGCTAAGGGCCCCAAGGCAAAGGGCTCCTCCTACAGAGGCAACTCCATATCTTGTCTGCCGGTGTCAGCAGGGGAAGCCAGTGGCCAGCCGTCAACCAGCAGCTACAGCCAGGGTAGGTGTGGCTAGGGTGGGGGTAGAGCACAAATTCTACCATGGAAGCACTACCATGTTACAAACTATCCTAGCACTGTAAATGTTAGTCTGTATCGTACCTTAGCGCACCTCGCAACAATTCACATCTAGTAAAGTGCCCATTGAGATAATACTGTAATCTGGTTGCCTGTCCCACACACGTAGAATTTGTCCCGTTAGCTTGATTCGCATCTATAAAGTGCCCACTGAGATAGTACGTAATCTCTTTTGCCTGTCTCGCACACTTAGACATTGTTCCTGTTAGCCTGATTTGCATCTAGAAAGTGTCCACTGAAATAGTACTGTAATCTGTTTGCCTGTCCCGCACACTTAGAAATTGTTCCTGCTGGCTTAATTCACATCTAGAAAATGTCCACTGGGATCGTACTGTAATCTGTTTTACCTGTCCCGCACACTTAAAAACTGTTTGTGTGAGCCTGATTCGCTTCTTGAAAGTGCCTGCTGAGAAATTACTGTAATCTGTTTACCTGTCCCACACACTTAGAAATTGTTCCTGCTAGCTTATTTCTCATCTAGAGAGTGCCCACTGAGAAAGTACTGTAATCTGTTTTGCCTGTGCCGCACACTTAGAAATTGTTCCTGTTAGCTTTATTCGCTTCTTGAAAGTGCCGACTGAGAAATTACTATGATCTGTTTTCCCTGTCCCGCACACTTAGAAATTGTTTCGGTTAGCTTGATTCTCTTCTTGAAGGTGTCCCTCTGAGATAATACTTTGATTTCCTTGTGCGGCACTCTTGTTCTTGTTTCATTGATTCACAACTATAAAGTGCTCACTTCGAATTGTTAGCTTGATTTGCATCTAGAAAGTGCCCACTGAGATAGTACTGTAATCTGTTTTGCCTGACCCGAACACTTAGAAATTGTTCCTGTTAGCTAGATTTGCATCTTGAATGCGCCCTCTGAGATAATACTGTGATTTACTTGCCTATCGCACACACTTAAACATTGTTCCTGCTAGCTTGATCCGCATCTAGAAAGCGCCCTCTGAGATAGTTCTGTAATTTAATTTACTGGTCCCGCACACTTAGAATTTGTTTGTTTCAGCTTGATTCATATCTAGAAAGTTCACACTGAGATAGTACTGTAATTTACTTACCTGTGCCGCTCAAACTTTGAAACTGTTCTTGCTGCATTGATGCAAATCTATAAAGTGCTGCTCCTGGGAATTAATTCCTGTTAGATCGATTTGCATCTAGAGCATGCGCATTGTGACTTAGAAATTGTTCTTGTTAAACTGACTTGCACCTAGAAAGTGTGATTTACTTGGTTGTGCCCACTGAGATAATACTGTGTTTACTTGCCTGCCTGGCACACCTAGAATTGCTCCTGCTGGTCTGATTCACATGTAAGGGGTGCCCACAGAGATAGTACTGTGGTTTGTTTACCTGTGCTGCACACTTAGAAATTGTTCTTATTTTATTGATTCTCATCTACGGGGTGCCCACTGTGATAGTGCTGTGATTTGCCTGCCTGTGCCACTCACTGAGAATTTGTCTTGTTAGATTGATTCAAATTGGGAGGGTGTCCGCTGCGATGGTACTGTGATTTGTTTTCCGGTCCCACACTCCTAGGAATGGTTCTTGTTAGATTGATTCACATCTAGAAAGTGGCATTGATTCGCCTTTGTGAGAGTGCACCCAGAGATGGCACTGTGATTTTCTTGCCTGCGCTGCACATCTAGAATTGCTCTTACTGTCTCTCAATTCACAACTAGAAGGTGCCATCTGAGACAGTACTATGTTTTACTTGCCTATGATTTAGGCGCCACTACTGCATCTAGACTTCCATCCTAATGCTATCCTCTTTGGCCCTCTCCCACTGCCCTGGTGTCCCGAATCTAGACACAGGTTGTACATCTAGGGCCAATACATCAACTGTCACTATTGCATCAATCTCTAGGTGCTACCCTTGACCTCCCCCCGGAATGGAGATCCCTGCTCATCAAATACCCCCTCTCCAAACCATCCTGATCCCTAGCCTCCCTGCCCCATACCCCCCCAATGACTCACCCCTCGTGGTGCACAGCCCGTGCTCTAGCACCCAACTTCACAACCCCCCTCTATCTCCCTCCTGATCGCAAACCACAATCCTCCCTCCTGTACATCAATACACCCCGATGCCACCTGCCCACTCTCCTACCACCATTCCTCATCCAACTCTAAGATCAGAGGACCAATCTGGTGCATGGAAATCATGCCTCCACAAGCTCTCAAACCCTGTTCCCCAGCCCACACTTACATCATCGACTTCCACTCTCCCCCTGACATCTATTGAGAACATCCTGATACCCCCGCCCATACACCCCAACCATTATCTAACTCCCAAGCCAGGGGAGCCCTCTGGCACTCAAAACAGCACACAGCCTCCCTCTGAAACAGCCTTCCTGACTCCCTGAAAGTTGAGGAGAACCATCTCCGGTTCCGAAAGTACCTTAAAACCTTCCTCTTTGCTTCTGTTTTCTCTCCCCTTCTCCCCTGTTGAATTCCTGACAGAAACTGCACTGGTTACCTGGTCACCCTTTCTGATCTCGGCCCAGGCCCGCCAGGTGCCCACCTGCACTGCCTACCTGGCAACCCCTGCACCTGGGGACTGTTTTCTGTATCCCTACAGTCCCCCTACCAGAACCTATGTCTGCACTTACCTTACACCTGCCACCAGCTAGCCGTTTTTATTTATCTTATTTATTCTATTATCCCTTGTACTGCACTTTCCCCTCTCCCTTTCCCCAAGCACTTTTCCCTTTCCCCCTTCCCATGCACTTGCACGATCTGAATGACACCTGGCCTAGTAGGATTGTTGTCTGTCTTCCCTTTGTTCCCCCTCCCTTGCCTCATCACGCCTTGAAACACTTGTGTAAAGGTGTGTTATAAATGCCATATCATTTCATATTAAATCATATCACTTCCACACACCCTTGTGCCCCCTGAGGAACTCTGATCCCTCTCATCTGACCTCCCATGCCACCCTCCCACTCCCCCTTAGCCCACTGGAGAACTCACCACCCCCTCGACCAACCTCCCTTACAACTCGCTCCCTCCCCCTTAACCCCTACTCGACCCTAACCAACAACCCCCCTTCATATCCTTTCCCTTCTCTGAAAGTAGCTTGTCTCATCCTTGCTACCTTGCTAGAACGGTATCCTCATCCCTCTCCCCCAATACTCCCCCCACCCCTCTCAACCCATATGGCACCAAAACTCACCAAATTCAGAAAACTTGACTGGTCCTCTCCATCGACCCTCCACTCCTCACCACTTCTGCTTCAGCCCAACCCCCAGCTTTTCCCTCTCCCATCCCCAATCACTCCCCTCTCACAGTTTCCACCCACTTTCTCTTGACTTCTCACCCAGTCGACCTTAACCCCCAGCAACCTCTAGTCTCATTCCAAAATCAACCCGCCCAAATGATCCATTCACCACCCTCCCAACCCCCTCTTGACCCTCTCCTTGTCTCTCACATACCTACCTCTGCCTGCCTACTCTTCCCGCCCCACAGCAATGTAACCCTCAAACCCGAAACTCAAAGTCCTCAGGCACCCAGCCCCTACCGTACCCTACCTCAACCAATCTTATTCACCCTGAATGTTCCTACCACCACCTCCACCCCACCTGGCACCCATGCCCACCAAGCTCCCACTGCGATGAGCACCTCGAAAACCACCTCCCCCCACAAAGTCACATGCATCCTTTTTAATGGCCGTTCTGCAGCAAAAAACAGACACAGCATCTTCAACCTCCTCTCCTCTGACAAGTCCGACCTCATTTTTATCCCTGAAACCTGGTTCTCTGACGACTTTGCCCCAGTAGCACACAAAGCATCCCCCCCCCAGGCTACTGGCTCATTGCCCACAATAGACCCTCCAGAGGTGGTGGAGTAGCAGTCCTCTTCAATCATTGCTTCTCCGTCTCACTCATTGAAACCCGGACATGCATTGCCTCCTGTGAATCCGTTCTAGTAAAACTCACTCTACCACTGACTTTCACCCGCAGGTTCCTCCTCATATACAGACCCCTAGATATGACAGACATTTTGCCAAAAACCTCTGTGACTCAATGGCTACCATTCAAGTAAATCACCCTTCACTTACACTCCTGGGTGACTTCAATAACTGGCTCGATATCCCCAACAACCCCATGACGCATCCACTGGTTGACAGTCTTGATGCGCTCATCCTCTCGCATCATACCACTGGTCGAACACACTCAGGGGGGCACAACCTTGATGCAATTTTCAGCTCCCATGACCTAGTTTATATATCCTGTCCCAAACCACTCATCTGGACAGACCACTATGCCATCCCTTTCCCTATCCACACACCTACCCCTCCTTCTCCAGCTCCCCTGGCCTCCACCCCTGATGTCAAATGCTGGAACAAAGTCAAGATCCTTCCTCACCTAGCCGAAGCCCTGCCTCTTTGTCCACCTGCAACTCTGCCCCCCGATAGACCCTTAACCATTGATTCCTTCAACTCCTGGCTTAAAGACTCACTAATTCATCTCACCCCCTCGCACCCTGTATCCTCATGCAAAGGACCGTCCCCCAAATAGTTCTGCCCCGGGAATGACAAAAAAACAAAATAACTCTCTGCAACGCAAATGGCGAGCATCTAAAACCGATCTCAGCAGAGCACTGCACCACCGTAACTACAAATCCGAAATCCGAAAAATCTACTACAATAAACAAATTCTCAACTCTGGTAACCACAGCAAAGAGCTCCACATGAACATATCAGAATTTGTGAAACCCACGTGCACCTCTACCCAATCCACCCCCATGCAATCACTCTGCGACTCCCTCTCCCTACATTTCTACAACACTGCACTGGATAAGAAGGCAACCTTCAACTCCAAAGTATCCTTCCTCTCCCCCTTGCCATCACGGACCCCCCTGATCTTATTGCCCCGAAGCCCAATTTTCCTACATTCGACTACTTCAAACCCATCTCCAGTGATGAGTTCCTTGACCTACTATCAGGCAGCAAACCGTCCGGATCGCCCCTCAACCCCTTCCCAGCCTCTGTCCTGAAAGAAATATTCTCGTCTACCTGCGCAGGAGATCATGCGAGAGCCATACTAAATTACTCCCTCACCTCTGTCATCTTCCCTGATGCTTTTAAAAGAGCACTCATCAAGCCACTTCTAAAAAAGCCTTCCCTTGACCCGCTTTAGCCCAGGAATTACAGACCAATCTCCAACACCAGATTGCTCACAAAACTCATTGACCGTACATTATACTCATGACTCAACTACTTTGTAGTATCCAACTATCTCCTCAACCCTGCACAATGAGGCTTCAGACCGCGACATGGAACAGAAACGACTCTAATCTCGATCTGGGATCATCTCAAGGTCACTGCAGACTCTGAAGGCTCTGCAGCACTGATTCTCCTCAATCTCTCTGCAGCCTTTGACACGGTTAACCACTCAATCCTCCTTGACCGCCTTCACTCCCTAGGAATCTGTTGTACTGCTCTCAAATGAATTGCCTCCTTCCTCAGCAACAGGAAACAAATAACCCTCCTCTCCCCATTTGTCTCAACTGCTCGATCTGTGAACACTGGAGTACCCCAAGGCGCATGCCTATCTGCTCTCCTGTGCACCCTCTATATGACCACTCTAACAGCAATCATCCGTATGCACAACATCTCCTGTTACAACCACGCTGACGATACCCAATTTATCCTTAAAATTCCAAAGTCAGACACTAACCCACATCCCAACCTTGAATCTTGTCTCTGCGATATTGACCGATGAATGACAATAAACGTACTCCTTTTGAACCCTGACAAAACTGAAATCATGGTGCGCAGCAATACTTCACTTCTGCCACATCTGCTCTCACGCCCCGTCCCTCGCCCACCTCCACCACCCTCCAATATAGTGAAAAACCTCGGCGGCACTATGGGCTCAGGACTAACCCTCTCCCGTCAGATCAACAACATGGCAAAATGCTTTCACTACCACCTGAAACTTCCCAGACGCATTTTTCCCTACCTCTTCTACCCGCAGTTATGTCTATTGAGATGTTGACTATGCCAACTCCCTATACCTATGCCAACTCCCTATACCTCGGAGCTCTGGCATAAAACTCAACAAACTCTGAAGAGCCCAAAACGCTGCCACAAAACTGCTCCTCACCCTGGGTTAAAGAGACCACATCTCAGCAGCTCTCCAAACCCTCCACTGGCTCCCAGTCAGAGGAAGGGCCACCTTCAAGAGCATAAGCCTCACTCACCAAGCAGTGCACAAGACCAGACCAATGTACCTACAAGATAGTTAAAACCATACCTCCCATCTCACACCCTAGGATCAAGCACTGCCCTCCTTCTACTTATTCATACCTCTAACTCTGTCAGGATCGGAGGATCCACTTTCTCAACCTTGGCCCCAACTCTGTGGAATTCACTCCCCTCACATATTCGACACACCCAAGACTATATGACCTTCTGCAAAGCTCTAAAAACGTGTCTCTTTCCGTAATGCCGAACACAACCATATGAGGTGGATGAATCCTTGCAACCCGATGACAAATGCTCAATGAGATCCCGAGCAATTACGCCATTGAATACGTTTATTAAGTCACTACTAAGCAAACACACGCTTGAAATCCGGAAAAGCGAACTCCTTAGATCATAGCTCCACCCAAACACTCACTCTTAGGCAGAATTATATGCAGTATCCTTTGGGGACACCACACACAATTAAGACTACAAGTGACAGTACAAATTCACCTTTGGTACAAGCCTGTACTACACAGTAGAGTGGTTGCAATGGCTGAGCAGCCAGACTTATCTCAAGAGTAAGTGAGCAATATCAATAGTTACACAAAGGACAGCTATTACTATGATTCAAACAAACACTGACTCAAGGTTTAAGAGTAAAAGAATATACATTTATTTACACATCAATTGTAAAACATTTCACTAAAGCAGAGCAATTGAAAAATCACACTCTTAATACACCACACCACACAAAATAGACTTTGGACAAGTTAGGCTCAAAATGAAGTGTGAGCAAAATGGCACTTCAGCAATTTAAAAGGGAGGGAAAGACAAAGTTAGGCAAGAATTGAACAACACCAACAAGTAAGTAAGCAGGGTAATCTAGAAAAAGGAACTACAGTGAGGAAAACAGATTCAAGGGGGCCTGGCCCAAAGTCAATGAACCAAAGTCTTTGCTCAAGAGCACGCAGTTCAGGGTAGTTCACGGTTAAGTCTTTGCCAAGAGTTCAAGTAAAAAAGTTAGTTTAAAGAATGGAGAAGGACAAGCTCTCAGATTGGCAAAAGGTTTCACACACTTTCAACGCGGCTCAATGAAACGGACAACCAGATTTGAACAGTACCTTCAATGGAGACGAAGGCTGTAGCAGAGTCGGACGTTCCTGGCAGGTCCTGCAGGCTCATGGTTCCTGAAGCGACTGTCGGACTGACATGAAGTAGGAAGACTGGAGGGTCCTTCAATGCCCAGGGAAGAAACCAGCAGCAGAGCAAAGCAACAAATAAAAGGTGCGCTCCTTAAAACACAAGCAGGGTCCGTTCCTCCTGGTTATCCAGTTCACTGTAGCTCTGTACAGCAAATTTGACCAGAGAAGGGAGACCTGGCGAGCAGTTTGGTAAACTGGTTGTTCCCACCAGCTCAAGGAGAGAAGATTACTTGAAGATCTTCACTGTCGTTGAACTAAGAAGATTCAGACATGAAGCAGAGCTTCACTGGGCGGTTCAGTCATTGTAGGGGTCCTCTTCTGTCAGCTCCTCTTTGGTTCATTCGTTCTAGTGGCGACTTTGCCTTTCCAGCCTCAGAGACCTGCTTTTTATGCAGTTTTCCCCCATTCACACAGCCTGGCTGTCAATCACAGAGCAGGGTGGCTGTCCGGCCAGGACAGTCACCACAACCAATCAGATCAGAGTGCGACATGGGTCTCCAAGGAGACCCTGTGCACGGAGTCCTAAAACCCTCCTTCACATCCTGTCCCCCACAGACATAGAGGCACCAACGGAGGGCTCTTGTGTAGAAGCCCACGAAAGGACGGGGAACAAAGGAACCAAACCTGATTTGGTGCGCATAGAAAAACACAAAAATACTTTTACAAAAAGAAATGGCGAATAAACCCAATCGGAACCCTATAAAAATGTATATGGCCTTCAGGTTTAAGTTCGAGGCTACCAAGATAGCCTAAAACAATAACAGAGCTATGTAAGATAACCGCGGTAGGAAAAATAGGGTAGTTACCACTGCCGCCAGCCGAGTCTTAATGAAAAGGGAGCGAAACAATGCTCCAAGAGAAACAGATACAAATGGATAAGTATTAACCGTTTCCAGAGCTCTATTTAAGATAGTTTGTACTGGGTCTGTGAGTTTTTAAAAGAGACTAATAAAGTCAATGGCAACTTTACATGTTCTGGGAGACAGTAGTCAGCCCAGAAAATGGAGTCGGAGTTGGGAAGCCAAAAAGACAACCCTGTGTCACTGCACTGAAGGTGCTATGTAACACACAGTAAAAAGATAATGCCTATGGAGTAGGTGAGGCTCCACAGTCTATGAACACAAGAAAATGTTAAACACCATTTAAGAGTGGGGAAAAAGGCTCGCAGTCTTGCCAGGTGAAAAGAATACATCCTAGAAATCCAGCAAAGCTGCTGAGGGACTCAGTAGGTAAAGGAAATGATCAATTCTGGAGAATTCTCCCTAACACTCACTCCCTCCCCCCAGACTAAGGGACAGGAGGATTTAATCCACTCCTGGATGAATCTCTACCTCTACTCAGTTAAAAACATCCCAGAGAGACTTTCTGCATTTTGGTGGTGACATCCTGCTCTCTGCTCAGTGGTGAAATCAAACCCTTGCAGGCAGATTGACCATCTCAGAAGTTTTGGGTTCTCCCCTTTCAATTGCATTAACCATCTCAAGGGTTGGTGGTCAGTTTGAATCACAATAGTAGATTCATACAAGTATGGTCTAGTCTTCTTCAAAGACCACACAATGGCAAAACATTCACGCTCTAAGATTGCCCACCTTGTTTCTGGTTCCTTCAGTTTCCTACTGATGAAGCAAATGGGGTGCTCCCTACCTTTCTCATCCAGTTGACTAAGGACTGCATCTATACCTGTATTGGAAGCATCTGTCTGCACAATGAAGGGTTGGTGATAATCAGGAGCTCTTAGGACTGGAGCTTGATAAAGGACTTTCTTCAGGTTTTCATAAGCTTGAGTGCACTCCTCATTCCATCTAACCTTTTTAGGGAATTCTGGAGAATAGATCACATTCAAGGGAGAAGCTATGGCCCCATACTTCTCTATGAAATTCCTGTAGTACCCAGTGAGACCTAGAAAGCTCTCACCTGGGTTTGAGTAGTAGGGGCGGCCCAGTTGTGTACAGCTTGTACTTTGCTAAGCAATGACCTTATCTCACTTCCTCCTACCTCATGACCAAAGTAGACCACTTTGCTCTGACCAATTTGACATTTGCTTGCCTATATGGTCAGATGGGCCTGCTCAAGAGCCTGCAAAACATATCCTAAGTGATCAATATGTTCTTTCCATGTAGGGCTGAACACTGCAATGTCATCCAAGTATGCAATGCAGAAGTCGTCATCCCATTCAGAACTTGATTGACCATCCTTTGGAATGAAGCAGGTGCATTCTTTAATTCAAAAGGCATAACCTTAAACTGGTAGAGGTCGGCTGGGGTTGAGAATGCAGTTTTCTCCTTGGCATGGTCTGTCAGGGCTATTTGCCAATAGCCTGACGTTAGATCAAATGTGCTGACGTACTTGGCTGAACCAAGTCTATCCACCAGTTCATCTGTCCTTGGCAAAGGATGGGCATCAGACTTGGTGACTGCATTTAGAGCTCTATACTCCACACAGAATCTCAGCTCCTTGGATCCTGCCTTTGGTACTACCGGAACATCTGGACTAGACCATGAACTTGTAGAGGGCTCTATAACCCACGAGAGCAAGCATCTTGTTGACCTCTCCTTAGATGTGGGATCTCACATGTTCTGACATTCTGTAACCTCTGCTTTTTACAGGTAGACAGTCACCAGTGAGGATATCATGCTGGCCCCAAGGGGCCAGGCCTGGTGTAAGTGAAAACAGGGAGGCAAACTAATTTAAGAGAACTTTGCACTCCTCCTGTTGTTCAGGTGTCAGTTGAGAAGAGAGATTGACTCCTTCTATTTTCTTATCCAAAGGTTTGCCTCTGAGGAGGTCAGGTAGAGGTTCACTCTCCTCCTCATCTTGAGCTGAAGCTAGAAGCAAAGCTCCCACTTCTGGTCTCCAGACATATGCCTTCAAACGGTTGCTGTGAAAGACTCTGGAAACCTCCTTAGGTCTGCCTAAGTCCACCAAATAGTTCACCTCTCCAAGTTTGCCCAAAACCTTGAAGGGTCCTATCCATTTGTCCTGCAAGGCTCTCTGCCTTGTTGGCACCATAACTAATACAAGCTGGTCTTGAGTAAACTCAACCATGCTGGCCTTCTGGTCATGCCGATGTTTGACCAGAGCCTGACCTGCGTTTAAGTTATCACTAGCTTCTTCCATCATGTGTGACATTCTCCTCCGGAGACCTATCACATAGTCAGTCACTCTGACTGGCTTGGGGGAAGGAGCACTCTCCAACCCCTTTTTAATCAGGGCAAATGGGCCTCTGACTGGATGGCCATAAAGAAGTTTAAAGGGACTGTAACCAGCTCCCTCCTGAGGGACTTCTCTATAAGCAAAGAGAAAGCATGGCAGTAGAAGGTCCCACTTTCTTTTAAGGGGTTCCTCTAAAGCACCTATCATGCTCTTCATAGTTCGATTAAACCTCTCTACCAGTCCATTTGTCTGTGGATGGTAGGCTAGAGAGAACTTGTAAGTGACACCACTGTTTTTCCACTTGGATTGCAAGTAGTGGGACATAAAATTGGATCCCCTGACGGATATCACTTCCTTAGGAAAACCTTCTCTGGTAAAAATACCAAGTAGAGCCTTAGCCACAGCCTGAGCTGTAACAGTCCTCATAGGTATTGCTTCTGGGTATCTTGTAGCATGGTCTACTGCAACCAGGATAAACCTGTTACCTGAAGATGTGGGAGGGTCAAGGGGACCAACAATGTTGATGCCCACCCTCTCAAAAGGAACTCCCAATACTAGGAGAGGCACCAGGGGTGCCACATTCTTGGCTCATCTCTTGCAAGAGGTTTGTAAAGTCCAACAAAAACGCCGCTTAATGCACTTCCTCTCTGCTTGCCTCTGTTGACCACCTGTAACCCGGTCTACTACACCGTTGTTGTTTTATCACAATCTGTACTGTATATTTTTGCCATGCTGTAACTGTTTTTAAGTCTCCGGCGCCCAGCTACCCCAGGGTTCGGTGCGCGGTACAAATAAATAAACTAAACTAAACTAAACTATGACAGCTCCTACAGAATTTGCCAACTTCTGAGCCCATTTTAGGCCAGTAGAGTATAAGGAGAGCCTTTCCTTGGTCTTTTTGAAACTCAAATGACCAGCCAAAGGTATCTCATGGGCCAACTGTATGAACTGAAGTCTGTTGGCAATGGGCACTACAATTCTTTTGTAGTCCCCAGGGATAGACTCTTCCAACTTCTTGTCCATCAAGTTGTTAAGCAGCCTGTTGTCAAAGACCTTTGAGAGTAGGACACTTTCCTTGTCCTCTGCTGAAGTCTGCCCTGTTGAGTCCACCTTCTGCCAGTAAAGACTGCAGCTCAGGATGGTCAACAGGGTCAAGATTTTCAACCAAAACAGTGTCTTCCTCCAGATCTGGTTCCTCAGAAACTGGATGAACCACACATGGTGGCACCTCACACTCTGCCTCAGCAGTTGGAGGAGTGACAGGTGTGACTTTGGACAATCTTGGGGATATCCTTGTTGGTAGCACAGGGGTGCTGTCTGACTTTTTCCTTGAGTTCTTGGGTTTCCCCTTTGCCTCCTTCTTTCCAAAAATAGCAGTGAGCAACTCCTGTGGAGTGGGAGTGATAGTTTCCTCTACCAACTCCTCTGGAGAGCCTCTTAAGGTCCTCTCCCTCTCATGCCCAGTGAGCTCCTGTTTCCTTTTACTTTGAGGCCCGGGGGTGCTTGACACAACTCCAAGAGTTTTCAGGTCATTACCCAACAGGACCCTCCAAGGCACCTCACTCTGCACACTAACAGGTATTTTGGCAGTCATATCATTACACTGGATGAGAGGTGGTAACTGGGAAGCATTTGCACAGGGCCTCCAGCTAACTTGGTGAGGCGTTTGGGTGCCTTAACAACATCCTCCACCTTGAAAAATGATTCATCCACCACAGTTATGCTGGCTCCACTGTCTCTGATGGCAGGGGTCTCCTGGCCACTCACAAGAACACTATCTTTATAATTCTCTTTATTATTATCTGGGATGGAATTAAAGACATCTAAATTCTGTTGTTTCCACAAACCCAGGGACACTAAAGAAACACTAGCTGAGACTCTCATTGGTTCATCAGCCAGTAGGTGAAAGTTTCCACTTGCCATTGGTACTTCTTCCTCTGCGGAGAAGGCTAAGGAGACAGCTTGGACCCCTGAGGGTTTACCCTTACATCTGGGATCCCCTTTCACATGGTCAGTTGACCCACAAACATAACATTTCCCAAATATTTTGATGAATGGGGGTTCGTTCTGACCTCCACCTGGTTTGGGCCCAGATGGTGCACTAGCCTGATTCGGTGTCCCTTGTGGTTTACACTTATCTTGCTGTTTGTGGCCATTTTTTGGATTGGAGGTATCAGAATTCTCCTTGTTATCTTTCTTTGGCTGCTTTCCCTCATCCTTCTTCTAAGTTTCCCCAGAATCCTCGTGAGTAGCCCTGTTGGCAATCCACACGTCAGCAGCTTTATCTAACTTCTTTTGATCTATCTCCTTTGAATCAGCCAAGTGCTGTCTGAGCTCAGGAGAGCAGGCATCATCCATTGACTCCAACATAACAAGATTTCCCATACCTTCATAAGTGTTTACTCTGTAACCCTTAACCCAACCATCTAAGTTTTTCAAACTTTCACATAACCAGGTAGCCCAAGGGGTACCATCATGCTTTTTGAGGGTCCTAAATCTCTTAAGGTACTGGGAAGGGGTCTTCCCAAATCTAGCAATTAAAGCTAGCTTCACACACTCACAATCTACCATATCCACCTCCCCCAACTCCATCACAGCATCAGATGCAACAGTGGGTAGCCTAGAGAAGAGCCAGGAACAACTGAATCCCTGTAAGGCCTTGAATCCCATGGTTATATTCAAACAATTCCAACCAATCCAAAATATCAAGCTTAACCTCATACATACCCACAATTTCTTTAGGCATACAGGGTCTCTTAGGACTGGCAGACCTAGAAGACTCTGGGAGAGAAGCATTTTCAATAGACAACCTTTTCATTTCTAAGCCATGGTTCATCTCCATTTCTCTGAGCTTAAGTTTTTGATGTTTTTGTTCAGTTTTAGCAATTAAATGTTTAAATTCCAATTCAAGCCTCATCTTTTCTAGAGCAATGAATTCAGGACTGAGTGTAGGACCTGTAGGGGACCCAGCGGACAAAGGTTGAGGTGACTGAGCAGGTAAGGGAGCAGTGAGGCCTATATTATGAGACAAATCTACTTCCTCTAACTCATCAATAATAGACACATTATCATCCTCATTATTTTCCACATTTGCTGAGTGTTAGGGAGAATTCTCATTTTATGGCTCATTTCCCTTACATATAGAGTCCCCCAGCAGCTTTGCTGGACTTGAAGGGTTTGTTTCTTTTTACCTGCTAAGAGTGAGACTCTTTTTCCCACTCTTAGGCATATTTGCTATGTGTTTTCTAGGCTATTTTTGTGTTTAATGCCTATGGGATCTTTTCTCTCACCCATAGGAACCATCTTTATGCACATGTGTTACACCTCACCCTCCGTGCAGTGACACAGGGGTGTCGTAGCGACCCCGAAACATAGACTCCATACCCTGGGACTGACTACTGTCTCCCAGGGCATGTAAAGTCCCCATTGACTCTACTAGTCGGTCTCTATGAACTAAACCAGTACACCCCATCTTAATATGGAAGTACTGGAAGGGGTTAACAGTTTTTCCCCTATGTTCATTTTCGAGAGGGTACCCTAAAGTCCCCCTCTACAAAGTTTCTGGCTGGTGGCAGTGGTTACTACCTTTTATATTCGACCGTGAATATTTCCCTATGGGATTTTCCCATTGTTCGAGGCTAACACTTTTACTGACAGCCTCTAACATACTGCCGGTTTATTTTATTATTAACTTTACTCCGGTAGGTTTTATTTGCCAGAAGTGTGATATAATTTCTTTCTCGTGTCTTACTCTAAACTCCTAACCCAGGTTGGGGATCCTTTGTTCGCTCTTTTGGCAGGCTTCTGCTAAGAAGCCCTCCTTTTGGTGCCTCTGAGTCTGGGGTGGGTTTGTTGTTTGGGAGGGGGAGTAGAACCCCTGGACAGAGTTGCAGCAGCAACTCAGATCGCACTCTAGCCTGATAGGCTGGAGGGTCTCCTGCCAAGAAGACCACTCCACTGTGTGAGTGACAGCCAGGCTGTATGAATGGGTCTCTTTCTGCATAAAAGCAGGGTCCTGAGGACTGGAAGAGCAAGACGTTGCCACTGGAACTACGGAACCGAAGGGGAGAGAAGCCACAGACATCTTCAGCATCTACACCACCGGTGAAGCCCTGCCCGATCGTCTCATCACTTTTCTTCCACACGGCAAGAGGAGATCTTCAGCGAAAGAACCTCCTTCCCTTGAGCTGCTGGGGTCAATCAGTTCACCTATCGCTTCCTCGGACCTGTCTTGGTCGAATCGACAGTGTCCAGCACTTGGAGACCGGATAGCCAGGCAGCTATCGACCCGGACCGCGATTAAAAGGAGCTTACCTTTTAAACTTCGTTTGGCAGCACCGCGGCTAGTTTCATCGATGGGTAGTGCAGCGACTCGAACCTTCCTCCACGTCGAGAGCCTCTCTTCTTCTGCTGGACCCCTCGACCTGCAGGAACTACCAGGAACAACCGCAACTACAGGAGCCACTTCTTCACGTTTCAGGTACATTGTTCCGCCAGGCCGTCCTTTCTCCCCGGTAGCCCTAAAGGTGTTTAAATCCTTTATCTACTTGTGGGGTTGGCCGCCCTCTCTCTTAACATTGTCTTTCGCCTCGCATCTACCTCTTCAATATTTTTCTACTAAAGACTTGACTGCAGCTACAAGAACATTTTGCTCCTATGCTCTTGGTCCTGTACCACCGACTCTGGCTCAGGCCTATTGACTCTGGCCGATTTGTTAGATCTGCTATCACTAGATTGGTTTTCAATGAGAAATGTGTTGATGCACCTAAACCTTCTAAACCCCTCTTCCTTCCTACTGTTTTAACTTGTGGAGTGGCATTTTGCTCAGTTTTCATTCACTTATCTTTCTGCTAAAGTGTTACTGTGCATTCCTTGTTCACAAAACATCAGGGAAGTGTTGCTAGGGGGTGTCTGAAGATATTTCGGTCTAACTTGTGCTTTCCCTCCCTTTCGTTAAATTGTTACAGTGCCATTTGTAGTTGGTTTTCACTGTGTCGTTTTGCTCAGTTTTCACTCTACCGCAAACTTGTCTACAATTTAATAGGGAGTTGTATTTACTTTTCCTACTGATGAAGCAAATGGGGTGCTCCCTACCTTTCTTATCCAGTTGACTGAATTTTAACTTACTTTACCAATTGTGATTATGTGTTGACTTAGAAGTGTATAAAATAAATATATATTCTCTTTTTGATACACAGCTTTGGTCAGTGTTTCCTTGCTCCGTAGTGCTGTATTACCTATTGTGTAAACCCGGAATACTGCTCACCTCCCTCTTGAGATAAGTCTGACTGCTCAGCCACAGCTACCAACTAAATCTTTGTGGTACAGACTGATACCAAAGGGGATTTATTGCTCTCACCTGTAGTCCTAATCTGGTGTAGTGGTCCCCAAGGGAACTGCACTGGATTCTGCCTAACACTGAGGGGTCAGGTATTTCCGACCTACCCTCCAGACTTTGCTTCTCTAACAACCTTTCAATCAATTCAGCCTTTTTGCCTTTGGCAGAGAGATTCTTTTCTCTACAGAGATATTTTAGATAATCCACAGAGTAATTAAGGAGGGTCTCCTGACTGTAGCTTTCCATATCAGACATGATTAATATTGCTTTTTTAGTGATGTTTAGCCTTGTGGTTAGTTGATCCAAGGTAATAGCAGCACTCTAAGTGTAATCACTATACTTGATCCTCACCACTGACACCAGTGTTAGGCAGAATTATATGGGAACACCACACACAATTAAGATTACAAGTGACAGTACAAATTCACCTTTGGTACACGCCTGTACTACACAGTAAAGTGGTAGCGATGGCTGAGCAGCCAGACTTATCTCAAGAGTAAGTGAGCAGTATCAATAGTTACACAAAGGACATCAATTACTATGATTCAAACAAACACTGACTCAAGGTTTCTGAGTAAAAGAATATACATTTATTTACACATCAGTTGTAAAACATTTCACTAAAGTAAAGCAGTTGAAAAAAATCACACTCTTAATACACTACACCACACCCAATAGATTCTGGACACGTTGGGCTCAAAATGAAGTGTGAGCAAAATGGCATTCCAGCAATTTAAAAGGCAGGGAAAGACAAAGTTAGGCAAGAATTTAACAACACCAACAAGTAAGTAAGCAGGGCAATCTAGAAAAAGGAACTACAGTGAGGAAATCAGATTCAAGGGGGCCTGGCCAAAGTCAATGGACCAAAGTCTTTGCTCAAGATCACACAGTTCAGGGTAGTTTGCGGTTAAGTCTTTGCCAAGAGTTCAAGATGAAGTTGGTCGGCAAAAAAGTTAGTTTAAAGAATGGAGAAGGACAAGCCCTCAGATTGGCAAAATGTTTCACACACTTTCACCGCGGCTGAACGAAACGGACAACCGGATCTGAACAGTACCTTAAATGGAGAAGAAGGCTGTAGCTGAGGCGGACGTTCCTGGCAGGTCCTGCAGGCTCACGGTTCCTGAAGCGACTGTCGGACTGAAATGAAGTAGGAAGACTGGAGGGTCCTGCACTGCCCAGGGAAGACCCCAGCAGCAGAGCGAAGCAACAAATAAAAGGTGCACTCCTTAAAACGCAAGCAGGGTCTGTTCCTCCTGGCTATCCGGATCACTGTAGCTCTGTACAACAAATTCGACCAGAGAAGGGAGACCTGGCGAGCAGTTTGGTAAACTGGTTGTTCCCACCAGCTCAAGGAGAGAAGATTCCTTGAAGATCTTCACTGTCGTTGCACTATGAAGATTCAGACATGAAGCAGGGCTTCACTGGGCGGTTCAGCCATTGTAGGGGTCCTCTTCTGTCAACTCCTCTTTGGTTCATTCGTTCTAGTGGCGATACTGCCTTTCCATCCTCAGAGACCTGCTTTTTATGCAGTTTTCCTGCATTCACACAGCATGACTGTCAATCACAGAGCAGGGTGGTTGTCCCGCCGGGACAGTCACCACAACCAATCAGATCAGAGTGCGACATGGGTTTCCAAGGAGACCTTGTGCAGGGTGTCCTAAACCCCTCCCTCACATCCTGCCCTCCCTCCCCTAGACATACAGGTGCCTAAGGAGGGCTTCTGTGTAGAAGCCCGTGAAAGGACGGTGAACAAAGGAACCAAACCTGGTTTGGCATGCAGAGAAAAACACGAGAAAGACTTTTAGAAAAAGAAATGCTGAATTAACCTAGCCGTAACCATATAAACATATATGGTCTAGCGGGTTTAAGTTCGAAGCTACCAACATAACCTAAAATAATACCAGAGCTATGTAAGATAACCACGATAGGAAAAATAGGGTATTTACCACTGCCACCAGCCAAGTCTTAATGAAAAGGGAGCGAAACAATGCTCCAAGAGAAAAAGACAAAAAGGGATAAGTATTAACCCTTTCCAGAACTCTATGTAAGATAGTTTGTACTGGTTCTGTGAGTTTTTAAAAGAGACTAATAAAGTCAGTGGCAACTTTACATGTTCTGGGAGACAGTAGTCAGCCCCAGAAAATGGAGTCGGAGTTGGGAAGCCAAAAAGACAACCCTGTGTCACTGCACTGAAGGTGCTGTGTAACACACAGTAAAAAGATGATGCCTATGGAGTAGGTGAGGCTCCACAGTCTATGAACACAGGAAAATGTTAAACACACACAGCAAAACACATGTAAGAGTGGGAAAAAAGGCTCACCCTCTTACCAGGTGAAAAAAATAAATCATAGAAATCCAGCAAACCTGCTGAGGGACTCAGTAGGTAAGGGGAATTAGCCATTCTGGAGAATTCTCCCTAACACTCACCTCCAATATTGCTATGCTTACTCTCTACACCAACACACAATTAGAGTGCAGCTACACCCCTCTATGAATTTCAGCCTAGATGCTCACATGTGAACATTACCCCTTGACCACATCATCATCCTAATAAAACGGAGTTATAACCCATGACAAACTGGCCTCACTGCACACATAAGATTCCTACACAGGCCTAACACAGCCAGAACCCAGTCTTGGTGTCCACCCTCCAGACTGCATACATTCATCTGATATCAATACCTCCACACCTAATGCTAGGATGTAGTTACCATCAGCCAATTACATCAGCTGCACACATAACTGGTGCACCCAAGCACCTTATGACACCTTAATCTCTTAACTGATCCGGACTACGGTCTCCGAGGGCGTTCAACCTACCAGCGCTTTGAGGTCACATATGTATGATATATAAAGCACTATATAAATGTCAAATAACATAACATATTGCAGGCAGCAGAGAGGCTGAAAAGCATAGGACTATATGAACAGTTAGCATGATTAGAGGAAGAGATGTAGTTGTTGACATTGAGGAGAGCTGACTCAGTAGAGTGCAGAGGTTGGAAGTCAGATTGAAGAGAATCCCAGAGGCTGTGTGTGTCAAGGAACTCAGCGAGTAGGTTGAAGCATCACAGTCTAGGATTTCTGAATAGTGAGGTAGACAAAAGACAGGCTGAATGTTGGAGCTGGATTTGATAAGGATAGGAATGACAGTAGCAAAATTGTAGGGTGATGAAAAAGTGGCACTCTCAAGAAAGAAGTTAATGAGGGAAGTAATATATGCAGAAACACTGGGAGCTACGAGTTGCATTATGTGTGGGGATAGAGGGACGATGGTGGCACATGAAGGGTAAGCCCTGAGGAGGCGGTTGTCATGATGCCTACCCCCGGAGCACCAGGCCAGGCCCAGCACCCCCGGGAGCAGGCATCATGCCCCCGGATAAAAGCCCAGTGGCCCCTTATAGGGGCTCTTTGGACTCTGTCCTGGCGCCGTTGGCACCAGGTTCATGTTGGACATCAGTCCTGGCGCCATAGGCGCCAGGCTCATAAAGGAAGGTGTTTTGTGCACTTACCTGATGCAGACCATGCTGCAAGATTCAGGCCTCCCTGAGACCTGAAAGGGACTATTTTTTCATTGGGACTATTTTGCCACTCGGGCGTGGCCAGGGAAGGATACTTACCTGGAACTACTTTGGGGGCTATTTAAGCCACGCCCAGACAGTAGCTCACGCTTCGCGCTCGATCCTGGAACACCTGTAAGGAAAGAAGAGAAGAGAAAGGTGAAAACCAAGAATTTTATCAAACTTCTTACCTGCATCCGGAACCTTCACGCCAGCGTTCCTGAGAAAAGACTTTCATTTAAAAGCACTGCATTGCTCGCTGCAGCGCCGCGCTTCACTCACCTGTCCTCGGGAGTTCTTCTGGCTCCACTGCGACGGTCTGCACCGGTCGCCACATCTCTGCGCCTAGGGGAGAGAAGAAGAGACAAAAGGTGAGCAGAAGGAACATATGAGGAAAGCCTAATTTTCCGCCATAACACTTACCGGTCTTCTGTTGGTGGGCCATCCCTCATTTCGAGTCGGCGCCGCTTCATTGGCAGGTACCGCACCCCGGCCCCTATGGGGAAAGGACAAAAGACATTTCTGGAGGAATATAAAGACATTAAGGGGGATCGCCCCCATCGCTAACTCACCGGAGTTTACCATCGGCAATTCAATCCCTCAACGCATCGCCTTCATTCTGCACCTGAAATAAAGGACAGATCACAGGTTAGGAAGGCAACAAAAAAGGAGGCTCAACACTTGAACTTTGTAATCTTCATACTTACGGCGTTCCGCTTGGAAAAGTCAAGTGGATTTTGCCAGCGCCATTCAGAAAACCAGTGAAGTAACTGGACAAACACGCGCCCCTGCACCAGAAGCAGGATGGAGAGTTCATCCTTTCAAACCATAAGGTGAGCTTCAACCGGGGATTTCGGAGGAAGTTAGAGAAGAACGAAGGGGGCAAGGGGGGAGCAAGCACACTATTCTGCAGACTGTTAATCCCCTTTCTCGTCTGCAGAAGGATATTCCTACGGGCCAGACAAGCAAGATTTGAGGGTCCTGTTCAGTCGGTGTTCCGAGTTCTGCGCATCACGCTCGAAGAGGCCACAGCAACCCAGACTAGACCAGCGCCTCTGTGGGAGTCAGGTGAGCGTTACAGCGGTCAAGAATCTCATCAAAATTGGTGGGGGTAAAGGAAGAGATTGTCACAGAAGATGAGGGTAGAAGTAGTGGAGAAAAGTGAACAGGTGTTGGGATAGAAGGTACCTTGAGAGGGTAGTTTGAATGTTTAAAAATGTCAAGCAAAGTAGAGAGCTAGATCATTAAAAGAAAGAGTTAAGAAGATGGAGGAGCATTTAGGAGGTGGGAGAATTGAGCTGAACGATTTTGGAGGTGCCTAGTTTGAGATCATAGAGATGAGATGAGAGAGATATAGAAGTCACGCTTGGCAGAATTGAGAGCAGAGGAGTAGTTTTGAAGAGCAGTCAAGTGGAGTTGGAGATCCGAGGAGTGTCTCAATCTTTGCCATGTGAAAAGTTTTTTCCTCACTGATATTTTTAGGGTGTGGATGGTAGGTGTAATCCAAGGCTTTGAAGTAGGAGTGAATGCAGTAAGAGAGAAGTGAGAGGAGAATCAAGTGTTAAGAGCAGCGTTAAAATCAGTGAAGGCTTTATCAGTGGATGCAACAGTGAATTGTGCATTGAAGAAGAGAGAGTTGTGTAGGCTGGCAAGGTAGATAGGGAATTTGGAAGAGGGAAACTTGTGCTTGGTAATAGAAGTGATAGATGGAGAGAGAGGAGCGGAAGTAGGAATGGAGAATGAGGCAAAGATGATGGCATGCAGAGAGGGAGAAGGATAGGTGGAGATATTAGAGATAGCGAGGTGAGAGGAGATGCAAATATGGTCAAGTTAGTTACAATCAATTGGAATGGGTGGGCAGAGAGTGTACAGAAGAGAGTGAATGATTAATGAGAAGTGAGCTACAGTCAGTGGATAGAGAACCGGAGCGAAAAGGAATTTTAAAGTTAGAAGTGACAATGACGTGATGATGGGGAGATAGGTAATCAATCAGTTGGGAGAGGTGGCCATAAATTGAACAGAAGGAAGAGGTTTCCCATAGAAAGATATAATATGAATTCTATAGGGAGCAATGATTGTGTATATAGTGTATTCGAATAGGTAGAAATAGCAGGAGCTAGGGGTGTCAGAGAAGTTTGGAAGATGCAAAGTTCTACACTACCACTAATACCAGTTGGGTTTTGATGCAGACTCTGAGGGAGAAATCAAGGTTTCCGTAAAAGTAATAAGGTTGAGAGAGGAAGAATGGGAAAGAAGAAAGTCAGAGTTGAAGGAAGTCTTGTTACAAATGGATTTGGCTTTCCAAAGAGCAGTATAAAGAGAGTGAGATGTAGAAGCATGCCGATGTTGAGTCTGAGAATTAGAGGGGTGCTGGGGCGATGTGGGAAGATGAAGTGTCATGAAAGTTAGGGTTGGGGGATTTGTGATCAGAGAGACTAGGTGAGCAAGAAGAGAGTTGTGTTGAGGAAAAGAGATAATAGGGATAGAAGGAGAGTTGCAATGATTTTGAGCAGAGGAGAATGAAAAAAGAAGTAGAAAGGAAAATAAGAAGTAGGTTTAGAGCAGTGCATGTGGGGGCAGGGCTGATCAAATATTTAATTGGTACTCACAAGAAAGTAGCAGGGCACAGTACAGCAATAGCTCAAAGGCAAAGAGGCAGGAGAAAAGGCTGGAGAAAAGGCTGGAGGTTGGCCCTTAGATGTTTGCCCTTTGCTGGGTCATTGGGGGCTAGTTCACCCAAAGGTAAAGAGTGAAGTACTGGAAGTAGTGCGGAGCATCCAATGGCTGCAATGGGAGGTAGGACCATCAGCCTGCGGCAGCAGATCAGGCGACTGATTGGAGTGGGCTGGATGGTGGATGCCATTCTCCAATTAATGGCAGGAACTAGTGGGGCAGCCACCTCTGCAGGCAGCCACAGGCAGATGAAATGAGTGTCGCTGGTGCTGTTGTGATGAGCTCTGTGTTGCTCTCATCCCAGTTGGAGCCCCTTATGCTGGTTTAAAGACCTTTCAAAGATGGCTGTTTTATGGTCAGAGGTCACATGAGTTGTCTGTATATCGATCCTGGATGCTTCTTGTAGATCCTCTGACAGTGCCTTTGGTGCTGTTGGGATGAGCTCCATGTTGCTCTCAGACCAGTTGAAGCACCTTATGGAGGTGGAAATAACTTTCCAGTGTTTCTTTCCCCTGTTATAGAGCAATAGAATCCAAGTGACACCGTTCTCTATCATTCATCTTTAGGTGGGTAGACATTCCCCAGGCAAAATGGTAGGAGCAAAATCATTTCTAGGGATTTTGGGTCAGTTTTGCTCTAAGAAGCAGATTTCAATTTTAGTTCAGTCTGGTGTTGCAATGATGTTAAATGCCATGCATCTGTGTAAGCAAGGTTTGTAAAATCTTCTTTTGTCTTGATAGTCTTCCAAATGTCAATTGTTAACTTTCTTGAAATGTTGGCACTTTATTGCTCTGGCAAATCTGACTCTCTTCTTTGGGGATGGGTGCTGTTCATGCACTTTCTTCATGTGTGTCATCAGGCTAGAAGAAGGTTTGGTTTACGGTTTCTGTTACTGTGAGAGAGGGATGGAAAGGCTGAGTTAGTATGTGACATGAGAACAAAGGACATGTTAGCTTCATTGATGTATTTACTTTAATAGTCAAATTTTACCAATAAAATCAAACCATTCATTCTTTCTCATAAACAACCTTCATTATTCTGCTATCACAGATACCGGAATAATCTTCTTTCCGGTATTACGTAATTTTGTTTAAAGGTTCTCTTAGATATGGTTTCAGATATTTCCTCCGTCTAAGAGGTTATCAGGGATGACAACTTTTCAGCTGGTTAATATGTACCTACAATGTTCTGCCTAATCTCCCCTTTAAAAATCTTCGTCCGTAGGCAACTAGAGATATCTTGCCAATAACTTCAAAAGCCCCTTTCTAAAATGGTAAAAAAGTACTCTCCTTAGATTGGTTCCTTTGAAAGTTATAGAGATAGACTTGGTCACCTATTTCATACTCTCTTTTTAAGATCGTGTGGTCATGCCATGTTTTCGCATTGACCCCAGACTTCTCAAGGTTTTGTTGATCATAGAAAATGTGAACTGAATATAGTAGAAGTGAAATTAATAAACAACAGCTTCTGTGTTCTGTGTAACAAATGCTGAGGTATTACTATTTATCTACCAATCCTAAGTGTACAAGGGGACACTCGGATGGCTGAAGTAGGGTATGATCTGACAGCTATCAAAACCAGTGCCAATCATAATTCTCAACTGGTTCCATAATCCATCCTAAACTTCTTTATCATTCTAACAATTGTCTTGTTCTATCACACTACCACACTCAGCTAGCTGTTGTTTAGTAGGCAATGTGTAGATTTCTTATTACTCCTAGGATTTCCCACATCTATGTCATTCACTGGTAAATTGACTGCCCCAGTGTGGCTTAATGCATTGAGAAAGACCACTCTGAGAAAGTATATGTATGATAAATAAAGTGTTGTCATTTGAGCCTTACAGTTTGGATCTGAGAGACATTATATTTGCTTTGTGAATTGGCAATTAACAGTCATAATATCTTTATTTTCTCATGCAGTATGAAAAAGAAGTCCAGGGAACTCAGTTTGTAAATCAGACAAAAGAAATGCCTGGCACCTGGAGAACTTGGCTGAAATCGTGCAAACACAAAAAAGCCCCTTAAACATGCATTTTGTTCTCTGACTCATGCGCGACCAGTAGCAACCTCATGGCGGATCTCATTGTCCTTTGAAACCTATCATGGACGTGGTATAACATAATACTTCTGAATGAGTCGGTTACCACCCATTGGTCAACACCAGATTGTGGGTTCCTGACAAAAAATCCATCTCCAATCTGTAACATCTTCTCAAATATATTAGTATTCATAAACCTTACTTTTGTTTCTTTGTTTAGACAGGGGAATACATTCTGGTTCTTGCAGATATTGAATCAATCCACCTTCTATCTGAGAAATAATAAAACCAGTCTCAAGAGCATCTCTATTCCTTGTGACATTGGTTGATTTTCAGAATGAGACTGTGATCATTGGATTTTTCCAAAGAGGAATTATAATCAAAGTAATCCTCTTGCAGAGGTCCAGTTTTGGCTAATGTGTCTGCTAGATCGTTTCCTGCTTTCTTAGGACTCTCTATCTTTAAGGGATCTTTAATAGTTTTCCTCTGAATTGTAATGCTTTTTGACATCACCAAATCATGTATGCATTGGATTAGTTTGCCATGTTTTGAGCATTTGTTGTTAGCATGCACCGTACCTCTGGGTTCCCAATTGATCAGATTTTCCACAAACTAATTTTGGGAACAATCTGAATCTGTAATTATCACTGGTTCCTGGTGTTCAGATTTATGTTATTGAGGATGGCTTGATAGATTTGATAGATGTCTATCAGTTAGGCCACCTTGCTACACATGGGTCCAATTTTGTACAGAGCTGAATGTTCAGAACTGCCATCCACTCAAGCATTTCCAATGTCATCTCACAATTCTTTCTCATTACTTTCTATTATATGTTGAGAACATCCATCCACTTAAAGTGCGAGCATCACCTTGCAGGTGTTTTCCTCATGCATTTTGTGACATGAAGCTAGATATGCCTTCATATTGTCATTTGATTTTACATTGTATTCTTCTTCCAGACAGTGATCTTCAGCATAGTCATTCAGGTCTGCAAGATCCTAAAGCCAGTGAACTATTTTTATTTTGTACATATACAGATTACATAGAAAGAATCCAGAAGTATTCCTTGAATTGGAGCCATTATCATTCCATATCCAATCTCAATGCCAATGTTGATGAGGCTAATGGGAAGTGACAACTATACTTATCAGAAAAGGAGCATGTACCGGTACATTTTTTCATTGGACTGTCTATCAGTGAGTTCATATTTGCTCATGTTGTCACTATCACATTATTCAAATAGGGGATTCAGAGATTGGTTTGGGAATCTTTCTTTACCTAAATATGAATGTCTGCAGTTTTGGTGTCTGTTTATCATTTCCAACCAGCACATGATGTGCAGTTAGCACTTATTATTATTATAGTACACTTTAAGGAATTGGAGTTTTGACAATATTTGATACTGAATTTCAAGAGATACCAGGCCGATTGGTCAAGTAACAATAGCTTTTTTGAACTTCTTGCAAGGTCGGTTTCTGTTTCACTTAGGACTTTCAAAATCATTTAAATTGTGCTCCATGAACACGTCAGCATCCCACTTGGTTGTGAATAGAATTACATTGGCTTGTGTGCAATGATTCTGTACTTTCATGCAAACCCCCATTGTCTAAAAATATGAAGCATGCTCTTGTGATTTTACTGGAACCACCATTTTGAACTTCAAACTTGATTCCGGTGAATCATTAAATATATTTTGAAAGAACAGTAATTGAACATTTGTGATGAAGGACATAAGGACGATTAAAACTATCAGTTCTGGTCGACTATTTGTATGGCCAAAACATTGGTAGACATAGGGGCAGCATATTATTTGTATGAATTTTTGATATTGTACATTTTAATATTATATATTTTATTTTACAAAGTGTATAAGGCTTTAATTAACCAATTGCACTATAAATACAATAATAAAGAGATAAAGGAATACACTCTACTTGAAAGGTTTCCAATTTATATGTAAGTGAACTTTCAGTAGCTGTTGATGTATGCATTTGCCTTTAAGGGTAGATATAATAACAGGAACACACGTTTGTCCAATACCAGAAGCATTTTCTAAGTTTTCATAGTGTCAGTTAACACAGAACAAACGAAATGTGGCTCTTGTTGGAACTTATGTACCTTAACTTCAATCACTATTACATATTGCAAACTTAAACACTTCATTAGACCACTACAACAATGTTTGAAACCATTCTAATCACCCATCTATTTTATTAAGAACATTAGTAAGAACTTTGCAAAGTCATAGGTTGTGCCATATGTAATGGCATCATCAGGGCTTTCATCGGTATGTTCATGGGTTGCACAGTTGAGGGGCTCAGAATTAAGGTGGCATAGCTTTCAACTAGAGCCACATTTGGGGGTTTGTGGTGTTAAACTCACATCTTAACGCCCATACAACTAGAATGTTGTCATTGAATTCCATGGGGTTTAACTGTTTCAACTTTAGTGTATTTTGCCTAATGATGTGTCACTGAATTTCAAGGCTTTTGTCATGCTATATCTCCTACAATTTGTGGAGTTGTATCTTCTTTTATGTGTTATATCATACTCTAATATCTTTTTTCTGATAGAGAGCAAGCGATTGTATTTTCGAGTAGGGGCCAAATAACATAATTTAAAAAAAAAAGAAAAAACCTTCTGGTCCATAAGGAGGCCACACTCAATTAAAAAAAAGTAGTTTTATTATGTAATGCAAAGCAATAGCTGAATTACTATAAAGGTACTACAAGGAAGGCAATAGAACACTTTTAAGAAACAAAAGAAATTCTACTTTTGAATGTGTCCATTGCTATAATATAATCATAACTATAACTACGTTCACAGTCACCACAGCTACCGCCACCACGTTTTTATGCTATCAAACGTTGTGAGCTGGAACCATGTTAAGTTTTTTTAAACAAATAAACAGAACAATACTAACATATTAGCGTCATGCACATTATGAAGAACAGTAAAAAACATGTATGTGTGCTTTCTACTCTGCTCCATATTTCTATGGTTGATTTCGGTGCTGGAATCGAACTGCCATTTGTACTGCCCCACTCCCTCCAGCTTGCATATCCATATGTATTCCTACCAGCAGGATATGTTCATGTTGGCAGACATACGTTGGATTCATGTGGAATCTGCCTGATTTGTACACAAGCTAAAATTAGGCGCATTCAAGAAGAATCCGTTGTAGTTGCTTCCTGCATGCATGCACGTCAGGCAGCGTTTAAATAATATACTAAGAAGTGCAAAAAAGAAGGCAAAAGGGTGATTCCACCTGCTTTTCCATTTTGCAAATTGTAGTCAAATGACAAAGACTTCACTAATGGGACGTGTTTGCTTGTAAGTGCAAGTGTAGCACGTTTCCTGCATGTCATTTACCCATTCAGGAAATTACCCCCATACTGTTCAAATTATTTGATTTGATTTCTTGGTGTGGCAGAAAATGGGATAAGTGGGTAGAGAAAAACAGCAAGTGTAACTTTATCAAACTAAACATATAACTGTTTTTACATGTTTTTTATTATGGGGTAAACATTGTGATCTTTCAAAAAAACAAAAAACAGCTTAACTAAAAGATAAGAAAAATCATTCTGGTATTGGCAGTGGTGTGCCACGCACACCTCACCCAGACCCCATGCAAAAACTATTACCACCTATAATAAAAGGGTGTTAACAGTGGAGTTAGGTCATCATTGTCCTCTCCAGACTGAAAGTGCCATGGTTCTGAACCTAGAAGGTGGACTAGAACAGGATCCTACATGCACTTTTGTGGAGGAAATAGTGGAGGTTCTGGTGTTGTAGGGGGGCGTTGCATTTGTTGGGGAGGTGCCATTCGTAATGTGGATGGCACAGGTGCTGAAGGAATTGATCTTCTGTACTGACTCCTCTCCATCAGCCACACCTGCTGCTCAGCATATTTATTTCTTAATCATCTGTCCACTTTCATCAAGTGATAACGTATTAGATGCTCTACGAGGAGACTGTTCCACGACTTTGTGTGTGGCTAGAGGCCTGTCCATGCTTCCAAATGTGCCCACAGAAGCTGGTTTGGGCAATCTCTGCCTCCACCAGGGGTTGGTATTCTGGCACCAGGTGGTACCTCCAACAGTCAAATGGCAGGCTTGATGATGGCTGGCACTAACAGTGTGGTCCTCGGCAGTCTACCCACTGGATCTTTAACTCTTCCTCCCCAAAGATGATTAACTGCTCAACTTTGTAAGATTATCTGCCACTAGACAATGCATGGCCTGCTCCTGAACATCCTCCACAAGGATTTGCAAGTCTATGTTCTCACTCTACATGGTTCGGAAAATGAACAATTATTTAAAGAAAAAACAAATGTAGAGAACAAATGAACATTAAAACTACGCCCCAAAAAACACCCAAAAACATCACAAAGTACACTAACACAAAGGGTACGAGGGATGTGTAGACAAAAGGAATAAAGGGGTAGGCGAACACATACTTTAAGTGCTTAAAAGCAAGTGAAAAACAAAAATGTCTTTGCCACTGTTCTCACACTATGAAGGAATTGCAATATTACAGGCATGCCAAGTACATGAACTATGCAATGCCCACTAAAGCATTGGGATGGCTTGTTTCTGTCAATCAGAACTAGTGCATTCTCGAATACATGTTTGAAGCATCGCCATGCTGTTGTCAAACATTGCAGAACCACGTATCTATAAGTGCTAGGAACAAACAGACTCAGCCAACTTCCACCAGGAGACACTGGACCATGGAAGAGAACGATGTGATGCTTTTTTTGGACCCTCTCTAAATTCTTCCGACCCAAGACCCTACATTTATTTGTTGTATGTTTTTATTTTTTTATGTGCACATGAACACCACAATTTTGTTAATAAACTCTGTGACATCTAGGTATTCCCAAGAGTCAATGCAGCACATCCATTCTGCTTCCAGTGTTTACTGCCAATGTCAGTGTCATTAAATTCATTTTGGAGAATACTTACCCTTCTTTATACTCATGACTCTTCCTCTGCAAATGTCCATACATTCTTCCTGAGGAACGAACTGCTTTAATCCCCTTCTTATATATTTTTTAAGCTATGTATTCACATGACCAAAGCAGTGTTGTCAGTGTTGGAGTGTATTTAATAAATGCATGTACAAAATCATACATATCAGTGACACACGATGAGGGAGAGGGGATTTCTTTGCAGGAGTACTCACAGTGAAAACATTTATGACATAAGCCAAACTTGGTCCATCCTGGGATGTTACATCACTCATACACACTTTTCTTTTCTAGCTGACTTTTATTAGGCCATATGTTGGCTGAAGTCAGTTCTTGTTCGCCATGAACTGGATGATGAATGTGCACCAGGAGTGAGCACTGTGGACTCCTGCTCCTCAGAATTAATTCAGCAAGGTGACAGACATGAGCTCAGCGGCATGATCCAGCATGATCTGGCTAGATCAATGGAATGTTGAGTAAGCCCAGACGTTGTCAAGGGGGGTGGAGGACCTATGCACCTCAGCTGAGGAGGCTCCACAAAGGAAGAGGTTTACACCACTTGTCAAGTCAAACTTTATTGGAAGGATGCCACCACACGTCACTACTGTCTATAGACAGCGAGGCCGGAACCTTATTCCAGAAGCATAGTCTTTGGGTTCTCGAATCTGCCCTGGTCAGGTGACCAGTGATCTGTAATGGTAAAGAATCTGGAGGGTGAGTCAACAACATCAGGTGGGTATGGGATAGAGAAAGGATGGTATATTCCTTGACTTGCATGCCAATTAATACATTGCCTCTCCTTACGATTACCCGTAATTCATCCATTGGCATGGTTTCGCCAATGTTAAGAAACACTGCATTGCAATATCTCAATATTTCTCAAAGGGCTTTGCAGCATATCCATTTTACTTGTTCTTCTCTGCATTAAGATGGCCCATTGTGAGGCCAAGATAAAAATGTTGCTCTGTCACTACTCTTCCTCTGACAATTTCCCTACATCCTACCTAGTTACGTAAACTCCTTCTTACATGCATTTGTAGCGTGTTTTTCCACATGCGACCATCAGACTGTTGTTACAAATGACTGAATAGTTTGTTAATTTCCCAAAAGTCCATGGGAGCACCACATTATCTTCTGATACCATAAGTTATGATAAGAAAAAAAGGTTTCCCCAAGGTTAGGGAAATCCCGTCCACTGCACTCCATCAAGAGTTTGTAAACATCCCATCAAAAGTTTGTAAAAATCCAAAAGATTAGAAAGTCTCTGAAAGAGCGATTTATGTAAAAGTATTCTGGTTTGTCCTAAATAGAGTTGCAGATTTAGCTGCCTTTTCCTTCTATGATTAAACATTCCATGTACATATAAACATTGTTTTGAAAGTTGATTTTATCATAAAACATGAATTTTTATTCATATGGTGACCCAACGCGTTTTGAGAAATGTTCTCTTCATCAGGGGTCTTCAAACAATAATATGATCTTCAAATTTTCCACAATCATGCATGGACAAAGTTTTCTGACAACTTCCACGAAGCATCATTTTTCAATGTCCCCATGTGTCAACCTAAGGGGATGATAACATTTGGACCCAGTAAGGGAACCCCTCATGTCTCCAATTTCTAACTTTAAATATGTGACCCCGAACTGGCTTCTAACTATACTCACCTCACATCATGAGGGGTGGGAATGCACTTTCCTTAACCTGGAACCATCCAGCTCTAATGGGTCTGTGGAGGATTCTTGTAAAGAGAGTTGTCTCTCTAAAATGAGGAGAGAGAAAGTATACTATTGTGGCCTATCTCATGGTAAACCAATTGAGCAAAAGGTGAAGGAAAAATACAATTTCACATTAAGGTGTAGGATCCACGTACCCTAAGGCAAAAGTGTGTAGTTCAATGGTCGTGTTTGATGCAAAGATCCATATGAGGATGACGTGTCTCATGTAGAACCTATGTGGTGTTAAGAAAATTCCAATAAACAATACTGCAAGTGAGGACAAATATGTTGGATGCTTGAGTTCCTGCACTCAGATTAGCTAAGGGACATAACAAGTTGATACTGTGTGGATCCAGCAAATAAATGTGTGAAATTAGTAACCACAATACCTTATTTAGATGCATGCATGCGTGTCCTTTCTACTCTACATAAATAAAGAATACTTAGTAATATTTATTTTTAAATTTCCATTTAAATCTAAATTGAAACAATTATTTGCACATTAAAAACATGTGTAGTTGTGGAAACAAAGAAATTGATATGAGGCCGGGAAGCCCAAAGGAAACACACCAACACAGGTTACAAAGAACATACAAATTGCTTTATTCAAAAGCTACAATAATTACCAAAAAGTCAATTGACAAACGGATAGCTATTCGTCTCTCAGAATAACAGAAAAAACTTTCAACGGTAGTTCACTGCGTTAGTGTGAGAGACCGTACATTGGGATGCTTATGCTTTTATACTTTTTTATCCAGCTCTGGCTAACTCCCTCGCGGGTTAACCATTCTTAGGACCAGGCCTAGGGTTCGTCGCCAGGTCGATCCCATAATGTATGCATTTCGATCAGTTTCGCTGATACAGTTGTTCATTTACACATAGGTCAGGGACAGGACAAGGTCTCAGTTCGCGACCCAAACAAGTGGCCTGCAGGCATATTATTCATTCATGTATGCGGAGGTCACAACGGCCAGAATCCCACTCGAAATGTCATTCGGCCTCCATTTTGATGTTCAGGGTGACTTCCACATTGCAAGAGAACCTAAAATGGCGGCTAAATCCAAGATGGCGATTTACATAGTACATTAAGGTCAAGACCTTGCCGCGGAATCTATTTACTCAATGTTTTTTAGACAACTTGGTGTAGGCCAACATACATTAAAACAATGCGATTGGAGGTATAATATTATTTCGATTCCGACAGGCCCTCCTTTTGGCCTATGCCAAGTGCTAAACATCAGTCCTAATACTTTTGAAAATATCTCCATGTGCTATCATCCATAGATTCCGCATCATTGTCTGTAATGTCTATAGCCATAAGGTTGTTCATAAAAACCTCTTGTAACATGAATTCTTTAGATGCTGTATCTGGGGCATATATTTTATGCCCTATTGCGCTCACTGCTTGGGCACAACACCCCCCTAACATTCCACACATACTTGGGAGGCATTGAAAACAGCAACAAAGGAATAACAGGATCCCCAAAATAACCAGAATAACGGAAAGCACCTTCCAACCCCAAGATCGCAAAGAATCCCAGAACCAAGTACTAAGGTTCCAGTCTCCTACAGGGATATGTACTTCAGAACTGAGAGTATGCAAGTTCTGTATTGCTTTAAAAATTGTTGGTGAGGAGTCTGGTACGAAAATACAACAAGCGGACCCCACTAATTTGCATACTCCAACTCGTTCTGCCAGAATGACATCTAATGCCATCCGATTTTGAAGTGCTACCAATCTTATTGCCTTTTGCTCTAAGGTCATATTGTAGAGTATGTTCGTGGCCCGGTTGATCAATCTCTCCAGTACCCTTGCTAGTCCCCTAATGTTCTCTGAGTTTGTTATTTGTCCCCAAAAGGGCACAACTGATTTCGCTATGTCCCCCAATACTTGCCCAGGGGTATCTCCGTTGTCGTCTCGCCGCGGGTGAGCCTTAGAAATCTCTAATGTACTTGCTATAAATACCCCGGGTAACAATATTCCTAAATAAGAGGTTCCCTGCCAATCCTTGGGCAACCAGGGAAATGCTAAACTACCACAAACAAAATAAACATGCCCCCCTACATACAGAGGCCTGTTTTCCCCATTCAAATTTACAATGTTTTTACAAGCTTCAAAATCTCCCATTGGCCTACTGCCATTTCTCTGTACACAGAAGGGAACCGAGTCAGGACTATGATTTATAGAATAAGAAGGAGGTACAGCGTCCTTATTGCCTATCGGAGCCATTTTAAAGGAAATCAGAGTTTGAAAAGGAAGAGATAGTTTGTCAGACGGCCTAATAGAAGCGACGTTAGGTTTACTTCTATTTGCGAAAAGCGAGCATCCCAGGGGAGTCAATTCACGCTTCTTGAAATCATTCAAATTAGTTCCATCAAAGTTCCCTGAGATGCTATCATTCCATCGGCCAAAGAATAGTGCTCTAAGAGAGGCATAGCAAGCAGTCGTTACAGGTAGAGGATGTATATACCATCCCAGTCCCTTGTTCCCATGTTGCGGTAAATGAGTACAAATCCAACAATTACTCTTAAAAAATGGCATGAGTAGCATTCATTACTATCATCAGAGTGTTATTATGATACTTTTGTCTATGTCGGGAGTCTCTAGGGGACAGAGTGTGAAGGTGTACAGAGGGAGTCAAAACAGTTGGTACAATCTCGGTCGGTAATAAAGGTTTCAGAGGATAGATTTCTTCAAAATACCAAAGTCCTACAGCAGCAGTTGCAAAAATAACAATTATCATTATCAACACACAACAGTATGTTTTCGGGGCCCAGGCACATTGTTCATTGTCCAATTTGCTCACCCCCTTATTCACAAGTCCAATGCGGGGGGCAGCAGCGGAGGTGGCAGGCATCGTAGTTCCTCAATCGACGACCCCAATGTTCGTTGCTGGCGACGCCACGGTCGCGCGATTTCTTAGTCCTTCCCAAACCTAGCCAGCAGAATCCCTTTTGTTCAACAAAACTTTCTCTTAACAAGAGAATTTCCGATCACTTCCTTTTTCCGAATGCACGCAAAACTCGTGCCGTAGTTCTATTTCCTTGGTCGAAGGTTGTACCTGGTGGTACCCAAAATTGTCTGGTCCGGAAGTAGAGTGTCGTCACTTCCTGAGGGAAGCGACGTGTCGGAGGCGACGGAAGTCGCAGAGCTCGAAATAGTGTTTTCCGGAAGTGATTTTTCAAGAGAGTGCGGAGACGAAATGGACTGTTCCTCAAGCTCCTCAGGCTCAGAGAACGTCTCCGACGCACTCACAGCGCTGTTTGCTACTCCAAGATCAGAGACTGTAGCGTCAGCGAGGGGTTCTGCTTCTTCTGTAATGTGTGGCGTCGGGTGAGGAGGTTTCTTGACGTGCGTCGCGTGAATCCAGTTCTTCTTTCCAGCCACCCGCACTGCTGTCCTGGTGACCAATAACACCTGATGGGGTCCCCGCCAGCGAGGCGCGAGACAGGAAGACCTCTCGTAGGCCTTCACTAGGACCCAACTTCCAGGCTGTATATCGTGTCCTGGGCCCATGAACCGTACAGGTAAAGCTGAGTAAACCTGGTGATAAATGAAATACAGGTTTTTAGTTAACTGGTTACAGTAGTCTACAAGCAATACATTTTCCACCTCTCTCAGGGCTTTAGGTTTCGGGAGACCCCAAATGTTAGCAGGTCTCCCCATCACTACTTCAAATGGAGAAAGCCCAGTTCTAGTCTGAGGTGTGGTACGCATAACTAATAACACAATATGTAAGGCATCTGGCCATTTTAGTTTGGTATCAGCACATGTTTTTGCAAGTTTATTCTTTAAAATACCATTGTGTCTTTCCACCAACCCAGCACTTTGAGGATGTCTAGCTGAATGAAATCGTTTCTCAATACATAGGGCTGTACATATTTGCAAAATTACTGCTGCGATAAAGTGAGGGCCATTATCCGACCAGATTATCCTCGGGAGCCCAAATAGAGGAAAGAATTCTTTTACCATAATCTTTGCAGTAGTCATGGCGGTAGCATCTTTGACGGGGAAAGCCTCGACCCACTTACTGAAGGCACAAATAATTACAAGAACATATTTTAGATTATTACATCGTTCCATCTCAATAAAATCAAAGTGAATGACCTCGAAGGGGACAGAAGGGGGCCCAAAGATTCCCCTTGGAGTCTCTGTCCCCTTCCCCACATTGTGCTGTAAGCAGATCATACAGTTCTGGACGTGCCTCTTTGCAGTCTCCAGAATCTTGTCATTTACCCAAACTTGTTCTAGCATTTTCGTGATCTTCTGGGCACACACATGCGTAGGACCATGTGCCATCGTAACCATTGCCAATACATATGAATCAGGGAGCAACCATTTCCCTTCGGATGTATCCACCCAACACCCTTCGTCATCCAGTTTCCCCATTCCTTCAGCCCACCTTTTAGATTCCTCTATCGTGGCATCAGTTTGAATAACTCGCACAGACCCAATACCTTCATCCATTATGCAAGCATCTCTCATTTCCCTCGAGGCATACATGTCCGTGCTAAGGTCTGTGGCCGTTTGTCTGGCTATCAAATCCGCAAAAGCGTTCCCTTTGCCCACATCATCTATGACTTTCCGATGTGCTGCACATTTTATGATCGTTAACTGTTTAGGGAATGAGAGCGCCGAGAGTAATTGCACTATCAAGGGGCCATGCTGGATCTTGGTCCCATGTGAGGTCAGGAACCCTCTTTCCGACCAGAGCTTTCCAAAGTTGTGAGCCACCCCAAATGCGTACTGACTATCAGTATATATATTCACTCTACGCCCTTGGGAAAGTTCACAAGCTCGGGTCAACGCTATAATCTCTGCGGCCTGCGCGGAGTTATGCGAAATTCTCTTAGTTTCGACAATTTTGCTCAATGTAGTAACTGCATAAGCAGCTGTAGATGTACCATCCGAAAGTTTGAAGCAGGAGCCATCACAAAACAGCTCCCCTTCTGCATTATCCAAAGGAGTATCTATGAGATCTATCCTGCCCTTCGTTTCTTGTTCAGTGGTATACAGACAGTCATGTAATTCTTCGTCACCGCAAACAGTGTTTTGCGGGAAAGGTAAGAGTTCAGCCGGATTAAGAACACAACACCTCTTAATTTGGATATGAGGGGCAAACAGAATTAGTTCATACCTTGTTAACCGTGCAGAGGTGAGGTGTTGCGTTTGGGTTTTGTTCAAAGAATATCAACAGAGTGAGGTACCATCAAAATCAAATCATGGCCTAGGACCATTCCCTCACTCTGTTTTACAGACGTGGCAGCAGCAGCGACAGCGAGCAAACATCTTGGCAAAGCGCATGCGGCAGGATCATGGGCGGAGGAGTAGTAGCCGCACGGCCTATTCTTCCCTCCGTGTTCCTGTGTTAACACAGCCAAAGCACATCCATCACATTCATGCACAAACAACACAAAGGCCTTGTCATAATTTGGAGTACCCAGAACCGGTGCCGAACATAGCGCGGTTTTGAGAAGCTCAAATGATCGTTGATGTTCCGATTCCCATGGCAGTGGCAGAGAAATGCCCTTCTTCGTCAGAGCCAACATCGGTTTTATCACTAGTGAGAAGTTCGGGATCCACAACCTACAGTAAGAACCCATACCTATCAGGGCTCTGACTTCCTTCTGTGTATTTGGAACAGACATGCCAGAAATGTGTTTTATTCTTTCAGATGTCAAACTTCTCCCCTCCTTTGACAGGAGGTAGCCTAAATAGGCAACCTCCTGACAACAATATTGAAATTTTTTAAGCAAAGCTTTGTGACCATTTTTAGCTAGATGAACAAGCAACAGTACAGTGCCTTCTTTACAGGCACTCTCAGAGTCTGCAGCCAAAAGCAAATCGTCAACATATTGAAGCAGCGTGGAAGTAGGTGGCAATTCAAGGGTGTCGAGATGCTCTTTCAAAGCTCTACTATAAATGCTGGGACTTTCAGTATACCCTTGGGGTGCCCTTGTAAATGTAAATGAGCGTCCCCCCAAGGTGAACACAAACAGATATCTGCTTTCTTTATGTATAGGAATACTAAAGAAGGCGTTTTTTAGATCCACAACGCTAAAGTGCGTAGCTGTAGCAGGGATCATTGTCAATATCGTCGTCACATCGGGCACAATAGGAAATTGTGGGGCGACCACTCTGTTAATAGCACGAAGATCGATTATGAACCGGTATGGAATTGTATTGTCGCCTTTCTTATATACAGGCAAGATCGGACTGTCACATAAACTACCTGTAATCTCCTCGATCACCCCACGATGCACAAAATCGGAGACAATGCATTTCAAAGCACGTTCGCCTTCTACTGATATTTTATACTGCGGGATGCGTGGCAGTTTCACTCCATGTTTCAGAACTATTTTAACAGGCTCAATCTGTAACACTCCGACATCATTGTCGTCCACCGCCCACAAACATTCCAGGACAATGCTAAACTCGGGAGGTAAAGGTCGAATCAAGAACTGAGAATTAGGAAGTTGCTGTGGTGAAACCATCAGCCGTACTCCATCCGAAGAACAATGAATTACTGCGTTCAATTTCTTTAACAAATTCAACCCCAGCAAATTCTCTCCACAGTTTGAAGTGAGAAGAAAAGGACAATGGTCCGTAAAGGGACCCAAAGAAATGGATACCGGCGCAGAAACCGGACAGACAGTTTGTATACCGGAAAACCCTACAGAAACGTTTGTTTGCCCTGACAGTGGGATGTTTGGAACCCGAGAATGATCAATGGAGCACTTCTGTGCTCCAGTGTCAATCAAAAACTGGTTTTTCCTATTCCCTACTAATAATTCAACGTAGGGGCCTTTCTGATTAACGGGAATAGGCGAAGGTTCCAAACCCTGCTTCGGGCAATCCTAATGGAACAGAGCCTCGTCAGAAGGAAGCTCTTCAGAAAGGTAGGCAGCAGAAGGGTGATCAAATATGTTTCTCGAGTCCATACTCGAGGTCTGATTTTCCCGTGAAAAAGGTTGGTGAGGATCTTGTAAAAGCTGACCTCTGTCAGGGCCCCCTGCTCCGGGCGGCCCCTAGGTCATCTACCCATACCCCCAAACGCACTGTTTGACCTCTGGCGAAGGACAGGGCACTGTGCTCGCCAATGACCTTCCTGGTGGCAATAAGCACATTGATTAATATTCACAGGACTCAAAGGAGCATTTCCTTTTGGGACGTACTGACCTCTAGTCTGTGTCGTGCCTCCTCTGGGGTTTCTAACAATTTGCTGTAATAATACTTTGGTTTTCAAATCTCCCTTTCTCTTTTCAATTTTTTCCTTCTCATTATTAACACGGTTCTCATAATACTGAGCCATGTGCAAAACCTCAGATTGAGATTTTGCCTGCCAAGCGCTCTCAGAGGACATAATCTGTGACTGGATGTCAGGTAACAATCCACGTACAAATTTGTCCATGAACAACCTCTTCCCCGACTCTGTACCTAAATCCTGTCCACTGAAGTCAGAAAATACCTGCTTGAATCTATTAAAAAATTCGGTGGCGCCTTCAGTTTTCCCTTAGACACAGGCCGTAAGCTTGTCCCAAATAATCCTTTTCTCTGGAATTATAGTTTTTAGTTTAGCAACAATTCTATCAGGCAAAGTAAGTATTACCTGTGGTGGTTTCTCACCAGCTGGTCTTTCTCCATCAATTCTAATCATATTAGCCCACATATCTCCCAACCCCGGCACATCGTCTATTGTCCGAACCTGTTTCCATACATCTACGGGTAGGAGTACAGGGAATAACAAGTCAATGTCACTCAAGGTGAACACAGAGGACTGTAAAACGGACTCTATTTCTTTGTAAAACCCTGTCGGGTTTTTCCTAATATCGGGAACTGATTGTCTAATTGTGTTCACTTCCTGTCGTGAAAACGGGACGTGAACAAATTGCGATATATAATGTGCAGGGATATCCACAGCGGGGGCACCAGTCCCAGCGTTGGCGGGGATCTCAACTTTTGGGACAAAGGTCGGAGGAACCTCTCTCATAGGCAACTGAGATATAGGTACCTCCGGCCGCTTACTAAGCAATAGAGCCAGGTGGAGCGCTAAGGCAGCTGTAGAAGTATCGGGCGAAAAAGCCCTTTTACAAATCCCCAATAATTCAATGGGGCAACTAACCCTCTTCCTTACACATTCCTCTTGCAGGTGCTGTACCATCACCTGAATTACCTTTCTTTGCATTTCTACTGTATACTGACTATACGTGTCATACACTTCATCCGGCGGTATCGATGAATCCGAGATCCATCGAACCGCATCTTTAGTACAAATTCGTACTTCCTCAGGTGCCGATCAACGGCACGGAAGGAATCGTGTCTGTACATATATTCTATCATCTTTGTCGTCCTCATCTCGCGACTTTTCAAAGTCTTTCCTAAACTCAAACAATTTTTCAACATGTCCATATACTTTCTGCTCTGTGTCCCTCGAAAGTGCCAAAGCATTCAGATCTCTCACCCCTTGTGGAAGATCTGAATTTTGTAATCTACCCCACATCACACACAAATGAGTCCCCAGACCTTCGATAAAAACATTTTTCTCAGGAAAACTATTCAAATTAGATAATGTGGAAAAAACATTAACTTGATCACCTTTCTCCATGCAATGCTTAGCCCATGCAAACAATTCCTGTTTCTTATCTGCAGAAACAGTACTACGAGTCACGATCTTTGATCCTGCACCTGGATCGACTTCAGTCAATACGGAGCCACTCGGGAGCAGAGGTATAGGTAAATTTAATAAAGGTGCAGCTATCGGTGCAGAGGGAAGGGGCGCCGTGATAGGCGGAGGAACAACAACCAAAGGACTAGGAACAATAGATTGTACAGGGGGAACAGGAATAACAACCGGAGCGACAACAGGAATGGGCAGAGCGCCCAAAATAGGAGCATATGGAGATGGCGCTGAGGCATCAGGCCTGCGTTCATTTAATAACTTCTCAATCAATTCCTCAGAAACATGGAAATCTTTAGAGGGGTAAATTTTCTGGATCCCGAGTGAAAAGGCTCTATCCATATTTTTAACTGATTCTGAACGCTTTTCTTTATCATACAATAATGCTTTTTAGGCGTTTGTTTTATGACGACGTGCATGCTTAACCCTACTTTTAAGCTGCTGTAATGCTTCTTTCTTCCAATTCTGTAACACATGAAAGGTCTGGCCTTTTTCTTTAACAAGATCGATTCTAAGTATTTAATACGGGGGATCTCAAAACTACCGGTGATTGGCCACTGAAATTCGGAGGCATGTCTGGTCTGTCTGTGCCAAATATCATTAAATACTATACTTCCAATGCCATACTTACAGTACATAGTACAAGCCGGCGACCCCTCCTGTGGTGCCGGGCGGCTAAATTCCAAGGATTGTCGATCGCTGCGGAACAGAGCCCTAAAGCAGCTAGACAATTTCCCAGGCATTTCACAAAAAATTGGTGATACCTGGTCAATAATTGTGTCTGCAGATACAATAAGCCAAATTCAAATTGTCAGGGTTAAATTAAGAGCCGGGTCACGACTGCACCTGACCAAACCTAAGGAGGACCGTACGGTTTATCAAAGAACTTACCTAACAAATTTTACCTTGTGTTTGGTGGTTTCGGCAAATCTGCCCACCTCAAAAATGGACCCTCGTCAAGATGCCGTGTCAGACCACACGACTATCATCCAAGGATCGGATCGTGCAGCGCTGCCGAGGTATCGCGTCTCGATCAGTCGGGCCCACAGAATCACACCGTACGATCCCGGTTCGATAGTCTGCGTCAACCTTCAATGATCCGGCATCAATCTTGAGGGTCCCTATTCGCGCGCCAACTGTGGAAACAAAGAAATTGATATGAGGCCGGGAAGCCCAAAGGAAACACACCAACACAGGTTACAAAGAACATACAAAGTGCTTTATTCAAAAGCTACAATAATTACCAAAAAGTCAATTGACAAACGGATAGCTATTCGGCTCTCAGAATAACAGAACGAACTTTCAACGGTAGTTCACTGCGTTAGTGTGAGAGACCGTTAATTGGGATGCTTATGCTTTTATACTTTTTTATCCAGCTCTGGCCAACCCCCTCGTGGGTTAACCATTCTTAGGACCAGGCATAGGGTTCGTCGCCAGGTCGATCCCATAATGTATGCATTTCGATCAGTTTCGCTGATACAGTTGTTCATTTACACATAGGTCAGGGACAGGACAAGGTCTCAGTTCGCGACCCCAACAAGTGGCCTGCAGGCATATTATTCATTCATGTATGCGGAGGTCACAACGGCCAGAATCCCACTCGAAATGTCATTCGGCCTCCATTTTGATGTCCAGGGTGACTTCCACATTGCAAGAGAACCTAAAATGGCGGCTAAATCCAAGATGGCGATTTACATAGTACATTAAGGTCAAGACCTTGCCGCGGAATCTATTTACTCGATGTTTTTTAGACAACTTGGCGTAGGCCAACATACATTAAAACAATGCGATTGGAGGTATAATATTATTTCGATTCCGACATAGTGATGTCCTATACTGTGTATCTGCTTGAGGCTCATTAGACTGGTGCTTGAACCTATAAAAGCATATTGTTTCTAACCAACCACCTAATGTTCTTTGCTAAAATTATGGGGCTATTTAATCAGTAGCTCAAAGCAGTGACAAAAAGTTCACTTCTCTTTTGCATATATTTAATTGTAGAACAGTTTCTTAGTTTCTTTCCTTTCCACCACTGAAGTTACCATTGCTCTGTTTCCCACTTAATTCTTTCCAAACCGGCCAATTGTCATGTCTTGTCATTAACGACACTTTTACTATCATAAAGGGTTTAGACTCTTAATATAACCTAAACCAGTTAGTAACTTTTAAATAATATAACCTAAACCAGTTAGTAACTTTTAAAGAACATAGAAAATAAGTGCTAATTAAGTGTGAGCTTACTTTCCCTTGCTAGAAAAAAAGTATACTAAAAGAAGAAGTACAACAGTTTACAAAATAAACCATTGTAAATAATGTTGCCACATTTCCACAAGGCTATTTGTAATCGAGCTCGTTTCCAGATCTGGCCGTGACAAGGGTCGCCATATCACCCACTTTATATATGTATGCATGCAGGAAGGTTTTACTAAAGCACAGCTATCACCAGGAGGCCACTTAGCGCTATAGGTACAGTAAGCAGTGGCACCAAGATTAGAGTTTCTCTATACTAATAATCAAGAGATTTTAAATAAGTGATTCTTGAGCCAATTCCTGAAGGTCACCGGATCATTCTCTATTCGTAAAACAGAGAGAAGAGTGGTCCATTGTTTTGAGGCAAGCACAAAGAAGGTGCAACCTCCAAATCTGTTACTTCTATTGGATGGAACTAATGCATTCCTATCAAAGCGAGATCTTATGAGACAACATGTACAATTATGTTGTAGTTTTTCTTTAGAGAAAGTTTAGGTTAGTAGCCAGCAAGGTATTATGGCCCAGGCACATGGCGTTGAAAATAATGTGCTTTTTCACTGAAAGTCGACAATGACAATTTTACTCAAATTCCTTTGACTTATCTTTATCTCAACATTGTATACTCTTTGTAGAGGTAAAGCATAACCCAGAACAGACAACAGCATGTATTGGCATAACCTGATGCAGAAAGGCCAGCAACGGGAGAAGATTATTTACAGGGTAATTCATAGAATTTCGCAGAAAAGTGTCGCAAGCGGCTGGCGCAGAGTGTCCGCGTGCGATTGTCTGCGCCAGGCACGCGCGCTAAAACCGATTTCCGCGCACAGCGTATTCATGGATTTTAGGCTCCCAAACCAGCCGTGGCGCAGAGTATCGCAGCGACCCTGCAGCAGCGCCAGTAACGCCCCCAAGAACGCCCTCGCACAAGGAAAAGCCATCAAAATCGCTAAATCATCGCAAAGGGCTGCGCTAACCCTGGACCAGTCTACAGGGCTGCCAAACAAGGAACGCAAAGCGGGTAACGTGCATATCAGGGGTACGCGTGAAGTTATACATGCGATTAGTCAGGGTACGTGTATTACAGGGGTACGCGTGAAGTTTTACACGCGATTAGCCAGGGCACGTGTATCACAGGGGTACGCAGGAATTATCACACGCGATTTGGCTGGGTACGTGTATTACAGGGGCACACGGGAAGTTCTACACGCGATTCGGCTGGGTACGTGTATTACAGGGGTGCGCGGGAATTCTCACATGCGATTCGGCTGGGTAAGTGTATTACAGGGGTGCGCGGGAATTCTCACATGCGATTTGGCCAGGTACGTGTATTACAGGGGTGCGCGGGAATTATCACACGCAATTTGGCTTGGTACGTGTATTACAAGGGTGCGTGGGAAGTTCTACACGCGATTGGCCAGGGTACGTGTATTACAGGGGTACGTGGGAATTATCACACGCGATTTGGCTGGGTAAGTGTATTACAGGGGTACACGGGAAGTTCTACACGCGATTCGGCTGGGTACGTGTATTACAGGGGTGCGCGGGAATTCTCACATGCGATTTGGCCAGGTACGTGTATTACAGGGGTGTGCGGGAATTATCACATGCAATTAGGCTGGGTGGGTCCTCACAGGTGTTCCCTGTACACCCTCCACGGCCCCTGCAGGCAGCCCACAAAACAGGGGACTACCCTGCACACCTGCTCATGTCCCCCTGCACCCCCACCCCCCAGCAGTGCAGGGGCAGCCTCCACCAGGCCCCCACCCATGTCTCCCAACACCCCCACCCCCCAGCAGTGCAGGGGCAGCCTCCACCAGGCCCCCACTCATGTCTCCCACCACCCCCACCCCCCAGCCACCAGGGGCACCCTCCACCAGGCCCCCACTCATGTCTCCCACCACCCCCACCCCCCAGCCACCAGGGGCACCCTCCACCAGGCCCCCACTCATGTCTCCCACCACCCCCACCCCCCAGCCACCAGGGGCACCCTCCACCAGGCCCCCACCCATGTCTCCCACCACCCCCACCACCCAGCAGTGCAGGGGCAGCCTCCACCAGGCCCCCACTCATGTCCCCTATCACCCCCACCCCCCAGCAGTGCAGGGGCAGCCTCCACCAGGCCCCCACTCATGTCCCCTATCACCCCCACCCCCCCGCCACCAGGGGCACCCTCCACCAGGCCCACATCCATGTCTCCCTCCACCCCCACCCCCCAGCAGTGCAGGGGCAGCCTCCACCAGGCCCCCACTCATGTCCCCTATCACCCCCACCCCCCCGCCACCAGGGGCACCCTTCACAAGGCCCCCACTCATGTCTCCCACCACCCCCACCCCCCAGCATCCAGGGGCACCCTCCACCAGGCCCCCACCCATGTCTCCCACCACCCCCACCCCCCAGCCACCAGGGGCACCCTCCACCAGGCCCCCACTCATGTCTCCCACCACCCCCACCCCCCAGCAGTGCAGGGGCAGCCTCCACCAGGCCCCCACTCATGTCCCCTATCACCCCCACCCCCCCGCCACCAGGGGCACCCTCCACCAGGCCCCCATCCATGTCTCCCACCACCCCCACCCCCCAGCAGTGCAGGGGCAGCCTCCACCAGGCCCCCACTCATGTCCCCTATCACCCCCACCCCCCCGCCACCAGGGGCACCCTTCACAAGGCCCCCACTCATGTCTCCCACCACCCCCACCCCCCAGCATCCAGGGGCACCCTCCACCAGGCCCCCACCCATGTCCCCCACCACCCCCACCCCCCAGCCACCAGGGGCAGCCTCCACCAGGCCCCCACTCATGTCTCCCACCACCCCCACCCCCCAGCCACCAGGGGCACCCTCACCAGGCCCCCACTCATGTCTCCCACCACCCCCACCCCCCAGCCACCAGGGGCACCCTCCACCAGGCCCCCACCCATGTCTCCCACCACCCCCACCCCCCAGCAGTGCAGGGGCAGCCTCCACCAGGCCCCCACTCATGTCCCCTATCACCCCCACCCCCCAGCAGTGCAGGGGCAGCCTCCACCAGGCCCCCACTCATGTCCCCTATCACCCCCACCCCCCCCGCCACCAGGGGCAACCTCCACCAGGCCCCCATCCATGTCTCCCACCACCCCCACCCCCCAGCCACCAGGGGCACCCTCCACCAGGCCCCCACCCATGTCTCCCACCACCCCCACACCCCAGCAGTGCAGGGGCAGCCTCCACCAGGCCCCCACTCATGTCCCCTATCACCCCCACCCCCCAGCAGTGCAGGGGCAGCCTCCACCAGGCCCCCACTCATGTCCCCTATCACCCCCACCCCCCCGCCACCAGGGGCACCCTTCACAAGGCCCCCACTCATGTCTCCCACCACCCCCACCCCCCAGCATCCAGGGGCACCCTCCACCAGGCCCCCACCCATGTCTCCCACCACCCCCACCCCCCAGCCACCAGGGGCACCCTCCACCAGGCCCCCACTCATGTCTCCCACCACCCCCACCCCCCAGCAGTGCAGGGGCAGCCTCCAACAGGCCCCCACTCATGTCCCCTATCACCCCCACCCCCCCGCCACCAGGGGCACCCTCCACCAGGCCCCCATCCATGTCTCCCACCACCCCCACCCCCCAGCAGTGCAGGGGCAGCCTCCACCAGGCCCCCACTCATGTCCCCCATCACCCCCACCCCCCGCCACCAGGGGCACCCTTCACAAGGCCCCCACTCATGTCTCCCACCACCCCCACCCCCCAGCATCCAGGGGCACCCTCCACCAGGCCCCCACCCATGTCTCCCACCACCCCCACCCCCCAGCCACCAGGGGCAGCCTCCACCAGGCCCCCACTCATGTCTCCCACCACCCCCACCCCCCAGCCACCAGGGGCACCCTCCACCAGGCCCCCACTCATGTCTCCCACCACCCCACCCCCCAGCCAACAGGGGCACCCTCCACCAGGCCCCCACCCATGTCTCCCACCACCTCCACCCCCCAGCAGTGCAGGGGCAGCCTCCACCAGGCCCCCACTCATGTCCCCTATCACCCCCACCCCCCAGCAGTGCAGGGGCAGCCTCCACCAGGCCCCCACTCATGTCCCCTATCACCCCACCCCCCCGCCACCAGGGGCACCCTCCACCAGGCCCCCATCCATGTCTCCCACCACCCCCACCCCCCAGCCACCAGGGGCACCCTCCACCAGGCCCCCACCCATGTCTCCCACCACCCCCACCCCCCAGCAGTGCAGGGGCAGCCTCCACCAGGCTCCCACTCATGTCCCCTATCACCCCCACCCCCCAGCAGTGCAGGGGCAGCCTCCACCAGGCCCCCACTCATGTCCCCTATCACCCCCACCGCCCCGCCACCAGGGGCACCCTCCACCAGGCCCCCATCCATGTCCCCCACCACCCCCACCCCCCAGCAGTGCAGGGGCAGCCTCCACCAGGCCCCCACTCATGTCCCCTATCACCCCCACCCCCCGCCACCAGGGGCACCCTCCACCAGGCCCCCACCCATGTCTCCCACCACCCCCACCCCCCAGCCACCAGGGGCACCCTCCACCAGGCCCCCACTCATGTCTCCCACCACCCCCACCCCCCAGCATCCAGGGGCACCCTCCACCAGGCCCCCACCCATGTCTCCCACCACCCCCACCCCCCAGCCACCAGGGGCACCCTCCACCAGGCCCCCACTCATGTCTCCCACCACCCCCACCCCCCAGCAGTGCAGGGGCAGCCTCCACCAGGCCCCCACTCATGTCCCCTATCACCCCCACCCCCCCGCCACCAGGGGCACCCTTCACAAGGCCCCCACTCATGTCTCCCACCACCCCCACCCCCCAGCATCCAGGGGCACCCTCCACCAGGCCCCCACCCATGTCTCCCACCACCCCCACCCCCCAGCCACCAGGGGCACCCTCCACCAGGCCCCCACTCATGTCTCCCACCACCCCCACCCCCCAGCCACCAGGGGCATCCTCCACCAGGACACCAACTTCCCTGGCACTGAAGCTGGTGCCCCTCTGCCTCCTTGGCCGGGAATTGCCACTGGTGCCAGATGTTGTAGTGCCCGACATGGCAACCCCAGAGGCAGGAGTGGGTGGGCAACTGGGTACTGGGGCTGGGCTGTGGGGCGACGGAAAAGCAGTCGGGAGCCTTTGGTTCCAGCAGGGGTGGTCACAGCAACAGCACCCCTGGCTGATGTGCAGGCAGCAAATGGCAGGGCACGTGGGCAGCAGGCAGTCAGGCAGCAGCAGATGGCAGGTGGGAGCGTGCTCAGGGCTCTGGGGGGCAGTAATTTGGCCTCCTGGGCAGGAGCGTGGTCTTTCGTGTGTGAACGCGTGGACAGCTTGATACGTAGTGAGTAATTTCGCACGTGAAAATCCCACACGTCTGCGTGTAAATCGATGAAAGGCCCTTAGCGCGTAAACGCGTATGCGCGTCTATGAAGTCACGTGCACGCGTAGGAAAAAGTTGCGTGACACGTCCGAGTGTCAAAGCGTGTTATTGGTGGAAATAGCCCTACACGCAGAAGTGTCAAAGCGTGTAATTGGTGCAAATGGACCTACACGCAGAAGTGTCAAAGCGTGTAATTGGTGCAAATGGACATACACGCAGAAGTGACAAAGCGTGTAATTGGTGCAAATGGACCTACACGCAGAAGTGACAAAGCGTGTAATTGGTGGGAATGGGCCTAGCACGTACACGCCGCGTAAGTGACGCTGTACGTGTGGGCCTGCATATAAGGTACGTGTAGAACACCAATTCCTTGTACTGCTTTTCGTGGAGAGCGAGTGGGTGAATTCTGTACTTGTCGTTTCACACACGATTTACTTCACGGCGTTTCAAGTTCGTACTCCCTGTTACCTGGGCCTGTTCCCTCAAACAGTGTTCCCTTCTACTGTTGTCCTGTCTCCTCAGACAGCGTACATATCTTCTTTTGGCGGGGGTGTTGCCAACCAAACGCGCTCATTTTTCACGCTCTTTTACCTGGCAGACGGTGAGTCGCGCACGTATCTAACATCTGTGCTTGCCCCGTGTGTAGCCTACCCCTTCAGAGGTCATTCTAGGCTGCGTGTGACACGCATACGTTCATTCTTGTGTTACTGGGTGCCACAGCGTAGTGCAGGTTTTTCTTTCTGCACACGTGGTCTAGGAGGGGTTGCGTGCACGTCATCTCCCTTTTTTGGGCCTCCTGTGCGTTGCGTGACCCGTCATCTTTCCCCAGGGGTTACATTCAGCCTTGCCAGAGCACTAGGGTACAATTACCATCTGGTACCCAACCCCTTTGACCCCCAATTGCCCAGGACAATAGTCTACATCCACTCCCATACGCACCTTAACATCAGTGCCATGGCTGGGAGGCGAGGATTCCGTAAGGGTGGCAAAGGTGGAAGAGCCACAAGTGGTGGCCGTGGTGGATCCGGTAGGGGACGTGGTCGTAACTTGCAGGGTGAGCCTGTCCCCCCATGTGTGGAGGACCAGTCACGGGCACCCATAATCCCCCCCCTCCCGTTGAGGCTGATGTGGCTGACACCATCCATGCTCAGCCCTTGTTGGACCAGCCCATTGTGGCACCAGACCTGGCTGACTCCATGGCTGACTTCCAGGTCAGCAGGGCTACGACACGTGCGCTGGTGCACGTTGATGCCATCATGCCACGTGGATCTGGGGCAGCAAGGTCATGTGCTGCACCAAGGAGGCAGGGCGGAGAGGCTGCAGGGGCAGCTGCGGCTCCATCCACCCCAGCCCTCACACACCCAGCCAGGACAGTGTCGGTCCTAGTCCATGCTGCTGACATTCCCCCTGACACCATCACACTAGAGCCAATGCCTGCACCAACTCCCATGCTGAGTGTGCAATCCCACACTCCTGATACAGAGTCCACCAGGGCTCCTGCCCCTAGTGTCCAGAGCGGCGCAGGACACTCAGGATCACCACCACCTTCCAAGCGGAAGAGGAAGAGTGCTCGTCCGGCACAGGCTGATGCCCCAGACATGGCTACACAGTCCGGCCCGTCCAGGAAGCCCAGCTTCACGGATGACGAACTGAATGCACTTGTCGAGTATGTGTCCGGACATGACAACGAGATGGTCATTGTTGCAGGATCCAAGACCACACCTGCACAACGCCAGGCACACTGGCAGACCGTTGCGGACATCGTAAGTGCCCTTGGAATCGTGAGGCGCACAGCCAATGATTGCTATAAGCGCTGGAATGACCTAAAGCGCAGGGCAAAGAGTAAGCTGGCCTCAAGTCATGCCGCAACTCTAGTGACTGGAGGTGGGTCTCCAGTAGTAGACATGGAACTCACTCCACATGAGACAGTCGCTGGGACCTACGTCACAGAGGAACAGATCCAAGGCGTGGGAGATCTGGCTGATTACGAGGCATTGTCCGGTGAGTGTACATGCATGTGTGTGTCATCCATGTGCATGGTGTGTGTGTGAGGGCTTCTGTTTGTGTGCCAGGTGAGAGTGTGTGCGCCTGAGTCGTATGGGTCAGCCATGTGCTTCATGCAATACTTCCTGCGCAGCTGCATTTGGCCATAGCAGTATCCCTTCTGCCAACAGTAGACATCTAGCCCAACTGCACGCCAGTTGCCCTTGAAGTGTCACCTTGCCACAACATAGTTGCTTATTTTTCACTGTTCATTCAGTCAGATTGTTTGCATTCCCCCACTTTTACTAGCCATGTCGCTGTCCACTAGTCACATGTCTGACATGGCTATGGTAAAGTGGAGTGACTTTGTTACCTGGATATCATTTGTACACACATGTCCCTGTGCAATTGGACCATTTCAGACTGGCAGCTCCAGGTGAAAAATCTGACCTGTTAGAATTAGAAAAGCAATTACATGCGGGAACTGGACTGAATGAATAGGTGCTGCCCTCCTCTCCATCTGCACTCAATAGCAATGGTACATGCCATCTGTGTGATGGCATGTGTGTTTCACCTGGCAATCACAGGCCAATGTGTGATGCCACTGCCAGGCAGCATGCAGAAAATGTGTTCATCTTCCATCTTGGTGTCATCAGTGTGTGCCATTTGCCTGCACTTCATACGCAGTGAGGGTGCATGCATGGGAGGGTTTTAGTCATGTGGGACATGTGTCAATCAAGTACTGGTTCTCTTGCTTCTCAGCCCTCATTGTGTGCCATGGTGCTAATGCCTGTTTCCATTTCTTTGTTTTTATGTCTTTGCAGGGGAAGACGCACCTGATACTGCTGGGGTTGTAGAGATGGTGCAGACCCAGGAGGGGTCAGAGGGCCGACCAACCACCAGTGAGGGATGTGGTGTGGTGGTGGGGGAGAACCCACAAGTGCTGCAGGTCGTGCTCTCAAGGGGTGTCTCTGGCTGCACCTCCCCCGAGCTGTACTCAGGTGTTGATTCGGATGAGACCTACGTGCCGTCGCAGGTGAGTGTTCCAGGGAGGGATTCTGTTCTGTCTCACCCACCTGCACCAGGGTCAGAACCCTCCATGGGGATGTCAGTGTTGGCAGCTACGCCTTTGGTGGTTACGGATGCAGGGTCACACTCCGCGACATCTGATCCTGTTCCTGGCCCAGCAGATCAGAGGGGGAATGCAGTCCTGCAGCCTCAGGCAGTGCCGGCACAGCAAGGCGCAGTTCGCCTTGCCCCAGACAGGTGTGGTGCCCGCCGACGTGGTGGCCATACGCCACCTGGCAATACCGCATGGGAGCAATCCATTTACGGTATGGCAACCCAACAGGCTGCATCATCCGAGATGATGGCTCAGGCCATGGATAGGGTGGCCACTTCCATTGTCCCCCCAGAAAGGCTGATGGAGCGACTAGAGCAGGCAACCGACTCCATCTGCCAGTCACACAGGGAGGACATGTTGGGGTCCAACAGGGACAGGCGGGCGGCACTGGCGACTCTGCAGGAGGCCATCTCCATTGAGTCCCAGGGCCACAGGGAAGCCCTGAGGCAGGAGCTCCTTCACCTCAGGACGACTCTTGTTGAGCTTGAGGCTTCAACACACCAAAGGACAGAACAGCAGCTGGAGCGTCTCACCCGTACGCTCTCAGCTGAGATGCAGGCAACAAGGGCGGAGGTCCGGGCATCCCGTGAGTTGTTGCATGGGGACCTCCGCACACTCATCCTCCAGAACCAGACCTACCACACCCGCATGCTTGCAGCCATGGAGGAGCAGACTAGGGCCTTGCGTGGGCTGCCTCCCATAGTGCAACCACCTCCGGATGCAGCTGCACAGGGTGACAATAGCGACAGCAGTGATACTCCCACAACAGGGTAGCCGTGTGGGCCATGAGCCCCCACCCATGTCTCCCACCACCCCCACCCCCCAGCCACCAGGGGCACCCTCCACCAGGCCCCCACTCATGTCTCCCACCACCCCCACCCCCCAGCAGTGCAGGGGCAGCCTCCAACAGGCCCCCACTCATGTCCCCTATCACCCCCACCCCCCCGCCACCAGGGGCACCCTCCACCAGGCCCCCATCCATGTCTCCCACCACCCCCACCCCCCAGCAGTGCAGGGGCAGCCTCCACCAGGCCCCCACTCATGTCCCCCATCACCCCCACCCCCCCGCCACCAGGGGCACCCTTCACAAGGCCCCCACTCATGTCTCCCACCACCCCCACCCCCCAGCATCCAGGGGCACCCTCCACCAGGCCCCCACCCATGTCTCCCACCACCCCCACCCCCCAGCCACCAGGGGCAGCCTCCACCAGGCCCCCACTCATGTCTCCCACCACCCCCACCCCCCAGCCACCAGGGGAACCCTCCACCAGGCCCCCACTCATGTCTCCCACCACCCCACCCCCCAGCCACCAGGGGCACCCTCCACCAGGCCCCCACCCATGTCTCCCGCCACCTCCACCCCCCAGCAGTGCAGGGGCAGCCTCCACCAGGCCCCCACTCATGTCCCCTATCACCCCCACCCCCCCAGCAGTGCAGGGGCAGCATCCACCAGGCCCCCACTCATGTCCCCTATCACCCCCACCCCCCGCCACCAGGGGCACCCTCCACCAGGCCCCTATCCATGTCTCCCACCACCCCCACCCCCCAGCCACCAGGGGCACCCTCCACCAGGCCCCCACCCATGTCTCCCACCACCCCCACCCCCCAGCAGTGCAGGGGCAGCCTCCACCAGGCCCCCACTCATGTCTCCTATCACCCCCACCCCCCAGCAGTGCAGGGGCAGCCTCCACCAGGCCCCCACTCATGTCCCCTATCACCCCCACCGCCCCGCCACCAGGGGCACCCTCCACCAGGCCCCCATCCATGTCCCCCACCACCCCCACCCCCCAGCAGTGCAGGGGCAGCCTCCACCAGGCCCCCACTCATGTCCCCTATCACCCCCACCCCCCGCCACCAGGGGCACCCTCCACCAGGCCCCCACCCATGTCTCCCACCACCCCCACCCCCCAGCCACCAGGGGCACCCTCCACCAGGCCCCCACTCATGTCTCCCACCACCCCCACCCCCCAGCATCCAGGGGCACCCTCCACCAGGCCCCCACCCATGTCTCCCACCACCCCCACCCCCCAGCCACCAGGGGCACCCTCCACCAGGCCCCCACTCATGTCTCCCACCACCCCCACCCCCCAGCAGTGCAGGGGCAGCCTCCACCAGGCCCCCACTCATGTCCCCTATCACCCCCACCCCCCCGCCACCAGGGGCACCCTTCACAAGGCCCCCACTCATGTCTCCCACCACCCCCACCCCCCAGCATCCAGGGGCACCCTCCACCAGGCCCCCACCCATGTCTCCCACCACCCCCACCCCCCAGCCACCAGGGGCACCCTCCACCAGGCCCCCACTCATGTCTCCCACCACCCCCACCCCCCAGCCACCAGGGGCATCCTCCACCAGGACACCAACTTCCCTGGCACTGAAGCTGGTGCCCCTCTGCCTCCTTGGCCGGGAATTGCCACTGGTGCCAGATGTTGTAGTGCCCGACATGGCAACCCCAGAGGCAGGAGTGGGTGGGCAACTGGGTCCTGGGGCTGGGCTGTGGGGCGACGGAAAAGCAGTCGGGAGCCTTTGGTTCCAGCAGGGGTGGTCACAGCAACAGCACCCCTGGCTGATGTGCAGGCAGCAAATGGCAGGGCACGTGGGCAGCAGGCAGTCAGGCAGCAGCAGATGGCAGGTGGGAGCGTGCTCAGGGCTCTGGGGGGCAGTAATTTGGCCTCCTTGGCAGCAGCGTGGTCTTTCGTGTGTGAACGCGTGGACAGCTTGATACGTAGTGAGTAATTTCGCACGTGAAAATCCCACACGTCTGCGTGTAAATCGATGAAAGGCCCTTAGCGCGTAAACGCGTATGCGCGTCTATGAAGTCACGTGCACGCATAGGAAAAAGTTGCGTGACACGTCCGAGTGTCAAAGCGTGTTATTGGTGGAAATAGCCCTACACGCAGAAGTGTCAAAGCGTGTAATTGGTGCAAATGGACCTACACGCAGAAGTGTCAAAGCGTGTAATTGGTGCAAATGGACATACACGCAGAAGTGACAAAGCGTGTAATTGGTGCAAATGGACCTACACGCAGAAGTGACAAAGCGTGTAATTGGTGGGAATGGGCCTAGCACGTACACGCCGCGTAAGTGACGCTGTACGTGTGGGCCTGCATATAAGGTACGTGTAGAACACCAATTCCTTGTACTGCTTTTCGTGGAGAGCGAGTGGGTGAATTCTGTACTTGTCGTTTCACACGCGATTTACTTCACGGCGTTTCAAGTTCGTACTCCCTGTTACCTGGGCCTGTTCCCTCAAACAGTGTTCCCTTCTACTGTTGTCCTGTCTCCTCAGACAGCGTACATATCTTCTTTTGGCGGGGGTGTTGCCAACCAAACGCGCTCATTTTTCACGCTCTTTTACCTGGCAGACGGTGAGTCACGCACGTATCTAACATCTGTGCTTGCCCCGTGTGTAGCCTACCCCTTCAGAGGTCATTCTAGGCTGCGTGTTACACGCATACGTTCATTCTTGTGTTACTGGGTGCCACAGCATAGTGCAGGTTTTTCTTTCTGCACACGTGGTCTAGGAGGGGTTGCGTGCACGTCATCTCCCTTTTTTGGGCCTCCTGTGCGTTGCGTGACCCGTCATCTTTCCCCAGGGGTTACATTCAGCCTTGCCAGAGCACTAGGGTACAATTACCATCTGGTACCCAACCCCTTTGACCCCCAATTGCCCAGGACAATAGTCTACATCCACTCCCATACGCACCTTAACATCAGTGCCATGGCTGGGAGGCGAGGATTCCGTAAGGGTGGCAAAGGTGGAAGAGCCACAAGTGGTGGCCGTGGTGGATCCGGTAGGGGACGTGGTCGTAACTTGCAGGGTGAGCCTGTCCCCCCATGTGTGGAGGACCAGTCACGGGCACCCATAATCCCCCCCCCTCCCGTTGAGGCTGATGTGGCTGACACCATCCATGCTCAGCCCTTGTTGGACCAGCCCAATGTGGCACCAGACCTGGCTGACTCCATGGCTGACTTCCAGGTCAGTAGGGCTACGACACGTGCGCTGGTGCACGTTGATGCCATCATGCCACGTGGATCTGGGGCAGCAAGGTCATCTGCTGCACCAAGGAGGCAGGGCGGAGAGGCTGCAGGGGCAGCTGCGGCTCCATCCACCCCAGCCCTCACACACCCAGCCAGGACAGTGTCGGTCCTAGTCCATGCTGCTGACATTCCCCCTGACACCATCACACTAGAGCCAATGCCTGCACCAACTCCCATGCTGAGTGTGCAATCCCACACTCCTGATACAGAGTCCACCAGGGCTCCTGCCCCTAGTGTCCAGAGCGGCGCAGGACACTCAGGATCACCACCACCTTCCAAGCGGAAGAGGAAGAGTGCTCGTCCGGCACAGGCTGATGCCCCAGACACGGCTACACAGTCCGGCCCATCCAGGAAGCCCAGCTTCACGGATGACGAACTGAATGCACTTGTCGAGTATGTGTCCGGACATGACAACGAGATGGTCATTGTTGCAGGATCCAAGACCACACCTGCACAATGCCAGGCACACTGGCAGACCGTTGCAGACATCGTAAGTGCCCTTGGAATCGTGAGGCGCACAGCCAATGATTGCTATAAGCGCTGGAATGTCCTAAAGCGCAGGGCAAAGAGTAAGCTGGCCTCAAGTCATGCCGCAACTCTAGTGACTGGAGGTGGGTCTCCAGTAGTAGACATGGAACTCACTCCACATGAGTCAGTCGCTGGGACCTACGTCACAGAGGAACAGATCCAAGGCGTGGGAGATCTGGCTGATTACGAGGCATTGTCCGGTGAGTGCACATGCATGTGTGTGTCATCCATGTGCATGGTGTGTGTGTGAGGGCTTCTGTTTGTGTGCCAGGTGAGAGTGTGTGCGCCTGAGTCGTATGGGTCAGCCATGTGCTTCATGCAATACTTCCTGCGCAGCTGCATTTGGCCATAGCAGTATCCCTTCTGCCAACAGTAGACATCTAGCCCAACTGCACGCCAGTTGCCCTTGAAGTGTCACCTTGCCACAACATAGTTGCTTATTTTTCACTGTTCATTCAGTCAGATTGTTTGCATTCCCCCACTTTTACTAGCCATGTCGCTGTCCACTAGTCACATGTCTGACATGGCTATGGTAAAGTGGAGTGACTTTGTTACCTGGATATCATTTGTACACACATGTCCCTGTGCAATTGGACCATTTCAGACTGGCAGCTCCAGGTGAAAAATCTGACCTGTTAGAATTAGAAAAGCAATTACATGCGGGAACTGGACTGAATGAATAGGTGCTGCCCTCCTCTCCATCTTCACTCAATAGCAATGGTACATGCCATCTGTGTGATGGCATGTGTGTTTCACCTGGCAATCACAGGCCAATGTGTGATGCCACTGCCAGGCAGCATGCAGAAAATGTGTTCATCTTCCATCTTGGTGTCATCAGTGTGTGCCATTTGCCTGCAATTCATACGCAGTGAGGGTGCATGCATGGGAGGGTTTTAGTCATGTGGGACATGTGTCAATCAAGTACTGGTTCTCTTGCTTCTCAGCCCTCATTGTGTGCCATGGTGCTAATGCCTGTTTCCATTTCTTTGTTTTTATGTCTTTGCAGGGGAAGACGCACCTGATACTGCTGGGGTTGTGGAGATGGTGCAGACCCAGGAGGGGTCAGAGGGCCGACCAACCACCAGTGAGGGACGTGGTGTGGTGGTGGGGGAGAACCCACAAGTGCTGCAGGTCGTGCTCTCAAGGGGTGTCTCTGGCTGCACCTCCCCCGAGCTGTACTCAGGTGTTGATTCGGATGAGACCTACGTGCCGTCGCAGGTGAGTGTTCCAGGGAGGGATTCTGTTCTGTCTCACCCACCTGCACCAGGGTCAGAACCCTCCATGGGGATGTCAGTGTTGGCAGCTACGCCTTTGGTGGTTACGGATGCAGGGTCACACTCCGCGACATCTGATCCTGTTCCTGGGCCAGCAGATCAGAGGGGGAATGCAGTCCTGCAGCCTCAGGCAGTGCCGGCACAGCAAGGCGCAGTTCGCCTTGCCCCAGACAGGTGTGGTGCCCGCCGACGTGGTGGCCATACGCCACCTGGCAATACCGCATGGGTGCAATCCATTTACGGTATGGCAACCCAACAGGCTGCATCATCCGAGATGATGGCTCAGGCCATGGATAGGGTGGCCACTTCCATTGTCCCCCCAGAAAGGCTGATGGAGCGACTAGAGCAGGCAACCGACTCCATCTGCCAGTCACACAGGGAGGACATGTTGGGGTCCAACAGGGACAGGCGGGCGGCACTGGCGACTCTGCAGGAGGCCATCTCCATTGAGTTCCAGGGCCACAGGGAAGCCCTGAGGCAGGAGCTCCTTCACCTCAGGACGACTCTTGTTGAGCTTGAGGCTTCAACACACCAAAGGACAGAACAGCAGCTGGAGCGTCTCACCCGTACGCTCTCAGCTGAGATGCAGGCAACGAGGGCGGAGTTCCGGGCATCTCGTGAGTTGTTGCATGGGGACCTCCGCACACTCATCCTCCAGAACCAGACCTACCACACCCGCATGCTTGCAGCCATGGAGGAGCAGACTAGGGCCTTGCGTGGGCTGCCTCCCATAGTGCAACCACCTCCGGATGCAGCTGCACAGGGTGACAATAGCGACAGCAGTGATACTCCCACAACAGGGTAGCCGTGTGGGCCATGAGCCCATGGAGGTGTTTTATTTTCCCAGGATCCACGCAGTTGGGTTCTGGTGTGCATCCTGTCCTCGGACCTCCTGGGTGGCCTCCCCAACCCCCCCGGGCCCATCAATGGCCATTTTTGATTGTTTCTTATTTTTATTTTTATTTTTATTTATTTTATTCCCTATTTTTTTGGGACGATTTGTTGGGTTCCGTGGTTCCTGTGGGCATACGCTGCATTGTGGCTGGGCACATGCAGGCTTGTAATGTATTTGGTTCAGATGCTTGGGTTTGAGTCACACACACCCCTCCTGCTTCCCGTTTCCATGGGCTTGCAAAGGGTGTGCCCAAGTGACAATGAATTACACAGTGACGTTGGACTCCCATGAGCTGTGTGGGCAGTCTGTAGTCAATACTGTGTATACATTCCTAGTGCATATTGCTGTTGTGTTGTACACTGCATGTTGCATTGATGTGTAACTCATCTTCTGTGTCTACCTCCCAATTTGCAGGTCCCTGCCTCATGTCTACACAAGGACCTCTAGTCTGGAGATGGGGTCCATGTTGGCAGCAGTGCACCTACAACTCTACATGGCGCCAACACTGCACAGTTGGTAGTGGTGGGAGTGCAGGCATTTCCAGGTGGTGAGACTACTAATATGTAACATTTGTGATGTCATGTTAATGGTAGTACGTGCTCAAGTATGTTGTTGGTCCGGCATTGCTGTGAGCATTTCAGGTGTTGCAGGTTTCTAATAGGGACACTGTACATAGTGACACTAGTGTCATGTTGTGGGGATTACTTTGTTTACCTGCAAATAGCATGACATGGCACGGTGTGTCATGTGGCGGTGCTGGGGTTGGGTTGGCTGACATGGCACTGTCCTCTTGTTGCATTTTGCAAGTGGGTATTCTTTTTAGCTGCTTGAATGTGTAACTCCACAAAACTGCATTGGTGGTGTCTGTGTGGGTAGGGATGCACACATTGTGACACTTCCAGGTGAACAATCTCAGGCTGATATGGTATTCACGGTTCATTCTCCAGACATTCAGGATCAGTGTCAGGTTGAGTCCTCATTGATTGTCAGATGGTATGTGCCAGGGCAGTGTGCACTCCACAGGGGTGTGATTTCTATGTGAAGTAATTAGCCACTAGCTGTGTGCGGGCTGCCTCCCCACGTGCCCTTTCCCCTCCCATGCGCAGCGGCTGTGCATGTGGTTGGGGATGTGGGGCCACCACCATGTCCACGGCCAGGCCCCGGCGTGTTGCAACGTTGTGCAGGACACATGCTGCCACTATGATCCTGCACACTACTGGGGGAGCGTATAACAGCTGGCCGCCAGAACGGTCAAGGGAGCGAAAGCGTGACTTTAGCACTCCGAATGTGCGCTCCACTATGCCCCGGGTCGTAATGTGGGCTGTGTTATATCTTACCTCGGGTGGCGTGGTGGGGTTCCGAATTGGCGTCATCATGTGGGGGCTGAGAGGGTAGGCACTGTCCCCTGTGGAGGTGGTGATTGGTATCATTGGTGGGGTTGTGACCTTGCTCAGTATCCAACATGCATGCATGTGCAGTGGCATACATACTCACCAAGCAGCCATGTATCGCCATGCCGCCCAGCCTCTAGGTCCCGGCTTAGGGTGGACATTCGGTAAATGAAGCTGTCGTGGGTGGACCCAGGATAGTTGGCATATACTGAGGTGATGATTCCCTTGGCATTACATGCTACCTGCACGTTGATGGAATGCCAGTGCTTGCGGTTCCTATAGATGTGCTCAGATGCCCTGGGGGGACGTAGAGCCACATGGGTGCAGTCGATGGCACCTAGCACTTTGGGGAATCGTGCCACACCGTAAAAATCCAGGGCGGCAGCATGCCTTTCTGCAGGTGTTCTGGGCAGGTATATGTGCCTGCGGACTGATGGGCGTGCAGTGATGATGTTCAAGACCTGGTGTAGGCAGCGTGACTGGGTGGCCTGTGACACCCCACCCACTATGGCACTTGTCCGCTGAAATGATCCAGTGGCTAAGAAGTGCAGTACATTGAGGACCTTCTCCAGGGGGCTGAGTGCTTGGGAGCACAGGGTGGGTGATGTGAGGTCATCCTCCCACTCACTCAACAGGTCCAGTATTATGTGTGGTGGAAACCTGTACCTCCCATACACCTGATCATCAGGCATCCCAAAAAGGCTGGTTCTGGGTGTGAATATTCTGGCCCTGACTATCCTCCTCCTCCTCCTTTGGTAGCCCACTGCCACTGCTGCTAGGAACGGTATGTTCATCCTGGCGTCTGAGCTTATTATTGTTAAAGTGCGCAAATTTATGCTTTGCGCGTGTTCTAGGCGAGCGTGTGACCTGCGCACCCCTGGAATCCAGTTCCCAGCCCAATAGCGTGTGGAAATTCCCACGCACCACGGGATACAGGTGCGCTGACGTACTTGCATGTGTAAGTGCCCGCGCACCCATGAAATACACGTACATAGGCCAATCGCGTGTACGTGCACTTTTGTCCAATTACACGCTGACGTGCAGTATTTCCACGTGTGCTCCGTCATCACCTGCTGAGTGGGGAACACCCGTGCGGGTCACGTCACAGACGCGCTTACGCACTGAGGGACTCTGGTCCAATAGAATCGCGTATGGGTGCTGACGCGCTTACGCGCTAAGGGCCTTTCCTCGGATTTCACGCTGACGTGCAGGATTTTCACGTGCCAAATCACTCCGTATCAAGCTGGCCACACGAAAACACACGGAAGACCACGCTCCTGCCCAGAAGGCCGAGTTACTGCCCCCCAGTGCCCCGAGCAGCCTCCCACGTGCCATCTGCTGCTGCCTGCCTGCCTGCCTGCCTGCCTGCTGCCACCGTGCCCTGCCATTTGGTGCCTGCACATCAGCCATCTGCAGGGGTCCAGTTGCTGTGTCCACCCCTGCTGGAACTGAAGACTCCCGACTGGGATTACATCGCTCCACAGCCCAGCCCCAGGACCCAGTTGCCCACCCACACCTGCCTCTGGGGTTGCCATGTCGGGCACTTCCACATCTGGCACCAGTGGCAACCCCAGGCCAGAGGGGCAGAGGGGCACCAGCTTCACTGCCACCGAAGTTGGTGTCCTGGTGGAGCATGTCCTGGGGCAGTATGATGCCCTCTTTGGATCGTCCCGCGCCAGCAAGGAAGGACGGGAGAGGATCTGGGCCGACTGTGTGGTTGCCATCAACGCGGAGGGGGTGGCAACCCGCAACGTCCTGAAGATCAAGAAGCGCTGGGAGGACTTGAGGTCCAGGACCCTTGTGAAGGCCCGGCGCCTCGTGGAGGGGGGCCGGGGCCACATGAGTTCCATCCAGATGAGGGTCCTGGAACGCGTACACCCAGCGCTCCACGCCCAGATCCTTGAGAGGGAGGCCCGTCTGGAGTTGAGCGGTAAGTGTCCAAGCATTACTGTGTGAGACAGGGCATGTTGCGGTGTGCTGGTTCTATGCTACTTGCCTGTTTGTGTGCCATAGGCCATGTATGCATGTATGTGTGCAGGGACATCATGGTAATGCATGTGCGACCAGTGATGTGTGACCCACATGGTTGTTGCATGTGTTCAAATGCCGCATGGGGAGCCCTATGCAGATTTTGAACATGAGAGCATGCCAGTCTCTGTACCTGGACATGGGTGGGGGTGAGGGATGAGTGCTGATGCCAGGCACATATATGGTAGCCATGTCTGTGTGCCTGACCTGCGTGTCTGTGACTTGTGCATGCCATGGATGCATGACACATGTGTGTGACAATGCACAGATTCAGTGAAGCAGCCAAATTACCCTTGTATCCGCTGTGTTTGGGGCCAGATGGATGTGACTGAGGTGAAGTGTGTGCATGTGATAGCCATGAGCCATGATGCATGTGAGTTACATATCATTGAATGTTTCAAGAGTCCATTGGACATGCATGGAAATGTCCATGGCATGCACAATGCCTGTTACTGTGTGTGTTTTGCCTGGACTGACCCATGTGTTGTGGAGGGACATGATGGAAGTGTACTTTGACAGTGGTGCTCATCTGCCATTGCTTCCTGTCTAGGGGACCATTGTACAGTGCCCTGATGCTTGTGTTCTTTGTCTCCCTCTACGCAGCGGCTAATGAAGAAGAGGGCGGAGACGGCGCTGTGGAGCAAGGCGGCGGGGATGCCCCCACGGCTGCAGCGGAAGGGGTGGGTGAGCCCCCACAGGGGCCTGCTACGGTGGGAGACGGTGAGGAGCCATCCAGGTTGGTGGTTTGCACAGAGGAGGAGGAGGCCGCCACTGGGGCACACATGGGGCCTGGTGGGGGCATCCCTGCTGGTGCAAGTGGTGCAGTCCAGGGCCAGGGGCAGGAGGCAGCACAGGTCACCATGGAGGGGCCTGTGCATGTCGCTGTCCCTGACCCTGTGAGTGCACCACCATGCACCAGCAGGGATGGCCCGTCCCAGGCCCGTCCGCAGGTAGAGGGGATGTCCATGTCACCTGACTCCCCTCCACCTGCGGATGTGGGAACCCCTGGCCGTGAGGAGAAGGTCCTGATTGGGGTCGCCATGCGCACGGCTGTGATTCGTGATGCCGTGCGTGCTTCCCAGGAGGAGCACGCACGTCATCACGAAGTGCACCGTGCCGACGTGGCCCAATTGGGATCGGCCATGTTCGGGGGTTTCCTGCATGTGTTGGCCAATCTGGCGGCCCTCTCCTCCTCTGTGCAGGCTATACACCAGTCGTTCTCCTTGCCGTCTTCCGGCCCAGATGCCACCAGGGCCCCCTGTGGACCTGCCCCGACCAATGCAGCCAGCTCGGTGGGGATCCCATCCCTGCCACAGTTGGGAGTCGGAGGTCCAGCAGGGGTGGACAACACAGCAACTGCACCCCAGCAGATGGAATATGTGACAGCATCATCGGGCAGGGCACGTGCACGACGGCGTCGGTGGTTTCCATCAGCCTGGATGCTGTCGTGCTGGCAGAGGCAGTGGCGTCGGAGGCAGCAGCAGGCTCGACGTGGGAGGCATCATGGCTCGGGGCCATCAAGATCAGAGGGGCAGGCATCGGCCGGAGGGCAGGGCAACCCTGGGATGGTGGTGTCTTCCGTGTGGGAGCAGTTGGTTCAGCAGATAGGTGCGGAGCGGCAGCGGGCGGAAGAGGAGCGGCTCACCATGGTTAGGGCGGAGTTCTCCATGCGTCGGGCGTTGAGGTGGGCTGAGTGCCTCGAGGAAGCTCGCAGGGAGTTTGAGCTGGACATGGGGTTATCCCTGCGAGACCTCGGGGCCAGGACAGAGTCCCGCCTCCAGGACATCGACATGGAGTTCGATGATGCCCTGGCCAGCAACATCACCGAGTGAGCCGCAGGACTTGCCCGCTGCCTTTGTATATAGTTATTTAGTTAGTTAGTGTTAGGTTTCCTTTCTTTATTTTTATTTTTTTGGACCGCTCGGACAATGGCCACTTTTTTGTATATATTTTTTTCATTAGGTAGTAGTAGGTTTCATTTATGGTGTTGGGCTCATGGACCCTGGAATATTCGTGTATATAGTTTGCTTTTTGAAGAAACATTTTTTTTATTAATTATTGTGTTCACCATGAGGAAATGGTTTTTCATTATTTTCCTTCCACATGATATTGCTTTGGACGACATTTGTTTTTGGATTACTTTGTTTTTTTTATTTTTACATTTGTTCTCGGACATGGACCATTTATTCAGTTATCCCCATTGTTGTATGTTTGATTTGTTTACTTATTTTTCATCTTTAATACATGTTTTTTTAACTTTCACTTGTGGTATTTTCTCATTGGTTTCATACATGTCATGATATGGGTTTTGACATTCACTTGCACCCATTGTGTATGTGTGTGTGACGGACATGTGTTCATTTACAGACTTGCCATTGGGGTTGTATCATGTAATTGCATTCACTATGTGGGTGGATGCAATCCTTGCCTGGGTGTTTGTGCTGGGTATGCTGCCCATTACTGCCATGATTGAGTATCGTCAGGACCTGGGGGCAGGGGGACATGTGTGGGTGCCTGGTGGAGGCTGCCCCTGCACTGCTGGGGGGTGGGGGTGATAGGGGACATGGGTGGGGGCCTGGTGGAGGGTGCCCCTGCACTGCTGGGGGGTGGGGGTGATAGGGGACATGGGTGGGGGCCTGGTGGAGGATGCCCCTGCACTGCTGGGGGGTGGTGGTGGTGGGAGACATGGGTGGGGGCCTTGTGAAGGGTGCCCCTGCACTGCTGGGGGGTGGGGGTGATAGGGGACATGAGTGGGGGCCTGGTGGAGGGTGCCCCTGCACTGCTGGGGGGTGGGGGTGATAGGGGACATGGGTGGGGGCCTGGTGGAGGATGCCCCTGCACTGCTGGGGGGTGGGGGTGGTGGGAGACATGGGTGGGGGCCTGGTGGAGGCTGCCCCTACACTGCTGGGGGGTGGGTGTGGTGGGAGACATGAGTGGGGGCCTGGTGGAGGGTGCCCATGGTGGCAGGGGGGTGGGGGTGGTGGGAGACATGAGTGGGGGCCTGGTGGAGGCTGCCCCTGCACTGCTGGGGGGTGGGGGTGGTGGGAGACATGAGTGGGGGCCTGGTGGAGGCTGCCCCTGCACTGCTGGGGGGTGGGGGTGGTGGGAGACATGGGTGGGGGCCTGGTGGAGGCTGCCCCTGGTGGCTGGGGGGTGGGGGTGGTGGGAGACATGGGTGGGGGCCTGGTGAAGGATGCCCCTGCACTGCTGGGGGGTGGGGGTGGTGGGAGACATGGGTGGGGGCCTTGTGAAGGGTGCCCCTGGTGGCTGGGGGGTGGGGGTGGTGGGAGACATGGGTGGGGGCCTGGTGGAGGCTGCCCCTGGATGATGGGGGGTGGGGGTGGTGGGAGACATGAGTGGGGGCCTGGTGGAGGCTGCCCCTGCACTGCTGGGGGGTGGGGGTGGTGGGAGACATGAGTGGGGGCCTGGTGGAGACTGCCCCTGAACTGCTGGGGGGTGGGGGTGGTGGGAGACATGGGTGGGGGCCTGGTGGAAGGTGCCCCTGGTGGCTGGGGGGTGGGGGTGGTGGGAGACATGGGTGGGGGCCTGGTGGAGGATGCCCCTGCACTGCTGGGGGGTGGGGGTGGTGGGAGACATGGGTGGGGGCCTTGTGAAGGGTGCCCCTGGTGGCTGGGGGGTGGGGGTGGTGGGAGACATGGGTGGGGGCCTGGTGGAGGGTGCCCCTGGTGGCTGGGGGGTGGGGGTGGTGGGAGACATGGATGGGGGCCTTGTGAAGGGTGCCCCTGGTGGCTGGGGGGTGGGGGTGGTGGGAGACATGGGTGGGGGCATGGTGGAGGCTGCCCCTGGATGGTGGGGGGTGGGGGTGGTGGGAGACATGAGTGGGGCCCTGGTGGAGGCTGCCCCTGCACTGCTGGGGGGTGGGGGTGGTGTGAGACATGAGTGGGGGCCTGGTGGAGGCTGCCCCTGCACTGCTGGGGGGTGGGGGAGGTGGGAGACATGGGTGGGGGCCTGGTGGAGGGTGCCCCTGGTGGCGGGGGGGTGGGGGTGGTGGGAGACATGGGTGGGGGCCTTGTGAAGGGTGCCCCTGGTGGCCGGGGGGTGGGGGTGGTGGGAGACATGGGTGGGGGCCTGGTGGAGGGTGCCCCTGGTGGCTGGGGGGTGGGGGTGGTGGGAGACATGGATGGGGGGCTTGTGAAGGGTGCCCCTGGTGGCTGGGGGGTGGGGGTGATGGGAGACATGGGTGGGGGCCTGGTGGAGGATGCCCCTGCACTGCTGGGGGGTGGGGGTGGTGGGAGACATGGTGGGGGCCTTGTGAAGGGTGCCCCTGGTGGCTGGGGGGTGGGGGTGGTGGGAGACATGGGTGGGGGCCTGGTGGAGGGTGCCCCTGGTGGCTGGGGTGTGGGGGTGGTGGGAGACATGGATGGGGGCCTTGTGAAGGGTGCCCCTGGTGGCTGGGGGGTGGGGGTGGTGGGAGACATGGGTGGGGGCCTGGTGGAGGCTGCCCCTGGATGGTGGGGGTGGGGTGGTGGGAGACATGAGTGGGGGCCTGGTGGAGGCTGCCCCTGCACTGCTGGGGGGTGGGGGTGGTGGGAGACATGAGTGGGGGCCTGGTGGATGCTGCCCCTGCACTGCTGGGGGGTGGGGGTGGTGGGAGACATGGGTGGGGGCCTGGTGGAGGGTGCCCCTGGTGGCTGGAGGGTGGGGGTGGTGGGAGACATGGGTGGGGGCCTTGTGAAGGGTGCCCCTGGTGGCTGGGGGGTGGGGGTGGTGGGAGACATGGGTGGGGGCCTGGTGGAGGGTGCCCCTGGTGGCTGGGGGGTGGGGGTGGTGGGAGACATGGGTGGGGGCCTTGTGAAGGGTGCCCCTGGTGGCTGGGGGGTGGGGGTGGTGGGAGACATGGGTGGGGGCCTGGTGGAGGGTGCCCCTGGTGGCTGGGGGGTGGGGGTGGTGGGAGACATGGATGGGGGCCTTGTGAAGGGTGCCCCTGGTGGCTGGGGGGTGGGGGTGGTGGGAGACATGGGTGGGGGCCTGGTGGAGGCTACCCCTGCACTGCTGGGGGGTGGGGGTGGTGGGAGACATGGGTGGGGGCCTTGTGAAGGGTGCCCCTGCACTGCTGGGGGGTGGGGGTGATAGGGGACATGAGTGGGGGCCTGGTGGAGGGTGCCCCTGCACTGCTGGGGGGTGGGGGTGATAGGGGACATGGGTGGGGGCCTGGTGGAGGATGCCCCTGCACTGCAGGTGAGTGGGGGTGGTGGGAGACATGGGTGGGGGCCTGGTGGAGGATGCCCCTGCACTGCTGGGGGGTGGGGGTGGTGGGAGACATGGGTGGGGGCCTGGTGGAGGCTGCCCCTGCACTGCTGGGGGTGGGGGTGGTGGGAGACATGAGTGGGGGCCTGGTGGAGGGTGCCCATGGTGGCAAGGGGGTGGGGGTGGTGGGAGACATGAGTGGGGGCCTGGTGGAGGCTGCCCCTGCACTGCTGGGGGGTGGGGGTGGTGGGAGACATGAGTGGGGGCCTGGTGGAGGGTGCCCCTGGATGGTGGGGGGTGGGGGTGGTGGGAGACATGAGCAGGTGTGCAGGGTAGTCCCCTGTTTTGTGGGCTGCCTGCAGGGGCCGTCGAGGGTGTACAGGGAACACCTGTGAGGACCCACCCAGCATAATCGCGTGTGTAACTTCCCACGCACCCCTGTAATACACGTACCAAGCCAAATCGCGTGTGATAATTCCTGCGCACCCCTGAAATACACGCGCCCAGGCTATTCGTGTGTGGAAATTCCCGCGCACCCCTGAAATACACGTACCCTGCTGAAATCGCGTGTTAAACTTCCCGCGCACCCCTGAAATACACGCGCCCAGGCTATTCGCGTGTGGAACTTCCCGCGCACCCCTGAAATACACGTACCCTGCTGAAATCGCGTGTTGAACTTCCCGCGCACCCCTGAAATACACGCGCCCAGGCTATTCGCGTGTGGAACTTCCCGTGCACCCCTGAAATACACGTACCCTGCTGTAATCGCGTGTTAAACTTCCCGCGCACCCCTGAAATACACGCGCCGAGGATATTCGCGTGTGGAACTTCCCGCGCACCCCTGAAATACACGCGCCCAGGCTATTCGCGTGTGGAACTTCCCGCGCGCCCCTGAAATACACGCGGCCAGGCTATTCGCGTGTGGAACTTCCCGCGCACCCCTGAAATACACGCGCCCAGGCTATTCGCGTGTGGTACTTCCCGCGCACCCCTGAAATACACGCGCCCAGGCTATTCGCGTGTGGAACTTCCCGCGCACCCCTGAAATACACACGGCCAGGCTATTCGCGTGTGGAACTTCCCGTGCACCCCTGAAATATATGCGGCCAGGCTATTCGCGTGTGGAACTTCCCGCGCACCCCTGAAATACACGCGCCCAGGCTATTCGCGTGTGGAACTTACCGCGCACCCCTGAAATAATCGCGTGTGGGACTTCCCGCGCACCCCTGAAATACACCTACCCTGATGGAATCGCGTGTGGAACTTCCCGCGTACCCATGAAATACACCTACCCTGATGGAATCGCGTGTGGAACTTCCCGCGCACCCCTGAAATCCACGTACCCGGCAAAATCGCGTGTGAGACTTCCCGCGCACCCCTGAAATACACGTACCCTGCTGTAATCGCGTGTGGGACTTCCCGCACACCCCTGAAATACACGTACCCTGCTGTAATTGCGTGTGGGACTTCCCGCGCACCCCTGAAATACACCTACCCTGATGGAATCGCGTGTGGAACTTCCCGCGCACCCCTGAAATACACCTACCCTGATGGAATCGCGTGTGGAACTTCCCGCGCACCCCTGAAATCCACGTACCCGGCCAAATCGCGTGTGAGACTTCCCGCGCACCCCGGTATACATGCACACATATTTTTTGTCAGCGTGTCCGTGTTTGTGGGTACCCCTTTGCACGTCATTTGTCCTGGAGGGCCACAGTATTGGACATTCATCATGGCAGTATATGGGTGCTATTTGTTGGCGCACCTTTTGGCGCACATTTCTTACAGCTGCAGAGACGCTACCGCCTGCTTTCTTGTGGCGGTCGTTTTTGTGCCTGTGCGCTGGTTTGAGCGTGCGCTTTTTTGCCCTATTCTATTCCATGAATACGTGTTGTAGGCGAGCGTGTGGGCGTTCCGCGCACTTGTGCCCTGTACTTCCCCCGTGACGCCCATGTTTTTGCAAGTCGTTCCCCATTCCGAGTGTTACGCCCGTGTTCCGCCTACTTTTGTTGCGTGCGCCGCGCTATGTGCGAATTTCGCTGTGGCCTGTGCGATTTTCGCTGTGACCTAGCGCACGCTGTTAGATGGCCTGTGCGCCAACGTGCGCGGCGCACTTTTTATCGCACATCCGCTGGTTTTCTCGCGCACGGACTTCCATGAATCGACGTGCGCTGCTTTTCGTGCGATTTTCGCACTTGCACTGCGATTTTCGCTATTCCACTGCGATTCGCACGTTTTTGCCCACTTGCGCCGCGCTAATTATTCCATGAATCGGCCTGTTAGTCTTTACATTGTCGAATATGTTTTACAGACTATAAGGACGCCCTTATATATGTTAATTTATTTATTCATTTAAATTATACCAGTTTACACATACCACAAAACAAGTTAGCAGCACCTTAAGAGATAATTAGACAGACGCAAGTAAGGAGATGCACAAGCACATGTCCTCACTTGTGCCAAAAAAGGAGCAGCCCAATACACAAAGGGAATCTGAATTCAGATGGAGTCCCCTCCACCTCCCCACCTTTGGTGGGCACATCAAGCAGTTAAAAGTGCATTCTGTATTCACAAACGAAATGCCTTTTGAAATAGGTTCAAATCATAACAGGGTCATTTCTGACCATTTGTGACCATGTCATGATTTCTTTTTTTGTATGACATCTGGCGGTTTAAACCATGGCTGTTGCATTTCCATCACACAAACAGGGATGGAAATTATGTTTTTTCTGGGCATTTTACCGAGACAGGCCTTTCAAGGGCCCGTCTCGGTGAAATGCGCTCCCAGCAACCACAGGGGGGCTGCATAGCACCTCTTTTCACTGTTGTCCATACTCTCCTGAAATGATCAGGTCACCTGTTAAAATATGTACACCGGAACATTACACAGAGCAAAGCACACTATCTGTGCTCCTTTCATTTGCTGTTCATTTTTTCGAATCTGGCCAAAGGTAAAAAGTGTGCCTACAAGTGCACTTATGTTGAATAACACAATGTTCAGCAATGATTATTTACATGTTTGAGCATCTACAACTTGGCCGCCTAAACACTATATAGTAATTCATAGAATGATAAATAAAAATTTAAAAAATAAACACAACATTATCTTGCTGAAATATATGATGGCAAAATATTTTTTTTAAAAGAAAATGTAAAGTACATTTTCGAAGTGGAATGCCCGACTAGCAATGCTGAAAACACGGTTGTTCATAATATCTTCATAAAGTAAACCTGATCATTTGCTGTCCTTACGTTTAAGTAAATAAAATAGGTGAAACCAGAAAGTCCTACATGACCCACACCATGAAATATGACTACATCTGTTGAGATATAGAATATGTTTTACATTGTAAGTAACTGAAAGAAACCATTGCACAATGCTATATGTGACTATAAAAATAAAAAAACGTTTATGTATTTTTTACTTTTGCAGAGACTATGGATCTGTTAATTGTTAAATCAATACACCTAATTTTTTATGCAAAAGCACAAACTTTTGTAGAGTCTCACGAAAAAGCATTATACATGTTTTCCATCTGGTCTAATTTAAAACAGTGTGTTAACAGTGTGGTGCCATACAAACCACAAAAACTGTCTTTTCCAACCTAAATCCTCTACTACCTCCACCAAACTTGTTTTTATCATTTAAGTAACATCATTTGAACTTATTTACTCTACTAGCATACTGAACTAAGTTGTGTATTATAATTGCTGTAATTAACTTAAACACTTTCTTTCCTGTCAAATCAAATAAATAATCATTCAATTTCTAGGCAATGGAGACTTGTATGAAAGTACCAAATCATTGCACACAAGCCAATTTGTTTCACCTTGCAGCCAAATTGTATAATATGTACTGATGATGCTGAATCATTCATAGGGCAAGGGTTTTGAAACTCCTCTGTCAAAGAGAAACCTGGCATTGTACAAGGTTCAACTTTTCTGTTTTGATCTATCACTCATCAGCCTGGTATCCTTTAAAAATCAGTATCCAATAGTTCTGACACTGCAACTACCTTAGTGAAGATAAGTTACACACTTAGAGCAGATCAAATCCGGGTAGGCAATTGCAACCAGGTCAAAAACTGCACCCATTCAGAGTTAGGCAATGAAACTTACACAAACTCTTCTGCAGACACTGTAGATACAGTCTGTCGTTGACAGAAGCCTCTCATGAGGCAGACCAATGAAAAAGTCCACATATTCTATTTTCAATTACCTCCAATACTGTCATGAGAACTTCATGAGCATAATGTTGCACATTTTCAGAAGAATAAGCATGTTGTGACCTTGAAGCAACCAGATCAAGAATTGAGAATGCACTATGCACCTCACTGGGTTCTGACTCAATCAGCCTTTGAAGAGTGCTCAAAACACCACTTAGAGTATGTTCTGCAAATGTATTTACTGTTTGCTTTATTTGAAACAGGAAAGTTAAGCTCGAGTTTCAAAAGCATTCTATACCTGACATATTGCCAAAGGTATATTTAGGATGTGCGTGTGTGATGCATTGTCATCTTTTTGCATATCAACAGTTAGTAATTTCTTTAGGGGTATCCACACAGCACACATCATGTGTGTAATCTGCAATACATTTAACATCAATAGCAACATTTGTCTCCTGAAATGCAATAAAGCATAGCCCTTGCAGACTTCAAACAAGGGACAAGGCCACATCAGCTATGCCTTACCTAAACCCAAAGCAATCTGTATCAACCAATAAGACCTCTAAGCCTCCCTATAAATCTTAAACCTTGAGACTGCTCTACTGAAATTGAAACACAAGAACAAACGTTTACAAGTGCATACTCTACATTCAAGTTACATAACAAATATACTCTACAGTTGGACTACACTTCAATGATCTTTTCATTCTCAAAGGCCATCATTGCAGAATTGTAACATTTACATTCTGAACCATTAATCACCCAGTCAACTTGTTGTATGTGTTTTGCTGTCCATCCATCATGGCCTATGGAGCAGTGCATTGTTCATGATATTTGTGGTAAGTATGTCTACCTATTAAGGTTTGCCTCCCACCATCGTCTAGCATGCACTTTGAACAATGTTCACTCTGTCTTGATATTCAAGATCGATAGATTGCCTCAGGTTGACAATTTTTGGCAATGTAAATAACTCCAGAGATTCACATCTCCTAAACAGACAACAGAGTTCTGAGCAGCGTTACTATGGACAGTATGAATCACTAGTTTCCTAAAGGAGCTGAAGGCAGGAGATCAACAAAAGAAATTACACGTTTAACTCCAAACAGTACTTCATACTCCTTCTTTAGCAAATCCTACATTCAGTAATGTGTGAAAGCTATCAATTCCCTGGCTACAGTGCTAATGTCAGAAAACATGTGAACATTGATTTTCTGGAGTGCCGAGCCTACCTAATATGCTGCTTCTCCAGAGAAGTTCCTGAATTCCAACTTACTATCATCCTCCTCAAGCTGCTCAATATGTGGTGGAGATCAATGCCTCTAATCTTAAATGTTGCGAAATCAGTGGGCGTAGTCACCACACAAAAGATTGTGCAGCCAGTTTCTTGCCTGACAAAAGCTGCTCAGGATTTGAACCAAACAACTCTTACTTGTACCTGATTTCCTGTCAACATATACCAGAAAAGGGCAATACTATTGGCAAGAGTAGATTCTGCATCCTGCTGTAATCCATGCACGATGACATTAGATAATTTATTATAAACTATTATCTGCTCATTATCTTTCAAAAGATGAACTTTCCAGATCAATATCAGAATCTATTGCTTGATGCATAACATTCTCCATTTACAAAATGTCAATTTCAACATCAATCTTTACAAGAGGTTCATCAAGGGCATATTTTCTACCACTGTCAGACCCTTTGTCAAGAGCTACTTGGTAAGTTTCATGAGTACCAACCTAATCTTCTTCATTAGACCAAGGTTAGAAAACCATTAAAAATCAAAATAAACAATTCCTTTGTATCAAACATTCAGCAAGGCAACGTAATTTGGTTGTTGAGAGATGGGTTTGTCATATCTCACTAGGCATCCAAATGCATCGATTATCAGTGTCACATAACACTTTATGATGCAAATAGTGTTAAGATATGTGATATAAGCAAAGTTCTATCATAGCACCTATCTATCTATATATTTTAATTGCATAACGCCACTAACCCAAAGGCCTCAGAGCAATGAAAAGACACACGTTACAATAGAACAGAAAAAGATTCTATTTAGGCAAGCTCTCATATATTTGTTTATCTTTAATCGTTTTCCTTTGTGGAAGAGGAGAGCCTTCAAGTTCTTTCTGAACTGGGACAGCAATGGTATGTCCTTAGCAGGATTGGCAATGAGTTCCATGTAGCGGGAGACCATGCATTGAAACTGGTGCCTCCTAGATTTTTGAGGTTAAAGCGTGGGCAGGCCAGTAAATAATTAGTATTACATCTCAGTGTGCATTTTAGGAGCTTTGGGGGACATTACCAGAGAGGCACTTGTGCGCAAGGGAGCTTGCCTTATGCTGGATTATTTGCTCTACTGGGAGCCAGTGTAGCTTACGACGTGCTTCAGATACGTGCGCTTGTTTCCCGAATCACATACTGCACACACCGCTCCGTTTTGAATGGTTTGAAGATTTAATATTTTTTATATTTACTAGTGGGGTACCGACCATTAGGCTGTTGCAGTAGTCAAGTGTAGCATTGACAGTGGCAGAGGATCCTGCAGCCTTGTTCTGTTCTGAAAGGTATGGTCTGATTTGCCACAACAGTTTTTGTATGTAAGAGCACAATGTTTTAAGATATGCTACCTGTTTATTAGACATTTAATAAGAGTCTAAGTAGATGCCCAGCATTTTCACGTGCTGGGCCACCGTGATGGTGTTACCTGCGATGTGAAAGTGGTTGTTTTGGGGGTTCATTTTTTAAAATCTTGGACCAGCTCGTTTTTTCAGGGCCAGTGAGTTGCAAGCCATCCATGACTGTATTGCAGATAACATTTTGTTCACTCTTTCAAGATCTCTGGAATAGACCCCTGAGAGCTCAGTGAGGATCTGTGTGTTGTCTGCATAGTTGGCAAACTACACACCCAGACTGTCGAGTAGGTCACACAAGGACCTTCTGTATACAGTAATGGGGATATTCATGATCCCTGTGGCACACCACAAGTCAGTGGTATGGAGGATGATTGATTGTCATTTTGAGTTACCCTAGTCTGTCTTCGCCCAAGGAAGGACTTGAACCATTTAGCAGTGGAACCAGAGCATTTTCCTATTGTGACCAGATGATCAACCAGTAGCTGTCGGGTGTCTTGACCCACGTTTGTGTGGGCTTAGAAAATCCAAGATGGCAGAAAAGCCCACATTTGCGCCAGAATCCGGGAAAACCGTGCAGTTTTGCGTACACCAAAATGGTCGCCTGACCTGCCACCAACCAGTGCAAAGAAAGATGGTTCTGTTCAAAATCTGTTTTTGTTAATGTCAACAATTGCTAAGATCATGGGCACGAAACCACCAAACAAAAATCCAACTCTGGTTGAGTGTTCTACTTTACTCTACTGCAGATCCACATCAATGCCATGTCAAGCAAGGATCATATACTATCAAGTAAAATCCTTTCTTTTTTGAAATGTATTAATTCAAGACAGCTCCCAAAAATAGGTGCAGTACCGGCATTGGACACTAACCGGCGCTAGCGATCTAAACTCTGATAGAAGAACTGTATTTCAGGAGTTGCAAAAGGATCCTGAGCTAGCTGGGACTTCAAAGGCTTGCTGATTAATGATAATTCTCAACCCCTGCTGTTCCCAGGCCCTCACAAAAAGGCAGCCTGATTCAATGAACAGTTCAAGAGGCCTTCTGTTCCTGGGAAGTCTTAACACCTAGCATTCCCAGCAACAGCCCAGGATATCACATGGCCCTGTTGATTGGGAAGGAGGGGACTTCACTGCAGCCTGCAGGAAACAACATAAAAGACTCTTTCAATTGAATCGAATATGCTGATTTGATGTGTATCTGTAAACAGTGCTTTGCCTGGAAGGAAGGACTTGTGATCTCTGACTCACCAAGTTTCTGGGGGTGGACCCAGACACTTTTGTGAATTGAAGTGAAGGCAAATATATGTTTTATAAGAATACTGATAACTAATTGTAACCAGATGACAGAAATGTACAATTTGGAGATCCTTAATATGAAAAATGTACCTACAATTTGAGTCTAAACTCAATTCTGTACGATGTTTTGGGACCGAACCCCGCTATTTATTAATATTGCAGACACTGTGCTTATGCTAGAGACCTAGTAAATTACTGTAATATGCCCAGAAGGGGGGTGTACCTCTGTGGAAATTCGGGTAAAAGTCCAATATTGGAAAACCAAAAATGAAAATAAGTTGTCATTTCTGAACCCAAGCTCTTAGGAAGATCAGAGTTGGGCAAGCATGTACCTTAATTCACCTGCAATGTGCACATGTAATTTCAACAACTTGTGTATCTGGGAAGCATGTGTGGTTCTGAAAAATCGTTTTTCTAAGTAAATGCAAAGGGGAGGGACTTCAGCCAGCCATAATAATAGCTTCACTCTGACTCATCCTGACTCACTACTTAGTTCCCGAATGAGAGCACAGAGAATTCTCTAGCCTATCAGGATCATGAGAGGGTGGGGCATAGAAAGTCAGCCTCCCCACCCACTTTCAAAAGACATAAAAAGAGCCACTAAGACCCAGGAAGGGACATTCACTTTCCACTTCAAACTGATTTCTTACAAAGCATTTTGCCGGACCAGACAATATCCAGAAGACTCCAGAACCAGAACTTAGAAAACCAGACTCCATATTTCAGAACTTGCAGCAGAGAGGCCTAGTCCAAAAGCTGAATCCTTCTCAGCAGGCCTCAGAAACCAGCAACCTAACCAAACTATTCAACAGCCGGGCGAGCTGTTTGATTCTGGCCTAGAACCTTGGGCCAGAAACACCCAGAAAGCAGAGCTGTATGCAGTGCCAAGAACTTTTTCCAGAACCAGAAATCCAGACCAGCAGAGCAGAGCTGACCCAGATCGCTGTGAGCAGAACCGGTACCAGAGACCGTCCGTGGCGATAGAACCGCAGCTAAACCTGTTGACCAGATCTGTGACGGAGGCCCATTCCTTCCAATACTAGGAGTGAGTATCCTGAAAACTGTGTCAGAACCAATCTCTTAGTCTAAAATAATCTGATTCAAACCATTTTAACCTGTCCAGAACTGCATCATAGAATCGTGTGTCCATTCTCCGATTTTAAACCTGTAAAAGTGTCATTTTGTCATTCTGAATCATTATTTCATTTCTGAAAAACTACCTTCACAAAAAAAGCTAGGATCCAGAGCTTTCCAACGAACCCAGAACCAAAGTTCTATTCCTTATAGTTCTTCCATAATCACGCTCGACGCACTCGGAAAAAGTGCCACGAATTGCAACTAGCTGAATTTCACCACTTGTAAAAAAAATTGCTGCTTTTGCTTGCATTGCTGAGATTCGTTTTCAATCTGATAACCATTCCTGAATAATTGGTAGTGTCGACCTGAACCAATCTTAAGTAGCTATCACCTACCCTGAATCTCCTATACAGAATTGAAATCATTTTTAGCATATTTTCACTTCTTTGCAAATCACATTTAAGTATTTTGCCTGTGTTTTAAAATCATCCCTGTGTTCTAAGCTTGCTAGGGGGGAACTGTAATTTGTATTGTATTGTGATAGTATTCCTGAAAACTGTGTGCTCCCCTTCCATCTCCTTATATTGCATGGGGGGGAGTGAATTGTGCATTATTTTCCACCATTGCATTTCCTTTAATCCATAAAAGCATTCTCAGCTACCTAATCCTCTCTATACCAACTCCTAAGTAATTAGATAAGCGTACAATTGTAATATTATCCATTGTTGATCAACATTATCTTCATAAGTGTGTTATCAAATATTAATTTATTTATAAAGTGTGATATATATATATCTTGTTTAATTTTCCAATAAATTTGTAAATTGCAAAACAAACCTACTTCTTGGCTCAGTGAGGTCAGGGGGATTCAAAGAGAGGGGTGTTATATAAGGGTTTATCATCCAGATTATAACTTGTCATAAACATATATGAATAAGGGCTTCCCTTGGGCATCCCAGACCAGGCATTGACTTAGTTGGAGTGCTAAATTGAAGTAGCTTAACATAGCTCAGGGTCAACCAGGTTGAAAGCTGCCGACAGGTCGAGCAGGAGTAATGGTGCAATTGTGTCCTCATCCATGATTTTTATAATATTAGATTTGAGATCCAGCAGTGCTGTCTCCATCCCATGTTTAGAGTTAAAACCAGATTGTCGGAGGCCTAGTAGTTTACGTTGTTCAGCATATTCACAGTACTTTATGCAGGCACTTTTTGTCAAGATATTTCAGTATTAACAGAACATTAGTAAAAGGGGCAAGATTTGGATGCACTGTTGGATCTAGGTTGTCCTTTTTCGAAGATGAGTGGTCAATGCTTCCATTAGGCATGAGAGAACCTGGGCTTTGGTGAAGGACATGGTAATGGTTTTAGTCACCCACAAAAGCACTGGGATAATCCAATCTTTGAACAGTGCTGCAGGAAACATATCACCTTTGCAGTACACTGGTTTAAGATTTTGCACAATGCTTTGTACCTCCAACTCTGAAATTCCTTTGAATGAAAAGGGTGTCACAGAGTCAGGAGGTTTAACCTTCGTTTTTTCTGCTTGGGGCTGGGCAGCTTGCTCCCCCATTGTCGCAACACATTTGGCAAGAGCGTCCTGGTTGCATGTCACCTTCCTGACAAATTCAATTTGGATGTTTTGACATCATTCATCACTTCCCATGTGGTGGGTATTGGTGTTCTTTCCCTCTAGTTTATGCAGAATGGACACAAGCTCACGTGAGCTAGATTTGGTGCTGGTGATTCAGTATTGAAGTTAATTTGTTTACTGTTTACGATACCTTTTTTATAACTGTTGACAGCTATTTTATATGTGAGTGAGCATGAGTTTTTTCTCCAGCTGCGGTCTGCTTTGCGTATGTCTTTCCTGAGTGTGATGATCTCAGTATTAAATCAGTAGTTATGCTTGGTGATTCTGTTAGGTTTCACAGGGCGTACCAGTGCCATATTGTCAAGGGTACTGTTAGTGATTGTCCTGAAGTGTTTGGTGAGGTTTTCCAGGATTGTGTCATAAGGCCAATGAGCTAGTTTGTGGAGCAACACCGTGCAGAAATATTTAGGGGTCACTCTTTTTGTATTTCTGACCATGACAGGCTTAGTTGCCTCAGGGGGGCTGAAGTTCAAAGTGTTAGGCAGTAGAATATTGAAGAGAATACACGAGTGGTCGGACCATGGACTGCGGCCACTTTGCTTGATGAGATTCTGTTGTTCCCCATTTAGTATCCAGTCAAGTGTAGGACCTCCACTGCGTGTAGGACTTTTAAACATTTTCGAGAAGCCTATTGCCTCTAGTTGGTTTAGTAGTGAGACAGAGTCAGAGTCTATGGGGTATATAGATTGAAGTCACCTATAACCATGACATGAGCAGATGACTCAAGCACCTAGAATAGCCAGCCATTGTTCTTCATACTCTATTGTTTTGTTAGGTAGCCTATATAGGATTATTATGCTAATGGTGGTTGTCACATTGATGCTTAGTTTAACCAACATGGATTTGCAGTGGTCAAGATCCAGTATTGTTGTGCTGTGGATTTTAAGGTGGTCTTTATAGCTATGTGCCATCCATCCTTGACACAATCGGTCTGAGCATATGATGTTATATCCGTCAGGGGCAAGCGTAGCTGACTCCTGGAGCCAGGTTTCCGTGATCGCCATTAAGTCAATTTGTGATTCCAGTACATAATCAGTGATCTGGAAAGCATGGCAGACAACTGATCTTGTGCTCAGGACTGCTGTTCTGCGATGTACCTGGGGGTTAGTTAGGGGTTTAGCAGTAGGAGGTGTTTGTGGGGTGGAACCGGGGCCCTTGGGTGCTGACATGGGTGTGGGAACTGTGGAGAATATCTGATGTGGTGGAGGGTTGGAGCATGCCGAAAAAAATGGTAGTTGGTGTGGTTACTAGGGTTTTTTTATGTCATGTTCAGGTGGCACAGTACAGACACGGTGGTTGGTGTTTGTAGCAGATGCAGTCGAACCATTTGAGACTTCATCAAGGTCCAGTTGTAGGAAACGAGCTATAATTTTCTGTTGCTCATGCCTGTTTGTTTCCGGAGCACCATCCACTTCTGAGGGACACACATGCCCTTGGCATGCTGAGTATTGTAGTTTCTTCTGCCTTTCTCACACAGAAAGCGCAAGGCAGAGCAGAGATAAACCTGAAATTAGAGGATGACAAGTGCAAAGTTAGTTCAGAAGGCAATTTTATAAGAAGTTTTAGTGGGAAAGCCAGCAATTGAATTTGGGGGATCTGAAAAGTCAAATTATCTGGGGAAACAAGAAAAAGGCAGCACAATGATAATTTTAGTGCGGCACACACGAAGGGGCTCTCTATATACTAATAGCACGTGTGCAAACCGAGCACACACTGCAGCGCTCACGCACCTGCCGCGGGACACAAATACCCTTGGGATGCTGGATATTGTAGTTTCTTCTGCCTTTCTCGCAAGATGAGCACAAACCAGAGCAGCGACAAACCTGAAATCAGATGATCACAAGTGCAAAATTACCTGCGACACCTAGTAGGCCCAATGCAGTTCAGAAGGCAATTTCAGAAGCAGTTTTAGAGGAAAAAGCAGCAATCGATTTTGGGGCATCTGATGTCAAATTATGTGGGGAAACAAGAAAAAGGCAGCACAATGATAATTTCTTTTTTGATAATAAGTGTAGCTTAGAATACATTTTTAGGAAATCTTTGCTGTCAGGTATTCTTTGAACCAGGACTGCAATTCCATAGTGTGGTTTAAGGCACATTTCACACTGGCAACCATGTCTCTGGTTCCGGAAGCACCTCAAGTCTTTCCTCTTTGCTTCTGCATTCTCTTTTCCTCTTCCCTGCTGATCTCCTGTCTGATACTGCACTTGTTACCTGGCTACCCTCTGAACCACAGGCCCAGGTCCCTGCCCTCCCAGTTGCACATCTGCACTGCCGCCTGGCAAACCTGCCAACTGGCAAACCTGCATTTGTGGCTGTATCTGCAACCCTAGAGTCCTGCTAACTGCATTTTGCAACACTTGTTGTCTGCACTCAACCCCTGCACTGCCACGTGCTGGCCACACTTCATGTTTTTCAATGTTTTCAAACCTATTTCCTGCACTTGCTCCTCCCCCCTTCCCCTGGCACTTCTCCCCTTTCCTCTCCCCTGCACTTGCGTGATCTCAATGTCACTGAGCCTAGTAAGATTGTTGTCTTGTCTCCCTTTGATTCCCTCCTTTGCCTCGTCGCGCCTTGAAACACATGTGTATAGGCGCGCTATAAATAAAATATCATATCATATCAGGCATGGCCACGCTTCAGAGAAAATGTGTTCTAACCTGACTGGAAGGACAGAAACAATTGCCTAGGTATGTCATGATAGCGCTGTCCATTGGCTATGACACTCCCATGGAATATTGTTTTATACGTAATCCGATGACACTCAGATCCTTCTCACATTAGCAGAGGCTCTGGATAGCACCATATCTTGGTTTAGAGAGTGTATGCGGAAGACTATGATCTGGATGCATTCAAATCAACCGAAATGCAATCTGTCTAAAATTGAAGTCTTTGACTTTGGCACTGGTTCTTCCGTTTCAGGAATATTTATTGGCCAAAGGGCTCAGGACATTGTCTCAAACCTGTTCCATAAACTCACAATCTGGGCATTTTTTTAGACTCAGAAAATCCATGACACCACGGACAAGTGTCCTCATGAAAACATGTTTACATAATTTAAAAAGGCTTGTCACCAATTGAAATTATTTTCTATTGAAAAAAAAGTATCCTGCACAATGCCTTTCTTTCTGCTTATCTGGACCATTGCAATGCCTTATTCCTTGTCTGCCTGGGAAGCAAACTGATCATTGATTCAAGACACAGTCCATCTCCTCTGTTCCTTCTGCTTTTTATGACAAAATCCTATTACATGTATTTACTTTATTTACATTACACATCGTACATTTACTTTATACTATGCATTGCTATGGAGACAGATCAGTGGGTTCCATGCTCCCAGCTAAGATCTCTGTGTGAGCTGCAGGTCTCAGGCTTGAATGCCAGCAGGGCCAACTCATCCTTTTAACATTTCAATGTCAAGTACTAACGTCAGTTTGGTAATAATAATTGTTAGAAAGTTGTTGTATGCACAGGGGTTTGACAAAAGTGCTACATAAATAATATGTTATTATTCCTTGAAATTCTGTTCTTCCCTCACAGAAAGAATGGGTGTGCCAAGGGGAGTAATAGGTCTAGAGCTGACTATAGGTAGCGGAAGGCAAAGAGGCAGAAAAGTTGAACCAACCTTTAGGGAAGGGAAAGCGTGTTCTCTATTTCCCTTAGGAATGCAACTTTTGCTCGGCGATGAGGAGGTAGCATTCATGGGGAAGATATGGGTAGAATGGTAGGCCCTTGGATAGAGATGAGGAAGGTGTGTTTTGAAAATGTTCCCTTAAATATGACCTTCTAAAAGAGGCCTTGCAGCTGGTTGCATAACTCCCTTTGGACCTGACCTATGAGATGATATATGCTAGCAGCAATACATATCAGTTATCCTAACAAGGCATCATGCTTCCAGGTTCTTGTGTTGTTTGCTTTAAACAAAGAAGCTAAACTTATTCTTTGAATACAACCCAATTGTAGACTTCCATGACGTTATTCTTCTGCCGTCATATCATATGATTTTTGCAGAGTTATTCAAGAATGAAGAACTGAAGTGAGCAAGCATTTTTAAGTGATCAAACGTTTGTACAGACATTAATTATTAAAAACATTCAATAAATAAACTGTTAAGGATTTCAATCAGGCGATACACTCTGCTCCCGGCCTAGTGTACAGCACAATGGAAAAACGTATTTAAGATATAGATTCAATTATTTGAAAGATGTATCACTCGTATCACACCCCTTATTTAAGAATACCCCGGCTCACGCTGGACCAGGAATCAGGCTGGTTTGTAAAAGGTATTATCTATTTATTTAAGATCAAAATCACAATAGATATTTTAATAGGTAAACAACAATCACCAATGGGGTGACATAACACAGAATGACATCTTTAATACACTGGTACTAAGTTATGAGCAAAACAAATGCAGCACAGAAACGAATACTTTTGTGTTGGTTTCAGAGCTCAATTGTTAGAAATTCCCCCTGCAACACTTCTCAACCCCCACCAATAGGCAAAGCAAAGAGAGGGAGGAGAGAGCAGGTATTCAGGAATAGTACAGGTCAAACAGTGTCTCACTTCCCCTTTGCCCCCCTACACAGAGAGAGAGAAACGAAGTGGGCTTTTCAACTGTCAGAATGACTTTTAAAGTGGCTGAGCAAGACTCTAAATGTGTGGAGAAATGCTTAAATTGTTGTAAATGCCTATGGGAGCCACTTTGAACAGCTGCACACAAGTAAAAGCAATGATTTAGTCAGCAGAAAACCTTTGCAATCTTAAAATCCAAGTCGGAAGCAGTTTGAATCTAAACATTTCTCAAAGTGAACATTGGTGGCAAACTTTTCCATGCACAATATTCGTGATAACGGGAGAACCGCACTGTTTTGGGCTCTATGGATAGATGTGGATGTTAGTTACAAGTAGGAGTTGAAATTTAATTTCTATCACACAAAAAGGGAGTTATAGCGATTTTAGTAAAGGTTGTTTTTGTGAGATAGGCGCGAGAAAGGAAAGAGTCTTTAATTTTAAAATCGGAAAATATTGGCTATGGACTAGAGCATCCAAGCTAAGCCACCAGGATGGCACAGCTAAGAGTCAGGAGTGATTCGTGACTCAGTCCTGGTTCCTCGCTGTTCACCTTGGGGCGCTAGGCTGGTTACTCGAATAAAATTAACAGATCAAGCTGACAAATGACTAGGAAAAAGATGCTTTTACAGATAGACAGAAAAATATTTCACTACAGATTTAGACAATGTTACTGATTATGGAAGTAAGGATAGTTCAGAGGTTATGAGGGGACAAGATAATGCACAGGAATTAACAATTTCTAGCTTTCTCTTAATACTCACAAAACAAAAGGGATTTAAGATTTTTGACCGTCAGGATTCTGGACTGTCAGGGTTCTGGACCTATCAGGGACTGACAGCTGGGCACATCAGACTGGACAGGGTCAGCAAGGCGCTCTGGTCACAGCACAGCACAGGACTGGACGGGATCTGCCCTTCTTGGTTCTGAGGATATTTCAATTCCACAGGCAAGCAGTAACAGCACAGCCCGGCTGTATTATGATGCTTCCCCTAGGCTTTCGGGGTTCTTTTCTAGAATTTGAGGCCTAGCTGAGGTTGGTTCAGCTATGCAATAGGCCTTTGCTTTGCTTGGCCAAGTGTCTGGAGTTTGGAGCAAGGAAGATGTAGATTTCAGCAGCAGGGTGCTCCGCCAGCATCAGGAGGGTGAGTGGATCTGTCTGTCCCTATGTCTGGTCAGCTGTCTCTATTTATGCTATAAAATGACATCATAAAGGGGGGGTGTGGGCCGGCTTAGCTAAGCTCGCCCCTTTGTGCTGAGATAAGGTCAAAACTTCATCTTCGCCTTGCAATTTGAGTGATTGGCTCAAGGCTGGGTGATGTCAGGTTTTATGATATGCTTTACAATCCTCACAGACCTCCCTTTAGCCATTGGTCTCTAAGTCTGATTTTATATTAAATGTACATTTCTACATTGGTCACCTTTATACAAATCACACATAAAGATGCCATATTTTACATAACAGCCCTTCCTCAAAACCCCGCAGTGGTGGGATCTTGTCTACCCTTTCTACAGATTTTTGCCATTTTCTCTATGAACACACTTTGCGATTTTTCAGCAAATTTTCAAAAATATGCGTGGTTAACATGGGGAAATGCGTGTACATTTTCACAATTCTAACAGTAATACATTTTGCGTAAAATCACATACCTTGCCATTCCTGTCCAGAACATGTCACAAAGTTCTGCCGCCTCTTCACACGTGCAGCCAGAAATTAAATTAACAGCTCTGTCATTTTTATATTTTTATATTTTTCACCATTTTGGATAGCAAGTTATAAGTCTTTTAAAATGTGTTCTTTGTTCAGGTTCAGCAACAGATGGTCGTTTGGCTCCACCCCTTTGTCTCTCCTGGGGGCCCAAGGCATCCCCTTCCTTGCTTGCTCCTTCTAGAGGCCATTTACGACCCCTTTTCACACTTCCATTTTCCTGGGCTGGAGGATGTCCATTGTTTAGTCCTGGGCTAACCAGCAATTAGCACCTCCCCGTGAGTTTCAGCTGAGAGGAAGGCCCTCCCTCTAGGAAAAAAAAAACCTGCCTTTGCAGTTCTTGCAGCTCAGCCAGGTTTAATTTAATTGTTACATTCTTTTGGCTTTTCCTTTGCACAAAACAAACTTGTTGTATCAAATGACAGATAGAATTCTCATTCAAGATTTTAACCTATGGGATCAAAAATAACTACAATATGGGTTATTATCAGTAACAGGCCTCTTATATTGCAAACATTTGAGTTTTAGTTTATAACATGTTAAAGTTTAATCAGGAAGGCCCCTGACAGCTGTCATCACAGGTAGCCCTCTGCTACACAGAGATTGTTTTACAGATCCACTGGCAGGCCACTTTTGCTGTGGAGATCTCTTTATGCTCTTAGCCATTCAGGACCTTGTAAGTTCACAGTGATTCCTTAAACTAAGTGAATTGTAGCACCCAGTGAGAATTTTGAATATTTGGAAGGTGTTCTGTACCGGCATTCTGAAGTTTCAGAAGCAAAGAAAAGGTGATTTAAAGCAATATTTGGAGTTTCATTTAGCAAAGCACTGCTTTTTCCTTCTGCACTCCACTTTCAATTGTTGTAGAGCCCAGTGACACATTTCAGTAGTGAGAGCTCTGTTCCACCACTGACAACATGTGTGGCAGATTGGGCAGCCATCTTTTTGTGCATTGAAAAGCGCGATTTTCAGGGGTTTTGGCGCGCACAAGTGTTTTGCGGCCATTTTGCTGTTTCTGGCACACCATAACGGAGTGATGCAGCATAGCAGAGCAAAAGTGGGTCAATACATCCCACAAAACACATCTACAATGAAATGTGTATACTTTACAGAGAATTCACTGTGGATTTTGCGACATAGTATTAAAATAACATATAAGTCAGAAATAATGTTCAATACTATTGTTAACTGTTAAGAAATAGTGACAGGCCACGCACTCTGTTGCCAGTCAAGTTTTCCTGCATTGGCTTCTCCTCCAAACGCACGTTTTCATGACTCCATCAATCTTCAGGGAGGCTGTGTTTCTTTTCCCTTTCAGGCGTGTCTTCATTTCCTTTTCAGGTGTAACAAGTTAATTGACTTTAGTGTCTCTAAGGATTCTGGTACGCACTCTGTTGCCAGTCAAGTTTTCCTGCATTGACTTCTCCACCAAAGCACATTTTCCAGTCACCTGCAAGTGAAATTAAATGCAAAAAATACAAGTAACAGAATCCTTAGAGACACTGAAGTCAATTAACTTGCTACACCTGAAAAGAAAATGAAGACACACCTGAAAAGGAAAAGAAACACAGCCTCCCTGAAGATTGATGGAGTCATGAAAACGTGCGTTTGGAGGAGAAGTCAATGCAGGAAAACTTGACTGGCAACAGAGTGCGCGGCCTGTCACTATTTCTTAACACTATTGTTAACTGTGGTGGGATAGACTCCTATCCAGCCTATGGTTTTCAACTAAAACACATTAAGAATAACTTTACTAAGGTCAAGATGCATTACTCAAGGTATAGGAGCCCACCCGAGGGGGGATAAGTGCTTCCAGCATAACCATGGACATTGCCAGGAATGTAGCACACATCTTTAGTATTGGCCCACACCTACATTCTCACTGCTTTATCACCCAACCATTTCTTGCTTTCACAGTTTCAGTGATATAGCACCCAGCTCTTTTGTGATAATCTACAAAATATAGTCTCTGGGACATTGCATCTAGCTTGCTTCTTAAACTCACCTGCCAACAAGTGCTTCTTGCCCCTTGCCATTGTGTATGTGCCAGGCATATATATTATTAACCTCTAGCTGTGGGTCACCACCCTGGACAAGCAGATACCTTCAGGTACAATCCTATGAACAAAGATTCCTTCCCCATTGCTAAGACTGTTATTGGCTGTATCAGTTTAACCCACCAGACATGGGACAACCTCCAGATGTGCACTTCCTCAAAGTCTGAGATACTGCCTTCAGAGAGCTACAGAATATCTCCTCCAAGTTGGTTCTGGTCTGAGACATATTTAAATCCAAATATTTCCCTGGCACCCTCTCTGCGCTCTTCATCATGTGGTCAGTTCCCTGGTCTGTGGCCCCAACCGACAAACTGCATGCCCTTGTATAGGTCTCATGGGCAGTTTAATTGTCTAATCTCATGTCTCCCCTTCCTCGATTCTTGCGTTTAAATCTTTATCAAGTGTTGCTATTGAGGGTTCCCAGGCTGTGGATCCTTGTCGCCTTTTGGTAATTAGGAATAGTAAGGTGGTGCACGGTGACAAAAGAATACTTTAAGGTTTGCACTGCTATTTTGAAGTCAGTCGTAATACTCTTTCTGCTATGCAGCAACTCTGTGTGAGCCAGACTCTCCCAACAGCAGCTTTGTGTATCAGAATGAGGGGAAGACTTTCTAGTCCTACTCAACCGTACTGGTACCATAGATGTGCGCAGCACTGGCTGCTGACAATAAGAGACATGATGCCCTGGGACCTATGGAGGAATACTGGGGAATACCTGGTATGCCGCCTCTGTATCGTTTTTTCTATGGTGGGTCCACAAATGTGGTTCCCAGATCCCCTCCTAGTAATACAGGAGGATTAATGAGTTACGCATTATAAAGGAGGATTAATGAGTCACGCATTACTATTTGAAGGGTTATGAATGCCAGAAAATCCATATGCCTATGTTTCTGAAAACCTGTATTTCAAATTTCAAAAGCCTTAAAAATGGTCATGGACTCATGTTTTTTTTGTGTCTGAATGCTAATACAAATCTATAGGACATTTACATAATCCCCTCTTCCCAAAGCAGATTCAATGAAACTAAAAGGTACACTAATCAGATGCATTTATGATTTCCTGCAATTAAGCACTGTTTTTGTGTCAGTTTTAATTTAAGTATCTCATTACCCACTCAACAACAGGCAGAATAAATATCTGTACCCCGCTCATCATACTCCAACATAGCACCATCTCTCATTCTCTCTCACTCACTCCCCTTATCTTTCCAATACAGGGAATATCTGTGCTTCAGTACTAAAGCCTTAATGAACTCCCCCCTTCCTGAAGATGTTCTGCGATGTGAGATAAGGGTGATTGCATACCGTGGAATGCTAATCAAGGTTAACTGAATTCCCAACTTCATTTCAGGTAATTAAAATGTTATTTCATTGAATTGAAATTAAAACAATAGTGCACAATTCTCTCACCTTGTTATTTAGGGAGGTGTGCATGCAGACAAGATGCTGGAAAGATAATCTGGAGTAGCAGTTCTGATCAGGGTTCCATGTGATAGAGGGGTGTTTTCTGCAGAGCAGATCCATTGCACAATCACTTCACCACCATCTTTCTTCTGTACGAAAGCCACTCCAGCCGTTGCTGACAGCAGAACAACCAGAACAAAGACACTGATCTTGATGGATGAGAATAGGTGTACTGGATTGTTATGGTTAACATAGAATGAGAGTTGTACGCCTGCTCCAAGGTGGCAGAGTCCTGTTGTATGGAAGCACACTGTCATTGCTTGTATCCTGCAGGAATTTTGCCATCACACTGAGGGCACATTGTCCATACGGAATGAAGAAGGGGGACCTGCATAGACTCTGAATGGGGGTGCTGGGGTTCTGAAAGACCTTGTTAATTATTGGTGTTCAGGCATACTGTAGCAAACATGTGGATTCAGAAGTGCTACCAACCAGCAACAGTGAATACATAAAGAATAAACATTGCCTTCTTGGTAGAAGAAATAACAGTTCACTGCTTATAATTGGTAGATAACCCTCTCCAAGGAGAAAATACATTTTGTGGGAAAATATTGTGTATTTCGGGCCAAAAGCAAGACATAAAACCTGGACCTTTTGTTTCACCCCTGGTTCCAAATACATGTTGTGTACCTCAAGGTTCCACGCTCTTACCAATATTGTAATTATTTATATATGTTGCCTTTAATGTCCATCGTTACGAGATTTGATATCTGCTTTCGGTCATATACTGATGATGAAACCTGGACCTTTTGTTTCACCACTCGTTCCAAATACATGTCGTGTACCCCAAGGTTCCTCGCTCTCACCAATATTGTTTATTTTTTATGTATTGCCTTTAATGTGCATCATTCTGAGATTTGATATCTGCTTTCGGTCATATACTGACGATATTCAGCTATATTAAAAGATCTCCAGCCCTAACAATTCTTGGTGTCCAGTCACTGTTTCGAATAGAAAAGTTTCGAAAAGGCAAACTTGCAAATCTTTTTTTTCAAAATACAAATGATTCGAATGACAATTTGATCGAAAAAAAATTGAAAGTTTGCCTTTCGAAACTTGGGTTAGGGTTAGGGTTGGGGCTTGGGTTAAGGTTGGGGGTGGGAGGGTGTTGTGGGGGTTGGGGGGCTGGGGGAACCCCCCCAATATACACTAAAACCTTGCAATGTTACATGGAGCTGTCCAACCCTGTAATTTCAGCACTGGACAGCTCCATGTAACGTTTCAACATTACAAACAAAAAAGGCATTGAAATTCTACTTTTAACATGTAAAAGTGCATTTCGCTTGAAACCAATCCATGACTATTGTCAATGGATTGGTTTCAAAAGAAATGCACTTTCCATGCTAAACATAGCATGTCGTACCTTTTGAATTCAAAACTTCTGTTTCGAAACTTTGACTGTTCGAATCTTTTAATTCGAAAAAATGACCATAAACCCAATTCTTTCGGCTAGATTCAGTCATGTCTCGCTCAGATCAAATTATTGATAGCCAACAATCGCCTCCATCTTAATCCCTCGAAGGCAGAGGTTATCTATTTGGGCCCGTCCTTCCTAAGTTACCACAGGGTGATCATGCCCCTATAGTTGGAGCAATGGTCAACTCCAAACAAGTCTATGGGAACGCTCTGTTTGTTGGACTCCTGAACTATTTGATGCATCACATTCTGGTTGTACAAAATGCCACTGTCTGTCACATTTTCAAACTTCCCAAAACCTCTCCAATATCTTCTGCCAGATGCTCTTTGCATGGGCTTCTGATACATCACTGCATCAGCTTCTAGATTCCATGCTTGAGATCTTTGTGTGTTTATGGGATTGCTGCACTGTACCTATCTGACTAATTAAAGCTCAATATTCCTGTACGCCCACAGTGTTCCTCTGATATTTTACTCCTGTCTATTCCTAAGAGCTGATGCATGACTTGGGGCGACCAGCGTTTTTCAGTAATAGGTCCACAGTTATGGAACAAGCTTCCTTACACCCTAGGTATTCTGCTATATTTGCACATGTACTGTAAACATCTGATAACCTTTCTGTTTGCCGTATCTACTGTTCTTGTTCTCCCAGTCCTACCTCACCCTATCATCAGCTGCATGATATATCCCTTTCAGAACACCTGCTCCCAGAGGCAGAATCATCTCTGACTGGTGCTCTTGTGCGCTATAAAAGTTCTGAAACTCAAACTAAATTCTCAGCAAAAAAGATATTAAAAAAGGTTAATATTTCGTTGTATTGATATTGGAAACTGGCTCTTTTTGTTCATTTCTAATGATCAATTTGAGTATACAATGTAGGCATGTGACACTTATCTTACTAAGCAAAGGAAATTATCAAAACCATATCAGTTATTTACTTTTGTACTTTTTTGAAAAATACCCCTATGAGAAAGGGGAAGGGGGGAAAGAAACACCAATGATGATTCCTGACTGTGTGGCATGAAATCAAAAAGCATTTTGGAAACATAAGACTGACCGCAGATCTTTATAGGTGAAAATAATATGTCTATGATGAAAGGGCTTTCTGGTTCAATCACTTCTATCTAAGCTTTACTTCAACATGTCATAAAAGCGGAATACAATATCAAAAAATCATATTATATAAAAGGTCCTAAATACATTAAACCCATCTCATCACACATCATGCATATTCATTCTGAAAAAAATATTTCTAATTTGTTTAAAAAAGGACAATTTTGACTATACTTATTGATAATTAAATGTTTATAATATCAATTAATATTTTTATCCGCTGGCTCCATTATCTTTGGTAGCACTCTGAGCCGCATATCCAACTTCAGAACTGTCGCTATCTCAACTCATCCAACTTAATCTCTAAATTACACTAATTTGTAAAATAATCAAATATATAACCGTTCACCCCATCCCAAATGGCATAATTCAAAAGAATGAGAGCACTGTTCTATCACCTGGAAAATGTGTGTTGGAATTGGAAAGCAATTCATGGACCTTCGGTATTAAATCTTGGTATTGTCATAACCGTTATCTTAAAGACATCACTTTGTTGTCCAATAACAATCCTCTAGTTAACTTTCTTTTAAAAATTGGATTCAAATGGCCTTATGTTATGCCTAAATACCGGCTTTGTTCTACTATTAGCGTTTTCAGGAACTTAGCTTTTGTATTCCAAGTCTTACTTAAGTAGTGGGCGACAGAAAAGTTAGTATCTACATGCTTCATCTTTTTGCGGTACATTTCTGCAGCAGGAATGCCACCGATTCCATAATTTTTTAGGAAGGGTATAAGATTCCTGTGCCTTATATATGCATATGAGCTAGGGTTTCCTTCCTTTCAGGACAGAAGGGGCACCTCTGCGAGCCTTCTGGTTTCCAAGTGCACATGTAGGCACCCAGAACCAATATTCCTGCTCCCAATTTAAACAGCAGGGTATGTGAATATGGAGCTTTCAGAAGATCCAGACATTTGTCTGCGTATAGTTCATCTTTTACATGTAGGAATGTTATCAATAAACTGTAATTGTCCGGCCTATAAGGAACAGAGTCCCATTTGGTTAACCCGGCTTTACAGGTTCCCTTGGAGGTGCCATCAATCATACTCAGTGTGGTCCAGTGAGCCCTGCCAATCAAGTCACAAAGCATCTTGATGCGGCCGAACCATGGTAGAGTCCTGCCATTAAGTGAATTCATCAAGTCTAACATTGCTTCTCTATATTTGCTTAGTTCTGGGGAGGACAAGAGTCACAGCCAGCATAAAAGTGGCCCCATCTTAATTCTAGGTGAAGGATTGAAGAAGGCGTTGCACCCCCTATATGGCCCAAGATGTCTGCCCCAGTGGTGTTTATTGTATCTTTCCCATGACTGTGACAACTGTTACTCCAGTGCGTTTTAAGAGCTGTTGTATTTCTCATTTGCAGACCTAATTATGCACGGAAATAGTTAGAGAATTGTCTAGATAGTTAGAGAACTGCCTCAAGCCCAGGGACCGTATCTCTCCAGGACTGAAATCTCTACACTGGCTCCCAGTGGCTGCGAGGATTAAGTTCAAAACCCTCTGCATTGTCCACAAGGCCTTCTGGGGCCTGGGGCCTAAATACCTTCAACTCTCTCTTCCTAAATATCTTCCTTCCCGAGACCTTCGCTCATCCGTCTCCAACTCCCTCAGGATCAGCCGCTTCTCGAAGCAACGAGCTGGGGGTAGATCTCTCTTCGCGGCAGGGGCCTCCCTCTGGAACAGCCTTCCTGCCTCCCTGAAACTTGAGGAGAACCATCTCCGGTTCCGGAAGCACCTCAAAACCTTTCTCTTTGCTTCTGCTTTCTCTCTCCCTCTCTCCTGCTAAATTCTTCACTGAAACTGCACTGAATCTGCAACTGGGCCACTCTCAGCGACCTCGGTCCTGGGCCCACCCACTCTCCACTTGCACTGCCTCCCTGGCAACCCCTGCACTGCGAGACTGTCTCTGTATCCCTACAGCCCCCCCTTCCCAGCTCTTGTCTGCACTTACCTTGCACTTGCCACCAGCTGGCCCTATTTATTTATTTTTATTCTACTCACTTTATACTGCACTTCCCCCCTCCCCTTGCCCCTGCACTTCTTCCCTTCCCCCTACCCCTGCACTTGCGCGATCTGAATGACACCTGGCCTAGTAGGATCGTTGTCTGTCTTCCCCTTGCTCCCCCCTCCCTGCCTCGTCGCGCCTTGAAACACTTGTGTATAGGCGCGTTACAAATGCCATATCATATCATATCATAGATAGATCAGGTTTATCATAATTCAGCTAATAGTGCTTAGAAGCAATGCTCCGTTTTCAATGATAATAACTTGATTATGACCAGTAACCTGAAGTAAATGTGCTTAAGCAAAGCTATTATTCAAAAGCAAGCAATGCTCTTTCGATCTTTGCAGATGAGGCAACAATTCAGGACTAGCATTTAAAATCAATACTTGGTTTTCAATGATTATAGCTTGGACAGCTATTCAATTAAATGCAAATACATTAGGCAAGTGTACCATTGTTTAGCTATTTAAATGGATACCTACTTGGAAAGTCCCCACTCAATAGAGCCTTGGCAGGAATACATCAGAATGTGTATAGGCTTTAGAAGTAATTTCACTTTGGCCTTTTGTTCTCAAAATACCCTGAACCTGTACGATGAGAAAAACTCTCAAGCTGTTTATTTCTTGATAACATACATGTCATCTTTGCTGGCATTGAAGCATCAGCATTACAGTATCAGAGGGGTGATTTGGTGAGTGTAGCTGGCAAGATTCCAAAAGCTTGGAGACAACTAACAGACGCTTTGGATGAAATTGAGAAAGGTCATTAGGCAGAGTTGCAAAAGCTGGCTTGGATACCGCATACCTATCTCACGCCAGAAGCCTGCCCGCATGTACGATCACGGCCTATTGGAACAATGCTTGCTGGAAGTAATTGTGGTTTGAAAGTGGAGTGTAATGCTACGCCGCCGGTTACTTCAGGCATAATCTCAAATCCAGGAGCAAGACTAAGCCATTGGATGGGATTAAATCGTTTTTGCCAGAGGTAGATTATAAAGGTATTTACTGGAGGAAAAGGTGATTTATGTGGTCATTACATTGAATTAGCTTTATATGGCGATCTTGCACAGATCTAGCTCTCTCGCTCTCTCTCTCTCTCTCTCTCTCTCTCTCTCTCTCTCTAACGCTATGCCACTGTCTCTCAATTGAACTAACACAGTAAACTGCCTATTTTTTTAAATTGTCCAATGTTTATTTCTAAAGATAACTTCCGCTACATATTGAAGTTATAATAAGAAAGTTACACATGACTTACTGAGTAAAGCATATTATCAAAACTGAGAATAACTATATCAATGTTTTTCTGATAGGAGGCTATTAGGCTTGCAAATTAGAAAACTGAAAGGAAAGGCACATCTATATTGCGCCATTATAAAACGCTTCTGTGAATCAGGCCCAATGGCTTCAACATCAATCAACTAAATAACTGGACCTCCAGTATTTAAAATCTCAAATACTTCATGCAATGAACCATAAAATAAGCAGTGATGGTATCTATTCTGGCCAGCTGAAGTACAATTGGAAGACATTATTCTATAGGAGATACCCACATATGTACTACAACCTGGCACAGAGTTGTTCCAATCATGACAGTTAAATGGGCAAATGTGTATAATAGACCTATTTGCTTTGAGTACATTGGCCGAGAGAAAGTTATACCGTCAATAGACACAGGGCAGCAGATGAAGTGCAAAAACAATCTCTTCACTGCACAGTAAGTACTCAATAAATGTCCAAACAAGTTTATATAGAAATATCATTTGTACCGAAACACAGTATACGCTAACAACATACAAGCGAAAAGCACAGTTTGAAAGGACTGATGTGATATTAACCGAGGCGGCGGGCTGACCTTGTTGGTAACGGCCCGCCACCCAAGTTAAGGGCCTGAGCAAAGCTAGAGTCCCTTAACGAGGTTGGCAGTGCCATTGTAAACTTACCTTTATGTTGAAGATCGGCTCCAGCAGTGCTGCCAGGGAAGTCCATTTTCTATGTTGATGACGGTGACATCATCAACATGGACAATGAACTTCCCGAAGAGCATGACTGCTGGACGGTGTCCGGTTAAATGGTCGAAAATAAAATATCGAATGACCATTTGATCGAAAGTCAAATGGTCGGAAAAAAAATGGTCAAATGTATTTATTTATTTATTTATATATTTTTTTTGTTTTGTTTGGTAAAAAAAAATAATATAGAAAAAGGGGGTTTTAGGGGGAACCCCCCCATAAAAAATAAAAAAAATAAAAAATAAAATTCGACCATTTTTTCGACCATTTGACCCTCGATCAAATGGCATTCTATCATTTGGTTTTCGACCAAATGACTGGTAACCGTGCTGGACCTGAGACACACCACACAGGTAAGTTTTCTTTTTCTTTCAGAAAAAAGGACACCATTAGCAGGGGAACTACACGGGTGGTAAATGCTGAAGGGTGAGCAGAGAAGGGAAGCGCACGACACCAATTAAAATTCACGGATGGCAGGCTTTCCTTGGTGAATACAGCCCGTGTTCCAAACATTATTATTGGTGGATGACGCCTCCCAGGGTGCCAATGAATGTTACAATGGGTAGGTGTGTATTACAATGCACGCGGGATTCCAACTATAGATCATACAATGGAAATAAAACACAAAAACAGACTAAGAAATCGTTCATTTAGTCAAGGTAATACGAGTTGTCATAACATGTATATTGGGCCCAAGGTAAAGTGTGGTAGGCAGTCTTAATGGTAGTGTTGCTGGGAATGACCCACAAACCACTACTTTGTGTACATTCATATACCTTAATTTATATAACTGTGATACGTTCAGCCGGTCTTTCGTTTGCTTTGCCTGGGTTTGTGCTATGGATGCATGCTTTTGACTTGTGTTGGAAAGGAGACGATCCTTGCCCCCCGCGTCACTCCAGGAACATAACATATGTAATAACCAAGGAGGGAGGTGCAGCCACCCTCCACTGCGCTCTGTTGCATCACATCCCATTAAGAATAACACATACACGACAGCCCGCAGCACCGCAATAAGAAGCCATTTTGAACTAGGCCCAGCGCCATTGTTTCTACTAGGCCTGAAAATCCATCTCTCTGTAGAAATGCAGTTCTCCCATCCCCAGCGCCTTGCACAGCCATCCCACACAATCGCCTCCCCCTTGCCACCTCCGCGTGAGCCCTATTCTCACGGAAGCCCAGCCATGCCTTGTTACAATCCCATAGTATCATTTCTGAAAGAATGTGCTCTGCGGAGAGCGTGAGACAGTGACAAGTAATAAGCCCAAGTGCCCATTAATCTCACCTAAACTGCCCGTGCCCTCTCAACCCCCACCCTGCCATGCCAGAGCTCACCAGCTCCGACCCCACAGCCCCTTTCATGCTGATACACATCAGACCTGCCCACACCTCAATCACTCCACAACCCCCACCACGGCCCTAATCCCGTGTAGCAGTATCTTTCCCCAAAAGCAACACACGTCCACCTTTATCACTAGGACCCAAGAAGGACAGATGGTAGATCAAAACTTTTGGGATGGGCTCCTGGGTGCGAGGATTGCGGTATCAAAGAGAATCCACAGTGTGGAGGTTGGAATGCCAATATATTAGCTCATTTGGCCTAAGTACCCCCATTCATGCAAGAGTATATGTGTGCCATTATTTCTGCATTAGCAGTTCCTGTTGTTTAGTTTAGTTAGATAGATATGTTGCTCCCTAGCCCTGAGCTTTACACCGCACAGATGAGCCCAGCTGACCTACGTGTGCCAAGAGCGACTGCAAGACCGTGGGCAATTAGCATCTTGTATCCCATATAGTATCAACTGTTCTATATGCCACTCTCCAATCTGATACAAGAATGTGTACCCTATGCATGTCATCATCAGTGATGCTGTGTTTCCTTTTAATGTGCTGCCCGTGTAATGTTTCAGCAGAGTTTTTTGCTGGCAATTTTTATGATTATATAAACATTGTTATCTTTGCAACTCATCTCCTGGTCTCATTCCCGTGACAGGGAGCTTATTACATTTTTTTATATTGGTGACCCAAGTTTTTTAATTGAATTTCATAGGTTTTTATCAGTGCAACTTAACCATAACGTCCCTTTAACAAAGTTTTTGCATTGAATTTCATAGGTTTTTTATTAGTGCAACTTAACCCTTTAACAAAGTTTTGTCTGTCAATTTTATAGGTTTTTATTGGTGCAACTTAACCATAACAGCTCTTTAACAAAGCTTTTTTTAGAGAATTTCATGGGTTTTTACCAGTTCATGATAATATTCTTACCCAATACAGCATAATTTTTGTCCAATTTACAAAATGTCACCTTTAAAAATCTGGCATTTCCCACCTTTTGGCATCATTTTTAACACTTCTATATTTTTTCCCACTGTTTCTGCTTCCGTCAACGGCCACAAACTTTCCGGACAGTGCCACGTGACCATGCGCTCGTGTACAGCATGATGACATATCCATGAACGCCTTTGCACTTCACGTTCAGGTCCATGCCTCGAGGACAGTTTGGAACTGCATTTTCTACTGATATAGGAACTTTCAAGCTCAAAATGTACCCTTGCACAGCCCCTACACCTATTACTATTCATTATCCACTAACAATATACTACAAAGCACATACTTGGAAGAATGGTATAAAAACTGCTATTTATCTTAAAAATGTCATCAGCTATTGCATTCCCTCCTGCCCAAGAGCCACCACTACTCAGTGAAATGCAGTGAATGCAGCTTTGTACTCAGTCGCAGACTACCTGGACAATACTCCTATGAGACCACCTCCATGCGCCAACACACCAAATCCAACCACTGCAATGCTCTCAGAAAGATTGTTCCTTTCTTAGCAAGTAGGAGGCTGTCTTCCTCCACATCATCTTCCTCAACCAATAATGTAACCAAGCTGCTTTCTTCTGTGGGACACAAAATCCTACCAGCTACCTTGCAAAAAATAAAATAGGCTGTTGATCTATATCTTACGAAGACAACAGTCTTCTGTATATTCTGCAACACACCACTCTGCAGGGGGAAGCAATTTCAAAGTGCTTTTGAAGCTGTAATCAAGGAGCATGAGAAACGCTAATAAATAAACAACGAGGGCTTGGGACCATTATCCTCCATTCCAGGCCCTGCAATGGGGGTTAAAGGCCATTAGAACCCCTGGGTCCCAAAGTGGGAACCCAGGGTACTAAAAAATAGATTTTCCTTCCTGCAGCGGGATGCCATAGGAAGGAAAATCCTTTTCCAAGATGGCCACCATGGAAAGGGAATGCGGGGCTCCATACAGAGCCCCTCTTCCCTTTCCATGGCAGCCTGCTGAAGGCGAAGACAGAACCCTATGACCATATTACCACAAGCACATTTTTTCCCTTTCAAACCTATCCCACTTTCGAATAACTCTACCATGTAGCCAGTCTCAGGTGGACATGGCCACTTTAAACCCATTGTCCGTCCCTCATTGCCAGTAGCCAGATCGTCCAGGTCATGACCTTATACCATGACCGGGACAATCTGGCCACTGCCCATGGCCACAGGACTTACCTCATTCACCAAAGGTATATCACTAATTTTTGAAACTACATTATGACTTTTGTCAAAAAATAAAACACAGGCACATTTGCAAAAACATGAAATCAGGTCCTTTCCAATGCTCCTTACACAGGTTTGCTTGAAATCCGCCGATGTTTTATTTTTTCAAAACTGTCAAAATGTATATACATACAATAGTTATAAAACATAGCTCCCACTTCGGCAAAATCCATTCAGATGTTACACAAACATTCAAGGTTGGGTCTATAATCTTTCTGAAAATGTTTGTCCATATTCGTCAAACGACAACAAAGTTATAAGCCATCTAAAAATGTTGAGTCCCCCTCTAATTTAGCCCCCTGTGGAGGAAATCACACCAAACTTTAAAAAACATTTATATCTAGATTTAAAATCGTTTTGCAAACTTGTGTGCATATTCATCAAATGGCACCACATTTATAAGCCTTTGGAATATTTTGGGAGCCTCCCTCTAATTTTGCCCCCTCTTGACAGAATGCCACCAAACTTTGCAAAAATGTGTATATCTAGATTTAAAATCGTGTTGCAAACTTCCATGCAGGATCATCAAAAGGCACCACATTTTCAAGCCTTTATATTATTTTGGGTCCCCGCCTCTAATTTTGCCCCCTCTTCATAGAATCCCACCAAACTTTGCAAAACCTTTCAGAACCAGGTCTGAATTTCATGCAGGTTCATTGAGTGGTGCTAAAGATTTAAGCCATCCAAGAATTGCTTTTCACCAACCCTGTGTCTGCGAACTTCACAGGGCTGTTCGCAAACATCCAGACCGTTTTACTGACTTTTACAGTGAAAAATACCCATTTTGTGGCTTCTTATGGCCATATCCCATCCTCATCATCCATTACCTCCCCAGAGATTGTTTGATAAGTTTCACAAATGCAATGTTGTGTTTTTTATATGTTTTTACCGTGATGTCTGCAGACACCAGCGGATGACCGCGAATCCAACATGGCGGTCGTTTCCAAAAATATGACGCACTTCACACTTTTTATCATGCAATCAGTGGATGCATCCAATGCCCGCTGACATCACGTCACCCTCTGGACAAATCGGAGGCCTGTCCACGGATCGAACAGGTAAATGAGTCCGCAGACGGAACTCAGATATCACAAATTTTTTGGGACTTACTTTTTGATTGTTTAAAAAACAACTACTGGATGGATTTCCACCAAATTTACAAAAGCACACTTTCGGGACCAAGCCGCCGCTCCTGCCACAAATTTGGTGAAAATACGTCCAGCGCTTTGGGCTGTAGGCATGAGCAAAGTTTTTTTTTCCATTCGGTCTATGGAAGAAAAACAAATTGGGACCCCCTATATCGTTGCCGCCCCTTAACGAAACCTCACCAAACTTGCCAAAACAGAGCAATATACTTTTTTTTAAAAGTTTGGTGAGGATTCGTCCAGATGGAGCGAAGTCATAAGCTGCTCAAAAAGTTCTCTTCCTATGAGTTGAGCAACTTAACCACGACTACACGGCCGCTAACACAGGCCGTGTAATATATGTATCTATATATTGTGATTGTGTAATATACCAACACATATGAGATTTGGATAGCAGCGTGATACCCTGTGTCTAGAGATAAAGGTCCAAGGAGAAGGGGGAGAGTGAAAAGAAATCCAAAAACAAAGGTGGGGACCCCTACATGGGCATCTGGGGTGAGTTCAATATATACTAAACAGATAAAAATTCAATAAATGTGTTTCAGAAAACGCATACTGAGGACCAGAGAGTGTGTTCTTATTAAAAATATATCAGTTTATTCTGTTACAATTTCATAAAATACATCATTTTTTAACAGTTATAAGTCAACAATTCATTTCCAATCAACATATATTTTTGAGAACAAAAGGTTTTTTGTGCAAATAGTGCATTTTTGTGTAAACATTTCTCCTATGTGTATATCACTAACACACTATTCTACCATTCATCTTCACAATCAAATCTTATGTTATAATGGTGGACTGTCAAAGTAGGAAGATTACTACTGTAAAAGTTATTGAGAATGTCTCTATACAAACTAGATTTGATTGTGAAGATGAATGGTAGAATGGTATGCGTTTTCTGAAATACATTTATTGAATTTTTCAGCACATAGGGCATCCTCGCTTTTTAGTATAGGAGAGTGAAAAGAAGACATCCTCCTCCCCGTACGAGTCTTGAAAAAGGGAACTTGCTAGAGGGAACCAGAATAGTAAGCTATGGGGGCAGAAATACGATTGTCCCACATTTGAAAACAGCTCCCCTTGTACAGGAATGCATTAAAAAGTACCATGGAGAGTGGTTAACAGAAACGAAAGGGGAGGCACTATCACATGCATGGCCAGAGGGTGGATCCTTTGATAAAGGAATTTTAGAGCACCTGTCCACATTTCTGACAGCTAAATACAAGAGGAAGCAGCTGCAAAACAGAAGGGAAGTATTAGATTTGTGGTGGATGTTCTAAGAAACTCTGATTATAAATAAAAAGGAGAGAGGGTCAGAGACTCCTAAAGCAGAGAGAGGTGAAGGGAAAGACAAAGAAATGGGGGAAACTGAGCGCAAATGATTGAATCCATTACTCACAAAACCAGCAGAAGGGTATTCAAATCCTATGTATGTTCCTGGGGGGAATACGTCAGTAACTCCGAGCACGGCTCCGCCCCTTCCTTATGTCCCATCGACCACCACATCCGCACCTGCAGGAGTAGGTATCCAAAATCTTGAGGTGGTGCTAGCGTCCACCTGCACGGAACCGGCTCAATTACGAGTCATATGCAACCCAACACAAGAATTAGAAGAGTACCCCCGACCACCACTGGGTGCACCACCAATACAGGAAGATGACACAAAGGGTGTTTTGATGGGTTCAAATGGCAGGGGCATTGTGATGCTGGAATTGCCTTATGGAGGGACAGGGTTTCCTGCCCTTGCCTAGCACATATCTGTGTGTGTTTTCTCTATGATTTCTGCCACTGAGGTCCATTGTATGGAAAGGGGATGAAAATAGCCTTGCCTCATTTTTTGAGTGGATTAATATCCAGACACAGGAGATAAAATTCACTACGCAAAATAGCAGAAGTGCCATTAACTTTCTGGACTTAACTATCTTAGTTAAGAATGGTGTACTGCAATGCGACCTCTTCACAAAGGAGACTGAGAGGAATACCTTACTTCATTACAAAAGCCATCACCCAAAAAACCTAAGGGATAATCTCCCATATGGACAATTTTTAAGATTAAGGCGTAATTGCACTGAAATGAACTCATTTCAAGAACATGCAAAAAAACTCAAAAACAAACTACAAGACAGAGGATACCCCAAAAAACTTGTCAGTCGGTCGACCAAAAGAGCCAAATATACTCCCAGGGAAAGTTTACTAACACCCAAAACAAGAAATCCGGACCAAGAGGATACCATCACTTTTGTCTCCACCTTCGGCCCTGACACAACCAAAATTAAAGGACTTCTGAGGAAATTTTGGCCCCTGATTCAATTAAGCCTGCCAGAAGAGAAAACACCTAGAATGGCGTTAAAAAGATCCAAAAACTTGAAAGACATACTAACACATGCAAGATTGGAAAAGAAAACACAAAGATCAACACTTTGGAATATGCGGGAAATAATAGGGCACCACCCCTGTGGCACCTGCACAGCCTATCGCTTTACCAGAAAAATGTCTTCTTTTAAGATTGGCGAAAAAGACTGGGAACTTAGGCAGTTTACTAACTGTAAAACGGCCAATGTAATTTACATCATTGAATGTCCTTGTGGGTTACGCTATGTTGGAAAAACAACCAGACAGATCCACAAAAGGATAGGAGAACATAGATCCCGTATCCGATGTAAATCTGCCGCTGCCCCAATGGTACAACATTACATTGAAAACCATCACGGCCCTGACGATATCCTATGGTGGATAGCAGATGCAGTACCAAATACGAGTAACACCATCAACTCACTTAACCATAAAGAAGCATGGTGGATTTTTAAATTGAAAAGCACAACCACAGGGCTTAACGAGATAGACCCCACGTACTTCAGCAGATAATTAACCTTTATCAAAGCTGCTCTCTCTTGCCAGGTTACTATTCCCCCATTTAGGGTTCTCATGCCCCCCGAGATCCCATAATTCAGGGCCCCACTCAATCACTGATACCATCTTAACAATAGTTGCGCCCCATAGAATCCCTTGTTAGGCGCTCTACCTCCTTCATGGGGATCCCATTCACAATATAGGGCCCCCTGGCACTTGCCTACATCTGTATACAGCCACAGCTTAATGTTCTCTATGTTTATTGCGCCCAACTGCAACTAGCTACTCACATCAGACCGACACCCAGCTCACAAAGGTCTACAAATAATCATAATATATTACAATTTTCATATAGCAATGCTATGAGCATGACTCCAGAAATAGTGTTTCGCTGAATTACTCACACACAGAAACACTACAGACAAGCGGGCCCACGCATGCGCACCCACGAATAATCTACAGTTCTAACACTACTCTCGGCGCGCATGCGCAGTCAGGGCAGCCGTGCACATCTCGGTACCAACACTCAACAGAGTGCTCCAGTCGCAGTCTCGAAACGCGATTACACTCGCTAGCATGCAGTGAGCCTACACCTTCATTTTCAAGGTAAATACTCCTCCTGTACTTGCCTGTTCATACAATTTTTATTTCCACTATTCGTTCTAACGAGGCGTATGCATCTCGTTCTCCTCACAGGTTCATGTTAGGCAATCATGGTAACTAATACCCATCCAGCCTCCATTACGTGCTGCTCCAAGTGCTCGTGAGCAGCCATCTCACTGAAACCCCGCGGGTTTTTTTCCTGTGCCTCACCGCTCAGTTACAACGCACAAAGGTGAGCGCCTGTTATTTTTTGTCTAGTCTTAGCTCATTCCTGCGCTGTTTTTTAACCGTCACTAACAGCATCCTTACCCCTAATTCCTGCAGTCACCTACAGCCGGAAAACAGAAAACTAAATCATTTGGCATAACAGCAGGTCACAGCTATTCCAGTCCAAGGGAGTCCTGCAGCCCCCAAGGTCAGTCCCGTGTACCTCTTGTCCCTTATTTTTTAATGGTGTACCACAAATATGGATTTATTATGTCATGTTTTAACCAATACGTTTTTACACCTCTCAACCCAGTCACTAATGGAGACCCCCTGCTTCTCCTTTTAGGGAGACCTACCCCAGGCCCAAGATGAAGGCATCCAGCCGAAACGTCTCATCGACCAGTATCTCCAAATTCCTCCTGGTCCCTACTTCTTTTTAGATCAATATCTAGACGTCGACCACCTGTTAGGTCACCCTCCAGCCTGGCTACACCTACCCAAGAGCTTTCTCATTAAGTGCTTATGTCTTGGTTGTCATGTATAGATTACATGCTAATCACTTGTCACTAAGGTGGTGGTTTCACAGTGTTTCTTCTTAAACACTATTTTGTCATGTTTTTTTTAAAAAAAATTACCTTGTCTTAAACAGATGCTTAAGGAAAAGTCAAGATTAATAATTAATCTCCTTATAAACTCTGTATTTTTGCATTTTCTGATTGTGTTCTTTCAAAAAAAGTTTTTCCCTTCTCTTCATTTAATTTAAAAAAATTATTGATGCAGTATTACCAATTGCATCCAGCAGCAAAATAAATTACAAAAGCTGTAAAATTGCTATCTATGTGTGTCTGAAACTCCCTTTGGTACATTCTCACATTTATAGTGTTTGTGTATCCTTCCTGACATAATAAAAATAACCCAGGCCTACTTAAGTCAAATAATAGGCCCTCAAAATGTTATACGACAGAACAGCCCCCCATTGTTGATCTAGAATACTTAGCCCTTTTGTTCTGCCTTTGTCAGGCTATCCCTCCAGTTACCACCATTCTGGACCTCTGGCAGTGCAACTCTACATGTTATCTTTTGGTGAACAACACCCGTGGGACACCCTTATGGCACCCATGGGTGGGGGTAGACCCCTGTACACATTATTTGTGTTTTTTGGCATCTGTGTGTTGCCCACAGAGCAGGGTATGGGCTGGTGGCAGCTACATGATGACTTGTCAGTGGCTCTGAATGTCCTCAATTCTTTGGACACCCAGGCCCTGCTATAGGAATCAATGGATTCCTGATAGAAGACACAATGGCCCCTGTGGCCTCTTGGTTTCAATTGCCTCTTACCTTGTTTCCCAAAGTACTAGAACGTCATGGAAAGTCCTGTCTCTGTCCCTTCCTTCTGAATGGCTGTTGGGTAGAAACACCATATATGTCTCTGTTGTTCCCTTTGCTCCTGACTGGCTGTTGGTTGGAAATACCAAATAAGCCTCTGGGACTGTGGGACTGCCTCTTGTCCGACTGTCTGGAGCCTTACCATGGGTTGTGTATTGTGGGTAAAACCTAGGGGTGGGTCCTGTGTTAATGGAGTTGGGAGTCAACTCACATTCTCTGTTGTGGGTGACTGTTTTCTGTGTGTGAGACACAATGAATGAGACAGCCCTGACCGAAACTGACATTAATGCAACGCAATGAGCTGAAAGGCTGGTTACTTACCCCAATCCACATTCTTTGTTATGGTTGTCTGGGTGCAGTGAATGGCCTGAATGCCTGTGAGCCTGAATGGCTGCCTGCCTGCATGCATGAATTTCCTTGATATGATATGATCGTTTATTTACATAGCACCTATACACAATGTGTTTCAAACACCTTCTGTGTGATTGTCTGACTGAGTCTGGCTCATCCAGAGTGAATTGGGAACACACGTGTAAATCTGGGGACCTCTCACTTACCAATTTGTTTAGAAGATGAAGTCGAAGCTGAAGCAAGAAGAAGCTGTTCCTTGAAGGCCAGCTGGAGGAGAAGTCTGCTGCTGCAATGTCATCAATGTAATCCGAGGGCTATTGTGTCTCCCAAGGACTGATCCAGAGAGGACCTGTGAAGGAGACCTCTAACTGAGCTGTGACAGACCATAGTGCAAGCTGCTGTTCTTCATCCGAAGTGCACTGAAAGCCAGTCCTGTGTGCCTGCCGTCCAGAGAAGGGGTATTTGTGGGTCCTGAAGTCCATTGGTTTCCCCCGGGTCCGGAGGTGCATTTCGAGACTGCTGGAAGTCACTGCTGCTGACCACCCAGAAGAGGGGGAAGCCTGACATAGTGCTGCTGGACACCCAGAGCTGTGAAAGTTCCAAACTGCCTAAGAACATTTAAAAGGTTTTCTCACCATCAGAAATTAACGATATCCAGAGAGTCCAGACTTGGCAAGAGTCCAAGGTCTACTGCATTGGTCGAGTCGCGGTCACCAGAAGCTGTCCAGAGGTCTGTCCCGCGGCTGCAGCATCGAAGAAATGAAAACCAGAAAACCACAATATTCCGAAACCCAACACCAAAAGTGACCTATGCATCCATCACCGCCTGAAGTCATTGAAGGGTGCCAGGGGTCTTATTCTCATCTGCCCGGCCTTTAAGGAGACACAGCAAGTGAGACTTCTACAGTCGGAGAAAACGTTGATCAAATGAGAACACTGCGAAGAGTAAAACTGCTGCACTTCAGAACAACTGTGGTTCCATTTATCCTCTTGGACTCAGCATCCCAGTAGCTCCTTCTTCCAAGGAGGGTCCATCCTAGGAGTTAAATGAGAAACTCTGCCACTTTGCATCCCAAGGCACCAAAGGTACTGTGAAGAGGAAGAGCATCTTCTAGCCTGAGGAGTTGTCAGGGGTCCCAGATTCATTTTGGATCCTGTTCTCCTCTGGCCTTTAAGGAAACCTGAGGTGGTAGAAGCTTTTAAAAGAAAGCAGAAGGTTATTGAACAATATGGGACTGGACTGTATGAGACAACATAAGTTACTCCCTAACCTTTCCATTAAAGGTTGCCCAGGTTGGGGGATCTTCACACAGAATTGTCTATCTAGTCTAAAGAAAGCATTCTGCCACTGTTCATAGCTAACCTGCCTTTCTTCCCTATTCTATGCTGTTACACATCCCTTAGGAATCCACCTACCTATTTAAAACTGTCTGCAGTTATTGCACCTATTCCTGGATTTAAGCAATGTATGCTACCACAGAGAATGTATATATTTTCCATTCTTTGAATAAGTATTCCAAGTATAAAGTGTTATTATTTATATATATATATATATTTGGTAAAGGTAGAAATCTTGTTTTATATAAAGATATAAAGAAGATGTGTTATCACCTATCATAGGGTGTGTACATTCCTTTGTGGGGGCTTTGGAGAAACACTGTGCTTAAGAACCAGCCTGCATCACCTCCTGAAAGCTTACTCATGGCTGCCCATCCACTGTCACCAAATTGAAGGCCTTGTTGGGGTGTTCAGTTCCTTTACCCAACCATATACGGGGCAGAAGTACAGATACCTCCTTCCAGTATTTACAGTCATCATGTGAACTGGGGTTTGATTAGGGTGTTCCTAGACCTGCAAGTCAGATTAGACGCATTCTGTATTAGTCGACAAATGTACAGCAATTAGTTATACGTGGACCACTGCAGCTGGGGAGTTAATAAAGAATAAATGAGGAAGAGAGATAGAAGAACAGCAGATGGACTGCAAAGCAGCTGGAAAGAAGAATATCTCTGGAGCAACAGAGATATTAAGCAGAAGCAAAGAGAATTGATGGCTGCAGCAATAATTTAGACAGAACAGTAGTATTTATTTAGCCAAGACACAGACACTCTCACATTACAGAAATTACATGAATCCAGCAGTTCCATATGAATAAAGAGACTCTGGTCCGGTCGATTAAAAAATAACAGCTAAACAATTATTTGATTGTAAAGAAGAAAGTGTTTGGAAATGAACAAATAAACATTTTATCGTGTGCTTCATTGTATTGCATTATTTATTGTATATGTTGTTAAATGGCTGAACTAAACAGTTGTTTTATAAATAAAAGAGGTTGAATGGGACCGTAGGTTATGCGGATCAAATCCAGAACCTGTGGCTGCTCCCTTCACTAGGAAAATATTCTCCCTGGATGTGATGAACACCTGGGCCCATCAAGTATGATGACCCATATTGAATGGTGATACATAGTGGCTCAACACTAGACAATACTTCATGCAGCTGTATCCACTCCATCACGTGAAGCTTTTGGAGCAAATCATTATTATTATCATTATTATTATTATTAATATTACAATTAGGATGTTCATTGAGTACAGACGTAGCTTTGGGAAGCATAGGGGGAAGAACACAGTGAGGGAAGCAGAACAACAAGGGAGCAGGGAGCTAACAGTAGTGGATGGGGAATGCAGGCAATTTAGCAGCAAGAGTTCTACTAACAACCACAGGGAGCAGATCACCCAGTCTCTGGTAAGGTGGGGAGTGGAGGATGTATAGACCTAGGTGTAAAGGAGGAATCATTCATTCAAGAGGAGGGTCTTGAGCTCCTTCCTGATCTGTAGAAGTCAGGGGGCAATTTAGATGTTGGCACAGATGATGTTCCAGAGTCTTGGGGAGTAGACAGATAATGCTTGCCTTATGCTTCTTTCCTTCCTGCACTGGCAGAGTTGAAGTCTGCACATGTGCCTACTTCTGGTGGATCACAGGGCTCCAGAGATGCTATGTTTCTCAGTGAGGTAGCCTGGGGACTTCAGGGTGACGGCCTTGTAGATGGTGCAGCAGGATATGGAGATGAAATGGGCCTGCAGCAGGGGTAAGTGCAGTTTGAAGAGGCCTGGGATGATGTGGTCGAAATCGCAGTCCTTTTATAAGTAGTGCTGCAGCATGAAGGACATCTCTCAGGGGTGCCATGGTAGTCCCCGGAAGGCCTTCCACAAAGCAATTGCCCCCATTGAGGTAGGAGACGATCAAGTCATGGATGGCAGATTTGAAGTGGAGTTCTGGGAAGAAGGACTTAATCTTCCGCAGGAGAGAAAGTGAGTACCAAGCGGTTTGCGTCTTTCTTGCTATGTGTTGTTTGAAGAAGTGTCTGTCGATGTTGGACCCAAGGGCCTTGGCGCAGGTGGACAGCAGGGTGTGAAGCCCACAAGGTTTATAGCAGAGAGCCAGGTCTGGATGTCAGGGTGTTTGGTGTTGTTGGTCAGCAGTAGAACTTCAGTCTTGGAGGGGCTGTGCTTTAAGTAAGCACTGAACATCCACAACTGGAGCAAATATAGCAGCAATGTGTGTTCACCAAAGGCCTGCTGCAGGCTAGAAAAGAGAGCAATACCTTCAGTGTTACTGTAAAGTACAGTAGCCTAAGGGTGCCAGTGAAGTGAAGGGATTTTCTTTGCTAGAGAGGCAACTGCGTTGCTTGTGGATGGCAATTAATGACATCTAGCTCACCTTCAAAATCTTACACTATCTTACACAACTAATTACTGTATGTTCTCTACTCTTTCACTCGCTTCATCCTCTTTTACAGTCTCCTCTTTCAATGCCTGCCACGTGATTGCAATTGCTATTAACATTTGAAAAACTCAGCATCTGTTCTTGAAGACATCTGCATTAACCCTTGAGTGCAATGGCATGTGGCACCATGAATCTAAGCCTCTGTCAAAACACTATCACATGGCTGATTACCATTAACCATAACAACCCGGTTTGTCTTGACCCTATTTTGCATGTTTAAGCACGATGGCTCGAATGCTCAAGGAATTTCTAGAAACATATAAAGGAAAATAATATTTGCAGTGTTCAACATTTAAAGCACAGCCATGTATTGTTCACATCTATCACAATACACGTTGAGTTTTGTTATTGTGCCTGCTTGTTCCTGTACACTGAATATTTCACAATCATTTCAGTCCACTTCTCAAATGCCGGCATTTATATGAATGGAAAGCAACGTTACACATGCACTGCTTTTCTTCTGTTTATGAGTATGCTGAGGCAGTATAAAGCATATCCAAGGCCATGATAATATAATAAGGCATTCCAGGTTTACATTAATTGCACAGGAATGTGTTTGTACTCTAGGAAGCAAAGGCAGAAGAGAGGTTCATTTATTACGCCTTGCTATTGACTGTTTTATTGCGCATGGAGATTAGAAGGGTGATTTAGCAATGTGCGCCTGCACGCCGCTCGTGTGTATGCTTGTGTTAGTTTGCGTGTGTGTGTTTGTATTACGCTTTACTGCTTAGTGGATCTGGTTGAGGGCAGATATGTCACAATCGAAAGGTGTAATTATGAGACATTTTACAGTAAACATCCAGGTTCGTTGATATCTCTGCACGTTTCCTTTTATAGTTTTCTATTAATTATTTGTTGAAAAACACTCTGAAATGTTTGAATTATTATTTTTCATTTGAAAGAAAGTATTATGCGAAATAACCGGTTATTTCAATCTTTGGAGTAAAACCAACATCAAAAAACACCATCTCTTGGAACTGGTGCTTTACAGTGTGATTGTGGGACTCAGGCTTCTTTTGACAGGTAATTGCCAGGTACCTTGCGGATCAGTGCCCTAATCTTTATGGGTAGCCTCTGATCTGTTTTTCTTTTCATTTTCATCCCATCCCCATGTCCGTTTCAGCACCTGGGACCTTCCATGACCTCCAGTGATTGAAAGCGCCGGCTCCTGCAGACAGAGCTCTTGAGCTTGCATGTCGCATTGCCTTATTGATACTAAGCAGAATGGGACATCTGTTTGCCATCTAATACAAATTAGAGATGGCAAAACATGCCCCTTTATTTCCAGAATATTATGCAGACCTAACCTTGTACTGTTTGATATTTGTGATTGAGTGAAATGAAAATCAATTTCTGCTTGAGATCAAGGTCCTAAAGCTATTTTATGATGCTCCAAGCGAATATTCTCGGACAAAATCACTCCAGATATTGCAGTGCAGTTCAGTAAAACTGACGGTGAGGCATTGGTCCTAAATTGGTAGAGGGCATACATGCATAATTTGTTGTGCATCGAAGGCAGACACATCTGTTGGTAATTGGGATGTGGGGATGTAAAACACATGGACTGCTTGAAATTAGCGATACCATGATCGGTATAACCGATATTGCGTCTAGCAGAGCCCCAAAGCGAACTCAGAAATCAGAGTTTGGAGAATCAAGTCAGAATAGATCTCACCTTAGACGGTCAAGAGTAATGAGATCACTACAAATGCCAAAGAAGCACTAGGCGTATACCCCCTCCTCTGTTTCCCAGAAAAATAGTAAACGTGTTGCCTTTGTTCAGAGACCGTGGGATTCATTCACAAAAGTGTATCTCAAAGTAAGTGTAATTTACTCCTGAAAACAGTACCAATTTACTAATGTTTATGTAGCAAATAGTTGACAAAGTAGTATATATATATATATATGTATATATATATATGTATATTCAGTGAAGCAACGTTGTCAAAGTGACGTTATGGTTCATTTGCCCTAAGAAAAACCTATCAAACTCAGTGCAAAAACCTTTTCAAAGGGACATTACAGTTACTTTGCACTAATAGCAACCTATCCATATTATGGTTACAAGTAAAACCGAAACCCCACACAAATTCACATGTTATGGTAAGCTAAGCAACCATAAGTTACACCACCACTGTGCACTGCAAGGACTAACACCCGTGCCATCAAATATGACATCACAAATGTCATTGATGACATCACTGATGACATCACATGTGTGGTACCCTCTTTTTTTTGTTCATTGACATATCTACACCAGGTAGTTTTCTTAACTGACAGATAGGAACTAAAAATTCAAAAGATACTATATTTGTAGAACTTGCCCTTCTCATATGTTCTTACAGTACTTTCCTGAGGGTTCACTCACATAATAAGGTACATATACATAGGGGAAGAAGCAAGCTTGAAAGACAGAAATCATTTATGTTCATGAAGGTAAGCAGTTAGGTGAAGAACATTTTCTACTAATACTGCTAATTTGTTTTCTTACTTTACTTCCCCTGTACATGCTGATATTTCTATGCATTGTGCTCTCTTTATGTTTTGTCTGCAGTAGTATAGTTTTGTAGTAAGTGGGGCTTCATTACCTACTTATTACAAGTTTCAAAGTACACACAACTCTATTGCAAAACAAAAGCATGTACAATTTTCCTATCCAACATGGCAAGATTATGAACAGTGCTCCTCTATGGAGTATGCTGCACATAAAGCCTATGTTTCTGCATGAGTAGGTTCCAATACTGCAGAGAATGCTGTAAGGCAAGGGTGTTTATAGCAATAGATTGCATAATGAACTATGTAGCTCATGATATTTCTCCCAATGACTCCTGACAGTCTTGTGCCAACAGTATAATAAGAATCCCTTGTACAGACGTTTCATGCAAAGTAAATGCACATGTGATGCCATCAGTGATGTCTTCAATGACATTTGTGATGTTATCTTTGATGTCATGGGTGATAGTCCCCATCAAACCTAGATTCCACTTTCCATTCCACTGAACCAATACATCCAATCTACAAATGGCCTTGCACATCAATGTGCAACGTTCGCCAAAACTCTATCAAATGTTTGCAGCAGTTCCTTAATCACTATGTGAAAGCCAATGACAAAGGAAAAATGAAAATACTGCAAACTCTGGACTCCTCGCCAGTGCGCAAATACACAGTACTACGACGACATTCCTTAGCCTGCTTTTCTGGACCTGCTTGCAAAAGCACCTTCGACCATAGCAGAATGTTAGCAACACACCATATTACTGGACGAAATCTCATTTACAAACTGTACTATGCAAAAGTCCAGCTTTAGCACTGGAACAATTAAATGATATTCTCCTACACAGTACAGCCAAACAGCTGCGCAAAGAAATAGACCACATCCAAAGGAAATATTTTGGAACTGAAGAGCACTTACAAACTGCAGCACTTTCAGAAAACAGTAGCGACAACTTTGCCGATGTCAATTTTCTATGTCACACATACAAAAAAGAAATATGAAAGTTAAAAAGAACATCTGCTGAAGTGCCAAATCAAGTATGTGTGTGTTGTCGCAGAACTTCCTATACAAAGAGCACAAAAACTATACATATAAAGCACAAAATAGAAGACAATGAGGAATCCCAATGATTTCAATTAGCTCTCTACCTTATAGCAGAAAACAAATACAAAATTACTAACACCTCCATACTGTACACATACTACACTGCAAAACTTGTCAGTAATAATTTGGAAATATTTCCACTGCCAAAATCACTCCAACAGTTTAATTTGTATGAGAGCATTATAATCCAAACCATGCACCCATTTCAAGCAACTTTAATCAAAAACTGCAAAATTGCCTCCCACCGAATTACTAAGAGGCATTTGTAGGAAAGTAGCTTATTTACCATTAGATCTGAAAGAAAATTTAGACACTCAACGAGTACAAAGGCCAATATAACACTCTTTGATTGTCCTGGTAAATGGTGTACCTATAAAGGGCAAAAGAAATTGGCAGCAACTAGTGGATTTAAACAAAGTTAGGAAAGCTTTGCAATATCTTAAAAAGAACAATGAATACTATAAAGAAATAAACATTGAAGAAAACCTGAGAGAAACCAAAATAATTCCAGAGTCCTCAAAAATTGGCCAATTGGAACTTCTAGATCCTACTGCAGCCTCCAATATTTTAGATCACTACACAATTCACCCACTGCACTCGAAAGACACCATAGACGATGCACTGGATCAAATCAAATGCAACAAGCCAAAGGATCGCCAATCAGTATATGGAAAAAAAGTGTAGAAGCACAAGCCTTTCCTCTACTCTTCCTGGCTGGAAAAGATGGAAGATGTGATGAAAGATACACACAAAAAACAGCATCAGAATACCAATCTTTACGAATGTATTCTACAAATCTCTTGACAAACATGCGTGGTACGAAAGAGTACTGGATCCTATGGCATGCAGATGTATGGTGTATGCTACGCAACCTTGGCCCGCCCACATGGTTTGTCACTTTAAGTTGTACAGAGTATGCATGGGAAGACTTGCACACTTTCCTATGCATAGCAAACAAAAACAAAACAGGCATGGACATGAAAACACCACGAGAACGGTGCTCTCTTGATCCTGTTAATGTATCAAGGTACTTCCATCATCGCTTCATTGCCATGCTGCACTTCATTTGCAATGCAGCACTTCCTCCCCTCAGAGAAGTGGAACACTTCTTTTGGAGAAAACAATATTAAGCCAGAGGAGCACCACATATCCACATGCTATTGTGGATTAAAAATGCTCCTAAATTTGGTGAGGACAGTGATGCAACTGTTTTGCAGTTCATTCACACAATCCCTTCAGAAAGTACACATAGTGACCTACACGCAAACATTTTGCAGTTTCAAAGGCAAAAGTGTGGCAGGTATTGTCACTGCCAATATAAAAACAGAGGCAAATACTACACCAAATGCTGCTTTGGTTTCCCTAGACCAGTTTATGCAACAGGGCAAGTAATCAGCTTCATGTCCTTGGTTAGACACAATGTGAAAGGGAAATAACCTAAAAACTCATAATGCATAAAAATAACTGAAACTTCAAAGTACACCAACGATTACAATGCAATAATTTCCCTCCTATGGAATGCAAATGTAGATGTACAGTACATTGCAGACAGTTCCACTGCAGTTGCACAATATGTCACAGCCTACTTAGCCAAAGCATAGAAAACAGAGCTGAAAGACCTCTGGGATGATATATCATCTGACAAAACACTGTCATAGAAATTGTACAGCTTTGGCATAAAAATGCTCTCCTATAGAGAATTTGGCTGCTACGAAGACACAGACAGTTTAACCGGCGTAGCCTTATATCGGAAATCTGAAAACATAGTGGGGCTAAGCCTTAGTCCTGCTGCATCCTGAAAAATAGCTATGAAATTGTACGAAGACATAGAAACAATAGCCAAAAACGATCCCAACAGCCAGGACATGTTGAAAAACAACTTATTGGCCACATACTACCCAAACAGGAGTATTACTTTAGAAACCATGTGCCTGTACCACATATCCCAAAACTTTGCATACTAAATAACATTAAACCAGATGATAAAAAAGGTAACTACAGAGTGGAAAGTTGTGAGGGCAGCCTGGTGAAACTTACCAAGTGCAGCCTGATTAATCATATGAAGTTGTCATTGAAAACTCTTCAACACAAAGAACTGCAGTAGATGGCTGTACTTCAACTTTTCAAACCATGGAGAAAAGAAGAAGATTCATTAGGCACCCATGACTCCTATGAAGATGCTTTCAATGCAAGTGAAAGTACCATAACAGATATAAACTTGACACGGTATAAAACCATGTTGGACAATGAACGCCAACAAGAAGAAGAATTTCAAGCACAACTAAATGTAGACACTCCTGAGATCAGTGAACCCTCTGTGAAAGGATGCCAAGAACCACTTGGACAGCCACTCATAGCAAATGAGGCAGAATTAGCCATGATGGAAGTACAGAACACCATGTGTCAGTATAAGCAATCTGCAGAAGACTTTGCTCTACTAAAATTACAACTAAACAATAAGCAGCGTATAATTTTTCTAGAGGTAAGTAAAAAAATTGAACATGATATTCAGCACAAAAGTAAAAGTTGTACCTGTGAACACTACACACCCATACTGCTATATGTAAGTGGTGAAGATAGTTCAGGAAAAACATTCTTAATAAAAATGATCAGTAAATTCCTCCAACAATTAACAACCTTTCAGCTGTTCTAACTGCCCCACAGGTTTAGCTGTATACAACATAGGTGGTGTCACTTTACACCGATTGCTGCTCCTTCCAGTAGAAAACCAAAACAAATTAGACTACTACAAACTTTCAACAGAAGCTGCTATGGAGCTACGCAGAGTTTTGAAACAAATGAAAATGCTCCTCATAGATGAGGTGAGCATGGTTTCGAACCTAATGTTAGCTTTGATTCACCTCAGATTGCAAGAGGTCCTCAAAACAGACTACAACGATCTCTTTGCAAGGAAACATGTCATTGTTTTCGGAGATCTCCTTCAATTAACACCAGTGAAAGGTGAACATAACTTTCAAAACCTTCGGCCACAAACTGTGCCGTAAAACCCTTGGAAGCATTGGGAATGTAAATCTCTGGCAATATTTCCAATACAGAGAACTAACTGAAAACATGCGTCATTCTGCAGACCTCACCTATGCCAACATTTAAAAAAACATTTGCATTGGTGTACTATTGAAGGAAGCACAGTTTACCCTAAATACCAGAAGCATCCACAAGCTATACAGCCATAACGCATGTGCTACTGATGTCATGGAACAATTAGCACACACAAATGTCAACTGTATGTCCTTAATGCCAACTCTACTCTAGCAAGCTGTGCACAATTCAATGAAACAATGGTGAAAAAATAAAAGCAACCACTAGTGCAAATTTACTCCACAGACAAACTGGACCTACACGGTATGACAATACCTATGTGTCAACAAGCCACAGTACCTCTAAATACCATAGAAACCTATATCTCCAACCCGGCTGGGTTGGAGAACATTTTAACATTATGTTTAAACTGTATAGTAATGCTGAAGCATAACCTTGACGTAGAGCAAGGTTTAGTCAATGGAGCACTTGGTACAGTTTTCGGCTTCCAGACATACCCACATGACACGTGACAACAGCATTCAGTTTGTCAACATCCAGTTTGACAAACTTTCAGAAGTTAAAGAATAGGATGCATAACTGCTCAATTTGTTCTTTTCAAAGACATGTATGTACGCAGAGAACAGTTTTCTCTGTCACTAGCATACGCGACTATTCATAAATCGCAAGGTCTAACCTAAGAAAGAGCATTAACTGATATTGGCAGCACAGTCTTTAAAGAAGGCATGAGTTACATAGTACTTCTAGTGAAATTCTATATCTAGTCAATTTTGATGCAAGTGCACTGACATCCCTTGCATCATAGAGTACAATAGATTACGTGCACTCTACACACCCTATCTCAAAATGTATCCTGTTCTTCAAAAACACAAAGGTTTCAAAAGAAAACTTGTGCAATCAGAAGGTCTAAATGATCTCCCAACAGTACCACCAAAGAAATTGAAATCAGTTCATAATGCATCAACTACCAAAACACAGAAAAATGGACTGAAAAAGACAAAATATACCCAACTCCACACACAAAGCAAATTACCTCTTCAAAGAAACCCTGTGCACTTCCATCAATGTATTCAGACACAGAACTGGCTGGTCCATTCAAATTTTCCAATACAACTGGGGTAAATAGTTATGCAAATGTAACAATCAATGTTCTATTCCAAAAGTCAGCAATTGCTGAAAACATTTATTTGAACGGCTCAGACCAGTTGTGTTTACAAATGCTAATCCTTCACAGAAATGCAGTAAACAATCCTGAAAACACTCACAGTGTCTCAGGAATAAAGCAGGAATTGGACTACTGTGCTGCAATGGTGAAATTCACGTTAAACTGACAAGAAGATCCACAGGAATTTCTAATACACTTACTACAAATACTGGAAAGCAAAGACATACCCATAAATGAAATCTTTCAGATTTCCTACATGTGGAAACATACATGCACGCTCTGCAACCATGTCATTCAGGAACAAGTCCTTAACAAGCGATGCATCTATGTATCTATACTTAGCTGTGATTCCATTCCATTTCAGCAACTGGTACAAAATGCAAACCATGGCATATTGTGTACTTTTTGCAATTTTGAAAATAGTTCGCCCTTACATATCCAATCACATAGCCAATACGTAATATTGATGCTTTTAAGATACAATGGGCCTCATTACAACTTCGGCAGTAGCCATGCCGGTAAAACTGACATGGCTGGCACCAGGGAATGGGCAATTACCGGGTCATTACATCTCTGCCGGACCTGGTATTTGCCTATTCCTGGGCGCTGGTAAAAAATGCTCGCCATTCCCATAGAGCCCCATAGGGAAGGGGGAGGCCAGATGCACCGGTACCATTTAGAATGATGCCTGCGCATCTGGCATGGTCTGCTCACGTGTGCGGGTCCGCCCGCAGGTCAGTCATGGCGGGCAGGAAGGCACCCTCAAGCAAGCAAGCTTACCGGTACTGTTTTTACTGTACCGCAAACTTGTAATGAGGCCCAATGCAGATCGAACCAAAAATAACTGCAAGCTTACTACCTTCACACACAGCCAAGTGACACAGCCAGGTATCACTTGGCAAGAAAACCTTCACAACAGTAGCCATAGTCTACCACACAGGCGACACAACCAGTGCAGGTCACTATACTGCATACATTAGAAATCAATGGTCATTGTTTGAATGCAATGATACTTCCATTACTCCAAAGCAGAGATTACCAGGAAATCTGGCGAATGCCTACTTAATATTCTTGAAGCCAAAATGTACTCACTGATGTACAAAATTAGAATACCCTACTCCCCAACACCCACCAGTACCAATGTAAGTGTACAAAAGAAGAATTACCTAATACACTGTAGAACTAGAACAACTTAACATATAGGACTATCCAACAAATCCAACACTGTGTCTGTTGTAAAATTGTGTTCCTCAATGAACCCAATGATTACAGGCAGAAAAACAATGAGTGTTCAAAAATCACACTGATATTGTTTGCTGCATGGTACTTAAAAGTAAAGCTACTAAATATGAGGGTTGTAAATTATCCTCAGTAACCTCTGAAACCACCAACTACTCAAATAAGTCACCACCTGTCTAACAATGGCCATACCAAGTCAATAGATATGCAAACTCATTACGTAAACCCATATTGGTGCACCAGCACTTCAGAATGTGGAAAGGTGTGAAATTACCAACAAGAATGAGCGTCCTTCTAAATGTACCCTACAAAAATTAGAAACTGCAAACAGTCAGAATACACCAACTGGTATCCAACTGCAACCATAATACTTCAATATTACATGCAGCATTCAAACTTCCAAACCCAACCTTCAGCAACCACAGTGCTACAAATATATCCTCAAAAACATCCAAAGTATGAACAGATACAGTACGCCAACAGGTATGCAACTTCCCTCACAATTCTGCAATATCACAGTGCAATGGAACAATACTTGCAAAACATCAGCAGCAACCAAAAGGCATGAGGAAATATTACTGAAAAAAGGAAACAAGTAAACAGTTAGAATGCACCAACTGCTATAGGACTACAACCATACTACCAACACTTACAAAACAGAAAGCGTACACCATTGCAATTCCTCCTACTGCAACAGTGCACCTTAAGCCTTGCTATAATCAGTGCAGACATTACTGTAATGGACTGTACAACGTGACAGCAAATACATTTGGATTTTGTTTTATGCAGCATGGATTTTTTTTTCCCCTACAGACCCAATGATTACGCAAAGAAACACAGGAATGGTGCACATTGCACAGTACACTTGTTTAAAGCATAGTACTTACAACGTACTAATTATGAGGGTCCACAAAGGGTAGAAATATTTGAAATGCAATGAAGTATAGAATTATGAAATACCTGCTCTAACATGGTATGTTTTCTTTTTCCACAGAGAATGAAGGAACTATTACGACAACATTTCACATACCATCCACAAAAGCTGCTCAGGTTCTCCACAATAGAAGTAATAAGTATACAATTATTGGTGTTGTACCTCTTTATAATCTCCAAAGTGGAATGCGGCCACATATCTCTTAATCCACATAGCAAGGTCACAACATGCAATGTACAGCTGTATTACACTGTTCTGCGTGTACCGACGGCCTACAATCTTCACTGCACACCATGCAGCCTATGGCCTGCAGCCATGCACTCAGTATTGTAGACCCTGGCCTTAAGGACCACAGCACAGTACGACCATGCATAGAAACATCTACCCACTTACCACAAACCCGACACATAACACAGCCACCTACCTCTTAGCCACTTCAGTTTATATAGTATTACATTAATTCCACACAATGGACAACCTCTTTGCAGAATGCCCTCTTCACCCAAGCCTGTAATAACTGGACACATTTAATATAGTATAGTACAGTAACCTACCCAATAATCTGCACAATCACCACAACCCAAACATAAAAATGCATCCATATGCCTTACGTAACTGTCATATCTTCTGTAAGATGTAGCATCTTGCATGCCACTGGCATCGTTTAGACCATTAGTACATGTTTGTTATGTACACCATTGGACATGAATGTATGGAACACACAATAGAGTGGTGCACATGGGGTACACTGTGGCAACCATATTTGAAAGTCTGCTGTACTCCTTAAAAATAGAAACGTCTGCTTCAGTTTTTTAAATGTGAAATGGAGACACAAATTTAAAACCATACCCCACTTACAAACGTTGGAGAAGTTGTAAAGTCATTTCTTTTTGTTTCATGAACAAGAGCCCCAAATACCTCTGTGGCAAAAGACACCAAAGTGTGTAAGATGGCCGTGCCACCCACGCTTGCGCAGCCAGCGTACACACAGTCTGTCAACATACACCGGTGATTGGTAAGACACTGCACATATAAATAGTACACACGGCTCAGAAATGTACATTTATGTATTGTGTCATCTGTTCATTCATTGCACCATGTATAAGGTACCATCATGTCTCCATGGACGTAATACTAACTTCAACGTAACTGCACCACATACATTCAGGAAATTGTAACACATTGCCACCTGAATTTTTATTTTTAGGTGCCTGGTGGTTGGAAATGGAGACCTAACATACCTCTCTTTCAACAGGACAAACGCTCATTGTAAAACAGCCTTGAGGGTTACGTATGAATTGCTCTGAGGGCAGACATTGTATGAAAGTGTTAAAATAAATCAAAGATAACTTGCAGTATGGTCGCAGCACACATTTTGTGGAAATGGAGTCTGCGACTGTGCAATATGGCATACGGGAGCGATTTCCCGTCGACACAGTATAAGCATGGAATTGGCAGAAGTTATGTAAGTACAACTTTACAGAACATGTTTGTAGGGATTGAAATTTAGTAAGATACAGTTCTGTATGAATAATTATTAATGTACCATCCCATAGACTTTGTTTGTGTGCACAGTACTGGGTTTTGTAACAATAGTCTTGCATGATGCGTTACAGTTTCATGTGTCCAGCATGCATCCGAAATGACTGCTATGATTGTTGTGTGTTGTGTTCCCATGGTTCTCCAGCCCATTGAAATCTATACATAGAGCACAACACTGAAATTAAATGCAGTGCCTGCACTGAAACTGCAGACCATATGTTTGACCGTGTGCTGAAAGAATGGCTGTATTGCCCTTATAGTGATCTTGCAAAAACTTGAGATTTGTGTGCACCTTTATTGTATTAACGGGAAATAATAACAGGCAGAGGTGCATATACCACTGGGCCGGGACGCAAAGGTCGACAGCGAATACTTTACTGTTGGATGTTTTGGCAAAGCAGCTCCTGCATTGTCCTGCAATCGGAGTGGTTCCCCAGGGTTTTTTTTTTATTTTTATTTGTATGTTTGTTTGGGTCCATACAGAGAGAATGTGTCATGGGTCTGACAACACTTGCTGCACTGACATCTTTTGTGAAAAGGAAAGGCATTAAAGAAGGGTCTGTTGACAATGAGTGAAAGGCAATTTGTATATATGTATCCGTGGAAGGAGAGTGCCACCTGAAAAACAGACAGCAAGCTTGTGGGTGAACATCCGACACTACTCTTTAAGACACATTAGCTCATGACAAGGTCCATGACCCAGCCACCTAGGGCCCGTTGTGACATCCTTCCCTCAGAGCCCATGTCCTTTATGCTGCCACTGAGAACGGCTACTGAAAAATGTTCTTATTCCTCTTTGTTCCCAGATACATTGTACCTTACTGCGCATATTACCCCTTCCAATTGGCAACAGGTGGAATGTGGAATAATCATTACAAAATTACCATAAATGCTCTGTTTTCGCTCATCGTTAACTGGGACGACCGCTATGGGCCAGTATGTCCATTTGGGTATCCGGCAATAAGAAGCAACATGCAAACGTTTGATGTAAGACGTCACAGAGACAACAACTGTCACCTTTCCTACCTTAAAAAGAAAGTGTGTTGTCCCCCTAAACCACCAAGGACCATACATTATTCCTTTTTCTAGTTTTCCAGATGACAAAACAAGTACAGAAAAGCACAGACAGCATTCTTCACTGGATGTTTCCTGCAAAATGAAAAAGCGGTTGTTTCAGGGAGTTTACACTGTTTTGGGAACATTGGATGAAAAATTCGACCACTTGCAACAGTACACAGTGTTGCGGATAAATTATTGAACGATTCTCTGACCAACTACTATGTATAACAAGACAGGGATTGTACTCTATTTGTGAGCTTGTCTGTGTTAGCTTCTATTTATGATCCTGTTTTGTGTACCTAGGTCCTCACATGGCACGTCGGGCTACGCTGGCCACGAAGGTTATGAAAATACCACGAGTACACGGTTTGAGCAACTACTGTCACCAATTAAAGTCAGCTATGGAGCGTAGTGTTGTGATGCAGTGGGGCGCCATCACGTAAAGTTAGTGCAAGCGATGGACACATAACAATAGCATAAAATGGCAATGCCGAGTGCGTTTGTTGCGCATCTCAAAAAGTACATAAAAGAAGGTTAATAATAAGATGGGCAACAGGCCCATATTTAGTGGTACTTACCCGCAGTGATGGTTTTGTCCGCTGATATGCTGGCACTCTCTGCAGCCCTGTAAACATGGTGAATTTGCCTTCACCCCCTGCCCGATGGAAACCTTTTGGTGCCCTCAACTCACACCTCTGTGTGAAGATTGAACACCAGGGGAGAAAGGCGGTAGGGGAGCTCTCCCAAGATGTGTGGCATGCAGCTCTCCCAGGATATGTGCCATTTGTCGATGTTGCTCTGTGTAAACAGAGCATTGCAATGGCAGCAGGTAAACATCAATAGGGTCCAGGGGGGATTTTAGCAAGGACTATTCACCCTTAAGAAATGTGAACGCGGAGGCTATACAAGTGGCAGGGCAGTATGTTGTCTTTCAAGTAAGACTGTAATTTTCTGAGCGCAGTGTAACTTTTTTTTTGCACATTAGTGTTTCTAGTACTAAAGTACTTTCCATGCTGGATGGGGGAGAAAAGAGTAACATCATACTCATGTTGCTGAACATATTTCTATGACCAATTAGATAGTGCAAGAGTAGGTCATTCCGAAATGCTCCTTCTCTTATAATGGAATATGTTTTTTTCCAAAGCATTTCTATAAAGTTCACAGTGCATACATAGGTTTGTCAAGGAGGCCTTCAACTATATGTGGGTAGCTGCGTATATTGTCCATATTTTAAATGTGTAATGCAAAGGAAATCCTGTCATGTGACTACAGCCTCCGGCCATGTACCCAAGAGGCTAGACCTTGGCCAAAACCACTGCAATGTAATGCAGCCATGCAAGCGAAGATGTGGCCAGTTACCACAGCCCACACACATAACACAGCCACCAATACCCCTACCCAACCCTGCAACATAATACAGCCATGCATGCAAACATGCAGTCAGCACCCAAAACTGTAGGACGTGCTAACAATCACCACACGCATTCAACCAACAATGTATACACTGCTCACAAACCACACACACAAGCCAACAATGTGAAAGCTACGTACAACCACTCAGCAACCTCTTTGGTGCAAGGCCTCCAGCCATGCACCCAAGGCACTAGGGGCTTGCCACACACAAATAGTACACCCTTGGCAAATGTCCTCATACCATCTGCAATCAACTCTACATCTGCAATTGAGCCTGCCTGCAGTCACTGCAAAAGCTACTTGCCTGAGGACCTGCCCACGAATTGCTGCAGTTCTTGCAGACAAGGTGCACACACCACCGTCTTCTTCCACTTATGAACCACTTTTCACTCCCCCACCTTTTCCATCCCCTCTTCCCACCACCAGATGCTGGAAAGCATGTTCCAAGCCCTTTCGGCGCCGCACTATCCTCTGATACAACATGGCAGCGTTACCCAACATTATACCGCACAACACGCTTCCCTCCAGCCAACCACCAGACACGTCCAATGTCCTCTGACATCACACCACACTGCAGGCATATCAGAGTTTTGACTGAAGAGCGAACAGGGACATGTGACTGCGGAGCATAGCCAGATATCACTAATTTATTGAGATGTACATTTTACCTGTTTTTTTTAGAAAGTACTGGATGATTTGCACCAAATTTATAAAAGCATGCTTTTGAGAACGAGCTGCCGCATCTGCCGCAAATTTGCTGAAAATCCGTCCAACTGTTGGGCCGTACGCGTGCGCAAACTTTTTGTCCATTCAGTCTATGGAAATAAAAACATGTTGGGACCCCCACTATAACTTTGCCCCCCCCTGGAAGAAACCTCACCAAACTTCAAAAAAGAATTCAGAGCGGGCTATATATTTTATTATTTTATTTTGCAAAGTTTGATGCATATTCGTCCAGGGGGAGCAAAGTTATAAGCTTCCAGAAAAGTGGTCTTCCTATGGGTTGAGCAACATAACCATAACTACACAGCTGATACTGTGGGGTGTGTAATGTACAACAAACATTTTTTCCTTCAACATATATATATATATATATATATATATATATATATATATATATATATATATATATATATATATATATATATATATATATATATGTATATATTACACGGCTCATGGAAGTGGCCATGTAGTTATGGTTAAGTTGCTAAACCCATAGGAAGAGCACTTTGCATGTATCTAGTGAGTTGTTTTGCAAAATGTCTTGGCTGTTGGGATCATTTTTGGCTATTGTTTCTATGTCTTCATAAGATTTGAGAACTTGTTTTCTGGATTTAGCAGGACCAAGGCTTAGCCATACTATGTTTTCAGATTTCCCATACAAGACAACGATCTGCGGCTTCGTAGCAGCCACATTCTCTATGGGAGAGAATGTTTATGCCAAAGCTGTACAATTTCTGTGATAGTGTTTTGTCAGATGATATGTCGTCCCAGAGGTCTTTGAGCTCTGTTTTTTCTGCTTTGGTTAAGTAGGCTGTGACATATTGTGCAACTGCAGTGGAATTGTCTGCAATGTATTGCACATCTATATTTGCATTCCATAGGAGGGTAATGATTGCATTGTAATCATTAATGCATGTTGATCCTTCTGTTCTTTTTATGCAGTATGTGTTCTTAGGTGACTTACCTTTGACACTATGTCTAACTGAAGACATGAAGTTGTTCACTTGTCCTGTTGTTGAAACTGGTCTAGGGAAACCAAAGCGACATTTGGTGTAGTATTTCCCTTTATTTTTATATTTGTGCCAACAAATCTTGCCGCAATTGTGTCTTAGAAATTGTAAAATGTGTGCATTTAGGTCATTATGTGTAGTTTGTGAAAGGATTTCACAAGTGGCATATTTCTGAATGAACTGCAAAACAGTGGCATCACTGTCCTGACCAAATGTAGGAGCATCTTTAATCCACAAAAGCATGTAGGTGTGCGGTGCTCACCTGGCTTGGTATTCTTTTCACCAAAAGAAGTGTTGCACTTCTCAGAGGAGAGGAACTATTTCATTACTAATGAAGTGTAGCATGGCAATAAAGTGATGATGGAAATATCTTGATACATTTACAGGATCAAGAGAGCAAAGTTCTCCTGGTGTTTTTATGTCTATATTTGTTTTGTTTTTGTATGCAATGTGTAGGAACTCGTGCAAATCTTCCCATGCATACTCTGCTAAACTTAATGTCACAAACCATGTGGGTGGGCCAAGGTTTCTTATCATACAGTGTACTTCTGCGTGTCATCAGAACCACTATTCTTTTGTACCACGCATGTTTGCTAAAAGATTTGTAATGCTTGACTGTAAAACTGCATCTTTACTTGCACTTTTTGTAGTAATTGCAAAGTAGACATATTTAGTAAATTGGTACCTGATTTCAGTGTGTGTGCAAATAGAGTTGCTAGTTCACTTTCAAAGAGAAGGTGGAATATGTATTTCACGTTTTGTCTGAATCTGGGGTCTTAAGAATACATTCATAAAGAGCGGTATTCTGATCTGTCATTTGTGTGGGTCTTTCATTGTACCTTCCTCCTTTTTCAGTAGGAAAGAGTAAAGGAAAGACTTGTGTTTCTACACGTTTTCCCCCCTTTTATTCAGCATTTGGTAAGTTTGAAGTGCATCATCTATGGTGTCTTTAACGTGCAATGTGTGAATTGTATAATGGTCTAAAATATTGGATTCTGTAGTAAGATCTAGAAGTTGAAATTGACCAGTTCCTGACGAGTCTTGAATTATTTCGGTGGTTTCCCTAACGTTTTATTCAATGTTTATTTCTTTGTAGTATTCATTGTTGTCTTTTAGATATTGCAGGGCTTCTCTAACTTTATGTAAGTCCACTAGTTGCTGCCAAATTATTTTGTCTTTTGTAGGTACGCCATTTACAAGGATAATCAAAGATTGAGCTATTGAACGTTGCACTCCCAGAGTGTGTACATTTTCTTTGAGATCTAATGGCAAATAAACTACTTTGCCATGAATGCCTTTCAGTAATTCAGAGGGAGGTAGTTTAGCTGTTTTTGGTTGAAGGCGTATTATTGCTTGAAATGGGTGCACTGTTTGTGTTATAATGCTCTCATACAAGTTAAGTTGTTGCAGTGGTTTTGGCTGTGGGAATATTTCCAAGTTATTAATGATAGCACGTGAAGGTATTTGGTTGTTGTCAAGTTTTGCAGTGCAGTACCTGCAAAGTATTGAGGGGTTAGTAATTTCCTATTTGTTTTCTGATATAAGATTGAGAGCTAATTGGAACCACTTGGATTCTTCTTTGTCTTCTATTTTGTACTTTATGTCTACAGTTTTTGTGCTATTTTTATCAAAAGTCCTGCGGCAACACAGCAGCATTTCTTCTTCCATGATGGTATTATTAAACTTTTCATACCCTCGTCCACTGCTAGGTATGGCAATTGGGTTTGTTTGCTTTTGTTTGTATGCTTCTTCATTGAAATATGGTTCTGTGCTGGTGGTGTGACTCCACTCACCTGCACAGATGTTTGCCATGCTATCTTTGTTATATTCCATTTGTGGAGAAGGCCTTGTTGTAGTTTAGTAATTCGTTTTGTTAGTGGTTTCATTCTGTTTAAAACTAATATGAATAATGTCCTTTTGTGAAGGATTGCACTGTCTTTGAGAGCTTCCAGGATTAGTTTTCTGTGGTAGGTTTTAAGGGTTGAGCATGATTTCTCCCCTGTTTTTCTAAGGTTCTGAAGGACTCTGTGGTGGAAAATGTTTTGTAAAATAATTTTTTTTGGTATGCTTACTTGTGGCTGCATAAAGATTTATAGGTGCAGTTTTAGCACTCGTGGTAGCTGCAGTCTTTTTAATACCTTTCTGTTTAGTTTTACATTTTGTAAGAGGAGTCAAAGTTTCTTTACTGCAAGCTGCTTTAATTTCACTTAGTGACTGTATTAGCTGTTTTGTTTGAACTTTTTGTATACATTCTGCTAGAGCTGGATATTTATTTTGCACACTTTTATTTTGATTTGCTCTATTTCTGTGTTGCTTTCTACAGAGTTGCTTTTTGGTGGGCATTCTTTGGTGTCTGTTGGAGAAAAAAAGAAAGTGTGGGTTGGGACGTTGTGCAATGTATGTGTGCATTGTGCATGAGTGTCTGAGTATGATGATAGGCATGTATGGAAAGGTGTGTGATTGTGGAATGGGCTGTTACTTCTGGTTGGGAATGCTATTCTCATATTTGTGTGTTACTATACTGGTGTTCAGATGACAATACAGAGTGTGCAACTGCTGAGGTGCAATCAGTAATACTTAATCTAATGCTGTAGGGTTGATACAATTGTTTGTTCTATAATACTAGAATACTACAGTGGTTGAGTAAAGAACACTACGACAGTATTGCACTAACTTTGTGGGATGCAAAAAGTAGGTTTCTTCTGGGTTCTGTCTTGTACTTCAGATTTTACTGGTTTTCAGGAGTCTGGTCTTCATTGCAATTGTGAAAGAAGGAAGATAGTACATATGTGTGTTAATGGCACAGTAATTTCATAGCTTAGTTACATTTGCAGAAGGATTTCTTTCTAGAGGTACTGTATGTGTTAAATTGAATAGCTTTGTATAAGAATGGGGACTTTGGAGCATCCGCATCATTACTAAGGGGGTTAGTGGAATATTTATAGGTGTGTCCTATGAGGTGCACTTTTGAAAGTGTGTGTTCCTGTTGTACTGTTTAGTGTGGTAATGGATTAGTAGAAGTTGTAGTAGTTGTAGTAGGGCGAGAAAAGAAGCTCAGAAAGATGTACAGATTGAAAAAGAGAATTTCATTTTTTTGTGGGTGGAATTCCATTAATTATTTTGTGCATAGATGCTTTCTACATGAGTGCTGGAAACCTTTCAGTTCTTGACTTTTTTATTCACATTTCTATTAGCACTGTTCTGAATGTACACTTGTATTTGTTTGGTTTTGCAAGAATGGCAAGTGTCAGGCACTCTGTTTAAATAAATGCATTGTATGTACTTGTAATGATTTGGTAAGATACAAGCTGGTTTCCTGTTTTGTGTGCATTCTAGGAATTTCATAATAGTGTGGTAAGGGGTAATTGGTTGTGAAAATTACAGAAGGAAATAAGAGAATAATAGTTTGGACATTGCAATGAGTAATATGGGTAAATTAAAATTTGGAAAGCAGACAGATTTGTACGTGAACTTGACTGTAGGAGATGGGAGAAATTACAGTATTCTTTTTTTGCAGATTATGCAGGATCAATGACAGGTACCCTGTTCATATGCATATATAAAAGAGTTGCAAATGTACTGTAAACAAAATATTCATACCTCTAATTTGTATTGATGTATGTAGATGTGGATGAATCTGGAAGCAGACATCTTGGAGCGTTGTACAGTAGTTTTAGCTGTAGTTGCTTTGCAATCACAGGGGACGTGTACTCACAGTGATGACCAGTTAATCTAAAGTGCTGACTTGTGATGACAGAGTTATATGTAGAGTTCTTGGACGTTATTGGTGGATGCTTGTGTGACTGCTCATGTGTAGCCAATGGGAGAGTGGTGCAGACAGTGATGTGGAAAGGGTAAAAGGGCTGCCCCTGTGTTGCGGGGTCCGTGGACACCGCAGAAGTTTGCGGACAGGGCGTGCCAAGTAGGGGGCTTCTCAGCATGCCTGGCATGGAAAGGGGACTTTGGGGATTAGCCGATCAGGTGTTGGAGTTGTTCTTAGAGGCTGTGTGCAGTGAAGATGGCAGAGGTGAAGAAGTGAGGGTGTTGATAGTTAGAGATTTGTTTGTAAATGTTTTAGAGAGGTATGCTATGTCTAAAAATATGGCTGCCCATTTTGGTTTTGAAGGAGTGGAGCTTTTGTGGTCAACGGTGCCTGGTTTCAATATGCAGGCAGTGGTTGGAGTTTGTAAGAGTTTCTCCATGTGGCACAGTCCAGATGTACTGGTACTACATTGGAGTGCTGTTCATTTGGGATACATCAGCGCTCCTAGTTTGATGAGTGCCCTTGAAAAATTGGTTCAGGCAGTGATGGTGGTTCTTCCAAGTGCCAAGTTTATTTTTTCTGAAATATAACCTAGGTTAGTATGGGACAATTGTAATGTTTTCTGTATCCAGCAAAATGGTGCAGGGTGTTTGGTTAACAAAGGCATGTCTGTTTTCTTATTTAGAGCTGGGATGTTGTTTTGTAATAATGACAATATTGATTGTGTTAATCATTATTATTTCAAAGCAGATGGCATTTCTTCATCCACATTGGGGAATGCCATGTTATTTGAAAATATAAGGAATGCTTTACAGAGGATAATGTGAACACATCTGGAAGACAATAAGTGAAAAAAATAACAAAATTAAAGGTATTTCTTTAGAAGCACCTTTAAAAAAAGGCTCTTTTCAGAGCCACCATCAAAGAGGAAATGGAGTGCACTGCTTACATTTTCTTTCCCCACTCCCACAGATTTCACGGTTTGTCAGTGGACACTGCGGTAGCCCACGGATCGCACGTATTACATACAGGGATTTTGAGGCTGGCTGGCATGCAAATGAGACTGTGCAAGCCAAGGGATTGTTTTATAAGGTTTACTAGGTGTGATGTGTAAGGAGAGACTTTGGCAGAAAGTCTGTTTCCTGAGAGGAGAGCAGATAGCTATAGGTGTTTCTGTCAGAAGGCAGAGTGTGTGGATTTTGGGCGACTCCTAGATAATTGGTTGGAGGTGCATGCAGAGCGCTGTGGAGTTGCTGCACATCTTGGATTCCCTCATGTGAATGTGCACTGGCACGGAGTGCGCAGAATGAAGTGACTGGATTTGGTTCCTCTTTGTGCCACTTTGATGACACACCGTCATCCAGACATTATTATTATTCATTGTGGAGGGAATTGTTTAGGACATGTCTCTAGAATCTCCTTGCAGTTCGCAATGAAAGAAGGACTTGGGAAAGTCATGGAAATGTTTCCAAACTCCCGAGTCATTTTTTCTCATATTGAGCAGAGACAAATGTGGCTGTGTTCTTCTTCATTTGGTCCACAAATGGAGAATGCTAGGCGCAATGTCAACAAAGCTGTTTGCGCTTTTTTGAGAGATTTTGGCATGTCCTCTTTTCACAATGAAAATATGTTTCGTAGAGCCATTTTTTGTCGCAGAGATGGAGTACATCTTACTTATGCTGGCAATCAGATTTTTCCGCAAAATATACAAAATGCAGAGCAACCCTTTTTGGAAGTATAGCAATCTTTTATCCAGTAGGTGTTGACCACTTGAAGTTTTCAAAACACAAAAAAAACACAAAAAGGGTCTTTTCAGAGCCACCGCTTACTCCCGGAGAAGAGTGCAATGGTTTTGGTTGCGCAATACCCCAAAAATGTTAATGTCCGCGGACTGTCGGCGGACTTCTAAAAATGCACAGGGCCCTGCAGCATTTCATTGGCACTTCTATTTTTAAACTGTGAAAGGTGTCTCTGAAAATAGCCTTTTTTTGTTTTTTGTTGTTTTGTATTTTTTTTTGTTTTTTTTTAACAAGACACACGAGGAAAGGAAGGGAAGGGAGGGCAAGGAAGGGGCACCAACCACAGGGATAAGAAAGGGCAGGTGGAGAGAGGAAGATGTTGGGTGGGCCTCACTTAGGTAGGTGGCAGACTTTCTCATGCTCCTAGAGCATAGCCTCGCAAGCACTTCGAAGTGTATTCCCCCTGCATCGCAGTACATACACAATACAGTGACCCTCGAAAGGTAAGAGACTACTGCAATGCGTATGACCTGCGAGGCTGGTTCAGGGATGCGTTGCCCCACAGGAGTGTCTCTTGTAGTGGCAGGCGCAGATACGGAGGATGTTGTAGAGGAACTCAACCTACTTTGATTGAAGGGGACAACCCTCCAAACTGCCGCACTGTGGAATGATCTTAGGTGTCACTGCATGGAAGTGGTCCCTTAGCTGTACAGGCCTTGTTTTCTACGCCTGAGTACAATGTTGCACTTTGTGCAGCGCACCTTGTCTGCACGTGCCTTGGGTGCCCTTCCAACAGTGGTAAACAGCCTCCACACCCAAGACTCACATTGGCTGGCAGTAGTAAGGACTTCCACTACCTCATCCTCATCTTCCTCTTCATCCCTCACTACATCTCCACACCCTTTTCTGACTCCAGGCCCTTAGGAAGATGGTGGTGGTGGAGGGGGAAGGGGTGGTGCTGATGCCGGGGCAGCTACAGTAGAAGAAGCCATGGTTGCCATCTGGGATAGATCTTCAAATGTACCACAGCACAGCAGAGCAGGCAGAACTCAGCATCAAATTCAATGTAGGACACCAGCAATGTGGATCAATGTTCTTCTCCAAATGCAGCACAGCACAGCAGGCAGAGCTCAGCAGCAAATCTACTGTAGGACACCAGCAATGTGGAGCAATGCTCTCTCTGGTAGCCAAAAACAGAATGAGGTGCAGCGCTAAGTTGTGATCTTTTATAGGGGTGCTGGGGAGCACTTTGTGGACTGCCGCACTCTCTGCAGATGATTCAAACACCAAAATGGCCTCATAAAGTTCAAAAAAGTATCCAGATCGGTAGGGGCAAATTTGGACCTCTACAAGGGTGACGTGTCATTGAAAACCATCTTCGATTGCTCAAAAATGTGATTTTCGGTGTCCCGGGGCCCAGACCCTGTCCACGGTCATGGGCATACACTGAAGGTGGTGTGGTCACATGATGATGTCACAGACACGTTCGCGAATGGGACGGCTGTCCTTAGGACACCTATTGTACAGAATTGGTTGTATGCATGCGTACCAGTGTTCTACGGACAGGGTATGGGTCCCCAAACTAATTAAAAGTGCTACACACATGTGGCAGACAGTTACAGACAGGCGCAATGTTCGTAGGACCCCGAGGGTGGGATGTGCATGCGCACAAGTGTCCACCGGACAGGATTAGGGTCCCTGAACTAATTAATGGTGCGTCACAACATTGCGGACATGTGGACAGGTTACGTGTTCTACGGACACCTCCATTTTCATTGTGGACAGTACGTACAGGTTAAGTGTCTGTAGGACACCCACATTTTAGGTAATTGTGGACATTTCGGACAGTCGCACTGTCTGGAAAGCTCTCAACCAGCCATTTTTTTAAGCACAGACACATACAAGAACAGTATACATATCACTTTATTAATATACAAAAATATAGAAATTATGAAAGAGGGTGAAGCAGAAATGGAGACATATACAGGGGAATTAGGGTTTTCTACATGTAGTCTGGTAGGGGAGGAAGGGATTGAGGTCTCATCATAACATTTTTGGTGATAGGGAATTTTCAGGGATGGTTGACTGGGACATGGTCAAGTGGTACAGGTGCACGTGGGACAGTGATATTTAATTTTTTCCATGATATGGTTTTCTACAAAGTCTTTCAAATCAAGGAAATTGGTCAATAATTGATCAATGTGTTCTTCTAAGTGCACTCGATTATTCTCCACATTGTCTGTTTGCTGTTCCATTACTACATGATTTACTGTTTTTGGAGTATTATTCTTATTTTCTGTATGTACTGTTAAAGGAAGAAAAATGCGTTAGGTACATGTGAAATAATGTGTATTACTTGGCTCACTTTGAAAACTGCAGTGTATACCAGTAGTATCACTGACTTCTCTCATTTCATCCCGGGGAACATTTTCTTCAAGACACTCCAGGGTGCTAGACATTTCTGTGTAAAAATATATACATTATTTTTTAGTGTATCCTACTAAAGAAAGTTTATAACTATAGGATTTAATGTAGTATACTTACCAGTTTGTTTTTCAGTTTTGATGTTACTGCTTTGTAAGTGTGCTGTTGATAGTTGGTTTGCAGTTTCTGTATAAAGCATCAGTGAGGTAATTCTGCTGGAGGCATATGTTATTTTTGTTTTTGGTGTGTTTTTGAACTGTTGGTGTCTTACGTATACAGTTTGTAGTTCTTATTTATTTTTTTATGTAATTTATTTGTATGCTGCTCTTTGACAATGTTCAGTGTGTTTGTTGTATGATACAACAATGTAAGATACCTCCTGAGCTTTTGGACAGTGATGATGTTGCCTGAGCTCGCAGACAGTCTCATGGTCTGTGGACACTACAGCAATTAGCATGGGCCAGGGGGTTCAGTATGTTGGATGGTATATCTATATAAACTAAGGGTATCCTGGTAAAAACCTATGAAATTCATGTTATCTATATCTATATTCAGTGAAAAATGTTTGTTTAAGGGACGTTATGGTTAAGTTGCGCTACTGAAACACTTGTGTATAGGCGCGTTACAAATACCATATTTATATCATACTAAAAAGCTATCAAATTCAGTGAAAATACGTTGTTAAAGGGACATTTTGGTTACAAGTAAAACTGAAAAACCCCTGAAATTCACCAGTTATGGTAAGCTAAGGAACAATAACTCATGCCACTACCATGCAATGCTAACACTAATACCCATGGCATCAAAGATGACATCACAAATGTCATTCATGACATCAATGATGACATCACATGTGCATTTCGTTTTTATGCACAGCCTCTACAAGGGATTGTCATTATAATGTTGGCAGAAAAATATAAAAAAAAATTGGAAGAACTATCATGTGCAAAATAGTTCATTAGGTGATGCATTGCTATAAACACCATAGTGTTACTGAAGCAGGTAAAATGTATGTCTCAAATAATTAGTGATATCTGGCTCTGCTCTGTGATCCCATTCCCCTTTTCACTCTGCGGTCAAAAGTCTGACTGGGCTGGAGTGTGGTGTGATATCGGTGGACATTGGACGCGCCCAGTGGTTGGATGGAGGAAAGCATGATTTGCGTCATCATTTTGGGTGATGCCACCATGTTGTATCTGAGGATAGTGTGGTGCTGAAAGGGGCTGGAAAACATGCTTTGTGGCATCTGGTGGTGGGGGAGTGAGAAGTGGTTCATTGGATATATTTGATTAGGTGGAAGAAGACGGTGGTGTGGCAGCGGTATCCTTGCGTATTGCACAAAATTCGTGGGTACCGCCTCAGGCGAGTACCTTGTGTGGTGAATGCAGGTAGCCTTCATTATGGAAGGATAGGTCCTGAGGCGACCTCTTTATGTGGTGACTACTGGTAGGCTCATTTGTAGATGGAGAGTGGATAGCACATGTCATGAGCATTTTTGAATAGGGTGTGGTATGCTGTGTTGTGTGTGGTTAGCTCGTAGCACCTTGGATGCATGGCTGGAGGCCTTGTACCAAAGAAAGTATGTCCATTGGTTGAAAGTAGGTTTCACATTGTTGCCTTGTGTGTGTGGTTTGTCAGCATTGTACACATTGTTGATTGTAAGGGTGTGGTAATTGTTAGCACGTCCTCCAGTTTTGGGTGCATGGCTGGAGATGATGGAGTCAACAGTCCTGCTGTGTGTTCACTGGGTGAACTGATGAAATACTGTGTGTAGAAGTGTATAGGGTTCCAGTCCAGTGGATGGTTTATGTCATTGGATGTGGCCATTGAGCAGATTAATGAGTACTGAACTCTATTATGATGTATTGGTTCTTTGCAGTCAATAGAGTGTTGGGAGCAGGAGCAATGTTGTGAGGATTTTGTGGTTTGGTTGGAAATAGTAAAATGGTATGTGAATGGAAGTGGGTAGGGGTGATGGAGGCTGTGTTATGTTTGTGGATTCTGCTAACTGGTTACATGTTTGCATGCATGGCTGTATTAAGTTTTGGGGGTTGGGTAGGACTGCCGGTGGCTGTTTGTGGGTTCTGGTACCTGGCCACATGCTCGCATGCATGGCTGCATTACGCTGCAGTGGGTGTGGCCAAGGCCTAGGCTCTTATGTGCATGACCGAAAGCTGTAGGTCATCGGCCTATGTTGGCAGACTCTGTTTGTGATGGCTGCGCACACGTAGGTGGCATGGTCATCTTGCGCTCTTTAGTTGCTTTTGGCAAGGAGATTTTTGGCCCTCTCATTCATGAAAGGAAACAAATTACTTTACAACTCATTCAAAGATTGTACATACTTTCCAATTTATGCAATAGAGTGACCTGAACTGGTTGTGTCGCCTGTGTGGTAGATTATGGCCATTGGTGGGAAGGTTTTGTTGGCAATTGATACCTGTCAGAGTGTGAAGGTTGTAAGTTTGCACTTATTTTTGTTTCCATCTGCATTGTATGTTGAAAGCATTCATATTACGTATTGCCTATGTGATTGTATATGTAAGGTGTAATGATTATCGGAATTGCAAGGCCCACACAATATGCTTTGCTTTGCATTTTGTACCAGATGCTAAATGGAATGGAATCACAGTTAGGTATAGGTACATAGAGAAAGTGTTTGTTAAGGACTTGTTCCTTGAATTACATGATTGCAGAGAGTGCATGTATGTTTCCACAGGTAGGAAGTCTGAAAGATTTCATTTGTGGGTATGTTTTTGCTTTCCAATACTTGTACTAACTACATTACAACTTCCTGTGGATCACCTTGTCTGTTTAACATGCATTTACCATTCTAGCACAGTAGTGCAATTTCTGTCTTATTCCTGACACTCTGTAACTGTTTCTAGGATTGTTTGCAGCCTTTGTGTGCAGGACTATCATTTATAAACACAACTGGTCTCAGCCGTTTGCATAAATGTTTTCAACAATTGCTGACATTTGTAATACATCATTGATAGCTACATTTGCACAGTAATTTACACCACTTGTATTGGACAGTTTGAATGGAACAGGCAGTTTTGCGTCTGAGTACTTTTTGCTTAGTACACTTTGTAAACCAGATTTTTTAGACTACAATGGTGTGGTGCTTACATTTTCATATGGTGTAAGGTACTTTTGCAAGCAGGTCCAGAAATGCAGGTTAATGAATTTCCTGGTATTCCTGTGTATTTGTGCACTGGACAGGAGTTCATAGTTTGCAGTATTTTACTTTTTTCCATTCTCGTTGCCTTTCGTATGGTGGTCGAGGAACTGCTGCAACGACTTGATAGAGGTGTGGCGACCATTACACGTTGATGTGCAAGGCCATTTGTAGATGGCCTATATTAGTTTAGTACCATCGACAGTGGCATGTAATTGTGATGGGGATATTTGTGAAAGCAGTGTTTTTGTTCCATTATGCTGTTGTCCCCCTTTTCATACCCTCGTACAGTTTTATGTATGGCAATATGGTTCCTTTGCTCTTGTTTCTATGATTCTTCATTGAAGTATGGCTGTGTGCTGGTGGTGTGACTCTACTCACCTGTACTGCTGTTGCCAAAGCTATCTATGCTGATATTGCATCTGTTTTGAAGTAGTGCTTGTAGTTTACAAATTAATTTTGGCAGTGGTTTCATTTTGTTTACAAATAATCGAAAGATTGTTCGTTTCTACAGCATTGAACTGTCTACAAGAGCTTCCAGTATTAGTGTTCTGCGGTAAGGTTTAAGGGCTGAGCGTCATTTCTCCCCTCTACTTATATGGGTAAAGGACTGTGTGGAGGATCATTTCTTGTAAAATAACTTTTCTGAAATGCTTCATTGTGGCAACATTAGTATTTGTGAATGCTTTATTACCCATAGTGATAATTGCACTCTTTTTATTACCTTTCTTTTATGTCTACATTTTGAGAGAGGAATTACATTCTCCTTACTGGTAGGTGCTTTAGTTTTCGTTAGTGACTGCATTAGCTGTTCCCTTTCAACTTTCAGCACAAAATCTGCTAGAGGTGGATCCTTACATTCTATGCTTTTAGGTACAGCTGGTCTATTTCTGCGTTGTTTTCTAGAGTTCCTTTTTGCTAGGCATTCTGTAGCAGCTGTTGCAGAAAAAAGGAACGTGTGGGTGTGCAAATTTTGTGATGTATATGTGTGCAGCTTTGCATGATTGGATGAATGTGAGGCTAAGGATATAGATAGAGGTGTGTGATTGTGTAATGATTTGTTAGTGTAAGGTGGGTACACTATATTGCTATGTGGGAGTTAATATAATGGCAGCGACATGCTAACACAAAGTGAGGAACTGTTTGACGCAAACACCAGTGGGCTGATGCATTTGTGTACCTGAAAATACAAGAACAATGGACTGTCTCAGTAAGAGGTGAAACTCCATGATAGCATTGCACTTACTTTGTTGGCTGTCGAGAGTAGAATTACTCTGGGTTGCATTTTTAAGTTGACACATCAGAGGTGCTTACTGCAACTGTGAAAGATGATAATAAGAAAATATGTTTGTTAATGGCATACTGAGTGCATTTGGAGAGTACATTACTTAAAAGGGTAGGGGATATGTTGGCAGGAAGACTTACAAGCCGATTCATGGAATTATTAGCGCGGCGCAAGTGGCCAAAAATGTGCGAATCGCAGTGGAATAGCGAAAATCGCAGTGCAAGTGCGAAAATCGTACGAAAAGCAGCGCACATCGATTCATGGAAGGGCGTGCGCGAGAACACCGTCGGATGTGCGATAAAAAAGTGCGCGGCGCACGTTGGCGCACAGGCCATCTAACGGCAAGGTTACAGCGAAAATCGCACAGGCCACAGCGAAAATCGCACATAGCGCGGCGCACGCAACAAAAGTAGGCGTAACACGGGGCGTAACACTTGGAATGGGGAACAACTTGCCAAAATGTGGGCGTCACGGGGGAAGCACAGGGTACAAGTGCGCGGAACGCCCACACGCTCGCCTACAACACGTATTCATGGAATAGAATAGGGCAAAAAAGCGCACGCTCAAACCAGCGCACAGGCACAAACACGACCGCCACAAGAAAGCAGGCGGTAGCGTCTCTGCGCCTGTAAGAAATGTGCGCCAAAAGGTGCGCCAACAAATAGCACCTATATACAGCCATGATGAATGCCCAATGCTGTGGCCCTCCAGGACAAATGACGTGCAAAGGGGTACCCACAAACACAGACAGAAAAAAAACATGTGCGTGTATACCGGGGTGCGCGGGAAGTCTCACACGCGAATTGGCCGGGTACGTGGATTACAGGGGTGCGCGGGAAGTACCACACGCGATTTGTCAGGGTACGTGGATTTCAGGGGTGCGCGGGAAGTTCCACACGCGATATGGCCAGGTACGTAGATTTCAGGGGTGCGTGGGAAGCCCACACGCGATTAGGCAGGGTACGTGGATTTCAGGGGTGCGCGGGAAGTTCCACACGCGATTTGGCCGGGTACGTGGATTTCAGGGGTGCGCGGGAAGTCCCACACGCGATTAGTCCGTGTACGTGGATTGCAGGGGTGCGCGGGAAGTTACACACGTGATTTGGCCGTGTATGTGGATTTCAGGGGTGCGCGGGAAGTACCACACGCGATTTGTCAGGGTACGTGGATTTCAGGGGTGCGCGGGAAGTTACACACGCGATTTGGCCGGGTACGTGGATTTCAGGGGTGCGCGGGAAGTTCCACACGCGATTTGGCCGGGTACATGGATTTCAGGGGTGCGCGGGAAGTACCACACGCGATTTGTCAGGGAACGTGGATTTCAGGGGTGCGCGGGAAGTTACACACGCGATTTGGCCGTGTACGTGGATTTCAGGGGTGCGCGGGAAGTTACACACGCAATTTGGCCGGATACGTGGATTTCAGGGGTGCGCGGGAAGTTCCACACGCGATTTGGCCGGGTACATGGATTTCAGGGGTGCGCGGGAAGTACCACACGCGATTTGTCAGGGTACGTGGATTTCAGGGGTGCGCGGGAAGTTCCACACGCGATTTGGCCGTGTACGTGGATTTCAGGGGTGCGCGGGAAGTACCACACGCGATTTGTCAGGGTACGTGGATTTCAGGGGTGCGCGGGAATATACACACGCGATTTGGCCGGGTACGTGGATTTCAGGGGTGCGCGGGAAGTTCCACACGCGATTTGGCCGTGTACGTGGATTTCAGGGGTGCGCGGGAAGTACCACACGCGATTTGTCAGGGTACGTGGATTGCAGGGGTGTGCAGGAAGTTCCACACACGATTTGACTGTGTGCTCCCAGGTATTACCTGTACACCCTCCACGGCCCCTGCAGGCAGCACACACCACAGGGGACTACCCTGCACACCTGATCATGTCACCCACCACCCCCACCCCCCAGCCACCAGGGGCACCCTCCACCAGGCCCCCACCCATGTCACCCACCACCCCCACCCCCCAGCAGTGCAGGGGCATCCTCCACCAGGCCCCCACCCATGTCTCCCACCACCCCCACCCCCCAGCACTGTGGGGCACCTGCCAGCAGGCCCCCACCCATGTCCAACCCATGTCTCCCACCACCCCCACCCCCCAGCCACCAGGGGCACCCTCCACCAGGCCCCCACCCATGTCTCCCACCACCCCCACCCCCCAGCCACCAGGGGCACCCTCCACCAGGCCCCCACCCATGTCACCCACCACCCCCACCCCCCAGCCACCAGGGGCACCCTCCACCAGGCTCCCACCCATGTCTCCCACCACCCCCACCCCCCAGCACTGTGGGGCACCTGCCAGCAGGCCCCCACCCATGTCCAACCCATGTCTCCCACCACCCCCACCCCCCAGCACTATGGGGCACCTGCCAGCAGGCCCCCACCCATGTCTCCCACCACCCCCCAGCCACCAGGGGCACCCTCCACCAGGCCCCCACCCATGTCACCCACCACCCCCACCCCCCAGCAGTGCAGGGGCATCCTCCACCAGGCCCCCACCCATGTCTCCCACCACCCCCACCCCCCAGCACTGTGGGGCACCTGCCAGCAGGCCCCCACCCATGTCCAACCCATGTCTCCCACCACCCCCACCCCCCAGCCACCAGGGGCACCCTCCACCAGGCCCCCACCCATGTCTCCCACCAACCCCACCCCCCAGCACTGTGGGGCACCTGCCAGCAGGCCCCCACCCATGTCTCCCACCACCCCCACCCCCCAGCCACCAGGGGCACCCTCCACCAGGCCCCCACCCATGTCACCCACCACCCCCACCCCCCAGCCACCAGGGGCACCCTCCACCAGGCCCACACCCATGTCTCCCACCACCCCCACCCCCCAGCACTGTGGGGCACCTGCCAGCAGGCCCCCACCCATGTCCAACCCATGTCTCCCACCACCCCCACCCCCCAGCACTGTGGGGCACCTGCCAGCAGGCCCCCACCCATGTCTCCCACCACCCCCACCCCCCAGCCACCAGGGGCACCCTCCACCAGGCCCCCACCCATGTCACCCACCACCCCCACCCCCCAGCAGTGCAGGGGCATCCTCCACCAGGCCCCCACCCATGTCTCCCACCACCCCCACCCCCCAGCAGTGCAGGGGCATCATCCACCAGGCCCCCACCCATGTCTCCCACCACCCCCACCCCCCAGCCACCAGGGGCACCCTCCACCAGGCCCCCACCCATGTCACCCACCACCCCCACCCCCCAGCAGTGCAGGGGCATCCTCCACCAGGCCCCCACCCATGTCTCCCACCACCCCCACCCCCCAGCAGTGCAGGGGCAGCCTCCACCAGGCCCCCACCCATGTCTCCCACCACCCCCACCCCCCAGCAGTGCAGGGGCATCCTCCACCAGGCCCCCACCCATGTCTCCCACCACCCCCATCCCCCAGCACTGTGGGGCACCTGCCAGCAGGGCCCCACCCATGTCCAACCCATGTCTCCCACCACCCCCACCCCCAGCACTGTGGGGCACCTGCCAGCAGGCCCCCACCCATGTCTCCCACCACCCCCACCCCCCAGCCACCAGGGGCACCCTCCACCAGGCCCCCACCCATGTCACCCACCACCCCCACCCCCCAGCAGTGCAGGGGCATCCTCCACCAGGCCCCCACCCATGTCTCCCACCACCCCCACCCCCCAGCACTGTGGGGCACCTGCCAGCAGGCCCCCACCCATGTCCAACCCATGTCCCCCACCACCCCCACCCCCCAGCACTGTGGGGCACCTGCCAGCAGGCCCCCACCCATGTCTCCCACCACCCCCACCCCCCAGCCACCAGGGGCACCCTCCACCAGGCCCCCACCCATGTCACCCACCACCCCCACCCCCCAGCAGTGCAGGGGCATCTTCCACCAGGCCCCCACCCATGTCTCCCACCACCCCCACCCCCCAGCCACCAGGGGCACCCTCCACCAGGCCCCCACCTATGTCACCCACCACCCCCACCCCCCAGCCACCAGGGGCACCCTCCACCAGGCCCCCACCCATGTCACCCATCACCCCCACCCCCCAGCAGTGCAGGGGCATCCTCCACCAGGCCCCCACCCATGTCTCCCACCACCCCCACCCCCCAGCAGTGCAGGGGCATCCTCCACCAGGCCCCCACCCATGTCTCCCACCACCCCCACCCCCCAGCAGTGCAGGGGCATCCTCCACCAGGCCCCCACCCATGTCTCCCACCACCCCCACCCCCCAGCAGTGCAGGGGCAGCCTCCACCAGGCCCCCACCCATGTCTCCCACCACCCCCACCCCCCAGCACTGTGGGGCACCTGCCAGCAGGCCCCCACCCATGTCTCCCACCACCCCCACCCCCCAGCCACCAGAGGCACCCTCCACCAGGCCCCCACCCATGTCACCAACCACCCCCACCCCCCAGCCACCAGGGGCACCCTCCACCAGGCCCCCACCCATGTCTCCCACCACCCCCACCCCCCAGCACTGTGGGGCACCTGCCAGCAGGCCCCCACCCATGTCCAACCCATGTCTCCCACCACCCCCACCCCCCAGCACTGTGGGGCACCTGCCAGCAGGCCCCCACCCATGTCTCCCACCACCCCCACCCCCCAGCCACCAGGGGCACCCTCCACCAGGCCCCCACCCATGTCACCCACCACCCCCACCCACAAGCTGTGCAGGGGCATCCTCCACCAGGCCCCCACCCATGTCTCCCACCACCCCCACCCCCCAGCAGTGCAGGGGCAGCCTCCACCAGGCCCCCACCCATGTCTCCCACCACCCCCACCCCCAGCAGTGCAGGGGCATCCTCCACCAGGCCCCCACCCATGTCTCCCACCACCCCCACCCCCCAGCACTGTGGGGCACCTGCCAGCAGGCCCCCACCCATGTCCAACCCATGTCTCCCACCACCCCCACCCCCCAGCACTGTGGGGCACCTGCCAGCAGGCCCCCACCCATGTCTCCCACCACCCCCACCCCCCAGCCACCAGGGGCACCCTCCACCAGGCCCCCATCCATGTCACGCACCACCCCCACCCCCCAGCCACCAGGGGCATCCTCCACCAGGCCCCCACCCATGTCTCCCACCACCCCCACCCCCCAGCACTGTGGGGCACCTGCCAGCAGGCCCCCACCCATGTCCAACCCATGTCTCCCACCACCCCCACCCCCCAGCACTGTGGGGCACCTGCCAGCAGGCCCCCACCCATGTCTCCCACCACCCCCACACCCCAGCCACCAGGGGCACCCTCCACCAGGCCCCCACCCATGACACCCACCACCCCCACCCCCCAGCAGTGCAGGGGCATCCTCCACCAGGCCCCCACCCATGTCTCCCACCACCCCCACCTCTCAGCCACCAGGGGCACCCTCCACCAGGCCCCCACCCATGTTCCCCACCACCCCCACCCCCACCCCCCAGCCACCAGGGGCACCCTCCACCAGGCCCCCACCCATGTCACCCACCACCCCCACCCCCCAGCAGTGCAGGGGCATCCTCCACCAGGCCCCCACCCATGTCTCCCACCACCCCCACCCCCCAGCAGTGCATGGGCAGCCTCCACCAGGCACCCACACATGTCCCCCTGCCCCCAGGTCCTGACGATACTCAATCATGGCAGTAATGGGCAGCATACCCAGCACAAACACCCAGGCAAGGATTGCATCCACCCACATAGTGAATGCAATTACATGATACAACCCCAATGGCAAGTATGTAAATGAACACATGTCCGTCACACACACATACACAATGGGTGCAAGTGAATGTCAAAACCCATATCATGACATGTATGAAACCAATGAGAAAATACCACAAGTGAAAGTTAAAAAAACATGTATTATAGATGAAAAATAAGTAAACAAATCAAACATACAACAATGGGGATAACAAAATAAATGGTCCATGTCAGAGAACAAATGTAAAAATAAAAAAAACAAAGTAATCCAATAACAAATGTTGTCCAAAGCAATATCATGTGGAAGGAAAATAATGAAAAACCATTTCCTCATGGTGAACCCAATAATTAATAAAAAAAATGTTTCTTCAAAAAGCAAACTATATACACGAATATTCCAGGGTCCATGAGCCCAACACCATAAATGAAACCTACTACTACCTAATGAAAAAAATATATACAAAAAAGTGGCCATTGTCCGAGCGGTCCAAAAAAATAAAAATGAATAAAGGAAACCTAACACTAACTAACTAAATAACTATATACAAAGGCAGCGGGCAAGTCCTGCGGCTCACTCGGTGATGTTGCTGGCCAGGGCATCATCGAACTCCATGTCGATGTCCTGGATGCGGGACTCTGTCCTGGCCCCGAGGTCTCGCAGGGATAACCCCATGTTCAGCTCAAACTCCCTGCGAGCTTCCTTGAGGCACTCAGCCCGCCTCAACGCCCGACGCATGGAGAACTCCGCCCTGACCATGGTGAGCCGCTCCTCTTCCGCCCGCTGCCGCTCCGCACCTATCCGCTGGACCAACTGCTCCCACACGGAAGACACCACCATCCCAGGGTTGCCCTGCCCTCCGGCCGATGCCTGCCCCTCTGATCTTGATGGCCCCGAGCCATGATGCCTCCCACGTCGAGCCTGCTGCTGCCTCCGATGCCACTGCCTCTGCCAGCACGACGGCATCCAGGCTGATGGAAACCACCGACGCCGTCGTGCACCTGCCCTGCCCAATGATGCTGTCACATCTTCCATCTGCTGGGGTCCAGTTGCTGTGTTGTCCACCCCTGCTGGACCTCCGACTCCCAACTGTGGCAGGGATGGGATCCCCACCGAGCTGGCTGCATTGGTCGGGGCAGGTCCACAGGGGGCCCTGGTGGCATCTGGGCCGGAAGACGGCAAGGAGAACGACTGGTGTATAGCCTGCACAGAGGAGGAGAGGGCCGCCAGATTGGCCAACACATCCAGCAAACCCCCGAACATGGCCGATCCCAATTGGGCCACGTCGGCACGGTGCACTTCGTGATGACATGCGTGCTCCTCCCGGGAAGCATGCACGGCATCACGAATCACAGCCGTGCGCATCGCGACCCCAATCAGGACCTTCTCCACACGGCCAGGGGTTCCCACGTCCGCAGGTGGAGGGGAGTCAGGTGACATGGACATCCCCTCTACCTGCGGACGGGCTTGGGACGGGGCATCCCTGCTGGTGCATGGTGGTGCACTCACAGGGTCAGGGACAGCGACATGCACAGGCCCCTCCACGGTGACCTGTGCTAACTCCTGCCCCTGGCCCTGGACTGCACCACTTGCACCAGCAGGGATGCCCCCACCAGGCCCCATGTGTGCCCCAGTGGCGGCCTCCTCCTCCTCTGTGCAAACCACCAACCTGGATGGCTCCTCACCGTCTCCCACCGTAGCAGGCCCCTGTGGGGGCTCACCCACCCCTTCCGCTGCAGCCGTGGGGGCATCCCTGCCGCCTTGCTCCACAGCGCCGTCTCTGCCCTCTTCTTCACTAGCCGCTGCGTAGAGGGAGACAAAGAACACAAGCATCAGGGTACTGTACAATGGTCCCCTAGACAGGAAGCAATAGCAGATGAGCACCACTGTCAAAGTACACTTCCATCATGTCCCTCCACAACACATGGGTCAGTCCAGGCAAAACACACACAGTAACAGGCATGGTGCATGCCATGGACATTTCCATGCATGTCCAATGGACTCTTGAAACATTCAATGATATGTAACTCACATGCATCATGGCTCATGCCTATCACATGCACACACTTCACCTCAGTCACATCCATCTGGCCCCAAACACACCAAACGCAGCGGATACAAGGGTAATTTGGCTGCTTCACTGAATCTGTGCATTGTCACACACATGTGTCATGCATCCATGGCATGCACAAGTCACAGACACGCAGGTCAGGCACACAGACATGGCTACCATATATGTACCTGGCATCAGCACCCATCCCTCACCCCCACCCATGTCCAGGTACAGAGACTGGCATGCTCTCATGTTCAAAATCTGCATAGGGCTCCCCATTCGGCATTTGAACACATGCAACAACCATGTGGGTCACACATCACTGGTCGCACATGCATTACTATGATGTCCCTGCACACATACATGCATACATGGCCTATGGCACACATACAGGCAAGTATCATAGAACCAGCACACTGCAACATGCCCTGTCTCACACAGTAATGCTTGGACACTTACCGCTCAACTCCAGACGGGCCTCCCTCTCAAGGATCTGGGCGTGAAGCGCTGGGCGTACGCGTTCCAGGACCCTCATCTAGATGGAACTCATGCGGCCCCGGCCCCCCTCCACGAGGCGCCGGGCCTTCACAAGGGTCCTGGACCTCAAGTCCTCCCAGCGCTTCTTGATCTTCTGGACGTTGCGGGTTGCCACCCCCTCCGCGTTGATGGCAACCACACAGTCGGCCCAGATCCTCTCCCGTCCTTCCTTGCTGGCGCGGGACGATCCAAAGAGGGCATCATACTGCCCCAGGACATGCTCCACCAGGACACCAACTTCGGTGGCAGTGAAGCTGGTCCCCCTCTGTCCCTCTGGCCTGGGGTTGCCACTGGTGCCAGATGTGGAAGTGCCCGACATGGCAACCCCAGAGGCAGGTGTGGGTGGGCAACTGGGTCCTGGGGCTGGGCTGTGGAGCGATGTAATCCCAGTCGGGAGTCTTCAGTTCCAGCAGGGGTGGACACAGCAACTGGACCCCTGCAGATGGCTGATGTGCAGGCACCAAATGGCAGGGCACGGTGGCAGCAGGCAGGCAGGCAGGCAGCAGCAGATGGCACGTGGGAGGCTGCTCGGGGCACTGGGGGGCAGTAACTCGGCCTTCTGGGCAGGAGCGTGGTCTTCCGTGTGTTTTCGCGTGGCCAGCTTGATACGGAGTGATTTGGCACGTGAAAATCCTGCACGTCAGCGTGAAATCCGAGGAAAGGCCCTTAGCGCGTAAGCGCGTCAGCATGCATACGCGATTCTATTGGACCAGAGTCCCTCAGCGCGTAAGCGCGTCTGTGACGTGACCCGCACGGGTGTTCCCCACTCAGCACGTGATGACGGAGCACACGTGGAAATACTGCACGTCAGAGTGTCATCGCGTGTAATTGGACAAAAGTGCGCGTACACGCGATTGGCCTATGTACGTGTATTTCAGGGGTGCGCGGGCACTTACACACGCAAGTACGTCAGCGCACCTGTATCCCGTGGTGCGTGGGAATTTCCACACGCTATTGGACTGGGAACTGGATTTCAGGGGTGCGCGGGTCACACGCTCGCCTAGAACACGCGCAAAGCATAAATTTGCGCACTTTAACAATAACAAGCTCAGACGCCAGGATGAACATACCGTTCCTAGCAGCAGTGGCAGTGGGCTACCAAAGGAGGAGGAGGAGGATAGTCAGGGCCAGAATATTCACACCCAGAACCAGCCTTTTCGGGATTCCTGATGACCAGGTGTATGGGAGGTACAGGTTTCCACCACACATAATACTGGACCTGGTGAGTGAGTGGGAGGATGACCTCACATCACCCACCCTGTGCTCCCAAGCACTCAGCCCCCTGGAGAAGGTCCTCAATGTACTGCACTTCTTAGCCACTGGATCATTTCAGCGGACAAGTGCCATAGTGGGTGGGGTGTCACAGGCCACCCAGTCACGCTGCCTACACCAGGTCTTGAACATCATCACTGCACGCCCATCAGTCCGCAGGCACATATACCTGCCCAGAACACCTGCAGAAAGGCATGCTGCCGCCCTGGATTTTTACGGTGTGGCACGATTCCCCAAAGTGCTAGGTGCCATCGACTGCACCCATGTGGCTCTACTTCCCCCCAGGGCATCTGAGCACATCTATAGGAACCGCAAGCACTGGCATTCCATCAACGTGCAGGTAGCATGTAATGCCAAGGGAATCATCACCTTAGTATATGCCAACTATCCCGGGTCCACCCACGACAGCTTCATTTACAGGATGTCCACCCTAAGCCGGGACCTAGAAGCTGGGCGGCATGGCGATACATGGCTGCTTGGTGAGTATGTATGCCACTGCACATGCATGCATGTTGGATACTGAGCAAGGTCACAACCCCACCAATGATACCAATCACCACCTCCACAGGGGACAGTGCCTACCCTCTCAGCCCCCACATGATGACGCCAATTCGAAACCACACCACGCCACCCGAGGTAAGATATAACACAGCCCACATTACGACCCGGGGCATAGTGGAGCGCACATTCGGAGTGCTAAAGTCACGCTTTCGCTCCCTTGACCGTTCTGGCGGGCAGCTGTTATACGCTCCCCCAGTAGTGTGCAGGATCATAGTGGCAGCATGTGTCCTGCACAACGTTGCAACACGCCGGGGCCTGGCCGTGGACATGGTGGTGGCCCCACATCCCCAACCACATGCACAGCCGCTGCGCATGGGAGGGGAAAGGGCACGGGGGGAGGCAGCCCGTACACAGCTAGTGGCTAATTACTTCACATAGTGATCACACCCCTGTGGAGTGCACACTGGCCTGGCACATTCCATCTGACAATCAATGATGACTCAACCTGACACTGATCCTGAATGTCTGGAGATTCAACCGTGAAAAGCATATCAGCCTGAGATTGTTCACCTGGAAGTGTTACAATGTGTGCATCCCTACCCACACACACCACCAATGCAGTTTTGTGAAGAAACACATTCAAGCAGCTAAAATGAATACCCACTTGCTAAATGCAACAAGAGGACAGTGCCATGTCACCCAACCCATCCCCAGCACCGCCACACAACACACCGTGCCATGTCATGCTATGTGCAGGTAAACAAAGTAATCCCCACAACATGACAAGTGTCACGATGTACAGTGTCCCCAATTGAAACTTGCTACACCTGAAATGCTCACTGTAATGCAGGACCAACAACAAACTTGAGCAGGTACTACCATTAACATGACTTCACTAATGTAATAAATCAGTAGTCTCATCACCTGGAAATACCTGCACTCCCACCACTTCCAACTGTACAGTGTTGGCGCCATGTAGAGTTGTACGTGCACTGCTGCCAACAAGGACCCCATCTCCAGACTAGAGGGCCTTGTGTAGACATGAGGAAGGGACCTGCAAATTGGGAGGCAGACACAGATGATGAGTTACACATCAATGCAACATGCAGTGTACAACAGAACAGCAATATGCACTAGGAATGTATACACAGTATTGACTAGACTACCCACACATGTAGTGGGAGTCCAATGTCAGCATGTACTTCAATGTCACTTGGGCACACCCTTTGCAAGCCCATGGAAACGGGAAGCAGGAGGGGTGTGTGTGACTCAAACCCAGGCATCTGAACCAAATACATGACAAGCCTGCATGTGCCCAGCCACAATGCAGCGTATGCCCACAGGAACCACGGAAGCCAACAAATTGTCCCAAAAAAATTGGGAAAAATATAAAAATAAACATAAAAATAAAAATAAAAATAAAAAAAATCAAAAATGGCCATTAATGGGCCCGGGGGGGTTTGGGGAGGCCACCCAGGAGGTCCGAGGACAGGGTGCACACCAAAACCCACCTGTGTGGATCCTGGGAAAAAAAAACACCTCCATGGGCTCATGGCCCACACGGCTACCCTGTTGTGGGAGTATCACTGCTGTCGCTATTATCACCCTGTGCAGCTGCATCCGGAGGTGGTTGCACTATGGGAGGCAGCCCACACAAGGCCCTACTCTGTTCCTCCATGGCTGCAAGCATGCGGGTGTGGTAGGTCACGTTCTGGAGGATGAGGGTGCGGAGGTCCCCATGCAACAACTCACGGGATGCCCGGACCTCCGCCCTTGTTGCTTGCATCTCAGCTGAGAGCGTACGGGTGAGACGCTCCAGCTGCTGTTCTGTCCTTTGGTATGTTGAAGCCTCAAGCTCAACAAGAGTCGTCCTGAGTTGATGGAGCTCCTGCCTCAGGGCTTCCCTGTGGCCCTGGGACTCTATGGAGATGGCCTCGTGCAGAGTCGGCAGTGCCGCCCGCCTGTCCCTGTTGGACGCCAACATGTCCTCCCTGTGTGACTGGCAGATGGAGTCGGTTGCCTGCTCTAGTTGCTCCATCATCCTTTCAGGGGGGACAATGGAAGTGGCCACCCTATCCATGGCCTGAGCCATCATCTCGGATGATGCTGCCTGTTGGGTAGCCATACCGTAAATGGATTGCTCCCATGCGGTATTGCCAGGTGGCGTACGGCCACCACGTCGGCGGGCACCACACCTGTCTGGGGCAAGGCGGACTGCGCCTTGCTGTGCCGGCACTGCCTGAGGCTGCAGGACTGCATTCCCCCTCTGATCTGCTGGCCCAGGAACAGGATCAGATGTCGCGGAGTGTGACCCTGCATCCGTAACCACCAAAAGCCTAGCTGCCAACACTGACATCCCCATTGAGGGTTCTGACCCTGGTGCAGGTGGGTGGGACAGAACAGAATCCCTCCCTGGAACACTCACCTGCGACGGCACGTAGGTCTCATCATCCGAATCAACAGCTGAGTACAGCTCGGGGGAGGTGCAGCCAGAGACACCCCTTGAGAGCACGACCTGCAGCACTTGTGGGTTCTCACCCACCAGCACACCACGTCCCTCACTGGTGGTTGGTCAGCCCTCGGACCCCTCCTGGCTCTGCACCATCTCCACAACCCCAGCAGTATCAGGTGCGTCTTCCCCTGCAAAGACATAATAACAAAGAAATGGAAACAGGCATTAGCACCATGGCAAACAATGAGGGCTGAGAAGCAAGAGAACCAGTACTTGATTGACACATGTCCCACATGACTAAGACCCTCCCATGCATGCACCCTCACTGCGTATGAAGGGCAGGCAAATGGCACACACTGATGACACAAAGATGGAAGATGAACACATTTCCTGCATGCTGCCTGGCAGTGGCATCACACATTGGCCTGTGATTGCCAGGTGACACACACATGCCATCACACAGATGGCATGTACCATTGCTATTGAGGCAAGATAGAGAGGAGGGCAGCACTTATTCATTCAGTCCAGTTCCCGCATGTAATAGCTTTTCTAAATCAAACAGGTCTGATTTTCACCTGGAGCTGGCAGTCCCAAATGGTCCAATTGCACAGGGACATGTGTGAACATATGATATCCAGGTAACAAAGTCACTCCACTTTACCATAGCCATGCCAGACATGTGACTAGAGGACTGAGAAATGCCTAGTATAAGTGGTGGAATGCAAACAATCTGTCTGAATGAACAGAGAAAAATAAGCAACAATGTTGTGGCAAGGTGACACTTCAAGGGCAACTGGCGTGCTGTTTGGCTAGATGTCTACTGTTGGCAGAAGGGATACTGCAATGGCCAAATGCAGCTGCGCAGGATGTATTGCATGAAGCACATGGCTGACCCATACGACTCAGGCGCACACACTCTCACCTGGCACACAAACAGAAGCCCTCACACACACACCATGCACATGGATGACACACACATGCATGTGCACTCAGCGGACAATGCCTCGTAATCAGGCAGATCTCCCACGCCTTGGATCTGTTCCTCCGTGACGTAGGTCCCAGCGACTGACTCATGTGGAGTGAATTCCATGTCTACTACTGGTGACCCACCTCCAGTCACTAGAGTTGCGGCATGACTTGAGGCCAGCTTCTTCTTTGCCCTGCGCTTTAGGTCATTCCAGCGCTTATAGCAATCATTGGCTGTGCGCCTCACGATTCCAAGGGCACTTACGATGTCCGCAACGGTCTGCCAGTGTGCCTGGCGTTGTGCAGGTGTGGTCTTGGATCCTGCAACAATGACCATCTCGTTATCATGTCCGGACACATACTCGACAAGTTCATTCAGTTCGTCATCCGTGAAGCTGGGCTTCCTCGACGGGCCGGACTGTGTAGCCGTGTCTGGGGCATCAGCCTGTGCCGGACGAGCACTCTTCCTCTTCCGCTTGGAAGGCGGTGGTGATCCTGAGTGTCCTGCGCCGCTCTGGACACTAGGGTCAGGAGCCCTGGTGGGCTCTGTATCAGGTGTGTGGGATTGCACACTCAGCATGGGAGTTGGTGCAGGCATTGGCTCAAGTGTAATGGTGTCAGGGGGAATGTCAGCAGGATGGACTAGGACCGAAACTGTCCTGGCTGGGTGTGTGAGAGCTGGGGTGGATGGAGCCGCAGCTGCCCCTGCAGCCTCTCCGCCCTGCCTACTTGGGGCAGCAGATGACCTTGCTGCCCCAGATCCACGTGGCATGATGGCATCAACGTGCACCAGTGCACGTGTCGTAGCCCTGCTGACCTGGAAGTCAGCCATGGAGTCAGCCAGGTCTGGTGCCACAATGGGCTGGTCCAACAAGGGCTGAGCATGGATGGTGTCAGCCACATCAGCCTCAATGGGAGGGGGTGTGGGGGGGATTATGGGTGCCCTTGACTGGTCCTCCACACATGGGGGGACAGGCTCACCCTGCAAGTTACGACCACGTCCCCTACCGGATCCACCACGGCCACCACTTGTGGCTCTTCCACCTTTGCCACCCTTACGGAATCCTCGCCTCCCAGCCATGGCACTGATGTTAATGTGCGTATGGGAGTGGATGTAGACTATTGTCCTGGGCAATTGGGGGTCAAAGGGGTTGGGTACCAGATGGTAATTGTACCCTAGTGCTCTAGCAAGGCTGAATGTAACCCCTGGGGAAAGATGACGGGTCACGCAACGCACAGGAGGCCCAAAAAAGGGAGATGACGTGCATGCAACCCCTCCTAGACCACGTGTGCAGAAAGAAAAACCTGCACTACGCTGTGGCACCCAGTAACACAAGAATGAACGTATGCGTGTCACACGCAGCCTAGAATGACCTCTGAAGGGGTAGGCTACACACGGGGCAAGCACAGATGTTAGATACGTGCATGACTCACCGTCTGCCAGGTAAAAGAGCGTGAAAAATGAGCGTGTTTGGTTGGCAACACCCCTGCCAAAAGAAGATATGTACGCTGTCTGAGGAGACAGGACAACAGTAGAAGGGAACACTGTTTGAGGGAACAGGCCCAGGTAAACCAGTACAAGAGAAAAAATAGAAAAAGCTGTCAGAGGTAACAGGGAGTACGAACTTGAAACGCCGTGAAGTAAATCGCGTGTGAAACGACAAGAAGTACAGAATTCACCCACTCGCTCTCCACGAAAAGCACGTACAAGGAATTGGTGTTCTACACGTACCTTATATGCAGGCCCACACGTACAGCGTCACTTACGTGGCGTGTACGTGCTAGGCCCATTCCCACCAATTACACGCTTTGTCACTTCTGCGTGTAGGTCCATTTGCACCAATTACACGCTTTGTCACTTCTGCGTGTAGGTCCATTTGCACCAATTACACGCTTTGACACTTATGCGTGTAGGTCCATTTTCACCAATTACACGCTTTGTAACTTCTGCGTGTAGGGCTATTTCCACCAATAACACGCTTTGACACTCGGACGTGTCACGCAACTTTTTCCTACGCGTGCACGTGACTTCATAGACGCGCATACGCTAGTGACGCGTTTACGCGCTAAGGGCCTTTCATCGATTTACATGCAGACGTGTGGGATTTTCACGTGCAAAATCACTCCGTATCAAGCTGTCCACGCGTTCACACACGAAAGACCACGCTCCTGCCCAGGAGGCCAAATTACTGCCCCCCAGAGCCCTGAGCACGCTCCCACCTGCCGTCTGCTGCTGCCTGACTGCCTGCTGCCCACGTGCCCTGCCATTTGCTGCCTGCACATCAGCCAGTGGTGCTGTTGCTGTGACCACCCCTGCTGGAACCAAAGGCTCCCGACTGCTTTTCCGTCGCCCCACAGCCCAGCCCCAGGACCCAGTTGCCCACCCACTCCTGGCTCTGGGGTTGCCATGTCGGGCACTACAACATCTGGCTCCAGTGGCAACCCCCGGCCAAGGAGGCAGAGGGGCACCAGCTTCAGTGCCAGGGAAGTTGGTGTCCTGGTGGAGCATGTCCTGGGGCAGTATGATGCCCTCTTCGGAAGGTTGCGCGCCGACAAGGAAGGACGGACTCGGATCTGGATGGACATCGTGACTGCCATCAACGCGGAGGAGGTGGCAGTCCACGACTACGAACGTGTCAGGAAGCGCTGGGAGGACTTCAGGTCCAGGACCCTCAACAAGGCCCGGCGCCTCATGATGGCAGCAGATGCTAAGGGGCGGGCGGGGCCACTTGTCGGAAGATCAGATGAGTGTCCTGGAACGCATATCCCCAGCGCTCCACATCCAGGTCCTTGAGAAGCAGACTCGTCTGGAGTCGAGCGGTAAGTGTACATGCATACTGATTGTAAGCTGTGCGTGTGGTGGTGTGCCAGGAGTGTGCAGGTTGAACATGTATTTTTATGTGGCCAAGTAGGGGGGTTGTACAGGGCTGTGAGGGTGACACATGCGAGGGGTCTCATGTGTGACACATGGATGGTGCTTGTGTGTGTGGGCTTGCATGGCACAGGATGTGGAGGAATGATTGTCAGGTGTGACATGGATGTCGATCGAGACACTGCGACAGTTGACGGAGGTGTACACATGCATGCAGGTTTGGTGTTGTGTGTGCATGTGTAGTGTACTCCCTATGTTGCATGTGATGTGTGGATGACCTTTGGCTGCCCATGCTGTTGTATGTGAATGGATGGTGCTGGCTGTTGCATTATGGCTGTGGTATGGCTCATGTATGCAAGTTGAAATGACATGTGTGTTGGGGATTGTGATGCCATGTGTGAGGTTTACCAATGCCACTCATGTATAACTGTCATGTGTGTATGAGTCCATTTTACAGTGCCCTGATGCCTGTGTTTTCTTTCTCCCTGTCTGCAGCGTCAACTGATGAAGAGGGCGGAGAAGGTGCTGTGGAGCACAGCGGCAGGGGTCGCACCACCAGCTGAAGACGCAAGGCCCGGATCCCATCCCAAGTTGTGATCTCGTCGGGGAGTGAGGAGTCTGGTGCGGCGTCCCAGGCCGCAGCTGGCGAGGGGAGGTCCAAGAGGCGGAGGTCGGAGTTGGACTCCTCAGCAGCAGAAGGGGCAGCTGGGACCCCACAGGGCCCACCGGGGGAAGATGGCACTGAGTCATCCAGGTTGGTGGGGTGTTTGGTGGAGGGTTCCCCTGCACTGCTGGGGGGTGGGGGTGGTGGGAGACATGGGTGGGGGCCTGGTGGAGGATGCCCCTGCACTGCTGGGGGGTGGGGGTGGTGGGAGACATGGGTGGGGGCCTGGTGGAGGATGCCCCTGCACTGCTGGGGGGTGGGGGTGGTGGGTGACATGGGTGGGGGCCTGGTGGAGGGTGCCCCTGGTGGCTGGGGGGTGGGGGTGGTGGGAGACATGGGTTGGACATGGGTGGGGGCCTGCTGGCAGGTGCCCCACAGTGCTGGGGGGTGGGGGTGGTGGGTGACATGGGTGGGGGCCTGGTGGAGGGTGCCCCTGGTGGCTGGGGGGTGGGGTGGTGGGAGACATGGGTGGGGGCCTGGTGGAGGATGCCCCTGCACTGCTGGGGGGTGGGGGTGGTGGGAGACATGGGTTGGACATGGGTGGGGGCCTGCTGGCTGGTGCCCCACAGGGCTGGGGGGTGGGGGTGGTGGGTGACATGGGTGGGGGCCTGGTGGAGGCTGCCCCTGGTGGCTGGGGGGTGGGGGTGGTGGGAGACATGGGTGGGGGCCTGGTGGAGGGTGCCCCTGGTGGCTGGGGGGTGGGGGTGGTGGGAGACATGAGTTGGGCATGAGTGGGGGCCTGGTGGAGGGTGCCCCTGGTGGCTGGGGGGTGGGGGTGGTGGGAGACATGGGTTGGACATGGGTGGGGGCCTGCTGGCAGGTGCCCCACAGTGCTGGGGGGTGGGGGTGGTAGGAGACATGGGTGGGGGCCTGGTGGTGGGTGCCCCTGGTGGCTGGTGGGTGGGGGTGGTGGGAGACATGAGTTGGGCATGAGTGGGGGCCTGGTGGAGGGTGCCCCTGGTGGCTGGGGGGTGGGGGTGGTGGGAGACATGAGTTGGGCATGAGTGGGGGCCTGGTGGTGGGTGCCCCTGGTGGCTGGGGGGTGGGGGTGGTGGGAGACATGGGTGGGGGCCTGGTGGAGGATGCCCCTGCACTGCTGGGGGGTGGGGGTGGTGGGAGACATGGGTGGGGGCCTGGTGGAGGATGCCCCTGCACTGCTGGGGGGTGGGGGTGGTGGGAGACATGGGTGGGGGCATGGTGGAGGATGCCCCTGCACTGCTGGGGGGTGGGGGTGGTGGGTGACATGGGTGGGGGCCTGGTGGAGGGTGCCCCTGGTGGCTGGGGGGTGGGGGTGGTGGGAGACATGGGTTGGACATGGGTGGGGGCCTGCTGGCAGGTGCCCCACAGTGCTGGGGGGTGGGGGTGGTGGGTGACATGGGTGGGGGCCAGGTGGAGGGTGCCCCTGGTGGCTGGGGGTGGGGGTGGTGGGAGACATGGGTGGGGGCCTGGTGGAGGATGCCCCTGCACTGCTGGGGGGTGGGGGTGGTGGGGGACATGGGTTGGACATGGGTGGGGGCCTGCTGGCAGGTGCCCCACAGTGCTGGGGGGTGGGGGTGGTGGGTGACATGGGTGGGGGCCTGGTGGAGGCTGCCCCTGGTGGCTGGGGGGTGGGGGTGGTGGGAGACATGGGTGGGGGCCTGGTGGAGGGTGCCCCTGGTGGCTGGGGGGTGGGGGTGGTGGGAGACATGGGTGGGGGCCTGGTGGAGGATGCCCCTGCACTGCTGGGGGGTGGGGGTGGTGGGAGACATGGGTTGGACATGGGTGGGGGCCTGCTGGCTGGTGCCCCACAGTGCTGGGGGGTGGGGGTGGTGGGTGACATGGGTGGGGGCCTGGTGGAGGCTGCCCCTGGTGGCTGGGGGGTGGGGGTGGTGGGAGACATGGGTGGGGGCCTGGTGGAGGGTGCCCCTGGTGGCTGGGGGGTGGGGGTGGTGGGAGACATGAGTTGGGCATGAGTGGGGGCCTGGTGGAGGGTGCCCCTCGTGGCTGGGGGGTGGGGGTGGTGGGTGACATGGGTTGGACATGGGTGGGGGCCTGCTGGCAGGTGCCCCACAGCGCTGGGGGGTGGGGGTGGTAGGAGACATCGGTGGGGGCCTGGTGGTGGGTGCCCCTGGTGGCTGGTGGGTGGGGGTGGTGGGAGACATGAGTTGGGCATGAGTGGGGGCCTTGTGGAGGGTGCCCCTGGTGGCTGGGGGGTGGGGGTGGTGGGAGACATGAGTTGGGCATGAGTGGGGGCCTGGTGGTGGGTGCCCCTGGTGGCTGGGGGGTGGGGGTGGAGGGAGACATGGGTGGGGGCCTGGTGGAGGATGCCCCTGTACTGCTGGGGGGTGGGGGTGGTGGGAGACATGGGTGGGGGCCTGGTGGAGGATGCCCCTGCACTGCTGGGGGGTGGGGGTGGTGGGAGACATGGGTGGGGGCCTGGTGGAGGATGCCCCTGCACTGCTGGGGGGTGGGGGTGGTGGGTGACATGGGTGGGGGCCTGGTGGAGGGTGCCCCTGGTGGCTGGGGGGTGGGGGTGGTGGGAGACATGGGTTGGACATGGGTGGGGGCCTGCTGGCAGGTGCCCCACAGTGCTGGGGGGTGGGGGTGGTGGGTGACATGGGTGGGGGCCAGGTGGAGGGTTCCCCTGGTGGCTGGGGGTGGGGGTGGTGGGAGACATGGGTGGGGGCCTGGTGGAGGATGCCCCTGCACTGCTGGGGGATGGGGGTGGTGGGAGACATGGGTTGGACATGGGTGGGGGCCTGCTGGCAGGTGCCCCACAGTGCTGGGGGGTGGGGGTGGTGGGTGACATGGGTGGGGGCCTGGTGGAGGCTGCCCCTGGTGGCTGGGGGGTGGGGGTGGTGGGAGACATGGGTGGGGGCCTGGTGGAGGGTGCCCCTGGTGGCTGGGGGGTGGGGGTGGTGGGAGACATGAATTGGGCATGAGTGGGGGCCTGGTGGAGGGTGCCCCTGGTGGCTGGGGGGTGGGGGTGGTGGGAGACATGGGTTGGACATGGGTGGGGGCCTGCTGGCAGGTGCCCCACAGCGCTGGGGGGTGGGGGTGGTAGGAGACATGGGTGGGGGCCTGGTGGTGGGTGCCCCTGGTGGCTGGTGGGTGGGGGTGGTGGGAGACATGAGTTGGGCATGAGTGGGGGCCTGGTGGAGGGTGCCCCTGGTGGCTGGGGGGTGGGGGTGGTGGGAGACATGAGTTTGGCATGAGTGGGGGCCTGGTGGAGGGTGCCCCTGGTGGCTGGGGGGTGGGGGTGGTGGGAGACATGGGTTGGACATGGGTGGGGGCCTGCTGGCAGCTGCCCCACAGTGCTGGGGGGTGGGGGTGGTGGGTGACATGGGTGGGGGCCTGGTGGAGGGTGCCCCTGGTGGCTGGGGGGTGGGGGTGGTGGGAGACATGGGTGGGGGCCTGGTGGAGGCTGCCCCTGCACTGCTGGGGGGTGGGGTGGTGGGAGACATGGGTTGGACATGGGTGGGTGCCTGCTGGCAGGTGCCCCACAGCGCTGGGGGGTGGTGGTGGTAGGAGACATGGGTGGGGTCTGGTGGAGGGTGCCCCTGGTGGCTGGGGGGTGGGGGTGGTGGGAGACATGGGTGGGGGCCTGGTGGTGGGTGCCCCTGGTGGCTGGGGGGTGGGGGTGGTGGGTGACATGGGTGGGGGCCTGGTGGAGGGTGCCCCACAGTGCTGGGGGGTGGGGGTGGTGGGAGACATTGGTTGGACATGGGTGGGGGCCTGCTGGCAGGTGCCCCACAGTGCTGGGGGGTGGGGGTGGTGGGTGACATGGGTGGGGGCCTGGTGGAGGGTGCCCCTGGTGGCTGGGGGGTGGGGGTGGTGGGAGACATGGGTGGAGGCCTGGTGGAGGGTGCCCCTGGTGGCGGGGGGGTGGGGGTGGTGGGAGACATGGGTGGGGGCCTGGTGGAGGCTGCCCCTGCACTGCTGGGGGGTGGGGGTGGTGGGAGACATGGGTTGGACATGGGTGGGTGCCTGCTGGCAGGTGCCCCACAGCGCTGGGGGGTGGTGGTGGTAGGAGACATGGGTAGGGGCCTGGTGGAGGGTGCCCCTGGTGGCTGGGGGGTGGGGGTGGTGGGAGACATGGGTGGGGGCCTGGTGGTGGGTGCCCCTGGTGGCTGGGGGGTGGGGGTGGTGGGTGACATGGGTGGGGGCCTGGTGGAGGGTGCCCCACAGTGCTGGGGGGTGGGGGTGGTGGGAGACATGGGTTGGACATGGGTGGGGGCATGCTGGCAGGTGCCCCACAGTGCTGGGGGGTGGGGGTGGTGGGTGACATGGGTGGGGGCCTGGTGGAGGGTGCCCCTGGAGGCTGGGGGGTGGGGGTGGTGGGAGACATGGGTGGGGGCCTGGTGGAGGATGCCCCTGCACTGCTGGGGGGTGGGGGTGGTGGGAGACATGGGTTGGACATGGGTGGGGGCCTGCTGGCAGGTGCCCCACAGCGCTGGGGGGTGGTGGTGGTAGGAGACATGGGTGGGGGCCTGGTGGAAGGTGCCCCTGGTGGCTGGGGGGTGGGGGTGGTGGGAGACATGGGTGGGGGCCTGGTGGTGGGTGCCCCTGGTGGCTGGTGGGTGGGGGTGGTGGGAGACATGGGTTGGACATGGGTGGGGGCCTGCTGGCAGGTGCCCCACAGCGCTGGGGGGTGGGGGTGGTAGGAGACATGGGTGGGGGCCTGGTGGTGGGTGCCCCTGGTGGCTGGGGGGTGGGGGTGGTGGGTGACATGGGTGGGGGCCTGGTGGAGGGTGCCCCACAGTGCTGGGGGGTGGGGGGGTGGGAGACATGGGTTGGACATGGGTTGGGTCCCTGGCAGGTGCCCCACAGTGCTGGGGGGTGGGGGTGGTGGGTGACATGGGTGGGGGCCTGGTGGAGGGTGCCTCTGGTGGCTGGGGGGTGGGGGTGGTGGGAGACATGGGTGGGGGCCTGGTGGAGGATGCCCCTGCACTGCTGGGGGGTGGTGGGAGACATGGGTTGGACATGGGTGGGGGCCTGCTGGCAGGTGCCCCACAGTGCTGGGGGGTGGGGAAGGTAGGAGACATGGGTGGGGGCCTGGTGGAGGATGCCCCTGGTGGCTGGGGGGTGGGGGTGGTGGGAGACATGAGTGGGGGCCTGGTGGAGGCTGCCCCTGCACTGCTGGGGGGTGGGGGTGGTGGGAGACATGAGTTGGGCATGAGTGGGGGCCTGGTGGAGGCTGCCCCTGGTGGCTGGGGGGTGGGGGTGGTGGGAGACATGGGTGGGGGCCTGGTGGAGGGTGCCCCTGGTGGCTGGGGGGTGGGGGTGGTGGGAGACATGAGTTGGGCATGAGTGGGGGCCTGGTGGAGGGTGACCCTGGTGGCTGGGGGATGGGGGTGGAGGGAGACATGGGTTGGACATGGGTGGGGGCCTGCTGGCAGGTGCCCCACAGCGCTGGGGGGTGGGGGTGGTAGGAGACATGGGTGGGGGCCTGGTGGTGGGTGCCCCTGGTGGCTGGTGGGTGGGGGTGGTGGGAGACATGAGTTGGGCATGAGTGGGGGCCTGGTGGAGGGTGCCCCTGGTGGCTGGGGGGTGGGGGTGGTGGGAGACATGAGTTGGGCATGAGTGGGGGCCTGGTGGAGGGTGCCCCTGGTGGCTGGGGGGTGGGGGTGGTGGGAGACATGGGTTGGACATGGGTGGGGGCCTGCTGGCAGGTGCCCCACAGCGCTGGGGGGTGGGGGTGGTAGGAGACATGGGTGGGGGCCTGGTGGTGGGTGCCCCTGGTGGCTGGGGGGTGGGGGTGGTGGGAGACATGGGTGGGGGCCTGGTGGAGGCTGCCCCTGCACTGCTGGTGGGTGGGGGTGGTGGGAGACATGGGTGGGGGCCTGGTGGAGGCTGCCCCTGGTGGCTGGGGGGTGGGGGTGGTGGGAGACATGGGTGGGGGCCTGGTGGAGGCTGCCCCTGCACTGCTGGGGGGTGGGGGTGGTGGGAGACATGGGTGGGGGCCTGGTGGAGGCTGCCCCTGGTGGCTGGGGGGTGGGGGTGGTGGGAGACATGAGTTGGGCATGAGTGGGGGCCTGGTGGAGGCTGCCCCAGGTGGCTGGGGGGTGGGGGTGGTGGGTGACATGGGTGGGGGCCTGGTGGAGGGTGCCCCTGGTGGCTGGGGGGTGGGGGTGGTGGGAGACATGGGTGGGGGCCTGGTGGAGGCTGCCCCTGCACTGCTGGGGGGTGGGGGTGGTAGGAGACATGGGTGGGGGCCTGGTGGTGGGTGCCCCTGGTGGCTGGGGGGTGGGGGTGCATGGGGACATGAGCAGGTGTGCAGGGTAGTCCCCTGTTTTGTGGGCTGCCTGCAGGGGCCGTGGAGGGTGTACAGGGAACACCTGTGAGGACCCACCCAGCCTAATCGCGTGTGATAATTCCCACGCACCCCTGTAATACACGTACCCAGCAAAATGGCGTGTGATAATTCCCACGCACCCCTGTAATTCACGTACCCTGCCAAATCGCGTGTGATAATTCCCGCGTACCCCTGTATTACACATGCCCTGGCTAATCGCATGTAAGACTTCACGCGTACCCCTGTAATACACGTTCCCTGGACAATCGCGTTTTGAACTTCCCGCGTACCCCTGTAATACACGTACCCTGGCTAATCGCGTGTAAAACTTCCCGCGTACTCCTGATATGAAGGTTGCCCGCTTTGCGTTCCTTGTTTGGCAGCCCTGTAAACTGGTCCAGGGTTAGCGCAGCCCTTTGCGATGATTTAGCGATGTTGATGGCTTTTCCTTGCGCGAGGGCGTTCTTGGGGGCGTTACTGGCGCTGCTGCAGGCTCGCTGCGATACTCTGCGCCACGGCTGGTTTGGGAGCATGAAATCCATGAATACGCTGTGCACGGAAATCGGTTTTAGCGCACGTGCCTGGCGCACACAATCGCACGCGGACACTCTGCGCCAGCCGCTTGCGACACTTTTCTGCGAAATTCTATGAATTACCCTGTTAGTGTGTGTAATTGGATGGCTTTGTATATGAATGGGGACTTGGGAGCATTGGCATTGTTGGTAAGAGGGTAAGTGGCTCACTTGTAAGTGTGCTGTACAAAGTGCAGTTTAGCAAGTGTGTGCATTGGTGTAGGAGTATTCACTTACTTTGAAAATGGATTAGCCCTAGTTGTAGAAGGGTGAGAAAAAGGTTCAGAAAGATGTACAGCTTAGAAAGGAAAATGTTTTTGTGTGTGAAATTCCATTACCTTTTCTGCACATATGTGCTTCCTACATGAGAAGAGCAATTATTTCAATTGCTGGTTTAATTTATCCACATTTATGATTGGTACTGTTGTCACATGTTACACAATGTTACATTCTGTGAAGTGTGCAAGGTAAGTGGCAGGCACTCTGTTCTAATGCATGCAGTGTATGTACTTGGTTTAGGTTGGTAGGATGCATTCGGTGCTCCTTTGCAAAGACAATTTCATGACTTTTATTGGAGATGCGTTAGTGTGAAACAAAGGCGTACAATTGTCAGAAGCAAAGAAGAGTGTAACTGTTTGGATATTGCAATGGCTGATATGAGTAAATGAAAACATTCAATGCCCATACCATTGCAAGTGGCATTTGATGGTAGGTGATGGGAGAAACGACTGTATGCTTTTTGAAGACGTTATGTAGGTTTAGTGGCAGGTACCCTGCTCAGAGGCACTTATAAAAGGGTTTCAAAAGTACTGGATAAAATATATTGATACCTGTACTTTGTGGATGAATCTGGGTACAGAAATCTTGCATAGTTACACAAAACTTTCTACTGGAGGTGCTTCACAATCACTTTTCTCATGCATACCACCAAGACAAGAACGGGACTATCCAAATGTAATTTATCCACAGCCAGAGGTCGGAAGGGGTCTTATAAACAGCAGCATGTCTGCTTTTTTGTGCACTGCTGGGATGGTATACTGTGACAATGACATCCTTAATTCTAGAAATGTGTACTTTTTCCATGCAACTGGCATTTCTTTGATCACCATTGGAAATGGAATATTGTTTGACAATCTACAGCATTCTTTGAAGAGGTTCCTCTATGAATGTAAGGAGGAGAAGAAAAGAACCCCCCACCCCAAATGGGTGTTTGTTTGCAAGCACCTACAAAATAAAAAAAGCCTCTTTTAAAGCCACCACTATACACAAAATCCCCTACCCGGGCTGAAATCTGTTCCCCCACTCCTCTAAACAGCACGATAATTCAGTGGACAATGCAGTATTTACAGGATCTCACGTGTCACAATCGGGGCTTTTGAGGATTTCAGGCATGGAAATGGGACTGTGGAGTTGAACAAATAGGTCAATGAGGTTTCTGGGTGTTGTGTGTAAGCAGACAGTCTGAGACTGTGACAGAAGGTATGTTTTAGTGAGGAATGTCAACGTCTATGCTTATGGTTGTGTGGGTCAGGAGGCAGAGTGAATGGATTTTGGGGGACTCCTAGATGCATTTGTTGAAAGTACATGCAAAACACTGTGGACTGGCTGCACATTTTTGATTCTATCATGTGGATGTCCACTGGTATGGAGTACTTGCAATGAAGTGGATGATTTTGGTTCCTGTTTGTGCCACTTTGGTGATGCTCAATCATCCAGCCATTCTTATTCTTTATGTGGAGGGAACAGTTTAGGATATGTTACTGGAACGTGCAGCGGCCATGCCAACTGTATATTTTGGAATGATACCAGACCACTAACCATGACTTTTAAACATGGCCCGGATTGCATACTCTCTTGCCACATTGAGGGAAAATACGCATGACTTACTTGCCCTCTTATAATTCCCCCCCACCTCTGTGTCTGGATTTCAACAATACTCTGCTTTATAAAGATAGCTAAAAATGTACACATACCATATTGTTTTTCAAATATATAAATCCTTGTAGAACTATGTTAGGCATAAAGTGTACGATTGTGCATTATTCCCACCCATCTTGACTGGGAGACTCCAAATACCAGAATACAATTCATCAAAAGGCACAAAAATGGTCTAGGACTGCAAAACTTTCAAGCACTGACAGAAGCATGGTTTAAAACAAAATAATGTGGATGATGTGTATTATGGGATATTTAAAACTAAGAAAATACACAGTATTCGGGACTGCGGACTGTCTCCCATACATGCAGTAACCGGGAGCGACACTGCTTTGCTTCAAAGCAAGGAAGGATCCATCCCCCTCAGGTCATGTTGCTCTAAGCAACCTTGTAACGTGGGCTTATTTATTAGGAAACATGCCTTGAGGGAACTTGCCCCTTTCTTGCTTTGAAGCCAAACAGGGTGAGTTCCAGTGCATGGATGGAAAATATATTATAATAGGTCTTTTTTTTTATTATGCATAAAAAATAGCAGGCTTTGAGAACTCCCAACGTTTTTAGTCAATTTGCAGTGGCATAAAATGATTTGTAGAGGATCACACATTTTAGTTAAGCAGCGTGCTGCAAGCCCCTTGTTTTATGACTTGTATGTTGGTGACTGTTGTGATACATTGCATGACCCCAACTAAGCGCATTTAAGCAGCACAGAAAATGGAAAAAATGACCACCTGCAAGAATAACATATGACCAGGTACTTTTGCCCCCATAGCGACAATCAAAAGATGGCACCCATTAATATATGTACAGTTAGTGAATATATATCTTAAAGTAAAATATACAAATGTAGTACAATAGACTTTTTCCTCAGAAGAAAGTGCGGAAGACAAAATAGCATTTGACTTTTTAAAAAAGTAATGAACACCAGAAAAATAACCTGAGAGGGAAAACATTTCAATAACTATGCTGGCAAAGTATAAAAGGTACTCACTTTTCCAACCCAGCAATATGTTGTGAAATATTCCTTGCACAATGAAATCCCAATACGAAACAAGTGCTTTGGTCTTGTGAGTAAGCATCTGCAATGGGAACATGACAACCTGAGTAAAATCCTGGTAGCCAAATACTTGAGCAAGCTTTCCAACTTCAAAAAGCCACAAGGTGGAGCATCTGCCCTCTAAAGAAAAGTTACGCTGCCCACCCACATGCAGCCTTTACTTGTGCCCTGAAAAGCAGCCACAATCAGGGGAAAATAACTAAAACAGTGTCTACAATTGCATACTCTTGCTACATTGTGGGCAATACTCATGACTTACTTGCCCTCTCATCTTTTCCCATCCTCACCCCCATGTCTGGCTTTCAACAATACTCTGCTTTATAAAGGTAACTTGAAAAGTACACATACCATAGTGTCAAAGAATTATATAAATCATTATATAACTGTGTTTGGCAAAAAGTGAACAATTGTGGCATTATTCCCCCCATCTTGACTGGGAGACTACAATTGCCAGAATGCAATTCGGCAAAAGGCAAAAAATAATAATGCGGATGCCATGTGTTATGAGATTTTTAAAACTAGGACTGCGACTCTGGGCTGTCTCCCATCCATGCAGTAACCGAGACCGACCCTGCTTTGCTTCAATGTGAAAAAAGGATTCGGCCCCCCGAGGGCATGTTGTTCTAGGTGGTCTTGTAAGGCGTGGTCAATTATTAGGCAACATGGTCTGAGAGGGTTGGTCCTTTCCTCGCTTTGACGTTAAGCAGCGTCGGTTCTGTTACTGATGGATGGGAAACCCACTGTAGCTGTACAAATATACATTTTGTTTTCATTATATATAAAAGATTGCAGGCTTTGAGAACTCACAATGTCAATGCGCAGAGAGATCACATTGTTTGCTGAGGATCACACACTTAAGGTTAAGAAGCGTGCTACAAGCCCCTTGTTTTATGGCCGGTCTCTTGGTGACAGTTTTGATACATCTCACAACCCTAACTAACCGCATTTAAGCAGCATGGAAAAGGGCAAATAAATTGACAGCTTCAAGAATAACATATGCCAAGGTACTCTTGACCCCCATAACGAAAATCAAAAACTGGCATGACATGAATATACACACAGTAAGTGAACATATATAAGTTAAACATACAAATGTAGTTGAATTGACCTTCTCCTTAGTATAAAGAGAGGAAGACAAAATAGAATTGGACTTTTCAAAAAAGTAATGAACACCAGAAAAATAACCTGAGAGAGGAAATGTTCCAATAAATGTGCTGCCAAAGTATAAAAGGTGCTCACCTTTTAAGCCTAGCAATCTGTCATGAAATATGCCCTGGAAAACTAAATCCCAATTCGAAACAAGTGTGTGTGGTCTTCTGAGTAAGCATCTGCACTGGGAACTTGACAATTTGAGTAAAATCCTGGTGGTCAAATACTTGAGCATGCTTGCTGACTTCAAAAAACACCTAGCGGTTGCTTCTGCCATCTGAAGAAAAGTAATGCTGTCCACCCACATGTGTCTTTTATTGGTGCCCTGAAAAGCATCCACAATCAGGGAAAATTAACTGCACCAGTGTCTAGGATTGCAAACTCTCTTGCCACATTGTGGGAAAATACTCATGACTTACTTGCCCTCTCATCATTTCACCTCCTCACCTCTGTGTCTGGCTATCAACAATACTCTGCTTTATAAAGCTTACTTGAAAAGTATACATATCATAATGTCACTCCAATCTATAAATCCTTATAGAACTATGTTAGGCAAAAGGTGTACAATTGTGACATTATTCCCCCCAGTCTTGACTGGGAGACTACAACTACCAGAATGCAATTCAGCAAAAGGCCAAAAAAATGGTCTCTGAGTGTAAATCCTTCTAGGTATGACAGTAGCACGGTTTAAAAAAAAATGTGGATGCCGTGTGTTATGAGATATTTAAAACTAAGAAAAACACGCATTCAGGACTGTGGACTGTCTCCCATCCATACGGTAACCAGAACCGACTCTGCTTAGTCTCAAAGTGAGGGAGAATGCAGCACCCTTAGGCCATGTTTCTCAAAGAAATTGTGTAAGGTGGGATCATTTATTAGGCAACATGGCCTTATGGGGTTGACCCCCTTCCTCGCTTTGAAGCTACGGAGGGTTCGTCTCAGTTACTGCCGGAATGGGAAACCCACTGTTGCTCTAAAAATAAATAAATATATATATATATATATATATATTTAATGTTGAACTCTGATGAACATCAGGAGAGGTGAACGGCACTCTCCATAGTTAAAAGACGAAAAACCATCTGGATACTGTGTCTTTGTTGCAAAAGACAAACTTTATCTAATTGATGAAAAACAACACAGCAAAAAACTTATCAAATATAAGCCATTAAAAATCAGGTTCTCCCATAATGTGAAAACGTTAACACGTTTGGCGGCAAAACTCGCCGCTTGGTCACAACCTAAACCCCTGTTGCACAAGTGTATTTTTGTACGGAGGGTTCGTCTCAGTTACTGCTGGGATGGGAAACCGACTGCTGCTCCAAAAATAATTAAATAAATATATATATATATATATATATATCATTAAGACATGGAGGAAGGAAAAAACCGCACTCCAAGCATGAGGTCTGCAGGTCCCAGTAAACAAAGTAGCAAACTCGAATCCAAGTGCCAGAAAAACGAGTTTAATAGATGGTTAAAAATAGTAGGCAAAAAACACACAGCAAACAAAACAGAACGCCAGGGCAGTGTCCTTAACGACGCGTTTCGCGCTTCTCCGAGCGCTTGATATATATATATAAATATATATATATATATATATATATATATATAAATATATATATATATATATATATATATATATATATATATATATATATATATATATATATATATATATATGTATATATATTTTTTTATTTTATTATTGACTGGGAAACTACAAATACCAGTCTGCAATTCAGCAAAAGCCAAAAAATTGTCTCTTAGTGCAAAGCTTTCAGGTACTCACAGTAGCATGGTTTCCTGCACCCCCAAGCCCTCACCAAGTGCGCCCCTCATCTGTGTCAGCACCCTCCACTCCCCAGATGGCCTCCTCACCTCTCTTGCCTTCTCCGTTTCCGCCCACAACATGTGCTGTTTCTGTGACACAATTTGCTTTGTGATGTCAGCTATTTGAGGCTATAGCCGAGGCTACAGAAAGCTTTGTGTTGTAAACCCAGTCCCTAGACCCCTCCAACTCCCAAATTTCCACTTGGTGCCCTCCAGCCACCCACCCCCCGCCACCTCTAACCTGATAGTATTTGCATAACCTGCAAATAGCTTTTTTCCTGCGTTTCATTTTCCCATATCCTTGGCTATAACCTTGAATATCTCTTGCATCAAGAGAAAACCATGATGGTGGTTGCTTCATTTCTAAAATACCCCAGTTTTGGGTAAATACCCCTAGATATAGCCATCTATTTTTGAGATTGGGGCACCCCATACACCGCCAAATATTAAACAACTACTGCACGGAATAACCCCAAATTACGCATGGATCGCGAGTCAATGCTTTGTGCCCAAGATGTTTTGGACCTGGTCCAAATCCGTTCAGCAGTTTGGCAAAAAAGGGACACTTCATAACTATTTGATTTTATAACAAATCTTTACAAAACTTTGTAGTCTAGGGGACGGAGCGCAAGTCCTTAATCACTTTCGAAAATGTTGGTCAAATCCGTTAATTGAATGAAAAGTTATTAACAATATAATTTTGAGGTGTTCCTATGGGAGTCTGACTCACCTTAACTATAGGGTGGCTATTGCCATATCCCAATATATTACTAAGGGATGTGTACAGACCTACAGAGCTAAAAAGTGAGTTTTCCAAGAATACTTTGACAGAGCGGTAAGAGGAACACAATGCAAATCCTGGTTAACCCCCACCACGCCACAACTTACTTAGGTATTGACAACCATTTGCAAATTAATTTCCTGCATTTACCTGCATATCTTGCATCTGGGTGATCTAGGAATAAGTGGTACAGAGCTTGTGGAAAAAGGCACAAATTGTGGTGCTTCTGGTGGTGTTGTTCTGCACGTGCCAGATGATGCTTCGATGCTGTGCAAAGACTATCCCAAACAGTGCAATGATGATGGTTATTTTTGGGGCAGGAATGGCTTGCTCAGGGACAAAGGATGGGCAAGTTCAAACAGAGGATCCACATAAGACATGAATGGTGAGGATCGAGAGGCCTATGGATCCCCTGGGAAAATTGACTTCACCCCCACTGGACCTACAGTATTACGTGGAGTACTGGGTCAATTTATTAGGGGTTAGGGATTCTCTTTATCTCACATGTACTCCAGAAAAATATGCCCAAGATGGGGGTAGTTTGCATCATGGGTGTAAAGTTTGGATGCCCAAAGATGATGATTATAGAAGAAAGGAATTAGCTGGGTGAGTTAATAAAGGATAAACTATGTTTGGATGCAAGTTCAGATCACTGCCCTTCCTAAATGATTCAGACTGTGGAAGATATAATAAAAGTCAGAGAATGCGCATAGAATTGTGTAGGGGAGAGGGGGGAACCTGTGGGTGGAAGTAGCTGACAGGACATACATGTACTTCAGGAGCTTATAAACCATTGCTTTGTGATAGTGTCCTTTAAAATACATTGTATGTGTGCGACATTCATAACACAAAGTAGAGTTACATTCAAGAATAGACCTGAATCCTCTCAGGCCATGTTGAAAACACAGAACAATGAGGCCTCATCTTTTGCTTGATTTTCGCATTCCAAAACCCAGGCACAGTAAGGAACACAAACGCACACCCACGTATAAATGTATCAGGATCACCCCTTGAAAAATTAGGTAGGAATATTAGAAGTTGAATGGCAGACGGGCTGCGGCCCAGTATGAAGGCCATAATCATGGGAGCTGGGGCAGTGGTCTTGCGCTGACAAAACAGGAAATTTGGTATTTAATGTGCAAACCTAACTGGGAAGCAATTGAGAGTTGTACATAAGGGATGTGCTTTGGCGGTTATGAATAGGTTAAAAGGGCAGCAAAGATCCTTGGTTTGTAGCAACAGCAGGGAATTGAAGTAAAATTGGTAGTATGCATACATTGACTGTCAACAGTCAACTGGAAAATTATTTGCTGAGAAAGAAGAATGGAATTCAATTGTTACAACAATTGTAGCACAATTGCATAATCTGCACATCTTAGAAGTATTTTACTCCTCATTCTGCCATCCTCGTAAGGTGGCTCTTGGGGATCGATATTTAGGGGATCACTAGGATTTTGTCAGTATTAGCAGTGTTAATAGGGCACAGCTGAATCACAATTACCACCAGAGTTCGCTGTCTAAATATGGGTGCTTGCTACTTTACAATATCAATTACAATAGGACTTCATTGGCCAATATAGAGGTATTAGGGTGCCTGATAATACAGCCATTGTAAGTGGGATGGTAATACCTCCAATTGAAAGTAAGCGATATTCTTGCCAATGAGTTGAACAACTCATAATCAGTAGGAAATATGAATAGCCAGAGATAAGCATCTGGCAGCGCCAGAGGAGAGAGAGAGAGAGAGAGAAAGAGAGAGAAAAGAAATAAAGCTGGCCAAATAGTGTTTTTTACTTTGGTGAGTGACTTGTAAAAGCAGCTGGTGAACTGGAAGTGCTTTTTTGGGGCAGAATATGGGTCAGTTTAGTGTGTTTTGTGAATGAATGTGCGTACAGTGAACACAATGGTATAGAATATATAGCATCACCTACAAAACAGGTACAACTAAAACAACACTTTGCTGGGCTGTGAAATTCAACATCTCCAGATGCCAACTCACCACCAGAAGTCACAACATCACTTGGGGGCAATCAAAGAACTGAAGGGCTTTTCCTGCTCTGCACAGGTTTCCAGCATAGATAAGACTGGCTCCCTCCATCCTGCAGTTCATTATGGACCTGACGACTGTTAAAAGAACATCTACTGATCACGCCAGTCCACCCTATTTGTCCCCCTTCAGAGTTTGGCCCCTTTCCCAGCTCCCTCTACCCATTCAAGGTCGTTATGCTATTGGTGACCCCTTGTGTGCGTCTCCTTTAAATAGTGCAATTGTGCATCCCAGCTAGGTTTGTGCTTCATAGATCTCATATGTGCATATGTTATGGTGCTACAAAAATGACTACACTTTCTGACAATCGTTGATGTTATTGTATTTTGGATAACATCTCTCCTGCCCTAAAAAGTCTTCACTGGCTCCCGGTTGCTGCACAGATTCAATTAAAATCCCTCTGCATCATCCACAAGGCTGTCTAGGTCCGGGGATCACGCAATCTGCAACTTGTTATCACTAAATACCCTTCCTCTAAACCTTTACGTTCCTCTGGTACCAACTCTCTGTGTGTGAAGCATTTCACTAAACAGAGGGCCGGAGGACAATCTCTTGCTTTTGTAGGCTTCCTCCTGTGAAAGTCTCCCCCTTCCTCTTTATCTAACGCCAGACCCTCGGTACCCACGAAAGAAGACTTTCCTTTTCACTTCTGCTTTCCCTTCATACCTCCTCTGCTAACCTCAGTCGTTACGATCGGTGACCTGGGCCCTTATGTGTCCTCAGGGCTCTGGCCTCCCACACCCAATCACCTGCACAGCACTTGTCACCAGCCTCATGAACTGTAGGCCTACACTTACCCACTTTTTGCAGCTCAACGTTCTCTGGCACGTACTATACATGGCACTTACATCTGCTGCTCACCCACGAGAAACATTCCAGCACTTATCCCCACTCCCTCCTCGCCTCGTTTCTCTCTGCACTTGCTGTTCTGAATTCTTACAAGGCATAGTAGGCTTTTCTGTATCTTCCATTGTATATATTGGTTCAATCCCATTTTCCCTCCTTGTTGCCATGCTGCTGAGTCAAGGCAAGCCGATGAGACGCCAACTGCAGTCCACTGTAGAGTCAGGCTTCCATCTGTGCTATCCAGGCTGCACTGCTATTGCTGTGTATGTTTTTTGCTTGGTTTCTGCAAGTGATTTTAGCAGGTGAAAGAGGGGGGAGAAAGGCAGGGAGTGTGAGAGACAGGTGCACATTTTGATTCATCATGAACAAATACTGCAGATTCATTGATTAAAATCAATGACCAATTGATATGCGTTTGAGAAAAAGCAATCACATTATGCCAGTTCTCCTTCTACATGTATTTGGTAAAGAAATGGTATGACTGCAGAGAAAACCATGCACACGCTAAAATGCAGTGAAAACAAGAATACAATGATTGGACACAATATAGCAGAGTTGGGAAATGAGTGATTTTAATTGAGAATTAACTGAATCTGCAACCGGTCACAAATAGTTTGGATCCTCTAGATTGGATGCCTTTGGTACGTTTTTCATCCAATCCCAATTCTGGTTCTCCCCAAATGGTTCTCCCCAAATGGGGAGAACATTCTAGACATTGAGAAACCGGGTAAACATATCATAATGAGATATGCATGTGATGTTCATTCTTCAGAGAGAGGCGTCATTTCTGTCTTACAGATAATACAAATCACGTCCTGCCAGTTAGATTGAGTAATGTTGTTGCCCTGCTTCCAAGTAGTAGAGATCACTTTTTTAGCCTGGAAGGTTTTAGCAAGTCTAGTAATGTCAAGACATGCATCACTAAGCTAGCTTGCATAACAGAAGATCCTGATGCCAAATAGGGACATAGTGTCGTGCATTCGAAAATTTGAGAAATTCTATACCACGTATGGGACCAGCATTCCTGAGCGTTTGTATGTGTGAATAACATATGTGCTAAGTATCCTGATGCAACTTCATAATGGCAGTTCATGGTCTTGCATCTTTGCTTTTATAAAGAATTTCTTTATAAGACATCTCCCTCTTTTTCAGTTATTTCTGTTATTTCTGCTCTAAATTCTAACCTATTTATGTTTTAAGTATACATTATGTTTTTCTCTTTGTATATTATCTTAATGTATCATGTGTAAAGTTTTTTCAAATCTAAATCACATTAAATGAAATAAAGACTTAACAGGGTCCGTAATATCCTGATGCTTATCCAGTATCTAGGGCATTACCTGGAACAAATACACATGTCCCTTTCACAGCTAATCTGCATCCACAGGGCTGACACATGTGTGATACCAAATTAAATGTGGTTGCAATTAATATGGCAGTGCCATGCCCCATGGCTTAAATCAGGCATACATTTATTTTAGAGTTTATCCTGACATCATGGGTTCCTTATGATCATCATAGTTCTAGTACAGGGGTGCATATCTTAAAAGCAGGCCCTGTGCTGTAGAGACGTGTCTGTCACAGCAGCTGTCAGGTGGGCAGCTGTGACATCTGACCTTGCCCTGTGCCATTGGTAGAGCAGGTGCTGCAAATCAGGACACTGATGCAGCAGGACACAGATATGCACTATGCTTTTGGCATGAAGTTTATGAAAGGGGAATTGGATATGCATATTTCCCTTTCAGAAATGGAATTACACATTTGATTATTTAATACAAATCAAAAAAGCTAGGGCTTTCAGACCCTTGTCAGATGGTAATTCATCAGACGCTCCCCAGACAAAGAAGGCTGAAAACCACCCTTTTAAGGGTCAGGCTCATCCTTGAAGTTATAAAATGACAGAATACCTCTTGCACTAGCATGTGAGGTCCAGACTCAGGCAACATGTCATTTTTAACTATCTCCACTCTTCTCAGCCACAGCACAGTTTGTCTCTAATCCCATCAGCCGCTTGTGAAGGCAGGTAATGGGATGATCAGTGACACCTAGGCTCAGCTGCACTGAGTCCACTCCAATTCCAGATTGGCAGGTGCCTGTCTGGCTTTTATTTCCCACCCATGGTCTAGGAGTTCTAGAACTGAGGCCCTGCTTAGGCCAGCTTTCATGAGCTGGAAAGTGGTTGGCAGGTAGAGGCCTGCTGAGGTTTCTGTGGTGTCTGTACAGCCACAGAGAGGATATGGGGCCCCTTTTCAGTTATGATATCTTGGGGGGATGCCACCTGATAGAAGTTATTTGTCCTCTTACAAGACCACCCACCCACAGGTAGTGGATGAAAAGTGGTCTGGTGTTCCTCACCTGTTCTGTTAGTAACTAGGCAGGACTGGACTTAGTGCACAGTTTCCATCTCTGAATCCACACAGGGGTTACAGAAATACTCTGACAAGCTGTTAGATGTCTCTGAAATATCTAAGTGACCAACAGGTTTGTCACTTTGTCCGGAACCAAATCCAGTATGAAATTTCCTGGGGCCTCGCTGTGCCATGCCTCCGTTGTGGCCCTTTTCTGTGAACTGGCAAGGGCTTCTGCCTTGCACTAGTTCCTGGTTTTTGAAAAATCTAGGACCTTTGCACTGCACCTGTTGGCCTTTTAGGAGTGGTTCAGGACCTCCACCTTATACCTGCTCCTCTGCCTGCCTCAACAGACTTACCAGAGTGGGACCATCCCTCTGTTTCTGGCAAAAGTCATCCTGACCTGGGACTCCAGCTGAAAACAACTACTCCGACACTCTCAAACCCTTCATGTCTGAAGCTTCCCTCTCTGCTATCTCAGGCATCTCCTCTATGCCGGTAGGCAACCCTGAGATCATTGAATCGGGTGGTAACTCCATAGTCCCCCCAGTGGCCGCTGAGTCTTCTCTCGCAATAGCAGGAGCCTCAGGGGACTTGAGGCTGGAACAGGGATTTACCAGTGAGACCAGTCTCTCGCACTCTCCAGATGAGGAAGCGTCAGGGCCTCATCCATCAAGCATTTCCTCATGTGCTGCTCTTCGAGCTCTCAACCTATGTATTGCCTCGACTGTGTCTGGGTCAAGGAGGTTATTGCCTAACAACAACTGAGCTTATGGTCCTTAGGAATGTGCTTATGGAATGGATAGGATAACACAAGAGTAATTCTGAGTCCAAATAATGGAACCAACTCAGGAAGATGCTACTACTGTTTTGTTTTTTTTTTAAATCAAAGTTTATTGGTTTTTGGGTTATAACATGAAACATTACAAAACTACTTCGTTCTTCGTCATACAATTATAACATAAACTCCCTCCCCCCTGACCCCTCCAGCCGTGGATCGAGTTCAAAAGGCTGCTTCGTTGGCGTGTTCTCGGGAAACAGTTTGTAAAGTGTCCAATCACCTATCAACGCTTTGAAGTCTTGGGCTCAAGTTCATTAGTCCTCTGAGATCTGTGGTGTATATTGTATCAGTTGTGGTTAATACTGTTCCTGCTGGGTTTAATTTTTGTGTTTAGATGGTGCCCTGCTGCCAGTTCAGCCCAAGCGTTCGTACCTTTCAAAGAAGGGTAGCCACAGTTCCTCAATGTTCTTTTTGGATTTGTCGATTAAGTATGTTAAGAACTCCATATCATAGATGGCCTGGACCTTAGTGACCCATTCTTTTTCTCCTGGCATGAGTGGGCTCTTCCACTTCTGGGCCAGGCAACACCTAGCTGCCACCAACATGATCTGTAGCATGTGTCCCTGTGCCTTCCCTCGGTTATCGCCTATTTCAATGCCAAAGAGGAGGAGCCAGGGGCAGAGGGCTCTCTCCACTCCATCGACCCCTTTAATCCAGGACAGAACTTCCTCCCAGTAAGTTTGGACCACTGGCCAACGCCAACACATATGTACATAGTCCCCCTTCACCTTCTGGCATTTCCAACAGTGGGGGTCATATCCCACTCTCATTCTGCCAATCCTCTGCGGGGTTCCAACAGTGGGGGTCATATCCCACCCTCATGGTGGCAATCCTCTGTGAGGTAGAGTGTCACCTGTGTAGCACCTTTAAGGACTGGTGTTGATACCGTAGCGAGGCTGTGGAGCGGCTAGCTCGCATGCACATTTTGGACCACCGTTTGTCGTCGATTGGCTCCCCTAGGTCCCTTTCCCACTGCGTCCGTGCTGATGGAGGGTCGAGAATAGGAGAAATTTATAGAGATGGAAAATCACCCCCCTGGTGCCTCGGGTTGAGATAAGCATTCTCTCAAAGTCTGTCAAGTCCCTCCTGAGAGTGTCGCCCCGTGAGGATTCGGTGAGTACTCCTTTGAGCTGGAGGTAGCGGAATGGTGAAAGGCTGCCCAGCCCCAGGGCCTCCTCCAGATCTTTCAGGGGCAAAAAGAAACCCTCCACCCAAAGCTGGCCTGCCCTACAAAGGCCGGCCTCAAACCACTTTTGAAATGCTGCTGGTTCGGCTATCTTATCTATGAATGGCGGGGCCCAGATGCAACTCAGCGGTGATGGCCAAGTTGTGAGCCATCTATAGTAACCCCCCTCCCTCCACACCGACCACAGGACCTCCAATACCGGATGGTTCAGGACCCTTCTAGGGATGCGTGATCTGGGGACCCATTGCCATTCCTCAACCGTGACCGGGGCGCGAACTTTGTAATCTAACGCTACCCATTGTTTGTCCGTTCCCGGGGTGAAGTGGTCTACCAGCACCCTAAGCTGGGAGGCTTTATAATATGTCTCAAAGTCAGGGAACCCCACTCCACCGTCTTCTTTGGGCCTGAAAAGCACCCCATAAGCAATCCTGTGCTTTGTCCCCGCCCAAAGTAACCGCAAGAGGACATGTTTAAGTTCCGTTAGGAATGTCTTAGGTACCTGCACAGGGAGCATCTGAAAAAGGAATAGAAATTTGGGGAGAATCACCATTTTTATCAGGTTTAAGCGCACCATCCATGAGAGTCCCGATCTTTCCCACCTCTCTATATCCTTTTTGACCTCTACCCATAGCGGGGGAAGGTTCTCAGAAAGGAGATTGTTGGGGTTGCGAGTCACTTGGACGCCCAGGTACAGGAATCCCTAACTCTGCAGCCGAAAGGAGAGCCCCCCCACGTATTCCTCCTCTGTATCTGATAGGTTACCTCCCATGAAGGCTACTGATTTCCCAAGGTTTACCTTGAATCCGGAGTGATCTCCATAACTTGTTAGGCCCTGGAGCAAACGGGGGACCGATTTGGATGGTTTTGTGAGATAAAGCAGTCCGTCATCAGCGAACAGGCTTAACTTACAGTACAAGTCACCTATCTGCACCCCACCAATTGCTTCATCCTTCTGATGGAGATTGCCCAGGGCTCCATGACCAGTGCATATATTAAAGGGGAGAGGGAACACCCCTGGCGTGTACCTCTCTCCAGGGAGAGCGGCCCGACTCTGTCCCATTAACCACCACCTTGGGCATGGGGGCCAAATACAGTGCTGACATCCAACCCAGCAACCTCGGCCCTAAACCCAGAGAGGAGAAAACCTCCCCCATGAAGGCCCAACTGACCCTGTCAAAGGCCTTTTCCGCGTCAAGGGCCAACAGGAGAACCCCTTCCTCATGGACATTTCTTGAATTTAATATGTGGAGGGCCTTTCGCATGTTGTCAGAGCCTTGTCTATTTAGAATGAATCCCGCCTGGTCCTAATGGACCAGGCGGGGGATGCACCTCTCGAGCCTTGTCGCCAGTATCCTGGTAAAAATCTTTGCATCTAGGTTCAGGAGGGAGATAGGCCTATATGAGGCGCAGTCCATCTGGTCTTTACCAGGTTTGGACATCACAGAAATCAAGGCCTGGAGGAAAGTCAGCGGGATTGAATCTCGATTTCTGATTTGATTGAATAATTTGGTTAGAGGCTTCGTTAAGATGGGTTGGCATTGTTTGTAAAAGTCCGCCGTGTACCCGTCTCCCCCTGGGGCTTTGCCTGCCTTCAACCGTGTGATCACGCAATTCACCTCCTCCTCCGTTATTTCCCCTTCAAGGCTCTCAAGCTCGGGCTCGGTCAGCCGGGGTAGGGGGTTGCCGGCCAGGTATGCCTGGATCTTTTGCAACAACTCATCCCCTGGTTTGGTGTATAGTTCCCTGTGGAAGTCTGCAAACCGTTCCGCGATTTGGTCTTTCTTCTTACATTAATTGCCCCCTTTATCTCTGATGGACCTCATCCCCCTCTCTGCTCTGCACCCCCGTGCCCAGCATGTCAGGAGGGTCCCCACCCTGTCTCCCTGTTCATAATATCTTTGTCGCGTGTACCTCAGTTTCTTAACTACCTCCCCTATAAGGATTGTGTGCAGTGCAAAGTATGCTATCATTTCCTTTCTCAGGAAGCCCTTGAAAAACGGATCCTTTAAGAGCGTGTCGTTAAAGCGCCATCGGGAGGAACTCGGGGACACCGGAAGTGACCAGGTAGCTACTAGCAGTTCGTGGTCGGACCACTTTATCGCTTCCACCCTGTCAGGATTCGTAAATCAGGGAGGCATACTGGCAATCTTTCCTCTCATACTCGTTTGCTTTCCACACCTGGGGTTCCTTTGCTTTTGTCACAAAGACGCTGCTTCAGAACACGGAAGTTTGCTCAGCCAGTCCGTTCGGTGTATCTGAAGCAGCGCTGGTCTTTGCCATGGAAACGCAGTCGCTCTGCGTACCTGAGGTCACATGTCTTTACACATCCTTAGAACCTCACGTGACTTTCTGTTTTTCCTTCTTATACCCCGCCTCCCCGCTACTCGCTGCTTCTGAAATTGTTATTTCTCTTGCCGCTACGTATCTGACCTTACTCCTGCTGTATTCTGTGTTTTGACCCGGACCGCCTACTGGATTCCTGTTTCTGTACCCTCTTGTTGTTGTCTCGACCCTCGGAACTGCTTTTTTGGATTTGTTACGGATCACGGACGTCTGTTCGATTTTTGCCCGCATGGTTTTCGACCCTTGGAACATTTCACGGATCTCTCCTTGTCAAGTTTTTGGCTGGTGCTACCATCTACGTCCTTCATTCTGCTTCATGCTACTGGAACATTTCTACGGACTTCCTCGTTTCCCCTTGGAACTGAAGACTTTATACTAGGCGTCCGCGTGCCGTCGGTTTCAGTGGACATTGCTGTTTGCTGGACTCTTGTTTAGGCGTCCTCGTGCCGGCGGTGGGTAGGTGGATCGCATTGCTTCTGGATCACTCCGGCGCTTCATTGGTTTCTTCAGTTTATTTGGAACTTCCTGGGAAACTCTCATCCGGTAAGACTGTTCCTTTCTTTCTGATTCTCTTTTTGGTCATTGTATGGTTCCAGTTACTTACTGGTTATTCTTGTCCCCTCAGAAATCTGACGCCACCTTCCTTTCTGAATTGCCAGTCAGTCTACTATAGTCTATTTTCAGGTACTTGAGGTGGGCTTGTTTGAGCATTGCTATTCAAGTTGTCTTCTGCCACTAATATACGGTTCCTTTACAGGTTGACTGGTTCCCGTGACGTCCTCTCATCACTTGGTCAACTGACTGGTCAGAGAGTTTCTGCTACATCTCTCTTGGGTTCATTGACACTCATCTTTTGGTCAATTGACTGGTCAGAGAGTTTTTTCTACATCTCTGTTGGGTACATTGACAAAAAGAATTCGTCCTCTACACGACGAGTTCAACGACTTGAAGTCAGGATTCTGGTTATTTGTCAAGGAATATCTCCTGACTTAACATATTCAGAAGCCTTATTATGGACGTCAGAGGCGACCCGTTAACCACATTGGCTCAACTAGTGGCTGATTTACGGGCTGACATGACAGCAGCTCTTGAGGACACGCAACGCAACATTCATGAGTTGCGAGTGGGCTTTCACTCTGCTGGGGCTGGCACCTCAGGTTTCTCTTCTGGTTCTGGTGCCGGTTCGGGATCTGCTCCTATTAACCCCGAGAGCGCTCCCGTTGTTCTCGCTGCCCAATTCCCTCTGGCTCCACCGGAGCGGTTTCACGGGGATCCAAAGACATTCTGGACCTTTATTAACCAGTGTCGATTGCATTTCCTCTGCCGTCCTACTTCATTCCCTGATTCCACTACCAAGGCAGCGTTCGTACTGTCGTATTTAGGTGGCACAGCGGCAACTTGGGCTAATCCATTGTTGGAGCAGGGAAGCCACCTACTTTATGATTGTGATGCATTGATTAAAGCCCTGTCACGGGTTTTTGATACCAGGTATAAGACCCAGGCCACCGATCTAGAACTTCTCTCTTTGCAACAAGGTGACACTACGTTATTGAATTACCTGGCTAGGTTTAATCAGTTGGTTGCAGAAGCCGGTTGGCCTGATGAGAAAAAAGCAGCCCTGTTTTATAAGGGTCTTTCTGAATACCTGAAAGATATACTGGCCACAGTCCCGGTAGTACCCTCCACGTTTCCAGAATTGTTGGATCTAGTCCTCCAGATAGATGCCCGTCGGGCAGAACGGAAGGGTGAAAGAAGGGGCCCCGTTCCTGCTACCGCTTCCGTAAATACCCCTGTGCCAGGCAGCGAGGAACCTATGCAGATAGGCGCAGTACGGGGCCCATTAACCACGGAGGAAAGAGAACATCGCAAAAAGAGTAATTTGTGCTTTTATTGCGGTTCTTCCGAACATTTTTTGAGACAGTGCCCTAAAAAACCCAAGAAACAGGGAAACTCCAGGGCCCGGCAATAGATGGAGTCCCATTGCCGAGCAAAATAGGGCAGGACTCCAGACGCTCCGTACTATTTTTTGTCCCAGCTACTCTAGCTTTTCAGTCTGCCAGTCCATGGACTGTCCTTGCTGTCTTGGACTCCGGTGCCACGGGGAATTACATTGACGGACAGTATTTACAGGAATGGAAAATCCCTGTAGAACCCAAGGAGTTTCCAGAGGTGGTCAACGCTGTGGACGGTACCTCTCTATTGTCAGGTCTGGTCACGGAGCGTACCATTGAACTTACTATGACATTAGACTCTGGTCATACTGAACAAATCACTTTTGACGTCATTTCCGCACCTCAATATAAGATCATCTTGGGGTTACCTTGGTTGATGCACCACAACCCATTGGTCAATTGGCAGTCTGGTTGTATTACGTTCTCTTCAGACCATTGCAAAAAGCACTGTCTGTCAGTACCTGGGAAGTGTTCTGGGCCTTGCATCTCCTTGTTGGATACGGCCGCGGTGGTTGGTGGCGTTTTTCCTCAGTCTTGCCTAAAGAATACGACGGATTCAAGGATGTATTTGATAAGATAGGGGCTGACACCCTTCCACCTCATCGTCCCTACGATTGTCCAATAGACTTACTGGAAGGCGCAACGATACCTTCAGGACGCGTTTCTTCTCTCACTCAAAAGGAGAACCTCGTTTTGAAAGAGTATTTGGATAAAGCCCTAGCCAATGGTTTGATCCGTCCTTCTCGTTCCCCTGCCGCTTCTCCGCTCTTCTTTGTGCCGAAGAAGGAGGGAGATCTGAGACCTTGCATAGACTATCGCGAACTTAATGCTGTTACCATCAGAAACCAATACCCTATTCCGTTGATTTCTGTGCTCCTAGACCAACTGGGTTCTTCTGAATTGTTCACCAAACTTGACTTACGCGGAGCATACAATTTGGTCAGAATGAGGAAAGGAGATGAGTGGAAGACAGCGTTCAAAACTAAATATGGGTTGTTCGAATATTTAGTTATGCCCTTTGGTTTGTGCAATGCTCCGGCTACTTTCCAAAGGTTTATTAATGATGTTTTCAGCGACATGTTGGATCGTCACGTCGTTGTCTATCTTGACGACATTTTGGTATACTCCTCATCCTATGAAGAACATGTAAAACATGTATCTGCAGTTTTGCAGCGTCTTCGTGAAAATCGCTTATATGCCAAATTGGAAAAGTGCTTGTTTCATGTTACCGAGGTAGAGTTCCTTGGTTATGATATAACTAATACTGGCATAAAGATGAGCAATGTCAAGGTTCAGGCGGTGTTGGACTGGCCGATTCCTTCTACTATCAAAGCATTACAGTCTTTCCTTGGCTTTGCTAATTTTTATCATCGGTTCATTCGTTCATTCTCTGAAACAGTGGCTCCACTCACTGCTTTGACCAGTAATAAACGGCCGTTTGTTTGGAATACTAAGGCTCAACAAGCGTTTGACACCTTGAAGCAAGCCTTTACCACTGCACCGGTGCTTCAACATCCAGATTCGACCCAACCATTTTTTGTGGAGGCAGACGCGTCTGAGGTTGCGGTCGGCGCAGTTCTGTCTCAAATGTGTAGAGACACTGGTTTTCTCCACCCGGTGGCTTATCATTCACGCAAACTCACCCCTTACGAACAGAATTATACTGTTTCTGAATTGGAGCTCTTGGCCGTAAGGGATGCTTTCATTGTTTGGAGACATCACTTACTGGGGGCGGTCTTACCTGTGCAAGTATACACTGATCACAGGAATCTTTTGGCCTTACAATCCTTACAGTGTACTACGGCCCGTCATTCCAGATGGCATGAGTTCTTCTCCATGTATAACTTTACACTCACATATCGTCCTGGACCTTTGAACTCCAAGGCTGATGCCTTGTCAAGACTGCATGGAAACGCCTTGCGTTCTTGGGGGGGTACTATACTTCAGAGTCACCAGGTAGTTTGCGCCTGTACCTTACAACCCTCACTAGTCTCTTCTATCCAGAACTGGGTGGTCTCGGAACCAAGTGAGTTGAAAGAACATAACATGGATATCGTCAACTCTTTGCCTTATGTTCAAGGTCGCCTGTACTTACCCGATTTGGCTACAGGGCGCACGGCAATGCAATGGTGGCATGATTCCTTGCTGGCGGCACATCCAGGGAGGTGCAAGACCCAAGAATTGTTACGTCGCTGGTGTTGGTGGCCGTCTTTACAGCGAGACGTCGCTGTTTATGTCTCCCCTTGTTCTATCTGTGCCCAGTGCAAGGGATCTACCACGAAACCTATGGGACTTATGCAACCATTACCGGTCCCCGAACGTCCATGGTCAATGATATCCATGGATTTTATTGTCGAGCTCCCGCCTGTTCAAGGTTTTGATACGGTTTGGGTTATTGTGGACTATTTCACCAAACTTGCTCGTTTTGTCCCTTGCCAAGGTTTACCTACTGCTCCTGCTCTTGCGGATCTGTTTCTGCGTCATGTTTTCCGTGATTTCGGTCTCCCTGATATTATTATATCGGATAGAGGGTCTCAATTCACCTCAAGATTCTGGAGACACCTTACTAGTTCTTTGGGCATCGACAACCGTTTTTCCAGTGCTTACCACCCACAAACGGACGGTCAGACAGAAAGGCTCAATGCCACCCTTGAGCAATATTTGCGCTGTCTTACATTGCAATTCCAGGAATCGTGGTTTTCGGTGCTGATACATGCCGAGTTTGCATATAACAATTCTATCCATACTTCCACCGGTACCACACCATTTTTTGCCATGTATGGCCAACATCCCCGGACCCTCCCGCTGGACCTCGTCACGGACATTTCTAACCCGGCCGTACAGGGTTGTCTACGTGACGTTACAACCATTCGTGAGGCCGTACTTCGTCAGTTAATGTTAGCGAAAGAACATGCTGAACAGTATGCTGACCGGCATAGAGAACCAGCACCTCAGTATACACCGGGGAACAAGGTGTGGTTGTCCACCAAGAATCTTCGTTTACCAGGTCGCAGATGTCTTTTACCTCGTTTTTTGGGTCCTTTTTCTGTGCTTTCATTGGTAAATCCGGTTGCAGTGAAACTGGACCTCCCGTCATCCTGGAAAATTCATCCAGTTTTTCATGTCGCATTGCTCAAACCTTGCCTCTCGCCGGTTATTGCTCCCCCTCGTCCGCCACCTGTTATGGTTCAGGGTACAGAAGAATATGAGGTGCAGGCTATCCTGGATGTCAAGACAGTTAGGGGCAAGCAGTTGTTTCTAGTGGACTGGAAGGGCTATGGTCCGGAAGACAGGACCTGGGAACCGGCCTCCAATATCCATGCTCCTGATCTCATGTCTCGATTCTTGGCCTCTCGTGGGGATGATGCTTCATTGGGGGCGGATGCTGTCAGGATTCGTAAATCAGGGAGGCATACTGGCAATCTTTACTCTCATACTCGTTTGCTTTCCACACCTGGGGTTCCTTCGCTTTTGTCACGAAGACGCTGCTTCAGAACACGGAAGTTTGCTCAGCCAGTCCGTTCGGTGTATCTGAAGCAGCGCTGGTCTTTGCCATGGAAACGCAGTCGCTCTGCGTACCTGAGGTCACGTGTCTTTACACATCCTTAGAACCTCACGTGACTTTTTGTTTTTCCTTCTTATACCCCACCTCCCCGCTACTCGCTGCTTCTGAAATTGTTATTTCTCTTGCCGCTACGTATCTGACCTTACTCCTGCTGTATTCTGTGTTTTGACCCGGACCGCCTACTGGATTCCTGTTTCTGTACCCTCTTGTTGTTGTCTTGAACCTCGGAACTGCTTTTTTGGATTTGTTACGGATCACGGACGTCTGTTCGATTTTTGCCCGCATGGTTTTCGACCCTTGGAACATTTCACGGATCTCTCCTTGTCAAGTTTTTGGCTGGTGCTACCATCTACGTCCTTCATTCTGCTTCATGCTACTGGAACATTTCTACGGACTTCCTCGTTTCCCCCTGGAACTGAAGACTTTATACTAGGCGTCCGCGTGCCGTCGGTTTCAGTGGACATTGCTGTTTGCTGGACTCTTGTTTAGGCGTCCTCGTGCCGGCGGTGGGTAGGTGGATCGCATTGCTTCTGGATCACTCCGGCGCTTCATTGGTTTCTTCAGTTTATTTGGAACTTCCTGTGAAACTCTCATCCGGTAAGACTGTTCCTTTCTTTCTGATTCTCTTTTTGGTCATTGTATGGTTCCAGTTACTTACTGGTTATTCTTGTCCCCTCAGAAATCTGACGCCACCTTCCTTTCTGAATTGCCAGTCAGTCTACTATAGTCTATTTTCAGGTACTTGAGGTGGGCTTGTTTGAGCATTGCTATTCAAGTTGTCTTCTGCCACTAATATACGGTTCCTTTATAGGTTGACTGGTTCCCGTGACGTCCTCTCATCACTTGGTCAACTGACTGGTCAGAGAGTTTCTGCTACATCTCTCTTGGGTTCATTGACACTCATCTTTTGGTCAATTGACTGGTCAGAGAGTTTTTTCTACATCTCTGTTGGGTACATTGACAAAAAGAATTCGTCCTCTACACGACGAGTTCAACGACTTGAAGTCAGGATTCTGGTTATTTGTCAAGGAATATCTCCTGACTTAACACACCCCTGGGGATTCGGACACCCCCCCTTCCTCAGATGTCAGTAGCAAGTCTATTCTGGTGTACGTGCAGTGTGGGTGGGGAAGGTGTATCCCCCCGGTCCTGGCTAGGTTCTACGCCATGTATCCACTGTTAAGAAGTGTGATAATAACACTTAGTCATACTATAAGAGTAATTTATATAGTATCTGGTTTTACTGGGAGAAGCCCCCATGGAGGCCAACCTTCATCTGTTCAGGCAACTTCGTGTATGGTTCCATCAACATTCTGGAACCATACACGAACATGCCGTCATGGTTACAGAACTCATTAACATCATAGTTTCAGCAAGGTGTATTGATAACCATGGTAATAAACATCACAACATCTTCCCTTCTATATTAAACTGAACAAACTAATTTAAAAAATTTAAAATATGTTACCACTTACATTTCCTAACTATATATATATATATCATGTTGACTTATTGCCAATTTAAGAAAAGGATACACTTATAAAGTATTGTATATCTTTTGATGCTCTTGCTTCTTTGTGTTGCTGTAGTTCTAAGTCACAATTTCTCTTTAATAATATACATAGTCTTCATTATAATTCCACGCTCTTTTCCTAACTCTTGAAGATGACTGAACATTCTCTATATTTTTTTTATGTATTTCATTTTTTGTCACTTTCTCCCGAGCAAATGCTTTGTTCATATATCCCAAGTCATTGAACTTGTCTTTAAACATTTCTCCCTTTGCCAACTGTTCTTCATTGAGTTTTACAACTTCCTCCTCCTTTGCCAAAATAACATCATTACATGACCACTTCTTTCCATCTTCTAGAATTACCGATTTTCCAGAACACTCCATTATTTTCTGAGGATAACGAAATTTTGACTCTCCTTTCATCACTCTTTTGGGTTCTCTTACTCTAACCGAATCTCCTTTTTCAAACTTGCTTTCTTGAACACGTTTCTGTCTGTCGTAATAATTTTTGTATTCTTCTTGTTTTCTTTTTACTCTGTTAACTATTTCTTCCAAATTTATTTCTTTGTTTTTTTTTTTGTTATCCACGCAGGTCTGAATCTGTTTGTAGCTATTCTCCCTCTCATCAAAGTGAAAGGTTCTTCTTCAGTCGCTGAATGAGGGGTAACTTTATACGTGTTAAGTGCCTCCTTTAGTGTTTCCTTCCATGGTATGTTGTTGACAATAGCTAATTGAATGATACCTTTTATGAAACGATTCATCCTCTCCACCAATCCGTTCTCCATGGGATGGTATAAAGCTGTTGTATTATGTTTGATGGCCCTTTCTTTAAGAAATTTCTGGATTTCGTGTGACATAAATTGAGCTCCATTGTCAGATATTATTTCTAGAGGCTCCCCTTCTCTGTTAAAAATTTCCTCTAAAAACTTAGTAACTTTCCTCTCTGATATTGATTCCTCAACAGCTCCACATTCCACCCATTTAGACGTATAGTCAACCAGTACAATGAAATAGATTTTTTGCGGTCCTAAGGTTTCATATGGTCCTGCTATATCAATTGCCAGTTTAGTCCACACGGTACTTGGAACTTCCACTGGTTGTAATGGTGTGATGTGCGTTGTTTTGCTCTTATCACTTACTGCACATGCTGAGCAATCTCTAACCATAGCTTCCAATTCATCCCACATGTTGGGCCACCAATAAGCTTCTCTTACTCTTCTTTTTGTTAAGTTTCTTCCTACGTGGCTCTCATGCGCTAATTTCATAATTTTCTCTCTCATTTTAACTGGAGGTATAATTCGCTCTCCTCGATAAACGCATGTATTATCACTTGATAATTCGTCTTTTATCTTTTCCCAAGATTTGATATTCTCCTCAGTATCTGTCCATCCATTTTCAATAGCTTTTCTTAACGATTTTTGTTCAAGATCTTGTTCTCTCGCCTCAATCCAATCTTCTTTTGAAAACCCTGGGTGTATATGTGCTATTATACACTCCATGTTTTGATCATCTGTAAGCTCTCCTTTGTCATCACATTCAATCGTGTCACAGTTACATGGTAGACGAGAAAAGCAATCAGCCACTACATTGGTCTTCCCAGGGGTGTATTTTATACTGATATTGTATTGCATGATAATTAACGTCCACCTCCTTATGCGTGGAGAAGTCATGTGGGGATTCTTTGAATTTAAAACATGTACAAGTGGCTTGTGATCAGTTCTGATTTCAACTGGTATGCCCCAAATGAGACTTTTGAAATGTTCTAGAATCCATTTAACTCCCAAAGCCTCCTTCTCAATAGTCGAATAATTCTTCTCAGCTCCTCTCAATGTCCTGGATGCAAAGGCAATGGGAACTACCTCACCATCTTGAATCTGCTCTAATACACCCCCTAAGCCCATGTTGCTGGCATCTACTGATATTCTGGTCTTGGCACTTGAGTCAAACATTTTTAGTGCAGGTGCTCTGTTTATTAATGACTTCATTGTTTCAAACTCCTTCTTGCATCTTTCAGACCAATGAAATTTCATACCTTTGCACATCAGATTTCTCAATTGTTCTGTTCTATCAGCGTAGTGATCCACAAACTTTGAATAGTACTCTGTTAATCCTAAAAAACTTCTGAGTTGGTCTTTATTTAACGGATCAGGAATCTTGAGAATGGTGTCGACCAATGACTCTTTGGGTTTTATACCATCCGCATTTATGCGATGACCTAAATAAGTTACTTTGTTTTTCTTTATTTTGCATTTTTCAATTTTGATTGTCATGCCTTTCTGTTGTATAACTTGTAGCACCCCTAACAACTTAGCATCATGGTCTTTTTCAGACATTGCGGATATCAGGATATCGTCCTGAAAATAATGAACCCCTTGAAGACCATCAAACAAATGATGCATTAATCTCTGAAATACTGCAGCCGCAGAAGCCAATCCGAACGGCATCCTTTTGTATCTGAATGCCCCCAATGGTGTTATAAATGATGTTAAATGTCTGGATTCTTCATCTAACACTACCTGGTGATATGCTGACTGTAAGTCGAGTGTCGTGAAAAATTTCGCTGGCTTCATCGTGGTCAACATCTCTCCTATACTAGGTAGTGGATGGCGGTCTACCCAGATGTTGGCATTCAGATCTCTCAGGTCAACACACATTCTTATTGACCCGTCTCGTTTTTTAACAATAACAATAGGGGATAACCATTCAGAGCTTTCGATGGGTTCAATGATGTCCTGCATGCTCAATTTATCTAATTCTCTTTTCAATGCTTCTCTAGTGCCAATAGGTATGTTTCTTACTTTATGTACCACAGGATTTGCTCCTATTTTAAGTATGATCCGATGCTTGAAACCTTTAAGAATTCCAATGTTATCATTGAAGACTTTAGGAAAACTCTTGGCTAAATTCTCCGATGTACTACAGCTGTCTCCATTTATGCAAAGAATAGGCACACTCTCACCTGGATGTATCTGTATCTTCAATGATGCTTGTTCCCACCATCCAAATATGGAAAATCCATTTTCAGCAACATACAATCTGCAGTATGTCTTCCTTCCTTCAAAATTTAAATGTACCCAAACGTACCCAACTATATTAATGGGAGTCTTACCATATCCGGTCGCTTTAATCTTGGTCAATCTCAATTCTTCCATTTTTTTTTTAGTATGTTCACATATGTGTCCACATCCACCATAGTATATGGAGAACCTGTGTCCACCATGACTTGCAACGCTATCCCATCTATTTCCATTGGCACCCACGGGCCCAAACCACTCTCATTTGGTGTGAATGCAAGTATCTGTACTTCCTCTTCAAATCTGTCTGTGATGGCTAATAGACTACTGGGACCACCAATTTCTTCTAAAGCTTTTATGCTTGTCATGGCAGCACTCCTTCCTCTACCATATCGACTATTATTTCTCGCATGACGGGCATTAAATCTGCCTCTGCCTCTATTGTTGCGACACACTTCGCCAAAATGACCTATTAGTCCACACTTATAACATTCAGCTGATACAGCAGGACAGTCTTTCTCTGTATTTATGTGTCTAAATCCACCACATTTGAAACACTTGTTGTTCATTCTGTATGCACTGTCTCTTCCCTGTCTAGATCCAGCATCATTGTCGGACCTGACTATTCTTTTGACAATGGCAATCAAATCCTCTTCACTACCATATTGTCCATCGATTGTTTCTCTAACTGACTTTATTTCTGCATTCTCCATCTTGTTCTGAACCTCCTTCATGCATTTCTCGCCAAGTTCTATGGACCTAGCTATTTCAATTGCTTGTTCCAATGTAGGGTTTTTTGCCTGCCACAAACGCTGTTGTATGCGAGGATCTGCCACATGTAGAACCAGTTGATCTCTCAAGTATTCCTCCGCCACTCCTGTGAAGATACATGTAGCCAACAGACCTCTCAACGCAGCTATGTAAGCATCAATGCTTTCACCCTTATTTTGTTTCCTTGAAAAGAATCTATAACGTTCCAACACAATGTTAGTTTTATTTCCAAAATGTTTGTTTAGTTTAGTTATTGCCACATCATATTTTCTGGCTCCACTTGAGGATTTACCACCCAGAACTACATCTGTGTGATCCAATTCTGGTAAGTTCCTGAAGATCCTGAGTGCCTCTGCACCTATACAGTTAAGCAACGTGGCCTCTTTTAAATCATCATTAAACTTGGCACCTCCTATCGCCCTTAAGTATACTTGAAAATTGTCCTGCCACTGTTCCCAAGGACACACTGGATCTCCAGGCAGTGCCAAAAATTTCATTGGAGCTATTATGTTCTGCATCATTCCTTGACACACAACTCTTTGTATACTCGTGTGACTGTCACTGGATGATCCTCTTTTTTTTTTTTCCTTTTTTATATTTCAAGTTGTCTTGCAACTGTATCAACTTTCACTCCTTGAAACTCAGTGCCATCATGCCAACTTTTATTTCAGTGTTAATGCAGTTATATGTAACTCCGGCAATCCTAACGTTCCCACACTAATATGCGCGTGTTTTGATTTAAACGTGCTTTACATTTATCTCAATTCAATCAGCTGTTGTACTTCGCTGTATCCACTTGGGGCGCATTCACATTACTTAGTATGGACAGTTGGGTGCTGTCATTCACTAACAATAACGCACGCAGGCCAGCGTATACTTCATCACTTTCATCCTTGTCATGATACGCACATTGACGGCCTTTCGCGCAGCGTTTGCCGGTGTGATGAAAATATCGTATCCCTTAAGATGGCGGCACGCACACCACGCACGTAGGTGCTTTCCTCTAGCGTTTTCTTATGTCGGCCTCGCGCAGAGTTCAAATGATGCCAATCTAACTTAAGCACAATATCTATTTTCTTTTTTATTTATTTTTTTTCGCGATTAGCGCCGCTACTTCCACCCACTTGCCTTAAATCAGATGTAATTTTTCCGTGGGTTCTGCTGCCTCACCATTTTTCGATGCAGTTGGTCGAGTCAGCACTTGTTATTCACTGCTTCTGGGGGCTTCCTCCCTGTGGAATCCTTGTCGCCAATTGTTAAGAAGTGTGATAATAACACTTAGTCATACTATAAGAGTAATTTATATAGTATCTGGTTTTATTGGGAGAAGCCCCCATGGAGGCCAACCTTCATCTGTTCAGGCAACTTCGTGTATGGTTCCATCAACATTCTGGAACCATACACGAACATGCCGTCATGGTTACAGAACTCATTAACATCATAGTTTCAGCACGGTGTATTGATAACCATGGTAATAAACATCACAACATCCACCCAGTAGTGTTCCTTTAGAAAAGACTGTAGGGCTATGTTATCCTTTGTGCCTCCCTTTTTCCGTGTGCCTCTCGCGGACCACCAGTCCAACTGGGGTTCCAATATAAGATTGAAGTCCCCACCCAGTATCATGGCCCCCTCAGCCCACTCATCCATCACCCCAAAGATCTGGGTCAAAAACCGTATCTGGCCTGAGTTGGGTGCGTATAAAGTGGCTAGTGTGATTCGTTCTCCTTCGCATGTGCCCTTAACTGCCAGGAAACTCCCCCCAAAACCTCTTTTGGTCTCCACATCCATGAGGCGGAGAGCTCTGCCCAGGAGAATACCAACCCCTTCCTTCTTGGAACTTTTATGTGAGGACCAGTAATTGCTTCCAATTTCCTTCCCCTCACCAATTCTTTCCCCTGTTTATAGTGGGTTCCTTTTAAAAAAAAGGACCATTAGCTGCTGCTTACAGAACATGTTGCTAGTCAAAGATCTCTTGTTCTGAGACTTTAAGCCCTTGACATTCAGTGTACCTATTTTCCCTTCAACCCTTGTCGTCATTAGCATCGTTTTCTTTGGAAGTCTCCGAACGTTTCCACCCAGAGCCAGAAGCGTCCTGTGAGACCCTAGCTCGACCCGGCTGTTTCCCTCCCTCCACCCCCTCATGTCTCCTCCACTCCTCACCCAACCTTCCCCCTCCCTAGTTCCCTCCCGCCCTTCCCTCTTATCCAGGCGTTCGCCTTCATCCCCTCGCTTCCGTCGGGGTAGTTGACAAACCACCAGGGATTCTCCCCCCCCAGCCCCGGATGCTTTGTTTACCGGAACCCCCTTTATGTTTTCACAGCAGGCTCCTTCCCATTCTATGTGTGTCAGATGGGTCCCAAAAGGGGATCTCATGGGACGCCCCCTGTTCCTTTAACCCCCATCGAATGATGTTCAAACAGGGCAACAGGCCCCTCAACTCCCCATCCCCCGATTTTGAAATGAACAACTGGCATTTTTACCATTGGAGCGGTGCCAGCCCCCAACACCTGGAGATTTCAGCTATCGCCCCTCCATCAGACCCACCTGAGGTCCCCAGAACGCAAACAACCCAGCCCAGTGGCTGTGTAGTCATTAAAGAGTCACTTTAGGTGTCCGTCGGAGGCCGAGAAGGGGTGTCTGATTTTCTGGAACTTGCGGGTCCCGCTCACCCTTGCTTTGCCTCTAGGTAGGTCTGGGCCACCCGGGCCGTGGGGAGGGTCCCGTGCATCTCCCCCATGTCCCCCCACAGAACCATCTCGATTTCTTGACAGGTCCTCCGTGACTCTCTGGATATTTTCTTCAGACACAAGATGGTGTTTCTCCCCGTTCCATTCAAAGGCCAGGTAGAAGGGGTGGCCCCATCGATACCTGTCTCCCTTTTCCTGAAGCCATCTAGTAAGATTGCGGCACTTTTTCCTCATCAATGGAGTGAGGGCGGAGAGATCCTGGAAAAGTCACCGTACTGTATGATCCCCAGGCTCTTCGTCCTCTCCAAGATTTTGGCCTTGTCCTTATAGTAATGTAACTGTGCCAACACTGAGCGGGGGCTTCTACCTCCCCCTCCGGCCCAGTGGACCCTGCCCAGCTTTATTTCCTCCCATGCTTCTGCCTCCAGTATAATACGTATAATGTCATGCACTTTGCCTTCAAGGCCGGATGGGCTCTCACCGTCCGTCGCCACCAGACCAAAAATGCGTAGATTGTTTCTCTGCTCCCTATTTTCCATGTCGTCGACCTTGAATCTTAGCTCTTCCTCGCGGCGCTGCACCTCCATGAATCTTGCCTCCATCTGAGTTTCCAGGAGGGCCGTGGAGAGCTGGTTATTTTCGACCCCCTCTATATGGTCCTCCAAGGAGGTCACTTTGGTTGTAACATCCGCCAGCTTGGCTCCCATGTCAGTTCTCATACCCCTGATTTCTTCCAGGATCATCTGGATATTGTTTTGGATGGCCCCGCAATCCGGGGCCAGGGTGGACGGGCCCCCGGAGGCCATCCCGTCCTCAGCTGCGTGGAATTGGTACTTGGAAAGGGCTTCCTTCCATTTGGCTCTCCAGGTGGGGGCTGCAGTCTTTTACTGGAACAGCTAGCAAAGTCACAGAGTGTGCCTGGGCAGGCGGGGATCTTGATGTGGATATCGGGGGCACCGGCCAGTGGGGGTGCCACCCGCTGTACCCCCAGGGTCAGCACCAGTCTCAATCCGAGAGACCCACCCCCCGATCCGGGTCTGTGGGTTCGCTGAACTACTGTTCCCCAATGAGGCCCTGGTTATGTCCCCCCTGCAGTGGCAGAAGGGGCGTGCCCAGGTTTGGGGGGACTCCACCGGGGGTATGAGGCCTGCTGGTGATGTCACTGAGCCCCTGTGGTTGCCCTGCGATCAGTATGGCATGTGTGGCGGGAGTCCCCAAGGACAGAGGCCCAAGTCTCAAGTTATATTCTAAGGGGTCCTTATGTGGGCATACCCCTGTTTTAATATACCCGTGTCAGCAGGGCAGTGCCTTTATGGTCCGGGTGGGTCTCGCCCAGATTTCTTCTGGGACAGTGCCCGCTCCCCTCCTCACTTCACTCCTGATGGTTCCTTGTGTGGGGCTGTATGGGCGCGCTCCCGCGTCAGCCCAGGCGGTGATGTTCTTCCTTATGAGTGGAGCGGGCCACCCAGCAAGTGGGGGGGCGGCCCAGGGCCCGCGGGTCCGCTTCAGTGATGTAGGGCGACGGCACTGTGGCCCCCCTCCGCGGCGCGCAGGTCCTCACCGCTGTCTTCACGGGGCTGCAGTTGCAGGTCTCGCCGTTTGTGGCCCGGGGTGCAGGGGCCCCTCCCGGACCGGGGCGCTGCAAGTCGCTCCCCTCAATGTTCCGCTCCAGGGCTCCACCCCGTGATGGCCAGGGCGCGATAGTGGCCAGTCCGCTTCGCCACGCTTGGTTTCCCAGGTCTGCCGCGGGTGCTGGCGTTACTGTGCGCTGCCTGAGGTGTGATGGTGGGGAGGGGTGCTCCGAAGCTCCGTTGGTGTTTCTCTGCTTTGGGGGCACCTCCAAGCCTGGGGATTGTTGGATAATGTGGGCAGTGGGTTCACGGAGCCTTATCTTGCCACCATTAATGAGATGGGGCCCGTTCTCCGCAGTTTCTCTGCCGTTTTCCTGGGGCTGGTTGTGGAGCTAACAGCTCAGGTAGCCATCATGCCTGCTCCCCCTGGTGGCCTCCAAAGTACTGTTTATTAACAATTATTTAAAACAGGGAGGTTACAACGAACATCAACTGATATACGCTCAGTCTCTCAATGATCTCCACAAAAAATACAATTCTTAGAGTGATAATGTGTCAGAGTGACGGCATACTACGTGGCAATAGTGAAAAACCTATCACGGGTTGGGATTCATTAAGCGAGACATCTAAGTATAGATTTATATAGTAGGTAGGATTGTTATCGGCTGTCTGTTATCAGGTGGATAACTTATGCCAACCTTTAAAAACAATTAATTTCAGAAACATATAGAAACACAGTTTCTCATTGGTCTTCAAACTATAAGGTTCTTCATTATATGGACTGATATAATTGGTTGGCACACTTGTGCCATGTTTAGAACATTTGGTTCATTTAGCAGCACGTAAGCCCAGATCCAGGTGCAAAGACATAGGACATGAAACTACCTCACCATACAATAAGCCAAGCATCTCTCATCGCCATGCCTTTTGCCATGAAATTGCCTTTGTACTTGGCCTTGCAGAGTACCCTTGTCTCTGAGAATGCACGGGAGTGAAGGCACCCGCTATAGTGTATCAAACTCCAAGTTCAAGCTCTATTTCCATCCTTGGCTCACATGACAGGAGTCCACTATTTGGTCCATTTTACAGCTTTTAAATACTCTAAATGAATTAACGCTTGGCGTCCTTTGTGTTCTTTCTTGCACCTTAACGTGAGAAGGTTCATCCTCTGCATACTCATTCTTCTTCAAAATAGATAGCTGATCTTTGTTCTTGAATCTTGACTCCATGCCAGGCAGCCTCGCCATGCAGCTCCATGAGCCTATTATTCTTGCTGCAACACAGTTTTCCATTCCCGCTTCATGGGTTCTGGCTTGGTCAATTCATTATACCAATGTCCAGCTTCTATCCAATGCTGGCTTTGCCTGCATTCTATTCACTACTTATAGCTAGCTTCTATGATGACTTAATCTACGTTGGGTTTCAGTGTGTGTACATTTATTGAATGGTTGTTCTCTGCAGCACATTGTGCACATGTAATCTTCTTTTATACTTGAGAGTTCCCTTGATCCTTACTTCACTATTAGCCCTCTAGGATCCATACATCATATTCAGCCAGTGGTTTGAGATGTTGTGCACACTTTCTTATGACGTCACTAGCTCTTCTTCTCTGCTCATTTTCATATTCCTTCAGGGAGTTCCTCCCACAGGTAATCGTCACTTCAGGGTTATATTCAATAAGGTTCTGTTAATAGGTATCTTCTTCCAAACACTTGCTGCAGTATTGGAACAGCACTTTCTCACGTCTCCAATATAGGGGAGGTAGCAGGGTGGGATCTCCTGCAGAGCTTTACAGCTTCTCCTCTACATTCTCCCCTGTGGTCGAGTCCTCAACCAATTCCTCAAGTCTCTCTGCGTCCTTGTATTTTCTCTTGAAGAAGAGTTTCTTGGGTATCCATATTTTCATCTCCCTCTCAAGGTGCCCTCCGGTTTAATGAGTTCATCCACACTCCAGGTCATGTAATTACATTGCCCATTTGGAGTACAATAGACCCAATGTCCCACATATTTGGATATGATCCTGTGGGTACCAGAACTTTGTTCCTTCAGGGGCTACAATGCTGGCCTTTACGTAATCTCTGACAGCATCATTGTTCAGCTGCTTGTCTTATGGTCCATCCTTGGCATCAATCATGATCTTAATTCCTACTGCTTTCTTTGCTGTTTTCTGACATTGTGTAATTATTATCCTGCTTACACAGAATCCAAACATGATCAGCACCAATATTGCTCCAAGAAACTTGAATAACTTTGCCACCCAATGAGGAATCCAGAAGAATAGGAATGCAAACCAACTGTCATCTTCAAGGCCATCTGTTTCTTCCTCCATCTTTGTGAGTAAGTCTGTCAACATCGATATGGCCTCCATCAAGGACCCAGTCTCACCGTTGTGAGAAGGTATAAATGTGCAACATGATGGCCCGATCTTGGCGTAAACACTTCCTTCCATTGCTGTGATTGTGGCCAGGAAATACCTGTTCTGGAGGGTCATCAGTTGTATGGCCCTCAGCTCTTCTTTTATGGTGTTAAATCCCTTTATAGTAGCATTGATTGTCTGCAGAAGCTCACACATGGTGATATGCAGCCATTTGGCATTCACTGCTGTTTGAAGTCCAGGCATAAATATAGATGTCATTATCATTGCAGACTTGCTGAACAGTTTTGTGTTCATGAGGAACAGGTTCATAGGCCTTTTTTTGATTTGAATGATAAAGTATTCTCCCTTTTCATTATTCGAAGTTCGATTGATCTTCTTTTTCTCAAATGGTCATCCACTTTTGGGAATTCATCAATGTTCAGATTGCTCTGAGGAATCACCAATGCTGGAACATGGACGAACACCAAGGAACACACTCCACCCCAATTCCTGGGCAACTTCATATATGCTCTAGATTCGCAGGCCCAATATCGATCCATGAGGACAGCCATCCCTTTTCTCATTCCTGGAACATCAATTATAATTTTTCAACCTTTATTTAGTCTGACATAATTCTTTCCATGACCCCGGAAACACATTGTCACATTAACCAATGGAACTACGTCTACTGGGCCTGATTAGTCTTTCACCCATGTCAGTAATTTGGAGTACTTGGCCCCCGACTTCAAGCATTCATCATTCACCTTCTGTATTCCACGTATTGCTTCCTTCCGCAGCAGATGAGCTGCATAGGACATCATTCCATCTTCTAATCCTTTACTCGTGCTAACTCATCCATAGATCAGCAGCTGTGATCAGTCCTAGCATCCAGGCATCCAAGCTTTTTCTGTCACATCAGAATAGTTCATACTCTTCATTTCCTCGATGATCACTTTATCTTGTCCTGCTGTAGGTTACACAAGCATCTTGTCTGTCCATGCAGGCTCCTTCTCCATCTGTGTAGCCTTAATATAGCCATTTTGGGACAGGAACAATTGTCTTGTTCTCCATCGCAGGGTTGCCCAACTCCATTGAAATAGTCCCTGAGTAGTACAGGCTGCAAGATGGATGAGGCATTATGCATTGTATGCCGACACCTCCTTTGAAATAAAAGTCTTCACTGTATTCATGGACTAGGGGATGAGAGATCAGACATAGCAATTCTCATCCGATGGTCTTTCCCCCACCTTTTTCATGTGCTGATACCACATATTAATCCCCAGGTGAGCTGAAATATCTAGATGTGTATTTATCCCCTAGTTATTTTCTTCTGCATCCCTTTTTGTGTAGTCTAACCATACCCATAGAGATAGAAGAAATTGTCATAATTTGTACTCATTGTAGGAAAAAATCATAGGAACTTTTTCTTTGATGGGACCATTACGATAATAGAGACTGTGAAATGTAAGGTACAAAAAGATAAAGAGAATACGCATTCATATGTATATTATGTGTAGAAGACTAAAGAAACATTGGTTGTGCCATCCCAATACTTGATGAGGTTGTGCTCTCTCTGGAAACACATTATAATCCTCACAAATCATTTTTAATACAACTGTTACATTCTTTCACATTTGTAACTGCACAATCTGTTGAATTATAGAGATATGGAATCTTCTTATCAGTGGACCTTTTTTAGGATCCTGTAAAAAGTATGGATATTGACGTCTCTTCTGACAAGAACATGTTAAGACTGAAGTATAAACACAAAGATAGCAACTACAAGCCAATGTGTGTCACAGTTGTCAGGTTTTATGTATTTTATAAATTAAAACAAATATTCTCTACGAAATGAATCTGGATACTGATCTCTCATCCAATTTCTAAGCAAGAACTGATGTTTGGGCATAATGCTGATGCACTGTTCATTTCTTCAATACATTTCTAAAAGTTAGTTTCAGCCTCTGGAATTTCTGTGCAAGTCTTTGCACCTCCTGCTAAAAGATATAAGGAGTGCCCATTAAATTCCAGTCCAAAGGAAATATGGCTAATCATGTTCTGCTTTATTGTCCTTCTTCTTGGTCATCGATCGGGTCTGCACACATGGAAATTCTTCTTGTCTTGCTTCTGGGTCAGCAACTGCTGGAGGGAGGATCTTGCCTTTATAGACTTCCACATCACTTAGATGAAGTCAAGCTCATATTCCCGATACCTTAACTGCAGAAGGGGAGACTTCCTTAACAACAAAGGGGTCATTAAACCTAGGTCCATGCCACTGTCTAGTAAAATTCTTAATCAGTATCAAGTTGAGTGTTTGTTTATTTATTATGTGCTTTGACACAAGTGTTTCAAAGTGCTGGATCACTGGATCGTCCTCTTCCTTGTTCCTAGACCGCTCCCCCCGATGCTTAATTTGATCTGAAATTAAAGAAATACTCTTAGTCCTACATGTTAAATAATTGTGCATCTCATCATCTAGAGTCTTCGCTACACTCTGGGCAACACTCCTGACCCTAAACAGAGGTTTAAAAGGCATTCTCATGCAAGGCCCGTCACTAATTTGTGAGGGGTGAGGTGGTGGTCAGATCCTGGCTGATTCCGAAGGGCATATAAGGTTAAGGGTAAGCAACACAACCATCCCTTCTTTAAAGTCAATTTAATCTTGGTGATCCTCTCTTTGAGGAGGCTGTTGAGTCTCTCACATATCCTGTTCACTTGCGAGTGATACGCAGAAGAAAATCTGTGCTTTATACTCAATAGAATCCCCCTTTTTTTTAATAACGCATTGATAAAAAGTGTCCATTATCGTATCGCAGTACTTTGCGCACACCCCACCTCAGGAAGAATTTGCACACTAAAAACTTTGCTGCACAAATGGCATCAGGGTGTGCACATGGACCGGCTTCGATTCATGTAGAAAAGTGGCACAGCATCACTAATAGATAACTGTATCCATTACATGTCTGCAGCATATTGACATAATCAATATGTAAAAGCAGAAATGGCCCATTTGGTTGAGGTATTACGCCTCTGATTGATCTCAGTGTATGCCCAGCATTAAACTTATGACACACGATGCAATTTACCATGAACTGTGCAATGTGATCCAGTAGATTAGGAATGAACTAGTCATCTGCAATGGTGGCAGCAAGACTTTTTCTGGTTATATGCATGGGTTAATGCAGTTGTTCAAGTGTGTCTTTCAATGATGCCACTGGCATAACTGGCTTTCCAGTGCTTTCCTGATGCCATAATGCTTCAGTGGGGGATAAGGAACACCCCCTTAATTTCCATAGCTCTTGCTCTTCTTGTGCAGCTCTTCCCTGAGTCTCTATTAGTTGCATAATTGACAGCATATTAAAACCCTCTCATACTAACATGCTTCTAGTTGAACTTTCTTTAAAATCTTTAGTGTCAAACCATGAAATATCTGGGGAATCTGCAACCCTTTTGGCTTATATATCTGTGGCTTCGTTCCTGCGAGAGATACGGTCTGTTCACTTAGTATGGGCTGCATATTTTATGACCGCTGTTGCTACTGGGAGTTGTAGCGCCTTAATGAGACTTTCCAATAAGCAAGCGTGTTGTGCTGGGTAGCTGTCTGCGCATAGATACCTGACAGCCCTGCATATACGGTTGATATCACATAGGCAGAGTCACTGTACATCGTCACTGCCTGTCCTTCATGTTTCTCAAGCGTGACAATAAGTGCTACTAATTCTGCTGCTTGCACTGAAAGGTGTGACAGTAGTCTTGCACTCGCTACCACCTCAAATTCACCATTTAATCTGTGCCTGAATGCCTCTCCCCACTAGTCTGGTCAATTTTTGAAGAACGGTCAATAAAAATAATTTCCCCCGCCAAAGCATTCTCCTTCACACAGGGGATATCATCACAGAATTCAACATAATTTCCACAGTCATGCAAATGATCACCTTCTTCTACAGGTTCAGCTACAAATATGGCTGGGTTCACTATTTTACATCTTACGATTGTAATCACTGCACTGGAAATCATGACTTCATAAACTGAAGCTCTTTGGGATTTTAACATGCCCTTTGGTTTCTCTAAAATGGTAAATAAGGAGTGTTCCACGTAAAGAGTCTCAGAACAGCCCATGACAATACTTGTAGACTTTACAATTGCAAATGTGGCAGCAGCCAAAGATTGGTCACACAGGAAATGTCCTCTCATGAGAGGGTCTAAAAGCCTGCTTTATTATGCCAACGGTTTGTAACCCATTGCTGTTGTTTGTGTGAGCACTACTGTCATTACTGCCCCATTTGTGTGTGAAAACAAATAACATTCCTCGCTATAGTTGGGATTCCCTAAAACTGGAGCTGTACAAATTGCTCTTTCCAACTCCTCCAAGCCTTCCCCCATTTGTTCAGTGTATTCGATCTTTTCTTTACCAACTTGTGCTTTATTTAACACCTGCAAAAGTGGCTTGATATATGTGCTGTAATCAAACAAGCAGTAATTGCACAAGCCCAGAAACTGCAGAATTTGTCTCAATATGTTCGTTTTTGGTGTCATCATTGTTGCCTCAGCCTTTTCAGGTGCTACCTTTTTTCCTTCATGCGAAATCAACTGACCTATGTGCATCACTTCTTCCTGACAATACTGTAATTTCTCTTTGTCCACCTTATACCTTTTGTCTGCTAAAATAGTCATATGTTGGACAGAGTTTTGCCTACATTCATCCTTTGTTGTACTGCAAATCAATATGCCATCTACATATTGTATCAATATTGCCTAGATCCATCTGTAGGACCCTGGTAAAGATTTATGGGGACTCACAATACCCTTGAGGAAGACAAGTATGTTTTAGTCTTTTTTGTCTTAACGTAAAGGAAGTCAGGTCTTGCGAGTCCTTATGCAACGGGATCGAGAAAAACACATTTTTCGAACCGATCACCCTAAAATACTGAGCTTCAACTGCGATACTACACAATATTGTTGCAGTATTAGAAACTAAAGGAAACTCTGCCTCTACAATCTGATTAAGAGACCTAAGGTCCTGGATAAATCTCCACTTCCCTCCTTTAGATTTTTTGAATGGATGCACTGCAGTATTGCATGATGACTCTGATGGCACTAGGATACCGTGATTCATCAGGGCTGAAAGAGTCTGGAATATGCTTCTCGTTTGGGGTAAAATTTCTCCTGGTTTAAGCTTTTTTTTAACCCCCCCTATTCCTTTCAATAGACTTACGTCATAGGGGCCTGTGGTCCACAGGAGACTTGCCACCTTTTCTAGATGGTCCTGGAAAAATGCGGGGCATTGCCGCATTATCGCTATTTGCTGTGGGATTTATTTTTTCTCTATCCTTATCCAGTGTGTAATGCTCATAAAGAACACTACTTCGTCATTGATACATTCTTCTGTGAGCATATCTTCATTTGCTATGTCAGTCAATCTGTACCCCTCTTCAAGAGCTATCATTGTTCTCAATTATATTCCCTTATCATCTACCCCTTCAAGCATAGCTATCTTGCCTTGTACTATAGCTGCTTCCAACTTTATAGGAATTGTCTACCCTTCTTCCTCATCAATAGGTATTTGTGGTCTCGATAGACATTCATCAGGTATCCTCACAATCTTTCCTACTAGCCCAGGGAGCCAAGTCAACAGAATGCTCACTCCATATAGGAAGACTTCCGGATCAGCCAGGACACCTTGTAAAGCCACTTGCCCTGTGAACGCCAACATAAACTCTCCGATGTTTAAATAGTGTATTCCTGGAGTCGAGCACACTATTCCCTGATCAGTGGAAAAATCGTCATGTTAATTTTTGTCATCAAATCTTTTCCCAGGATTTTAACTGGTGTCTGTCGTGAATGTGATAAAGGAACAGACATGTCACATTCCCCTATAGAAACCGGTGACTTATCTGTAAAAGGAACTGAATTTGTAGCTCCAGAGAACCCTTGTGCATTCATAGCAATACTTGACATTGGATATTTTCCCTCCCGTATGCAAGAGCGAGTCGCCCCAGTGTCTACAAGAAAAGAAAAAGATTTGCCCCCTATCGTCACATCGACTCTTGGTACGTCTTGGGGGTCTGATATTGCAGATAGTACTGAACACATCAATTATGAGCTGTGTTATTGTGGGTATAAACTCATCCCTGTCCCTATGATAGAGTTTCCCCCTACCAAAGTGACACCCATATTCTAGGTGTAAGTTTGCATTTTGTTGTGTTTGCATAGGTGCTTGTTGAGACTGCCCTTGCGATGGGTACATTTGTACTTGTCCCTGCTGTTGTTCTTGCTGTACTTGTGGCACCTGTGCCTGATAGGATGTGTGATCCTGGGCAAACCCCTCTCTTGTTTGTGCGATGGATGGTGGTGGACATGCTGTCCCCCCTGAAAACTGCCCATTCTGTACACTCCCTCGGCTCCTGCATACCCGCACAATATGCCCTGTTATTCCACAATTCCAACACACTGTGGTGGCTCTCTGGCAAACCCTCCTTGGTTATATCCTCCCTGAGCGCTATGACTCTCATTAGGAGTGTTTGGAAATCCACCCTGGTTGTTCTGAAATCAGCCTCCTCTTCCCCTCACACATACATCTCTACCTCGTGGTAAAAACCCGTACCCACTTTGATCCATTAAACGTGAATTATTCCCCTGCAATGTACTTATTGCTTCTTGTATTCCCAGTCCTCCACTTATCAATACTGCCCCTTTTAGGGAACATTTCGACAATTTTATTTTAAGTAATTTGGCTTCATCAATGTTTCTATTCTCATCCTTCTTCTTTTTTTCTCTTTTAATAACTGACAACGATGATATGAAATGATATGATAGGTTATTTATAACGCTCTTAATACCCAGATGTTTCTAAGCATGGACCAGAAGATCAATCCTGTGTTGCTCCATGTCGTCTTGCTTCAAAGTTGAGCATGTTGCCGCTGAGCTATCATCCTGAAACAATCATTAACTGTATTGCAGCCCACGGCTTTGCTTCCATCCCCACTTGTTTTTTCATCTGTTTCTCTACTGGTTCTGGCAAGCCCTGACACAAAATATGATAAACTAGCGCCAGTGTTTTTTCCCACAGTTCACGAGTTTCAAGCTGCCATTTCTCCAGAATATTTTGAATATAACGTATAGGGTTTCATCCTCCTTAATTTTTCGTGTCATAATTGCACCCATATGTGACGTATCTTGATACTGTACCCTGAGAGCCCTGCAATTATTTTATGATGCTCCATCATGCTCTGTGTTTTGTGCTGTCACACCCACATATCCTGCTGCCTCCATTTGAGATCAGCCCTTTCACCAAGAATAGCTGCTAGTAGACCTTTTATGTCTCCTATGGCCAGTGTGTTTCCTCCTGTCATTTTCTCTAATTCATATATCCATTTCCCATCCCCTGAAGTCAAACTAGGGAGCTTGCATGTTAAGTTATCCTTATCCATCTGCGGCCATGGACTGTATTACAGTTTTGCTCCTCCTTCTCTAACAAGGAGAACTGTGAGAACCCCATCCTGTAGTCACATCCCACTAATCCTCTTTCTGTGGCAGGGGTAATTCGACCTATCCACCTTCAAGCTGGTGGTGACATTAACATGCCTGCATACAGTAGAGGCTCTTCTTTCTCACTATATGATCAACGTCGGGAAAGATCAGGATATGACATGGGTTCCAGATCTGACCGTTTCACTTCTTTATTTATTGTAAGGTTTCCTAGGGACATACATGGAACCCTCTCCCTCTGTCCCATGGCCTGATTCTCTTTTCTCGTCTGACATTGCTAAACCCCAACTAGTGTGACTCTCCGACTCTTGTCGATCTGAATCTTACCTACTTAAGGACAATGCTCCATGTTCAATAGTGAGCATATTTTCCTATTCAGCCCATGATTTTGATTTTGGGGATTGCCCATCTCTTCCTTGTGGACTATACTCATTATCCTCTCTCAGTTGTTGGTATACCTTATTGATCCTTTCCCCAATACTTTCCGCATAATCTCTTTCTTCTTCTTGTATTATCCTAGACATCTCTGGCATTATTCCCTCTATATCTAATATTCTATCCCATTGTATTTCCTTGCTTGGTCTCATTCATTCCTTAAGAATTAAACTGGCATCCAACCCCTGCCACTTCCTATTCTGTTTTATTTCTTTGTCCACTTCCCTTCACTTTCTCACATCCCTTCTTACCCTCTCTTCCCCTTGCCTTCGTTCTTCCCTTCTCACTTCCTGTCATTGTTCTTCTTCTTTTCTTCTCTGTAATCTTTTGTCCTTCACTCTTTGTTTTTCTTCCTCCTCTCTCTTTCTTTCCTTCCTATCCATTTATTATATCTCTTTTTGTCTATTGTCATACTTCCTTTGTTCCTCTGCTCGTTTTTTGTCCTTTTGTTGTTCCTCTCTGAAAATCTGTTCCTATCAATACCTGCTTTTTCTTCCTCGCTCTTCCTCCCTTAATCTCCTTTCTACTTCCCTGTCCTTCCTTTCTTGCTCGTCCTTATCTTCTCTCTGCCTTACTTCCTTGATGCTTTTCCCAACTAACTTTATTACTATCTGTCCTCCCATCCATATGTTCTGTACGAGCATTACCTCATCAGCCCTGTCCTTTCTCCCTTCCATCGCTTAATTTCTCAGTCTGCATCTGTCGATATATATTCAACCTCTCACATCTTTCTTACTTGTCTTGTATAAACTTACAGGCATTTTCCTTTCTTTTACTCTCTTCTGGACTATCATCACTACTGCAAGCAGGGGGTTCATATATCGACTTACTATACTCTGTAGCTGTTTTTAGTTCTTTTGAATGATAAACTCCTATATCTTCTGTAGTTGCACTCTTAATCTCATGCAAGGTAAGAGGAGCTGAGGGCTAAATGCCCCCCCCCCTTATGCTGATTAAGTGTCCACTCATCCAATGGCGGGTCCTCCTTCTCCTCTTGGTACATCTTCCAAAGCTCAAAAATTGTCAGCCATTTCTCTAATTTCTTTCCTGTGTACACAGCATGCACGTATGTGGTCATGTATTGCAATAGTGCTTTTGACAATGATGCCCCTTGAGGCCATGGCATGAACATTTCATCCACTGTGCCCTTGACCTGTTCTGAACTGTACTGTTTGAGCATGTGTGCATGTTTTGGGAGTGTCTTACAAAGGTGAATGGGTGAAGTGTCTTCCATAACGACAATTCACGATTGACTTTTGATACTTACCAGATTGTTAACTAAACCTTTTATTTCATCTTAAATCACCACCATCAATTAAACAAAATATATATATGAGCAAGCACTATCAATTGCCGCTCAAAAATCTGTTATTTCAATAACCTATCTGTCTTTTGATTGGTGCCAATCATTTACTAAACCATAACTTCAAACACTGTTACTTCCAACTTTTCTTAGCTCTATTACCTGTTGATACTTCACACAATCAAATAATATTTAAAATGACAACACATTACACATTAATAACCCCTGTGATCACCCTCCCTTCATTATTAACCATTTATAATAAGGGCTACACTTCTCTGGCCTCTACTTATTTCACCCTATCGAGGGTTTAAGACATCACCTTAAACTCCTTAAACTGTCCTGACCGTGCGTATTCCCTTTTAATTAACACTCCCGTTGGAGTTTGAGACGTCTTCTTCTAATCTACACAATATTTCCCGTTACTCAAAATATCCCAATCCCGCCCCTTTATATTGCCATTTCACTTAGTCTACTTACATTAATGCATTAACTCGAGGCGTTTGGTATCGACTCCTCCTTCAATACGACCACTTTGCCCTCCGTCTGCAGAGCGCCCATGGAAACCGAATAGGGATTTTTTCAGAGAGGGACCTGCCCACTGTCTCGATTCTTTTTGCAAGTTTATTTCTATCGGCTACTCTCCACAGGAAATTCTGCAATCTTCCAGCTAATGGCGGCGGATGCCCTATCGTCTGAATTTCTGGAGCCGAACTGGTTTGGATCTTGAAATCATCCACACTGCTACCATGTGAGCTTATGGCCTTTAGGAACGTGCACATGGAAAGGATGGGTACACACCAGAGTGATTCTGAGTCCAAATAATGGAACCAACGCAGGTATATGACAAAGTACTGTTTTATTAACAACTATCTAAAACAGGGTGGTTACAACAAACATCAACTGGCGTACGCTCAGTCTCTCAATGATCTCCACAAAAAATACAATTTTTATAGTGCTAATGCATCAGCATGATGTCATACTACGTGGCAACAGTGAAAAGCCTATCAAAAGCCTATCAAGGGTAAGGATTGGTTAAGGGAGACATCGAAATATACATTTCTATAGTAGCTAGGATTATTATTGGCTGTCTGTTATCAGGTGGACAACTTATGCCTACCTCTAAAAACATGTAATTTCAGAAACATTTAGATACACAATTTCTCATTGGTCTTCAAACTATAAGGTCCTTTGTTTTATAGATTAATATAATTGGTTGGCACACTTGTGCAATGTCTAGAACATTTGGTTCATTTAACAGACTGAGGTGCAAAAAGATAGGACATGGAACTACCTCCCCACCCAATTAGCCCAACATCTCTCATCGCCCATGCCTTCTGCCATGAAATTTCTTAGTACTTGGCCTTGCAGAGTATCCTTGCCTTTGAGAATGTACGGGAGTGAGGACACTCGCGATCGTGTCTGGAATTCCAAGTGCAAGCTCTATTTCCATCCTTGATTCACATGACAGGAGACCATAATTTGGTCCATTTCGCAGCTTTTATATGCACTAAATGAATTGAAGCTTGGCATCATTTGTGTTCTTTCTTGCACCTTAACATGTATAGATGTCAGAATAGATAGCTGACCTCGCTTCTTGAATCTTGACTCCAGGCCAGGCAGCCTCGCCATGCAGCTCCATGAGCCCATTATTCTTACTGCAACACAGGTTTCCATTCCCTCTTCATGGGTTCTTTCTTACTCAATTTAGGGCGGCTTCACCTGCATTATATTCACTACTTATACCTAGCTTCTATGATGACATAATCTACCTTGCGTTTCAGCGTGTGTACATTTATTGAATGGTTGTTCTCTGCAGCACTTTGTGCACATGCAATCTTCTTCTTTTATACTTGAGAGTTCACTTGATCCTTACTTCACCATTAGCCCTCTAGTATCCATAAATCATCTTCAGCCAGTGGCTTGAGACGTCGTGCACATTTTCTTATGATGTCACTAGTTCTTTTTCTCTGCTCCTTTTCATATTCCTTCAGGGAATTCCTCCCACAGGTTATCATCAATTCAGGGGTACAATCGATAAGGTTCTCTTAATGTGTATATTCTTCCAAACACTTGTTGCGGTATTGGCACAACGGCTGGTGTCAAACACGGCACTGTCTCATGTCTCCAATATAGGAGAGGTAGCGGGGCGGGCATCTCCTGCAGAGGTATACAGCTGCTCCTCTACAAAATCCTACTGGAATGGAGTTCTTGCCTGAAACACAGTGAAGGGAAGTGTTACCCCTTCAACTAAGCTCTACCATTGGCAAGGGACAGTAATTCAGATCATCAAACCATGTTATCAGGTTTTTCATTTTTCACCTGGAATGTAATGCCCTTCCTTCACCTGATAGCTGTGACACTCGCAGAAGTATCACACAACGCAGGGATATTTTCCCCTGTTTATGACACACTGTCCCTAAATATGATTATTGTCAGGAACTGGAGCTCCCTCAAAGGACATTTACCATTTCCACTGTAGGGTGTCCTGACCCACGTTTAAGCTACCCTGCTACAACATTTGGTGCTGTGGGCTTAGGAAATTCAAGATGGCGGAAAACCCACATGTGCGCCGAAATCCAGGAAAGCTGCGCAGTTGTGCGCACACCAAAATGGTTACCTAACTTGCCACCCACCAGGGTAAAGAAAGGTCTTTGTTAACAAAATCCACTTTTACTGATGTCAAAAAGTTGCTGAAATCGTGACTCATTGGACCACTTTAAAGATTCAACCCTTTTGGTGGGGTTCCACATAACCATCTTACTGTAAGGAGCCCCATCAAAACAATGTTAAGCAAGGATTTACTACCATGTAAGAACCATTCCTGTTTAGAATGCATTAATCCAAGAAAATCCCAAAAATGGGTGCAGTACCAGTACTCACCACTATCCAAAAGCCGGCGTTTTAAAACCCACTGTGTGTTTTTCTGAAGGCAAGCAAAATGCTTATTTCAAACCTTGCAACATGTGCAAAATATTCACTGAACACCAGCAGACATTTGGCAGAATGGAGTTTTGTGTGCCTACAAAATCTGGGAAATGAAGAGCCCAAAAACAATGCTTATAACAAAAATGCTATGGAGTCAGCAGCTTAAGCCTAACTGCAACTGGATTTAAAACCACCAAAATCGAAAATGTTAAATTAAATGAGTGACCTATGTTTGGTGTCACATGCCTTTGTAACTGTTGAAATGTCATAGTTTTGCACTTAGAATCAGCATTCTAGCTGCATGTGTAAAATTACAAGTTATTTTAAAAGCAACAAAAAGTTAGCTGAAGGTCTGGCTTAAGGAACTTGATTTTGCCTAGCAACGGATCCCATCAGGAGTGAAACTTGAGTCACAACTATGTTCCCAGGCCAATGTTCCTTTTGCTGCCCACACCAAGGATATGCCATATATCTGATAATTGAATTTCCTGTGCTCTGCCAGAGAGTGAACAAAGCCCTCTCCACTCAGGCAAAGGTTTTTATTACAGACGTCGTAAAAAGTGGCTTCCTCCTGGAGAAGCTGGGAGGGGCACTGCCTGTGAGAAGCAAGCTGGCTTGGCAGAAACTGGAAAGACTGGTTTCTGTACCATGTGACCTGAAAAGACACACCCCTGCAGCAAGGATATGGTTTTATAAAAAGGGGGATAATTCATAGTGCGGACATGTGAAAATTTTATAAATGATACCATAATTCTTGTGATTTTTCTGCCCACAGTTTAAGACGTGGTAGGAACCGGTGGTATGTTCAGGGGGGTTGTGGCGGAAAAGTGGATATTACTATAAATGTGTGCATGTTAAAAATCTGAAACTTCATCAGTTAATGTCCCTACTCCCTGCACACATGTATGTAAAGTTGGGTCCATGTCAGAAATTGAAAAAGCAGTTAAAAAGTCAATTATGTACACTCTTTGAATGCAAGCTCCGAGAATGAGCAGATTTGGACATAGACATGGCTAAATTCAGCCACACCATGTATATGTAATTTCAAACAACTGTGTAACTCTGAAGTATGGATTTTGATCATATATATATTTGGGTGCACAGATGATAAGGGAGGGTGTTTCAAGAGATCATAAAATGACATCAATCTGACTCACAGTTCAGTTTGCCAATCAAGCGGAGGAATGGAAGCCTGACCAATGACGAATGAGAGGGGCAAGTCTAGTGATGCAACACACACACCCATTCTCAAGAAACAGATAAAAGCAGAGAGTCAGGACACATAGGGACATTCAATTTCATCTGCCGCTGGAAGCCCTGCCGGAAAAATCCATACTTACCCCCATCAAACTCCAGAAAGCCAAACTAGAGACTTCAATCTATCCAGAGCAGAGACCAGACCAGAGAGAAAGCAGTGCTGTGCCTAGCAGAGACCAGACCAGAGAGAAAGCAGTGCTGTGCCTAGCAGAGACCAGACCAGAGAGAAAGCAGTGCTGTACCCAGAGAGACCTGACCAGACTGAAGTCCGTGACCAAGTCGCTTTCCTGTTTAAAATCTCTTGTGAGTACCGCCAAACTGTACCAAACCAATCTCTTAGTTTAAATTCATCTAATTCAATCTATTTAACCTAAGTAGAACTGCCTCCTAGCTGTCACCTGTCAATTCTAGTAAAATTTGTCACTTGTCAAAGTGTGCGTTTAAAATTGGCAAAACCAAAAACGACCTTTACTAAATTGCTCATATCTCCGCAACCGTTTGGGCTAGAGACTTGCAATAACTTTCATTTGGAACCTGAGATCCTAGGCTTTCCCAGGACCCCAAAACGGTAGAGATAGTCCTTGCGGTTCCTTTGTAATAGCGCTCGGCGCATCCGCGAATTTTGCCGCGATTTGCAATTTCTTCACATGTAAAAAAACTGCTGCTGCCTGATTTCATTTGCCAGAAATTCGTTTAACCTGCTAACTATCCCTGCATCATTGCTAGTGTGAGCCTGGACTAATATTAACTAGATACCACTCATCCTGAACCTCTAAAAGGGAATTAAGAGCGTTTCCAGCATATTTCTCATTCATTGCTAGCACCTATCAAAGCATTTGCCTGTGTTTTCAAACTTCTGTTTAAGCTTGCTGGATTGAACTGAATTACAGTTGATTGCATTTCTGAGAACTGTGTGTTTTCCTTCCATTTCCTTGCCTTGCATCAAGGGGGGGAGGGGAGTAGCCAGAGAAAAGTGATTACATTGTTTGGTTGAAATCATATTGCGTATTTTCTGTACTGCATTCATTGAATATTGCATCCACCTGAGCCTACATAAAGCATCCTCTACCACATTATACTTTTGTTCCTATTTACCAGTGTGCTACCTTATCCATTTCATGTCAACTCATTAGTGATTAAAGAAGTGTGCTAGTGCCAGATTCTCCGTTGTTAATATTTACCATATCAGATTAAGTGTGATATTCAATTATTAATTTATTAAAAAGTGTGATATATATTTTAATTTATCAAATAAACCTTTTAAACTTGCAAAACAGAATTACTTCTTGGCTCAGTGGGGTCAGGGGGATTCCAAGAGAGGGGTGTTATACAAGGGTAGTCATCCAGAACGCATGAACTGGACCTAAAGATATATCAATAAGGGTTTTCATTCAGTATTCTAGACTAGGCGTTAACTTGGCTGTAGTGCTGAATTGAATCCTCTTACAAAGTGGGGGCTCGAGCCGAGACGTTGGGTTAGATTTACCATTTGTGCAGCTTAATACAGTGTGCTAACTGACGGGATACATACATCCAGTCGGATCACCACGCTGCATTACGCTGTGAAGCATTCCTCAAAAGGGACACTCCAAGAAAAGTTCTGTTCTGCAAAACTAAAATACTAACTTCCGTAAGTCAGGACAGAGACCAATCTCTAGAATGACGACCTTAGTAGACATGAAAATAGCCAGAGAGCACCTCTTGCATAAGCTATTTGTGAGAGGTGAATGGACCGAACAGGGCCAGGATGTGTGGTTGCAGGCCATCACACAACAGGTCACTGAAACAGGGTCAGATATATATAGAGATCAGGGTCCCTTACATGTGGCCCTGAGTGAACTATATATGGCTCCTAAAGCCAAAGAGGAACACAATAAGATTGCCAGGATAGCAGCATACCTGTACCTATATATGGGAGACATGCAGGATAGATGTGCTGAAAGCCAAAATCTGGCAAATAGGCAACAGATGGCATTACAGAAGGCCCAATCTGATCTGGACTCTTCTGAGCAGAGGCTGCAGAGGAGCCAGGAGGCAGAAAATAATAGTAGGCAATATATCATTAAAATAAAAGAGGATATGGGCATCCTACAACAGGAAAAGACAGACCAGGATACCCGATTTCTGGCCCTGCAGAAGGAGCACCAAGACAGTTTGGACTCCTTACTGCAGAGCCAGAAAAAGCTGGAGCAACAATTAGACTTTAACAGGGCATGCACGGAGCAGGTAGCCACCCTGCAAAGTCATCTAGATAGAGTGAAGGTAGAGAGCAACAAGCTGATCTTGAAAGACCTGGATACCCAGGCAGAGTTTGATGAGGAGCGCCAAAAAGCTGGTGCCTTCCAAAGGCAAAGGGACGACCTGGCGGCACAAATGCAGGCTCTTAGTCAGGAAAGAGACGCCTTAGGCCAGGAAGTCTGCCATTTAAAAAGAAAAATGGAAGAAAATCACCTGGCCCTCCAGGGGCTGGGAGATCTCCAAAAAGAAAACCAGAACTTGGTAGAGCACACCAGAAGGGTGGAAGATGCTCTAGCAAGAAAGGAGCAGGCCAATAGGGACATTGCCCAGGAGGTAAACCTCCTGCAGCAAAGACTGGCCCAGTTCTCCAGGACCAACCAGGAAGCACAGAGGGAGAATGAGGCCCTCTGTCAACACAATGATAGGCTCCAGCAACAGGTAGCGATGCAGGAGAAACTGATAGAGTCGAGTAAGGCCTTAACAGAGGAACTGAAGGCACAAATGCAGGCTCTTGCATTGCAACAGGGAGCAGGGGCGGATAGAGATGAGGTTCGCTGGGAAATGGAAACTCCGGAGCATAACCTCAGGAGCCCTAGTACCAGAGGCCCTCATACCTCTCAGTCCCTGGACTCTGCCACCCCCATGTCCCCTGGCGCACATGAGCACAGGGCCACAGGGATGGCAGATTACTATCCAGCTAAGAGTATGGGGCTCATAGGCCAGTACCACTCAGGAATGGAGGGGTGGGCATCCGGGTATGGGCACCCAAGTACAGTACAGTTCAATGGGGAACCCCGGGAGAGTAGGCCCATTAAGGGCATCCTGAAAACCTCTGCCCAGTTAGGTCAGTGGAGGGGGTACCCATCAAATCCTGGCAGCAAGGAGGAATCTGAAGACTCCTCTGAACTGCGCAGGACACAGGAGACCAGGTCCCCACATTCTGCCAGCCATTCCCAGGCTCGCAGAATCCGGGAAAACCTGGAAGAACAGACGGGAACCTCTGGGAGCAGTGCCTCTGAGTCCGAGGAAGAATGGACAAGGGTTACCCGAACCAAAAAGGCCAATAAGGCAAAAAGGGCCTTGCTTAAGGACCCCTTAAAGCAGATTAAGGCGATCAGGAGCGTCATCACGCCTTACCATAAGAACGCTAAGTATTCTGTTTGGGAGCACTTAGAGTTGTTTGAACAAATGATGGAGACTTTTCATTTGAAGGACAGCCAAAGCTGTATTCAATATGTAAAGTGGACCTTCTCCCCGGAATACTCCAGTTTCTTTGCGGGGCTGGAGGACCAAAATCATTTAAGATGGTCCACCTATAAGGCGGCCATCCTGAAACATTTTTCTGTTCACAGAAATCCTCAAGAGGCTCGCAAGGCAGCCTACAATTTGCAATGTGGGGAGGATCAGGCCCCACGAGAATTTGTGCAGGAGTTAAAGCGTGCTTTTGCGCAAACCACCAGAAGGGTGCGCACGGATAGCCGTGAATTTATAAACACGTTTTTCCATGCCTTGCCCAAATATATCATGACCCAGCTCGTGAGGGATTTTCACGAGAAAAGATCTTTAGACTGGGTCATTGAACAGGCTACCCGCATCTATGAGGTGCAGAAGCCCATAGAAAATAAAAGCAATGCCCAGAAAAACCCCAAAGCCAACAGCACCCCTGCTGCTGCCAAGGTGGCAGAGGTAAAGGTCACCCCCGTTTTGGATTTGGAGATGGGGGGGCCTAAAAACCTACCTGCACCTAATAATGCTAGGCCCAGAAGGTCCTCGGGCCAGTCGCAGACAGGGAGCCAGGGAGGCAGCCCCACAAATGGGGTCCCTCGCTCTCCTGACTATGTAAGTCCTCGCTACAAAGGTAACAGACCCATCCTGGGTTATGTGTGGACTCCTCCAGCCCAAGGGGGGGGATCCAGCCAAGCACCTAACCCAGGGAACTTCCCTCCAAACTTCCCACAGGAGGGCAGAAATTTACCAAACCCTGGGCAGAACTTTTTCCCCAGATATCCACCCGACTTCCAACCCCAAAATCATCCATCCTTCTTTCCTCAATTCCCTGAGCCCAGACCACTGAATCCGGGAGAGGGGAGGCCAAGGGTGGAGGGGTACCAAAATCTTCCCAACCAGGGGTACTACCAGAGGAGGGACAGCTACCCTTCCCGGGATCGGCCCAGGGGAGAAAACAGGGCCCCGTATCAGCCTGAGCGGGTTTCCCAGTTAGAGCGCCAGGTTCAAAACATGGCGCGGGATATGGGTCATATACTGAGGGCACAGCAGAACCCTCAGATCAGCATGCCGGCGCAGAACGCACCCAACTCTGGACCTGGTGCTCCAGAACAATGACGGGGGCAGCACCCCGATAAATCACCGGTTCCCAGGGAGGAGGCACAAAGGGAAGGGGGGTGTAAAGCCTTGGAGGAAGCTTCCTTCCTCACTTGTAAACAGCCCCTGGAAACCCAGGAACCGGAAACAAAATCTCTTGCCCCTGAAAGTCTGCCTCCTAAGGAGCAGAGGGGGGGTAGGAGAAACAAAAGACCCAAACAGACTCAGTTTGAGGAGGAGGTACAGATCTTCCAATTTGAGGGAGAGGGATCCTCAGAGGATCCTGGGAAAAGGATCTTCTCCTTCAGAGAGGGGGGAACTCCTCCCAAAGAAAAATGGGTCCCTAGGGATGCAAATCCAGACTGGGGAGATGTGGAGACTGAGCTACCGCCGCCCACCATCTCATCCCAGAACCAACAGCAAGAAAATCCCCTGGTTCAAACCCATCCTGGCGACTGCCTCCAAAAAGGGGGGGGCGGCCCAGAAACGGAGCCAGGGGAACCCACAATGGCTCTGATCTCCAGTTGCAAATTTTTTCTTTCAGATTCCCAAGACTCTCCACAGAATTCTGCCCAAATCTCCTCGCTAGCGATGTCCAAAACCAGAAAGTTAGCCCACCAGTTGTCCAAAAATGTACATTATCTGTGCCCCCTTGAGGAGAAGGAGGGAAGATATTATGCCCCGGTACAAGTACAGGGGCAGGGTACAATCTCAGCACTGGTGGACACTGGATCTCAAGCTACCCTTCTGTCCAGAAGGGCCTTTGACGAACTGAATGCAGGAAGGGGAGAGAATTACCAAATTCCTCTCACCTCTCTTCCTGGACAACTGCAGAACTTTGACGGGAAGGAAATTCCCGTCGAGGGGACGGCAGACTTGGACATTAAGATCGGGCGACATAAGTTGAAACACCCGGTCATAGTTGTGACCCCAGAGGGCACCCCTTGTTTACTAGGGAATGACCTCCTGAGAAGGTTGTCACCCCTAATAGATTGCGTAAACAAGGTCCTCTGGACTCAGACTAGCCGACCCATAAAATTAAAACAGAGTGTCAACCATGTTAGTTTAAACGGCACATGCCACATGGTTGAACAAAAATCTGACCAAGTAGAATTTCACTTCCAGAACAACCAAATTCCAGACGTGACGGTAATAGCAGTAGGACAACAGACTGGTGATGGGGGGTCCTCTCTATTTCTGAAAATCAACCTTCCTTCCAGTCTAAAGTGGTATTCCACGCTGGAAGGAAACACTCTGAAATTCTATACTAATCCACAATCAGAAACCCCCACTCCTATAGTCCATAAAGATGTGAAATCAGCTCAAAGCCTGGCTGATATTCAGCAAATTGGAGAGCAGTTGTTCATCCCTGTTCAGTTAAATGATGGGAAGGACTCTGTTCTCGCTCGAGTGTGTGTGAACAACGGTAAGAGCTTCATCAGCGAAGCCATGTTCCGCCAACTCCCAAAAGATCCAGCCATTCCCACCTTCAAACTGATAGACAAATGGGAAATGGACCTGGAAGCACCTGACTCCAAACATCTCCTGCCAAGCAGGTGTATGCTCAAAATCTCCATTGGCAACAAGAGCATAGTCCATAATTGTTGGGTCGTGCGAGACGTCACTGCCGCCTTTTACTTAGGCAGTGACATTCTCAATCGCTTTGCCATTAGTTTGGACCTAATAAACTTCAAAGCTTGGTCCCGATTAGCGGATAATCCCATGGGCTTTGATGATCCAGAAAAAGCATTTAGGTCAGCTCAATTGCTACCTTATGCAGTTGAAATTCAGGTTAAAGAGGAAGTCACCATCCCAGAAAGGACCCGACAATTCTCCCTGGAAGTGAAAGTTAAAAGGGGACAAGAGTTGAAAAACCCTGATGCTTACATACATCTAAATGCTTCTCTCCAACAGCAAGGGTTGGGGGTAAACCCGACTCCATTAGTCAACATAGAACATGACCCCATTCTAATAGAGGTGGATAACAGCGACTTAAAGAGTATTACTCTAGCCGCAGGCACCATTATTGGAATGGCGGTTGATGACCGACATTTCTCCATTGATCTTGTAAATGAACTGTTAGGACCCATCCCCAAGGACTGTTTTGACAGTGACAGTGATGACAACGCAACACCAGACAGGATTTTTACCCGGCATGGGGGGAACTTCCTGGTGTACACTTCCTGCCCCTATGGTAAGGAAGATGTGACCTGTGACTTCAGGAGGGATGAGGTGATTTTCCAGGTCCATGAGGGCTGCCTTTCCCACCTGAAGCCTCCGGTCCAAATCAGCACTCTGACCAGGGACTTCTCCACCCAGCTGGAGGAGGCCGCGGAGATAGCCAAACCAGAAGTCTTTCCAGGCTTCAGGCAGATGGTGGAAGAGAGAGTCAACCTAGCTGATGCCTGTGTGACTCTGGAACAAAAGCAAAAGTTGAAACAAGTTTTCTTGGATTTCCAAGATCTCTTTGCGGTAGACTCATATGACTGTGGTCGCACCGACATCCACACCACAACAATCCCCACGGACCCTGGCATGACTCCAGTGTTTGTGAAGCAATATCGCTTGCCTCTCGCATCAATGGAGTCCCTTACTGAAATAATTAAGAACCTTGAGTCCCGGGGAATAATCCGTCCAGTCCACAGCACCTTCAATAATCCGGTGCTGTGAATATTGAAGCCAAACGGCCAGTGGAGACTCTGCGCTGACCTCAGGGAGCCCAACAAACGGGTCCACACTTCCCGATGGCCTCTTCCCTACATTGACCAAGGGCTGGCCCAGATTCAGGGGTCACAGGTATTCACTGCAATAGACCTGACCAATGGATACTGGACCGTGCCTGTCAGTAGGGAGGACCAATACAAGCTGGCTTTTACCTTTGGGGGCCAGCAGTACACATGGACCCGGACTCCCTTCGGATACCTTAACTCCGGTAATGAGTTCAATATTTTCCTACATAAGGCCATGCCCGACCTGGGTACGAGGGGTAACCTGGCTTATGTAGATGATGTCCTCATCAAAAGTTCATCTGTGGAGGAACACATAGCAGAGATCCGTTATGTTCTGACACAGTTGAGGGCCGCCGGAGCAAAACTTTCCTTTCAGAAAGCACAGTGGTGTAGAACCCGTGTTAATTTCTTGGGGCATGAGATTACTCCTCAGGGTCTCTGTCCCCAGGAAAAGAAAGTGGAAGCACTTCAGAAACTGAAAGACCCCACAACTCTGCGGGAACTAAGGAGCCTCCTTGGACTGACTAATTACAGCAGAAAGTTCATTGAGGGCTACGCAGAGATCACCAGACCCCTGATTCATCTCCTGAAGGGGGGGGTCAAGTGGGAATGGGGTCCAGAACAAGCCGAGGCAGTAAAACAACTCAAAAGAAGCCTCTCACAAGCGCCTTGCCTAGCTTACCCTGTCAGAAACAAGGAGTTCTTCCTGGAGACGGGGTTCTCTAATACGTGCTTGACGGCAGTATTATATCAAAAGCATGACAAGGTCAATAAAGTAATCTCCTATGCGAGCAAAACTTTATCCTCTGTGGAGGAAAAATTCAACGATTGTGAGAAGGCACTCCTGGCAACGGTGTGGGCATTGAAGAATTACCGCCCGTTTATCCAGGGGGAACACATCATAGTGGAGACTCCACACCAGCCTCTGCAATATCTCCAAAGTGACAGAATCCGGGCCGGAAATGTGAGTAATTCCCGAATTACTTCCTGGATTCTGTCAATGCAAGGCTTTCCTGTGGAGGTCAGATATGGCCAAAACAAGAAGAGTCCCCTCGCGCAAGGTCTGGCTGACTTGCATGATTGTGCCAGAGAAAACTGTCTCGAGGACGAAAGTCTAAAAATAAAGGACAACATGGAGGCATACCTTAATTCCCCCCACAAAGTCTTTGAAGAAGACAAGTGTGAGGGAATGCCCACTGTGTATGTGGATGGATGCTCTTACCATGTCGACAACAACGGGGAGAAAGAACTGGTGGCCGGCGTAGGGAATGCATGGGTGAATGAGTCCCCAGAACCCTCCGCTGGATACAAAATTGGTCCCCGAAGTAGTCAGGTGGCAGAATTGATGGCTGTGCATCAGGCCATCCTCACTGCTGTCCAGCATCAACTCCACGAACTGGTCATAATCACAGATTCGGATTATGTACGGAACGGGTTCGTGGAGCACCTGGTTAATTGGAAGACCAGAGGCATGGTATGTGCTAACAACAAACCCTTGAAACATGGGAAGTTGATCCAAAACATTGATGATCTGGTCACCTCGAATGGGATGACCATCTATTGGAAGAAGATCAAGGGTCATTCCAAAGTAGAGGGACCAGACAAAACTGGAAATGACTTAGCTGATCAGCTGGCCAAAACCGGGGCCATCCAAGGGGATCTAATTGAGATTGAGTCCCTGTTGGGGGAAATCCAGGTCACTGCCATCACTAGGTCCCAGACAAATGCTCACAACGACCTCTCAATTGCACAATGGAGTAAGGAGACCCCTGATGCTGATTTGATTACTGCTCAGAAGGGGGATCCAATAATTGGTAAATTTTACCAGCACCTTGAGGACCCTGAGAACTTTCCCCTGACGGATACCGATTACATTGGGAAAGAGGACCTAAGAGTGTTGATGAAATGTCCCAAAATGTTCCGGATCCAAGACGGTTTGTTGGTAAGGAAATCCAAAGCTGGCCACGATCAGTGGGTGGTTCCTACCTCATTCCGAAGCCTGATGTTAAGTCACGCCCATGATGCGGCCACTGCCGGTCATAGGGGGTTTCACACAACATTGGAAATCTTAAGAGAGGTTGCATACTGGCCACACATGGGGCAGGACCTCGACCAGTACCTGAAGGGTTGCCTTGTGTGTGCACAATTTCAGCCATCATCCCTCACACACCGGGCGCCTTTACAAAAGAGGGGAATGACACTGCCATGGTCAGATTTACAAATCGACTTTGTAGGCCCTGTGATTCGCTCGGCTAGGGGGAATAAGTACATGTTGACTGTGACATGCTTGTTTACCAAGTGGGTGGAATGTCTCCCAGCCCCAAATTGCAAGGCAGAAACGGCAGCTGCCTTGATGATTAACCACATCTTTTCCCGTTTTGGTCTACCTCAAAGGATTGAGTCAGACAGAGGTAGCCACTTCACCAGTGAAGTAATGACAAAGATGTGGGAGATACTGGGGGTCAAAAGGAAGTTGCATATTGCTTACCGGCCAGCTTCTTCTGGGGCAGTAGAGAGATATAACCGGACAATTGTGAGCATATTAAAGAAGTTTGTGGCAGATTCTGGGCCAAGTTGGGATATCCGATTACCTCTGGTCCTAATGGCCATCAGATCTACCCCTTCATCTGCAACCAAAATGTCACCATTTGAGTTGATGACTGGGCGCAAGATGGTGCTTCCCCAGCATTTGCTCTACAGGACCCAAGAGCAGACACTGATAAATGCCTCCACTACTCATGAGTATGTAGAGAATTTAAGGAAACACCTCCAACATGCTTTTGCTTATGCTCAGCGGAATCTAGAAAGATCGACTGATAGCATGAAGACCCATTATGACCTGAAAACTTCCAGGAAGGAATATCAGGTGGGAGACCGGGTCTATCTATACAACTTCCAAAGGAACCAGGCCAAGCAGCGCAAATTTTTGCCTACATGGAAGGGACCCTTTGAGATCGTCGATAAGATCTCCCCTGTGGCCTACAAGATCCGCATCCCCAAAGGTGGTTCGGCAGAGGGGGAAGACAAGTGGGTCCACATAAACCAGTTGAAATGTTGCCATCCCAGGCACACTCTGCAACAACTGGAGGAATCCTCTGGAATCCTAGCGGGTACTGTATCAGACTAATTCAGTTCCAATCATAAAACATACCACATCTAGTCTCTAACATACTGGGATTTACATGAAACTGTCTCTAGTGATACTGTTTTTTTTTCAAAATAAGAATGTAATGTTTCGTTATGATGAAATGCATATGCCGCCCCACTACCTCAACAGTGGTGGAAAAACGTCTATGAGTAGATATTGCCGCTTTTGCTTTATCATCCTAGGAGAGATGAAACCATGAAGGATGACCAAGAAGAACGATCCGGAGACCGGGAGCAAAGACACAACGGGCCCGGGGTACCGCCCAATCTTCCCATCAGGACCGGCGAGGAGAACTGATCGATCTGACCGGATGGAGAAGAAGACGCTGAACTGTGCCATCTACAGAAGAGGAAGAAGATTATGCGGACAGACCGGTGCGTGGGTCAAAACCCTTGGGCACGCGACTCCCCATCGACCCAAACTCAAAGTGCAGTCACGTGGGGGGGCTTGTAGGGTGTCCTGACCCACGTTTAAGCTACCCTGCTACAACATTTGGTGCTGTGGGCTTAGGAAATTCAAGATGGCGGAAAACCCACATGTGCGCCGAAATCCAGGAAAGCTGCGCAGTTGTGCGCACACCAAAATGGTTACCTAACTTGCCACCCACCAGGGTAAAGAAAGGTCTTTGTTAACAAAATCCACTTTTACTGATGTCAAAAAGTTGCTGAAATCGTGACTCATTGGACCACTTTAAAGATTCAACCCTTTTTGTGGGGTTCCACATAACCATCTTACTGTAAGGAGCCCCATCAAAACAATGTTAAGCAAGGATTTACTACCATGTAAGAACCATTCCTGTTTAGAATGCATTAATCCAAGAAAATCCCAAAAATGGGTGCAGTACCAGTACTCACCACTATCCAAAAGCCGGCGTTTTAAAACCCACTGTGTGTTTTTCTGAAGGCAAGCAAAATGCTTATTTCAAACCTTGCAACATGTGCAAAATATTCACTGAACACCAGCAGACATTTGGCAGAATGGAGTTTTGTGTGCCTACAAAATCTGGGAAATGAAGAGCCCAAAAACAATGCTTATAACAAAAATGCTATGGAGTCAGCAGCTTAAGCCTAACTGCAACTGGATTTAAAACCACCAAAATCGAAAATGTTAAATTAAATGAGTGACCTATGTTTGGTGTCACATGCCTTTGTAACTGTTGAAATGTCATAGTTTTGCACTTAGAATCAGCATTCTAGCTGCATGTGTAAAATTACAAGTTATTTTAAAAGCAACAAAAAGTTAGCTGAAGGTCTGGCTTAAGGAACTTGATTTTGCCTAGCAACGGATCCCATCAGGAGTGAAACTTGAGTCACAACTATGTTCCCAGGCCAATGTTCCTTTTGCTGCCCACACCAAGGATATGCCATATATCTGATAATTGAATTTCCTGTGCTCTGCCAGAGAGTGAACAAAGCCCTCTCCACTCAGGCAAAGGTTTTTATTACAGACGTCGTAAAAAGTGGCTTCCTCCTGGAGAAGCTGGGAGGGGCACTGCCTGTGAGAAGCAAGCTGGCTTGGCAGAAACTGGAAAGACTGGTTTCTGTACCATGTGACCTGAAAAGACACACCCCTGCAGCAAGGATATGGTTTTATAAAAAGGGGGATAATTCATAGTGCGGACATGTGAAAATTTTATAAATGATACCATAATTCTTGTGATTTTTCTGCCCACAGTTTAAGACGTGGTAGGAACCGGTGGTATGTTCAGGGGGGTTGTGGCGGAAAAGTGGATATTACTATAAATGTGTGCATGTTAAAAATCTGAAACTTCATCAGTTAATGTCCCTACTCCCTGCACACATGTATGTAAAGTTGGGTCCATGTCAGAAATTGAAAAAGCAGTTAAAAAGTCAATTATGTACACTCTTTGAATGCAAGCTCCGAGAATGAGCAGATTTGGACATAGACATGGCTAAATTCAGCCACACCATGTATATGTAATTTCAAACAACTGTGTAACTCTGAAGTATGGATTTTGATCATATATATATTTGGGTGCACAGATGATAAGGGAGGGTGTTTCAAGAGATCATAAAATGACATCAATCTGACTCACAGTTCAGTTTGCCAATCAAGCGGAGGAATGGAAGCCTGACCAATGACGAATGAGAGGGGCAAGTCTAATGATGCAACACACACACCCATTCTCAAGAAACAGATAAAAGCAGAGAGTCAGGACACATAGGGACATTCAATTTCATCTGCCGCTGGAAGCCCTGCCGGAAAAATCCATACTTACCCCCATCAAACTCCAGAAAGCCAAACTAGAGACTTCAATCTATCCAGAGCAGAGACCAGACCAGAGAGAAAGCAGTGCTGTGCCTAGCAGAGACCAGACCAGAGAGAAAGCAGTGCTGTGCCTAGCAGAGACCAGACCAGAGAGAAAGCAGTGCTGTACCCAGAGAGACCTGACCAGACTGAAGTCCGTGACCAAGTCGCTTTCCTGTTTAAAATCTCTTGTGAGTACCGCCAAACTGTACCAAACCAATCTCTTAGTTTAAATTCATCTAATTCAATCTATTTAACCTAAGTAGAACTGCCTCCTAGCTGTCACCTGTCAATTCTAGTAAAATTTGTCACTTGTCAAAGTGTGCGTTTAAAATTGGCAAAACCAAAAACGACCTTTACTAAATTGCTCATATCTCCGCAACCGTTTGGGCTAGAGACTTGCAATAACTTTCATTTGGAACCTGAGATCCTAGGCTTTCCCAGGACCCCAAAACGGTAGAGATAGTCCTTGCGGTTCCTTTGTAATAGCGCTCGGCGCATCCGCGAATTTTGCCGCGATTTGCAATTTCTTCACATGTAAAAAAACTGCTGCTGCCTGATTTCATTTGCCAGAAATTCGTTTAACCTGCTAACTATCCCTGCATCATTGCTAGTGTGAGCCTGGACTAATATTAACTAGATACCACTCATCCTGAACCTCTAAAAGGGAATTAAGAGCGTTTCCAGCATATTTCTCATTCATTGCTAGCACCTATCAAAGCATTTGCCTGTGTTTTCAAACTTCTGTTTAAGCTTGCTGGATTGAACTGAATTACAGTTGATTGCATTTCTGAGAACTGTGTGTTTTCCTTCCATTTCCTTGCCTTGCATCAAGGGGGGGAGGGGAGTAGCCAGAGAAAAGTGATTACATTGTTTGGTTGAAATCATATTGCGTATTTTCTGTACTGCATTCATTGAATATTGCATCCACCTGAGCCTACATAAAGCATCCTCTACCACATTATACTTTTGTTCCTATTTACCAGTGTGCTACCTTATCCATTTCATGTCAACTCATTAGTGATTAAAGAAGTGTGCTAGTGCCAGATTCTCCGTTGTTAATATTTACCATATCAGATTAAGTGTGATATTCAATTATTAATTTATTAAAAAGTGTGATATATATTTTAATTTATCAAATAAACCTTTTAAACTTGCAAAACAGAATTACTTCTTGGCTCAGTGGGGTCAGGGGGATTCCAAGAGAGGGGTGTTATACAAGGGTAGTCATCCAGAACGCATGAACTGGACCTAAAGATATATCAATAAGGGTTTTCATTCAGTATTCTAGACTAGGCGTTAACTTGGCTGTAGTGCTGAATTGAATCCTCTTACACCACTCAGAATGAGGGAATTTCAATGGCATATTGGGACTTTATCTGCTAAAATGCCCACATTAACTATGGCCTCTTTTCCCAGAAGTCTAATGGTTACCATTGCTTGCTTAGGTCTCCTCTTGCAAGCAGGATCTCCTTTCTATGTACCAAATCCCCACACAGAAAACAATCAGTGCTAGAGGGCCCCTCTTCTTTTCTGTGGGGGCTGCCAAACCTGATTCATCTCTCTGGGATAACCCTTTATGTTTTTGGGGCCCTTTCTTTGTGGACGGGCCAGAACCTTTGACCTTTCCCTAGTTGTGTTAATAATTTCCCTTGTCATCTGACTTAAATGAATTAGCCTGGAACTTTCTCTGGACTCGAATACTCACATAGCCATCAGCAGCTTTGACAAGCCCCTATGATATGTGATATTTTTGTCCACTAAATGCTGGTGTAACTCCATTCACACTTTTAAAGAATACTGTCACATGCAATGAAATGGAACATGCCCTAAGTGTGTCAACTTAGTTACCTGTAACCCATCTGTTCAGAAACTTTAAATATTGATGCTCAAATGCCTCAGAGGTTTGACCTTCTTTCTGGGCACTCTGAAGCTCCTGAGGTACTGTCCATGGGTCCTACGGAAATTCCTAAGCAGGGCAGCCTACATTTTCATATAGATGGGCCTCTCCTCTGGAGCTGACTGAATTATTATATCACTCCCAGCCGTTGGTAGACAGCTCATAATTGCTGAACCCCACAACTCTTTTTGCACATCCTGGATTGCGAAAGGTGCACTCCAGTCCCTCAAACCTATCATTTATGTCTTTCAAATAAGGAGGATCTATGTCTTTGGGGCTGTGGTGCCTATGCCACCACTAGAGGTACTCCCTTCCCCACTGGATGCCCTCATCTGGTTCTCTATATTCAGTTTGCACAGTAGCATACAATCTCTCAGTTTCTTTCTCTCATCCCTCTGTTTCTGTTCCTCTAAGGCCACTCTTTTCGTCTAGGAGGTACCACCTTTCCTCTATGTCAGCTCCAGAGAGGCTCCCCCTGGAACTATCAGAAATGTGTGACTTTAACGTGTGCAACCTTACATAATTGTGTGATGTGACTGAGGCCTGGAACTGTTGGGACCTCTGAGACCCCTGAGAGATTACACTATCTTCTCTATGGGTGGAATGGTGGGAAGCGCTATCATTGTCGCTCTCCCCATTTACTTTCATGCACCTCCGAGAAATGGGAACTTGAGCTGGAGGCTCAGTACTGTTACTGGCCTCCTGCGAATCCTTTTCTACAGTTCTGCTTCTTAGCCTTACTACCGTAGGTGAGTCCCCCTACTTGACAGTGGTCCTGCAGTTCACCTATTGAGAAGGTGGCTGCAGAGCAGCACTTACAAAATATTCCTTGGCAGTGAAACTAACATGACATGTACACTCTTATTTGGCTCACTAGGCTGTAGGCACCATATTTTCTGCCAGGGTAGAAGGATGGGTAGAGGCTAAAAGGCCCACTCAACCCTCACACTTCTGCAAGCCAATAGCCAACACAGTCATAAATGTAAAACAGGCACAGTAAATAGAAACACAGTCTTTGCCTTTCTTGGTAATGTGGGTAGAGAGAGGCTATACTCTTGAGAGAGGTGTCAATGTGGTTCAGTAACTAACTAGAACACTGTAAAAACCCACCTCTGTAGAAAGAACACAGAATGTGCAAAGATAGAATAGATGCAGCACGCTGGGTAATGAGACATGGGGAGAAAAAACAAGGAAAGAATACAATATTCAAAGGATATGCTCTTGAGGTTGCAAAAGCGATCACTATGACCTATTCAGTCTCTAGGGTCCAAAGGACCAAGAGACACTTAGCAGTCAATCATACCTTTTTACAGTTTTTAGTCAGACTTCTTGGCAGAGTGCAAAAGGCAGCACAGAGGGTCCGGTGGTCCAAATGTTTTGAGCAGTTCTGGAAACACGGCTTCAATCAGTGCAAAGACAAAAGCACTAGGATCCTACTGTCTTGGCTTTCAGGGTGCTGTGAGTCCTAATCCAGTCGCTCAGGGAGAAGATGAGTACTTTTCTCAAGTTCCCAAACAGCAGATGACCCTTTCAGAGATGGAATTACCCACAGCATTTCATTATTTAATAAAATTCAAAAAAGACAGGGCTTTCACACCCTTGCCAGATGGCAATTCATCACAGTGACACTACAAAGTGTTCTTATTGGCATTCATTTTAAGACAAAAAAAACACTATTTGTGACTTGCAGTTGTCATTCTACCTTCAGTTTGCAAATGAGTATAAGGAGTTAAATGACTGTACAACCTGCCTTGCATACTGTGTTAAAGTAACCTAATAAAAGATCCTTTGAGACTAAGGAAAGCGCTGTGGGGTAGGGAGTGGTGTCTGACATGTAATTTAATTACAACCTACAAAATGTTTGGGAACCTGCACCTGGAAGAAAAGAAGAGTAATATACTTCCACCTTATTTTATAAAATGTTCGTCCAAGTTCATCAGATCTAATTAGAGGAGAATAAGAATGAACCTCCTTTTAACATATGAGATCATTGCATGTAGATTGAAGGTTGATTCCCTTTTACGCGCCCGCAGACTTCATCATTATACAACATATAGAAAAAAATATATGTTTAGAATGTCCTGCTCATATTGCTGGCATATATTATGTTGTGGCTGCTTTGAAAATGATATGTTAATGTTTTTACTTTTAAACTGCATGAGACTTTTATATTTCACTAGCTGGGGTACCCAGCGTTGCTGTGTCCTGATCGAGTGGTGTCTCGTGCCCTGAAGTATGTTGCTCTTGTCCTCTTGTCGGCAAGTCTTGCTTCAGTTTGCTCTGGTGTCTCATGTGCCCTGGAGGATTTAGCTCTTGTCCTCCTGCAGCAAATTTTGCTTCAGTTTAATCTGGTGTTGCATGTGCCCTGGAGAAAGTTGCTCTTGTCCTCATGTCGGCAAGTCGTGATGCTGTTTGTTATTGTGTTGCAAAAACTCTTGCTTTGCATCAGATGGAGCTTTTCCAAGTGATTTTTGCTTTTTGTGCGGCATGTTTCAGTCACTCAATGGCTTCAGCACATTTGAGAACATGTCCAAGAAAGATTGATAGATTGTGCTCTCTTCTCATGATTAAAATTAAGTAAACTGTAACCTTGGGATTTCCCATATTTGGAGTGTGTGCTAAAATATTTTCCTTTTTAATTCCCTTTAAAAATGGCATTCTCGCGTAATAGGTTGATTTTGGTATCTGAATTGTTTTATTCCAATATCAGTGGGTCATATTGTACTTCTCCTGCTGCTGCGCTGTTGGTGTGGGGAATGCTACACAACCTAATCTGGGATTCATGTTTTTGTCAGAGGGCAAAGGGGCATCCAAATCTTTTGTTGTGCCTCCAGTCCTTTTTGGTACTATGGCCTGGTAAAGAGACTGGTTTTCAGCAGCCTGAACGGTCAGGTTCATTGAGCCTGAGATTTTGGAGCTTGGAAACCATGGCAGAGAAGTAGTTGCCTATTGGCAACTCCTTGTGCACCATGTGACCGTCTTTTAGTCTGCATTTCTGCATCATTGCGTCAAGCATGGACATACGGGAAGAACTTTTTCAGCGTTACGTCTGTCCCTTTTGTGGAACGCATGCTGAGTGATGCAGGGTGTTTTGCACTTGGCTGCAAGCTCCGGCAGGGTCCAGGGTGTAGGGCTATGTACTCACATCCTTTTAGTGTGTGAGGGATCTGGCTGCAACATTTTGTGCCCTTTGGATGTTGTACAAAACCAGTCTAGGAGGGGCATCTGTGGAAGCTTTCAGCCTAATGCAGTTTTGACAGTACAATAGGACTGCCTGAAGAGTTCTGTGTCAGAATGGCAAATATGCAGTGGTGATGTATTGCATACATCTTTTGTTGGAAAAGCTATTTCTGACATGTGTTTTGACTTGTGGTTGCTGAGTAAAGGAGTTGTCCATAACATTCCAAGTTATTTTATCATCGAGTAGAGCCGAGGACAGACTCCCACATCTTCCAGGCAAGGGATTATGGTGGGAAGAAATATGTTTGATTGCCAGTTCAATATTTCATTTTTTTCTGGATTGAGTTTCAGTCGGTTAATTAGAAATAAGGTTCTGACAATGGAAGGGTGTAATTATGAGATGAATGTATTGCTTAGGTCAACATTAAAATATACTGTATTTCTGACTGTGGTAAGAAATTGTGCATGTGTGCACAGATATGAGAAGGGTTGCATTGGCTTATCACCAAGATATGATACAAGTACTTAGATTACTTAAATTGATTAATTGCATACTAGTTACACCCAAAGTAACATACCATGATCTAGCACCCTCTATCCTTCTCTCTGTCTTTCTGCACTCTCTTAGTGTATCTTACTATCTCTTTCTTCCACAATGCATGTCTCTGTCTTTTTCTATGTGGGTGAGATTTGCATTGTTAGGTACGTGTTCGCTAAAGCCAATCCAGGGGTAGCTGACACCCAAGGGAGTTGCTAGGTCTGGAAAAGACCCGGGGCTACGCTGATGTCGGAACTGTTGGGACTGGGGGCTAGCTAGTCTTTTGGCTGTAGCTCCTGAGATTCTATCCGGGGCTACAACCAAAAGATCAGGGGCTATAGCCCCTTTAGCCCCCGCTAGCAACGCCCCTGCTGACACCCCTGTGACCAGAGGGAAAAATGAGTGGGAGGAGGGCTTTGTTTTTTGCAAAAGCAGCTATTGAAAAAAAAGGAAATTAATGTATTGTACTAACCTTGTAAACTGGCTCTTCATTACATTGTGCAATGTTCATATACAGTATATTTGTTGGCCATAATAGGACCATTTGCCTGTGTCGTACTGAACAAAGTCCATTATCAAAACCTTGATAAACTATCTGAATTATTTTCTGATATAAGGTTTTCGGTCTAATTAAGAAAGCCTGGTACAATCATATTGTTCTTTTTTAAAACAAACTCTGGGGGAAAGAAAAGAGTCCAAGCATGATTGGCTGTTTTGCGTAACATCAAATAGCATTCTGGGAACTTAGGAATGACCACTGATCTGTATATTTCACTATGTCTATGAAAAAAGAGTTGTATGCTTGTAACACTAAGTAAATCATTTACACTGGTCTTGGTGACTATTTCATTTATTTACAGCACACACTCTAACACTTACATGTCTGTAACATTGAATCATAAATATACTGATTTAAAGAGTTTCCCGCCTTGGATGCATAAAAAGGCTGCAACATCAGTTGCTCCACTATGCAGACTTTTAGTTGGGTGCCAGGGTAAGGATGCTCTGCACCTGCTCCATTCCCAATGCAGAGACAACCTACGATAATTGCATATATAGAATAACTAGCGGTACCACATGGCGTTGCCCAGGTCTGTAGCTGACATGCATGTGGGGGTCTGCTATAGGCTTGTCTGTGTTTTATTCTGTCATCATTTCCTATTTTTAAAGATTGCAAAATTGGCAATCTCCCCAAATCTCCTACACTGATAGCACAGCCCCAGACCCCGTTCCACTCCTGTGCAGGGCGAAATGGTGGGTTAGTCAAGATCCACTATCGCCAGTGCACCCTAGACTGGTATGCTAACCTTGTGTCCTAAATTCTTATTTTTTGTTAAAGTCGCAAAATCGGCAATCTCCCGAAATCACCTATACTGATAGCACAGGCCAGACCGCGCCCTGTGCAGGTCAAATGGGTGGGGTTGGTGAAATTTCACTATCGCCAGTACACCCCACACTGGTATGACGACCTTGGGCCAATATTTCAGCCCACCAACTGCTATGGGACCGGAGCCAACCGTGAACATATGAACACACTTACACAAATATATATATAGATAGATAAGTGGAACAAATATTGTGTACACAAATTCAATTTTATGTTTTAGTCAATCACAAAAAAAAAAAAAAAAATAAATAAATTAAAATGTTTTACCTCAGGCTGATGTTGTGCCTTTTTCACTAGAGTGGGGAATTGAATTATAGTTTTGTTTTGTTGCTACCTAACCGTTCACCATTCCCAGCCTTGCATGGATGGGTCATTTGCTCCACTAATAAAATTAATACTATACACTGTACGCAGTTCTTTTACGTAGTTTTGTATTCTCAGGACACAGTAGCAAACTATACAGCATATACTGCATTTGAAATGCAATATATTTATGTATGATTGTACGTACCTACATACGTACGTACGTATGTACGTGGGGGTTGAGCTGCACTTTGCAATCAGAAAGAGAAAAATAAGACAGGAGTATTCTGAGATAGCACAAGCTTTGCCAAAACCAGAACCCTGAACCCATCTGAACATATGCAGCTGCTGGTTACACCTATATTCTCCTAACTTCCCATACAGTTTCATCCTAAAACGGGCTTGCAAAGAAAACGCTCTACACTTCTTTCGGGGTATGAATGGGTCATTCTCAGTGGTGTGTAACTGAGTGTGCCATCACTTTTGTCACAAGAGAAAACACTTGTTTGCTTATACAGATAAATTATAGGGTTCCTTGGAGGCAGAAATAGAATATATTCATTAGATACTAATCAGTGTCCCATCTTTTTGTGATTTAAAAAAAAATACTTGTGGTAGGAATACAATCTAAGGTTTTTCGGGAGATACAAGTAGATTCCATTAAGTGGGTGAATCTGAGTTTGTCATCTTCTTGTGACAGGCGAAAATGTGTGCTCTTTAAAAAATAAGTTTTGGATCACTTTAGCAGCAAGAGCCTATGTTCATTGGCTATATCTGAGTCATTTATTGTGAAGAGATAAAATACATGCTGCTTGCGAAACAGGCAGAGTATCCTTGGGAGGCAGAAGGTGATAATATGAATTCATTGTAACAGAGTATGCTGTCTTTCTTGTGATGAGAGAAAATACATCTTGGTTGCGGGGGAATTCTTCGACAACATGAGTAGCTTCTATAAAGTGAATGTAAATTAATGCATCATTGATTTCATAAGTAAAAAAGTTTACATTCTTTAGTGGCAGGAATAGATTATACTTAGTGTCTGTCAATATGTGTGAAATCTTTTTCTTAATGAGACAAAATAATTGTGGCAGAGAAAAAGTCTTAGAATTAGGCAGAAAGATATTTTAGTCAGTGGTGTACATTGGTAAGACAATTTTTTAGGATAAGTGAAACTATTTTTAGCAGAGGAAACGTCTAAGAATTCATTAAATGCGGAAGTGAAACATGTTCAGTGGTTGTAACTAGGTGTTCTATCTTTTAGTGGCAATGGAAAACTGTTGTTACTTTCTTGCAAAGAAAACCCCCTACATACTTTGGGAGGCATGTATAGATTATATGTAGTGCCAGCAACTGTGTTCATCTTTTTGAGAAGAGAGAAAATACTTGTAGCTTGCAAGGCACAAGTCTTCAAATTCTTTTTAGTCAGAAGTACAATATATTCAGTCCCTGTAATGGAGTAGAGCACTTTTTTGAGACAACTCAAAATACTTGTTGCTTGCAAAGAAATAGTATGTGTGCGACATTCTGAGCATGGAGCATGGAGGCAATAGTAAAAGCATTCACTCGTTTAAAAAATACCTATTTTTTTAACACTGCCTAATTATGATGTTGGATCACAAGTAATATTCACACTATGTGGGAGACACGCAATGCTGTCTGAGGTAAACATGAGCTATGTACTTCAGGCACTGCTATCTGTGTACACAATGCTGTCAATATCTAGTGAAATTCTAATGTATAATTAGGTGGCATTTTAAACATGGGAAGTATTTAAAATGCTACTGTTGGAACTATACTGATAAGTAGACCTTTAGAATTGTTGGAACAGGAGCAGATTCAGTTCAGTGCCTGTAATGGAGGGAGACATATTTTATTTGAAGAAAGAAACTCATTGTTGCTTAAGATGAAAAACTATTTCAATTATTTGGTGTCAGGCGAAGATTACATTCAGTAGCACAATTTAGTGTGCCACCATTTCGTGAGTTCAGAAAATAACGGGTGTAATAGACTGTGCCATCTTTATGTCAAGATGGAAAATGATTGTTGTTTTAAACGAAAAATCTTTTTCGTTTGAGGCAGGAATAGATATTATTGCCTTTTAACCAGGGCAGAGTCATTTTTGTGAGAAGACAAAATATGCTCTCTGTGAGTAAAAGGTCTTATAATCCTTTGAGGATAGAAGCAGGTTAGATTCAGTTGCTGCAAATTAGTTCACCATTGACTTTGTGATGAGCGACATTGCATGTCATGGAGAAAATGTCTTAAAATTCTTTGGAGGTGGGAGTAAGCTGTGTTCAGTGGTTGTATATTGAAATCCTATTTTGAGAAGGAAAGCATGTCTCTTCTAGAGAAAAGGTCTTAGAATTCTTTGAGACAGGAAAAGTATATATTCGGTGGCTGTGCTCTATCTTTTTTGTGCTGAGATGAAATAAATATTGACTGCAAAGGAACACTATGTAGGGCTTAATGTCTTACATTCAATGGCTGTAAATATATGCAAACCCTTTTCTATGATGAGATAAAATACGTGTTGTTCAGATAAAGTTTTAGAATTCTTTGGAGCAATGTGTTGCAAAGAAAGGTGTGATGCAATTTTAGTGTTAACATTATGCTAAGATGGTACAATGGTATTAGCTTTTGGAGTCCAATAGAATTCTTTATCAGATGATGGTGACAGAGAGAATGATTAACAAAAAACACATACTATACATTTCTTGCTTGCGGAAAAAAAGCAGAACGTTCACTTGAGACTTTGCTGGGTGAAGCAAGAGGGTGCATGGAATGCAGAGCCGGAACAACAACATTATCTCAAGAAGCATTAATACGTCAGCAATGGATAGTAAGCCTTGAAACCAATTCAGAGTTTTAGCAGCACTGTTCATCCCCCTCCAAGAAGGAATACATTATGATAACAATGAAGTACAAACGAATTCAAATTAGTATAGCAAGTCTGACGAATTGCCTGTGTCACACTAGAAACACATTGAAATGAAGGAATCCAGAACATACAACACGGAAGCAGGGTATGCCGTTTCATCTCTACCACGTGGTGCACAAAGTAGTTAGTAGGTGTGCTTAAAAGTTAATTGCTGTAGCCAACCTAAATAAAACATCTCCCTGTATTGTTTGGCAGCCATAGAATCACTTGCACTGACTTCAATGTCCAATCAAAATTAAACTGTCGCTTTCCAACACTGTGTATGCTGAAGCTGTGAGTCACATGCTTTGGAACCTCCATGTCAGGACTGTGCAGTGGCCTTAATGCAAATACTTGACGCTTCCAGGCTAAAAACAATGTGACCTCTTCAAAATATCCTGCCAGCGTCGAATGCTACCTCAGATTGCCATGTGCATGATAATGGCTTATCGGCTTGAAAATAGTGTGGCTAATACAAAATATGTAGCCTATGTTTGACTGGTACGAAGTCCACTGTTATCTTAATGTACCCCGTGTTTGATAATGGGGGACAAACATGTGAGTTTAAACACCAAAGATTGCCATTGTAAACAAAGATTGCCATTCTAAACGTCATTAGGGGTTCTGCCCAGAAGTGCCACGCAGCTGTTGGGGACAGGTAGTGCTGGCAGGTCATCTTCTAGTGCTGTTGATGCATTTGCCTTGCTAGTTCTGGAATCAAAGTGACCATAATGCATCATAAACCTTACATCTATGTTTATACCTCTGACTTTAAGGTTGAGCATCTTCAATGACTTGAGGGCCTGTGGTTTTCTGTGTCTGGCATTTCAGTGGGCTTCTTTCAATACCATAACCGACAGATCATGACGTGTGTGCTCATCATGCATGAAATGGTGACACATTCATAATTATGTGCATAGCTTTTTCTGAATGAAACATGTTCAAACTTTATCTAGTTCAAATGTGACTTCGATGAAATTCTTACATGGTAGAACAACACATATTCTTGTCACATACAGGAGACCAGGAGACATTGCCGGATGCAAACAACAGCAAACCTGGAGGGTGCTGGTACACTCAGGTGGATGAGATTGTAGCCGTTGGTATGCATCCTGACAATGACAATGAAAGGGACTTCAGATGCAAGAGTTAGACCTAAGAATATCAGGATATGCATTGTGGAAGAGATATCGTGTACATGACTACAGAAAAGCACAGGCACAGATGGGGTACATGGCAATTGCCCAACCACTGGGGCTCCTTGGCCAATATGCAAACCAGCATCAACAAAATCTAGTGGCACAGTAATGAATAGTGTAACTTGAAAGCATGACATGACAAAAAACTTTGAGGACAGGGTCCAGCAATGCAGCTCTCGCAAGGTTGTAATGTGAGACAGCCCTACACAGAGAGGAGTGAGTGGCGCCATGCACCCGTGACAAGGATTTCACCACTCCTGCATTTCTGATAGCCACATGAGAGATGGTCAGACATCTGACATACATGCACCCAAGTCTGTGGTGTGGGAGCCAAAGTTCATCTATAAGGATTGAAGGCGAGCGTCCCCAGATAGCACAATCCTCCCCACAATGAGAGACAATAATGGACTCTCCCAAGATGGGAATGAGGCTAAGACAAAGTGCGGGTGAGCTTAAAGGGAGTTTATATAAGTCGAAATAGGGCATGCAAAGGACTCTGAAAACTCCGAGAGCGCTCCGTCTAACAATAGCAAAGACAGGCGTATATATTTACAAAATGCGTCATAAGAACCTACACGGTAAAGGGGGCACAAGTTTGTGGGGATTGGGTGGCGACGACTAACTATAGGTGCAGCTGTGATGTGGTTTGCCCTGGTTGGTGGATGTCACTGATTACCCACGTGGGCCGGGCAGGTCAGCTGGGCTCATCCGGGCGGTGTTGTTGTGCCAGCCGTGACCAGTGTCAGTGATGAACGTCTTTCGTGGCTTTCTGCCCTAAGGCCACGCACAACGCATTCATTCAATATTGCAATATTATCTTCCCCGGTAAATCTTCCAATAGGTCATTCTACAGGTTAATGCAACACAGGAGGAATGCACCTAGAGTGGGGTCTTTTGGTGATACATCAATAAATGGTTACCATCGTCCTGTTGACCGGGTATCATAGGTCGCGAGGTTGGGTCTCAGGGCAAGGGGCGAGCTGTCTAAGTTATCATGTCTCGTTAGAAGTCATTATGAATGTGTTCCTGTAGTGTTGCTATAATATTGGGTGTCCTAATTTTACAGGGGCCATTAACCTGGGGTGAGCTGGTGGGTCGTGGAGCCTAAGAAAGGGCGCCTTCGGGCCTGTGTTTATGGCCGGGGTTTACTGCTGGGTTGTAAATAATTCAGGTGGCTGGCCGCGGCCCTGGGAGCTGCAGGGGAACGTGAATGTTTGAAGCGGCTCCAGCCGAATTGGGGGAGGTGAAGCAGAGCAGCACAGGCCTCTGCTTTCCGTCTGGAAGGCTTCAATGGAAGGGGGAATGGCCTTGGATATGCCCACAATGGTATTTTCCTCGTGCGTTGCAGATTATGTGGAAGAGGCATAAACATTCATATAATGTACAATGCTCATTGAGTCTTTTCAGAGCTTATGTTTTCTACATTGTTAGTGCCTTTACATGGCCATTTCAAATGCGTTACCTATACCCATTTTGCAATTGATAACTATTTGTTAAGTATTTAACAACCACAACATTTTGTTACATTTCTATACATGCACGGTAAGCGAGGTAGTAGCAAGGTTGGTGGAGCACGCAGGAACAACTGGCCAATGAGACTGATGGCAGTGACACATGGTGAGCTTGGACATTCAAATACATATTGTGCATTTTCGTGCACCATTTACATGAGCTCCCAATAGGGTTGAATTTGTCTTCCTTTGCACTCTAGCAGCATTAGTTCAGTTATGGCATGGGACCTTGGGGTGCATTCTTCTTGGCAAAACATATAACATGAAAACCCCGGGACACTTTTACCATTTGCGCATAGCTACGGGAATGTGGGTACTTCAACCAGAATGCCATATAAACACACATTCTGCCATCTTCATGGAGGTTACATGTTTTAGTCAAAAAGGTCATGAAGAGAAGGGTTTCATCACATGAGTTTGCTCATTAGTATTTGGGGGCTCTGCTTTTGTCGGGGGACCATTTTACAGTTCTTTTCCACCCCGGCCCTGCTGGCAGGGTCATACTGAGAACAGTGATACACTGCGGAAGCGGACTGTTACAGTATTTGCATCTAGCACTAACTCATGTCCGTCTGTTCGTGGGAACGGGCTCTCAGCGGATCTGCCAGGGAGCTGCGGCCGCAGGGACAAGTGAGACTCTCCAAGGGTGGGGGCCGCGCTGTGGTGCACAGGGCTCATGCCATTTTGATTTCACAAAATGGTTTCCAGGGCCTAGCTTAATACAGCATGTTTGGTCAATGTCTTCAGCCAGTGGTCCACCCGCCACCTGGGCCCTGGTGGCAGGGGGAACCCCCGACGAGCCATGGACTTCACAAGGGGGAGAGGCTGCAGGGGAGGGGGGTCTCTTGGACCAATCCTCCCATACAGGATCTAGAGGTTATGCGCAGTGAGTTCAACGCCCAATGTGAAGTCCTCACCTGGAGAAATCAAAGAACATGGAGGTCGCTGAGTGAGCCATGGCCTGGCCAGGCATAGCCCAAAAGATCAGCAGAATTGGTGTATATCAATGCAAGGCAACGCATTGTAGGAAGAGGTGGGAAAGTCTCTGTAGCACTGCTCGGTTGTTCCATACCTGGAGGAATCTGGTCAGTCATGACAAATGTCAAGCTCAATGTCCTCTATAAGTTGGATCCAGAGACACACTGCAGGGGCTTGTTATCTGCAGCACCTTCACTGTGTGTCATTTTGGGTATACTTGCACATTTAGTTGTCATCTTATCTGCGTTTCTGCTTTTTTTATCAAATGATATTGAACTGATCGCCCATTTCCATCCGAATACTTTCACCTTCGCATTAAACGCATCACTACTCTGTGGACCTTGAGCAGATGTTATCAAGAGTGACCGCTATCTGTCACCGGACACAGTGCTAAGAGTGAGTAGTTGTAAGCAGGTTGGCAAAGTGTTCTCTAATATCTCATTCCAGGCAGCAAATGGGGCCATTAGTTTCACTCTCTTGTCAAACGGTCCTGGTGTTGTTGTTAATCCTGCTTTAGATTTCGATAGTTTTCCACAACACACACTCTTTTCTGACCCCTGGGAAATTGCCACAATCCGTCAGTGCCTGTCTTGAGTTGGGCAGCTATTTTAAATGTTGTCCTCAGCAGTGGCTCCTAAATACCGCGTGCCAAGCCACCACCGCACACCTTATCTGCTCCATTGCACCCACGTCCTAGCGGGCAAATAGGCAATCCAGCAGCGATGTCCTCTTACATTGGGAAGTCCTTGCATGGAGGACATTTTGGCTATTAGAAAGGTGGTGGCGACATGTTAGTATTTTAGCACGTTTCTCACAGAGATTAGCAGTGAGAGAGGGGAACATACCATACGTTTGAATCGATGCTGGTGAACAAAACCTTAATGAATGCTTGACATAACCCCTTTTGGAGCAGCAGCTCATACCTTATCTTGTGATACTTTGAGAACCTGTACATTTCAGTAGCACCACATTAAAGTGGATTTATATTGTAAGGTGTATTATAGGAAACATTCAAGAAAGTTTCAAGACAGATGCAACTGTAGCAAAAAACCTTTCAAAAAATGTGAACACTAATTCCGGGATCATGATTTTAATATTTCAATTCGAAAGTCTTATGAAGGCGTTTATACGTATTGTATGTTTTACCTGTCACATGCATTCTCAAAACACATAAAAATAAGCAAACATTGGACCTGCCGGTTCATACATTCAACCAGGGGTTCATATTTTAAAAAAATACCCAATACTTGATTTAAAAGCGTATATATGGCTTTTCGCGTTTTCAAGTTTGTCAGCATGCATACCATTTTCTTTCCTGATTCATGAGAATGACAGATTATAAAGCGTTTTATTACTGTAAAACAAGTTTGTAAATGTCATTCGCTTGGTCAAGTGCGGTAATGGTGTGTATCGCTCACTGTCAGGGATTCTTTGAGAACAATTACTTAGCCTCACAAGGCTCTGTTATCAGTTGTTTACATGCTACGCAAGGTACCGAGGAATGAACAGTTCCTACTGCGCCTTTTCTGTAGCTGTTGAACTTTAAATTGGAAAAGCTCCCTTATTCACGTCTAACTGCAACTACATAATTTAATTGGAGGGGAATTTCGCATGTTAGTACCCTGTGTGCACGTGTCAGCTACATCTGCCAAAGGTTCTCTTGAAAGGTAATACCAATACAGATAATGACATCCTGCGTTTGCTGGTGAGCCGACATACAGTATATACAAACTGTAGAGTGAAAACACGACACTGACCTTAAGTGCATTCCTATAAAATATAATTAATTGATGGTACGCCGGCAACTCTGGGCTAACACCATTATGCACAATAAGGTTTTCCTATCCTGTCCATAGGCTGAGCGGCAACACGCTGCCTACTAACCTTCTCACAAGTGTGGGTAAAGCTCAACAGCCTTCGCTACCTATACTAATAAGCTTTTTGTAAACAATATTGTTTATTTTGTCAGATGTATCCAATGTGACATTTATTTCATTGTACCAACTCCCAACCCTTGTCTTCTCCTCTTCTAAATATTTTCCTGAAGTGTTTATATTTCAAGATATAATTACAATGGCACATAGCTGCCAGCCCCTGAAGGCATATTAATCATGTGACCACATCGCTCAGACAGGAATTGCAGACCACTGTATACTTCTTGTTATTGTGATCAAGTTGATATATTGGTTAACGAAGTGCCAGTGCAGAAATATAGAGGAGGTATTGATTAATTTTGACGGAAAATAAACGTTTTTTATGTGCAATTTGTGTAAACCCGGCAGCTGTACACTTGTGAGACGTATTTATGAGACCACAGGTAATGTAGGGAGTACTTTCCCCCACAATCAACAGCGCCACACAAATAGACCTTGATATTCTATCTAGCCCTCTGTGTGACTCATCTAGAACCATTGAATCTCTCACCCTTGAGAAATGTTAAGCTAAGAACCAGGCCGGTGTATAGAAAAAGAAAATATATGTATTATTTATTATGAAAAATTGAATATTTACACTACTTCACATGACACACCACATTCGCCGTGGCACAAAATAAAGATTCAATACAAATAATTCACCTTTTGGGGAGTAAACAGTTACAGAAGATCTGAGATTCCACTACATGTGTGTTTTGCTATTCAGTCTCCAGTAAATATAATACAGGTCAAATGAATATTTCAACACTTTTATCACACATAAAAATCCCTTAATGTCAACTATGATGCAGTACCTTGGAAGAGTACCAGATCATGAGCATTGGCATTCCTTGAGAAAGCTTAGATTTAAATCAATGCAACATTTTTCTATTTTGAAAAGCAATTTCACACAGGCAGCACTTTGTATATTTAATTGCCCTGCGCACTTGAAAATGCTAGCAGTTTTTGAAACACAAAAGACTTTTGATAATACGTTGTAAATTTATAGAACACTTCTTACTTTGTCCCTATGAAATGCATAATCACTTTCTATCAGGAGTCACTTTATCACTCTGCGGAGAGAGTGCACTTTTCCATTAGGGACTTCACTTTATTTCATTTAGCAAGACACTTCTCTGCCCCAGCACCAAAAACCCAGTCAGTTACATTAATCACCCCTCTGCAAAAATGCCAGGTCGGAGGAATGGGGGCATTTTAAATTTCATTTTACGACAAGACACCCCTTCCCTTTAGGGAGTTTTGGGGTAGAGAATGAAATTAGGAGTACCAAATCTCCTTAAATGACTATATTTTTATATACACCGGGAGTGAGTTTGTTCATTTCAAATGTTAACAAAATCACCCAGGTCATTTGGCTATAGGAATGTTAATTGAATTATTATTTATAAAACTATGCTATGGGTCTACTTCCATTCCCCCCACCACTAATCAAGTAAAAGGTATTACATTAAACGTATTCCAACACTCTTGGTTCTGTTGGACAAGCTACTTACATCGAATGTCTCTGGGCTTGGCCCTCAGGAAAGACATCAGCATTTCTGGACCCTCTTTTTGGCTCTTCTTGCAGAGAACCCAGCACCTATCTCTGTTTCCCTGGTTTCCTTAAGCAATCTCATTAGAATTTCCAATAGGGTAGTGTCAGGCTGTCTCCCAGGCAATGTTAAATCTCCTTCAAGCTTCCAATAATTCCACTCAGATGATGTCAGTCAGCTGTTTCTTTCTCGCTTTGTGTGACACCATTTAACCTCAAAACAACGCCTTCAAAATATTAAAATTTGGAAGTGCTAGCTTATAGTCTCTCAAAATGAATTGGATAACTATTCACCATCCCCTTATTCAAGGGCTAGCCCCCTTTCTCCGATTGGTCCCTTCAGTTTAACAAGGACAATTAGAGAGAGGCAAGCCCTCTCACTTAAAACTACTTGTTCTCCACCTTTGTTTTCACTTACAAAGTCACTACATGGCCAAATTTTGTAATTTACAGCTAATCATAATAATATATATGTATTGGGGTTCTTCTCATCATGCTTTATTTAATGAACGAATTCCCGTCTCTGCAGGTGGTTGCAGATGGGAACAGCAATTATTAAAATTTTACATACAAATAGTAAATGTCAGTATCACCAAATGTTATAGACATTTACATGATTCAGTAAGTGACTACCTCCCTGAGTTTCAGCTTCAGGACGTTTTCTGGAGAGCTAGAAATACCTTTTAGGTCATAGTTCGACTTCCCAAGTTCACATTTGAATGAGAATTAAATCAGCACCTGGTTCTTAGGAAAAGCTTTAAAAGTATATTCAAAGAGTTTTCCTACAACATATCATTCCTGAGAAAATACATAAAGTTTGATTCTGCGCACACTCATATTGGCATCTCCTAATTATATGAATGTTTTTAGTTCCTTTGTCCACTAGGTTTAATTTCTCCTGAAACATGTTCTCCAGGCCTCTCTGATCCTGTGTAGAATTTGTTGTGTTGTAAATCCATTAATTGTTCTTGTGAAGTCAGAGGTCGGAAGAAGTGATCTTATCTTTCTGGCCAGATGGGTCTCTGGCATCATGTGATTATCTTGAATGCAGGCCATTCCCCCAGTCAGCTCAGGGGTGGTCCACAAAATGCCTTGAATTTTGGGGATTTTACAAAGTCTAGCCCATGAAGGGTGGCCTTTCTGTTGACCCAGCCACACCAACAAATTCCTCTGTCATGCATGTATACAGCTCTTCCGACTGGCCCTGAAAGTTCAAAGGAACTGTCTTTCAGGTAGATAGCAGTGCAGATGTGAGGGGGGTAGATCACTATTTTTAACTTTCAGGGGGAAAGTCTTTACACTCACACCAGTCTTCTATGCCAGAAGAATAGAAATACCTGCTTTTCAATCTGTTGCATTTACTTTTCAGGTGAAGCCTTTTTAATATCTCCGATCATGACAACAGTATACACTTCACTTTATGGTGTACATTTAAATGGTTTAGGCAAAGGAGTTTCAATGGCACACACTTCCTTTCCTTTCAAACTGTAGAATGCCCACATTTTTCACATCTTTCTTTTGTCAGCAGGCTGCTGGTGTTGAAAAGTAGGGCTTGGTCACATTTAATGACAGGTACTTTCACAGCTTTGAATTGCACCTGCTAGGTCCATTTTGTACTCTTAATTCTCAACATACACAGCATTTTGATGTGTGGCTGTTGTGAGTAAAATGCTACCTTTTATCTATCAGTCAACAATGTGCCTTTCCAAGGCCCTTCTGCAGTGTAGGTTTAATTTTTCACATGTTCCTGTATTCAATGGCAGAAGTACATACATTTGAATTCGACAGGCACATTGGCTGTGTGGAAGGTTTGAGGCTGTCTTTTCCTTCTGCCAGGTTGCCTTCCAATGAAAAGAAGGCATTTCTGCACATTGTGGGCTTAACAGGGCCATTCCATTTATTTGATCCTGGGGCTGCCATTAAACCCCACAGGTTGGGTTGGGGCTGGAGTGCAGTGCTCTAATCACTTCTTCTGGCTAAGTAACTGATAGGTATTTTTTCCAGAATGATGAGGGGTAATTTAGCCCAGGAACAAAGAAAAAGTATTTGTCTATTTTGGACCTAAATCATGCTGAACCCGGGAAACACACTGCTGGCTGACAGAGGCCTAAAAAAGTGCAGGATCTAGAAAACATGCTGTGAGGTTACAGACAAAAAGCCAGCATTTCATTTTAAACTGCCATATCAAAATGCTGTTTCAAAAGAGCTAAAAACCAAAGGCCTATCCTTCATTACCTTATGCAGAAAAATGAAAGCCAGTATTTCACTTGCATCTGCTGTAAATCACGATACTCGGTTCAAACAGAGAAATACACTTATTCAAAAGTGCCTTGCCTGTGCCTGATAAAGTCCAAAACTCAAGGCCCACTGTTTGAATATAGGTGACAGAAGCCTCAAAGTGCACTTTTCCAACAAGTAAGATGTCATGGAGAAAGGTGTGCATTTCGCAGTATGGATCAATGAGGACATTTGAATCTGGGAATGAAAGTAACGGTGTAACAGTGAAACCTCAGTGCCTGTGCCAATTTAATATGAAGTGTAATATAAAAATGATATTAATGACATGCTACAGGAGAAAACTGCATAAAGATGAAGTCAAATATGAATGACAGCCTCATGTTTGATGTAAATGGAACATTCAAAGTGTGAGTTTCTGTGCATGGAAAAGCTGGTTTAGCCCATGAGACATGTTCACCTTCCCTCATGTATGGCAATGATTCCAGGCTTTGGCGTTGTCCCTTTGAAGCTCACGGTTGCAGGATTTATGAGGTCAGCAGATGACACACAGATAAACAGTGCATCCATTAAGGAAATGAGAACTTTAAGAAAACTAAGGATTTACATTCAATTAGCGGTCTGGCCCAGGACTTCAATGACAAATGGCAGGTAACAGAACTGCTTCGTGATACTAAAGGGCACAGGGGAGACACATGGCCTGACAAGATAAGATCACTCCTTCAGACTTTTGACTTTGCAGGATTGAATAATGTTTTTATTGCAAGCCAAAGTCAACAACGGTGCAGAGGCCTGGAGCACGAGTTTCAAGAGAAATGAAACCTGGTAGACAAAGAAATTAAAAAATATGCATATAATTTAGAGATGCCAATATGAGTGTAGGAAGTTGAAGGAAAACCATTTGAATATAATTTTAAAGCTTATCCCAAGGCCCATGTGTTGATTGAATTCTCATTAAACTTCGACCTGGGGAACTCAAGCTAAAACCTAGCTCCCCAGAAAATGTCTGTAGACCAAAATATGGGGAGGAAGTAGCTTAATGAATCATATAACTGTATGTAAAATGTATCATTTTTGAGTATGTGCAACATTATCCCTCCCATGATTTATGTTTCACAACTCCAAGAGCCTATCCTCAGAGAGAGGCTGTACCTTGGGGCTGGAGGGGCCGTAGGGTCCAATCGAAATTCAGGGCTAATCAACTAGCATCTCCTAATGTTAATATATTTCAGAGGTGTGGTGTTGAGCTCAAAAAGTGGTTCAACAATGGGAGAGGTGGACAGCTGCCTGAAATCATCTGGGTGGAACTATTGAATCCTTGATTTAGATTTATCATTGCTTAGGATACAGCCTGACACTACTTGGCCTGGAAATACTAATGGGTTTGCTGAAGGAAACCAGAGCAAAATAGACAAATGCTGGGATCATTGCAAGTAGAGACAAATAGAGTGTCCAGAAATGCTTATGTCTTTCCTTAGTGCCAGTCCCACAGATATTCAATGTAAGTAGCTTGTTCAACAGAACCAATAGTGTGGAGATCTGTTGGATGTAATACCTTCCCTTTAATTAGGGGTGGGGAGTATGGAAGTAGACCCTTAGCGTATTTTGATAAATAGTAAGGTAATTATATCCCCTATTGCCAAATATAATGGGGTGATTGTGTTAGTGTTCGAAATTAACCAAGCCACTCCCATTGTGAATAAAAAGTATAGTCATTTAAAGTGAGTGGGTACCCACAATGTAATTCCCAATCCCAAAACTCCCTAACGGGAAGGGGTGCCCTTGCCTATAATGAAATTCCTAATTGTCCCCATTCCTTAGACCTGGCCTTGAAGCAGAAGGGTGATACATGTACACTGAATGTCTGCGTTGTTGTGTGCTGGGGCAGAAAAGTGTTTAGCCTAAATAAATAAAGGGATATCCCTTATTGAGATGTACACTCTCAACAGAGAGTGAGAAAGTGACTCCTGTTAGAAGCATTTCCACTTTGCATAGGGGCGACGGAAGATTGGTTCTAGAAATCAAAGTTTTAACAAAAGTATTTTCAAGTGTGCAGGGACATTAAATATATATAATAATATATACAAAGTACTGTATGTGAGATATTGCTTTTGAAAATAGAAAAAATTGCACCGGATTTGAATCTAAACTTTCTGAAAAAATGCCAATGCTCTTGGCCTGGTAAGGTTCCAAAGTACTGTCTAATTCGATATTAAGGGGTTTTTGTGTTTGATAAAAGTGTTCAAATATTCATATTACTTGCATTCTATTTTCTGGAGACTGACCAGAAAACATGCACATGCAGTGTCATCTCAGTTCTTTTGTTACTGTTAATTCCCAAAAAGATGAATCTTTTGTATTGAATCTTTGTTTTGTGCCACGAAGAATGTGGCAGGTCATGTGAAATTGTTTAAATATCAGATTTTTCATATTAATTTAAAAAAATGTATTCTTTCTATACACTGGCCTGGTTCTTAGCTTAAAATTGCTAAAGGGTGAGGGATTCACTGGTTTTAGATGAGTCACAACAAGGATAGATAGAATATCAAGTTCTATTTTGTGGTGCTAGTGAATGGGCGGGAAGCACTCCCCATATTACCTATGGTCCCATAAATATATCTCACAATGAAGGGTACAATTTCCTTCTCATTGTCCGGTGCTAGCTGTACCTCAACTTTGTTTCCTGGAGAATGTGCCTACAGGTTCCATTCAAAACATTTCTCTCTGCTGAATGTGGTGGTCAAGAGGAGGGGGCATCTGCTGCGACCTAATGACTCACTGGGAAGTCCTGCCTGCAGATGTCCTCATTCCAAACCTGCGGTCAATGTGTACCTCACTCCAACGTGAAAATGAAAAATCTTGGCACAGGCAATGTATCATGGGAGATATAACTAACTTTTTGGGTACAGAGGCACATTACTCTATTCCAAATTAAACAAGCATTGGCAATGGCAACAGTTTTGAATGGCACCACCATAGTGGTATTAACTACCCATTGTTGGTAGCAGGTGCAAAATGGTGCGGGTACCTGAGCATCTAATAGGAGTGCCTGACAAAAGCTTAAAACGTAAGCACAGCCCAAAAATGTTGACTTTGCCAATGTTTGTTTGAAGTAGGACTTGAGTGGCTTTTCCAATGCTTGTTTTTAACAGGACTTCAGCGAAGGACATACAGAGTGCTTAGAAATCAAATGGCTGATGGCAGACCCGGTAAGATATGTGTACTACAACTCCAATTAACTCCGCCTTTTTTTGGGTGTCCTGGTGTGGGTATATTGTACTTTGACCTTGTATATGTTTGTTATTTTTTCCAGTTCATACACAATTACCTAAATTATTACAATGCACAAAATACAGAAAAAAACACAGAAGAAAAAGAAGATACAGACAACAGAACATTAATCCATTACTTTCTGTCGGTTTAGTAAAACATACTAAACATTAAGCACCTTTCATAATTTGGAGTTTCTTTGTCACAACTTTCACTTATCATTTCTTGTCTGTTAGGTCACATATTTGCAGCACTTGTATCACGTTTAACGTGAGATCTGTCTCATGGCCTGCAAATAACTCTATCGCAAAACATTTCTGATTGGAGGCCTTCTTCTCTGTCTACAAACCTTTGCAGGAGTTTCACTCTTATGTCCCAGGTTCCCTTACAGTCCATTAATAGATGTCTGATGGTCTGTCTCCTGGGATCCTTGCATGTCCTACACAGATTGTGTGCATCATCACTCCACCCCCTATGTTTGATATTTTTTTTATGTATTTTAACATCTATGTGGTGTTTATAGTGGGTTTTATGTAGTTTTTACAACAGGTTTTTACTAACTTTGTAATAAATGTCAATATTTGTATATGTGACTGTACTACTAGAATTATTTGCTCAGTTATTAGTAATTAGAGAAAGCTTGACTAACCTTGATTGTTAAGTGCAAATTAGTGTGTGTCTTTTTCTTTTCCTTATATGTACATAAAACTCCAATTAAGCCATTCATTCTCAGCAGATTGCTTTGAAAAAACATTGCCAGGCACTTTGAGTACACATTTTGATGGCAAGGCTTGATTAAAGCAAGCGCAAAGGGTTATCATGAGGAAGTGTTTAGGGCAGGAAAAAGCAGGAATTGCTGGGGATAGCCATAGGGATTAGTATGGCCATGGACGGGCAATGGGTGAGCACATAACCAACCAAACAACACCTACATACTCTGTGTCCCTCCTCATATGTCATTCCTCCCTAGGTGTACTCCAATGCAATAGTTCCAGCTTATAGGTGTTCCCCTCACCCGCTTCTGCCCCCCCTTGATATCCTCCCCCCTGCTATCTCTGATCTCTTCTCCCGCCTCCCCATCCCTTATCCCTTATTCCACCCCCCAATCATTTCAGGAGTTGTCTTGATTCACTAAGGGTTCACCATCAATGACTTTTTAACAACGCTTGGATTTGACTTTTGGACATGTTCACTCTTGGTGCTTCATCCCCTCAACTCTCATGCTGGACCTCCCCTGGATCTCGTACTCAGGTTGACCCTGAATCATGCTGTGCCCATCGTCACTGTGAATCCATGCCTACATTTTCTGTTCCCTTGCAACATTATGTGTTTTACTAACCTCTGCAACTGTACTTGCTCTCCCCTCTGCTTCTCTGCTCTTTTTCAATCTTTTTATTCTCTGTTCTCTTCTCCTCTCCTTTCCCCCTTCTCACTCTCTCCTCCCCTCTCCCTCCCTTACTTTTTTCTATGCACTTACTCTATTAGAATTGTCCCTGGACCTAGTATGATAGTAACAAATGTGTGTCTCCCCCCTCCCTTACTTGTTATTTCCCCCTCCAGCACTACTGAAATGTCATCAGGCCTAGTACGACAGTCGCTTGTTTTGTTCCTCTCCCTTCTTTCTCCTCCCCTCTCCCTCACTTCTTGTAATTCTCTGGCTCTACCAGAAATGTTGTTAGGCCTAGTATGGTAGTCACCTATCTGTTCCCATTACTTTCCTATCTGTGTCTTAGCACTTTCACTATCTGAAATGTCACCAGGCCGAGTACGATAGTTAATTTTCACATTCTTGTTGTTCATAGCCTGTAAGAATGTTTTTGTATTTTCCCTTGTTCCCTCCTTTGCTGTGAAGCGCTTTGAAACACATTGTGCATAGGCGCTATATAATTGATCAAGCAGCACCTAATAGCCCAAACTGAAAAGACAGTACCAAATTTCCCAGAACGTAATTGCTTGTGTCTGAAAAGGCAAAACTGGCTCAAAGTGGCCACCTGGCAGCCCTGCTATGCCCCACTCTGCTTGCAGCATGTTAATACTTAGCATATGGGCAATGATCAAATGTAGAACTCGCAAGTTAATTGGACCAAAAAGGCTTGACTTTTTAACAGAACTGTGCATATTGTCACATTTAGGAGCAGGGTTGGCCCTAGGATTTGGATGTCCTTGGTGGCAAAAGAGGTGTGGGCCTCCCTAATGTGCATAAATAAGGACATCAGTGATATAAAACATGCTGCCATAAGTAAGGTAGCAGAAAAATACACTGTGACGTCCAGTATTTGAAATGTGTCTATTAATATGTACCTATGTGGCAATATCAGAAGAGAGGCTTTTTTTAAATAGAAGACAGTGTGAGCTGAATAACTTGCATAGACTTCTAATTTTAGCAAATAAGTCATAGGGACTCATTACAAGTTTGGCAGTATCCTTGCTGGTAAAACCGGCAGCTGCCACCAAACTTGCTAATTTTTTCGTCACCTGTGAATGACCAATTACTGGGTCATTACGACCCCACCGAACCTTGTAATTGCTCATTTGAGGGCACCAGAAAATATTCTTCCCCACTCCCATTTGAGCATCCGACATGCTCTGCTCATGGGTGCCGGTACACCCGCAAGGTCAGACCGAGCGGGTGGGAAGGCACCCGTGAGCAGAACCCGCAGTTTGCTGGTCTGTTAGCTTACCGGTACCATTGTTACCAGACTGGCAAACTGATAATGAGGCCCATAGTTTGATAAAAGGGTTTGCCCAGGAGCACTCACTTTGGTTAAGTGGCGAAGCTGAGATTTGAGAGCAGTATACAAGTCAGAAACTTGAACATAAGTCTTTGCAGATGGAATTGGTAGATATACTTACTGTTGCAAAGGTCTTTTTGAAACCTTGGTTGAAATCACTATCTGACTGTGAAAGGCATTGCACAAATATGGTGATTGTATTTTGCTAACTGAAGCTAACTGCTGTTTTTGCAGAGGTTTCATGAGTGTTTTTATTTTTATTGTATGTATATTTGGTCATATTGTCCAAATTAGCTATATGCTTTTATTTCAGAAGCTAAAGATAGAATTATTTTGACTGTCAAAAGAAATCGATCTCCAAGCAGATAATAACTACGTTCATCACTAAAAATTGAGAAGGGAGTCTCATTAATGTGCCCTTGAGCCTTGATTGGAGGGGATGAGCAGGCCAGAACTGTTTGCGAGGTGCAGGAATAGCACGGGATCCTATAACAGAATATTGCATAGCCACCTACGCAGGTTAGGAGACTGTTGTGAGATGTTATATGTTTATCCCCTCTTCCAAACCCTATGGCTTTTTTCCGAATCTTGCTGTAGCATGTGCTGTAAAATATGTTTTTCTGGCCTGTGGATGAGTACGCGTGCTCTCTCTTCACTTGGTGTGGGATATTTTGCTCCCATAGAGAAAATAAAAAGCTAACACCTTTCTTCCAAGGGGAAAGGTCATTTGAACTAAGTTTGAATATTTCACTTTAAGATATGTTCACTTACTGTGTGCACAGTAAGTGGACATATCTTAAACTGAAATATGCAAACTTAGTTCTATTGACCATTCCCCTTAGCACAAAAGAGAATTGGCATTTCAAAGAAAGTAATCAACACCAGGAAAATAACCTGAGAGTAAACCTTCCAATAAACTTGCCCACCAAGTATAATAGGTACTCAACTTTGAAACCCAGTAACCCATAGTGAAATAGTGCCTGGAAAACAAAATCCCAATACTAGCTGTGTGTTTCGATGACAATTTTATGTGGTCTTGTGGGTAACCGTCTGCCTGGAAACATGATAACCTGAGGGAAATCAGGGTAGTCAAATGCTTGAGCAAGCTTGCCGACATATAAAATACCCAAGGGGGTTGCGTCCACCCTCTGAAAAAAGTTAAGCTGACCACCCACATGTTTCCTTTACTTGTACACTGAAAAGCAGCACATGGCCACAATCAGGGTAAATTAACTACACCAATCTCCAGGACTGCAACCTCTATTGCCACATCCTGGGCAAATATTCATAACTCATTTGCCCTCTCATCAATTCCCCTCCTCAACCCCATGTCTGCCTTTAAACAATACTCTGCTTTATGGACATTAATTGAAACATGCATATACCATAGTAAGGTACTCACTCAATATATAAATCCTTATAGAAATATGTTGGGCAAGAAGTGTACAATTGTGGTATTATTCCCCTCTATCTTGACTGGCCAGCTTCAAATACCAGAATGCAATTCAGCAAAAGGCAAAACAATGGCCTTTGCGGTTTGAAAATGTACTTTCAAGACTTATAGCAACATGTATTGTGTGAAAAGGTTTTAGTGATTGACAAATGCTGGGTTTTTATGTGATGTGAGGAAAATATTAAATTCTACCAAAAAGTAACACTTTTTTGTGTCTAAATCATGAACATCTATGATATTACCACAAGCACATTTTTCTTCCTTTTGAAATCTATCCCAATTTCGAATAACCTTACCACAAAGCCAGTCCCAGGAGCAGGGACGTCATTTGGGGGTCGCCAGGGGTCGCAACTGCGACCTCTGTGGTGTCCCTTGCGACCTCTACTAAAAAAAAAAAAAATTTTTTTTTTTTTTTTTTTTTTTTTTTAAAGTTATGCAAGCTCCTGGGCTGTGGCTCTTTACTTCTGGGGTGGCTGGCTTTCTTGTTCAGGCCCCTTAAAAAAAAAGACTTGAGGCACTTGTTCTTATTTTTCTTCTAACACTTTCAGCACTGACCCTAAATAAGAAAGAATAGGAATACCAAATAATGTGTCTTTCTGGAATTCTATACAGTAATTGCTGGCCTCATTAAATGTTCATTTCAGGCACACTTCAGGGGGTGAGTCACTGATTTAGTCTGTTCTTAAACGCCTCACTAAGCCTAAGCCGTTCATCCTTCTGAGGTCGATAAATGAGTACCAACACAGGTTGGGTGATATTGGGTGTATATTTTTTCTATATAAAGCGCTTAATGATGTGTTATTATATAGCACTTACGCTTATCATTTGGTCATGGACGTCTGCTTGCATACACAGTCATTTGGTAATACGGGCCAATAAACACTGAACTTAATGATACATATGGCGATCCATTCTTGTCTGAATGTACATCATATAGTGATATCATAACTATATTTTTCATAGTGTACAATGCTATGTGATGCCATTTCCTGTTTCGTCAACGGGTGAAATGTCGTGTTCCATCGCTACCCGCTATATCACTTTGGGGCGGGGTCTAATGACATCACTTCCTGTGATGTCATCAGAGGGTCAAGGGTCGGGTGATGTCACTTCCGCTACCCCTGGCATTTTGGTGAAATGACGTCCCTGCCCAGGAGGACATGGCCACTTTAACCCCATGTTTTTTCCCTCATGGTCATGGCCAGTAGCCAGATTGCCTGGATCATGACCTTATTCCATGACCGGGACAATGTGGCCACTCCCCATGGCCACAAGCTACACCTCAGGCACCAAAGGTATATGACTATTTTTTGTACCCACATTATGACACTGGTCAAAAAATAAAACACAGGCACATTTGCAAAACCATGCTTTCAGGTCCTTCTCAATGCTCCTTACACAAGTTTGCTGGAAGTTGACACATGTTTTATTTTTTCAAAAAGTGTCAAATATATCCACAAACAATCGTCATAACCTAGCCCCCACTTGACATAATCCATTCAGACTTTATGAAAACATTTATATCTAGATCTATATTTTTCTTGCAAACCTTTGTGTAGATTTGTCAAATGGCACCACATTTATAAGCCTTTACATTATTTTGGGACCCCCCTCTAACTCTACCCCCTCTTGACAAAATCCTACCAAACTTTGCAAACACATTTATATCTAGATCCAATATCAGTTTGGCAAGGCAAGTGTAGATTCGACAAATGTCACCTCATTTATAAGCCTTTACATTATTTTGGGACCCCCCTCTAATTTTGCCCCTCGTGACAAAATCCCACCAAACTTTGAAAAATCATTTATATCTATATGTATTATCAGTCTCCCAAATTAAGTGTAGATTTGTCAAATGACACATCATTTATAAGCTTTTACATAATTTTGCGACCCCCCTCTAGTTTTCCCCCTCTTGACAAAATCCCACTAAACTTTGCCAAGAGCGGGTGAAGTAGTTGCGCGCATGCGTGGTTTTCATTTGCTTGTGTCACTATCTCTGCTACGGTCTTCACTGATATGTGTTTCCTCCAATGCGTGTGCACAGACTTCTCTGCTGCGTGAAATCTCCTATGCACGTGTCCTTTGCTACATGAGCTCTTCTATGCGTGAGCATGGTCTACACCGCTACGTGTTTCCTTCAACAAGTGTGTGCAGTCTTCGCAGCTACGTGTTTTCTACAATGAGTGTGCGTGGTCTTCGCAGCTACGTGTTTTCTACAATGTGTGCGTGGTGTTCGCAGCTACGTGTTATCTACAGCTCATGTGTGCGGTCTTCGCAGCTATGTGTTTTCTACAATGTGTGCGTGGTCTTCGCAGCTACGGGTTATCTTCAGCACGTGTGTGCGGTCTTCACTGCTATGTGTTTTCGGTTAACACCTGTGCGCGGTCATCATTTCTGCGTGTTTTCTTCAACGCATGTGCCTGTTCAGATGAGGCACGCATGAGCTCGGATTCATCTGTTAAGAGCATGCGTGCGAGTTTAAAAAAGATACACTGCTACATGCTTCCTTCAATGCGTGTGCGTGGTCTTCACAGCTATGTGTTTTCTACAACACGTGTGTGTGGTCTTCACAGCTACGGGTTATCTACAGCGCGTGTGTGTGGTGTTCGCGGCTATGTGTTATCTACAGCCCTTGTGCGTGGTCTTCACTGCTATGTGTTTTCCATTAACGCCTGTGCGTGATCATTTATGCATGTTTTCTGCAATGCGTGTGTGTTTTCGGATCTGCTAAATGTTTTCTGTTAACGCATGTGCACAGTCATAATTTCTGCATGTTTTCTTCAACACATGTGTGTGTTCAGATGAGGCACGCGTGAGCTCAGATTCATCTGTTAAGAGCGTGCGTGCAAGTTTAAAAAAGATACATTGCTACATGCTTCCTTCAACGCGTGTGTGCAGTCTTCGCAGCTACATGTTTTCTACAATGCATGTGCGTGGTCTTTGCAGCTACATGTTATCTACAGCGCGTGTGTGCTGTCTACGCAGCTATGCGTTTTCTACAATGCATGTGCGTGATCTTCGCAGCTATGTGTTATCTACAACACGTGTGTGCGGTCTTTGCAGCTACGTGTTTTCTACAATGAGTGTGCATGGTCTTCGCAGCTACGTGTTATCTACAGTGCGTGTGCATGGTCTTCACTGCTATGTGTTTTCCATTAACGCCTGTGCACAGTCATCATTTCTGCGTGTTTTCTTCAACGTGTGTGTGTGTGTTCGGATGAGGCGCGTGTGAGCTCGGAGTCATCTGTTAAGGGCGAGCGTGCGAGTTTGAAAAATAAAGTGTCCATGTGTTTTGACTGGTGCGGTAAATGTCAAGAGCGGGTGAAGTAGTTGTGCGCGTGTGCTTTACTACATGAACTCTTCTACGCGTGAGCGTGGTCTACACTGCTACGTGCTTCCTTCAACGCATGTGCGTGGTCTTCACAGCTACGAGTTATCTCCAGCACGTGTGTGTAGTCTTCGCAGCTACATGTTTTCTACAACGCTAACACCCATTTTTTTGCTTCTTGCAGCCAGATTCCATCCCATCCTCATCACCCCTCACCTCCCTAAAGATTATTTGATAAGTTTGACAAGTGCAATGTTGTGTTTTTTAATATATTTTTACCGCCACGTCCGCCGACACCAGACCCGAATCCAAGATGGGGGGAGTTTCTAAAAATCTGATGCACTTCATGCTCACCCCAGCCAATAAGAGAACATGTTGCATGTCGGCATTGCAGCTTGGCGTAGCAGGTGATCATGGCACTGTTTTGGGACCTCATCCCCGTTCCCAGCACCTCCATTGTGGCATTTGACCCCCTTCCCCTCCGTTGTCTCCCGCGCGTCCCTTTGCCTCTGTTTCCACTTCCCTCCCACCTCCCACCTCCCTGCCCGCCCACGTTGTGTGATTGGGTGTCTGCAGCCATCCACTGGCTGGGGTCCACAAACGCTCCCTGCACGCTTGATTACTGCAGCTTGTCATAGCAGGTGAGCATGGCACAGTTTTGGGACCTTGTCCCCATTCCCAGCACCTCCATTGTGGCCTTTGACCTCCTGCCCCTCCGTGGTCTCCCGCATGTCCCTTTGCCTCTGTTTCCACTTCCCTCCCACCTCCCACCTCCCTGCCCGCCCCCGTTGTGTGTTTGGTTGTCTGCAGCCATCCACTGGCTGGAGTCCACAAACGCTCCTTGCACGCCTGATTATTGCAGCTTGGCATAGCAGGTGAGATCGGCATTGTTTTGTGACCTCGTCCCCATTCCCAGCACCTCCATTGTGGCCTTTGACCACCTGCCCCCTCCGTGGTCTCCAGCACATCCCTTTGCCTCTGTTTCTCCTTACCTCCCTGCCCGCCCCCGTTGTGTGATTGGGTGTCTGCAGCCATCCTCTGGCTGGAGTCCACGAACGCTCCCTGCACACCTGATTATTGTAGCTTGGCATAGCAGGTGAGCTCAGCACTTTTTGGGACCTCGTCCCCGTTCTCAGCACCTCCATTGTGGCCTTTGACCCCCTGCCCCCTCTGTGGTCTCCCGCGCTTCCCTTTGCCCCTGTTTCCCTTTCCCTCCCTCCTCCTGCCTCCCTGCCCGCCCCCTCACCCTGACTAGCTCATTCCATACTCCTAAAACCACCTTCCCAGGGCAGCCCTCTGCCCAGCAGTCCCTGCTGCAAAGGGTTGCAAGGCAAAGGGCGGCTCCAACAAAGGCGGCTCCACAAAATGTTTGCAGGTCTCAGCAGGGGAAGCCAGTGAAGCCAGCAGTGGACAGACACCAACAAAACTTTCCCATTACGTAAACTGCCAAGAATTACACCATGCACACCTAGAGAGATCCGAGCACCAACCAAATTCAACACTGGACTGTAAATGTTACCCTGTGTAACATTCTAACATACTTGCATTACTAACTAGTGGCACTCCCAGAGACAATAGTGAAAATTAGCCAGCCTCACATTGAGACAGGTGTATCAATGTTAGCATGTGCAGCACTTAGACGGAATTGCGAATGTTAGCATATGCCTCTCCTAGATAGAATTATGACTGGTAGAATACCCCTCACGTTGGTGCACTGTGAATGATAGCATGTTCCACTCTTAGTTGGAAATGTGAAAAACAGCATGCACCACATTTAGACGGAATTCCGAAGGATAGCATGTACCACATTTAGACACAATTGTGATAAATAGCATGTGCCCTAATAGCGTCACTGTGTTAGAGCTACATCTAGAAAATATGCCCGAATAGCGTCACTGTGTTGAAGTTGAATCTAGAAAGTGTGCCCTAATAATGTCACTGTGTTAATCTGAACTTAGAAAGTGTGCCCGAATAGCGACACTGTGTTAAAGTTGAATCTAGAAAATGTGCCCTAATAGCGTCACTGCGTTAAAGTTGAATTTAGAAAGTGTGCCCAAATAGCATCACTGTGTTAAAGTTGAATCTAGAAAGTGTGCCCGAATAGAGTTACTGTGTTAAAATTGAACTTAGAAAGTGTGCCCGAAAAGCGTCACTGTGTTAAAGTTGAACTTAGAAAGTGTGCTCGAATAGCGTCACTGTGTTAAAGTTGAACTTAGAAAGTGTGCCCTAATAGCGTCACTGTGCTAACATTGAATCTAGACGGTATTCCCAACATCAATGAGTGTGCCCTAATAGCGTCACTGTGGTAATATTGAATCTAGACGGTATTCCCAACATCATTGAGTGTGCCCTAATAGCGTCTCTGTGGTAAAGTCGAATCTAGAAGGTATTCCCAACATCATTGCGTGTGCCCTAATAGTGTCACCGTGCTAAAGCTGAACTTAGAAAGTGCGCCCTAATAGCGTCACTGTGCTAATGTTGAATCTAGAAATCGTGCCCTAATAGCGTCACTGTGTTAATGTTGAATTTAGAGGGTATTCCCAACATCACAAAGCATGCCTTAATAGCGTCACTGAGCTAACATTGAATCTAGACGGTATTCCCAACATCATTGAGTGTGCCCAATAGCGTCACTGTGTTAAAGCTGAACTTAGAAAGCGTGCCTAATAGCGTAACTGTGTTAATGTTGAATCTCGAAAGTACGCCCTAATAGCGTCACTGTGTTAATGTTGATTCTACAAAATATGCCCCATTAGCATCACTGGGTTAAAGTTGAACCTAGAAAAAGTGCCCTAAAAGCCTCACTGTGTTAAATCTGAGCTTAGAAAGCGTGCCCTAATACCATCACTGTGCTAATGTTGAATCTAGACGGTATTCCCAACATCATTGAGTGTGCCCCAATAGCGTATTAGAGTTGAATTAAGATGGTATTCCCAACATCATTGAGTGTGCCTGGTCGCATACACTTTACTGATTACCACAATATCACACTACTACGCTTACTCTCTCCTATACACCACCATTCAACTAGAAAACAGTGGTACTATGACATATTTGGTAAAGCTGTTCTCATACTAACATGACTCACCAAACTACCCATCATCCTAATAAACCACAGCTAGCTAGCACATACCGGTTAGCTTAGGCGGCTCCTCAGGCCTTACACAGCCAAACCTCAGTCTGGAAGTCCCCCTCCAGACTGAACACATTCAAATGATCTCCTCAGCACCACACCTACCGCTAAGAAGCAGCTATCATGCAACAACCACACCAGCTGCACACTTGCCTGGTTCGCACACGCACTTTACGACTCTCTCTCTCTCTCGCTCTCTCAACTGACTTGAACTGCGGTTCCCGAGGGCGTTCAACCTACCAGCGCCTTGAGAACATACCAATGATACATAAGGTGTTATGCAAATGCAAAATAACATAACATAACATGATGCAAGCTGTTTGGCCAATTGGTGTCCTGTCCTCGGAGCGAACAGGGAAGTGTGTCCGCGATGCGGACATAGATATCACTAATTATTTTGCCTTATGTTTTGGTCATTTTGGATGGATTCACACCAAATTAACAAAAGCACGCGTTCGGGACCAAGCTGCCGCTCAAGCCGCAAATTTGGTGAAAATCCGTCCAACGGTTTGGGCTGTAGGCGTAAGCAAAGTTTTTTCCCATTATGTCTATGGGAAAAACAGAAGTTTTGGGACCCCCCTATAACCTTGTCCCCCCCTGGACCAAACCTCAACTTTGCAAAACAATTCAGAGTGGGCCAAATACTTTTTTTGCAAAGTTTGGTGAGGATTCATCCAGGGGGAGCGAAGTTATACGCTGCCCAAAAAGTGTTCTTCCTATGGAAACAGCAACTTAACCATAACCACATGGACGCTACTATGGTAGCAGCATGTAGTTATGGTTAAGTTGCTAAACCCATAGGAAGAGCAGTTTTTGGCGGCTTATAACTTCGCTCCCTCTGGACGAATCCTCACCATGCTTTCCAAAAAAAGTATATTTACCACTCTGAATTTCTTTGGTAAGTTTGGGGATGTTTCGCGAAGGTGGGCGAAGTTATAGGCGGGGTCCCAAATATGTTTTTTTCAATAGACTGAATGGAAAAAACTTTGCTCACACCTACAGTGCTCGAACTTCCACCAAATTTGCTCTTGTAAATTTGTTGAAAATCTGTCCAATCATTTTTTTTAAAACAGGCAAAATGTAGGTGCCAAAATATTAGTGATATCTGGCTCTGCTGTGCTGAGCCATTTCCCGGTTCGCTCAATGGATAGGACTCGGGTTGACCCGGAGGGCTGCGTGATGTCTGCGGATATATGACTTGATTGCTGATTGGCTGGTTGGAAGCGTGATGTGCATCATATTTTTCCAAAACGTCTGCCATGTTGTATCCGTAGCGCAGCAGCGAACATGACTGAAAAACATGTTTTGGGTATCTGGTGTTGGGAAGAGGGGCTGGAAAGGTGCAGAAGTGAAAGATGGTTCATATGATGTATTTGTTTAGGTGGAAAAAGACTGTGTTGTAGTCGCGGTGGCCGCTGACACTGCGGCAGTTTGCGGGTAGTTCCTGAGGAGAGAAGGATATGTGGTGACTGCAGGCAGGCTTCATTACGGTAGTGGAGTGGAATGTAGATGATATGAGGATGCTCTTATAGACTGTATTATGCTGTGGTGGTTGTGGCAAGCTGCTGGGCCATGCACCCAGTCTGCCTATTGGCGTGAAGTAGTACAATTGTATATGTGCAGAAGTGGACAGGTTAAAAAAATATAGGGATTACCTGTACAAATACCTGGTCCTCTAGGTAAACATACATATAATATAACTCAATGGACCAGTAGATTGAGGAAGACACAATTCACTGATTTTATTCTTGGTTCTTCATGTAATTTTATTTTATCAATACAGAAATATATATATATGGTTCATACTATTATTCTGCAATACATTGCAACACTATTAAAACAATTTCTACACAGTTTGTAGACAACTTTTTGACTCATCATCGAGTCTCCCGTCATTCATTCATACACACACTCTCATATACATATTAACTGTAGACTTTCTTATGCAGGTGAGACCTCATATATCACCATCTTTGAAACAAACTTTTTTAACATAGTTTTCAAGTCCTTTCTCTAGTACAGGTGTCATTATCTGTCAATTTATATTAGGAACAGTATTCTGGGTCGACACATGTTTCGGTCATAAATGCCGGGCAGTAACAATTACACCCATCTGTTGCTTAGACCTTCATCAGGACATGAAGCGAAGATCTGACTGTCTCTTGCCTCTAATAGACTGATGTGAGCCACACCATCTAGAAAACATAATAAAATCTATCCTCCTTTATTTGAATACACTTTAATTGTGTCAGAAGCAACTCTGCTAGTAGTTGCGAACATATAACTCACCTCCATGTGTGATTACCGGAGGTTATGCAGATGATAATGGGATCAATCCCTCACAGGTACTTCAACGTAAAACGTTTAGTCTTGTCATGTAATATCGAAAACACCGGGAACACCCTGTTAGTTCCTACACAGATTCAACCTCGAACGCAAAACAATGTCACAAGCTATGGGTACCATAGCTTGAATACTTACTTCCATTTATGGAATAAAAGAGCCAAAATCAGATCCTATTCTGTCTCGTCTATGGATCAATCGGCTACTGGTCACATAACAATTTAATTCCTTCAAATAACATCCCCTGTAACCCAAAGAAACCCATATTATAATGTGGGTTAAGCCTATTTCCTATTTAGACCAAGTATAACAATTGAACTGCACCATGCACAAAAGATTTCTGCCACAAAGTACAAGTGTACAGTTATTTAATCAATGCCATGAACAGCCTGACACGTGTTTCGAGTGTAGCTCTTCCTCTGAGGCTGTTAAAGTACATACAGTCAAGCATATGTAAAGATGTACAAAATATTTAAGCAAATTCATTCAAAAAGCATGGGCCAGGTATTGGTGGGCAACAAGTTGTCAGCATAGTGTATAATCAGCAAATACACAATTAGCAAGCATCGATTGTCATCATTCATAATACAGGTTAAAAGAAAACAAATATGCATTTAGCAAACAGTATTCATGTGCCATTCATAAGAAAAGCGATACGCGATATTCATACTACCCAGTCAGGGATGTCACCAAGGTAGTCCAAAACAAAGAAGGAGAGAGAAATAGGACAAAACCTGCAGTTAGCAAAGTTGGTAGGTAGGCAGTCGTGGAATAGGTCTGTTCAATAACCATTAGTTATTAATTCAATAGCATATGCCAGAAAGAGATTGCATATTTATCACGTATTCTGTTCCAAATGGAAACACTAGTTATTAAAAAGAAAAAATGAGTATGGTTCAAAACCCGAAATAATTCCAGCGTGAGATGGTATGTGACACTATTGCAAGCAAAGAATAAAAAATAAGTATCACTTACCAAATAGATAAGTGAATGAATCAAAACCGAAATCAGAAAAGCATAACTAGTAGAAGAGAAATAACAATATGTACGCTAATTGGCGTTCTCTCCACCATGCAGAGACATGTATTTAAAAGTATTAAATCAAAGTTATGTTACCTTGATTAACTTGTAGTTGTCATTCTAAATATATATCTGCGGGCTGCAGTGATCCCAGAGAGCCGGCATAGTTGTAAAAATTAGGTGTCAGCAAGGCATCAGTCCGTAATTCCAATGTGCAACAATTGTAAAGACAAAATGAAATAAATGGCAATTGCCTATTTAGCTCTAAAATAATATAATTAGCCATTAAAGACACTAAATTAATTCAGGGATCGTGTGCAGGTTCACACATCCTGCTTACCTGCCGGTCGGCAAAAAATGAGTCTAAGGGAGAGCACGCTACCGCGTCTCCAAGCATCTATAACTTAAAGCTGTAGCCTATTACTGCAATACTAATGGCAAACCACTCACGCCGCCATCTTGGGAGTGTCGGGTGCAGTCATACTGCACCCAATCCAATGTTAAAAGTAAATTACAACAATGGAGCCCAGCTAAATAGAAAAAATGAAGAAAACATTTTTTCATAATAATATTGAGATATGGATACTAGGCTAGCAGTAAATATTCACCAAAACCATTATAAAAAAGGGTAAAACATATTTACAAATAATAAGAAAAAAGAAGAAAAACAGTGTCGCCGCGGCCATGAGGAATCGCTGCACTTCTGATTATTATGTAAATATAAGCAATTTTTTGAATTTACATATTTATTACAAGACCATGGTTATTTACACAGAGCTCGCCACGAGTGCCTAACCACTCAACTGTAAATAGTATGTGCTCCATAAAACAGAATGCTTAGTGTACAGCAAAAAGCCCTTGCAATTCAGAAATATCACTGGCAACATTATTAAGGATAGCAAACACATGTCAACTATTCATTTTGTCAGAACTAAAGATATACTGTAGTAATTACATCAAACAAAACTTCATAGAAGTCAAAGAAAAGAGGAAAAAAGACAACATCATATGTATCAAATATAGGTCTATCACAAGAATACATGAAACTCATGATCTGAATTAGGGCCTCTAGTGCACATTCTATGTTTACAAATGTGGTGTGCTTCGAGTTGCCTAAGCTTAAGTTCCATATTGCCCCCTCTCTTGGTCAAAGAGACCTGATATAATCCTGTAAATCTTATATCCTTGGCATTATCCATTTGATGGCAGGTCTGCCAATGATTGGCCAGTGGATATTTGGAGTCTTGTTTAGACAAGGTAGAAAAGTGCTCACGAATACGAATCTTGAGAGGCCTAATTGTGCTGCCAATATACATTTGACCACAAACACAAATAATACAATACACTACGAATTTCGAATTGCAATTAATAAATGCATTGATGACATGTTTGCCAGTTATTCCAAAATCAACAGTCTCAGTCTCCCAAGTATACATGCACACATTGCAGCTCCCAAATTTGTGGAAACCTTTGAACCTGCCTTGTGAAAACCATGTCCCCCCACTTAATGGTTGAGACAGAAAGGATGGGCATAAGATATTCTTAAGGATCGGTGCTCTGCTAAAAGTAATAGCAGGGTTGGGCTCAAGAAATTTAGCTAAATCTTGATCTAATTGCAGTAAATGCCAGTGACGTTTTAGAATCGCATAGATGCTGTTGCTGTCACTGTTGTAACGAGTAATAAGTCTTATTTTATGAGGGCGCCCTTGAGCACAATTGGATTTATTTTTAGGTGTTAGCAGATCAGCTCTCTTCATACTCGACACTACACGTTCAGCTTGAGTGAGTATGTGGGACCTATATCCCCGTGTTTTGAATTGACCATGAATAAAGTCTTTTTCTGCCACAAAATCAGCATACCTAGAGCAATTTCTCTTGGCTCGAATATATCCCCTTTTGGGATATTGTTGATCACTGAGTTTTTATGAGAACTTGAAGAATGTAGGACCGCATTGACAGAGGTGGGTTTCCTGTATGTTTTAGTCTGGAAACCATCCTGGGATACAGAGATATTAAGGTCAAGAAAATCAATGGTGTGGTTACTGTGCTGACAAGTAAATTGGAGACCCCAAAAATTAGCATTGAGAAAATTAACGAATGGAGATAAATGATCCTCGGTACCTGTCCAAATCAAAATAACATCATCAATATACCTTTTCCATAGGTATACTGATTGAATAAAGTCAGTGTTGGTAAACACATATAGCTGTTCAAAGTGGTGCATAAAAATGTTGGGCACTGGTGGTGCAAAGCTAGCACTCATGGCTATGCCAATTAATTGCTTATAATATTTGTTGTTAAACAGAAAGACATTATTCTGCAAGGCACAAAGAAGCAATTCTTTAATCATTTCGATATGTAGATGATAGGAATAGCTTTTAGATGATCAATAGATGTATAAAGAGCCTTGACATCGAGTGTGACCAATATGACATTAGATGGTGGTGAAAGGTTTTCAAGTATATGAAGAATGTGCATAGTATCACGAACATGAGTAGAACATGAGTAGATGTGGTGCATACAAGTGGTGAAAGCCCTCGCAATTCAGAAATATCACTGGCAATATTATTAAGGATAGCAAACACATGTCAACTATTCATGTTTTCCTATTTAGTTACTGTCACCTCCATGTACTGGAGTATTGGCATGTTGCACTTACCCTATTCGGGATGGGCATACCCTAATAAATATTGATTTTCTTAGTGATATCTTCCTTCCACTACTTCCTCTATTCTTCTTATTTTCTTTAGTTTCCATTATTATCAGCACCAACAGTACCTTTGATCTGCAAGTAAAAAGCAGCTCCTATCAGAGTACAATTAGTATTAATCACAACCCCCCACAACAAATAATATTAACATAGTGCTATTTAGTCTAATGCCGACTTGCAGCACTGTTGTTAATGGTGCCAGACACCCAATAAGTATAGCTGTCTGCCTCATTTCCTTTCGACTAGATGTAATCAATTCACAGGCCCTTAACTATGCCTTCTCACCATGTTGTAAAAAATGGGATGGCTAGTAAGCTCGTAAAGTCGTTGTTATGGCAACCCACGGTTCCTCTCTCGCGCTTATTTTAATAATAATTATTGCTACCATTCTCATTATCGCCCCATGTTTGAAAACAGTCCATCACACAGCGCACAACGTGTTTGCTTACCTTCAATTATTTATTTTACTTGCGTTTGTTATTCGCAGTATTGTGTGCCGGCTCCTTCTGTGCTCACCTGCTCGTAGGTGACCACCTTCTTTACACCCGTTAAGCATAAAAATGGGACTAAGACCCACCCTCTCTCCATGCTGCTCTCGTAGACAAAGAAAGAGGACTCGGATCGTCCTTCATTGGTGTTTCTCATATTCTGGCAACTGCACGCCATTGTATTATAGCCAGTATTTTTTCTAACAGCCCTTCTAATTGTGGTGAGCCTAGTCACCCCTGAATGTTTCAATATATCGGTTCTATTAGCATCAGACTACATCTGTCGGTGCAGTGGACATCATTGTTTCCTTCCTCTATTAGATAGCCACTCTGCCATGTCATGTGTTTTTTTGGTCCACCCCCATTATTTTCTATGGGTATTTCTGTCACAGGACCAGGAATTACCTGCATGAGGAAAATGTCCTGTGTACTCATAGCTCTCTGCTCATATATACTAGTCAAATCCAGTATCTCCACATGGCAATTGTGTCAGATGTTGCCTTTATAACAGGTACATCTCCTTTATCAGTTATCATGACAGCGATTTGCCTCAGATGAATATCTCTGAAGGGGATGTATATCTATTTTATTTCCATATGGTGTCTCTGTCTCCATCTTGTTCATGTCTACGCCTATTAGCCCTGATGTTTGGCAGGTGTATTTCAGCAAATTGTACAGTAGAACCCTATGATGCCAATCCTCCATGTTCTAAAGGGGATGTCTATCTACTTAATTCCATATCTTGGTCATGTCTGCCACCTTTTAGCCCTGATGTACGGCCAGTGTGTTTCATAAAAATGTGTGGTAGACACCCTGGGTCCCTATGATGCCATACTTCCATGGAGTGATTTAATGTGACACTGTCCTCTTCCACTGTTCATCCTTTTGTAATGAGGGTATTCCACTCTACCGAGACATTAAGTCCCCACCAGACTGTATCTAAAGTATATATACAGTGTTGTTCTAGTTGGTGCAACATTGTTCCCAAATCTCCACTCCTAGTCAGTGATTTAATAGATTGGAGCACAAACCATTTCATATCTGTATCTTTATGGTTCGGCTTCACAAAATGCTCAACCAGTAGCTTGTCCGTTACCTTGTTCCATATACAAGACCTATGCTCTGATATCCGCCATCTCACCTCCCGGGTAGTTTTTCCAATGTATATTAGATCCCAGGGACATTTTATAATATAGATAACATTCTTCGTTAAACAGTTGGTGTGATTTTTCAATTTCCAGCTTTTAGTCCCATATGTAAATTCATGTCTAGTTTCGGTCAGTGGGCATGCAGCACAATTGCCATACTTGTGGTGGCCCGTTACTGGTGGTAATCCCCATTGGTTAAGGACAGTTTGATCTTTACCCGTCTCCTTATTGGTTTGCACCATCTTTTGCCTAAGAAATATTTCTCTTGAAAGCAAACATAGGTTTTCTTTCAAGGACTCCAGTTGTTTCACTAGATTCCAATTCCTGTTGATTATTTTCTTTATTTTGCTGCTGATAGGATTGAATGTAGTCACGCATACAAGCCTATTGCTTTTAGTCTTCATACTGGGGGTCAAACATACCTTCCTGCTGGTATTTATAGCTTTTTTCAGTTAGTCTTTTACTAGTTTTTTCAGATATCCTCTCTCTGATAAACTTGTTTTCAATTGAACTGCATGTTTCACGAACTCATCCTTTTCGGGGCAACTCCGCCGGATATGCAAGAATTGACCATAGGGCAGGTTTTGACGTAGCCCTGCAGGATGGAAACTAGAAAAACGTAATAATGAGTTCTTGTCTGTGGGCTTTTTTTACAAATTAGTTTCCAGTCTGCCCATTGATTTCCTGTCATTAAGTCCAGGAAACTAACCTCTTTGTAGCTCCATTCCATTGTGAATCTGATGTTTACATCACATGTATTGAGCCACTTATGGAATGATACTAGTGAGTCACTCGACCCTCTCTATATGATGAACATGCCATCTATATATCTACGCCAGACCCTCAGGTGCTGGCGATGTGCTGGATGTAATTCTAAGGAGTTGTTATTTCCTAAAATGTACTTATCCTCATAGTCTGCCATAAATGTGCAATGTTGTGGGCAAATGTCGCCCCCATGCTCACTCCCCTTTCCTGTTTGTACAGCTGGTTTTTGTACAGGATGACATTTTCAGTCATTGCAAGGCGGATACACTCTAGAATAAATCCTGTTGGTGGTTGATAGGGTCTGTGCCATTTATCAAGACAATCACCTAGTACATTAAGGCAATCCATCTGGGATATAGCATTGTACAAGGATTCAACATCCATCGTGACCAATATGTCCGGATTGGTGGTGTGTATATCTTGTATGATTCTAATCATATCCGAGGAGTCCCTCACATACAAGGGTATCTGAAGCACAAGGGGTTTTAGAAATCCTTCTCCGTAGACAGACAGCGGTTCTAACAGTGAGTCTATCGCAGACACAATGGGTCTTCCTGGGGGTTTGATTTTATCCTTGTGGATTTTGGGAAGTATCTAAAAGCCACCCTTTTCAGCCATGCTTTATTCAGGAACTGTCCTTCTACCTGGTTTATACATTCCTCACTTACAGCATGATTTGTCAAGCTTTTTGATTTCCTCCTGCAGTCTGAGAGTGGGATCTCGATCCAATTTTTTATCTGCCCTTCTATCAACCAGGAGGCGCATGCGTACAGCTTCGTATTCCGATGTTTCAATGATACCATCCCCTTGTCTGCTGGTTTTATAGTAATTTCGGATACACCACACAATTTCTTCAGACTCTCTCTTTCAGGTCTATTCAGATTGTCTGGTTTGTATTTCTTTTTGTCAATCACACTAAACACTTGTTTCGTCACTATGTTTTCAAAAGGTAAGATCTCGGGGGGACAAGTATGTAAGGGTGGAATAAATGTAGATTTAATCTTGAGTCCACTCACATTGGGTGTTTCGTCACTATTGCCTCCTGTGTCCATCCTCTCTGCCTGCTGTTTAGGTAAATGAATCTCAAAAAAATATTTGAAACAAATGTTTCTAAAGAATCTGCATGGCTCTAATTCGGTGTCAAGTGGGTCAGCCTTGTTGGTTGGAACATGGGATAGACCTTTTGAGAGGAGGTCCAATTCTGTATTGCTCAGGGTATATGAGGATTAATTGACAATTGGTATTTTATCATGATATATTGGTTCTGGTACGTTTGTCTGGTCCTTATTCCCTGGCCTTGACCATATTGTGCTTGTCTCTGTTGGGGGTGCACCTCGGAAAAAAAAATCCACTGGACGGCCCAGATGTATTAGACAAAGTTACATATTTGTTACTTCTACGATAGTTTGCACACCCCGTTGGTGGGTCTGTAAACAACTCTTGTTTTAGGTAGAGAAACGTCTTCTCCTCATTGTAATTTGTAATGTCTTTTTGCAGTTTAATTATTTTCCGATCGAAGTTGATCTGTTTAAATTTTGTTATCTCTTCTTCAAGATTTTCTAACATTTTTTTTCACATCTTTGATGGTCTTGTTATCCAAGAATGCTTTTTTTCCAGGACCGCTAATTCCTCACTTTGTTTCTTAGTTTCCTCTTGTGCAGTCTCTATAATGAGAGTGATCCAATCTGCGAACACTTGTTGCCAACCCCACTAAACTAAATTGAAATTTGGGGTTTTCAACAAATATCCTCGGGATGTTTCTGACCTACAAACTCTCTGGGATTATCCCAGCCTTCAGATACTGTAACATAAATTTACCTTGCAGTTCAGTCCTTGTTAGTTTTTTCATCTTTTGTAAAAAAACATTCTACATCTTCACCTTCACCCTTCTTTTCTTTTATTGGGAGATTCCCAAAGGGAAATACCAGTGCTTCTAGAAATTCTTTATAATGCTCTTCTGTGAATTAAAACATATTTACGCTCTCCATTAATTTCAAAACTACATGCTTCACGAGGAAGACAAGATATGTTTTATAGATTTTATTATTATATGTTTTCTAGATGGTGTGGCTCACTCCAGTCTATTAGAAGCAAGAGACAGTCAGATCTTCGCTTCATGTCCTGATGAAGGTCTAAGCAACAGATGGGTGTGATTGTTAGTGCCCAGCATTTATGACCAAACGATTTGTCGACGCAGAATACTGTTCCTAATATAAACAGACAGATACTGACACCTGTACCAGAGAAAGGGCTCGAAAACTATGTTAAAAGATGTTTTTTCAAAGATGGTGATATATGAGGTCTCACCTGCATAAGAAAGTCTAGAGTTGATGTGTACATGAGAGTGTGTGTATGTATGAATGAATGACGGGAGAATCGATTGTGAGTCGATTTAATTGTCTACAAACTGTGTAGAAATTGTTTTAATAGTGTCGAAATGTATTGCAGAATAATAGTATGAAACATACATATATATATATATGTATTGATAAAATAAAATTGCATGAAGAATGAAGAACAAGAATAAAATAAGTGATTGTGTCATCCTCAATCTACTTGTCCATTGTGTTATATTAGAAGTGGACAGGGTCTCATGCGGCCGGCTTATGTGTGTGGGTTGTGGCCATTGTACAGATTCTTGGGTGCATGGCTGTATTATGCTGGTGTAATTATGGCCAGCTACTAGAGTCTAGAGTGCCTTGCTGGAGACCACCATGGCCCCAAGAGAGTGGCCACTGGTTGAAGTAGTGTAATAGTATGAGTAATGTAGAGGGGCGCAGGCGGTTTAAAGTAAGGAAATGGAATGTGAATGGTTACAAGTACTGCAATAGTATGTGTACAGAAGTGGATAGGGCCTCTGGCGGATGGCTTATGTGTGTGGGTTGTGGCCAGTGTGTAGATTGATGGGTGCATGTTTGTATTATGCTTTAATGATATGGGCAGCTACTAGCCGGAGGCCATGAACCCAAGAGTCTGACCACTGCATCCAAATACTGTGCAGAGAAGTGTACAGGGTGTGTGGCAGTTGCCTTATTGGACTGTGCTGAGATGTTTGGGTGTATGAGAGTCTGTCCAGTTGGTAGAAGTAATGTAATAGTATGTGAACTGAAGTGGATAGGACCTGAGGAGGCTGGTTTATGTGTGTGGGTTGTGGTTAGTCGGCAGATTTCTGGTTGCATGCCCGTGTTATGCTGCAGTGGTTGTGGCCAGGACCTAGACTGCATGGATTGCAGAAATATGTGTATAGAAATGCAATTAGCTGATTATAAAGAAGCATGACACCAATAATTGTATACTCATTGTATACTCACTAAATACATTGTTGAGGCACTGTACATAGTGTAGAATACCGGTGAAGTGCCACTTGCAGATTTCAATAATGTGGCATGTGGAAGTGCAGGAGAAATATTTGTTTCATTGTCTGTGATAAAAGAAATCATAATATGTTATGGTAGGTACTTCATCATGTGGTATTGCATTGAATTTCAGATATATTTCAGTACTTTGTGGATCCTCATAATTAGCACTTTAGAAGTACTATGCTTTCAACAAGTGTACTGTGAAATGTGCTCAGTTCATGTGTTTGTTTGCATAATCATTGGGTTTGTGTGGAAAAAAATCCATTGTTGTTTTGTGGCACACTCTGTTTCATTTATGTGTGCACTACTTAAAGGAATGTTTAAGGTGCATATCTGTGTGGTGTTGCTGTTGTAAGCACTGTTGCACTAGGAGGAATTGAAATGGTGTATGATGTTCCTTTTGGAAATGGTGGTACTATGGTTGCAGTTAGATACCAGTTGGCATTTTCTAACTGTTTATCTGTTTCCTTTATTTATCAGTACGTCTCTGTTGAAATGATGTTGTGTTTGATTGATGTTGATGTTTTCTAAGTAGTATAATATTGGAAACTAATATTGCAGGATTGTGGGGGCAGTCAGATACCTGTTGGTGTATTCTAACTGTTGGTAGTTTGAAAGTTGTTGAGGGTAGGTTTGTAGGACTGTGATTGCTGAGGGTTGATTTTGGTAGTTTGCCTGCTGGAAGTAATATCGTAGTACTCTGGGTGCAGTAAGATACCACTTGGTGTATTCTGATTGTTTATACTTAATAAGGGTTTCCTCAGAAGAACTTTCATTTTTGCTGGTGGATTTGACATTGTGTAGTACTGGGATATAATATTGCAGTTACATAGTAGTTGGCGTATTGTAACTGTTCAAAGTTTTACAGTTTTGCAGGATATGTTTTCAGATTTCCCATACAAGACTGTGCCAGTTAAATGGTCTGTGGCAACGTACCGTTCTCTATGAGAGAGCATTTTTATGCCAAAGCTGTATCATTTTTGTGACATTGTTTTGTCAGATGATATGTCATCCCAGAGGTCTTTCAGCTCTGTTTTCTCAGTTTTAGTTAAGTAGGCTGTGACATATCATGTAACTGCAGTGGAATTGTCTGCAATGTACTGCACATCTATGTTTGCATTCCCCAGAGGGCAATGATAGCATTTTAATCATGTACTTTGTATGCACTATGTGTTCCTAGGTGATTTGACTTTCACACTGTGTCTAACAGAAGACATGAAGCTGTTTACTTGTCCTTTTGCTGAAACTGATCTAGGGAAACCAAAGCAGCATTTGGTGTAGTATTTGCCTTTGTTTTATATGTGCGCCGACAGTACTTGCCACACTTGTGTCTTTCAAACTGCTAAATCTGTGCTTGTTTGTTTGTTTATTTTATTTATATAGTGCACCTGACCCAGGGGTATTTGCGCGCTTGTGAAGGTAATGGTTACATGGTACATAGTATACATTATATACAGGAGAATACAGTTATACAGCAAAAATAGCATTCAACAATCCATTAGAAGAGTTAGTTTACAGGGATAATAGGAGTCATAATGGAAGGACAGTAAAGTGTAGCGTTAGCGTGGCTAGTTTTAGGATTTATTGAGGATCCAAGTAATAGCGTGTCTTCGAAATATATCAAAAGATTGAATATTTTTAACATCCTGTGGGAGTGTGTTCCATAACTGAGCAGCTAGAACAGGGAACCTAGCACCGCCAGCTCTTTTTAAGTTGTACCTAGGCACCACCAGGCAAGATGAATTAGACGATCCTGTGATTCTAGGGGTTAGTTTCCTTGTGAATTTGTCTCTGAGATAGGGAGGGGCTTGGTGGTTAAGTGCCTTGTGAGTAAGGCAGATCATTTTCAGGTCAATCTTTTCTTTTATGGAGAGCCATTTGTATTGCCTTCTGGTTGCTGACATGTGTTCTCTTCTAGGGATATTCAAAGCTACCCTAAGTGCATTGTTTTGCAGAATCTCTAGTTTATTTTTGATGGATTTATTAGAGCCTATGTAAAGGCTATTGCAGTAGTCCAGTTTAGATTGTATAAGTGCTCTAGCCAGGGTTAGACAACTGCTGGGTGATAATAATGTTCTACAAGCCCTGATCAGCTTACCTGTGTAGGCTGTGGCAGAGCCAGTCATGTTGACCTGTTTGGTTAGATTAGAGTGGGCATCAAGATAAAAACCTAGGGTTTTTACATTTGTGGCTATGGGTATATTGTTCCCATCAATAATAATACTTGTGTAGTTGGGGTTCAGTTTGTGAAGGTTATTGGTTGAACCGACTAGGAGTAACGCAGTCTTATCATCATTCAGGCAGAGGCCATGTGTGGCTATCCATGCCTGAATGATGGTGTAGACTTTGTTAATCCGGGTGACATCTATGTCGTAGGTTCCTGATAGTGGTAGGAGTATCTGGGTGTCGTCTGCGTAATTAGTGTAGGTGACACCCAGACGGTCCAGCTTGTCAAATAGTGGCTTTGTAAAAATATTGTACAAAGTGGGCGAAACGCAGGAGCCTTGTGGGACTCCTCAGGTGATAGGGATGGGATCAGCCGCAGGCGTAGGTGAGAAGACACACATTGTTCTATTCTGGAGGAAAGATTGTGTCCATGTGACTGCCGACCTAGAGAAGTGTGCTGCTGATGAGAGGTGTTTGCATAGTATTTTATGGTCTACCAAATTAAAAGCAGCAGATAGGTCTAGGAGGAGTAGGATTGCAACTTTGCTTTTGTCTTTCAGATCGTCAATCTGGCTTTTGAGGTTGACCAGGGCAGTTTGCGTTCCGTGCTGGGGTCTAAAACCAGATTAGTGGGTTCCGAGTAGTTGGTTAAATTCAAGATAGTCTTGAATTTGCAGATATGCAATTCTATCCAAGATTTTCAATAAGGGGACTGTTGTAATCGGTCTATAATTGGTGGGTATAGCCGGATCTAGTGTCTGTTTCTTGAGTAATGGGAGAACCCAGGACTGTTTCAAGTGACTTGGGACAGAGTTACTGACGAAGGAATAATTTATAAGTTTTGTAATGAAGGGGGCTAGATCTCTAGCTGCATCTTTTATAATCTATGCAGGGCAGCTGTCACCTTTACAATTTGAAGGTTTTAGAGATGCAATAACTTTTTGAACTTCAAGTGTGGACACCTTATTGAATTTGAATCCTGCGTTAAGGTATGTGGTAGAGGGTAGTGTTGGGGTAGTAGGGTTACAGGTGGTGAGATGTAATCTTTTGTCTGCTATTTTAGTCTGGAGTCCTTTAATTTTGTTAGAGAGGGCATTTTGTATGCTGGTGCACCAGTGTTTATCCTTAGTGCAAGTATCAGCTGGTGGGTTAGGGTTTTCTAGCTCTCTTAGGATGTTAAATAATTCTTTCGTGCTGGAGCCTGCTTGCTTATTCTGTTATTGAAGGTATCTTTGTTGGTGCGGATTATCTCATTTTTGTAAGTGGCAGAGATGGTGGTTAAATTGGTTTTGTTTTCAGATGCAGGGGTAGATTTCCAGAGAGTTTCCAGTTTCCTCCTTTCTGTGCATAGCACTTTATGTTTAGGAGTAAACCAAAAGTTCAAGTGGGCATTCGGTTTACTTTTGCGTAATTTTAGAGGTGCAATAATGTCTATAGCTTTGGTCATAGAGTTGTTGTAAATATCAACCAGCAGGTTGGGATCGTTGGTGTCAGCTAGAGTATTGAGTATGGGGACTACCAGAGGTAATAACATCTCTGCTGTAATATTTTGTTTGTTCCTGGTAAGACATGTTGGTGCTATAGGAGGCTTTATTCTGATCTGGTTATTGAGATTGATGTCTATGGAGATGAAGTAGTGGTCGGACCATACGAGTGGTGTGGAGTCCAGTAGGGTGATGTTGTAATTAAGATCTGGTACCCAGTCATGTATCCTGCCCTTCTTGTGGGTAAGTTTGGTACTTATTTGAGAGTAGCCTTGTTCAGCTAAAGCGATAGCTAGGGAGGTGGCATGTAGATCACTGGCGTCATTATAGCCCAGGTTGAAGTCACCTAGGAGGATGCTTTGTGCCGAGGACGGAATAGTTGTCAGGGACAGCTAGGGTGATAGATGGGCCCACTATGTCGTGCAGCCAAGTTTCTGTCACTGCAAGGAAGTCAAGATTGTTGTTCAGTATAATGTCTGCAATTTCTGTTACGTGAGCGATAAGGGACCTGGCGTTTAGTAGTGCCCCTTTCATAGATTTCATCTGTCTATCTATCATGGATAGGCTGGGATTAGTGTCCGCTGGGTTATTAGTTGAGTTTGAGTTGGTTTTATTTTTGCGCCTGGGCTTGTCATTAGTTAATGCAGTGTGGGATGCATGGGCAGTCTTATGGTTTTGTTTAACTAATAAATGGCGGTTTAGGGGTAGTCTGATACCTAGTCTGTCGTTACGCTTAGTTGTGTCAGTGTTGGTGGTAGGTGAAGCTATTCGCAGAGTGGGCGTCTTGATGAAAATGGGAGCAAGAGGTATTCTACACAGGAAAGGTGTGCCCTGTTTATCATAGGATGTGGTGACTGGGTCTAAGGTAGGTAGAAACAATGTAGGCTTGATTCTGAAGTCCCAGATGGTAGGATTGAGTGCTGGTAGGAATGGCGTGGGTGGAATAGAACTATGAATGTGAGTGGTGGTCAAGGATTTCCAATGTGCCATCTTGGAGAGGTGAGACAGTCTAGTGATAGACCAAATAGAGGTGAGTATGAATGGCAAGGTGCAGAGTAATCTAATCATGGTATGTCCCCTGTGTATACCATGTGTGTGTGTAAGGTCATATGTGCTTTCTGAAGGGATTTCACAAGTGACATATTTGTGAATGAAATGCAAAACAGTGGCATCACTGTCTTGCCCACATTTAGGAGCATCTTTAATCCACAAAAGCATGTGGATGTGTGGTGCTCGTCTGGATTGATATTATTTCCTCCAAAAGAAGTGTTGCACTTCTCCAAGGGGAGGAATTGTTTTATTACAGATGGAGTGCAGCATGGCAATAAAATGGCGATGGAAGTATCTTGAAACATTTATCGGGTCAAAAGAGCACAGTTCCCCTGGTGTTTTCATGTCCATCCCAGCTTTGTTTTCATTTGATATGCGTAGGAAATCATGTAAGTCTTCCCATGCATACCCTGTACAACTTAAAGTGACAAACCATGTGGGTGGGTCAAGGTTGCGTAGCATACACTATACATCTGCGTGACATCGGAACCAGTATTCTTTCGTACTATGCATGTTTGCCAAGAGATTTGTAATAGTTGACTATAAAACTTCATCTTTCTCTTGCACCTTTTGTAGTAGCTGCATAGCAGACATGGTTAAAAAATTGGAACCTGTTTTCAATGGGTGTGCAACTCCGTTGCTAGTTCACTTACAAAGAGGAGGGGGAATATGTATTCAATGTTTTGTCTGAATATGGGGTCTTCAGAAAACATTTGTAAAGAGTGCTATTCTGATGCTGTTATTTCTGTTCATCGTTCATCATACCTTCCACCTTTTCCAGTAGGAAAGAGTAGAGGAAAGGCTTGTGATTCTACACTTTTTTCCCATATGCTGATTGGAGATCCTTTGGCTTGCCGCATTTGATTTGTTTCTAATGCATCATCTATGGTGTATTTGGAGTACAGTGGGTGAATTGTATATTGGTCTAAAATATTGGAGGCTGTAGTAGGATCTAGAAGTTCAAATTGGCCAGTTGATGAGGAATCCTGAATTATTTCTTCGGTTTCTCTCAGGTTTTCTTCAATGTTTTTTTCTTTGTAGTATTCATTGTTCTCTTTAAAATAATGCAGGGCTTCTGTAACTGTTTAAGTCTACTAGTTGCTGCCACATTTTTTCGATCTATTGGCCGTTGCACTCCCAGAGTGTCTACATTTTCTTTAAGATCTAATGGCAAATCAACTACTTTGCCACAAATCCCTTTCAGTAATTCAGAAGGAGGCAACTTGGCTGTTTTCGGTTGAAGCATATTCTTGCTTGAAATGGGTGCACTGTTTTTACACTGTTACAAATTAAGCTGTTGGAGTGGTTTTAGAAGTGGGAAAACATCCAAGTTATTGTTGGTAGCCCATGAAGGCATTTGGTTATTGTCAAGTTTTTCCAGTGCAGTATGTGCAAAGTATTTAGGGGTTTGTAATGTCGTATTTGTTTTCTGCTATAAAATAGAGAGATAATTGGAACCATTGGGATTCGTCATTGTCTTCTATTTTATATGTTATATCTATAGTTTTGGTGCTCTTTTTATAAAAAGTTCTGTGACAACACACACATACTTGGTTTGGTACTTCAGCAGATGTGCTTTTAAACTTAGCTATTTCTTTTTTGTACGCGTGTAACAGAAGGTTGTAATCTGCAAGGTTGTTGCTACTCTGTTCTACAGTTACTGGATTTTGTAAGTGCTGTTCACTTGCAAAATATTTGCTTTGGATGTGGTCTTTGTCTTCCAGCAGTTGTTTGGCTGTACCATGTAGGAGAATGTTATTTAAATGCTCCAGTGCTAAAGCAGGACTCTTTGCATAGTAGAGTCTCTGAACTAGATTACGTATAGTAGAATGGTGTGTTGCTAACATTTTGATTTGGTGGAAGGTGCTTTTGCAAGCAGGCCCGGAAATGCAGGAAATACAGGCTAATGAATGTCCTAGCAGTCCTGTGCATTTGCGCACTGGACAGGAGTCCATGGTTTGTAATATTAACATTTTTAATTTGTCTTTGGCTTTTACATATTGATTGAGGAACTGCCGCAAAGATTTGAAGGATTGTTGTCTTATGTTACTCATTGGGGTACAAAGCCATTTGTAGAAAGGGCGGATTGGTTCGGTGGAATCTAGAGTTGATTGTAAGTTTGTTGAGGATATTCTTTCAATGAGCGTTTCTTCTGGCATGATAGTATTGTCTATCTTTTCATACCCTCGGCTACTGCTATGTATGGCAATTGGGTTTGTTTGCTCTTGTTTGTATGCCTCTTCATTGAAGTATGGCTCTTTGTTGGTTGTGTGAATGCACTCACCTGCACAGAGGTTTGCAAAGGTAACTATGTTGATATTGCGTATGTTGCAAAGTACTTTTTGTAGTTTACTAATTAATTTTGTAAGTGGTTTCATTCTGTTTAAAATGAATCTAAATAATGTCCTTTTCATGAGCATTGCACTGTCTGTGAGAGCTTCCAGGATCAGTTTTCTGCGGTATATTTGAAGGGGTGAGCGTGATTTTTCTCCTGTTTTTATGAGGTTCTGAAGGATTCTGTGGTGGAACAAATATTGTAAAATATGTTTTTTGGATTGCTCACTTGTGGCTATGTTAATGTTAATAGATGTAGTGGTAGCACTACTGGTAGTTGCATTATTCCTAAAGCATTTAGTTTTACTTTTAAATTTTGGAAGAGAAGTCACACTTTATTTCCTGCTACCTGGTTCTGTTTTACTCAGTGACTGTATTAGCTGTTTTGTTTGAACTTTTTGTACAAAGTCTGCTAGAGGTGGATGGCCATTTTGCATGGTTTGAGTTTTCTTTTCTCTATTTCTGTGTTATTTTCTACAGATTTGCATTTTGGTAGGCATTGTCTTGTGTATGTTGGACAAAAAATGGAAAGTGTGGGTTTGGAAGCTGTGCAATGTATTTGTGTGTACTGTGTATGAGTGTTTGAATAGGAAGGTAGGTATATGTAGAGGAATGTGATTGTGCAAAGGGCTGTTACTTTTGGTTGTGAAGGTTGTACTGGTATGTGTGTGTGTTGCTGTGGGAAAGGTTTGCTTCACTGTGTATGACAGTGTAATGTGGTTGAAGAAATAAGGAAATTATGTTTTCATAAAACTAGTGGGTAGTAACATCCCAGTGTTCTGGTGAGAATAGAAACAGTGGACCTGGCAAGGTGCAATGAGGAAAGGTGAAGCAAGTTCTCTGAGGTTGGATAAAATTATCTAGGCTCCAATGGAACAATGCTGCACTGTCTGAGTAACAGAGAGAACACTACAACAGTACTGCACTTACTTTTTTGGATGTGAAGAGTTGGTTTCTTCTGCGTTTTATCTTCTAGCAGAGACGTCACTGGATTTTAGGAGGTGGTTATTTACTGCAATTGCAAACAAAGGAAGTTAGTGGGTATGTGTGTTAATAGTACAGTTATAGTACTAGGAGAATGCATTGTTTTAGATTCTAGGAGGATTTGTTGGCAGGAAAAGTTAGTGTGTGTGTGTGTGCGTGCAATTGTACAGTACTGCATATGATTGTGTACTTGGGAGTGTTAGCATTGTTGGTATGAGGGCAGTTCTGCAGTGATAACTGTGGTCCATGGGGCTTCAGTTTTGAAGGGTGTGAGATGTTTTTGCACTATTTGTTTTGGAAATGTATTAGTGGAAGACATAGTATAGTGAGGAAAAGGGCAGAAAGATATATAGATTGGGAAGGAGAATGTTACTGTGTGTGCAATTGTGTTAACTTTGTGACACGTGGATGTTTGCTATGTGAGTATAGAAGTTGTTTTGTGTTGTTTTATTTATTTATCCAAATGTATAGATAGCACTGTTTCAAATGAAGACATGCATTGCTTTGCTTTCCTCCCAATGGTGGATTTGGTGAATTGTGCAATGCATATAATTGCCATGCTTTGGTAGCACACATGTGGTTTCCTTTTTTTGTGTGGATTGTGGGAATTTTACATATGATCTTGCATTTAAATGTGCTGTGCCAATGTTCCCAAGGTGGTTTTTCATTAAAAAAAATCATAGGCAGTGTTTCTTGAATTTGAATGTGTGGTTTGTAGGTGTTATGCTAGTGGGTAGTAACTGTGAAAGCAAACAGCAGTGTAAGCAATTGTCAGTTGATTTGAGGAGATTGCACCTATGACAGTATGATTATTGAGTAGGTTATGCTGGGCAAGTGGCAGTCACCCTGTTTACATGCATACAATCTATGTACTTGCAATGCTTTGGTAACAAACACATACATGCCAACCGTCCCGATTTAGGCGGGAGACGCCTGATTTTGAGATAAAAAAAGAATGCAATTTTTTTTACTCCCATCTGAAATAAGTAAAACCCCAATGCATTCCCATTAGGGAATTCTTTTCTCCCGCTTTCTGGAGTCAAATGTCCCTCCTAGGTAGTCGAGAATGTTGGCATGTACGCATATATGCCATTTTTATTTTCTTTGTATATGCATACCTGTAGTTTGTGTTGATGGATGTAGATGTGGATGAATCTGGAAGTAGAAGTCGTGGATAGTTTCACAGTACTTTTGGATGCAGGTGCTTGGAAATCATACAGACCTGTGTTCTGAGTATTCAACAGTAGATCTGCAGTATTGTAGTATGTTGATAGAGTTAGATATAGAGATCTTGAATGTGATTGGTGGATGGTTGTGGGACTGTTTACCAGTAGCCAATGAGAAAGTGCTGCAAAGTATGAAGTGGAAAGGGAAGAAGGTCTGTCCCTGTGTTACGGAATTCGCGAACACCATGGTAGTTCGAGAATTGCATGTGCCACATCTGGGCCTTCTCATCATGCATGACATGGAAATGGGACTGTTGGGATTATCCAATCAGGTGTACAGGGTGTGCTTAACAGGAAGGAAGGGTAATACTTTTTTTTCATTTCTGGGTTGGTTGTGTAGTGAAGATGGCTGGAGTTATTGTATGGATAGTGGGAGAATAATGTTTATGTGATCTGGAGAGCTAGGCAAAGGCAAGAGGCGTTCCTGCAGATCTTGGCTTCCTGGCCTGGAGGCTTTATGGTGCAGTGGGCCTGGTCGCAATTTGCAGGCACTGCTTGCTGTTTGCAGAAACATGGCTACTTTTGGTAGTCCTGATGTTCTGGTGGTGCACTGTGGAGGAGAGCATTTGGGCTACATCAGTGGCCCAAGTTTGGTTCCTGTATTGAAGTTGTTCGTGGAAGACCTAATGGTGCTTTTTCCTAATGCAAAGTTGTTTTTTCTGAAATAATACCAAGAGCACAATGGAACAATCCCAATGTCTTCAATCCCCAGCAAAATATTGGAAGGTGCCTTGTTAATAGAGGCATGGGTGTAGTTTTGCGATGTGCTGAATGTCTGTTTTCTCGAATGAGAACATTGATTCCCTTAGTGTGCACTACTTTACTGGAAATTACATTTTGTTGTCCTTTCTTGAAAATGCTTGTTTTTTGGGAATCCAATGGCTGCTTTGCAGAGGTTAATGTAAGGCAGTAAGGAGGAAAAGAAGAGAAAAAAATCTGAAAAAGCAAAAAAAAATCTCCTACCGTGGGTCACATTTCTCTCCCCACCACCTTGAATTGGCCGATGTATCTGCGAACCATGCAGTAGGTCGCGGATCACACATGCCACATCCGGTACTTTTGAGGATGGTAGGCGTGGAAATGGGACTGGTGAGGCCAGATGATTGGTCAATAAAGTTTAATGGGTGTGGTATGAAAGGAGAGACTGTGGCAGATGGTCTGTTTGCTGAGAGGAGTGCAGATTTCTATGGCTATGGCTGTGTCTTTCAGGAGACAGAGTGTGTGGATTTTGGGGGACTCGTGGATACATTGGTTGCAGGTGTATGCAGAGCAGTGTGGAGTGGGTGCACATCTTGAATTCCCTCATGTGAATGTGCAGTGGTATGGAGTGCGTAGCATGAAGTGGCTGGATTTGCTTACCCTTTGTGCCAATTTGTTGACACAGCATCATCCAGCTATTATTATTGTTCATTGTGGAGGGAACAGTTTAGGCCATGCTACTGCAATCTCTCTGCACTTTGCGATGAAGGAGCCACTTTGGAAATTCATGGACATGTTCCCAAACTCTCGAGTACTTTTTTTGCCCATTGCCCAGAGACAGATGTGGCTGCGCTCTTCATCATTTGATCTGCAAATGGAGACAGCCAGGCACAATGTCAACAAGGCTGTTTGCACAGTTCTGCGAGATGTTGGTATGTCTTCCTTCGACAATGAAAACATTACATTTCATAGCAACAACATTTTCTGCAGGGATGGAGTCATCTTATGGATGGTGGCAATCATCTTTTTTTGCGCAATATCTAAAATGGTTTGCAGTCGTTTTTGGAAGCATAGCAAGCATGTGTGCAGTAGGTGCTTGCAGTTCAAAACTTCGAAGTTCAAAAAGCAAAACCCACAAAAGTCTCTTTTCAGAGCCACCACTTTGTACCGGAAAAGAATGCAATGGTTTACATGCTGCCACACCCTGCATGCTTCGGATGATCGCGGACTACTGCGCAGTCTGCGGACTTCGCGGACTGCACAGGGGCCTGTACCATTTCATTGGCACTTTTATTGTTAAACCGTGAAAGGTGGCTCTGAAAAGTATTTTGGGAATTTGCTTTTGATTTTGTGAATTTGCTTTTGATTTTTTAAACATGACACACAAGGGAGGGGAGGGTAGCGAGGGTAGGGAATGGGCACTAACCACAGGAATAAGAAAGGGCAGAAAGAGAGAGGAAGATGTTGGGTGCACCTCATTGAAATAGGGGGCAGTTTCCTTCATGGTCTTGGAGCACAGCCTCGAAACCACTCCAGAACTGCTCACCCTTGCAGAGTACTGTGTCGCACACAAAACAGTGACCTTAGAAAGGTAAGGATCTACTGTGTTGCGTATGGCCTGTGAGGCTGTTGGAGGAATTGCTGCCCCACAGAAGTGTCCTTTGTGGTGACAGGAGTCCTCTCTGACTGTCTGTCTGCTATCCAGGAGTGGTGTGCTGCCAACAACCTCTGCCTTAATGACAGTAAGATTGAGATTCTCCTCATTGGTACACCCGTCCCCTCCTTTCCTGTAGCTCTCTGGCCAGCCTCCCTTGGCCCTCTTCCTGCTCCCACCTGCAAGGCTAAAAACCTTGGTGTCATCTTCGACTCAATACTCTCCCGAAGGCTGGACTATAGCAACAGCCTCTTTCTAAATTTGCCTGCTCCTACACTCCGCCCTATGCAACTTATCCATAACAGGATTGCGAGACTTGTACTTGGCCTCAAGCCCATGGATCGTATCTCTCCAGCACTGAAATCTGTGCACTGGCTCCCAGTGGCTGCGAGGATTAAGTTCAAAACCTTCTGCATTGTCCACAAGGCCTTCTGGGGCATGGGGCCACAATACCTTCAACTCTCTCTTCCTAAATATCTTCCTTCTCAAGCACTTTGCTCATCCTCCTCCAACTCCCTCAGGGTCAGTCGCTTCTCCGAGGATCAAGTAGTTGGTAGATCTCTTTCTTGGGCTGGTGCCTCTCTCTGGAACAGCCTCCCTGCCTCCCTTAAACTTGAGGAGAACCATCTCCGGTTCCAGAAGCACCTCAAAACCTTTCTCTTTGCTTCTGCTTTTTCTCCTCCTTACCTCTGCTGACCTCCTGGCTGTAACCGGAACTGCACTGGCTACCTGGACACTCTCTGATCTCAGACCCAGGTCCCTCCCCTGCCAGCGCACACACCTGTACTGCCCACCTGGCAACCCCTGCACTTGGGGACTGTTTCTGTATCCCTACAGTCCCCCTACCAGCCCTTGACACCTGATGTCTGCACTTACCCATGCACTTGCCACATGATGGCCTTTACTTACTTATTGTTATTATCTGCTCCCATGTACTGCACTGTCCCCGCCCCCTTACCACACACTTGTGCGATCTGAATGACACCTGGCCTAGTAGGATCGCTGTCAGTCCTTCCTTTGTTCCCCCTCCCTTGTCTCGTCGCACCTTGAAACACTTGTGTATAGGCGCGTTATAAATGCCACATCATATAACATCATTCTGTAGTGAAGGTCAACCACTATCCTGTGTGCAGGGGACGATCATCCAAACTGCAACTTCATGGCTGGATCTCAGGTGTCGCTGCATGGAGGTAGCCCCATAACTGCACAGCCCAGGTTTGCCACGACTGAGCACCATGTTGCACTTCTTGAAATGAACATTGGCTGCACTAGCCTTGGTCTTATTTCCAACAGTGGTAAAGCACTTCTGCACCCAAGGCTCACGTTGGCACTTGCTAATGGGGACTTCCACTACCTCATTCTCTTTGTCCTCTTTTTCCTCCTCTGCATCATCACTCCTGTTCCCCTTTCTATGCTCTTGGAGAGTTTGTGGTGGTGTTGGTGGCGTTGGGGTTGGTACAGCAGCAGAGGTAGACATGGATGCCATTATCCAAGTAAAAGTAGCCTGGAGCCAGAAACAGAGCAATTTGCAAAACAGCAGGAGCACAGCAATATGCCAAACAGCAACCTGCAGATTTAGCAACACCAATGTCAATTTCAGCCATGTGCTCTGAGCAGCAATCCAGCAGTAGCAATGCACCAGCAATCCAGCAGTAGTAATGGCAATGACACCAAGTGCTCTGTCATGGAAATCCAAAAACAGAATGCAGAGCAGCACTGAGGTGTGGCTTTTTATAGGGGTTCTGGGGAACGCTTTGAGGACAGTTGCATGCTACAGTGACACTTTGAACCCCAAGCTGGGTTAAAAAAGTTCCAGAAAGTGTCCAGATGGCTTGGGGCAAAGTCTGGGACATCTGCAAGGGTGAAGTTCCACAGTATATCACCTTGGATTGGCCCAAAAAGCAGTTTTTGGGTGTTCAGGGGTCGGATCCTGTTCATGAATAAGGACCTATGCTCAGCGTGGATGCATGCTTTCACATGATGACATTGTGAACATTTGCAAACTGGACGGCTGTATGTAAGAGACCTATTGCACGAACTCCATTGTGCGAATGTGCATAGGTGTCCTACGGACAGGGTTGGGGTCCTCAAAGTAATTAAAAGTCCGATACACGTACGGTGGACAGTTCCGAACAGGCGCAGTGTTCATAGGACATAGGTGATGAGATGTGCATGCGCCCATGTGTTCACCAGACATGGATGGGGTCCCCGAAGTAATTGAAGTACATCACCGCTTTGTGGACATGCCAGCTAGGTCCGCTATTCGTAGGAACCGGGAGAAGAGATGCGCATGCGCCCAGGTGTTCGCCGGATATGAGTGGGGTCCTCGACCTAATTAAAGTACGTCACTGCTTTGTTAGTCTTAGAAGTGAATGGTGGTGGCACAAGTTATGATTGCATAGCTTACCTCAACTGGCGAATTTCTGGGGGTTTTCGGTTTTACTTGTAACCATAATATGCATAGGTTGTTATTACTGCAAACTAACAATAAAGTACCTTCAACAAAGTTTTTGCACTGAATTTGATATGTTTTTATTAGGGCAACTGAACCATAAAGTCCCTTTTACAAAGATTTTTCACTGAATTTGATAGGTTTTTATTGGCACAACTTAACCATAATGTCCCTTTAACAAAGTGTATTCACCGGATATTAAGATGCACTAATAAAAACAATGACATTGGGGTTTTTGATTTTACTTGTAACCATAACATCCCTTTAACAAAGTTTTTTTCACTGAATTGTATAGGTTCTTATTAGTGCATCTTAACCATAACATCCTTTTAACAAAGTTTTTTCAGTGAATTTCTATGGGTTTATATGAGTGAAAAGGTTTCATGATGTTACATCACTGTATACAAGTTATTAATAATTCCTCTTTTAACATATATGAAAGAACTATAAACCTACTTTAACAAACATATATTTTGCATTGCATACTGAAGTGTGTCGTTATCAGCAGCGCAAGCTGGGGATGCAAGTCATGATTGAATTGCCTAGGACACGAGGCTTGACCGTGACCCCATCCCCACCAAACCACTCCCATTATCCACTGCACCTACCCTGCATCCTAGGTCAGTGTCCACTATGCCCTCATAATGTAACAAATGGTCGGTGCTATGGTTTGCAAGCATGGCCAATCTCCATGTTTATTGGGCATGGGCTTTGTCCATGGTGCATGCACCAATACGCAAATCAGAGTAGACATGTGTCCTTGCCGAGGGCCAGGCCCACTGCTCAGGCAGCAAAGTTATCATCTGTTGTTTTGAAGTGAACTGGTCACTTTAGTTATATACTGTGTTATATACTGTGTTATTTAGTTGTACATACTTTGAACATTTTCAGTAATTTTGCCAATTGGTCAGCCAGTGAACTAGGTGAGAAAATCAACATTAAAGATGAAGAAATGGAATCAAGCATTATTCACATATTGACTAACATGTGTCTCGAAGGAGTATTGTTGTTGAGGCAATGTAGATGTGAACAGCATGCTGAGGAATTCTGGAGCTCCACTGTCATTTATCACTTTGAGTCATGCTGAGTATGTCTTGGAGGATTGCATACATTCTTTGACAGTCCTACCAAAGTAAAGACTGTATTGATGTGAAAGGTACTGCCAAACTTTTTTTCTATTGCTATTGTGAATGTGTTCTGGTACTTTAATTTTCAGTTTCTTGATATGTTACATTGTATGTGTAGTAAAGGTTGTCCTCTCGTTGAAGAAGTCGATCACTTTTTTTCAGGAGGAAAAAATATTAACCTAGAGGGCCGCACATATTCATATGTTTCTGTGCAGTAGGGATGCTTCCAGGTTTTGGGAAGCCACAGGTTATTAAGAGCTGATTGTCATTGAAAGTCAATAATGTGTCATTTGTTCAGAAGACACCAATAACAAAAATGCTCATAGAACAAGAGCTATGTTTCCAAACACATAAGTGTGCCAAATAGTGCTAACACTGATACACAATCAAGGGCATACCATGCACAAAATGTTGTTTTGGATTTCCTAGGCCTGTCTATGATAAGGGTCAAGTGAACAGTTGCATGTCTGCTGTAAGACATATTGGGAATGAATATCTACAAACAAAGCATACAACGTTATGAGAAATGACTCCTAAAAATTAATTCATCATGTAAATACAATTATTGCTTCAATGTGAAAGTCCAATATTGATGTGCAGTTTCTTGCTGACAGTTCCACATCCATGACTTGCCATGATACTGCTGTGTGACGTAAGCAGAGATTTAAAAACATAGTATGATATGTCTTTGGAAAAGAATCACTCACAGAAAATGTACAGTTTTGGCATGAATATGTTTTCTCACAGAAAGTATTGAATAACTGACGCTGCTGACCATTTGCCAGGTATTGCTTTGTATGGTAGGTCTGAAAACATTATTTGACTTAGTTTAGGGCTATCATCTTCTTTGAAGAGAGTACATAAGACAATGCATGTGATTTCCAATTTAGCAGTGGTTAAACCAGACAGCAAAACTATCTTTAAGAATAATTTAATTAACATGTCCTACCCAAAAAGACCTACAACTATTGAAAATGTTTGTTTGAGATTGCTCGCTACTACACGCATACATTGTTGGTAAATGAAGCTGCTGGCTATAATCCCATAAATGGCTGTGAAGGTGGTTTGCCAAACTATTCCAAGCTATCCCAATTAATCATGCAAAATTATTCTTTGAGTCTGCATATAAATCATTGTTCTAATAGATGGCTCTTTGTGCGTCTTGTTTCTTCTTGGCATACTGAAAGTGAATTACTGGTAAATACAAGAGTAAACAGGAATCTATCGACGCAAAGGGCAACACTATAACCTGCCGTAACTTCCAAACTTTCAAAAACCGGTAGACGATGAAGTCCACCAAGGATAATTGGTAGCCACAAAACTTCTAGAAGGAGTCAGACAGCTAATGATCACAGTCAAGGACCACTGGGAGAACAAATGTGTACAGCATGAAGCTGAGTTAGCAATGAATGAGGTCAAATATGCCATGCATAATGCCAATGTGTAAGTGTTTGTTTTGGCTTCACTTATCTGTCAGTGGAATGAGGAACAAAAATACATTTAAATTAAGATCATTGAACAAATAAAACATGGCCTGGCGTATCAGAAGTACATTTGACAATGTTTTAACTTCAAACTTCTCCTTTTATTTCTGGTGGTGCCGGTGCATGGACAGCTTTCCAATACATAGCGTTCAGGATTCTTCTGTGAAAAAACTGAAAACTGAATCTTGTGTTGTTAATACCCTGACGTGTTTGTTAGAAAGAACATTAGTGGCACCAGCCTGCCCAATCTCCTACTGCTAGCAGTTTAACATCATAACAAAACTGAGTACCAGCAAGAATCAGGAGATGTGGCACAAGAGATCAGTCTATGATGGTACTTCTGTTTGATGAAGTAAGATTGGTTTCCTAACCTTATGCTAGCCTTCCTCCACCTAAGTATGCAAGTAGTGTTAAACAATGGCTATGTTGAACTGCTCAGAGGCATGCCTGTTCTCGGTTCTGGACATCTCCTCCAGTTAACTTATGTTATTTCAAATTCAACTTTTTATGTCTTGTCTTTAAATCTATTTATGGTTTGCTCCTGACTATCTCTCCTCGTTGGTTTCATTCTATACTCCCTCTCATTCTCTTCGCTCTAGCTCTCAATTTTGTCTTGTTGTGCCACTTCCTCCCTGTGCACAGTCACATTTCCGCACATTTTCTTATCTTGCTGACTTGCACTGGAATGCTCTTCCTATTTCTCTATGTTCTATTTTGGTTTATTCTATATTTCGTAAATCGCTGAAATCCCATCTACTACAGCAGGGTTGATCACAGGCTGATTGTGCTCAAATTCCACACTATTTTAATATTTTTAATATGTTGTTGCTATGTACAGCGCTTTGGATTAAGGTGCTATATCAATCTCAAATAAATAAAATACATTAAAAAATGTGTCTAAACATTTTCATGACCCTTCCTCATCAAAGGTTTTTGCACTTTGAAAAATATTCTATCTATCTATCTATCTATCTATCTATCTATCTATCTATCTATCTATCTATCTATCTATCTATCTATGTATCTAAGTTCTTCTATTGTGCCACTAACCCAAAGGTCTCAGGGCGCACCCAAAAGAGGGGGAGAAAAACAAAGTACAGACAACATATAACAAAAAAACAATGGAAAGACAGGTAGACATGATAGACCAAAAAAAGCATCCTACAGAGCCAGAAGAAAATGTTGATAGATGTTACAAGAGGCAAAGTAAGGGAAGTTGTTAAAAGCAGTCTACGGAGTTACCCGTGACCTGCATAAAATAAAAAAGTTTTTAACTGTTTTTTAAAGACAGTTAGTGAGCTGCTTTCCGCCAGGTGTCTAGGTATAGAGTTCCATAGGGAGGAGCCCACCAATTTAAACTAGCACCACCAATTTTCTTCAATGAAGACAAGGGTTGGATCAAGGAGATGATACAACTGGATCATAATGTGTGTCTAATAGGTTTCTTATTTATCCTGGCAGTAAGGTATGAAGGAGCATCGCCCCGCAAGCATTTAAACACAATAGACAGGTATTTATGCTGCAGCCGCTGTTGAACAGGCATCCAATGCAGGCTACGCCTGGTCTCAGAGATGTCCCTATTACGCTTGAGGCCAAACACGGCACGCACATCGCTATCCTGCGGGTATTGGTAATGCAAACCTTTGATTCTATTTCCAATACAAGGAACCCACACAGAATATGTGCCCATCAACTGACTCCACCTATGCTCAGATATTGAAGTCACTCTGAGTATGACTCATCATGCAGCAAGCAGCAAAAATGCTTTAAACATGGTTAGATATCAACGCATGTGGGCATTGTGCATGGGCCAGCTATAGTAATTGTGTTGATAAAAACATTGGCACATTTTCTAAATTGAACATATCCGTGTAGAAAGGTAGGAAGCAGCATATTTCAGAATTGAGAGCAATTGGCAGTTTAGATGTGCATGGCTTGAGCCTTCCGGTGTGTGAGCAAGCACATGTGTGTTTGACTAAACTAGAAAAGACAGACCCACATAGAGCCAGTTGGGAAAATGCACTAAGGCTTTGTCTATTCTGTCCCATCATTTTCCATTGGAACAATGATATGGAATATTCATTAGTAAAAGGTTCATAGGGTCCTGTCATTTGTTTTCAAAATGATCACAGTCAAAATCAAAATCATGATGAGATTAAGCTTGTGTTGTGAAACTTGAAAACATTTGAAAGTTAAATATATGAAAAGCGAGTAATCATCACTTTGCCTTACATATGCTGTAACTATCCACAAGACACTACAGGCCTCACTTACAAAACTTTTAGCAGTGCGCAAATTGACTTTGGACCGCAAATGTACACTTTGTGCCACACTAAATGGCTTTACCCGGTTCACAAATTGGACTTTGCGCTGGGCCTTCCTACTTTGCACTGTGCAGGAGCGCTTTGCGCGACACGGAGCGCAACACATAGGAAGGGCCAGCGCAAAGAACCAAATAGGGGGCAGAAAAGAAATTCCTTATTTAAGGAGGAAAATGAAGAAGAACTTGGGCGTCAGGAGAGAGGCGCCATACAAACAACCAACACGGCGACATCAAATGCTAAGTAAACCCTATTCAGAGAAGCTATCATGCAAACTTTCAGACTACAAAGGAAAACAATCTTACTGCCACCCTTCACCCATCGCAAACCACAAAGCGCAATGAAACTCCACACATAAAAAGCACTATGCAACCCCAATGAATTTAGGAGTGCCACAATTCTGGATCCTGCATTGCTAGCACCGATCCTACTACATGGAAGGAGGAGGTGGAGGAAGAGGACCAGAATCTTTCTAACACGAACAACACTATTTGGGATGCCAGATGAGGAGGTTGATGTAAATATGTCTTCCATCCACATGTCATCGTAGACCTAGTAGGGAGTGGGAGAATGATACGGAATCACCCACCATGTGCTCACCGTCTGTGTCATGCCTGGTCAAAGTGCTAGCAGATTTACACTTCGTGGCCACTGGATCATTCCAGCATACTACAGCCATCGATGGGGGTATACCACAGGCCACACAATCAAGGTTCCTCCACCAGATCTTGCACTGCATCCTAACATGTATGCATAGGCACATTGCTATTTCAAGCACACTGCAGGAGAGAGTGTGCCAGGAATTCAATGCAGTTTCATACTTTCCCCCGGTCCTGGGAGCCATTATTTGCACCCAGGTAGTGCTGCAACACCCCTGAAAGATGTAGCACATCTGTCTCCACAGGAAACATTGGCATTCCATCATTGTGCAGGTGATTTGTGATATCAAGGGACACATCATGCATGTCAATGCCAATCTCACAGGATACACGGATGAAAGCTACATCCTGCGCCATTCCTCAATATAACAGACCATAGCATTGGAAAACTTTGGGAACAGCTGGCGCGTGGTGCGTATCCACTATTAAGCGCACACGCAAGCAGTCACATGACACACAGAAACACAAGCAACAGCAATGCATGCAATTAATAACCATTACCTCCTTTGAAGTGGACAACGCCTACGCGCTGTCACCATTACTCTTGACACCCATCAAAAATCAAGCCACCCAAGGTGAGGCACTCTACAACGCAGCACACATAGCCACTAGGGGTATAGTGGATCACATAGAGTGCTAAGTCACGCTTTTGCTCCCTTGACCACTCAGGTGATATATTGCTACATGCACAACCTCTATTATGCAAAATCATCCTGGCATGTTGTGTCCTGCATAATATTGTCACATATCATGGCATAGCTGTAGAGCTGTAGGAGGACTTCTGCCCTCATCCACAAGCACCACTCATTCCCTTAGCAGCCCAAAGATCACAAGGAGAGGACGCACACAACCAGCTAGTACGAACCTACTTCACATGAATAACAAAGCCTGTAGTACAGCCACGTCCCTGATGGCCTTCAATGAAGCAATCGGGCTAATCCAGCATACCCATAAACACACCCTGAGAATGTGTTTCTCAGAATGGCAAACTGTGTGCGCCCAATTACATTCAAAGTACACAACAACCTCATTGATATCCTCATATAAAGTGCACAATCCATAGCCACACCCAAGTCAAGTTGAAAGAGAATTGACCATGCAACGTGGCCAAAGTTCCTGACATTACAAAGCCAGCCCCTGGCATAATGGCTCAATCCCATGTGTATCCCTGAGTCCCATGCATTGAGTGCAACAGAAATGGCTCACCTGACTGCTATCTCGACGATGGGTCCTGGTGCGCCATTGCTGCTGGTCCTGCTCACCATTATTTACCACTGCCATGTACGTGCTCGTGCAAGGGGGAAAAGCAACAGATGCCCACCCAGCTCTCCTAATGCATGTCTCCCATACTCTCAACATGTCCATTGTTCTATCATGAAGATGCCCTCCAAAACCACCAGAAAACCCTCCAAAACCACCTGAAAGCAATGTAGCCACTCACAGAATACAAAAAGAAAACTAAATTATGTACGATTACACCCCCCTCACTATCAACATTCCTTGATCACAGCATTGGGAACACAGCAGCAACATTACTCATGACACATGAGAAAGACATGTAGGCCCCTGACACCTGCAGCTCACCAGCAATGCACCACATACTTCACAATTCACCCACATGCATATATGTCAACTGGATCATCACCTTACATGGATTCTGAGAATTAGGTGTGTTGCATGCTTATGCATCATGGACAGGGGTGGACTGGGAACCAAAGGAGGCCCTGGAAATAAATCTGAAAGTGGTTCCATATCAAAGTTCTACAACAAGCTTAACTGTTTTCCCATGGGAAAAATTGGAAATACCACACAGAAGAGGCCCAGGGTGAAGAGGCAGACTGCATGGAATTAACAAATTCCCCTGTAGGACAGTCCACCCCTGATTATGGAGTGGCTGCTTGGCATGACATATGTCAGGAGATGGCATGCAAGGCAAGCTACTGAATCAGCCCTCACCATAGACAAGTGCACAGGAACACCCAGAGAAGACTGAATCCAAACAGCAAGTTTGGGAGGAAGTAACCAGTAACACAAATCACATGCATTGCAAAACAAGGACACATGCACACACTCAATTGTGTAGGATAACTCACATCATAAGTGACAGTGGCTAACACCCAATAACAACCATCATTTAATGTGCATGTTGAACCATTTGTGTGGCACAGCTTGCCACAATTGGGATACATATATCACCAGCCATGAAAATGAATGACAGTGTGTAAGATTACATGATGGTACTGCTGTTGTGCTGTGAATCCCTCAACTTCTCCATCTAACACTGGGCCTCTGCATTGCTGCTAGGAGGATCAGTGTCCAGCAGAGGGAATGGGGGCTTGGCAGGAAATAGGGTGTGCAGGGGGGGTCCTCTCAGCTAGTCTGGGCACTGCATCAGGAAAAATACTGGAATTGATACTGGACATTTGTTTGCACCAGCTAAAGGAGCCTGTCTGATATACTACTCATATGCACATACATGTTGAATGGAATGTTTACCTATATGTTGGAGGTTGTCCAGTAAGACAGCTCAGAAATGTGGGCTCACTGCCCTCATGAGCACAACAGAACTGACTTGAGGACGCAAAATAAAAATCACACATTTCACCCTGGATGAGTACGAAAAAAGAAAGAAAAACAGTCCACCCGGGATGAGGACCAAAGGTCCACCTTTCATGGGGGTAAAAAAAAAAAAAAAAAAGATAGTCCACCTTGGAAGGGTGTACAAAATATATATAGTCCACACTGGAAGTGGGGGTGGGTGTACAAACATTGGAAAAACATTGTCCCTCCATGGGCTCATGGACACCAGGACATTTAATCTCTAACATTCTGTTTCCCATTTCTCTGAGGCCCTCTGCAAGGAGTTGTCTTGGCGACGAACGCAGACAACCATCACCTATTGGCATGCTATTTGCATAACTACAAAACAACGAAATACTCACATGTGAGAGACAGCTCTTTAAATCATACTGGGCAATCAACAGGTTTAGATACATTACTGGGGGTGCTACGTGTAGCATAAAAATGAATCACAAACCACTGCAGATGTTGCTATCCTCTCAAATGTACCAGGGAAATGTCAGCACGCAAAGGATAGGGAAATGGATTGCATTACTTACTACATTTGCATTGCACTTGGAGGGATGGGAGGACATGTACATGCCAGTGGTAGGAATACTGCTTGATGAACCACATCTGTCTAGGACAGAAATGTCAACACCTTACATGACAAATTCAGAGCATGTGCACCTGATGAGGACATTGACTCCCCCACCTTTTACTGTGATGGGAGTTCAACATATATCGACAAGTTGTGTTCATCCACAGGCATAGCTTACAAACAAAAGGGTCAGTAGCAGCACGACTCAGTAGTGTTTGAGGGGAGGATTGCACAGTACTGTGAGCTACAGTCAGTGGTGGTGTTGGCACTTAAGGCTATGCAGAACATTCCGGCAGAAGTAACAACAAAAGTGGTAGTGGACTCTATGGCCCTCATTACGACCCTGGCGTAAATCGAAAAACGATGGCGGAAATGCAATACCGCCATCGAATAGCGCTCGGTGCGACTATGACCCGTCACCGCAAAGTACGAAGCCATTAGCGACACCGTAGTGAACGCCAACGCTAACTGCACCAAGCACGCGCGCGCGCGCCATGCCAAACCGCAAACACCACCATGGCGCAAGGGTACGCCAATTCCGACCCTAGCGGACATGTACCTAACGCCATCAGGCATGGCGTAATGTACCATTCCGCCATGGCGAGAAGTACGGCATCGCGAATCAACCGTAAACGGCCCCACTGAGTGCCTGTACACCGCTCCCTGCCCACAAAGTACAACTCCCCGTAGGTGCAATGAAGTCACAATGCAACCATTGAAATGTACAAGTCACCCATGCATGCCAACGAACAAAAGCAACACAAGAGGGGCCAATGGGAGCTGCAGGGCACAGATGGCACGAATACAGAAGCCATCCCAATGGACATGACCACAGTCCCCCACCAAGAAACGCACGCAAACACAGGCACCTGTGACCAGCAATATTCCGAAAATCACATCATTCCACCAGTCCACCTGGCTGACCGGCATCTGTTACACAAAACCCAATCCCCCGCCCCTGAGCATGACAACATTCAAACTGTCATATAGGCAGCCCCCATCCCTGACCTCACGGGCTTAGTAGGCAAACGCGCCCAGTACAGTACCACGCAACTAAACCCCGAAGCTGGAACCCAATGCAGATCTCCTCACAATACATCGCCCCCCAAATAGGCATATGCCACATCACTTGCAAAGAAAAACGCTACACGGGCCAAATCAGAATAGCAATTTATGCACATCAAAGTCACCAAGCCCATACAGCCATCAGGCCATGAACTCCAAAACACTAATCACCATTGTGGGCTGCATCCGCAAGAAATGACCAGCCACTACTTGTGTGTCGCCCTGTTCCCCCATGGTACACAGAGCCACATTCACGTACGAAAAGGCAACATGGAAGCGCACAGAACCGCAGGGCCGTCCCAATGGGGAGGCACTAGTCCAGCTGAAAGGCCGAAATGTTGCTCCGAGCCACCAGTACTGCGTAAGGGCATGTGGGCCATTGGCGATCGTCCCATAAGATCGTAATGCTGCTCCACTGATTAACACGAAGCAGCAGGTGTCGGGAGTAAAATCCATCTGCAGGAGTGGCATACAGATGGCAGTGGCAAAAGGGGAGGAGATACCTGTCAACCAAAAGAAAAGAAAAAGAACAAAATGGCCATCAGAACTACATTCGAACAACTCACTTCAATGATCACACGAAATCCACAGCCATATGCATGCTAGCCCACTCAAAAGGATCATCACCACCCCAAAACCACTTGCGACTCATAACCATCCATATCGAGGTGCAAACACCATCACAAACGAGTGTACCTGTGCATGCGTCTGTCAAAACAGATTCCATCAGATGGGAATGTTAACGTGCATGGACACAAGTGTCTGAGGGCGCCTCGAGACAGGGAGGGCTCAACAAGGCCAGATAGACGATGGTCCCACTATGGCAGCCCTGCATCACATAGCGTAGGGGAGGCGGATAGATCCCAAGAAGCCCTGTACATGGCAAACTCTGTATCAAATCACCTGCCCATGCATCCATTCATCATTCCCTCATCCCGGGATCAACACGCCTGAATAATTACTCACATAACATTAGAAACATCCATTGAGTCTGTGCGTTATGCAGCCTGCAAAATCCACAGTGCCCCAGCCCGTAATTCCAGTGTTGTGAAGTAACATGTATTTGGGAACGGCCGGCCTCATCGCCCACGTAGCTATTGCGCATCCCAAACTATTCATATCAATCATTGCTCCCTCGCCATGGGCCCTGTCTCAAGGACATTGAACAATAGAACGTTATATTTGCAGTCAGACCTGTGGGCATCTCCTCGCCGCTAGCTGAAGACCGAAAGCGCCGCCCTTCGAATTCCTCATTTGCAACACCACGTCGGAAAGGCATCTGTGGCCGTTTGAAATCACTAATTATTCCATCGAGTGCGGCTGTGTGTGAAAATGGCAACTGCCTTCACCCACGAATGGGACGCCCCGCCCGTCGTTGCAACTCGGTACAGTGATGCATGAGGGCCCACCGTTACTCGAGTACTACGTTCCACTGACCCTTCACAAGTCTGTTCGCGACTGCACAGATAGAATGGGAAACAATGGGACCATAGCCGAATGAACATATCAACCAATCTTACACGGCCATCGGGTACAAATACATGATAGCAATAGCAAGATACCATTCCCCGAATTGCAGCGTTGTGCGCGTGACGTGCTCGGCCAAAGGGGAGGGCAGTTTGCACAGGTGGAATGAATCACCACAGGTGGAGGCCATACAGCCTGAAAACACATAAATTGCACAGCCAGTCTCCTCCCACAACCACACCGAAATGCTACCGGCAGGACTCGCGATGTTGGCCCTGGGGGACCTGATAGCACTGCAAGTGCTCCAACTCCAAGAAGAAGACGAACACCAACTACAACCGGCCGCACGGAGGAGACGCAGGAGGAGGAGGAGGGCAAGGCAGGGCCAGCAAGGGCTGCCAGCACAGCCACTACCACCACGCAGGCAGCCCGCAATCCCACGCCTCCGAGCACATCCGTTCAACCTCACTGATGAGCAGATCCACACCCTCTACCGTTTGGACCGGGACACCATAGCCGCCATTGTGGACATGACACAGGCTGACCTTGTCAGCATGATAGATAGCCCAACCGCCATCCCACCCCTACTGAAGATGGTGTCTGTACTCCACTTCCTGGCCACAGGCACCTACCAGCACACAGTCGGACAGTTGCATGGCATTTCTCAGCCACTGTTCTCACGGACACTATTGCAAGTGCTCGATGCCCTCCTGCAGCACGCAGACGACTACATCTCCCTACCACGCTCGGAGCAGGAAATTACAAACACGAAAGTGGGATTCCATGCACTTGCCGGCATACCGGGTTGCATTGGTGCCATCGACTGCACCCATGTTGAATTGGTCGTCCCACATGCCATGGAGGCCCAGTACCGCAACCGAAAACAATTTCATTCCCTGAATGTACAAATGGTGTGTGACTCCAACAGGATCATTACACATTGTTGTGCCCGATTCCCTGGATCAACCCATGATTCTATGGTCTTGAGGAACTCTACAATACCACGCTACATGGAGCGACACGCAGGGAACAGATCCTGGCTACTCGGTGAGTCTCATTACATGCATGATGATGTGGGGTATGTGAATTGGCAATGACCTGGCAGGAAGGGGGGGGGGTGTGCGTACGTATCAATGGCATTCCACATCATACGTTTCTCGTCCACATACAGGTGATGCTGGATATCCACTGAAGAGATGGCTCCTCACACCAGTCCGGAACCCACGGGACCAGCATGAGGAGGACTACAACCATGCCCACTCACGTACCCGTGTAGTCATAGAACAGGCATTCGGCCTACTGAAGGGCCGTTTCCGCTGCCTCAGCAGGTCTGGCGGGGCACTCCTGTACCGCCATGAGAAGGTTGCAAAGATGGTGATGGCATGTGTCATGCTCCACAACATGTGCGTATGTAGAAATGTGCCCATGCCCCCTGACGCAGAACTGCAAGCACCTGAAGATGGTCATGATGAGGGTGGGGATGTGGCAGCACCTCATGGAGTCTGCGAGGCACCGGAGGCCCGTGACATTCGTCAGCATCTCATTGATGTATGCTTCTAGCACTAACGCCTGGTGGCTGATACATGGACACGGGACTCGTGGCACTGCGTGTGTCTGGGACATGCACAATATGGACTGTACGCCTATGATGGCCTAGTACACAAAGATCAATGTCCACACATCTCATTGGTTGATCGTGCACTTTTTATGGCATATGTGATGTCATGTTGAACACCCTATCGACCCGCCACCCAAGTGAGCCCAACACACCCCCTCCACCCCCCTACCTCCCCCGCGAACACCAGTGTCCAAAGATGCTCATTGTCAGTGGGCTGTCGCTATTGCATGCCCCCTCTGCGGGTATCAGGGGCACCCCTGCCTGTGGAGCGCAGGTTCCTTCCAGATCTACGTTGGGGGCTGCCCTGGACGGAACTTGCAACGGATGATGTGTCTGCCTGCTCACGTCCATGCATGTCCCTAAGGGTTTGCGAGAGCTCAGTGAGCACACGGCGCACTGCGGCAAGTTCGGCACATACGTCCTTGGCCGTCGCATGCAGTTCCCCCCTGAGGCTCTCGGTGCTTCTCTCCATTTGGACTCTCAGGCTCTCGGTGCTACTCTCGATTTGTGCCCTAAGTGTCTCAGTTGATGTTTCTATGTCTGCCTTAGTGCCCCCACATTCATCAGCATGGTCCTTGAGGAGCGTGGCCAGTTGCTGCTGTTGTTCGATCAACTGGTCGAGGGACTGTTGCCTCTGCTGGGCCATGGCCATTTGCGGGGGTGTCACAGAGGGGCTGTTGTCCTCATGTTGCCTTGCCACAGGGCTTGTGGGGGATGGCCAGTCGTCGTCTTGTGGGTGCCCCTGCGTGGTATCCTCATGTTGTACGGGATGGGACAGACAGGGGGATTGGGACAGGTCATGGATGGATCTGACTTCGGCATCCCCGTTTTCTGTGTCGGAGCATGCTGCCATCAATGGGGTGTCACCTATGGTGCTGCTGCCACCAGAGGCAGTGCCTTCTGTGGCATCCATTGGGGGGACCTGTGGTGGTGGTGTTGTGGGCATGCTGGCTGCTGGGGTGCCTGTTGATGTTCCCTCCTCTGTGCTGCCACCTGATTTGTGCTGCTGCCGTGTCTTGATGCGTGCAGCTGAGGTGGAGGGTCTCTGGCCGTTGGTCTTGGCCCTCTTTGCAGGTGTGCTGGTAGGGGTGTCCTGTAGCTCGTCGTTTGGATCGGACCCTGTGGTGGAGTAGAGGAGGGCGAGGGTTATTGATGGGTCTGTGGGAATTGGAATGGCATTGTATCACATGCATTGGGGTGGTACCTGAGGGTGATTTGGGTCGGGGCCTTGGAGGTGCTTTGATTTGTGTGTGGAGTGAGGGTGCAGTTGTTTGGCAGCCTGCAGTTAGGGTGTGCCTGCTGCACGTGTAGTGCGTGTATTAGGGGTTTTTAATTATTTATGTATTTATTGTGAGTTTTAACGTGCGCTATCAGGCCGATGTGTGTGGACGTTCTCCTGGACATGTGTTTCTGTTGCACTATGTGGACGCATGGTACTTCACATGGATGGACTGTGTGGATTTGGCATTGTTTTATCTGGCCCACCTACCTGTATCTTCGGATGTCTGCACTCCTTTCTCCATCCCTCCGACTCCCTCTATGCTCTCCATTCCGATGGTGGAGGCACAGATTTCTTCCCAGGGGGTCAACTTGATGGGTGATTCAGGACCTCCCCCGGTGGCTGTGGCAATGTTGCGGTTGGCAGAGAGTATGCTGCGGACGCGTATCCGCAGGTCGTCCCATCGCTTGCGGCATTGCTGTGGGGTGCGGGGTGCGGTCCCCACCGCACTTACCCGCTGTGCCACCAGAGCCCATATGGCCTTCTTGTTTGCAAGTGCCGTCCTGGTCATTTGCGTGCAGAAGACGACGGCAGCATTCTCCTGGAGGGTCTCTGTTAGCACGGTGAGTTCCTCACGGGAGAAGTGGACCTGCCGCTTGCGGTCGCACGCTTTCTTCGCTGCTTTTCCCATTTTTCTTGGTTTCGCTAGGGTGGTTGACGGGTTGGGGTGTGTTTCAGGGTAGTGATTTTAGTGGTTGTGTGGTTTTAGTGTATTTATAGGTGTTCGGCGGGATGTTTCCCGTTCCGGGCCCATGTTTTAACTTCCGTTTCCGTATATTTCCGGGCACCGTACTTTCCGGTAGGCGCACACTGCGGTGACCGCTAAGAGGGGTGGCGGTATTGCACCTAGGGCGCCGTACGGCGGCGGTGTGGGCCGTTTTGGGGTCATTTCCGCCATCGCGGACTTTGCACTTCCGCCATGCCGTGGTGCTCGTGCCCGATGGGTCGGAATGGGCCGCACTTTGCTCCTTCGTGCAATGGCGGAAACGCTATTTACGCTGTGGCGCTCCGGTCAGTCGCTTTCCGCCAGGGTCGTAATGAGGGCCTATGTGTTTAGGGAACTCACCATATATCTGCAATGGTGGAAAGATTAACACTTTAGGGGAACAGAAGGATCAGCCATAAAGTGTGAAGACCAATAGAGATACATTGATGAACTGTCTGGACAACGCCATAGGGTATGGGTTATCAAGACTAAGGCACATAAGAAGAAAGGTAAATGGGCAGAGGGTAACAACCTGTCAGACTCTGTAGCAAAACAGGCCATCACAGATTACCTGCCCCAACTGGTACAACCATTTGCATCCATGGGAGAAGAGGAATGGCCTCCACCACCCCACCTGAAACCCAGACAAAGGAGTGACATGTAGCAGGTGTGCCACAACCAGGAGATTCAAAGCTCATCCTGCTGAAAGGCCGCACTGAGCACCAGGGATGTCAGAAGTAAATAGCGCTGCGCATGTCAATTCTTTTGCCGAACAGAAAAGTGCTAGCTATGTTTAAGTCAGGCCACATTAAAAGCACACTATTCTTGTACGCGGACCCATTTATTTGAGCATTCACTTCGATATGTGTTCTCTCTTACCTGTTTTCAGGGGTACCAGTTGTAACATGACATTAACTTTACATGTATACTCCTCAATGGTACACACAGACAGAAATTGTTCTATTTCAAGCCTCTATAGATTTTGCATGGGCAAGGGGGGGTGCAATAGAGACCAGAATTGGAAAACTGTACATGTGGTTGTATTTTATAAGTTATGTGATTATAAAAATAAACTGTGTTTTCAACTTGTTTGTAGCGAGAGCTTTGCCAGGAAGGAAAAGCTGTCTGTCACGGAGTAATGTGGCGTACCTCTTGATAATTATTACGTGAATAAGGATTTTGTATATTAGTTAAAAAGAATAAACATATTCTTTCAGAACACTGGCCTGGTTCATGGCTTGCATATTGCAGAAGGAGTTAGGGAGTACTATGGTGTTATATGCATTAAAGGCAGAGTTAGTCAAGAATCCGATACAATTATCAGTTGGTGTGGCGCTTGTGATTGTGTTAATTGTCGCACTATTCATTTATTCTACATTAGAATAGTGCATTATTGATTTTTAAAAGAGCCAGGTGACAATGTTAATTGAATAATTTCCTTTTTAACAACATATTTGTTTCCTGCAAATACACACCATTTTGTCTCTCTAAATGTCCATCCCTCTAGGAACAGGTTGTGCCCAGATTAAAACGAGTGATTTGTTTTTTTTCTGAGAGCACCAATGCAATGTTTAAATTACTCAAACATTTTTACAGTAATTAAAAAATAGCAAAACACAAATGCAACTGTGAACACTACAGCTTGGACCTCTGGTCTGAAACAAGGTCTGTCAGAAGCATACATTCCCAGCAGAGCCTATCAGAGCCCCATTCAACTCCCCTCATATGGACAATTCACACTCAATGTGATGACAACATTCCTGCAGAACACACCAGATGACAGTGTACACCTCCAAATACCAGCCATGTCCCAACCTCTGGGGCTGCCTCTGTTGCTGCTTCATTCATTCTACATTTAAATAGAACAGACTGGTTGCACTGATGTCAAAATCGCGTCCGGGTCGTGTTCCCAGAATGAGGAATTACCGGGCCATTCCGAGTTCGGAGGGCCCGGTAATTCCTCCTTCTAGGAATCCGGGCCCCATTTCCATTTCAGCCCCCGTAGGGCAGAATAGGAATGGGCGAGGGAGCAAACAACTGGCCGATTACGAGCGGCCCATTGTTTGCTCCCTACTCCCCTCGAGGGACCCGCTCTGCATGTCTGGTGAAACCAGACGTGCAGACCGGGTTCCGCGAGGGGATCTCGTAATCAGGCGGTAGGCGATTGACGGCACCGGCACCTTTACCGGCGCCGTTAACCCCTTACCGCCTGAGTTATAATGCGGCCCATTGAGTGAGACATAGAGAGAGAGACAAATAGAGCACAGAGGTAGTGAGAGAGCGACAGAGAGAGAGAGAAAGAGAGAGAGGGAGAGAGAGAGAGATAGCGAGAACGCTAGGTAGGTTATAGTATGATAATGATGAAGATAATGATTTGTTATTTATATAGCGCCTTAATCCAAAGCGCTTTACAGAGCACATATTTACATACAATTTACATGTCTGGTAAGCCTAGTTATATATAATCTTCACCTAAAGATGAGTTTGAGGTATGCAGGACAGTACAAAAGGCATCATATTTTGTAAGTTCTCAAGAGCAAAAAGTGTTCTATTGTGAACACATTAAAACTATTGTTTTGGTGCTTCGAATCATGATTCGAGCTGAACACTTTAGGCCATGGTATTACCCACGAATACATGTACAGCTGGGCTTTGAAACTGTTGGTGTCCCAGATATTTTGAACTATAACTTCACTCAGCACTCGTCAGCACTTTCAAAGGGGAGACATGGTGACATGTGTAGTCGCAAAAACCTGGAGATTCACAGGTTTCAGATGTCGGATTTATGGTATTTACGGGTCTCATAATATCTCTCTGAATCTTGCGTATTTATTGAGCTGCCTCGTTGATATTTTATTATTAGCAAACATACATATTTTATGCCGCCCACCCCAGAATCTCACGTAGGAACTCTTGGGTAGGTGTGGGTAACATGTTTGCCAGTGGAGTTAGGACAGGACACTTCCCCCTTCAGCTCACACCTGCAGCATGGCTTCGGGCAGCTGTAATAATCGGTCTAACAACATCATGGGAGATACGAAGTCGCATGCAAGTTATGTTCAGTAGTTTTCCAGTGACTTGGAAGACTTAAGGACTATCTAAGTGATCGGTGTTCTGCGAGCCTTTAAAAGCAGAATGTTTAAACACGTTAGGCATAAAAAAAGAAACAAATTACTAGTGTATTATCTCAGCCTGCAAAGGAATAATAGATTTCTTTGAATAATCGAACACATAAATAGATCTTTCAGCTTTTGCAGTCACGTTAAGTGTACTCGCTCTTATTTTGTAAATATGAATGCCTAAGTAGATGTGTTTACTAACATGCCGTGTGCCAGGTAGACAGAAATCTGAATGTATAGTAATTTATACGGATTAAAATGAGACTTTAAGTGAGGCTGGGTTTGATTTGAGAATTTCTAACTTTCTAATCAGAGAGGAGTTACATAATCAGATGGTAATGTCCCATTTTCTTTCATTGTTTGTCTCTTCATGAAACCATCTGTATTCAGTAAATTGCCCGGCGCTGAACGAGAATCAACAGGAAGTTTGAACAGCCATTACATTTAGCGTTTTAATTTCACAACACAAACCCACCGTCTTAAACTATCATAATATGTCATTTGCTGGCATACTATCTATCTTGGCAAGAGTATCTGTTGATCTGAAATTGCGATGCAATATCCACAATAGATGAAATGATGAAATGTGAGCAATGTAATTGACCTGTCTGATGATTTGCAGAATGTGCAAAATGCACGTTTGCTGCTCTGTGCCTGAGTTCTAAGCAAACAGAAACGCGTTCCTCACGCTTCGCGACATCTACAGATTTTGGCTAGCCAAACCTCTGGAGCTCAAATACTTCAGCTTTTCTCTGAAAGTTTCACAGGAAGAAAACATAGATTGATTCTTTTGGGCAACAGTTAAAGAGAATGCTGAGAGCCAACTACTTTCCAATTTTTGCAGAATACACACATATTCAACCTGTCTGTAGACATATAGAACCCGAATCACACAAACATCCAATAAATAATGGTTTAGAGGCAGCACTAAGAATGCAACGTGCAATACTATTGCGTGTCGAGCTGATCCACTAGGAAAACGTGGCTCTAAACCAAACCATGCAAAGGAAAAAACAAAGCACCATACACTCCCACAAAACTCAAATGTCATCGCTAGTCGGTCCAAAAGAAACCTATTGGTGCAACATGTAAAGTGGGCAAGGTCGAAGGCTATGTCATGGCTAGTGGGCTCAAAGGAACCTATTGGTGCAATATGTACCATGGCCATGGCTTGTGGGCCCCAAATACACCTACGGGTGCAACATGTAGAGTGGCCACGACAGAAGGCCATGGCTAGTGGCCCCAAAGAAACCAATTGGTACAACATGTACAGTGGCCAAGGCCAAGGGCCTTGGTCACTTACCATGTCCTTCAGGCCAATGGCTAGTTGTCCCCAAAGAACCTAAAGTGTAACAAAATCATTGAAATTCCATGACAAACTTTAGTTAAGAGGGAGTTAAGGTGATCAGATTTAATGTGAAAAAACAGCAACATAACCTTTGAAATTCAGTGATAAAATCCTTGTTAAGAGAGTTTTGTTGCTTTAAACCATGATATGATATGGTATGATATGATAGGTCATTTATAATGCACCTGTACACAAGTGTTTCTGGGCGTGACAAGATAGAGAAGGGGGAACAGAAGGAGGACAAAAGAACAATCTTACTAGGTCTTGTGTTATTCAGATCGCACAAGTGCGGGGAGGTGTGATGCTGGAAATGCATTGAAAGGACAGGGACTCCATGTCCTTGTCATGTATTCCCTTATCATTTGTGTTCTGTGTAGTATTCTGCACAGGAGTCCAGTTGGGATCCATGGCAGTGCAGATCTTCCTCTTTTTGGTTGTGCTATACAGAGACCCTTGAGATACCCTTATGGCACCCATGGGTGGGGGTACAACCCTGTACCCGTGGTGTATGTTTTTGTACACCTGAGTGTTGCCCACAGAGCAGGGTATGGGCTGGTGGCAGCTCCATGCTGAATGTGATAGGAGCTCTGAGTATCCTCCATTTTGGGATACCCAGGCCCTTCTATATGAATCAGTGGATTCCTGATAGAAGGCAAGATGGCCCCTTGGGTCCCTTGGTTTCTATTGCCTGTTACCTTGTTTTAAAAAAAGTCCTGGGAAGCCCTGGCTCTGTCCCTTCCCCTGACAGGCTGTTGGGTGGAAGAACCATACATGGTATTGTGGGGAAGTTCAGGTCAGACTGGATGGAGCCTCCCCAGTGACTGTGTGTGGTAGGTACACCCTTGGGTTGGGACCTGGGTGAATAGAGTGTGAGGCCAATATGCATTCTGTGTTATGGGTGTCTGGTTTCTGTGTGTGGGACACAATGCATGAGACAGCCCTGCCTAAAACTGACATGAATGCAGTGTGGTGTGCTGAAGGTTGGGTGCTTTCCCCAATCCACATTCCTTGTTATGGGTGTCTGTGTGGAAGTTAATAGCCTTAATGGATATGAGCCTGATTGGATGCCTGCCTGCATGAATCATCTTCTGTGTGATTGACGGACCGAGCCTAGCTCAGCCAGAGTGAATGAGGGACAGATGTGTATAGCTGGGGATCTCTCACCTACCAATTTGTTCAGAAGCTGAAGTTGAAACTTGAAGCTCATCCTTGAAGCCCAGCTGTTAAGATGGATGTATGAACTCTGACCTGGAGGGGCAGAGGTTCAGAAGGCCAACCTAGTTTCTTGGAAGAGGGTAACCTCTGGACAAGCCAGATCAATCAGGGTAGCTATGGCAGGCGGTCAAGACTAAGTCTCAAGAGGGGTGAGGGTGACTGAAAGACCTCAATGAGCACACAAAGCAAGGACACTTACAAATTACTCCAGACAGGTGTTATATTAAAAATATACACACATTTATTACAAGGCCTTTGTAACATAGACCATAGCAAAAAGTCACAATAATACTGAAGTAAACCAACACATCACAATCATCACAATATATATACAAGACCAGAGGGGTCTACCGGATTAAGAAGCACAAAATATGTAGACCACCTAGATGGGGAGGAAAACAGGCAGTGCAAGTAATCGTTAGACCCAGTTCCACATCAGGAATACACCTAACTAAGAGGCAGTCCAAGCCCTACGAAGAGAGGAGCCTTATGCTCAATAGTACATGCACACGCTTGTGCAACTGGACAAAGTAGGGTCTCTTCAAGGGTCACTAGCAGCTCAGGAAGGTGGATGCGGTCGATGAAGAACAAGTCCCCACTATTCAAGCTGGACCTCCACTTGCAGGCAAAGGCAGGTTGAGAGTGCGGGATAGAGTTGCTATTTCGCAACAGTGGTAGAAAAGAAATGGGCTCCTGCGCTAGTGGCCACCGGTTGGGGTATGGACTACTCACCGGTCCCCGAATCAGGCAGACCCAGACTTCGCCAGTTCAGTCCACTTCGCTGGCAGGTTCGACTATGACAATCAGGACGTCTCGACACCGTGTAGTTTCCGCAGTAGCAGGCTTCAGGGTCAAGAGGGTCACAAGTGCAGCGAACTTGCACAGGTCGTTGCCACAGCAGGGCAACACGGTAACCGCGTTTACTCCGGTCCGGGGGCACTCATCTCACTTCAGACCTGGGAATGCCAAGTGTACGAAATTCGGTGTGAGGGTCCTGTGGACACAGAGCAAGCAGTATACCAAGTTTTGAGGGCTTCCTCGAAACCGTGGCGATGACAGAGCAAACGTCCTGTGTAAGCTGGTCAGCCCACTGGTTGGCCCAGGGACACTTCCGAAGAGGCTTACTTGCAGGGTGTGATGAAGGTGCCGAGTGTAGTTGGTCCCACTATTCCAATGGGTCGAAACACCTTCACAGACCTTCTAGGACAATCAGATGCAGAGGGGTCTTGCAGGACGACAGCGGGCTCAGGTTGCCAAACCTTCCAGCGGGTCACCAGCGGTTCCTCGATTCGGCTTCTTGTTACAGGATACTTGGCTCCTTATCCTTTGTTCATGTGAACTCAGAAGATTGACATGGTAGTGGTGTTTTCGGCCTCCTCTTATCCAAAGTTCCATTCACGCCAAAACGGAGAGGACCCAATTGGAGATCTGCTCACAAACACTCACTCCATACGTGGACCAATCACGGACCACGGTGGTCCCAGGCATTCAGGACACTCCAGACTCTCTGGCACCCAGGATGTGTATTGGGAACAGACATCCAGCCCACATCCTGGAGGCCTACACACAAGGCATGCAGAAGCCCGTGAAAGCTTTGGGTTTCGCAGGAAAGTGCATAACCAAATAAGGACTGACCCAGGTTGGCTCGACCTGGGGAAGGTGAAGGGGCAAGATGGCCAAAGGACAGGACAAAGAACCTCGTGGCATGGCCATTTTCGAGCCAGGCCACCTATTCGTGCCAAATGGGGTAAGCGCGGATAACATGGCCTCTTAAGTGGTTGGGAGTCCCAGAGGCAGTGCAGGCGAAACTGGACATGCAAGAGCTTGGTCCCGTAAGTTCAGTTTGTGGCCAGGTAACCAGAGTGCGCAGCAGACAGGGACATCAGCAAGGTAGAGGAAGAGAGAAAGTGGAAGCGAAAAGAAAGGTCTTGAGTTACTTCCTGAACCTTAGATGGTCCTGCTCAAGTTTGAGAGAGGAAGGGAGGCTGTTCCAGACAGAGGCTCCAGCCGAAGTGAAAGAACTCTGCCTGGAGAAGCATCTGACCCTCAGAGAGTTGGAGGTGGATGAGCGGAGGGCTCGAGAATGAAGATGTTTAGGAATATAACGTTGGATGTAGTGTGGTCCCCGGCCCCAGAAAGCCTTGTAGACAATGCAGAGGGTCTTGAACTTGATCCTTGCAGCCGTAAGGACCAAATGGAGATATTTTAGGGCTGGACAGATACGATCCCTGGGCTTGAGGCTAAGGATAATTCTCGCAGTTCTGTTCTGGATAAGTTGTAAAGGGCGAAGGGTAGAAGCAGGCAGATTTAGAAAGAGGCTGTTGCAGTAGTCCAGCCTAGAGAGGACCAGGGCTCTGGAGACAGTGCGCTTCTGGGGGAAAGTTAAAAAAAGAAGAATACATCTGAGGAGGTGCAGCTGATAGTGTGACATCTTAGAAACATCAGACATGTAAGGAGAGAAGGAGAGGGTGGTGTTGAAGATGACCCCAAGGTTCTTAGCCTTACAGAAAGGAGAACGTAGAGGGCCAAGGGTGGGAGTCCAGAGTGAGAGAGGGAAGGCGGGGGCAAGTGTCCCAATGGGGAGGATCTCAGTCTTACTGGCATTAATGCAGAGATCGTTAGAGGCACACCATCCCTGAATTCTGGACAGGCAGTTTGGTATGAGAGAGGGAGCAGAAGAGGCTGTAGGGAGTCTGAAGTAGAGGTGGGAGTAATCCTCATAACACTGAAAGTTAGAGCAGAAAGTAGAGATGAGGTGGGCCACAGGTGCCAGGTAGTGGTTAAATAGCCAGGGAGAGAGGCTAGACCACTGGGGAACACCACAAGTAGAGAAAGAGATAGAAGAGAGGAAAGACCCATGTTAGACCTTGGAGGGTCGCTCAGTGAGAAAGGAGGTCAAACAGGCGAGAGCCAGACCAGAGATGCCCAGGTTGTCGCAAAGAATATTGAACAGGATGGGCTGGTTTACTGTGTCAAAAGCAGAGGATAGATCAAGCAGAATGAGGACAAAGGGAAGGTTAGAGTCAAGTTGGAGAGCAAGTCTTGACATGTGTTCAGGAGAGCAGTTTCGATGCTTCTGGCCTCTCTATAGCCAGACTGATGGTCATGGAGACAATCAACAGATTCATTATGTAGATTAAGCTGTGAGATGGCCAGCTTTTCCAGGAGGTAGCCCAGGAAAGAAGTGATGGAGATCGGTTGATAGTTTGCTGGAGAGGAATGATCTGCAGAGGGCTTCTTAAGAAGGGGGTGCACAAGGGAGTGCTTAAGGGGGGAGGGGGAAGTTCCAGTTGCAAAAGAGTGTTTGCAGAAATCAGCCAAGGCTCGATCAACGGTGCCAATGTGGTCCTTAATGGTTTTGGAGGATCAGGGGTGCACCTGATTTGACAAGACTTTCATGGATCAGAATTGTCTAGTAACATCGTCGGGAGTGACAGGGGGAAAGTGGAGAATGGCAGAAGAGAAACGGCCTATCGAGGGTCCTGGAATGGAAGAGGGAGATGAAGATGAGGTAGAGGCAGAGAGAGTGGACAGAATGCCCAGAGTTTTAGTGGTGAAATGAAACACCAAAGCCGTGCAGAGGGCCTGAAAGGGAACAGGGGAGGTTGAGACTGCAGCAGGATTGACCAGCTCCTTGCAGATTTTGAAAAGTTCAGCAAGAGTTGTTAGATGCCAGGGAGACACAGGCTTGGATGTGGGCTCTCTTCAAAGAGAGGACAGAGAGTCTGTATTGCCTTTGGAGCAGGCAGCAGGCCAGTTTGTCAGAAGGTGTGCTTGATGCCCTCCATTTTCTCTTAGCCACCCTACACTTGAGCTTAAGGGTGACGATGTCAGAATTGTACCAAGAGTTGCAGGTAGAAGCAGGCTTCAAACGGATCCTCATGACAGGGGCAAGGACATCCAGAGTGTTAGAGATAGAAAGATGACGGTTAGAGAGGGCTGTGACAGAGTGTGAGTCAGCCAAAGGTGTAGGAGGAGGAAAGAAAGTAGCAGCAGAAGCTTCCACTGACACACGCTTCATGGGCCAGATGACCGAGAAGGTGGGTCAGCTTAACCTAAGGGGAAGAGAGAGAAAGATGAGAGGAGAGAATAAAGTGGTAAATCCAAGAGAGAGGAGTGGTCAGAGGGTTGGAGAGGGGGAGGTCTGACAAAATCAGAAACCCAGGGTGTGCCCTGCAGAGTGAGTTGAGCCAAAGGGTAGAATGGAGCGAGAGAGAGACAGATAGAGAGAGAAAGAGAGAGAGAGAGAGTCTCAGAGTTTGTGAACGAGCCTAGAGGAGGGGCTAGTAGCATCCAAGCAGATGTTCAGGTCTCTTTACTCTCTCTTAACAACTTGTTTTCTACATTTAAACAGCATCAACACAGATATCTGAGTTTTGTCTCTGGGTTGCATTGGCTGGCATGACTCTAGAAAAGGCAAATCTGGCAACAAGACTCTGGATGGTATACCTATCAAGTCAGCTATTACTGCCTAATAGTTAAGGTAAGATCTATGAAACACAGACCTTTGTGAACAACGTTTGACTCAATAGGTAGGTCTGGTTGCAATTTTTCTTAAACAGTGCTTGCCACCAATCGCCTCCACACTGAATAATTTGGGGTAGTTTTGTCAAATGGTTCACAAATTAAGACATAGCACATTGAATGAGCTTTATTATTTTCCTTTAGAGAAACAAGTTTAAAAAAAAAATGTTGACAGTAAATAGGGTGCCCCTGGCACTAAACATCAATAGTATATCTCCCATAATGCCTCAACTATAGCTGGCACAGTGGATTTTCAATAGCAAAATCAAGTGTTGGGATGTTGGAAGAGTGTTGCAATCGCATATTTCAGAAAGGAGATACTGCAATCTTTTGTAATGTTATTCTAAAGTGTTCGGTGCTTGTGACCGAAAGGTGAGACCTTGTCTCATTTAATAAGCACTTTCACATCAAAAGTACAAAATGTCGTAGTGTTATCTGAATGAGTAAACCAGCCCATACAAAACAGAGATTATTCTGGACAGTGACATTATTTTCAGGTAATTAATTCATAATATGTTATGTTGAATACAATAGAAATAATTGTATCTATGATAGATAAAATATCCCACTCCTTCCAGTGGAACACGGTCAGTGACATGTGTTCCACAAAATGTGTGATGAGCCTGTCCCATATTAGCCTTGCATCCTCCTCTTTATCTCCATGACCCACTGCGCTGCCTCACTATTCATCATTCAAGTACCCCATTATGGTTGCCACACTCTTCCTCTTGCTAGTAACCCCACCACACTTTGCCTCATTAAACGCCCATCACCATTGCTCATTCTTCTTCATCCCAGGTCCTCATTAGCCCTGCCTCACTCTTCCTCTTCCCTGCGTTAGTCTTCCTCGTTTCAGTCCCCTGTCAGTAATATATCACTCTTCCTCGCTTTTCCGCATGCCAGCAAGTAATTCGTAATCCATTACATCGTCTAACACTTTCTCATCCCAGTACCTAATTACCCGTCTCACTCTTACTTGTTCCAGTAGCCCATTAGTAATCCATTACTCTGCCTCACCCTTCATGTTTCCTCATCCCATTAGCCCATTAGTAATCATTTACCTCTGCCTCACTCTACCTCGTCCCAGTACCAAGTTATCCTTACCTCACTCTGCCTCATTCCATTAACCCATTAAAAATCAATTACTCGTGGGTCCATATTCCTTGTCCTGATACCCCATTAGTAATACATTTTGTTAGCCACGCTTCCACGTTACATTAACCTCACCTCCCTTTTCTGCATCACATATCCTCATTAGTAATCTATGACATTACTGCCAGCTCCCTCATTCTCATTCTGGTACCCCATTAGCAATCTAATACATTACCCCAGCCTCCCTATTCCTCATTCTTATACCCCATCAGTATTCAATTACACCACGCCCCGTCACTATTTCTATTCTCTTTACTAGATTCATAAAGCATAAAAATACCCCACATCATGCACTTCGTTATTCCGAATTCTCTTTATAGTAACATATTACATTAAACCCTACCTCCCTCTTTCTCATGTATTTGCCCATTAGTAATCCATTACATGTCCTACATCTCACTCCTCCTCATCACAGAACCCTATTTGTTATGTTATGTTATGTTAAGATTGCATAATATTTTGCTTAACACAAATTACTTATTTGCAATACATTACATTACCACTGTCTCCCTCATTTTCACATCATCACCTCATTCGTAATCCAGAGCATTGCACCCTGCCTGCCTCTTCCTTGTCCCGGTAACACATTAGAAATCCTTGACACTCTTCCTCAGTCTGATAACCCATAAGTGATCAGTACATTCATTTTCCCTGCCTCAATTTTACACATATGGCTATCCAATCCATTACATTACCTCTACCTTCCTCTTCCTCATCCCAGAGACACACCAAAAATTAATTTCATTAGTGTTGGCGTCCTTTTCCAATTAGTAATCTATTAGATTACCCCAGCCTCCCCCTTCCTGGATGTGGTACCCTGTTAGTAAGATATGATATGATATTTTATTTATTTATTTATTTATTTAAAATGAATTTTACTGGTTTACTTACAAACCTTTAAAAAAAAACATTCCTTATCACTCATTACATCTATTTGCAACATATTCATTACATGTCTCACAGATTTGTCTTCTGTTATTGAGGTCTCGACAGACATTACTCTGAGGCCCAAATTAGCGTGCCTACGGCGGTCAAGAGTGTCTTAGGCCAGTAGCCGCTTTTCAATTGACGCCAAAAAGTATGTCAGTGGCAATATTAGTTTCATATCTGTTCCATTGAACATTTGTTGCCACCAGTCTTCCGCGTTAAGAGACGAATGAGATTGACTCCAAACGCCCAGGTATTGAGTTCTTTCTGTTCGCAGGATAGAGAAAAATAGCACTAGATGTTTTAAAGTTTCAGTTTCTTGTGTACACCAGCGACACATCAGATCCAGATCCGCATTTACCGACCATGCTCCTAAGCGTTCCTTTGCTTTGAACATGTTAAGTCGGAAACACATGAATAACTGTCTGGCGTTTGGATCTGGAAATAAGTCAATGGGCCTCATTACGACCCAGGCGCTGGACCATGGTGCTATTAGAACCATGGTCCATGCCGGTCTCCGGCATGGTGGATGGCGGTATTACCGCCCCATTCGAAGGTGAGTGGGGCGGTAATTCCCCATTCACCATTTGCTGTTCCCCATTCCCACTTTTGCCCCATAGGACATAATGGGGATGGGGAAGGCGCTAATTACGGCACCGTAAATTACGGTGCCGTAATTAGCACCAAGGTCGCTTAGCGCCTTGGACTTTAACGCTTGCAAAAAGCAGGCGTTAAAGTGTGAATCAGGCGTTAAGGGTTAATGGCGCCGACGGTGCCGTTAAACCCTTAACGCCTGACTTGTAATGAGGGCCAATGTATTTTTGCAAACTGTTGAAGGCACGGGCCTCAGGTGGGACCTTGCTCAATAATTGTGATGCACCCCTTTGGGTTTAGGTCTGATGCCCATTCCATCCACCAGAATTTCTTTTTTGCTGCGTCTGGATTACCATGAAGCAACTCTGGAGTAATATTCTATTCTGCCATCAAATCTTTGAATCGTTTCAGCCACATTGCCATTACACCTGGAGCTGATGAAGTGGTGCTGTGAAAGATTTCAAATTGCGGGATTTGTTCGCATGCTCTTGTTTTCCGATATAATGATAGCAAATTCCAACAAACTCATGCATGGATGGATATTAACGATAATTCATATCGAATGGAGGGTGTCGATATTCTTTTCGGTAGACCTGATACTTTGGTCCAATAGATGTTCTCAAACGTGGACCACAACTCCCACGAGCAACCCAGGGCATTTTCAGCCCTGTACGTTAGTACTGGTATTACCTTTTGTTGATAAAATCGTATCACAGCTTTCAGGGAGAATTTACCAAATCTCTTTTTTAGCACTAGGGCCTGGATCGCCAGTTGTTTAGATTTGCGTTTTGTCGCCATTACCCAATGTTCATCGTTAATACAGGAACTGATGGTCATGCCAAGGTATTTTACACTGGATGCTATCTGCAGCATTTCACACCCCATAGACCAAGATAGACATATTGACCGACGTGCCCTTCCCCTTTAAGGTTTTTAAGGACAAGGATTTCGCATTTCTTTGTCTTGACGAGTAGGTGATTTTTGACCACATATTGATGAACTGCATCGATTTTTTTTTTGCAAACCAATTGGTGTTAAATCCAGCAATATGAGGTCATCAGCATATAATAGCCAACTCAGGTGGGATATATGCATTTTTGGGGGAAAAGATTTTGCCTCCACGATGGTGATTCCAATGTCTGATATGAACAGACTATATATATTGCAGCTGCCAAGGGACAGCCCTGTTTAGCTCCCTTAAATGTTTTGACCGGTGCTGACAGGGTGCCAGGTTGATCCAAGCGTATCCTGATAGAAGTATCAGTGTGCAGTTCTTTTATTGTAGCCATAAGGTCTTCCGGGCAGCCCCACGTTCGCATTTTGTTCCATAGCAATCCTCGATCAATCGTGTCAAACACATAAGAGAAGTCAATGAAGGCGAGAAGATATAGTGTTTTTTCAGCTCTTATCACCTCCATTTTTAATAAATTCAGCAGCAGCAGGTTCAGCGAACAACCAACCTGCTTAACAAATCCAGTCTGTCTGACATCTATATGTTTTAAAAATTGTGGCCCATTTTACTAGTTTCGATTGTAACATGGTTGCATAGATCTTCCCTAAAACGTCAAGTAATGTAACTGGGCGATAGTTTTCCGGGAAAGTTTTGTCCCCTTTTTTAATCACTGGCACAATCACGGCAGATTTCCAAGACTTTGGTTTCTGACACTGATCATTTACTCTCTGACAGAGAGCCACACAGACGTTTGCCCATAGTTCAGGCTGTTGCTTGATCGTGAAGTTTGTTAAGCCGTCTGGACCAGGGGCACGTAAATTATTTGCTTTCATGATTATTCTTACGATCTCGTCTTTGGGGAAAGTTAAAGCCCATTTTTTGATGGTTGAAACATCTGAGTTTGAAGGCCTTTCATTTTCTTTGTAAAGTTCATTAAAGTGAGATATCCAGGCTGTTTCAGATACCATAGATACCTGTAGGGTAGCTTGGGGGGGGCTTGTGTATTGTTAATGATATTCCAGAAGGCTCTGGTATTCTTATTTAGGAGACATTCTAGCATTCGCTCAGAGTCTTTTAGTAACATTAGACTTTTATGTGATTTAATCCAATTTTTGTATCGTTGTTTAGCTTACCTTTAGTCCACTTGTGTGTTTGTCAGTGGTTCGAGCAAGGCGGATTGTCCGTCTCATCAGTCGTTTTTGAGCTAATATGTCCAAATAAAAACAATGAAGACATTTCATGTTCGCATGTTTGGATCTGCCATTATTTATTTTAAAGTCAGCCATTAAGTGTGCATATTCGAGCGTAGTTCCACCACTACTATATTGGTTAGATATCTGAATTGCCTCGTCTTCAGCTAACCTTAGCCTCACTCTACTTGCTTCCACTTTGATTTTCTGGAACCATTTTACTTTAACATTTCCCACAGTATTCATGAATTCCATGATCAACATATCGTGGTCACTATTTTTCTTTTGGCAAACTTTTAATGTTTTCACACGTTGGTGGAGATCCGCCGATACAAAAATATAGTCAATTGTGGATCCGTGATTCTCGCGAATCCATGTGAGAGCTGGTGGTATGTCTCCTAACATGCATCTATTTAGCATTTGTAAATTTCTTGCACTCATTTCCTTCATCCATTTTAACGATAGGTTTTTACTGTAAGGTGCCTTCAAATGAAAGTGATGGATATTCAAGTCACCGCAGAGTATTATATTGGTACCCTTTTGTTCAACAAGTAGGCGATCAATGATAGTTGAAACTTCATCGATAAACTCTTGTTGCCCCGCTCTTCCGTGGTTCCAATACACATTTATTTTAGTCATTTGTTCGGTTATTTGAGACCTGCCGTCCAGTTTTACAATCAGTGACTCTTGGATGTATGGAGAGTGATTTATTGAATTAAGGATATCGAAACCGGTTGAGCTTCTTACCAAAGTTATCAAGCCTGTCATAGGACGCCCCTTTTCTGGGAGTATTGCTGGATTTACAGCAATCTGGAAGTCTAATACCATAGGAGTTGCACTTAGCCAAGTCTCTTGTAGGCAAGCAATGGATAGGTCACCCAGCCACTCTCTGTTAAACAGATGACCAAAACCTTGCGTGTTCCAAGAACCTAAGGTAAGATGTTGCAGGGCCTGTTCCTTCTGGCATTATTGTGATTGATTATTGTTTAGCGTTACAGCCAGCCATTGCCAGTTTTGAGTTGTTTCTTGAGTGTTGTTGTTTAGCAGGGCTTGATCGTGGATCCATCCATTTGTGTTTGGTCTTGTATGGTCATGCTTATTTTTTCAAACTCGTCTGCAATTTCTGGACTTGGATCTTTCGCAAACAAGACTTGTTTTTTTCTGATAGTCTCGGTGTTTTGCTTCAGCACATCTTTTTTCACATTATCATAGGATGATAATGTTGGATTTACAGACCGGTTTGAGGCAGCTTTGCCCAATCCCCGTGATGGTAAATGCTGGGTGAGTGCACGCTCTGGTATGTGAGATGTCGTCTCTCGCTCATTTGTTTGTATTGTTGAATGGGCATCTTGTAACTTGTAAACGTCAAAACCTAAAGAGAAAAGAGAGACATTAGCGTCCAAGATCGATGTAGCTATTAAAGGCGAGACTATATGGAGCACCACTTTGTCATTTCGCTGCTCGTCGGGAAATCAACAATCTGCAGATCTTCAGTGTTGATTGAACGTAATCCTGGAATAAGGTGTAATAATTTGATGATATTCTTGCAATTTAAGATCAGGTTGTCTTGCTATTTTAGCCTCTCAATCATTAATTTGACCCGATGTTGTTGCCCTCTGCCTCTGGTTAGGTTCCTCCTCGGCAATGAGGGGTCAGCTTTATGATTTCCTAAAGGTTTGCTCCTGTCTTGTTTGTCAGACAACGTTGGGTGAAGGGATATGACCCGTTTCTCACAATTTAGGGGTTGGCTCACCCTCAGCTCACTTGCACACTGCTCATTATTTACCTTCTTTGTAGTTTGCACATGAATATCTCTGTGTATCTTTTGTCGTATCCTGCATTGTCTGGAAGATGGGGCTCTTTGTTTGCAGTCTCGCAGTCGAGGAATCAATTCTTCCATCGTTACTAACACAAGGCGTTTCTAATGAAGATTGTAATGCAGTCGGACAAGAGGCTACTGGGTCTTGTGTGGATGCTTTGTTTTCGATCACTACAAGTCAGCCCCCAGACAAATCACGTACCACTTCAGTATCCATAGCTGTAACACTTCTGGGTTGTTGTTTTTCACAAGTAGATCTGGAGGACACGTCAACGTCCTCATACTCAGTATCGTCATAGGTTGACATGTTTAGCAATTCAGATGGAATTTCGTGTTCCACATCTCTGTTGACATTTGAACCGTCACTCGTTTCAATGAGGGGTGTGGGTGTGGCAACTTGTTTTTTTGCTATATTAGGCAGTTGCTTATTGGTTTCATTTGCTAACACATGCACAATTTTAATATTCCGGAGAAATTTCTTCGTTCCGTTTAATTTATTGCCTTTCTTTGCTGGTAAGTTTTTAGTTTTCCTACTTTGAGGTACCTTGTGTGGTTTTCCCATGTTTGTACTTAGAGCATTCCTTCCTCCTTGTTAAAAATAGGTAATAACATTGAAGCTGTACTTTCGATGGAAGTTGCCGTAACGTTGCTTTTAACAGCCTCCTGAGGAAGCGTCTTTGAAGTGGATTCTACTTGAGGAATTCCCTGAGCCGGGTTTCCAGAACTTCTTGCTTGTTCAAAAGCAGTGTTAAAAGACACATCTATGATTTCAATGATTGGTGCTGTAGATTGACTTGGTATGTCAGTACACTGTGACATGTTTAGTTCCCTAGTTGGCTGGGTGTTAAACCCATTGTTGTTTGAGCTCTCGATCATAGGTGTCATGTTCAGTGTTTGTGTATGCCATATCACGATGACAGATTTCAAAGTGGTCTGCGACTGGTCATCCGTTGTCAAAGGCTTGCGACCAGTAGACTTTACACAAATGCCGATTTTATCTGTGGCAAGGGCTTCTCCCGCCTTGGTTACGTGTTTGGGATCCTTAAATCTGCTGTTATGTTCAGCGGGTAGTGTTCTTAGACCATCTTGTCCAAACAGCGCGAGTGCTGCCTTAGCAACTTCAGCAAACAGCTTTTTGTCGAGCGCATCATTAGTCCTTTGTTCAGATAATAGCCTCAATAGTCCCTCAAGGTTTTTCGAATTCTCAAGTTACTTGTTATTAGTTTGGCCACATGTTCGTTCCACATTGGCAACTTTGGAGTTTAGTAAGGCCACAACTGTTGTTAAGTCTCTTATTGCCTCGTGTAAACTTTCGTACAATTTTGTGAATGGAGACAGAGAGATGGATATAATAATATATTTAATATGGAGATAATAATAGTTCTTGTAGTTCTCTTAACGGTTGTGCCATTATTGAGTCTGAACCGTGTTTCAAGGCTTTGGCACAGTGGGGCACTCTGTCATCACAACCTCTGTTATTCCTAATTTTTGGAAAGGGGCGTTCCATAAGGGAAGAATCGGCAGTCTCGTCAGAGTCGGTCTCAGAATCGTCAGAGATCGACAATTGTGGCGTTTTTGTTTTTGAGGCATTGCAACTAGGCGCACCTTTGTTAGTAGAGCCAAGCCTTTTCTGGGACGGCGTCGGTAGACCAGATAGATCAAGAGGAAACCCAATATGTTCGCCTTTTCAGCTGTTTTTGCACATTTATAAGGAATACTCGATAATGACACTTCACAAAGGTCAGTAATCGTCGTGTTATTACGTTTCAGTGAAACCTTCAATCTTCCATTCTCGTTTGACGGTGTTGTGTCACAAACATTAGCCTTACAAGCTTTGTTCATTGCCAGTAAATTTTGAAGTACATTGTTTGCTATTTCCATTGAGTTGCGTCGCACTTCATGATTTTCGGTTATGGCCAACGTTACAGAGTCTACCAACATGCCTGTTTTTGGGCGAGGGTTTTGTTCTTCAAACCATCCCCCAAGTAACACTTCCACCGGCTTTAATTCGATCAAGCATTCTGTACTGCACGCTTTTTCACCTGATACATCCAGAGGAAAGGGGGACAGGTCAGCACTGTTCACCCCAGGCAAACTGGCTCGCAATGGATGCAAGGTGCAGGATCGCGCATCGATCGTGCTGCACTCAACTGCATCGGTCTGGCACGGTATGCTCGCCGGTGCCTCCCGTCTCACGAGGTGTCCATCGGAGCACACAGCCGAGACCGCCAGCGGTTTAGTCTGCGTCTCCGCGGCCCCGGCTGTCACAACAATTTTATCAGAGTTGCTTGCCAAAGGTTCCGAGCTTTGAGTTTCGATGCAAATGGTTTTGTAAATGGTATTTTGTGAATCGTGTGTTTCAAATGTATCCGTGATTTCAGTTGTGAGCTGACAGTTCACCACAGTGTCTCCAGAATGGCTTTTCGGCCTTGAATCGTATTGAGTCGAGGTGTTAGGAGCAAATACGGCTGGAAATACATCATCCATAACGTTGGCAGCATTAACATGTAATGTAGATACAGTTGTGTTAGCAAGTGTTTCATTTTGATTTTGTGTAAGTGCCTCAATAACTTCACTTGTGGACGCGCATGAATAGTAATGACTTACTTTGTTTTGTCGATCACAATGAGGCACTTTGTTCCCCTTAGGTTCTACAGTGCACTCATGATTCGTCTGTGCTCGTGTTTTCAACTTAGTTGTAGATGCAGTCCAAGGCAAATGATTTGCTTTCGTCCCATTCATCATAGTTGTCAGGGTTTTACCAGGCTTCTGCCACTCGCCAAACAGCCCAACAGCAACGTCCACAGCCCTTTGCACCTCAGGGCTTAGCGCCGCAAGGGTGCTGGAAGCGGCCTTTTATACCAGGTGACCAGGTTACTGGGTCCAATGTTTTAAAGGTACAGGCACACGCACCTCCGCAGTTCCTCCAAGTAAATATGCAGCAAAATGGATAGCGAGTCTGTGTTCACTCCAGCACACTTGCCACAGCCAACAGCAACGTCCACAGCCCTTTGCACCTCATATATAACAACAAGTGTTTAAGAGCGTGACCAAGCAAAGGGAGCGGAACAAGGGAGAACAAAAACAACAATCTTACTAGGCCCAGTGCAAGGAAGGGGGAGAAGTGGAAAGTGCAGAACAAAGGAGAGAGCAGAATAAATAATAAGTGAAATAAATAAATAAATACAGGCAATGAAAAGAGGTAGTGCAGCCAGCAAGTGGCAAGTCCATGATTTCTCAGATCGGGTATATCTGATAAGTGCAGAAGAAAAGTGGGGGACTGTATGGGTACAGATACAAATCCCAGTGCAAGGGGGTAGTTCGGAGGCAGGGTGAGCAGGTACCTGGGCTCGAAGGACAGAGGGTGGCAGATGAGCAGGGGAGAAGAGGGGCAAACGCAGAAGCGAAGAGGAAGGTCTTGAGGTGCTCCCCGAACCGGAGATGGTTGTCGTCAAGTTTCAAGGTGACCAGGAGGCTGTTCCAAAGGGAGGCCCCAGCCAAAGACAGAGATCTGCTCCCAGCTCGTTTCTTTGAGAAACGACAGACCCTAAGGGAGTTAGAAGTAGAGGTGCAAAGGGCTCAAGAGGGGAGGTATTTATGGAAGGATAGTTGAAGGTATGCAGAGGGTTTTAAATGTAATCTGTGCATCCACTGGGAGCCAGTGAAGGGATTTCAGAGCTGAATAGATACTATCCCAGGTCTTGAGGCCAAGGACAAGTCTTGCAGTCCTGTTTTGGGTTAGTTGTAAAGGGCGGAGAGTGTAGGCAGTTAGATTACGAAAGAGGCTGTTACAGTAGTCCAACCTAGAGAGAGCCAGAGCTTGGGAGAAAGTGAGCTTCTGAGGGAAGGAGAGGAAAGGTAGAGTACCTCTAAGGAGGTGTAGTAAGAAGTTTTACTTTTTAAAGACGTCAGAGATGTATGCAGAGAAGGAAAGTGTGGAGTCAAGGATGACCCAGAGATTCTTAGCCTTGCAGGTAGGTGTTGGAGGAGGGCCAAGGGAGGCCGGCCAGAGAGTGTGGGGAAAGGATGGTGAAGGTGTACCAATGAGGAGGATCTCAGTCTTGTTGGCATTTAGACAAAGATCATTGGTGTCACACCAATTTTGAATAGTGATTAGGCAATCAGAGATGAGGGAAGGAGAGGAGGTGTCTGAGGGAAGCATGAAAATGAGTTGGGTGTCATCAGCATAGCACTGGAAGTTTGAGCAAAAAATGGAAATGCAGTAGACGAGAGTTGTCAGGTATTGGTTGAAAAGCCAGGGCGAGAGGATAGAGCCTTGGAGGACACCACAGGTAGAGAGAGATAGAGGATAGGAAGGACCCAAGTTGTACCTGGGAGGGTTGATCCGAAAGGAAAGAGGTCAGCCAGGCCAGAGCCTGATCAGTGTTACCCAGGTTGTTACGGAGACGATTGAGCAGGGTGGTATGGTTGACCGTGTCGACAGCCAAGTAGAGATCAAGTAGGATGAGGACAGAAGGAATGTTAAAGTCAAGGTTGGAGAGCAGGTCTTCATGGATGTTCAGGAGAGTACTTTCTGTGCTTCTGGAGGTTCTGAAACCAGATTGGAATGAAGGTTAAGCTGAGAGATGGCCAGTTTTCCAAGAGCGTCCCCAAAAAGGGAGTAATGGAAATTGGACGATAGTTGGCCAGACAAGAGGGATCAGTTGTGGGTTTCTTGAGGAGAGGATGCGCATGGGAGTGCTTCAGAGGGGAGGGGAAAGATCCAGAGGCAAAGGAACAGTTACAAAATTGGCAAAGGCCAGAGCGAGGGTATCAATGCGGTCCTTAATGGTTTTAGAGGAACAGGGATGGACCTGTTATGATGAGGCATTCATGGACTGGACTTGTCTAGCAACCTCATCCAGGGAGAAAAAGGGAAAGGAGGAGAAAGAGGGAGGGGGTGTGGCTGAGAGAGGGCCAGTAAGCTGGGAAGGAGAGGGGAGAGGAATGGGGGCTGATGTCCTGGGTTTTGGAGTTAAAGTGAGTGGCAAGGGCAATGCAGAGAGCATGATATGATATGATATGATATGATATGATATGATATGATATGGAATTTGTAACGCGCCTATACACAAGTGGGAGGCAAGTGGAGGGTTGGAGACTGCAGCAGGGTTGGCCAACTCCTTGCAGATTTTAAAGAGTTTGGCCGAGTTGTTAGATGCCGAAGAGACGCAGGCTTGAATGTGGCCTCTCTTCTTGGAGCACCGGCAGGCCAGTTTGTCAGAGGATGAGCAGGAAGACCTCCATTTCCTCTCAGCCGCCCATCACTTACGTTAAAGCTTAGCTAGGTCAGAGTCATACCAGGAGTTACACTTGGCTTTATACTAACAAACAGATCCTCATGACAGGGGCAAGAACATCTAGAGTAACAGAAATAGAGGAGTAGAGCAGAGACAGGGCTGTGTCAGGTTGTGAGTGAGCCAGAGGTGGGGGAGGGGGGAGAAGGTGGCAGCGAAAGCCTCGGCTGACACACTCTTCATGGTGCCAGATGTCCGAGAAGGTGGGTGGCAATCTTGGGGTAGGCTTGGCTTGAGGGGAGGAGATGGAAAGATGAGAGGAGAGGAGGCAATGATCACTCCAGGACAGAGGAGTGGTAAGGGGAATAGAGAGGGGGGGGCGTTGGAGAGCAAGACATCAAGTGTGTGACCAGCCGAGTGAGTCGGGCCAGAGGGGAGGATAGAGAGGGAGAGTGAATCAAAGAGCACAGATAAGGAACAGGGAGAATCAAGGTGGATGTTGAGGTCACCAAGGAGGAGGAGTTGAGTGGTTGAGGCCAGGAGGGAGGAAGAGAGGTCTGCCCACTCGGAGAGAAAAGAGGTGATTTGACCAGGAGGCCGGTAGAGAGTAGCAACAGTGAGAGAGTGGTTAGGAGAGAGAGAGAGAGCTTGCAGACAAGGCCTTCAAAAGAAGAGTAAGTCTGAGTGGGGATGATAGCGGCAGAAATCCACTCAGGGAAGATCAGGGCTACACCCCCTCTAGGCTGTTTGGATCTGGGGGTGGAAGGGATCTTGTAGCCATCAGGGAGGAGGGTGTCAAAACTTGTGACAGAGCTGGCCATGATCCAAGTCTTGGTAAGACCGAGGACATTAAGGTCAAGTTCTTTAAGGAGGTGTCAGATGTCAGAGGAGTGTTTGACAGATGAGCAAGCGTTGAGAGTCGCAAGATGAATGAGGTTGCCAGCATAAAATCCTTCCAGCGAGGGGTACAAATCAGGGGAACGCCCTGCAGAGGTGTGAAGGGAGCTAGAGATGGGGAAGAGGCAGAAGGAAAGGAGGGCAAGGTAGCCAAGGGAGGAGAGTAGGGGACAGCTGGAGAAGAGAGGAAGTTGATGAGGTGAGGGAACCGTCTATCAAAGAGGAGGAGATTAGGCTGAGGGCCTTGCACCATGACAGTGCATTCAAGTAGACATTAATGATGACTCTGGAGGAGTCAAAGAAATCCATGCAGACTTCCCAGCGGGTGCCACCATTAATGGGAGAGGAGGAGACAGGGCAGAGCACAGAGATCATAGGAGGGGTAAATATATCAGGTGAAGGAATGATAAAGAGAATGTCAGGGTTTGTCTGGCAGAGGTGCTGGAAATGGTATCAGTGATGGGAGACCTTGGTTGGAAGCCAAGGTATAATTTTTGAATGTCTTCTTACCAGACTTAGTGAGAAGGGAAGGATAGTTAATAGAGAAGCAGTTATAATAGATAGGAGAAAGAGATAATGCCATGAGCAAGTAATGAGATGAGGCAGAAGGAGAAATATGAAAGGAAAGAGGTAAGGAACAGTCACTGGGCTAACAGGTTACAATTGAGGGGCAAAGTAATGTGAAAAACAACCCAAATTTCAATGACAAAACACACCCAAATGTGACTTTCAAAAACAACCCAAATTTCAATAACAAAACACACCCAAATTTGACTTTCAAGAACAACCCAGATTTCAATTACAGATCACACCCAAATTTCAATTACAAAACACACCCACATTTGACTTTCAAGAACAACCCAAATTTCAATTACAGAACACACCCAAAATTAAATTACAAAACACACCCAAATTTGACTTTCAAAAACAACACAAATTTCAATTACAGAACACACCGAGATTTGACTTTCAAGAACAAGCCAGATTTCAATTACAGAACACACCCATATTTCAATTACAAAACACACCCAAATTTGACATTCAAGAACAACCCAGATTTCAATGCTAAGGCCACATAGGTGAACGAAATGAGGTATCAGTAAGAGGCAGGTGCTGAGACAAGGGCTTTTGAGAGCATACAGGGAGACATGTTGGACCACGCAGAGGGAAGAATGAAGGTCAATGAAAGCAAAAAGAAAGGGTAGGCAGAAAGAGGGAAACTAGCCCATGTGGAGGGAAGTACAAGAGTCTTGGTAGTCCAAAATCATGGCTGAGTGAACTGGCAGCGCCAGGGAGGGTCAGGTTGTGGTAGTAGATTTATGTAGCATGTAGCATCCTGGTAGCTGACAGGGAAGCAGACAGGGGCCTTAGAAGTGGGCCTTTGAAAAACAGGCTGGCTCCTTTACATTAACTATGCCTTCCTCTTCTTTGTCTCAGTATGCTATCAGTAATCTAGTACATTAAACAATAAATTCCTTTCTCTCATCCCTGTACCCCATTAGCAATCCATTATTGTTCTATCATTGACTCCCTCTTCCTTTTTCCAGATGCCATTGCACATTCATTATATTACCACCACCTGCATCTTTCTTATCCAGTTGAGCATTACTTATCCAGTTCATTAATGCCCCATTAGTAATCACTACATTACCCCTGGCTCCCAATTCATCCTCCCAATCACTCATTACAATACCATGAACTCTCTCTTCCTCATCCCCATTGATAATGCGTTACATTTACACTATCTCCCTCTTCCTCATTACAGTTTCTCAATAATCCATTATATAACACATGAAACCCTCTTACTAATAATGGTACACCATTAGTAATCCATGATATTACCTCAACTATCAACAATGACATTATCGTCCCTGAAACCTTGTGAGTAGTCCTTTACATTTACACCTCTCCCTCTTCTATTCTCCTTTACCCATTTTAATCCCATCACATTATTCTCACTACCCACTTCGTGGTACTCGTTCCACATTACTAATCCTTTGTATTACGCCTGTTTCCCTATTCCTAATCCTAGGATCCCATTACCAACGCCTCTCACTTCCTCCTCCTGGTACCTCATTATTAGTCTATTAGATTAGTCCTACCTCTCACTTCCTCCTCCCGGTCACCCATTATTAAATCATTACCATACCCCAGCCTGCTTCTTCCTCTCACTGGAATCGATTAGAAATACATGACATTACCTTGTCCCGTTATTCCATTTTTAATCAATTACATTACATCTGCCCCATTGTTTCTCATCCCAGTACACCTTCAGTGATCCATTACATTACCTCTACATCCCTCTTCCTCACTCGGTACCCTATTAGTAATCAATTACAATTCAACATGCCTCCCTCTTACTCATTCAGTGACCCCATTAGCAATCCATTACATCACCACAGCTTTCTATGTCCTTGTCCTGGTACCCAATTAGCAATCCATTGCATTACCCCCGACTTCTGCTAGTTGTCTATTATATTACCCAAATCTCATTTTTCCCCATCCCGGTACAAAGTAGTAATGCATTATGTTACACCTGCCTCCCGCTTCCTCAACGTGGTCCATTTGTAAAGCATTACACTACCCCACCTCACTCTTCCTTGTCCCGATACCCCATTGGTAATGTAAAACATCACCCCTGCTCCCCTCTTCCTCATCCTGGTACCCCAATAGTAATTCATTATATTATCCCCACCTGTGTCTTTCTCGTTCTGGTATCCTATTATTAATCCCATATTTTACACCCTACCCTCAGTTCCTCCTCCCAGATCAGCATTAGTAATTAATTACATTTCTACCGGCTCCTTCTTCCTCTTCCTAGTCCTGGTACCCCATTTCTAAAGCAATAAATCACCACACTTTCCTCTTCCTTGTCCTGTTATTCTATTAGTTACCCCTTATATTGCTCCAATTCCATCTTTTTCTTCCTGGTACACCATTAATAATTCATTACATTACCCCCTCCTCCTTCCTTGAACTAGTACCCTGTTAGTAATACATAAAGTTACCACTGCTTCCATCTTTTTCATTTCCGTACCACATTGGTCATACATTACATTACCCCCACTACCCTCTTCTTTGTCAGGTAACCCATTAGGTATCCCATACATTACCCGGCCTCCCTCTTCCTCGTACTGGTACATCATTAGTAATTCATTAAATTACTGCCACCCCCTCTTCCTTGTCCAAGTACCCAATTAGTAATCCATTACATTAACCCCACCCCACCCCTCCCTTCCTCATCCTGCAACCCCTTTAGAAGTCCAGTTCATTAGAATCTCCTCAATTTCATTGTCCCAGCCCCCCATTAGTAATCATTGCATTATCCCCACCTCTCCTTTGCTCGTCAAGGTACTCTATTAGTACTCTATTAGTAAATTATTCAATTTTTCACCAGTTATTTCTTTTCTCAATCTGGCACCCCATTATTGATCCATTCCATTAACCCTATGTTTCTTTTCCTCATCCCAGTACACCATTAGTTATCCTCACAATGTCAAAGTACCCCATTAGTAATCTATTCAATTACCTACCTCAGCTTCCCTCACCCTCATCCCAGTACCCCATTGGAAATTGACAACATTACCCCTGCCTCCCTCTCCCTCATCTTGGTGCCCTATTAGTAATCCATCACATTAACTACCATCCCAGTTCCCCATTAGTAATCCATTACATTACCCCCACCTACGGCTTCCTTGTCATGGTACTCCTTGAGCAATCTATTATATTACCCATGTCTTCCACATCAATGGATTTGTAATGCATTACAAAACTCCCATCTTTCTCATTCTCATCCTGGTAGCCCATTAGAAATCTAGTCATTCCCCCACTGTCCCATTCCTTATACTGGTACCCTATCATTATTCCATTAAATTATTGTTACCTCCATCTTCCTTATCCCATACACCATTAGAAATGTATCACATTACCCCCTCTCTCATCCATGTCCCTGTACCCCATTAGTGATTCATAAGATTACCTCCTCCAATCTCTCATCACTGTTCCCCAATAATAATCCATTACATTAGCCCCCAACTCCCTCCTCTTAGTCCACAAACCTCCTTTGCATCTCATTATATTACCACTGCCTCCATCTTCCTGGTACACCATTAGTAATCCATTACATTACCCCTACCTCCTCCATCCCCATCCTGCAACCCAATTAGCAATCCATTACATACCCCCAACACTTCCTCGTCCTGGTATTCCATTTTTTTATAAATTAAATTTCCTATGTCTCCCTCTTGCTCATCATCCGACCACCCTACAACATTAGTAATCCACTACATTCCTCATCCAATTACACCTTAAATGTTTCCTCGCCCTCTTCCTCAACCCAGTACCCAATTAGTAATTAATTATATTACATCCACATCCCTCTTCCTCATCGCAGTACGCTATTAATAATCCATCAAATTACAGCTTCCTCCCTATTTCTCGTCCAGGTACCCTATTAGAAATCCATTACATTACCACAGCCTTTCCTGTCTGAGATCCGGTACCATATTGGACATTTCATATATTAGCCCCACCTCCCTCTTTCTCACCCGGGTACCCCATTATTAATCCATTACATTACCCGTGCCTTCCTCTTCCCTGCTCCTGGTACCCCCATTAGTAATCATTCACATTACCACCTCAGCAGAACTTTAATGAGCTATTTTTTGACTGACCAAAACATCTTTCATCTTCTCAATCAAACTCCCAAATTGACTATCATGGCTTCATAAAGTTTGTCTTGTCTAAAGGAAAAATGTATGCCAGTCATGTGTAAGATTTGCAATTGTAATACAATTACTATTTGAAGTCATGTAAAAGGTGAGGTGGAAGGTGAGACTGTAAAGACTGGAGGGGGGTTTCTGCCCTCTATATGCAGAGTCAAAGCACAGAGCACCCCAGACAAGATTTTCTATGTGGTAACAATGAATGAGCAATCAAGGCTTAAGCTCTCATGAGGTGATGCAGACTGGTTCTTAAGTACAGTGTAGTGTAGGGTATTTTGTGTAGATTTGGGGACTAGCGGTATTTTCTTACCACTAAGAATAAAAGTAATTTAGCAATAATCACTCCTTGCATTCAGATTGGGTTTGGTATTATAGTGGTATCGTGGCTATGCATTATTTCAGTAGACAGATACATTTAGTTGGTATGCATTTTGTTGTGGTATAGTGATGAGCATAATTTCTTTGTTTTGTTTGTGGCCCCAACATACAAAACCCCTTTCTTTTGTTTAGACTGTTCTTGTGATCTCTAGAGGCCTAAGGCTTCTACATTATTCAAGAACACCACATTTTCATATGGAGTGCCACTTATGGCTGTTATCACTGATTTATCTACACCAGTGAGCTATGCTTCCATAAAGTATTCACAATAACATGTGGTATAATCACTAATTAATTTACATTAGTGAAACTATTTCCAGAGGCCTCTCTCTCTGCTGACTCATGTACGTCCAGCAGACTATCAGATTGTGTTCCACTCAGAAGTCACACACACATATACACTGAGTGGAACCACGCACACAGCTATTTATAATTACTCATAACATAACTTTTTACACATGTGATGCTTGGCATATATTACCTAAAAACCTCCCCTTTTATCAGGTGATATGTGCTAACTGCACCAGAGCAAAACAGAAGCAAATAGAAGCCTTTACACAGATTGTGATTTACATCAGTTTCATTTAAAAAATCATACATTACCAGTTTTGCGAGACAGTCTTTTCTAGAATAAACATAAGAGAAGCAATTGCAAAGTACATGGCATTTCATTAGATTCTTTGCAACAATAAAAAGAACAGTGCATCAGTTGACTTGCATTTCTGAATGGCAACATTAGAATGCAGCTATCGCTACGCTGCCTGACTGAAATAGATTTCATACACACACCGCGTTCTCGCTTTGTGTAAGATAATTACCAGCAAAATTGTAGCAGTTCAGCACGTGAACTCTCTGGACAGGTCGCTTTCTTTAAATGGCTCAGGGCTTCCTTTTAGAGCACCCGGCGAGGACATGCAGTTCCAATCTGCACTCTTTGGTCCTCAAGCCGGTGCCAATTGACTTGAAATCTCCAGCCTTTTAAGGACAGCAGTACACTGGAACAACGCCCCTCAATCAGGCAGCCACACAGAAACTCCCGCCAAGTCCTCACCGAAGCTGTGCAAAATGTCCACTGCCTTTCTTCCTCCTCGAGATGCACCAAGAGACCTCTGTTACAGCCCCTAAGGTGACATGCATTCAATAAAAATCTATCATGTCATACCCTCCTTCTTCAAACAACAGCTCACTTTTTCAGTAAGAAACTGTTTCCATTAATTTTGTGCTTATTCGAGTTTTGTTTCCTTAGCAAGGACCGTGAAAAGCACAGAGAAAGTGAAAGGAAAAAAAAATTCTGAATGACTGTTTAAAATGAGTTTCAGCCTGCCTCATTTTGCACTTGGAGAACACATTATGATATTAATAAGTTAGAATCATGTTAGTACTGTGTGTTTTTGACTGAGTAGCTTGTCTTCATTTACATATCCATATGTTACACCGGCAGCACATGGCTTGCTGTACCACATTATAGCAATACATTGATCCCATGCAGTGGTGCTGCACTCTAAAAACACGCTATATATTGATCCCATGTGGTGGCGCTGCACTCCGAAAACATGCTAAATAATCCCACAGTAGTCCCCAAGACCCCACACAGGAATTTATTTTTTATTTTATTTTATTACATTTGTATAGCGCACAGGCAGCCCAAGGGCATTGTGGCGCTGTTACTTGCAGCAAGCTTAGTTACATTATGCATAAGTTACAGCATTGGGTACATAGGTATAACACATGTTATGCATGGAGGCGTACAAAAGTCAAATATACATATGGCGGGTGTACAAACAGGGTGGTTTTCAAGGTTTTGCAGAAGGTGGTCAGAGAAGGTTCAGCTCGCAGGGCAGTGGGGAGGGCATTCCAGTGTAGAGCCACAAGATAGGGGAAGCTGGTAGTTTAGTTTAGTTTAGTTTATTATTTATAATGCGCCGAAAAGCCCAAGGGTAACATGGCGCAGCAGATACAAGAATTTGCAAGACTTAGTTACAGACAGTAATATATGTACAGGTATGAACACAGTAATAATAACAATAACAATCAACGGAAATATAAACATATGTACAGTTAGCAGTTGTGTATCCAGAATATGGGCCAGGGGTCCTAGATGATAACTGTCTTCAGCCAAGATTTCAGCTTTAAGCGAAAGTTTTGGTAGGGTAGGTCCATTCTAAGAGTGGGTGGTAGGGAGTTCCATAGCTTGGCTGCTTTCACTGGGAAGCTATTCCCACCTATAGTTGCACGTTTGTAAGAAGGGACGGATAAGCAGTCTCTGTAGGCTATCCTCGTCGGTCTCGTGGATGTTAGTCTGTGAAATCTGTTGATCAGATAGGTAGGGGCTGCATTGTTAATGGCCTTATGGGTGAGTGAGGCAGTTTTTAAGGAGATTTTATCTGTGATGGGGATCCAGTTTTGTTGTTTGCTATATGTTGTAATGTGGTCTCTTCTTGAGATGCCCAGGGCCGCTCTAAGTGCGTTGTTCTGGAGAGTTTGTAGCTTGCCAGTGACTGCTTTGGATGAGCCAAGATAGAGGGCGTTGCAGTAGTCCAAGCGGGAGAGTATAAGGGCTCTGGCCAGTGTCAGACAACTGGCCTCGGATAAAAAAGGTTTAGCTGTCCGGATCAGTTTACAAGTATAAGACGTAGAGGAGGCTAGTGAGTTCACTTGCCTGCTAAGATTGAAGTTAGAGTCCAAGTAAAAACCCAGTGTTTTGACTTCATGTCCAACCCTGATGGTATTACCATCAATTATAAATGATGAGTATGCCGGGCTCAGGTTCTTTAGGCTAGCTTTAGTACCCAGTGTGATGAGTTCCGTTTTATCATCATTCAGGCATAGACCGTGAGTGGCCATCCATGCCTGGATGATGATGTAGACCCTATTCACCAAGGCCAAATCCTTTGCATAATCTCCAGAAAGCGGAAGGAGGATCTGGGTATCATCTGCATAGTTAGTGTAGGTGATACCGAGATGATCCAGATCATCGAAAAGGGGCTTGGTAAATATGTTGTACAGTGTCGGGGAGACACAGGAACCCTGAGGCACACTGCAGGTGATGGGTATAGGGTCTGCCGCGTCTGTCGGCGAGAAGACCCTCATAGTTCTCCCATCAAGGAAGGATCTGATCCAAGTAATAGCCTCGGGGGAAAAATGGGCAGCCGAGTGGAGGTGGGTACAGAGGACAGCGTGGTCGACCAGATCGAATGCAGCGGATAGGTCAAGGAGGAGGAGTAGAGCTGCTTGACCATTGTCTTTGAGCAGATCAATCTGTGTTTTAAGGTCGATGAGAGCTGTTTCGGTCCCGTGTTGGGGTCGGAAGCCTGATTGTCTGGCTCCTAGCAAGTGGTGATCCTCCAGGTGCTTCTGTATTTGTACATAGGCAACCTTATCCAAAATTTTCAGAAGGAATGGTACCGTTGTTATAGGCCTATAGTTAGTTGGTATTGCTGGGTCGAGGGTGTTTTTTTTTAGTAGGGGTAATACCCAGGATTGTTTTAAATTAGTTGGGATGGAACCGGTGGAGAAGGAAGCATTGATTAATTTAGTGATAAAAGGGGAGAGGTCACGGGCAGCATCTTTTATGAGCTGTGCTGGGCACAGGTCTCCTTGGCAATTAGATGGCTTTAATGACAAGATGATTTTTTCCACTTCAAGAATGGTCACTTTAGTGAAGTTGAATTGTAAATGTTCAGTTGTGGACCGTTTCTCAAGCTTAGGCAGGACGGGATTATTCAAGGAGGCTTTTTTACATGATATTTTCTTTTGTAGCGTGGCGATTTTGTTAGCTAGGGCAAGTTGGATGTCGGTACACCAGTTCTTGTCTTTTATACAAGTGTCAATGGGTGCTATGGGGGTTTCTACTTCTTTTAGAATCGAGAATAGTTCCTTTGTATTTGAGCTGGCTTGGGAGATGCGAGAGTCAAAGGAGGTACGTTTAGCAAGGAAGATTTCTTTTTTGTACAGGGCTGCTAATTTGGTGAATTTAAGTTTGTTGGCTACTGATGGGTTTTTTTTCCAGATAGATTCACAGTGTCTTTTTTGTTGTCTTAAGTTTTTAAGGAGAGGTGTGTACCAATTGTTAAGGTGGCTTTTGGACTTGCTTGGCCTGAGTTTGAGAGGGGCAATTAAGTCCAGGGAGGAAGACATGATTTTGTTATATTCCTCGACCAAAGTTTCAGGGTCCAAATTGTCATGCAGTGAGTTCAGTGTAGGGAGTAGGTTGGGGATGAGTCTCTCCACTGTGATACTCTTTTTGTTTCTGGTAAGAGTAGGGGGTGCCCTACACGGTAGTATGGGTGGAGGTCTAGTAGTTGACAATACAAATGAAACCAGGTGGTGGTCAGTCCAGGCTAAAGGTGAGATGTCAGTAACGCTGGCTAGGCAATTATAGTCAGCTATCCAATCTAATATTCTGCCTTTGTCATGGGTTGGTTTTAGGCTTCTTTGGGTAAATCCTAGTTCGGTGAGGGTGTTCAATGTGGTGATGGCGGCTTGGTCTTCGGGGTCATTAAAGCCCATGTTGAAGTCGCCGAGGGTGAGCATTTGAGTGGTGTTTTTTAAGTTGGTGGATAGGATAGTGTTAAGATCCTCATCGAAGGTGCCTAGAGGACCTGGGGGGCGATAGATCAAATGGACATTGAGGGTTTGAGTGTTTGTGATGGGGATTTTGGCTGAGAGTAGTTCGCAGGATGGGGCATTGGTGGGGGTGGCTAATCTTATTGGAAGGCTGCATTTGTGAATGATGGCAACACCGCCTCCTCTGGAGTTAGGTCGGTCTTGTCTCAAGATGGTGTAATTCTCTGGGATAGCTAGCATCAACATAGGTCCTGCTGCAGGGTGGAGCCAAGTCTCTGTGATGGCGAGGAGGTCCAGATCTTCATTGATCAGTAGGTCTGCGATTTCAGTTGCGTGGGCTACTAGTGATCTGGCGTTAATTAGAGCTCCCTTAATTTGGGGGCTTACTATAGGTGCAGTAGGGGCTGATAGTTTCTGAGGGGGTTTGTTGTTTTTCTGGATGATGGGCGAGTTAAGCAAGTTAATGCCCTTGCTCTTGCTCTTTTTACCATGGGTACGGTGAGTAGGTTGGTATAGGGGTCCTGGTTGGTCTTGAGGACATGGCCGGGTGGATCCTTTGTGCCAGGTAGGCTGGTGCTGCGGAGTGGATGCATTTGTGAGTGAGGGTCAGAGTTTTGAAGATGATCCTCTCTTTTATAGGTAGCCAGTGGGAGGCTCTTCTGGCAGTAGATATATGCTCTCTTTTGTAGATGCCTTGTGCTGCGCGTAGGGTGTTGTTTTGAGTAACTTGCAGTTTCTCAAGGTTTTTTTGTGGAGGTCCCTAGGAAGAGAACATTGCAATAGTCCATCCTTGATCCAGGAATGTCCACACACTTGTTTTCATATACTGTAAATAATTTTCCTTCACCAGTAACATACTGTACTGTGGGATGTATTTACCCATGCATCCTAGCCCTACCTCAAAACTGTGCAGTACTGACATGAAAACATCATGATGGCCAGAGCTTCCCAGAAAATGCATAGGGAAATGCATGAAGAATAGGCTGCCACTCATTTTTGCCGATGTTATGGGCACAGAAGGAAACTGCCTAAAACCACCATTGGACTACCCGCACAGTAGTCTGAAACCATTGGGAATGGCAATGCTGATTGCCAAATGCAACCTAGAATTGTGGGGAATTCATTTCTTAAATCCCAAAAATGGGTGCAGTACCAGTACTCACCACTATCCAAAAGCCGGCGTTTTAAAACCACTCTGTTTCCCTGAAGGCAAGTCAAAATGCCTATTTTCAAACATTGCAATATGTGCAAAACATTTACTGAACACCAGCAGACATTTGGCAGAATGGAGTTTTGTGTGCCTACAAAATCTGGGAAATGAAGATCATAAGACAAGGTTTATAACAAGACTGGCTGCGCTGTGGATTTCAGCAGTTTAAGTTGCACTGGATTTAAAGACACTAAAATCGAAAATGTTTAGATTAAATAAGTGACCTATGTTTGGTGTCACATGCCTTTGTAATTGTTTAAATGTCATAGTTTTGCACTTAGAATCAGCATTCTAGCTGCATGTGTAAAATTGCAAGTTAATTTAAAAAGCAACAAATAACATGACAGTAGCTGAAAGTCTGGCTTAAGGAACTTGATTCTGCCTGGCAACTACCCCCATCAGCAGTGAAACTTGAGTCACCACTGTGTTCCCAGGCCAACCTTCCTTTTGCTGCCCCCACTAAGGATATGCCATCTATCTGATAATTGAATTACCTGGGCTCTGCCGGAGAGTGAACAAAGCCCTCTTCACTCAGGCAAAGGTTTTTATTACCGCAGTCGTAAAATGTAGCTTCCTCTTGGCAAGAGCTGGGAGGGGCACTGCCTGTGAGAGCAAGCTGGCTTGGCAGAAACTGGAAAGACTGGTTTCTATACCATGTGACCTGGGAAACCACACCCCTTTGGAGCCAGAACATAACTTTAAAAAGATGAATAACTCATAGAGCGGACATGTGAAAATTTTATAAATGACACCATAATTCTTGTGATTTTTCTGCCCACATTTTAAGAGGTTTTTAGAACCGGTGGCATGTTCAGGGGGGTGTCAGCGGAAAAGTGGATATTACTCTAAATGTATGCATGTTAAAAATCTGAAACTTCATCAGTTAATGTCCGTACTCCCTGCGCACATGTATGTAAAGTTGGGTCAATGTCAGAAATTGCAAAATCAGTTAAAAAGTGAAATATGTGCCATTTCTGAATGCAAGCTCCCAGGAAGAGCAGAGTTTGAACAGGGGATACCTCCTGTAATGCATGATGGGTGCATATGATTTTAAAACAATATGTACCTCTGCAAATATGTATTTGTTTAAAATCTAGATTTGTGTGTAAGTTGACAGGAGGAGTGGACTTTCTGCAGGCTGTAAAATGACATCACTCTGACTCACAGTTCATTCCCCAATCAAATGATAAATGGAAGTTTGACCAATTAGAAGCTGAGAGAGAGGTAGGGTCAGTGATGCTAGAACACACCCACATTCTAAACACATAAAAGCAGACACATAAGGACAGATAGGGACCTTTCCAAATCCATCTGCAGCGGGACGCTCTGCCGGAAAAATCCATACTTACCTCCATCAACCTCCAGAAAGCCAAACTAGAGACTTCAATCTATCCAGAACTAGAGACCAGACCAGAGGGAGAAAGCAGTGCTGTACCCAGAGAGAAAGCAGTGCTGTGCCCAGAGAGAGACCCGAGCCCAGTCCAAAACCCTGACCAGATCCATGGCGAGGCCCATTTCACTCAAGAATATAGTGTGAGTACCTAGAAAACTGTGCAGAACCAATCTCTTAGTTAAAATAATATAATTCAATCTATTTAACCTAAGTAGAACTGCCTCCTAACTGTCACTTGTCATTTTCTAGTCGCAAGCTGCACTTGTCTTTTTGAACTTTAAAATTTCAAATCTGAAAAACGACCTTCACAAAATTGCTCATATCTCCGCAACCGTTTGTGCTAGAGACTTGCAATAACTTTTATTTGAAAGCTTAGAATCTTAGCTTTGAATCGCACCTAGAACCGCATTCCTACCCCTTATAGTTTTACCGCAATCGCGGAACACGCATCCGCGAATTTTACCGCGATTTGCAATTTCTTCACATGTAAAAACTGCTGCTGCTTGCCTTCCATTTGCCAGAAATTCGTTTAACCTGCTAACTATCCCTGCATCATTGCTAGTGTGAGCCTGGACTAATATTAACTAGATACCACTCACCCTGAACCTCTGAAAGGGAATTAACAGCATTTCCAGCATATTTCTCATCCATTGCTAACACATATAAAAGCATTTGGGCCTGTGTTTTCAAAACTCCTATCTGTTTTCTGTGGTGTAAGCTTGCTGGGGTGAACTGAATTACATTGAATTGCATTTCTGAGAATTGTGTGCCTTCCATTTCCTTGCCTTGCATCAAAGGGGGGGAGTGAATAGCCAGAGAAAAGTGATTACCTTGTTTGTTGAAATTATATTGAGTATTTTCTGTACTGCATTCATTGAATATTGCATCCACCTGAGCTTACATAAAGCATCCTCTACCACATTATACTTTTGTTCCTATTTACCAGTGTGCTACCTTATCCATTTCATCTCAACTCCTTAGTAATTATAAAGAAGTGTGCTAGTGCCAGATTCTCCGTTGTTGATCTTTATCATATCAGATTAAGTGTGCTATTCAATTATTAATTTATTATAAAGCGTGATATAATATATATTGTTTAAGTTATCAAATAAACCTTTTAAACTTGCAAAACAGAACTACTTCTTGGCTCAGTGGGGTCAGGGGGATTCCAAGAGAGGGGTGTTATATAGGGGTAGTCATCCAGAACGCATGAACTGGACCTAAAGATATATCAATAAGGGTTTTCATTCAGTATTATAGACTAGGCGCTGACTTAGCTGTAGTGTTGAATTGAATCCCCTTACAAATTGGGGGCTCGAGCCGAGACGTTGGGTTAGATTTACCACTTGTGCAGCTTAATACAGTGTGCTAACTGACGGGATACATACATCCGGTCGGATCACCACGCTGCATTACGCTGTGAAGCATTCCTCAAAAGGGACACTCCAAGAAAAGTTCTGTTCTGCAAAAATAAAATACAAACTTCTGTAAGTCAGGACAGAGACCAATCTCTAGAATGACGACCTTAGTAGACATGAAAATAGCCAGAGAGCACCTCTTGCATAAGCTATTTGTGAGAGGTGAATGGACCGAACAGGGCCAGTGTTAGGCAGAAACCTGTGCAGTTCCCTTGGGGAACACTGCAAAAGATTTAAGACTACAGGTAGAGCAGTAAACCCCTTTGGTAGCAGTCTGTACCACCCAGATTTACCTGGTAGCTGTGGCTGAGCAGTCAGACTTCTCTCAAGAAGAGTTAGGCAGTATGTAAAGTATACACAATATGTACCAAAACACAATAGCACAAGCAAACACTGACCAGAGCTTGGTTTCAAAAGTATATAGTTATTTATTTAAAATACACATAAGTTAAAAACACTCTAGCAAAAATATAGTAAAAGCACTTCAACACAGTTATACTGAAAGTAAATTCAATCCTTTCTCCTATCTAGACAACTCTAGGTTAACACCACTTAATTAAAACAGAGGTGAGTGCTTAACGTTAGATGACACTCTAGTAGTTTCCAAGAAAGGGAGAGAAAAAGCAGAAATAGGTTAGACACACCACTCTAAGGTCCAGAACACTTGCAATAGGCTTAAAGAAGAATAAAGTCACAGGTGAGCAAAAGTCACTAGGCAGGGCCCACTCTTAGAGTAGCCGGAGCGAAAATGTGCCCAAGATCACACTGTTAGTTAGAGATTCAAAGTCTTGCAAAGAGTCAAAAAGAGTTTAGAGTGGCTCAGAAAGTTTAGCCAAAGTGTCCCAGGCACTCCCAGGTTCGAAAGCCGGGGACTAAATCTACCCCGTACAGTCGGTAGCAAGGGAAGCCAGGCGGAACACAGTACCTTAAGCGGAAAGGATCCTCCAGCGGGGGCAGTTGTTCCAGGCAGCGACAGCAAGGCTCGACGTCGGTCAGGGGAGAAGAATATCTCGCTGAAGAGCAGAAGAGAAAGGTCGTAGCACTGCCCGGGAAGAAACCAGCCGCGGAGTCCTCCGGTTAAAGGGTTGGTACCGACTTTCGCGGTATGGGGGTAAAGTGTGGTATTCCGGATGCCGGGATGCTTGGCACAGGCAAGGCGGCCACGAGATACCTCAAAAGGACGGAAAGAAGGCGAAAACTGGTTGTCCCCACCAGTCAAGGGAAGGAGCCACTCCGTTAAGAGTTCTCCTCGGTCGTCGGGAAAAAGTGGTGAGACGGTTCAGCAGGGCTCCACCGGGTGGTGTCGTCGAAGCAGGTCGGCTCAGCTCTTCCCTCGTCGGATTCTTGGTCCTGTGGCGACTTCTGAAGTCCCAGTCCCCAAAGCCCTGCTTTTATGCAGCAAACCCCCATTCACCCAGCCTAGCTGTCACTCAAACATGCTAAGTGGTGAGCCGGGCGGCTCACCACTTGGGCCAATCAGGACGGAGTGCGACTTGAGTTACCAAGGTAACTCAGTCCAGGGTGCCTAAATCCCCCTCCACCCCTCCTAAGTACCCCAGACAGAGTGGCACCACTTTGGAGGGCTTCTGTGGAGAAGCCCGCCAAAAGTGGAACAAAGGGCTCCACTTTGGGTCAGAGTTACAGAGGCGAACACCAACGCCATTTTAGAATCAAGTTTTGGCAAAAAGTCCCAACCGGAGTTATAAAAATAAATATATAAACCGGCGGTATGTTTAAGGCTACCGTAAATAAATAATTAAATGTGTTAGCCTAAAACAATGGGAAATCCCATAGGGAAATATTCGCGGTCGAATATAAAAAGTAGTTTCCACTGCCACCAGCCAAAACTCGATCAGGGGGGACGGAGACGTGCCCCCTCGACTAACAGACCCTGGGGCAATCGAATTGCCCCAGCCAGTACGTCCACAATATGATGGTTTGTACTGGTTCTGTTCAGGATTCAAGACTAGCAAAGTCTTTGGTGACTTTACATGCCCTGGGAGACAGTAGTCAGTCCCAGGGTATGGAGTCTATGTTGGGGAGTCCCTAGGACACCCCTGGGTCACGGCACAGAGGGTGCTGTGTGACCCACATCACAAAAATACATGAGGCCCTATGGAGTAAAAGACCCCATAGCCCATTCAACACAAGGTTTAACCAAGAAAACACACTTCAACATGTCCAAGAGTGAGGGTAAAAGAGTCTCACTCTTGGCAGGAGAAAAAAAATAAACCCCAGAAATCCAGCAAAGCTGCTGGGGGACTCACTAGGTAGGGAAATTCAGCCTAAACAGAGAATTCTCCCTAACACTCGCCCCCCCCAGACTAAGGGACAGGAGGATTTAATCCACTCCTGGATGAACCTCATACCTCTAGTCGATGATATACATCCTAGAGAGTCCATCAGCATTTTGATGGTGACACCTTGACCTATGTTCAATGGAGAACTCAAAGGTTTTCTTTTGCAAGCTAACGGACCTACAGACCCTTTGAGGAACATCAGTCTTTTTGTTATAGGGGATCTGGTTGACCAGTCCCTCAGAAGTTGGTACAACTTCTGAACCTATGTTAGGCTTTTTGAAGGGGTCCTTATAAAGGATTCCCTTAGATCTAGAGGGGCCTCCAAGGTTCCTCACCACCTCTCTTGTGGGAGCAGGTTGGGTCTTAGGCCTCTTGGTTGGAGGGGTTGGGGTTAGGCAATGTACCTGCTTCCCCTTCCTCTTAGATCTACCTTTACCTATTTTAGGAGTTTCCCCCCTAATATTAGGATTGGAGTTGGGGTCTTCAGTAGAAGGTCCAACAGTCCGAAGGTTTTTGGCCTTAGACTTTTCTTTTCTGGTTTTCCACCAGCACTGAGAATTACCAGTTCTCTCAGGTCCAGATAGGGGCCTAGTTGGTCTATCCACCTCTTCCTCAGAAGCAGGGGGGGTCAGAGACTCGGAAACTAGGGGAACAAGGGTGGAGCTTGGTTGGGGCTCCCATGTTCCTAGCATACTATCCTGAAATGTGCCTGGGTTAGAGGTCAACTTACTAACACCAGGGCTTGTAGTGGGGTTCTCAGTAGAGGGTCCCACAGGCTTAGAAGGGTCCTTCAAGGTAGCCTGTCTAGCCAATTTGGTTAAGTTCTGCTTCTCCATACTGGGAGGCCTGGGGGTATGTGACACTACTCCTAGAGTTCTTAGGTCATTCCCCAACAGGACCTTCCCAGGTACCTCAGTCTGAACACTGACAGGGATCCTCACTGTCATGTTGTTACACTGAATGAGGGCTGGTAGAATAGGAACCATTTGGACAGGGCCTCCAGACATTTTAGTGGGACCTTTGGGTGCTTTGGCCACATCCTCAGGTTGAAAGAAGCTTTCATCCACTACTGTTCTGCTGGCCCCAGTGTCTCTCCTGGCAGGAGTATCCTGGCCATTGACAAGAACACTGTCCACATAATACACCTTAGAGTTAACAGGTAGGGAGTTATACACAACCCTATTCTGGGGACTAACCAGACCCATAGGCTCTAAGTTTACAGTTGCTTGAAGACCCAAGGGTTCTTCAGCAAAGAGTTCAAAGTGGGCACTAGCCATCTGTACTTCATCCTCAGGAGTGAAGGCTAAGGAGACTGTGCTGATCCCTGCAGGTTTACCCTTGCACTTGGGATCTCCTTTGATATGATCAGTACCCTGACAGACATAGCATTGTCCAAATGCTCTCTGGAAGGGTGGCTTGTTCTGACCTCCTTCTGGCTTGTGGCCAGAAGGTACAGTAGCCTGACTAGGTTTCCCATGGGGCTTACCCTGGTTATTTTGTGGTTTGGGGCCCTCTTTGGGATAGGAATTATTAGAATTCTCTTTGGAGTCTTTTTTAGGCTGTTTCTCCCCATCCTTCTTCTGAGTTACCCCAGAATCCTTGTGAGTGGCCCTGTTGGCAACCCACAAGTCAGCAGCCCTAGCTAGTTTCCGGGAATCTAATTCCCTGGAATCAGCCAAGTGTTGTCTGAGCTCAGGAGAGCAGGCATCATAAATAGTCTCCAACATAAACAAATTCTTCATACCTTCATAAGTGTTCACCTTGTAACCCTTGATCCATCCCTCTAAGTTTTTCAAACATTCACTCACCCAGGTAGCCCAAGGGGTACCATCATGCTTTTTGAGGCTCCTAAACCTCTTAAGATACTGGGAAGGGGTCTTCCCAAACCTAGCTATCAAAGCTAGTTTCACACATTCATAGTCCTTCCTATCCTCCTCCCCCATCTCCATTACCACATCAGTTGCAACAGGGGGAAGCCTAGAGAACAACCAGGTGAGTAAGTCATTTCCTGTGATGTTCTGGAGCCCATGATTATATTCAAACAGAGACAACCAATCCAACACATCCAACTTAGGCTCATACATACCAACCAATTCTTTAGGCATCCGGGGTCTTTTAGGACTGGAACTTCTAGAGGAGCCAGAGAGAGAAACATTCTCAACAGATAATTTCTTCATTTCTAAGTCATACTTGAGCTCCATTTCCCTTAGCCTTAGTTCTTTGTCAGTTTGAGCATTAAGTTTCTTATACTCCAATTCTAGCTTCATTTTCTCCAGTTCAAAGTACTGAGGACTAAATGTGGGACCTGGTAAAGGTCCAGTAGGCACAGCAGGTAGAGCAGGCAGAGGCCTAGGGGGGACAGTTACAACAGCCTCACCCTCCTCTTCTGACTCTTCCTCAGAAACATCAACATTTTGCTCCATGTTAACTTCAATACTGTCATCTACAGTTGCTGGAGTGGTAGGCTCCTCTGAACCATCACCCAGACTTTGGTTAGCTAACAATCTTTCAATCAGCTCCATTTTCTTGCCCTTAGTCAGGAGATCCTTATGTTTACAGAGCATTCTTAAACAATCAGCAGTTTTGGCTGCAAGGGACTCTTGACTATAGCTTTCTATAACTGACATGTTAGAGGTTTTACTTTTTCAGTGCTAAGCTTTGTGGTTAGTTGCACTAAGGTATCTAAAGCACAATAAAATGTATACTCAATACAAATCCCACCGCTGTACACCAGTGTTAGGCAGAAACCTGTGCAGTTCCCTTGGGGAACACTGCAAAAGATTTAAGACTACAGGTAGAGCAGTAAACCCCTTTGGTAGCAGTCTGTACCACCCAGATTTACCTGGTAGCTGTGGCTGAGCAGTCAGACTTCTCTCAAGAAGAGTTAGGCAGTATGTAAAGTATACACAATATGTACCAAAACACAATAGCACAAGCAAACACTGACCAGAGCTTGGTTTCAAAAGTATATAGTTATTTATTTAAAATACACATAAGTTAAAAACACTCTAGCAAAAATATAGTAAAAGCACTTCAACACAGTTATACTGAAAGTAAATTCAATCCTTTCTCCTATCTAGACAACTCTAGGTTAACACCACTTAATTAAAACAGAGGTGAGTGCTTAACGTTAGATGACACTCTAGTAGTTTCCAAGAAAGGGAGAGAAAAAGCAGAAATAGGTTAGACACACCACTCTAAGGTCCAGAACACTTGCAATAGGCTTAAAGAAGAATAAAGTCACAGGTGAGCAAAAGTCACTAGGCAGGGCCCACTCTTAGAGTAGCCGGAGCGAAAATGTGCCCAAGATCACACTGTTAGTTAGAGATTCAAAGTCTTGCAAAGAGTCAAAAAGAGTTTAGAGTGGCTCAGAAAGTTTAGCCAAAGTGTCCCAGGCACTCCCAGGTTCGAAAGCCGGGGACTAAATCTACCCCGTACAGTCGGTAGCAAGGGAAGCCAGGCGGAACACAGTACCTTAAGCGGAAAGGATCCTCCAGCGGGGGCAGTTGTTCCAGGCAGCGACAGCAAGGCTCGACGTCGGTCAGGGGAGAAGAATATCTCGCTGAAGAGCAGAAGAGAAAGGTCGTAGCACTGCCCGGGAAGAAACCAGCCGCGGAGTCCTCCGGTTAAAGGGTTGGTACCGACTTTCGCGGTATGGGGGTAAAGTGTGGTATTCCGGATGCCGGGATGCTTGGCACAGGCAAGGCGGCCACGAGATACCTCAAAAGGACGGAAAGAAGGCGAAAACTGGTTGTCCCCACCAGTCAAGGGAAGGAGCCACTCCGTTAAGAGTTCTCCTCGGTCGTCGGGAAAAAGTGGTGAGACGGTTCAGCAGGGCTCCACCGGGTGGTGTCGTCGAAGCAGGTCGGCTCAGCTCTTCCCTCGTCGGATTCTTGGTCCTGTGGCGACTTCTGAAGTCCCAGTCCCCAAAGCCCTGCTTTTATGCAGCAAACCCCCATTCACCCAGCCTAGCTGTCACTCAAACATGCTAAGTGGTGAGCCGGGCGGCTCACCACTTGGGCCAATCAGGACGGAGTGCGACTTGAGTTACCAAGGTAACTCAGTCCAGGGTGCCTAAATCCCCCTCCACCCCTCCTAAGTACCCCAGACAGAGTGGCACCACTTTGGAGGGCTTCTGTGGAGAAGCCCGCCAAAAGTGGAACAAAGGGCTCCACTTTGGGTCAGAGTTACAGAGGCGAACACCAACGCCATTTTAGAATCAAGTTTTGGCAAAAAGTCCCAACCGGAGTTATAAAAATAAATATATAAACCGGCGGTATGTTTAAGGCTACCGTAAATAAATAATTAAATGTGTTAGCCTAAAACAATGGGAAATCCCATAGGGAAATATTCGCGGTCGAATATAAAAAGTAGTTTCCACTGCCACCAGCCAAAACTCGATCAGGGGGGACGGAGACGTGCCCCCTCGACTAACAGACCCTGGGGCAATCGAATTGCCCCAGCCAGTACGTCCACAATATGATGGTTTGTACTGGTTCTGTTCAGGATTCAAGACTAGCAAAGTCTTTGGTGACTTTACATGCCCTGGGAGACAGTAGTCAGTCCCAGGGTATGGAGTCTATGTTGGGGAGTCCCTAGGACACCCCTGGGTCACGGCACAGAGGGTGCTGTGTGACCCACATCACAAAAATACATGAGGCCCTATGGAGTAAAAGACCCCATAGCCCATTCAACACAAGGTTTAACCAAGAAAACACACTTCAACATGTCCAAGAGTGAGGGTAAAAGAGTCTCACTCTTGGCAGGAGAAAAAAAATAAACCCCAGAAATCCAGCAAAGCTGCTGGGGGACTCACTAGGTAGGGAAATTCAGCCTAAACAGAGAATTCTCCCTAACAGCCAGGATGTGTGGTTGCAGGCCATCACACAACAGGTCACTGAAACAGGGTCAGATATATATAGAGATCAGGGTCCCTTACATGTGGCCCTGAGTGAACTATATATGGCTCCTAAAGCCAAAGAGGAACACAATAAGATTGCCAGGATAGCAGCATACCTGTACCTATATATGGGAGACATGCAGGATAGATGTGCTGAAAGCCAAAATCTGGCAAATAGGCAACAGATGGCATTACAGAAGGCCCAATCTGATCTGGACTCTTCTGAGCAGAGGCTGCAGAGGAGCCAGGAGGCAGAAAATGATAGTAGGCAATATATCATTAAAATAAAAGAGGATATGGGCATCCTACAACAGGAAAAGACAGACCAGGATACCCGATTTCTGGCCCTGCAGAAGGAGCACCAAGACAGTTTGGACTCCTTACTGCAGAACCAGAAAAAGCTGGAGCAACAGATCAATTTCAACAGGGCATGCACAGAGCAGGTAGCCACCCTGCAAATCCAACTAGACAGAGAGAAAGAGGAGAGCAATAAACTGATCCTGAAAGACCTGGATACCCAGGCAGAGTTTGATCAGGAGCGCCAGAAAGCTGGTGCCTTCCAAAGGCAAAGGGACGACCTGGCGGCACAAATGCAGGCTCTTAGTCAGGAAAGAGACGCCTTAGGCCAGGAAGTCTGCCATTTAAAAAGAAAAATGGAAGAAAATCACCTGGCCCTCCAGGGGCTGGGTGATCTCCAAAAAGAAAACCAGAACTTGGTAGAGCACACCAGAAGGGTGGAAGATGCTCTAGCAAGAAAGGAGCAGGCCAATAGGGACATTGCGCAGGAGGTCAACCTCCTGCAGCAAAGACTGGCCCAGTTCTCCAGGACCAACCAGGAAGCACAGAGGGAGAATGAGGCTCTCTGCCAACACAATGATAGGCTCCAGCAACAGGTAGCGATGCAGGAGAAACTGATAGAGTCGAGTAAGGCCTTAACAGAGGAACTGAAAGCACAAATGCAGGCTCTTGCATTGCAACAGGGAGCAGGGGCGGATAGAGATGAGGTCCGCTGGGAAAGAGAGATTCCTGACCATAACCGCAGGAGCCCTACCACCAGGGGCCTTCATCTCCCCCAGTCCCTGGACTCTACCACCCCCATGTCCCCTGGCGCACATGAGCACAGGGCCACAGGGATGGCAGATTACTATCCAGCTAAGAGTATGGGGCTCGTAGGCCAGTACCACTCAGGAATGGAGGGGTGGGCAGCCGGGTATGGGCACCCAAGTACAGTACAGTTCGATGGGGAACCCCAGGAGAGTAGGCCCATTAAGGGCATCCTGAAAACCTCTGCCCAGTTAGGTCAGTGGAGGGGGTACCCAGCAAATCCTGGCAGCAAGGAGGAATCTGAAGACTCCTCTGAACTGCGCAGGACACAGGAGACCAGGTCCCCACATTCTGCCAGCCATTCCCAGGCTCGCAGAATCCGGGAAAACCTGGAAGAACAGACGGGAACCTCTGGGAGCAGTGCCTCTGAGTCCGAGGAAGAGTGGACAAGGGTTACCCGAACCAAAAAGGCCAATAAGGCAAAAAGGGCCTTGCTTAAGGACCCCTTAAAGCAGATTAAGGCCATCAGGAGCGTCATCACGCCTTACCATAAGAACGCTAAGTATTCTGTTTGGGAGCACTTAGAGTTGTTTGAACAAATGATGGAGACTTTCCATTTGAAGGACAGCCAAAGCTGTATTCAATATGTAAAGTGGACCTTCTCCCCGGAATACTCCGGTTTCTTTGCGGGGCTGGAGGACCAAAATCATTTAAGATGGTCCACCTATAAGGCGGCCATCTTGAAACATTTTTCCGTTCACAGAAATCCTCAAGAGGCTCGCAAGGCAGCCTACAATTTGCAATGTGGGGAGGATCAGGCCCCACAAGAATTTGTGCAGGAGTTAAAGCGTGCTTTTGCACAGACCACAAGAAGGGTGCGCACGGATAGCAGGGAATTTATTAACACGTTTTTCCATGCCTTGCCCAAATATATCATGACCCAGCTCGTGAGGGATTTTCACGAGAAAAGATCTTTAGACTGGGTCATTGAACAGGCTACCCGGATCTATGAGGTGCAGAAACCGGTAGATAGCAAAAGTAATGCCCAGAAAAACCCCAAAGCCAACAGCACCCCTGCTGCTGCCAAGGTGGCAGAGGTAAAGGTCACCCCCGTTTTGGATTTGGAGATGGGGGGGCCTAAAAACCTACCTGCACCTAATAATGCTAGGCCCAGAAGGTCTTCGGGCCAGTCACAGACAGGGAGCCAAGGAGTCAGCCCCACAAATGGGGTCCCTCGCTCTCCTGATTATGTAAGTCCTCGTTACAAGGGAAATCGACCCATCCTGGGTTATGTGTGGACTCCTCCAGCCCAAGGGGGGGGATCCAGACAAGCACCTAACCCAGGGAACTTCCCTCCAAACTTCCCACAGGAGGGCAGAAATTTACCAAACCCTGGGCAGAACTTTTTCCCCAGATATCCACCCGACTTTCAGCCCCAAAACCATCCATCCTTCTTTCCCCAATTCCCTGAGCCCAGACCACTGAATCCGGGAGAGGGGAGGCCAAGGGTGGAGGGGTACCCAAATCTTCCCAACCAGGGGTACTACCAAAGAAGGGACAGCTACCCTTCCCGGGATCAGCCCAGGGGAGAAAACAGGGCCCCGTATCAGCCTGAGCGGGTTTCCCAGTTAGAGCGCCAGGTTCAAAACATGGCGCGGGATCTGGGTCACATACTGAGGGCTCAGCAGAACCCTCAGATGGGCATGCTGGCGCAGAACGCACCCAACTCTGGACCTGGTGCTCCAGAACAATGACGGGGGCAGCACCCCGATAACTCACCGGTTCCCAGGGAGGAGGCACAAAGGGAAGGGGGGTGTAAAGCCTTGGAGGAAGCTTCCTTCCTCACTTGTAAACAGCCCCTGGAAACCCAGGAACTGGAAACAAAATCTCTTGCCCCTGAAAGTCTGCCTCCTAAGGAGCAGAGGGGGGGTAGGAGAAACAAAAGACCCAAACAGACTCAGTTTGAGGAGGAGGTACAGATCTTCCAATTTGAGGGAGAGGGATCCTCAGAGGATCCTGGGAAAAGGATCTTCTCCTTCAGAGAGGGGGGAACTCCTCCCAAAGAAAAATGGGTCCCTAGGGATGCAAATCCAGACTGGGGAGATGTGGAGACTGAGCTACCGCCGCCCACCATCTCATCCCAGAACCAACAGCAAGAAAATCCCCTGGTTCAAACCCATCCTGGGGACTGCCTCCAAAAAGGGGGGGGCGGCCCAGAACCGGAACCAGGGGAACCCACAATGGCTCTGATCTCCAGTTGCCAACTTTTTCTTTCAGATTCCCAAGGCTCTCCACAGAATTCTGCCCAAAATTCTTTTCTCGCGATGTCCAAAACCAGAAAATTAGCCCACCAGTTGTCCAAAAATGTGCATTATCTGTGCCCCCTTGAGGAGAAGGAGGGAAGATATTATGCCCCGGTACAAGTACAGGGGCAGGCTACAATCTCGGCACTGGTGGACACTGGATCTCAAGCTACCCTTCTGTCCAGAAGGGCCTTTGATGAACTGAATGCAGGAAGGGGAGAGAATTACCAAATTCCTCTCACCTCACTTCCTGGACAACTCCAGAACTTTGACGGGAAGGAAATTCCCGTTGAAGGGACTGCAGATTTGGACATTAAAATTGGGCGACACAAGCTGAAACACCCGGTCATAGTTGTGACCCCAGAGGGCACCCCTTGTTTACTAGGGAATGACCTCCTGAGAAGGTTGTCACCCCTAATAGATTGCGTAAACAAGGTCCTCTGGACCCAGACTAGCCGACCAATAAAATTAAAACAGAGTGTCAACCATGTTAGTTTAAACGGCACCTGCCACATGGTTGAACAAAAATCTGACCAAGTAGAATTTCACTTCCAGAACAACCAGATTCCAGACGTGACAGTAATAGCAGTAGGACAACAGACTGGTGATGGGGGGTCCTCTCTATTTCTGAAAATCAACCTTCCTTCCAGTCTAAAGTGGTATTCCACGCTGGAAGGAAACACTCTGAAATTCTATACTAATCCACAATCAGAAACTCCCACTCCTATAGTCCAGAAAGATGTGAAATCAGCTCAGAGCCTGGCTGAGATTCAGCAAATTGGAGAGCAGTTGTTCATCCCTGTTCAGTTAAATGATGGGAAGAACTCTGTTCTCGCTCGAGTGTGTGTGAACAACGGTAAGAGCTTCATCAGCGAAGCCATGTTCCGCCAACTCCCAAAAGATCCAGCCATTCCCACCTTCAAACTGATAGACAAGTGGGAAATGGACCTGGAAGCACCTAATTCCAAACATCTCCTGCCAAGCAGGTGTATGCTCAAAATCTCCATTGGCAACAAGAGCATAGTCCACAATTGTTGGGTCGTGCGAGACGTCCCTGCCGCCTTTTACTTAGGCAGTGACATTCTCAATCGCTTTGCCATTAGTTTGGACCTAATAAACTTCAAAGCTTGGTCCCGATTAGCGGATAATCCCATGAGCTTTGATGATCCAGAAAAAGCATTTAGGTCAGCTCAATTGCTACCTTATGCCGTTGAAATTCAGGTTAAAGAGGAAGTCACCATCCCAGAAAGGACCCGACAATTCTCCCTGGAAGTGAAAGTTAAAAGGGGACAAGAGTTGAAAAACCCTGATGCTTACATACATCTAAATGCTTCTCTCCAACAGCAAGGGTTGGGGGTAAACCCAACACCATTAGTCAACATAGAACATGACACCATTCCAATAGAGGTGGATAACAGCGACTTAAAGAGTATTACTCTAGCCGCAGGCACCATTATTGGAATGGCGGTTGATGACCGACATTTTTCCATCGACTTAGTAAATGAACTGTTAGGACCAATCCCCAAGGACTGCTTTGACAGTGACAGTGATGACAATACAACACCAGACAGGATTTTTACCCGGCATGGGGGGAACTTCCTGGTGTACACTTCCTGCCCCTATGGTAAGGAAGATGTGACTTGTGACTTCAGGAGGGATGAGGTGATTTTCCAGGTCCATGAGGGCTGCCTTTCCCACCTGAAGCCTCCGGTCCAAATCAGCACTCTAACCAGGGACTTCTCCACCCAGCTGGAGGAGGCCGCTGAAATAGCCAAACCAGAAGTCTTTCCAGGCTTCAGGCAGATGGTGGAAGAGAGAGTCAACCTAGCTGATGCCTGTGTGACTCTGGAACAAAAGCAAAAGTTGAAACAAGTTTTCTTGGATTTCCAAGATCTCTTTGCGGTAGACTCATATGACTGTGGTCGCACTGACATCCACACAACAACAATCCCCACGGACCCTGGCATGACTCCTGTGTTTGTGAAGCAATATCGCTTGCCTCTCGCATCAATGGAGTCCCTTACTGAAATAATTAAGAACCTTGAGTCCCGGGGAATAATCCGTCCAGTCCACAGCACCTTCAATAATCCGGTGCTGGGAATATTGAAACCAAACGGCCAGTGGAGACTCTGCGCCGACCTCAGGGAGCTCAACAAACGGGTCCATACTTCCCGATGGCCTCTGCCCTACATTGACCAAGGGCTGGCCCAGATCCAGGGGTCACAGGTATTCACTGCAATAGACCTGACCAATGGATACTGGACTGTGCCTGTCAGTAGGGAGGACCAATACAAGCTGGCTTTTACCTTTGGGGGCCAGCAGTACACCTGGACCCGGACTCCCTTCGGATACCTCAACTCCGGCAATGAATTCAACATTTTTCTACACAAAGCCATGCCTGACTTGGGTGCAAGGGGTAACCTGGCTTATGTAGATGATGTCCTCATCAAAAGTTCATCTGTGGAGGAACACATAGCGGAGATCCGTTATGTTCTGACACAGTTGAGGGCCGCCGGAGCAAAACTTTCCTTTCAGAAAGCACAGTGGTGTAGAACCCGTGTTAATTTCTTGGGGCATGAGATTACTCCTCAGGGTCTCTGTCCCCAGGAAAAGAAAGTGGAAGCACTTCAGAAACTGAAAGACCCCACAACTCTGCGGGAACTAAGGAGCCTCCTTGGACTGACTAATTACAGCAGAAAGTTCATTGAGGGCTACGCAGAGATCACCAGACCCCTGATTCATCTCCTGAAGGGGGGGGTCAAGTGGGAATGGGGTCCAGAACAAGCCGAGGCAGTAAGACAACTCAAAAGAAGCCTCTCACAAGCGCCTTTCCTAGCTTACCCTGTCAGAAACAAGGAGTTCTTCCTGGAGACAGGGTTCTCTAATACGTGCTTGACGGCAGTATTATACCAAAAGCATGACAAGGTCAATAAAGTAATCTCCTATGCGAGCAAAACTTTATCCTCTGTGGAGGAAAAATTCAACGATTGTGAGAAGGCACTCCTGGCAACGGTGTGGGCATTGAAGAATTACCGCCCGTTTATCCAGGGGGAACACATCATAGTGGAGACTCCACACCAGCCTCTGCAATATCTCCAAAGTGACAGAATCCGGGCCGGAAATGTGAGTAATTCCCGAATTACTTCCTGGATTCTGTCAATGCAAGGCTTTCCTGTGGAGGTCAGATATGGCCAAAACAAGAAGAGTCCCCTCGCGCAAGGTCTGGCTGACTTGCATGATTGTGCCAGAGAAAACTGTCTCGAGGACGAAAGTCTAAAAATAAAGGACAACATGGAGGCATACCTTAATTCCCCACACAAAGTCTTTGAAGAAGACAAGTGTGAGGGAATGCCCACTGTCTATGTGGATGGATGCTCTTACCATGTTGACAACAACGGGGAGAAAGAACTAGTGGCCGGCGTAGGGAATGCATGGGTGAATGAGTCCCCAGAACCCTCCGCTGGATACAAAATTGGTCCCCGAAGTAGTCAGGTGGCAGAATTGATGGCTGTGCATCAGGCCATCCTCACTGCTGTCCAGCATCAACTCCACGAACTGGTCATAATCACAGATTCGGATTATGTACGGAACGGGTTCGTGGAGCACCTGGTTAATTGGAAAACCAGAGGCATGTTATGTGCTAACAACAAACCCTTGAAACATGGGAAGTTGATCCAAAACATTGATGATCTGGTCACATCCAATGGGATGACCATCTACTGGAAAAAGATAAAGGGTCATTCCAAAGTAGAGGGACCAGACAAAACTGGAAATGACTTAGCTGATCAGCTGGCCAAAACCGGGGCCATCCAAGGGGATCAAATTGAGATTGAGTCCCTGTTGGGGGAAATCCAGGTCACTGCCATCACTAGGTCCCAGACAAATGCTCACAACGACCTTTCAATTGCACAATGGAGTAAGGAGACCCCTGATGCTGATTTGATTACTGCTCAGAAGGGGGATCCAATTATTGGTAAATTTTACCAGCACCTGGAGGACCCTGAGAACTTTCCCCTGACGGATACCGATTACATTGGGAAAGAGGACCTAAGAGTGTTGATGAAATGTCCAAAAATGTTCCGGATCCAAGACGGTTTGTTGGTAAGGAAATCCAAAGCTGGCCACGATCAGTGGGTGGTTCCTACCTCATTCCGAAGCCTGATGTTAAGTCACGCCCATGATGCGGCCACTGCCGGTCATAGGGGGTTTCATACAACATTGGAAATCTTAAGAGAGGTTGCATACTGGCCACACATGGGCCAGGACCTCAACCAATATTTGAAGGGTTGTCTTGTGTGTGCACAATTTCAGCCGACATCCCTCACACACCGGGCGCCTTTACAAAAGCGGGGAATGACACTGCCATGGTCAGATTTACAAATCGACTTTGTAGGCCCCGTGGTTCGCTCGGCTAGGGGGAATAAGTACATGTTGACCGTCACATGCTTGTTTACCAAGTGGGTGGAATGTCTCCCAGCCCCAAATTGCAAGGCAGAAACTGCAGCTGCCTTGATGATTAACCACATCTTTTCCCGTTTTGGTCTACCTCAAAGGATTGAGTCAGACAGAGGTAGCCACTTCACCAGTGAAGTAATGACAAAGATGTGGGAGATACTGGGGGTCAAGAGAAAGCTGCATATTGCTTATAGACCAGCTTCTTCTGGGGCAGTAGAGAGATATAACCGGACAATTGTGAGCATATTAAAGAAGTTTGTGGCAGATTCTGGGCCAAGTTGGGATATCCGATTACCTCTGGTCCTAATGGCCATCAGATCTACCCCTTCATCTGCAACCAAAATGTCACCATTTGAGTTGATGACTGGGCGCAAGATGGTGCTTCCTCAGCATTTGCTCTACAGGACCCAAGAGCAGACACTGATAAATGCCTCCACTACTCATGAGTATGTAGATCATTTAAGGAAACACCTCCAACATGCTTTTGCTTACGCTCAGCGGAATCTAGAAAGATCGGCTGATAGCATGAAGACCCATTATGACCTGAAAACTTCCAGGAAGGAATATCAGGTGGGAGACCGGGTCTATCTATACAACTTCCAAAGGAACCAGGCCAAGCAGCGCAAATTTTTGCCTACATGGAAGGGACCCTTTGAGATCGTCGATAAGATCTCCCCTGTGGCCTACAAAATCCACATCCCCAAAGGCGGTTTGGCAGCGGGGGAAGACAAGTGGGTCCACATAAACCAGTTGAAATGTTGCCATCCCAGGCACACTCTGCAACAACTGGAGGAATCCTCTGGAATCCTAGCGGGTACTGTATCAGACTAATTCAGTTCCAATCATAAAACATACCACATCTAGTCTCTAAAATATTGTGATTTGCATGAAACTGTCTCTTAGTTATACTGTTTTTTTTTTTTCAAAATAAGAATGTAATGTTTCGTGATGATGAAATGCATATGCTGCCCCACTATCTCAACGGTGGTGGAAAAACGTCTATGAATAGGTATTGCCGCTCTTCCTTTGTCGTCCTAGGAGAAAGAAAACCTTGAGACGGGCCAAGGAGGACGATCCGGAGACCGGGAGCTGAGACGCAACGGGCTCGGGGTACCGCCCAATATTCCCATCAGGACCGGCGAGGAGAACCGATCGATCCGACCGGATGGAGGAAAAGATGCTGAACTGTGCCATCTATTGGAAGAAGATGAGGAAACATCCCAGATCTTGCGAGTCCCATTCGTGAAATAGAATGGCCATCGCAAGAGGGGGGCTTGTGGGATGTATTTACCCATGCATCCTAGCCCTACCTCAAAACTGTGCAGTACTGACATGAAAACATCATGATGGCCAGAGCTTCCCAGAAAATGCATAGGGAAATGCATGAAGAATAGGCTGCCACTCATTTTTGCCGATGTTATGGGCACAGAAGGAAACTGCCTAAAACCACCATTGGACTACCCGCACAGTAGTCTGAAACCATTGGGAATGGCAATGCTGATTGCCAAATGCAACCTAGAATTGTGGGGAATTCATTTCTTAAATCCCAAAAATGGGTGCAGTACCAGTACTCACCACTATCCAAAAGCCGGCGTTTTAAAACCACTCTGTTTCCCTGAAGGCAAGTCAAAATGCCTATTTTCAAACATTGCAATATGTGCAAAACATTTACTGAACACCAGCAGACATTTGGCAGAATGGAGTTTTGTGTGCCTACAAAATCTGGGAAATGAAGATCATAAGACAAGGTTTATAACAAGACTGGCTGCGCTGTGGATTTCAGCAGTTTAAGTTGCACTGGATTTAAAGACACTAAAATCGAAAATGTTTAGATTAAATAAGTGACCTATGTTTGGTGTCACATGCCTTTGTAATTGTTTAAATGTCATAGTTTTGCACTTAGAATCAGCATTCTAGCTGCATGTGTAAAATTGCAAGTTAATTTAAAAAGCAACAAATAACATGACAGTAGCTGAAAGTCTGGCTTAAGGAACTTGATTCTGCCTGGCAACTACCCCCATCAGCAGTGAAACTTGAGTCACCACTGTGTTCCCAGGCCAACCTTCCTTTTGCTGCCCCCACTAAGGATATGCCATCTATCTGATAATTGAATTACCTGGGCTCTGCCGGAGAGTGAACAAAGCCCTCTTCACTCAGGCAAAGGTTTTTATTACCGCAGTCGTAAAATGTAGCTTCCTCTTGGCAAGAGCTGGGAGGGGCACTGCCTGTGAGAGCAAGCTGGCTTGGCAGAAACTGGAAAGACTGGTTTCTATACCATGTGACCTGGGAAACCACACCCCTTTGGAGCCAGAACATAACTTTAAAAAGATGAATAACTCATAGAGCGGACATGTGAAAATTTTATAAATGACACCATAATTCTTGTGATTTTTCTGCCCACATTTTAAGAGGTTTTTAGAACCGGTGGCATGTTCAGGGGGGTGTCAGCGGAAAAGTGGATATTACTCTAAATGTATGCATGTTAAAAATCTGAAACTTCATCAGTTAATGTCCGTACTCCCTGCGCACATGTATGTAAAGTTGGGTCAATGTCAGAAATTGCAAAATCAGTTAAAAAGTGAAATATGTGCCATTTCTGAATGCAAGCTCCCAGGAAGAGCAGAGTTTGAACAGGGGATACCTCCTGTAATGCATGATGGGTGCATATGATTTTAAAACAATATGTACCTCTGCAAATATGTATTTGTTTAAAATCTAGATTTGTGTGTAAGTTGACAGGAGGAGTGGACTTTCTGCAGGCTGTAAAATGACATCACTCTGACTCACAGTTCATTCCCCAATCAAATGATAAATGGAAGTTTGACCAATTAGAAGCTGAGAGAGAGGTAGGGTCAGTGATGCTAGAACACACCCACATTCTAAACACATAAAAGCAGACACATAAGGACAGATAGGGACCTTTCCAAATCCATCTGCAGCGGGACGCTCTGCCGGAAAAATCCATACTTACCTCCATCAACCTCCAGAAAGCCAAACTAGAGACTTCAATCTATCCAGAACTAGAGACCAGACCAGAGGGAGAAAGCAGTGCTGTACCCAGAGAGAAAGCAGTGCTGTGCCCAGAGAGAGACCCGAGCCCAGTCCAAAACCCTGACCAGATCCATGGCGAGGCCCATTTCACTCAAGAATATAGTGTGAGTACCTAGAAAACTGTGCAGAACCAATCTCTTAGTTAAAATAATATAATTCAATCTATTTAACCTAAGTAGAACTGCCTCCTAACTGTCACTTGTCATTTTCTAGTCGCAAGCTGCACTTGTCTTTTTGAACTTTAAAATTTCAAATCTGAAAAACGACCTTCACAAAATTGCTCATATCTCCGCAACCGTTTGTGCTAGAGACTTGCAATAACTTTTATTTGAAAGCTTAGAATCTTAGCTTTGAATCGCACCTAGAACCGCATTCCTACCCCTTATAGTTTTACCGCAATCGCGGAACACGCATCCGCGAATTTTACCGCGATTTGCAATTTCTTCACATGTAAAAACTGCTGCTGCTTGCCTTCCATTTGCCAGAAATTCGTTTAACCTGCTAACTATCCCTGCATCATTGCTAGTGTGAGCCTGGACTAATATTAACTAGATACCACTCACCCTGAACCTCTGAAAGGGAATTAACAGCATTTCCAGCATATTTCTCATCCATTGCTAACACATATAAAAGCATTTGGGCCTGTGTTTTCAAAACTCCTATCTGTTTTCTGTGGTGTAAGCTTGCTGGGGTGAACTGAATTACATTGAATTGCATTTCTGAGAATTGTGTGCCTTCCATTTCCTTGCCTTGCATCAAAGGGGGGGAGTGAATAGCCAGAGAAAAGTGATTACCTTGTTTGTTGAAATTATATTGAGTATTTTCTGTACTGCATTCATTGAATATTGCATCCACCTGAGCTTACATAAAGCATCCTCTACCACATTATACTTTTGTTCCTATTTACCAGTGTGCTACCTTATCCATTTCATCTCAACTCCTTAGTAATTATAAAGAAGTGTGCTAGTGCCAGATTCTCCGTTGTTGATCTTTATCATATCAGATTAAGTGTGCTATTCAATTATTAATTTATTATAAAGCGTGATATAATATATATTGTTTAAGTTATCAAATAAACCTTTTAAACTTGCAAAACAGAACTACTTCTTGGCTCAGTGGGGTCAGGGGGATTCCAAGAGAGGGGTGTTATATAGGGGTAGTCATCCAGAACGCATGAACTGGACCTAAAGATATATCAATAAGGGTTTTCATTCAGTATTATAGACTAGGCGCTGACTTAGCTGTAGTGTTGAATTGAATCCCCTTACAGTACTGTGTAAAAATTTATAACCTTGTCGCGCCCAGATACCCCAGGGTGTGGAGCGCATTATGAATAATAATAAAACAAACTATGTTATGTGATAACACAGTTCTTTATATAAATACGGTTCAATAGATAGATATACACCATCAATAACACACTTTGTACTCTGGCTATTCTAATATGGCAAATATGTACAATGTCTATGTGGTAACACAGTTCACTACTGACTCTTTTAAAATGCACCAACTGCTGACAGTTCAAATGGCATACAAATCAAACAGGAATGGGTATCAGCATCAGACATAGGAAGGAAGACAAGTTAGGTTAAACAATGGCAGAATGCTTTGTCTCTACCATGAAGCAGTTCTGTGTGAGGATCCCCCCACCTGGGCAACCTGTAAATAAAGTGTATTAATAAGCCCAGTCCATATATGTTTAAGATAGCCTTGTTTCCTGCTGAAATGTTCTACTACCCCAATGTAACTGAGTTCAGCATTGTTCTTTTGATGGTTCTTCAACAGGCCCTTCTTGAGTGGACTTCCTTTAAAGCAGGAGCCACTGGTCGTCGAGATTCCTAAGAAGAAAGATGAACACTCTCATCGGGACAGCAGCTTCGGCCTTGCGGTGCTCATCGGCAATTGATCATAGTAGTCCTGGGAAGATGGGGTCTGTGGCGCACCTTGATGACAAGAGTCATTGCTGCAAAGCAGATTGATGAAGAAGGTGTGCCCAGCAAGGACATCAGGTTGTCGGCGTTGGCGTCAGTGATTGGGACATCACTGCGGTTGGCTTTCAGATTTTCATCAGCGTCTTTGTGGACTTCAGGTGCCGAGAAACCCACCGGTGGATTCTCATCAGTCGTCGACGACCATGACTTTCTTTGGCGGGACAAAGCGGTCGACGCTGATGGCAAGGGAGTCCTTGATTTCAAAGTATCTTAGGCAATGGTGGAGAGTTGTGGCTCCGGTCATCAAGCAGCACAGCATCAAGCTGTCCCCGATTCTGGGCAACACGACTTGATGGGCTTCCAGCGGTTACGGCGGTCCTCTGATCCCTGGTCGACGACGATGGACTTCGATGTCGGGGTGCTTCACTTCAGGTTCTTGGCAGACCGCATCTCCAGTCAGCAGCCTTTTCGAGGACTGAATTCCAGGGTGCCTTGAAGAAGATTAGCTTTTGCACAATGTTCGCTCGTAGCTCGGGAAGAGGTCTTCTAGCCAGGTCACTCTTGGATTAGTTCTTGGAGACACTGACGATGGCAAGCAGCAGAAAAACCTTCTTCTTCCAGTTGGACATCAAGGTTTAGCATCAAGTTTCGACTACAGCTTCTGAAGAATTCTGGTAAGTGAGAGGTCTCCAGATATACTGTTCTGTCTCTCATTCACACTGCTGAGCAAGGCTCAGGCAGCCAATCATTCAGAAGGGCTTTCAGCAGGCAGGCAGCCAATCAGACTCACAGTGCATTCAGGCCATTATCTTCCATCCAGACACCCATAACAAGGAATGTGGATGGGGACAAGCACCAAGCCTTTGAGCACATCACACTGTATTCATGTCAGTTTTGGGCAGGGCTGTCTCATTCTTTGAGTCGCACACACAGATACCAGACACCCATAACATGAAGTGCATATTGGTCACACACTACATTTACCCAGGTCCCACCCCAAGGGTGTACCCACAACATATAGTAATTGTGAAGGCTCCAGCCAGTCTGGCATGGACTTCCCCACAATACCATATATGGACCTTTCACCCTACAGCCAGTCAGGGGAAGGTACAGAGTCAGGACTTCCCAGGTCTTTGGGAAAAAAGGTAACAGGCAATAGAAATCAAATGGCCACAGGAGCCATCTTGTCTCCTATCAGGAATCCACTGATTCCTATGGCAGGGACTGGGTATCCCAAAATGGAGGATACTCAGAGAGCCTGTCAAATTCAGCATGGAGCTGCCACCCCCCCATACCCTGCTCTGTGGGCCACACACAGGTGCCCAAAAACATACACTATGGGGGAAAGGGTTGTACCCCTACACATGGGTGCCACAAGGGTATCCCAAGGGTCTGTTTACCACAACCAAAAAGAGGAAGAGCTGCACTGCCAGGAGTCCCACATGAACTCCTGGGCAGAAAACAACACAGAACACACATGATAAGGGAGTACATGACAAGGACATGGAGACCGTCCCTCCAATGCATTTCCACCATCACAGAGATACCACAATTTCACCAGGTCCACGGGGTCTGCCATCAGCTGAGCCCCTCATGCTAAGAGCTGTGAGTGCCCATAGTTGTCCTTCCTTCCCACCCAAAGAAGTCTGTGGTCATTTGGCAGCTTTAGGATCATGGTGGAGCATATCGCTCTGTAGCACATGTTGTTGGCCCTGATGGGCAGAATGCCTTCCCCCCCACTTCAGGCAAGCAGAGGTGACACAATGTGTATCACACATCAAACACCTCTCAGAATCCCCTTTCTCACAAACTCTTAACACAGTCCCAGCACGTATGCACATCCATCCATATCAACTCATCCGCATCTCTCTCATACCCACCTATGTTATTCCATTCAAATGCACAGCCTTGTGGTCAGACACTCTAAATTCAACTTTCCATTCCAAAAGAGATTGCAGTTGTCATCAACACACACAACATTGATTCACTCTTCATCATTGGCACTACATTTACTCACGTATTTGCATATCCTTCACGTCCTCATACCCAGAATGTACAGCATGCTGAGCATTGTCTCCATACAGAGAATGAGAGTCTTACATGTATCTACAAATCTGCATGGACCAGCCCCTCAAAAAATCCAATGCAATCAATTCCATGGATATTCGGTCCTGCTAGTTCCTGCTCAGACACAGACATCCATTCACCTTTCTCCTCCTCTACTGACCACTGCATTGAAACATTACATTCCTTTAGGAAAACACACCCCTCATCACAACAGGGAAGACCATCCACTCTAACATCTTCTTTCTCTGCAACTTCAATCTGACAGGTATCCAAACAAACACAGAACCTTGAAGCACTCTTGACACCAGGAACATAAAGACGTTTATAACTGAGCAAACCCTGAAACTGGTAATCCCCACTTTGTCAAGCAGCCACTGAGTACCTTCCCTGCCATTACAGACCATATCACTGTAAATGTCCATCTTTACCACAAATTCCACACCATAACAGCCAGTCAAAATAGACCAAGACACAGCAATATTCCTTCAGGATCTTAATATAAAATGCATTAGGAGATGAATTAAACTTCTTGACACACACACACACACACACACACCCTCAGCAAATGTAAATAACCTTTTTACACAAGTAAATAACACCCTGAAAGACACAGTCAACGGCTATCCCTCACTAAACTCACATGTCAACAGACTTGAGTCTTACCTAGCTTAAGTTTCTAAGGATACACTCCGAAAGGTAAAACACTGGGGCCCACATTTCTTTGCCTAATCTCATGAAATTATGTTCACCTCGGTGGGCAGCAGCATTAGATAAAAGCTACAAATGCTTCATTAAATCAATCCTGGAACTTGAGTATTGTCCTCATAAACTACAGAAAGGGGCCAAAAGCATATAAAAAATCACACAGACCAGCCAGTCTGATCGACATAAATCAGAAAAACCTCTCCAAGGGAATGTTAAAGGAAATCAACTAATGGGCACTTGAGACAGCAAGACTATTAAATGCAACACAGGCACCCAAAAGGGAAACGCCACAGGGACCAAATATTCAACTTGCTACACATAATTAATAAATATTGGAAAGGAAAAAGGCAACTGATATATGCAGCTTTCTTGGACTTCACCAATATTTTGGAGGATGGGACAGACAATGGGCCTCATTACAAGTCCAGCAGTAACCAAGCGGAATAAAACGGCAGGTAGCCGCCAGACTTGGAATGAATTTCTGACTCTGGATTTGCCGGAATTACTTGGGAATTACAGCTCCGGTGGTCCGGTAATTCCAGAGCCAGTATTCCATTATTCCCCATTCCCGTGGAGTCCCATAGGACCCCATGGGAATGGGGGCCGTGGAAACACCGGCACCATGCGGTAATGGTGCCAGTGTTTCCACGTCTGTCTGCAGCCGGTGGCGTTATGCCAGCCAGGTCAGATTTGGCAGGTGTAACAGCACCGGCCACACAGCTCGTAGTTAGCGGGTCCGGAAATGGTGCCGGTGTGGTTTTACCGGCACTGTTAAATTCGGACCGGCCAACGTGTAATGCGGCAATGTCTCTGGGATAAACATGGAGCTATGAGGATGGATACAATTCTGCTGAAAATCATAAAAAGTTGATATGCCCCCTGCAAATCTAAATCAACATTGGCCTTGGAGGTGAACATTCACTGCCAATAATGGTGCCTAGCAAGGCTGCATTCTTGGACCACCTTCATACAATATTCATGTTCATGGCATGTACAATGCAATTTGCCAATCCCATTTCTAATGCACCATGCAACAAAAAAAAACATGCCTTTACTTGTACATGCAGAGATGTTAATGTGAAAATCAGCAATGCATTTCAACAATACTCCATACGTGTGCCGAACGAATGTAAAGTGAAGGCATAGGGCGGATCCCAAAACAACAGCGTTGAAAAAAACTTTTTCACTGAGGAAACAAAATGTTATATGTTAAGATATATCCCTTACCAAAGTACCACCACCTCCAAGAAGCTTTCTTGGGAATTGAGCTACAAGTTAGGACAGCAGCAAACGACATGTTTTTTAAAGCATTGTTAACAAACGGCATCCAAGCAGCAAAAGCTGTATGAGGTAAAGGTAGTAGGTATTCTTCCAAAAAAATGCAAAATGTGAGTAACATATGCAAATGTTAGAGAATGAGCAGCCTTCAGCACACACTAAATCAGAAACAGCAAAAGGGCCATAGTTAGGACAGACACAATTAGGAGGAAACTCATTTCTACAGTCAGTCAGTTTCTTCTCATCTTTGACCACTAGGGCATCCAACAAATACTGAGCCCTATTCATTGTAATCAAAGACTGCATCAGCCATCTACCAGAACCAACAATTCATTAATCTAAAGACAAGTGCAATACCATTAACATGTTATCCATGGAGAAATTAGGTAAGACCAGGTGTTGCCTCAATAGTTCCACTTTCATCCACTCCACCCAGAGCAAATTATGTGCAAATTAGAAACTATTACCCTTGAGGTTGTTTCCGAAATTCTGGCAGATTTCAAACCTTCCATCTACGGAGACATCCTCTCTGCCACCTTTGTAAAAGCTATAACAAAACCGCTATATTTGTAGAGTGCACGTTCACCACCCAAGTATGAAGGTCCGAGTGCACCTGCCGGGATTCAAACCTGTGAATATGAGGTTGAGCACAGGCCCCTGGAGTGGATGCATTAATCCACTGAGCCACAGACCCAGCTCGCAGTGAAAGCACTGAAACAACTCCTAAATGCCATAAACATCCTCTTCTGTAAAGGCACCAACCCGCAGCTAGATTTTGCAATTGATAAATATTCCCCCACTTGACCACGAAGAATAAACTAACTACAATCTTGTCAAAAATGTACAGAGGGCAACAGTATCAACAAGATTACCTGAAAGTTAGCGTCTCCCATAAACAGCCTGCCTAATGATGAATCATGAATTAATCTTCCTCAGAAGACCATTGAATCTTACCCAAGTCCACAGGTGTGTGGCAGAAATTAAGCGGGGCAGATAAACTCCAACTCGCTCCCAGCGCCCTGTCACCTGGCTTCATCATGAATGACAAGCTCGATTTCAAATCTCATAATTCCCCCAAAAAACACAATCTGCCTGGTGCAATTCACTCTTCTGTGCAGGTGCAAGCCTTTGATACAGGTCTCAGACTAGGAACAGTCATACAAGCAGTTATGTTCTTCCACCTTGATGGAGGCTACTATCAATGTTTAGGTGTCCTGGCCTCTGCTGAGTGCAGCTGAAAGCCAAACAGAATGCTGAATCTGAACTCATCAATTGCACAAAGAAATGTTCCCACATCATGCCAATGCCCAAAAAGCTGCATTGGCTGCCCTTCAAGACACACATCAACTTCAAGCTAGCTAGCTAGTATAATATTCAAGGGAATGACAGCCAAGTCTCCATCCTGCTGGGCTAAAGAACTCATCATAGCACATCATACATTATTATGAAATCAATGAAGTGTTAAGCCCTGCCTTCAGAGGCAGACTTTGTCAGTAATAGCTTGCCAGCCTTAGTCTTTGTGGCTTCTCTTGAGCCTGCAAATCCTCAAGCTGGTGCGCAGTTTCTGGCCAAATCCGCACCCAGAATGTGGGACTTAACTCTAGTAGCATTAAGACATGACAAACAGGGTAGTTATAGCATATTTTGTTTTGCAATCAGTAGTTTCCTCTCAGCAATGGGAATGTGGCTTTTTAAACTTTCACCAAGGAAAGTGCACACCAAACCATGATATGTTCTATGGTTATACGAGAAGGGCGCTCTGAAGCAGGCCTCTCCTTCCTTTCCATGGTGGCATGTGTGAGGAGTAGGACTTTCAGATAGAGCAAAGGGGGCACCTTAGCTAGGTTCGGGAACTGCTAAACTGACGTAAAGTGACAAAACAAGAGCATAAATCAGGAGGGAGAACAAGGAAGAAGAAATGACAAGGCAATAAAAAATATGGAAGAAGAGAAAGAGGCAGAATAAAATGCTTAACACGATGGCCTAGGGACCATATACTAGAAAACCTTCTGGAGTATTACTAGGGATGTACCCAGTTTGAACTTTACAGGTAGAACAAGTCAAAAGAATGGCCAGGGATTTCCTTGAAGGGTAAATCTCCACATTAACGTAATACACAGAGGCACACTTGAGGACACTGTAGACCACGTTCCAGAAACTACCCTTAGAGAGAAACAAGGCAAGCAACAGAGAGAATAACAAATCAAGGCAAAAAAACAATTCAGAACATGAATACAAGATCTACAAAATCTTCATAAAGGTGCTAGAACTAGGTCATTGTAACAAGATACTAGAACAAGGTAACTGTCAAGGGGCTAGAAGTGGGCAACTCTGGCAAGGAACTAGGACAATGCAACTGTGGGAAGTGCATTGGACAAGGTAGCTCTGGCAGCTAAGATAATAACGAGGGGTCATGCGTAAGTGGCCATGGAGGATTATATATTGCTATTCTCTGGCAATGCAATTTGCCACCTTTCCAAATCAGTGGGCTCTTTGAACCTTTCCGGCAAGGAGAGGTAACCCAATTCTACATTTTTTGGGAAAACTAGATATTCTGGAACATTTGGGAAAACAATCAGTCCTTGTTCTCAAATGGATGCAGTCCTCTGGAATCCTTTAAACACAGCATCTTATTAAAACGGATCCAGCACATAACGCCTCCAACACAATAACACACATCATTCAATGCTTTGCACAAGGATACTGGTCATATTAATGGTTGGCAACTTCATCGTTTGCTTCACTAACATCTATACAAGTGTGTATAACTTAACATTTTAGGCAGGTCTCTTCATTAAGTATCAATTAATTTCCTCACGAGCAATTCATCTAGTTTATATTCACTATGCTGCATATGATTAACTGTTGCTCATTCACATCATGGTGCAGACAGCAGATATGAGAAAATGTAAATTCCAGAATAAACCATATATATTAGAACATTTGCCTTGCAGAGTCCCCTAAATAAATGAAAATCATTATGGCGGTTATCTTGTACTGGTCAAGCTTGTATGCTTTCATTTTGCTGCTCCAGCCCATTTTGAAATGGTTACAAGGTGAAGAAGGGGCAAGAAGCAGAGTTTACATCTCAGCTCTTCTTTCCTTCTCTGACTTGTAAGCAGACTTTGTTTTTATGCCTGCATGTGATTTTCATGTAGGCACAAAACGGATGGATTTGTTTCAAATCTGCATCCATTTAACACTTGCTAAATGCAGGTGGATCCCATAGGAATCCTTTAGTAAATGCTGTCTGCAAAGCATCATGTGTAGGTGGCATTTGCTTGTTTACAATTCAGGGAAACAAAAAAGGCTTTTTCAGATGGTTTTACTTGCAAAAGTTAAAATGTGCATGCAGTGGACCCAACAGCACACAAGCGTTAATGTTTGTGATCCCCTGCATGCAATTTGCACTTAGTATAAAATTACGCAATTTGTGTTTTAATCGCTTATTATTTCAGTGCAGAATGTTTCATTTTTAAATTGTTACTATTTTCAAATTATGTTGCGATGCATGCCCAACGCCCCAAACGTGCGAGAAAGTAAAAAAGTTAAAGAAATCTCTCTATCATGAGCCATGAACTACATAGAGGGTCAGTCATCTTGCTATTTCGCTCGACACATAGGCCTTATGTGAGGCTGACATAGAGATAAACACATTTCTAAGAACAGACAATGACGAAATACAGATTAGACACCCAAAGCATTTAACATTGAGAGGGAAAACTGTGTACAGTAAATTAGAAGGCAGCTAACATGTAGCAGCACCGTAGAAATAGGGTAAACTTACATGTAACAGAAGGAGACACATGGCACTTCCTGTAGTGGAAATGCCATGTAAAAAACATACTAGACTACAATCATAGAAATAGTAGGGAACATATAGAAATTCATATTGGTAAGGTAACATGGTATAGCAGTCTTTCATCGAGAGTTGTAATTTCAATGGCTTTTTAAATATATTGGGGGTTGGGAAAGTGTATATAATGGGAGGGGGTCAGGAATAGTAAAAGAACAATAGGGGAATGGGGGGTTTGGGGGTAGAACCCCCAAAATAAAAATAAAACACTTTCAATTACTTTTTTCTGTAAAACATACTCGTAAAAAAAACATCAATATTACAACTGTCGATGAAATGACATAGAACTGGTAACATGATACAACTGGAGTTTGTGCCATTCTAAAATAAAAGGCATTTTGAGAAGCAGGTCTCCAAAGTAGTTAGAAAACTAAGCCACAGAGAAACATTCACATTTCCAGTGGTAAGATACAGTTAATTCCTGTTTTTCTCAGACGCTACGAAAGACAAGGTCAGACCACATGAGGGAAGATGTGAAACGCTTCAGAGGGTGTAGAAGGTTCCCTAGCCTCCAACGAGTGAAACATATTACAAATAATGTTCTTACACAACACTTAAAACTGGCCAGATGAATGTCACAGTTTGATGGGAACAAGGTAACGTGCCGATATGCTGAGATGGGCACCAGACAAAGTCGATCAGGCAGAAGACACACACTGCCCTCTGGCGTTAAATATCCACCTAGGATTGGAGTTACAACTACCAAGCAACATTGGGTACTTCGACTAAGAATAGAAAAGAAATAAGTATTCATGAGCATAGAAGCAAGGAGATGCTCAATCAATGCAGGAAATATATCTGCATCCTTCTTCTCCTTCATGACCTTGGACCTTCTTCGGGGGAGCTGCTCACCCCGGGGCCTCTTCACACCATGAGGCAAGCTTGAAGGAATGTCTTTGATGCACTCATTTTTGCCATTCTGCGTACATTCTGAAATTTGCCACAAGCTGAATCTACTTCAATAGACAATTGTAGCTATTTAATTGGAACTGCAAACTGAGTGACCATTTTCTACTTTGGGCACTTTTAAATCATTATCATTAGTCGCATCTGCTGCCTTTATTGCTCCAACATGGCCGCCACTGCTTGAGAACCAGAGTGCTTTGGTGTTTGTTCCTTGAGGGCCTGTGATTGGCTTTGGCCTAACACATCTGAGCCAATCTGCATCATCAGCATGAGAACACCAGCCCCATCCAAAGGCCCACTCCTAAGGCCCCTGTCTGAGCCTTTTTGGGCCGAGGACAGCCGGTAGGGCCTTTCCCTGTTCGAACTACGCTCCATCCTCCTGACTAATTACTTCTCCCCAGGTCATGGGAGCCTAGACTATCTATGCTCCTTATATTCATGAAAGTGAGTATGGCTGGCCTCCACCACTATCCTCCTAATATCCACTGTGGCTTTCACTTCTTTCCTCACTGCAATCAACACTCATCTTTATTCAGTGCCCCTGTGACTCCTAGGTACATCAGATTTAGGTGTGTTTGTATTCCATCTTGAACCTATTGCCTTTCACTGTTTTATTCCTCCTTTTGAAAATCGGATTTAGGTGTGTTTGTATTCATTCTTGAACATGCTGCGTTTCACTGTTTTGTGCCCCCATTTTTATAATCGGATTTAGGTGTGTTTTTATTCCATCTTGAAGCTCCTGCATTTCCTTGTTTTGTGCCTCCATTTTACAATTGGATTTAGGTGTGTTTGTATTCCATCTTGAACCTTCTGCATTTCACTGTTTTGTGCCTCCATTTTAAAATCAGATTTAGGTGTGTTTGTATTTCATCTTGAACCTCCTGCATTACATTGTTTTGTGCCTCCATTTTGACTTCTCCTACTAGGCCTCCTGGTGAGTTTAGATAGAACTGTACTGCACAGCCACTCCTCTTTCTTTCCTTGTCCAAGCCTCTGTTGACCTATGGCTCTCTCCATTTCTCCCATATTCTCTAACTGCTACACCAACACCTATCCCCCCTCTCTCACAAAGTCCAGTTGAAAAAAGCACAATAAATACATCTTGAGTGCAAACCCTGGATTTCCCATCGCAGACAACTATGTCAACGTGTCCTCTAGAGAAGTTTTCACTTATATCCTCTTCTCTGTCCCCTCTCCAGATCTATGGACCCCCATCTCATCTCTACTCTCTCTCCTTCCACATGCTCTCAAGTGGGAAGTCCTCTTGCCTGGCTTCTTATCCTCCCGATGCTTCGTTAATGTCTATCACACTGGCACTATCCTGGATCAGGGTCCACAGAACAACTTCCTTCTCTTTGACCAGATCCTGCCTTCTCTCATTAACGTCCTTCCCTCTCTTGCATCTCTGCCTTCTACTCTCTCTTCCCCTCCTCTGACTGATGTACCATGCCCCTGTACACTACCTCAGAAAAATTACAAAGGCACAAACTTCCTCCACCTGGCAACTCTTTATGCCCGCTCAGCCAGAAAACACTTTGCTGACATTTGTCTCCTTCTTGAAGACTTTGACCTCAACATTCTTGCTATTACAGAGACATGGTTCAATGGCAGCACAGTCACTGCTTTTGACTCTCTCCTCCCTGATGGCTTCAAGATCACCTCCAAGCCACAATTTCATAGTGCTGGTGGAGGGGGGTTGCCTTAATCTTCCCTGTGTGGGTTCCTGCTTCCAGCTTACCCACCCAGCTCTACTCTTCCTTTGAAATCCTGGTCTGTAAGTTGGTCATCTCTCCCATCACCACCCTGACCATTGACACCATTTACCGGCCTCCAGGCACCATCACCCTGTTCCTCTCTGAATGGGATGACTTCTGCTTTTCCTTACTTTCATCCACATCAAACCTCCTCTTACTGGGTAACTTCAACATCCAACTGGACTCCCCAGGCCCTGCATCCATACTCTTCACTGACCTTTGCACCTCACATCCCCTCTCTATTCTCCCTTCTGTGCTAACCCACTCAGCTGGACACACTCTGGATGCCTTCATACAATCTGACCTCTCTCTCTCTCCTCACTCCTGGTCTGACCATTCTCTCCTCCCACTTGAGTCCCCTTGGCCCCCTGACTGCCCCCCCCAAAAGTCCCACCAACCTTGTTTGCTACCATCCACCCCAATGAAACGAGTGTCTGTGGATGTCTTCACCTCCACTTTCATCCCCCCTCAGCCCCCATCTCTGACTCTACCTCTGCCCTCCGCAGCCTCCACCTTTCCATCACCAATACTCTTGACATTCTTGTCCCAGTCATGAGGTTCTGCTTGAAACCTGTCTCTAAACTGCTTGAGAAGTTGGTTTTGCCCCAATTCAACTCATACACTGATCTTGTTGGTGGTCTCCACAACCATCAATCTGGATTCCGAGCATCCAGAGGCACGGAAACTGCTCTTCTGAACACCCATGAGGAACTGCTTGCATCGCTGGAGTCCAACTCCCCAGCTATCCTTATCCTTCTCGATCTCTCCTCTGCCTTTGACACAGTCAACCATTACATCCTCAAACAGTCTCCATGATACCCTTGGTATCTCGAAATGGGCAATTAACTGGCTGACATCCTTCCTTACTGATCGCTCTTGCCAAGTCATCTGGGCACCTTCTCCTCTCCTACTACCCTCTCCACCTGTGGTGTCCCTCAGGGTTCCATTCTCTCCCCCTGGAACTTCAACATCTACCTTGCTCTGCTTGTATGCCTCATCTCCTCCTTCTCTTCCAACTTCCAGTGTTACGCAGATGACAAACAGCTCTTTTTCAAACTCCCTGCCAACCCTCTTGCACCTTCCATCATCCCTGAATGCCCATCTGCCATCCAATCCTGGTGCACCACCAACGATATCTGCCTCAATGCCTCTAAAACTGAGATCCTTCCCATCGGGACTGCCTGCTCCCTCCTTCTTCCCTTCACTCTGGCCTTCCTCTTTGGGCCCTCCCCCTGCACCCTTTTCTCGAGCCAGAAATATTGGAGTCATCGTTGACTAGTAATGCTAGACCAATACTAGTATAGCCTACTTGTGCACCCTGTGCTCTCAGACTAGCAATATGACTGCCACACGTATATACACATCGAATTAGTCCACAACATGGAATAAAGCAGCCTTACATACAGGGCACTAGACTGCATTGTGAAAAGTCTGATGCATACGCTGAACTAGCCCACTGTGTGCTTTTAGCCACCTTGCATATCTCGGACTAGCCTATTGTTATCCAGTCATCCTGCATACTCTGTACTAGCCCACTGTTTGTTTTTAGCCACCTTGCATATCTCGGACTAGCCTATTATTATCCAGTAATCCTGCATACTCTGTACTAGCCCACTGTACAGGCCCTTTGCAATGCACTGGCCTCACACTTTGCCTATAAGACCCAGGACATCCTTACCACCCTTGCTACACATCCTCATAACCCGTCCCACACCCCTCACCTCAATGCCCTTCCCTCCTCCTTCCTTCTTCTCCTCCTTCACCCCCGTCATGCCTGAATAAGTTACCAGAGTTGTCCGCTCCATGAATGCCTGGAATATGCATGAAAGCATCTTTCAAAATTGCTGGCAAATATGCTTCCCTTCCTGCCAGCAACCCACAGCCCCATTCAGCCCTCAGCCCTGCCGGCTCATCCCCCGCTTTAAAGGGGAGTGAACCGCCAGGCAAAGCCGCGAGGAGAAGGCCAGAAGACAAGGCCTGCACTCCTCTTTGCAGCTCTTCGCTGCTCGTCTGCCGTTTGCCACAAAGCTATGCCGCTTCCTGGAGGTAAGGAGCCTGACTATTGCCAACTCAATTCACACTGAGGCCTGGCCACCAGGAGCCTCAGACTACATGCCCACACTATAGAGGCCACCATCAGCTCCCAGCACCTCCCCACGAGCACCCGCAATGCACGGCTATGCTCCTGTACCACACAACCCACTTCACGTGCTAACTTGGACAGTCTCATCCACCCAACTATATAGCCCCGAGCCATTACAACTATTTCCAATATAGCTGCCAATGATGCACTTTACCCCATCTCCAGTTGTACAGCTTCTATAAGAAATGTGATTCCACTTGTGCCCACCACCACTGAAAATGAGCCCCCAGTGCAAAATCTGTGATGTGCAATTCTTCTTCCCCCATTTTGAATGCTGTTGTGCCAAATGTGATCCCACCTGTGTCCACCACCACGGAAAATGAGCCCCCTAGTGCAAAATCTGTGAATGCTATTGTGCCAAATGTGATCCCACCTGTGTCCACCACCACTGGAAATGAGAACCCCAGTGCAAAATCTGTGATTTGCAATTCTTCTACCACCATTTTGAATGCTATTGTGCCAAATGTGATCCCACCTGTGTCCACCACCACTGAAAATGAGCCCCCAGTGCAAAATCTGTGATGTGCATTTCTTCTACCCCCATTTTGAATGCTATTGTGCCAAATGTGATCCCACCTGTGTCCACCACAACTGAAAATGAGCCCCCAGTGCAAAATCTGTGATGTGCAATTCTTCAACCCCTATTTTGAAAACTATTGTGCCAAATGTGATCCCACCTGTGTCCACCACCACTGAAAATGAGCCCCCAGTGTAAAAGCTGTGATGTGCAATTCTTCTACCCTCATTTTGAATGCTACTGTGCCAAATGTGATCCGACCTCTGGTCCTGTGCTCTCCCTTGCACTGCCCCCTGGCTACTCCATCACTAGACAAGATCGTCTCTCTAAAGGTGGAGGTGTAGCAATCATTGCCAAAGACTGCCTTTCCATTAGAAAGGTAGAGAAATCCTTACACAACAACGACGACTACCTCCAAGTCAAAATCAACCTCTCCCCCCATTGTACCATTGCTGTTCACATTGTCTATCGCCCTCCAGGCCCAACAGCCTCGCTCATCCACCTCCTATCTGACAAACTCAAAAAACACTTGAAAGCCATTCTCCTTGGGGACGTCAACCTGGGCTTCCTGGACAGCAAAGACCTAGCAGCCAAATCCCTTGATTCAGCCCTCAAGGCACTAGACTACAAGAATACCATCTTTAGCCCAACTCACACCCAGGGCAGAACGCTCGACTGGATCGCTCAGCATAACTGTCCACTCATCATCACTGGAAACACTCCCACCCCATTGTCTGATCACCATATCATCACATTTAGCATCCTCACCACCAGCTCCTCAACTCCGTCACCCCAACCCCTAACACCCTGCCTCGCAAGAAGCTCCCGTCAGCTCACTAAGGAAAGGCTACTGCCCTTCCTCCAAGGCCAAGCCTTAAGACCACCTTTCTCCACAGACCCAGAAACTCTCCCATCAATTTACGATGCTGCCATCAAAGCAGCTATCAACTCCATTGCCCCACTTAAACCCCGTAAATCCAAACCCACCACCCACTCTAACTCCTGGTCCACCCCAGACCTGCTCACACTCCACAACGAAAAAAAGGCTGCACTTACACAGTGGCAAACGTCCCACTCTGACAAAGATAAATTGATCTTTAAAGCCCGCTCTACTGATTACAAAAAGGCAATCACCGAAGCAAAGGCCTAATCTTTTGAATCCGGAATCTCGGAAGCCCAATCTAGCACAAAAGAAATCTTCGCCATTTTCAGGGAGCTAGAGACTCCCACTCCCCAGAATTTCACCAAAGACAAAGCCTGTTGCGATGAAATGCAAACCAAATTGAGCCTTCTCCAAAACAAAATACTAGCTACCAAAGAAGCCCTGCCTAATACGCATATCCCTGTCCTACCACCAGCCCTTCTCCTTCAAATCCATACAGGAAAAAGACATCATCAATATAATGAGGAATATCAAACCCACTAATTGTAAAGGTGATGCCTGCCCAGCCACTGTCATCAAGGACTGTACTGAAGCGCTTGCTCCCTTCCTGACAGCCTTTGTCAATGCCTCCTTTGCCACAGGGTAAGTCCCTGCCTCCCTCAAGGAAGCATGGATCCACCCCCTCTTAAAAAAATCAACTCTCGATCCCACCTCCCCTAACAACTATAGACCCATCACACCTGTCCCATTCCTCCTCAAAATACAGGACAAAGCAGCCTACCTGCAGGTTCAGCACTTCATTGAAGAGAACAAACTCCTGGGACTCTGCCAATCTGGCTTCCGCCCCAGACACAGGACTGAAACCGCCCTACTTGACCTGAAAAACCAGATGGACGATGCCAGAGACATGGGCAAACCAGCACTTCTCCTACTTCTTGACCTATCCGCGGCGTTCGATCTCGTAGATCATGACGTCCTATGCCATCACCTCTCCACCACTGCCAAGTTCTCCCCTGACGCTACAGCATGGATCACCTCCTTCCTACAAGACAGAACCATGCAAGTATTCTCTGACTTAGCCTCAGCCTCACCCACCATCATACTCTGTGGTGTGGCCCAAGGCTCCTGCCTCTCCCCCACCCTCTACAACATCTTCACACGACCCCTCTTCCTCATCCTTGGAGCTATGGGTATCTCCTACACCAACTACGCGGATGATACCCAGATCCTCCTCACCCTCACTGGCAGCTATGACACTGACTCTTTGACCCTCAACAACCTCTACAAAACTGTCCAAGCCTGGATGGCAGACAATGGACTATGCCTCAACTCTGACAAGACCAAACTCCTACTGGTAGGTTCTCCCGACACACTAAAAAATCTAGACTCCCAATTTAATCACTTCACCATCAACACCATCAAAATACCTGTCTCAGACTCAGTGAAATCTCTTGGAGTCTATTTGGATTCCAACCTATCCATGGACAGACAAGTCAAAGCAATTGCCTCCTCAGCCGCATATCATGCTAAACTGATCAACGCAGTCAGGCTCTTTCTCTCCAAAGAGAACTGCACAAACATAGCCAGAGCCATCACCGGCTCTAGGCTAGACTACTGCAATGTACTCTTTCTAGGAACATCCAATAAAAACCTGAAGAGGCTACAAGTCATCCAGAATAGTGCACTCCGTGCAGCCCAAGGCATTGCCAAAAGGGAACACATCTAGGAGGCCAGAAAACTAGCCCACTGGCTCCCAATAAAGGAAAGAATCGTCTTCAAAGCTCTGACACTGACTCACAAATGCATCCACCTCACTGCTCCCGATTACCTCTCACAAAGAATCCACCCCGTCTCCTCTACTAGACCAACCAGATCACCCTACACCAACATGCTCTGTGTGCCACTAGTAAAAAGAGCCAGAGCGGGCGGATCCAACTTCCCATATCTCGCACCCACTCACTGGAATGCCCTACCTCCCACTATCCGAGGTGAGGCCTCCCTCTTCGCTTTCTGTAAAGCAATGAAAACCATCCTCTTCTCATAAGGTCCCTCGTAGCAGCATGAATACTTACCATATGACCCACTGCTTAAGCTGCAAAGACCAATCGCATAAACTGTAATGATAACTATGCCTGTATTTATCTATAAAGTGTCTACAACTGCCACCTCGCCTGTACCTCTGTAACTAATCTCATGCAAGTAACAGCACCTCAGCACCCTTGGGTTGTTTGCGTGCTATATAAATATAAATAAATAAATAAATAAATAAAATAAACTCTGTGTTTTTAGCCACCTTGCACATCTCAGACTAGCCTATTGTTATCCAGCCATCCTGCATAACTCAGCACTAGCCCACTGTGGTGTGATCTTATGATTTGAGCATATTTTGGACTAGCCTATTGTGCTATCTAGTCATCTTGCACACTCATACTCACTCTGAACCAGCCCATCGTGTGATTTCCAGCCACCTTGTATACCCTGTACTGGCATATTGTGTGTAACTAGCCTCTTGCAAATCTGGGACTACTCTTTTGGGAAACATCCACTCACCCTGCATCTTGGACTAGCCAACGCTCATGCCAGCCTAGACTATTGTATCCAATGGAATTGCCTACCCTACAAGGGGCCAGACTACCTTAGGAACTCGACTGGGCACGTTTATAGCACTTACCAGCAATCATCACTATGTACTCAGGAAAGAGTTGGCTGATCATATCACAATCCACCCTATCCTGCTTAATTATGTCCTCAAGCAAAGCTCTACCATGTCCCCTATTAGACAGAAACCACAGACTTGGTGCTAGACTATCCCGACTCCATGAGCCTAGATCGAACAAAAGTGAACAACCTGATCTTCCAGCTCAAGGACCTAGACGCCAACTCACTAGCGGGACCTGCCCATGTGCCCCTGCCCAACTCCTCTGACTCCTCGCCACCTACAGCCCAACCTAGAAATTCTCTATCGATTCCTAACCTAGGACAATCCCCTGTAGGTGAAAACACGACCATCATTTCTGGAGCCTTAATCAATACAAGGTCCCTAGTGGCACATGCCACGGATATAGCTGATCTACTATCCTTTGATAACCTGGACTTCCTGGCTGTCACTGAATCATGGCTACATGACGCAGCAGGACCAGCCCTTATGCTTGCCATCCCAGACAACTACCATATCCTCAGAATGGACAGACCCAACGCCAAAAGGGGTGGCATAGCTATTATATCCAAATCCTGCCTCGCATTAAGACTTAGCACCCCTCTACCTCTCAAATCCTGTGAACTTCTTACAGTCAAACTACCACTGTCTAGAAACCAAACACTAACCATCCATCTACTCTCCCCTTCGAAGATGATCTATCCAGCCTTCTAGCTAACACCAAAGATTAATCTCGGAAACTAGTGCTTGGTGACTACAACCTTGTTTTTAATGACCCGAAGATAAACAAGCACAAGCCATAGCATATACCCTAGCTGAATATGGTTTCACCCAAAATGTCCACGCTCCCACCCACAACAAAGGAAGAACCCTTGACTGTGTTGCCGAACTAAACTGCGCCTCCACCATCTTGAACATAACCCTGCAACCCTGGACAGACCACTACTTGATAGACTTCGCCCTAACATTAGATAAACAAATGCCCAAAGCCATGGCTGTGGTACCTCCATTACCCAGCAGATGCAAAAATAAACATTGCAGCTGACAAACTACTGCCCCTCCTCCTGCCCACCCTCAATTCCTTACCAAATAATACTGACCCGACCCTCTTAGTCGAGGCCTTCAATAACTGAATGACCAAAGCCCTAGACACAATTGCGCCAGTCAAACTTCACAAAAGTAAACCAAAGGCTCATCTTAACGCCTGGTTTACCCCCATCTCAAAGAGCTAAGACTCCAAAAAAGAAAATTACAATCCATTTGGCGTCACTCCCGTTCAGAGGAAAATAAATTACTGCTAACCCAGCTAGCTAACAAATACAAGAAAGAAATAATCAGCACAAAAAAAATGTGTTTAATGAAAGAATCTCTAAAGCCAACTCCAACACCAAGGTGCTTTTTGTGATCCTCTGGGAATTAGAATCCCCCAGACCCCCTGTAGACAATGCTCTGAAGGATAAACAATGGTGCACGGGCATCCACAATGCACTTTCAAATGAAATAGCCTCCCTCCAAACCAAAATCTCCAACAAGAAAGCATCACTGTCACCCTCTGTGACATCTATCCCCTCATCGCTTAAAGTCCCCAATCCTCTAACAACCATCAGCTTTACCAAAGTCTCTATCCTGGAAACAGAGAAAATTATATTGTCCCTAAAGACATCCAACTGCCGACTGCCGAGGTGATAACTGCCCTGCCCAAATAGTCAAAGACGCAGTGAGAGATCTTGCACCGTTTATCTTCAAACTAATCAATGCCTCCTTCAAAATGAACTGTGTCCCTAAGAGCCTAAAAGAGTCGTGGGTGCTACCACTCCTCAAGAAACAGACACTTGACCCTTCCATTCCCACAAACTACCGAACCATTACGATGGTCCACTTTCTTCTTAAAATAATTGACAGAGCAGCATACCTGCAAATTCTGGACTACCTTGAATCCAACCACCTCCTAGGTTCTCGTCAATCAGGTGTCAGACCCCAACATGGTACTGAGACGGCTCTAATTGATCTAAAGACACAAACTGACAAGCTAAAGGACAAGGGTAAAACTGCCATGCTACTCCTACTCGATCTGTCGGCAGCCTTTGACTTGGTGGACAATGAAGTTTTGTGCAAACACCTAGCATCGGTTGCCCCTTTCTCGAGTGACGCAATAGCCTGGGTCCAGTCCTTTCTAGCAAATAGAACTATGCGAGTATTCTGAATGAATGACGAGAAATCAGAGATCATTATCCTTAGTTCCAAAACTAATCTAAATAAACTGAGCCCTAACTACCCCTCATTCAATATAGATGGAAACATAATTAAAACAGTAAATGAGGTAAAAACTCTGGGATTCTATCTGGATTCCACTTTACCTCTGAGAAAACAGGTTAACTCCCTAGCCTCTTCGACTTCCTACACAGGCAAACTTATTAAAGTTTGCTGACCCTACCTAACTGAAGCTAGCTGCATCATCCTTGCTAATGCTCTAATTTTATCAACACTCAATTACTGCAAACCATTATATCTAGGAGTCAACAACTACATCCTCATCAAATTACAAACACTGTAAAATAATGCTGTGAGAACCGCCCTCAATCCAACTAATAGAGAGCACATCTCGAACTCCAGAAGAGACCATCACTGGCTAAAAATAAGTGATAGGATCCTACTTAAAACTATTTCAAGCACTTATAAAAGCCTCAACGACGCAGCCCCCCATATCTCACAGACACAATAACCAGAAAAACCTCAATACGCCTATCCAGAGCAGCTAATTCCCACTGCCTACAGATACCGAGGTTCAAACTGGAGGTGGCAGTTTCCCAGTTAAAGCTGCACAACACTGGAATGCACTTCCCCTGAACCTGAGAATTGACTAGCCCTACTCTAGCTTCAGACATAAATTGGCTGTGATCCATCGACACATAATCTTGGATACCCGACACATCTGCTTACCTCTTCTTATATCTAGGAAATTACCCTTTCAGTTTTGTATGTACCCCTGCATATTCCTCTTTGAAATCTCTGTAATTTACTGTATCATAATTTGTAACTAACTCGTACTTAATATGTCCTTTATTGTACCGATACTGTGCTGTAACCACACCTAAAGTATTATTTTCTGCTGCGCCCAGCTACCTACGGGTTCAGTGCACATTACCAAATAAATAAACAAACAAACAAACTCCACTCTCTCCTTCCTCTTCACATTCAGGATATTGCCAAGAAGTCCCACTTTCAGCACTTTCTTCTCAAAGGAATTCTTCTTTTTCTCACTTTCCCCCAGTGGCTCAATGTGAACCAAGCACTGGTTCTCTCTGTGCTTTACTATTGCAATAGCTTCCTCCTGAAACTACCATCTTCCACTGTGCAACCCCTCCCGCTAATCTAGAATAGGGCAGCAAGACTTATCCTTGATCTTAAGCCTAGGGACCACATCTATCCTGCACTAAAAAGTCTTCAGTGGCTCCTGGTTGCTGAATGGATTAAATTCAAATCCCTCTGCATCATCCACAAGGCGGTCAGGGCCAGGGGACCACACTATCCTCAACTTTATCTTACTGAATACTCTCCCTCTAGACCACTACGCTCCTCTGGCTCCAACTCTCTGTGTGTAAAGCATTTTGCTGAACAGAGGGCAGGTGGTCACTCGCTTTCCTCAGCTGGTTCCCTCCTATGGAACAGCCCCCCCCTCCTCCCTCTGCACCTTGAGTGGGATCTTCTTAAATTATGTAAGCTCCTTAAGACTCTCATCTTTACCTCCTCCTTCTCTTCATCTCTCCCCTGCTAATCCCACAGTTAGTGTTTTTGGAGTCCTGGGCCCTTATGCATCCTTGTGGCCCTGACCACCTGCACCCAATCGGCCCAGCTCCTGTCTATTCTCTGCACTTACACCCTCCGCCCTGGAGGCTGCCAGTTACACCACTGGCGGCTACAGGCCATGTAGCACTCAACATTCTAGCACTTCATCTGTGACTCACTCTTGAGTTCAGACTCCCCAGCACTTACCCCTCTACCCTCTTCTTTGCTGCACTTGCATGTTCTGAATACTCACAAGGCTTAGTAGGTTAGCCCTTTTCCGTTTCCCCCACTGCTCTTAAATATTGTGTTCTTAATGTATTTTAATGTATTCCCCATTCCTGCTCCCTCCCTTTCCCTGTGGGCACTTTGAAACAGTATTTTCTTATTGCATAAGTGCCTAACAAGCAAACGATCCAAAAATAAATAAATATATGCATACATAGGGGATGAGGGAAGGGTGGGGGGTAGATTAAATGTTCTGATACCTCTTCAAACCAAATATAATCACAAGAGCTTGGATCACTTACACTCACACACATATAAATGCACAGTTTCGATTAGCACATGGTCTCGGAGCAAAAGGCCAAGAAGTATGCCCCGTCCCATTATGGGAAAAGGAAGTAAACCTACCAAAAGGTGAACATGTTTCCAAATAGAAGTTATAATGTTACGTGTCAGTTGAACAGTCACAAGGCTGAGAACGGTCAGATGGTGCCAACCTTTGGTTCCCATGGGAAAATGATAAGGTATTCTTCTCAGTTGCTACACTGTCTACAACTCACAAAATGATTGGTCAATTAAGGTGAAAGAAACCCACCCTGGACCACTCGAGATGGGACAGCCAATGATAAACTGATCTGTATGCTTTAAATGGTTGAATGTCTATTGTCCAATTTGAAATGGAGAAGCTGGATAACCCCATTATTAGGTCATTGTCACGAGAAGGTCATCAGAATGGTAAAGAGGAATAGGAGAGGCCGATAGGGCAAGTATTGTATAGAATCCTATATGGGAGAGCAGCCACTGTCCAATCAGTGAATGTGGATTTACATGTACCTCAAAACAAAGTTATGAAACATGATGTCACTCCTTCCTATAAAAGCCGCCATTTAATGATGAAATGTTGAATTATTTTTTAATTATTCCCAGGCGAGACTGTGTGAAATACACCTTTGTTTTTTCTTGTGTCTTGTGCACTTTTATTGACTCATTGTATTGGCCTACCTAACAATTCAGTGCAACAACAAAATGCAGTGCAAACACCCCTGCAGCTCCCCGTTGCCCCCCAGCCAGAAACACCTCCAAATAAACCATGATCCTCTTTTCTAATCCGACTGTTTGTAACTTTCCAGCAAATATATATTGTAGATGAATTTATTTACCACACTTTCTCTGTACAGAAAGATGTTTTGCAGTACATTTTCTGCATTGAAATCACTGAGTGCCGTATGTGTATGCCTCTAGTGACACCCGCTGTGTCAAGTCACTTTTCAGAGCTTTAGGTGGGTCGTGACTGCAGGGTGTAGCTTCAAGTTTAATTTCAACATCCAGTTTTTTAAACGAATACGAGCGATAAATTAACGTATTCAAATAACACCGTCTGCATATAATTAACATCACCTAGCTACTAAACGCCAGCTGCTGAAGCTATTACACTTTCAGTAAGTAATCAGGGTATCGCCTGCTTTCAGTCAGGACACCTCCGGAAAGGAGTGTCTGCTTTTGTCCAAACAAAACATCACCTTCTCAGATCTGGCACATTTTCAATTTCCATTAATCATTGTCTTAATCCTATTACTAGAATGTATTATTTCAGTGCATGATCAATCATCTTGCAGTAGAAACAGCTGAATGACAAGGCTGACACCCCTGTCTCTGACACGATGGATGTAATGTTTCTGTTAGGCCAGTGAGAAAATACTTATTAGTGGAGAGTTTGCTCACATGAACCATATTAGGATGAAATCTGCCTGCAGATGCCCAAGGATGGCCTTTCCAAAAAATAGGAGTTCCGAATACAAACAGTTGGAAGTACTAGCCACAATATTAGGGTGTGGGTCATCCTAGATCAGTGTCCTTGCTGAATTCGGCTTCAATGCTGCATGCAAATGAAGATAATACAGTAGCAGAGCTACAACTACAATGGTGGTGTGGCCTTTGACTTGTGCAAGATCATTGCTGGCCAGAAGAAGAGGCTGTCCAATGCAGGGTATCTTAGATGTTGTGTGTGAGGGCCAGGGATATGCTGTGGTGTCTATCTAAGGTGAAGGAGTGCAACTGTGAAGGACATTAAGTGCATGAAAGGAGTGGTATAAGTCAATCGTGACAGAAGCATCATGCAAAAGTGATGTCTGGATGTGAGCCATGTTGTCTTATCAAATATGGCAGAAGTGGGAACCATGGGTGGTAGCCGGAGGTGTCCACCACTATTGGTGCTGTCAGCATTTCAGTGGGGCCAGCCGCGTGCAAGTGGCAAGAAAGATAGGGAATGTGACCTTAGGACATGCTTACTGAATATTGTGAACGTTCGCAAGTATTGGAACTTTTGTAACATTGTCTGTACTTTGGAGTGTTTCTAGCTTCTTGGACAACATTACGTTTATTGTGGATAGCCATTGGTTAGCTGCTGAAACGCTGGAGTGCATGTTAAGGCCCAAGACATTGCCAGAGCTTCACATTTTGGTTTCAAAATGTGGAATGCACATTTTACAATCACAGGAACAAGAATTTCTATTCACAGTTATGGTTTTACTTGACATATTGCATCTCAATCAGTAACTGCTCAGTTTACAGCGTAGAAACTACTTGGGGTTGATGCTTCACCAGGGGGAGTGTGCGATGCATGAACCCGTGAAGGAGATTATGCAGGCTAAAGGTAGTCAGGAAAGAACATTCAGAACATGTAAAATGTTGTCCATATGCGTCCATTTTGTAACAGATTACTGTCACTGAGTTCTGAGCACAATGGTGTTTGCGTAGCAGGTATTCTGTGGTTCCTCGGTAAAGGTTGGTGGACACAGAAGAAGCGTAAGAGGCTGCAGGCTATGCTGGACAGTAGTTAGTGAGGGACCGAACAAGTAAGCTTCATGACTTTCAGCCGGAAGAAGGAAGACCTGGTCCTAAATTGGATTTGTGGTCATAAGGAGAATTTCAAATCCAGAATGAAAGCGTGATGTACTCTGCATTTGTTTGCAGTAGTAAAAAACAACCCATGCAATGTAACCGAAATTAATTTGCATTTAGTCACAGCGAGGTAGTTATTATCAACATTGTTGATTTATAATGAACTGATAATTGCAACAAATGCTACATTTCAGTCATGAGCTGCTCCAGCGATCAGAGTGTCCTGTAGTTTAAGTAGGGTGTTGTGGGACAATTTACAGTGAACAAAGGGAAATGGTACACACCAGCCTAAAGGAGCTGGGCTACAAAGACCAATAGTTTTCTTCCCAAAAGGTGTACAACACAAACAACCGTTTGTATGTTTCTACTTTTTGTATTGCTTTATCCTCAATTGAACAAGTGGGGTGTTCCTCTATATAATTCCCATGATGCACTTCTTGTGTATGAGGTCAAGGATTATTCAGAAGCAACATGCTGCCATTTTAAATCGCAGAGCTTTGCTTTTGAAAAAACACAACCCAAAGGAAAATGGGAAAGATTTAGATCGTTTTTTTTTTAAAGGGGCTGAGGGGGGAAAAGCTGTCGTTATCCTAAATCAGCTAAAACTGTAGCTTTAACAAAGTGGTACAGATGTGTACCCGTGTACTTGGAAAGCATGTATTTCATGAACCCCTTAAGTTCCAGGCGATTATGGAAGTCTATGCAAAAGAGATGAGCATACTCGTCCTTGGCACAGAGTAAGCCCATTCACAATCAAAAGCCTACCCAATCTCTGAGTTCTGTACACATTTATAAACCAGTCCATGGTGTGCTAGAAATAAGATTACCGTTAAAGTTCTGTGCAGTTATTTTATGCACAGCGTCCTATCTACTGGTCTGATCTACAGTGGACAGTTGTCTATACATGACACGTTCGCAGGCACTGGAATGCACTCAGTGCTATATGTTTCATATTAGTGTTATGTCTGTCCTAGATTGCTAGGGACTGGTCCCTCATTACACCCGCATCACTCCTCTTTGTCACAGCAGTCACTCATTTACCTCGCATCCCTCCTCCTCATCACATTCTCTCATTATCCCCGAAAGACTCATCCTTTCCAGGTTCCCTCATTGCCCTTAACCTGGCATCCTTCCGACTTGTAAAGTTCCATCATGACACTTATCCCGGTACCCCCTTCCTCGTCACAGTCTCTCACTACTCTTACACCAATAATTGCCCTCCTCATCATAGCCCACCATTACCCCTATCCCTACATCCCTCCATCTTGTCACAGTCCCTTAAATCCCTTACCTTTGTATTCTTCCTCCTCCATACAGCCCCTCATCTTTTTATCCTGTCATCCCTCCTCCTCTTCAAAGTTCCATACTACCCTCACCACGACATCCCCCTTCCTCGTAGCAGTTCCTCCTTACATTTACCTCAACATCCCCCTCCTCATCACTGGCCTTAATACACTTACCACAGAAACACTCCCACTCATCACAGGCCCTCATACACTTAAGTCCTTCATACACTTACCCCAGCATGACACACCCGTATCACAGTGCCTCATCAATTTTCGCCTGACATTCTCCTCTCGATCGCTAGCTATCCTAACCCCAAATCCACTTATATCTTAATCTTCATTACTCTTACCCCATAATTACTCCTTCTTGTAACAGTCCCAAGTTACCCTTGACCCTACATCTCCCCTTGTCACAATTCCATGATACCCTTACACCTGCCTCCCCCTCCTTCTCAGAGCTCTCCCTTAGTATTAACCCATAATCCCTCCTCCTCTTCACAGTCCCTTGGTACATTTACTCCAGCATCCCTCATCCTCATCACAGTTCCTTGTTACCCACACACCATAATTCTGACTCCTCGTCACAGTTTATTGTTACTCTTACTATGTCATCCCACATCTGACAGTCCCATGTTACCTTTATCTTGAGATCACCTTTACTCATCACAGTCCCTCCTTACACTTACCCCAGCATTTACCCTCATTGTCCTGAGTCTGGCATCACCCCTCCATGTAAAAGTGCCTTCTTACCTTAATTATAATTATAATAATCCTGGCATTGGAAGGCAAACTTTCGAAAATGATTTGGACATACTCTGGCCTGAAACAGGGCTGCGTTTTGGCGTCCACATTATTTCATTATTTTATGGCAGATATGGGGAAAATGTTTTCTGAGATACAATCTGATCCTCCACGATTAGGAACATTTATATACATTCTATAGCGTGGCTTTTATGCAGGTGATTTAGTCTTGTTATCTAAGACTCCTAGAGGACTTCAGAAGCTGCTTACAGCATTAGAATCTTATGTTTTAAGCAACCATCTTCAAATAAATGTGGAAATAACGAAAATCGTTTGCTATATCCCCAAATAACCAAGAAAGAATCATAAATATAAGTGAAGCCTTCAAGGGACTTCTATAGAAGTGATATGTCAGCATAGGTATTCAGGGATCAATATCAATACCCACACTACAGATAGTCCTTACATTATTAACTTACAAGCCAAAATTAAGGCAGCTGCATCCCAAGCAGTAATAATATATGCCAGATATGGTAAATGTTCATGTTTTCCACTAATCATATTTTATATGCAAAAATCCACAGCAATAATTTTATATGGATCAGAAACCAACTCATGTAAATCTGTAGAGTTTTGGACCAAACTAGAAGCTTTTTTTGGAAGCGAGCTCTGAGCTTACCCAAATGTCAACCAATGTGTACTATAGGATTTGAATCGGGATTGACATCATTGGATGCATTATATCTGTGGAAAATTCTTGGCGTATATAGAAAATGTACAATGAATGACAATGTGAACTTGTTGCTAACCAAATTATCGCACTATATGCTTAACTCAGATCAGACTTTTCATAAACAGTGGCGAGAAATAGTGACATCTGTAATGAGCGCAGCTGGCATCTCAGAAGAACTACTTACTTTGAATGCAAATAAGGCCAAGAAAAGATTATGGCAAATAGATTGGATAACTACAGGTGAAAAATGTAAAACGCATAAAGAATTTAATCAGAATCCTTTCATGGACATTTCTTTTTAGAAACACTGAGTCGTATTTACTAAAATGTCCACCACCAAAATTTCATAATATATTCTTACTATACAGGTTGAATTTGTGTAAAACCAAACACATTCCAGCCAGAAGGCAGCAAATCCAGATAAGTGTGAATATTTGTCGATTCTCTTGCTTTCATGATCAATTGGAAAATTTGGAACATTTACTAACACAATGTCCCAATTTAGCTGAATTACGGAGCACTCTAAGTTTTATTTTGGAGGATTTAGGATACCGTAACTTAAAATCTGATAGCTTATGGTGTAAACTATTCACCACAAATTTACCCAATGTACAGTTAGCGATTGTAAGATTCATTATGTATATAGAGATTGAAAGATTCATTATGTATATAGAGATTGAAAATTGATTTCTAAATAGTATTTCCTTCTGGAAACAGTGAAAATGTATTAATCATGTTACCTTTTAAATGGTTTGTATTGATTTATTATTATCACTGTATAAGTTTGTACCTGTTGGAAATAGTGAAAATGTACTAATTTAATAATTCTATCTTTTAAAATATTTTGTATTGATTTAATTTATTTTTGTATAAGGTTGTACAAAATATTTTAGGTAAAGATGGATATTAAAATATATTATGTAAATAATGAAAGGTTGTAATCAACTATAACAATAAAAATAATAATAATAAAAAAATAATAATAATCCTGGGATCCACCTCCTCATCAGAGTCTTTAGGTATACTTACCCCGAAGGCACTCTGTTCATAACTGTCACTCATTACACTTACCTCGCATCACTCAGGCATAACTTCCCATCAGTGTGACCCCTCCTTGTCACAGTCCCTCCTTACCTTTACCCAACCACCCCCCTCCTCATTAATGACCTTAGCTACCCCTACGCCAAATTCCTCCTCCTTCTCACAGGTCCTCATTACTCTTACCCCTGCATCATTCTTCCTCACCACAGTCTCACATTACCCTTACCACTGTGCCTCCACTTCTTATCACAATCCCTTGTTGCTCTTACACCAGCATACCCCACCTCATCCGAGTTCTTCATTACACCTACCCTGGGAACCCCCATAACGGTCCCTGCTACCTTTACTCTGGTATCCCTGCTCATCATCAATATCCTAACCCCAGCATCTCTGCTCTTCACAATCTCATCACAAACCTCTGTACCTCACATTCGCTTGCTAGACTTACTCCAGCATGCACGCCTCATCATTCCTTCATTACCCTTACCTTGGCATCCGCCTTCCATGTCGCAATCATTCATTATCCTTATCCCGGCATCCCCCTCCACATTACAATCTTGCATACCCATACCGGAGCGACACTCATTCTTGTCACAGTCCCTCATATATATTACTCCAGCATAAACAATACTCATTACAGTCCCTATTTACTGTTACCCTGGCATGCCTCTCCTGATGCTAATGCTTAGCTACCCATACCCCAAAATCACCCTGAGCATTAAACTCACTCATTACACTTACCCAGGCAGCATCACTCCTCCTCATCATACTCCCATTTTACCCCAAAGCTGGAACCCCCACTCCTCATCACAATCCCTTGTTACACTGACTATGCGCCACCCCCTCTACTCCAGAGTTCCTTATCACCCTTAGCCCGGCATTCCACCTCCTCTTCACAGTCCCTCGATACCGTATATTATAAATATTATTTTTCAGATTTATGTAGCATGCCCTATATGCTTTTGTGACACTTTGACATATCCTCTAACCATATATGTGTGGTTTGTATCTATTTTTAGTTAATTATTGTGGAACTTTAGTCACAACAATGCAATTAGTTATCCCAGCAAAGCTTTGTTGATGGTCACTTAGACATTCTTATATTTCGTGTATCCAAAAACATTGCCCTGACTAAGAACCAGTAAGGTCCAAAATGCATTGGCCACTTACTGTCTGCCTCATTGAAATGGAAGATATTGCGATAACACTAAACTGATTCATTACACATATAACATGATTTGTGTAAATATGTGTATGTTTGGGAAAGCGTAACTGTAGTGCTTAGTACCCAGGTGCACATATATTCAGGGTTAACTTACTCTGTTTTCTAATTCTGCCCATGAAAGCACAATGGCTTGTGTTATCCTGGCCATTATTTGCCAAAGAACAGAAATGTTTTAGTTTATGTCCCGCATGTCCCATATTGTTGCTCATTGCTTTGCAGCATGATGAAAAGAAGACCAATAGATTTTGTACCCACCCCCACGATGGCAATATTAACCATTGTAGTCCTAAAGTCAATCCCACTCATGGGGCTGTAATCGGATCAAATTGTATTTATTCCTTATAGTGGGGTGTAATCACAGTTCCAACAGATATATCTGAAAGGCCAGGTTAGGCCCACTGATGAATGACTACCCTTCCTTAAAACTTCAATACTGCTAAATGAGTTTGCCCAACCTACATTTAACTGTTTCTGCTGTTGACACAAGGAACATTGTAACATGGAAAAGGCACCTCACTGTGTTGGCTGAGAGACAACAGCAGGTTTTAACTTGTATCTGCCGCAGAAAAATTAAAGGCTCATTCTCCTGGAGAAATGTGGCATTCAGCAGCCCAGAAATTGACTCCATGTAAAGGGCCTTAGATGTGCGTTTGCAGTTAAATCAAGACATGAAGTGGAGTTGTTGCAGAGAAGTTCCTGCAGTCCGCAAGCTACAATCTACGTAGAGTGTTTGTTCTCTGTGTTTATCATTGCGCCGTGTGTGGAGGAGGCGGCACCTACAAAAACTCAGTTGTCCCGTCGAGTGGTCGCATAGTTGTTGCAGAGTTGTTCCTGCCATCTGCACAGTCCGCGCTGACCACGAAGACCAAGACGCCATAAGATAGCACACACTGGGCTGCACTGAACAACTGCCTTTGCTGCTGTTTCCATTAGGAAAATAAACTCCTTTGGCGTATTTGTGCGGCAATTTTGACTTTACAATCAGTGCTGTGTCACAAGAGTGACTGCAGGCTGTTCCTTGGAGCTCTTGCATGCAGCAGTATATTGGTAGAAGCAGCAATCAATTGACAAGAGTAAATCTGATCAAATTCTCTGTGATGTTTTCCCTGTGTGCAGGGGAAGTGCTAAGAGTGTTCTGTGAGCTTAAATCGCACCAAACCCTTAGGTATCTGGGTGCATCACAAGCAAGTTTCCATATTTCAGTTGCATAGGTAGTTACAGCCATTATATACAGGCATAGGTTTTCAAGTTGCACATGGGAGTATTACAGTCATTGTGATATGAGATATTACGACATTATATACAAAAATCCTAATAGTAAATACGTAGTTTGCTCTACCACAATAATTTAAATAGCAGGAGGCAGAGCTGAGCCGTGATAAGGCAACCTAGAGTGTCGAAACAATACTTCATATATCCTTAGTGAGGAGCCAACGTTTACTGTTTTTCCTGAAGCTGTAAAGTGACTCGTCTGTTCTTAACAAGGTAGGAAGCGAGTTCCATAATTGGGCGGCGATAACAGGAAAGCTACTAGCTCTTGCTTTTTTTAGATGCAATCTTGGGACTTTAAGGTAGAAAGAAATGGCTGACCTAGTTGGGCATTTAGATGTTTTTTTAATGATGTTTTCCATTAAATAGAGCAGGGCTGAGTTATTTAGGCATTTGTAGGTGAGCGAGACAGTTTTGAACTGAATTCTCTCATTGATAGAGAGCCAGTTAATATTCCGTCTAGCCTCCGAGATATGTTTTCTCCTACGTATACTGAGGGCAGTTCTAAGGGCATTGTTTTGAAGTATTTGAAGTTTGTTGATAATGTATTTACTCGCCCCTAAGTAGAGGGCATTAAAATAATCACGTTTTGCTAGAATTATTGCTCTCACTAGCGTGATGCAACTTTCTGGGGAGAGGAATGGTATACAGGCCTGTATCAGCTTACAAGTGTAGGCTGTTGCTGAGGCAGCAACCCTAACTTGTTTGCCTAGGCTGAGAGTTGAATCTAGGCTTTTACATCCTCTGCCACTTTAATGTATATGGCGTCAACGTTGAAGGCTGAGTATTTGCTACCGAGTTTGTTGATGTTAGCCAATGCTCCTAATATTAAGAGCTCTGTTTTATCATCATTCAGACAGAGGCCGTGTATGGCCATCAATAGCTGAATGATTAGATAGATTTTGTTCACTAAGGCCTGGTCAGTATTGTAGTCTCCAGTAAGTGGGATCAGGATCTGGGTGTCATCTGCATAGTTTGTGTAGGTGACACCTAGATGATCAAGGTCATCAAACAGCGGGTGATGCGCAAGAGCCTTGAGGTACCCCACATGTTATATATGTGGGATCTGCTGAGGCTGAAGGTGAGAAGACTATCATTGACCTATTGTTAAGAAATGACTGGATGCATGCTGTGGCTTCCTCTGAGAAATGGGCTGCTGTAGATAAAGCACCTGTTGTAAAGCACCTTGTGGTCCACCACATCAAAGGCGGCAGATAAGTCTAATAAAAGTAGGAGGGCAAGTTCCTGTTGTTTTGGATTAAATCAATTTGGGTCTTCAAGACTATCAGAGACGTTTCTGTGCCATGTTGTGGTCTCAAACCGGATTAAAGAAGCCCTAAAAGATTGTTAGTCTCCAAATAAGCTTGTATCTGGAAATAGGCTGCCTTGTGTATTATCTTGAGTAAAAACGGGACTGTAGTGATTGGTCTGTAGTTTGTTGGGATAGACGGATCCAAGGAGGTTTTGTTTTAAGAGTGGCTGGACCTAGGCGTCCTTCAAGTTGGTGGGGATGTTACATGATAGAAATGAGGCATTAAGTAGCTTCGTAATGAAGGGAGCCAGGTCTCTGTGCTGGGCAAATATCGCCTTGACACCTTGATGGTTTAAGGTAGGCCATGATATTTACCACTTCTTGGGTAGTGACTTGTGCAAATTTGAAGTGCGTAAGGACGTTCAGGATTTGATCTCAAACTTTTTTATCGGAACCTGTTGTAGGCAGGTTCAAATTTTATTCTGAGCTTTTTCTTTGGAGAAGGAACATTTTGTTGGAGAGTGCATTCTGGATGTTGGTGCACCATACTTGATCCTTAGTGCATGTGTCAACAGGAGAGGTAGGGGCTTTCAATTCTCTGAGGATCATAAAGAGTTCCTTAGTATTTGAACTAGCTTTATTGATCCTATCGTTGTAAGTCTCTCGTTTAGTTAGTAATATTTCAGCTTTATGTTTTGCAGAGATTTTCAGCAAGTTACATTTGTTCTCCTTAGTCGGGAGGTTATTCCACTTGACTTCCATTTTCTTTTTTTCTGCCCTCAAGGCTTGTTGGGAACCGTGGGGGATACCATTTGTCTTCATCCTGTGGTGCCCGTAGCCTGTGCCACTGCCAACGTTGCCAATGCAGCACTGCTGCCTCAGTCTGCAGTAATCAGGTTACATGAGGATAACCTGGGGGAACCTGAGGGACGCTCCTCCTCGGGAAACAATGCTGAAGTAATTGCATATGCACAAATTCTGGCAACAGTCTTTTCTAACAACTATTGACCCTTTGGTCGGCATGTCCGTACCGCCGTTGAGCATGGAAGAAATGCTCTCCGAACAGGTGCAGGCTGTGCGTTTTGACCTTACTCGAACTGGAATCAAGGACAGGTCCCCAATCCTCAATGAATCCTTTCTGCGGTTATGTAATGACATGGAGGTCTCCAACCTCCTGCATTAGGAATACAATCTCAGAAATCATGCAAATAATAAAGCCGCTGATTTATCCATGGTCATCCCATCCCAGGAGGGTTTCTTTAAAGAGAACTGTACCAACTTCAATCAATTTACGCCGAAAAACATTGAGATGCGTAGACAATCTAACATTCTGCCGAGTGTTGATATGTTGGGACCTGCATCTATTTCAGCGCTTCATCTTGTTTTGGAATCATTTCTTCGATTATATGACAATATTAAGGATATTGTAACCACAAATGCAACAAAACTTAATTCAATGGAGTCACACATTCTTAAACTGAATAAAGTGTCTTACCAAGATAGTCTCGCTCAACTTTATTTTACGGACAGTGAAGATATTCGGCCACTTGTCGGTGTGGACGTAGTTGTTAACGTTAATCCTGCCCATAATTAACAAACACCAAACCCCCCTCTGTCTTGGTTGAGATAGCATCAAGATTAAGTGTCTCAACTGTCTTATTTGATTCTCCTGTCCCGTACCACTGAATTCTCCAGAGATGAATGAGAGCCTTCCAAGAGAGGAGATGGAGGGTGGCAATATTCAAGAGGGTCATCCCAATAAACTACCCAACAGGAAATATAACAACAAAAAAAGGATAAGAAACAAAAATATGCCAGGCCCAAAGAACCAGCTTTCCTCTTTAAAATGTCTATGCCAATTGCGCCAGCCAATGATAGTATCATTGATTTGGGATCACAGATAAATGCGGACATAGACTTGAATGCTCCTGGGAGTGGCCTACACTAAGCAAAGGAAGGTATTGGTAGGATCCACAAAGTCAATCCTAAAGTAGTAAATACAGTGGAAACTGGCAGCGATCCATGCATTTCATCAGCATTGGGGTCAAGCAGTGACTTGCTTTTATCCACCAATCCTCCCAATCTCGATACTGAGACAATTATGTCATTTTCCAGGGGCCATAAGGCGAAAATGACATCATTCTTTAAACTTCCTAATGATTCTAGTTTAGTACAGAATGCACGTAATCAAGCTAGTGGGCCTCAAGTGGAGGGCCATCTTCACACTGTGTTATCCCCTATGGCCCATAAAGTGGGCCATCAAACTCATAACCATACAATCAACCTCAACAAAGGGGTCTCAAGTGATGACACCAATTTGGAACTGGCCATGCAACAAATCGATCCATCAAATCTTACTTCAGCAAAGTTGGGATGGGAGAGTAACATCAAACATAACGACCAGACGCAGATGAATCGCACCAAGATGCTGGGGATTTTCCAACAGATTCCTCTCTTGAGATCCCTACACTCGGATGATATTGACTTGATATCCTTACCTTTGATAAACAATAATCGAATGGTTTGCCTCTTTCATTCTGAAATTGCTTCCACTATAGTTTGGGAACAAAGAAATGACTTACTTTCCTTAGGGTCCACAATTTCTGTGATTAATTCTAAAGATGATGCTAAAGCATTCCTGCCCCAACCTCGGCAGGACAGCACTCCGAATCCTGTTGATACAATGCTAGTTAATCCTGCGTTATGTTCTGTGACCCACAATGTTATTCAACAAGACTGGTCATGGGTGGAGTTGGCTCTAAAATCGCTGATGGGGCTCCGACAAGCACCTACTCATCCCAACCCTAGCCTGATTAAGGCCTTATCATGGAATGTGTGTGATTGGGTGAACTTTTATCGGACCTTCTGTACTTCAGCTAGTTTAAGGGATTGTAATATATTTATGCTGCAAAGACTATGCTGACCAGGCACTGTGATCTCCAGGGGTACCACACTTATTCTAGTTTGGCTGTGCGTGCTGATTGGGGCAGTCCTACAGGGGGTCTGATCATTGCAATCGATAACTCTCTCCAATTGAGAACATAGTTGATTTACTCAGATCATTCCCTCTTGGCATTTTCCATTTCAACTAGGTACACTAATGTCAAGCTACTTCTGGTCATCTTATACTGGAACCCTGCCAGACAGTCCATGAAGTCTATACACTTATTTCTAACTTCACTGTTTGAGGTTTGGCTTATTAATGGGCCTTCCCACTCAATCATATTAAGTGGTGATTTCAGTTCTAATTGCAATGAGGGCAGCACATTCAATCCGACCAACGGAATGTCCTGTTCCCCGAACATCAGCTGTATTAGAGGTAGTGACTGGGATTCATTTCTGACTAAATGGGAACTGTATTTGTTCCAGTATTTACCCCTAGATGAACTTCCTATTTATACATGGCATAGGGGTTCTCAGCATTCACAGACTGATTACATCTACATGTCCACCATGGTTAAACTTTCCTCTGGTCCATGCCAATTGGTTGACTTTAAAGCGGGTGATCATCTGGCCTTGGTTCTTTCGCTTGATTTACCTCATAATGTACATTACTCTTTTTCACATGCAGTCTTTACCTGACTGGAGGGAGGAGGTAGGTGACTCAGATGGGTTTATAGACTTTGCCATAAATTCATACGTATTATGTTAATATTGATCGCGGAGGTGGGCTGGGGAAAGGCCTCTACCCCTATTAGTGCAGGCATTATTTATGGCTTCTACAGTATTGTTGGTGTTTTCATGCAACATCTGATTGACACTCAAAAAGTCCAATCTAAGAAAATTCGTACCCATCAGTTTGATCCTTTGATCACTAAGTCTAAAAGGACTCTCATCAATTCCCTGAAACAACTGGCCTCAATGAACTGAGAGTGTCTGATTTTCATAAAGCCCAAAAATTAATTTGTCAATGGCATAGAACCTTAATCAAATCACATAGATTTGAACTTTACAGAATGGACAATCAGACTATGATCCATCATATAACCCATGCAAACGCAAGAGAATTCTGGGGTATCATTAACAACACCGTACGAAGAAACAACTTTGAGAAAGAATGTCCAATTGCTGAGGACAGATGGGCTGACCTTTGTGCAGCCCAGTTCTCCCATCCGGTGCCCACTTTAGAACTCCAAGATCCCACCTTGGGTCCTTCCATAGAGGCTCAGTACCCATGGGGCATTGAAAACATTGAATGGGCACTTACTTGACTGAAACCATCTAGAGCCCTTGGCCCTGACAGGATTCCACCATGCTTTATCAAGGAAGCCTCCAAACTTTGGGTTCTTTATCTTAAGGCACTCTTTGACTATATTTTTTCGAATCACATAATTCCTCCGTCTTGGACTCAATCCATTGTTATTCCAGTATACAAAAAGGGTGATCCTACTGAACCAGAAAACATTAGGCCATTTTCACTCACTGATTCTAGCAGTGAGGTTTTCTCCATTCTACTTCTTAAAGATCTCAACTTGGTTCTTTCTCAGTACCCTATCTTGTTGAAGTTCCAAATGGGTTTTAGGCATAGTTTGGGTAACGCATGTAATGCTACAGTCATGGTTTATTTATTGCACAATGTGAAAAATCACGACAGGGGGCCTGACCATATGGCGTCTCTGGACATGTCCGCTGCCTTTGACTGTGTACTGCGTAAATTGCTTTGGGCCAAATTGATTAAATTTGGAGTTCCTCTAAAATTGGTTAAACTCATAGCCCTCCTACACAGAAATACCAAAATCAGAATATGCCTCACCAGAGATGGTGCCCTCTCCAACCAATTCCAACTCTAGTGGGAGTTAAACAAGTGTGCACTCTTGCCCCAACTCTTTTTAACCTCTACTTGAGTGACATCGAGAGTTTGTGGTGTAGGAACAACATCTATCTGACTATGCTTGGTTCTCTCAGGTTGCATTGGCTTGCATTCTCCCATAATCTTATTCTTTTTGAACATACTCTGATTGGCCTATAACGCAAATTGAATATTTTTCTGTAATGTGCCCTAAAACACAATCTTAAGGCCAATGGCTCAACATCAAAGATCATTGCCTTTTCTAAACTAACACAGCCTAAAATTATGACATGGCACTTGGGAGGGGAACCGATTGAACAGTATCTTCGTTTATATACTATGGTATAACCTTACCAATTCATCTTCTATCAATATGTGGCAACACTCTAAATGATAAGATCATACCCTTAGTTTTACATATGAAACGGCTATTTCACAAAGTCTGCAGTTTTTCGATTGTGACTGCCCTTCGCTATTAGCTATTGAAAATGTAACCTGTTCTCCTGTATGGTTTGGATCTCTTGTTGTTGGATTTGTTTTGTTTTTTCAATAACCTGCACGCCCAACTTTGGAAAGAGGTACTGTCCGTAAGTGATTTCAACCGGGCACTTCACCTAAGTCAATGCTTAGCGTGTGATGCACAGCTGAAACCCTTAATTAATTATTTGTGTCTATCAGTTCTTTTATTTCTGAACAATGTACCACTTATATCACGCCCCTCTCTTTGAATCCCCCCCCCCCGGTCACACTGAACCAGGAATCAGGCTGGTTTGCAAAGTTAAAATATTTGTTTTTGGATTTCACAATATATATCACACTATTTTTAATGGGTATACAATGATCACCAATGGGTGATGTTACACTAAACAATCTCTTTAATCACAAGGAGTATTGATGGGAAAAGTAATGCAGCACAGAAATAATACCTGTGTGTGTTCAATCAAATGGCAATGCGGTTAATATTTCCCCCTGCACACCCCTCAATTCCCCCAATATGCAATAAGAAGAAATAGAAGGTGAGAGAACAGGTTTCAGGAATGCAGAATTTAAGCAAAAGTATTAGTCCCAATTTCCCCCACCAAACACAGAGAGAGAAACAGGAATGATTGCAAACTTGTCAAAAATGGTTTTAAAGTTGGCTAGAGTGAAATGGTGAAAACACTAAAAATGGTCTAAATCACTAAAATCGTTGAAATACTAATGGGAGCCGCTTTGTATGGTATCAGACAAACACTAACAATGATTTAAAAGTGATAAGTAAGTAGAAAACTTAATTTTGAGGTTGGGTGCAATGTACAGCTATTTCACACGTTATAGATTTGAGCCAAACGAAAAATCTGCGGCAAACTTTTCTGCACGCGGTAACTTGGGATGTTAGCTTCAAGTACACACTTAAATTTCGTTTCTAGCATAAAAGGTGAAGAAGTTATGGAGGTATTTGGGGAGGTCGTTTTTTTCAGAAAGAGGCAGATTGCAAAACAAGAATGCGCTTTAAAATTACAAACAAGGTTTCTTTACGCTAGGGGTAGATTATGAAGATGCAAACTACACGACAGCACAGCCACCAGCACAGGATATCTCTGGATGTTTTTACCTGCTGAGACGCTCACTTTCTTCAGAAAATATATCAGCGCATAGATGATTTTAACACTACTAGCACAGAAGATAATAGGGATGAGATGGAGAGTTCAGGCAAGACAAAAATATTCTAACAATACAGTTCTGGATATAATATGGGATGGATTTGGATAGGGATGACTTATGGACAGTACATATGCTATTGACAGTGCTATACTAAAGATACTCACTATATGGTTTTGAATGGAACCGTCAGGGATTCAGGTCAGTCAAGATTTCTGGACAGGAATCCTGCTGGCACACCGGACTGGACCGCAAGGCGCTCTGGTCTGCAATCAGCAATGCGCTCTGGACACCGCACAGTGGGACTGGACTCGATCTGCTCTGGTTCACAGCTATCTGGTCACAGCATGGCTCTACTGGGTTGGATCTTTGGATTCTGGCAATAATTCTTAGCAGGGAAGCAGCACAGCACAGCCAGGCTGTTCTTTGGTTCCCCTTAGAGGTCTGGGTTAAAATCTGGTTTCTGGATTTTTAAAGGCCAAGCTGCGAATGGATCATCTTTGGAAATGGGCCTTTCTGCTTCAAAGTTTCTGGATTCTGGAGTCTAGAATATGGATTTCTCTTGCAAAGTGCTCTGCCAGCGATCGGTTGGTGGGTGAATGTGTGTCTGTGAGCACTTAGCTGTCCCTATTTATGTATTTCCTAAAGGGGTGGGTACGCTGAATTATCCTAAGCGCACCCCCTTAGGTATTCTATTGGCTAGGGTCTTTCCTCTCCCTTGATTGGAGAAGAAAACAGAGTGGCATCATGACGATGAGGTTTATGAGGCAGGAAAACCCTCCCCTTTGTTTTTGCACATGAAATCTACTTTTCATATAATACATATTTACAATTTTACAAACTTGCTAGCAATAGCATATCTAGATCACATATTTTGTGGAGCAAGTATTCATCCAAGCCCCGTCTCTGTAGGATCCTGCGTCTGGATTTGACACATTTTCACACTTTTTATCCGGGATACAATATCTGTTTTGTCCAAACCTGGTAAACATGTGCGCATTGCATATGGGCATAAGTGTGTGAAGTTTCATATTTCTGACATCAATGCATCTGCTATAAAACCACGATTTCTACAGTTATGTCCCAGAACATAGCACAGAGTTCTGGCACCTCTTATAATGTGCCACCAAAATTTAGATTCAGAAGTACGGGGTTTCTATATTTTTAACAATTGTCCACAATAAATTATCAGTCTTATTAGAAATCTGATTTTGTTCATTTGTGAATCAACAAAACGGTCTCTCTCCGCCTCCAAGATTTCTTGTAGCTCAAGAGCAACCCCCACCTTCTTCCTCTGGCAGAGAGAACTGTTGACACCTTAATAATCTGCATATCCTTTCAGCCCAGGAAGGTCCTTTGTCTCTCCCAGGAGCAGCAGCCCAAATCTCCTCCCCTCTTCATCAACACTTGAATGTGATTTCCTGGCCTTTTGGTGGGAAGCAGAAGGGAGGTGTCTTTCCCAGTGGGGGAAGCTTGTTTGTAGTTTTGGCTGAATCAGGCTTACTTTAAAAGTAAATTTGTTACATTTTTCTTTGTTGAAAATAAACTTACAATTTTAAAACAAACATCGAGAACACTGATCCTAGGCTCTAAATCATGGAGTTTAAATAGTGACAACCTAGTTTGCTCTTGATAACAAGTCACATAGATTTGAGACATTAGATCTTAATAGTACAACTTTTACAGTTTTAAAACATGCTTTTGAAACAGTCATAGGTGGCCGCTGGTACTGCACCCAGATTTTGACAGCTTTCCCAGGCAGGCAAACTGGCTGTGGATGTTTTTGTGACCAATTCAACTTTCCTGGATATTGCACATGTGCAATAATTCCTTGTATTCCATAGCATGGAACACCCTGCAAGAAGACTGGATTTTGGCGGTTGTTTGGGACCAGCATTCTGTATTTTTTAGCAACCAAGAAAAGATTTTAAAGCAGATTTTGGATGTCTTTCAGCAAGCACTGCCTTTCATCTGTGCTCCATTTTTACATGTTGGACAGCCCAATGGCATGTTTCAGAGTGCGGTCTCCATTCCACCACTACAACATGCATGGCAGATTTGGCAGCCATCTTTTGTGCTTGGTGGAGCGCAATTTCCTTAGGTTTTGGCGCACATGGGATTTTTACTGCCATTTTGCTGATTCTGGTGCCACCAGCACACAGTGATGCCACAGGGCAGAGCCTAGTGAGTTAAAACATCCCAAATGTCTCTTGTAGTGTTTATTCCAAATTCTGTAATGTGGCATTAGTTGACACTTACCTCACTTCAAGCCAGATAACAATGGAGACAGCTACTCAAAATGTCTCAATCCAGCTAATAATTCACTTAATGTGGATTTAAATAATCTCATGAACGACAAATAGATCCCTTTTATTAACTATGTGGGTAAAATGTCAGAACTGCTCCACCCGATAAGGTTGAATGATGAAGAATAACTTTATGGACCGGGGGGAACGAAATTGGAACTCTTTAGGTATGATTGGTCTTGTACCCTCGATTTTATTCAATCATATCATTCATATATGGAATATACCACATTCTAGAGAAAAAGGGAGTTTTTCTCCCTGTAGTTGTCTTGCTTCCCCTGAAAATGTGCTACTTCTATATGCATTTTAAACTTAATCAACTTCCTACTAAGGAACAGACCATCCATTGGGGAGGGCATTCTGAATCTACTGCAGCAACGGCTGACTGTCGGTTTTACCTTGGCTCAGACTCTACTGAAACCGAATATCTGGCACTTGTTATCAATAGAGCTAGATATTTTAACCATTGGGTATGCAGAGAATCCGTAGTTTCAAGGGAATTGTTTTTGTCCAGGCTTATGTGGGGGGACAATGTTTCTTTGATGCTTTCTTTATGCCAATTTTTATCTGATGTCCTAGACCACTTGGACTTTTGATATGCTGTGTGAAAAAAACTGGATATCTAGAGTCTATACTCTTTTATGAGATATTTTATATTGTATGATTTACTGTCAATTGTGATATATTATTTCCCTTCTTTTTCCGAACACTGCATTTTTTCTTTTTTTTCTTTTTCTTTTTCTTGTAATGTTTTATTCTTTTGTGTAAGGTTTATTTAAAACCAAATTACAATTAAAAAAAAAAATCAAGAAATGAAGAAAATGTTCCCATGCTAAAATAAAATTATCAGGGTAAAGACGGTGTGTATTGGTGAGACACAATATATTAAAATTAATAATAGGCTTCTAATGAAAAATACATATCACAGAGTGAACAGCTATTTTTTTTTCAGGTGGAATGAGAAAGGCTTTGGTAGGCCCAGGAAACAGATGGCTTTGAGTTTTTATTCATGAGCCTGTTGCTATGCAGAACCCTTCTGTAAGAATCAAAGGATTTGATGTGGCTTGGTCTCTGTCAGGAGCAATACAAATGATCATCAGCTCACGTCAGAGGAGAGCTAATGGATTAATTGCAGACTTTGTCAACATTGCAGCCTAACAGACTCTGTACCACGTGATTTCAGGGAAACGAAACTCAACAGATCTAATGTGGACTGAAACTAGCTGACCAATTAATGAGAGAATATATCTCATCTATGTTAACATTGTATTGGCCATACAACTACATTTTAGTGATTTTCTCTATCATTTTAAGGGCTAGAAAGTCCATCTAGGTGTCATATTAATGATTATTTCAAGGCATTTTGTTGGGGGTAATTTGCATAATAACCAGAATTTTAGAACTCCGGTACCAAGCTTAAAACTGATCACAGTTTCCGAGAGGGTGGGAAAAAGCCGAAACTCGAAAACTGGTGGCTAAGTGTATCACATTACTGATGGTAATGTGTGATGATAATCACTAGTATTGTGTTCATGTATTGAGAATAAACCACAAATTGTGCATGCAACAATGTGTGAAGACAGTATTTACACCTTATGGTCTGAAATGATTTGCTGAATTTAGAAATATATATATTGTTGCAGATTAATGGAAATTAAACATAGTTGCCATGTTGGGACTTTTTGGGAGAGAAATCTATAAAATTTAAATGACAACTTTGGTGTGTGGATTCATCTTTGGTATCAATTTCACACTAGAAATCAAAGGGCCTCTCAGGACAGAAAGGGGTTGGACCTTGAAGAGGAGAAGGGAATACATGTCCAATGAAAATTCAGAACTAATATGTTAACACCTCTTGATCGCAGTATTTTGGGGTGTGGCTTGCAGAGTAAAAAGCCCTTACAGAAGGGAAGAGGGATAGTACTGGGAAGATTCTGCCTAAAACCCATCTTGGAAGAACAGATGACAAACATCTTTAAGGAGAACTGCTCCTGGCCGTATCCTGAGATGGCTGTCTAAAACCATCTTCGGTGGAGAGGCCTTAACATTGAAAGGCCTTAAATGTTACCGGGGAGAACAAAACTGGGGAAGCCAACAGCTGACTGAAGTGACCAGAACCTGTGGGGTCACATAAAAGCCTGACTGTCCTTCCTGAGCGTCCCAGAACAGAGGTCCATTTGAAACTAAATTGATCCATTTGAAACTAAATGTGGGGGATCTGACTGCCTTATCTTTTTCCTTTAATAGTGGGTGGGGAGTGAACTAAATGATTTGCTTCAGACCTTTAAGATAAGGTAGCAATACAGTGAGATGATTGGGGATGCAGAATTTACTCAACATCAATTATCAAAACGACTCAGGTAGTGGGCAAAAAGGTTAACTGTTTTAATATCAATTATCTGAAACAGGGATTTACACAGGACATCAACCGACGTCACACAGCAATCTCTCAATTTACTTTAGAAAAAAAAACATACATTATTTAGCAAACACTTGTCACAAATGACGTGAAATGTATTTACTAACATCATCCTATGTGGCAAACATCTAAAACCTAGTGGAAAATGTGATAGGCTTAAGGGGAATATCTGCATATACTTTCTATGGGCTACAGAGATGTGATTGGATTTCTAAGGTCATGTGGGAAACTAAGCCTCACCCTAAAACTGGTCATTACGAACATCACTAAATACACAACGTCCCATTGAATCTACAACTATAGGGCTCTCAATCATACAGCCCCCTACAATTGGTTGGCACTCTTGCATTCGTCAGTACTTTTCCAACCAAGTTTGGCAATACACAGGCTGGACATCCAGGTGCTGGTGAGCTGGTCATAACCATAGCTTCCCACCAATTTAGCATATCATCCATCCTCACCTCAGTGGTCTGCTGTCAATTAAGGCTTTGAACTTGGCCTTGGAAATGTTCTTTGCTCTGGTGAATACAGGGGCGTGAAGGCACGCTCGGCCCTCATGCTTAGGTGTGACCGTCGTGTTCGTCCAACCTCATCCATTCACGTGACAACAAAATCGAGCTCTAGTGCATTTAAAATACTATTCTTTAATAGACCTCTGACATCTTTCTTGTTTTGTCTGTGCCCTCTGAACAGGAGTTTTGTTCTTTCACACGATTTGTATCTACTTGCTGCTCATATACGTCTGATAAGACCTCGGCTTCTTGGTCTTCATCCAAACTCGCCTTGCTGAGATCTGCTTCTGTAATTCAATTGCTTTTTCAGCTGCGAAACACTGGAAACAGAGGTCTTTGCTTTGCTTTTTCACGTCCAACTCTGCTATAACACGTTGTGGAAAACACCCATAATTTACTTGATTCCTATATGTATGCATTGGCACCTGCCACAATCTATACACTACATAGCCAGCCTTAAGAATACTTTGTCTGCCTGGGTTTCGTTTGCGTATTTACACATATAAAATGACTCAATATCTTTATTGTTTCTGTAGCATAAGTTTCTGCATCAGCCCAAGATGCCACTTATCTTTGATACTTTCTTGATGTCTTATAGAATGGTTCAATTCTCTTGTCTCTGCATCTCTTCCATATATGTTGGTTCAGCTTCATTTGTGTCGTTACCAATCTGCTCTATCACTCATTGGTTCTGCTTCATTCGGGATTTCATTCAAGAGGCCATCATACTGTCAAGTATAACGGTATGGTTTTCTCAGTGGGAACGTCGCTTCCAAGATTCTCCTTGGTATTTGTATTTTCACTGGAACTGCATGTGTCTCACATTCTGGTCCCCAACATATAGGCAATGTGGAAGATATGGTTGCAGTATGGGTACTTGGTGCCTCCTCTACAGGGGCAAACTGAGCAAACCATAGCATTTTTGATGGACTATTAATTTCATTAACCCCAAATAGATTGACACAGTGGAGAACTTGGAAGAATTATTTGAAGCTTTCACCCTCTCTCTTAGTGGGAATAATGTTATAGTCACATAGAGTTATTAGACATTCCTGCCCATAAAAACGAAATTTGTAATTGTCACCATACCCATACCTTGCCTCTAAAACAAAAAGGTGTTTGTTCCATTCCTAGACCTTGACTTTAAAACAAAAAGGTCTTGACCACAAAAACGAAATGTGTAATTGCCACCATTCCCAAATATTGCTGCTGTGTTCAGAGTACCTTGTATCAAAAATTGAATTGAGGTGCCCTTATATCTGTGCTGCCAATTTCATTTTTGGGTGTTCAGAGTACCTTTTATCAACAATCGAATTGAGGTGCCTACATATGTCTTGTGTGCTTTGATCAATATTCCAGCGCATATGTTTCTTTTCCGTCAGCTACTAGGTCGCCTGGTGAGTTGTGTTCGTACTGTGCTGTACAGCCCATCTTCTTTATTCCTCCTTTCGTCCATCACTATGTCACACACCATCTCCCCATCATTTCTAACTGCTATACTATCACCTATTTTCCCTCTCTCACAAAGTCTGGAAGAAAAAAGCTTATACAAGATATCCTGACCACTAACCCTGGCCTACCTAACCCTGGCCTACTCTCTCTCCTCTTACATCGTCACCCATGATTGGTAGCACTAAATGGGAAGTCCTATTGGCGCGTTTAACTTCATCTAGGTGTATCATTAATGTCTATCACACTGGCACTATCTTTGTTCAGGGTCCTCAGCCCAACCTCCGCCTCTTTGCCCAGCTCTGCCAGTCCTTATTAACTTCCTCCCCACTCCTGCTACTCTTTCTTCCACTGTCCCTGACCCATCCGGCTGGTATACCACGCCCCAGTGCCCCTCCTCTGAAAACCTTCAAAGGCAGAGATCTCTCATATCTAGCCACGCTTAATGCTTGTTATGCCATCAAACACTCTGCCAACATCTGCTTTCTTCTTGAAGACCTTGAACACGAGATCCTTGATCTTACCCAGATGTGGTTCAAAGCCAGCTCAGTCACTGCTTTTGACTCCCTTCTCCCTGATGGCTATAGGATCATCTCCAAGCCTCGCCCCAACTGTGCACGTGGTGGGGTTGCTCTTATCTTCACTGAGTGGGTCCCTTCTTCCCTCATGCCCACCTAGACTTACTCTTTCTTCAAGACCCTGGTTTATAAGTTGGTCATCTCTCCCACCTCTGATCTGACATTTGCCACCATCTAGAGGCCACCTGGCTCTACCACCCTGTTCCTCTCTGAATGGGCTAATTTATCCTCCTCTCTCCTCAAAACCACCACTAAACTCCTTCTCATGGGTGACTTTAACATCCACCTTGACACCTCAATAACAGCATCCACTCTCTTCCATGACCTCTGCACCTCATTCTCTACCCACTTGGCTGGACACACTCTTGATGCCCTCATCCACACCGATCTTTCACTCTTCTCCCCAATGATCATCCCACTCTCCTGGTCAGACCACTGTCTCCTCTCACCTGGGTCCTCTCGGCCCTCTGACCACACCCTCATGCCAACCTCATTCACGAACATCCATCCAATGAAATGAGTGTCAGCTGCTGCCTTTGTATCTACCTTCATCCCACCCTCTCTCCCCTGTCTTGACTCTACCTCAGACTGTGCTCTCAGCAACCTCAATCTTGCCCCAGTCATGAGGATCCACCTGAAGTATGCCTCTAAGTGAAAAACCGGGTACGACTCTGAACATGCAGCTCTGAAAAGCAAGTGCAGAGCTGTGGAATGGAAGTGGTAGACCTCAGGCTCTCCCTCATACAAACTGGCCTGTCTCCTACTCCAAAGGCAATACATACTCTCCATCCGGACCAAGAAAATTGCACACATCGAGGCTGAAGTCTCTAGTGCATCCAACAACACGGCAGAACTCTTTCAAATCAGCAGGAAACTAGCCAAACCCTCCGCAGACTCCTCCTCACCTCTTCCCTCCCAGGCCATTTGCAACGCACTGGACACAAACTTCACTGCAAAAACTCAGGACATCTTGAGCACCCTTGTGTCCCTCTCCCACTCCCCCTGCCCCAACCCCTTGCCCCAACCCCTCGTCTCCTATGACCACAAGTCCTCCCTCTGCCTTTCTATTCTCCTTTTCTCCTATCACACCTGATGAGGCCACCAGAGTTGTCCGCGCCATGAAGGTCTCCTCCAAACAGATTTCCCCCTGCTACTCCAGAACAATTAAGGACAATATTTGCTCCCTTGCCCCTGCACTCGCTGATTTCTGCAACCACTCTTTTTCTACTGGATCTTTCCCCTCTGCCCTCAAGCACTTCTTTGTGTGCCCCTCCTGAAAAAACCTTTAGCAGACCCTTCTTGTCCAGCCAACTACCACCCCATATCTATACCCTTGGAGAGGCCGGTCTCCCACCAATTGACCCAGTACACTGAACTTGTTGGTTGCCTCCATGACCATCAATCTGGATTCTGAGCATGCAGAGGCACAGAAACAGCTCTTCTGAACACCCGTGAGGAACTGCTTGCATCTCTTGATTCCAACTCCCAGCTGTTCTTATTCTATTTGATCTCTCCTCTGCATTTGATACGGTCAACCACTCCATTCTCATAAAATGGCTCCACAATACCCTAGGTATCTCGGAGGGGGCACTGGACTGGCTGACCTCCTTCGTCAGTGACCGTCCATCCCAGGTTATTCTGGGCTTGTTATCCTCCCCCACCTCCTTCTCCACCTGCTGCGTCCATCCGGGCTCCAACCTTTCTCCCTGGCTCTTTAACAACTTCCTTGCTCCGCTTGCACACCTCCTTTCCACCTTCTCTCTCAACTTCCATTGTTATGCAGATGACACACAACTCTTCTTCAAACCTCTCTCTGATCCTTTTCTTACTTCCTCCATCATTCCTGACTGCCTATCTGCCATCCAATCCTGGTGTTCTTCCAATGATCTCTACGTCAACTCTGGCAAGACTGAGTTCCTTTCTTTGGGACTCCTGCTCCCTCTTTCTGTCCCTCACTCTGGCCATCTTCTATGGGATCTCCCCCCTCTTCTACATCTGAAGCCAGAAACATTGGAGCCATCTTCGACTCCTTTCTCTGCTTCATCCCTCGAGTTCAGGACCTTGCCAAGAAGTCCCACTTTGAAACCCACCTCCTCAAAGGAATTCATACTTTTCACACTTTCCCCCAAACACTATATGTCTCTAGAGCTCTGGTTCTCTCTAGGCTAGATAACTGCAACAACCTTTTCCTTAATCAACCCTCTTCTTCTCTATGACCCCCCAACTAATCCAGAATAGGGCTGCAAGACTTATCCTTAGCCTCAAGCCCAGGGACCAAATCTCTCCAATGGCTCCCAGTTGCTGCAAGGATCAAATTCAAATCCATCTGCATCATCAACAAGGCTGCCTGGGGCTGGGGACCAAGCTATCTGCAACTTGCTCTCACTAAATACTCTCCCTCCAGATCTTTATGTTCCTCTGGCACCAACTCTCTGTGTGTTAAACGCTTCGCTAAACATTGAGCTGGTGGCCAATCTCTTTCCTCAGCAGGCTCCCTCATATGGAACAGCCCACACTCCCTCTTCGTCTTGAGACAGATCTCCTCCAATTCCAGAAGCTCCTTCAGACTCTCCTTTTCACCTCCTCCTTCCCTTCCTCCCTCCTCTGCTAAATCCCACAGTTTCTGAGAGTAGTGACCATTGCCCTCATGTGCCCTTCCGGGTCCTCACCTCCCACACCAAATCGCCTACTGAATCTACCCCTCCCAGCACTTTGCCTTGGCACTAGCCTATGTCACCACACGCCTGCACGTATTTATTTCCGGATGACCACTCCACTAAGGCATGTACAGCAGCTCGCTCCATAGCACTTCCCTCTTGATGCACCTAGCACTTACCCCCCACTCTCTCTCTCGCTGCACTTGCACGTTCTGAATGCTCACAAGGCATAATAAGTCTGCCTCTATCTTTCATTGTTATATTTGTTTTCATTCCCATGGTACCTCCCTGTTGCCCTTTGGGTGCTTTGAAACACAATTTACATGATGTATAATAAATTAAATAAATAATAACATAAAGGCCCTGGCCACAAAAAACAATCCCAACTGTCACCACTCTTTCAACATTGTATTTCACAAAGTGGTCCTTGGCCCAAAAACAACATTTCTAAACTGTCCCCACTTCCTAGACCTGGCCTTTTCGAACAACGGAGTGCTGTATGTAACTGATGCCTGGGTTTTCGGTGCTGGGGGAAGAAGTGCTTTGCAAAGTGAAACTAGCTCAATTTCCAATGAACAATATGCACTGAGTGAGTAAGTGACCCTGAGAGCCGAACGATTTTGTACAGCTTTTGCGTGACAAGGAAACAGGGTGCTATTTGCCACATGTCGCTGCATAAATCTGTGTTTTCAAAACTGTAAGCATTTGCAAGTGTGCAGGGAAACCACATGTATCAAGCATTGTACATGTAATGTGCAATATATATTCAAAACTAAATTGTGCCTGTGTTTTAAAACTAAACCCTTATCAAGAAAAGCTAAGGCTTATGCTCTAGTAATGCGCCATGTTATTATTTCATTCTGATACTTAATGGGAGATTTGAACTGTTTATGTAGCCTGTGTTCCATGTACCAGAAACTAAAAAGGAGAAAGCAGTTTCTGTGTTTTGTTTGGTGCCACAAAGAAGGTGGCGTGTGTAACCATTTAGTGCAAGATTTGTTGAACCTATAAGTTAAATAATTATACATTATTTCTGTACACTGGCCTGGTTCTTGGCACATTGATGGCACAGGGGGAAGGATCCACAGGGCTCTATATGAGTCATAAGTAGGGAATATTTGGATCCTAAACTAAGGGTATTGTGGGCTATCTTATTTGGGGTTAGGAACTCCCTTGGTTGAGCGTGGCCTCACTATATATTGTTACAAATTAGGGGCTCATGCTGGGATTGTGCTTACTGTCTTTTAACTCATGAAAAGTGCATTGTGACAGATTAATTCTGGTGTAATCGCAATCAGGATGAGAGAAAGTTGTTATTGCTTCATTAAAGTGCCACAGAGACTTCACCCCCGAGTTCCAGGGAGGTGTATATGAGAAAAAGGAGACTGATTAGAATTGATTTTGATTTGGCATTATGTTTGCAAATCAAGCAGGAACATGTTGAGTTGCCCCTGCGCAAAGAAAGCTTTTCAAAGTTGCAAAAAGCCACTTAAAATGACTACCATAGAAGTATGTGATGCCAGGAAGCATCGCCTGGCTAATCTTTTCATTCGAGGAGAAAGGAGTGAGGGAAAAGCCGGAAAATGGCAAACCGGAATCATGCAGGAGGTTGCCTCAGTGAGCAATGACATTTGGCTGGAAGGTGGGATTTTACACAATCAATATTCTCACAAGGGCTTTCCCACTGAGCGGTGTCATCAAATAAATTGTGCACCCATCCATACAGGGATTCTGACGAATAGCAACCTGAGGGAATTTTTCCTTGTCACCTACAAGAAACACTTTTTTTACACATGTTCTGCCCCTGAGGAATGTCCAGCTAGTTACAGCGTTATAGGACAGAAACTTATATAAATTGGGCTAACATGGACATAGTGGAAAATAGGTGGAAATAACCATCACTGTATTATGTCAAGACAGTGTTACTGACCTGTGTATCTGTAGTTATATTTGCTTGTGTGTTTGGAGATTGATGCATTGAAATACAATGTATTATGTGGAATGTTTTTTATGTTTTTATGTTTTTTTATATGATTTAGCAGGCGGTTAGACTTGCGCTCTGATGTATTAATACATTTTGACATCTGTTTTATATAAAGGACACCATTGTTTGATCTAAGTGCTATCTCCTTGTATTTGTTTTGAGGTAGATAGCAAGAGTCCTTCATTTTGAGCCAGTGTACATATGTGTGTCACTGATAGATATTGACCTTTCTTTTGTTTGATGATTGGATTTTACACAAAACTTTGGGGCCAAATTTAGTAACATTTCTGTCCTGGAACATAGTAGGTCTTACTAAACATCTTAGTCACAGTGAGTAGGTTGGATCATTGGAGACCTGTGATGTAACTGTTTTCCAAGAGACAAGGCTCTAGACGTTGTTGTGATCAATGGGCATGAGACTTTTGAGATCAAGCCTAAACATGGCCCAACAGGGAGGCTATCAGGGGGCTGGCTGTCGGGCTAAAGACAGCACTCAACTGGGAAGTTAACTAGGTTAACACAGGGTCCCTGGATTTGCTTGCATTGGAAATCATTATCCCTAACTGCAGTAGGTTTCTCCTGTTTGATATCTATAACAGACACAATGATAAGTCGAACACTAACTCCGTGATGACTCTTGGTGTCATCAGTGAGCTTAGAGGGATGGTTGACAGCGGGAGAAACTGTATTATTGCTCTGGGGGATTTTAACACCCAATTAGAACTACCAAAGCGTTGGAAGGCACTTGGGATGACCAGGATGAGGCCTGGGACATCTCTGAAGTAATAGTCAATCTGTCGGTGAGAACACATCCAAAGTCACTACAGACCACAACATGCCTGTATATTGTTGGCTTGAGGTGTTGTAACGGCTGGTTTATTAATGACCAACCATCAAGGCACACATATTATGGGCTGAACGTAGGATAGCACATGGGGCAATGTGCTGGTCTTGGAAGCAAGACCACTCAGAGCAACAGAGTTTTAATTCACGGATTCGTACTTAGAAACACAATTCAGGTATGGTATTAGGCGCGTTATAAAGAAACCGATACAAATAAACGGCAGATCTAGGATCGATTATGCTCTGGTATCAGGTTCTGATTGGCATCGAGTAAAAGGATTTGAGGTGCTCGAGCGTACAACAAGTGTTCATAAACCAATTATGTTTCAACTAAAGAATCCTGTACCCCATCTGCTAAGGTGATTGACAGAGCAGTAGTCATGACAGTGCATGGCCAAACCAGATGAAAGGTGAAATGGGTGAATGTGAACTTAGAGGACCTAGTCCCGTCACTATATGGTAAAATCATAAATCAGATTGAATCAATACGTGGCGTAAACACACTCCCTAAACAAAAATGTACGAGCTTTGGCAGATTGCTAAAATTGATTGGCCATTTTCTAACTGTCCTAGTGAAACAAACTGGAAGGGGGAAAAAATAGGGACTTGGTTTGACAGGGAGTGCAGAGAAGCAAAGCGGACCCTGACCACATACATGAGGGGTAATGGCAGTTGACAAGGACCAATCAAGACTATTGAGGAGGTTTTATAAGAAGGTCATAGCAAAAAAAAGTCTCAGTATTTGCATGACAAATGGGCAACTATGACTGAATGTGTACAAAACAGAGATAATGCCAGATTCTGGAGACTAATCACAGACTCAGATTTTAAGGGTCATGTAAATGCCCCTGGATGTATTAACTTGACAAGGTGGTGGGGCCACTAGGAAGGTCTGTATACCTGCCCATCATGGGGTGAAGGCATGTGCCTGATGGCTGATTTGGGAGAGAAGCAGACAATGGTGAAGACAATCATTTGGTCATTACAGTGTTCAATATGGAGAGGGCATTAAGAGCACAGAAGGGGGGATGCCCCAGGATCTGATGGGGTACCGGTGGATCTCTACAAGAGCAAGGTTGTTATCTGGGCCCTGGGTTTTAACACTGATATTCAAAGCTATCTTGCACCAAGAATGGGTCCCATGAAGGGGGACAGTGCGGACTCTGGCAATTACTGACCCATTTTGTTTCTGGACGCTGCAGGAAAAACCTTTGCAAATGTGTTGCAGCAGCACCTAGCACATGGGTGGAGGATGCCAAACAATTTAGCCATCTACAGGCCGGTTTCCAGGTTGGGAAAAGCATGGTCAACCAGTGCTTGAGGTTTCACCTAGTGATCAAAAGTACCTGAAGATCTCAAAATTCGACTTATATGATGTATTCATGGACCCAAAGGCAGCATTTGACAGTGTAGCAAGAGAATTAATTATTGCGACCAATACAACGTTTGTACAGTAATAACACAGCAGGGGTCTGCTGGGGGTTGGAAGATGAAGTCACTGATCCATTAAAAGTGGACAGAGGGGTCCACCAGGAATGTGTCCTTGCCTCTATTCTATTCTGTCTGTACATAAACTCCATCATTGAGTGGCTACAAGCAGAGAATATGGACCTGCCAAGAATGGGTAAGGAACTCATTCCCATTTTGTTCTTTGCAGATGATGCAGTCCTATTATCCACAACACCAATGGGACTGTGTTCTGCCTTGTCCATTTTTGCAGATGAGTGTACCAAATTGGGTTTGGAGATCAACGCGACAAAAACTAAGGCCATGTTTTTTCCCCCAAAAAGGACTGGGAAACCTGGACATAGGTGGTAAAATGCTAGAACAGGTAGACTGGTATGACTACCTGGGAATTTGTTTCACAAGATGAGGGCGATGGTGTAATCAGATCCTCAATGCCAATATCATGTTGCAGAAAAACAGTGTGGTATTAAAGACATACAACAAGAGACATGGTAGGGGTGGATTAGGACAGGTTTTCAAATTGTATCAGGCACAGGCTAAGGCGGCAGTGATGTATGGGACTGAGATCCGGGGTTATAGTGATACAACATCTCTACCAGTCTCTGAAAATACATTTTTGAAAGTTATCCTGCTGCCCCTGCAAAACACCCCAACCATTACCTCTCGCATGGAATGTGATCTCCCCCCGATTGGTGAAGAAATAGGGATCAGACTAGTATGCTATTAGGTTCGTGTTTGGGGTAGCCAGGAGCTGTTGAAATACTACAAGGCCCTAGAGCATATAATGTCGCTGGAGGGCTGGCACAAGATTCTCTGGCTAGTGATTTTTAAAAAATGGCTTGCTCTATTGGGTCTGTCCCCCAACTGGTATCACCCACAAACCATGGAGGGAGATACGAAGGATAAAGTGAAGGTAGCTTTCCACAGATATAAGTTGACTAGGGCATTGAAAACCTCAGAAGCCCTAGCATTTCAGCCTAGCTATTTAGATGCAAAGCAGATGCAGGGATTTGAACACTATTTGAAAGTAATGGAACCAGCATATACTTGCGCCCTGTTCATGAGGTTATGCTTAGGCTGTTTACCAGTGCGAGAATACTCAATTAACTGGGATTGGGAGATCTGTTTGTCCACTGTGTGGCGATGGTGTAAAAAACATCAACCACTTCTTGCTACTTTGTCAAAATCTGAAGGAGCTCAGAATTAGGTACTTGAAACCTTTGTTTCTTCTATTCCACATCTCTATAATTAGGGACTCATTGTATTTTTGCAAAATTACTGTGGACGTGAACGTGGTTTACTTAGTTTCTCCGTATATTCACAGGGCATGGGTGAAGAGAACCAATGCATTGCATTAGCATGGGATGCAAATTGCTTCAAAGAATATGATTAATCCCTAACATTTGTAGCAGCAAGTGTTGTCAACACATGTTAACTAACGTGATGGAAAGTAAATCCTGAGTGTTTTGTGTCTAGAGATACATATGATTATTTGTACTGTGGGTTTGTGACTCTATTAACAGTAATACGTTTTTTTGTTTTGACGTTACTGAAAGTGAACCCTGATTGCTATTAGTTAATTATTTGCAACTAGATTGCTATTTTATCAATTGTTATTAGTGTATTTATCTGTACTCTGTTTGTTGTACCTAAAAGGCTTACACCGAATAAAGGTTTGCAACAATAACAAAGCATTAGAGGCATGCTACATGACCCATAATGCGTGTGATGAAATGATCCAAATGGCTTAGCTCACAGCTTATTTATATTTCCACTTGCAGTTAGTGGAAGAGCGAGTGTAAACTAGGGATTCTTGTGTACTGAGTCAGTCTGAGAAATATAAACAGGCCCAGAAAGAAATCAGTCAGTTAGAAGAAAAAGCACTATGGAGTCAGATTTGTGAAATAAAACAACAAAAACTCATTGATCAATTACAAAATGCGGTGAAAAACCACACAAAGGCCAGTGCAGAGTGAGAAATAAAGTTGGCTATACTGAAGGACACGTGCAAAAAGAGGGTAGAAACTGTGAGCCACCTCCAACGCAAATTGAAAGACCAAACTGGTCAAAACAGAGGGTTGTTAGATGACATTATAACATAATGGCCTTCAGACAACACATTAGGGATTAGAAAGGGAAACAGTAATTTCATCATCAAAGAGATGGACTCACAGCAGGAGTTATGACAAAATGCTTCAGGATTTAAATATTCTGAAGCAACCGAATGTACAACTAAGTAAAGACCAAGAGGCATCTAAATTGGAAAGGGGTGCAGAGACGGGTCATTCAGATTCGGAGAAAATGACCAGAATGAGGCAAGAGAACATGGAACTTGTGGAGAGTGTGAAGCAAGCAGAAGTTGACCTGTCACAGGCAACAAATTGTAGGGGTGCGTTAGAGAAAGAGATTAGTTTCCTGAAAGACAAGCGCCAAGAGAATGCATGCATAATGCAGGACTCCTAGAAAGAAAATGTAGCATTTCGGGAGGAATTACAGCAAATGAAAGGTCAATTGGTAGCTCAGAGTATGGTGCTAGAGACTAGTCAGTTCTTGGTGCCAGAATTAAAAGGCCAGCTCTCTGGATCCCAACAGGAAATAAGGACAAAGAGAAGCAGGTGTGAGACTCTCACAAAGTAATTTGAGAATTATATACAGGCTCTGAGGCACCCTGACCAAGCAGGATACGGGACAATGACCACTAGTCAAGGTTATACACCTCTCTCATTAGGGACCTCAGACCAAATATCCACTGTTTCCCATGCACAAATGGCAACTGACCTCATGCATGCCACTGATAAAGAAGAGGGGGATATGAGTGCTTCAGACCATAAAAACTATGATGTGAAAATTAGGGAGTTAGATTGTCTGTAGATGAGACTACCATGAGACCACCTCTCCTGCTTCGCTGGAGGAGAAAAGCCAGAGCACCAGCCTAGGAAGGGCATACTAAAAGCCTCTATACATTCAGAGGATATCCCCAGACTCCCTGGAAAGAGGGATAAAGAAACTATGTTTTACCATTTGTCCAAAAGTGACCACAGGGAAAGTGACCTTGAGAGTTCACTGCGGTCCAATGGAGAGGAGTCCAGATACTATGAGTCTGGGCGATATCCTAATCTTACAGAGATAGGGAACACCTAGAGCACAGGGAATGGAGTACAAACAACATCTCTGAGTCTGAAAATGAATGGACTCAGGTGCAGAGGAAGAAAGAGACAGCAACACAGAGCAAGGGTTTTGGTAAAGAACCAATAAGACAAATAAATGTCATAAAGTGCTTCCTGACCCCATGCCACAAGAATGCCAAGTGTTTGAATGGGAGCACTTGGAACTTTATGAGCAGATGATAGCATCATTCCAGATCAGAAATTATGTGAATTATACAGCATTTTCTAAATGGTCTTTTTCACTTGAGTACTCCAGTTTCTTTACAGGACTAGACGGCCAGGGTCATTATAAATGGTCCACCTATAAGGCAGCCAGTTTGCAAAATTTGTCTATCCACAGAAACCCACAAGAGGCCCGTAAAACTGCATATAATTTGCAATGTGGGGAGGATCAGGGGCCTAGGGAGTTTGTGCAGGGGCTAAAGTGCACATTTGCTCAGACTGCCCAGTGGGTGAAAACCCATAGTGGTGAGTTGTTGACCACTTATTTCCATGCGGTCACCAAATCCATTATTACGTAATTGGTGAAGGAATTTCATGAGCACAGGACCCTGGATTGAGTAATTGAGCAAGCCACCTGGATCTATGAGTTACAGAATCCGAATGAGAGTAAAAACAGCCCCAAAACCCCTAAGCCATCTAAACTACCTGCTGCTGTGAAGGAGGTGGCGGTGAGAGCTACCCCTCCATTGGACCTAGAGACAAGAGGTCCTAAAAGTAACCCTCTTGCCAACAAGCAGGATTTAAAGGCAGAAGGGACCCCCTCGGGAGAACCTCCCCCCCTCGGCCCAATCGAATGGTAGTCAGGCAGGGGTGAAGAACAATTATCCCTCTGACCCTGCCACTTAAGTAAGCTCTAGATATAAGGGTACCAAACCAATCCTGGGATATGTATACACTCCCCCATCCCAGGGGGGTGGAGCCAACCAGGTAAGTACTGCCACAGGAAAAACCTCTTATCCACACTTCCCTCAGGAGAGAAGTATCACTCCACCTTCCAACCTGAGCATTTTCCCCAGATTCCCCCGAAGCAGAATTTCCAAAATAATCCTCCTGTCTGACCCCGGTTCCAGGACAATAGATCCCTGAACCAGGGAGAATGGAAATTCAGGATGGAAAATTCTGTGGGAAATGTCCAGTACCCGAACTAGTCCGGGAGGGGACAGTCACCCTTTTGGGGAGCAGCAGAGGTACGACTCACGGTCTCCCTACAACCCAGAAAATGTCTTGCTGCTGGAGCAAAAGGTTCAGCAACTAAGGGATGATCTGGGGTGCATGTTGAGGACTCAGTCCAACCCTTAACCTAACCCTGCTTCCCAGAATTCCCCAACACCCAGGTCTGATGCCTCAGGGAGGAAATGGCAGGAGCAAATCTGCCAAGTCACAGGTTCCTTAGGAGGGGGCCCTGGTGGAGGGTAGATACCAAGCCCTAGAGGAAGCTTCCTTTCTCACCCAGACAGAATCCCTGGTCAACTTTCAGCCTGTCAGTGACTCTCCTAGCCCCGGGAAGTTAGAACCTAAAGAGCAAAGGGTAAGTAGTAGATGCCAAAGAAGAACTCACTTTGAAAGAGATGAGTTCCTCGAGGATTCAGGTAAGCAAACCTTCTCTTTCAAGAATGGGGGATCCCTCCCAAAGAAAAATGGCTCCCAAAAGACCATGAGTTGGACAGGATAAGTATTTTATTATTTATTTATTTATTTATTCATGTATTTATTTATTTATTTGGATTTGTATAGTGCACAGCTGCCCTGGGGCATCGTGGCTCTGGTCAGGTAGGCTTACTTAATACATGTCATTTCAGGATGCATACTTTACAACACATAGGTGGTTTGAAGGGGTAACATAACAATAGTTACACGTGGTCATTGAGTGTACATTGATACATACAGTTGTTACAGAAGGCCAATATGAATGGTTGTTATACACAAATATCACATACAACCAATATGGAGAGTAAGGAACAGAGTTAGTTGAAGAGGGTGGTTTTTAGCAGTTTGCGGAAAGCTTGGTATGATTTTTCGTTCCTTAGTGCCGTAGGAAGGGCGTTCCAGCTTTTTGGAGCTAGGTGCTGGAAGCTGGACCCCCAGCTTTGCTTCATTTGAAAGTGGGTACATAGGTCTCGTTAGACAGGTGTGATCTGGTAGGTCTAGAGGATGCGATGTGGGTGATCCTTTCAGATAGATAGGATGGGGCGTCTGCGGAGAGGCATCTGTGAGTAATAGCCATGGATTTGAAGAGGATACGTTCTTTTATAGGTAACCAGTGGGCCTCTTTTCGGGCATGGGAGATGTGTTCCCTTTTCGGAATACTCAGGGCTGCTCTTAAGGCGCTGTTCTGGGTGACATGCATTTCTTTTATGTTTTTTGTCGAAGTATGGAGACCCAGAACAAGAAACAATTCTACTCCAAAAGTGCGAGCCAGACAGAATTTAAACAGTTTAAGTGTCCTCCCCCAAACAGGTAAAGGGGGACGGCAAAGAATTGGGGGAGAAAAGGATTGCCCAAATTTGGCCATTGACAGTTGTAAAATAGTTCTTACCGATTCCTGATTCCCGATCTCTGACATCAAAATAGCCCAAGTTCACATGGTGTCGGATTTCAATATTAAGAAAATGACTGCTGGGCTGGCAAACAACTCACACTTTCTCTGCACCCTGGAGGAGAACGCAGATTTGGTGCACTGGTCAAGGTGAATTATCAGCTCTGGTGGATACTGGTTCCCAAGCCACCCTGATGTCCTAAAAGGCATCTGACCAACTAAACACAGGACGGGGGCAGACTTACCCAATCCCCTCACACCACTTCCCTGACAACTCCCAAATTTCAACGGGAGTGACATATCCATCAAAGGGACGGCGGTTCAGGAAATAAAAATTGAGTGACACCGGTTGTAACACCCGATGATAGTCGTGACTCCAAAGGATACAACTTGTTTACTGGGGAACGATGTCCTGAGGAGGTTATCACCTCTGATCAGCTGTATAAAAAAGGTCATTTGGACCCAGAGTAACCAGATTATCAAACTAAAAATGAGTACAAATTATGTCAGCATGAATGGCACCTGCCATTTAGTTGACCAACGCTCCAAGAAAGCAGAAATCCATTTCAAGAATAACCAAGTCCCAGACATCACCATCATCTCTGTAGGAGAACAAACTAGTGATGGAAACCCTTCTCCATTCTTGAAAATTAACCTTCCTCCCAGTTTTAAGTGGCAGTCCACACTGGAAGGGAACACTCGGGAATTTGACACCAGTCCAAAATCAGAAGAAACATTGAGTCCCATGAAACAAGACAATGAAGAACCAACTCAAAGTCTGACGGAAACTGAGAAAAAGCGCAAACAGTTCTATATCCACATTAGGATACTTGAGGGCAACAGCCTTTGCTCAACAGACTATGCCTGAATAATGGAAGAAGCTCCATCAGCAAATAATTATTCAGGAAACTCCCAAAAGACCATTCCCACATTTAAATTGATTGAAAAATGCAAAGAAGGACTGGAAACCCCAAATTCCATAACATCTCCTGCCTATCAGGTGTGTACTAAAAATGTCCATTGCTGGAAAAAGCATAGAACATATTTGTTGGATTGTGAGAGATGTGCCTCCTGCTTTTTGTTTATTTATGCAGTGACATTCTCACCCAATTCACAACCAATTTTGATCTAATTAATAATAAAGCCTGGTCATGACAGGGAGTAACCCCATGGGCTTCGGCAATGCTGATAAAGCATTCTAGTCAGCTCAATTGCTGCCTTATGCAGTTGAAATTCAAGTGCGAGACAAGGTTACCAGTCCACGACAGGTGTGATAATTCACAATTCCTCTTAGAATTAAATGAGGACAAAACCTCAAACATCAGCATGCCTATATACATTTGAATTCCCATCTCAAACAACAAGGTTTGTATTTAAATCCAACACCACTAGTAGACCTAGAACATGACACCATTTGAATATTGGTGGACAACAGCAACCCTCAAAGTTTCACTTTGTGCACAGATGCCTATATTGGAATGGTGGTTGATGCCCAACATTATTGTATTGATTTAGGTAATTAAATCATTGGACCAGTCCCAAATGATATGATATGATATGATATGATATGATATGATATGATATGATATGGCATTTGTAACGAGCCTATACACAAGTGTTTCAAGGCACTGTTTCAATGACCGTTTCGACATCAGTGATGGTATTCCTTCAGAAAACATTTTTACCAGACATGGGTCAATTTGTTGCTGTACTCTTCCTGGCCTTACGGGGTGGAAGAGGTGACCTGTGACATCAGGATGGATCAGGTAACTCAGAGTCAAGGACCACCACCTAAAATCCCTGGAACCTCCTGTGAAGCTAAAAACAATAAAAAAAAAAATTCTCCACCCGATTAGAGGATACTGCTGAAATTGCCACGCCCAAGGTCTTTCCAGGTTTTAAGCAAATGGTCAAAGAACAGATCCATCTTTCTGATGCCTGTGAGGCTGAGGAGCAAAGACAAAAGCTGAAACAGGTATTCCTGGAATTCCAGGATATCTTTTCAGTGGACTCATATGATTGTGGATGCACAGCCATCCATTCAACCACCATACGCACGGACCTCGAGATGGCTCCAGTACTTGTGAACCATTAAGGGTTACCTCTCGCATCCATGGAGTCACTCACAGAGATTAAGAATTTAGAATCCCATGGGATTATTTGTCTGCTCCACATACTGTTAATAACCCGGTACTCGGGATACTCACACCAAACAGCCAATGGAGAATGTGTGCATACCTGACTGAGTTGAACAAACAGATCCACGTGTAAAAATGACCCCTTCCCTACATCAATTAAGGGCTGACACAGATCCAAGGGTCAAACATGCACTCCTCCATTGATTTAACCAACAACGTGAGTAGGGAAGACCAATTTAAGCTGTTCTTTACCTTGGGGGACAGTAGTAAATATGGACCTGAACCCCCTTTGGATGCTTAAACTTTGGCAATGAGTTCAACATCTTTCTGCATAAGGGCATGTCCGATTTGGGCAAAAGGGTAAACCTGGCCTATGTAGATGATGTTCTGATCAAGAGCTCAACTGGGGAGGAACATTTAGCAGAAATCTGCTATGTTCTGACCCAGTTGCAGAAAGCTGGAGCAAAACTACTGTTCTTTCAGAAGGCACAGTGGTGTAAGACCCACATGAACCCCTTAGGGCACACAATAACCCCTGAGGGTCTTAATCCCCAGGGGAAGAAGCTGGAAGCATTATTGAAACTAAAAGACCCTAAAACTCTGCAAGAATATAGAAGCTTCCTTGGACTCACTAATTATAGTCGCAAGTTCATTGAAGACTGTGCAGAGATCACTCAACCCTTGATCCATTTCTTAAAGGCTGGAGGCAAATGGGAGTGGGGTACGGAACAATCAGAGGCAGTTAAACAACTAAAAATAAGCCTTTCCCAGGCTCCATGTTTGGCAAACCCCAAAAAGAACAAAGAGTTATTCTTGGAGACATGGTTCTCAGATACCTGTCTAACAGCAGTATTGTATCAAAAGCACAACAAGGCCAACAAAGTCATCTCGTATGCGAGCAAGACTTTGTCTTCTGTGGAGGAAAAATTAAATGATGGTGAGAAGACACTCCTGGCAATGGTCTGGGTGTTGAAAAATGACTGCCCATTCATCCAGGGAGAGCATATCATTTTCGAGACTCCTCACCAACACTTGCAACATTTACAAAAAGGCAGAATCTGGGTGGGGGAACATCAGTAATTCCAGAATTACTTCCTGGATCCTGTCCATGCAAAGCTTTCCTGTGGAGGTCGAAGATGGTCAACACAAGAAGAGTCTCCTAGCGCAAGGGTTGGGGTATTTGCATGATTGTGCACAAGAAAAGTGTCTAGATGACCAACAACAACATGGAGGCATACTTAACTTCCCCAACAAAGCTCTATGAAGCAGACATGCATCAAGGGATACAGTTTATGTGGATGGGTGTTCCTACCATGTTAATAACAATGGGGAAATCATAACTTGTGTCTGGCATTGAGAATGCCTGGGTGAATGATACTCCAGAGCCCTCTGCTGCTTACAACGTAGGACCCTGAAGTAGTCGGGTGGCAGAGTTGATGGCTGTTTATCAATCCATCCTCACTGCAGTGCACCACCAACTCCAAGACACAGGGCCTCATTACACGGATGGCGGTAAGGATTTACCGGTACCGGTAAAATACCGGTACCGGTAAATTCTTACCGCCTTACTACGAGGTCCCTTTGCGGGTTGGGGGATTTAAAGCCTGCTTTTTGCAGGCGTTAAAAACCAACCTGCAAAGGGACCCAGGGAGCTAATTACGGTACCGCAATTTGCGGTACCGTAATTAGCGCCTTCCCCATTCCCATTGAGCCCTATGGGGCAAAAATGGGAATGGGGAAGGGCAATGGTGGAAGGGGGAATGACTGCCCCGCCAACCTTGGAATGGGGCGGTAATTCCCCTTTCCGCCAAGGCGGTGCCAGTATTTTACCGGCATGAACCATGGCACTAATAGCGCCATGGTTCTCCGCCATCCGTGTAATGAGGCCCACAGTCATAATCACTGACTTTGACACCTGATTAACTGGAAGAATCAAAGCATCCTTTGTGCCAACAACACATAATCAAAGCATAGCAAATTGATCCAGTCAATTCTCGATCCAGTCACCTCTAATGACATGACCATCTATTGGAAGAAAATAAGAGGTCATTCTGAAAAAGAAGGGCCAGATAAGAATGGGAATTACCAAGCTGACCAACTTGCTGAAATTGGAGCTCTGCAGGGGGATTTCATAGAAGCAGAATCCCTGCTGGGTGAAATCCAAGTCGCTGCTGTCACTAGGTCAACATCTGTGCCCCCAGTGAGCTTTTGACTGCCCAGTGGAGTAAAGATACCCCAGATGCAAATTTGATCACTGCACACAAAGAGGACCCAAATATTAGGAAATTGTATTGACACCTTGAAGACCCTGTGAGTTTTCCTCTAACAGAATTAGATTATGTTGGTAAAGAGGATTACCGGGTTTTGATGAAGTTTTCCAAGATGTTCCGGATCTAAGACCATCTTTATGCTATGGTGAGCCCTATTTCCATGCGACCAGTGGGCAGCCCCTACCTCATTCCAATGCCTGATGTTTGTATTTTGTATTTGTATTTAATATGTTTATATAGCGCTTTCATGTGAACTATGACACAGCCATCACCAGTCAGAGGGGGTTTCACACGACATAGCACATCACGTGCAAGGTTGCTTACTGGCCATACATGGGCCAGGACTTCAACATATATCTAAAGGAGTGTCTTGTGCGTGCCCAATTTCAACCCAGTTCACTCCCACACAGAGCTCCCCTACAAAAATGGAAAATGGCACTGCCCCGGTCAGATTCGCTTGTCGATTTCATCGGGACAGTGTTTCGCTCCTACAGACGAAACAAATACATTTTGACTGTAACATGCTTGTTCACAAAGTGGGTAGAATGTCTTCCAGCCCCCAATTGTAATGGCAGAGACATCTGCCACACTAATGATCAATCACATTTTCTCTCATTTTGGCCTCCAGCAAAGGATTGAATCAGATCGAGGAAGGCATTTTACCAGTGAGGTGATACCAAAGATGTGGGGGTTTCTAGGAGTAAAAAGAAAAGTCCACATTGCCTACTGCCTAACCTTCAGAGGGGGTAGGGAGATACAACAAGACATTTGTGAGCATCTTAAAGAGGTTTGTGGCAGATTCTGGACCCAGTTCGGACATCTGATTACTGCTTGTCCTGATGGCCATTAGGTCTACACCTTCTTGCGCAACAAAAATATCTCCATTTGAGCTTACGACCAGCCAAATAATTGTGTTACCACAGCCTCTGCTCTAAAAAACTCAGGAGCAGACACTGATAAATACGTCCACCACTCATGAGTACATAGAAAACTTACGGAAGTACCTCCAGCACACTTTTGCTTATGCTCAGCACAATTTAGAAAAGTTGGCTGAAGGGATGGAAAAATATTATGATCTAAAGACCACACAGAAGGAGTATGAGTTTGGTGATACGGTTTACCTGTACAATTTCAAAGGAATCCGACCAAGGAGCAGACATTCCTTCTGTCTTGGTGTGGTACCTTTGAAATTCTAGATAAAATATCACATGTTGCCTACAAGATCTGCATGCCAAAAAGAGAACAGATGGAAGAAAAATACGTCCACATCAATCAGATGAAAAGCTGTCATCCGAGACAAGCTTTACAACTGATTAAAGAGCCCAATGAAGATGGAGCTGAGGAATTATCTGATGAATGATAGGAAATTATGAAACCCTGGATGGAGGTTTATAACAGGTGAGTAGTTAAAATAATCTTCTTTGGAAATGTAAAGAAAAAATGTCTGATGGTCATGTTCTGATATATGGCATATCTTTATATGTAATGCTTTTTTCTCAAATGCTATGTCCTATCTTCTGGGGAAATATTTTGTGTAAAAAGTACTGAACCACTCTGTTCTTCCTATTTGTCAAAAACAAACTTCCTTCACTTCCAGCCTGGGGGCAGTAGGGGAATCTGTGAAGGACCCCAGGCAACCATGGAAGGAAAAGGAAGGGGGCTCCATTCCCCACCCCACAACCAAAAAGATAGAAGTGGAGGCCAGAGTGCCCACTCCCTAAGGAAAGAATATGAGCCAGACAGGCTCTAAATAAAATGACTTTGTAGTAAAACCCCACTCTCCCTTATTCACAGGGAAAAGAGCTGGGAGGGACATGTGGGGTTTAATCACAGCTCCAACATATTTAACAGAAAGGCCAGGCTAGACCTGCTTGTGAATGGAAATCCTGCCTTAAAACTTCAATACTGAAAAATGTGCATGGTAAATATAAATGCAGGTATTTCTACAGTCGACACAAGGAACATTGTAACATGGAAAAGGTATATCACTGTGTTGGCTGAGAGGCAACCGCAGCATTTAACTTGTATCTGCATTCTCCATGGGAAATGTGGAATTCACCAGCTCATAAAATTACTCCATGTAAAGGGCCTTACATGTGTGTTTGCAGTTAAATCAAGACATGAAGAAAATGTTCTTCATGCTACAATAACAATATCAGACAAAAGACTGTGTCCGTGATGGTGAGACACAATGGGCCTCATTACGACCCTGGCGGAAAGTAACTGACATGACCGCCATGGCGTAAATAGCGTTTCCGTCATTGCACGATGGAGTAAAGTGCGGCCAATTCCGACCCATCGGGCACGAGCATCACGCCATGGCGGAAGTGCAAAGTCCGCGATGGCGGAAATGACCCCAAAACGCCCCTTAACGCCGTCGTACGGTGCCCTAGGTGCAACTCCGCCACCCATCTCAGCGGTCACCGTAATGAGCGGTCAGCGCAAATTACGGGCACCGTAAATATACGGAAACGGAAGTAAAAACATGGGGCCGGAACGGGAAACAGCACGCCGTACACCTATAAAATCAGAATCCCAACACAACCATTAAAAATCCGACCCTGAGACACATCCCAACCCGTTAGCCACCCCAGTTAAAAAAATAAATATGGGAAAAGTAGCCAAAAAAGCGTGCGATCGCAAGCGGCAGGTCCACTTCTCCCATGAGGAACTCACCGTGCTCACAGAGACCCTCCAGGACAATGCTGCCGTCGTCTTCTCGACGCAAATGACCAGGACGGCACTTGCGAACAAGAAGGCCATATGGGCCCTGGTGGCACAGCGGGTAAGTGCGGTGGGGACCGCACCCCGCAACCCACAGCAATGCAGAAAGCGATGGGACGACTTGCGGATACGCGTCCGGAGCATACTGTCGGCCAACCGAAACATCGCCACAGCTACCGGGGGAGGATCGGATTCACCCATCAAGCTGACCCCCTGGGAAGAAATCTGTGCCTCCACCATTGGAATGGAGAGCATCGAGGGAGTCGGAGGGATGGAGAAAGGAGTGCAGACATCCGAAGAATCAGGTAGGTGGCCCAAATAAAACAATGCCAAATCCACAATGTCCAATCATGTGAAGCACCATGTGTCGCCATAGTGCAACAGAAACACATGTCCAGGAGAACGTCCACATACATAGCGCCCTTGAAAAGTCCGAATAAATACATAAATAAGTACAAATCCTAAAAACACCCTCTACATGTGCAGCATGCACACCCTAACTGCAGGCTGCAAAACAACTGCATCCTCAATCCACACAAAAATGAGACCACCCCCAAGGCCCTGACCCAAACCACCCTCAGGTACCACCCCAATGCATGTGATACATTGCCATACCAATTTCCACAGACCCATGAATAACGCCTGCCCTCCTTTACTCCACCACAGGGTCCGATTCAAACGACGAGCTCCAGGACACCCCTACCAGAACACCTGCAAAGAGGGCCAAGACCAACGGCCAAAGACCCTCCACCTCAGCTGCACGGAACAAGACACGGCAGCAGCACAAATCAAGTGGCAGCACACTGGAGGGGACTTCAACAGGCACCCCAGCAGCCAGCATGTCCACAACAGCAGCACCACAGGTCCCCCCAATGGATGCCACATAAGGCACTGCTTCTGGTGGCAGCAGCACCATAGGTGACACTGCTTTCATGCCAGCATGCTCCGACACAGAAAACGGTGCCGTCGATGTAGGAGCCATCCATGACCTCTCTCAAACCCCCTGTTTGTCTCATCCCGTACACCATGAGGAAACCACGCAGGGGCACCCACAAGACGACGACTGGCCAACCACCCCAAGTCCTGTGGCAAGGCAACATGAGGTGATCAGCCCCTCTGTGACACCACCGCAAATGGCCATGGCCCAGCAGAGGCAACAGTCCCTCGAGCAGATGATCGTGCAACAGCAGCAACTGGCCACGCTCCTCAAGGAGCATGCTGCTGAATGTGGGGGTTCTAAGGCAGCCATCGAAGCATCTACTGAGACACTTAGGGCAGAAATGGAGCGAAGTACCGAGACACTAAGGGCACAAATGGAGGGAAGCACCGAGACACTAAGGGCACAAATGGAGGGAAGCACCGAGAGCCTGAGGGGACAAATGGAGAGAAGCACCGAGAGCCTGAGGGGACAAATGGAGAGAAGCACCGAGAGCCTGAGGGGGGAACTGCATGCGACGTCCAAAGACGTATGTGGTGAACTTGCCGCTGTGCGCCGTGTGCTCACTGAGCTCTCACAAACCCTTAGGGACATGCATGGACGTGAGCAGGCAGAGACATCATCCGTTGCAGGGTCCGTCCAGGGCAGCCCCCAACGTAGATCTGGGAGGAACCTGCGCTCCACAGGCAGGGGTGCCCCTGATGCCCGGAGAGGGGGCCTGCAATAGCGTCTGCCCACTGACAATGAGCAACTTTGGACACTGGTGTTCGGGGGGGAGGGTAGGAGGGTGGAGGGGGTGTGTTGGGCTATTCTGGGTGGCGGGTCGATTGGGTGTGTAATATCATTTCACATTTGCAATACAATTCTCCATATCCATCCCATGAGATGTGTGGACATTTGTTCTTTGTGTACGAGGCCTTACTTGGCGTACAGTCCACATTGTGCATGTACTAGACACACACAGTGCCACTAGTCCCGTGTCCATGTAACAGCCACCAGGCGTGAGTGCTAGAAGCATGCATCTATGAGATGCTGACGAATTTCACGGGCCTCCTGTGCCTCGCGGACTCCTTGAGGTGCTGCCACATCCCCACCCTCATCATGTCCATCATCAGGTGCTTGCAGTTCTGCGTCAGGGGGCATGGCCACATTCCTACGTACGCACATGTTGTGTAGCATGACACATGCCATGACCATCTTTGCAACCTTCTCATGGCGGTACAGGAGTGCCCCGCCAGACCTGCTGCGGCAGCGGAAACGAGCCTTCAGTAGGCCGAATGCCTGTTCTATGACTACACGGGTACGTGAGTGGGCATGGTTGTAGTCCTCCTCATGCTGGTTCTGTGGGTTCCGGATTGGTCTAAGGAGCCATCTCTTCAGTGGATACCCGGCATCACCTGTATGTGGACAATAAAGGATGTCAGTGGAATGACATTGCTACGTACGCATCCCCCCCCCCTTCCTGCCAGGTCATTGTTGCATCACCTACCCCACATTCACATGCATTAAATGAGACTCACCGAGTAGCCAGGATCGGTGCCCTGCGTGTCGCTCCATGTAGCGTGGTATGGTAGAGTTCCTCAAGACCATAGAATCATGGGTTGATCCTGGAAATCGGGCACAACAATGTGTAAAGATCCTGTTGGAGTCACACACCATTTGCACATTGATAGAATGATATTGTTTCCGGTTGCGGTACTGGACCTCCATGGCATGTGGGACAACCAATTCCACATGGGTGCAGTCGATGGCACCAATGCAACCCGGTATGCCGCCAAGTGCATGGAATCCCACTTTTGCGTTTGTGATCTCCTGCTCCGAGCGTGGTAAGGAGATGTAGTCGTCTGAGTGCCTCAGGAGGGCATCAAGCACCTGGAATAGTGTCCGTGACAATAGTGGCTGTGAAATGCCATGCAACTGTCCGACTGTGTGCTGGTAGGTGCCTGTGGCCAGGAAGTGGAGTACAGACACCACCTTCAGTAGGGGTGGGATGGCGGTTGGGCTATCTATCATGCTGACAAGGTCAGCCTGTGTCATGTCGACGATGGCGGTTATGGTGTCCCGGTCCAAACGGTAGAGGGTGTGGATCTGCTCAGCAGTGAGGTTGAACGGATTAGCTCGTAGGCGTGGGATTGCGGGCTGCCTGCGTGGTGGTAGTGGCTGTGCTGGTGGGCCTTGCTGCCCCTGTCTTGCCCTCCTCCTGCGTCTCCTCTGTGCGGCCGGTTGTTGTAGTAGTTGGAGTTCGTCTTCTTCTTGTAGTTGGAGTACTCGCAGTGCTATCAGGTCCCCCAGGCCCAACATCGCTAGTCCTGCCGGTAGCATTTTGGAGTGGGTGTGGTTGTGGGAGGGGGTTGGGCGTGCAATTTATGTGTTCTCAGGCTGTATAGCCTCCACCTGTGCTGAATCATTCCACCTGTGTCAGCTGCAGTAACTTTTGGGCGAGCACGTCCCGCACAGAACGCTGCAATTTGACGCATGGCATCTTGCAATTCCAATCATGTATTTGATCCCGATGGCAGTGAGACATTGGTTCATATGTTAATTCTGCTATGGTCCCATTGTTTCACGTACTAGATCTGCAGTCGCGAACAAACTTGTGTGGGGTCAGTGGAATGTAGTACTCGATCAACGGTGGACCCTCATGCAGCACTGTGCCGACGTTCACCGACGGGCGGGGAGTCCCATTAGTGATTGACGCCAGTTAACATTTTCACACACACCCGCACTACATAGATCTAATTGTGTATCCAAGCGTTCACAGATGCCTTTTCGACGTGATGTTGCAAATGAGGAATTCGAAGGACAGCGCTTTTGGTTTTCAACTAGCGGCGAGGAGACGCCCACAGGTCTGACTGGAAGTATAACGTTCTATTGTAGAATGTCCTTGGGACAGGGCCCATGACGAGAATGCAATGATTGATATGAATTGAATGGGATGCGCAATAGCGTAGTGGACGATAAGGCGGGACGTTCCCAGATACATGTTACTTCACTACACTAGTAATCCGGGCAGGAGCACAGTGGATTTTGCAGACTGCATTACGCACAGACTCAATGGACATTTCTAATGTAATGTGAGTATATATTCAGGCGTCTTCATACCGGGATGAGGGAATGATGGATGGATGCATGGACAGATGATTGAATTGGGAGTTTGCCATGTACATGGCTTTTTGGGATCTATCCCCTTCCCTTGCGCTATGTGATGCAAAGCTGCCATGGTGGGGCCATCGTCTATCTGCCCTTGTTGTACCCTCCCTGTCTCGACGCGCCTTCAAACACTTGTGTCTATGCACGTTGCTATTCCCATGTGATGGATTCTGTTTTGACAGACGCATGCACACAGACACTCGTTTGTAAAGGTGCATTCACCTCGATTCATTCCCTTATGATTCGCAAGTGATTCCTGGGTGTAGTTGATCCTTTTGAGTGGGCTGGCATGCATGTGGTTGTAGATTTAGTGTGTCGAATGAAGTGAGTGATACATTAGAAGTTCGGATGCCCATACTATTGTTTTTTATTCATTTGGGTGACAGGTTTCTCCTGCCCTTTTGCCGCTGCCATCTGTACGCCACTCCTGCAGATGGCTTCTTCAGTCGACACCTGCAGCTTCGAGTCAATCAGTGGAGCACCATTACCATCTTATGGGACGATCGCCAATGGCCCACATGCCCTTACGCAGTACTAGTGGCTAGGAGCAACATTTCTACCTTTCAGATGGACTAGTGCCTACTTCATGGGACGGCCCTGCGGTTCTAGGCGCTTCCATGTTGCCTTTTTGGACGTTAATGTAGCCCCTGTGTACCATGAAGGAACAGGGCGTCACACTGGAAGATGCTGGTCATTTATTGCGGATGCAGCCCACAGTACTGGAATTATTTGGGAGTTCATGTGCAAATGGCTGTATGGGCTTGGTGATTATGATGTGCATAAAATTTATGTTCAGTTGTTAACCGTGTAGCGTTATTCTTTGCTAGTAATGTGGCATATTCCGATTTGTGGCGCAATGTATTGTGAGATGATCTCAATGGGTTCCGGCTTCTGAGTAGAGTTGTGTGGTACTGTACTGGCCGCGTTTGCCTACGGAGCCCAGTTGGGTCAGGGATAGGGGCTGCCATTCTGACTGTTTTTATGATGTCATGCTCAGGGGCGGGGGATTCGCTTTTGTGCAACAGATGCCGGTCAGCCAGGTGGATTGGTGGAATGATGGGATTATCAGGAAATGGCTGGTCACAGGTGCCTGTGTTTGCGTGCGTTTCTTGGAGGGAGACTGAGGTCAGGTCCATTGGAATTGGTTCTGTATTCGTGCCATCTGTGCCCTACAGCTCCCATTGGCCCCTCTTGAGATGTGCCTGGCTGCTCAGTCACTCTGCCAACTAGTGTGGTACATGCTTATGCTGATTGTTGGTTTGTCTACTGGCATGAGTACAGGGCTGATGCAGTCTCCCACAGGATGCTGCTTTGAATGTTGATTTACACTGGGGGCAAGCGATGGGGGACTTGTGCATTTCACTGGTTGCATAGTGTGACTACATTGCGCCTACGAGGAGTTGTGCAATGTGGCCAGGGAGTGGAGTACAGGCACTCGATAGGCCCATTTACGGTTGGTTCGCGATGCCGTAATTCTCACCATGGCGGAATGGTACTTTCCGCCATGCTTGATGGCGTTAAGTGTATGTCCGCTAGGGTCAGCATTCGCGTACCGTTGCGCCATGGCGGATATTACGGTTTTGCAGGGCGCGCGTGCTTGGTGCAGTTAGCGTTGGCGATCACTGCGGTGTCGCTAATGGCATCGTACTTTACGGTGACGGGTCCTAATCGCAACGGGCGGTATTCGATGGCGGTATTGCATTTCCGCCATCGTTTTTCGGATTCCGTCAGGGTCGTAATGAGGCCCAATGTATTAAAATGAATAATAGCCTTCACATGCAAAATACATGCCACAGAGTGAACTGGATATTTCTTTTCAGGTGAAATGAGAAAGGCTTTGCTGGCCCCAGGAAATGGATGGCTTTGGGTTTTGATTCCTGAGCCTGTTGCTAAAGGATTTGATGTGGCTTGGTCTCTGGCAGGAGCAATAGAAATTATCTTTAGCCCTGAACAGAGTAGAGCTAATGGATTAATGGCAGGCTGAGTCACCATTGCAGCCCAACAGACTCTGTACCACGTGATTTTAGGGAAATTAAAGGATAGTTCCGGGACTTTTTTTTTATTGTCCCTACGGTTCGGCTATGTGTTTTTAAGCATAAATCGGTAGATCGTAGAAAACTTTCCTATGGACCTTACCCGACTTTTCGTCCATTAACGCACTCGAAATCAGCCGCCATTTTGTGATAATCCTATCATTTCCCCCCATCGACCTGGCTCACCTGCGTTTGCGGCACTAAATCATATCCCCCGCCCCTGAAACAGACTTTATCAAAACATTCATATTCCCCGCCTCTATCCGTGACGTGACTGTGCTGCGTAGGCAAACGCGCCCAGGCGTCTTCTACGCGACTCCACACAGAACCCGGAAACCAACACAGATCAGCTCACAACACAGCGCGCCACAATTCGGAATATGAAACTGTACTTTAAAATGAAACAGCAACACGGTACATTTGGTAAAGTACATTTATTGGACATCAAATGTTTAGAGAATATTCAGCGATTTGCATTTTTCTTTGCTCTCGATCCAAAATAGTTCGTCTTGAGGCAAGCAATGTTCGTGTGCAGTACACAGGGTGTTGGTTTACGATAAAATAAGCTCTTCGGTCGCACTGATAATCGCATGGCTGTTCCAACAACGAGGCACTAGGCCACCACAACGGTATGTATGTTGCATCTAGCCATTAGTACCGCGTAAGGGCATACTTGTACTTGGCGATCGTCCCATAAAATGGTCAGGGTGGTAACGTTGTTCACGCGGAGAAGCAACTGGCGGTTGTAAAACCCATCCGCCGGTGTCTGGTACTCGTGACACAGACAATAATGAAGGATGTACCTGTTTTAAAAACATAAAAAATGAAATTAGTCTCACCATCAGATCTTTATTAAAATTATTCATTTTATATATTAGGTTGGGAAATTATTTCATAGCTAGGACAGTGCAACTGGGTATTATACGTCATTTCCAGTAACCCACCCCCTCTCCTCCGCCTTTTTCAGAGCCGCCTGAACGCCAGTGGACCACTTCGTCACTGATATGATATAATATGGCATTTGCAACGTGCCTATACACAAGTGTTTCAAGGCGTGGCGAGGCAGGGAGGGGAGGGGGGGGAACAAGGAGAAGACAGATAACGATCCTACTAGGCCAGGTGTCATTCAGATCGCGCAAGTGCAGGGGTAGGGGGAAGGTAAAAGTGCAAGGGGAAGGGGAGGGGGGAAGTGGAGTACAAGGTAAGTAGCATAAAATAATAAATACATAGGGCCAGCTGGTGGCGAGTGCAAGGTAAGTGCAGAACAAGTGCTGGGAAGGGGGGGCTGTAGGATACTGAGACAGTCCCCCAGTGCAGGGGTTGACAGGGAGGCAGTGCAGGTGGAGAGTGGAAGGGCCCAGGACCGAGGTCGCAGACAGTGGACCAGTTGTAGCAGGGGAGAGGGAGAGAGAAAGCAGAAGCAAAGAGGAAGGTTTTGAGGTGCTTCCGTAAAAGGAGATGGTTCTCCTCAAGATAGTGCACGGTACAAAACAATATGCCACATAGAACGAACAAGTACAACTTAACCCGTCTTTAAAGCTACTGTATAGTAATTAAATTGCGGTATAAACTCATCTAAAGAGTTACTTACATTATATTTGCATTTTCCATTGTGTCTGTGCGTAGGGCAGCCCCGAAATACCACTCCTTCTATGCCGACGTTATTTCTTCTAATGAACGAACATTAAATGGCTATCGTTTCTGAAATTTTATTCATGATCGTTTCTTACGTTATTGCACCACACCCCCAAAAAGAAGTCTTTCGGGATGGTCCCGGCCTGTCAAGGTCAAATAACAATAGAACCTTATACTGAGTCGTGGGCCATTCCGGCACCCGAGCAAAAAATCAAAGCAGCTGACCTTCACTTTGAACGAGCACACATTCCTAGTTAGCTACATTCAGTGTAAGGCCATCTCACAGGACTTGAAATTTACACTCCATCTTTGCATTTTGTCTGCGTGCTTTGCAGCCCCAGAGAACCATAAATACGGAGACATTCTATATTTTTTGAAAAATGATTTATAATACTGTTTGGTTTAATTTAATGCGCAAATGAATAAGGTTGGATAGACACATTGCATGTACACTGAGCAATCACTTTTATTTACACAATACATAGCTACACATATTCAATGGGCCTGCGACATGAGGAGACTCGAGAGCAAAGTCACAGGTGACACCCGGGTGGTTCGCACTACTGCACGGTGAAGGGAGGGGCAAGGGTGGAGAGACACATTGCATGTACACTGAGCAATCACTTTTATTTACACATTACATAGATACACATATTCAATGGGCCTGCAACATGAGGAGACTCGAGAGAACAGACAATCAAATTACAATCATTTAAACCGTGATGTGTGTTTCTCAATGAGCTCTGCTTTAGGTGGACATGGAACAGAGGCAATGTTGGGTGGCAATGCAGTTGTCCCCTGCACAGGTTCGTTCACAACTCCATGTATGTGCCTATCTAGGACATCAACAATAAGTCTCTCAATAAACTCATATTGCATATCCTCAAACACTGGTTTGATCACCCATTGTTTACTTCTTTTAGTGAAGGCCTTATTGTAGCGAAGCGTCCCTAAAGTTCCGGTCGTCCTACTTTGTTGACGGCCAACATTATGGTTATGTGCCAAGACAGCTAGAAGAGTCCGATTTATCATGCCCTCCATGCCAAAATGCAATCGTTTTGGCCTGTACTTTAGGCACATATTGTGGAACACCTCCAAATCTCCTGTGTGGCAGAATTCCGTGAGTCCCCTCAAATCTCTTGTTATAGTTTTATCAAATACAATCTTTTCAATGGCTTTGTGAGTGGGTGATGAAGGAATCAACCACTTCTTCCGTGCCTCCTCTGTGGACAAATGGCCATGTTCACAATTGTGGAAATGTTGGTTTGTGGTCCAGCGGTGAACGTTGCTACAGTGTAGCATTACTGACCGCCATTTTTCCAGTAGAATTTCCAACGACCCTTCACATGTTTTTGAGCTCCACCAAAGATGGTTGCTGATTGACTTGGACCACTGTGAAATACCTTGCATATCTTTTTTTTTACCTGCAGCCGACATTTTTTTATTGATTGTTTTTGCAAGATGCCATACGTCAAATTGGTGATGTATATTTTTGTACTCTTCTCTCATTGTCTTGGCAATTGAAACGTGTCTGTCCGTGGCTATCAGGTCGATCACCATTCCCCGCGATTGTAGTTCTTGCAATGATGCTACAAAGCCAACTTTCTCCATGGCCACTGAGGATGTACTTTGTGACACCTGCACGACCACCGAACTCACAATTTTCTTACTTTCCATGTCCTGAAAGTGGTAGGTGCAGTACTTGGCTGAAAATCCTGGGCTGTCGCACTGTCCATCACCAGCTAGCCTGAACCGTTTGCCCGCGAATGTACTTTCAATAGACATTTTTTCCATTCTCCAAGCTTCGCTAATGGCTGGAAATAGATAATCGGTTTGGTATTTGTAGAACTGAGTTTTCGCAATGAAATGGATTCCCACAAACTGAAAGAAATACTCTAACTTTTTAAAACTTGAACCACTAAAAAGTGCGGCCGCTACACAAAGTAGATTGCCTGCTGGCAGTTGCCCCAGCATGGGTTTTGCAGACCATGAGAATGGATGATATTGTGTACAGGTGGCATGTATTTTAAGGTTAGTGCCTCGAATTGCACGAGTCACATTAATCAATGGCTCCCCACATACTTCCCCACCAACCAAATGCCCACATTTCACCATAATAATAATATCAATCAAACAACTATCGAATACAATGAATTTGGCCTCTTTCCTTATACTGTCACTCTGCATCCCAGCTGGTTCGGCCTGTAACGTTGAGCACATGTCACTCACATTAAAGGTACAATCTCTGATATCGTCTTCCGCTGTGTTCAGTGATATTGATGGTGTTTCATTATCGTCCATTTCATTCTCTTCCATTGCAACATCTGTTCCTTCTCCGGCGATGGGAGAATAAAACAATTTCTTCAACTTTCTCGCGGTCTTAGTTTTTGCGGGTGTGGATTCTGTGAATTGATCTCCGACTGCATCCGAACTACCAGGAGGACATTCACTATCAATGGCTGGTGGTGGTATAGCTCCGTTGTCAATCACTTCATATTCTTCCCATTGGCACGATGCATCTCCAGTCTCAAGTCCCTGCCAAAAGGTTTGACAAGCAACATCTCTCGTTCGCTTCACTGTCTGTGTAGATCTAGTTCGTACACCCACTCGCAACTAGAGGACAGATTGGAAAAGGGATGTTCAGTTTAAACACAACTTACAGTATTGAACTATTAACAGTGAAAAACAACATAATATAGTGACCAGGACACTAACCTTCTTTTGCTTTCTTTTCTTTGAAACTTTCTTGCCTCGAACTTCAACATCTGGACGCTGTTGCTCCGACTCGTGTGTGCATGTCTCCACTTCCTCTTGCGCTGCAACGACTATATTTTCATGGTAAGCACATCCATCACGCACTGACGCTCCATCGACTCCCATAAACATAAAACTTTCATTAGTATGTATAATAATATTGAAAACACAAAATGTACTTGGGGACCAATACCCACGTACATCTCAATAGCAAAACACGAATGAACGCATTGTGTAGAACATTCATACGACAATTATTCACGCATTGTTGATCTAGTTAGATGGAACTGTCAAGATCCATACCTCGGGCTCCGCATAGACTTCCATTGATGATATTATTGAAGATGACGCTTCAGCAACTCCCTGAAACACAGTAATTGCATTAGTATGGTTTTCTATTTTGTTAAAAAGAACATAAACTTTGTGCAGGCGTCAACGGCTCATCTAAATAGACCTGCACAAATGATCAGTTGTCTAAAATAAATAATGGATATCTAAATATGATTCGATTTGCTCGATCGTTGGAAGTGTCACCACCCAGAGATCTGCATCAACTACTAGGGGTGATGTTCTTGTAGAAGAAGCTCCGTCATCTCCCTGAAACATAGTACTTGCGTTAATAAAGAAGGAAGTATAGCGGATGTAATCACGTCATATGATCTCGCTTGATCGAACTGTCAGTATCCATACCTCGAAATGCATAAGAACATCAAGGGACGCTGTAACTGTGGTGCACACTTCTGCAAGCTGTTGCGCCGACCCGTAACTGCATGCTCCCCCTTCTTCTTGGACTAATGCTCCATCGACTTCCTGAAACATAGGACTTTCATTAGTAATGAACACAATATTGAAAAAAGAAGACACATAGGAGGGCGACGACAGAAGGACATATCAATGGCTAAAAACGAAAGAAACATTGTGTGTAACAATCACGCTACAAGAATGCAAGATCTGATGATCTCCATCGATGGAACTGTCCGGAAACGTACCTCGAGCATCTGAGTGACGTCAACGGTTGTCGTCAATGCGTTGGACTCCTCAGCATCTCCCTGAAAGACAGTACTTGCATTATTTTGGAATGGGCGGCCAGCGTGAGGGAGGATGGCCGGAGACATGTGGTGTGACAAGACAAGGCACAGGAAGACTATTCAATGGAGACACACTAGATTCATTTAAAAAATCAAAACAACCATTGTTAAAATATATGTTGGGTTTTATTTTAGATCTTAATTTCAATTGAACATAAATAATAAACATTACACATTGTAAAGTTCCGGTTGCAGCACATCCAGGGAAAATCCGCGGTATTGTCCACTGACGCTGGGGAAATGTTGTCTAATGGCAAGTACCGCACAGGCAGGTATTACTCTCCGAACGCGGTGTCCGAGCCTCCCGTGAAGCCACCAAGTGAAGCAACGATAGGCCACCAGCCTGTACCACCTGTGAAAAAGAAAGATGCAAACTGTATTAAAATGACAAAACTTTCATCACTGACATCACAACCAGAGTATACTTACTCGTTACTCGGATTATGCGGACGAACAGTGCCGCGAAGTCCGTGCATAAGCACCATCATCATCCTCAACACAGTCCGTGAGAGGCAGGCTTCCCTGAACTCTAGCAGCTCGGTGATGCATTGCGGACTTGGCTCGCCTTCCGAAATGTAGGCCACGCACCCGGAATTTTCACGGCAGCAGCAGTTCTCCTCCTCAGTTGGCATTAGCTCGCACCATTGGACGTGCACCAGGTGGAGACGCCGTCCATGCGACATGGTCCAGGCTCTTCATCCGTTGACTGGTCCTCCCAACTGCCGTCCGAATCCCCATCGTTTTCGCGTGCTTGCCTTTCCAGTAGTTCCTCCTCGGTGTACTCGGGCTCGTACATATACAGCATTATTGTAGCCATTGTGTGGTAAAGAAAGTAAAATAATTTACAGAGATGGTACAGGTGTTCACAAGGCCTAGAAGCGGCGAAGGTAGCTGACCAGAGCATAGAAACGAGTCACAGAATACTCAAAGTAACACAGAGAGAGGAATGGAATCGAAAATCTGCTGCTGTGTGTTGTGAAACGGTGTGTTTATGCTTATTGAGGAAAGAGGCGTCCTGCCATTTCCATGGCGACACTTCATTAGCTGAGGCGCAGCGATTGTTGACACGAAACGTGCTTTGGCGTTGGGAAATGGGCGGTACGCGTCTGCTGATGTCAGGCTCAGGGGCGGGGGATTTGATTTAGTGCCGCAAACGCAGGTGAGCCAGGTCGATGGGGGGAAATGATAGGATTATCACAAAATGGTGGCTGATTTCGAGTGCGTTAATGGACGAAAAGTCGGGTAAGGTCCATAGGAAAGTTTTCTACGATCTACCGATTTATGCTTAAAAACACATAGCCGAACCGTAGGGACAATAAAAAAAAAGTCCCGGAACTATCCTTTAAACTCCTAATGTGAGCTGAAACTAGCCTTGGAATTAATGAGTTAATATGTATCATCTATAATGCCATTGTACTGCCCATAGATCCACATTGTAGTGTTTATTACTATCATCTTAAGAGCTAGAAAGGCCCTCCAGGTGTAATTTAAAGATTATTTTTAAACTTTACCGGGGAGAGCAAAACTGGGGAACCCAACAGCTGACTGAAGTGATCAGACCCTGTGGGTTCACATAAAAGCCTGGCTGTCCTTCCTGAGCCCCCCAAAACAGAGGTCCAATGTAAGTACAATTGATTAATTTGAAACTAAATGTGTGGTGGATCTTCCTGCCTTATTATTGTCCCTTAATGGTGAGTTGGGGAAAACTGAGTAAACCCTTAGCATTTTTGAGAGAATATTAATTTAATTAACTCCCAAATAAGTTGACAAAGGGGAGAGCTTGGAAGAATTATTTGAAACTTTCACCCTCTCTCTTAGTGGGATGACAGGATTAATGTTATAGTCACATAAAGTAATTGGGGTGTCTTGGCCACAAAAATGAAATTAGTAATTGTCACCATTCCCATACCTTGGCTCTAAAACAAAAATGTGTTTGTACCATTCCCAAACCTTGCCTTTAAAACAAAAAAATATCCCCACCACAAAAAATTAATGTGTAATTGTCACCATTCACAAATCTTGCCTTTAAAACAGAAAGATCCTTGCCACAAAAACAAACATCCCAATTGTCATCACTCTTTAAACATTGTATTTAATACAGTGTTTCTTGGCCGAAAAGCAGAATGTGTAAACTATCCCACTTCCTAGACCTGGCCTTTGAACAGAGAAGTACTGCATGTAATTGATGCCTAGGTCTTCTGTGCTGAGAGGAGAAGTGCTTTGCAAAGTGAAGCTAGTGCAGTTTCCATTGAACAATATACACTCTCTCCTGAGAGTAAGTGACCCTGAGCACAGAATGAGTTTGTATTGATTTTGGGTAACAAGGAAGCAGGGTGCTATTTGCCAAATTTATCTTTAAAAATCGGTGTTTTCAAAACTGCAAGCATTTGCAAGTGTGCAGAGAAGCCACATGTATCAAGCATTGTAAATGTAATGTGAACATTATTTTCAAAACAAAATTGTGCCTGTGTTTTAAAACTAAACCTTTATCAAGAAATTCTAAGGCTTATGGTCTAGTAATGTGCCACGTTATTATTATTTAATTTTGATACCAAAGGAGTTCGTGGAAAAGGAGTTTTGAACTGTTTATCTAGCCAGTTTTTAATGTACCAGAAACCAAAAAGGAGAAAGTAATTTCTGTGTTGAAGTTTTGTTTGGTGCCACAAAGAAGGTGGCGTGTGTAACCGTTTCGTGCAAGATTTGTTAAACCTATATTTAAATATATAAACATTCTTTCTGTACACCGTCCTGGTTCTTGGCTCATTGTTGGTGCGGGGGGTGAGGGGGTACCACGGGGCTCTTTATGAGTCCTAAGTATGGCCTATTTGGTTCTTAAGCTAAGGGTATATTGTGGGCTCTCTTATGTTGGGGAAGGAACACCCTGGGTTGAGTGTGGTCACCCTATATATCGTTACATTATGAAAGAGAAAGCAGGTTGGGGTGCGTATGCAAGTCTGTTTTTTTATTGTTTCAGATTTCAAGATCAAACCATTCACTGAGTGCACACACTCTTATTTTGGTTTATTTTCCATAGGCAACCCCAAGGATGCAGCATATTCTAGCAAAAATAAAATCGTGGTTGCACCTGAGTCTACCACTAGGGGTGCTGGCAAGGATGTCCCACCTAGCGTTAATGTAGAGGAAATGGTTCTGCAAGTTACCTCACTCTCCATGGCGTTTGCTAACTCCCTTAAGTGGAGTAACTTCAGCTCAACCAGGTTATATTTCCCTTAAAGCCCCCCTTGGATTTGGTCTGATAATCATTTATGACATGTCCATATTTCCTGTAAAAAAGGCATACTTTGTCTTTCCATCTTTTCTAATTTTCGTCCTTCCAGTATACTCCTAATCTGCACTGTTCTGGTTTCTTCTCCTGGGACCTATTTCCTGTAGTGCACTTGTATGCAGTTTTGCCACACATGGTTAGGTTTACCATTTTCTCTTCTATTTCTTCCTTTTAAAGGTATGTTGCTCTACCCAGAAGATTACGTTGATCATTCCTGAATTAGTTTCTGGTTTTGGCAATCTGAGTACCCAGCTCGTTCAGTTTCTCTCTACTCTTTGGTAGAATAAGGCTTGCTGCTTGTCTTTATGCCATTCTTCTATCTCCAAATGGTTGAATTGCATCACATAGGTTAATAAGTATTTATTTTCCAGTTGTAGGGAGGGAGCAATTGCCTGTCCTGGGGAGGATGGATAGCTCAGGGGTAACACCTTTGGCTTAGAAGCACAACCACGTGGCGTGACATAGGTTTGAATACTGATCCTGTGCCTAGAAACCCCTCGCTGGTAGTAAGTGTGTTATAAATGAACAATAAAATATCCTTTACTACAGAGGCTTTTAAAAAAATTAAATATCTTTCCAAACTACCCTTCAAGTATCCCCCAGGTGTATACTACTGAATAATTTAACTGTACCAAAGGGGGTAGCCTAAGGTGCTGTATCCCCTTCCAAAATATGAAAGGAAAGACTCTGTTCTTGCATGCACTGCTTTCGACACACAGCATCAAGTGAGGAAGTGTAATTGGCAGTGAGTAAGGATGGCATGATATGTGTTTGGATACCCACTGTACCATTCTGGTGATGCTGATGGAAGAATGGACTATGATGCTACAGCGACTTATACTGTCTGTAGGGAAGGAATTGAAAAGCTTGATTCGTTGTTATCGTAGTGGCGTAGCCAGAGCAGTTCATGTCTCCGCCTATAAAGAAAGCTAAACAGTTTCTTTTTCATGTGAATCATAGTTTGAAGGCATGAACTCAGTTTTTAATTGCTGTAAAAAGTTCAACATTTCTTCTTTGAATATTGGGTTATTGAGTCACAATGCCTTGGTGTTGGGGGTGTGATGGGTTGATCCAAGGTCCTTCTTCTGACATGGAGGCAGCACAAATTCAATCACGCGCTCATGTGCGTATGGCACTGCAATCAAATTTACATTGGCTGTCAAGACTCCCATTCGAAGGAGGTTAGGGACATTTGGTAGATCAGAATCAGGAGACGGACAGGGTGGCATTTTCACTAAATTTTAATTTATTAGAACACATAATGCATATGCTGTCCCTATGCCTACATTTCTCTGCACTACTCTATAAAGGGACATTAGAACAGGGGTTTTGTCAGGATGTCTTACAAAACAAGAAACGTACTCTATCCAGAATCCTATACTGACCTGAGTATTGACTACCACTTTCCAAAGGTTAAACATACATTTAACAAAAGTACAATTAGAGCCCTTGCCCAAACAAAAGGTTTGTGACTGGTTTCGGATCACCAACCTGCCCACCCTCTTTATAAAGTGGGTCTCTTTGCCCAAATACACAGTTCAACCAATCACACTGAATGACTTTTCCACCTTTCTCCAGGGACTGGTTGCCAGTCTATGGTTCATCTCTTCCTCTCTGGTCTTCCAGGGTTTTATTTCATTCTCTTGTCTTCTTTCCCACTTGGGCAGCCCTAACTCATATTCCCAATCTAGCTGTTCTCTTTGTGCTCCCCATCAAGGAAAGCCACAGCACTCTCCCCAGATGAGCACCGTCTGGTCATTACACTGCCTTGAGGTTTTGTTCTTCTCATCCCACATTGCGGACTCAGTCCTATCACTCCGACTGGGGGTCTTGACTCCCCCACCCCACTTAGTGGGGTGGGCAATGCAACATGAAATGTGAATATACTTATAAATAGAGAATACAAAAAAGGGCACTTGACTCTGCTCTGCAGTGACCGAGAGTCGTAGAGAATGCCATACTTCCTTGTCCCCTTGAACAAGGTCAATATGCTTACACAACACAAAGGCTCTGGTCTCCTTTTTGGCTGGAATACATTATTTCCATGTCGACAGGCGTTTACACTAACATTTTGCTAGTGATTTAGTAGATATCGAAGTGCCAACATGAATTAAAGTTTGATTACAAAATAATCCATACATGTTTTCAGATTTTGCACATGCTATCTACTTGTTGTTAGGAGCTAGATTGGTGATGGCCAATTATTGTCTTTAAGGAAACAATTAAAAGTACACATATGGGTGCATGTTTTCATGTAATGAATAGTGATCTAGCTTTACTGACTTTAAGATTCTGCCGGAGCTAGGACGTTTGAAGCCCTGGGACCATGTTAGATAGGTAGCAATTCTCCTGTGAAGTAGAAGTAGCACGACATGTCTCTCAGTGCATGCTGTCCATGATGAGAGCTATGAGCAGGATAAGAAATCGAACGTGGATAGTGGTGGCGTAGCAACTCAGAAAGCGATATATGAGGGTGTGGCCTAGGAAGTGTCTGGCATGTATCCAATGTCCTTAAATGAGTGGCCTGGCATATGTTGTTGAGTTTCTTTATGTGGCAAAGCAAGGGAGAAAAATCAATTTTAAGAAATGTGTTACATGTTATTAAATAAGCAGTCAGAAAAATGACGAAAAGAAAAATATTGAAATATAAAACTGAAATCAAACTGAAATAGACCATTCCAAGCTCTAGTCCTTCAGTTCTTTTGAAGGAAATCCATAACTATTATGTATTAATGGAATTTGATTGTTCTAATGCCAAGATTTCAATATAATAATGTATTGCAAACATTAATCAAATAATTTTCTATAACTTCCCTTCGACCTCTGCAAAAGAATTCAACTTAAACGTTTGAAACGGAGGATGTGATTCAAAACATGGGGTGAGTTTGACATCTACTGGGCAGTATATGTATTGTCACTCATCTTTTGATTGCCTTTCGGTTGGGGAAGTCAGGTCAATGAGCATAAGCCAGTTCGCATCTCGAGAGCAATGTTAGGACTTTGCGAGGCATGAACCCCAGCAAGTGGTGTAACTCAAAATGCAGGCCGCCCCTGCAAGACATGCTGAGGGGTCTGCAAAGCTCCTCGACAAAGCACAGGCTCTGCCACAGACTCCCAACACAGCCATGCATGTGCATGGGATATGACGATCATGCTGCTTGAGGAGCAAGCAGGACACGGTACTAGATTAAAGATGTATGGTTTTTAATCAAACCTTAAATCTTTCAAATAGCATAGAAACAAGGGGACAGTGCTTGGTCCATTGTGCCAAAATGTACCAGGCACCTATGAGCATGGCCAGTAATATTATGCACCGTAAAGGTATCATAAGAAAATATGTGCCAGCATTTGCATTTAATAACATATTCCTGTTGGCTTTGCTCTTAATGCTAGTAAAGATTGCATGCCACAGTAAGAAACCCCGTTATTGCTGGCTGCATGCATGCTTGATATCCTCTTCCACAATGTAAGAACACTCATTATGTTGCCTTTGCCCTTAGTGCCAGTAAAAATACAATGTCACACAGTAGGGAAACATGATCACCTTTGCTGGCTGCACAAATACCCCTCAAAAATTTAATAATTTGGTCATGCCTTGAAACACTTGTTTATAGGCGCATTATAAATGCCATATAATATCATATCATATCTTTACTTTGTCCTTAATGCCAGTAAAAAAAAACATGCCAAAGTAAGAAAACATGATCTCATTGCAGGCTGCACAAATGCCACCCCGCTACTATGTAAGAACACTCTTCATGTTGACTTTGCATTAATAGCAGTAAAGAAATGCCAATGCACCATTAGGACACAAGTCCTTACTGGCTGCAAAAATGTCCAACCCCATCATGCAAAAACACTCACATTCACTTTGTCCTTAATGGCAGTAAACAATGCAACGCCACAGTAAGGAAATATTTCCATGCTGGCTGCACAATGCTGACCCACCATCTAAGAACATGTATCATTTAGGCTTTGCCCTTATGCCAGTAAAACAATTCAATGCAATATTAGGGTGCATAAATCCCCCTGCCTCCCACTCCTCACCCCTACCATGTAAGAACACATATCATGTTAGCCATGCTCATAACACCTGTATAAAATGTTATTCCACAATAAGTAAGTATTCCCTTGCTGGCTGCACAAACACCTCCCCCCAGCCTTGTACTTAATGCAAGGTAACAGTGCTAGGACATGGAGGAAAATGTCCAGGTTGCCTGCTGCCGCATTGTACTATAACGCCCCGCCCCCAAACCCTCCAACACATAATTTAACTCATCAAGCTGGCTTTGCCCAAAAGTGCCAATAAAGCATGTCACTGTAAGAACATGTTCATGCTTCAATGGTCCATGGGGACCAGCATTGCACACACATTCATTAATTCCCATTCACCCACCAGCCAGTCACCCATAAAGCTTCTCTCTCAATCCTTGACACACACAGCCAGAACATTCCCACTTCCTTCTAATTCACATGCAAACATAGAACGTTCCCATTCACTCACAATCACACCCATACAACAGACAGTTCACAGCACAATCCTATTGATGTGAACACTTACATAGAGATACACTCTTGCATGCATGCACACATAAGTAAACATCTGACACACTTGGATGCACGCTCACATACATACAAACATTCTCTTTTTCCATGCCTTTTTCCTATCCTGCTCTGGACACGATGCTCCTTTCTAGGCCTCTAGTTCATGCTCTCCATATGCCCAGGAACAATGAAGCAGGGTGAGCTTCCTGGTTCATGACTTGTGCAGTGAAGATGAAGCACCTCCATCTCGCTTATGGCAATGCCACTGTTTTTGGGCAGATCTTGCCTGCTCAGGGCTTAGAACTACCCTGTCTATGACTGTGCGTTCTGGACTTAGAACGGGATCTGAGCTTTATTGCTAAAGTCAGAGTAATAAGCCCCTCCCCATACCACAGGGGGTTTGATGGCCCCTGCTATGCCATTCGCCCTAGCTAGCCATGGCCTATTTGCCATCCTGCCCATGATACTGAAATACATGCACAACTGCTCTCCTGAACATCTGTGAAGACCTGCTCTCCAACCTCGATTCTAACGACCCCTGTGTCCTTCTTGCTTGATCTCTCCACTGCCTTTGACATGGTCAACCATGCCATCCTGCTCAAATGTATCCATGACAACCTGGGTATCACAGGTCAGGCCCTGGTGTGGCTGACTTTGTTCCTCTCTGACTGACCCTCCCAGGTCCAACTTGGGTCCTTCCTCTCCGCTATCGTTTTATCTACCTGTGGTGTCCCCCAGGGGTCTAACCTCTCTCCCTGGTTGTTCAACCTATACTGGCATGTCTTTCCCACCGCATTGCTGTTCTCTGCACCAACTTTCAGTGCTATGCGGATGACACTCACCTCATTTTCAGGCTACCTTCGGCCACCTCTTCTCCATCTCTCATCTCTAACTCTCTGTCTGCTATCCAGGAGTGGTGTGCCGCCAATGACCTCTGTCTGTATGCCAGTAAGACTGAGATTCTCCTCATTGGCACACCCGCTCCCTCCTTTCCTGTCGCTCTCTGGCCGGTCGCTCTTGGCCCCCCTCCTGCTCCTACCTGCGAGGCTAAAAACCTTGGGGTCATCTTTGACTCCACACTCACCTTCTCTCCTCACATCTCAGATGTCTCTAAGAAGTCACTCTACCAGCTGCACCTCCTCAGAGGTATACTACCTTTCCTCTCCTTCCCCCAGAAGCTCACTGTCTCCAGAACTCTGGATCTCTCTTGGCTGGACTACTGCAACAGCCTCTTTCTAAATCTGCCTGCCTCTACTCTCTGCCCTCTGTAACTCATCCAGAACAGGACTGCGAGACTTGTCCTTGGCGTCAAGCCCTGGGATCGTATCTCTCCAGAACTGAAATCTTTGCACTGGCTACCAGTAGCTGCAAGGATCAAGTTCAAAACCCTCTGCATTGTCCACAAGGCCTTCTGGGGCATGGGGCCTCAATACCTTCAACTCTCTCTTCCTAAATATCTTCCCTCTCAAGCTCTTCGCTCATCCGCCTCCAACTCCCTTATGGTCAGTCGCCTCTCCAAGCAACGAGTTCGTGGTAGATCTCTTTCTTCAGCTGGGGCCTCCCTCTGGAACAGCCTCCCTGCCTCCCTGAAACTTGAGGAGAACTATCTCTGGTTCCGGAAGCACCTCACAACCTTTCTCTTTGCTTCTTCCTTTTCTCCTCCTCTCCCCTGTTGACCTCCTGGCTGTAACTGAATCTGCACTGGTATCCTAGCCACCCTCTGTTCTCAGGCCCAGGTCCCTCCCCCGCCAGTCACACACTCCAGCACTGCGTGCCTGGCAACCCCCGCACATGGGGACCGTTTCTGTATCCCTACAGTCCCACCACCAGCACTTTACTCCTAATGTCTGCGCTTACCTTTGCACTTGCCACCTGTTGGTCGTTACTTTTACTTATTGTTATTGTTCTATGCCCATGTACTGCACTGTCCCTTCCCCCTCCCCCTGCACTCTCCCCCTTCCCCTATCCCATGCACTTGCACAATCTGAGTGACACCTGGCCTAGTAGGGTTGTTGTTTGTCCTCCCTTTGTTGCCCCTCCCTTGCCTTGTCGCGCTTTGAAACACTTGTGTATAGGCGCGTTATAAATGCCATATCATATCATATCATAAGGAACTAGGTTAAGCTACTCAGGTGAAGTCATTAACAGGAGTGCAAATGGGAAAGATATCTGGGGTGTGAAAAAAGCTGAGGAATCCCTGTATTGCCACTTTCTACCATTTTGGGGTACTATTTTCTAGATTCGAAATGTTTAAGTGAACACTTTAAAATGATTTGCAGAAGGAAATATCTTCGAAGTTGATCATCACAAAGCAGGAATGGATTGTAGCTAGATGTAGCTTGATTTCTGTTTAATGTAAGTGAATGATGCCAACCATGTGGCGAAAGGACACACGGAAATCGGCGGATGCATGTGAGAGCACACACAACTTTACCATTACAAGTGTCGCTCACCTTGTCTCTGGACCACATCGCCACCCTATGTGGTTGCTCTTATGTTATGTTGTATATGCTCTGTAAGTACTCAGTACGTACCAATACATTTACTTCATTATTCACTAATAGAAATGCAGACTAATAATAGTCAGCTTCAATTTTAATAGGAATGCTTATCTGAAAAATGTCGAAGACAATTATATTAATATCCTCCCATCTTCTGTGCTGCAATTAAACTTCAGTGGGAGGCATACAATACCTTTATTGTAGTTTTTAAATCTATAATTATGCTAATTCCTTTATGCTGCTTTCTATCTCCATAGAAACCCAATCACATTTCCTATAGCAACTAGCTAACTTTTTAAAACTTTGTCAGAGACAATCAGGAACTTTATTTCAATGACAAATATGCTATTTAAAATTACAAAAATAAATGAAAAAAATGTCCTTAGAAGAAAAAAAAAACATCTGATATGCATTCGCAATTAATTAAAAGTAGTTCTTGCAAAGCCTATAAATTAATTTTAGTTGTTTCACAGTAAATACATTGCAGGCGCATGCATTTAAAAATACAAGCATGTGATCTTGTCTATACTGCACTTATTTTCAGTGGTGAAATATAAGGTTGAAAAATCGCATGTATATTTGTCAATTCGGAAATCTTGAAACTGGCCATTTGGACTGTGACATTTACGCGTGCTCACACAACGAAACGCACAACACGATGATGTAACGCTATACATTAGTACATATGCAACGCTGTGCATGACAAGCATGATCTTACCCATAAACCGCTGCAAAACCATTTCCTCTGCTATCCTATAATAAAGAAACTGCCAGGCGCATCCATTGCCGAGCATTCGTCAACAATTCATACTCTCTGACTTTCACATGCATTCCACTCGGGAAAACCTTCCCACATTCATTCAGAAGAGTTCCACTTCATGTCAAGCTATTCAAACCAAAAACGAAAGCACACAATGGGTTGCCCCTTTCCAATTCAATAATTGTAAATTAATCAGAGTTAAAGACGGAATAGGCAATGGTCACATTGTTTAGACCAGACAATGCCCCTTTACCTGTGCCACTTAATCGTAATGCATATTATGTATATATCTGTACACAGCATAAAACTGGTGTCACCAGCATGATTCACAGATGGGAGCACTTCCATAGCTGTGGAATGCTTTTACTGCCTCGACCGTCTGTATTATTAACAGCATAGTGGGATTCATTCTTGCAGGCCACTCTTTACACAGAGAATGGTTACAGAACTGGTGGTTATGCACACGCCTGGTGAAATTGGGAGTCAAACAACTAAGCCCTATCATCTTTTTATCAAAATGTCTCAAAATGGAAATGTCTCTTGTATTTTTAATCACTTTTGCTGATCTGTTTCTCTAGTAGACCTAGAGGGACTCTTCAATGTTTTTCCCTTACCATTCTTTTTAACAAGTTACCAATTTGCGTGTCTCCCTACCAAAAATAATAATGTTTTTTTTTTAATGTGCATCTTGCCATTTACACAAAAGTAACAGCTAACCATTCCCACTTCTTTTTGAAATCTATGTAACGTTCCTATTTGTGTATGAACAACAGAGTCCTTTCTATGTTTTGGGCACCTTCCTTTGTCTTTGGGCCTCATTACGACCCAGGCGTTAAGGGTTAACGCCGTCGTTAACCCTTAACGCCTGATTTTAACGGCTGCTTTTAGCAGCCGTTAAAATCCATGGCACTAACCAGCCATGATGCTAATTACGCCACCGTAATTTACGGTGGCGTAATTAGCGCCTTCCCCACTCCCATTATGCCCTATGGGGCAAAAATGGGAATGGGGAAGGGAAAATGGGAAATGGGGATTTACCGCCCCACTCACCTTGGGATGGGGCGGTAAATCCGCCATCCACCATGGTGTAAACGTAGTTTACACCCTGGTGGTAATGATGGCGCAATTAGCGCCTGGGTCGTAATGACCCCCTTTGTGTCTCAGGAACACCTTCCAATAGGCCCTCATTACGATACCGGCGCCAAACCATGGTGCTATTAGCACCATGGTTGGTGCCGGTCAGGGGAGTTGCTAGGTCTGGAAAAGACCCGGGGCTAACCTGTTGTCGGAACTGTTGGGGCTGGGGGCTAGCTAGTCTTTTGGCTGTAGATCCTGAGATTCTATCCGGGGCTACAACCAAAAGATCAGGGGCTATAGCCCCCTTAGCCCCCCCAGCTACGCCCCTGGTGTCGGTAGTGTCCGCCATGGTGAAATGGGGAAATATCGCCCCAATCCAAGGTTGGCGGGGCGGTATTTCCCCATTTCCCCATGGCCCTTCCCCATTCCCATTTTTGCCCCATAGGGCATCATGGGAATGGGGAAGGCGCTAATTACGGTACCGCAAATTGCGGTACCGTAATTAGCACCAAGGTCCCTTTGCGGGGCCCTACTTTAACGGCTGGTCTACACCAGCCGTTAAGGTCGGGTCCCGCAAAGGGACCTCGTAATTAGGCGCTAAGTGGTTAACGGCGCCGCAGCCATTTTTACGGCGCCGTTAACCACTTAGCGCCTGGGTTGTAATGTGTGTGTACTGCATTAACCCTGTCTTTACCCTAGTTACTTGTCTTTGTGGAGGGAGAAGTGGAGCAGAATGTGGAGGTTCACTTTTTGGAGTAGGAGGATTTTTCCCAGGTCTGTCAGGAGGCTGGTGTTCATGTTGTCATTGTGGGGGGTACACCATGCTGAGAGTCGCACACAGTGAGAGCAGTTGTGGGAAAGTCATTGGGGGGTCATCTCAGAAAGAGGAGAGTAGAAATGTCTGGCAAAGGAGCGTTTGTTATTGCCAGAGGAAAGAGGTAAACAGAAATTAGAGAAGGGAGGCCTATCAGAATGGACCAATGCTGGTAATGGGACATCTTGCGTTAGAGGTGGTAGAAGGAGCTAGTGAGATATCTGAGGAAGCAGTTGCTAGTATGACAAGACAAGAGGAGTCCATACTAGCTGTGGATACAGTACAGGGCATTTCGGGCAATGTGCATGAAGGAATTGACTTTGCACATAGGGAGGAGGTGGTGGAAGCTCAGTAGGTAGATGACGAGTTAGAGGTGTGGGGAAAGTTCAAGAAAGATGGAGAGTGGGTGCAGGTGGTGTTGTTGTGGGAGATCAAAGATCAACATGTGGAGAAGATAGATGCACACCCCTGCAGATTGCCCATGATCAGGAAAGGTCTGAGGCTTCTGAACCTGTGTTTGCCCTTGATATCCCTTATTTGGTTGCAGGTGGGACAAGTGAAATAGCAGCCATTACAGTGTCCACATCATCATGGGTTTAGGATTACTTTAGTTTGCCAGAGGGTAAGACTATTAACGTGGTGGAATGCACTCTGAAATGCAACCAATGAAAGGAGCAAATCTAGAAGGTATTAGAAGAAACAGTTCAATATTGAGAACCACTGCAAGGCACAGACACATTTAAGGGTGGCATGCACTTGCTTAAATGGCCTACACACCATCTATCAAAGATACCACTTCCACAGCACCCTTCAAAGTTGGTCATGGCAATTTGAAAATGTATCACGGGTTCCTAGCTGAATGACACATTCTCATCAACATCAAACACATTGGTATACAGAGCCCTCTGTCCCCACCCTCTAAGCCTTCCCATGCACTGCTGCCAATAGGCATACCATGTCACAGCATATGCCTTCCACCAACAATGCATGTTGCCATCACCACCAATACCATCGGAGTATATTTTGGCGGCGGTGCTGGTAGCATTGTGGTGACATACTCTTTGCTCTTCAGATTCCACATGGAGTGATGAGGGACTGGCTCTTGCAGCATGCAGAGACGCACTTCTTATAATTCCAGCTGATCAGTAGTAAGGGGAAGCTATACACCATGACTGTGGACGAAGCCTCAGAGAAGCACGTCCTCATAATAATACTACCCTCTTTTAGGTGAAAAATGAAAGGAAACGGACAGACCTGGTGGAGTAACTGTTCACAGAGGCATAGTCCTCAAATAGTGGCGCAGTGGCTGGGTGCTGTTATTGTGTTTTTAAAAATGAAATCAACCATGTTTTATAGTGAAAGTTAAACCAATGTCTCAGACTTCAAACATGACTTAATGCCGAATATATTAAATAGTTGAAGATTCAGGAAATCATATTGTTGGCCTGTGATAGTATTGGTTGTGATACCATTTTTATATCTTCTCATCGCAGAAATCCAATGAATTGCATTCCACCTGTTCGTGTGCATTTGCTATTTTCATCTAGCATTCATAAAGCTGAGAGCCAGAAATTGCTCGATCGACCTACTCTTGTATCATTGATGGATAAAAGCCAGTTGTGTATTTGAAAGGATGCACATTTATGAAACATGATAAAACGAGTGAATCCAATGTCGGTATGACTGAGTTAAAAAGAAATGAAAAATGCAAAACTTTTAAGAGGTTGTAAAATGGTAATAAGAGCACCATATAGGCTAGTAAGAATGTTTCAAAATCATACTTTATTAGTTCTGCAAATTTGTAATTTATCATTGATGGGACTAAGTGTAATTTTTCTAAAGCAAATGGTCAGATATTTGGAATTTTGGAACTACAAAAAAGCAGAAAATGACATAGAACATGAACATTCTCCGTAGAAATGTTTTGCCGTTGAAACCCGCAGCAATATAAAATAGATACCGTTCCTAAAGAATACTTAACTGATTATGTTGTGAGGACAGGCATGGCAGATTCTAATGTTTTCTGCTCTTGTGTAAGAGTGGACACCCAAAAAATGATTATGCGCGCGGCTGTCTTTTAACAATGACAAAATAATCTCCCCTGTGAAGCTCCCATTTAACAGGGATGAAACATAATATGTTCATGTTTGTAGCTCTCACTTATCAGGGAGGATAAAGATTGTGATGTTCAGAAATTCGATTTATAGATAGAAACTGAAACATTCTGATGTGGGTAGCTGTTATGAAATACGGAGAACCGTTTGAAGTTGTTATGTAATCAGGAACATAGTAAAACATATCATTGCTACTGTCTGTGCTGTTTGGAGGTGGCGCTCTATGTATCACTGTAGCTGTACAGTAGCAACAGCAGGACTCATGAGCAGCGCAGTAGTATTTGCACTGATAATCTACCATCTCATACTATTAAAGTCATCAGCAATCGGTTACTAGAGCCATGCACATCAGCAATGGTTTCCAAGGTGATAGTATGGAGTGGGCATTTTAAGGTGATTGGCTCCTGGTAAGAGGGCTGCAGTAAATTTCTTCAGGGTTTGTCCAAGACATGTGCAAGGTGATAAGATCACAACGATACTGTACCAAGTTGATCACATACATTCCAAAAACACATAGTTTTGGTGCCAAACGTGCTGTCATTCGATGTCCTGTATGATACAATTCCACACAAAGGATGCAATGGTGGGTTTGGTGTTCAGACTGCCACACTCTGAAGTTTTGCACTTTCACTATGTTTGGAAGACAAATCAAATCAAATCAAATCAAAGGTGGAGGAGTGCCCTTGTCTTTCCCTCTCATCTCAGTAAATGTGGCATTGTTCTCTTCCCCTCTACAGTATCACTGTTTTCCAGAATCATGTGTGTCAGCCTGGATTTAGATGAGCCATACTATTTATCTTACTCATCACCTTCATTACTATCAAACTCATCAGTGGATAGGAGTGGCAGCCATGAGTCAGTATGGTCTGCTACTTCTCTCTCCTCCTTCCCTGTGAGACATTGGGGTGAATTTACCGATCCTCCGTATTACATGTGCTACTTAATCATGCACATCAGACTGATGTGTGCTGGAAGGTGCTGCTGCCGAAAGCAAAATTGAGGGCTTACATTTGAAACACACACTCATGGCATCCCTGGAACAAACAACACATGCTGTGGTGAATGTAAAACACACTCTAAACACATGCCTCCCTTACGTGGCTGTCTTGCTTGTTGGTTTTAATTGGGACTGCAGGACCCAGCCTGCTTGGCGGTGACTGTTGGGAGACACTTGCTTTGAGCTGCCGATATAAAAATCACAGCAAACGCATTCCTTTAGCGGCATGTCAGTGATGGGCATGCAGCGTGCAAAGTGAGTCACTGTCACGCCGTCAGGCGCAGAGGCAAAGGAGGCGATGGAGGACACTGGGATGGAGGACACTGGGATGGCTATCGCTAAAGAAGTGGAAGCATGCTGCTCGGAGCTGGAGTCTGCAGAAAACCCCTCAGTCAATGCTGATGCCACAGTGTCACCAACCCAAGCCCACAGGTGAGCCGTGCATATTAGATGAGGCACCCTCGTACATGCCCTCCTAAAATAATTAAAGCTTCATAGTGTGTGAGTAATGGCACTATTTGTTGCAGTCCAGGATGGAGAGTAAAGGTAGGAAGATTTAGAAAAAGGCTGTTGCAGTAGTCCAGCTTTGAGAGGACCAGAGACAGTGAGCTTCTGGGGAAAAGTGAGAAAAGGGAGAATACCGCTGAGGAGGTGCAGCTGATAGTTTGACTTCTTAGAGATGTCAGAGATGTGAGAAGAGAAGGAGAGGGTGGAGCCAAAGATGGCCTCAAGATGTTTTGCCTCACAGTTAGGAGCAGGAAGGGGGCCTGGAATAAAAGAAAGAGTAGAGACAGCCAAAGGGAGCCTGGAAGAGAGCTGGCTATCATCCGCATTACACTGAAAGTTGGAGCAGAGAGCAGCGATGCAGTGGGCAAGGGGAGCCATGTATTGGTTGAACAGCCAGGAAGAAAGGTTAGACCCCTGGGGAACACCACAGGCAGAAAGAGATAGAATCAAGAGGGTGCCATTTAGGTAATCATTAATGATGGTGTTGGAGGAGTGGAAGGGGGCAAGGAGATCATCCCATCTGGTGCCACCATTAATGGGTGAAGAGGGAAAAGGAGGGAGAAAAGAGACCAAATGGGGAGTCCATGGGCGTGGAGAGGGAACGGCAAAGAGGATGTCAGTAAGGGTCTACTGGAGGAAGCACTGGTATAGGTATCAGAGATAGGGAGGCCTGGGTTGGAGACCAGGATATCCCTCTTGAACTTCTTCCTACCAGGCTTAGTGCAAAGGATGAGATAGTTAATAAAAAGGAACTTAGACAAGATCGGAGAGACAGAGAGCACCAGAGAAGGTGCGGAGGGCAGAGTGGGGGAAAGGGAGAGTGGAGAATGAAGGGGGAAGAGCTAGGGAGCAGGAGGGGGGAACACTAGGATGGGGGACACAGAAGGAGGAGGAGCACACAGCTGACAAAACAATGAATGAAGCACAGATGCAATATATAGACAGAGTCAGTTGCCGACGGAACCTAGAATTAAAGAATTGACACAGCAGGGATGCAGGCAATACTGTGTAAACGAACAACAAAGGAGAAACGAAAACGCCCAAAATAGAACAATTTTACTTATTTATTTATTTGCATTTATAAAGCGCACAACAGCCCTTGGGCATCGCAGCACTGTTACAGAATGTTTACATATTTACAAAGTGCGTGCAAAAAACATACATACATAAATGTTGCCTGACCCCATCTTGCAGGGGGTGGCTTACTTAGTTACATTAGTGCTTGCAAAGACATACAGTTTGCCTAACTCCAAGTTGCAGGGTGGCATTAGCTTACCAATTCAGAGTCAATTTAGGTGGCACAAACATGTTGCCCAAACCCATGTAGCAGGACGGCAGCAGCATACAAATGTATAGAGTCAGTATAGGTGGCATAGACATGTTGACCAGCCCCATGTTGCAGGGCGGCAGCAGCATACAAATGCATAGAGTTGGGGTAGCAGAAATATGTTGACAAAGCCCCATGTTGCAGGGCGGCCGCATCATAGAAATGCATAACTCAGTATAAGTGGCAGAAATATGTTGACAAGCCCCATTTTGTATGGCAGCAACAGCATACAAATGCATTAAGTCAGTATAGGTGGCACAAACATGTTGATCAGACCATGTTGTGGGGGGTACATGCAGCACACAGGCGACCATAGGGTCGGTGGGGGCACACCCACAGACAGGCGACCATAAGGGGCTGGTGGGGGGCACAGGCAACACACAGGCAAACATAGGGGGGTGGGGGCACAGGCAACACACAGGTGACCATAGAGGGGTGGGGGCATAGGCAACACACAGGTGACCATAGAGGGTGTTTGGGGGCATAGGCAACACACAGGTGACCATGGGGGCTTGGGGGGTACACGCAACACACACAACCATAGGGGGGTGGGGCACGGGCAACACCCAGGGGACCATGGGGGGGTGGGGGTCACACGCAACAAACAGGCAACCATAGAGGGTTGGGGGACCCAGGCAATACACAGGCAACCATAGGGGGGGCACAAGCAACACACAGATGACCATGGGCGGTGGGGGTCACAGGCAACACACAGCCAACCATAGGGGGGTGGGGGAACAGGCAACACACAGGTGACCATAGAGTGGTGTGGGGGGCACAGGGAACACAATCAACCAGGGAACCTTGAAGAAGGAGTGAAAGCAGGGATGCAGGCAAACCAATGTAAACAAAGAACCAGGGAGAAACAAAACTGCCAAAAAACAGAACACTCGACCAGTGAACCTAGAAGAAAGAATGAACAGCAGGGATGCAGGCAATACAATGTGAGCAAACAACCAAGGAGAACCAAAACCACAACAAAACAGAACAATCTACCATGGGAACCTAGTGGAAAAAGAATGCAACAACCATGCAGAACAGAATCACAGAAAAGTACACAGTAGGTCAGGGGAAAGGGGCTAGGAACGGGGCACGGGGAAGGCCTGTAGAGAATGCAGAGGGTGTGTAGCCGAGTGGAGACGACCAGCCTAAGGTTGCAAGGGAGCGGAGCGCACGCAGCCTAAGATGCCAGTGAGCGCACGCAATCTAGCATTGAGAGGGAGCAAGTGCAGCCTAGGATGCGAGGGAATGTGCATGGCCTAAGATGCGAGTGAGTGCACGCAATCAAGGATTGAAAGGGAACACAAGCGGCATGGTTGTAGGAGAGCCACTCAATCTAGGATTGCAAGGAAACGTATGCAGCCTAAGATGAGAGGGAGCACGCATGGCCTAGGGTGCGAGTGAGAACACTCGATCAGGGATAGCAAAGGAGCATAGTGAGCAATGGGCAGGGGTGCAGAAGGACCAGGTCTTGGGAGTCATGCATGTTCAAGAGTGAGAAGGGGCAAGAGGTCAAGGGGCTTTCATGGAGTGAAACAGCCGAACACTCACTGCAACAGGAGGGTGAGTAGTCCACCCTCACAGTCTATACCACATCCCCTTCGCTGTCACACACCTGCAATGCTCAACACAGTGGCCTTGTCCTGCGAGGGCTTTGCCGCAGAGGGTCCGTACCTCGGTTCTTATAGGCACGGAAGCATGGACATAGCAAATCGTGCTACATATCATCGGGCAGCATCTCCTTGGCACCTGCATCGCTCAACACCATAGCATTATCATGTGAGGGCTTTGCCGCAGAGGGTCCATACCTCAGTTCTTATAGGTGCGGAAGTGTGGACGTAGTGAACCATGCTATGTATTGCTGGGCAGCATCTTCTGTGCACCTGTGTCGCTCAACATGACAGCCTTGACCTGCAAGGGCTTTGCCGCAGAGTATCCATACCTCGGCTCTTATAGGAACGGAAGCGCGGATGAAGCAAAGTGTTCTACGCGTCTCCTGTGCACCTGCGTTGCTCAACACTGCAGCCTTGTCCTGAAAGGGCTTTGCCGCAGAGTATCCGTACCTCGGTTCTTATAGGAACGGAAGTGCGGATGAAGCAAAGTGTTCTACGTGTCTCCTGTGCACCTGCATTGCTCAAAACTGCAGCCTTGTCCTGAAAGGGCTTTATATGAAGGCAGTTTCCTTTTAAACTAACTAGTTAGGTCATGTTACATTATGTTGTGGTTTCATTATAATGTTTTGCTATATATGTCTAATATACAAGCTCTTTGAAGCAGCCGTAAGGTAGCAACCCCTTAAACACCCACCCAAAAAAAATAGAAGGTATACCTAGAAATGCAATCTGTTAAATAGACCATACGCCCCTGTTTTGACCTACCATTCACATGATGCCCTCTATTAACAGTGAACAGTAACTGCACCCCGGGGTGAGAAAGATAGTCGAAGGTTGGATTATGTAAATTACTCCCATAAACACCCAACCTCAGCCTAAGAGGTCTCCTGCCTCACACACATATATAACCATTACCTTAAAGACCTTAGCAGGACTCAGGAACCTCCAGTAAGGCCGGAGTGGGCTTCTTGTCCCAAGGAAGCTGTGGTCGAAATCCCACCCTCAGTGAAATGTGCCCATATTTTCTTCCAGCTTTCCCATATATAAAACCTGACACTTTGTGGTTATTCAGTGCTTAAGGCAGTAAGTAGAATAGTTTTGCATGGTCTGTTTTCTTGGGCATTGTTTTCTAAATGCCTTGGCTCACCATGAAAATATGGGAGGGTCAAAGTCTAGCTACAATAGGCTTTGTGTCCTTAAGCACATTGCACACAAGGTAGGATTTTGGTAACAACGACGTAAATGAGGAACCAAAAAGGGGAGTTATTTCTTGTTTTTCAGGGAGCTTTTGCAAACTTAGCAATTTTTTTTTATTTCTGACATACAATCCCTTTTTGTTGGGGGCCTAGGGAAGTAAGCATAAGAGGTTGCCATCTGTGTTTTCTTGGGCATGGCTTCATCATGCCCAGGTTCACCATGCACTAGGTCATTTCCAGACATACCCCACTTGAGCACAGAACACCTACTCTTCAGCTACCTCTTCTCTTGGTGCTGCTCCCCATAACATACAATACATAGCTCCTCTACATGTTCCTTCTCATGCCTTGCTGTGTATCTTTTCTATCCTTCACCCTCAACCCAAACTATCGGCCTGACTCTGCTTCTCTCTACCACCGCTGAAGGTTCTATCACACTCCTCCTTTTCCTCTCTGACAGGCAAAGTGCTTCGATGCCATAAACTATGGCAGGAGGCAAAATACAAATGCAAGGTAACATAATGTAATGCAAAACGGCAAGTGTATGAAAGTGGTCTGTAAATGAGCAGTTAGACAAAGCCATACAGTGTGGGCTATGCATATGTCTATCAACTGTTCATTAGTACAAGCGAGGATGAGATCAGAGTTCTTGCCAGTTATTGTCAGTCTTCTAATAATACATTATTATAGTCGTATAAACTGGGGGGAGGAGGGGTATAGGCCACTCAATAATGATCCCTCCAGAGGTTCGTAATGCTACTAGCACAAACTGGCAAGAACAATCTGGGTTGTGCAGTTGTGGGTCTGAAGAAAAAAACGTTCTTTAACAATGAGCTAAATAAATACACAAACGTGCTAGTAAAATAAACATGCTTTTATTTTGCAATATTGTAAATTACTTTTGGTTACTTTTGAAAATGTTTAGCCTGAGTAAAGTAAAAGTGAACTGTGTTTTCAATTTTTTTTTTTGCTTTCTTTATTGTGTTTTCTTATATTGGTACACTACAACTTACAACTGACCACCATGGGGCGGCCGCAACTACACCCAATGCTCCCCCTTCCTCACCCGCCCCACCTCCTTATCACATATTAGGCACAAATGTCAAGCAATCAGACAGTTCCTTTATGCACGTTCGGAGTTGGTCATGGATGAAAGATGTGGTTACTTATTTACCGACTGCCCTGTGGCAACACCGGCTATGGGCATTCATGTCTCTGTCTTTACTCCACTCCGTTTCCTGTGTGGTCCGCCCCATCCTGACACGATGCTGAATCCTCCTCTCCCTCCCATCCACCTTCTTTCCAATCTGAGAAGTAAAGCCTAAACGGTGGCCGGTAATCTATGGGGCGGCTATTGAGCGGTAACGATTGTGAATATCGGGATTCTCTCTTTTCACATAGGGTCATGTACTCCATCCACCAAACGTTGGGACGTTGCGTTTCCTCTACATGCAGGCTATGAGGTATCGAGCTGTCACCGAAGACATTCCCAGGAGTTTACTTTCCCCGCGGGGGCCATCTCCTATCACTGCGAGAAGCCAAAGGGCAGGCGTATAGTCCCATGTGCTGGATAACATGCCTGATTTAGCCCCCATTATTCCATCCCAGAGAGGACATACTCGTGGACATGACCATGCTACATGGTAGAAGTCTGCTGTTGCCATATTACGTTGTATGCATTCTGAGGATCTTTCTGGATATATTCTATGCAATTTAGCCGGGGAGAAGTACACTTGATGTAGAAATGTATAATGTATCAGCCTAAATGTATTGTTCATGGACAGGTTGCGGGTTTGGCGGCCAATAAGTTTCGATTGGTGTTCACTTATGCCATCCCCCTGATTGTTCTCCCACTTAGTCCTATGTTTCTGCATATGGAGTGTCCTCCCTCCTCTGACTAGTTCATATATTGTGGACACTAGTTTCTGGGTAGTTGGTGGCTTTAACACATATTGAAGGATAGGATGTATTGTGGGCGCACTTGGGAATTCAAGCTATTTCGAGCGGAACACTTCTCTAATCCTGTAGTACATAAGTAGGGTCACCGCTGTCCATTCAACTTTATTTCGTAATATGTCCCATGGAATAACTTTTCCGTCCTGAACCAGATCTCCCACAGACTGGATTCCTAGCTTTGGAAAGTGCGTTTGGAAGGATCGCTCGTGTGTAAGTGTTATCCCATGTGTCGCGCTCTGAAACACTTGTGTATGAGCGTGATACAAATGAAATAACATATCATATCATATCATGTACGTTAGATAGTGGGAAGTTTGGGGAATATAACGTTGGTGCGCCAGTCAATTGTGCTATTCGTTCCCAGGCCTTGCATGGCATGGCCGTGGGCTGGGTCTCCTTCTGCGGTAATCGCGGCAGGGTTCCCCACAACATTCCCCTAGTGTCATCAGGATCTGCCGCCTCCATGGCTATCCGTGAGTGTGGATAGTCAGGTGTGGGTTGTTCCCATCCAGCAGCGCACTGTATCTGGGCTGTCAGGTAGTATATATATGGATCAGGGTATTCTAATCCCCCTTGTTCATATGATAATGTAAAACTGTGTTTTCTTTTTAAAAGCAAAATGATCCATGAGGTCACTTTGAAGGGTTAAATTGATATTAATGTAATGATGAAGTAGTGAGAACAAAATAGTGTGTTCTTCAAAGAAGTCCTGCTGGGAAATGTAATTGCTGTTTCCTTGAATGCAGGTTCCCTGTCTGCTTCTGAGGTCATGATGTTTGAAATGTAGAATGCATGGTGGGCACTCGGATTGGCTGAGAGGAGACCATTAATGTACTCCATATGCTAAGAGGTATTCAAATACTGTGAGGTCGAATCTTTTTGTTCTCCACTGGGAAAGAGAAAGTTGTACTGGGAATTGACAATGCCATATTTCTTTGAAAATATGCTAATGTATGCTTGGAATTCAGCTGGTATAATGCACTGGATGATTATGGCACTTATGTGTGAAACATTCATTTTTCTTTACACGCCTCACATATTTTTGATGATGTTTGATACTTTGCCCTATGTCTTAATCATTATGCCATCCTTTCTGCCAACAAAACAAACACCGTTTGGAGTCCTAACTCCACACTACTAATGGCATCATTCAAAAGGCCTTGTCTGGGGAACGCAAATGTCAGTTTCAGAAATATGTGGGAACAGAACTGTATTATTTCAACAAAGGAACACTCACTGGATTTCCTGCTTGCATTTGGTCAACTTGTTTCCTGAATGGTCATCACGTATAGACCTTGTGCAGCATGCCCCTGGGTATCCAAATCTCAATATCATGAAGATGAGAAGAATGCATGAGAATGGCTCATAGTTCGGCTGGTGAGGATACTGCGTGTCGCATGACAGCCCCTGGCATCCCAAGAAAGGCTGAAAAACCCTGCCTTGCGGGAGTAGTGCTGGATGTCAAAATATATTACCTGCTGCTCCAGCAGAGACTAGGATCCCTCCTGTCGTGATTAGGAGAAGCACATATCATCCCTGAACCAGGGGAGTAGGGATTATATACCTCTCTACTCGCAAATAGATTTGATTTGACTTTCACAACACAGTTAAATGTGTTGGCACCAGATTTCCCTTCTAACAAACGATTATGCACAATCACAAAACCTGCAATATACTTATGGATGAAGCTAATTTACAGTCACACGTTTAAAATGTCCCAAGGCACAGAAGAGGCAAAAAAGCAGAGGAAAAAAAACAGTACTACTCCTTTGATAAGCACTTTACAACATGCCACTGACATGCAAAACTCCTACACTCCTGTATTTATAGGGGGGAAGAATACCACTCTTGGTGTGTACAAAAATAGAAAAGCTTTATTTCCAAGATTCACAAACCAGAACCTCACTTGCTTTCAATAATTCCCAGTAAAACAGAATCCACTGAATAGTTCTAACACAATCCACCACATCATGACATGAATCACAAAATACGTAGAAACGTCACCTATATTCAATTACAATATCTTTTACGAAGTAAGCATTTTCTGTCTACAGGTGCTTACATCTCAACTGCGTGTGCAGACATTCACTTTGCTTCCAAAATGGTTATAATATCTACTATAACAATGCAAGGCACCAGAATGCACATGGCTATAAGAAAAGAAGGCACAAGGCATAATATAAAATATCAATATAAAAAAATCAATATCAGCATTTAATATAGCAAACATTAAAAAAAAACATGACATTCAAAATAAACTCTAACAAACCCTCTCTCTCTCTATCTCTGCATCCAGCATCTACACCAAGGCTAGGGGCTGAAGGTTTTATTTTTTTTTTAATTCTTAACCTGGGCATATTCCCTTCTCACCTAACATCAGATTAGGTCATCCATACTACCAGAGCTTGACGCTTCATGGCTCAAAGCTCTGAATCCAGATTCCCTCAGCCTTCCTTCTGTATATTCCACGAGAATCAATACTAATAACATGGCCTCTGGAATATTGAGTCTGACTGTTTATCTTGCTGTCTCTTTTCCAAGGTATCTTGTGATTGACAAGATTCATCAACAAGTTGTAATCTGAATTGAAATGTGTAGTTACTAATATTAAAATGGGGCCTGCTAATCTGGCACACTGCATAATAGATGATTTATATACCTTCATGGCAATGTTTGAAATACACTCCCTTATCACAACTAAAATACAGACTTTGGCTTTCGTACACCTCTTACCCCAGTGAGTTAAAATCCCATGACATCTCCCATTAGAGAAGACGTAAATGAGTGAAGAATGGAGTAATTGATTTGTCTTAACTATCTATAGCTTCAACTCTCTCCCCTTCTATCCAAAAAAATGATACATAACTTCTAGGCATCACAAATCAAAATAGATCATGTTTCGGCTATATAATGGCACTCCCATTATTCAATACATCACACTTCCTTTTCATCTATTCTCTAAAATGGAGAGTTTTACTTTTGACTGAAAGCTTTTTCAACTCCCTCAGCCTAGAATATTTGAACTCTTCATTCAACTACGTATCCTCTTGTTCAGCAATACATGCCACACACATAACACATGCGTCTGCTTGAATGAATACCATATATGTGTCATATTCCTTGGCATCATTTTCATCTACCTTTGACTGTGAGGAGGTTGACTCACTAATACTATATAGAAACACTTTCTGCACTATTTTAATTTTCGCTATGTGTGCTGCATGCTTTGGTGGATGTACTTGCCTCTCTTTTGGCACTACTTGCAGAAAGGTATGATAAGTGTGAATATTAACATTGCCTCAGGCGGCAGACCACTACCTCCCACTTGTGAACCCCCTTGACGTTTGTTAACACTTTCCAAATGTTATTGACCCTCAATTTGTATGCTTTGCATATTGTATATGCTCAGTCATTGTGCACTGCCCCAACCAGGCACATCCTTTTGCATGAATTGCTTTATAGTAACATTAGGTACAGCTGCTCTTGGGCTTTTAACCTTTATTTTTACTATCCCCTCCTAATCAGATGGGAAAAGAGTTCAGTTCTATATTCTGATGCCAAATGGTTCTCCTTTGCCACCATTTTCCACTTCTTAGGGATATGTGTTTTTTGCATAAAAGAGGTCTACTTTATAGATCGTGGGGTAGAGTCCTCTTGGCATTGCATGTGTTGCAGATTGCACAAGCTATGACTTTTCCTTTACTTTTTTCTCGCTCCAGCTGATAGTTGAACTGGGAGCCAACTCCATTGAGGAGATCCCAGCCAATAGCATACAGGAGGTATCCTCAACACTTTTGCTCAACCCATCATCTGGATTTTGGTATGCCCTTTTCAGAAAGAGACTAAAGAGGAATGCTATGAAGGAGCAATACCATGAAGGCATTTAAAAACGATAGGAAATGGAGCAAGAGCCTATATTCAAAGGGTAGAATACAAAACGTTAACAGCAAGGAAGAAACGATGTGCGTGGAGGAAGACAAAGGAGACAACGTAAGCAAAATGATAAATGGATCGAAGAAGGACAAGGCCAAAAGAAGGAAGACAAATTAAGTGGGCTGAGCAGAAGACAATCTGGGAAAACATTAGGGCAGAAATAGGAAGTTTAGATGCATGAAAAGAGAGAAAATGGTGACCATGATGAAGGTTGAGATGAAGAAAATGACAGTTGCGTGCAGTGATGCAAATAAGAGAATAAAAAGAGAGCGAAGAATCAAAGAGAACGCAGCGATTACCAGCTGAGGTAGAAAAGGAAAGAGAAGAGGGGTTAGAGAAAGATAGGCGAAGGGGAAGAGGGGGGGAAGAAGATCATTCCTGTTTTGGGGCGTTCAAGTGGAGAAAATGGCAGGACATCCATAAGTGAACAGCCGAAAGACAAGCCGAGACTTGACCATGAAGGGCATCCGAAAGGCAGAGAAAGAGAAACAGGTTTGGGAATCATCCGTGTAGAATTATCTCACGAGATCGAAGGAAGAGATACATGAGGAAAAGGGATAGTGTTAAGGGAGAATAAAAACGGGCAGAGAACAGAGCCCTGTGGGACACCATGTAAGAGAGGGTGGTGGGAGGAGAGGAAGCCAGCCCATGAGACTGAATAAGAACGATTAGAAAGATACAGACCTAAACCAGGTTAGAACAGAGTGATTAAGGCAAAGAGTGGGCATGGTCAATGGTATTAAACACTTGTGTATAGGTGAGTTATAAAAACCATATGATATCATATGATATCATATCATATCATATTAAAGGCTGCCGAGAGATCAAGAGGAATGATAGGATTGGTATTCTGTGACGAGCAGAAAGAGTTGAAACAAATACATGTAGAAGAGCAATTTTGATCGAATGAGCAGACCAAAACCTGGACTGTAGTGGTGAAAGAAGGGAATGAAAAAGTCAAAATGAAAAAACATGGGAATAGACAATTCGCTCCAAAGGTTTGGACACAAAATGATGAAGGGAAATAGAGCAGCAATTAGAAGGGATAGCGGGGTCAAGAGATGGTTCTTTCAAGGAGGAAAGAAAGATAGAAGAAACTGAAAGATTAATGAGAGAGGTGAGTTGGGAAGGCATGGTATCACAAGTATTGACACTGACACAATGGATATAATTTGCAAAACCCGTATTGATGATGTTGGGGTTGGAGAAACTCGTTTTCTGCCCTATAACTAAGATGGGAGTAGTCTCGACCATCAAATGATAAACAAAACAGTCCGAGTGGAGTCTGTCAAATCAAAATGGCCTATACTAGCAACAACCTAATGCCTGCCCTATCTTCTGTACAAAAAGTGTTAAAAGGAGAAAATGTATTAAAAAGGAAAAAAGTCAGTGTTCAAATGATAATGTGACTGAACTAGCTTTCCTCCCCACGTTAGGCCTCATGATGTAAGGCGATCCTTGTAGGCAGGATGACACACTCCGGCTCAGCTTCCAACACAGTAGACAGTTCACAGCCGTGGATCGACGCCTGCCTGGCCTTCCTTCTCTCTAATTTCCAAAATAATGTTTTGAGCAAAAACGTTCACAAGGTCCGCCTCTGCCAGGCTCATACCTCTTACGAGACAATTCATACAATTCATACAAAGTTGCATAGATGCTCCCTTCCCAAGTTTTCACAGAGACTTAATCCAACCTTTGGTATTAGCACGTACTACACAAGTTGGTAGAAGGACTGAGCAGCTAGGTTTATCTCAAGAGGGGTCAATGCGAGCTGTAAGGTTGTAACACAGAGCTTCACAATGACAGTTATTCAAGTAAACTCCTACACAAAAGGTTTCTTGATTAAACTATTATTAATTGATTTAACAGTCAGTTGAATAAGCCTTCTTTAGAAGGGAGCAAACATATAACTGTCATGATCCCTTCTTCCAAGGGGTCAGGACTTGCCCCACGACCTTGGAAGCAGGCCCATGACTCTGATCCCAGGAACCAGCCAGTCCCTATAGGGACCCTCTGGACCTTGTCCTGGCGCCAGTGGCACCAGGCTCATGATGGTGACTGGTCCCTGCACAGGAAGCGCCGGGCTCATATTAGATAAGAGTGCTTGGTGGACCTACCTGTAGCAGACCATGCTGCTTACTTACCAGCTAACTGGTCTCCTGATCCTTCTCTGCCTGGAACTACTTTTTCTGTCTGGGTGGAGCAGGAGCCACTCCCTGGAAGCAGAACACAGGAACTCTTCTAGAAATCTGGAACTCTTTTCTTACCTGGGTGGGGCCGTGAAAGGAGACGCCTAAGCACTACAGAAGGCTATTTAAACCACACCCGATTGGTTTCACGTGCTTCGCGTAATTCTGCATCTGCAGCAGGACGCTCACCGTGTCAGCTCCAGGAAACCTCCAGCTCCAGATCCTGTGAACACGAAATAACCTGCTGGAATCCAATCTTCAGTCTTCTTCAGTCTTCTGCAGCTCCTGCAAAACAAAGGCACAGGTTAGGCTAAAGTAAAGGCAGCAAATCTACTTACCTAATCCACCGGCAGCATCCAAGGCGCCTTTTTCTGCCTTTCTCTTCCGGCATCCGACATCTGCAAAGAGAGAGAACATCGGTCAGTAATATTCAACTACAAGTTCTGCTTACCTGTGTTACGCCCGTTCCAACTCAGCTCGCGCTGCATTCCGGCACCTGCAAGGCAAGATACATCGGTTAGTAACGCTTAGTTACAAGACTGCTTACCCGACGCTTTCAATCTGTTCGCGCTGCATCTCAGCACCTGCAAAGACAAAAGAGACATTACGGAGCATTCTCAAGCGCTAGTGCAGTCTTTCTACTTACGTGCCATTAGAAGGATAATCTTCATCGTCACAGCATCTGAAAAGGGAAAGACATAGACTTTACAGACTTAAGACTTTTGAAAGAGAAGAGAACAATGCAAAAGGAACTTTAATATTTACAAGGCACGCTCGTGCATTAACGGCGTCTTCGCTCCCAGCAAATCCTCTGCTATCACGAGGCAGAGCTCGCATCCAGTGAAGCAACTGGATCCAGCGCACCTGCACAAGACGCAGGATGGAGAGCCCGGCATTTACCTATATAAGGTAAGCGCAATATCAACCCAGTTCCACGGGGAAAGAAAGGGCGAGAGGGGCTAGGAACTTTCCGAACCTTCCAAACACTAATACCTTGGTTTACCATTGCAGACATCTCACTCTTCAGCTTAAACTGTCGGTGGGAAGGGGGCCCAGTCCGGGAGCAAAACGAACCCTGTGCCTAACACTGAAGACAGTATCCTCGCCAGATCAAGACCTGCGCCTCCGGGGGAACCAGGTGAGCGTTACAGAACGCGAAGCCTTACCACAAAATTCCCGCCCAGGCGCAATGGAAACCTCAGACACAGACCAGTTGGCCCAATTACTCGGGGAGTTGAGGGCGGAAGTACACGCTGCATGTCAGGAAACAAATGCCCTAAGGAGGGAGTTAGTGGTCTCCAAAGAGCGAACAGACGATTTGGCTAGACAATTGCTGCACGCCCAAGCTGGACAAACTCCTCTACCAACCCCAAGTGGGGGCCACGCTCCTCCAGCTTCCTCGAATCCGGTACAAATCAATCTACCAGGAAATATACCTTTGGCTCCGCCCGAACGCTTTTCAGGTGATTCAAAAAGGTTTGCTGTGTTCTTCAATCAATGTCGCTTGCACTTTTTGTGCAGACCCGCCGCTTTTCCAACGGACCAGGCTAAAGTGGCCTTCGTGCTCTCTTATCTCAGTGGCAGTGCCGCAGATTGGTCTGTTCCTTTAGTGTCTCAAGATGACCCCATTCTCCATAACTTCCAGGACTTCCAAGCCAGTATGGAGAAACTGTTCGCAAGGCACTATCAGGGACAGGCCTTGGATAATGAACTTCTTTCACTACGACAGGGCAATCAAGATCTTCTGACTTATATTGCATCATTTAACAGACTAGTGGTGGAAACCGGATGGCCGGAGGATAAGAGGATCACACTGTTTTACAGAGGTCTGCGTGGGGAATTAAAAGACGTTCTGGCTCAAGTGGTAAATCCTCCACAAGACTGTTCCGAATATATCGATCTGGTAGTGCAATTGGATCATCGACTACAGAATCGGAAAGCCGATCGATCCAGATTTGAAACCCGACCTTTTTCAAGGCCACAAAGTTCTACGAAAGGAACTGATTCCGTGGAACCCATGCAAATAGGGGGTGTAAAAGGACCTTTAACCCAAAAGGAGAGGGAAAGGAGGAGACAACTGCAATTATGCCTCTATTGCGGAAACTCAGGGCACTTTCTTCGAGATTGTCCAGTGAAGCCCAAGAAGAAGATAGTAGGGGCGTCTGATAAAGGTACCGAGAATTCTGAGCCGGGAAACGACCTCGCCCGGCAAGTGTAGAGGTCCGCTTGCCGAGCGTTAAAACCAGTTCTTTGACCTCGCATTTCATCATGCCCATGGTCCTCGTGAGTCCTGAACAACCTAATCGTATGCATGCCATTAAAGCATACATTGATAGTGGCGCAATCGGGAATTACTTGGACTGTGAGCTGGCCGCCAGGATGCATCTGTCTCTTTGTCCAAAGACGGTGAAAGACGTCATTACCACCGTGGATGGGACGGAAATAGCTTCCGGGCCCGTAACTCACACCACCATGGAAGTAACGTTAGTAAGCCAAGATGGGCATCAAGAGAAGATCGTGTTTGATGTGATCAAGGCCCCTCAGTTTCAAGTCATCTTGGGAGTTCCTTGGTTGGAGAAACACAATCCTCAAATTGATTGGCGAGCAAAGACAATCCGGTTTCCAGAATGCGTGTCTACCTGCTACCCTCAGCTCTCCACCAAACTAGCTGCAACTGTTTCTGAGAGTCCGCAACTGCCTCCTGAATACCAGGAATTCCAAGATGTCTTTCGGAAAGACCAAGCTAATTCTTTGCCTCCTCACAGATCATATGACTGTCAGATAGACCTGATTCCCGGATCCACTCCTCCGTGCAGTCGGATTTATGCCCTTACTGAACCTGAAAATCTCCACCTAAGGCAATATTTGGACCAGTACCTGGCTAACGGATTCATCCGTCCTTCGAAGTCCCCGGCCTCCTCAGCTCTGTTCTTCGTGCCAAAAAAGGAGGGAGACTTAAGAACATGTATAGACTACCGCGCCCTGAACCAGATTACAATTAAGAACAGGTATCCATTGCCATTGATCCCAGAACTACTTGACCAAGTCAAAAACGCCTGCATATATACTAAGTTAGACCTCAGAGGAGCCTACCATTTGGTGCGAATAAAGGAGGGCGATGAATGGAAGACGGCCTTTCGTACCAAGTATGGACTGTTCGAGTATCAAGTGATGCCCTTCGGGTTGTGTAACGCACCGGCCGCATTCCAGTTCTTTATGAATGACGTGCTCCGTGAACTCATTGATGTGTGTGTAGTTGTATACATTGACGACATTCTGGTTTATTCGTCCTCTGAGGCAGAACACCGAAAACATGTAACCGCAGTACTGGAGAGGCTCCGCAAACACAAACTTTTTGCAAAATTAGAGAAGTGCGTCTTTCATGTTACTGAGGTCGAATTTCTGGGATTTATTTTGTCACCTAACGGAGTTCACATGGACTCGAGGAAAGTAGATGCAATAATCAAGTGGCCCTCACCATCATCTGTAAAAGGGGTTCAAAGTATGTTGGGCTTCGCCAACTTCTATCGCAGGTTTATTCCAGACTTTTCTCGGGTAGTCCAACCCATTACAGCTCTCCTCAGAAAAAACAAACGTTTTGAATGGTCTACCGAGGCAGAACAAGCCTTTCAGGAGCTAAAGACTAAATTTACCTCCGCCCCGATTTTAAAACATCCCCGCCCGGAACTACCTTACATCGTCGAGACCGATGCCTCCAGCCTTGCTATGGGAGCAGTGCTTTCACAAAGAGATCCAGAAACCAACCAGTTGCACCCCGTGGCGTTTTGGTCTCGTAAATTATCAGCCCCAGAAATCAATTACACCATTACCGATAAGGAACTGTTGGCTATTAAGTCCGCCTTTAAGGCCTGGCGGCATTATCTCTTAGGAGCCCGACACACAGTCACTGTCATTACTGACCATCGTAATCTACAGTATCTTAAATCAGCCAAAGCTCAATCCTCCAGACAACTTCGCTGGGCATTATTTTTTGCCGAATTTGATTTTATAATCACCTACCGACCAGGCAATAAGAATGGTAAAGCGGATGCCTTCTCTCGAATTGGAGTAGAGGAACACATGGTTAACCCTGAGCTCGTACCTATTATTCCTGAACAAAGAATCCTGGGTTTGATCAGCATGCAATCCATTGAAGAAATTGAAACCCAGGTTAAACAACTTGTAACTTCAACGGACATACAAAAATGGCAGTTTCAGGGGAACGACTTCACAGTAAAGAACGACTTATTATACTTCAAGGAACGACTTTATCTACCCTGTACCAGCTTACAAAATCAAGTCATCTCTTGTTATCACGACTCCTTAATGGAAGGACACCCGGGTATGGCCAAGACCTCGGAAAAGGTCAAGCGTCACTTTTGGTGGCCATCTTGGAGAAAAGACATCAGAAACTTTGTCATGTCCTGTGGAGTGTGCACCCAGAACAATAGTCCTAAGGAAAAACCAGCAGGCCTCTTACAACCACTTGAAATCCCACCTCATCCCTGGCATACCCTTTCCATGGACTTTATCACCGACTTACCTCCCTGTTCCGGATACAATACAATCCTGGTAATCGTAGACTTATTTTCAAAAATGGCACATTTCATCCCACTAAAGGGGTTACCGTCAGCAGCAATCCTGGCTCGAGAATTTCTTGAAAACATTGTTCGGTTGCATGGCTTTCCTTCAGTTTTAATCTCAGACAGAGGAAGTCAATTCATCTCCCACTTCTGGCGGAGTTGCTGTCGGTTAGCTCAAATTGATGTAAGGCTTTCCACCAGTCACCACCCACAAACCGATGGTCAGACCGAAAGGACCAATCAGACTTTGGAACAGTACCTACGCTGCATGCTGCAACAGACAGGAGGAACTTGGAAGGACATCCTTTGGATAGCCGAGTACGCTTACAATAACTCAGTCCACTCTGGAACCGGAAAGACCCCGTTTTTTCTTTTGTATGGTAATCATCCTCGAACCTCTAACCTGGATCCACCGCAGGATCTTGGAACACCAGCAGTTGACCACCTACATTCAACCATCACCCAAGCCTTCAAGGAAGCTACTACCCACCTTCAAAGGGCCAAGGAACTATACAAGAAAGGAGCAGATCAACATCGAAAGGAAGCCCCTCAATACCAAATAGGAGATCAAGTCTGGTTATCCACCAAATATTTACCCCTAAAGGGACCACGCACCTTTAACCCAAGATACCTGGGACCCTACTCTGTTACTGCCATAATAAATCCAGTAGCGGTCAAGTTGGATTTACCCCCTCGCATGAAAATGCACCCAGTCTTCCATGTTTCACTACTAAAACCAGTTCAACCAGAAACCCGATTGACTAAATCTCCTGAACCTATCCTAGTTGACGGAGAACTTGAGTTTGAAATCAAAAATATCCTGGATTCCAAGATCTCCAAATCAAAACTACACTACCTGATTGACTGGAAAGGCTACGGCCCCCAAGAAAGATCTTGGGAACCTGCAGAACATGTACATGCACCCCGACTAATCAAGAAATTTCATCGGACATTTCCTAACAAACCAAGACCTCCGGAGAAGTCAATCTTGGGAGGGGCCTTGAGGGGGGGTGCTGTCATGATCCCTTCTTCCAAGGGGTCAGGACTTGCCCCACGACCTTGGAAGCAGGCCCATGACTCTGATCCCAGGAACCAGCCAGTCCCTATAGGGACCCTCTGGACCTTGTCCTGGCGCCAGTGGCACCAGGCTCATGATGGTGACTGGTCCCGGCACAGGAAGCGCCGGGCTCATATTAGATAAGAGTGCTTGGTGGACCTACCTGTAGCAGACCATGCTGCTTACTTACCAGCTAACTGGTCTCCTGATCCTTTTCTGCCTGGAACTACTTTTTCTTTCTTGGTGGAGCAGGAGCCACTCCCTGGAAGCAGAACACAGGAACTCTTCTAGAAATCTGGAACTCTTTTCTTACCTGGGTGGGGCCGTGGAAGGAGACGCCTAAGCACTACAGAAGGCTATTTAAACCACACCCGATTGGTTTCACGTGCTTCGCGTTATTCTGCATCTGCAGCAGGACGCTCACCGTGTCAGCTCCAGGAAACCTCCAGCTCCAGATCCTGTGAACACGAAATAACCTGCTGGAATCCAATCTTCAGTCTTCTTCAGTCTTCTGCAGCTCCTGCAAAACAAAGGCACAGGTTAGGCTAAAGTAAAGGCAGCAAATCTACTTACCTAATCCACCGGCAGCATCCAAGGCGCCTTTTTCTGCCTTTCTCTTCCGGCATCCGACATCTGCAAAGAGAGAGAACATCGGTCAGTAATATTCAACTACAAGTTCTGCTTACCTGTGTTACGCCCGTTCCAACTCAGCTCGCGCTGCATTCCGGCACCTGCAAGGCAAGATACATCGGTTAGTAACGCTTAGTTACAAGACTGCTTACCCGACGCTTTCAATCTGTTTGCGCTGCACCTCAGCACCTGCAAAGACAAAAGAGACATTACGGAGCATTCTCCAACACTAGTGCAGTCTTTCTACTTACGTGCCATTAGAAGGATAATCTTCATCGTCACAGCATCTGAAAAGGGAAAGACATAGACTTTACAGACTTAAGACTTTTGAAAGAAAAGAGAACAATGCAAAAGGAACTTTAATATTTACAAGGCACGCTCGTGCATTAACGGCGTCTTCGCTCCCAGCAAATCCTCTGCTATCACGAGGCAGAGCTCGCATCCAGTGAAGCAACTGGATCCAGCGCCCCTGCACAAGACGCAGGATGGAGAGCCCGGCATTTACCTATATAAGGTAAGCACAATATCAACCCAGTTCCACGGGGAAAGAAAGGGCGAGAGGGGCTAGGAACTTTCCGAACCTTCCAAACACTAATACCTTGGTTTACCATTGCAGACATCTCACTCTTCAGCTTAAACTGTCGGTGGGAAGGGGGCCCAGTCCGGGAGCAAAACGAACCCTGCGCCTAACACTGAAGACAGTATCCTCGCCAGATCAAGACCTGCGCCTCCGGGGGAACCAGGTGAGCGTTACAATAACACAAAATATACTTCAACAAATACACACTCTTAGTTTCACTAAATCAGTTGATACCCATTGGGGATGGCACACAGACATTCCCTACACCCGCAGGTGACTTAAATAACTAGGACACTGTGGACATTGATTTATCACTGGCACATTTAGAGCAATACTAAGTGTGATGTCAAAGGAAAGGTTTTAGAGGGAGAAAACAATGGTTAACAAATATTCTTAAGCAGGCGGGTACCTTTGAACCCCACAATGCAAAGTAAATTAACCCTTTCCTGGGGAACAGTTAAAGCACAAAGTCAGAGGTAAGAAGAGTATTTCAGGGAGAAAGGCCAGCCAATGTTAATTGAGCAAAAGTCTAGGTGAGCGGAAGCACTTCTGGTAGGTAAGTACAGTCTTGCACAATGTTTTAGAAGTCTTTGTAGAAAATGAAGTCACTGTAGGGCCACACACTGGCAGGCTTGTGAGGGCCAAAGCTAGAAGCAACTCTGCAAGGGCAACCAAGACAAATTTCAACTGAGAGCTAGCAAGGCTACACAACAAGAGGTAAGTATGCTTAGTTTTACAGTACCTTTGGTTTGAAGAAAGCTGGTGCCAGCTGGCTTCTGTTCCTGTGTAGGTCTGCAGATTCTGTGCTCCTTGGCTTCGGTCATGCGAACAAGAGGGAGGACGTCTGGGAAATACTACACTATGAATGGAAGTTCAGCGGTAGCAATGGGCAAACTTCAGATCAGCGGCACTTTGCAGTTTCAGCTCCTCGTGACTCTAGGGAAACAGCACCACCGCTATTCTAAGATACCTATATGGACCTTACTTGCATCTGGGGTCCAGCACGATGTTGAGGTGGCTCAGGCTTGGTCAGTCCTGCACTGCACTTGATCTGGTGTTCCTCTCCCTGGCAAACGGTTCCTGCAGCAGCAATTGAAGTACAGCCAGCTCCGAGAGGGTATCCAGACGATTTCTCTTTGGGGTTGATTGGTCCCACCAACCCAAGGGGAGAAGTCGTCCTTGCAGGGCTTCTATAGTCAAGGCGAATTTGGAGCTTCAGCATCGCAGCAGGGCTTCACCGGTCCAGGAGTTGCAGCAGGAGTCTCTTCCAAGTTCTTCTTCGGATTCCTTCATCCAGTGTTCAACTCTGCCTTCCAAGCTAAAGACCACTCCTTTTATGCCGATTTCTCCCACTCATTCGCAGGATAGCTGTCACTCACAAGGACACCCAGCCAGTCACCTAAGAGTGCATTCCTGTCACCTAGGAGATTAAGCACACGGAGTTTTCAGGCACCACCCTTACTTACTGCCCTGCAAGACATGCAGGAGCCAGGGGCGGGCTTCAGCAGTGAAACCTGCCAAAGACAAAACAAACAAAGGGACCAAACCTGTTTTGATGCACAGAGTAAATCTCAAGAAGGACCTTTCCAACAAGAAATGGCAAAAAAAAGAAGACTGGGTCCATTTTGACAAAATGGGCACCAATGGGTGCTTTACTGGGGCTGCAATTGCAACCTGTGGTAAAAAAAAACACAAGGGTAGGAAAAAGTAAACCACTGCCACCAGCCATTAATTGAAGAAAAGGTAACATAAAAATGTTGCATGAGAAACTAGACAAATGGGAATATTAAGTAACCCCCGCCCCCGCACCCTATTGTAAGATAGTGTGTGCTGGGTCTAGAATGTTACAAATGTAAGCAAAGTCAATTTTACTTCACTTCTCTTGGAAACTGTGGTTAATCGAAGAGGAGGTATTTAAACCTTTGGGAAATCAGAAAGACTTCCCTGTGCCACTGCATTGAAGGTGCTGTCTGACAGAACGTAAAAAGATGTTGCCTATGGAGTTTCTCAGACTCCAAAACCAAACAAAACATAGAGTTCAGATTAAAGAAAATATGAAAAATACACGAGAGAGTACGAAAAAGGTCTCACTCTCTCCAGTATAAAAATTGAAAAGTTCTAAAATCTAGCAAACGTGCTGGTGGTCTCTAAGGTAGAAGGGAATTAGCTCATTTCTGAGGAATTCTCCCTAAAACTTTAAACATTGCACCTTTCAAAGAGACTTTCATATGGGCTACTTGCTTTCACCGGATCACTCCGTTACTTAGTATCGCTTATCTTGCACCTGTATTTCACTTTAAAGTTAATTCACCGGTCAGCCTTTCTTTGCATTGCATTCACACACGTGCAGCCTTCACTTGTGATATGATGTTGCTACTTCATTCACTTTAACACACACCGGTCTCTCAGGTCACTTGCCAACTCACCGGCTGTGTGTGCTTCTTTCTTGTTTGGCACTTTCTGATTTTCAACTCAAGGGTAGTACCACAGGCTTGACCTCACCTCCCCAACTCTGCTGTTCAACCGGGAGGCTCGCTGGCATCCTTGAAACACAATGTAATCTTCACTTGTGGGATCTGGCCTTCTCCACGCGTCTTTCGTGGCCTGTCAGAGGCAGCAACCTCCAATAGGGAAGCCTTGGGGTTTTTGGCCCGCTTCTCTCGTCCATTGGTCTGCTGCTCTGCTCCGGTAGGTGTGCCTTCATCCCGGAAGTTATGCTCATTCTCCTTTTCCGCCTTACTCAGAGGGTGTCTTTAGGTGTTGCCTTTTATTCGTGTGAGGAGAGCTAATTGGTATCAGGTGTATGCATTTACGGTCAAGTGCCTGACTTTGCCTGACCCGATTAATGGGACATGTCCAGTACGATGTGAGAGAGTTAGTCTGGTTACTCTCAATCACCCTCTTCCTCAGCCCAGTGTTTGTGTAAAAAGGGGGGGAGTTGGGAAAATAGGATGAGGTAGATGAACAAAAAAGGGGGGAATACTGTGTCTCACCATCAGCTATCTTACCCCCACTCCCTGAAGACCCCTCACCCAGGTGATCCTACTGCACTGGTGCACCCACAGGGTGTGGATCCAAAGGAGATGGCCATGCCCTGCCTACCTGAGGGAGAGATCCCCAGGGATTTGCGGGTGAGATACCCTCTGGTTTCTCAAAGGAAGGATCTGGGGATACAGAGTAGGTCTGAGGATTAAATGGATAGGATCAGTAGGAGAACTAGTAGGATGAGCATGCGAAAGAAGGTGTGCAGTATCCAGATCAGGAAGGGGAGAAAAGTCAGAAAATAGAGGAGGGAGAGAAGAAAGGGGGAGCGGGAATGGGACAGGACAGGGTCAGGGAGGGGATGAAAAAGCAGAGTGGGAAGGAGAATCTTTATCGGTAATGGAGTCAGAAAAGTCAGAAGCAGATATAGAAGAAGAGAGTGAAGGATCAGGCGGATTGCAAGAAATAGTGTTATTTAGTAGATGAAAAAGATGGCAGGGATGACGATAAAAAGGTAAGTTAGGAAAAATATAGTTTTTTAGCAGAGAGGAGGAGAGAATCATAGGAAGCATGACGAGAGGAAAGCCGGTCAAGATAAAAAGGAAATTGAGAATTTTTCCAATAACGTTCTTGTTTACTAAGGGGGGAACAAAGAGAATTAGAGAAGGAGTAAGCCATGGTTGAGGGGGTTTACAGGAGGAAGTTAAGGGATTGAAGGGATCAAGAAAAACAAGAATGGAAGTAAGAGAAGACTGAAAGGAGGCAGCAGCAGAGTCGGGAGGTGGTTGTGCGGTGCAGGAATTAGGTGGGGTAGAGCAATGCCAAGGGAGTATAAAAAGAGCTAATTATTGAAGGAGCAAAGGTCACAACGCAAAAAGGATGAGAGGCTGAAGGGAGGAGGGGAGAGAGGAAAGGACATAAAGGTGGAGAAAGAAAAAAATGATCAGATGAATACAAAGAGTATCAAGAAATAGGAGCTTTCTAAGGGTCAGAAGTAAACATGACATCCAAAGTAAGCACTGAGACATGGGAAGGCAATAATTTAGAGGGAAAGGATGATAGGAGTCATAAGGTGGATAAAAGCCAAGGTAGAGTGAATTTAGTCAAGATGTAAGTTGAAATCACCAAGATGAAAAAAGGGGCACGTAGAGTGAAAAATAGAAGAAAGAAGCAAGTCGAGATCTGTAAAAAATGATAACAGAGGACTATGTTTTTTTTGTTTTGTTTTTTTTAAATTTATTTATTTGTTTTGGTAGCAAAAATTAATTTACACCTTTACAAATTATACATATCAGATACAAATTCATATAAAAATGTCATCAAAAGTTAATCATTACTTGAACAAATAACACATAATAAAACATTTAAAAAAGAAACGTGTTGCCTACCCATAAAAAAACAACACACCACCAACTTGCTTTAGTCCCACAAGAAAGTATACAGAAGATATACCTAACAGAATCAGACAAAACAGAATCATTATACATAAAGGAAGACACAAAAACTAGAAAAAAGACAAAAATACAGAAAAGCAGACAATCAGTGGCAAAAGATGGTGAAATTACTACACAATGACAAATTATTTGGAGGGGGAGGACTCCACACACTGGCCACTCCAGATGGCCCTATTGAGTGGCAGCAGATGCTCCTCAATCATTACAAGTCTAACGGTTGCTAAAATGATGGCATTGGTGTTTCCCTGCATGCAACAAAGCCAAACTAGGTGGCATTCAAATGAGGAATAAGAGGTCAAAAATGCATCCAAGCAACATCGCCTGTGGGTGAGAAAAAAGTTACAATGCATGAACAAATGTTCTAGAGTTTCACTCTCAGAAGTGTTTAAACAACATCTACAACCCACCCACTTCACCAAATCCATATAGCCAGACCAGTTCCTGATCCGGGCACCCGTGTGGATAAGATCCAAACGGAATCGCATGTAAGACCTTCTTGCCTCTTTATCAGGGAAACATAATAAGTAAGGCAGCCGAGGTGTAACTGCCTGCCTAAATGTCGCATAGGTCCTAAAAGAGGAGTAATCTCCGATCTGATCAGAGTTACATGCCCATGAGTTTTTAAAAAAGCGGCTTTTAACTTTACTTGGAGTATCAATTAAATCCTGCTGCGACATATTCAGCGATGTTAAGGTGGCATTTATTTGATCTTTAACTTCAGAGATTGAAGCGGGACATTTATGGGCAAGCATTGCCTGAAAGTCCTCATAAAGAGAGTTTGGAGGAGGAGAGATCATTTTAGAGAAGGCATTTACCATCCGCCAGAGGTATTTATCCGCTAAGGGATATAAACCTAGTTTGTGTAAAATAATGGCGTTAGGTAAGTATCCTGGTAACCCTAGGATTTTCTTCCAAAGTTTACCTTGTAAAAGATTTAAAAGAGGCCCCAACTTCAAAAGACACACGTCTACTGCGTAAAGTAAGATGGGCTCTACTTTCATGGTGTAATATTGCAAGAGGCGCAAAAGTCAGTATCTACAGTATTTTTGGAAGATAATTCTCATTTGGACCAACAGTGGATTAAACTTGGCGTTCAACACTGTGCGCCAAGTGCCGATAGACGTCCCATTCGATAGGTGATAACCCAGATAAATAATTTCTTCTTTCCTCAAGATAGGTTGTGCATTAATGACATAATTAAATCTGGGTAGTTTTTTTTTTTGCTGTAAAGACAATTATGTGTGATTTAGCTGCATTTATGGTCATGTTGTTCAGCATACAATAGTCATAAAATATCTTTAGTTTATTTTGGAGTCCAAATGGCACTCTATCGAATAGGATGACGTCATCCGCAAATGCCAGCCAGTGAAGCCGCATATTACCCAATGTTACCGGAAAAGAATTTGAGCCCTGCCAGATTTTGTCGATATCGGCCAGGTAAAGGTTAAATAATACCGCGGCCAAGTTGCAACCCTGTTTTACACCTATGCGCGTGGGGATGTTATCAGTTAATAGCCCTTCAGCGTTGATGCGGACCCGGTAAGAAGTGTGTTGGTGTAGAGCAGCAATTATAGCTACCAAGGAGGAAGGGATACCATATGACAACATCTTCTGCCAAAGGCGAGTTCGAAGTACGTTGTCAAAGGCAGCTGAGAGATCTAATGCTGCCATATATATGGTGCCATTAGACTTAGAGTGTGCAGTCCGAAGGAGGTGAGCTAGAATCAAAGCATTTAACTGAGTGCCCATTGCCCGCCGAAAACCGACCTAGGCTTTTGAAAGAATGTTCAGAGAACTGAAATGGGCATCCAACTCGGACAGAATCAGGCGTGCAAAATTTTTTGCAGCTGTATCTATAGGGCGATTGGCCTAAAGTTTAATGGATTACTTAGGGTGCCCTTTTTGTGTATCGGAATAATAATAGCCATTAACCATGATTTTGGAACTCTACCAGTTTGATAAATCAACTGGTAACGTGGAAGAAGGTACCTGGCCCAAAAACGGGGGTCATCCTTAAAGACACAGGGGGGCAGCCCATCAGGACCGGCTGCTTTTGAAAATTTCATTTGAGAGATTGCCCATATGATGTCTTTTAATTCCCATGGGAAAACACTTGGAAAGGACAACTGCATATTGATTAGTTCTGATTTGGAATGAATGACCGACAGGGCATATTTTTGACAAAAAACTTCTCCCATTCAGGGCCCGAGATAGAAGCCACCGAACGAGTGTCTGCCTTACCAGACGGATTTCTTAAAATGGCCCATAGATCCCGTTTTTTTTTTTTTACATAGCAACCCAATCATATGTTGGTTGGCTAAGTTGTAGGCAGCCTGACGAAGAGTCTTTAATTGCTGCCTGAAGCAGGCAGCAATATAATTTGTTTCTCAATGGTAATTAGGCAAGCTGGTAGATTTATTTCTTAAGTTGCAAAGCTCGCTATTTTTTTGCCTTTTTAAAATTGCGACCTGGTCCAAGTTAAAGTGGACATCTAAGGGGGTGCCCTTATCCAGAGAATCTTTCACTAAGGATGACAGATTCCTGTGAATCATTATGGTGTTTATTTCATTAATTCTTTCCACATTACCCAGCGAGACAGAATCCTCCTGGCACAGTAGGAGATCCCTATTCACCAGGAACACCAGTTTCCTACAAACTGAAGGATGCCATTTGACAGAAATGGTGTGCCTATCACATTCAACCAAGCGAGCTGGGGCCGAGACTTTGTAAGCATCAATCCTCATATGAAGACGCGAGAACAGCATGTGATAGTCGCTCAGTCCCAAATCTAAAACTAAGATTGGGTCAAGCAAACCAGAACACACTCTAGACGTGAATAAATAATCAATAAGGGATGAAGCTGAGCCACGACACCAAGAGGTATTGATGGAGTGAGGCGCCAGTTGGATTGGGTAAATACCCCATGTTTCGAAGAAGCTTACCAATGGCTGTCCTCTATGGTAGGCTTGTTGTGCATATAAAGAGGAGAGAGAGGAGGGACGTGCAGCATTGTGAAGTTGCAGATATGAGTTCAGGTCACCTCCAATCACGATTCATGATTGGGACAAGAGACAGAAGCATGGCCCAAAATCCGATCCAATTCCTCTAAGATCGAGTTCAGGGAAACTGCCTTAGGATTCCAGTATATAGACAATAATAACAAAGACGGCACCTTGGGATGCTCATGCGACAATTCCACCAATATGCATGAATCTGAGTTGTCCAATATTGAAGCCACTGCTTTTAGGCCGTGATTAATAAGAACGGCGATACCCCCAGAAGGGCGGCCTGCAAGGATACGATGAACCGGAACAGAAAGACAGGTGTATCCGTCTAGCGTGATATCACTTAAAGCCATCGTTTCCTGTAAGAATAAGATGTCTGGTTTCTTATCAGGCTCAACCCGTCTATGCCATACTCCAAGGTTGCCTAAGCCATAGCAGTTCCAAGAGGCAACGGTCAGACTGGCCAATTATGAGACAGGAGTCGGTCCTTTCAAGGAGACAGCCACTTTTAACAGGGGTTCCAACCAAGATAGGCCACTAAGTGCTTGCGTAAGCAAGACCAGTTGGACAGAAAGTTGGTTAGCATGAGATTCAGAAGAAACCATGGCCGGACCTACAGGGCATACTGGCGGAGGAGGAGGTACCCAGTCAATAAAGGTCCATGCACTTTCCATGTCCAAAAACAAGCTGGGTACAAGACCAATAGAGTGAAAGTCATCTGCAAATTCCAATGACATTTTAGATATAATCTGCGATTGTACTCTGCAGAGCACTCTATGGTTATTATGGGCCGCTAATTTGACCCAGTCAATGTCCTTAGATGAGAGATTCCTTAATGCAGGAATCTGAAAAAAGGAATTCATCACAAATGACCTATTTATTCGAGCTGGGCCGTTAATGTCCAGATTCCTGGTCCAACCAAGGATTAGTTTCATGTCCTTAGGAATTTGCGAAAAGGACAAGGCATCAATAGTAAGCTCTCCAGAGGATGGTTGATGACAGAGCCCATCCTCAACAAAACCAGGTCGCACCGGAAGCAAAGGAGCCAGTGCAACCTCTGGTTGAGAAGCAGGCATCACCAGCTCTTCAGCTACCACGACAAAAGATGCCGGAGTAGCAGAGTCAACTACCAGACCACCCGAAGACAGTTCCGCGGATAATGAATGGTTTACTGGGCTCACAACAGGTGCAACTGTTGCGCCAACAGGCAGCCGAGTAAACACTTTTTTGGATTCAATTTTAGGGAAAAAAAAGTGGAGCTGAGATTGCAACTTAGCCGTTGGAGTCTTTGATGGAACACGGGGAGCAAGCTGGATGTTGCCACTTTTCAGGGCTGCAATCTTTAGATGTTTCTTGCTCCAATCCAAGATCGTCATGATTGGCACCATTGTTGAGATTTGTTATTGAGTTAGGCTCAGATGGCACCTGCACACACTTGGCTGTTGGTGCTTTGAAGGCGACTTTCTTCTGCATAGCCTTTGTCTGATTTAGTCATTTTTGGGCTCTTAGGAAGGACTTCCTTGCCTTACGAGAGACAAAGTGCCTTCCTTCGTGCACTACTGGACCCTCCTCAGGATCCAAAGGCAAGACAGCAGCCAACGAAGGTAGACTGGACTGGGCATCAATGATATCAATCAAAAAAGAGGCGCTGTCCGGAGATCCGACAATCCCCTCAACAGCATCAGATCCCTTTTCTGGGCAATCTGTCGGGTCCAAGTGGTGGTGGGTCACAGCAAGCTTATATAAAAGATGATCCACCTGTAAGAGACGCTCATGCTGGAGTTTGAGGACCTCCACCAGGTCAATGGCCTCCGAATCGCCATGCTCCAAATTATCCCACTTATCGCCTTGCACTACTTGGGAGTAAGACCTCTGTGGAGGATATGTGGGACGGAATCCAGATTCCGTTGGGAACCTTGTGAGCAGGTCGAGTTACTACACGGAGGCTGCTTCGAATTGGAGGTAACATTCGCCAAAATGTTTTCAAATTGGGCCAGATAGAAGGGTTTAGATTGTTCTTCTGCTAAAATAAAGCCTTCCAATCTAGCCATCTTGTCTTTCATAAGGGCAAGTGAAGCCTGCATCTCCCTTATTGAGTAATGTGTTAACTCATGGCCCTTGTCCAACAGGTTAAGTATACGCAAAATTACTGGGAAGTTGGAGGGCTCATTGGGCTGAGTGGTGGAACAAAAATCTTTGGGGGTAGAAGCCGATCTTACCTCCCCCTTTGGGGCAGAAAGATCGACCTCTTCATTCCCCAGAGGGAATGGGTCCACTCCACATGGAAGAAACAGCCCTGATGGCAGACCCTCATCGACATGAAGGTTATCATAGTGAGAGGCGGGCCCCCTTCCAGACCCCTACATGGAGTAACCAACAGGGCACTCCCATGGGCACCAGATTCTTTACAGCCTCTTTCTGATGGAAGATGGAAATGGACTTGTTCTTGAAAGGGGAAAGAAGATGACGCTGGGGACGAGGGGCCCAATGAGAGCCGCACTCTTCTACTTAGTTCGCTCACAATTGAGGGTGCCAACATTGAGGTGTCTGAGATGCAGGGAAGACCTTGGTGGTCATGCACAGGGGAACAATTTAAAACATGTTCACGGACACCCACCTCCCCAACGTTGTCATTGGCTTCCTGAACTGAAAAGGTTGACAGTAACAAGGCAGAAGGAGGGCCAAGTGGGGATAGGACCTTACCAGAAGATGATGCTACCATTGTGGCAATCTCAGGGTTCTCATCTTGAGCCGACCCAGCAACCCTCTCCGCCAATGAGCTAGACATAGATAAGATAGACTTTTTAGTGGTAGGTGGCAGGGGGAGGATGCTGTTTAGGGTATTATTCACCGGGTGTGTCACGGTTGCCTTCGGTGGAGAACCTGTTTTAAAACCACTTCTTAGAATTGGGCTCATGCTCAACAGCTATACACGCCACAGAGACAAAAGGTAGGACAACCCCCTTTATGTATAAACAGTTGCAAGACCGAATGCTCAGAAGACAAAGAGGCACAACCCTGCGCTACATCTGCAACAGAGGCTGAACTGACTCCCCTTCCCTCACCAACACACAGTGTTTCACCAGTGACTATAGTTGGAATCTACACACAAGATATACAGAGTAGGATAATGCCAAAGTTCATTGGACCACAAAGTAAGTCGTTTACATGCGCCTAGCCTGCAGATGGAATGGACAACAATATAATGAGTGAGCAAGTGCTAACGGGTGCAGCGAGATTTGACCAACGCTCAAATGTCACCAATAGCACTTCAGGACAAAATGATTACAACCGTCCTGGAGCGCGTAGTGGTGACAACTCCACACTACGAACTTCCTCACACCTATTCCCCAGGATCAAAGGCCTAAAGCCTGCAGTCTCCTATGTAGGGGAAAAGCCAAGGGCTGAAGATAGGGTACACAATGACTCCACAGAGCCCCCAGGCTGTGCACACTCCACCCTTAACAAAGCTAGGTGACAAGAATATGTGGCCAAGAGTGAACTGACATACGTTCACAGACACCAACAGAGCGGAGACTTCAATGCGCAGGCGAGGCGAAGGAAGCCTCACAGCCGCCTCCGGGCTCCACGCAAACCGTGAACAGCTAACAGTACTTGCCGGTACTTGGCTGGTACGCGGCACGGGTGCGCGGAGTGGCGAATCTATGTAGAGGCTTCCGGACGTCATGCAGCACAGGGGGGCGGAGACTCCCGTGCAAAGGAAACCTAAGGGGAGTGAAAACACGAAACAGGGAATTAGACACACCTCCAAGTGGGTGTCGCTTATTGAAAGTACAAGAAAATGAAGGGAGGAAGTTCAGTTCACTGGGGACTGTTCAAAGGGAAAGGGGAAAAAGTCACCTCCTCTGACCCACGAACGAGGGCGAGGGAAACTGAGTGTTACACAGTAAGACGTCCTCCAGCCGCAACAAGACTTCCAAGCTGTACCAACGGCAACAAAGGGGCATAGCACGGGGCAGCGCGAGTCAGGAGCAGCACTGTATCAGGGATCCAACAACCAGAAAAAAAGGCAGAGCAATCCACAGCTAACAGTGGTGCAGAGGACTACGTGGGTGGTAGATGATAAGAAAATAAAGCGGAAATTCTTTATAAATGGAAGAAAGATGTTATGGAAAAGACGGGAGATTAGGAATAGATGGAGAGATGTCCGCAAAGAATGAAATAGATGCCTTGACATTCACCCTTAGCTGAGAGACAGGGAGTATGAGAAAATTTAGAGAAGGGTGCCGGAAGGGAGGCAGGGGTAGTGATGTTAGAGCGAGGGATCTGAGTTTCAGTGAGACAAAGTTACAGGAGAATAAGTTAATGGTAAACGTCAAGAGTGGAGTGGGACTTGTTACAGATTAAACGTGTGTTCCACAAGCTGATATAAATCAAAGATGGTGGACATGGGATGTAGGAGGAGAGATAAGATTAAAGAGGTTGGGAGAGTAAGGACAAGGATGAAAATGAGGAAGGGACGAGAGATCGGCAGGAATATGGGTATTCATTGAGGAAATAGATAGGAGATAAGGAATAAATAAATAAGGGAAATAAAAATGAAAAGAGTCAGGTGGCATGATGAAGGCAAGATGGTAAATCACATTGGAGACTGTAACAGGAGGGCATTAAACAGAGGTCCGTGATCCAGAAGCATACAGGTGCGAACAGGGGCAAACAGGAAAGTTAAACTACCCTTCAAATATCTGCCCATTGAAAGGGTGCCCAGAACACAGATACTTAGTGGAGGGTGGAGTTAAGGGTAGAGCAGAAGTCACGTGACAGGTCACATGATGGTGAAACCACATCACTTGAGGAGGCAGAGGCCAAACCGCAGCAAAGTCTGCAGTGGTAAAGGTGCCTTGGGTGGCATTCCAGTGTTTGGGGTGTGTGTGTGTGTGTGTGTGCGTGTGCGTGTGCGTGTGTGTGTGTGTATGATAAACAAATATAATGAACTTGCTGTGCTTTGAGAAATCCCTGGATTTGCATCATATATTCGTCCTATGGAAAATATAACCTATTATGCCTCACACCACACAAAGACATATTCAAGCTCAATTTTGTAATAAGTATTTCCCAACAATCTTGGTATTCCAGTGTTCTTTAAGGACCTTAAGGAAAGAACCACATAAGTCATAGAGATAAATAGTAACCGGCTTCAAATCTTTCGAAAAGATACTCTGGCTGGTCTGCTCTGCTGGATTAGCTAGCAGCTGGCCTGAACTCTCCAATTTTAGAGTTCACTTGTAAATGGACTGCCTCCTTCTGTTAGAGGAGCGACACTAGTTGGCTAGCCTCAATCACCAATGGTTGAGACATAGTCTGAAGGACCTGTAAGGGCCATTTGGAGAAAATCATGTGGCCATTTGCGTTTTTGCCTGACTGAGGGATTGTGTGCTTTTCAAATGAGAAATGTTTGCCCTTTCCGTTAATCCTACTGGACATTTTCATTACTGTATGAAAGTGTGTATGTGTTTTTTAAGATGAGCACTAATGGGAGTGATTACCTCCTGCCGCCCAACGAGTGTCACCTTGGGCTGATATGGGTTTGCACTGGGAGAATATATACTTTTATCCTTGGGGGAGTGGCAGCTGATACGAGAGAGTTACAGTAGTGCAGCCCTGTGTTAGGAAAGATTTCATAGTTGTATGTACTTTTCCCTCCATGTGTCAACCCCCAAACTGTTTGCTGCTCTTTAGACACCATTGACTGACTTTGCCAGAGAAGCACGGCCTTCAGCTGCACTCCTCTGAGCTTTTGCTCACTTTTTATGGGGAAACTGACATGCCCTTAAAGCAGTCAGTACTGGGAGACTTTGTTTCCTTTAGTCCTTTTCTCATATTGCAACTTTTGAGCAACATGTAACAAGGGTGTAATGTATCTTACCATACAGCACACTTGGGTCTATAGTAATTTCCAAAGGACCTAGATACTCTCGCTGGACTTTTTATGAACTGTGCAGATGTGTCATGGACAGGACTGGTGCTAGCTATCATTTTGCATTGTTTTTAACCCTTTCTTGCCATGTTAACCGTGTTTGGCACAAATAGGTGGGCTGGCTCCAAAATGGCCGTGCCACGAGGTTCTTTGTCCTGTCCTTTGGCCATCTTGCCTCTTCACCTTCCACAGGTCTAGTCGACCCGGACCAGTCCTTATTTGGTCATGTACATTTACGCGAATCCCAGAGTTTTCCCGGGCCTTTGCATGCCTTGTGTGTGTGCCTCCAGGATGTGGGCTGGGATGTCTGGTACAAATACACATCCTGCGTGCCAGAGAGTATGGAGTGCCCTGAATGCCTGAGACCACCGTGGTCTGTGTTTGGTCCACATATGGAGTGTGTGTTTGTGAACAGATCTGCCATTGGGTCCTCTCCGTTTTGGCGCGAAGGGAACTTGGGATAAGAGGAGGCTGAAAACACCACTGCCACGTCGATCTCCTGAGTTCTCACTGAACAAAGGATTGGATCCAAGTATGCTGCAACTACACTTCAACCCATTGGAATAGTGGGACCAACTATTCTCGGCACCTTCACCAAATCTTGCAAGTAAGCTTTCTCGGAAGTGTCCCTGGGCCAACCAGTGGGCTGACCAGCTTACAGAGCACCTTTGCTCTGTCTCTGCCATCGAAACTTGGTGTGCTGCTAGCTCTGTGTCCACGGCACCCTCACACTAAATTTCGTACCCTTGGCATTCCCAGGTCTGAAGTGAGACAAGTGCGCCCGGACCAGAGTAAATGCTGTAACCGTGTTGCCCTGCTATGGCAACGTACTTTGCAAGTCTGCTGCATTTGTGACCCTCTTGCCCATGATGCCTGCTGCAGTGAAAAGGAGTCGATTCATCCTCCCAGAGCAGAGAAATCGCCACTGTCCCATTTGGGACTCATTGCTGTATCTCAGGAACTAAAAGGTGCAGAGATGTCCTTTTTACCACATTCGAACCTGCAAGCGTAGTGGACTGACCTGCCGAAGCTTGGGTCTCCTTGCATCAGGGACTGGCGAGTAATCAATACCCCAACCGGTGGCCCCTAGCGCAAGAGACTATTTCTATGCACAAGTGGCCCCTGAGAGCCCCTCTCCTGTCCACCGCTATTGCGAAATAGCGCTCCATCCCGAACTGCCCCTGCCTTCAAGCGGAGGTCATTCTTGCATAGTGGGAACCTATTCTTCATCGCCTCAACCACCTTCCCGAGCTGCTAGAGACCCCTGAAGAGACCCTGTTTTGCCCATTGGAACAACCGCGTGCATTTGCATTGCATGTACTATTGAGCACAAGACTCCCCTCTTCTTAGGGCTTGGACTGCCTCTTAGTTAGGTGAACTGTAGATGTCGAACTGAGCCTAAAGATTAACTGCACTGCCTGTTTCCTTCCCATCTTGGTTGTCGACATATTTTGAGCAGTCGCCCCTTTACAGCCCCTGGTCTTGTATATATATTGTATTCAGTGTGATGTATTGGTTTACTTAGTGTCACTTTGATTCTTTGCTATGGTCTATGTTACAAAGGCCTTGTAATAAATGTGTCTATATTTTTGGATATAACACCTGTCTGGAGTAATTTGTAAGTGTCCTTGCTCTGTGTGCTCATTGGGGTCCTTCATTGACCCTCACCCCTCCTGAGACTTAGTCTTGACCGCCTGCCATAGCTACCCTGATTGGTCTGGCTTGTCCAGAGGTTACTTTGTTCCAAGAAACTAGGTAGGCCTTCTGAACCTCTGCCCCTCCTGGTCATAACTCAGAAATCCTTCTTAAAAAATTGGTGTACAGTGGTGGGATAGGACTGAAGGTATCCAGTATTGCATACTAGTGAAGGCATTTCAAGTTATTCCTACAAGGACACACAGTGAATTCTGTTAGTATAACTGAAAAAGGCCATAGTCCTATCTACCAATATGGAAACAATTACCTTGTTAACTTTAAATGCTTCTAAATCTGAAACATTGAGAAAGATGTGTGCTGAGAGAGGTGTCTCTGCTCAAGGCACAAAAATGGAAATGATCCAAAGAATCTTCGACTGGCAAGAAGCTCAGCTTAGTGCCATAGCTCCTGTTGACAGTACAGAAGGAGGTGGGGCTGCTCCCACTGGCAGAACTCACAGTTCTGTTGCTGCACTTGTTCATGGGACCCATGAGGATTTGGAGGATGTAATATCTAGTGTTTCCTCTGGCAGTACTCAAGGTGAGGCCATGCTTGAATTCAAGAAGCAAGAACTGCTGTTTAGGCAGAAGGAGCTTGAATTTAACATGACCAAACTGAAAATAGAGCAGGCAGAAAAACAGAAAGACAGGGATCACCAGTTGGAACTGGTCAAGCTTCACTTTGCCAATGGATCCAATGGTCCTGGACATGGGTCTGGGGCCTCCTCTCATCCAAGGTTTCCTAAGGATCTGCTCAGTGTGTATGAGGAAAGGAATTACATTATGGACTGGCTGAATGCTTTTGAGAATGCATGTGAAGTTCAAAAATGTTGACAATGCTGATAAAATTGCCTGGTTACTTAGCAGACTGCCCCATTCGGGCTCTAGTGCCATTATGGAAATGTCAAAAGCTGAGAGAGCAGATTTTGCAATGTTGAAGCAAACTCTTATCCTAAAGTTTGGAAAGACTGCTGCCCAATACTTAATAAGATTCAGAGAGTACAAAAAGAAAGAAGGTGGTATTTTGGTATCTTATGTAACTGAATCCTTAAAAAACTTGATTGGCTGGGTTGAAGGTTATCAGTTCTCTACTTTTGAAAGTATGATATGTCTTGTTTTGCTGGAACACATTTTTGCATCTTCTTCCCCTGAGCTTCAGCAGCACTTGGCAGAAGCACCTGTGCGATATATGCGCAACCAGTGTCCTCTGGACCCTCAATTGAGCGAATAATGTAAGCGACCACTGCATTTTCAAACCCTTTTGAAACATGTCAATTAAAAGATAGTGACTCACCGGCCACATTGTCAACACAACGTTGTGCCAGTAGTTAAGCTTTCATTTAGAAACCCACTGTCACAAAGGTTTGAAGAGTCCTCGTAAATCGTGTGTGTGTAGAAAATATGTTAGTTGTCTTTTCACAAAATCATCTTGCAGGAATGCAAATAAGTACACACTGGCGTATTTAACCATGTTACAGGACTAAAATGAATACACAGAGACCTTATGCTAAGATTTGTGTTTCTGTATTGTTTGCAGATTCAATCACGCATTAGGAGGAAATAAAGAAGTGTCCCTATGTTGTTTTCCAGTCCCGCTTGGGATTACAAAGAAAACAAATAATTAGGTAAGAAGGAATTGAGCGGACAATATATACGACTACCTACTGTAAGACACGAAAAACTGAGATAAAAACCTTCCTGTCTATCTCCAGAAAGGCAAGTAATCGCACCCCTGAGAAGAAATCGGGCTTTATCAAGTATTCAAACTGGTCACGATCGCCCTAAAAACGTCCCTACACCCCTGCCTTAATGGAAGATAGCACACCATTTTATTTTATTACTTGTTTTTATGTGTTATTTTCTCAGAGGGTATTATGCCTATTATGATGATATTGTATATGACTCAAAACTGATGTAATGTTTTCGTATTATAGGAAATGTAAGAAGTGGGGTTTCTATTTGACTCACCCTGAAATAAAATGATAAGGTGTCCTGAAGACGGTTCTCATAACCAACTACGTGCAAAAATGGGCACAAGTGTATCATGTATAAAATAGCTGAAAACACGTGTTGACCTGAGAGAACAACCGAACACTCTGTTTTTTCGTGCTCCTACAAATAATAGAGACACTGAATAAATGATTGAGCTTTTTTGATTTGCAGTAACTAATCAACTGTTGTGGAGTGAACAAAAATCAATGCAACATAATGATTGCAGTAAAGACTTTTTCTGTCTTCCTAATTCAGTGCTCTGTTACGTGTTAAAAAGTAACGTACAAAGTAACCATATGCTAACGCCTAGCCACATTTTACCGACCAAAGTGTTTGTGTAAAGAATTGTGCATTATATAACATGGTTTGTGATATATTTACTGCATATCTATGTGTTTTGTTTCGCTGACTTCAGTGGCTTTTTATATATTTCTTGTATAACAAACAACAACAAAAATATTTTTCTAAATAAATGAGTGGCATTAGACCTCTTTTCATATATTATTTTTCCCTCTAGCTGTCTTACATCCCCACTGTACTTTACATTTGTTCTTTTCTAACGTGCTTAAGTGTTTTTTAAGCGCAGGATTGCGATTCAAACTAGTGTTGCGCTTTGTTGTCTTGCTAAAAAGGCAAACGTGTTGCCGCTGATGCGACTTTGCGCTTCCCTGCGCAAATAAGATTTTCTGTGTGCTTTGTGCATTCATGGAATTTTTGCTGCAAAGTAACCCTATGCGCAAGTTGCGGCCTGAACACCCATGACATTCCCCCATGCAAGCAATTCCAGATGCATATACAGACCTTTGCACACTCCTGGCAATACTGCATGCAAACCCCTACTACCAAGGCAGCACCCTGGCGATACTGCGTATGGTCCAATGGAACCCCTAAATATTCCAAGCACCCCCTCAACATGCATACCATGTATCGTAAAGGTAGTAATTTCCCAGTATATGTGCGTGTAAATCCGTGTAAACCATGTTTGCTCCTGCTACACTGCTTACACGCACCTCTAACTTCGATTGGAACCCCGATTGTGTGCATGCATCCATAAATCCATTCCTGATCTTACTTTTTCACGGCGATTCCTATGCGCATGAGTCTTAATGCCTGCCTTCGGGTGGCGGTTGGCTCGCAAGGTTTGCATGGTAATTTGCCCGACATGAGGTTGTGTGGTCACATCCATGGATACGTTTGGTTCAGTGCAGTTGTGGGCATGCAATTGGCATGCATGGGCCGTCCCTCGACACAACCACAATGTGCCTTGTTCTTCCTCATTCTGCATGTTCTGCCCCCTACTTTGAGCTCTGTTTAGGCCCAACACACCCTCTGCATGGTGTCTCGCACAACATACACAACTGCATGCAGGGGCGCACATGGCCTGCGTGAAGGCCCCACATTGTACAGATTCATCACGCATACTCGGTTCCATGAATCGACAGAGGGGGGGTTTCGTGCTCTGAATGACCTGCAAAGTCCAGAATTACCCTGCAAAGTATTCAATGAATCAGTGTTATACCATTTACCGTAAGGGGATGGCCACAGTGATTTCCACATACTCCGGGTTGCAGGGTGTACCCCGATGGCACCTTGCCCACCCGCTGCTGTCCCAGGTTTGTTTCCTGGGTGCCACCATGTACGGGTAACTGCTCATGTGCCGAAGTCTGTGTCCATCTTTCCGTGAATTAGCAGTCCTCCGAACTCTTCAGTGGCGTCCGCTTGACTTCCAAGCCTCGCTTTGGTCCCGGAACTATAGCCGGCCACCATGGAGGTTTCCAAACTGCGTCACAATGCAGTTTGGTTCTGAGCTGCGTCCTCGCACGGTTCCAGTTAGTTTTCAGGAATCTTGAACTCCTGGTTCTTCTTCCTCCTCCTCCTCCTGACCCTTTCCCTCTGACCTTTGCCTGCCCTCCTTGATCCTTAGGTCAGTCTCCTGCTTCCCTTCAGCCTGCTGTCTCCCTTACAGGTATAGTCTTTTCCGACCCGTTGGGATTCTGGGGTACTCTTCTGGCTGTTTGGGATTTTCTACCTTTCTCTTTCCTGCCCACTACTACTGTACCAGGCCCTTGCGTGCTTCTGCCTTGTGTATCCGCCCAGTATTCAGTTTACTGAGGACAAGACCTGCTTAAGTACAGTGAATTGCCAGCTACATCATCGCAATTGGACATCCAGCTTGACCTTCCCTATCAGTGATCAGTGCTTGGACTGTTCCGACACCAAGTAAATTGGGGAAGTGCCATCTGGTGGCATTGGGAGCAAGGCAAGGGTCTACCTGTTACTACCAGGGGGCTTTTGGGTTGGCTCCCCACGTTACAAGTCCTTCCCATCATCACTACATGACAGACTGGCTACCGCTCCAGAGCAGACTTCCGGAAGACCAGGTATGCTACGTACTTGTGATGCATTCTATAACAATCAGCCCGTAAGTAGGTTCTGCCATGTATGGCCACGGACAGGGGTACATTTTGGTGTAACTCATATTTAATGCATATGTTGATTACATACCAGAAGCCTTAATGGGGATTAAGCTAGCACACACAATGGAACACTGGTTGCCACTCCACCAACAGGGACATTTCAAACATGAGCAGAAGTGGCCTGTGTGCATTGAAACTTCCTTAGTGGGCTCCAATGGGCCTTTTGGCCTTTTCATCAGCTTTCCCCCCATGCAAATGTGTTATGGAGACTATGGGACCGATTCATGGAACAGTCGTGCGCCGAATTCGGTGGCACAAGCGTGAAAAATCCTGCCAAGCGTGCAAATCGAACGCAAGCAATTCATGGAAGTCTGTGCGTGTGTTTTTCCAGGGAGCTGCGCCGAAACCGCACATGGCGCACATGGGCGCACACGTCACTGTGACATCCCGAACGCCATGCATGACGCGCACAGCAAAAGTGCTTAATGTGTAGCGCAAACACCAAAAAGGGGGCGGAACACACAGAATGGGGAACAATGCATGAAAATGAGGGCGTAACTGGGGAAATGCTGCTGGGAAATACACATAATGCCCACACGCTTGCGAACAACATGTATTCATGGACTGGAATAGGGGAACCCGGCGCACACCAAAAGACACGCACAGGTGTAAACACGTCTGCCATATGAAGGCAGGCGGAAGCGTCCCTGTGCAGTATAAAAATGCATGCAAACAACAAACAAGTATATACAGCTAGGATGAATGGCCCATTTCTCGCAGCAGTGATCGTGGGACACCGCAGGCGGAGGAGAATAGCCAGGCCCAGCATTTTTTTGCCCAGGACCAGCCTTTTTGGGATGCCTGATGACCAGGTCTATGGCAGGTGTAGGATTCCACCTCATATCATCCTATACCTGGGTCACTGAGTGGGAGGATGAGCTCACATCTCCCACCTTGTGCTCCCAAGCTCTGAGCCCCTTGGAAAAGGTGCTCAATGACCTGCATTTTTTGGCCACTGGGTCATTTCAGCGGACAACCGCCATAGTTGGGGGTGTCTCACAGGCCACACAGTCATGCTGCCTACATCAGGTGTTGGCAATCATGACTGCGCGCCCCTCAGTCCGCAGGCACATATACATGCCCAGAACACCCGAAGGAAGGCAGGCCCTGGTCTAGAACTTTTACAGTGTGGCACACTTCCCAAAAGTGCTTGGTGCCATAGAATGCACCCATGCGGCCCTACGTCCACCTAAGGCCATTGAGAACATTTACTTCAACCGCAAGCACTGGCATTCCATCAACGCACAGGTTGTATGCAATGCCCATGGAATCATCACCTCTGTCTATGCAAACTATCCTGGGTCTACCCATGACAGTTTCATTTACAGAATGTCCGCCCTGAGCCGGGACCTGGAAGCTGGGAAGCGTGGTAACACATGGCTCATTGGTGAGTACAAATGTCTGTGCACATGCATGCATGTTACACACAGACAAATACACTTACCCAACTAATGACAACCATCCTCACCTCCCCATGGGACCCTCTGAGCAACCACATGATGACGCCAATACAAGCCCAGCAGTGAAAGACAGCAACAACATAAAAGGAATTTCTTCTATGAAAGCTTTTGATTGCAACAACACAGCCAATCAGAATTGTCTTCTCATGTGTTTTTTTAAGTGCTTGTAAGTAATGGATCACTGTATCATATGGCTGGCTTGTTCCTGCCATGCGATATGCTTATGACGTGGATGATTCGGGAGCTCAAGGATGATGTGACGGAGAGGAGACGGCGGTTGGAGAAACAGAGAGTAGCTGAGCCTGGCGGGGCTCATTATAGAGATTACTTAATTTCCCTTTACTTTCCCAACATCAATAAATCCTGTTTCCATGCCACACAGCTTCTCCCGCTGCTGTGCTTATGGCAGTTTCTAAAGTCTGCAGGTGAGAGGTGAGAGTGTGACAGTGCGCTTCCCTGCGTTTCCCTGCCCGGCATCCAGTGTGTTTGAAAGCACCTAAGAAAATCATGAGCAGCAATGTTTAACCCACTACGGGATTGCATTCACAAGAATGAAATCTCACGAGATGTCGTCACCGCCATATTGATGACAGGCACATTTGAAGAGGCTGCAGGGTTTTCCCATGCATGCCACCATTTTAAGGTCAGGCATTCTGTAAAAGGCACAGTAAGAGGGTCAGTGCTCCATCTTTAAATACAAGTTTAGTCATTTTAAGGTCAGGCATCCTGTATAAAAAACAGTATGATGCTGAGCACTCCATTTTTGTATGCAAGTTTCAGCAAAATTCATATAAGATTCATATACATATTTATTGCCACTATAAACTTACCAACCCTCGCGCTTAGAGCCCGATACCATGAATTCTGCCTAGAGATACCTGGTGCAACATAGCTCTTGTGCAACTTAGACATTGCAGCCAAAGACAAGCAGCACATTCTGACCATGGAATTTAGCAGTGTACCCACCAACTCCTTCCTTTCTACCTGAAGTAGGGAAACCAGCCATACTATGGAATAGATGGATAAAATCCTTTTGAGCATTATGCCAGCATAATCTGTGGCATAAACTGCAGCATTGAGAGGAAGACATCTCTTTTGCTACATTGGCTAGGATGTGCTGGGCAAGAAAAGTTCAAGGACTTGCCTGATCTCCCAGAAAATGAAGATGAAGGTCTTAATGAATATGAGAGAAGAGTTGAAAAGATTAGTAGACATTATGAGAAGACACTCAGTACGATATTAGAACACTATACATTTGGGAAGCAAATACAAGAAGGAGAGAGCATGGAGTAATATATCACAAGCTTAAGGAAATTAGCCAGAACATGCAATTTCAACGACAAACTAGATGAACAGTTAAGGGATCAATGTATTCTGGACTGCAACAGCACCAAAGTTAGAGAAACAAATGGTGGTCAGAAGATTATACTTCGTTGGACACAGTTTTAAAAGTTGCAAAGAAAACTGTGTCATTTACTAACTAACTTACTAAATACATTCTTGTATTGCGCAACATGAACCCAAAGGTCTCAGGGTGCTCACACAACAAAAACAAAACAGAAAAACATAAAAAGAAAGAAATGAAAAAGAGGATAGAACTACAGGCAGCTGTGCGTACTAAAGAGAGCAGTCATTTCAAAAGTATCAGTAGTTATATTTATTGTTCAGTTTAGGCATCAGAAAGAAGAGTTTTGAGACATTTCCTATACTGCTGAAGTGTTTTACATTGTTTTATTTGCAAGGGAATTGAATTCCAGATGTATGGGGCTCACGCATTAAAGCTCGCGCCACCCAGCTTCTTCAGGGTCTTGCGTGGTTGGGTCAATAGCATTTGGTAATTTCAGTGCAAGGTCCACTTTGATATAACTTCTACATACAAGATATTTAGGTGCATCCCCCGCAAGACATTTGTATACAATAACTGAACCTTTGAAAGGAAGTTGTTGTTCTATGGAGAGCCAGTGTTATTTCCTCCGGTATTCAGTAATGTGAGTTTGACGGCTGCGCATGCATACTGCTCGGACTGCACCGTTTTGTATGACCGGAAGTCTCTTAATGTTACCTTTGGCTGTTTCTAAAAGGAGGCTATTGCAGTAGTCTAACTTGTGTTGACTATAGCTGTGACATTCAAGGCTAAATTATGTTCTGAAAGGTAGGGGTGAATTTGCCACAAAAGATGTATAAAGTATGCACATGCTGATTTGAGGTATGATACATGCTTCTGGAATGAAAGATGAGCATCAAAAAACACTCCCAGTGTCTTAACAGATTCAGATACAGGGATAAGATTTCCATTTATAACAAAGGCCTTATATTGTACATCTAGATTCTTCAGTCATTGAGGAGTACTGACAATAAGCACCACTGTCTTTTTATCATTAGCTGGAGAGTTTAGGGCCATCCATTTATGGATTGCCCCAAATATCTTAGTGATATTAGCCAGATCCTCCTCATAGATCCTAGATAGTTTAGAAACTATCTGGGTATCTATGGCCTAATTGGCAAATGTCATGCCCAGAGATTTGAGGAGGTCACAAAAGCATTTAATATAAAGAGCAGTGGGGATAGACATAACACCTGGAGGACACCACATAGTTCTCGACAAATGTTTGAAATTGTGAGTAGGCTATTTTGTCGAGCATTTTTAATATGAACGGCACATTTGTGATAGGGCGTTAATTAATTTTCTGGTTTTAAGGGGTCTAGATCCAGGCTTCTTAAATAGCAACCAGGACCTGTGCCTCAGAGAAAGAATGATTAACAAGTTCTGTAATCCATGGAGTTAATATGCTTGCAAATTCCTTAAAGAGAGTGGTAGGGAAGATATCACCTTTACAGGACATTGGCTTGAGCTTTTTTATGACCTCCAGTACCTCTTGTTCAGAAATGTTAGTGAATGAAAAGAGGTTTGTGCTCTGAATAGGGTCACCCAACCTTGTAGTCTCTATATCCTCTACTAAACATTGTGATTCAATCTTATTCTTAATACATATTTGATGTTGCTGGGTATTCTGACAGAAGCTATCTGAAATATTCGAACACTAGCCATTGTCTATAATAAGTATAGGTTCAATAATAGGACCTTTAAGTTCTTTGAGCACTGTAAAGAGTTCCTTGGATTTCAAGGGGGCTCTTTCTATTCTAGTAGTAAGCGTTTGATGTTTTGCTTCCAAGATCGAATCCTTATACTCCTTAATTGATCATTTATATTCAGTCAGTGTAAGAGGAGATGGGTGGTTTCACCATCTACATTCAGATTTCCTCTTTTTCTTTCTAGCCAATATTATTTCTGTAGAGAAGCGAAGTTTGTGTTCCTGTCATGATGCCCACTCCCAGGGAGCCGGTTCAAGCCCTGCGTCCCCAAAAGCGGACATCCAGTCCCCAAGGAAGGACCCAGCAACCCCATATAGGGGCCCTTTGGACAGTGTCCTGGCGCCTATGGCGCCAGGCTCATAAAAGACATCAGTCCTGGCGCCATAGGCGTCAGGCTCATTATGGGAGTGCTTGGGTGCACTTACCTGATGCAGACCATGCTGCAGGATCCCGGCCTCCTTGAGGCCTGAAAGGAACTACTTTACCTGTGGGACTAATTTACCATCCGGGCATGGTCGGGGAAGGATACATACCTGATTGGAGGAGGGATACATACCTGGAACTTCTTCCAAGGCTATTTAAACCCCACCCGAACAGCCACACGTGCTTCGCGTTGTTCTGCATCTAGCAGCTGGACGCTCACCGTGTCTGCTCCTGCATCCTGACTTCTGCCACGCCTGCCAGCATCCTGGATCACCTGCAAAGGAAGAGAAGAAGAGAACAGAAGAAGGAAAAGTCCTTACCTGCTAAATCCGCATCCCGGAGACATCTCGCCGACAATCCTGAAAAGGAAGACTTTAATTTAAAAGCTCATCGCGTCGATCGCTGCAGCGGCGCATTCCACTCACCTTTACAGGGCGCCTCCATGTTCAGCAGCGATCATCCGGATTCGCAGTCACGCCCCAGCGCTTAGGGAGAAAAAGACCAGAAAAAAAGGTGAGAGAGAGAAGGGAATAAGGAAATCTAAATCTCCATGTTAAGACTTACCTGTTGATTCATTCCCTCTTCATTTCGGGTCCGCGCCGCATCCTGGCATTTCCGGACCCCGGCCCCTAAGGGGAAAAAAAGACATCAGCGTAAATGAGCGAATGAAAAGACATTACCAAAAAACGCTCATTAAAGACTTACCTGATTTCTACAAGGATTTCACCTCTCATCTCGGGTCGGTGCCTGTTCCCCGGCATTCCGTACCCCGGCCCCTATGGAGAAAAGGACACTAGCATTAGTACATTAATGCATGGCACAAGGGGAACCTCTTATCAAAAAAACTTACCTGGAAGCCAAGCAAGTTTGGTTCTCACCAATCCGAAAATCCAGTGAAGTAACTGGATACCAACGCGCCCCTGCATCAGAAGCAGGATGGAGAGCTTGTCCTTTCAGACCCTAAGGTGAGACGCTACGAGAAATCACAGAAGGGTTTCGAGGAGGGTGAGAGGGGAAAGTGGGAGGCCGATTGCATTACCCCGCAGACAGTTAATCCCCTATTTTCGCCTACAGAAGGATACTTCTGCGAGCCAGGCAAGCCAGATTTGGGGGCCCAGTCCGTCTTCCGAACCCTGCGCATCACCTTAGAAGAGCTCACAGCAGCGCGAACCAGGCCAGCGCCTCTGTGGGAGTCAGGAGAGCGTAACAGTTCCTTCTGTTTCTTATACTCGATTGGGCAGAGGGGGGCAAGGATATCAAACGCTTTATTAGTGATATCCCTGATAGTAAACTCCTCTAATGATAATCCAGTAGCTAGCGGTGGTAATAATGGTTGTATGGTCGATTGAAAGGCTTCAGAGGTAAAAAAAAATAATTGTGCATTGCACTGGGTAGCATTGGTTCTCTAGGCGTATTACCAAGTTTTAGTGACATATTAAAATGCACCAAAAAATGGTCAGACCGGGGACATGTTTCTATGTTTTGTAAGGGTAGCGTTTGATTTTTTTAAAGCATCCAGTCAAGCATGTTCCCTGCTTTATGGGTCAGTTTATTTACGAATTGTCTAAGGCCAAGGGATGACAACGTTTGCAGTAAGGACTGCACTTGCAGGTCCTGCAAATTGTTGGCCCATAAATCAAAGTCACCAAGAATGGTAACTGCTGAAGTGGTTTTACATGAGCCTCCTATGAAGACAAGCAGTTATTCCTAAAAAAGAGTAGTGCTTCGTGATGACCTAGATAAGATTAATATGCCAAGTGAATGCGATGAGTCAATATTAAATTTAAGTTGTAATGCCTCACATGAATCAAGGTGTGGTGGTGTGGAAATATAGAAATCGAGAGTTTGTCTAAAGATCATGGCCACACCGCCCTCTCACCCTGTTTTCCGATTAGTATGCAAGCACTTATATCCCTCTGGTGTTGCAAGTGATAGGGCCTCATTACACGGAAGGCGGTGAGCCATGGCGCTATTAGCGCCATGGCTCATGCCGGTAAAATACCGGCACTGCCTTGGCGGAAAGGGGATTTACCGCCCCATTCCAAGGTTGGTGGGGCGGTAAATCCCCCTTCCGCCATTGCCCTTCCCCATTCCCATTTCTGCCGCATAGGGCTCTATGGGAATGGGGAAGGCGCTAATTACGGCACCGCAATTTTGCGGTGCCGTAATTAGCTCCGAGGTCCCTTAGCGGGTTGGTTTTTAACGCCTTAACCATTACCGTTAACCATTACCGCCTTCCGTGTAATGAGGCCCATAGTGTGTGTAAAGCTGCATCATTAAGCCATATCTCAGTAAGAATATGGATGTCAAAACTGTTCTCTGTGATACAGTCACAGATTTCTATGGCATGCATCACCAGAGAGTGTGTGTTCAGAAGTCCACAAATGATAAAAGTTTGGCTTTCATCTCAGATCAATGTTGGTATGTCTTCAATTTTCAGAGCATTTTACATAGAATTCAGTGTAGATTGAATCGCTACAGAGTTTAAATCTATGATCTTTGCTTGCACAGTCATCAAAGTGGGTAAATGGGCGGGGTCACCACCCTCCCAATTTCTAGCGAGTGATCGTTCATTTACAATATTTGCAGCACTTAACTCCCCTGCCTCTAATCTAAGGCAACCTCTCAGATTCCTGTGGATAGAGGAAACGAGACCACACTGGTTATTTGTCACATGCATTCTATCATTATTGGAGCTGCCATTTATGTTGTGGCAGAGATATTATAAAAAATTGATTTAGTAATGAAAATAGACAGGGCAGAGCCGAGCACTCACCGGTAACAAACAGGAACAAACTGGCTCATAAAGACAGTGGTCACACCACAACTGATAAACATGCCCAAAATGAATGATGCAATTGCTTCAGTCAATGATAACGCTGGCAGTAAGAAGGCAGCAGACAAAATTCAAAGACCTGCATGAAGAGATCACAAGAGGGTCAGATTGTCTTTCCATACAAGGAGAGAAGCAGTCCTAGGAGAAACTGTCCGTTCAGATGCTTCAGATGTGACAGTGTGAACCACTGGGCAGACTATCCAGACTGCCCTGCTTTGAAAATGATCTGCTGCATGTGCAAAGGAGAAGGTCATCTTGCAAGATGTTGCAAGACCAAAAGGATGTCCACCTACTGGATGAGGAGTGACCACAGCGATGAAGAGGGTGAAGAATGTATATTCATGGTTGTGGACGACGATGAATAGGAGATGGACAGCCCCAAAGCTTCAATATTTATGGATGATGTGCTGGTGCCCATGATGATTGATTCAGGTGCCAAATATACGCTGTTACTTCAAATTGAATGGAGAAAATTGAGACATGAATTTCTCAATGAAGTAGACATTAACCCCAAGCTTATGGAGGAGTAATTATCAAATTGATTGGATGGTATTGGGGCACTCTGAGGTTCAAAGACAGAGAGGCTAGAGGAAAGGTCTATGTGATGAGAAAGGGGAATACCCAGTTAAGTTGTACGCATCAAAGGATGATCAAAGTAAAATAAGACCCCGATCTGGAAGAATCAGTACTCTCGTAGTAGTGCTTATGTGGTTTTGTACACAACATTAAAATGAAACAGGACCACCAATCCGTAGCGCAGAAACTATGCAGTATTTCTCTGTCGATGAGAGATGAAGTGAAGGTATTATAGAAAGTGGGGATGCAGCTGAATGGGTGCCACCTCTCGTGGTCCTGGTGAAGAAATCTGGGAAACTCAGGATCTGTGTAGAAATGAGGGAACTCAACAAGTGTATAATTCTGGAAATACATCCACTTCCCAATATTCTGGAAATTATGTCCATCATCGGTCCAGAGAAATCTTTCTCGACTCTGGACCTTGCATCTGCGTATCATCAGGACAAATTACATGATGTTTGACAGCCTTCATCACACTGGAATGGTTATTCCAATACATAAGAATTCCATGTTTCTTATTCTCTGCTGCGTTCAGTATTTCAAAAGATCATGCACACATTATTCAATGGGGACAAAGGAATCCTGTGCTTTCAAGATGACACATTGGTTATGCAGATAGTTTGAAACTTCACAATGAAAGGCTAAATAATGTTTTTGAGAAACTGCGTTCTGCAGGCATGACTCTAAGTAATGAGAAATGCAAGATCAACAGACAAGCAACAGAATATCTACGACATATAGGGCAGGATTCATGGAATAAAATTGTGCAGAAAAACAGGTGTTTGCCAATTCATAAAACACATTGCACGTGGCTGACCTAAGACATGCACTGAATCTGCACGGGCCGAGCATGTCACTGCGACAGCACGAACGCCTTGTGTGAGACGCCCAGCGAAGTTGCATACCGTCTTGCGCAGTCAACCAAAAAGGGGGCAGAACACGTGGAATAGGGAACAACAAGCAAAAATGTGGGCGTTACGTGGGAAGTACTGCAGTAAAATGCTTGCAACGCCCACGCACCCGCTAAAAACACGTATTCATGGAATCAAACAGGGCTCACCGGCGTGCGGAAAAAGACACCCTAATCCGGAAACACGTCTGCCACGCTCAGGCAGGCGTAAGCGTCAAAACGCACCAAACACAATGCATAAAAAGACCACAAGAAAGGAAATGCGCGTATACAGCTACGATGAATGTGGCATTTTTCACAGCAGTGATCGTGAGACACCACAGGAGGAGGAGGATAGCCAGGGCATGCATTTCGTTACCCAGGACCAGCCTTTTTGGGATGTCTGATGACCAGGTCTATGCCAGGTATAGGTTTCCACCTCATATCATATTGGACCTGGTCACGGAGGGGGAAAATGACCTCAAGTCACCCACCCTGTGCTCCCAAGCACTGAGCCCCTTGGAAAAGGTGCTCAATGTCCTGCATTTTTTGGGCACTGTGTCATTTCAATGGACAACTGCCATTGTCGGGGGCATCTCACAGGCCACGCTGCCTAGACCAGGTGTTAGCAATCATGGCTGTTCGCCCCTCACTCCGCAGGAACAGATACATGCCCAGAAAACTCCCAGAAAGGCAGGCCGTGGTCCAGGATTTTTATGGGGTGGCGCAATTCCCAAAGGTGCTTGGTGCCATCAATTGCACATGTGGCCCTACGTCCACGTAGGGCCACAGAGCACATCTAGCACAATCACAAGCACTGGCATTCCATCAACGTGCAGGTCGTATGAGATGCCAAGGGATCATAACCTCTGTGTATGCCAACTACCCCGGGTCCATCCATGATAGTTTCATATTCAGAATGTCACCCCAGGCCTGGGAAGCTGGGAGGCATGGCAACACATGGCTCATTGGTGAGTACAAATGGCCTTGCAAATGCATGCGTGTCTCACACAGACCAAAACACACCACTGACAACCCTTGTCATCTCCACAGTGTCTACCCTCTGAGCTCCTACAGGATGATGGCAATACGGAACCCCACCACACCATCCCGGGTAAGATATAACGCAGCCCACATTGCAACTTGGGCCATAGTGGAGCGCACATTGGGAGTGTTCAAGTCATGCTTCTGCTCCCACGACCACTCTGGTGGCGAGCTACTATATGCACCACTAGTAGTGTGCAGGATCATTGTGGCAGCATGTATCCTGCACAACGTTGCAACACGCGTGGCGTACCGGTGGACATGGTGGCGCCCCCACATCCCCAACCACATGCACGGCAGCTGCGCATGGGAGGGAAAACGGCATGTGGTGAGGCTGCCCGTACCCAGATTGTGGCACATTTTTTCACCTAAAATCCAACCCCTTCAGAGTGCCCACAAGCCTGGCAAATTCTAGGTCACAAACGATGATGACAAAGGGACAATCATCTGTCCCAACCTTATCATCCAGACTATGTGTCCTTGGAAGTGCTACATTGTGTGCGTCCCTTAAAACTCAAACCTACTCAAACTGACGTGCACACAAGGCACACACGGAAGATGCTGTATGCCACTAACCCTATGCAAAGGTACACATCCATATGGCGGTATGCCACATAAATCCTCAAAATCCCCATGTCACCTCCTTGCCTGCACCATGACATGTCAGGCAATGTGAAAATGGAAAAAATAAATGGCCATCACATACCACTACTTCACAAAGTGCAGAACGACAAACAAAACTACTCCTGAAACAACTCACTCTCACAAATCAAAAGAACAATGTACCCTGGAGCATCTATTGCCCTGTAGAACATACCACTAACCCAGGGGCTAACAGTGATCCTGTCTAATAATCAGCAATCAGAATACGACAGTTGCCTCAACGTGTCCCCTTACAGACCCCTTCTCCCAAACCGTGGTATCCGTGGGATGCGCTGTCTCTGGAAAGCTCACCTGTTGATTCGTTTTGTCAAGCACTCCATCCTGTTGCTTCTGACAGGGGCACTTGTATGATCTGGACCGAGTTCCTTCACTGGTCCCTTGCACTTGGTAGTCTGGCTCCTTCTGCGACTAAGCCACTATATTTCAGGGAAGTGTTCCTGTTTGCCTGTGTCTTTCCATGTCTGTTTTTGTTGTATTGTAAAGTTTGTTGTCTTGTATTGCTGTCCGTTCCACTTTTGATGTTTGCTCTTTTGCTTTCTTCCCTTGCAGGTGATGTTCCCGGCCCGGCAGAAGCTGCGGAGCTCGAGGCGACAGCCTGAGGAAATGAGGAATGAAGCTGCAGTGGCACAGTAGCTGGTAAGTTGTTAACTAGGGGGCATGCAGGGTTCAAATGCGGCGCGGCCCTAGGATGGATGTTCTAACCTTGTCTTTCTTCTTCTTCACAGGGTCCGAGTTTGTGGATGTAGAGTGCGGTGCTGCGGCGTTGGGATCAAGATCACTGGATGTCAGGAGATGAGCCTGCAGATGAAGCGATGAAGCACCGGTTTCCTGGAGGTGAGTATGCAGGAGAACGCCTGGTTTCAAAGGTAAGTAAACTGGTCCAAGCGGCAGTGAGTGCCACGTTGCATGAGAGTGCACAGTAAGGCGAAGCACCGGCCTTAAAGATGGAGCAGATTATATAGCTGAGCTTCTGAAACCACGCCCACCAGGTTCAGCCTGCCTGTCACACCCTGCCACACCCGATGAGTCAGCACATGAAGACCAGGACTAGGGAGCCACACCCGATGAGTCAGCACATGAGGATGTTCTCTGGAATAAAGGCGTTCAGCTCCTGGAAAGTTCTTGTAAAATAAAAGCACTCCTGCACCGAAATAAAGTAAAAGCACTTCTGCACTGAAATTAAGTGTTCCTGCTCACATCTTTATATGAGCCTGGCACCAAAGGCGCCAGGACTGAGTCAAGCCAGGGCCCCTGTGTTTATAGGTACCAAAGGGACATAAGTGAGTAAAGTGACCCATTGCCCCATCCCTAGATGGTGTGGTTTTTGTGTTCTGGGGCCTGTGGCCATGACAGCTTCCACGCAATTTGGCTGGGGTGTGGGTGGAGTGATCGCATGGAAACTCACTGTCTCAGGTATTGGTGGAATGACGTGAGGTGGGGCCTGCCTGCAGGTTGTCGTCACTGGTGGGGGAAGGTTCATGAGGTGGGGCCTGCCTGTGGGGTGTGGTCATGGGTGATGGGGGGTCCCATGTGGTGTGGGCTGCCTGCAGGGGTGTTCATGGGTGATGGGGGGTCCCATGTGGTGTGGGCTGCCTGCGGGGGTGGTCACAGGTGATGGGGGATCCCATGTGGTGTAGGCTCCCTGAAAGGTGGTCACGGGTGATGGGCATCCCATGTGGTGTGGGCTGCCTGCGGGGGTGTTCATGGGTGATGGGGGTCCCATGTGGTTTGGGCTGCCTGCAGGGGTGGTCACGGCTAATGGGGGGTTCCCATGTGCTGTGGGCTGCCTGCAGGCGTGGGCACAGGTGATGGGGTCCCATCTGGTGTGGGCTGCATGTGGGGGTGGTCACAGTAGATGGGGGAGTCCCATGCAGTATGGGCTGCCTGCAGGGGAGGTCACAGGTGATGGGGCTGGGATGTGGCTGTCCCGTGAGGAGGGGTCATCTTCCAGGGTAGTTGTGCATTTTTCATGGGGTACACTCTGAGTTTCCATGCAATTTGGCTGCGGTACGGGTGGAGTTATCGTGTGGAAACTCATCACATACCCTGGACGCACCCCAGCCAAATTGCACGGAAACGCATTGCTTACCCCGGACATAACGCAGCCAAATCGCATGGAAACTCATCAGGTATGGGTGGAGTGATTGCATGGAAACTCACTGTGACAGGTGTTGGTGGAGGCAGTAGAGGCAGGGCCTGCCTGTAAGTTGCTGTCACTGGTGGGGGAGGGTACATGAGGCAGGGCCTGCCTGGGGGTGTGGACATGGGTGATGGGGGGATCCCATCTGATGTGGGCTGCCTGTGGGGGTGGTCATGGGTGATGGGGATCCCATGTGGTGTGGACTGCCTGCGGGGTGGTCACGGGTGATGGGGTGTCCCATGTGGTGTGGGCTGCCTGCGGGGGCCATCACGGGTGATGGGGATCCCATTTGGTGTGGGCTGTCTGCTGGGTTGGTCACATGTGATGAGGGTCCCATGTGGTGTGGGATGTCTGTGGGGGTGGTTACGGTGATGGGGGATATCATGTGTGGGCTGCCTGCGGGGGTGGTCACAGGTGATGGGGGTCCCATGTGGTGTGGGCTGCATTTGGGGGTGGTCATATGGGATGGGGTTCCCATGTGGTGTGGGCTGCCTGCAGGGGAGGTCACCGGTGATGGGAGCTGCAATGTGGCTGTCCCATGAGGAGGGGTCATCTTCCAGGGTATTTGTGCATGTTTCGTGGGGTACGCGCTGAGTTTTCATGTGATTTGGCTGGGGTGCGGGTGGAGTGATCGCGTGGAAACTCATTACATACCCTGGATGCACCCCAGCCAAATTGCGTGGAAACTCATTTCTTACCCCGGATGCACCCAAGCCAAATTGCGTGGAAACTCCTCAGGTAGCCCGGACGCACCCCAGCCAAATCTCGTGGAAACACATTGCATACCCCAGACGCACCCCAGCCAAATCATGTGGAAACTCATTGCATACCACTGACGCACCCCAGCCAAATGACGTAGGAACTTGTGTACCCCTGGATGCACCCCAGCCAAATCACGTGGAAACCAGGCGCGTGCCCCATCTGCAACAGATTATCACACGGTTTGCCTGGAGCGGCATGCTGGACGAGGGCTGACGCGGGGGCTTGCTCCGTGTTGGGCATTTCGCTGGCATTTTGCTGTGCCTGGGGGCATGTTGGTGGCATTACTGGTGCAGCTTTATGTTCCTTGAGCCATGGCTAGTGATGCCTCGGTTAATCCATGAATATGTATGTGTTACTAGTGACTTCTGCAATTGTATTCACTCTCCCCTCTTGCTTCTCCACTCTTTTGACTGCTAACTCTCTGTTCTCTCCTCCTTTCCCTTCTCCCTTTTCCTATCTCCTCCCCTTACTTTCTTCTATGCACTTACTCTATCAGAATTGTCCCAGGACCTAGTACGATAGCAACCTCGTCTGTCTCCTCCCTCCTCCCCTTACTGTTTTTTTCCTCCCCATCCCCCCTCCAACACTATCTGAAATGTTGTCAGGCCTAGTATGATAGTCACTTGTTTTGTTCCTCCCCTACCTTTCTGCACCCCTCTCCCTCACCTTGTTTTCTCCGGCTCTACCAGAAATGTTGTCATGCCTAGTACGGCAGTCGTCAGTCTGTTTACATTTCCTTCCCACTCTCTCTCTCCCTTCCTTATCTATGTCTTAGCTCTTGCACTATCTGAAATGTCATCAGGCCGAGTACGATAGTTAATTTCACATCCTTACTGTTCATGGCCTGTAAGAATGTCATTGTATTTTCCCTTGTTTCCTCCCTTGCCTTGAAGCGTGTTGAAATACATTGTGTATAGCCGCTATATAAATAAACTATCATATCATATCATATCAATACGCGTGCCACACAATTGTTTATTTGTGCCACGGATGGCGCATGCATGGTGCACGCTTCTTCTCGGCGCACATTGCTTGCACCTACCCTGCACTTAATTCTATGAATCAGGCCCATAATTTCTTCAGAAGGTATACTCCCCAAACATCAACTTGCTGATACAATTGAAAACATGCCCAGACCAGTCTCTTGTGAGGAAATTCGAACATTCCTAGGGATGGCAGAATATTACTCAAAATTCATCCGTGATTTTTCGAAACACACTGAAACTTTGCGTGAGCTTACCAAAGCGAAGAGTATTTTTGTGTGGAGAAAAACATGTGAAGAAGATTTTGAATCTATCAAAAGAGCACTAGCGAAAGTTCCTGCATTGCAGAATTTTAGGAGCAGCATGAATCCGATAATCACGATGGATGTCAACAATGTAGGTCTGGGCACAGTTGTTACCCAAGAGGAGGATCGTAAATAATTTCTCATAGTGTTTGCTTCTAGGTAACTGATAGGGGCTGAGAGGTTATATGCCACCATCGAAATGGAAGCTTTGGCTATCAAATGAGCTGCAGACAAGTTCAAGAATTTTATCTGGGGCATGAATTTCGAATTTCGTTCCGATCACAAACCTTGGGTCGAAATAATAATGTCAAAAGGTTTAGACAGAGTATCATGTCGCATCAGGAGATGGGTGGCTCTATTGCAAGCATATACTTGCACAGTGAAATGTCTGCCTGGTGTAAAAAAAATGTGCAGCTGATTGTTTGTCCAGGCTCACAACTGTAACAGAACTAAATGATGAAGAAAAGTATCTAGAAGTGGTTTTAGCCATAACTTCAGTAGCCATACCACAAAGGGAATGAGAGGAAGCCATGAAACAGGACATTAGTCTGAACAGAGTTAGACAAGAATTGGAAGAGGATAGTCCTTGAAGGAAGAATCATTTTGAAGAATTGGTCTTTTACCATACTGGAATGTAATATATGATCTGTGTGTACATGGGACAATGTTAATGTGTGGTGACAAAATCATCCCACTATGTGGTGTTCGTCAATTACTCACAAGCCTGGGTCATGAAGGTCCTCAAGGGATCGTTAAGATCAAACAGAGAATAAGCATGATTACTTTTGGCCAGACTGTGACCTTGAGATCAAAAGGAATGTCAGGGAATGTATCCTTTGTAACAAGAGTGACAAAGTGTGTGTGAGTTCAAAATATCCCATGGTGATAACTGATATTCCTGAATGGCCGTGGGATAAATTAGGAATAGATGTGTTGGGCCCTGTGTGGAGATATGGAAGACAATCTTTTTGTTTAGTAATCATTGATTTATTAACCAGGTGGGTAGAAGTGTTGATTAAACCTTGCATCACTACCAAGTCTATAATCGTGTTTTAGAAGCGATCAGTGAGCGGGAAGGTTTCCTCAGGGTGATTGTGACAGATAATGGGTCACAATTTAGATGAAAAGAAATGGAGAACTACTGTCGGAGAAACTCCATTGAGCACAGGAAAAGTGCCATTCACCATCCCCAGACAAATGGCATTGTAGAACGTTTCAATAAAGTTCTCAGGGTGGGCTTGGTCCAATGGTACAGACTGGAAGAGATCAGTGATTATCGCTCACAGCTTTACTCCCCATTGTACGACATGAGATTCTCCTTTTGAGTTCAGTACAGGCAGAAAAGCAAATACCAAACGTGTGCCACTGTGGATGGACAGGAACCCCAAAATAGAAAAAAAGCTAGGGGATGCTGTTGAAAACATCAGGTGTAGCCAGTTAAGGAACAGAGTAGTGCATGAGCGGTCTGATACCAGAAGAAGCAATGTTCTTCCTGCTGTGGGAGATAAAGTTAGGATTAAACTTCCACCTGCTCTTAGAACTGGGTTGTGCAAATGGTCTAAGCCAAATGTAGTGACTGAGGTGTTTAAACATGCTGTCAGAGTAGAGGATGGACGAGTGTGGAACATGGAGAAAGTGTAATTGGTAAGAATTATGGATAATATAGTGAGAGGTAAGTGAGTGGATTGTGTGGGGAGAGTTCGAGTTGGCAAGGATGTGGTAAGGGAGGTTGGTGCTTGAGTGTTAGAACAATGCAGTAGTGTACATTCCTTGCTCAATGATACAGCTGAATGTCCTCACCAGTCAAGATTAGGGAGAATCTATCGGAGACCTGGGCATCTGTTGGGATATGTGTATCCGCATCTTTCACCTAACTGTGAAGGGAGGAGGATGTGTAGCATATGGCTGGATCGTTCCTGCCATGCAATATTCTTATGACGTGGAGGATTCGGGAGCTCGAAGACAAGGTGACGGAGAGGAGACAGCGGTTGGAGCAACGGAGAGTATCTGAGCATGGCGGGGCTCATTACAGAGCTTACTTAATTCCCCTTTACTTTCCCAACATCAATAAAACCTGTTTCCACACCACGCCGCTTCTTTCGCCTCATTACAATTACTCATACTAAAAGCTATAATTTAGTTGCATTAATAAGTAAACTTATTGACCAAAGATGTTAATAAGTAACAATAGTTGACATTATATGTTACTACTTTATTTAAGGATGGTGCTCTTTTAATCTACCAAAAGTTTTACCAATATTTCCCTTATCTGCAGTTGTACATTTTTTACTAGACATGAAAACAGTGAGTAAATGGTCCTGATTTACAAAGCGTTTTTCAATGGGATGGTCCCGTTGAAAAACGCTTCGTAAATCAGGTCCAATATCTGATATTGCACATAGATCAGCCACCCTCTCCATTTGTAACTTTACAATGCCTTTGAAAATCCTGTTGATGTAAGAACTGTTGAGTAATAAACATTTTAAATGTTTAGTACCAGCTTTCTGCTTTCATTAGATACAATTTGGGGCATAGTTTGAGATGTGTAATAGTTCCAGCCCACATGTAATTGTGTCAATATGTATGTAGGTGAACTTTACACAGTGCACTTTGCAATTGGAAAACAGTACAAAGAGCAAACACTAAGATCGTCATACAGTACGTGCAACTGAGAAAATATGCAGAAAGTACCGAAGGTTCACAGATACAACTTTGTTCCCAGCCCACCTTTCAATTCAAGCATCGATTGAATAAAAACCACAAGTTGGCGTGTCATTTTTTCATAAAATGTATTGAAGATTGTTTTTCCAAAACAATATTTCTGGTAGCTGTCAACCGTGATATATTAGTAAACTTGGGTGCCATTGATCTACAGTAGCAGCCTATCATTGTAGTGCAGTAAATCATGAAAATGATTGCCTCTGCGAACACAAGCCCCAGAGATGACTTGTCTCTTTCATAGAGCAGTAAATATCATCAATACTTCCCTTGCTGGGCATCTCGGAAAGAAAAACAGTGCTCCTTAAAAAATAAAGTCAAATCATAAATTGCACACATACAAACCTGCAGGAGGGAATGTCATGGCTGAAAAGCTAATCTCGGCACGTGGTTGTCATTGTTGCTATTTTACCATTGTGAGAACAGAAATGAATCACAAAAGTTGATAGGAATTATTTTAAAGCCCAAGAAAGGAGCAACGACCTATATAATATCTGAAACAATGATGTCTCGTACATTCAGTGACATGTTGATAATGCATGCAGCCTCGTTAAAAATACGTGCATTTTAAATATTCATATTTTGCAGCACTGTGGACATTTATAAGTAACTAAGAAGTATTTGCAAACTGTTGTGATGATGCACTGGAAGCATTATAGCAATTACTTTGTATGCCTGTTATAGCTACTTTGCTTGCAAGTCACACAGTGTGACCGTTTTGTTGCCTATGATACACACATAGTTAGTAAAGAACATTGAAGCAAAAACATTTTTAAAGTAATACTCAAGCAAACGTAAAGAATAATTGCAAATGCTTGGAAAAATACAGTGTGCATGTCATAAAAAATGAACTGATTAAACTATTTGTATGTATATTTGTGTACAACAGACATTTGTCACAAGGGTGAAAATAATCTTCTGTAACATATCATAATTAGTTTGGTTGGGTGCAACATTGTGCCCTCCTGTAAGGTGGCGTCCAATTAGCCATGGGCATATTACGGATCATGCTTTCAGTCTGTGCATGATTCTATTTAATTATGAGGGCACGAGAACAAACATCGGGTTCTTGATCTTAAAACCTGTTAATAGCCCCTGGATTCAGCATGTGTTTCTTATGTGGGGCAAGTTTGCACTAGCAAGTTGGAATCCTGGCAGGGCAAAGTATTGAGGTCGGTTAATTATAACAAACAATATTACATTACTTAGAAGCAGGAAAACTGCAACATCAAGCACAATATACAAATCTGAAATTATTATTCAAAAGGAATAGACGCAGCTGTATCTGTTTGCTGCAAAATAATAATGCTTAGCTGAGTTTTAGTCTAGGGAGTTGAAACAACGAATGTATGTGAATCCAAAAATGAGGAAGCAAGGGCAGTGCGATGGCTCCAATTTTAATACATATATTTTAAAACAACCTCCGCAATCATAAAGGTTCCTGTGACTCTGAAGCGTTGGAGTGATTTACATAAGTATCCCACCCTTCATGGACAATGTCGGGAAAAAGCAAGAAAGTAAAAATACAAGTGGCAAGTGATATAGGCTTTTCAGGAGCTGTACCTTTAGAGATCTTTAGTGTTTAAGGTTGATAACGAGCATCTTAATGTTCCTAGATAATCATCCTCCACTGTCGTCTTCATGTGGCATCATTAACCAAGGTGCAAACACAAAAAAGCATTGGATTATCTATGGATGCAGTTTTATGCTGCAGTGCAGTGGAGATGTGGCACAATTAGAAGCAAAGTAATCCTGACTCTGAATGCCTATTACATATTAATATTTTAAAGGCAATTTAGGGTTCACCCAATTGATGTAGCAATTCAGGTTTATGTGGCCAAATAAATCAATGCCACACTTCGTCCTCCAGAGCTCTAAGATGTTCAACTGCTTCTCCAATTTCAAACCCTTGTGCCTCATAGCTAAAAAAAAAGTATGTAGGTTTGCCAATATCCCCTTATCATAGGTCCTCTCAATAGGCCAGGATTTGAGCATGTTGCCCTTAATTTTCCACAGCCCTTCCGAATTATATTTTAGAATGTTCACCTTATAACCAAGAAGTACTTGACGCAAATGATTCAGCGCTGTCTCCATACTCGAACCCAATTTACCTAAACCACTTTCACAAAAAGCAACAGAGAAGTCAAAACTGCATCACAAACATTTATGAATTTTTTCTCCCAAAGAACCCCCTTGTTCCCCTTCCCAGTTTCTTAGTCATTATCCACAATCACTCACCATACTCACTTTCACCACAATCACTTTGCTCAGTTACTTGTTTTAATTGTACTTCACACTCTTACACAAAAGACAGCATCTCATAAAAAACTTGAATCGCTAAGTGCATAGTGCACATGGGGTTATATGCTCATTTAATTTTTCACACCACTCACCCTAACATTAAAATGCTTGTAAAAATAAGTACTGATTTGAACAGCTAAAGGCTTTGGTTGTCAGGATAGAATGATTGTGACATCTGACAAACAGTAATGTTGCCTCTCCCTGAGCAGAATGTGTACTGGGCTTCAGAGCAAGGATGGCTCAGTTGCCAATGCTGAATCATCTTACAAGAATATTTTACACACACAGAAGCGTCACTCATCATACCACTATGTATTGCATGAACCACAGAGAATACAGAAAAACGATAATTACTAAATGCATTAGGAACATGTGGGTGTCACTTTTTTAAAGAAAATTAGAGTGACCCCTGTTCCTTGTCACAATCTTAAATTTGTCAGTCCCAAAATTAGGGCTGCTGAAGAATAGCTGATTGCAGGACTAACTATAGACACCCAGTGTATTTGGCTTTCCTATTGTCTTCTTTCTGACTGATATATGATACACCCTTTAAACTCTTTTCCAGACAGAAGAGCATCTGATATGCAAAGCTGTTGTATTGTGCCTGTCTGTGTCTGATGTGAGCTGTTGATGCCATGCGGAATGTTGATGTGTGAATGTGAGAATACTTACTTGAAGGTTCTGCAGTCAGGCAGTTGGCCCTCCCCTGCCTGGGTGATGGCTTGTCAGTGTTTACTTGTCCTTATATCTTATTGTAATAGTGACTTAAGAACTGTTAATAAACTACATAAGTAACCTTGAGAAGTCACTTCACAACAAAAGCTTTCTTACTAGCCATGTTTCGGCTAATTTAATCTCTTTGACTGATTTTAACATCTAAAGAATCCTTATCAGTGTTATTTACTTTTTTCAGCCACTTTCTATGTCACTCAGCTACAACCTCAAGGTCTAGGTCTATTCTCAGGTGTACCTCCATTTGTTCAACTATCAACATAACCACATTGCTTAGTTTAAATAGTTTTTAGAAAATTAGATGTCTTTAAGGTCAGAAAACGTAATCTGTTCAATGTCCTGCGAGATTAGTACCCTTATTTGTAAGATCTGAAGACAGCTGTGAAAAATGTGCCTGTCATTAAGCGACATTTGTCTCTGTATAAAAAACAGTTTCAATTGTTATTATTGTAATACAAAGAGGGTTACCCTTTGTAGCGAGCAACAATCACATGTATTATCCCTGCAGACTATGGGTCTCATTTATAAAAGAATTTTACAATGGTGCAACTCCTTTGAAAAATGCTTTGTAAATCAGGCCCTTTATGTCTTTCCTAGGTTTTCAGAGATGTATGTATGTGTATGTGTGTGTGTGTGCGTGTGTGTAAGGCCTGTCGGGTTTGGGAATAAACAGATACATTGGGTAGGCAACTGGTGTGAGAGATGAGGCAGGACAACGGAGGAGGCCCTGGTGAAAAGTCACACAGAGGCAAAAATAGCAAGGCCTCTTGACATTACCCCAGGGATGCAGAATGATGACTCCACATAGACAAGGAAGCCAGGGCCTGATGTGAATGCTCCCACAGAGGGAAAGGAGTCAGGGCCTCCACTCCCTCCCCCCAAAGAGGTAGTGGAGACAGAGCTCAATGGGGATGCTCCCACAGAGTTCTGAGAGGTAGGGCCTCATGTGGACTCCCTCAGAGAGGCATAGGAAGCAGTAGAGGGGCAGGAGGGCATGCTTCTCACACGGAGGAGTGGGTGGCTGCATTAAGCACCCTGGATGAAGTGTCTGAGATGGTTCCTGTCTCATTAAGGGGGCATGTTTGAGCAGGTCGTCTGCACGCAGCAGGAGGAGAATGATGCTGAGGATTAGGGGGAGGTACATCAGGAGGAGGCTCATTTGGAGGGGCAGCATGTAGCAGTGTCTCATCAAGTGATGGACCTACCTCAGGGGCATGAGGAGTAGGTAGAGGAGGTGTTTGAGGAGTTGGTGCAGGATGAGTCTCTCCCAACTCCTGCTTTTGTGAATGGGAGATCCATATAAGGAGTCCACGGAGCAGAGGCCTCAGCCCTACTACGCAGGAGATATTGTTATACTCAGTGGTAGACTACTTTGCCCTGCAATAGGCTACTTTGCCTTGCTACCATGGAAGACCATCAGGGGTCACAGAACATTAGATCTTCTTGATGGTGGAGGGCAGTGGGAAGAATGTGAAATGAAGGCAGTGGTGAAGGGTAAGGGCTGCACTGGAGGTATAATGGCCATTTGAAACCACATGTGCCGCGGCACAAGAAGGGGTACAAGCACATGAGCCTCTGCCTCCATGGAGCCTGCGAGTCACCATGCAGCCACCACTGCTCCATCCAGTGGTGGTGAGGAGGGTGAGAATCCTAGAATGCCAAAGGGCCAGTATGAAACACCACAACAACTTTGGGCATGTCATGCCTAAACCCCCTGCTCCCACCAGACCTGCCCAACCAGTGCCACTGTCACAGGAATGTTGCCAGTGACATGCCCCTGTTGCCAGTGCTGTGCCAACAACAAGTTGGGGGTGATGCATTACTGGTAGCACCTGTTTTTTTTCAGGATCCCTTGGACTACCTAATGAGACCTTTTTTCTTAATTGCAGGTGGTCGGTTCGCTGTGGGAACTGGACCTCATACGTGTGGAAACCAACCTGAGGAGTCATATAGAACTCCACCACATTCATCTCATGTACAGTACTGCATGGTGGGAAGGAATGCAAGCATTGGATTGGGACTGTCATCACGGGGAGTATTTGTGACATGCTTTGCATGAGAGCTTGAGAACTGTAGTGGGCATCTGTGCCCAGTCTGAGAACTTTTGTGGGTAAGCCCAGCTCAAAATGATCTTGATCATCTGGGCCACAGAGCCCATTTCTCTCTCAGGGTTACAATTGCTAATAAAGACTATGACGACAAGGTGAAGGATATGAACAAAGTAGTGAACATGAATTGTTTTGCCAATTCATAAGGAAGCAAGGTCATTTGATCCGTGGTCCATTGCAACAAAGACCAGATGTAAAGTGCAAGGCCTCAGCCACTGTGCCTCCACCTTTTCCCAAATGTTAACTCCCCTGTGGTTTCCTTGCTGAAAGCCTTGAATGCATAACATTCTTCTGTGACAAATTTAAAACACATGCTGATCCCATGAATTACTCACAATACTCTTGGATGTCAGAGGAAGGAAGTGCACCCACTGTGCGATGAAGGCCATGCAGTCAATGCTCTGGCCGCAAGTTCACATGTCCATTGTGATGCCCACTTTTTACCCCATGCACTGCAGTACCCACTGTAATGTAGCCATATCCTCATTGTACAACTCTGGTAAAGCTTTGCGCAAGAACAAATGTCAGCTGGAAATTTCCAAGTGGAGACCTACATTCCCCAAAAGTGACCAACGTCCAGAGATGTCCGCAAAAAGAGTAAGGTAAGAGATGCATAGGTACCATTTTAGCTGTGTAAGCATCGAGCAGGCACTGCCTAGAATGCAATTTGTGGCTATGCTCAAATGATTTAATAACAATGCCCTGAGGCAATGGGAGATCACTGTGATGCACTTCTAGAGTATGGGAGGTAGAGTCGGGTGTCCCACTGCCAAGAACCAATACATATGCAATATTTCCAGGACTAATTCTGCAGACTGGTGGAGGTAAGCTTCTTGTCTGATGGTATGAGGAGGGATACACTTCAGTTATTTTTACTTCTTTGCTGTGGCATTTGAGACCACATTTATGCAGCACCCAGTTGATCTCTGACCTCTCATGGCTCACTGTTTTCCGGCAGAGTGTTCAAGTGGTCAGACTCAGCTCTTGTTTGTTCTCTGTGAAGCATTAACATATTTCTGACTTTCAAAGTGGGCTAAAACACAGCCTGGGCTCATGTAAACGTGATGGTGCTGGTGGTGTTCTAAATGCCACATGGTGATCTGATGCAATTTCTGATCTGCAACATAAAGGCTGTTTCTCAAGAGACTATATACAAAGGGGAGTGGGTGAGTTTCTATTTATTCAATAGCCTCTGATTATGTGGTGTTAGTGCCTTTCCCCTCCTCAGTATCATCAGTATCACTGTTTTGCAACAGCAATTCTCATTCCTGCCTGGGCTCTTAGGGAATACATCTTTGTGTTGATCAACATCCATCTCATCTTCAATACTGTCTGACCTATCATTGGATGGGGCAGCAGAGGTAGATATCAGGGATGTGAATTATCTTTCCACTGTACAATCTCCAATGCACACAGCTAATTCTGCTTCAGAAGTGAGTAGACCACGAGCAGCCCATCTCACCTTGCTCAATGGGCTCTTAGCAAGTTATTCTAATGTACCTCCTGAATCTCTGCTGCTCCCTCCCACAAAGAATAATTCAAAGAGAAAGCCCCTCTCACAAGCAGCCCTCGGGGTTTCCTGTCTACTCATACTCCTCCTCACAACTGTCACACAATAGCACATGTCTTGACCACTCACTTAAGAGAGTAACACTGACTGGTTTGTTACCCCCTTCACAAACCTCTGCTGCACACCGCAGCAACACCACGTCAGGGTGTCCCTAGCAGAAGCTGCCTTCATGGATTCCTGTTTTCTCCTAATCATCCCCCAAGGTGTCACTCGATGGCATACGTCTCCCCCACACAGCTCCTTGAAAGCAAAGCCAGTCCTAAATCTCACTCTCTGACTGGCTCCTGGGCACTATCTACCTCCCCTTCCCTTCCTCCTACAACTAATCTTTCTACACTCATGTTTATTATCCTACGCCTGTCTCCAGCAATAACCTCCTGCTCCTCTGAAAGCTAGCTAAGACTGTATAGGAGCCCCAATCACAAGCAACGCTTTAAGCCATGTAGGTGAACTTCGGGGGACATTCTAAAAACATGTCTGAGTTTCTTACTGTACAAAGCACAAGAAATTCAGGTGATTCAAGTTCATATGGGAAATTTCATCTACGCCTAGTAAGCACACATGGTGCAAACTTATTCTCTGTACTCTTCTCTCAATAGGCAAATATTCATCTATAAAGGAGTGGCCAGACTTTGATGTTAAAAACACAATAGTTGTTGACAATTCCCCATTGAAGAATCTGCTTGCAGGTTTGGTCGGTCCAACCAGTGGAAAATGCTCAAGCATGGGTACCCGTGGCTCCAATGCAGAAAAGAAGCTGGCAGACCTAAACAAAAATAAGAATGAATATGTGGATTGCAAATGCCGGAGAAACAACCTGTGGATGCATAGCAGTGAGAGCAAGGATGCATTAACCTTTGTCTCCATTTTTATCCCAAAGCTTAAGGCATTACAGCCCTAAATATTCAAATTGTGAAACAATTGCACACATGTATAGCAAAAGCCCAGAAGGCTTTAAGAATTCAGAAACCACGAGATTTAATGATTACTTTCCAGGAATTCTGTCAGCTCAGATAAGGAAAAGGGACAGATATATTGGTAATGGTAATAGGACAGACCTGGCACAAGATAGGGTGAGGGAATGAGCAGGCAGGACAAAAACAAATCTTACACCCAGGCCCATCTTGAAACCTCCTAACATATGGTACAAACTGCTTCCTTTATATACCTTTAGACACGTAACATTAACAAAATAGCTCTTGAGCAGCAGCACTGTCTGAGAGAATTTCTCAACAGAAGTCAGGAATATGTAGAGTGTGCAAACCCCAACAAGAAATGAGATGGTGAAATAAATCAAAATAATACATGTAAAACCAATCTCAAAATCCAGAAATGGTAGAAGTTAAACTCATATTCCCTTCCAATCCTGCATTTGGTTGGGTGATGTGTTTAATGACCATACAAGTCCCATTCCTAATTCGCATTTGCTTGATCTTCCTTATATGGTCCACCCATGCCAACTATATCTGGCCAATAGGTGAAGGAAGACACCTGACACTGTGGTCTACGTTGTTGTAGGGTCACAACAATGGCTAGAAGGGCAGCTAGTCTCACCTAGGTTGACTATGATCAGATCATATTTGTGATCCTTTACAGTTTTAAGCTGTATGAAATTGTGTTCTACCTACTTGTTCAAATGACAACTAGAGTAACAGTTACTGTTCTACAATTAAGTGATCCCATTGCACAGCAGTTCTTCCACGTCCCCCGCTCTCTGCTTTGTCCTCAGGTGATGTAATTGTGTTTTATTCAGATCCTTCATTTACTATTAACTCATTATTACTGTGTATGGCCTATTTAAACCTGGTTATCTTTACTAGTCCTTCTCTGTATTCATGCGAACAACGCTGCCCTCAGAACGTAATATATGCATGTGTTTTTGTACTTTTTGTACTGAACACAATTTTGGGATTGATATCACGTGTGTCTATCTATGCCATGCCAGGTCATATTGTGTAAGCCCTGTGGCAGAAGGGCTGCGTGAACTGCTGTTTAGCTGTGGCGGCTAGACTGTCTTTTGTCTCTTTGAACTCTTTGGAACTCTTTGGATTAACGTGGCTGAACTGAAAGGCGGAAGCTGACCCTCCTCTTCTCCTCTTTTCCAGCCGTCAGCTCGTCAACACGAGCCAACCGAAAAGCGAGCGGTGAAAAGGACGCCGCCGCTTTAAGTGCTTTGATCCCGAGGAATCCCCTTTCCGTGACGTGAAAGTCACGTGACATCCAGCAGGGGATATCAGCTAATCCATGCCGCCCTTGCGGCGTAAGCCCTGTGGCAGAAGGGCTGTGTGAACTGCTGTTCAGCTGTGGCGGCTAGACTATCTTTTGTCTCTTTGAACTCTTTGGATTAACGTGGCTGAATTGAAAGGCGGAAGCTGACCCTCCTCTTCTCCTCTTATCCAGCCGTCAGCTCGTCAACATGAGCCAACCGAAAAGCGAGCGGTGAAAAGGACGCCGCCGCTTTAAGTGCTTTGATCCCGAGGAATCCCCTTTCCGTGACGTGAAAGTCACGTGACATCCAGCAGGGGATATCAGCTGATCCAAGCCGCCCTTGGGGCATAATCCATATGGCAGAAGGGCTGTGTGAACTGCTGTTTAGCTGTCTGGCGGCTTTGGCGATCGGCAATCCGTGAAACTAACGCTGTGAGTGCTGTCTGGTGATTGCTGAAGAGCACAGGTAAGAAGTAAAGAAATGGCTGAGGTGGGTCCTCAAACACGATCGAAACTAAAGACTTGTGCACAGGCTGTAGACAAAATTGTGGCTCTAGATGGCAAAACGATCACCAAAAAGTGTGAGCTTGAGGGGTATAATTGGTCGACCCAAAAACAACAAAACGACATAGTGGAAAATGGGGCACACACCACTCGAACTGTCCAGGCATTACAATCTTCAAGCACACATGCCCCTGTGTTTCCTTCACTAGCTAAACTCACTAGTATATACCTTACTCGAATTTCGTCTGAATGCGCCCCAATACAACGAGTTGAGGTAGAAGGGAAAAGTATATCAGACATCACCCCCAAGGGTGACAAGTCAAACAATGACAGTTGTAAGGAAATCACAGGGAACAGTGAAATCGCGAAGGAGGACGGCGCAATCAAGTAATTCACACTTAAACAAAACCAGCGTGTGCTGCTTAGAAGTAAATACAATTGAAATCTCACAAAACGTATCAAATGATAATGCGATTGAAATTAATACAGTGGTTTTTGATTTTCCATTTGACGTAACAGACCTTGAGTTGTTGCAACTCGAAGTTCCAGTTGGAACGTGTGAAGAAAGCTCAATGAGATTTGTTTACCCGCCCACAGAAAAAAGGAAAAACGATGTGGGAGTGAGAAAGATGCTAAACAAAACAATAGCAAATCCAGGGCAAATATGTTACAAAATGCCCGTTTCTATCAACAAACAAGGTCCAAACAAAGACCTGACTGACAAAGTAAACGGAAATAGGGCAACCATGGAATCAAGGCTTGTGAAGGGTCCAGCAAGTCCAAGCAAAAGTAAAAATGGTCAAAATAACAACGAAATTATGAAGGCAAATGACCAAAAGCAGTTCAGTACCTTTGACTTTGTAGGTCGCGAAGCACGGCTAACAGAACGACTAAAAGCCGATTTTGAAGCGATGAAGCACAAATTGGCTGAAAGCTTTACCGACAAACACAAATCTAAAGACAGCCAACCATGTACAGAGTCTCTTCAAAATGCTGCAAAGAACGGAGAACGTCTAAATATACAAACAACTCCTGCAGTACACGGCAGATCAGAGTGTTGTGACTTCAACACTGAAAGACCAAGGTTCAAAAACCACTTCCATGGCACTCCGAAAAATACACCTAATGACAAGCTGCATGATTCTCAGGAAAAAAGGAACTGTATAAGAAATCCTTTACAGCCAATGGTAAGCTGCTCAACGCCAGCCGTGATGATCCCTCTTCAGTTGATGGCAGTCCATTGTCGCCGATGATCAAAGGAGCTTCAAATCAAGATAGACTCGACAGGGAAAGAGAGAGAAACGATTTAAAACAACACGATGCAGAAAACGAATCATCACTAAAATCCAATTTCTCTACAGCGGCAGCCATACAAATTCATAACAACGTACTCGCCGCAACGTCCATGGCACTAATTCCATTCATCAAACTATATGAATCTCTTCACGACGAACTACAAAACAATAATGCGCTACTTAGTCATTTAAATGAAAAAAGTTTACAAAATGGAAAGTGCAAATGCAGAATTCAAACAACAATCGAAAATGAAGTGTTTAAAACTTGGACCCGGCACATTGAGCTAAGCACACAGCTTAGGAGTGATCACATGGAAAAAGGTTCCCTATTGAATTCTTTAAGGTGCAGCTTAATGCAGGGTCCTTTGCATCCCAAAAATGTGCCTCAAGTCTCAGCGAGCCTGATAGAATTGGATAAGAGCATGGCAATTCTGCCCTCTGACAGCAGCAATGGTGGCAAAAAACCCATATCATCAAACAATAAAAATGATATCACAGAAATGCAGTGCCAAATGATCGAAAAACAAGACCAAAGTACTCAAAATAACGCCTACTCACCAACTGACGAACGGCAAAAGGGTCAGGCGTGCGGTAGCGACTTGCCACTGGCTGAGTTAATCATTTCTGAGGAGCCACCATCATTGCAGAAAATAAAAAACGTGACTATTGGCGAAGTACATGCCGAAAAATCCTCGGCACTTCCTCATGGGTCGACTGACAGACTAACTTATGGAATCTATGGAGGTGCAGCAAAAACATCATAAGTGATCCCAAATCAGCTCAACCGAATTTGGTGAAGCAGTGCCCAGCTAAAAAATAAAACTGAAAAAAAGAAAAATCTTGAGGTAGCAAAACAACATTCTAGTGGCTCGCGAAAGTTCATAGGAAACCTGCCTACCCCAGTCAAACAAGGTCTCTTTGTAAGAGATAAACAGGTTCATCAAAAAGGACTGGAAAAGGAGAAAGCTTTAATAAAAATAACAGGAGTAACAGATAAACCTGACAAGACTAATCCCAAAAAAAGAATGAAATTCGGATAATGTTTCCATCCAATCTATACAATCTTCGGTGGATCTCTGTAATCTTTCAACTTATTCTGATGATTTCGAAGACGAAATGATGGCTGATTCTGAGGAGTCAGATAAAACATGTCAGGCAATTACGTAGGAGTCAAATGAAGGAGCCGCAAAGCGATTCTTGATGCAACCAAATGCGCAATTAACAAAAATAAATGAGTCTAGAGGAAAACAGGAAAATACAAAAAACCTGAATAGCTTACCAAATTCTGAGGTCAACCAAGAGTGCGACAGAGTGATAAAACATCATGTTTTATTAAATCCAAAACTCACACAAGCACAATCTCAGATCAAATCATTCCCTGCTGAAAAACGCAAATATATTGCAACAAACGATCTGCAGGGCAGAATACGTATTGAAAACATATTCCATGAGGAAAATGACGTAAATCTGAACAGAAGCAATGTCATCCGATTACTGCATTCAGTGCCAATATTGAGAACTGTTACAACAAATGACATTGGAATAGTGGAATATGTTTCAGAAGAACGTGGAGACCAAGTTCTTCTGCATATAAATTCAAAAGCTGTACGAAAGACCCTCATGGCGGCAAAAGATGAACTCTTGTTCATGGGCTTTGAGATTTCGGATGAAGAGCTACCTTTCTCTAAAAATTCTAGAGGCACAAACACAAGCAATAATGCAAAAGAGTCCTTAGAACAGCACCGGGATACCCGGAGAAAACAGATGAAAGCCAGACGGCCAGGTCCATCGCAAAAAAGTGATGTGGAAACAAATAAATCATTAGCTAGACATCAACGACCGCGAAGGGCTGGTCACACTGATTTCATGGAACAGCGAGGCTTCCAACAGCTATTTGAAGACTTCCCAGTTGCTTTGTCTGAAAACTTTTTAATCTGCTTACAGGAGACATGGTTACGAAGCCCGCCTGTAAAGGATGGGTACCTGACTCTGCTCAATCCAGCAGAAAAAAACGCTTGGGTCGCCCACAATCCGGATTAATTACTATGGTGAAACATGGATCTACATGGGAAGTCTGCGAAACCGAAAATAAGCAGCTTTGTACAGGCAACTTTAATTCGAAAATCAAACGGTGAACTAACCGATTCAAAATATCTGCTTGTAATAAACCTCTATTGGAACCCAGTGAAGATTACAACTGAGAATTTCATCCAAACAATACTACATATAATTGACAAAAATCAAATGAAATACCAAGACCTATTGATAATCATATGTGGCGATATAAACCTACCTTGGTTTAATGATGAAATGAAGCTCATTTCATCAAAAACAAAGGATAAGCAGATTATCAGTGAAAGGAGAGTGTGTTGGGACATTGAAATGGACACAAGAGACTGCGATATGGTAAATGGTCAAATACCTGGAGACATACTGCCGAAGTTCACTTGGAGAAATTTTGTTCACAAAAAGATTCTTGACTACATATGGTCATCAAGAAATGTATGGACTCAGATCACAAAGCTACAAATTATCCAGACTGATCGAAGTGACCATGACATCTTGGAATTGTCATGGCCTCTAAGTCAGAAAACAGAAGCAGCGTTCTGCAAACAATCAGTTGAAGTGAATCAAGGGCGAAATCGGTTACGCCTAAAAGAAAACCAAATAAAAGTCCTAACAGAGGAGTATCGAATCCTACCAAATAAAATAGCAAATTCGATAAACTATGTCACCCTATTGCCCAATCAACAGACGAACAATCCCATGTTTTAAAACAACAGGAAATGACACAAGCGTGATTGGAGCAGACTAGTAAACGATGAGAAGAAACTGCTCAACAAATAAATAAGGAAGCTAAAGCGGAACATGGGAGTGAACGCCGCCCGACAAATCAAACAACGACGACAAAAATACCGTAATTGGCACAAATTGTTCACCTGCGTAAGAGATCAAGAACGTGGCGAGTTGATGTTATCTTTGATTCAAGCGAATAACGCGAGAGAGATTTGGCGCAGTTTAAACAACAATAATGCAAATCAAACAGACGTGCTTGCTAATGGAGTTTCTGAGGGAGCCTGGCAACAACATTTTATAGGAGTCTTTAAACAACCACAACAAAGCCCATTAACAGACACGAATAGTGAGCTAACGCGTTGGGAAGTTGCAGAAACCGACGAAGATATACAACATGCAATTTCTAAGCTAAAAAACTCAAGAGCAGCAGGGCCTGATGGCATCTCCGACATCATGTTAAAAGCACATAAAGCGGAATGGTTCAACTTCATCGCTATACTGTTTGAAAGAATCGCATACCAAAAATCACTCCCAGCATCCTGGACCGAGGCGATTGTCGTGCCAGTATTCAAGAAGGGGGAGCGGTATGACCCAGTCAATTATCGGCCAATCGCCCTTCAAGATACAATTGGAAAAATAATGGCTACGTTTCTCCAACAAAAATTAACAACATGGGCAACCAACAAAGGAATCATGGATTGCCGTCAGACCGGGTTTACTAGAGGAGTCGGGACAGAGATTAATCTAACCATAGTTAACCTACTGAAACTAGAAGCCTTGTCAAAAAGCACAAACCTATTTCTTGCCTTTGTAGATATGCAACAGGCTTTCAATAACGTCAATCGTGATCTTTTATGGAAAAAACTCAAAAACTGGGGATGCCCAGAAAATATTTTACATCCGATAATGGCCTTCCACTCCAAAACATCAATTTGAGTAAGGATAAATGGAAAGGGTGAACTAACTGAAGCAATAGCTACGAACAGAGGGGTGAAACAAGGTTGCCCGCTGGCTGCAGTCCTATTTAAACTATTCATTGCTGACATCCCAGATGCATTAACAACAATACACCGCTTTTCTCCAAAAATAAATGGTCATCAAATCTGGTGCATAACCTATGAAGACGACCTGACAAAACCCAAATAGGGCTACAGCGACTAATATTAGGCCTGCAACAATACATGGAGAAACATGACCTAAGAATCAATGTAAAAAAGACAAAAATCATGAAGTTTGGACCAGCAAAAGGAAAAAGAAACCGAGACTTTATTTGGAGAATAAATAACGAAGAAATTGAAACAGTCACTGAAATTCGCTATCTAGGAGTTTTAATAAACAAGTCGATTTGGGAAAACAATTGGGCACTAAACCTGTTGCAACGAATGAAAACGTTTGCTCTACAAGGAGCACGAATACATACCTTGTATGGAAAGTTCAGCTTAATTCCAGTGCGGCAGTTTTATGTGCAAAAGGTAGTCCCAGGAATCACATATGACTCAGAAACAGGATGGAATATGGACCATAAAATCTGTGCCAAACTAGAGGGAATTTTCTGGCGGCGAGTGTTAAGACTACCAAACTATATCTCAATCATTGCAATAAGGCATGAATTGGCATTAGAAGAATTATACGGCTGCGTCGTCTGGAAATCCTTAGCGGTGCTACGAAAAATGCAAATCGCAAATCCAGAACCTGCATACAAGTTATTAGCGTCTAGAGATAACTTGGAATACACAGGACTACTTAAGAGCTGGACGCAAAAGCTTGAAGAGGTTCTAAAAGCGAGTGACATCAAGCTTGAAACATTGCTAGACCAGCCTCAAATCGCAAAGAAAAAGATAAAACAATGGTTCTGGAACCAAAATCTGTCCAAATATGAAGATCTTGCGTCTGCCCTGAACTACAGTCTAGTAATGAACAAATTAGATAATTTGCCTCAATACTTGCAAACATTTCCTTCACAACGTCATCGAAATGGATTCCTGAGACTACGTCTAAATGGCGTAAAGACGAAACAAATGTTAGTGGCACGTCATATTGAAAAATCAGATGACAACGGCTGTAGATTCTGTAAGACCAACATAGAATCACTCAAACATCTAATAACAGAATGCCCAGAACTTAAGACCCTGAGGTCAATCCACCTAAGCAAATTTGCACCTATAAATAACAACATGGATGAATGGTGGTTAAGAATCTTGGGTGGAAGTTCAATTCATCTGACGTGCTCATTAATAAACTTTGTGGAAGCCTGTTTGGACACTGAAACTTAAGTCTGGGCTTTATGAACTGTATTTGGAAGATGCTTGTTTTCTTAAAGGTTTGATAAAAAAAAGTTTGTGATAAAAGTTTGATTCAAAGTAAAAATTACAATAAAAAAAAAATAAATATTGTGTCACTTTACACCCCATCAAGTAACAGAAAATAATCATCCCTCTAACCTCAAGGCCCCGTTACTCTAATGCAGGAAAACTGCCTGACTGTTCTAGGCTCCTTGAAGTTTGAACATGTGTGGCTTGAGGAGTTTGTGGCGTCTGAGACTGATTAATGATAAAGGCGGGTAAATATCCTGGTGAGAAAGAGATTACATTTTCAAATGCAATTTTAAGGTAGATAGAGGTGTAAGAGTGGTTCCGGGCGACCAAGTAGTTGATGGGTCACCTATCAGAATACTAAATGCGGATGGGTTGACTCAGAATGACCATGATTACTGGTCCTAACATGCACGCAACTCAGTCCTGAAATATCTCACTAGAGCAAGAGAGGCAACCACACAGGCTTCAAAACAGCAGGACAGGGTACGTGCAAGCCCTACGCTCTTGGACAATGAAGAGGCATGCTCCACGAATGTGGCAAATAGCATTCATGCAGGAGACAACATACGACAATTGGCCATCACAAAGAGCAGGGAAGGGGAAATGAGTGCAGCCTCCCTGTCATGCTCGCAACACCCATGGAACCAAAAAATAACCACCTCAGCTATTGACCACCTCAAACATCAAAAGGCCAACGTTAAACTAACCCTTCCCACACATACGGAGGAAAAAGAAGCAATTACTATACTAATTTACCCACACAGACATGCTACAATCATTGCTCCCAATGCTAGTCCACACCCAATTCTCCATTTGCCAAGGCCTCCCACACCGAGACGTCAGGTCTGCCCGACCACAAACAATGCTCCGCACATAGGGACAACCGCACCACCAATCCTGTAATCTACCCCATGTTCACATGTCTCTTTTGGTCCAGGCCTGTCACACCCAACCTTGCTTTACAAAATGGAGCTACGTATGCCGCATCCAGTAGCCAACTTTTTGATACCAACAACACCTGATGGTGTCTGGCTAACACCCCAAGCATAAACACATATTCGACTATCTAACATACACAAAGAAACGGTGATGCATTGCAAAGTCTTATCAATGCATGCAATGACCATTCCTTACATAAACCTAAAACGCAGAGCATGTACAGAGCACAAGCAATACAGTCTCAGTTCACAACATATGCTCTAGAATGAATACTGCCATGCCACATATGCACACACTCATTATTCCAAAAGATTGCACCTTTGTGGCCCTAAAACCTAAATGGACACACCTACCTGTAATTGGATTAACAACATTACTTAACAAAGGAAAGGTCTACTAAATTGCAGCTGACAAAATCCTTGTGAGTTTAAACAAAAACGGCAACACTTGCCACTATGCAACTGGATTCAGTAGAGAGTACATAGTGGAGATATATGTAACCACATGCCATGATCTAAGGCCAAACATTTAACATTGCCCTATAGGGCAGCCGAGAGTCCTCGGCTTTTTCCATAATCCACAACTACATGCATTTCCAGTCAGAGTCGTACATCTCAGCAATTCGATCCAGTTGCTCCCTGCATTCCCTCCCAAAGGAAAACATAGAAACTTGTGGACCCTTGCCTGCTGGCCAGAGGCACTTGATGTAGATTGTGTGTGAAACCACATGTCAGGCTGACTTTGGAAGAGCTCTGCCTAATTGTGAGTGTTCCACAGCAGTGTTTTTCTAACAGTTGGAACCCTGTAACCACAGCAGACTCTGCATCACTATTTTGTTTTGGGCAGTTTGGGGGAAGGAGCTCTGTCTGTACCGTCTCTGGGAACCGACTGACTGGAAACCCCTTGCATTCAGCTAAGAGTGCAGGCTTCGTAACCATGGTCATTAGCCATTGTCATAGAACCATTGACAGTGGACATATTGGTAAGCAGGCTTAGATTGGCCTATAGGGCAAATAGGCCCATGGCGGAGTCAAAAATGCATGGTGTGCGTTTTCGTCAAAGTGTGCCACTTTTTAGGTCAATGTGGGCCAGTTTAATGAGTTAGTTCATTATGCAGATAGTAGTTTTTACTATTGTTTCTAAATAAATATTCATTAAATTGCTAACAGTTTATTTTTTTTTTAAATTGTGAATGTGATCAAAAATTGATCCTGCACACATATATACAATTTAAATAAGTTTTTCCAAAATAAAACTCAATTTTCATTATATTTTATTAAAAAGACTCCCCCTTGGGTACTATTCAAACAGTCTGTGACAAAAGGAATGCATTGCCATTTGCAACTGTCGCCCACTTTTTCATTGGTGCCCGAGACAGTTTTATGTGCCATTCCAACCCTGTTGGTAATGATCACCATTCTGTAAATTAGGCCCGGTGGAACAGGTTTTTTGGCAGTGCAAAGACACTTTGGTCCACTCTAAACGTTCCATGAATTAGGCCCAATAAGTTTCCAAAAGCTCTGCAATTAAAAATGTTCTTGACGCATACTCATATGATTAACAGAGCTGCTCCATAGCGCAGTGGGTTGATCCCAGTGATGTCATTTAGTGGTTGCCAGGGGTCGTAACTGCGACGCCAGTGGTCTCCCTCGCTACCCCTGTGGTCTCCCTTGCTACCCCCAAAAAGCGACCCTGCAGCAGCGCCAGTTACACCCCCAAGAACGCCCTCGCGCAAGGAAAAGCCTTCAAAATCCCCAAATAATCGCAAAGGGCTGTGCTAACCCTGGACCAGTTCACAGGGCTGGCAAACAGCAAACGCCAAGTGCGGAACGTGTATTTCAGTGGTTCGCGGGAAGTTCCACACACGATTGTCCTGTGTACGTGTGCATTAGGGGTGCGCGGGAAGTATCACACGCAAAATCAGCAGGGTACGTGTATTTCAGGGGTGCACGTGAAGTTCCACACGCGATTTCAGCAGGGTACGTGTATTTTAGGGGTTCTGGGGAGTAATACACGTGAATTGGCCATGTGGGTCCTCCCAGGTGTTCGCTCTACACACCACGGGGGACTACCCTGCACCCCTGCTCATGTCCCGCAGGCAGCCCATCCACCATGGGCATGCCCCCCAGCCAACCCACATGTCACCTTGCACTACTGATCAACAATGCATGTCTCCCAGCACCCCCACCCCCCAGCAGTCAGGGGCACCCTCCACCAGGCCCCCACTCCTGTCTCCCTGCACCCCCACCCCCCAGCAGTCAGGGGCACCCTCCACCAGGCCCCCACTCCTGTCTCCCTGCACCCCCACCCCCCAGCAGTCAGGGGCACCCTCCACCAGGCTCCCACTCCTGTCTCCCAGCACCCCCACCCCCCAGCCACCAGGGGCAGCCTCCACCAGGCCCCCACTCATGTCCCCTATTACCCCCACCCCCCAGCAGTGCAGGGGTAGCCTCCACCAACCCCCACTCATGTCTACCACCACCCCCACCCCCCAGCCACCAGGGGCAGCCTCCACCAGGCCCAGACTCATGTCCCCTATTACCCCCACCCCCCAGCAGTGCAGGGGCAGCCTCCACCAGGCCCCCACCCATGTCTCCCACCACCCCCACCCCCCAGCCACCAGGGGCAGCCTCCACCAGGCCCCCACTCATGTCTCCCTGCACCCCCTACCCCCCAGCAGTCAGGGGCACCCTCCACCAGGCTCCCACTCCTGTCTCCCACCACCCCCACCCCCAGCAGTGCAGGGGCAGCCTCCACCAGGCCCCCACCCATGTTTCCCACCACCCCCACCCCCCAGCCACCAGGGGCAGCCTCCACCAGGCCCCCACTCATGTCCCCTATTACCCCCACCCCCCAGCAGTGCAGGGGCAGCCTCCACCAGGCCCCAACTCATGTCTCCCACCACCCCCACCCCCCAGCCACCAAGGGCAGCCTCCACCAGGCCCCCACTCATGTCTCCCAGCACCCCCACCCCCCAGCAGTGCAGGGGCAGCCTCCGCCAGGCCCCCACTCCTGTCTCCCTGCACCCCCACCCCACAGCAGTGCAGGGGCAGCCTCCACCAGGCCCCCACTCATGTCCCCTATTACCCCCACCCCCCAGCAGTGCAGGGGCAGCCTCCACCAGGCCCTCACTCATGTCTACCACCACCCTCACCCCCCAGCCACCAGGGGCAGCCTCCACCAGGCCCCCACTCATGTCCCCTATTACCCTCACCCCCCAGCAGTGCAGTGGCAGCCTCCACCAGGCCCCACTCATGTCTCCCAGCACCCCTACCCCCCAGCCACCAGGGGCAGCCTCCACCAGGCCCCCACTCATGTCTCCCAGCACCCCCACCCCCCAGCAGTTCAGGGGCAGCCTCCACCAGGCCCCCACTCCTGTCTCCCTGCACCCCCACCACCCAGCAGTGCAGGGGCAGCCTCCACCGGGCCCCCACTCATGTCCCCTATTACCCGCACCCCCCAGCAGTGAAGGGGCAGCCTCCATCAGGCCCCACTCATGTCCCCTATTACCCCCACCCCCCAGCAGTGAAGGGGCAGCCTCCACCAGGCCCCCACTCATGTCTCCCACCACCCCCACCCCTCAGCCACTAGGGGCAGCCTCCACCAGGCCCCCACTCATGTCCCCTATTACCCCCACCCCCCAGCAGTGCAGGGGCAGCCTCCACCAGGCCCACACTCATGTCCCCATGCACCCCCACCCCCCAGCAGTGCAGGGACAGCCTCCACCAGGCCCCCACCCATGTCTACCACCACCCCCACCCCCCAACCACAAGGGACAGCCTCCACCAGGCCCCCACTCATGTCCCCTATTACCCCCACCCCCCAGCAGTGCAGGGGCAGCCTCCACCAGGCCCCCACTCATGTCTACCACCACCCCCACCCCCCAGCCACCAGGGGCAGCCTCCACCAGGCCCCAACTCATGTCCCCTATTACCCCCACCCCCCAGCAGTGCAGGGACAGCCTCCACCAGGCCCCCACCCATGTCTACCACCACCCCCACCCCCCAGCTACCAGGGGCAGCCACCACCAGGCCCCCACTCATGTCCCCTATTACCCCCACCCCCAGCAGTGCAGGGGCAGCCTCCACCAGGCCCCCACTCATGTCCCCATGCACCCCCACCCCCCAGCAGTGCAGGGGCAGCTTCCACCAGGTCCCCACCCATGTCTACCACCACCCCCACCCCCCAGCCACCAGGGGCAGCCTCCACCAGGCCCCCACTCATGTCCCCTATTACCCCCACCCCCCAGCCACCAGGGGCAGCCTCCACCAGGCCCCCACTCATGTCCCCTATTACCCCCACCCCCCAGCAGTGCAGGGGCAGCCTCCACCAGGCCCCCACCCATGTCTCCCACCACCCCCACCCCCAGCCACCAGGGGCAGCCTCCACCAGGCCCCCACTCCTGTCTCCCTGCACCCCCACCCCCCAGCAGTGCAGGGGCAGCCTCCGCCAGGCCCCCACTCCTGTCTCCCTGCACCCCCACCCCCCAGCAGTGCAGGGGCAGCCTCCACCAGGCCCCCACTCATGTCCCCTATTACCCCCACCCCCCAGCAGTGTAGGGGCAGCCTCCACCAGGCCCTCGCTCATGTCTACCACCGCCCCCACCCCCCAGCCACCAGGGGCAGCCTCCACCAGTCCCCCACTCATGTCCCCTATTACCCTCACCCCCCAGCAGTGCAGTGGCAGCCTCCACCAGGCCCCACTCATGTCTCCCAGCACCCCCACCCCTCAGCAGTGCAGGGGCAGCCTCCACCAGGCCCCCACTCCTGTCTCCCTGCACCCCCACCCCCCAGCAGTGCAGGGGCAGCCTCCACCAGGCCCCCACTCATGTCCCCTATTACCCCCACCCCCTAGCAGTGAAGGGGCAGCATCCACCAGGCCCCCACTCATGTCCCCTATTACCCCGACCCCCCAGCAGTGCAGGGGCAGCCTCCACCAGGCCCCCACTCATGTCTACCAGCACCCCCACCACCCAGCAGTGCAGGGGCAGCCTCCACCGGGCCCCCACTCATGTCCCCTATTACCCGCACCCCCCAGCAGTGAAGGGGCAGCCTCCACCAGGCCCCACTCATGTCCCCTATTACCCCCACCCCCCAGCAGTGCAGGGGCAGCCTCCACCAGGCCCCCACTCATGTCTACCACCACCCCCACCCCCCAGCCACTAGGGGCAGCCTCCACCAGGCCCCCACTCATGTCGCCTATTACCCCCACCCCCCAGCAGTGCAGGGGCAGCCTCCACCAGGCCCCCACTCATGTCCCATGCACCCCCACCCCCCAGCAGTGCAGGGACAGCCTCCACCAGGCCCCCACCCATGTCTACCACCACCCCCACACCCCAGCCACAAGGGGCAGCCTCCACGAGGCCCCCACTCATGTCCCCTATTACCCCCACCCCCCAGCAGTGCATGGGCAGCCTCCACCAGGCCCCCACTCATGTCTACCACCACCCCCACCCCCCAGCCACCAGGGGCAGCCTCCACCAGGCCCCCACTCATGTCCCCTATTACCCCCACCCCCCAGCAGTGCAGGGACAGCCTCCACCAGGCCCCCACCCATGTCTACCACCACCCCCACCCCCCAGCCACCAGGGGCAGCCTCCACCAGGCCCCCACTCATGTCCCCTATTAGCCCCACCCCCAGCAGTGAAGGGGCAGCCTCCACCAGGCCCCCACTCATGTCCCCATGCACCCCCACCCCCAGCAGTGCAGGGGCAGCCTCCACCAGGTCCCCACCCATGTCTACCACCACCCCCACCCCCCAGCCACCAGGGGCAGCCTCCACCAGGCCCCCACTCATGTCTAAAACCAACCCACCCCCCAGCCACCAGGGGCAGCCTCCACCAGGCCCCCACTCATGTCCCCTATCACCCCCACCCCCCAGCAGTGCAGGGGCAGCCTCCACCAGGCCCCCACCCATGTCTCCCGCCCCCCCACCCCCAGCCACCAGGGGCAGCTTCCACCAGGCCCCCACTCCTGTCTCCCTGCACCCCCACCCCCCAGCAGTGCAGGGGCAGCCTCCACCAGGCCCCCACTCATGTCCCCTATTACCCCCAACCCCAGCAGTGAAGGGGCAGCCTCCACCAGGCCCCCACTCATGTCTCCCACCACCCCCACCCCCCAGCAGTGCAGGGGCAGCCTCCACCAGGCCCCCACTCATGTCTCCCACCACCCCCACCCCCCAGCAGTGCAGGGACAGCCTCCACCAGGACCCACCCATGTCTCCTACCACCCCCACCCCCCAGCAGTGCAGGGACAGCCTCCACCAGGCCCCCACTCATGTCTCCCAGCACCCCCACCCCCTAGCAGTGCAGGGGCAGCCTCCACCAGGCCTCCACTCCTGTCTCCCTGCACCCCCACCACCCAGCAGTGCAGGGGCAGCCTCCACCGGGCCCCCACTCATGTCCCCTATTACCCCCACCCCCCAGCAGTGAAGGGGCAGCCTCCACCAGGCCCCACTCATGTCCCCTATTACCCCCGCCCTCAGCAGTGCAGGGGCAGCCTCCACCAGGCCCCCACTCATGTCTACCACTACCCCCACCCCCCATCCAACAGGGGCAGCCTCCACCAGGCCCCCACTCATGTCCCCTATTACCCCCACCCCCCAGCAGTGCAGGGGCAGCCTCCACCAGGCCCCCACTCATGTCCCCATGCACCCCCACCCCCCCAGCAGTGCAGGGACAGCCTCCACCAGGCCCTCACCCATGTCTACCACCACCCCCACCCCCCAGCCACCAGGGGCAGCCTCCACCAGGCCCCCACTCATGTCCCCTATTAACCCCACCCCCCAGCAGTGCAGGGGCAGCCTCCACCAGGCCCCCACTCATGTCTACCACCACCCACACCCCCCAGCCACCAGGGGCAGCCTCCACCAGGCCCCCACTCATGTCCCCTATTACCCCCACCCCCAGCAGTGCAGGGGCAGCCTCCACCAGGCCCCCACTCATGTCCCCATGCACCCCCACCCCCCAGCAGTGCAGGGGCAGCCTCCACCAGGTCCCCACCCATGTCTACCACCACCCCCACCCCCCAGCCACCAGGGGCAGCCTCCACCAGGCCCCCACTCATGTCCCCTATTACCCCCACCCCCCAGCAGTGCAGGGGCAGCCTCCACCATGCCCCCACCCATGTCTACCACAAACCCACCCCCCAGCCACCAGGGGCAGCCTCCACCAGGCCCCCACTCATGTCCCCTATTACCCCCACCCCCCAGCAGTGCAGGGGCAGCCTCCACCAGGCCCCCACCCATGTCTCCCACCACCCCCACCCCCAGCCACCAGGGGCAGCCTCCACCAGGCCCCCACTCCTGTCTCCCTGCACCCCCACCCCCCAGCAGTGCAGGGGCAGCCTCCACCAGGCCCCCACTCATGTCCCCTATTACCCCCAACCCCAGCAGTGAAGGGGCAGCCTCCACCAGGCCCCCACTCATGTCTCCCACCACCCCTACCCCCCAGCAGTGCAGGGGCAGCCTCCACCAGGCCCCCACTCATGTCTCCCACCACCCCCACCCCCCAGCAGTGCAGGGACAGCCTCCACCAGGCCCCCACCCATGTCTCCCACCACCCCCACCCCCCAGCCACCAGGGGCAGCCTCCACCAGGCCCCCACTCATGTCTACCATCACCCCCCAGCCACCAGGGGCAGCCTCCACCAGGCCCCCACTCATGTCCCCTATTACCCCCACCCCCCAGCAGTGCAGGGGCAGCCTCCACCAGGCCCTCGCTCATGTCTACCACCGCCCCCACCCCCCAGCCACCAGGGGCAGCCTCCACCAGGCCCCCACTCATGTCCCCTATTACCCTCACCCCCCAGCAGTGCAGTGGCAGCCTCCACCAGGCCCCACTCATGTCTCCCAGCACCCCCACCCCCCAGCAGTGCAGGGGCAGCCTCCACCAGGCCCCCACTCCTGTCTCCCTGCACCCCCACCCCCCAGCAGTGCAGGGGCAGCCTCCACCAGGCCCCCACTCATGTCCCCTATTACCCCCACCCCCTAGCAGTGAAGGGGCAGCATCCACCAGGCCCCCACTCATGTCCCCTATTACCCCGACCCCCCAGCAGTGCAGGGGCAGCCTCCACCAGGCCCCCACTCATGTCTACCAGCACCCCCACCACCCAGCAGTGCAGGGGCAGCCTCCACCGGGCCCCCACTCATGTCCCCTATTACCCGCACCCCCCAGCAGTGAAGGGGCAGCCTCCACCAGGCCCCACTCATGTCCCCTATTACCCCCACCCCCCAGCAGTGCAGGGGCAGCCTCCACCAGGCCCCCACTCATGTCTACCACCACCCCCACCCCCCAGCCACTAGGGGCAGCCTCCACCAGGCCCCCACTCATGTCACCTATTACCCCCACCCCCCAGCAGTGCAGGGGCAGCCTCCACCAGGCCCCCACTCATGTCCCATGCACCCCCACCCCCCAGCAGTGCAGGGACAGCCTCCACCAGGCCCCCACCCATGTCTACCACCACCCCCACACCCCAGCCACAAGGGGCAGCCTCCACGAGGCCTCCACTCATGTCCCCTATTACCCCCACCCCCCAGCAGTGCATGGGCAGCCTCCACCAGGCCCCCACTCATGTCTACCACCACCCCCACCCCCCAGCCACCAGGGGCAGCCTCCACCAGGCCCCCACTCATGTCCCCTATTACCCCCACCCCCCAGCAGTGCAGGGACAGCCTCCACCAGGCCCCCACCCATGTCTACCACCACCCCCACCCCCCAGCCACCAGGGGCAGCCTCCACCAGGCCCCCACTCATGTCCCCTATTAGCCCCACCCCCAGCAGTGAAGGGGCAGCCTCCACCAGGCCCCCACTCATGTCCCCATGCACCCCCACCCCCAGCAGTGCAGGGGCAGCCTCCACCAGGTCCCCACCCATGTCTACCACCACCCCCACCCCCCAGCCACCAGGGGCAGCCTCCACCAGGCCCCCACTCATGTCTAAAACCAACCCACCCCCCAGCCACCAGGGGCAGCCTCCACCAGGCCCCCACTCATGTCCCCTATCACCCCCACCCCCCAGCAGTGCAGGGGCAGCCTCCACCAGGCCCCCACCCATGTCTCCCGCCCCCCCACCCCCAGCCACCAGGGGCAGCTTCCACCAGGCCCCCACTCCTGTCTCCCTGCACCCCCACCCCCCAGCAGTGCAGGGGCAGCCTCCACCAGGCCCCCACTCATGTCCCCTATTACCCCCAACCCCAGCAGTGAAGGGGCAGCCTCCACCAGGCCCCCACTCATGTCTCCCACCACCCCCACCCCCCAGCAGTGCAGGGGCAGCCTCCACCAGGCCCCCACTCATGTCTCCCACCACCCCCACCCCCCAGCAGTGCAGGGACAGCCTCCACCAGGACCCACCCATGTCTCCTACCACCCCCACCCCCCAGCAGTGCAGGGACAGCCTCCACCCGGCCCCCACTCATGTCTCCCAGCACCCCCACCCCCTAGCAGTGCAGGGGCAGCCTCCACCAGGCCCCCACTCCTGTCTCCCTGCACCCCCACCACCCAGCAGTGCAGGGGCAGCCTCCACCGGGCCCCCACTCATGTCCCCTATTACCCCCACCCCCCAGCAGTGAAGGGGCAGCCTCCACCAGGCCCCACTCATGTCCCCTATTACCCCCGCCCTCAGCAGTGCAGGGGCAGCCTCCACCAGGCCCCCACTCATGTCTACCACTACCCCCACCCCCCATCCAACAGGGGCAGCCTCCACCAGGCCCCCACTCATGTCCCCTATTACCCCCACCCCCCAGCAGTGCAGGGGCAGCCTCCACCAGGCCCCCACTCATGTCCCCATGCACCCCCACCCCCCCAGCAGTGCAGGGACAGCCTCCACCAGGCCCCCACCCATGTCTACCACCACCCCCACCCCCCAGCCACCAGGGGCAGCCTCCACCAGGCCCCCACTCATGTCCCCTATTACCCCCACCCCCAGCAGTGCAGGGGCAGCCTCCACCAGGCCCCCACTCATGTCCCCATGCACCCCCACCCCCCAGCAGTGCAGGGGCAGCCTCCACCAGGTCCCCACCCATGTCTACCACCACCCCCACCCCCCAGCCACCAGGGGCAGCCTCCACCAGGCCCCCACTCATGTCCCCTATTACCCCCACCCCCCAGCAGTGCAGGGGCAGCCTCCACCATGCCCCCACCCATGTCTACCACAAACCCACCCCCCAGCCACCAGGGGCAGCCTCCACCAGGCCCCCACTCATGTCCCCTATTACCCCCACCCCCCAGCAGTGCAGGGGCAGCCTCCACCAGGCCCCCACCCATGTCTCCCACCACCCCCACCCCCAGCCACCAGGGGCAGCCTCCACCAGGCCCCCACTCCTGTCTCCCTGCACCCCCACCCCCCAGCAGTGCAGGGGCAGCCTCCACCAGGCCCCCACTCATGTCCCCTATTACCCCCAACCCCAGCAGTGAAGGGGCAGCCTCCACCAGGCCCCCACTCATGTCTCCCACCACCCCTACCCCCCAGCAGTGCAGGGGCAGCCTCCACCAGGCCCCCACTCATGTCTCCCACCACCCCCACCCCCCAGCAGTGCAGGGACAGCCTCCACCAGGCCCCCACCCATGTCTCCCACCACCCCCACCCCCCAGCCACCAGGGGCAGCCTCCACCAGGCCCCCACTCATGTCTACCACCACCCCCCAGCCACCAGGGGCAGCCTCCACCAGGCCCCCACTCATGTCCCCTATTACCCCCACCCCCCAGCAGTGCAGGGGCAGCCTCCACCAGGCCCCCACTCATGTCCCCTATTACCCCCACCCCCCAGCAGTGCAGGGGCAGCCTTCACCAGGCCCCCATTCCTGTCTGCCTGCACCCCCAACCCCCAGCACTGTGGGGCACCTGCCAGCAGGCCCCCACTCATGTCCAACTCATGTTCCCCTGCACCCCCACCCCCCAGCACTGTGGGGCACCTGCCAGCAGGCCCCCACTCATGTCCAACTCATGTTCCCCTGCACCCCCACCCCCCCACTCCCCAGCACTGTGGGGCACCTGCCAGCAGGCCCCCACTCATGTCCAACTCATGTTCCCCAGCCAACATGTCATCACAATCTAGATCCCTGGTCCCTATGGTCAGCCTCCAAATGCAAAACACCCACCCAAGTATTGCATCCACCCACTCAGAAATGGCAATAACATGATAGAACAGCAATTGCAAGTTTGGAAACCAACACATGTCCCTCACATACACCCAATGGGTGTCAGTGAATCTCAAAACCGATATCATGATATGCATGAAACCAATGAGATGATACTACACATTGAAGTTTGATCAAAAAATATGTATTAAAGGAAACATGAATTGAATCAAAAATAAACGAACAGAAATGGGAATGTAAAAAAAGTAAAAAGAAGCTTGTCCGTGAAAAAATGCAAAACCAAAAATCAGAATCCAAAGGAATGGTGTCCAAAGTCACAGTCCACAAAAGAAAATCCAATGGGAAATTATAATTGAAAGCCATTGCTCCATGGGTAAATTGTAAAAAGAAAAGAAAATCCAACAGTGAACTATGTACAGGTGAACAAGCCAGGGTCCATGATCCCAACAAAAGAAATGAAACCTATCTAACAACACTACCTAATAAAAAATAACTTTATACAAAAATGTGGCCCATTGTCCAAAAGGTCCAAAGAAAATGCAAAAACAAAGGAAACCTAACACTAACTACATAACTATTTACATGGGCAGCGGGCTAGTCCAACGGCTCACTGGATGTTGTCATGGGCCAGGGCATCATCGAACTCCTGTTCAATGGCTTGGAGGCGGGCATGTTCCCTGGCCCCAAGGTCTCGCAGGGATAAAGCAGTGTCCAGCTCCAACTCCCTGCGAAGACCCTCGAGGCACTCAGCCCGCCTCAGTACCCTCCGCATGGAGTTCTCTGCCCTGACCATTGTGAGCCGTTCCTCCTCTGCCCGCTGCCGCTCTGCACCCATCTGCTGGCCCAACCGCTCCCACATGGAAGACACTCCCATTCCAGGGTTCTCCTGCCCTCCGGCTGATGCCTGCACCCCTGATGTTGATGGCCCCGAGCCATGATGCCTCCCACGTCGAGCCTGCCGCTGCCTCCGACGCAACTGCCTGTGCCAGCACGACAGCATCCAGGCTGATGGAATCCACTGACGCCGTCGTGCACGTGCCCTGCCCGATGATGCCGTCACATCCTCCATCTGCTGGGGTCCAGTTGCTGGTGTGTCCACCCCTGCTGGACCTCCGACTCCCGACTGTGACAGGGATGGGATCCCCACCGAGCCAGCTGCATTGGTCGGGTGAGGTCCACAGGGGGCCCTGGTGGCATCTGGGCCGGAAGACGGCATGGAGAACGACTGGTGCATAGTCTCCACAGAGGAGGAGAGGGTCGCCAGATTGGCCGTCACATGTAGGAAACCCCCGACCATGGCCGATCCCAACTGGGCCACGTCAGCACGGTGCTCTCCGTGATGACGTGCATGCTCCTCCCGGGAAGCACGCACCTCATCACGAATTGCACCTGTGCGCAACGCGACACCAATCAGGACCTTCTCCATACGGCCAGGGGTCCCTTCGTCCGCAGGTGGAGGGGAGTCAGATGACATGGACATCCCCCCTTCCTGCGGATGGGCCTGGGATGGGGCATCCCTGCTGGTGCATGGTGGTGCAGTCACAGTGTCAGGGACAGTGACACGCACAGGCCCCTCCACGGCGACCTGTGCTGCCTCCTGCCCCTGCCCCTGGACTGCAACACTTGCACCAGCAGGGATGCCCCCACCAGGCCCCACGTGCGCCTCAGTAGTGGCCTCCTCCTCCTCTGTGGAAACCACCAACCTGGATGGCTCCACCCCGTCTTCCGCCGTTGCAAGCCCCTGTGGGGGCTCACCCACCCCTTCCGCTGCAGCCGTGGGGGCATCCCCGCCGCTTTGCTCCACAGAGCCGTCTCCGCCCTCTTCTTCACTTGGCGCTGTGTAGAGGGAGACATAGAACACAAGCATCAGGGTACTGTACAATGGTCCCCTAGACAGGAAGCAATAGCAGAAGAGTGGCACTGTCAAAGATCACTTCCATCATGTCCCTCCACAACACATGGCTCAGTGCAGGTAAAACACATGCGGTAACAGGCATGGCGCATGCTATGGACATTAGCATACATGTCCAAGTGATTCTTGAAACATACACTGTTGTTTTGGAACTCACATGCATCATGGGCCATGCCTATCACATGCACACACTTCACCCTAGTTTCATCCATCTGGTCTCGTACACCACAGACACAGTGGATACAAGGATGACTAGGCTGCATCAGTGAACCTGAACATTGCGACAGACATGTGTCATGCATCCCTGGCATTCACAAGTCACAGACACGCAGGTCAGACACCCAGACATGGACAGCATACATGTACATGGCATCAGCACCCATCCCTCACCCATGTCCAGGAACAGAGACTGGCATGCTTTCATGTGGCCATTCCGCATAGGGCAACCCATGTTGCATTTGAACACATGCACCAACCGTGTGGTTCACACATTACTGGTCTCACATGCATGACGTCCCTGCACACACACATGCATACATGGCCTATGTCACACATACAGGCAAATATCAGACAACCAGCACACTGCGACATGCCCTGTCTCACACAGCAATGCTTGGCCACTTACCGCTCAACTCAAGATGGGTCTGCCTCTCAAGGATCTGGGCGTGGAGCGCTGGGCCTACGCGTTCCAGGACCCTCATCTAGATGGTACTCATGTGGCCCCGGCCCCCCTCCACGAGGCGCCGGGCCTTCAAAGGGTCCTGGACCTGCAGTCATCCCAGCGCTTCTTGACATGTTGGTAGTCGCGGACTGCCACCCCCTCCGTGTTGATGGCAGTCACGATGTCCGTCCAGTTCCGAGTCCGTCCTTCCTTGTTGGCGCGCTTACTTCCGAAGAGGGCATCATACTGCCCCAGGACTTGCTCCACCAGTACACCAACTTCGGTGGCAGTGAAGCTGGTGCCCCTCTGCCTCTCTGGCCGGGGGTTGCAGTGGTGCCAGATGTTGCAGTGCCCGACATGGCAACCCCAGAGGCAGGAGTGGGTGGGCAACTGGGTCCTGGGGCTGGGCTGTGGAGCGATGGTATCCCAGTTGGGAGTCTTCTGTTCCAGCAGGGGTGGACACAACAAATGGACCCCTGCAGATGGCTGATGTGCAGGCACCAAATGGCAGGGCACGGTGGCAGCAGGCAGGCAGGCAGGCAGCAGCAGATGGCTCATGGGAGGCTGCTCGGGGTTCTGGGCGGCAGTAATTCGGCCTTTTGGGCAGGAGCGTGGTCTTCCGTGTGCTTACGCGTGGCGAGCTTGATACGGAGTGATTTGGCATGTGGAAATCCTGCACGTCTGCGTGTAAATCGAGGAAAGGCCCTTAGCGCGTATGCACGTCAGCACACATATGCGATTTCATTGGACCAAAGGCCCTTAGCGCGTGAGCGCGTCTGTGACGTGAGGCGCGCGGGTGTTTCCCTCATTACACGTGATGACAGCACACGTGGATTTCCACCAATCGCGTGTGGAACTTCCTGCGCACCCCAGAAATAGACATACCGAGGCCAATCACGTGTACGCTCACTTCCCTCCGATTACAGGTGATGACACTCGGACGTGCAGTTTTACCACGTGTGCTCGCATATGCGATTTCATTGGCCCAAAGGCCACCATGCGCAGCTGTGACGTCAAACGCATGGCCGTTGAGAATGGCGCGTGTAAAAATGAAGAGATACACGTCCGAGTGTCAAGGCACGTAATTGGTGGAAATGGCCTCATCGTGTATGCGCGTCTGTGACGTGTGTATAAAAGGTACGTGTAGAACGCCATTTCCTTGTACGTGCTTTTCGTGGAGAGCGAGTGGGTGAAATCTGTACTTCTTGTCAGTTCACACGCGATTTACTTCATGGCGTTTCCAGTTCGTACTCCCTGTTACCTCTGACAGCTTTTTCTCTTTTCCTCTTTTTCCTGGGCCTGTTTCCTCAAACAGCGTTCCCCACTACTGTTGTCCTGTCTCCTCAGACAGCGTACAATTCTTCTTTTGGTGGGGGTGTTGCCAACGCGCACACGTGCATATTTTTCACGCTTTTGTTCCTGGCAGACGGTGAGTCGCGCACGTATTTAACATCTGTGCTTGCCCCATGTGTCGCATACCCCTTCAGAGGTCATTCTAGGCTGCGTGTGACACGCATACGTTCATTCTTGTGTTCCTGGGTGCCACATCGTAGTGCAGCTTTATTTTTCCACGCACGTGGTCTAGGAGGGGTTGCGTGCACCTTACTTCGCTTTTTTGGCGTGCCTGTGCGTTGCGTGACCCGTCATCTTTCCCCAGGGATGACATACAGCCTTGCTAGAGCACTAGGGTACGATTACCATCTGGTACCCAACCCCTTTGACCCCCAATTGCCCAGGACAATAGTTCACATCGACTCCCATACGCACAATAACATCAGTGCCATGGCTGGGAGGCGAACAAGCCGTAAGGGTGGCAAAGGTGGCCGAGCCCCAAGTGGTGGCCGTTGGTGGATCCAGTAGGGGACGTGGCCGTGACTTGCAGGGTGCCCCTAGCCCCCCATGTGTGGAGGAGCAGTCAGGGACACCCATGTTCCCCCCCTGGTTGAGGTTACCGTGGCTGACACCATCCATGCTCAGCCCTTGTTGGACCAGCCCACTGTGGAACCAGACCTGGCACAGGGTGACTCCATGGCTGACTTCCAGGTCAGCAGGTCTAGGCCACGTGCGCCAGTGAACATTGGTGTCATCAGGCCACGTGGATCAGGGGCAGCTAGGTCAACTGCTGCCCCGCGTAGGCAGGCTGGGGAGGCTGCAGGGGCAGCTGCGGGTCCATCCACCCCACCTCTCACACACCCATCCAGGACAGTGTCGGTCCAAGTCCATCATGCTGACATTCCCCCTGACACCATCACACTTGAGATAATGCCTGCACCAACTCCCATGCTGAGTGTGCAATCCCACGCTCCTGCCCCTAGTGTCCAGAGTGACGTAGGACACTCAGGATCCCCACCACCTTCCAAGCGGAAGAGGAAGAGTGCTCGTCCAGTAGAGGCTGATGCCCCAGACACGGCTACACAGTCCGGCCCGTCAAGGAAGCCCAGCTTCAATGAGGCCGAACTGAATGCACTTGTAGAGTATGTGTCCGCACATGACCGCGAAATGGTGATTGTTGCAGGATCCAAGACCACACCTGCACAACGTCAGGCACACTGGCAGACCATTGCGGACATCATAAGTGCCCTTGGAATTGTGAGGCGCAAAGCTAATGAATGCTACAAGCGCTGGAATGACCTGATGCGCAGGGCAAGGAATAAGCTGGCCTCAAGTCATGCCGCAACTCTAGTGACTGGAGGTGGGTCTCCAGCAGACGACATAGAACTCACTCCACATGAGCAGGTTGCTGGGACCTACGTCACGGAGGAACAGATCCAAGGCGTGGGAGAACTGGCAGATTACGAGGCATTGTCCGGTGAGTGCACATGCATGTGTGTTTCATCCATGTGCATGGTGTGTGTGGGAGGGCTTCTGTTTGGGTGCCAGGGGAGGGTGTCTGTGCCTGAGTTGTTCGGCTCACCCATGTGCCTCTTCCTGTACATTCTTGGCAACAGCATTTGGGTATAGCAGCATCCCTTCAGCCAACATTAGACATCCAGCCCAACACCACACCAGTTGCCCTTGGAGTGTCATCTTGCCACAACACTGTTGCTTATTTACCTCTGTTTATTCAGGCAGATTGTTTGCATACCACCACTTTTACTCGGGATTTCTCAGTCCTATTGTCACATGTCTGACATGGCTATGGTACAGTGGACTGGCTCAGTTTCGTGGACATGATTAGTTTGGACATGTCCCTGTGCTATAGGACCATTTTTGACTGGCAGCTGCAGGTTAAACATTTGAACCATTACAATGAAAACAATCAATTATATGAACAAACTGGACTGAATGAACAATTGGTGACCTCCTCTCTCTCTTCACTTCATGGCTAGGGTACATGTCATCTGTGTGATGGCATGTGTATTTGACCTGCCAATTACTGGCCAATGTGTGATGCCACTGTTAGGCAGCATGCAGCAAATGTGTTCATCTTCCATCTTGGTGTCATCAATGTGTGCCATCTGCCTCCCCATCGCACGCAGTGACGGTGCATGCATGGGAGTGTTTTCGTCATGTGGGACATGTGTCAATCAAGTACTGTTTCTGTAGCCTCTCAGCCATAATTGTGTGCCATAGTGCTAATGCCTGTTTCCATTTGTTTTCTTTTATGTCTTTGCAGGGGAAGACGCACTTGATACTGCTGGGGTTGTGGAGATGGTGCAGACCCAGGAGGGGTCTGAGGGCCGACCGACCACCAGTGAGGGACGTGGTATGGTGGTGGGTGAGAACCCACAACTGCTGCAGGTCGTGCTCTCAAGGGGTGTCTCTGGCTGCACCTCCCCCGAGCTGTACTCAGGTGTTGATTCGGATGATGAGACCTACATGCCGTCGCAGGTGAGTGTTCCTGGGAGGGATTCTGTTCTGTCCGACCCACCTGCACCAGGGTTAGAACCCTCAATGGGGATGTCAGTGTTGGCAGGTACGCCTTTGATGGTTACGGATGCAGGGTCAAACTCTGTGACATCTGATCCTGTTCCTGGGCCAGCATATCAGAGGGGGAATGCAGTCCTGCAGCCTCAGGCAGTGCCGGCACAGCAAGGCGCAGTTCGCCTTGCCCCAGACAGGTGTGGTGCCTGCCGACGTGGTGGCCGTATGCCACCTGGCAATACCGCATGGGAGCAATCCATTTACGGTATGGCAACCCAACAGGCAGCATCATCAGAGATGATGGCTCAGCCCATGGATAGGGTGGCCACTTCCATTGACCCCCCCGAAAGGCTGATGGAGCGACTACAGCAGGCAACCGACTCCATCTGCCAGTCACACAGGGAGGACATGTTGGCGTCCGACAGGGACAGGTGGGCGGCACTGGCGACTCTGCAGGAAGCCATCTCCATAGAGTCCCAGGGCCACAGGGAAGCCCTGAGGCTGGAACTCCTTCACCTCAGGACGACTCTTGTTGAGCTTGAGGCTTCAACAAACCGAAGGACAGAACAGCAGCTGGAGTGTCTCACCCGTACGTTCTCAGCTGAGATGCAGGCAACTAGGGCGGAGGTCCGGGCATCCCGTGAGTTGTTGCATGGGGACCTCCGCACACTTATCCTCCAGAACGAGACCTACCACACCCGCATGCTTGCAGCCATGGAGGAACAGACTAGGGCTTTGCGTGGGCTGCCTCCCATAGTGCCACCACCTCCTGATGCAGCTGCAGAGGGTGAGGATATCGACAGCAGTGATACTCCCACAATCGGGTAGCCGTGTAGGCCATGAGCCCATGTTTTTTTTTTTTTTCGCAAGATCCACACAGGTGGGTTTTGGTGTGCACCCTGTCCTCGGACCTCCTGGATGGCTCCCCCACCCCCCCCAGGCCCATTAATGGGCATTTTTGATTATTTTTTTTTTTCTTTTTTTTTTGGGGACAGTGTGTTGCCTTGTGTGGGTCCCGTGGGCATACGCTGCATTGTGGCTGGGCACATGCAGGCTTGTCATGGATTTGGTTCAGATGCTTGGGTTTTTGTCACACACACCCACCATGCTTCCCGTTTCCATGGGCTTGCAAAGAGTGTGCCCAAGTGACATTGACGTACATGGTGACATTGGACTCCCATGAGCTGTGTGGGCAGTCTGTAGTCAATACTGTGTATACATTCATAGTGCATATTGTTGTATTGTACACTGCATGGTGTATTGATATGTGCCTCTGCATCCATCTCATCCTCCATATTTGCAGGTCCATTCCTCATGTCTTCACAATGTGGTCCACCTTGGAACTGGAGTCCATGTTGTAAGCAGTGCACCTACACTCTTGCGTGGCGCTAACACTGTATACTTGGAAGTGTTCGGAGGGCTGTCATCATCAGGTGGTGAGGCTAGCTGATTTTTAAGTCTGTAATGTCATGTTTAAGGTAGGTTGGAGGTTGGTATTCTTGGTAAGTATTTGGTAATGTGGGTTGTAGGTCCTGCATTACTGTGAGCATTTCATGTGTGGACATGTTTCCATTAGGGACACTGTAGCTGCTGACACTTGGGGCATGTTGTGGGGATTAATTTTTTTCCTCTCACATTGCATGACATGTCATGGTGTGTTGTGTGGCCGTGCCGGGGAGTGGGTGGGTGACATGGCACTGTTTTCATGTAGTATTTTGCAAGTGGGTATTCATTTCTGCAGCATTGAAGTGTCTTTTCATGACACTGCATTGGTGGTGTTTGTGTAGGTAGGGATGCACACATTGTGACACTTCCACATGAACAATCTCAGGCTGCTATGGTTCTGACAGTTGACAGTCCATTTGTTCGTCTTAATTGTCAGGTCGAGTCATCATTGCTTATCAGATGGTATGTGCCAGGCCTGTGTGCACTCCACTGGGGTGTGATTTCTATGTGAAGTAATTAGCCACCAGATGCGTACGGGCTGCCTCACCCCGTGCCCTCTCCCCTCCCATGCGCAGCGGCCGTGCATGTGGTTGGGGAAGTGGGGGCACCACCATGTCCACAGCCAGGCTCCGGCGTGTTGCAACATTGTGCAGGACACATGCTGCCACTATGATCCTGCACACTACTGGGGGCGCATATAACAGCTGCCCGCCAGAACGGTCAAGGGAGCGAAAGCGTGACTTGAGCACTCCGAATGTGCGCTCCACTATGCCCCGGGTTGCAATATGGGCTGTGTTGTATCTTACCTCTGGAGGCGTGATGGGGTTACAAATTGGCGTCATCATGTGGGTGCTCAGAGGGTAGGCACTGTCCCCTGGTGAGGAGGTGATGGGTATCATTAGTGGGGTAGTGACATAACTCTGCATCTGACATGCATGCATGTGCAGTGGCATTCATACTCACCAAGCAGCCATGTATCGCCATGCCGCCCAGCTTCTAGGTCCCGGCTTAGGGTAGACATTCGGTAAATGAAGCTGTCGTGGGTGGACCCTGGATAGTTGGCATATACTGAGGTGATGATTCCCTTAGCATTACATACTACCTGCACGTTGATGGAATGCCAGTGCTTGCGGTTCCTATAGATGTGCTCAGATGCCCTGGGGGGACATAGTGCCACATGGGTGCAGGCAATGGCACCTAGCACTTTTGGGAATTGTGCCACACCGTAGAAATCGAGGGTGGCAGCCTGCCTTTCTGCAGGTGTCCTGGGCAGGTATATGTGCCTACGGACTGATGGGCGTGCAGTGATGATGTTCAAGGCTTGGTGTAGGCAGCGTGACTGCGTGGCCTGTGACACCCCACCCACTATGGCACTTGTCCGCTGAAATGATCCTGTGGCCAAGAAGTGCAGTACATTGAGGACCTTCTCCAGGGGGCTGAGTGCTTGGGAGCACAGGGTGGGTGATGTGAGGTCATCCTCCCACTCACTGACCAGATCCAGTATTATGTGTGGGGGAAACCTGTACCTCCCATACACCTGGTCATCAGGCATCCCAAAAAGGCTGGTTCTGGGAGTGAAAATTCGGGCCCTCACTATCCTCCTCCTCCTCCTTTGGTAACCCACGGCCACTGCTGCTAGGAATGGTATATTCATCCTGGCGTATGAGCTTGTTTGTTGTTTGCGCACACTTTTATGCTGTGCGGGTCGACGTACGCCTGCTTCATGCTGGCGTACGTGTCTCAGGATTGGACCATTTATTTTTCGGCACGTCGTAGGCAAACGTGTGAATCTTCCCGCCCACCCCAGGAATACACGTAGCACGCTCTCACAGGCACAGTCGCGGGTAAATATTCCCGCCCACCCCTGGAATACATGTACCCCACTCTCACAGGCCCAATCGCGTGTGGAAGTTCACGCGCACCCCGAAGTACACATACCCAGGCCAATCGCGTGTGGGACTTCCCACGTACCCCGAAGTACACGTACCCAGGCTAATCGCGTGTGGAAGTTCACGCGCACCCCGAAGTACACGTACCCAGGCCAATCGCGTTTGGGACTTCCCGTGCACCCCGAAGTACACGTACCCAGGCTAATCGCGTGTAGGAGTTCATGCGCACCCCAAAGTACACGTACCCAGGCCAATCGCATGTGGGACTTCCCGCGCACCCCGTGTTAGGGAGAATTCTCTGTTTAGGCTGAATTTCCTAACCTAGTGAGTCCCCCAGCAGCTTTGCTGGATTTCTGGAGTTTGTTTTTTCCATCCTGCCAAGAGTGAGACTCTTTTTCTCCCACTCTTGGACATGAATGTGTGTAATTCCTGTGAATGTCAATGTGTTTTATGGGCTATGGGGTCTTTTACTCCATAGGGTCTCATATGTTTTGCTATGTGTGTTACCCCGCACCCTACGTGCCGTAACACTGGGGCATCCTAGCAGACCTCCATCATAGACTCCATACCCGGGGACTGACTACTGTCTCCCCGGGCATGTAAAGTCACCATTGGCTTTACTAGACCTAAATTTACTAACAGAACTAGTACAAACCATCTTATTGTGGACGTGCTAGTAGGGGTAATTCGATTACTCCTGGGTCTGTTACTTGAGGGGGCACTGTCCCGTACCCCCTCGTCGAGTTTTGGCTGGTGGCAGTGGAAACTACTTGTTATGTTCGACCCCGAACATAACCCTATGAGACGTCCCATTGTTGGAGATTGATACTTTTCCTCGTTAATCTCTAACGTACCACCGGTCTACTTATCTTAAATAAGCTTATCGGATGGTATTTTCTGCCAGAACTCGGTTTTTAAAATGGCATCTGTGTTCGTCTCTGTGACTCCTAAACCAAAGGTTGAGCCCTTTGTTCCACTTTTGGCAGGCTCTGTATAGAGACCGTCCAAAGTGGTGCCATTCTGTCTGGGTTACCACAGGGGTGTGGGAGGGGGTTTAGGCACCCTGGACCGAGTGACTTGCCAACTCCGGTCGCACTCTGGTGTGATTGGCCCAAGTGGTGAGCCTCCCCGCTCACCACTTAGCATGTGTTGATTGACAGCTAGGCTGAATGAATGGGGGTTTTCTGCATGAAAGCAGGGCTTTTGGGACTGGATCTTCAGAAGTCGCCACAAGACCTAAGAATCCGACGAGGGTAAAGCTGAGCTGACCTGCACGACGACACCTCCGGTGGAGCCCTGCTGAACCGACTCACCACTTCCTGACGACAGAGGAGATCTCCCTGCCGGAGAGTCTCTTCCCCTGACTGGTGGGAACAACCAGTCCCTTTTGCTTTTTCTTCGCCTCAGGACGCAGTGGTCGAATTGCCCGTGCAGAGCACCTCGGCAACCGGATAGCCACTACCCCTGTACCGCGACCAAAAGCTGGTGCCTTGTGACGGAGAACTACGCGGCTGGTCTCTTCCCTGGTGGTGCACCGGACTTCACTTTTCTTCGAGGACGAGATCATCTCTACTCTTGGCAAAGACCTGACGTGCATCCACCACCAGGAACAACTGCCCCCGCCGGAGCTGTCTCTCCACAAACAAGGTACCGTGTCCGCCTGGCTTCCCTTTCGATCGGTTCGAGTGAGGTGTCTTAATCCTCTCCTTTCCGTTGGGTCGCCTCCAAGCTTTCTCACGTATTGTTCTGAACTAGTTCAATCTGCCGATAACAATTTGCTACAAAGGCTCGAAAGCATTTCCACTAGAGACTTTTTGGGACATATCGCCTTGCCTCTCCCCGAGTGGGCCTGGCCTCTGAACTTTATGATCTATTGTGGTTCTTGCCTTCTTGCCTTGCATTTTTCCCGTAAAGTATTGAACTGTGTTGATTTCATAACCTGCTTATTTTTCTCTCCCGTCCTAACTAATGAGTGCCATCTAGGTTGAGGCATACACCTCTGTCTGCAAATAAGTGGTGCCGGTAGAACCTAGATTTGTCGAAATATTGTTAGGGGGATTGATCGTTTCTTCTTCGTAGAGTAATTGTATTTGACTTGTTTGCCGTGATAGTGCCATAGTGTTTTTGATAGATGTTTCGTTATAAATAAATACCTTAATATCTTTACACTGAGCCTCGTTGCGTGTTTGCTTGTCTTACTGTGAAGGATTGCCCTATCTTGTATACTCCACATACTGCTTAACTCTTCTTGAGGGAAGTCTGACTGCTCAGCCACAGCTACCAAGTGAATCTGTGTGGTACAGACTGCTACCAAGTGGGTTTACTGCCAAACACCTGTAGTCCTAAATCTTTTGCAGTGGTCCCAGAGGGAACTGCACAGGTTTCCGCCTAACACCGAAGTACACGTACCCAGGCTAATCGCGTATGGAACTTCCCGCGGACCCCGAGGTACACGTACCCAGGCTAATCGCGTGTGGGACTTCACGCGCACCCCGAAGTACACGTACCCAGGCTAATCGCGTGTGGAACTTCCCGCGCACCCCGAGGTACACGTACCCAGGCGAATCGCGTGTGGAACTTCCTGCGCACCCGAAGTACACGTACCCAGGCAAATCGCACGGCTGGGGGGTGGGGGTACAGGGGGACTTGAGTGGGGGCCTGGTGGAGGCTGCCCCTGCACTGCTGGGGGGTGGGGGTGATAGGGGACATGAGTGGGGGCCTGGTGGAGGCTGCCCCTGCACTGCTGGGGGTGGGGGTGGTGGGAGACATGAGTAGGGGTCTGGTGGAGGCTGCCCCTGCACTGCTGGGGGTGGGGGTGGTGGGAGACAGGAGTGGGAGCCTGGTGGAGGGTGCCCCTGACTGCTGGGGGGTAGGGGGTGCAGGGAGACATGAGTGGGGGCCTGGTGGAGGCTGCCCCTGCACTGCTGGGGGGTGGGGGTGGTGGGAGACAGGAGTGGGCCCTGGTGGAGGGTGCCCCTGACTGCTGGGGGGTAGGGGGTGCATGGAGACATGAGTGGGGGCCTGGTGAAGGCTTCCCCTGCACTGCTGGGGGGTGGGGTTGCTGGGAGACATGAGTGGGGGCCTGGTGGAGGCTGCCCCTGGTGGCTGGGGGGTGGGTGTGGTGGGAGACATGGGTGGGGGCCTGGTGGAGGCTGCCCCTGGTGGCTGGGGGATGGGGGTGGTGGTAGAAATGGGTGGGGGCCGGGTGGAGGCTGCCCCTGCACTGCTGGGGGGTGGGGGTGCATGGGGACATGAGTGGGGGCCTGGTGGAGGATGCCCCTGGGGGATGGGGGTGGTGGTAGACATGAGTGGGGGCCTTGTGGAGGCTGCCCCTGCACTGCTGGGGGGTGGGGGTAATAGGGGACATGAGTGGGGGCCTGGTGGAGGCTGCCCCTGGTGGCTGGGGGTTGGGGGTGGTGGTAGACATGGGTGGGGGGCTGGTGGAGGCTGCCCCTGCACTGCTGGGGGGTGGGGGTGATAGGGGACATGAGTGGGGGCCTGGTGGAGGCTGCCCCTGCACTGCTGGGGGGTGGGGGTAATAGGGACATGAGTGGGGGCCTGGTGGAGGCTGCCCCTGGTGGCTGGGTGGTGGGGGTGGTGGTAGACATGGTTGGGGGCCTGGGGGAGGCTGCCCCTGCACTGCTGGGGGAGGGGGGTAATAGGGGACATGAGTGGGGGCCTGGTGGAGGCTGCCCCTTCACTGCTGGGGGTGGGGGTAATAGGGGACATAAGTGGGGGCCTGGTGGAGGCTGCCCCTGCACTGCTGGGGGGTGGGGGTGCAGGGAGACAGGAGTGGAGGCTGCCCCTTCACTGCTGGGGGGTGGGGGTGCTGGGAGACATGAGTTGGGGCCTAGTGGAGGCTGCCCCTGGTGGCTGGGGGGTGGGGGTAATAGGGGACATGAGTGGGGGCCTGGTGGAGGCTGCCCCTGCACAGCTGGGGCGTGGGGGTGGTGGGAGACATGAGTGGGGGCCTGGTGGAGGCTGCCCCTGGTGGCTGGGGGGTGGGGGTGGTGGGAGACATGAGTGGGGGCCTGGTGGAGGCTGCCCCGGCACTGCTGGGGGGTGGGGGTGGTGAGAGACATGAGTGGGGGCCTGGTGGAGGCTGCCCCTGGTGGCTGGGAGATGGGGGTGGTGGGAGACCTGAGTTGGACATGAGTGGGGGCCTGGTGGAGGCTGCCCCTGCACTTCTGGGGGGTGGGGGTGGTGGGAGACATGAGTGGGGGCCTGGTGGAGGCTGCCCCTGCACTGCTGGGGGGTGGGGGTGGTGGGAGACATGAGTGGGGGCCTGATGGAGGCTGACCCTGGTGGCTGGGGGGTGGGGGTGGTGGGAGACATGAGTGGGGGCCTGGTGGAGGCTGCCCCTGGTGGCTGGGGGGTGGGGGTAATAGAGGATATGAGTGGGGGACCATGAGTGGGGGCCTGGTGGAGGCTGCCCCTGCACTGCTGGGGGGTGGGGGTGGTGGGAGACATGAGTGGGGGCCTGGTGGAGGCTGCCCCTGCACTGCTGGGTGGTGGGGGTGGTGGGAGACATGAGTGGGGGCCTGGTGGAGGCTGCCCCTGGTGGCTGGGGGTTGGGGGTGGTGGGAGACATGAGTTGGACATGAGTGGGGGCCGGGTGGAGGCTGCCCCTGCACTGCTGGGGGGTTGGGTGGTGGGAGACATGAGTGGGGGCCTGGTGGAGGCTGACCCTGGTGGCTGGGGGGAGGGGGTGGTGGGAGACATGAGTGGGGGCCTGGTGGAGGCTTCCCCTGGTGGCTGGGGGGTGGGGGTGGTGGGAGACATGAGTGGGGGCCTGGTGGAGGCTGCCCCTGGTGGCTGGGGAGTGGGGGTGGTGGGAGACATGAGTGGGGGCCTGGTGGAGGCTGCCCCTGGTGGCTGGGGGGTGGGGCTGGTGGGAGACATGAGTGGGGGCCTAGTGGAGGCTGCCCCTGCACTGATGGGGGTGAGGGTGGTGGGAGACATGAGTGGGGGCCTGGTGGAGGCTGCCCCTGGTGGCTGGGGAGTGGGGGTGGTGGGAGACATGAGTGGGGGCCTGGTGGAGGCTGCCCCTGGTGTCTGGCGGGTGGGGGTGGTGGGAGACATGAGTGGGGGCCTAGTGGAAGCTGCCCCTGCACTGCTGGGGGTGGGGGTGGTGGGAGACATGAGTGGGGGCCTGGTGGAGGCTGCCCCTGGTGGCTGGGGGGTGGGGGTGGTGGGAGACATGAGTTGGACATGAGTGGGGGCCTGGTGGAGGCTGCCCCTCCACTGCTGGGGGGTGGGGGTGCATGGGGACATGAGTGGGGGCCTGGTGGAGGCTGCCCCTGCACTGCTGGGGGGTGGGGGTGCTGGGAGACATGAGTGGGGGCCTGGTGGAGGCTGCCCCTGGTGGCTGGGGGGTGGGGGTGGTGGGAGACATGAGTGGGGGCCTAGTGGAGGCTGCCCCTGCACTGCTGGGGGTGGGGGTGGTGGGAGACATGAGTGGGGGCCTGGTGGAGGCTGCCCCTGGTGGCTGGGGGGTGGGGGTGGTCGGAGACATGAGTTGGACATGAGTGGGGGCCTGGTGGAGGCTGCCCCTCCACTTCTGGGGGGTGGGGGTGCATGGGGACATGAGTGGGGGCCTGGTGGAAGCTGCCCCTGCACTGCTGGGGGGTGGGGGTGGTGGGAGACATGAGTGGGGGCCTGGTGGAGGCTGCCCCTGGTGGCTGGGGGGTGGGGGTAATAGAGGACATGAGTGGGGGCCCATGAGTGGGGGCCTGGTGGAGGCTGCCCCTGCACTGATGGGGGTGGGGGTGGTGGGAGACAGGAGTGGGAGCCTGGTGGAGGGTGCCCCTGACTGCTGGGGGGTAGGGGGTGCAGGGAGACATGAGTGGGGGCCTGGTGAAGGCTTCCCCTGCACTGCTGGGGGGTGGGGGTGCTGGGAGACATGAGTGGGGGCCTGGTGGAGGCTGCCCCTGGTGGCTGGGGGGTGGGTCGGGTGGGAGACAAAGGTGGGGGCCTGGTGGAGGCTGCCCCAGGTGGCTGGGGGATGGGGTTGGTGGTAGACATGGGTGGGGGCCTGGTGGAGGCTGCCCCTGCACTGCTAGGGGGTGGGGGTGCATGGGGACATGAGTGGGGGCCTGGTGGAGGATGCCCCTGGTGGCTGGGGGGTGGGGGTGGTGGTAGACATGAGTGGGGGCCTTGTGGAGGCTGCCCCTGCACTGCTGGGGGGTGGGGGTAATAGGGGACATGAGTGGGGGCCTGGTGGAGGCTGCCCCTGGTGGCTGGGGGTTCGGGGTGGTGGTAGACATGGGTGGGGGCCTGGTGGAGGCTGCCCCTGCACTGCTGGGGAGTGGGGGTGATAGGGGACATGAGTGGGGGCCTGGTGGAGGCTGCCCCTGCACTGCTGGGGGGTGGGGGTAATAGGGGACATGAGTGGGGGCCTGGTGGAGGCTGCCCCTGGTGGCTGGGGGGTGGGGGTGGTGGTAGACATGGGTGGGGGCCTGGTGGAAGCTGCCCCTGCACTGCTGGGGGAGGGGGGTAATAGGGGACATGAGTGGGGCCCTGGTGGAGGCTGCCCCTTCACTGCTGGGGGTGGGGGTAATAGGGGACATGAGTGGGGGCCTGGTGGAGGCTGCCCCTGCACTGCTGGGGGGTGGGGGTGAAGGGAGACAGGAGTGGGGGCCTGGTGGAGGCTGCCCCTGCACTGCTGGGGGGTGGGGGTGCTGGGGGACATGAGTGGGGGCCTAGTGGAGGCTGCCCCTGGTGGCTGGGGGTGGGGGTGATAGGGGACATGAGTGGGGGGCTGGTGGAGGCTGCCCCTGCACTGCTGGGGCGTGGGGGTGGTGGGAGACATGAGTGGGGGCCTGGTGGAGGCTGCCCCCGGTGGCTGGGGGGTTGGGGTGGTGGGAGACATCAGTGGGGGCCTTGTGGAGGCTGCCCCGGCACTGCTGGGGGGTGGGGGTGGTGGGAGACATGAGTGGGGGCCTGGTGGAGGCTGCCCCTGGTGGCTGGGGGTTGGGGGTGGTGGGAGACATGAGTTGGACATGAGTGGGGGCCTGGTGGAGGCTGCTCCTGCACTTCTGGGGGGTGGGGGTGGTGGGAGACATGAGTGGGGGCCTGGTGGAGGCTGCCCCTGCACTGCTGGGGGGTGGGGGTGGTGGGAGACATGAGTGGGGGCCTGGTGGAGGCTGCCCCTGGTGGCTGGGGGGTGGGGGTAATAGAGGACATGAGTGGGGGCCCATGAGTGGGGGCCTGGTGGAGGCTGCCCCTGCACTGATGGGGGTGGGGGTGGTGGGAGACAGGAGTGGGAGCCTGGTGGAGGGTGCCCCTGACTGCTGGGGGGTAGGGGGTGCAGGGAGACATGAGTGGGGGCCTGGTGAAGGCTGCCCCTGCACTGCTGGGGGGTGGGGGTGCTGGGAGACATGAGTGGGGGCCTGGTGGAGGCTGCCCCTGGTGGCTGGGGGGTGGGTCGGGTGGGAGACAAAGGTGGGGGCCTGGTGGAGGCTGCCCCAGGTGGCTGGGGGATGGGGTTGGTGGTAGACATGGGTGGGGGCCTGGTGGAGGCTGCCCCTGCACTGCTGGGGGGTGGGGGTGCATGGGGACATGAGTGGGGGCCTGGTGGAGGATGCCCCTGGTGGCTGGGGGGTGGGGGTGGTGGTAGACATGAGTGGGGGCCTTGTGGAGGCTGCCCCTGCACTGCTGGGGGGTGGGGGTAATAGGGGACATGAGTGGGGGCCTGGTGGAGGCTGCCCCTGGTGGCTGGGGGTTCGGGGTGGTGGTAGACATGGGTGGGGGCCTGGTGGAGGCTGCCCCTGCACTGCTGGGGGGTGGGGGTGATAGGGGACATGAGTGGGGGCCTGGTGGAGGCTGCCCCTGCACTGCTGGGGGGTGGGGGTAATAGGGGACAAGAGTGGGGGCCTGGTGGAGGCTGCCCCTGGTGGCTGGGGGGTGGGGGTGGTGGTAGACATGGGTGGGGGCCTGGTGGAAGCTGCCCCTGCACTGCTGGGGGAGGGGGGTAATAGGGGACATGAGTGGGGCCCTGGTGGAGGCTGCCCCTTCACTGCTGGGGGTGGGGGTAATAGGGGACATGAGTGGGGGCCTGGTGGAGGCTGCCCCTGCACTGCTGGGGGGTGGGGGTGAAGGGAGACAGGAGTGGGGGCCTGGTGGAGGCTGCCCCTGCACTGCTGGGGGGTGGGGGTGCTGGGAGACATGAGTGGGGGCCTAGTGGAGGCTGCCCCTGGTGGCTGGGGGTGGGGGTGATAGGGGACATGAGTGGGGGCCTGGTGGAGGCTGCCCCTGCACTGCTGGGGCGTGGGGGTGGTGGGAGACATGAGTGGGGGCCTGGTGGAGGCTGCCCCCGGTGGCTGGGGGGTTGTGGTGGTGGGAGACATCAGTGGGGGCCTTGTGGAGGCTGCCCCGGCACTGCTGGGGGGTGGGGGTGGTGGGAGACATGAGTGGGGGCCTGGTGGAGGCTGCCCCTGGTGGCTGGGGGTTGGGGGTGGTGGGAGACATGAGTTGGACATGAGTGGGGGCCTGGTGGAGGCTGCTCCTGCACTTCTGGGGGGTGGGGGTGGTGGGAGACATGAGTGGGGGCCTGGTGGAGGCTGCCCCTGCACTGCTGGGGGGTGGGGGTGGTGGGAGACATGAGTGGGGGCCTGGTGGAGGCTGGCCCTGGTGGCTGGGGGGTGGGGGTGGTGGGAGACATGAGTGGGGGCCTGGTGGAGGCTGCCCCTGGTGGCTGGGGGTGGGGGTAATAGAGGACATGAGTGGGGGCACATGAGTGTGGGCCTGGTGGAGGCTGCCCCTGCACTGCTGGGGGGTGGGGGTGGTGGGAGACATGAGTGGGGGCCTGGTGGAGGCTGCCCCTGCACTGCTGGGTGGTGGGGGTGGTGGGAGACATGAGTGGGGGCCTGGTGGAGGCTGCCCCTGGTGGCTGGGTGGTGGGGGTGGTGGGAGACATGAGTTGGACATGAGTGGGGGCCGGGTGGAGGCTGCCCCTGCACTGCTGGGGGGTGGGGGTGGTGGGAGACATGAGTGGGGGCCTGGTGGTGGCTGCCCCTGCACTGCTGGGGGGTGGGGGTGGTGGGAGACATGAGTGGGGGCCTGGTGGAGGCTGCCGCTGGTGGCTGGGGAGTGGGGGTGGTGGGAGACATGAGTTGGGGCCTGGTGGAGGCTGCCCCTGGTGGCTGGGGGGTGGGGGTGGTGGGAGACATGAGTGGGGGCCTAGTGGAGGCTGCCCCTGCACTGCTGGGGGTGGGGGTGGTGGGAGACATGAGTGGGGGCCTGGTGGAGGCTGCCCCTGGTGGCTGGGGAGTGGGGGTGGTGGGAGACATGAGTTGGACATGAGTGGGGGCCTGGTGGAGGCTGCCCGTCCACTGCTGGGGGGTGGATGCATGGGGACATGAGTGGGGGCCTGGTGGAGGCTGCCCCTGCACTGCTGGGGGGTGGGGGTGGTGGGAGACATGAGTGGGGGCCTGGTGGAGGCTGCCCCTGGTGGCTGGGGGGTGGGGGTGGTGGGAGACATGAGTGGGGGCCTTGTGGAGGCTGCCCCTGCACTGCTGGGGGTAGGGGTGGTGGGAGACATGAGTGGGGGCCTGGTGGAGGCTGCCCCTGGTGGCTGGGGGTGGGGGTGGTGGGAGACATGAGTTGGACATGAGTGGGGGCCTGGTGGAGGCTGCCCCTCCACTGCTGGGGGGTGGGGGTGCATGGGGACATGAGTGGGGGCCTGGTGGAGGCTGCCCCTGCACTGCTGGGGGGTGGGGGTGGTGGGAGACATGAGTGGGGGCCTGGTGGAGGCTGCCCCTGGTGGCTGGGGGGTGGGGGTAATAGAGGACATGAGTGGGGGCCCATGAGTGGGGGCCTGGTGGAGGCTGCCCCTGCACTGCTGGGGGGTGGGGGTGGTGGGAGACATGAGTAGGGGCCTGGTGGAGGCTGCCCCTGCACTGCTGGGTGGTGGGGGTGGTGGGAGACATGAGTGGGGGCCTGGTGGAGGCTGCCCCAGGTGGCTGGGGGTGGGGGTGGTGGGAGACATGAGTTGGACATGAGTGGGGGCCTGGTGGAGGCTGCCCCTGCACTGCTGGGGGGTGGGGGTGGTGGGAGACATGAGTGGGGGCCTGGTGGAGGCTGCCCCTGCTCTGCTGGGGGGTGGGGGTGGTGGGAGACATGAGTGGGGGCCTGGTGGAGGCTGCCCCTGGTGGCTGGGGGTTGGGGGTGGTGGGAGACATGAGTGGGGGCCTGGTGGAGGCTGCCCCTGGTGGCTGGGGAGTGGGGGTGGTGGGAGACATGAGTGGGGGCCTGGTGGAGGCTGCCCCTGGTGGCTGGGGGTGGGGGTGGTGGGAGACATGAGTGGGGGCCTAGTGGAGGGTGCCCCTGCACTGCTGGGGGTGGGGGTGGTGGGAGACATGAGTGGGGGCCTGGTGGAGGCTGCCCCTGGTGGCTGGGGGGTGGGGGTGGTGGGAGACATGAGTTGGACATGAGTGGGGGCCTGGTGGAGGCTGCCCCTCCACTGCTGGGGGGTGGGGGTGCATGGAGACATGAGTGGGGGCCTGGTGGAGGCAGCCCCTGCACTGCTGGGTTGTAGGGGGTGCAAGGAGACATGAGTGGGGGCCTGGTGGAGGCTGCCCCTGGTGGCTGGGGGGTGCGGGTGGTGGTAGACATGAGTGGGGGCCTGGTGGAGGCTGCCCCTGCACTGCTGGGGGGTGGGGGTAATAGGGGACATGAGCGGGGGCCTGGTGGAGGCTGCCCCGGGTGGCTAGGGGGTGGTGGTAGACATGGGTGGGGGCCTGGTGGAGGCTACCCCTGCACTCCTGGGGGGTGGGGTGGTGGGAGACATGAGTGGGGGCCTGTTGGAGGCTGCCCCTGCACTGCTGGGGGGTGGGGGTAATAGGGGACATGAGTGGGGGCTCTGGTGGAGGCTGCCCCTTCACTGCTGGGGGGTGGGGGTAATAGGGGACATGAGTGGGGGCCTGGTGGAGGCTGCCCCTGCACTGCTGAGGGGTGGGGGTGCATGGAGACAGGAGTGGGGGCCTGGTGGAGGCTGCCCCTGGTGGCTGGGGGATGAGTGCGGTGGGAGACATGGGTGGGGGCCTGGTGGAGGCTGCCCTGGTGGCTAGGGGATAGGGGTGGTGGTAGACATGGGTAGGTGCCTGGTGCAGGGTGCCCCTGCACTGCTGGGGGGTGCGGGTGATAGGGGACATGAGTGGGGGCCTGCTGGTGCTGCGCCTGCACTGCTAGGGGTTGAGGGTGGTGGGAGACATGAGTGGGGGCCTGGTGGAGGCTGCCCCTGCACTGCTGGGGGGTGGTGGTAATAGGGGACATGAGTGGGGGCCTGGTGGAGGATGCCCCTGGTGGCTGGGGGGTGGGGGTTGTGGTAGACATGAGTTGGGGCCTTGTGGAGGCTTCCCCTGCACTGGTGGGAGGGTGGGGGTAGTAGGGGACATGAGTGGGGGCCTGGTGGAGGCTGCCCCTGGTGGCTGGGGGTTGGGGGTGGTGGGAGACATGGGTGGGGGCCTGGTGGAGGCTGCCCCTGCACTGCTGGGGGGTGGGGGTGCATGGGGACACGAGTGGGGGCCTGGTGGAGGCTGCCGCTGCACTGCTGGGGGGTGGGGGTAATAGGGGACATGAGTGGGGGCCTGGTGGAGGCTGCCCCTGGTGGCTGGGGGGTGGGGGTGGTGGTACACATGAGTGGGGGCCTGGTGGAGGCTGCCCCTGCACTGCTGGGGGAGGGGGTAATAGGGGACATGAGTGGGGGCCTGGTGGAGGCTGCCCCTTCACTGCTGGGGGGTGGGGGTAATAGGGGACATGAGTGGGGGCCTGGTGGAGGCTGCCCCTGCACTGCTGGGGGGGGGTGCAGGGAGACAGGAGTGGGGGCCTGGTGGAGGCTGCCCCAGAACTGCTGGGTGTGGGGGTGCTGGGAGACATGAGTGGGGGCCTGGTGGAGGCTGCCCCTGGTGGCTGGGGGGTGGGGGTAGTGGGAGACATGAGTGGGGGCCTGGTGGAGGCTGCCCCTGGTGGCTGGGGTAGTGGGGGTGGTGGGAGACATGAGTGGGGGCCTGGTGGAGGCTGCCCCTGCACTGCTGGGGGGTGGGGGTGGTGGGAGACATGAGTGGGGGCCTGGTGGAGGCTGCCCCTGGTGGCTGGGGGTGGGGGTGGTGGGAGACATGTGTTGGTGATCAGTGGTGCAAGGTGACATGTGGGTTGGCTGGTGGGCATGGCCATGGTGGATGGGTTGCCTTTGGGACATGTGGTGTGTTCTGCCTGCAGGGGCCGTGGAGGGTGTAGAGGGAACACCTGGGGGGACCCACATGGCCAAATCACGTGTAGCATTCCCCGGCACCACCGAAATACACATACCCTGCAGAAATCGCGTGTGAATCTTCTGCGCAGCTCGGAATACACGTACCCAGGCCAATCGCGTGTGGAACTTCCCACGCACCCCATAGTACATGTACCCAGGCCAATCGCGTGTGGAACTTCCCACGCACCCCCACCTACCCAGGCTAATCGCGTGTGGAACTTCCCGCGCACCCCGAAGTACACGTACCCAGGCTAATCGCGTGTGGAACTTCCCGCGCACCCAGGAACACGCGCACACTCTATTTTTCACACAGCGGGTGTCCGTGTTTGTCGGTGCCACTTTGCACCTCATTTGTCCTAGAGGGCCACTGTATGGGCCATTCATCATGGCTGTATATGGGTGCTTTTTGTTAGCGCACATTTTGGCGCACATTTTTTTCAGTCGCAGGGGCGCTACCGCCTGCTTTCTTGTGGCGTACTTGTTTGGCCCTGTGCGCGTCTTTGACCATGCTCTGGTTTGCCCTATTCGATTCCATGAATACGGGTTGTAGGCGAGCGTGTGGGCGTTCCGCGCACTTGCCTCCTGTACCTCCCCGTGACTCCCATATTTTCACGCATTGTTCCCCATTCCGAGTGTTACGCCCCGTGTTCCGCCTACTTTTGTGATGTGGTCCGCGCTATGTGCGATTTCGCAGTGGCCGTGGCGCACGCTGTTGGATGACCTGTGCGCCACCGTGCGCGGCGCACATTTTTAGCGCACATCCAATGTTTTTCTCGCACACGGACTTCCATGAATCGCTGTGCGCTGGTTTTCCTGCGATTTTCGCACTTGCACTATGATTTTCGCACGTTTTGGCACCTCTGCGCAGGAATTATCGGCGCACATTAATTCCATGAATCAACCCCTTAGTCTGTTCTTAAACACCTCAACTTAGTCTTTCATCCTTCTGAGGTCGATAAATGAGTACCAACACAGGTTGGGTGATATTGTATGTATATTTTTATATATGAAGTGCTTAAACAGAAGTGTTATATAATAACACATCATGATCATTTGGCCATGGACGGCCACTTGCATTGACAGTCATTTGGTAATATTGGCCTATACACATTAATATTAATGATACATATGGCGATCCATTTTTGTATGAAAGCTATATCACATTATAGTCATATCGTAACCATATGTTTCGGAGTGTAGTAGGATAAATGCTATGTGATGCCACTTCCTGTTTTGTCAAGGGGTGAAAGGTTGTGTTCCATCGCTTTCCGCGATATCACTTTGGGGTGGGGTCAAATGACATCATTTTCTATGATGTCATCAGAGGTCCAGGATCATGTAATGTCACTACCGCTACCCCTGCTTTTGGTGAAATGACCTCCCTGGTTGATCCACAAACTTTCACTTAGCCGGCAAGACTTCACTACAGTAGGTTCATAGCTCTCTCCATACGCATCGCTGCTCACCTGGAACTCTGGTGGGCCAATGGGTGTCTTTTTGTATGGCCCTGATGGAAATCTTCGGCTTCATTTCTTATTGCATCAGTGACCTTTGTAAAAAATGCGGGCAGTATTATATTATAAGTTGCAGGGTCTTCACAAATGAAGCAGAAGGCAAGGAGAATGATTACCTTAATGGATTTATTGGTTTGTGTTTACTCAGTTCACCTTAAAGCCTTAAGTAACACAAAAGGCAATATACACCCACTGGCCACCTCTCATTATTCACAGCTCAACCCCAACAGATGATCACATGGACATTTTATTCTAACACTCCTACACCAGTCTCTGGACTGCACATGCACACATCATTTATCAAAATGTCACCTTCGGTCAACATGACCAGTGTGGCAAGTCCACAGGGCACAACATATGCCCTCTAAAAACTCATGGGTGAAGAGAGAGTGGCTATTCTATACAACAAAGGCAATGTAGAAGACTTGCCCAGATGTATAATACTCGTTGCACTCCTGAGTCCACCCCCTCTGATTCCAACTTAGAAAATACCATGCAGATAGTACAGTACACAGAGCAAAGCTTGTTGGGTGTAAGCTTGCATTTTTGAGACCCTGATATCCGTGAAGCACGTGCAATCAAAAAGCTAAGTAAATAGAGGGCATTGGGCTAGAAAGCTTCACTAAGGACCTAATTTACTCACACACACATCTCTTGATGTTATTAATTGCTGTCTGGCAAGGGTATGAAACCCCTGGATTAAAAAATAAAATTGAATTAAATAATAAAATCATGTGGGTAGTTTCATCTCTGAAAGGGAACTCTGCCAATCAGATTCCCTTTACGTAAACTAGATGCCAAAAGCATAGTGTGTACTTGGTACTTGCTTTATCAGGATCCTGATTCCCAGCACCTGCTCTACCAGTGGCACAGGGAAGGGTCAGAGGTCACAGTTGCCCTCTATACAGCTGCAGTGAGACCCAAGTCTCTGCAGTACATGGGATACATTTATCATATGCACCCCTGTTCCACAAACCACATAACTCTTAAGATGTTGTCTTGTTGGCGCATACAACTGTAAATATAAGCAATACCCGAGGTAGGGTATGGTTGCCAGCATCTTTCAGAAGTGTCCCAGCCACATTGATATCACACTGTGTCAGCTCTTTGGGACCAGTTAATCTGTGGAAGGGTTATGTGTATGCCCCAGACAGGCTGGGCCATGCCCTACTGACAGGAAGGTAGCCCGGTGAGGCACCTCTCTTTGCTCCTTTGTGAGGGCAGGTAACACGCTTCTCCATGGGGCAGCTAAACCACAGTACACTGGCCTGGGAGCAGAAACAAAGAGACAGACCCATTCACAGAAAACCAGGCCTCACACCAGGGTCTGCATTTTCAAAGGCATTTGATCCTATTGAGAGAGGGAGGGGACAGAGTTAGGATAGCAAGAGACAGGTATGAACATTTTTGGGTGTGTTCTGCCATCTTGATTCTATCTGCCTCTCTTTCTCTTTTCTATCCCCACCACTTCCTCTGGAGAAAAGCACTTTGGGTGTGACATCATAAGGGCAAAGTCCACACATTTCAAGAGAATTGATTCGACCCCTAAAGAAGACTAGTTTGAGTCCAATCTCCTGGGGACTTTTGAAAATAAAAGAAGGGGTCTGCCACCACTTCTTTGAATCACCTAGACTCATCATGAACAATTCTCAAGATTTAGTTGGACCCTGCCGAGAGAGCAGCCCTTTCTAAAGTCCTACAGTAGTGGCGTGAAGGCAGAGGTTCCAAACGCAGAGGCAAGATCTGTCCCTAACCACCCCAGGGATCATTGGGGGTGAACAATGCTGCTGGACCATAAGCCTGCCTCTCCTCCAGCCATCCTGTGCCTAGGACATCACCGTGCTGCAGGTCCCCTAAAGGTGTGTGCCAGCCTGCCCCGTGTTTGGAAACTGGGGACAAGGACCCATTGTTTCCCTGGAATGGAACTTACAGCGACCTAAGAAGTGACCTGCTGCTGGAGCAAGGCTGCCTCTCTGCCGGCCACAGCAGTCCCCAGGGCTTCACCATGTTGGAAGACCCCTACAGTTGTGTGCCAGCCTCCCCCATGTTTGTGAGCACGAGACAAGGACTCAACTTGTTCCCAAAACCCAGTATTGGCACTCAAAGCACCCTGATAGCCAAGACAACTGGGATCCTAGTGTTTTTCACTGTTTAACTGCTCGGCACATGTTTCAAGAACTGTTCTACACATTACAATCACCTGGACTCTCTGTTGCTTCCTTCTGCTCTCTCTAGATCATCACACAGTGCCAAGAAGTCTGGATAGGCAATGCTGAAACACCAAAAACTGCAAGGAATGTACTATTGATTGCTAACTTGCCCCCTTGGTCCCCTGGTCCCTTTCTGGACCCTTTATGCTCAGAACTACATATGCTTTTTCAATAACATTGTTGATTTTGCTTGCCTTTCACCCCTGATTCATTGCACAGAACATATACTATATTTACTTATTCTGTATTCTGTCCACAGGGGTGTGGAAAGCTTGTATCATTTTCAAATCCTGCTGCATCATCTACCAGGCTGTCATCCTGAAGTCCCCAAGATGCCTCACTTCAAAACTAGCATCTCCGGAGGCCGAATGATCCACCAGAAGTAAGGACATGTGCAGACTTGAACTTCGCTGGTGCAGGAAGGACTAAGACAGAAGACAAGCCTCCAAGACTCTGGAACTTCCTTCCCATGAACATACTACTAACCCCCTTGCTTATATAGTTCGGAAAGGTGCTGAAGACCCTCCTCTTCAAGGAATGGCTCCTTCCTAACACATAGGTCCATACACTGTCCTCTCACCACCATACATGAGACTGGGTGATTTGATCCCCACTGTTTCCTCCTTTGGTTCCTGTAGAACCATTGCTTACAATTGCATCTGACTTAGGTTTGAGGATATCATTAGAGAACAGTAGCCGTTATGCTGATGGTCAAGAGAGCCCTAATATCTACTTTCTATTTTAAATAATTATTCTGTTGTATAGATGTCCACAAGTTAACTGTGTTAATTATCTCTGTGCAGCTTATTTGTCATCTTACGTATGGCTCAGCAGTTCCTCCCTCTACCCCATTGCAGGGGCTATGGTTCAACATAGCAATTACCATCTCTGGGAAATGTCTTCTGGAAAACCTGATATGAGAGAATGATCAGCTAGCTGTGAGTGATACTCAACAGCAACTAGATGTGAATGTGTGCATTATAAAATAAAATAAATTCTGGCATTCTTACCCCTAGAATTGATTGCCAATGGAGGACAGATTCCCAGGCAATTATGAAGTTCCAGTGCCATTGTAAATCAGTATCTAAGATATACAAATCACTAAGTGAGGCACAGGGGACAGATTCTTTGGTGGGGAGAATGAGCATGGGCTCTGATGTGACTGTATGTAAACAAGTCTGATTGGCCGAAGCACTTGGACACTTCCAGCCATGCCTAAGTGGCACATTCCCTATTTGCCTTTATCAGAGAGCTTACTCACACCAAACATAATGTTTAAACTGGGTTCTGCAGAGTATGATACATTCTGGACATCTTCGTTGCCACCTGGGTTGCTAAGGCATGTTCTTGTTCAGTGCCAGTACAGCTGACATTTCTCCGAAGAGGTTTAGACCATGATCTGCCATATTTTAAGCCCATAAATACTCTTATAGCATTCAAACTTCTTTATGAGTGGCTTGATGGTCGGTCCATCAGGAAAAAGCAATTTAGAGAAGATGATTGATTTACTAACTGCTGTGGAACTCCAATGCTTAACATCAAACAGGAAACGCCTGCCTGAGATCTCCATTTTTCAATGGTGGATGAGCATAGGTTAAACAGAGTATTAAAAGATGTGCATTGATGTCTAAATAACAACACATAGGAAACAGCAACATCTACTCCACTTTTGAACAATGTCTTTCCAAATGCAAGACAGATGTAACACTCAATGTGACCGTTGTACAGCAAGAAGAGGTTATTAAGCTTCCATGAACATTCCAAACATCTGCATCATTATGAAATGTCTTTTGTTTGGGATTCACATGTTTTATTGAGATAGTTTTTGCCACTGCAAAATTCTCCTTGGTGTTTTCACCCCGGCCGTTTACATTTTCTTACTGGGTGCAGGGTTTACTGCAAACCCCCATTTAACCCACCCCCACCAGCTCACCCACCCCCAAAACCCATACACAAACACAGAACATGGCCCGGTACCTAATACGCATTACTGTTTGCTCTGATTTGTGGTATACTAGGGTGCTTTTTCTCCCCTCGCAGGATTCTCAAACTTAGGTGGCCCGGTACCTAATACGCATTACTGTTTGCTCTGATTTGTGGTATACTAGGGTGCTTTTTCTCCCCTCGCAGGATTCTCAAACTTAGGTGGCCCGGTACCTAATACGCATTACTGTTTGCTCTGATTTGTGGTATACTAGGGTGCTTTTTCTCCCCTCGCAGGATTCTCAAACTTAGGTGGCCCGGTACCTAATACGCATTACTGTTTGCTCTGATTTGTGGTATACTAGGGTGCTGCTCTAATTGTGGTAACTTGTGCTTGCCGCTCACTTCCTGTCTGCGTGCTCTCGTTTCGTCTGTCCCCCCCCCCCCACCTCCCTCCCTCCTTACTCCATGGTGCTCTCCGTCTCGCCTATCTTCTCTAACTGCTTCTCCATTGACTATCCTGCTTTCCTCACTAAATCTGGTAGGAAAAAGTTTAAAAAGGACATCCTGGTCTCCAACCCAGGCCTCCCTATCGCTGACACCTACACTAATGCCTGCTCTAAGGAAACTCTCACTGACATCCTCTTTTTCGTGCCTTCGCCTGACCTATGGACCCTTCATATGGTCTCTGTGCTCTCTCCTTTCTCCTCCTCTCTTATTAATGGTGGCACCCGTTGGGATGTCCTCTTGGCCCCCTTCCACTCCTCTAAGGCCATCATTAATGTCTACGCTAACGGGACCGTCTTGGTCCAAGGCCCTCAGGCCAACCTTCACCTCTTCGATAGACGCTTCCCACACCTCATCAACTTCCTCTCCTCTCCTGCTGTCCCCCCTCCTCTATCCTTGGCTACCTTGCCTCTACCCTCCCTCCCTGCCCCCTCTCGTGCTCCTTCTTCACCTCGTGCTCGTGCTCCTTCTTCTTCACCTCCTTCTTCAATACCTCCGCAGGGCGTACCTCTGATCTGTACCCCTCCCCGGAAGTTCTTCAAGGATGGCAGCCTTCTCCACATTGCCATACTAAACACTCGCTCTGCCATCAAGCACTCCTCCAATATCTGTCACCTTCTTGAGGAACTGGACCTCGACGTCCTTTGTCTCACTGAGACATGGTTCACAGCCAGCTCTGCCACCAGCTTTGACACACTCCTACCTGACGGTTACAAGATCCTCTCCGTGCCCAGGCCCAACCGTGCAGGGGGTGGTGTTGCCCTTATCTTCCCTGAGTGGATTCCTGCCACTGTCACTCCTACGCAGACCTACTCCTCTTTTGAATGCCTTGTCTGCCGACTCTCTCTCTCTCCTAGCCATTCCCTTACCGTGGCTACTATCTATCGGCCACCTGGTCAAATTTCCTCCTTCCTCTCTGAGTGGGCTGACCTCTCCTCCGCACTCCTGTCCTCAACCACTCAACTCCTCTTTCTTGGCGACTTTAACATCCACCTTGATGCCTCCAGTCCCCCCACTGGTCTCTTTCGTGACCTCTGCGACTCTCTCTCACTCTCTATTCTCCCATCTGGGCCTACTCACTCTGCTGGGCACACTCTTGATGCTCTGATCTCTTCTGACCTTCCCCTCTCCGTCCCTCTCTCCACTCCTCTCTCCTGGAGTGATCACTTTCTCCTATCCTCCCACCTCACCCTGCCTACCCCACAGGTAAAGCCACCCTCATCACTGCCACCCACCTTCTCGGTCATCCGACCCATGAAGCGTGTGTCAGTTGAGGCTTTCGCTGCTACCCTTTCGCCCCCCCCCTGCCCCTTCGGCTGACTCCCACCCTGACACAGCCCTCTCCATGCTCCACTCTGCTATATCTGTTACTCGTGATATCCTTGCCCCCGTCATGAGAATCCGCCTGAAGCCCAAAGCCAAATGTAACTCCTGGTATGACTCGGATCTCGCCACCCTAAAACGCAAGTGCAGGGTTGCAGAGAGGAAATGGCGTGCTTCATGTTCATCCTCTGACAAACTGGCCTGCCGCCTGCTCCAAAGGCAGTACCGGCTCTCCGTTCTCACCAAGAAGAGAGCCCTTATTCAAGCCCGCATCTCTGCGGCATCAAACAACTCCGCCGAACTCTTTAAAATCTGCAAGGAGCTGGCCAACCCTGTTGCAGTCTCTACCTCTCCTGTCCCCTCCCAGGCCCTCTGCACTGCACTGGCCTCTCACTTCATCTCTAAAACTCAGGACATCCTGTCCTCGCTCTCCTCCTTTCACCTCCCTCCCTCCCTACCCGGCCCTTCCTCTGGCCCTTCTGCGGTCACCCCTCCTCCCTCTTTCTCTGCCTTTCCACCTTTCTCTGCTGACGAGGTTTCCAGACAAGTCCGATCTATGAAAGTCTCGTCTAAACAGGTTCACCCCTGTTCCTCCAAAACTATCAAGGACCACATCGACTCCCTGGCTCCTGCCCTGGCTGACTTTTGCAACCACTCCTTTGCCTCTGGAGTCTTCCCTTCCCCCCTCAAGCACTCCCTTGTGCACCCTCTTCTCAAGGAACCCTCTTCCGACCCCTCCTGCCCGGCTAACTATCGCCCTATCTCCATCACTCCCTTCCTGGGCAAGCTCCTGGAGAAACTGGCCATCTCCCAGCTTAACCTCCATGCTGAATCTGTTGGTAGTCTTCATGACCATCAATCTGGCTTCAGAGCTGCCAGAAGCACGGAAACTGCTCTCCTGAACATCCGTGAAGACCTGCTCTTGAACCTTGATTCCAACACCCCGTGTGTTCTCATTCTGCTCGATCTCTCCTCTGCCTTTGACACTGTCAACCATGCCATCCTGCTCAACCGTCTCCGGGAAAACCTGGGTATCACTGGTCAGGCTCTGGCATGGTTGACCTCTTTCCTTTCAAATCGACCCTCCCAGGTCCAACTGGGGTCCTTCCTCTCCGACATCTTTTTCTCCACCTGTGGTGTCCCCCAGGGATCTAATCTCTCTCCCTGGCTGTTCAACCAGTATCTGGCACTCCTTGCCCACCGCATCGCCGCTCTCTGCCCTAATTTCCAGTGCTATGCGGACGATACCCAGCTCATTTTCAGGCTACCCTCAGCCTCCCCCTCTCCTTCCCTCATCTCTGACTGTCTGTCTACTATCCAAGAATGGTGTGCCGCCAATGACCTCTGCCTTAATGCCAGTAAGACTGAGATTCTACTCATCGGTACTCCCACTCCCTCCTTCCCTGTAGCTCTCTGGCCTGCCTCCCTTGGCCCCCTCCCTGCTCCTACCTGCAAGGCAAAAAACCTTGGGGTCATCTTCGACTCCACACTCTCCTTCTTTCCTCATATTTCTGACGTCGCCAAGAGGTCACACTACCAGCTGCACCTCCTCAGAGGTATTCTTCCCTTCCTCTCCTTCCCCCAGAAGCTCACTGTCTCCCGAGCCCTGGTTCTCTCGAAGCTGGAATACTGTAACAGCCTCTATCTTAATCTGCCTGCCTCCACTCTCCGCCCTCTGCAACTCATCCAGAACAGAACTGCGAGACTTGTCCTTGGCCTCAAGCCCGGGGACCGTATCTCTCCAGGACTGAAATCTCTACACTGGCTCCCAGTGGCTGCGAGGATAAAGTTCAAAACCCTCTGCATTGTCCACAAGGCCTTCTGGGGCCTGGGTCCTAAATACCTTCAACTCTCTCTTCCCAAATATCTTCCTTCCCGAGCCCTTCGCTCATCCGCCTCCAACTCCCTCAGGGTTAGCCGCTTCTCGAAGCAACGAGCTGGGGGTAGATCTCTCTCCGCGGCAGGGGCCTCCCTCTGGAACAGCCTTCCTGCCTCCCTGAAACTTGAGGAGAACCATCTCCGGTTCCGGAAGCACCTCAAAACCTTCCTCTTTGCTTCTGCTTTCCCTCTCCCTCTCCCCTGCTGAACTGCTAATTAATTTTCACTGAAACTGCACTGATCCTGCAACTGGACCACTCTAAACGGCCTCGGTCCTGGGCCCTGCCACTCTCCACTTGCACTGATGCCCTGGAACCCCTTTGCACTGCGGGACTGTCTCTGTATCCCTACAGCCCCCCCCTCCCCCAGCACTTGTTCTGCACTTACCTCACACTTGCCACCAGCTGGCCCTATTTATTTATTTATTATGTACGCCACTTACCTTGTACTGCACTTTTCCCCCTCCCCTTCCCCTTGCACTTTTTCCCCCTCCCCTACCCCTGCACTTGCGCGATCTGAATGACACCTGGCCTAGTAGGATCGTTGTCTGTCTCCCCTTGTCCCCCCCTCCCTGCCTCGTCGCGCCTTGAAACACTTGTGTATAGGCGCGTTACAAATACCATATCATATCATATCATATCATAACATGTATATATATATATATATATATATATATATATATATATATATATTGACAGAAAAGACTAAGCTAAAAAAGTTGAACAACCATAACTCACACCACCACCTTGCACTGCTAAGACTAACACACAGGACATCAAAGATGACATCACAAATGGCATTGGTGACATCACTGAGGACATCACATATCTGGGCGACTAGTTTTTGTTCACTGACATATCTAGGCCAGGTGTTTTTCTTCACTGATAGTCAGAATATCAACATTAAAAAGATGTTATATATATAGAGAGATATTACCCTTGACATATGTTCTTAAAGTAATTGGGTTTGGCCTTACCTCGTGCTACATGTACAGGGGGCAATAAGCAGGCCCCAAGCATAAAATGAATTTTTATACATGAATATGCATGTTCATGTTCTTAACAGTATCTGGTGATGTTGATGCCTTTTTCCTTATTTCCATTCATGTGCCTTACATTTGTATACTCTGTGCTTCTTCATATATACTCTTTGTACCAACAGAGGTGTGTAGTAAGTATTCAATTGTTAGTTCTTTATTCCATAATTAACATTAGTCAAAATTCTAATAGGATTAAAGGTATTATTTTACTAACCAATATTACCAGATTAAAAATGTTGTACTTCTATGGTGCATGGTGGATTCATTGCCTATGTGAATGTATGTATACATTCCTGTATTAACAACAACAATCCAATAGTATGTTTTTTTTTCGATAAGTACATGTTTAAATATATTTAGTAGTTTATTAATGATCTCCTAATCATCCCTGACTTGTTGTTGCCAACATTATTTGTACAACCCCTTATAAGGACTTTTCATCAAAATTAATTTTGTGTGTGATGTCATCAGTGATGTCATCAATGACATATGTGATGTCATCTTTGATGTCCAGGGTGTTAGTCTTAGCAGTGCACGGTGGTGGCGCAAGTTACCGTTGCTCAGCTTTCCATAACTGGTAAATTACTGAGGTTTTTCAGTTTTACTTGTAACCATAACGCCACTATAACAAAGATTTTAAGTGAATTTGATAGGTTTTTATCAGTGCAACTTAACCGTAATGTCCCTTAAACAAATTTTTTTCACTCAATTTCATAGGTTTTTATTAGTGCATATCCCTTCCATCATACTGACTGCGTGAATGGCGTACGGCAGACAGCATTCACACTGCCAAAAGCAAAGAGGTCATTTTACACTGCTGCATCCTTCAACTGACAAACACATACACATAACACAGCAATAGGTATATGTTCTACACCCAAAAATAGGTGTGCATAGAAAATCTTTCCTTCAAAATGTACAATGTTTTCACCTAGAGCACAATATAATGGAATGCACCAACCACAAAACATAACTGTACACCTTACAGTATCATCTCAGTACAACTCTGCTTACAGACGGAGAGACGCCTGGCACTTATTTCAAAAGAAGCTCTTACAAAATAGTAAATACACTGTATTCATTTCTCTATTATTGCCGTGTGTTATATATACATATCTTATAAGCAAAAATCACTCTTTTTTTTATTTTAACAGAAATGGCAAGCACGCTGGAATGGTTAGATGCAAATTTCCCTAAAAAAGAAATGGCTGATGAAAACATCTTTAATGGTATGGAGTACATTTTTTTTAAAATAAATAACTAATGTTATTTTTTGAAACCTCACTATAACATTCTTTTCTTCTTAACAGTACATACTTGTAATGATGAAACCATGGCCCAATTCCATTTGAGAGGATCTGAAGAACTATTAAACAGAGAGCCCCTAACCCCAAATGTACATAATGAACTAATGAAATCATCAGCAAAATGGAACAACTAAATAATAATGTTTTTCAGCTCCTAACCTTTGTTAAAACTCATGTAAAGGAAAATGTTTGCTGTCACTGCTCTACTTGTACCTGTACCCATTCACCTTCACCCAACCAATCATCCTCATCAAATTACCTCGATTTAAATAAAAATTCTATGATGAAACCTTACTCCCTCCCCTCATTAACATTGTACAGAAATTCCCAATTCTCCCATATATGTTTCCCATTCGGATTCCCCATCTCATATTTAAATGAATGTATGTTTTTACTGTAAATAAATCAAAACATTTTTTAAAAGCCCAATTATGGGTCCGCGGACAGCATGACTGTCCGGGGTGTCCGTACCTGAAATGGAGTTGCTCCCAGACATGAGCGATGTCCGCACATGTCTGTTTTTCATGACACACCTTTAATTGGTCCCCTGACACGGCACCTGTCTGGACATGTTCACACCCAAAATGGAGGTGCCCATGGACATGGCGACTGTCCAGACGTGTCCGCTCTCATGCGGCATACTTTCAATTGGCCCGGGGACACTCCACCTGTCCTGCGAATACTAGCACATGTGCACCTCTTCTCCCTGTGCCCATGGATATCGTGCCTCTCCAGACATGTCCGTTCTCGTGTGATGCACTTTTAATTGGTCCGGGGACACCACCCCTGTCCTGGGAACACTGGTGCACATGCGCACATCGTCACCCACCCTATCAGTGTCCGCGGACAGTCGTTGTGCCCCTGGACCTCCAGGGAAGTCATCCTGTGACTGCGCCTGTGCAGCATGATGAAAGTGTTTGCGTATCCCCGGACAGTTTAAAACTGAATATTTCGCCAATCTAGGGTGTTTCAAGCTGAAACATTAACCTCGTAAAATTCCTACACTGTGTCTTACTTGATCTGGCACATTTTTATAGCTTTTTAAGCCCTATTTGTAATGGTTGGGTCCTTTCAGTCGCACAGCCTCTCTGAAAGGACCCAACCATTACAAATTCTCAATCTGGATGTCCAGGAGATAGCATTTCTGAAGCATCCACTCTGGCCATCACTGCTCCCCAACCTCCCCCACCACCACCACGACTATCACCATCTGGAATGCCTGAAGAGGGGAACAGGCACAGGGATACAGAAGAGGAACAAGAGGAAAATGAAGATGAGGTACAGGAAGTCCCTCTCTCCAGCTCCTGTTGTTAGTCCTGGTGTGGCAACATTTCACCACCATAGGAGGTGTACCAAAGGATCAGGAACTCAACGTTTGATGCACTTAGTGCAAGCTTGTTGTGGAAAACCTGGTTTATACTCCTACAGGACCACCTCCATGCAGCGCCACGGCAAGTCGAACCACGAGGGGGCAGTGGAAAGGTGGTACTTTTGAAGGGAGGAGTAGGCTGATGCCCTATAGCCCATCTTCATCGTCTGCTCCTGTCACCACAAGAAGTACTACGCCTGAGGGACAGAGGATCCCAGCGGCTGCCTCGTAGGCCTTACAAAACACTGTTGACCCGTACCTTTCAAGGGTCACAGTACTACGTATGTACTGTGACACTGCTCTGTAGGGGGGAGCAGTTTCGGAGTGCTTATGAGGCCACGTTCAAGGAGCACGAGAAACACTGCCCTCTACCTGATTAAGGCCTACCCAACATCTTCCTCTCTGTCACTGTGGTTGGTGCCCCTTCCCTCTCTTCCCTTCCTTCACTCCCCTCCCTTGCCTCTCCTGAAACCCCGAAAAAAATATACAAAATCACAATAACACAAAAAAAGGTTACTTTAGGAGCCACCTTTTACAGTTGAAAAAAATAACTAACAAAAAAAGTCACAGGCCTGTGTGCAGCCTGCATAGTCTGCAGACTTCTAAAAAATTCCAAGCGTGGCACAATTGAAATAATTTTAATTGTTTTGCGTTCAAAAAGGGTGGCTCTTTAAAGAACCTTTTTTGTGTTTTTGGCTTTCATATTTATTTTCATTTTTGGTTTTCATCTTTTTATTATTTCTTTTCACTTTCCCAAAAACTGCTTCAAAGCATTTTGAATTTATTTTTTCCACAAAAATCAGATCACCCACATCAGCTAAGTGGACTCCATCTCACCAAAAAATGTTGCTCCTATCAAATTTAATGTTCTCATTGTGAAGGGCTGTCTGTGGAAGGGCTGTCTGTGGCTGTTCTGAGGCCATTCTGTGGTGTTTTTCTGATGGACTGGATTCCATTGGTGGGGAAAAAAAATGTTGTTTTTTTGGTGAACATTTTTCTAAGTGCGAGTGCCTTCGCTCATTTTCTTCCCACAAGGCTATTGAACTGCTTTTCTCGCGCCATTGCGCACCGCCTTGTGTGTAGGCCATGTGTGGTAGGGCTGTCTGTGGCTGTCTTGGGCAGGATTGGCGGGGTGCGGAAAACATTACCTGCATTTTGAAAAGTAAGTGTATTGTAAGTTTGTCCTTGCAAAACAGTAGGTGTAGGTAACCCGTGTAATCAGTGCTGCATGCACGGCTCACTGAATTCAGGTTTAAGAAACAGTGTTATACAAAAGTATTTAACAGCATTGTTTTTGCAAATCCAGCATTCCGTGTGTTGCCGATATCTAGTATCAGAGTGAGTGCCCTCTCACGAGGGAAGACTATGAGTCGGTACACTTTAAAGTCAGGAATGCTGGCGAATTTTTGCTTGACAGCTAATGCAGGCGTAAATCCGAGCATGCAGCTCGATTTTTCCAAAACACACACGCCCATTCAAAAACGAATACCTAGCACACAAAATGAAAAACGATGTGTAGGTAAGACTAAGAAACGTATTATGTCAAATGACATTAGGCTGTATTACAATAAAGGGGCGTCATTAGTGCATCAATCAAATAATCCATTGGTAACACATTCTAAATTGTCTAATTTGGATGCCGGTATGAATGTTGAAATTGCAGCAATGAAAGCCAGTAAACCAACAGTTGTCACTTTTTTTTAACACCGGCAGCATTCTCTCCGATGTTACATGGAGTTGGAGAGTAAGCTCTGCAACAAAGATAATCCCCATGTTGAAGTTAGTAATCAGTGAAGTTTAGCGCCACCGATGCTATCTTCAGTCGCAGCGCAACACAAACTGTGAAAAGCTTATCATGAATTGCGCATTGCGGGGCAAGTTGACGAAGAAACACTGACATTTATGAATCAAAGCAACAATTCAGACAAAAATGATGAAATTATTTGTGTTCATTCAAACACGGGCGATTTAATGCAAGTTGAACATCTTTCCCCTATTAACAGCCCAAGTGGGCAGAAAGAGTGTGACAATGAAGCCCAATTGTGTGAAGGAAATTACTTCATATCTCACTCATTGGAGTCATTTGAAGACCTGGAGCATGAGGCACCTGTGAACTCCTTGTCTTCCATTCCTCCCACTCCACGTAGAGCACCCACTGCTGTAATGGCTCCTCTGGCAAATGTTGCCCTCATAACTCTACAACCTGATAAGGGTGCCCAATCCAATATTTCTCAAGATAATAATATCTTAATGACTATGAATGGAGCCTTATTATCTCTGGCCCAATTATATGAGACATTGGATCAAAAAATTAATTACCAAACAATATTACTATCACAATTGTTAAATCGGAGTGTTACATCTGCAGAAACTATACCTGCCATAGAGCAAGCATATGAAATCTTCTGGCATAGAAAGCAAAATAATGTTGGCACCCAAACTGTTGCAATAGGTGATATTGGAGATGAATCATTGTCACAATCAAATGAAGATATGAATACTGGCTCACCTACTGCTAGGGATCTGGAATCTGAATCCCTAAACTCGTTAGCAGTGATTGAGAACATAAGTGGTGTTGTTAATACTGGCTCACCTACTGCTAGGAATCTGGAATCTGAGTCCCTAAAATCGTCAGCAGTGAATGAGAACCTAAGTGGTGTTGTTAATTCAGTCAGTATTAATGCCTTGCTGGGGGGAAGGAATGAAGTGACCCAATTAAATGCATTTAATATGTTCTTCAAAGAAAAGATTGCAAATGGGAAAGCTACTGATTCCCTTGCTAAACCAAAGGGGAAAACAAAAAGAGTGAAGGCTATTCAGAATAAATCAAAAGAAGGCTCAAAGTCCAGAAGGTTTCTAAAGATTCTATCTGATTCACACAAAAGAATTGAGGCCCAGTCTAAACAGAATGATTGTAAGAAGTCAACAATTACCATCATGCAAGGGGAAGTACCTACACTCATGGCGTATAAACCTTTAGATAATCAGGTTGCAGCCTCAATTCAGATTAACACGCCTGAAGAAACGGTGCCACAAGTTACATCAGTATTGAAGGAAGTAGCAAATGTGTCTAATAGGAATCATCTAACTGCAACTAATGTATTATCTGATCAAATGCAAGCTGAAATAAACAAAGTAATAGCACGTTATATGTCAACAGTATCTGAGGGTCAGAGTGTGAACCCCTTTGTCCCACAGCCAGTGCCAGCTATGTCTTTTCCTTCAGCGTCTGGTTCCAAATCTGAAACTAATGTAACCAAAGAAGCCATGCTGTTGTACTCACATGCAAATCAAAGTTACCCATGGATGACAAAGCATGACAAAGCAGGGTCAGAGAATGGAGGCTGGTGTAAAAAACAAGCCAGCACTCAATAAACAGCAGAACCAAGCATTCCATCATCAATTTATTATTCAATGCCAATGTGTGTGCCCTCCCTGACTTACACGTGTAAAATGAATAAACAGACACTCCCCGGACAGGGAATAAGGCACAAAAGGTTACAACACATTATATAAGCACATTGACATATCTAACATATGATGCTACGTTGAACCCGGATTGGTCAGCCAGGGTGGTGTTTGAGGTGTGGGCATCATCTCTTCCTCCGGGTTTGTTGCTTGGTTGGCGGGAGGATTGACGTCAGACATCTGTGCTCCGGATGGGTGGAGGTCAGGTCGCTGTGAAACACGATGGTCACTGTCAAAGCTAAGAAAATACATTCTAAATAATGCATGCACTAAATAATGGTGATTCAAAGACTCTCAATAGGTTGTCATATCGCTATAAAAGTCATATCACACAGGTCTTGATATAATCTATAATCTTGGATTATATAAATCATAGGTTAGGGATCTTGACCACTCTAATACAATGACTGGAGTGTAGGTTCATGCTTACAAGAATCTCAGGTATGTGCCATTTGTTAGTATTGGGCACGATATACTGCAGCAGAGGTCTAGTGTTAATAGGGGGGTCTGCTGGGTGGGCATCATGGCATAGTCACTAATCTGGCACATGAAAGGAATACCTTGCAGGGACAGAGGGTTAGAATGGCAATACGTTTCCACTGGTGAGGGTAAGAGGGCAAGGACACTTTTGTGGAGATGGATGAGCTATGTGCTTAGCTCATGTTGGTTCACATGAAGGGCAGCGGTCTCAGAGGAAAAGAGATCTGTTACATTTATTATTTGTTGCAAGCATCTCCGGCTTCAGCGTGAGAATGGAGCTGCTGAGTTTTCCAGTTAGAGTGGGCACAAGGGTGGGGGCCATGTGCTCAGAGCTGCTACGGTGAGGAAAGGGAGAGAAGTATTTTGTACTATCGAAGTGACGCCTGGTCACCAAGATGGCGTCGAAAAGGGGGTACAAAAATGGATGCCCTGTGTCCTGCTCAGTGATCCCATCTAAGCAAATGTAACCCAAAGTTAACATTGCATAAGGGCGAGGGGCGTACCCACTACTGGAGGCACTTGGTCCGAGTTTTGTACTGAGAAGTGAGGGCTGCGAGGGGCTTACTGGCACCTCGCTCCCACACACTGCCCACACCCTTTCATGAAATTTGATTTGAATCGGTCTACTATCTTAAAATATATGCAAAGAACTGCCTCAATTACACAACATCAAGTCACCAGATGTTGACAAGGTTGAATTCTTGGATGATCATGATCTCTCTAAATCCCATCATTCAACAGTGTTGGCAGGTTTACCATGGAGCGGGAAATCCACCTTATATGACATTGGATTTAATCTCTTTCGAGAAACCAATCTGATGGGCCTACGTGGAGATCTAAAAGTTTACGAATTTATGGTACTCTTACTACAAGCTTAGGGAGTGAGGAGTGAGGAAATAGCTGTGACAGCTCTTTTCAAGCATAAAAACCCACAGAAACATAAACGATTCACTTAGTTTGCTCCACGGGCATGATATAGTAGTACTCCAGGAAACTTGGATAATGGAGCCTCCCATTTGGGAGGGTTTTGAGATTCTTTCCACGCCAGCCATAACTCAAAAGAGAGGAGGTCCTATGGCAGGATTATTGATTGCCATTAGGAAATCCAAACATTTTGTGTCTATTTCATGATATTCTCCCAGTCCATATATTCAAGTGATAAAATTAATAAAAGATCCATATGTTTTGATTGTCATCAATATATATTGGGGGCGTTCCCATTTAAAGCCGGAATTATTTTTTATGACATGGATATAATACTTGATAACTTGGCTATGGAAGGCAATATTGACTTCATTCTCATTATGGGTGACTTAAACTTACATTTAATACCAGAGTCAGGTTGGAGGTTTAAGCTGGAAGAACAACATTGGTGCTCGATGATGGATGACAGACACTTTCTCATGGAAAATGGTGTAATTAAAGGGGATATTCCGGTAAGGCATACATGGGGCAGAGGCCAGCAAAGAGCCATTATTGACTACATTTATACAAATCATGCCTTTGTGAATATAATTAAATCATTAGAGATCAAAACTAGTGATAAAAGTGACCATAGTCAGTTGTGCTTGTCTTGGCAGTGGAAATGATTGCATAATCTACCAAAGAAAGAGAGGTATAAAGGCTGAGTTGAAGCAAATAACGCTAGAAACCATCTTTAGGGGAACTTGATGAAGCTTTAACAGGTGAGGATGGAAAGTGTTATGTGTCGTGCATGTAAAAACCTGTGCAAGTGAAATCAGCATCTCAGGGGCATAATTACAAATGTCAGCCTGTTTTTGATATGTCAGTCAAGATCAAAAAAACTGAACTAAGGTGCCAAATGTGGCAAGTTAATCATATGCCTGTATACGAAAGGGTCCCCAAAAAAAAAAAAAACTTAAGATGTCTTGGCAAAGGGGGCTGGAAATCACTCTGCTTCCAACAGGATAGTGAGCATATGTTGCAGAAAATTGCGAGGAAATCAACTGCTGAAATTTGGGGTTTACTGAATGAAGCCACATATTAAGGGAGGCGGCAGTACAGATAAATTCCATCTCAGAAAATAAATAGTGCAAATACTTTCAGAATATCTACCAAACTCCTTTGTCTGGCATGGTCCTCCTCACTAAAAGAGATGATTGCTCCCATTTAGTGCAATTTACACATGATGACTTTCTTTACTATATTAGAAAACTAAGCATGTCTCAAGCCCCAGGGCCTGATGGCCTAGACAATAGAATGCTGAAAGAGTATCCACAATTATGGGCCGCAATTCTCTACAAAATTTTCACCCATGTAATCAGGCAGGACGAGATTCCATTATCGCGGAAAAAATCTATAATAATTCTATTGTTCAAAAAAGGGAACAGAGTGCATATAGACTAATAGCCTTGTTGGACTGTCTGGGGAAAATGTTTGCTCGCCTTGTCCTGAGGGACTTCAATAGTTGGTTGTCTGAAAAGAATTTGAGAGATCCGTTTCAAACTGCGTTTCTAGCGGGACTTGGCACTAGCATTAATCTCCTCATATTAAATGCAATCATAGCCAAATATCAACATCTAAAGCAACCGCTCTATATAGCATTTATTGATTTTCAGACTGCCTTTGATGCTGTATAAGAGAACTTTTATTTAGTAAACTGATGGCCCATGATCGCTCATGGCATATTTTTAAGTGGTTGATAGAATTTCACAAGGAAACCTCTACACAAATAAGACTGGACAGAGATGGCCTATTATCAAATTCAATTTTGACATCAAGAGGGTTGAAGCAAGGATGTATACTTGCTTCAGCCCTCTTTTATATCGGATATAGGTACAGGGTTTTTGAATTGCATAACTGAATCACCCAAATTAGGCAACCAGATCATAAGATGGTTGCTTAACGCAGACAACCTCCTCTTAATTTCAAAGTCACCCATTGGCTTAAATAACATGCTTCAAGCTGTGGAAAAGTATGCTCATGATAACCAAATTTCGATTATTGTAAAAAAAGACCCATATAATACAATTTGGCAACAAGAAACAGCATAAATCTGCCATGGCGTGACAAATAGATAAAAATAGAGTCAATATGGTAATAAGTTATATCTACCTTGGTGTAAATGTTAACAATGATATTAAAGATCTACCATATGAAATAAGCCGGCAAAGGAAAGCAATCTCACTCATTTCTCAAGCTCGAATTATAAACAGAAGATTTTGCAAGTTTACCAATCAACCATTATTGGTCTTCTACAAACAGAAAGTCTTGCCCATTCTATCATATGGTGCCGAGACAAAAAAAGGAGGCCGCCACAATTTTTGAATTTATTGGAAGCAACGTTTTTGAGAATACTGCTAAAGCTGCCTTCTTCTGCACAATTGTCACTCATTAGACATGAACTTGGTCTGAACTCTCTATATGCTGGTGTGTGGAAGCGAGGGGCCAGTAGGCCCCTCCATCCCTCCTTTCCTTTAGTACAGCTTGGACCATGTGCCTCCAATGGTGGGGAATGCCCCCGTGGCCCTTATGTAATACCAGCGTCGGCTGGCATTTGCGTAGATGGGGCTGTTGTATAGGACACGTGACATCCTATTTGTGCCCCCTTGTCTCCATCTTTGTAACTAGGCCTCACTGCAATAATACAAAAATGCTTCTCTCCCCTCAGCAGCGCCACGCACATTGTACACATGACCCCCACCTTTTTCTCTCACAGTCTGGAAAGCTTTGCAGCCCCATTTTCACACTCAAGCCAGAGGTAATTGCAACAAAAAACAAATGTAACATCTCTCTCTTCCTCTGAGATCACTGTCCTGCGTGTAAACCGGCTTGAGCCAGGCCCTGTAGCTCATCCATCTCCACAAATCTGCTCATGCCCCCTCACCCTCGCTTTTGGAAAATTACTGCCAGTGTAACCCAGTGTCCTTGTAAGGTATTCTCTTGATGTACCAGATACGTGACCTCGCCATGATGCCCACCCAGCATGCCCCCAACTAACATCAGAACTCTGTTGCAGTATATTGTCTACCACTATTAACAAACTTCAACCTGCCTCAGCCTATTTACAAGTCTAGACCCTCAGCGCAATCAATGTTATCATGTTGGTGAAGCCCCTTAACCTAATACCCTATATACTTCTCAATAAGTAATGATGTAAATACATGAATGAATCTTATAGGTCTATAATGATTTGCTCAAAGGACTTACAATGATTATTATTTAGTGCATGTTTTTTTAGGTTGCATCATGCTAGCTTAGTTAGTGGCCAACCCGCGTTGCAGCAAACTGACTATCACCCCTCCTGGATGCTGACAGCCAGACGGTGTGAGGTTCACCCTCCCGTCAATGGAGCAACCAATCCGGACGAAGCAGTGCCTCCATGAACCTATATATCTATAATGTCTATCCAATCCTGCACTGATATAGTACCCTATGTTAGTTGTGTCATCTATGACAATTTTTCACTTTATAATGTTGTGTAAATGCAATGTTTGCCAGAGCGCTCTCGGGCAGCAGAGTTCACTGGATGCCAATTCTATTTAAAAAACTTGAACTCTCGCAACCCGTCCTCTTAGCCTCATTCCCTGTCTGGGGTGTGTCTCACTTATTTGTATTGCACGTGGTAAGACAGGGAGGCTCTTACACTCGGTATAAAGGGAAAGATGTGCCTTGTATAGAAAGTGCCTGTTAGGGAGGAATAGCAATGGTCTATTAAGAATATTGTCAAACTATATGCATCTATCAAATGATATATTTATCAAATGCTGGTGATCTAGGGCACAGACGTTTTTGAGCACTGCTGATATAACAGAATCCTGATCGAGGTAAAATAAAGTTATGGCAAACCGATTGGATTGCCACAAGAGAATTGTGTGTGCATTATAAAACTTGCATTAGAAATCTATTTGCCTTAAAACTCTATGGAATAGTAGAACCCTATCTCATGAAGTCCCCAACCTGCGGAATTGCTTGTATCTCCTGCGTCTTAGACTCAAGTTATGGAAAACCAGAGAAATTACAACAAGGTGGTACCCACAAGACCACACAAAAGACATGTGCTGATTTTGTGGGAAAGCCTTAGAAAATCTGGAACATGTTATAACTGAGTGTGACAACCTGTTATTCCTACGCCCCAAATATTATAAAGATCTATTACACTCCTCGATATGTATGGATGCAAAGGATTTATGGATCCAGGTCTATGATAAACGTTCAAAATCAATTGGCTATGCAACAGTACATTTTCTGTCTGAATTGAAATTAGAAACGGAAGCCATTGAAGATATATCTGTAACATCTGGGCCAGAAAGAAATGCCTAGGATATGTGATTTTCGCATATTTGTTTCTATTATCTTAGTTATTGTATTCAATGTTTTTAATTGAAATGAATGTAGAAATCTTTTTTAATTGTAACAAATTGTTATTTTATTTATATTCTATTGAAAGGTTGAAAATTTCAGCCATATCAATAAAAAAAAAAAAAACACATACAGCTTTACTGACGTTGTGCCTGGCTTTTTCCATTTGCAGACCAAATGAACTGGAATGCATCCACACCTGTCTCTGCGCAATGTGTGAAAAAATTATTTTAGAATTAGGGAACATTTTCTTCAACTTTCCCAATATCTCCTTCATTGCAAACTGCAATGATATTCCAGTCACGTTTGTGCACCAGGACTCCCAGCCGGCCAATACAGCTGGAGTTTGCCCAATAGCGCTTTAAAATGGAATAACAGCACCCGTGAGATGGATGGGGATGCAGACTTATACTCAAGCATCAAATTAATACTGACAACTCAACGGTTTGGCAAAGGGAGTCGGTTTAATGACAAGTACAAAAAACAGGGAGTCATATGAATATCAGCGGATGCGTGATCTTCTCTCTCGCTTCACAACTCCAATGAACTTCATAAAATCCATAACATTTATACAAAAAACTTGTCATCATTGACGTTTAATGTTCAAAAGTTGGCATGCAATTCTATTGGTTCTAGGAAGGTAACTTTAATATAGGTACTATATCTGTATATGGTAATGGAGTAAGGCAATTGGTTACACACTGTCAGGTGGGGCATCGAAGCCCTTCCTTCACAATGCCTACTGTAGATGTCACTAAAAGTACAACGTCCCATTGGTTCTACTAACTATAGGGCCCTAGATTACTTGGTCCATTATGATTGGGTTGGCACCAGCCCCACTCATACTTTTGCATTTGCTTAGCAACACGCAGAATGGTCGGCCAGGTGCAGGGTGCCCACCAGCTCGTCCCGGCCTTCCCCCAATTATTGTTAAAATCATTCATCACTTTATTGGCCATGTGTCAATTAGTTCATTGTGGTTGGCCTCGAGACTGCATCTCCTGTCTGGAAAAGTTATGATATCTTCGCCTGGCTCACTGCCATGCATAGGTGTGAAAGTCCCACTTCTTCTCGCTCGGCTGGTCATGTGATTCAGACTCCGTGAATTTGCCTCTTCTTCATGCAATTTGTGTATTTTATTTTCATTTTACCCACCACCTGCCTTCATTTTCTGATCTTGACCTTTCTGAGAAAGACATTCTGTTCTTTGCTTCATCAATTGTAGCTACTGTTCATATATTTTAGCTGATACAACCTTGTCTTTTCTTGGCACGATTTGCCTCTGCTGAGTTTCGTTTCTGCTGTTTATTCTCGATTTGCTAAGCAGGAAGCTCTCCTCGTGTGGCCTCTAGTAACCTTGGTTGATTCTGCTTCTTGTGCATAGGGAAAGTATACTTATATAACTTGCTTCTATTGAGGTAGATATGTACAAGTGGCACCTGCCGCAATCTATATTAATACTAAGCATAGCAAGCAGCACGATTTTCTTAGCTTTCTTGCGGTTCCAAGCATATGTACATGTGTAAACTGGTTAAACATTGTTGTTGTGTTAACAGCATAGGCTCTTGTATTTGACATCATCATTTCACTTTAGATTCACAATAGCCCTTGTTCATGGCATTTCGTCTCTTTGCATCATTCTCTGGTCATCATATCTTCTATATGTGAATCAGTCTGTGTTCTTGTGACGTCACCATTCGTCTTTCATTAAGCCCTCTTTGGCTTCTTCAGGGACTGTACTCAGTCGATCTTCATTGTGTTTCATTTATTGGTACGGTTTTCTCAATGGGTACCTTTGTCCATGGTTTCCTAGGTATAGGTACTTCAATAGGTGCTGTTCTTCTCATAGGTACTGGTCAGAGCCCCACTGCAGCTCTTTTCTGGTTTATTTGCTCATCATATGTCACTTATTTTGGCGTGAATGTTCGTGATACCTCAAAATGGACGATTGGAGTTCGGCTGTACTTGGGACCTCCTCTACAATCCCCCCTCTGGGGGATTCATCGACCACTTTCATCTCTTCCTTTGGATCCATCTTTTTTGGTTCCTCTGGATTCCCCTTTACTTCTTGTCCTGCGTCCATTCTTTCCTCATCTTCTGGGTCTATACATGATGGTCTGAAAAAATGTCTCTTTGGGGGCTATATCTTTCTGGCTCCTTTTAAACTTCCTGCTGTTCTCATGTGTGCGTCCTTTTTCCACGTCATTAGTTGACACTGTCCATTTGGGCTGCAGTAAACCCATCTTCCCACATAATTTCTATGTTTCCTGAAATATAGAAACTTTGTTCTTTCTGGTGCATGAATGCTGGCCTTCACAAAGTCTCTTATTTCTTCATCAGTCAGGTCTTTTGGCTTCCATCCTGGTTCGACATCAATTATGATCTTCATCCCCATGGCTTTTTTTGCAGTTTTCTGGCCTTGAGAGATAATATTAGCTTCATGACACAAAACCCAAGCAATATCATCACTAGCAGGGCTCCTAGGAATTTGAATGCATCTACCATCCATTGTGGAACCCGTGAAAATAGTGATCCAAACCAACTGTCATCGTCCACTTCGTCAGTCTCATCAATCATCTGATTTTATAGTTTTGTCAGCATACTTATTGCTTCTGTTCGAGTTCCATTTTCTTCATCGTGAGAAGAATGTGCAACATGATTTTCCGATTTTTGTACAAACACCTCCATCCATGGCTGTGGTCATGTCAAGTACATATCTGTTCTGGAGAGTCATCAGTTGGATTGACCTTAAATCTTCTTTAATTGCGTTGAATCCTTTTATGGTCGTATTGATGGTTTGCAGTAGCTCCCATCTGATTATCTGCAACCATTTAGTATTTGCTCCAACCTGAATTCTTGGCATGAAGATTGTCAGGAACACTGATGAGGTGAGGCCGAAGAGCCTGTCTTCATATGGGTTGCATGGAAAGCTTCTTCTGATTTTGCAGAAAAGTAATGATCTCTATTCATTTGGTTCATCAGTTACACAGATCTCTTCTTTCTCTGGTGAGCATCTGATTTCGGGAAACTGTCAATGTTTAGGTCACTTTTTGCAATAACCAACGCTGGAACATGGACATTCACTAGTGTGCATATACCTCCCCAGTTTCTCGGCAGTCTGATGTTTGCTTTGGATCTGCATGCCCAGGAATGGTCCATTATCACTGCAGTTCCATGCACCATCCCTGGAGCATTAAAAATTCATCCACAGTTCTGGTTCTCTCCCATCTTCCTTGTGCCATTATTCCTGAAGCACAATTTTGAGTTTTCCAGTGATACTATCTGCAGGGGTCCTCCTCTATCTTCGACCCATGTCAACAGCTTTGCAAGTCTTGGCCACAGTGGCTTGCATATCCTTTGTGAATTTTCAATTGCTTCTTTGCAGGCTCCAATGACCATCCATGCTCTGCACATCACTATCCTTTCTCCCATTTATCTGGTGAAAGCACTGTTCACCAAATCTCCATTTGGCCTCTATTCTTCCAACTTAGATTATCTTCAGGAGTTTTTCATTGGACATTTAGCTTCTTATTCGCTTCTCTTTTAATGTCAGCTCCTTTAACTCCAGGCTTCTCATATCTGATCACAATATGTTTTGTCTTGCCATAGTTTCTTGTTTTTATGTCCTGGACATAGTCGTCTTCATTTGGATCAGTCTTTACAGTTGCCCATTTCAGTGAGGCATCACTTCCCATGAACTGGCCTCTGGTCTTGCACATTGCCACGTGTGATAAACAGGGTCATGTCTGGACATCAATTTCTACAGCTACGAAGATCTTTGACTTCCCTTCCTGTACGGTAGGAGTGCACAAACAAAGCATTCCTCCACTGAACTTTGTCTGTCAACTTCTTTCATATGTTGGTACCAGATGTTTTTTCCCAAATGTGCTATGCTGTTCAAGTAATCGTTTAGTTCAGTGTCATCTCCTTGTATGCTTCTCTTGATTCTTAAGGTCTTCAGGTAGTTTGCTATAACTACATCCCTGAATGCATCTGTATGGCTTCTTCTTGCTGGAGGATTCTCAGATATCTTGATCCATGGTGCAGGCCTCTTCGTCTGCGCCAATTGAGTATGCAAAAGTCTGGCAATTCTTTCTTTCTCCTCTTGCCTCTTCCTGGCTCTGGCTAATGACAGCCATATTGACTCTGCTATCACCTGTGCTTGTGAGATTTTCTCTGGGCTTGCCTTTATCTCCATCAGTACTGGGTCAGGGGTACTTATCAATGATGTCTCAGTTGGCTTCTTCTCCAACTCTTTTTGTTTCTTTAACAGTTCAGCTCTCTCCATTTGTCGCTTCACTTCACCTGTAGGAGAGCTCCTCATTGTTGGTTGTCCATCATTCCCTTAATCTTTGATCTGTGGTTTTGCAGTTATTGACACTAGGCCTGGCGTGTGTGCATTCAATGTTTGCATGCATGTGGTTGTCAGTAACCTTTCTCCATTCATACTCTGCCGACCCTATCTCCGGCTTTTCATTTGGCTTGTCACCATAAATGTGTGTGTGTCATTGCTAACCACATCCATTTCAAGTTCATTCATTCCACCATCAGATCTCCTAGGGACTGGAATGACTATATAAGGTCTGGGTGCCTTTGTAGGCTTCATGCGTGTATCATTAGGTGTGTGCACTGGAATTGGAATGCTTTCTGCACCAATATAAAATGCAGTTCTAATCGTCAGTGACAATAAAACAATAATGAATATAATACATAAGTACATGATAACCCTATAGGTCAGTCAACAACATTTTCTTCCAGAAAAATATGAGCATCTCTCCTCCTGAGGGAGGACGAGGTTGCTGCTTTGAATCCCCATCTCGATCATCCGTTGAAAGATGCTAACTTTTAACACACTCTTAAACAATATTATTTCTGGATTCTGTCAGTTCTGTTTGTGAGTTGCAGGTACTAAAAAAATTGTCCCTATTTGCCTGAATAATGGAATGTCTATTATCTCTGGATACAGTTCTCTTGCTAGGCTATGGGAAATGTCAAGATTAGGTAATGATTCAGCAGGTCTCTTTACTGTGCATGCTCAAAATATACGAGTTCCCCATCAGTGCCCCTTATTTTCTTCATTCCAGAAGACATCTTGTTTTCTCAGTATACCCAAGTGAAGTCTCTGGCGATACCCTTTCGATCTGTCCCTCGGCGGAAAGTTTAAAATCTTCTCAGATAGTTCTGTTGATGGTTAGAAAGATCCACTTGCATCATGATACCATGCAAGAGCATGCCCATCTGCGCAGAATTAGTTGGGTCTCTGATGAATGTGAGGATGTCATCACCGACAGGCCTCCCCACAAGTTCTGGGAAATCTTCAATTAGACGAAAAAAGACGTTACTTGCCAACCTGCTATCTTCTGGTGACAGGGACATTTTTCCTGCCCTTGCTGAAGTTTGGGACCATTTGGCCCTCCCTCACTGTAAACAGTTTCTACAATTTTGGTGTGCGTGAAGAGCAACTTGGATAACTACTCCATTTAGGATTATACTTAAACGTTCTGTGTTTGTTGGATCCCGAAGAAATGTCAAAACGTCTGTGGTTCTCCTGACAAGATCTGGACAGTCTTCAATCAAACGGAAGAACAGGACGTTGATAAGCCTATTTGCTTCTTCCTCTGCTTGGGACATTTGGTTTTTCCTTGCCGTATTCTGGAAGCAAGAGGAACTGCTAAGCAATTACAGTAAGCAGCCTCCTCATTTTGTTTTTAGGATCTTGATGAAAGTCAGTGATACTGGTGAGCCTCCCCACCAGTGACGTATATGATCTCAGCACTAGATCGAAGTATGTGAACACGTCCTTGGTGATGTCGTTACTGTAGGACACCATAAGGGATTCTGAACAAAGTCTCTGTGTTGAAAGAGTCAGGATATTGTATTTTCTTCCAATTTGTGTGTCCTCGATCAAAATTTGGCATTTTCTTTTCTAGTCTAGGCTTCCGTGTACCTCAGCCCAAAGTTCAAAGTCAATAGACTATGTTGTGGCTTACATGTGCATTTTTCTTATTCACCTTGCAACTAGGATGTAAAGAGTGTACTTAATCTCAGAGCAATGTCCAAAAATGAAGCCAAAACTTTGCACAAAAGTTCTTTGTCTTTGCTTTGTTGCCGGTCATGCGTCCTTCTTCCTTGTCATGAATCTCATCTGCATTTGCTGTGGTTCTTCCCCGTTGTCCGTAGTCTCTTTGCGGTGGGGTGCAGGCAGGGGGCCTTCTCCGATGTATGGCTAGATGTCATCCAGACAGATTCATGCTCTTCTTCCTTGTAGCTTTACTGCAGAAGGAGTGCAGTCTTCCACTGTAAAGGGACCGTTAAACCTTGGCTCGTCCCACTTCTTTCTCATGTGGTTCTTCACCAGGACGGTGTCTCCAGGGAATATTGGTGGAATACATAGGCTTTGAGCTGTGTCTGCAATAGTATCTCCTTCTGTGTTCTGTGCTGCCCAGGACTCTTTTCGTCATCGCTGCAGCTGGCCTGAAATTACAGTAAGACAAGATGTCATGCAATTCTAGTAATTTTGCATGTCAGACCCTAAAATTTCTCTTGTCGGCTGGGCATCACATCCAGTTCTGTCTCGAGGTGTCAGGGGAGTGTGCATCCTTCTTCCTGGTACTATTTTGTGCGACGTAAGATGATGGTCGGACCCAGGCTGGTTTCTGAGTGCATACAGTCGCCAAAGGAAGCCGTTGTAACCATCCCTTTCTTAGAGTAAGTTTCAACTTGGCCATCCTTTCCATTAACAGGTCTTTGAGCTTCTCACATATCCCATTACCTCGCGGGTGATACGTAGACGAGAACTTGCGCTTTATACCAAGCAACAAGCTAATCTGTTCAAAAACTTCATTGACAAAGTGAGCTCCATTATCTGATCTCATAACTTCACATACTCCCCACTTGGGAAATACCTCTCTCACTAGATATTTGGCCACACCGGTAGAGTCCAGGTGTGTACATGAACCTGCTTCTATCCATTTAGAGAATGGACACACCACAACAATTAAATTCCTGTACCTGTTACACACTTGAATCATATTGATGTAATCGACATGCAAGTGCTGCAAAAGTCCATTGGCCCTTGGGATGACTCCTCTAAATACTTTTAATGTGTGCCAAGCTGTGAACTGTTGGCAAATTACACAGTTCATCATTAAAAGTGCAACATGCTCTGCTTAGTTCGGTATGAACCAGTCTTCAGCGAGCGTTGACGCTAGATTCTCATTTGTCATGTGTGCTGGATAGTGTAACTGTTCAAATGCTAATTTTAACAGGGCTATAGGCATCACCAGTTTACCAGTGCTGTCCTGTCGCCACAAGCTTTCGGACAGGGTTTAAAGAACACCATCACTGCTTCCAAATATGTTTCTCCTCCTGTGGCACCTACCCTTGTACCCTTGTAGTTCCATTAACTAGGTTTGCCCCATGTTTAGTAGCTCTGAGGTTCTCTTCATGCAACAATCATTTTTTCGTTCACATCAGTGTCTTCCACATCCATGATCCTCTCGCTTATGGATGCCATAAGTTTGGCTTCCGAGTCTGCTGCTTGATTTCCTCATGAGATAAAATCTGTCCCTTTTGTGTGGGTGGCGTATTTCACGACCGGTATGCCTACTGGGAGCTGTAGTGCTTTAATGAGTCTATCCAATAGGGTTGCGTGCTGTACTGGAGTGCTGTTCACTTGGAGGTAGCCCCTCCTTTTCCAGCACGCTAAGCCTGCGTGCATTGTTGATGTCACATAGGCAGAGTCACTGTACACAGTTACTTCCTGGTCTGCGTGATTCTCGATAGCGAGTATTAATGCCAATAATTCTGCAGCCTGTGCTGAATAATGTGAGGGTAATCATGCACTAATGAGTACTCAAAATTCTCCATTTGCTGTGTGTTTCATTACAGCAGTGCCTGTATATCTTTGCCCAACGTTTTGATCAATTCTCGAAGAACTGTCAACGAAGACAATTTCTCCTTCTGCCAATGCATTTTCTTTCACTCTGGGAATTTTGTCATAGAATTCCTCATAATTTTTGCAATCATGGATCAGCTCTCCTTCAGTGACTGGCTCTGCTATGAGCATAGCTGGGTTCACTATTTTGCAGCAGACTATTTTAATCGATGGATTTGATATGATCACCTCGTAGGCAGAAGCTCTCTGAGATGTCAATGTGCCTTTCAGTTTCTCTAGAATGGCAAATAGCACGTGCTCGACGTATAACATCATGGAGCATCCCATCACGATGGCTGTAGCCTTCTCTATGGCGAACGCTGCTGCAGCTAAACTTTGTTCACAAGGGAAATTACCTCTCATCACTGGGTCAAAATGTACACTGTAATATGCCATGGGTTTTTACCCCAATGTGTTTCCTTGTGTGAGCACTGCCGTTATAATACTGCCATTCGTGTGTGAAAACAGTTAAAATTCCTCTGCATAATTGGGAATCCCTAAAACTGGTACCATGCAAATGGCTCTCTTGAGTTCAGAAAAACTCTTTTTCCGTGGTCAAAGACCATTCAATTTACCCTTCTGTCACTTATGCTTTCTTTAGGGCCTGTAACAAGGGCTTGGTATATGAGCTATAGTGAAAGACCCTTGCCCTAATATAATTGCAAATACCTAAAAAACTGCATCTGTTTTATCGTGTGTGGCTTGGTTGTGTTCAATATGGCTTCAGCCCTTTCTGGGTAACCCTTTTCCCCTCATGTGAGATCAGCTGGCCTATGTATAGCACTTCTTGTTGACAATATTGTAACTTTTCTTTGTCAGCTAATATGGTCTATAGCTGAATAGAATCGCGTCTGCATCTTTCATCTTTCGTGCTGCAAATCAAAATGTCATCCACATATTGCAAGAAAACACTTTCTAATGCAGTATTGATTAGGTCCATCTGCAGGACTCTGTTGAAAATAGAAGGAGACTCACAGTACCCCTGGGGTAGCCTCGTGCTTTTCAGATGCATTTGTCTGACTGTAAATAACGGCAGATTTTGTGAGTCAATCACCGTGAAATATTTTGCCTCAACAGGTATATTACATAGACTTGTAGCCGGGTTAGGGACTAAAGGGGACTCAGCCTCAACAATATCATTTATTGGGCATAAATCCTAGATTATTCACCTTTGATTTTTTAATCAGATAAACCGCAGGGTTGCATGACGACTCTGACGTCACTAAGATGCCCTGCTCCATCATAGCCAAAATTGTCTTAAAAATCCCTTCATCTGCCTTACTCGACATGGGATATTGTTGTGCTTTTGGTAGAATTGCTCCTGGCTTCCGTTTAATTTTTACTTCTCCGACTCCCTTCAATAATCCTACACCATAGGGGCCTGTATCCCATACTGAAACAGGCACCTGGGCCATATCGTCATAAAAATGTTCAGGACGGTTCTGTGCCAACATCATTCTCTAAGGCACTTCTCTTTTGATGATTTTTACCTAGAAAATGAGATTTACCTCAACTGTAGTTTCTTACCCATCTGCTTGTTCGTCAAACAGATCATCATCCAGGACGTCAGTCAATCTGTACCCTTCTTCAATGGCTATTACTGTGCACCATTGTCAATCTTCATCATCACAACCATCGATCAAAGCCATTTTCCCTCATATCGTGGCTGTGTGTATCATCAAGGGAAATAATTGTCCCTTTTCCTCCTGCATAGGTATTCTTGGCATACAAAAGAAATTCATCTGGGTCCCTCATGGTTTTTTCTGTAAGGCCTGGCAGCCCTGCCATTAGCACACATATTCCATATGCAAATATTTCTGGCTCTAATGGTGTTGCTCATAGCTGTGTGTCCTGCGTATGCTCTAATCATCTCGCATACGTTCAAATAATGCATTCCTGGAGTTGAACATACTATGCCATTCTCTGTGAAGAGATTGTCATGTTTAACTTTGTCATTAAATCTCGACCCAATATATATACTGGGATTTGTCTTGAATATAATAGTGGCACATTCATATCACATTCTCCTATAGAGACTGGAAGTGTGTTTGTAAAAGGAACACAACTTCTAGCTGTGAGGCCCTGAGTATTTATAGCATCGCCAGATAGAGAAAACTTGTCTGCATGTATACATGAGCATGTTGCACCCATGTCAACTAAGAAGAAATAATCTTCATCCCCTATAACGACATCCACCCTTGGTTCCTGGTGAGGGTCTGGTGTCACTGATAGGATAGAACATATCAGGGTTCCCAGCGAGCTGTCCTAGTCCATATATAACTTTGTCCCACCTCGGGTGAACGGACTTCCCCCATCACCAGTGTTAGCTCTCATTCCAGAGTTCACAGCCTGTCCTGCACTTACTGTCTGTGACAGTTGCATCGGTGACTTCTGAGACTATCCTTGTGGAAAATTCATTGAATTCTGAGCCTGCAAGTTTTTCTGCACTCCTGGCATTTGCTGTTGCACCACATGATTCTGTGCCCTCCATTTCCTCCCTGTTGTAAAAAAAACAGGAAGATTAACCATACCTGCTCCGGTTCCTTGGTCGTTTTGCGCCATGCCTTGACTTCTGCATGTGCGTGCTAGATACCCTGACATCCCACACAACCAGCATATTGGTGGTGGTGATCTGATTATTTGTCCATTTGACATATCTTGATTGCCATTTTGCAATTTTTGAAAGCCTCCTTGATTATTCTGAAAACCTCCCTGATTACGCTGCCATTCTCTTCCCCTAAATCTTCTTCCCCTGGTTAAAACCCAGTATTGCCCTGATTAATCTGGGGATTATTGACCTGCTGCATGCTCGATCTGTCTGTGATAGTTATCATTGCCCCTTCAATGGCATATTTTGACAATTTAATCTGCACTAATTTTGCCTCTTCACCCTTTTGTGCAGTCTTTTTTTGCGATTCTTTTCTTGCAGCAGCCTGCAATAGTGTGCTATGGTCAACTGTATTTCAGACCATGGTTTGGCCTCGATTCCTACCAATTTCTTGAGCTGCCTCTGTACCCGGTCTGCCAGCCCTTGGCATAATATATGATGAAATATGGGTAAAGATTTCCCTCAAGACTCACGAGTTTCGAGTATTCATGTGTCTTGGAAATTCTGTATGTAAAGCAAAGGGTCTTCCGACTCCTTCATCTTGCGTGTCATGATGGCTCCCATCTTGGAAGTGTCTGGATATAGCAATCGTAATGCCTTCCATACCATGGTCCTGCAATTGTTAAATGGTGCTCTGTCATGCGCCTTATTGACTGTGGTCACGCTAGGGTAACCTGCCTGTGTCCACACATCGTCTGCTCTATCACCACCTATGGCGACTAAAAGACCTTTGATATCCCCTTTAGCTAACGTGTTCCCTCCTGTTATTTTTTATAGCTTGTGTATCTATTTTCCTGGTCCTGATGTCAGCATTGGAAGCTTATTTTTCAGGTTTTCCTGATCCATGTGTGCCCATGCAATATACTGTGGTCTCGTTCCGGCATTTCTCGAGCAACAGAAATTGGGACGCATAGCCCTCTCTCTAATTGCTCTTCTGTCGCCGCCTACCTGGCAGTGTCCTTAGCTGGCTCACTTAGGGTGGTGGAGACACCTCCCCCTCTCGCGGTGAGATACTTCTTTGTGTCGGTCTGACTGTGTGGCTGACTCTGATGCCCTTGGTGCAGACCCACTAGAATCTGACCATCTTATCCCTTTCCCTCCTGAGAGTCGTTTCTCGCATCTTCTCGCTTCCTCCTTTTCCTCATGCTCCTCTCTTTCAGTGTCTGATATTGTCTGTGCCCAACCCGTACAACTTTTTGCATCCTCCTTGTTCTTACTGATTTCCAGCTTATCTAGGGACAGCTCTCTATTCCTACTACTTCGGGAGGCATTCTCTGCATCATAAAGCTGAGTGCTCTCCAGGCGCTCGTCTTCCCCCTCCCCTTGAGGTACTTGTGCCAGCCCCATTTCATCATATATTCTATCGATCGTCTCTCCGATGCTTCTGGTGTCGAAGTCATCCTCAATATCTGTGCTAGATGTGCCTGGTACTGAATCGTACTCAGGAAAGAATTCTTCTATATCTTCCCAATCTACTACTGGATCGGGTTTTCTAACCTCCCTTTCCAGATATTCAATATCACATGCTCTTTGTCTTCGCTCACATTGTACGTCATCATCAAATTTTCTGCGCTTCCTTCTGACCCTATCTTCTTCCTCTTTCTTTGCGTCTCTCTACGTTCATTTGCCCTTTGGATTTTTTCATCCCTTCATCTCTTCATTCTTTTCTCCCGTATCCTTTGCTCTTCCTCTATTCTTCGTTGCGCCTGTCTGTCCTGATCATTAGCTGCTCTCTGTTTACGATTTTGTAACCTTTCTTGCTCTTTGCGATATAAATGTTCTCGTCTCTACCTCTCTTTTTCCTTATTCTTCCGTCTCCCAATCCTTAATTCTTTTCCTTCTCCTTTCTCTCTAACTTGTCTAGCTTCCCCTGTTGTTTCGAGACATCAATGCCTTTACTGTCGAGTTTCAATAAAATCTGACCTCTCATACATTTGTTCTGTGTGAATGCTATCTCATCAGTTCTATCCTCACTTCCTTTCCATATTTTGCCCTCTCCCTCTGTATTGAGAGATGTACTTGTTTGTGTTTGGTCTTTTCTCTCATTCTCGCGTCTCTCCTTGTCCCTCGGGACTTTGGAGGTGATATCTCTATTTTTGTCTTTGTCAGGGTTTTCGTCACTACTTTGCATAGGTGACTCATATGCCGGGTTGCTATACCCTGTAGCTGCTTTAAGTTCTCTTAGCGGGTATAACCCTTCGTCCTTACTGTCTTCAGTTTTCGTTTCAGATGGGGTGGGTGGCGCAGAAGGTGTCTCACCCCCTCTGTGCATATGTTAAGTATCCAATCGAATGTCGGCTTCTGCTCCTTATCTTGTTGGTACTTTTTCCAAAGCTCTAAACTAGCTAGGCGTTTGTCCAAGTTTTTCCCTGTGTATGTAGCATGCAAATATATTGTCATGTGCTGTAGGACCATCTTAGATAACAATCCACCCTGGGGCCATGCCATAAATATTTTGTTTGCGGTTCCTTTAACCTATTCTGCACTGTACTTTTTCAGCTTAGGTGCATGTTTTGGCAAATGTTTGCCCAGATGTACTAATGGAGTCATTTCTTCCATGCTTAAATCTGTTCACTTTCTCTTTATATAACGCTTGATATGTCTCTCGTTACTTAAACAATTTCAACCGTATGAGCGAGCACAAATCGTCACAAGCTCCAATCCATTTTTTTCCACAAAATGTTATATCTTCTATTTTAATCAACAAACATCAATTTGTATTCTATAATACTTCAATTATCCAATCGCATAATTTTTATGCTAGTTCCTCGAAGGAAAGTTTCATCCTATGATGTCACAACAAATAACACATAAAACAGATGTTAACAGACTAGATGAACTCCAGCTAGCTACACAGACCTCTACCCCTAATGTTACCCTGATATGGGGTGTAAATTCATCCCTTTCGCAAGCACCTTTAACAGCTGTGGTTTCCTATTCGTTCCTATTGTGTTCACGACTATGGACGCAAGTTTAGGAATTTAGGCGTATCGTCTCTCTTCTCCGGTGTCCTCCCCTGTATCCTCTCTCTTCACGGGTGTCCTCCCTGGTATCCTTTTCTACTGCTTCATCGTCCTTCGAGTCACTAGTTCCTTCCCCATATATATTCTACTCTACTTCTAACTATATTTTGTTCTCCCGCCTCCCTCTGTTACCTTCCCCTTACTTGTTCTAAGGCATGCACTTTTGCCAAAGCATTTAGTCTTTTTCATTTACCGTTCGCATGTTTCCACTCTGGATGCTCGGGATCACCGCCTTCGTCACCGCCTCTCCTGCCGTTCGCCCGCTCAGCTGCCTGTAGGAGTGCGAAGGGGTACATGGGGAAACACAGGTCACTTCAGACCTCTGCCTGCAGGTTCTGTTTTTTACTCTAAACACTATCTACGGGGAGCTTCATGGTCTACTCAGCCGGATGGCAAAGGATTCGTGATATTACTGAGGGCCTAGAGTTAGTTTATGTTGATGGTCAATGGGTGTCTTATCTAATCGATAATTGATAAACCATCCAATCTCTGCTTCCAAGCATGTACCAGGACCCCCAGCCGGCCCATAGAGCTGGGGTTTGCTTAATGGCACTTTAAAATGGAATAGCAGCACCCGTGAGTTGGATGGGGATGCAGATTTATCCTCAAGCATCAAATTAATACTGACAACGCAACGGTTTGTCAAAGGTAGTCAGTTTAATGACAAGTATAAAAAACGGGGAGTCATGTGAATATCAGCAGATGCGTGATCTTCTCTCTCGCTTCACAACTCCAACGAACTTCATGAAATTCATAACATTTATACTAAAAACTTGTCATCATTGACGTTTAACGTTCAAAGGTTGGCATGCAATTCTATTGGTTCTAGGAAGGTAACTTTAATATAGGTACTATATCTATATATGGTAATGGAGTAAGTGGATTGGCTACACACTGTCAGGTGGGGCATCTAAGCCCTTCCTTCAAAATGGCTACTGTAGATGTCACTAAAAGTATGATGTCCCATTGGTCCTACTAACTATGGGACCCTAGATTACTTGGTTCATTATGATTGGGCTGGCACAAGCCCCACTCATACTTTTCCACTTGCTTAGCAGCACACAGAATGGTCGGCCAGGTGCAGGGTGCCCACCAGCTCCTCTCGGCCTTCCTCCAATTATTGATACAATCAATCATCACTTTAGTGGCCATGTGTCAATTAGTTCACTGTGGTTGGCATCAAGACTGCATCTCCTGTCTAGAAAAGCTTTGATATCTTCACCTGGCCCACCGCCATGCGTAGGTGTGAAAGTCCAACTTCTTCTTGCTTGGCTGATCACGTAATTCAGACACCATGAATTTGCCTCTTCTTCATGTAATTTGTGAATTTGATTTTCGTTTTACCCACCACCTGCCTTCAGTTTCTTATCTTGACCTTTCTGAGCGGGATGTTCTGTTCTTTGCTTCATTAATTGTAGCTACTGTTCGTCTATTTTAGCTGATTCGACCTAGGCTTTTCTTGGTATGATTTGCCTCTGCTTAGTTTCGTTTCTGCAATTTATTCTCGATTTGCTAAATATGAAGCTCTCCTTGTGTGGCCTCTAGTAACCTTGGCTGATTCTCCTTCTTGTGCATAGTGAAAATATTCTTATATAACTTGCTTCTATTGAGGTAGAAATGTATAGGTGGCACTTGCCGCAATCTATATTACTACTAAGCATAGCAAGCCGCCCAATTTTCTTAGCTTTCCTGCGTTTCCAAGCATATGTACATACGTAAACTGGTAAAACAACTTTGTTCACCCTTGTCCATGGCGTTTCGTCTCTTTGTATCGTTATCTGGTCGTCATATCTTCTATATGTGAATCAGTCCGGGTTCTTGTGACATCACCATTCGTCTTTCATTAAGTCCTCTTTGGCTTCTTCGGGGACTGTACTCAGTCAATCTTCATTTTGTTTCATTTGTTGGTACGGTTGTCTTAATGGGTACCTTACTGTCCATGGTTTCCTAGGTATAGGTACTTCAATAGGTGCTGTTCTTTTGATAGGTACTGGACAGAGCCCCGCTTCGGCTCTTTGCAGGTTTATTTGCTCACCATACGTCACATATTTTGGCGTGGATGTTCCTGGTACCTCAAAATGGACATTTGGAGTGCAGGCTGTACTTGAGACCTCCTCCACACGTTCCCCAAACTGCTCCCTACACAATGAATGATAATATTGTCTGGATGCTTCAATTGAACCATATTTGCACAAAATGGGAGGCAGTCCACCCACTTCATGTCAGGCACTCCATACCAGAACACTTCAATTTCAGGGAAGATTTTTGGCTATTCCACAATGCTCAGCATACACCTTCCCCCAGTGCATCCAAGAGTTCCCAAAATCCAAACTCTTCATGCTGAAAGACATTGTCATAGCCATTTTCAATCCAATCACAACTCTGACGAACAAAACTCCTGCTACCCTCTCTTCCTGAACACCACACCCCCGAAACCTGATTGGCTGATCCTCGATGTCGGCGGACACCACGACTGTCAGCGTCCTCCACAGGCATCCACAAAAGACCCAGATGTGGCAAGTGCCATCTGCAGACTACCATGATGTCCGCTGACCCCGTTACACTGAGGCAGCACTTCTTCCCTTTCCACTTCCGTGTTCTCAACACTGCCTCATTGTCTGCTTTCAGAGAGTCACACATCTATCCACCAATCACATCCAAAACCTCTACACCTAAGCCTGTCATATCACTTCAACACTTCAAATGTACACTTGAACTCTCAGAGTACATATCTCATGTTAATGAAAAGTATCTGCATCAAAATCTATGGTTCAACTGTCCAAGATTTCTATTTCCAGATTCAACAATATCTGCATCTACCAAAACATAGTACAGGTATGCCTATAAGTAATTATTTTCAACACCTTAATAAATATATATATATATATATACAGGGTTGTTTCTACTTACCTTGTAATATGCTTCTCAATCAACATATTTTATTTTGTAACCACTCTACCAAAGTTCATCCACTGCATCATTCAGCAGTCTTACTTACAATGCTGTACATGTAAATATCATCCTTCTTTTTAAAAGCATTTCCATAACACTTGCAAAATGCACATGTGCCTTTATAGCAGCACTGTGTGCTACCTTTTTCTAAAATAAATGAAAAGCAGCTTGAAAAGATTTCTACAACATTTTACAATGGCACTTGCTTAGTGGAAGTTTAATATGTTGGTAGTACAATCACACCAACCAACATAACCCATTCCAATGTACATGTGGTTATGAAATCATGTATTTTTTTTTCTCTGCATTCAGTGACTTGTAATACCACTCCTGCCATTACACATCTTGGACTACAACTTCCAGAGTGTAAACAAAATAAACTACACCAGACAATTAAAAAGTATAACATTTAAATGGAATGGAAATTGCTGTCCATTTAAAAGAAAATCTTTTAAGGACGTTTTCAATTAAAATTGAAAAATGCATATGTATTTCAAACACTTAATGTGTGCATGTTTAATATCTTGACACAACATGCATACATTCTCACATAACTGTTCAAGTCTACAAGTGCTTACCCAGTCCTAAATTGTTCTCTACATTCTAGGACTTTTAGTCCAACTTTTCTAATAAAAAGCTGCAACTACAACTCCCAGAATGCAAAGCAAAAAACAAGATTTAATAAGCACCTACATATTGCAACAGATACACACAGTGCTTCTATAATTGCTCATATGCATGTTTTATCTTTCATGAAAATGCTCCTAAAAACAAAACCTTTTTACACTGTAATCATGTTCCATTTTTCATTCCATATTAATGTCACACTTTCCAACCTCACTCATAACAACACTTGCACTGCCACCATTCTCAAACTGCTTACTCATATACTACCAAAGTATCTATATATGACACTTCACCTTACATATAAAGTAATCTTCTTTTCCAACCTCTACTATAAGTCAGAAAACACTTCTGCAACTACAATCCACCATTACATTGGGCCTCATTACGAGTGTTGCGGTAAGACATCAACAGCTGGTAGTGCTACCGGCGCCGTTGTTACCTCGCTGCAACATTCCGAGTTTCCTTGTGAGTGCTGTCTGGACGCCTGGTCAGACCAGACGTCCACAGCGGCACCCGCTAGCAGAACAGGATGCTAACAACGGTCCTGTTATTAACAGGACCGTTGTTAGCATCCTCCCCATTCCCATTGAGCATTATGGGGCTCAAATGGGACTGGGGACATACCGGGTTCAGGGTCCCGCAAATTGGAATTACCGGGCCTGCAAAGGTCGGAATGGCCCTGTAATTCCCATTTTTCGGGGCCCGGACCCGAGTGTGGGGGTAGCCATGCTGGTAAAAATGGCATGGCTACCTCCAAACTCATAATGTGGCCCATTACCACTATGCTACAGTTTTCCTATTCGTTAATTAAACTGCAACAACATTACAAATACACTGCACCACAAACACAGCACTTCTTTCATTAAACTCAGCAGTATTAAATCAACCTACACGTAGGGCCTCATTACCAGTTTGCCAGTCTGGAAACAATGGTGCAGGTAAGTTTACAGGCAACGTTGTTTCTGGACTGGCAAACTATGAGTCTGTCTGCGGGGGCCGCTGTTGCCGACAGGGCAGACCCTGCCAGACACAGCCAGCAGCCACGGTAGGCAGAACGTAACTTTATTCACGGTGCTGGTGCCTCTGTGTCCCCCATTCCCATTGAGTTCGAAAATGGGGAATTACAAAATTACTGGTGCCTGACTTCCGGCCGCCGGACTCAAGCATTGGTATTTCTTTATGGTCTGGCAGCAAATGCCGGTTTTACCGGCAGAGTTGCCACCAGACCCGTAATGAGGCCTATACACTTTTTCCTTACACCCATTGTTCCCCATTCCTTCTAATCTTCCAAACGGTACTACTCATATTTCAATTGTTCTACGACATAGTTAACATATTTCACTAGACTATCCAAAACACAACTTTATTGACTCCAACTTTATTAACTCTAACAACAACAACTCCTCCTACATTCATAAATAACAACCGCTCTTACTGAACATAATTTACCATTACCATATATACCCACTAACGTTCTTTTATAATTACATGAAAAAAGAAAATTACTGAAGACATCAACCAGAAGAAGATTACTCTTCACATCCTATGAAGTAAATACATTAATATACCATGAATATATGTATTATGGTACCAATGCACCATAGATTAGCCTACAGTATTCCTTTAAAATGATCAACATTTATTTCATTCTTACTCATTACATTGTTTCCATTCTCATCCAAACAATATCATTATAACACCCACTACTCTCCTCAAAACATCATAATGTCCCTACGTATCATTCACACCACCACTCTCTAAGTCACTACCCCAAGCCCTTCACACCTCTACACACACAGTTACTCTTACAACCTTCCCACCCACAACTATCATTGCATTAAACAGTCACACAGCCCTGTATTCATGCCTACCTCACATTCACACACCCATACAAAATACATTCATATATATTCCACAAGTTTCAAACACACACTTTCTTTTTTTCGAACAGAGGGAACCGAATGCCTACTGAAAAGCTACTCATAGAAAACAAAGAAAAAATAGAGCATTTAATAAAAGCAAGCCATATAGTCATCCACCTCTTAAACAATGTATAGAAAATATTAAAACAAAACTGCTAATAACATCACTCAACAAAACTAATCCAGCAACCACTAAAAAAGTAAAGCCCATATTCCAAAAACTAAAAAAGAAATGTATAAACAAAAGGATACCTACGAATAAACCTAACCCTATATCTAACAATGGTAACATAGCCCCTGTAAATCATTCCAAAATTTTACAAAGAATGTTCCACTGTAGAGTATGTGACAATCCTATGAAAACAGCTGAAAAGTCACGCTCTAACCTTAGAAATTACTGCAGCAGACTAATCCTCGAAGCTCTAATTGACTGCGCATTTCTGATAAAATTAAAGTTGTTTATATTGATTTCAAGCACCATGAAACCACTAACTAAATGAATCAGTAAATTACAAAAAGTACTTCTAAACATATGCAAGGTCAATATAGATAACTTTTCAAAGTTTTGTGCAGGTGAATGGATTCACAAAAGCAGCACAGAACCATATTTCAATGAAGAGGCTTATATATAAGAAAAAAATTGCCATACACAGTAATGGCCGAGGGTATGAAATGGTAGGAAACACCATTATGGAATAAAAAACCCTTATAGAAAAACTTCCCCAACAAACTTTCAACCAACTGCTTCTTTTGCCCAAGCAATCCATCCAGTGTACAAACGGTCATGCAGCTCAATGTGTAACATACGCCAATGATCATTCAAATCTTTACCACAATAAATCAATCAGCATGTAAAACTTAAAGACAAAAGTTGAATAAAAACTTTGAAAACCATGGACTCCTGTCCAGTGCGCAACTTCACTCGACTGCAAGGACATTCATTAGCCTGCATTTCGGAAACTGCTTGCAAAATCACCTTCCACCACATCAAAATGTTAGCAACACAGCATTCCAGTAAACGGAATCTTGTGCAGAGACTATACCATGCTAGAGGTCCTGCTTTACAACTGCAACACTTAAATAACATACTCCTACATGAAATAGCAAAAGAACTCCTTCAACAAATACAGCATATCCAAAGTACATATTTTGGAAGTGAAGACCAGATAAAAAATTCGGCAACGTTAGAAACATGAGTGAAAACCTTACAAACACCAACCTGCTAAAACACACATACAAAAAAGAAATAGGAAGGTTTCCTAACACATCTGCTGCAATACCAGACCAAATATGTGTCGTTGTTGCAGAACTTTTTATAAAAATAGCACAAAAATAGTACATATGGCCTACAAAATAGAGGACAACAAGGAATCTCAATGGTTCCAATTAGCTTTATATTTAACAACAGAAAATAAATACAAAATAACTGACCCCAAATGCCACCCCGTGCTGTCACTAATAACTTAGAAATATTCCCACTTCCAAAGGCTCTCCAACAATTGATCCAAACAGTACACCCATTTGAAGCCATACTACGTCTTCAACCCAAAACAGCCAAGTTGCCTCCTTCTGAGTTAATATATTTGCGATTAGATTGTCAAGAAAATGTACAAAATCTGGGAATAGATCAATCTTTGATTATCCTAGTTATTGGTGTACCAACAAAAGACAAAAGAATTTGGCAACAATTAGTCAACTTAAACAAGGTTAGACAAGCCCTACAATATCTTAAAGAAAACAATGAATACTGCAAAGATATAAACATAGAGGAGAACTCAACAGCAACCATCCAATTAATTGAGGATTCGCAACCAACTGGCCAATTTGAATGTGTAGATCCTATTACTGCAGACACCATTTTGGACCAGTATATAATTCACTCAATGGACTCCAAAGACATCATAGACAATGCATTAGAAACATTCAAATGTGCCAAGCCAAAGTATCTCCTAATGAGCATATGGCAGAACATTTTCAAAGCAAATCTGAACACATTGGCCCTCATTAGGAGGTTGGCGGAATGGGTTTACCAGCACCTGTAAGGGTGCCAGTAAACCCATTCCGCCCTATTACGAGGTCCCTCGCGGGACTCGCAATGGGCAGCTGGTAAAACCAGGTGTCCTTACCGGGTCCCGCAAGGAGACTAGGGAGCTAACAACGGGCCCGTTATTAACGGGCCCGTTGTTAGCTCCTTCTCCATTTCCATTGAGCCCTATGGGGGCTTGAAGGGGAATGGGGATGGACCGGGTCCGGGTTCCTCAGACTAGGAATTACTGGGTCCGCCAAGGTTGGCGTGGCCCGGTAAGTCCTCATTTGAGGAACCCGGGCCTGGTATGCGGTAAGGAGGCAACCATGCCGCTAAATGAGGCATGGTTACCTCCAAACTCCTAATGAGGGCCATTGTCTCGCTAAACCTTGGTCCAGCTTCATCCAGAAAAAGAGTACTCAAATCCTACCAAGAGATAGAAACAATAGCCACAAATAATCCCTACAGCCAGGAAATTTTTAAAAAAACAATTTACTGGACACATACTATCCAAACAGAAGTACTGCTTTGGAAAACATATGCCTGTATCACATAGCCCAAAACTACTCCTACAAAAATAATGTCAAACCAGATGAGACAACGGGCAAATATGCAGTCTCAAATTGTGAAGAAAGCCTAGTCAAATTTACCAAACCCAGCCTAATTAATCACATACAATTATCATTTACAACTCCACAACATAGGGAACATTATTACTTGACCCTACTACAGCTTTTTAAACCACAGAGAAAAGAAGAAGAATTATTAGGTAACCATGGCATTTGAAACTGCATTCAACACAAATGAAAGTAGTATAACACATGTCAATTTCAAACAATACAAAGAAAGGTTGGACAATGAAAGCCAAAAAGAAGAAGACATTGAATCTCAACTAGATAAAGACACTCCTGAAGGCAGTCAACCTCCCCTTACAGGAAGCCAAGAACCACTTGGAGAACCACTCATTATAAATGAAGCAGAAAGCCATGCTTGAAGTAGAACATACCATGTATCAATATAAACAAACCGTAAGAAGATTTGTCATTGCTGAATCACAGCTATATGATGAGCAACTCACCATTTATCTGCAAGTCACTGAACATGTTTTTATACATGAAACTAAAACATGTAGCTGTAATAAACTCTGTTGTCGTCAGTTTTGTATGATGCTCTTTTTTTTTCTTTGTTTCCTTCTTACTGCAGTTTTACTGTATGTGCCTCAGATTCCAAGGCATTGTGTAGCTTGATGTGTATTGTTTGTACTAACACAAGTGTGTAGTCCATTTTGTATTGTTAGCTATTAATTTCAAGTTTAACAAATTGTGATAGCCTTGCATTCATTATTTTAGAAATTAGATTTGACGAAATTAGGAAGGAAACAGAGCATATGTGCCCCAATAAGAAACATCTCCATCTTACTGGCATTCACATAAAGATCGTTAGATGCACACTATTCCTGGATGGCGGTCAGACATTCGGGGATCAGTGAGGTAGATTAGAAAGTAGTGGACGGAAGTTTCAAGCAAATCATCATAGCACTGGAAATTAGGAGAGAACAAGCAGATGAGGTGAACCAGAAGGGTGAGAAACATATTAAAGTTACACAGAGATAGGATAGAACCTTGGGAGACGCTGCAGGCAGAAAGTGAGGTGGTGGAGGACAAACATCCCAGTTGCAACTGGAAAGGGTGGTTAGTCAGCAAAGTGGTCACCCAGCCCGATGCCCGGTCTGTGATGGCAAACGTATCATGGAGGTGTTCAATAAACATAGAATGGTTCATGGTGTCAAAGGCGGATGAGAGATCAAGGAGCACTATCCTCAATTGTACTACCATGAAAAATACCTATACACTTCAATTATATTATTACACCATATTACAAACACTGTATACTACCCTTATGCTACCTGTAATAACTATACATATATTAGTATAGGCGATCTGACCACTGGCCACAAGCACCACAATAGAATTAAACCACATAACAAGTATGTACAATACACCTTCAAATAACAACAATCACCCAGACCCTCCACTCCCAATTCCAATAACGTCCACAGCACACACACCTGCACAGATTTTCTTCCTATACAAAGGGAGCTATACCAAGTTTTTCCACTCCCCTCTTTTTTCCAAGCCCTCTTTCGTCCACAGAATAACTGAAAATATATGTCCCAGACATTTGTTTCCTGACAGCACTGTCAGTGGACAAAGGCTGTGATCCGCCCATTCAATATGGGCACTGTTTCAAAAATAATAACAGATCTCACATTTTCAAACATCCAATCAGCATGCACCTCTCTGCAAGGTTTGGTGAACATTCATCAATTGATGCAATTGAGGCAGAGGAGGATAACGAAAAACACAATGAATAGGTAGATGAAGTGCCTACCTTCAGCATCCAGAGAGTCATGGGTGTGGCGGTTCTTTAAGACCATAGGGGGGTCCCAAAGGCAGTGGCTACACGTGTGGAATACATTGAGCGTGGAGTCACCACCTCCATGCACCGCCACACCAGATCCAATCACCCAAGGTGGTCTGAGAAAGGTTTCTCCATTCACAGGGAGAAGCAGGTCAATGTTCTCTACTCCATCTCCCTCAACTGCTCCTGCCACCACACATTGCACTCATGTGGGGCAGAAGGTCCTGCCAGCTGCCTCGCATGCCATAGAGGTGGCTGTCGATCCTTACCTTTTGAGAGTCATAATTCTCTGCATGTACTGCAACATACTGCTCTACAGGGCGGAGCAGTTTTAAAGTACTTTCGAGGGTTTGGTCAAGGAGCATGCGAAAAACTACCCCCAACCTGACATTAAAGGGCCACCCAACATCTTCCCCTGTCCACCTGCCCCTCCATATCTATGTTTGATGCCCCTTTCCTACCCCACCTTGCCTCCTCGCCTGTCCTACAAAAAAACAAACCCTCCCAAAAAATATTAATGTCAGAAACACACATAAAAAATGCTCCTTTTGGAGCCACCTTCCCCAGATAAAATATATGAATAACCAGGAAATGTATAGTACATGACTATTACCAGGGTTATACTAAGCAAGGTTATGTGGAAAAGAGTTAAATCTATGTGATTAATACAAAAAAATGTTACAGCTACAATGCAGTGGGGGGTAATCAGTGTGGCCGATGATTATGTCTACTGGGTTACTTTAAGGGACACAATGGTGCAATATGGAAAGTGAACATAACCAAAAGCCATGGCCACAGATGAAGGCTATGTCTAGTAGGCACAAACGAAACCTATTGGGGCAACACGTCAAGGGACCATAGAGAAAGGTTGTGGACAGTGGCCATGGCTTGCAAGGCCCATTTAGCAAACCTATTGTAACAATATGTAGAGTGGGCACAGCCGTAGGGATAAAATAGGAGAAGGGATTCACAATGCCAAAATGGCTTTCTGGGGGACATCAACTGTAACACGCCGAGCTAAGATGGTCATGACTTCCCACATCTGCTGAATTTCAAGGGCTTTGTTGCTTTAAATCTGCACAACTTAACTGCACTTTAACTAAGGTTTCTTCAGTGAACATATATAGATATCAATGAAAAAACGTTGTTAAAGGGGCCTTATGGTTACAAGTAAAACCGAAAAACCAGAAATTAGGCAGTTATGGTAATCTAAGCAACCATAACTCACGCCACCACCATGCACTGCTAAGAATAACACCCAGGACATCAAAGATGACATCACAAATGTAAATGATAACATCACATGTCTGGGCTATTTTTCTTTTGTTCACTGACATATCTAGGCCAGATACTTTTGTACACCGACAATCAGAATGTTAAAATTCAAAATGTGTCATAATTCTACACGTTAACCTTGTTTTATGTTCCTAAAGTAATTTCCTTAGGGTTTGTTCTTAGCTCATGGTGAACATACATGGGGCAATAGGCACCCCTCAAACACACAATCAATGTGTATACATGAAGATAAACATGTATACATGTTATTTACATGTTCTGATGATGCTGTTTCTTTCTTCCTTACTTTAGTTTCCCTGTATATGCCTCTGATTTGTATGCATTGTGAGCCTTCATATCTATTGTTTGTACTAGCACAGGTGTGTAGGTAAGTCTTGAATTGTTAGCTAGATATTACATGTTTAACATTACACTAAACACCAATAAGGTAGCATTCATTATTATACTATCCAGAATTACAAGATTATACATATTGTACTTCTATGGTGCATGCTGCAGCCATTGCCTATGTTTATGAATGATTAGGTTCCTGTATTAACAACAACACTCCAATTTAGGGGCCGATTCATGGAACAAACGTGCGCCAAAAATCTACGCGCAAGCAGGCGCAAGCGGAAAAAAACAGGCACACGCGCACGCGTGCGATTCATGGAAGTCCCTGCGCGTGTCTTCCTCGGGATGTGCGCCAAACCCGTGCATGGCGCACACGTCACTGCAACATCCCGAAAGACGTGTGCGACGCGCACAGTGAAAGCGCACAACCTCTGCGCATACACTAGAAAGTGGGCGGAACACGGGGCGTAACGCGCGGAATGGGGAACAACTTGCGAAAACAAGGGCGTAACTGGGGATGTACTGCAGGGAAGCAGACGGAACGCCCACACGCACCCGAACCACACGTATTCATGGAATCGAATAGGGCAAAGCCACGCACAGCGAAAGACACGCACAAGCCCAAACACGTCCGCCACACGAAGGCAGGCGGTAGCGTCCCTGCGCATTACAAAAGTGGCAACATACAGCAATAGTGCCTGTGCGAGCGGGGCACGTGTATTTCGGGGTTGCGCGGGAAGTTACACACGCGATTGAGTGGGGTACGTGTATTCCGGGGGTGCGCGTGAACTTTCTCACACGATCGGGCCTGGGGGAGCGGGCTACGTGTATTTCAGGGGTCGCGTGAACTTACACACGCGATCGGGCCTGGGGGAGCGGGCTACGTGTATTTCAGGGGTTCGCGTGAACATTCTCACGCGATCGGGCCTGGGGGAGCGGGCTAGGTGTATCTCAGGGGTTCGCGTGAACTCTTTCACGCGATCGGACCTGGGGGAGCGGGCTACGTGTCTTTCAGGGGTTTGCGTGAACATTTACACGCGATCGGGCCTGGGGGAGCGTGCTACGTGTATCTCAGGGGTTCGCGTGAACTTTTTCACGCGATCGGGCCTGGGGGAGCGGGCTACGGGTATTTCAGGGGTTCGCGTGAACATTTACACGCGATCGGGCCTGGGGGAGCGGGCTACGTGTAATTCGGGGGCGCGCGGGAAGTTACACACGCGATTGAGCGAGGTACGTGTATTTCGGGGTTGCACGGGAAGTTACACACGCGATTGAGCGGGGTACGTGTATTCCGGGGGTGCGCGTGAACTTTCTCACACGATCGGGCCTGGGGGAGCGGGCTACGTGTATTTCAGGGGTCGCGTGAACTTTCACACGCGATCGGGCCTGGGGGAGCGGGCTACGTGTATTTCAGGGGTTCGCGTGAACATTCTCACACGATCGGGCCTGGGGGAGCGGGCTACGTGTATCTCAGGGGTTTGCGTGAACTCTTTCACGCGATCGGGCCTGGGGGAGCGGGCTACGTGTCTTTCAGGGGTTCGCGTGAACATTTACACGCGATCGGGCCTGGGGGAGCGTGCTACGTGTATCTCAGGGGTTCGCGTGAACTTTTTCACGCGATCGGGCCTGGGGGAGCGGGCTACGGGTATTTCAGGGGTTCGCGTGAACATTCACACGCGATCGGGCCTGGGAGAGCGGGCTATGTGTATTTCAGGGGTTCGCGTGAACTTTTCCATGCGATCGGGCCTGGGGGAGCGGGCTACGTGTAATTCGGGGGCGCGCGGTAAGTTACACACGCGATTGAGTGAGGTACGTGTATTTCGGGGTTGCGCGGGAAGTTACACACGCGATTGAGCGGGGTAAGTGTATTCCGGGGGTGCGCGTGAACTTTCTCACACGATCAGGCCTGGGGGAGCGGGCTACGTGTATTTCAGGGGTCGCGTGAACTTTCACACGCGATCAGGCCTGGGGGAGCGGGCTACATGTATTTCAGGGGTTCGCGTGAACATTCTCACGCGATCGGGCCTGGGGGAGCGGGCTACGTGTATCTCAGGGGTTCGCATGAACTCTTTCACGCGATCGGGCCTGGGGGAGCGGGCTACGTGTCTTTCAGGGGTTCGCGTGAACATTTACACGTGATCGGTCCTGGGGGAGCGGGCTACGTGTATCTCAGGGGTTTGTGTGAACTTTTTCACGCGATCGGGCCTGGGGGAGCGGGCTACGGGTATTTCAGGGGTTCGCGTGAACATTTACACGCGATCGGGCCTGGTGGAGCGGGCTACGTGTATTTCAGGGGTTCGCGTGAACTTTTCCACGCGATCGGGCCTGGGGGAGCGGGCTAAGTGTAATTCGGGGGCGCGCGGGAAGTTACACACGCGATTGAGCGGGGTACGTGTATTTTGGGGGTGCGCGGGAAGTTCCACACGCAATTCCATCAGGGTACGTGTATTTTGGGGGTGCGCGGGAAGTTCCACACGCGATCTCATCAGGGTACGTGTATTACAGGGGTGCGCCGGGAGCAGCACACGTGAATTGCACGTGTGGGTCCTCCCAGGTGTCCCCTCTACACCCTCCACGGCCCCTGCAGGTGGCCCACACCACAGGGGCCTACCCTGCACATGTCCTGCAGGCACACCATCCACCATGGCCATGACCCCCAGCCAACCCACATGTCAACTTGCACTACTGCCCACCAACGCATGTCCCCCTGCACCCCCAGTCACCAGGGGCACCCTCCACCAGGCCCCCACCCATGTCTCCCACCACCCCCACCCCCCCAGTCACCAGGGGCAGCCTCCACCAGGCCCCCACCCATGTCTCCCACCACCCCCACCCCCCACTCCCCAGGGGCAGCCTCCATCAGGCCCCCACCCATGTCTCCCAGCACCCACACCCCCCAGCAGTGCAGGGGCACCCACCACCAGGCCCCCACCCATGTCTCCCACCACCCCCACCCCCCACTCCTCAGGGGCAGCCTCCACCAGGCCCCCACCCATGTCTCCCAGCACCCACACCCCCCAGCAGTGCAGGGGCACCCACCACCAGGCCCCCACCCATGTCTCCCACCACCCCCACCCCCCACTCCCCAGGGGCAGCCTCCACCAGGCCCCCACCAATGTCTCCCACCACCCCCACCCCCCAGCCCCAGGGGCACGCACCACCAGGCCCCCACCCATGTCACCCAGCACCCCCACCCCCCATCAGTGCAGGGGCAGCCTCCACCAGGCCCCCACCCATGTCCAACTCATGTCTCCCACCACCCCCACCCCCCAGCACTGTGGGGCATCTGCCAGCAGGCCCCCACCCATGTCCAACTCATGTTCCCCACCACCCCCACCCCCCAGCACTGTGGGGCACCTGCCAGCAGGCCCCACCCATGTCTCCCACCACCCCCACCCCCCAGCAGTGTAGGGGCAGCCTCAAGCAGGCCCCACCCATGTCTCCCACCCCCCCACCCCCCAGCAGTGCAGGGGCAGCCTCCACCAGGCCCCCACCCATGTCCCCTATCACCCCCACCCCTCAGCCACCATGGGCAGCCTCCACCAGGCCCCCACCCATGTCTCCCACCCCCCCACCCCCAGCAGTGCAGGGGCAGCCTCCACCAGGCCCCCACCCATGTCTCCCAGCACCCCCACCCCCCAGCCACCAGGGGCAGCCTCCACCAGGCCCCCACCCATGTCTCCCACCACCCCCACCCCCCACTCCCCAGGGGCAGCCTCCACCAGGCCCCCACCCATGTCTCCCAGCACCCCCACCCCCCAGCCACCAGGGGCAGCCTCCACCAGGCCCCCACCCATGTCTCCCACCACCCCCACCCCCCACTCCCCAGGGGCAGCCTCCACCAGGCCCCCAACCATGTCTCCCAGCACCCACACCCCCCAGCAGTGCAGGGGCACCCACCACCAGGCCCCCACATATGTCTCCCACCACCCCCACCCCCCACTCCCCAGGGGCAGCCTCCACCAGGCCCCCACCCATGTCTCCCACCACCCCCACCCCCCAGTCCCCAGGGGCACCCACCACCAGGCCCCCACCCATGTCAACAAGCACCCCCACCCCCCATCAGTGCAGGGGCAGCCTCCACCAGGCCCCCACCCATGTCCAACTCATGTCTCCCACCACCCCCACCCCCCAGCACTGTGGGGCACCTGCCAGCAGGCCCCCACCCATGTCGAACTCATGTTCAACACCACCCCCACCCCCCAGCACTGTGGGGCACCTGCCAGCAGGCCCCCACCCATGTCCAACTCATGTTCCCCACCACCCCCACCCCCCAGCACTTTGGGGCACCTGCCAGCAGGCCCCACCCATGTCTCCCACCACCCCCACCCCCCAGCAGTGCAGGGGCAGCCTCCACCAGGCCCAACACCCATGTCTCCCACCCCCCACCCCCCAGCAGTGCAGGGGCAGCCTCCACCAGGCCCCCACCCATGTCCCCTATCACCCCCACCCCTCAGCCACCATGGGCAGCCTCCACCAGGCCCCCACCCATGTCTCCCACCACCCCCACCCCCCACTCCCCAGGGGCAGCCTCCACCAGGCCCCACCCATGTCTCCCACCCCCCCACCCCCCAGCAGTGCAGGGGCAGCCTCCACCAGGCCCCCACCCATGTCTCCCAGCACCCCCACCCCCCAGCCACCAGGGACAGCCTCCACCAGGCCCCCACCCATGTCTCCCACCACCCCCACCCCCCACTCCCCAGGGGCAGCCTCCACCAGGCCCCCACCCATGTCTCCCAGCACCCCCACCCCCCAGCCACCAGGGGCAGCCTCCACCAGGCCCCCACCCATGTCTCCCACCACCCCCACCCCCCACTCCCCAGGGGCAGCCTCAACCAGGCCCCCACCCATGTCTCCCAGCAACCCCACCCCCCAGCACTGTGGGGCACCTGCCAGCAGGCCCCCACCCATGTCCAACTCATGTTCCCCACCACCCCCATCCCCCAGCACTGTGGGGCACCTGCCAGCAGGCCCCCACCCATGTCCAACTCATGTTCCCCACCACCCCCACCCCCCAGCACTGTGGGGCACCCTCCACCAGGCCCCCACTCATATCCCCTATCACCCCCACCCCCAGCAGTGCAGGGACAGCCCCCACCAGGCCCCCACTCATGACTCCCACCACCCCCACCCCCCCAGTCACCAGGGGCAGCCTCCACCAGGCCCCCACCCATGTCTCCCACCACCCCCACCCCCCAGCCACCATGGGCAGCCCCCACCAGGCCCCACTCATGTCCCCTATCACCCCCACCCCCAGCAGTGCAGGGGCAGCCCCCACCAGGCCCCCACTCATGTCTCCCACCACCCCCACCCCCCCAGCAGTGCAGGGGCAGCCCCCACCAGGCCCCCACTCATGTCTCCCACCACCCCCACCCACCAGCCACCATGGGCAGCCTCCACCAGGTCCTCACAATCCCCAATCATGTGCGTTATGGTCAGCCTCCACAGCCAAAAAGCCCTACCAAGTAACCCATTCACCCACATGGAAATTTAAATTACATGTTACACCCCCAATGTTCATAAAGCAAATGAACCCATGTCCGTCACACACAATGGTTGCAATTGAATGGGAAAACACCCAACATGACATGCATGAAACCAATGAGATGATACCACACAGTGAAGTATGAAAACAAAATTGTATTAAAAATAATGAATGCAAATGAAATGAAACAAACTACAATGGGAATGAAAAAAAGATAAGCTGCATGTCCGTCTAAAAACATAAAAACACCAAAAACATCCAAAAAAATGTTGTCCAAAGTCAAATTAAAAATAAAATCAATCCAATGAAGAACTATGTACAAAACATCCAAGGGTCCATGAGCCCAACTGAACAAAGGAAACCTACAAAAAACCCTAACTAAAATGCAACTATATACAAAAAGTGGAGCAGTGTCCGTCGACTCCAAATCATAAGAAGAAACAAAGGAAAGCTAAAACTAAAGAACTATATACAAAGGCGGCGGGCAAGTCCAGCGGCTCACTCCGTGGTGTTCCGGGCCAGGGCATCATCGAACTCCTGTTCGATGTCCCGGAGGCGGTCCTGTTCCATGGCCCCGAGGGTCCGCAGGGACGACGCCGTCTCCTCCTCCAACCTCCTGCGGATTGCCTCGAGGCACTCGGCCCGCCTCAGGGCCCTCCGCGCCAACAACTGCACCCCAGGGGTGCATGGAGTTCTCCGCCCTGACCATTGTGAGCCGCGCCTCTTCCGCCTGCCGCCGCTCCGCACCTATCTGCTGGCCCAACCGCTGCCACACAGAAGACACACCCCGTCCTGGGTCAACCTGCCCTCCGGCCGATGCCTGCCCCTCCGATGTTGAAGGCCCCGAGCCTTCATGGCTCCCACCGCGTTGCTGCTGCTGCTGTGCCTCTGCCCGTGCACTGCCTCCTGCTGCCTGCACATCCTCCGCCGGCTGGGGTGCAGTTGTTGATGTGGTCACCCCTGCTGGACGTCCGACTCCCGACTGTGGCAGGGATGCTTCCTCCACCAGCCTGGCCGCACCGTCAGAGGCAGCTCCACAGGGCACCCAGGTGACTGATGGGTGGGAAGATGGCACAGAGGACGACTGGCGCGTAGGGGGTCCAGTTGAGGAGGGGGTCGGAGCAAGCCCCATCAGACAGAGGAATCCGGCCTGGGTGACCTGTCCCAGCAGGCTGACGTGGTCAACGAGCCATTCGAGATGACGTGCAGCCTCTCCATGAAAAGACTGCAGGTCACCTCGCCTGGCCCGTTGACGCAACGCCACACCAGCCAGGACAGGCTCAACCCGGACCTGGATAGCCACGTCCGCAGGCAGAGGAAGGCCAGTTGACGTGAGCTCATCCACTGCCTGAAAACGGGTCTTGACGTAGGCATCCCTGCTGGTGCAAGATGATGCAGGGACAGGATCGGGGACAGGATTGCACACAGGCACCTCCGCGGCGGCCTGTGCTGCCTCCTGTCCCTGGTCCTGCACTGCACCACTAGCACCAGTGGGATCCCCACCTCCAGACCCCGTCTCTGGTGCTTGCACGGCCTCCTCCTCCACCAAACCCCCCACCAACCTGGATGACTCCGTGCCATCTTCCCCTGTTGGGCCCTGTGGGATCCCAGCTGCCCCTTCTGCTGCCGAGGAGTCCAACTCCAACCTCCGCCTCTTGGACCTCCCCCCGGCAGCTGCGGCCTGGGACGCGGCACCGGACTCCTCACTCCCCGACGAGATGACAACACGGGAGGGGAGGTGGGCCTTGCGTCTCCGGCTGGCGGTGGGATCCCCGCCGCTGTGCTCCACAGCACCTTCTCCGCCCTCTTCATCAGTTGACGCTGCAGACAGGGAGAAACAAAACACAGGCATCAGGGCACTGTACAATGGACACATACACACATGACAGTTGCACATGAGTGGCATTGGCAAACCTCAGACATGTCATCACAATCCCCAACACACATGTCATTACAACTCGCACACATGAGCCATACCACAGCCATATCGCAACTGCCACCACCATCCATACACATACAACAGCATGAGCAGCCAAAGGTGAGCCAGACATCACATGCAACACAGGAAGTGCACCACACATGTACACACACCACCACACTTGCATGCATGTGTACACCTCTGCCAAGTGTCGCACTGTTCAGACGGGCATCCATGTCACATCTGCCAATCAGGCTTCCAGATACCGCTGTCACATGCATCCATGTTGCATCACTGTTGCACCCTTGTCAAATACACACACATGCACATGTACACAGTGCTGATACATGCAGCCGAAAAGAACATACATGCGTGACATCACAGACATGTCTACTTACATACACATTCATCCAAACATGTGTGCCCACACAACTGCATTTGGCATGCACGCCTACACACACAAGCACCATCCATGTCTCACACATTACAGACCTCGCATGTGTCAGCCCCACGGCCCTGTACACCCGCACCCATACTCGACCCCATACAAACAGATGTGCAACCTGCACACTACTGAATAATCACCACACGCACTGCTCACAATCAGGATGCATGTACACTCACCGCTCGACTCCAGACGGGTCTGCTTCTCTAGGACCTGGACGTGGAGCGCTGGGGATATGCGTTCCAGGACCCTCATCTGTTCTTCCGACAAGTGGCCCCAGCGCCCCTTGGCGTCCGCTGCCTTCAAGAGGCGCCGGGCCTTGTTCAGGGTCCTGGACCTGAAGTCCGCCCAGCGCTTACTGACATGTTGTAAGTCGCGGACTGCCACCCCCTCCGCGTTGATGGCAGTCACGATGTCAGTCCAGATCCGAGTCCGTCCTTCCTTGTCGGCGCGGTAACTTCCGAAGAGGGCATCATACTGCCCCAGGACTTGCTCCATCAGGACACCAACTTCGGTGGCACTGAAGCTGGTGCCCCTCTGCCTCTCTGGCCGGGGGTTGTCAGTGGTCACAGATGGTGTTTGCCCCCGACATGACAACCCCAGAGGCAGGAGTGGGTGGGCAACTGGGTCCTGGGGCTGGGCTGTGGAGCGATGGAATCCCAGTCGGGAGTCTTCGGTTCCAGCAGGGGTGGTCACAGCAACATCAGCTGATGTGCAGGCAGCAAATGGCAGTGCACTTGGGCAGCAGGCAGTCAGGCAGCAGCAGATGGCAGGTGGGAGCGTGCTCGGGGCTCTGGGGGGCAGTAGTTCGGCCTTCTGGGCAGGAGCGTGGTCTTCCGTGTGCTTACGCGTGGCCAGCTTGATACGGAGTGATTTGGCACGTGAAAAATCTGCATGTCAGTGTGTAATTCGGGGAAAGGCCCATGCGCGTAAGCACGCGTGGAAACTGCACGTCCGCGTGTAATACAAGGAAAGGGCCATGCGCGTAAGCGCGCGTGGAAACTGCATGTCCGCGTGTAATACGTGGAAAGGGCCATGCGCGTAAGCGCGCGTGGAAACTGCACGTCCGCGTGTAATACGAGGAAAGGCCCTTAGCGCGTATGCACGGCAGCACGCATATGCGATTTCATTGGACCAAAGGCCCTCAGTGCGTGAGCGCGTCTGTGACGTGACGTGCGAGGGTGTATCCCTCATTGCACGTGATGACAGAAAACACGTGGATTTCAACCAATCGCGTGTGAAAGTTCCCGGCACCCCGGAACACACGTACCCAGGCTAATCGTGTGTGGAACTACCCGCGCACCCCGAAACGCACATACCCAGGCCAATCGCGTGTACGCTCACTCCCCTCCGATCACACGCGATGACACCCGAATACAGGAAACCCGCGCACGGCAAAAGACGTGCACAGGCGTCAACGAGTCCGCCCACACGGAGGCGTCCCGCGCACAGCATAAAAGTGCGCGCAAACAGCAAACGCGTATATACAGCGACGATGAATGCCCCATTTGTTGCTGCACTGATCGTGGGACACCGCAGGAGGAGGAGAATAGCCAGGGCACACATTTTTGCACCACGGACAAGCCTTTTTGGGCTGCATGACGACCAGGTCTACGGCAGGTATAGGTTTCCACCCCATATCATCCTAGACCTGGTCAGGGAGTGGGAAGATGACCTCACATCCCCCACCCTTTGCTCCCAAGCATTGAGCCCCTTGGAGAAGCTGCTCAATGTCCTGCATTTTTTGGCCACTGGGTCGTTTCAGCGGACCACTGCCATAGTGGGGGGGGTCTCACAGGCCACGCAGTCACGCTGCCTACACCAGGCACTGGCAATCATGACAGCGCGCCCCTCAGTCTGCAAGCACATATACATGCCCAGAAAACCCGCAGAAAGGCAGGCCGCTGTCCTGGATTTTTTCAGGGTGGCACACTTCCCCAAAGTGCTCGGTGCCATAGATTGCACCCATGTGGCCCTACGTCCACCTAGGGCCACTGAGCACATCTACCGAAACCGCAAGCACTGGCATTCCATCAGGTGGTATGCGATGCAAAGGGAATCATCACCTCTGTCTATGCAAACTACCCTGGCTCCACCCATGACAGTTTCATATACAGAATGTCCGCCCTGAGCCGGGCCCTGGAAGCGGGGCAGCATGGAGACACATGGCTCCTAGGTCAGTACAAATGCCCTTGCACATGCATGCAAGTCACACACAGACAAATATCCCAACCCTAATAATCTCAATTATTATCACCTCCCCAGGGGACAGTGCCTACCCTCTGAGCAACCACATGATGACGCCAATCCGGAACCCCACCACACAACCCCAGGTAAGATACAACGTTGCCCATATTGCAACCAGGGGCATAGTTGAGCGTACATTCGGAGTGCTCAAGTCACGTTTCCGCTCCCTTGACCGCTCTGGTGGGCAACTACTCTATGCACCACCAGTAGTGTGCAGGATCATTGTGGCAGCATGTGTCCTGCACAATGTTGCAACACGGCAGGGCGTCCCGGTGGACATGGTGGTGCCCCCACATTCCCAACCACAGGCACAGGCGCTGCCCATGGGAGGGGACAGGGCACGTGGCGAGGAAGCCCGGACCCAGCTTGTGGCCACATTTTTCACCTAAACTCCCACCCCTGCGGAGTGCACACAGGCCTGGCACATACCAGGTGACAATCGATAATGACAAAGTGACAGTCAACTGTCACAACCCTACCACCCTGAGATAGTTGCCATGGAAGTGCCACATCGTCTGCATCCCTAGCTACTTAAACACAAGCTATCCTGTGCAACCAAAATGCATACATATGACATGTGACATGACATGGGCCATACACAAGTATTCCAAGGCGCAATGAGGCAGGGGGGGGGAACAAGGGAACACAGAGAACGGTACTACTAGGCCAGGTGTCATTGAGATTGTTCAAGTGCAGGGGTAGGGGGAAGGGAAAAGTGCAAGGGGAAGGGTGGGGGGGAGTCCAGTACAGGGGAAGTAGGCCAAAAAATAATACATAGGTCGCCTGGTGGCAACTGCAAAGGTAAGTGCAGACAAGTGCTGGGAAGGGAGGGCTGTAGGGATAGAGAGACAGTACTGCAGTGCAGGGGTTGCCAGGGTGGCAGTGCAAGTGGAGAGTGGCTGGGCCAGGGACCGAGGTTGGTGAGAGTGTCCCAGTTGCAGCTCCTGTGCAGTTCCAGTGAAGAATTCTGCAAGGGAGAGGCAGAGAGTAAGCAGAAGCAAAGAGGAAGGTCTTGAGGTGCTTCCAGAACTGGAGATGGTTCCCCTCAAGTTCAAGTCAGGCAGAAAGTCTGTTCCAGGGGGAGGGCCCTGCTGCGGAGAGAAACTACCCCCAGCTAGTTGCTCTGAGAAGCGGATGACCTGGACATGCAAGGTGTGCATCACACACACCTGCAAAACAGGCCATGGCCATCACTGTCATGTCAGTCAAACCCTCCCAAACATCAACATGACATGGCAAGCAATACCCATACACCGACGCAGTAACGATAAGGTACACATTGCCATGTCCTAAATGTACAGTGGCATCGGACAATGATGCCTGACCCGGAATCAGATGACATGACAGACCAACAAAATGTCCCACCCAAAATAAGTCGTTTCCAAATGCATTACAACAGTCGTAGACGTAACATCACAATGAATGCCTGTCTATATGCACATTATGCATTGCAAAATCAACACTGCAGCTCATGTGTGCAGTGTCCTACTCCTGCATCACACTGCTCAGCGCACAGCACAGTGAACAGCCATTGTGTGTGATGCACACCCTGAGCATCACATCTGAGTGACAGACCACATGAAACATCAAATTAGGCATGTTCTGGAACCATAATCGGTCACAGAACATGTGCTGCCGGGACACAGTGGGCACCAGAAGGCAAACAGTGTACACGTGGATATGCAAGGGTGGGAGTACATGGAGTGCATCCGAGTGCAAGTGTGTGGTTCTGCAAGGACATGCACTCCACATATGCATGTGCACTCAAGCGAACATCAGTGTTCCCTACACATCACATGTGAACATCCACCATGTGTACACCCCAGCATGTCAAACCACAACTATCCCCTCGCACCTGAAAGGAAAACACAACACATGAACAGGCATTGATCAGCAGAACCCAACATGTACATAGGATAACAACATTACAATGTCAGAGTTCCCATCACACTGCAGGGCAACGCAACTATCAACCACAACCCCCCCCCCCCCCTCCCTCACAAATGACCATGACCCACTGAACAACTGCACCTGGGTCATGGAGCCTCCAACCCTCATTTCATTTCCACCTGGCCACAGGATCACCTTTACCCTTCGTGTCCATCTCCCACCTTGTGTGTAAAAAGATGCCTGAACCCTCAGAATCCACACATTTCCAAATGCACAAAATCCAAGGCATGAAAACGAACCCGAACACCCTCCAGTAGATGACTTGACGTAGCAGTACCTCACAAACGCCAAGTACTACCACAATGATGCAACAACCAAGGTAGCACAGCAAAACAATGTCACGACAGGATGTGAGACATGTGTGGTACATGACATAGGATGATGCACCATGAATGGATGTGTACTGTCACAGGTCCCATGTACAGGCGCGGGAGTGTCATGAAACAACCACCCACACCATGTCCCGGGTGCCTGCAAGGTCAAACTCACACAGGCCCTTGAGATCCTGGTGGGGAATGAGGTTCAGGGATATGCAGTCGGGACAGGTGTAGACACACTGGATGACTGGAATGAGTGGCAGGTGAGGGGAGGAGGAATGACACATGAAACTAGGGAATGCACGAAAATGTACAACCTGCATGAACACATACACAATCCAAACAAACTTGGACATCATTGTCATGGCCTTCTGTAGTCCACGCTCAGGAGTGGTACGAACCAACCACCCCCTCTAAGGTTTTGGCGCCTGCAAGTTCGGGGCTTACACAGGCATCCGCAACCCCAGTGGGGAAAGAGGGTCAGGGAACGTTGCTTGGATAGGCACGGGAAGCAGGAACACCGGGTAGAGGGTACAGGTTTCAAAATTGCATAGGATCACGGGTGATTAGGGAAAAAAAACATACCAAATAGAACCACACATACATCCATGCATCAGTACACTCCCCAGCAAGCCTATGCAGAGCAGTTCGTAAGAAAAACAACAAGACACTTAGCTCTGGTTTTGAGTGCTGGCCTCCTGCCTGCGCACTCTCAGGTCCGGTTACAGGAGCACTGCAATGCTGCAAAGAGAGACACAGTCAACAACTTGTATGTGCCAATTACACAAAAACACAACACCAAACATACCCCATAGCAACAAACTACTCTACAAACAGACAATCTGTGCTCGATGCTTCGTACCCATATATAACATCACCCCTGTGACGGGTCATACACAGTCAATGCAGTAAGTCAGCCGCTGGTGGGTGCGTGGCAAATGGAACACCAATGTGTCACAATTCACACAACATGCAATGTTCCCTGGGTAAGCAGACAGACCCATATAGCAAGCCATGACTACAGAGCAAGTTGCGTACCACCATGACCGAAACAAAGTTGTCAGTGCATTTATCATGAAGTACGTGGAATAGACATGCACTGCACCCGAGTATGTGCCTTGCTGTATGTCCCTGTGAGCTGCCCCTTTCCATGTCTCGGAAGGCTACATGGTTGATACAAGTGCCTCAATGAACCTTGGTGTACCGCAGGGTATGTGCCACTGCCCCTGCATGTGTCCCAGACAACCCTACTATCAACAGCCATCAGTCCACATACACATCTGAGCTGCATTGTGTGCTTCAACACCAATATTCGTCTAAGCTCACCCTCAGTGCTGTGACTAAGCCTGCATGTGCAACTCGCCTGGTGCAAGCTTTGCTGTGTCGTGGCCCCCCTGTGCTGCTCACCTTGATGGAGTTCCTTGGAATATGTCAGCAGTTCTAGGATGTGGGTCTGCAATCACTGTGGCTCTGCTTGTGCACACATGTGCATGTGGGCACCAACAAACGGGTCAGGAATTCCGTCGTCCAATGGGCCATGTCTGCTGGCAAAGGTGCTCTGGTGCCTCATCCCCCTGCAGAAAGGGCATGAAACACATGATCAATGCATCAAAGTGATCTGTGTGTGTCTCATCAGGCATCTCATTACTTGACCATGTCAGAGAGTCACATCACAAATCACACCATCAGTCCGGCTTTCACCTCCAAAGTGTGGAACACTATCTACAGCATGATTTGCAACAAGCACGTGTACAGCAATCACAATGCATAGCAATCAATGTCCACATTAATCATGACACACCCCATCTAGCAAAAGCTGAACAGTGGACAATTACACCTAAATCATCCCCACTAGGGGTGTCAACACAAGTCACAAAGCACCAGACATGCCACAGATATGACAGTCCAAAGCCCTTGTGTAAAATTCTGTAACACCGAACCATCCTTGCGAGCCCATGGATAAGGGAGGCAGGAGTGGCATATGTGAGTCAAGGAACCCAAGCAGCAAACACATACACAAGACAACCATGAAGGGCCCAGCTGGAACAGACAGTGGATGCCTTCAAAAACCACAAGGCACCGCACTGTCACATGAAAGCACAATAGACTACAAATTTTAAACTAACTCAACTATTAACTAATTACACTAACTATGGAAAACCTACATTACCTATTTAAACTAACTATCAAACAGAAACTTAACTAACTAAACTAAAAGAAAAATCAAAAATGGCCACATACGACCCGGGGGGGAGGGGAGGTACCCAGGAGGGGGGAGGTACAGGGTGCTGCTCAACATCCACATGCGATGATGCTGAGCCAAAAAAAAAAATACCTCCATGGGCTCAACGCCTGCACAGCACGACCTATGTGGGAGATAGATGGTCGTCCGAGTCTGGCTCATCCTGGAAAGGAGGACGTGGCACAGTAGCCTGGCCACGCCTAGCCGCAGCTTGCCCCTCGTCAGCAGCAAGTCTGCCGGACAGGTGAGCCTGGTTCTGTGTGGCGATCTTACATAGGTCTGCTTGCAGAACCTCACGTGATACATGTGCTTCCTCTTGCAAGGTAGCACGTGTAACACGGAGTTCCTCCTGCAAGGCCTGGCTGGACAACCGCTGCACCTCCCGGCAAGCCTGTAGCTCAGCCGAGATGGTGCGCTCAAGCTGTGCAAACCTCTCCTCTGCCTGCTGCCTCTGGGACATCATAAGGACACCCAGAGTGGATCTGAGGGAGGCATACTCCTCCCTCAGGGCATCCATGTGCACCTCTGCGTGAGCAGCAATTGCTTGATGCAGAGACGACATTTCAGCCTGGCGTGCCCTGTCTGAGGCCGCCATGCCCAGCCTGAGCGAGCGGGCCGTGGACCGTGCCGCCTGCTGCTGGAGAAGCACCTGCCTAGCAGGGGGGAGCAAAGATCGGGCCACACGCTCCATGCTGTCAGCGATGTTCTCCATTGCTGCCCCCTGCCGTTCGGAATTGGCAGTCATGTCTTGCTCCCACTCAGTATACAGCGGTTGCGCGTGGCGACCGCGTTGCCGGGCTTGACCCCTGCGGGACCCAAGGACCGGGGGCCCTCGCTGTGTTGGCACCGCCTGCGGCTGCAGACTACATGCCCCCGTCGACATGATGTCCCAGGCACATCAGTGACTGGTGTGGAGGGTGACCCTGCGTCCCGATCCACCACGGGCGGAGGAACCAAGACTGTCTGATCCCTCAGTGCAGGTGTCGCAGACAGAGGAGTGTCCACATCAGAATCACTCACCCCTGACACATGGACTTGATGCTCATCCAACTCAACATGGACGTCAGAGTCGTCATCAAGGCTGGACTCATAGGCAGCCAGAGACAGGATGGACTGCAGCACTTGGGGGTTTTCGTGGCCTACCACCCCACGACCCCCACTAGTGCCGGGTTGATGTGGTCTTACCAACCCTGTGTCTGGCATGATAACACCATCCTCTGCATCCATTGCGTCATCACCTGAAAAATAGAGAGGAAAAGGTCAGTACACATGTCAGAAGCACACGACACACACACACACCGACAGCAAAGGCATCCGGCAGACATGTGACACACAACATATGACCTGCCATGCATGCTGGGTCTACTTTGAATAGCTTCTGTGATCAGACCTGTTGAAAGGTGGCAGTTTCCATGCAAGTGGGTCTATGCAATGCAGAAAATGTGTACGCCACTCACTACCTACATGTACAAGCACTCCATGGGGTGTGCCAGGAAATGTCAAATTCAGACACCACGTGCATTGTGTATTCAATGTGTACCATGTCTAGAAGCCAAGCACCCCTCCACCCCAGTACCAAAGCAGGGATGCCTAGCATGGTATCAAAAGGCTGACCATACACCTGTGTATTGAAGCCAGTGTTGACTGGCATCAACAGCTTAATGTGATTCAAATTACAACACTGCAAATGATGCTGGGACAGTGGGCAGGACACATGATGGAAGATCCGGAGGCCGGCCACGTGTGAAGAAGACACAACAAGAGTTGGACAGAGTCATTGGCCATTGAACAGGCTGAGGCCTGTGAGCCACACAGATTGTCAGAGCCTAAACATGTGTGCAACGCAGGACTGAGCCACAGTTGACATGGGGAGGCCGATAATATGGCAGGCAATGTATGTAACCAAGGACTCATATTAAAGTGATCATCCAGTCAAGGACACATAGGGGCATGCGTGCAATGCACATGGAGCATGAATGGGCACTCATGTCCCTGCGGGACATCTGACCCATGCACAGTACAAGTGGGATACCCTGCATCGAGTACTAAGGCTGTACCACACGGCATATGTCTGGCAGTTTCTACGCTGGAAGTTAGCATCTACACAGGACACATGAACAAGAAACTACACATTGGCAAGAATGAAGCAGACCAGTGCAAAGGTGGAACTGGGGTGCAGAGTGGCGGAGGAGGGGCAAGGGAGCATGCCCACATGGAGTCCCGCATGCAGGCAGAGGAGACATGCATGACGGTAGCATTGCATTACTTACACATCAGAACCATGTACACGTCACATGTAGCAGCAATCATGCACAACACATCCCACAAGTGAAACACACACGTCCTCAACAACTACGCATCAACACTCACTGGACTGGGCATCAAAGTCCAGCATCTCTCCCACTCCTTCGACCAATTCTGGTGGTATGAACTCCGCAACGAGAGCCTCATGCGGAGTGAGTTCTTCCTCCTCTGGTGCAGGCCCACCGCCAGTCACCAGAGTCAAGTTGTAATTTGAGGCACCCTTAGCCTTAGTGCTGCGCTTGATGTCATTCCAGCGCTTTTTGCACTCCTGCGCCGTGCGCACCTCATGGCCAAATGAACTGACATGTTCCGGAACATGCTTCCAGTGGGTGTCACGTTGGGCAGCCGTAGTCTGACTATTGGCACCCACTAGCATGTCACGGCTGTGGCCCCGCAAGTAGTCCACGAGGAAGTCCAGTTCCTGCTTACAGAAAGGCTTCTTCCTCGACGTGCAGGAGGTCGTGGCTGTGTGTGGGGTCCCAGCCTGTGCTGCAGGTGCAACCTTCCTCCTCTTGGACTGTGGCGCAGACCCTGGCTGGCTAATGCCGCCCTGACCAGTATGGCCAGTGGGTTCGGTGGATTGAGCCGAGGGAGTGGCAGGTGGAGGGATGACCAAAGGCCTGACTTGTGTCAGTGGCAGCTGGGTGCCCACTAATGGACCCTGCGCAGCAACATCAGCTGTGGCAGGGTCATTGACCGCAACAGTCCTGGTTGGCAGACTCACAACCGGGGTGCTGTTGGGTGCATCTGCCCCTGCACTTGCCAACACCCGGCTGTTCGGGGCAGCAGATGACATGACTGCCCCAGGGACACGTGTCTTGGTCTGAGCAGCCCGGCCTGCCCCAATGGTTTCCCCCCTGGCCTGTTGGAGATCTACCAAGGGCTCTTCAAGTGCCAACGCACCCTGTGCTGGCAGACCCTGAGCCTGGGTGGCGGTGTCCACAGCTGCACCTGCAGCTACCGCTACCCATGGGCCCGTGGCAGTCGATGGAACGGACTGCCGGGTCATACGGGTGCCAGTGCCAGATGCAGGAGCTGCATCCCCCGGAACCACAGGGGGTGGTGGCATGGCTGCACCGACACATGGCACAACATTGTGCTCAAGTGGCGCACCCCTGCCTCTTCCCCCTCTGTGGCTGCCCTGGACACCCTGGAGTCCCCCTACTCCCTGGTCACCACGCCACGTCCCGACCATGCCCGCCACGAGGAGTACACCCAGATGAGGCGCCCCTCACCTTTGGTGGCCTCCCAACCATGGCACAGATGTAATAGTGCTGGCACAGATGGAGTGGTGCCAATGGGAGGTGTACAGCACAATTGACCTGGGCAATTGGGGTGAAGGGGGTGGGAAGCAAGATGTTAACAGCCCCCCTGCACCTGCAAGGCTGTATGTGACCCCGGTGATGTGGTGACGGGTCACGCAACGCTCAGGCACCCCAAAACTGCTGTAAAACCGTGCACGCAACCCTGCAGCCTACGTGCGTGGATTAAACCTCCCGCAGTACGCGGTGGCACCCAGTAACACGAATAACGCGAACGCGTGGGACACGCAGGCTCTGACGACATCGAAAATGGGTGCGATACACAGGGGCACCCGCAGTGGGAAAAGGAGCGTTTGCGACTCACCGTCTGACTAGCGCGATGCAGAAAAACACGCGTAGCCAATACCCCCGCCAAAAGAAGAGATACGTCCTTGAGAGCTGTGAAGTAGTGATGGCGCGCGAAACAACAGGAAGCAGCAACACACGTCGGTCTCCACGAAAGGCACGTACAGCGAACTGCTGGTCCCGCTCACCTTTAACCCGTGCTGAGGGAAACGCACGCGCGCGTCATGTCACATGCGGACGTGCACTTTTTCACGCGCGATTACGCGCATTACACGCGGACGTGCAGTTTTTCACACGCGCTTACTCATGGGCCCTTTCCTCGTATTGCACGCGGACGTGCAGTTTTTCACGCGCGCTTACGCATGGGCCCTTTCCTCGTATTACACGCGGACGTGCAGTTTTTCACGTGCGCTTACGCATGGGCCCTTTCCTCGTATTACATGCGGACGTGCACTTTTTAATGCGCGATTACGCATGGGCCCTTTCCTCGTATTACACGCGGACGTGCATTTTTTCACGCGCGCTGTAATGCCCATGCACGTCTGTACGCGTCACGTCACAGGGGCGCTTGCGCTCGTGGGGCCTTCTGTCCAATGGCAATGCGTATGCGTGCAGACGCGCTTACGCGCTAAGGGCCTTTCCTCGAATTACACGCTGACGTGCAGATTTTTCACGTGCCAAATCACTCCGTATCAAGCTGGCCACGCGAAAACACACAGAAGACCACGCTCCTGCCCAGAAGGCCGAATCACTGCCCCCCAGTGCCCCGAGCAGCCTCCCACGTGCCATCTGCTGCTGCCTGCCTGCCTGCCTGCCTGCTGCCACCGTGCCCTGCCATTTGGTGCCTGCACATCAGCAATCTGCAGGGGTCCAGTTGCTGTGTCCACCCCTGCTGGTACAGAAGACGCCCGACTCGAATAACATCGCTCCACAGCCCAGCCCCAGGACCCAGTTGCCCACCCACTCCTGCCCCTGGGGTTGCCATGTCGGGCACATCCACATCTGACCCCAGTGGCAACCCCCGGCCAGAGGGGCAGAGGGGCACCGGCTTCACTGCCACCGAAGTTGGTGTCCTGGTGGAGCAAGTCCTGGGGCAGTATGATGCCCTCTTCGGATCGTCCCGCGCCAACAGGGAAGGACGGGAGAGGATCTGGGCCGACTGTGTGGTTGCCATCAACGCGGAGGGGGTGGCAACCCGCACCATCCAGAAGGTCAAGAAGCGCTGGGAGGACTTGAGGTCCAGGACCCTCATGAAGGCCCGGCGCCTCGTGGAGGGGGGCCAGGGCCGCATGAGTTCCATCCAGTTGAGGGTCCTGGAACGCGCACACCCAGCGCTCCACGCCCAGGTCCTTGAGAGGGAGACCCGTCTGGAGTTGAGCGGTAAGTGGCCAAGCATTGCTGTGTGAGACAGGGCATGTTGCAGTGTGCTGGTTGTCTGATACTTGCCTGCATGTGTGACATAGGCCATGTACGCATGTATGTGTGCAGGGACATCATGGGAATGCATGTGCGACCTGTAATGTGTGAACCGCACGGTTGTTGCATGTGTTTGAATGCGACATGGGGAGCCCTGTGCAGATTGCACACATGAGAGCATGGCAGTCTCTGTTCCTGGACATGGGTGGGGGCGAGGGATGGGTGCTGATGCCAGATACATATGTGGTATCCATGTCTGTGTGCCTGACCTGCGTGTCTGTGACTTGTGAGTGCCATGGATGCATGACACATGTCTGTGACAATGTACAGATTCACTGATGCAGCCTAGTCATCCTTGTATGCACTGTGATTGGGGTGTACGGGGCCAGATGGATGTGACTGAGGTGAAGTGTGTGCATGTGATAGGCATGACCCATGATGCATGTGAGTCCCATTACATTGTATGATTCGAGAGTCCATTGGACATGCATTGAAATGTCCATGGCACGCACCATGACTGTCACTGTGTGTGTTTTGCCTGGACTGACACATGTGTTGTGGTGTGACATGATGGAAGTGTACTTTGACAGTGGCACTCATCTGCTATTGCTTCCTGTCTAGGGGACCATTGTACAGTACCCTGATGCTTGTGTTCTATGTCTCCCTCTATGCAGCGGCTAGTGAAGGAGAGGGCGGAGACGGCGCTGTGGAGCAAGGCAGCGGGGATGCCCCCACGGCTGCAGCGGAAGGGGTGGGCGAGGAGCCATCCAGGTTGGTGGTTTCCACAGAGGAGGAGGAGGCCGCCACTGAGGCGCACATGGGGCCTGGTGGGGGCATCCCTGCTGGTGCAAGTGGTGCAGTCCAGGGGCAGGGGCAGGAGGCAGCACAGGTCACCGTGGAGGGGCCTGTGCATGTTGCTGTCCCTGAACCTGTGGGTGCACCACCTTGCACCAGCAGGGATGCCCCGTCCCAGGCCCGTCCGCAGGTAGAGGGGATGTCCATGTCATCTGACTCCCCTCCACCTGCGGACGAGGGGACCCCTGGCCCTGTGGAGAAGGTCCTGATTGGGGTCGCGATGCGCACGGCTGTGATTCGTGATGCCGTGCGTGCTTCCCAGGAGGATCACGCACGTCATCACGAAGAGCACCGTGCCGACGTGGCCCAATTGGGATCGGCCATGTTCGGGGGTTTCCTGAATGTGTCGGCCAATCTGGCGGCCCTCTCCTCCTCTGTGGAGACTATACGCCAGTCGTTCTCCTTGCCGTCTTCCGGCCCAGATGCCACCAGGGCCCCCTGTGGACCTGCCCTGACCAATGCAGCCAGCTCGGTGGGGATCCCATCCCTGCCACAGTCGGGAGTCAGAGGTCCAGCAGGGGTGGACAACACAGCAACTGGACCCCAGCAGATGGAGGATGTGACGGCATCATCGGGCAGGGCACGTGCACGATGGCGTCTGTGGTTTCCATCATCCTGGATGCCGTCGTGCTGGCAGAGGCAGTGGCGTCGGAGGCAGCAGCAGGCTCGACGTGGGAGGCATCATGGCTCGGGGCCATCAAGATCAGAGGGGCAGGCATCGGCCGGAGGGCAGGAGAACCCTGGGATGGTAGTGTCTTCCGTGTGGGAGCAGTTGGTCCAGCGGATAGGTGCGGAGCGGCAGCGGGCGGAAGAGGAGCGGCTCACCATGGTCAGGGCAGAGTTCTCCATGCGTCGGGCGTTGAGGCGGGCTGAGTGCCTCGAGGAAGCTCGCATGGAGTTTGAGGTGAACATGGGGTTATCCCTGCGAGACCTCGGGGCCAGGACAGAGTCCCGCCTCCAGGACATCGACATGGAGTTCGATGATGCCCTGGCCGGCAACATCACAGAGTGAGCCGCAGGACTTGCCCGCTGCCATTGTATATAGTTCTTTAGTTAGTTAGTGTTAGGTTTTCTTTATTTTTTGAGATTTTTTTGGACCGCTCGGACAATGGCCACTTTTCTGTATATAGTTTTTTTATTAGGTAGTAGTAGGTTTCATTTATAGTGTTGGGCACATGGACCCTGGAATATTCTTGTGTATAGTTGGATTTTTTAAAATACATTTTTTTGATTTATATTTGTGTTCACCATGAGGCAATGGTTTTTCCTTATTTTTTTTCACCATGATTTTGCTTTGGACAACATTAGTTTTTGGATTCCTTTGTTTTTTGGATTTTTACATTACTTATCGGACATGGACAATTTATTTTGTTATCCCCATTGTTGTATGTTTGATTAGTTTACTTCATTTTCTTCGAGAATACATGTTTTTATAACTTTGTTTTGTGGTATTTTCTCATTGGTTTCATGCATGTCATGATATGGGTTTTGACATTCACTTGCACCCATTGTGTATGTGTGTGTGACGGACATGTGTTCATTTACATACTTGCCATTGGGGTTGTATCATGTAATTGCATTTGCTATGTGGGTGGATGCAATCCTTGGCTGGGTGTTTGTGCTGGGTATGCTGCCCATTACTGCCATGATTGTGTATCGTCAGGACATGGGGGCAGGGGGACATGGTTGGTGGCCTGCTGGCAGGTGCCCCACAGTGCTGGGGGGTGGGGGTGCAAGGGGACATGAGTGGGACATGAGTGGGGGCCTGCTGGCAGGTGCCCCACAGTGCTGGGGGGTGGGGGTGCAAGGGGACATGAGTGGGACATGAGTGTGGGCCTGCTGGCAGGTGCCCCACAGTGCTGGGGGGTGGGGGTGGTGGGGAACATGAGTTGGACATGGGTGGGGGCCTGCTGGCAGGTGCCACACAGTGCTGGGGGGTGGGGGTGGTGGGAGACATGAGTTGGACATGGGTGGGGGCCTGCTGGCAGGTGCCCCACAGTGCTGGGGGGTGGGGGTGGTGGGGAACATGAGTTGGACATGGGTGGGGGCCTGCTGGCAGGTGCCTCACAGTGCTGGGGGGTGGGGGTGCAAGGGGACATGAGTGGGACATGAGTGGGGGCCTGCTGGCAGGTGCCCCACAGTGCTGGGGGGTGGGGGTGGTGGGGAACATGAGTTGGACATGGGTGGGGGCCTGCTGGCAGATGCCCCACAGTGCTGGGGGGTGGGGGTGGTGGGAGACATGAGTTGGACATGGGTGGGGGCCTGCTGTCAGGTGCCCCACAGTGCTGGGGGGTGGGGGTGGTGGGAGACATGGGTGGGGCCTGCTGGCAGGTGCCCCACAGTGCTGGGGGGTGGGGGTGGTGGGGAACATGAGTTGGACATGGGTGGGGGCCTGCTGGCAGGTGCCCCACAGTGTTGGGGGGTGGGGGTGGTGGGGGACATGAGTGCCCCACAGTGCTGGGGGGTGGGGGTGGTGGGAGACATGAGTTGGACATGGGTGGGGGCCTGCTGGCGGGTGCCCCACAGTGCTGGGGGGTGGGGGTGGTGGGGCACATGAGTTGGACATGGGTGGGGGCCTGCTGGCAGGTGCCCCACAGTGCTGGGGGGTGGGGGTGGTGGGAGACATGAGTTGGACATGGGTGGGGGCCTGCTGGCAGGTGCCCAACAGTGCTGGGGGGTGGGGGTGGTGGGTGACATGAGTTGGACATGGGTGGGGGCCTGCTGGCAGGTGCCCCACAGTGCTGGGGGGTGGGGGTGGTGGGAGACATGGGTGGGGGCCTTGTGGAGGCTGCCCCTGGTGACTGGGGGGGTGGGGGTGCTGGGAGACATGGGTGGGGGCCTGGTGGAGGCTGCCCCTGGTGACTGGGGGGGTGGGGGTGGTGGGAGACATGGGTGGGGGCCTGGTGGAGGCTGCCCCTGGTGACTGGGGGGGTGGGGGTGGTGGGAGACATGGGTGGGGGCCTGGTGGTGGGTGCCCCTGCACTGCTGGGGGGTGGGGGTGGTTGGAGACATGGGTGGGGGCCTGGTGGTGGGTGCCCCTGCACTGCTGGGGGGTGGGAGTGGTGGGAGACATGGGTGGGGGCCTGGTGGAGGCTGCCCCTGGTGACTGGGGGGTGGGGGTGGTGGGAGACATGGGTAGGGGCCTGGTGGTGGGTGCCCCTGCACTGCTGGGGGGTGGGGGTGGTGGGAGACATGGGTGGGGGCCTGGTGGAGGCTGCCCCTGGTGACTGGGGGGGTGGGGGTGCTGGGAGACATGGGTGGGGGCCTGGTGGAGGCTGCCCCTGGTGACTGGGGGGGTGGGGGTGGTGGGAGACATGAGTGGGGGCCTGGTGGAGCCTGCCACTGGTGACTGGGGGGTGGGGGTGCTGGGAGACATGGGTGGGGGCCTGGTGGAGGCTGCCCCTGGTGACTGGGGGGGGGTGGGGGTGCTGGGAGACATGGGTGGGGGCCTGGTGGAGGCTGCCCCTGGTGACTGGGGGGTGGGGGTGGTGGGAGACATGGGTGGGGGCCTGGTGGTGGGTGCCCCTGCACTGCTGGGGGGTGGGGGTGGTGGGAGACATGGGTGGGGGCCTGGTGGAGGCTGCCCCTGGTGACTGGGGGCGTGGGGGTGCTGGGAGACATGGGTGGGGGCCTGGTGGAGGCTGCCCCTGGTGACTGGGGGGGTGGGGGTGGTGGGAGACATGGGTGGGGGCCTGGTGGAGGCTGCCCCTGGTGACTGGGGGGGTGGGGGTGCTGGGAGACATGGGTGGGGGCCTGGTGGAGGCTGCCCCTGGTGACTGGGGGGTGGGGGTGCTGGGAGACATGGGTGGGGGCCTGGTGGAGGCTGCCCCTGGTGACTGGGGGGGGTGGGGGTGCTGGGAGACATGGGTGGGGGCCTGCTGGCAGGTGCCCCGCAATGCTGGGGGTGGGGGTGCAAGGGGACATGAGTTGGTGATCATTGGTGCAAGGAGACATGTGCCTTTGCTGGGGGGCATGCCCATGTTGGGTGGGCTGCCTGCGGGACATGACCAGGGATGCAGGGTAGTCCCCTGTGGTGTGGGCTGCCTGCAGGGGCCGTGGAGGGTGTACAGGGAACACCTGGGAGGACCCACACTGGCAAATCACATGTAGGACTCCCCGGCACCCCTGAAATACACGTACCCTGCTGAAATTGCGTGTAAAACTTTGTGCGCACCCCTGTAATACCCGCATGCAGCCCAATCGCGTGTAAAACTTCACACGCACCCCTTTAATACCCGCACGCAGCCCAATCGCGTGTGAAAATGTGTGTGCACCCCTGTAATACCCGCACGCAGCCCAATCGCGTGTAAAACTTCGCGCGCACCCCTAATACCCGCACGCAGCCCAATCGCGTGTACAACTTTGCACGCACCCCTAATACCCGCACGCAGCCCAATCGCGTGTGAAACTTTGCGCGCACCCCTAATACCCAAACGCAGCCCAATCGCGTGTGGAACTTCCCGCGCACCCCTGGAATACACGCGCCCAGGCCAATTGCGTGTGGAACTTCCCGCGCACCCCTGAAATACACGCGCCCAGGCCAATCACGTGTGGAACTTCCCACGCACCCCTGAAATACACGCCCCCAGGCCAATCGCGTGTGGAACTTCCAGCGCACCCCTGAAATACACGCGCCCAGGCCAATCGCATGTGGAAATTCTCACGTACCCCTGAAATACACGCACACGCTCCCCCAGGGCCGATCGCGTGTGAAACCACCCGCGAGCCCCTGAAATACACGCGCCCAGGCCAATCGCGTGTGGAACTTCCCGCGCACCCCTGAAATACACGCACACAGGCCAATCGCGTGTGGAACTTCCCGCGCACCCCTGTAATACGCGTACCCTGCTCGCACGGGGCCAATCACGTGAGGTACTTCCCGCGCACCCCAGTGATACACGTAGCCCGCTTGCCGTGCTGGTACAGGGTTAGCGCAGCCCTTTGCGCTGGATTGGGGATTTTGATGGCTTTTCCCTGCGCGGAAGGCGTTCTTGGGGGCGTAACTGGCACTGCTGCAAGGTCGCTGCGCCACTGTGCGCCACGGCTGGTTTTGGTGGCTGGAATCCATGAATACGCTGTGCGCGGAAATGGGTTTTGGCGCACGCGGCTGGCGCAGGGATTCGCATGCGCACACTGTGCGCCAGCCGCGTGCGCCACTTGTGCGCTGAATTCTATGAATTACCCCCATAATGTTTTGTTTATATGAGTGCATTCTTTAATAGATTAAGTAGTTCATAATAAGTCTCACAATCACCCCTGACATCTTGTTACCAACATTATAAACACAACCCCTTGTAGAGACATTTCGTCAACATTAATTTCATATGTGACGCATCAGTGCTGTCATCAATGACATTTGTGATGTCATCTTTGATGTCCTGGGTGTTAGTCTTAGAGGTGCACATGGTGGCACGAGTTATGGTTCCTTAGCTTACCATAACTGGCACATTTTTGAGGTTTTTAGGTTTTAAACATCCCTTTAACAGCATTTTTTCATTGAATTTCATAGTTTTTTATTAGTGCAACTTAACCATAATGTCCCTTTAACAAAGTTTTTTCATTGAATTTTATAGGTTTTTATTGGTGCAAATTAACCATAAAGTCCCTGTAACAACGTTTTTTCATTGAATTTCATAGGTTTTTATTAGTGCAACTTCATCCTAACATCCATTTAAAAAAGTTTTTTCAGTGAATTGTATAGGTTTTTATTGGTGCAACTTAACCATAATATCCCATTAACAAAGTTATTTCAGAAAATGCCATGGGTTTTTACCAGTGCATGCTTCACCTTAAAACTCTGCCATTTCCAACCTTCCAGCATCATTTTTAACACTTCTACACACTTTTTACAACTTTTTCTATTGTTCTTGCGTCCATCATCGCAGATCTTCCGTACAGTGCCACATGGCCATGCACTTCGCATTTGGGTGCTTTCGTCAAGGACAATTTGGAACTACATTTTCTACTGTTCTAGGCACTTTCAAGCTAAAAATGTACCATTGCAAAGCTCCCACACCTATGCTTACTCTTATCCATTAAGAAAGCACATACTAGGAAGAATAGTAGTATAACTGCTATTTATCTTAAAAATGGCATCAGCTATTGCCATACCTCCTCCCTAAGAGCCACCACCGCCAGCAGCTGGAGGACCCACACAACAAAAAAAGCACTGTACTTCCAAAGACAATTAAGAGAACCAAGAAGATGAGGTAGAGGAAGTGCCTGCCTCTAGCACCCAGAGAGAATCATGGGTGTGGCAGTTCTTTACCACTGTTGGGAATGTACCAAAGACAAAAGCTACAAAAATGAAATGTACAGAGTGCAATTTTGCACTAAGTCCCAGGCTGGACATTAATCCTACGGGCCCACCGCAATGCTCTCAGAAAGATTGTTCCTCTCCTAGCAAGCAGTAGGCTGACTTCCTCCACATCATCTTCCTCAACCAATACTGTAACCACACAGCCTACTTCTGTGGGACACAAAATCCCACCAGCTACATGAAAGCAATACAAGAGGCTGTTGATCCAAATCGTTCGATCCAAATTCCTCTGTATATACTACAACAGCTTCGAGAGGATGTTCAGGTGGCTTACTTTGGAGTTGATTGGTCCCACCAACTCAAAGGTAGAAGTTGTCCTTGCAGGGTTTCTCGATATGAATTCAGAGCTTCAGCACAGCAGTAGGGCTTCACCAGGAAAACCAATGGTCCAGGAGTTGCAGCAGACATCTCTTCCAAGGTCTTCTTCGGATTCCTTTGTCCAGTGGTCGACTCTGCCATCCAAGCCAAAAAGCCTTGCATTTTATGCAGGTTTCTCCCATTCATTCCAGCCTAGCTGTCAGTCACCCATCATGGTGTCCGCCCTTGTCGGACAGCCAGCCAGCCAATCACCTAAGAGTGCATTCTTGTCTCCTAGGAGACTAAGCACAGGGAGTTTTTGGCTCATGCCTCACTTCCTGCCCCCGCCAGACAACCTGGAGCCAGAGGTGGGCTTCACGTGAATCCCATCAAAGACAAAATGAGCAATCAGACCAAACCTGGTTTGGCATGCAGAGTCAATCTCAAGAAGCACCTTTCCTCAAACAAATGGCAAGAAAAGACGACTGGGGCCATTTTGATAAAAATTGCACCCTTGGGTGCTTTACTGTGGCTGCGAACACAGCCCGCGGTAAAAGCACACCATGGTAGTTAAAAGTAAATCACTGCCACAAGCTATTCATCAAGGAAAGGGTAACATAAAATTATTACCTGAGAAGCTAGACAAAGGGGATACTAAGTAACCCCTCCAACACCCTATTGTAAGATAGTGTGTGCTGGGTCTAGAAAGTTACAAATGTAAGTAAAGTCAATTTCACTTTACTGCTCTTGGAAACAGTAGTTTATCCAAGAGAAGATATTTAAACCTTTGCAAAATCTGAAAGACTTCCCTGTGCCACTGCACTGAAGGTGCTGTGTGACACAATGTAAAAGATGATGCCTATGGAGTTTATGAAGTCCTCAAAATCCAGCAAAGTTGGTGGGGGTCTCTAAGGAAGAGAGGAATTAGCATATTCCTGAGAATTCTCCCTAATATCATGTATTATAACTGCTCCAATGGTTTAGCAGCATTTAATGTAGGTGTTACTTTACATTGTCTGATCATTTTACCAGGCGAGCATGACGATGTAGAGAAGGAGCCAAGTACCCCTACCTCAACCTCCTCGCCCATATTGCTTATATGCTGGGAAGCAGATTGCGAGACAAGAGCCAAGCCATTGAACATAGAGATACCAAAGAGAATCCTGGAAGCAAGGTTCTCATTGAGAAAACCATACCTGCATACGAGACAGTATGATGGCCATTTGAATGAAATCCCAGAAAAAAACATGACAGCGGAATGGAAGAGAAGAATAGTGACGTCACCATCACACATGAAGCAAGACTGACGCACAAAGGAGATGCAGACGCAAGAGACTGAAGATATTCTATAAGGCATCAAGAAAGTATCAAAAGATAAATGACATCTTGGGATCAAGTTGATGAAACTTATGCTACAGAACTAATGAAGACATCAAGTCATTTTACATGTGTACATATGCACAGAAACACAAGCAAAGTATTTGTGAGGCTAGCTTTTTAGTGAATAGATTGCGGCATGAGCCAATGTATACATATATAGGAGTGAGTAAAGAATAGTCCACTCCTTATTATAGCAGAGCTGGACTAAAAAGGAAGGCCTCTTTTCCAGTGTGTTGCAGTTAAAAACAACTGAATGCATTAACAAGATTGAAACTCAAAAAGGCGAGGCTGGATGAGCCCAAGAAGCCAAGGTCGTATCCGGCTGGGGTGAGCAGACATTGAAAACACATTTTTTGAAAGAATGAAACTCCTGTTCAGAAGATCACATCAGAGGTCTATTAGAAAATAGTATTTTAAAAGCACTAGAGGCTCAATTTTGTGGTCTTCAGTCACGTTAAGGTTTGAAGTTGGAAGAACATGACGACCACACCTACGCATGAAGGCAGAGCATGCCTTCACTCCCCTGAATTCTCTTGAGCAAGGAACATTTCCAAGGCCGAGTTCAAAGCCTTAATTGACAGCAGACCACTTAGGTGATGATAGATGATATGCTAATTGGTGGGAAGCTATGGTTAAGAATAGCTCACCGGTACCTGGAAGATCAGCCTGCATGCTGCTAACGTAGGTGGAAAAGTACTGCCAGAGGTTAGAGTGCCAAGCAATTGCAGGGGGCCACATGATTAAGGGTCCTATAGTTTCTGTAACCAATGGGACATTGTGTATTTAGTGACATTCATAGTGACCTGTTTGAGGGAGGGCTTAGTTACCCCACCTGATGTTAAGAAGCCTATCACTTTCTTAGACTAGTATGGAACGTATACTTAGATGTTACCTTACACCCAATCACAATAGCGACTAGGTTTTTGTAGTTTGCCACGTAGGATGACATTAGTAAATACGTAGGTTGCTTCAGCAATGACGATTTTATGTTATAAAAGAATGCTCTTTTTTTGGATGCATGGAGAAACCATGTGCTGAGACGTACGTTGATGTTTGTTGTACTCCCTGGTTTAGATAATTGATATTAAAACAATTATCTTTTTGCCAACTACCTGAGTCGTTTTGATTATTGATATTTTAGTAATTCTGCAACCCCATTCATCTCGAGGATATTGCTACCTCATCTTAAAGGGCTGGAGTCTCCGAGTTCAACAACAAACCAAAATATCAGAAAAGTGTATCAAGTGCAGCACAGGAAGTAGGAAAAGTTCTTTGAAAATTAAATACCTTGATTTACTCTAGCCAAATTGGAGGGCAAAGGCTTATTATCTTGGATTCTAATTGGTCTGTTGCAGCTAGTGGGAGTTTGAGGAACTTGGGAGTACTATGTGGACAGAAAGTTCTTTGTGTTGGCCTTACCTGTTTGATATTGTGCTAAAATACAGGAAGATCTACACTTGATTGTGGACTTGGTTCTCTCTTGCTCCCCATTGTATATAGTTCCAATTATTTTATTGTGTAAATAATGTTTTTACTTTAAAGGAATGTGCTTAACTTTTTGTTTTTATGTAAACCGTTTGGTAAAGGTTTGTAATAAACCAATAAACCAAAAAAAAAAGAAATAAAAAAAATAGCTTGATTTTAGATGAACTACCTTACTTAATGCTACTTTCTCTCATTTGCGAATGAAAGAGGTTTTGAAGACTGACTACAAGCTTGGAGGTATATATGTACTTGTTTTTGGAGACTTGTTAAAATTAACTCCTGTGACAGGTCGACCAGTTTTTAGAACACTACAATCTAAGGATGCTCAAAAAAGTATAGGACGTATTGGTCATTTTAAACTTTGGAATTGTTTTTAATTCCAGGAACTAATTAATATGAGACAATCTGGAGACTTAGAGTATGCAGAAATGCTGAATCAGATTTGTCTAGGTGTTCTTGAGGAAAATGTGAAAGCATTCTAAAAGGGAAGACTGATTTCTAACATGTTTCATGTACATTGCAGCTTGCCTGATGTCATGTTGACTCTTAAGGAAAGAAACATTTTTTTCTATTGCTTTTATGTGCACACTTGCAGAGTGCAACAAGTTTAACTCGACAATGCTGCTGTCATCAAAGCAAAATATTGTAGAGATAAAATCATTTGATGTTTTAGTTGGTCATGTTATGCATTTAGAGATGAATAAGAGAGCAAAAGTTCTATTAGGTCAACTATATAGAGAATGCAATTTCTAAAACTGAAGATCTGGAAGGAGTTCAAAAACTGTGCATCAATGCACGAGTAATTTTGAAGAGGAATTTGAATGTAAAAATTGGTCAAAGTCAATGGAGCGATGGGTAGAGTGATTGCATTTCATACGTTTCCCCACAGTACAAGTATTGAACATGTTGAAGTTAAGTTTGATCGAGTAGAAGGAATTGATTTCTCAAAGCTCAGCATGTTTCATGCTTTTTAAGGATACTTTGTGAAATGAGCACAGTTTCCTGTGTGATCTGCTCATGCAATAACTATTCATAAATCAGAAGGTTTGACTTTAGAAGCAGGACTTATTGACTTTGGTCGTAAAGTGTTTAAAGCAGGAATGTCATATGTAGTTTTGTCAAGTGTGAAAAATGTAGATGGTTTATTTTTTAATAAACTTTGATGAAAGTGATAGTTGACATTTTGTGCATCAACGAATATCATAGGTTCTATGTATTGTTTGCTCCTCACCTGAACCTTATACCTGCACCTGTGAAGCAGTCATCCAGGAAATGGAAGGAGTCAATGAAAGCACATTCAAATGAAATCAGTCCTTGTGAGACTAAAAAACAACGGCCCTCATTATGACCCTGGCGGAGGACCATGGTGCAATTTGCACCATGGTCCATGGCGCTAAGCTGCCAACTCCGCCATGGGGGTTGGCGGACTTACCGCCCCATCCCGACCTTGGCGGGGCGGTAAGTCCCCAATCCCCATTTACCCTTCCCCATTCCCATTTTTGCCCCATAGGGTATAATGGGAGTGGGGAAGGTGTTAATTACGCCACCGTAAATTACGGTGGCGTAATTAACAACAAGTCCCGTAGCGCCATGGATTTTTCCGCCTGCAAAAAGCAGGCGTAAAAATCACCATGGCGCTACGGGAACTCGTAGTCAGGCCGAAAGGTGCGCCATGGTTTACGCTGGCGTAAACCCCTTTCCGCCAGGGTCCTAATGAGGGCCAACATAATTTAATGGAGTTGGAGAGTCGTTCAACTGTAATGTACTGATATTGCAGCTTTAGTAATTAAAACACGAGTTGAATGGTATTGTAATGCAGTTTGTGTATGTTGTTTCAAATGACTCCAAGAAATAGCTTCAACAGCAGAGAAACAGCTATGTATTGAACTTTCATTTCTTAATATGTCTGTAGATGAAAATCCACACAGTTTACATTTGGCAATGTCAATCCAAAATGTAGTAGCTGTTGCAAGAGGAAATTAACAATTTTCTCAAAATACACAGGAGGATAGTCAAGCATTTTTAATGAATGTCTTTGAGCTATTAGTGAAAGAAACTGGTAATGTAGATAAGTATGTTGGAATTAGTTACGAGTGGAAGCATATGTGTCCAAAATGTAAGAAGGGGTTTTCTACTTCATATCTTTGTGAAAGATTTGTGTATCTCCATGTACCTGATTGTAAACTTGTAAAATGTTCTGATCTTGTAACTAAAGCATTCCATGACATGCAATCCAGTGACTGTGGTTGTAATTTACAATCAACACAGCAAAATATAGTTTTTAATGAGTATCTATTGATTATGTGTCAAGACTGAACATTAATATGTCAGTAATGTATTTTGTAAATAGTCCTGTTTCTGCTAGTAAGAACACGTTTAAAATGTGTGCAATTATTTTTAATGAGGAGACATCCATTGAATCTGGACATTTCACAACATGTGTGAGTACAGAAGTAGATTGGCTTGTTTTCTAATGACTCTATAATCACACACCAAGCTAGATTGCCAAAGTGTCTAAAGAATGCTTACTTCATTTTGTTAGAAGCAAAGTTTTAAAATATATGTGTAATACTGTTTGTGAATATAAGCATGCAAAATAAAAATTCGAAATAGAAAAAAAAGGCTAGTAAGTGGTGTGTGTAAACTAGGACATTATTTGCTAATAGAACTTTTTTTAAAAATAGTACTAAAGACATGTAAATATAGTATTCTGAAGATTATATAATTTAGAAGTGAAAATAGCATTCTGCGATCTTCTACTTCTGTTTTATTGTATAAAACACTGTATATTTTAATATGTACAAGTGTTTTCTATAAGTGCAAGGTCACATAAATGGTTCCATGGACATTATCTTGGATGCGAGGAAGTGTAGACGTTGATGACTGTTTGCATATCAACCAAGTACACAATAGGTTGCAGATGCAAAAACATATAGTGCAATTGAATTACAAAATCAAAAAAAAAATGACTGAAAAGGTAACATTTTTAATTGTCTAAATATCTGTTATGTGCAGTGTGGAGTTTTTAGAAAAGTCAGACAATCTATTCAGTCATTAAACTGTGCGTATTCTTTCATTTCGTATTGGTAGGTTTAAGATAATGGTGATTAGCTTCTAAGGTGTGCAGGTGGTCAGAAAAATGACTCACACCAAATTACGAAAGAAGTTGCGAAGTTGTAATGTAGATATAATTTGAATAATTCAGAATACATTTGATATAGAAAAAATAGGTATTCGACAAAAAACGTTTAGGTAATCATTTGTAATTTTGTGTGTGTAGGTGGCCAAACAAAGGACACACACAGATTGTATAAGAAGTATGGAAATGTCATTTGTTATGTTATTAGTGTAGATTTTGATAAGTGTGAATAAGTTCATTCACAACATTTGTTATTGTCTAAATATTTTTTATAATATAGGTATGGCTATTGTCTAAAATGATTGATACTCAAAATAATGTTACAGTTTTGGCATGTCTTCATTTATTTTTGTGTAAAACTGAAGACATAGTTATGTTAGAATGTCTTGGTTTCCTGGTGAAGGTTGCATACAGTAATCTGTACATTAGTCATCATTTAGCATAAAGTAATCTTTGTATAGTACTGTAATATCTGTACATTGCAGTGAAATGCATTTATTGGTGTACAAACTACAGATATTGTAGGCAATTCCTTTGCTGATGCAAAAAGTAGTTTGTAATAACCTAAATGTTAAGTATTTTAAATAACAGAACAGAGGTTTTTTTTCTCCTATTGAGAATACTTTTTTCCTCCACAGCATAATTAATTAACACAACTTGGTAATGGTTGTACATTTGGAAGTCAATCAGTATTATTTTAGTATCATTATAAGAAAAAAAACATAAATAATTTTGTATTTATTTTGCTACGATGAACACGATAGTGCCAATGCAGTGGTGATAGTGCATGGTATAAATGGCCTTAACCATTAATAGTAAGGACATTTTATTTTTTTCAGAGTTCATATATGGAAGAAAGACGCAAGGACATAGGTATTTGGTAAGACTTTGGATAAATATGTATGTGTAACATATATATGCACATTAAAAGAATTGTTCATTTTTTTAAATAATATCATTTTTAGCCGCATTTAGAGTACCAGCCAATGAATAGCAGAATGTGAGCAACAACTGGGGAGCTTTTACTCGCGTCTTTGATAGTCGTGGCTACAGGCAACAATTGACAATTTTCAGTACTGAAACTGCATAAAATAAATTACAATATATATTGTAATATATTTTTCCAGTCTGTGTTTAATGTTATCTATTTTTGTAACATAAAATGTGGCCCTTAAAAGGGCCATTTTGGGGGATAGGAAGAGGTGGGTGGAAAAGCGGAGGACAATACATAAGGATGAAACATTTAACAAAGGGAATAAAAATAAAATACAACATATATTTTTTTGAATTTCTTTTTTTTGTTTGAAAAAAGGGGGAAAAATTGCCACTTAAAAAAATACTAAACATGAGAAGGTAATCTGATGTTGAGCAATTAACTTTAGCCATTGCTCAAATGTAGCATCTCCCTTGACTACCCATTCGCAGCATCCTTTACACATGACTTGCATCCTGGAAAGGTATCCGGCAACAGTTTAGTGGATACGTCTACTGACGCTTCATTTGCACTTGGCATTGTTGCTTTACTGGTGGATGGATCTTCAGCAGGTGGTGCTGATGTTTGTCTATACAAAGAATGGGTCCCATTAATTTTTCTTTTGTGATGTTCATGGGCTTTACAATATTCATCATCAACATCATCCCAGTGGACTCTCACTAGATGGTTAATCATTATCAAAGTTTCCAAACTTTGAGACTGAATATTGGAAGGCCCATGGTGTAGAGTCTTGTTGCAAAAGGTGCAGAGCACCTCTTCACCTCTTCCCTGGAGTGGTGTTCCTTCACTTCAAGCATCAAAATAATTTATTTTTTTCAAAAAGTGTGGCCTACTTCCCATAAATTTTCCCATAGAGAAACAAAGTACATTTTTTCCAAAGCGCACAGCCCAAACCGCTAGACGGATTTGGACCAGGTCCAAAACAACTTGGACATTAAGCATTGACTCAAGATCCTTTTGTGTTTATGTTTATTTGTTTATATTGTGCCAGAGCCCGCAGACAACAGGGCGCAAACACAAAAACGGCAAACCAACATCAAGAACACCTTTCAATCTAAGCAAATAGAAATGTTTTGAGGCTTTTACTGAATGTGGAATTGTTTACTTCCCGAAGCATCTCTAATGGGTGTTTATTCCAGATCACTCGAGCCTGTGAGGGGAAGTAGCATCCACTACCTCAGACTTTTTTACATCTTGGTTGAGCCGGACGCATAGAGTCCCCTGACCGGGTGACTTTGTTAATAAGTTCCATCGCCAGCTTTTCCTGCAGACATTGAGGTGCTTCTCTGTACAGACACCTGTGTACAATGTTGTTTAATTTAAAACATATTCTAGCACCCGTTGGGAGCCATTGGAGCCAGTGGAGCTCCCTCCCATGTAAGGATACTGGGTTCTGTCTTGTGGTGCCTTTAATGATCCAAACAGCATCATTCTGTAGGGCCTGGAGGTTCTTAATGCATCCCTTGCTAGCTCCAGCAAGAAGGGCACTGCAGTAGTCCAACCTTGGCATAATCACAGCTCTCACTAGTGTTGTACAATTTACTACTGATACATATGGTTTTAATAGTCTAAGCAGTCTTAGATGGTATTGGGCCTTTTGGACTACATAATTTACATGGGCTTCAGCGCCGAATGATGATTTCAAGATCACTCCCAGGATCTTCTCCTTAGGGACAACTTTAATGTAGTGACCTTGTATAGAGGGTGGTCTCTGTACCATGTGATGATCTGAAGCCAGGTTTCTTGGGGTGTAGAATTTTATGGCTTTCTACATCAACCAATTTTCATAAAAAAGGTACATTAGTTATGTGCCTTAGGTTATTACAGTTTTTGTAATCCTGCCTCGTGTTTTTTATCAGGGGGTGACAGACACTTTCTTCATCATAGCTGGCACATAGTTGTAAGTAAATGTGGCATTAGCAAAGCATAGGAGAAAGGGAGCAAAGACTTTCCAATGTTCCAATACAATCTTTGCTGAAATCGTATTCTCCAAACAAGTAATGGGATGCATAGTTTTGAAATCTTTCTCTAGCTTGCTTTCTGTAATGGTTTTACAAGCAAATTCCGGGGTAACAAAATAGCACAGATTTAAATGATAGAGTAGCTAGAGTATTTGCAATTTTAGCTTGGGCTATCTTTACTTTTTCAGTTTTTAGAGGGGGTTTCCTATCCAATAACTAAATGAGGCTCTGTTCAAATTGTAGTGCTAATCAATCAGGGGTATCTTCATCAGCAGTAGAAGCCATATGTTCCTTAATGCAGCATTCTATATCAGTTGCCTTAATATCATTTAAATTCCTGCTAATTGCTTTCTTTGTGGCATTTTTCCATTGTATACAAAGAGTAGGAGGTCGAACCACAAAAGTAACAAAGAAATGGTGAGACCAGATACAAGGTGATGTAGTCAAAGTGGCAGCAGGTAAGTTCTTAAGCACAGCCCAGTCAAGATTATTACCCTGTTTATGTGTGGTTCTTTATTCAATACCATAAACTGATTATTTTGTAATAATTGCTCTAAGTCCAAAACATCTGGATCTGAAGCCTTCCCTAAATGCCTGTTAAAGTCACCTAGAATAATCGTAGATCGGTTTGGTTTATTTGTATTGGCCAAGATCTATGACATTTCTTCCACAAATGTAGGCATATCGTAAGATGGGCGATACAGCAAGATGATATCAAGGCAGTTATTGGGTGTGGGAGTGGTTTTTATTTGTATAATTTCACAACCTTCTCATAGTATGGGTGTTTGAAAAAAGGCAAATTCTTGCCTAACTATAATTGCCACTCCTCCACCTCTACCTATTTCTTGGTTTTGGCCGAAAAATATGAAGCTGTCAGAGTAGCCAAGTCAATGTTGGGGCCACTAGAATCCCGCAGCCATGATTCGGTGATACACATAACATCTATCTCATTGTCCAGGATATAGTCACATACATCTGTAGTTGATTTATCCAATGAACGTGTGTTGTGGTTTGGGGTTATTCCGTGCAGTAGTTTTTTAAATATTTGACTGAGAAGTGGGTGCCCCTTCCCAAAAATAGATAGAGATATTCAGGGGATTTACCCAAAACTGGGTGTTTTTAGAAATGAAAAGACAGCCATCTTGTTCAGCCGAGGATATGGGAAAATGAAACGCAGGAAAAAAGCTAATTGCAGGTAAAAACATATGCGAATACATTCAGGATCGAGAGGGTGAGGGCACCAAGAAAAAGGTGGGAGTTGAGGGGGGTGTAGGGACTAAGTTTGCAACACATAGCTATCTGTAGCCTCGGCTATAGCCACGAATAGCTGGCATCTAAAAGCAAACTACGTCACAGAAACAACATGTGTTATGGACGGCAAGGGAGAGAGTAGGGGAGGTGAGGAAGCCACATCTGCAATGGGGGGGAGTTGGTATATATGAGTGGAGCACTTGATGAGGGCCTTGGGGGTACGAATGCATTTTTTTGGCAGTTTTTCTGATATTCACGGCTACATCTGAGGCTATTAAGGACTATAGATATTCACAGGTAGTAGTTCCATGCCCGCGGCTACATATTTTAGGGTGTCAGTGCTTTTTTTTTAATTTTATTTTTATAGCTATAGTGACATTGGGGGTGAAAAATCACTGGCATTTGTGCTTATCCGCGGCTATTCAGTGTTTTTACCCGTTGGTAAATGTGGCCAGTTATGCAGCCACGCCTATATCATGGCAAATCGGTCGTTGTATATTTTTAGCCTCATCTATTAGAAAGCACGTGTGTAGGCGCGTCAATACTATTCAGTGTTTTATTAGTTATGGCTGGAACCGTGGATATATTTAAAGCCAAGTCTATAAACAAACATTTTTTGTTCAATAATCATATTGTTATGTGGATGATACAGTACCCAATGTTATTATTATTATTTGTGTTATTTTATGTACTTAGTTGTTCACTTATCTGATTTAAAGGTTTGAAGGCCAATTTAGTTTGATTTTCGGCTTGCAGAAAAATAGTCATGTAGTCGCAGATACAAGGTCTGCAGCTGTGTCAAATAGACATGGCTATAAAAGAAGCTGGGTGGAAAAAAAAAGATTTTGGTGAGTTTCATTGTTATTGGTTGTTGTTGGTGTTTTATTTGTGTACCTCTTTGTGATTGAAAATGCATTATCTATTTTAGTAGCTTTATTGGTACATGTTCCTCTTTTTTGTTATTCTTTTTGGAAAGTATAAAAGCCACCATTTTCTGCAGTTGTATCAGCTATATTCCAGAACTCACACTTCTGCAGTTTAAAGAAGTTCCAACTGTCAAAAGTGGTTTTCATCTCAGGTGCCTTTTTCCTTGGTGGTGATGGATTTGGAAGCAAAATGATAATGTCATCACTGTTGTTACTATTGTGAATGGACACGTTGGAATTTTCAATGGGGAAGGAATATGTAACACAATGAAAATGGCAGCACTAAAAAAGACAAGCCCTCAATATTGCCAACTATCTATAGTGGTCTTTTTTTTTTACTAAAGTATAGTACTAAAGTTTCTACCTGTGTGATTGTTTTCTTTCCCTCGCTCTCCAAATTTACTTATCCTATTCTATTCTCTCTTGTTCTCCAGGTTTACCTAATGCTACCCTATTTTCTCTTGTTCTCCAAGTTGACTTAACCCTCCCATATTCTGTTCTGCAACCACCCAGTAAAATGTTCTTTGTTTATTTTCACCTAGTTTATATATCCCTGTGTATATTGTTGTATGTTTTTTTTTTAATCCAGGTTGGATTTTTCTCCCAATGACCTAATGAGTATTATGTGAAAAGAGAACAGCAGTGTTTCATGCACGGATGTTAGTGCATGTGATGCACTGCATACAAAATATGAGGGTTATAAAAACGTATGTATTCAATTGTGTTTATTAAAGTGTGTGTGTGTCTTTGAACTGATTATGTTTTCTTTATTTTCAGATAGCTGGATATTATTATTTTTTAAATATAAATGAGTAACAATGGCTACGGTATAGTCTGAGGGATGGTTTGATTCTGGAGGTGTGGGTAACCACAGCAAGAACTGGGGGGGCTTCAGCCGTGGGTTCAATGAATCATATCCACAGCTATAGCTGTGATGCACAAAAAGTTCACTCTTTATGAATTTTTTTTTACTTTTTACTGTTTCTTTTTGTTATTAATATTATACACTAAGGCCTGATTCTTGGAACATTTTCCTATGGTATTGCGCCATTATAAAACACTTCTAAGAATCAGGGCCTAGGTTTAGTAAAAGAAACACATGCACGTTTTCTAGCCATGTCTACAACACTTTGGGCGTCCTAGGGTTCTTTTGTAACTGCAGCTATACAGAATGTTTTTTAAAAAGAAAACGTGGAACATTTATTTAATGTGTATTGAGTGTGGTGTTTGTTAATTGTTATTGTAACCTTTTAAGCAGTTTTTATACATGAATAATTGATATAAGTGTACATATTTGAAAAAAGGTAAATCAACATGCAAACGAAATGTGGTCAAAACAGGATTATTTGGGTGGAGATGTGGTTGTGGGTTTTCGTTTTATTTTAGGTGGAGCACATGATTTATCTTCTTCTCTTGCCCAATGATAAACATTTTTACTGTCCATGACTTGTTTAAAATTGTGAATGTTATTTTTCTTTGATTGTATTTCTTGTTGAATATTAAGTAATAGTTCTTTTAGTTCTGTTAAGGAATCGATAATTATATGTGTGGGTACTTGTTGTGGTGCTTTCTGCTTGAATCTTCTTGATACTTGAATCACTTCTTCATCTGTTTGAAAATATTTGAAATAATTTTAAACAATTGAAGATATAATACACTTTAAAAATATTTGTGTTGTTTGTATAAACATTTGATAGCAGGTAAATAAATGATATGTGTCATATTTCTTCATTTACATATAATTGTTAGTCTCATTTCCATTAGATATATAGAATGTACTTACAAAATCCTGATTGTGCTGTATTTTCTTCTGGTGCATTCACTTCAGTGGCTTTGTTTTTAATGTCTTCCTCTGTAGGATAATTGTCCTCCAGACATTGCATGTAGTTTTCCATTTTAGTGTGGTACATTGTTACTCTAGATATTAGAATTAGCAATGAAGGAAGAGTACATGGGCCGATTCATGGAACAAATGTGCTCCAAAATCCATGGCGCTGTTAGGGAGAATTCTCTGTTTAGGCTGAATTTCCTGACCTAGACCATACTGGGTACTACAGGAATTTCATTGAGAACTATGGGACCATAGCTTCTCCACTGAATGTAATATCCTCTCCAAAATTCCCTAAAAAGGTCAAATGGAATGAGGAGTGCAATCAGGCCTTTGAAAAACTGAAGAAAGCTCTTTGCCAAGCTCCAGTATTGAGAGCTCCTGACTACCACCAAACTTTCATTGTACAAACTGATGCTTCCAATGTAGGTATAGGTGCAGCTCTAAGCCAACTGGATGAGAAGGGTAGGGAGCACCCCATTTGCTTCATCAGCCGTAAGCTGAAGGATCCAGAGACAAGGTGGGCAACAATAGAAAGAGAATGCTTTGCTATTGTGTGGGCACTGAAGAAGTTTAGGCCATACTTGTATGGTTCTACTTTTGTCATTCAGACTGACCACCAACCCTTGAGATGGTTAATGCAAATGAAGGGGGAAAATCCAAAACTATTGAGATGGTCAATCTGCCTGCAAGGGTTTGATTTCACCATTGAGCACAGGTCAGGGTGTCACCATCAAAATGCTGATGGACTCTCTAGGATGTATGTCATCGACTAGAGGTATGAGGTTCATCCAGGAGTGGATTAAATCCTCCTGTCCCTTAGTCTGGGGGGGCAAGTGTTAGGGAGAATTCTCTGTTTAGGCTGAATATCCTAACCTAGTGAGTCCCCCAGCAGCTTTACTGGATTTTTGGGGTTTATTTTTTTTCTCCTGCCAAGAGGCAGACTCTTTTACCCTCACTCTTGGACATGATTTGAGTGTGTTTCTTTGAATCTAGAAGTGTTTAATGGGCTATGGGGTCTTTTACTCCATAGGGTTTCATGGGTTTTTGTGATGTGTGTTACACCACACCCTCAGTGCAGTGACACAGGGGTGTCTTAGTGACCCCCCAGTATAGACTCCATACCCTGGGACTGACTACTGTCTCCCAGGGCATGTAAAGTCACCATTGACTTTACTAGTCTTAAATTCTGAACAGAACCAGTACAAGCCATCATATTGTGGATGTACTGGCTGGGGCAATTCGATTGCCCCAGGGTCTGTTAGTCGAGGGGGCACGTCTCCGTCCCCCCTGATCGAGTTTTGGCTGGTGGCAGTGGATACTACATTTTATATTCAACCGCAAATATTTTCCTATGGGATTTCCCATTGTTTTAGGCTACTATCTTTATTTAATTATTTACGGTAGCCTTGAACATACCGCCAGTTTATTTAATTAATATTAATTCTCCGGTTGGTATTTTTTGCCAAAACTTGATTCTAAAATGGCGTTTGTGTTCTCTTTTGTGACTCCAACCCAAGTCGAACCCTTTGTTCCACTTTTTGGCGGGCTTCTCCACAGAAGCCCTCCAAAGTGGTGCCACTCTGTCTGGAGTACTTAGGAGGGGTGGAGGGGAATTTAGGCACCCTGGACTGAGTTGCCTAGGCAACTCAAGTCGCACTCCATCTTGATTGGCCCAAGTGGTGAGCCGGCCGGCTCACCACTTAGCATGTTTGAGTGACAGCTAGGCTGAGTGAATGGGGGTTTGCTGCATAAAAGCAGGGCTTTGTGGACTGGAACTTCAGACGTTGCCACAGGACCTAAGAATCTGACAAGGGAGAAGCTGAGCCAACCTGCCATGACACCACCACCGGTGGAGCCCTGCTGGACTGCCTCACCACTTTTCCCAACGACAGAGGAGATCTCCCGCCAGAGAGTCTTCTTCCTTTGACTGGTGGGGATAACCAGTTTCACCGTCTTTTCGCTTTCCCGACGTACCTCGTGGCCGCCTTGCCCGTGCCAAGCACCCCGGCAACCGGGATACCATGTTTTACCACGACCGCGAAACCAAGGTACCACCTTTAACTGGAAAACTCTGCGGCTGGTTTCTTCCCTGGTAGTGCAACGACCTTCATCTTTCCTCCAAGTCGAGATCTTCTCTTCCCCTGGACGACGACGCAACTTGCACCTACTACCATGAACAACTGCCACCGCTGGAGGATCCTTCCCACTTAAGGTACCGTGTCCCACCCTGGCTTCCCTTGCTACCGACTGTACGGGGTAGATTAAGCCCCCGGCTTTCGAACCTGGGTCAGCCTGGGACACCTTGGCTAAACTTTTCTAAGCCTCTCTAAACTCTTGTTGAACCCTCTGCAAGACTTTCTAAGTCTAGTGTAACTGTGTGATCTTGGGCGCATTTGTGCTCTGCTCCCTCTAAGAGTGGGCCCAGCCTTTGGACTTTGGCTCACCAGTGACGTTTTGCTCTCTGCCTTGCTAAGAGTGTTCCTGAATCATAGAGTGGTGTACCTCTTCATATTCTGTCTTTTTCCCTCCCTTTCTCACAAACTTATTAGAGTGCAATCTAGTTAAGCTCTCACCTTTGTATGAAAATAAGTGGTGTTTTACTGTGATTTATCTAATAGAGAAAAAGGGGTGTATATATCATAATAGCAACTGTGTTTAGAATATTTTACAATAAGAGTGCTGGAGTGTTTCAACTGTGTGTTTTTAAATAAATAATTATATACTTTGATACCAAAGCTCTGGTCAGTGTTTGCTTGTATTATTGTATCTGAGTGCCTATTGAGTATACTTTGCATACTGCCTAACTCGTCTTGAGGGAAGTCTGACTGCTCAGCCACAGCTACCAGGTAAATCTGGGTGGTGCAGATTGCTACCAAGTGGGTTTACTGCCAACACCTGTAGTCTTAAATCTTTTGCAGTGTTCCCTAAGGGAACTGCACAGGTTTCTGCCTAACAGGCGCAAGTATGAAAAAGCAAGCACACACGCACGCGTGCAATTCATGGAAGGCCCTGTGTGTGTTTTCCCTGGGATGTGCGTCCAATCCAAGCATGAAGCACACGGGCGCGCACGTCACTGCAACATCCCGAATGCCGTGCGCGGCGTGCACAGAGAAAGCGCCCAACGTATTGCGGACACACCAAAAAGTGGGCAGAACACGTGGAATGGGGAACAACATGTGAAAAAGAAGGCGTAACTGGGGAAGGACTGCTGGGAAATACACGGAACGCCCATACGCACGTGAACAACACGTATTCATGGAATCAAATAGGGGAAACCCACGCATGACAAAAGACACGCACAGGCGTAAACACGTCCACCACACGAAGACAGGCGGAAGCATTCCCGCACATTATAAAAGTGCGTGCAAACAACAAACACGTATATACAGCTACGATGAATGTCCCATTTCTAGCAGCACTGATCATGGGACACCGCAGGAGGAGGAGAATAGCCAGGGCTCGCATTTTTTTGCCCAGGACCAGCCTTTTTGGGATGCCTGATGACCAGGTCTATGGCAGGTACAGGTTTCCACCCCATATCATCCTATACCTGGTCAGGAAGTGGGAGGATGACCTACATCACCGACCTTGTGCTCCCAAGCAATGAGCTCCTTGGAAAAGGTGCTCAATGTCCTGCATTTTTTGGCCACTGGGTCATTTCAGCGGAAAACTGCCATATTTGGGGGTGTTTCACAGGCCACGCCATCACGCTGCCTACACCAGGTGTTGGCAATCATGACTGCGCGCCCCTCAGTCCGCAGGCACATGTACATGCCCAGAACACCCGCAGAAAGGCAGGCCGTGGTCCAGGACTTTTACACGGTGGCACACTTCCCCAAAGTGCTTGGTGCCATAGATTGCACCCATGTGGCCCTACGTCCACCTTTGGCCACTGAGCACATCTATCGAAACCGCAAGCACTGGCATTCCATGAACATACAGGTTGTATGCGATGCCCATGGAATCATCACCTCTGTCTATGCAAACTATCCTGGGTCTACCCATGACAGTTTCATATACAGAATGTCTGCCCTGAGCAGGGACCTGGAAGCTGAGAAGCATGGCGACACATGGCCCATTGGTGAGTACAAATGTCTGTGCACATGCATGCATGTCACACACAGACAAATACACAAACCCAACTAATCACAGCCATTATCACCTCCCCAGGGGACAATGCTGACCCTCTGAGCAACCACATGATGACGCCAATCCAGAGCCCCACCACACCACCAAAGGTAAGATGCAACGCTGCCATATTGCAACCAGGGGCATAGTGGAGCGCACATTCGGAGTGCTCAAGTCACACTTTCGCTTCCTTGACCGCTCTGGCGGCCAGCTACTGAAAACACCCCCAGTAGTGTGCCGGAACTTTGTGGCAGCATGTGTCCTGCACAATGTTGCAACACTGTGGGGCATAACAGTGGACATGGTGGTGCCCCCACATCCCCAACCACAGGCAAAGGTGCTGCTCATGGGAGGGGAAGGGCACATGGTGAGGCAGCCCGGACCCAGCTTGTGGCCACATTTTTCACCTAAACTCCCACCCCTGTGGAGTGCACACAGGCCTGGCACATGCCGGATGACAATCAATGACGACAAAGAGACAGTCAACTGTCCCAACCTTACCACCCTGAGAATGTTGCCATGGAAGTGCCACATTGTGTGCATCCCTCGCTACTTAAACATAACCAATCCTGTGTGACCAAAAGGAACACATGCAAGGTGTAAATTGCACCACCTCCTGCAAAACAGGAGATGAAAATCAGCGGTATGTCATCCAAACCTTCCCAACCCACATCACCCTGACATGGAATCAGATGAAATGACTGACCAACAACTTCCCACACATACAAAGTCACACACAAATGCATGCCAACAGCGGTACCATTAACAAAAGACAGAATCCCTGTTGGCATGCACATTGGCCAATCCAAATCCGCAAATCCCTAACCCGTGTGCTGTGTGGGTCTCCTGCAACACACCGCTCAGCACACAGCACAGTGAGCAGTCATTGTGTTGGGGATACACCTTGAGCATCATATAAAAAGGACAAGCAACACAAATAACCTACTGATGCATGTACACAATCTCTAAATGTTAAGTGATCATGCGCTGCAGGGACACAGCATGCCAGAGAAGGCAATCTGTGTGCACATGTGGGCATGGAAGGGTGGTTGAATGTGTGGTGGAGCATTGTGTAGTGTGTGTGTCAGTAGGAACATGCACTCAATACATGCATGTGAAATCAAGTGACACTCAGTGTCCTGTACACATCACATGTGAACATTGGCCATGTGTACACCCTAGTATGTCAAACCACAAAAATCCACTGACACCTGAAAAGTAAACACAACACAGGAGCAGCCATTGACCAGCAGAACACATCATGTACATAGTACACCACAATGACAATGTCAGAGAGTGCCCAAAAATTGTAGCCCAAGCGTACTGTCCGACAACAAAAGGCACTCCCTCATTTACTCATCCCCATGACCTTCAAAAGAACTGTGTGTGGGGTCCATTGGTTTCTTCCCTCTAGTCTACCTGGCTTCACGATCCCCCTACCCCTTGGTGTCCTTGTTCTACCTTTCGTGTAAATAGGGTCCAGTCCCCTCAGAGGCCACCTTGACTGGTTAAAATACCAAATCGCAACGAACTCCAAGGAGCCAAACCCCCAAACCAAGGAAAAAGCCTGTAGGCACCAAAACACCCTGGAAGAGTCTCCAGTAGATGACTTGAAGTCGCTGAATATGGCCAAGCACATGTCCAAGCAGAATGATAGAATAACTACCAAGGTAGCACAGCTGAGCAATGGTTCAACAGGATGGGAAGCAATTTCAGTGCACAATAATCAATGAGGATGCAACAACTGATGGGTATTGTCACAGTTCCAGTCTCCAGGTGCAGGAGTGGCATGAACCAACCACCCCCTCCGTGGTCTGGGCGCCTGCAAGGTAAAACTTACACAGGCCTCCGAGACCTTGGCGGAGAAAGAGGTTTAGGGATCTGTTGGTTGGATAGGCATCGGTATTTAGTATGACCGTAAAGAGGCTCAGGAGAGGGGAGGTGGATGGGCAAGGGAAAGTAGTGAAAATACAAAATACAACTATTGACAATTACACATACTCAATAAGAGAAACCATGTACTTCATGCACATTGTACAATATGGCTCAAAGGCAAGCAAAAGAGAGACTTATCTCTGGGGTGAGTGCTGACCTCCTGCCTGCGTACTCTCAGGTCCGGTAACAGGAGCAGTACAATGCTGCAAAGAGAGCGTGAGTTACTAATCTGTGTGTGTTTTTCCCACACACACATGACGCCATTCATGTCTCAAACTTAGTGACTCCTCCCCAAACAAGCACTCCTGTCTGCTGCTTTGTTCGTATAGTTTTGCTGGCCCACGTGAAGGTTAATACACTGTTAATGCGGTAAGGTAGCCGCACGTGGCCCTGCGTTAAACGGAAGACCATGTGATAAGAATCACACATGATAGAATGTGCCTTGGATGTGCTGCTAGATGCATGTGGCGAGGTGCGACTTCAGTACAAGTAGCGGTCTGCCACCCGCGGCTTTCTATAGGCAGCGCACAGGACTAATTGCATATGCTAATGATATGCACTGCACTCAAGTTTGTTCATCGCTGGTTGCCCCCCCTTGTGCTGTATCAGTTTGAGGATAGGAATGCTATTGCACTAATAACTTAGCTTCTATGAATCAGGGGGGACTCACCCCCTTCATGTGCCCTTGACAACTCAACTGTGAAAGCTTCCTGGCATTTGCTCCTCAGCGCGGCTTAGCTGTACTGTGGGCATCTCCCCCAACGCCTGCCTAAATTCACCAGCACTGGCGCTACTTAGCTTGCATGTGCGAGGGGCCTGGACGAAGGTCGGCTGGGGCCTGGCCCCTTGTGCTGCTCACCTTGCTTGGAGCTCCTGTAAACAAGTTGTCTTCTGTCGGACGTCCGAGCACAAGCCCGGTGCTTCTGCTTGCACACGCATGGGCACGTGTGCACCACCCAACGTGGCCAGGTTTTTGTAGTTGTTGGCCCGGTGTCAGCTGGGAAAGGTAGTCTGGAGTCTCAGTTTCCTGCAGAAAGGGCATAAAAGCTTTTAATAAGGCTGGAAAGTTTCCTGTGTGTGTGTCGTCATGCTGGTTGTCACAGGGCCATGCCCGAGACCTACATCCAACATCCTCCCTCACAACCCCAGGTTCTGTACCCTTACAGGTAGAGTTTGAACTGAGTCGAAAATAACCAAGGAGGCTCGCACAACAGGATGATTGAGCTGATAGCATGAACAAAGAAGGGCAGAGACAGCAGAAGTCTTGAAAGGCACAGAGAATGCGAGATAGCCGGAACCATCTGACAGCAAGTTAAGAGCCACAACAGTTGAATAGCATTGGCAAAAGCCAACAGTCAACACAAAGGCATGGATGTAATAGATGAAAGACAGGAGGAGTGACAGAAAGATGCTGTTGAACAGAATTGTACAGAGGCAAGCCGAGGCAGAGTATGTGGAAATAACAGCCCGAGAGAAAGGCGGACAGATCTGCAACAATGATAGTAGCAGGAAGAAGAACAGGGACTAAAGGCACCATAGTGTGAAAAAAAAAATAAAAGAGCAGTAGTCCAGTAGGAAGACTGCGCCCACAGGCAGCATCAAAGTCCAAGAGGGAAGACAGACACAACGTGCCGTCCAAACGTAGTAGTAGTATAGGCAGACATCTCAGGTGAGGACTGGACCATGACTTGTGCCTCTTGGGTCACCTTCCTAATGCATCCTCCTTTGCCACAATCCCCAGGGGCTGAACTCAACATGTACCAACTACCAACTTGACATTGTCCACATCTGGCCCCCTCCCACCATCATTGTGACTTTGACAGCCAAAGGGTGCAGGCTATTGTCCACAGCATGAAGTGCATCAATCACATATACAGGCAAGAAAAGGACATACTTCACAATCAACATCAATAAATGTACATTTCAATAATGTACTCACCAAAATTGATTGCAGACATGCTGTGGAGAAAACATCCATAATCCCCACTAGGGTGTTAACACAAGTAGTACAGCAGCAGACAGGCCACAGATCTGACAAAAGTCCAATGCCCTTGTGTAAATGGTTGTAACACCGAACCATCCTTGCGAGCCCATGGATAGGGGAAGCAGGAGTGGCATATGTGAGTCAGGACCCCAAGCTGCAAACACATACACAAGACAAGCTTGAAGGACCCAGCTGGAACAGAGAGTGGATGCCTTCAAAAGCCACAAAGCACCACACCGTCACATGAATGCACAATACACAAACACTTTTAAACTATATTAACTAATTAAACTAACTATAAAAATAAAAAATGGCCACATACGACCCAAGGGGGGCACCCAGGAGAAGGGAGGTACAGGGTGCACCTCAACACCCACATGCGATGATGTTGAGATAAACAAAAAAAACATCCATGTGCTCAACGCCTGCACGGCCTGACCTGTGTGGGAGATAAGTCGTCATCCTCCTCACCCTCTGACTCAAAAGGTGGACGTGGCACAGTACCCTGACACGCATATGCACAGCTTGCCCATCGTCTGCAGCAAGTCTGCGGGACTGGTGAGCCTGGTTCTGTGCGGCGATGACACGTAGGTCAGCATGCAGAACCTCATGTGATACCCATGCTTCCTCTTGCAAGGTAGCACATGTAACATAGAGCTCTTCCTGCATGGCCTGACATGACATCTGGAGCACCTCCCGGCATGCACGTAGCTCAGCCGAGATAGTATTCTCAAGCTGCTCCAACCTCTCCTCTGTCCACTGCCCCTGGGACATCAAGAGCAAACCCAGAGTAGATCTGAGGGATCGATGGTCATCCGTTAGGGCCTCACTGTGTGCCTCTGCATGAGCAGCAAGTGCTTGATGCAGAGATACCATGTCAGCCTGGCATGCCCTGTCTGAGGCCACCATGCCCAGCCTGAGTGAGCGGGACATGGACTGTGCTGCCCGCTGCTGGAGCTCCACCTGCCTGGCAGGGGGAGCACAGATTGGGCCACACATTCCATGCTCTGAGTGATCTTATCAATTGCTGCCCCCTGTTGTTCTGAATTGGCACACATGGATCGCTCTCACTCAGTATACCCCGGTGGCTTGACACCCGCGGGCTGATGGAGCCATGGTCCTTGCTGGGTTGGCACCGCCCAATCTGCAGGAATACATCCCTCCATTGACGTGATGCCCCAGGCACATCATCAACTTGTGTGGAGTGTGACCGTGCGTCCTGATCCACCACAGGCAGAGGTTCCAACACTGTCTGGCCCCTCAGTGCAGGTGTCGCGGACAGAAGATCGTCTTCATCAGAATCACTCACTGTCGACGAATGGACATGACACGCATTAACTCAACATTGTCGTCAGAGTGATCATCCGGGCTAGACTCATTGTCAGACCTAGACACGATGGTCTGGAGCACAAGTGGTTCTCGTGGCCTACCACCCCACTACCCCCACTTGTGCCGGGTTGCTGATGTGATAGCAAACCTGCGTCTGGAATGACATCACCATCCTCTGGCTCCATTGTGTCATCATCTGCAATGTGGAAAAAACAAACATGAGTACACATGTCAAAATCACATAACCCACACACACAGACACATCACATCGACAGCCAACACATGAAGCAGACATGTCACGAACAAATGAAAATCCAGCATGCATCCAGTGGCATTGATATGCCAACACATCGCAAAAGCAGAAATGGATGTGTCTAGATAGCAAAACCTACACATGTACAGAATGCATTATCACCACCATCACACACCATCTCTGTCAGGCACATGTCACAGACAGAAAAGACAGATGGCAACAAAGAGATGGCACATAACATAAGAATGTCTGAACTGCAAAATGGCCACAGCTGCAAGTGAATCCAAACACACAATGGTACACGTAATATGCATGTACACATGCATCACTAAACCATCATCATCAATATAGCTTCGTCCATCTGCAGCTCGGCCCGTACCGGGCCTCATGGGTCATGTAGACATAGTGAAGTTCACAAGCAAAGCGAGGGCCTGCAGCCAGGCATTAGGGACTATAACGCACAGTACGGTCCGAGCTGCTGGCCATGAAGCCTCCAGAATACCCCTCAGGGCCTGATTGAGCACATTATGCATTGATTGTGCCCTAAACCATTATTCAGTGTGTCAAATCATCACGGGCAGGCCCCAGCAGATTAGCTAAGTGGGCCTGGGCGTACACATACTGCACCAAAGTGCACCTTCAGGATTGTGCCAGTAGAACATAACGGACGCAATGCTGAAAATCGCAGCAGCATTAACGTTAATCAACTTAGTCATTCAACCAAAAATCTGGAGAGAAGACATTTGTAAATGAACACCTTCACACACACATGAGTGAGTGGCTGCAATGTTGCACTACACAACATTGAAGCTGCTTGCATATGTACATGTGAAATTGTTCAAGAACACCCGTGTCCATATACACCCGTATGGTGATTATGAATAGCAACCTATACAGCAAAGCAAGCAGCTAAAACGCTTCTTGCTTTGATGTATGTGAAAGTGTACACATACACACGTGAAGGCAGCTCCACAGTCATTACAACCTGATTGGCAGGCTACAATCAATCAGCGGTCTATACCAGTTGTTATATGGTGCAGATTGAACAATCAACTTTGCTAAACACCCACTAGGGTTTTCCAATACTGAGTACATGTGTCACAGGATGCACCTGTGCCTGTGGCTTTCATGACAGTGAAGGGATGACAATCTGACCATACATGCCACAAGTACATTATGATGCCAATCAAACATGAAGGCAGTGTAAGGGCAAGTTCAGGCATCACGTGCAATGTGCATGCAATGGGTTGCCTGGCTACAGGCAACCCCTCCCCTAGTGAAAATGCAGGGAGGCATTGCATGGCAGCTAAAGGTTGACCAGAGAACTGTGTATTGGCACAAAGTGTTGACTAGCGTCAATTGCATCATCTGAGTCAACTGACAACACAGCAAATGAGAATGGGACAGTAACCAGGGCACAGGATGAACCCTCAGTAGTACACCCATTTGTGCAGAAGGTACTACTCCAGTTGAACAGAGTCAATGGGCCTAATACTGGGGGAGGCCTGTGCCCCACATAGACTATGGCACCCTAAACATGTGCGTGATGTAGGACTGAGCCAGAGTGGGCATGGAATGAATGATCAAATGCCATTAAATGTATGTCATCCTGAACACATACTACAATGTTCATCCTGCCAAGGACACATAGGGGCATCCATGGAATGCACATGGAGCATGAATTGAGAGCTGCGCCTCTGCCTCTTAACCTGCAGCTCCAGCCGTTCTCTAGCCTGCATATTCTGCTGCAGACTGCTGTGGTCTCCTCAGCCGCAAGTGTGGACTTCCATTACTTGATTCTGTGCTCCTCAGTGATCTCCACCACCTACTGCTGGCCGCTGCTGCAAAGCATTGACTTCCGTGCCCTGATTTTCCTTGCCCCTCAGGCAACAGCTCCCGGCAGCCTGCTCCTCCTTCTACAGTCCGCTGCCCCTCTGCTTCCTGGCCTGCTCCATCTGATGCGGACTGCTGTGCTCTCCTCCTCTGAATTGGCCACCTTCACCCATTAAGGACTGCGGCACCTCCGCCTCTGTAGCCTACTCTAGCTGCTCTCTGGCCTTCTCCTTCTGCAGTGGACTGCTGCTGCAACCATTCTCCATCAGCCTCCCCATCTGCTGTGCCTCATATTCTCCGGACTGCTTTGCCCCCGCCGCTGCCTAGTGTGGACCCTAGAGCTCTTCTACCTGCTCCTCCTCTCTGACTACTACACCTCAGAACCCTCTGGACTGCTGCTGCTCCTCCCGCCATCTACTCCTGGACCCATTTCTCCCCCTGATGGCTGCACTCCAACCACTAACTGTCGAGGACCACTACCTTCTGGCCTCTCCATCTGCTCCAGTTTACAGTGACTCCTACCACCCTCATAACCTGCTGGCTGCGTTGCCCTGCACCGCTGCCGCTCACAATCTGCTGCGGCTCACAATCTTTGAGCTGCTTTGCCCCCCACCGCTGCAAAGTGTGGTCCCTACTACTCATATGCCCACTCCTCCTCTCTGATTACTGCGCCCGCTGGTCCCACTGAACAGCTTCTGCTGCTGCTCCCCCAGCCTTCTACTCCTGGGCCCATTTCTCTTTCTGACGGCTGCCATCAACCTCCCCTTGGTCGCCCTGACCCCCAGCTGTTTCCCTGCCCTCTTCTGTAACTGCCTCCTGTACCCTGTGCCACTTCCCCCACTGTCCCTGTGGCTCTCTCAACCTTTTGGTCCACCCCATATGATACAAGCTGCAGCTAATTCTGTCACTACCTCAACTGCCCACTACTTTGCCCCCCTCCGCTGCCATCTCCTTTGGACCAGCTCTACTACAGCTCCTGTGCCTCACTCCACCTCACTGATCTGACTCACCAGCTGCTTCTAATTACTGCCATTTGCTACAGATCTGACCCTTCTAGTTCCCTTCCCTGATCCCTCCTGCTACAGGCTAAGCCCTCCCTCCATCGGACTACATCAGAGTGTCCCTGCCACCAGCCCATAGTTTCTGCTTGCAGTACTTGTCCCCTACCTTCCCCTCCTCCCTGCGCCCCATCTCCTCTGCCACCCACCTCTCTCCTTCCCAAACATTCTCCCTCTAGCTGTTCTTGACCCATTGTCCAATTATTTTCATTCTCCCTGTTATGCTTCCGTTCCTTTCTCAATACCCCCCATTCCCTTTCCCTCCCCCTCTTCCCTACCTTTTCCCCCTCAAATTACTCTTCTTTCTCCTAATTGCGATCTCTTCTCTCAATCTTCCCCCCTCTTCCCACACCCACTCAATCCCTCTCCCCAACGCCTCTCCCCAATGCCGTAACCTTATCTATCCTCCTCTCACTAACACCACCAATGCCTTTGACGTCACCCTCTGGAACACCAGGTCAATCTGTAATAGCTATGCCTCAACCTCCAATTTCTCTGCATTATTGAAACCTGGATCCCTCCTCACAACACCTCTGTACCTGCCTCCCTCACCTCTTCCTCTTCGTCCTTCGAACATGTCCTCATTCTTCTGGCCACGGAGGTGGTCTTGGCCTTCTCCTTTGGCCACACTTAAAATTTCTCTCCCTTGCCTACTTCTCTACCTTCCTTCCCTTCCTTTGAATTCATGTTCAAAATCTTTAGTTCTCCTCATGCTATCTCATTCCTTATCATCTACGCCCTCCCGGCCCACTCTGCTCCTTTTACGAGGACATTGACCATTTCCTCAGCCTCATTTCCCCCAGTCCCACTCCTTTACTTGTACTTGGTGACTTTAATCTCCACCTCTCTTCGAACCGTCCTTCCTCTCCTTGCTTCTCCATTCTTGACTCCTACCTCCTCTCTCCCCTCCCCTCCTACTCACCAATCTAGCTCTACCATTGACCTGATCTTTACTTCCTCTCTCATTGCCTCCCCTCTAGCCTCCCTTCCCACCTACTTGTCTGATCACTCTCTACTTTCTTTTTCCCTCTCCCCTCCCTCGCCTTTTCCTCCTCCCGCTCCTTCCTCCACATCATTCTTCCGGTGCAACTTAGGTGGCTTTAACCCCTCTCTATTTCTTACATCCCTCTCCTCTTCTCTCCCCCCCATCTCCCATTTCTCCTCTCTCTCCGCATCTGATGCCTCCTCCATCTTAACTTCTTCTCTCTCTTCTTCTCTCGATCTTCTTTACCCCATCTCCTCATTTTGCCCCTCTCACCGTCCTGCTCAACCTTGGCTTTCTTCTCATCTCTCCTCCATGCACCGCCTCCTCAGGCGCTTTGAACGTCAATGGCTCAAACACCCAACCCCTCTAACCAATCTGTATTTTTCTCCTAGCACACCCTCTACGACCCATGCCTCAACTCCGCTAAATGCTAAATGCACCTACTTCTCTGATCTTCTCCAGTCTCAATCCTCCCACCCTCAACCTGTCTTCTCTCTCCATCTACTCCTGATCCCTCCATAGCCTCTTCCCACTCTGCTACTCATCTTGCCTCCTACTTTTCTAGCAAAGTCCTCAACCTTTGTCAAACTATTCTATCCTCCCCCTCCTACTCTCCTCCTCCTCCTTCTCTTCCCCCTACCTTTTCTATGTCCTCCTTCTCGCCCGTCACTCATTCTGATGTTACCCTCCTCCTTACCAACACTAATCCTACTGCTTCTCCCGCTGACCCCATCCCTACCCCCCTCATCCTGAAAATCTACCCCCTCCTTATACCATACCTTATCTCCTTCTCAACATCTGCCTCTCAACTTCCACTTTTTCTACCCCTTTCAAGCACGCGACTATCATCCCTATTCTCAAAAAACCTTCTGCTAATCCCCATCTTGCTTCCAACCATCGCCCCATCTCTATCCTACCCTTCCGCTCCAAACTTCTTGAACGCATTGTCTATTCTCAACACTCTTCCTTCATCTCTAACCACTCCCTCCTTCCCGATTCCCAATCCGGCTTCCGCCCACTGAACGCCCCTGAAACTGCACTCACCTCTGTTCTTAACTCACTCCTCTCTGCACGTTACTCAAAACACTCCTCCATTCTTATTCTCCTTGATCTTTCCACCGCTTTTGATACTGTCGGCCATCCTCTTCTTCTCAATTCCCTCTCCTCATTTGGCTTCAAGTACTCTGTTCTTAACTGGCTCTCCTCTTACCTCTCTAACCGCTCTTTTTCTGTCTCCTAGGGTGGCTCCTCCTCCCCCACATATCCTCTTAGCCTCAGAGTTTCCCAAGGTTCTGTCCTTGGCCCCTTTCTTTTCTCTCTCTACACATCCTTCTTAGCTCCTATCATCTCCTCATCTCGCACCATTTCTATGCGGATGATACCCAGCTTTTCCGCTCCTTCTCCTCTTTCTCTCCCGACATTCATGATAAACTATCTTCCTGCCTTTCCGCTGTCAAATCCTGGATGTCCTCTTACGTCCTTACTCTTAACACTGAAAAAACTGAACTCCTGTTCTTCCCTGCTAACACTCTTCCTCCACCCTCCCCTCCCGCCTTCATCCTCTTTCCCCCCTCCCAGCTCTTCTTTTCTCCACATGCTCGTAATCTTGGTCTCCATATTGACTCTCTCCTCTCTCTAGCTCACCACATTTCTCTTACTGCCAAGTCTTGTCGCTTTCACCTCTACAACATATCTAAAATTCGACCCCTCCTTACCTTTCACGCAACTAAACTTTTAATTACCTCCCTCATCTTCTCCAGACTCTTCTACTGTTCCCCACTTCTCTTTGGACTCCCCTCCTCTCATCTCGCCCCACTCAAATCCATCTACCACTCTGCCATCTGCTCCCTCTGCCTTCTCTCACCTCTTGATTCCATCTCCTCTTCTCTCACCTCTTTAGGCTGGCTCTCTTTTCACTCCCAGCTCAAATTCAAGTTCCTCTGTCTTGTTTTCAAATCCTTCTATGGTCTTGCCCCCCCTAACCTCTCCTCCCTTCTCACTTTCTATACCCTTCTCGTTCTCTCCGCTCTGCTAATCTTTTCCTACTCTCTCCTCCTCCACCTCCCTGCGCCCCCTCCCACTTCCGATCTTTCCAACTCCTTGCTCCCTTCCACTGGAACCTCCTCCCCCTTCACATCTGCTCTTCAACCTCCTTCCCTTCCTTTCGGTCTTCTCTCAAATCTTATCTTTTTCACTCACCTCCCTAGCACCCTTTGTTTCCTCTCGCTCTTCTCCCTCCTCCTCCTCCTCATTCCTCACCTTCTACCACTGTTCTTCCTTTCCCTCCCTACCTCCTTCCCTCCCACCCCCTACTCTCATCTAGTCCTACTCTTTCCTTTCCTCTTCCTCTCACACTCATACATTCCCTCTTACTCCTGATCTTACCTCCACTAACACCTACCTTTCCCTCACTCACCTCTGCCCCTCCCTACTCCCTCTTCACCTCTGCAATATTGTAAATTGTTCTTTACACTGTTTTCAAGTTATGATTCAATTGCCATCTTATGCTTGGTGTATTTTGCGTGTTCCCATGTAAAGCACTTTGGATTACAGGGCTATATAAATTCAATAAAATACAAATAAAATACAAATTGGCACTCATGTCCCTGCGTAGCATCTGCCATCTGCACAGTCCGAGTGAGACACCCTGCATCAAGGACAAAGGATGTACTCCACTGTATGTGTCTGGCAGGTTGGCAGGGGGAAGTGTGCATGTACACAGGAGCGTTGAACAGGCCATTGCAGTAGTCCAACATGATACCCACCAGTGCCATGGTAAAATTGGCTTCCAGGGGGGTGGTGGGGCAAGGGAGCATGCCTACGTGGCGTACCGGCATGCAGGCAGAACACACATGCACGTCAGTCATGCGATGACATAGTCCCAGTGCTGAGTGGAAAGACACCTCAGGCTACATGCAGAAGGGCCAGTGAGCTGGAACATGGACCGGAGGAGCAGCCGGGTGACTAGCATGTGAGTAGGGTGCAAGTGTGGTGATGAGGACAGTCCCCGTCTGCTGTACATGTCCAGAATGCTGCACTGCAGGCGTGCATCAGTGAAGCATTGCATGACTCGCACATGAGACCCATGTACACATAGCATGTAGTGGCAGTCAAGCACAACACATCACACAAGCAAACCACACAGGGTCTGGACAAACACGCGACAACACTCACTGGACGGGGCATCAACATCCAGCATCTCTCCCACTCCTTCGTACAATTCTGCCGGTATGAACTACGTAGCGATCAACTTGTGCGAAGTGAGCTCTTCCTCCTCAGGTGGTGACCCAGCGCCAGTCACCTGAGTCATGGCATAATTGGAGGCACGCTTCAGTTTAGCACAGCGTCGGAGGTCATCCCAATACTTTTTGCACTCCTGGGCTATGCACAATTCAAGTCCAAATGCACTGACACCCTCCGCAAAATGCTTCCAGTGGGACAAACGCTGGGCAGCCGTAGTGTGACAATTCGGGCCCACTAGCGTATCACTGTCGTATCCTGACACGTAGTCCACAAGGAAGTCCAGTTCCTGCTTTCAGACAGGCTTCGTCCTCGACATGCCAGAGGCCGGAGCCGTGTGTGGGGTACCAGCCTCTTGTACAGATGCAACCTTCCTCCTCTTGGGCAGTGATGTGGACCCTGGCTGGCAAATGCCGCCCTGATCAGTAGGGGCAGTGGCGTTGGTGGATTGAACTGAGGTTGTTGCAGGTGGAACAAGGACGGAAGCCATGACTTGCGTCAGTGGCTGCTGGGAGCCGTTGACTGGACCCTGGAAAGCAACATCTGCTTTGCCAAGGTCATTGACCGGGACTGTCCTGGATGGTAGACTCACAGCCGGGGTGGTGTCGGCTGCATCTGCCCATGCACTTGCCAACACCCGGCTGCTTGGGGCAGCAGATGACAATACTGCCCCAGGGACATGTGCCTCGGTCAGGGCAGCCCTGTGTGCACTTACCGTGTGCCTCGTGACCTCCTGGAAATCATACTGGGACTTATGGGTTGGCCGACCCTGAGCCTGGGTGGTGGTATCCACAGCTGCACCGGCAGCTACCACTACCCTTGGGCCCGTGGCTGTCGATGAAACTGACTGCCGGGTCACATGGGTGCCAGTATCAGATGCAAGAGCTGCATCTCCCAGAACCACAGGGGGTGGTGGCATGACTGCACCAACACCTGGCACAACATCATGCCGAAGAGGCGCACCCCTGCCTCTTGCCCCTCTGCAGCAATCTGGACACCCTGGAGTTCCCCTACTCCCTGGTTACCCCGGCCACATCCCTGACCACGCCCGCCATGTGGAGTATGCCCAGCTGAGGTGCCCCTCACCTTCCGTGGCCTCCAAACCATGGCACAGATGTAGTAGGGCCAGCACAGATGTAGCAGTGCCAATGGGAGGTGTACACAACAATTGTCCTCGGTAATTGGGCTGAAGGGGGTGGGATACAAGATGTTAACAGCACTCCTGTGCACCTGCAAGGCTGTATGTGACCCCGGTTATAAAGTGGCGGGTCACGCAATGCCCAGGCACCCCAAAATTGCAGTAACACCATGCACACAACCCCTGGTAGCCCATGTGTGTGGAATTAACCTCCTGCAGTACGCGGTGGCACCCAGGGACACGAAAAACAAGTACACATGGGACACGCAGGCTACTATGACCTCGAAAACGAGTACGCGATACACAGGGGGACACACAGTGGGAAAAATAGCATGCGCGACTCACCGTCTTATTAGCGTGGTAATGAAAAACACATGCAGGCAATACCCCGCCAAAAGAACAGATATGTCCTTGATCTGCTGTGAAGTAGTGATGATGCGTGAAACAACTAGAAGTAGCAACACACGCGTCGGTTTTCCATGAAAAGCACATACACCGAACTGCTGGCCCCACTCACCTTTACCCCGTGCCAAGGGACATGCCTGTGCATGTCACGTCACATACGCGCTTAGGCCCTCTCCTCAAATTACACGCATTAACCCATGGACGTGCTGTTTTTTTAAGTGCTGAATCACTGTGCACGGGTGATGAGGGAAATACCTGCGCATGTTACGTAACATACGCGCTTACGTACTAAGGGCCTTTCCTCGGAATTCACACAAACGTGTTGTTTTTCACTTGCCAAATCACTCCGTATCAAGCTGGCCACGCAACAACTCATGGAAGACCATGCTCCTGCCCAGAAGGCCGAATTACTGCCCCCCAGAACCCTGAGCAGCTTCCCACGAGCCATCTGCTGCTGCCTGCCGGACTGCTGCCACCGTGCCCTGCCATTTGGTGCCTGTACATCAGCCATCTGTAGGGGTCCAGTTGCTGTGACCACCCCTGCTGGAACAGAAGACTCCTGACTGGTGTTCCATCAATCCGCAGCCCAGCTCCAGGACCCAGTTGCCCACCCACACCTGCCTCGGGGGTTTCCATGTCGAGGCAAACACCATCAGAGACCACTGGCAACCCTCAGCCAGAGAGGCAAAGGGCTACTAGCTTCAGTGAAAAGGAAGTTGGTATCCTGGTGGAGCACGTTCTGGGGCATTATGATGCCCTCTTTACACCATCGCACGCCGACAAGGAAGGATGGAGGAGGATCTGGACGGACATAGTGGGTGCCATTAACGCAGAGGGGGTGGCACCCCGCAACATCAAACACGTCCAGAAGCGCTGGGAGGACTACAAGTCCAGGACCCTCAAAAAGGCCTGGCGCCTCTTAGACGCAGCGGATGCAGTGGGGCGCTGGGGACAGCTTAACACCCAGAAGATGAGGGTCCTGGAGCGCATTCGCCCAGTGCTTCACCACCAGATCCTCAGGGTGCAGTCCCACCTGGAGCGGAGCGGTAAGTGCCCATGCATTCCTGTTTAAAACAGTGCCTGTTGCAGTGTGGTGGTAGTTAGCTACTTGGCTGTATGGTGCTGCATGTAAGTGCAGTCAGGCATGACCCACATGGATGGTGTATGTGTTACAATGCATCATGTGGAGCAGCATGTAGAATGTACGTGTGTATGCATGCCTGCGTCTGTACTTGGACATGTCTGGGGTATGAGAGATGGGTGCTTCTGTCATGGACATGCATGGTGTACATGTCAATGAGTCTGAGTAGTGTGTGATGACTGATAAACGCCATGAATGCATGACACATGTCCATGATGGGTTCATCCACTGATACAGCCAGGTCATCCCTGTATCCACTGTGTTTTAGGGTATACGGGCCAGATGCATGACCCTCCAGTGATTTGTGTGCATGTGATCAGCATGTCCCATGATGCATGTGAGTTTCAGCCCACCATTGGATGTTTCTACGGCGCCTTGGACATGGATGCAAATGTGTGTTGCATGTGCCATGCCTTTTCCTGCATGTGTGTTGCCTGCACTGACCCATGTGTTGTGGAGGGAAATGATGGAAGTGACGTTTGTCAGTGCCACTCATGTGCTTTTGCTTTGTGTTTAGCGGGCTATAGTACAGTAGCCTGATGCTTGTGTTCAATGTCTCCCTTTACACAGCGGCGAGTGAATAAGAGGGTGGAGACAGCACTGTGGAGGAAAGCGGCAGGGATCCCTCCACCGGCCGGTGATGCAAGGCCCAGCCACCCTCCCAGGACATTCCATCATCCGGGATCGAGGGGACTGGTGCCACGTCTGCCACTACAGCTGCAGCGGAAGGGGCGGATGAGCCCCCACAGGGGCTTGCAACGGCGGAAGGCAGTGCGGATCCATCCAGGTTGGTGGTGTGTACGGAGGAGGAGGAGGCCGCTACAGAGCGGCACATGGGGCCTGGTGGGTGTGGTACCACTGGTGCAAGTGGTGCAGTCCAGGGGAAGGAGGTAGCACAGGTTGCCACGGAGGTGCCTGTGCATGTCTCTGTCCCTGACAATGTGACTGCATGCCAGGCATGTCTGCAGGTGGGGGGGTCCATGTCATCTGGCACTACTCTCACTGCGGACGTGGGGACCCATAACTGGATTGAGTCCGTCCTGATTGGTGTTGCGTTGTCGTGGGAGGCATCATGGCTCGGGGTAATCAACACCCCGGGGGCAGGCATCGGCCTAGGGGCAGGAGGACCCCGGACTGGCAGTGTCTTTCCGTGTGGCAGCGGTGTGGGCCGGCAAATAGATGCGGGGAGGCGGCGGGCGGAGAGGGCACGGCTCACTATGGTCAGGGCGGAGAACTCCATGCACAGGGCATTGAGGTGGGCTGAGTGCCTCGAGGCAACTCGCACAGAGTTGGAGGGGGCCATGGATGCATCCTTGCGAGACCTCGAGACCAGACAAGAAGCCCGCCTCTGGAACATTGACATGGAGTTCAATGAAGCCCTGGCCCGGAACATCAAGAAGTGAGCCATAGGAATTGCCCGCTGCCTTTGTACATAGTTCTTTAGGGATAGGTTTCCTTTGTTTTTTTCTTTTTCTTTGGAGTTCATTGACTTTGCTCCACCTTATGTATATAGTTTTTTATTCATAGGACTTTTTTCTAGGATTCCTTTTGTTTTGGGATCATGGACCCTTTGGACTTGGATTTTATATAGTTGTAGACTTGTACATACTTTCTTTTTTTACAATGCCCATGGATCAATGGTTGTATATTTCTTTGATTATTTAATTTATATTGACATTGGCGATGGACCACTTTCTTTTTTTATGCCTGTGATTTTTGTTTATCATTGGATTTTTGGTAATAGCTTTCATTATTTGTTAATTTGCAAATTTGCCTTTCATTATGTTATTTCATTATGTTTTCAATACATTTATTTTTACTTCATGATTGCTTTTGTACTATCCTTGGTTTTGTGCATGTCTCATTGCTTCAGTCATGTGTTGCCACTGTGTGGCTCTGTTGTGCATTCATGCATGGGTTCTGTCATGGCATGGGTGATTTGGGAGTGGGTGCAGTGGATGGTTGCATGCTTGTACTGGGGGGCAAGGGGGATTTGGGTTGGCATTAGAGCCATAGGTCTGTTTTGTTAGGACATGTTGTTTGGTGGGCCATGTGTCGGGACCTGCTGGCAGGTGCCCATCAATGGGGGGGAGGTGGGGGGACATGAGTCGGGGCCTGCTTGCAGGTCCCCGTCAATGGAGGTGGTTGGGGGATGGGGGGACATGAGTCAGGGCCTGCTGGCAGGTGCCCATCAATGGGGGGTGGAGTGGGTGGTGAGACATGAGTCGGGGCCTGCTGGCAGGTGCCCATCAATGGGGGTGGTTGGGGGGTGGGGTGACATGAGTCGGGGCCTGCTGGCAGCTGCCTGTCAATGGGGGTGGGGGGGAATGTGTCGGTGCTCCCGAGTTCATGGTGCCATGTGGCATGCATGTGGAGCATGGTCTGGGATGATGGGCTGCCTGCGGGCCATGGTATGGGGTGATGGGCTGCCTGCAGGCCATTTTCTGGGGTGATGGGCTGCCTGCGGGGTATGGGGAGGGGGGAGCACACACAGGAGGGCACACACTGCCAAATCGCGTGTGAAAGTCCACGCGCACCCCCGGAATACACGTATGCCAGCGAAATCGCATGTGAAAATCGACGGGCACCCCCGGAATACATGTACCCCGCTCGCACCAGTAAAATTGCATATGAAAGTCCATGCGCACCCCTGGAATATGCGCAGGCAGCCCATCACCCATGGGCACACCCCACAGGCAGCCCATCACCCCTGGGCATGCCCCGCAGGCAGCCCATCAGCCGAGTCCATGGCCCGCAGGCAGTACATCACCCCTGGGCATGCCCCAGAGGTAGCCCATCACCCCTGGGCATGGCCCGCTGGCAGCCATCACCCCAGTCCATGGCCCACAGGCAGCCCTTCACCCCAGTCCATGGCCGGCAGGCAGCCCATCACCCCTGGGCATGCCCCACAGGCAGCCCATCACCTCAGTCCATGGGCCACAGGCAGCCCATCAGCCCAGTCCATGGCCCACAGGCAGCCCATCAGCCCAGTCCATGGCCCACAGGCAGCCCATAACCCCTGGGCATGCCCCAAAGGCAGCCCATCACCCCAGTCCATGGCCGCAGGCAGCCCATCACCCCTGGGCATGCCCCACAGGTAGCCCATCACCCCACTCCATGGGCCACAGGTAGCCCATCAGCCCAGTCCATGGCCCGCAGGCAGCCCATTACCCCTGGGCATGCCCCACAGGCAGCCCATCACCCCAGTCCATGGCCCACAGGCAGCCCATCAGCCCAGTCCATGGCCCGCAGGCAGCCCATTACCCCTGGGCATGCCCCACAGGCAGCCCATCACCCCAGTCCATGGTCCACAGGCAGCCCATCACCCTAGTCCATGGGCCACAGGCAGCCCATCACCCCAGTCCATGTCCCGCAGGCAGCCCATAACCCCTGGGAATGCCCCGCAGGCAGCCCATCACCCCAGTCCATGGCCCGCAGGCAGCCCATCACCCCAGTCCATGTACCACAGGTAGCCCATCAGCCCAATCCATGACCCGCAGGCAGCCCATCACCCCAGTCCATGGCCCACAGGCAGCCCATCACCCCAGTCCATGGCCCACAGGCAGCCCATAACCCCTGGGAATGCCCCGCAGGCAGCCCATCACCCCAGTCCATGGCCCGCAGGCAGCCCATCACCCCAGTTCATGGCCCACAGGCAGCCCATCACCTCTGGGCATGCTCCGCAGGCAGCCCCTCACCCCAGACCATGGCCTGCAGGCAGGCCACACCACAGGGTGAACTTTTTCCATGCATTGTACCTGACGCAGCGGGGTGCGTGTGTTCCGAGGGGTGCGCAGGGAATTTTACATGCATTTTCGCTAGGCTAGCACGAGCAGGGTACATGTATTCTGGGGGTGCGCGTGGACTTTCACACATGATTTCACTGGCGCAAGCGGTGTACGTGTATTCCGGGGGTGCGTGTGTACTTTCACACGAGATTTCGCTGGCGTATGTGTATTCCGGGGGTGCGCATGGACTTTCACATGCGTTTTCACTAGCGCGAGTGGGGTACACGTATTCCGAAGGGTGCGCAGGGAGTTTTACATGCAATTTTGCTAGCGCGAGCGGGGTACGCATATCCCAAGGGGTGTGCGGGCAGTTTTACACGTGTTTTTGCTGCCATGGACAGGGTATGCATATTCTCAGGGGCGCGCGGGGAGCTTTACACACGTTTCCGTGGTTAGGGGGCTGTATGCTGGTCCACTGGCCTTTGCACCATGCAGGGGATTTGTGCTATGTTTTTGGCGCATGGGCGTGGTTGGGGGCGTAACTGGCGCTGCTGTAGGGTCACTGAGCCACTCTGCACCACGGCTGGTTATGGATCTAAGTATCCGTGAATACGCTGTGCGCTAAAATGGGTTTTGGCGCACGCGGCTGGCGCAGACTGCTGCACACGCACTCTGCGCGCCAGCCGCGTGCGCCACTTGTGCGCTAAATTCTATGAATTATCCCCCATGAGGAGAGAAGGTGGAATGTTTGTATTAACATTCTGATTAGTTGTTTATTGTCTGTGTGGTGGGTGGCTGGCAATACGATGTCAAGTACCTCATATGCTGTTGAATTGTTGAACCTATGAGAGAATGCTTTTTTTAGTGATCTTTATATATGCCAATACAACTGTATATTATATTGTATGATTGTACTAAGACTTTTTCTATATAGATCATCTATATTGCTTTTCCGAGTGAGGTGTAGTTTTAGGGGATTGTGGTATTTTTGGGGTATTTGTATTGTTTGATTGGATATTGTGAATATGCAGCCAATTTCAGAAGAAGAGTATTGTGATTGTTTAGAGTACTGTGGAAAATTAGAGAATTTTGAGAATGGTGTTAATAGTTATTTTGAGGACATAGGTGATATGTTCTCAAAGCATTGCTTTACAAAGTATTTTTAGTTCTATAATATTATTGTAGATGAAGTGTTTGAAATGAGAGGTGCATGCTGCAATTGTGGAGAACATTTTTTGACTGGGAGTACAGGTTTTTTCTGTTCGCGAAAAGTTTGTTTTTTGTAATAGAGGTGAAGAGTATTTGTCTGATTGGATATATATGTTTTTTGCTATACATTGGTAAAATAACTCAAAGGCTCTTTTAAGAGCCACCCAAAGAACTTTGTAAGTATATTGGAAAAGGAACTTTTGATGCCTTTTTTTGTAAATAGCTGCAGTTACAACAGCTGTCAATGAAACATTGTGTCCTTTGTTTAGTAGTATTATAGCCGCAGGTACCCAGCTGGCAGATGGATTATGGCCACGGGTACCATTAAGCCATTGGGACGTCATGTATTTTTTGGCGGGTTTTGCCCATTCTATGACTATCGTTTTAGCCGTGTGTCTGGCAAATCAGTGGGTATGAACGCTGAAGTTGTACGTCGTACTCGGTGGCAGGCTTTGGTAACGACAGATATAAACTGTGGGTTGTACCCATGGTTATAGCTGTTTGTATTTTGGTGCTGTGATCACATGATATTGTGGGTGTTTTAGCACTGATTTGTACATGTGTTTCTGTTTGATGTTCTCATCTGAAGGCTAGTGTGAGTTCATTTTGAAACCTTTATAATGTGCAATTTTCAGTGCCTTGTGTAACCAGGGTTATAACTGTGGTTATGTCATTTGACAAATTAGGGGACATTTTTTGATATAGTGTGTAAATGTTGTATAATGTATTCTTTGGAAGGATTGTGTTGGGGTTTAGTGATTGATGTAGGTTGTAATAAAATGTGTTCACCATTTTACTTAAGTGCTTTCTACAGTCTTCTTTTTATGATATTGACTTGAAGGTGTGAAAGTGTGCATATGATCTGTGTTTGGCTATTGTGAAGATCTATTTATTAATTGAAGACTACATTAACTTAAAATGTGCCAGGTGGTATTATGGGCTTCTAATATTTGTGGGGTGTTGATTGTGCTTAAAAAGTTTGTATTTATTTTATTACCTTTAAAAAAAAAACTGCAATTAAAGATCTCGATAAGCCAATGTTTGTTTACTATATCCTTTGTTTTGATTGAACAAGACTTTCATATGACTTAACACTGAAGATCTCATTTCACTCTTGATGTCAGCAGAGAAGACATTGTCATTGCCACACCTCCATCTTCTTTGTCACAGTACCTAATTAGTAATCCTAACCTAAACCCTAAATCCCTCTTCCTTGTCCCAGTTTTGAATAGTCATTTTACCTATATACTTGCACATCCTTCTTCCTCATCGGAGTATTGAATAGTAATCTTATCTTTACCCCACATCCCTCTTCGTCATCACACTGCCTCACTACCCAACCGTCCTCGTCACAGTCCCCTACTACTACAAGGTCATTCTTCCTAATCACAGTCCCTCAGTACCATATCACTCATACTCATCACAGTCCCTTACTAACAGCAAGTCACTCTTCCTAATCCCAATATCCCACTATCATCAACTCACTATTCCTCATCACACTCACCCACTACCACCACCTCAATCTTATACGTCACTGTACCACTCTATCACCATGCTACTCTTCCTCATCAGTCCCCCACTACCACAATCTCACTCTTCCTTGTCACAGTCCTCCACTATCACCACATCATTCTCCAACATCATAGTACCCCAATACCACCAACTCACTTTCCCACTTCACAGCCACCCACTACCACCACAGCATTCTTCCTTTTCACAGTACCTCACTCACACCATGCCAGTCTTCCTCATCACAGTACCCCACTACCATCAAGTCGCTCTTCCGCATCACATTTCCCCACAATCACGACATCCCTCTTCCTCAATTGCTTACAGAATTAACTTAAAATAGTCTTCTTACCTTAACTAGCAATAACAGTGATTGCCACATATCAATATATTATAGTTCTGAAGCATTTACTCTTTTTTGCCACTCAAAAAGGAATCTAGATCTCATATATAGGGTTATACGTACCACAGTCTTGACTGAGGCCCTTGTTTCGCTTGGCCCTACAATGCTTGAGTTGGCGGGCTCTTAAACCCTGCCTTCGCTTGTCAACCTCGGCATGAAGCTAAATTATATTTTGGAAATATAAAGAAACAGAATGTGTGATTTTTACCATTTTAATATTTTCATTTATACAGCTTTTTTGAAAGATGCCATCAAGAAAGCAAGAAAAATGAGAGAGAAGAAAGGATCGTCTGCAGGGAAGTAAATTTGCAGAGTGTAATATTTCAAAAGGTAGTGTTGTTAAATCTGTAGATACAAATCCTGTACATAATAAATCAATACCTATTATCAATAATACTTTTCAAAATGTGCAATTTCATATAGGAGATATGCCAACAGAATACATTGGCGGAATCGAGAATATTTTTCTTGAAAGTTAAAAAAGAAACACATTATCAAATGTGTTTCTAGATATTAAAAAAAGAAAGATTTTAAGAACAAATGGTAGTGAATGTTCTAGCAATTTCAAACAGAGGAATACAGATATATATAGGAAAATGTATCACTCTTGAGTTTTTACAAATCTTTGGATTAGTGTGAAACCAAAATATAGATATGTGGAAAATTGTTTATTGCAGAAGAAAAAAGTAGAAATAATAATTACGAAAGCTTTTGATATGAAAAGAAAATTTTCATTTTCATAGTGAATAAACTTAAGAAATTACTTAAGGTGACTACACCATTCTATACAAATATATAAACAGTTTATGTACCTACACTTGACGACTTTTGTGGCATGTTTGGTGGAAATCGGAAACACACTTCTCATACAGAAAGATTTTTTAATGAGCAGAGTTAAGTTCAAGGGAATAATGGTCCCCTAGCTATTGATGAGAGTGGACATAGTTATGAAGTCCAAAATCGGGTGATTTCCAAAAAAGAAGAAATAGTACGGTGTAGTAATACAGGAATGGAAAGTGTAGATCAGTCAAAAATAAAACTAAAGAAGGATTGTGAAGTATGGATGTGCAATATTGATACATTTTCTTGTAAAGTCTTCAAGAGATTTGTTCAAGTTTTGTACAAAAAAGAACATGTTCAAAGACAGATCAATATGCTACAAAGAATAGATGACTGTGACGTTTGTGAAAAAACAGGACTTTTTGGTCACTCTATAGATGTAAGAGTCAGTTTCATCATATACGGATGCTGGCTGCACATAATACTAAAATGAGATACCTTCTAGCTAAACTGTATGGGTGCAAAACACCAAGTATGTCTCTTGCAGTTTTAAATCAAACACTTTTGACTGGAACTGTAGAAAGTTTAGTTTCTACAATGCAAATGATATATACGATGCATTTAAAAGAAAAGAGTATGTGTATGTAGATGAAACACTTACAGGAAGTGGAAATGATGATCCTATGCTTTCAAAGGATCAGATTTTTCAACACCCTAAAAAAAGTATTGCAATGTTTGAGTTGTCTTCTAGCGAAACACCTTTCATCATTGTTTGCGTATCTTGTCAACACACCTTTTATAAGTCTCAAGTAAAATGAGTGTACATTGAGGATACAATGAAACACAGTGTGGAAGATGTTTGTTAATAACAATCTGTATTTGCTTGTTGAAAAACGATTTGACAGAATAGAGGCACTATATGTTTGTAGACACTGTGCTGGGTTTTATAATCAAGGAAGTAATCTTCCAAGAAGTGTTTTGAATAACATGGTATACCTTGAACAAGTTTGAAGTGATTGCATTGCAAACTGTCCATCCTTTCCAAGTTATTGTTATTGTTGTTGCAAACAAAGATGGCAAATATCCCTAAGAAAACGGTGTGAGGTGTGAGAGGCAAAGATGTGTATTTACATCTCAATTTGGAAGCGTGACACTGCAGATTCTTTGTTTGCTTTAGTAAATAGCGTTATCACTATAGATAACAGCATTCGGCAACAGCTTATCAATATTGGAAAAGTGAAAAACGCTTTGGCGTTTCTATTGAAGCACAATGATTTATACAAAGGCAGTTTGGCTGTACCAGATTTGTCTATGCTTGATGTTGAATGAACAAACAAAAGCAATGAAGATCAATTTCAGCATTTATCTGTTGGAGAAGGGAATAGTTTGTATGAATATTACACTATTCGTCCTTTATACTCATTTGAAGTCATGGGCGACAGTTTAGAACTGTATCAAATTAAAGCAATGCAAGGTGCACCAATCAGTATCTGGTAAAAGACACTACAAGCTTCTTGTTTCCCTCTACTTTTTTCAACTGGTACAGGAGTGAGATTGGATGATCAGAAGGTGCAAATCTCTGTTTCAGAATATCTTTGTACGAGAAGGTATCCAGAAGATTCACGATTCTGCACCAATGTTGAGTTTATTTTTTACTTATTGTACGAAAGTGCATTTCCAACATTATGTCATGCTGTTGCTCATACCCTTCAAACTGGGACTAGATTTCAAAATCGTTCTACATGCGAGATACTGCAACAGGTAAAAGAAAAAAAAAGTTTTAGAGGCTAAACTTACAAATGTATTTGCTATAATGAGAGGAACTAAAGAATATTGATATAGGAGACACTCCAAGATTAGATGCATGATCATAAACCTGGGCTCTCCAAATTGGTTTGTGACTTTAAGTTGAGCTGAGTTTTGGTTGGGGTGATCTTGCAGAGGGGATTCAATAAACTAATCATTGGAAAGAAAATATAGAACACATGACAGCCAGAGAATTGTGTTCCATGGACCTTGTAAGTGTATCGCAGTTCTTTCATCACAAATATTTAGCCATTTTACACTTTATATGTGATAAAGAAAATGGTCCATTAGGTAGTGTAGATCATTTATTTTGAAGGAAAGGGTATCAGGTGCATGGGGCTGCCCATATACATATGCTGTTGTGAATCAAAGATGCTCCTCAGTTTGGTAAGGAAATTGATGGCTGTGTGATGGAATTCATTGAAAAATATGTTACTTGTTCTATTCCAGCTCAGCATGCGAATGCTGATCTACGGAACAAGGTGGAAAGGTTGGAAAATCACTCCTATGTAAAGTACTTTCAGAGGAAATACAAAAATAAAGAAAAGTACTACACTAGGTGCAGATTTGGCTTTCCAAGGTCTGTGACAACAGTTGGTCGAGACACCACTTTAATGTTATCTTTTTGACACGATGCTACAGATAAGTCACCAAGAAATACATATCATTTAAAAAATAGTAAGAAATGCCAATTCATTAATGATTACAATCCTGTCATTGCTCAGCTATGAAATGCAAATACTGATGTAAATGTTATTGCTGATGATACAACAGACGTTGCTCTCTAAGTTACAGCATACATGATAAAAGCTGAAAAGAGCAATGCAGATGAAGTATTGGCAGATTTATCAGAAAATAGAAGTCTTGGTCTGAAGATGCTTTCACTTAGTGAGTGTGGTAGCAATGAAACTGCAGATCGGCTAACTATTTTGCCTCTGTATGGATGTAGCATGAATGTAGTTTGGTTAAGTCTTGGACCAGCTAGAAATCAGGTACTGAAGCCTTTGAGTGAAATTGAGCAGTAAGCTGAAGCTGTACAGAGATTTCAAAAACCAACTTGACTAATACATAACATCCAAATCAATCTGAAATATTGCTGGATCTGTTAATATGAAGTAGCCCAACGCTACTCATATCGAAATATGAAGCAAACAGTGACAGAGGATGGTTTAAAGTGCATTGATGTAGTGGTTGTCTAGGGATGTAGTGGTTGTCTAGTGAGACATGAGAAGCCAAGTCTCATTAACCACATGAAACTGTCTTGCCAAACTGATGTGAAAAAGGAGTTGTTTTATTTGTGTCTTTTGCAGTTGTTTTTCACACGGCGTGCAGAAGGTGAAGTTTTGAAACATTTGAAGAATCATTTTTTGCCAAAAAATGTTTAATTACATATCCAAAATTTGAACAATACTTGGAGTTATTGGAGAAAGAACTACGTCATGAAGAACTTTTTGCAGCTGAATCAGCAAAAGAGACTCCTGAGGAAAACCAAGATTCTGCAGTAGGAAGTCAAAATGTGCTTGATGAGCCAATTCTTCAATCTGATGTTGAGCTTTCCATGGTGAAACTAGAACGTGCAATGCAACAAAGTAAAGTTTCAGATGCAAATTGTGATTAAATTGTTAGTAAACCCAATGTAGAGCAGAAAGAAGTATATTATAAAATGAAATATAGGTTCGCCTCCTTTTGCCCTTCTGAGTGGGCACGCAGGCGGGGGGTTGCGGCAGCCTGTGGAGCATCCCGAGCCTGGGGAACTGTGCAGGGCTACGGACGACGCCGAGCCGCCTGGGGTGGGAGGCCCGGCGGCGCGGGTGTGAGGTGTGGGGAGCTGCTCAGTGGATCGTCCGGGCTGGGGAGGGGCGGGGCCTCTCTCCCTGTGCCGATGGCCGAGGCGGCTGTGGGCGCGGTCTCTGTGATCACAGAGATACACACGACTGCAGAGCAGGACGTCAATCTTAGCTCTGCTGAGTGTGGCGGTCCCAATGGGGCTGGCATTGAGGATGGCACAGGCTCCGTGGAGAGTGATGACAGCACAGAGCATTCTCAGTGACAAGAAGTTTACGAGGACCCGGAGGATTTAGCAAATAACACCCTTGATGCAAATACAAGTTTGGACAAAAAAAAAGATAAAGGGCAATGAGAAATTAAAAACAGCATTAAACAATAACCAAAAAGCAAAGGGAAAGAGAACATCCTTGGTCAAAGCGCCCAGATGTCAATGTACAAAAATAAAAGTTCCATTAGTGAAACAAAAAACAAAAAAAAACAGATATTAACAATGTCTGGTCCAAATCAAATACAGTGAAAAACTTAGTTCAACCTAAACATACCTTAAAGGAAATATAAGATGCAGATTTGCTGGACAGTTTTCTGCAAAATGAGAGTGCCCTTAATGGATCCAAACATGACATAGACCTGGGCGCTCAAAAGCCCATTTACACTCCAGGAATCCAAATAGAAACCAGTTCTACACCTATAAAATGGCACTATAGGCAACTTAACAAACATCCAAACAAGTTATTGGGTGATCAACAGTTGCCGATTAGGCAGGAGCCAAGCAAAAAAACAACGGCCGTTTGCTGCACTGATACATGGAAGGAACAGCAAACAATAGCATCAGATTGGAAGGCCACAAATGAACTTGAGGGAAATGTCATTGGCCAGAAAAGTGCGGACCAGACTAAAATATCTGTCGGAAAATCTCTGATAACACAATTAACATAGTGGAAACACATTGGGAGTCACAAATTAGTGGGTCACCATTGGTCAATGAAACACCACTGTCACTTGGGGTGCTGGAAGGAAAAACAAAAAACGGGGTGGACAGTAAAGAGCGTATCCCGAATAATTGGCAAAAAAACTACAAGAGGCAACAAATAGAAACCCAACTAAGTTTCAACACATCTGTCCGTCCAAGACCATTAAGCGAACCCACTCCACCTGCTGCAATGGAAACGCAGTCGAAAAAGAAAGCAGATTTAATGACAATTATGTCTACCGTGACCATTGCTTTGGCGCAGTTTAATAAACTATACGAGGCTTTGAATGACACTATATATTAGCCAAAGAAGCAAATCAAAATAAGCTGGCTGGAAGCCACTCAGAGGGAAGCCCTAATGTTATACACCAGGACAACGAAAGACATGATCAAAAGAAGAACGTACTTACCCAGACTAATCAGGTACCAGAAACAAGGAACACGGGTTTGTAAACTCAGATGAACCAACCCATAGAAGCATTGCAAAAGGTAAAGTCTATCTTCCTGAATCCATCCAAGGTCAATGAGAAACAAGGGAAAAGTAAGAAACTTTTTACCTTTGGGATCTTTAACCATCAAAAACCCATCACAGACAAAAAGTTAAGATCTCCAGCTTCTAAAATGTCTGGCTTGATTAAGGATCCTAAAGCTGTATTATCTTCAAATTTGAAAGAAAATCAAATATCAGATAATACAAGCGTGAATCAGTGTATCCAACTCTCGTCGGACTCCATAGAATCTGATAGCGATATAGACGAATGGAGTATATATACTGAGGACGAACTTGAAACTTTAAGCATCTCAAATCAACGATTCAAAAGAAAGTCAGTAGTTTTGGATTTAACAACTACAGGGTTGGAGCCTAAGAAGAAAAAACGAACTTTGGATGGTAAATTAACCCAGGATAAAAAGAAGACTGAACAGGGACTTGACAGCAATAAAAGAAGGCTAAAGCTCCCTACCGAAATGCGGAACATCAAGTAACAGATGGAGATGGAGTGGACAGAAAAAAAGGAAAACATCGGGAACATCAAGATCTGGGAGATGGGCAAAGTAAGAGCAGAAGGGAGGCCCCAAGAGTGTCACCAGCAAACAAGCGCAGATGTCTTCCAATAGGGAAACAAGATATTAGTCCTCAAATAAAGGAAGTGAAAAAGGTTTATCTACCAAGGATCAAAAGTGCATATACCTTCAGATTGAAACGCATCAGGAGGGAGAATGACAGTCTGATCCTCAACAGGAACACAATCAGAAAAATATTCAAGCAGGTGCCAAGTCTTCGTCAGCTGCAGAGCAGCGATCTGCCGATAATGGAGCCATGGGAATCAGAGAGGGCTGATGTTTCATATCTACACATCAGGTCTCCGGTAATTAATGAGATTTTATGGAAAGAAAAAGACAGTCTGGAGACACTAGGCTATGAACTTGCCGTTCTACAGTCAAAAAATTAGAGTGCATTGAGTGACCATGAGAAAGACCAAAGAAGTCTGTGTAGTTCGGAAAGAAGTGGTCAAAAAAGATCTGGGAGCTCGGATAGCGATGTAAGAAAACGTAGGTTACAACGGAATATATTTAACCAAAGGGAACCCATGGACTAAGGAGGAAAAAAACTAGATGCTCTGAGGGACAAAGTTTTGTGGCACTATCGTAGCCAAGAAAATTGAAATTGGTCTAGGAGACATACGGCCAACGATAACATCAGATCAAGACTAGCTGATGAAACAAATTTTCCTCGGAATCCAAAGGGACCATCCTTCCAGTGTAACAGCAAACAGGGACCATATGCGATCACAAACAACCCGGAAAGAAAAGTCAATACCCAAGGAAAGGGTACAACTATCAAACCCCAAATCAATGGTCATGGAATTCGACGGCTCAGTATACAAAATCCCAGAATTAGCAATCATACCACTATGCCCCGGAAATGCTTCAGGACACTGTACCTAAAGGCCTCTCTAACCGTACTTCACTCAAGAATTACATTGATATGGCATATTGAAACACCGCAGGCTTTGGGCATCTAACAGTAAATTCTGACGTCAATCTAGGCCACTGGGATATTCTTTATCTCCAGGAGACCTGGAAGATTAACAAGCCTGAGATGGAAGGATACATGACTTTTAATATTCCAGCTAAAAAGGGTTTGCTGGGCCGTCCTACAGCAGGCTTACTGATAGCAATTTGATCAGGATGTGGCTTGGAAGTGACGGATTAGATAAAGTCTTCACATCTAATTCAAGCGTTAATAGTCACCTGGAGACATGTAGACTTAATAAATAACACGGAAAAAGAAGAAATCATATAACTGGTTGGAACCCTGAAGCAATTTCAGACAACGCTTTTTGTGAATCATTGGAAAGCATCATGGAAGAGGCAAATGAAACCTATAGACATGATCTTACAATAATAACCGGGTATTTCAATGCAATTTGCCCAGAGATAGGAAACCAATGAGTGCATTTATCGAACAAATCTCCAATTTTTGAAAGAGGGACGAAACTGGAGAAAGTTCTCATGGCAATAGATCTTCATAACCTGCACTGGTTACGCACCGAAATCAGCAGATCGATTCTGTCATGGCAAAGGGAATCCCAAACGGGGACAATCGATCACACATGTGTGTCGAAAGAATTGTTAGGCCTGGTTGTTTGCTTTGCAGTACTGAAGACTGTCATTAGTGACCATAATTTACTATCCACAAGGTGGATGACATTACAGAAACAGCATCTCGGCTCTGAACGTGAGCTAGAAGTAAACACAGGGGGAACTTGACTAAAACTGTCAGAGAAGGCACTCAAATTACGCTGATGCATTTTTCCAACCTGTACAAACCAGTGGAGAAGGGGAAGGGAGATCAGACTGCGACGATACAGGGTAACATCGGAAATGGTCAGACATGGGAGATTCCATGGGACGAAGATATATTGAGAGATAAGTACTTAAAATTGAGTACGTCTAGGGCCCCAGGACCCGATGGAATTTCCAATAAAGATTTGAAACAACAGCCGACACTATGGGCAAGCTTCATTAGTAAAACATTTCAAAATTGTAACCAGGAACAAGCTATTCCGCTAACATGGCGTACAGCCACAGTGGTACCGATTTTCAAACAAGGGGACAGAGAAAATCCAAATCACTATCGGCCAATTTCACTTCTAGACGTGATTGGGAAAATGTTTGCAGGCTTTGCTCTTGAAGCATTCCAAGAATGGCTGGCTTCAGCAAAGTGTAGTGAGCCTTTTCAGACGGGCTTTTTTAAGAACTCAGGAACAGCTGTGAACATCTTAACACTGGGCACAATAAAGGCTAAAGGTTTTAAAGACGGGCAGGCGATTTATATGGCTTTTATCCACTGAAGGCTTTTAAACTTGAACAGATGGGATGTCCGGAGAACATTACAGCCCTGATTCAATAACTTTATCGGGAAACGTCTATGAACGTAAGACTGAGTCAACAAGGCCTTTTGTCGAAAGTGATTATCATGGAGAGAGGTGTAAAACAGGGGTGCCCACTCCCACCAGCATTATATAACGCCTATATGGCAGATTACGTGGACACAGAAATTACAATGAGAATGTTCCCGCCAAAACTAGGGGAAATGGAAATTTCCCGTCTTTTCTACGCAGATGATATTATTCTTTTAGGCAGGACCCCGGTAGGGCTCCAGTGTCAGCTGACGAACCTGAGTGATTATCTTACAGCAAACAACTTACAATTGAACTCCTCAAAAACAAAAGTAAGAAATACCCTCAGGCCAATTGGTTTGCTGAAGGATTGAAACTGGAAAGAGTAAGCTCCTTCAAATATCTAGGAGTTATGATAAGTCAATCGATGAAAGAAACAGAAATGCAAGATCTGCTGTGGTCCAAAATAAAGATCTTAGCAAACCAAGCTAAAGCAGTGGACCGAAAATATGGAAGATTTTCCCCAGTGGCTGTACTTAACTTCTACAAAGTGAAGGTAGCCCAGCGGTGCTATACGGGACCGACACCATCCTCTCACTTCCAGAAAAGTTGTGGACGGATTTGGAGACTTTTTTCTGGAGAAAAGTATTAAGTTTGGTGCAATCATCACCATTACTGTTTATTAGATGGGAACTTTGCCTGAATTCATTGAAGGCTATCCAAGAGCGAAATACACTGAATCTATACCAAAAACTCCTCTTGGACACTAAACCAAAAGCTTTAGATCTCGTAAGCAAAGAGATGGAAGGAGGAAACATCCCTGCTCTAGAGTTATGGAAAAACTGTAACTTGAAAATTCTAGAAAGTATAAACGTATCAGTTGAACTACTTCTGACAAATCCTGATAAAGTAATGAAGAAACATTTAGAGGCTGATTGGATACACACGGGAGAGCTCGCAAATGAATATAAGTTGACAAAAACTTTTCCAACTACTCAGATGAAGAGAAATGCTGTAAGAAGCTATTTGGAAAAGTTTGCAAACAAAATTCTAAGTAGGCTCTTCAGGCGTTTTCGTTTGAACCAACTGAAAACCAACAAGGTGTTGTTTATTCGAAATCTCTTCCTGACGAATAAGTGCAGATACTGCAACATTGAGAATGTGGTAGAAACAAGGAGACACCTTCTCATTGGTTGCAAAGGGACTTACAGTGCGAGAGAAGCTGCTCTGGGAAGAATTTTGAACTTATTTAGCACTTTAACAGAAGATGACTGGTGGGCAGTCCTGACGAGTGGCAACGACACTTGTTGTGTGATCTGAGTGGCCACATTTTTCATACACATTGATCTGGAGCATCGAGGATTTGACGTAAACAGAGGATATGGGGAGGAAGGAGAAGAATGAAAAAAAAACAACAGTATTATAACATAGGCCGGAGGGCGTAAAAATCATCAAATGGAATATTATATGTAAGAACTCCCCATATCTACTGTTAGGATATTGAATTGAGTACCTGCCTGCTATTTTGTAAAAATTGTTTTTCAATTTAAATAAAAAAATAAAAAAAATTAAAAAATATAGGCTCTTACATTTTTCATTGCATGAGAAGTGTGAATGTTCTTGTGTGCAATACATACCTGTATTGTTGTGTGTTAGTGGACAAGCAGGAACAAGTAAATCTTGTTTAATTCATGCAATAAGAACTATGATACAAAATGCAAAGGATTCCTCTTTGTCATTTATTGTAACTGCACCAACAGGTTTAAGAGCATTTAATGTAGCCGGCGTTACTTCACATCATCTGTTGATGTTACAAGTGGAGCATCACAACAAACTAGAGTATCAGAAATTTGTAACAAGTGCAGAACAAGAAGTAGGAAAAGTTTTTAGAAAATTAAATACTTTGATTGTTGATGAAGTAAGTATGGTGTTTAACATAATGTTAGCTTTTATTCACTTGCGAATGCAAGAGGTTTTGAAGACTAACTACAATGTTTTGTTTGGAGGTAAACATGAGCCTCTTTAAGGAGACTTGTTAAAATTAACTCCTGTGAAAGGTCAACCAGTTTTCAAAATGCTGTAATCTAAGGATACTCAAAAAAATATCAGGATTATTGGTCATTTTAACCTTTGGAATTGTTTTGAATTCCAGGAAATTACCATTAATATGAGGCAATCTCCAGATTTAGAGTATGCAGAAATGTCTAATAGGATTTGTATAGGTGTACCTGAGGAAAATGTGAAAGCATTCTTTAAAGGAAGATTGATTTCTAACACGCTTCATGCAGATAGCAGTCCATCTGATGTCATGTTGACTCTTAAGGAAAGAAACATTTCTTGTGTTGCTTTTATGTGCACACTTGCAGAGTGCAACAAGCATAACTCCGCAATGCTACTGTCAGAGAAGCAAAATATTGTGGAGATCAAATCATGTGATGTTTGAGATGGTCATGTTATGCCTTTAGAGTTGGATACGAGAGCAAAGGTTTGATTAGGTCAACTAGAGAATTCAATTTCTAAAACAGGAGTTCTGGAAGTAGTTTTAAAGCTGTGCATCAATACACGAGTAATGTTGAAGAGGAACAGGAATGTAGGAATTTGTCTGGTCAATGCGAAGAGTGATTGCATTTCACACTTTTCCACACAGTACAAATATTGAACGTGTAGAAGTTAAGTTTGATCATGTAGAAGGAACTCATTCGATTTCTAGGAACTCTGCTCATTGTATGCTTTTTAAGGATACCTTTGTGAAAAGAGTACAGTTTCCATTGTGCTGTGCTTATGCAATAAGTATTCATAAATCACAAGGGTTGACTTTAGAAGCAGCAAATATTGGTATTGATTATACAGTGTTTAAGGAAGGAATGTAATATGTAGCATTGTTACATGCGCAAAAATATAGAATCTTTATCTTTAACAAACTTTGATGAAAGAAAAGTGACAGCTGACATTTCTTGCATTGAAAAATATAATAGATTACATTTACTGTATGCTCCTCCACTGAACATTATACATGTACCTGCGAAACACTCATCTAGGAAACATAAAGATTCAGTAAAAGCTCATTCAAATGAAATCAGTCCTTGTAAGATAAAAAATAACAGAATTTAATGAAGTTGGAGAGTTGTTCAAATATAACATTATGCCATTCCAGATTCGGTAATGAAACTGGAGTTGAATGCTATTGTGATGCATCTTTGTGTATGTTGTTTCAGATGACTCCATTGATGTAAGAAATAGCGTCCACAGCAGATAAGCAGCTATGTGTAGAACTTTAATTTCTTAAAATATCTGTAGATGAAAAATCGACAGTTTACATTCAGCAATGTCAATCCAAAATGAAGTAGGTGTTGCAAGTGGAAATCAACTATTTTTTCAAAATACACAGGAAGCTATTCAAGAATTTTTAATGACGGTCATCCATTTACTAGTGAAGGAAATTGTTAGTGTAGATAGGTATGTAGGAAATAGTTATGAGTGGTACCATATGTGTCCACTATGTAAACATTGTCTACACCAGATCTTTGTGAAAGATTTTGTGTATGTGCCTACCCCTCATCAGAAAAGTGTAAATTTTTCTAATCTTGTAACTAAAGCATTCCATGACATGCAATGCAGTGACTGTGGTTGTAATTTACAATCCAGACTGCAAAATCTAGTTTTAAATCAGTATGTTTTGACTGTGTTTCAAAGATACATACAATGTAGATGGCAGGAAAATAAACACGTCAATAATGAATTTTAAATTTGGTCAAGTTTCTTTTAGTAAGAAAATGTTTAAACGTGTGCCATTATTTTTCATGAAGTGGCATCCGTTGAATGTGTGTCTTTAATGACATGCCTGTGTACAGAAATAGATTGGCTTGTATAGTCACACACGAAGCTAGATTACAAAATGTTTAAAGAATGCTTACTTAATATTGTTAGAACCAAAGTTTTAAAATATATGTGCAATATTCTTTGTGACTGTAAACATGTAAAATAAAAGTGTAATATGGAAGAATCCGGTATTAAGAGTTTTATGTAAAGGAGGAGATATATTGTTACGAGGATGTAGTTTAAAACCAGTACAAATAAATGTTAAGTTAATATTCTGAAGAGAATATAAATCAGAAGGGAAAACAGCATTCTGTACCTTGTACTTCTGTTTTATTGTGTAAAACATTGTGAGGGTAATTCATAGAAATCAGCGCACAAGTGGCACACGCGGCTGGCGCACAGTGTGCGCGTGCGGCAGTCTGCGCTAGCCGCGCGTGCCAAAACCCATTTCAGCACACAGCGTAATCATGGATTTCAACATCCAGAACCAGCCGTGGCGCAGAGTGGCGCTGCGACCCCGCTATGTGTATTCGGAGGGGTGCGCGGGGAGTTTAACATACGATTTTGCTTGGCGAGTGTGGTACGTGTATTTCTGGGGTGCGCAGGGAGTTCTACACGCGAATTTGCTAGCGCGAGAGGGGTACATGTATTCTGAGGGGTGCGCTGGGAGTTTTACACGTGAATTTGCTAGCGCAAGAGGGGTACGTGTATTCTGGGGGTGCGCAGGGAGTTTTACACGCAGATTCGCTAGCGCAAGAGGGGTACGTGTACTCCGAGGGGTGCGCATGGTTTTTTCATGTGATTTCGCCGTCCGAGTGGGGTACGACTCATGTCCCCCTGCACCCCCACTCCCCCAGCATTGATGGCCACCTGCCAGCAGGCCCTGACTCATGTCTCCCTGCACCCCCACCCCCCCAGCATTGACGGGCACCTGCCAGCAGGCCCCGACTCATGTCCCCCTGCACCCGCACCCCCCAGCATTGACGGACACCTGCCAGCAGTCCCCGACTCATGTCCCCCTGCACCCCCACCCCCCCAGCATTGACGGGCACCTGCCACCAGGCCCCGATTCATGTCCCCCTGCATCCCCACCCCCCCAGCATTGACGGCACCTGCCAGCAGGCGCTGACTCATGTCCCCCTGCAACCCCACCCCCAGCATTTATGGACACCTGCCAGCAGGCCCCAACTCATGTCCACCTGCACCCCCACCCCCCTAGCATTGACTGGCACCTGCCACAAGGCCCCGACTCATGTCCCCCTGCACACCCACCCCCCAGCATTGACAGACACCTGCCAGCAGGCCCCGACTCATGTCCCCCTGCACCCCTACCCCTCCACTATTGACGGTGTCCCCCTGCACCCCCACCCCCCAGCATTGACGGGCACCTGCCAGCAGGCCCCGACTCATGTCCCCCTGCACCCCCATCCCCCAGCATTGACGGGCACCTGTCAGCAGGCCCCGACTCATGTCCTCCTCCACCCCCAACCCCCCAGCATTGACAGGCACCTGCCAGCAGGCCCCGACTTATGTCCCCCTGCACCTCCACTCTCCAGGATTGACAGGCACCTGCCAGCAGGCCCCGACTCATGTCCCCCCAACATGTCATCACGATCCACAATCATGGGGCTTATGACCACCCAAATCACACTCCACGCCAACCCCTGTCCAAACACGCAACTAAGTAGTCCATCCACCCCACATAGAAATGCCAATTACATGATACAACCCAAATGGCAAGTATGCACATCAACATATGTCTGTCACACGCACACAATGGGTGCAAGTGAATGAGAAAACCCACATTGTGACATGCATGAAACCAGTGACAGAAAACCATGCATTGAAGTAAGAAAAAAATTATGTATTGAACACAAAAGCAAGGGGATTAAATTAAATCACACAACAATGGAAATAATAAAGAAAAAGAAGCATGTCCCAAAAAAACCCCAAAAAAATCATGAAAGCAGAATCCAAATAAATCCAAATGAAAATGGGTCCAAGTGTCCGTCCAGAAAACCAAATCCCCAAAAAAATATAAAAATAATCCATTGCTCCATGGTGAACCAAAATAATAATGATGAGAAATGCAGTCTCCAACTATATACAAAGATCAAATTTAGGGTCCATTAGCCCAACTATAGAAAGGAAACCATCAAAAAACCCTATCTAATGAAGAACTATCTACAAAAAGGTGGGGCATAGTTCAAGCGCACCAAATGAATGAAAAACATAAATGAAACCTAACACTAACTAACTATATAATATGGTGGCGGGCAAGTCATACAGCTCACTAGTTGATTTCCCAGGGCAGGGCATCATCGAACTCCTGTTCAACGTCCTGGAGGCGGGCCTGTTCCCTGGCCCCAAGGTCTCGCAGGGATAATGCCATGTCCACCTCCAACTCCCTGAAAATTCCCTCGAGGCACTCAGCCCGCCTCAGTGCCTGCGCATGGAGTTCTCCGCCCTGACCATTGTGAGCTGTGCCTCCTCCGGCCGCTGCCGCTCCGCATCTATCCGCTGGCCCAACCGCTTCCACACGGAAGACACTCCCATTCCAGGGTCCTCCTGCCCTCCGGCCGATGCCTGCCCCTCTGATGTTGATGGCCCCGAGCCATGATGCGTCCCATGATGAGCCTGCCGCTGCCTCCGACGCTACTGCCTCTGCCAGCACGACGGCATCCAGGCTGATGGAATCCACCAGCGCCATCATGCACGTGCCCTGCCTGATGATGCCGGCACATCCTCCAACTGCTAGGGTCCAGTTGCTGGGGTGTCCAGCCCTACTGGACTTCCAACTCCCAACTGTGGCAGGGATGGGATCTCCACCGAGCTGGCTGCGTTGGTCAGGGCAGGTCCAAAGGGGGCCCTGGTGGCATCTGGACCGGAAGACGGCATGGAGAACGACTGGTGCATAGTCTCCACAAAGGAGGAGAGGGCCGCCAGAGTGCACTACACATCTATGAAACCCCCGACCAAGGCCCCTCCCAACTGGGCCACATTGGCACGCAGCTCTTCGTGATGACGTGCGTGCTCCCCCCAGGAAGCACGCACGTCATCACGAATGCCACGCGTGCGCAATGCGACACCAATCAGGACGGTCTCCCTATGGTCACGAGTCCGCTCGTCCACAGGTAGAGGAGTGTCAGATGACATGGACCTCCCCCCTACCTGCAGACGGGCCTGGGATGGGGCATCCCTACTGGTGCATGGTGGTGCAGTCACAGTGTCAGGGACAGTGACATGCACAGGCCCCTCCATGGCAACCTGAGCTGCTTCCTGCTCCTGCCCCTGGACTGCACCACTTGCACCAGTGGTACCACCCCCACCAGGCCCCATGTGCAGCTCAGTAGCGGCCTCCTCCTCCTCTGTGCAAGCTACCAACCTGGATGGCTCCACACTGTCTTCTGCCATTGCAAGCCCCTGTGGGGGCTCACCCACCCCTTCCGCTGCAGCTGTAGTAGCAGATGCGGCACCAGTCCCCTCGCTCCCGGATGATGGTAATTCCTGGGAGTGTGACTGGGCCTCGTACACCCCAGACACAGTGGAGACAAGGATGACTAGGCTGCATCAGTGAATCAGAGCATTGTCACAGACATGTGTCATGCATCCATGGCATTTACAAGTCACACACACGCTACACAGACACATTGACATTTACAACATACATGTCCTTGACAGCAGCACCAATCCCTCACACCCCATCCATGTCCAACAACAGAGACAGGCATGCATTCATGTGTGCATTCCGCATGTTGCCCGCATATTGCATTTTAACACATGCACCATCCATGTGGTTCACGCCTGAATGGTCTCACATGCAGCACCATGATGTCCCTGCACACACACATCCATACATGGCCAATGTCACACATACAGGCAAGTAGCTGACTACCAGCACACTGCAACATGCCCTGTTTCACACAGCAATGCATGGCCACTTACCGCTCGACTCCAGACGGGCCTGCATCCTGAGGATCAGGCAGCGAAGCACTGGGCAAATGCGCTCCAGGACCCTCATCTGCTGGTTGGTAAGATGGCCCCGGCACCCCACTGCATCCTCTGCCTCTAAGAGGCGCCAGGCCTTGTTGAGGGTCCTGGACTTGTAGTCCTCCCAGCGCTTCTGGACGTGTTTCATGTCGCGGGGTGCCACCCCCCCCACGTTGATGGCACCCACTATGTCCGTCCAGATCCTCCTCCGTCCTTCCTTGCAGGCGTGCGATGGTGTGAAGAGGGCATCATACTGACCCAGGACTTGCACCACCAGGATGCCAACTTCTTCATAAGTGAAGCTGGCAGCCCTCTTCCTCTCTGGTTGGGGGTTGCCACTGGTGCCGGAAGGCAGGTGTGGGTGGGCAACTGGGTCCTGGGGCTGGGCTGTGGAGTGATGGAACACCAGTCGGGAGGCTTCTGTTCCAGCAGGGGTGGTCACTGCAACTGGACCCCTGCAGATGGCAGATGTGCAGGCACCAAATGGCAGGGCACGGTGGCAGCAGGCAGGCAGGCACCGTGGGATGCTGCTCAGGGCTCTGGGCGGCAGGAAAATGGCCTCTGGGCAGCAGCGTGGTTTTCCGTGTGTTGTCGAGTGGCCAGCTTGATAGTGATTTGGCACATGAAAAAACTGCACGTCAGCGTGTAATTCGAGGAAAGGCCCTTAGCGTGTAAGCGCATCTGTGATGTTACACGTGTGGGCGGTCCCCTCGTGACGGGTGCATAGTGAATCAGCACGTGAAGAAAATACACGTCTGCGTATTAATGCGTGTGATCCGAGGAAAGGGCCTAAACGTGTAAAAGAAGTGACGCACGCGCATGTCCCTCAGCACGGCTTAAAGGTGAGCGAGTCCTGGCAGTTCGCTGTACGTGCCTTTCGTGGAGACCAACGTGTGTGTTGCTACTTCGTGTTGTTTCACGCGCCATCACAACTTCACAGCGGATCAAGGACGTATCTCTTCTTTTGGCGGGGATATTGGCTACGCATATTTTTCATTATCACTCTAGTCTGACGGTGAGTCGTGCATGCTATTTTTCCCAATGCGGGTGCCTCTGTGTATCGCGTACCCGTTTTCGAGGTCATACTAGCCTGCGTGTCCCATGCGTACGTGTTTTTCGTGTCCCTGGGTGCCACCGCGTACTGCAGGAGGTTAATTCCACACACATGGGCTACCGGGGGTTATGTGCACGGTTTTACAGCAGTTTTGGGGTGCCTGAGTGTTGCATGACCCGTCACTACATCACCGGGGTCACATACAGCCTTGCAGGTGCAGGGGTGCTGTTAACATCTTGTATCCCACCCCCTTCACCCCAATTGCCCAGGACAATTGTCGTGTACACCTCCCATCGGCACTACTCCATCTGTGCCGGCACTACTCCATCTGTACCATGGCTGGGAGGCCACGTAAGGTGAGGGGCGCCTCAGCTGGGCGTACTCCACATGGCAGGCTTGGTCAGGGAGGTGGCCGGGGTGACCAGGGAGTAGGGGGACTCCAAGGTGTCCAGGTTGGCTGCAGAGGGGGAAGAGGCCGGGGTGCGCCAGCTAGGCATGATGTTGTGCCACATGTTGGTGCAGTCATGCCACCACCCCCTGCGGCTCCAGGAGATGCAGTTCTTGCATCTGGCACTGGCGCCCATGTGACCCTGCAGTCCGTTTCATCGACTACCACGGCCCAAGGGTAGTGGTAGCTGCAGGTGCAGCTGTGGACACCACCACCCAGGCTCAGGCTTGCCAGCGCAGGCTGCGTTGGCACTTGAAGAGTCCATGGAAGATTTCCAGGTGGTCAGGAACAACACCGTAGGTGCATGCAGGGCTGCCCTGACCAAGGCACGTGCCCCTGGGGCAGTAATGTCATCTGCTGCCCTGACCATCCGGGTGTTGGCAAGTGCAGGTTCAGATACAGCCGACACCACCCTGGTTGTGAGTCTACCAACCAGGACAGTCCCGGTCAATGACCCTGGCACAGCGGATGTTGCTGCGCAGGGTCCATTCCAGGGCACCCAGCAGCCACTGACACAAGTCAGGGATTTACTCCATGTTCCACCTGCCACTCCCTCGGCTCATTCCACCAGCGCCACTGCCCATGCTGATCAGGGCGGCATTTGCCAGCCAGGGTCCGGACCAGCGTCCAAGAGGAGGAGGTTTGCACCAGCAGTAGAGGCTGCGACCGCAGACACAGCTACGGCCTCTGGCACATCGAGGAAGAAGCCTTTCTGCAAGCAGGAACTGGACTTCCTCATGGACTATGTGCGGGAACACAACCGTGACATGCTAGTGGGGCTGAATTGTCAAACTATGGCTGCCCATCGTAATACCCACTGGAAGCAAGTTGCGGATGATTTGAGTGCATTCGGTCATGAGGTACGCACAGCGCATGAGTGCAAAAAGCATTGGAATTACCTCAAACGCAACACTAAGACGTGCCTCTAATTACAACATGACTCTGGTGACAGGCGGTGGGCCACCACCTGAGGAGGAAGACCTCACTTTCGCACGAGGCACTTGTTGCGGAGTTCATAAAAACAGAAATGGTCGAAGGAGTGGGAGAGATGCCGGACATTGATGCCCTGTCCAGTGAGTGTTGTTGCCTGTTGGTCGACGACATGTGTGTTTTGCTTGTGTGATGTGTTGTGCTTGACTGCCTCTGCATGTCATGTGTACATGGTTCTCATGTGCAAGTAATGCAATGCTTCTACGATATGTGCCTGCTGTGCAGGATATTGGACATGTAGAGCAGATGGGGACTGTCCTCACCACCACACTTGCACCCTAATCACATGCTAGTCACCCAGCTGCCCCTACAGTCCATGTTCCAGCTCAATGGCCATGTAGCGTGGGGTGTGTTTCCTCTTAGCACTGGGACTATGTCATTGCAGGACTGACGTGCATGTGTCCTCTGCATGCATGCGGGTACTCCACGTAGGCATGCTCCCTTGCCCCTCCACCAACCATGCACCCCAATTTCAACATTGCACAGGTGTGCATCATGTTGGCGTACTTCAATGGCCTGTTCAAGACTCCTGTGTACATGCAAACTTCCACCAGCCAACCTGCCAGACACATGCAGTGGTGTACAGCCACTGCACTTCATGCAGGTTGTCTCACTTGGACTCTGCAGATGGCAGATGCTCCGCTGGGACATGAGTTCCCATTCATGCTCCATGTGTATTCCATGCATACCACTATGTGTCCTTGACTGGATGATCATTGTAGTACGTGTCCAGGATGACCTACATTTCTTTGGTTTTGATCATCCATTCCATGCCTACTCTGGCTCAGTCCTGCACCACACACATGTTTAGGGTGTCACAGTCTGTGCAGGGCACAGGCCTCCCCCCGTTTCAGGCCCACTGACTCTGTTCAACTGGTATAGCAGCTTCTGCACACATGGCTGTACTACTGAGGGGTCATCATATGTCCTGATTTCTGTCCCATCATCATCTGCTGTGTTGTCAGTTGACTCAGATGATGCAATTGATGCTAGCCAGCACTGTCTGCCAATACACATGTCTCTGGTCGCCCTTTCGCTGCCAATCAATGCATCCCTAAATTTTCACTTAGGGGAGGGTTTGCTTGTAGCCATGCAACACATTGCATGCACATTGCATGTGATACCTGGACTTGCTCTTGCACTGCCTTCAAGTTAATTGATACACATCATGATGTGCTTGTTCATGCAGATAGTGGATAACGTAAACATGTCCTGCACTGCATCAACCCACTTCTGAGCCGTGTTCCACCGTTCTACATGCCTAGTCCCTGATGCTATGTCAAAGTGACCTTGCATGCATGCCAGGTTCACATTTGTGTGTGACATGTGTACTTCATGTGTTGGCAGTCTGTGTGATGTCTATGTGTGTGTGTGTGTGTGTTATGTGCTTCTGACATGTGTACTAATGTAAATTTTCTCCACTTTCCAGATGATGGCGCAATGGAGCCAGAGGATGTTGTTGTCATGTCAGACACAGGTTTGCTATCGCACCAGCAACCCGGCACAAGTGGGGGTTGTGGGGTGGTAGACCACGAAAACCCACATGTGTTAGAGACCATCTTGTCTGTGGCTGGCAATGAGTCAAGCCCGGGTGATCACTCTGACGATAATGTTGACTTGGATGTGCATCGGGTCCATTCGTCTGGGCAGAGTGATTCTGATGTGGACGCTCCTCTGTCCGCGACACCTGCACTGAGGGGCCTGATGGTGGTGGGACCTCCGCCTGTGGTGGATCGGGATGCAAGGTCACCCTCCACACCAGTTGCTGAGGTGCCTGGGGCATCACGTCTACGGGGGAATGTAGTCCTGCAGCCGCGGGCGGTGCCAACCCAACAAGGACGTCAGCGCCTTGGGCCCCGCAGGTGTCAAGCCCAGCAACGCGGTGGCCACATGCCACCAAGGTATACTGAGTGGGAACAAGACATGACTGCCTATTCAGAATGCCAGGGGGCTGCAATTGAAAACATTGCTGTGAGCATGGAGCGTGTGGCTCAATCCCTGCTCCCCCCTGCTAGGCAGGTGCTTATCCAGCAGCGGGCAGCACAGTCCACGGCCCGCTCGCTCAGGCTGGGCATGGCAGCCTCAGACAGGGCACGCCAGGCTGAAATGTTGTCTTTGCGTCAAGCAATTGCTGCTCACGCAGAGGCACACATGGAGGCCCTGAGGGTTGAGTATGATTCTCTCAGATCCACTCTGGGTGTGCTTTTGATGTACCAGAGGGAGCAGTCAGAGGAGAGGTTTGCACAGCTTGAGTGTACCATCTCGGCTGAGCTACGGTCTTGCCGGGAGGTGCATCAGTTGTCCGCCAGGCCACGCAGGAAGAACTCTGTGTTTCATGTGCTACCTGCAAGAGTAAGCACGCGTATCACAAGAGGTTCTGCATCTTGACCTACATGTCATCGCCGCACAGAACCAGGCTCACCCGTCCAGCAGACTTGCTGCCGACGAGGAGCAAGCTGTGCCTACTTGTGGTCAGGCTCCTGTACCACGTCTACCTTTTCAGGAAGAGGCTGGCTCGGACGATGAGATATCTCCCACATAGTTTGGGCTGTGCAGGCGTTGAGCCCATGGAGGTTTTGGTTTTTACTCAACGTCATCGCATGTGGGTGTTGAGCTGCACACTGTACCTGCCCCCTCCTGGGTGCCTCCCCCCCAGGTCGTATGTGGCAATTTTTGATTTTTGATAGTTAGTTTAAATAGGTAATGTAGGATTTTTATAGTTAGTTTAATTAGTTAATATAGTTTAAAGTTGCTTCTCTATTGTGCATTCATGTGACGGTGTGGTGCTTTGTGGCTTTTGAAATCATCCACTGTCTGTTGCAGCTGGGCCCTTCAATCTTGTCTCGTGTATGTGTTTGCAGCTTGGGGTCCTGACTCACATAGGCCACTCCTGCTTCCCTTATCCATGGGCTCGCAAGGATGGTTCGGTGTTACAGTCATTGCCACAAGGGCTTTGGACTGTCATATCTGTGGCCTGTCTGCTGCTGTACTACTTTTGTTAACACCCCTAGTGGGGATTGTGGGGGTTTTATCCATGGCATGTCTGCATTAGATTTGGGTGGGTTCATGATTGATGTGTCCATTAATTGATATACATTGTGCTGTATGTTTATTTTCTTTCCTGTACATGTGCTTGGTGCACTTCATGCTGTAGACAGGCCGGCACCCTTTGCCTGTCAAAGTCACACTGATGGTGGGAGGAATTCTGATGTTGGTGTCGGACATGGTCCAGTCACAACCAGCATGAAGAGACACACACAGGGAACTTTCCTGCGTTAATTAGATGTTTTATGCCCTTTCTGCAGGAGAATGAGCCTCCAGACCACCTTTGCCAGCAGACATGGGCCATTGTACGACAGACAGCTGGCCACGTTCGATGGGGCAGACATGCACATGTGTGCGCAAGCAGTGCCACAAGGCTTGTGCTCAGATGTCCAACAGAAGCAGACGTGTTTCCAGGAGCTCCAGGCAAGGTGAGCAGCAGAAGGGGGCCACACCGCAGCCAAGCTTCCACCAGGCCACTTGCACATGCATGCTAAGGAGCGCCACTGATGGGGAGCTTGGACAGATAATGTTGTTGAAGTGCACAGTACAGCTAAGATGCGTTGGGGGACAAATGGCAAGTTGCTTACCAAGTTGTCAGGGGCACACGCAGGGGCTGTCGCACATATCCTGTGGTCCACCCTGCTCCATAGAAGCAGAGTTATTAGCGCAGTAGCGTTCCTAGCCAGAAAATGAAGCAGCGCACAGGACACCCAGCGAGCCACAGACTCGTGTGCAGTGAATATCATTTACATGTGCAAATTGACACGTGCACTACCTATTTTAATCTGCGGATGCCAGAACACAACTTGTACTGAAGTCCCACCTTGCTATACGTGTCTAGCTGCTCTCCCAGGGACCATTGTATGATGTGTGATTCTTGACGCATTGGTCTTCCATTTGCCGCGCGCCCACGTGCGCCTGCTTTACTGCATTGACAGTGTGTGAACCATCACAGGGGCAAGCTAAAGCAGCAGACAAGAGTGTTTGTTTGTGGAGGAGTCACTTACTTCGGGGCATTTATGGTATTGCGTGTGTGTGTTGTAGACACACACAGATTAGTAACTCACACTCTCTTTGCAGCATTGAACTGCTCCTGAGAGTGCACAGGGAGGAGGCCAGCACTCACCCCAGAGATAAGTCTGTCTTTGACTTGCATTTGACTCATTTGGTACAATGTGCATGATGAACATGTTTTGTCTGATTGAGTATGTGTTATTGTGAATAGTTGTTTTTTGTATTTTCCCTACTTTCCCTTGACAATCCTACTCCCCTCTCCTGCCCCTCTTTCCGGTTATCCTGAATACCAATGCCTGTCCAAACAACATGTCCCTGACCCTCCTTCCCCACCGGGGTCTCAGAGGCCTGTGTAAGTTTGACCTTGCAGGCACCCAGACCACGGAGGGGGTGGTTGGTTCATGCGACTCCTGCGCTTGGACACCAGAGCTGTGACACTACCCATCAGTTGGTGCATCATCATTGTATATTCTGTACCAAACATGGTACCCATTCTGTTGTGGCATTGTTGAACTGTGCTACCTTGGTTGTTCTATCATTGTGCTTGGACATGTGCTTGGATATTTTCTGCTACTTCAAGTCATCTACTGCAGACGCTTCCAGGGTTTTTGGTTGCCTAAAGGCTTTTTCCATGGTTTGTGGGTTTGGCTCCTTGGAGTTCTCTGCAATTTGTTTTTTTTTTGCCAGTCAAGGTGGCCTCTGAGGGTGCTGGACCCTATGGGTAGGGTGATCCTGTGGCCAGGTATACTTGAAGGAAGAAGGCTACATACCCCAGACACAGTTGTTCAGTAGGTCATGGTGATGTGTGAATGAGGGAGTGCCTTTTGTTGTTGGACAGTTGGCTTCAGCACCAGTGTTTTGGGAACTCTGACATTGTAATTGTGGGGTACTATGTACATGATGTGTTCTGCTGGTCAATGCCTGTTCCTGTGTTGTCTTTACTTTTCAGGTGTGAGCGGATTGGTGTGGTTTGACATGCTGGGGTGTACACATGAACAATGTTCACATGTGATGTGTACAGGACACTGAGTGTCACTTGATTTCACAAGCATGTATTGAGTGCATGTCCCTTCTGACACACACAGTTGCACAATGATCCACCACACCACCCTTCCATGGCCACAGGTGCACACAGATTGCCTTCTGGGGCCCGTTGTGTCCCTGAAGCACATGATCTATGACCATTTTGGGATCCTGTACATGCGTCAATTGGTTATTTTTTTTAATTAGTCCTTTTCATGTGATGCTTAAGGTGTATCTCCAACACAATGGCTGCTCACTGTGCTGAGCAGTGTGTTGCAGGAGCCACACTCAGCACACAGGTTCGGGAGTAGGGATTTTGCCTTGCCCAATGTGCATGTGAACAGGCATTCAGTGTTTTATTCATGCTACGACTGGTGGAATGCATTTGTGTATGACTTGGTATGTGTGGGAGGTTGTTGGTCAGTCATTTCATGTGATTCCATGTCAGGTGTCATTGTCTGGAGCCACTTTCCATTTATCACATGTCACTTCGGATCTTATTGGTCATGTGTTGGTCTTTTGCTATTGCTTGCCATGTCATGGTGTGGCAGACAAAGGTGATTGGGGTTGGGAGGGTTTGGGTGACATACCAGGGATGCACACAATGTAGCACTTCCATGGCAAAATTCTCAGGGTGGTAAGGTTGTGACAGTTGACTGTCTCTTTGTCATCATCGATTGTCACCTGGCATGTGCCAGGCCTGTGTGCACTCCGCAGGGGTGGGAGTTTAGGTGAAAAATGTGGCCACAGCTGGGTCTGGGCTGCCTCGCTACTTGCCCTATCCCCTCCCATGGGCAGCGCCTGTGCCTGTGGTTGGGTATATGGGGGCACCACCATGTCCACCGGTACACCCTGCCGTGTTGCAACATTGTGCAGGACACATGCTGCCACAATGATCCTGCACACTACTGGGGTGCATATAGTAGCTGCCCGCCAGAGCGGTCAAGGCAGCGGAAGTGTGACTTGAGCACTTCGAATGTGCGCTCCACTATGCCCCTGGTTGAATATGGGCAGTGTTGTATCTTACCTGGGGTGGGGTGGTGTGGTGGGGTTCCAGATTGGCATCATCATGTGGTTGCTCAGAGGGTAGGCACTGTCCCCTGGGGAGGTGATAATGGTTGTGATTATTAGGGTTTTTTCTATTTGTCTGTTTGTGACATGCATTTATGTGCACGGGCATTTATACTCACCTAGGAGCCATGTGTCGCCATGCTGCCAGCTTCCAGTTTCCGGCTCAGGGTGGACATTCTGTATAGGAAACTGTCATGGGTGGAGCCAGGGTAGTTTGCATAGACAGAGGTGATGATTCTCTTTGCATCGCATACGACCTGCACATTGATGGAATGCCAGTGCTTGCGGTTTTGATAGATGTGCTCAGTGGCCCTAGGTGGATGTATGGCCACATGGGTGCAATCTATGGCACCAAGCACTTTGGGGAAGTGTGCCACCTGTAAAAGTCCTGGACCATGGCCTGCCTATCTGCTGGTGTTCTGGGCATGTATATGTGCCTGCTGACTGAGGGGCGCGCAGTCATGATTGCCAACACCTGGTGTAGGCAGCGTGACTGCGTGGTCTGTGAGACCAACCCACTATGGCAGTAGTCCGCTGAAATAACCCAGTGGCCAAAAAATGCAGGACATTGAGCACCTTCTCCAAGGGGCTCAATGCTTGGGAGCACAGGGTGGGGGATGTAAGGTCATCTTCCCACTCCCTGACCAGGTCTAGGATGATAGGAGGTGGAAACCTATACCTGCCATAGACCTGGTTGTCAGGCATCCCAAAAAGGCTTGTCCAGGGGTATAAAATGCGGGCCCTGGCTATTCTCCTCCTCCTGCGGTGTCACATGATCAGAGCTGCGACAAATGAGGGCATTCATTGTAGCTGTATATACGTGTTTGTTATTTGCGCGCACTTTTATACTGTGTGCGGGGACGCTTACGCCTGCCTTCCTGTGGCGGACGTGTTGACGCCTGTGCACGTATTTTAGCGTGCGCGTGTTTCCTGTATTCGATTCCATGAATATGTGTTGTTCGCGTGCATATGGGCGTTCCGTCTATTTACCTGCAGTACTTTCCCAGTTACGCCTTCTTTTTCACACGTTTTTCCCCATTCCGCGTGTTACGCCCCGTGTCCCGCCCCCTTTTTGGTGTGTGTGCCAACGTTGTGCACTTTCCCTGTGCGTGTCGCGCACAGCGTTCGTGATGTTGCAATGACATATGCGCCACGCACGGATTTGGTGCACATCCAGGGGAAAACAACTTGCAGGCCCTTCCTTGAATCGCATGCATGCACGTGTGCTTGCTTTTTCACGCTTGCGCCAGCTTGCGCTGAGATGTTCGGTGCACATTTGTTCCATGAATCGGCCCCTGTGTGATTTAATATGTACAAGTGTTCCCTATAAGTGCTAGGTGACATACATGGTTCCAAGTACCTTATTGTTAGTGTGAGGGAGTGTAGAAGGCATAACTGTTTACACATGAAACAAGTAAACTGTAGGTTGTAGATTCAAAAACCATATAGTGCAATGTTTGAAAAATAAATAAGATGCAACTACTAATAAAAAGAGTTTTAGGGAAGAATTTAGATATACTTTGTTTATTTACTATGTGTATAGGTGGTGAAAATAAGTATGCATAGAACGTTTTTTTTAAAGTATTCTACTTCAAATAAAAAATGAAAATACCTTAGTGAAAGGGTTCGTTTGTTAAATGTCTAAATACCATCTGTCTGCAGTGTGAAGTTTTCAGAAATGTTGTCCATCTATTCAGTCATTAACCTGCACATGTTTTTCCATTTTGTATGGTAGGTTTTTGAAAATATTATCTTCTTATGTGTGTAGGTGGCCAGAAAAAGGACACACACCAAATTATGAAAGAAGTTATCAAATGGCAATGTAGATAAAACAGAAATTCAGACTGCATAGTCATACAACAAAAAAAGTATGGAACACTGCATAAAACTATTAGTGCCAATAGAAGTTTAAATAACAATTTTCTGTTTAATTTTTTTTTTTAAATATGGTGTGTGCATTATAAAATGTCATTGAAAACTTCACAGATTTTATAAGAAGTATGGAAATGAAATGTGCTAGGTTATTAGTGTCATTTTCGCTAAGCGTTAGTATATTTACACACAAAAGTTTTTATTGTCCATATATTATTTGAAATATATGTTTGACTATACTTTAAAAAGATTAATACTCAAATAATGTTACACTGTAGGCGTGTCTTCATTTATTTATTACCTAAATTGTTAATATAATTGAAGTGATAATAGTGCATTTTTTCTACCTACTTTACTGTACTAGCTCTTAGTTTTCAATAGTGTTATTTTTTTATCGCTAATGATTTTTTTCCCATCTATAGTATCATTAATGAGCACAACCTGTTAATGGTTGTGTACGAGGAATGCAATCAGTATTCACTTAGTACCGTTATGAAAAAAGTATATACATATTTGTATTTTTATTTAGTTATGAACTACATTTTGTTTTGTTTCATAGTCCATAATATGGAAGAAAAAAGAGAACATGCATAAAGGTATTTGGCAAGACGTTTGATTAATATGATATATATGTTTAAGGCGTACAGATACAGATTTGTTTTAATATCTGTATTTGTAGCGGCGGCTACAGCATCAGCCAATGAATGGCAGGATTTTGATTGCACGGCTAAGGCGAGCAACGACTGGGGTGCTTTTATTCATGGCTAAACTGCTTTCCTCGTTAATAGTATAACTGTGGCTATAAATAAACAATTGGTGGATTTTCATTAGTGAATCTGCATAAAATAAATTAAAATACATTGGCCCTCATTAGGACCTTGGCGGAGGACCATGGTGCAATTTGCACCATGGTCCATGGCGCAAAGCTGCCAACTCCGCCAAGGTGCTTGGCGGACTTACCGCCCCATGCCGACCTTGGCAGGGCGGTAAGTCCCCAATCCCCATTTTACCCTTCCCCATTCCCATTCTTGCCCCATAGGGTATAATGGGAGTGGGGAAGGCGTTAATTACGCCACCGTAAATTACGGTGGCGTAATTAACATCAAGATCCCGTAGCGCCATGGATTTCTCCGCCTGCAAAAAGCAGGCGTAAAAATCTTCCATGGCGCTACGGGAACTCGTAGTCTGGCGGAGAGGTACGCCATGCACTACGCCGGCGTAAAACCCTCTCCGCCAGGGTCCTAATGAGGGCCATTGTGTAATATATTTTTGTAGTTTGTGTTATATTTTATCTATATTTATAACTTGAAAGGTGGCCTTCAAAAGGGCTGTTTTGGGGTATGGAAAGTGTGGGGTGGAATAAGGGAGGAAAAGACATATGTATTTTTTAAAAAGAACATAAAAAAGGGTGAAAAATTGGCACTAATAAAAAAGGAATGGGACCCATGCATTTTTATTTTATGATGTTTGTGTGCTTTTCGATAGTCATCATCAGCATCATCCAGTTCATCATAATAAATGTTCTGAAGCTTTGAGAAGGAACATTGGAAGGCCCACAGCGTAGACTTTTTTTGCATATTGTGCAAAGTACCTCCTTTGCCTCTTTTCAGCAAAAGTTTTTTTTACTTGAAAGAAGCACCAACTGTCTGCAATGGTTTTCATTCCAGTTGCCATTTTCCTCAGTAGCGATGGATTCTGAACCCAAACGATAACGTCATCATCATTGCTGCTACTCTCATGGCTGGACATGTTGGAATGTCCAACAGGGGAGAAATATGTACAATAATAAAAATTACAACCCAAAAAAGACAATGCATCTAAAAATGTAAAAAAATAGTGAAACAAAAATAGACAAACTGAACAAATCACAAGACAAAGGAAAATAGGGTTAGGGGAAAACTGGATAAAAAGGATGAAGAATTTAATGGGTAAAGTGCCATAAGTGCTTGCATTTACTCAGAAACCTTTTCAATAGCAAGTACAGAAAGCAATTATAAATGTAAACTTCTTTTTTGTGGGTGTGTGATTATTCGCGGCTACAGACTGCTGCGACTGCTGTTTGGATGATATTGTGCATGCAGATGTCATGATATGGCGTGGGCATAGCCGCGTCAACACATCTGAGCATGCAATTGGATATTGTTTGGGCATGGCTGACAAAGATGCTTAGGCACAAAGCCACAGCATGCAATATGATTGGCTGTAGGGTGACTGACATGGATGTTTGGCCACGTTGATGTAATTCGATATGTTATTGGTTGAATTTGTCGATGCTTCTCGGCGTGCCATTGGCTCGTTTGCTGATCTCATCATTGTGGTCATTGGCTGCGCAACAGGGGGTGCATATTTGTGATGTCATCTGTGATGTCCTTGTTGTTAGTCTTAACAGTGCACAGTGGTGGTACGAGTTATAGTTGTTTAGCTTACCATAACTGGCGAATTTCTGAGGTCTTTCTGTTTTACTTGTAACCATGAAGTACCTTTAACAACATTTCTTCATTGAATATCATTTTATTAGGGTAATTTAACCATAACGTCCCGTTAACAAAGTTTTTTCAGTAAATTTCATAGGTTTTATAAGTGCAACTTAACCATAACGTCCCTTTAACAATGTTAGTTTTTACCAGTGCATGTTATTTTCCTACAACGTACTAATGTTATACTTACCCCAATATAGCAAAAGTTTTGTCCAATTTACAAAGTTTCACCTTACAACTCTGCACTTTCCCACCTTCCAGCATCATTTTTAACACTTCTATAGACTTTTTGCAACTTACACTGATTTTGCATCCATCGATGTCGGCGAACATCTGATGTCATTACGGACCTTCCAGACAGTGCCACGTGACCATGCACTCACGCACAGCATGATGACATATCCGCAAATGTGTCCACACTTCGCGATTGGGTCTGTGCTTCAAGGACAGTTCAGAACTGCACCTTCTACTGATCTAGGAACTTTCAAGCTCAAAATGTACCCTTACACAGCTCCTACACCTAAACTTACTCATTATCCATTGACAATATAGTACAAAGCACATACGTGGAAGAATATTAGCAAAACTGCTATTTATCTTAAAAATGGCATCAGCTATTGCATCCCTCCACCCCAAGGGCCACCACCACCACCAGTTGGAGGACCTACAAAACAAAAAAAGGGCAGTACTTCCAAAGACAATGAAGAGGACTAAGAACATGAGGTAGAGAAAGTGCCTAGCTCTAGCAACCATAGATAATCATGGGTGCGGCAGTTCTTTACCACTGTTGAATATGTGCTAAAAGGCTAAAGCTACCAAAGTGAAATGCACTGAGTGTAACTTTGTACTCAGTCGTGGACTACCTGGACAGTACTCCTAGGGGACCACCTCCATGCACCACAACACCAAATCCACCCACCACAATGCTCTTAGAAAAGTTGTTTCTTAGCAAGTAGTAGGCTTTATTCCTCCACCTCATCTTCCTACAGAGCAGTCTAGTGAGAACATTGGGGCATATGCATGCTACAGCAGGCTTTGAACAACAGTTTCACTGGGAATTAGACATCAAGCAAGACCTGGCTACACTTTCATGAGTCCATGTGTAACAGCAGGACTCAGGTAATCTCGGTGGCCATGTTCCAGGATGGACTATTTTAACCATGCCATATTTAGTGATAATACTCAACGTTAGAAAAAAAGCCCACATGCTTACCTGGATATCCTCTCTGCCTCCAGAATGAAATTGACACCTGATATTGCATTCCCAGTTGCTAAACCTGAATAGAGAGAAGAAAAAGAATGGAAGTAAAAACAATAAGTTACATTTAGAACTGGATCAACCAAAAAAGATACCAACAGTGGATCATGTCTCTGTCCCTCCGGTTTTCACCTGCTGAGGAGTACAAACTTGTGGACACCTGGAGAGAAAAGACATGAAATACCTTAGTGTTTCCCTGACCATCAGCTTTTAGTAGCAAACCAAACAATGCAGAGTCAACATATTTTAAAGACTAATGGAACATAGCTATAGGAACACCTAAAACTGAAAAAGCCTCACAGTGAATCAATGGGAGGATACATGAACATTGTTTTTCAATGAGGGAACTGGAAACCTCTTGGGCACTTGAAGGCACACACGAAAGACGCATGATATAACTGATCTGCCCAGTCTGGACAATGGAACAATTGTTTGGGGAAGCATGGCACCGATTTCTTAAAACTTCAGGTAAAGAAGGGCATTGGGAGGGTGAATGTCAAGGGAACATAGAGGGAGTATCATTATCCAGAGAATCATTCAAACAAAAGGAACTCTTAGAGAATTAATGTGAATGATTATCCATCCCTTTTCCCTCCATTCAGTTCTTCCCAGCCCTGTATCACCCGGATGGTGGGAAGGCTAGAAGGGGTAATGTACACACAGCATTGACTCTGGATTGTTAAATGAGTAAGTACATAGCACTGTAATATCCATGCGTAGACACCATGGATCCTTCAAATACGGATTTTGCCAAATCTTAAATGACCTTAGGACAGAATTGCAGGCTAGCCCAGTGGAGACTAATGTTTTAGCCCAATGTATGAACACGTTGTTCTTATCATTACTGTTTGGGTATATATTGAGTGTAGGTTGAGATTTGGTAAGCAGCAAATCATTTTACAAGTCGTAGGGAGAAGTACATTTGGAGGGAAGCAGAGATACAAGGAAGTGAGTAGCTTTTGACCCTGTTACCCTGGCAGTGCACCCTAGACTAACCCATTGGATCCCATGGCCTTGTTTCAACTTGTAGCTCAGCTTCTCTAACCAGAGCGTGTAGTTTTGCCACCACCAGTGTCATTAGCCCCACCTGAATGCTTTACAGGGAACCCTCAGAAGTAGATAGTGCTTACGAATCAATGCTTTTTCTATCTACTGAGACACTTTCCCCAATTATACTATTAGAATGGGTTTTGTTCGCCTTGTCTTGGGATCGCTCAATTCATTGGGCCATCACGTTGGTGGGCAAAGAATACCACACATTACATTACAAATAAAATTACCTAAACTGCCATTTATTACTGGATGACTTCCATGGCATTATCCTACAAGAAAACCGGGGTGGACAGGGACACTCTCAAACCTGGATATGATACTTATGCTGTCCAAGCTTCATGGGGGGAATGTGGAAGACCCAAAGGAGGACTCCGAACACTGGTAACAATTGACATTAATGCTAGAGTAGAGGTCATCGACTCAAAATGCCCAGAAATACAAATTCTAAAACTCATCCTCCAAGATGGTCACCAGATCATACAGTTTAAGGTTTCCATTCGGTTCTATGGTGTGACTTCAGTACCTTTTGCAATTTCTTTACTTTTGCACTGGCTTGACACCCTATTAGTTTCTAATTCTGTGAACAGGGTTGAAATCATTATGTGAAACAGTGATCTTAATACCCAGCTCGAGTCCCAGAAATGGTCGGATGATATACTGGAAGTCTCGGATGAGGTCTAGGGTATTACGAGGGCTTCACTACCCACAACAAGAACACTCTTTGGTCATGCACAGGAGCTGGCCATCATTTTTACAGAAAGAGGCTTAAGAGCATTAAATAGGTGATTAGAGGGAGATATTAAGGCTAAATGTACATATAGGGCAGAGAACGCAGCTAGGCTGATTGATTACTGCCTGACAAGTGTCTCTTATTGGTACTTATTTAAATGTTTACATGTTGAAGGAACAACCGGAAATTGATCATAATGTTGTTCTGATCACTATGAATTACAATACAGAGAATGGACAATCTGCAATTTATGCCCCAGATATCACCAGCTCAAATAATGTAATATAAACCGGGATACATCTTACTATGAACAATTTAAGTTCATTTAAGTGAAATTCCTGGGGCAGTGAATTTGGTATTGTCCAAATTAACGTTACAACTCTATTTGAGCCTTACGATACAACTCTATATTGGCCTTTCCATGATGAACTTGTATTTACCATATGTCCCTTCTTTCCCTGACCTATGATTCAGTTGAGAGGGCACATGAGGCAGAAGTGCCATGGTTGGTTTGATAACACCTGTTGAATTGCTAAGTCTAATCTATTATCAGCCATCAAATCCAATTACAGTGATGCAGAGGGACTATGGAAGAGAAAATGAGGGTAAACTATAAGGCCGTAATTAACACAAAAAAAGAGGCAGACATTGAAAACAGATGGGACATTTTAAGTAAAGCCACAAAATAACACGAACAAAAGATGTTTTGGAAGATTGCATGTATGGAGAGTCAAACATAAATGTTAGCCCTATTATGACTATGCCTGGGTCTGTATGGTATGTCCATTTTAAGCAACTGTACATTTCAAATCTAAATGACACTTTTACACCACTTGAGGTGATGCCCTTTAGTTATTTTCATTGGAAGAGGTGTTTTCAGCTCTCAATGCCCAAAAGAACAATAAGGCGCCAGAGCAGGGTGGGCTCTCTATCGACCTCTTTAGAGCAACCTCCTCCTCTTGTGTTCCAATGCTACCAAACATTTTCAATTTGGTCAACAAATCTCATAAACCACTAAAACCATGGAGGATGGCCACAATAGTACCAATATTTAAAAAAGGAGATAGAAATGATCCATCAAATTACTGGCCAATCTCACTGCTGGATTGCCTTGGAAAAGTCTATGCAAAGGTTCTTGCTAACCAGCTCCTGTAATACATTTATGATAAACTTCTTCATCACACACAAGCAGGATTTTGTAATGGTGAAGGCACTGTTGAATAAGCTTGTCAATCACCGCTGTCTATCTAAAAATATGCTGTCCAAAAGCGTAGGCTCTTTATATGGCATTCATTGATTTAAATTATGTATTCAATAATGTTCAACGCTATCTTTTATGGGATGCTTTGCATGACACAGGACTTTCACTTCAATTAGTTATGTGCATCAAATCACTACATACTGTGAGGGTGTGCAAGGGGGAGCCTGACACACAGGAAGAACACAGGAAGCATACTTTTGTGCAAAGACTTTTATTTTGTACCAAAAGAAAGAAAGAAACCTATCTAACCCTAACTCTAAGATTAGGGTTTCCCTACCACAAATGAAACTGAACACATTTCAGAATGCCCATAACTAAAAAGTCCACATCCTGTGTCAAATTCCTACTTCCAACCCTCATACTTATGACAAAACAAAAATGGATTTGTCACATCAGGGTCCAGAAGAATTACCCCTTTCTTCTGGTCGGTATGGTTTGTAAAGTACAAGGAATCTCTCCCTTCTTCAGGCCTTTTTCAGGCTTCTCTTGACAGTCTACTGTGGCTGGCCAGATGTCACCGTTCCCTGGAGTGTTCTCAGTGTTTTCTTGGCAAGTCAGTGTGGTTGGGGAATGTCCCCCTTCCCCAAGCTTTCTCAGGCTCCTCTTGGCAATTCACTATGGTTGGGGGGATGGCTCCCTTCCCCAGGCCTTTATCAGGCTTCCCTTGATAGATCAATATGGTTGGGGGGAATGCCTCCCTTGCCCAGGCCTCTCTTAGGGTTCTCTTGGTATTTCACTGGGCAGCTGCTATACTCTCCCACCAGGGGCTGTCTTTGTTAACTTGTGTGCAGATGAAACACTCTTTATTCTATTCATAAACATGCAGGAGTAACAAAAGACAACCAACCCTGATCAGGCACAGCACTGCTGACAATGAAGAGCCTTCCCAGGGTCTCTGCCCCTATTCGTCCTGAGAGAATAAAACAGGCAGAAGCAGTGAAAAATAGGGAAACCCCCAAGGGGAAGAAAACCCCAACGCCTAGAACTGGAGCATAACAGTTGCTGATTACGCCTCACGAAGAATCACTGGGTTGAGGATACAATAGGAACATTATATGATAGGCTGTCCGTGTCATCTGATAGAATTAGCAGAGTGTGGGTTTGGTTGCAGGATGCCTGGCCATGCTGCGCTGGGACAAAGGAGTACAGAAAAAAACATGAGAGGGAAGAAGCACGCGTTCAATGTGCACCTAGATTTAGTTTGTGTACAGACATACTGATGCATTCTTATATGATGACACCAAGAATGGGGTAGAGGATACTTTCTACCTGCAACATTGGGAGTGAAAAGTAGCGACAAACCGGGCTCCCATGGAGACTGCATATAACCAGTTCAGTCTCTGGATTGCAAAGGAAACAGGAAACAGGAAGAATTAGTTCTAAACACTAGACCTGCACCCAGCACAAGTGGCGCCATCTTGGAAGAAGGGAGATTGTAGCATGGATCCTCTTCCATTGGTTCCAAACGGAGTGCTGCTTGAACCGCGATGTAACAGTCTTCCTCATGCGTGAGTCCCAGACCTCTTTTTATGGTTCCTCTTGATTGTTAATTAGGCAGCCCTGGTGTACTCTCCTGCCAGGGTCTTCTTTTCTCAAATGTGGGTCCCAGTCCCCTTCTTCTGCTCCTCATACATAGGTCACAGATCCCCTTGTATTGACTTATTATCTGTGGGTACCAGACCCTTTTATTCAGGCTTCTTAAATACAGGTACCAGACCCCTTGATATTGGTTTCTTAAATGCAGGTTCCAGACCCCTTTGTATTGGCTTCTGAAGTGTGGGTTACATGCCTATCCGTATTGGCTTCTTAAATACGGGGATCCCTTGTACCTTCTCTATGGGTTTCCGTTCCTCCCCCTCCTTCTCGGGTCTCCATTTCTCTTCCTCTAGCTCTTAAAAGCTGTTTCCTGTTCTTGTATGGTTTCGGCAGTTCTGCCACTCTCTTCTGGAGCTGTGCAACGCATTCCTGATTGCCAGGGTCGTGTAGTGCTCTCCTGAACCCAGGACTTCAGTCTTGCTATTTCTCATCATGTCACACTTTAAAAAATATATCATATAGAAGACAGATAAGATGGACGGAACAGACTATGTGGGTTTAGACAATTATGATGAATAAGGCCCATTAAATTAGTCCCTACAGAGGCTATATATGGCTTCAACAGTCAATCAAGAACATTTTAAAGTGATATGCCCCTCTGCAGACCTGTGTTTTCACCTCATGCTAGATTTACCCCCTGGCAAATCCTCCACTTTTCCACCAAAAATTGGTGGAAATACCACTCAGTAATTTCACCAGTGGTAATTCTGCCAAAACCTGTAATTTGCCAGTATGTGAAAAATTGATGTAATTCTGTTACCGCCAAAAAAGTGCTTGTAACTGAATTTATTCCATGCTTTTTCTACACTGCCAAATTTGAAATCAGCCCCATTGTGATGAGCTGCAGAAAAAAGTGAGGCAGTTTCTGATTCTCTTGAACATTTATGACCAGAGTGTGGAGGCCCAGAGCAAGCTGCATGGAAAATATGATACCCAGTCTGCTCATCATAATGCCCTAGAGACAACATTGTGACACTGAAACTACACATTGCAGAATTAAAACAAGAAAACAACAATGTAATTCTCAAAGTAGTTGGGCCCCAAAATGAATTTGATCAAATTAACCATAACTATAGTTTCATAAAACAACAAGATCAGCTCACAGAGGAATGCGATAAGTTAATTAATGAGAAACAGCAACTGATTCAAAAATAAAATCAAGGTCAAGAAAATGGGGGTTTGAGCTAAGTCTCTTTTTAAGAACTAGTCAATGTGAACAATGCAAATATGCAATTGGAACAAATAGCGACTGACATGAAGCAGGCAGTCCAACAAAAAGAGTCCTTTGAAAAACAAATGCTGAGCTGGCAAGAGCAAAATCCATAAATGTCTAGCGTAATTCCAAACTTCCAGCATGAGAATTCATTTTTACAACAGGAACTGCAAGCAAAACAGGATTTGTTAACTACCAATAGTAAAACACTCAAAGCTAATCAGGTCAGTATGTGTGATATGAGAGAACAATTGGTACATTATAAGCAGAAAATGATCACTGAAAAAAATGAAAACATATACCACGAAGTAAAGGGCTAGAACATAGCCCTACAACCGCCTAGCAGACAACCACAAGAGGCAGGCGCTTTGGACAGGGGGGTATTATCCCTTCTACCAAAGTCTTTATTCCACCTACCCAAAATGTCCCATAGGCATGATGAGGGACGTAACATGCCTGACACCTCTAGAGAACTAGGAGTTTTGGAGGTGTCTAGCATCTCCTCTCCCAAATATTTCTCACCAGGAAGGAGAGCATTCCTTATCAGACATAGATGACTACTCCCCTTTACCAATGAGAGGTGTGCCCCACTCAGCATGTACAGAGGGGACGGGAGTGGAAATAGAAAATATCTCTGGACCCCAGAATTAAGAGACCTAGAACTACAGAAAATTATCCTCCGGGAAGTTAGTCGCCAGTAAATGTTAATGCCTATTCCCATTTGGGTCCCATAGGACTCAATGGGAATGGGGACCACGGGAGCACTGGTACTGTTAATAACGTTGCAGAGGGTTCTGTGTAACTCTGCAGGAGGATGCCGTTCCCCCCACCAGGTCTGACCCTGGTGGGCGGGATGAAACACACGCACGCAGTGTCGTACTATGCCGGTCCGATAACAACGGTGCCAGTAGGCTTATCGTCACCATTCTGTCCAGACCGGCAAGGTTCATAATGAGGCCCAGTGTTTATTTGCAACCCTCAAAGGAAGAACCCCACTATTACCCAACAGGAATGCTGGGAAAATAGCCTTAGAAGTCACAGAGAATAAATCAAAGGGAGGAGACTGTGGCCCATGCATCTAAAAGGCATTCTGGAATTCAGAACAGTTTGGAAGGTACAGATGACAACATGGTATGGGTTTCCAGCAGTAGCTCTGACTCTGAAGGAGAGTGAACTCAGGTTCAAAGACACAAAAAGGATATTTCCCACAAGAATTGTATCAAAGACCCTACAAAACAAATAAAAGCTATCAAAAGTGTTAGAACCACTTACCTGAAAGATATTAGATGTTCTGTGTGGGAACATCAAGAATAGAATGAGCTAATGCTTTCCTCATTTGAAATAAGGAATTATTTCAATAACATGGGGTACAAAAAATGGATGTTCTCTCCTGGATTTTCCAGCTTCTTTGCATTGCTGGAAGACAGAAACCACCATAAATGGTCTACTTATAAGGCAGACAATTTAAAACATGTGTCTACACACAGAGACCCCAAAGTGGCCTGTAAAGCTGCACACAATATGTTGTATTGTGAGGACCAATCTCCAAGAGAATTTGCCCAAGAGTTGAAACGTGCCTTTGCACTGAATTCTCAACGTGTAACAACAGTAGGGACTACATTACCACATTTTGTCATGCCCTTCCAAAATATACAGTCACCCAGTAAGTGAGGGACTTAGATGATTCACAAAGTCTCAAATGGGCTATTTCACAAGCTACAAGTATTTATGAGGTTCAAAAGACTACAGAAAACAACACAACCCCAAACCTTCTAAACCATCTACAATACCTGCTACCATGAAAGTGGAGGAGGTGAAGAGTAATCTTCCTTTGGATCTGCAGTTGGGGGATGAAAATGCACCTCTTACTACCAAGCTGAATGACCGACAGATGTGGGCTTCTGGCCAGTCCCAATCAAGCGTTGCTCAACCTGGGATTCAAAATACAAACCCATCTGAGACCAGAACATTTATACGTGCATGGTACTTGCTTTTTAGGCCCAGTGTGGGCTACCAATACACTCGCCCACAACAGGGGGTAATCAAAATCAAGGGGAAGTTCCCCCGGAAATCCAAATCAAAATTTCTCATGGGAAAGAAATATAACACCCTTTCAAATAAAAATGACCACAACAGATGTCCTCCTACATTCCAGGACAATACACTAGAGCCCAGAATCAAGGGGAGGTGAGACCCAGAAATTATATTTACAGTAATTGTAAACAGTTCCCATGTAACCTTTCCAGGAGGGGCTGTTAGCCTTCCAAGGAACATCAAAGGTATGCACAAAGACCCCCCTATAGTGTTAAGGGAGGAAAAGCAATCTCTCAACTAGAGCATCAGATAAAGCACTTGATAGAGAACATTGTACAGATATTAAGGGCACAACAGAGCCCTCAGAACGCCAGAATCCCCAAAATGACAAACATCTGGGTCAGGTGACCAGGGGCATAATGACAAGAGGCATACCATCCAAAGAATGGAGTCCTAGTGGAACAAGAAAAAAAAGGGGATATGGTGAAAAGAACATGCCAAGACTTTGGTGGAGTTTTCTTTCTGACCCATAAGAACACTCCTGAATTAAATAAAGAAACGCAAGAAACTAGAAGAGACAACTCCTTTCAGTGGGAATTAGAACCAAAAGAACAGGGAAAAATAGTAAAATTCTAAGAAAAGAAAAACTAAATAGTCACCACTGAGAGAGAGGAGAACCCAGAAAACCCAGAAAAGAAAGTCTTCTCTTTCAGAAGCAGAGTGACACCTCTTAAAGAAAAGTGGGTCAAAATAGAACACCCTAAATTTGAGAATGTAGAAAAAGAGACAGAGAAGTGCGTAGAAATCCCTAGATAGGAAAGGAAGTCTGGTTCATGTGCCAAGACGGTTCAGAAATAGTAGATGGTGGGCCCTCCCTCCCAAAGAATTCTGCAGATTGTCCTCTGAACAAGGTAGACAACAAAGAGTCTCTGAAAAAGGGGGTTACTCATAGTCCATATCTTATTTCAAAATGCATATTAATTCCAACTAGTTCCTAAGCCAACTCACGCGAACTTGATATCAAAGAGGGATGTTCATACCTGGTGGAGACTCAAGGTTAAGAGGGTAATTCATAGAAATTCGCACAAAAGTGGCGCACGCGGCTGGCGCACAGCGTGCCCGTGCAAATGTCTGCCCCAGCAGCGTGCGCTAAAATCGATTTCCGCGCACAGCGTATTCATGGATTTTCGCATCCAAAACCAGCCATGGTGCAGAGGGCGCAGCGACCCTGCAGCAGCGCCAGTTACGCCCCCAAGAACGCCCTCGCGCAAAGAAAAGCCTTCAAAATCCCCAAATAATCGCAAAGGGCTGCGCCAACCCTGGACCAGTTCACAGGGCTGGCAAACAGCAAACGCCAAGCGGGGAACGTGTATTTCAGTGGTTCGCGGGAAGTTCCACACGCAATTGTCCTGTGTACGTGTGCATCAGGGGTGCGTGGGAAGTGACACACGCAAAAGCAGCATGGTACGTGTATTCCAGGGGTGCGCGGGAAGTATCACACGCAAAAGCAGCAGGGTACGTGTATTTCAGGGGTGTGCGGGAAGTATCACACGCAAAAGAAGCAGGGTACGTGTATTTCAGGGGTGCGCGGGAAGTATCACACGCAAAAGCAGCAGGGTACGTGTATCTCAGGGGTGCGCGGGAAGTATCACACGCGATTCCATCAGGGTACGTGTATTCCAGGGGTGCGCGGGAAGTATCACATGCAAAAGCAGCAGGGTACGTGTATTTCAGGGGTGCGCGGGAAGTATCACACGCAAAAGCAGCAGGGTACGTGTATTTCAGGGGTGCGCGGGAAGTATCACACGCAAAAGCAGCAGGTACGTGTATCTCAGGGGTGCGCGGGAAGTATCACACGCGATTCCATCAGGGTACGTGTATTCCAGGGGTGCGCGGGAAGTATCACACGCAAAAACAGCAGGGTACGTGTATTCCAGGGGTGCACGGGAAGTATCAAATGTAAAAGCAGCAGGGTACGTGTATCTCAGGGGTGCGTGGGAAGTATCACACGCGATTCCATCAGGGTACGTGCATTCCAGGGGTGCGCGGGAGGCATCACACGCAAAAACAGCAGGGTATGTGTATTTCAGTGGTGCGCGGGAAGTATCACAAACAAAAACAGCAGGGTACGTGTATTTCAGGGGTGCGCGGGAAATATCACACGCGATCCCATCAGGGTACGTGTATTCCAGGGGTGCGCGGGAAGTATCACATGCAAAAACAGCAGGGTACGTGTATTCCAGGGGTGCACGGGAAGTATCACACGCGATTCCATCAGGGTACGTGTATTACAGGGGTGCGCGGGGAGCACCACACGTGAATTGCACGTGTGGGTCCTCCCAGGTGTTCCCTCTACACCCTCCACGGCCCCTGCAGGTGGCCCACACCACAGGGGCCTACCCTGCACATGTCCTGCAGGCACCCCATCCACCATGGCCATGCCCCCCAGCCAACCCACATGTCACCTTGCTCTACTGCCCACCAATGCATATCCCCCTGCACCCCCAGCCACCAGGGGCAGCCTCCACCAGACCCCCACCCATGTCTCCCATCACCGCCACCCCCCAGCAGTGCAGGGGCAGCCTCCACCAGGCCGCCACTCATGTCTCCCATCATCCCAAGCCACCAGCCACCAGGGGCAGCCTCCACCAGGCCCCCACTCATGTCCAACTCATGTCTCCCTGCACCTCCACCCCCCAGCCACCAGGGGCAGCCTCCACCAGGCCCCCACTCATGTCTCCCATCACCCCCACCCCCTAGCAGTGCAGGGGCAGCCTCCACCAGGCCCCCACTCATGTCTCCCATCACCCCCAACCCCCTGCCACCAGGGGCAGCCTCCACCAGGCCCCCACTCATGTCTCCCATCACTCCCACCCCCCTGCCACCAGCGGCAGCCTCCACTAGGCCCCCACCCATGTCTCCCATCACCCCCACCCCCCCGCAGTGCAGGGCAGCCTCCACCAGGCCCCCACTCATGTCCAACTCATGTCTCCCTGCACCTCCACCCCCCAGCCACCAGGGGCAGCCTCCACCAGGCCCCCACTCATGTCTCCCATCACCCCCACACCACAGCAGTGCAGGGGCAGCCTCCACCAGGCCCCCACTCATGTCTCCCATCACCCCAACCCCCCAGCAGTGCAGGGGCAGCCTCCACCAGGCCCCCACCCATGTCTCCCATCACCCCCACCCCCCTGCCACCAGGGGCAGCCTCCACCAGGCCCCCACTCATGTCTCCCATCACCCCCACCCTCCTGCCACCAGGGGCAGCCTCCACCAGGCCCCCACCCATGTCTCCCATCACCCCACCCCCCAGCAGTGCAGGGGCAGCCTCCGCCAGGCCCCCACTCATGTCCCCTATCACCGCCACCCCCCAGCAGTGGAGGGGCAGCCTCCACCAGGCCCCCACCCATGTCTCCCATCACCCCCATCCCCCAGCAGTGCAGGGGCAGCCTCCACCAGGCCCCCACCCACGTCTCCCATCACCCCCAGCCCCCTCCCACCAGGGGCAGCCTCCACCAGGCCCCCACTCATGTCTCCCATCACCCCCACCCCCCAGCAGTGCAGGGGCAGCCTCCACCAGGCCCCCACTCATGTCTCCCATCACCCCCACCCCCAGAAGTGCAGGGGCAGCCTCCACCAGGCCCCCACCCATGTCTACCACCAACGCCACGCCCCGGTAGTGCAGGGGCAGCCTCCACCAGGCCCCCACTCATGTCCAAATCATGTCTCCCTGCACCTCCACCCCCTAGCCACCAGGGGCAGCCTCCACCAGACCCCACTCATGTCTCCCATCACCCCCACCCCCCTGCCACCAGGTGCAGCCTCCACCCAGTCCCCACCCATGTCTGCCATCACCCCCACCCCCCAGCAGTGCAGGGGCAGCCTCCACCAGGCCCCCACCCATGTCTCCCATCACCCCCACCCCCTGTCACCAGGGGCAGCCTCCACCAGGCCCCCACTCATGTCTCCCATGACACCCACCCCCCAGCAGTGCAGGTGCAGCCTCCACCAGGCCCCCACCCATGTCTCCCATCACCCCCAGCCCCCAGCAGTGCAGGGGCAGCCTCCACCATGCCCCCACTCATGTCTCACATCACCCCCAGCCACCAGCCACCAGGGGCAGCCTCCACCAGGCCGCAACTCATGTCCAACTCATGTCTCCCTGCACCTCCACCCCCCAGCCACCAGGGGCAGCCTCCACCAGGCCCCCACCCATGTCTCCCATCACCCCTACCCCCTGCCACCAGGGGCTGCCTCCAGCAGGCCCCCACTCATGTCTCCCATCACCCCACCCCCCCTGCCACCAAGGGTAGCCTCCACCAGGCCCCCACTCATGTCTAACTCATGTCTCCCTGCACCCCACCCCCCTGCCACCAGGGGCAGCCTCCACCAGGCCCCCACTCATGTCTCCCATCACCCCCACCCCCCAGCAGTGCAGGGGCAGCCTCCACCAGGCCCCCTCTCATGTCTACCACCCTCCCCACCCCCCAGCAGTGCAGGGGCAGCCCCCAACAGGCCTCCACCCATGTCTACCACCACCCCCACCTCCCAGCCACCAGGGGCAGCCTCCACCAGGCCCGCACTCATGTCTCCCATCACCCCCACCCCCCAGCAGTGCAGGAGCAGCCTCCACCAGGCCCCCACCCATGTCTCCCATCACCCCCACCCCCCTGCCAGCAGGGGCAGCCTCCACCAGGCCCCCACTCATATCTCCCATCACCCCCACCCCCCAGCAGTGCAGGGGCAGCCTCCACCAGGCCCCCACCCATGTCTACCACCACCCCCACCCCCCAGCCACCAGGGGCAGCCTCCACCAGGCCCCCCACTCATGTCTCCCATCACCCCCACCCCCCTGCCACCAGGTGCAGCCTCCACCAAGTCCCCATCCATGTCTCCCATCACCCCCACCCCCCAGCAGTGCAGGGGCAGCCTCCACCAGGCCCCCACTCATGTCTCCCATCACCCCCACCCCCCAGCAGTGCAGGGGCAGCCTCCACCAGGCCCCCACTCATGTCTCACATCACCCCCAGCCACCAGCCACCATGGGCAGCCTCCACCAGGCCGCCACTCATGTCCAATTCATGTCTCCCTGCACCTCCACCCCCAGCGACCAGGGGCAGCCTCCACCAGGCCCCCACCCATGTGTCCCATCACCCCTACCCCCTGCCACCAGGGGCAGCCTCCAGCAGGCCCCCACTCATGTCTCCCATCACTCCACCACCCTGCCACCAACGGTAGCCTCCACCAGGCCCCCACTCATGTCTAACTAATGTCTCCCTGCACCCCCACCCCCCTGCCACCAGGGGCAGCCTCCACCAGGCCCCCACTCATGTCTCCCATCACCCCCACCCCCCAGCAGTGCAGTGGCAGCCTCCACCAGGCCCCCACTCATGTCTACCACCATCCCCACCCCCCCAGCAGTGCAGGGGCAGCCTCCACCAGGCCTCCACCCATGTCTACCACCACCCCCACCTCCCAGCCACCAGGGGCAGCCTCCACCAGGCCCCCACTCATGTCTCCCATCACCCCCACCCCCTAGCAGTGCAGGAGCAGCCTCCACCAGGCCCCCACCCATGTCTCCCATCACCCCCACCCCCCTGCCAGCAGGGGCAGCCTCCACCAGGCCCCCACTCATGTCTCCCATCACCCCCACCCCCCAGCAGTGCAGGCGCAGCCTCCACCAGGCCCCCACCCATGTCTCCCATCACCCCCACCCCTGCCACCAGGGGCAGCCTCCACCAGGCCCCCACTCATGTCTCCCATCACCTCCACCCCCCAGCAGTGCAGGGGCAGCCTCCACCAGGCCCCTACCCATGTCTACCACCACCCCCACCCCCCAGCCACCAGGGGCAGCCTCCACCAGGCCCCCACTCATGTCCCCTATCACCGCCACCCCCCAGCAGTGCAGGGGCAGCCTCCACCAGGCCCCCACTCATGTCCGACTCATGTCTCCCCGCACCCCACCCCCCAGCCACCAGGGGCAGCCTCCACCAGGCCCCCACTCATGTCTCCCATCACCCCCACCCCCCAGCAGTGCAGGGGCAGCCTCCACCAGGCCCCCACTCAAGTCCCCTATCACTGCCACCCCCCAACAGTGCAGGGGCAGCCTCCACCAGGCCCCCACCCATGTCTCCCATCACCCTCACCCCCCAGCAGTGCAGGGGCAGCCTCCACCAGGCCCCCACCCATGTCTCCCATCACCCCCACCCCCCTGCCACCAGGGCAGCCTCCACCAGGCCCCCACTCATGTCTCCCATCACCCCCACCCCCCAGCAGTGCAGGGGCAGCCTCCACCAGTCCCCCACTCATGTCTCCCATCACCCCCACCCCCCAGCAGTGCAGGGGCAGCTTCCACCAGGCCCCCACCCATGTCTACCACCACCGCCACCCCCCTGCAGTGCAGGGGCAGCCTCCACCAGGCCCCCACTCATGTCTCCCATCACCTCCACCCCCCAGCCACCAGGTGCAGCCTCCACCAGGCCCCCACTCATGTCTCCCATCACCCCCACCCCCCTGCCACCAGGGGCAGCCTCCACCAGGCTCCCACTCATGCCTCCCATCACCCCCACCCCCCTGCCACCAGGGGCAGCCTCCACCAGGCCCCACTCATGTCTCCCATCACCCCCACCCCCCTGCCACCAGGTGCAGCCTCCACCAGGTCCCCACCCATGTCTCCCATCACCCCCACACCCCAGCAGTGCAGGGGCAGCCTCCACCAGGCCCCCACCCATGTCTCCCATCACCCCCACCCCCTGCCACCAGGGGCAGCCTCCACCAGGCCCCCACTCATGTCCAACTCATGTCTCCCTGCACCTCCACCCCCCAGCCACCAGGGGCAGCCTCCACCAGGCCCCCGCCCATGTCTCCCATCACCCCTACCCCCTGCCACCAGGGGCAGCCTCCAGCAGGCCCTCACTCATGTCTCTCATCACCCCACCCCCCTGCCACCAAGGGCAGCCTCCACCAGGCCCCCACTCATGTCCAGCTCATGTCTCCCTGCACCTCCACCCCCCAGCCACCAGGGGCAGCCTCCACCAGGCCCCCACCCATGTCTCCCATCACCCCTACCCCCTGCCAGCAGGGGCAGCCTCCAGCAGGCCCCCACTCATGTCTCTCATCACCCCACCCCCTGCCACCAGGTGCAGCCTCCACCAGGCCCCCACTCATGTCTCCCATCACACCCACCCCCCAGCAGTGCAGGGGCAGCCTCCACCAGGCCCCCACCCATGTCTCCCATCACCCCCACCCCCCAGCAGTGCAGGGGCAGCCTCCACCAGGCCCCCACTCATGTCTCCCATCACCCCCAGCCACCAGCCACCAGGGGCAGCCTCCACCAGGCCCCCACTCATGTCCAACTCATGTCTCCCTGCACCTCCACCCCCCAGCCACCAGGGGCAGCCTCCAACAGGCCCCCATCCATGTCTCCCATCACCCATACCCCCTGCCACCAGGGGCAGCCTCCAGCATGCCCCCACTCATGTCTCTCATCACCCCACCCCCCTGCCACCAAGGGCAGCCTCCACCAGGCCCCCACTCATGTCTAACGCATGTCTCCCTGCACCCCCACCCCCCTGCCACCAGGGGCATCCTCCACCAGGCCCCCACTCATGTCTCCCATCACCCCCACCCCCCAGCAGTGCAGGGGCAGCCTCCACCAGGCTCCCACTCATGTCTACCACCATCCCCACCCCCCAGCAGTGCAGGGGCAGCCTCCTCCAGGCCTCCACCCATGTCTACCACCACCCCCACCTCCCAGCCACCAGGGGCAGCCTCCACCAGGCCCCCACTCATGTCTCCCATCACCCCCACCCCCCACCAGTGCAGGAGCAGCCTCCACCAGGCCCCCACCCATGTCTCCCATCACCCCACCCCCCTGCCAGCAGGGGCAGCCTCCACCAGGCCCCCACTCATGTCTCCCGTCACCCCCACCCCGCAGCAGTGCAGGGGCAGCCTCCACCAGGCCCCCACCCATGTCTCCCATCACCCCCACACCCCTGCCACCAGGGGCAGCCTCCACCAGGCCCACACTCATGTCTCCCATCACCTCCACCCACCAGCAGTGCAGGGGCAGCCTCCACCAGGCCCCCACCCATGTCTACCACCACCCCCACCCCCAGCCACCAGGGGCAGCCTCCACCAGGCCCCCACTCATGTCCCCTATTACCCCCACCCCCCAGCAGTGCAGGGGCAGCCTCCACCAGGCCTCCACTCATGTCCAACTCATGTCTCCCTGCACCCCACCCCCCAGCCACCAGGGGCAGCCTCCACCAGGCCCCCACTCATGTCTCCCATCACCCCCACCCCCCAGCAGTGCAGGGGCAGCCTCCACCAGGCCCCCACTCATGTCTCCCATCACCCCTACCCCCTGCCACCAGGGGCAGCCTCCAGCATGCCCCCACTCATGTCTCTCATCACCCCACCCCCCTGCCACCAAGGGCAGCCTCCACCAGGCCCCCACTCATGTCTAACTCATGTCTCCCTGCACCCCCACCCCCCTGCCACCAGGGGAAGCCTCCACCAGGCCCCCACTCATGTCTCCCATCACCCCCACCCCCCAGCAGTGCAGGGGCAGCCTCCACCAGGCCCCCTCTCATGTCTACCACCATCCCCACCCCCCAGCAGTGCAGGGGCAGCCTCCAACAGGCCTCCACCCATGTCTACCACCACCCCCACCTCCCAGCCACCAGGGGCAGCCTCCACCAGGCCCCCACTCATGTCTCCCATCACCCCCACCCCCCAGCAGTGCAGGAGCAGCCTCCACCAGGCCACCACCCATGTCTCCCATCACCCCCACCCCCCTGCCAGCAGGGGCAGCCTCCACCAGGCCCCCACTCATATCTCCCATCACCCCCACCCCCCAGCAGTGCAGGGGCAGCCTCCACCAGGCCCCCACCCATGTCTACCACCACCCCCACCCCCCAGCCACCAGGGGCAGCCTCCACCAGGCCCCCCACTCATGTCTCCCATCACCCCCACCCCCCTGCCACCAGGTGCAGCCTCCACCAAGTCCCCATCCATGTCTCCCATCACCCCCACCCCCCAGCAGTGCAGGGGCAGCCTCCACCAGGCCCCCACCCATGTCTCCCATCACCCCCACCCCCCAGCAGTGCAGGGGCAGCCTCCACCAGGCCCCCACTCATGTCTCACATCACCCCCAGCCACCAGCCACCATGGGCAGCCTCCACCAGGCCGCCACTCATGTCCAACTCATGTCTCCCTGCACCTCCACCCCCAGCGACCAGGGGCAGCCTCCACCAGGCCCCCACCCATGTCTCCCATCACCCCTACCCCCTGCCACCAGGGGCAGCCTCCAGCAGGCCCCCACTCATGTCTCCCATCACTCCACCCCCCTGCCACCAACGGTAGCCTCCACCAGGCCCCCACTCATGTCTAACTCATGTCTCCCTGCACCCCCACCCCCCTGCCACCAGGGGCAGCCTCCACCAGGCCCCACTCATGTCTCCCATCACCCCCACCCCCCAGCAGTGCAGGGGCAGCCTCCACCAGGCCCCCACTCATGTCTACCACCTTCCCCACCCCCCCAGCAGTGCAGGGGCAGCCTCAACCAGGCCTCCACCCATGTCTACCACCACCCCCACCTCCCAGCCACCAGGGGCAGCCTCCACCAGGCCCCCACTCATGTCTCCCATCACCCCCACCCCCCAGCAGTGCAGGAGCAGCCTCCACCAGGCCCCCACCCATGTCTCCCATCACCCCCACCCCCCTGCCAGCAGGGGCAGCCTCCACCAGGCCCCCACTCATGTCTCCCATCACCCCCACCCCCCAGCAGTGCAGGGGCAGCCTCCAGCAGGCCCCCACCCATGTCTCCCATCACCCTCACCCCTGCCACCAGGGGCAGCCTCCACCAGGCCCCCACTCATGTCTCCCATCACCTCCACCCCCCAGCAGTGCAGGGGCAGCCTCCACCAGGCCCCTACCCATGTCTACCACCACCCCCACCCCCCAGCCACCAGGGGCAGCCTCCACCAGGCCCCCCACTCATGTCTCCCATCACCCCCACCCCCCAGCAGTGCAGGGGCAGCCTCCACCAGGCCCCCACTCATGTCCCCTATCACCGCCACCCCCCAGCAGTGCACGGGCAGCCTCCACCAGGCCCCCACTCATGTCCAACTCATGTCTCCCTGCACCCCACCCCCCAGCCACCAGGGGCAGCCTCCACCAGGCCCCCACTCATGTCTCCCATCACCCCCACCCCCAGCAGTGCAGGGGCAGCCTCCACCAGGCCCCCACTCAAGTCCCCTATCACTGCCACCCCCCAACAGTGCAGGGGCAGCCTCCACCAGGCCCCCACCCATGTCTCCCATCACCCTCACCCCCAGCAGTGCAGGGGCAGCCTCCACCAGGCCCCCACCCATGTCTCCCATCACCCCCACCCCCCTGCCACCAGGGCAGCCTCCACCAGGCCCCCACTCATGTCTCCCATCACCCCCACCCCCCAGCAGTGCAGGGGCAGCCTCCACCAGTCCCCCACTCATGTCTCCCATCACCCCCACCCCCCAGCAGTGCAGGGGCAGCTTCCACCAGGCCCCCACCCATGTCTACCACCACCGCCACCTCCCAGCCACCAGGGGCAGCCTCCACCAGGCCCCCACTCATGTCTCCCATCACCCCCACCCCCCAGCAGTGCAGGAGCAGCCTCCACCAGGCCCCCACCCATGTCTCCCATCACCCCACCCCCCTGCCAGCAGGGGCAGCCTCCACCAGGCCCCCACTCATGTCTCCCGTCACCCCACCCCGCAGCAGTGCAGGGGCAGCCTCCACCAGGCCCCCACCCATGTCTCCCATCACCCCCACACCCCTGCCACCAGGGGCAGCCTCCACCAGGCCCCCACTCATGTCTCCCATCACCTCCACCCACCAGCAGTGCAGGGGCAGCCTCCACCAGGCTCCCACTCATGTCTACCACCATCCCCACCCCCCAGCAGTGCAGGGGCAGCCTCCACCAGGCCTCCACCCATGTCTACCACCACCCCCACCTCCCAGCCACCAGGGGCAGCCTCCACCAGGCCCCCACTCATGTCTCCCATCACCCCACCCCGCAGCAGTGCAGGAGCAGCCTCCACCAGACTCCCACACATGTCCCCCTGCACCCGGACCCCCCAGCCACCAGGGGCAGCCTCCACCAGGCCCCCACTCATGTCTACCACCACCCCCACCCCCCAGCAGTGCAGGGGCAGCCTCCACCAGGCCCCCACCCATGTCTACCACCACGCCCACCCCCCAGCAGTGCAGGGGCCGCCTCCACCAGGCCCCCACTCATGTCTACCACCACCCCCGCCCCCCAGCAGTGCAGGGGCAGCCTCCACCAGGCCCCCACTCATGTCCCCTATCACCCCCACCCCCCAGCCACCAGGGGCAGCCTCCACCAGGCTCCCACACATGTCCCCCTGCACCCCCACCCCCCAGCCACCAGGGGCAGCCTACACCAGGCCCCCACTCATGTCTAACACCACCCCCACCCCCCAGCAGTGCAGGGGCAGCCTCCACCAGGCCCCCACTCATGTCTACCACCACCCCCACCCCCCAGCCACCAGGGGCAGCCTCCACCAGGCCCCCACCCATGTCTCCCATCACCCCACCCCCCAGCAGTGCAGGGGCAGCCTCCACCAGACTCCCACACATGTCCCCCTGCACCCGGACCCCCCAGCCACCAGGGGCAGCCTCCACCAGGCCCCCACTCATGTCTACCACCACCCCCACCCCCCAGCAGTGCAGGGGCAGCCTCCACCAGGCCCCCACCCATGTCTACCACCACGCCCACCCCCCAGCAGTGCAGGGGCCGCCTCCACCAGGCCCCCACTCATGTCTACCACCACCCCCGCCCCCCAGCAGTGCAGGGGCAGCCTCCACCAGGCCCCCACTCATGTCCCCTATCACCCCCACCCCCCAGCCACCAGGGGCAGCCTCCACCAGGCTCCCACACATGTCCCCCTGCACCCCCACCCCCCAGCCACCAGGGGCAGCCTACACCAGGCCCCCACTCATGTCTAACACCACCCCCACCCCCCAGCAGTGCAGGGGCAGCCTCCACCAGGCCCCCACTCATGTCTACCACCACCCCCACCCCCCAGCCACCAGGGGCAGCCTCCACCAGGCCCCCACCCATGTCTCCCATCACCCCACCCCCCAGCAGTGCAGGGGCAGCCTCCACCAGGCCCCCACTCATGTCCCCTATCACCCCCATCCCCCAGCCACCAGGGGCAGCCTCCACCAGGCTCCCACACAAGTCCCCCTGCACCCCCACCCCCCAGCCACCAGGGGCAGCCTACACCAGGCCCCCACTCATGTCTACCACCACCCCCACCCCCCAGCCACCAGGGGCAGCCTCCACCAGGCCCCCACTCTTGTCCGCTATCACCCCCACCCCCCAGCAGTGCAGGGGCAGCCTCCACCAGGCCCCCACTCATGTCTCCCATCACCTCCACCCACCAGCAGTGCAGGGGCAGCCTCCACCAGGCCCCCACCCATGTCTACCACCACCCCCACCCCCAGCCACCAGGGGCAGCCTCCACCAGGCCCCCACTCATGTCCCCTATTACCCCCACCCCCCAGCAGTGCAGGGGCAGCCTCCACCAGGCATCCACTCATGTCCAACTCATGTCTCCCTGCACCCCCACCCCCCAGCCACCAGGGGCAGCCTCCACCAGGCCCCCACTCATGTCTCCCATCACCCCCACCCCCCAGCAGTGCAGGGGCAGCCTCCACCAGGCCCCCACTCATGTCTCCCATCACCCCTACCCCCTGCCACCAGGGGCAGCCTCCAGCATGCCCCCACTCATGTCTCTCATCACCCCACCCCCCTGCCACCAAGGGCAGCCTCCACCAGGCCCCCACTCATGTCTAACTCATGTCTCCCTGCACCCCCACCCCCCTGCCACCAGGGGCAGCATCCACCAGGCCCCCACTCATGTCTCCCATCACCCCCACCCCCCAGCAGTGCAGGGGCAGCCTCCACCAGGCCCCCTCTCATGTCTACCACCATCCCCACCCCCCAGCAGTGCAGGGGCAGCCTCCAACAGGCCTCCACCCATGTCTACCACCACCTCCACCTCCCAGCCACCAGGGGCAGCCTCCACCAGGCCCCCACTCATGTCTCCCATCACCCCCACCCCCCAGCAGTGCAGGAGCAGCCTCCACCAGGCCCCCACCCATGTCTCCCATCACCCCCACCCCCCTGCCAGCAGGGGCAGCCTCCACCAGGCCCCCACTCATATCTCCCATCACCCCCACCCCCCAGCAGTGCAGGGGCAGCCTCCACCAGGCCCCCACCCATGTCTACCACCACCCCCACCCCCCAGCCACCAGGGGCAGCCTCCACCAGGCCCCCCACTCATGTTTCCCATCACCCCCACCCCCCTGCCACCAGGTGCAGCCTCCACCAAGTCCCCATCCATGTCTCCCATCACCCCCACCCCCCAGCAGTGCAGGGGCAGCCTCCACCAGGCCCCCACCCATGTCTCCCATCACCCCCACCCCCCAGCAGTGCAGGGGCAGCCTCCACCAGGCCCCCACTCATGTCTCACATCACCCCCAGCCACCAGCCACCATGGGCAGCCTCCACCATGCCGCCACTCATGTCCAACTCATGTCTCCCTGCACCTCCACCCCCAGCGACCAGGGGCAGCCTCCACCAGGCCCCCACCCATGTCTCCCATCACCCCTACCCCCTGCCACCAGGGGCAGCCTCCAGCAGGCCCCCACTCATGTCTCCCATCACTCCACCCCCCTGCCACCAACGGTAGCCTCCACCAGGCCCCCACTCATGTCTAACTCATGTCTCCCTGCACCCCCACCCCCCTGCCACCAGGGGCAGCCTCCACCAGGCCCCCACTCATGTCTCCCATCACCCCCACCCCCCAGCAGTGCAGGGGCAGCCTCCACCAGGCCCCCACTCATGTCTACCACCATCCCCACCCCCCCAGCAGTGCAGGGGCAGCCTCAACCAGGCCTCCACCCATGTCTACCACCACCCCCACCTCCCAGCCACCAGGGGCAGCCTCCACCAGGCCCCCACTCATGTCTCCCATCACCCCCACCCCCCAGCAGTGCAGGAGCAGCCTCCACCAGGCCCCCACCCATGTCTCCCATCACCCCCACCCCCCTGCCAGCAGGGGCAGCCTCCACCAGGCCCCCACTCATGTCTCCCATCACCCCCACCCCCCAGCAGTGCAGGGGCAGCCTCCACCAGGCCCCCACCCATGTCTCCCATCACCCCCACCCCTGCCACCAGGGGCAGCCTCCACCAGGCCCCCACTCATGTCTCCCATCACCTCCACCCCCCAGCAGTGCAGGGGCAGCCTCCACCAGGCCCCTACCCATGTCTACCACCACCCCCACCCCCCAGCCACCAGGGGCAGCCTCCACCAGGCCCCCCACTCATGTCTCCCATCACCCCCACCCCCCAGCAGTGCAGGGGCAGCCTCCACCAGGCCCCCACTTATGTCCGCTATCACCGCCACCCCCCAGCAGTGCAGGGGCAGCCTCCACCAGGCCCCCACTCATGTCCAACTCATGTCTCCCTGCACCCCACCCCCCAGCCACCAGGGGCAGCCTCCACCAGGCCCCCACTCATGTCTCCCATCACCCCCACCCCCCAGCAGTGCAGGGGCAGCCTCCACCAGGCCCCCACTCAAGTCCCCTATCACTGCCACCCCCCAACAGTGCAGGGGCAGCCTCCACCAGGCCCCCACCCATGTCTCCCATCACCCTCACCCCCAGCAGTGCAGGGGCAGCCTCCACCAGGCCCCCACCCATGTCTCCCATCACCCCCACCCCCCTGCCACCAGGGCAGCCTCCACCAGGCCCCCACTCATGTCTCCCATCACCCCCACCCCCCAGCAGTGCAGGGGCAGCCTCCACCAGTCCCCCACTCATGTCTCCCATCACCCCCACCCCCCAGCAGTGCAGGGGCAGCTTCCACCAGGCCCCCACCCATGTCTACCACCACCGCCACCCCCCTGCAGTGCAGGGGCAGCCTCCACCAGGCCCCCACTCATGTCTCCCATCACCTCCACCCCCCAACCACCAGGGGCAGCCTCCACCAGGCCCCCACTCATGTCTCCCATCACCCCCACCCCCCTGCCACCAGGAGCAGCCTCCACCAGGCTCCCACTCATGCCCCACATCACCCCCACCCCCCTGCCACCAGGGGCAGCCTCCACCAGGCCCCACTCATGTCTCCCATCACCCCCACCCCCCTGCCACCAGGTGCAGCCTCCACCAGGTCCCCACCCATGTCTCCCATCACCCCCACACCCCAGCAGTGCAGGGGCAGCCTCCACCAGGCCCCCACCCATGTCTCCCATCACCCCCACCCCCTGCCACCAGGGGCAGCCTCCACCAGGCCCCCACTCATGTCTCCCATCACACCCACCCCCCAGCAGTGCAGGGGCAGCCTCCACCAGGCCCCCACCCATGTTTCCCATCACCCCCACCCACCAGCAGTGCAGGGGCAGCCTCCACCAGGCCCCCACTCATGTCTCCCATCACCCCCAGCCACCACCCTCCGGGGGCAGCCTCCACCAGGCCCCCACTCATGTCCAACTCATGTCTCCCTGCACCTCCACCCCCCAGCCACCAGGGGCAGCCTCCACCAGGCCCCCACCCATGTCTCCCATCACCCCTACCCCCTGCCACCAGGGGCAGCCTCCAGCAGGCCCTCACTCATGTCTCTCATCACCCCACCCCCCTGCCACCAAGGGCAGCCTACACCAGGCCCCCACTCATGTCCAACTCATGTCTCCCTGCACCTCCACCCCCCAGCCACCAGGGGCAGCCTCCACCAGGCCCCCACCCATGTCTCCCATCACCCCTACCCCATGCCAGCAGGGGCAGCCTCCAGCGGGCCCCCACTCATGTCTCTCATCACCCCACCCCCTGCCACCAGGGGCAGCCTCCACCAGGCCCCCACTCATGTCTCCCATCACACCCACCCCCCAGCAGTGCAGGGGCAGCCTCCACCAGGCCCCCACCCATGTCTCCCATCACCCCCACCCCCCAGCAGTGCAGGGGCAGCCTCCACCAGGCCCCCACTCATGTCTCCCATCACCCCCAGCCACCAGCCACCAGGGGCAGCCTCCACCAGGCCCCCACTCATGTCCAACTCATGTCTCCCTGCACCTCCACCCCCCAGCCACCAGGGGCAGCCTCCAACAGGCCCCCACCCATGTCTCCCATCACCCCTACCCCCTGCCACCAGGGGCAGCCTCCAGCATGCCCCCACTCATGTCTCTCATCACCCCACCCCCCTGCCACCAAGGGCAGCCTCCACCAGGCCCCCACTCATGTCTAACTCATGTCTCCCTGCACCCCCACCCCCCTGCCACCAGGGGCATCCTCCACCAGGCCCCCACTCATGTCTCCCATCACCCCCACCCCCCAGCAGTGCAGGGGCAGCCTCCACCAGGCTCCCACTCATGTCTACCACCATCCCCACCCCCAGCAGTGCAGGGGCAGCCTCCACCAGGCCTCCACCCATGTCTACCACCACCCCCACCTCCCAGCCACCAGGGGCAGCCTCCACCAGGCCCCCACTCATGTCTCCCATCACCCCCACCCCCCAGCAGTGCAGGAGCAGCCTCCACCAGGCCCCCACCCATGTCTCCCATCACCCCCACCCCCCTGCCAGCAGGGGCAGCCTCCACCAGGCCCCCACTCATGTCTCCCTTCACCCCCACCCCGCAGCAGTGCAGGGGCAGCCTCCACCAGGCCCCCACCCATGTCTCCCATCACCCCCACACCCCTGCCACCAGGGGCAGCCTCCACCAGGCCCCCACTCATGTCTCCCATCACCTCCACCCACCAGCAGTGCAGGGGCAGCCTCCACCAGGCCCCCACCCATGTCTACCACCACCCCCACCCCCCAGCCACCAGGGGCAGCCTCCACCAGGCCCCCACTCATGTCCTCTATCACCGCCACCCCCCAGCAGTGCAGGGGCAGCCTCCACCAGGCCCCCACTCATGTCCAACTCATGTCTCCCTGCACCCCCACCCCCCAGCCACCAGGGGCAGCTTCCACCAGGCCCCCACTCATGTCTCCCATCACCCCCACCCCCCAGCAGTGCAGGGGCAGCCTCCACCAGGACCCCACCCATGTCTCCCATCACCCGCACCCCCCAGCAGTGCAGGGGCAGCCTCCACCAGGCCCCCACCCATGTCTCCCATCACCCCCACCCCCCTGCCACCAGGGGCAGCCTCCACCAGGCCCCCACTCATGTTTCCCATCACCCCCACCCCCCAGCAGTGCAGGGCAGCCTCCACCAGGCCCCCACTCATGTCTCCCATCACCCCCACCCCCCAGCAGTGCAGGGGCAGCCTCCACCAGGCCCCCACCCATCTCTACCACCACCGCCACCCCCAGCAGTGCAGGGGCAGCCTCCACCAGGCCCCCACTCATGTCCAACGCATGTCTCCCTGCACCTCCACCCCGCAGCCACCAGGGGCAGCCTCCACCAGGCCCCCACTCATGTCTCCCATCACCCCCACCCCCAGCAGTGCAAGGGCAGCCTCCACCAGGCCCCCACTCATGTCTCCCATCACCCCCACCCTCCTGCCACCAGGGGCAGCCTCCACCAGGCCCCCACCCATGTCTCCCATCACCCCACCCCCCAGCAGTGCAGGGGCAGCCTCCACCAGGCCCCCACTCATGTCCAACTCATGTCTCCCTGCACCTCCACCCCCAGCCACCAGGGGCAGCCTCCACCAGGCCCCAACTCAAGTCTCCCATCACCCCCACCCCCAAGCAGTGCAGGGGCAGCCTCCACCAGGCCCCCACCCATGTCTCCCATCACCCACCCCCCTGCCACCAGGGGCAGCCTCCACCAGGCCCCCACTCAAGTCCAACTCATGTCTCCCTGCACCCCCACCCCCCTGCCACCAGGGGCAGCCTCCACCAGGCCCCCACTCATGTCTCCAATCACCCCCACCCCCCAGCAGTGCAGGGGCAGCCTCCACCAGGCCCCCACTCAAGTCTACCACCAACCCCACCCCCCAGCAGTGCAGGGGCAGCCTCCACCAGGCCCCCACCCATGTCTACCACCACCCCCACCCCCCAGCCACCAGGGGCAGCCTCCACCGGGCCCCCACCCATGTCTCCCATCACCCCCACCCACAGCAGTGTAGTGGCAGCCTCCACCAGGCCCCCACCCATGTCTCCCATCACCCACACCCCCCTGCCACCAGGGGCAGCCTCCACCAGGCCCCCACTCATGTCTCCCATCACCCCGACCCCCCAGCAGTGCAGGGGCAGCCTCCACCAGGCTCCCACACATGTCCCCCTGCACCCCACCCCCCAACCACCAGGGGCAGCCTCCACCAGGCCCCCACTCATGTCTCCCATCACCCCCACCCCCCAGCAGTGCAGGAGCAGCCTCCACCAGGCCACCACCCATGTCTCCCATCACCCCCACCCCCCTGCCAGCAGGGGCAGCCTCCACCAGGCCCCCACTCATATCTCCCATCACCCCCACCCCCCAGCAGTGCAGGGGCAGCCTCCACCAGGCCCCCACCCATGTCTACCACCACCCCCACCCCCCAGCCACCAGGGGCAGCCTCCACCAGGCCCCCCACTCATGTCTCCCATCACCCCCACCCCCCTGCCACCAGGTGCAGCCTCCACCAAGTCCCCATCCATGTCTCCCATCACCCCCACCCCCCAGCAGTGCAGGGGCAGCCTCCACCAGGCCCCCACCCATGTCTCCCATCACCCCCACCCCCCAGCAGTGCAGGGGCAGCCTCCACCAGGCCCCCACTCATGTCTCACATCACCCCCAGCCACCAGCCACCATGGGCAGCCTCCACCAGGCCGCCACTCATGTCCAACTCATGTCTCCCTGCACCTCCACCCCCAGCGACCAGGGGCAGCCTCCACCAGGCCCCCACCCATGTCTCCCATCACCCCTACCCCCTGCCACCAGGGGCAGCCTCCAGCAGGCCCCCACTCATGTCTCCCATCACTCCACCCCCCTGCCACCAACGGTAGCCTCCACCAGGCCCCCACTCATGTCTAACTCATGTCTCCCTGCACCCCCACCCCCCTGCCACCAGGGGCAGCCTCCACCAGGCCCCCACTCATGTCTCCCATCACCCCCACCCCCCAGCAGTGCAGGGGCAGCCTCCACCAGGCCCCCACTCATGTCTACCACCATCCCCACCCCCCCAGCAGTGCAGGGGCAGCCTCAACCAGGCCTCCACCCATGTCTACCACCACCCCCACCTCCCAGCCACCAGGGGCAGCCTCCACCAGGCCCCCACTCATGTCTCCCATCACCCCCACCCCCCAGCAGTGCAGGAGCAGCCTCCACCAGGCCCCCACCCATGTCTCCCATCACCCCCACCCCCCTGCCAGCAGGGGCAGCCTCCACCAGGCCCCCACTCATGTCTCCCATCACCCCCACCCCCCAGCAGTGCAGGGGCAGCCTCCACCAGGCCCCCACCCATGTCTCCCATCACCCCCACCCCTGCCACCAGGGGCAGCCTCCACCAGGCCCCCACTCATGTCTCCCATCACCTCCACCCCCCAGCAGTGCAGGGGCAGCCTCCACCAGGCCCCTACCCATGTCTACCACCACCCCCACCCCCCAGCCACCAGGGGCAGCCTCCACCAGGCCCCCCACTCATGTCTCCCATCACCCCCACCCCCCAGCAGTGCAGGGGCAGCCTCCACCAGGCCCCCACTTATGTCCGCTATCACCGCCACCCCCCAGCAGTGCAGGGGCAGCCTCCACCAGGCCCCCACTCATGTCCAACTCATGTCTCCCTGCACCCCACCCCCCAGCCACCAGGGGCAGGCTCCACCAGGCCCCCACTCATGTCTCCCATCACCCCCACCCCCCAGCAGTGCAGGGGCAGCCTCCACCAGGCCCCCACTCAAGTCCCCTATCACTGCCACCCCCCAACAGTGCAGGGGCAGCCTCCACCAGGCCCCCACCCATGTCTCCCATCACCCTCACCCCCAGCAGTGCAGGGGCAGCCTCCACCAGGCCCCCACCCATGTCTCCCATCACCCCCACCCCCCTGCCACCAGGGCAGCCTCCACCAGGCCCCCACTCATGTCTCCCATCACCCCCACCCCCCAGCAGTGCAGGGGCAGCCTCCACCAGTCCCCCACTCATGTCTCCCATCACCCCCACCCCCCAGCAGTGCAGGGGCAGCTTCCACCAGGCCCCCACCCATGTCTACCACCACCGCCACCCCCCTGCAGTGCAGGGGCAGCCTCCACCAGGCCCCCACTCATGTCTCCCATCACCTCCACCCCCCAACCACCAGGGGCAGCCTCCACCAGGCCCCCACTCATGTCTCCCATCACCCCCACCCCCCTGCCACCAGGAGCAGCCTCCACCAGGCTCCCACTCATGCCCCACATCACCCCCACCCCCCTGCCACCAGGGGCAGCCTCCACCAGGCCCCACTCATGTCTCCCATCACCCCCACCCCCCTGCCACCAGGTGCAGCCTCCACCAGGTCCCCACCCATGTCTCCCATCACCCCCACACCCCAGCAGTGCAGGGGCAGCCTCCACCAGGCCCCCACCCATGTCTCCCATCACCCCCACCCCCTGCCACCAGGGGCAGCCTCCACCAGGCCCCCACTCATGTCTCCCATCACACCCACCCCCCAGCAGTGCAGGGGCAGCCTCCACCAGGCCCCCACCCATGTTTCCCATCACCCCCACCCACCAGCAGTGCAGGGGCAGCCTCCACCAGGCCCCCACTCATGTCTCCCATCACCCCCAGCCACCACCCTCCGGGGGCAGCCTCCACCAGGCCCCCACTCATGTCCAACTCATGTCTCCCTGCACCTCCACCCCCCAGCCACCAGGGGCAGCCTCCACCAGGCCCCCACCCATGTCTCCCATCACCCCTACCCCCTGCCACCAGGGGCAGCCTCCAGCAGGCCCTCACTCATGTCTCTCATCACCCCACCCCCCTGCCACCAAGGGCAGCCTACACCAGGCCCCCACTCATGTCCAACTCATGTCTCCCTGCACCTCCACCCCCCAGCCACCAGGGGCAGCCTCCACCAGGCCCCCACCCATGTCTCCCATCACCCCTACCCCATGCCAGCAGGGGCAGCCTCCAGCGGGCCCCCACTCATGTCTCTCATCACCCCACCCCCTGCCACCAGGGGCAGCCTCCACCAGGCCCCCACTCATGTCTCCCATCACACCCACCCCCCAGCAGTGCAGGGGCAGCCTCCACCAGGCCCCCACCCATGTCTCCCATCACCCCCACCCCCCAGCAGTGCAGGGGCAGCCTCCACCAGGCCCCCACTCATGTCTCCCATCACCCCCAGCCACCAGCCACCAGGGGCAGCCTCCACCAGGCCCCCACTCATGTCCAACTCATGTCTCCCTGCACCTCCACCCCCCAGCCACCAGGGGCAGCCTCCAACAGGCCCCCACCCATGTCTCCCATCACCCCTACCCCCTGCCACCAGGGGCAGCCTCCAGCATGCCCCCACTCATGTCTCTCATCACCCCACCCCCCTGCCACCAAGGGCAGCCTCCACCAGGCCCCCACTCATGTCTAACTCATGTCTCCCTGCACCCCCACCCCCCTGCCACCAGGGGCATCCTCCACCAGGCCCCCACTCATGTCTCCCATCACCCCCACCCCCCAGCAGTGCAGGGGCAGCCTCCACCAGGCTCCCACTCATGTCTACCACCATCCCCACCCCCAGCAGTGCAGGGGCAGCCTCCACCAGGCCTCCACCCATGTCTACCACCACCCCCACCTCCCAGCCACCAGGGGCAGCCTCCACCAGGCCCCCACTCATGTCTCCCATCACCCCCACCCCCCAGCAGTGCAGGAGCAGCCTCCACCAGGCCCCCACCCATGTCTCCCATCACCCCCACCCCCCTGCCAGCAGGGGCAGCCTCCACCAGGCCCCCACTCATGTCTCCCTTCACCCCCACCCCGCAGCAGTGCAGGGGCAGCCTCCACCAGGCCCCCACCCATGTCTCCCATCACCCCCACACCCCTGCCACCAGGGGCAGCCTCCACCAGGCCCCCACTCATGTCTCCCATCACCTCCACCCACCAGCAGTGCAGGGGCAGCCTCCACCAGGCCCCCACCCATGTCTACCACCACCCCCACCCCCCAGCCACCAGGGGCAGCCTCCACCAGGCCCCCACTCATGTCCTCTATCACCGCCACCCCCCAGCAGTGCAGGGGCAGCCTCCACCAGGCCCCCACTCATGTCCAACTCATGTCTCCCTGCACCCCCACCCCCCAGCCACCAGGGGCAGCTTCCACCAGGCCCCCACTCATGTCTCCCATCACCCCCACCCCCCAGCAGTGCAGGGGCAGCCTCCACCAGGACCCCACCCATGTCTCCCATCACCCGCACCCCCCAGCAGTGCAGGGGCAGCCTCCACCAGGCCCCCACCCATGTCTCCCATCACCCCCACCCCCCTGCCACCAGGGGCAGCCTCCACCAGGCCCCCACTCATGTTTCCCATCACCCCCACCCCCCAGCAGTGCAGGGCAGCCTCCACCAGGCCCCCACTCATGTCTCCCATCACCCCCACCCCCCAGCAGTGCAGGGGCAGCCTCCACCAGGCCCCCACCCATCTCTACCACCACCGCCACCCCCAGCAGTGCAGGGGCAGCCTCCACCAGGCCCCCACTCATGTCCAACGCATGTCTCCCTGCACCTCCACCCCGCAGCCACCAGGGGCAGCCTCCACCAGGCCCCCACTCATGTCTCCCATCACCCCCACCCCCAGCAGTGCAAGGGCAGCCTCCACCAGGCCCCCACTCATGTCTCCCATCACCCCCACCCTCCTGCCACCAGGGGCAGCCTCCACCAGGCCCCCACCCATGTCTCCCATCACCCCACCCCCCAGCAGTGCAGGGGCAGCCTCCACCAGGCCCCCACTCATGTCCAACTCATGTCTCCCTGCACCTCCACCCCCAGCCACCAGGGGCAGCCTCCACCAGGCCCCCACTCAAGTCTCCCATCACCCCCACCCCCAAGCAGTGCAGGGGCAGCCTCCACCAGGCCCCCACCCATGTCTCCCATCACCCACCCCCCTGCCACCAGGGGCAGCCTCCACCAGGCCCCCACTCAAGTCCAACTCATGTCTCCCTGCACCCCCACCCCCCTGCCACCAGGGGCAGCCTCCACCAGGCCCCCACTCATGTCTCCAATCACCCCCACCCCCCAGCAGTGCAGGGGCAGCCTCCACCAGGCCCCCACTCAAGTCTACCACCAACCCCACCCCCCAGCAGTGCAGGGGCAGCCTCCACCAGGCCCCCACCCATGTCTACCACCACCCCCACCCCCCAGCCACCAGGGGCAGCCTCCACCGGGCCCCCACCCATGTCTCCCATCACCCCCACCCACAGCAGTGTAGTGGCAGCCTCCACCAGGCCCCCACCCATGTCTCCCATCACCCACACCCCCCTGCCACCAGGGGCAGCCTCCACCAGGCCCCCACTCATGTCTCCCATCACCCCGACCCCCCAGCAGTGCAGGGGCAGCCTCCACCAGGCTCCCACACATGTCCCCCTGCACCCCACCCCCCAACCACCAGGGGCAGCCTACACCAGGCCCCCACTCATGTCTACCATCATCCCCACCCCCCAGCAGTGCAGGGGCAGCCTCCACCAGGCCCCCACCCATGTCTCCCATCACCCCCACCCCCCTGCCACCAGGGGCAGCCTCCACCAGGCCCCCACTCATGTCTCCCATCACCTCCACCCCCCAGCAGTGCAGGGGCAGCCTCCACCAGGCCCCCACCCATGTCTACCACCACCCCCAACCCCCAGCCTCCACCAGGCCCCCCACTCATGTCTCCTATCACCCCCACCCCCCAGCAGTGCAGGGGCAGCCTCCACCAGGCCCCCACCCATGTCTCCCATCACCCCCACCCCCCTGCCACCAGGGGCAGCCTCCACCAGGCCCCCACTCATGTCTCCGATCACCCCCACCCCCCAGCAGTGCAGGGGCAGCCTCCACCAGGCCCCCACTCATGTCTCCCATCACCCCCACCCCCCAGCAGTGCAAGGGCAGCCTCCACCAGGCCCCCACTCATGTCCCCTATCACTGCCACCCCCCAGCAGTGCAGGGGCAGCCTCCACCAGGCCCCCACTCATGTCCAACTCATGTCTCCCTGCACCCCCACCCCCCAGCCACCATGGGCAGCCTCCACCAGGCCCCCACTCATGTCTCCCATCATCCCCACCCGCCAGCAGTGCAGGGGCAGCCTTCACCAGGCCCCTACTCATGTCCCCTATCACTGACACCCCCCAGCAGTGCAGGGGCAGCCTCCACCAGGCCCACACCCATGTCTCCCATCACCCCCACCCCCCAGCAGTGCAGGGGCAGCCTCCACCAGGCCCCCACCCATGTCTCCCATCACCCCCACCCCCTGCCACCAGGGGCAGCCTCCACCAGGCCCCCACTCATGTCTCCCATCACCCCCACCCCCTAGCAGTGCAGGGGCAGCCTCCACCAGGCCCCCACTCATGTCTCCCATCACCCCCACCCCCCAGCAGTGCAAGGGCAGCCTCCACCAGGCCCCCACCCATGTCTACCACCCCCGCCACCCCCCAGCAGTGCAGGGGCAGCCTCCACCAGGCCCCCACTCATGTCTCCCATCGCCCCCACCCCCCAGCAGTGCAAGGGCAGCCTCCACCAGGCCCCCACTCATGTCTCCCATCACCCCCACCCTCCTGCCACCAGGAACAGCCTCCACCAGGCCCCCACTCATGTCCAACTCATGTCTCCCTGCACCTCCACCCACCAGCCACCAGGGGCAGCCTCCACCAGGCCCCCACTCAAGTCTCCCATCACACCCACCCCCCAGCAGTGCAGGGGCAGCCTCCACCAGGCCCCAACCCATGTCTCCCATCACCCTCACCCCCCTGCCACCAGGGGCAGCCTCCACCAGGCCCCCACTCAGGTCTCCCATCATCCCCACCCCCCTGCCACCAGGGGCAGCCTCCACCAGGCCCCCACTCATGTCCAACTCATGTCTCCCTGCACCCCCACCCCCCTGCCACCAGGGGCAGCCTACACCAGGCCCCCACTCATGTCTCCCATCACCCCCACCCCCCAGCAGTGCAGGGGCAGCCTCCACCAGGCTCCCACACATGTCCCCCTGCACCCCCACCCCCCAACCACCAGGGGCAGCCTACACCAGGGCCCCACTCATGTCTACCACCACCCCCACCCCCCAGCAGTGCAGGGGCAGCCTCCACCAGGCCCCCTCCCATGTCTACCACCACCCCACCCCCCAGCCACCAGGGGCAGCCTCCACCAGGCTCCCACACATGTGCCCCTGCACCCCCACCCTCCAGCCACCAGGGGCAGCCTCCAAAAGGCCCCCACCCATGTCTCCCATCACCCCACCCCCCAGCAGTGCAGGGGCAGCCTCCACCAGGCTCCCACTCATGTCCAACTCATGTCTCCCTGCACCTCCACCCCCAGCCACCAGGGGCAGCCTCCACCAGGCCCCCACTCAAGTCTCCCATCACCTCCACCCCCAAGCAGTGCAGGGGCAGCCTCCACCAGGCCCCCACCCATGTCTCCCATCATCCCCACCCCCCTGCCACCAGGGGCAGCCTCCACCAGGCCCCCACTCATGTCCAACTCATGTCTCCCTGCACCCCCACCGCCTGCCACCAGGGGCAGCCTCCACCAGGCCCCCACTCATGACTCCAATCACCCCCACCCCCCAGCAGTGCAGGGGCAACCTCCACCAGGCCCCCACTCGTCTACCACCACCCCCACCCCCCAGCAGTGCAGGGGCAGCCTCCACCAGGCCCCCACCCATGTCTACCACCACCCCCACCCCCCAGCCACCAGGGGCAGCCTCCACCGGGCCCCCACCCATGTCTCCCATCACCCCCACCCCCAGCAGTGTAGGGGCAGCCTCCACCAGGCCCCCACCCATGTCTCCCATCACCCACACCCCCCTGCCACCAGGGGCAGCCTCCACCAGGCCCCCACTCATGTCTCCCATCACCCCGACCCCCCAGCAGTGCAGGGGTAGCCTCCACCAGGCTCCCACACATGTCCCCCTGCACCCCACCCCCCAACCACCAGGGGCAGCCTACACCAGGCCCCCACTCATGTCTACCATCACCCCTACCCCCCAGCAGTGCAGGGGCAGCCTCCACCAGGCCCCCACCCATGTCTCCCATCACCCCCACCCCCCTGCCACCAGGGGCAGCCTCCGCCAGGCCCCCACTCATGTCTCCCATCACCTCCACCCGCCAGCAGTGCAGGGGCAGCCTCCACCAGGCCCCCACCCATGTCTACCACCACCCCCAACCCCCAGCCACCAGGGGCAGCCTCCACCAGGCCCCCCACTCATGTCTCCTATCACCCCCACCCCCCAGCAGTGCAGGGGCAGCCTCCACCAGGCCCCCACCCATGTCTCCCATCACCCCCACCCCCCTGCCACCAGGGGCAGCCTCCACCAGGCCCCCACTCATGTCTCCCATCACCCCCACCCCCCAGCAGTGCAGGGGCAGCCTCCACCAGGCCCCCACTCATGTCTCCCATCACCCCCACCCCCCAGCAGTGCAAGGGCAGCCTCCACCAGGCCCCCACCCATGTCTACCACCACCGCCACCCCCCAGCAGTGCAGGGGCAGCCTCCACCATGCCCCCACTCATGTCCAACTCATGTCTCCCTGCACCTCCACCCCGTAGCCACCAGGGGCAGCCTCCACCAGGCCCCCACTCATGTCCCCTATCACCGCCACCCCCCAGCAGTGCAGGGGCAGCCTCCAGCAGGCCCCCACTCATGTCCAACTCATGTCTCCCTGCACCCCCACCCCCCAGCCACCATGGGCAGCCTCCACCAGGCCCCCACTCATGTCTCCCATCACCCCCACCCCCAGCAGTGCAGGGGCAGCCTCCACCAGGCCCCTACTCATGTCCCCTATCACTGACACCCCCAGCAGTGCAGGGGCAGCCTCCACCAGGCCCCACCCATGTCTCCCATCAGCCCCACAACCCAGCAGTGCAGGGGCAGCCACCACCAGGCCCCCACCCATGTCTCCCATCACCCCCACCCCCTGCCACCAGGGGCAGCCTCCATCAGGCCCCCACTCATGTCTCCCATCACCCCCACCCCCTAGCAGTGCAGGGGCAGCCTCCACCAGGCCCCCACTCATGTCTCCCATCACCCCCACCCCCCAGCAGTGCAAGGGCAGCCTCCACCAGGCCCCCACCCATGTCTACCACCACCGCCACCCCCCAGCAGTGCAGGGGCAGCCTCCACCAGGCCCCCACTCATGTCTCCCATCGCCCCCACCCCCCAGCAGTGCAAGGGCAGCCTCCACCAGGCCCCCACTCATGTCTCCCATCACTCCCACCCTCCTGCCACCAGGAACAGCCTCCACCAGGCCCCCACTCATATCCAACTCATGTCTCCCTGCACCTCCACCCACCAGCCACCAGGGGCAGCCTCCACCAGGCCCCCACTCAAGTCTCCCATCACCCCCACCCCCCAGCAGTGCAGGGGCAGCCTTCACCAGGCCCCAACCCATGTCTCCCATCACCCCCACCACCCTGCCACCAGGGGCAGCCTCCACCAGGCCCCCACTCATGTCTCCCATCATCCCCACCCCCCTGCCACCAGGGGCAGCCTCCACCAGGCCCCCACTCATGTCTCCCATCATCCCCACCCCCCTGCCACCAGGGGCAGCCTCCACCAGGCCCCCACTCATGTCCAACTCATGTCTCCCTGCACCCCCACCCCCCTGCCACCAGGGGCAGCCTCCACCAGGCCCCCACTCATGTCTCCCATCACCCCCACCCCCCAGCAGTGCAGGGGCAGCCTCCACCAGGCTCCCACACATGTCCCCCTGCACCCCCACCCCCCAACCACCAGGGGCAGCCTACACCAGGCCTCCACTCATGTCTACCACCACCCCCACCCCCAGGCAGTGCAGGGGCAGCCTCCACCAGGCCCCCTCCCATGTCTACCACCACCCCCACCCCCCAGCCACCAGGGGCAGCCTCCACCAGGCTCCCACTCATGTCCCCCTGCACCCCCACCCCCCAGTCACCTGGGGCAGCCTTCACCAGGCCCCCACTCATGTCTACCACCACCCCCACCCCCCAGCAGTGCAGGGGCAGCCTCCACCAGGCTCCCACACATGTCCACCTGCACCCCCACCCTCCAGCCACCAGGGGCAGCCTCCACCAGGCCCCCACTCATGTCTACCACTACCCCCACCCCCCAGCAGTGCAGGGGCAGCCTCCACCAGGCCCCCACCCATGTCTACAACCACCCCACCCCCCAGCCACCAGGGGCAGCCTCCACCAGGCTCCCACACATGTCCCCTTGCACCCCCACCCCCCAGCAGTGCAGGGGCAGCCTCCACCAGGCCGCCACCCATGTCTACCACCACCCCCACCCCCCAGCCAGGGATGCGTGGATGGCTTTTGTTCAAGTAGCGATGTTCGTCTTCGCAGATCCAGGATTCTTGTTGAGAAGAGAGGATACCCATCTTCAACTTACCCAACCATATAATGACATCAGCAGAACAAAATTTACTGGAAAAAGGACTATCTTTTTTTCCAGCGACCAAAGCACAGGCTTTTGATACGGAAATCGAACTAAAACGTTTTTTCCGCAATGTTCGCCTCAAATACTTTTTCGAGATTTATATACCAGAACACTCATCCGGAGGACCCAACAAAACCAACAAGGAGAATGACAACATTACTGGCCTCAGGGTGAAATCCACATTTATGCCACCCGCACATACTATTCCATGTGGAATTGATACCTACGAGAAAATGGTGACCAGTGCCATCCAGAAGGGACTCGCGAAGAATAATTTCTACCCTGACAATCTGACTGCAGAAGAAAGAAGAGCCCTCACCTCACTCAAGAAAAACCGGGATATCACCATCAAACCTGCAGATAAGGGAGGCAAGATTGTCATCTCCAACACCATTGATTATGACAATGAATGCTTACGCCTGCTTAGTGATACTGAGGCCTACTTACCTCTACGAAGAGACCCGACGAAAGAACTACAGGAAGAAATACAGAGTTTAACTGACCACGCACAAGAATCCTGGATCTGCGAAGACGAACATCGCTACTTGAACAAAAGCCATCCACGCATCCCGGCGTTCTACATACTCCCGAAAATACACAAGAACGCCACCAAACCACCAGGAAGACCAATCGTCTCAGCATGCGATTCCATCTTCGAACCTCTGTCAGTCTACACCGATTTTTTCCTCAAACCATTTGTCAACAAAATGACATCATACCTAAAAGACAGCACCAATACCATCGTGTTGCTGGATGCTAACACCATGGAGCCAGAAAACATCCTCGCCACCCTAGATGTTGAAGCATTGTATACCTCTATACCACAACAAGAAGGCCTGGGAGTACTGAAACTCTTTCTGGAAACCAGAACAGACACCAGAACCGTAACAACGGACTTCATCCTGGAATGCGTAAGGTTAGCGATGCGCGAGAATTGCTTTCTCTTCAAAGAACAGCTGTACAAACAAACCAAAGGTGTCAGCATGGGCTCAACTTTCGCTCCAGACATAGCGAATCTCTACATGGCCCAATATGAAACTGAACACATTACATCTACCTCCAATCCCTACAAAGACAAAATCATCCTATGGAAAAGATACATCGATGATGTCCTCCTCATATGGCACGGGAACCCAGAGGACCTTATGGCCTTCCATCTATGGCTTAATCAGCAAAATCAGCACATCAAATTCACCATACATTGGGACTACCACGGAATTGATTTTCTGGATCTACACATCTACAAGTCAGGCGAGAAACTAAACACTGAATTATTCCGCAAACCAACTGACAGAAACACGCTGCTACACTTCAAAAGCTACCACCCTGAGGGTTTGAAGTACAATCTACCTTATGGGCAGTTCCTACAGATTAAACGGAATTGCACAGACTGCAACAACTTTGAAAAACATGCTACTGATCTCCAGACACATCTATTGGACAGAGGTTACCTGAAAAAAGCCATCAAGAATGCAAAAAAGCGGGCTGCCAACACCGACCGCAACATATGTCTCACAAAAACACCGAAAAAAGAACTAGACAGACTAGTGTGCGTCACTGCCTACAGCCCACTGAGCAACCTCATCAAAAAAACTGTCAGACAACATTGGCCTTTTATCAAAATTGTGGGTTCTCTTCAGAAAATCCCACTTTTTGCATTCAAGAAGAACCGCAACATCAAAGAAACGCTGGTACACACCTTCACGGAACCAGCCAAATTGACTAAAACTCTTTGGGACTTACCACCCACGCAAGGACACTTTCGATGTGGTAAATGCACTGTATGTCAATTTACTGAAACCACTAAAGTATTTAGCCACAATGAAATCAAATGGACTCTACAGGATCATACAAACTGCAACAGCAAACAGGTTATTTACATTATAACCTGCCCATGTGGACTCCTCTACGTGGGTATGAACATGCAACCGGTCAAAACCAGAATCTGCGAGCACTGCTCGTGCATAAAAAACAAAGTACCGGATAAACCCCTGGTCGACCACTTCATCCGCAAGAATCACACCAATATGGACTTGAAGTGGATTGTGATACAAAAAGTCTCGTGCAGCAAAAGAGGGGTGGGGACATTGACAAAACCTTGACGCGTCTTGAACAGAAATGGGTGCATAAATTGGACACGGTCCAGAAAGGGCTCAATATCACTGTGGTATGGAAGTATTTTTTGTAACAACAGTTGCTTCACATGTTATTTCACCCCACTCTAGACATGACCTATGTGGCTTTGCATCATGTACACAGAAAAATATGGACTTCTGATTGAACATTGGATCCTATGAATGAATCTGGTCCTACCATTTAGAATATCGTATGTACATTATCATGAGACAGCTTCTATGTGTTTGCCTATGTACCATACATATGATGGGGCACTTTGAATAGACACATGTATTAATCATGCAACTGCAGCACTCTCGGACCGTTGGATTCACCATGAGCAGTCACCCCAGTCATGTGTCACTCGACCTGCGCTGTCGCCTGCTGCCTAAGCATCCTTGTAACCCACCCGAGAATGTTCATTAATGTTCCCATTATGCCGCCTGATACTATTAATACAGCTGCCAGTGTCGATGCTGCAACAGTTTTACCCTCAGTTTCCGCACTGCGCAGGCATTATTATGGACAACTCACACTGGCACCTGCCAAAATGGCCGCCTATATGACGAGCCATTTGTTGACTCATTCCCCACACGGTGCGCCATTAATGGATTCCGCTTTTACCTTCAGATTCGCCATTGCAGCTGTTCACCCCACATTCTTGAGGTTGTGTTGACTCTCTGTATTTTGTGTGTTGTCTTTGTTCAACCCCACATTGTTCTGACAAATTGTTCACCGATAAATGTGCTATCATATCACTAAGTCCACTGGTTTCCTTCCCAAGGACACCTTAGTGGACATAGAAGCAACAAATTGATACTACATATATTTAGCATGTGTACCCCACAAACTGGTTACTAAAGCTCTATATGTACATTGGATGGTGTATCTTTTGACTCAAATTACATGTATTTGAAACATCCACTGCAATCCAATTAAAACAATATTGCAGTATACAGTACGTTGTTGTCAAATATGTGCCAAAACGATTAACTCTAGCACTATACTACTACTCAAAGGCAGTGGTTGTATTTAGGAGTGTGTTCATTTGGTCTTCAGCAGCAAGTCCCCCATGTCCTTACTCAACTTTGTTCTATTCACCTATCACAAGTCTGACAGCATTGGCCCCAGCTGTGAACTGGGGGTAAATACGCTGACTTAAAGCACATTTTCGATGGAATTACCGCTGACGGTATTAGCATGCAGTAATTTCACCAAAAATTCCCCATTGGGTTCGATGAACCCAATGGGGAATTACAGCAACTGCTGGACCAGTGATCCGGTGGTAATACCGACAGACCGGTTGGTAGTAGCTATTTGCCCAGACGGTATCCCAGTAGTAATACCATTGGGATACTGCCCATCTCGTGATGAGGCCCAAAGAGACAGCGGACCTTCTGTGCAACTCTCCGTGTTTCTGATCCTGAAAGGAGGGAGGCTGTTCAGAATTAATATTATTAAATTGAGTGTGCGGGGGGCATAAAAGAACTTTATTCAATAAATAAAAAGTGAGTGTTTGGTTTGAGGTTGGTGGAAAATGCCCCTGTATTGGATGTCCCTGATTAAAACATTGTACAACTACTATGTTAATTCTAATAGATCACATGACTAAGATGGTGCACATCATTCCACCCACTCAGAAAAGTACCTATTGCCAAGTAACTAGCAGATCCGAAGAGTACACAGATTATTTACTATGAAACTATCGGAAAGGGGGATACAACGCCTATCCCATCTTTGGAAAGATTTCTGCTCCACTTTTCAATTTGACCTGAGGCTATTTACTAGCGTCCATCACCAAACGAGCAGTCAGACTGAAAGTGTCAATCAGGTCCTTGAACAAGACTTACGATGCAGCCTAGCTCTTACCTCGCGCCTCACACCCTTAACTCCCCACCCTACCTGAGACTGGGTGATATGCTCCACACTGGTTCCTTCCCTGGTTGCTTGTAGATTGATTGATTCATTCATTCATTCATATATTTATTAAGTGCACATAAACATTCAGCAGAACACAGGCCATCCACTGGCCTACCTAAAAGAGTAGAGTTTTTACAGATCGACGAAATGCAAAATGATTCTCCAAAACCCGCCACTCACATGGCAGTTCCAGATCTTGGCGGCCGCTACTGAAAAGGTGCATCCACCAGCACAGGAAAGCCGACCTTAAGAAAATTTATAGCAGCATTATCCAGGGACCAGATCACACGGCAGGGAACATATGGTCGGAATTTCTGTTGCAGATACTCAGCCCCCAGTCCATAGAAAGCCTTGTGTACGATGCACAGAGAGTTAAACTGGACACGTTTCTCAATAGGAAGCCAGTGAAGCTGGCTGAGAACAGGTAAGATATGAGAGAGAAATGGGGAGCAGGACACCACTCGCACAGCTAAATTTTGTAGAACTTGGAATCGCCGCAACAAGCACTTTGTCTGAGCCAAGCACAGCAAGATGCAATTGTCTACTCAACTCAAAACAAGAGAGGCGACCACATGAGCATGAAGATGAGAGGGGATAAACGGAAAAACTTTCCACAAAATCTTAAGTTTAAAATGCCCACATTGGCAGACTGCAGCCACCTGTGCGTCAAGAGAAAGTGAAGTGCATAGTTTAACACCAAGATCCCTCACCACTAGAACAGGAAGTGTAGGTGTGCCAAGAGAGGCAGGCCAGAAATCAGATGTCCAGAGCAAAATCGCAGAAGAGGGACCCACCACCAAGACCTCTGTCTTATCCGCATTCAGTCCAAGCCAGTTTTCACTCATCCACCCTCCCACCTCCCATTGCTCCCAGGCACCCCTGCGGCTGAGACGCAAGATCCCTTTCTTTCAAATGTCCTGCCATGTCCTTCCCCTGTTGATAGCTCCCCAAGTACTCTGTTGCTTCCCAAAGCAAGGTTTGTGGTAAACAAATAATCTAATAATAATAATAATAATAATAATAATAATAATAATAATAATAATAATAATAATAACAATAATACAAGTTGATAACAAATGGAATGAAATCCTACGGGATGCAGAGTTTGCATAAAATAATACCCCACATACATCCACAGGATACTCCCATGTTTATCTGATGTATGGGTAGAAGCCTTCAGCAACTGTATTTCGCTGACTCATTGAGACCACATATTTCGGAGTTAAAGAACACCATGCTAAGATATGTCACACCTTAGACAATGGCAATCAAAACTTACTTTGGCCTTAGCCAAACAGAATATCCTCTGGATACAAAATGGGAGACAGGGTTTGGATTTGCTTTGTGTAGTGGTGCAGGATGCAGGTGCAAATCTGCCCATTGTCTGTGGTTGAGTCTTGGGAGATTGTATCGACCCACTTTCCATTTGCTGTGCATTGGAACGATGCAGTCTCTTGTGGGCCTGCGGGGAGCAGGTGCCCACAAAGGTACATGTCATTTCTTGAAAGACACATTTTATGCAAGTATGGCAGATGGCAAGATGAACATGCTGCTATCCCACCATAAAATGAGTGCACACTATATAAAATGTACAATGCTTGCACTTGACAATTACATGGGTTTGCCAATATCTGCACCCTCTTCCTCCATCTCTTGGTCTCGCTACTTATATGTGAAATCATCAAGTAGATGTGTTTGAGTCTTGATCTTGAATTAGGGGACTGAGCATAATCTTTGACATATCATTGTCATCTGTTTCTGAAGAAATAAGATATGGGTACATTTCAGAAATCCTTTTTCATCCTGGTTTGTGGACTGCGTTCTTTGTTACTGAGCTTATCTCATATCCTCCCCAACTGTCTACTGGTTGGCAGGGACCAAGTCCTAAAAATTATAGTGGGGCACTCGTGATTAAACGCAACGGGATGTGACATCGACAGAAATTAGCATATCAAGGTGAAATACGCACATTTCATTAAATTGGCTTCGCATAACCACCCAAATGGAACAGGACGTATGGCATTTGCCTTTCTTAAAATCAACACACACACACAAAACCAAGAGAGGACATTTTCTTCTAATACTGTTTTTGAAACTTTAAAATGTGTGCATGTTTTAAAGTCCAAGAACCAATACAAATGTTTTCCCTGGGACTTGCAGTACCGAAATTGGACATTTCACCTTTGTTTGTTATTTTTCATCAGGTAAATAGTGCAGTGTCTCACATCAGCCTACAAAGCTGACAACTCCGTTTTGATCCCTGAGGTCGGCTTGAATTCATAAATTCATAAATTCAAAGAGGATATTCAATGTTTCTCATTTTAGCTGGGTGGGGGACTGAGTCCACCATCTAAATAAAGTGGGTGGACTCCGTCCCCCCTACCCCCCGCGTGTACCCTCGACTTGAGCCCTGTTGGTTGGTGATGGCTCATCGTCCTCTTAAACTCTGTCTCCTGGCAGATGATACATGTTTATTTCCTCTCACTGCTCCAGTTTCTATGAGACTGAGAGTGCAGAAAGAGATTGTCAGCTAGTTATAGCTGGCACAGAGACCAATGTGATATCTGGACATCTCTGACCGAAACAGCTGTTGTTGAAGGTGAAAGATTGCAAACCAATACGTTGCTCTGCAGCTCCTGCCATGTTTGGCTTTCTGCAGCAGATTCCGAGATGTCAATTGTATTCACCTTTTCCCTTGAATAAATGTATGTTGTTACAACATTGCGTTGCTCTTCTCGAATGTCTATTAAATGCACATGGGGAAGTTAGTGATTTGGCCTTCCCTCCACTTCATTCTCTTATGGGTTCTCAGTGCTTTACCATGATCACCTGCCTCTTAAAAATGTGTAGGGTTCTTAGTTTTTTGCCTTTCTTCTCCACCTCCCAAAAGCATGTGGGGTCCCCAGTGCTTTATCATTCTGCTGTGCCTAATAAAGGCAAGCTGTTTCTCAGTGCTTTAGTCTTTTTCTCCACCTCCTAAATGCAAGTGTGGTTCAAAGTGCTATATGTGGTCCCCAGGCTATGAAATGCAGGCAGGTGGGGCCCTCCGTGTGTTGGCTTTTCCATCAGCCTACTAAATGCAAACCCTTCTACTCGGCCTACTAAGGGATCTAGGGTTGTCAGTGCTTTGGCGTTCTCTTCTGCAGACTAAATGCATTTGGGGTTTTTATTGCTTTAGACTTCTCTTCTACTAAGGCAATAAGATGTATGTGCGTTAGTGGCCCACAGTCCAGGGGCTTATTGCCATTACTAACCCGGCCCTTTATACCAAGGTACTAATGGTATTTTTATTTTCAGCTGCGAGACGCATTGCGTTTCGCAATCAGGAAAAAAAAAGTAAAAAACATGGCTGCCATGGACATGAACCCAAAGTCTGTTTACTCTTTCTGTGGTGGCTGCCATGGAAAGGGAAAAGAGACTTCATGTAGTGCCTACTCCCTTTCCATGGAGGCCATTAATGTAAATGAAAAAAGGCAATCAAAAAAATGTCTGCCATGGGACAGGGAGAAGGAACTACACGTAATCCCTTCTTCCTTTCTGTGGGAGCTTCGGAATGGAAAAGTCATGTTGGGACCATGGCGCGAAGCACACACGGACGTCTCCGGGCTTACCATAGGGTAACGCTCGGGAACTATCCAATAGGTGTGCTGCTTTCTGCATTCTAGCAGCGTGCCGGGTACTAATATCAAATACACTTGGGGTTATTATCACTATGAATTTTCACACCTAGTAGAGGCAGGTGTGGTTCTCAATGTTTTGCCCTTCACTTACATCTAATAAATGTATGTGGTGTTTTCAGTGCTTTATCTTTATCTTCCACCTAGTAAATGCCCATGGGGCTATCAGTGATTTTGTGTTTTTCTTCGCCTACTGCATGCACCTGGAGTTCTCAGTGATTAACCCTTTCCGTCCACCTAGTAAATGCATGTAGGGATCACAGTGTTCTTCCTTTTCCTCTGCTTATTAAATGCATGTGCTTCGTCAGTGTTTTGACATTCAAGTGTGGCCATTAAAGTCATGTGGGATTCACAATGCTTTGCCCTCTTCTGCCCTCTTCTTCAACCTACTCAATGCATGTCCGGTTCACAGTGTTTTTCGCTTCACCTCTGCCTAATAAAGGTATGTGCGGTTCTCACTGATTTAGTCTTTTCCGCTGCCTATCTAATGCACATTGGGTTCTCAGTTTGTTGGCCCTCTCCTTTGCCAACTAAATGAACATTGGGGTTCTCAGTGCTCTGCCCATCTTCTCCCTCTACTAAATGCATGTTAGAATCACAATGCCTTTCCAATTTACTCTGCCTACTAAAGACAAGTGTGGTCTTCAGTGTTTTGACCTGCTCCTTTGCCTCCTTCACAGTGCTTGCCCTTCTCTTCAGCCTCCTAAATGTGTGTAGATTTCACTGTGCTTATCACGTCTTTGCCTAATAAAGGCATATGTGGTTGTCAGGGATTTAGCCCTCGCCTCTGCCTATTAAATGCACATTGTGTTCTCAGTGTGCTGCCCTTCTGCTCTGCCTACTAAATGCATTTGGGGTATTCAATGCTTTAGCCTTTTACACTACTAAATTCACATGGGGTGCTTAGCATTGTGGCTGTTTATGCCTACTAGATGCATGTGTAATTCTTAGAGCTTTGCCCTTTTCTTACATATATTAAATGCACGTGGGGTTCTCAGTGCTTTAGCTTTCTCCTCTGCCTACTAAAGGCACGTGGGGTTCTCAGTGCTTTAGCTTTCTCCTCTGCCTAGTAAATACATGTGGGGTTCTCAGTCTTTTGGCCTTTTCCTTTGCCCACTAAATGTGTGTGTGGTTCTAAATGCTTTGCCCTTACCTTCAGCCTTCTAAGCGCCATGGTGCTTTCAGTGCTTTGCCCTTCTCCTAACACATACTTAATACACATAGGATATATAAAGTTAGAGTGAACACTTCCATAAGAGTTGTGGTTTAAGTCACATGCACACATACACCTGGCAGAGGCTAAGAATAAACTGAATGTTCTGCTTTTGAGAAACTGGCCGAGCTCATGGAACACAAATCAAGCACCAATAAAAGGTGAACAATGAGCAGAGATATTAAATTAACGCCTGGGGAAGGGATACAGTTTTTCAAAGTTGTAAAAGACAATGGAGATTTGAATATGTTCTTTGTGTTTTTTATCAGGCATAATTGAATCATGTATCATTGTCTTGCAGATGCTGTTTCCCTGAGCAAAACATTGCGTGCGGGAACAATGCAGAGCATGACAGTCCCAGTGTACTAAATGTGATAGAGTTCAATGATGCCTACACATCTCTTGCATACAATGAAGCAGCAGCACTGAAAACAAACAATCAATTGTTCCTGATATTCATATACGTGATTTCTGCTTGGATCTTTATGAGCACACAAAAAGGAAAAACTCATATTGAAACATTTTGAAATTAGGAATCCTATGACACTAACCTACTAAAAAACGCAAGCCCAGGCCTTACAAACAGGAACCACACCCAGAATATTTAAACACAATACATCCACAAGGTTCTGTCTATGGTATGTACTACCCATAGGCATTTAAATTAATTTATTTTTTTATTGAAAACCTTTTCGTACATAAAAAATATGTTTTGATCATTGTATATATTTTACATACAAAACTACACCATCGTCGGCATCTAAGACATTGAACAACATTTTTCACGTTAATAAATACATACATTTCCACATAAAAGTCTACATAAATCTCATTACCGTGAGTTATGTTTCAGTTGCTAATTAGGAAGAGCACTTTTTGGGCGGCTTATAACTTTGCTCTCCTTGGACGAATCCTCACCAAATTTTGCAAAAGAAGTATATGGCCCAATCGGAATTTTTTGCAAAGTTTGGTGAGGTTTGGTCCGGGGAGGGGGCAAAGCTATAGGGGGGATCCCAAAATGTCTTTTTTGCCATAGACTGAATGGGGAAAAACTTTGCTCATGCCTAAAGCCCAAACCGCTGGACGGAGTTTCATCAAGCAGCGCTTTGTCCCGAAAGTTTGCTTTTGTAAATTTGGTGAAAATCCGTCCAGTATTTTTTTTTTAAACGACCAAAAAGTAGGACACAAACAATTAGTGACATCTGCGGATGGCGCGGCGGCGAACGGGGGAAAAATACATTTTGGCAAGTGTGTTGGTGTGTAAGAGTGCTTGGGGAGTGTGGGGGAGTAAGAGATGGGTCAAATGCAGTATTTGTTTAGGTGGCAGGCACCCCTGATGTGTTTGTCATGTCCGCGGGCACCGTGGCTGTCCGCAGACATAGAAAATGTGATGCAGCAGCCTATATAGACAGTTAAAATGTTTCATTCTATGGGTGTGAGATTAGGAGTAAGAAATCCAATTTTCCCAACCCCTTTTACTGTGTATTTCAAATGTTTGCAAACTCAAAAATTAGCTATTTCCCTTTTTTGTTTCTTCTAAGATTTGGTTGTGTGTTTGTTCTATTAGGCTTTGTGTAACTTCATCCATGTGCTTCCCTCACTTTTCCTTTGTATTCCCAATTTTCAAAATATGAAGCGCAAAAAAGGCTTTACACTCTTCTCTTTCTTTTTAAGTCTGTTGTTTTTGTAGAGGTAGGTCATAGTACCATGTGTCCACACCCATAGCCGGTGTCAAGTGAGGTGTATGATTGTTGGAAGGAGTGGATAGAAGATCAGAATAACATAAGAGGGTTTCCATATCATCAAGGGAGAAATAGAGAAATGATGTAGAGGATGAAGTGGAGAAGGCTCGGCTATTGTGGGAGATTGCTATGGCATGGAGTACTTATTCCAAAGCAAGTGGAAACTTATGTCAAATTTACTAGGTGGCCATTGGCATAATGTCATCAGGGGAGAAGGTTGTGGAAGCAGGATGCACTACAGGGTTTCCTGGATGATTTCTGAATAGATCAGACTCAGATTTAGAAAGAGTTAGAAGCAAATCCTAAGGAAGAGGGGTGACAGATAAATATAAGTAATGGGGCACCCTGGAAGAAGATGTGTAGGGCATTAATGTGGGAGTCCTACCGGAGACTGAAGAGAAACAGGTGAATAAGGCAGTTCTGGTACCTCAGCAGATGTCTAAGAAGAATGAGATTGACCTTCTGATACAGCCCATGTACCTCTGCTCTTTGTGCATAGCAATGCTCATTTTGCACTAGTGGACCATCCACCAGCAGTATTTCCATCACCATCTGCACATCAGCTTTTTAGTTATGGTGAGAATAGCTGTTTTATCAGTCACAAAGGGGCTGACTGATGGGACATGCAGGTGCATACATTCTGTGTTGCCAAAAGACCATAAATCTACAGGAACCAAACTCACAGCAGTGAATGATGCAGAGAAGTGATGCATGATCCAGCACCATCTGACTTTCTTGTAGGCTGTCCACGGACATAAAAAATGCAATGCAGTAGCCCATATAGCCAGTTAAAATGTTTGATTCTATGGGTGTGATCTAAACATCTATCAAATATTTGCAAATCTACAGTTTATATACTGTTTGATTTGTATAGTTTGTATGTTAAGCGTTGGCTACGTCATGTCATTAACCTTTTAACTGCCATGGGTTTCCCCCCGGTGCCAAGGCCTTTTTTGGTGATTTTGGTATTTCGCCATTCAATGCCTTCTAACGTTTTCTGTTTCATTAACCCCTTAAGTGCCAAGGACGAGGTATCTCGTCCTTGGCAACAGGGAGGTAATCCCAAGGACGAGATACCTCGCCTTTAGCACTTAAGGGATTGTAGAGTTTGGTAACAAGCATTGCAGTATAACATATCCATGGAAGTAAACATTTTGTATTGTGGTGTATGGTTAGATGTTTGCTTTAATGGTTGTGTTATAGAGCAGTATTTATGAGTTCTATTATGATATACTTACTGTTTGATTTTTGTGATTGGATATATTTTTTTCATGACTTGGGTACTGGAGCAGATATTCTTTTTCAATTTCTGTGATAAAAGAAAAGATCATGTTACTGTAGGTAGTTTATACAGACTTAGGGGGCGATTCATGGAACACATGTGCACCGAAAATCGTGGCGCAAGCTGGTGCAAGCATGAAAAAGCAAGCACACGCGCACGCGTGTGATTCGTGGAAGGCCCTGTGTGTGTTTTCCACGGGATGTGTGCCAAATCCGTGCGTGGCGCACACGGGCGCACACGTCAATGCAAAATCCAGAACGCCATGCACGATGCGTACAGCGAAAGCGCACAATGTTAGCACACACACCAAAAAGGGGGCGGAACACGGGGCAGAACACGCAGAATGGGGAACAACACGTGAAAATAAGGGCGTAACTGGGGAAGTACTGCCGGGAAGTACATGGAACGCCCACATGCACGCGAACCACATGTATTCATGGAATCGAATAGGGGAAACCAGCGCATGGCCAAAGACACGCACAGACCTAAACACGTCCACCACACGAAGGCAGGCGGTAGCGTCCCTGCGCATTACAAAAGTGCGTGCAAACAATAAACACGTATATACAGCCATGATGAATGTCCCATTCTGTGGCCCCTAGGAGAAATGACGTGTCGCTCAACGCTCAGGCATCCCAAAAAAGCAAGAAAAAGAGATAAGTGACCCTTGTAGCCAACATGCATGTAAAACTCCTCGTGCACCCCCGGAATACAAGTACCGCGCTCACGCCAGGTCAATCGCATGTAAAACTCCACGCGCACCCCCGGAATACACGTACCCTGCTCGTGCCAGGCCTATCATGTGTGGAATACGTGCAGGCAGTCCTTTCACCCTTCCCATGCCCCGCAGGCAGCCCATCCACCATGACCATGACCCGCAGGCAGCCCACACCACAGGGGGTCTTTTTCCACGCATTTTACCTGACATAGGTGGGGTACACGTATTCAGAGGGGTGCGTGTGGAGGTTTACACGTGATTTCACTGGCGCTAGCGGGGTACGTGTATTCCGGGGGTGCACGTGGAGTTTGCTGGAATTTAACACGCATTTTCGTGGTTGGGGGCTGTATGCTGGTCCACTGGCCTTTTTGCCATGTACTGGATTTGTGTGATGTTTTCGGTGCACGGGGCAGGTTTGGGGGCGTAACTGGCGCTGCTGCAGGGTCACTGCACCACTCTGCGCCACGGCTGCTTATGGATGTATAAATCCATGAATACGATGTGCGCCGAAATGGGTTTTGGCGCACGCGGCTGGCGCAGACAGCCGCACGCGCATTCTGTGCGCCAGCCACGTGCGCCACTTGTGTGCCTAATTCTATGAATTAACCCCTTTAGTACATTGCATAATAGACATTTCTGCTTTATTTATTTCGACCCTCATATTTAGTAGTTTACAAACCAGTGTACTGTGCCGTTTGCTCAGTTTCTGTATTTGTTGCTTAAATCATTGGGTTTGTGGGGAAAAAAATCCATGTTGGATTAAAAAAAACTTTTTTTGTTATGATACAGTACATTTCTTTCTTTGTTTTCAGTGTTTACTTGTTGTTTTTGGCTAGTGTTCTATCTGTTGGCTTGTTGCAGATTGTTAGATACCTGTTGTCGAATTTTAACTGGTTATAGTGCTTTATTTATATTCTCAAGTTGCTAATCTTTCGGTTGGGTTGTTGCAGATTCTTGAGGCAGTTAGATGCATGTTGGTGTATTCTAATTGTTTATTTCTTGTTATATTTTAGTGGTATTGATTTATTTGTTTGGTTGTTGTAAACTCTTGGGGCAGTTAGATACCTGTTGGCGTATTCTAACTGTTTATTTCTTCTTATAATTTAGTGGGTTTATCTGTTTGGTTGTTGCTGAATTTTGGGGCAGTTAGATACCTGTTGGTGCATTGTAACTGTTTATAGTTTTCTAAGTGAAGTTTTATTAATGTTTATGCACAGATTAGTTATTAGTGGTATTGATTTATTTGTTTGGTTGTTGCAGAATTTGGGGCAGTTAGATACCTGTTGGCATATTCTAACTGTTTATAGTTTTCTAATTGAAGTTTTGGTAATGTTTATGTGCAGATTAGTTATTACATTTTGGTTTTAAAAGATTAAATAAGCAATTATAAGATTTGCTGGTAATCTCTGCTTTAGAGTAATGGTACTATTTTTACATTCAAACCATTCACATTTCTATTTAATATATGCCGTGTAGTGACCTGCATTGGTGACCTGCATTGGTTGTGGCTCCTGTGTGGTAGATTATACCTATTGTTGTGAAGGATTTCTTACCGATTTCTTGCAGTTGTTTTTGGTACCATCTGCATTGTAACGTAGAAGCATTAATATTATGTATTTACTATGTGTTTGTATTTGTAAGGTGGAGCGATTATCTGAATTGCAGGTAGTACATAATCTGCCATGGTTTGCATTTTGAACAAGTTGTTGAAATGGAATGGATTCACAGTTAGGTATGGATACATACACGAATCGTTCATTAGGGATTTGTTCCTGTGCCATATTGTTGCACAGAGTGCATGTATGTTTCCACATGTATGACATCTGGAAGATTTCATTTATAGGTATTTTTGTTTTCCAGTACTTGTAGTAAGTACATTAGACATTCTTGTGGATCTTCTTGTGAGTTTATAGTGAATTTCACTATTCCAGCGCAGTAGTCCAATTCTTGTCTTATTCCATGAACACCGTATGTGTTTTCAGGATTGTTGCTTGCATTTCTATGAAGGACTAACATTTGCAAACACAATTGGTCTGTATTGTGGAAGTAAATGTTGTCAACAATTGGTGGCAATTGAAATAGAATATTTATTGCTACATTTGATTAGCAATTTACACCAGTTATATTTGGAAATTTGAATGGACCAGATAGTTCTGTGTCCAAGTCATTTCTTCTGAGTATGTGTTGCTTCTTTGAAGAAGTACCTGAGTTACTTTGAGTAGTAGATTCTTCTTTGGTTGTAGTAATTGATGAAGTATTAGCTTCTTGTACTCTCTTTGGAGGATTTGCAGTGAGATCCTGTTGCATTTCTGTTTGAAGTAGTTTCCTTTTAAAACCTTTTGCTTTTTGTGGAACAGGGTAGGTTTTTAGATGGGGGTGTATAGTGAACGTAGTCTATTGTATTCTAAAATGCAAGGAATATCAGCGTTTACTTTACTTGCATCAAAGTTGATTAGAAATAGACCGTCAAGTGTATGTAAACATGATAGTGCTACGTAGCTCAAGCCTTCTTTAAAGACTGTGTTCCCAATATCTATTAATGCTTTATCTAGGGTAAGACCTTGTGATTTGTGAATGGTGACTGCATATGCTAGAGTTTGAGAAAATTGTTCTCTACGTACATACATGTCTTTGAAAAGAAGGAATCGAGCTGTTGAGCATCCTATCCTTTTTTACTTCTGATAATTTGTCAAAGAGAATATTGAAAAACTGAATGTTGTTGTCACGTGGGTATTGAAAGCCAACAACTGTACCAAGTGCTCCATTAACTAGTCCTTGCTCCACATCAAGGTTACGTTTAAGCATTAATCTAAAGATAATTTTAATATTTTCTCCAAGCCAGCTGTGTTGGAGTTTTCTAAGGTATTTAGTCTTGTTGTGGCTTGTTGACACATGGGTAGTCTCATACCATGTATGTCCAGTTTTTCTGTAGAGCAAATTTCAATTATTTGTTGCATTTCTTTTTTCAACATTGTTTCATTAAATTTGGAACAGCTTGCAAGAGTTGGCATCAAGGACATACAATTGACATTTTTGTGTGCTACTTGTTCCATGACATCAGTAGCACATGAGTTATGGCCATAAAGTGCATGGATATGCTGTGTTTTTAATATTGCTTGTGCTTCTTGAGATAGTACACAAACTCTAATACTTTTTAAAATGTTGGCGTAGGTGAGGTCTGCAGACTGGCGCATGTTTTCTGTTGATTCTCTGTATTGGAAATGTTGCCACAGGTTAACATTTCCTATGTTGCCAACAGTTTTACGGCAGAGTTTGTGACCTAAGGTTTTAAAAATAGGTTCACCTTTCACTGGTGTCAGTTGAAGAAGATCTCCGAAAACAATAATGTGTTTTACTCCAAAGAGCTCTTTGTAGTTTGTTTTGAGTACTTTTTGTAATCTGAGGTGAATCAAAGCCAACATTAGACCATGCTCACTTCATCTATTAGTAGCATTTTCATTTGTTTTAACACTCTGCGCAGTTCCATTGCAGCTTCTGTAGAAAGTTTGTAATATTCTAATTTGTTTTGGTGTTCTACTGAAAGGAGTAGTAATAGGTGTAAAGGGACACCGCCTATGTTGTAGGCAGCAAATCCTGTGGGGTCAGTTACAACAGCTGACAGTTTGTGGTGTGCCGATTGATGAAGGAACTTGCTGATGATTTTGATTAAGAATGTTTTGCCTGAACCAGCTTCACCACTGACGTATAGTAGTATAGGTTTGTAATTTTGGTAGGTACATTCTTTATTTTCATGTTGTATACTATGTGCAATTTCTTTTGTTACTTCTTGAAAAATGCTACACTGCTCATTGTTCAGTTTTGATTGCAGTACAGTTAAGTCTTCTGTATCTTCTTCATAGTGACATATGGTGTTTTCTACTTCTGTCATAGCTAATTCTGCCTCATTTGCTATTAGTGGTTGTCCCAGAGGTTCTTGGCTACCTGTTACAGGAGGTTGACTACTGTCGGGCGTGCCCTTATCTAGTTGGGCTTGGAGTTCTTCTTCGTGTTGCTGTTCATTGTGCAACATTGTTTTGTACTAAGTAAAGTTTACATCGGTTATAGTGCTTCCATTTGCTTTGAAAGCATCTTAATAGGAGTCATAGATATCTAGTAATTCTTCTTCTTTTCTCCATGGTTTAAAAAATTGTAGCAGGGACATGTGATATAGTTCTTTATGTTGAGGAGTTTTTAATGACAATTTGATATGATTAATTATACTTCGTTTGTAAGTTTCACTAAGCTGCCTTCACAATTTGTCACTCTGTATCTACCTTTATTTTCATCAGGTTTTATATTATTTTTGTATGTGAAGTTTTGGGCTATGTGGTATAGACACATGGGGGGTCATTACGACCCGGGCGCAAAGGGATACCGGGCACCGGTAATGACACCGTGCCGGTAATCCCTTTGCGCCCTATTCCGAGGTCCCTTTGTGGGTCCTTCCTTAACGCCTGGTTTTAGTAGGCGCTAAGGACGGGACCCGCAAAGGAATACCGGGGTCAATAACGGTACCGCAATTTGCGGCACCGTTATTGCCATCTTTCCATTGAGCCCTATGGGGGCTTAAATGGGAATGGGGAATGGCATTTCAAATGGGGACTTACCGGTCCCGCAAAGGGCGGAATGAAATGGTAAATACCCATACCAGCACATTGGTGGCTGTACTGGTATTGGTGCTAGTCATGGCGCTAAAAGCGCCATGACGAGCACCAACTTCGGAATGAGGGCCATGGTTTCCAAATTGGTACTCCTGTTTGGGTAGTATGTGTCTAGTAAATTGTTTTTCAAAATGTCTTGGCTGTTGGGATCATTTTTGGCTATTGTTTCTATGTTGTATGAATTGAGAACTCTTTTTCTAGATTTAGCAATACCAAGATTTAGCCATACTATATTTTCAGATTTTCCATACAAAGCAGTACCGGTTAAACAATCTGCAGCTTCATAGGAGCCACATTCTCTATGAGAGAACATTTTTATGCCAGAGCTGTACAACTTCTGAGACATTGTTTGTCCGATGATAGGTCATTCCAGAGCTCTTGAAGCTCTGTTTTTTCTGCTTTGGTTAGGTAGGCAGTAACATATTGTGCAACTGCAGTGGAATTGTCTGCAATGTACTACCCATCTATGTTTGCATTCCATAAGAGGGCAATGATTGCATTGTAATCATTGATATATTTTGTTTCTTCTGTTCTTTTTATGTAATATGGGTTCTTAGGTGATTTACCTTTAACATTATATCTAACTGAAGACATGAAGTTGTTCACTTCACCTATTTCTGTAACTGGTCTAGGGAAACCAAAGCAGCATTTGGTGTAGTATTTCCCTTTGTTTTTGTATTTGCGATGACAATATTTCCCACATTTGTGTCTTTGAAATTGTTCAATTTGTGCATGAAGATCACTATTTGTTGCTTCTGATGGAATTTCACAAGTGACGTATTTTTCAATAAACTGTAAAACAGTGGCATTACTGTCATGACCAAATTTATGAGCAGCTTTAATCCATAAAAGCATGTGGATATGTGGTGCTCCTCTGGCTTGGTATTCTTTTCTCCAAAAGAAGTGTTGCACTTCTCAGAGGAGAGGAACAGTTTTATTACAAATAAAGTGTAGCTTACCAATGAAGCGATGATGGAAATATCTTGAATCATTAACAGGATCTAGAGAGCAAAGTTCTCCAGGTGTTAGTATATCTACGTTTGTTTTGTTTTTGTTTGATATGCATAGGAAATTATGTAAATCTTCCCATGCATGTTCTGCACAACTTAATGTAACAAACCAAGTTGGCGGGCCAAGGTTTCTTATCATACAATGTACATCTGCGTGACATCGGAACCAGTACTCTTTAGTACCACGCATATTTGCTAACAGATTTGTAATGCTTGATTGTAGAACCTCATCTTTTTCTTGCACTTTTTGTAGTAATTGCGTAGTTGACATATGTTTAAAGTTGGAACCTGATTTCAATGTGTGTGCAACTCTGTAGCATAGAGTTGCTAGTTCACTTTCAAAGAGTAGGTGGAATATGTATTCCACATTTTGTCTAAATCTGGGATCTTCAGAATACATTCGTAATGAGCGTTATTCTGATGCTGTTATCTGAATGGGTCTATCATCGTACCTTCCTCCTTTCCCAGTAGGAAAGAGTAGAGGAAAAGCATGTGCTTCTATACTTTTTATCCATATGCTGATTGGTGATCCTTTGGTTTGTCGCATTTGGTACGTTTCTAGTGCATCATCTATGGTGTCATTACAGTGTAATGGATGAATTGTATAATGGTCTAAAATATTGGATACTGTAGCAGGATCTAGAAGTTCAAATTGACCACTTTCTGGTGACTCTTGAATAATTTTAGTGGTTTCCCTCAAGTTTTCTTCAATATTCATTTCTTTGTAGTATTCATTATTGTCTTTTAGATATTGCAAAGCTTGTCAAACTTTATGTAAGTCTAGGAGTTGTTGCCAAATAGTTTTGTCTTTCGCAGCTACACCATTTACTAAGACAATTAAAGATTGCTCTATTGGTCGGTGCACTCCCAGGGTATGCACATTTTCTTTTAGATCTAATGGTAAATAAACTACTTTGCCATGAATGCCTTTCACTAATTCAGAGGGAGGTAATTTTTCTGTTTTTGGTTGAAGTTGTATTATTGCTCGAAATGGGTGCACTGTTTGAATTATGATGCTCTCATATAAATTGAGTTATTGCAGGGGTTTTGTTAGTGGGAATAATTAATATTTGTGATAGCATGTGAAGGAGTTTGGTAGTTGTCAAGTTTTGTAGTGCAGTAAGTGCAAAGTATTAAGGGGTCAGTTATTTCATATTTGTTTTCTGCTATAAGGAAGAGAGCTAATTCAAACCATTTGTAATCTTCATTGTCTTCTATTTTGTATGTTACGTCTACAGTTTTTGTGTTACTTTTATAAAAAGTTCTGCAGCAACACACACACACATGGTTTGGTACTTCAGCGGATGTACTTTTAAATTTTAGTATTTCTTTTTTGTATGTGTGTAGTAGAAGGTTGCCATCTGTACATTTGTTGCTAGTCTTTTGTAAAGCTATTGCATTTTGTAAGTGGCTTTCACTTCCAAAATAATTTCTCTGGATATGCTCTATTTCTTCGAGTAGGTCTTTGGCTGTACCATGTAGAAGATTGTTATTTAAATTGGCTAGTGCTAAAACAGGACTTTTAGCATAGTACAGTTTATAGACTAGATTTCTTATAGTTGAATGATGTGTTGATATCATTTCGATATGATGGACGGCCATTTGTATACTGGACGTTCTGGTTCAGTCGAATGGAAAGGTGATACTGAGTTTTCTGAGGACATTTTTGTAAGCAGCATTTCATGTTGCATTATGGTATTATTAAGTTTTTCATACCCTCGTCCACTGCTATGTATGGCAATTGTGTTTGTTTGCTTTTGTTTGTCTGCTTCTTCAATGAAATATGGTTCTGTGCTCGTGGTGTGACTCCATTCACCTCCACAGATATTTAAGAAGTTATTTTTGTTGACATTCCGTTTATTGGGAAGTCTTTTTTGTAATTTAGTAGTTAGTTTTGTTAGTGGTTTCTTTCTTTTTAACACTAAAATAAATAACTTTCTTTTGAGAAGGATTGCACTGTCTATCAAAGCTTCTGAGATATTTTCTACGATAGGTTTTAAGGGTTGTGCATGATTTCTCTCCTGTTTTTATTAAGATTCTGAAAGACTATGTGGCGGAACATTTTTTCTAAAATACTTTTTTTGGTAAGGTTACTTGCCACTACATCTAGATTTATAGGAGCAGTGTTAGCAGTAGTGGTAGCTGAATTTCTGTTAATCAATTTCTGTTTCGTTTTACATTTTGAAAGAGGAGGGAAGGTTTTTGTATTGGAAACTTGTTTTATTTCGCTTAATGACTCTATTAGATCTTTTGTTTGAACTTTTTGTACACATTCTGCTAGAGATGGATGGTTATTTTGGACACTTTTATTTTCATTTGCTCTACTTCTGCGTTGCTTTCTATGGACTTGCTTCTTGGTAGACATTCTTTGGGGTCTGTTGAAAAAAAGAAGGTATGGGTTGGGCTGTTCTGCAATGTATGTGTGCTGTGTGCATGAGTGTCTGAGTATGATGGTAAGGATGTATGTGGTGGTGTGTGATTGTGCATTGGGCAGCTACAACTAGTTGGGAAGGTTATTCTTGTATTTTTGTGTTACTATACAGGGGTTCAGATGACAGTACAAAGTAAGATAGTGGTGAGGAGAAGTACTAATACTAAATCTAATGGTAAAGAATTAAAACAGTTCTTTGTTCTGTAATACTAACATTGTAGGGGCTGAGTTATGTCATTTGTGCACTGAAAAACTGAGATTTGTGCGCTATTCTGCCTGCTAATCCCTGTTTAACAAATGGGGATTTGTGGGCAGAATGGTGCACAAATCTTTGTATTTCGGTGCACAAATTCCATGAATCAACCCCATAGTGTGTTTAAGTAACAGAAAGAATATTATGGTAGTATTGTACTTACTTTTTTTTTGAATGAGCAGGTTTCTTCTGAGATGTTGTTTGTACTTCAGATGCTGTTGCTTTTCAGGAGAGTGGTCTTCACTGCAATTGTAAAAGAAAGAAGTTAGTAATTTTGTGTGTTTATAGCACTGATATTCATTGAGACGCTGATTTTATGTTTTTGTAGTAGTATTCTTGTTTAATAACTGAACATAGTGTGTGAATGCAGTTTATTTTGACTATGTGCAGGCTTTATATTTTACTTACAATATGTTAGTTCAGTATGCTTTGCAAATGAGTAGAATACTAAGTGTATGAAACTCACTTGGTTTCTTAAGGCTGTGTTATTGAATGTTAGGAGATAAAAGAAACAATGATATACTTATTTTGCAATTTGTATAAGGTAAATGGCAGAAACTGTATAGAAAAGCATGGAATGTATGCCTTGGTGAAGGTATGGGTAATAAAGCAGAAGGATGTGATTTACAGGCAGTGGTGTTATTTCATCTGGGAGCTTCTCAATGATAGTGTCTATCTGTGTGATTGTATGAAGTTGCATGACCGTATCCTGGCTGTGTGTAATTTTATAATACACTACTAAGTGTTTTTCTACAATTATACTGTTATTTCTCCCATATTTTAATATTATAATTTTTTAGATAGCTGTGTGTGTAAAAAAATAAATAAATAGCAGACAGGTTTGGAAGTGACAGTTGATTAGAGCAGGTGGGAAAAATGACACTAAGTTAATTTTATAGGTTATACAGGTTAAGTGGCAGTTACTCTGTTTATATGCATTCATAGGAGTTGTACAGGTACTGTGCAGAAAATATGCATATATGTAGTTTGTTACATGCATGTGGATATGCATGCATCTGCAAGTAGAACTCTTGGAGACTTGTACAGTAGTTATTTTGTAGTAGGTGCTTTCCAATGATATGAGGCTTGTACTAAGAGTGATCGACAGTACATTTGAAGTGCTGAACTCTGATGATGGAGTTAGATGTAGAGGTCTTGGATGTGATTGGTGGATAATTGTGTGACTACTTAGCTGTATCCAATGAGGGAATGGCACAGAAAGTGAAGTGGAAAGGGTAGAAGGGCTGTCCAAGAGTTACATGGTCCGCGGACACCGCCGCTGTCCGCGGACAGGGCGTGCCACATCCAGGGTTTTCCAGCAAATCCAGCATGGAAAGGGGACTGTAGGGATTACCCAATCAGATGTTGAGGTTGTGGATTTGTGTTGAAAGAGACTGTGTGTAGTGAAGATGGCAATAGGTGGAGAAAGTCAGGGTGTTGGTCCTTGGAGATATGTTTGTGCATGGTTAACAGCAGTATACTCAATGCAGGCATGTGGCAAAAATGTTTGATGTTAAAGGAGTGGAGCTGGTCTGGAGCACTGTGCCTGATTGCAATGTACAGGGAATTGTACAAGTTTGTGAAGATGTGGGCAGGATGAACAGTCCCCATGAGGTAGTTTTGCACTATGGTGCTTTCCATTTGGGCTATGTCAGTTCCCCTACTTTGTTGTCAGATTTGGAACACTTGTTTCAAGCAGTAATGAACATCTTTCCAAATGCCAAGGTATTTTTTCTGGATTAGTACCTAGGGCAATATGGGACAATAGTTCTATTTTTTGTCCTCAGCAAAACATTACTAGGTGTGCATTCAACTGAGGCATGTGTGCTTTTATGCTTAGAGAAGGTATGTTCTTCTGTAATAATGAGAATATTGATTCCAGTAATGCTGTTTATTTTAAAGAAGATGGCATTTCTTTATCTTTTATGGGAAATGCCATTCTGTTTTGGAATGTAAGGGTTGCTTTCGAGAAGGTTATGTGAAGATTTTAGGAGTAAAGTAAGAAAAAAAAATACAAAACAATAGGTGTCTGTCAAGCATCTGCAAAAAAAACAAAAATAACAGCTCTTTTCAGAGCCACCCTCAAAGGGGAAATGGGGCACACTATTTAAATTTACATTCACCATGCTCACATTTTCGATATGTCCGCGGACATGGCCGTTGACCGTGGACACCGCGTATTACATACAGAGATTTTGGGGTGGAGAGGCTTGTAAATGAGAATGAGCAGAGCAAGGGATTGGTCAGTAAAGTTTACTGGGTGTGATTCTGTAAGGAGAGAGTTTGTCAGAAAGTATTGTTATTGACAGAAGAACAGATAGCTATGGATGTGTGTTTCAGAAAACAGATTATATGGATTTTGGGAGACTCATCGGTACATTGGTTGGAGGTGCATGCAGAATGCTGTGGAGTAGCTGCAGATCTTGGATTCCCTCATGTGGAAGTGCACTGGCATGGAGCGTGTGGAATGGAGTGGCTGGACTTGGTACCTCTCTGTGCTAGTTTGGAGACAGAGCATCATCCAGACATAATTATAATTCATTGTGCAGGGAACAGTTTAGGACATGTGTCTGGAATTTCATTGCAATTTGCAATGAAAGAAGGATTTGGGAAGGTTATAGACATGTTTCCAAATTCCCAAGTAATTTTTTCTCGTATTGCACAGAGACAAATGTGGCTGCGTTCTTCTTCATTTAGTCCACAAATGGAGAAAGCGAGGCGCAATGTCAATAAGGCTGTTTGTGCCTTTCTAAGAGATGTTGGCATGTCCTCGTTTCACAATGAAAATATTATGTTTCGTAGCACATACATTTTTCACTGAGATGGAGTCCATCTTACTTATGCTGGCAATCATATTGTTCTGAGAAATGTACAAAATTAATTGCAACCTTTTTTGGAATTACAGCCATCCATTTTGCAGTAGGTGCTCACCATTTAAAGTTTTTCAAACAGACACAAACATCACTAAAAATCTCTTTCCATGCCACCACTTCCTCCCAGAGAAAAGTGCAATGGTTTTGATAGGTCAGCACCCCAAAATGTAAGATGTCTGTGGACTTCAAAAAAATGCACAGGGCCCTGCTCCATTTATTTGCCACTTCTATTTTTAAACTGTGAAAGGCGGCTCTGAAAAGAACCTTTTATTTTTTGTTTTTTTTTGGGGTTTTTTGTTTGTTTTTTACACACAACATACTAGGAGAGGAGGGAAAAGGAGGGTAAGGAAGGGACACCAACCAAAGCGATAAGAAAGGGCAGGTGGAGAGAGGAATATGTAGGGTGGGCCTTATTTAGGTAGGTAGGAGACCTTCTAGTGCTCCTTGACTGCAGTCTCAAAAGCACTTCCAAGATTCTCCCCCCTGCAGAGTACTCCGTCGCAGTACATACACAATATTGTGACCCTCGAAAGGTAAGAGTCAACAAAATCGTGAATGGACTGTGGGGCAGCTTGAGGGATGCACTGTCCCACAGGAGTGTCTCTTGTGGTGACAGGGGCGGAAACGGAGGATGTGGTAGAGGAACTCAACTTACTACATTGATCACAAGGTACAACCTTGTGAATGGCCCCACCGTGGAACGACCTTAGGTGTTGCTCCATGGATGTCGTACCAAAGTTGTATGAACCAGGCCTCCCACAAATCAGCACCATTTTCCACTGGTTGCAGGTGAGTGCTGGTAGTAGGGACTTCCACTAGCTCATCCTCTTCATCCTCTACATCCTCCTCCTCTACATCCTCACATCTGTTCCCCTCTGCAGGCCCTTGGGGAGGTGGTTGTGGTGGAGGGGTTGGGGGTGGTGCTGAGGCAGATGTAGCACCAGCTGGAGCAGAAGCAGCTATGGGTGTCATTAGGGTTGGTGAGATAATCTCAGAAAGAGCAGCAAAGGCAGCAAAAGTCAATCTGCAATAGCCAGAAGCAGAATGAAGATGAGCTCTGGGGTGTGGCCTTTTATAGGGGTGCAGGTGCGTGCTCCACGGACAGTCGTGCTGTCCGTGGACAGATCGAACATCCCAAAAAGGCTCAGAAAGTTCCAAAAAGTATGTAGAAAGCCAGGGTCATTGTCTGGGACATGTGCAATGGTGAATTTTTACTGTAAAATACTTTGGATTGTCTGAAAAAGTACTTTAAAAATGTTTGGAGACCTGGACAGTGTGTGCAAATCAGGACACAAGCTCAGCATGGGTGCGGTCACAGGATGACGTCGCGAACACATCCGTGAAGGGAACGGGTGTCCGCAGGACACCAAATTCACAGGAACGGTCATGAGCATGCGCACGGGTGTTCTACGGACAGTGTTTGGGTCCTCAAACTAATTAAAAGTGCCACACAAGTGAGACGGACAGTTTCAGACATGCATGTTTTTCGCAGGACTTATGGGTGTGGTGCGCATGTGCGTAGATGTTCTACAGACAGTACGGACAGGTATAGTGTCCTTAGAACACTTCCATTTGGGTTCATTGGGAATATTCTGGACACAGGGTGTGTTCTAAGAACAGTTCCATGTTGATTGCAGACAGTATGGACAGGTAAAGTATCCTTAGGACACCTTCCTTTTGGTTAATTGCGAACATTCCAGACATCGGTTGTGTTCTAAGAACAGTTCCATCTTGCTTGCAAACAGTACAGACGGATATAGTGTCCTTAGGAGACCTCCATTTGGGTTAATTACGGACATCCCGGACACTGCACATGTTCTAAGCACAGTTCCATCTTGCTTGCGGATAGTACGGACAGGTATAGTGTCCTTAGGACACCTCCATTTTGTTTAATTATGGACATCCTGGACACAACGCGTGTTCTAAGAACAGTTCCATCTTGCTTGCAGATAGTACGGACAGGTATAGTTTCCTTAGGACACATCCATTTTGGTTAATTACGGACATCCCGGACACTGCATGTGTTCTAAGAACAGTTCCATTTTGCTTGCGGACAGGTATAGTGTCCTTAGGAAACCTCCATTTTGGTTAATTACGGACATTCCGAACACCGTGTGTGTTCTAAGAACAGTTCCATCTTGCTTGCAGACAGTACGGACAGGTATAGTGTCCTTAGGACACCCCCATTTCGCTAATTACGGACATCCCGGACAGGTGCACTGTCCGTGGACACCTTAACTGCCTTTTAAAAAAAATTAAGACACAAAGGACTGAATTAAAACAAACATAATATTTTTTTATTATATGGAGATATAACATTTATGAAAGAGACAGGGAAGCAGAAACTGAGACAAACACAGGGGAATTAGGGGTTTGGAGAGGATGGATGGGAGGGGATGAAGGGATGGATGTCTCATCAAAACATTTTTCTTGGTGTTGGGGGTTTGGGGATAGTTGATTGGGACATGGAGTGGGGGAACAGGTGCATGTGGGACAATGATATTTAATGTTTTCTTTTATGTGGTCCTCCACAAAATGTTTAAAAAGATTGACATTTTCCATACACATGTCCATTTTTTGTTCCATGCGCTGCAGAGTATTTTCTAATGTCTCTTTTGGTGTATTATTTTCAATGTTTGTATGGTCTGTTAAAAAAAATATATATGTTAAGTACACATAAAGTAATGATTATTAATTTTCTTATATAGAGAAGTGTCTACCATTACTATCTCTGTCTTCAGAGATTTCCTCACGTGGGAAATTTTCCTCAAGCCATTCCAAAGTACTGGTTTCTGTGTAAAAAAATATATTACTTTTAGTGTAACAAATACAGAAAGTTTAGAAATATATAAGAAACATGAAGTTTACTTACTAGTTTCTGGTAAGTTGTGTTCTTACTGTTGAGGTCTGCTGTTGCTCCTAGCTCTGCAGTTTCTGTGAGGTAATTATGTTGGAAGCATATCTTTTTTGTTTTGGTATATTCCATTTTAGTACATATGGGGCCTCATTAGGAGTTTGGAGGTAACCATGGCGCTATTAGCGCCATGGCTGTCTCCAAATCCTTACCGACTCCGCCCTGGTGAATGGAGCTATTACCGCCCCATTCCAAGGTTGGCGGGGTGGTACTTCCCCATTCACCAGGGCCCTTCCCCATTTCCCATTTGAGCCCCCATACGGCTCAATGGGAATAGGGAAGGCGCTAATAACGGTACCGCAAATTGCGGTACACTTATGAGCACCAAAGTCCCTTTGCAGGTCCCGTCCTTAACGCCTGGTAGAACCAGGCGTTAAGGGAGGACCCGCAAAGGGAACTCGTAGTAGGGCGGTAAGTGATTACCGGTACTGGTAACCTTACCAGTACCGGTAATCCCTTACCGCCCGGGTCGTAATGAGGCCCATGGTATTTAAATGGATGGTTGATGTGTTTCATATATAGGTTCCACTTCTTATTTATTATTACATATAATGTGTTTATATTATGCTTTTTGAACTTGTTCAATGTTTATATAGCATGATAGAACAATCTAAGATACCCCCTGACTTTTTGGGTAGTGTTGATGTTGTCCGGGTCTGTCCGCAGACGTTCACACAGTCCGCGGACATCAAAATCATTAGCAGGGGGTTCAGCATGTTCTATGTTATGTGTATATAAAGTAAGGGAATCCTAGTAAACATCTATCAAATTCACACTATGTATATGCATATTCAGTAAAAAAACTTTGATAAAGGGACGTTATGGTTAAGCTGCGTTACTAAAAACCTATGAAATGCAGTAAAAAAAAACTTTGTTAAAGGGACGTTATGGTTAAGTTGCGCTATTAAAAACCTATGAAATTCAGTAAAAAAACTTATTTAAAGTGACGTTATGGTTCCAAGTAAAACCGAAAAACCCCTAAGCAACTATAACTCGCGCCACCACCGTGTATTTTTAAGACTAACACCCAGGACATTAACGATGACATCACAAATGTTAGCTCGTGGTAGAAAGTGTGTGGAGAGTTGACATTCTCCCCTACAGTTTCCAGCACCATCATTCTGAGATGGGTGGAAATATTGGTGGGAAATGTTATGATTTCCAACAGCAAAAGCTGCTAAAATCTCTCTTTGGGCCAGGAATCATGTGCTCCAGTGGCATAACAAGCATTTCCCAAAAGACTACCACTTTTCTAATTTAAGAAAGTTTTCATGAACTTTTATTAAACTAGAAAAGTGGCGCTGCAGTCTGAGAAATTCTATGTTTAAAATGGGAAAAAAGTGTGCTGTGGGGTTTAACGACACCTCCAAGGGTACCGTTAATGAACGACTCTTTTGACTGGTGCAGGAAGAGTGCTCTGGCCTCTGAATACAGTCCTTGCCAGCCCCTTAGATGTGAGGTGGTTGCCAAGCCTGTTGTCATGCCCTAAATCACAGCTTTGCCAGGGTGGCAGACTTTGTTTATTGCCGCCACCAGAATGCATGTCTTTGTGAAAAAGTGTCTGTCAATTCAGACACAACACTTTTCCATGATAAGACGCACCTCGGAATCAGGCCACCAGTTTGCTTTGAGCAAATAGGGATCTATGGCTCAGATTGGATCAAATATTTTTCGAATAGTCATCTTGATTGAAACCTAGTAAGAGTAATTTAATTAGAGTTGTAGACTTTCTGTCACCCTTTTCCTGTTGTTGCCTTTGGGTGTGGTCTGACTGAGAGATAGAGGCACATCAGTATACATATACTTGCAGAAGTGTGTGCGACTTGAGAAATTGATGTAGGGGTAGAAACTGGGAGTGCAAGTGGAGAAGGGGGAAAAGGAAAGACATCTTCATAATTTATAATGTATAATTTATTTTAAAGGCAAGCAGTGATTACATAATAAAACAATGATGCTCACCTTGTTTCAATGTCGACCAGTTTTTTCCATTAGGTAATTTGTGGAGCCTTCGTCAGGATGAGAAGCACATATCATTCATGACCAGGTGTCTGTGTTAGATTAAGAGTACTTGACTTAATTATATTTACCAGTTCTCTGTCAGTTACACCCACAATCTTTAGGATTAAAGGCAATTAGGCATCAACCAACATTGCAATAGCCCCAACATACTCCCAGCATTGGGTGCAGCCATCATAAAAAGAGGGAAAGAGTTATCTTACACTCCCAAGAAAATGTCAGCATTAAAGGAAGGGGAGAGAGTGGGAAAACAGTATGACAAGTTCCACCGAACATGACCCTGCCTTTTGAGAGCAATGGGAGACCATAGGCAACCTCCAGCAGCATGTGCATCCCAAACCAAGATGCCATTCTGACATCCTCCAATAACACAGCCCTCCAAAACCAAGATGACAGCCTAGCATTCAGAAGAGCCATCAATAGAAGAAAGTCTCTCCCAGTTCCACCATTGAATGTCATCGGCCAACACTGCAAGTACACTTCTAGATGATCCTGGATTCATGCAAAAATGAAAGAGGGTGAATGAAGCTCACTTTACAGCTTTTTTAAGTTGCTGTTTTTATACCCTGACTCCAGAGAACACTGGAATTTCAGTAAGAATTATCAATTGAATCTTGTTCATGCTTTTGCGGGGAAGACTCTCACAAATCTCCTCATAGAGTAAGGGCAAGTCAGGGACCTAGACTTATTCTCTTTCTTATCAAGGATCACAGCTATCAACTTCCTATGGGGGGCACTGCTATGTTATTGGAAGGCCAATGCACTTTCTATGTGCCCTGTGATATACGGACTATGCTCAAACCCCTCAATCACAATGTCCATGGTCCTATGGGTAGCATTACTGTGAGGAAAGGAGCCCAGGCACAGTGTCATGAACAGTTTTGGTACATCATCAACGTTTTCTGAGTTACAGTACGATCTGTGTGCCATTGTGATTTGCTGCTGGGAGAAAGTTTGCAGTTAAAGTCCTTTATGTTTAACCCACCACGGTGCAGGGTGTTAAAAAATGTGGAACAGTGAAGATGTGCTGCCAATCTGGTCACACAATTCACCTAGCAAGTAGTTTTTTGCAAAGATCATGTGGACAGATATTGTTGATGGTTGTCCTAGTTGAAATATTTCAGCATTTTGAATTTCATGGTGGGCTAAGACATGTCCTATTATGAACATCTGACTCCAAAGGTCGTGTTGGGGGTGCAGGTTGAAGTGCTGTCCTTGGTATGTAACATAAATTGGGCCTCATTACGAGGTGGCTGGTCCGGAATCAACGGTACCGGTAAGCTTGCTGGTACCGTTGTCTCCGGACTGGCAAACTACGAGTTCTGCAAGCGGGTGCCCTTTCGCCTGCCAGGTCTGACCTGGCGGGTGGAACGGCACCCGTTTGCAGACCTTGACAGATGCACATCCATCCTTCCCATTCCCATTGAGTCCAATGGGACTCAAATGGGAATTGGGAGTAATATTTTCTGGCATTGGCAATGGGGAATTACCGGGACAGCCAGGGCTGTAATGCCCCGGTAAATCCCCATTGCTGGGTGCTGGAAAAAAATGGACTCTGCCAGCAGCCCTGCCGGTATTTACTTGTACGGCTACCACCAGAGTCATAATGAGGCCCATTGATTTTGTGAACTTCTTGATCTTTCAGGTTGTGCTTGGAAGACACTGTACATAGGTAGACTAGTAGCACGGTCGTTTCCTCCACTCCCTGTAATAGTGGCATTATCCTCCTCCTAGTATCTGTGGATTCCAGAATCTTGTGTTGCTGGTGTCTCTGTTCGAAAGTGATGTCTAGCACCTCATCATCATTGTTCTCATTCTATCTGTATGTGATGGGTGGAGATCAAAAACTTGTCATACCCCTTTCCTCTACACAGTGCACTATTTATTCAGGTTCAACCTAATTCACTAAACGGTGTGCAATTTTTTCTGAAAATGTGCTCCTGCTTCCCAAGAATTATAAAACGTTTAGTCTCAATCAAACCGTATTAAACAGGTAACAAAAATAGGGTGACAAAAATACAGCACTGTCAGGTAAATACAATATCTCACCTAAAAAGATTTTTCATAGATTTGTTCTTTCTCCTGTCTAAATATGATAGGCAATGGTGGTGTGTTGCATCTTTGTATGTATGCTTCATATGGTGTTCTTGTCCTATTCTGTACTGCACATCCGTTTGACCCAGTCTTACCCCTTTGTTAAAAGGTTGTAGCCCCTGCACCAGCCAGCACTTTCACACCATTATTACTACTGTAAAACTCCTGTTTGCTCCAATAAATAAATAAATAAATAATAAATAAATAAACACAAATAAATAAATAAATAAATAAAGCGAAACCTCAGGAATTTAGACCTATAGAAGGAGCATGGAAAAGTCACTAAGTACTTAGGTAGGATATTATAGGGCCAAGATTCCTCACAGAAGCTCTGGTATAACTTAAATTGCAATATTTCTTCCAATGTTTCGGACTGTTCCTTTCTTCATAATTTTTCAACAGCCAAGCGTCTCTTCAAAGGTATTCAAATACTCAATTATCAGTTGGCATGCCGATCTTCACAGTTCGAGGCTTGGGTCACTGTGGTTATTCAAAGCTTCTTTTATTATTAAAAAGCCTCTCAATGGGGCCTCTGTTATACATTTTCTGTATGGTGACATTGATTTCCATTTTAACATGGCATTCATCGAGATGAGAACTAACTCATGCCTTACTAGTTGGATAGGAATCCCTTGCGGAAGCTTGAGGACCTTTCTCCAAATTAGGTCCTCCAAAACAGCCATATATGCTATGGAGTGGCAAAGACATTTTCTGTGCCATGAGCCAAAATAAATACCACTTGTAAATGGCAAAAAGAGACTAGAGGAACCTTAGAAAATCTCCCAAATTTTTTCAATAAGAGCAAGCCCTGGCACCCCAGGATTTTAGATTTCGCCCCCAATCGGGTGACTCTTAGTTCATCATTCAAGCTGATGTTCAGCAACATGCGCAAATAAGAGAAAGACACCCTGTTTTTGAGGGGCTCCTGGTTTAAGCACTAAACCAGAGCGTTTGCTCGACTCCCAGTGGCTGATTGAAGTGTCAATGCTGTTGATTTTGCCACGTTTATCCCTAGCTTATTTTGATCAGCATAAAACTGCAAAGCGTCCAATTGATGCTGCAACCCAATATGGGTCTGGTCCAGAAGGACAAGGTCGTCTGCATATAGGAGGCGAGCCACCGCCCTTCCATTTATTCTTGGCAGGAAGCCTCTTGCCCCACCAAAGGTATCCATTACATCTGATATAAATAAGTTGAATAGGGCCAGGGCAAGAGGACAGCCCTGTTTCAAACCCTTCCTAGACACAATTGGATGAGACAAACGTCCAGCCCCATCCAGCATCACCCTAAGGAAGGTGTTAGAGTAGAGTGCTCTAATTGCATCCACAAGGTCAAGAGTACATCCCCATCTCATCAACTTGGCCCAGAGGAGTCCCCTGTCCACTGAGTCAAAGGCTTGTTCTAAATCGATGAGCGCCAGGTATGTTTTGCCCTTTTGTATCATTGCTGTAGCTTTCAACACATTAAGTAAAAAAACATTCAGGCTTGTGCCCTCCTCTTTAACCACGCCTGATTGAAACATGTTCAACTGTCCAGACTCCTAAACCTAACTAGATAGTCTTTCCAAGAGGAGGCAAACAAACAGCTGTCCCACCCTGTCAAGAAGGGTGATAGCGTGGTAATTCTTAGACTCCGCTCTATCCCCCTTCTTGAAGATCGGGACCACTATCAATGTTTTCCACGATGAGAGGATCTCTCTCAAATTCACGATCTGGCCAAATAACTCTAGAGAAAATCTGCCTATAAGATAGCATCATCCTTTAGCATGAGGTTTGTGAGCTCATCTGGGCTGGGGGCTCTACAATTACTAGCCCTGTGAATCAAGGAAAATATATCCTCTTTTTCAAATACCATGACCCTTCAGTTGCTAGATGCAATTAGTCACACCCATGGCTTTTATCATGTGTGTCAAACAAGGCTGTGAAGTGCATCACCCCTATTTCCTCTGAGACAGCCTTAAGTTGTAAGGCCGATTGGGGAGTTCCTTTTAGTTGCCAAATTTCCTGGTGTTCTTTTTAGACAGTTCAGACAACATGTATGCAGCATCATATTGGAACTTCATCCCCTTATGGGATTTGACCCAATTTCTATATATTTGTTTCCTTCTTTTAATATGGCTGGCTATATCCGAACCAAAATTAGACTTTATTTTCTTTAAGTCAGATCTCAGCTGTTTATGGGAGCAGTCCTTCCTATTGCCTCTGCTGTTGGATGCCACAAACTAAGCCAAACATGGGGCATACTCAATAGAGTTCTGCAAATTATGTCAAATAGATTCTCTTATTCCTACCAAGAATTTTTGGTGTAACCTGGTTAACTTCGAGGAGTTCATCTTCAACTGACTGCGCCCTTTGTTCATCCCTCGTCTCATACACATCCTTTGTGGTTATGTTGTTAGAACGCCACAACATCTTTAAGATGTTATGATCGGTACTAAATGAGGTGATTACCTCAATGGTGGAGACTTTTTTGGGAGCAGATTACCCCACACAAACATATAATCAATGGTCGGCCATTGCTCTCCTCTTTTCCAAATTGGTCTACCCGGGGTACCTCCTCTGACTTGCCCATTTAGACAATGAAGGTCTCTCTGACCCAGTAACCTTAACCAAAGAAACACCTTCTTTTCTGCTGTCGAGAGTATCGGGTCAGCCTCACCTTTTATCTCACTTCATCAGTCAGTTATGACATGTTGAAGTCACCACATATAACATTGGGGTCACACACCAAAATGTCAATAATCGTAACCACAAAGACTTGGTCTTTGATTCCTCCTGAATTCCAATATAGGTTCCCAATTATAAAAGGATCTGCATGATCTTTTTGGCTGCTGCAAGGGTTTCCCCCGCAATCCGCGCTCACTATACTATTCAGAATGGTGCCGGTGCATCTGACATGCTGTGCTCGCAGGTACTGCTCTGCCCGCCAGGTCAGAAAGGCACCCCCGAGCACAACTTGTAGTTTGCCAGTCTGGGAACTACAGTTCCAGCAAGCTTACTGATACCGTAGTTCCTGGACCGGCAAACTTGTAATGAGGCCCCATGATTTAAATGTAAGGGTTTGGATAGTATGTTGACAGCACCGCCATTCTCAACCCACTCTTCAGTGCTATCAATAAGCCTGAGGCCGGTCTCCACTTCAGGCCCTTTATAGCTGTGTTGAGATAGGTTGAGTAACCATCAAGGACTGGAACTGTACATTCCAAGTCTCCTAAAAACATATTATATCATAAGCCTCGAAATCAAATTCTCCTCTTTTGAACAAATGTTTGCAACATCTTGCGTTCCGAGAGGCCAAGGCAAAGTCCTCCATTTCTCCTTGTACCTCGAATTAATCTTTTCCTTGGTTCAGGAGTAAGGCCTGACCGAGCCATGCCCAGGACTCATTGCTGTTCAAATTGTTTCAGACCTCTGTTTGGTTCACTACTTTTCTTGTTGAAGCCTCATTCGCACCCATTGTAATTTAAAGGAAGCCTTATGTTTGATGTGCTGTTACTCTTAGTATAGAATGGAGCTCAATCCTCTTTTATCAGGGTGGTTTTCAGAGTTTCCTTGGGGCAATAGTCAGGAATGAGACCACCTTGTGGCTCGTTATTTTATTGGCATCTGATCTGTTGAAAGTTGTCGGTGCTTCAAGTGGAAGGCCAGGGTGTCTTCCAAAATCATTTATTTCAGCAGGTTAGAGCATAGATGTAACAATACTCTATCTAGGTGTGTCTTACTCAAATAAATGTGAATATCTCTATGTCCTTTTAGCATATAGATCTAAGTTTTGGTATGTGGTGGAAGAGTCTCTATACGTTTCCTCGATTTAATTTCAAATCCTCCTGCGAATCCACAAGCATTCCAGACAAATGCACCTACCAACTGCACTAGACATGTTATTTTTGCACCTTTGGGTGTAATTGGTATTGTATTGTTGCATTGTTTATTTATTTATAGAGCGCATCGGGCCGTTAGGCAACTGGGCGCTTGTGAACATCTTAAATTACAGTTACATGTATATATTACATTTCTTATGTTACAGTTGCAAGAAGTTGTTGTATAAATATCTTACATTTCTTATTTTACAATTGCAGGCATATCTTACAATTATGAACATCTTGCTATTCGTATGGTACAGTTGCAGGTTTATCTATACAGGTTGCAAACAGGCATATTAAGATATATTTACAGTTGACGGAGTTAAAAGGGGATAAGGGGATGGCATAGAGAGAGGGGAGAGGTGTCTAGGAGAACTGTTGTTAAGAGGAGAGGAGTCAGCAGTCGTTGGTTTGTAACCAGAGTTTAGCATTAGTTATGAACATGTGAAAGGAGGGAATGGCTCTAAGTGGATCAGGACTAGAGTTCCATAGATTTGCAGTCGGTACTGGGAAGCTTGAACCTCCAGTTCTTTTCAGATTGAAATTTGGGATTCTGATACTATTTGTTTGGGCCTTTCTAATGGGGCGGTCAGATGTATACCTAGCAAATTTCTCAGTGAGGTATGCGGGTGCTTTGTTATCAAGACAGTTGTGTGTGATGTTCAGGGTTTTAAGTTTGATACGGTCATTGATGAACAGTCAGTTGGCAGTTCTTCTTTGGCCGGATATGTGGTGACCTTTGGGAATGCCTAGTGCTGTTCCGAGGGCATTGTTTTTCAAGGTTTGAAGTTTATGGGTGTTGTTTTTGCTGGTACCTAGATAGAGTGCATTACAATAGTCTAGTTTTGATAGGATAAGGGCTCGAGCTATGGTGATGCAGGTGTCCGCAGACAGAAATGGTTTACATGCGTGAATTAGCTTGCAGGTGAAGCTAGTTGCTGAAGCTGTGGAATTGACTTGCTTGTTAAGGTTGAGAGCTGAGTCTAAGTAGAATCCTAACGTTTTGACTTCATTGACTACATTGATTTTGATACCATCAATGGTGATGGATTTGTATAGGTGGGAGAGTTTGTTTAGTTTGCTAGTGGATCCAATGATTAATAGCTCAGTTTTATCGTCATTAAGACATAAGCCGTGTGTGGCCATCCAGGTTTGAATAATTTGGTAGATTTTATTAATGTGGGTGGTGTCTTTGTCGTAATCTGCTTGGATTGGGATGAGGATCTGGGTGTCGTCAGCATAGTTAGTATATGAGACACCCAGTTTGTCCAAGATATCAAAGAGCGGCTTTGTGAAAATATTATACAAAGTAGGGGAGACACATGACCCCTGAGGAACACCACAGGTGATGGGAACTGGGTCAGCGGCTGAGATGGGCGAGAAGACTCTTATAGTTCTATTGTCCAGGAATGAATTTATCCATGCCGTAGCCTTGGTAGAGAAGTTGTCAGCTGATTTAAGATCGTTACAAAGTACTTTGTGATCTACCAAGTTAAATGCGGCTGATAGATCTAAGAGTAGAAGAATAGATGTGTCTCCTTTGTCTTTGCACTCATCAAGTTGGTTTTTGAGATCGAGGAGGGCCGTCTCGGTTGCATGTCTAGGTTTAAATCCAGATTGTCTGGTGCCCAGTAAGTTATTGTGCTCCAGGCAGGATTGGATCTGTAGATAGGCAGCTTTATCTAAGATTTTAAGGAGGAATGGAAATGTCGTTATGGGTCTGTAGTTTGTAGGGACGTTAGGGTCTAGGTACGTTTTTTTAGGAGGGATAGTATCAAGGCATCTTTGAGGTTGGTGGGCACAGAACATGATTTGAATGATGAGTTGATAAAGGAGGTGATGAAAGGGGCTAGTTCTTGAGCAGCTTCCTTGATAATAGTGGCTGGACAGGAGTCGCCAAGACAGCGAGAAGGTTTAAGAGATGTAATGATATTCTTAGCTTCTTCAATTGAGATGGCTCTAAAGTAAAATTGGTTGTGTGGTTTAGTTTGGTTGACGGCGAGTTCCTGTAGGATGGCTTCTTGAGTGGAGATCGCAATGTTGTGGAGGGAGGATCTTTTTGTAGAAATGTTGTCTTGAAGCATGGAGATTTTATTGCATAAGGCATTTTGAATATTATTGGTGCAGGAGTCTATGCGTGTGATAGGGGATTCTAATTCTCTGAGGATAGTGAAGATTTCCCTAGTGTTAGAATTTGCTTTTTTAATTCTGTTGTTAAAGGTCTCGTTTTTTGCCTGAATGATTTGTTTCTTGTAACTGTTGGTGAGGGTAGTGAGGAGATTTTTGTTATGAGGGGAGGATTTTTTTTTCCAGTGGGCTTGTCATTTTTCTTTGCACAAGGATTTTAAAATTGGGGTAAACCAAGTGTTAAAATGGGCAAGATGTTTAGATTTACTTTGTTTCAGTGGCGCAATGACGTTTATAGCTGAGTTGATAGTGTTGTTGTACAGGTCAAACAGATCATTGGGGTTGTTGATAAGATTAGAGTGATTAGTGATTAGTGATGGGCTGAATCAGAGGGAGGAGATTCGTGACTGTTATTTTTTTTTACGTGTAAGGGCTGGAGGTGCCGGTAGTTTGGATGTTTTAGATTGAGGTAAGTCTGAGGTAAGTCTGAGATGGTCAGCAAGATCAGTTGATATCTGTCACCAAGTCCAGAGTACAGCCTTTGACGTGTGTAGGGCCGTTATTTCGGATGGTGAGGCCTGCTTCCATTATTTTGTTGGCTAGGATTGAGGCATTAGAGTCTTTTGGGTCATTATATCCTAGGTTCAAGTCACCAAGTAGGGTGATTTGTGTCCCTGGGTTAGTATTGGTGTTAAGAAGGGTGGTTATGTCTTCTTCAAAAGAACCTAGTAGACCTGGGGTTCTACAGATAAGGTGCACAGTGATAGTACGTGAAGCAGATATACCTAGTTTGAGGGAGAGTAGTTCTGCTGAAGGCATGGACATATGATCTATTTCTTTGATAGTGAGGTTGGCTCTGCAAATGAAGGCTATACTGCCTCCTTTGGAGGTTTCTCTGTCTTTTCTGAAGAACCGTGGTACTGACCGAGTCTGTTGGAGTGCCTCATATCCTGTTAAACTTCTTGATCATGGCCAATTGACTTTCTATCAAGGTTTGGCAGTCCAGAGTGAAGCTGGGTGTAATCACCCTTGATGTACTTTCTTTCAGCGGGCTTCTGCTCAATTGGTACAAAAAGACCAAGCTTCCCAGATATTCTGGTTCTTTACGTGGTTCATTATCTTGATGTGAATTGACTGTTACAGTGTCCATTGAGTATGTTGATAAATTCAATAGTGCATTCATTTGGGCTATCTGAGAATCATGTTGTTTATCAGCACCTCTTCTATTCGGTCTTGATTCCTCATGCACATTTTCCACAGCTACAGTCTGCCTATGCTGTGCAGGTTTTGTGGGTCTTGATTTGTTCTTTTTTGGAACTTTTGGGCTTAGAGGGATCACCAGGTTCCTTAAGAATTTCCTTTAGTCATTTCATTTAAGTCTTGTTTTTCCAGAGCCCACATTTTTGGATTTCTTTATACCTTTGTGTTGGAGTTGTTTCACCTTTGCTTTCTTTTCTTTTTCCTCGAGAAAATAGAGTATTACCTTGTTGAAATGTGTCATTACCTAAGACGTTTATCGTCTCGTGCTCAATTTCCTGCAATTGATATGTCACAGAAGGGTAGTTCCTGAAAGATGTCAGTGACTTTATCAACTGACTCTCCATATATGTCTTCATTTTCAGTTGTTGGTTTTGCTACAATGTTTGTAGAAGCTACCGTTTGACCCTGAAGGTTCACAGGAACTACAACGTGCTTGCTTTCTCTTTCCAGATAAATTCATGTTATGGTTGGAGCGTGTATATATAGACGTTCCGCCTTAGAGCGCAGTCTCAGTTCTTTCCTATCATTATGTTAATTGATTAATGGGTCAAGCATTCTTTGGAACATATGTAGAGTCTGCTTAGCGTTTTTATCCAAAGTTACTTGGACCACAGAAACAAATCCTTCAATAAAGTAGAGTAGTCTTTGAGGTTCTCGTTTAAGGATTCGTAAAGCTTCAAATAGGGCGCTAAGGTGATGGTCAAGGACGACATTGTGTTTACATTAATTCCCACACTTAATTGGTCCTTCATCTGATGTGCAGATGAACGCCTTGAACACCTCGTTCTTGAAATTCTGCTTGTAGACGTAAGTGTGTGGCATTCTGAAGATTCTGAGCTTGAAGAGGACTCTTGAATTCTCTTTCTTCTCTTTTCAGAGCCAGGAATTATTATTTAATGAATGAGTAGACTGTGGGTCCACCTCCATGATCTCAGAAATCCTTGCAATTTTGACTATTAAGGAAGCTGCCAGTGGATCTATAGGCGATTGACCAGTTGTAAATGGTTCTTGGGTTAGCTCTACTGTTTGAACTTGTTCTCTATGAGCGACTGTGCAGCCTCTTAATATGCAATTTGTTTTATCATTGCACAAAGATGATTTAATGGGAGCGCTTTCAGACTGTAGTAATACCATGCCCACCTCAGTGGGTGCGACGACAGTGGATCTATCTAACAGTTCAGTATTTTCTAATAATATATCATCTGCTATCTCACCCATGCCTTCTAATACATCTGTTGTTCTCTTCTTGCCACAACTTGTTATTGTTTTAGTGACAGCCTGGGTCGCATTTCTTGAATTAAGGGCTTTAAAAAGAATCTTTGTTTGAAAAAAGGTTGTATTATATCCTGCTTGATATGACATCTTTTTTTGTTTCAGATCCATTGTATTGAAGACTGAAAAGTGTTTCAACTTGTTTCCAAGTTCCACATGTCCTTTATTTGGCTTTATTGCTATAGCTGTGTCAGAGGTGTTAGTTGCAAAGTAGGACAGCAGTGAGCTAGAGTTAGTAAGAGTATCTGATCTACCTGGTGACCGAACACCATGCAGGGGATCTGTCATTAAGTCGGGAGGCTTCCAGTTCTCCGACCCGCTTTCGAGTTCCATCTGTCCAATCAGCACCTATTCCAGCTCAATGGGCAACCCTGTTGCCACCATACAACCCTGCACTATGTCAGTGCTCACACCAGGGAACTCAATACGTTCAATGATGCCAGACCCCCTACCGTCTGTAGTGGAAAGATTGCCATTGTCTGTGTGTACAGTACAGGAAGAGTTAGGATGCATCATACCAGCCACCGTGACCGAGTCCATAGTCAGGGTGATGCTCAATGTTACATCGTGTGTTTCAACCGTGTCCAACAGTGTTGTCAAGATCTTACTTGCATTGCCCTCTTACAGAGACCTATAGACTCAGCTTCCAGTCCTGGGGTCTCTGAGCAGTGCATATTGCAGGAGTCTTTTTTCTAGCTGGTGCACAATCGCCAAGCAGGCAGATCTTTCCCCCAGTTTTCTGGGATTGTATTGCATCCATATCCGCTCCACCTGCAGGTAGATTACCATCCACTACACACCCTCCTCACTCAGAGCTTGTTAGGTCTTTTCAAACACAGGCACTGCTTTCCACTGGCTTATACTTTGCCATTACTGTCCCAATCGGCTTACCAGAAAACAGCGATGCGATGCAAAGATGATCCAGCAGAGATCCACCTTGTCCGCCCCATCCACCTCTCAATAGACCACAATAGAACACTTTGACAACCACTTCACTATCCACGCAGAGTTCTGCACTGGAACACCAGTTTTATGCTAGTTCATGTGGCTGACTGATAAGACGCCTCCTCCTCAGTCAGGCCACAAACACCAGACTGCACAGAGGTTCTGGCCCACAATAAACCACTTTGACAACCACTTTGTTATCCACGTGTGCTCTGTACTGGATGTCCAGTTGTATGCTAGTTCTGGTGGCTGGTTGGTAAGCCTCCTCCTCCTCTGTGGTAAGGGCACAAACAACAGACTGCACACAGGTTCTGGCCCACAATAGACCACATTGAAAACCACTTAGTTATCCATGCCCGCAAAATGCCATCCTTCTTTCTGTGGTCTCTAAACCTTTTCAGGTATTGGGAAGGGGTCTTTCCAAACCTTGCAATGAGAACTAATTTAACTAACTGGTAACCTTCTCTATCAGCATCATGCAACTCCATCACAGCATCACAACCATTGTGGGTAAGCCTAAAGATGATGCAGGGGACCAACATATACCCTATACCTTACATGTAAACTCAAAAGTTTCTAACCAGTCAAGAATATCAATATTCAGGTCATAAATCTCACCAAGTCATTAGGTAAATGCACTTCATTAAAACAATAGTTTACAAATGTTCTCAGATTGGTACACCATTGCATAACCTCAACTTTACAACAGTTTACACAAATAGTTTGCAAAAATAATGTCTACTTTTGAATGAGTGTACACATTGTTTGCAAACATTTTACAACAATGTAAACTGCGTGCAAAACCTTGTGTTTACAATTGTTTACTTGTTTGTAAACCGTACCCAACCTATAGTTTGAAAGATTTACAAATGTTCTGTAAACCATTAACACAACATTTACAACAGTTTACAACAATGTTGCATACCTTTTGTTTTAATGCTTGACGAAAATGTGTAAACCCATTTGAACCATAATTTTGGTAAGGTTTACAAAAAAGCAAACATTGTAAATGAAAGGTATTGCATGTAGTTTACATTGTTGTACAACATTGGCAAACAAGGTGTTCAATCATTTAAATATTGTGTAAATGCGAGTAAACATAACGTTTGTGAAATGTTTAAAGGTGTTTTGTAAACAGGAAGGGTCATGAACCAAGTAATCACCTGTCCTGGGCCTTTGTTGAGAGGATAGTATTTCACTGGTGATGCCTGCTGCATGTGCCTAGGTGGGGGCCCACCCCCACAGACCCCAAAATGTTAAACTGGGTAAAGGAAAAAGGCCTGAGGCAACTTTGCCATGAGGTAATTTTGATAGGTAGTAACAGTGATGTATTGGCTGGTTAATGCTGGAGTAATCAACATATTAAATGTTTCTTCTGCGCAAGGGCTAGGGTAGCCTGTATGTTCAACACTGGTTCATCCATGCCCCTGAACTCGCACATGGATTGAGGGACCTCAGTTAGGAGGCATTTCACACCTAGTGCATGCTGTAATTTCTGAATGTAACAGGGGCAAATTATGACAACTTTGTTTCAATTTCTTTTGCAGCAAAGGCTTCTTGTTTGGACTGTTAGGAACTGTGGATCATACGAGGAGTGTGGAAATTACAGTGATGGTTGGTTGGGGGCTTGTATGATGAATTTGGCAACAGAGGCGAATGTGGGGTGCACGTGTTTGGGAAATGGGCAGAACATTTATGGAACAGGAGTAAAAAAAGGTAATCATGTATACTCTGGTTGGGAGGTCTATGTGAATTTGACTTAAAGAAGAGCATGTTCACCAAGGTCAAATGAATCACTGTAGAATGCAAGGATATGCAAAGGGTGGCCAGGTGTCAGGAAGGTTTGGAAAAAAGTGAGGCAACAGTGAAATAGTGTGAGAAAGGTTTTCGGTCTAATGTCATGGTTGTATTCTATGTATTTACCCTACATTTCCCCTGCCTATCCATTTACCGCTCCTAATCCTCTTTCTGGTTACCCTAACTTCCCCACACATATCCACAACCTCAACCTTACCCTCTTACCCCAATTGGTTGAATGGAGGTGGCCAGTATATTCGAAGTAGACATCTCTTGTCAACCGAGGTGGGAGGGTTGTGTGCATGCAGCTTCTCTTGTTGGGTTGAGAGTGTAGATACGCAGGTTCTACACAACCATTCTGACCTCCAAGTCAAACTGTCTCTCCTTGGCATAACAGATAAATCCCTTGATTGGATATCCTCCTACCTTGCCCCTATGCACTTGGAAGTGTCCTGGAATAACCTTTCCTCCACATCCACCCTTTTCACTGTCGGGGTTACCCAAGGGTCACTCCTAGGTCCTCTTCTGTTCACTCTCTAAACCTCTGTTCTCTGTGCACTCAACTCCTTCTACATTTTCAAATATCAGCTTTTTGCTGATGACACCCAGATAGTCTTAGCTTTTCTCTCCCTATATGACAAACTAAGAGACAGCATCTCTCACTGTCTCACAGCCATGCAATATTGGGCACATCTCACTCGCGTACACTCAACTCCACGAAAACCAAAGTTATCTACTTAACTACCCAACACACAATCCCCCACTATCCACCTCCCTTATTTCACTCCCCTGACTACCATCCTTACTCTCCTACTGCTCGCACCCTTGGTGTTGTATTTGACCTACTTCACAAGGTTTTGCTCTTTATCTTGAAATCTATTATGGCCACCATACTAAACCTTATATCAACAAAATACACCATCTCTGTCCTTTCAACACTGCCAAACACATAATAACCCCCTTAATCCTCTCTAAAGATGGGTTATTGTGCTAATCTTCTTTATGGCCTTCCCAACTATGCTTTCTCACCACTAGACAAAGTCCTTACCTTTGCTGCCTGCACACTTTTCAAACGTCCTTGATTTACCTCTACCTCCTTGCCCCGGCACCTAATTCATTGGTGAAACTTAGAGCTAAATACAAACTTCTTCTCATCATTTTCATAATGATAACTGCCAGGTGCCCTCCTTACCAAACTGCCCACCTCACCCCATACTCTTCCCCACGCACTTTAAGATGATCCTCTGCACATCTCCTGGCCTCCACTCCTTCTCCCCGCTGTGCTCACTCTAATTTCTGATCTCTATCACTTCTCCCTCCCCTAATCAGGAATGGACATCCTCTACCACTCCACTCAATTAATTCTCTACCACTATTTAAATCCAATCTTAATACCCTCCTACTGTCAGAGGTTGAGTTGTTCTAAATGCCTCTCCTGACTTATCTATGCAATGCCCACTGTACTTTCCCCTGTCCCCTAAACCTCATAATGTTGCACTTTGTCCACTCTCCCTTACTTGAATTTAACGTATTGTATGGGTGGAGAAGGAGGGGACTGACACATAGCATGGTATTGGCTAGAGTATTTTATTAATTCCAAAAATAAAGAGACAACCCCATGTGTCCCTACCTCAACTAAATACTAAGGATTCTGTCAGGATGTCAATGAAATCCATTAGTAGCCTTCTCTGCTTGTCTTGGCTCGGTTCCCTGCCTGAGCCCTTTTCTAGGTTCCCTACTCCCAGCCCGCCCTGACCCATGATTGGTTCACTGAGGCTCCACTAAACCTTGTGTTAATTACTTGATACGAGAAGCAGCCTACTTTCTATGTAGCCGCAGTCCTCATGGTAAGGTGTGGAGTTCATGCTCTTTGTGCCAGGATTCTTGATTTAAAATATTCCATTAGAAGCCTTCTAGATGTGTCTTAACTCGGCTCCCTGCCTAAGCCCTTTTCCAGTTTCCCTCCTCCCCGCCCTCCTCCCAGCCAGGGCTGACCCCTGATTGTTTGAGTTGCCCCTTAAGTCAAGGCCCTAGGGCAACCCCTTGCCCGTGCAGCCCCCCTGCAGCTAAGTGGAAGCATGTAGCGCAGTCATCAACCAGCAGCAACTGACATGTTAAGAAATGGTTGGGCAGGGGTAACAGCCATTACTGCTCCCTCTTTAACTGTCCCTCCTCTCTTATTACTGCTATTATCTAATACTGCAGTCTGTTGCACTTGTCAGTTGTATGATATCCTTATCTGGCATCAGTGATTTGTCTTAATCAGCCTGAGGGCTATTCACCCCTTCTAGGAATGTCAAATCTGTGAGTTCATGCATGCTTTGTTTGAAAATTAGGCTTTTCTCCTCTTTCCTAAGAAAGTCGAATACGTGTGTTCTTGCATTTGCTGCTGTTTTTAAAAATTAGTTTTTTCCCTCTTTTCTTACATTTGCTGCTATGTTTATAATTAGGCTTTTCCCTCGCTTCTAGGGGTCATACTTTCTGCTGTATGTTGTAACCTAGGCTTTTTTTTCCCTCCCGGATGCTTGACTCTAGATTGTCTCAGTACTGTTGGTTGTAGCTGGTGTTGTGCTCTGCAGTACCTCCCTCTCCCCCCATTCCTTCTCACTTCACTCTCCCTCAATGGTGTTCTTAATTTCCCCTATCTTCTCTAATTACTTTTCTATCTCAATCCTACCCCTCTGACAAAGTCTGGAAGTAAAAAGATCAAGAAGGATCTCCTGGTCTACATATCCATGCCTGCCAATCGCTGACACCTATGTCAAAGCTTCTTCCAGGCAGACTATCACTAACATCCTCTTTGTCAACCCTTTGCCAGACCTTTGGATTCCCCTTATGGTCTCTGTGCTCCCCCCTTTCTCTTCCTCTCCCACTAATGGTGGCACCCGTTGGTAGGTACTTTTTGTATCCTCCCTGTGCTCTAGGGACCTCATTAATGTCTACTTAAATGGCACTGGCATGGCCCAAGTCTCTCAGCCCAACCTCTGCCTTCTCTAAAGGTGTCTTCCCTCTCTCATCAACTCCCTCACCTCTCCTGCCACTCATCCTTCTGCCACCCCTCGGGCACCTCTGCCACCTCCGATGTGTGCACCACACTCCGGTACCCCTCCTCTGAAGACCTTCAAAAGTGGCAACATGCTCCACTTAGCTACCCTCAGCTCTTGCTGTGCCATCAAACATTCCTCTGACATCAGCCACCTCCTTGAAGACCTCGACCTAGACATCCTTGCTCTCACCGAGACATGGTTCACTGTCACAACCACGAGGGAGGGGTACAAGATCCTCTCTAAGCCCAGGCCAAACTGGCCCGGGGTGGAGTTGCAGTGTTGCCCTGATCTTCCCTGAGTGGGCCCCTGCTACTATCATACAATCATATCCCCTCAGGCCTACTCCTCTTTCCAATGCCTTGTCTTCATCCTCCTCCAAGCGTATCCCCCTTTGAGATGTCAATATTACCTCAACTCCCCTGATGCAGCCTCTGGGCTCTTCTGCAACCTCTGTGTCTCTTTCCCTCTCCATTCTTCCCTCTGGACCAACACATTCAGCCAATCGCATCTTTTCAGGCATCCCCATCTCCAACCCACTCATTACTCCTCTCTCCTGATCTGATCATGCTCTCATGTCCTCTCATCTGGACTTCCTGGGTCCCCCGGCTAAGCTCCCAGCTGCACTGCCAACCCCCTTCTCTGCCATTCGACCAATGAAGCGAGTGTCAGTTGCCGCTTTTGCTGCCATCTTCACTCTCCATCTTACTCCTGCCACTGACTGTTACTCAGACACAGCCTTTACTAACCTACACTGTGGACATCCTTGCCGCTGTCATGAGAATCCGCATGAAACCTGCCTCCAAGTGCAACTCCTGGTATGACTCCGACCTGGCCGCTCTTAAACGCAAGCTCGGTGGAAGTGGCAGGCATCAAGCACATTCTCTGACATACAGGCCTGCTGTATGCTCCAAAGGCAATACAGACTCTACATCTGCTCTAAGAAGAGTGCCTATATCCAAGCCTGCATCTCTGCAGCCACAAACAACACAGCTTAACATTTCAAAATCTGGAAGGATCTCGCCAACACTACTGCAGTCTCCACTTCACATCTGCCTTCCCTGGCACTCTGCACTTCTCTGGCCTCACACTCATTTCTAAAACTCAGGACATCCTGTTCTACTCTAGTCTATTCCCCGCCTTTCTCCCTCACCCACTCTCAGGCCTCCCTTGCCCCTCCTCATCCCTCTGCTCCTATTCTCCTCTTTTTCTCCCATAACACCTGATGAGATTTCTAGACAAGTCTGCTCTATTAAAGTCTCATCCAAACAGGTGCTCCCATGCTCCTCCAGAACCATCAAGGACAACATTGTCTCCCTTTCTCTGGATTTGGCCGATTTCTGCACTCGCTTCTTTGACACTCGACCCTTCCCCTCACTCCTCAAGTACTCCCTTGTGCATCCTCTCTGCAAAAAGCCTTCTGCCGACCCTGCCTATCTGGCAAACTACTGCCATTAGGCTCTTTAATTGATGTATGGTTTATAAGCACCATAATAGAATAATAGATTTCAATCTTCTATAGTTTTACATTATATTTGTGAATTTAAATGTGATGCACATTTCTTACAATTGCCTTAAACAGCAATAATGTTAATATCCACAGATTGATACATGCCCGGACCAAATGCAAATAATTACTTAACTTTAATACACTGGGCCTCTGCGCATTAATTGTGGACAATATCTTTAGCACCATATAATATGAAGGGTTACTGTTACTTATGCCGTATCCTTCAAGGCCAACAGATGCTAATTGATACAGTACGTGACATTATGCTTTGAAAACAATTTAATAAAATAACCCGAAAGTATTTTCAGTGGACACAAACACAATCACAAGGAATTTACCTTCGCATGAGAAAGGTTTTTGTTGGGTTTGACCATGCGTACCAAGCAGGTATACATATTACTTCACTAATAACATGCGTGTGACACCTAGCACACTAACGTCACCAGGCGCTACACATCACACTCATGCAATGTTAACACTTAAGCTTTTCTAATGGTGCGCGCAAAATTATTAACGTCTCTGGTATTGACACCTCGGACTCACAGTGACTCAGGTCAGATAATGCTTTGGTACACGCTACTTTATGGAAAATTTGATCCGTTTTAATTCTTGGTGGCTTTACAAAGGAAACGAGTTTACTGTTTCCTTTTACAGGGATTGAACCCTCCATACAAATAATGTTTAAAGCGCACCTGACACCTTGATTTCTTATTGCTTTTGAAAAGCATCTTTGCCACAGGACTTGGCCAACAGGCGGAGGGCAAGGCAGCATATAAAATTTCTAATACAAAACTACATTCAGATTTGCTCTCATTACTTACCAGAAAACTTCATTACTCCTAGTCCTACTCTTCCTCATCACAGTACTTACCTCACAAGGCCCCTGCCTCCTACACAGGACATTCTTCTATTTCTTTAAATCCCTGTAACTCCTCCCAAACATCCACGTCACTCAGTTTCATATTACCAAGCCGGAGCATGGGACCTTCCACGCAGGGAGGGTGAGGAGGGTCGTCAGTACTGTGATGAGGAAGAGTAGGACTAGGAGTAATAAGGATTACCAGTAAGTAATCAGAGCATTACCTCCACGTCAACTCTTCCTTGTCCCAGTACTTACCTCATGAGGTATGCAAAAGCAGCTATGGGGAAAAGATCCCAATGAGACACAGAGCAAAACACACCCACAATAACTCTTAATTCACATCCCCACAGACAAAACTCCATCCCTGAAGGAACCAACCCCAGAGTGGGAGAAACTCAACCCATAGCAGTTGATGAAAGTGCTTAGACCAGCCCAGGCGGCAGTCATACAAATCTCTTGCAGAGAAACCCTCCTTGCATCTGACGAGGAAGCAGCCAAACCCCTGGTGGACCGCCCCTGAATGTGCACAGGCACATGCAGGCCAGAAACCACATAGGCCACAGAGACCACAACACGGAACCACCGGAAAATGGAAACCACAGATACCTTACACCCAGCCCCAGCCGGACCAAAAGCAATCAGAAGACTATCAGATCGGCGGAAATGAGCAAACCCAGACAAATACACCAACACTGCCCGCCGGACATCAATGTTATGCAAAGCCACCACCCCTGGCATTTTCACATCATGAAAGAAGGCAGGGAGAACCAGATCCTGAGAGGTGTGAAAACCGAGAAACAACCTTACGGAGAAACTTTGGACCACACCTCAGCACCAACAAGTCCGGCAGCACCCTCAGGAAATGAGGGTGACATAACAGAGCCCCAAACTCCCCAAGCCTATGGGCAGAAGTGATGGCAATAAGAAATGCAGATTTCATTGTAAGATGTTTGACTTCAATCTCGGAAATGGGCTCAAAAGGAGGCCCCTGAAGGAACCGTAAGACAAGAGGGAGATCCCAAGGGGGAAGCCCTTTATAAGTACAAGAACGGGAAGAAGAAAAACCCCGGAGCGACTTCCCCACCAACACCTCCCCGTCCAAGTGACCATCAGAGTCCCCCAAAAGGAATTTAACGGAGACCCACTGAGAGCAAAGCATGGAAAAACCGCCAGGCCCTTGTCAAAACCCCTCCCGGAGGAATTGAAGGATAGCAGGGAGGCCAGAACGCAGGGGAAGGATCCCAGACCACCCATACCCGTCTCGGAAATGGCCCCAATGCCCGCCGTACACCTTCAGAGTGGAGGGTCTAAGAGCATTTATTATGGACTCGACTACAGACCTGAGAACCCCTGAAATATCAGCCTAGACTGTGCAATAGCCACACTGCCCATTGCATCCGGCGGACTTCCAACCTCAGATCCTTTTGAAGGAGACCCAGCCACTTCGGGACCAGCCAAGGTTCCTGTGACCGAAGCCCCAACAGAGAGGGGAACCAACCCTGGTGGGACCAGAACGGAGCTAACAACAACACAGTCACCCTGGACACTCTGATGTGCCGAACCACCCGGGGCAGAAGGGGAATAGGTGGAAAGGCATAAAGGAAAATCCCAAGGCCACTGTACAGAGAGGGCAACCATCCCTTAAACCCCCCTCAGCCTGAAACCGAGAGCAGAAGAGGGGAACTTTTGCTGAGGACGGGGATGCAAACAGGTCCAGAACAGGGGTCCCAAATTTGATACAGATCTCCGCAAAGACCTGGGCCGACAGGACCCGTTCCGCAGAGGAGTGAAACCGGCATCTGAGAAGATCTGCTCAAACATTGTCCACCCCCTGATATGTGAGGCCACCAGAGACACCAGATGCGATTCCCCTCAGGTGCCTATCAGAGCATTCAAGGAGCAGCCGGAACCCTTTTGGCGGTTGACATATGCCAAGGCCGTTGTATTGTCCGTTTGGACCAAAACCACCTGACCGGCCAGCAACCCCTCGAAGTACACCAGAGCTCAGAGAATGGCACACAACTCTCACCAATTGGATGATCGACGGCTCTCCCCAGATCTCACAACCCTTGAGCTGAGAGGACACCCAAGGTAGACCCCTGAACCCATTACGCTGGCATCGGTAGTAAGAGAGGCCACAGGAGGAAGGACCATGGACACCTCAGCCTGTAGATTCGGAACCCCCAGCCACCATAGCAGGGAGACCCGCAGCGCTGGGGACACTGAAATCAAAGCTTCGATAGCTGAGACGTCGGGAGCCAGTGCGAGAGAGGATAAAACACCAGGGGACATAACTGAAGATGGGCCCAAGTAACTAGAAAACACACAAGATGCCACTTGCCACATAACTCCAGCAACAGGCGAGCCGAGACATACTGCCTTCTGAGAACCATGCCGAACAGCCAGCAAGCGATGGACTCTCAAGGGACAGGAACACCCTCTCCATCCCGGGGCAAACTAGTGCCCCAATGAAAACTAGGTCCTGAGAAGGCTCCAGCAGAGTCTTCCGCCAGTTCACTATCAAACCCCAGTCCCGCAATGCCTGGTAGACTAAAGGGAGATGAGGCAGGACAGCTTGCCAACAGGACTCCTCGACCAACCAATCGTCCAGGTAGAGAAAAAAATCTGCACTCACTGCAGATGCAAATGCACCACCAGGGGAGTCACCAGCATGGAGAACACTCCAGGAGCCGATCGCACCCCGCAAGGGAGCACTCAGAACCAAAAATGCTGTGATCTCATCCAATCCCCCCTGCACAACATCCAGAGTACGTTCTGCAAAGCCTCCACATTGAAGCGTTCCATCCGGACGAAGCAGTGCAGGCCTCGAGACACATAAGCAGGTGACACATCCTAGAAGGCATAGACCTCGAACAGGAAGAGGAACTGGCAAGACGGTAACCCAGAACAACAATTCAGAGAGAACGAAACCCATGGCCAACTACTTGGTCTGTGAGCCCGGTACCAAAGTCCTAACCATGCAAACCTGGACAGGAGGAGACAGGAACGGCAACTGATAACCCCCTCTGGAAGGAGCCCAGTACCCAGGAAGCCTAACCCCCCCGGTCCCATACACCTCCGAGAATATAGAGACAAGCAGCCAGGGAAAACCACCAGTCACTGCATTTGCACCAGAGGAAAATCACAGGTCGTTGAAGCATGCCTGCGCCGCAATATAACAGCATGCTTGTCAGCCGACAAAAAGATCGGACCCATCAAAAGGAAGATACAGGACAGCCCGGTAGTCCAGCAGACCATGTCCCCCTCATCTGACAGAGGAGCCACCAGGCTGGCGTCAACGGGCAGAGTACTGTCACCAAGCGGGGCAATGCAAGCCATCCCAGCTAGCAGACACCAAAGGCAAACCCATACCTGGGTTATGCCTATACCAGAAAACTCACATAAGGAACAGCCCCCTCCACCGGCACCAGGGTCTCCGAGAACCCCTTTAAGCACAGACATGTGCCACAATCTGCCATATTACTTCCACTTTTCTGAGAGGAGGCGTGAAAGCGACATGTCGGCACCGGGGGACCTAGGCCCTAAAATAAGAGAAACTGGGAACCCCTTGCATGGCCGTTACTTCCATGATGCATTAGCAGTTTCCATAATTCCATGCCGGACAAGGGGAAAAAATTCATCTCCTTCGTCCGTCCCGCAGTTCAGAGGAAGAAGACATGACAAGGTGCCAGCATCCATGGCTAGCACAGACAGAAACACACCATTAACTCACCACCTGTATACACAGCACAGGACTTAGAGGTGGCTTCAGCTCTGCATCATGTAGCTACCTGTCCCATTCTCTACCTGTCGAGCCAATGGGTACCCCTCCAGAAGGCACCAACCAAGAGGCAAAAACCAAACAAAACAATCCCCTAGGCAATGCCACATCAAACAGGAGGCATGTCGTTGCACGGCCCCAACGGCAAGAGAATCAGGGCAGAAACATTCACAAAGCCCCCAACTCCTCACCGCATCCCGGGCCCTGCAGGACCCAGGCCGTGATGTCCTTGCGCCGGCCTACAAACTTGCAAAACACAACCGGGCGAGGCACCTGCCTCAGTAAGGCACACCACGGAACGGCATGAATGGGACACCAAGATGGCCATACCAGAAGGAGAGGGGCAAAACAGCAACAACAGAGCCCCCTCCCCTCTCCTTACCTTGCCCCAGGCCCAGCAGGACCCGGGACACAATGCCTACGCTGCGGTCCAAAGCCCAGCAAAGAACCAAGCGAGTCAATCCCTCTCAACCAGGACCCCAAGCCCCGCAGGGGGACCAGGAGCAGCGCCGCACCTGAGGGAGCCAAAAGCCCTGCCACACAGCCCCCCCAGGGGGCCAGCAATCAGTGCTCCCCGGTGCCCCGCACCAGGAAGAAAAAGTCCAACCTGCCAGAGGCAGGAAAAATTTAACTGAGTGACGTGGATGTGAGGGAGGAGTTATAGGGATTTAAAGAAATAGAAGAAGGTCCTGTGTCGGAGGCAGGGGACTCATGAGGTAAGTACTGGGACGAGGAAGAGTGGATGTGGTGGTAATGGTTCTAGACGCGTTGCTATTGCCATGCCACTGCATGAGTATTATACACCGTCTTGTCTGAAATTTTGAATAATGTACTGCAAACCCCAGTACGCATCCTTATAAAAGGAAAGAAGATATACGCTTTCTGTCGCATGCCTACGAATAGAACCCATTAGGGTATGTACATTATTTTTTTCATGCATTTATCAACCCTTGACCAGCTAGGCATTTGTAATAAAAAATGACTCTTATTTATCAGGCAAACTTTACTTAACGGAGAAACAGGGTGAGTATAACAATATGGTTTCTCACTTACATCCCATCATTTTATCACCAATGATTCAATTGCCAGGTTGGCAATTGATCATAATTAGTGCCACTAAGAATTGTGGAGCCATACATAGTGCACAGATTAAGGTGTTTTACGTAATCTAGCACAGTGCATTAACCAATGGGAGGCTTAATATTTGCATTATTTATATGGCACTAATAGGCTGCGCATGGTGTGTTTGGGGTGCAATCCAGTTTGGGGAAGAAGGAATGGGCAATTGTAGGAGAAGAGATGAGACAGCTGGGGAAGAAAGGCAGCTACTGCAGGAGTTGGGGCAGTTGGGGGACACAGTTGAGGGAGAAGGGGTGGAGAGGCATTTGAGGGAGAAGGAGGATAGGGGTAGACAGCGCTGGGCTAGTTGGCGTGAAGAGGAGGCTGGGGGCAGTTGAAGGAGAAGGGTGCAGTTGGAGAATAATGATAATCTCTTATTTATATAGTGCTTTCTCCAAAGCAATTTACATACAACATATTTGCATACAATATCATCCAACTGAATTTGGTACTCATTTATCAGCCTTGGAAAGGATGGAAGGCTGAGTTTGCCTAGCCAGGATTCGAACCTTCAACCTGCAGATCACACACAGATTGCATCAACGAGCGCTCCACCTGCTGAGCTGTCTTACCGGGGAAGTTGGAGAATGGGGACCGTTGGGAGAGATGGGGGTGGGGGGCAGTTGGGGGAGAATGGGAGGTCTTTGGGGGAGAAAGGGGCCCTGTTGGTGGAGAAGTGGTTTGGGGAGATGGGGCTGGAGGCTCTTGGGGGAGAAGGGGAGTAGGTGGGCCTTTGGTGGAGAACCTGGTGAGGGAGACTGTGGGGGTGGGGCCAGGGGGGCAGTTGAAGAGATGGGGTTGAGGGCCTTGTCAAGGAACGGTTGGGGAGGAGTGTCAGGGTACTTGGTGTGTGTGGGGACAGTCTGGGTGCTGAGTGTGGGGGGTTGGGTGCTGTTTCTCTGCATATGTGCGTTCGTTCTGCTTGGTGGGGTGGATGCAGAAGGGGGAAGTCCTTCTCTGGGCTGTTAAGGCTGTGTTTTGGGACATCCTTTCTTGAATGTGAAGCAGGGCGTATGGAGGTGGTTCTCTGCTGGCTGGAGGATTCATTTTGTGAGGCATGGAGGCTTTTTTTGGTTGAGCGCAGAGGTCCTCATTGAGAGCAAGAACACTGGTTAGGGGGAGGCTCCAAGAGAAGGAATTACCAGAAGAGAGGGGTGGTTCACTTTGAAGGCCAATGTTAAAAATGTGTTTATGAAGCATCCCTTTAAAATCATTTGCAGGCAATCCATCTGCTAAGGGTTTGAAGAAAAAAATATCCCTCTTGAGCTCCACCCATTCAAATGAATTTGCATCGGCCAGTTTCCCTTGGCGAAGCTTAAGAAGGCCATCCAGGCTTATTGTATTCACTTTGTATTCTGACTTTTATTTCTTAAAATTTCTAATTTGAAATGTAGGGAAACTGCAAGTCCCAGAATTCACAGCAAAAACACAACTGCATGGCCTTCTCGCACATGGCCACAGGAAACCTGAGAGCTCTCACTCTGCCATTTCTTCACCCAGGGTAAAATAATAAAAGTATTTATGTATGTATGGGCATTGCTACCAAGATTCATAGTTCCATGTATGCCTCGAGCAAGTTCTGCTTTCCCCCGTTTCATCCAGCGACTTGTAGTTTCATTCACCCAGTTTAAGCATGGGCCTACACATTTCAGTATGCAATGGGGAAACCGGACCGGCCCGTGGGGGTCACTTTGCATGCTACTGGGGAGCCTGGCAGCTATGTATGTGTGACATACTACAGAGTCCTTTAAAAGGGTGGGAAAAGGTGCATGTAGTTATCAATCTGAGATTTAAGTGTGCCAGGACTCAGCCATGGTGGGCTCAATAATTGATTGGTTGCTCAATCCATTTCTATTAATCTAACTTTGTGCATATCCCGCATTCCATTTTTGTAGTTCTCTTCTTGTCCCACTTTGTAGGTGCATGTCTGGGTCTCCCTCAATGTGCTGTCTTCTCCACACATCCCAGTCATGTTTTCAGAAAATCTATTAGCGCATGAGAAATTGAATGTGTGCAGCAGCAGGCATGCAGCGATTGTAGTTGGGATCTTGCCAAATGATAGGTTTTCATATGAAAATATGGAGTAGACAACAAATGTATTGTATTCTACTTTTCATTTATTTAGTGCCTTCTACCATAATTATGGTCTCAATGTGCTGTTAGAGGGAGTGCCCTCGGAGGACTGATGTCCAGAGTGTTGGAGGTCACAGAGTAAGATTAGGATGCATGTGTGCATTTGGCCAAATAAGGCTTAGCTGGACTGGCCAGGCTCCGCTAGAGAGAAAACCAGGTGGTCAGGCATGTGGATGGGTGCTGAGTGGAGACAGGAGATTGCGTGAGTGCTAGAAACTTGCTGTGTTCAGCGTCTCAAATTTGTCATAAGTCTGTGCTGCATTCTGATGTCAGAGGTGTTGAGGCATAGTCTGTTGTAAGTAGGTGGAGAATTCTTTGAACAGCATGACCACATTTTATCATAGTCCTTGATGTCTTCTGATGTGCGTGTGTACCTATGCCTGTGGCCAGTTTCGACTGGAATTGTTCGTTACACGTAGCTAGCAGAGTTCAGTGGTGATTTGTTGTTTGTGCGCCCGCACATATAATTGGCTTCTTCTGTCGATTCTTGCGGCTGTAAAGGTATCTTTAAGGTAGTTATGGAGGCTAAGGCAGGCCCAGGCATAGGGCACCGGGGGTATTTATTTTATTTATCATTTGTAGTAGCGCACTAAGCCCTTGGGCATCTAGGCAGTAGTCATAAGCAGTAAGTGATTGGTGAGGATGTTGAACTTTATTATTTCTCTAATGGGAGCCAGTGTGCCTTTTTTCTTACTGTGGAGGCATGGTCGTGTTTATTGAGGCCCAGAGCAGCTTGGAGGGCATTGTTCTGTATGGTTTGCCGCTTGTTGAGGTTTTTCTCAGAGGTGCCCCCTCAAGGAACGCTTTACAGTAGTCGTGCTTGGACTGGATAGCGCAAGCAATATTGAGGCAATTGCTGGTGGATAGGAAGGGCCTACTTGCATTGATAAATTTTGTGGCATACGCTGCTGAAGAGGCAATGACATTGACCTGGCGTGACCTACTCAAAGTGGTGTCTAGGTCGAAGCTGAGCGTTTTGATATTTGACAGGAGAGATGTGGATGGTGTGGTTGTGAATGTTAAGATTGGTAGGCTGGGCATAGTTTGGCGAGGTGGGCTGGTTTGCCTACGAGGAGGAGTTCTATTTTTTTATCTTTAAGGCACAGTTTGTGGGTGGCCATCCACGTTTGAATGATTTCATAGATGGAGTTGACTTTCTGAAAGTCCAGGTGGTAGAAGCTGGATAGAGGGATGAGCATCTGAATTTCATCCTCATAGTTTGTGTACTTGATGCTGAGTGAGTTCAGATGATCGAACAGAGGCTTGGTATATACATTGTAGAGGGTGGGTGAGACAAATGTAGCTGCTGTGGGGTAGAAGAGTGGTGTCAGAGAAGACTCTGGAATTGTAGTCGGTTAAGAAGGAAGCAATCTAGTCAGTGGCAGCTTTCGAGACAGATGCAGAGCTATTGAGGTGGTGGCCAAGGGTGGAATGGTCATGCAAGGTTGAATGCCGTAAACAGTGGATGGAACAAATGGAGTGGATGGAACAGATGGAGTGGATGGAACGGATGGAGTACACGGAACGGATGGAGTATACGGAACGGATGGAGTACACAGAATGGATGTAGTACACGGAACGGATGGAGTACACAGAACAGATGGAGTACACGGAACGGATGGCGTCCACAGAACGAACGGAAGGGATGGAATGGACGGAGTGGACGGAACGCCTTACTTAAAACCACCATATCACACTACCACGCTTACTCTCTCCTATACACCATCACTCAACTAGAACACAGCGATACTAGTACACATTCGGTATAGCTGTTCTTATACTAACACCTGCCTCTCCTAATTAAACACAGCTAGCTGAGCACACATCGCGAGCCTAAGCATCTCCTCAGGCCTAACACAGCCGGAAATCAGTCTGGGTGTCAACCCTCCAGAATTAACACATTTTCCTGACCTCCCAAACACCACACCTACCTCTAAGAAGCAGCTATCATGCAAGTGCCTCACCAGCTGCACACATGTCCGGTGCACCCACACACCTCACGTCTCTCTCTCTCAACTGACTTGAACTACGGCTCCCGAGGGCGTTCAACCTACCAGTGCTTTGAGATCATACCAATGATACATAAGGCGCTATATAAATGCAAAGTAACATAACATAACATAACAGTTCAAGGAGTATGAGGAGGACGAGGTTGCCAGAGTCTCTGGAATCATCGAGCTGGTTCTTGAGACCTAGTAGTGCTGTTTCCGTGCCATGTCTGGGGCGGAAGCCGGATTGGCGAGGGTTAAGAATGTGGTTTTGCTCAAGGTTTTGCTAGATTTGGATGTAGACAGACCAGTGGATGATTTTTAGCAGGAAGGGGATTCTAGTGTTGGGCCACTAGTTGGTTGCAATAGCTGGACCAAGTGAATGCGGTTTAAGGGGTGGTAAAATACAGGATAGTAGTGACATGGGGACTGAGCCAGAGGCAAGGGAGGCATTGATGATGATGGAAGTGATTTGCAGAAGTAAGAGGTCAGCGCATTCTTTGAGTGATGCAGAACAGGTGTCACTTGCACCAGGAGGGTTTGAGGCCTTTTAGGATGTTGGTGATGTCGCTTCAGTGTCTTTTGAACAGGGAAATATTGAGCTGGATTTCGTTTTGTAGTAGGGTGATTTTGCCTAGAAGAGCATTCTGCTGGACGTTGTCACACCAGGTGTCTTCTTTGATGACCATGGATGGCAGAGACACAGGTGATTCCAGTTTGCGTAGTTTACAGAAATATTTGCAGGTGATTGATCAGCATTCTTGATCTAAGTGTTGTATGCAGATGCCGTAGCAACTTGTGTTGCTTTTGTGTAATTCCTAAAGTTGGCTGTAAAGCAGGATTTGTTTTTTGCTGAAGGGTGTTTAAACAAAATGACCTCAGTGGCACATTTCTTGGAATGCAAGTTGTGTAGATTGGGAGTGAACCATAGGCTAGTGTGCTTGGAACATTTGGGCGTGTGTTCTTTGAGGGGGCCAAGTGTGTTGATGGCTGATGCAAGGGAGGTGTTGTAGTGGTTATCTGGGACAACTACATCATAGGTATTGAGTGGGGGATAGTTATGCATGCATCTTGAGATGTTGGGGGTCATGTGGGAAGGGAGATAGGTTCACTTTGTAGGTGGATGGTGAATGTAATCATATGGGGATCTGACCATTCGCAAGGGCTGTTGGAGTGGACCACAGTGTTACATTGTGGTCAAGTAGCCAATCAAGTGTGCAACCATGAGTGTGTGTGGGGCTGAGAAGTTTTTGGGAGTAGCACAAGTTGGAGGTGGAGCTGGCATGGGATGCAGCATCCTTGTCAAGGGGGTCAGCGTAGCCTATGTTGAGGTCACCCAAGGCAATGATTTTGGAATTGGGATTGAAATTGCACAAGAGAAGCTGAGTGAGGTTGTCCTCAAAGGTGGTGGTGGGTCCAGGAGGGTGGTAGATGATATGCAGCATAATAGTGGAAATGGGAATCGGTGATAGCTGAGCTGTGAGTGACAGGCAGTTTGGGAGGGGGAGGAAGGTAGACTGCAGATGGAGAGTGTGCCTTTATAGATGATGGCAACTCCACCGTCTTTCTGCGTGAATCTGGCATTTCAGAGGATTGCATAGTTGGGAGGTGTGACAATGGAGAGGGCAGGGCCAGCGGCATCATGGAGCCAAGTTTCAGTGATGGCTAAGATGTCTAGGTTGGTGACCTCAATGAGATCGAGAATGTCTGCATGAGCAATAAGTGAGCGTGCATTGATTAATGCACATTGGATTCTAGATAGAAGAGTGGGGGTATAGTGAAGGGTGGTTTGGAGTTTTGTTGAGTTGAGGGTGCATGATGGGAATGCACCGCACAGTGGTTCGAGAGCTCATGTGGTTAAGAGGAAGGAGAGTGGTAGGGAGGGAAGCATGGCTGTGAGGTGTGAGCTGAGAGCTGTCTGAGGCGGTCAGCTCCAGTATGGGTGAATGCAGTGGGAATCATGGTGTATGTGGCTATGAGTGCTATTGTGGGTGGCATATCTGATTAAGGCTGCTCAGAGATGGGGGTAGGACAGTCTGCCCGGTATGGGGCTGTGGTGGTTGTGGGTGGTTGTGTGATGCTGGCAGGGGTTTTGGCAGAAGAGAGGAGGTAAGCACGGGGCTGGAGGAGCAGGAGGGTAGGAAGTATAAAGTTGATGTGAATGTAAGGGGCGCTGCTGAGGTAGAGCACTCCTCTCATATTTGGGTCCACACCATTAACCATCCGCTTACCTGCTGTCTGGGATGACCAACCATGCTTTAGCTGGCTAAGATGGGTGTAGGCCATGGGTGAAATCCTGTGTGGAGGGTCTGCTGCACCATCCAGTTTGCGGTACTATTCAGGTGATTGCTGGTAGGCAGCTAGTTGTGTATCTGGGTAGGCAGCATACTATGCAGGCTATGTTGCGTGGCTGGGAGGGAGGGTAACAGCCAATAGGAACAGGTGGTGCTCCATGGCATCGAAGGATGCATAGGCAGGCAGCTTGGCTCCATGCGGTTGGTGGAGTGAAGCATTTGGAGATTTCTGGTTACTGGTGGGGGACAATATGGCTAAAGGTGTTGTGTAGCAGGAGTTAAATTATATTTATAGTAGCAGTGATAATGTGTGACAATGGTGGTGCAGACACAGGGCCGGGGTGAGGGAAATAATGAAGCAGCACCATATCAGAAGTGAGGCCTAGCATTTTGTATTCCCTGTTGCAGTAGTGTGGCATAATGAAGATTTTGAATTATTTCCCTTTTCCAAGCCCCAGTAGGGAAGCTGAGAACAATGGCATTCATGCCGAATAGATAACAGTTAAATGGTATCCAGCTGCAGGCCCTTGGTGGACCAAGATTAGAATCCGAACGGTCAGAGCATGGGTAGGGCTGCAGTCTTCCCAACGGACAAATCCATGGGAGTCTGGTTAGAGGTCTTGAGCTGCCAACATGTTAGGTTTAGATTTAGAATACTAGAGGGCCCCACCCCTTCCCACCCCCTCCGCCTGCGAAAATGCCCATCTAATTTGAACTACCAGCTGGCTGGGGAATAGCGTACAGAAATGCATAAGAATTAGGTTGATAAATGTGTTCATTGAGAAATCAGGGGGCGTGTACCGCAGGTGACCGACAGATAAGGGGGGTAGCGAGGATAAGAACATCCCATGATTGTGATACGAAAAGCAAGAAGTGATGCCAACAAATTAATTCATTGATGGGGGTGGGGGCATTGCTGGGGCGCGTGCTTCTCTGGTATCACGAGTAGCGTTTCGTTATTTCAAACAGCCACCTTTGAGTTTCCCACTGAGCTCATGCTAATGACCAGGTGCACATCATGTGACTTGGCCGATGGGGTGGTTAACATCCCAGGTAACTCGCCAGCCTAAACTGGCAGATGGTAACTCTCTTGGTGGAAAGTGAACCAAGGTTCTGAGTTGGAATATAGGGATGAAATTTCACCTGCAGGAGTCCTGGGTCTTTCCCGTAGAAGGCACGGTGGACCACACACAAAGCTTTAAATTAAATACGCTTGCCACCGGGAGCCAATGCAGTTTTCCCTCAATGGCTGTCATGGGTATCAGGCAGGTAGTTGGGGCAAGCTGGTTGGAGGCTTGGCAGGCCTAGCATAGGTACACAAAGAACCCATAACAAATCCCTCCTTTCATTCCTTCCTAGTGTTTGTAGTAACTTCCTGGTTACCACTCCTTGTTGCCAAACAGGAAGTGCATGATAACTCATGAGCTCTCTAGTGTTTGGATGTGGCTGGCTATATAAGCCACACCCAGGATTCTTCCAGTGCTTTGTGTTGCTTACTGTGAGCTGTATCAGCAACACATTTCCCGTGCTCTAGATCAGCCAGCATCTGCTTACCTGCTCCGGATCATCCTGTTTCGGCTTACCTGCTCCGGATCATTCTGCTTCTGCTTACCTGCTCCGGATCATCCTGATTCTGCTTACTTGCTCCGGATCATCCTACTTCTGCTTACCTGCTCTGGATCATTCAGCTTCAGCTTACCTGCTTCATACTCCACGCCGGAGCTATCTCCAGTCAAGAGGGGACTTCTACACCGGCACCTGTAAGAACAAAGAAGAACAGCGTTAACACGCGCACATCAGTAACGCCGTGCATACTCACCGAATCTTCCTGCGATGCTGGAATCCAGGTTAGTTGCACGAGCGCACAAACCCCTGTAAGAAAGAAGAAACATTATTCATTGCGCTCGCTCCAGTAACGCGGACACTTATTTTACTGCGCTCTCTCTCTCTACGCGGTGCATACTTACCAAAAGCCTTCGTGCAAACTTACCTAACCACCAAGTCCCCAGTAGTGCTGAACCCGGACTCAAGGCTCTAATACCACATAATTGCTCCTGCAAGGGAAAGGGAGAGACATTACCAGGCACGCTTGAATTGAAGGCACTGTGCAAACCTATCAGCAGCTAGCTCCTACACGCAGCGCTACACCCCCAAAAATAAACAGCAAACAAAGACAATACAGACAATTTTGGACACTCAACATTGCTGCGCAACGTTCACTTCTGGGAAGGACTTTCTAGCCAGTGAAGAAACTGGCGCCTTCAACTCTCGGCCTTGCTGTGAAGGCATAAAACAGAGTTTGACATCTGGACAATCGTGCCCCTGCAAATACAGGATGGAGTGCACACCCTACTAAAGATCAAGGTAAGCCCATAGGGGGACATCACAGCACACAGTAAAGAGAAGGGAAGGGCCCAGGGGAATCGGATGAATTCAGGTCTGAGTGTACAACTTGTATTTGACAGATATTCCTCCGGGTGAAACAGGGAAGTGAAGACTTGGGGTCAAGGGAGGCTCGTCCATCGCTCCTGCAGATACATAGGTGAGTGTGACAGAACACAAAGCCATCCTCAATACCTCTGCCCGAGCGATGGAAACCTCCGAGGTAGACCAGCTTTCCCTATTGTTAGGTGAACTACGGGCCGAGGTGCATGCAGCCCGCTCACAGACAAATCCCTTAAGGCGTGAACTGGTAGTCAACAGGGACAAAACAGACGATTTGGCAAGACAGCTCCTACAGACCTAAGCTGGTCCAGCACCCCTACCAGGTGGTGTTCCACAGGGCAGCCTACTCTGGGACCTGTAACCACACCCATTCAGGTATTGCTTCCAGGCAACATCCCTTTAGCACCTCCGGAACGCTTCTCTGGGGATCCCAAGAAATTTGGAGTGTTCATGAATCAGTGCTGGCTACAATTCATATGCAAACAAGACACCTTTCTGAATGACCAAGCTAAAGTAGCTTTTGTCTTCTCCTATTTAGAAGGGCATGCAGCGGACTAGTCTGTCCCGTTAGTGCTTAGGGATGACCCTTTACTTAGAAATTACCCAGGTTTTCAGCGTGAACTGGAAAAACTATTTGCCCATCGGACTCGAGGTCAGGCCCTGGATGATGAGCTACTCTCTCTGCGACAGGGTGGTCAGGATCTAATCTCATATGTCGCCACATTCAATCGCTTAATAGCCGAATCAGGTTGGCCAGAGGAGAAACGAATAACGTTATTTTATCAAGGACTGAGAGGAGAATTAAAAAATGTCTTGGCACAAGTAGTTAATCCTCCCAAAGATTGCAGTGAATACATTGACCTAACTATGCAACTAGACCACCGGTTACAGGATCGCAAGGCCGACCAAACTAGATCAGAGCATAGACCATTGTATGTCCGACCAAAGGAAGCATCCCATCGACAGGCCTCAGAAATACACTCAGAGCCCATGCAATTGGGTGTTCTCAGTGGACCACTCACCAAGGTGGATAGAGAACGGAGGCACCAGGAAAAACCTTGCTTATATTGCGGCCAATCTGGTCACTTCCTCTGGAACTGCATGATTAAACCCCCACGGAAGACAATGGGGGTACTAGATAACATAGGGTAAGACACAGGTGCGGTAGCGGAAAACTCCAACGCCCATCAGATGTAGAGGTCGGTCTGTCGAGCCAGGAACGGAGCACTCAGATCTCACATTTCAGTATTCCTGTGGTTTTGGTAGACCCTTCACAGCCCACCCAAATGCATGCCCTCAAGGCTTTCATAGACAGTGGGGCTATTGGGAACTACCTGGACATAAACACTGCAAAGACCTTGGGATTAGCATTCCACCGTAAGGACACCGCAGAAAGCGTGAGCGTGACAGCTGTGGATGGCACACAACTCCTTTCGGGACCAGTAACACAGTGTACTTCCACCATCACCTTAATCTGCCAAGATGGCCACAGAGAAAGTATTATATTCAACCTTATCGCTGCACCCCAATTCCAGCTGGATTCTTGGGACACCGTGGATAGAGGCGCACAACCCAAAGATAGATTGGCGAACTGGAACCTTACTCTTTTCCTCGAAATGCGCCTCTTGTTACGACATCAAAGGGATCAAAGGAAGCCCATTGATAGCTTCACAGGAAAAGATAGCAAGTTTAGGCTTGGTGGGCACTTTACCAGAGGAATAACAGGAGTTCCAGGATGTGTTCGCGAAGGAGCAAGCCAACACACTTGCACCACATCGAGTTTACGACTGCCAGATCGACCTGCAACCAGGGGCACAAGTACCATGCAGCCGCATTTATGCATTAACTGAGGAAGAAAACACCCATCTACGGACCTACTTGGATCAATACCTGGCCAATGGCTTCATTAGACCATCTAAGTCACCAGCCGCCTCCCCACTCTTCTTCGTACTGAAGAAAGAGGGGGAATTAAGAATGTGTATTGATTACCGGGCCCTAAATCAAGTCACCATAAAAATAAGTACCCGTTACCTCTGATACCAGTACTCATAGATCAGGTGAGACAAGCGAATATTTTCACCAAGCTAGACTTACGCGGTGCATATCACCGGGTACGCATGAATAAAGGGGACGAGTGGAAGACTGCGTTCCATAACCGCTATGGCTTGTACGAATACCAGGTCATGCCCTTTGGGCTTTTCAATGCCCCGGCTGCGTTCCAGCATCTTATGAATTATGTGTTACGGGAACTCCTCGATGTCTGCGCAGTCCTCTACATTGATGACATTCTGATCTACTCCACCACTCCCCAAGAGCACGTAACCCACGTGCGAGCTGTACTCCGCAAACTGCATGAAAACCAACTGTATGCAAAGATAGAAAAACGCTTCTTCCACGTCACCGAGGTGGAGTTTCTGGGATATGTACTGACACCGCAGGGGATCAAGATGAACAATAGAAAAGTGGAGGCAATCCTCACTTGGTCCTCATCCACGTCTGCAAAGGGAGTACAGAGTTTCCTAGGGTTTGCAAACTTTTATCGCCACTTCATACCATGATTTTCACATATTGTACATCAATAATGTCCTTGCTACGCAAACACTGAAAGTTCGAATGGACACCAGCGGCGGAAGAAGCTTTCCGAGCTCTCAAGGAAAAAGTCACCTCAGCCCCAATTCTGCAACACCCACAGCCCGATTTACCATACATCGTGGAAATGTATGCTTCAAGCATTGCCATGGGGGCCATATTCTCTCAACAAAATCCTGAAACCGGATGCCTTCACCCCATTGCCTTTTGGTCAAGGAAATTTTCCACAGCACAATTAAACTATGCAATTTCTGAGAAAGAACTCATAGCAATCAAAAGCGCACTGTATGAATGGCAACATTACTTACAAGGAACAAAACACACCATCACCATAATAACGGATCATCAGAAGTTGCAATACTTACGCTCAGTAAAAGCTCAGTCTTCTAGGCAGCTCCGTTGGGCCCTATCCTTAATGGAATACGACTTTGTACTCACCTACCGCCCCGGAGTTAAGAACGTGAAAGCGGATGCGTTATCCCGCATTGGCACAGGAGAGGAAGTCTACAATGCCCCTAACCTGTTGGAGATCATACCCAGCCATAAAATTGTCAGCCTCTGCATCGGCCCATCTCCGTTAAATACTCTGCAGGAAACAATAAAAGAAAATATGTCTGAAAAGACCTACTGGCTTGGGACACAAAGGGAGACCAGTTCACCATTCAAGACAAACTACCATACTACCAAAAACGCCACTAAGTTCCAACTAAGGATCTGCAACAAGCAATCATATCAGACTACCATGACTCGCTGTTAGAAGCCCATCCGGTTATAGCCAAAACCATGAAGAAAGTAAGAAAATCTTATTGGTGGTCAAATTGGCAAGAAGATATTGGCACCTACATAGGCACCTGTGAGGTGTGTGCACAATACAAAACATCCAGGCAAAAACCAGCCAGCCTCCTTCAGCCAATCACCGTTCTGCCAGTGCCCTGGCACACAGTATTAATGGACTTCGTCACTGATCTACCTCCTAACTCAGGTTATAATACCATCCTGGTAGTAGTGGACATCTTATCCAAATTGGCCCATTTCATAGCTCTGAAGGGTATTCCCTCAGCTCAGACCCTGGTGCAGGTTTTTCTAGACCGAATCGACAAGTTACATGGATTCCCAACCATAATCGTTTCTGACAGAGGCAGCCAATTTGTATCTTGTTTTTGGAAAAAATGTTGCACCCTGGCAAGAGTAGAAGTCCGTCTGTCTTCTAGTCACCACCCTCAAACGGACGGCCAAACCGAGCACACGAACCAGACCATGGAACAGTATTTGCACTGTCTATTACACCAAACAAGCCAAAGCTGGACCGAAATTCTATGGATGGCAGAGTATGCCTACAACAACTCAACACATTCATCAACCCAAGCAACACCCTTCTTTACTATATATGGTCGAAAACCCAGAACGTTGGTCTACGATCCGCCAGAAAAAATTGAAATGCCCGCAGTAAAGAATCTACATGACAGCATCCTGAAAGCAGCCAGAGAAGCCAGCAGGAACCTACAGCAAGCCAAAGAAACACAGAAAAGAAACGCTGATCGGCATCGACGAAAAGCCCCAGATTATCAAGTGGGAGACTCGGTCTGGCTGGCAACTAGACGCATTGCTTAAAAGGGTCCCAAGAAATTTCAGCCTAGATACATCAGCCCATATACAATAGAAAAGGTAATTAATCCAGCAGCCATGAGACTGGCGTTACCTCAACATATGTGTATACATCGCGTATTTCGTGTGTCACTATTAAAACCAGCTCACCCTGGAACCCAAACTTACACACCTCCCGCACCCATACAAGTGGGTCAAGAAGCACCAGAATATGAAGTAAAGAACATATTAGATTCCAAACAAGTACGAAAGAGCCTGTATAATTTGATTGACTGGAAGGGGTACAGACCCCAGGAAAGATCATGGGAACCCAGCACGCACGTGCATTCCCCCCGATTGGTGCGGAAATTCCATCGGGACCATCCTGAGAAACCAAAGCCCTCATACACACCATTGGGAGGGGTCTTGAGGGGGAAGACTGTCATGGGTATCAGGCAGGTAGTTGGGGCAAGCTGGGTGGAGGCTTGGCAGGCCTGGCATAGGCACACAAAGAACACATAACACATCCCTCCTTTCTTTCCTTCCTAGTGTTTGCAGTAACTTCCTGGTTACCACTTCCTGTTGCCAAACAGGAAGTGCATGATAACTCATGAGCTCTCTAGTGTTTGGGTGTGGCTGTCTATATAAGACACACCCAAGATTCTTCCAGTGCTTCGTGTTGTTACTGTGAGCTGTATCAGCAACACACTTGTCGTGCTCTGGATCAGGCAGCATCTGCTTACCTGCTGCGGATCATCCTGTTTCTACTTACCTGCTACGGATTAACCTGCTTCTGCTTACCTGCTCTGGATCATCCTACTTCTGCTTACCCGTTCTGGATCATTCAGCTTCAGCTTACCTGGTTCTTACTCCAAGCCGCAGCTATCTCCAGTCAAGAAGGGACTTCTACACCGGCAGCTGTAAGAACAAAGAAGAACAGCATTGACACGCGCACATCAGTAATGCTGTGCATACTCACCGAATCTTCCCACAACGCTGGAATCTAGGTTAGTTGCACGAGCGCACAAACCCCTGTAAGAAAGAAGAGACATTATTAATTGCGCTCGCTCCAATAATGCGGACACTTATTTCACTGCGCTCTCTCTCTCTCTCTATGCGGTGCATACTTACCAAAAGCCTCCGTGCAAACTTACCAAACCACCAAGTCTCCAGTAGCACTGAACCCGGACTCGAGGCGCTAATACCACATAATTGCTCCTGCAAGGGAAAGGGAGAGGCATTACCAGGCGCGCTCGAATTGAAGGCGCTGTGCAAACCTACCAGCAGCTAGCTTCAACACGCAGCGCTACTCACCCACAAACATACCAGCAAACAAAGACAATACAGACTTTCTAGCCAGTGAAGAAACTGGTGCCTTGAACTCTCAGCCTTGCTGTTTTGGCATTTCGACTCAGCCTACAGACGTTGGCACCAATCACATGAGTGAATCGCGCCCCTGCAAATGCAGGATGGATTGCACACCCTACTAAAGATCAAGGTAAGCCCATAGGGGGACATCACAGCACACAGTAAAGAGAAGGGAAGGGCCCAGGGGAATCGGATGAATTCAGGTCTGAGTGTACACCTTGTATTGGACAGGTATTCCTCCGGGTGAAACAGGGGAAATGAAGACTCGGGTCAAGGGAGGCTTGTCCATCGCTCCTGCAGAGACACAGGTGAGTGTGACAATCACCATGGTGGAACAGAACCAGAGAGCAACCACTGCCAGTTGGGCAGCCGAGTTCTGCAACACCTGCAGCCACTGAAGAAGGTACGCTGGATGAGCTAGGTAAAACCCGCATTGAGAGGATATAGGGACTCAGAGAGCTTAACCCCCAGAGGGTGTGGGAAGAGGACCAAGTTCAGACCAAGTTCAGATGGCCAAAATGCCATAGATCATCTCACAGGGGTTAGAATTGGACAACTAGCACCTCCAACTAGCACCTCTGTCTTCTTGACATTAAGGTGAAGCCAGTTTGTAGCCATCTAAAGATGGATAGCCAACAGTCGGGAGCGGCAGCATTCTGCCGAGGCAGGATGGGATAGGTCTAGTCTCACCAGGATCTGTGTGCCATCAGCATAAGAAAAACACAGAAACCAAAAAGAGTGAATCAGCTTTAAAAGTGGCTGGATATATAAATTGAAAATAAGAGGGGAAAGAGCAGAACCCTGAGGCGGCCCACAGGTGAGGGGCTTCTCAATCGAAACATACTGAGGAAGTGAAATGGACTGGGAACGACCAGTTAGAAAAGACGTAAACTAATCCAGGACTGAGCCCGAGACCCCCGTCGCAGATGCCATGGACCTTCTGATACTAGTTTTTTTTAAAATAAAAAATAAACCCTGTTTTTCTTGCAAAGTGGTGCACCAAGCCTTTTTCCTTAGAGGAGTGTTTTCATTGTATGGTTGTGTGGAGGTCTTGCCGTACAATGGTTTTTATTTAAATGTGATTCTTTCATCCTAACATAGCTATCTATCAATGGCACTAATCAATCACAGGCTGATTGAAATTGTCCTGTTTTGGCACCAGTAGTGTAAAGTATAATAGTTGGCAGCCTTTTGAAACTCCACAATTTTTGAGGAAAGGGCACAGTGAAATTCAATAATTTGCATAGGATCACACATTTTGGTTAAGCACTGAAGATAGGATTGTAACCCATGGTGCAATTAATGTACTTGCCCACATATCTTCTGAGATCCTGTTGGTCGACATATTTAAGTTTGGGTTTCAGGAATACATTCTGCTAGTTTATTGTAAAGTACACAAATCACTTGTAAAGGAACCTGGCATAAAGAAACCTGTTTAGCCAAGTATCATTCCAACTTAATATTACACATTCTGAATGGAATCCTAAGTTTTAGAATGCAAGGCTGAAACAACATCTCTTTTAAACCACTTTTCTTTCAAACACACAATGGAATACATTTTGTGATAGTCGCTTGACCAAAAGTAATTGTTTGACACAACGTAAAGCTTCTTGAAAGCATGGTGTTAAAGAAATTAGAATCTCCAGACAAAATCAAACCCTTTCTGTCAAACTAGAAGTCATCATAGGTATAAGTTATGCTTTAAAGTGACATTGTTTTGTTGTTGCCGATTTAAGTGCCATTTTTTGGTAGATAATGGATTGGTTTGTGGGCTTTCAGGCTGTCTTCTATCACTCTTGAAAATGTTATACAACGAGGCAGGGAAGTGATGTGTGTTTTGATGTATTTCTTTCTCTACATGTGGTGGTCACTGCATACCTGTGCTGCTTTGTGCCTGTCTTTGAGATTCTGTGTGTTGCCATCTGGTTCCTTGTGCCTCTTTTGAGTGTTTCACTCAGCATTTGATTATTTCTGTTGTTTTCAGTCTCTGGTGCTGCCTCTGCTCTGCATTTGTTCATCTGTGTGGTAGCAGTTGTCATTCCTTTTTAGTTTTAGCTGTTAGTTGGTGCTGTAAGTGCTGCATATAACCAAATACAATTTTCATCGGAAATGAAGATAAGGGAGAGAGAGATGAGATGTTAGGAGGAACACATAGTAGATGACAGAGGGACTCCAACAAAGGGAAAAGCATGAGTGTACACTGGAAGACTGAGAACAGAGCTGAAGAGAATGTAGAGGGAAGGATGCAGTATAAATAAACCTGTGAGATGGCATGCCATAGAAACATATGCAAATTCTACAGGATATTTGGGAGCGGCACAGAAAAAGTGGAGAAACTGCAAGGTGGATGAGTGATGCAGAGATGTGAGCAGCAAAACGGTAATTGCACAGCAGAGCCAAGGACGAAATGAAACGAATGGTGTAATTTTCTGCCGGTGCAGTGCTAATTACAATATGTATGTCTGATTTGCTGCTATGCCAGCTTGAGAGTGAGCCTCAATGTTTGGTGACATAAGTGACTTGGCAGTAGATGATTTGGAGGTTTTCTAGAGCAGTGTGGCTGCAGAGACCACTGAATACAGTAGGGGTAGCTACAGTACTGCACGCATGACTAATGGCAATGCAGGTCTGTGGCCCCCCCTAATTGTTCTGCTACAGTGACACCTCCTGCATCCTATTAGCTCCTCTTCAGTAATCCCTATGCCCCCCAAACAGTAAATGTGGACACCAGCCTCTGTCATCTGCCATGATGAACCCCCATACCAAGCCACTACTGGATGAAGTGCAATTGTCATTTGAGCTTTGTTGGAAGATAGAAATATGTTAAGCATCATGTAATACAAGCTAATTTATTCAATTTTGGCTCCACAGGTTCCAAATCGCATACATGTATTGACCATCAAAGAGATGGCAGTGTTGCAAATCCAAGCTCCCATCAGATAAGTACAATTTCTTTAACACTTTTCCTCACTTAAATTACTTAAATGTTCCATGTAGCTGCACAGTGAAAAACATTTATTTGTGTTTCCTACAGGTTAAACAAAAGACCAGCCAGCAAAGGACACTCTTGTTGACTCCCACATCTTTGGTATGTTTAAAATAATGTATCTTTATCTATATGCCGAGGGATTACTATTAAACTTTGATTTAGGTACTAAACTTAGCGTCTATTGTCTTCCATCCATACAACCCCATGTAAGTCTACCACTGTTCTGTGCACTGATAAACAGTCACTCATCCACACATTCACCCATGCCAGGTCAGGAGAAGTAGATTGGTGCAATGGGACTGATTTTGTGTCTGCATGCGCACTGTGTGGTGTGTGAACATTTAGAGGGTAATTCATAGAATTCAGCGCACAAGTGGCGCACGCGGCTGGCGCACAGTTTGCGCGTGCGAATCCCTGCGCCAGCCGCGTGCGCCAAAACCCATTTCAGCGCACAGCGTATTCATGGATACCAGCCACCAAAACCAGCCGTGGCGCACAGTGGCGCAGCGACCCTGCAGCAGCGCCAGTTACGCCCCCAAGAACGCCTATCGCGCAGGGAAAAGCCATCAAAATCCACAATCCAGCGCAAAGGGCTGATCTAACCCTGTACCAGCACGGCAAGCGGGCTACGTGTATCACTGGGGTGCGCGGGAAGTACCTCACGTCATTTCAGCTGGGTAGGTGCATTTCAGGGGTGCGTGGGAAGTTCCACACGTGAATGTCCTGGCTACGTGTATTTCGGGGTGCGCGGGAAGTTTCACACGCGATATCAGCAGGGTTCGTGTATTCCAGGGTTGCGCGGGAAGTTCCACACGCGAATGTCCTGGCTACGTGTACTCCAGGAGTGCGCGGGAAGTTCCACACCCGAATGTCCAGGCCACGTGTATTTCGGGGTGCGCGGGAAGTTTCACACGCGATATCAGCAGGGTACGTGTATTCCAGGGGTGCGCGGGAAGTTCCACACGCGATTTCAGCAGGGTACATGTATTACAGGGGTGCGCTTGAAGTTCCACACGGGATTCCATCAGGGTACGTGTACATCAGGGGTGCGCGGGAATTTTCACATGTGAATTCAGCAGGGTACGTGTATATCAGGGGTGTGCGGGAAGTTCCACACGTGAATGTCCTGGCTACGTGTATTTTGGGGTGCGCGGGAAGTTTCACACGCGATATCAGCAGGGTACATGTATTCCAGCGGTGCGCGGGAAGTCCCACACGCGATTTCAGCAGGGTACGTGTATTACAGGGGTGCGCTTGAAGTTCCACACGCGATTCCATCAGGGTACATGTACATCAGGGGTGCGCAGGAATTTTCACACATGAATTCAGCAGGTTACGTGTATATCAGGGGTGCGCGGGAAGTTCCACACGCGAATGTCCTGGCTACGTGTATTCCAGGGGTGCGCGGGAAGTTCCACACGCGAATGTCCAGGCCACGTGTATTTCGGGGTGCGCGGGAAGTTTCACACGCGATATCAGCAGGGTACGTGTATTCCAGGGGTGCGCGGGAAGTTCCACACGCGATTTCAGCAGGGTACGTGTATTACAGGGGTGCGCTTCAAGTTCCACACGCGATTCCATCAGGGTACGTGTACATCAGGGGTGTGCGGGAATTTTCACATGTGAATTCAGCAGGGTACGTGTATATCAGGGGTGCGCGGGAAGTTCCACACGCGAATGTCCTGGCTACGTGTATTTCGGGGTGCGCGGGAAGTTTCACACGCGATATCAGCAGGGTACGTGCATATCAGGGGTGCGCGGGAAGTTCCACACGCGAATGTCCTGGCTATGTGTATTTCGGGGTGTGCGGGAAGTTTCACACGCGATATCAGCAGGGTACGTGTATTCCAGGGGTGCGTGGGAAGTCACACACGCGAAGTCAGCAGGGTACGTGTATTCCAGGGGTGCACGGGAAGTTCCACACGCAATTTCAGCAGGGTACGTGTATCACAGGGGTGCGCTTGAAGTTCCACATGCGATTCCATCAGGGTACGTGTATTACAGGGGTGCGCGGGGAGCACCACACGTGAATTGCACGTGTGGGTCCTCCCAGGTGTTCCCTCTACACCCTCCACGGCCCCTGCAGGAGGCTCACACCACAGGGGCCTACCCTGCATATGTCCTGCAGGCACCTCATCCACCATGGCCATGCCCCCCAGCCAACCCACATGTCAACTTGCACTACTGCCCACCAACGCATGTCCCCCTGCACCCCCAGCCACCAGGGGCACCCTCCACCAGGCCCCCACCCATGTCTCCCACCACCCCCACCCCCCAGCACTGTGGGGCACCTGCCAGCAGGCCCCCACCCATGTCCAACTCATGTTCCCCACCACCCCCACCCCCCAGCACTGTGGGGCACCTGCCAGCAGGCCCCCACCCATGTCCAACTCATGTTCCCCACCACCCCCACCCCCAGCACCGTGGGGCACCTGCCAACAGGCCCCCACCCATGTCCAACTCATGTTCCCCACCACCCCCACCCCCCAGCACCGTGGGGCACCTGCCAGCAGGCCCCCACCCATGTCCAACTCATGTTCCCCACCACCCCCACCCCCCAGCACTGTGGGGCACCTGCCAGCAGGCCCCCACCCATGTCCAACTCATGTTCCCCACCACCCCCACCCCCCAGCACCGTGGGGCACCTGCCAGCAGGCCCCCACCCATGTCCAACTCATGTTCCCCACCACCCCCACCACCCAGCACCGTGGGGCACCTGCCAGCAGGCCCCCACCCATGTCCAACTCATGTTCCCCACCACCCCCACCCCCCAGCACTGTGGGGCACCTGCCAGCAGGCCCCCACCCATGTCCAACTCATGTTCTCCACCACCCCCACCCCCCAGCACTGTGGGGCACCTGCCAGCAGGTCCCCACCCATGTCCAACTCATGTTCCCTACCCCCCCACCCCCCAGCACTGTGGGGCACCTGCCAGCAGGCCCCCACCCATGTCCCCACCACCCCCACCCCCCAGCAGTGCAGGGGCACCCTCCACCAGGCCCCCACCCATGTCTCCCACCACCCCCATCCCTCAGCAGTGCAGGGTCACCCTCCACCAGGCCCCACCCATGTCTCCCACCACCCCCACCCCCCAGCACTGTGGGGCACCTGCCAGCAGGCCCCCACCCATGTCCAACTCATGTTCCCCACCACCCCCACCCCCCAGCACTGTGGGGCACCTGCCAGCAGGCTCCCACCCATGTCCACTCATGTTCCCCACCATCCCCACCCCCCAGCACCGTGGGGCACCTGCCAGCAGGCCCCCACCCATGTCCAACTCATGTTCCCCACTACCCCCACCCCCCAGCACCGTGGGGTACCTGCCAGCAGGCCCCCACCCATGTTCAATTCATGTTCCCCACCACCCCCACCCCCCAGCACTGTGGGGCACCTGCCAGCAGGCCCCCACCCATGTCCAACTCATGTTCCCCACCACCCCCAGCACTGTGGGGCACCTGCCAGCAGGCCCCCACCCATGTCCCCACCACCCTCACCCCCCAGCAGTGCAGGGGCACCCTCCACCAGGCCCCCACCCATGTCTCCCACCACCCCCACCCCCCAGCAGTGCAGGGGCAGCCTCCACCAGGCCCCCACCCATGTCTCCCACCACCCCCACCCCCCAGCAGTGCAGGGGCACCCTCCACCAGGCCCCCACCCATGTCTCCCACCACCCCTATCCCCCAGCAGTGCAGGGGCACCCTCCACCAGGCCCCCACCATGTCTCCCACCACCCCCACCCCCAGCACTGTGGGGCACCTGCCAGCAGGCCCCCACCCATGTCCCCACCACCCCCACCCCCCAGCAGTGCAGGGGCACCCTCCACCAGGCCCCCACCCATGTCTCCCACCACCCCCACCCCCCAGCACTGTGGGGCACCTGCCAGCAGGCCCCAACTCATTTTCCCCAGCCAACATGTCATCACAATCTATATCCCTGGTCCCTATGGTCAGCCTCCAAATGCAAAACACCCACCCGAGTATTGCATCCACCCACTCATAATTGGCAATTACATGACAGAAAACCAATTGCAAGTTTCGAAACAAACACATTTCCCTCACATACACCCAATGGGTGTCAGTGAATCTCAAAACCCATATCATGATATGCATGAAACCAATGAGATGATACTACACATTGAAGTTCGATAAAAAAATATGTATTAAAGGAAACATAAATAGAATCAAAAATTAAGAAACAGAAATGGGAATGTACAAAAATGAAAAGAAGCATGTCCGTGAAAAAAAGCAAAACCAAAAATCATAATCCAAAGTAATGGTGTCCAAAGTCACTGTCCACAAAAGAAAATCCAATGGGAAATAATAATTGAAAGCCATTGCTCCATGGGTAAATTGTGAAAGAAAAATAAAATCCAGCAGTGTAACGCTCACCTGATTCCCACGGAGGCGCTGATCCCGGCTGGGCTGCTATCGTTTCTTCAATTGAGAAGCGTAGAGCTCGGACGACTCTCAGGACTGGGCTTCCTCTTATCGAATGTCTGACTTGCAGGGTAAGTTTTCTGCAGGTGGAAGAAAAAGGGTTAATCACCGTTTGATGGGATTCCTTCTCCCACCAATCGTCAGTTTCTCCCACAGTCTAGCTTTCTACTTGTCTCGGCGAGCTCTCACCTCAGGCATATAAATGCTGAGCTCTCCATCCTGCGTCTGGTGCAGGGGTGCGTGGATTCCAGTTACGTCACTGGGTAAGTTCAGTGTTGAGGCTCAAGTCTTTTGCGGCCTTAGTTGTGGCACTGGTGCTGGGATGCCGAAGAGCGATGCCGCCGTTACTGCACGAGCGGATGCCTGTAAGTATACTGTAGTCTTTAGGCTTTAAAAGATGGGCACCTCAATAATGTCCCTTTTCCTTTGTTTCAGGCCTCGGGATGCTGTGGGCGTAGTTTTCCGTTGCCGCTGCACGTGCCGATGGACGTAAGTATAATGTTCGTTGGCCGCTTTTAATGGCACCTCTAATAATGTCCTTTTTCTAGTTTTCAGGTGCCGGGATGCTGCGGGCTTTATATCCGTTGCCACTGCACGTGCCGATGCACGTAAGTATAATGATCGTTGGCCGCTTTTAATGGCACCTCTAATAATGTCCTTTTCCTAGTTTTCAGGTGCCGGGATGCTACGGGCTTTATATTCGTTGCCACTGCACGTGCCGATGCACGTAAGTATAATGATCGTTGGCCGCTTTTAATGGCACCTCAAATAATGTCTTTTTCCTGTTTTTCAGGTGCCGGGATGCTGAGGTTGATGCGGCCGCTACTGCGCGTGCAAAAACTGGTAAGTTAAGATGAATGCGACTGCCTTCACCCGAACCCCTTTTTAATTATGTCCTTTGCCTTTCAGGTGCAGAGAAGCTGCCGAAGAGAAGGCCGCGGTTAGCTCCGTTGCAATCACGGATGGATCAGGTAAGCAGGCGCGGCTGCGAGCGAGGTGCACTTTTCTAACCTTATGTTTATTCTTTGCAGGTTTTGCCGGTGACTGGATTCCGGGATCTGGTAAGTATTGTTCTGTGTCTTTCTTCATCCACAGGTTGCTGCGTGGAAGCTGAAGATGACTCTGGACCTGGAATGCAGGAGCCGACTCGGTGAGCGTCCTGCTGCTGCTGCAGAATAACGCGAAGCACGTGTTTTCCATCGGGCGTGGTTTAAATAGCAGAGAAGTGCTTCCAGTGTGTGTTCTTCCATCGGTTCCACCCAGGTAAGAAAAGAGTTCCTGAATGGAGGGAATAGTTCCTCCCAGCCCTGATGGCTGGGGACTTCAACCAGACTGGTTTGTTCTGGGTAAATATGCAGCATGGTCTGCCTCAGGTAAGTCCACCCAAGCATTATTACACTGTTTATCAATATGAGCCCGGCGCCTATGGCGCCGGGACTGAAACCCTTCATGAGCCTGGCGCCAAAGGCACCAGGACACGGTCCAAAGGGCCCCTGTAGGGGTCTGCTGGGTCCGGAGTAGTGGAAGACGGGCCTGCTTCCGAGGGCCCTGGGCCAGTCCTCGCCCCTCGGGAGTAGCGCCCATGACAAACAGTGAACTATGTACAGACGAACAAGCCAGGGTCCATTATCCCAACAAAAGAAATGAAACCTATCTAACTACACTAACTAATAAAATAAACTATATACAAAAATGTGGCCAATGTCCAAAAGGTCCAAAATAAACAAAAAAAAAAGGAAATCTAATACTACCTACATAACTATGTACAAGGGCAGCGGGCTAGTCTGACGGCTCACTTTTGGATGTCCCGGGCCAGGGCATCATCGAACTCCTGCTCAATGTCCCGGAGGCGGTCCTCCTCCATGGCCCCGAGGGTCCGCAGGGCCCTCGACGTGTCCACCTCCAACCCCCTGCGGATTGCCTCGAGGCACTCGGCCCGCCTCAGGGCCCTCCGCATGGAGTTCTCTGCCCTGACCATTGTGAGCCGTGCCTCTTCCGCCCGCTGCCGCTCCGCATCTATGGCGTGGCCCAACCGCTGCCACACGGAAGACACTCTCTGTCCTGGGTCCTCCTGCCCTCCGGCCGATGCCTGCCCCTCCGATGTTGAAGGCCCCAAGCCTTCATGGTTCCCACCACGTTGCTGCTGCTGCTGTGCCTCTGCCCGTGCACTGCCTCCTGCTGCCTGCACATCCTCCGCCGGCTGGGGTGCAGTCGTTGATGTGGCCACCCCTGCTGGACGTCCGACTCCCGACTGTGGCAGGGATGCCTCCTCCACCAGCCTGGCCGCACCGTCAGAGGCAGCTCCACAGGGCACCCAGGTGACTGATGGGTGGGAAGATGGCACGGAGGACGACTGGCGCGTAGGGGGTTCAGTTGAGGAGGGGGTCGTAGCAAGCCCCATCAAACGGAGGAATCCGGCCTGGGTGACCTGTCCCAGCAGGCTGACGTGGTGAACGAGCCATTCGAGATGACGTGCATTCTCCTCATGAAAAGACTGCAGGTCACCTCGCATGGCCCGTTGACGCAACGCCACACCAGTCAGGACAGGCTCAACCCGGACCCGGATAGCCACGTCCGCAGGTAGAGGAAGGCCAGTTGTCATTTGCTCATCCCCTGCCTGAAAACGGGTCTGGACGTAGGCATCCCTGCTGGTGCAAGATGATGCAGGGACAGGATCAGGGACAGGATTGCACACAGGCACCTCCGCGGCAGCCTGTGCTGCCTCCTGTCCCTGGTCCTGCACTGCACCACTAGCACCAATGGGATCCCAACCTCCAGACCCCGTCTCTGTTGCTTGCACGGCCTCCTCCTCCACCAAACCCCCCACCAACCTGGATGACTCCGTGCCTTCTTCCCCCGTTGGGCCCTGTGGGGTCCCAGCTGCCCCTTCTGCTGCCGAGGAGCCCAACTCCAAACTCCGCCTCTTGGACCTCCCCCCGGCAGCTGCGGCCTGGGACGCGGCACCGGACTCCTCACTCCCCGACGAGATGACAACATGGGAGGGGAGCCGGGCCTTGCGTCTCCGGCTGGCGGTGGGATCCCCGACGCTGTGCTCCACAGCACCTTCTCCGCCCTCTTCATCAGTTGACGCTGCAGACAGGGAAAAATAAAACACAGGCATCAGGGCACTGTACAATGGACACATACACACATGACAGTTGTACATGAGTGGCATTGGCAAACCTCAGACATGCCATCACAATCCCCAACACACATGTCATTTCAACTCCCACACATGAGCCATACCACAGCCATATCGCAACTGCCAGCACCATCCATACCCATACAACAGCATGAGCAGGCAAAGCTGAGCCAGACATCACATGCAACACAGGAAGTGCACCACACATGTACACACACCACCACACTTGCATGTATGTGTACACCTCTGCCAAGTGTTGCAGTGTTCAGATGGGCATCCATGTCACATCTGCTAATCAGGCTTCCACATCCGGCTGCAAATTCAGGATGGATTGCACACCCTACTAAAGATCAAGGTAAGCCCATAGGGGGACATCACAGCACACAGTAAAGAGAAGGGAAGGGCCCAGAGGAATCGGATGAATTCAGGTCTTAGTGTACACCTTGTATTGGACAGGTATTCCTCCGGGTGAAACAGGGGAAATGAAGACTCGGGTCAAGGGAGGCTTGTCCATCGCTCCTGCAGAGACACAGGTGAGTGCGACAATCACCATGGTGGAACAGAACCAGGGAGCAACCACTGCCAGTTGGGCAGCCGAGTTCTGCAACACCTGCAGCCACTGAAGAAGGTACGCTGGATGAGCTAGGTAAAACCCGCAGTGAGAGAGGATATAGGGACTCAGAGAGCTTAACCCCCAAAGGGTGTGGGAAGAGGACCAAGTTCAGACCAAGTTCAGATGGCCAAAATGCCATAGATCATCTCACAGGGGTTAGAATTGGACAACTAGCACCTCCAACTAGCACCTCTGTCTTCTTGACATTAAGGTGAAGCCAGTTTGTAGCCATCTAAAGATGGATAGCCAACAGTCGGGAGCGGCAGCATTCTGCCGAGGCAGGATGGGATAGGTCTAGTCTCACCAGGATCTGTGTGCCATCAGCATAAGAAAAACACAGAAACCAAAAAGAGTGAATCAGCTTTAAAAGTGGCTGGATATATAAATTGAAAATAAGAGGGGAAAGAGCAGAACCCTGAGGCGGCCCACAGGTGAGGGGCTTCTCAATCGAAACATACTGAGGAAGTGAAATGGACTGGGAACGACCAGTTAGAAAAGACGTAAACTAATCCAGGACTGAGCCCGAGACCCCCGTCGCAGACAGCCATTCCAGCAAGATGCCATGGACCTTCTGATACTAGTTTTTTTTTAAAATAAAAAATAAACCCTGTTTTTCTTGCAAAGTGGTGCACCAAGCCTTTTTCCTTAGAGGAGTGTTTTCATTGTATGGTTGTGTGGAGGTCTTGCCGTACAATGGTTTTTATTTAAATGTGATTCTTTCATCTAACATAGCTATCTATCAATGGCACTAATCAATCACAGGCTGATTGAAATTGTCCTGTTTTGGCACCAGTAGTGTAAAGTATAATAGTTGGCAGCCTTTTGATGAAACTCCACAATTTTTGAGGAAAGGGCACAGTGAAATTCAATAATTTGCATAGGATCACACACTTTGGTTAAGCACTGAAGATAGGATTGTAACCCATGGTGCAATTAATGTACTTGCCCACATATCTTCTGAGATCCTGTTGGTCGACATATTTAAGTTTGGGTTTCAGGAATACATTCTGCTAGTTTATTGTAAAGTACACAAATCACTTGTAAAGGAACCTGGCATAAAGAAACCTGTTTAGCCAAGTATCATTCCAACTTAATATTACACATTCTGAATGGAATCCTAAGTTTTAGAATGCAAGGCTGAAACAACATCTCTTTTAAACCACTTTTCTTTCAAACACACAATGGAATACATTTTGTGATAGTCGCTTGACCAAAAATAATTGTTTGACACAACGTAAAGCTTCTTGAAAGCATGGTGTTAAAGAAATTAGAATCTCCAGACAAAATCAAACCCTTTCTGTCAAACTAGAAGTCATCATAGGTATAAACTATGCTTTAAAGTGACGTTGTTTTGTTGTTGCCGATTTAAGTGCCATTTTTTGGTAGATAATGGATTGGTTTGTGGGCTTTCAGGCTGTCTTCTATCACTCTTGAAAATGTTATACAACGAGGCAGGGAAGTGATGTGTGTTTTGATGTGTGTTTTGATGTATTTCTTTCTCTACATGTGGTGGTCACTGCATACTGGTTCCTTGTGCCTCTTTTGAGTGTTTCACTCAACATTTGATTATTTCTGTTGTTTTCAGTCTCTGGTGCTGCCTCTGCTCTGCATTTGTTCATCTGTGTGGTAGCAGTTGTCATTCCTTTTTAGTTTTAGCTGTTAGTTGGTGCTGTAAGTGCTGCATATAACCAAATACAATTTTCATCGGAAATGAAGATAAGATAAGGGAGAGAGAGATGAGATGTTAGGAGGGACACATAGTAGATGACAGAGGGACTCCAACAAAGGGAAAAGCATGAGTGTACACTGGAAGACTGAGAACAGAGCTGAGGAGAATGTAGAGGGAAGGATGCAGTATAAATAAACCTGTGAGATGGCATGCCATAGAAACATATGCAAATTTTACAGGATATTTGGGAGCGGCGCAGAAAAAGTGGAGAAACTGCAAGGTGGATGAGTGATGCAGAGATGTGAGCAGCAAAACGGTAATTGCACAGCAGAGCCAAGGACGAAATGAAACGAATGGTGTAATTTTCTGCCGGTGCAGTGCTAATTACAATATGTATGTCTGATTTGCTGCTATGCCAGCTTGAGAGTGAGCCTCAATGTTTGGTGACATAAGTGACTTTACAGTAGATGATTTGGAGGTTTTCTAGAGCAGTGTGGCTGCAGAGACCACTGAATACAGTAGGGGTAGCTACAGTACTGCACGCATGACTAATGGCAATGCAGGTCTGTGGCCCCCCCTAATTGTTCTGCTACAGTGACACCTCCTGCATCCTATTAGCTCCTCTTCAGTAATCCCTATGCCCCCAAACAGTAAATGTGGACACCAGCCTCTGTCATCTGCCATGATGAACCCCCATACCAAGCCACTACTGGATGAAGTGCAACTGTCATTTGAGCTTTGTTGGAAGATAGAAGTATGTTAAGCATCATGTAATACAAGCTAATTTATTCAATTTTGGCTCCACAGGTTCCAAATCGCATACATGTATTGACCATCAAAGAGATGGCAGTGTTGCAAATCCAAGCTCCCATCAGATAAGTACAATTTCTTTAACACTTTTCCTCACTTAAATTACTTAAATCTTCCATGTAGCTGCACAGTGAAAAACATTTATTTGTGTTTCCTACAGGTTAAACAAAAGACCAGCCAGCAAAGGACACTCTTGTTGACTCCCACATCTTTGGTATGTTTAAAATAATGTATCTTTATCTATATGCCGAGGGATTACTATTAAACTTTGATTTAGGTACTAAACTTAGCGTCTATTGTCTTCCATCCATACAACCCCATGTAAGTCTACCACTGTTCTGTGCACTGATAAACAGTCACTCATCCACACATTCACCCATGCCAGGTCAGGAGAAGTAGATTGGTGCAATGGGACTGATTTTGTGTCTGCATGCGCACTGTGTGGTGTGTGAACATTTAGAGGGTAATTCATAGAATTCAGCGCACAAGTGGCGCACGCGGCTGGCGCACAGTTTGCGCGTGCGAATCCCTGCGCCAGCCGCGTGCGCCAAAACCCATTTCAGCGCACAGCGTATTCATGGATACCAGCCACCAAAACCAGCCGTGGCGCACAGTGGCGCAGCGACCCTGCAGCAGCGCCAGTTACGCCCCCAAGAACGCCTATCGCGCAGGGAAAAGCCATCAAAATCCACAATCCAGCGCAAAGGGCTGCGCTAACCCTGTACCAGCACGGCAAGCGGGCTACGTGTATCACAGGGGTGCGCGGGAAGTACCTCACGTCATTTCAGCTGGGTAGGTGCATTTCAGGGGTGCGCGGGAAGTTCCACACGTGAATGTCCTGGCTACGTGTATTTCGGGGTGCGCGGGAAGTTTCACACGCGATATCAGCAGAGTTCGTGTATTCCAGGGGTGCGCGGGAAGTTCCACACGCGAATGTCCTGGCTACGTGTACTCCAGGGGTGCGCGGGAAGCTCCACACGCGAATGTCCAGGCCACGTGTATTTCGGGGTGCGCGGGAAGTTTCACACGCGATATCAGCAGGGTACGTGTATTCCAGGGGTGCGCGGGAAGTTCCACACGCGATTTCAGCAGGGTACATGTATTACAGGGGTGCGCTTGAAGTTCCACACGGGATTCCATCAGGGTACGTGTACATCAGGGGTGCGTGGGAATTTTCACATGTGAATTCAGCAGGGTACGTGTATATCAGGGGTGCGCGGGAAGTTCCACACGTGAATGTCCTGGCTATGTGTATTTTGGGGTGCGTGGGAAGTTTCACACGCGATATCAGCAGGGTACGTGTATTCCAGTGGTGCGCGGGAAGTCCCACACGCGATTTCAGCAGGGTACGTGTATTACAGGGGTGCGCTTGAAGTTCCAGACGCGATTCCATCAGAGTACATGTACATCAGGGGTGCGCAGGAATTTTCACACATGAATTCAGCAGGTTACGTGTATATCAGGGGTGCTCGGGAAGTTCCACACGCGAATGTCCTGGCCACGTGTATTCCAGGGGTGCGCGGGAAGTTCCACACGCGAATGTCCAGGCCACGTGTATTTCGGGGTGCACGGGAAGTTTCACACGCGATATCAGCAGGGTACGTGTATTCCAGGGGTGCGCGGGAAGTTCCACACGCGAATGTCCTGGCTACGTGTATTCCAGGGGGGCGCGGGAAGTTCCACACGCGAATGTCCAGGCCACGTGTACATCAGGGGTGTGCGGGAATTTTCACACGTGAATTCAGCAGGGTATGTGTATATCAGGGGTGCGCGGGAAGTTCCACACGCGAATGTCCTGGCTACGTGTATTTCGGGGTGCGCGGGAAGTTTCACACGCGATATCAGCAGGGTACGTGCATATCAGGGGTGCGCGGGAAGTTCCACACGCGAATGTCCTGGCTATGTGTATTTCGGGGTGCGCTGGAAGTTTCACACGCGATATCAGCAGGGTACGTGTATTCCAGGGGTGCGTGGGAAGTCACACACACGAAGTCAGCAGGGTACGTGTATTCCAGGGGTGCGCGGGAAGTTCCACACGCGATTTCAGCAGGGTACGTGTATCACAGGGGTGCGCTTGAAGTTCCACACGCGATTCCATCAGGGTACGTGTATTACAGGGGTGCGCGGGGAGCACCACACGTGAATTGCACGTGTGGGTCCTCCCAGGTGTTCCCTCTACACCCTCCACGGCCCCTGCAGGAGGCTCACACCACAGGGGCCTACCCTGCACATGTCCTGCAGGCACCCCATCCACCATGGCCATGCCCACCAGCCAACCCACATGTCAACTTTCACTACTGCCCACCAACGCATGTCCCCCTGCACCCCCAGCCACCAGGGGCACCCTCCACCAGGCCCCCACCCATGTCTCCCACCACCCCCACCCCCCAGTACTGTGGGGCACCTGCCAGCAGGCCCCCACCCATGTCCAACTCATGTTCCCCACCACCCCCACCCCCCAGCACTGTGGGGCACCTGCCAGCAGGCCCCCACCCATGTCCAACTCATGTTCCCCACCACCCCCACCGCCAGCACCGTGGGGCACCTGCCAGCAGGCCCCCACCCATGTCCAACTCATGTTCCCCACCACCCCCACCCCCCAGCACCGTGGGGCACCTGCCAGCAGGCCCCCACCCATGTCCAACTCATGTTCCCCACCACCCCCACCCCCCAGCACCGTGGGGCACCTGCCAGCAGGCCCCCACCCATGTCCAACTCATGTTCCCCACCACCCCCACCCCCCAGCACTGTGGGGCACCTGCCAGCAGGCCCCCACCCATGTCCAACTCATGTTCCCCACCACCCCCACCCCCCAGCACCGTGGGGCACCTGCCAGCAGGCCCCCACCCATGTCCAACTCATGTTCCCCATTATCCCCACCCCCCAGCACTGTGGGGCACCTGCCAGCAGGCCCCCACCCATGTCCAACTCATGTTCTCCACCACCCCCACCCCCCAGCACTGTGGGGCACCTGCCAGCAGGCCCCCACCCATGTCCAACTCATGTTCCCTACCCCCCCACCCCCCAGCACTGTGGGGCACCTGCCAGCAGGCCCCCACCCATGTCCCCACCACCCCCACCCCCCAGCAGTGCAGGGGCACCCTCCACCAGGCCCCCACCCATGTCTCCCACCACCCCCATCCCTCAGCAGTGCAGGGTCACCCTCCACCACGCCCCACCCATGTCTCCCACCACCCCCACCCCCCAGCACTGTGGGGCACCTGCCAGCAGGCCCCCACCCATGTCCAACTCATGTTCCCCACCACCCCCACCCCCCAGCACTGTGGGGCACCTGCCAGCAGGCTCCCACCCATGTCCACTCATGTTCCCCACCATCCCCACCCCCCAGTACCGTGGGGCACCTGCCAGCAGGCCCCCACCCATGTCCAACTCATGTTCCCCACCACCCCCAGCCCCCAGCACCGTGGGGTACCTGCCAGCAGGCCCCCACCCATGTCCAACTCATGTTCCCCACCACCCCCACCCCCCAGCACTGTGGGGCACCTGCCAGCAGGCCCCCACCCATGTCCAACTCATGTTCCCCACCACCCCCAGCACTGTGGGGCACCTGCCAGCAGGCCCCCACCCATGTCCCCACCACCCTCACCCCCCAGCAGTGCAGGGGCACCCTCCACCAGGCCCCCACCCATGTCTCCCACCACCCCCACCCCCCAGCAGTGCAGGGGCAGCCTCCACCAGGCCCCCGCCCATGTCTCCCACCACCCCCACCCCCCAGCAGTGCAGGGGCACCCTCCACCAGGCCCACACCCATGTCTCCCACCACCCCCATCCCCCAGCAGTGCAGGGGCACCCTCCACCAGGCCCCCACCCATGTCTCCCACCACCCCCACCCCCAGCACTGTGGGGCACCTGCCAGCAGGCCCCCACCCATGTCCCCACCACCCCCACCCCCCAGCAGTGCAGGGGCACCCTCCACCAGGCCCCCACCCATGTCTCCCACCACCCCCACCCCCCAGCACTGTGGGGCACCTGCCAGCAGGCCCCAACTCATTTTCCCCAGCCAACATGTGATCACAATCTAGATCCCTGGTCCCTATGGTCAGCCTCCAAATGCAAAACACCCACCCGAGTATTGCATCCACCCACTCATAATTGGCAATTACATGACAGAAAACCAATTGCAAGTTTCGAAACAAACACATTTCCCTCACATACACCCAATGGGTGTCAGTGAATCTCAAAACCCATATCATGATATGCATGAAACCAATGAGATGATACTACACATTGAAGTTCGATAAAAAAATATGTATTAAAGGAAACATAAATAGAATCAAAAATTAAGAAACAGAAATGGGAATGTACAAAAATGAAAAGAAGCATGTCCGTGAAAAAAAGCAAAACCAAAAATCATAATCCAAAGTAATGGTGTCCAAAGTCACTGTCCACAAAAGAAAATCCAATGGGAAATAATAATTGAAAGCCATTGCTCCATGGGTAAATTGTGAAAGAAAAATAAAATCCAACAGTGTAACGCTCACCTGATTCCCACGGAGGCGCTGATCCCGGCTGGGCTGCTATCGTTTCTTCAATTGAGAAGCGTAGAGCTCGGACGACTCTCAGGACTGGGCTTCCTCTTATCGAATGTCTGACTTGCAGGGTAAGTTTTCTGCAGGTGGAAGAAAAAGGGTTAATCACCGTTTGATGGGATTCCTTCTCCCACCAATCGTCAGTTTCTCCCACAGCCTAGCTTTCTACTTGTCTCGGCGAGCTCTCACCTCAGGCATATAAATACTGAGCTCTCCATCCTGCGTCTGGTGCAGGGGTGCGTGGATTCCAGTTACGTCACTGGATGAGTTCAGTGTTGAGGCTCAAGTCTTTTGCGGCCTTAGTTGTGGCACTGGTGCTGGGATGCCGAAGAGCGATGCCGCCGTTACTGCACGAGCGGATGCCTGTAAGTATACTGTAGTCTTTAGGCTTTAAAAGATGGGCACCTCAATAATGTCCCTTTTCCTTTGTTTCAGGCCTCGGGATGCTGTGGGCGTAGTTTTCCGTTGCCGCTACACGTGCCGATGCACGTAAGTATAATGTTCGTTGGCCGCTTTTAATGGCACCTCTAATAATGTCCTTTTTCTAGTTTTCAGGTGCCGGGATGCTGAGGGCTTTATATCCGTTGCCACTGCACGTGCCGATGCACGTAAGTATAATGATCGTTGGCCGCTTTTAATGGCACCTCTAATAATGTCGTTTTCCTAGTTTTCAGGTGCCGGGATGCTACGAGCTTTATATTCGTTGCCACTGCACGTGCCGATGCACGTAAGTATAATGATCGTTGGCCGCTTTTAATGGCACCTCAAATAATGTCTTTTTCCTGTCTTTCAGGTGCCGGGATGCTGAGGTTGATGCGGCCGCTACTGCGCGTGCAAAAACTGGTAAGTTAAGATGAATGCGACTGCCTTCACCCGAACCCCTTTTTAATTATGTCCTTTGCCTTTCAGGTGCAGAGAAGCTGCCGAAGAGAAGGCCGCGGTTAGCTCCGTTGCAATCACGGATGGATCAGGTAAGCAGGCGCGGCTGCGAGCGAGGTGCACCTTTCTAACCTTATGTTTATTCTTTGCAGGTTTTGCCGGTGACTGGATTCTGGGATCTGGTAAGTATTGTTCTGTGTCTTTCTTCATCCACAGGTTGCTGCGCGGAAGCTGAAGATGACTCTGGAACTGGAATGCAGGAGCCGACTCGGTGAGCGTCCTGCTGCTGCTGCAGAATAACGCGAAGCACGTGTTTTCCATCGGGCGTGGTTTAAATAGCAGAGAAGTGCTTCCAGTGTGTGTTCTTCCATCGGTTCCACCCAGGTAAGAAAAGAGTTCCTGAATGGAGGGAATAGTTCCTCCCAGCCCTGATGGCTGGGGACTTCAACCAGACTGGTTTGTTCTGGGTAAATATGCAGCATGGTCTGCCTCAGGTAAGTCCACCCAAGCATTATTACACTGTTTATCAATATGAGCCCGGCGCCTATGGCGCCGGGACTGAAACCCTTCATGAGCCTGGCGCCAAAGGCACCAGGACACGGTCCAAAGGGCCCCTGTAGGGGTCTGCTGGGTCCGGAGTAGTGGAAGACGGGCCTGCTTCCGAGGGCCCTGGGCCAGTCCTCGCCCCTCGGGAGTAGCGCCCATGACAAACAGTGAACTATGTACAGACGAACAAGCCAGGGTCCATTATCCCAACAAAAGAAATGAAACCTATCTAACTACACTAACTAATAAAATAAACTATATACAAAAATGTGGCCAATGTCCAAAAGGTCCAAAATAAACAAAAAAAAAAGGAAACCTAATACTACCTACATAACTATGTACAAGGGCAGCTGGCTAGTCTGACGGCTCACTTTTGGATGTCCCGGGCCAGGGCATCATCGAACTCCTGCTCAATGTCCCGGAGGCGGTCCTCCTCCATGGCCCCGAGGGTCCGCAGGGCCCTCGACGTGTCCACCTCCAACCCCCTGCGGATTGCCTCGAGGCACTCGGCCCACCTCAGGGCCCTCCGCATGGAGTTCTCTGCCCTGACCATTGTGAGCCGTGCCTCTTCCGCCCGCTGCCGCTCCGCATCTATGGCGTGGCCCAACCGCTGCCACACGGAAGACACTCTCTGTCCTGGGTCCTCCTGCCCTCCGGCCGATGCCTGCCCCTCCGATGTTGAAGGCCCCAAGCCTTCATGGTTCCCACCACGTTGCTGCTGCTGCTGTGCCTCTGCCCGTGCACTGCCTCCTGCTGCCTGCACATCCTCCGCCGGCTGGGGTGCAGTCGTTGATGTGGCCACCCCTGCTGGACGTCCGACTCCCGACTGTGGCAGGGATGCCTCCTCCACTCGCCTGGCCGCACCGTCAGAGGCAGCTCCACAGGGCACCCAGGTGACTGATGGGTGGGAAGATGGCACGGAGGACGACTGGCGCGTAGGGGGTTCAGTTGAGGAGGGGGTCGTAGCAAGCCCCATCAAACGGAGGAATCCGGCCTGGGTGACCTGTCCCAGCAGGCTGACGTGGTCAACGAGCCATTCGAGATGACGTGCATTCTCCTCATGAAAAGACTGCAGGTCACCTCGCATGGCCCGTTGACGCAACGCCACACCAGTCAGGACAGGCTCAACCCGGACCCGGATAGCCACGTCCGCAGGTAGAGGAAGGCCAGTTGTCATTTGCTCATCCCCTGCCTGAAAACGGGTCTGGACGTAGGCATCCCTGCTGGTGCAAGATGATGCAGGGACAGGATCAGGGACAGGATTGCACACAGGCACCTCCGCGGCGGCCTGTGCTGCCTCCTGTCCCTGGTCCTGCACTGCACCACTAGCACCAGTGGGATCCCAACCTCCAGACCCCGTCTCTGTTGCTTGCACGGCCTCCTCCTCCACCAAACCCCCCACCAACCTGGATGACTCCGTGCCTTCTTCCCCCGTTGGGCCCTGTGGGGTCCCAGCTGCCCCTTCTGCTGCCGAGGAGCCCAACTCCAAACTCCGCCTCTTGGACCTCCCCCCGGCAGCTGCGGCCTGGGACGCGGCACCGGACTCCTCACTCCCCGACGAGATGACAACATGGGAGGGGAGCCGGGCCTTGCGTTTCCGGCTGGCGGTGGGATCCCCGACGCTGTGCTCCACAGCACCTTCTCCGCCCTCTTCATCAGTTGACGCTGCAGACAGGGAGAAACAAAACACAGGCATCAGGGCACTGTACAATGGACACATACACACATGACAGTTGTACATGAGTGGCATTGGCAAACCTCAGACATGCCATCACAATCCCCAACGCACATGTCATTTCAACTCCCACACATGAGCCATACCACAGCCATATCGCAACTGCCAGCACCATCCATACCCATACAACAGCATGAGCAGGCAAAGCTGAGCCAGACATCACATGCAACACAGGAAGTGCACCACACATGTACACACGCCACCACACTTGCATGCATGTGTACACCTCTGCCAAGTGTTGCAGTGTTCAGATGGGCATCCATGTCACATCTGCCAATCAGGCTTCCACATCCGGCTGTCACATGCATCCATGTTGCATCACTGTTGCACCCTTGTCAAATACACACAAATGCACATGTACACAGTGCTGATACATGCAACTGAAAACAACATACATGCGTGACATCACGGACATGTCTACTTACATCCACATTCATCCAAACATGTGTGCCCACACAACTGCATTTGGCATGCAAGCCTACACACACAAGCACCATCCATGTCTCACACATTCCAGCCCTCGCATGTGTTAGCCCCACGGCCCTGTACACCCCCACCCATACTCGACCCCATACAAACAGATGTGCAACCTGCACACTACTGAAACATCACCACACGCACAGCTCACAATCAGGATGCATGTACACTTACCGCTCGACTCCAGACGGGTCTGCCTCTCAAGGACCTGGACATGGAGCGCTGGGGATATGCGTTCCAGGACCCTAATCTGATCTTCCGACAAGTGGCCCCGGCGCCCCTTGGCATCCGCTGCCTTCAAGAGGCGCCGGGCCTTGTTCAGGGTCCTGGACCTGAAGTCCTCCCATCGCTTCTTGACATGTTGGAAGTCGCGGACTGCCACCCCCTCCACGTTGATGGCAGTCATGATGTCAGTCCAGATCCGAGTCCGTCCTTCCTTTTCGGCGCGGGAACTTCCGAAGAGGGCATCATACTGCCCCAGGACTTGCTCCACCAGGACACCAACTTCGGTGGCACTGAAGCTGGTGCCCCTCTGCCTCTCTGGCCGGGGGTTGTCAGTGGTGCCAGATGTTGCAGTGCCCGACATGACAACCCCAGAGGCAGGAGTGGGTGGGCAACTGGGTCCTGGGGCTGGGCTGTGGAGCGATGGAATCCCAGTCGGGAGTCTTCGGTTCCAGCAGGGGTGGTCACAGCAACAGCACCCCTGGCTGATGTGCAGGCAGCAAATGGCAGGGCACGTTGGCAGCAGGCAGTCAAGCAGCAGCAGATGGCAGGTGGGAGCGTGCTCGGAGCTCTGGGGGGCAGTAGTTCGGCCTTTTGGGCAGGAGCGTGGTCTTCCGTGTGCTTACGCGTGGCCAGCTTGATACGGAGTGATTTGGCACGTGAAAATTCGGCACGTCAGCGTGTAATTCGAGGAAAGGCCCTTAGCGCGTAAGCGCGTCTGCACGCATACGCAATTTCATTGGACAGAAGGCCCCTGAAGCGCAAGCGCCCCTGTGACGTAACGCGCACAGGCGTGCATAGGCATTTCAGCGCGCGTGAAAACCTGAATGTCCGCGTGTAATACGAGGAAAGGGCCCATGCGCGTAAGTGACATGACGCACGCGTGCGTTTCCCTCAGCACGGGTTAAAGGTGAGCGGGCCCAGCAGTTTGCTGTACGTACCATTCGTGGAGACCGACGTGTGTTGCTGCTTCCTGTTGTTTCGCGCGCCATCACAACTTCACAGCTATCAAGGACGTATCTCTTCTTTTGGCGGGGGTATTGGCTATGCGTGTTTTTCTGCATCGCGCTAGTCAGACGGTGAGTCGCACATGCTCTTTTTCCCACTGCGGGTGCCCCTGTGTATCGCACCCATTTTCGATGTCATAGTAGCCTGCGTGTCCCACGCGTACGCGTTATTTGTGTTACTGGGTGCCACCGCCTACTGCGGGAGGTTGAATCGACGCACGTAGGCTGCAGGGTTGCGTGCACGGTTTTACTGCAGTTTTGGGGTGCCTGAGCGTTGTGTGACCCGTCACCACATCACCGGGGTCACATACAGCCTTGCAGGTGCAGGGGGGCTGTTAACATCATGCTTCCCAACCCCTTCACCCCAATTGCCCAGGTCAATTGTGGTGTACACCTCCCATTGGCACCACTCCATCTGTGCCAGCACTACTACATCTGTGCCATGGTTGGGAGGCCACCAAAGGTGAGGGGCGCCTCAGCTGGGCGTCCTCCTCGTGGCGGGCGTGGTCGGGGACGTGGCCGTGGTGACCAGGGAGTAGGGGGACTCCAGAGTGTCCAGGGCGGCCACAGAGGGGAAAGAGGCAGGGGTGCGCCACTTGAGCACAATGTTGTGCCATGTGTCAGTGCAGTCATGCCACCACCCCCTGTGGTTCGGGGGGATGCAGCTCCTGCATCTGGCACTGGCACCCATTTGACCCGGCAGTCCATTCCATCGACTGCCACGGGCCCAAGGGTAGTGGTAGCTGCAGGTGCAGCTGTGGACACCGCCACCCAGGCTCGGGGTCTGCCAGCGCAGGCTGCGTTGGCACTTGAAGAGCCCTTGGTAGATCTCCAACAGGCCAGGGGGGAAACCATAGGGGCAGGCCGGGCTGCTCAGAACAAGACACGTGTTCCTGGGGCAGTCATGTCATCTGCTGCCCCGAACAGCCGGGTGTTGGCAAGTGCAGGGGCAGATGCACCCAACAGCACCCCGGTTGTGAGTCTGCCAACCAGGACCGTTGCGGTCAATGACCCTGCCACAGCTGATATTGCTGCGCAGGGTCCATTAGTGGGCACCCAGCTGCCACTGACACAAGTGAGGCCTTTGGTCATCCCTCCACCTGCCACTCCCTTGGCTCAATCCACCGAACCCACTGGCCATACTGGTCAGGGCGGCATTAGCCAGCCAGGGTCTGCGCCACAGTCCAAGAGGAGGAAGGTTGCACCTGCAGCACAGACTGGGACCCCACACACAGCCACGACCTCCTGCACATCGAGGAAGAAGCCTTTCTGTAAGCAGGAACTGGACTTCCTCGTGGACTACGTGCGGGGCCACAGCCGTGACATGCTAGTGGGTGCCAATAGTCAGACTACGGCTGCCCAACGTGACACCCACTGGAAGCATGTTGCGGAACATGTCAGTTCATTCGGCCATGAGGTGCGCACGGCACAAGAGTGCAAAAAGCGTTGGAATGACATCAAACGCAGCACTAAGGCTAAGCGTGCCTCTAATTACAACTTGACTCTGGTGACTGGCGGTGGGCCTGCACCAGAGGAGGAAGAGCTCACTCCGTATGAGGCTCTCTTTGCGGAGTTCATACCACCTGAATTGGTCGAAGGAGTGGGAGAGATGCTGGACTTTGATGCGCAGTCCAGTGAGTGTTGATGCGTGTTTGTTGAGGACGTGTGTGTTTCACTTGTGGGATGTGTTGTGCATGATTGCCGCTACATGTGACGTGTACATGGTTCTGATGTGTAAGTAATGCAATGCTTCCGTCATGCATGTCTCCTCTGCCTGCATGCGGGGACTCCATGTAGGCATGCTCCCTGCCCCTCCTCCGCCACTCTGCACCCCAGTTCCACCTTTGCACTGGTCTGCTTCAATCTTGCCAATGTGTACTTTCTTGTTCATGTGTCCTGTGTAGATGCTAACTTCCAGCGTAGAATCTGCCAGACATATGCCGTGTGGTACAGCCTTAGTACTCGATGCAGGGTATCTCACTTGTACTGTGCATAGGTCAGATGTCCCGCAGGGACATGAGTGCCCATTCATGCTCCATGTGCATTGCACGCATGCCCCTATGTGTCCTTGACTGGATGATCACTGTAATACAAGTCCTTGGTTACATACATTGCCTGGCATCTCATCAGCCTTCCCATGTCAACTGTGGCTCAGTCCTGCGTTGCACACATGTTTAGGCTCTGACAATCTGTGTGGCTCACAGGCCTCAGCCTGTTCAATGGCCAATGACTCTGTCCAACTGTTGTTGTGTCTTCGTCACACATGGGCGGAATCCAGAGTTTTCATCATGTGTTCTGCTTACTGTCCCAGCATCATTTGCAGTGTTGTCACTTGAATCACATTAAGCTGTTGATGCCAGTCAACACTGCCTGTCAATACACAGGTGTATGGTCAGCCTTTTGATACCATGCTAGGCATCCCTGCTTTGGTACTGGGGTGGAGGGGTGCTTGGCTTGTAGATATGGTACACATTGAATGCACAATGCACGTGATGTCTGAATTTGACATTGCACTGCCTTCACATTTCCTGGCACACACCATGGAGTCCTTGAACATGTAGGAAGTGAGTGGCGTACACATTTTCTGCACTGCATAGACCCACTTCCATGGAAACTGCCACCTTTCAACAGGTCTGATCACAGAAGCTATTCAAAGTTGACCCAGCATGCATGCCAGGTTATATGTTGTGTGTCACATGTCTGCCGGATGCGTTTGCTGTCGGTGTGTGTGTGTGTTGTGTGCTTCTGACATGTGTAGTGACCTTTTTTCTCTCTATTTTTCAGGTGATGACGCAATCGAGGCGGAGGATGGTGTTGTCATGCCAGACACAGGGTTGTTACCACCACATCAACCTGGCACTAATGGGGGTCGTGGGGTGGTAGGCCACGAAAACCCCAAAGTGCTGCAGTCCATCTTGTCTCTGGCTGCCTATGAGTCCAGCCTTGATGACGACTCTGACGTCCATGTTGAGTTGGATGAGCATCAAGTCCATGTCTTGCGACACGAGTGATGTCTGCTCTGAGTGCCCCCACCACTACCGCCGCACAGAAGTGCCCCAGAAGTATGCCTGCAGTCCCGGGAAGAAGCGCCTGCCACGAGGATCCACCGATCCCTAAGATGGCCGCTGCCATGATCCCCATGGAAACCAACTATAAACAAGCCCTACTGGGCTTCAGCCATTCGTCCACGCATCCTCCACGCCCCTCCTCTCCTCCCTTTTATGGACGGGAGGCGAGCCGGGAGGCGAAGCCGCAGAGAAGCGAAGGCCAGAAGGAAAGGCCAAGCTGCACGCTCTCTGCAGCTCTGCTGCGAGTGGACTTGCCCTGGAGCACAACATCAGCTGATCGGAACACCCGATCACTACAGGAGCGCAACCACACAGCACGAATCATGCCGCCAGTACCTGCTCTTCAAGCGACACCAGTGATGTCTGCCCTGAGTGCCCCCACCACTACCACCGCACAGAAGTGCCCCAGAAGTATGCCTGCAGTCCCGGGAAGAAGCGCCTGCCACGAGGATCCGCCGATCCCTAAAATGGCCGCCGCCATGATCCCCATGGAAACCAACTATAAACAAGCCCTACTGGGCTTCAGCCATTCGTCCACGCATCCTCCACGCCCCTCCCCTCCTCCCTTTTATGGACGGGAGGCGAGCCGGGAGGCGAAGCCGCAGAGAAGCGAAGGCCAGAAGGAAAGGCCAAGCTGCACGCTCTCTGCAGCTCTCCGCTGCTCGGAGTTGCCGTCCAGGAGATTATCACACAATTCTGAAGGTAAGGCTGCCTCTGCCTTTCATAGCCAGCTTGTTCAAAACACGTGCGCTCAGAGCGTTGCCCACCGTAATGCTCTGTTATGCTACCGCACCCTGCTACATATGACCCCACCCCCTTACAGCCAGCCGCCCAGCCTCGCAACACGGAATGCACGCATTGGCATGAGATTTTTCCACAGCCGCCGCTTCCGCCCACATGTGCCTTTTCAGAACTCCAGCATGCCTCAACTGACAAAGACCATTAGGTCAATCACTGCACTCTCACACAAATGTACTCTAAATCACCTGTTACCCACCTCGCCTGCAGTCATTAGGCTGGGCCCTGCTGCCCCTATTGCCACAATTGCTATGCCCATTGTTGATGATGACACTGCTGCCACAATTGCTATGCCCTTTGTTGATGATGCCACTGTTGCCACAATTGCTATGCCCATTGTTGATGTTGACACTGTTGCCACAATTGCTATGCCCTTTGTTGATGATGCCACTGTTGCCACAATTGCTATGCCCTTTGCTGATGATGCCACTGTTGCCACAATTGCTATGCCCATTGTTGATGATGCCACTGTTGCCACAATTGCTATGCCCTTTGTTGATGATGCCACTGTTGCCACAATTGCTATGCCCATTGTTGATGATGCTAATACTATGTCTGGCCCTGATCCCCCTGCTACCACTACTGCCATGCCCACTAATGCTGTTAACAATAGGGCTGTCCCAACTGCTACCTCTAACCCACGCCCCACAAGCCCCTCCTTGACAAGCCTTAACTGTGCCCTAGTCAATGAACGTTCCATCCCTGCACACACGCTCGATGTGCATGACCTTATCACCAGGGACAAGCTTGACCTGCTCTTTGTTTGCGAGTCATGGCTACAAGACACCTCCGGACCGGCCCTCTCACTGGCCATTCCTGATGGTTATACTATCTACAGACAAGATAGGACAGGACAGAGGGGTGGAGGTGTGGCCATCATAGCCAAAGACTCCCTTGACATCAGAAGAACACAGGCAGAAATAGGCCTCAATGCAGACTACCTGCCCATCAAACTCACAATCTCCCACAACACTACTATTGCATTCCACCTAGTATATCGCCCCCCAGGACCCTGCAATGACTTCCCGGAAGCCCTTATCCACTCTATCTCAGACAACCTCAAAAAAACTTCCAAAGTCGTGCTGCTGGGCGACATGAACCTAGGGCTCAACGACACCAAGGACCACAACGCCCAATCCTTACAAAAGGCGCTCGCCTCGCTAGGATTCATCCAAGCTCTCACTAAACCCACACACATCAAAGGACGCACACTAGATTGGGTGACACAACATAACTGCCCCATCCTCCTCAAAGACATATCCCCCATCCCATGGTCTGACCACCACTGCATCAACTTTCACGTCGACACCTCACCTGAACCTGCAAGGCCCTCCATCCTTCTGCCGGCAGGGCTCTCAAGGAGCTCTAAAAAACTAACGAAGGATTCACTCCTTCCACATCTGCTCACACCAGCTCTTCAATCCCCCTTCCCGAACGATCCCACCATCCTAGCCAGCACATTCAGCCAAGCGATAACCACAGCGGTAGATGCCATTGCACCTCTCACCGCTAAAAAAGCTAAAAAAACTAAACATTCCAACGTTTGGTTCACACAAGAACTTGCGGATCTCCGTACAAAGAAGAGAGCGCTACTGACCACCTGGAAAAAGCACCCCTCTGAGACAAACAAAACTGCCTTCAAGTCTACTTCCAGAGACTACAAAATAGCCACTACACGGGCTAAGGCAGACTCCTATAACACCAGGATTAGCAACGCCAATTCTGATACTAAGGAAATCTTCGCTATATTCAGGGAATTGGAATCCCCATTCGTACCACCCTCCACTATCACCAAAGATGAAACCTGGTGCAACCAAATTCAAGCAGCCATGCTACACAAGCTAGACACCCTACACTCCAAAATCCTAGCGCACCAAAAAGCACTATCCGCTCTACTTGATCGCACTAAAGCTCCTCCAGCCCAATCGCCAGACGTTCCCAGTCAAATATCTAAATTTGAATTCTCGAACATGACTGAACCTGAGGTCATTGCACTCATTAAATCTATTAAGCCCTCTAACTGCAAGGGAGATACCTGCCCCTCCCACATTATCAAAGACTGCGCTCCAGCCCTGGCTCCTATCATCACTGCTTTCATCAACGCCTCTTTCCAATAATCCCATGTACCGACTTCTCTAAAAGAAGCTTGGGTCAAACCTCTCCTAAAAAAACCCTCTCTCAACCCCTCCATCCCAGGGAACTACCGTCCCATCACAACCGTCCCTTTTCTGTTAAAGATCTTGGACAAAGCAGCCTACCTGCAGGTTCAAAAGTTTATTGAAGACAACCACCTCCTCAGCCTATGCCAGTCGGGCTTCCGCCCTCGACATGGTACCGAGACGGCACTACTTGACCTAAAAAATCAAATAGACGACCTAAGAGATGCGGGCAAACCAGCTCTCCTCCTGCTCCTTGACCTCTCTGCGGCCTTCGATCTGGTCGAACTCAAAACGCTATGCCACCATCTCACAAACTCAGCCCACTTCTCGGCCAAAGCATGCAACTGGATCTCCTCATTCCTTCAAGAGAGGGTAATGAAGGTCTTCTCTGACTCCGCCAATGCTACGTCCAGCTCCATCAAATGCGGAGTCCCGCAGGTCTCCTGCATAGCCCCCACACTCTACAATCTCTTCACAAGGCATCTCTTCAAGATTCTGGACTCCTTGGGCATCTCATATACAAACTATGCAGATGACACACAGGTCCTCATCCCCCTGTCAGGTGACTACACCTCAGACCTGGACACACTCAATAGGATCTATGCCACCATCCAATCATGGATGGCGGAGAACTGGCTCTGTCTAAACAGTGATAAGACCGAACTACTGCTTGTTGGCTCCCCATCTACACTGGGCAAACTTGACGCCAGATATCAATCCTTCACCGTGGATAATATTCCCATCAGAATCTCTCAAACCATCAAAACACTGGGTGTATATCTAGAACCCAGCCTCACCATGGACAGACAGGTCAATGCCATCGCCTCTTCTGCAGCATATCACTCCAAACTCATCAATGCCATCAGGCCCTTCCTATCTCAGCAAAACTGCATCTCAATTGCCAGAGCCATCATCGGCTCCAGACTTGACTACTGCAATGCGCTGTTCATTGGAACTTCCCAAAAAAACCTCACCAAACTCCAGATTGCACAAAATAATGCCTTAAGAGCTGCTACCGGCACCTCTCGCAAGGAACACATCTCAGGGATCAGGAGGCAGGTACACTGGCTCCCCATTAAGGAAAGGGTGGTCTTCAAAACCTTGGCCCTTACACATAAATGTCTGTACGATCAGGCCCCCCCCTTATCTGACACAGAGGATTACCAGACAAACAATCAACAGACCGTCTAGAGCAGCCTATGCTAATCGCATCACTGTCCCGCACACGCGCAGAGTGCGGGCAGGAGGCACTAGCTTCCCCTCTATGGCGGCGACCCTATGGAACAACCTCCCAGCTCAGATTAGATCAATTGAGTCTCACACAGCCTTCCGCAAGGCCTTAAAAACCCAGCTCTTTGTATAAAAGAGCCCCTCAGTCTAGGTCTACACCTCCACTATATCACCTAGCACACGCTCTGTTATACCCCGTGCTACCTAGGAAAGTATATGAGTAACCAACTGTAACCTTCACTGTATAACCGCTGCAACTATGTAATAGGACTGTATATCGTCTGTAACCCTGTAACTGAATCTACCTAAGTATACCATATGGGGCCGCTTATTGTAACCCTCAAGCAAGCCTTCTTTAAATCTCCTTATAGCGCCTTGTTGCCTCCGGGCTGTAGTGCGCTCTACAAATACTAAAATAAAATAAAATAAAATAAATGTGTCAGGGGTGAGTGATTCTGATGTGGACACTCCTCTGTCTGCGACCCCTGCACTGAGGGATCAGACAGTCTTGGTTCCTCCGCCCGTGGTGGATCGGGATGCAGGGTCACCCTCCACACCAGTCACTGATGTGCCTGGGACATCACGTCGACGGGATCATGTAGTCGTGCAGCCGCGAGCGGTGCCAACACAGCGAGGACCCCCGGTCCTTGGGTCCCGCAGGGGTCAAGCCCGGCAACGCGGTCGCCGCGCACAACTGCAGTATACTGAGTGGGAGCAAGACATGACTGCCAATTCCGAATGGCAGGGGGCAGCAATGGAGAACATCGCTGAGAGCATGGAGCGTGTGGCCTGATCTGTGCTCCCCCCTGCTAGGCAGGTGCTTGTCCAGCAGCAGGCGGCACGGTGCACGGGCCGCTCGCTCAGGCTGGGCATGGCGGCCTCAGACAGGGCACGACAGGCTGAAATGTCGTCTCTGCGTCAAGCAATTGCTGCTCACGCAGAGGCGCACATGGATGCCCTGAGGGAGGAGTATGCTTCCCTCAGATCCACTCTGGGTGTCCTTATGATGTCCCAGAGGCAGCAGGCAGAGGAGAGGTTTGCACAGCTTGAGCGTACCATCTCGGCTGAGCTACAGGCTTGCCAGGAGGTGCAGCGGTTGTCCAGCCAGGCCTTGCAGGAGGAACTCCGTGTTACACGTGCTACCCTGCAAGAGGAAGCCCGTGTATCACGTGAGGTTCTGCATGCAGACCGACGTCACATCGCCACACAGAACCAGGCTCACCCGTCCGGCAGACTTGCTGCCGACGAGGGGCAAGCTGCGGCTAGGCGTGGCCAGGCTACTGTGCCACGTCCTCCTTTCCAGGATGAACCAGACTCGGACGACCATCTATCTCCCACATAGGTCGGGCTGTGCAGGCGTTGAGCACATGGAGGTTTTTTTTTGGCTCAGCATCATCGCATGTGGATGTTGAGCAGCACCCTGTACCTCCCCCCTCCTGGGTGCCTCCCCTCCCCCCAGGTCGTATGTGGCCATTTTTGATTGTTCTTTTAGTTTAGTTAGTTAAGTTTCTGTTTGATAGTTAGTTTAATTAGGTAATTTAGGTTTTCCATTGTTAGTGTAATTAGTTAATAGTTGATTTAGTTTAAAATTGCTTGTCTATTGTGCTTTCATGTGATGGTGCGGTGCTTTGTGGCTTTTGAAGGCATCCACTGTCTGTTCCAGCTGGGCCCTTCAGGCTTGTCATGTGTATGTGTTTGCTGCTTGGGGTCCTTGACTCACATATGCCACTCCTGCCTCCCTTATCCATGGGCTCGCAAGGATGGTTCGGTGTCACAGACTTTTACACAGGTTCCTTGGACTGTCATGTCTGTGGCATGTCTGGTGCTGTGTGACTTGTGTTTACACCCCTAGTGGGGATGATGTTGGTGTTATTGTCCACTGTTCAGCTTTTGCTAGATGGGGTGTGTCATGAATAATGTGTACATTAATTGCTATGCATTGTGTAGTATGTTTCTTATCTTTACTGTACACGTGCTTGTTGCAATTCATGCTGTAGATAGTGTTCCACACTTTGGATGTGAAAGATGGACTGATGGTGTGATTTATGGTGTGACTCTCTGACATGGTCAAGTAATGAGATGCCTGATGAGACACACACAGATGACTTTGAAGCATTAATCATGTGTTTCATGCCCTTTCTGCAGGGGGATGAGCCTCCAGAGCACTTTTGCTAGCAGACATGGCCCATTGGACGACGGAATTCTGGACACGTTTGTTGGTGCCCACATGCACATGTGTGCACAAGCAGAGGCACAGGGATTGCAGACCTACATCCTAGAACTGCTGATGTGTTCCAAGGAACTCCAGGCAAGGTGAGCAGCACAGGGGGGCCATAACACAGCAAAGCTTGCACCAGGCAAGTTGCACATTCAGGCTTAGTCACAGCACTGAGGGTGAGCTTAGACGAATATTGGTGTTGAAGCACACAATGCAGCTCACATGTGTTGGTGGACTGATGGCTGTTGATTGTAAGGTTGTCTGTGACACGTGCAGGGGCAGTGGCACATACCCTCCGGTACACCAAGGTCCATTGAGGCACTTGTATCAACCATGTAGCCTTCCGAGACATGGAAAGGGGCAGCTCACAGGGACATAGAGCAAGGGACATACTCGGGTGCAGTGCATATCATTTCCATGTACTTTATGATAAATGCACTGCCAACTTTGTTTCGGTCATGGTGGTACGCAACTTGCTCAGAAGTCATGGCTTGCTAAATGGGTCTGTCTGCTTACCCAGGGAACATTGCATGTTGTGTGAATTGTGACACATTGTTGTTCCATTTGCCACGCACCCACCGGCGGCTGACTTACTGCATTGACTGTGTATGACCCGTCACAGGGGTAATGTTATATATGGGTACGAAGCATCTACACCAGATTGTCTGTTTGGAGAGTAGTTTGTTGCTATGGGGCATGTTTGGTGTTGTGTTTTTGTGTAATTGGCATGTACAGGATGTTGACTGTGGCTCTCTTTGCAGCATTGCAGTGCTCCTGTAACTGGACCTGAGAGTGCGCAGGCAGGAGGCCAGCACTCAAAACCAGAGCTAAGTGTCTTGTTGTTTTTCTTTCAAACTGCTCTGCATAGGCTTGCTGGGGAGTGTACTTATGCATGGATGTATGTGTGGTTCAATTTGGTATGTTTTTTCCCCCAAATCACACGGAATCCTATGCAATTTTGAACCCTGTACCCTCTACCCGGTGTTCCTGCTTCCCGTACCTATCCAAGCAACGTTCCCTAACCCTCTTTCCCCGCTGGGGTTGCGGATGCCTGTGTAAGCCCCGATCTTGCAGGCGCCAAAACCCTAGAGGGGGTGTTTGGTTCGTACCACTCCTAAGCCTGGACTACAGAAGGACATGACAATGATGTCCAAGTTTGATTGGATTGTGTATGTGTTCATGCAGGTAGTACATTTTCGTGCATTCCCTAGTTTCATGTGTCATTCCTCCTCCCCTCTCCTGCCACTCATTCCAGTCATCCAGTGTGTCAACACCTGTCCCGACTGCATATCCCTGAACCTCCTTCCCCACCAGGGTCTCAGGGGCCTGTGTGAGTTTGACCTTGCAGGCACCCGGCAGACGGTGGGGGTGGTTGTTTCATGACACTCCCGCACCTGTACACGGGACCTGTGACAGTACACATCCGTTCATGGTGCATCATCCTATGTCATGTACCACACATGGTTCACATCCTGTTGTGACATTGTTTTACTGTGCTACCTTGGTTGTTGCATCATTGTGGTAGTTCTTGGCCTTTGTGAGGTACTGCTACGTCAAGTCATCTACTGGAGGGTGTTCTGGTTCGTTTTTCTGGCTTGGATTTTGTGATTTTGGAAATGAGTGTGGATTATGAGGGTGCAGGCACATTTTTACACACAAGGTGGGAGATGGTGACGAAGGGTAAAGGTGATCCTGTGGCCAGGTGGAATTGAGGTTTGAAGGCTCCATGACCCAGGTGCAGTTGTTCAGTGGGTCATGGTCATTTGTGAGGGAGGGGGGGGTTGTTGTTGATAGTTTCCTTGCCCTGCAGTGTGATGGGAACTCTGACATTGTAATGGTGGTATCCTATGTACATGTTGTGTTCTGCTGATCAATGCCTGTTCATGTGTTGTGTTTACCTTTCAGGTGCGAGGGGATAGTTGTGGTTTGACATGCTGGGGTGTACACATGGTGAATGTTCACATGTGATGTGTAGAGAACACTGATGGTCACTTGAGTGCACATGCATATGTGGAGTGCATGTCCTTGCAGAACCACACACTTGCACTCTGATGCACTACATGTACTCCCGCCCTTGCATATCCACGTGTACACTGTTTGCCTTCTGGTGGCTACTGTGTCCCTGCAGCACATGTTCTGTGACCAATTATGGATCCTGTACATGCCTAATTTGCTTTTTGATGTGGTCTGTCACTTAGATGTGATGCTCAGGGTGTGCATCACACACAATGGCTGTTCACTGTGCTGTGCACTGAGCAGTGTGTTGCAGGAGTAGGGCACAGCACACAGAAGCTGCAGTGTTGATTTTGCAATGCACAATGTGCATGTAGACAAGCATTCATTGTTATGTTACGTCTACAACTCTTGTAAAGCATTTGGAAATGTCTTATTTTGGGTGGGAGGTTGTTGGTCGGTCATTTCATCTGATTCCAGGTCAGGCATCATTGTCTGATGCCACTGTAGATTTTGGACATGGCAATGTGTACCTTATCGTTACTGTGTTGGTGTATGGGTATTGCTTGCCATGTCATGTTGTGGTTTGGGAGGGTTTGAGTAACATGACAGTGATGGCCATGGCCTGTTTTGCAGGTGTGTGTGATGCACACCTTGCATGTCAGGGTCATCCGCTTCTCAGAGCAACTAGCTGGGGGTAGATCTCTCTCCGCGGCAGGGCCCTCCCTCTGGAACAGCCTTCCTGCCTCACTTGAACTTGAGGGGAACCATCTCCGGTTCGGGAAGCACCTCAAGACCTTCCTCTTTGCTTCTGCTTTCTCTCTGCCTCTCCCTTGCGGAATTCTTCACCGGAACTGCACTGGAGCTGCAATTGGGCCACTCTCACCGACCTCGGTCCCTGGCCCAGCCACTCTCCACTTGCACTGCCTCCCTGGCAACCCCAGCACTGCAGGACTGTCTCTCTATCCCTACAGCCCCCCTTCCCAGCACTTGTCTGCACTTACCTTTGCAGTTGCCACCAGCCAACCTATGTATTTGTTTTTTGGTCTACTTCCCCTGTACTGCACGCCCCCCCCTCCCCTTCCCCTTGCACTTTTCGCTTCCCCCTACCCCTGCACTTGCACAATCTAAATGACACCTGGCCTACTAGTACCGTTGTCTGTCTTCCCTTGTTCCCCCCTCCCTGCCTCATCGCACCTTGAAATACTTGTGTATAGGCCATATCATGTCATATGTCATATGTGTGTCTTTTGGTCACACAGGATAGCTTGTGTTTAAGTAGCTAGGATGCAGACAATGTGGCACTTCCATGGCAACTATCTCAGGGTGGTAGGGTTGTGACAGTTGACTGTCTCTTTGTCATCATCGATTGTCACCTGGTATGTGCCAGGCCTGTGTGCACTCCGCAGGGGTTTGAGTTTAGGTGAAAAATGTGGCCAAAAGCTGGGTCCGGGCTTCCTCGCCACGTGCCCTGTCCCCTCCCATGGGCAGCGCCTGTACCTGTGGTTGGGGATGTGGGGGCACCACCATGTCCACCGGGACGCCCTGCCGTGTTGCAACATTGTGCAGGACACATGCTGCCACAATGATCCTGCACACTACTGGGGGTGCATAGAGTAGTTGCCCACCAGAGCGGTCAAGGGAGCGGAAACGTGACTTGAGCACTCCGAATGTGCGCTCCACTATGGCCCTGGTTGCTATATGGGCGGCATTGTATCTTACCTGGGGTGGTGTGGTGGGGTTCCGGATTGGCGTCATCATGTGGTTGCTCAGAGGGTAGGCACTGTCCCCTGGGGAGGTGATAATAGTTGAGATTATTAGGGTTTGGGTATTTGTCTGTGTGTGACTTGCATGCATGTGCAAGGGCATTTGTACTCACCTAGGAGCCATGTGTCGCCATGCTGCCCAGCTTCCAGGGCCCGGCTCAGGGCGGACATTCTGTATATGAAACTGTCATGGGTGGAGCCAGGGTAGTTTGCATAGACACAGGTGATGATTCCCTTTGCATCGCATACCACCTGTACGTTGATGGAATGCCAGTGCTTGCGGTTTCGGTAGATGTGCTCAGTGGCCCTAGGTGGACGTAGGGCCACATGGGTGCAATCTATGGCACTGAGCACTTTGGGGAAGTGTGCCACCCTGAAAAAATCCAGGACAACGGCCTGCCTTTCTGCGGGTGTTCTGGGCATGTATATGTGCCTGCGGACTGAGGGGCGCGCTGTCATGATTGCCAGTACCTGGTGTAGGCAGCGTGACTGCGTGGCCTGTGAGACCCCCCCACTATGGCAGTAGTCCGCTGAAATGACCCAGTGGCCAAAAAATGCAGGATATTGAGCAGCTTCTCCAAGGGGCTCAATGCTTGGAAGAAAAGGGTGGTGGATGTGAGGTCATCTTCCCACTCCCTGACCAGGTCTAGGATGATATGGGGTTGAAACCTATACCTGCCATAGACCTGGTCGTCAGGCATCCCAAAAAGGCTTGTCCGTGGTGCAAAAATGCGTGCCCTGGCTATTCTCCTCCTCCTGCGGTGTCCCACGATCAGTGCTGCGACAAATGGGGCATTCATCGTAGCTGTATATACTTGTTTGTTGTTTGCGCGCACTTTTGTACTGTGCGTGGGGACGCTTCCGCCTGCCTTCGTGTGGCGGACGCCTTGACGCCTGTGCGCGTCTTTTGCCGTGCGCGGGTTTCCCGTATTCGGATCCATGAATACGGGTTGTTTGCGTGCGTGTGGGCGTACCGTGTAGTTCCCTGCAGTACTTCCCCAGTTACGCCTTCTTTTTCACGCGTTGTTCCCCGTTCCGCGTGTTACGCCCACTTTTCCGCCCACTTTGGTTGTGTGCGTCGCGCTATGTGCACTTTTGCTGTGCGCGTGGCGCACACCGTGTATGCCTGCGTGCGCCATGGCTGGATTGGGCGCTCGGACAGCGGGAAACACACGCAGCGTCTTCCTTGAATCGCACGCGTGCGCGTGCGCTGCGTTTCTCACGCTTGCGCTCCCTTGTGCCTGCTTGCGCATGGATTTTCGGCGCACGTTTGTTCCATGAATCGGCCCCTTAAAGTTCCTTTCTTCTGATGATTTTCACTTATACATCTTCTCTGGTGATTTATTGCTCACCCATGGTCCCCCTATGCTGGGCTCAAACCCACTTAAAACAAAACCTTAAATTGGTGTCCCACTGCCGGGCTAGGACCAAATTCATGTACTTTTCCAAACTTTCTCTACTTCATCAAAATCAAAGACTTTTGACTGTGTGCAGGATTTTGTTTGACCCGTCGCAGGACCACTTCGATTCACATTTATTCGTTCTCTTTCAATCGATCTCCCTCCATCGGGCTTGGACCAAGTTTAATTACTTTTGTCACTTCTCAGCTGGATACCTTACAGAGGCCTTCGATTAGCACCCATGCTCTGCCAGACCTCTCTGTCAAAGGTATTGAAGCTTGCTTTAAAGTTCAGTCACTCATCAGTAGCTCAACTACACTTGCATCTCTTATCACACGCATTTTAACAATGTGGGTTCCAGCGCTCGCCATAGTATTGCTGCTTGCAACCTTGGCTTCAACACAGACCGGTCTTGTATCAGTCTCCTCAACTCACCAGCTGTGTTGACTTCACTAAAGCTGCTTCATTCTTGGAGCCAAGGGCGGTACCATGGGGGCTGGTGATTCTCCCCGCCTTGATTATTTATGCCGGAGGGTCCCGGGTATCTCTGACACACAAAGCAGGATTCTTCCTCCTGGTTTCGTGGTCTTACACTTTCTGTTCTCGAAGTATCTGGAAAGTAGCAGTTCTGTGTCGAACAGTTCAAGGGAATTTCCCTCCTTGCGATCCACTTCAGTTTTGCTGTCTTTCCTCTCTCACTCAGCTGCCGTCTCGAAACTGCTGTTTCCTCGTGTGCTTTGCCTCGCTCAGAGTGTGCTTTTATCCTCCGCCGTTTCTCCGTGTGGGGAATGGTAATGGAAGTCAGGTGTGTGTAATGGTCAGTAATTGCCTGACCTTGCCTGACCATTGTATTGGGACACGTCAGGTATAATTTCCGGGTGTTAGTCTGTTTTCTCTCATAGCGGGCTGTCGGTGAGGAAGTGTTTGTGTTGTAAAAGGGGGTGCGGGGTAGAGTTCCTAAATATCCTACAGGGTAGGATGGGGTAAAGATGTTACAGGGGAGGGGCTACCACATCTCACCAAATGGTGTCCCACTCCTACTACTGGAGACCCCTCACCCAGGTGATCCTCCCGCACTGGTCAACCCCCAGGAACTGGATTTAAAAGCAATGGCTGTGTCCTCGCCACCTGAATAGCAGATCCCCGGGGATTGGTGGTTGAAACATCTTCTGGTTTCTCACAACGAGGAGAGCGGCGAGGAGGAAGCTACACAAGCCCTGTTTGCGTGCACAGATTTGGGGAAAGAGGTGGCTTGGTCAGATTTAGAGGAACCAGTGATAAGGCGAGGACCGACCCATTTCAGCGCACAGCGTATTCATGGATACCAGCCACCAAAACCAGCCGTGGCGCACAGTGGCGCAGCGACCCTGCAGCAGCGCCAGTTACGCCCCCAAGAACGCCTCTCGCGCAGGGAAAAGCCATCAAAATCCCCAATCCAGCGCAAAGGGCTGCGCTAACCCTGTACCAGCACGGCAAGCGGGCTACGTGTATCACTAGGGTGCGCGGGAAGTACCTCACGTCATTTCAGCTGGGTACGTGCATTTCAGGGGTGCGCGGGAAGTTCCACACGCGAATGTCCTGGCTACGTGTATTTCGGGGTGCGTGGGAAGTTTCACACGCGATATCAGCAGGGTACGTGTATTCCAGGGGTGCGCGGGAAGTTCCACACGCGAATGTCCTGGCCACGTGTATTCCAGGGGTGCGCGGGAAGTTCCACACGCGAATGTCCAGGCCACGTGTATTTCGGGGTGCGCAGGAAGTTTCACATGCGATATCAGCAGGGTACGTGTATTCCAGGGGTGCCCGGGAAGTTCCACACGCGATTTCAGCAGCGTACGTGTATTACAGGGGTGCGCTTGAAGTTCCACACGCGATTCCATCAGGGTACGTGTACATCAGGGGTGCGCGGGAATTTTCACACATGAATTCCACAGGGTACGTGTATATCAGGGGTGCGCGGGAAGTTCCACACGCAAATGTCCTGGCTGCGTGTATTTCGGGGTGCGCGGGAAGTTTCAGACGCGATATCAGCAGGGTACATGTATTCCAGGGGTGCGCGGGAAGTCCCACACGCGATTTCAGCAGGGTACGTGTATTACAGGGGTGCGCTTGAAGTTCCACACGCGATTCCATCAGGGTACGTGTACATCAGGGGTGCGCGGGAATTTTCGCACGTGAATTCAGCAGGGTATGTGTATATCAGGGGTGCGCGGGAAGTTCCACATGCGAATGTCCAGGCCACGTGTATTTCGGGGTGCGCGGGAAGTTCCACACGCGATTTCAGCAGGGTATGTGTATTACAGGGGTGCGCTTGAAGTTCCACACGCGATTCCATCAGGGTACGTGTAGATCAGGGGTGCGCGGGAATTTTCACATGTGAATTCAGCAGGGTACGTGTATATCAGGGGTGCGCGGGAAGTTCCACACGCGAATTTCCTGGCTATGTGTATTTCGGGGTGCGCGGGAAGTTTCACACGCGATATCAGCAGGGTACGTGTATTCCAAGGGTGCGTGGGTAGTCACACACGCGAAGTCAGCAGGTTACATGTATTCCAGGGGTGCGCGGGAAGTTCCACACGCGATTTCAGCAGGGTACGTGTATCACAGCAGTGCGCTTGAAGTTCCACACGCGATTCCATCAGGGTACGTGTATTGCAGGGGTGCGCGGGGAGCGCCACACGTGAATTGCACGTGTGGGTCCTCCCAGGTGTTCCCTCTACACCCTCCACAGCCCCTGCAGGTGGCTCACACCACAGGGGCCTACCCTGCACATGTCCTGCAGGCACCCCATCCACCATGGCCATGCCCCCCAGCCAACCCACATGTCAACTTGCACTACTACCCACCAACGCATGTCCCCCTGCACCCCCAGCCACCAGGGGCACCCTCCACCAGGCCCCACCCATGTCTCCCACCACCCCCACCCCCCAGCACTGTGGGGCACCTGCAGGCAGGCCCCCACCCATGTCCAACTCATGTTCCCCACCACCCCCACCCCCCAGCACTGTAGGGCACCTGGCAGCAGGCCCCCACCCATGTCCAACTCATGTTCCCCACCACCCCCACCCCCCAGCACCGTGGGGCACCTGCAAGCAGGCCCCCACCCATGTCCAACTCATGTTCCCCACCACCCCAACCCCCCAGCACCGTGGGGCACCTGCCAGCAGGCCCCCACCCATGTCCAACTCATGTTCCCCACCACCCCCACCCCCCAGCACCGTGGGGCACCTGCCAGCAGGCCCCCATCCATGTCCAGCTCATGTTCCCCACCACCCCAACCCCCCAGCACCGTGGGGCACCTGCAAGCAGGCCCCCACCCATGTCCAACTCATGTTCCCCACCACCCCAACCCCCCAGCACCGTGGGGCACCTGCCAGCAGGCCCCCACCCATGTCCAACTCATGTTCCCCACCACCCCCACCCCCCAGCACCGTGGGGCACCTGCCAGCAGGCCCCCATCCATGTCCAGCTCATGTTCCCCACCACCCCAACCCCCCAGCACCGTGGGGCACCTGCCAGCAGGCCCCCACCCATGTCCAACTCATGTTCCCCACCACCCCCACCCCCCAGCACCGTGGGGCACCTGCCAGCAGGCCCCCACCCATGTCCAACTCATGTTCCCCACCACCCCCACCCCCAGCACCGTGGGGCGACCTGCCAGGTGGCCACCACCCATGTCCAACTCATGTTCCCCACCACCCCCACCCCCCAGCACTGTGGGTCCCCTGCCAGCAGGCCCCCACCCATGTCCCCACCACCCCCACCCCCCAGCAGTGCAGGGGCACCCTCCACCAGGCCCCCACCCATGTCTCCCACCACCCCCATCCCCCAGCAGTGCAGGGTCATCCTCCACCAGGCCCCCACCCATGTCTCCCACCACCCCACCCCCCAGCACTGTGCAGCACCTGCCAGCAGGCCCCCACCCATGTCCAACTCACGTTCCCCACCACCCCCATCCCCCAGCACCGTGGGGCACCTGCCAGCAGGCCCCCACCCATGTCCAACTCACGTTCCCCACCACCCCCACCCCCCAGCACTGTGGGGCACCTGCCAGCAGGCCCCCACCCATGTCCAACTCATGTTCCCCCCCACCCCCACCCCCCAGCACTGTGGGGCACCTGCCAGCAGGCCCCCACCCATGTCCAACTCATGTTCTCCACCACCCCCACCCCCCAGCACTGTGGGGCACCTGCCAGCAGGCCCCCACCCATGTCCAACTCATGTTCCCCACCACCCCCACCCCCCAGCACTGTGGGGCACCTGCCAGCAGGCCCCCACCCATGTCCAACTCACGTTCCCCACCACCCCCATCCCCCAGCACCGTGGGGCACCTGCCAGCAGGCCCCCACCCATGTCCAACTCATGTTCCCCACCACCCCCACCCCCCAGCACCGTGGGGCACCTGCCGGCAGGCCCCCACCCATGTCCAACTCATGTTCCCCACCACCCCCACCCCCCAGCACTGTGGGGCACCTGCTAGCAGGCCCCCACCCATGTCCCCACCACCCCCACCCCCCAGCAGTGCAGGGGCACCCTCCACCAGGCCCCCACCCATGTCTCCCACCACCCCCATCCCCCAGCAGTGCAGGGTCACCCTCCACCAGGCCCCCACCCATGTCTCCCACCACCCCCACCCCCCAGCATTGTGGGGCACCTGCCAGCAGGCCCCCACCCATGTCCAACTCATGTTCCCCACCACCCCCACTCCTCAGCACTGTGGGGCACCTGCCAGCAGGCCCCCACCCATGTCCAACTCATGTTCCCCAACACCCCCACCCCCAGCACCGTGGGGCACCTGCCAGCAGGCCCCCACCCATGTCCAACTCATGTTCCCCACCACCCCCACCCCTCAGCACCGTGGGGCACCTGCCAGCAGGCCCCCACCCATGTCCAACTCATGTTCCCCACCACCCCCACCCCCCAGCACTGTGGGGCACCTGCCAGCAGGCCCCCACCCATGTCCAACTCATGTTCCCCACCACCCCCACCCCCCTGCACTGTGGGGCACCTGCCAGCTGGACTCCACCCATGTCTGCACCACCCCCACCCGCAGCAGGGGCACCCTCCACCAGGCCCCCACCCATGTCCCCCACCACCCCCACCCCCCAGCAGTGCAGGGGCAGCCTCCACCAGGCCCCCACCCATGTCTCCCACCACCCCCACCCCCCAGCAGTGCAGGGGCACCCTCCACCAAGGCCCCACCCATGTCTCAAACGACCCCCATCCCCCAGCAGTGCAGGGGCACCCTCCACCAGGCCCCCACCCATGTCTCCCACCACCCCCACCCCCAGCTTTGTGGGGCACCTGCCAGCAGGCCCCCACCCATGTCCCCACCACCCCCACCCCCCAGCAGTGCAGGGGCACCCTCCACCAGGCCCCCACCCATGTCTCCCACCACCCCCACCCCGCAGCACTGTGGGGCACCTGCCAGCAGGCCCCAACTCATGTTCCCCAGCCAACATGTCATCACAATCTAGATCCCTGGTCCCTATGGTCAGCCTCCAAATGCAAAACACCCACCCGAGTATTGCATCCACCCTCTCATAATTGGCAATTACATGACAGAACACCAATTGCAAGTTTCGAAACAAACACATTTCCCTCACATACACCCAATGGGTGTTTGTGAATCTCAAAACCCATATCATGATATGCATGAAACCAATGAGATGATACTACACATTGAAGTTCGATAAAAAAATATGTATTAAAGGAAACATAAATAGAATCAAAAATTAAGAAACAGAAATGGGAATGTACAAAAATGAAAAGAAGCATGTCCGTGAAAAAAAGCAAAACCAAAAATCATAATCCAAAGTAATGGTGTCCAAAGTCACTGTCCACAAAAGAAAATCCAATGGGAAATAATAATTGAAAGCCATTGCTCCATGGGTAAATTGTGAAAGAAAAATAAAATCCAACAGTGAACTATGTACAGACGAACAAGCCAGGGTCCATTATCCCAACAAAAGAAATGAAACCTATCTAACTACACTAACTAATAAAATAAACTATATACAAAAATGTGGCCAATGTCCAAAAGGTCCAAAATAAACAAAAAAAAAAGGAAACCTAACACTACCTACATAACTATGTACAAGGGCAGCGGGCTAGTCTGACGGCTCACTTTTGGATGTCCCGGGCCAGGGCATCATCGAACTCCTGCTCAATGTCCCGGAGGCGGTCCTCCTCCATGGCCCCGAGGGTCCACAGGGCCGTCAAAGTGTCCACCTCCAACCCCCTGCGGATTGCCTCGAGGCACTCGGCCCGCCTCAGGGCCCTCCGCATGGAGTTCTCTGCCCTGACCATTGTGAGCCGTGCCTCTTCCGCCCGCTGCCGCTCCGCATCTATGGCGTGGCCCAACCGCTGCCACACGGAAGACACTCTCTGTCCTGGGTCCTCCTGCCCTCCGGCCGATGCCTACCCCTCCGATGTTGAAGGCCCCGAGCCTTCATGGCTCCCACCACGTTGCTGCTGCTGCTTTGCCTCTGCCTGTGCACTGCCTCCTGCTGCCTGCACATCCTCCGCCGGCTGGGGTGCAGTCGTTGATGTGGCCACCCCTGCTGGACGTCCGACTCCCGACTGTGGCAGGGATGCCTCCTCCACCAGCCTGGCCGCACCATCAGAGGCAGCTCCACAGGGCACCCAGGTGACTGATGGGTGGGAAGATGGCACGGAGGACGAGTGGCGCGTAGGTTCAGTTGAGGAGGGGGTCGTAGCAAGCCCCATTAAACGGAGGAATCCGGCCTGGGTGACCTGTCCCAGCAGGCTGACGTGGTCAACGAGCCATTCGAGATGACGTGCATTCTCCTCATGAAAAGACTGCAGGTCACCTCGCATGGCCCGTTGACGCAACGCCACACCAGTCAGGACAGGCTCAACCCGGACTCGGATAGCCACGTCCGCAGGTAGAGGAAGGCCAGTTGTCGTTTGCTCATCCCCTGCCCGAAAACGGGTCTGGACGTAGGCATCCCTGCTGGTGCAAGATGATGCAGGGACAGGATCAGGGACAGGATTGCACACAGGCACCTCCGCGGCGGCCTGTGCTGCCTCCTGTCCCTGGTCCTGCACTGCACCACTAGCACCAGTGGGATCCCAACCTCCAGACCCCGTCTCTGTTGCTTGCACGGCCTCCTCCTCCACCAAACCCCACACCAACCTGGATGACTCCGTGCCATCTTCCCCCGTTGGGCCCTGTGGGGTCCCAGCTGCCCCTTCTGCTGCCGAGGAGTCCAACTCCAACCTCCGCCTCTTGGACCTCCCCCCGGCAGCTGCGGCCTGGGACGCGGCACCGGACTCCTCACTGCCTGAAGAGATGACAACATGGGAGGGGAGCCGGGCCTTGCGTCTCCGGCTGGCGGTGGGATCCCCAACGCTGTGCTCCACAGCACCTTCTCCGCCCTCTTCATCAGTTGACGCTGCAGACAGGGAGAAATAAAACGCAGGCATCAGGGCACTGTACAATGGACACATACACACATGACAGTTGTACATGAGTGGCATTGGCAAACCTCAGACATGCCATCACAATCCCCAACACACATGTCATTTCAACTCCCACACATGAGCCATACCACAGCCATATTGCAACTGCCAGCACCATCCATACCCATACAACAGCATGAGCAGGCAAAGCTGAGCCAGACATCACATGCAACACAGGAAGTGCACCACACATGTACACACACCACCACACTTGCATGCATGTGTACACCTCTGCCAAGTGTCACAGTGTTCAGATGGGCATCCATGTCACATCTGCCAATCAGGCTTCCACATCCGGCTGTCACATGCATCCATGTTGCATCACTGTTGCACCCTTGTCAAATACACACAAATGCACATGTACACAGTGCTGATACATGCAACTGAAAACAACATACATGCGTGACATCACGGACATGTCTACTTACATACACATTCATCCAAACATGTGTGCCCACACAACTGCATTTGGCATGCAAGCCTACACACACAAGCACCATCCATGTCTCACACATTCCAGCCCTCGCATGTGTTAGCCCCACGGCCCTGTACACCCCCACCCATACTCGACCCCATACAAACAGATGTGCAACCTGCACACTACTGAAACATCACCACACGCACAGCTCACAATCAGGATGCATGTACACTTACCGCTCGACTCCAGACGGGTCTGCCTCTCAAGGACCTGGACGTGGAGCGCTGGGGATATGCGTTCCAGGACCCTCATCTGATCTTCCGACAAGTGGCCCCGGCGCCCTTGGCATCCGCTGCCTTCAAGAGGCGCCAGGCCTTGTTCAGGGTCCTGGACCTGAAGTCCTCCCAGCGCTTCTTGACATGTTGGAAGTCGCGGACTGCAACCCCCTCCACGTTGATGGCAGTCACGATGTCAGTCCAGATCCGAGTCCGTCCTTCCTTTTCGGCGCGGGAACTTCCGAATAGGGCATCATACTGCCCCAGGACTTGCTCCACCAGGACACCAACTTCGGTGGCACTGAAGCTGGTGCCCCTCTGCCTCTCTGGCCGGGGGTTGTCAGTGGTGCCAGATGTTGCAGTGCCCGACATGACAACCCCAGAGGCAGGAGTGGGTGGGCAACTGGGTCCTGGGGCTGGGCTGTGGAGCGATGGAATCCCAGTCGGGAGTCTTCGGTTCCAGCAGGGGTGGTCACAGCAACATCACCCCTGGCTGATGTGCAGGCAGCAAATGGCAGGGCACGTGGGCAGCAGGCAGTCAGGCAGCAGCAGATGGCAGGTGGGAGCGTGCCTCGGGGCTCTGGGGGGCAGTAGTTCGGCCTTCTGGGCAGGAGCGTGGTCTTCCGTGTGATTACGCGTGGCCAGCTTGATACGGAGTGATTTGGCACGTGAAAATTCAACACGTCAGCGTGTAATTTAAGGAAAGGCCCTTAGCGCGTAAGCGCGTCTGCACGCATACGCAATTTCATTGGACAGAAGGCCCCTGAAGCACAAGCGCCCCTGTGACGTGACGCGCACAGGCGTGCATGGGCATTTCAGCGCGCGTGAAAAACTGCACGTCCGCGTGTAATACGAGGAAAGGGCCCATGCGCGTAAGTGACGTGACGCGGGCGTGCGTTTCCCTCAGCACGGGTTAAAGGTGAGCGGGCCCAGCAGTTCGCTGTGCGTGCCTTTCGTGGAGACCGACGTGTGTTGCTGCTTCCTGTTGTTTCGCGCGCCATCACAACTTCACAGCTATCAAGGACGTATCTCTTCTTTTGGCGGGGGTATTGGCTATGCGTGTTTTTCTGCATCGCGCTAGTCAGACGGTGAGTCGCACACACTCTTTTTCCCACTGCGGGTGCTCCTGTGTATCGCACCCATTTTCGATGTCATAGTAGCCTGCGTGTCCCATGCGTTATTCGTGTTACTGGGTGCCACCACGTACTGCGGGAGGTTGAATCGACGCACGTAGGCTGCAGGGTTGCGTGCACGGTTTTACTGCAGTTTTGGGGTGCCTGAGCGTTGCGTGACCTGTCACCACATCACCGGGGTCACATACAGCCTTGCAGGTGCAGGGGGGCTGTTAACATCTTGCTTCCCAACCCCTTCACCCCAATTGCCCAGGTCAATTGTGGTGCACACCTCCCATTGGCACCACTCCATCTGTGCCAGCACTACTACATCTGTGCCAAGGTTGGGAGGCCACCAAAGGTGAGGGGCGCCTCAGCTGGGCGTCCTCCTCGTGGCGGGCGTGGTCGGGGACGTGGCCGTGGTGACCAGGGAGTAGGGGGACTCCAGAGTGTCCAGGGCGGCCACAGAGGGGGAAGAGGCAGGGGTGCGCCACTTGAGCACAATGTTGTGCCATGTGTCAGTGCAGTCATGCCACCACCCCCTGTGGTTCCGGGGGATGCAGCTCCTGCATCTGGCACTGGCACCCATTTGACCCGGCAGTCCATTCCATCGACTGCCACGGGCCCAAGGGTAGTGGTAGCTGCAGGTGCAGCTGTGGACACTGCCACCCAGGCTCGGGGTCTGCCAGCGCAGGCTGCGTTGGCACTTGAGGAGCCCTTGGTAGATCTCCAACAGGCAAGGGGGGAAACCATAGGGGCAGGCCGGGCTGCTCAGACCAAGACACGTGTCCCTGGGGCAGTCATGTCATCTGCTGCCCCGAACAGCCGGGTGTTGGCAAGTGCAGGGGCAGATGCACCCAACAGCACCCCGGTTGTGAGTCTGCCAACCAGGACCGTTGCGGTCAATGACCCTGCCACAGCTGATGTTGCTGCGCAGGGTCCATTAGTGGGCACCCAGCTGCCACTGACACAAGTCAGGCCTTTGGTCATCCCTCCACCTGCCACTCCCTTGGCTCAATCCACCAAACCCACTAGCCATACTGGTCAGGACGGCATTAGCCAGCCAGGGTCTGCGCCACAGTCCAAGAGGAGGAAGGTTGCACCTGCAGCACAGGCTGGGACCCACACACAGCCACGACCTCCTGCACGTCGAGGAAGAAGCCTTTCTGTAAGCAGGAACTGGAATTCCTCGTGGGCTACGTGCGGGGCCACAGCCGTGACATGCTAGTGGTGGCCAATAGTCAGACTACGGCTGCCCAACGTGACACCCACTGGAAGCATGTTGCGGAACATGTCAGTTCATTCGGCCATGAGGTGCGCACGGCACAAGAGTGCAAAAAGCGTTGGAATGACATCAAACGCAGCACTAAGGCTAAGCGTGCCTCTAATTACAACTTGACTCTGGTGACTGGCGGTGGGCCTGCACCAGAGGAGGAAGAGCTCACTCCGCATGAGGCTCTCGTTGCAGAGTTCATACCACCTGAATTGGTCGAAGGAGTGGGAGAGATGCTGGACTTTGATGCGCAGTCCAGTGAGTGTTGATGCGTGTTTGTTGAGGACGTGTGTGTTTCACTTGTGGGATGTGTTGTGCATGATTGCCGCTACATGTGGCGTGTACATGGTTCTGATGTGTAAGTAATGCAATGCTTCCGTCATGCATGTCTCCTCTGCCTGCATGCGGGGACTCCATGTAGGCATGCTCCCTTGCCCCTCCTCCGCCACTCTGCACCCCAGTTCCACCTTTGCACTGGTCTGCTTCAATCTTGCCAATGTGTACTTTCTTGTTCACGTGTCCTGTGTAGATGCTAACTTCCAGCGTAGAATCTGCCAGACATATGCCGTGTGGTACAGCCTTAGTACTCGATGCAGGGTATCTCACTTTTACTGTGCATAGGTCAGATGTCCCGCAGGGACATGAGTGCCCATTCATGCTCCATGTGCATTGCACGCATGCCCCTATGTGTCCTTGACTGGAGGATCACTGTAATACAAGTCCTTGGTTACACACATTGCCTGGCATCTCATCAGCCTTCCCATGTCAACTGTGGCTCAGTCCTGCGTTGCACACATGTTTAGGGTCTGACAATCTGTGTGGCTCACAGGCTTCAGCCTGTTCAATGGCCAATGACTCTGTCCAACTGTTGTTGTGTTCGTCACACATGGGCGGAATCCAGAGTTTTCATCATGTGTCCTGCTTACTGTCCCAGCATCATTTGCAGTGTTGTCACTTGAATCACATTAAGCTGTTGATGCCAGTCAACACTGCCTGTCAATACACAGGTGTATGGTCAGCCTTTTGATACCATGCTAGTCATCCCTGCTTTGGTACTGGGGTGGAGGGGTGCTTGGCTTCTAGATATGGTACACATTGAATGCACAATGCACGTGATGTCTGAATTTAACATTGCACTGCCTTCACATTTCCTGGCACACACCATGGAGTCCTTGTACATGTAGGTAGTGAGTGGCGTACATATTTTCTGCACTGCATAGACCCACTTCCATGGAAACTGCCACCTTTCAACAGGTCTGATCACAGAAGCTATTCAAAGTTGACCCAGCATGCATGCCAGGTTGTATGTTGTGTGTCACATGTCTGCTGGATGCGTTTGCTGTCGGTGTGTGTGTGTGTTGTGTGCTTCTGACATGTGTAGTGACCTTTTTTCTCTCTATTTTTCAGGTGATGACGCAATGGAGGCGGAGGATGGTGTTGTCATGCCAGACACAGGGTTGTTACCACCACATCAACCTGGCACTAGTGGGGGTCATGGGGTGGTAGGCCACGAAAACCCCCAAGTGCTGCAGTCCATCTTTTCTCTGGCTGCCTATGAGTCCAGCCTTGATGACGACTCTGACGTCCATGTTGAGTTGGATGAGCATCAAGTCCATGTGTCAGGGGTGAGTGATTCTGATGTGGACACTCCTCTGTCTGCGACCCCTGCAATGAGGGATCAGACAGTCTTGGTTTCTCCGCCCGTGGTGGATCGGGACGCAGGGTCACCGTCCACACCAGTCACTGATGTGCCTGGGACATCACGTCGATGGGGGCATGTAGTCGTGTAGCCGCGGGAGGTGCCAACACAGCGAGGACCCCCGGTCCTTGGGTCCCGCAGGGGTCAAGCCCGGCAACGCGATCGCCGCGCGCAACCGCAGTATACTGAGTGGGAGCAAGACATGACTGCCAATTCCGAACGGCAGGGGGCAGCAATGGAGAACATCGCTGAGAGCATGGAGAGTGTGGCCCGATCTGTGCTCCCCTCTGCTAGGCAGGTGCTTCTCCAGCAGCAGGCGGCACGGTCCACGGCCCGCTCGCTCAAGCTGGGCATGGCGGCCTCAGACAGGGCACGACAGGCTGAAATGTCGTCTCTGCGTCAAGCAATTGCTGCTCACGCAGAGGCGCACATGGATGCCCTGAGGGAGGAGTATGCTTCCCTCAGATCCACTCTGGGTGTCCTTATGATGTCCCAGAGGCAGCAGGCAGAGGAGAGGTTTGCACAGCTTGAGCGTACCATTTCGGCTGAGCTACAGGCTTGCTGGGAGGTGCAGCGGTTGTCCAGCCAGGCCTTGCAGGAGGAACTCTGTGTTACACGTGCTACCTTGCAAGAGGAAGCACGTGTATCACGTGAGGTTCTGCATGCAGACCTACGTCACATCGCCACACAGAACCATGCTCACCCGTCCGGCAGACTTGCTGCCGACGAGGGGCAAGCTGCGGCTAGGCGTGGCCAGGCTACTGTGCCACGTCCTCCTTTCCAGGATGAGCCAGACTCGGACGACCATATATCTCCCACATAGGTCGGGCTGTGCAGGCATTGAGCCCATGGAGGTTTTTTTTTTGGCTCAGCATCATCGCATGTGGATGTTGAGCAGCACCCCGTACCTCCCCCCTCCTGGGTGCCTCCCCTCCCCCCCGGGTCGTATGTGGCCATTTTTGATTTTTCTTTTAGTTTAGTTAGTTAAGTTTCTGTTTGATAGTTAGTTTAATTAGGTAATGTAGGTTTTCCATTGTTAGTGTAATTAGTTATTAGTTGATTTAGTTTAACATTGCTTGTCTATTGTGCTTTCATGTGACGGTGCGGTGCTTTGTGGCTTTTGAAGGCATCCACTGTCTGTTCCAGCTGGGCCCTTCAGGCTTGTCTTGTGTATGTGTTTGCTGCTTTGGGTCCTTGACTCACATATGCCACTCCTGCCTCCCTTATCCATGGGCTCGCAAGGATGGTTCGGTGTCACAGACTTTTACACAAGGGCTTTGGACTGTCATATCTGTGGCATGTCTGGTGCTGTGTGACTTGTGTTTACACCCCTAGTGGGGATAATGTTGGTGTTATTGTCCACTGTTCGGCTTTTGCTAGATGGGGTGTGTCATGATTAATGTGTACATTAATTGCTATGCATTGTGTAGTATGTTTCTTATCTTTACTGTACACGTGTTTGTTGCAATTCATGCTGTAGATAGTGTTCCACACTTTGGATGTGAAAGATGGACTGATGGTGTGATTTATGATGTGACTCTCTGACATAGTCAAGTAATGAGATGCCTGATGAGACACACACAGATGACTTTGAAGCATTAATCATGTGTTTCATGCCCTTTCTGCAGGGGGATGAGCCTCCAGAGCACCTTTGCCAGCAGACATGGCCCATTGGACGACGGAATTCTGGACACGTTTGTTGGTGCCCACATGCACATGTGTGCACAAGCAGAGGCACAGGGATTGCAGACCTACATCCTAGAACTGCTGACGTGTTCCAAGGAACTCCAGGCAAGGTGAGCAGCACAGGGGGGGCCAAACACAGCAAAGCTTGCACCAGGCGAGTTGCACATGCAGACTTAGTCACAGCACTGAGGGTGAGCTTAAACGAATATTGGTGTTGAAGCGCACAATGCAGCTCACATGTGTTGGTGGACTGATGGCTGTTGATTGTAAGGTTGTCTGTGACACGTGCAGGGGCAGTGGCACATACCCTCCGGTACACCAAGGTCCATTGAGGCACTTGTATCAACCATGTAGCCTTCCGAGACATGGAAAGGGGCAGCTCACAGGGACATAGAGCAAGGGACATACTCGGGTGCAGTGCATATAATTTCCATGTATTTTATGATAAATGCACTGCCAACTTTGTTTCGGTCATGGTGGTACGCAACTTGCTCAGAAGTCATGGCTTGCTAAATGGGTCTGTCTGCTTACCCAGGGAACATTGCATGTTGTGTGAATTGTGACACATTGGTGTTCCATTTGCCACGCACCCACCAGCGGCTGACTTACTGCATTGACTGTGTATGACCCGTCACAGGGGTAATGTTATATATGGGTACGAAGCATCTACACCAGATTGTCTGTTTGGAGAGTAGTTTGTTGCTATGGGGCATGTTGGTGTTGTGTTTTTGTGTAATTGGCACGTACAGGTTGTTGACTGTGGCTCTCTTTGCAGCATTGCAGTGCTCCTGTAACCGGACCTGAGAGTGCGCAGGCAGGAGGCCAGCACTCAAAACCAGAGCTAAGTGTCTTGTTGTTTTTCTTTCAAACTGCTCTGCATAGGCTTGCTGGGGAGTGTACTTATGCATGGATGTATGTGTGGTTCAATTTGGTATGTTTTTTTTCCCCCTAATCACCCCGAATCCTATGCAATTTTGAACCCTGTACCCTCTACCCGGTGTTCCTGCTTCCCGTACCTATCCAAGCAACGTTCCCTAACCCTCTTTCCCCGCTGGGGTTGCGGATGCCTGTGTAAGCCCCGAACTTGCAGGCGCCAAAACCCTAGAGGGGGTGGTTGGGTCGTACCACTCCTAAGCCTGGACTACAGAAGGCCATGACAATGATGTCCAAGTTTGATTGGATTGTGTATGTGTTCATGCAGGTAGTACATTTTCGTGCATTCCCTAGTTTCATGTGTCATTCCTCCTCCCCTCTCCTGCCACTCATTCCAGTCATCCAGTGTGTCAACACCTGTCCCGACTGCATATCCCTGAACCTCCTTCCGCACCAGGGTCTCAGGGGCCTGTGTGAGTTTGACCTTGCAGGCACCCGGCACACGGTGGGGGTGGTTGTTTCATGACACTCCCGCGCCTGTACACGGGACCTGTGACAGTACACATCCGTTCATGGTGCATCATCCTATGTCATGTACCGCACATGGTTCACATCCTGTTGTGACATTGTTTTACTGTGCTACTTTGGTTGTTGCATCATTGTGGTAGTTCTTGGCCTTTGTGAGGTACTGCTACGTCAAGTCATCTACTGGAGGGTGTTCTGGTTCGTTTTTCTGGCTTGGATTTTGTGATTTTGGAAATGAGTGTGGATTATGAGGGTGCAGGCACATTTTTACACACAAGGTGGGAGATGGTGACGAAGGGTAAAGGTGATCCTGTGGCCAGGTGGAATTGAGGTTTGAAGGCTCCATGACCCAGGTGCAGTTGTTCAGTGGGTCATGGTCATTTGTGAGGGAGGGGGTGTTGTTGTTGATAGTTGCCTTGCCCTGCAGTGTGATGGGAACTCTGACATTGTAATGGTGGTATCCTATGTACATGTTGTGTTCTGCTGATCAATGCCTGTTCATGTGTTGTGTTTACCTTTCAGGTGCGAGGGGATAGTTGTGGTTTGACATGCTGGGGTGTACACATGGTGAATGTTCACATGTGATGTGTAGAGAACACTGATGGTCACTTGAGTGCACATGCATATGAGGAGTGCATGTCCTTGCAGAACCACACACTTGCACTCTGATGCACTACATTTACTCCCACCCTTGCATATCCACGTGTACACTGTTTGCCTTCTGGTGGCCACTGTGTCCCTGCAGCACATGTTCTGTGACCAATTATGGATCCTGTACGTGCCTAATTTGCTTTTTGATGTGGTCTGTCACTTAGATGTGATGCTCAGGGTGTGCATCACACACAATGGCTATTCACTGTGCTGTGCGCTGAGCACTGTTTTGCAGGAGTAGGACACAGCACACAGAAGCTGCAGTGTTGATTTTGCAATGCACAATGTGCATGTAGACAAGCATTCATTGTTAAGTTACGCCTACAACTCTTGTAATGCATTTGGAAATGTCTTATTTTGGGAGGGAGGTTGTTGGTCTGTCATTTCATCTGATTCCAGGTCAGGCATCATTGTCTGATGCCACTGTAGATTTTGGACATGGCAATGTGTACCTTATCGTTACTGTGTTGGTGTATGGGTATTGCTTGCCATGTCATGTTGTGGTTTGGGAGGGTTTGAGTGACATGACAGTGATGGCCATGGCCTGTTTTGCAGGTGTGTGTGATGCACACCTTGCATGTCAGGGTCATCCGCTTCACAGAGCAACTAGCTGGGGGTAGATCTCTCTCCGCGGCAAGGCCCTCCCTCTGGAACAGCCTTCCTGCCTCACTTGAACTTGAGGGGAACCATCTCCGGTTCGGGAAGCACCTCAAGACCTTTCTCTTTGCTTCTGCTTTCTCTCTGCCTCTCCCTTGCGGAATTCTTCACTGGAACTGCACTGGAGCTGCAACTGGGCCACTCTCACCGACCTCAGTCCCTGGCCCAGCCACTCTCCACTTGCACTGCCTCCCTGGCAACCCCTGCACTGCGGGACTGTCTCTCTATCCCTACAGCCCCCCCTTCCCAGCACTTGTCTGCACTTACCTTTGCAGTTGCCACCAGCCAACCTATGTATTTGTTTTTTGGTCTACTTCCCCTGTACTGCACTTCCCCCCCTCCCCTTCCCCTTGCACTTTTCCCTTCCCCCTACCCCTGCACTTGCACAATCTAAATGACACCTGGCCTAGTAGTACCGTTGTCTGTCTTCCCTTGTTCCCCCCTCCCTGCCTCATCGCACCTTGAAATACTTGTGTATAGGCCATATCATGTCATATGTCATATGTGTGCCTTTTGGTCACACAGGATAGCTTGTGTTTAAGTAGCTAGGGATGCAGACGATGTGGCACTTCCATGGCAACTATCTCAGGGTGGTAGGGTTGTGGCAGTTGACTGTCTCTTTGTCATCATCGATTGTCACTTGGTATGTGCCAGGCCTGTGTGCACTCCGCAGGGGTGGGAGTTTAGGTGAAAAATCTGGCCACAAGCTGGGTCTGGGCTTCCTCGCCACGTGCCCTGTCCCCTCCCATGGGCAGCGCCTGTGCCTGTGGTTGGGGATGTGGGGGCACCACCATTTCCACCGGGACGCCCTGCAGTGTTGCAACATTGTGCAGGACACATGCTGCCACAATGATCCTGCACACTACTGGGGGTGCATAGAGTAGTTGCCCGCCAGAGCGGTCAAGGGAGCGGAAACATGACTTGAGCACTCCGAATGTGCGCTCCACTATGGCCCTGGTTGCAATATGGGCGGCGTTGTATCTTACCTGGGGTGGTGTGGTGGGGTTCCGGATTGGCGTCATCATGTGGTTGCTCAGAGGGTAGGCACTGTGCCCTGGGGAGGTGATAATAGTTGAGATTATTATGGTTTGGGTATTTTTCTGTGTGTGACTTGCATGCATGTGCAAGGGCATTTGTACTCACCTAGGAGCCATGTGTCGCCATGCTGCCCAGCTTCCAGGGCCCGGCTCAGGGCGGACATTCTGTATATGAAACTGTCATGGGTGGAGCCAGGGTAGCTTGCATAGACAGAGGTGATGATTCCCTTTGCATCGCATACCACCTGTACGTTGATGGAATGCCAGTGCTTGCGGTTTCGGTAGATGTGCTCAGTGGCCCTAGGTGGACGTAGGGCCACATGGGTGCAATCTATAGCACCGAGCACTTTGGGGAAGTGTGCCACCCTGAAAAAATCCAGGACAACGGCCTCCCTTTCTGCGGGTGTTCTGGGCATGTATATGTGCCTGCGGACTGAGGGGCGCGCTGTCATGATTGCTGTTGTAGGCAGCGTGACTGCATGGCCTGTGAGACCCCCCCACTATGGCAGTAGTCCGCTGAAATGACCCAGTGGCCAAAAAAAAACAGGATATTGAGCAGCTTCTCCAAGGGTCTCAATGCTTGGGAGAAAAGGGTGGGGGATGTAAGGTCATCTTCCCACTCCCTGACCAGGTCTAGGATGATATGGGGTGGAAACCTATACCTGCCATAGACCTGGTCGTCAGACATCCCAAAAAGGCTTGTCCGTGGTGCGAAAATGCGTGCCCTGGCTATTCTCCTCCTCCTGCGGTGTCCCACGATCAGTGCTGCGACAAATGGGGCATTCATCGTAGCTGTATATACGTGTTTGTTGTTTGCGCGCACTTTTGTACTGTGCGAGGGGACGCTTCCGCCTGCCTTCGTGTGGCGGACGCGTTGACGCCTGTGCGCGTCTTTTGCCGTGCACGGGTTTCCCGTATTCGGATCCATGAATACGGGTTGTTCGCGTGCATGTGGGCGTTCCGTGTAGTTCCCTGCAGTACTTCCCCAGTTACGCCTTCTTTTTCACGCGTTGTTCCCCATTCCGCGTGTTACGCCCACTGGTCCGCCCACTTTGGTTGTGTGCGCCGTGCTATGTGCGCTTTTGCTGTGCGCGTGGCGCACGCCGTGTATGCCTGCGTGCGCCATGGCTGGATTGGGCGCACGGACAGCGGGAAACACGCGCAGCGTCTTCCTTGAATCGCACGCTGCGTTTCTCACGCTTGCGCTCCCTTGCGCCTGCTTGCGCATGGATTTTCGGCGCACGTTTGTTCCATGAATGGGCCCCTTAATATCTGTGGCTCCCAGAGATGAACCAGAGGGGGCAGAAAGGAAGACCCCATAGGTGAATAGACCACAGGATTTACCAGCCCAAAAGAAAGTTAGGATGACAGAGGCACCAAAGATGCTGAGGCGTGCAACACGGAACCAGACTGCCACAATTTCCTTTATTAGAGAAAGGTAGTGGACTAGTGCAGTACATACCTTGGCCACATACAGATGCAAATAATGTAATTTACAAATTACTGTCGCTTATAGCCGGTGCAGGAAAGTGGATTTATGAGCTAGAAAAAAGAAGACTGGCATGACATTAGCTGTGGGAGACATGAAAAGAAAATTTGCTGCTGTATTATGCGAATAGTCAGATGACATTTGGAAACGGGCATGGTATCTTGGGTTAACAGCACACAACACCCAGCATGACAGTGCCCCTTTTAACAATTGTCGAACAGATGTCTGGAGGGCAATTAGAATACAATTTCCAGACACATTTGACATGAGCGCAATATTGGTGTGAAAAATTGACCCGGACGAAGACCCCGCTGCCTAGGTACAATACTTTCAGGAGAAATGCTGTTTAGAGACTGAGGAAGCACGTGAAAAAAACATAACAATTCTTTAACACATTTTATGCCAGGGTCTCCCCAAAAGGTAGAGAGACTATTAAAGTTAGTGCAAAAGAAACTGTCAAAATTGACAATGGAAGGAACTGTGTTACCAAATGTGAGGGAAAATCACAACATGTAGGAAGCACAGCAGATCCAATCAGGGGTTAATGGAAACTTTGCAGGAAGAGGATAATATCATTATTACCCCTGCGGGAGAGGGTTTGCACTCAGAGGAAGAAGGGTTGGGTTCTAAGCACCGCAGGCAGTTTTAATGGAGGGCAACCACAATTTGGAGGACCCCCAGTGTTGGACATGCAGGAAGCTGGAACACATTTCAAGGGTTTGCAGAGGTAGGGGAGGTATGCAACAAAACTGGCAATTAGTTTGCCCAAGAGTTAGGTCAGCATATCCACCACAGCTTAGCGCTGCACCACTAGAATATAATGTTCAATAATACATACAGTATTAGCAAACACAAACACCAAAAATGCTGCACCCACAGCAGATGGTACCACTGGCAATTCAACAGCCACAGCAGGCAGAGCAGCCTCAGATGCAGCAAGCACACATAAAGCCTCAAGCACCACAGAATACAGTAGCACAGTGGTATGCAAACATATTGCCATAGGCACCAGCAGCACCCTGAGCAGGAGGTGTGACAGTAGTGGGAGGGAATCCCTTTATGGGAACAGGATTGAACATGTATCCACAACAGGACAGCCCACAGAGCAACTTAATGCGTCCCATTCTATCGATTAACCTAGATCCCCAAGAGGAACCAAGGGTCGAGGCACCTATAGGTGACAGGACTTTATTCTTCTTGGTAGACAAGTGGGCAAGTAGACCCTCTGTTAGAGAGGGAAAAATCCCCATTTCAGCAATAGAAATGGAAGCACAGGGATTCTCTGGGCCTATAAAAATGATTCCTTTTGCAGAAGAAATTCCCATAACTATAGTAGAGCATGACATGTCTATGCCATTGTTATACTTTCCAAAGATACCAGTGAACATATTGGGGAGAGACGTGATGAGCAAATTAAATATGACCTTTTCTTTGACAGAGGAGTGGATGATTTGTTCTGCACCAGGCACCCATAATGTGAATGACCGAGAGTTCATCAGAGCATTTTATGGTTATTAAGCACACAAAGGTGTACCATTAGACCCAGAGGTATTCCTTTATGGAGTAAATATATTATTGGCATGGCTTCCTTGAATACAAGAAAGATTTTTGAGATTACCATCAGAATTTTTGTTTAGGCCAGAGATACCCACAGATGTGGAGGAAGGGCACATAATTACACTTGAGTAAGAGGCAGCAATGGTAGTGGACAGAGTAATATTACATGGAGTTGATGGTACTGGAATGACCTGATGCACTGTAGTAGCCCTTGACTCAACACACAGATTAACTGATGTGACTGATGAAGACTTATTTGAAGATGATGATTTAGATGATGAGGTGATTTTTAATATCTGTCTTACATATCAGTTGACAATGGAGCACAGAGGTTCCCCAATTAATATAATTGTTGAGGAAGTTACCATCCTTTATGCAGGAGGATTTGGCGAAGGTACCAAGTTCTTTATGGACCAATGGTCCATATGACCTTGGCCTATTAAAAGGAATAGGATCAATAAAATAGAACTGAAGAAGAATGCCATTTTAATACAAGTAAAACAGTATCCCATGGCCAAAGAAGCTGACAAAGGTATTTATGAGATAATTGCTGCCCTAGTGTGGCACAGTATATTGCTGCCTTCGGAATCACCATGCAACATGGCTGTAATACCTGTAAAAAAGGCACAAAGGGGGTCTTGGATATTTAAGAGAAGAACTACAGACACCACAAGCACACCCTAAGTCAAATATGAATTAGGTATAATAGATATGGAAAGGAAAATAAGTGTAACTGAGGATGTGTTTTAAGGTGCAGGGGAGAAGGATGCAACCTTGACACCTAGGCTGCGTGATATGCAGACAATACAAATAAGTTCCCTAGTCGGGAACTCACGTCCCCTGCACACTATCCTTTGTCTGGAAAACCAGACCAATAATTAGTAGTGTTCAAACATGCCGTAAAAACAATTATATATATTTTTAGAAACAGAATATTCTTGAAAGAAAATGTCTCAATCAGACAATTTTAGGTCACAAGAAACCATCTTCTTTTTATTCATGATGTCGAAGTCAGGAGGGGCCCAACGCGTTTCGAGTGTTTCACACTCTTCATCAGGGGCAATAAGTGATTTCTAAAGAGAAATTACAATTGTGCTTACATTAATGATATGACATAATTTTTAACAATTTTAACAATATATGCTCAATACATTAGTACCATATATCTGTCTTTACATCATCTTTGTATTTGCAGTGACCACTGTACTCATCTTTAAGCATTCGTCATAACCATTTAGATGCTCTAGTGATAGAAATCTGGATGCTATTAATTATGTAATAGTCCTTAGAAGCCAAGTCCATACTATTTAACATACTATTTGCAAAAATAATTGGTGAATAAGTGCTCCTAAATGTGATGGTCAAGTGGCTAAAAAAAGAAATTTTAATGTGCAGATAACTAGGCTAAAAAGGAAGGCAAATTGAAGATTCTAACCTTTAGTTTTAATCTTTACAAAGCGCTGTCAACAAGATGATTTCCGGGTGGGTCAGTCCTCAGGATTATGATTTCCAAATTAAACCGCTTAATACGGTAAGAAGCTATTAAGGCTTCCACTTCCCAAAGTGATATCTGTTGAATGAGGCCAAAATGTGACCAGGTTATTGATCAGAGGCTGAGAGGGATAACTTCTATTTAGTGCGTAAAAAGGGGGCTTACATGGAAGTCCGGATATTCTCTCCTTGTGTGGGAGCAGCGGTAGGCAACGGCTACATCACAAATAGGTCAGGTTGAAGGTCTCTGTGAGTGCAGCCCAGGTCTAAAGAATATAAAATAATAAGGGCTATGGTTAGACTATTGAGGATAACCCGAAGATGGAGTCCACCAATGTGTGGTTCTAACTCTATCTGAGGGCAATAATCTTACCTTCAATCCGTAGTACTGTCCCTTGGAGTCAGGATCCCTCGGGATGGCTGGACTCCATTTTGTGTGTTGTTACGTGATTTATGTGTTGTTAGGCCATGACCTCATCACGCGCATGCGCGTGTGACGTTGTTGCTCGGCAACACATACTGTTTTGGATACATATTATAAACTGAGCATGTACATATCGCTCAATGGAAGGGGATGAGCGTAATCATCACGCACTAAAAATAAAACATTTGAGAGCTGTATGAATAGTTCTGGACGTGCTGGCTGTCTACATAGTGACGTCATCACGTGCTCAACGTGCATGACATCATATGTAAACAACAGCCGTCCTGGTTAGATCCCGGGCCTGTTAGGTAGCTAAAAAAACTAAAAAAACTAAAAAAAAGAGGGGGGTAGGGGGGCAACTCTCTCTTGTTGACATTTTCGTTATGAATAGAATAGAGGGTGTAGCAAATAGGGTGACAGGTAATTGTTTCTATACATACATATAGAGATAGAGAATAACTAGATGACACCTACATACAAAGTACACTTAAGAGACATAAGTACATTTAGTCATGAAGAGCACATAGAATTGAAGAATACTCACACACAGACATGAAGCATACTTGCACGTAGACACAAAAACATATACACGTATATATGAAGCTGATAACATTATTAACATATATAATAAGATCAAGATATAACATGGCGAAGAATGAGCTGAAACACAGCCATTTTCCTAAACACAGAGGCCTCAGAAGGTCTCAGAACGAGGATGAGCAACAGTGAACTCCCCAGTTAATTCCATTGGTGTCCATGTGCACAAGATCAGTAAGCCAAAATACCTAATAGAAAGTAACTGACTAGTGCCATGAGTGGCCACAAAGACCACAACATGCACATTGGAATTAGCTAATTAGCTAAAACCTTAATAAATAGAAGGAAAGCCACTCTCAAACACTGTATCTTAACATGTGACCCAGATATGGAAGACACTAGCCATTCATTCCAATTACAGCTAGGGGCACATGCAGATCTCCCTCAGCATGCAAACAGACACGAAACGGCAAACTAGGTTAAGTTCAAAGGATAGGGAAGGCCTCATCACCAGGGGATGATTAGGAGTATTCATTAATTGGAAATATGGCTTCCCTTACTATGTCTCGCTCGGTATCCGGTCATATTGTTGGAAAAAATAATATGAATGCCATTTCATTGAAAAAAATGTTGCTGAAAAAAACATTTCAAATGCATTTTTTTTAATGTTATTTTTTTGGGGTTTAGCTAGTAAAAAAACTGTGTAAATAAAAAAGTTTAAAAAAAAAACAGGGGATTAGAGGGGGATCCCCCCATTAAAAAAAAAAACATACGAAATGTTTTTCCCTGCCATTTTTCTTTCGACAAAATGACATTCGAAAAAGTGACATTCGACATAGTCACTATAAACCGGCTCGCTCATATCGAGATGGCTCATCAAAGTGTCCAAGGTCTGCAGGCCAGTTGCCAACCAATGGGATGTTCCCTTACCACACCCACTATGATTGGTAGTTTTCACCAAGTAGCTGTCCTCCAATGATGAAATAGGGGCCCACGTGGAGCCACCAATAGAGTGGACAACCCTTATGTATCATATACATAGTTTGACCTGTTAACCAACCCCATTTCCCTTTAGGTTTTGTAAACTGATAATGTAATGTGACGTAATTTCTGATGTGATTGTGTAACAAAACCAGCTTGTAGTCATTTGAAATGTGAGAAATATGAGATGAAATGCTTGTATGGTGTCCCGGGTTATATAAGTTGTTTGAATAAAGCTGTGTTTTGACGTGCACCTGAGTCCTCCATCAATGTGTATTATTTTGACTAGTTGTGCAATCTTGGGCGGACTTCCACAAAGTGGTCAATGCACATGTCTGAGGTACACTCTCCAGTTATGGTGCAGGATCACTGATTAATTTTGAGGGCATAATGGACACAGCCTTCTTTAACAAGCACACGGTTATGCGCAATGTAGCAGAAACCAATATGTAAATTTACTGTATTTTCTCACCTGAATGCTTGTTACATTGTTATTTTATATTATGGTTTCTTTTTCCGTTTTAATAATATGCCAGTCAACCAATCAATACAATTAATAAGTGCATACTATAACTGTTGGCACACATTTTATTGCTTGAGGAAAAACAAAAGCACAGCACATTAGTTATTCATTGTTATTGTATTGCTCATAGTGTGCACTTAGCTTGACAGCAGTTGATCACTCTACAGTGGGAAGGTGCCACTATTGTACTTGGCCTTTTATGAAATAATGTAGTATTGTTGGTGGAGAGAGGGTGGACTTTTTATTTGTCTGTCATGTATTGTTGAATGTGTCATTTTTTGTGTTTTGCAGAACTGCAGCATGGTGAGGGCGTTTTGAGCCTCTGCAGGGACTGAGTTCCAGATGGTTGGGGCATGGCGGGAGAAGGGCAGCTTCTGAGTCCTCTGTTTATGTGGATGTTAGAAGAGATGTGGGACCCTCCAGAGAAATGGAGTTTTGTCATCAAGTATGTTGCTGTTCTGTTTCAGTCTGCTTTGAAGGTGATACATGCAGTTTTGAATATGGGCGTGGCAGGGAGGTGTATACATTGAATTTTGAGCAGTTTAGGAGAGATTCAGTCAAATTTGCAGGCAAATGTAATAAGGCACTTTGTGCTGTGATGTGCTGACTTGAGCAGGGATAGACGGGCAGCTGGAAGCCCAGTAAAGAGAGTGTTTTCCTCTTTGATGTGGGAGATCATAAGTAAGGGCCTTGTTCACCATAGTGAGGTCATGCATGGAGATGAAGAGTTTGAATTTTTTTACATGTGGTTATCAGTTGCCATGTGATTTGTGAGATTTTGGCTATATGCGCTTGGAAAGAAACACTACTGTCAACAATAAAGTCCTAGGATCTGGCTGAGTATGAGAGCTGCAACGTGAATTGTTCCAGGTGTATGTCATCTAGCCACTGTTGCATACGTTGCTTTTTGGTGGGGGACCGATGAGGATGAATTCAATCTTGGTGAGGTTCTCTGGTCTTGGAGATGAGTTAGGTATGGTGGGTGGGTTAAATGGTAGTGAAGGTTTATCTCTAACAGTGGACTAACCACTGATATAGTGGATTAAGGAGGAGGGGATTGAAGCAGGAAAGGTGGGCTTCAGTGGAACCATAGCAATAATTAGTTTATTTTATTATTTCAAAGATAGGTGTGGTAAGGAATGCCTTCCTTGTTGATTGCTATAACAATATTCAATCACTTTCACTGCTGCTCATACTAATAAAAAGTGACTAAATGTTTTAAAAGTATTTAGGATATACCACTCATGCACTACTTACAAATACTGATATCGTTGTTCTCATCCTCTACTGAGCTAGCTTGAACTAACTTTCAGTGTGTAATTTAATAACAATTCTTCTTTTGACCCTGGGCCATATGGCACATGGGGCATCCGACAGAAATGGAAGGTGTAGGTCAGCTGTGAGGAAAAGGCTGGTTATGGGGTAAGAAGCTGGTAGCACTTGTAAGGGTGTACGTGGGGATTCAACAGGGCAACTGAGTGGGCCTGGGAGAAGAATGTGCAGAGAGTGCCACAATGGAGGCAGGCGAGGAGAACATTTTGTGTGCATGAGTGAGGCAAAGGTCGGGGTATATTTGGGGGTTGAAGTGAACATCATAGCTTTGGGCCATCATATCTCAGTTTCTGTGACAGGGCAAGGGTCTTGTAGAAATATTCTGGTTCCTTGTTTTTTTTAATAGTGAAGGTCCAACAACCACGGTACACATGAATATATTCCTGTCTTGTGAGCCCTACAGACACATATGTATGCTAATTATGACTGTCTTCTAGCATTGCAGTGAAAACATTTGCAAACAGATGGGGATACAGGTGTTGGAGCGAAGTGAGGAATGCTGGTGTTGTAATATCCATGCTATGGACAAGTATGTATTTTGTGGCACATGAACTCATACAGTAACAAAGGCCATAGTGTTTGCATGGGTTTATGTAACTTTATTGTGATGTTTAGCATAGTATCTTTGTCTGCTATCTGTTCTTATTTAGTTCCCAGAACAGATGAATTGGGTCAATTTACATTAAAGGTGTGCCCATGCTTGTTGACATGTGATTGTTTCCTACCATAGAAAGCTATTTCTCGGTTAAAACTGGGATGGGGTTAGGGGGTACATACTTTCTTGTCCCCTTGCTTTTCTATAGCTTGGGATGTAGCCAAATACATATGCACCTTCCTACCCCCCAAAAAAACATATTAATGTTACTTAACAAAAGGGCTGAATACAGACGGCAGCTGTCTGATGTTGTCTGCACTTCAATGCCTGATCTTGGACTACCATTTTGCCTGGCCTCTGTCCCTGAGTAGCCATTTTGGAATTGCATATTTCCCTTTTTGGCTCGTGTAATTGCAAGCCTGCAGATCCAGTTTTACCAGTTTTTCTTTGCCAGGCCTTGAACCTTTCTATGCCTCCCAGAAGCCTGCAGTCAATAACACCCGCTCAGTTCCTGGTCTAGTTGGAGCTCTGCTGAAGATGATCCCTGCACTTGGACCACCATTGTGCCTGGTATGTGTCCCTGAGCAGTCATTAAAGAACAAGGCAGCTACTTAATTGGCTCTTCCAACCCATGTGCATCTATAAAATCCCCGTCCCACCACCTAACATTCATAACAAAGGGCCCCAACAACAAGGGCACCGACACAGGCAGTTTTGTTTTGTTTGGCCCTGTTATCCCCTTGAGCCAAATTATCCCCTACATCCATTTTCCCCTTCAATGTAAAATGACCACAAGTGACATGTAAAATCTCTGTTACTAACTTCCACCAATGCATATACCAACTGCACCGTGTAAATTGCATTTCTTGATTGCGTAGGACCCTGTGAATTCTTAAATTGCATTTGTTGGGCATCTAGGTAGGGCCCTGTGATTTCATAACTTGCCTTTATTGATCATCTAGGGACTTGCAATTTTTTGCATTGCTTTTCTTGGTCAAGTAAGACACTGAAATATTTTATATTGCATGTCTTCGTCAACTGAGACCCTTTGATATAATAAATTGCATTTCTTGTTCATCAATTACACCGATATTTCTTAAATTACATTTCTTGATCATGCATGACGCTGTGGTCCCTCATATCATCTCAACACTCCTTGTCTACCATGCACTTGCCTACTGATCCTACTACTGTTCCTTTCTCTTCTCTCTCCCATGGCCTCTGCTGCCCACATATCTTCCCGCCTCTCTCCTTGATTTTGTTCCTGAGTCTCCCCATCCTCATTAATCACTCACCTACTAAATACCACTCAGATCGCTTCTCTCCCTGCCCTACCAATGTCCTGTCATCTGCTCCAGTCACTAAGTCCTTTGCCTCTGCTTCCTAATTTGCCTTCACTCTTGGTCCCTGGAATGCCCAATTCTTTTTGCAAAAAACTATTTTCTCTCAAATCACTTAATTTCCTATCACCCCAAACTCTTGGTGTTGGATATCACTGACATTTTGATTTACCCCCCCTTTACACTGCAACCCTGTCAGCCTTCCACACTGACTCTTCTTCTTTCTCTCACTCACCTAATCTTTCCAAAATGTCTCATGATCAACAAGGGCACACAAGTGGCACCTCTTCACCTCTAATTCCATGCCCTCCTCCTTCAGAATATCTCAATCCAGCATATCATTCTGACTCCTAGCCTGATCATTTTATGTGCACTGGACAAACGTAATTCATTCTTCACTGATCTTGACCTCTTACTTGAAACACTTCCAGATGTGTTACTGCCATCATAATGGGCAACCTCAATTTCTCCAATAGGACTAAGACCCACCCTCTCCAACCTGACGTCATTCACTCTGTCAACTCACTAGGTAATCTAAATAACCTTCCAACTCAAATTCAGGGTAACTCTCTCTATATCAACTTCCCAACTTCCACACGTGCCTCTTCTGCTCACACAATTGACCCCTGTCCATCTGACCATTTTCTTGTGAACATCCCCTTCTTTATTCCTCTCCCACTCTCCTCTTCCATCATTTTATCACCAAAGGAAAATTAAAATCTGACTCCAATGTCACTTACGTCCATCAAGTCAAAATCTGGCTCCAAACTTTCTCTCTTTCACATGCTCCTTCCATTGAACTTGCCTTTTCCAAATGTAACTCTACAATGTCTATCCTCTTAAATAATCAGTACACTGTCTGCTCAGTTATCCCTTTCTTCTTTGTTTCCCCAACAAGGAATCACCCCCACCATCCAGCTGCTTAGGATAAACATGCATTGCTGCTTGTGTCATCAGCATAAAGACCACTATCCCACGTTTGTCACTGCCTGAAAGAACCCTCTGCTGACTCTGATCACAACTCTCAACACAGTCAACCCAACGCCTGTCCTACCGAACGTCTGCACATCCTTCCCTCTGCCAAACTACTCTGCACGCCAATCGACTCTTTTGCAACACAACTAGTTAAGGAGAGCAGGGGTGAATATGATGGACTTTCCAACATAATGCATTCTCGAGTTTGCCACATAAGGCTATCAGGGGGATTTCCTTAATTGTACCACAGCTAAATTATGGAAGGAGGGTAAAACAGCCATTCTTTTTCCAACAAAATTTTAACAGCTGTTATTCCAAGGATAGGGAGGGTCTGTCCAGGATTGACATATGCACATGGTGTGAGTTGGTCCCCACAGGGGGTCTTCTTGAGCCAGGAAAGATACTGCCTCACCCAGTAACACTTCAGAAGAAAGGAAGCAGAAGACAATCTGTCGGCTGTCTCTTTGAAGTACATGAGGTGTTGACAAAATTGTGCTTTTCCAATGATCACTTTTACAGAAGTTCATAAGATGTCTGAGGAAAAATGTCACTGCACAAGTTCCCGCAAACCTGCTCCTAAACTGTGCAGCTGCTTTGTGTGCCCTCTGTGACAATCAAAGCAGTAAGACATTGCTCTCCATTGGTCTCAGGCTAAACCAGCTGAGAAATGTAAACAGAGTATGCAAAACACAATGCAGAATCTTATAGGTCCCTGAAAATTGAGCAAAACGGTGTCTGTTGGGATAGGATCAGACACTTTGTAAGTGGCCAGACTACCGCATATGATGGCTATAGGCTTGTAGAATTCTCTCTGATAAAAGATCTACTTTAGTCTACCCTGCCTGGAGCACAGATCTATATACACATGCAATACAAAGTATATGTTTGTAGGTCACTGAAAAGTTATCCAAACAGCATCTGTCATGAGACGATCAGCAATTGTGTAAATGTCTTGTCTACTGTGTACGCTCCTTTAGTCTACCCTGCCCTGTGTATATACCAATATCCACATACTGTGAGAAACCAGAAGGTGTCCCACCCGCTAGTTCCTGGGGATCTGTCATTCGGGTGGCCAGGCTATCACTCTTTGATCCAGTTCCTGGGGGTGGACCAGTGCAGAAGGATCACCTGGGTGAGGGGTTTTCTGGGAGTGGGATTGGGACACCAAATGGCGAGACACTATATCCCCTTCCCTGTAACACCTTTACCCCACCCTACCAGGTAGGATATTTAGGAACTCAACCCCCCCCTCATAACAGGAACACTTTCTCACGGAAAGCTTGCTATAAGAGGAAACTGACTATAACCCAAGCCGTATACCTGTCATGTTCCAATGCAATGGCCAGGCAGAGTCAGGCAATTACTGATCATCACACACACCTGACTTCCATTACACTTCCCCACATGGATAAAAGATGGAGGACGAGAGCACGCTCTGAGCAAGGTAAAGCATCCAAGGAAGCAGCAGTTCCAAGATAGCAGTTTAACACGAGGAGAAAGATTGCAAAACAGCAGGGGATTGCAAGGAGGGAAGTGCCCTTGAACTTTTTGATGATTCATTACATGAATCCTCGAGACTAGAAAGTGTAAGAAGAATAATCCGGCTGAAGAATCCTCCATTGTGTGTCTGAGGTACCTGTGGCCCTCCCGCATTGATAATCAAGGTGGGGAGAATCATTTGCTGCTGTGCTACTGTCCTTGGCTCATACAACAAAGCAGCACCAGTGAAATCAACACCGCCGGTGAGTTGGGGAGACTGATAGCAGACCGGTCTGTGTAGAAGCCAAGGTTGTAAACAGCAACATTGTATGGTGAGCGCTTAAGTGAACAGTGTATGAAACGCCTGTGATAAACAACGTGAGTAAAAACTGAACAACAGTGACTGATTGAACTTTGAAACCAAGATACGATACCCTTGACAGAGTGGTCCGGCAGCGCATGTGTGCTCATTCGAAGGTTTCTGTAGGGTATCCAACTGAGAGTTGATAAAGGTGAAAGAGTGGCAAAGAACTGTAGATCAAAGTGGTCTTGAGACTGGTCAAGCAAAATCCTATGCACAATATTCGATGTTGATACTGCCAAGCAAGTTGGTTCGAGCCCGAAGGAGGGAGATCAATTGAATAAGTTGATGACAAGATAGAGAAAGTTGGACAAGCCCGAATGAGGGAGATCAATTGAAAGCTTTGGATATAAAGCAAGTTTGTGTTAAAGTGAATTAAATTGGTCTGAGCCCGGCAGAGGGTGACAGATTGAACATTGCATTCAAATGGATCTGAGCCCGGCTCAGGGGGGCCAGGGGGAATAGTGAATCACCCAAGAAATTGAATACATGATTATCCTACAAAGTATGTATTAAAGGGGATCTAAGCTTGGCTGAGGGGATCCAAGGTGAATAGTGAATCACCTGAGGAATTGAGTACCTGTGAGATTCCGAGAGGAAAATAACTTATTGTTTGTTTTGTTGCATCAGGTCCTCTGCAAGAAGAGACTTTGGAAGACAAAGAGACTTGGGCACAAAGGGCCCCGATGCTAATGTTTGAACTGCAGCCTCGTTCTAGAGAAGCCAGAGAGTGTGCTAAGCTTGAGTGTACCACTTTATCCCGTGCTGAAAACATGGGGAAGGGAGGCCAATGGCCTGAACATCCTGACATATCATTTATTTTCACAAGACACCATTAGGACTGTGTTATTATTATTTGATGGTCATAGCTTGCTCCCATCTGTAGATTTAGGATTAGTTAGGTGTTTTTCCAACCATTTTTAAGTTCAATTAACTCCCTTGAACTTTGGTCATATGTGTCTGTCTTATTGTAGATACCATGCCTTCCTTATATGTGGTGTCAGGAGTGGGATGTGACTCAATTGAGACACATTGGGGAACCCTCAAATTCCAGAGGATTTGTCCTAGAGCATCATACCCCTCTATCACCACAAAAGAATCCATAGGCTTTGATACCTGCAGTTGCAGAGAAGCTACTATCCCTCTGGGGAAAAGAGGAATGATTTCCACATACTTATTTTTGATGCCCCCTCCTGAGTGTTATATACGATTGGCCCCAATTCCTGGTCTGCCCTAGAAGTTTGATCTAGATGTTCTATCAGGCATCATAGAGCCCGAATTCGGGGGAGACATAAAGATTCTCCTACAGAACCATTGTGAAATTCCATTTGAAGTACATTGTGGGGACATAATTGCACAAGGAATTCTTGAAAGGGCTCTATTTCCTCATTTTAGAGATAGTGAACCGGAAGATACTGAGAGAGGTACCTTAGGCTTTGGGAAAGCTGATGAGCCATCTAGTACTGAAGGAAAAAGGGAAGAAGAACCTACCATCTTTCCTGACCAAGCCTTCGCCAAGCGAAATGATCCAACACCCGCTGAGGCTTTCTTGCAAGCAATTACGGAATGGAAAGGATTGGAAAGTACCTTTCTTCCTAAGACAGGGATTACTGTACAGAAAGAAAACATCCACAGAAGGCCTAAGCAAAACTCAGTTAGTAGTCCCCAAAAGCCATCAGAAAGATCGTACTAGATATTTCACATTCTCATTTGACAGGGGGACACTTAGGACTATCTAAGATCGAGGCGCAAATCAGTGGGAAGTTTTACTGGCAGGTATCCACTCTGATATAAAGAATTTCATCCAGAGATGTGAAATATTTCAGAAAATCAGTACTCACATTCCTGTGCCTGTCCCTCTGCATCCTTTATGGATAATAGAAGTGTTTTTCTAAAGGATTGGGACGGATATCATTGGACCACTAGAAAACTCTACACTGGGTAACAAATATGTCCTCGTAATGGTCGATTACGCTACCAGATACCATGAGGCATTACCTATGCGGAACAGCATCACTCGGCAGCTTTTAAAACACCCATTGCAATATTTTTCCAGGGTTGGTTTTCCTAAGGAAATTCTAACAGATCAAGGATACCATTTTATGAGCAAATTCATGGGTGAAGTCAAGGAATTGCTCCATATCGCCACCTTAAGAACCTCAGTTTACCATCCCCAAACGGATTTGTAGAAAGATTCAATAAAACACTCAAAATTATTCTAAGAAAATGTGCTAGATAAGGACGGGAAGGACTGGGACCGCATGATCCCCTTGGCACTATTTGCAGTAAGACAAACACCTCATGCCACAACTCTCCTTTTGAACTTTATCGTAGAAAACCTAGAGAACCTAGAGATGTCCAGGATATGCTTTGGGAGACCTAGGAAGAAAGAGAAGAGGCACCGATTCCCCTTTCACAAACAGCTAGCAGATTGTGAGAGGATATAAAACTTGTCTGAAATCTAGTCTATAATCATATGGAACAACAAAAAGTCCAACTACGACAAAAAGGTAAACTTAAGATTATTTTCAATAGGACAAAAGCTATTAGTCATTTTACCTACCTTGGAAAACAAACTTGTCTCAAAGTGGTATGGGCCATATGAAATATTGGAAAAAATAGGAACCTGTACCTATAAACTACCCCAAACTGATAGGAAACAAAAGACCCATCATTACCACGTAAATCTTTTAAAATAGTGGAAGGAAAATCCTTCCGCCGCCAATGCCACGACACTATCTTGTTTGGTACCAGAAGAAATAGATAACTTTGAATCAATTCCCCAAAAGCTATCTAGTCGACAACACAAAGATTTAATTCAACATTCCCTGCACTTATCGCTATATCAGAACACCAAAGGCAAAAGTGGTCCATCTGATATAGATTCCCAGAAGCCCGTAGACAGATAATTGTTGAGGAAGTGAACAAAGTGCTAAGGGTGAATATCATCAAACCTTCTTCAAGCCCATGATCCTTCCCTATAGTATTGGTCACAAAACCTGACCATTCCTGGAGGTTTTGCATAGACTTCCCCCAAGTCAACCACATCTCAAACTTTGATGCCTATCACATGCCACGCATCACTGAATTGATTAATAAACTCAGAATTGCCACCTTTCTATCAACCCCAGACTTAACCAAGGGGTACTGGCAGATCTCAGTGCATGGACCTGATAAGGAATAGCCAGCTTTCTCGATGCGCCTGGCACAATTCCTGGTCAAAGTCCTCCCTTTTTGCTTACACAGGGCCCCTGCCACTTTCCAACGACTTATGGAAAAAAGTATTACAGCCCTACTCTGATTTCTGTGGGGCTTATATTGACAATATATTAATTTATAGTAAAACTTGGAAAGACCACCTTTTCCATCTCTTTACTATTATGAGAGGCCTCAGAGAAGCTGGCCTAACTGCCAATCCATTTAAATGCAAGCTGGCTCAATCAGACGTGAAATACCTCTGCTTCTTTGTAGGGAATTGTAGTGTCCAACCTCAACGCGAGAAAGTGAAGGCCACCCTAGATACCCCTAAGAGAGTCCACAGAGCATTCTTAGGGTTAATATGTTATTACCATAGGTTTATCCCTAACTTCTGGGACAGGACAGCTAGGCTGACAGACAAATTAAAGAATGCTGATCCCCAGAAAATTCATTAGTCTGACAAGGACGATGTATACAACAACCTACAACAAACCCTGTGCCAGAACCTGATCCTAAAGGTAGTACATTGTTTTGAAGGAGTTTGTGTTGCAAACAGACGCCTCTGCTCTCTGGTATTATTTACCTTGTGAGGCATTTCTGTTTGTAATGACATCCTGTTCTTAAATAAATACAAATACACATTTCAGGCCAAGTGCAAACTGCTGAATAACAGCTGTAAGCAGGCAAATCTGCTGGAGAAAATCAATGGGGCAAATATACTTTATTTAATGGTGGTTAAATGGTGGCTTCTTCTTTTTGGACTACTGATATCTGGCCTCCTTGCCTGGGCCCTTTTCTCTTACTGGTTCCTATAGTGCAAGATCTGGGAGTGAAACTTTCTGCCTCACTCTCTATGGAACCTCAGGTCACTGCAGTTTGTCAGCAGGGCTATTTCCAGCACAAGCTTCTCCGCCATGTCCTTCCTTATATCCCTTCTCACCTTCACGCCCCAGTGGTATCTGCTCTCGTCTCCTCTTTATTGATTATTGTAACTCCCTTTTTCTTGCCCAAACATCTTACTTGATACAACGCCTCCAGATTCTAAACAATTAGGCTTCATGGCTGGCTATGTCTACCCGCTGCTGTTCACATATCGTCCCTATTTTTCTTAAGTTGCATTGGCTTCCTATGGCTAACTGTATCCCTTTCAAGGTATTGTTCCTGGTTCATCATGCCTTCTATGGACAAGGGGCAGAATATTTGCAGGCTAAGTTTCAGCCCTTTGCCCCCGGGACGGGCCCTGCGTTCATCTGATGCTTGCCTTCTGGCCGTCCCTATGGTGAAATTCAGACACATCAGGGGCCGCTCCTTTTCTGTTTTAGTGGCCGGCCTCTGGAATGCCCTCCCACGTCCTCTTAGAGCTACTGTCAATCATCTGGATTTTCATAAAGTCTTCACAACCATTCTCTTCTAGTTTCTCAGTTTTCCTGCTAGTAGCACCGAGATGGCTTTGTGCGATTATCACACTTAATAAGTGCCTTTTAAATCAAATCAAATCAAATTAAAAAAACGGATGTTTCAATGCTTAGTCATGGTTTTGTTGCATACGTTTAAAACTGAAATAGGACTACTTTTATACTTAATAAATAGGAGGGAATCTCCAACATTGAAGCTATGAAAAAGAAAAGAGGACCACAACTAGTGCAAATTGTAAAACCCTGAATTGAACAGTGACGTGCTAAACCCAGTACTTCTAATTTATTAATATGATTGTGCCAAACTATGCACAATTAATATTCAGTTCAAGAAAGATACCATTCAATTCACAAATATGAATAGAATTTTTTTAAAATACTTTTGTTCAGAAGGGGAATCACGTAAAACAGTTAAAGGCCTTAGTGGCTCCAAAAATTCCATTAATTCAAAACCACCTCAAACAAGCAATTTAAGAATAACGTGTCACTGGAAAGGCATTACTTCTAATGATTAATTATTCAATAATAAAAAGGAAACAAAAACAAAATACATATAGATTTCATATTGCTATTGCAAATATATCCTAAACTCAAATCTGAATTAATTTCACAAAAATCATTAGTATAGTAATAAACAATATTATTATTTATATCAACGTCACTACACTTTTCACGTTCACATTCTCATAATATAGCCAAAACTAAGGCACCTAACCAATCATTCTACGTGAAACATTTTTTTTAAAGTTGATGTAAATTATTATTATTTTTTTAATTTCTTTTTCTTTAAAGTTTTATTTGGTTTGTTACAAACCTTTAAAATATGTTACACCATGTTATCACAGATTACAAATCAATCATCATATACTTTCCAAATTTCAAGTTCTTTTTTCCCTATTTTGCACAGGATTTTCCGACTATCCAAAATGTGGCTGCACCCCAGGCGCACTGCTGATATTCAAGGTATGGTTTTGTTGGCAGTTGCTAAGTGCAAGTCGGCTCCCGTTGCCTCCCTTTCCCTTCTCTCCCATGCTCTGCATGAGGCTGTGGATGTTGTAGGCCCCATGCGCCTCATCCAACCTCGCAAGCTGCCATCCGAGCCTTGGTTTTCCAACATTTTGAATGTCTCTTAGTTCAAACTAAGGTTGGCAGAGTGTAAATGGCGTAATGCTTATGACCCTATTCTTAGAATACAGCATAAGGCCTGCTCTGCCGCCTACTCATTAGCTATTGCAACTGCGAAGACACTGTATTTTACGAGGAAAATCGATTCCTACTTGTGTCAACCTAAATCCCTGTTTTCTGCAGTTAAGCAAAATTGGCTCACAATGTTATGCCCACTCAAGAATTGTGCGAATGTCGCAATTTTAATCTCCAAGATAGAGACTATCCAGGCGAACATCTTGTTGGTGATGAATACTTCTATTGGTGTTAACAACCCAGCTGAACCTAAGACCCCAATGGGTCTGATGGGATGGTCGTCTTTCCCAATGTTTTTGGAGGATATGGTGCTTGCTGCCATCCTTAAGATCAAATCTTGTGCTCCCTCGGATGCAGGTCCTTTGGCTATTATGAAGACGATATCGCCTGACCTCCTGACAGAGATCACAGTAGCCATTAATGATTCTTGCCAGTCAGGGCAGGTTGCGCCGGAGCTTAAAATTGCTTTGGTAGTCACTCTTCTGAAAAAGCCATCAGTGTACCCTTCCGTTTTGTCTAACTTTCATCCCATTTCTCTTCTTCCCTTTCTCACTAAGCTCCTAGAGTCCCTGGTATCACCGCTACTTTCAACGTACCTTGAATCTTCTCTCCTCTAGGACCCTGCCCAGTCCGGTTTTAGGCCTGGCAGGGGCACACAGAGTGTCCTGGTCTCTGCATAGGACGACATGGCCAGGCTGGTGGATGCAGGTGGGTTGGGAGGCTTCCTGATCTTGTTAGATCTGCCAGCAGCGTTTGACACTGTCAACCACCCCATCCTACTGTCCCTCCTCACCCAGATGGGTATATCTGGGCAGGTACTGGCCTGGCTCTCCTCGTTCCTGGCAGATCATACTCAGGCTCTCTCTATGCCTGCTTTTCTATTCACCCCGTGCAAACTGAGCTGCGTGGTGCTGCAGGGGTACTCATTGTCTATGATGATTTTTAATATATACATCTGGGCACTTGTGTGTCTCATCCGCTCCTTTGGTGTCAGGGGCTACTATTATGCCGACGACATCCAGATTCTGATCCGTTTAGATCTTGATCAGGCTGAGGTGTCTTCGTGCCTTCAGAGGTGACTGGCGGCCATAGGGGAGTGAATGAACCGCAATTGGCTAAAATTGAACAGAGACAAGACTGAGGTTTTGGTGGTGGGTTGTCCCCTGATCCCTCAATTTGGGTGCCCTCCTTTTGGCCCTCCTCTCTTGGCCCCCTTCCAGCTCCGGCAGTGAAGGTGAAAAACATGGTCATAGTCCTGTCAGCGTCCCTGTCTAAGGATGCCCAAGTAGCCTCTGCCAAGCCAACCATTTTCAGCATAAACTACTGAAAAAAAGTGCTTCCCATGACTCCTGCCTCCCTTTGTCCACCGGTGCTGGCGGCCATGTTGCTTAGTCAGCTCCACTATTGTAACTACCTCTATCTGGCTCAGCCAAAGGGGCTGATCCTGCAACTTCACTGTTTGCAAAACCTAGCAGCGTGCGTCGCTACAGGTACGCCCTATGGGGCCCATATTTTACTGGTGTTGCCGGCCCTGCACCAGCTCCCAGTGGCCCAGCGCATTACGTTCAAGGCTTTATGCATCATCCATCGGGCACTGCATGACCTTGGTGCGGAATATCTCTGCACAAAGTTTACTCAGTACTGCCCCAAGTGCTGTCTGCGGTCTGCTTCTGCCAACGTGCTTTGTGTTCCTTTGTTCCGCCCTGTGCGGACTGGGGGCCGAGCCTTTTCCATAGCAGCGCCTCAGCTGTGGAATGAGCTCCCTTTTTCCATAAAAGGTCTTTCTAACCATCTGGCCTTTAGAAAGGCTGTAAAAACATATCTGTTTTAGCTGCGGAGATGCTCTGGTTATGGCTGTTTGCATTGCCTCCCTGGCGCCATGATAACCTTTGGGTGGCCGTGCGCTGTGGACATCTTCCTAACATAACATATCTTCTGTCATATGCTCTTATTTTACAATGTTCTCAGCTGGTACCGCTAGCTGTTTTGCCAGTTCTTCCATGAAAAATGTCAAAGCAAATATTAATTTCTTATTTGCTTCATCAAAGCAAACGCACCACCAGTCTTCAGCTCTCATCAAAGGGCTTTCTGCTATAAAGGAACCCAGATATCTGGATCTCACAGATCTTAGGGCGGAACAGTAAAGGGTCAAGTTTTTCAGAGTTTCCTCCTACTTATTACATATTCAGCAAATTCTTAACCAATCAAAAATATATGTTATGTAAATTGCAGGGTTAAATCATGAATTCTATAGCATAGGGTAACATATGGTGAAAGATATGTTCTAAGAAAGCCAATACTGCATAGTAAGCTTCTTTTGCATTAAGACAGGTAAGTGTTTTGCTGTTAAATCTATTCGTTTGTTTTCTAACTTTCTCAAAATTACCTCTTTATAGCCATTTCGTGGATGTGAAAAAACGTAACTAACCCTTTATTAAATGACTCTATTGCCTAGAACTTCAGAACCATTTACAAATGAATAATTAACATCTGTATTTTTATTGCTCCAATGTGCTCAAGTATATAGATCTTCACTTTTCTTATTTACTCACAATATTTTTGGGACATGAACAAATCAGACCGTAACCTACAAAATCCGTGTTGCAATCACTTCAGAATCTAATGAGATGCCTCCACTTAACTTGTTCCACCTCAAAGTCATTTTTATTATCAATTTTCATATCGAATGTGATCCACGTGGAAATTAATCTGGGCGTATGACCAACCAATTTCAATTCCCTTGTGCACCACAGTGACTCCTTGTTAATAAGTCACCCACGTTTTTGCCGCATCTATGACATGTTAGCAGAGCATTGCCAATTATCGATTATAAGAACTTTTCTTAAATCAAAATCAAATATGACTTTTGTTTGTGGAGGCAATGCATCGTGGCCTTCTTATCCGATGAAGTACAGCCGGCCATATAGTGCACAAACTGGATCTTTGATGATGTAGACTCACAACTGTCATTTTCTAGCAGCAGTTTGCACTGTCCCCTTGAGGAACCTTTAATTACAGACACAATTAGTGTTGTTTTTTTAAAACTCTTCCCTTGTCATGCAGAGTTCCTGCATGCAGTCATGTAGGTCACATGAAATACGGCATGTTACATTTTTCCTATTTTTCAGCTACCATAGAGTGGACTGTTCAGAATATCAAGAATGAAAGCCCCAGGACTCAGACCAGAAATGTACACACTGCACCTGATGTATGGAAGCAAACTCTGTAGTCTTTGTATAACAGTGTGTGCCACATAATGTAGCATGTAAAAGAAAGCCCCCAATGTTAGGCTATCCTTTCATTTGTGCATTTATCCTCTACCAGTCTGAGTGCTGGGGCTTGATGATCCTGAGAGGTGACAGGTGCTGCTATGCAGCAGTCATAAATCTGCCAATAGGTGCAACCATGTCACCTTGTCTGTTGAAGCAACATTCCCCATATGCTGGAAATGTTTGCCGGCAATACTCATACTTTTAATGTTGTATTGCTTGATATGCGAATGCAATGTCTTTGGGGGGCAAGGGCAGAACATTAGGAAAGAAGTGAAGGTGATGATCTGATGTACATAAAAACAGTTGAAGAAGAAGGGTAACATCTGTGATGGCTGGCCCCCACGTTTCCAGTAACTAAGGCCCCATTAAATGGGCTATTAAAATTGCTGGCATTTGGGAGAACTACAATATAGTAGGTATGTGCTGCTTTGCCTTAAGAACATTCACAGGAGAGAGAGAGATGAGGGAATACAAGTGTGAAGCACATGGCCTGCAGGGGAGGTTAGGGTAACAAAAGAAAAAAGTGTGCACCTCCTCCTCAGATGTACCCTAATAAAGTAATAACAACCAAGAACAGTGCTGAATGTGTTGCTAGCAAGTGAATATCAGAGATAAACTATCAAATGGAAATCTGGAAAAATATAACTATCTGACCAACAGTGCATGTGCATAAATCAAATACATGATCAATGCATTGCCATCGAATATTCATGTTTTTCTCATATGATAGTTTATTTATTTAGCGCCTCTACAGAATGTGTTTCAAAGTGCTTCAAGGCAAGGAAGGGAACAAGGGAAAATACAATGACATTCTTACAGGCCATCAACAGTAAGGATGTGAAATTAACTTTTGTACTCGGCCTGACGACATTCCAGATAGTGCAAGTGCTAAGACATAGATAAAGAAGGGAGGGGGAGAGTGGAAGGAAATGGAAACAGACAGGCGACTAACGTACTAGGCCTGACAACATTTCTGGTGGAGCCAGAGAAAAACAAAAGGTGAGGGGGAGGGGTGCAGGAAAGGAGGGCATTAACAAACAAGCGACTATCGTACTAGGTCTGACGACATCTCAGATGGTGCTGGAGGTGGGGGGAACAAGTAAGGGGATGGGGAGGAGACAGATGAGGTTGCTATCATACTAGGTCCAGGGACAATTCCGATAGAGTAAGGGCATCGAAGAACAGGAGGGGAGAAGATAGGAAAGGGAGAAAAGGAGAGGAGGAGAGAACAGAGAGTAAACAGTCAAAAAGAGTGGAGAAGCAAGAGAGGTGAACGAATATGATTGCAGAAGTCAGTAGTAACACATAATGGTGCAAGCCAGGATACAAGATGAAGATGGGAAAAGCATGATACAGGGCCACCATGAGTACAAGATGCAAAGGAAGACCAGCATGAGAGTTGAGAAAGGGTGACACACCGTCCATAAAAGTCAAGTCCAGCATTGGCCACAAGACAGTGATGGTGAAACCAGAATGTATCAGGACAGACTACTGCAAAGTTAGGCTGGAGGGCGATGGAGAGAGGAGCAGGGTAAAAGAATCAAGCAAAACAGGCAAAACCTATGTGTGAGAAGGAATGGGGCATGAAGGGATATCGCGGGGGACGAGAGGGGGTAGGGATGGCCTGTGGGGACAGAGGGAGTAAACCCATGTTGGTGCATACTTACCTGCTGTCTGAGCAGGGGTTCAGGCCCTGGGTCCTCCTTGTCCAAACAGGAATTGCCCTTTTCTTCATCTGCCCTTCACTTCGGAAGCCCAGGTGAGAGACACTTGATCTAAGAGTTAAGAGCAGGAATGAAGAGGCAGGGCTAAGAAGGTGGGTGATGCCTAGGCCAGGTGACCTAGATCCACTTTCACCTGTTGCCCATCTGCAAAGGAAAAGAGGCTGGAAGGTTGCTTAAGTAGGGAAAAAGAGCAGCAACAAGGAAGGCACCAGGTGGGCAGGGCTTGCTAAGTGGGGAAAAAGAGCAAAATCTGGAAGGCGCGAGGTGGGCCTGTCTTAGTCCAGGTGACCTAGATCCACTTGCACCCCATCTGCCTTTCCAAATGATTTTTACTACATCTACCATCTTCTCTACACAGGAAGTTCAATGGGGAGGGCTAATGGAATGTGAAGTTCAAATTACCTCAGGACCCACAGGTACTGTAGCAACTTAACTCCATGCTCCTCCAGCCTCGGTTAACAACATATGTACAGTATGATTGCTAATGCGCCAAATCTCAAATGTGCCCTCTTGAATGTCTGCTCCCTCCCTGCCCAGGCGGTCGAAATTAATGATCTCCTATCCAGCCATGGCCTTGATTTACTGCCCATCACTGAAACATGGCTACACGAAGCTTCCGGCCCTACTGTTGCCTTAGCACTCCCACCAGGATACACCATTCTCAGACAAGATAGACCACTCCGCATAGGAGGCAGAGTAGCTATTGTCTCCAAAGAAGCCTTTTCCCTCAGACTGACCAGTCACCCATGGGCAGGGAATACAGACATCCTGTCTGCCAAACTCTCACTGTCTCCCAACAGCACCGTCAACCTTCATGTCCTATATCGCCCCTGGGCTTCCCATCAGAATTTAAGGGACACCTCACTCACCTACTAAGCGATAATATCAAAAACTCCACCAAAACGCTTTTACCTGGAGATCTAAATCTAGGGCTCAATGACCCTAAGGATAAAATAGCTGCCTCTCTCACCAAAGACCTCAAGGACTTAGGATTTAGTCACAAAATCCTGAGCCCTACCCACTTCAAAGGCCGCACCCTAGACTGGGTCGCATACCACAACTGCCACACCACCATCACCTCTAATACGGCTTATCCGTGGACTGACCACAGATGTATCCAGTTCTCATTGCCTCTATCCCATACCACTAAAAGCCTCAGCCATGCCCCTCCAGCACAGGTGAGGAGTTCCAAAAAACTCACTTGGGACAACCTCCGCCCACTCCTCAGTGTCTCAGAACTCGCACCTCCATTCTCCAATGACCCCAACACTCTTGCAGACTTATATAAGGACATCTTAACCAAAGCTATCAACTCCATAGCTCCACTCGAATCCAAAATAGAAAAAAGTCACTGCATTCAGACTCCTGGTTCACTGATGAACTACAGGGCCTACCCTCTAACAAGCGGAAGGCCCTCAAAATCTGGGAGAACAACCCTTGCAATGCTACTAAGATCTGCTTTAACTTGATCTCCCGCCAATACAAAGATGCCATCACCAAAGCCAAATGCAACGCCTTCAATGTCTACGTCACCAACGCTAACTCCCAATCCAAGGAAATCTTGGCCATCTTTAATGAACTCATCTCCCCACCCACTAGCCCAGAAAAATTTGTTAAAGATGAAGCATGGTGTCCCAGCATACAATCTGCTATGTTAAACAAAATTGACCTCCTTCAAAAGAAAATCCAGGATCACTATCAAGCTCTGCCTCATAAATGTAGACCCTCCCAAACAGCCCCCACTCCTTCCAACCCTGTCACCCACCCTTCTTTAGAGACGTCACTGAACCAGAAGTCGCCAACCTCCTCTTAAACATCTTAACCATCCATGTTCAAAGGGGACATGTGTCCACCTAAACTGATAAAGGACTGTACCGACTCCCTCACCCCACTTCTGACAGCTTTCATCAATGCCTCCTTTAAAACAGGCATCATCCCTGCCAGTCTCAGAGAAGCTTAGGTACGCCCCTTCCTGAAAAAACCCACTTTAGACCCTGCCCAGCCAAATAACTACAAACCCATCACCACTGTGCCCTTCTCCTCGAAATCTTGGATAAAGCTGCCCACAGTCAGATCCAACATTTCATTGAGACCAACTCCATTCTTGGGAAAAGACAATCCGTCTTCTGCAAAGGGCACAGCACCGAAGCTGCCCTGGTTGACTTAAAAAACCAAATCACACAAATTATGGGTAAAGGCAAGCCAGCCCTCCAGTTACTACTAGACCTCTTGGCGGCCTACGATCTCGTAGATCACAATACACTAACCTCTCACCTCACCCACTGAGCCAACTTCTCTAAAGAAGCTGCCTCCTGAATCACCTCTTTCCTGGAAGGCAGGGCAATGAAGGTGTTCTCCAACACAGCCAATTCAGACCCTACCACCATACACTGTGGAGTCCTGCAAGGCTCTTGCACAGCCCCAACACTATACAACTTGTTCACGAAGCCCCTCTTCAACAAGGAAATCATTATTCTCAGTCAAAAATCCGCACTAGCCAAACTAGAGAACCATTATTCCAACTTCTCCATTAACAACACCATCATCCATGTCTCTTCCTCAGTTAAGACCCTCGTGTGTACTTAGATTCTACCGTTTCTACGATAAGACATGTCAGAGCTATTGCCTCTGCTTCGGCTCATACCACTAAACTTATAAACGCAATTAAACCCTACCTATCCAAGCCCAACCGTCTAGCTATAGCCAGAGCAACAATAGGTGCCAAATTAGATTACTGCAACACCCTCCTAGCAGGAACCTCTACAAAAAATCTAAACAGACTCCAAATCACACAGAAGAATGCCTTACGAGCAGCATTAAGTATTCCTTAAAGGGAACACATCTCTCTCGCCAGGCAGGCAGCACACTGGCTCCTTGTTAGAGAACGCATCACTTTCAAAATCCTCACCCTCACGCATAAATGTCTCACCCTCACAGCTCCATCACACCTATCTGAGACCATCTCTGACTAAAACCACTTCGACATGCCCCACGAAAACATACTTGTACAACCGATTATTCACGCCCCACATCAACAGATCCAAAGCAGGGGGGATTTACTTCCCTTACATAGCCGCCAAGCTCTGGAACTCACTCCCCACAGGCCTCGGAGCAGAGAACTCCCTCCTTGCCTTCCGTAAAAATCTAAAAAGTTCTCTCTTCAACTAATCGGTTGACTGCAATGTCATTATTTCCTGTTTGTACAAAAATCCTTAATGTTCAGTATATATACTGCCGGTCTGTATAAATGTACTCTGTAACTAAGAACCTTCATGTAACAAGTGCCATGATGCCTCCAGGCTGCTGCACACTCCACAAATGTGAATACATAAATACATAAATGAGTGCACTATTCAAATGGTAGAAAGAGGCATGCATTACAAATAACAATGACGGGGTAGTTAGCATGCTACAAACCTGTTGATTTAGGGGTAGCCAAGTTGATGAGGCAGTTACCCAGTTAGTACAATGCATGACAGATTCAAACCAAGTATCCCAATCTATCATGGGTGCATGGGCGTCAGATATTCTATGTTCCTAAAAGGATGCCTACGTCACACTGCCCTCCCTTGCACAAGAGGACTGTGAAAGGGTCCATTGAATGAAGGTGTGGTTGCTTTCACCCTCACTGAATGTCAAGGAGCCACCTAGTGAAATGCTAAACATCATCTTGAAAAATTGTGTGTGATGTTTACTGGAGTGTTAGGATGTGTGTGCTATGCGGACAATTCTTCCATTAAAAAAGTGATACATACAAACACTGCAGTAAGGTACTTTAATTCAAGCCCAACAAAACACAAAGCAACGATAATGAACACATCTGTGGTCTGTGCAGTAGGACTTTACTTTCTTCACAGTTTCCCACGCGAAAAAAAGACAATATTGTGCTTATTACTCAACAGAAAGAGCTACACCATTTTAATCAAAACAAGCAGAAGAGCCTGGGTCCTTATGCAGACTGACCTCTTTATTTTCTTGAGACACTTGAGCACTGTCATATCTTTCAACTTGAGGGACAACAACTCACCTGTGCTTACTTTCTCAAATATTCCTTGGCTATGAATAATTCACTTTTGTCAGAGGATAAATATGATGAGCAAATGAACTTCTTCCCATCCATGTCCTTATCAGCGATGACTTGACATGTTGAATTGTGAACAACTGAAGCTTGTCTTGATATTTAACCCTCTCTTCCTATGGGATCTCAGCAAAGAGGTTTTTCATAGGTGCACTCTTGTAAACTCTGACTCAAGCAAGCTTCACAGGGAGGATATGGAATGAATTCCCTAAATCTGTTGTAGATGTGCCCAGACACATTGAACGTATCGCGAAATAAGCACTTTCTAGTCATTGGCTATAACTTTATTCAAATACAAAAAGGGTCTCAACATTGTAGGGTGATGTCAAGGAAGGACTTCCCTTTTCTAATAGAATGATTAAGCCAAATACAATCTTCTCTCACTAAGATAAATCTAGCTGATAGAAAATGCACACTTATTTTTGTTTGGACACCCCCATCCCAAACGAGGTTTGATTGGGATCTCACAGAAAAATCAAATTCTGGGTCTTATAAATTCTTGTTTGCTCTCATTTAGCTGTTATTGATCAATTGTTTTTTTCTCTGGACTGTTCGAACCACAGACAATATTTATTTATTGTGTCATTCCTTACTGTCACAATGGGGCCTCTGGAATTTAGGCTATCTGTGCATACCATTTCCTTCCAGCTCTGCTTTTCGTCTTTACAGCAATTCATGTATATCATTGTTTCACTGCAAAGCAAAGGCAGTTAGCTTGCACTGAGAAGGTGGCCAAGAAGTGGATGGGGTGTGGGCAGATTGGGACGAGTAGGCTTTTGACATATAGACTGATGGTGCACAAATCGGAAGGGAGCGGATTGTAAGGATGCCACACCGTACTGAGAGGTAAGTGAGGGGATGGTGGGTGTGGGTTGGACAGAAGTCAGACCAGTGAAGTGGCAATAGCCTCCTTTCTGGGAGCATGAGACAGGGGGTGAAGCGGATACCAACATCCTAGACTCTGATCGACGTGGGACAGAGGGCAGGCAGAAAGGGAACCTGCTCCCAAGGTATTTTCTGCATGGAAAAGGCCTACACAATTAGATTTGCTTTGTATCCCTAATTGGTGTGGTCATGGGCTGTCCTTCACTAAAGAGCTTTTTGGATGTCTATGTGTCTGCTGAAAGGGCCAGGCTCTGTGGGTGACTCCAGATTGCGGTATTACAAGTGCTGGAGTACAGTAATGAAGCACATTTTGATTTATTATTGTTCTTGGAGGACTAAAATGAGTTTGCAGGCTACTGAACCGTCCACCCACCCTGCACAAAAGAGGTCCAAATGGCTCGGGACAATGAACTGCACCCTACCACATATGAGGCTAAAATATTTATGGGGTAGTTTGTGGTCTTATGCAGAAGGGATGTGACATAATATTTCAGGATGGACTGCCCTTTCTGGGGTGGGGCCAAGCCTGATTTCATGTGATCTTTCCACTTCTGTAATTAAGTGGTAGACTGACAAACAGTAATCTGGAGGGTTGCCCAAAATATTACCAGTGGTTTAGATCCATTCAAAATCTTCCAGCCTTCACTCTTCATTGTTGCGTATATCACTCAAAATCTGAGAGGTACACCCAGATGGGGATCCAAAGCATGATAGGCCCAGAGACCCAAGCTGCACCTCACTGATGACACCAATGAGGATGAAACATGTCGCTCGAGGTTTTGTGCAGAGTGGATGTGTTCTAGCAGTTTGAGCTGGGCTGCACCTTTTAGGTTAGATGAAGCCTGATTTGCAGGTGGCCTTTCCCCCGCTGTAATGGCACGGCAGGCTAAAAATCAATGGTCTTGAGGGTTGCTCATCACAATACCAGAAGATTAGATTTATTTGTTCGAAACCTTTCAGCTTCACTCTTCAGCAATGCCTTCCCCACACATACCCTGCAAATATGAAGAAAGAAGAACTCGTAGCAGAACCTTGTCCAAGGCAAACAGCACTGATAAATCGACCGTATAACACATGACGGGTACTTTCAGTTCATACTTTCAGGTAATTGATTTAGCATTTAGCTGGATCTTAGGAACAGCAGAGGTCTTTTCAATAAACATTAACTGCAGCAGGAGCATCCCTAACCTGCAGTGCGGCACATAGAATATTACAGGATCTGTGGTTTGGTCGAGACCAGTCTACATAAACCAGAATGTAAAGGGGGTGAAGGTGGGGACATTGTAGCTGGGATAGTACCAGACAACACAGTTTATGTTTGGTTTTCACATATTACAGTGATGTGGACAGATGATATATTTGTTTGGTTACGTGCATAGTCAGTTAGTCAAATAACTTTTATTCAGCATAAAAGCCTTCAGATACAAAACACACATAAATGAAAACTTTTACATTTGATCATTAAGCACATAGATAAAAGATTGCTGAGAAAGTTAATATTCGGATAAACATTTAGTAAACATTCTAAAATTTGTATTGCACAGTTTCTAAAGGACATTCCCCTATTTGCCCTTACAATAGATGAAATACACAATCACTGTCCGACTGCCAAAACAATTCCAAAATGCAGACACAAATCCTAAATAACGGACGTTTACAATGGTGCAAAAAGCAAACATGTTTCAAAGAGAGCATGCTCACAATCTCGAACATTGACATTGGGCATCATTACAAGCGATCTGGTCCGGAAATAAAGGTGCCAGTAACAATGTTACCAGCACCCTTTCCGGACCATCTCACTTCGATTCTGCCGGAAGGGGCACTGAACAACCGGCAGGCGGAACCTGCTGGTAGTTCAGGTCCCTACTGTCAGATTGTTCACTGAAGTATCAGCACCGTTTCTAACAGTGCCAGTGCTTCAGGGTTCCCATTCCCATGGAGTCCTCATGTACTGGCCTGGTTCTCCTCGTTCCTGGCAGATCGTACTCAGGCTCTCTCTATGCCTGCTTTTCTATCCACCAGGAATGGGAAATTACAGTTCCGCAGCTGCTTGTGATATCCCGGTAGCACCCGGATGTAAGGCAACAGAAACAGTAAGGCAGGTTACTTTCTGGAGTGAAGTTTCACACGTGAATTCAGCAGGGTACGTGTATTTCAAGGGTGCGCAGGAAGTTTCACACTCGAATTCAGCAGGGTACGTGTATTTCAGGGGTGCGCGGGAAGTTCCACACGCGATTGTCCTGGGTACGTGTATTCCAGGGGTGCATGGGAAGTATCACACGCAAATCCAGCAGGGTACGTGTATTTCAGGGGTGCGCGGGAAGTTTCATATACGATTCCATCAGGGCACGTGTATTTCAGGGGTGCGCGTGAAGTTTCACACGTGAATTCAGCAGGGTACGTGCCTTTCAGGGGTGCGAGGGAAGTTTCACACACGATTCCATCAGGGCACGTGTATTTCAGGGGTGCGCGTGAAGTTTCACACGCAATTCAGCAGGGTACGTGTCTTTCAGGGGTGCGCGGGAAGTTCCACACGCGATCGTCCTGGGTACGTGTATTCCAGGGGTGTGCGGGAAGTTTCACATGCAAATTCAGCAGGGTACGTGTATTTCAGGGGTGCGCGGGAAGTTTCACACGCGAATTCAGCAGGGTACGTGTATTTCAGGGGTGCGCGGGAAGTTCCACACGCGATTGTCCTGGGTACGTGTATTCCAGGGGTGCGCGGGAAGTATCACACGCAAATTCAGCAGGGTACGTGTATTTCAGGGGTGTGCGGGAAGTTTCACACGCGATTCCATCAGGGCACGTGTATTTCAGGGGTGCGCGTGAAGTTTCACACGCAAATTCAGCAGGGTACGTGTATTTCAGGGGTGCGCGGGGAGTACTACACGTGAATTGGCCATGTGGGTCCTCCCAGGGGTTCCCTCTACACCCTCCAAGGCCCCTGCAGGCAGCCCACTCCACAGGGGACTTCCCTGCACCCCTGCTCATGTCCCGCAGGCAGCCCATCCACCATGGGCATGCCCCCCATCCCAGCCACATGTCACCTTGCACTACTGATCAACAACACATGTCTCCCAGCACCCTCACCCCCCAGCACTGTGGGGCAACTGCCAGCAGGCCCCCACTCATGTCCAACTCATGTCCCCCTGCACCCCCCCAGCATCCAGGGGCACCCTCCACCAGGCCCCCACTCATGTCTTCCAGCACCCTCACCCCCCAGCAGTGCAAGGGCACCCTCCACCAGGCCCCCACTCATGGCCAACTCATGTCTCCCAGCACCCCCACCCCCCTGCAGTGCAGGGCACCCTCCACCATGCCACCACTCATGTCTCCCAGCACCCCCACCCCCCGCAGTGCAGGGCACCCTCCACCATGCCTCCACTCATGTCTCCCAGCATCGATCCCCAGCAGTGCAGGGCACCCTCCACCATGCCCCCACTCATGTCTACCCAGCACCCCCACTCCCCAGCAGTGCAGGGCACCCTCCACCAGGCCCCCACTCATGTCTCCCAGCACCCCCACCCCCCAGCAGTGCAGGGCACCCTCCACCATGCCGCCACTCATGTCTCCCAGCACCCCCACCCCCCAGTAGTGCAGGGGCACCCTCCACCAGGCCCTGACTCATGTCCCCCAGCCAACACGTCATCAGAATCTAGATCCCTGGCCTTTATGGGCTGCCTCCACATGCCAAACACCCACCCAAGTATTGCATCCACCCACTTAGAAATGCCAATTACATGATACAACCCCAATGGCAAGTATGTAAATGAACACTTGTCCCTCACATACACACAATGGGTGTCAGTGAATGTCAAAACCCATATCATGACATGCACGAAACCAATGAGATGCCACTACACATTGAAGTTTGATGAAGAAAATGTATTAAAAGCAACATAAATGGATTCAAAAATAAACAAACGACAATGGGAATTAAACACAAAAAGCAGCATGTCCGTAAAATAATGTAAAACCACAAATCATAATCCAAAGGAAAGGTGTCCAAAGTCACTGTTCAAAAAAGTAAATCCAAAGGAAAATCAAAACCGAAAACCATTGCTCCATGGGTAAATTCCAAATAAAAAAAAAAATCCAACAGTCAACTATATACAGCTTAACCAATCCAGGGTCCATGATCCCAACAGAAGAAATGAAACCTATCTAATAATACTACCTAATTAAAAAAATATATAAAAAAGGTCCAAAAAAAAAAAAACAAAGGAAACCTAACACTAACTACATAACTATTTACAAGGGCAGCGGGCTAGTCCGACGGCTCACTTCGGGATGTTCCGGGCCAGGGCATCATCGAACTCCTGCTCAATGTCCCAGAGGCGGTCCTCCTCCATGGCCCGAGGGTCCGCAGGTCCGACGAGATGTTCTCCTCCAACTCCCTGCGGATTGCCTCGAGGCACTCGGCCCGCCTCAGGGCCCTCCGCATGGAGTTCTCTGCCCTGACCATCGTGAGCCGTGCCTCTTCCGCCCGCTGCCGCTCCGCATCTATGGCATGGCCCAACCGCTGCAACACAGAAGACACTTCCCGTCCTGGGTCCTCCTGCCCTCCGGCCGATGCCTGCCCCTCCGATGTCGAAGGCCCCGAGCCATCATGGCTCCCACCTCGTTGCTGCTGCTGCTGTGCCTGTGCCCGTGCCCTGGCTCCTGCTGCCTGCACATCCTCCACCGGCTGGGGTGCAGTCGTTGATGTGGCCACCCCTGCTGGACGTCCGACTCCCGACTGTGGCAGGGATGTGTCCTCCTCCAGCCTGGCCGCACCGTCAGAGGCAGCTCCACAGGGCACCCAGGTGACAAATGGGTGGAAAGATGGCACGGAGGATGACTGGTGCATAGGGTGTTCAGTTGAGGAGGGGGTCAGAACAAGCTCCAGCAAACGGAGGAATCCAGCCTGGGTGACCTGTCCCAGTAGGCCGACGCGGTCAACGAGCCATTCGAGATGACGTGCAGTCTCCTCATGAAAAGACTGCAGGTCACCTCGCATGGCCCGTTGACGCAACGCCACACCAGTCAGGACAGGCTCACCCGTACCTGGATAGCCACATCCGCAGGCAGAGGAAAGCCAGTTGTTGTAAACTCATCCCCTGCCTGAAAACGCGTCTGGACGTAGGCATCCCTGCTGGTGCAAGATGATGCAGTGACAGGATCAGGGACAGGATTGCACATAGGTACCTCCGCGGCGGCCTGTGCTGCCTCCTGTCCCTGGTCCTGCACTGCACCACTAGCACCAGTGGAATCCCCACCTCCAGACTCTGTCTCTGTTGCTTGCACAGCCTCCTCCTCCACCAAACACCCCACCAACCTGGATGACTCCATGCCATCTTCCCCCGTTGGGCCCTGTGGGGTCCGGGCTGCCCCTTCTGTTGCCAAGGAGTCCAACTCCAACCTCCGCCTCTTGGACCTCCCCCCGGCAGCTGCGGCCTGGGACGCTGCACCGGACTCCTCACTCCCCGACGAGATGACAACCTGGGAGGGGAGCCGGGCCTTGCATCTCCGGGTGGCGGTGCAATACCTGCCGCTGTGCTCTACAGCACCTTCTCCGTCCTCTTCATCAGTTGATGGTGCAGACAGGGAGAAATAAAACACAGGCATCAGGGCACTGTACAATGGACACCTACACACATGACAGTTGTACATGAGTGGCATTTTGAAACCTCAGACATAGCATCACATTCGCCAACACACATGTCATTTCAACTCGCACACATGAGCCATACACAGCCATATTGCAACAGCCAGCACCATCCATACACATACAACAGCATGAGCAGGCAAAGGTGAGCCAGACATCACATGCAACACAGGGAGTGCACTACACATGCACACACACCACCACACTTGCATGCATGTGTACACCTCTGCCAACTGTCACAGTGTTCAGATTGGCATCCATGTCACATCTGCCAATCAGGCTTCCACATCCCGCTGTCACATGCATCCATGTTGCATCACTGTTGCACCCTTGTCAAATACACACACATGCACATGTACACAGTGCTGATACATGCAGCTGAAACCAACATCCATCTGTGACATCACGAACATGCCTACTTACATGCACATTCATCCAAACATGTGTGCCGACACATCTGCATTTGGCATGCAAGCCTACACACACAAGTACCATCCATGTCTCACAAATGAGAGCCCTCGCATGTGTTAGCCTCACGGCCCTGTACACCCCCCCATACTTGGCCCCATAAAAACACATGTGCAACCTGCACACTACTGGCACACCACCACACGCACAGCTTACAATCATGATGCATGTACACTTACCGCTCGACTCCAGACGGGTCTGCCTCTCAAGGACCTGGACGTGGAGCGCTGGGGATATGCGTTCCAGAACCCTCATCTGATCGTCCGACCAGTGGCCCCGGCGCCCCTTAGCATTCGCCGCCTTCAATAGGCGCCGGGCCTTGTTGATGGTCCTGGACCTGAAGTCCTCCCAGCGCTTCTTGACATGATGGAATAGTCGGACTGCCACCCCCTCCGCGTTGATGGCAGTCACGATGTCCGTCCAGATCCGAGTCCGTCCTTCCTTGTCGGCGCAAACTTCCGAAGAGGGCATCATACTGCCCCAGGACTTGCTCCATCAGGACACCAACTTCGGTGGCAGTGAAGCTGGTGCCCCTCTGCCTCTCTGGCCGGGGGCTGCCAGTGGTGCCAGATGTTGCAGTGTCCGACATGACAACCCCAGAGGCAGGAGTGGGTGGGTAACTGGGTCCTGGGGCTGGTCTGTGGAGCGATGGAATCCCAGTCGGGAGTCTTCGGTTCCAGCAGGGGTGGTCACAGCAACAGCACCCCTGGCTGATGTGCAGGCAGCAAATGGCAGGGCACGTGGGCATTAGGCAATCAGGCAGCAGCAGATGGCAGGTGGGAGCGTGCTCGGGGCTCTGGGGTGCAGTAATTTGGCCTTCTGGCCAGGAGCGTGGTCTTACGTGTGCTTACGCATGGCCAGCTTGATACGGAGTGATTTGGCACGTGAAAATCAAGCACGTCTGCGTGTAATTCGAGGAAAGGGCCTTAGCGCGTAAGCGCGTCAGCACACGTACGCAAATTCATTGGCCCAAAGGCCCCCAGCGTGTAGGCGCATCTATGACGTTACGCACACGTGCGTTTTCCATGGCGCGTAGAAAAAATAAGCACATCAGAGTGTCATAGCGTGCAATTGGTGGAAAGGGCCTCAGCGCATATGTGCATCTGTGACGTGCGTGCGCGGGCGTTTCCCTATGACTGCACGTCAGAGTGTCAGCTCGTGTAATTGGAGGACAGGGCCTTAGCGCGTACATGCGGAAGTGACGCTGGACGTGTGGGCATGTTTAAAAGGTACGTGTAGAACGCCATTTCCTTGTACGTGCTTTTCGTGGAGAGCGAGTGGGTGAAATCTGTACTTCTTGTTGGTTCACACGCGATTTACTTCACGGCGTTCCAAGTTCGTACTCCCTGTTACCTCTGACAGCTTTTTCTCTATTTGTCTTTTTCCTGGGCCTGTTTCCTCAAACAGCGTTCACTTCTTCTGTTGTCCTGTCTCCTCAGACAGTGTACAATTCTTCTTTTGGCGGGGGTGTTGCCAACGCGCACACGCGCGTATTTTTCACGCGATTTTTCCTGGCAGACGTTGAGTCGCGCACGTATTTAACATCTGTGCTTGCCCCGTGTGTTGCGTACCCCTTCAGAGGTCAGTCTAGGCTGCGTGTGACACGCATACGTTCATTTTTGTGTTTCTGGGTGCCACAGCGTAGTGCAGGTTTATTTTTCCACGCACGTGGTCTAGGAGGGGTTGCGTGCACATTATCTCCCTTTTTTGGGGTGCCTGTGCATTGCGTGACCCGTCATCTTCCCCCAGGGGTCACATACAGCCTTGCTAGAGCACTAGGGTACGAATTCCATCTAGTACCCTACCCCTTTGACCACCAATTGCCCAGGACAATATTTTACTGCAACTCCCATACGCACAACAACATCAGTGCCATGGTTGGGAGGCGAGCACGCGGTAAGGGTGGCAAAGGTGGCCTAGCCACAAGAGGTGGCCGTGGTGGATACGGTAGGGGATGTGGCTGGGACTTGCAGGGTGCCCCTAGCCCCCCATGTGTGGGTGACCAGTCAGGGACACCCAGGCCCCCCCCCCTGGTTGAGGGTAACGTGGCTGACACCATCCCTGCTCAGCCCTTGTTGGACCAGCCCATTGTGGCACCAGACCTGGCACAGGGTGACTCCATGGCTGACTTCCAGGTCAGCAGGTCTAGGCGATGTGTGGCGGTGCACGTTGGTGTCACCAGGCCACGTGGATCAGGGGCAGCTATGTCATCTGCTGCCCCGAGTAGGCAGGGTGGGGAGGCTGCAGGGGCAGCTGCGGCTCCATCCACCCCAGCTCTGAGTCTCCCAGCCAGGACAGTGTCGGTCCCAGTCCATCCTGCTGACGTTCCCCCTGACTACATCACACTTCAGCTAATGCCTGCACCAAGTCCCATGGTGAGTGTTCATTCCCACACTCCTAGTCCACAGTCCACCGGGGCTCCTGCCCCTAGTGTCCAGAGCGGCGTAGGACACTCAGGATCCCCACCACCTACCAAGCGGAAGGGGAAGAGTGCTCGTCCAGTACAGGCTGATGCCCCAGACACGGCTACACAGTCCGGCCCACCAAGGAAGCCCAGCTTCAATCAGGCCGAACTTGATTCACTTGTGGAGTATGTGTCCGCACATGACAGCGACATGGTGATTACTGCAGGATGCAAGACCACACCTGCACAATGTCAGGCACACTGGCAGACCATCGCGGACCTCATAAGTACCCTTGGATTTGTAAGGTGCACAGCTTATGATTGCTACAAGCGCTGGAATGACCTGAAGCGCAGGGCAAACAAAAAGCTGGCATCAAGTCATGCCGCAACTCTAGTGATTGGAGGTGGGTCTCCAGCAGAGGACATAGAACTCACTCCACATGAGTATGTTGCTGGGACCTACAGCACGAAGGAACAGATCGAAGGCGTGGGAGACCTGCCAGATTACGAGGCATTGTCCGGTGAGTGCACATGCATTGTGTGTCATCCATGTGCATGGTGTGTGTGTGAGGGCTTCTGATTGAGTGCCAGGTGAGGGTGTGTGTGCCTGAGTGGTTTGGGTCACCCATGTGCTTCATCCAATACATTCTGCGCACCAGGATTTGGGTATTGCAGTATCCCTTCTGGCAACAGTAGACATTCAGCCCAACCTCACGCCAGTTGCCCTTGAAGTGTCATCTTGCCACAACATAGTTGCGTATTATTCTGTGTTCATTCAGGCTGATTGTTTGCATTCCACCACTTTCACTAGGCATTTCTCAGTCCTATTGTCACATGTGTGACATGGCTATGGTACATGCCATCTGTGTGATGGCATGTGTCATGTATGTGTATTGGACATGCCAATCATAAGCCAATGTGTGATGGCACTGCTAGCCAGCATGCAGCAAATGTGTTGGTCTTCCATCTTGGTGTCATCAATGTGTGCCTTTGCTTCGCCTTCATAAGCAGTGACGGTGCATGCATGGGAGGGTTATAGTCATGGGGGACATGTGTCAATGAAGTACTGTTTCTGTTGCTTCTCAGCCCTAATTGTGTGCCATGGTGCTAATGCCTGTTCCCATTTCTTTTCTTTCATGTCTTTGCAGGGGATGACGCACTTGAGACTGCTGGGGTTGTGGAGATGGTGCAGACCCAGGAGGGGTCTCAGGCCCGACCGGGCACCAGTGAGGGACGTGGTGTGGTGGTGGGTGAGAACCCACACTTGCTGCAGACCATCATCTCAAGGGGTGTCCCTGGGTGCACCTCCCCCGAGCTCTATTCAGGTTTCGATTCAGATGATGAGACCTATGTGCGGTCGCAGGTAAGTGTTCCTGGGAGGGATTCTGTTCTGTCCGACCCACCTGCACCAGGGTTAGAACCCTCAATGGGGATGTCAGTGTTGGCAGGTACGCCTTTGGTGGTTACGGATGCAGGGTCACACTCTGCGACATCTGATCCTGTTCCTGGGCCCGCAGATCAGAGGGGGAATGCAGTCCTGCAGCCTCAGGCAGTGCCGGCACAGCAAGGCACAGTTCGCCTTGCCGCAGACAGGTGTGGTGCTCGCAGACGCGGTTGCCATACGCCACCTGGCAATAACGCATGGGAGTAATCCATATACGGTATGGCAAACCAACAGGCAGCATCATCTGAGATGATGGCTCAGGCCATGGATAGGGTGGCCACTTCCATTGTCCCCCAAGAAAGGCTGATGGAACAACTACAGCAGGCAACAGACTCCATTTGCCAGTCACACAGGGAGGACATGTTGGTGTCCAACAGGGACAGGCGGGCGGCACTGGAGACTCTGCGGGAAGCCATTTCGCTAGAGTCCCAGGGCCACAGGGAAGCCCTGAGGGTGGAACTCCGTCGGCTCAGGGTGACTGTTGTTGAGCTTGAGGCTTCAACTGACACGAGGACAGAACAGCAGCTGGAGCGGCTCACACGTATGCTCTCAGCTGAGATGCAGGCAACTAGGAAGGAGGTCCGGGCATCCCGTGAGTTGTTGCATGGGGACCGCCGCACGATTATCCTCCAGAACCAGACCTTCCAAACCCGCATGCTTGCTGCCATGGAGGACCAGACTAGGGCTTTGCATGGGCTGCCTCCCATAGTGCCACCACCTCCTGATGCAGCTGCAGAGGGTGAGGAGAGTGACAACAGCGAATCTCTCACAATAGGGTAGCCGTGCAGGCCATGAGCCCATGGAGGTGTTTTTTTTTTTGTTTTTTTTTGCAAGATCCACATAGGTGGGTTTTGGTGTGCACCCTGTCCTCAGACCTCCTGGGTGGCCTCCCCCACCCCCCCGGCCCATTCATGGCCATTTTTGATTTTTGATTTTTGTTTTTGATTTTTTATTTTTTGGACAGTGTGTTGCCTTGTGTGGCTCCCGTGGGCATACGCTGTATTGTGGCTGGGCACATGCAGGCTTGTCCTGAATTTGGGTTAGATGCTTGGGTTTGTGTGACACACACCCCTCCTGATTCCCGTTTCCAAGGGCTTGCAAAGGGTGTGCCCAAGTGATATTGACTTACACAGCGACGTTGGACTCCCATTTGATGTGTGGGCAGTCTGTAGTCAATACTGTGTATGCATTCCTAGTGCATATTGTTGTATTGTACACTGCATGGTGTATTGATATGTGCCTCTGCATCCATCTCATCCTCCAAATTTGCAGGTCCATTTCTCATGTCTTCACAAGGTGGTCTACTTTGGAAATGGAGTCCATGTTGGAAGCAGTGCACCTACACTTTTGCGTGGCGCTAACACTGTACAGTTGGAAGTGTTCGAAGTGCTGGCATTATCAGGTAGTGAGACTACCAATTTTTTAAATCCATACTGTCATGTTTATGGTAGGTTGGAGGTTGTGTAGGTGATTAGTATTATTGGTAAATATTTGGTAATGTGTGTTGTTGGTCCTGCATTACTGTGAGCATTTCATGTGTGGCCAGTTTCCATTAGGGACACTGTAGTTTGTGACACTTGTGTCATGTTGTGGGGATTCATTTGTTTGCTCTCACATAGCATGACATGCCATGGTGTGTTGTGTGGCGGTGCCGGGGAGGGGTTGGGTGACATGGCACTGTTCTCATGTTGTATTTAGCAAGTGGGTATTCATTTTTGCTGCATAGAAGTGTGTCTTTTGATGACACTGCATTGGTGGTGTTTGTGTAGGTAGGGTGCACACATTGTGACACTTCCAGGTGAAAAATCTCAGGCTGCTATGGTTCTGACAGTTGACTGTCCCTTAATTCATCAGAATTGTCTTATTGAGTCATCATTGATTGTCAGATGGCATGTGTAGGGCTGTGTGCACTCCACAGGGGTGTGATTTCTATGTGAAGTAATTAGCCACCAGCTGCGTACGGGCTGCCTCACCCCGTGCCCTTTCCCCTCCGATGCGCAGCGGGCGTGCATATGGTTGGGGATGTGGGGGCACCACCATGTCCACAGCCAGGCCCCGGCGTGTTGCAACATTGTGCAGGACACATGCTGCCACTATGATCCTGCACACTAATGGGGGAGCGTATAACAGCCGCCCGCCAGAACGGGCAAGGGAGCGAAAGCGTGACTTGAGCACTCCGAATGTGCGCTCCACTATGCCCCGGGTTGCAATATGGGCTGTGTTGTATCTTACCTCGGGAGGCGTGATGGGGTTCCGAATTGGCGTCATCATGTGGGTGCTCAGAGGGTAGGCACTAACCCCTGGGGAGGTGGTGATGGGGATCATTAGTGGGGTAGTGACATTACTCTGTATCTGTCATGCATGCGTGTGCTGTGGCATTTATACTCACCAAGCAGCCATGCATCGCAATGCCGCCCACCTTCCATGTCCCGGTTTAGGGTTGACATCCTGTAAATGAAGCTGTCGTGGGTGGACCCTGGATAGTTGGTCTATACTGAGGTGATGATTCCCTTGGCATCACATACTACCTGGACGTTGATGGAATGCCAGTGCTTGCGGTTTCGATAGATGTGCTCAGATGCTCTGGGGGGACGTAGAGCCACATGGGTGCAATCAATGGCACCTAGCACTTTAGGGAATTGTGTCACCCTGTAGAAATCCTTGCTGACAGCCTGCCTTTCTGCAGGTGTTCTGGGCAGGTATATGTGCCTGCGGACTGATGGGCGTGCAGTGATGATGGACAACATCTGGTGTAGGCACCGTGACTGCGTGGCCTGTGACACCCCCCCACTATGGCACTTGTCCGCTGAAATGATCCGGTAGCCAAGAAGTGCAGTACATTGTGGACCTTCTCCAGGGGGCTCGGTGCTTGGGAGCACAGGGTGGGTGATGTGAGGTCATCCTCCCACTCACTGACCAGGTCGAGTATTATGTGAGGTGGAAACCTGTACTTCCCATACACCTGGTCATCAGGCATACCAAAAAGGCTGGTTCTGGGTGTGAAGATTCTGGCCCTGACTATCCTCCTCCTCCTCCTGCGGTATCCCACGGCCACTGCTGCTAGGAACGGTATATTCATCCTGGCGTCTGAGCTTGTTTGCTGTTTGCGCACACTTTTATCCTGCGCGGGACGTGCACCTGCTTCATGCTGGCGTACGTGTTTCCGGATTGGACCTTTTTTTTTGGCGCGTTGTAGGCGACCATGTAAATCTTCCCGCCCACCCCAGGAATACACGTAACATGCTCTCCCAGGCCCAGTCGCGAGTGAATATTCCCGCCCACCCCAGGAATACACGTAACACGCTCTCCCAGGCCCAGTCGCGTGTGGAAGTTCACGCGAACCCCGTAATACACGTACCCTGCTGATATCGCGTGTGGAAGTTAACGCGAACCCCATAATACACGTACCCTGCTGATATCGCGTGTGGAAGTTCACGCGAACCCCGTAATACACGTACCCTGCTGATATCGTGTGTGGAAGTTCACGCGGACCCATAATACACGTACCCTGATGAAATCGCGTGTAAGACTACCCACGCACCCCTGAAACACACGTACCCAGGCAAATCGCACTGCTGGGGGGTGGGGGTGCAGGGAGACATGAGTGGGGGCCTGGTGGAGGGTGCCCCTGACTGCTGGGGGGAAGGATGCAGGGGGACAAGAGTTGGACATGAGTGGGGCCTGGTGGAGGGTGCCCCTGGATGCTGGGGGGTGGGGGTGCTGGGAGACATGAGTGGGGGCCTGGTGGAGGGTGCCCCTGGATGCTGGGGGGTGGGTGCAGGGAGACATGAGTGGGGGCCTGGTTGAGGGTGCCCCTGACTAGTGGGGGCTGGTGGGTGAGAGACATGAGTAGGAGCCTGGTGGAGGGTGCCCCTGACTGCTGGGGGGTGGGGGTGCAGGGGGACATGAGTTGGACATGAGTGGGCCTGGTGGAGGGTGCCCCTGGATGCTGGGGGGTGGGGGTGCTGGGAGACATGAGTGGGGGCCTGGTGGAGGGTGCCCATGGATGCTGGGGGGTGGGGGTGCAGGGGGACATGAGTGGTGACCTGGTGGAGGGTGCCCCTGACTGCTGGGGGGTGGGGGGGTGGGAGACATGAGTGGGAGCCTGGTGGAGGGTGCCCCTGACTGCTGGGGGGTGCGGGTGCAGGGGGACATGAGTTGGACATGAGTGGGGGCCTGGTGGAGGTTGCCCATGACTGTTGGGGGGTGGGGGTGCAGGGGGACATGAGTTGGACATGAGTGGGTCCTGGTGGAGGGTGCCCCTGGATGCTGGGGGGTGGGGGTGCTGGGAGACATGAGTGGGGGCCTGGTGGAGGGTGCCCCTGGATGCTGGGGGGTGGGGGTGCTGGGAGACATGAGTGGGGGCCTGGTGGAGGGTGCCCCTGACTGCTGGGGGGTGGGGGTGCAGGGGGACATGAGTTGGACATGAGTGGGCCTGGTGGAGGGTGCCCCTGGATGCTGGGGGGTGGGGGTGCTGGGAGACATGAGTGGGGGCCTGGTGGAGGGTGCCCATGGATGCTGGGGGGTGGGGGTGCAGGGGGACATGAGTGGTGACCTGGTGGAGGGTGCCCCTGACTGCTGGGGGGTGGGGGGGTGGGAGACATGAGTGGGAGCCTGGTGGAGGGTGCCCCTGACTGCTGGGGGGGTCGGGTGCAGGGGGACATGAGTTGGACATGAGTGGGGGCCTGGTGGAGGTTGCCCATGACTGTTGGGGGGTGGGGGTGCAGGGGGACATGAGTTGGACATGAGTGGGTCCTGGTGGAGGGTGCCCCTGGATGCTGGGGGGTGGGGGTGCTGGGAGACATGAGTGGGGGCCTGGTGGAGGGTGCCCCTGGATGCTGGGGGGTGGGGGTGCTGGGAGACATGAGTGGGGGCCTGGTGGAGGGTGCCCCTGACTGCTGGGGGGTGGGGGTGCAGGGGGACATGAGTTGGACATGAGTGGGCCTGGTGGAGGGTGCCCCTGGATGCTGGGGGGTGGGGGTGCTGGGAGACATGAGTGGGGGCCTGGTGGAGGGTGCCCATGGATGCTGGGGGGTGGGGGTGCAGGGGGACATGAGTGGTGACCTGGTGGAGGGTGCCCCTGACTGCTGGGGGGTGGGGGGGTGGGAGACATGAGTGGGAGCCTGGTGGAGGGTGCCCCTGACTGCTGGGGGGTGCGGGTGCAGGGGGACATGAGTTGGACATGAGTGGGGGCCTGGTGGAGGTTGCCCATGACTGTTGGGGGGTGGGGGTGCAGGGGGACATGAGTTGGACATGAGTGGGTCCTGGTGGAGGGTGCCCCTGGATGCTGGGGGGTGGGGGTGCTGGGAGACATGAGTGGGGGCCTGGTGGAGGGTGCCCCTGGATGCTGGGGGGTGGGGGTGCTGGGAGACATGAGTGGGGGCCTGGTGGAGGGTGCCCCTGACTGCTGGGGTTGGGGGGGTGGGAGACATGAGTGGGGGCCTGGTGGAGGGTGCCCCTGACTGCTGGGGGGTGGGGGTGCAGGGGGACATGAGTTGGACATGAGTGGGTCCTGGTGGAGGGTGCCCCTGGATGCTGGGGGGTGGGGGTGCTGGGAGACATGAGTGGGGGCCTGGTGGAGGGTGCCCCTGGATGCTGGGGGGTGGGGGTGCTGGGAGACATGAGTGGGGGCCTGGTGGAGGGTGCCCCTGACTGCTGGGGTTGGGGGGGTGGGAGACATGAGTGGGGGCCTGGTGGAGGGTGCCCCTGACTGCTGGGGGGTGGGGGGGTGGGATACATAAGTGGGGGCCTGGTGGAGGGTGCCCCTGACTGCTGGGGGGTGGGGGTGCAGGGGGACATGAGTTGGACATGAGTGGGGCCTGGTGGAGGGTGCCCCTGGATGCTGGGGGTGCTGGGAGACATGAGTGGGGGCCTGGTGGAGGGTGCCCCTGACTGCTGGGGGGTGGGGGGAGACATGAGTGAGGGCCTGGTGGAGGGTGCCCCTGACTCCTGGGGGGTGGGGGTGCGGGGGGACATGAGTTCGACATGAGTGGTGGCCTGGTGGAGGGTGCCCCTGACTGCTGGGGGGGTGGGGGTGCACGGGGACATGAGTTGGACATGAGTGGGGCCTAGTGGAGGATGCCCCTGACTGCTGGGGGGTGGGGGTGCAGGGGGACATGAGTTGGACATGAGTGGGAGCCTGATGGAGGGTGCCCCTGACCGCTGGGGGGGGGTGGGAGACATGAGTGGGGGCCTGGTGGCGGGTGCCCCTGACTGCTGGGGGGTGGGGGTGGACATGAGTTGGACATGAGTGGGGGCCCGGTGGAGGGTGCCCCTGGATGCTGGGGGGTGGGAGTGCAGGGAGACATGAGTGGGGGCCTGGTGGAGGGTGCCCCTGGATGGTTTGGGGTGGGGGTGCGGGGAGACATGAGTGGGGGCCTGGTGGAGGGTGTTCCTGACTGCTGGGGGGCTGGGGGGGTGGGAGACATGAGTGGGGCCTGGTGGAGGGTGCCCCTGACTGCTGGCGGGTGGGGGTGCAGGGGGACATAGTTTGGACATGAGTGGGGCCTGGTGGAGGGTGCCCCTGACTGCTGGGGGGTGGGGGGATGGGAGACATGAGTGGGGGCCTGGTGGAGGGTGCCCCTGACTGCTGGGGGTGGGGGGTTGATTGACATGAGTGGGGGCCTGGTGGAGGGTGCCCCTGACTGCTGGGGGGTGGAGGTGCAGGGGGACATGAGTTGGACATGAATGGGGCCTTGTGGAGGGTGCCCCTGGATGCTGGGGGGTGGGGGTGCAGGGAGACATGAGTGGGGGCCTGGTGGAGGGTGCCCCTGACTGCTGGGGGGTGGGGTGCTGGGAGACATGAGTGGGGGCCTGGTGGAGGGTGCCCCTGGATGCTGGGGGGTGGGGTTGCAGGGAGACATGAGTGGGGGCCTGGTGGAGGGTGCCCCTGGATGCTGGGGGGTGGGGCTGCTGGGAGACATGTGTGGGGGCATGGTGGAGGGTGCCCATGGATGCTGGGGGGTGGGGGTGCTGGGAGACATGAGTGGGGGCCTGGTGGACAGTGCCCCTGACTGCTGTGGTGTGGGGGTGCAGGGGGACATGAGTTGGATATGAGTTGGGCCTGGTGGAGGGTGCCCCTGACTGCTGGGGGGTGGGGGTGCTGGGAGACATGAGTGGTGGCCTGGTGGAGGGTGCCCCTGACTGCTGGGGGGCGGGGGGGTGGGAGACATGAGTGGGGCCTGGTGGAGGGTGCCCCTGACTGCTGGGGGGTGGGGGTGCAGGGGGACATGAGTTGGACATGAGTGGGGCCTGGTGGAGGGTGCCCCTGGATGCTGGGGGGTGGGGGTGCTGGGAGACATGCGTGGGGGCCTGGTGGAGGGTGCCTCTGACTGCTGGGGGGTGGGGGTGCAGGGGGACATGAGTTGGACATGAGTGGGGGCCTGGTGGAGGGTGCCCCTGACTGCTGGGGGGTGGGGGTGCAGGGGGACATGAGTTGGACATGAGTGGGGCCTGATGGAGGGTGCCCCTGACTGCTGGGGGGTGGGGGTGCAGGGGGACATGATTTGGACATGGGTGGGGGCCTGGTGGAGGGTGCCCCTGTCTGCTGGGAGGTGGGGGGGGCCGGAGACATGAGTGGGGGCCTGGTGGAGGGTGCCCCTGACTGCTGGGGGGTGGGGGTGCAGGGGGACATGAGTTGGACATGAGTGGGGCCTGGTGGAGGGTGCCACTGGATGCTGGGGGGTGGGGGTGCTGGGAGACATGAGTGGGGGCCTGGTGGAGGGTGCCCCTGGATGCTGGGGGGTGGGGGTGCTGGGAGGCATGAGTGGGGGCCTGGTGGAGAGTGCCCCTGACTGCTGGGGGGTGGGGGGGTGGGAGACATGAGTGGGGGCCTGGTGGAGGGTGCCCCTGACTGCTGGGGGGTGGGGGTGCAGTGGGACATGAGTTGGACATGAGTGGGGGCCCGGTGGAGGGTGCCCCTGGATGCTGGGGGGTGGGGGTGCAGGGAGACATGAGTGGGGGCCTGGTGGAGGGTGCCACTGGATGCTGGGGGGTAGGGGTGCTGGGAGACATGAGTGGGGGCCTGGTGGAGGGTGCCCCTGACTGCTGGGGGTGGGGGGGTGGGAGACATGAGTGGGGGCCTGGTGGAGGGTGCCCTGACTGCTGGGGGGTGGGGGTTAAGGGGGACATGAGTTGGACATGAGTGGGGCCTGGTGGAGGGTGCCCCTGGATGCTGGGGGGTGGGGGTGCAGGGACACATGAGTGGGGGCCTGGTGGAGGGTGCCCCTGATTGCTGAGGGGTGGGGGGTGGGAGACATGAGTGGGGGCCTGGTGGAGGGTGCCCCTGACTGCTGGGAGTGGGGGGGTGGGAGACATGAGTGGGGGCCTGGTGGAGTGTGCCCCTGACTGCTGGGGGGTGGGGGTGCAGGGGGACATGAGTTGGACATGAGTGGGGCCTGGTGGAGGGTGCCCCTGGATGCTGGGGGTGGGGGTGCTGGGAGAAATGAGTGGGGGCCTGGTGGAGGGTACCCCTGACTGTTGGGGGGTGGGGGTGCTGGGAGACATGAGTGGGGGCCTGGTGGAGGGTGCCCCTGGATGCTGAGGGGTGGGGGTGCAGGGAGACATGAGTGGGGGCCTGGTGGAGTGTGCCCCTGGATGCTGGGGGGTGGGGATGCTGGGAGACATGTGTGGGGGTATGGCGGAGGGTGCCCCTGGATGCTGGGGGATGGGGGTGCTGGGAGACATGAGTGGGGGCCTGGTGGACGTTGCCCCTGACTGCTGGGGTGTGGGGGTGCAGGGGGACATGAGTTGGACATGAGTGGGGCCTGGTGGAGGGTGCCCCTGACTGCTGGGGGGTGGGGGTGCTGGGAGACATGAGTGGGGGCCTGGTGGAGGGTGCCCCTGGATGCTGGGGGGTGGGGGTGCTGGGAGACATGCGTTGGTGGGCAGTAGTGCAAGGTGACATGTGGGTTGGCTGGGGGGCATGGCCAAGGTGGATGGGCTGCCTGCGGGACATGTGCAGGGTAGTCCCCTGTTGTGTGGGCCGCCTGCAGGGGCCGTGGAGGGTGTAGAGGGAACAGCTGGGAGGACCCACACGGCCAATTCACGTGTAGGACTCCACGGCACCCCCGAAATACACGTAGGCTGCTGGATTCGCGTGTGGAATTTCCTGCGCACACCGAAATACACGTACCCTGCAAATTCGCGTGTGAAACTTCCCGCGCACCTTGGAATACACGTACCCTGCTGAAATCGCATGTGAAACTTCACGCGCACCCCGAAATACACGTACCACGGACAATCGCATGTGGAACTTCCCGCGCACCCCGAAATGCACGTACCCAGGCCAATCGCGTGTGGAACTTCCCGCGCACCCCGAAATACACGCACACGCTATTTTTCACACAGCGGGTGTGTCTGTTCGTCGGTACCCCTTTGCACCTCATTTGTCCTAGAGGGCCACAGTATGGATCATTCATCATAGCTGTATATAGGTGCTTTTTGTAAGCGTACATTTTGGCGCACATTTATTTCAGGCGCAGGGACGCTACCGCCTGCTTTCTTGTGGCGGACTTGTTTGGCCCTGTGCACATCTTTGACCGTGCGCTGGTTTGCCCTATTCGATTCCATGAATACGAGTTGTAGGCGAGCGTGTGGGCGTTCCGCGCACTTGCCTCCTGTACTTCCCCCGTGACGCCCATATTTTCACATGTTGTTCCCCATTCAGAGTGTTACGCCCCGTGTTCCGCCTACTTTTGTTATGTGTGCCGCGCTATGTGCGATTTCGCTGTGGCCATGGCGCACGCCGTTGGATGACCTGTGCGCCGGCGTGCGCCGCGCACTTTTTCAGCGCACATCCAATATTTTTCTCGATCACGGACTTCCATGAATCGATGTGCGCTGGTTTCCCTGCGATTTTCGCACTTGCACTGCGATTCGCAAGTTTTGGCACCTCTGCGCCGGAGTTTTCGGCGCACATTAATTCCATGAATCGGCCTGAAAGTCTGTGGAGCATCTACTGCTGTAGTGTGTCCATTGCATACATGTTGACCTCAGTTTAAAGCTCTGAGGTGCCTGTGATTAGCATCCATGTTCTTCTGGAGATTTCTTTTGCAGTTAGAATTTGTTGGCAATTAATTAATCAGACGGGAATCTACATGTCAACAGTTTGCATAAAGCAGTCAGCACATCCTAATGTTTACTCAATCTTCTTAGCCCTGGCTTGACATGGAGGATCAGTGCACACCCGCTGGCGAGCAGGAAGAAAGATGGCTGCCAAAGGGACAGCATTTTGAAATGGAGTTGACTTAGGCATAAGTCTCTGTCTCCTTGCTGAAACCTTCCTCTGCCTCGAACTTTTGATTGCACAAAATTTAATACCATCTTCCTAAAAACAGAACTCGGTCCTTACAGATACACTGGCCCAGGAGCCTAAAAAAGATGCCAGTAAAACGAAATCAGGAAGTCTCGATGCACTCCACAGCTGTCCTGGAGATCTTCGCACGTCTTATAAGGTTTCTTACGAGTCACTGTCTGCTTGGCAAAAGAGACACGGATTCAAAGTGAAACCGCAAACATCCTGTAGGATGATACCTTTACATACATAACTTTTTGTCTCACTCGTGACACATGCACTATGGCTGGATTAATGAAGGCTCTGTGTACGGATGACATTTTCACACATGCTATGCGGGGTCCACACCAGCTCTTTTCACCCCATTTAAAAAATAGATATATGTTACATAATAGCACATCTATAGAGGTTGTGTAGGGTGCAGCATACTTATAGAGAGAGTCAGACTTACCTGCTAGTCTGAGATGTTGATCTTGTGCTGGTGATTTTATTGAGAGCACTGATCCTGGTGTAATTCTAATTGGTTATTTGTAATCAGGGATCGAACCTGTGTTGCTTTGTGTCCTCTTGCTTCTAAGGCGAACGTGTTGCCCCAGAGCTATCCGCCCCAGACAATCCTCATGGTGCAGTCTCACTGTTGTCTAGTGATTCCTGCCACAATTGCCCAGACAATAGGGAAAATGTGCGGGCCGTGATTGCAACTTCCCGGACTCTTTATGGTCCCTGGGACATTCCTAGCCCCAAAAGAGTGCAGTGGGTGTGCACTTCAGATAGGTGGTGCACATGCTGATCATACATCTGTTCTGAATTGTTCGTACGCATGCCTTGAGGATATACAGAATGCACACTCGCATTAAGGTCAGCACAACATGCAGCCATGTTAATGAAGGCTACCACTCCAGAATTCATGCTTGTAAGTTTTTTGGGTGTGCATACAGCATGACGAGGGGATCAATGCAGTATCCACAATTGGGAGGCACAATTTACCTGAGTCACTCCTGTGATCTCTCTCCTCCCAAATCATCTCTGAGATTGAAAATTATGCACAATGAGTACGGTCATGTGCCTACTGTCTTCCAGCCTATAATTCACTGCACCTACCAGTAATGCAGTGATGATACCATGCCTCATTCCGTGTTAAGTAGCTTCACATCTATGGTCCTCAGTAGGTTTGTAAGGGTGGGGTTTACTGCCTCTGCTGTTGTCTGGTTTGACTTTTTCATGCATACCTCCCTTGCCTGATGTGTGCCTACTCATCTGATCTCCTTTGGTACCAGCACCCTGTACTGTTGTACCTCTTGTTTGGCTTCTATTGTCCTGAACTATGCCTGCTCGCAGGATCCCCTCAGACTCTGTCCCCTGGTGCTGCCGCACCATTTGATTGCCCTTTGTTGTTGATACCAGCCTGCATTCTGGACCGCCTCAGACTCTGCAACTAGGTTCTGCCTTCATGTTTGATGATTGCTTGCTGACAACACCTGCCATTATTCTGTCCACCTCTGTCATTGCCTGCCTACTGGTCCTTGTTCTCTGATCTTCTGTACTCATTTGAATTTCCCTCACAGTTTTTTCCTTGGTCCTTCCACCTTGCCCTTGCCCACGATTAGTGTTCTCTCTCAGTTTGCCCGCATTTCCTGGGATTCCTCCTCACTCTCTATGACTTCTTGGACATTTCTGGACAAATTTTAGTGACTTCCTCCTTCCTATTGTCTGCCTGACAGAGGCGTTGCTAGGAGGAGATATTGCTACAACCAAAAGGCTAGCTAGCCCTGAGCCCCGACAGTCCCAACCTTAGCGTAGCCCCAGATATTTTCCAGGCCTAGCCACACCCCTAATGCATGACACTATGTATCCCTCCGCCCACCCTGGTATCCACATGCCAGAGGGTAGGGTAAGTCCACCTCTCTTTTTCTATTCTGTCGTGGCTTTATTATTCCCAGCCGATCCCATCACATTCAGCTGCAGATATTTCTGGTGTTACTCACAATCTCTTCATACTGGGCCTCATCAGGAGTTGGGTGGGTATCAGGTAATATTATCCCCATATATATGGTCGCCGTATATAATATCGATGGGAAAAGGTTGTGGCGATATCATATGGGTGACCATATATACAGGGACAGGGGCAGCAAAAAAAAAAGAAAAAAAATGGTTTGGGGGTTCCAGGGGTATCCCCCGCATGTTTCATGCAATAATGTCCCCACAAAAAACGGCAGTTTTTCGGCGATATTTTTGCATGGCAATATTTTTGAGGGGACATTATTACATGGAACCGTTGGGTGGTATCCGATTCATAATTGCGCCGGGATAGCAGCCAACACGATTAGCATTACTGCTACTCGGTCTGGTGCAATTTGCCCTGTTAGGCAGAATCATATGCAGAACCCTTTGGGAACACCAAACGTAATTAAGACTACAAGTGTAAGTACACTTTCACCTTTGGTACAAGCCTGTACTACACAGTGAAATGGTAGTGCTGGCTGAGAAGCCAGAATTATCTGAAGAGTAAAGTGAGCAGTACAAGACGTTACACAAAGGAAAACAATTATTATGGTTAAAAAAAAACACTGATTCAAGGTTTCTGAGTAAAATAATATACATTTATTTACACATCAGTTATAAAACAGTTGACTATTATAAAGCACCAGAAAATCACAATCTTAATATGCTACAACACCACCCAATCAATTCTGGACAAGTTAAGCTGAAAGTGAAGTGTGAGCAGAATGGCACTCCAGCAATTTAAAAGGGAGAAAAGCCAAGGTTATCCAAAATCAACAACACAAACAAGTTATAGGCAGGGCAATCCAGAAAAGGCTACTACAACTAGGATTCAAATCAATATGACTTAGCCAATGTTAATGGTTCAGAGTCTTTGCAGAGGATCACACAGTTCAGAGTAGTTTGGGGTTAGTCTTTGCCAAGAGTTCAATATGAAGTTGGTCGGAAGAAAAGTTATTCAAAGGAGATGAGAAGGACAAGCCTTCAGAGAGACGAAAGATTTCAAGCACTTTCACCGTGGTCAGACGGAATGAACGACCGGATTTGCACAGTACCTTAAATGGAGAAGAATGCTGTAGCTGTGGCAGTTGTTCCTGGCAGTTCCTGCAGGCTCACAGGTTCCTGAAGCTTCGGTCGTGGTGATGAGAAGGAGGATATTTGGAGGGTCCTGCACTGCCCTTGGAAGAAGCCAACAGTGGAGCAAAACGTTGAATAAAAGGTGCGCTCCTTAAAACCCAAACAGGTTCCATTCCTCCTGGATATCCGGTTCACTGGAGCAATGCACAGCAAATTCTACCAGGAGAGGGAGGCCGGCATTTGGTGTTTGGCGAGCTAGTTGGTCCCACCAGGCTCAAGGGAAGAAGATTCCTTGCAGATCCTCTCTGTCGTCGAAGTTTTGGGGGATTCGGACCTGCAGCACGGCTTCACTGGGTTGTCCAGTAGTTGCAGCAGTTGTCTTCCTTCAGCTTCTCTTCAGTTCTCTCGATCCAGTGGAGACTCTGCCTTCCAGTCTCGGAGATTGGCTTTTTATGCACCAAATCCCCCATTCACACAGCCTGGCTGTCAATCACACAGCACAGTGGCTGTCCTGGCAGGACAGCCACCTAGCCAATCAAACTAGAGTGCGACATGGGTCTCCAAGGAGACCGTGGGCAGGGGGCCTCAAACCCCTCCCTCACATCCTGTCCACCCTGACACTGAGGCACCTAAGGAGGGCTTCTGTGCAGAAGCCCGCCAAAGGACAGCAAACAAAGGAACCAAACCTGGTTTGGTGCGCAGAGTAAAACTCGAGAAGGACCTTTACAAAAAGAAATGGCAAATAAACCCGACCGGAAACAAAATAAAATACAAGGGGTCCAGCGGGTTAGAGTTTGAGGCTACCCGCCTCTAAGAATGCCGAGGCTATTTTCATAGCTCGCGGTAGAATAAAAATTGTAGCTACCACTGCCACCAGCCAAATCTTAGAGAAAGGGGAACATAAAAATGTCCCATGAGAATTAGACAAAAAGGGATAACTATTAACCCTTCCAGTACTCTATTGGAAGATAGGGTGTACTGGGTCTGCAACATTAAAAAGACTAGTAAAGTCAATGGCGAACTTTACATGTTCTGGGAGACAGTAGTCAGTCCCAGGAAATGGAGTTTAAAGTGGGAAGTCTGAAAAAGACAACCCTGTGTCACTGCACTGACGGTGCTGGGTAACAAACTGTAAAAATATGATGCCTATGGAGTGGGTGAGACTCCATAGTCCATGAGCAAAACATTTACAATACACAGCAAAACACATGTAAGAGTGGGAAAAAAGGCTCACACTCTTATCAGGCAAATAAACGAAACCCTAGAAATCCAGCAAAGCTGCTAAGGGAGTCAACAGGTAAGGCAAATTAGCCATTCTGCAGAAATATCCCTAACACTCGCTCCCCCCACCCAAACTAAGGGACAGGAGGATTTAATCCACTCCTGGATGAATCTCTTCACTCTAGCCGGTCAAAAACATCCTAGAGAGACCATCAGCATTTTGGTGGTGACACCCTGACCTGTGCTCAATGGTGAAATCAAACCCTTGCAGGCAGATTGAGCATCCTAGTAGTTTTGGGTTTTTCTCTTTCATTTGCATTAACCATCTCAAGGGTTGGTGGTCTGTCTGAATCATAAAAGTAGATCCATACAAGTATGGTCAAAACTTCTTCGGAGACCACACAATATCAAAGCATTCACGCTCAATGGTTGCCCACCTTGTTTCTGGTTCCTTCAGTTTCCTGCTGATGAAGCAAATGGGGTGCTCCCTACCTTTCTCATCCAGTTGACTAAGGACTGCACCTATACCTGTATTGGAGGCATCTGCCTCCACAATGAAGGGTTGGTGATAATCAGGAGCTCTTAGGACTGGAGCTTGACATAGGGCTTTCTTCAGGTTTTCAAAGGTTTGAGTGCACGCCTCATTCCATTTGACTTTCTTAGGGAATTTTGGAGAGGATACTACATTCAAGGGAGAAGCTATGGTCGCATAGTTCTGGATAATTCTCCCTAACATGCCCCAGATCATGAGTAGTGGTAAGAAGGTAAATCCCCACTCCCCATTGGGTCCATTGAACTCAATGGGACTGGAGGACGCTATTCGCTTTGGCACTAATAGCGCCGAAAATGCCCTTACCGCCGGCACTTTCACCTCCAGTCGAGAGCTGGAGGTGAATGCCCTGGGACACAGGATTGGGTGCAGTGGTAAATGTGGCAGTAATAGCGTTACTGCCACATTTTAGTTCTCTGCTCAAACCGTGATGAGGCCCAGTGTTTTATCATGTTACCTACCTCTACTTTTGTTTTATTTTTCAGTATGGGTAGGAATAGCCTTCCTCTTTTCCTCCCCACCGTCTCTAGATGTTCCACACCTGGATTTATTTTTTAACTACACAGGCAAATCAGGGGAGAGTTTGTGAGGGTTAGCATTGAAGCTTGTCTGCTGCATAATAACCATTTCAGTATTCTCTTTGGACTTGCTATCCCCAAGGACGTGGTTGCTGATCCCATGGTCACTTCGCACAAGCCTTAGCTGCATGGCATGCTGGAATCATTGGTATTATTATTTATTTGTAAATTTGTACATTTGATCAAAATGATCTTCATACAATACATATATAACTACAATTCACTATTTCAGCATTTCTAATAGGGCACACCAGATTTTAATGACTACAATTATTATCAATATATCTTCCTTGCACATTGATGTATTCTACAATCTACTCCTTGCACCATGATTCACCTGATCATTTTTACCTATATAACGACATATCAGGGAATCTATTCCTATATAGTATACAATTAGGTATTTCATATTTTTGACAGAACGTTCACTTCTGCATATTTTGCATATCCAATACTTATAAGGAAGGCTTGACCATGCTCCCATCAATTTGCATGCGGGTAATGCATTAAATTTGAATAGTAAGTAATCTCGCCTTATAATAAGGCACATGAATTCTGATATATATGTGGGTTTCACCCCAAGCTGTGGCACACATGAGATATTGTTTCTACCAAAGCAATCTAGTACTTAGGTCAATCAAGGTGTGTTCGTACTCATGATCCATTACATTCAAGCTCAATCTAACTGTAATTAACAGCATTGAGTTTTCATTTACGTTCAATTCATGCATTGACAAAAACCTAGAGGTTAAATGATTTTTATTAAGATTTTAACAATACATTAACATAGGATATGCAAAACAAGCCTTATATCCTACTGATATTAATGAAAATTATGAGGTAAGGAGTGTTTGGAGTAGATAAAATGCATAACAGTCTATGATGAACTAGATCTTACTCTGCGAACAAACAGTCTGGTCCAGGAACTCATTTGATGAACAATACAGACAGTGTGAGAGGACAAGAGATGAAGGATATACAAGATACAATAGGGAGACAATGAATGATATGAAAGGTTATTTATAATGCGCTTAATACCCAGAGGTTTCTAAACACGGACCCATGGATCGAACCTGTGTTGCTCCGTGTCATCTTGCTTCGATGGCGAGCATGTTGCCCCTGAGCTATCCTCCCAAGAATGAAGAGGGATATATGGTGATGAGCAGGTACATGCATCCACAACTTAGAAAGGAACAAGGTAGAAGTGGTGTTTACACATAAATTGAACACCGACCTAGCATGGTGCAAAACATGGTAATTCAAATGTAAAAGAGGATATACAGTTCAAGAGCCATAAGTAGACATGTTGTAATATGATAAGTAGTTGATAAAGCAGGCCCATTGTGAGATCTATGTGGTTGTTTGATGCATATGAATGGCCATTCGTTGTTCTAGTCTGTGCACATGGCATACATTATTACACCAGTTTTTAGTATTTAGATTTTGAATGTTTTTCCAGTTGGTCGTGATCAATTTAATTGCAAGGGCGATAAAAAGATCATACAGTAGAGAAGTTGAGTTGTTCAGGCTGTCACCACACACGATGCTGGCCACAAGAATATTAGTGAGTAACAAGGGTATATCAATTTTGAATATGTTTTTCAAGAAACTCTACATTTTATCCCAGAACTCAAATACTAGTGAACATTCGAAAAACATGTGAGCATAGGTATCACTTTCTTTCCCACATGAAAAAAAAAAAACATCATTGACATGTGAAGACTTACAGAGTTTCATTGGAATTATATATGCCCTATGCAAAAAGAAGAACATACTCTGTGTGATATTGGCAGATGGAGAAATGCATTTAACCCTGGACCATAGTTTACACTACATTGTGCCATCAAACGAAACCCTGCAATCAGCTTCCCATTAAAGTACTGGGGGCCGCTTAATATTGGCGGGACTGACATACATAAACAATCTTTAATATTGTGATGCTTCAGCAGCAGACATCTTGGTTAGAAAAAGCAATCTTGTGGGATCTGGAGTGAGTTCATAGTTTGTAAAGTTTGCAAATTTATCCAAGCACGTGTTCACTAATTTATTGTAGAAGTTAAAGTTTGATAATGGTAGAGAGAAGTCCCTCTTCAGATCATGGAAGGATATCCAATTGGAAGCCCTATAAATGTGATGAATAGACTCAATACATTTGTCGAACCAAGACCTCTTATTGAATGGCCTGCCACTTGAAGTGATATATTTGTTGTGCCATAGAATCAGTGAGAACAACTTGGATGAAAAATTTACATTGGGAAACAGAAATGAGCGAAGGGCTTGTATGGAAGCTTTGACAGTGCATGAGAATTTTGAGAGTTTAGGGCCAAACCTGTAAATCAAATCACCCATGTCAACAGGGTGTACTAATTATTTCTCAAAGTAATACCAGGTGGGAGGATCAGTGTCTTTTTCAGAGGTGAACTATGTACGGGCCTGCTTGGTTAACAATGCATTGTGGTAGTGCTTAAAGTCGGCGAATTTGACCCCACCTTTGTTAAAGGGAGAATTCAACTTGTTGATAGAGATTCTTTTGCATTTGCCACTACCCCGTAGGATGTTTATTAATACAGAGTTCACATAATTAAAAAGGTAGAAGGGAGAGGGACTGATAGCATTTGTGAATAGAAAAGTGCAATGGGAGACACCTTACTTTAAGGGGTCGATTCATGGAAATAATGTGCGCCGAAAATTCCCGCGCAGAGGTGCCAAAACGTGCGAATCGCAGGAAAAGTGCGAAAATCGCAGTGCAAGTGCGAAAATCGCAGGGAAACCAGCGCACAGCGATTCATGGAAGTATGTGCGCGAGAAAAACATTGGATGTGCGCTAAAAATGTGCACCGCGCACGCCGGCGCACAGGTCATCCAACAGCGTGCGCCACGGCCACTGCGAAATCGCACATAGCGCGGCGCACATCACAAAAGTAGGCGGAACACGGGGCGTAACACTCGGAATGGGGAACAACGCGTGAAAATATGGGCGTCACAGGGGAAGTACAGGAGGCAAGTGCGCGGAACGCCCACCCGCTCGCCTACAACCCGTATTCATGGAATCGAATAGGGCAAACCAGCGCACGGTCAAAGACACACACAGAGCCAAACAAGTACGCCACAAGAAAGCAGGCGGTAGCGCCCCTGCGACTTAAAAAAATGTGCGCCAAAATGTGCGCTAACAAAAAGCACCCATATTCAGCCATGATGAATGAGCCATACAATGGCCCTCTAGGTCAAATGAGGTGCACCGACAAACAAGGACATCCGCTGTGTGAAAAATAGCGTCTGCGCATGTTCCTGGGTGCGCGGGAAGTTCCACACACGATTGGCCTGGGTACGTGGACTACGGGGTGCGCGGGAAGTTCCACACGCGATTGGCCTCGGTAGGTGGGGGTGTGCGGGAAGTTCCACACGCGATTGGCCTGGGTACGTGTACTTCGGGGTGCGCGGGAAGTTCCACACGCGATTGGCCTGGGTACGTGGACTACGGGGTGCGCGGGAAGTTCCACACGCGATTGGCCTCGGTAGGCGGGGGTGTGCGGGAAGTTCCACACGCGATTGGCCTGGGTACGTGTACTTTGGGGTGCGCGGGAAGTTCCACATGCGATTGGCCTGGGTACGTGTATTCCGAGGTGCGCGGGAAGATTCACACGCGATTTCTGCAGGGTACGTGTATTTCGGTGGTGCCGGGGAATGCTACACGTGATTTGGCCATGTGGGTCCTCCCAGGTGTTCCCTCTACACCCTCCACGGCCCCTGCAGGCAGCCCACACCACAGGATACTACCCTGCACCCCTGCTCATGTCCCACAGGCAACCCATCCACCATGGCCATGCCCACCAGCCAACACACATGTCACCTTGCACTACTGATCACCAACACATGTCTCCCATCACCCCCACCCCCCAGCAGTGCAGGGGCAGCGTCTACCAGGCCCCCACTCATGTCCAACTCATGTCTCCCTGCACCCCCACCCCCCAGCAGTGCAGCTTCCACCAGGCCCCCACTCATGTCTACCACCACCCCCACACCCCAGTAGTGCAGGGGCAGCCTCCACCAGGCCCCCACTCATGTCTACCACCACCCCCACCCCCCAGCCACCAGGGGCAGCCACCACCAGGCCCCCACTCATGTCCCCTATAACCCCCACCCCCCAGCAGTGCAGGGGCAGCTTCCACCAGGCCCGCACTCATGTCTACCACCACCCCCACCCCCCAGCAGTGCAGGGGCAGCCTCCACCAGGCTCCCACACATGTCCCCCTGCACCCTCACCCACCAGCAACCAGGGGCAGCCTCCACCAGGCCCGCACTCATGTCCCCTATCACCCCCACCCCCCAGCAGTGCAGGGGCAGCCTCCACCAGGCTCCCACACATGTCCCGCTGCACCCCCACCCCCAGCCACCTGGGGCAGCTTCCACCAGGCTCCCACACAGGTCCCCCTGCACCTCCAGCCACCAGGGGCAGCCTCCACCAGGCCCCCACTCATGTCACCTATAACCCCACCCCCCAGCAGTGCAGGGGCAGCTTCCACCAGGCCCCACTCATGTCTACCACCACCCCCAACCCCCAGCAGTGCAGGGGCAGCCTCCACAAGGCCCCCACTCATGTCCCCTATAACCCCCACCCCCCAGCAGTGCAGGGGCAGCTTCCACCAGGCCCCCACTCATGTCTACCACCACCCCCACACCCCAGTAGTGCAGGGGCAGCCTCCACCAGGCCCCCACTCATGTCTACCACCACCCCCACCCCCCAGCCACCAGGGGCAGCCTCCGCCAGGCCCCCACTCATGTCCCCTATAACCCCCACCCCCCAGCAGTGCAGGGGCAGCTTCCACCAGGCCCCCACTCATGTCTACCACCACCCCCAACCCCCAGCCACCTGGGGCAGCCTCCACCAGGCTCCCACACATGTCCCCCTGCACCTCCAGCCACCAGGGGCAGCCTCCACCAGGCCCCCACTCATGTCACCTATAACCCCACCCCCCAGCAGTGCAGGGGCAGCTTCCACCAGGCCCCACTCATGTCTACCACCACCCCCAACCCCCAGCAGTGCAGGGGCAGCCTTCACCAGGCCCCCACTCATGTCCCCTATAACCCCCACCCCCCAGCAGTGCAGGGGCAGCTTCCACCAGGCCCCCACTCATGTCTACCACCACCCCCACACCCCAGTAGTGCAGGGGCAGCCTCCACCAGGCCCCCACTCATGTCTACCACCACCCCCACCCCCCAGCCACCAGGGGCAGCCTCCACCAGGCCCCCACTCATGTCCCCTTTAACCCCCACCCCCCAGCAGTGCAGGGGCAGCTTCCACCAGGCCCCCACTCATGTCTACCACCACCCCCCAACCCCTAGCAGTGCAGGGGCAGCCGTCACCAGGCCCCCACTCATGTCTACCACCACCCCCACCCCCGAGCCACCAGGGGCAGCCTCCACCAGGCCCCGACTCATGTCCCCTATCACCCCCACCACCCAGCAGTGCAGGGGCAGCCTCCACCAGGCCCCCACTCATGTCTCCCATCACCCCACCCCCCAGCAGTGCAGGGGCAGCCTCCACCAGGCCCCCACTCATGTCCCCTATCACCCCCACCCCCCAGCCACCAGGGGCAGCCTCCACCAGGCCCCCACTCATGTCCCCTATCACCCCCACCCCCAGCAGTGCAGGGGCAGCCTCCACCAGGCCCCCACCCATGTCTACCACCACCCCCACCCCCCAGCCACCAGGGGCAGCCTCCACCAGGCCCCCACTCATGTCCCCTATCACCCCCACCCCCCAGCCAGCAGGGGCAGCCTCCACCAGGCTCCCACACATGTCCCCCTGCACCCCCACCCCCCAGCCACCAGGGGCAGCCTACACCAGGCCCCCACTCATGTCCCCTATCACCCCCACCCCCCAGCAGTGCAGGGGCAGCTTCCACCATGCCCCCACCCATGTCTACCACCACCCCCACCCCCCAGCCACCAGGGGCAGCCTCCACCAGGCCCCCACTCATGTCCCCTATCACCCCCACCCCCCAGCCACCAGGGGCAGCCTCCACCAGGCTCCCACACATGTCCCCCTGCACCCCCAGCCACCAGGGGCAGCCAACACCAGATACCCACTCATGTCCCCTATCACCCCCACCCCCCAGCAGTGCAGGGGCAGCCTCCACCAGGCTCCCACACATGTCCCCCTGCACCCCCACCCCCAGCCACCAGGGGCAGCCTCCACCAGGCCCCCACTCATGTCCCCTATCACCCCCACACCCCAGCAGTGCAGGGGCAGCCTCCACCAGGCTCCCACACATGTCCCAAAGCACCCCCATCCCCCAGCAGTGCAGGGGCAGCCCCCACCAGGCCCCCACACATGTCCCCCTGCACCCCCACCCCCCAGCCACCAGGGGAAGCCTCCACCAGGCCCCCACTCATGTCTCCCATCACCCCTACCCCCCAGCAGTGCAGGGGCAGCCTCCACCAGGCCCGCACCCATGTCTACCACCACCCCCACCCCCCAGCCACCAGGGGCAGCCTCCACTAGGCTCCCACACATGTCCCCCTGCACCCCCACCCCCCAGCCGCCAGGGGCAGCCTCCACCAGGCCCCCACTCATGTCTCCCATCACACCCACCCCCCAGCAGTGCAGGGGCAGCCTCCACCAGCCCCCCACCCATGTCTACCACCACCCCCACCCCCCAGCAGTGCAGGGGCAGCCTCCACCAGGCCCCCACTCATGTCTACCACCACCCCCACCCTCCAGCAGTGCAGGGGCAGCCTCCACTAGGCCCCCACTCATGTCTACCACCACCCCCACCCCCCAGCAGTGCAGGGGCAGTCTCCACCAGGCCCCCACCCATGTCTACCACCACCCACAGCCACCAGGGGCAGCCTCCACCAGGCTCCCACACATGTCCCCCTGCACCCCCGCCCCCCAGCAGTGCAGGGGCAGCTTCCACCAGGCCCCCACCCATGTCTACCACCACCCCCACCCCCCCAGCCACCAGGGGTAGCCTCCACCAGGCCCCCACTCATGTCCCCTATCACCCCCACCCCCAGCCACCAGGGTAGCCTCCACCAGGCTCCCACACACGTCCCCCTGCACCCCCACCCCCCAGCCACTAGGGGCAGCCTACACCAGGCCCCACTCATGTCTACCACCACCCCCACCCCCCAGCAGTGCAGGGGCAGCCTCCACCAGGCCCCCACTCATGTCCCCTATCACCCCCACCCCCCAGCAGTGCAGGGGCAGACTCCACCAGGCCCCCACTCATGTCTCCCATCACCCCACCCCCCAGCAGTGCAGGGGCAGCCTCCACCAGGCCCCCACCCATGTCTCCCATCACCCACACCCCCCTGTCACCAGGGGCAGTCTCCACCAGGCCCCCACTCATGTCTCCCATCACCCCCATCCCCCAGCAGTGCAGGGGCAGCCTCCACCAGGCCCCCACTCATGTCTCCCATCACCCCCACCCCCCAGCAGTGCAGGGGCAGCCTCCACCAGGCCCCCACCCATGTCTACCACCACCGCAACCCCCCAGCAGTGCAGGGGCAGCCTCCACCAGGTCCCCACTCATGTCCAACTCATGTCTCCCTGCACCTCCACCCCCTAGCAACCAGGGGCAGCCTCCACCAGGCCCGCAACCATGTCTACCACCACCCCCACCCCCCAGCCACCAGGGGCAGCCTCCACCAGGCCCCCACTCATGTCCACTATTATCCCCAACCACCAGCCACCAGGGTCAGCCTCCACCAGGCTCCCACACATGTCCCCCTGCACCCCCACCCCCCAGCCACTAGGGGCAGCCTACACCAGGCCCCCACTCATGTCCCCTATCACCCCCACCCCCCAGCAGTGCAGGGGCAGCCTCCACCAGACTCCCACACATGTCCCCCTGAACCCCGACCCCCCAGCCACCAGGGGCAGCCTCCACCAGGACCCCACTCATGTCTACCACCACCCCCACACCCCAGCAGTGCAGGGGCAGCCTCCACCAGGCCCCCACCTATGTCTACCACCACCCCCACCCCCCAGCCACCAGGGGCATCCTCCACCAGGCCCCCACTCATGTCCCCTACTACCCCCAACCCCCAGCCACCAGGGGCAGCCTCCACCAGGCCCCCACCCATGTCTACCACCACCCCCACTCCACAGCCACCAGGGGCAGCCTCCGCCAGACTCCCACACATGTCCCCCTGAACCCCGACCCCCCAGCCACCAGGAGCAGCCTCCACCAGGACCCCACTCATGTCTACCACCACCCCCACCCCCCAGCAGTGCAGGGGCAGCCTCCACCAGGCCCCCACTCATGTTTACCACCACCCACAACCCCCAGCCACCAGGGGCAGCCTCCACCAGGCCCCCACTCATGTCTCCCATCACCCCCACCCCCCAGCAGTGCAGGGGCAGCCTCCACCAGGCCCCCACTCATGTCCCCTATCACCCCCACCCCCCAGCCACCAGGGGCAGCCTACACCAGGCCCCCACTCATGTCTACCACCACCCCCACCCCCCAGCCACCAGGGGCAGCCTCCACCAGGCACCCACTCATGTCCCCTATCACCCCCACCCCCCAGCAGTGCAGGGGCAGCCTCCACTAGGCCCCCACTCATGTCTCCCATCACCCCCACCCCCCAGCAGTGCAGGGGCAGCCTCCACCAAGCCCCCACCCATGTCTCCCATCACCCCCACCCCCCTGCCACCAGGAGCAGCCTCCACCAGGCCCCCACTCATGTCTCCCATCACCCCCATCCCCCAGCAGTGCAGGGGCAGCCTCCACCAGGCCCCCACTCATGTCTCCCATCACCCCCACCCCCCAGCAGTGCAGGGGCAGCCTCCACCAGGCCCCCACCCATGTCTACCACCACCACCACCCCCCAGCAGTGCAGGGGCATCCTCCACCGGTCCCCACTCATGTCCAACTCATGTCTCCCTGCACCTCCACCCCCCAGCCACCAGGGGCAGCCTCCACCAGGCCCCCACCCATGTCGACCACCACCCCCACCCCCCAGCCACCAGGGGCAGCCTCCACCAGGCCCCCACTCATGTCCCCCTGCACCCCCACCCCGCAGCCACCAGGGGCAGCCTACACCAGGCCCCCACTCATGTCTCCTATCACCCCCACCCCCCAGCAGTGCAGGGGCAGCCTCCACCAGACTCCCACAAATGTCCCCCTTCACCCCGACCCCCCAGCCACCAGGGGCAGCCTCCACCAGGCCCCCACTCATGTCTACCACCACCCCCACCCCTCAGCAGTGCAGGGGCAGCCTCCACCAGGCCCCCACTCATGTCTACCACCACCCCACCCCCCAGCAGTGCAGGGGCAGCCTCCACCAGGCCCCCACTCATGTCTACCACCACACCCACCCCCCAGCAGTGCAGGGGCAGCCTCCACCAGGACCCCACTCATGTCTACCACCATCCCCACCCCACCCCCCAGCAGTGCAAGGGCAGCCTCCACCAGGCTCCCACACATGTCCCCCTGCACCCTCACGCCCCAGCAGTGCAGGGGCAGACCCCACCAGGCCCCCACACATGTCCCCCTGCACTCCCACCCCCCAGCCACCAGGGGCAGCCTCCACCAGGCCCCCACTCATGTCTCCCATCACCCCCATCCCCCAGCAGTGCAGGGGTAGCCTCCACCAGGCCCCCGCCCATGTCTACCACCACCCCCACCCCCCAGCCACCAGGGGCACCCTCCACCAAGCTCCCACACATGTCCCCTTGCACCCCCACCCCCCAGCCACCAGGGGCAGCCTACACCAGGCCCCCACTCATGTCCCCTATCACCCCCACCCCCCAGCAGTGCAGGGGCAGCCTCTACCCGGCTCCCACACATGTCCCCCTGCACCCCCACCCCCCAGCCACCAGGGGCAGCCTCCACCAGGCCCCCACTCATGTCCCCTATCACCCCCACACCCCAGCAGTGCAGGGGCAGCCCCCACCAGGCCCCCACACATGTCCCCCTGCACCCCCACCCCCCAGCCACCAGGGGAAGCCTCCACCAGGCCCCCACTAATGTCTCCCATCACACCCACCCCCCAGCAGAGCAGGGGCAGCCACCACCAGGCCCCCACCCATGTCTACCACCACCCCCACCCCCCAGCCACCAGGGGCAGCCTCCACCAGGCTCCCACACATGTCCCCCTGCACCCCCACAACCCAGCCACCAGGGGCAGCCTCCACCAGGCCCCCACTCATGTCTCCCATCACCCCGTCCCCCAGCAGTGCAGGGGCAGCCTCCACCAGCCCCCCACTCATGTCTACCACCATGCCCACCCCCCAGCAGTGCAGGGGCCGCCTCCACCAGGCCCCCACTCATGTCTACCACCACCCCCGCCCCCCAGCAGTGCAGGGGCAGCCTCCACCAGGCCCCCACTCATGTCCCCTATCACCCCCACCCCCCAGCCACCAGGGGCAGCCTCCACCAGGCTCCCACACATGTCCCCCTGCACCCCCACCCCCCAGCCACCAGGGGCAGCCTACACCAGGCCCCCACTCATGTCTAACACCACCCCCACCCCCCAGCAGTGCAGGGGCAGCCTCCACCAGGCCCCCACTCATGTCTACCACCACCCCACCCCCCAGCCACCAGGGGCAGCCTCCACCAGGCCCCCACCCATGTCTCCCATCACCCCACACCCCAGCAGTGCAGGGGCAGCCTCCACCAGGCCCCCACTCATGTCCCCTATCACCCCCATCCCCCAGCCACCAGGGGCAGCCTCCACCAGGCACCCACATAAGTCCCCCTGCACCCCCACCCCTCAGCCACCAGGGGCAGCCTACACCAGGCCCCCACTCATGTCTACCACCACCCCCACCCCCCAGCCACCAGGGGCAGCCTCCACCAGGCCCCCACTCTTGTCCGCTATCACCCCCACCCCCCAGCAGTGCAGGGGCAGCCTCCACCAGGCCCCCACTCATGTCTCCCATCACCCCCATCCCCCAGCAGTGCAGGGGCAGCCTCCACCAGGCCCCCACTCATGTCTCCCATCACCCCTACCCCCCAGCAGTGCAGGGGCAGCCTCCACCAGGCCCCCACCCATGTGTACCACCACCGCAACCCCCCAGCAGTGCAGGGGCAGCCTCCACCAGGTCCCCACTCATGTCCAACCCATGTCTCCCTGCACCTCCACCCCCTAGCCACCAGGGGCAGCCTCCACCAGGCCCCCACCCATGTCTACCACCCCCACCCCCCAGCCACCAGGGGCAGCCTCCACCAGGCCCCCACTCATGTCCCCTATTACCCCCACCCCCCAGCCACCAGGGGCAGCCTCCACAAGGCTCCCACACATGTCCACCTGCACCCCCACCCCCCAGCCACCAGGTGCAGCCTACACCAGGCCCCCACTCATGTCCCCTATCACCCCCACCCCCCAGCAGTGCAGGGGCAGCCTCCACCAGACTCCCACACATGTCCCCCTGCACCCCGACCCCCCAGCCACCAGGGGCAGCCTCCACCAGGCCCCCACTCATGTCTACCACCACCCCCACCCCCAGCAGTGCAGGCGCAGCCTCCACCAGGCCCCCACCCATGTCTACCACCACCCCCACCCCCCAGCCACCAGGGGCAGCCTCCACCAGGCCCCCACTCATGTCCCCTATAACCCCACCCCCCAGCCACCAGGGGCAGCCTCCACCAGGCTCCCACACATGTCCCCCTGCACCCCCACCCCCAGCCACCAGGTGCAGCCTACACCAGGACCCCACTCATGTCTACCACCACCCTCACCACCCAGCAGTGCAGGGGCAGCCTCCACCAGGCCCCCACTCATGTCTACCACCACCCCCACCCCCCAGCCACCAGGGGCAGCCTCCACCAGGCCCCCACTCATGTCTCCCATCACCCCCACCCCCCAGCAGTGCAGGGGCAGCCTCCACCAGGCCCCCACTCATGTCCCCTATCACCCCCACCCCCAAGCCACCAGGGGCACCCTCCACCAGGCTCCCACACATGTCCCCCTGCACCCCCACCCCCCAGCCACCAGGGGCAGTGTACACCAGGCCCCCACTCATGTCCCCTATCACCCCCACCCCCCAGGCCCCCACTCATGTCCCCTATCACCCCCACACCCCAGCAGTGCAGGGGCAGCCCCCACCAGGCCCCCACACATGTCCCCCTGCACCCCCACCCCCCAGCCACCAGGGGAAGCCTCCACCAGGCCCCCACTAATGTCTCCCATCACACCCACCCCCCAGCAGAGCAGGGGCAGCCACCACCAGGCCCCCACCCATGTCTACCACTACCCCCACCCCCCAGCCACCAGGGGCAGCCTCCAGCAGGCTCCCACACATGTCCCCCTGCATCCCCACCCCCCAGCCACCAGGGGCAGCCTCCACCAGGCCCCCACTCATGTCTCCCATCACCCCGTCCCCCAGCAGTGCAGGGGCAGCCCCCACCAGCCCCCCACTCATGTCTACCACCACGCCCACCCCCCAGCAGTGCAGGGGCCGCCTCCACCAGGCCCCCACTCATGTCTACCACCACCCCCGCCCCCCAGCAGTGCAGGGGCAGCCTCCACCAGGCCCCCACTCATGTCCCCTATCACCCCCACCCCCCAGCCACCAGGGGCAGCCTCCACCAGGCTCCCACACATGTCCCCCTGCACCCCCACCCCCCAGCCACCAGTGGCAGCCTACACCAGGCCCCCACTCATGTCTAACACCACCCCCACCCCCCAGCAGTGCAGGGGCAGCCTCCACCAGGCCCCCACTCATGTCTACCACCACCCCCACCCCCCAGCCACCAGGGGCAGCCTCCACCAGGCCCCCACCCATGTCTCCCATCACCCCACCCCCCAGCAGTGCAGGGGCAGCCTCCACCAGGCCCCCACTCATGTCCCCTATCACCCCCATCCCCCAGCCACCAGGGGCAGCCTCCACCAGGCTCCCACACAAGTCCCCCTGCACCCCCACCCCCCAGCCACCAGGGGCAGCCTACACCAGGCCCCCACTCATGTCTACCACCACCCCCACCCCCCAGCCACCAGGGGCAGCCTCCACCAGGCCCCCACTCTTGTCCGCTATCACCCCCACCCCCCAGCAGTGCAGGGGCAGCCTCCACCAGGCCCCCACTCATGTCTCCCATCACCCCCATCCCCCAGCAGTGCAGGGGCAGCCTCCACCAGGCCCCCACTCATGTCTCCCATCACCCCCACCCCCCAGCAGTGCAGGGGCAGCCTCCACCAGGCCCCCACCCATGTCTACCACCACCGCAACCCCCCAGCAGTGCAGGGGCAGCCTCCACCAGGCCCCCACTCATGTCCAACCCATGTCTCCCTGCACCTCCACCCCCTAGCCACCAGGGGCAGCCTCCACCAGGCCCCCACCCATGTCTACCACCCCCACCCCCCAGCCACCAGGGGCAGCCTCCACAAGGCTCCCACACATGTCCACCTGCACCCCCACCCCCCAGCCACCAGGTGCAGCCTACACCAGGCCCCCACTCATGTCCCCTATCACCCCCACCCCCCAGCAGTGCAGGGGCAGCCTCCACCAGACTCCCACACATGTCCCCCTGCACCCGGACCCCCCAGCCACCAGGGGCAGCCTCCACCAGGACCCCACTCATGTCTACCACCACCCCCACCCCCCAGCAGTGCAGGGGCAGCCTCCACCAGGCCCCCACCCATGTCTACCACCACGCCCACCCCCCAGCAGTGCAGGGGCTGCCTCCACCAGGCCCCCACTCATGTCTACCACCACCCCCGCCCCCCAGCAGTGCAGGGGCAGCCTCCACCAGGCCCCCACTCATGTCCCCTATCACCCCCACCCCCCAGCCACCAGGGGCAGCCTCCACCAGGCTCCCACACATGTCCCCCTGCACCCCCACCCCCCAGCCACCAGGGGCAGCCTACACCAGGCCCCCACTCATGTCTAACACCACCCCCACCCCCCAGCAGTGCAGGGGCAGCCTCCACCAGGCCCCCACTCATGTCTACCACCACCCCCACCCCCCAGCCACCAGGGGCAGCCTCCACCAGGCCCCCACACTATGTCTCCCATCACCCCACCCCCCAGCAGTGCAGGGGCAGCCTCCACCAGACTCCCACACATGTCCCCCTGCACCCGGACCCCCCAGCCACCAGGGGCAGCCTCCACCAGGCCCCCACTCATGTCTACCACCACCCCCACCCCCCAGCAGTGCAGGGGCAGCCTCCACCAGGCCCCCACCCATGTCTACCACCACGCCCACCCCCCAGCAGTGCAGGGGCCGCCTCCACCAGGCCCCCACTCATGTCTACCACCACCCCCGCCCCCCAGCAGTGCAGGGGCAGCCTCCACCAGGCCCCCACTCATGTCCCCTATCACCCCCACCCCCCAGCCACCAGGGGCAGCCTCCACCAGGCTCCCACAAATGTCCCCCTGCACCCCCACCCCCCAGCCACCAGGGGCAGCCTACACCAGGCCCCCACTCATGTCTAACACCACCCCCACCCCCCAGCAGTGCAGGGGCAGCCTCCACCAGGCCCCCACTCATGTCTACCACCACCCCCACCCCCCAGCCACCAGGGGCAGCCTCCACCAGGCCCCCACCCATGTCTCCCATCACCCCACCCCCCAGCAGTGCAGGGGCAGCCTCCACCAGGCCCCCACTCATGTCCCCTATCACCCCCATCCCCCAGCCACCAGGGGCAGCCTCCACCAGGCTCCCACACAAGTCCCCCTGCACCCCCACCCCCCAGCCACCAGGGGCAGCCTACACCAGGCCCCCACTCATGTCTACCACCACCCCCACCCCCCAGCCACCAGGGGCAGCCTCCACCAGGCCCCCACTCTTGTCCGCTATCACCCCCACCCCACAGCAGTGCAGGGGCAGCCTCCACCAGGCCCCCACTCATGTCTCCCATCACCCCCATCCCCCAGCAGTGCAGGGGCAGCCTCCACCAGGCCCCCACTCATGTCTCCCATCACCCCCACCCCCCAGCAGTGCAGGGGCAGCCTCCACCAGGCCCCCACCCATGTCTACCACCACCGCAACCCCCCAGAAGTGCAGGGGCAGCCTCCACCAGGTCCCCACTCATGTCCAACCCATGTCTCCCTGCACCTCCACCCCCTAGCCACCAGGGGCAGCCTCCACCAGGCCCCCACCCATGTCTACCACCCCCACCCCCCAGCCACCAGGGGCAGCCTCCACAAGGCTCCCACACATGTCCACCTGCACCCCCACCCCCCAGCCACCAGGTGCAGCCTACACCAGGCCCCCACTCATGTCCCCTATCACCCCCACCCCCCAGCAGTGCAGGGGCAGCCTCCACCAGACTCCCACACATGTCCCCCTGCACCCGGACCCCCCAGCCACCAGGGGCAGCCTCCACCAGGCCCCCACTCATGTCTACCACCACCCCCACCCCCCAGCAGTGCAGGGGCAGCCTCCACCAGGCCCCCACCCATGTCTACCACCACCCCCACCCCCCAGCCACCAGGGGCAGCCTCCACCAGGCCCCCACTCATGTCCCCTATAACCCCACCCCACAGCCACCAGGTGCAGCCTACACCACGCCCCCACTCATGTCTACCACCACCCTCATCACCCAGCAGTGCAGGGGCAGCCTCCACCAGGCCCCCACTCATGTCTACCACCACCCCCACCCCCCAGCCACCAGGGGCAGCCTCCACCAGGCCCCCACTCATGTCTCCCATCACCCCCACCCCCCAGCAGTGCAGGGGCAGCCTCCACCAGGCCCCCACTCATGTCCCCTATCACCCCCACCCCCAAGCCACCAGGGGCAGCCTCCACCAGGCTCCCACACATGTCCCCCTGCACCCCCACCCCCAGCCACCAGGGGCAGCGTACACCAGGCCCCCACTCATGTCTACCACCACCCCCACCCCCCAGCCACCAGGGGCAGCCTCCACCAGGCCCCCACTCATGTCTACCACCACCCCCACCCCCCAGCAGTGCAGGGGCAGCCTCCACCAGGCCCCCACCCATGTCTACCACCACCCCCACCCCCCAGCCACCAGGGGCAGCCTCCACCAGGCCCCCACTCATGTCCCCTATAACCCCACCCCACAGCCACCAGGGGCAGCCTCCACCAGGCTCCCACACATGTCCCCCTGCACCCCCACCCCCCAGCCACCAGGTGCAGCCTACACCAGGCCCCCACTCATGTCTACCACCACCCTCACCACCCAGCAGTGCAGGGGCAGCCTCCACCAGGCCCCCACTCATGTCTACCACCACCCCCACCCCCCAGCCACCAGGGGCAGCCTCCACCAGGCCCCCACTCATGTCTCCCATCACCCCCACCCCCCAGCAGTGCAGGGGCAGCCTCCACCAGGCCCCCACTCATGTCCCCTATCACCCCCACACCCAAGCCACCAGGGGCAGCCTCCACCAGGCTCCCACACATGTCCCCCTGCACCCCCACCCCCAGCCACCAGGGGCAGCGTACACCAGGCACCCACTCATGTCTACCACCACCCCCACCCCCCAGCCACCAGGGGCAGCCTCCACCAGGCCCCCACTCATGTCCCCTATCACCCCCACCCCCCAGCAGTGCAGGGGCAGCCTCCACCAGGCCCCCACTCATGTCTCCCATCACCCCCACCCCCCAGCAGTGCAGGGGCAGCCTCCACCAGGCCCCCACCCATGTCTCCGATCACCCCCACTCCCCTGCCACCAGGGGCAGCCTCCACCAGACCCCCACTCATGTCTCCCATCACCCCCATCCCCCAGCAGTGCAGGGGCAGCCTCCACCAGGCCCCCACTCATGTCTCCCATCACCCCCACCCCCCAGCCACCAGGGGCAGCCTCCACCAGGCTCCCACACATGTCCCCCTGCACCCCCACCCCCCAGCCACCATGGGCAGCCTACACCAGGCCCCCACTCATGTACCCTATCACCCCCACCCCCCAGCAGTGCAGGGGCAGCCTCCACCAGACTCCCACACATGTCCCCCTGCACCCCGACCCCCCAGCCACCAGGGGCAACCTCCACCAGGCCCCCACTCATGTCTACCACCACCCCCACCCCCCAGCAGTGCAGGGGCAGCCTCCACCAGGCCCCCACTCATGTCTACCACCACCCCACCCCCAGCAGTGCAGGGGCAGCCTCCACCAGGCCCCCACTCATGTCTACCACCACCCCCACCCCCAGCAGTGCAGGGGCAGCATCCACCAGGCCCCCACTCATGTCTACCACCATCCCCACCCCACCCCCCAGCAGTGCAGGGGCAGCCTCCACCAGGCCCCCACTCATGTCTACCACCACCCCCACCCCCCAGCAGTGCAGGGGCAGCCTCCACCAGGCCCCACTCATGTCCCCTATCACCCCCACCCCCCAGCAGTGCAAGGGCAGCCTCCACCAGGCCCCCACTCATGTCTCCCATCACCCCCACCCCCCCAGCAGTGCAGGGGCAGCCTCGACCAGGCCCCCGCCCATGTCTACCACCACCCCCACCCCCCAGCCACCAGGGGCACCCTCCACCAGGCTCCCACACATGTCCCCCTGCACCCCCACCCCCCAGCCACCAGGGGCAGCCTCCACCAGGCCCCCACTCATGTCTCCCATCACCCCCACCCCCCCAGCAGTGCAGGGGCAGCCTCGACTTGGCCCCCGCCCATGTCTACCACCACCCCCACCCCCAAGCCACCAGGGGCACCCTCCACCAGGCTCCCACACATGTCCCCCTGCACCCCACCCCCCAGCCACCAGGGGCAGCCTCCACCACTCAGCCACTCATGTCTCCCATCACCCCCAACCCCCAAGCAGTGCAGGGGCAGCCTCCACCAGGCCCCCACTCATGTCCCCTATCACCCCCACCCCCCAGCAGTGCAGGGGCAGCCTCCACCAGTCTCCCACACATGTCCCCCTGCATCCCCACCCCCCAGCCACCAGGGGCAACCCCCACCAGGCTCCCACACATGTCCACCTGCACCCCCACCCCCCAGCCACCAGGGGCAGCCTCCACCAGGCCCCCATTCATGTCTACCACCACCCCCACCCCCAAGCCACCAGGGGCAGCCTCCACCAGGCCCCCACTCATGTCCCCTATCACCCACACTCTCCAGCAGTGCAGGGGCAGCCTCCACCAGGCCCCCACTAATGTCTACCACCACCCCCACCCCCCAGCAGTGCAGGGGCAGCCTCCACCAGGCCCCCACTCATGTCTACCACCACCCCCACCCCCCAGCCACCAGGGGCAGCCTCCACCAGGCCCCCACACATGTCCCCTATCACCCCACCCCCCAGCAGTGCAGGGGCAGCCTCCACCAGGCCCCCACTCATGTCTCCCATCACCCCCACCCCCCAGCAGTGCAGGGGCAGCCTCCACCAGGCCCCCGCTCTTGTCCCCTATCACCCCACCCCCCAGCCAACAGGGGCAGCCTCCACCAGGCCCCCACTCATGTCCCCTATCACCCCCACCCCCCAGCAGTGCAGGGGCAGCCTCCACCAGGCCCCCACTCATTTCCCCTATCACCCCCACCCCCCAGCCACCAGGGGCAGCCTCCACCAGGCCCCCACTCATGTCCCCTATCACCTCCTCCCCCCAGCAGTGCAGGGGCAGCCTCCACCAGGCCCCCACTCATGTCCCCTATCACCCCCACCCCCCAGCCACCAGGGGCAGCCTCCACCAGGCCCCCACTCATGTCCCCTATCACCCCCACCCCCCAGCCACCAGGGGCAGCCTCCACCAGGCTCCCACACATGTCCCCCTGCACCCCCACCCCCCAGCCACCAGGGGCAGCCTACACCAGGCCCCCACTCATGTCCCCTATCACCCCACCCCGCAGCAGTGCAGGGGCAGCCTCCACCAGGCCCCCATCCATGTCTACCACCACCCCCACCCCCCAGCCACCAGGGGCAGCCTCCACCAGGCCCCCACTCATGTCCCCTATCACCCCCACCCCCCAGCCACCAGGGGCAGCCTCCACCATGCTCCCACACATGTCCCCCTGCGCCCCCACCCCCCAGCCACCAGGGGCAGCCTACACCAGGCCCCCACTCATGTCCCCTATCCCCCCCACCCCCCAGCCACCAGGGACAGCCTCCACCAGGCTCCCACACATGTCCCCCTGCACCCCCACCCCCCAGCCACCAGGGGCAGCCTCCACCAGGCCCCCACTCATGTCTACCACCACCCCCACCCCCCAGCCGTGCGATTGGCCTGGGTACGTGTACTTCGGGGTGCGTGGGAAGTTCCACACGCGATTGGCCTGGGTACGTTTACTACGGGGTGCGCCTGAACTTCCACACGCGATTGGCCTGGGTATGTGTACTTCGGGGTGCGTGGGAAGTCCCACACGCGATTGGCCTGGGTACGTGTACTACGGGGAGCGCGTGAACTACACGCGATTGGCCTGGGTATGTGTACTTCGGGGTGCGCGTGAACTTCCACATGCGATTGGCCTGGGTACGTGTACTTCGGGGTGCGCGGGAAGTCGCACACGCGATTGGCCTGGGTACGTGTACTACGGGGTGCGCGTGAACTTCCGCACGCAACTGGGCCTGGGAGAGCGTGCTACGTCTATTCCTGGGGTGGGCGGGAAGATTCACACATTCGCCTACGACATGCCGAACAATAAATGGTCCAATCCTGAGACACGTACGCCAGCCTGAAGCAGGCGTAGGTCGACCCGTGCAGCATAAAAGTGCGCGCAAACAACAAACAAGCTCATACGCCAGGATGCATATACCATTCCTAGCAGCAGTGGCCGTGGGTTACCAAAGGAGGAGGAGGAGGATAGTGAGGGCCCGAATTTTCACTCCCAGAACCAGCCTTTTTGGGATGCCTGATGACCAGGTGTATGGGAGGTACAGGTTTCCCCCACACATAATACTGGACCTGGTCAGTGAGTGGGAGGATGACCTCACATCACCCACCCTGTGCTCCCAAGCACTCAGCCCCCTGGAGAAGGTCCTCAATGTACTGCACTTCTTGGCCACAGGATAATTTCAGCGGACAAGTGCCATAGTGGGTGGGGTGTCACAGGCCACGCAGTCACGCTGCCTACACCAGGTTTTGAACATCATCACTGTACGCCCATCAGTCCGTAGGCACATATACCTGCCCAGGACACCTGCAGAAAGGCAGGCTGCCACCCTCGATTTCTACGGTGTGGCACAATTCCCAAAAGTGCTAGGTGCCATTGACTGCACCGATGTGGCACTACGTCCCCCCAGGGCATCTGAGCACATCTATAGGAACCGCAAGCACTGGCATTCCATCAACGTGCAGGTAGTATTTAATGCTAAGGGAATCATCACCTCAGTATATGCCAACTATCCAGGGTCCACCCATGACAGCTTCATTTACCGAATGTCTACCCTAAGCCGAGACCTAGAAGCTGGGCGGCATGGCGATACATGGCTGCTTGGTGAGTATGAATGCCACTGCACATGCATGCATGTCAGATGCAGAGTTATGTCACTACCCCACTAATGATACCCATCACCTCCTCACCAGGGGACAGTGCCTACCCTCTGAGCACCCACATGATGACGCCAATTCGGAACCCCATCACGCCTCCAGAGGTAAGAAACAACACAGCCCATATTGCAACCCGGGGCATAGTGGAGCGCACATTCGGAGTGCTCAAGTCACGCTTTCGCTCCCTTGACCGTTCTGGCGGGCAGCTGTTATATGCGCCCCCAGTAGTGTGCAGGATCATGGTGGCAGCATGTGTCCTGCACAATGTTGCAACACGCCGTGGCCTGGCTGTGGACATGGTGGTGCCCACACATCCCCAACCACATGCATGGTCGCTGCACATGGGAGGGGAGAGGGCACGGAGTGAGGCAGCCCGTACGCAGCTGGTGGCTAATTACTTCACATAGAAATCACACCCCAGTGGAGTGCACACAGGCCTGGCACATACCATCTGATAAGCAATGATGACTTGACCTGACAATTAAGACGAACAAAGGGACTGTCAACTGTCAGAACCATAGCAGCCTGAGATTGTTCATGTGGAAGTGTCACAATGTGTGCATCCCTACCTACACAAACACCACCAATGCAGTGTCATGAAAAGACACTTCCATGCTGCAGAAATGAATACCCACTCGCAAAATACTACATGAAAACAGTGCCATGTCACCCACCCCCTCCCCGGCATGGCCACACAACACACCATGGCATGTCATGCAATGTGAGAGGAAAGAAATTAATCCCCACAACATGCCCCAAGTGTCACCAGCTACAGTGTCCCTAATGGAAACATGTCCACACATGAAATGATCACAGTAATGCAGGACCTACAACCCACATTACCAAATACTTACCAAGAATACCAATCACCTACACAACCTCCAACCTACCTTAAACCTGACATTACAGACCTAAAAATTAGCTAGCCTCACCACCTGATGAGGACAGCCCTCCGAACACTTTCAAGTATACAGTGTTAGCGCCACGCAAGAGTGTAGGTGCACTGCTTACAACATGGACTCCAGTTCCAAGGTGGACCGCATTGTGAAGACATGAGGAATGGACCTGCAAATATGGAGGATGAGATGGATGTAGAGGCACATATCAATACACCATGCAGTGTACAACAACAAAATGCACTATGAATGTTTACACAGTATTGACTACAGACTGCCCACACAGCTCATGGGAGTCCAATGTCACCATGTACGTCAATGTCAGTTGGGCACACCCTTTGCAAGCCCATGGAAACGGGAAGCAGAGGGGTGTGTGTGACAAAAACCCAAGCATCTGAACCAAATCCATGACAAGCCTGCATGTGCCCAGCCACAATGCAGCGTATGCCCACGGGAGCCACACAAGGCAACACACTGTCCCAAAAAAAAAAAAAAAAAAAAAATCAAAAATGGCCATTAATGGGCCTGGGGGGGTGGGGGAGGCCACCCAGGAGGTCCGATGACAGGGTGCACACCAAAACCCACCTGTGTGGATCTTGCGAAAGAAAAACACCTCCATGGGCTCATGGCCTACACGGCTACCCTATTGTGGGAGTATCACTGCTGTCGCTATCCTCACCCTCTGCAGCTGCATCAGGAGGTGGTGGCACTATGGGAGGCAGCCCACACAAAGCCCTAGTCTGTTCCTCCATGGCTGCAAGCATGCGGGTGTGGTAGGTCTCGTTCTGGAGGATAAGTGTGCGGAGGTCCCCATGCAACAACTCACGGGATGCCCGGACCTCCGCCCTAGTTGCCTGCATCTCAGCTCAGAGTGTACGGGTGAGACGCTCCAGCTGCTGTTCTGTCCTTCGGTTTGTTGAAGCCTCAAGCTCAACAAGAGTCCTCCTGAGGTGAAGGAGTTCCAGCCTCAGGGCTTCCCTGTGGCCCTGGGACTCTATGGAGATGGCTTCCTGCATGTCCTCCCTGTGTGACTGGCAGATGGGGTCGGTTGCCTGCTGCAGTCGCTCCATCAGCCTTTCGGGGGGGACAATGGAAGTGGCCACCCTATCCATGGCCTGAGCCATCATCTCTGATGATGCTGCCTGTTGGGTTGCCATACCGTAAATGGATTGCTCCCATGCGGTATTGCCAGGTGGCGTACAGCCACCACGTTGGCGGGCACCACACCTGTCTGGGGCAAGGCGAACTGCACCTTGCTGTGCCGGCACTGCCTGAGGCTGCAGGACTGCATTCCCCCTCTGATCTGCGGGCCCAGGAACAGGATCAGATGTCGCAGAGTGTGACCCTGCATCCGTAACCACCAAAGGCGTACCTGCCAACACTGACATCCCCATTGAGGGTTCTAACCCTGGTGCAGGTGGGTCGGACAGAACAGAATCCCTCCCAGGAACACTCACCTGCGACGGCACGTAGGTCTCATCATCCGAATCGACACCTGAATACAGCTCGGGGGAGGTGCAGCCAGAGACACCCCTTGAGAGCACGACCTGCAGCAGTTGTGGGTTCTCACCCACCAACACACCACGTCCCTCACTGGTGGTCGGTCGGCCCTCAGACCCCTCCTGGGTCTGCACCTTCTCCACAACCCCAGCAGTATCAAGTGCGTCTTCCCCTGCAAAGACATAAAAGAAAACAAATGGAAACAGGCATTAGCACTATGGCACACAATTAGGGCTGAGAGGCTACAGAAACAGTACTTGATTGACACATGTCGCACATGACTAATACACTGCCATGCATGCACCGTCACTGCGTGTGATGGGGAGGCAGATGGCACACATTGCTGACACCAAGATGGAAGATGAACACATTTGCTGCATGCTGCCTAGCAGTGGCATCACACATTGGCCAGTGATTGGCAGGTCAAATACACATGCCATCACACAGATGGCATGTACCCTAGCCATGAAGTGAAGAGGGAGAGGAGGTCACCAATTGTTCATTCAGTCCAGTTTGCTCATATAATTGATTATTTTCATTGTAATGGTTCAAATGTTTAACCTGCAGCTGCCAATCAAAAATGGTCCTATAGCACAGGGACATGTCTAAACTAATCATGTCCAGAAACTGAGCCAGTCCACTGTACCATAGCCATGTCAGACATGTGACAATAGGACTGAGAAATCCCGAGTAAAAGTGGTGGTATGCAAACAAGCTGCCTGAATAAACAGAGGTAAATAAGCAACAGTGTTGTGGCAAGATGACACTCCAAGGGCAACTGGCGTGGTGTTGGGCTGGATGTCTAATGTTGGCTGTAGGGATGCTGCTATACCCAAATGCTGGTGCCAAGAATGTATAGGAAGAGGCACATGGGTGACCCAAACCACTCAGGCACACACACCCTCCCCTGGCACCCAAACAGAAGCCCTCCCACACACACCATGCACATGTATGACACACACATGCATGTGCACTCACCGGACAATGCCTCGTAATCTGCCAGTTCTCCCACGCCTTGGATCTGTTCCTCCGTGACGTAGGTCCCAGCAACCTGCTCATGTGGAGTGAGTTCTATGTCATCTGCTGGAGACCCACCTCCAGTCACTAGAGTTGCGGCATGACTTGAGGCCAGCTTATTCTTTGCCCTGCGCTTCAGGTCATTCCAGCGCTTGTAGCATTCATTAGCTGTGCACCTCACGATTCCAAGGGCACTTATGATGTCCGCAATGGTCTGCCAGTGTGCCTGACGTTGTGCAGGTGTGGTCTTGGATCCTGCAACAATCACCATTTTGCGGTCATGTGCGGACACATACTCTACAAGTGCATTCAGTTCGGCCTCATTGAAGCTGGGCTTCCTTGACGGGCCGGATTGTGTAGCCGTGTCTGGGGCATCAGCCTCTACTGGACGAGCACTCTTCCTCTTCCGCTTGGAAGGTGGTGGGGATACTGAGTGTCCTACGCCGCTCTGGACACTAGGGGCAGGAGCGTGGGATTACACACTCAGCATGGGAGTTGGTGCAGGCATTAGCTCAAGTGTGATGGTGTCAGGGGAATGTCAGCATGATGGACTTGGACCGACATTGTCCTGGATGGGTGTGTGAGAGGTGGGGTGGATGGAGCCGCAGCTGCCCCTGCATCCTCCCAAGCCTGCCTACGCGGGGCAGCAGATGACCTAGCTGCCCCTGATCCACGTGGCCTGATGACACCAACGTTCACCGGCGCATGTGGCCTAGACCTGCTGACCTGGAAGTCAGCCATGGAGTCACCCTGTGCCAGGTCTGGTTCCACAGTGGGCTGGTCCAACAAGGGCTGAGCATGGATGGTGTCAGCCACGGTAACCTCAACCAGGGGGGGGGCATGGGTGTCCCTGACTGCTCCTCCACACATGGGGGGCTAGGGGCACCATGCAAGTCACGGCCACGTCCCCTACTGGATCCACCACGGCCACCACTTGGGGCTCGGCCACCTTTGCCACCCTTATGGCTTGGTCGCCTCCCAGCCATGGCACTGATGTTATTGTGCGTATGGGAGTCGATGTGAACTATTGTCTTTGGAAATTGGGGGTCAAAGGGGTTGGGTACCAGATGGTAATCGTACCCTAGTGCTCTAGCGAGGCTGTATGTCACCCCTGGGGAAAGATAACGGGTCACGCAACGCACAGGCACCCCAATAAAGTGAAGTAAGGTGCACGCAACCCCACCTAGACCACGTGCGTGGAAAAATAAACCTGCACTACGCTGTGGCACCCAGAAACACAAGAATGAACGTTTGCGTGGCACGCGCAGCCTAGAATGACCTCTGAAGGGGTACGCGACACACGGGGCAAGCACAGATGTTAAATACATGCGCGACTCACCGTCTGCCAGGAACAAAAGCGTGAAAAATATGCGCGTGTGCGCATTGGCAACACCCCCGCCAAAAGAAGAATTGTACGCTGTCTGAGGAGACAGGACAACAGTAGAAGGGAACGCTGTTTGAGGAAACAGGCCCAGGAAAAAGAGGAAACGAGAAAAAGCTGTCAGAGGTAACAGGAGTACGAACAGGAAACTCTGTGAAGTAAATCGCATGTGAATCCACAAGAAGTACAGAATTCACCCACTCGCTCTCCACGAAAAGCACGTACAAGGAAATGGTGTTCTACACGTACCTTTTATACCCACGTCACAGACACGCATATGCGATGAGGACATTTCCACCAATTACGCGCTTTGACACTCGGACGTGTATCTCTTCATTTTTACACGCGCCATTTTCTACGGCCATGCGCGTGATGTCACAGCTGCGCATGGTGGCCTTTGGGCCAATGAAATCGCATATGCAAGCACACGTGGTAAAACTGCACGTCCAAGTGTCATCGCGTGTAATCGGAGGGAAGTGAGCGTACACGCGATTGGCCTGGGTACGTGTATTTCTGGGGTGCGCAGGAAGTTCTACACGCGATTGGTGGAAATCCATGTGTGCTCTGTCATCACGTGTAATGAGGGAAACACCCGCGCGCGTCATGTCACAGACGCGCTTACGAGCTAAGGGCCTTTGGTCCAATGAAATCGCATATGCGTGCTGACGTACATACGCGCTAAGGACCTTTCCTCGATTCACACGCAGACGTGCAGGATTTTCACGTGCTAAATCACTCCGTATCAAGCTGGCCACGCGTAAGCACACGGAAGACCACGCTCCTGCCCAGAAGGCGGAATTACTGCCCCCCAGGGCCCCGAGCACGCTCCCACCTGCCATCTGCTGCTGCCTGACTGCCTGCTGCCCACGTGCCCTGCCATTTGCTGCCTGCACATCAGCCAGGGGTGCTGTTGCTGTGACCACCCCTGCTGGAACCGAAGACTCCCGACTGGGATTCCATCGCTCCACAGCCCAGCCCCAGGACCCAGTTGCCTACCCACTCCTGCCTCTGGGGTTGTCATGTCGGGCACTGCAACATCTGGCACCACTGACAATCCCCGGCCAGAGAGGCATAGGGGCACCAGCTTCAGTGCCAGGGAAGTTGGTGTCCTGGTGGAGCAAGTCCTGGGGCAGTATGATGCCCTCTACGGAAGTGTGCGCGCCGACAAGGAAGGACGGACTCGGATCTGGACGGACATCGTGGAGGGGGTGGCATTCCGCGACTTCCAACATGTCAAGAAGCGATGGGAGGACTTCAGGTCCAGGACCCTGAACAAGGCCCAGTGCCTCTTGAAGGCAGCGGATGCTAAGGGGCGCCGGGGCCAGTTGTCGGAAGATCAGATGAGGGTCCTGGAACGCATATCCCCAGCGCTCCACGTCCAGGTCCTTGAGAGGCAGACCCGTCTGGAGTCGAGCGGTAAGTGTACATGCATCATGATTGTAAGCTATGCGTGTGGTGATGTGCCAGTAGTGTGCCGGTTGCACATCTGTTTGTATGGGGCCGAGTATGGGTGGGGGTGTACAGCGCTGTGAGGCAAAAACATGCGAGGGCTGTCATGTGTGAGACATGGATGGTGCTTGTGTGTGTATGCTTGCATGCCAAATGCAGTTGTGGCACACATGTTTGGATGAATGTGTATGTAAGTGGGCATGTTCGTGATGTCACGCATGTATGTTGTTTTCAGCTGCATGTATCAGCACTGTGTACATGTGCATGTGTGTGTATTTGACAAGGGTGCAACAGTGATGCAACATGGATGCATGTGACAGAGGGATGTGGAAGCCTGATTGGCAGATGTGACATGAATGCCCATCGGAACACTGCAACAGTTGGCTGAGGTGTACACATGCATGGTGGTGGTGTGCATGCATGTGTAGCGCACTCCCTGTGTTGCATGTGATGTCTGGCTCACCTTTGCCTGCTCATACTGTTGTATGTGTATGGATGGTGCTGGCAGTTACAATGTGGCTGTGGTATGGCTCATGTGTGCAAGTTGAAATTACATGTGTGTTGCCGATTGTGATGCCATGTCTGAGGTTTGCCAATGCCACTCATGTGCAACTGTCATGTGTGTATGTGTCCATTGTACAGTGCCCTGATGCCTGTGTTTTATTTCTCCCTGTCTGCAGCGTCAACTGATGAAGAGGGCGGAGAAGGTGCTGTGGAGCACAGCAACGGGGATCGCACCGCGAGCCGGAGACGCAAGGCCCGGCTCCCCACCCAGGTTGTGATCTCGTCGGGGAGTGAGGAGTCCGGTGCCGCGTTCCAGGCCGCAGCTGCCGGGGGGAGGTCCAGGAGGCGGAGGTCGGAGTTCGACTCCTCGGCAGCAGAAGGGGCAGGTGGGACCCCACAGGGCCCAACGGGGGAAGATGGCACGGAGTCATCCAGGTTGGTGGGGGGTTTGGCGGAGGAGGAGGCCGTGCAAGCAACAGAGACGGGGTCTGGAGGTGGGGATTCCACTGGTGCTAGTTGTGCAGTGCAGGACCAGGGACAGGAGGCAGCACAGGTCGCCGCGGAGGTGCCAGTGTGCAATCCTGTCCCTGATCCTGTCACTGCACCATCTTGCACCAGCAGGAATGCCTACGTCCAGACCCGTTTTCAGGCAGGGGATGAGCTCACGACAACTGGCCTTCCTCTGCCTGTGGACGTGGCTATCCGGGTCCGGGTTGAGCCTTTCCTGACTGGTGTGGTGTTACGTCAACGGGCCATGCAAGGTGACCTGCAGTCTTTTCATGAGGAGACTGCACATCATCTCGAATGGCTCGTTGACCGCGTCGGCCTACTGGGACAGGTCACCCAGGCCGGATTCCTCCGTTTGATGGGGCTTGCTACGACCCCCTCCTCAACTGAACCCCCTATGCGCCAGTCGTCCTCCGTGCCATCTTCCCACCCATCAGTCACCTGGGTGCCCTGTGGAGCTGCCTCTGACGGTGCGGCCAGGCTGGTGGAGGAGGCATCCCTGCCACAGTCGGGAGTCGGACGTCCAGCAGGGGTGGCCACATCAACAACTGCACCCCAGCCAGCGGAGGATGTGCAGGCAGCAGGAGGCAGTGCATGGGCAGAGGTGCAGCAGCAGCAACGTGGTGGGAGCCATGATGGCTGGGGGCCTTCCACATCAGAGGGGCAGGCATCGGCCGGAGGGCAGGAGGACCCAGGACGGGAAGTGTCTTCCGTGTGGCAGCGGTTGGGCCACGCCATAGATGCGGAGCGGCAGCGGGCGGAAGAGGCACGGCTCACGATGGTCAGGGCGGAGAACTCCATGCAGAGGGCCCTCAGGCGTGCCGAGTGCCTCGAGGCAATCCACAGGGAGTTTGGGGGGAACATGTGGACGGCCCTGCGGACCCTCGGGGCCATGGAGGAGGAGCACCTCCGGGACATTGAGCAGGAGTTTGATGATGCCCTGGCCCGGAACATCAAGAAGTGAGCCGTCGGACTAGCCCGCTGCCCTTGTAAATAGTTATATAGTTAGTGTTAGGTTTCCTTTGGTTTGGCTTTTGGACAATGGGCCACATTTTTGTATATGTTTTTTTTTTTAGGTAGTGTTATTAGATAGGTTTAATTTCTTCGGTTGGGATCATGGACCCTGGATAGTTATCTGTACATAGTTGACTTTTGGATTTTCAATTTTTATTATGATTTCGCCATGGAGCAATGGTTTTCGATTTTAATTTGTGACTTTGGACACCTTTCCTTTGCATTATGATTTGTGGTTTAGCATTTTTTCACAGGCCTGCTGTTTTTTTTGTGTTAAATTTCTATTATTGTTTGTTTATTTTTGAATCAATTTATGTTGCTTTTAATACATATTTTTTCTTCAAAGTTCAATGTGTAGTATCATCTCATTGGTTTCATGCATATCATGATATGGGTCTTGACATTCACTGACACCCATTGGGTGTATGTGAGGGACGTGTCTTCATTTCAAAACTTGCAATTGGGCTTCTGTCATTTTTTTGCAATTTCTAAGTGGGTGGATGCAATACTCGGGTGGGTGTTTGCCATTTGGAGGCTGACCATAAGGGCCAGGGATCTACATTGTGGTGACATGTTGGCTGGGAGACGTGAATGGGGGCCTGGTGGAGGCTGCCCCTGCACTGCTGGGGGGTGGGAGTGATGGGAGACATGAGTGGGGGCCTGGTGGAGGCTGCCCCTGGTGGCTAGGGGGTGGAGGTGCAGGGAGACATGAGTTGGACATGAGTGGGGGCCTGGTGGAGGCTGCCCCTGCACTGCTCGGGGGTGGGAGTGATGGGAGACATGAATGGGGGCCTGGTGGAGGCTGCCCCTGCACTGCTGGGGGGTGGGGGTGATGGGAGACATGGGTGGGGGCTTGGTGGAGGCTGCCCCTGCACTGCTGGGGGGTGGGGGTGATGGGAGACATGAGTGGGGGCCTGGTGGAGGCTGCCCCTGGTGGCAGGGGGTGGGGGTAATAGGGGACATGAGTGGGGGCCTGGTGGAGGCTGCCCCTGGTGGCTGGGGGGTGGGGGTGATGGGAGACATGAGTGGGGGCCTGGTGGAGGCTGCCCCTGCACTGCTGGGGGGTGGGGGTGATGGGAGACATGAGTGGGGGCCTGGTGGAGGCTGCACCTGCACTGCTGGGGGGTGGGGGTGATGGGAAACATGAGTGGGGGCCTGGTGGAGGGTGCTCTTGGTGGCTGGGGGGTGGGGTGATGGGAGACATGGGTGGGGGCTTGGTGGAGGCTGCCCCTGCACTGCTGGGGGGTGGGGGTGATGGGAGACATGAGTGGGGGCCTGGTGGAGGCTGCCCCTGCACTGCTGGGGCGTGGGGGTGATGGGAGACATGAGTGGGGGCCTGGTGGAGGCTGCCCCTGGTGGCAGGGGGTGGGGGTGATGGGAGACATGGGTGGGGGCCTCGTGGAGGCTGCCCCTGCACTGCTGGGGGGTGGGGGTGATGGGAGACATTAGTGGGGGCCTGGTGGAGGCTGCCCCTGCACTGCTGGGGGGTGGGTGTGATGGGAGACATGAGTGGGGGCCTGGTGGAGGCTGCCCCTGCACTGCTGGGGGGTGGGGGTGATGGGAGACATGGGTGGGGGCCTGGTGGAGGCTGCCCCTTGACTGCTGGGGGGTGGGGGTGATTGGAGACATGGGTGGGGGCCTGGTGGAGGCTGCCCCTGGTGGCTGGGGGGTGGGGGTGCAGGGAGACATGAGTTGGACATGAGTGGGGGCCTGGTGGAGGCTGCCCCTGCACTGCTGGGGGTGGGGGTGATGGGAGACATGGGTGGGGGCCTGTTGGAGTCTGCCCCTGCACTGCTGGGGGGTGGGGGTGATGGGAGACATGAGTGGGGGCCTGGTGGAGGCTGCCCCTGGTGGCTGGGGGGTGGGGGTGCAGGGAGATATGAGTTGGACATGAGTGGGGGCCTGGTGGAGGCTGCCCCTGCACTGCTGGTGGGTGGTGGTGGTGGTAGACATGGGTGGGGGCCTGGTGGAGGCTGCCCCTGCACTGCTGCGGGGTGGGGTGATGGGAGACATGGGTGGGGGCCTGGTGGAGGCTGCCCCTGGTGGCTGGGGGGTGGGGGTGCAGGGAGACATGAGTTGGACATGAGTGGGGGCCTGGTGGAGACTGCCCCTGCACTGCTGGGGGGTGGCGGTGGTGGTAGACATGGGTGGGGGCCTGGTGGAGTCTGCCCCTGCACTGCTGGGGGGTGGGGGTGATGGGAGACATGAGTGGGGGCCTGGTGGAGGCTGTCCCTGCACTGCTGGGGGGTGGGGGTGATGGGAGACATGAGTGGGGGCCTGGTGGAGGCTGCCCCTGGTGGCAGGGGGGTGGGGGTGATGGGAGACATGGGTGGTGGCCTGGTGGAGGCTGCCCCTGCACTGCTGGGGGGTGGGGGTGATGGGAGACATGAGTGGGGGCCTGGTGGAGGGTGCCCCTGCACTGCTGGGGGGTGGGGGTGATGGGAGACATGGGTGGGGTCCTGGTGGAGGCTGCCCCTGGAGGCTGGGGGTGGGGGTGATGGAGACATGGGTGGGGGTCTGGTGGAGGCTGCCCCTGCACGGCTGGGCGGTGGGGGTGATGGGAGACATGGGTGGGGGCCTGGTGGAGGCTGCCCCTGGTGGCTGGGGGGTGGGGGTGATGGGAGACATGAGTGGGGGCCTGGTGGAGGCTGCCCCTGCACAGCTGGGGGGTGGGGGTGATGGGAGACATGGGTGGGGGCCTGGTGGAGGCTGCCCCTGGTGGCTGAGGGGTGGGGGTGCAGGGAGACATGAGTGGGGTCCTGGTGGAGGCTGCCCCTGCACTGCTGGGGGGTGGGGGGTAATAGGGGACATGAGTGGGGGCCTGGTGGAGGCTGCCCCTGGTGGCTGGGGGTGATGGGAGACATGAGTGGGGGCCTGGTGGCGGCTGCCCCTGCACTGCTTGGGGGTGGGGGTGATGGGAGACATGAGTGGGGGCCTGGTGGAGGCTGCCCCTGCACTGCTGGGGGGTGGGGGTGATGGGAAACATGAGTGGGGGCCTGGTGGAGGGTGCTCCTGGTGGCTGGGGGTGGGGTGATGGGAGACATGAGTGGGGGCCTGGTGGAGGCTGCCCCTGCACTGCTGGGGGGTGGGGGTGATGGGAGACATGAGTGGGGGCCTGGTGGAGGCTGCCCCTGGTGGCTGGGGGGTGGGGGTGATGGGAGACATGAGTGGGGGCCTGGTGGAGGCTGCCCCTGGTGGCTAGGGGGTGGGGGTGCAGGGAGACATGAGTTGGACATGAGTGGGGGCCTGGTGGAGGCTGCCCCTGCACTGCTGGGGGGTGGGGGTGATGGGAGACATGGGTGGGGGCCTGGTGGAGGCTGCCCCTGCACTGCTGGGGGGTGGGGGTGATGGGAGACATGAGTGGGGGCCTGGTGGAGGCTGCCCCTGCACTGCTGGGGGGTGGGGGTGATGGGAGACATGGGTGGGGTCCTGGTGGAGGCTGCCCCTGGTGGCTGGGGGTGGGGGTGATGGAGACATGGGTGGGGGTCTGGTGGAGGCTGCCCCTGCACGGCTGGGCGGTGGGGGTGATGGGAGACATGGGTGGGGGCCTGGTGGAGGCTGCCCCTGGTGGCTGGGGGGTGGGGGTGATGGGAGACATGAGTGGGGGCCTGGTGGAGGCTGCCCCTGCACAGCTGGGGGGTGGGGGTGATGGGAGACATGGGTGGGGGCCTGGTGGAGGCTGCCCCTGGTGGCTGAGGGGTGGGGGTGCAGGGAGACATGAGTGGGGTCCTGGTGGAGGCTGCCCCTGCACTGCTGGCGGGTGGGGGTAATAGGGGACATGCGTGGGGGCCTGGTGGAGGCTGCCCCTGGTGGCTGGGGGTGATGGGAGACATGAGTGGGGGCCTGGTGGAGGCTGCCCCTGCACTGCTGGGGGGTGGGGGTGATGGGAGACATGAGTGGGGGCCTGGTGGAGGCTGCCCCTGCACTGCTGGGGGGTGGGGGTGATGGGAGACATGGGTGGGGTCCTGGTGGAGGCTGCCCTGGTGGCTGGGGGTGGGGGGATGGGAGACATGGGTGGGGGTCTGGTGGAGGCTGCCCCTGCATGGCTGGGCGTTGGGGGTGATGGGAGAAATGGGTGGGGGCCTGGTGGAGGCTGCCCCTGGTGGCTGGGGGTGGGGGTGATGGGAGACATGAGTGGGGGCCTGGTGGAGGCTGCCCCTGCACTGCTGGAGGGTGGGGGTGATGGGAGACATGGGTGGGGGCCTGGTGGAGGCTGCCCCTGCACTGCTGGGGGGTGGGGGTAATAGGGGACATGAGTGGGGGCCTGGTGGAGGCTGCCCCTGGTGGCTGTGGGGTGGTGGTTATGGGAGACATGAGTGGGGGCCTGGTGGAGGCTGCCCCTGGTGGCTGGGGGGTGGGGGTGCAGGGAGACATGAGTTGGACATGAGTGGGGGCCTGGTGGAGGCTGCCCCTGCACTGCTGGGGGGTGGGGGTAATAGGGGACATGAGTGGGGGCCTGGTGGAGGCTGCCCCTGGTGGCTGGGGGATGGGGGTGATGGGAGACATGAGTGGGGGCCTGGTGGAGGCTGCTCCTGCACTGCTGGGGGGTGGGGGTTCTGGGAGACATGAGTGGGGGCCTGGTGGAGGCTGCCCCTGGTGGCAGGGGGGTGAGGGTGATGGGAGACATGGGTGGGGGCCTGGGGGAGGCTGCCCCTGCACTGCTGGGGGGTGGGGGAGATGGGAGACATGAGTGGGGGCCTGGTGGAGGCTGCCTCTGCACTGCTGGGGGGTGGGGGTGATGGGAGACATGAGTGGGGGCCTGGTGGAGGCTGCCCCTGCACTGCTGGAGGGTGGGGGTGATGGGAGACATGGGTGGGGGCCTGGTGGAGGCTGCCCCTGCACTGCTGGAGGGTGGGGGTGATGGGAGACATGAGTGGGGGCCTGGTGGAGGCTGCCCCTGGTGGCAGGGGGGTGAGGGTGATGGGAGACATGGGTGGGGGCCTGGTGGAGGCTGCCCCTGCACCTGCTGGGGGGTGGGGGTGATGGGAGACATGAATGGGGGCCTGGTGGAGGCTGCCTCTGCACTGCTGGGGGGTGGGGGTGATGGGAGACATGAGTGGGGGCCTGGTGGAGGCTGCCCCTGCACTGCTGGAGGGTGGGGGTGATGGGAGACATGGGTGGGGGCCTGGTGGAGGCTGCCCTGCACTGCTGGAAGGTGGGGGTGATGGGAGACATGGGTGGGGGCCTGGTGGAGGCTGCCCCTGCACTGCTGGGGGTGGGGGTGATGGGAGACATGGGTGGGGACCTGGTGGAGGCTGCCCCTGGTGGCTAGGGGGTGGGGGTGCATGGAGACATGAGTTGGACATGAGTGGGGGCCTGGTGGAGGCTGCCCCTGCACTGCTGGGGGGTGGGGTGATGGGAGACATGGGTGGGGCCTGGTGGAGGCTGCCCCTGCACTGCTGGGGGGTGGGGGTGATGGGAGACATGGGTGGGGGCCTGGTGGAGGCTGCCCCTGGTGGCTGGGGGGTGGGGGTATAGGGAGACATGAGTTGGACATGAGTGGGGGCCTGGTGGAGGCTGCCCCTGCACTGCTGGGGGTGGCGGTGGTGGTAGACATGGGTGGGGGCCTGGTGGAGGCTTCCCCTGCACTGCTGGGGGGTGGGGGTGATGGGAGACATGGGTGGGGGCCTGGTGGAGGCTGCCCCTGGTGGCTGGGGGTGGGGGTGCAGGAGACATGAGTTGGACATGAGTGGGGCCTGGTGGAGGCTGCCCCTGCACTGCTGGGGGTGGCGGTGGTGGTAGACATGGGTGGGGGCCTGGTGGAGGCTGCCCCTGCACTGCTGGGGGGTGGGGGTGATGGGAGACATGAGTGGGGGCCTGGTGGAGGCTGCCCCTGGTGGTAGGGGGGTGGGGGTGATGGGAGACATGGGTGGGGGCCTGGTGGAGGCTGCCCCTGGTGGCTAGGGGGTGGGGGTGCAGGGAGACATGAGTTGGACATGAGTGGGGGCCTGGTGGAGGCTGCCCCTGCACTGCTGGGGGGTGGGGGTGATGGGAGACATGGGTGGGGGCCTGGTGGAGGCTGCCCCTGCACTGCTGGGGGGTGGGGGTGATGGGAGACATGAGTGTGGGCCTGGTGGAGGCTGCCCCTGCACTGCTGGGGGGTGGGGGTGATGGGAGACATGGGTGGGGTCCTGGTGGAGGCTGCCCCTGGTGGCTGGGGGTGGGGGTGATGGAGACATGGGTGGGGGTCTGGTGGAGGCTGCCCCTGCACGGCTGGGCAGTGGGGGTGATGGGAGACATGGGTGGGGGCCTGGTGGAGGCTGCCCCTGGTGGCTGGGGGTGGGGTGATGGGAGACATGAGTGGGGGCCTGGTGGAGGCTGCCCCTGCACAGCTGGTGGGTGGGGGTGATGGGAGACATGGGTGGGGGCCTGGTGGAGGCTGCCCCTGGTGGCTGAGGGGTGGGGGTGCAGGGAGACATGAGTGGGGTCCTGGTGGAGGCTGCCCCTGGTGGCTGGGGGTGATGGGAGACATGAGTGGGGGGCCTGGTGGCGGCTGCCCCTGCACTGCTTGGGGGTGGGGGTGATGGGAGACATGAGTGGGGGCCTGGTGGAGGCTGCCCCTGCACTGCTGGGGGGTGGGGGTGATGGGAAACATGAGTGGGGGCCTGGTGGAGGGTGCTCCTGGTGGCTGGGGGGTGGGGGTGATGGGAGACATGAGTGGGGGCCTGGTGGAGGCTGCCCCTGCACTGCTGGGGGTGGTGGTTATGGGAGACATGAGTTCGGGCCTGGTGGAGGCTGCCCCTGGTGGCTGGGGGGTGGGGGTGCAGGGAGACATGAGTTGGACATGAGTGGGGGCCTGGTGGAGGCTGCCCCTGCACTGCTGGGGGGTGGGGGTAATAGGGGACATGAGTGGGGGCCTGGTGGAGGCTGCCCCTGGTGGCTGTGGGGTGGTGGTTATGGGAGACATGAGTGGGGGCCTGGTGGAGGCTGCCCCTGGTGGCTGGGGGGTGGGGGTGCAGGGAGACATGAGTTGGACATGAGTGGGGGCCTGGTGGAGGCTGCCCCTGCACTGCTGGGGGGTGCGGGTAATAGGGGACATGAGTGGGGGCCTGGTGGAGGCTGCCCCTGGTGGCTGGGGGGTGGGGGTGATGGGAGATGGGGGCCTGGTGGAGGCTGCTCCTGCACTGCTGGGGGGTGGGGGTGATGGGAGACATGAGTGGGGGCCTGGTGGAGGCTGCCCTGGTGGCAGGGGGGTGGGGGTGATGGGAGACATGAGTGGGGGCCTGGTGGAGGCTGCCCCTGCACTGCTGGGGGGTGGGGGTGATGGGAGACATGAGTGGGGGCCTGGTGAGGCTGCCTCTGCACTGCTGGGGGGTGGGGGGTGATGGGTGACATGAGTGGGGGCCTGGTGGAGGCTGCCCCTGCACTGCTGGAGGGTGGGGGTGATGGGAGACATGGGTGGGGGCCTGGTGGAGGCTGCCCCTGCACTGCTGGAGGGTGGGGGTGATGGGAGACATGGGTGGGGGCCTGGTGGAGGCTGCCCCTGCACTGCTGGGGGGTGGGGGTGATGGGAGACATGGGTGGGGGCCTGGTGGAGGCTGCCCCTGGTGGCTAGGGGGTGGGGGTGCATGGAGACATGAGTTGGACATGAGTGGGGCCTGGTGGAGGCTGCCCCTGCACTGCTGGGGGTGGGGTGATGGGAGACATGGGTGGGGGCCTGGTGGAGGCTGCCCCTGCACTGCTGGGGGGTGGGGGTGATGGGAGACATGGGTGGGGGCCTGGTGGAGGCTGCCCCTGGTGGCTGGGGGGTGGGGGTATAGGGAGACATGAGTTGGACATGAGTGGGGGCCTGGTGGAGGCTGCCCCTGCACTGCTGGGGGTGGCGGTGGTGGTAGACATGGGTGGGGGCCTGGTGGAGGCTTCCCTCCACTGCTGGGGGTGGGGGTGCAGGGAGACATGAGTTGGACATGAGTGGGGGCCTGGTGGAGGCTGCCCCTGCACTGCTGGGGGTGGCGGTGGTGGGTAGACATGGGTGGGGCCCTGGTGGAGGCTGCTCCTGCTTTGCTGGGGGGTGGGGGGTGATGGGAGACATGAGTGGGGGCCTGGTGGAGGCTGCCCCTGGTGGCAGGGGGGTGGGGGTGATGGGAGACATGGGTGGGGGCCTGGTGGAGGCTGCCCCTGGTGGCTAGGGGGTGGGGGTGCAGGGAGACATGAGTTGGACATGAGTGGGGGCCTGGTGGAGGCTGCCCCTGCACTGCTGGGGGGTGGGGGTGATGGGAGACATGGGTGGGGGCCTGGTGGAGGCTGCCCCTGCACTGCTGGGGGGTGGGGGTGATGTGAGACATGGGTGGGGGCCTGGTGGAGGCTGCCCCTGGTGGCTGGGGGGTGGGGGTGCAGGGAGACATGAGTTGGACATGAGTGGGGGCCTGGTGGAGGCTGCCCCTGCACTGCTGGGGGTGGCGGTGGTGGTAGACATGGGTGGGGCCTGGTGGAGGCTTCCCCTGCACTGCTGGGGGGTGGGGGTGATACGAGACATGGGTGGGGCCTGGTGGAGGCTGCCCCTGGTGGCTGGGGAGTGGGGGTGCAGGGAGACATGAGTTGGACATGAGTGGGGGCCTGGTGGAGGCTGCCCCTGCACTGCTGGGGGTGGCGGTGGTGGTAGACATGGGTGGGGGTCTGGTGGAGGCTGCCCCTGCACTGCTGGGGGGTGGGGGTGATGGGAGACATGAGTGGGGGCCTGGTGGAGGCTGCCCCTGCACTGCTGGGGGGTGGGGGTGATGGGAGACATGAGTGGGGGCTTGGTGGAGGCTGCCCCTGGTGGCAGGGGGGTGGGGGTGATGGGAGACATGGGTGGGGGCCTGGTGAGGCTGCCCCGGCACTGCTGGGGGGTGGGGGTGATGGGAGACATGAGTGGGGGCCTGGGTGGAGTCTGCCCCTGCACTGCTGGGGGGTGGGGGTGATGGGAGACATGGGTGGGGTCCTGGTGGAGGCTGCCCCTGGTGGTGGGTGTGATGGGAGACATGGGTGGGGGCCTGGTGGAGGCTGCACCTGCACTGCTGGGCGTTGGGGGTGATGGGAGACATGGGTGGGGGCCTGGTGGAGGCTGCCCCTGGTGGCTGGGGGTGATGGGAGACATGAGTGGGGGCCTGGTGGAGGCTGCCCTGCACTGCTGGGGGGTGGGGGTAATGGGAGACATGGGTGGGGGCCTGGTGGAGGCTGCCCCTGTGGCTGGGGGGTGGGGGTGATGGGAGACATGAGTGGGGGCCTGGTGGAGGCTGCCCCTGCACTGCTGGGGGTGGGGGTAATGGGAGACATGGTGGGGGCCTGGTGGAGGCTGCCCCTGTGGCTGGGGGGTGGGGGTGATGGGAGACATGGGTGGGGGCCTGGTGGAGGCTGCCCCTGGTGGCTGAGGGGTGGGGGTGCAGGGAGACATGAGTGGGGTCCTGGTGGAGGCTGCCCCTGCACTGCTGGGGGGTGGGGGGTAATAGGGGACATGAGTTGGTGCCTGGTGGAGGCTGCCCCTGGTGGCTGAGGGTGATCGGAGACATGAGTGGGGGCCTGGTGGCGGCTGCCCCTGCACTGCTGGGGGGTGGGGGTGATGGGAGACATGAGTGGGGCCTGGTGGAGGCTGCCCCTGCACTGCTGGGGGGTGGGGGTGATGGGAAACATGAGTGGGGGCCTGGTGGAGGGTGCTCCTGGTGGCTGGGGGGTGGGGGTGATGGGAGACATGAGTGGGGGCCTGGTGGAGGCTGCCCCTGCACTGCTGGAGGGTGGTGGTTATGGGAGACATGAGTGGGGGCCTGGTGGAGGCTGCCCTGGTGGCTGGGGGGTGGGGGGTGCAGGGAGACATGAGTTGGACATGAGTGGGGGCCTGGTGGAGGCTGCCCCTGCACTGCTGGGGGGTGGGGGTGATGGGAGACATGAGTGGGGGCCTGGTGGAGGCTGCTCCTGCACTGCTGGGGGGTGGGGGTGATGGGAGACATGAGTGGGGGCCTGGTGGAGGCTGCCCCTGGTGGCAGGGGGGTGAGGGTGATGGGAGACATGGGTGGGGGCCTGGTGGAGGCTGCCCCTGCACTGCTGGGGGGTGGGGGTGATGGGAGACATGAGTGGGGGCCTGGTGGAGGCTGCCTCTGCACTGCTGGGGGGTGGGCCTGGTGGAGGCTGCCCCTGCACTGCTGGAGGGTGGGGGTAATGGGAGACATGGGTGGGGGTCTGGTGGATGCTGCCCCCTGCACTGCTGGGGGGTGGGGGTGATGGGAGACATGGGTGGGGGCTTGGTGGAGGCTGCCCCTGGGGGCTAGGGGGTGGGGGTGCAGGGAGACATGAGTTGGACATGAGTGGGGGCCTGTGGAGGCTGCCCCTGCACTACTGGGGGGTGGGGTGATGGGAGACATGGGTGGGGGCCTGGTGGAGGCTGCCCCTGCACTGCTGGGGGGTGGGGGTGATGGGAGACATGGGTGGGGGCCTGGTGGAGGCTGCCCCTGGTGGCTGGGGGGTGGATGGGAGACATGAGTGGGGGCCTGGTGGAGGCTGCCCCTGCACTGCTGGGGGGTGGGGTGATGGGAGACATGAGTGGGGCCTGGGGGAGTCTGCCCCTGCACTGCTGGGGGGTGGGGGTGATGGGAGACATGGGTGGGGTCCTGGTGGAGGCTGCCCCTGGTGGTGGGTGTGATGGGAGACATGGTGGGGGCCTGGTGGAGGCTGCCCCTGCACTGCTGGGCGTTGGGGGTGGATGGGAGACATGGGTGGGGGCCTGGTGGAGGCTGCCCCTGCACTGCTGGGGGGTGGGGGTAATGGGAGACATGGGTGGGGGCCTGGTGGAGGCTGCCCCTTGTGGCTGGGGGGTGGGGGTGCAGAGAGACATGAATGGGGGCCTGGTGGAGGCTGCCCCTGCACTGCTGGGAGGTGGGGTAATAGGGGACATGAGTGGAGACCTGGTGGAGGGTGCCCCTGGTGGCTGGGGGTGGGGGTGATGGGAGACATGAGTGGGGGCCTGGTGGAGGCTGCCCCTGCACTGCTGGGGGGTGGGGGTAATGGGAGACATGGGTGGGGGCCTGGTGGAGGCTGCCCCTTGTGGCTGGGGGGTGGGGGTGCAGAGAGACATGAATGGGGGCCTGGTGGAGGCTGCCCCTGCACTGCTGGGAGGTGGGGGTAATAGGGGGACATGAGTGGAGACCTGGTGGAGGGTGCCCCTGGTGGCTGGGGGTGGGGGTGATGGGAGACATGAGTGGGGGCCTGGTGGAGGCTGCCCCTGCACTGCTGGTGGGTGGGGGTGATGGAGACATGAGTGGGGGCCTGGTGGAGGCTGCCCGTGCACTGCTGGGGGGTGGGGGTGATAGGGACATGAGTGGGGGCCTGGTGGAAGCTGCCCCTGGTGGCTGGGGGGTGGAGGTGCAGGGAGACATGAGTTGGACAAGAGTGGGGGCCTGGTGGAGGCTGCCCCTGCACTGCTGGGGGGTGGCGGTTGTGGTAGACATGGGTGGGGGCCTGGTGGAGGCTGCCCCTGCACTGCTGGGGGTGGGGGTGATGGGAAACATGGGTGGGGGCCTGGTGGAGGCTGCCCATGGTGGCTGGGGGGTGGGGGTGCAGGGAGACATGAGTTGGACATGAGTGGGGGCCTGGTGGAGGCTGCCCCTGCACTGCTGGGGGGTGGGGGTAATAGGGGACATGAGTGGGGGCCTGGTGGAAGCTGCCCCTGGTGGCTGGGGGGTTGGGGTGCAGGGAGACATGAGTTGGACATGAGTGGGGCCTGGTGGAGGCTGCCCCTGGAGTGCTGGGGGTGGCGGTGGTGGTAGACATGGGTGGGGCCTGGTGGAGGCTTCCCCTGCACTGCTGGGGGGTGGGGGTGATGGGAGACATGGGTGGGGGCCTGGTGGAGGCTGCCTCTGCACTGCTGGGGGGTGGGGTGATGGGAGACATGAGTGGGGGCCTGGTGGAGGCTGCCCCTGCACTGCGGAGGGTGGGGGTAATGGGAGACATGGGTGGGGGCCTGGTGGAGGCTGCCCCTGCACTGCTGGGGGGTGGGGGTGATGGGAAACATGGGTGGGGGCTTGGTGGAGGCTGCCTCTGCACTGCTGGGGGGTGGGGTGATGGGAGACATGAGTGGGGGCCTGGTGGAGGCTGCCCCTGCACTGCCGGAGGGTGGGGGTAATGGGAGACATGGGTGGGGGCCTGGTGGAGGCTGCCCCTGCACTGCTGGGGGGTGGGGGTGATGGGAGACATGGGTGGGGGCTTGGTGGAGGCTGCCCCTGGTGGCTAGGGGGTGGGGGTGCAGGGAGACATGAGTTGGACATGAGTGGGGGCCTGGTGGAGGCTGCCCCTGCACTGCTGGGGGGGTGGGGTGATGGGAGACATGGGTGGGGGCCTGGTGGAGGCTGCCCCTGCACTGCTGGGGGGTGGGGGTGATGGGAGACATGGGGTGGGTGCCTGGTGGAGGCTGCCCCTGTGGGCTGGGGGGTGGGGGTGCAGGGAGACATGAGTTGGACCATGAGTGGGGGCCTGGTGGAGGCTGCCCCTGCACTGCTGGGGTGGCGGTGGTGGTAGACACGGGTGGGGGCCTGTGGAGGCTGCCCCTGCACTGCTGGGGGGTGGGGGTGATGGGAGACATGAGTGGGGGCCTGGTGGAGGCTGCCCCTGGTGGCAGGGGGGTGGGGGTGATGGGAGACATGGGTGGGGGCCTGGTGGAGGCTGCCCCTGCACTGATGGGGGGTGGGGGTGATGGGAGACATGAGTGGGGGCCTGGGGGAGTCTGCGCCTGCACTGCTGGGGGATGGGGGTGATGGGAGACATGGGTGGGGTCCTGGTGGAGGCTGCCCCTGGTGGTGGGTGTGATGGGAGACATGGGTGGGGGCCTGGTGGAGGCTGCCCCTGCACTACAGGGCGTTGGGGGTGATTGGAGACATGGGTGGGGGCCTGGTGGAGGCTGCCCCTGGTGGCTGGGGGGTGGGGGTAATGGGAGACATGAGTGGGGGCCTGGTGGAGGCTGCCCCTGCACTGCTGGGGGGTGGGGGTAATGGGAGACATGGGTGGGGGCCTGGTGGAGGCGCCCCTTGTGGCTGGGGGGGTGGGGGGTGCAGAGAGACATGAATGGGGGCCTGGTGGAGGCTGCCCTGCACTGCTGGGAGGTGGGGTAATAGGGGACATGAGTGGAGGCCTGGTGGAGGGTGCCCCTGGTGGCTGGGGGTGGGGGTGATGGGAGACATGAGTGGGGGCCTGGATGAGGCTGCCCCTGCACTGCTGGTGGGTGGGGGTGATGGGAGACATGAGTGGGGGCCTGGTGGAGGCTGCCCGTGCACTGCTGGGGGGTGGGGGTGATAGGGGACATGAGTGGGGGCCTGGTGGAAGCTGCCCCTGGTGGCTGGGGGGTGGAGGTGCAGGGAGACATGAGTTGGACAAGAGTGGGGCCTGGTGGAGGCTGCCCCTGCACTGCTGGGGGGTGGCGGTGGTGGTAGACATGGGTGGGGGCCTGGTGGAGGCTGCCCCTGCACTACTGGGGTGGGGGTGATGGGAGACATGGGTGGGGGCCTGGTGGAGGCTGCCCCTGGTGGCTGGGGGGGTGGGGGTGCAGGGAGACATGAGTTGGACATGAGTGGGGGCCTGGTGGAGGCTGCCCCTGCACTGCTGGGGGGTGGGGGTAATAGGGGACATGAGTGGGTGCCTGGTGGAAGCTGCCCCTGGTGGCTGGGGGGGGGGGTGCAGGGAGACATGAGTTGGACATGAGTGGGGCCTGGTGGAGGCTGCCCCTGCACTGCTGGGGGGTGGCGGTGGTGGTAGACATGGGTGGGGCCTGGTGGAGGCTTCCCCTGCACTGCTGGGGGGTGGGGGTGATGGGAGACATGGGTGGGGGCCTGGTGGAGGCTGCCCCTGGTGGCTGGGGGTGGGGGTGCAGGGAGACATGAGTTGGACATGAGTGGGGGCCTGGTGGAGGCTGCCCCTGCACTGCTGGGGGTGGCGGTGGTGGTAGACACGGGTGGGGGCCTGGTGGAGGCTGCCCCTGCACTGCTGGGGGGTGGGGGTGATGGGAGACATGAGTGGGGGCCTGGTGGAGGCTGCCCCTGGTGGCAGGGGGGTGGGAGTGATGGGAGACATGGGTGGGGGCCTGGTGGAGGCTGCCCCTGCACTGCTGGGGGGTGGGGGTAATGGGAGACATGGGTGGGGGCCTGGTGGAGGCTGCCCCTTGTGGCTGGGGGGTGGGGGTGCAGAGAGACCTGGGGGCCTGGTGGAGGCTGCCCCTGAACTGCTGGGAGGTGGGGGTAATAGGGGACATGAGTGGGGGCCTGGTGGAGGGTGCCCCTGGTGGCTGGGGGTGGGGGTGATGGGAGACATGAGTGGGGGCCTGGTGGAGGCTGCCCCTGCCCTGCTGGTGGGTGGGGGTGATGGGAGACATGAGTGGGGGCCTGGTGGAGGCTGCCCCTGGTGGCTGGGGGGTGGGGGTGCAGGGAGACATGAGTTGGACATGAGTGGGGGCCTGGTGGAGGCTGCCCCTGCACTGCTGGGGGGTGGGGGTAATAGGGGACATGAGTGGGGGCCTGGTGGAAGCTGCCCCTGGTGGCTGGGGGGTGGGGGTGATGGGAGACATGAGTGGGGGCCTGGTGGAGGCGGCCCCTGCACTGCTGGGGGATGAGGGTAATAGGAGACATGAGTGGGGGCCTGGTGGAGGCTGCCCCTGCACTGCTGGGGGTTGGGGGTGATGGGAGACATCGGTGGGGGCCTGGTGGAGGCTGCCCCTGCACTGCTGGGGGGTGGGGGTGATGGGAGACATGGGTGGGGGCCTGGTGGAGGCTGCCCCTGGTGGCTGGGGGGTGGGGGTGCAGGGAGACATGAGTTGGACATGAGTGGGGGCCTGGTGGAGGCTGCCCCTGCACTGCTGGGGGGTGGGGGTAATAGGGGACATGAGTGGGGGTCTGGTGGAGGCTGCCCCTGGTGGCTGGGGGGTGGGGGTGATGGGAGACATGAGTGGGGGCCTGGTGGAGGCTGCCCCTGCACTGCTGGGGGCTGCGGGTAATAGGGGATATGAGTGGGGGCTTGGTGGAGGCTGCCCCTGGTGGCTGGGGGTGGGGGTGATGGGAGACATGAGTGGGGGCCTGGTGGAGGCTGCCCCTGCACTGCTGGGGGGTGGGGGTGATGGGAGACATGCGTGGGGGCCTGGTGGAGGCTGCCCCTGCACTGCTGGGGTTGGGGGTGATGGGAGACATGAGTGGGGGCCTGGTGGAGGCTGTCCCTGCACTGTTGGGGGGTGGGTGTGATGGGAGACATGGGTGGGGGCCTGGTGGAGGCTGCCCCTGCACTGCTGGGGGGTGGGGATGATGGGAGACATGGGTGGGGGCCTGGTGGAGGCTGCCCCTGGTGGCTGGGGGGTGGGGGGGGCAGGGACACATGAGTTGGACATGAGTGGGGGCCTGGTGGAGGCTGCCCCTGCACTGCTGGGGGGTGGGGGTAATAGGGGACATGAGTGGGGGCCTGGTGGAGGCTGCCCCTTGTGGTTGGGGGGTGGGGGTGATGGGAGACATGAGTGGGGGCCTGTTGGAGGCTGCCCCTGCACTGCTGGGGGGTGGGGGTAATAGGGGACATGAGTGAGGGCCTGGTGGAGGCTGTCCCTGGTGGCTGGGGGGTGGGGGTGATGGGAGACATGAGTGGAGGCCTGGTGGAGGCTGCCCCTGCACTGCTGGGGGGTGGGGGTGATGGGCAACATGAGTGGGGGCCTGGTGGAGGCTGCCCCTGGTGGCTGGTGGCTGGGGGTGATGGGAGACATGAGTGGGGGCCTGGTGGAGGCTGCCCCTGCACTGCTGGGGGGTGGGGGTGATGGGAGACATGAGTGGGGGCCTGGTGGAGGCTGCCCCTGCACTGCTGGGGGGTAGGGGTGATGGGAGACATGGGTGGGGGCCTGGTGGAGGCTGCCCCTGGTGGCTGGGGGTGCAGGGGGACATGCGTTGGTGGGCAGTAGTGCAAGGTGACATGTGGGTTGGCTGGGGGGCATGGCCATGGAGGATGGGGTGCCTGCAGGACATGTGCAGGGTAGGCCCCTGTGGTGTGGGCCACCTGCAGGGGCCGTGGAGGGTGTAGAGGGAACACCTGGGAGGACCCACACGTGCAATTCACGTGTGGTGCTCCCCGCGCACCCCTGTAATATACGTACCCTGATGGAATCGCGTGTGATACTTCCCGTGCACCCCTGGAATACACAAACCCTGCTGTTTTTGCATGTGATACTTCCCGCGCCCCCCTGGAATACACGTACCCTGATGGGATCACGTGTGATACTTCCCACGCACCCCTGAAATACACGTACCCTGCTGTTTTTGCGTGTGATACTTCCCACGCACCCCTGAAATACACGTACCCTGCTGTTTTTGTGTGTGATGCTTCCCGCGCACCCCTGGAATACACGTACCCTGATGGAATCGCGTGTGATACTTCCCGCGCACCCCTGAGATACACATACCCTGCTGCTTTTGCGTGTGATACTTCCCGTGCACCCCTGGAATACACGTACCCTGCTGTTTTTGCGTGTGGTACTTCCCGCGCACCCCTGGAATACACGTACCCTGATGGAATCGCGTGTGATACTTCCCGCGCACCCCTGAGATACACGTACCCTGCTGCTTTTGCATGTGATACTTCCCGCGCACCCCTGGAATACACGTACCCTGCTGCTTTTGCGTGTGCTACTTCCCACGCACCCCTGATGCACACGTACACAGGACAATCGCGTGTGGAACTTCCCGCGAACCACTGAAATACACGTTCCCCGCTTGGCGTTTGCTGTTTGCCAGCCCTGTGAACTGGTCCAGGGTTGCCGCAACCCTTTGCGATTATTTGGGGATTTTGAAGGCTTTTCCTTGCACGAGGGCATTCTTGGGGGCATAACTGGCGCTGCTGCAGTGTCGCTGCACCACGCTGCGCCACGGCTGGTTTTGGATGCGAAAATTCATGAATACGCTGTGCGTGGAAATCGATTTTAGCGCACGCGGTTGGCGCAGACATTCGCACGGGCACGCTGTGCACCAGCTGCGTGCGCCACTTTTGTGCGAATTTCTATGAATTACCCTGTTAATTGTTTCAAGACACCCCCACCAAGAACAGAGGGGACCACATGGAAGTAAGATCATTTAATCTACGCAGAAGGGCATCTGTGTTAAGTTTAATGTTGGTGTGGAGTGAGGAGGAGAACTGAAAGCCCAAATATTTGATGGATTGACCGTACCATTTGAAAACATACGAGCCATGCATGTTTGAAACAATAAGAGTTTAATGGAATAATTTCAGATTTGTCTTAATTAAGTTTGTAACCTGATGCAAGGGAGAAGGTATCTAGTGCTGCCAATAAGGCGGGAGATGTTCTTTAGGCTCTTTTAAAAGAATAAGAAAATCATCAGTGTACGCAGCTGTTTGGACATCATATTTACTGCATCAAATGCCCAGGATACTCAAATAAAATCTTGATGTGTTTCAAAAGTGGTTCTAAGGACAAAACATAGAGAATCGGGAAGAGGGGACATCCCTGTCTTGTACCCCTTTTCAGTGGAAAAAAACATAGACAATTGGCCGTTCATGAAGATAGAGGATTGGGGATTGGACTATAATAATTGGACAAGGGAGATTAAACCATCACCACATTTATACCACCACAGGGTCTGAAAAAAATAATCCCAGTTTACTAATTTCTCCCTGATCTAATTCAATCTGACCAGGTTGCTTACATTAAAAATAAAAATATCTCCCCTAATGCAAGACTTTTACTAAATGTTATTCATTATATTGCTAAAAACAATGCTGACAAACATGCATACATGGCTATTGCTCTCACTGCCGAAAAAGCTTTTGATCGAGTTCGCTGGGATTGACTAAAAGTCTTGCATTAGTGGAGATAGTTCTATTTTTAATGTAACCAACTTGGTCAGATTCAATTAGATTAGGGAGAAATGATTCAATCCGATTGGCCAATACCCTGGCAAAGATCTTACACTCTACATTGATTAGTAAAATAGGGCGATACTTTTTGGGAAGATTCATATCTTTTTGTGCCTTGGGGAACAGAAATAATAGTGCCTCAGTGAATGAGCCGGATTAAAAATGTCTGTTTGCAAAACAAGTGTATAGTGCTTCTAATTTGGGGGAGAGGAATGAGGAAAAATTATTGAAGAAATCAATAGATAAGCTATCTGGCTAGAAGCTTTACCTTTTTGTAATTCAGAAATCGCATGGTTAATTTCTTGAATTGTAATGACCCAATACAAACTGCCGAGTCTATACTGGGATATAAGAGTTTTTTTTAACATTTTCAAAAAATGTACCTAGATTGGTTGAAGGTGTATCGGCTTCTGGTGTGTACAGATTAGAGTAGAATGTTTTGAAGATACCTAGCATATCATGTGGGTCAGTGACCATAATCCCTTGAGCTTTTTTAATATGGGAAACAAATCTTTTGTCTTGGTGAGCTTTGAGGTAGGAGGCAAGGGCTTTGCCTGCTCTGTTAGAAAATTGATAAATCTTGTATTTGAATTTTAAAATAGTTCTGGGTGCTAGTTCAGTTAGTTTATTATTGATTTTGAAGCGCAGAGTTAAAACATTGTAGTGTCCTCTCTCAGAGGGAGATAAATAATATTGTTTTTCAGTGAGGTTTAGCTGTGTAAAAAGGGCATCTAGGTCTTTTTATATTCCTTCTTACTTTTGCTCATGAATGCAATGACAGGACCCTGCAGGGCAGCTTTGAAAGCATCCCAGTTGTTGGGTATCGGAGTGTGTTTTTCACTATTGTCTTGAAAGAACTGGTGGAGAAATGTGGGAAAGGATTGGGTAAATGTGTTATCATTTAGTAAAATGTTATTAAATCTCCATTTTGGGCATTGTTTATATATGTCAAACAGGTCAAAGGCAGTGATTATACAGCGTGACCTGATATAATAATGTTATCAATCCTGGATTCAGTGATTGTTTGTGGTAATGATTTAACCGCTAATATGTGGTCAATTTGTGAAAAAGTGACGTGAGGGAGAGAGTGAAAAGTAAAATCTATACTTGAGGGGTGGGAAAACCTCCATGTATCTATAAAACCTATTTCCGTTATGCAGCGAGTGAAAGAGTTATGGGTCCAAGAACATCTGAGGACACATTTGGATCTCCTGTCCAAAAAGGGGTCTATTACATGATTGAAATCACCACACAACATAAGGTTTGTAAGAGACGATTGAAGAATTGTATGTTGAATTGTATTCCAAAAGCATGGATCTGGTTGGGTGGGGCCATATATATTCATAATAGAGACAATGGGCCTCATTACGAGGTAGGACGTAGCAATGGTGCTATTAGCACCATGGCTACCCCCTTACCACATACCAGGTCCGGGTTTTCGGAATGGGTACTTACCGTGTCATTCCAACCTTGGAGGACCCGGTAAATCCCCATTCTGAGAACCATTCCCCATTCCCATTTGAGCCCCCATAGGGCTCAATGGGAATGGGGAAGTAGCTAATAACGGTACCGCAATCGCGCTACCATTATTAGCTCTGAAGTCCCTTAGCGGGTCCCGTCCTTAACACCTGGTCAGAACAGGCGAAGGGACCCGCTAAGGGACCTCGGAATATGGAGGTAAGGGATTACCGGCACCCTTACCGGTAATCCCGTACCTCTTACCTCGTAATGAGGCCCAATGTCAGAACCCAAATGTAGTTTGACCCACGCCAATCTTCCTATGTCACCATTGCCAGAGGCTAAAATCTTATGGGGAAAATTTTTATTGATGAGAATGGCAATGCCATTTTTCTTGCCAATAGCATGGCTGGGAAACACTTCTTTAACCCAAAATGCTTTGAGTTTCAAGGATTCTTCTAAGGAAAGGTGAGTTTTTTGAATATATGCCACAGCAGTCACACATTTTTTGAGATGTGAGATAATCTTGTGTCTTTTAATAGGATTATTTATACCTTTAAAATTCCAGGAAACACAGCAAAACACCATTAGTACAAGTCAAGGAATATTACAAGGCATAGTACAGTAAAATGTAACAATAGTTCAAAAACGTACTAGAAAGCAAATTTGGATCATGCACCAAGCCAAAGTAAGCAGAAAATATGAGGGAAGAAAATAAAGGGATGGTCAGGGTGGTAAACAATTGAAATGTATGTAATGTGACATACATAGAAAAAAAGATCTTGAAAATGTCAGGTTTACCCCCCCCCCCCAAAAAAAAGTGAGAGCCAAACATGATTGGACAACAGGGTGGCAGCAGGAAGGACCAGCATGGGGACCTACAACGAGAAGTGTGACCGAATACTCACCCCGCCCACAAGACTATATAAGAATATATTGAATCACAATGCGGATGCTACAGTCGGGCTGGAGTTTGAGAGAAAATGCTTGAAGAGTCCAGAGGTAGCTGAAGAGTGAGGAGACAAAGGGCCTCATCACGACTTCGGCAGTAACCCTCAAATCCGGCGGTAGTGCTATTACCGCCGGATTTAAGGGTCCGCCGAATCAGGGCTTTGGCGGATTTTGCCCCAGCTCTGAGCTGGGGGGAAATCCGCCGAAAATTTGCGCTATTATCGCCGGCGGGAAATCCGCCGGTGGTATTAGTGCAAAGATTCCCCATTGAGCCCAATGGGGAATGGGGCATTCCCGAATGGGCTCAGTGGGGAATGGGGACTTACATTACCGCCGAACTCGTGATCCAGCGCTATTAGCGCCGGGGAGTTCAGCGGTAGGGCTAATACCGCCCGTGCTAATAGCGTTACCGTTACCGCCCAAGTCGTGATGAGGCCCAAAGTGTCCATATTGCCATTTTTCAAGTTTCTGATGAAGGCCTTTAGATCCGCTGGATCGTCGAAGACAGATGTTTTACCGTTAATGGTAACTTTGAAGCGCATGGATGAAAAATATCATATTGTGCATTCAATTGTTTGAGTGCCGGGCAATAGGTTAGGAATTCCTTACTTCTATGGGCAGTTTTCATTGCTACGTCTTGCGTAATGTAAACCCTGTTACTGTGCCAGACAAGGGAGTTCTTTTGTTTTGCTTTGGATATTGTAAATTGAAGCTAGGTGTATTCCAGAAGTAAGAATATCTTAGTGCGTGGTGTTGGTTGGGAAGCTTGGAAGTTTTTCATGTGACCGATGAGATGTGTACGTTGGATATTAATCACAGTCTGAGGAGGAAGATGAAGTAATGCTTGGAGCATTTTTTTGGAGGGACAAGATGGCATCATTTCACTCACAGCTTTTTGGAAGGCCTGATATTCGGAGATTGTTCCATCTCCTGCAGTTTTCCAGGTCCTCATTATGTTTTTGTAGCTCCCTAATGTTCTTTTTAAGCTGAAGTATCCGTGGTGCAACATCCCCTACTCACCACTTGCATTTTCGGCTTCACTCAGTCTGTTTTCAAATGCACACCACCTATCATCAAGTTGTTGAAGTTTCTGATTAGTGGTCTTGATAAAAGGTTTGAGAGAAATATTTCATGTAGAAGTGATACCATGTTAGGGTCTTCATTGGTAACTGGTGGAGGAGAGTCGCTTTTGGGGCATTTCAGAGCTGTCGTAGGGTTAGGTCCTTGTTGCTCCTTAACACCTGAAGAATTATTCTGACAATTCCTTACTGAGGCAATAAAAATGTGTAGCATTTGATATATCAGTAAATATGATATATGGGAGGTATGAATAAGAGAGGGTACCTGCCAGGATGTGGAACTTTTTGTCATAAGCTAATTAATTGAATTCAAGTTTACTCAAATAAAACAAATGAGTAGTTGGATAAAGTACCTGTATTTTGAAACAATTTACAAAGCGCAAAATGTTTTTGACCATTAGGTGGCAATGAAGGCTGTTGTGAGGCTTTATATCAGCCGGAGCACAGTGTTGCGTAGAACAGGACCCGGATGTTTCCTCAGCTGTGACGGCTTACGGACACTGCTGCACTTGGTGGAGAGCAATGTCCAGGACGGACCTTCTGGGAGACAGAAATGAGCGCAACAGAAGCACCGCTGCTCTCCTCAGCATAGGAGCTGTCACCCAGGAAGTTTTAAGGTGGATTTAGAAAATGTTCTGCATTAGAATAAGTGAAAGGAAGAATACGGGTGGGCGCAACGCGTTCAAGCGGGCATTCCCTTCCGTGCCGAGCCATGCCCCCAAGCCTAGAGTTTTTGCTGCAGGATTTTTCCACTGTGGTAGATAGTGTTTAATAGAAGATTGACTTCAATAATTAATTCATTCTATATTGTAATTAATTGGTAGGTTCCAAGTTATATTTAATATAAGTTATGTGTACTTGCTACATTGCCTTAGATCTTATGGATCAAAGTCCTAGATCAGCTCGTATGTGTTTCACTGTAAAAGACAATGGCAATTGAGTATTTTTAGATTTACCCTCAACTGTATCTAAGTGCTCAATGCATTTGATTGTACAGAACTTGCTGCCATGTATCACAACAGTAGCCCATTTTATTTGATAATTTTCAATTAACGGTGTAATGGTTTTAAACTTTACCCTACGTATTGCATGAATTTTCTTTTCAAGATTGTCATCAACTGAATGCATTTACTATTTAATAACATGACATGCAGTCTCCAGGTTAATCAGTGATCTTTGACAATTCAAATATATGGAAATTGTGAGACATATTCTGTTTTGGTCGAATGAATACTCAATTTAAATATATATGTATAAACATCTATATGTTGTAATGTTAAATGCCATCATTTTATTTTTTGCTACATTTATTGTTAGTCCAGTCTTATCAGAATAATAGAAGATAGCACAATGTACCAATTGTAATCCAGTTGGGGTGGAGCCTAACAGAAGTACATCATCTGTGTACCCCAACCAGTGCAGTGTCCTATGTCCTGGCCACAGTAATGAGGCATTTACTGCAGCAGTCATGCCACAACTGCTAGGTGTGCATCTCTGGTAACAGCTCACCAGCCCCAGCCTAAGAAGGACTTGCCTTTACGTCCTCGGCTTAGTCCCTTTTCCATTTCCATGGTGACCGCGGGTGGGAAGAGCAACAGGACCGGAGCACAAATCTCTGGTCCAGCCAGTAAGTGGAAGGGGAGGGAAGAATCTCCCTGTTGCCTCCCCTCAAACAGGATGGCACCACCTGGGGAAGGGCCTTGGGTGGCTGGAAAGGGTGGGTGGTACGCACTCTATTCTTGCCCCCTCTTCCAGCCACCTGATTGGCTGATCGCCCTTCCCCCAGGTGTGAATATGTCAAGTGCCCCCGGTAAATCAGCAAGATAAAGTTGAAGAAAATTCTGAGGAAGGACGCTGTCTTTCGTGAATCCAGTTTGGAAGATTTGTAAACGACTGTTATTTGTCACCCATTCCCTAAGCTCCTTTAGAACTACATGTGGAAAATGTTTCGTGGGGGCCTTCAAAATAGCCACAAGGCCATAGTTTTTAGTGCCCCATTTTTAGGCCCCATTTTTATGAACACGGACCAAGGTGCTATGTTGTATGTATTTGGGAAGACCCTGGTGTCGCTAACAGCAGTTTACAATGTGTGCACTAGTGTTGCCCAATCGTGTGGTGCCAATTAAAGAAGATAATTGTATCCACCATCCATGCCAAGGAACCCTTGTTGTTTTAAGCTGTATTACATATGTTAATATGTCCTCCTAAATAGCCCTATACTGCCACACACTGGTAAGTGTGTGCTCCTTTCTTTTAATACGGATTGACACCTCACCACAAACACTCTCTACATGCCGAGCCCATGTTGTAAGCATAGCATACATTTCGGCCCATCGTAACTTAAGAGACGTTTTTATGTGACCATAACCAGTTCCTATATACTATTTTCTGGGCTTAATAGGTCTTTGGTTCATAGTTTATGTCTCAGGTCTTTATGTAATAGATTTATTTCGTTCATGATATCCCAATCTTGTTTGGCCAAGTCTGTGTATTGCCAATTCATAGTGATTAATACATCCAAGAGTATCAGAAGCTTCTCTACTCTGTGGCATCCCACATTCCTCAATTGTTCTGTCTATCACAATGGCATTACTCAATGCAATTGCAGCAAAGTCCACTTAATGCAGTTGAATTGATTACTGATATTTAGTGCCAGTTGGATCATACCCAATCTAAACAGCCTCCACTCTAGTCATAAATGGTGGTGATCACTTTCACCACGTACAGTAAATCTTTAATTGTTCTAGAAGAGGAAAGTCATGAACTGCTACAAACACGTACGCTATTGTATTAGCTGAGCGTGCATATTCACCAGGGTTATCAGTATTGCGGTGACCATTGGCTGCCTCCGAACTCGTGCAAACTCTGGCCTGGTGAATGGAGTAATTGCCGGTCCATTCCGAGGTCGGAGGGACCGGTAATTCTCCATTCACCTGGGCCATTCCCCATTTCTATTTGAGCCCCCATAGGGCTCAATGGGAAGGCGGCAATAACGGTACCGTAAATTACGGTACCGTTATTGACCCCGGAGTCCCTTTGCGGGTCCCATCCTTAACGCATGCTAGAAGCAGGCGTTAAGGAAGGACCCGCAAAGGGAACTCGTAGTAGGGCGGTAAGGGTTTAACGGCACCAGTCTCGTTACCGGTGACCATTAACCCTTACCGGCCTACTCGGAATGAGGCCCCATGTCTCTGTGATTCGATATTTCCGAAGTTACAAATGGTGCTATTTGCTTAAGGATGCCACCCTTCTCCATGTTACTGAGAGGCTTGCATGCATGGATGATAATTAATTGGGTGCGTCCATCCAAGAACTCAATTACTCTGACCATACCCACTAACATGGATGGTGTGTATGTATTAAAATGAAGGTGCAATGATTTATTACACTAATCAGCAAAACTCCTTTTGGTCCTTTCCGTGCTGTATTTTCAAAGGAGTGTAGGTCTCCCTTCAAAAATGATTGCACTGGTCAACCAAGTTTCCTCTAATGCAAACACGTCCATTGAGCAGAAAAAGTTAAGTGAACTACCACCATCCAGGAAAAGGCAGTGGCCATGACAACTCCACGATCCTATACAGAACAAACACACAGGGTTAGGCTAACGTTCTATTTTCAGTCACCAGCTGAGTTGATTGCCATGTCTAACCAAATCACTCAAAGCTATCCTTATATTTCTTAGGTAAATGTGTGTCCAGAGTGACACTAGGTTTGCCTGTAGTAGTACAGCCTCTAATCATGTGTTCCATACTTCTTTATTTCTCTCCTCAGTGCCAACATTCTTGCCGGTATTCAAGGTCACAGTCTCTCTTAGCGGAGTGACAGTCATAACCCAATTGAAATAACCTTTCAGAGAAGCACATGACTAGATTTCTAAGTAAAAATGTTTTGAAATGTACAATCGGTGAACTCATTTATCAACAATAGCGATATCATCAGATGCAATTCCTCTGAGTGGAGGCATGGCATCTAGTAACTGCAACATGAAACACTGGTTCATATTTAGCGCTGGAGAGGTGGAAAATGAAATGCCAAATGCAACCAAGTTACTTCTAACACTGTCGTTACATTGTGTCATTTGTTTCACAGGATTAAAACTAAAATGCTTATATGATTGCATTATTAGTCTTACAGCGGCAATGAGGAATATTCAGATCATCACTGTCATTATCAGCACCCACCTATTCTTAAATGTAATAAAATAAGCTAGGTAGATCCTTATAATCTGGTGTTGGAAAATGAAGTTCAACACCATTTAAGACATGTACAGTGATTGTACCATTAATAGGTTGTTCTAATAGATTTAATGGCAATTTAGTTTTTCAAATGTTCTTAATGTCTTGAAGGCGAGGTAATATTGTAGGAGTGTCTATGGCAGATGTTCCAGCACGAGGGCCTTCCATAATATTAATATTACATCACTTTGTTTCATGTTTAGTGATGCCATCTCTGTGGGCATCATGATTGTTCTTTTAGTTTCTTCTGTGTTTTGTTTCCCTTCACTAGTTCTTTCCTAGGAACATCCGGTATCATGGAACTTCCGGATAGGTCAACAACATTGAATTCATCTTTATTGTTCTCAATGAAGGTAGACATATCAGAATCGAATGCTCGTCTTGCGTAGGTTCACCACATCTTTGTATCTGAAGTTCTTTGCATTTTTCTTCTTTTTAGTCCAATTTTATTCTTTTCCAAACTGTTTCGATGATGCATCAAATATAATTTCCAGATCATCATGGTCATTACGTTTTTCTCAATGCTGTTTAATTGCATTGTGGCCCATTATCTCCAGGTCATTGTGGACATTGTACTCATTGTCACAATCCTCTAGCACCGTTTCTTCTCCCACATTGACAACATTATTCATCTGGTTGATAACCTTATCATATCAGCCAGTAAGATAGCAGGCTAAGTTAAGTGCTTGCCCCTGATATCTGGGTGCAGCCTGCTGTGGCAGGTTCAAATCCTAACAGGCTCCACCCAGCCTTTCATCCTTCTGGGTTTGATAAATTGTGTACCACGCTGAGGGATTATGATGTCTTCTGTTATTTCAGAGCTCTGAGACATAGATGTGTGTAGCACTATATAAAAAATACACTATTATTATCAAACTGTGAATTAAGTATTACTACATTGCTGCTTCTGGCGGCACCGTGTTTTGTTTGTCAAACAATTGGTTATTTTTATCACATGTTTCGCCCATTCGCACGACCATCAGGTCACTTAAAGCATGCAACGTATGGATTGATTCAATTATGGTGTCTGCTTTTAATTGTATTTTTAAAGCAGTGGTGAAGGCGGAAATGTAATGATTGCGTTTGGTAGCGTTTCATGAAAATGCGCCACACTGATTCACAAGGGAAGGTAATAAATAGTCCAATGTGCTCAACGTTTCCGAAATATTTAGGGGAGTGTGCCGATTGTTGTAATGTTCTATGACGTTTTAACTAAATTATTTTGATATCAATGTCGAAATAAGTGAGTTCCTCAGTGATAATAGTGATTTATGCATTAGGTTATCGTCTGCAATGGTGAAATCAGTAGGGTGAATTAGAATATCATTGGGTAAAAAGTTTATGCAGAATACCAGATACAGCTGTTTTGATTAATGGTAGACCATCTGCTTCAGTATCAATGACGTCCGCTTCTATTTCCTCAAGGAAAGATTTATGTGTCCAACAGGCTCTTGTCAACATCAGGCCAGAAGATGGCGAAATGGCACGGTGAGTGGCGCGCATCACACGCTATGCGTGCGTTGTCCTTCCACCACTCAAGTGCCACTTCAGGATAACTCCTGGTATTTGTAGCTGGAGGGAAGCACAGAAATTCTGGTCTGGATTACCACACCGGAGGTCCAAAGGGTCCTTGCCCACAGTTACCTCATTAGCAGCAGTGTAAAGATCAAGTGGGCAGTTTCCTAGCAGTCTTCCACAGTAATAAAGCCCTGCTTCAGTGTAACTCCAAGTATTTACAGCATAAGAGAAGCACAGAAAACCTGGACTGGATTACCATACCGAAGTTTTAAAGGCTCACGTCTCACAGCACCTCACCAGCTGCGATGCAACGATCAATGGTGCAGTTTCCAAGCAGTCTTCCAGACTAATTATCGCTGCCCATTCAGTCTAGAATGTTCACTTGAATCGAAAGCTGGCAAACCAGCATCCATTATCTGATGAGCCCCAGCAATTAGGCAGCTACTGCACAGGTTGTACCACTTGCTCTTCCAGCAGTTCCAGTACCACACGTGTCAGCACCGGCACATGTAGCGTTTCTATGGGGATCCGAATGTGCACAGATCCTTACTGAATCAGTACACACTCCAGTTTGCATGCTGTTCTGCTTTCTTCACTGGCTCTGGGCTTAAGTCTGCCTTCGTATCATCTCACATAGGCAGTGGCACCTTCCTAGGTTAATACTGTATTGGAAGGAAAATAAAACACTGTTGTGCAACGTTTATTTTTCAGGAGCTTGTGTGATGAAAACAAAGACAGCTTCTCAGGCTTTCTCACCTTGTCCACAGCCTTTCCAGCTTTCAAATGTGCCATACATCAAATCTAGAGACTCAGTAAGCAAAGAGATTAAAGGAATCCACCAGACCTCCCCTCTCTTCATCACACACTCACTGCCAACCAAAGAGATACACTGCGTATCAGACCTACATGTCCTCGAAGAGATACACTGCAGATCACACCTAGACGTCCTCGAAGAGATACACTGCGGATAAGACCTAGACGTCCCCGAAGAGATACACTGCGGTTCAGACCTAGACGTCCTCTTCCAAGCTGATTAAAAAAGAGAGTTCTGCGGTTCACTGACGCCAGGAGAATGTGAGCAACACAAATCTTTAGGGAACTATCACTACAGGAATGCCCCAAAGGCACCCTAAACTGGCAGGAAATGCTAGAGTTTGCACTTAGTGGAAGCCAAAGCAGTGAGTTCAGCAATCATGTGTTGCTAGTGTTTGGTTAATATTATGCAACCCACTGTACCACATGTGGACTACTGGGAATGGACTCTACCTCTAGAAACTGCAGATTTTCTGAATGCTGGGGCTACTAGCAGCTATAGTGATATTGCCTATGCATGTTATTTTAGCATCCCTACCATGAGGAAGACACAACCAGAATGTGCACAGGCCATAGAAGTTGGCATTTGGAACTGTTGGTTGAGAACATCATCAAAACTATGATGGTGCATTAAGGTCATCATATGGAATGTCTAGCCCTTGATTTCATTGATTTCCACAATTTCAGGGTCAAAGAAGATACTCCATGGTTGTCGTAAAACATAATCTCGTAGATGACAGGATTCTTGGCACTGTCTGGTTTGTTTCTGCTTGGGAAACTGCTCACATGTGTGACAAGGCTCACAATCTTTTACACCAGGAGCAGAATCCATTGCTGTTATCTTTTTGCTCACAATGCACCATTTATCAGAACCTTCTAGTCCATTACCAGCTTGTTATGGTATGTTCTTGGATGTGTTACGCAAGTGCATGCTATGTCTATACTGCACATTGAGGTTATCATTCCACAAGCTGTCTCCTCCCGAGAACACCATGGGCATGTATAAGCCTTAGTGATTCGGAAGACACACACATTAGGCAATGTCTAAATAACTTTCTGGCAATCAGTATTATCCAGCACTCTAGCTCCACATCTGCAGCTCCTCTCTGTACAAAGGTGTGTCCATCTCCAAATAAGGATGATCATCTCAAAACCTGAGGAGCCATCAACAGCAACATTGATCAAAACCAATATCCTTTATAACTGATTTCTGTCATCCTTGACCAAGTTGGGATGCACAATTACACCAAGTTGCATCTCTGAGGTGCATGCAACCTTATCTGAATTCATCTCGTTTGTCTGGCCCTGCCCACATAAGGATGCCAATCTCAAAACCTGGATAGATTACAGGGCCTGCAACTGCATCTTGGCTCAGAACCAGTACCATTTACCAGTGCTTTCTGTAACTCTTCACCAGGTTTGGGATGCACATATTTACATCGTTTTGGATCTCCCAGGTGCACACCCAAACTTTAGGAGACCAATGGAATATATCATTGTAAACCACACATGTCCTTTTCTTTTATGAGATCATATCTGTTGAGGTGTGTAATTGCCAGCACTTATCAAACTAACTGTCCATTATGCAGACTTTGTGGTAGCACACCTTCAGGCTATTCTAATTGTTTACCCACTTCGAATGTGTACGAATTACATGCAAAGTGTGTCCTGCAGAAACTCTGGGAGATTGAACTATTTGCAAAGCTTGAAAAGCGTCTATTTCCCATCACCACACAGGGGTCCTTGGGATTCATCTTGTCTCTAAAAGATGTAAACATGGACCATGCATGAGTGACCAGTGCTCACTATATGTGAGTGCTTCAGAGTCGGCTTAATACATTTTTAATGGTGTTTCATCCAGGACAGAATTGGGACATCCCTTATGTTTGGAAGGGAGGAAAAGAACACGCATTCAACACCCTCATGATGCCTTAACCAGTGCATTGGTGTTACAAAACACTGATTCTGCTGTTTTTCACAGAGACTGACATTTATGTCACGTACCTGGGGGAAATCATGTATCATCAGCATCCCTCACCCAAGCACCTAAACTAGAGCAGGATTGCACCTTCACTGATGGGGAACAGCTAGATATCCAAATGGATGTTGGCAAAGGGAGGCATCACTTACATTGGGTAAGGTGATGGCATATACTGAACAGGAGAACATCCCAGCCTTGGGTTTGGTCCATTGTTCAATGCTATGCAAGCCCATTGGCATCTGTCACTTACCAGCCAGAGGCTTTTCACAGTAAAGCTCATGCTACATCCTATTCACATGCTAAGTAAATTGTGTATCCCATTAGGAGCCCGCTACTGTGGGATCTGAATGCATTGTCTGTGTTTGACCAACCCCAACCATGTTCAAACAATGTATCAGAGATTGGGAAAGCCTACATTCCGCAGATCCAGAAGAAATACATTTCTAGTTCACCCTTGCCCTTGGTAGTTTGCTCTGTCATCAAGGTAACCTACCAGAAGCAATGAGGAGATAGGGGGGTGGGAGACACTACTGAATTAGGCAAATATAAGTTCAATAAGAAGATAGTCCTCGTAAGTAAGGTAGTGTATTAGTATGTCTCATCAGGTAGAGTAAGATAAATTTCAGGTGCGGCTGGGAAAATCTCGAGGCCACTCGAGATCAAAATACATAGGTACAAAAAACACACACCCTGGACGTTGCTGACCAGGAGCCCAAAGCTGCACTCCTTGCGGGATAATATCCCAGGTCAAATATCTCAACTAGAACAGAAGTTAGATGGCTCCAATGAGTCACATATCCATAACAGTTGAGGCTGTAAATTTGTAATATAGATGGCGAGCAGCATACAACTGTGCTCAATAATTTAACACAATACGTAATCATTAAAGTGTGTATTTCAATATTTCTGTCTGCCTGCTCGAGTAAAACAAGGAAAAGGACCAAACTAACTCAAAACAGGTTAAAACAGAAAGTAAACAGGTTTTATATAAACAAAAGTCTCTGTCTGTTGCACTGTTAGTTTCCACAGTGCACCATGAAGGGTGTCGTAAAATACAGTAATTCAAAATACAACAATGGTACGGTTTGAGCTATAAAGAATTCGGGTAAACCAAAAAGAAGATGAATCGAATGAGTATGACAAGTTGTGTCCCAATTACATCATTGGTGATAACATGTACAGTTTCCAACATAAATCCTTGTGAAATTTTCAACATAAAAAAGCACTCCTAGTTTGTATGAGGTGCCAACGCGTTTCGGTTTCCATTAATCCATCTTCAGGGCCGGATGTGCTCATATTTCATAATGTATTCAAGTAGAATCTCTTTTGTTGGGTCCTAAGAATAATTCAAATGAACTTGTTAAGGGGTATAGTGTATTATGTTTCAAAGTAACTAATAGGCTTAGTAAATACACTGACCTAGTGAGTCGAGGGAACTGGACTCAAAAAGGTGTTGTCGGGTCTGGAGAGAGTCGCCTCCCATCTAGATCATTGGTAAATGGTGGCGGGATTCAGGTCTCATGCAGGTATCTCCAGGTAAAAGGGAAAAGCCCCCATCAGAGGTGATGGCAGATTCATACTAAAGTAATTTAGAAGTCGCACTGACAGAATGTTCTGCCGCGCGTAGGTAAAAACGTCCAGATTAATGATGACCCTATTTTCTGCCCTTGCAGACGTTTTTACCTACGCAAACAGATGCGCGAGTACAATTTGATTCTTCTCCTGATTGACACTATTGCAGCGGCGCTCGCAATACGGCTCTGTACGGCTTACTGGCCACACCAACATGGCGGCTTAAGCGTCAACACGCATGCGTGGCGTCCGTGACAACCACTTTATCTAGGTTCACTTAAGAGCGACTCGTCTTAGCGACGGGCTGCTCGGGTTATCCTCCCTGCAGAGATCCAGTAAGTACAATTGAATTTCAAACCAATACGATACTCCCTACAGAGAGATTCTCACTCCTATTTCTATACGCGCTTGAACTAGCTCATCACGCTTGTATACGGGGGCGATGTTTTCGCACGGCAGAACAGTCTGTCAGTGCGACTTCTAAATTGCTTTAGTATGAATCTGCCATCACCTCTGATGGGGGTTTTTCCCTTTTACCTGCAGATACCTGCATGAGACCTGAATCCCGCCACCATTTACCAACGATCTAGATGGGAGGCGACTCTCTCCAGACCCGACAACACCTTTTTGAGTCCAGTTCCCTCGACTCACTAGGTCAGTGTATTTACTAAGCCTATTAGTTACTTTGAAACACTCCACTCAGGAGGATCTACAACAATGTTTTAGCTGTATGCATCCTTGAAAGAGGAGAGTAGTCTCTTAATTGTTGCTACTTATCATTTCCCCCCTTGTATTTTGCTCATGAAGTGGCCCATCTCTTCTTAGCAGGACTGGGAGCATAGCTCAAGGGCAAATCTTTTACCAGTGGCTCAAATCAAAGCATAAAGCATTGACCACTCACTCCCCTCCCTCAAGCAGCATGTACAAACAACAAGCCGATAGGAAAATTGACAGGTGGCCCAATCTCCACAGTAATGGATTGGTTTTGACTATCTATTTATCAAATGGCCATTTTAGCATCACATACATTGATGCCTTGTTACATAGGGCGACACACAGTCATCTGAGCGATCAATATAGGGGAATCCACATTTCAGCTGCGGCCCAAGTGCCATGTGCATTGGATTTTCCTTCTCTCCCTGCTAAGGCCATTCCTCTCGAGTACACACATTCTTCCTCGTCCCCAATAATTTAGTTCAAGGCTAAAATGTGGAAATCCTTGATTCAAGGTGCTGCCATGAATCCACCTTATGGACTTCAGTTCTTGGGGGTCCCCAAGTTGTTTTGATATCACTAAATCTATTCATGTGGTCAAGAGGTGTATGCCACTGCTCCTTATCAAGTTTGTCAGCAACATCACTGTGGCATTTGCTAATGTCCTGTTCCCTGGTTGCTTGTCTTTTCTAGCTCTCTAGAGTTTCTGCCTACTTCCTTTCCCTGACCTCTTCCCACTCTTTGGACTGTCATAGCCTCTGTCCCCAGTCGCTGCCACACCTCTCGATTGTTCTTTGTTGCACCGGTAATGCTGCACCTGTCTACCACATTTTTGATTCCATGACCCTTGCCTCCTTCCCAGATTTCTTCAGCCCCTGGTACTGTCACATCACCTGATATCATTTTTTTCTGAACCCTCTTTTCATTCTGTACAGCTTCAGCCTCTGCACCCACGCACACCATTCAAACTTGCTTGAGGATTGTTGCCAGCCACGTCCCCTATTATTGACCACTTATATCAATGGTCCACTTAATGCCCTGTTGCCATGGGACCTGTTGCATGCTTTTGGATTGTTCTACCTCCATCTTACTACATCATTGCACTCCTGTGAATTCTTGGACCTTATCAGGGTTCTTGAATTTTACAGAATGTCTTTGCCAATGAGCCAATGGCCAAGAAACTCAATCTCTCTCTCCTTAATTTGGCTTCTGTGCACTTTCGGGTGGGGTAGGTCCCCTTCTCTTCTTCCTTTCCACTGCGATGTTAGGGTTTCCAGCAATTCCCAGAGCATATATGTAAAGATAGTTAGTTCTGCTGCTACTAAGAATACTTTGGTGTTGTATTTAAGCAAGTTACAAACCTTACTTTTGACTTCTTTTTCTACACAGGGTAAACAAAAAAAGTTCCTGTTTTCCTTGCCACCGTTTGTGTGATTTTTATTTTACCACATAGGACAATTAGGGAAGGGGTTGCGAGTCTGGAAGCTAATTGGACTCACAAAAAACACAAATCATGGGTAGAATTCATCAGTCTTTTATTAGGTTCAATGTGCAAGCTTGAACAACACAAAACATGGGCAGAATGGCAAACATGCTTCGTGATTGATTCAGGAAAAAAGGCGTATTTTAATACACACTTAAATGTTACCCACTGTCTCTCTTTAAGCAAATCCACTTCCTCCGTACTTGTCTTTTCAGCCTGTGCCATCTTTCTTGATGGGTGAGACTCTCCCCTTGGTACTTGTAGTCTGGAAGTTTACGAAACAGTTTTGCACATGACTGTGTGAGCAATCATGTGCAGCAAGATCCACATTGTCTCCTACACATGCAGTTGCAGGCTCTACAGGCATTTGATTAGGCTCATGGCCACCTTCCTTTCTCAGAGCACTGGTTCTACTGCCCACAAGCTCAGTCCTACCTTTCCTCGTGTCACTGTAATGTCTGCTCACACTTCCTGTCTCTTGCAACTACTCTCCTCTTGTTCTGTTCTCCACCATCTTTCTCCGCCTAACTTCTCTGTTTCCTAAACTCCACCCCTACGTCTTTCTTTATTCTTTTAACCCTTTTCTGTTTTGCAATCTCCCCTCTTCCTGCATCTAGATCTTTACCAACTCTACCTCTTCCTTCTGTACATACCTGGACCTCATGCTTTTCCTCCTCAATTGGCTGGGCCTTACATGTTTAATTAAAACCAGCGCTTTTGGATTTACTTGTGCAGGACTCTGTATTTTGCAGAATATGCTTATCCCGGGCTGATATTTCTTTTTTGAGATCTAGAGCACGCTCACACAAATTATATATGGCATGATCACTGTGCTGCTCCAGCAGGCCATATGCCACTCTCTCCATGACATTCTCCTGCATGTTACAGTTTTGTGCTGCAGTGATAGTAATTTTTCCCTCTCACCTTTCAAAGTGAAAGTTCGGTGTGAAATCACGGTTTGTTTTTGCCCATGGCACTCCGTCACTAGGATCCTCCCTCATATTCATGTAACACATGACATGTTGCACTTGGGCTTTCAAAGGGACACAGTATTTGGGAGTGCATGTTTGATGAGAAATTGCCGATGGACTATGGAGTTTGGGAGGCGAATTGGGTCCAGAGTCACATACCTGGTGGTAGCACCCAGTTCCCATCATCACCTCCCCATAGAATACCCCTTACACCAAAGGGGAAGACAGGGAACATTGCCATGTATCTCCACCCTTCTTTCAAGCCCCTGCTTTGGGTTAGGAAGCCCACTTTAGATTGTAATTATCCACCCTCGGAGAAACACTGTAAAGGTGCAGGCTTAGGAACTAACTTATCACCTTGGCATTAGCTTTCCCTTTTTCCTAACTACCAACATTAGAGGAGCATTTCCAGTAGTCAGAATTAATTTATGTCCTGCTAAGATGTATTTGAGAGTGTTGATGTACCAGTTGATTGCCAGGCACTCTAATTCTATAGCACCATAACTATGTTCAGAGGGATAAAGCATTCAAATGATGCAGAAAAATGTGTTCCTGCACTCTTCTACCCTCTCCTGTTTCATTTCATAACTTTTCTTATTTGAATACCATTTTGTGTCTTTTTTTGTAAAACTACAATCTTTCTTTTTTTATCATCTAGCATCCCCCAGCAACTTTGATGCCCTTCTGCATGACATTGATTATCTAGGGTCTCTTGTTCGGCCAAAAGATTTCTCCTTTTTTTACTTGGTTTCTTTTTGCCCATTTCTGTCTAATATTTACTCCTTTCACTTAGAATCTTCATCTACTCTTCCATCTCTACTTTCTGGCTCATCTCTTCACTTTATCTTTACTATTCATCCCTATGATTCCTTTCTTCTGATCACATCTTTCTCTCCTTTCCCAATATCATAACCTCAATAAGTACTCCCTTGCTTCCCACTTATACTTATTTGTTTTCCTTCTGAATCTTCATGGCTTTAAAGCACTTTCATTTACCTTTCATATTCAATTTTCACTTTCTCCCCTGGATGCTTTCTCTTCTATTGACCCTTGTGCTCTTCTTCTAACTTTATTATGGTCTAGATTGTTTACCTCATTGGACGGTCTTTACACTTATTGGTCATTTGCTATTTTTTTTCTTTACTTGTCTTCATCTAGATAAATAGATTTTACAAGGACAGTGTTTTGAAGATCAGTCAGTTTTGGCTATCAGTGCGACCCTGCTGGGTTCGTCGGTTTGCATGTTCCAGAGGCGCGGTGTTGAGATGCTCTCTGTTGTGAGTTTTGTTTAGTTTGTTTAGTCTGCTTGAGTCTTCAAGTGCAACCTTGCTGAGTTTGTCAGTTGACTTGTACCGTATCAAGATGTTGCAGTACTCTTTGTTGTAAGTTTGTTACATTCTCCCAGGGCTGCTTGTAGAATCTTGGCCGTGGCTTTTGTCCAGGAAGTTTTGTCCCCGCTCATCAGTCGAGGCCACCACTCTTATTCTTCTAAGATGGTGTGCGCTGCTAGCACAGGCTGTAGGTATGCGAGTCTGATTTCAGTAATCGTCGTGCAGGTCGTTAAAAGGTGGTGGACTGATTCAATTTGGTCGATCTTTTTACACATTCTGCATGTTTTTGAGGCGGATTGGCCTCTGATCTGAAGAATTTCATTTGTGTGTAGAAGGTTTTATTGCACTCTTAGAAAGATTTGGCGTAGAGGTCTATTAGGGAATCTTTTGAGAAATTTGGAGACTTTGTTCAATTTCGTTGTCTGGACTGGTAGATGCGCCAACAGTTTGTTTTTGTTTGCTTTTTCCAGTGTGGTGGTCCAGTCTAGCTCTGCTAGTTTTCTTTTGATTTTTCATGGGTTTGCGATTAGATCATCCCTGGTGCAGGCGATTTGGTCGAGCTGTTGCCTTATCTGTGTTGCCCATTTTGTTAGCATTTTGCAGCTGCCTGCTGTCAGTTCTGAGTCTATCAGTTTGTAAAGTGGAAGACCTTGGGGTAGTATTGTTTTCCTGAGTAAGGAGATGCTGCTGAAATCTATTGTGGCTTTGAGAGAGGTGAGGCCCAGTTCTCTCCTGATTGCTGCCATCAAGGTTGTTTTGGGCAGATTCATCACTTTTCTCCAAAAAAAGCCCTCCACTTTTTGCCAAAATGCTTCCGGAATTGTGGGCATGGCTTCGTCAACGTATGTTAAAGCTGGGACAGCTTTTGCCTTGTAGAATTGGAGAGTTGGGATCAAGGAAAGCATCAAAATGTATTTTCTGCTATGCGAGCCTGTGTTGTAAATGATTGAGTTTTTGCCCAGAGATGGTTTTGCATGCTCACTTCTGTTGTTGTGCGGTCGACAATAATGCCCAGGTATCTGATCTTGGTCACTGTTTCGATCTGTACCTTTTCAAGACTCCATTTGAAAGCGCTTCATCTTTTCGCTTTCTTTTCCAAGACCAAGATCTTTGTTTTGGTCTTGTTTATCTCCAGGTTCGATAGGCTGATGTTGTCTGTCAGATGGTTCAGTTGTCTCTGAAGACCAGTCTGGGTTTGGTCTAGCAGTGTGATGTCGACAGCGTACATTAGGTGGGACACTGGTGTTTCCCCTATTTTTGGAGGAAAAGCTCTGATGATCGAGCATGCCTCTTTGAAGTCTCCCAGGAAGGCCACAAATAGCACTGGTGCAAGCGGACAACCTTGCTTGACTCCTCTGCATGTGGATATTTCTGCTTGGGGCAAGGATGTTTGCCAGGCAGTTCCAGGATTGAAGCTTTGACCATAGCAGATCGCTGTCGACTAGGTTGAAGGCTTGTGTTAGATCTATGAACGCCCGGAATAGTCTGGTAGAGCCTTCCAAGGTTTGCTTTTAGCAATGCTTACCAGCATTATGTTCACTGTTGTTGCTGAGTTTTTTTTTAAGCCAGCTTGGAAGGGATCTGCACAGGGAGCAGTTATTGCCCAGGTCTGGAATCGATTTTGTAGGAGCATTCCAAATATTTTCCCGATTGTGTCCAATAGGCAATTGGGCGGTATGTGGGTCGAATCTGTCTCCTTTTTTGTAAATTGGTACCACTGTCGATGAGGTCCATGATCTTGGGATCGTTCTTAAAGCTGAACACTTGTTGAAGACCAGACTGATGAAGGTGCGCACTCTGTTTGGAAGTTTTTGAGATCAACATTTGTCACTCCGTCAGGGCCCGGGGCTCTCGAGGCTTTAAGTTTGCTGATGATTGTGGCAATGTCTTCTAGGTAATTTGCTTAAGGGATCGTGCCTGGGGACTTGGGGTCTTGAAATAGTAGCTTGAAGTGTAGTTTCCATCTTTTCTTCACTGACACTGTTTGACGGCTCGGTTTCTCTATGGTCAGCTGGTGATTTCATTAGAGCCCATAATTCTCTGGCGTTCTTGCCCACCCCTTTTTTTAGTATTTCCTCTGAGTCTTTCTGATAGAGAAGAGAGAAGAGCGTGGTTGTGTTTTACCCATGCTTTGTATTTCTTAGATTCTGTGACTAGTTGAAGCAGCAATGCAGGCTAGTTGGATTTTCTGGCTTTTCTCTTGAGTTGTCATAGGGCGGCGTGCTTGATGACTACTTGCTTGTCGTACTGATGAATACCTGTCTGTCAGCAGAGGGTGTGCCTTAGTGGTTTTTCTTTGAAGGGGCTCAAGAGTGGCTGGTAGTCAATGTCTGCTTTTGGTCGGTCTCTAGCGTTGACTTGGATTTGGTAGCTCAATGTCAATTGTTTGACTCTTGCGGCGGTCATTCTCAGTCAGTTTCCCTGTGAGGTGCACTCAATGTTTGCCTTCATTATTGGGTTAATGGCTGAGATGGTGTTCTATGTGGCTCTTAAAAGATTATGATCACTCGCTGATGTGCGAGTTACTTGGAAGGCTGTTATTAGTTTCGGCAATTCATCAGAAACAAAGATGTAATCTATTGTACCCTTTAGGTTGTCTCTCTCCCAGGTGGGATTTCTTCCCGGGTCGGGAAACACCAGATTGATGTTGTGGAAGCTTCGCAAGGTCATAAGTTCATTCCAGAGCATGCCTCTTTTCTCTGATGTAGTCTGTTGTCTGTTCTGCTGAGCCGACGGAACAGTTTTCTTGCATTTGGTGTTGAGATCGCCGCAGATGCTGACATGAGCGATTTGTTTGTCGGCGTAGATGTTGTAGATTTCTTTTTCTATTAATCTCAGAAACGTTTTTGTCTTCAATCGCTTGTGGGTTCCAGTACATGTTGATTATGGCGATTTGAGTGTTTGATTTTTTTTGCCGAAATTGGGTCATGGTTTGCCCAGTTCGTTCTGATCACCAGGTGGTGGGTTGAGAATGCTAATGTTGCCAGGATGTTGATACCGCTGTCCACGCAGGCTGATAATGAAAGTCCAGAATATGGACGCCCCAGCCTGTTTTTAGCTGCCGGAGCAAATGCGATGTCGAACCCGTCCAAGTGGGGTTTTTCGGTCAGCCATAGTTCTTGCAAGGCTAGTATGTCAAACTGGCCCAAGTCGATACCTCCTTTTGTCGTGAGATGTTTATATCCACATGTATTCCAGGAGGCGATTTTCAGGGTTGTTGCTGTTAAATTGGAGGAATATGATGCAGACGTGTGAGGGGGCCCATCTTTGTGGGCCTCTGATTGCTATTGTTTCATGGTGGAAGATAAAGCCTTTGGCAACCATGGCCAGAGCTGTTTCATCAGTGCTGAGGGTGTGACCTTTCGAGGCTCGGTAGGCAAGCTTGTTTCCGCTGTGAGGGGATCTTCTGATTCATTTAGTCTTCGTTGCCGTGTTTTGGTCTGCGAAGCAAAGGTAGCTTTTGAGGCTTCATCTTCGGTGGTTCTATTGCGTTTTTTGCTGCTTGAGTCTGATAGGTTTGTTTGTGCTGAAGACTTGGATGTTGGGGTGAGGTGAATTTTTGAGTTTATGGTTCCTTTATCAATTTGACTGCCTGCTCCGTCTTTGTGCAGCCTGTTCTCTTTATGTAGGGATTCAGTTCTGGATACGTAGTGCAGTCTTTTTGCGATAGTGTTCTTTATGTTAGACGTTGCAATGTCAAGATCTCTGTGGACAGACACATCTGTCAGTTTTAATCCGCTTTGAAGTAGGGCCTTATGTGCAGGTAGCATTTGGCTTTTGTTGTGTTGTGGTAGGGTTGCACTAGGATTAGGTTGTCTGATGTCAGGTGTCATAAAGCTCTGTTGTGTCTGAGGATTTTCAGTGCTGTTCCTTTGTTTAGTATTAAAGCCTCTTGGTTTCTGCCAATTTGTTCCAGTTTCAAAATTATGGTGGGAATGTGCTTTCTATTAGTTGAGTTACTAACAAATTGTTGATGTGCTCTTGGTGTAGTTCGATGGAGCCGCTCTTGGCTTGAAGTTTCTTGAAGTCTTGCCTTGTGGGAGTTGGTGGAGTGCAAATGAAGTTGCTTATTGGGTGAGGTTCTCCTTGAGCATTCCATATGGCTTTGGGGATGATGTTCCGACTGGACCTCTTTTCTTATTGGTTGGTGAGATGTCATGGGCTCATAATGAACGTGCTGACTCTTCTCCTGATAAGGCTTAGGACTTCTCTGTGTGTGACGGCTAGGAGATCTTGAACATTTAGGTCATTCTGGTGAGGGTCTGGAGTGCTTGCTGTGGGCCTTGGGTGGAGTTCAGGCTGTAGGCCGTACTTTCTTTTCTTTTTCAGAATCTGTATCAAGATGTTGCGAGATGTTCATCAGCTTTTTATCAGCAAGAAACTCTTCCACAGTGATTGGCGACCCGAAGCGCTGGTTCTCTGTCGAGGGCCTTGCAGCGTCACCTTCCTTTGTTCCTGGTAGTATAGGCAGCACTGTTATGGAGTTTGGGTTAATTCAGAGATCATGAATAAAGGTTTTTGTGAGCTCTGCAGTTGTTCTTCTTTTTTGGCTTTGTGGATCTGGGAGTTTTAGGAGTGTTTGGTTGGTTTTGTAACCCTTTGTGCTGGTTTTTGCGATAGCACCAATTTGTTGTTTGGGGACAGTCATCGTTGTCTTTAAGGGTAAGTCTTCAATGATCCAGGGGATATCTTCAGAGCAGGCCTGGACTGATTTGAAGATGAACAGTTCTGGCTGGAGGATAGCAGGGCTAGCTCAGCTCCCTTGGTTGTTGTTGAATATGCTGAAGTTCTCTTGAGATTGGGTTTCGGTTTCTTTTATGAGACAGATTATGTCCCTTTTAGAGATTTCTGGAGGTGCTTGGGTTTCTGCGTGTTTTGAAGATTTTGTGAAGTTTTTCTGTGACGATTCCCTTGGTTGTTCCTGGAGGTCTGTCCAGCTCTCCACCCTTTCAATTTCTTTGCTGTGTGCTGCAATTATTATTTCCATTGCTGTCACGTATCCCTCCAGGTAGATCAGTTTCGTGTGCATCATGGCGGATACGGTTGTGTGGTCTTTCAGGGTATTGTTTAAAGCTTCGTACAGTTTGCCGAACGGCACAAGAGTGATTGTGATTGCTGACATGATTGTTAGCATGTCTGGTTTTTTGGATGGAGTCTCCTTTTGAGTGGTGTTCGGTGCTTCGCTTCTACTCCAGGACCTTACAGGAGTTTTAGGGTCAGTTCTTGAGGTTTTGGACGGGGCAGTGTCAAGGTTATTGTGCAATCACTATTTCTTAGGCTCGGGAGTTGAGGGTATTGTTGGTAGTCATTTTGAGGTTGCTGGCGGTTGTCCTGTTGTTCTCTGTCATCAAGTTGCACTCTTGGTGTTGGGTATGGCTTTTGATACATTGCTAGTGGAGGAGTTTGATCCTTGGGCGAATGGGGTAGAGGAGCTCCCGGTCTTTTTGCTGGCGCAGGGGAGATCGGTGTGAGCAAGCTTGGAACTTATCGCAAGCCGTGAGGCTCCAAAAGTGGGAATGCTGGGTGGCTTGGAGATTTATTTTCTCGAGTTTTTGGGCTTGCGGAGGTGAGCTTTTCTCTATTTTCATCCTCATTGTTTTCTGAGATCTCCTCTGGTGATGGGAGGGTTGGGGCTACAGCTTTTTCAGCACTGCTCTCAGAGCTGGCAGATTTCTCTGGGGCTGTCTCCAGAGTAGCGCCTATTTTGCACGTCTTAGAGGGCGGTGGAGAATCTTGGATTGCTTCCAGTATCTCTACGTCGGACAGTTTGAGGAGATCGTGTTTCCTTTTGCCTTGTTTTTTAAAGAAGTCTTTCAGTGAATTGCATTGTGTGGTCTTTAAGAACGTTTTTTTTTAAGTCGGTGGATTACGTGTAGTTTTTTTTTTTTTCCTGCAACCAGCATCCTTATTTACTATGTAGAGGAATTGTGTTGACTTTTGCTCTTTCTGGTGCATGTTGGTTACTTCTGGGTTATTTCTTTCTCCTGTTTTTAATGCTTTTAAACCAGTACTTTAATTCTGGGTTTTGAGTCACTTTTGTCTTTGTGGATGGATTTTCTTTGTAGGCTGAAGGGGATGTTTATGTATTTCCCTTTGTACTTTCGATGTCGACCCACACGCCTGGGTGTTGTTCTCCGATGGTGCTTGAGGGGGCCTCCAAGGTCTCCCTCACCGTGCGGTCCTCGATCTCTGAGGGGGCGCCTCCTGCCAAGAGGAGGCGGTGGTCTACGCTGTCAGAGCTAGTGTGAACCTACACAGCCATGGTCACCAGTTTGACTGGTGTGTTCACTTCTGTTTTGTTGGTGAATTTCGGAGGCGGCACATGACAGGGCTTCTCCGATGATTTTTCTGCAGTCTCCTGCCCCCTCACAGCTTCAGGGTGCTGCGTCTGCGGCCCAACGCCACTCCCTCTAGGAGGGGAGCTCCAGAGGGCTCCGTCTGCTGAGGTAAGGAGTCGCTGGGTTTCCGGAGCGGGTACTCCACCCGAGGGAAGATGCGCACTCGCCAACCTCCCTGCCACCTCCCCCCTGGCAGAGCCCAGCCCCGTCAGCCCTTCGTCTAGCGACGGAGGGGATGCACACATGGTGGAGGCAAGCAGGCATCCGGGGCGCAGAGCTGTCATTTCCAACAGTGTTGTTTACAAAAAGTGTCGGGCAGGTGGACTGTCTTAGAGCTGGCGTGAACGCCATCCTTCTGTCCTTCAGGGCGCAACTTGTTTATCGAGCTGACAGGTTTCAGACCGCTCGGTCTTGTTGCCAGAGTTGGGATCAGCTGCATCAGCGGGGAGATGTTAGTTCCGACTGCGTGTAGGCTCCACATCTCGGATACTGTGGTTGGTGTTCAAAGCAGGCAGGGGCGTTCGTAGGCTGCCCCGTGCCTCATAGGAGCAATCCGAGAGCTCTGCAAGGTTCTTTTTTCTCCCTTGCCTTCGGGCACAGGGTTTGGTCCTAAGCTAAAGGCAGAAGACTCTGCTTCCATCGTCAGTCTGTCGGTCCTGCCAGGGACTGCAGAGACTGCAACTCCCTCAGTGACTGGCTCTGCGGCCGCTTCGTGGCCTTAGCTTGTGTATTGTAGATCCTCCCACACAGAGAGCAGCGTGGAGGTAGTAGAAAGACTGGAATCACTGCAATAAGAGCATGTAGAAAGAGTGGACTGCAGAGACTGCAACTCCCTGAGCGACTGCTATTTCTTCTTAACATCTCCAACAATGGCTTACTAATTCTCTGTAAGATACTCATAGACATTTTAACAAACTGAAATGTGCTAAAAAATGTCTCCTTCTCTATATGACCATGAAGCTTTGCCTTCTATCCATGCCCCCTAGTGTGGTGCTGTCTCTTTAAGGGACACGCATGCTGTGGCATGACGTTGCACGCCGCCGCATGCATTATAAATAATGGGACCGTTCCCGGCCGCGGCAGTGCAACCGGGAAGCCCGAGCAGAGCAGACATGTCTTGTGTCGGTCTGTGGGTGCTGGGGGTTTACGTGCATCGCGAATGGGGGTCCTCACAGACTCCCAACAGTGGTGACGAGGTTGGTGTAATGCCTGGGCCCGGCGGTGAAAGTTGCTTCCATTTTTTTCCTGAAACGGAGACCGTTGAAGATTTTCGTTTCACGCCATAGGCCGTGCTGAAACTATGCAGCAGGCGGCCATCTTGAATTTCGGGCAGTGGACACTCGCAGAGCTCCGGTTCGACCTGCCAATTTTTGGAAAAACTGACTGCAGGTAGATATACCTGCACATCCATGCCCCATGATTTTGGATTTTTATTTATTTATGGGCCTACTACATTGAGTGAAGGTGAGGAGAAGAGGTGAGATGACTAGGCCTGCTTAGCCCTAAACCTCCCTGGCTCAATTTTTGGGACATCCGTGCTAGAACACAGCACTGCTGCAGCTAAGGACTTCCATCTTCATCGTCCTCTTCATCATTATACCTAGCTGCTGTGTCTGTGTGTGGGGCACACTGTGGGTGTGGAGTCCTGCCACTCATCATCATCATCACCACCAGGTTTGGATTTGTGTTGCCTGTGTGTGTCTGAACTGGTGACCAGTGGTTCCCGGGAGGGGACCGAACTGTGGTGGTGGGAGAGAGTTGCGGCCCCCAAACATCACGCTGGGGGTGCCTGTGCGCTCTAACCCATGAATGTGCCTGATGACCTGGACGGTGGGCAGCCTGCGGACCTGCAGCAACCTCAAGCCCAGCAGTCACCTCAAGCTCCACCAGTGGCACAACCAGTTTTACAACAGCCCCCTCCAGCCATGGCGCAAATGCGAGCCCCGGCGGCACTGCAGCCCATCCCGGAGTTCGATGTCTTAGGCCCACCATCCAGCCTGGGGCCCAGATGGAAAAGGTGGGTGGACCATCTCAATATGTACTTCAGGGCCACAATGGAAACAGACGATGACAGCAAGCTTGCCACCATGCTGTATGAGGCTGGACCTGCGATGCAGGAAATCTTCGAGTCACTCCAAACTGCTGACGGCTCCTACGCGGCTGCAAAGACTGAGCTTCAGGCTCATTTTCTGCCCCTCGCCAACGCTGACTATGAGAAGTTTGTGATGTTGTCAGCACGGCAGAAAGATGATGAGACTTTGGACACCTTTTATGGCCGCCTCGGATGCCTGTCGATAGCATGTGCATGGGGTGATGTGGAGGACATGATCCGGACTATGCTCATTCTGGCGGGCTCCTCAGGCAAACTGAGACGGCAGGTGTTGAGAGAACCAGATACCACGCTTGCTCGCATCCTGGAGTTGGGACACTGCCATGAAGTATCCAAAGCCAGGGTGTCCAGGATGGAGGCTGGCTCACGCCCGGTGAAGACTGAGGCGGTATGTGCCATGTGGTGGGGTGGCAGAGGTGTCAGAAGACCTGGATCTGACCTCTGTGACAGGGACGGAAGAGCTGGTGAGTCGTGCCAGAAGTTTGGTTATGACTTTGTCCTGCGGCTGGAAGAACTTGCAGAAGGTGTGGCCTCGTGGATCACTATTCCCGTGTGTGCAAGGCAGCCCTGCCTATGATGGTACCCAGAGGCCCGGTTCAGTCTGGGTTCCTCCGTCAGAACTGCCCCACGAATGTGGCCCAAGTCGACCAGGGCGAGGAGGGTGCCCCAGCGGAAGAGGAGGAAGAGGAAGAGGAAGAGAACATCTTTTTCGTGTCGAGTGTGGGGGTCCTCAAATCGAAAAACAGACGCCAACCAAGGTGTGTGGTGGAGGTAAACAAGTCACCGGTCCCGGTACTCTTAGACACGGGTGCCTCAGTCAATGTGATGGCCCGTGGACATTATGATGCGATGGACACACCTCCCAGGCTGGTCAGCCCGAAGGCCCATATCTTTGCTTTTGGGGGCTCAGAACCCATCCCGCTGGACGGTGTGTTTGTAGCAAAAGTGGAACATGATGGCTCGCAAACCACTGCCCGGTTCTATGTCACGCCGGTGAGCCCGAATACTCTCTTGAGTTGTGCTGCAGCAGAGGCCCTCGGCTCGTCAGCTTTGCCTACTCTGTATATCTCGAAGACATCAATGATCTCCTGGACAAGTATGCCACTCTGTTCCATGGGATTGGACAAATGACTGATGACTCGGTGAGGCTGCACATCGATGAATCTGTGCAGCCCATAACCCTGAAACATCAGAGGGTGCCTTCTCATATTCAGAAGCAAGTAGACAAAGAACTGGACAATTTTGTAAACTTAGAAATCATCGAGAAGGTGGAGGGTCCAACTCCGTGGGTGTCACCAATTGTTGTGGTAAGAAAACATAAGCAACCAGACTCCGTCTGCATATGTGTTGACATGGGGCTACCCAATAAGGCTATCAAGCGGGAGAGACACCTTACCCCAACCATCGACAACATCATTGCGGAGGTGCAGGGCGCTCGGTTTTTCTCCAAACTGGACCTCCGGGCCGATACCATCAGGTCGTCCTACACCCGGAGTCAAGATATATAAACACGTTCACCACCCACCGCAGACTCTACCGCTATAAGAGACTCAGTTTTGGTGTGTCATCGGCAGCAGAGGTGTTTCAGAACATCATCCGAGGTGCCCTCGCTGACGTGGATGGCGTTTTAAACATTAGTGATGATATCCTAGTGTTTGCCAGACTGAGGTGGACCATCTGCCACCTGCGCAAGCTGGCAAGGACCTTTGGAAGACTACAATCGCTGGGCCTCACGCTCCACAGAGAGAAATTTGAGTTTCTGCACCCATCCATTGAATTCTTTGGATTTGCTTTCAAGGAGGGAGGTGTATCGCCGGATCCAAGAAAGGTTTAGGACATTAAGAAGGCCCAACCACCCGAGTCGGTGTCTGATGTGAGGAAATTTGTTGGCATGGTAACTTACCGTGGACGCTTCATTCAGAACCTTGCCTCAAGATCTCAGCCTCTGAAGGCCCTTACAAAGAAGGAAACAACCTGGCAATGGGGCCCCCTCAGCAGGTGGCCTTCGATGATATCAAGAGTGCACTCGCTGCGGAAGATACCATGGCGTTCTTCGACCCTGTGTTGCCGTCAGAAATCATTGTGGACGCTAGCCCTTTTGGCTTGGGGGGCGTGTTGACACAAGTCAATCGGTATGGCGGTGTCCGCCCAGTGGCTTACGCCAGTAAGGCGCTGTTCGACACCGAACAGCGGTACTCACAAATCGAACGTGAGGCTCTGGCAGTGCTATGGGGTTGCAGGCATTTCAGGCTCTACATCCTGGGCCGCCCGGTGACAGTCGTAACAGACCACAAGCCCCTGCTTCTCATACTGGGGGGGTCCTCATCCAAACCGCCGGCGAGGATAGAGCGATGGATGCTTGCCCTCCTGGAATACAGGGTTACTCTCGTATATCGGCCAGGTGTGAACAATGCAGCAGACTATTTGTCCATACATCCCGGTGTGAACGATGGGGAGACGGCAGGACACATGTGCCGAGGAGGCGGATGATTACGTGTGCATGGTAGTGGAGGCGGCTACCCGCAATGCCATGCCCTTGAAGATCTGGAGGCAGCTGCAGCGGGAGTGGTTCCAAATTTTGAAACACGCCATGCAACAGGGTTCATGGAAGACGTTGCTGGAGTCCCTGGCCGGGCGCACACAAGAAACCAAGGTAGGGCTGGAGCAACTGTGGAAGGTGAGGGAGGAGTTGTCGTTCTCAGCTTTCGGCCTTCTGCCAAGAAGCAACCGGATAGTCATCCCCCAATCAAAGGTCAAGGACGTGATTGCTCTGGCCCACCATGGACTCCAAGGTGCCGCGAAGACCAAGGCCCGGCTACGCCTCAAGGTGTGGGTCCTGTATTTGGATCGGAAGGTCGATGACTTTGTTGCTGCCTGTGTCTGGTGTCAGGCGGCGTCCCCTTTGCAAAGAGCCGGCGACTGAAGCAATGCCCGGGGCACGTGACCCTGGGAAGTGGTACACATGGACTTTGGATCCACCACGCTGGGCACCCACTTCCTGGTAGTCTTGGACGAATACTCTCGATATCCGGAGGTAGAGATCGTGGACTCGGTGGCCTTTGAGCATGTGGTGGTGGCCATCGAGAAAGTGTTTGTGGCCCACAGATTCCCCACACTCTGTGCTCCGACAATGGGGTGCTATTCCAAAGCGAGCGTTTCTCGGAGCTGATGGAGGGGTATGGGGACCAATATAGGAAGATCACGCCACTCTGGCCGCGGGCAAACGGAGAGGCAGAGAGGCTGATGATGACACTAAAGAAGACCTTCAGGATAGCCCAAGGCCAGGGACAGTGCCTGCAGAGAGTACTTTACCAGTTCTTGCGAGTGTATTGCACTACCCCCATGCGTCCACGGAAGTGGTGCCGGCTGAGGCCCTATTCAAACGGTGCCCCCGAGGGCTGCTGCCCGAGGTGGGGGAAAAGGAGCCCGGGTGATTGATGACCAGCAGGTGGAGATGGATTGCCGGCTGCGGATCGTGCAGGAGAACGCCAGGAGAAGACTCCGCCCGCAGTGACTGGAGCCGGGAGATGAGGTGCTCATTAGGAACCGACATCCCCATGGAAAGCTCTCTCTCCCCTACGAACCTGAGCCACTTGATGTGGTGGCTGTCAAGGGGTCCATGGAGACAGCCTCGGACGGGAGGTCGGCCGTCACCTGGAATGTGAGCTTCTTCAAGAAGCTAGGGGACCCCAGAATTGAGCCTCCCCTCGAACCCGCCCGGATGGAAGTGCCTGACGAGGGGGGAGGCCAACTCTCCATGCCCGCGTCCCCCGCCCGGGGAGTGCCACCAGATGGACTGCCCGTGCCGGAGGTAAGCGGGAGGTACCCACAGAGGCCTGGGCAAGGGAAACCCACTTACCTCAGCGACTACGTGCTGGGACATGTTTCATGATTGGCCCGTGGGCCTATAATGTTGATTATGGGGATCCAGGGTGGTTGTGAATAAAGGGGTGTGTGGGGATTTGACGTGTATGTTGAAATGTTATTTGGTGGTTTTGTAGACTAGTGAAGTGTTGTTGTTTGTCCTCATGGAAAAGGAGGAGTGTGGTGCTACCCCTTTAAGGGCTGCGCACACGGCAGCGTGACGTTGCATGCCGCCACGTGCATTATAAATAAAGGGAGCGTTCCCGGCCACGGCAGTGTGACCGGGAAGCCCGAGCAGAGCAGACGTGTCGGTCTGTGGATGCTGGGGGATTACCGGCATCGTGAATGGGGGTCCTCACAGACTCCCAACACCTATGATGATTTATTTCACGCACAAACACCTTTTTAAAGAATCTCATTTTCTCTAGCTCGAACCATTCACTCAATAAATAAACAAAACAAACAAATAAACAAACAAACACAATTTACGTTCTCTACTCAACACTCTTATGTATCCCTCATTCCTTAGCCTACAAAAGACTCTTCTCTTTTTGTTTTATACTCCGTTGCTGAACTTCATTCTCCTTCTGCTACAGTATCTCCTTTTTGCTTCTTTGTTTTCCTCCTTCATCCTATCATCCTTTTATTGTTTTTCCCCACTCACTTAATATCACTTCTCTCTCTTTCTGTAATGGGCTAATCCGACTTATTTGCTCTGGTCTGTCTCCCATCAACTCCTATCTCTGGTATAACCTTTCTGTCTCCTTACTTGACTTCTCTTTTCAATCCCTTTCTTATCCCCTGATGTTTCCCCTTACCCTTCCAAACATGCTTCCATCCCAACTATTCATTTGAAACCTTCCCTTGCCTCCTGTTTCTCTTCTTCCTTTTCTAGTAAAGTGTTTGAAACAAGCTGTTTACTCTTAGCTATCCATATATCTGGATGCCAGATATCTTTCACCTCTTCAATCTTCTCTATCTCATTCCACTGAAAGTACCCTTCTGCATGCCATTATATTTCTTAGCTCTTCTTGTCAAGTGTCACAATCTGCTCTTTAAATTATTTTTTCTCTCTCTGCTGTTCTTCTCTCTCTTCTCTTGGCATATCTGATGTTCCTCTCTCCTGTCTGTTTAGCCGCACACCTTCTATATGATAGTCTGTTAAGATGTCCTCCACTCTTTCTCTGCACTTAGAGGATGTGCAAGGTTTATTTCTTGGCCTTTCACTCTTTTTGCTATATGCTATTCCTCTGTCTTCCATTATCCAGTAATTTGGCTTCTCTTATCATTTCTATGTTGATGACATCCGGAGGTTCTTCTAATGTTCTTCCTTCTGAAATGTACTTAATGCCTGTTTCTAACTGCCTATCAGCTATTTACTGAGTGTGTGTTCTCTCTTTGTCTTCATCTCAGCTGTCCCAAAACTGAGATTCAATTTGTTCATGCCCATCCCCTAACAACTGTTCCCCTTCGTCACCTATTTCCTTCTGTCATAGGTTTCTCTCACTGTCAGTTTCTGCTCCTAATCTGGGTGTCCTCGATGATTCTTTTCTTTCTTTTTCCCATCATTTCTCTAATCCTGCTCAGGTCTGTCATTACCAGCTTGATTATATTCACAGAGGTTGACTCTGCAACCTGCTAAACCCTTATTCTTACAATGGTGCCCTCTCAGCTTTATTATTGTTGAGTTCCCTGCTCACACTCTTACTCCTTTCAATTCTAGTTTGTATTCTTATCTCTATCTGCTTTGTGTTCTTCCACTCTGCTCTTTGTTTGCTCTGTCCCTAGCCACTGTTCTCTGACACTCCTTCCTACCCAACATTAGTTTTGCTTTCTGTGCATTTTCAACCAAGTGTATTCATGGCCCTGCCCTCCTTAACTCTCCTATTCTGGTTTCATTCATGGCTACTCACCCTCTTCAAACCTCTTCCTCATTGCTTCTCTGTGTTCCTCATCCTCCCTTGGATCTATCTCTTTTCCGTTATCTTTCCTTTTTGTCCCATCTTGTATGGTATTCTTTTTCTTTCCTTTCTAGATTCTGCTCAGTAAAAGGTAACATTTGACCTCTTCTTTGACCAAGTTATTATTACCCACATTTTTGTTCAACTTGAACTAGGCATTGTTGAAAATATGTGGAATACATGGCCAGTGTCCTACCTGGGAGAGTACTATTCTGATGCATATTTGGGTGGTATCAATTTGGAGGATAAAGATGTTAATGAAGTCTGTCATTATGAGGAGGGGTAGATGGCAAAGGTATTGCTCCAACTTCTTGGACACCTCTGATGCTTAAGCCTAGCATATGATATAATTGGTCAGAGCTCCCATAAACCAGTCTAGTAGAAGTCCCGCTAAAGATGAGGAATTAGGAATTGATCTGCGATAGCTTTGCACCAGGCTTAAGAGGGATTTTAACTCTTAGTAGGTCTTAGTTAGGTATGAGAAATCTTCTGTGCGGATTTCACTTTGTCCTGTTTCAGCTGTGCAGTCTCTTCCCTCACTTTAAATTCGAGGTTCCTAACTATAGACATTGCCAGATGACATTTGATTGGGTTCATTTTCAGACCAGTATTCCAGAGACTTTGGCATACCAAGTAGAGCTGGTCCATGTGCTCATTCCATTTTCGGCTATGGAAAACAATATCATCAACACTCGTGGAACCAGCTTACAACCCCAGTATATCCTTGATATAGGTGTTAATAGTGTATTTGACCTTTTAAAAAAAATATTGTGATTCTGAAAAGTAAAACTGTGAACTGAAGCAACCCCATAGGCTTGTAGATGGAGGTTTTGGCCTTCTGGTGCCACTGTAGTTTACCACTATCTTTTTATCAGGTCCACAATGGATATGAACTTGACCTGTTATATTAGCAAAATCATCTTTTTATACACACCATAGCATAAGTAGCAAGCTTTTAAATTGTGTTCATCTTCCTAGAAAATATAAAACATTGTCCACCAAGCCAATGTAGGAAGACCAGTGGTTTTTGCAATGGCCTGATCACACTGATCTCCGACATGTACTTAACCTTCAGGTAAACGATATGGGTATAGCCATACAACCTTTATGGAGGAGGCTTCTATTCAGTGAAAAAAAAAAAACATTCCCCTGTTTGGCTTGTTGGAACACAAATGTCTACGGGATATCATAATTCACTCTCTTGAGGTGGTTGAAGAAGTTCAGGATTCATATTCCCCAGGTTTTCAAGCAGGAATTAGAAAAAAGGGCATCTCCAAGCATTCAATAAATGACCATGCTTTACAGAGAAAGGCTTGTGTCAAATTTCTTGATGGACACTATAAGTGAGGTTGATAAAAGTGTCAACAATTATGTAGGCTCCATGACAATTTGCGAGGAGCTTTTTTATCCCATGTAATTAGGTGACAAAAATTGGTCTCCCACTTAATCATTAACAGTTGTGCCTGTCTATCATAGAGAAACTTCAACATAGGCTGTCTTGCTTGCAATTGATGATGTACCAGTGTTCTGACTAACTGAATCAGGGCACTGATGCATTGCGCAAGCATGGCCCTCATTCTCTCCTTTGTCTTCCTAAAATTTCTCTTCCTCTCTGAGAATATCCAAAATCTCCTGAGGCTTTCTCAATTTACCAACTAGAAGGGAATAAAATCATTTTTCCTTATGACTAACATATCCCACTGCAGTTTCTGGAATCTTCATTATTTTATTTTTTATTGTATTCTTTAAAGTGCAGAACTAGCTCGAGAGCAGCAGAGCGATGTACAGGATGTGGTTAGGCAGTGTTTGGGCTGTTATCTTTCAACATCAGTGCAGTACAGTGAGTTGTGGTCTGTGCACGGTCTGTGCATCCATTGGGATAAATCCTTGATCAGATGTTGAAAAAGCCATGTTTTGAAAGATTTGTGAAATTGAAGTATTGCGGCTACATTCTGAGCTGATGGGGATCGAGTTCAACAGGGTCACAAGGGAATAATTAGTTGTGGTTCCTCACTTCATTGACTAGCATAGACAATTCCTAAGGGTTTCGGTTGAATCTTTCCACCAAGTCATCCATTTTGTCTGATGGATGGTGTTAGGGAAGAATTTCTTTTTACTGTTTTCCTCCCATAGTCTTCTGTGTGACACACTTCCTTTCTGCTTTGTTTGGACGACTGACCTAAAGTCTATGAGGTAAGTATAGTCTTCTGCTTTACTTCCCTAGCTTTGTGCTAATTTTTATGGGGAGACTGATCAGTCCATAAGACAATCAGTGCTGAGCGACTATGCCTTGCTTCATGTATTAATTGTATTTTTACAACTGCACACTAACCCTAAAGTGAACTGTGGTTAGGATATCGTTATAACTTTTTATTTGTAACTTTTGAGTCGAAAAAACAATTTTCCAGGTTTGGCGGTTGGCAGCAAATATTTTCTTACCATGATGTGAACTTTTTACTTGTGAACTTTTGCAAATACATCAAATGGCTAGTACTCTAAGATGGGCGTGGCCGAAGATTTTCACCTGTCCTTTGGCCATATTGTTCTTTGCCCTTCATCTTGCTCTCAGAAATGGCCTTGTAAGGAATGCAAGGAATTCCCTTTCCCAGGGAAAGCCCCTGCATTTGTGGGTTAAGTGGTGGCCTCTGTGTGAGCCCAGAAGTGGGGCTGGGACTCTCTGGAGCCAGTCAAAATCCAGGTGTCTAAAAGTTCAGTATTGTAAACGAAATGGACTGGTTACAAAAACAGGATTTTACAATAGTGTTCCTTCACTGTAAACCAAAGATTCACTGTTTAAAAAAAATAAAAACAGATTTAAATTGCATATTCTTGCAACATCAATCAAAACTATACACAAATGTGAATCTTAAATCAAAATATATTTCACTTGGGCATTTCCTTCGGTCCAAACACTAGTAGTTTATACTATGATTCACACTTGTACTTTGTCTACCATGCTTTCTGTAACAAACATGAGGGTCTCCCACCTGAGGGAAACCGTGATGATCTATCCCAGATGGAACATCGTGCACACGTTTTGCTTAAAAGATTATTTACTCCTAGATGAAAAAAGCGTAAAGTTTAATCCCAGAAAATACCTCATGGCTAATTTAATTAGCCATAAACAAGGCATGCCTTGAATAGCCTAGACCCATAGTTGGCATCGTTTCCTGCTGGCTGGCAACTGCTGTTTTTACAAATGTGGTTCATGCTTGAATCCAGGCACTTATTTTATTTCAAAACTGGGAGACTCTGCAGATGTGTGTGGGTGTGCGTGTCTGTTTGATTGTGCATGTCTATGTGTAGCTGTGTGTTTCTTAGCAATTAAAAGAGTGAGTGACTTAGTGAATGTGATAAATGTGAATGTGTGGAGCAAATATGTGCTGATATTTGCATGTTTGTTTGCTGGTGTAAATTCTGGTAATGTTTTACTTGCACGAGAACCGAGGCATAAGATGTCAGTATGTAACTACCTGATGGCTGGAGAATAAAGTATACCATGAAGCATTAGAGCATGCAATGGCAATAGCTTTGCTTATGGAAGCATACGCTGGCCATATGAAACCAACAGGTGAGAATTTCATGGTAGAACTTGAATGTACAATGGAGAGATCTGGGCATTTGATAGTTGTATGTGAGCATATGATGACCATATTAGAACATGGTATTTTGTGCACTGTGTGGACACATGATAGCAGTAGATGAACATATAGAAGCATCAATTGAACATACGATGGGTATTGCTCAGAATATGATTTTAGTACCAGGATTAGTGTGCAGCATTTTGGACTACGTTGACAGTTCCTCGGGTACATTAAGTCAGTTTCAGGGGGAAAAGCCAGAACCTCTGCATATTAGGCAATACATGAACAGCTTGAAGTCAGAAAACTCAAATTTCCCAACACCTTTCGGAGGACTTCTCATGACAAACATAAATATATAGGGTTGGTAGGGAATGATAAGTGAAAGGAGGCAAAGGAAAACATAAAGACACAGTTGTGGGGAAAACAGAGCTTCAGAAGGGAATCAATAAGTATGCTTTTTTTTGAGGGAGATTCAACAATGTGAGATTCATAAATCTGGCGTACAATCCCCTAAGCATAAGATAAGAAGCTGGGAAAGCCACTAAGATGCAATGCAATCTGGTTATGGAGGATTTAGTAGGGTATCTTGACCTCTTCCTTGACCAACATGACATGTATTGACTATTAGTTATAAAATTTAATCCAGACTTCCTCAGGGTCTTGAAGAATGTATCATCATCCACTTGAGTGTCTTGCCAAAACCACAAAAGTTGTACATCGTATTTTAAAGATAGCAAATGTGCATGATTGGTGGTTTGTCTTTAAAAAGGTGTGATTTAAACCAATCAAAATTAAAACAAGGAACAATTTTACTTTTAGATCTGGCATCAGATGTTTCCTGCTGTGACTGTTGCAGGAGTTAGGGTTTTAGTTTTTTTAATTTTAATTTTAATGATACTTTCCAACTATTCTAAAAAGGAACACAAGGACTGTAGTAAGTCAAATCTCTATACCATTGCTGTGTTAAAATAACAATTCAAATTGTGCAAGATGTTGTTTTAATATAACACAAAATCATGGTAAATCGAAACATTTCAGCTGTGGCCTGATGGCCGTCAGTTACAAAACATTATGAATTTAAAATCATTGTTTAGACTTCACGAGCAGTAGATATCTGAAATCAATGAATGTAATGATTTTGAAATTCAGAAGGCTTTTCTCCATTACAAAGATGCATGTGTAATTTAATTGGGCTTTTGAGTCAATTCAATATAGGAAAAACTAGACTGTTACTATTCACTTAAGTATGTAAGGTTCTCTACCTCTGTGTAAGCATACACATCTTGGCTGGAGGGTATGAGGGGGTTGGGGAGGTTGAGTGGTCAACTACTCTAACGCTTCCTACCATGATTCCTTTACATCTCATTTCCTCCTCCTTAGCTTTTACCCCACACCTCTGAAAAACAAGTTCTCTTGCTCAGAATCGTCCTACCTTCCATGTCTGTATACTGGCTTTCCACTCTTTTTTCAGTGGTTTAATTATTGTACCCAATTATCCTCCTGTTGCTCCAATCATCCTACTGTTCTCCACCATTCTACTTCCCTTATGTTTGGGCAGAGTCTAATATCCTTAATTCTACATGGTTGGTTTCTACTTCCTATGTGTCGGGATGTGCCCTTAAAAGGGACCACGATCCTAGTTGGCACCATGCAGCTGTCCCTTGCCATGAGACATGGACTACAGTGACCAGCTTGACCTCCCCATTCTGCCCACAGGCCTATCATCCATTAGATCAGGGAGGTATGCATCTCCTTTAGTTATGCCACTGGAGGTTCCCAGGGTGCATCAGGGGAAATTGTCACACTAGTTTATGTTCAAGCATAGAATGTAAGTCTGTTAGTGCAGGGGGCAGTTAGTGAAGGCCCTGATTGACCTTTAGAACATTTATCCATTCTGGTTTTGTTGATACCCTTGCAGTGGTGCAACTGGGGATAGGGGAACTGAGAGAAGAAGTCACAATCACCCCCTGGAAATGGCTGTTAATCCAAGCAGTGCCCAGTCTGCAGTGCCTGGTTCTAAATCACATTTTAAGAAGCAGTAAGGCTAAGGGGAGCAGGCATAAGTGTGTATCAACTCAACAGCAGCATGGCAGTGAGAGCAAGATTGCAATGGGGGTGCCTTTAAGGCAAAATCATTGTGGGGCAGAATTACACTGGAACACCTAGAAGTAAGATCAAAGGTGAGCACAATCACAGTGGGACATGACATTGTGTGGTTTAATCACAGCCATAGCAAATATAACTGAGAGGCCCACTGGTGAATGAAAAGCCTGCCTTAAAACTTCTGTATTTCTGAATGAGCCTAGAAAATATCAATACAGGTAGTTATTCAGTTGGCACAAGGGACATTATAACATGAAAAAGGCGCACCACTGTGTGATTGAGAGACAAACAGAATCAGTTTTCATAATGAACATTATGTAAATACAAAAAGGCCTTTGTGAGTAAGTGACCAAACTGACAGCAGTCTTCACTTTCAGTTTTGCCACAATAAGAACAATACTGGAATGGAACACAAAGAAAATACCCTGATTCAAAAATGCATTTTACCATAACAGAAAGATGCAAATTGTTTAGATAAGTAAAATGCTTTATAGGGAAACAAAGTAATCATTGGAAAGACTATTTTGTTTTCAGATGCAGCATGGAAATCTTGCATGAGCCTAAGGAAGACAGACAGTCCTTAATTGCGGGGCAGACTTCTTCAGTATTTTCCCCATGGCCAGATCTGCTTGGACCTGTTGTCTCTCTGGGAGCACAGTGCTTTGAAACCTAGCTCTTGCGTGACCGGAATGTGACCATATGGCAAGAGAGAGATGCAATCTCTGTGTATGCAGTACTTCAGCTGTTAACTTCACTAGAGTGATTGATCTTTGTATTGCATACTTTGAACCATGTGGTTTCAAGTGAAATGAAAGCTATATGGATAAATGGGACTTCAGATTTGCATACATGTTGATGATTTCCCATTAGGTTAAATGGACTATGATAAATGGGGATTCTCCAAACAATGAAAGGTTGCACCAAGTTCATTCTGGTGTCATTTTAAAGCTAATTCTAAGGCAGTGGTATTGATATCACGGTCATTTGTGAATTTCAGTTACTATTTAAAATGGGTTTTCAGCTTCCCTGAAAATGGCCTGGATCTAGAAATTGGCGAGAAGATGGCTCATTAAATTAGATATCGCAATATTAATTGTAATATGCATAACTATTATCCTTTTTGTGTGAAGGGAAAAAGATCATAGCATGGCCATGCAATAAGGTGCCAAAATAAAAATAACTTCTGCTGATACATCATGAGGAGGTGAATGTTAATATCTATATATCATGGCAGTTATTTGCAAAAATGTAAAGATTTGCCATGTAGGGACATTTTGATTAAAACTGGGCATGAATATAAAATGTGAATCTCAAAGCGGAGTTGCAATATTTGTGTTCGGACACCCCAACTAATCGTTAGAGAGGGGTTGTCCTTTGGGGTGGAGAGAAATGTTACTGTCCAATCATGGTTGTGAGATCATGAGTTAGCACCTCCTAATATTAAGTTTCCATGGGAGAGGCTTAGAGAGTAAAACAGCCTTTCACTATGGGAAAGAGGGAACTGGACAGAACTGTGGAGACCAGGATAAACAGAGAAGGCAAAAAAGAATAGCTCCCTAAATCCATCTTGGGTGGGGAGGCCTTAACATTGAGAGGCCTTAATCTCTGCCTTAAAGAGAGAAAATGGGGGAAGTCAACAGCTGACTACGCCTTGATCCTTAAGGAGAAACCCGATTAAGGAGGAAAGCTGGTGACGATCTCTGACTGAAGTGACCAGATCCTGAGCTGCCCAAAGAGAAACCTGGATGTCTAGCCTGAGTGCCCTAAAACAGAGGGCCAATGTAAGTAGAATTGATCCATTTGAAACTAAATGTGTGGGGGATCTGCCTCCCTTAATCTTCCCCTAATAGTGGGTGGGTGGGCAACATTTTGAAGACCCTTAGCAGATTTAACTGTATATTAATTAAATTAATTCCCAAATAGATTGACGCAGATGGGATCTCAGAAGAGTTCAAAACCTCCACCTGCCCACCTAGCAGGAATAATGTTATATTCACATCAAGTGATTGGGGTGTCCTTGCCACAAAAATGAAATTGATCATTTTCACCATTCAGAGCTGCCCATGAGCGGCGCGGGAGCTCCTACACTACTGCTGGAGCAGTGGCTGCACAAGCGGCATTACTACGCTCCGAGGTAAGCCCTCAGAGCACCTTTCCAGAGCCCAACCACTCTGCCCCTAAAATCATGAAGCCCGCAGGATTTGGCTACTAATTTTGCCCGGACCCACTGCCTGCACCCGGATACCTCCTACGATGAGCCAATCGAGCTAACAGCATTGTACCAGAAGCTGTTTCCATCAAGAAACTATTGGCACACACAAGGCCAATATCCATTTCAAGATGGCCGCCCCATGACCATTTGTTTGTCCGTGACTGGCAAACCCCCTTCCAGGACACCGCGGATGGGGATTGGCTGCTGGAGCCTCTACCACAGCCAACAGCACACCTGCTAGGCGTGAGTTGGCCCACAGGAGCGAAGGACCACTGAGACAAGGACAATTGCCTGTCCGTCTCTGTCCAATCCTTCCAACCGCCATCGCCACTGACCCCTGTTTACTCGGAGCCCCCGCAGCCATGGAACACTTATGTTCCCACAACCTGGCGCTTCAAGGGTAAGTTGCTGCCCCTACAACAACACGCTCAGCACGTCTACAGACGCCTGCCTCCATGGAGAATCTAACTCTTCCGACACTGCCCCATTGAACTCCAACTATTTTAAGTGTACTTCCCATTGAACACGGACCCTCTAGCATCCACTTACCTTATACCAATTGCAGTGCTCGCCCGGCCTAATGTCCACAACAACAGTTCCATCCGATTGTACTAAATGAACAGCCACTGCAAGCCCCTTATTAACTTGCGCCGCATGTGTTACCGCCGGCCCTAACAGTGCCCGGCCTAGCCTGTTCGTAAATACTTTGTGATCACTAAACACTGTGTGAATTTCTACACAGCAACTGTACCTACTGTGCCTCACGGACTAATTGTAGGCATTACTAATGTATATTAGAAATTACACCTTATGATTGCACACTGTCAGAACTGAAAGCACCATAGCAACTGTGATGTGTGAATTGACTGTCATTCTTCAACTGTAACGATTTTAATGCTGAAGCCTTACCTTACTTTGTCCACCTACCACATCTCTAGCCTCATTGTCATAGTACTGTGATTTCTGAAACCTGGAGTGACTTTTGATCTTAATGTGGCTGCTGAGCCCTATGGTGTTTCTTCAACCCAACTGATTTACTCCTAATTTTGAACTGGCATATAACTGCTATATGGACCCATTAACCTACTCCATGTCTTATGCTTCTAGGTGAACCCTACTGTTTCAGCTAGCCTCTGCACATCACTTAGTCAGTCTATACCACGACACCCTAGTTAGACTAACCCTAGCCGAGTAATTGAAGTAACCTAGACCCACTACTATATTAACTACCATGAGCAGTAACCCAAACTACCTGACCTTCCTACTTACGCTTGGCCTCATTGTAATTATGGCCTTTGCTACCTATAGTACCAACCCACCCTCAGACAGGAACATGAGACTCAGGGCTAGACTACCCTGCATATATGAACCTAAAAGAAACAGTGCTAACAATACCGTTAGACTCCCGATTATACAGACTCACCTGGATAAGCAAAACAAACACACAGTTAAACAGGCAAGGAACCTTACTCCCAAGAGTACCTTGACCTTAACTGGATCCCTCATTAACGCTAGATCCATGGTAGCCCATTCCACTGAGATCTCTGACTCACTAAACAACGGTAATTTGGACCTTCTTGCTGTAACAGACTTGGCTCCATGGGGCAGCAGGACCCACCCTGATGCTAGCCATTCCCCACAACTACCAGATCCACAGAGTAGACAGACCCAACACCAAAGGTGGTGGCCTAGCTATCATTTCCAAAAACACTTTGCCCATTAGTTTAACCACCTCACCTCCTTGTGCATCTTGTGAAATACTCTCAGCTAAACTGCCACTCTCCAATAACCGCACATTAACTATCCATCTGATCTATAGGCCCCCAGGACCCCTAGGATCCTTTGAAGATGACCTTACCAGCCTTATAGCTAATAGCACCCAGAACCACTCTCAAACACTGCTGTTGGGTGACTTTAACATCGGCTACAACGAGCCAGATTACAAAGATGCCCATGCTATAACTGCCCTACGTAATGACCATGGGCTTACCCAAAAAGTCCACGCCCCCACACATGTTAAAGGAAGACCCCTTGATTGGGTTTTTGAAATTAACTGTAACATAACCATTACTGACATCATCCCTCAACCTTGGACGGACCACTATCTAATAAACTTCACTGCCTCACTTGATCTCCTCAGCCCCAAAACTATCAAAATGATACCACCTCTCCCTACCAGAAGTAAAAAAACATCACCACAGAAAAATTCATCCCCCTACTCCTGCCTATGATCAATAATCTGGAGAACAATACTGACCCAGTTATCCTCTTGGACACCTTCAACAAGGCTATGACTTATGCACTAGATTCTATTGCACCACCCAAACTACGTAAAGGCAAACAAGAAGCCCATCTAAATGCCTGGTTCACACCCCAACTTAAGGACCTCAGAAGGCAGAAAAGAAAGCTCCAAATTATTTTGCGCAATGCGCTTACTGACAATAATAAAGCCAATCTAACCCAATTCTCCAAATCATACAAAAAAGAAATTATCAACACCAAAAAAAATCTCTTTAACGATAGAATTACCAATGCCAAATCTAACACAAAGGAACTCTTTGCCATCCTCCGGGAAATGAATCCCCTATTCATCCAACTGACACTGTCCCCCCAAGGACAAGCTATGGTGCACTAGTATACAAAACGCCCTATCCAATAAAATGTCCACTCTCCAACACAAAATAACCAACAAAAATGACTCCCTCCCCCTCATTGATCAACAAACACCAGTGACCACGGAACCTAACACTATCCTACCTTTTAGCTTTAAAACTATCTCCATTATCGATACAGAAAAGGTTATCCTCTCACTGAAGCCATCCAACTGCATGGGCGACACCTGCCCAGCACAAATAATAAAAGACGCAGCTAGAGACCTAGGCCAATTTATCTCTAAACTCATCAACGCCTCCTTCAAATCTAATACAGTCCCAGTCAACCTGAAAGAATCTTGGGTTTTCCCCTTACTAAAAAAACAAACCCTTGATCCATCTATCCCAACCAACTATAGGCCTATCACCAATGTACCTTTCCTATTTAAAATCATCAATAAAGTAGCCTATCTCCAAATTCAAGACTATCTGGAAACCAACCAGTTACTAGGCTCGCATCAATCGGGATTCCGCCCTCTCCATGGCACGGAAACCGCCTTGTTAGACCTCAAAACTAACATCGAGGAACTAAAGTATAATGGGAAAACAGCGTTGCTACTCTTACTGGACTTGGCAGCAGCATTTGACCTGGTGGATCATGCAGTCTTATGCAACCACGTCAAGCTTGCTGCCAACTTCACTGGGGAAGCCATAGCCTGGGTTCAATCCTTTCTAGCTAACCGGACCATGAGAGTCTTCCCTACATCTACCGAGCTGATCCCATCCAAATAACATGTGGAGTCCCACAGGGCTCCTGTGTCTCACCCACCATGTATAACATTTTCATCAAGCCACTGTTTGACAAGTTGGACAGACTGGGTGTCACCTACACAAATTATGCAGATGACACCCAGATCCTCATATCCCTTTTGGGCAACTATGAAGCAGACTTGGCCTTGGTGAATAAGATATACATCCTCATTCAGGCATGGATGGCCACACATGGCCTCTGCTTGAATGACGATAAAACTGAAATCCTACTCCTCGGCTCAGACCACAACTTAAAAAAACGTACCCAGTATTATGCATCATTTAATATTGACAATAATATTATTCATGCCAGAGGTTAAAATGCTAGGTTTCTACCTCGACTCTGCTCTCACCCTTAAAAAAAAAGTAAATTCCCTCGCCTCTACAACAACCTACACTTGCAAACTCATCCGAGCTACCAGACCATTCCTATCCAGCGCCAGCTGCCTTACCTTGGCCAATGCTCTTATCATGTCTAGACTAGACTATTGTAACGCCCTATACTCAGATGCTAATAAGTCAGTCACTGACAAAGTCCAGAGACTGCAAAACAACGCACTAAGAGCTGCATTGAATATCCCACGCAGAGAGCATATTTCTAAATACCGGATTGAGGCCGATTGGCTAAAAATAAAGGACAGAATCCTCCTTAAAACTATCTCTCTCACAGCCAAATGCTTAAATAATCTAGCACCCACGTCCCTAGTTGAAAAAATCAACAGGAGACCCACATTCCTACCCACAAGAGCTGCCAACACCTTCTTACTCGAAATCCCCAGATTCAAACTAACCACGGCGGGAGGATCCAGATTTCCAGTCAAAGCTGCACAATTATGGAATACTCTCCCAACTGACCTTAGACGCCCATCACCCTACATCCGATTCAGAAGTAATGCACTCAACTGGCTTCACACGAACAACTTGTAACGTCCACCCTAGACTGATCCAACCACGCAGATGTCTAGCTTTTCTCCTACTGCTGTCCTTGGCAATTGCTTTGTACTGTACTGTCTTTACTTTGTGAACTTACCTATGTATGTATTAGCCCGTTTCAGTCACTGTAACTAAGCTTTGAATCTACTTATACCGCTGCGCCCGGCTGCCCAAGGGATTGGTGCCCATTATCAAACAAATAAACAAACAAACAAAAAAAGGTCCTTGCCCCTAAAACGAAATTCCCAACTGATACCCCTTCCCAAAACTTGCTTTTAAACATAAGGTATACTTATCCTAAAACGAAAATCCCAACTGTCACCACTCCTTAAACATTGTATCTAGCAATACGGGTTCTCTTGGCCCCAAACAAAAATCCTAAACTGTCCTCACTCCCTAAACTTTGCTTTTCAACAGAGGGGTGTTGCATATCACTGCTGCAAAGGTTTTGGTGCTGGCGGAGAAGTGTTTTGTCAAGTGAAACCATTGGACAATATACACTCTCTAATGAGAGTGAGTAGGTGATTCTGCAAGCAGAACAATTTTGATTTGTTTGAGTCAAAAGGAACCAGGATGCAAATTAAGTCCATTTCTCCAAGTCTGTGCTTCCAAAACTGCAAGCATTGTAAAGTGTGCAGGAAATGAAACAAAGCCTGTACCATGTGTCTAGAGTTCTCATGCTAAAACTGTGCTTTGTGTTTACTCTAAACTTCAGAAATAACGATTTGCCTGTTTTGTAATTGAAGTTTTGTTGTCCGCCACAGAGAAGGTGGCGTGAGTTATTAAGTAAAATGATCACTCATTGAGATTAGAATTTAAGTACATCTATATTTTTTCTATACCCCGGCCTGGTTTACTTGGCTCACTGTTGGCATGTGGCTCTATATGAGTCATCAATAAGGCCAGTGCTAAAGAAATGTAAGGAAATCGTTGTGGGGTTCCTTGATTGGAGTGGGTGGGCACGCCTCAGTTTAAGGGTGGTCTCTGAATATATTGCTACAACATGAAAATTAATGCGAGACACTTGAGAATATGCCAGTGTTCATTTGCACATGGTTAAAATACAACTATAAATGGCTGCACGAGAGCATTTCATGGAACCATCTAGACTACCTTTTGAGGTATGCAGTCTTTATAACAAATAAAAAAATAACAACAGTGTTTTCGATATTTTCATTCTTTTATTTAAATGCACTATCCAACACTTTCCCCAAATATTCTAGGACTGGAGCTACTATGTACTATTACACCAGTCCTAATATATGTTGGAGAGGGTGTTTGGTGCATTTAAATAAAATAATTAAATAGTTCAAATAGAAGGATAACTATAATATTGGCTGGGCAGCAGGGTGGCATGAATTTCAACAGGAAACATAAATAGCCATTTCAGAGGGAGTTACCGTCTTTAGGATAAGGGTATCCTCTTATCCTAAAACAACATTTTAATTTCTAATTTTGATGGAGGGCTCTAATTCCAAAAAGAGTTAAACAAACACATAAACATTATGACAAACAAGTAGGCCCTCATTACGACCCTGGCGGAAAGGGACTGACATGACCGCCATAGCGTAAACAGCGTTTCCGCCACGGCACGACGGAGGAAAGTGCGGCCAATTCCGACCCATCGGGCACGAGCATTACGCCATGGCGGAAGTGCAAAGTCTGCGATGGCGGAAATGACCCCAAAATGCCCCTTACCGCCGTCGTACTTCGCCCTAGGTGCAATTCCGCCACCCATCCAAGCGGACACCGTAATGAGCGGTCAGCACAAAATACGGTCACCGTAAATATACGGAAACGGAAGTAAAAACATGGGGCCGGAACGGGAAACTGCACGTCGCACACCTATAAATAGAGAATCCCAACACAACCATTAAAAATCCGACCCTGAGACACATCCCAACCCGTTAGCCACCCCAGGTAAAATAATAAATATGGGCAAAGTAGCAAAAAAAGCGTGCGACCGCAAGCGGCAGGTTCACTTCTCCCACGAGGAACTCACCGTGCTCACTGAGACCCTCCAGCAGAATGCTGCCGTCGTCTTCTCCACGCAAATGACCAGGACGGCACTTGCGAACAAGAAGGCTATATGGGCCCTGGTGGCACAGCGGGTAAGTGCGGTGGGGACCGCACCCTGCAACCCACAGCAATGCAGAAAGCGATGGGACGACCTACGGATACGCGTCCGGAGCATACTCTCTGCCAACCGGAACATTGCCACAGCTACCGGGGGAGGATCGGAATCACCCATCAAGTTGACCCCCTGGGAAGAAATCTGTGCATCCACCATTGTAATGGAGAGCATAGAGGGAGTCGGAGGGATGGAGAAAGGAGTGCAGACATCAGAAGAATCAGGTAGGTGGCCCAAATTAAACTATGCCAAATCCACATTTACCAACCATGTGAAGTACCACGTGTCCCCATAGTGCACCAGAAACACATGTCCAGGAGAACGACCACATACATTGCCATGACAGCGACCCTTAAAAGCCAGATTAAACAAATAAATAATTAAAATTCCCACAAACACACTCTACATGTGCAGCATGCACACCCTAACTGCAGACTGCAAAATAACTGCATCCCCAATCCACACAGAAATGAGACCACCCCCAAGGCCCTGACCCAAATCACCCCCAGGTACCACCCCAATGCATGTGATGCAATTGCCATTCCAATACCACAGACCCATGAATAACGCTCGCCCTCCTTTACTCCACCACAGGGTCCGATTCCAACGACGAGCTCCAGGACACCCCTACCAGCACACCTGCAAAGAGAGCCAAGACCAACGGCCAAAGACCCTCCACCTCAGCTGCACGGATCAAGACACGGCAGCAGCACAAACCGAGTGGCAGCACACTGGAGGGGACTCCAACAGGCACCCCAGCAGCCAGCATGTCCACAACAGCAGCACCACAGGTCCCCCCAATGGATGCCACAGAAGGCACTGCTTCTGGTGGCAGCAGCACCCCAGGTGACACTGCATACATGCCAGCATGCTCCGACACAGAAAACGGTGCTGTCGAAGCAGGACACAGCCATGACCTGTCACAATCCCCCTGTTTGTTCCATCCCGTACACCATGAGGAAACCACGCAGGGGCACCCACAAGACGACGACTGGCCAACCCCCACAAGGTCTGTTGCAAGGCAACATGAGGCGTCCAGCCCCTCTGTGACACCACCGCAAATGGGCATGGCCCAGCAGAGGCAACAGTCACTCGAGCAGATGGTAGAGCAACAGCAGCAACTGGCCACGCTCCTCAAGGAGCATGCTGCTGAATGTGGGGGTACCAAGGCAGCCATTGAAACCTCTACTGAGACACTTAGGGCAGAAATGGAGAGAAGTACCGAGAGCCTGAGGGGACAAATGGAGAGAGGTACCGAGAGCCTGAGGGCAGAAATGCAGAGAAGCACCGAGAGCCTGAGGGGGGAACTGCATGCGACGTCCAAAGACGTATGTGGTGAACTTGCCGCTGTGCGCCGTGTGCTCACTGAGCTCTCACAAACCCTCAGGGACATGCATGGACGTGAGCAGGCAGAGACATCATCCGTTGCAAGTTCTGTCCAGGGCAGCCCCCAACGTAGATCTGGGAGGACCCGCCGCTCCACAGGCAGGGGTGCCCCTGATACCCGGAAAGGGGGCTTGCAATAGCGTCTGCCCTCTGACATTGAGCGCCATTGGACACTGGTGTGTGGGGGGGGGTAGGAGGGTGGAGGGGGTGTGTTGTGCTTCATCGGGTGGCGGGTCGATTGGGTGTGTAATGTCATTTCACATCTGCAATACAAATCTTCACATCCATCAAATGAGTTGCGTGGACATTGATCTCTGTGTACGAGGCCTATCTTGGCGTACAGTCCACATTGTGCATGTTCCAGACACACACAGCGCCACAAGTCCCGTGTCCATGTAACAGCCACCAGGCGTGAGTGCTAGAAGCATACATCTATGAGATTTTGACGGATCTCACGGGCCTCCTGTGCCTCGCGGACCCCTTCAGGTGCTGCCACATCCCCACCCTCATCATGACCATCTTCAGGTGCTAGCAGTTCTGCGTCGGGGGGCATGGCCACATTCCTACGTACGCACATGTTGTGTAGCATGACACATGCCATGACCATCTTTGCCACCTTCTCATGGCGGTACAGGAGTGCCCCGCCAGACCTGCCGAGGCAGCGGAAATGACCCTTCAGTAGGCCGAATGCCTGTTCTATGACCACACGGGTACGTGAGTGGGCATGGTTGTAGTCCTCCTCATGCTGGTCCCGTGGGTTCCGGATTGGTGTAAGGAGCCATCTCTTCAGTGGATACCCGCCATCACCTGCATGTGGACAACAAAGGATGTTTGTGGAATGTCATTACTACGTACGCATCCCCCCCCTTCCTGCCAGGTCACTCACGCATCACCTACCCCACATAAACATGCATTTAATGAGACTCACCGAGTAGCCAGGATCGGCGCCCTGCGTGTCGCTCCATGTAGCGTGGTATTCTAGAGTTCCGCAAGACCATAGAATCATGTGTTGATCCTGGAAATCGGGCAGAACAATGTGTGAAGATCCTGTTGGAGTCACACACCATTTGTACATTGATAGAATGATATTGCTTCCGGTTGCGGTACTGGGCCTCCATGGCATGTGGGACAACCAATTCCACATGGGTGCAGTCGATGGCACCAATGCAACCCGGTATGCCGCCAAGTGCATGGAATCCCACTTTTGTGTTTGTAAGCTCCTGCTCCGTGCGTGGTAATGTGATGTAGTCGTCTGAGTGCTTCAGGAGGGCATCAAGCACTTGGAATAGTGTCCGTGAGAATAGTGGCTGTGAAATGCCATGCAACTGTCCGACTGTGTGCTGGTAGGTGCCTGTGGCCAGGAAGTGTAGTACAGACACCACCTTCAGTAGGGGTGGGATGGCGGTTGGGCTATCTATCATGCTGACAAGGTCAGCGTGTGTCATGTCGACAATGGCTGTTATGGTGTCCCAGTCCAAACGGTAGAGGGTGTGGATCTGCTCAGCTGTGAGGTTGAACGGATTAGCTCGGAGGCGTGGGATTGCGGGCTGCCTGCGTGGTGGTAGTGGCTGTGCTGGTGGGGCTTGCTGGCCATGCCTTGCCCTCCTCCTCCTCCTCCTCCTCCTGCGTCTCCTCTGTGCGGCCGCTTGTTGTAGTAGTTGGCGTTCGTCTTCTTCTTGTAGTTGGAGTACTTGCAGTGCAATCAGGTCCCCCAGGCCCAAAATCGCTAGTCCTGCCGGTAGCATTCTGGAGTGGGTGTGGTTGTGGGAGGGGGTTGGGTGTGCAATTTATGTGTTTTCAGGCTGTATTGCCTTCACCTGTGGTGATTCATTCCACCTGTGTCCGCTGCAATGCCTTTCGTGCGAGCACGTCCCGCACACGACGCTGCAATTAGACGCATGGCATCTTGCATGTGCATTCATGTTCTTAATCCTGATGGCAGTGGAATATTGGTTTATATGCTAATTCTGCTATGGTCACATTGTTGCACATACTACATTTGCATTTGCAAGCAGACTTGTGAAGGGTCGGTGGAATGTAGTGCCCGATCAGCGGTGGACCCTCATGCAGCACTGCACCGACGTTAACCGACGGCGGGGAGTCCCATCAGTGATTGTGGCCAGTTACCATTTTCACACACAGCCGCACTGCATAGATGTATTTGTGGATGCAAGCGTTCACAGCTGCCTTTTCAACGTGATGTTGCAAATTAGGAATTCGAAGGGCAGCGCTTTCGGTTTTCGACTAGCGGCGTGGAGACGCCCACAGGTCTGACTGGAAAAGTAACGTTCTATTGTTGAATGTCCTTGGGACAGGGCCCATGACGGGAATGCAATGATTGATATGGTCTGAATGGGATGCGCCATGGCGTAGTGGACGATAAGGCAGGACGTTCCCAAATACATGTGACTTCACTAGACAAGGAATCCGGGCAGGAGCACAGTGGATTTTGAAGGCTGCATTACGCACAGACTCAATGGAAATTTCGAATGTAATGTGAGTGAATATTCAGGCGTTTTCATGACGGGATGAGGGAATGATGAATGGATGCATGGACAGATAATTTAATTGGGAGTCTGCCATGTACATGGGTATTCGGAATCTATCCCCTTCCCCTGCGCTATGTGATGCAAGGCTGCCATGGTGGGACGATCGTCTGTCTGCCCTTGTTGTACCCTCCCTGTCTCGACGCGCCTTCAATCACTTGTGTCTATGCACGTTGATGATCCCATCTGATGCATCCTGTTCTGACAGGCGCATGCACACAGACACTCGTTTGTAATGGAGTATTCACATCGATTTGGGTCGTTATGAATCGCTAGTGATTTTTGGGTGCAATTGGTCCTTATGAGTGGGCTAGCATGCATGTGGTTGTAGGTTTGGTGTGTTGAATGATGTGAGTAATACATATGAAGTTCGGATGCCCATTCTATCTTCTTTTTTCTTTTGGGTGACAGGTATCTCCTCCCCTTCTGCCGATGCCATCTGTACGCCACTCCTGCAGATGGCTTCTACAGTCGACACCTGCATCTTCGAGTTAATCAGTGGAGCACCATTACGATCTTATGGGACGATCGCCAATGGCCCACATGCCCTTACGCAGTACTTGTGGCTAGGTGCAGCATACCTAGCTTCCAGCTGGACTAGTGCCTACCTCATGGGACGGCCCTGCGGTCCTAGGCGCTTCCATGTTGCCTTTTTGGAGGTTGATGTTGCCCCTGTGTGCCATGAGGGTACAGGGCGTCACACTTGGGGTAGCTGGTCATTTATTGCGGATGCAGCCCACAGTAATGCTGATCATTTGTGAGTTCCTGTTCTAATGGCTGTATGGCCTTGGTGATTTCGATGTGCATTAAATTTGTATTCAGATGCTAACCGTGTAGCGTTATTCTTTGCTAGTAATGTGGCATATTCCGTTTTGTGGCGCGATGTTTTGTGAGGTGTTCTGCATTGGGTTCCGGCTCCTGGGTACAGTTGTGTGGTACCTGCTTATGCTGATGGTCGGTTTGACTACTGGCATGTGTACAGGGCTGGTGCAGTCTCCCTCAGGTTGCTGCTTTGGATGTTGATTTACACTGGTGGCAGGCGATGGGGGACAGTTGTTGTTTTGTGTCATGATGGTATCTTCAGTTCATTTTGGTGTACTTGCACCTTCAGATGCCTGTGCTGCATCGGTACGGCAATGGTGTGTTGCCAATTGTGGGTGGCCACTCACAGGGCACTTGGGGCCCCTGCATGCATTTGTTCGTTGGCATGCTTGGGTGACTTGTGCATTTCACTGGTTGCATGGTGTGACTGCATTGCGCCTACGAGGAGTTGTGCAATGTGGGCAGGGAGTGGAGTACAGGCACTCAGTAGGGCCATTTACGGTTGGTTCGCGATGCCGTATTTCTCACCATGGCAGAATGGTACTTTCCGCCATGCTTGATGGCGTTAAGTACATGTCCGCTAGGGTCGGAATTCGCGTACCGTTGCGCCATGGCGGAAATTACGGTTTTGCAAGGCGCGCGTGCGCGTACTTGGTGCAGTTAGCGTTGGCGTTCACTGCGGTGTCGATAATGGCATCGTACTTTACGGTGACGGGTCATGATCGCAACGGGCGGTATTCGATGGCGGTATTACATTTCCGCCATCGTTTTTCCTATTCCGCCAGGGTCGTAATGAGGGCCGTAGTGTCTAATGCTCCATGAACGAGGTGACAATCCCAGAGAGCAATCAATAAAGCAAATATGACATCAGATAATAACAAGAATTAGGTCTCAAATCATACAGAGCCCAAATCCAAAAGAGAAAAAGGGTTTCTGCGCCCATCTATTACTGCGCCACAGTGAAGTTCAGGTATCAACCAAAACCAGTTTTTCTTAATTCATCTTATATTAATTGATAGCCCATGAGGATGACACGTGCTTCGGCACCCTAAGTGTGCCTTTTTCAAATCTGGGCATTAAGGGTTGATATATACTAAAAAAACACTTCCTCCCTCATCTTCTACCAGGCTCAAATGTGCTATGTGGACAACCCATGTAAATTCACCATTGGTGTATGGGTGTTTGGGGAAGATGTGAGGCATCCAGGCAGTTGGGGCTACGTACCCCCTTCATAATCTCCCTACATAGCATGGTGTGGGAATGGACTGGCACTCAGAGGGATAAGTCACAGGGTGCCATCATGAAAGAGGGCACAATTTCATTATTTATTTTCTTTTGGGTATTTATTTAGCCCAGTCCTAGTTTACAGAAGAACTTGAGCATTGTACATGGGATGCACTGGCACTCAGAGGGATAATTCACAGGATGCCATCATGGAAGAGGGCACTATTTCATTATTTATTTTCTTTTGGGTATTTAGTTAGCCCAGTCCTAGTTTACAGAAGGAATTGAGCATTGTACATCAGTAGAGTTACAGGTATAAATTATATAATTATGTTGGCCTTAGACTATACCCTTTATTATGGGCATGCCATTTGAATATCAAGGAGCATTCAACATTTACAGTTAGCCAGAAACATAGAAGAGTTGTGAAAGGTTGGTATGGAACATGATTGTGGAATATAAAGGGTGGCCATCAGTTGCAATACTGGATCGGGTGGGTCAGGAGTGTGTATTTTAAGGGTTTTAAAGAAGGTCTTTCTTGAAGAGCAATTTACTGGGTGGGTCTGCCAATGTATATTAAGTTGTTTTAAAATAAGTGTTCTTCAAAGAGAAATGCCTAGCTTAGTTTTCAGAATTACACAAGGATAGAAGTGAGTCTGAGTGTCTTGGGTCTCCGGATCTACAGCAGGGAGGTCAAACCTTGCAGAAGGCTTATTTCCTTGTCCCTGATTTTTTGCATGTGTGCATGTGTCCTTCTCTAGTCTAGCAATGTCTTGATTTCTGGCAATTCCTTGACTGCCATAGATGGAGTATTTGTCTTCTCTGTAGGATGTGAATGCCAGGGGGTGGCCAGGTGCACGGTGCCAAGAGAGAACAGATCAGCAGGAGAGAGGGGGAGCGAAGGCAGAAGAAAAGAGGAAGGTCTTGAGGTGCTTCCGGAACTGGAGATTGTTCTCCTCAAGTTTTAGAGGGGCAGGGAGGCTATTCCAGAGGGATGCCCGAATCGAAGACAAAGATCTACCTCCAGCTCATTTCTTTGAAAAACTACTAACCCTGAGGGAGTTAGAGGTAGAGGAGCGAAAAGCTCGAGAGGGGAGGTATTTGCGGAGGGATAGCTGAAGGTATTTTGGACCCAGGCCCCAGGGGCCCCAGGGGGAGAGTAGAGGCAGGTAGATTTATAAAGAGGCTGTTACAATAGTCCAACCTAGAGAGAACCAGAGCTTGGGATACCATGAGCTTCTAGGGGAAGGAGAGGAAAGGCAGAGTACCTCTGAGGAGGTGCAGTAGGAAGTTTGACTTTTTAGAGACCTCAGTACAGTACAGTAGAAGGAAAGGGTAGAGTCAAAGATGACCCCGAAGTTCTTAGCCTCGCAGGTGGGGGTAGGAGGAGGGCCAAGGGAAGCCGACCAGAGAGTGAGGCAAAAGGATGGTGAAGGTGTGCTGATGAGGAGGATCCCAGTCTTGCTGGCATTCAGACAAAGATCACTGGTGGCACACCAATCTTGAATGGCAGTTAGGCAATCAGAGATGAGAGATGGAGAGGAGGTGGCTGAGGAAAGCTTGAAAATGAGTTGAGTGTCATCAGCGTAGCACTGGAAATTTGAGCAGAAAATGGCAATGCAGTCAGTGAGAGTTGCCAGGTATTTGTTGAAAAGCCAGGGCGAGAGGTTAGACCCCTGGGGAAAACCACTTGTAGTGAGAAAGATAGATCATAGGAAGGACCCAAGTTGGACCTGGGAGGGTCAATCAGAGGAAATAGTTCAGCCAGGCCAGAGCCTGATCAGTGATACCCAGGTTTTCACAGAGTCGGTTGAGCAGGATGGTATGGTTGGCCGTGTCGAAGGCAGAAGAGAGATCGAGGAGGATGAGGACAGAGGGAATGTTAGAATCAAGGTTGGAGAGCAGATCTTCACAGATGTTCAGGAGAGACATTTTTGTGCTTCTGGCAGCTGTGAAGCCAGACTGGTGGTCATGGAGACAGCCAACAGAATTGGAATGAAGTTTAAGCTGAGAGATGGCCAACATTTCCAGGAGTTTGCCCAGAAAGGGAGTAATGGGAATTGGGCGATAGTTAGCTGGACAAGAAGGATCAGCTGTGGGTTTCTTGAGAAGAGGATGCACAAGGGAGTGCTTCAGAGGGGAGGGGAAGGATCCTGAGGCAAAGGAGTGGGTGCAAAAATCAGCAAGGGCTAGGGCGAGGGTGTCAATGTGGTCCTTGATGGTTTTAGAGGAACAGGGATGAACCCATTTTGACGAGGCTTTCATAGATCGGACTTGTCTAGCGACCTCATCAGGGGAGAAAAGAGGAAAGGACAAGAATGATGGTGGCGGTGTGGCTAAGGGAGGGTCAGCAAGCACAGATGGAGAGGGGAGAGGAGGGATGGGGATGGAGAGGGTGGACAGGATGTCCTGGGTTTTTGAAATTAAGTGAGAGGCAAGGGCATTGCAAAGAGCCTGGGAGGCAACGGGGGGGGGGGAGAGACTGCAGCAGGGTTGGCCAGCTCCTTGCAGATTTTAAAGAGTTCGGCCGAGTTGTTAGATGCCGCATAGACACAAGCTTGAATGTGGATCTCTTCTTGGTGAGGACAGAGAGTCGGTATTGCCTTTGTAGCAGGCGACAGGCCAGTTTCTCAGACGATGAACAGGAAGCCCTCAATTTCCTCTCAGCCACCCTACACTTACGTTTAAGTGTAGATAGGTCAGAGTCATACCAGGAATTGCACTTGGCTTTGGACTTCAAACAGATCCTCATGACAGGGGCAAGAGCATCAAGAGTATCAGAAATTGAAGAGTAGAGCAGAGACAGGGCTCTGTCAGGATGTGAGACAGCCAGAGGTGGATGGGGGGGGGGTGGAATGTGGCAGCAAAAGCCTCAACTGACACACGCTTCATGCCGGATGTCTGAGAAGGTAGGTGGCAGTGTTGGAGTAAGCTTGGCTTGGGGGGAAGAGAGGGAGAGATGAGAGGAGAGGAGGGAGTGATCACTCCAGGAGAGAGGAGTGGTCAGAGCGATGGAGAGGGGGCGGTCAGAGGAGATCAAAACATTGAGTGTGTGCCCTGCAGAGTGAGTCGGGCCAGAGGGGAAGATGGACAGGCGGAGGGAGTCGCAGAGGTCATGGAAGAGTACAGAGGAGGAACAAGGAGAGTCTAAATGTATATTGAGGTCACCAAGGAGGAGGAGTTGAGTGGTAGAGGCCAGGAGGGAGGAGGAGAGGTCCGCCCATTCAGAGAGAAATGAGGTGATTTGACCAGCAGGCCGGTAGATGGTAGCCACAGTAAAAGAATGGGTAGGCGAGAGAGAAAGCCTACAGACAAGGCATTCAAAAGAGGAGTAGGTCTGAGCGAGAATGATAGAGGCAGGAATCCACTCAGGAGAGATCAGGGCTACCCTCCCCTCCGGACCAGGAGGATCTGGGTGCGGAGAGAATCTTGTAGCCATCAGGGAGGAGAGTTTCAAAGCTCGTGACAGAGCTGGCCATGAACCAGGATAGGACAGAGCACAGAGATCATATGAGGAGTCCATAAATCTGGAATTGGAGTAGGTGTCGGCGATAGGAAGACCAGGGTAAGAGTCCAAGATATCCTTTTTGAACTTCTTCTTACCAGACTTAGTGAGAAGGGAAGGATAGTCAATGGAGAAGCAGTTGGAAAAGATAGGAGAAAAAGAAAGTGCCATGGGTGTGGAAGTGAGGAGAGGATGGAGAAACTGGGGAGGCTAAGGCAGGTAGGTATGGGACAAAAGAGAGTGTTGAGGTCACTGGGCTGTCATGTTACAGAGAATCATTAGTATACAAATACAGAGAATTTCGCAATGGGCAGCAAGATTTGACTTCTTAGCACAAAGCAAACACAGCAAGATTTGACTTTTTAGCACAAAGCAAACACAGCAATATTTGTCTTTTAGCACAAAGCAAACACAGCAAGATTTTACTTTTTAGCACAAAGCAAAAACAGCAAGATTTGACTTTTTAGCACAAAGCAAATGCAGCAAGATTTAACTTTTCAATCTTGGATTCAGATGTTAGCAAAGGGTTTTAGGAAGCACTACGCATCAGGATGACAACATGGGAGTAACAAGCAGAAAGAACAGTGATAGTCAAAGATGGTAGGAGTGAGTCCATAAGGAGGGAACTAACCCATAGTTCTGGAGGAGGCAAAGTCAAGGCAGTCCGGATTTCTTAGAGGAGTGAGGTGCCAGCATCATTGTGGTTAAGGTGCAGGAAAGACCCCAATTAGCGTTCCAGAAGCAGACAGGGAGCAGACAGGGGCCTTAGAAGTTGGCCTTTGCTGAGAGGGCCGGCTAAAGCCTACCGGTCCCTGATTGAATGCAAAAAACATTCAGCAACCAATGGGAGTGCTGCAGAGGGTGAGGTGGTTCAGCACAGCCTGCCTACAAAACAAGGAAAACCATGGCGGTCATCTTAGAAGGACCGAATAAGCAGGCAATAGTGGGAAAACTTGTGCTTTCAAAATAGCAATGCAGCTCCAGGTATTAAAAAGCTCAAAACAATGGCAGCATGATGACAATGTCAAATGAAACAGCCCTTTCCAACAATTTTATGCATTTTCTTTTCTTCTTTTTTTCAAAGTTTTATTTTTCAGGTTCAATAATTCCCCTGGAGGTACAGTAATGCACAGAAAGTGCACCTACCTAATGGAATGGTCAGCATCCAGCCACAAACTCTACATGTGCAGGAAAACAACAGATGGCCAGGAGGGTGGAAACAGGCCCTCACTCACAGTGAAAAGCAGATGAAAAAAACCAGTTCCAGTCAGTGGACCTTGTTGTGGGGGCCGGCTAACACTTGCCGGTCCCAGTTTGGATGCAAGAAAGCACTCAGCAACCAATGGGAGTGCTGCACAGGGAGAGGTGGTTCAGCACAGCCTGCCTACACAACAAAGAAAACCATGGCGGAAATCTTAGAAGGGCCAAAAAACAGTCAAATAAGCAGACAATAGTGGGAAAACTTTTGCTTTCAAAATAGCAACCAGTTCCATCCAGTGGGCCTTGCTGAGAGGGCTGGCTAAACTGAACACTACTTCATTGCTCCCCTCCAGTACATCTCCTGAATGGAAAGCAAGATTCTCTTTCATCAGCCATAATGAAACATTTTGGTGCTTGTGCTCCATTCAGCTCTTTACCTGACACCATCTTTCAGAAAAGGGTATTATCCCCCTGTTCAAAAGCATTATACATGGTAACCCATTTATCACAAAGGAATGCCCCTTTTTTTTAGAAATGTGTTTCCTCTAACCTGCTCTCATTGTGTGCAGTTCAATTTTGACAGACCCTAAACTAGCTCTAACATCAGATATAATTTTCACTTTGGCCACATGACATTCTCTGTCTGACTCAACTGTCCTCTTTAAGAAACACCTGAAGACGTTTCTTTTTGATGTAGACCTTGGTTAAAGGATCGGTGAACCTATTTTTACTCTACAACCACCTACTCTATTTCTGGCCTGCCTTTCTTCTCGGACGTTTGCTTTAGGTTTCTCCTCATCCTGTCTTCTACGTGTTCTTTGTGAGCGCCCTGAGTCCCATGGGTTAGTGGCACTATATAAAAATGCAGATAGATACCAATTTGGCTTTGTGATAGACCCTTTTTCTAATTACAGCCGAAGATTCAGTGATTAATGGAACAAGGTTGGACTTTATTTTTACAAATTTGGCCAGCACTGAGTGTAACAAGCTCTCCACTTCACAAATTGATTTTAATTCATTCAGAATCGACTGATGAATAGCCATGTTTTGCTCTCGTTCAAATACCCTTCCCCATTTTACCTGTTTAAGAGTTTGACCTGCTATCATAATATGCTGAGATGTTTTATTACTCAAGCCAGGTCACGAGTCAAGGCAAGTTCGAATAACCGCAGCCAGTGGGTAATGATCACTCTCTGTTCTATCCCTGATTACAAAGTCAACAGCTTTCTCCCATTGGCCACCTGACAGAAAGATATAATCGATCAGTGAGGAACCCATGGGGCCAAAAAATGAGCTCCTCGCCGTCTGGTCTTTAAAACATCGACCATTACAGACTGTCAAGTTTAAACTATCAAGTAGTCTCGCCACTTCCGAGGCCAGTGAATGGACCCATGTCTATCACTGCTGGTGTTCCCCATGCCGAATCCTGATCCTCCCAAAGGTCAGCCAGCTCATTCAGTGGCCCCACTTGCATGTTCAGGTCACCCGCTACAATGATAATGCCATTGCCTCATCCTTAACGAGCACTGGCTATGTCGTAAAGCGAGTTGACCGTTACCATGCCCTGCCGACCCAATGGTCTGTAGTATATGTTGAAAAGCATCATTTGCACCCCTCCCAACATCTGAATTGTCAAAAGTTGTAAGTCTGCAGAAAGAGTAAGATGTTCTACCACCTTCCCTCTAGGGTATAGTCCAACCACATCTCCAGCCCACCACTAGGTCTGCCTTTTGGCCCCTTAATAACAAGCACAGAAAAGTACCTGTAAGCCTGAAACAAGACAGAGCTGACCGCCCATGTTTCCTGGAAAAGTATTATTTGATGGCTTCTTAAAAATTCACACCAATTAGCGATCTCCAACAGTCTATGCAAACCCACCAAATTCCAAGATAGCAAGTTGTGACCAGCACCATCATAGTCACTGGGGATTTCCCCATGAGGTCAATCAGTTTCATCAAGGTTCTGTGCTCCTGGCATTTTCCCAAAATTCTAGTATGTACTCCACTCGCTCCCTGCCCTTTTGCTACAGAGGGTTGGTTGACTGAGTTGTGACTAGCGCCAGTATAGTCACTCATATAAGCATGGGGCAAGGGATACAATGAAGTGGAGCTGGCAGGATGCAGAGCAGGTTGAAAAGCCAGGACAGTGAAGCACAACTCACATAAATGTTTGGCATTTTTAGAAATTAAAATATAAATTTGTGATGTAGGAATTTTGCACCAGAGCTGGGCTCTGAGCACATGTCCTGACATATGTTGATAGTCTGGTCCTTTTTTATTTTACTAAGAATTTTACTCAGCAGAGTTTGAAAGCAATATCAGAATACTCGACTCAGAATGACCTGGACAGTAACGAGACTAAAACAAAAATAACGTGAATTTCAATGGGGAGTTAATTGATTTATTTTAAAATGATACTAAGGACGCACACAGACAACTGAAAGATTTATCAAAGGAAGACACTAACATATACAGGCTAATACAGATTCTTCTATGGGAAGGTGAATGAATTAGACTGGCAGTTTGGGTCTTTCAATGGGGTTTCAATAGGATTTTCAATAGGGTTATGTTGCAAAAAGGAAAAGATTATGCAATTTAGGGCTGGGGTTATTTGCTACTTACAAAGTAAGCCTTGGTTTGGGATTCTGGAAAGCCAGCTGGATCTCAGGACACTCTGGACAGCTGGGACAAGGGATCTGGTCACCGCACAGTTCTGGATGGATTCTGGACAGCCAACTGGATCTCAGGATACTTTGGAGAGCTAGGCAAGGGGTCTGGTCTCTGCACTCTCCTGGATGGGATTCTCGACAGTCAGTTGGATCTCAGGACACTCTGGACTGCTAGGCAAGGGGTCTGGTCTCTGCACTCGCCTGGGTATGATTCATTTGCCTCCCTTCCATCCTCCTTCTCCTGTCTCCCTGGATTCTTGTGTGTCTGTGTGTGTCTGTCCTCAACCCAATACAGCCTTCCTTATTAGCCCAAATGACATCATTCACTTTACAATCTAGGGGGAGTACTCTAGAATTACTCCTACCATGGGATAGGACAGCCTACCATTCCTCTCTCGGCCACCAGGCATCCTTCTGTCTGTTTGCCATTTATTACAGTTCTTTGTTTCTCAGGTCAACGTTTTAGCAAAACTGAGTTATGTTTCCTAACTTCATATTTATACTAGATACCGCCATAAGAAATAGATATGTGGTTTCCATTAGTCATAGGGAATTAGGTAAGCTGTTCACCAACTCCGTGCGAGGTAGCATGGCCCTTGAGCACATATTTGTCCTTTTTCATAAAATATATAACAGTTATAACTCTGTAAATGATTAAGTATGTTCATAATCTCATTTTCCATCTTTCCATCAAATCTCATGCTTATCACATTCTTAAATCAGCTAGAAACTAGTCTTTACTGGCCATTTCAGTCCACAAAGTCCTAGGAACACACACTTAGTCTTTAAACAACCACCTGGAAATCACATGGAAAAATAACAGAAAACAAAATTAGTTCTTATTCTGAGTGCTGCAAAAAATGCCTAAAATGAATCAATTATTTAATGTCAATTTGGAGGATCAGTCATATATGGGAGGGCAGTGCTTCATCCCCCACAGCCAACCGTCTTCCCCCGGGTCTGCCAGTGCCCACAGATTTTTATTACACCCTTTGAAGATTGTCAGTTCATCCTTGGTAGTGGGTGCAGGAGGAAACTCACACTTCCTGGTCAAACTCTAGCCACACTTGTTTACTTTCTCCTCCCTGCTAGTACTGCCTTCAAGTCTGGCAGAGCAGGGAATTATAACGCCCTCAGTCACATCACATGTCATTGTGGAATAGTTCACTTATATGTGCAACTTCCAGTGGGAGGCAAGGCTTTCAATTGAGTGTTATGCCTGAGCCCAAAAACTGTGTTTTCTGGTGTTCTGAGCCTCTTCCAAGGTGATTGAAGTTTTGTGGGGGAACCATACTGTACATGGCTTTAATCAACACCCTATCCACAACATATTTCACTGACAATTTCTGTGCGAACAAAGTTATCCTTTCACAGTGGTTTTTAAAAGTCATTTTTCTTTATTTCAAGCCGTTTTTCATCTACCGTTTGAAATGTTCTCTAGTGCATGAAATTCTTCAATGTGTCCTTTTAAGTGAGTTTCCATCTGCTGTTGGCCCATTAACACAGAGGTGTAGGACCCCTGCACAGGATTCTTTGATTTGACATGGAATAAAATCAAACGGCAAGCTGTTTTTTTTTCATTTCCAGTGTTTCAGAGTGCTGCTGTTCACATGAAAGGAAAAAAAAAGCCGTGTCGGGTTACAATGTTTAAATCCTTGTCCCTCATGTGAATTAAGAGTAAGACAAGGCAGTTGTTGGATGTAGTGCATAACATTTTGGTATTCAGATGAAAGAAAAGTAAATGCAGAGCCGTTCTTGGTGAAATGTTCAAATGCGTGCCACACATGTGCCAGGGAAGCAAAGCACAGCTGTTTTTTGTTGCAAAGTTTAATACAGCTTTTCAGGTGACAGGGATTTCTGTTTAGGGCATCTAAATGCACCCCACAGGCGTGTTCTAACTGTTGCAAAAATGTATATAAGGTATGAACTGATGTGGTTTGCTGCGACTTGGGCCTGTTTGGGTTAAAGTGATTAAAGGCTGATTCAGACATAGATCAGGCCCAAGGTATTTCATTCCGATTAATGATTCGGAAACACATTTGGGAAATACATTTTGCTCATTTTAGTACTGGCGAGCACGTGGACGGATGTTACAGAGTGTTTGACTATTTGAAGGGTATTGTCTTTGCTTGTTTATATTCCATGTTTTACTTTTGATGAAAAAGGGAGCTATGCACCTTATTACTTGAATTTGATATGAAACACTGTGTTACATTATGTAAAAGGTGTGCAAGGTTTGAATAATAACCATAGGTCTACAAAGATCTTAGTGTTTGTGCAATGCAAGGATGTAGCCCTTACATGCTATGCAACATTTACATGCACTAAACAAAGCATGCTGGTGGAGAAGAAGTGACTGGATGGCCAGAGAATACAGCCAGATATTGTGCACTTTATTATCCATTTCTTTTTTTCAGTTTGAGTTTCTTTATTTGCTTTTAACGTATCATATATGAAAAACAATGCCTGCCCTATAAAAACGCTGCACTATCCATTTTACATTTTCGTAAGAGGGAAATTTTCATGGATGGAAATTCACATTGTTAGACGAATAAACAAGATTATTAAATTTAATCAAATGTCCTTCTGCAAATTAGCAATTTTCGGGACAGGGGGTTTTGTCCCCCCCAACTTTTGTGGAATGCCATTTTGTCCCCCCCAATTTATGGCTGGAGGGCTGGGGGGCTGTATTGTGACCGCCGTGTTTCCCCACTGGTTACGTACCTTCTGCCTTGCCTAAGTTGCAGTGCAGGCGTCCGAAGGAACGAAGATTTGAATTACACAGTCAGCCGCCTGGATTTACTCACACAGCAGGTAAGAGTAATTGTGATGCACCTACGGCTGCGGCCTTCACCAACTAAATTCCTTATACGACCATGGCAGCGAGCAATAATGACACTCCCCTCAGCTCTGAAAGGAAAGCTTACTTTACATCTCAATGAGATTTCTGTTATACGGATATTCCCATTTTCTTGGCCCAGTGCATGTGATGTTAATAAAAAACATCCCACATAACGAGATGAGTGAAGCGTGTTAACATTAGTGCATCTTTTTAAAATGTTACTTGGCTCATAAATCAAGGATTTCTGTCTTTATTATGCTTAGTGCTTTAAGAGTGTTTTTTATGATGGATAAAGCACATTTCACACTTGTGGAAGCCAACAGCACCAGAGAGAGCAATGCATCCTTGCATTCCGGGTCAATTACTTTTACTGTTTCTGACCCTATTTTATTGCAGCCTGTTTTCGACAACTTTGAAACAACATTGTGGCATGGACGGCCTTACATGTTTTTATATTATCATGTTCTCTACTGCCCTTTTCGGCACTCACACACACGTGCCTGCACTGAGCGCCGCAGGATGTGTGCACACACCAACTTTTCAATCCACAATGTCTTGCTGCAATTCTTTGACTTGTGGCCCCCGCTGCTGCCCCGGACCTCTCCCCACATGCATCCTGCCTCGCTGCCCTCCCTTACTGCATTCCCTACAGCCAGCCTTGTTGCCCCAACTACGTCCTCCGCCTTGTTGTCCGCCTCGATGCCCCCCTCCTTGTTGCCCTAGGAGCGGCTGCTCCTTGGGCAGTTTCTGCTAAATTAATATCCTGAACGCTTACACCCTTTTACTGTACTCTAAACAAGCCGTTCAGTGCCTAATACCCTCACGGCCACCTGTCCCATGTTTCTTGAGGTTAACTGCCCCCAACCCATCAACCCTATAAGACTAGCGTTGTCTTCCTCCTGTAGTTTGTCTGCTGGTGAATCATCGTGCAGCAGAATCTGCATGCCCCAGGTACTTAGTGTGTGTCAACTCGACCCAAACACTGAAAGTTGTGATGTACAACTGTAGTTTTACCACATAATAAACCAGGTCTGCCTTCAGCCACTCGATTTATAAGCACTATGCATCACCTTCATTGAAGTTAAAGTCCTGTAAAAACATGCATTGGCAAAGCCAACAGATTCAGCTTGTAAATAATTACTATCCATTTGCCAGGGACTGCTATTATATGCCCAGGTGCTCCCACGATTTTGCAGCGGCTACCATTGATGGCCTGTTATTACCATTATGGCAGTGACTGGCAAATGTCTGCCCCGTTCCCATGCCTACAAAAAAGCAAAAACTGTTGCCATTGCCAATTCTTGTTTTTATTTGGGGGTTGGACTTTTGTGTGAGATACAGTACAGCACCGGTGAGATTTGTTTGGCTAAACAGAGCCCACAGAGGTGGGATTTCACACTTTCATTAAAAAGTGTAAATTCCATATGTGCAAACTGCTTTTTTTAAGGAAATGCTTTACTTACTGCAAACACGCAGTAGCAGTGAAGTGCACGGCTCCAGTCCAAACGAGCATTGCTGCACACGTTATTTAATTTATTTTCATCCTTCTCTGCATAGAAGAGGTAGCTTGTTCTACTAACTTGGGTGGGCACACTTCCCAGGGATCTACTGGATAGGCTTCTTGCAGATGTCTAGTTGTAGGACCATATTGCAGCATATGGACCGGTTGTGTGGCTTATTGATATGACAAACCTTCTGAGAGGTAGGCATAGGGGACCATCAGCCCTCTGTAGGCATTGGATACAGGCTTTCAACAAGCCGGAATGGCTTTCTCAGGGATGGCTTTTGTGTGTATCTGTGCAGCATTGTTTCTCCTATCTCATGGGGTTAGGGAATGGAGCAGTCAACGGGGGCAGGAGTGGGTAGCCTGCTTCTTCTGTATCCATCCAGTGACCCAAAGGTAAACATTTCAAGTTAGTAGCACACCATGCCTTACTTGCCATTACTCAGATTTCACTTGCCAATAACAACTGGTGAGCCACATTTTGAGGCCAGGGGTGACCTGTCACTTTTACTCTGTTACTCTGCATCATAACATCAATTTACTTCAATGTTTGGGCATATGACTTCTCCATGTGAAAATGCTTCTTATTAACGGTGGCAGCCAAAATACGAGCTGCAGGATTCCAATTTTTATTTTTGTGCGGGAGGGGGTTGTTGAAATAGGATGCAAATTGTGCATTTTAAAGAATATTTATTCAGTAACACTGATCAAAACTATTAAATGCACAGTGAGGTAGCTCATCAAACTGGCCCACTTTGACCAAAGAAACTGGCCCACACCAGCCTTTTGCTCTTCTGTTCCAGCCATGGGCCTATTGTCCTATAGGTCAGCCCTAGCCCACTTGATCGCACACAGTCCAGGCCCCTGCAGCATAGTGAGATCAGGGGAGGAGCCCCTGGGATCAGCCATCACAGGTAAAAGAGTGAATTTAGACGTGTCCCCCTTGCTGCTGGCATGCAAGGCGGTAAGGATTGTAAATAGCCTGCTGCATCCCATAAAGGCTGTATCAATTGCACTAGGACTGCCTAAAGAAAGGACTTTGGTGCTTAAAGCCAGCAAATTGACTTAGCATATAATAAGGGTATACTCTGCAAGATTGCATGTTGCCTTTCTTTTGCTTTTTTGAACACAAAATGTAACAAAAACAAGGGTGGTGTGAGCTATTAAAGCCAGACACTGACCCCTTTCTTTCACAAAGTACCCCTTTACTCAATTCTCGCCCTACCACTTTCACAGTGTCTACTTTACTCACACAATACTCCATTCTCTCACAATACTCTCCACCCTGTTGCAGGCCCTCTTTAAGTAGAGGGTGCTCAGGCTTTTTTACTGTTGTCAATGCACCGAACTCTAAAGACCAACTGTTGTTATACGTTTCAGAAGATTGGCTTGTCTTTAGAATTGAATTTTAAAGATACCCACCAGAATTATGAAAGTTATAACAGAGCACGTCGGCAATGGACTCTTGTCGTGTAATAGTTTAGTCTTATTCCTCAATGTCAACGTCCGCCCTCTCCACCCCGCCCCTTTGTTTCAGTTATCATGATGTCCCCCCCAACATTTTCAGCAAAGTTACGCCACTGTCCACAAGCTAGTGTGTTAAGGTGAGCACGTATTAACACACTGGCATTTTGAGGTGATGCGCCTTGCAACTGTGCCTGTGATAAATGTGAGTAACACGCAGCTCATGAGCCCTTGAGTAGCACGAGGAAGCTCTGCTCTGCTACACACCATCCATGGGGTATACAAAGTCATAGTAAAGTAACTCTATAGCATAAACACATACGTCATCACGGACGATCTGCGTAGTGTCGGTACTTCTGCATACACATTGTGCGATTAAGTGACACATGGAAAACGTGTGGTGTTGTGCACTGTATCCACACAATGATAGGATGACTCATGTGTCTTTAAATCAGTGCAGGGGCGTTCATAGTACTTCGAATCCAGACTATGATTACCAGTTCTTTGTTTTTCTCTTCGCACTACCCCCAGCTGTTGACAATTTTTGGCTGTGATCAGTGAAGTTTCCTAATGCTTGAGGCAACTCGGGCTTTTCATTTCTGCACAGAGCCACACTAAACTTCTATTCCTTGATAAAATGCATGAGTTTGTTAGAGGAAATTACTGCTTGAAGTGCTTTATTTATTGGTTTAGGGCATGCCAATTTTCATTAAGAACCAAAAATGGGTAATTATAATTTGAACATGATGTGCAATTTAGCAATGAAGTAATCCGAGCTGCACAGATGTGAGTATTTAGATGTCGGTAAAATTAGACTGATTTTTGGCATGTCCTTATTTCTTTAATTGCGTTTAAAAATGAGTCAAGGTGCTCCGTAGCTGATTTATTTCACTGTAAAGATACAGAACTTGCAAGGATATGCATGTGTGCTGAATTGGTACTTAATATGCATCATACAAAGATGTTTTAATTAAAGCACCTTAATTAATAAATTCAGCCTGATAAACATCTGGAAGACTTATGGAAGAGAAGTTCTAAGTCTGCGCAGCGGCTGCGGTCTGCATTGGCTGGGAATGGAGCAATACAGCATGCTTGTTTCACCCAGGCCCCAATCTTCACAATAGAATGACAAAATAATCACAGACAGACTGCAGTGAGATAATCAGGTACAGTGTGTGACATTTGACAAACTGCAAATTGGTTAGTATATGATAAAGATTTTATTAAGGGCACGCAGCAAGTAATTTTTGAAAACAGCAAGGAAAACAATTATAAAATGGATTCTTTTTTTTCCAAAATATTCAGGGACTAAAATTCCCATAATTCATACAGAGTGTGAGTACTCTAAGTTCCACTTTCATTCATACATGTCTCCTCCGCATATAGCCTGTCAACTTTTCTTGTGCCACTGGCATCCCTGTACTTGCAGGAAAATGACATGCCTTGTTCCGCACATCATCAACAGAAACATTTGTTATCAGCATGAAGAGGCACCCCTTCCAGAACCCAAAGCTCGAATGCCACAAGGAGTGAAAACATGGTGAGGGGAAATATCTTCTGACACAATGGTGATGGGATACTACGTTCCTCAGTGGCCTTTTTAAGAACTCAACTTCTCGTTGTATACTAGAAACATTGAGATTGATAGGCTTAGCACAGAGGCTTCATATTATGCAAGTTCAAAACGTTATCCTGGCTACTGATGACACGTGAGTTCCAGGCCAGAGAACCATGGAGGCCACACCACCCTTGCTGAGTGGTCACCCAAGGAAGACATATGAACACCTGCTTTAGGCATGAATCAGGGGAGCAGTCAAATGTGCCCCCAAAAACCCCAAAGAAATTGAGGAATTCTATAATGGTCACCTTTCCCCTGCCTCTTTGTTCGTTGCAATCCCAACCCATAGGTTAATTTGATGAGAGGTCTGAAGCCTTCTTGCCCCTCTGGAATCAGAAAAACAAGCAGAATTTCAAGGGCAAGATCAGCAGTCCACAATGAGGCATAGGACACATGGGGCCTGATTCACAGAAGCATTTCAGAATGGCGCAATCCCATTGAAAAACGCTCTGTGAATCAGGGCGATTATAACAATAGCAGCCGGGACGACTGCATACAGGCTGTATTATAGATTCACGGAGAAAGATCAGTAGCTGTATGAGAAGGGCGCACATGCACCAGCATAGACATAGAACTAAGACTAAACATCACTATAAAGTTAGAAAACTCAGAGCATGTGCTTTGAGTTCTGAGTTCTGCATTCAGAAGCTACATGGACGGTGTATGTCCCCTGTATGTATGTCCCCTGGTATGGACACAGAATACTGATACAGGACACTGATTGGGAACAATGAGAAACATTCACACGCTCTAGCCCAACTACCTGACAAGGATCGGAAACTATGGCGATAGTACGCAATGACCTATCATAGATGTAGTGCAGGACACAGATCAGCAGCCTCACAGAATGCGCAGCTACTCAAACATGGTGATAGGCGGCAAGCGGAAAGCACAGACGAAGGTAAACACACTGTAGCATAAACAGAGAATAGGGATTAGAAATGACCAGGAAGTTCCACATACGCAATCATATATTGAGATCACAATATGGCATGGTTTTCAAATAGTGTTACCATGACAGAGCCAAGAAACAAATGACACTGTGGTGTGAAAAAGATGAGTGGTCTGTATTATTCTATATGAAGCAACACTGTAGCCAGTAAAACATATTTTGGCAGTGGCGATATTGAAAGGCTAGGGACGATGAGAAAACATAATTTGCACAGGAACGCAAACTTTGATGAAGTAGTTGATTTGGGATTTAAACCCAGTTTGCAATTTTTGGCACTTAATCACATTTTTTCCAGTGGCTGGTATACAGCAACGTGCCATTATGTGTGTGCGTTGAACTATAATGAACTAAAATAATGCTCTCTTCTTTAAATCTGTCACAGAAAGTACAGAAATTACACAATAAAAGAACATATCAATAATTCTAAAACAATCTTTGAAGAAACAAGTTATGCTAAAGGGGAATGATTTCAGCTTTATTTTCTATATTATAAATGTATGTTTGATTGCAAGCATCAGAATAACAATTGATGTGATAAAAAGTAACATTGTACTTAAAGTACTTTAAAGAGTAAAATACCGTACAGCTAACAAATGAAACTTCACGATACAATCTCCTGCTTATAGTCATTGCTTGATACATACTTGTCTCTATCAGACAAATCATCTCCCATGATAAGTCCTTCTCAGGCCCTCTGTGACACTTTGGCTCTGTTTTTTGTGTCAAAAATAGAGGCCATTCGCAATAACATTCTTGTGTCTGCATCTGTACTTGCTCCTGATAGGCAACAGATAGGCTTATGCAACCTAGTCACAGTGGAAAAATTGTCCTCCTTTCCGCTCTTTACTGAGGAGATGGTATTCATTGCCATACAACATATTAGATCTGGCTCTCCCCGTGATGTGGTACCAATAGTCATCATGTAAGAGATCTCCCGGGATATTTTAACAGAATTCACGACGGCCATTAATGTCTCTTGTCAGTCAGGGGTTATCCTGTCAGAATTGAAGATCGCTATGCTTATTCCCCTTCTGAAAAAACCTTCTTTGGATTCTTCTGTCCTCTCCAATTTCCAGCCTATCTCTTTACTTCCATTATCTATGAAGTTGTTGGAATCTTTGGTTTCTCCCCTTCTATCTTCTTTTCTGGAAGCCTCTAAACTGCTTGACCCTGCACAATCAGGTTTTAGGCCTGGTCGGGGGACCGAAAGCAGTCTGGTTTCAGTTCTTGATGACATGGCCGATTGGTCAAAGCAGGTGGGGTGGGGGCCCTGATTTTATTAGATCTGTCAGCAGCATTTGACACTGTGGACCACCCCACCTTGCTTACTCGCCTGTCCCACATTGGCATCTCGGGCATGGTTCTTTTCTTTCTTGGCCAAACACACTCAAGTGATGTCTCTTGCTTCTTTTCTTTCTGGCTCCTTCCGTCTGTCCTGCAGTTCTCCACAGGGCTCTGCCTTGTCACCCATTCTTTTCAACATTTACATATGGCCTTTGATATGTCGCATCTGCTCCCTTGGCGTCATGTGCTACTCGTATGCCGACGACACCCAGATCCTGATATGGCTAGATCTTGATTGGACTGAGGTTTCGTTGTGCGTCCATCAGTGCCTGACTGCTGTAGGTGAGTGGATGAGTCACAACTGGTTGAAATTGAATAGGGACAAGACTGATGTGATGGTGGTAGGAGCTCCCCCTGATCCCACTCTTTGGGTGTCCTCCTTCTGGCCTTCATCCCTTGGCACTCTTCCAGTTCCTGTTACCAAAGTGAGGAATCTGGGAGTAATTCTCTCTTCCTCCCTTTCCATGAATGATCAAGTGTCTTCTGTAGCAAGATGGGTCATTTTCACCTTAAACCTATAAAGAAGGTGCCACTGGTTGTTCTTCATACCTCGTTGGTTTACTGCCTTGGTGTTGAGCAGAATCAACTATTGCAATTCCTTATATCTGGCACAGCCCAAGGGCACGATCCAACGGCTTCAACGTCTTCAGAATTTAGCCAACCGGGTGGCTACAGGGTCTCCTTATGAGGCCCATATCTCTCCTCTGTTACATACTCTTCATTGGCTCCCAGTCACGCAGCAGATCAAGTTTAAGGCTCTTTGCATAGTACATTGGGCATTGCATGGACAGGGGGTTGAGTATCTCCAGGCTAAATTTAGTCGTTATCTCCCTGCCCGCTCTCTCCGCTCTCTCCCTTCAGCGTCTGCTGGCCTGCTGTCGGTTCCCACATTTCGTAGGTCAAGCATTGGAGGACGTGCTGTATTCTCTGAAATGTGCAACACCCTACCTTTGACAGTTAAAAACTTGTATAACCATTTGAGATTCAGGAAAGTGCTTAAAACATGCCTGTTTTAGTTTCCCCTGCTCTGGCTCTTGATAGCTTTCCTCCCTCTCTAGCGCCAAGATACCTTCGGGTGAATGTTGCGCTCCACAAATTACATTACCATAACATAACATAACTTGTAGATTTTAATACGCAATGTGAAATGAACACATTTGAACATTTAGAAAAACGCAAACCGTTTTTGTGCTAAATAAGTAGACCTAAAAATAAGTCCTATGACATTTGACTGTCTTGCTAGGATGCCTTTAGTTAAAATGGCCTCTATGCAATGACAGAGAAAGGAATGGCGTACACAATGCCAGACGAATATGCAATGACACACCTTTTCATCAAAGACAGCACCGTGATATATGATGACATTTCTAAGATCACTATATCGTCTGGTGGCAAAGCTGTGATATGGGGCACAACCCTTTTCTTCCACTGTCTCACATTTAGCTACGTAATCACCTCGCCCAACTGAAACATTGTTTTCTTGATAGGGGTTGGTTGCCAATTTTGTATAACACTTGTTTGGAGGAACCAAGCTCTAGACCTGCACAATACAGATGCTATGCTAGTTTTTCTAACTAGAAACTTTCTGGTTTTGGTGTGTTGTTTAGTAGCACAATAAGTGTTACTATCACAAGTGTTTATTCAAGTTAATAAACATCAGAGAGAGGAAAGCCTACGGTTGTCTTGCTGGGAATTGGTAGTGTGATCTGGCATATGAACACAGGTCTCAACAACATGTGCTTAACATACTGTGCTTCAAAGTTTGGTTATTGCACGTGATCAGTTAGTATATTCCATAAAGGACACTGAAAACAGTACACAGGCTGTACTAAAGTGAACAAACAAATTGTATGCATTACAGTAAACACAGTACACATAAGATAATTAATCAGAATGCCCATGTTGCCCTGCTATCAACAGACCAGTTTCTGAGGATATCTACATGTAATGAAGAGATTTTAGTCAGAACCAATGAAGTCCTTGGTCTTGGTCATGGACTTGTGAGAGTTGAGACACCTTACCACACAATGTTTTGGAGAGTGAGGAGAAGCAGGTTACTTTACACTTTTACAAAAGCAGGTTTGCCTTCTGAGCAATCATAAAATGTATATCACCAGGAGATGAAGAACAACCATTTTAATGTCCAGTGCTCTGAGGTAAAACACCCATTTAAAAGTGAGAGACCCCACAAGGGTAACCGGATTGGGCAACAAAGACTGTGGAGAATGTTTCATATTCTCTGTCCATTATTGAAAAAGATAGAGATCCACATTGTTGTCCGATATCACCGAGAATCAAGATTGTGGAGGAGGTTTGAACATTCTACACGGTTGCCCTATAGATAATTGAATCATCTTTTTTTATTGAAATGGCCAACCTCTAAAGATTAACTGTTCTGAAAGAGTGTGTTAGTGCCAATTCCCCTTAGAAATTCACCACATCTACTTTAGATGATGTAAAGGTATCCAGGGGTCTAGTTAGTGGGAACCCATATCTTCCTGGCAAAAATACATAGCGTTATGGTCCAGGGCCCAGGATTCACATAGGAAATCTGAGCACACTGAAAAAATTACCATCGATGGATTTGAATGACATAAAATGTTCATGCACCCAAGGTAAGGGACCATCCATGATCAGAGGGAAAAACTGTCCCACTCAGTTGGTAAGTGAGGAACCCTGTGGAAAGTACTGGGATATCAAATGTAATTTCCAGAGCAATTGGGAACTGTGCTTGAGATGGCTGAAACAAAGCTACCAGTACAATGGAAGCTTTTATCAGATGATCTGAAGAAGAGTACTGGGAATCGGGAAAAATGGCAGAGAAAGCTTCATGCAAGTCTGGTCTCCATATCCTAATGCTAAACTGGCTCCCAGATCTGAACACAATGTCTGAGCTGCAGTGTCATGCTCCTGTCTCAAGCTGAAAGATATCAGGTGTTGTCTGTTCAACCTGGGAGCAGACAGATCGTTTCTCATATGCTCCAGTGAAGCCAAAAGGCAAAGATGATGGTGCGAACAAGCCAGCAGTCACTGGTGTCTCTGAGCTACCCTGAGAATGAATCTAGTACAGTTTTCTGTGTGACTGGCAGAAATTCTGCTCTTTTCATAATATTCTACTCGAGATAGAAATCCCCTTGTTGCACAGACTAAATGCCATGCCACAGTATTAATATATGGCCAGGCTGGCTGTACCTATGTAGGCTAGCGTAGCAAACTACCACCACCTATCATGTTTGGTTTAACCTTGATGCTCAGTAAAAAATGCAATGCGATGGTAAGAATGCATTTTCAGAATGTAGCCACTAATTTAGGCCAGTCAAGCCATATAATAACATTCATGATGTTTGCTTTACCTTTGATGCAGAGTTAAAAATGCCATGCCACAGTAAGAATACATGGCCAAATTGGTGCCACTTAATAACACTTATCATGTTGTCATTATCTGTGATACCCAGTAAAGAATGACACGCCCAGTCAAGGCAGCTTTGTGTGGTTAAGATCACCACCTTTTGCATGAGTGCCTGGAAGCACATCCCACCTGTGTGATGTTTTTCATGTGTTACTGTTGTTGGGAGGCAGATGAATATGTCAGCCATAGCTTTTGGCCCTCCCACGTGGCAATATCGCAAAGGTTATTCACTGAGACTGCCCCTCCACCCTTACCCCCAAGAGGTAAAACAGTTCTTGGGGACAGTAGGAGCAGAAGGTTGCAAAAACATTAATTCCAACATTATAACAGTAAACGCACATGCATTAGACATAAGGCAAACATGCACTCCACATGAAGAACACATACAATAGGTAATATATATATTTAGACATGAAGAATACTAACATAGAATTGATAGACATGAAGAACACAAACATGACCAATGTATACGGTGAATGCAACATAAATGACATGCAAATATAGCTCACTAACACAGAAACAAGAGTGTAACTGGGCAGTCATCTTGTTAAAAATGGAAGCCACAACATGTCTGTGAATAAGCACAGGCCTTAAGACCTTGTGAAAACTCAAAAGGCTGAATCCACAGGAATACATATCTGTGCAGAGCTCAGTCAGTAGCTGGCAATTAGTGACAAGGGTAGGGTGAAATAAGGGAGCATCAAACAGCAGAACAAAGGCATGAGATAGCAATTCTCAAGATGTAAGCAATATACTTCCAGAGTAATTACAGGTTTATAAGAGCACAGCCAGCCTTTGTTAGGAAGATGCAGTAACACATAAAGCCAAATGACCCAAGAGTGCCCCAATGGCAAAAGCAAAAACAAAATGCACGTTAATAGTAGTTGCAACCTTAATAAATAGAAGATAATTCACTTTATTAATGGTCCCATTGCACTTGACCCATAATTGGAGAACACTGACTATTCATTAGAAGTAAGCATAGATAGGACACCTGCAGTACTCCCTAAACACACACATAGAGACAAGATGCCACACAGCGCCAAGTACATAGGTATTGCAGGGTCCCACGGCCTGAGAATGAGGGATGGTAACATTTTTAATTGAAAGAAGAACAGTGCCTGGGCCTCTCGCTACCTGCTCTACGTCTGGCTCATATCTTTATGACCTGACAAGTGTCCAAGGTTGGTTAGCAGAGAGCCAACCTATCAGAATCCCTCTAGCCATGCTGCACATCAAGTAGTATGCCAACTTATCACCTGATATGTATTTTTACTTTTCACAATGAAGGAGTGTTTCCAGGTGGAGCCATCAGATATTTGTAACCCAATGAACTGTTTAACCCATATGGAATCTATATGTAGCCAAACCCACCAACCTATCCACATTCCCCATACGTTTTGTAGGCTGAGATCATGTTATTACATCATTGATGACACGTTTGTACTACATAAGCAATTGTTTTTGATTAACATGTTGAGAGCGGTGAGATTTGAACGCTTGTATGCTGTCCCAGCTTTGTTTTTATGATAACAACGCTGGAGTTTGCTGTGCACTTTGTCTCCTCTGCCATTGAGTCTGGTTTGGTGGACTGACTCCAATTCCTCTGGGCCTATCTGGGATTCTGGGGCCACCTAAACGTATAGTAGAAGAGGACAGTTAGCAATGCATTGTCAGACTGTTGAAGGATCCCCATCATGTCCCGAGGACTATGGAGGTGACCTGTGGAGAGCAGGATCACATGCATCTGAGAGAGGTTGACAGGCACCCCCTTTGAAGAAAAGTTCTGTCCGGTTCTTGCTAGCCACCGCATAGGGTGTGGAAGGCAGCAGGCTGATAGGGGAGACTCAGCTCCAAAAATCTTCGGCCGATCAGTGGATGAAAGTATGACATGGGCATGGCAAAATAGTGGAGTTTTTTTTGCATGTTGTGGGTTTGTAAAGAAAAGGACAAGGGTTTGGAAAGATCACATGGTAAGCCTCGTTATGGGGTAGCAATAAACAAGATAGATCCCTCACAGAGAGTGAGAAGACAGATGTATTTTATTGGTTTAATGATTGCTGCCACCAGCCTTATGTGGCAAGATATCTTAGGCCTTTTAGAAGTGTTTGTATATTTGAGGAAGACGTGAAGGGGTGGTGTTGACCGAGGAGTGTGGTCTTGTGTGGGAGCATTGAGGTGGGACTGCTCGGAGCGTGAGTGGTCTTTGTGGTGCCGAATGATTGAGGGGCGCAGGAGGCATGGTCTCAGGAATAGATACAGAGATTTTAATTTGAGGGGAAATATTGTTGGGGAGGGTTGCATAAAGGAAGACAAAAGGTGAGTAAAAATTGAAGTAGAGTTTGGTAATCATTGGTTAGTCATTTTTAGAACTATTATGATGGGGGACACTGCAATCATTCACTTATGTAAGTCGCTGCCCCACTATAAGGACACAGTTGTCAAGTACCACATTGGAATGGGTTAAAGATACAACAGGCAAAAGGTTTATGCCCTGGCCATGAGAAGGCACCCATTCAAAGATGATATTGCAACAAATGTGCGCCTATTTACAAGCCACTTATGAGGGAAAACAGTTACGAAATAGATTAGTTATACTTGGGTTATGGAAAATATTTGGGGAAGATGTGGTGGAACCAAATACGCAGCAGTGGGTGCATAAACATCATGGTGTAGGGTGTATGATGCCCATGGCTCCTCCTCCTCCTCCTCCCCAGGTCAGTGATCCATCCTGCAGAGGCAGAGGCAGGGTATACTAATCCCCCATACGTGCCCCCCGCATAGAGTAGTGAAGACATTATAAGGGGAGAGAAAATAAACAAACAACAAATAGTGTCCACACACATAGAAGATGATGAGCTCTGTTGTTTGCAAGCCAAGTTAACAGAAGCCAAGGAAGAGGTTCAGAGAGAGAGAGAGGAAGGCAAGATGACAGGGTTGGGACAACAATTTACCAAATGCATGTCTAGGAGGGCAAATAAAATAATGCTTAAACTGGATGCAAAATGCATCAATGAGTCTCAAAGAAAAGCCAAGGGAAGTTAGACAAAGACAGATGAATGAAGAAGAGAAAAGAATGCAGGAGGAAAGAGAAAGAGGGCGAAGAAGAGAAGAGAGGGAGAAAGAAATAAGGAACAAAGAAGAAAGGGAGAAGGAAAAGAAACAAGAAGCAGGAAGCAAGATGGAGAGGATACCTGAAGAAGAAAGGAAAAGAGAGAGAAAATAGGTCGAAGAGAGGGAGAGAGAGGGAGAGAGAGACAACGGGATGAGGAAAGAAGTAGGACGAGGCACCAAAAGGGAGTAGATTAACTTATTAAAAAGCATACACTTCCAGGCAGAGAAAAGGAAGGAACTATACAAAGGAATATTGGCAACCTGTATAGGAGTAGGAGAGATTGCACCAATATAAGGGTGAGTAGGGTAGCATCCCCGCTAGATGAAGGAAGGAACGTATTGTAAGATGTCATGAATAGGACATATGGAAGACAGCCCAATAGAAGGTTAGAATTTGAGAACAAAGATGAGGAGGAAGAAAAGGAGGAAGAACTGGCAAATTGGGATGAAAGAGAGCAATGAGGAAACAGCACAAACCCCATCCATGTGTACACAGACAAGGAGAGAGATACCATCGAATGTGCGCTTAAACAGTTTAGAAGAGAGTATGCCATTTATGAATTTACTGAGAAATCTGCCAGGATGGAAGAAAGTAAGCATGACAGATGTGATGAGAAAAGACAAAGGGTGCGGCCGCCTTTTGGACATGGAATCAGACTAATACAATTCCCCTTAATAGAGAAAGGGGAGGAATGCCACAATATATCCCAATCGCCACAAATGGATACAAACTTTTAATTTGTAAGCTACCATCCCTCACATCAGGAGCAGGCAAATGGATTTATGAGTTGGAAATAATGAAGCTGGTATGGAATTAGCAGTATGAGACACAAAAAAACTTTTTGCTGCCATATTGAGAGAACAATCAGATGACATTTGGAGATAAGCAGGGTATCCTGGGGTGACTGCAAAAAATATCAAACATGACTGTGTGTCTCTTTTATAATTGTCAAGCTGACGCATGGAGAGCACTTAGGGTGCAGTACCCAGACTCATCAGATATGAGTGCAATTATGACCCTCAAAATGGGAGCAGATGAACATCTGGCCACATATATACAGGACATTCAAGAGAAATGGAGACTAGAGACTAGGGAACTGTGGGCCAAAAAAGTAACTATTTTTATCACATTTTATGTCAAGGACTTCCTAAAGAAGTGCAAAGACAGCTGAGAAAAATTGTGGGAATGGAAGCCAATTCATGGGCAGAAATATAATTGACTATTGTTCACCATTGTCAACTAAAGCAAGAGAAGGAGAGAAGAAAGTTGAAGACATGAAGACCAAGGAAGTAAAGTTGTGTCAGAGAAAACTGTCAGAATTGACAGTGGAATGGGCAGTATTGACAAATGAGGGAGAAACATTTAGCGCACAAGGAGCACAGCAAGTACAGCTAGGAATGAACGCACATTTTTCTGGAAGAGGAGAGTATAATTATTTTGCCTGGCCCGAGGGTTTGCATCCAGAGGGTTTGGATTTAAAGCTATGCAAGGATGAGGGTTTAATGGAGGCTAACTGTGATTAGGAGGACTGCTATAACAGTGATGGATATGTGGGAAAATGGAGCACATTTTAAATCTATTCAGAAGTAGGGGAGACAAACAACATAATTTCCCACCAGTAGGTACATGTGGGGGGCCAGCACACTCTCACCATATTGCACAGAACCACCAGAATATTATGCCCAAGATCACAAGCAGTATCAGACACCACAACCACAAATACATCAGATGCAACAGGAGATGCAGCCTCATATAGAGAAAGCACCAATTCAGACACATTCCGCACCAAAACAGACACCGCAAGCACTGATACAACGGAACACAGTGATGCCATGGAACACACCCATTTTGCTGCAGGCACCTACACCTACGATGGGGGTGTGACAGTAGTGGAAGGGAATCCTTTCACTGGCACAGGACTGAATATGTACCCACAATAGGACAACTCACAGAAGGACTTGATGTGTTCCATCCTATAGATACACCAGACCCACAAGAGGAGCCAAGGGTTGGGGTGTTCATAGTCAACAAAACACTTTCCTTCTTAATAGATACAGGGTGACTTGCTCTTGTTTTAGAGAGGGACATTTCCTGATGCCAGATATTTCCATGGACACACAAGGGGCAATGACAACAGTTGCTTTCATGGCTAATTTACCTGTAACCGTAGGAAAACATGACGTGGCTATGCTATTGTTATATTCCCGCAAGACACCAGTTAACATATTGCTGAGAGATTTGATGAGTATATACAACATGGCATCTTTGTTTACTGGAAAGGGAATAATATGTTGTAGCCCTGAGATCCATTATGTGAATGCACAAGAATGCATAATGACATTCTATGGACAAAAGGCACCAAGAAAGGTGCCACAAAACCGAGATGTATTCCTTTATGGAGTACACATGTTGCTTGAATGGCGTCCAAGAATATAGAACAACTTATTGAGATTACCAGCAGAGTTTTTGTTTCAACCAAAAGTACCCAAGGACGTGGTGGAAGGGCAGATAACTAAAACTGAGCTAGAATTAGCAATAGTACAAGAGGACAGGGTAATCTTACATGGATCAGACAATTGAGGGGTAAACTGGCAAATAGTAATAGTGCTGAACTCGATATACAGACTGACAGACTTGACAGATAAAAAATTGTTTACAGATGAGGACTCAGATGAAGTAGGGATATTTAGCATTAGTCTCAAATATAAGTTACAAATTGAGGACAGGAAGATTCCCCGGAGAAAGTAATTAGTGAAGAATGTACCACAGGTAAAACAGTATCCCATGTCAAAGGAAGCTGACAAGGATATCTATGAAACTATCACCACCCTAGAGCGACAGGCGATATTAGTGCCTTCAGAATTATCATGTAACACATGAGAAGGGTCTTGGAGGTTTATACAGGATTTACACTCCCTTAATTATATTGTTGAGGCAGAGTTTCCATTGGTGCCAAATCCAGCCACAATATTATATATTATACTATCTACAGCTAAATATGTTATAGTGATTGATTTAAAGAATGCCTTTTCTTCAATTCCCTTGCATGAACAGTCTCACTATTTGACTGCATTCACTTATTATGGAATATGATAGCAACATTCCTGTTGACCCCAGGGGTACTGTGAATCACCTCAGTCTTCAACAGGGTATTGCAGGTGGATTTAGGAAATGTACAACTTGACAGTGCGGTCATCCAATATGTGGATGACATTTTAGTCTGCAGCATCATGGAGGAAGAGTGCAGGAAAGACTCAGTGAAAGTGATGACAGTTCTGGCAGAAATAGAGTATGATGTAGACAAAGAAATATTGTAATATTGTCAGGAGGAGGTCATATACATTTACCAGCAAATATCAAAAGAAGGGAGGAAGGTGTTGGGGTATATAAAAATGCTGGAGAGTACAGCCCTAAACGTGCACAAAAGTACAAGCTGTGGAAGTCCCTGTAGAATGAGCGCACATCCTGGAAGCCAGGATCCACACACACAGAGCTGCCCTTGCGTAGCTCCAGAAAAGTATGAGTAGGTATGCTTTAGTGAACCATAGCACATTCACCATATAGCTGAACATAACCCCTGTGCCTTAGTGAAAACAGCTACATTTAACATTAGTCAGGGAAACATAAGAGAATATTAATAATAATAATGAAAGACAGTAACCCTTTACACTACACTGAGTAAACAGTATATGTAGGCTTAGAAATCTACTTAGCCACCTCACAAGGATGACAATCCTCAACCCCACCAGCAGAAAATATTAGCCAGGCCATTACAAAGAAGCACACACACTTCTCAATTGAAACTTCCCAGAGCAAAATACTGAATGATGTGCAGTGATTAGTTAAGACAAAGGGGGCAAACCAGTTCCCAGGTTTGAGTTGTGGTAGTTAAGTCATGAAAGAGCAACAAAAAGAAGCAGACCCCAGAGTGAAAAAAGGACAGATTGGTCAAAACATATCAGCCTAGCCAAGTTCCCAAACCAATATTAAAAGTGATACAACAATGTCTGTTCCTGAGTAGTACAGCAAAATGTATTATAATGAAGGTCACAAGCCAGTGAGGACAGAACACTAAACAGTTAGAAAACATGTCTGATGAGATAGATTGAATAAGCACAACAGTGCACTTTGTAGGATAAATTGCACCAATAGAGCAGCAGTTGCTAAGTGAGAAGCCGTGCAAACCCTTATTACACATAAAGTCAAATTGAATAAGGGGCAGTGATTTTTCCAGAAGCTCACCTTCACAACATGTACATAATAGTAGTAGAGGCAACTTCATGAAATCATACATTATAAAGATACACAAACATATATGCATATATACACATACACATATCTTTGGCATTGAAAAGAGAATGAGGTTTGCAACCAGCCAAGCCCCAGCATGAAAGTTCAAAGGCAGGATAGCTGAAATAATGAGAAAGGAAGTCAGGCAAGTAATATTTCCAATGATGAGTCGCAAAGTGTACTGGAGATAAACAGTTCCCAATGATGAGAATGGTAAAATGGTAAAATGTTGGCAATCTCCTAGATGTCCTCTATGTCACAACCGTCTCATTACACAGTGGATTCATCATATACAAGTGTCTCAGCTTTGGGGTATTATCTGCTATTATCTGCAGTTATATGCTGTTATGGTGTTTCATCACAGGTTAAGAGAGGACATGCAGACTTCCTGGGTCCAGCAATGTGAGCAAAGATATTCTGGTCACTTTCCAACAATCCCAGAACACATGAAAAGATGACAAATGTGCTTTAGAGGCTCCATGAACCAAAACGTGAATTCTATCGAACAAACATAATTTTTTTCGCCACGGGTTCCAAGAGGGTGGCTCACTCCAGACCCACAGGAAATAAACTACAATAAAAAAGCCCCTGTCCCACCTCTCAATCTGATCTGAATAGATTTTTTTTTTTATGATGGTAAACTTCTTTGGGTGGTTTCTTCCTAGACTGGACACACTAGTTGCACTGCTCTGAGACATAATTTATAAGGACAGTGTAGGGGTCATTATGATTTTGCCGGTCCGTGAAAATTGTTGAGAAAATTGCTCGTAACTCAATTTGCCTAGACCGGAAAACTACGAGTTTACTGGTGGGGGTTCAATGATTTAACTACAGGCAAGAGCTGGAGGTAAATCAGTCCCCCATGGCAAAAAACAGACAGTAGTTCTGGCACTATGGAGTCCAATAGGTTTCTATGGAATGGGGATTTACTGCCTTTTCCATCACCTGTAATACCTCCCGGGAAATTCAGGGATATCAGGCGGCAGAAACAGTAGGTCAGTTTGCCGGTATCCCGCCGGAATTATCAGCAGGATACCAACAAACCCGTAATGATCCCCAGTGTGTGACAATGAAGTTCCCAGAAAATGTTGCATTCTGTACCACCAAAGAAGCAGTTACTCCAAACTCCATAATGACATTCTATAATCCCGACTGATCCATCGTGATAGCCATGGATGTTATCTCATTGGGCCTAGAACCAATTCTGCTGCATAGTGATGCCAACAAATGCCAGTGGTGCATTGCTCATGTAAGCCCTGCTCCAATTTCAACCAAACAAAAGTATTTACAAAATGAAAGGGTGTCATTAGCAGTAGTGGGGAGACCAGCATTTACACTTCCTTATCTTTGGATGTCTAGTCTGAGTGGGCACAGACCACTAGCACTTACTACTTATCATGCAAGGGTCATCCCAACACCCACTTGCCAGAAATTAGAACTACCAGGAATGGGGCTCAATGGGAATGGGGAGGATGGTAGCAGAGGTACGGTTCATAATGGTACCGTTGCTACCATCCAGTTCTGACCAGGCGTGCAGAGCGGCCCCCGCAAGCAGATCTCGTAATGTGGCGGCATGGTAACAACGGCACCGGTAGCACTACCGGCGCCATTGTTGCCTTACCGCCACTATTGTAATGAGGCCCATTGTGTGCTCCAGAAGCTGTTTTTAAGAGACCCAGAATAATAATACCTGCTGACCTGGTCGAAAAACCCCTATATGACTCGCCCACACTGGTCACCAGGGTATAGTCAAAATGAAGGCTAGGCTGGAAGAAAAAGTCTGTTTTTCAGGGCTTGTCGACATTATAGATGACATGATGAAACAATACGTTTGATAGCAAATAACTGGAAGGACTGGCGGTGGGCTCATTTTGGAAGCACTGATGCACAGTTCAACACCATGGAAGTGTAGGGCTTGGAACTATTATAACAGAGCAGCACTTTCTTGTAATCCTTGATGAGGTCTCCCATTTTCCAAGGGTGAAAGTCATGTCATCAACTGCTGAGTGTTTAGTTAACGCTGTGCTAAGGACAATATTCTGTTTAAACAATGGCCCACCGTTTAATTGGATGAAGAACATTTCTTCCACATACAATAAAAGCATAAGGCACAGAGGAGTAACCGCAGCATGGCCTCAGGTTAACAGACCACTGAAAGGTTGATGTGGACACGAAACCAGGTGTTTTGCATAGCAGTAGCATGTGGTGAAGATTTACAGCAAGCACAATATTCCTGAGGGAGTTTATTACCAAACACTCCACTCCAGGACATCTGATGCCCTGCAGAGACACTGATGATCCACAAATTAAGAGGCCTTATTCCATCACATGCCTCCCACTCTGTCCAAATCATAGGTGTCACTGAGGTTCTCCAAAATAAACTACAGGTAAATGTTTCAGAAATGGTGAAGAGAGAGTCACGTTCCCTAAAATTGCGAAGGGCTGATCAAGTATTACAATGCAACTGACACCCCAGACACAAACTGTGCATGCCTTATGAAATCAAGCCACGGGTGTTGGGGACAATAAAAGGCTCAAGGATTATGGTCAATGATGGCCACTCCTTAGTGATTCATCAGGTATCTGATTTCAAACTCTTGGAGAGGACAGTGAAGGGGCAGGGACCATTGACTCTCCCAGAAGGATGGATGACAGCTCAGACACACATACAGGGGTCAGTGGTGACATGATGGAATAGTCAGATATATACATTAGGCCTCAAGATAAGGTAACAGACACCCCCTCGGACAATGGAAATCAGGTAGAGATGCCAGAGACACCAGACGTGACGGACAGTGGCCCCCCAGCATCAAGATACCTTCTCCGAACCACCTGAAAACCTCCATCTAAACTGAAAGACATTGAACTCAATGACCAGCAACAGATTAAAACAAAATCTTTGTAACAGTTATGTGGTTCTTCGTTTTGTACTAAAGTTGTAGAGGGATTTACAAGATCAGGGAGTAGGGTAACGCTCTGAGCTCTTGCACACAAAATGTATGCAGTGACAATATCAGCATCACCATGTCAGGGAAATAAAGAGGAAATTACTCTAGATCATGGGGTCAGTTAATCTCCAGCACAATGCGCCTCTGTGTGTTTATTTCTGTCTAAACAAGTCCGAGATGCTAATCCGGCGAATGTCCTCTGCAACATCATAGTCCCACAAATCTTTCTTCTCAAGGGTCCACACCCTACCTTCAGGGGGAAAAGAGATATCAGAGTAGATAGCGTGAGCATCAAAGTCACACCCTAACAGAACGCGGAACTAATGACTACATCACGCTCAATGCTCTGATCTGCATGTGGTTGGTTGCATTTACCACTGCTCACCTGTAAAGCGTTGAGATGCACAAATAACGGGCCTGAATAACAAAGCATTTTTTAATGAGATTGCACCATTGTAAAACCGCTTTTGTGAATCAGGCGCACCGTCTTTATTATTTTATTTTTGTGATATGTTTTGGTATTTTTGAATTCACAGTGTACTAATGGGGCGTGGCGCATTATAAACCCTAGGCATTAAAGAGTGCTGAGATGCCACATGTGGCAGTGGGATAGCTGCTTCTGAGCCCTACTCAGAGTATTCCCTATTCCAAAAGGATTGTTGTACAAAGCTGACAGAAATTAGCAGATGTGTGGAAGCTAGAATGTGTACACTTTGCCATAGGACAAACGATGCGCCTTAGAGACTGATTCATGGAATAATTAGCGTGGCGCAAGTGGCCAAAAACGTGCGATTCGTAGTGGAATAGCGAAAATCGCAGTGCAAGTGTGAAAATCGCACGAAAAGCAGCGCACATCGATTCATGGAAGGCTGTGCGCGAGAAAACCATCGGATGTGCGTTAAAAAAGTGCACGGCGCATGTTGGCGCACAGGCCATCTAACGGCGTGCGCCAGGTCACAGCGAAAATCGCACAGGCCACAGCGAAAATCGCACATAGCGCAGCGCACATCACAAAAGTAGGCGTAACACGGGGCGTAACACTCGGAATGGGGAACAACTTGCCAAAGTGTGGGCGTCACGGGGGAAGTACAGGGTGCAAGTGCGCGGAACGCCCACACGCTCGCCTACAACCCGTATTCATGGAATCGAATAGGGCAAAAAAAGCGCACGGTCAAACCAGCGCACAGGCACAAACACGACCGCCACAAGAAAGCAGGCGGTAGCGTCTCTGCGCCGGTAATAAATGTGCGCCAAAAGATGCGCCAACAAATAGCACCTATATACAGCCATGATGAATGTCCTATACTGTGGCCCTCCAGGACAAATGACGTGCAAACGGGTACCCACAAACACGGACACCCGCTGACTGAAAAATAACGTGTGCGTGTATTCCGGGGTGCGCGGGAAGTCTCACACGCGATTTGGCTGGGTACGTGGATTTCAGGGGTGCGCGGGAAGTTCCACACGCGATTTGGCCGGGTACGTGCGCGGGAATTTCCACACGCGATTTGGCAGGGTACGTGGATTTCAGGGGTGCGCGGGAAGTTCCACACGCGATTTGGCCGGGTACTTTCCACACGCGATTTGTCTGGGTACGTGGATCTCAGGGGTGCGCGGGAAGTCTCACACACGATTTGGCAGGGTACGTGGATTTCAGGGGTGCGCAGGAAGAACCACAGGCGATTTGGCCGGGTACGTGCGCGGGAATTTCCACACGCGACTTGGCTGGGTACGTGTATGACAGGGGTACGCGGGATATTCTACATGCGATTTGGCTGTGTGCTCCCAGGTATTCCCTGTACACCCTCCACGGCCCCTGCAGGCAGCCGACACCACAGGGGACTACCCTGCACACCTGCTCATGTCACCCAGCACCCCCACCCCCCAGCAGTGCAGGGGCAGCCTCCACCAGGCCCCCACTCATGTCTCCCACCACCCCCACCCCCCAGCATCCAGGGGCAGCCTCCACCAGGCCCCCACTCATGTCTCCCACCACCCCCACAACCCAGCATCCAGGGGCAGCCTCCACCAGGCCCCCACTCATGTCCCCCTGCACCCCCATCCCCCAGCAGTGCAGGGGCACCCTCCACCAGGCCCCCACTCATGTCTCCCACCACCCCCACCCCCCAGCCACCAGGGGCAGCCTCCACCAGGCCCCACTCATGTCTCCCACCACCCCCAACCCCCAGCAGTGCAGGGGCAGCCTCCACCAGGCCCCCACTCATGTCACCCACCACCCCCACCCCCCAGCATCCAGGGGCACCCTCCACCAGGACCCCACTCATGTCTCCCACCACCCCCACCCCCCAGCATCCAGGGGCACCCTCCACCAGGCCCCCACTCATGTCTCCCACCCACCCCCACCCCCCAGCAGTGTGGGGCACCCTCCACCAGGCTCCCACCCATGTCTACCACCACCACCACCCCCACCCACCATGGGCAGCCCCCACCAGGCCCCCACTCATGTCCAACTCATGTCTCCCACCACCCCAGCCCCCAGCAGTGCAGGGGCACCCTCCACCAGGCCCCCACTCATGTCTCCCACCACCCCCACCCCCCAGCATCCAGGGGCAGCCTCCACCAGGCCCCCACTCATGTCCAACTCATGTCTCCCACCACCCCCACCCCCCAGCAGTGCAGGGGCACCCTCCACCAGGCCCCCACTCATGTCTCCCACCACCCCCACCCCCCAGCATCCAGGGGCAGCCTCCACCAGGCCCCCACTCATGTCTCCTACCACCACCACCCCCCAGCATCCAGGGGCAGCCTCCACCAGGCCCCCACTCATGTCTCACACCACCCCCACCCCCCAGCCACCAGGGGCCGCCTCCACCAGGCCCCCACTCATGTCTCCCACCACCCCCACCCCTCAGCAGTGCAGGGGCAGCCTCCACTAGGTCCCCACTCATGTCTCCCACCACCCCCACCCCCCAGCATCCAGGGGCAGCCTCCACCAGGCCCCCACTCATGTCCCCCTGCACCCTCACCCCCCAGCAGTGCAGGGGCACCCTCCACCAGGCCCCCACTCATGTCTCCCACCACCCCCACCCCCAGCCACCAGGGGCAGCCTCCACCAGGCCCCCACTCATGTCTCCCACCACCCCCACCCCCAGCCACCAGGGGCAGCCTCCACCAGGCCCCCACTCATGTCTCCCACCACCCCCACCCTCCAGCAGTGCAGGGGCACCCTCCACCAGGCCCCCACTCATGTCTCCCACCACCCCCACCCCCCAGCCACCAGGGGCAGCCTCCATCAGGCCCCCACTCATGTCTCCCACCACCCCCACCCCCCAGCATCCAGGGGCACCCTCCACCAGGCCCCCACTCATGTCCCCCTGCACCCCCACCCCCCAGCAGTGCAGGGGCACCCTCCACCAGGCCCCCACTCATGTCTCCCACCACCCCCACCCCCCAGCCACCAGGGGCAGCCTCCACCAGGCCCCCACTCATGTCCAACTCATGTCTCCCACCACCCCCACCCCCCAGCCACCAGGGGCAGCCTCCACCAGGCCCCCACTCATGTCTCCCACCACCCCCACCCCGCAGCATCCAGGGGCACCCTCCACCAGGCCCCCACTCATGTCTCCCACCACCCCCACCCCCCAGAAATGAAACAAACTACAATGGCAACGAAAAAAAGATAAGCTGCATGTCCGTCCAAAAAAATCAAAACTACAAATCCAAATCCAAAAAAATGTTGTCCAAAGTCACATTAAAAATAAAATCAATCCGAAAGATAAAAATAAATGCAAAGACCATTGCTCCATGGAGAATAAATCAAAAAGAAAAAAATAAAACAATCCAATGAAGAACTATGTACAAAACATCCAAGGGTCCATGAGCCCAACTGAACAAAGGAAACCTACAAAAAACCCTAACTAAAATGCAACTATATACAAAAAGTGGAGCAGTGTCCGTCGACTCCAAATCATAAGAAGAAACAAATGAAACCTAAAACTAAAGAACTATATACAAAGGTGGCGGGCAAGTCCAGCGGCTCACTCCGTGGTGTTCCGGGCCAGGGCATCATCAAACTCCTCGTCTATGTCCCGGAGGCGGTCCTGTTGCATGGCCCCGAGGGTCCGCAGGGACGACGCCATCTGCTCCTCCAACCCCCTGCGGATTGCCTCGAGGTACTCGGTCCGCCTCAGGGACCTCCGCATGGAGTTCTCCACCCTGACCATCGTGAGCCATGCCTCTTCCGCCCGCCGCCGCTCCGCACCTATCTGCTGGCCCAACCGCAGCCACACGGAAGACACTTCCTGTCCTGGGTCCTCCTGCCCTCCGGCCGATTCCTGCCCCTCCGATGTCGATGGCCCCGAGCCATGATGCCTCCCACGTTGACTCTGCTGCTGCCTCCGACGCAACTGCCTCTGCCAGCATGACGGCATCCAGGCTGATGGAATCCACCGACGCCGTCGTGCACGTGCCCTGCCTGATGATGCCGGCACATCCTCCATCTGCTGGGGTACAGTTGCTGTGGTGTCCACCCCTGCTGGACCTCCGACTCCCGACTGTGGCAGGGATGGGATCCCCACCGAGCTGGCTGCATTGGTCAGGGCAGTCCACAGGGGGCCCTGGTGGCATCTGGGCCGGAAGACGGCAAGGAGAACGACCGGCGTATAGCCTCCACAGAGGAGGAGAGGGCCGCCAGATTGGCCGACACATGCAGGAAACCCCCGAACATGGAAGATCCCAATTGGGCTACGTCGGCACGGAGCTCTTCGTGATGATGTGCGTGCTCCTCCCGGGAAGCACGCACGTCATCACGAATTGCACCCGCGCGCATCGCAACCCCAATCAGGACCTTCTCCATACGGACACGGGTCCCCTCGTCTGCAGGTGGAGGGGAGTCAGGTGACATGGACATCCCCTCTACCTGCGGACGGGCCTGGGACGGGGCATCCCTGCTGGTGCATGGTGGTGCACTCACAGGGTCAGGGACAGCGACATGCACAGGCCCCTCCACGGTGACCTGTGCTGCCTCCTGCCCCTGCCCCTGGACTGCACCACTTGCACCAGCAGGGATGCCCCCACCAGGCCCCATGTGTGCCTCAGTGGCGGCCTCCTCCTCCTCTGTGGAAACCACCAACCTGGATGCTCCTCACCGTCTTCCGCCGAAGCAGGCCCCTGTGGGGGCTCACCCACCCCTTCCGCTACAGCCTTGGGTGCATCCCCGCCGCCTTGCTCCACAGCGCCGTCTCCACCCTCTTCTTCACTAGCCGCTGCGTAGAGGGAGACATAGAACACAAGCATCAGGGTACTGTTCAATGGTCCCCTAGACAGGAAGCAATAGCAGATGAGTACCACTGTCAAAGTACACTTCCATCATGTCCCTCCACAACACATGGGTCAGTCCAGGCAAAACAAACACAGTAACAGGCATGGTGCATGCCATGGACATTTCCATACATGTCCAATGGACTCTTGAAACATACAATGATATGGAACTCACATGCATCATGGGTCATGCCTATCACATGCACACACTTCACCTCAGTCACATCCATCTGGCCTCATACACCCCAAACACAGTGGATACAAGGATAACTAGGCTGCATCAGTGAATCTGTGCATTGTCACACACATGTGTCATACATCCATGGCATTCACAAGTCACAGACACGCAGGTCAGGCACACAGACATGGCTACCATATATGTACCTGGCATCAGCACCCATCCCTCACCCTCACCCATGTCCAGGGACAGAGACTGGCATGCTCTCATGTGTAAAATCTGCATAGGGCTCCCCATGTGGCATTTAAACACATGCAACAACCATGTGGTTCACACATCACTGGTCGCACATCCATTACCATGATATCCCTGCACACATACATGCATACATGGCCTATGTCACACATACAGGCAAGTATCAGACAACCAGCACACCGCAACATGCCCTGTCTCACACAGCAATGCTTGGACACTTACCGCTCAACTCCAGGCGGGTCTCCCTCTCAAGGATCTGGGTGTGGAGCGCTGGGCGTACGCGTTCCAGGACCCTCATCTGGATGGAACTCATGCAGCCCCGGCCCCCCTCCACGAGGCGCCGGACCTTCACGAGGGTCCTGGACCTCAAGTCCTCCCAGCGCTTCTTGATCTTCTAGATGTCGCAGGTTGCCACCCCCTCCGCATTGATGGCAACCACACAGTCGGCCCAGATCCTCTCCTGTCCTTCCTTGCTGGCGCGGGACGATCCAAAGAGGGCATCATACTGCCCCAGGACATGCTCCACCAGGACACTAACTTCGGTGGCAGTGAAGCTGGTGCCCCTCTGGCCTGGGGTTGCCACTGGTGCCAGATGTGGAAGTGCCCGACATGGCAACCCCAGAGGCAGGAGTGGGTGGGCAACTGGGTCCTGGGGCTGGGCTGTGGAGCGATGTTATCCCAGTCGGGAGTCTTCAGTTCCAGCAGGGGTGGACACAGCAACTGGACCCCTGCAGATGGCTGATGTGCAGGCACCAAATGGCAGGGCACGGTGGCAGCAGGCAGGCAGGCAGTCAGGCAGCAGCAGCAGATGGCACGTGGGAGGCTGCTCGGGGCACTGGGGGGCGGTAATTCGGCCTTCTGGGCAGGAGCGTGGTCTTCCGTGTGTTTTCGCGTGGCCAGCTTGATACGGAGTGATTTGGCAAGTGAAAATCCTGCACGTCAGCGTGAAATTCGAGGAAAGGCCCTTAGCGCGTAAGCGCGTCAGCACGCATACGCGATTCTATTGGACCAAAGGCCCTCAGAGCGTAAGCGTGTCTGTGACGTGAGCCACACGGGTGTTTCCCTCATAGCACGTGATGACGGAGAACACGTGGAAAGACTGCACGTCAGAGTGTCATCGCGTGTAATTGGACAAAAGTGCGCGTACACGCGATTGGCCTATGTACGTGTATTTCAGGGGTGTGCGGGCACTTACACACGCAAGTACATCAGCGCTCGTGTATACCGGGGTGCGCGGGAATTTCCACACGCTATTGGCTTGGGTACTGGATTTCAGGGGTGCGCGGGAAGTTTCACACGCGAGTACATCAGCGCACGTGTATACCGGGGTGCGCGGGAATTTCCACACGCTATTGGCCTGGGTACTGGATTTCAGGGGTGCGCGGGAGGTTTCACACGCTTGCCTACAACACGCGCAAAGAAACACGTACACCAGTAGGAAGCCGGCATACGTCGACCCGCGACGCATAAATTTGCGCGCAAACAAAATAACAAGCTCAGACGCCAGGATGAATATACCGTTCCTAGCAGCAGTGGCCGTGGGCTACCAAAGGAGGAGGATAGTCAGGGCCAGAATATTCACACCCAGAACCAGCCTTTACGGGATGCCTGATGACCAGGTGTATGGGAGGTACAGGTTTCCACCACACATAATACTGGACCTGGTGAGTGAGTGGGAGGATGACCTCACATCACCCACCCTGTGCTCCCAAGCACTCAGCCCCCTGGAGAAGGTCCTCAATGTACTGCACTTCTTAGCCACTGGATCATTTCAGCGGACAAGTGCCATAGTGGGTGGGGTGTCACAGGCCACGCAGTCACGCTGCATACACCAGGTCTTGAACATCATCACTGCACGCCCATCAGTCCACAGGCACATATACCTGCCCAGAACACCTGCAGAAAGGCATGCTGCCGCCCAGGATTTTTACGGTGTGGCACGATTCCCCAAAGTGCTAGGTGCCATCGACTGCACCCATGTGGCTCTACGTCCCCCCAGGGCATCTGAGCACATCTATGGGAACCGCAAGCACTGGCATTCCATCAACGTGCAGGTAGTATGTAATGCCAAGGGAATCATCACCTCAGTATATGCCAACTATCCCGGGTCCACCCATGACAGCTTCATTTACTGAATGTCCACCCTAAACCGGGACCTAGAAGCTGGGCGGCATGGCGATACATGGCTGATTGGTGAGTATGAATGCCACTGCACATGCATGCATGTCAGATACTGAGCAAGGTCACAACCCCACCAATGATACCAATCACCACCTCCACAGGGGACAGTGCCTACCCTCTCAGCCCCCACATGATGACGCCAATTCGGAACCCCACCACGCCACCCCAGGTAAAATATAACACAGCCCACATTGCAACCCGGGGCATAGTGGAGCGCACATTCGGAGTGCTTAAGTCACGCTTTCGCTCCCTTGACCGTTCTGGCGGGCAGCTGTTATACGCTCCCCCAGTAGTGTGCAGGATCATAGTGGCAGCATGTGTCCTGCACAACGTTGCAACACGCCGGGGCCTGGCCGTGGACATGGTGGTGGCCCCACATCCCCAACCACATGCACGGCTGCTGCGCATGGGAGGGGAAAGGGCACGGGGGAGGCAGCCCGTACACAGCTAGTGGCTAATTACTTCACCTAGAAATCACACCCCTGTGGAGTGCACACTGCCCTGGCACATACCATCTGACAATCAATGATGACTCAACCTGACACTGATCCTGAATGTCTGGAGAATCAACCGTCAAAACCATATCAGCCTGAGATTGTTCACCTAGAAGTGTTACAATGTGTGCATCCCTACCTACACAGACACCACCAATGCAGTTTTGTGAAAAAACACATTCTAGCAGCTAAAATGAATACCCACTTGCAAAATGCAACATGAGGACAGTGCCATGTCACCCAACCCATCCCCAGCACCGCCACACGACACACCGTGCCATGTCATGCTATGTGCAGGTAAACAAAGTAATCCCCACAACATGACACAAGTGTCACAATGTACAGTGTCCCTAATTGAAAATTGCGACACCTGAAATGCTCACAGTAATGCAGGACCAACAACACACTTGAGCAGGTATTTAGCAATAACACTTATCAGCCACTGACCCTCAAAACTACCATTGACATGACATTACGAATGTAAGGAATTAGTAGTCTCACCACCTGGAAATGCCTGCACTCACACCACTTCCAACTGTACAGTGTTACCGCCATGTAGAGTTGTAGGTGCACTGCTGCCAACATGGACCCCATCTCCAAACTAGAGGGCATTGTGTAGACATGAGGAAAGGACCTGCAAATTAGGAGGTAGACACGGATGATGAGTTACACATCAATGCAACATGCAGTGTACAACACAACAGCAATATGCACTAGGAATGTATACACAGTATTGACTAGACTACCCACACATGTAGTGGGAGTCCAATGTCACCATGTACGTCAATGTCGCTTGGGCACACCCTTTGCAAGCCCATGGAAACGGGAAGCAGGAGGGGTGTGTGTGACAAAAACTCAAGCATCTGAACCAAATACATGACAAGCCTGCATGTGCCCAGCCACAATGCAGCGTATGCCCACAGGAGCCACGGAAGGCAACACATTGCCCCAAAGAAAAAAAAAAATAAATAAATCAGAAAATGGCCATTGTTGGGCCCGGGGGGTTGGGGGGCCACCCAGGAGGTCCGAGGACAGGGTGCACACCAAAACCCACCTGTGTGGATCTTGGGAAAAAAAAAACACCTCCATGGGCTCATGGCCCACACGGCTACCCTATTGTGGGAGTATCACTGCTGTCGCTATTATCACCCTGTGCAGCTGCATCCGGAGGTGGTTGCACTATTGGAGGCAGCCCACGCAAGGCCCTAGTCTGTTCCTCCATGGCTGCAAGCATGCGGGTGTGGTAGGTCTCGTTCTGGAGGATGAGTGTGCGGAGGTCCCCATGCAACAACTCACGGGATGCCCGGACATCCGCCCTAGTTGCCTGCATCTCAGCTGAGAGCGTACGGGTGAGACGCTCCAGCTGCTGTTCTGTCCTTCGGTTTGTTGAAGCCTCAAGCTCAACAAGAGTCATCCTGAGGTGAAGGAGCTCCTGCCTCAGGGCTTTCCTGTGGCCCTGGGACTCTATGGAGATGGCTTCCTGCAGAGTCGCCAGTGCTGCCTGTCCCTGTTGGACGCCAACATGTCCTCCCTGTGTGACTGGCAGATGGAGTCAGTTGCCTGCTGTAGTCGCTCCATCAGCCTTTCGGGGGGACAATGGAAGTGGCCACCCTATCCATGGCCTGAGCCATCATCTCTGATGATGCTGCCTGTTGGGTTGCCATACCGTAAATGGATTGCTCCCATGCGGTATTGCCAGGTGGCGTACGGCCACCACGTCGGCGGGCACCACACCTGTCTGGGGCAAGGCGAACTGCGCCTTGCTGTGCCGGCACTGCCTGAGGCTGCAGGACTGCATTCCCCCTCTGATCTGCTGGCCCAGGAACAGGATCAGATGTTGCGGAGTGTGACCCTGCATCCGTAACCACCAAAGGCGTAGCTGCCAACACTGACATCCCCATTGAGGGTTCTGACCCTGGTGCAGGTGGGTGGGACAGAACAGAATCCCTCCCAGGAACACTCACCTGCGACGGCACGTAGGTCTCATCATCCGAATCAACACCTGAGTACAGCTCGGGGGAGGTGCAGCCAGAGACACCCCTTGAGAGCACGACCTGCAGCAGTTGTGGGTTCTCACCCACCACCACACCACGTCCCTCACTGGTGGTCGGTCGGCCCTCGGACCCCTCCTGGGTCTGCACCATCTCCACAACCCCAGCAGTATCAGGTGCATCTTCCCCTGCAAAGACATAAAAGAAAACAAATGGAAACAGGCATTAGCACCATGGCACACAATGAGGGCTGAGAAGCAAGAGAACCAGTACTTGATTGACACATGTCCCACATGACTAAAACCCTCCCATGCATGCACCCTCACTGCGTATGAAGGGCAGGCAAATGGCACACACTGATGACACCAAGATGGAAGATGACCACATTTTCTGCATGCTGCCTGGCAGTGGCATCACACATTGGCATGTGATTGCCAGGTGAAATACACATGCCATCACACAGATGGCATGTACCATTGTTATTGAGTGAAGATGGAGAGGAGGGCAGCACTTATTCATTCAGTCCCGTTCCCGCATGTAATAGCTTTTCTAATTCAAACAGGTCTGATTTTTCACCTGGAGCTGCCAGTCCAAAATGGTCCGATTGCACAGGGACATGTGTGAACAAATGATATCCAGGTAACAAAGTCACTCCACTTTACCATAGCCATGTCAGACATGTGACTACAGGGCTGAGAAATGCCTAGTAAAAGTGGTGGAATGCAAACAATCTGCCTGAATGAACAGAGAAAAATAAGCAACAATGTTGTGGCAAGGTGAACTTCAAGGGCAACTGGCGTGCTGTTGGCCTAGATGTCTACTGTTGGCAGAAGGGATACTGCTATGGCCAAATGCTGCTGCGCAGAATGTATTGCATGAAGCACATGGGTGACCCAAACGACTCAGGTGCACACACCCTTACCTGGCACACAAACAGAAGCCCTCACACACACACCATGGACATGGATGACACACACATGCATGTGCACTCACCGGACAATGCCTCATAATCAGGCAGATCTCCCAAGCCTTGGATCTGTTCCTCTGTGACGTAGGTCCCAGCGACTGACTCATGTGGAGTGAGTTCCATGTCTTCTACTGGAGACCCACCTCCAGTCACTAGAGTTGCGGCATGACTTGAGGCCAGCTTATTCTTTGCCCTGCGCTTTAGGTAATTCCAGCGCTTATAGCAATCATTGGCTGTGCGCCTCACGATTCCAAGGGCACTTACGATGTCCGCAACGGTCTGCCAGTGTGCCTGGCGTTGTGCAGGTGTGGTCTTGGATCCTGCAACAATGACCATCTCGTTATCATGTCCGGACACATACTCGACAAGTGCATTCAGTTCGGCATCCGTGAATCTGGGCTTCCTCGACGGGCCGGACTGTGTAGCCGTGTCTGGGGCATCAGCCTGTGCCGGACGAGCACTCTTCCTCTTCCGCTTGGAAGGTGGTGGTGATCCTGAGTGTCCTGCGCCGCTCTGGACACTAGGGGCAGGAGCCCTGGTGGACTCTGTATCAGGAGTGTGGGATTGCACACTCAGCATGGGAGTTGGTGCAGGCATTGGCTCAAGTGTAATGGTGTCAGGGGGAATGTCAGCAGGATGGACTAGGACCAACACTGTCCTGGCTGGGTGTGTGAGAGCTGGGGTGGATGGAGCCGCAGCTGCCCCTGCAGCCTCTCCACCCTGCCTACTTGGGGCAGCAGATGACCTTGCTGCCCCAGATCCACGTGGCCTGATGACATCAACGTGCACCAGCGCACGTGTCATAGGCCTGCTGACCTGGAAGTCAGCCATGGAGTCAGCCAGGTCTGGTGCCACAATGGGCTGGTCCAACAAGGGCTGAGTATGGATGGTGTCAGCCACATCAGCCTCAACCAAGGGGGGGAGGGGGGGATAATGGGTGCCCTTGACTGGTCCTCCACACATGGGGGGACAGGGTCACCCTGCAAGTAACGACCAAGTCCCCTACCGGATCCACCACGGCCACCACTTGTGGCTCGTCCACCTTTGCCACCCTTACGGAATCCTCGCCTCCCAACCATGGCACTTCCGCGTGTACGCGCTAAGGCCATTTCCACCAATTACAGCTTTGACACTCGGACGTGTCTTTCATTTTTTTAACACGCAACATTTCCAACGTGTGCCCTATTCAACGTGCACGTGACTTCATGGACGCGCATACGCTGGTGGCCTTTGGGCCAATGAATGTACAGTGTGCTGACGCGTTTACGCGCTAAGGGCCTTTCCTCGAATTACACGCAGACGTGTTGGATTTTCATGTGCAAAATCACTCCGTATCAAGCTGGCCACACGTTCACACACGGAAGACCACGCTCCTGCCCAGAAGGCCGAATTACTGCCCCCCCAGAGCCCTGAGCACGCTCCCACCTGCCATCTGCTGCTGCCTGACTGCCTGCTGCCCACGTGCCCTGCCATTTGCTGCCTGCACATCAGCCAGGGGTGCTGTTGCTGTGACCACCCCTGCTGGAACCAAAGACTCCCGACTGCTTTTCCATCGCCCCACAGCCCAGCCCCAGGACCCAGTTGCCCACCCGCTCCTGCCTCTGGGATTGCCATGTCGGGCACTGCAACATCTGGCACCAGTGGCAACCCCGGCCAAGGAGGCAGAGGGGCACCAGCTTCACTGCCACCAAAGTTGGTGTCCTGGTGGAGCATGTCCTGGGGCAGTATGATGCCCTCTTCGGAAGGTTGCGCGCCGACAAGGAAGGACGGACTCGGATCTGGATTGACATCGTGACTGCCATCAACGCGGAGGAGGTGGCAGTCCGCGACTACGAACGTGTCAGGAAGTGCTGGGAGGACTTCAGGTCCAGGACCCTCAACAAGGCCCAGCGCCTCCTGAAGGCAGCGGATGCTAAGGGGCGCCGGGGCCACTTGTCGGAAGATCAGATGAGGGTCCTGGAACGCATATCCCCAGCGCTCCACATCCAGGTCCTTGAGAAGCAGACCCGTCTGGAGTCGAGCGGTAAGTGTACATGCATACTGATTGTAAGCTGTGCGTGTGGTGGTGTGCCAGGAGTGTGCAGGTTGAACATGTATTTTTATGTGGCCAAGTAGGGGGGTGTACAGGGCCGTGAGGGTGATACATGCGAGGGATCTCATGTGTGACACATGGATGGTGCTTGTGTGTGTGGGCTTGCATGGCACAGGATGTGGAGGAATGACTGTCAGGTGTGACATGGATGTCAATCAAAACACTGCGACAGTTGGCGGGGGTGTACACATGCATGCAAGTTTGGTGTTGTGTGTGCATGTGTAGTGTACTCCCTATGTTGCATGTGATGTGTGGATGACCTTTGGCTGCTCATGCTGTTGTATGTGAATGGATGGTGCTGGCTGTTGCAATATGGCTGTGGTATGGCTCATGTGTGCAAGTTGAAATGACATGTGTGTTGGGGATTGTGATGCCATGTCTGAGGTTTACCAATGCCACTCATGTATAACTGTCATGTATGTATGAGTCCATTTTACAGTGCCCTAATGCCTGTGTTTTCTTTCTCCCTGTCTGCAGCGTCAACTGATGAAGAGGGCGGAGAAGGTGCTGTGGAGCACAGCGGCAGGGGTCGCACCACCAGCCGGAGACGCAAGGCCCGGATCCCCTCCCAGTTTGTGATCTCGTCGGGGAGTGAGGAGTCCGGTACCGCGTCCCAGGCCGCAGCTGCCGAGGGGAGGTCCAAGAGGCGGAGGTTGGAGTTGGACTCCTCGGCAGCAGAAGGGGCAGCTGGGACCCCACAGGGCCCAACGGAGGAAGATGGCACGGAGTCATCCAGGTTGGTGGGGGGTTTGGTGGAGGAGGAGGCCGTGCAAGCAACAGTGGCGGGGTCTGGAGGTGGGGATTCCACTGGTGCTAGTGGTGCAGTGCAGGATCAGGAAGCAGCACAGGCCGCCGCAGAGGTGCCTGTGTGCAATCCTGTCCCTGCTCCTGTCACTGCATCATCTTGCACCAGCGGGGATGCCTACTTCCAGACCCGTTCTCAGGGAGAGGATTGGCTTACAACACCTGGCCTTCCTCTCCCTGCGGATGTGGCTATCCTGCACCAAGTTGAGCCTGTCCAGGGTGGGGTGGCGCTGCGTCAACGGGCCATGCGAGCTGACCTGCAGTCTTTTCATGATGAGTCTGCACGTCTTCTCGCACGCTCGTTGACCGCGTTGACCCACTGGGACAGCTCACCAGGGCTTGATTCCTCCGTTTCCTGGACCTTGTTCCGACCCCCTTCTCCACAGAACCTCCTATGCCCCAGTCGTCCTCCATGCCATCTTCCCACCCATGTGTCACCTGGGTGCCCTGTGGAGCTGCCTCCGACCGTGCGGCCAGGCTGGTGGACAACAGATCCCTGCCACAGTCGGGAGTCGGACGTCCAGCAGGGGTGGCCACATCAACGACTGCACCCCAGCTGGAGGAGGATGTGCAGGCACCATCGGACAGGGCATATGGACAGCAGTAGCTGCAGCAGCAGGAGGCTGTAGGTGGGAGCCACGATAGCTCGGGCCCTTCAACATCGGAGGGGCAGGCATCGGCTGGAGGGCAGGAGGACCCTGGACGGGAAGTTTCTTTCTTGTGGCAGCGGTTGGGCCACGCCATAGATGCGGAGCGGCGGCGGGCGGAGGAGGCGCGGCTCACGATGGTCAGGGCAGAGAACTCCATGCGGAGGGCCCTGAGGCGGGCCGAGTGCCTCGAGGCAATCCGCAGGGAGTTGGAGGTGAACATGTCGGCGTCCCTGCGGACCCTCGGGGCCATGGAACAGGACCGTCTCCGGGACATAGACGAGGAGTTCGATGATGCCCTGGCCCGGAACACTACTAAGTGAGCCGCTGGACTGGCCCGCCGCCATTGTATATAGTTATTTAGTGATAGGTTTCCTTTATAGTTTATTTTTATTTGGAGTCGACGGACACTGCTCCACCTTTTGTATATAGTTCCATTTTAGATAGGTTTTTTGGTAGGTTTCATTTCTTCTCTTGGGATGATGGACCCTGAATACTTTGTACATAGTTGGACTTTGGATTTGGATATTTTTTTTACTATGAATATTTTTTCCCATGGAGCAATGGTTTTCTATTTCTTTTTTCCCTTCATTTCCTTTTCATGGACTTGAACTTTGGAAGATATTTTTTTGGATTATCATTTATTGATTTTAATTTGAAAAGGGACAGCCAGCTTAATTTTGTTATTATTTTACTTGTGTATTTTGGTTAATTTTGATTGCCATTGCTGTTGTTTTTAATACATTATTTGGATTTTTTCATTCTTCAATGTGTGGTTTCATCTCATTGTTTTAATGCATGTCATGATATGGGTTTTCAGGTTCACTTGCAACCATTGTGTGTGTGTGAGACACATGTGTTGATTTACATTGTTTCCATTGGAGTAGTATCATGGGCACATGTAATACTTGGTTGTGTCTTTGGGATGTGGTTGCTGGCCATGAGGCACATGCTTGAGGATTGTCAGGGCCTGTGGGCAGGGGGACATGAGTGGGGGCCTGGTGGAGGGTGCCCCTGGATGCTGGGGGGTGGGGGTGGTAGGAGACATGAGTGGGGGCCTGGTGGAGGCTGCCCCTGCACTGCTGGGGGGTGGGGTGGGTGGGAGACATGAGTGGGGGCCTGGTGGGGGCTGCCCATGGTGGCTGGGGGGTGGGGGTGGTGGTAGACATGGTTGGGAGCCTGGTGGAGGGTGCCCCACACTGCTGGGGGGGTGGGGGTGGGTGGAAGACATGAGTGGGAGCCTGCTGGAGGCTGCCCCTGGTGGCTGGGGGGTGGGGGTGGTGGGAGACATGAGTGGGGGCCTGGTGGAGGGTGCCCCTGCACTGCTGGGGGGTGGGGGTGCAGGGGGACATGAGTGGGGGCCTGGTGGAGGGTGCCCCTGGATGCTGGGGGGTGGGGGTGCAGGGGGACATGAGTGGGGGCCTGGTGGAGGCTGCCCCTGGATGCTGGGGGTGGGGGTGGTGGGAGACATGAGTGGGGGCCTGGTGGAGGGTGCCCCACACTGCTGGGGGGGTGGGGGTGGTGGGAGACATGAGTGGGGGCCTGGCGGAGGCTGCCCATGGTGGCTGGGGGGTGGGGGTGGTGGGAGACATGGGTGGGGGCCTGGTGGAGGGTGCCCCACACTGCTGGGGGGGGGCTGGGGGTGGTGGGAGACATGAGTGGGGGCCTGGCGGGGGCTGCCCATGGTGGCTGGGGGGTGGGGGGGTGGTAGACATGGGTGGGAGCTTGGTGGGGGCTGCCCCTGCACTGCTGGGGGGTGGGAGTGGCTGGGAGACATGAGTGGGAGCCTGGTGGGGGCTGCCCATGGTGGCTGGGGGGTGGGGGTGTTGGTAGACATGGGTGGGAGCCTGGTGGAGGGTGCCCCACATTGCTGGGGGGGGTGGTGGGAGACATGAGTGGGGGCCTGGCGGAGGCTGCCCATGGTGGGTGGGGGGAGGGGGTGGTGGGCGACATGAGTAGGAGCCTGGTGGGGGCTGCCCCTGCACTGCTGGGGGGTGGGGGTGGGTGGGAGACATGAGTGGGGGCCTGGTGGGGGCTGCCCATGGTGGCTGGGGGGTGGGGGTGGTGGTAGACATGGGTGGGAGCCTGGTGGAGGGTGCCCCACACTGCTGGGGGGGTGGGGGTGGTGGGAGACATGAGTGGGGGCCTGGCGGAGGCTGCCCATGGTGGGTGGGGGGTGGGGGTGGTGGGAGACATGGGTGGGGGCCTGGTGGAGGGTGCCCCACACTGCTGGGGTGGTGGGTGTGGTGGGAGACATGAGTGGGGGCCTGGTGGGGGCTGCCCATGGTGGCTGGGGGGTGGGGGGTGGTAGACACGGGTGGGAGCCTGGTGGAGGGTGCCCCTGGACTGCTGGGGGGTGGGGGTGGGTGGGAGACATGAGTGGGGGCCTGGTGGGGGCTGACCATGGTGGCCGGGGGTTGGGGGTGGTGGGAGACATGAGTGGGGGCCTGGTGGAGGCTGCCCCTGGTGGCTGGGGGGTGGGGGTGGTGGGAGACATGAGTGGGGGCCTGGTGGAGGGTGCCCCTGCACTGCTGGGGGGTGGGGGTGCAGGGGGACATGAGTGGGGGCCTGGTGAAGGGTGCCCCTGGATGCTGGGGGGTGGGGGTGGTGGGAGACATGAGTGGGGGCCTAGTGGAGGGTGCCCCACACTGCTGGGGGCGTGGGGGTGGTGGGAGACATGAGTGGGGGCCTGGTGGAGGGTGCCCCTGGATGCTGGAGGGTGGGGGTGGTGGGAGACATGAGTGGGGGCCTGGTGGAGGCTGCCCCTGCACTGCTGGGGGGTGGGGGTGGTGGGAGACATGAGTGGGGGCCTTGTGGAGGGAGCCCCTGGATGCTGGGGGGTGGGGGTAGTGGGAGACATGAGTGGGGGCCTGGTGGAGGGTGCCCCTGGATGCTGGGGGGTGGGGGTGCAGGGGGACATGAGTGGGGGCCTGGTGGAGGGTGCCCCTGGATGCTGGGGTGTGGGGGTGGTGGGAGACATGAGTGGGGGCCTGGTGGAGGGTGCCCCACACTGCTGGGGGGGTGGGGGTGGGTGGGAGACATGAGTGGGGGCCTGGTGGGGGCTGCCCATGGTGGCTGGGGGGTGGGGGTGGTGGGAGGCATGAGTGGGGGCCTGGTGGAGGCTGCCCCTGGTGGCTGGGGGGTGGGGGTGGTGGGAGACATGAGTGGGGGCCTGGTGGAGGCTGCCCCTGGTGGCTGGGGGGTGGGGGTGGTGGGAGACATGAGTGGGGGCCTGGTGGAGGGTGCCCCTGCACTGCTGGGGGGTGGGGGTGCAGGGGGACATGAGTGGGGGCCTGGTGGAGGGTGCCCCTGGATGCTGGGGGGTTGGGGGTGGTGGGAGACATGAGTGGGGGCCTGGTGGAGGGTGCCCCACACTGCTGGGGGGGTGGGGGTGGTGGGAGACATGAGTGGGGGCCTGGTGGAGGGTGCCCCTGGATGCTGGGGGGTGGGGGTGGTGGGAGACATGAGTGGGGGCCTGGTGGAGGGTGCCCCTGCACTGCTGGGGGGTGGGGGTGCAGGGGGACATGAGTGGGGCCTGGTGGAGGGTGCCCCTGGATGCTGGGGGGTGGGGGTGGTGGGAGACATGAGTGGGGGCCTGGTGGAGGGTGCCCCACACTGCTGGGGGGGTGGGGGTGGTGGGAGACATGAGTGGGGGCCTGGTGGAGGGTGCCCCTGGATGCTGGGGGGTGGGGGTGGTGGGAGACATGAGTGGGGGCCTGGTGGAGGCTGCGCCTGCACTGCTGGGGGGTGGGGGTGGTGGGAGACATGAGTGGGGGCCTGGTGGAGGGTGCCCCTGGATGCTGGGGGGTGGGGGTGGTGGGAGACATGAGTGGGGGCCTGGTGGAGGGTGCCCCTGGATGCTGGGAGGTGGGGGTGCAGGGGGACATGAGTGGGGGCCTGGTGGAGGGTGCCCTGGATGCTGGGGTGTGGGGGTGGTGGGAGACATGAGTGGGGGCCTGGTGGAGGGTGCCCCACACTGCTGGGGGAGTGGGGGTGGGTGGGAGAAATGAGTGGGGGCCTGGCGGAGGCTGCCCATGGTGGCTGGGGGGTGGGGGTGGTGGGAGACATGAGTGAGGGCCTGGTGGAGGGTGCCCCACACTGCTGGGGGGGTGGGGGTGGGTGGGAGACATGAGTGGGGGCCTGGCGGAGGCTGCCCATGGTGGCTGGGGGGTGGGGGTGGTGGGAGACATGGGTGGGGGCCTGGTGGAGGGTGCCCCACACTGCTGGGGGGGATGGGGGTGGTGGGAGACATGAGTGGGGGCCTGGCGGAGGCTGCCCATGGTGGGTGGGGGGTGGGGGTGGTGGGAGACATGGGTGGGGGCCTGGTGGAGGGTGCACCACACTGCTGGGGGGGTGGGGGTGGTGGGAGACATGAGTGGGGGCCTGGTGGGGGCTGCCCATGGTGGCTTGGCTGGGGGGTGGGGGGGTGGTAGACACGGGTGGGGGCCTGGTGGAGGGTGCCCCTGCACTGCTGGGGGGTGGGGATGGGTGGGAGACATGGGTGGGGGCCTGGTGGAGGGTGCCCCACACTGCTGGGGGGGTGGGGGTGGTGTGAGACATGAGTGGGGGCCTGGCGGGGGCTGCCCATGGTGGCTGGGGGGTGGGGGGGTGGTAGACATGGGTGGGAGCCTGGTGGGGGGTGCCCCTGCACTGCTGGGGGGTGGGGGTGGGTGGGAGACATGAGTGGGGGCCTGGTGGGGGCTGCCCATGGTGGCTGGGGGGTGGGGGTGGTGGGAGACATGAGTGGGGGCCTGGCGGAGGCTGCCCATGGTGGCTGGGGTGTGGGGGTGGTGGGAGACATGAGTGGGGGCCTGGTGGAGGGTGCCCCACACTGCTGGGGGGTGGGGGTGTGTGGGAGACATGAGTGGGGGCCTGGCGGAGGCTGCCCATGGTGGCTGGGGGGTGGGGGTGGTGGGAGACATGGGTGGGGGCCTGGTGGAGGGTGCCCCACACTGCTGGGGGGTGGGGGTGGTGGGAGACATGAGTGCGGGCCTGACGGAGGCTGCCCATGGTGGGTGGGGGGTGGGGGTGGTGGGAGACATGGGTGGGGGCCTGGTGGAGGGTGCACCACACTGCTGGGGGGTGGGGGTGGTGGGAGACATGAGTGGGGGCCTGGTGGGGGCTGCCCATGGTGGCCTGGGGGTGTGGGGGTGCTAGACACGGGTGGGAGCCTGGTGGAGGGTGCCCCTGCACTGCTGGGGGGTGGGGGTGGGTGGGAGACATGGGTGGGGGCCTGGTGGAGGGTGCCCCACACTGCTGGGGGAGTGGGGGTGGTGGGAGACATGAGTGGGGGCCTGGCGGGGGCTGCCCATGGTGGCTGGGGGTGGGCGGGTGGTAGACATGGGTGGGAGCCTGGTGGGGGCTGCCCCTGCACTGCTGGGGGGTGGGGGTGGGTGGGAGACATGAGTGGGGGCCTGGTGGGGGCTGCCCATGGTGGCTGGGGGGTGGGGGTGGTGGGAGACATGAGTGGGGGCCTGGCGGAGGCTGCCCATGGTGGGTGGGGGTGGTGGGAGACATGGATGGGGGCCTGGTGGAGGGTGCCCCACACTGCTGGGGGGGGTGGGGGTGGTGGGAGACATGAGTGGGGGCCTGGCGGAGGCTGCCCATGGTGGGTGGGGGATGGGGGTGGTGGTAGACATGGGTGGGAGCCTGGTTGGGGCTGCCCATGGTGGCTGGGGGGTGGGGGTGACAGGGGACATGAGTGGGGGCCTGGTGGAGGGTGTCCCACACTGCTGGGAGGGGTGGGGGGTGGGAGACATGAGCAGGTGTGCATGGTAGTCCCCTGTTTTGTGGACTGCCCGCAGTGAGGACCTACCCACCCTAATCACGTGTGTAACTTCCCGCGCACCCCTGTAATACACATACCCAGCCAAATCGCGTGTGACAATTCCCGCGTACCCCTGTAATACACGTACCCTGGCTAATCGCGTGTAAAACTTCACGCGTACCCCTGTCATACACGTACCCAGCCAAATTGCGTGTGATAATTTCCGCGTACCCCTGTAATACACGTACCCTGGCTAATCGCGTGTAAAACTTCACACGTACCCCTGTCATACACGTACCCTGGCTAATCGCATGTAATACTTCCCGCGTACCCCTGATATGAACGTTACCCGTTTTGCGTTCCTTGTTTGGCAGCCCTGTAAACTGGTCCAGGGTTGGCGCAGCCCTTTGCGATGATTTAGCGATTTTGATGGCTTTTCCTTGCGCGAGGGCGTTCTTGGGGGCGTTACTGGCGCTGCTGCAGGGTCGCTGCGATACTCTGCGCCACGGCTGGTTTGGGAGCCTGAAATCCATGAATACGCTGTGCGCGGAATTCGGTTTTGGCGCACGCGCCTGGCGCAGACAATTGCACGCGGACACTCTGCGCCAGCCGCTTGCGACACTTTTCTGCGAAATTCTATGAATTACCAATTGGGCCTCATTCCGAGATTGGAGGTAGTCATGGCACTATTTGCGCCATGACTGCCTCCAATAACGGTACGGCACCAGTCTCGTTCAATGGGGACTTACCGGTGTAGTCCGACCTTTGCGGGACCGGTAAGTCCCCATTGATAAAACCATTCCCCATTCCCATTTGAGCCCCCATAGGGCTCAATGGGAATGGGGAAGTAGCTAATAACGATACCGCAATTTGCGGTACCGTTATTAGCTCTGAAGTCCCTTAACGGGTCCCGTCCTTAACACCTGGTCAGACCAGGCATTAAGGAAGGGACCCGCTAAGGGACCTCGTAGCAGGGCGGCAAGGGATTACCGGCACCGGTCTCCGTACCGGTGCCCGGTATCCCTTACTGCCCAACTCGGAATGAGGCCCACTGCATGTTCTCTCTGACAAAAGCCGAGCTAGCATGAATATATACCTCACATCCCTTAATATCAACTGTATGATTAAATTAGATGCTAAAATGATAGAGTGGGACAGGGCTGTCATAGAGTTAAGAAGGTTTTAATTTCCTGTTCACAGGAAACAAGGTCTCCCATGATTATCTGTGTATTTTCTCGTGTTTCTAAACCACCAGAGGTGTAGTAACATATCTTATGTAGCAGTTAGCGGAAGTAGCATTGCGTCTTTATGCCAAAAGTGCCAGAATTCAACCCAAATTACAGAGCTACCACCACCAACTGTGTGGGAACTAGACTCAGCCGTGGCAATTTTCCCTTTAAAAAAACTGAGGAGCGGAATGCATAGCTTGACTTCGTCAACTGGTGCACGTGATGGGTGCTGGTGTTAAAAAAAAAAGATAACCCTCTGCCAGCATGCGGCTGGTGGCTTCCTTTCTCACACCCTCTTCCCATGCCATGCAAAGCACTGCAACCGCTCATCACAGCCAAGTGGATAGAATGCCGTTGTCATCAGAAATAACTGGAAAGATGGCGGTAGGGCTGCTGTCCCCATCAGACTGAGGTGCAGATGTCCCACCGAGGGGCTGCTAGCTGGTGCAGTTAATCCACTCAAAGGAAACAGATCATACAGGCCAGGACACTGTGCTGCCACTGGATGCCAAATTGCTCAATTGGTAATCAGTTCAATTTCTCAGCGTGGCGGTCACGAGAAGGAGCAGATATGTGCAGGAAGTATTGCTCCCACAGGTATCTAGATTGACACTATAGTATACTATGCAACCTCGAACTATTAAGTTAGTTAGTTGGCTGATTAGGTTGCAAGTAACCACGTTTACCTCGAGATTATTGTAGTCCTCAGATCTACCAGTAATGCCAGTTGATGTAGGCAGGTAGATCCACTTTGCACAGTGGTTGCATGTAAAACACTGTAATATGTTTCATGCAAGAAGACCCGTGTTTTATCTTTCTATCATGTGATCATGTCTCGGCTTATTATTCCTAAAACCACTAAGTGGCAGATACAATTATAGTGATTTTACCCATACAGTACAGCTATAAACTGGTATGTGAAATACAATATTTATTTTGAGATATTATGAGCCATGCAAAATGTGGTGCTCAGGGACTTCAAAGTAGTGACATGCTGCATCTGGTCCATATAAGGTGTTTTGGTCTATGTTTGCAATGTTAGACATCAGTGGTATATGGTGGCATGGTGTGTGGGCTATAACATGACCTTCGGATGTCATTGCTTTTTCCTCAGTGCGTGTGTGCCTTTGGTCTCATTAAACATCGACTTTTGTAGTGGGTTACCAAGGAACTATAGGATCATTTGGTGGAGACACTGGGCGTGCAATAGGATAACCTAGTGCTTCGAAACAATGTAAAATACGAAGGCAATTGAAGTATTATAATAAGTATTTTTAAACATTATAACATTTGTTTCCTGATCTAGTGAAACAACCATGCATTTATAAATTAAATGATGCACTTTTGTGTACATAAAGAACAAGATATGTTTCTGGTTTTAGGTTGTACTACACAAATTTAAATGTACTTCTGTATTGTCTCACCAACTGGAATGCTTACATGTGAAATTAATCAACTATTAAAAGATTGAAATGCAATCCCTGGGTACACTTTTTGGATGAAGTGGGTGGGAGTTGAAAGGCATGAAAGGTAATTGTAGATCAGCTCATTCCAACATGTCTAATGAAATCTACCATAAGTGCTTCTTAATCAAAGGTGCTCCTTTTGGACACCCTCTTTCAGTCACATGGCATTCTAAGGTATACAGGGATTCATAAAGGTATTTATGACATAGACCAAATATATATTAATTTGGCTTTTGCATTAATAGGGACAAATCCCTTTCTAGGGCAACCATACTCCCCCCACTTGGTCTTGTTGAACTGGACTTTACTTCTACTTCAGGCTTAATCATGTATCTGACAATAGCTAAGAATGTGGAGATAGCTCATAGAAGACCAACATGTCAGACTTCTGCTGAGTTTGAATTCATACCCTCTCCCCAACAAATGTGGAAGTGATTTTGAAATCTAGTGGTCTGAGACTCTTCATTACTCCCCCTGGCCAATAGTATTGAATTGAAGCAGTATCACAATTAACTGAATTTTTTATGCACACATTCCCCTAAAATTGTTTACATCTTTTGATCGCTGTGACATTTCGAATCTTGATATATCAGCTGATGCTGATAAAACTCTCTCTCTCTCCTCATAAATCACATTATGTCCCTGGACACTATCTTGAAGGAATTACAGCAAGGGGCCCCACGCCATGGGTGACAGAAACCAAAGTAAGGCAGGCCCTCTTAGAAAAGAAGCTGGGAATAAATAACAGCAGGCGGCCTGAGATTCAGCAATGGAAAGGTGCGCTCCAGGGTTCCTTGTGTAGTAGTTGAATGCTGATGGAATAGGTCTGAGCATTCAGGCAACAAAACGAAGACCTGGAATACAGGAGGCAAAGTAAAAACATCTACATCTATGTCCAGGCAGAGGAAGCGGAAAAGGCAGACCCCATTAAATCTCTCAAAAAACCACTAGTCATCCACCTCAACATACAGCTAACCATGTTGCCAGAATCAACCACAAGCCCAGAGGACTTCCTTCCTTGGCACATACACTGTATCTTCTAGACCATCCCTCTGCAAAGTAACTAGGGAACCTTGGCTGGTTGGGAAATAACCTGCCTTTGTTCATATGTTTCTGTGGACACCAAAAAGAACATGACAACATTAGCCTATTGGGATCCTTCGCTTCTCTACAAATTAATTTCTGACCACATGCAGGATGACATGGACTTGGCATTTTTGAGGGAGGGGGTATAGGTCTGGCTATGTTGGGTCCAAGAGCTTGACCTTTTATGCTAATATCCCTCTGATGTACATCTCCTAAATTCAGGAACTATCCAATATTTATGAGGTCCTGCTTTCCTCAATGACGATATAAGAAAATTGGTAAGTACTGTAAACTGCCCCAAGATGCATCCTTGGTTATGAGTGGCTATTTAGTTGCCATTGTTATGATAGAACCCAAGTTTAAAGAAAATGGCATGTAAACTGATTTTGTAGTCCCTTGTATGTTCAGGGAGTTGCCAGTCTTGATAGTTGTATTCTGCTGCTTTTTTTTTACTTCCCAATATTACTTCAAATTGTATACATGTTCTTAAGTTTCATTTTATAACGTCCCATCTGCTACAAAACTGTTGGTAGTACTCACTTCCAGAGATCCCTCTCCAATCCCGACTTAGTCAGATCACAGCAGCTGTTCACTTGCTCTTGTTCCCTCTTCACATGGTTATACAGATTGATACAAAACAAATTGAATGACACCCATAAATGCTGCTTGCAATTCTCCATATAGAAACTTGGACTGTCAAAAGGTTGGGAAACCTAGTAAAGCATCAGCAAGTGTTCAGCCATCTTTCGAATTAAAAGCCTCTTCATTGCTGGTTCATTCGTCTCATCTGTCAGTATCAGAGTCACAGAAGCCAAAGGAGAGATTTACTCGGAGAGGTATACTTTGGCTGCAAGACTTGCCCTTGGCCTCAAGCCCAGGGATCATATCTCTCCAGGACTGAAATCTCTGCACTGGCTCCCAGTGGCGGCGAGGATTACATTCAAAACCCTCTGCATTGTCCACAAAGCCTTCTGGGGCTTGGGACCTCAATACCTTCAGCTCTCTCTTCCTAAATATCTTCTTTCTCGAACTCTTCGCTCATCCGCCTCCAACTCCCTCTGGGTCAGTCGCTTCTCCAAGCAGCGATTTGGTGGTAGATCTCTTTCTTCTGCTGGGGCCTCCCTCTGGACCAGCCTCCCTGTCTCTCTTAAACTTGAGGAGAACCATCTCTTGTCCCGGAAGCACCTCAAGACCTTCCTCTTTGTGTCTGATTTCTCTCCTCCTCTCCCCGGCTAATCTCCTAGCTGAATCTGAAACTGCACTGGTTACCTGGCTACCCTCTGATCTCGGGCCCAGGTCCCCTCCCCGCCAGTTGCACACCTGCACTGCCCCCAGGCAACCCTTTCACTCGGGGACTGTTTTTGTATCCATACAGCCCCTACTTGCACTTGACACCTGATGTCTGCTATTACCCTTTCACTTGCCACCAGCTGGCCGCACTTTTATTTATTTTACTGTTCTCCTATGTACTGCACTGCCCCCTCTCCCTTTCCCACTGCACTTTTCCCTTCCCCCCTGCCCTGCACTTGCGCAATCTCAATGTCACCAGGCCTAGTAGGATCGGTGTCTGTCTGCCTTCTGTTTCCCCTGCCTTGCCTCATCGCGCATTGAAACACTTGTGTATAGGCGCGTTATAAATGCCATATCATATCATATCATACTTCCCAGTGGCTGGGGGGGCATATTTAGTCAATATAATTAAATGCAACATTGACATCTCAGGCAATAAAGAATGATGGCTACTATTGGACTATACAATTGACAGCAGACCACTGCAGCCATTGAATGTGAATGGCCCCACTATCCTGACTCACACGTCTGTGAACTCAAAACTATTCTCATGCATATTTTTGCATTTGTTGTTTGCCCGTTATTGCAATCAACCTTATGACCCAATAGTTAATGTTTATTCATGATATTGCCAAGTAGTGCACACCAGCCTTTGCTTGGCTTACTGGATCATCTCAGTCCAAAATGAGTGGAATTTAATTTTAAGCAAGAACTCTGACTTCACCTTCAAATCTCATCTTCTGGACTGAAATATATACTCATTAGTAAGTCTTGCACACATTTTCGATCATGGCTGTGAAATAAGTGCATTTCTCATATCTGATTATGCTCCAGTGATCACCACATTTCATTGAGAGGTGAAGGGAAGTAGGCCCAACAAAGCGAAACTTAACACAAGAACATTGGAGGAGGAGTTCTTTCAGAAATCTCTTTCACAAAATAGTTCTTCATCCTCAACATTTCCCAAGCCATGGATTGGGATAAAGCGCAGAATTCCTAAAAGGTCTCCATGAGGAGCCCTGGAATGAGTCATGTAGCTCACAAGAACACATTATTGGAGAGATAATCCAGAGAAGCCTTAGCCATCATTAGGAGATTAGAAGTGGTTTATTTTAAACCTCAGTTTCATGGCCAGAAGATGATCTAAATGCAAATGCGTGGGTGCATTCCCTATTCAGAGCACCCTGTTGCTTCCTGGCTAGGTTTGCACGTTATATATCACATACCTGCACACACACACACATACATACAGCTCCTGAAAAGCAAACAAGTGTACAGTAAAAAATGCACTTACAGGGTCAGAGGCATCCTACTGAGAATCAATGCAAGGAGGTGGAAGACATCAGGAAGACAAACTATCTTAAATCCAAAAAAGGAGAAAAATAAGGTTGCAACTTTGCACAAATGGCACATTTCAAGACCATGTGACATGTATATTTCAAGTACATTCACAAGGTTTTACAAACAAGCAAGAGAACACACCTAATATTTTTGAACCCATCAAAGCACAGCTTGCCTTGGAGTATATTATCGCTTCTATAAGCGCTCTGTGGAAAAGGAAGGCTTCACGTCTGCACAGCATTCTGATCAAGTTGTTCATTATATTTTGCTCCTTAGTTGTCCTCAGGCTGCGGGAACTCTCAAATTCACTCATGTTCACTGGTCATTTTACTGGTGTAGTTTCAGAAGCAAATATTGCTGTTATCCTCAAACATAACATGACTCACTACAACACCTAGCCTTATTAGATCAGAACCTTCATTCCATTAATTCAAAAATAAAGCCAAAATGTGGCTTGCAGCGCAGGACCACTAGAGCCAACAATAGATGCAATACTGGTTAATCTAACCTCTGACTTGCCTGATGATTTCCCACCCTGTGAAATACTATTGTAAATATCTACTGTATGTAAACTCTAAATGGATTTGTAATTACTTGCTATGTATATGTACCAGATGCACCAGATATAACTGCATGTATATGCAACTTTATGTAATTGGACCCTTTAAGAAATGCACCCAGATGCCTTTGGGCCAGGCACGCTATACAAATAAACAAAATCCAAATAAAAATACAAACACCAAAACATAATTCCAGAACTATGATGGGTTCATGCCAAGCTAGGAGTCCAAAATGCCCAAATGCTAAACCAGTAAATTGAGTCAACTTTAGCTAGCATTTCCTCGAATCATTCCGTAGCAGAGACATAGATCCCTAGATATGATCATGCCAGCAGGGAGCACGCCAAAAATGGTAAACTATGATAGCTGGATTTCAGTTGATAGGTGGACATATGTGTAGTTAATGGATACTTCTTCAATCACAGCATTAACCAGTCATCTGGGGAGATTCTGAACACTCACGGAGCAACCACAGTAATTTATTTAGGCTTGGCCATGGAGGAACTGTCCCACAGGGATCGACAATCTGAGCGGTTTCCACTCTTTAAAGGTGCACATCAGTGATGCCTCCTTTCGCCAATACTATTTGTGCTAGCTATAGATCAACTTGCAGCCATTCTTAGAGAACAACATGCGGATGGGAGTCTTAAACTATTTGATCAAAAGGTGGTACTCTATCTCTATGCAGGCAATTTGGCCATTTTTGTCAGAAATCCTGCGAGCAAACTTGTCCCAATTGTAGAAGAAATAGTCGAGAAGCATAGTGACACCTGGGAGGTTCAGCGATACATTCCTATGGTCACCTCAGACGGTTAGATGCCTGGACATTAGCATTGCACATTCTACGGCCTGATTGTACTCGCTGAACTATGGCCCATTACTGTCTAAATTACACCTTAAAGTGAAGAAATGGTCCGCGCAGCCCATCTCCTTCGTGGCCAGGATATCTTTGATCAAAATGGTGCTTCTTCCTAAATTCTTATGCCTGTGGGTTGACATACCCATTTGGTACCAACCCCCCGCCCCCAGAACCGCGCAATGTATCAAGTTAGAGAAGCTATACTAGGTTTGAGTATCTTTTCAGTCCTCGACAGCTCATCACGTTGCAACATTACAGTGAATGTATGTCACTTCCATGAGCACTGTATTCTTTTGCACATGCATCAAAGGGGAACTGAAGGCTAAATACCTTTTTATAACAAAACAACCTAAAAGAAGTCCTGTGCTCGGCTACTTGTGGGCAACGGATACTACGTCTAAATACATATCCTCACTTTAAGAGCTAATTGGGTTAAATTTGATGGGTGGAAACAAATTAGCTAAATTGTGATGGGAACTTGCGTGGGAGAAGAAAAGTGGAAAGGAATATGCTGGCAATCAAGGTACATATCTCACAACTATAAACATTGGGCATTACAGTACCGCTTTATACACCAGACACTCCAGACACTCTAGACCCCTTGATGGTTCGGAAGTTATATTCTACAGCATCTGGGGCTTGTCCTCAGTATAAACAGCTTGAGGAATATTTCACACACATGACCTGGACCTGCCCATGATAGTAGTATTTTGGCACCAAGTCTCTGGAACGCTGGCTAATATCACCACCACAGAGGCTGTAGTTTGTCCTTTGATATGCATTTTGGGTTTCCGCAGTGTAAAGACTGGAGGGGGGTGCCTGTACTTCTGCTCTCTATATGGTAGAGGAGAGGCACAGAGGACCCCAGCCAAGATTCTTATTGGTAACGTAGTTGAGCAATCAAGGCCTAGCTACTCAGGAGGTGATGCAGGCTGGTTCTTAAGTACAGTGTAGTCCCCAAGCCCTAACAACGGAATGTCCACACACTGTATTAGTTAAAACACAGTATTTATATAATTAATATTCAATGTTATGTACACTATCACAATAACTCACTGTGCTCTGAAAATCAACAATGGTAAATATATACAGTTCTAAAGTGGTACCACAAATATTATCAGATCCCATTAAAGTGCATCAACTATACTGTCAAAATGTCACACAGAACAATATAGAGGAAACCAGCAGTAGAGAGAGGAAGGAAAGCAAGAAGGTTGACCAATTGACAGAATACTGGCCTCTACCAACTAGGCATAGTTCTGTGTGGAGATCCCCCCCACCTGGGCAACCTGTAAAGCAAAGATGTATCACAAGCCCAGTCCATATATTGTTCTATGAGCCTTATTTCCCTCTACAATAGTTCTACAGCCCCAATGTACCTGGAATTGTAGCGTTCGTCAACAGGAAATCGACGGCCCTTCTTGAGTGCCCTCCCTTTAAGGTAGGAGTCACGGGTCACCGAACGTCCGACGGAGAACAGGGTGAACTACGGCGGTGAAGTGGCAGCTTCGTTCCTAGCGGTGCTCATCGACGACGGAGCGTTGGCGTCCAGCAAGGAAGAGGCGTGAGGGGCACCTCAGTGACGATAGTTCTGGACCGCAAAGAGATGATGAAGAACTGTGGCCCAGCAAGGGCGTCGAGTCGTCGGCGTCTCTATGGTCTTTAGGTGGCGGGAAACCCACCAGTGGATGCTCCTCGGTGCGCCGACGGTCGGGCTTTCTCCAGTGGGATAAAGTGGGCGGCGATGCAGACGAGAGCGTCCTCGGATCAAATGAAGTTTCTTAGGCAAACGGGAGCACGGCGGCTCCAGTCGGTGATGGCGGTCATCGACAGTGGCGGACAACAGTCCGGGCGCTTCTCTTTGGGATTCTGCGGCAGTCCCCATCTCCGGTCGGCAGCCTGTCATAGGTCCGTCTACCAGGGAGCTTTGGCAAAGATCAGCTGGTGCACAATGGTCCCTCATAGCTCGGGAAGAGGGCGCCTTACCAGGTCCTCTCTGGGTCAGTCCTTGGAGACACAGCAGCTTTCAGATTGTGAAGGAGAGCAACAGCAATTCTTCTCTTCTAGCAGGGCTTCAAGGTTAAGCTTCAGTTTCAACTCCAGTTTCTCTTCAGCTTCTGAACATGAATTCTATCAGTGAGAGGTCCCCAGATATACTAGTTGATCTCCCATTCATTCTGCGGGGTCACACTCAGGCAAACAATCGGTCAGAAGGGCATTCATGCAGGCAGGCATCCAATCAGGTGCATATGCATTCAGGCCATTCACTTCTCTCCAGACACTCACAACAAGTTATGTGTATTGGGACAAGTACCCAGCCATTCAACACTCCACACTGCATTCATACCAGTTTCGAGCAGGGCTGTCTCAGTCATTGTGTCAAACACCAGATACTAGACACCCACAACACAGAATGCGTATTCGTCACACACTCCATTCAAGCAGGTTCCCCCCACAGGCGTACCCACAACATACAGTCCTTGGGAAAGCTCCAGCCAATCTGGCCTGGACTTCACAACAACACCATGTATGGAACTTCCACCCAACAGCTGATCAGGGGGAAGGGACAGAGTCAGAGCTTCCCAGGACTTTGGGAAAACAAGGTAATAGGCAATAGAAAGCAAGAGGCCACAGGGGCCATCTTGTTTCCTATCAGGAATCAACTGATTCCAATGGTAGGGCCTGAGTATCCCAAAATGGAGGATACTCAGGGCACCTGTCAAATTCAGCATGAAGCTGCCACCAGCCCATACCTTGCTCTGTGAGCCACACACAGGTGCCCGAAAACATACACAAGGGGCACAGGGTTGTACCCCTAACCATGGGTGCCATAAGGGTATCACATGGGTCTGTACACCAAACCAAAACAGAGAGCTGCACTGCCAGGAGTCCCACATGAACTCCTGCATGGAAAACACGATAGAACACACGATAAAAAGCAGTAAAGGACAAGGATACAGAGGCCCTGTCCCTCCGATGCATTTCCAGCATCACACCCAGCCACTCCTGGAGCTGCAAGGTAAATTCATAGTGAAAGCATTACTCCTGTCCCATAAGTTTATTGACCTGAAATGGATGTATATAAATGCACCTACTGCTAATCAGTGGCTTCAAGGATTGATTAAGGCTAATGAATGTGAAAAGGTATACCAGGGCATGGTGGATTCTCGAGGCACTACCTGGCAGAAAGGGGATCCCACACACTGAGTAGTCATATTGTAGTTAACTATCGTGGATGGATGTATTGTGATGGTAGGCCCAAATGTTGATCATGTTTTTATTCTGAATGTACAGGATATGTAAATTGGTGGTACATGTATGTGTTTGGACTGAGTTGGGGCACTATTTCTCAGTCAATCTGTAACATTCTCTTGCTTCTGTAATGGCACTTTTAATAAAGAAATGCAATACAACACACCACAAAGAAAGATTAGGAAGGCTTACCCATGGTCAGGCAGACAAATAACATAGGGTCTGTATTAGATCTTATAGTGGAATTTATAGATTGTTTCTCAAACCCAATTGTAAAAGATCTACCATGTTACACGAGAGATAGTATGCAAGTGCTCACCATGTCACAAAAGATCACATTAAAGAAAACTTATATAATGGTTACTACAGCTAAAGCTAATGGAGGTTGAGTTCCTTCTTGTAGTTTACACCACCAAGCATCCACAGATAAAATCCTACAGTTGTTTAAAAAACAATCGAAATGCATCTGTTGAAGCTATAGTAAGCCAGAACATTCCACTGTAATATGCTTCAGAGACTCAATTTATGCACCATTTTTACTGAATCTGCAACACTTCTCAGATTTCGGGGTACCCTGTTAAGAGCAATCACAACCTCTCCTTTATGGAACAAGTTGCTCTTATAGCCTCATTTGGAAACTTACAGAGATAGTTTGGTGTTGCGTTCCTAGGCTTAACAACTAGGATTCCATAAAGAAATAGCGTATACTTTGTGCATTCTGCAGTCCTAGTGGTCCAGTACGCAATATACAAAAGTGAGGACTGGCTACCCCTCTCTCAATGCCACCAAACTAGGCCAAGTCCCCTACAGAATCCAATTGAGCAAGACAAATCACTTACCAATTAGTGCCAGTAGTGCACGTACACAGAACACAGAGTGAGTAGGAGGAACATCACTCGTAGTCCCATCACGAGTGATGTTACGCGACCGTACCCGTGCAATAGGAGGAAACCACTCTCTTTCGAGGCTTGGTGAATCAACGCTTTGATCCGCGATCGAGCTGTGACTTGTGCTGACAGCTAGGCGACTATTTTTAGAAGTCGAAAGTGTGTGCAAAACAAACTGCTCCCACAGCTTTTTTCAAGTGCTTGGGCACTGGAAGAGGTTCATTCCCAGCCCACTTGAACCTGTAAATTCTAAACAACAGGTTGGGAGGTGATCTGTGAACACCTGGAAATAGCGATCCACTCGCACTATCATTAAGTTTGTCTAGGAAAAAGCTCTAGTACCACCAAGATATTGTACTCGCCCTACAACGGGGATTTGAAAAAGAGGCTCACCATCAGAAAAAGAAATTTGTCTGTCCTGAAGAAGGCCCAAAATCTATTGTCTGTGGAGATACTAGGGATAGTGTTTCATATGTTAAGATGGCCGAAACATGTCGACACATGACAAGAGACTAGCGCAAATAGATAGTCTTGATTCTGTAAACCACCTGAAGTAACAGAGTGGCCATAATTAAGATGCTGAACCCCATGTGAAATATATTGTGTTTGTTTGCTTTTTAAACAAGTGAGAAATAGCCAGTAATTAATAATATTAACTCTAAGATGCATGCTGCCCCTCCCACTATGTTTTCCTTGTTTTAATCACCTGTGATTGGTTTTTTGATACTGAATAAATTAATATATAAGATGTCATTTTGTGATTGTATTTTTAATGTTTGAATAAGATGGTTCCTCCTACTCACTCTGTGTTCTGTGTACGTGCACTACTGGCACTAATTGGTAAGTGATTTGTCTTGCTCAATTGGATTCTGTAGGGGACTTGGCCTAGTTTGGTGGCACTGAGAGAGGGGTAGCCAGTCCTCACTTTTGTATATTGCCTCTTGAGTGTGTCTCCCGTTTTGAGAGACTGGCCCCCCGATAACAAAAATCGTGGGAGATTACCTGTCTTGATATAACCTAGTGATCCAGTACTACTGCCACAATGTGTTCTTCACTCCTTCTGGGTTTCCTACAAGATTATTACAAGTTCCCTTTACTTCATCTCAAATGTTCAACCACATGTCAACCCACAATGTTAGACTCTTATTAGTCTTAGTTATTATCTACTTTTTAATTTATGGAACGAGAGTATCCATATCTGATATCAAAATCTTCCCAAAGAATGCTAACAACTTCCAGTTTACCATAGCTTTTAAGGAAACACTTCCTAACTCATAGCGAATGACAGCTGTTGGGACCTCCATAGAGAGGAAAAACCAATTTTTCTAAAACGGTCCTTCTAGGCGAAACCAAGGAATATCGCAAGAACTTACTGGGGTCCACGCCATATATCAGATACGGAACAACTTTACATGTATAAAACTGGATCATAGTGATAATAGAGAAGCTTCCATATTTATGATTAACTACCATTGTTTGTTCAGCAAAGGCACCTCCTTTTGATTTAATGTCCATGTAATGGGTATATTACTATCCCCTTGGAAAATCTTAAAATCTAAATAAGTAAAAGTCTTAAATGACTCTAACGTGCTTTGGCCAAAGTGGCGTTTAAAATGTTTGCTATCTTTTTTTCTTAGCTATCCCTACCGTCAATATTTTACTTTTTTCAAATTTATTACAAATTCATTTGTGTCTGTAATAATTATGGAGTTGCCAAGTTGCCTTTGCACCCCAATTGATGTCTGGTCAATTCAGACCAGGTCTTCGGCATACACAAGTCTCACACAGTCCAACTGCCCCAGGTGCATGAGAACGAGTCTGGCCTGGTTCAAAGAAATAACTATATGCGAAATAAACGTATTAAACACGATTGGTGCCAAAATACACCCTTGCTTGAGACCCCTCTTAGTTAACCTACATTCAGAAAAGGTTCCACTGTGATCCAGTCTGACCTGTATTGAAGTATTCATATGTAACATCTTTATTATCTCAAGCTGATGAGTGGGACAACCCCATTTTGCCACCATCAGCCACTTTAGCCTCCCGTTAACACTATCGAATGCAAGCGCAAAAATGACAAATGCTAAGTATGAATTAGTCTCCCAAGCCAGGCTGGTTAAAAAAAAAAAGATTGTGGCAGGATGCTAGGTATTATTGTTCGTTTTGGCCCGAGAGGACATTGTCAAACGCGAATGTGAGAGAAACTTACAGGATCCAAGGCACATTGTTTGGCTCTATGAGTATTCAAATGATCTTGTCTTGAAGAAAACGAATTGGGTCGGAAGTTGGGAAGAGACAAAGGGGGTTTGCAAAACAGGACACTGGAGATGTGTAACGATGAATAGGGGAGCATGTCTCCTCTAGAGTGGGAAGGAGAATAGCAAGGGAGATGCTTGAGGCTGGCAAAGGGGCAGGTTTTGTTGGTTTCACTGGTTGTTGAACTCCAGTTATTCATGTATTTGTTTGTTTATGTAATTTACCAATTACCTTTGGCTATGGGTTTCTTACAATATAGTCATAATCTAGCTGTGGAACAAAGCATATCATTTGGATGTGGCACAATTAAAGACATCCCCCACAGACCATTAGCTCGCAAGGGGCCAGAGAGACTGCAAACCTGAGATTGCAGCCTCATTGTAAAGTTCATCATATCCCACCCCTTCAGAATCTGCCACTACCAACATGCTGCTCTTCATGATCCTGCAGGTGTCGCATATCCCTGTCCCCTTTTTTAGGCTAACATGCTGCAAATATTTTGAGGGTCAGGAATCTACACTTCACCATTCATCTTGCATACAAAATCCCCTGTAGGTTTGCATCATAACTCTTACAACGACGGTCTGGTGTCACATCAAAACTAGGTGAGCTGTGGCGGTTGGTGGTGGGGTGGGGATCCTTTTTGTTTTTGTACTGAGCGAGAATAGTTTAAGGCTTGTTGGAGACAGCAGGGTAGATCTAGGTGCAAGATTACCAGGAATTCTGGTCCCTGCAATGATCAACACCTGAAAAACAGTTGACAAATGCCTTGCCCTGCCCTTGAGAGGCAAAGGTTCCAGCAGCCCACTGAGCATAGCAGCTGAGCATGTTAGAGTGAGGTTAGAGGCATCACCCAGCCTGCTAACCAACATTCTAAGAAAGGTGAAAAGGGTGATTGTGGTCCTCAAATTTTAAGTTGCCCTTCCACTGAACCTTAAGTTCTTGCCTCCATTAACCCTTAGTTTCCATATCGCCTCTTTCCCTTATCTGCCAACTTGCAGATGCTTGCTTTTGTTCCTCATGGAGTACAATGGGCCTGATTCATGGAACGTTTTCCTATGGGATTGCCCCATTATAAAACCCTTTTGTGAATCAGGCCCACTGTATCTAATTGCTACAGAGACAGAAAGAATGAAACAGAGAGAGTGAGAAAGAGAGAAAAAGAGTAGAGAGATAAAGAGAAATGGTGGCATTGGGAGCTAGAGGAATAGGACCTGTCTGCAAATGACCAGGCATACCAGTGTAGGCTTGCAGGTTGTTTGGATTTGTGAGGCCTTCTCCCACCTTACCTAGACTGACTCCCCTCCAAGATCTCATAACACCTTACACTATACACACAAACCCCCTACAACCATCCTCTACAGTCCTTTCTGTTAGCACATCAACACTAACCAAGTCAAGACTAAGCTCTCCTCTTTAGCCCTGCACCGCTCCACCACATCAGCGCCTACCAGGCCTAAAGCACTGTAGTCAGATCTTGGGCTCTTCCCTATAGATAAAATACTAGCACGTTTCTTCCAGCACACACTTGGAAAGCAGATTGGCACTCATGAATAGGGTACCTCTCCCTGAATCCATCAACACCACAGGTTCCACATCTGGCCTTTCCCACTAATAAAGCCATACCTCTTTTTGTACAGAATCAAGCACATGAGGCTACACATATTGGCAGACAGGCTCTACACAAGAACACTTCGATTGCATTACCTTGACTTTCTATTATTTGCACTGCTGATGGTGAAAATGAAGGGGGTGGGCAAGAGGCAGAGGGAGTTGTGGGCTTATTCACAACATTACATTGTAAATGCTTAACTATGTATACGGTGTCTATTTCTCTTCTTCGTTCAGAGTGATATCATCAACAGTTTGAGCGTAACTCTATTTATTTATTTGCATTTGTAAAGCGCTTCTACAGCCTGGGGTCATGGAGGCTCTGTTACTTTTTTTTGGTTTCTTTTTGCCTTAGTTTCTAACGCGCTTAAATACCCACAGGTTAAGCGTGGACCCGGTGATCGAACCTGTGTTGCTTTATGTCGTCTTTCTTCCAACGCGAGCACGTTGCCACTGAGCTATCCTCCCAGGACTCTGTATATGCCGTTCGGAGCGCCTGATCGACTGTCTTCTGTTTCACATGTTTCCATCTATCATCGTTATGAACTTTTGAATACTTCTTGAAAACCACTTTGGTGTGCCTAATCCGCAACATAGGTGAACGTTTCAAAGGGCAGTATTATGTTTAGGATAACCGGTGGATGGCTTTCAGGCGAGTGTATACATCCAGAACGTTTTAATGAGACACATTTAAATGTGTTGCTGTTGTTGTTTGATATCTATTCTACATAACTGGATTCCAATTACAGACTGCATTGTCTGTCTGGCACGTCCTACGATTCTGTTAAATTGTAATGGTATTTGGATCATGGCATGTGGCTGGCACATTGGCATTTTTCAGAAGCCTGTGGTTAGATAAGGTCAAAAAGAGAAAATGAGCATCGTGCCTTCCCTTTTATTTCGTGCACAAGTGACCACCATTTCAGATTGTGTTTTGTTTTGCAGCATCAGCTGCAATATATGCAAACATATATTTTTGATTGTGTTCATCAGCAGGACAATGAAAAAAGGGTAAACCTTTACTGACAGAACGTAAACATATATTTTTGATTGTGTTCATCAGCAGGACAATGAAAAAAGGGTAAACCTTTACTGACAGAACGTAAACATATATTTTTGATTGTGTTCATCAGCAGGACAATGAAAAAAGGGTAAACCTTTACTGACAGAACGTGCTGGCTTTATATTTGGAATAATGCACATAAACGACGCTTTCAGTCACCCGGCATCCACACTAATAACGCAGGTGCAGTGTGTTGATGAAAGAAATATGGTATTCGCAGGCACCTGGGAAGCACATTCCTAAAGTGCAGAAGCACCTGTGCATGCAATTTGATAACTCCGGGTGCTTTTGAGAACTACTTAGCAGATTGCACACATGACATTAAATGGAGCAACCTGCCGGCTTCCATCATCTTAGCACACGTCTTTGCTCTCTGGAGATGAAAAGGACGACCAGTAGCCATCAAATGGAAACACAACAAAAGAAAACCACCGAAATCATTAAGTCGAGCAGATGAAGTGGGACGCACTGTTGCATTAGCACACATCAGACGAATCAAGCCTAAAGGTCGCAATCAATTTCAGAGGCAAGATGGTGTGAAAAAGTGCTCATGATATCCCTTCCAATGATTCAATGCTATACTTAATGGAAGAGAAGTGCACAGCAGCAGGTGAAAGAGTGCGTCGGAAATTAAGATGCAGCGCTCACAATCAGAGTATGGATGTTTCATATTCCGTGCTGTCTCGTATTACAATAGACGGTTCTCCAGGGGCAATGCACTACCTCCCTAGAGATCAGTTCGCATGAGTGTATTTTTTTAAGGACCGCAGCATGGTGAAAGATTCATGTTTCCTCTTTCAGGCAAAAAAAGAAGAAATTATAGCACTTGACTTTAATGGATCATCAAAGGATAGTTGTGAATGAAGACGGTAGAAATGATGCAGTGGCTAGCAATGTGAGATTCCTACTACCATCTCAAGAGCGAGCACAAGAATTAAATATTTAATTCATTAGTATCGTTCCGGGTCTTGAGGTCAGCTATGGAATGGCAGCGGTAAAGACGTCAGCTGCAAAGACGCCAGTGGCGCCATTCCCGTTTACACTGCACGTTGTTAATGTTAAAGGGTACTTTTAATGCGCACTATCACCACCGGAGTGGTCTTTTGGCGCTAGGGCAGATCTGGAAAAAAGCAGGTTGTCGGAAAGAAACGGGGTGTGTGTGAGGGGGTTAGTACAGTAGAGCGGTAATAGGTAAAGTGAGAGTTGTGATGTCCTGTTGACAGCTTCAGATTGGTTTGCACCATTCGCTGAGCTTAGGAGTGATTATCAGTTTGGAGAGATTCTCATGCTCTGTTGTGCAAGGTTCTGTGTTGTTTGTATGTTGTTGTAGTGTGGTGAAGTGTGTGCGGATTGCTGTGCAGCAATGTGATTGTGTGAGATTCTGTTGGAGAGGTGTGTTTTGAAAATTGAGGTTTTAGAGTTTATTTAGCAGGTTTTTTTCTTACCTCTTTGCTCTGGGCTTCTGTGCTCGACATTCCTGGCCATCCTGTCTGTTGCATATTGTGTGGCAGCCTAGTCGACAGGCACTTTGCGGGTTGGTGTTTTTCCTATGCAGAATTCTGGTGGTATGTGGACTGACTTATAGGGGGGCTCTTCACACCCTTGGGCAGAGACGATAAAGTTAGGGATTATGAGGCCCCCCACAGGCCTTCTAGTGGGTGGTCCCTGCCTACCGTGATTTCCCTCTGTAGAATTCTAGCGGTATGTGGACATGAGTGGTAGAATTCCAGTGGTATGTGGATGGGTGTCTGGGCCCTCTCCACCGTCTGGTTAGAGACCATTAAGTTAGGGGCTTGTAGGTCCCTCCCTGGGCTTCCCGTTTCCAGCTGAATCTAAGTTTCCTAATCCTTCCCTTGTGATTCTGATGTGAAGAGCCAAGTTTTAAGTAGTTTTCTGAATTTCAGGTGTTCCTTTGTATTGCTTATGTTTTTTTGGTACACAATACAGGTTTTTGCTGCCAGGTGAGAGGAAGATGATCCTCCAAATGTTCTTTTATTGTATGGTTTTGGTTCTAGGCCGATGTCGTTGCTTGATCTGAGTGGTCTAGCAGGGCTGTGGAGTCTCATATCAGAGAGTAACGGGGAGGAACACAGATGTTGGGGAGATGCTAGGGGCAGGATGGACGGACTCCACCCCATGCCATTCCCCGTAAAAAGCCTGACACTGCAATTACTGCTGCCATTATTGAATCGGCACACTCGCAGCGATAGGGCATGTTTTAAAACCGATCAGTTCCTTTAAGGTTTAAACTCTTCTCTGCAAAGAGTTTTACCACTAATGTTCGAAAGCTCTAGGGGTGCCTTGAAACATAAACACATTCAAGAGCCCATTTAGTCAATAACACTTTTTCGTGTTATCTGTTTAGGGTGTAAGCAGTGGTAGAAGTGTACTGAAAAAAGTAGTGGAACTGTGGTCTTGGCAGGGGAAAGGGTAGATAGGATAGTGCAACATGTGGCAAGGTCTTGCAGTAGGTGGCATTGCAATAGTCTAAGTGCCAAGTAACTACGGCTCCTATTGCAACTTCACACTTCCACAAGGACATGAATGTACACATCATTGGTATAGAATGGTGAATATGGTCTAAAAAGAAGAGGAATGGTAAACAGAAAAAAGTAGTGTAACGCCGCTCCCGACCCTTCCCGCTCACTTCGAGCACTGACTGTAAGGAGCATACAAGGATTCCTTCTACTTTTGGCTTGATCAATCACTAAATAGATATAGGAATACAAGCTTGGTAGCAATGTTGCCCATGAGTTGGAAGCATGAGAAGGGTAGCAGCAGGAGATCCGCAAACAACACTATTTTACTTCTTCAACGCTGATTGGTGAGAAGTTGAGACCCAGCAACAGGATGGCTTCTGTGTCTGTATCTTGTGGGTCACAGTCTTATGGTCCACCTGACTACACCCATGCATTTGTATGGTTGTGCATTCTTCCCCGGACACCGCACCCAAGTGAAGATGCTGAGGTCTCGTTAGGGTAGCGTCTGAATCCAAAGTCCTAGCACAATGAACTCATATAGTAAAAGAGAGGGAGTTTTGCGGGGATAATATTGTTTAGATAACTTTTACAGATAGGATATTGTAGTTTAAGGTGCAGGGCAGAAAAACGTTAACCCTGGCATATGGGATGCATATAAAATAGTGATGATCATATGGGAGACACCACTTTTACAGATTAGGTGTTTGTATGCATCAGCTTTAATACTCAGCCTTTTTTTAAGGTAGGTTACAACACCTGCTTATAAAAAGGTAAAATGCTGGCACATTACATGCATTTTACCAATAATGAAGCATACCTCACTTCATTTTGAATACTCGTGCTACCGCGTGCATGTCTGTTTAGTTACATTTGTGACGTCAAGAACGTCAGCTCGTGATGACGTCACAATGTGACGCCGCTATATTAAGCGGTCATTTTGAATGCCAACACAGCATTCAGCACCAGCATTTGGAGGTTTACCTCACACTCCATGTAAGTATATACTCTGGTATGCCTATCTATACAAAAGAATCCCTACCAGGATGATGCGCCTCTACTAATAGGGACCCCCAGCTTGGGTATTTTCTGAAAACAGTTTTTATATCCGTAGATGCATTGTCTGCACCTCAGCTACACGTGGATTTTAGCTGTTTTCCACGAATCGGCTATAGATCAAATTAAAGGTTATAAGGTTTTTGAGCAAAAGAAGGTTTTTACCTGAATGCCACACATTGAATAGCCTGTATTTACAGTAGTCTATTCTATACATTCCCTATACAGATACATTGTATCACTAAGGAGACCCTGGATTATTACAGACCATTTTAGCCATTTTTGGCCAAGATTAAGGTTAGCACTACTATCTTTGCACATGCTTCTTGATTTAATTAAATACCTATTCTATATTTGAAAAATTATGAATACCCATGACTAGGAAAGAAGTTGGCTTACCAATGAACTTGTGCACCATGATTGAAAATGTGAGATAGTTTTTTTAGCCAAATATACAATCTGAGGTAAAAAGCCTAGCATGGTGGGATAATACTTATGAAATCAAGTGGATGGAACGGATGAAGTGGATGGAACGGATGGACTGGATGGAACGGATGGAGTGGATGGAATGGGTGGAGTGGATGGAATGAGTGGATTGGGTGGATGGAACGGATGGGTTTATCTCTGTATCTCCTACATATGCTATGTACCTGTATCCCATGTTATCTGTATCACATGTTTTCCCCTATCCATCCTGTCACTTTTTAAACGTATGTCGCTATGTACGCCCCCCTGTCTGGCTCTCGTGTTTGGTTGCAGGCACTTTACTGATAACCACCATATCACACTACTAGGCTCACTCTCTCCTGTAACCATCATTCAACCAGAACACAGCTATACTATGACACATTCGGCCTAGCTGTTCTCATACTAACATGACCCCACAAACACCTCATCATTCAAATAAAACACAGCTAGCTGAGTACATACTGGCTAGCTTAGGCGTCTCCTCAGTCCTAACACAGCCAGAACTCAGTCTGGGTGTCCACCCTGCAGACTGAACACATCCAACTGATTTCCTCAACACCACACCTACCGCTAAGAAGCAGCTATCATGCAACAACCACACGAGCCGCACACATCCGATGTGCCCACGCAACATACAACACTCTCTCTCTCTAATGACTTAAACTGCGGTTCCCGAGGGCGTTCAACCTACCGGCGCTTTGAGATCATACCAATGATACATAAGGCGCTATATAAATGCCAAGTAACATAAAATAACATAACATAACATAACATAATATTGGAATGTTTCTAATGACTAATTTAGACATTTGAGTTTATAACCTGTGGTTTAATTTGACAAAATTTATGAATTAGTAAGAATTATTTTCATTTAAGACCCTAGAAAATTGATTTATAAATCTTTGTTTAATCCTCTTTGTAGAAAACATTACGCCCCTGATCTAAGTTAATTTCTCGAAACGCTTTGGGACATACAAAAACATTTATTTGGGAAATATTGATTTAATTGTGATCTGTAAAATTTTGGAATTACTATTGAGAAAAAATGTTTGTTGGCTATTATATAGCATACAACAACTACATTTTTCTCCTCTGCACCTTAAACTACAATATCCAACCTGTAAAAGCTTTCTGAATAATATTATCTCCTCAAAACTCCCTCTCTTTTAGTATATGAGTGCATTGTGTTTGGACTTTGGATTCAGAAATTATCCTTCATTGGTTTGGCATATAAAAAAACAACTGCACCTATCACATGAAATATGTCATTTTCAAAAATTAATTCATTGACAAATAGGCCAGCCACCACTTTGGCATTTAGTGAAGACGAGGCAACTAGAATTTTGGGCCTGATTATAGACAGAGAATCTACAGTGGATAAAATCCCTGGAAGATTATTACAAAAATTGGAAACACTAATTCGCAAAGAAATTTCACAGAAATTGCACTCAACAACTTTAGCACAGCATCATAAGTCAAAGAGAATACCCAGAAGCCTACGCGTGTATTTGCACCCAACTTTATGTAAAGAAAATCAAGAGTTTGTTAACCGATGGGAGCAAATCCTGAACAAATGTTCATTACATCTTATTCTGTTAACTAATGAAGAAATAGCCAAATCCCTGTCTACTATTAATCAAGAGATAGACAAAGTCACACAACAACTATCAACACTTAAGTCAGTGGATGAGCTTAAAAAGATCTTAGAGGATACCAATCAAAAATTGCACTCTTATAAGACAGACATTGAGCAATGCAAAATCAGTACATTTTGCAGAGATACACTGGATTACGCTTGTGACATAGTCTATACTTGCCAGGAATTTTATAATAACACCAGACCAACCCCTACTAGACCACCGAGACAACCTCCTGTGAAGAATAACACAGATAGTATTGACGTCACCAGTTGAGAAAGTGACAATACAAATGTACCAATCATAAGGACACCAGTGAATCCACCAACTGAAGACATTGCTTCACAACAGCCAAGTACTTTGCTAACTGCAGTCACCGGGGAAACATTTGTTTAGACGATGGAAAACCTGAAGAGGTAAAAAGAAAACAAAGGCCAAGGCAAAAATAAAAGAATTCATTGTGCATAACCTCTCTTCTAAACAGCAATTTAGAACACAATTAGATACACTCAACCAATAACACCAACATTTCTGAAGCAGAGATAAACTTATTCAAATTAATAAGGAAGATGGAACTGAAACTTTTCTTTTATACCCATCCTGAGACAGCTGAAAAATGGACCCCACCAGAATACTTGGAAATGAAAAACAGGAGTAAGTTTCACCCACAAGTTAATCATCCACTTATTAATATGTTTAAACTCAAAATTAGCAAAGATCTGAGACGTCTTAAATACAACACAACTCAGAAGAGCAACATTGGGAAACACCAGTTGAAATTACTTAAAGAATTGGAAAAGGACAATATTACCCTTAAACCTGCTGACAAAGGGGGTGCATTAGTCGGAATGGACAACACCCTCTATGACCTGGGCTGCCTCAAACTCTTATTGGACTCTAGAACATATTTAATTCTGAATAGCGACCCAGTGATCCCTATAAAAGAACTTGTTAGAGTGATGTGAACAAGGCACTAGAGTTGGATTGGATTTCAGACTACACAAGTGAATTTCTAGTCAAGAAATGTTCGATTATACCAGTATTCTATGCACTCCCCAAGATACAGAAAAACATCACTGATCTACCCTTTAGACCAATTGTAACTGGTACAGAGAGTGTTTTCCAATCTCTTGCCATCTACTTAGATACAGCCTTACAATCTGGTACATGCTACCTCTACCTATCTAAAGGATACAGCACACTTCTTGCAACTTTTGGAGGAACTACATCTGAATGATCCTACATTGATACTGTTCACACTAGATGTCAACAGTCTTTATACATCAATCCCCCAAAATAAAGATATCGAAGCTATGGAATGGTTTATGTTGAAACATGAGGAAACCCAAATACACAAAATCTTTGCCATCCGGCTAATTAACATAATTATTTACATCAATTACTTTAGATTTGACGGAAAATACTATCTGCAGATAGCAGGTACCTCTATGGTCTCATCAGATGTGCCATTTTACGCGAACATTTTTATGTATCATTTTGAGCAGTCACATGTACTTGAGAAACAACCATGGAAAAGCAAAATTCAATTTTGGAAACGATCCATGGATGACATTTTGGATTCTGGCAAGGAACACATGAAGAACTTCTACAATTCTTTGACTATTTGAATAATTCCCATGAAAAGATCACATTTACCCTTGAGGTAGACAGACCGGATATCCATTTCTTGGATGTTACCATTTCACAAATGGGTACTGAATTAACCACCAATGTCTACAGGAAACCCACACATGTGAATAATAGCTTGCACTTTAACAGTTTCCACCCAAAACATCTAAAAGAAAATCTGCCCGTTAGTCAATTTTTAAGACTAAAGAGAATCACATCAGACACAGAACAGCTTCAAAAAGAATATGAAAATATGAAAACAAGGTTTAATTAAAGAGGCTTTCCAAAAGATATTGTGGATAGTCAATTGTTATAACTCAACCACTAAAAAGATGTGATCTCTTTAAAGGTCATACTAAAAAGCAAAATACGAGACTGATTCACTCATTGCACTTCTCTACACAGAGTTATCAGATAAAGAGAATAATCCATAACATTTGGGATTTGTTTAGATTAGAAGCCAATCTTTTTAAAAAAAAAAAAAAATTTAACTTTTATTTAACATGCACAAATTGTCACATTACGGTACTTGCATTGTATCATAAACGGTACAGTTGTTGGCATTTTAGTACATTGTTGGAACATAACATATCCAATTTTCAAGATTCCCTTGATCCTCATAATTTGCACTTTTGTCCATAAAATACTGTCTAAACCTACCCCATACATCTTTGGCGTCAGGTCACTGGCAATAGGCTGGAATATATCTCTTGGTTATTATTCACCTACATCATATCTTTAATCCCGTCCCCCAGTACCGGAGGTTCCCTGTTCTTCCATTGCATCAATATTACTCATTTAGCAAACAAAAGGCCCAGGTTCACGAATTTGCACACAGTTGGCTTGATCTTAGAGACAACTCCTAATACACATTTTCCCGGATCCCAGATTATGGGATTTTCAGACATCTCATCTAGTTTTTTACATACGTCTGCCCAGTATTCGGTTAGTCTTGTACAGGACCACAACATGTGCAGAAAACCCACCTCCTCACTCCCGCATCTTGGGCATTTCCCTGTGACCACGGTGTACATGTTTTTAAGTCGGGCCGGGGTGAAATGAGCTCTGTTCAGTATCTTAAAATGTATCAGGCGGTATCTGGAATTACAAGATATGTTTTTGGTCAGGCCACATAGTTGTGTCCACTGTGCTTCAGCAATGGTGGTATCCAAGTCACGCTCTCATTCTTCTTTAACGTTTGGGGTTCAGGTATCCCTGGTTGTTATTGTGATTTTATAATGTAGAGGCTGATTTTCTGACCGCACTTGGAGAGAGTACATATCCTAGACTAGGGTGTGCTGGGGGTTGTTCTTCTAGATGAATCACAAAGAACCTCTGTGCACTCAAGTTACTAAAATAACATTGTCTTCCCCTCCCTGTTGACTCTGGAAAAAGAATGAAATGCAATTGTCAATAAACTGAAGATAAAGAACAAAATGCATTTGTCAGTAAATAACAAAAAATGGACGATTAAAAAACAGCAACAGTGTGGGGTAGATAAAATGGTACTGAGATGTATACGAGATGTATAGGAGAGGGGGGAGTGAGAAGTTGTTCATTAGAATTTGCACAATATACATCCATTGACAGAGGTGATAAGCTTAATAACAAAATGTAGAGAAATGACTGTTTATGTCAAAAGTTTCCCTTGTTTATACTGAAACATCTAAAGATGATCACACGTAAGTCTGCCGTGTGGAAGTGATTTGTAATCATGCTCACCTGTCCCAGCGAGGTTTGAGCTGTCAAATTCTCGCTTGCAGAAAATAGAAGAACTGTGACATATATGAGTGTGGGTTATTCGATTATGTCAAAATATCAAAAATGAATGACCAAAAAAGTCTTCTTTTTTTTAAATAATGGGTGTGCAATGGAATATTGTATCGATGATGAAAAAGCTGGGAACCATATTAGTTTTATGTACAAAATGATGAAATGTGTAATGAATCATACATTGGAGTGTTGGAATGAATTACTGTATTTAGAGGGAAAGGAATGGCAGTTCGTCAAAGAAATATGAGAAGACATGGGAGTAAAAACAACTCAAACACTTCTTAGCGCAAAGACAGACTTCAGACAATAATGAGACCACTATGTATCTAGAGATTTAAACAACAATTATGGATTGATATAGCAATATTAGCTTCAACCATGAATAGATAATCTCCCTGGGCATGGAGTCTTTCTCCTACGAGGTGACGACACACATGAAAAGTAATAAACACCTGCGAGAATATGTTCCCTCCCCCTCATGCAGTATTTCTGAACCAAGAAAGTTAGTATTAACCCAAGCTCCTAACATTTTTTTAAAAACATATAAAAACACACAATAAGTGTTTGAGTTCAAGTTAGGTGGGCACACACCCAAAAGGGCGGAGTGTGAGACTTTGCACACTGTTGGCTGCAGTAGCATAGATCTAAATGGAGCATCAGACACTCCTAGTATATGTAGGGTTTGATGTAAGTCTGCCAATATACTCTGTTAGAAAGGGCATGGAGTATGCCATAAGTCGGGAGCGGGACACGCTTGCAGAAGGGCATACCAGTGAAATAGGGTCGTCAGTCAAAAGACAGAAAATAAAATCTCGAATTACAATAATCTCGAAAAAAAAATATCAAAAAAAAAGTTGATTTTTTTATTTATTTAATTATATGCTATTTTGGGGTCAGGTAAGTAAAAAAAAGGGGTAAAATAAAAAAAAATGAAAAAAGGGGGGGTTGGGGGAACCCCCCCATTTCGAACAAAAAACGTAATTAAAAAAACATTCGACCTTTTTTTTTCGACCTTTTCATTTCGAGATTTTTTTTTCGGGATATTTTTTTTCGGTTTTATGACTATAAACCGTGAAATAGATATTAGAGAGGATACTTCTTTTCCACTCATTGGTTGGAGTATAGATAAAGGTCCCCATTGAGGAACACAGTATATGAGCCAGTCCTCTCTCTATATTCATTAATTAGAAGCAGATGGCTCCTTTAAAAGTAATAACTGGAAGAACCCCGGTTTAGTAACATTTGGGAAACACTGGGAGTAGCAACCCTGAGAACGCAGCCAGGAGCAGCACACATACCGCAGAAAAGAGAACCTGGTAAGAGAAAGAGACATGTGCGGCACAGGGAGGGAAAGGGTTGTTTACCCAAGTACCGGCAGACCGTTTAGCTATTGTGTTCGAAAAGGGAAATTTGGACAGTAACAAGAGTCAGCGCTGGAAGGGCGCACATACAATAATGGGTAGTGTTGCTTAACAACAAATAACCTCTTGTAAAACAAGGGTTGCTGACCAAAGTTGTGGCAGCAATGGACCGCGTTGATACGCGATCAGGAAATAGTTTGTGTGGTGTGTATCACAGCTACACAAACAAATCTATATTGAGAACATAACTAATGCTATGAAACCATTTGGGAAAAAAGAAGTGCCTCTGTCTTGGTACAGAGGGTTAATGCCCAATGATAGTTAATGGCAAGTTATCTATGAGTAGACATGCTAATTATCTGAACAAAAAGGATACTAAGTTGTGGTTTTGCTCCATAGGTTTTCCATTTGAAGGAAAATATTTCGAACTAAGATGAAGCATCGGAAATGCACCTTCATGGCGTGAATAAGGTAGGGACCTATGCCCTCAAAGAGAAGATTTATGTAATGATACATCTGGATGCATTGATACATGGGTTTCAATGAATACCCTTTATGTCTATTCAATAGTGACATACCTGGTTCCAGCTATTGATAGCTGATGTTTGCTAGTCCCTGTTCAAAGTCCGCTCAACAAGATGAGTAGACTCACACCTTTCTTGATCTCTGTGACCTGATACTGTAGTTTTATTCAGCCCACTGATTTAGTTGTATTGTTTTTATCCTTTAGCTCAATGACGATACAAGCATTAAAAGACTATTTAGTTCCTTCAAACACCACTCATCACTTGTCCTGAAGAAGGCCTTGTATACAGCAACGAAGAACCCCCACAGGATGGGGTTCATTCTGTATAATATTGGCTGAAACGCATCAACATATTATCCTGACATGTTACTCTGACGAAATGCCATTACTTTCTTTGAATAATGAATATCTGGTACAAATAGTGGCACATTATTGTCTGTTTTGAAAATACGATGATGGCAAACTTAGAAAACCTTTATAGAGATTACTAAAGAAAAAGAGAGAAAGTGTTCGTGTATTTTTTCTTTTTATAGATGTTTTTAATTAATTGAGAAAAACAAATAAATGTATTAATATTGTTCGAAATCTGGGCAGTGTTTGGTCACATAGTTCCTTTAGAAAATAATAAAAATTTGAATAAAAAAAGGTAACTATTGAGATGAATAACAGGAGACAGGGGTTGTTCGTGTTTCATCTTTGTTTTTCACAGTGCCTTTGCTCAATTATAACACATTCCGTATGAAAACAAAACATATTGAGCATGACCTATTTAATATGTCGATGGTAATAAAACAAACAATTAAAATTGTTCAGAAATAAAAATAAAATTGAAGACAAATGAAACACATTGTAATAATTCATGAAAAATACACTAGTAATAGAAAATAAACATTTAAAAAATAGTGCTGCATGAAAACTATACTATAATATTATTAATACACAATAGATTTCATTAACAAAGAAATCAATAAACAATACATAATAAAAAGAGCAAATGTAATGTACTTTTGTACATTAAGGCACACAAAACGAAATTAATATAAAATTACAAAAAAACGAGTGTAAAGTGTTTCATGTATTATTTATACATTTATAATAAACGTTTTGAAACATTGAAACATACACAACTAAAACGAAAAGTGAATGGTTCTCTTCAATTTTTCTTTTCTACAGATTCAACTTGTTTTAAAAAGGCATGAAAAGTGTATTAATATATTTTTATTTATTGTACACCTATTTATTTATTTTATCATTTATAGCAGTGCACCAAGCCCTCAGGCATCTGGGCGCTAGTTACATAGGTAGACACATTTACATAGGTACATATAGTTCAAGCCAGTGCAAGAAGCTGATTAGTTAAACAAGTGAGTCTTTAGTTTTTTTTCTGAAGAATTGGTAGGATGTCTCAGAGCATAAATGGAGCAGGAGATTGTTCAAGTGGTTAGCTTCAACATTGGGGAAGTTTGAGCCAGCTGCACGTTCTGTCTGAATTTGGCGTTGGGCGCTTCAGTGGCAGCACATGTGACCTAGGGCACAGCATTGGCAGCACTGGTGACCTTGGGTGCTAGAGTGGCAACACTGGTGAGCTTTGGCACATGAGTGGAGACACTGGTGACCTTGGGCGTAAGAGTGGCAGCACTGGTGAGCTTGGGCGCATGAGTGGAAGCACTGGTGACCTTGGGTGTAAGAGTGACAGCACTGGTGAGCTTGGGCGCATTAGTGGAGGTACTATTGACCTTGGGCGCAAGAGTGGCAGCGCAGGTGATCTTGGGCGCATGAGTGGCTGCACTGGTGAGCTTGGGCTCATGAGTGGCAGCACTGGTGAGCTTGGGTGCATAGGTGGGGGCAACAGTGAGCTTGGGCGCAAGAGTGGCAGCACTGGTGAGCCTGGGCACATCAGTGGAGGCACTGTTGAGCTTGGGTGTAAGAGTGACAGCACTGGTGAGCTTGGGCGCATTAGTGGAGGTACTATTGACCTTGGGCGCAAGAGTGGCAGCGCAGGTGATCTTGGGGGCATGAGTGGCTGCACTGGTGAGCTTGGGCTCATGAGTGGCAGCACTGGTGAGCTTGGGCGCATAGGTGGGGGCAACAGTGAGCTTGGGCGCAAGAGTGGCAGCACTGGTGAGCCTGGGCACATCAGTGGAGGCACTGTTGAGCTTGGGTGCATGAGTGGCAGCACTGGTGAGCTTGGGCGCATGCGTGGAGGCACTGATGACCTTGGGTACAAGAGTGGCTGCGCTGGTGAGCGTGGACGCATAAGTGGAGGCACTGTTGATCGGGACTATTGAGTTCTAAATAATGTTGTACTTTCATTACTGTTTACCTTCGGAAATGAAACCTGCTAGTACACTGAATAATGAAAATTACTGAATAAACAAAATGGCTTCAATTTAGGATCCACTGCAGTCAATGCACACTCTGTCCTTTTCCCCTGCCACCCCACTCTGTTCCCTAAGTACATCCAGAAAGCAACCTATTGGACACTGCTAGATGTAATTCATATCCATCTACATATCATTTGCAGTGTACAGTAATCAATATAAAGGTGCTATCAAAAAAGTGCTAAGTGCCTAGGCATCTAGCAGTGTCTGATAGGTTGCTTTTAGATATATTTTTCTAGATCCTTTCAATGTTTATATTAATTTATATGCATTTTATGATATTATTGTGTGAATTAATTTTTTATCTTATGATGTTTTCGATAAATAATAGAATGATGATATATCTGTTTATCTGACTGAGCCTCTCTTCCCTCCACACCTATCTGAGTCAATTATTAATTGAATAATTTTGTATTTATCCATGTGACCCCTTGTCTTGCTTTCTACATACATTGTTCCCCTTGTTCACGGTTCAGGGGATACCCATCGTTTTGCTTAAGTACATCCAGCCATCACACCCCCCACCCCTCGGCCTCCTGCGTTGCGCTGTGTGCGTAGTACATTGTGCATTCACAATTAAATGATATTTTGCAAAGACAAGATAAAATGAAATCAAAATTGTGTGTTCTTCTTCAACCCCTACTAACATTTCCACACATAAAAGATACACATTTTAACAACAAATGCTCTCCCAAAATGAACTATTTAGTAATAATTCATGTTGTTAAAAATCACCTCTGTTTTAATATTAACAAACTATTGGGATAACATAGCAGAACAAAGGATGCACCCATGTTCTCTGATTCATGAGGGAGTAGTCAATCCTCACACCTGTGCATTTATAAGAGAATATTAGGAAGCAGAAGTGGTAGACTGTCTATCTTGTTTGCTGCTTGCAGTATAATGCATGCTCGCCTCTATCATCCTTTTGACCTGGAAGAAATTGTAATTTCACCAACCAGTGGTTTGGGGAATATTTCTCTGCACCCAGTTCGGTCAGTATACCTTTGAGGAATTTGTTTTTCATTTACAGCTGTATGCAGATGATAAAGCGAATAGGACATGACGAGCACCATTTATCATGCTAATAACAGCATATCTATAGATGAATATACACAAAACCCAATTTGTCACCAGCAAACTACTTGTCAACTTCATCAAGTTTGGGTGTTGAATGGTAAACTTCACAAATTATGTGAAGGTGATGTCCCGCAATTTCAAACAAGCCTAGTTGCAGCCTATTGCAGTGTCAATTAGCACAAAGAGGAAGAACCCTTCTGAGCCATGGCACCTTCGATCTCCTAGATGCTCTTTCTGCCTATGGCAATGGAGGGTGACATATGGTAGCGCCCCTTGCTCTCACACAATGGGCCTCATTACGACCCAGGCGGTAAGTTACCGCCTGGGTCGTACCTTTACCACCATGGCGTAAACGTTGGCGGATTTACCGCCCCATTCCGAGGTTGGCGGGGCGGTAAGTCCCCATTAACCCATTTACCCTTCCCCATTCCCATTTTTGCCCCATAGGGCATAATGGGAGTGGGGAAGGCGTTAATTACGCCACCGTAAATTACGGTGGCGTAATTAACAACAAGGTCCCTTAGCGCCATGGATTTTAACACCTGCTAAAAGCAGGTGTTAAATCCTCCATGGCGCTAAGGGACCTCGGAATCAGGCGGTAAAGGTCGGCGCTGTTTACGCCGCCGTAAACCCCTTACCGCCTGGGTCGTATTGAGGCCCAATGTATTTAAAATTAGACTTGGCCCCTACAGACCCTTTCCGCAGGCATAATGGTGAAACGGAAAGGGCCCCTGTTTGAAACCTAAGTTCTAGTCCCTATACCATTAATCTCCATATGATTTACCTCTCTTCCAGTGCCACCCTTGATTTCACCTACACCATTTCACCTACAACCTCAACCCTTCCTCTTCCGAATGGTTTGCTCTCTACTATTCATTTACACTCACTTTTTCACATCTGTAACACTTTCAAAATGAAGTCAGAATGTTTTTATTTAGATATGTGTGTTCAAACTGTAATGAAATATAACAATGCAGATCACAAAAAAACATATATAACTAGTTTTCACAAAGTTCTGAGTGGCAGAGAGTGTTGTGTACAATATGTAAGGAATTATGGGCAAGTAAGAAGAAGAAAGAATATAAATAAGAAGGACATAGTCAAACAGAGCTCTAAAGATGCAATGAAGGAGATGGCTATAGTATGCAGTTTAGAAGGTGCATTAGTACCTGGCGGGGGGGTGTCAGCCTCTAAGCCAATGAGAAAGCTCAGAACGGGGGCGTTACCAGCGGTAATCCCCCACTCCGAGCAGCCGCAGGGCTGGAGGCCGCCATCTTCCCCCGAGGGGGAATGAGCTAAGTGGTGCCCCACTTCCCCTCTCCCCTCCAACCTCCCCAATCCACAAAATTCCCTCCCCGCCCCATCCCCACTTAACTTCGTTAAACTCCATTTTGTGAGCGGACGCGCTGGGAACACTTCTGTCCCCAGTGTGCATGCTCCCGATCTGTGCAGGCGGTCATGGAAAGGAAGAAGGGACCACACATAGTCCCTTCTCTTCTTTTCATGGTCGCCATTTTAAAAATAAAATGTTTTTAGTAGGCGCCATGGAAAGTGAGAAGGGACTACATGTAGTCCCTTCTCCCATTTCTTTGGAGGCCATTTTTATGTTTCCTTTTTTCCGTTTGTTTCAATGGCCTTCATTTGGCCTTCCCCAGTGGCCATTTAAAAAAAAAAATTCTGTTCTAAAACGCTGGAGCATTTTGGAACAGAACAAAATACTTTTATTTCCCCAGTCTTAATGGCTGGGGTACTAATAGCAATAAGCACCTCGCCACAGGGGCATTACTAAGTCAGGTAATGACACAGAGGCTTTGTTAAGGCCATCGCTTCGCTCGGGCCTGTAACTATGAGCCCTGGGGATGTGTCAGGATGTGATTGCCAGGGTTCTCCCTTCCCTACATTTTCAGCACATGACAAGGGGGTACCATGCGGCACAGCAGACACTCGAGCCTAACCGGCACAAGTCGACAGTTCTGTATCAGCTATCAGGTTCATTTGATGGTTAAGTCTTTTTTCAATAGAAGTCTCTTGCCTTTGAGGGTGTGATGCATTCAACAAACAAACAAAACATTCTGTTCCCTATATACTTTGGGTGACAGCTTCACCCACGGGGCCCCCTCTTCCGGGCACAGACCCCTCACCAGTCGTATTCAACAAAACAACTAAACAATTCCTTTTCGCAATGAACTTTGAGTGATGACCTTTCGCCACTGGATCTCATGTGGACCAATAGGTTTCTTGAATTCATGAATCTTAACGTCTTTTTAAACTGTTTAGGCTTTGCCCCTCATTGTCGGCTTCCCTCTGCCGGGTTCACTCTCGCCAACTTTCACAGACAGTTCACTGTCGACAACCCTTGGTCGGGGTACTTTACTTCAATCCACACACTATTATGGTTGTCGGCTTCTCTCTGCCGGGTTCACTCTCGCCAACTTCTATAGACAGTGCTCTATGGAACTTTGGACTTCACCCTGTCTTGGCAGCATCCCCCCACCGGGTTCACTCTTGCCAACTTTTAACAAACAGTTCATCATGGGACTACAGACTTTGCCCTGTTTGTTAGCATCCCTCCGCCGAGTTCAAACTTGCCAACCTTTACCAAACACTCTGTTTGTGTACTAGTTTAAACCCTGCAGGATTAATTTCCCTTTCTTGCACAATCATCTGTCGGTCAAAGACTTTCAACGCTACAGAGGATTTTACAAGACCCCTATTTGACTACTTTGACTTCTCTTCCCAAGGCCTTCTGGTTACGATAGACTCTTATCATTGGGTAATCGCCCATAGTTTCAAAGTAAAAATTTAGTTGCTTTCTACTTTTCGTTCATGTGATGAACCGACTGGCTTTCCTTCTCTTTGGAGTCAAGGTTGGTACCACCAAGACAAGCATCTCTCCCTTGCTTGGCAATCCGCAGAGGAGGGTCTCGAGTAACATTCGCATCTGCTGCAACACACGCTGGCTTTTGTTTGTGTCCTTATGTTTCCATCTGCAGAGGTTTCCCAGGTCTTGATTGGAAAGGGCAAGGTCACTTCTCTCCTTGTCAGTATTCGCCGTCTTTCACCTCCTCTTTAACTGCCGTGCTGAGTTAGCCTTCACGTTATGCAGTCTGCCTTGCACGTATTGTGCTCTCTTGGTCCACATTTATCCATGTCGGGAAAGGAAAGGCCTGTCAGGTGTGTGTGATTTTGGTCAAATGCCTGACTTTGCTTAACCCTTAGGTTAGGACATGTGAGGTAAATGGCTTTGGATTTAGTCTGTGGTCTTTCGTGGTGTATGCAAGTGCTTGTGTCAAAAAAAGGGGGGTGGAGTATCTGAGTATCCTACATGATAAGATGGGAAAAAGATATTAGAAGACGGTGGTCGGAAGGATGAGATGGATAGAGTTTGTGAAATGTTTATTGTGAAATTGTGGGACTGGTAGTGTGTTGTTAATGTAGTGTACTGGGGTTTCAGGAAGAAATAATCAGAGGGATGAGAAAAAGAAGGTTTTGGGTATTCAGGTAGAAAACAGGAATGCACAGATTCTGGGAGATGTGGTTTTCAAGTCTAATGGGGTCTGTGGTCATAGTTGGTTTACCAGAGGTGCATGGGTGGTTGTCTTTATTATGGGAGCTTCTTTGGGTGGAAGGGGGGTAGATATGGAATACCAAAAGAAAATCTCAGAGACTTCGTCCTCCTCTCTGTATTCTATTATGTAGTTCGCCTCTCACCTGGGGCATTTCCCCGAGCAAAACCCTGGGTTACCCTACCCAGGTGATTCTCCCTCGCATGTCGACCCCCAGGGTTGGGATCTGAGAGCACCAGCCCTTCCCGGGCCACCTGAATAAGGTTTTCCCAAGGTCTACTTGGGAGAATACCCTCAGGTTTCTCATAGTATCCAGTTTATTAAAACAATTATACTCATTATTGTAATGGTTTGTCAAGAGATAGTGGCTTGCAAAACTAAGCTCACAATTATAACCACAGCAGATCTAAGTCCACTGCACATGGAACAAATGTTTATAAGCATTCTTACATTAGCAAAAGTTTAAAAAATTGCTTAGTGCCTATTGATAATAATAGGTTAATACAGTATAAAGAGCTTAACACGAAACCTAAATAAATACCTCTGATCGTATTACCTTGGTCATTTCAATTTCTTATAATTTGGCAACTCGTGACATTCCTCTCTGTTGAAAAGGGAACTCAGATACACTCTGATTACCTCTAAGTAGGATACACTTTCTCTCAGAATTAACAGAACGTTTCAAAGTAATAATGTAAAATCGGTTTGCTGTTAGGAAAGGTTGGTGACAGTGCTGCCACTGGCTGCCTTTTCTCCTTTCTATCCATAGTGAGCCCTTTCATACATTAATTAGTGGGGCACCGAATTAACACAATTTGGAATCATTTTCAATTGCTATTCGATGATTGTGCTGCACAAGGATGATAGTGTTGCTTACTCTATAAGCGCTACAGAATTTGTATCAACATTAATTCATTCAATGATGCAAGATCCCAAACTAAGATACGGGAGAAGATTACATAAGAAATTACAATGTTGCCGTAACCTTAAAAAAACAAATTATTCCAAAATGTCTATCAAACCTCTAAAAACATTTTTGGATATACATACGGAACTGGCATAATTTAGGTTGCCATTTTAATTTGACTTCTCTACAGCCATTTCTATATCTGTAGTGTAACAACCATCTTCATATAATTTCCTAAAATTCTACTGGCCGATGCTGGCAACAGAATGTTCTGACCATCTGTTCATAAAGCAGACATATGTTCTTTCACATATCTCAGTTTTCTTTTTATTTACCACACTCCTACTTATATAAATAACTTCAAATGTAACACTTATTTGGATCAGTTTGTAATTTTTATCAGGACATTCTACACTCCTCTGTTGCTTTCAAAAAGTAATTATTTTGGGGGATCTGTATACCAGTACTATCAATTATTTCTGGAAGGTAAATAAATGAAATTGCTGTTTTCAGGAAAGGATGGTAGCAGCCATGTAGTTATGGTTAAGTTGCTAAACCCACAGGAAGGGCACTTTTTGGGCGGCTTATAACTTCTCCACCAAACTTTGCAAAAAAAGTATATGGCTCACTCTGAATTTTCAAAGTTTGGTGAGGTTTGGTCCAGGAGGGCAAAGTTATAGGGGGGGTTCCAAAATGTATTTTTTTCCCATAGACTGAATGGAGAAAAAATGTCTGTTGCGCCTACAGCCCAAACCGCTGGATACATTTTCACCAAATTTGCAGTTGGAATAGCGGCTTGGTCCCGAAAGCGTGCTTTTGTACATTTGGTAAAAATCCGTCCAGTATTTTTTTTTAAAATGACCACCGATTGGCTAATCAGCTTACGTCATGTCTGCAGACATGCAACGTGTTCTCTGATTGGCCGGGATGAAGCGTGAGGTGCGTCACATTGTCTCGATGTGCCCGCCATATTGGATTTGCAGACAGCGCGGCATGGAAGTGAGCATAAATCCAATTTTGGGGAGTGTGTTGGTGTGTAGGAGTGCTTGGAGAGGGTGGGGGAGTAAGAGATGGGTCAAATGTTGTATTTGTTTAGGTGGGAGAAGGCCTTGATGTCTTCGCGATGTCCACAGTCACTGCGGTTGTCCGCGGGCATACTAAACACTGAGCGTACTACTGGCTATTTTACTTTAGTATGATGTTGGTTTTGGGTTGTTAGTAGAGCATTGGGTGAAGAGGGTATGTATTGAAGAGTTTGTGCATTGGTTGTTATTATTTTTTAGAATGTTAATTGAAGTGGATAGGGTTTGAGGTGGATCTATTATGTTTTTTGTGTTGTGGTCATTTGATAGGTGTTTGCTTCTATGGGTGCGTTATGCTGCAGTGGTTGTGGCTAGGGCCTAGAGTCTTCGGTGCTTTGGCCATGCACCCAAGACTCTAGCCCTGGTCACGGCCACCACCGCATAACACACCCATGCTACCAAAGATTTTGACTGTGGTATGTGGGCTGCTTAGGGGATATGTTTTCAAAAATGTGTGTACTGATTGGCAGTAATTTAATAGTCTTTATAGGATAGTGAGATGTGTGTTAGTTTGTTTGTTGGATTGTGTTCAGAATGTTGGTATTGAAGACTCTAGGCATTTTGGGTTGTATTTATTGGTGAGGTGTTTGTTTGCATGGATGTGTTATGTTGCACTGTTTGTGAGTCTAATTATTGCATACTTTCAGGCCGATTCATGGAATAATTAGCGTGGCGCAAGTGGGCAAAAACGTGCGATTCGCAGTGGAATAGCGAAAATCGCAGTGCAAGTGCGAAAATCGCACGAAAAGCAGCGCACGTCGATTCATGGAAGTCCGTGCGCGAGAAAACCAGCGGATGTGCGATAAAAAAGTGCGCGGCGCACGTTGGCGCACAGGCCGTCAAACAGCGTGCGCCAGGTCACAGCGAAAATCGCACAGGCCACAGCGAAAATCGCACATAGCGCGGTGCACGCAACAAAAGTAGGCGGAACACGGGGCGTACCACTCGGAATAGGGAACAACTTGCCAAAATGTGGGCGTCACGGGGGAAGCACAGGGTACAAGTGCGCGGAACGCCCACACGCTCGCCTACAACACGTATTCATGGAATAGAATAGGGCAAAAAAGCGCACGCTCAAACCAGCGCACAGGCACAAACACGACCGCCACAAGAAAGCAGGCGGTAGCGTCTCTGCGCCTGAAAGAAATGTGCGCCAAAAGGTGCGCCAACAAATAGCACCTATATACAGCCATGATGAATGCCCAATACTGTGGCCCTCCAGGACAAATGACGTGCAAAGGGGTACCCACAAACACAGACACGCGCTGACAGAAAAAAAACGTGTGCGTGTATACCGGGGTGCGCGGGAAGTCTCACACGCGAATTGGCCGGGTACGTGGATTACAGGGGTGCGTGGGAAGTACCACACGCGATTTGTCAGGGTATGTGGATTGCAGGGGTGCGCGGGAAGTTCCACACACGATATGGCCGGGTACGTGGATTTCAGGGGTGCGCGGGAAGTTCCACACACGATTAGGCAGGGTACGTGGATTTCAGGGGTGCGCGGGAAGTTCCACACGCGATTTGGCCGGGTACGTGGATTTCAGGGGTGCGCAGGAAGTTCCACACGCGATTAGGCAGGGTACGTGGATTGCAGGGGTGCGCGGGAAGTTCCACACGCGATTAGGCAGGGTACGTGGATTTCAGGGGTGCGCGGGAAGTTCCACACGCGATTTGGCCGGGTACGTGGATTTCAGGGGTGCGCGGGAAGTTCCACACGCGATTAGTCAGGGTACGTGGATTACAGGGGTGCGCGGGAAGTTCCACACGCGATTTGGCCGGGTACGTGGATTTCAGGGGTGCGCGGGAAGTTCCACACGCGATTAGGCAGGGTACGTGGATTGCAGGGGTGTGCGGGAAGTTCCACACGCGATTTGGCCGTGTACGTGGATTTCAGGGGTGCGCGGGAAGTACCACACGCGATTTGGCCGGGTACGTGGATTTCAGGGGTGCACGGGAAGTTCCACACGTGATTAGGCAGGGTACGTGGATTGCAGGGGTGCGCGGGAAGTTCCACATGCGATTAGTCAGGGTACGTGGATTTCAGGGGTGCGCGGGAAGTACCACACGCGATTTGTCAGGGTACGTGGATTTCAGGGGTGCGCGGGAAGTTACACACGCGATTTGGCCGGGTACGTGGATTTCAGGGGTGCGCGGGAAGTTACACACGCGATTTGGCCGGGTACGTGGATTGCAGGGGTGCGCGGGAAGTTCCACACGCGATTTGGCCGTGTACGTGGATTTCAGGGGTGCGTGGGACGTACCACACGCGATTTGGCCGGGTACGTGGATTTCAGGGGTGCGCGGGAAGTTCCACACGTGATTAGGCAGGGTACGTGGATTGCAGGGGTGCGCGGGAAGTTCCACACGCGATTAGTCAGGGTACGTGGATTTCAGGGGTGCGCGGGAAGTACCACACGCGATTTGTCAGGGTACGTGGATTTCAGGGGTGCGCGGGAAGTTACACACGCGATTTGGCCGGGTACGTGGATTTCAGGGGTGCGCGGGAAGTTACACACGCGATTTGGCCGGGTACATGGATTTCAGGGGTGCGCAGGAAGTTCCACACGCGATTAGGCAGGGTACGTGGATTGCAGGGGTGCGCGGGAAGTTCCACACGCGATTTGGCTGTGTGCTCCCAGGTATTACCTGTACACCCTCCACGGCCCCTGCAGGCAGCACACACCACAGGGGACTACCCTGCACACCTGCTCATGTCACCCACCACCCCCACCCCCCAGCCACCAGGGGCACCCTCCACCAGGCCCCCACCCATGTCACCCACCACCCCCACCCCACAGCCACCAGGGGCACCCTCCACCAGGCCCCCACCCATGTCTCCCACCACCCCCACCCCCCAGCCACCAGGGGCAGCCTCCACCAGGCCCCCACCCATGTCTCCCACCACCCCCACCCCCCAGCAGTGCAGGGGCATCCTCCACCAGGCCCCCACCCATGTCTCCCACCACCCCCACCCCCCAGCCACCAGGGGCAGCCTCCACCAGGCCCCCACCCATGTCTCCCACCACCCCCACCCCCCAGCCACCAGGGGCACCCTCCACCAGGCCCCCACCCATGTCTCCCACCACCCCCACCCCCCAGCCACCAGGGGCACTCTCCACCAGGCCCCCACCCATGTCTCCCACCACCCCCACCCCCCAGCCACCAGGGGCAGCCTCCACCAGGCCCCCACCCATGTCTCCCACCACCCCCACCCCCCAGCAGTGCAGGGGCATCCTCCACCAGGCCCCCACCCATGTCTCCCACCACCCCACCCCCCAGCCACCAGGGGCAGCCTCCACCAGGCCCCCACCCATGTCTCCCACCACCCCCACCCCCCAGCCACCAGGGGCACCCTCCACCAGGCCCCCACCCATGTCACCCACCACCCCCACCCCCCAGCAGTGCAGGGGCATCCTCCACCAGGCCCCCACCCATGTCTCCCACCACCCCCACCCCCCAGCCACCAGGGGCACCCTCCACCAGGCCCCCAACCATGTCTCCCACCACCCCCACCCCCCAGCACTGTGGGGCACCTGCCAGCAGGCCCCCACCCATGTCACCCACCCCCCCACCCCCCAGCAGTGCAGGGGCATCCTCCACCAGGCCCCCACCCATGTCTCCCACCACCCCCACCCCCCAGCCACCAGGGGCACCCTCCACCAGGCCCCCAACCATGTCTCCCACCACCCCCACCCCCCAGCACTGTGGGGCACCTGCCAGCAGGCCCCCACCCATGTCACCCACCACCCCCACCCCCCAGCAGTGCAGGGGCATCCTCACCAGGCCCCCACCCATGTCTCCCACCACCCCCACCCCCCAGCCACCAGGGGCAGCCTCCACCAGGCCCCCACCCATGTCTCCCACCACCCCCACCCCCCAGCAGTGCAGGGGCATCCTCCACCAGGCCCCCACCCATGTCTCCCACCACCCCCGCCCCCCAGCCACCAGGGGCAGCCTCCACCAGGCCCCCACCCATGTCTCCCACCACCCCCACCCCCCAGCCACCAGGGGCACCCTCCACCAGGCCCCCACCCATGTCACCCACCACCCCCACCCCCCAGCAGTGCAGGGGCATCCTCCACCAGGCCCCCACCCATCTCTCCCACCACCCCCACCCCCCAGCCACCAGGGGCACCCTCCACCAGGCCCCCACCCATGTCTCCCACCACCCCCACCCCTCAGCCACCAGGGGCATCCTCCACCAGGCCCCCACCCATGTCACCCACCACCCCCACCCCCCAGCAGTGCAGGGGCATCCTCCACCAGGCCCCCACCCATGTCTCCCACCACCCCCACCCCCCAGCCACCAGGGGCACCCTCCACCAGGCCCCCAACCATATCTCCCACCACCCCCACCCCCCAGCACTGTGGGGCACCTGCCAGCAGGCCCCCACCCATGTCACCCACCACCCCCACCCCCCAGCAGTGCAGGGGCATCCTCCACCAGGCCCCCACCCATGTCTCCCACCACCCCCACCCCCCAGCCACCAGGGGCACCCTCCACCAGGCCCCCAACCATGTCTCCCACCACCCCCACCCCCCAGCACTGTGGGGCACCTGCCAGCAGGCCCCCACCCATGTCACCCACCACCCCCACCCCCCAGCAGTGCAGGGGCATCCTCCACCAGGCCCCCACCCATGTCTCCCACCACCCCCACCCCCCAGCCACCAGGGGCGCCCTCCACCAGGCCCCCAACCATGTCTCCCACCACCCCCACCCCCCAGCACTGTGGGGCACCTGCCAGCAGGCCCCCACCCATGTCACCCACCACCCCCACCCCCCAGCAGTGCAGGGGCATCCTCACCAGGCCCCCACCCATGTCTCCCACCACCCCCAGCCCCCAGCCACCAGGGGCACCCTCCACCAGGCCCCCAACCATGTCTCCCACCACCCCCACCCCCCAGCACTGTGGGGCTCCTGCCAGCAGGCCCCCACCCATGTCACCCACCACCCCCACCCCCCAGCAGTGCAGGGGCATCCTCCACCAGGCCCCCACCCATGTCTCCCACCACCCCCACCCCCCAGCCACCAGGCGCACCCTCCACCAGGCCCCCAACCATGTCTCCCACCACCCCCACCCCCCAGCACTGTGGGGCACCATCCAGCAGGCCCCCACCCATGTCACCCACCACCCCACCCCCCAGCAGTGCAGGGGCATCCTCCACCAGGCCCCCACCCATGTCTCCCACCACCCCCACCCCCCAGCCACCAGGGGAACCCTCCACCAGGCCCCCACCCATGTCTCCCACCACCCCCACCCCCCAGCAGTGCAGGGGCATCCTCCACCAGGCCCTCACCCATGTCTCCCACCACCCCCACCCCCCAGCCACCAGGGGCACCCTCCACCAGGCCCCCAACCATGTCTCCCACCACCCCCACCCCCCAGCACTGTGGGGCACCTGCCAGCAGACCCCCACCCATGTCACCCACCACCCCCACCCCCCAGCAGTGCAGGGGCATCCTCCACCAGGCCCCCACCCATGTCTCCCACCACCCCCACCCCCCAGCCACCAGGGGCAGCCTCCACCAGGCCCCCACCCATGTCTCACACCACCCCCACCCCCCAGCAGTGCAGGGGCATCCTCCACCAGGCCCCCACCCATGTCTCCCACCACCCCCACCCCCCAGCCACCAGGGGCAGCCTCCACCAGGCCCCCACCCATGTCTCCCACCACCCCCACCCCCCAGCCACCAGGGGCACCCTCCACCAGGCCCCCACCCATGTCGACCACCACCCCCACCCCCAAGCCACCAGGGGCACCCTCCACCAGGCCCCCACCCATGTCTCCCACCACCCCCACCCCCCAGCACTGTGGGGCACCTGCCAGCAGGCCCCCACCCATGTCACCCACCACCCCCACCCCCCAGCAGTGCAGGGGCATCCTCCACCAGGCCCCCACCCATGTCTCCCACCACCCCCACCCCCCAGCCACCAGGGGCACCCTCCACCAGGCCCCCACCCATGTCTCCCACCACCCCCACCCCCCAGCTACCAGGGGCAGCCTCCACCAGGCCCCCACCCATGTCTCCCACCACCCCCACCCCCCAGCAGTGCAGGGGCATCCTCCACCAGGCCCCCACCCATGTCTCCCACCACCCCCACCCCCAGCCACCAGGGGCACCCTCCACCAGGCCCCCAACCATGTCTCCCACCACCCCCACCCCCCAGCACTGTGGGGCACCTGCCAGCAGGCCCCCACCCATGTCACCCACCACCCCCACCCCCCAGCAGTGCAGGGGCATCCTCCACCAGACCCCCACCCATGTCTCCCACCACCCCCACCCCCCAGCCACCAGGGGCACCCTCCACCAGGCCCCCAACCATGTCTCCCACCACCCCCACCCCCCAGCACTGTGGGGCACCTGCCAGCAGGCCCCCACACATGTCACCCACCACCCCCACCCCCCAGCAGTGCAGGGGCATCCTCACCAGGCCCCCACCCATGTCTCCCACCACCCCCAGCCCCCAGCCACCAGGGGCACCCTCCACCAGGCCCCCAACCATGTCTCCCACCACCCCCACCCCCCAGCACTGTGGGGCACCTGCCAGCAGGCCCCCACCCATGTCACCCACCACCCCCACCCCCCAGCAGTGCAGGGGCATCCTCCACCAGGCCCCCACCCATGTCTCCCACCACCCCCACCCCCCAGCCACCAGGGGCACCCTCCACCAGGCCCCCAACCATGTCTCCCACCACCCCCACCCCCCAGCACTGTGGGGCACCATCCAGCAGGCCCCCACCCATGTCACCCACCACCCCCACCCCCCAGCAGTGCAGGGGCATCCTCCACCAGGCCCCCACCCATGTCTCCCACCACCCCCACCCCCCAGCCACCAGGGGCACCCTCCACCAGGCCCCCACCCATGTCTCCCACCACCCCCACCCCCCAGCAGTGCAGGGGTATCCTCCACCAGGCCCCCACCCATGTCTCCCACCACCCCCACCCCCCAGCCACCAGGGGCACCCTCCACCAGTCCCCCAACCATGTCTCCCACCACCCCCACCCCCCAGCACTGTGGGGCACCTGCCAGCAGGCCCCCACCCATGTCACCCACCACCCCCACCCCCCAGCAGTGCAGGGGCATCCTCCACCAGGCCCCCACCCATGTCTCCCACCACCCCCACCCCCCAGCCAACAGGGGCAGCCTCCACCAGGCCCCCACCCATGTCTCCCACCACCCCCACCCCCCAGCAGTGCAGGGGCATCCTCCACCAGGCCCCCACCCATGTCTCCCACCACCCCCACCCCCCAGCCACCAGGGGCAGCATCCACCAGGCCCCCACCCATGTCTCCCAACACCCCCACCCCCCAGCCACCAGGGGCACCCTCCACCAGGCCCCCACCCATGTCGACCACCACCCCCACCCCCCAGCCACCAGGGGCACCCTCCACCAGGCCCCCACCCATGTCTCCCACCACCCCCACCCCCCAGCACTGTGGGGCACCTGCCAGCAGGCCCCCACCCATGTCACCCACCACCCCCACCCCCCAGCAGTGCAGGGGCATCCTCCACCAGGCCCCCACCCATGTCTCCCACCACCCCCACCCCCAGCCACCAGGGGCACCCTCCACCAGGCCCCCACCCATGTCTCCCACCACCCCCACCCCCCAGCCACCAGGGGCAGCCTCCACCAGGCCCCCACCCATGTCTCCCACCACCCCCACCCCCCAGCAGTGCAGGGGCATCCTCCACCAGGCCCCCACCCATGTCTCCCACCACCCCCACCCCCCAGCCACCAGGGGCACCCTCCACCAGGCCCCCAACCATGTCTCCCACCACCCCCACCCCCCAGCACTGTGGGGCAACTGCCAGCAGGCCCCCACCCATGTCACCCACCACCCCCACCCCCCAGCAGTGCAGGGGCATCCTCCACCAGGCCCCCACCCATGTCTCCCATCACCCCCACCCCCCAGCCACCAGGGGCAGCCTCCACCAGGCCCCCACCCATGTCTCCCACCACCCCCACCCCCCAGCAGTGCAGGGGCATCCTCCACCAGGCCCCCACCCATGTCTCCCACCACCCCCACCCCCCAGCCACCAGGGGCACCCTCCACCAGGCCCCCAACCATGTCTCCCACCACCCCCACCCCCCAGCACTGTGGGGCACCTGCCAGCAGGCCCCCACCCATGTCACCCACCACCCCCACCCCCCAGCAGTGCAGGGGCATCCTCCACCAGGCCCCCACCCATGTCTCCCACCACCCCCACCCCCCAGCCACCAGGGGCAGCCTCCACCAGGCCCCCACCCATGTCTCCCACCACCCCCACCCCCCAGCAGTGCAGGGGCATCCTCCACCAGGCCCCCACCCATGTCTCCCACCACCCCCACCCCCCAGCCACCAGGGGCAGCCTCCACCAGGCCCCCAACCATGTCTCCCACCACCCCCACCCCCCAGCACTGTGGGGCACCTGCCAGCAGGCCCCCACCCATGTCACCCACCACCCCCACCCCCCAGCAGTGCAGGGGCAGCCTCCACCAGGCCCCCACCCATGTCTCCCACCACCCCCACCCCCCAGCAGTGCAGGGGCATCCTCCACCAGGCCCCCACCCATGTCTCCCACCACCCCCACCCCCCAGCCACCAGGGGCAGCCTCCACCAGGCCCCCAACCATGTCTCCCACCACCCCCACCCCCCAGCACTGTGGGGCACCTGCCAGCAGGCCCCCACCCATGTCACCCACCACCCCCACCCCCCAGCAGTGCAGGGGCAGCCTCCACCAGGCACCCACACATGTCCCCCTGCCCCCAGGTCCTGACGATACTCAATCATGGCAGTAATGGGCAGCATACCCAGCACAAACACCCAGGCAAGGATTGCATCCACCCACATAGTGAATGCAATTACATGATACAACCCCAATGGCAAGTCTGTAAATGAACACATGTCCGCCACACACACATACACAATGGGTGCAAGTGAATGTCAAAACCCATATCATGACATGTATGAAACCAATGAGAAAATACCACAGGTGAAAGTTAAAAAAACATGTATTAAAGATGAAAAATAAGTAAACAAATCAAACATACAACAATGGGGATAACAAAATAAATGGTCCATGTCCGAGAACAAATGTAAAAATAAAAAAAACAAAGTAATCCAAAAACAAATGTTGTCCAAAGCAATATCATGTGGAAGGAAAATAATGAAAAACCATTTCCTCATGGTGAACACAATAATTAATAAAAAAAATGTTTCTTCAAAAAGCAAACTATATACACGAATATTCCAGGGTCCATGAGCCCAACACCATAAATGAAACCTACTACTACCTAATGAAAATAATATATACAAAAAAGTGGCCATTGTCCGAGCGGTCCAAAAAAATAAAAATTAATAAAGGAAACCTAACACTAACTAACTAAATAACTATATACAAAGGCAGCGGACAAGTCCTGCGGCTCACTCGGTGATGTTGCTGGCCAGGGCATCATCGAACTCCATGTCGATGTCTTGGAGGCGGGACTCTGTCCTGGCCCCGAGGTCTCGCAGGGATAACCCCATGTCCAGCTCAAACTCCCTGCGAGCTTCCTCGAGGCACTCAGCCCGCCTCAACGCCCGACGCATGGAGAACTCCGCCCTGACCATGGTGAGCCGCTCCTCTTCCGCCCGCTGCCGCTCCGCACCTATCCGCTGGACCAACTGCTCCCACACGGAAGACACCACCATCCCAGGGTTGCCCTGCCCTCCGGTCGATGCCTGCCCCTCTGATCTTGATGGCCCCGAGCCATGATGCCTCCCACGTCGAGCCTGATGCTGCCTCCGACGCCACTGCCTCTGCCAGCATGATGGCATCCAGGCTGATGGAAACCACCGACGCCGTCGTGCACGTGCCCTGCCCGATGATGCTGTCACATCTTCCATCTGCTGGGGTGCAGTTGCTGTGTTGTCCACCCCTGCTGGACCTTCGACTCCCAACTGTGGCAGGGATGGGATCCCCACCGAGCTGGCTGCATTGGTCGGGGCAGGTCCACAGGGGGCCCTGGTGGCATCTGGGTCGGAAGACGGCAAGGAGAACGACTGGTGTATAGCCTGCACAGAGGAGGAGAGGGCAGCCAGATTGGCCAACACATGCAGGAAACCCCCGAACATGGCCGATCCCAATTGGGCCACGTCGGCACGGTGCACTTCGTGATGACGTGCGTGCTCCTCCTGGGAAGCACGCACGGCATCACGAATCACAGCCGTGCGCATCGCGACCCCAATCAGGACCTTCTCCACACGGCCAGGGGTTCCCACGTCCGCAGGTGGAGGGGAGTCAGGTGACATGGACATCCCCTCTACCTGCGGACGGGCCTGGGACGGGGCATCCCTGCTGGTGCATGGTGGTGCACTCACAGGGTCAGGGACAGTGACATGCACAGGCCCCTCCACGGTGACCTGTGCTGCCTCCTGCCCCTGGCCCTGGACTGCACCACTTGCACCAGCAGGGATGCCCCCACCAGGCCCCATGTGTGCCCCAGTGGCGGCCTCCTCCTCCTCTGTGCAAACCACCAACCTGGATGGCTCCTCACCGTCTCCCACCGTAGCAGGCCCCTGTGGGGGCTCACCCACCCCTTCCGCTGCAGCCGTGGGGGCATCCCCGCCGCCTTGCTCCACAGCGCCGTCTCCGCCCTCTTCTTCACTAGCCGCTGCGTAGAGGGAGACAAAGAACACAAGCATCAGGGCACTGTACAATGGTCCCCTAGAGAGGAAGCAATAGCAGATGAGCACCACTGTCAAAGTACACTTCCATCATGTCCCTCCACAACACATGGGTCAGTCCAGGCAAAACACACACAGTAACAGGCATGGTGCATGCCATGGACATTTCCATGCATGTCCAATGGACTCTTGAAACATTCAATGATATGTAACTCACATGCATCATGGCTCATGCCTATCACATGCACACACTTCACCTCAGTCACATCCATCTGGCCCCAAACACACCAAACACAGCGGATACAAGGGTAATTTGGCTGCTTCACTGAATCTGTGCATTGTCACACACATGTGTCATGCATCCATGGCATGCACAAGTCACAGACACGCAGGTCAGGCACACAGACATGGCTACCATATATGTACCTGGCATCAGCACCCATCCCTCACCCCCACCCATGTCCAGGTACAGAGACTGGCATGCTCTCATGTTCAAAATCTGCATAGGGCTCCCCATGCGGCATTTGAACACATGCAACAACCATGTGGGTCACACATCACTGGTCGCACATGCATTACCATGATGTCCCTGCACACATACATGCATACATGGCCTATGGCACACATACAGGCAAGTATCATAGAACCAGCACACCGCAACATGCCCTGTCTCACACAGTAATGCTTGGACACTTACCGCTCAACTCCAGACGGGCCTCCCTCTCAAGGATCTGGGCGTGGAGCGCTGGGCGTACGCGTTCCAGGACCCTCATCTGGATGGAACTCATGCGGCCCCGGCCCCCCTCCACGAGGCGCCGGGCCTTCACAAGGGTCCTGGACCTCAAGTCCTCCCAGCGCTTCTTGATCTTCAGGACGTTGCGGGTTGCCACCCCCTCCGCGTTGATGGCAACCACACAGTCGGCCCAGATACTCTCCCGTCCTTCCTTGCTGGCGCGGGACGATCCAAAGAGGGCATCATACTGCCCTAGGACATGCTCCACCAGGACACCAACTTCGGTGGCAGTGAAGCTGGTGCCCCTCTGCCCCTCTGGCCTGGGGTTGCCACTGGTGCCAGATGTGGAAGTGCCCGACATGGCAACCCCAGAGGCAGGTGTGGGTGGGCAACTGGGTCCTGGGGCTGGGCTGTGGAGCGATGTAATCCAAGTCGGGAGTCTTCAGTTCCAGCAGGGGTGGATACAGCAACTGGACCCTTGCAGATGGCTGATGTGCAGGCACCAAATGGCAGGGCACGGTGGCAGCAGACAGGCAGGCAGGCAGCAGCAGATGGCACGTGGGAGGCTGCTTGGGGCACTGGGGGGCATTAACTCGGCCTTCTGGGCAGGAGCGTGGTCTTCCGTGTGTTTTCGCGTGGCCAGCTTGATACGGAGTGATTTGGCACGTGAAAATCCTGCACGTCAGCGTGAAATCCGAGGAAAGGCCCTTAGCGCGTAAGCGCGTCAGCACGCATACGCGATTCTATTGGACCAGAGTCCCTCAGCGCGTAAGCGCGTCTGTGACGTGACCCGCACGGGTGTTCCCCACTCAGCACGTGATGACGGAGCACACGTGGAAATACTGCACGTCAGAGTGTCATCGCGTGTAATTGGACAAAAGTGCGGGTACACGCGATTGGCCTATGTACGTGTATTTCATGGGTGCGCGGGCACTTACACACGCAAGTACGTCAGCGCACCTGTATCCCGTGGTGCGTGGGAATTTCCACACGCTATTAGACTGGGAACTGGATTCCAGGGGTGCGCGGGTCACACGCTCGCCTAGAACACGCGCAAAGCATAACTTTGCGCACTTTAACAATAACAAGCTCAGACGCCAGGATGAACATACCGTTCCAGCAGCAGTGGCAGTGGGCTACCAAAGGAGGAGGAGGAGGATAGTCAGGGCCAGAATATTCACACCCAGAACCAGCCTTTTCGGGATGCCTGATGACCAGGTGTATGGGAGGTACAGGTTTCCACCACACATAATACTGGACCTGGTGAGTGAGTGGGAGGATGACCTCACATCACCCACCCTGTGCTCCCAAGCACTCAGCCCCCTGGAGAAGGTCCTCAATGTACTGCACTTCTTAGCCACTGGATCATTTCAGCGGACAAGTGCCATAGTGGGTGGGGTGTCACAGGCCACCCAGTCACGCTGCCTACACCAGGTCTTGAACATCATCACCGCACGCCCATCAGTCCGCAGGCACATATACCTGCCCAGAACACCTGCAGAAAGGCATGCTGCCGCCCTGGATTTTTACGGTGTGGCACGATTCCCCAAAGTGCTAGGTGCCATCGACTGCACCCATGTGGCTCTACGTCCCCCCAGGGCATCTGAGCACATCTATAGGAACCGCAAGCACTGGCATTCCATCAACGTTCAAGTAGCATGTAATGCCAAGGGAATCATCACCTCAGTATATGCCAACTATCCCGTGTCCACCCACGACAGCTTCATTTACCGAATGTCCACCCTAAGCCGGGACCTAGAAGCTGGGCGGCATGGCGATACATGGTTGCTTGGTGAGTATGTATGCCACTGCACATGCATGCATGTTGGATACTGAGCAAGGTCACAACCCCACCAATGATACCAATCACCACCTCCACAGGGGACAGTGCCTACCCTCTCAGCCCCCACATGATGACGCCAATTCGGAACCCCACCACGCCACCCGAGGTAAGATATAACACAGCCCACATTACGACCTGGGGCATAGTGGAGCGCACATTCGGAGTGCTAAAGTCACGCTTTCGCTCCCTTGACCGTTCTGGCGGCCAGCTGTTATACGCTCCCCCAGTAGTGTGCAGGATCATAGTGGCAGCATGTGTCCTGCACAACGTTGCAACACGCCGGGGCCTGGCCGTGGACATGGTGGTGGCCCCACATCCCCAACCACATGCACAGCCGCTGCGCATGGGAGGGGAAAGGGCACGGGGGGAGGCAGCCCGTACACAGCTAGTGGCTAATTACTTCACATAGAAATCACACCCCTGTGGAGTGCACACTGCCCTGGCACATTCCATCTGACAATCAATGATGACTCAACCTGACACTGATCCTGAATGTCTGGAGAATGAACCGTGAATACCATATCAGCCTGAGATTGTTCACCTGGAAGTGTCACAATGTGTGCATCCCTACCCACACAGACACCACCAATGCAGTTTTGTGAAGTTACACATTCAAGCAGCTAAAATGAATACCCACTTGCAAAATGCAACAAGAGGACAGTGCCATGTCAGCCAACCCAACCCCAGCACCGCCACACGACACACCGTGCCATGTCATGCTATTTGCAGGTAAACAAAGTAATCCCCACAACATGACACTAGTGTCACTATGTACAGTGTCCCTATTAGAAACCTGCAACACCTGAAATGCTCACAGCAATGCCGGACCAACAACATACTTGAGCACGTACTACCATTAACATGACATCACAAATGTTACATATTAGTAGTCTCACCACCTGGAAATGCCTGCACTCCCACCACTACCAACTGTGCAGTGTTGGCGCCATGTAGAGTTGTAGGTGCACTGCTGCCAACATGGACCCTATCTCCAGACTAGAGGTCCTTGTGTAGACATGAGGAAGGGACCTGCAAATTGGGAGGTAGACACAGAAGATGAGTTACACATCAATGCAACATGCAGTGTACAACACAACAGCAATATGCACTAGGAATGTATACACAGTATTGACTACAGACTGCCCACACAGCTCATGGGAGTCCAACGTCACTGTGTAATTCACTGTCACTTGGGCACACCCTTTGCAAGCCCATGGAAACGGGAAGCAGGAGGGGTGTGTGTGACTCAAACCCAAGCATCTGAACCAAATACATTACAAGCCTGCATGTGCCCAGCCACAATGCAGCGTATGCCCACAGGAACCACGGAAGCCAACAAATCGTCCCAAAAAAATAGGGAATAAAATAAATAAAAATAAAAATAAAAATAAGAAACAATCAAAAATGGCCATTGATGGGCCCGGGGGGGTTGGGGAGGCCACCCAGGAGGTCCGAGGACAGGATGCACACCAGAACCCACCTGCGTGGATCCTGGGAAAATAAAACACCTCCATGGGCTCATGGCCCACACGGCTACCCTATTGTGGGAGTATCACTGCTGTCGCTATTATCACCCTGTGCAGCTGCATCCGGAGGTGGTTGCACTATGGGAGGCAGCCCACGCAAGGCCCTAGTCTGCTCCTCCATGGCTGCAAGCATGCGGGTGTGGTAGGTCTGGTTCTGGAGGATGAGTGTGCGGAGGTCCCCATGCAACAACTCATGGGATGCCCGGACCTCTGCCCTCGTTGCCTGCATCTCAGCTGAGAGCGTACGGGTGAGACGCTCCAGCTGCTGTTCTGTCCTTTGGTGTGTTGAAGCCTCAAGCTCAACAAGAGTCGTCCTGAGGTGAAGGAGCTCCTGCCTCAGGGCTTCCCTGTGGCCCTGGGACTCAATGGAGATGGCCTCCTGCAGAGTCGCCAGTGCCGCCCGCCTGTCCCTGTTGGACCCCAACATGTCCTCCCTGTGTGACTGGCAGATGGAGTCGGTTGCCTGCTCTAGTCGCTCCATCAGCCTTTCTGGGGGGACAATGGAAGTGGCCACCCTATCCATGGCCTGAGCCATCATCTCGGATGATGCAGCCTGTTCGGTTGCCATACCGTAAATGGATTGCTCCCATGCGGTATTGCCAGGTGGCGTACGGCCACCATGTCGGCGGGCACCACACCTGTCTGGGGCAAGGCGAACTGCGCCTTGCTGTGCCGGCACTGCCTGAGGCTGCAGGACTGCATTCCCCCTCTGATCTGCTGGCCCAGGAACAGGATCAGATGTCACGGAGTGTGACCCTGCATCCGTAACCACCAAAGGCGTAGCTGCCAACACTGACATCCCCATGGAGGGTTCTGACCCTGGTGCAGGTGGGTGAGACAGAACAGAATCCCTCCCTGGAACACTCACCTGCGACGGCACGTAGGTCTCATCCGAATCAACACCTGAGTACAGCTCGGGGGAGGTGCAGCCAGAGACACCCCTTGAGAGCACGACCTGCAGCACTTGTGGGTTCTCCCCCACCACCACACCACGTCCCTCACTGGTGGTTGGTCGGCCCTCGGACCCCTCCTGGGTCTGCACCATCTCCACAACCCCAGCAGTATCTGGTGCGTCTTCCCCTGCAAAGACATAAAAACAAAGAAATGGAAACAGGCATTAGCACCATGGCACACAATGAGGGCTGAGAAGCAAGAGAACCAGTACTTGATTGACACATGTCCCACATGACTAAAACCCTCCCATGCATGCACCCTCACTGCGTATGAAGTGCAGGCAAATGGCACACACTGATGACACCAAGATGGAAGATGAACATATTTTCTGCATGCTGCCTGGCAGTGGCATCACACATTGGCCTGTGATTGCCAGGTGAAACACGCATGCCATCACACAGATGGCATGTACCATTGCTATTGAGTGAAGATGGAGAGGAGGGCAGCACCTATTCATTCAGTCCAGTTCCCGCATGTAATCGCTTTTCTAATTCTAACAGGTCAGATTTTTCACCTGGAGCTGCCAGTCTGAAATGGTCCAATTGCACAGGGACATGTGTGTACAAATGATATCCAGGTAACAAAGTCACTCCACTTTACCATAGCCATGTCAGACATGTGACTAGTGGACAGCGACATGCCTAGTAAAAGTGGGGGAATGCAAACAATCTGACTGAATGAATAGTGAAAAATAAGCAACAGTGTTGTGGCAAGGTGACACTTCAAGGGCAACTGGCGTGCAGTTGGGCTAGATGTCTACTGTTGGCAGAAGGGATACTGCTATGGCCAAATGCAGCTGCGCAGGAAGGATTGCATGAAGCACATGGCTGACCCATACGACTCAGGCGCACACACTCTCACCTGGCACACAAACAGAAGCCCTCACACACACACCATGCACATGGATGACACACACATGCATGTGCACTCACCGGACAATGCCTCGTAATCAGCCAGATCTCCCACGCCTTGGATATGTTCCTCCGTGACGTAGGTCCCAGCGACTGACTCATGTGGAGTGAGTTCCATGTCTACTACTGGAGACCCACCTCCAGTCACTAGAGTTGCGGCATGACTTGAGGCCAGCTTACTCTTTGCCCTGCGCTTTAGGTCATTCCAGCGCTTATAGCAATCATTGGCTGTGCGCCTCACGATTCCAAGGGCACTTACGATGTCCGCAACGGTCTGCCAGTGTGCCTGGCGTTGTGCAAGTGTGGTCTTGAATCCTGCAACAATGACCATCTCGTTGTCATGTGCGGACACATACTCGACAAGTGCATTCTGTTCGTCATCCGTGAAGCTGGGCTTCCTGGATGGGCTGGACTGTGTAGCCGTGTCTGGGGCATCAGCCTGTGCCGGACGAGCACTCTTCCTCTTCCGCTTGGAAGGTGGTGGTGATCCTGAGTGTCCTGCGCCGCTCTGGACACTAGGGGCAGGAGCCCTGGTGGACTCTGTATCAGGAGTGTGGGATTGCACACTCAGCATGGGAGTTGGTGCAGGCATTGGCTCTAGTGTGATGGTGTCAGGGGGAATGTCAGCAGCATGGACTAGGACCGACACTGTCCTGGCTGGGTGTGTGAGGGCTGGGGTGGATGGAGCCGCAGCTGCCCCTGCAGCCTCTCCGCCCTGCCTCCTTGGTGCAGCAGATGACCTTGCTGGCCCAGATGCACGTGGCATGGTGACATCAACGTGCACCAGCGCACGTGTCATAGGCCTGCTGACCTGGAAGTCAGCCATGGAGTCAGCCAGATCTGGTGCCACAATGGGCTGGTCCAACAAAGGCTGAGCATGGATGGTGTCAGCCACATCAGCCTCAACGGGAGGGGGGGGTGGGGGGGATTATGGGTGCCCTTGACTGGTCCTCCACACATGGGGGGACAGGCTCACCCTGCAAGTAACGACCACGTCCCCTACCGGATCCACCACGGCCACCACTTGTGGCTCTTCCACCTTTGCCACCCTTACGGAATACTCGCCTCCCAGCCATGGCACTGATGTAAATGTGCGTATATGGGAGTGGCTGTAAACTATTGTCCTGGGCAATTGGGGGTCAAAGGGGTTGGGTACCAGATGGTAATTGTACCCTAGTGCTCTTGCAAGGCTGATTGTAACCCCTGGGGAAAGATGACGGGTCACGCTACGCACAGGAGCCCCAAAAAAGGGAGATGACGTGCACGCAACCCCTCCTAGACCACGTGTGCAGAAAGAAAAACCTGCACTACGCTGTGGCACCCAGTAACACAAGAATGAACGTATGCGTGTCACACGCAGCCTAGAATGACCTCTGAAGGGGTAGGCTACACACGGGGCAAGCACAGATGTTAGATACGTGCGTGACTCACCGTCTGCCTGGTAAACGAGCGTGTAAAAGGAGCACGTTTGGTTGGCAACACCCCCGCCAAAAGAAGATTTGTACGCTGTCTGAGGAGACAGGACAACAGTAGAAGGGAACACTGTTTGAGGGAACATGCCCAGGTAAACCAGTAAAAGCGAAAAAAGAGAAGAAGCTGTCAGAGGTAACAGGGAATACGAACTTGAAACGTCGTGAAGTAAATCGCGTGTGAAACGACAAGAAGTCCAGAATTCACCCACTCGCTCTCCACGAAAAGCACGTACAAGGAAAACGTGTTCTACACGTACCTTTTATACAGGCCCACACGTCCAGCGTCATTTACGCGGCGTGTACGCGCTAGGGCCATTTCCACCAATTACATGCTTTGTCACTTCTGCGTGTAGGGCCATTTCCACCAATTACACTCTTTGTCACTTCTGCGTGTAGGGCCATTTCCACCAATCACACGCTTTGTCACTTCTGCGTGTAGGGCCATTTCCACCAATCACACGCGATTACACTCTGACGTGCAGTCTTTCCACGTGTGCTCTGTCATCACGTGCTGTGTGGGAAACACCTGTGCGGGTCACGTCACAGACGCGCTTACGCGCTGAGGGCCTTTCCTCGGTTTTCACGCTGACGTGCAGGATTTTCACGTGCCAAATCACTCCGTACCAAGCTGGCCACGCGTACGCACACGGAATACCACGCTCCTGCCCGGAAGGCCGAACTACTGCCCCCCAGAGCCCCGAATACGCTCCCACCTGCTGCTGCCTGACTGCCTGCTGCCCCTGCACTGCTGGTGGGTGGGGGTGGTGGGAGACATGGGTGGGGGCCTGGTGGAGGCTGCCCCTGCACTGCTGGGGGGTGGGGGTGGTGGGACACATGGATGGGGGCCTGGTGGAGGGTGCCCCTGGTGGCGGGGGGGTGGGGGTGATAGGGGACATGAGTGTGGGCCTGGTGGAGGCTGCCCCTGCACTGCTGGGGGGTGGGGGTGCTGGGAGACATGGGTGGGGGCCTGGTGGAGGCTGCCCCTGCACTGCTGGGGGGTGGGGGTGCAGGGGGACATGAGCAGGTGTGCAGGGTAGTCCCCTGTTTTGTGGGCTGCCTGCAGGGGCCGTCGAGGGTGTACAGGGAACACCTGTGAGGACCCACCCAGCCTAATCGCGTGTGTAACTTCCCACGCACCCCTGTAATACACGTACCAAGCCAAATCGCATGTGAGAATTCCCGCGCACCCCTGAAATACACATACTCTGCTGAAATCGCGTGTAAAACTTCCCGCGCACCCCTGAAATACATGCGCCCAGGCTATTCGCGTGTGGAACTTCCGGCGCACCCCTGAAATACACGCGCCCAGGCTATTCGCGTGTGGAACTTTCCGCGCACCCCTGAAATACACGTAGCACGCTGGGAGACATGAGTGGGGGCCTGGTGGAGGGTGCCCCTGGTGACTGGGGGGTGGGGGTGGTGGGAGACATGGGTGGGGGCCTGCTGGCAGTTGCCCCACAGTGCTGGGGGGTGGGGGTGGTGGGAGACATGAGTGGGGGCCTGGTGGAGGGTGCTCCTGGTGGCTGGGGGAGTGGGGGTGGTGGGAGACATGGGTGGGAGCCTGGTGGAGGATGCCCCTGCACTGCTGGGGGGTGGGGGTGGTGGGTGACATGGGTGGGGGCCTGCTGGCAGGTGCCCCACAGTGCTGGGGGGTGGGGGTGGTGGGAGACATGGGTGGGGGCCTGGTGGAGGGTGCCCCTGGTGGCTGGGAGGTGGGGGTGGTGGGTGACATGGGTGGGGGCCTGGTGGAGGGTGCCCCACAGTGCTGGGGGGTGGGGGTGGTGGGAGACATGAGTTGGGCATGAGTGGGGGCCTGGTGGAGGGTGCCCCTGGTGGCTGGGGGGTGGGGGTGGTGGGTGACATGGGTGGGGGCCTGGTGGAGGATGCCCCTGCACTGCTGGGGGGTGGGGGTGGTGGGAGACATGGGTTGGACATGGGTGGGGGCCTGCTGGCAGGTGCCCCACAGTGCTGGGGGTGGGGGTGGTAGGAGACTTGGGTGGGGGCCTGGTGGTGGGTGCCCCTGGTGGCTGGGGGGTGGGGGTGGTGGGAGACATGAGTGGGGGCCTGGTGGAGGCTGCCCCTGCACTGCTGTGGGGTGGGGGTGGTGGGAGACATGAGTGGGGGCCTGGTGGAGGCTGCCCCTGCACTGCTGGGGGGTGGGGGTGGTGGGAGACATGAGTTGGGGCCTGGTGGAGGCTGCCCCTGCACTGCTGGGGGGTGGGGGTGGTGGGAGACATGGGTGGGGGCCTGGTGGAGGCTGCCCCTGGTGGCTGGGGGGTGGGGGTGGTGGGAGACATGGGTGGGGGCCTGGTGGAGGATGCCCCTGCACTGCTGGGGGGTGGGGGTGGTGGGTGACATGGGTGGGGGCCTGCTGGCAGGTACCCCACAGTGCTGGGGGGTGGGGGTGGTGGGAGACATGGGTGGGGGCCTGGTGGAGGGTGCCCCTGGTGGCTGGGGGTTGGGGGTGGTGGGAGACATGGGTGGGGGCCTGGTGGAGGATGCCCCTGGTGGCTGGGGGGTGGGGGTGGTGGGAGACATGAGTCGGGCATGAGTGGGGGCCTGGTGGAGGGTGCCCCTGGTGGCTGGGGGTGGGGGTGGTGGGAGACATGAGTGGGGGCCTGGTGGAGGCTGCCCCTGCACTGCTGGGGGGTGGGGGTGGTGGGAGACATGGGTGGGGGCCTGGTGGAGGATGCCCCTGCACTGCTGGGGGGTGGGGGTGGTGGGAGACATGGGTTGGACATGAGTGGGGGCCTGGTGGAGGGTGCCCCTGGTGGCTGGGGGGTGGGGTGGTGGGAGACATGAGTGGGGGCCTGGTGGAGGCTGCCCCTGCACTGCTGGGGGGTGGGGGTGGTGGGAGACATGAGTGGGGGCCTGGTGGAGGCTGCCCCTGCACTGCTGGGGGGTGGGGGTGGTGGGTGACATGGGTGGGGGCCTGGTGGAGGCTGCCCCTGCACTGCTGGGGGGTGGGGGTGGTGGGAGACATGAGTGGGGGCCTGGTGGAGGCTGCCCCTGCACTGCTGGGGGGTGGGGGTGGTGGGAGACATGAGTGGGGGCCTGGTGGAGGCTGCCCCTGCACTGCTGGGGGGTGGGGGTGGTGGGAGACATGGGTGGGGGCCTGGTGGAGGGTGCCCCTGGTGGCTGGGTGGTGGGGGTGGTGGGAGACATGGGTGGGGGCCTGGTGGAGGCTGCCCCTGGTGGCTGGGGGGTGGGGGTGGTGGGAGACATGGGTGGGGGCCTGGTGGAGGATGCCCCTGCACTGTTGGGGGGTGGGGGTGGTGGGTGACATGGGTGGGGGCCTGCTGGCAGGTGCCCCACAGTGCTGGGGGGTGGGGATGGTGGGAGACATGGGTGGGGGCCTGGTGGAGGGTGCCCCTGGTGGCTGGGGGGTGGGGGTGGTGGGAGACATGGGTGGGGGCCTGGTGGAGGATGCCCCTGGTGGCTGGGGGGTGGGGGTGGTGGGAGACATGAGTCGGGCATGAGTGGGGGCCTGGTGGAGGGTGCCCCTGGTGGCTGGGGGGTGGGGGTGGTGGGAGACATGAGTGGGGGCCTGGTGGAGGCTGCCCCTGCACTGCTGGGGGGTGGGGGTGGTGGGAGACATGGGTGGGGGCCTGGTGTAGGATGCCCCTGCACTGCTGGGGGGTGGGGGTGGTGGGAGACATGGGTTGGGCATGAGTGGGGGCCTGGTGGAGGGTGCCCCTGGTGGCTGGGGGGTGGGGGTGGTGGGAGACATGAGTGGGGGCCTGGTGGAGGCTGCCCCTGCACTGCTGGGGGGTGGGGGTGGTGGGAGACATGAGTGGGGGCCTGGTGGAGGCTGCCCCTGCACTGCTGGGGGGTGGGGGTGGTGGGTGACATGGGTGGGGGCCTGGTGGAGGCTGCCCCTGCACTGCTGGGGGGTGGGGGTGGTGGGTGACATGGGTGGGGGCCTGGTGGAGGCTGCCCCTGCACTGCTGGGGGTGGGGGTGGTAGGAGACATGGGTGGGGGCCTGGTGGTGGGTGCCCCTGGTGGCTGGGGGGTGGGGGTGCAGGGGGACATGAGCAGGTGTGCAGGGTAGTCCCCTGTTTTGTGGGCTGCCTGCAGGGGCCGTGGAGGGTGTACAGGGAACACCTGTGAGGACCCACCCAGCCTAATCGCGTGTGATAATTCCCACGCACCCCTGTAATACACGTACCCAGCAAAATGGCGTGTGATAATTCCCACGCACCCCTGTAATTCACGTACCCTGCCAAATCGCGTGTGATAATTCCCGCGTACCCCTGTATTACACGTGCCCTGGCTAATCGCATGTAAGACTTCACGCGTACCCCTGTAATACACGTTCCCTGGACAATCGCGTGTTGAACTTCCCGCGTACCCTTGTAATACACGTACCCTGGACAATCGCGTGTTGAACTTCCCGCGTACCCCTGTAATACACATACCCTGGCTAATCGCGTGTAAAACTTCCCGCGTACTCCTGATATGAAGGTTGCCCGCTTTGCGTTCCTTGTTTGGCAGCCCTGTAAACTGGTCCAGGGTTAGCGCAGCCCTTTGCGATGATTTAGCGATGTTGATGGCTTTTCCTTGTGCGAGGGCGTTCTTGCGGGCGTTACTGGCGCTGCTGCAGGGTCGCTGCGATTCTCTGCACCACGGCTGGTTTGGGAGCATGAAATCCATGAATACGCTGTGCGCGTAAATCGGTTTTAGCGCACGTGCCTGGCGCACACAATCGCACGCGGACACTCTGCGCCAGCCGCTTGCGACACTTTTCTGCGAAATTCTATGAATTACCCTGTTACTGTTTCCTATGTTGAGGATGTATGTAGAGTTTTGGCCAGGCCATGCAGTCAAGTTTGTAGTGTTTGGCAACAAGTGCTGCAGCATAAGATACCCATGGAAGCAAACATTCTGGATTGTGGTCCATGGTCAGGTGTTTGCTTGAATGGGCATACTATGTGTTGTTTGTGAGTCCAATCATTATACACTTACTGTTTTACTTTTTGTGGTTGAATGCAGTTTTTTCATGAAATGGAAAGTTGGAGCAGACATTTTTTTTCAATCACTGTGATAAAAGAGAAAAATCACATGTTAGTGTAGGTAGTTTATAATGAGTTTTGCATTGCATAGTAGACATTTCTTTATTTTGTCGACCCTCATAGTTAGTACTTTAGAAGTACTATAGTTCAAACCAGTGTACTGTTCAATTGCTCAGGTCCTGTGTTTGTTGATTAAATCATTGGCTCTGTGGGAAAAAAAACACGCTAGGTTATAAAAAAACCTTTCTACGTTGTGGTACAATATATTTCTTTCATTGATTTCAATAGGAGGAATTGAATAGGTATATGGTTTTTGATTTGGAAGTGGTGGTAGTATTGTTGCAATTAGATGGCAGTTGGTGTATTCTATTTGTTTATTTCTTTTTTTTATTTTAGTGGTATTCATCTAACTGTTGGCTTGTTGCGGATTTTTGGGGCAGTTAGATACCTGTTGGTGTATTCTAACTGTATATTTCTTGTTTGATTTTAGTGTTATTTATTTATCTGTTTGCTTGTTGCAGGATCTTTGGACAGTTATATACCTGTTGGCGTATTCTAACTGTCCATAGTTTTGAAGTTCAAGTTTTGTTTATGTTCATACACAGATTAGTTATTATGTTTTGGTTTTAAGAATATTAAGTAAGCATTTACAAGATTTGCTGGTAATTTCTGTCTTAGAGTAATGGCAGCATCATTACATTCGAACCATCCACAATTCTTTTTTATATATGCAGTGTAGTGACCAGCATTGGTTGTGGCTCCTGCGTGGTAGATTATACCTATTGTTGTGAAGGTTTTCTTGCCAAGTGATACTTGACCACGTGTGAATCCAGTCAGCTTGCAGTTGTTTTTGGTACCATCTGCATATAACGTAAAAGCATTACTATTACGTATTTACTATGTGTCTGTATTTGTAAGGTGGAACGATTATCGGAATTGCAGGTAGTACATAATCTGCCATGGTTTACATTTTGTACAAATTGGTGAAATGGAATGGATTCACCGTTAGGTATGGATACATACACAAAGCGTTCATTAGGAACTTCTTCTTCTACTACATGCCTGCAAAGAGTTCATGTATGTTTTCACATGTATGACATCTGGAAGATTTCATTTATAGGTTTGTTTTTGTTTTCTAGTTCTTGTAGTAAGTACATTAGAAATTCTTGTGGATCTTATAGTAAATTTGACCATTCCATCACAGTAGTCCAATTCCTGCCTCAGTCCAGAAACACTGTAAGTGTTGTCAGGATTGTTATTTTCATTTCTATGAAGGACTAACATTTGCAAACACAATTGGTCTGTACCGTGTAAGTAAATGTTGACAATAATTGATGGCAATTGGAATAGAATATGTTTTGCTACATTTGCGTAGCAATTTACACCAGTTGTATTTGAACATTTGAATATGACCTGACAGTTCTGTGTCCAAGTCATTTGTTCAGAGTGTGCATTGCTTCTTTGAAGAGGTAATTGAGTTACTTTGAGCAGTGTATTCTTCTTTGGTTGTGCTCCTTGATGAAGGATTAGCTTCTTTTACTTTCTTTGGAGGAATTGCTGTGAGATCCGGCATGGTTTGAGTCTGAAGTAGTTTTCTTTTACAACGATTTGCTTTTTGCGGAACAGGATAGGTTTTTAGATGGGGGGTGTAGAGTGAACGCAGTGCAAGAAATATCAGCATTTACTTTACTTGCATCAAAGTTGATTAGAAATAGTTTGTCAAGTATACGTAAGCGTGATAGTGCTACATAGCTCATGCCTTCTTTGAAGACTGTGCTACCAATATCTATCAATGCTTTATCCAGGGTAAGACCTTGTGATTTGTGAATGGTGACTGCGTATGCTAGAGTTAGAGAAAATTGTTCTCTGTGTACAAACATGTATTTGAAAAGAAGAAAGTGGACTGTTCAGCGTCCTATCCTTTTAACTTCTGATAGTTTGTCAAAGAGAATATTGACAAATTGAATGTTGTTGTCACGTGGGTATGTTTGAAAGCCAACAACTGTACCAAGTGCTCCATTAACTAGTCCTTGGTCCATGTCAAGGTTATGTTTAAGAATTACTCTACAGTTTAAAGATAATTTTAATATTTTCTCCAAACCAGCTGTGTTAGAGATAGAATTTTCCAAGGTGTTTAGCCTTGTTGTGGTTTGTTGACACATGGGTAGTGTCATACCATGTATGTGCAGTTTGTCTCTGGTGCAAATTTGAACTTTTGGTTGCATTTCTTTTTTTAACATTGATCATGAAATTTTGAACAGCTTGCAAGAGTTGGCATCAAGGACATAACATTGACATTTTTGTGTGCTAATTGTTCCATGACATCAGTAGCACAAGCACATGAGTTATGGCCATAGAGTGCATGGATGTGCCAGGTTTTTAATATAGATTGTGCTTCTTGAGATAGTACACCAACTCTAATACTTTTTCAAATGTTGGCGTATGTGAGGTCTGCAGATTGACCCTTTTTTCAGTTAATTCTCTGTACTGGAAATGTTGCCAAAGGTTGCTATTTCCTATACTGCCAAGAGTTTTACAGCACGGTTTGTGCCCTAAGGTTTTAAAAATAGGTTCACCTTTCACTGGTGTAAATTGAAGAAGATCTCCAAAAACAATAATGTGTTTTCTTTCAAAGAGCTCTTCGTAGTCTGTTTTGAGGACCTCTTGTAATCTGAGGTGAATCAAAGCCAACATTAGGTTAGAGACCACGCTCACCTCATCTATTTGCAGCATTTTCATTTGTTTGAAAACTCTGTGTAGTTCCATTGCAGCTTCTGTAGAAAGTTTGTAATAGTCTAATTTGTTTTGGCGTTCTACTGGAAGGAGTAGTAATCGGTGTAAAGTGACACCACCTATGTTGTAGGCAGCTAAACCTGTGGGGGCAGTTATAACAGCTGACAGTTTGTTGTTTGTCAATTGTTGGAGGAACTTGCTGATGACTTTGATTAAGAATATTTTGCCTGAACCAGCTTGACCACTCACATATAGCAGTATAGGTTTGTAGTCTTGGCAGGTACAGTTTCTACTTTCATGTTGCACACCACATTCAATTTGTTTTGTTACTTCTTGGAAAATGCTACGCTGTTCATTGTTTAGTTGTGATTGCAGTACAGCAAAGTCTTCTGTGGATTGCTCATACTGACACATGGTGTTTCCTATTTCTGTCATGGCTAATTCTGCCTGATTTGCTATTAGTGGCTGTCCGAGTGATTCTTGGCTTCGTTTAGAGAAGGTTGATTACTGTCAGGAGTGTTCACATCAAGTTGGGCCTGGAGTTCTTCTTCATGTTTCTGTTCATTGTGCAACATTGTTTTGTATTGTTATAGTGCTTTCATTTGCTTTGAAAGCGTCTTCCTAGGTGTCATAGGTATCTAGTATATCTTCTTCTTTTCTCCAGGGTTTAAAAAGTTGTAGCAGGGACATGTAATACAGTTCTTATGTTGAGGAGTTTTTAATGACAATTTGATATGATTAATTAAGCTTCGTTTGGTAAGTTTCACTAAGCTGCCTTCACAATTTGCCACTCTATACCAACCTTTCCTTTCTTCTGGTTTAATATTATTTTTGTATGTGAAGTTTTTGGCTATGTAGTGTAGACACAAAGTGCCTCATTATGAGGAATGCGGTAAGGGTTTAACGGTGCCGGTACATATGCCAGAGCCCTTAACCACTTCCTGCCCCATTACGAGGTCTGCTTTTGGGAACCCGCTAAGGACACCTGGTTTTACCAGGTGTCCTTAGTGGGTCCAGCAGGCAGACCAGGATGCTAACAATGGGCCCGTTATTAATGGGCCCGTTGTTAGCATCCTCCCCATTCCCATAGAGCCCTATGGGGGCTCGCATGGGAATGGGGATGTACCGGGCCTGGGATCCTTGAATGAGGAATTACCAGGCCCTCCAAGGTTGGAATGGCCCGGTAATTCCGCATTCAAGGAACCCGGACCCGGTTCCTGGTATGGGGGTAGCAATGCCGCTAAAAGCGGCATGGTTACCTCCATCCTCGTAATGAGGTCCATAGTTTCCAAAGTGGTACTCCTGTGTGGGTATTATGTGTCTAGTAAATTGTTTTTCAAAATGTCTTGGCTGTTGGGATCATTTTTGGCTTTTGTTTCTATGTCCTCATATGATGTTTGAACTCTTTTTCTAAATTTAGCAGGACCAAGACTTAGACATACTATATTTTCAGATTTTCCATACAAGGCAGTACCAGTCAAATGGTCTGCAGCTTCATAGCAGCCACATTCTCTATGAGAGAGTATTTTTATGCATAAACTGTACAATTTCTGTGATAGTATTTTGTCAGATGATATGTCATCCCAGAGGTCTTGAAGCTCTGTTTTCTCTGCTTTGGTTAAGTAGGCTGTGACATATCGTGCAACTGCAGTGGAATTGTCTGCAATGTATTGCACATCTATGTTTGCATTCCATAGGAGGGCTGATTGCATTGTAATCATTGATGTATTTTGATTATTCTGTTCTTTTTATGTAATAAGTGTTCTTAGGTGATTTACCTTTGACACTATGGGGGTCATTACAACCCTGGGGTTAGCGGGTTAACAGGGCTGGTAGAGCTGCAGGCCCTGTTAACCCCCTACCGCCTCATTACGAGTTTCGCTTGTGGGACTTGCTAAGGATGACTTGTTTTACCAGGCGTTCTTAGCGGGTCCTGCGAGCGGTCCAGCATGCTAACAATGGGCCCGTTATTTTGGCCCATTATTAGCATGCTCCCCATTCCCATTGAGCCCTATGGGGGCTCGAATGGGAATGAGGTTGGGTTCCTGGAATGGGGGAAAACTGGGCCCTCCAAGGTCGGAATGTCCTGGTATTTTCCCATTCCAGGAACCCAGACCCGGTACCTGTAATAAGGGTAGCCATTCTGCACATAGAGGCATGGCTACCTCCAAGGTTGTAATGACCTCCTATGTCTAACTGAAGACATAAGTTGTGTACTTGACCTGTTGTTGAAACTGTTCTAGGGAAACCAAATCAGCATTTGGTGTAGTATTTCCCTTTGTTTTTATATTTGCGACAACAATATTTCCCACATTTGTGTCTTTGAAATTGTAAAATTTGTGCATGAGGGTCACTATGTGTTGTTTGTGAAGGGATTTCACAAGTGACATATTTTTGGATGAACTGCAAAACAGAGGCATCACTATCCAGAGCAAATTTAGGAACATCTTCAATCCACAAAATCATGTGGATGTGTGGTGCTCCTCTGGCTTGGTATTCTTTTCTCCAAAAGAAGTGTTGCACTTCTCCAAGGAGAGGAACAGTTTTATTACAAATGAAGTGTAGCATAGCAATGAAGCGATGATGGAAATATCTTGATACATTTACAGGATCAAGAGAGCAGAGTACTCCTTTTTTATATCTATGTTTGTTTTGTTTTTGTTTGCTATGCTTAGTAAATCGTGTAAATCTTTCCAAGCATATTCTGCACAACTTAATGTCACAAACCAAGTGGTGGGCCACGGTTTCTTATCATACAGCGTACATCTCTGTGATGTCGGAACCAGTATTCTTTTGTACCACGCATGTTTGCTGAAAGATTTATAATGTCTGACTGTAAAAACTCTCTTTTTCTTGCACTTTTTGTAGTCTGATGTTATGTGAATGAGATCGGTGTGTCAGAAAGCGGCCTCCCCCTTTGCGTGTCTCTGCGTTGCTGAGCTGCATTACGTTGCTGCTATTGTGGGTGGAGGTGTGGCTTGACACGCCCACAGCTTTGCTCTTCGAGCTTCGTGTATCATTCTCCATTGGAAGCAGGCGTTTCGGCGGGCTGCCGCCCCTCGCTGCCTGCAGTTTGTAGCCTTTGGTCCGTGGCTCCCAAACAAAGGGTTTTCCTCCGTTTATACTGAAATGACCCTCGGAACTCAAGAGCATTGACGGCTGCCGCCCGGCATTCTGATCATCAACATTGCCCCAGAGTGGATTGACGGTGCTAGTACACCCGTCGCAGCTGCCACCTGCTGCTGCCTTAAGATCTTCAGATCACAGTTGGTGAGAGGGGGGCCGAGTTGGGAGGCGTGTGCCTGGAGTAGCAGCCAGTGAGCGGTGCACGAACGGTGCTTGAACTGCACTGAGCGGCTACTGCTGAGTGGGTATGCAGGGCTGCTGATATTAATTATAACTTGACTGCAGCCCGCAGGGCCCTGGAGTCGAGCTGAGGGGCACTTTATTGATTATCTTTCTGTGGGCAATCATTGCGAGGTGTTAAATATCACCTCTGTGGTGGGCATTGGGTACCAATATATGCTATTGATGCCCATTAGATTCTATCCTGCTGATTGCATCCCTTTTTTATATTTTGTTGTGAGCGTATGTATGTGTGTGCTCATACATTTTTTGAGCACTACTGAAGGTAGCGATTTGACTGCATAAAGTGGCAGGGTGCTACTTGGACCAGCGATCAACTAAATCCACTCCCTTAATAAAGATCTGACACGCAGTGAGCAGTTGGGGCCAGGAGACTGCTGGCACTTGTTCCCTTTGATCCTGACCACTGACATATTAAGGAGCTGGTGGGGATTTGTTCCTTTTTGATCTCGCATCCTGCCATAGACAGATGATTGTGGATCTTACTCCCATTGATACTGACCTGTGACACAATCAAGGTGCGGAGGACCAGAGTTGGTGAAAACCCGAATGCCTACAATGAAGAGATCCACACAGCTTAAGTATAATCTTAGAAGAACTAAGGGAACCGAGAAAGTAAAGAGCCCTCTAATAATTTAGAACGGGCAAAACCCAGGAAGAAAGCCAAGAACGCCATACCGGCTGACTAGGGCATGATTACTGAGTTTTTCCCACAAAACCCTTTCCCTGAAACCAACTCCACTACTATCGAGGAGGCTATTGCTCCAGTGCCACATAATTCTGGTTCTCTATGTTCCTCAAATTATGACGACATAGATAACAATTTGCTACTGGAACTATGCCTAAACATACAAAGAAATATGACACCGGTACCGGGATCACTGCCTATTATCATTGATAGTACCCAAGCAAATAAGCAAGGAAACACTTCATATGAAACTCGTACCCGAATGGAATCAATGGGCAGATTATCAGTATCTCTGAACCTGGCGATGGCTTCTATGGAAGATAGCCCTGAAGTCGAAAGTGAATGTTTAGCTAATACGTATCCAGATGCGGCTGAGATTGCAGAGATTCAGTCTTCAATTGCATCCCTGCAATTCGCCCTTAAAATCCTACTGAAAATGACTGGGTGAATATTGGACAATTCCAACGTACTAACCCTAGATATGGTTAAAAGGGAGAAAGCTGATGGAATTACTGACGTTGACTGTTCAGCAGATTCCAACCTTTCGGAAGCTATACAACTGGTCGAAGAAATTGAAGAACAGCAAACCGATGAACAACAAATTCCGGGGCCAGAGGTTGATAATGAAATCAATGAACTTTTCTTCTCTCGTAAGCAACGAAGAATGGCTAGGAGGGCGGCTGAGAATAAAAGAGCCAAAGCAATGGCGCCTTCCAGGCCCGGTAAGGAATCCACTGGGCATCCCTCTAAGAAAGCCAAAAAAAGAGCTGCCAGAGCAAGGAAAAGGTGGAACTGTGGAGAGGGCAGCCTGACCAGCTGGTTAATACCTGAACGGGAAAAAATGAATGAGCTTGATGAGGAGGATGGTAAACTGGCGGAAAACAACGTGAGCGATGAGGATGAGGCTTCGGAGGTGGAGTGCCTCGATAGAATATCCGAGCCATTGGCTTCAACAACTAATATAACACTACCGACTGAAACTAAAGCTGCCACGGAAGGAAATTGAATATGTTTGATAAAGAACTTATACTTAAGTAAAGAGCCAAAATGGCTCTCTCACTCAGAACTGTTATCTAAACTGAGCTATGTACCGCAACTGAGGGTCTTTAAGTCAGACGACTTCCAATTCGTGGAACCATTAAAAGGCCCAAATCTCCAGGACACAGCGCTCCATTGCAAGTTTCTATCAACCGCACAATTGCTAAGGAACTATAAGATTGAATTGAAAGCAGTTGATGTGGAGGTTGATGCTGACTTGAATGACGTTGACATAAGCTATCTGCCTAAAAAGGTAGATCTACCAGTTGAGACCAGTGCCTGTCCTAACCTCCCTCAAGAGAAGAATGTGGAAGTTTGGGACATCCAACAAGTATTAAAATGGCTGGCTGATTCGCTACCTGTAGTGTTGCTAAAACAATGAGATATTACAATTTTGTCATGGAACTGCAGGGGCTTTGCTCATTTTGCCTACCAAAATCTTGGATAAACATAGTTATTTTTGTCTGAAGAAATTTTGGATGGTTTTGTCACGTACCAAATGGCAGCAAAAAAAGGCGTTAAGGGTAGACCTTATGGCGGCCTTATCACGGGGATAGCGAACACCTTTGGTTCAAAACTAGTAGAAACCCAATGTGCTAGTAACATGATGGCGGTTGAAGTCTACTATGACAATGAGGTAGGAAAGGATCCCTTCCTATTAGTCTGCCTTTATAACCACCCTGGTGCATCACTAAGAGAACAACTGCAGGAGGCTCTTCATGACCTATTGGCTACCTGGTTGTTAAAATTGGATAACACTGGGGTAACAGTGGTTGGCGATTTTAACTGCCACATGACCGGGATGAGAGGGAAGTCCCATAACCCTAAGTTAAAATCTAAGAGCTGCATGCAACATACTAAATATAGTGATTCTGAAGGCCGAGGGTGGGAACATTTATTTCATTTATGGGACTTTGAAATGGTCAATGGTAAAACCATTAGTGATTACCCAGGACGCCATACTTGGTCTAATGGAACCTTCTGCAGTACTTTAGATTACATCTTTGTTTGCCCAAGATTACATGAGACGGTGGATGACATGCAAGTAATCCCTAACGAGTGGAGGGACCATGCCACACTTATATGCAAACTGAAAACCAGGGTAACAGACCCCCCTGTCATCAATATGGGTAACATTAAGCTAAACAAAGCTGGTTCACGGATTAGTTGGTCGGATAAAAATGTGGCCCAAGCCGTGGCAGCTTTGACTAATGATAACTTACTACTTCTACCGATTTTTGGGGAGATGTCGATCAATTCCATCGAAAATTGGATTTACTCTTTTGTTGAGACCCATGCAGTTTGTCGTATAGAAGCTATGACCAGTTGGGGAAAAAAAGTTTCCTTTTGATAGAATGATATGCCAAGAGAGAGTGTAGAGCAGAACTTCGGCTTGCTAAGAGACAAATATTGGATCCCGACCAGTATTATATTAAGGTAAGGAGTGTTAAAAATAGATACAGAGCCATTATCAAGGCCAAAAGGAAAACTGATAAAATCTTGTCTTGGCAAAGGCTTGTAAACACGATCTGTACCGGTAACACCTGTAATATATGGTCTTTACTGGGCGAAGCGCGGAGCACTGTACAAGGCCCATTAGTTAACCCTATTAAGGCCGAAACATGGATAACATTCCTTGAAAATCGCAATTTCAATTACAAGGAAGCTACGGAGGAATCGTGTCCATTGACCAATATGCCGTTAACTCCGCCTATTAACCCTTCTTATGAAAAGGTGATAAATATGATTACGGAATTAAAATCCTCACGTGCCCCAGTCCCTAATGGACTAGCAAACATTGTGATGAAGTCTCAACCTGAATTTTGGGCATCATTACTAGTTATTATGTTCAAAAAGATCTTAAATGAGGGGAAAATACCTAGGTCCTGGCAAACGGCGGGTCTTATACCGGTCTTTAAAAAGGGCAATCGAGCGGACCCCAGCAACTATAGACTCCTTTGAATGCTAGATGCCATGGGGAAGATTTTTGCCTCACTCTTATTAAAAGAGCTACAGCTCTCGGTAGAGCAAGCTGATATACTTTGCAAATTTCAGAGTGGATTTAGGCAGGGTTATTCCATGGCACATAACATCATGATTATGGACCTCCTAAGGACACGAGCTAGATCAGGGGGGCAGCCCCCAATATATGCCCTTTATATAGACTTCTCTGCGGCATTCAATTCTATTCCCAGAGATCGTCTTTGGCAGAAGTTAAAATCAATGGGCTGCCCTGAGGGCATAATTTATTATCTCAGACTGCTCCATAAGAACACCTCTGTTAAATTAAAACTGGACCAGGAAGGTCATACCACCAGAAGCGTGCTCCAAAACAGAGGGGTCAAACAAGGTTGTGTTACGGCTTCCTTAATATATAATCTATACGTACACGACATCCCCGTGGCCATTAGGGCTGCGACCAACTGCCCACCGAAAATAGGAGATTCCATCTGTCCTGTTCTTGCCTACGCCGACGACCTAGTAATACTTGATCACACCATCAGTGGGCTATGCAGATCGGCCCTTGCCCTGTGGGAATATGCCGAGAGAAACGGCCTTAAAATTTACCTGGAAAAAACTAAGGCCATGAGATTCACCAAAAAGAATACCTCTCGTGTCCAGCTGAATGTGGGCCTCGATATCATTGCCTACATTCCTTATTATCGTTATTTAGGGGTCGAATTTGAGACCACCGGGGATTATGGAACATGCAAACAGTCACGTATCTCAAGAGCGGCACGATTAACCGCCCTGTTCCATAAATTCACAGTAAATCAGGGGGTTTCACTATTTGGGGCACACGTCAACTTTATGTTCAAGTATTGTCCCCTATGATCATCTATGGTCTGGAAGCGCTCCTTAATACTGACTTGAAATGGTTACAGGTGATAGAAGGAACATTTTGGCGCTCTATCCTGGGTCTACCACCAGGAATTCCCATGGCAATAATAAGATTAGAACTGGGATTGAACTCGCTGAAAGCTCAAGTCTTAAAAAAGCGAGCCCTACTCTATTTAAGAATGAGTGGTGAAACAAATAATGGGCTGCTAAAGGCCATCTGCCAAGAGATCTCTAAGGGGAACCCCCCATGTCCCATGAAGGAGCAAATGTCCAAACTGCTGACGGCCATTGGGTGGCAAACCCGGGTGGGTAGTGTTACAGAGGAAGTACAGAGGGCCCTGGGTAAACGTTGAGATCTCTGGGACTGGCTCGAGAACTATGCCCATCTCCGGAAACTGAAAAGCTATCAGTTTTTTCAGTATAGACTATACAACTTTAAAAAACCTCAGAGCTACCTTAATCTGTGCCCTGATGTGAGACTTAGACACTTCATCTTACTTTTAAGGCTCGAACAACTACTCACATCAATGATCACCAGGAGAAGAGACAGGATTGCCCCTGAACTATGACTTTGCCGTTTATGTAAGGAAATGAATCAGCCAGAGACGGCCAGACATCTGTTGACTGAATGCCACCTGATGCTAAGTGCCATTAACCTCTGCTTGGGCAATTTTGTGCATAATCATGGATACATCAAAGAGGAACTATTCTGGCATCATTGCATCAATTCTAATAGCATGAGACTCCTGATGGCATTGTATAATATCTGGCTGAAGGTGGAAACAAGCCTTAATATAACCATATAGGAGGACACAAAGATGAACTACTGAACAGTTACTGCCTAAGCCCAACTGACCCCGCCATTTATCATGGGTGTGCATCTAAGCAAAACTATTATAATGGTAAACCATTATTGCCTGTTATCTATATGTTGGAAGCTCACCCTGAAGATTAGCTGCTATTATGAGGCATTGTATGCTTTTTTGCTAAAACCGTAACTACTGTTTTCTAAAGGTTATGAGATGAAGACATGATGCTTTAATTGTTTAGGGAATTTGATGTATTTTTTTCTCGTCATTTATAACTCTGTAGTTAAATTGTTATGTATTCCCTTTTTATGATACTTTTTACTCTATATATGTTTTCTTTTTCTTCTTACGTAAAAGCTATATCAATGTGTAAAGTTTCAATGTAACCTAAATAACAATAAATATTATTATTAGTGATTACATAGCTGACATATTTTGAAAATGGGTACCTGATCTCAATGTGTGTGCAATTCCGTAGCATAGAGTTGCTAGTTCCCTTTCAAAGAGAATGTGGAATGTGTATTCCACGTTTTGTCTGAATCTGGGGTCTTCAGAATACATTCACAAAAAGCGGTATTCTAATGCTGTTATTTGTGAGGGTCTGTCATTGTATCTTCCTCCTTTTCCAATAGAAAGAGTAGAGGAAAGGCACGTGCTTCTATACTTTTTTTTCCCATATGCTGATTGGATATCCTTTGGCTTGTCACATTAGGTAAGTTTCCAGTGCATCATCTATGCTGTCTTTAGAGTGTAAGGGATGAATTGTATAATGGTCTAAAATATTGGATTATGTGGAAGGATCTAGAAGTTGAAATTGACCAGTATCTGGTGAGTCTTGAATTATTTAAGTGGTTTCCCTCAGGTTTTCTAAAATATTTATTTCTTTGTAGTATTCATTGTTGTCTTTTAGATATTGCAGGGCTTGTCCAACCTTATGTAAGTCCACGAGTTGTTGCCAATTTTGTTTGCCTTTTGTAGGTACGCCATTTACTAAGATAATTAAAGATTGATCTATTTTACGTTGCACTCCCAGAGTGTGTACATTTTCTTTGAGATCTAATAAACTAATGCCTTTCACTAATTCAGAGGGAGGTAATTTTGCTGTTTTTGGTTGAGGGCGTATTATTGCTTGAAATGGGTGCACTGTTTCAATTATGATGCTCTCATATAAGTTGAGTTGTTGCAGGGGCTTTGGTAGTGGGAATAATTACAAGTTATTTGTGATAGCACGTGCAGGTGTTTGGTTGCTGTCAAGTTTTGCAGTGCAGTAACTGCAAAGTATTAAGGGGTTGGTCATTTCGTATTTGTTTTCTGCTATAAAATAAAGAGCTAATTTGAACCATTTGGAATCTTCATTGTCTTCTATTTTGTACATTATGTCTACAGTTGTTGTGCTATTTTTATAAAAAGTCCTGCGTCATCACACAAAGACATGGTTTGGTACTTCAGCAGATGTACTTTCAAACTTCAGTATTTCTTTTTTGTATGTGTGTAGTAGAAGGTTGTCATCTGTACAGTTGTTGCTAGTCTGTTGTAAAGCTAGTGGTTTTCACTTCCAAAATATTTTCTCTGATATGCTCTATTTCTTTGAGTAGTTGTTTGGCTGTACCATGTAGAAGATTGTTATTTAAATTGGCTAGTGCTAAAGCAGGAATTTTGGCATGGTACATTTTATGGACCAGCTTTCTTATAGTCGAATGATGTGTTTCTATCATTTTGATATGGTGGAAGGTGCTTTTGCAAATAGGTCCAGAAATGCAGGCTAATGAATGTCCTTGTAGTCCTGTGTATTTGCGCACTGGACAGGAGTCCATATTTTGCAGTAGTTCCATTTTGAATTTGTCTTTGCCTTTCACTTACTGATTGAGGAACTGGCATAAAGATTTTAAAGATTTTTTGTCTATGTTACACTTTGATGTGCACGGCCATTTGTAGACTGAACGTATTGGTTCAGTGGAATGGAGAGTTGACACTGAGTTTTCTGGGAATATTTTTGTGAGCAGCGTTTCTTGTTACATATTGGTATTATTAAGTTTATCATACCCTCGTCCACTGCTATGTATGGCAATAGGGTTTATTTGCTTTTGTTTGTATGCTTCTTCATTGAAATATGGTTCTGTGCTCGTGGTGTGACTCCATTCACCTCCACAGATGTTTGTGAAGCTATCTTTGTTGATATTCCATTTATTGGGAAGTCTGTTTTGTAGTTTAGTACTTAGTTTTGTTAGTAGTTTCATTCTATTTAAAACTTAAATAAATAATTTCCTTTTGAGAAGGATTGCACTGTCTATGAGATCTTCTAGGATTAATTTTCTACAGATGGTTTTAAGGGATGTGCATGATTTCTCTCCTGTTTTAGATTTTATATGGTTCTGAAGGACTCTGTGGCAGAACATTTTTTGTAAAATATTTTTTTTGGTATGCTTACTTGCAGCTACATCAAGATTTATAGGTGCAGTGTTAGCACTAGTGGTAGCTGCAGACTTGTTAATCACTTTCTGTTTCGTGTTACATTTTGAAATAGGAGGCAAAGTGTCTGTACTGGAAGCTTGTTTTGTTTCGCTTAATGACTGTATTAGCTGTTTTCTTTGAACTTTTTGTACAAATTCTGCTAAAGGTGGATGCTTATTTTGGAGAGTTTTATTTTGATTTTGTTTGCGTTGCTTTCTATGGAGTTGCTTTTTGGTAGGCATTCTTTGGGGTCTGTTGGAGAAAAAAGAAAGTGTGGGTTGGGCTCTTGTACAGTGTATGTGTGCTTTGCGCATGAGTGTCTGAGTATGATGGTAAGGATGTATGTAGAGGTGTGTGATTGTGCAATGGGTTTCTACATCAGGTTGGGAGGGCTATTTGTGTATTTGTGTGTTACTATACTGGTGTTCAGATGACAATACAAAGTATGCAGCTGGTGAGGGGAAGCACTAATACTGAATCTAATGTTGCAGGGTTAAATGAATTGTTTGTTCTACAATACTAGAATTCTACAGTGTTTGAGTTACAGTTAGAACATTATGGCAGTATTGCACTTACTTTTTTGGATGGAAAGAGTAGGTGTCTTCCGAGTTCTCGTTCGTACTTCAGACGCTGCCGCTTTTCAGGAGAGTGGTATTCACTACAATTGTGAAAGAAAGAGGTTAGTAAATATGTCTGTTAATAGCACTGTTGTTAATGTAGATACGGATTTCTTTGTTTTCACAGTAGTAGTGCTTTCTTATAACTGTGCATAGCATGTATGCACTTTCCTTTGCGTATGCGCATTCTGTATATTTTACTGGCTTTTTAAGGTGGTGTTATTGGATGTGAAAAGATAGAAGAAATAATCATATGCTTTTTTTGCTATTTTTACAGGGTAAATGGCAGGAACTGTTGGGAAAAGCATGTAATGTATGCAGTTGTGAAGGTGTGGGAAATAAAGCAAAAGGGTTTGATGGGTTCAGCAGCTTATTATGCAGCAGGTGATTACCAAACTACTGGGTGATCCTGTAGTGCTTGGAGATGGGAGAGTGTGAAATAAAGTTAGGGTTGCAAGGAAGGATCTGGTATTTGCGTTGCAGACTGAAGGGAAGGGGGGAGATGTTGTATGTCTTGCTTTACAACACTGTACATAGTTGTACATGATGTGATAGACATGACTGCACCTGTGCATAGTTCAATGTTATTGTAGAACGGAATGGGCAACCAGGTGGAATGAGAGAACTGTCTAGATTGGAAGAACAGTTGTAGAGGTAGTGGTGTTGTTTCAGCTGGACACCTTTAAAATGATATTGGCTATCTGTGTGCATGATTAAAGATGCATGTACTCATCTTGGCTGTGTGTCATTTTATAACACACTAGAAAGCCTTCTCCTATAATTATACTATTATTTGTCCCATCTTTTAAAATGAAATGACATTTTGTTAGATACCTGTGTGTGTTGTGTCTGATTACTATTATCATAATTTCTAAAGCAAGTACAAATGGTAGAATGTATGTTTAATATGCAGAATGTATAGAAAGGAAATTGCATATACCTCCTATGCACTATACTGCATTAAATGCTATTATGGTTGAAATGTGGATAAATAGGTGCCAGTGGTTACACAACTGATGGAATGAATGAACAAAATAATAGTTTGCACATTACAGTTAATAATGTGGGTAAATACACATTTGGAAAGCAGACAGGATTGCGAGTGATATTTGATCATAGCTGATGGGAGCAATGACAGTAAGCTTGTTTTACAGGTTATACATGGTAAGTGGCAGTTACTCTGTTTATATGCATGTATACAATAGCTGTACATTTACTGTGTAGAAAATCTTCATAACTGTAGTTTTTGTTCATGCATGTGGATGTGCATGAATCTGCAAGTAGAAATGTTGGAGTGTTTTGTAGTAGTTGCTGTAGGTGCTTTGCAGTCACAGCCCAATTGTACTCAGAGTGATCAATCAACAGTACATCTAAACTGTGATGATGGAGTTAGATGTAGAGTGCTTAGATGTGATTGGTGGATGGTTGTGTGACTGCTTAACAGTAGCCAATGAGGGAATGGTGCAGAGAGTGGAGTGGAAAGGTTAGAAGGGCTGCCCCAGTAGTACACGCTCCACGGATACCGCGGCTGTTCGCGGACAAGGCATGCCACATCCAGGGCTTCTGAGCATGACATGGGAGTGTATTTTGGGGATTAGCCAATCAGGTGTTGAGGTTCTGCTTTGTATTGAGAGAGGCTGTGTGAAGTGAATATGGCAGAGGTGGAGAAAGGGTGTTGGTGCTTGGAGATATGTTTGTGAATGGTTTGGAGCAGTATGCTAAATGTAGGAATGTGGCAAACAATTTGGATGTAAAAGGAGTGGAGGTAGTGTGGAGCACTGTGCCTGGTTTCAATTTGAAGGCAACGCTAGAAGTTTGTCAAGATATGGTTAGGGTTAGCAGTCCACATGTGGTTGTCCTGCACTGTGGTATTTTTATTTTTTATTTTGTTTATTTGTTTAGTTGACACATCAACTTTTCAAATTCTTTACATAGTAACTAAAATTCACAATGACCAAAATTCATCTATTAATAAGGTGGTAAAGAAATTAAACTGAAAGGCAAGGAGAACAAATATCAATTCAAAACATATAAAATGTAAACCACAAATCAGATTAGTTGGTTTCCATCAACATGCTCATGAGTGCCACAACTAGTGTCATTCCAGATCTTGTACAGCCGATATCTCTAGACAGCAGTCATAAATGGGCAACAAAAATAGCACTAACTTAACTTTCCCAATTCAAATTTGGTAAAATCATGTCAAGATATTGCACTACTGCTATTTTTACTGTTAATCTCGGATTTGAGAATATAAAGTGCTATATTTGATCTCAATGTAGATAGCTCTGAACAGTCAATGCATTCTTGAAATGAATTCATACTTTTCTCGTATAGCACTTAATGCAGTACAATCTACTATGAGGTGTTGTAAAGTTTCATTTTGATTTACATTCAAACAGTAACGGCAGTAGTTTTGGTCCAGGGAAATTATTTTCCTTCTGCATAATATTTCACGTGTGTTCCACAGATTTAGTCTGAACCTCAAGTATTTCCTACGTATATCAGGGGACGGGCACTTCACAAGATAATCAGCCATTACCCCATATCTCTTGGTGCCAAACAGGAAGATATTAAAATCTTTTTGTGAGGTGCACTTTGCTGCATTCTCTGACCAGACATGCTGAAAGATTTTTACTTTTGCACGATCTGGATTTGTGATGAGAAGATCGATAGTGACAGCTGCGTCAGCTAAAGCATTCAAGACGTGATTACGCCAACTTACTGGGAATTTATTTTTGGACGTGAGGAGGTTATGTGCTACAACCTTCAGAATGGTGGATTTTCTTAGTACACCCAAAGCTTTATGAAAGAGGACGCATTGTTCCCAAGTTACCTGTGAGTATAGAGACAGTATACATAGTTCATGTCGCATCAGGGCTATAGGGGTACTGCTTGGTAACTGTAATGTCTGTTTCCAATAGCTGGACTCTATGGTATCCCAAAAATTTCATTTTTTTGGTTCAATGACTTCAACTCCATACAATAAAATAGGAGTCACTTTCATTTTATTGAAAGCCATTATCTGTTTCAAAGAACATTTTCAAAAAAATGTTATGAGAATTTTTGTTTGTGACGTTAATCTTTGCAGTTTACTTTTGAGTTCACAAATGAACTGGTGTTTGGTTTTTCTATGCTCAATCGTCACACCTAAGTATTTATATTGATGAAAGTTGGAGAGTTCACAACTTTGTAAGTGCCATTTGTGATTGTATTTTCTGGACTTTTGATTGTTGTTGCACACTACTATTTGAGTTTAACCCGTATTTATGGCTAAGTTATTCTTCTGAGCATATATGCCCAGTTTTTACAACATATTTTGGAGATCCCTCAGAGTTTGCGATAGGAGAACCAAATCGTCCGCGTATAAAAGATACAGATTTTTTTGGGCTCCTATTCTGGGGGGATCACCGCGCAGTTTGTTAATGAGTTGTCTATGTCTAATATAAAAAAATAAACAAGAAGGAAGCTATTGCACAAGAGCACAGCCTTGCTTTAGGCCTCTTTGCATGTTCATTGTTGGAGATAATTTGCCATCAAAGGCGACTCGCACTAGCATAGATGTGTTCATGTGGAATAACATTATCAAGTATAGTAATAAGATAGGGCAATTATGTTTTTTTTAACTTTGTGTACAAGAGTGCTCTGTCTACTGAATCAAAAGTGGCTCTAAAGTTGATGAATCCCAGATAAAGTGATTGTCCACGAGCCGCATGCTGAGATTGAATCATGTTTAGGGCAAGTATATTTGGAATAGTGCCCAGTCCTTTGACAAAGCCCGATTGAAAGGGGTCTATAAATTGTCTTGCTGTTGACCATGCATTTAGCTCTCTAAGAAATAACCGACAAAAGATTTGGCCTGGGACATCCAAGAGTGAGATTGGCCAGTAGCTACCAGGAGACTGCTGATCTCCATTTTTGTAAATGGGTACTGTGATTGCTTGTGTCCATGTTTTGGGCAGCCTCTGCTTTTGGTTTATGGCTGAACATGTTTTAAATAATATGGAGGCCCAGATCTCTGGATGCACTTTCAAAACACAGTTTGAGAGGCCTTCCGGTCCCACTGCTTTGAGTTACTGGCTGTTTTAATGAGATGTAAAATCTCAGCTTGATCAAGAGGTAAGTGGAAATCAATTGGTAAGCTTAGTGACTCAAAAGTCTGGCTACCCTTAGGGGCTGAGTATAAGTGCGTGAAATGTGATACCCAAAGATGCGTGTTCACAGCAGTAGCTTGCATGGTTATTTGGGGGCCTCTAATGGCTTGATTTAAGACGGCCCACATTTTGTAGATGTTTTTGTCAGCTAGGATCCTTAGCATATTGGCTCCATCTCTCTGATAGAGCAGCGCTCTATGACCCTTGATCCAATTTTTATAAACAGTTCTTGGTTTTTTTTGTGAGATCCGCTCTGAGGACACTTTGCGAGCTTTCTCAGCTCTGCACGATATAATGATTTCCTTGTGGGTACCATGTTATCATGTTATCAAATGGTTGTTTTTGAATGTTGGAATGAATGGATCACATCACTATATATGATCCCCACATTGTCCAACTGGTTATCATTTCTTGTTCCTTGTTCCTTTTCTTGTTTTCTTGTTCCTGATTGTGTCAATAGTTGATTGAAATGCACTAGAGCATCCTCCGACCATCAGAGTCGATTTCTTCCTCCATTCACCACTAAGTATCCCCGCACAGGTACACCCTTTGTGTTATCTCTTTTCAGTTTCACTCCCCATTCCGCTAATAGCATATTATGATCACTCAAAACAGATGAGATCACACATAATTTTTGCATAGCAGGCCACAATGCTGTGTTTACATATATACAATCGTTTGTCGACGAAGTATCACCTTTGTGCCATGTCAGAGCTGATGGAATGTCTGTAGCAAAAGCACCATTGAGCACATGCAAGCCCCTGTGATCCACCAGGCAATTCTATCGCATGCGTCTCTCATTGTTGTGCCTATGCGTGTTGTCAAGGCAATTTAAATTTAGATCACCAGCTAGAACAAGGTACTTAATCCGTTGAACTTCAACCACCATATCCAACAAACCATTCAAATCTTTGAAGAAGCACTCATCTGATAACGCTACAGGGTTCCAATTTGTATTAAGGATTGAATAACCATCTACCTGAGTCATCAATCTAACCAGGAGCCTATACTTATTTGGTGATGTCCAAAATCTGGATGACAAGCCCTTCCCTATTTTCACAGCGGTGAGCAAACCAGAAGTTGGTCAAAGATGTGGATGCAGAGTTTAAATGGACTTCATGGTTGTCCCAAATCAGGAGAAAGGTCAGCCAAGTCTCTTGCATGAGAACTCGATCATATTTACCTATATTGCTTGAGTCATTATTTAGAAGATGTTTGGAACCTCTTGTGTTCCAACTCAGAAGAGAGACTATGCTATTACCTGCTTCTGATTCTAGTTAATCTTGATTAGTGTTGAGCTGGCAACTGCATGTTTTGATGGGGTGTTGGGAATTTTTGATATTTCTGTTTTCAATGGGTTTAGATTTTAGAGGAAGCATTTTTTTCATCTCGCACTGTGGTGTATCAGATGATCTAGATTTTATGCACGGCGTAAATCCCAGTTTATATAAAGATTCCTTTGCTTGCCAAATTAAATTCTGTACTACTCGTGATTGCATCCATAATCTTAGGGAGTTTAGATGCCGCTTGTCAATAAATTCCACCAATGCTAAGTTGGCGGAGACAATTGTGGTCATTCCGAGGTTGGAGGTAAGGGAAAAACAATACTGGTAAAGGATTATCGGCATCGCTTACCGCTCCCGGCTATTTCGACCTGCCAACCCGCTATTAGCAGCACCGTAAATAATGTTGCCTCTAATAGCGGCATGGGTGCGGGAATGCGACCCCTCATGTCGGCAATACCGGCATGCCGTAAACTGGAGGACATCACAAGTCAGGCGGACATGCAAATACCGGCATAATGAAGGAGCTAAAAGTGGATAGCGGCATGCCGTAAATACCGGCATCGCGGACCAACCATAAAATGCAATGTGCAGTGCTCCCAATTGCCACAGGTGCACACCATCAGCACAGGTGGAGGCAATGGAGTCTGGGCCTGTACAAAAGGAGCACACCAACACTCCACACCCCTGTCCACACCAATATTAATACAAAAGTAGCATCAATACCTGAGCTGGAGGACATGCTTGTATTGCAACACCAGCAACAACACCAACAGCAACAGCATTCACCACAGAGGAGACACAGCAGGAGAAGGAGGGTGAGAAAGGCCCAGCATGCCCCACCAGTGCAGCCAGCATAACCATGCAGGCAGCCCCCAATCCCAAACATCAGAGCCAGTCCTTTTAACCCAACCCCGGAGCAGAACCACACCCTGTACCGTCTGGACCGAGACACCATCAACACCATCGTGGACATGATACACGACGACATTGTCAGCCTCATTGAAATACGCACCGCCATCCCCCCTCTACTGAAGGTAGTGTTGCTGCTCCACTTCCTTTCCACAGGCACCTACCAGCACACAGTAGGGCACATGCATAGCATATCACCACCCTTATTTACTTGCATCTTGAAGCAAGTGCTGGATGCCCTCCTCAAGCACGCAACGGAATACATATCCTACCACAGACTCCCCAGGAGATCCTTGAAACAAAAGGTGGCCTCCATGCACTGGCAGGCATGCCAAATTGTATAGGTGCCCTTGACTGCACCCACATGCAGTTGGTGGCTCCGCATGCCATGGAGGTGGTGTACCGCAATTACAATCAATACCACTCCAACAACATGCAGATGGTATGCAATGCCAGCGAGATCATCACACATTGTTGTGCCCGATCCCCCGGATCAACCATAGGAATGCTGCATGTCACCATGGGAAAAATCAGCACTGAATGCCTAACACTGCAGAGCCTACTGCCAACACTCCCCATCAGAAAATCCTACAGAACGCTACACATCACTAAATGGACCCGGACACAGCTGTATGTGTACACAATGCATGAGCAACAAAACGGCAGAGCATACCGTATATCATCTTGAAGATGCAACCCACACCATTATTCCATGGCACAGGACACATTGAGGGCATAAAAATGGCATGCGTACAACCAGGGACATGTGCATGTGGCCAACGATAATCTGCCCGCATGTGTGACTAGTACAGCTGTCCATCATGAATCGACTGACATACACCTTTTTATCTGCCTCCCATGCAGGTGACAGTGGCTATCCCTTGATGACGTGGCTCCTCACCCCTGCCCGGAAACCTACTTAAGAGGAACGAGGAGGACTACTATCGGTCCCACGCCCGTACCCGTGTGGTCATTGAGCAGATCTCCAGCCTGTTAAGTGCATGGTTTCACTGCCTTAGCCCCTCAGGTGGGGCACTCCTCTAGAGGCATGAGAAGGTGGCCAAAATTATCATGGCATGTGTCATGCTGCACAACATGTGTATCTGATGCAACATGCCCCCGCCCCATGACATTGGACTGCAACCACCTGGTGATGATGAAGGGGATGAAGAAGAAGCGGCAGCACATCATTGCAGTTCCGATGCACAGGAGGGACGTGCAGTTGGTCAGTCAGTGATTGCACAATATTACTGACACACATGGCTGCAGAGGGTGACATGATAGTTTGACAGAGGGCAGTGGGTGTGGGGGTACATGCACACTATGCACTGTATATGAATAAATGACACATGCACAATGATGAATGTCCACTCAGGCCTTGCTTTTGATGCAATGGGTGTATTGAAATTAACAATGAAAACGATAGCAATAACCCTCCACCACCCTCAGAGATGTGATTTGGGGGGATGGCAGTGGACTGGGCGTGCGGGGCAGTTTGGAGGAATCGTCCTCCACGGGCACCCATACGTCTTCCTGTGCCTCCTCCTCAGCCTGGGGTGCTGTTGCTGCCACCTCCCCAGCCAAACTAACTCTGCCGAGTGTGGAGCGTCAGCTGTTTCCTGTGGCTGTGCGACAGGTGTTGGCGGTTCTGCCTCAACGGCCCTTGGCAGCACCGGTGCCCTGGCAACTTCAGGTGTTTTCAATGTTGGTGCACGGCAGGCCTTGGGTTGGCCCTTCGAGGTGGAAGGCTGGTTGGCCTCATCCCGTGCCCTCTTCTGGGGTGTGGTTTGCTGTGGGGGTGAGTCCTGGGCATCGCTGTCATGGTCTGAGCCTGTGGGGGTCGAAGAGAGGGACGGCATGAGTGATGCTTTGATAGGCATCATACATACATTTGTACAATTGATCATCCACACAATCGAGGGTAAAAGGCATTTGAGTTTGGATGATCACGTTGTTTCATACATGCGTGGGTGATGCAGGCAAACGTCGGAGTCACTCATGTTTGGGAAGACGTATGGTATGGGACATGCATATTTTTTTGGGCCTGCATGCAGTGTGACTTATGCCATTTACATTTTGTGTGGTATGTGTCAGGTACGGCATTGCCTTGCTGCAGGAAACTGCATGTGTCTGTGATGCGTCCGACAACTTTGCTAGGAGTGTGTGTGTGTTGGGCCATGGCTTGCCTCTTTTGGACAGACATATTGGTTGACTTTCCTCAGACTCTGCATTACAGTGTTTTCTTAGGACACTCACCTCCATCTGCCGATTTTGTGGCGCCACACTGCATGTCTCTGACACCTTCTATGCCCTCAATGCCAATCAGGCTGGCACAGATGTCCTCCCATTGGGACAGCTTGATGGGGGAACTGGCTCCTCCGCCTGTTGCCATTGCCTGGCTCCTGTTGTCAGAGAGTATGTTCCGTACTCGCAGCCGCAAGTCGTCCCACCGCTTCTTGCAGTCTTTTATGGTGCGTGGGGTGTTCCCGACTGCGCTCACTTTCTGTACCACAAGTGCCCAGATATCTTTTTTGCGAATGATGGCCTCTCTCTTCATGCTCTGGGCGAACACGATGTCAGCATGTTCCTGCAGGCTCTCAGCTAGCATGGCCAGCTCATCTTCATTGAAGCGCTCCTTATGCTGGCGGGAAGCGCCCTTCTTAACAGCCTTTGGCATTGTGGTGTGTTAGAGGATGAGTTTCCACGAACGGCAATGTCCCACAGGTCCTGTGTGCTGAGGGTGGCAATGGATTGTATTTTTAAAGATGGCCACCGTGCTCCTTCCCGTTCCTGTGCGATGATGCTACTTCCGGTTCCGCTTATTTATGGTGACCGTTATTAGCGGTCACCACTAATAGCAGTGACTGCTAATGCCGCATTGGTTCATGACGGTAGTGCAATCTGCGCTATGCATGATGCTGCTAAGGCCTTTTTTGGTCTTTTACGGCATGGCGGTAATGCCCTTACCGGCATGGCGCAAAGCTTGTGCCCGCAAAGTCGTAATAGCCCTCTATTAGCGGGCTCTTGACTACATGGACATGTTATTTGCGCCAGTATCCCTTACCGCCCCACTCGGAATGAGGCCCATTGTTTTATTTATTAATGACTTGACCATGTGCGAGTTCGTAGTTGTGCACCATGCTTGTGCTATGAGGCTTGGTAGCAGGGTTTCCTGATTGTTCATACTCAGTGTGGTTTTCGCGCACCACTAGACGTGGGGCTACGAGGCCAGCCATATAGGCATCAACTGCCTTGTGTATTTCAGCTCTATAAATGCTCTCACTGGTGACAGTCTCCCGGCCTGGCACTTTAGCAATCAGTAAGTCCTTGCCAGAGAGGCTTGATGCACTGTTAGCCGGGTCAATACTGGAAGTTTTGTGATGCAAAATTTCTTTCACTAGTTCTTCTTAAGGGGAATAGTTCAGTGTCTGAGCCGGATTAAAGCCAGACGGGCCAGTTTTTTTTGCCTGTGTTTGTAGTAAATATTTTTTCTTAATTGCTTGTGAGGCTATCACTGTGTTCTTCTTGGGATTGTAATTGTCTTAAAAAATTGCTTTGGAATGACCTTCCCTATATGCTTAGGTGCTTGCTGATTTTTGGGAAGTTTTGCTACAGTCATTTTCTTGTGTTTGTCAATGACCCCTCCTGTAAATATTGTGTAGGTTTTCTTTTTCTCTCTGGAGTTATTGACAGGCACAACAGACTGAGGGGTTGCGCTTTGTGCATGAGAAATGTTATTTACCTCTGTTGGATGTTCATAAATGATTGCATCAATGTATGGCAGTGACCCTATTACCACTCTATTCTCCTTGTCTTGTATGTGTAAGTGTAATGGAAATCCCGGAGCGGGCTCCTTGTCAGTTTGGCATTCTACAGTGGTGGGAGGGACTTTAAGAAGGGGAGGTTGTAGATTCGATGTTCTTTTCCCGTGGGATCCACACATTTTTGCCATGTGAGAATTTTTTGCAAAGCCTCTCCCTGCATCAGTAATCTTTGGTCCACTGAGTGAATTATCTTTCCCAATGCCTGAATTGCCTGATTCATGGCTTGCAATGTGACATTTGACCACAAAAGTGATGGGTGGAAGTTTTCAAATGAATCTAAACCACTGGCAATTGCTCTGGGCAACCTTCCACACCACTGCTTCTTAGCCCGTCTGCGCCATTGCAAAAGGGGACCAGCCATGTGCAAATCAGTCAGCAGCTGCCGCCACCGAAGGTAGCAGCCCAGCCCGAACTGCTAGGCCAGGTCCCCTCTGCACAGAAAACCAAGCAACCCCAGACATGTTTCGGCCTTGTTGGACCTCCTCAGTGAGGTGCAGCCTGGTTCCCTGTGGCGCAGCGATCAAGGGTCCCACGTCTGGGCATACCCTCTCTCACAAGGAGAAACAAACTGACCACAAAAGTGATGGGTGGAAGGTTTCGAATGAATCTAAACCACTGGCAATTGCTCTGGGCAACCTTCCACACCACCGTTTTTTAGCCCGTCTGCACCATTGCAAAAGGGGACCAGCCATGTGCAAATCAGTCAGCAGCTGCCGCCACCGAAGGTAGCAGCCCAGCCCGAACTGCTAGGCCAGGTCCCCTCTGCACAGAAAACCAAGCAACCCCAGACATGTTTCGGCCTTGTTGGACCTCCTCAGTGAGGTGCAGCCTGGTTCCCTGTGGCGCAGCGAGCAAGGGACCCACGTCTGGGCATACCCTCTCTCACAAGGAGAAACAAACTGACCACAAAAGTGGTGGGTGGACTACCCCTTTGGGGGTGGGACCAAGCCTGATTTGCATATGGTTTTTCCCCTTTTGTAATGGCTTGGCAGGAAAAGAATGATGGTCTGGAGGGTTGCCCAGAGCAATGCCAGAGGTCAAGATTTATTCTAAACCTTCCAGCCATCAACTCTTTTGTTTTGCTATTGTCACCCCGAGTGGGAAGGGTATGCCCAGACGTGGGTCCTTTGCCTGCTGGGCCTAGAGACCCAAGCTACTCCTCACTGATGACACCCAACAAGGCTGAAACATGTCTGGGGATGCTTGTGGTCTCGTGCAAAAGGGATGTGACCTAGCAGTCGGGCTGGACTACCCCTTTGGGGGTGGGACCAAGCCTGATTTGCATATGGTTTTTCCCCTTTTGTAATGGCTTGGCAGGAAAAGAACAATGGTCTCGAGGGTTGCCCAGAGCAATGCCAGAGGTCAAGATTTATTCTAAACCTTCCAGCCATCAACTCTTTTGTTTTGCTATTGCAATGTGACCTCTACTAATGTATCAGGATGGCGTGTGAGCAAGGAGGTATTTGTGCTGTGTATGTTAGTCTGAATTTTGCTCGACCCGGAATGCATAGAGGAAGAGAGAGTCTTCAGAGTGCTATGAGTTACCTCAGAAAACATGACTGGTGAACGTGATAAGTTTTCCGATAATAATTTGTCTGAAAACACTGAGTCATTTGAGTCTAAATCAATGACTACAACATCCATTACAGTCTTCTGAGGGGACGGCGCTGAGGTAGACATTTTTGCTGTCGCCAGAATGATGTCTAATATTGCCGTGACAGACAGGGACAGAGTGGTTTTGAGAGATTCAGCTGGACACTTGGACACAAGGCACGCTGCCACATTGGAGACCAGGGGCAACTCTTGAAAGGGTTCACCACAAGGTTTTAGGCTACTTTGCCTAGAATTCAAGGCGCCTTTAAGATTCTGTTGCACCACAGCCTGACTCGAGTTTTTCGCTCTATGGGCTGATAGCGTGCCATTACAAAACATTCTGATGTCCGAATGAAGCAACCCACCCCTGTTACCTTTGCCTCTAATGGGCGTAGAGCATAAATAACTAGAGGCTTGCGATTGCGGGGAAGATCTCTCACTTATCGTCAATGGGGGAATTCTTGCTGGCATGCCTGTTACACATTATGCTGAAACTGCAGTACAGATTACCTGATACTGGGCCTACAGTGATAGCTGGAACAGCACACTCGCGCTAAAGCACCCAGAAGACCCTGATGCCTTCGCGCTGCAGCGACGCGGCAAAGGGGTACTTCCGGGTACTTCTGCTCGGTGCGCGTGCGCTGGTGCGCGCAAGGGGTTGATTTTAAGGATTCCGCCCAAAGTGGGTATTTCTTCATGAATATCAACAAGGTATCTGGCCACAATCATGAAGAAAGGCTCCAAGAAAGGCTCTAAACAAAGTATAAAAGTGTAAATGCAGTCATTAATATGCCTTAAGCATAAAGTCCATGAATTAGTTGAATAAGAAGCAGTCAATTATACCCTCAAATGTCCAAATGTTACAAGGCAGTCCAGCTGCAATTGAAGAGCGTGTCGAGGCAAAGAGGTACTTCCGGGCACTTCCGCTAGGTGCGCGCGTACTGGTGCACGCGAGGGGCTGATTTTAAGGATTCCACCCAAAGTGGGTGTGGCTAGCTGAATATCAACAAAGTATCTGGCCACAATCACGAAGAAATCACGAAGAAAGGCTCTAAGAAAGGCTCCTCAAAGGTCCAAATGTTACGAGGCAGTCCAGCTGCAATTGAAGACCGTGTCGAGGCAAAGAGGTACTTCTGGGTACTTCCGCTGTGGTGCTTTGTATTTGGGCTATGTCAGTGCCCCTACTTTGTTGGAAGATCTGGAAAACTTGGTGCAGGCAGTAATGAAACTACTTTGAAATGCCAAGGTTATTTTTTCTAGTTTGGTACCTAGGGCAATATGAGACAATAGTTCTGTTTTTTTGTCCTCAGCAAAATGTTGCTAGGTGTTTAATCTACCGAGGCATGTTTGCTTTTATGCTTAGAGCTGGCATGTTCTTTTGCAACAATGACAACATTGATTCTGGTAATGTTGTTTACTTTAACGCAGATGGCATGTCTTTATCTTTTATGGGAAATACCATGCTGATTTGGAACATAAGGATTGCTTTGGAGAAGCTAATGTGAAGATATTTGGAGGAAAATAAGGAATACAAAAAAGGCTATTTTCAGAGCCAACTTCAAATGGAACATGGGGCTAAATTTAAATTTTCATTCCCCACTCTCAGATTTTGTGATTTGTCTGCGAACACCGCGTATTAATACTGAGATTTGGATGTTTAGAGGCTTGCAAATGAGACTTAGCAGAGCAAGGGATTGCTCAATAGGGTTTACTGGGTGTGATGTGTGAGCAGAGACTTTGTCAGAAAGTATTTTTCCTGAGAGGAGAAGAGATAGCTATGACTGTGTGTTTCAGAAAGCAGATTGTCTGGATTTTGGGAGATTTGTGGATAAATTGGTTGGAGGTGCATGCAGATCGCTGTGGAGTGGCTGCATATCTTGAATTCCCTCATGTGGAAGTGCACTGGCATGGAGTGCGTGGAATGAAGTGGCTGGATTTGGTACCTCTTTGTGCTACTTTGTGACACAGTGTCATCCAGACATAATTATTATTCATTGTGGAGGAAACAGTTTAGGACATGTGTCTGGAATCTCTTTGCAATTTGCAATTTGCAATGAAAGAAGGACTTGGGAAAGTCATGGTCATGCATCCAAACTCCAGAGTAATTTTTTCCCATATTGTGGCTGCGTTCTTCTTCATTTGGTCCACAAATGGAGAAAGCGAGGCGCTATGTTAACAAGGTTGTCTGTGCCTTTTTGAGAGATGTTGGTATGTCCTCTTTTCACAATGAAAACATTATGTTTCGTAGTACACACATTTTTCGTAAAGACGGTGTACATATGATGGCAATCCAATTTTTCTGCGAAATATACAAAATGCATTGCAACCCTTTTTGGAATTACAGCAATCCATTTTGCAGTAGGTGTTGACTATTGGAAGTTTCCGAATCACAAAAAAACACCACAAATATGCTCATTTCAGAGCCACCACTTCCGCCCAGAGAAAAGTGCAATTGTTCTGATAGAGCAGCACTGCAAAATTTTAAAAGTCAGCGGACTGTCCGCAGACTTCTAAAAAATTGCACAGGCCCCTGCAGCATTTCATTGACACTTCTTTTTTTGAAATGTGAAAGGCGGCTCTGATAAGAGCCTTTTTTTTGGGATTTTGTAGTTTTATATTTTATTGGGGTTTTTAAACATGACACACAAGGAAAGGAAGGGAAAGGAGGGTAAGGAAGGGACACCAACCACGGGGATAAGAAAGGACATGTGGAGAGAGGAAGATGTAGGGTGGGCCTTATTCAGGTAGGTAGCAGTCCTTCTCATGCTCCTTGACTGCAGTCTCGAAAAGAACTTTGTAGGTTCTCCCCCATGCAGAGCATTGTGTCACAGTACATGCACAATACTGTGACCCTCGAAAGGTAATGGTCAACAGCATCATGTATGGCCTGCGAGGCAGCTGGAGGGATACGCTAACCCACAGGTGTGTCTCTTGTGGTGGCAGGAGCGAAAACGGAGGATGCTGCAGGGGAACTTAACCTACCACGTTTATCGCAAGGTACTACCTGACGAATAGCCCCACCGTGGAAGGACCTTAGGTATCACTTCCTTGAGGTAGTACCATAGCTGTACAAACCCGGTTTGCCACGACTCAGCACCACCTTGCACTGAGTGTAGCTCACCTTGCTTTCACATGCTTTTGGTACTCCATCAAGAGTGGTAAATAACCTCCACACCCAAGATTCACGATGAGTGCTAGTAGTAGGGACTTCCACTACTTCATTCTCTTCATCCTCTTAATCACTCTTCTCTGCATCCTCACGCCTGTTCCCCTCTGCAGGCCCTTGGGGAGGTGGTGGTGGTGCTGAGACAGCAGTAGCACCAGCAGCAGCCATGGATGCCATCAGGACAGCTGTTACAAATCTCCAATCTCGAATAGCAAAAGCAGGATCAATCTCCAGTAGTGCTAGAAAGATAGAAGGAGCATCAGCTCTGAGGTGTGACCTTTTATAGGGGTGCTGGGCACGCTTCAGACACCCGTGCAGTCTGCGGACTATTCGTACATCAAGAAAGGGCTCAAAAAGTTCCAAAAAGTATGCAGATCGCCAGGGACATGTTGCCTCATTACGTCCCTGGCGTTAACCAATGGTGCTATTAGCGCCATTGGTTAAAGCTGGTAATATACCGGATCCGCCATGGTGACATGGGGAATTACCGCCCCATTCCGAGGTTGGCAGGGCGGTAATTCCCCATTTACCATTGGCCCTTCCCCATTCCCATTTTTGCCCCATAGGGCTCAATGGGAATGGGGAAGGCGGTAATTACGGTACCGCAAAATGCGGTACCGTAATCACCTTCAAGGTCCCATTGCAGGTCCTTACCTTAACGGCTGGTACAGACCAGCCGTTAAGGTCAGGACCCGCAAAGGGACCTCGTAATCAGGCGTTAAGGGATTACCGGTACCGGTACCCTTACCGGTACCGGTAATCCCTTAACGCCAGGGTCGGTTTTTTTGTGCTTACAGGCATGAGGGATGGGGGCACTGCTGCTATCTGTTATGGCTTGGAACCTACTTAAATATGTACTTTGATGTTCTGCTTGCTTGTTGGTATTAAGATGTCTGTAATGCTTCTCCATCCATGATTTCATTCACATCCATATTTTGTGTCAGATTGATTGCTTGTCTACATAAAGTGAAACTGGACAGGATAGATGTTGCCAGGAAATATGTTGCAAGTTATACCTAATGCAAGTACCTCGTCTCTGTGGTGCCCCGTGGTGCTGCTGCCTTAGGGTCTATATGGAACTTTACACCTCTATTCCCATGCTGGCATACTGATGGGTTGTTACGCAGATAATTTCTTCTGGTGAGCTCACCCCCCACCAGTTGAGTAGGTGTTGTTCATGCGGTTTTACATATGTGTACAAGTTAGATGCTGTATGGTGGCTACGGGCAATGTTCATCAATTTCTCTGAGCCAAGACAATGGGCCTAATTATAAGGCTGGCGCTCCCGGAATGAATGGGGCCGGTACAGCACTGACCCCTTCATTCCAGGAGCGCCGATTACAAGCTTCCCATCCCGGGACCCGGATCACACACCTGGTAAAACCAGGCATGCTTTCCGGGTCCTGCGATGGGAAGAGGGAGGCAATAACGGGCCAGAGGTAATCTGCCCGTTATTACCTCCCTCCCCATTCCCATTGAGCCCCGTAGAGGCTCAAATGGGAATGGGGATGGGTTTCTGCAAGGAGAAATTACCGGGTCCTTCTATGTCAGAGTAACCCGGTAAGTTCCCATTGAAAGAACCCGGTAATGGAGCCCGGAACGGAGGCAGGTGCTCCATGGCTACCTCCATTCTCGTAATGAGGCCCTGTGTGTAGGAAATAATGCCTCCGTGCCCCTGATAATGTATGCCATATTCACATCCCTGTATGTCTTTTCTCCATATATTACTTTAACTATTGCTTTTTGGAATTTAGCCGTGTTGACACTAAACAGAATTCTTTTGGGAAATATTTCCATATGTGGACAGTGAACATAAAAGAAAATGCATATTTCTCTTTTTGTTGATCTTGGTGATTTCCAATCAAACAAAGGATTGCTCATGAATGCATCAGACTCCTCTTGAAAATGTCCATTCCAAGATACAAATGATGCATTCCTGAACTGTCACAAGATGCAGCCAATTTTGCAAAGGATCCTGGCTGCCAGCAAGAGCCAGTGAGCTAAGCATTGGTAACGAGGAGATATTTAAATATAATTCAAAGTCAGCAGCATGAAACACTGAATGGATTGCTTATGAATACATTTTGAACAGGCAAAGTAAAAGCCAATGTTCTCCTCCTAAAATTGAAAGAACTAAGGATTTTGATACCAATTGAAATCCTGCTGAATGAGAAATGTACATGATCTTTTTCAATTTGTGACTTTGATATTGAGCCTTGTTTTCACAATATGCGGATTAAAGTAAAGATGCATTTCAATAGTAAAGCTGGGTAACCTAGCATGTGGAACTTACATTGATGCGGTTTCCCCTTATCCCATGGCTGACAACTATGAGTGCATCTATCAGTGATCCCTCGTCTAAAACTCAACAAAAACATTTACAATCAGCGATACTTTTGACCAATGCATTGTCTGGAATCTGAATAATGTAAATGACAAATCTCTCACGCAGAGCAATTTGCACTCAATCTGATAGCGCAGAGGGCCACATACTAGCCATTCCCTTCAAGATATTGGTTTGAACCCCAACAGGGCCAACTCAGCCCTTCCTTTTTCTGAGGTTAGTTAATTAAATACCATTATCTTAGGTGATAATTAAACTTATTAATATGAAGTGGGAAGAGACTGGCATGAAGTCGGTATGTGCAAAGTTAATATTACTTGAACCATTGATATGCAGGCCTCTTTGCTTCTTTGCTACTTCTGTACCACAAAACAAGATTTCAATTGTCACTTTAATTTCTGAATGTTGCTCCTATCTGTCATTAGTAAATGTCCTGCTCATGGGATGCACGCTACTAAAAAGGCCATGTGCCCATTGCAGCTCCTGAGCCCGCCATAGCACTTTAATATCTCCCTGAGGACCCCTCTATTACTTATGATGTAGAAACCTCTGTACCTCTGATTATTCTAGGAGCTACCGCCATTTCTTACATCTTAAGCATTACAAAATCCTCTCTGGACTCAGTTATTCTGTGATTCAATTATTTTCAATTGTATTATTTTTAATCTGTTTATTGACATTTTCTGAGATCATTTAAGAGTTGTACATATGGCATACATCCAAAATATTGAATTGTGATGTACTGCGGGTCTACATGAAGCAACCTTGGGGCAAGATATGCATGTACCCTGTTTAATGTAAGGTATACATGAAAAGTGCCAGTGGCTTCATAACAGACCAAACAATGAATATGTACCTATATGGGTGTTTAACACATTTACGACATAGTTTAGCTGCGCCAAGGCTTCCGGGAGAGAAGATCAAACTTCATTAGACTTACACCAGCCTCCAAAGCACCTTGATTAACTATAATAACCAGTAGCCAAACAACTATTCTTGCGGAACCTCTAATTCTCCTTTAAGTAGCATCTCGGAGCTCATGGTTTAACCCCACCAGCAGTTAGTAAGCCTCAGACACAGAATGATATACAAATGTTCAAGACTAGGGAAGGATGTTAAATGTTCACACCCTTCTGAATGTCCCTGGTGATCTTCACAGTAGGGCACAATCAAGTTATAAGTCCCGGCATTAGGGGTCATGCATATCCATAAGTGAAGTTTGTTCCTTAGCTCTGAGTCAGCTCAGTGGGAGATGTCAGTCAAATGAACTCAAAGTGATGAAAAAGCTCCAACTGCAAGAAAGCTCTACCAGGACCAAAACAGGTATCACTGACCCTTTGTCACCGTTGCAGGTTTCTTCTGGTTAGTGTATTATTTCTTTCGTTCTTTGAATCTGTAAGGAGTTCATGCCAAAACAATGTACTTATTTACGAAAAGGCTGTGACAAAAACACATTTGAAATAAAGGGCAAAGAGCGTAATGCTACATTGTGAAAGGTGGTGGGTAACTAAGAGATGTGCTTACACAGAGGATCAGAAAGAAACAAGAATGAGGTCCTAGCATAAAAAGTAAAGAAGAGCATAGCACTGTTTAGGAGCCAGGAGGAAGAATGACTGGGCATAAGGACTGAGCATAAGGAGGACGCGGAACATCTATTAAAAAAATAGATGAGGGTTGAAGGGATTCATTTATACTATACAGAGCATACAGATACAAGAGACGAGTCATGGAAAGGTGTAGGGCCATTAAGACATTTCAATAAAATACCGAGATAGCAAAACTGCAAGTGGGCAGAGACAGAAAGCCTACAGAGAGCAGCTAACATGGAAGACCTTTGATAATGATGAGGAGGGAGTGCAAATAGATAATGAGTTACAAACATCGTAAAAAATGGAAATAGACATTGGTACGCAAGCCAACTGATGCCCTGCTTATCAAAATTCAAAATGTGTGAGTTGCTTATAACTGCTTATAACGGCCAAGCGAAATCTCTGTTTTGCCAGGCTCAGATTAATGCAGCTACAAATCGTGCTCGAGAATCAGCCGTATGTCAGCACGGTTGCATTTACGTTGCTGGCGCTTACTTCTTCTCAAACCAGTGTTTGCAGCACCTATTTCCTTGCGAAAGTCCAACAAATTCAGATTGATATTCAATTGGATCGATCTAATTCCTTAGTATTAGTCATCCTGCTAAATCACATCTATGATTTGCAAAAGAGTTACACTCATACTTTCATCTATGAAGGTCACTACATATGCTGATGACCCTCTTCCATCTTATTTGAAGAAGGCCAAGTTTTACCATTGTACCCATCACAAATTAACTTTTTGTGGTGTAGATTTTGAGAAAATTGTCCAATAAATCAATGTTCTCATCACTTGTCTGACCATCCACGTTTTAAGGACTATCAATATGGCTCCTGGTGTAGCACAGAGACGGCCACCATTCATCTGGTGTTTGACACATTCAACATGCAGGATTCTGGTAAAGCATGTCTCCTGGTTCTTCTTCATCTCTCAGCTTTGTTTGATAAGGTCAACAGAGTGGTCCTGATAAAGAACTTGTCCTCCCATATGGGTCTCAGTGGTACTGCCCTGGTATAGTTCTCTTCCATTCTGTCCTACTCACACAATGTGTGCCGGCGGACTACTGCAGGTCAGAGTCCTTAAATCTGCAGTGCGGCATTGCACAAGGTTAGACCCTATAACCATGCTGTCTAAAATCGACATGAACATTTTTGAAGTGCTGTTGTCAGAAATGGATATCAAAGTTTACCAGTATGCAGAAGATATCCTACTCCACCTTCGGGACTGCCTCTGTGCCATTGAGGACTAGATGTCTGCCCTTGTTATTAAGCTGAATCCCTAAAAACCCTTTCTTTTGATATTTATCCTATTGGGTTGCTTCACTTACAACTTTATGCATGTTGACTTCTGTGAAAGTCCTTTGTTTTACATTGGGTTCTAAAAGGAGCTTTAGAAATCATATATCTCATTATGTAAAATCCTGTCGATCCAGTTATCTTTGTTTTCTGTGTTTATTATGTTGTAGTTGTATATATTTTGCTTTGTTTAAATGCTTTCTGTATCTTTGTGCAGTTTCCTGCTGTCTTTTTTCCAAGGTTGGACCTCGTAATATTGTATAATACATTAAATAAAAATGCGAAAGGTAGAAGAAAGTTAAGAATAAAAAATAACACAGCAATTTCAGCAGAAAAATAAGTAGAGAGAGAATAGGGAGATCAATCAAGAGACATGGGACAATAGTGAAGGTGTGGTTTCGGATAATAGTTATTTTCTGTCTTGCATAAATTGAGCTGAAGAGAATGGCAAACAATCTGCAGGTTAATAGTGGAGAGACAGAGATTGAATGACAAATGTAATCAGCGAAAAAAGAGAGAAGAGACAACTGAGAACTGCCAGCATAAAAGCAACAGTTTAAATCAAAAGACCGAATAATAAATGAGAGGCTAATAATATGCAGAGGCCAGGAACTGAGCTTGTGGAACACCAAAACATAGAGGAAGAACATTGGGAGAATGTCCACACCAGAAAACAGAATAGGAGTGATCGGAATGCTTGTATAAAAACTAAGATGAAGAGCAGTCAGAAATGTCAAAAGAATAATGACAGGAGCAATGCTTTAAGTGATCTACTATATCAAAAATGGCAGAGAAGACCAAGTGAAAAAGAAAAGATGACTGACTAGAGTGATCAGGGTGAAAAGCAGATTGAAGTGGGGGTAAAAGACAATTTGAATCAAGATGGAGAGTTTGCTGGGAATAGACAGCGTATTTGAGAAGTTCTGAGTGTAAAATAAGTAGAGAGAAAGGATAATTATTTAGAAGAAGCACTCGATCGATAGAGGAATTTGATGAATGGGCAAAATGGTAGCATGCTTGAATAATAGATCAAAAACGACAAAGTATGGTGAGGAGCTGAAAGCTGAAGTCAGGAAAAAAAGAAAACACAGAGCTGAAGAGAGCAGATGGGAGAGGATTCAAGGAGGAGGAAGTGTGTTTGGCGCTTTGCAGTAAGGACTAAGCAAGAATCTGATGGAGGAGCAAAAGTGATAAAAGGATTAGGTGGCAAGGTCACACTCTTCTTCTCTGAATGGGCTGACCTCTCTTCTTCTCTCCTCGGCTCAACCTCTCAACTTCTCCTCAGAGACCTCAACATGCACCTGGAGGTCCTCTGGGCTCATAAACAACCTATGTGACTCTCTCAACCTTTCCATTCTAACCTCTGGTCTGACACACTCTGCCGGACGCACCTTGGATGTTCTCATCTCCCCAGAAATCCCCCCCTCAAACCCTCTCACCACTGCTCTCTCTTGGACTGACTACTTTCTGCTTTCCTCTCACCTGAAGCATCTTGTCCCTCAAGCAAAGCCAGCCCAGCACTGTAGCCCTCCTTCTCTGTCATTCGGCCTATCAAGCGAGTGTTAGTGGATGCCTTTGCCTCAAATTCTCCACTCATCCTATTCCGGCAGCTGACTCAAACTCTGCTACAGCTCTTCAAACTGCATCTTTCTATGTCCAACACTCTAGACATCCTTGTCCCTGTCATGAGAATCCATCTAAAACCTACATCCTACCTCTTAAACCTACCTCCAAGTGCAACTCTTGGTATGACTCTGACTTCTACACCCTGAAATGCAAGTGCAGGGTGGCTGAGAGGAAGTGGAAGGCTTCTGGCGCTTCCTCTGACAAACTGGCTTGTTGCCTGCTACAAAGGCAATACCGACTCTCTGTCCTCTCCAAGAAGAGGGTCCATATCCAAGCCTGCATCTCTGCAGCCTAAAACAACACGGCCAAGCTCTTTACAATATGCAAGGAGCTTGCCAATCCAACTGCAGTCTCCACCTCTCCTGTTCCCTCTGAGGCCCTCTGTACAGCTTGGGCTTCCCATTTCACCACTAAAACTCAGGACATCCTGCCTTTGCTTTCCTCTTCATGTCCCTCTACCTCTCCCAGTCCCCTCTTGCCGCCACTCACTCTCCTCTTCCCTTTTCCTCCCTCTCTCTGACAACAGCTGACAATGTTTCTACACAGGTCCGGTCTATGAAAGTATCATCCAAACAGGTGATATCCTGCTCTTCCAGAACCATCAAGAACCACAATGCCACCCTCGCTCCAGCCTTCGCCGATTTCTAAGATCACTCTTTCATCAGTGGATCTTTCACCTCTCTCCTCAAGCACTCCCTTGGGCACCCCCTCCTAAAAAAGCCTTCTGCAGGTCCTACTTGTCCAGCAAACTATTGCCCAATTTCTATCACTCCTGTCCTGGGCAAACACCTGGAAAAACTGAACATCTCTCAGCCTACTCTCCACACTGCATCTGGTGGTTGTCTCCATGATCATCAGTCTGGCTTCAGAGCAGCCAGAGGCACAGAAACTGCTCTCCTGAACACCCATGAAGATCTGATCTCTAATCTTGACTCCAGCTCTCCTTCTGTCCTCATCCTCTTCAACCTTTCTTCTGCAAACGACATGGGCAATCACTCCACCCTGATCAACCGACTCCATGTGAACCTGGGCATCACGGATCAGGCTCTTGCATGGCTGACCTTTTTCATCCGGGACCAACCCTCTAAGGTCCAATTTGGGTCTTTCCCCTCAACCACCTCTCTCTCCATGTGTGATGTCCCCCAGGGCTCTATCCTTTCACCTTGGTTCTTCAATGTATATCTGGCCCCTATGGCCAACTTGATCTCCACCTTCTCCTCTAACTTTTAGTATTATGTGGATGACACCCAGCTCTCCTTCGGGCTCCCCTCAGCCTCCTCTCCTCCCTCACTCATTCCTGTCTATTGGCGATTCAGGATTGGTGCGCCTCCAATGATCTTTACCTCTATGTTAGTAGGCCGGCGATCCTTCTCATTCAGTCCCCTGCTCCCACTTTCCCTCTATCGCTCTGGCCACCCTCCTTGGGCCCTCTACCCCTGCCTTCTTGTAAGTCAAAAACCTTTGTGTCGTCATCAAGTCAACAATCTCCTTCACTCCTCACATCACAGACCTTGCCAAAAAGGCCCACTTCCAGCTTCACCTCCACAGAGGTATTCTACCATTTCTCACTTTCCCCTAGAAGCTCACTGTCTCCAGAGCAGTGAAACAACATCTTTCTCAATCTGCCTACTTCTATCCTTCGCCCCATGCAACTAATCCAGAATAATACTGTGAGACTTAGCCACAAACTCAGGGACCTTATCTCTCCAGCCCTGAAATCTCTCCACTGGCTCCCAGTGGCTGCACGGATCAAGTTCAAGACCCTCTGCATCATCCACAAGGCCATTTGTGGTCAGGGCCCACTCTGCATCCAACACTCTCTCCTGAGATACTTTCCTCCTCGAGCACTTCACTCAGCTACCTCCAACTCTCCGAGGGTCAGATGCTTCTCCAGGCAGAGAGTGTAAGGTAGATCTCTCTCCTCTTCAGGGGCCTCCCTCTGGCATGACCTCCCTGCACCTCTTAGACTTGAGCCGGTCCACCTGAAGTTCCGGAAGCAGCTCAAGACTCTCCTTTTCTCCTCTGCCTTCTCTCTCTCGCTTTCTTGCTAAGTTACCTGTCTGCTGCGCCAACTGGTTGCTGGAGACTCTGAGTGAGACCTCAGAGTCTCACTGTGTAGCAGGCTATTCATGACCAGTCACCTTGCCCTGCATCCTGGCCTACCATGCACTTGGGGCTCTAACTGTAACCCCTAAAGCCCCTTGCCCCTTGCACTTACCCAGAACGACGCTACCCTGGCAGCACTACTCAGAGCGTTGCGGCCCTGATCGCACTTTCCCCTAGCCCCTCCCTTGCACTTCCCCCTCTCCCTTCACCCTGCACTTCTCTTGTCACACTTGCATGATGCCAACAACACAAGGCCTAGTAGGATCATTTGTCCTGTCCTCCCTCTGTCTTCCCTTCCTTGTCTTGTGGCGCCTAGAAACACTTGTGTATAGGCACATTATAAATGCCATTCCATGTGATTTCAAATCAAGAGTGAAAAATAAAATTAGGGGGAGATGCAGGAGATTGAAAATGATACATTTAGGAGACAAAGCTGGTAAAATAGCACAGTGGGTTGAACACTCACTGCTGTGATCTATGTGTGATCTGCAGGTCGTTGTTTCAAATCCCAGCAAGGCCAACTCCACCTTTCATCCTTCCGAGGTTGATAAATGAGTACCATCTTCGATGATTAATGTATGTAAATATGTTCTCTGGACAGTACTTAGGCGTAAGCGCTATCCAAATAACTAATCATTAAACATCATTAACATAAATGATGAGGCAAAGCCAGAGGCCAAGAGTGGGACATTCCAGGTAGGATCAAGGTTGTGCAAAGCCAAACAATTGTTAGAAGGTTGAATACATGGCGATGGAAAGGGGGGAGGAACATTTTAAGAGATTGGCAATCAAATATTTTAGTGTGAAATCATTCAAGATCGTAGGAGGTGTGTATAGAAAAAAAAAGGAGTGAGATCATTGTTGCCCAAATATGAATTCCAATTTTTGAAGGGAGCTGGGAGTAGACTAAAATGAAGAATTTAGCAAAGCTTTTGGAGGTGTATGCAAGTTCCCTGATTTGGAATCAGGAAGATCCCTGACTGGACCTCCCAGCCTATGTGATTGCAAGCCTGCAGATCCGGTTTTTATCAGTATTTCCATGTATAACAGTGAGCATCTCAGTGCATCGCAGAAGCTAGAAGTCTACACTCAGGTTTTACAACACCCAGTGGGAGCTGCAGCTCGATGAGAACATTCCTGCATTTGCAACATTTTGCCTCAATTTTTTTCAATCTGAACAGTCATTTTGCAAACAGGAATCTCCATGACTGGTACTCCCAGCCCATGTGCCATCCTAACTGGTCCAAATAGAACCTGCTCTTGTGCTCTTGTTTGTACAGAGCTTTGTTGTGGATTCGAGACCATGGGACGACTTTGTAAAGGGCAGAGGCCTCTCATTGGCTTGAATCGACAACAAAGTCCTGCACAGGCGTGTGCAGATTCCGTTTGGCCCTCTTGGTAGGTAGGTCTTATCGCCAGAAAGTGGACCCTTTTACCTCAGCCATCCATTTTAACATCAGTGCAGAGCTACTGTATGGGTGCCAATTACAACATCGGCACACTCACTGTTATGAACTTCCACCAATGCATCTACCAAATGCACCTTGTAAATTGCATTTCTTGGATGCCTAGGATCTTAGTATATTTAAAATAGCATTTTTAGTCACCTAGAACTCTGTGATTTTTAAATCACACTTCTTGGTCACCTAGGTCATGTGATTTTTCTTAATTGCATTTCTTGATCAGCTAGGACATTGCGATTTCATAAATTGTCTTTTCTTGGTTGCCTATGACCCTCTGCTTTTTTAAATATCATTTATTGTTTACCACAGTAGCTATGGCATTTTTAATTGGATTTCTTGTCTGCTTGGGACACTGATTTCTTAAATTGTATTTATTATCCCTAAGAAAGCTTCGATTTATTACATTTGCATTTTTAAGTCCCCTTGGATCTGGTGATATTTTAAATCACATTTCTAGGTCGACTTGGATCCTGCGTTTTTTAAAATGTAATTTCTTGTTCTCATAGGACCATGTATGTATTTATGTATGTATGTAACGAGATGTGCAAAGCACGACAAAGGCCTGGAGGAATCAAGGCGCTAGGGAGTGCGAAGTTACCAGAGAGGAAAGGAGAGCACCACACGTTAAAACAGGAACGTTTTAGCGGCTTGCGAAACATGGATAGAACGTGATTCCTCCTGAGATGAAATGGGAGAGCGTTCCACAAAGACAGGGCCAGTACGGAAAAAAATCAGCCTCCCCCACTAGCACGTCGAAAACCGGGGTCAGTCAACAGATACTGGTTGGACGAGCAAAGGAGTCTCTTAGGCTGATAGAAAGAGAGCTTTGTCTGCAAAAATACAGTACCGGCCGACTGAACGGCGCAATGCACCATACACAAGACCTTGAATTTCACCCGGGTTCTCACAGGCAACCAATGGGGATGCTGAAGAGAATCATAGGAGTGGCAAAGTCTAGGAGCACTAAGAGCAAGCCTGGCTGCCGCACCCTGGACGATCTGGAGACGTTTGAGTAATGCCTCTGTCTGGCCAAGGTAGATGCCCTTGCAATAATCATTTGCACCCATAATGGAGAAGGTAACGATTTTACTGCTGACCTCATTAGGAAGAAATGGAAGCACCTTCTTCAAAACCCTTAATTTAGCAAAACCACCCTGGGAGACTGCCGAGATTTGCGCTTCTCTGGAGCCTGAATTCATAACCTTAATACCAAGGCTCTTCACAACAGTGGGAGGTTTTGGGCAGGGCCCCAGGTAGGCGGGCTACTAATTAGGGGTCCACCCAATGGCATCCTGACCAATCACCAATACCTCAGTCTTCTCCCCGTTTAATTTGAGCCAGTTTTCAGTCATCCACTGACAAACGGCTAAGAGGCAGTCTCTCAGGAGTTCAGACAGGCTTTCCTTAGGGCCATTCAAATGAAAGAAGACCTGAGTATCATCTGCATATATAAATAAATGCACCCCAAAGCTAGGGATGAGCCTGGCCAGCATCAAGTGCTGAACCCTGGGGGACTCCACAGTCCAACACCATAGGAGGAGAGGTGAAGGGGGGCAGAGACACCATCTGGGTACGAGCAGACAAAAAGGACAAAAACCATCAGAGGCACTCCTGAAACTCCAACATCCAAACGTCTCTGGTGGTCAATGGTATCAAAGGCAGCGCCATGTGATTAATTAAATTGACACATGCATTCCATTTATTGGCTGCTTAGGATTGTAGGTCATCTAATGCCCTGCAGTCCCCCCTACATCCTCCCCATCACTACTTGCATACCACGGTCCTGCCAATTCTGCTCCTCCTCCTTACAGTTCCTTTTCTCTATCTCTTCCAAGGCCTTCATTCACCCCTTTCTTCCATCAACATCCCCAGCTTCTCCTGCCAAGTCTCCCAGTTCCCACTCTTCCTCCCCAAAACTACACTCAAGCCTCTCTTCTCTCTCCCATCCCACTGTCGCCAACCTCATCTACCCTACCATCTTCGCGTCACAAACTCTAGCCGCTAAATCCTCTATCTCTGCTCCGTAATTGACCTTACGTGTGTCTCTGGGATCAGCAATTCCATTTCAAAAACGTTTGGTCCAATGCTGCACTCCTTATTTGGAATCCTCAAACTCTACTTCTCTGATCTTGACGTCTTTCTTGAAATGCTCCCAGTTTATGTGCCTGCTGTTATAAGTGACTTCAATCTTTCAAATATGTCTAAGACCCAAATTCTCCAACTTTACTTCACTCCCTCTGGCAACCCATTAGTTAGCCTACATAACCTTCTAACCCACAGCAAAAGCAACTCTCTCAATCTCATATTGCTGTTCTTTACCCTTGTGTCTTTTGCACCCCTAATTGCCCCTCCTCTATGACCACTCTCTCATTTACATCATCATCTATGTTCCTTACCCACTCGCTTATCCCCCTCCTTCATCTATCACCAAATGTAAATTGAAATCTGACTCCTTGGTGCCCTTACCTTGACCAAGTCACTATAATCCTCCAATTCTCTCTCCCCCATGTTCACACTACATTGAAGTTACCTTTACCAAATTCAATGCTGCATGGTATACCCCTCCAATGATCACTACCCTGTCCTATTCTTCTTCCCACCTGCATCCTCAACTATGTATCTCCATAGCCATCAGGCTGCTGAGTACAACAATGCACCACTGCTTACTTGGTTGGTGCAAAGACAGATCCCACTTTTCTCACTGCCTACAAGGACTCTCTACCTGACCTCAGTTCTTAGCACAGTCAAGTCCTCACCTTACATTAAATGTGTTTCCTCTTTCTACGTGTACCCTTGCAAACTATCTGTGCCCTTACAAGCTATTTTTTACCCCCTGAGAGCTGCTCCATTTCCCCTGGTCTCTCCTACTTCCCCACTAAAATCACCAACATACAGGACACCTTATCCACACTCCAAACTCTGCCCTCATTATCCTGGCCACTCATCTTCTGCATGTTTTCTTCCTTATCTTGCTTCTCACTTACCTCATTCACTGAACATCTACCCATCATTAACTCTGCCAACTCATCCTGTGCTCAAATTGAATCCTTTGCACCATACAATGTGTCAGAACTTGCCCCCATCACTGCTGCTCACCTCTCTGCCTTATTCAACCTATCTCTCTAAACGGGTATCCTCACAGAGTGTTACAAAACAACCACAATCAAACATCTCGTAAAGAAACTGCTGACCCCAACAATACCTCATTTTACAGACCTAATTCTCTCTTTCCATACCACTCATTAATCCTCTGGAGAGTTGTCTTCAATCACATATTCCTCTATCTAGAGGTATACTAACTTACTAACTTCCTCCAATCAGGATTCTAGTCCAGACACTCCATTGACACTGTACTCATCCAAGTCACCAATTATTTTACCATTAGCCAACACCCTCGCCTAAACTCTATTCACATTCTGCTAGGCTTCTCTTTTTCCTTTGAAACTATGGATCCTCACTCCCCACTTCAAAGTTTTTTCCTTTTCGGATTTAAGGACACTTTAATCAATTAATTGTCCTCCTATCTATGTGAGCACTCCTATCACCCTACTCTATTACCTGGGTCTCCGACACCTCCTCCTCAACACTCATTCATGTGGGCATTCCTCAATGATCAGTCATAATCTCACTTCTATATCCCTCCTCCCTTGGACAATGCATTTCCTCCCTTGAATTATTGTATCACCTCTTCCCTAATGATACTCAGGTATTCTTCTCCTTCCATCCTTCACCCGTGCAATCTCCAAATGTATAACCAATGGCCAAAACACCATCTACAATGGCTCTGTTGTGCCTCATGCCAAAGTCTTGGAAATTAATCTATATTTCTTTTTCCAATCCCAACTCCACTCTCCCCTACCACACATCTTCCCCCTGACCTGCTCAACTCTTCACCCATCGCTCAGAATCTTAAAGTCCTCTTTGACAGCTTCCTGAAACTCTACCATTTCATCATGGCTAATGGAACAGCAGTTAGTCGCAACCTTCAAAATATTTGAAAAATCCACCCACATCTCACACATCACTCAACTAAAACCTTTGTAGCTAGTTATGTACTCAGCAAACTATACCACTGTGCAGGCTTACATCTTGGTATATCACTCTACTACTTTGCTCCACTTAACAAAGGCCTCAAATCTGAGACATGCACCTTTTTCAACCTACCCAGATTCCGCCCCTCCTCAACCTACTGACAACACTCTGGATGGCTCTCCATGCAAATATTCTCTCTCTGTAAAATCATGCTTCTCGTCTATAGGTTCATCCAGGGTCTTGATCCTCACTAATTGTACTCCATCCCAAGGTCTCCACATGGCATGTCTTCACAACCTATCTGTCCTCATCCCATTATTCAAACAAACTGCCCAAACCACCTCTTCTGAATTCTTCTCTCATGAGTACTTTATTTAATTCATAAATATGTAAATATTGGTCTCAGGATCTCCTTGTTAAATATGTTCTAATGCCGTAATGTCCGTCTCCCTGATTTATGTTTCTATTCTTACACTTTCCCACCCTTTAGAGGTAATTTTATCCAATTATATTCTTATGTAAAGGACCTCGGCCATAGGGTTGCCTCTGTTCAGAATGACACCATGTTCTTTAATAAATACAAATAGATACATATTGAAATAACAAACGTTGTCGTAGGGTTGACAGGGTTAAGAGAGGATTTCAACGCATAAAACAGGAGAGTAGAGGAAGAATAGGGGTTGAACAAAAGAAGAGTCAACAAGTGGTGGAAGAAATTGATAAATGCATGAAACTAACAAGGGAAGTGGCAAAGTTTTCAAGCAAACAAGCAAAAAGGAAGATGTAAAATGAGTATGAGAAGGAAAGGAAGGAAGACTCTAGATAAAATACAAACAAACAGGTAGTCAACAGTAAAGAGAGAGAAGGCAAACATGAGGAAACCAGAAGGTTTGTCAGAGAAAGTTCAATCAAGAGAAGCAACAATGGTGTGAGGAGATTGTGGGAGAGCTGAGTGAAATTAAAAGAATCTGTGATTGGAAGAAAAGGACAGGTCAGATAAGTGATGAGAAAAACGAGGTTCATGTCACCTAAAAGAAAGAAAGGAAACTCAGAAGGTAAGGAGAAAGTTAAAGCAAATCAATAGATTTGCAAAAGGATGAAAGAGAACTTGGGAGTTTAAGACTATTGAAGACAGATTGTGGGTCTTGAAAGAAGAAATATAATGTAAAAGAATACAGGGGTAAATGGCAGAGAGTAAAGAGGAATCCATGAGGAACGATGGAGAAAAACTGTGCCACCACTGATGCTTCAATGGTAGTGTGAGATCTGACAAGTCACACAAGCATGTGTTTATTAGAGGAAAAATAGAGGTCTTTGTGGCAAAATGAACGTTAAGCCAGAATCAGAGTTCAAGCGTGGACAAAGTTTATGCAAACAGAATGTGATAGAGACAGTGAGTGAGAAAAGGTTAGCAAAAGGGGGTCGACTAGGTAAATAGGATTTCTAAAGCAAGGTGGTGGGAGGAGTTCTCTCACAGATGGTTCAGTGGCAGAGCCAGGGTGTGGCAGTTGAGGGCAGTTACCCTCAATGGGCGTTTCTTGATTGCCGATTGCAGCCTAGTGCCTCATGCATAGTTGGTGCTTGCCTAATCTTTGTTTTTAGTTACTTATTAAAAGTTCATGCAACAGGGATGTTGGCACAGTGTGTGCTTTCCCCCATGTTACCAAGCAACTAAGTTGGGTGCAGTTGATAGGTGGTGCCTAGCATGTTCACATCCTTCCAGGTAGCCCTGTGCTGCCTATTCTAAGCCTGTGGCACGTGTCCTGAGGCCTGTTCAATGTCTCTGGCCATGCTATGCTCCATTCTCACTTAGCAGACAGAAGAAGAAAATGATAGGACAGGTAAGAAGTTAGCAAAAAGTGTTTTTACTGTAGGTGTGCATCTTTAAATCTAGTGCATGTACTGTGTGTGTATGTGCACAAAAAGGTTTTGGTTAACTCTGCATGTTGCATGTTGAACATGCAAGTTAGTGTTGGTGTCTTTGTCTTTGTGTGTCTAGCTGAGTGAGAGGGACTGGATATCTGCCCAGTGTGTGCAGCATAAATTCAGTGTGTCAGTAAATTGGATAATATGCATGTGTTGGAGTGATGGGGCAAGACATAGCAGTGCAGATGACCACACTGCCTCATGTAAGTAATATACAGTGAACATTACTTCCATTGAATGTGGCCACAATCTCATGGAAGAGATCTAAATTGACGATTACTGGCATGGAAGGATTGTGGCTGTAAGTTTATTCAAAGGATTTACAGTGAAAATTACTGGCATAGGTAGGTTGTGACCTCATCATCATACCAGAGATTTACAGTGACCTTTAATGGCTTAGATAAGCTGTGACCACAGCATGATGCAGGGGATTTACTGTGACCATTACTGGCAAAGGTAGCCATTATGGTACATTGCTCTGCCACAGGTTGCTGCGCAGGAACAACAGCAATTCCTGGAGACCGCAAGGATTAGTATCCTGGGAAAAACTCACGGGATACTAATGGCAATAAATCCCTTGCTGGGAGGGACATTACACAACATGATAATGCCCCCTCAGCTCAGAGTGTATTGCTTAATTAGGCCATTTATGTGAGCCCTGTTTTTGAACTCCACATTTGTAATTCCTTGACCTTGATTCTGACCTTTACTAAGGTTTTCATTGTAAAATGGCCACCATGGAAACCTTAAACAAATCTGTGATGTATTCTCTGTATTCAGAGGCTTAACATGGCACCACAGTTGTTCAAATTTGCACACATGGTTTCAGACCAGAATGCTGCGAAGAAGTTAGGAGTCATAATTCAGACCTTCAAATTGAATGCTAGGTTCAACATCTTCGTTCTTTTTCCATGTGCCCAAAGTACAAGAAATGAATGTATACCTGTTTCCACAGCACACACAATGCAAAACACTGTGAATGACAGTTAATGTATTTAATGAACAATTGCTTTTAGATCAGGCCCTTTCGATAATCATTTCAGGTACACTAGCCACGTCAACCTTATATGGATACGTTCTTAGATTAGACACTGGACACAGCTTTCTATCGATTTCGATGAATTTAGAGTTTGGCAGAGTGTCAATTACTGGCAGAAACACAATATGTATTCCGCCAGTATTCATCTGCATGCATGGAGTCCGGCGAAGTTTCTGCTGATGGATAACTCGCCCAAAGATGGTGTTGTACTATCTTGAAAAAAGGTCTTTTCCGCTGGTGGCTAACTGGCACATTTTATTTACATGACAAACTCTTAATAGGTGGATGAATATGGCTATAGAGACAGTGCACATGTAGCAATCATGGTTAGCATGTTATGCTTAATATGCATCTTGCTCTCTACATAGCAGCATGGTTTGGTTAAAAACATCATACCCTCTACCAGGAAGGCTTGCTTGATAGAGGTGGTCGGGCAAGGAGAGACATAGACTAGTGATCTGAGGGATGGATCAGAGCATCATGTTTGTTCCTTCATTTAGATAATGGGAAGGTGGGAAGGGAGAGAGTCGAAGGGAGATGATGGCAGCAAAGCGTAAAAACAAATGGTCAGAAGAGAAATGCTGAATGGAGAGGATTGATGAGGCCAGTTAGGCCGAAGGGAAGATAACGTCCAGGGAGTTGGCATGTGGACGTATCAGGTGGTAATGTTGGGTGGGCAAGGAGTGGTCAGAGGTTAGACATTCAGAGCCAGATGCACAGAAGCGTTGTATAATGGTGCAATCCCATAGGAACATGTTCTGTGAACCAGAGCCTCAAGATCAATGTTTTATCATTCTTATACAAACATATTGCATCTCACTAAATAACTTGCTTAAATGTGTTGCCACTATTTGTTTTTACTTATTCGTGCAGCCTGGGTCTGTGCTTATCTTTCTTTCCACCTGACTATCCATTGGACTCATTCGTAATGTTTGTATTCTTTTTTAATTATAGTAATATATTTGGAAATAAGAGGCAAATAAGAGACACGTCTGCCAGTCTGTCACTCTTCACTTCCTCTGTTTAGTCACCATTAATATACTTGCCTTTTATTAGTCTCCTCTTGAACAATCTGTACGGTGGCTTTCTCCTAATAACATTTTCGGTGATATATTCCTTAAATGAGCATACCAGCTTCTATATTTATTTTTACTCATACGCATTTAATGGGGTCAGCAGGAAACAAAAAGTTTAAGGGGGTATTCATAGAAATCAGCGCACAAGTGGCGCACGCGGCTGGTGCACAGTGTGCGCGTGCGGATTTCTGCGCCAGCCGCTTGCGCTAAAATCCATTTCCGTGCACAGCGTATTCATGGATTTTAGCTTCCAAAACCAGCTGTGGCACAGAGTGGCGCAGCGACCCTGCAGCAGCGCCAGTTATGCCCCAACCCCTCCCCGTGCGCTATGTACAGCGCACAAATCCCGTACATGGCGCACATGCCCCCAACCACGAAAACGCATGTAAAACTTCCCGCGCGCCCCTCCGAATACACGTACCCCACTGCACGGGTAGTGTCACATGCAATTCAAGCGGGCTAAGTGTATAACAGGGGTTCACGGGAAGTTTCACACGTGAAATGCCCTGTGTGAGTGGGGTACGTGTATTCCTGGGGTGCGCGGGAAGTTTCACACGTGATTGGAGAGGGGACGTGTATTTCGGGGGTGCGCGGGAAGTTTCACACGTGATAGGCCCTCTGCGAGTGGGGTACGTGTATTCCTGGTGTGCGCGGGAAGTTTCACATGCGATAGGCACTTTGCGAGTGGGGTACGTGTATTCCTGGGATGCGTGGGAAGTTTCAGACGCGATTGGAGAGGGGAACGTGAATAACTGGACTTCGCGTGAAGTTTCACATGCGATTTTGCTGTCAGGGCGGGCTACGTGAATTTCGGGGGTGCGCGGGGAGTCCTACATGTTAATTGGCAGTGTGGGTCCTTCCAGGTGTTCCCTCTACACCCTCCACGGCCCCTGCAGGCAGCCCACACCACAGGGGACTACCCTGCACCCCTGGTCATGTCCCACAGGCAGCCCATCCACCATGGGCATGCCCCCCAGCCAAGCCACCTGTCACCTTGCACTAGTGATCACCAACTCATGTCCCCCAGCACCCCACCCCCCAGCAGTCACGGGCACCTGCCAGCAGGCCCCTTCTCATGTCCCCCAGCACCCCGACCCCCAGCAGTCAGGGGCACCTGCCAGCAGGCCCCCACTCATGTTCCACACATGTCCCCCAGCACCCCCACCCCTCAGCAGTCAGGGGCACCTGCCAGCAGGCCCCCACTGATGTCCTACACATGTCCCCCAGCACCCCACCCCCGGCAGTCAGGGGCAGCTGCCAGCAGGCCCCCACTCATGTCCCCCTGCACCCTCACCCCCAGCAGTCAGGGGCACCTGCCAGCAGGCCCCCACACATGTCCCCCATCACCCCCACCCCCCAGCAGTCAGGGGCACCTGCCAGCAGGCCCCCACACATGTCCCCCAGCACCCCCACCCCCCAGCAGTCAGGGGCACCTGCCAGCAGGTCACCACTCATGTCCCCCTAGACCCCTACCCCCCAGCAGTCAGGGGCACCTGCCAGCAGGCCCCCACTCATGTCCCCCTGCACCCCCACCCCCCAGCAGTCAGGGGCACCTGCCAGCAGGCCCCACTCATGTCCCACACAGGACCCCCAGCACCCACACCCCCCAGACGTCAGGGGCACCTGACAGCAGGCTCCCACTCATGTCCCACACATGTCTCCCAGCACCCCCACCCCCAGCAGTGAGGGGCACCTGCCAGCAGGCCCCCACTCATGTCCCCCTGCACACCCATCCCCCAGCATTCAGGGGCACCTGCCAGCAGGCCCCCACACATGTCCCCCAGCACCCCCCTCCACCCCACAGCAGTCAGGGGCACCTGCCAGCAGGCCCCCACACATGTCCCCCGGCACCCCCACCCCCCAGCAGTCAGGGGCACCTGCCAGCAGATCGCCACTCATGTCCCCCTGCATCCCACCCCCCAGCAGTCAGTGGCACCTGCCAGCAGGCCCCCACTCATGTCCCACACATGTCCCCCAGCACCCCCACCCCCCAGCAGTCAGGGGCACCTGCCAGCAGGCCCCCACTCATATCCCCCTGCACCCCCACCCCCCAGCAGTCAGGGGCACCTGCCAGCAGGCCCCCACTCATGTCCCCCAGCACCCCCACCCCCCAGCAGTCAGGGGTACCTGCCAGCAGGCCCCCACTCATGTCCCCCTGCACCCCACCCCCCAGCGGTCAGGGGCACCTGCCAGCAGGCCCCCACTCATGTCCCAAACATGTCCCCCAGAATCCCCACCACCCAGCAGTCAGGGGCACCTGCCAGCAGGCCCCCACGCATGTCCCCCTGCAACCTCACCCCCCAGCAGTCAGGGGCACCTGCCAGCAGGCCCCCACTCATGTCCCCCTGCACCCCACCCCCCAGCAGTCAGGGGCACCTGCCAGCAGGCCCCCACTCATGTCCCACACATGTCCCCCAGTACCCCCACCCCCCAGCAGTCAGGGGCACCTGCCAGCAGGCCCCCACTCATGTCCCCCTGCACCCCACCCCCCAGCAGTCAGGGGCACCTGCCAGCAGGCCCCCACTCATGTCCCCCTGCACCCCCACCCCCCAGCAGTCAGAGGCACTTGCCAGCAGGCTCCCACTCATGTCCCCCTGAACCCCCACCCCCACCCCCCAGCAGTCAGGGGCACCTGCCAGCAGGCCCCCACTCATGTCCCACAGATGTCCCCCAGCACCCCCACCCCCCAGCAGGGAGGGGCACCTGCCAGCAGGCCCCCACACATGTCCCCCAGCACCCCCACCCCCAGCAGTCAGGGGCACCTGCCAGCAGGCCCCCACACATGTCCCCCAGCACCCCCACCCCCCAGCAGTCAGGGGCACCTGCCAGCAGGCCCCCACACATGTCCCACACATGTCCCCAAGCACCCACATCATGACAATCCTCAATCATGGGCCTCATGGCCACCCACATCACACCCCACGCCACCCCTGTCCAAAGACCCAAACAAGTATTGCATCCACCCACAGAGAAATGGCCATTACACGATACAACCCGAATGGCAAGTATGTACATGAACACATGTCTGTCACACACACACAATGGGTGCAAGTGAATGTGAAAACCCATATCATGACATGCATGAAACCAATGAGAGAATAGCACACATCGAAGTATGAAAGAAAAATGTATTGAACACAACATGAATGTAATGAAAAAAAAACCTCAATAATGGGAATAAGAAATAAAATGCAGCATGTCTGGAAGAAAATTAAAAATATGAAATCAGAATCCAAAGAAATCCAAATGAAAATTTGTCCAAAGTCTCAGTCCAACAAAGCAAATCCAAGGGAAAAAAATATATGAAATCCATTGCGCCATGGTGAAATAAAAAAAAAAACGAGAAACATCCACTGTTCAACTATATACAAATCACCAATCCAGGGTCCATGAGCCCAGCAAATGAAATGAAACCTACAAAAAACACTACCTAATAAAGAACTATATATAAAAATGTGGTGCATTGTCCAAGTGACCCAAAATAAACAAAAACAGAAAGAAAACCTAACACTATCTAACTATTTACAATGGCAGCAGGCTAGTCTGATGGCTCACTTTTTGATGTCCCGGGCCAGGGCATCATCAAACTTCCACTCAATGTCCTGGAGACGGTCCTCTTCCATGGCCCCGAGGGTTCGCAGCGACGATGACATGTTCACCTCCAACTCCCTGCGAATTGCCTCGAGGCACTCGGCCCGCCTGAGGGCCCTCCGCATGGAGTTCTCCGCCCTGACCATTGTGAGCCGTGCCTCTCCCGCCCACTGCCGCTCCGCATCTATGGCGAGGTCCAACCGCAGCCACACGGAAGACACTTGAAATCTGGGGCCCTTCTGCCCTATGGCAGATGCCTGCCCCTCCGATGTAGAAGGCCCCGAGCCATCATTGCTCCCACCATGTTGCTGCTGCTGTGCCTGTGCCTGCGCCATGGCTCTTGCTGCCTGCATGTCCTCCTCCGGCTGGGGTGCAGTTGTCGTGGTGGCCACCCCTGCTGGACGTCTGACTCCCGACTGTGGCGGGGATGTGTCCTCCACCAGCCTGGCCGCTGGGTCAGGGGCAGCTCCACAGGGTACCCAGGTGATACATGGGTGGGAAGATGGCATGGAGGATGACCAGTGTGTAGGGGGCTCAGGTGAGGAGGGGGTCATAAGAAGGTCTAGCACACGGAGGAATCCAGCACCGGTGACCCGTCCCAGTAGGTCAACGTGGTCAAAGAGGCATGAGAGATGACATGCAGTCCCTCCACGAAAAGACTGCAGGTCACCTTGCATGCCCCGTTGACGCACCGCTATCCCAACCAGGACAGGCTCAACACGGTCCCGGATAGCCATGTCCGCAGGGGGAGGAAGGCCAGTTGTTGTGCGCTCATCCCCTCCCTGAAAACGGGTCTGGATGTAGGCATCCCTGCTGGTGCCAGATGATGCAGTGACAGGATCAGGGACAGGATTACACACAGGCACCTCCGCGGCTGCCTGTGCTGCCTCCTGTCCCTGCCCCTGCACTGCACCACTAGCACCAGTGGAATCCCCACCTCCAGATCCCGTGTGTGTCCCTTCTGCGGCCTCCTCCTCCACCAAACCCCCCACCAACCTGGATGACTCCGTGCCATCTTCCTCCGTTGGACCCTGCGGGGTCTCAGCTGCCCCTTCTGCTGCCGAGGAGTCCACCTCCGACCTCTGCCTCTTGGATCTACCCTCGGCAGCTGCGGCCTGGGACGTGGCACCAGACTCCTCACTCCCTGATGAGATGACAATCTGGGAGGGGAGCCGGGCCTTGCATCTCCGGCTGGTGGTGCGATCCCTGCCGCTGTGCTCCACAGCACCCTCTCTGCCCTCTTCATCAGTTGACGCTGCAGACAGGGAGAGATAAAACACAGACATCAGGGCACTGTACAATGGACTGATACACACATGACAGTTGCACACGAGTGGCAGTGTCAAACCTCAGACATGGCATCACACTCCACGACACACATGTAATTTCAACTCACACGCATGAGCATTTCCACAGCAATATTGCACCAGGCAGCAACATCCATACACGTACAACAGCATGAACAGCTGAAGGTGAGCCTGACATCACATGAAACACAGGGAGTGCACTAGACATGCACACTCACCACCACACTTACATTCATGTCTACATCTCCTTCAACTGTCGCAGTGATGCGATCGCCATACATGTCACATCTGGCATTCAGCCTTCTACATATCAGTGTCACGTGCATCCATGTTGTATCACAGTTGCACACTTGTCAAATACACACACATGCACATGTACACAGTGCAGATACATGCAGCAGGAACCACCATCCATGTGTGACACCACATGCCAACGTACATACACAGAAATTCAAACATGTGTGCTCCCACACCTGCATTTGCACAGCATGCTTAACAACACATACACCATTGATGTGTCTCACACCTAAGAGGACTCACATGTGGCAGCCTCACGCCTCTGTTCATACACATCCCTACATGGCCCTACGAAAACACATGTGCAACCTGCACACTACTGGCACAACACCACACGCACAGCGTCCTATCAGTATTCATGTACACTTACTGCTCAACTCCAGACGGGTCTGCCTCTCAAGGACCTGGACGTGGAGCGCTGGGCATATGTGTTTCAGGACCCTCATCTGGTGGTTGGACAGGTGGCCCCGGCGCCCCTTGGCTTCCGCTGCCTTCAAGAGGCGCCGGGCCTTGTTGAGGGTCCTGGACCTGAAGTCCTCCCAGCGCTTCTTGACATGTTGTAAGTCACGGACTGCCAACCCCTCCGTGTTGATCGCAGTCACGATGTCCATCCAGATCCTGGTCCATCCTTCATTGTCGGCGCGCAAACTTCCAAAGAGGTCACCCTGGCACTGAAGCTGGTGGCCCTCTGCCTCTCTGGCTGGGGGTTGCCAGTGGTGCCAGATGGTGTTGTGCCCGACATGGCAACCCCAGAGGCAGGAGTGGGTGGGCAACTGGGTCCTGGGGCTGGGCTGTGGAGCGATGGTATCCCAGTCGGGAGTCTTCGGTTCCAGCAGGGGTGGTCACAGCAACTGCACCCCTGGCTGACGTGCAGGCAGCAGATAGCAGGGCACGTGGGCAGCAGACAGTCAGGCAGCAGCAGATGGCAGGTGGGAGCGTGCTCGGGCTCTGGGGGGCAATAATTCGGCCTTCTGGGCAGGAGCAGGGTCTTCCGTGTGTTGTTGCATGGCCAGCTTGATACAGAGTGATTTGGCACGTGCACATCTTGCACGTCAGCGTGTAACTCGAGGAAAGGCCCTTCGTGCGTAAACGCATCAGCACACATACGCGGTTTCATTGGACCAAAGGCCCTTAGCGCGTAAGCGCTTCTGTGACGTGACTCGCGCGGGCATTTCTCTCATGACGTGGGCATAGTGGTTCAGCCCGTGTGAAAAAACTGCACGTCCGTGTGCGTATGTGTGTAATCCGAGAAAAGGGCCTACGCGCATTAGTGACGTGACGCGCGCGGGCGTTTCCATCAACACGGGTGCATGTTCATCGTACACGTCCCAAAACTGCACATCCGAGTGTCAGCTCGTGTAATTGGAGGAAAGGGCCTTAGTGCGTACACTTGTGAGTGACGCTGTACGTGTGGTCCGCTTTAAAAGGTACATGTAGGACCCCATTCCCTTGTACGTGCTTTTTGTGGAGAGAATTGGGTGAATTCTGTACTTCTTGTCGGTTCACACGCGATTACTTCACAGCGTTTCAAGTTCGTACTCCTTGTTACCTCTGACAGAGTTCTTTATTTTTTTTGGACCTGTTTCCTCAAACAGCGTTTACTTCTTCTTTTGTCCTGTCTCCTCAGACAGCGTACAGTTCTTCTTTTGGCGGGGTTGTTGCCTAAGCGCACACGCGCATTTTTTTCACGTTCTTTTTCCAGGCAGACGGTGAGTGGCGCACACATTTCCCAACTGTGCTTGCCCCGTGTGTTGCGTACCCCTTCAGAGGTCATTGTAGGCTGCGTGTAACACGCGTACGCTTGTTTTTGTGTTTCTGGGTGCTACAGCATAGTGCGGGTTCATTTTTCCACGCACGCGGTCTAAGAGGGGTTGCGTGCACATTACTTTCTGTTTTTGGGGTGCCTGGGCGTTGCGTGACCCGTCATCTTCCCCCAGGGGTCACAGACAGCCTTGCTAGAGCACTAGGGTACGAATTCCATCTAGTACCCTACCCCTTTGACCCCCAATTGCCCAGGACAATTGCTTACTGCAACTCCCATACGCACAACATCAGTGCCATGGTTGGGAGGCGATGAAGTGGTAAGGGAGGCAAAGGTGGCCGACTTCCAAAAGGTGGGCGTGGTGGGCGTGGTAGAGGAGGTGGCCAGGATTTGCAGGGTGCCCCTAGACCCCCATGTGTGGAGGACCAATCAGGGACACCCATGCCCCCCATGGTTGAGGGAAACATGGCTGACAACATCCCAGCTCAGCCCTTGTTGGACCACCCCATTGTAGCACCTGAGACGGCACAGGATGACTCCCAGGCTGACTTCCAGGTCAGCAAGTCTAAGCCTCATGTGCTGGTGCAAGTTGGTGTCACCAGGCCACGTGGATCTGGGGCAGCAATGTCATCTGCTGCCCCAAGTAGGCAGGGTGGGGAGGCTGCAGGGGCAGCTGTAGCTCTATCCACCCCAGCTCCGAGTCTCCCAGCCGGGACAGTGTCGGTCCTGGTCCATCAAACTGACGTTGCCCCTGCCAACATCACACAGCGAATACCTGCACCAAGACCTATGGTCATTGTGCCTTCGCACACTCCAAGTACCCAGTCCACCTGCGCTCTGCCCCTACTGACCAGAGAAGCGCAAGCCACTCAGGCTCTGCTCCACCTTTGAAGAAGAGGAAGAAGGGTGCTCTGGCACTACAGGCTGAGACCCCAGACACGGCTACACAGTCTGGCACGTCAAGGAAGCCTAGCTTTAATGACCCCGAACTTGAAGCACCTGTGAGCTATGTGTCGGCACATAGCCGCGAAATGTTGGTGACTGCAGGGTGCAAGACCACACCTGGTCAATTTAGGGCACACTGGCAGACCATCGGGGACCGCATAAGTTCCCTTGGATTTGTGAGGCGGACAGCTGATGATTGCTACAAGTGGTGGAATGACCTGAAACACAGAGAAAAGAACAAGCTGGCCTCAAATCATGCTGCTACTCTGGTGGTGGGTCTCCACAAGAGGACAACAAACTCACTGAACATGAGTCTGTTGCTGGGACCTTCGTCGCAGAGGAACAGATCCAAGGTGTGGGAGATGTACCTGATTACGACGCATTGTCCGGTGAGTGCCCATGCGTGTGTGTGTAATCCATGTGTATGTTGTTTGGGTGACGGGTTCTGATTGCGTGCCAGGTGAGGGTGTGTACTCCTGAGTGTTATGGGTTACCCGTTTGCTTCCTCCCATACATTCACGTGCCTTGGATTTGGGTATGACTGTATCCCTTCTGCCCACAGTTGCTAATTAGGGCCACATTAGTGCACTTTACCTTCAACTGTCATCTTGCAACTACATTGTTCAGATTTTGTAAGTGTTCATTCAGGCTGATTGTTTCCACTCTCCCATTTTTACTATGTATTTTTCAGCCCTATTGCAACATATGTGATATGCTTCGGTCATTCTTTTCAGCCCACACTGGGCCACTATTTTTACCTTTTTATGTTAATGATTACAACATTCAGGCCGATGGAGTATTGGGCTGCAGACATTTTTTATTAGGGCCTTTTTGCATGTGGAACATGACAGATGTTTTCTGTAATGTTAAAGTGACCAAACATTGATCAGCCCACAATGACTGTACTATTGGACACTGGATGTGTTTCCGTGTGTGGCACATGCATATATAGCAACACTATTCAGCATTAATCTTCGCATCATGTCAATGTGACATGGATGTATGACAGTAATCATTCACTGACATATTGCTGTAGTTTTGTAATTTAACGTGGCTATGCTACATGACATCTGTGTGGTGGCATGTGTCATGTATGTGTATTGGACATGCCACTCACAGCCTGATGTGTGATGCCAGTGCTACCCAACATGCTGCAAATGTGTTGCTTTTCCATCTTGCTCTACCCAGTGTCTGCCTTTTTGACTCCACTTCCAACTCTTTGACAGCGCATGCATGGCAGGGTTATAGTCATGTGGGACATGTGTAAATCATGTACTGGATCTCTGGCTTGTCACAGCCTATGTGTGTGCTATGGTGCTCATGCCTGTTTCCATTTGTTGTCTTTCATGTTTTTGCAGGTGATGACGCACTTGATGCTGTTGAGGTTGAGGAGATGGTGCAGACCCAGGAGGAATCTCAGGCACGACCGGGCACCAGTGGGGGATGTGGTGTGGTGGTGGGTGAAAACCCAATGTTACTGCAGACCATACTGTCCAGGGGCGTCTCTGGGTGCACCTCCCCAGACCTCTATTCAGGTGCTGAATCGGATGGTGAGACTTATGTGCAGTCGCAGGTAAGTGTTTCTGGCAGGGATTCTGTTCTGTCCAACCCACCTGCACTAGGGGTAGAACCCTCTATGGGGATGTCAGTGTTGGTAGGTCCGACTTTGGTCATTACGGATGCAGGGTCACACTCCACAGCATCTGATCCTGTTCCTGGGCCAGCAGATCAGAGGGGGAATGCAGTCCTGCAGCCTCAGGCAGTGCCAGCACAGCAAGGTGCAGATCGCCTTGCCCAAACAGGTGTGGTGCCCATCGACGCGGAGGCCGTGTGCCACCAGGCAATACTGTATGGGAAAACTCCATGTACGGTATCAATAGAGTCCCAGGGCCACAGGGAAGCCCTGCGGGTAGAACTACATAACCTCAGGCAGACTCTGGTTGAACTTGAGGCTTCCAAAAATTTAAGGGCAGAACAGCGGCTGGAGCAGCTCACATGTTCGCTCTCAGCTGAGCTGCATGTAACACGTTAGGAGATCTGGGCATCACGCGAGGCCATGCGTGCAGAAATGCAGGCAACCCGTGATGTGCTGCATGGGGATCTCCACACTTTAATCCTCCAGAATCAGACCTTCCAGACCCGCATGCTTGCTGCCATGGAGGACCATACCAGGGCTTTGTGTGGGCTGCCTCCCATAGTGCCTCCTGATGCAGCAGCAGAGGATGAGCAGAGCGACAGCAGTTCTCCCACAATGGCATAGCCGTGCAGGCCCTGAGCCCATGGAGGTGTTTTTTTTTCTCGCAACATCCACGCAGGTGGGTGTTGGTGTGCACCCTGTCCTCGAACCTCCTGGGTGGCCTCCCCCACCCCCCTGCCCCCCACATGGGCAATTTTGATTTTTGATTTTTTTCAGTGTGTTGCCTTGTGTGGCTCCCGTGGGCATCCACTGTATTACGGCTGGGCACATGCAGGCTTGTCCTGAGTTTGGGTTAGATGCTTGGGTTCGTGAGACACACACCCCTCCTGCTTCCTGTTTCCATGGGCTTGCAAAGGGTGTGACCAAGTGACAGTGAATTACACAGTGACGTTGGGCTCCCATGAGCTGTGTGGGCAGTCTGTAGTCAATACTGTGTAGACATCCCTAGTGGATATTGTTGTTGTATTATACACTGCATGGTGTATTGATATGTGCTTGTGCATCCATGTCTTCCTCCTAATCTGCAGGTTCCTTCCTCATGTCTTCACAAGGCCGTCTACTTTGCAGATGCAGTTCATGTTGTAAGCAGTACACTGAGACATTTGCGTGGCAGCAACACTCTACAGTTGTAAGGGTTCGATGTGCTGGCATATTCTAGTTGTAAGACTACCACTACTTGAACTTAGTACTGTCATGTTTTTGCATTTTTCCATGCTGTGTTGCTGTATTGTGTTGTTGGTAAGTATTTGGTAATGTGTGCTGTTAGTTATAAATTAATGGGAGCATATTGTGTGTGGGCAGTTTCCATTAGGGACAGTGTACTTTGTGACACTTGTGACACTTGTGACACTTATGTCAGGTCGTGTGCATTGCTTTGTTTGCTTTCACATTGCATGACATGCCATGGTGTGTTTGGTTTGTTTGGTGGTGGAGCTGGGGAGGGGTTGGGTGACATGGCGCTGTTCTCATGTTGTATTTAGCAAGGGGGTAATGAATTTAGCAGCATAGATGTATGTCTTTTGATGACACAGCATTGGTGGTGTTTGGGTAGGTAGGGAATGTAACACTTCCAGGTGACCAATTTCAGGATGAAATGGTTGTAACAGTTGATTGTTACTTATGTCATCATAATTGATTGTCAGCTGGTATGTGCCAGGACTGTGTGCACTCCACAGGGGTGTGATTTTATGTGAAGTAATTAGCCACCAGCTGCGTACGGGCTGCCTCACCACGTGCCCTTTCCCCTCCCATGCGCAGCGGGCGTGCAATTGGTTGGGGATGTGGGGGTACCACCATGTCCACCAGCAGGCCCTGGCGTGTTGCAATGTTGTGCAGGACACTATGATCCTGCACACTACTGGGGGAGCATATAACAGCTGCCCACCAGAACGGTTAAGGGAGCGAAAGCGTAACTTGAGCACTCCGAATGTGCGCTCCACTATGTTACAATATGGGTTGCAATATGGGCTGTGTTGTATCTTACCTCGGGTGGTGTGGTGGGGTTCCGAATTGGTGTCATCATGTAGGTGCTCAGAGGGTAGGCACTGTCCCCTGGGGAGGTGGTGATGGGTATCATTAGTGGGGTTGTGACATTACTCAGTATCTGACATGCATGCATGTGCAGTGGCATTTAAACTCACCAAGCAGCCATGTATCGCCATGCCGCCCAGCTTCTAGGTCCCGGTTTAGGGGGTGACATTCTGTAAATGAAACTGTCGTGGGTGGACCCTGGATAGTTGGCATATACTGAGTTGATGATTCCCTTGGCATCACATACTACCTGCACGTTGATGGAATGCAAGTGCTTGCGGTTTCTATATATGTGCTCAGATGCCCTGGGGGGACGTAAAGCCACATAGGTGCAATCAATGGCATCTAGCATTTTGGGGAATTGTGCCACCCCGTAGAAATCCTGGACGGCAGCCTGTCTTTCTGCAGGTGTTCTGGGCAGGTATATGTGCCTACGGACTGATGGGCGTGCAGTCATGATGGCCAACACCTGGTGTAGGCAGCGTGACTGTGTGGCCTGTGACACCCCCCCACTATAGCACTTGTCTGCTGAAATGATCCAGTGGCCAAGAAGTGCAGTACATTGAGGACCTTCTCCAGGGGGCTTAATGCTTGGGAGCACAGGGTCGGTGATGTGAGGTCATCCTCCCACTCACTCACCAGGTCGAGTATTATGTGAGGTGGAAACCTGTACCTCCCATACACCTGGTCATCAGGCATCCCAAAAAGGCTGGTTCTGGGTGTAAAAATTCTGGGCCTGACTATTCTCCTCCTCCTGCGGTATCCACGACCACTGCTGCTAGGAATGGTATATTCATCTTGGCGTCTCAGCTTGTTTGTTGTTTGCGCGCACTTTTATGCTGCGTGGGTCCATGTACGCCTGCTTCCTGCTGGCGTACGTGTTTCGGGATTAGCGCGTCTTTTTTGGCGCACGCATTAGCCCCGTTCAATTCCATGAATACGTGTTGTAGACGCACGTGTTGGCGTTCCGTGCATTTGCCTCCTGTACTTCCCCCGTGATGCCCACCTTTTCACGCGTTGTTCCCCATTCCGCGTGTTACGCCCCCTGTTATGCCTACTTTTGTTGCGTGCGCTGCGCTATGTGCGCTTTCGCTGTGCGCTTAGCGCACGCTGGTTGGAGACGTGTGCGCCAGCGTGCGCCACGCAGAATATTAGCGCACATCCAGGGATTTACACACGCATGGACTTCCATGAATCGCTGTGCGTGGGTTTCACTGCGATTTTCGCACTTGAACTGCGATTCGCACGCTTTCACACGCTTGCGCCGAATATTTCAGCGCACATTAATTCCATGAATCGGCCAGTTAATGTGTTGATATTCCTTAATGCACCTTTCAGTTATATTAAAGTCACACCATACATTTGAGAAATGCTTCAGTGATCTGCTATTTATACATTTGTAAACACCACCACTAAACATCTCGGATATCAAACAACATAATCGTATTGTGTGCTGGAGGCAACTGTGTATTATTAAAACTGTGAGACATCCTTCACACATACTCCTAAATTAACTATCAACATCTGCACATTAGGTGACGCTCATTTTCACAAGAGCATAATCAGCAGCACATTCAGCATTTGAGTGTGACAGAAGCCACAAGTGTATTTCCCCCATTTGCAAAACATGTTTAAAATAGTGGAACTGGCACTCCACGAAGCACATTTGCTCTCTCCTTCATGATAGGCTGGTCTGCTGCTCAAGGGCATTGTACAACTATTGACGTCTTCAGGAACAAATCCAGAAGATGAGACGTTGGTTGGCGCTGAACACATTGTGAATGTTTCATAGGGACACATATGGTATTTCAGCTGCAGAACCCAGCAGAGCTTCAGCTGTTACCCGTTAGGAAAGAAGAGAAGGTCACCTCAGATGTGTACACAGTTTCCCAGGGCAACAGGAGATTGTGTGTGAAATGTCTATCTCACACCAAGCTCCAAGACAATGGCACAGGAATGGGTTGCAGCATGAATGCATCCCATGATATTACTCCTATGTACATTCTTCTCACATATCCATCAGTATGGTTGCAAAGCTCAAAGTCTCCCCCCACCTTAGAAGGGCAGTTTCTGGGACTTTTATGGTCCAGCTGCAGAGTCCAGAACCCATCATTTGGTAAACAATGCAAATCCATGTTTACACATCCACCTTCCTTTTAAGTAGTGACTATGTAAAACAGTCCTTCCATACATAAGTGTTGCATTGTTGGCCAGTTGCGTGCTGTCAGGGATCCATGACAACTTCGGTCAGCATGTTGTTTGTGTTAGATGACAATTATTATTATTATTATTATTATTATTATTATTATTATTATATTTATTGAGCACAGACCTAGATTCGAGAAACAACGGAGCGCTGTACAGAGGTTTACAACAATACAGAAACACAACAGAACATTTTACAGAGGTGCACAACAATACAGATGCATAACAGAGCACTTTTCAGAGGAAACAACAGAACATATATACAACAGGGGTTAGGATATAGAGAGACACAAAGGAGGGGTACATCTGTACAGGGTGGTGGGGGTCAGAGGGTGGACAGTAACTAGTGAGTCAGGTGGCACAGGGGCGATATGAGGGTCTAGGTGTTGAGGAGGAGAGACTTCTTGAAGAGGTGGATTTTGAGTTCTTTCCTGAATTGTAGGAGCCTGAGGCCAACTGTGATGCTGATAGGGAGGGGGTTCCACAGCCTCGGAGCATAGGAATAGAAGGCTTGTTTTCTGGTCCTTTCCTGGTCCTTTCCTTTTTGCAGCAGCAGATTTCATGTCTGCATGTGTCCTGGCTTCTGGTGGTGCGCTGTCACTGGAGATGCTGAGTTTCTCTATGAGGTAGCTGGGTGATTTGAGGGCAACTGTCTTACAGATGATGCAGCAAGACTTTAAGGTGATTCATGCCTTTAGTGGGAGCAGTGAAGGTCGATGAGGGCCGGGGTGATGTGGTCATATCTGCGTAGACCCTTGATGAGGCAACACTTCTTAGGGTCAAACAGGAGGGTAATGGGAGGACTTTGCGGAGGGCATTACGCCTATCCAGGTGGGATAGGACCAGTGCTTGAATGGTGGATCTCAAGATGTCCAGATGGAGGATAGGCTTGACTTTCTACAGGAGGGAGAGCTGATACCAAGCTGTCTGAGATTTCTTAACTATGTGTGTCTTGAAGGAGAGGTGTTTGTCGAAGTGGAGGTGTGCTCCGTGGTGAAGCCCTCAGGGTTCATGGTTGATAGTCAAGTCTGAAAGTCTGGGTGTTCAGAGTTGTTGGTGAAAAGTAGGAATTCAGTCTTGGAGGGGTTGAACTTCAAGTATGCAGTGGACATCAAAGACTTGATAAACGAGAAGCAGACTTTGAGCCTGTAGATGTCCTTGTTGGAGTCGATCTTGAGGTATAGCTGTGTGTAGGTGTATTGGTGGATGTGGATGTAGTGTGTGGCTAGGAGGGCTCCCAGCAGCTCTATGTATAGATTGAAGATCCCTGTGGAGAGGATGGGTTCCTCAGGTGATGGGTAGCATTGGTGATCTAGCAGAGTCCTTCTGAACAAACTGCTGGTGGTCAGTGAGGTAGGATTTGAACCAGCGTAGGACATGGTCACTGATCTCAATGCACCGATTTAGGGTGTCTTTGAATGCCTGAGTGCCTGGGGGTCTACTGTGTCAAAAGCGGTGGTGAGGTTGAGTAGAACCTGGAGGCAGGGGTGGCCATCGTCAAGGATGTTGATGGTGTTGTCAACCACCTTTATTGTTGCTGTGTCCGTGCTGCATCTGGGTCTGAAATTGGAATGGTAGTTTTGAAGGAGATTTTTTTTGTTGTATCATACAGTTAAATGAATAACTTATAATACATATCATCATGGCCAGAACATATATACAGGTTTAGCCCACCAGTAAAGTACATTTCATCAAAGATGCATTTCTCTTTTAAAACATTTGAGGAACCAAATAAACAAGAAGAGACAAAAAGAAAGCAGAAAAGAATCTGAATCATTCACTCCACAAGCATTTGAATTATGCCATGCACCTCTCTCCACATTTTAGTGAGAAAAACAATGAGTCCCTTGTGGGAGCCAGACAAAAAGAGATTCCAGCCCTGATACCCTAAGGGCCGTTCTATGTAGATTGACCATGGCGTCACAGTATAAAAGTAGATGTTGTACCGTTTCCACCTCATCGTTGCCGCAAAATCGACAACATCTGTCTCCCCCTAGGTATTTTGGATCACCGGCCCACAATCGCAAGTGTAGTCACAGCATTGAATCAGAGGCAAAGGTAGTCCCACACAATATGGTTACTAAAAACGTGAAAATATAGGGTGGAAACAGCTGCATTTCGAGCATGTAAGGATAGAGCCCGTCTGCTGTGGGCTTGGCGGCCAAGGTGACAATCATTTGTTTGCAATTTAGTGTCACCAAGTTCCCCCTCACCATGCCCAGCAGCAAAAGATCCTGCCGTCTGCTCCAGAGTCACTGGTCAACAAAGGCTCAACATCTTTCCCAGGATTGAATACTTCATATAGTAAGCCTTAATAGTGAGTGCCATATACAGAATCCCCATCAGAGTGTTTCTCCGGGCACGTGCATTCTCCAATATAGTGTGAAGCTGCTTAGTAAGATGCACTCTCAAATCAAAAAGAGATCGAACTCCAAGGCAATCATCTCAGCCAGGACATAAAATGGCAATCTCAAGCGACACCTAAGTAGCTTGGTCTCAAGCTTGGTTAGGACCCCCAAAACCCAAGCCCCAAACCTCAGCTATATAACAGACAGCATAGGTCCCACCAAGTAACCTCCCCCCGACTTGCGAATGAACAAACGGTACCCACAATATGAGCAGAGAGCACCTTTAAGCCACTCAGATGAGACTTGCCTCTAGGGCTAGCCTCAGGAACAATGCTGAGGTAGACATACTGGCTCACTACCTCCATTGAAGTTCCCTTCAAGTTCCAACTTACTGAGACTGCACATCTGCGGGAAATCCTGAAGACCATGACCTTAGTTTTGGTAGTGTTTACCCTCAGGGAGTTCAGAGACGAGTAGGAGTTGAGGTTATCCAAAGAGTTTTGGAGGCCACCCAGTGTGAGGTCCAAGACAGCAATGTCATCTGTGTACCCCATTCATAGTACCACCATGACGCCAAGCTTGGGTGGGAGGCACTTAGGGTCAGCCAGAGCGAGTCCCATATAGGACAAATATAAATTGAAAAGGATGGGAGCTAAGATATAGCCCGACATCTGTGTGAATCCAGGCCAAAGTTACCCCATGACCATCCAACCTTAATTTAAAACAGGTCTTGGCGTGCAACAGCATAATCATCCTTAGCAAGCCAGACAGAATCCCCCAACTATCGAGCTTCCTTCACAATCTGGCACAGTCAAACTTGTTGAAAGCAGCACTGTAATCCACGAATGCAGCGTATATTGTTCTCTTACGAATTTTCCATGGTTGCTCGACAGATTTCACAAGGAGGAACGTGTTGATGCAGAGCTGGTGGCTATGTGCTGGTGAATCTTGCTGATTTTGTCACTGAAGAACGTGTTGATGGTGGTGGATTTTTCAATGGAGTGTGGTATGGCAGGGTTGGGTACCAGGTTGACGCAGTGCTTGACCGCTTTGAAGAAGGCTCTGCTTTTGTTGTTGGATTATGCTATGGTGTTCTGGTAGTAGGAGGCCTTGGCTGTGTTGATCAGTTGTCTGTGGGTTGCTCGGAGTTCCTTGAGGAGCGCCAGGTCATAAGGGGTCCAGGAGTGATGCCAGGTTTTAATTTGTTTAATTTGGTTTGCAGGTGTGTTGTTTCAGAGGTGAGTGTCGGTCTATGGAGGCTGAGAGGGTGAAATTGAATGCATCCAGTAGAGAGTTGCAGTTTGGTTGGGGGTGTTTGGTCCGTGTGAGGTGGAGGTTAGCAAATTCTTCCATGAGGGCTTCCACCTGGAAGTTTTTGAAGGACCTGAAGGTTTGTCTAATGGGTTTCTGATGGGAGTGCTTGACTGGGTTGGTGTGCAGGATGTTGCAAGGCACGGCTACGTGGTCAGATCCGTCAAGCGGGAGAGGAGAGCTGTAGTGGAGGGGAGGCAGTGCAGTGATGATTAGTTCGAGGATGTTACCTTTCCCATGCATTGTGTCTTTCATTTTGTGTGTGAGGCGGAAGTTGTCGAGAAGGCTTCTTTTATTGATTTAGTGGCATTGTTGCCTGCAATGTTGGAGTCGGCTAGGAAGAAATTATTGCCGTTGAAAGCTGCAATTCCCCAAATTTACAATAAAATAACCAAATAAGAGACACTAATGGGCACACCCCAGTAGGGAATGAGACCAGGACCAATTGCGAGTGAGGTAAAAGACAAGTCTATATATAAAGTTAAAATAGGGCACACAGAGGACTCTACTACTCCGAGAGTGCTCTGCTCAAACAACAGAAAATGCACATTATATCTACATTTTGAAAATCCAATTTTTCAGCCAATTCCAGCTAAACCTCTTTTCCAGAGCGAATCCTATGTGCTTTGCTTATACTTTTCTGGGATTCCAGGGTCTGCACTTAGATTGCCTATATAGTGGCTCAAACAATATGTGAACTAAATAAGTAAAGAGATAAAGTTGGTACTCCTGGTGCGATCCCCAGAAAAAAACGATAGTCAATGTTGCAAAGAAAATCAATTTATTCCATGTATTTCTTCATACATTCATCATTTTTTTGGCATTGGTTAATCTCCCTAGCATTGGTTAAGTTCCCTTGTAAAGAAAATCAGTTTATTCCAAGTATTTCTTCATACATTCATCATCCTTTTAACATTGGTTAATCTCCCAACACGTGTTGCCATCCAGAATTGTGGAGGAACCAAGGCAATCGTACCTTGTGAACGGACCTGTATCAACTGAAATAGAAGATATTAAAATGAAAATCTGAACTTCTTTGTGAAAGTGAAAAATATAAACAAACAGCAAATAACATCAAACAAGATTGGAAAAAAGGAAAAATAAGAAGGAAATCTCTCCTGAAGAACCATAGCCAAAGCTATGGGAAAACACATGTTGGGAGATTAACCAATGTTAAAAGGATGATGAATGTATGAAGAAATACATGGGATAAACTGATTTCTTTACAAGGGATGAATGTATGACTGATATTGAAGCTATGTATAAATGGTAGCGACCAAAATTGCGTATCAACAAATTTAATAAGCATATGACAAATTTAATGCATCTAACAAGTTTTACAGAAATGTAATCAAGGACATAGGACATTCAATAAAAAATATATAACATACATACAATAAAATACATGTGCCAAAATAACTCCTTTTAGACAGTTTTTCAAAAAAACTCTTACAATCTGCAGGGTCCCTTATCGGGGATCCCAAATGGAAAGTAATGCAGCTGTAGTGCATTCAACACTTCATGCATGAAAATGATATGACAAAGCAAAAGGTTTACACAACTGTGTTTCGGCCTCAACACGGTTCTTGCGATGCTGTAATTTTGCTGGCCTCCAGCAGGACGGTAGAGTTAAAGCAGAGAGGTCCTATGTGATCGTATCAAGAGGCACAATGGCTCAACAAACTGATTCTGTAAGTCATCTGGGATGGGTCGGTCAGTGTGATCCAGAGCTGGTAATATGCGTGGTAGATCGCTGTTTGTAACACAAATGATCCAGAAAAATTTGACTGATCCTGTATGGCTCCAAAGTGGTGGACGAGTCACCTTGATTGTAGAAGCCTGTCGATGGGACTGACATGTGATTGTTCAGGAACCGGCCTCGCACGAGTGCTAACGTCCCAGGTCTGCCAGAAATGCCATTGTGCAAAGGGGACTGGACAATTCACTTTATGTAGGGGTGTTGCTCCAGGATTGGTCAGCGTCGGACTTGTAAGGTCTTGAAGCACACGAGTCAGCTGGGCTCATCTGGGAGGGATGCGGGGTCAGGCGATGCCCGTGTCATTGTATTTCTTTCTAACTCTTTGCCCTTTTGGCAACACACATTTTAGTATTATACATACATTTCAATAGACAATTTATATATCATCTAAACATTTGACCTGAGCCACCAAGAGTGAAGGTACATTGATGCAGGTGTCTTATCTAACACAGTCTTTCAAAAACACATTAATCGAGTATCTCTTTGAGTCTAACAGAGGTGATTTACTCTTTGTTAGTACAAGAAGAATATATGGCTGCATGGGATTAGTGATATGGGGGTGAACTAGAGTGGCACATGGGCAAGGGGCTTGCAACTGTTACATCAAAGAGGTGTGGGGTTAGGGGGCTTTTAGTCTATATGTCTTTAGAAGGGGTCTGCTAGTGCAGAGGCAGGTTTGTGGAGACGGATGTTTTTTTCCCGGACCAGGCTCCGGCACGGTCACACACCGGGCAATGATGTCAAAGGAAGAGGAGAGATACAGTGTTTAGCTCGCTACAATTCGTGCCCAAGCTTCCGTGAGATCAGGTCAGCCATAGAGATTTTGAAAACATATTTTTTCTCATTTTTTTCCCCAAGTGGGGTCCCCTCCCAGGACATGTACTAGCGGGGCCCCCCGCACCGCGGGGACTGCGGGGCCCCTGTTACACCAGTGATTGAATAATTCCTCTACCCCCGGTCACTGATGCATTTTATTGTGTAGCACATCAACACAGATGCACCTGCAGGTGCTGGCCGGGTGTAATCAGAGCTCCAATACCTAAAATCTCACCCAGCAGCAAGTCTTACCAACCTTTTTGTGTTAGAGGATAATGTTGGGCGCTTGAGTAGCTGCTAATGGGTGAGCTCATCCTCAGTTACTATGAGACTGTGACAAGAAAAGGGAACACAGCTGTATGGTGCAGCTCACATCCAGGCTTTGAATAGATATGTTCATTATTATGGCTTCACCAGTCCCAGACTGGTAAAGTAAAATGAGAAAATGTATATGTAGAGTTAAAATGTGTCAGTATTTTAATAGTATTTTAAATAGTCAGCTGCATAATAATACCATACAAAATGAATATTGAGATGCTTTGGGTGCATAAGCATATGTTGAGAGTCAATTGAGTCCATTTTATCAAAGCATTCTCTGTATCAGATAAGCACTCGTGAGTTTCAGGGAACCGATCAATGCAAAGTTGCATAGTATACGGTGCCTTTCGCAGATGACACTGCTATTCACAGGCATCAATTCAATTGCTCCTTCCCCCACCTTCTCCCCCCAAGCTTCACTGGCTGGAGATTTATAAGAAACATCAAAGTGCAGTAGTTCTCCTTAAATGGCCAAGATAACTCTTGATTAGGGAAGGGCTATATATTTGACTGCTGAGCAAATGATTACAATTATAGATCTGCCTGGATCCGCACGCAGTTTTTCTCGCGTTAAAGGTCAGGTGGAAGAGAAATGATGCTCTTTGTCCAGAAGTTACAGAAGTGATACGAACATTGCTCGCATGATGCCATCCTCTGAAGGTTAGAGTACATATGTAGATGAGGGAAAACAAACCAAAGGACCTGCACGGGAGAGTGAGTCCTATTTTCCTATGTTGCTTCAACCTAAGCAAAGACCGGAAAAGTAATCGAATTGATCACATTAATAAAACATATGCATTGAATCAGTGGAGTATTGCAATTGAAGTGCAAATGAGATGTGACTCAGTTGAGTGGCTTCGCAGTATTTCAAACCGATCAATGGCAGTGTGTTCCATGATTAAATTGCAGCCGTTTTAATAGCACTTTTACGATGTCCCACGGTTGTTGTCATTTAAAAGGTGAGAATTGTTGGGCTGAAATAATGCAGATTAGTGACGCCTGTGCAGATATGCAAGGCGACTGACATTCGCTTTGCAAAGTCCCCCGCGATCAAGGATAACTCTGCATGGAATACTCTGCTTCCACACTAGACATCCGCGGGGCATAAACTGCTTTGAAGAGAAGTAGGGTGCACATTTTAGCCATATGAAGAACCCAGTGCTGTTCTTTTTAAGTAAAAATAATCAATAACGTGATCTTGCAGAGATGGTAGATACCTTTGTTAGGCTGACTCGTGTTCTTTGGCTAGCAGCATTCAGTGCCATATCTGTCCTTCCTCGGGCAGTTATAGGCAGGGGTGGGGCTGTCTATGGGGAGGCCTAAACACTGGCCTGGAATGGCATTGTTGGGGGGCTGCACAGAGAGTATAAGGAAGGAGACTCGACAGAGAACAGGCACCCATACAGGCAGGCTGTGCTGTGCGACCGAGGCACAGCGCTGCCTGAAGGAACTGACCGACACTTTGGTGTTGTGAGGAGGCTGAGCCTGGGCTGCAACACAGCAAATTCCGTGAGTGCATGGCAGAGAAAGGGTGAGTCAATTTACAGGTGCAGTATACTCAAGGGGTAATTTTGGATGGATCTGTAAAGGCATAGTGGGGACGACTTACAATTACACTTTAATGTAAGCTCCCCTCTCTGCCTTGTTTTGATTCATGTTGTTTCACGCAACAACACATAAGCCGCACCAACAGCACACGAGGACTGACATTGATCCAATACCCACACCAAAGCTCAGCACCTGCTGTATACCGAGTTGAAGCTGCCAACAGAACACCACTCCTCTCACTATCCTACTCCCGCATCACCTATTAACCCATCCCACCTTCTCATTTGCATATGCGCCAGAGCGCCTGGCGACCAACTCCGTCGGTGATGGTGCGCGGTACAAATACCTCTAACATTTAACATTTAACATTTAACATTTGTTAATGGGTTTCAGTATTAGCCAGGATTTGACAGCAACATTTTTGCATGTTGCTTTTTTTAATCGCATGAGTCGGCTACATCCTTCACATATCTCAACGTTGCTTTGGTACCAAGTACAACTCTACAATCGGGTACACAGTCTTTTGAAATGCTGCATACCTTTGCACATGGATATCGGTCCCCGAGGGCGTTCCAACGACAAAGCGTATGGAAGCCATACAATGAGGAAATGGTGCACCTTCATGCAGTCCCTCTCGACACAGCCCTGCTGCAAGTGGGAGCTCCGATGGGCCGATGGCCATCACAACCTTTTATCAATGCTGGCTGTGGGTGTTGAAGCCTACGAAGTGTACCCATGATCGATTAGTAACTTGGGTTCAACCTTGGAAGATACTTCATCAACTAGACAAATGCATCATCAACTGGGTGATCATTAAATAAACGGAATCCCAGGATTCATAAAAACTATTGTTACTTTTAACACAATAACATAATTGTGTTTTTTTTATTATGTATTTATGTATTATTTTGTTTTTCAATTGTCCCGTATTTTATGTGATTTAATATAAAATATGTGTGTGTGTGGGAAATATTCACTTGTGGATATATACAATGCTTCTTTATTATTTATTATTTGAATTTAACCTCTCCTGCTTTCAGTGTGGACCATGAACTTGCGTTTTAGTGCCTCTTATAAGCTGACACTATTGCATTAAGGTACAGATAGGTTATATGAGGAGGGACACAACGCCCGTAGGTGTTTCTTTGTTATACCACCCATTAACTGTCCATGGCCATGCTTATCCCCATGGCCATTCCCACCCAGTGTCTACCCTTACTCAACAAGCTGTGTCATCAAACTTTCCACTTGAAGTGCCTGTCAGTCTTTTTTCCACATAGTCTTCTAAGAGTTCATTAATTAAATGGAGCAGTAAACACCCTAATAGTGTAATAAAAATGTCTCAACCAGGTCTGCCTTCAGCCACTGGATTTATAAGCACTAAGCGTGTCCTTTACTGAAGCCCTGTTAAAAGTAGCATTGGCAAAGCCAACCGTTTCGCCTTGTGTATAAGAATTAGGTATTTGCCAGTGCCTGCTATTACATGCCCAAGACTCACACCATTGTGCACCTGCTACCGTCAATAGGCAGTAAATACCATTAGGGCAGTGTCTGGCAAGTTCCTTTCCCATGCCTATGCAAAATGCCAAACTGTTATCATTGCCATTGCTTGTTATACCATCTAATGAATGCATGGAGAGTACATTATTACTATGTGAGCCATACAACACAAAAAAACAATGTGCAGTCTCATTGAACCCACATCCTACTGTCTGATTCAAAAGCGTTGTCAGCTGAAGCTTAACATGCCTTCCACTTAATAACATGCCCTCCCCAGCAATTGGCACATGAAGGCAACAGGATCATGTTTCTCAGAAATGTGCTAATTCCCTCCACTTTAGAGACCCCTAGCAACTTTTCTGGATTTTGAGGACTTGATTTTTTTAACCTGGGGAGAGTGAGACACTTTTTCCCAATCTCATGTATTTTAATGTGATTTTTGAACACTGTGTTTCTTTTGGTTGTGGAGTCTGACAAACTCCATAGGCATTATTGTTTACATTGTGTCACACATCACCTTCAATGCAGTGACACAGGGAAATCTTTCAGATTTCCCAAAGGTTTAAATACCTTCTCTGGGATAAACTACTGTTTCGCAGAGCAGTAAAATGAAATTGACTTTATTTACATTTGTAACTTTCTAGACCAAGCACACACTATCTTACAATAGGGTGCTGAATGGGCATACTTAGAATCCCCTTTGTCTAGCTTCTCATGTAATAATGTTATGTTACCCTTTCCTCGCTGAATGGCTGGTGGCAGTGGTTTACTTTTAACTACCGTGGTGTGCATTTACTGCAGGTTGCGTTCACAGCTACAGTAAAGCATGCAAGGGTGCCATTTTTGTCAAAATGGCCCCGGTCTTCTTTTTTCACCATTTCTTTGTGGAAAGGTCCTTCTTAAGATTTACTCTGCGTGCCAAACCAGGTTTGGTCCCTTTTTTCACTTTGCCTTTGGCGGGATTCACGAGTGAAGCCTGTCTCTGGCTTCAGGGTGTTTGGGGTGGGCAGGAAGTGAGGGAGGTGCCGAAACTCCTGTGCTTAGTCTCCTAGGAGACCCAAATGCACTCTGTAGTGATTGGCTGGCTGACTGTCCAGCAAGGACAGCCACCCTGCTGGGTGAGTGACAGCTAGGCTGGAATGAATAGGAGAGAAATGAATAAAAGGCAAGGATTATGGCTTGGAAGGCAGAGTCGACCACTGGACGAAGGAACCGAAGAAGAACTTGAAGAGGACACCTGCTGCAACTCCTGGACCGTTGGTTAGCCCGGTGAAGCCCTGCTGTTGTGCTGAAATTCCAAATTTGTATCGACAGAGAATCCTCTGCATGGACGACTTCTCCCTTTGAGTTGGTGGGACCAATCAACTCCAAAGTAAGCCACCTGGACATTCTCTCAGAGCTGGTTGCATTTCCACAGAGTTGCTGCTGGAAACCGAAATGCCAGGGAGAGGAACACCAGATTGTGTGTGTTGCTTTTAAGTTGGCCAAGAGCTCCAGAAAGATCCCCCAGACTCCCAAAAAGTAGGACTGACCGAGCCTGAGCCCCCTCAACAGAGTGCGGGACCCCAGAAGCAAGTAAAGTCCATCTTGACAGCCAGAAACCGCGGTGTTGCTATTAGCGGTAGTAGCGAGGAGCTGAAACACCGAAGTGCCACTTGTTGGAAAGATTGCCGGTTGCGAGTGGTGACCATCCCATTGCAACGCAGGAGTCCACAGAAGTCCTCCCTCTTGTCCCCACGACTGAGGCCCAGGAACAGTGAGATCTGCAGAGCTGCACAGGAATAGGAGTCATCTGCTGCACTTTTTCTTCAATACAAAGGTACTGTAAAGTCTGAGAGAACTTATCTCTTATTGTAGAGTTGCTTTCATCTTCTACTACTCACAAGCCTAAACAGCTTGTGGCCCTACATTGATTCTTCTTTTCTTCAAAGACTTCTAAAACATTGTGCAAAGACTTGTTTACTTACCTACGAGAAGTGCGTCAGCTCATATAAGACTTTTGCCCGTTGACTTTGGCTTAACCTGTTACTGAATGACACTGCTCAGGGGATCTAAAAGTATTTGCCTGTTTAAGAATATTTGTGATCTCTTGTTTGTTCTAATAACCTTTCATTTGACCAAGTTCTGAAAGTATTCTAAATGCCAACAGTAAGGTATTAATGTCCCCAGCACCATACCTATTGAAGTCACCTGAGGGTGTAGGTTGTGACTGTTGGCTATCCCAAAAGAGTCTTTACTGATTTGTAAACTAAGAGTGTGTAGTTTTGAAGTGTATTTGTGTGTGGCTTTTATATTGCTCCGTTCTGAAGAAGGCTTATTCTAACTGACTGATAAATAAATTAATAATTGTTTATTCAAGAAACCTTGTGTGTAAGTGTTCATTTGGATACTAGTCACTGTGAATCTCTGTGTAACCCCCTACAGCTCACATTGACCCCTCTTGAGATAAGCCTGGCTGCTCAACATGCTACCAACCTGTGTAGTACAGAGTTATACCAAAGGTTGGGTTCCTATTGCCAGGAGATCAGGGTTGTTGTAGTGCACCCAAAGGGTACTGCATACAATCATGCCTAACAGATCATATGTAAAAAGGCAGAGACGGCTGGCCCTTTGCAAGTCACCTGAGACAGTATGAAGTACTCCTCAGGAATTTAACATTACAATATGAGAGTGAGCCCTCAACCCCACAACCATTAGAACCTTGCTTGAAATTCAAAGGTAGTGTTAGAAAAGTAAGCAATGAAAATCTACGGCACACTGCTCCTAGAGACTTTTTCATCAGAGGGACTTGTGGACTCTGCAGAGGGAGTTTTGGCAGCCTTGCATACGCGTAACGTAACACCTTCTACCGATAAAGACATCTTGCAAAGTCACAGCAGATTGTGGTCGTGCAGTCTACAATACCCTGTCTTCATCTGCAGAGTGATACCACCATGTGCTGCCTAAATGGATCGTTTTGGATGTTAAATAATGCTCTATGAACAACAGCCTCAGAAATCCTTTTATAGCTACAGAACAGTTGGGGTGCATTGGCTATTGTGGTATTTGCTAAAGTCGTCTTAGGTGAATGCTAGTTCTAAAGATCTTTAAATCTTATGCATGGAAAGGCTTTGACCTTTCCAATCTGGTTTGCCTAAATTGAAACCTATCAGCAACAATCACATGGGCAAACACAAGGCAAATCATCCACACCTGCAGGGCATTGATAATAAGAGATCAATGAAAATGGCCAGCTTCCTAAGTAATCTAGATCCTCATGATACTTATTTCAAGAACGTTGTGGGTTGGTGGAGGGCCAAATTGATGCCATGGAATTGAACATTCGCAATGCCCAAACTTCAAAAACCAACAAGCACAGAAGTGCTGTGCAGGTGTAAGGTTGGACCAGTTTGTGATATTCATTCAATTGTTCCCAAAATGCCGGTCCATACTGATATTAATATATTTATATTATTAACACTTGCATATCTAAAAGTTTTAGATATGCAAATAAAGTACATTTAAAGACGTTATGGCATCTAAGAAACAACCAGGGAAAATGTACCTTCTAAAACCTTAAATGAAAGGCAAATAACAAAGGAATTACATTGAAAAAAAAACTGAGAAGACTTGTAGATCAAGTCAACATCTGATGAAGTTAGCATGTTGCAGACACCTGTTAACCCTGAAAGTAAGATCAAGAGTTGGAGCTTACTTGGTTTTAATCCTGTGATTCCTTGTTGTTCCCCGGAATCGTCTACCACAATGGAAATGATGTCTGAAGTAAAACCTCTAGAAATTACCATCAATCTGTATTTAGTAATATTCCTACTAATGTCCATATACGAACAAATTGGCAAATTTGAAAGTTGGTGCACATGTAGTTATCCTAACAATTCTGGATAGGCCCACACAGACAATGAGATGGAATAACAGTGCAGGACAGTAGCAGTAGAAGCAAACAAGGCTCTCTTGCTACAATCAAAAAATCTAGTGGATAATAAAAACCATGCTTTGATAAGGGCCATGGTCAGTAGATGTGTAATTTTAAGAGTTCTCTTCTGATTCCAAATGAACAGAAGGGATTAAACAATGTGAGAAATAACAAACATGTTATGAACCCTATTGGGCTTGTTTTATTTGCATCAAGAAATATTTCTTCTATATCACCCTCATCACAAATTAGACAAGAGAGCTCAACGCCAAACAAGAAGAGATGAATTAACGTACCCCCCTACAACTCCCCTATAATTAGTAGTCCTAGTGCAGGTTTTAAAAAACAGAGATGATCACTATGAAGGCACTGACACATTGGTAAATAGAAGTGCCCACTGGATAAATACCAATATTGAAGGCCCTCCTATTAACCCCGAATGTGGCAAGGAGAATTAGATGGATGGGCCCTAATACCAAATTGCTGTATGGTAACTGCAGTATACTCGCTTTTAACAATGATCAAACAGCAAGTTATTTACTTGACTCCAATTTATCAAGGTAAGATCAAAGACAGTGGATATTTTATCTCTGTAAAACAAATGTATTACTAGTTGGAAGCCATTCTTTCTGTTGACAAGGCTGTTTCTTTGTTAGGGAAGAATACACAACTAGTTCCAAATCTTAATGGATGTTGTTGGTCCACCGGGTTAACACTGAGAAATGGTTATGAGCCACTATCCAATTTGGAAGATATTGATTGATGAAGAGCCATCCCTAGTGAGATAGCAACAGGTCCAACTCAGACAGATAGGAACTCAAAATGTTATACTCAGGCTCCAGTACATGTATGCTTTGAGATAAGGTCACTTTAGATTTCCATGGAACATTGCCAGATTGGACTCTAAATTAAAAACTAAGGAAGTATTAGAATATAATTACACCCTAAAATGAAATCTGTATGCAAGTAATCTGGTCTAAAACTACTATTGATCAATATGGTTTTATGTCTATATGTTTTATGACCACCCGAAATACAAAAGGGAGAAATTCAGAAGGCCTTTGCTTACTGGCATTATTGATGTGTTTTACCTATATTATTTGCCTTGAATTTGACTAAGGAATACCTCTGAAAATGTACTAGCTGAATTAGAACTCAATATTCATTAATAATATAGTTAATTGCCAAATGAGGACTGGAGCTAAAACAATGGAACCTTTTTAAGGTTTTTTCGATGTGGAACTGGACAAGCGGAGGGAACATAGTTTATTACACAAACTCCAATGATTTTATGTGGTGATTTGAATGCAAAAATTGGAGCTGCTACTAACATGGAGTTCTTTGTTATAAAAGAAGATTAGCATATGGTCTATCTCTGGTGATGCTAACAAATGTTAAACATGGTGCATTTTGGCTCAAATTGCTTATTTATAGAGATCTGTCTATACCAGGGATTTCGCTTTTTTTGTGTCCAAGCATCACCCATTATTATTATATTTTTAAATCTCTGGAGGAATGGTCCAGGTTTTCCAATTTGTTTATAAATCTGAGATGAGCAGATTTGGAGGGGAGGAGCGATGTGGTGTGCTGCAGCATAATAGGACGTTTTGATCGCTCTGCCCACCTCTGGCCTCACCCTGGCACTGTGTTGTATGTTGCAGTGCATTGCGGTGCAGCTATCTCAGAAATGGTACATCCTAAGGCCTTGGAATGTGAAACCTTCAAGTTTTGTTGCTGATGTTCAGACGGTTACAATTAGCGTTGTCCGGTCCTTACATGACCACATTGATGTTTCGTGTGTTGCACTGCAAAAATGTTGGAAACGGTGCCTTCTAGTGCCTTGAAACCTGGCTTTCCCAACAGGGACTTTGAAATTCTGTTCCTCGTGTCCAGATGCTTGAAATGAACTCTGTTCGGTCCTTCTATGACCACCTTGATGTTTCACAACCATCTCATGTGTGCTGGAGCTGAAATCTGGGGAATGGGGTGGGGTGTTCTCATGTAATGTAACCAGTGACATCTGCAGGGTCCTAACAGGTAACTCTGCAATATTTGGTGCTGATTGGTAGAATGGTGTGGAATTGTATGAGGAACAAACAAACTAACAGATTTTCCGTTTTATAATACACGGCCTGCGGTAGCGGTCGTGTAGTTATGGTTAAGTTGCTCAACTCATAGAAAGCACACTTTTGGGCGGCTTTGCCTTCCCTCGACAAATCCTCACCAAACTTTGCAAGAAAAAGTTTATGGCTCCCTCTGAATGATTTTTTGAAGATTGATGTGGTTTTGTCTGGGGGGCAAAGTAATAGGGGTGGGGGGTGCCAATATTTTTGAATTCCTCATAGACACAATGGAAAAAGATGTTTGCTCACATCTACAGCCCAAACTGCTGGATAGATTTTTACCAATCATGCGCAAGGAGTGGCAGATTGTTCCAGAAAGCATGCTTCTGCAAATCTGGTGTAAATCCATCCAGTTGTTTTTAAAAAAAATTGCCAAAAAGAGATCACAAAATTTGTGATATCTGGGTCTGGTCCGTGGACTCATTTTCTGATTCGGAGTCCCCGGACACCTCTTGGCCAACCAGGGTGGGGCTTGGTGTCTGTGAATATCAAAGATGCATGCTGATTGGATGTTCAAAAAACATGAGGTGCGTCATAATTTTTGAAGTGCTCAGCATATTAGATCTGCGAACAGCCGCTTATCCGCGGACAGTGCAGTGAGCAAAAAATCTGGAAAACACATTTGGGGTCATTTAGCGACAGCAAGAGGGCCTGGAAAGGGTGGAGTAGTGGAACAAAGTTGATATGGAGCTCTTTTCATAGGTGAAAAAAGGTGTTCAGGTGCCGCTGAGTCTGCAAAACGTTTTATTGTCCAGGGACACCATTTGGATTGGGGGTGGAGGGTTCTGGGCGTGTTTTGTTATTTGAAAGTGCATTGTACATACTTGTAATATGGTTTAATTGTATTATGGTTTTTGTAGCCAGTGGCCAGATTCTTGAGAGCCTGGCCAGAAGCCATACCCTCAGGAATCTGGCCACAGGTTACACACAGTATGGTAATATGTGTATAGTAATTATAGGGACTGTACGGGGAGTATAAAGTATTTGTAATATGTGGAATGATATAGCTGAAGTGTATATGGTATTTATGGTGTAGTATAATTGTGGCTAGTGCTTATGGAATCTGTATTGGTTTCTTTGTGATGTAAACAATAGGATAATAATAAAGCTGGAATGTCTGGTTCTTTTCTGTGAATAAATACCCCAGTATAATTTTTAAACAAGATAGTTGTAAACCTTTAATTATATACAATTGTAGACATAGATTTACTTCTGTGACCCTCAAAATAGTACATTCTATGTACTCTGTTTGGTGCAACACTAGTGTGTGCTACACTGTTGTTGTATTGACATGAAATAATCATTGGGTCATTGTGAAAAAAAATCCATAGTGTAGTAAAAGATCCCTACTGTAATTATACACAGTTTTTACATAGTTTTAAAGAATGTACATGTGACAGAATAGTTGTGTGCGGTAGCGTGGATATATTATGTGAGTGTAAGTGTGATAGTATGTTTGTTTGAAGTGCATTCTAATTACGGGAATGTTTAAAGTAGTTAGATACCTGTTGGCGTATTCTAGCTGTCTTGGATTTTGAAAGTACTATTATAGTATTTTAGATGTAGTTAAATACCCATTGGCGAATGCTAACTGTTAATTGTACTATACTTTAGAAAGTACATTAGGGGTGATGGAATGTTAAGTAGGCATTTGTTGGATTTGGTGGTAATGTTGGCATATTGTAATTATATTGGATTTTATAGAAAGTATTGCAGTACCAAGAACTGTGATGGCATATTTGAAGTGTACTACAATGAAGGGTATTTTTAAAGTAGTTAGATACCCATTGCCATATTCTAACTGTTTACTGTACCATACATTAGTGACTAAATTTGTGTTAAAGGAATATTAAGTAGGCATTTGTTAGATTTGCAGGTAACCTATGTGTTGGAGTCACAGAAGTGTCGTTACATTCAAACCAACCATTTCTTTATTGACATATCCATTTTAGTAGCTTGAAGTGGTTGTGGCACAAGTGTGGTAGATTATGCCCACTTTTGTGAAGGTTTTCTTGCCAAGAGCAGTGGCGGCTATCGACTTTGAAAGGTGGTGGGGCGTACATTTGCCTGAATTTTTGAGCATGCTCAGCGAGCAAGTACAACCCACCCCAACAGTGTGTGCATGGGGAGGGTTATCCCCCCGCAAGAATTATTTTTCAAAAATAGCTTTCAAAATGTGCAATTTACTGGCTAAACCCAAAGAAATAAGTTTTTACATACTATTGGTGCTACATTGTTTGTGTGCAAGTGTGATGGTGTATTGTACAGCAGCTTGTATTTGAGAATAGTTGGTACTATGTTGTGTGATATAACATAGTACCAGCTATTTTCAAGTACAAGCTTGCATGCATAGAGAAATTCTTTATATAACTATCCAGTAATGATGGAAAAATATCATATTGTCATGCTGTTACTGGCATTCATATGTGTTCATCCTCTTACTAAGGTGGAATGTTAGGCATTATCTGAAATGGGAGAAACTAAGCTAAGAAATTACTTGTTTACCACTTAATGCAACATTTGTCCTACCTCTAATGGCTGTCTGCCTCGCTGAGTCGCCATTGCTTCAGTTGAAACACGTAGAATGCACAGGTCACAGAATAGCACATGCATATTGCATGGAAAAAAATGCAACAGAAATAGTTTAATAAGTTTATTATTGTCACTGTGGTATTATCACAACCAACAACCATAACATCATATTCTGATCTGATCAACAAATAAACATACATTTGATATATATCTCTCTGTTTAGTCAAATAGATCACTGCAACATTACACAAAACTGCAACATGTAAAGAGATTGAAACAATTAAATAGTTTAATGAAGGTATATCACAGAAAATAACTAGAAATAGCTTGTAACAGAGCAACATTCAACTGTCAATTATTATGAAAGGTTGTACACAAATTTTGCATGTCTATTTTTCAGAAAGGCAAATGTATCAATAGTTTGTGTATTGAAGTCTAGGATCTCTTGAATTAGTTGTATTTCCATGGACAGTATGGCCAAAGCATTCAGACGATCCTCAGTCATTGTGTTTCTCAAGAATGTTTCAACTCGCTTCAGGGTGGAGAAAGGGCGCTCCCACTCAGCTGTTGTTAAGGGTGTAGTGATTAGAATTTTTAATTAATGCATTGTCTCACAAAATGCTTCCTCAAGATTGTTTTTGATGAACAATTTAACCACTTAAGTGCTAGGCTATTATGCAAGTCTATAAAGAAATTGCCCCACTTGCATTACACAGTTCCGGTCTCTCATAAACAATTGAAAGCTCAGTGTGCAGTCTTTCCTTGTTTAACATGGGGTTCGCTTGGACCGTTGCAGTCAGTGCATCATTGGGAAAACACTGCTCATGTGTTTGAAATAGATCACTCTGCAACAATTTGCCCCCCTCCAAATGTTTAGTAAATGCAAGGCGATCTTGGGCGTGTGTAACTATGTTGTCACATACTTCTTTTACCAAACGATTTAAAGTGTTCATATTTATATTGCGAGACGCAAATGTTGCCTATGGTGGAATTTCACGTACTCTGTAAATGCACTTGATAAAAGTTGCAGTAGCTTTCTGCACATACACAGAATATAACTCGCTTCTGAAGCTGGTTATATAGAATGTCAACATGGGGCATTATGTAATTGAACAAAAAAAGGAAGAAATTAAATCCATCTCTTTCAGAGTTCTAATGAATTCCCGGGCCTTATGCACACTAACTCTCTCAAAATCAACCAGTTTTTCAATGATCTCAAAGCATCTACGGAGTGTGTCCCAACGCTAATATATGGCCTCTACTACCCAAATACGGTAGCTCCATCAAGTGCGCAATGGTCTTGGAAGTCTTTTATCCGATACCCCATCTATAACTTTAGCTCTTTTTGGAGAACAAGAAAAAAATGCACAGAAGCTAGAGGTATCAGTAAAGAAAATTCTGACTTCTGATATGTTGGAAACAGCTTGTTTCATGACAAGGCTAAGCTGGTGTGTATAGTGTAAAGACTGCAGGGGGGGTTTCTGTACTCCTGCCCTCTATATGGCAGAGTAGAAGCACAGAGCACCCCAGCCACGATTCTCTATTTGGTAGCTATGGATGAGCAATCAAGGCTTAAGCTCTCAGGAGGTGATGTGGGTTGGTTCATAAGTACAGTGTTGTCCCCAAGCCCCCACAAATGAATGTCCACACACTATGTTAGTGATAACACAGTTATTTATATAAATAAGTTTCAAGTCATATACACATAAAATAACACACTTTGTACTCAGGCAATTCTATAATGATACATGTACAATTTCTATGTGGTACCACAATTACTCTTTGACTCCATTAAAATGCACCAACTGTTGACAGTTTCAAATGGCATACAAATCAATAGCAAAAGGTATCAACCATAGACTTGGGAAGAAAACAAGTTGGTTAAACAATTGGCAGAATAATGGGCCCCTACCCCTAGGCACAGTTGTGTGTGAGGATCCCCCCACCTGGGCAACCTGTAAATGAAGTATTGACAAGCCCAGTCCATATATTGTTTAGCAGAGTCTTATTTCCTTCCTCAAATGTTCTACTACCCCAATGTAGTAGCAGAGTTTGACGATGGGTCATTGATGGATCCTTCTTGAGTGAACTCCCTTTAAAGCAGGAGCCCCGGATGGTCGAGATCCCTCGAAGAAAAGGGTGAACAATGGCACTGAGGCAGCAACTTCGGTCATTGTCGTCCTGCTAAGATGAGGTGTGCGGTGCACCTCAACAACGATAGTTCATTGCTGCAAATAGTCAATAAAGAACATGGGCCCATCAAGGGAGTTGGGTCGTCGGCATTTGGCGTCAGCGATCGGGACTCGACCACGGCCGGCTTTTGCATCTTCATCAGAATCTTTGGGGACTTCGGGTGATGGGAAACCCACTGGCGGATTCTCCTCCGATCGTCAGAGACCTTGACTTTCTCCGGCAGGACAAAGCAGTCGACAGTGATGAGCAAGGGAGTCCTTGATCCATGATTCAAATGTCTTAGGCAATGGAGCACTGCAGCTCCGGTTGGCTATGATTGTCATCGACGGCGATGGACTTCAATGTCCGGGCACTTTGCTTCAGATTCCTTGGCGGTCCCCATCTCTGGGCGGCAGCCTTTCGATGACTGACTTCCAGGGAGCCTTGGTGAAGCATAGCTGGTGCACGATGTTCCCTCATAGCTCGGGAAGAGGTCTCCTAGCCAGGCTCTCTCTTGGATCAGTTCTTGGAGACACAACAACTTTCGGATTGCAGCGAAGGAAAGCAGCAGCAAAACCTTCTTCTTCTAGCTGGGCATCAAGGTAAGCATCAAGTTTCGACTTTAGCTTCTGAACTATTTCCATCAGTGACAGGTACCAAGATATACTGTTCGGTCTCTCATTGACTCTGATGGGTCGCACTCAGGCAACCCTTCATTCAGAAAGGCATTCAGGCAGGCAGGCAGCCAATCAGGCTCACAGTGCATTCAGGCCATTCACTTCCACCCAGACACTCACAACACAGAATGTGGATTCGGACAATCACCCAGCCTTTCAGCACTCCACACTGCATTCATGCCAGTTTCGGGTAGGGCTGTCTCAGTTATTGTGTCACACACCAAAAACTAGACACCCATAATATGAAATGAATATTGGTCATACACTCCATTCACCCAGGTCCCACCACAAGGGCGTATCTATAACATACAGTCATTGGGAAGGCTCCAGCCAGTCTTGACTGGACTTACCCACAATACCATATATGGAACTTCCACCCAAAAGCCAGTCAGGGGAAAGGACAGAGTCAGGGCTTCCCAGGACTTTGGGAAAACAAGGTAACAGGCAATAGAAAGCAAGAGGCCACAGGGGCCATCTTGTCTCCTATCAGGAATCAACTGATTCCAATGGCATTGCTGGATATCCCAAAATGGAGGATTCTCAGAGCACCTGTCAAATTCAGCATGGATATGCCACAAGCCCATACCATTCTCTGTGGGTCATACACAGGTGCCCAAAAACATACACTAAGAGTACAGTGTCGTATTCCCACCCATGGGTCCCATAAGGGTATCCCAAGGGTCTGCTGACCACAACCAAAAAGAGGAAGAACTGCACTGCCAGGAGTCCCGCATGGACTCCTGAGCAGAAAATAACACAGAACACACATGATAAAAGGAGTACAGGACAAGGACATGGAGGCCTGTCCCTCCAATGCATTTCCAGCATCACATATAGCAATGTACATAGTGAGTATTTGGATACACTCAGCTATTTTCTTTTGAACTCCACCAGACGCCCCCCTCATTACACTCGCACCATCAAATGTTTGAGCAATGACTTTCCTTTTGTGGCAATCTTCAGGGAAAACTTTGTCCACTTTTTCCATTAGGGCAGTGGCATTGGTTTGCACACTAGAGTCTTTCAGATTAATAAATCCATAAAACCTTTCAACAATTCTGTATTATTCATCAATGTAGTGATAGACTAGCACAAACGGAATCTTAGTGGAAACTTCGGTTGTATCATCTTCCCGAATAGCCACATAATCTGTGCATGTTAACTGCTCTACAATGATCTCTATTGTGACCATGAGCATGGAGTCCAGCAGCTCATTTTGAATTGTTTTTGAAGTGCCCTTAAATAATGTTGCATTGTTTAAATGCAGTTCCATTGCACTGTCTATGCTGGATACAAAATCCACCAAGGCTCTAAATACCCCAGATTTTAACAACACTTCAGTTTCATCATGACCACGTAAAGCTAATTCAAATGCACCACAAAAGCATACGCAGTCAATTAACTTTGATAAGACGAATCGGTTTTTATCCACATCCTCATTATGCTACACCATGCTCCGGGAATAGCCATTGTCCAACTGTGTTGCAATGTTAACACTTCTAAACATGCACAGCTGTAATATATTCTCAATATGAGATTTGCGCAATTTATGTCTCTTGCCTTTTTCTGAAAAATGCTTTATGTCAGTGACAACTGTTTTTGTCCAGGCCGTTTCACCTTTGAACCGAGGCCGGGGAAGCAGAAAAAAGAGTGCTTAGCAAAGCTACCAGTGAGCCATGTCTTCTTTTCATACCAAGCCATGTTAAATGTGCGTGTCTAGGACTTTCCCCTATCTTTTATGAACTGTTCAATTTTTTAATCTGGCCGTTCAGGGCCTAGTTGTTTCACCTCCAGTTTTTTACTATGTGCGAGTCTGGAAAATGGTTTTGAGAGCAATTGATCCACTGAATTAATTTTCAGCAAGAGTGACACCTATTAATAAGCAAAATGTGATGTCAATAAATATATGGGTATGGGAGCTATTAGAGCAGGAGGTCCTCCTTTTTTTTTTGAGGGGCTTGTGGATGAGGATGGAAACAGGAAAATACAACAACTTCCACAGGAAGCTAGCCCACTCTTACACACAATGGATTTGGGCACTAGCGGTCAGTTCAGTGTGGGTCCACTGGACATTACTAAGTAGAGCCAGAGGATCAGTAACAGTTTTGACACAGTTTTATTCATAAAACAGAGTTAGAACACTAAAAATAAACAGATACACAGTTTCACCATTTTGTCCAATCCAAACATGTGCAAACCACTACAAAGACAAATTGTGGTATCACCTGTCTCTATTACTAAAGAACAGTTCTGTTTTAGGCATTGTTAGTAGCACATGTGAGAGGACTATTGACAAAAACAATCAGAAAATAGCACTCTCTATTAGGTGTCAAACCAGTATTATGTTTCTACATAAACAAATGCACACATATATGGATAAATCTATTCATTTTTCCATGCAGCCTTCAATCCATCTTCAGGACACAAAATAGTGTTATAAAATGGGAATGCTGCAGGCTTCTCCCATCGCATGCTGTCATACAACCAGGACACTACATGAAAAATCAACATGTAAAAGTATTTTTAAGAACTGACCTCTATTGTGGGTGTTATTACAATCTGAGCTGCACCTATGTCACCAACCTTGAATTTCTTTGATGTGCGTAGAGCTGGATGTTCAATAACATCATCCAATGATACACTCAAGCTATCTGTATTATTAGAAATATAAGATAGAAAGGAAGGCTAATTATCTCTTTTATCTGTAAGTTATACATAATTCTTATTGGCAGTAAGGAATGGCATTTACCTTATTCCTCGTATGCCAACTTGTGTGGATGAATCCTCTTTGCTGGTATTAAATATCCTTGTTCTTCCTGCTGGCGAAAACTAGCATGTGTTTTTGTGAAAACACGTTGAAAGGCACTTCACATTACATTCAATCAAAAGGAATGCACTATAAGAGAAACAGACACTGCGGCTATCAGTGCACTTCTTTCTCACATCTTATCGAGTTGTTTAGTCTAACATTCCCCATGCATTTTAACTTACAATTGATCGTGTTGATTCCGATATCCAGCACGGACACCGGTCTCTGTGCAACTCAAGGCACTGTCTTCCAAAACTTGATACAGGGATGCGTGGCACAGAGGAGTAATGTAGCTTTTTACTTGTAGGCGCAACAACTTGACCGATGCTTCTGGTTAAGACGAACATCGGCGGGCGCCATTTTAGGAGTGTTATGCTCATTTAAACAACATGTTGCTGCTGCATATCATGCAAGCACGTTTATTGTTATGTACTAGAATATTATACACGTTACAATACCTTAGTCATAAGGAATTAAGAGATGACTTTATGATGCCAGTCTAAAGTGATTGTTCTGAGAAAAGGCAACATAGAGCAGTATGAAAATGGTTTAGGATGCTGTTAAGCGGCTTCACTTCAACACTACAGCTAAGTCAATGCCTAAGGGATGCTGAGGGAAACCCTTATTGATATATTTTTAGGTCCAGTTCATGTACTCTGGATGACAACCCTTACATAATACCCCTCTCTTAGAATCCCCCTGACCCCACTGAGCCAAGAAGTAGGTCTGTTTTGCAAATTTAAAAGGTTTATTTGAGAAATATAACAATATATATCTATCACACTTTTATAATAAATTAATATTGGATATCACGCTTAAAATATGACAGTGATCAACAATGGATAATGTTCTACTGGTAAACTGATTTGGTTACATAGAAGTAGTATAGAGGATGAGGTAGCTGAAATGCTTTATAGTTTCAAGGAAATGCAAGGTGGAATAAAAGCAGTACAGAAAATAAACTGATATGGTTTCACAAGAGATAATATGTTCACTTTTCCCCTGGTGGCAATTCACCCCCCCTATATGCAATGCAAGGAGATGGAAGTAACACACACAGTCTTCAGGAATACAATCAAATACAATACGGAATTCAGTTCCCCCCCCAGCAAGCTTAGACAACAGGTATGCTTTTTAAAACACGGGCAAGAGTGTTTTGTAATGTGGTGGCAAGGAAGTGAAAAATGCTAAAATAGCTTTTAATTCCCTATAGGAGGTTCAGGATGAGTGGTAGACACTTTAAATCAGTTCAGGTCAGCCCTAACAATGGTTCAGGGATGGTTATTAGGTTGCAAACGAACTTTAGCAGTTCAGGCAAAAGCGGCTATCTTTTTACAGGTGACGAGATCAGGCCAAATCGCAAATCGCGGTAAATTTTGCGAGTGCTTAAATCGTGATTGCGGAAGTCAGTTCTAGGCTTGTTGGAAAGCTTAGATTCTAAGCTTTCAGAGGAAAGTTAAATCTCGTTCCTAGGACAAACGGTTCCAGAGATACGGACGATTTTGCGAGGTAGTTTTTCGGATTTAAAGTAAACTCAAAATGACAGGTGACAGCTTGCAGCTGCAGACTTGACAGGTGACAGTTGTGTAGCTTTAAAAATGACAGATGACACGATTTCTAGGAGGCTTTTCTAATTAGGTTAAAATAGTTCGAATTAGATTATTTTAACTAAAAGATTGGGTTCTGCACAGTTCTGGCGGATACTCACTCCTAATTTTGAAATGAATGGGCCTCGTCACGGACCTGGTCAACAAGTCCAGCGGCGGTTCTCTCTGCTCGGCGGGTCAATCAGGCACCGGTTCTGCTCACAGCAATCCTGATCTCTGGTTCTGCTCACAGCGGTCTGGGTCTGGTCTGCGGTTCCGGCAAAAGTTCTTGGCAAAGAATTCAAACAGCTTGCCCGGCTGTTGAATAGTTTGGTTAGGTTTGCTGGATTCTGAAGGCCTGCTGAGAATACTTTTGCTTGCAGTGGGCCTTCTAGGTTCAAAGTTCTGTAGTCTATGGGTCCCTGGTTCTGGTCTCTGTCTGGATGGGATGTCGGCCGTCAAAATGCTCCGCAGAAATGGAAAAATGAATCTCTCTACCTGTCCCAGCAGTCTCTTTTTATGTGTTTTAAAAAGTGGAGAGGCTAGCATCACTAAGCCTGCCCCTCTCTTTATTTCATAGGTCAATAGATTCTTTGGTCCCTGATTTGGGAAGGGATAGTGTGTCAGAGTGATGTCATTTTTATGACCTGCAGAAATGACACTCCCGTGGTCAATGTGCACACAAATCTATTCCTGATCCAAATACATATTTCCCAGGTACACAGTTGTTTGACATCACATACACACATCATATATTACTAAAGATAGTCCCTGTCCCGACTCTGGCGTTTCTAGGAGCTTGCATTCAAAAATGGCAACTTATTTTCAATTTTAGTGGGTTTTGCAACATTGGTTTTTCATCAAAAATTATACAAAGGTACATTTCCCTTCCACATATATCCCAGTAACTTTCCATGTCTCTAGCTTAAATACAGTGTCTACAATATTCATAATTAGTGGGGTTTTGCCCCAGAACATGGTACAAATTGGAGTTTGTACTCAAATCATGAGGGCATTTTCCATACTAAGACTCTCAAAGTTGTACATTCCTGTCATTTGGTTACAATAAGTTATAACAGTTTCTATAAAGTATATATTTGTTGCAATTCAACTCTCCAAATTGTGTGTGGGTCCGCCTCCAGAAGTCTGGGTGGGTCAGTGATCACATGTCTCTCCTTGCTGGCAGAGGGCTGTTGACAGGAAACACTCAAAATTAACATACCCCATTCAACTGAAAGGGGCTATTGTCTCTCTCCTCCAGGCTGAAGGGGAAACCCCCTCCCTCTCACTCAGAAGGGCCATGTGATATCCTGCCTCCTGTTGTGAGTCTCTGGGGTGTTAAGAGTTCTCAGCCTCTTGGCCTCTGGGAACAGCGGGTGGCTAAGATTTTCAATTAACCAACAAGCTTTGAAGTCCCTGTCCCTCTTGCAACTCCTAAATACAGTTTCCCTGTCAGAGTTTAGACCGCTAGTGCCGCCTTGGGGAATTTGTCGGTACTGCATCCATTTTTGAGTTGTCTTGAATTTGACAGGAGATTTTTGCTATTATTTTGATAGGCCTCCTTACATTAGAGTGGTGATGTGGAACCCCCCACAAGAAGGTTGTATTTTTGGAGTGGTCTTGTGCCAACTGCGCAGATCTCCTGGATTCTGGCGTGAATGTGGGCGGCGACAGCTCATCCCCACATCCACCCAGTCTATTGATTTAGTTTGTTCTGGGATAGAATAATGGGCGGCGCCAGCTCTTCCCCACATCTACCCAGTATAAGGATTCAACATGGGTGAAAACCCTTGACAATGCGAAGGAGAGAGTTAACTGCTTGTAATATTGAAGCTGGACCAGAACAGTCTCATTATAATGTGTAAAGAAGTTAGATGGAAATGGACCTGGAAACCCCCAATTCGAAACATCTCCTGCAAAGCAGGTGTATGCTCAAAATCTCCATTGGCAACAAGAGCATACTCCATAATTGTTGGGTCGTGCGAGACGTCACTGCCGCCTTTTACTTAGGGAGTGACATTCTCAATCGCTTTGCCATTAGTTTGGACCTAATAAACTTCAAAGCTTGGTCCCGATTAGCGGATAATCTCATGGGCTTTGATGATCCGGAAAAAGCATTTAGGTCAGCTTAATTGCTACCTTATGCAGTTGAAATTCAGCTTAAAGAGGAAGTCACCATCCCAGAAAGGACCTGATAATTCTCCCTGGGAGTGAACGTTAAAAGAGGACAAAAATTGAAAAACCCTGATGCTTATATTCATCTAAATGCTTCTCTCCAACAGCAAGGGTTAGGGGTAAACCCAACTCCATTAGTCAACATAGAACATGACACCATTCCAATAGAGGTGAATAACAGCGACTTAAAGAGTATTACTCTAGCCGCAGGCACCATTATTGGAATGGCGGTTGATGACCAACATTTCTCCATTGATTTAGGAAATGAACTGTTAGGACCGATCCCCAAGGACTGTTTTGACAGTGACAGTGAGGACAATACAACACCAGACAGGATTTTCACCCGGCATGGGGGAACTTCCTGGTGTACACTTCTTGCCTTTATGGTAAGGAAGATGTGACTTGTGACTTCAGGAGGGATGAGGTGAGTTTCCAGGTCCATGAGGGCTGCCTTTCCCACCTGAAGCCTCCAGTCCAAATCAGCACTCTGACCAGGGACTTCTCCACCCAGCTGGTGGAGGCCGCTGAGATAGCCAAACCAGACGTCTTTCCAGGCTTCAGGCAGATGGTGGAAGAGAGAATCAACCTAGCTGATGCCTGTGTGACTCTGGAACAGAAGCAAAAGTTGAAACAAGTTTTCTTGGATTTCCAAGATCTCTTTGCGGTAGACTCATATGACTGTGGTCGCACCGACATCCACACCACAACAATTCCCACGGACCCTGGAATGACTCCAGTGTTTGTGAAGCAATATCGCTTGCCTCTCGCATCCATGGAGTCCCTTACTGAAATAATTAAGAACCTTGAGTCCTGGGGAATAATCCGTCCAGTCCACAGCACTTTCAATAATCCGGTGTTGGGAATATTGAAGCCAAACGGCCAGTGGAGACTCTGCGCCGACCTTAGGGAGCTCAACAAACGGGTCCATACTTCCCGATGGCCTCTGCCCTACATTGACCAAGGGCTGGCCCAGATCCAGGGGTCACAGGTATTCACAGCAATAGACCTGACCAATGGATATTGGACTGTGCCTGTCAGTAGGGAGGACCAATACAAACTGGCTTTTACCTTTGGGGGCCAGCAGTACAAATGGACCCGGACTCCCTTCGGATACCTCAACTCCGGCAATGAATTCAACATTTTCCTACATAAGGCCATGCCCGACCTGGGTGCGAGGGGTAACCTGGCTTATGTAGATGATGTCCTCATCAAAAGTTCATCTGTGGAAGAACACATAGCGGAGATCCGTTATGTTCTGACACAATTGAGGGCCGCCGGAGCAAAACTTTCCTTTCAGAAAGCACAGTGGTGTAGAACCCGTGTTAATTTCTTGGGGCATGAGATTACTCCTCAGGGTCTCTGTCCCCAGGAAAAGAAAGTGGAAGCACTTCAGAAACTGAAAGACCCCACAACTCTGCGGGAACTAAGGAGCCTCCTTGGACTGACTAATTACAGCAGAAAGTTCATTGAAGGCTACACAGAGATCACTAGACCACTGATTCATCTCCTGAAGGAGGGGGGCTCAAGTGGGAATGGGGTCCAGAACAATCCGAGGCGGTAAGACAACTCAAAAGAAGCCTCTCACAAGCGCCTTGCCTAGCTTACCCTGTCAGAAACAAGGAGTTCTTCCTGGAGACGGGGTTCTCTAATACGTGCTTGACAGCAGTATTATACCAAAAGCATGACAAGGTCAATAAAGTAATCTCCTATGCGGGCAAAACTTTATCCTCTGTGGAGGAAAAATTCAATGATTATGAGAAGGCACTCCTGGCAACGGTGTGGGCATTGAAGAATTACCGCCCGTTTATCCAGGGGGAACACAGCATAGTGGAGACTCCACAGCAGCCTCTGCAATATCTCCAAAGTGACAGAATCCGGGCCGGAAATGTGAGTAATTCCTGAATTACTTCCTGGATTCTGTCAATGCAAGGCTTTCCTGTGGAGGTCAGATATGGCAAAAACAAGAAGAGTCCCCTCGCGCAAAGTCTGGCTGACTTGCATGATTGTGCCAGAGTAAACTGTCTCGAGGACGAAAGTCTAAAAATCAAGGACAACATGGAGGCATACCTTAATTCCCCACACACAGTCTTTGAAGAAGACAAGTGTGAGGGAATGCCCACTGTCTATGTGGATGGATGCTCGTACCATGTTGACAACAACGGGGAGAAAGGACTGGTGGCCGGCGTAGGGAATGCATGGGTGAAGGAGTTTCCAGAACCCTCCGCTGGATACAAAATTGATCCCCGAAGTAGTCAGGTGGCAGAGTTGATGGCTGTGCATCAGGCCATCCTCGCTGCTGTCCAACATCAACTCCACAAACTGGTCATAATCACCGATTCGGATTATGTACGGAACGGGTTCGTGGAGCACCTGGTTAATTGGAAAACCAGAGGCATGTTATGTGCTAATAACAAACCCCTGAAACATGGGAAGTTAATTCAAAACATTGATGATCTGGTCACATCGAATGGGATGACCATCTACTGGAAAAAGATCAAGGGTCATTCCAAAGTAGAGGGACCAGACAAAACTGGAAATGACTTAGCTGATCAGCTGGTCAAAACCGGGGCCATCCAAGGGGATCTAATAGAAATAGAGTCCCTCTTGGGGGAAATCCAGGTACTGCTATCACTAGGTCCCAGACAAATGCTCACAATGATCTTTCAACTGCACAATGGAGTAAGGAGACCCCTGATGCTGATTTGATTACAGCTCAGAAGGGGGATCCAATTATTGGGAAGTGTTACCAACACCTTGAGGACCCTGAGAACTTTCCCCTGAAGGATACCGATTACATTGGGAAAGAGGACTTAAGAGTGTTGATGAAATGTCCAAAAATGTTCCGAATCCAAGACGGTTTGCTGGTAAGGAAATCCAAAGCTGGCCACGATCAGTGGGTGGTTCCTACCTCATTCCGGAGCCCGATGTTAAGTCACGCCCATGATGCGGCCACCGCCGGTCATAGGGGGTTTCACACAACACTGGAAATCTTAAGAGAGGTTGCATACTGGCCACACATGGGGCAGGACCTCGACCAATACTTGAAGGGGTGTCTTGTGTGTGCACAATTTCAGCCATCATCCCTCACACACTGTGCGCCTCTCCAAAAGAGGGGGATGACACTGCCATGGTCAGATTTGCAAATCGACTTTGTAGGCCCTGTGATTCGCTCGTCTAGAGGAAACAAGTACATGTTGACCGTTACATGCTTGATTACCAAGTGGGTGGAATGTCTCCCAGCCCCAAACTGCAAGGCAGAAACAGCAGCTGCCCTGATGATTAACCACATCTTTTCCCGTTTTGGTCTACCTCAAAGGATTGAGTCATACAGGGGTAGCCACTTCACCAGTGAAGTAATGACAAAGATGTGGGAGATACTGGGGGTTAAAAGGAAGCTACACATTGTTTACAGGCCAGCTTCTTCTGGAGCAGTGGAGAGATACAACCGAACCATTGTGAGCATATTAAAGAAGTTTGTGGCAGATTCTGGGCCAAGTTGGGATATCCGATTACCTCTGGTCCTAATGGCCATCAGATCTACCCCTTCATCTGCAACCAAAATGTCACCATTTGAGTTGATGACTGGACGCAAGATGGTGCTTCCCCAGCATTTGCTCTAAAGAACCCAAGAGCAAACGTTGATAAATGCCTCCACAACTCATGAGTAAGTGGAGAATTTAAGGAAACACCTTCAGCATGCTTTTGCCTATGCTCAGCGGAATCTAGAAAGATCAGCCGAGAGCATGAAGACCCACTATGATTTGAAAACTACCCGAAAGGAATATAAGGTGGGTGATCGGGTCTATCTATACAATTTCCAAAGGAACCAGGCCAAACAGCGAAAATTCTTGCCTACATGGAAGGGACCGTTTGAAATTATAGACAAAATCTCCCCTGTTGCCTATAAGATCTGCATCCCCAAAGGCAGTCTGGCGAAAGGGGAAGACAAGTGGGTCCATATAAATCAGCTAAAGTGTTGCCATCCCAGACACACTCTGCAACAACTGGAGGAATCCACTGGAATCCCAGAGGGGGCCGCTCCAGAGTAATTCAGTTCCAACCCTAAAATATTCCACATATAGCATATAAAATTCTGTGGTCCTTGTATATATATATGTTCTTGTCTCCTAATTTAAAAAAGAAAATATATATGTTCATATCTTCTGATTCATAAAATGTATATGTCCGCCACACCATTAATAGTGGTGAAGAAATGTGCTTTATCATCCTAGGAGAGATGAAACCATGGAGACTGACCAAGGAGGACGACCGGGGAACAGGAGCAGAGACCTGAGGGGCCCGGGGTACGGCCCAATCCTCCCATCAGGACCAGCAAGGAGAACTGATTGATCGACTGGAGGGAGGAAAAGATGCTGAACTGTGCCATCCATGGAATTGGAAGAAGAAGAGGCGAACATCCCAGATCTTGCGAGTTCCATCAGCGAAAGGACAGAATGGCCATCGCAAGAGGGGAGGCTTGTGGGGTGTTTTTACCCATGCGCACAAGCCCTACCATAAAACTGTGCAGTACTGGCATGGAAAACATCATGATGGCCAGAACTCCCCTGAGAGTGCACAGGGAAAACATGAAGAATAGGCTGCCACCCATTTTTGCCTATGTTGTGAGCACAGGAGGGCACTGCCTAACCACCATTGGGCTACACACACAGTAGCCTGAAACCATTGGGAATGGCAATGATGATTGCCAAAAGCAACCCAGAACTGTGGGGAATTCATTTTCTTAATCCCAAAAATGGTTGCATTACCAGTACTCACCACTATCAGAAGCCGGCGTTTTAAAACCACCAGACTTTTGTGTAAAACTGAACAAATTAAACAAAACCAGACCAAGGAAAGACTTGCTAAGAGGTGGATACAATGTAAAACTATATTCTGAAATGACTTGAAGAAAGTAATTATTTATTTAATGTATAGGTAAACATTGTCAGTTTGATTTGAATGTAGAAAACTGGGAACAAAAAGTGACATTTAGCTGAAACCTGGCTTAATGAAACTGGATTCTGCCTGACAACTACCCCCAACAGGAGAAACCTGCTGAGCCACTCTTCCCAGGCCTGGCTGCATCCTGTTTCCCCACCAAAAGTAGTTGACACCTCTCTGATTAGATTAGGGTGGAGCACCTGGGAACTGGAAAGGACAGAACAATGCAACTTCCTTGACTCAGGCAAATGTTATATTGGGGGCGTCGTAAAATAGCTTCCTCTTGGGAGAAACTGGGGGGCAGCTGTGCCTCTGTGAACAAGCTGGCTTGGGGGAAGTGGATAAACCAGTTATTCCACCCTGTGATGTGGGAAGCCACACCCCTTTTTGACCACAGCATAATTTTAAAAAGATAGATAACTCATAGTGTGGACTTGTCAGAATTATATAAGTAATACCATTATTTTTGTGATTTTTCTGTGAACATTTTAACAGGCGTTAGGACCCTGTGGTGTATTCTGGGGGGTTGCTAGCGGAAAATAGGGTCTCACTCCAAATGTATGCATGTTAAAAATCTGACACTATATCATCTGTAACCCATATTCCTAGTGCACATTTGTGTAAAATTTGGAAAGGTTTAGAGGTCGTTATCTGGATGAAAAGGGGAGAATTCTGTCATCAGTGGCACGACATCGTACAAAGACAGGGATCGGATGGTTTGGTGCTACAGAAAATATGTTAACTGGACCTATAATATTAGAAAAATGGTACATAGATAAATATGTATTTGGGTCAGAAATAGATTTGTGTGCAATCTGACAAGGGGAGGTTCCTCTGACCATAAAACCTACAGCATCACTCTGACTCACATTTCCTTCCCCCAATAAAGGGAGAGAGGAGGAATTGGCCAATGATAAGTGAGAGGGGCAGGTTTAGTTATGACCAACGCACACACCCACTTTCCAAAACACATAAAAAAAGACTGCTGGGACAGGTAGAGACATTCAATTCCATTTGCTGCGGAGCATGCTGACCTATGACTTCACATCCAGAGATCCAGACTTCAAATCCATCAATCTCCAGAACCTGTAGCAGAAATTAACTCCAGAATTTGTAGCAGAGAGGCCTGAATCCACCAGCTGAATCCTCTTCAGCAGGCCTCAAAACTAACCAAACTATTCAACAGCCGGGCGAGCTGTTTGAAGTTTTGCCGAGAATGTTTGCAAGAACCTGTAGCAGTACCCAGAAAGCAGTGTTACATCCAGAATCCAGAGAGGCTAGACCAGCAGAGCAGAGCTGACCCAGATCGCTGTGAGCAGAACCGGTGCCTGATTGACCCGCCGAGCAGACAGAACCGCAGTCGGACGTGTTGACCAGATCCGTGACAAGGCCTAGTTCAAATTTATATTGTGAGTACCTAGCAGAACTGTGCAGAACCAATCTCTTAGTTAAAATAATCTAATCCAAACTATTTTAACCTAAGTAGAACAGCCTCCTAGAAATCGTGTCATCTGTCATTTGTAAAGCTGCACAACTGTCACCTGTTAATTCTGAGGCTGCATTTTGAGTTTACTTTAAATCCGGAAAATGACCTTTATTAAATCGTCCGTATCACTGGAACCGTTTGGGCTAGGAACCGTCTTCCTACTCCTTATACTTTTTCCGCAATCACGATTTACGCACTCGCAAAATTTACCGCGATTTGCGATTTTGGCTCAATTTCTCCACTTGTCAAAATAGCAGCTCCATTCTTTCTTTTGTTAAAATCCGTTGCAACTTGGTAATAACCCATAGAGCATTGCTAAAGTGAGCCTGAACTAATACCAACACGCATCTCCCACTCACCCTGAATCTCTAGAGGGAATTAAAATCAGTTGGCACATTTTCCCATCCATTGCCATCACATTTAAAAAGCATTTTGTGCCTGTGTTTCAAACGCCTACCTGTTTCCTCTAAGCTTGCTGGGGGGGAACTGAATTTCGTATTGTATTTGATTGCATTCCTGAGAACTGTGTGCTCCTCTTTCGATCTCCTTCCATTTCTTACATTGCATAGGGGAGGGGGGTGAATTGCCAGAGAAAAAGTGATTATCTTATCTTTTGCTAAAATTATATCAAGTATTTCTGTACTGCATTTTATTCCTCATTGCTTTTCCCTTGAAATCATACAAGGATTTTTGCTACTTTATCCATCCTATACTAACTCCTCATTGATTGTAAAGAAGTGTGCTAGTGCCAGATTACCCATTGTTGATCAACATCATATGTCTAAGTGTACTATCAGATATTAATTTATTATAAAGTGTGATATATATATATATATATATATATATTGTTTAAATTCTCAAATAAACCTTTTAATTTGCAAAACAAACCTACTTCTTGGCCCAGTGGGGTCAGGGGGATTCTAAGAGTGGGTGTTATACAAGGGTGGTCATCCAGAGTACTGAACTAGACATAAAAATGCATTAATAAGGGTTTTCCTCAGCATCCCAGACTAGGCATTGAGTTGGCTGTATTGTTGATTGAATATCGCTTACAGCCATCACCACAGGAGCCGGTTTAAAATCCAGTTCCACTGAACTTCACCCTAACTCGATTGTGGACTGGAGCCTCCTATTCGGCCAGTTAGCAAAGACTGTTCTGCTCCACCATTCTGCCTCTGGGCAGCCTCCACACCCGTGGGTTGGAAACTGCAGAAGACGGCGTGGCAGCAATGACCAAATGTTGGTCAGCGCTGAGCAGGAGACCACTTGGCCATCACTTCCCCCCAATTCAAAGAGGGAATACAGGACAAAGAGAAGCCAACTCCAGTCCTCATAGGTGTGAAGTGGCCTGCTGGCTGTGACTGGATTGATGCAGGGCCTGGCAGTGTTTTGATCATGGATAAAACAACGCGGGGGGCACTGGGAGTCGCCCTGCCGGACATTAGTCCCGGTTACGAGAGCCTTACCCAGAGTCTTTAGCTCACTATCTATCACTGAGGAGAAACATCCAAAGCATATCAGTCTTTGTCCTGCCCTAGGGCAGTCCAGCACCGACATGCTAGGCAATTCTCCTCTGAATAAGAGTATCAAACAGCATCCCCAGACACATGTTTGGGTTGCAGTCTGGTTGGACCTCATCTGTAGGGTGGAGCTGTACCTATCTAAGAATAGTGGGCAAGGGGTCCACATCTGGATTCCACTAGTAACATAGTGTGAGACCCAAAGTTACTCAATTATGCATAAAACAAAGGGGAGTCCTGGGAGTCCCTCTGCCAGACATTAGTCACGGTTACGAGAGCCTTACCCAGATTTTTTAGCTCACTATATTTCACAGGGGAGAAATATCTGGGGCAAGTCCATCACCAAAATGCTAGGCAATTCTCATCTGAATAAGAGTACCAACAGCAACCCAAGACATGTGTTTTGGTCTGGTCGGACCTCATTAGTAGGGTGGAACTGTGCCTCTCTAAGAATAGTGAGCAAGGGGTTCACATCTCGAGTCCCATAGTAACTTAGGATGAGACCGAAAGTTACTTAAATTATGCAAAAAACAAGGGGGGGTCTGGGAGTCCCTCTACTGGACATTAGTCCCTGTTACAAGAGCCCCTTGCTCACTATTCTTAGAGAGGCACAGCTCCACCCTCCTCATGATGTCCAACCAGACTGAAACATGTGTCTTGGGTTGCTGCTGGTACTCTTGTTCAGAGGAGAATTGCCTAGCATTTTGATGCTAGACTGTCCCAAGGCAGGACAAAGACTGATATCTTTTGGATCTGTGAAGATAGTGAGCTAAAACCAGCACTAACTTCCAGTAGAGGGACTTCCAGGACTTCCCTTGTTTTTGCAGCGTTTTGATAATGCAACCAAATTTGCATAATAAATATGGGGCTCAAGGGCCAGGGCAGGACCAGAAAGGTGATAAAAATTGCAGTGCACACAGCATGCGTGCGAAGAAAAGGAAGTAACATCGTAATATATTTTTACTGCATCCACACCTTTACAGAACATTGTATAATGTGTACTGAGGATGGCAAAGGAGAGTTTGACAGAGGATCTCCCAACCCCTTGCCCTGGTGAGGTCTGGCTGCAGTAAGCACGTTATCCAAACAATACTATGTTATCAGTTTTTCTGACTGCACTAAACTCTCTATTTAAATAGTGCAGTGTTTAGAATCATCGGACACAACACAATATAGATTATTGCACTCTGAGTGACTGCAATAAGCAAAAGAGACACATATTGCACTGCTTTCAATCTGTTTGGCTGCACTGAGTATTCTGTGCAACTACAAGTTTGTCACTACACTACATCTATAGGACGCAAACGCAAACCCAGACCTATCGGCGTTGTCGGTGCGTTTTTTTATGTACCCTTCCATAAACAAATCTAAGGGCTCCAGTATGCATCGAAAGGAATACATTGGCACACGGTCCTTGAGAATGCATTTTTGTGAAACAGAAGCCCCTGTTCCCGTGCACGCATCATCCATACATCAATTGCGGCCCAGAGTTCACTTAAGGTCCACAGACCACACGCAGTAGCAAGTTAAACTTTCCATTTCGCTGGTTGAGTTCCATAGTGGCATTTTTATGGCCTCCATTAGAAAGGCATCGTTTCCACAGATCGAAGCACCGCTTTACTGTGTAGTCAGTTACTTAAATACACTGAATGCTGCACATTGCATTTTCGTTTCCAAACCTACAGTTGCAAGCAGCAGTGGATAAAGCAGAAACAAAACCAACCTCCCACCGCAAGAAACTGACAGGCAAACATAAGCTCTTGGTGGGAGTCTCCGACTGCCCTTTTATTAGGACATCTCTTTATGTTGCACAAGCATGACTAGGACAAAGACCCACTTTGCACTGGTCTACGTGCTGGAGCATGGTCGGATATGATAAATGCCGTCACTTGCAAAAATTAAAGTGGGGGGACTCATCAACAAACACAATGGGATGTCATGTCTCCAGAAATTAGCATATCAAGGTGAAAAATGCACACTTCATTAAATTGGCTTTGCATAATCACCTTAATTGAATAGGACGAATGGCATTTGCCTTTCATAAAACCAACGCACACACAAAACCAAGACAGGAAATGTTCTTCTAATAGTGTTTTTGAAAACGTTAAAAGGTGTGCAAGTTTTAAACGCCAAGAACCAATACAAATGTTTTCCCTAGGACTAGCAGTACCGAAATGGGTTGTTTCACCTTTAGTTGTTTGTTATTTTTGGTGACGTGTCCAGGATACAAACCTGACAACTGTGGTTTGATCCCCCGAGGTCAGCTTTAATTCATAAATTCAAAGAGGACATCTAATGTTTCTCTTTTAGCTGGGGGGGACAGACTCCAGAGGACTACGCCCCCCCGCGCATGTACCCTTGACTTGAGCCCTTATGACTTGCACTTTTGGAAGCACCAGAACAATGTCAGCTATTTTGCCCACTCTAAAACAGCACAACATGTGGCATTAATTTGCACCTATTGGTAGCCCAGTGTAAGTGATTTCAATCCGGCATACACCCAAGTCAACGCCTAGCATGCAGTGCACAACTGAAATCCTTATTTATTTTTGTCTAAAAGTTCTTTATTCTGAACTCATATCACGCCCTTCTCCTGGAACCCATCCCCCCCCCTCCCGGCCCCGTCCCCCTGGTCACACTGAACCAGGAATCAGGCTGGTTTGCAAAGGTAAAGATTTATTTATGTATTTAAATTTTTATCACATTAGGTTTTAATAGGTACACCACATTCACCAATGGGGTGAGGTAACACGGAATAATCTCTTTATTACACAAGGAGTAACAGTGAGCAAACAATTCAGCACAGAAAATAATACTTGTGTGTGGTTTCAGATAGGATAGTACTGTGGTTAAAGGTTGCCCCTGCACACAGCTCATCCCCCCAATATGCAATACAATACAATAGGTTTTAATAGGTACACCACACTCAACAATGGGGTGAGGTTACACAGAATAATCTCTTTAATTCACAAGGAGTAACAGTGAGCAAACAATTCAGCACAGAAAAAAATACTTGTGTGTGGTTTCAGATAGGATACCACTGTGGTTAAAGGTTCCCCCTGCACACACCTCAATCCCCCAATATGCAATGTAAAGAGATAGGAGGAGAGAGCAGGTATTCAAGGCAAAATCAAATGGAATATCAATCCCACTTTCCCCCTTTCAAACACAAGAGAAAACGGAATTGCCTGTCAAGCTGTCAGAATGGCTTTTAAGGTTATCTTTAGAATGGACTGGGTTAAAACACTAAGGGGGTAATTCATAGAAATCGGCGCACAAGTGGCACACGCTGCTGGCGCACAGAGTGCGCGTGGGGCAGCCCACGCCAGCCGGGTACGCCAAAAACCATTTCGCCGCACAGCGTATTCATGGATTTTAACATCCAGAACCAGCCCTGGCGCGGAGTGGCGCAGCGATCCTGCAGCAGCACCAGTTACGCCCCCAACCCTGCCCCGTGCGCCATGAACAGTGCACAAATCCAGTACATGGCGCAAAGGCCAGTGGACCAGCATACAGCCCCCCAACCATGGAATCATGTGTAAAACTCCCCACACACCCCTCAGAATACACGTACCTCTCTTGCGCTAGCGAAATCGCATTTAAAACTCCCTGTGCACCCCTCAGAATACACGTACCCCTCTCGTGCTAGGGAAATCGCATGTAAAACTCCACGCGCACCCCTCAGAATACATGTAGACCGCTCGCGACAGGTAAATTGTGTGGAAAAATGTGTGAGCCGGGTACGTGTATTTGTGGGGTACACGGGGAGTTTCACACGTGATAGGCCCTGTGAGAGCGGGGTACGTGTATTTGTGGGGTACGCAGGGAGTTTCACACGCGATAGGCCCTGTGCGAGCGGGGTACGTGTATTTGTAGGGTACGCAGGGATTTTTACACGCGATAGGTCCTGTGTGAGCGGGGTACGTGTATTTCCAGGGTGCACAGGGAGTTTCAGATGTGATAGGCCCTGTGCAAGCAGGGTACGTGTATTTGTGGGGTACGCGGGGAGTTTCACACGTGATAGGCCCTGTGCGAGCGGGGTACGTGTATTTGTGGGGTATGTGGGGATTTTTACACACGATAGGCCCTGTGCAAGTGGGGTATGTGTATTTGTGGGGTACGCAGGGAGTTTCCTATGCGATAGGCCTGGTGCGAGCGGGGTACGTGTATTTGTGTGTGGTACGCAGGGATTTTTACACGCGATAGGCCCTGTGCGAGCGTGGTACGTGCATTTCGGGGGTGTGTGGGAAGTTTCACATGCGATAGGCCCTGTGCGAGCAGGGTACGTGTATTTGTGGGCTACGCAGGGAGTTTCACACGCGATAGGCCCTGTGCGAGTGGGGTACATGTATTTCGGGGGTGCGCGGGAAGTTTCACATGCGATACACGATGCGAGAGCGTGGTATGTGTATTTGTGGGCTACGCTGGGATTTTCACGTGCAATAGGCCCTGTGTGAGCGGGGTACATGTATTTCGGGGGTGTGCGGGGAGTTTCACACGCGATACACCCTGTGCGAGCGGGGTACATATATTTGTGGGCTGCGCTGGGATTTTCACACGTGATACCCCATGCGAGAGTGGTGTACATGTATTTGGGGGGTACGCGGGGAGTTTCACATGCAATTTGTCATCGTGGTACCTCCCGGGTGTGCGGTTCCCCCCTTCCCATGCCCTGCAGGCAGCCCACACCACAGGGGATTACCCTACAACCCCCACCATGCCCTGCAGGCAGCCACATGGTACCATGCACTTGTGAGCACACATGTGAGCCCTGACGCATGTCCCCCACCCATCCACCCACCCCCAGTGACGGGCACCTGACAGCAGGCCCCGACTCATGTCCCCCCATCCACTCACCCATCCAGCAGTGACGGGCACCTGCCAGGAGGCCCCGACTCATGTCCCCCTGCACCACCGCCCACCCAGCATTGACGGGCACCTGCCAGCAGACCCAGCCTCCTCTCCCCCTGCACCCCCACCCACCCAGCAGTGACGGGCACCTGCCAGCAGGCCCTGACTCATGTCTCCCTTCACCCCCACCCACCCAGCAGTGACGGCCACCTGGCCCCCACTCATGTCCCCCCACCCACTCACCCACCCAGCAGTGGCAGACTCATATCCCCCTACAAGCCCACCCACCTTGCATTGACGGGCACCTGCCAGCAGGCCCCGACTCATGTCCCACCCAACACGTCATCATGATCCACACTCATGGCCCTTATGGCCACCCAAATCCCACCCCACGCCACCCCAGTCCAAACACCCAACCAAGTATTCCATCCACCCCACATTGAAATCCCCATGTCATGATAGATCCCAAATGACAACTATGCACATCAATACATGTCCGTCACACAAAGACAAGGGGTGCAAGTGAATGAGAAAAACCCCATCGTGACATGCATGAAACCAATGAGAGAATACCACACAAATGAAGATTGAAACTAAAATGTATTAAATACAAAAGCAAGGGAATGAAAGAAAATCACAATATAAGAAATAATAAACAAAAGGCGGCATGTACAAAATGAATGAAAAATATATGAATGCCGAATCCAAATAAATCCAAATGAAAAAGGCTCCAAAGCGTTCATCCATCAAACCAAATCCAAAGGTAAACAAACAAAAAAGAAATCCATTGCTCCATGGGTAAAAAAAAATCAATCAAGTCAAATACAGTCCAGAACTATATACAATGTACACATTGAGGGTCCATGAGCCCAACAATCCAAAGGAAACCTACAAAATTCCCTACCTAACAAATAACTATATACAAAAAGGTGGGGCATAGTCCATGCGCCCCAAATGAAAGAAAAATAGAAAGGAAACCTAACACTAATGAACTATATACAATGGCGGCGGGCAAGTCCTACGGCTCACTTGCTGATTTCCCGGGCCAGGGCATCAGCGAACTCCTGTTCAACATCCTGGAGGTGGGCCTGTTCTCTGGTCCCGAGGTCTTGCAGGGATAACACCATGTCCACCTCCAACTCCCCGCAAATTTCCTCGAGGCACACAGCCTGCCTCAGCGCCCTGCGCATGGAGTTCTCTGCCCTGACCATAGTGAGCCATGCCTCTTCCGCCCGCCGCCACTCCGCATCTATTTGCTGGCCCAACCGCTGCCACATGGAAGACACTCCCAATCCAGGGTCCTCCTGCCCTCTGGCCGATGCCTTCCCCTCTGATGTTGATGGCCCCGAGCCATCATCGAACCCACCTTGAGCCTGCTGCTGCCGTCCATGTGCCCTGCCTGTTGATGCCTGCACGTCCTCCTCCTGCTGGGGTCCAGTTGTTGGAGTGGCCACCCCTGCTGGACCTCTGACTCCCGACTGTGGCAGGGATGTGTCCTCCACCAGCCTGTCCGCTGGGTCAGAGGCAGCTCCACAGGGTGCCCAGGTGATACTTGTGCCAGAAGATGGCACGGAGGACGACTGGCGCATAGGGGGTTCAGTTGAGGAGGGGGTCGGTACAAGGTACAGCAAGACAGAGGAACCCAGCACTGGTGACCCGTCCTAGTAGGTCGACACGGTATATGAGGCATCCCAAAAAGAGTCCTCACGAAAACCCTGCACGTCATCCCGGATGCCCGTTGACGCAACGCCACCCCAGCCAGGATGGGCTCAACACAGTCCCGGATTGTCACGTCCGCAGGGAGAGGAAGGCCAGTTGCTGTTTGCGCATCCCCTCCCTGAGAACGGGTCTGGACAAAGGCATCCCTGCTGGTGCGGGATGGATCGGGGACAGGATTACACACAGGCACCTCTGCGGCCGCCTGTGCTGCCTCCTGTCCCTTCCCCTGGACTGCACCACTAGCACCAGTGGAATCCCCCCTCCAGACCCCGTGTGTGGCCCTTCCACGGCCTCCTCCTCAACCAAACCCCCCACCAACCTGGATGACTCTGTGCCATCTTCCTCCATAGGTCCCTGATGGGTCTCAGCTGCCCCTTCTGCTGCTGAGGAGTCCACCTCCGACCTCCGCCTCTTGGACCTACTCTCGGCAGCTGCGTCCACGGACGCGGCATCAGACTACCCACTCCCCGACGAGATGACAACCTGGAAGGGGAGCTGGGCCTTGCGTCTCCGGCTGGCGGTGCGATCCCTGCTACTGTGCTCCACAGCACCGTCTCCGCCCTCTTCATCAGTTGATGTTGCAGAAAGGAGAGACAGAACACAGGCATAAGGGCACTGTAAAATGGTCTGATACACACATGACAATTGCACATGAGTGGCAGTGTCAAACTTCACACATGGCATCACACTCCCCAACACACATATAATTTGAACCCACACACATGCGCAAATTAACAGGAATGTTGCAACAGGCAGCACAATCCATACACATACAACAGCATGAGCATCCGAAGGTTAGCCTGACGTCACATGCAACACGGGGAGTGCAGAACACATGCACACAAGCCACCAGACATACATGCATCTGTACATCTCCACCACCTGTCGCAGTGATATCATCGCCATCCATGTCACATCTGCCAATCAGCCTCCTACATGTCAGTGTCACATGCATCCATGGTATGTCACAGTGGCACACATGTCAAATACACTCACATGCACATGTACATTGTGCACATACAGGAAGGTGGAACCAGCATCCATGTGTCACACTACAACCTTGCCACAGTACATACACATAAGTATACACATGTGTGCACTGACACATGCATTTGGGCACCATGCATTTGAACACATACAACATTGATGTGCCTCACACATGACTGGACTTGCATGCGGCAGGCACATGTCCCTGTACATACAGATCCATACATGGGCCTTCCAAGACATATGTGCAACCTGCACACTCCTGCCACACCTCAACATGCACAGCGTCCAATCAGTACGCATGGACTTACCGCTCGACTCCGGACGGGTCTGCCTCTGAAGGATCTGGAGGTGGAGCGCTGGGTGTATGCGTTCCAGGACCCTCATATGGATGTTGGTAAGGCGGACCCAGCACCCTTCTGCATGCTTTGCCTGCAAGAGGCACCGGGCCTTGCTGAGGGTCCTCGACCTGAAGACCTCCCAGTGCTTCCGGACGTGTTGCATGTCGCGGGCTGCCACCCCCTCCACGTTGATGGCAGCCATGATGGCCTTCAAGATCCTCTTCCATCCTTCATTGTCGGCGCATGAACTTCCAAAGATGCCCCAGGACTTGCTCCACTAGGATGCCAACTTCATTGGCACTGAACCTGGCATCCCTCTGCCTCTCTGCTGGGGGGTTGCCACTGGTGTCAGATGGTGTTGTGTCGGACATGCCAACCCCCGAAGCAGGTGTGGGTGGGCAACTGGGTCCTGGGGCTGGGCTGTGGAGCAATGGAATGCCAGTCGGGAGTCTTCTGTTCCAGCAGGGGTGCTCACAGCAACTGGACCCATGCAGATGGCTGATGTGCAGGCACCAAACAGCAATGCACGTGGCCAGCAGGCAGGCAGGCAGCAGCAGATGGCAGGTGGGAGCGTGCTCGGGGACCTGGGGGGCAGGAAAATGGCCTTCGGGCAGGAACGTTGTCTTCTGTGTGCTGTCGCATGGCCAGCTTGATACGGAGTGATTTGACACGTGAAAAAACTGCACGTCAGCGTGTAATTCGAGGAAAGGCCCTTTGCGCATAAGTGCTTATGTGACGTGATACGCATGGGCATTTCCCTGAGCACGGGTGCATCTGCCTGTGGAAAAAAATCACGTACGCGTGTTAATGCGTGTAATCCGAGGAAAGGGCCTAAGTGCGTAAGAGAAGTGATGTGCACAGGCGTTTCCCTCAGCACGGGTTAAAGGTGAGCAGGGCCAGCAGTTCGCTGTACTTGCCTTTCATGGAGAATGCCGTGTGTGTTGCTACTTCGTGTTTTTTCGCACGCCATCACAACTTCACAGCGCATCAAGGACGTATCTCTTCTTTTGGTGGGGGTATTGGCTACGCATGTTTTTCATTATCACGCTAGTCTGACGGTGAGTCGCTCATACTATTTTTCCCACTGTGGGTGCCCCTGTGTATCGCGTACCCGTTTTCGAGGTCAAAGTAGCCTGCGTGTCCCACGTGTACATGTTTTTTGTGTCCCGGGGTGCCACTGCGTACTGTGGGAGGTTAATTCCACACAGGTGGGCTACTGGGGGTTGCGTGCATGGTTTTACTGCAGTTTTGCGGTGCCTGAGTGTTGCATGACCCGTCACTTTATCACCGGGGTCACATACAGTCTTGCAGGTGCAGGGGTGCTGTTAACATCTTGTATCGCACTCCCTTCACCCCAATTGGCCAGGACAATTGTCGTGTACACCTCCCATTGGCACTACTACATCTGTGCCGGCACTACTCCATCTGTGCCATGGCTGGGAGGCCACAAAATGTGAGGGGTGCCTCAGCTGGGCGTACTCCACGTGGCAGGTGTGGTCAGGGACGTGGCTGGGGTGACCAGGGAGTAGGGGGACTTCAGGGTGTCCAGGGTGGCTGCAGAGGGGGAAGAGGCAGGGGTACGCCACTTCGGCACGATGTTGTGCCACGTGTTGGTGCAGTCATGCCACCACCCCCTGCGGCTCCAGGAGATGCAGTTCTTGCATCTGGCACTGGTGCCCATGTGACCCGGCAGTCTGTTTCATCGACTGCCACGGGCCCAAGGGTAGTGGTAGCTGCAGGTGCAGCTGTGGATACCACCACCCAGGCTCAGGGTCTACCACTTGAAGAGTCCCTGGAAGATTTCCAGGAGGTCAGGAGGCACACCGTAGGTGCACGCAGGGCTGTCCTGACCGAGGCACGTGTCCCTGGGGCAGTAATGTCATATGCTGCCCCGACCAGCCGGGTGTTGGCAAGTGCATGGGCAGATGCAGCCGACACCACCCCGGTTGTGAGTCTACCATCCAGGACAGTCCCGGTGAATGACCCTGGCACAGCGGATGTTGCTGCGCAGGGTCCATTCCAGGGCACCCAGCAGCCACTGATGCAAGTCAGGGCTTCCATCCTTGTTCCACCTGCCACTCCCTCGGTTCATTCCACCAGCGCCACCGCCCATACTGATCAGGGCGGCATTTGTCAGCCATGGTCCGGACCAGTGTCCATGAGGAGGAAGGTTGCACCTGCAGTAGAGGCTGGGACCCCAGACACAGCCCCGCCTCCGGCACATCGAGGAACAAGCCTTTCTGGATGCAGGAACTGGACTTCCTTGTGGACTACGTGTGGGACCACAACCGTGATATGCTAGTGGGACCGAATTGTCAAACTACGGCTGCCCATCGTATGTCCCACTGGAAGCAAGTTGCGGATTGTGTGAGTGCATTCGGCCATGAGGTGCGCACAGCCCAAGAGTGCAAAACGCATTGGGATGACCTCAAACGCAGTACTAAGGCAAAGCGTGCCTCTAATTACAACATGACTCTGGTGACTGGCAATGGGTCACCACCTGAGGAGGAAGAACTCTCTCTGTATGAGTCAGTCACTGCGGGGTTCATACCGACAGGATTGGTCAAAGGAGTGGGAGAGATGCTGGACTTTGATGCCACATCCAGTAAGTGTTGTTGCGTGTTTGTCGAGGCCATTTGTGGTTTGCTTGTGTGATGTGTGGTGCTTGACTGGATGATCATCGTAGTATGTGTCCAGGATGACCTGCATTTCATGGCATTTGAGCATCGATTCCATGCCCACTCTGGCTCAGTCCTGCATCACACACATGTTTACGTTGTCACATTCTGTGTGGGGCACAGGCCTCCCCCTGTTTCAGGCCCACTGTGTGGCTTCTGCACACATGGGTGTACTACTGAGGGTTCATCGTGTGTCCTGCTTACTGTCCCATTATCGTCTGCTGTGTTGTCAGTTGACTCAGATGATGCAATTGACGCCAGTCAACACTGTCTGCCAATACACAGGTCTCTGGTCACCCTTTCGCTGCCATGCAATGCGTCCCTGAATTTCCACTTGGGGGGGGGGTTTGCTTGCAGCCATGCAACCCATTGCATGCACATTGCACGTGATGCCAGAACTTGCCCTTGCAGTGCCTTCAGGTTTATTGATGGACATTATAATGTACTTGTTCATGTAGATGGTGGGTAACGTACACATGTTCTGCACTGCATCAACCCACTTCTGAGCCGTGTCACACCGTTCTACATGCCTACTCACTGATGCAATGTCAAAGTGACCTGGCATGTATGGTCAGTTTTTCATCCCTTCTCTGTCATATATGCGACGGGCACAGGTGCATCCTGTGACACATGTACTCTGTATTGGAACTCCCTAGTGGTTGTTTCAATGATTTGATTGGTCAATGTGCGGCCTATACCAACTGCCACAGGGCGCTGATTGATTGTAGCCTGCCAATCGGGTTGTACTGACTGTGGACCTTCCTTTACGTGTGTATGTGTGCACTTCCACATACATCAAAGCAGGCAGCGTTGTAGCTGCTTGCTTTGGTGTATTGGATGCTGGTCATGTTGACAATACAGGTGTATGGGGAAATGGGTGTTTTTGAACGCTTTCACATGTACATATGCAAGCAGCTTGAACGTTGAGTAGTGCAACATTGCGAGTACTCACTTATGTGTTTGTGAAAATGTTCATTTACACATGTCTCTTCTGCAGCTTTTTTGTTGACTGACTAATATGTAGTTATTTGACGTTTTTGCTGGTGAGATTTCTGCATTGCACACATTTTGTGGAACTGGTATGATCCTGAAGGTTCACTGTTGTGCAGTATGTGTATGCCCAGGCCCACTTAGCAAATATGGTGGGCCCCAGGCGTGGACATTTTACACAAGGAATGATGGAATAGTGCACATTCATAGCCCAATGTGCTCAATCAGGCCCAGAGGGGTGTTGTGCAGGCCTCATGTCCTGCAGCTCGGACGGTACTGGGCGTTATGGTCCCTCATGCCTGGTGGCAGGTACTTGCTTTGCTTGGGACATTTAGTATATCTACATGGCCCATGCCACCCGGTACGGGCCGAGCTGCAGATGGATGGAGCTATATTGCTGATGATGCACTAGTGATGCATGTCTACATGCATGTTACCTGTGTCATTGTGTGTTTGGATTCACTTGCAGCAGTGGTCAATTAGCAGTTCTGAAATGCTTATGGTGTGTTGCATCTCTTAGTTGCCATCTGTCTTTTATGCATGTGACATGTGCCTGACAGAGGTGGCGTCTGATGGAGTTCATATACTACATTTTGTACTTGTGTAGGCTTGGCTATTTAGACACATCAATTAATGCTGCTGGGATGTGTTTGCATGTCAAGGCCACTGGATGCATGCCAGGTTCTCATTTGTGTGTGACATGTCTGCTTCATGTGTTGGCTGTCTATGTGATGCCTATGTGTGTGTTATGTACTTCGACATGTGTACTAATGTTTATTTTTCTTCACTTTGCAGATGATGACGCAAGGAAGCCAGAGGATGGTGTTGTCATGCCAGACACAGGGTTGCTATCACACCAGTTACCCGGCACAAGTGGGGGTCGTGGGGTGGTAGGCCACGAGAACCCACTTGTGTTACAGACCATCTTGTCTACGGCTGGCAATGAGTCTAGCCCAGATGATCACTCTGACGACAATGTCGAGTTGGATGTGCATCGGGTCCATTCGTCAGGGGTGAGTGATTCTGATGTTGAGGCTCCTCTGTCTACGACACCTGCACTGAGGGGCCAGACGGTGGTGGGACCTCTGCCTGTGGTGGATTGGGATGGAGGGTCACCTTCCACACCAGTTGCTGATGTGCCTGGGGCATCACGTCAACAGAGGAATGTAGTCCTGCAGCTGCTGGCGGTGCCAAGCCAACAAGGATGTCGGCTCCTTGGGCCGCGCGCCACTGGGGTATACTGAGTGGGAGCAAGCCATGGTTTCCAATTCAGAACACCAGGGGGAAGCAATTCATAACATCGCTGAGAGCATGGAACGTGTGGCCCAATCCGTGCTACCCCCTGCTGGGCAGGTGGAACTCCAGCAGCGGGCGGCGCAGTCCACGGTCTGCTTGCTCAGGTTGGGCATGGCAGCCTGACACAGGGCACGCCGGGCTGAAATGGTGTCTTTGCGTGAAGAAATTGTTGCTCACGCAGAAGCACATGAAGGTTGAGGATGGTTCCCTCAGATCTACTCTGGGTGTGCTATTGATGTCTCAGAGGAAGTGGTCAGAGGAGAGGTTGGAGCAGCTAGAGAGTACCATCTCGGCTGAGCTATGTGCTTGCCGGGAGGTATACCAGTTGTCCAGCCAGGCCATGCAGGAAGAACTCCATGTTACACGTGTTACCTTGCAAGAAGAAGCACGCGTATCACGCAAGGTTCTACATGCTCACCTACGTGTCATCACAGCACAGAACCAGGCTCACCCGTCCCGCAGACTTGCTGCCGTCGAGGGGCAAGCTGCGCCTAGGCGTGGTCAGGGTACTGTGCCACATCAACCTTTTCAGCCAGAGGGTGACATGGACAACGAGATATCTCCCACACAGGTCGAGCTGTGCAGGCGTTGAGCCCATGGAGGTTTTTATTTTCTCTCAACATCATTGCATGTGGGTGTTGAGGTGTACCCTGTACCTCCCCCCTCCTGGGTGCCCCCCGGTTCGTATTTAGTTTAATGAGGTAATGTAGGTTTTCTATAGTTAGTTTAATCAGTTAATATAGTTTAAATTTGCTTGTCTATTGTGCATTCATGTGACAGTGTGGTGCTTTGGGGCTTTTGAAAGCATCCACTGTCTGTTCCAGCTGGCTTGTCTCATGTATGTGTTTGCAGCTTGGGGTCCTGACTCACATAGGCCACTCCTTCTTCCCTTACCCATGGTCTCGCAAGGATGGTTTGGTGTAACAGCCATTTACACAAGGGCTTTGGATTTTCGACATATCTGTGGCCTGTCTGCTGCTGTACTACTTGTGTTAACAGCCCTAGTGGGGATTGAGTGGGTTTTATCCACACATGTCTGTAATCAATTTGGGTGAGTACATGATTGATATCTCCATTAATTGATGTGGATTGTGATGTATGTTCTTTTCTTGCCTGTATATGTGTTTGATGCACTTCATGCTGTAGACAGTTGCCTGCACCCTTTGCATTCAAAGTCACAATGATGGTGGGAGGAGTTAGGATGTAGGTCTCTAACATGGCCCAGTGACAACCAGCATGAAGGCACACACAGGGTACTTTTCAGCCTTAATAATATCTTTTATGACCTTTCTGCAGGAAAATGAGCCTCCAGACTATTTTTGCCAGCAGACACAGGGCCAAGTACTACTGAGACCTGGCCACGTTCGGTGGTGCAGACGTGCGCATATGTGCACAACCAGAAGCACAGGGCTTGTGCTCAGACGTCCGACAGAAACAGACGTGTTTCCAGGAGCTCCAAGCAAGGTGAGCAGATAACCTTACACCAGGACACTTGCACATGCATGCTAAGTAGCGCCAGTGCTCGGGAGCTTGGCCAGGCATTGTTGTAGGAGCGCACAATACAGCTAAAATGCGTTGAGGGAAAAATGGCTAGTAGCTTTACAAGTTGTCAGGGGCACAGGTAGGGGCCGTCGAACATATCCTTGAGTCCCCCCTGCTCCATTGACGCAGAGTTATTAGCACAGTAGCGTTCATAGCCAAAAGTGATACTGCGCACAGGGAACATGCTTTCTCTCATTGAGTATGTGTTATTGTCAATAGTTGTAATTTGTTGTTTGCCTACTTTCCCTTGCCAATCCAACTCCCCTCTCTTGCCCCTCTTTCCGGTTATCCTGAATTCCAATCCAGAGTCTACTCTCTGCCTTGATAAGAGGAGAGAAACAGATGTGATTTTATGAGGCTGAGAATCCACCCCTAGCCCCTGGAACACAAAATCTTCTTTTGACACCATCCATATTTACACATGTGCAACCTTTATAACAATCACATATACAGATTACATTTTTTACACAGCAGCTACTCCTCAAAACCCCGTAGCTGTGGGATCTTATCGCCGCTTTTCCCAGAATTTTTCCCTTTTCATCAGGAACACAATGTCCAATTTAAAAGCAACTTTCTACAACTGCGCGCATTTAACATGGGCATAAGTGTATAAAGTTTCACAATTCTAGCGGAAACACATTTTGCGTAAAATCACATTTCTTGCCATTTCTTTCCAGAACATGCCACATGATTTTGCTGCCTCTTGAAAAGTGCAGCCAACATTTAGATTCACGAATCTGTTACTTTTATATTTTTCACAATTTTAAACAGTAAGTTATCTGTCTTTTTAAAATGTGTTCTTTGTTAATGTTCAGCCACAGATGGTTGTTTGGGTCCGTCTCTTTTTGTCTCCCTACAGTCCAGTAGCAGTCTCCTTCCTGTTTGCTCCTGGCAGAGGCCATTTACAACTATCTTCACACCTCGCATTTGCTTAGTTGCAGCTGGTCATTGTTCCTCATGCCTCTATAGACCAGGTTCTATCCCAACCCCATAATTAGAGCTTTTGTGTGATTTCCTGCTGATGGAAAGACCTTCATTCTGTGAGAAAACCTGTTATTCCAGTTTGGTAGCCTCAGCCAGGTTTAATTTTAATTGTTAACTCTGTTGAATTTTTCCTTAGCTTGAAACAAACTTGTTGTATCAAATCACGGCTAAATTTTCATTCAAGATTTCAAACCATGGGATCAAAACAATTACAATATGGGTTACTATTAGTAACAGGCCTCTTAGATTGCAAACATTTGATTTCAGTTTATACATGTTAAAGTTTAATCAGGCAGGCTCCTGACAGCTTTCGTTCAGGCGGCCCAGGCTACTGCACCCAGATATTTTTGACAGATCCACAGACAGGCCACTTTTGCTGTGGACATTTCTTTATGCTCTCAGCTTTTCAGGACTTTGTAAGTTCACAATGATTTCTTAAACTAAGTGAATTGTAGCACCCAGCAAGAATTTTGGATGTTTGAGGGTGTTCTGTACCGGCATTCTGCAGTTTCAGCAACAAAGAAAAAGGGATTTAAAGCAAGATTTTGGGTTTCCTTTAGCAAAGCACTGCTTTTTCCTTCTGTACTCCATTTTCAATTGTTGTGGAGCCCAGTGACATATTTCAGGAGTGAGAGCTTTGTTCCACCACTGACAACATGCGTGAAGATGGGCAGCCATCTTTTTGTGCGTTGAAAAGCACGATTTTCAGAGGTTTTGGCACACACAAGGGTTTTGCGACCATTTTGCTGTTTTCTGGCACCATCATAACACAGTGATGCAGCATAGCAATCAAAAGGGGGTCAGTACATCCCATAGAGCCCCCCCTCCCGACTTGAGGTTGACTGCCCGTCAAGGGGAAGTTGGGAGATTGAGATGTTCTTTCTTTCATTGGTCCAGGTGGAAAAAGTAATCTGCTTCTCCCATCAGTGCTGGATCGACATGCTCTCCTCGCTGGTTCTGGATGGGAGTATGGAGCGAACTCCGGGCTCCTTGGGTCTTTCCTCCCGGCCCCCGAGGGGTCCTCCTTGGTAATTAGAAATTCTTGGTTCCAATGCTATGAGACAGAACAGAGCACTGTTATGGACATTTCCCCACTACTACTCGTGTAGTGGGGCAGATGCATATATTGAATACAATTTGCAATATTTCCCGCCTGTATTTACTAATGGTTTTAACAGGTGGATTCTTCTAGGTTGCTGGAATGTCCCCCACTGGGTTTCCGGTTGGCTCCTCTATTTGCCGCAAAGTATGCCTGAGATGGCAACTCTTCAGATGGTTTATGTGGACCCACTTGTCTTCCCCCTCTGCCAAACTGCCCTTGCGGATGCAGATTTTGTAGGCGACTGGTGAGATTCTGTCTACAATTTCAAAAGGACTCCACCAAGTGGGGAGGAATGTGCGCTGTTTGGCTTGGTTCCTTTGGAAATTGTACAAGTAGACCCGTTCTCCTACATGGTATTCTTTTTTAGTTGTCTTAAGGTCATTGTGGGTCTTCATACTGTCGGCAGATCTTTCTATATTCCGCTGAGCATAGGCAAAAGCATGTTGAAGGTGTTTTCTCAGATTCTCAACATACTCATGAGTTGTGGAGGCATTTATAGGCATTTATCAAGGTCTGCTCTTGGGTTCTGTAGAGCAGATGCTGGGGTAGCACCATCCTTCTTCCAGTCATCAGCTCAAACAGAGACACTTTTGTAGCAGAAGAAGGGGTAGATCTGAGGGCAATCAGGTCAAGGGGTAGTCAAATGTCCCAACGTGGCCCAGAATTTGCCACAAACTTTTTTAATGTGCTCACAATAGTCTTGTTGTATCGCTCAACTCCACCACTAGAGGCTATCTGGTATCCGTTAGGCAATGTGTAGTTTCCTTTTGACCCCAAGTGTCCCCCACATCTTTGTCATCACTTCGCTAGTGAAGTGACTACCTCGGTCTGACTCGATCCTTTAGGGTAGTCCAAAACGCGAGAAGATGTGGTTGATCATCAGGGCAGCTGCTGTTTCTGCCTTGCAATTTGGGGCCGGGAGACATTGCACCCGTTTAGTGAACAAGCATGTCACGGTCAACATGTAATTGTTTCCCCTAGAGGAGCGAATCATGGGCCCGATAAAATCGACTTGCAAATCTGACCATGGCAGTGTCATCCCCCTCTTTTCGAGAGGCGCACGGTGTGTGAGGGATGTTGGATGAAATTGTGCACACACAAGACACCGCTTCAAGCATTGGTCGAGGTCCTGCCCCATGTGTGGCCAGTATGCAACCTCTCGCAAGATTTCAAGTGTTGTATGAAACCCCCTATGACCGGCTGTGGCCGCATCATGGGCGTGACTTAACATCAGGCTTCGGAATGAGGTAGGGACCACCTACTGATCCTGGCCAGCCAGGGATCTCCTCACCAACAAGCCGTCTTGGATTCAGAACATTTTTGGACATTTCATCAACACTCTGAGGTACTCTTTCCCTATGTAATCGGTATCCATCAGGGGAAAGTTCTCAGGGTCCTCAATGTGTTGATAAAACTTACCAATTATTGGATCCCCTTTTGAGCTGTGATCAAATCAGCATCTGGGGTCTCCTTACTCCATTGTGCAGTTGAGAGGTCATTGTGAGCATTTGTCTGGGGCCTAGTGATAGCAGTAACCTGGATTACCCCCAACAGGGACTCAATCTCAAGTAGATCCCCTTGGATGGCTCCGGTTTTGGCCAGCTGATCAGCTAGGTCATTTCCAGTTTTGTCTAGCCCCTCTACTTTAGAATGACCCTTGATCTTTTTCCAGTACATCGTCATCCTATTCGAGGTGACCAGATCATCAATATTTTGAATTAATTTCCCATGTTTCAATGGTTTGTTATTAGCACATAACATGCCTCTGGTTTTCCAGGTAACCAGGTGCTCCACGAACCCGTTCCGTACATAATCCGAATCAGTGATTATGACCAGTTTATGGAGTTGGTGTTGGTCAGCAGTGTGGATGGCTTGATGCACAGCCATCAACTCTGACACTTTACTACTTCGGGGACCAATCTTGTACCCAGCAGAGGGTTCTGGGGCGTCATTCACCCATGCATTCCCTACGCCGGCCACAAGTTCTTTTTCCCTGTTGTTGTCAACATGGTAAGGGCATCTATCCACATAGACAGTGGGCATTCCCTCACACTGGTCTTCTTTAAAGACTTTGTGTGGGGAATTGAGGTATGCCTCCTTGTTTTCCTTGATTTTAAGACTTTCGTCCTCAAGACAGCTTTCTCTGGCACAATCATGCAAGTCAGCCAGACCTTGCGCGAGGGGACTCTTCTTGTTTTGGCCATATCTGCCCTCCATAGGAAAGCCGTGCATTGACAGAAGTATTTCGGGAATTACTCACATTTCCGGCCCGTATTCTGTCACTTTGGAGATATTGCAGAGGCTTGTGTGGAGTCTCAACTATGATGTGTTCCCCCTGGATAAACGGGCAGTCATTCTTCATTGCCCAGACCGTTGCCAGGAGTGCCTTCTCACAATCGTTGATTTTTTCCTCCACAGATTATAAAGTTTTACTCGCATAGGAGAATTTTTTATTGACCTTGTCATGCTTTTGGTACAATACTGCAGTCAAGCATGTATTTGAGAATACTGTCTCCAAGAAGAACTTGTTGTTTTTCATAGGGTAAGCTAGGCAAGGCGCTTGTGAGAGGCTTCTTTTGAGTTGTTTTACTGCCTCGGCTTGTTCTGGACCGCACTCTCACTTGACCCCCCCTTCAAAAGATGGATCAGGGGTCTTGTGATCTCTGCGTATTCCTCAATGAACTTTCTACTGTAATTAGTTAGTCCAAGGAGGCTCCTTAGTTTATGTTTATGTGTTTATGTTTAATTATTTCTATTGCACACTGAGTACCCAAAGGCTTATGGGCGCATACAACAAAGAAATAAACAATACAAACAATTTTTAGAGCAAGAGCAAAAATGATCGGCAGGGGAATGTGTCATCAACACAGTACAAAGCAAGTAAAAAAAAGCATAACGTAGGAGAAACCGCCTAAAGCTGGATAAATAATCAGATAATCAAATTACAACATGTGGATCCCCTTGGCATATATCTACACAGTCTTAAGAAGGCAGGTAGGGAACTGGACCCACAGGCCACCAAGACGCAGTCTTTATTGTCACATGTATTCCAGTCTCTCAGGTCCATCCTACGGAGGATTTTAAGATCTGATAACCTAACCACACCCAGCCCCGTTCTTTGTCTAAGCCAGGCTAGGATTTTGAGTCGTAGGGCTTCTTTGGGTTCATGTCCCTTAACCATACCAATGTTAGTGATGATCAAATTTCTCGGGTCTAAGACAAAATCCTGAGTGTTCGTGTCTTGTATCTTAGGCATCTGGCATTTTCTAATATGCAGGTTCGGGGAGGAGCCCAGCTTTGGAGGGGCATTCAGTTGATTGTAGGCTTCTTGACCTGATTTCTGTGCCACTGCTGTGATAGCAGCAGCTGCTTCCAATGTGGGAATGACAGTGAAGGACTTTGTAGTTAAGCTACTTTTATTTATCGGAATACTAAGTGGTGTCTGAGCTACCTTACTGCAGTAGTCTGATTGGGAGGCCTTATCTAGTAGCTTTTTTTTAGGGATGAATTGACAGGCCTTATCCAGATTGTATGTCCCAGTTCCAGCATGTAGGCAAAAAGATTCATTAGTTTGTGATGCCATATTCTTGCTCAAGGATCTTGGATCCACCAAAAGTTTACTAAGTGCATTCACTAAGAGTCCCAGATCAAAGAGGCTTGTACAAAGCAGCAACTCTTTGGCAATACTGGCCATAAAGTCCGGCCAATGATCGAGAATAGATTGGTCAAAGGAGGACGAAAAAGATCCTGGCTCCTCTTGAGGGTGCTCAATAGAAGACTTCAAATACTCCATGTTATTTCCTATGGGATTCTCACACCCCTCGTGAACCGGGGGGACAGCGGAATTAATAGCGAGGTCCATGGTGATACTATTCTCTCTTTTTAAACCAGACTCTGGGGCTGCGAGGGCTATAGGCAGTTTAGGTTCAGATCGCATATTCTACAATCTTCGTCTTCTCCGGGTGCTGAGGGACAGAACCTCCTGTACCCGATCTCTTGTAGGCGAGGATAAAGAGGATGCAAGGCCAACCTGACCCAATTCCATATCAAACTGACGTGTGGGACCTTAAATACTACAGATAGAGGAAAAGAGGAGCTACTCCTGGCTCCTTGAGATTGGATAATGGAGACCCCCCATAATGTACAAGTAACCAGAAAATGAAGTGTTCCTTACAGAGGTAATAATTAAACAATACACCAGCAGGGTGAGAGACTCACTCAACGTGTGCGCAGCCCCTCTCTCCAGGGGGAACTACACCCATGTGAGGGACTGCCCATCTCCTCTTAAAATGACTCGTTCCTCCCTCACTGTATCGCCAAAAAGAGGGGTATAGCGCTCTGTGCCTTTTTTTCCCCCGGGGTCCTGAGTATCATACCCAGCGTATCTTTCTCACTGGCCGTCGGGTCGTGTCTATGCCGGAGCGTGTCTGTTAGATCTATTATCAAGGCACACATACCGCTCTCGAACCTGGGCACCGTTTCTTCGGGGCTGGCGGCTCTTGGATCCCCCGACCGCAGCCGCGTCCTCCTTGAGGGAGCTGCGAGGGAGCTGCGTAAAGTTGCAGCCGACACAGACGACGAATCACGCTGGTTAGCGAAGGGGACCTGGAAATCAGCAGTGCATGTCAAGCCGCACGTCAAGCCGCCGCTTCCGGAAATGCATTAGTTCCCACAGAGTGTTTGGGTCTTTTAATTTCTGGTGTGCTTCCACTTTCTTTTCTTGGGGACAGAGATCCTGAGGAGTAATCTCATGCCCCAAGAAATTGACACGGGTTCTACACCACTGTGCCTTTTGAAAGGAGAGTTTTGCTCCGGCAGCCCTCAACTGTGTCAGAACATAACGGATCTCCGCTATGTGTTCCTGCACAGTTGAGCTTTTGATTAGAACATCATCTACGTAAACCAGGTTAACCCTTTCACTCAGGTCGGGCATGGCCTTATGCAGAAAAATGTTGAATTAATTGCTGGAGTTGCATGTATCCAAAGGGAGTCCGGGTCCATGTGTACTGCTGCCCCCCGAAGGTGAAAGCCAGTTTGTATTGGTCCTCCCTACTGACAGGTACAGTCCAGTACCCATTGGTCATGTCAATGGCAGTGAATACCTGTGACCCCTGGATCTGGGCCAGCCCTTGGTCAATGTAGGGAAGAGGCCATCGGGGAGTATGGACCCGTTTGTTGAGATGCCTTAGGTTGGCACAGAGTCTCCACTGGCCGTTTGGCTTCAAAATCCCCAGCACCGGATTATTGAAGGTGCTGTGGACTGGACGGATTATCACACGGGACTCAAGGTTCTTAATTATTATTTCAGACTCCATTGATGCGAGAGGCAAGCGATATTGCTTCACAAACACTGAGTCATGCCAGGGTCCGTGGGAATTGTTGTGTGGATGTCGGTGCGACCACAGTTATATGAGTCCACCGCAAAGAGATCTTGAAAATCTAAGAAAAATTGTTTCAATTTTTGCTTTTGCTCCAGAGTCTCACAGGTATCAGCTAGGTTGACTCTCTCTTCAACCATTTGTCTGAAGCCTGGAAATATTTCTGGTTTTGCTATCTCAGTGGCCTCCTCCAGCTGGTTGGAGAAGTCCCTGGTCAAAGTGCTGATTTGGACTGGTGGCTTCAGGTGGGGAAGGCAGTCCTCGCAGACTTGGAAAATCACTTCATCCCTCCTGAAGTCACAGGTCACATGTTCCTTTCCATAAGGGCAGGAAGTGTACACCAGGAAATTCCCCCATGCCGGGTAAAGATCCTGTCTGGTGTTGTGTTGTCATCACTATCACTGTCAAAACAGTCCTTGGGGATTGTTCCTAACAGTTCATTACCTAAATCTATGGAAAAATGTCGGTCATCAACCGCCATTCCAATAATGGTGTCTGCGGGTAGAGTGATACTCTTTAAGTCACTGTTATCCACCTCTATTGGAATGGTGTCATGTTCTATGTTGACTGGTGGTGTTGGGTTTACCCCCAACCCTTGCTGTTGGAAGTAAGCATTGAGATGAATATAGGCGTCAGGGTATTTCAATTTCTGTCCTCTTTTAACTTTCACTTCAAGTGAAAATTGTCGGCTCCTTTCTGGGATGGTGACTTCCTCTCCAATCTGAATTTCAACTGCATAAGGCAGCAATTGATCTGACCTAAATGCTTTCTCTGGGTCATAAAAGCCCATGGGATTATCTTTTAATCCGGACCAAGCTTTGAAGTTTATTCGGTCCAAATTAATGGCAAAGCGATTGAGAATGTCACTGCCTAAGTAAAAGGCGACAGTGACGTCTTGCACAACCCAATAATTATGGACTATGCTCTTGTTGCCTATGGAGATTTTGAGCATACACCTGCTTGGCAGGAGATGTTTGGAATTGGGGGTTTCCAGATCCATTTCCCATTTGTCTATCAGTTTAAATGTGGGAATGGCGGGATCTTTTAGGAGTTTGCGGAACATTGCTTCTCTGATGAAGCTCTTACCGTTGTTCACACACACTCGGGCGAGAACAGAGTCCTTCCCTTTATTTAACTGAATAGGGATGAACAACTGCTCTCCAATTTGCTGGATATCAGCCAGGCTTTGAGCTGATTTTTCATCTTTCTGGATTATAGGAGTGGGAATTTCTGATTAGGATTTTGTAAAGAATTTCAGAGTATTTCCTTCCAGTGTAGAATGCCACCTTAGACTGGAAGGAAGGTTGATTTTCAATAATAGAGAGGACCCCCCCCCCATCACCAGTTTGTTGTCCTACTGCTATTACTGTCACGTCTGGGATTTGGTTGCTCTGGAAGGGAAATTCTACTTGGTCAGATTTTTGTTTAACCATGGGACATGTGCTGTTTAAACTAACATGTTTGACACTCTGTTTCAATTTTATTGGTCAGATAGTCTGGGTCCTGAGGACCTTGTTTACACAATCTATTAGGGGAGACAACCTTTGCAGGATGTCATTCGCTAGTAAACAAGGGGTGCCCTCTGGAGTCACAACTATGACCGGTTGCTTCACTGTGTGTCGCCCAATTTTAATATCCAAATCCCCAGTCCCCTCAACGGGAATTTCCTTCTCGTCGAAGTTCTGAAGTTGTCCAGGAAGAGGGGTGAGAGGAATTTGGTAATTCTCTCCCCTTCCCGAGTTCAGTTTATCAAAGGCCCTTTTTGACAGAAGGGTAGCTTGGGATCCAGTGTCAGACAGTGCCTAAATTGTGCACTGCCCCTGCATCTGGACCGGGTCATAGAATCTTCCCTCCTTCTCCTCAAGGGGGCACAGATAATGAACATTTTTGGACAACTGGTGGGTTAATTTCTTGGTTGTGGACACTGATAGAGAGGTGATTTGGGCAGAATTCTGTTTGTAGTCTTGGGAATCTGAAAAGAAAAGGTGACAGCTAGATATGGGAGAAGTTTTGGGTTCCCCTGGTTCTGATTCTGGGCTGCCCCCCCCTTTTGGAGGCAATAACCAGGATAGGTTTGAACCAGGGGATTTTCATGTTGTTGGTTCTGGGGTTTGATGATGGGTGGCGCTAGCTCAGTCCCCACATCTACCCAGTCTGGATTTGGATCTTTTGGGACCCATTTTTCTTTGGGAGGAGTTCCCCCATCTCTGAAGCAGAAGATAATTTTCCCAGAATCCTCTGAGGACCCCTCTCCTTCACACTGTAAGATTTGTACCTCCTCCTCAAACTGGGTCTTTTTGGGTTCTTTATATCTCCTACCCCCCCTCTGCTCCTTGGGTTGCAGACTTTCAGGGGCAGGAGATTTTGCTTCTGGTTCCTGGGTTTCCAGGGGCTTTTTACAAGTGGGGAAGGAAGCTTCCTCCAAGGCTTTACACCCCCCTTCCCCTTGTGCCTCCTCCCTGGGAACCGGTGGGTTGTCGGGGTTCTTCCCCCGTAATTGCTCTGGAGCACCAGGTCTGGAGTTTGAGGCATTCTGCAACGGCATGCTCATCTGAGGCTTCTGTTGAGCCCTCAGCATGCAACCCAGATCCTGGGCCATGTTTTGAACTTGGCGCTCTAGTTGTGACACCCGCTCAGGCTCATACAGGGTTCTGTTGTCTCCCCTGGGCTGATCCCAGGAAGGGTAGCTATCCCTTCTCCCAAAATACCCTGGGTTTGGAAAGTTTGGGTACCCCTCCACCCTTGGCCTCCCCTCTCCCGGATTGGGTTGTCTGGGCTCAGGAAATTGGGGAAAGAAGGATGGATTGTTTTGGGGTTGAAAGCTTTGCGGGTACCTTGGGAAGAAGTTCTGTCCAGTATTTGGGGAATTACTGCCCTCCTGGGGGAAGTGAGGAGGGAAGTTTCCTGGGTTAGCTGCTGTTTGGTTGGATCCCCCCCTTGGGTGGGAGGAGTCCACACATAACCCAGGATTTGTCTACTCCCCTTGTAGCAGGGGCTGAGGTAGTCAGGGGAGTTAGGGGTCCCATTTGTGGGATTACCTCCCTGGCTCCCTGTTTGTGACTGGCCCGAGGGCCTTCTGGGCTTGGGGTTGCTTTGATTCTGTACAGGCAGGTTTTTAGGCCCCCCATCTCTAAATCTAAAATGTGGGCAACCTTCACCTCTGCCACCTTAGCAGCAGCAGGGGTATAGGTTGGTTTGGGGCTTTTTGGATTATTTTTGTTTTCTACTGGCTTTTGCACCTCATAAATGCGGGTGGCTTGTTCGATGACCCAGTCTAGTGACCTTTTCTCGTGAAAGTCTCTCACTAGCTGGGTCATGATGTACTTGGGGAGAGCGTGGAAAAAAGTATTCACAAACACTTTGCTGTCAGTGTGCACCCTTCTGGTGGTCTGCGCAAAGACACGCTTTAATTCCTGAACAAATTCTTGTGGGGCCTGGTCTTCCCCACATTGCAAGTTGCAGGCTGCCTTGCGAGCCTCCTGAGGATTTCTGTGCACAGAATTTTTTTTCAAGATGGCCGCCCTATAGGTGGACCATCTAGAATGATTTTGGTCCTCTTGCCCCGCAAAGAAGCTGGAGTACTCTGGAGAGAAGGTCCATTTCACATATTGAATACAGCTGTCGCTGTCCTTCAAATGGAAAGTTTCCATCATCTGTTCAAAGAGCTCTAAGTGCTCCCAAACTGAATATTTCGTGTTCTTATGATAGGGCATGATGACGCTCCTTATCGCTTTGATTTGTTTTAGGGGATCCTTGAGCAAGGACCTTTTTACCTATTGGCCTTTTTGCTTTGGGTGACCCTAGTCCACTCCTCCTCTGACTCAGAGGAACTGCTCCCAGAGGTGCCCGTCTGGTCTTCTAGGCTCTGCCGGATTCTGTGAGCCTGGGAATGGCTGGCAGAATGTGGGGGCTAGTTTCCTGTATCCTGGGGTGCTCAGAGGAGTCTTCTGATTCCTCCTTACTCCCAGGATTTGATGTGTACCCCCCACACTGTCCTAGCTGGGCAGGGGTTTTCAGGATGCCCTTAGTGGGTCTACTCTCATGGAGTTCACCACTAAATTTGACAGTCCTTGGGAACCCATACCCAGATGCCCGCCCATCCATTCCTGGGAGGTGCTGGTCTGTGAGCCCCATATTCCTCATTGAATTGAAGTCTGCCATCCCTGTGGCCCTTGGCTCATGTGCACCAGTGGACATGCAGGTGGCAGAGTCCAGGGATTGGAAGAGATGAAGGCCTCTGGTACTAGAGTTCCTGAGGTTATGCTCAGGTATTTCCCTTTCCCAGCGAACCTCATCTCTCTCAGCCCCTGCTTCCTGTTGCCATGCAAGACCTGAGCTTTCTGTTCCTCTATCAAGGCCTTGCTAGTTTCTATCAATTGCTCTTGCATAGCTACCTGTGGAGCCTGTCATTTTTCTCACAGAGAGCCTCATTGTCTCTCTGTGCTTCCTGTGTCTTTTTAGAGTACTGGGCCAATTTTTGCTGCAGGAGGGTTACCTCCTGAGTCCTGTCCATACTGGCTTGGTCCTTCCTTGCTAGAGCATCTTCCACCCTCCTGGTGTGCTCTAACAATTTTTCATGGTCTTTTCGGAGGTCAACCAGTCCCTGAAGGGCCAGGAGATTTTCTTCTATCTTCTCTTTTAAATAACAGACTCCCTGGCCTAAGGTGTCCCTTTCCTGAGCAAGAGTATGCCTCTGTGCAGCCAGGTCATCCCTCTGTCTTTGGAGCACACCAGCTTTCTGGCGATCTTCAACAAATTCTGCCTGGGTGTCCAGGTCTTTCAGAATTAGTTTATTATTATCTTCCTTTTCTTTGTCTAGGCAGCTTTGCAGGGTGACTACCTGCTCTGAGCATGCCCTGTTAAAATGTATTTGCTGTTCCAGCTTTTTCTGGCTCTGCAGTAGAGAGTCCAAACTTTCTTGGTACTCCTTCTGCAAGGCCAGCATTCTGGTATCCTGTTCTACCTGATCCTGCTGCAGGATACCCATGTCTTCTTTTATTTTGGTTAGGTACTGCCTACTTTCATTTTCTGATTCCTGGCTCCTCTGTAGCCTCTGCTCTACAGAGACCAGATCAGTTTGGGCTTTTTCTATTGTTTGCAGTTGCTTGCTTCCCAGATCTTGGCCCTTTGCATATTTGTCCTTTATTGCTCCAATATGGAGGTACAGATATGCCGCTATTTTGGCAATCTTGCTTTGCTCTTCCTTTACCTTAGGGGCCATATACAGTTCACTCAGGGCCACATGTAATGGACCCTGATCTTGCCATGTATCTACTCCTGTTGCAGTGGTCTGTTCTGTGATTGCCTGCAACCACACATTCTGATCCTGCTCCGTCCCTTACAAATAATTTATGCATTAGGTGGCAGAGTTTCTCATATTTACTCGATGATTCCCTCTGAGGATGGACCCCTTTTGGAAGAAGGAGCCACTGGGATGCTGAGTCCAACAATAAAAAGGAACCAAAGTCTTTCAGAATGGCAGCAGTTTGGCTATTCACAGTCCTCTCCTTTGGTCAACGATTTCTCTGACTGTAGTAGTCCTGCAAAGAAGAAACTTGCTGTGGTCTCCTTAAAGGCTTGGTGGATAAAGATAAGACCCCTAGGGCCCTTTGATGACTTCTGTTGGCGATGGGTGCATAGGCCACTTTTGATGTCGGGTTTTGGAATATCATGGTTTTCCGACTTTCGGTTCTTCGGAGCTGCAGCCACAGCACAGACCTCTGTTCGGCTTCTGGCAAACTGGACTCGACCACCGGAGTGGACCTCGGAACCTCACCAAGTCTGGACCCCTAGGAGAACTTCGATTGCTTCTGGTGGCAGGAAACCAACCGGCAGACCTTCCATGGCACTCAATGACTCTGCACTCTTTCTGGCAGAAAAAATAACTTCTGCAAATGTGTGCTGTATTATATTTATTTAGCACTGATTGATTTATATTTAAAATTGCTGAGAAATGAACATTCTTGGTTAACTCAATTTCTATTAAAAGCATTATGATCTAGTGAAGGGTACATGCTATTCCATTACTTGATGATGTTAAAAAAAACGTAGTTTCTCTGAATTATGACCCTATTAACCTGGTGGCATTAAGCACTTTAGAGAAATCTAAACTGCAGATAGCAATTAGAAATAAATCATCTGACTCCTCTGAGGACCGTAAAACAACTAATAGATCATTTGTATCATTAATGAATCAATCTGGTTGTCAAGATTATTTAAATTGATCCCATTGAGCAAGAAATCAGATTTCTCAGATTTTAATTACTTGTCTTTGTGTTAATTGTTTGACATTTAATGCAATATTTGCAAAATGGAGCGGCTCTCAAAATGCAATAGGTTTTAGCTGTTTTTGTGTAACAGGTACTGACTCAATTCTGCATTTGTTCACAGTATAAAGTTCCAAGGAAGAGTATTTTAAAACCCATTTTAAATGAGCTTGGTGTTATATAATGCCCTTTTTAATTGCATGGCGCATCAGTAAAAGACAGACATTGGTATAGTGTTTGACATGTCCCGGGATGAGTGGACATTTTCTATTTAAGCTTTTAGAATGGCACACATAACATTAGGCACCGGTTAGATGTTAAGATGGCTGCCGTATAGTTAGTGCGTAACTTGGTGCAAAAGAGTAAATCTTCATACCACTAGGTTTGGAGTAAATGGGAATACAGTATGCAATATAAAGAAACTCATATGCAAATTAAGTATTTTAAGAGAGTCACTTGAGAAAGTCTATCATGACAGGGTCTATGAAGTTCATAGTTAGTTACACCTTTCCAAGATGGTGTATGCCTTTTTGAATATAAATAGCACAATTTGTTTCACAGCATTTAGACAAACAAATTCACTGATTGACGCCAAAAGGCTTTGTGTGCAGGCAGGATACATCCTGTGTGAAGGTAATGTGAGCTTTGGGGTTTATGCCATCTATAATCTTTGATGCAACAAACATCATATAGTATTTGAACAGTAGTTGATACTTTGTGTTTATAGATGGTACAGTTGGACTCAGCATAAGGCTTTGGTTGTTGGAAACCTTTGGATCAAATTGTTTGACTGGAACACAACATTGGTAGTGACTGGATTTTATTAGAATTGACCTAGAATAAGAATAAGTTTGGGTAAGTTACGAGTTAATTACTTGTTCGAGGTAGTATGTTTGTAAAACAAGTTCTATTTTTTTCCCATGTTAATCAGCCTACAGTATGCTCAGGGCGCATTCCATAATAAATATCGATTTGTCCCTCTGGCTAACCAACATGGAAGTTCATGAAAAATATTGCAAATAGGGTAGTCTTACAATATTTCTGAGGCACAGTATGAGCATGTACAACTGCACAGGGAAGATGAAATGTAATATAAATGTTATACTAGATGGGAGCATATGGTATATATGGTATATAGCTTGGTTTGGGGGATTAATTGAATGTCATATCATGTTTATGTGAGACAACAAATGCATGCGTTAGCCATGAAGAAGCTCCTTAGCCTCGATTGAAGTAGAAACAGGGGCTATGCAAAACACGGGTCGGCTTTCTTTTGGATGAAACCCACAGATAAACATCAAATGGATTTTCAATAATTGTCTCATGATTTTGAAAAATACATCTTTTCACAATGAATTGTGGTTTGATTCACTAAAAAGAATGTGTAGGAGAGTTGTCAATGTTATGACTATATTTTTTAAATATACTATTGACTCAAACAGAATTGTGTGTGGCGCAATTTAGAGGAGTCAGTGATTGTGAGATTCTTTGTGTATATTAGTAATCCTAACAGGTCAGCACTTCACTTCACCGCTGCAGCCCTGTTGATAATGAAATATGACCATGGAGGACTAATTGGGATCAAGTAGAAATATAACAAGGTACAGGGAAGTCTATTGATAAGGAACCTGTATTTTGTTTCACAAATAAAATGAATGTTAATCATTTCATATTTCTTATCTTTTTATATATTTTTATTCTGTACTTAGTCTTGTGTGCATTATGATTTCATGTATGTAAGGTTATTTGATTGTTTCATTTGGAATCGGACCATAATGTCACCACAATTGTGGCAACATTACTAACATTGCGCCAGAGCGCGGTTCAAAAATCCCGACCCCCATTTCTGCATCGAAGCAGAGTGGAGGTTGCGGGAGTATCCCCCGCTCTCCTCGGATGCAGTAACAGGGATGATCAGGGTTGTGGGGGTGCCCCCTGCTTACTACTACAGTAAGCTGAGGGATGAGATATTGAAATAAAAACAAAAAGGACCCAGCAGCATCAGAACCGCTGCACGTAAGTGGGAGGAGCTGAACCTGCAGGGGTAGATGGATGTCGGCGGCGCACACAGAAGTGCGCTGCAGTAAAGGTAAGGGAGGTCGGGGATTGCGGGCCGGGGCAGGCGCAGACGAGCAGAAGTGATATATCTGATCACTGCACCACGTCGTAATTGCAGTCGACATTCGTCAGTGGAATTACCGGCAGCGTAGTGATCACATAGATTCTTTTATTTTTTACTTTTATGCCTGTATTTTAATGCTGAAATAAAGTGTATATTTACATTGATTGTTTGATGGTCTACATTTTAGGACACATTTCAATACATGTGCAGCAATAAAGAGACATAATTGTGAATATTACTATTTAACCCAAAGATCAAAAATATGGTTGGTTGCAAAGCAGTTCAGAACCTATTTGATCCAAGAAAGATTATTTTAATCTGTCCTGGGAATTTTGATATATGGAGCGACAATCTTCGGCTAGGAAGCCATTGCAAAAAACAGAACACCTCGGCCAACCAAGCTGCTATTGGAATTGTTGCTGCAAGCATATATGAGCATAGAAGTGTATCAAACGATCCACCTGCTAAAAAGTGACAATGACATTGCACCATACTGCAGTATACAGGGCTAATTTTCACTAACCCCATTTCTGGTTCTGCTTCCACTTACATTGTTACAAAAGTAACAGAAACAAGCATTGGTTTGCCTTATGTATATGTAATTGCCAGGCATTCAGCACATACCTATTATCGCTATCATTTTCTCTATTGTTAAGATCCTATAAGAGGTATTTCTTTAGCATGCCAGCTATTGCCATGAAAATAACAGGTATTCATAAAATGTACATGTTTTGAGGCCAAATATCACAGTACACAGGTTTGCCTTCAAATGCGAAGGGCTCATATAATTGATAATAAATATATACAAACAGCATGGTTTAGAACGTAGAAAACACTTCTTTTCTCTTGTCTATTGTCATTCAGTATAACCGCCGCCCCAGCACCCGGCACTCTACTATATTCTTGAATTATCTCTCCTCTTTACCCCTGGTTTCTCTAATAGCAAAGATGCATATTCATATTCATTGCTGACCTACTTTGTTACACCACCTTTATTAATGTGAAGACATTGCAATTGCAAACGGTTGCCAATGGTATGCAATCAGCTTTCTAATAGCTGGTTGGTGGATTGTCTAAAATACGAACTGTCAACACTGTTGGCATGGGGGTAGAGTTAGAGTTGTAGTGTAGTGGCAGTAATAAAACTTCTGTTAATGTGTGCTCAATTACAGACCACAATACAACATTATTTTTCTGAGTGGCTTTACACAAACTTAAAAGTTGCGTGACGAATCACAGGTATTTGTCTCTTCTTCCCTATGCAGAGACTCCCCCTGTGAGGCTAGTGAGGTGAGCCAACTCCGCAAGTCCCCTCATAGGGGTCAAGACAAGTGGAACCTCACCAGAAGAGACTCCCCCTTTGGGGATAAGGACTCCCATAACTTTGAGGAACTCCCTTAAGGAACAACCATAGCCACGTATATGGGACTGTCTTCCATGGAGAATACCATGGATGCTTCATGTTGGCTGAGGGCAATACAGGAAGAAAATTGAGAAGAACATTAGGAAAATATCCCTTTAACTCAATATATGTATTTACCTGTGACAAGACAGAGCAGAAGGAGCAGAAGAGAGCCTGATGTGCACAGGAAGCCCCCTGACCTCACTGCGCCTTGTGGAGGCGGAGTCAAGGACATTGCGGAACCTGTGTGTTTTGAAGCAGCAAAGCAGCAGATTGTTAGATGCCACAATCTGTTAAAAAGGTGCACAAGGAATGTGATACAAACCAGAAAAGAAGGAGAATGTCCTTTCTAGTGACGCAACCACGCATCCAGAGTAGTGTGTGGGGTACATTTACCAGCCAAGCAGAACTCCCCAAAATCACCAAACTGCATTTCAACAGTTACAAGTAGAATGGCAGCACTGGCTCTGTTGAGCTCTATTCCCTTGCATCAAAACTGCATTTAGAAGCTACAAAATGATGGCTGCACTGTCTTTGCCGGGCACATATGGGATGAGATGAAACATAGAACACCCTGAGAATTGCTGCAAGTTATTTTCTTCAGGTGCATCAAAGAAAATAATTCAAAGGCAGCGCTGCTATGTTGTTAGCTTAAAACCTCCAACAACAAAAAAAGGAAATGTGTAAAAGGGCTTTGACTGGTGTCATTTTCCATCCTTTAATATTACAGTTTTGCTCCAGATAAGACACATTCATGCCCATCTATCGTCAGGCTATACACCAGCAAAGTAGGGCATTCCTGTCTAAAATGCATTATATGTCAAACTACCTGTCCCCGGCCATGCGTTGCTGTGGCTCAGTCTGGTTAAATGGAAAAGAAAGAAAAGAGAAAGAGCACGTTTCTAATATGTTTAATTTCACAATGCGTGTGGGTAGTTTTTAATGGCTCTGGCGGTTCTCCAAGTTGAGACAGTTTGATTTTCCTGGAGGCGCAACACATTCCTTTAATTTCTCCATTAAATTTCAGAGCCTTGCAATAAGGACACACTTCAATCATGTTGCCGGCTCAAAATATACTCATCAGCTGGGTTGTACCGGAATGCAAGGCAATTGTAAAAGCGTGATTGCTGAGCACATGCTAATCTGCTGTTTTTCGTCAACGTCTTTCAGCCACTCTCAGCCTGTCGCGTTCATTCTGTTGAGAACGAAGCAGATCTGAAGCTATAGAACGCGAATGCTGTGCTCACAACCGTGCATCCTGAAGTCTGGCTGCACGTCGCTCTGCTGCTTCCTCGGCACGTATTTGAGCCATTCTAAATCAGAAACATTGAAATGGAATCGTAAAATATTTAGTATAGCGTGTGTTGCTTTTACGTCCAACAGATGGCGTGTTTTTCAGAAAAAACATGTTTTTACCTGTCACAGATGTGACATCTATGTATAGTAGGTATATAAAAACATGACCCTATTTGAATGAAACGTTGTGTCAAAATTTCAAAGCAATTGGTGAAGAACTTAGGAAGATTACAGATTTTGAACAAACGAACATTTACATTTATATCTATATAGATGTAATCTGTAAACTAGCAGAGAGACTCGCTCCAGGGCGTACGGCAAACATTTTACTTTTGCAACAATCTAACACAGTCCAAACTCTTCACAAAAAGCTCCTTCTCATTTTGCGTGAAGTCAGTTTCAAAGAACCCTTTCCTTGAACAGATTCCTGTGTATTACAAATTGACTAGGGCTTCTGGAAAGGTTCAGAATATAGATGCGAAGAAAAACTGCATCTGTAAGGTGACATACACGAGAAATTATTCCACTTGTGAAATGGTGCTTTGCCAAGCAAGAACGTGTCTTTTTAAAGTGAAATGTTAAAATGAGGCCTTGCGCTTGCATTACAATACGATGGGAGATAGGGGTTTGCTTTAAAAATATACATGATGATTTTCCAAAAAGACACGGGTTTTGTGAAAGAAAGTAAGGAAAAAAAACATGTGTTTGAAAACAGCAGAATAAAGGGGCTTGGCCAGGAAATTAAAAAGCACTAAACCTCACTGGGACAGGAATCTCCCCCACAAACTATCAATGGGCCAAGGTGTGGGATGTGGTGACCTTTTTAGACTTTCTGGCATTTCTCCAGCCAAGAACAATGGACCAGGGGAACTGGCCTTGTCACAGGCAGGTGTGAATTCCAGGTGACACCTCCCCTCAACTCAGACTGAAGGACTTCAAAGGCAAATCCATGGCAACCCTGGGCTAAGCTGACCAGAGCCTGACATTTGGCTAGGGGGTTGGAAAGCCTGCATATATTTGGAAAACAAAGCCAGGCCAGTGGATTTCAGAGACTGTTCAGATCATAACATTTATTTCAATGTGAAATTATGACTGTTTAAATGTTATTTTTGTGCCATTAAAATAAGACATTTTAGGTTTTTCTGGCACGTTGGGGAGGCAAACGCCAGGAAAATGTAATTTCTGGGAAGAGCTTATATGGTACAGTTTTGTAATTTAATGGAAATGTGTGTATACACATATACAATTGTAGAATTTTAGGTGGGATGCTTTCCATTGAAATGGCAAAAGATTGCTAGAATGACTAAACAGCATCTCACCATCACAGGAGTTGGATCAGCATGCTTCTTGGCAAAAATATGGAGTCTGCATAACCAATTTGCCTGATGATGACATGTGTAAAAATAAGTGTTTTGCTCCATAACTTATTTTGGCAAAAGTAACTTGGTGAAACAAAAGTACATTATAAAACACCCACCCTAAACATGGAGTCACCTCCTTCAGTCCAATCTGCTATCAGGGAGGAGGCGACATTACAGCTTGACCTATCCAATTTAGAGGTATGTCTAGCTTAGTTCAGCCCACAAAGTAAAAATACTCTGATGTCGTCTGGCCTATAAAGGGGAGAGATTCAATGCTCCTGACACACAGAATCTAGAAACTAGACATACATTCAAGAAAATACAGCATCCATAAATCAATATCCAAATATCCAGGCATTCCACATTCAGCCTGCAAGATTCCAGATTCCAGAAGCCAGGCCAGAGCTAGCTGACCCGATCCAGGCAGAACCACTGATCCAGAATTAAAACCCTACTAAAAATCCCTATAATTCAGGGAGGAGGGGGAAAGGCTTATAAGTATTTCCCTTCCCCAGTAACCAAAAACTGCATCCCTGGCTTTTGTTACCTGGTATTATACCCAATCTCATAGATATCCTATAAATACCCTAGTAAGTCCTTAAAATTGTCAGAGTCCTTTGTGTACCCTGTCTTTAGGAAAATCTGAGTTAATTTCCAAGTGTAAGCGTCATTCTTTCCAAATCATTTCAGTCCTTGTGTATGTCCTTAGTACTATTTTGAATAATTTAATTAATTCCCATCTAGGGCTGAAAGTGGCATGGATAGGTTGCCATTGCAAGTAGCCTCCTCACATACCATCAGGCCGATTCATGGAATCAACGTGCGCCGAAAACACGGCGCACGCGTGCGAAAACGTGCGATTCGCAGAGAAGTCCGTGCACGCGCGAAATGTGGGATGTGCGCTGAGAAAGTGCGCGGCGCACGCTGGCGCACGCTGGCGCACGCTGGCGCACGCTGGCGCACAGGTCAACGAACACCGTGCGATAAGGCCACAGCAAATTCGCACATAGCGCGGCGCACATAACAAAAGTAGGCGTAACACGGGGCGTCACACGCAGAATGGGGAACAACTCGTGAAAATGTGGGCGTCACGGGGGAAGTACAGGAGGCAAGTGCGCAGAACGCCCACACGCTCGCCTACAACATGTATTCATGGAATCGAACAGGGAAAAACAGCGCACGGCCAAAGACGCACACAGGCCCATACATGTCCGCCACACGAAAGCAGGCGGTAGCGTCCCTGAGCAGGAAAAAAATGTGTGCCAAAGTCCTACACGCGCGAGAAGGACCACACTCGATCGGGCCTGGGGGAGCGTGTGCGTGTATTCCAGGGGTGCGCGTGAAGTTCCACACGCGATTGGCCTGGGCGCGTGTATTTCAGGGGTGCGTGTGAAGTTCCACACGCGATTGGCCTGGGCGCGTGTATTTCAGGGGTGCGCGTGAAGTTCCACACGCGATTGGCCTGGGCGCGTGTATTTCAGGGGCTCGCAGGTGTTTTTACATGCGATCGGGCCTGGGGGAGCGGGGTACGTGTATTCCAGGGGCTTGCGGGTGTTTTTACACGCGATCGGGCCTAGGGGAGCGGGGTACGTGTATTTCAGGGGCTTGCGGGTGTTTTTAAACGCGATCGGGCCTGGGGGAGCGGGGTACGTGTATTTCAGGGGCTCGCGGGTGTTTTCACACGCGATCGGCCTGAGGGAGCAGGGTACGTGTATTCCAGGGGTGCGCGTGAAGTTCCACACGCGATTGGGCTGCGTGCAGGTATTTCAGGGGCTCGCAGGTGTTTTTACACGCGATCGGACCTGGGGGAGCGGGGTACGTGTATTCCAGGGGCTTGCGGGTGTTTTTACACGCGATTGGGCCTGGGGGAGCGGGGTACGTGTATTTCAGGGGCTCGCGGGTGTTTTCACACGCGATCGGCCTGAGGGAGCGTGTGCGTGTATTCTAGGGGTGCGCGTGAAGTTCCACACGCAATTGGGCTGCGTGCGGGTATTTCAGGGGCTCGCGGGTGTTTTTACACGCGATCGGGCCTGGGGGAGTGGGGTACGTGTATTCCAGGGGTGCGCGTGAAGTTCCACACGCGATTGGGCTGCGTGCGGGTATATCAGGGGCTCGCGGGTGTTTTTACACGCGATCGGGCCTGGGGGAGCGGGGTACGTGTATTCCAGGGGTGCGCGTGAAGTTCCACACGTGATTGGGCTGCGTGCGGGTATTTCAGGGGCTCGCGGGTGTTTTTACACGCGATCGGGCCTGGGGGAGTGGGGTACGTGTATTCCAGGGGCTCGCGGGTGTTTCAACACGCGATCGGGCCTGGGGGAGCGTGTGCGTGTATTCCAGGGGTGCGCGTGAAGTTTTTCACGCGATCGGGCCTGGGGAGGAGCGGGGTACCACTCACCGTCTGCCTTGCGTGTAGAAGAACGCGTAGCCAACACCCGCTGTGAAGTAATAGCGGGCGAACCCCAACGGATGGAAAACACACGCACCGCACGAAAAGCACGTACAGAGCAGTGTAAAGGCACGCGGGATCTCCAAGCCCTGCAAGGGCAACGCCCGTGCGCAAAACTCCACAGACGCGCTTACGCTGTAAGGGCCTTTGGTCCAATGAAATCACGTACGCGTGCTGACGCGCTTACGCGCTAAGGCCCTTTCCTCGAATTTCACGCTGACGTGCAGGATTTTCACGTGCCAAATCACTCCGTATCAAGCTGGCCAAGCGAAAACACATGGAAGACCACGCTCCTGCCCAGAAGGCCGAATCACTGCCCCCCAGTGCCCCGAGCAGCCTACCACGTGCCATCTGCTGCTGCCTGCCTGCCTGCCTGCCTGCCTGCCTGCTGCCACCGTGCCCTGCCATTTGGTGCCTGCACATCAGCCATCTGCAGGGGTCTAGTTGCTGTGTCCACCCCTGCTGGAACAGAAGACTCCCGACTCGGATAACATCGCTCCACAGCCCAGCCCCAGGACCCAGTTGCCCACCCACTCCTGCCCCTGGGGTTGCCATGTCGGGCACATCAACATCTGACACCAGTGGCAACCCCCAGCCAGAGGGGCAGAGGGGTAACCAGCTTCACTGCCACCGAAGTTGGTGTCCTGGTGGAGCAAGTCCTGGGGCAGTATGATGCCCTCTTCGGATCGTCCCGTGCCAACGAGGAAGGACGGGAGAGGATCTGGGCCGACTGTGTGGTTGCCATCAACGCGGAGGGGGTGGCAACCCGCACCATCCAGAAGGTCAAGAAGCGCTGGGAGGACTTGAGGTCCAGGACCCTTATAAAGGCCCGGCGCCTCATGGAGGGGGGCCGGGGCCGCATGAGTTCCATCCAGATGAGGGACCTGGAACGCGTACACCCAGCTCTCCACGCCCAGGTCCTTGAGAGGGAGACCCGTCTGGAGTTGAGCGGTAAGTGGCCAAGCATTGCTGTGTGAGACAGGGCATGTTGCAGTGTGCTGGTTGTCTGATACTTGCCTGCATGTGTGACATAGGCCATGTACGCATGTATGTGTGCAGGGACATCATGGTAATGCATGTGCGACCAGTAATGTGTGAACCGCATGGTTGTTGCATGTGTTTAAATGCGACATGGGGAGCCCTATGCAGATTGCACACATGAGAGCATGGCAGTCTCTGTTCCTTGACATGGGTGGGGGTGAGGGATGGGTGCTGATGTCAGGTACATATATGGTATCCATGTCTGTGTACCTGACCTGCGTGTCTGTGACTTGTGAATGCCATGGATGCATGACACATGTCTGTGACAAGTTACAGATTCACTGATGCAGCCGAGTCATCCTTGTATGCACTGTGATTGGGGTGTACGGGGCCAGATGGATGTGACTGAGGTGAAGTGTGTGCATGTGATAGGCATGACCCATGATGCATGTGAGTACCATTACATTGTATGATTGGAGAGTCCATTGGACATGTATGGAAATGTCCATGGCATGCACCATGACTGTCACTGTGTGTGTTTTGCCTGGACTGACACATGTGTTGTGGAGTGACATGATGGAAGTGTACTTTGACAGTGGCACTCATCTGCTATTGCTTCCTGTCTAGGGGACCATTGTACAGTACCCTGATGCTTGTGTTCTATGTCTCCCTCTACGCAGCGGCTAGTGCAGAAGAGGGCGGAGACGGCGCTGTGGAGCAAGGCGGCAGGGATGCCCCCACGGCTGCAGCGGAAGGGGTGGGTGTGCCCCCACAGGGGCCTGCTATGGCGGTAGACGGTGAGGAGCCATCCAGGTTGGTGGTTTCCACAGAGGAGGAGGAGGCCGCCACTGAGGCGCACATGGGGCTTGGTGGGGGCATCCCTGCTGGTGCAAGTGGTGCAGTCCAGGGGCAGGGGCAGGAGGCAGCACAGGTCACCGTGGAGGGCCCTGTGCATGTCGCTGTCCCTGACCCTGTGGGTGCACCACCATGCACCAGCAGGGATGCCCCGTCCCAGGCCCGTCCGCAGGTAGAGGGGATGTCCATGCCATCTGACTCCCCACCACCTGAGGACGAGGGGACCCCTGGCCGTATGGAGAAGGTCCTGATTGGGGTTGCGAAGCGCATGGCTGTGATTCGTGATGCCGTGCGTGCTTCCCAGGAGGAGCACGCACGTCATCACGAAGAGCACCGTGCCGACGTGGCCCAATTGGGATCGTACATGTTCGGGGGTTTCCTGCATGTGTCGGCCAATCTGGCGGCCCTCTCCTCCTCTGTGGAGACTATACGCCAGTCGTTCTCCTTGCCGTCTTCCGGCCCAGATGCCACCAGGGTCCCCTGTGGACCTGCCCTGACCAATGCAGCCAGCTCGGTGGGGATCCCATCCCTGCCACAGTCGGGAGTCAGAGGTCCAGCAGGGGTGGACACCACAGCAACTGGACCCCAGCAGATGGAGGATGTGACGGCATCATCGGGCAGGGCACGTGCACGACGGCGTCGGTGGTTTCCATCAGCCTGGATGCCGTCGTGCTGGCACAGGCAGTTGCGTCGGAGGCAGCAGCAGGCTCAACGTGGGAGGCATCATGGCTCGGGGCCATCAACATCAGGGGTGCAGGCATCGGCCGGAGGGCAGGAGAACCCTGGAATGGGAGTGGCTTCCGTGTGGGAGCGGTTGTGCCAGCAGATAGGTGCGGAGCGGCAGCGGGCAGAGGAGGAACGGCTCACAATGGTCAGGGCGGGGGACTCCATGCGGAGGGCGCTGTGGCGGGCTGAGTGCCTCGAGGCTCTTCGCAGGGAGTTGGAGCTGGACACTGCATTATCCCTGCGGGACCTCGGGGCCAGGGAACATGCCCGCCTCCAAGCCATTGACCAGGAGTTCGATGATGCCCTGGCCCATGACAACAACCAGTGAGCCGTCGGACTAGCCCGCTGCCTTTGTATATAGTTATATAGTTAGTGTTAGGTTTCCTTTAATTTCTTTTTTTATTTGGTTGCGATTGGACAATGCGCCACATTTTTGTATATAGTTCAGTTTTTAGTTAGTTGTCATAGTTAGGTTTCATTTGGTTGGGCTCATGGACCCGGGATAATCTTGTAAATAGTTCTTCAATGGCTTTTTTTATTTTTTGGATTTTTTTCATGGACATTCATCTTCTTTTGGTTGTTTTGCTTTGTGGTTTTTCTCATTTCATTTCCATTCAAGTTGATTTTCAATACATTTTTATTTTCATCCTTCAATGTGTCGTATCATCTCATTGCTTTCATGCATGTCATGTTGGGTGTTTTAACATTCACTTTCAGCCATTGTGTGTGACAGACATGTGTTCATTTGCATTATTTACATTGGGTGCGTAATATGTAATTGCCTTTGATATGTGGGTGGAGTTGGTTGGGCCTTTTGGCAGGGGAGGATAGCCATTACGGGCATGATTGGGGATTGTTGGGACCCATGTGCAGGGGGGCATGGATGGGACATGGGCAAGGGCCTGGTGGAGGGTGCCCCTGCACTGCTGGGGGGTAGGGGGGTGGGGAACATGAGTTGGACATGGGTGGGGGCCTGCTGGCAGGTGCCTCACAGTGCTGGGGGGTGGGGGTGGTGGGGAACATGAGTTGGACATGGGTGGGGGCCTGCTGGCAGGTGCCCCACAGTGCTGGGGGGTGGGGGTGGTGGGGAACATGAGTTGGACATGGGTGGGGGCCTGCTGGCGGGCACACAGTGCTGGGGGGTGGGGGTGGTGGGGAACATGAGTTGGACATGGGTGGGGGCCTGCTTGCAGGTGCCCCACAGTGCTGGGGGGTGGGGGTGGTGGGGAACATGAATTGGACATGGGTGGGGGCCTGCTGGCAGGTGCCCCACAGTGCTGGGGGGTGGGGGTGGTGGGGAACATGAATTGGACATGGGTGGGGGCCTGCTGGCAGGTGCCCCACAGTGCTGGGGGGTGGGGGTGGTGGGGAACATGAGTTGGACATGGGTGGAGGCCTGCTGGCAGGTGCCCCACAGTGCTGGGGGGTGGGGGTGGTGGGGAACATGAGTTAGACATGGGTGGGGGCCTGCTGGCAGGTGCCCCACAGTGCTGGGGGTTGGGGGTGGTGGGGAACATGAGTTGGACATGGGTGGGGGCCTGCTGGCAGGTGTCCCACAGTGCTGGGGGGTAGGTGGGTGGGGAACATGAGTTGGACATGGGTGGGGGCCTGCTGGCAGGTGCCCCACAGTGCTGAGGGGTGGGGGTGGTGGGGAACATGAGTTGGACATGGGTGGGGGCCTGCTGGCAGGTGCCCCACAGTGCTGGGGGGTGGGGGTGGTGGGGAACATGCGTTGGACATGGGTGGGGGCCTGCTGGGGGTGGGGGTGCAAGGGGACATGAGTTGGTGATCATTAGTGCAAGGAGACATGTGCCTTTGCTGGGGGGCATGCCCATGTTGGGTGGGCTGCCTGCGGGACATGACCAGGGATGCATGGTAGTCCCCTGTGGTGTGGGCTGCCTGCAGGGGCCGTGGAGGGTGTACAGGGAACACCTTGGAGGACCCACACTGGCAAATCACATCTAGGACTCCCCGGCACCCCTGAAATACACGTACCCTGCTGAAATCGCATGTGAAATTTCCTGCGCACCCCTGAAATACACGCACACGCTCCCCCAGGCCCGATCGCGTGTGAAACCACCCGCGAGCCCCTGAAATACACGCGCCCAGGACAATCGCGTGTGGAACTTCTCGCACACCTCTGAAATACACGTGCCCAGGCCAATCGCGTGTGGAACTTCTCGCGCACACCTGAAATACACGCACACGCTCCCCCAGGCCCGATCGCGTGTGAAACCACCCGCGAGCCCCTGAAATACACGCGCCCAGGCCAATCGCGTGTGGAACTTCTCGCGCACCCCTGAAATACACGCACACGCTCCCCCAGGCCCGATCGCGTGTGAAACCACCCGCAAGCCCCTGAAATACACGCGCCCAGGCCAATCGCATGTGAAACTTCTCGCGCCCCCCTGAATTACACGCACACGCTCCCCCAGGCCCGATCGCGTGTGAAACCACCCGCGAGCCCCTGAAATACACGCACCCAGGCCAATCGCGTGTGGAAATTCTCGCGCACCCCTGAATTACACGTGCCCAGGCCAATCGCGTGTGGAACTTCTCGCGCACCCCTGAAATACACGCACACGCTCCCCCAGGCCAGGTCGGGTGTGTTACTTCTCGCACTGGTACAGGGTTGGCGCAGCCCTTTGCGATGGTTTTGCGATCTTGATGGCTTTTCCTTGCGCGAGGGCGTTCTTGGGGGCGTAACTGGCGCTGCTGCAGGGTCGCTGCGCCACTCTGCGCCACGTCTGCTTTTGGAGGTGGGAATCCATGAATACGCTGTGCGCAGAAATTGATTTTATCACACGCGGCTGGTGCAGACATTCGCACGGGCACGCTGTGCGCCAGCTGCGTGCAACACTTTTGGAAGGAATTACATGAATCGGCCTGTATGTATTTCCTTAACAATCTAATCACTAAAATATAGTTTCAATAAAAGAAATCACTTTAATTACAAAACCGAGTTGTCGCGTGAAATTGTTCCCATTTTAAAATGGAGTTTCCTTTTAGCCCATTTTCCAAGCCGTTTTGCTATTTTAAACTTGTGAAAATAATGCATTGTCTCCACGTGTGATTTTGCTGCACTGTGTTTTTCCTTCCAAAAACGATTTTGTGAACGGTATGCCCATTGTTAGTACATTGCCTTGTAGTTTGCTAGTGTCCTCATTAATTTGATACAGCCACACTCATTTCTACCTCATTCATTTAACCGCACATGTAAAATAACTGTTTAGTAATTCCGAGTGCTATTTTGCTCAATTTCAAGGGTTTTCAATTCAATTTTACCTCCCATTCAGGGTTGCAAAGTCAGATTTTCTTTCTGTTTGTTGCCTAGTATACCTGCCTCCTTGATACTCCTATCTACCCAAAAATTGTGTTAACATGGGTCTGAGGGAGTGTTTCAGGGGGAAATACTAACAATGGTGCTATCTGGAAAAAAATCCCCAAAAAATAATCTTGCTTTTATTCAATTGTACATTGTGTATTTTATATTAAAAGGTCAAGCTAAGTGTGTTTTATCATTTTACAGTGCTATTATCACCACACTGGTGATTGCTGCCCTATGTTGACTGTGTTTGATTTTATTCCAAATTAAAATAAATAAATATTTAATTATCACACACCGGCCTGGTTCATGGTGCACTGTGAGATGGGGTGTACGTTAAGGGGGGTGTGAGATGTATTGGCTGCCTTCTCAAAGCTGAATCCAAATTCATATATTCAAAAGTGTTTTGATTGTGCGCTGCATCCTTGGCCAGTATCAAGAGTCCTGGTCTGGAGTGTGACGCCTCCTTAAAAGTTGGGCAGAGTAGTGGGCAGGATGCCAGTAGAACAATGCCAAATTCACCACAACAGGAAGTCCGAACACCTTCCAAGCACTAGTACATGCACTAGCCTATGCAGATGATAGGCATCCAATGCTGAGTCGAGAACAGGAGACTTAAGAACAGCAAACAACTAGAGAAGTAGTACCTGAGCGAGAGCCTAGCACAGCAACCCTTCCCCACATCACGAGAGGTAAGAGGGAATAGGTAACAACCGGAGACCATTGGGGAAACAACACATCCCAGTCTTAAGGATGAAACCATAACCAGAAATCTAAATGGTTGGAATTGTTAAAATGTAAGGGAACATATAACAAGTAATCAGGTGAAGAAAGACCGGGAATATATCAAGAAGAGACAGTACAGAGATGACGATATTGTCAAACAGCCCAAATAAGAAGGGAAGTGAACAACAGGTAATAAGAGAGCCATTTAAACAACCTAGTTGTGGAACTAAGAGATACTGGGAACAAAACCCCTGGGAAAATGGGCAAGAATCCTACATGTGCAAAGTTGAAGCATGTGAGAACGGAAAGCCTAACAAATACAATGATAAAGGAAAGATTAGGCTCATCATTGAAGATGTTAGAAGACCCATAAGTCCCAGAGAGAGTACAATTGACAAAAAAAGCCTAAAATGTTGTACAATTAAAGAAAGATTGTGTAGAAAGTGTATGTGCCACCAAAAAGAGGAGAAACAATTGTAGAGAAAAATACTACCTCGAGGTCAAGAATTAAAAGTTGCCTTGAAGAACTACAAGACCTAATAAGAAAACACCTGACCTGTGGAATAGGTTAATGAATGGAATGAAGCTGAGTTTACTACTTGTCTTACTGAGATTTTTAATGGTTATTTTTACAAAATTGAAATTAATTGAAAATGAAGGGGAGGAAATGTTAAAACAAATATCTGGCAATTTTCAATGAGTTTCTTTCCTCTTCTTTTTTGTAAGACTTGAATGTATTTAGTTCTGCTATTAATATTTAAAAAATATTTTAGATGTCTTTTGTTGAGTTAATGACAGATCTTTTAAATCATGGTTTTATAAAGATGTGTGTGTGTGTTTTTTCTTTCAGTTCCTTTGTGCATTTTTGTGTAAGGTATGAGTTGTTCCAAACACACAATACATTTTTTTTACTACAAAATATATAGTACAACAAGAAACAAGAAGAGACATTTGCTTGCCCCATTTTTATTTAGTTATATTTACTGGTAGGTCATAGAGGGTTAGTTTGGATGGAGGACAGAGTTACTGTGGACTTCCTGGCATCTGACTTGCACCTTTAGTCTCGAGATGGCAACATCTCCTGCTTCAGGGCTTCTCTATGTGCCTTAGCATCTGCATGCAGGGAGTCCTGCAGCCACTATAATTCAGCCCGTCGACACTTGATGTTGGTCTCCACACCCAGTCTGTGGAGGAGCGTTGAGGACCGCATTACTGCATGCAGTTTCTTCTCTGGGCTGGACAAGAGTTGCTGCTGTAGCGCCTCCCGGGCCACTGGTGTGGCCATGTTCTTGGCCAGATGATCCATGCCCTCATCAATATGATGTAGCATATCACCATACCGGATGGCGGCACACGACATATGTAGCTCCCCCACTGTCTCTCCAGCATGCACATGTCCATGGCGTGGGCTGGCCCGACAGCGGTGAGATGCAGGGGACCAGACCCATTGCTGCAGGGCCCCTGTCATTGGCTACAGGTCTGCAAACCTCAGTTGGACATCAGCCCCAGAATCTAACCCCCAATTTATGGGAGGGAGACCTTTCAGCCGTAAGCACCGCAGATGTGGCGCTTACCACTGACTGGCCTTGTGAAGCCTGGTGCACCGCCCATACTCAACAGCCCCATCTGACTGGCCCATTGGGGCACCCACCTTCTCCCTCAGTGCATCATCGACACCTGGTTCTGCATCCGAATCTGCAGAGTCAGAAGAAGCAGGAGCACGAATGATGATCGCTTGTAGCACCTGTGGATTTTCATACCGAACAGCACCACGGCCTCCAGTGGTGGATTGGCGAACAACACCCTCCTCTACATCTGCTGCATCATCACCTGTACATGAACAGACAACAACATTTTGAGTCATGTGTTTCCTGACACAAATCCCTTATGCATTAAAGGGTATTACCCAAATTCACCTTTTACAATTGACCTTTTGTCCTAATTGACCTAATTATAGTGGTCCTAATTTAACTTCTGCACAATTGACCTTTATATTATTTTAGTTATTTTATGTATGTATTGGGTTGGTTTTGGATTATAAATAATATAAGGGGATTGGGTGGGGGGTTGCAGGGTTTTTGGGATTGGGTGGGGGATTGCAGGGCATTTCCCCACGCATATGTGTTCTAATTGACCTTTTAAATTAGGTCAATTCTCCCAAGGTCAATTGTGACAAGGTCAATTAGTGTACATCCCATTAAAGTGCATACAGAAACAAAATGGCTGTACACCCATTCATGAGACGCTGTAAGCCACAGATGTATGGCATTTGCTAACATTCTCCCCACCTGTCATTGCCGTTAGTGTAGACATAGCCATACAAATCTGGCCTACTCATGACTTGTGGGTCATGCAACAAGTATTTGACTACACAACCCAGGGACAAGTACTGCACATGGGGCATTGTAATGCAGAAGGCCAGCACTAAGTAGAGAATCTAATGCCAGCATTGCTAGTCGATTCATGGTCCTGCTCTTTCGTGCATGATTCACTGATGAGGCATTCATAATCGTGGGAGGCAGTGTCTGTGTAAATGTTGACCCACAAATGACATATCATGGCCCGCTTTTGTCATTCATACTGCTAAAGGTCACGCATTGTCTGGGAATTGTACATAGGTGCAAGAATAATTCTATATATTCACGCCTCCTGTATGGGTGAATGTGTTGGTACATCAGTCCCTGTCTATGAGCAACATCCTACAAAAATGTGTCAGTATTGTTTTTCGGGCATGCTCAGACTGAGAACCAGCACCTCCTCATCTTCAAATCTCATGATTAGGGAACAACAGAGTCCTCATGTCGCATCTGGGTGGGCGATTTTGCTGCCATGTCATTCCATATCAAACATAATCCACATGTCTGGACATTTATGTATGTCTCAAGAACACACAACAGGGGAATGTTCTGGATAGTGTTGTCAACAGTGATGCGAACAACAAGGCATGTGTCTGTCATGTATCGATTGATAACCACATACAGGCTTTTCTGGTCAAATTTGAACGGTATGATCATATTTGCAATTCAAACATGCACACACATGACTTGCAATGCAGACAGGCAAACTCATTGGCATTATTCATCCAGGTAACCTTTTGTGTGGACATTACAATAGGAGAGTACCAGACTTCCCACCTTGGAATGAAGACCCACAATCAGCTGGTATTACCTGTGTTTTGTCTAGTTTCACCGCTTGCAATATACAAGTTAAGTTGTTTCAACATAACGCCTGCTACACAGGGCAGTTATCTGTGTTTACTTAGACCCCAGCAGGCTGGACACACCGTAGTGTGTCATTACATGCAGCTTGGAAATGCATTGTGACCAGGCGTTCCAAAAGAGCAGGTTACAGTACACACAAGCACCTCAGCAGCAACTGATGTGTGTGGACAACATATATGGCATGTACTTAATGTACAATTCAAAGGGACAGGCCCCATGAATGTGGCAATGATCGATTAATGAGGATGAACTATTATTTGGCGTGCCACAGAGGTGTGCCTTCTTGGTACTGTGTGTCTGTGAGGGGAGCACATTAGAGGGTCTTTCAATGTGCACTTTGTTTGGACATTGCAACCCTCCATGCAAGTAGTGGCACAGCAGTGAAGCCCAGTAGACTGTGATGTGTATTGTCAGACAAACATTTGCCACACATGGGAACCACAGAGGCACCTCCATGCAGGCCATGTGACAGAAGTGTACATGGGAGAAAACATGCATTGGCCAAGGATGGCTGGCAACTGCAGACAGCTGTACTACACATATATGGATTGGTCAACCATAATTGTCCACACATATGATGCACACAAATGACACTCACCAGATTTGTCCTCATAGGTCGCCAAGCCTCCCATGCTGTACACCTTCTCACTGCTGATGAGCTGACTCATAGCCTCTTCAATTGGCATCAGCTGCTCCCTACTCTGCTTGCCCCCCTCCGGTGGCCAGTGCAGAGGCCAGGTTGTCAATGAGCTTCTGCTTGGTCCTTCACATGAGATAATTCATCCGCTACTGGACCTGTTCAGCAGTGCGCCTCTCCACAACACTTGCGTTGAAGATTCCTGTGAAATTCTGCCAATGCACCAATCGCTGTCTGGGAGTATGGGTGCTTACCGCAAACTGGTACATCTCATGACGGTGATCCGTCACTAGGTATGCGAGAATCTGAAGCTCCACATTAGTGAAGCACTACTTCCTCTGCAGAACCTTTTCCTGTGCTGTGTCTTAGGGTGGAGCCTCTTCTGCTCTGCAGGGTATGCCCTCTTGGACCTAGTGGCCCTAATGGTGCTGGTTCCCATGTCTGCCTCTGACCATGTCCACGTACAGGTTCTGGGGGGTCACCTGTGGGCTGAGGCACACCACATGCTACTGGGGCTATGGTACATATGTCCTCACCACATCCCTGTCTTCTCCATTTCCCTTTTGGGGCATTACCAGTCATGCTGCAAGAACAATGGTTGAATGGAATGCACACCAATATATTGCTATGGGTGAATACGAGGAAGGGAACAGTCTATGTGATGCACTACATAGATGTGTGGTGCAGCAAGGCTCCAATGAACCCCAAAAGCATAACTATACAGTACGTGATATGTAGAGGCACCCCAAAACAAAAATATTGAATACACAATATGCCGTAGGCCTGAATATGGAATAAGATACATGCACGAATGCAAACAGGCACACCACAAAAAGAAAAAGAGCGGTAATTTGAACGAAACGGCTTACGCAGCGCCCCCAAATGCATATCTGCCAAACTTGCCCATCTTCATACCTTCACACGTCCAACCAGTGATGCGCGTTGCACCCCTTAAATATCACTGTAATTTTCATGAGCCGCATAGGAGTGCACCGTGCAGCACATAGCACATAGCCTTTACTCTGTTCTCTGCTGTCTCAGATGAGAGACACTTACCATAGTTCCTCCTGCCTGTTTGTCTTTGCTTTAGCATCCTCCGGCCCCTGCATTGTCTCAAACACTCAACACCTGCAGGTGCCTGATTGAGTGTAAGTGACTGCTGCCTACCAGAAATGTCTTGGAGTACCAGCTGTTCTGCTGTCCCTCCTGTTTTTTTTTGGTAAATTACCCCATCCTATTCCTACCTCTTTTCAATGGCTTATTGTCCTCCATTATTGTGAGGTATTCGCATTATGCTGTTTAGTGGATTTTACTGCAATATGTATGTTGGACTACGAGACTTACTTTTCTCTAAGTTGTGGGCTATTCGCCCACCATGACTATGAGGGGAAAGGAAACCAGTCTATTGGGTCTCACTATAGGATTCCATAGTACAAACAGTTCTAATTGTTAGCTAAGGCCATCAAAAGAAAAAGCAGATCAGTTTTTGCCGGGCCTAGGATCTATATTCTACAGGTCCCATATACACATATGGGCAAAGCCCTGTTTTCGTATCTTGTGCCTGGATGGGTAGGATGGAATAATCTTCCTAATTTCTTATTAGCACTTACAGAGCCTGTTTTAGTATCTTTTTCTGGGTTGGTAGAATAGGCATTGTCATTCTGTTTTCTCATTCAAACCCAACTCTGCACTTCTTGTTAGAAAAATGAATTCCTTTTATTTCTGCGATAGCTTCCTTCTGTCGAGATTTATATCATTCGTGGGTCTCACCAAATAAACAATCGACCATCTGAGATCTTCAACTTTATGTAACATCTCTGAAGTGTCCGACTAAAGGGGCTGAGTGCACTCTGTTTTTTATGCACTTTTATGCTCTGTGATTCGGATCTTAATTTTTCTTTCCGTCTTCCCTATATACATTTTCTTACGTGATCATATCAAACCCATTTATCAAAATAGTTTGATGTAAAACAGTAAACCCAGCTACGTTCACAGCTGAGCCAGTCACTGCAGGAGAGCCGATACATGACTGTGCAAACTATGAAGAGTTCTATGATGAAATCCCCAGGGTGAGAGAAAATGCCCTGGCAGGAGGAGAGATCCTTTTCATTGATGGCTCTTCGAGAATCGACCAAGAAGACGGACAAAGATATACAGGCGTTGTGAAACACATAGCAAACAGAGAATTCCGGGTACTCGTTAGTGCACGAATACCATCTTGTTATTCAGCACAGGCTGCAGAATTATTGACGTTGATACTCGCCATTGAGAATCATGCAGACCAGGAAGTAACGGTGTACAGTGACTCCGCCTATGTGAAGTCCACAGCGCACGCAGAACTAGCATGCTGGAGAAGGAGGGGCTACCTCCGAACGGTTGGCACGCCAGTGCAGCATGCAGCTTTATTGGACGGGCTGATTAAGGCACTACAGCTCCCAGTGGGCATAGCGGTCGTGAAATGCGCCGCCCACACCAATGGGACAGACTTCGTGTCACGCGGAAACCATGCAGCAGACACGGAAGCGAAGCGTATGGCATCCAAGAGTGAGACTGTCATGGAAGTAGAAGTGGCATGCGCCCATGAATGAATAATGGTGGCACGAACCACACCTGAAGCCTATAGTAATATGGGGCAGACACAACTAATGGAGCTTCAAGGGAAGGCACCACAGGATGAGAAGAACCTATGATAATGTCGAGGGTGTTCATTAAACCCCTCTGATGGTTTGTGGTGGCAAGACAGCACTGGTAAACCAGTAATGCATGTAGCCCTACTAAAGACAGCGTTGGAGCAATTGCATTACCCAGTTCACATGTCAAAAGAGAATCTAGCAGCAACGCTTGCAGAAGACTGGTTTATACCGAATTTAGCTGAGCATGTTGCATTCTTTTTGGTGAACTGCATTATCTACCAGCAATTCACCGCTGGGCACACTTTAAAAGTAATGAGAGGAGTCATCCCCCAGCCAAATGGGCCTTTTCAGCACTTACATATCGACTATGTTGACATGATTCAAGTGTGTTATGGGTACAGGTACTTAATTGTAGTGGTGTGTCCATTCTCTAGATGGATAGAAGCAGGTCCATGTACACACCCAGACTCTACCTGTGCAGCCATATTCCTGGTGAGGGAAGTGTTCCCTAGATGGAGGGGTTTGTGAGGTGCTGAGGTCAGACAATGGGGCGCATTTTGTTAACTTAGTCTTTGAGCAGATCAGCTTGTTGCTTGATATAAGCACAAGTTCTCGTTGGCATATGATCCGGAGGGTAATGGCATATGCAAGAGGCTCAACAGCTTGTTAAAGGAAAGGATAGCCAAGTTGAAGCTTACGCTAAAGAGGGGATGGTTGCACTGTGTTCCACTGCCATTGTATGCTCTTCGGAACCAACCAGGCTATGACCATCATCTTACGCCGCACAAGATCACAGGAAGGAGAATAAATACCCCTCCTACCCCACGAGATAGAGCTAGATGTGATTCCCAGTCAACCCGAGAGGTCCTGGGAACCGAGTTACAAGAGTACCTGAACTGCATGATATCCAGCCTTACTGTAATTTCAGACCAACTGCAGCGACGACGAAAAGAGTGCAGCACAGTACAAAGCATTGCAGAAGACTCTTCAACAGACCCAGCTCAAGGTCTTTGTGTTCCACTCGTTTTCCCTGGAGATGCAGTCATAATAAAAAACCACACGACGAAAAGGTGGGACAAGCCAAGATTCAATGGTCCTTTCATCGTTGTAGACTGCACTCCATCAGCAGTAAAATTGCAGGGCAGGAGAGAATGGATTTTTCTCAATAACATTAAGCCCTACATCGGAGAAAGCCCCCAAGGTGCACCCCACAGCGAAGAAATTACAGACAACGGGGAAGAACCTCAGCATGTGCAGACGAGATCCATGACGAGGAAGAAGGACGCATGAGCAGCAAAGCCAAGACAAAGAACTCTTGAGCAAATTGTGGCTTATATTGGACATTTTCTCTAAGCAAAAAAATGGGATAAGGACATAAAACGGACACTCTGTGCATCCTAGTTGCAGGGTGAAGAAGAAAATTGCGCATCTAAGCCACAGCACGAATGTTGACACAAACTTGTAGATCAAATCACACTAAAGCATTGTTGAGAAAAGAGAGACTCTAATAAACTGAGATTGAGGACTTTTACTTTAAGAGCTAAACACAGTATCCTGAATCATCAAATATCAAGACTTTGTTGTGCAGCATTTATGGTGTCTCCCAGCAGAAATATCACAAGGGATGTGCTAACCTGTTTCCAGTTAATACTAGAGACATATCCATCACTTGTAGGGAGAGTCACCAGTGTCACAGACTTTATCCAAGATCCTGCCAACAAGAAAGTAATCCGGCAACTGCTTACTGTCATTGTGGAAGCCTTCATTGTGTTACCGGAATACAATGATAAGGACACAAATTATTCCACCACAGGCGATAGTAGATGAACTCACCAATATGCTTTTTTTTTCGTATCATAGAGGAGTGCTCAGCAATCGTTGGAGAATCACTGACACTCTTACTTTTTTTTAGAGATCCAGCAAACTCAGAACTCTTGAGCCAGCTGTGGACCAAGCTAAGTTATCTGGTCGCAATTCACGCAGCAGGAAAGTGCAAGGACTGTTCACGTCAAGGGAAGAGCCTATATCCTGAACCCAACAAGGCAGGAAAAATGTCCCTGTCACCTGAGGACAGCCGACTGGCTCACAACATCCTCTTCTGCCTAGTAACTGACTTTCCGGAAATGGTGGGGAGACCTGTCAAGGTTGACGTCCTCACTTTCATCAGAGATCCAGCTAACGTCACACAGATGGGAATGCTCCTCCAGGGCATCATGCTTCAAGTGGAGCTGTCCAACTTTCAGAGAGATTACATGAGGAGATTCCAGTGAAACCTTCCGCTGAGGGACAGATCGAGGGAGCAGAGACAAGAACTTCACCTTTTATTCTTTTTTGATTTTGATTTTTCCATGTTTTCTATTTTTTCACATTGAACAGGTTCCAGCAAGTCCTCAGGACTGAATCAAATTCGGGGGTGTGGAATGGGAACACACCCATTTTTAATATATACAGTAAAAGTGACTTATCTAAGTGTTAGTATAATCTATTTTCCATAGTCTAGCAAGGATACTGAATCCTGTATCAAGAGACAATCGTCACCCGCAAAAAGGGGGACACTTGTGAAGCACCAGACAGTTTATGATACAAACTGTTTGAGAGCAAGTGAATTGGGGGAAAAGAATAAACATTGACATTTTGTTATGAGCGAAATGGGGGCCCAGATCAGTAACCTCGTCCTCCCACAAGCAGAGGGGCGCCCCCGCTTCCCTGGAAGGAAATGCTTCCAACTTTCGCACTGCACGATTATGTGTATACGCTTAGTGATTATCATTGTCTTTCTGTCATTAACAATCAGAACTGCATTCTTTATTGGTGCACGAAGCGTTCCAATTTCAGTGCACCCACTGGATAATGTACACATTGGTCCCACAAAAGCACCCAGACCATATATAGTTATTCCAGTCCCGAGAAAATCCGATTGGTAAAATAAATGAACTGAAATTGAATGTAATTAACAGTGACACACACACACACACTTGAGGTAACGAATGAAAAGAAGAGCTGGAGACAGGGTCAGCACGGAATGAATGAAAACATAGCACTGACAACTACACGCACCCACACACTGAATGCACACGAACCAGAGCATGTGTCAATGGCCAGAGGACCTCACGCGAAGGCAATCGAGAGCATGAGACTGTCTACTGAACAATCAGCCCCAGAAAACAATGAGACAACCAAGAAGAATCAAGAGAAATGCCAACGAAAGAAGACGTAACAAGAGCCTTTAAAAAGACAAAAGCAACTGTAGGAGAATTCAATGCAAGGACACAAAAGTTGATAGATCATGCATTCCCATTCATAGCTAGAGCGAAGAAGCTACATGAGGAACTGGAAACTAAACCCACAGAGACTGTACTGACAATCACACAAGTTCCAACACAAGGAACAAGTACCAGGCCCATGATACAGCCATACACTGGGCCGGTGACAGGCTGGTGGCTACTAAAGACACTTATAGAGGGCAGGAAAAGAATGCGAGAAGAGAAGGAGAGAATTGCAAAACCTCCACCTACCACATCGATGCGAATAAGGAAACCTGCTCCATCGACCAGAATGCCTGAGAGTCCCCCAGCAAGGAAAAGCCACACAGACGCATTTATGCAGTTATAGTGAACTACAGGAAAACACTAAGGATCAAGAGGAGCCTGCATGAAGATAACAGTGAACTGAACGACTACCTAGACAGCACAGCAAATCTAGGAAACAACATTTGGTACCAGCACATGAAAGAAGTTGGAAGAATAAATGAGAAGGAGAATGCTTTGTTTGTGCACTCCTACCATACAGCATGGGGAAATCCAAGATCTTTGTGGCTGTAGAAATTGATGTCCCGACAGCAGACTGTCTTTCACACATAGCAATGTGCAACACCAGAGGACAGTTCATGGGAAGAGACGCCTCATTGAAATAGAGCCCATACAAGGAATCATGTGATCAGATACGAGAAGCCTGGAGTTAAAGGAACAGCAATCAGATGGGAAGTGAACCCAAAGCTAAATGTCCAAGGGAAAACTCCAGAAGAGGAGAAAAATTTGAAGAACAGAGGCCAAATGCAGATTTGGGGAGCAGTGCTTTCACCAAACGGATGGGAATAAGCAGTGGTGATCTGCCGAGCATGGATGGTCTATGGAGCCGATAAGGAAGCAAGAGAGAACTAACAGAGGTTGTGCAAACCTTTATGGCTGAAACTCACAAGATTACTGACATGGGTTGAAGACAGAGGAGGACCCCTGCAGATAGTGCCACTGGAAAGCCCAAAATTGTGCTTCAGGAACAATGGCACGAGGAAGATGGGAGAGAATCAGAACTGCAGACGAATCTTTGAAGCTCCAGGAATGACTCACGGAAGTGCAGTAATTATGGATAATTACTGGACGTTTGGATCCAAAGCATACATAAGACTGCCAAAAAACTGGGGAGGCATATGCACAATAGTGAACGTCCATGTTCCTGCACTAGTGATCCCGAAGAGTGACCTGAATATTGACAGTTTCCCGAAAGCAGATGCTCACCTGAGGAAAAGGAGATCTGTGGAGCTAGAATCCCGAAGGAAAAGAGAAAATTACTTTTATACCAAATCAGAAGAAGCATTCCATGCAATCCCATATGAGCACAGGCTCTTCAGCCTCACCTCATCTGTGTTTGCATCGATCATCATGCCAAGATTTCAGGTTAGAGCAAATACTAAGTGGTTGCAAATCACCAGATGGGAATTACTGCAAACCATCAACTCGACAATAAAAGGATTCAACGCAATCTAGGAAGAGTTAAGAGCAATCCGACTGATGACTCTCCAGAACAGATATGTATTTGACATGATCACAGTGATGGATGGAGGTGTTTGTGCAAAAATCGGAGAATCTTGTTGCACATTTATACCTTCCCATGATGAAGAAAAAGGAAGCCTTGACAGAAGCCATGGAGATGCTAACAAAGCTACAGGATCAGATGATCGATGAAACTGACGAAGTTGATGATGACAGCTGGTTTGGAACACTTTTCTAATGGGTCCCACAATGAATGGCAGACATATTCAAGTTTCTAGGAGCCCTGCTATTGATGATACTGCTAGGATTTGGTGTTATCAAGATAATCATCTCACAATGCCAGAAAACTGTGAAGAAAGCCTAGGGATGAAGATCAAAATCGATGTCAAACCAGGATGGAAGAGACCTGACTGATGAAGAAATAAGAAACTTCGTGAAGGCCAGCGAATTTGCGCCAGAAGTAACAAAATTTGTGTATCCCAGGAAACAAGGAAAGTACGAAGGAAAATTGATTTATTATAGCCTGAAGGGACAATGCCAACTAATGACCTGGAACAAAGATGAACATGTAAAAACAGCAGGAAGTTTGAAAGGAGTGATAAAAATAGGGACTCCGAAGAGACACTCCTTCGCACCATCATGTACAAACCCAGAAGATGAAGAAGAAATTAATACAGAAGAACCAAGCAAGGTGAACACAAAAGAGGAAGTACAAGTGGCCGATGAACCGACCAGAGGGGGGAATGTAGAGGAAGTCCCAGATATGGCCTGCACTTGAGCCACCCATTTTGAGATACCAGGAACATACTCGCCAAGATATGTGATGTATGAGGAGCAAATAAACCAACAGAGAGCAGCACTAGGGCCATGCCCAGTGCCCATCAGAAGAGCAATATCTGTTGACGTGCCTATAACTAGACAACCGTGGGCAGCACGGTACCCGTTGAGACAACCGTACCAGCAGTTGACACAAAATGAAGACTAGTTACAAACTGTCCCCGAAGAGTCCCAAAGGGCCTTAATGGAAGGTGTATGGTGACGACACAAGGGCCTTGACAGGCATACTAATGAACAAAACTACTGCAAAGAACGGCACCTAAAGACGAAATATGAGGAATAATGGTGTAATAGACTTAAAAGAAGAAACGATGTTGCAACACAAAGAACGTAACCATGAAAGAAGGATAACAATATGCAACTGGCTAAATGCCTGTAAATAGGCTTGGAACACAAGAAGCTAAGGAAACGGTACTGCTTGCAATGCTTAGTAGAAGGATAGAGCGGGAAGTGCCAACTATATATCTACCTCAAGAAGCACATTATGCAAGTGCGACTCCATTTTATAAAAGCAGAATTAAGCCCTGGAGGGTGGAGGACAAACAGGCCAGGATTCAGATACTAGCTCAAAGCCAGACGAAGAGCAGAATTGAAACTCAGTAAGAAGCAGCTCAAGCCTAGGTATTCGAGGTCAACTCCAGGAAGGATGGAGAGCGGCAACTTCGAAGAAACAAAACTTAAGAGCATAACAGCCAGCCAGTGAAGGTCGAGATAATGAGGCCCAGGCAGGTGGCAAGGCTAAAGGAAGAATCAAATACACAAATAGAGGGAAAATGAAGCAGATTCACTGTGAAATAACAATGACCAGCCAAGCGCGAAGAGGTACCAACACCTGATGTTACCCAGAACCCGAGGATGCCATAACTTTTCCTGATAAGAAACTACAGCTTCGAGGCCTTCCTCAGCCAACTAATTGACACATAGCTCTAAGGTACTGATTGATGGAAGGGAGGCAGGGTGAATCTTGGGACACACCGCATCTGGGTGTCCATTCTGCATCCTGCTAATTAAAGTGGAGATTTATGTCTAGGGGTGTAACCTACCCAATCACAATGGACCAAATAATCTAGGGTCCTATAGCCAGTAGAACCAATGAGACTTCGTACTTGTAGTGACGTCTATCACGAGTGATGTAGAGGGATGGGAGTAAACGCCCACCCGATAAGAGTTATCCAATCCTCACACTCTGTTACCATATACAGATATAGCACCTATACGTAAGTTACCTTTTCCAGCCAATAGAATTGCATGACAAACTTATGAGTGTAACAAGTCAATGATGACGAATATTACCTATAAGAATCGCTGTCTGAATGAAGAATTTGGGAGTTGAAGCGAGACGGGCGATCGCATCACTGATGATTTCCTAATGCTTCCACGTTTTTTGTACTTGTCATTAAACAGACTTCCCTTTGCCAAACCATTTGAGTTGTCCTTATTGATTGGTGTTGGAGTAAGAGAATCCTGCACCCCATCCTCCTCAAGGTGCAGCTATCTCGTCTTAAAGTACTTGAGGGCGAGCTCTGATCCCATGGGCCCGTCAGAGGTCGCTCTGCCCTCTTGTACACTAGTAGGATGTGGGCTTGGACTGTCTGGTCCCAATCCACAAACTGGTTTCAGTGTGTGTGAGTGGTATTCATGAATGCTCCCTCCAGTGGTCCTGTTTGGAACATTGCTGGCGTGTCTGTGTGGGCTAATCCTGCTATTGGCTAGTGGGAGTTCCAGCTCTTACCTGGCTTTTATGATAAGAAGAGGACGCCTGCACCCATTCTTCAGAGATCCTGGAGTAACCTGAAGGAGCCAAGACTCCTGTCAAGCTGTGAGACCCATGAAGAGAACGGAGACCCAATTGAAGGAGGCCTGGCGGCCATCTTCTGCTGCTGTCCTGTCTTGCTTGTGATATTCAGCAGTCCTGCGAGGGAGCTGCAACCCTTGGAGTGAAGGGAACATCAATACCTGACATCTGCTCAGTACCCTGCGAAGAAGAGCCTTCAGAAGTTTCCCATGTCCATCCTGTGGCTGACCAGCTCTGAGTTTGGGCTACTGTGATGCCGACGTCGCCATTCGAGTTTTGACCTAGAACTTGGCAGATCCTAATCTTGTCCTACAAGACTCAGCACAGCTTAATGTTGGCATCCTAGCTTCAAGGGAACCCGAGATAGGTGGGAAAGTCTGACTGAAACAACTGATGCCCTTTGCGTGACCGTGCTGCAGTGACCACCGTCCGAAACAGCTTACCTGACCTGAGTCCAGTCCTGAGAGGGGTCCTGCATCAAGCTTTGCTGCATTCTTCATCCAAGAGTCCTGGCACCAGCAAAAGACACCAACCAGAGTTCATCTCGAAGCTGCAACCCCTGCGAATCGAGTACTGCATCTAAAAGCAGGAAAAGCAACCCCAGACACTCTTCCATTGACCTGGCAAGTTTGGGGAAGAATCGGAGTATGGGGGGTAAGTTACAGTAGTTGTTACCTGCTCCTAAACTCCCTTCAAATGTTTTCCTAACTTTTACTAAACGTTTACTATACTTCGTTTTTAACATAACTTGCTGGTGCAAGCCTTCTGAAAGTTGGGATACTTCTTTTAGTTAGAATACACTGTCCTCTAACCCTTCAAACTGTTTACTGGACCCCCGAGACCCTGCCTTAATTTGTTTCCAGCGTCACAAACTTTGTCGGAACTTTCCAGAACTTTTAGGCATAAGGTACTAGACAACTTACGGAAGGACAATTGAAGTTAGGGTTAACGCTCTGTGGACCATTGGTGCACAATCTAATCTGTACTTTCATTTACAGGGGTTTGATATTTATCATGCACTCAACCAGTGACTGTATATATGTATTCTATTATTAGTTGTGTGTGCTATTTCTACTAGTCATTTTTCATAGTGTTGCTTGGCCATAAATAAATAACTGTATTTGTATACATACTGCCTAAGTGTAATCTGTGTTTCCCATTGTGTGTACTTATTGTGGACCCTTTACAAGCTCACCACCTCTTGAGACCTAACCTAGACCCTCATCACTGCTACCTTGAACTGGTTTGGCTACAGCTCCCCAGAGTTGTCCCTGTCAAAATATAGGTTGGCCTTCTAAACATCTGTCCACCAGGAAAGAGAATAGAAAATCAGTCCTAACACTGTTCATGCAATATGTATGTGCTGGGCCAGATGGCATAAGGAATTCTTCCTCCGATATGTGTGCCGGTACACGTTGCATGCTTATAGGTCAAGCTGTCAGGGATGCATGTTGCTGACTGTAATTGGGTGGACAGCTGCCAAAGTGCACTTGCCATGACCCCAGCTTCATGTCATACTTGTGTCACTTTGGCATTGATATTGCGGCATTGTATGTTTTGGAACTGTGTCTATGGCCACACGACAATGTGCTGTGTTGACATGTGTGTGTGTGTGTGTGTGTCATGACTGTGATTCATCATTGTCCCTACACTTATGTGTCAGTAGTCATGCAGATTGCATGGGTGTGCACATGTGTGAGTATGTGTTGTATGTGTCAGTTGCTGGTTGACACGTGGTGCATGATTGGTACTGATAATGTTGTGTATGCCACACATGCATTGACACTGAGTACTGATGTCAATGTTCTTTGTCCCTTTTTCCACAGTTGCTGCAGCTCGTGAAAAAGGCATAGGCCTTCCTGTGGAGCAGAAGGGCAGGCACTGGGTCACCAGACCCAGGCATACACCCCAGCCATCTGCCATTGACACCACCTTTTCTGGGGGACAATCGGATGGGGAGAGACAATTCCATCAGGTGGAGCTGCTGGGGGTATGTCCCAGAAGGTGTTTGTAGTGGAGGACTCCTCCGTGGCTGTGGGACAGGGTGCATGGACAGAGGGGCCATTGAGGGTGGAAGACTCTTAGGCGTCATCAAGGGTGATGGAGGTGGAGGAGAAGGCAACTGCAGGCCAGCGCACAGGGTCTGTTGGGGACATCCAGGAGAGTGTTCGGACTACACCCCTGGCATAGGGACACAAGGATATGCAGTGCACCGTGGAGGTTGTTACACAACCCCCTGTCCATGGGTCATCTGCTGTGGCATTGACCGCCTTTGTGGATGCCTCCACCCAGACCAAGGCCCCCTTTTGCCAGAGGAGGCCACACCAGAAGGGGTGCAGACCCTACTGGCTGGTCTGGTAAGGCACACAGGATCAATTTATAATGTGCCAATACCTGGGCCATCTGGCAAGAGCACTGCTCTAGGGTGGTCTCTGTGCACTGGCATATTCACTTGCCCCCTCCTTCACTTCTTCCTCTGTGCCTCAGTCATTCTCCAAGGAGTCTTCTAGGCCACATTCCACCACAGCCCCTGTGCACCAATCCCACCCACACTGCCTGGTCTGGTAGTGCCTACGCCCCTGCCTCTGGAAGAAGTCTGAAGTATACCACAGGAGTTGGTCACTGCCCAGGCACCAAGACAGGGACAGGCAGTGGTTGGACAGCTGGCATTCATGACAGTGCTAGTGCTGTGCCCCCTTGATATGTGTCATCCAGATGGCGGGTGTACTCCTGTCAAGCTGTGAGACCAATGAAGAGAACGGAGACCCGATTGAAGGAGGCCTGGTGGCCATCTTCTGCTGCTGTCCTGTCTTGCTTGTGATATTCAGCAGTCCTGCGAGGGAGCTGCAACCCTTGGAGTGAAGGGAACATCAATACCTGACATCTGCTCAGTACCCTGCGAAGAAGAGCCTTCAGAAGTTTCCCATGTCCATCCTGTGGCTGACCAGCTCTGAGTTTGGGCTACTGTGATGCCGACGTCGCCATTCGAGTTTTGACCTAGAACTTGGCAGATCCTAATCTTGTCCTACAAGACTCAGCACAGCTTAATGTTGGCATCCTAGCTTCAAGGGAACCCGAGATAGGTGGGAAAGTCTGACTGAAACAACTGATGCCCTTTGCGTGACCGTGCTGCAGTGACCACCGTCCGAAACAGCTTACCTGACCTGAGTCCAGTCCTGAGAGGGGTCCTGCATCAAGCTTTGCTGCATTCTTCATCCAAGAGTCCTGGCACCAGCAAAAGACACCAACCAGAGTTCATCTCGAAGCTGCAACCCCTGCGAATCGAGTACTGCATCTAAAAGCAGGAAAAGCAACCCCAGACACTCTTCCATTGACCTGGCAAGTTTGGGGAAGAATCGGAGTATGGGGGGTAAGTTACAGTAGTTGTTACCTGCTCCTAAACTCCCTTCAAATGTTTTCCTAACTTTTACTAAACGTTTACTATACTTCGTTTTTAACATAACTTGCTGGTGCAAGCCTTCTGAAAGTTGGGACACTTCTATTAGTTAGAATACACTGTCCTCTAACCCTTCAAACTGTTTACTGGACCCCCGAGACCCTGCCTTAATTTGTTTCCAGCATCACAAACTTTGTCGGAACTTTCCAGAACTTTTAGGCATAAGGTACTAGACAACTTACGGAAGGACAATTGAAGTTAAGGTTAACGCTCTGTGGACCATTGGTGCACAATCTAATCTGTACTTTCATTTACAGGGGTTTGATATTTATCATGCACTCAACCAGTGACTGTATATATGTATTCTATTATTAGTTGTGTGTGCTATTTCTACTAGTCATTTTTCATAGTGTTGCTTGGCCATAAATAAATAACTGTATTTGTATACATACTGCCTAAGTGTAATCTGTGTTTCCCATTGTGTGTACTTATTGTGGACCCTTTACAAGCTCACCACCTCTTGAGACCTAACCTAGACCCTCATCACTGCTACCTTGAACTGGTTTGGCTACAGCTCCCCAGAGTTGTCCCTGTCAAAATATAGGTTGGCCTTCTAAACATCTGTCCACCAGGCAAGAGAATAGAAAATCAGTCCTAACACTGTTCATGCAATATGTATGTGCTGGGCCAGATGGCATAAGGAATTCTTCCTCCGATATGTGTGCCGGTACACGTTGCATGCTTATAGGTCAAGCTGTCAGGGATGCATGTTGCTGACTGTAATTGGGTGGACAGCTGCCAAAGTGCACTTGCCATGATCCCAGCTTCATGTCATACTTGTGTCACTTTGGCATTGATATTGCGGCATTGTATGTTTTGGAACTGTGTCTATGGCCACACGACAATGTGCTGTGTTGACATGTGTGTGTGTGTGTGTGTGTGTGTGTCATGACTGTGATTCATCATTGTCCCTACACTTATGTGTCAGTAGTCATGCAGATTGCATGGGTGTGCACATGTGTGAGTATGTGTTGTATGTGTCAGTTGCTGGTTGACACGTGGTGCATGATTGGTACTGATAATGTTGTGTATGCCACTCATGCATTGACACTGAGTACTGATGTCAATGTTCTTTGTCCCTTTTTCCACAGTTGCTGCAGCTCGTGAAAAAGGCATAGGCCTTCCTGTGGAGCAGAAGGGCAGGCACTGGGTCACCAGACCCAGGCATACACCCCAGCCATCTGCCATTGACACCACCTTTTCTGGGGGACAATCGGATGGGGAGAGACAATTCCATCAGGTGGAGCTGCTGGGGGTATGTCCCAGAAGGTGTTTGTAGTGGAGGACTCCTCCGTGGCTGTGGGACGGGGTGCAGGGACAGAGGGGCCATTGAGGGTGGAAGACTCTTAGGCGTCATCAAGGGTGATGGAGATGGAGGAGAAGGCAACTGCAGGCCAGCGCACAGGGTCTGTTGGGGACATCCAGGAGAGTGTTCGGACTACACCCCTGGCATAGGGACACAAGGATATGCAGTGCACCGTGGAGGTTGTTACACAACCCCCTGTCCATGGGTCATCTGCTGTGGCATTGACCGCCTTTGTGGATGCCTCCACCCAGACCAAGGCCCCCTTTTGCCAGAGGAGGCCACACCAGAAGGGGTGCAGACCCTACTGGCTGGTCTGGTGAGGCACACAGGATCAATTTATAATGTGCCAATACCTGGGCCATCTGGCAAGAGCACTGCTCTAGGGTGGTCTCTGTGCACTGGCATATTCACTTGCCCCCTCCTTCACTTCTTCCTCTGTGCCTCAGTCATTCTCCAAGGAGTCTTCTAGGCCACATTCCACCACAGCCCCTGTGCACCAATCCCACCCACACTGCCTGGTCTGGTAGTGCCTACGCCCCTGCCTCTGGAAGAAGTCTGAAGTATACCACAGGAGTTGGTCACTGCCCAGGCACCAAGACAGGGACAGGCAGTGGTTGGACAGCTGGCATTCATGACAGTGCTAGTGCTGTGCCCCCTTGATATGTGTCATCCAGATGGCGGGTGTACTTGCGCAGCTAGCAGTCTGCCCGGCAGCATATAAGGAGTGTGCAGAGGCAGTCAAAGCAGTGCAAATCAATACTGATGAGGCAATTAAGGCAGGACATATTTGGCATCTGGCAGGAGGAGTGGAGGCGGTGTGTGTCTAGACACATTTCCAGAGGCAGCTGATGGCAGAGAGGCAGTGGGCTAGGGAGGCCAGTACCAGGGCAGAGGTGTCGGAGAGGCGGTCATTAGGGCAGGCTGTCATACTAGAGGCAATTTGCAGGGATGCACCGGAGGAGAGGAGGATGATAGAGAGCCTGCAAGACCTCCAGGAAAGAATGCAGTCCGGCCCCCAGGCTTAAGATGCAGAATGTGACTCTGCCTTGGAGGATGCATCTGAAGGACATATAGGTCCTCTGTCTGTGTATATAGTTCTTAGTGATAGGTTTCATTTTGGATTTTTATTTTCCTTTCAGCCCTGGACACCACTGGACGCCACTGTTTCCCATGTATTGTTTTTGTTGTGTGAATGTTATAATGCAATCATGATCACACACTTGTTGCAGTCTCTCTCTGTCCATGTGCAAAATCACTTTTACTATGTTTTTTAAATGCATTTTGACTATGTCATGTGGTTTGGGGCATCACTGTGGATGTTTGGGCTGCACTCATCACTTGTGCACTCATTATTCTGTGGCTTTATCCCTCCCAAGGCATAGCCCCCCACCCACACACATCTGCTATCACTCACAACCTGCTTTCCTATTGTACTTCACATCAGTCACTGAAATGCAGGATTCTCTGATTCTTTATTTTGCAGTCTGCCTATACACATTGTCCATCTCCTTAACATGCACACTCTATGACAGCCTTTGCATCACCCAGCCACATGACAGTTCAGTGTGTGTCACTTGCAGGGCATTTGCCTCCCCTGCCTACCTAACTGACTGCCATCCTTAATTCCCCTGTACAGGCTACTGTGCAGACACATTACATATGACTCAGTACAATCTGTGATATCTCAGACTTGGGTCCTCCACGGGCATTCACCTACAGCGCTTTGAGGCCATTGCAATGGCACATAGGCACAATGATCTGTTCATTGCATTCCATTTCATTACTAGGTCACATGTACATGGTGTGGTCACAGTGTTGCTGGTGCTACACTATGCTGCCCTGTTGATGTACAACTGAGCGTGATGTGACAGGGACACCTGCGATGAGCTACCAACATGGATTCTGCAGCAATGCTCGAAGTTGTTCAAGTTGGAGGGGGATTTGTGGCTGGTGTACACAGGGCCTCCACAATGTTGGAACTGTGGGAAGTGAGGACATTTTTCAAGAGAATGCAGGAGCAGGCAACGGATGGGGTATAGATACGGCACATCACCCCAGGGGCGCCCACAAGGGTCGCTGCCCAGAATGACTTCTATACCGTACAAAGTACACCAGGCCTACAGATAGTTACCCCCGCAAATACCTGGTCCACCTGCACAGCAGCAGCAAGCAGTACAACAGTACACACTCCAGCACAGATCCCAAAAAGGAGGTGGCACAACCCCATTCAACAGAGCACGGAGAACGCATCACGGAGCACCAAATGGTTCAGTCGCCCCTTTTTGAGGTGCAGCCATAGTGGGGGGAAACCCCTTTTCATTTCCCGGAACAAATACATATCCTGACTAGGACAGCCAACAGAGAACTCTTTTGTGTCTGGTCCTGTGAATGACCCTCAACCCTGACGAGGAACACTTGGTGGAGGCAGAGATAGGAAACACACAATTTATTTTCAAGGTTGATTCGGGTGCTGCAAAATAATGCATCAGTGAGCAGTTCCATACACTAAATATCTGGACGTAATGGTGGAAGGGATTGTGCTGCATGCCCCCTTATAGTATTCTGGGAGTTCTCTTTTCAACTTGCTGGGCATGGATCTGCTCATCAAGCTGAACAAGACAATCCCATTCACTGACCAAGGCATTGTTTGCTCCATACCGGGAATGTGCACAAGGAGAGCAATGGTAGTAATACATGAAATGTCAGGGGAGTAGGTAGTCCTTGGAATACCAGTGGACCCAGACATGTTTATCTACAGAATAACAGTACTTGTGGAGGTGGTGCCGCAGATTGCCAAAAACAGTTTGAGAGCGCTGACAGATTTAATCTTTCATCCTGTTGTGTCCCCGCAGTTGGAGGCAGGCACACAATTGTGCCTAGACTTGCAAGGGTATTTGTGTCAGTGACGAGAGTGGTTGTAATATGTGCAAACAGGCATGGGTGTGAGTGACGTACAATGCTTCACATTGATCCTACTGTACCTCTGAGGGAAGTGACAGATGCAGAATTGTTTGAGAATAATGACAATGATGGAGAAATAATACTAGAGATTTTCATCCCCTGCAAAATTATGGTGCAGTATCGAAGAGTACAATGCCCCTTCATTGAAGCAGACCTAGAGTATGTGCCTGAGTGATTGTGGACCACCAATACACATGATGTCAAGCTTTTACAGGAAGTGTCACCAATACACATAACACTAAAACCAGGAGCGGTGCTACCACAGGTGAAACAATACCCACTATCAAAAGAAGCAATGGAGGTGATCAAGGACACGATACAAGCCCTGCTCAATCAAGTCATAATAGTGCCATCCACATCCCTGTGTAACACGGATATATACCCTGTGAAGGCAACGAGGGGTAATTGGAGGATGATCCAGGCCTTACGTCCCCTAAACAATGTGGTACAGAAGAAATTTCCTGTGGTTCCTAACCCTGCTAGCATTCTATGCAACATCCCTAAAGAAGTGACCCACTTTACAATAGTGGATCAGACAAACACCTTCTTTTCCATACATTTGCACCTCGACTCACATTATCTGACAGCCTTTTCCCATGGTGGAATGTGCTGTGAGCACACTTGTTTGCCTCAGGGGTACTGTGAAAACCCAAGCATTTTAAACAGAACATTCCACGCTGATTTAGGAAACATTCAAGTACCCAGTACGATCATCCAGTACATGGGCAATTTGATTGTTTGTAGTGACAGTGAACATCACTGTCATAGGGATTCTATCACACTCTTGCAACTACTGGCCCATAAAGGGTACACAGTTGACAAAGCAAAACTACAGTATTGCCAGCAGGAAGTGCTGTACCTAGGAAAGTTAATATCTGCAAACATCAAAAGTATCATACCAGATTGAGCAGCGTCTGTACACGCCCCTCCCCTCACCAACCACAGTGAAAGACATGCACAAATTCTTAGGGCTATGTAACTACTGCAGAGCATGCATTTTTGACTTTGCAGCATAAACCAGGCCACTCCTGCAGGCCCACAAGGAAGTACAAAAAATCAATAACAAAATCGAATTGTCAACAGACATGATCCAAATGTTTCATGATTTAAAAGAAGAAATATCCACAGCCCCGGTGCTCGCCACCCCAGACTATACACAGGAATTCTACATATTTACACATTTTAACAGTTAACTCATGACTGCAGTATTGACCCAAAAGATTACAATGGGCCACAAGCTATTGGCTTATTACAGTGGCACTCTACGCTCAGTAATGCAAGGGCAGTTTGTGTGTGAGCAAGCCCTTGCTGCAGCTGCGTTTGTGATTGAGAAAAGTTCCCCTATTGTGATTGGATTCTCTCTCACTTTGTATGTGAAACATTCAGTATTCACTAGTCTAGAGAGATCAAAATCTACCCTGACCACACAAAGAGCCTCAGCATATGGAATCATCCTTTCAAGCCCAAACATCCATATTGTACGATTCAAGACCGTTAACCCTGCCACCTTTTTGACAGAAATGTGTATAAAAGAGGACTTAGCAAGCCATGACTGTGTGACATGTGAAGGGGAGGAAGACTACATCCCCAATGCAAAAGACATCCCATTGAAGGAGGGGTAGGTTCACTTTGTTGAAGGTTCAGCAACAATTGACCAAGAGACGGGCCAAAGACATATGGGTGCTCCAGTAGTGCGCATCGAGGCAGGTGAATATGAGACACTGATTATAAAAAGATTGTCAATGCATTGCTTGGCCCAATCAGCTCTCATTGAAGTGCTCTGGGTGTCACAGAATGCCACGTGGCTATTTCTTCCGACTCAACATACGTCACTACAAGGAAGTGCCCAGAAGTGCCTGTTTCGTCTGGGACGTCTTGCCGCTCCTGAAGCTCTACCAGATGCTATTTTATCTACGCTCTCTATTTTAGTGCTACAGGTAAATACCATGAAGCCCAGTCCCTTTGTGGCAACATTCTTTTATGATTAAAAGGTAATGTTTTTTCTTCCTGTTGGAATTTTGTTTCACACTCCCAACCATGGAAAATGTAATAAATGATTGGACCCCACAATGCTTAAACAAGTATTTGTTTTCATGTTTAATATAGAGAATTGTTGAGCCTTCAAGTACAGAGCGCTCAGGGACCATCTATTGAAGCACAACACTTTGGATCTGACCAACAAAGATATCATCTTTTGTTCTTCGCAAGACATATGCCTGAGTATCGCGCATCACCATGCAAGGCATTTAGGAAGGTGCTCGGACACAGGGGCCCTCATTACAACTCATGGTGATGCGCTATTAGCACCATGGTCCATGCCGGATTCCGCCATGGTGGATGGCGGAATTACCGCCCCATTCAAAGGTGAGTGGGGCGGTAATTCCCCATTCACCATTTGCCCTTCCCCATTCCCATTTTTGCCCCATAGGGCATAATGGGGATGGGGAAGGCGCTAATTACGGCACCGTAAATTACGGTGCCGTAATTAGCACCAAGGTCGCTTAGCGCCTTGGACTTTAACGCCTGCAAAAAGCAGGCTTTAAAGTGTGAATCAGGCGTTAAGGGTTAACGGCTGCGACAGCGCCGTTAAACCCTTAACGCCTGACTTGTAATGAGGGCCAGGGTCTTTTTCTCTAGAATGAAATAACAATGTATAGGAGTAGGTGTTAGATGAATTATTAGCATTACCAACAATAGGCCTCTTACCCGTGTGACAGGGCTCTTTCTCTCTGTCGAAGGCCAACGGGTGTATTGCAGACACCGGAGAGATCAGGAATGTGGAGAGTAACTTACAATCCTTCTGAGATTAAAGACTCAGGGCCTCATTACACAGTATGCGGTAACCATGGCGCTATTAGCGCCATGGTTGCCGCTGGTATTTTACCGTGTCCACCTTGGTGGATGGCGGAATTACCGCCCTACTCCAAGGTGAGCGGGGGCGGTAATTCCCCATTCACCAAGGCACTTCCCCATTCCCATTTTTGCCCCCATAGGGCTCAATGGGAATGGGGAAGGAGCTAATTACGGTACTGCAAATTGCGGTACCGTAATTAGCACCAAGGTCCCTTTGCGGGCCCGTTCCTTAACGGCTGCTAAAACCAGCCATTGAGGTCGGGTCCGGCAAAGGGACCTCGTAGTAAGGCGGTAAGGCTTTACCAGTACCGGTGCCCTTACCGGTACCGGTAAACCCTTACCGCATACCGTGTAATGAGGCCCTCAGTCTTTTTCTCCTTTTTGAGATGTTGTATGAAAACATAGGAATTGAGACAGAGTGACATCACCAATGTTTAGGAAACGCCCTAAGATATATTGGTTGTTTTTTAGACATTAAAAAATCAATAGGAACACTAACATTAATGGATAGATTGTTTGATTGATTGTGATCATGTTTTGTTTCTTGCATTAATGGCAATGTTTGTATTTTTCTCACTTTTCTGTGTTCATTTTTGTATTCAGGCGTTTGGAGCACTGCAAATACAAGGCAAGGCAAACTCAACATTGGTCGAGTTCATATAACACCTATTATTGTAATTCAAAATGAAGATATTTGTTTATGTCCTGACAAGTGCATGGGTAGAGAAAGTGCGCTTGACATCATGCCTGAAACTCAAGTAGACAACACATCATTTCAAGTAGCGCTTTTCAGGATCTCGACTGTCTTTTTTGGTTCACACAAAAATAACGCTGCACCGTAGGTCCAATTGTTGGACCTTCTGGTTTTTAGAAATTGTTAGGATTGCGCTTTTTTGCACATGGATGATTGAGTTTGAATGGGTATGCAACTATTTCTGAGTGAGTGAGTATGTGTGATTAAAATATGGTGCTAGGTTAATAGGAGGACATTTGCTGTAATATAGAAATATGGTATGTTTTGCAATGTTCTTGACGATTGGTGTTTTTGTGCACTGTCTCTAAATGTGATATTTTTCTAAATATATATATTTTTTAAAAGCAATAATAATAAAATAAGAAATAACTGCAAAAACAAACCTGTTTTGAATTTATTTGTATGAGAAGGCATTGTAGTGTACATTTATGAATAATTGAATGCCTACGAGAGTTTATACATGTTTTTTTGTTGACTTTATTTGTTGTGATGTCCTTGATTGCCTGAAACTTTCGGCTGTGTAAAATAATTCAAGTAGGCTAAACCACTTTTTTTGTGTGGTTACATATTGCTTAGCACAGCTCTTCGGCTGCTGTGTTCCTTGGTTGAAGTGACTAGTTCTTTTATAACAGTAATTTTGCGCTCTGTTTTTTCATCTTCTCTGTTGTCCCCTTGTGCATTGTTGGTCATGGCGGAGTTAGACACCGTGAGCTACACAGAGGCACCGATTTTGGAAGCAATTAGTGGTCCTACCATTTTTGATGACATTCCACGGGTAGAAAACAGTAACCCTTTAGTAACAGCTGAGGCTCTATTACGAGCCAAGGAAAAGGGATTCCGTACCGAACTTCACGGCCACTTACTCAAAGAATACCTTAAATCCAATACCATTCCCTTGGGCCTTCAGGTCCACATCCTTCCGGCAGTATTTCTGGACAACGAAGAATATAAAATCTGTTTTAGTCAAATGTCCACGAAGTGCAGCCGTCATGTGACGTTGTTGACTATCTATAAAGCTGAAAGACTAGATACCGAACCAAAACAAGAATTGGACACTCTAGAAGCAGCATTCCTTACTAGTGAGGTAGTTGCAGAGGCTAAAAGTACACCATAAACCAAGAATGGGAAGCCTTTAGGAAGTTTAATCTTTTGAAAAATGTGAGTAAATTAAAAACAGATATTGCTGCATTTTCAAAAGAAAAAATATACCCGTACTTTGCAAAGCACAAAATTGGAACAATAGATTCCACAACAGACCATACAACAATAAACGGTAGGTCACTTTTTCGAATACAAGCTCCTCAGGGTGTGATCCAAGCAATCAATATTTAGGCCAAGGCTTTAGTAATATAGAACAACATTTTTTAGGACGAGGCCCCAACAGTGGCAGACGCCCATCAAACAGAGGGAATGGTCCCCTCGTGGGACAGTTACAAACCTTTCACACCAGACAACAGGGTGATCGCTGATAATGGTAGGGGAGACAGTGGTGTTCAACTTTCGAAACATGTATTAACCAACGACGAGGAAAGCATTTTGAGAAAGGGGCTGAGTTTTGAGCCTACTAAGGACAACTCCATTACCAACTTAGAAATTGAATTGATGAGGTTTTTAGAACCATAAAACGGAAGGCTTTCTTCATGGACAGACAGAAGAAATCCGAGCTCTCATTTAGCGGATCCAGACCAAAGTCCTCCTTTACCCCAGGGACAAATGGTATTCCACCAAAAATAATTACTTTTGAAAGGATGGTGTTAAAATCCCTACCGCCGATTACCAATTACCATAACACATCATGGTCCAGACAAAATTTGATTTAGGAAGAAAATACTGCAGTAAATTTCTTGACAGATAAGACAATAGTCATCAAGTCTGCCGACAAAGGTGGAGGTATAGTGTTAATGGACAGGGAACACTATGAAAACATGGTATTTGCCCTCATTAACAACGAAAGCCACTATTCCAAAATTCGCAAAGATCCAACAGATGAACTCATGATAATGCTACAAGATCTTTGTTCATAGGGAATAGAATCTGGTTTTCTAAATTTAGAGGAAGTGTGCTTCCTCATGACTAGGGAATGTCGATTACCTACAACATATGCACTACCCAAAATGCACAAAAACTGTGTTGACCCTGCAGGTAGACCAATAGTCTCCCTATGTGGATCCATCTTATAACCCTGTGGTATGTACATAGAAAGGCTATACATGAGCTGGCGGAGGACTCACCATCTTTCCTCAAAGACACCATGGCCACTATAAACTATTATGAGTGGTTCTTTTTCGATTTTGATACTAGCTTTTTGTTCACTTTAGATATCACTGCCTTGTATTCAAATATTACACAAGAGGGGGTTCTATTGTGCATACAACGTAAGTTAATCAACCACCCAATGCCCCAGGACATACCTACAGAATTTGTATTGAATCTCCTGAAGATTGCCTTGTGTAACAACTTTTTTCAATTCCTTGATAACATCTATATACAGAAGCAGGGCACTGCTATGGGGGCAGCTTTTGCCGTTGACAATGGCAAAGGGCCCTCCCCTTGTGGTGACACTCTCAAACCTCCTAATGAGGAGTTGATAGCGCAATTTTCCACAATTGCTAGCATAGTTAAAGACTGGTCATGGCCAGAACCTCTTATGAAAAGCTTTTTATTAATCTAAAAAGCTGATGCTCAAGCATATCAATAAGGACCTTACAATCCAGTCTTGGAACTCGTGTGGCTTCATCAACTTATTTTCATGGCTTAGCTCCTTGACTTTAACTAATAAACCCTCAGTAGTACTTTTACAAGAGACAATGAAATTGCAGCACCTTTGTATTAATGGCTACACTTCCTACACTCAAGTAGCCAAGCGTGGACCCACAGGTAGACCCTTGGGTGGTCTAGCCGTGTTAGTGACAACAAACTGGAGGCTGTCACCACCTTGATTTCATGCTCGGACTAATTGTTGGCTATAGAACTCAGCCCTCTTAGTCAGTCTAACTTAGTCTTTCTAATCTACATTTATTGTAACTCTGCGAGGATGGCCATCAATATCATCTTCACGCAGATAGATGCTCTATTAGAAGACACCTTTCTTCAACATCCAAACTATCATATTGTCCTTAGTGGAAATTTCAACTCTTTCTGTCTTGATAAAACAAACTCCCTTACCATCCTAAGTATAGCCAAAAGTCAATCTGTTTCCAAGAAGAGAGGCCAAAGATGGGTCCAATATTTTGCTGACTGGGACCTGTGGATCGTGGAGATGGAAGAAACAATAATCATTGCACAGGGCAGTGAGGGTCTCTCAGCTCTCACATTGACTACTTTTTTGTCTCTTCTAAGCTGTGCAGGCTTTGCAAATACATCATTGGTATGAATCCGAATTTGGGGGATCATATGTCTATAACACTAAATTTGAGTATAGTCCTCCGACCGCACCAAAAAGTGCCAGCGTTAGCACTTTTGGACATTGATCGGCAGGCCATCTCTGTTGAGTGGAACCCCAAGCTCTGTCGAGAGTTAACCTATAGGATCAGGAAAGAGATTATTCATCCGTCTGACATGAAATGTTATGATATGAATGCCCAATTCCATTTAAATGCTATGGCACTTGTCCAAAATGGCAAACTCTGAGTACACACTCAAACCTTTAATTCGGATGTCGCCACTCTGAAAGGACAAAAAAATAAACAAATCAGTGATCTTCAAGGTCTACTTCTATCAGGGCTGCAGTTGAGACCCCTCAAAAATCACATATGTCAAGTATGTAAAAATAAACACAAGAGCCTCAAACAGCAGCTTAATACTGTGGACAATCAGAATATGATTGACAGCTTATGCAAACGTAAGACTAAGAATGTCTGGGTGGCATTGAGAGGCGTTAACAGCACTGCTAATGGTGCTCTTCATTCTTCAATATCAGCTGAGCGATGGAACTCTTTCATTTTGCACAAATTTCAGTTGCCACACAAACACAATGGTGTTCTATTTAATGTATCATACTTAATAGCTTTGGAACATTGTTCATGGACTCTTGAAGATGTCCAATGGGCAATTTGTAAACTAAATTATTCTAAAGCAGCTGGACCCGATGGCATACCCTCATGCATTCTTAAAGCAGTCTCGCACTACTGGGCTTTAATATTAAAATTTAAGTTTGACCATATTTTTCAATCGGGTCAACTACCAGAGTCATGGCTTTCAGCAATCATAATCCCTCTATATAAAAAAGGCAATCCTAATGATCCAGCCAATTTTAGACCCATTGGGGGGTCATTATGACCCTGGCAGTAGCCGTGGTGGTAAATTGACTGCCGTCGGAGTCATGAATTTACTGGCACCCGGCAATGGAAATGTATCGGGCATTACAACCATGGCGGACACGGTAAATCCCCATTGCAGGGTGCTGGTGATTATTACTCCCCATTCCCATTTGAGTCCGATTGGACTCAATGGGAATGGGGAGGCTGGATGCACCGGCACCATTCATGAATGGTGCCGGTGCATCCGTCGCGGTCTGCTTGCAGGTGCCGGTCTGCCCGCCAGGTCAGACCCGGCAGCCGGAAATGCACCTGTGAGCAGAACTCGTAGTTTGCCTGTCCGGTCACAATGGTGCTGGTATCTTACCGGCACCATTGTTACCAGACCGGCAAACTTGTAATGAGGCCCGTTGCCTTAATGGATGCTTCTTCAAAGGTTTTCTCCATTCTTATTCTCTAGAAACTCGAACAATACATTCAGGCACATGATATCCTTTGCAGATTTCAGGTGGGATATGTCAAATTTATGGGGACTTCCCTCAACACTACCGTACTTGCGCACATTTTGGAAAATTCCAAACAGTCCGGCTCTGGTCCTATTTACATGGCCTCATTGGACATGACTGCGGCCTTCAATCACATTATCAGACATCTTTTGTGGCACAAAATGATTATTCTAGGTGTTCCCTCATTCTTGGTTCATTTAATTGTTATGCTCCACTAGAATACTAGTTTTTGTGTACGAAGCAATCAAGAAGGTGCTCTTACCCCCCCATCCCTACTTTTACAGGGGTTAAGCAGCGATGCAACTTGGCATCAATTTTATTTAATCTATACTTGTGTAATCTGAACAAACTATGGGTACAGGACAACATCTTTGCGGCCAGGCTCGGCAAGCTCCATCTTCATTGGATGGGGTTTGCTGATGACCTGATCTTTTTTTATAAGACCCCCTTTGGTCTACAAAACAAGCTTAATCTATTTTCCAGGTATGCCACTAAGTATAACCTCCAGGCTAACCTCGCCAAGTCCAGCATTATTATGTTTAGAAATAGGAAGAGGATTCAGACTTTTAAATGAACAATATCAGGTATAGAAATTGAACATACCTTTTCCTTACGGTACATTAGCTATAACTTATCAGACATTGCTTCTCTAAAAATGTGGGCTACCACTATCAACCAGAAGATGAGACCTCTTCTGTCTCAGATGGAAATCATATTCAGGAAGCACTGTAAGTATTCTCTATTGCCTATAATTGAATTCTACATCTTAAAAGTCAAAACCATTCTGTTGTATGGCCTAGACACTTGTCTGCTGGACTTGGACAAGATCCTCGACAAAGTTCTTTTGGAAACAGACTCTGGGCCTAGCCACTGCTCTACCTAATTCTATTTTACGTCGCAAGCTAGGTCTGAGCCCCTTATCTTCGAAACACCAATGGCGGAGGTTGACCAATTATGCGTAAATGCTTAATCCGCCATGCAACTCGTTGTATCAAGACTTAGGCAAGATGCTTAAAGAGGCAAATCCAAAATCATTGCCGATATTTGATGTGAGGATGAAGAACCTTCTAGCCAGAATAAATGTCACCCAAGACCTTGGTTTATGCTTGCCTAAAGTCAAAAAGAAACATTATGAATTTGATTGGTTGCTTACGATTGAGGCTAACAACAGTGACAAGTCTTATAAGGAATACACACAATTTGCCATAAAGACAAATCCTTGAGCTTTCTATCCCTTGTGATGTGCTCTATTTAAACTCAACACATTTCATACTTACGAGCGTGTTCACCATTGGAACAAAAAAAATCTGAAAACAGACAATGGGTGGTGCAGGTTCTGCTTAGTGACAACTTGTCCAGAAACTCTGAAACATTTGGTCATTTTCTGCTCATATTTTGAATCAGTCAGATTATTATGGCAAATATAACCTTGGTGAAACCTTATTCTCCAGGGAATTGCTGTGGACCAGGTGGATGTGGACCAAGAATACCTCTCAGTTATTAGCACTTACTCAGCTTTTGGCGATAATTAATGAGCTTTTATGTCAGCCATGAAATGTGTAGCACTTTAAAATTTAATATTGTCATTTTCATGTGTAATATCATTTTATCAATAAATGTTGAATGTGAGTTAGCTCAATTTATGTCACAAGAACAGTTATTTTTCTTTTCTCCTTTTTCAAACTTGATTATCATGTGACCTTTAATAGTAAATGCTCAAGTTACTGCACAAGCTTAACAACAGGATTGTGGTTTTAATCTTCTTTTAATGTTCAAGTTTATTTGTTGTCTTTTAAGGATTTTTAAAAGTCTGGTTGTATATGTAACCACATAGCATATCTTTTCACACTTGTTGTTTTGCACATAATTATTATTGGAATTTGCACATTGTCAATATGTTTTAGGGTATTTTCAGAGGAATTGTAAATGTCTATAGGTTTACATGCTAAGAGACCAAGATGAATGATGTCCTGTCAAGATGTTTGTGAAGGTTTTTCTGTTTGTAACCCATATACAAATTAAAAAATAAAAAGAAATACGTCACTACAACAGTGCATTCCCTTCTATCACAGTGGAAATGGAGGGGTTTCCGAAGAGCGGATGGTTCCCCAGTTCAACATGCTGCATTGCTAGACATATTAATCTCCACATTGTCCGAACCCTCTGTAGTGGCTATCGTTAAGTGCTCCACCATTACCAATAACACAGATTAAATTTCACTGGGAGACGCCACCACTCACACAGCAGCCAGAATGGCAGCTTATCTTCCGGTACCCACACCTGCTGAGTACATTGTAACCATGCCTTCAAACAATCAGCAACACACCCCATATACAGCCATCCCTACTTCACAGCTTAATGAATTGCGGGGCAAGGCACCAAATGAAGAAAAATAACTATGGATAAAGAGATTGTGAAAATAATCTCCTACTGATTTGTTATGGAGACCAGAGTGCACTGGTAAAGCAGTTATGCCTCAGAAACTGTTAGCGATAGCTTTCAACCAAAAGCTGAACAGGACCTTTCTATATGATAAGCTGACATCATAAATAAGTCATCAGCACAACCTATGGTAATATTCGGTTTCTGCTAAATGTATTAGGTCTGGGTACACATGCTTACAGTCAACCCCGGAACAGAGCATAATAATAAAAAGGGGGAAGTTTTGTCTTATCCTATAGGGCAGTGCTATGAATATGCTCACCATAAATTTACCACAACACTAAGATACCGCCAATTTACCATGATACTAAAATACTGCCAAGTTAGGTAATAGTCCAAAGACATAACCCCTTACAGAAGGGACCAAACCAATCCTATCCCGTAGGTGCTTTAGGGTGAGCCGATCCCCATTGGAAGAACTATAATAGACTAGGGGGGAGGAGGGCATTCTAAAGGTCCCCACACAATCATAATATTGTACGCAATTTAGATGTTTAGACATAGTGCATCCATATAAGTAGATGCCGTTTTTGTAGATATTAAGTAACCTTAGTCGAAGCATATGGCCTGCATGGCCATGCAGTATTTAGTGTGTTATACAAAGGCTGTGAGCTTGAAGGAGAAATCTGAATAGGCCCAAGCGATGATGATAGAGGCCCCCACTGCCCTTATGACGCAATTGAAAGTAAAGTAGGGTAGGATATGCTAATGTTATCAGTTAGCTTGTTCAAAGTGCAATGATAATGCTTTTTTAATTAATGTTATCTGAGAAGTGCAGTAGGGCAGATACTGCCACCTCACCACATGGGGATCAGGGAGACATCCTCAGCTGGTTCAAATACTATCTTGCTAACCTCCACCCATTTGCCAAATAGATTCCTCTAGATCACCAACTCTACCCATCACATGCGAAATCCTGAAATTATCCATCCTATCCCCCCTTTATCTTCAATATTTGCATAGAACCCCTCAGAAACCCGCTGGCTCCACACAACATCTGCATCGACCAATTCACAGATGACACACTGAAGACATTGACAGACTCACAATCCTGGCTCACATTGATCCATTCCTGGGCATCCAGGGCTTACCTAAAGCTAAAACCCTCCAAGTCAAAATTCCTATTGCTGCCAAACAACACTGAACACCTTGATATTCAGACATGACTCTCTGGTATGAACCTTTGAGGGCTTAACAGCACAGCTGACCACCTCAGACAAGTTGATTTTATTTTATTTTGAATTTATATTGCACAGGAACCAAGCAGCAAGCTGCATCTAGGCACATACCTTATCCAGAAGAAATAGAACAATACAATGCAATTAGACTTGTGTAATGGCAGACTTGTTCTCTGTTCTAGCCATACTCCTTAATCAGATGTATAAGGACATAATATAACATTGGGAAGTGGAAGCCAGGAGAACCAAACACAGACCCACAGTGTTCGGGTGAGCATCAGTAGACTTGTTGGGTTACATCATTTTAAGGATTGAGTTCTAGGACAGGCAAACAATGACCAGAATCTATTTCTCAGAAGAAGGCCCAGCTGTATTGGGGTGGGATGACAAGCACAAACGGAACATACGACTGGATCCCAGCACCGAGGACCAAGTACTGTCAAAACAGAAGGAGCGTCAGCATTGAGCAATGAATTTCCTGTGCTGTTCTCTGAAGCTGCAGGAAAAATAAAGAAGTAAAGAAATGTCCACAAAATCAGGCTGAAGCCCAACACAGTTCTGGTCAAGCATAAGGTGAGGCCTGTGCATGCAAATGCAAGATGCAGCTTGCAAACCCAACTAATGAAAATGCACAAAGAAGGTACAATTTAGACAGTAGAATCGTCTGAATGGCTGGTCCCAGTGGTTCTAATTAAAAAACAACCCTCCAATGATATCAGAGTGGGCATTGATCTTCGCAGTTTAAACATGGAGGCAATAACTGACAGTTATCCACTGCCCAGTATCAACAAACTAATACTTATGATGAAGGAAGCCAGATATTTCATATCACCAGATAAGCCTCAATAAAGAGTCCCAACCATTAACAGCAATCATCACACTGTTTGGCACCTATCAGTACAGCTGCATGTCATTTGGATTGTCATTGGCTGCATCAGCATTTCAGAGGATGATGGATTCCCTACTAAGGAATGTGGGAAATGTGTCATACTTTCAGGATGACATCCTCATCTATGCTGGTGATGTTGAGACACACAACAGGACCCTGAGAAAAGTTTTGAGAAACTTCAAAAAGCAGGGGTACACCATAGATTTGGAAAGTGCGTAATTGGGGCAAAAGAAGTGGAATATCTTGGGTACAAAATCTTAAGAGATGGTGTTGGTACAAAAAAGAACCTTCTACAAACCATAGTCAAAGCCCTGGCACCAGAGTCAGAATGAACTGGAGAACTTCCAGCCCTTTAAGACGGGTCAATAATACATTTGGGAGGGATAGGGAGGCAGAGATTACTCAAACATCTATGAATGAAACGACTCGGGAAGTTGACAAAAAGATGACTGTTTTAATATCAATTATCTAAAACAGGGAGTACAACGAACATCATCGGATGTATCAGAGTAAGGTCTCTCAATGGACTTCATAAAAAGCATACCTTTATACTAAAATCTCGTCATAGGTGACGTACAACCTGCGTATTACTAACGTCATCCTATGTGGCAAACCACAAAAACCTACTGAAGAGATTGATAGGGTGTAAGGGAATATCTAAGTATACAATCCATACTCATCTAATGGGCGTGAGAAAGGTGATAGGTTTCTTAACATTAGGTGGGGCAGCTAAGCCTTTCCATAAAAACAGGTCACTATGAACATCACTAAATACACAACGTTCCATTGGCTACTTAACTATAGGACCCCCAATCATGTAATCCTCTATCATTGGTTGGCTTCTAACCTCTGTCAGCATCCTTCAGCCCACGCTAGCCGTACGCAGGCCAGACTGCCAGGTGCTGGTGAGTTAGTCTTAAACATCCGCTTCTCACCAATTAGAACATCATCCATCATCACCTCAGTTGTCGGTTGTCAATTAGAGCCTTTGAGCTTATCCTTGGAAGTGTTCTTTTGCTCTGGAAGATACAGGGGAGTAGAGGCATGCTCTGCCCTCATCCGTAGGTGTGACCATCACGCTCGTCCAACTCCTTCTCCCCACGTGACTGGAGACCACGAAATTGAGCTTTCAGTGTATTAAAAAGACTATTTTCCAATGGCATCTTCTTTGTTTTTTCCAAGCTTCTGAACAGGAGGTTCATTCCTTCATAAGGTTGTAACTAATTTCTGTTCTTCTCAGCCGAACACGACCTTGGCTTCTTGGCTCATTCAACCTCGCATTTCTGAAATAAGCCTGTAATTCATTTTTTTTCAAACTGCGCCATACGTGGAAAAGATGGACTTTCTGTCATGTCTACTTGTAGTTTATAATGGGACAATCCCTTCTTTACTCATTCCTATCTATCCATGAATTGGGGCTTGCCGCAGTCTATTTTACTATAAAGCTAACCTCATGAAATCTATGTCGGCTTGCGTTACTTTGCATCTGTACACATATCAATTGACTTTAACACTTTCATCGTTTCTTCAGCATAGCCTCTTTATCTTGACCCAAAGACGGTGCTTATCTTTGATACGTTCAGATGATTTATAGAATATCTGCATTCTCTCATCTCTGCATCGCTTCTATGTACATCAGCTTGACTCTCGCATGACGTCACTAATCTGCTTCGTCAGTCAGATGTCCTGCTTCCTCTGGGTTTTTGTTTAGACAGCCATCATACTGTCTGGTATGCAAGTATGGTTTTCCCAATGGTAACCTTGCCGCCAGGATTTCCTTTGGCATCTGTTGTTTAAATTGTTTCTCATAGGTCACATACTCTGGTGTCCAGCATATAGGCATTCTAGGCAAATTGGTTGAGGTGGGGCTACTTAGCTCCTTCTATACAGGAAGATAAACTACGCTCCTTCCTTGGACTCACAGAGTACTATGCCAAGTTTGTACTCCGGTTTTCAGAAACTACAGCTCCACTGTAAGGATTGTTGAGAAAAGGCACCAATTGCGAGTGGAGTCTAGAACAAAAGTCAGCGTTTGAAGAAGTCAAAAGGAGGCTGGTGAACGCCTCTTGTCTCAGACCATTCAACAAAGTGGGACACCTACATTACTACAGACACCGGCGCACAGCCACATTGACGCAGAAGAAAGGTGATGTCGAACACATGGTTGCATTTGCATTGAAGGCCCTCTCTGATGCTGAAAAGGACTACTCCATGGTAGAAAAAGAGATGCTGTCCTGTGCCTGGGCGGTGGAACACTTTAGGTCATATGCATGGGGCATGAAGTTCCAATTAGTCACCAACCATAAACTGCTGATCCACATACTGAGCCCAGGAGTGATTGGCACTGATAGCAGCCAAGCTAATGAGGTCACGTATGACATAATGCATATAGCAGGGTGAAAGAACAGGCAAGCAGTCTGCCTGACATGTTTGCTGGACCACAGAGAGCCAGCTCCCACGTTTCTTCAGGATCAATGCATGATAGCATCTGTGAATGATCTGAGAAGCTGTGAATTCCTAGAGATGAATGAGAGACACTGCAGGGAAGAATTGGACAAATGCGCCACCCCGAGAAGGGTTGCCGACTGGACTCGAGAGGGTTGGCCCAGTGAAAGGACTGATTACGTCGGAAATAAAGAGGCCAGGGTCATTTGCAAATGCCCACTGAAATCTAAGGCCAGCACAGAAATGATAATGTTGGACATAAGGCCTATTGAACCTAAATCACCAAGGAAAGAAAATGGGCCTCAATTAAAAGTGTGACAATGCGCACAATGCATTTCAGGAAGGAAAAGGAAGACATGTGGCTGACAATCCATGGAGAGATGCACTGACATATAAAGAAACCACAGTGCACAGTAGCTTCATTGGGATACCAGATTGTGCTTCAAGCAGCTAAAGTGAAATTGAGCATTGCATGTAAAATAAATAAAATAATGTAATTTTGTTTTTCCCTCATCCAAATTGACAGTATGCTAAGAGAAATGCCCACCAGACTTTGAAAGTGTGAATATGGTATTCTCATATAAGAGACTTATACATATGGACAATTTAGAAGTGACACTCATGTATGTTGAAACTGTGAAAGCCTTATAAGATGCTGTGTAAAATTACAATTATGCATGGGTTTAAAGGCTATTTGCTGCAAGGTACATGGGTGGTTGTTTCTCCCAAAATGGAACTAAGCTCCAGGACCTCCCCTCTGCTGTCCAGAAGAGAGGCCTTGGTTGTCTTCATCAATCAGAGCTATTACTTAACAATATAAGAAATAATTACATGGCTTAGATCGAAAACACAGTGACGACCAGATAAGCCAATGTCTGTTCCTCCAGCAGGAGTGACTTGAGTCCCATAAAAGTGTCCATTAGGAGCTATTATCAGGGCCTCACATGCATTGAAGGGGTAAGATAACATAAACCTGAGCCAAGATCTGCGTACTCACATGTCTAAAGAGTAATGAAACTTAAAAAAAGGTTGGAACAGGAGTGAAAGAGGCCTGTGAAACTGCAATTTGATTAAATGGGAGAAATACATTTTATCGCATACATAGGGCAGCGTACATGTCACAATGGCCATTCCAGAATTTCATTAAAGGTGACAGTCACCCCCTTCTAACCATTCTAGAATGGTTTTGGTGTGATAAACATAGCTATAGTTGTATTGTATTATATTGTATTGTATTGTATTGTTTATTTATTTATAGAGCGCACCGGGCCGTTAAGCATCTGGGCGCTTGCAGGAAGTAGAATCTTAGGTTACAGGTACATAAATATTATACATTTCATTGTTATAGGATCACATATACCACATTTCTTATGTTACAGTGTCTCATAGCTTACAAATAGGATATGTTACAGTTTCAAATATTTTACATTAAAATAAACAGAAGATTCGGTACAATTGAGGCTTTAGCAGTCATTGGTGTGAAGCCAGAGTTTGTCATTAGCTTTGAACACATGAAAGGATGGAGTAGCTCTGAGTGAGTCTGGGATGGAGTTCCAAAGATGAGCTGCTAGTACTGGGAAGCCGGCCCCTCCAATTCTTTTCAGTTTGAAGTTGGGGATTTTGATACTATTTGATTGGGCCTTTCTGATGGGTCGTTCAGAGGTGTACTTTGTGAATTTCTCTGTGAGGTATGCAGGTGCTTTATTATTCATACAGTTGTGTTTAATATTCAGAGTTTTAAGTTTGATATGGTCATTGATGGCCAGTCAGTTGACGGCTCTTCTTTGGTTAGATATGTGTTGCCCTTTAGGAATGTCTAGTGCTGCCCTAGGGGCATTGTTCTGCAGTGTTTGGAGTTTGTTGGTATTGTGTTTACTGGTGCCTAGGTACAGTGCATTGCAGTAGTCTAATTTGGAGAGGATGAGGGCTCGTGCTATGGTGGTATAACTGTCTGTGGACAGTTATGGTTTGCAAGCGTGAATAAGTTTGTAGGTGTAACTAGTTGCTGCTGCAGGGTTTGGAGTTTGTTGGTATTGTGTTTACTGGTGCCTAGGTACAGTGCATTGCAGTAGTCTAATTTGGAGAGGATGAGGGCTCGCGCTATGGTGGTACAACTGTCTGTGGACAGGTATGGTTTGCAAGCGTGAATAAGTTTGCAGGTGTAACTAGTTGCTGAGGCTGTTGCATTTACTTGCTTATCGAGGGTGAGAGCTGAATCTAAATAGAATCCTAAGGTTTTAACTTCATTGGCTACCTTGATTTTGATGCCATCAATAGAGATGGAATTGTACAAGTGGGATAATTTGTTGATTTTACTGGTGGACCCGATGATTAAGAGCTTGGTCTTATTGTCATTAAGACATAGGCCATGTGTGGCCATCCAAGTTTGGATGATTTGGTAGACTTTATTTATGAGGCTGGTGTCATTGTCATAGTCTCCTTGGATTGGGAAAGGAATCTGTGTGTCATCAGCATAATTGGTATATGACACCCCTAGTTTGTCCAAGATATCAAAGAGAGCTATTAACGAAAATGTGATTTGGGCCTCTCCTTGAATCCGAGAGATGTGAAAGTTGGTATGAAAAAGAGGGATATAAGTCACATGAAAACTGTAAAGTGACATATTTTTCACCGATATGGCTCCTGAGTAAATGAAGAAAAACTGTATCTCTGCATAGTAATGGTGTGCTGACTACCGACTAGCCTTATCTAATTCGTCTTAAAGTGTAGTTCTCAAAAATATATTCATACAAGATTTGAAAATTTAGGGTACTTGCCATGTTGAGAGATTTGGTAGTCGAAATATGACCAAGCCCATCTGTCAAAATGGGATGGTGAATTTTTCTCCTCCCACAGCTGTCCCACATCACTCCCCATCCCCTTGTCCTATTAGCTAATTCCTTTTGTGAGAATCATCAGAAGTTTGTGATGCCATTTGCCCTTTAAGTAGATTAGTTTGCATTACAACTGGACTTTTCCACTTATTCCTGCTACTGAAATCTGGTGAGAAGCATTCCAGCAGAGAGGCCCACACCTTGCATTGGCGACAGGAACCAGGCCTGAGAGCTGATTGGGACCCTTTGGAGGATTCAGAGGAGATCCTTGACTGACCCCTTGCTGTCCCAGCGGTGCCCTGATGTTGTCTGATGCCCAGTTTAAGGCCTCTCCTGTAAGTAGAACTATCCTAAAGCCATAGATTGTGTAGGCCCTTTATTTTTGAAGCATTCTTTAGTTATTTCCCCATAGAAAAATATAGTGTTTGCCTGTGTAGATCCATAGCATATTTAATCAAAGTAAATCAATTAATTCTACTATAGTGATTACGGGATGGGTATTGTTGGCATTCAAAACCAACAATCTTTTCCCAGTGTGTTTTGAGCCGGTATAGACATGAAGATTTGCCCAAAGAATTAACCTCAAAACCCTGTTTCCACGAGAGTGTGCAGGGTGCAAAAAACATTCCCCATTGATCCCCTTCAATTTAAATAAGAAGTGTGAAGCCTGGTAGTGCCTTTGCATATGCAAGGTGCAAAACAAAATGGCCCCTTTGTACCCATTGTGCTCTGACCAAAACCCCAAAGACTTGCCTGTTATTTATAATGTGGCAAACACATTTCCCTTTGCTCTTCTTTCATTCACATTGCATCTGTGCTAAAAATCCAAAACCTGATTTTCCCACTGTGCTCTGACCAAAACCACAAAGCCCTTCCTGTTCTTTTTAGGTTTGGCAAAACACATTTCCCATTGCTTTTCTTTCTTTCATATTGTCTCTGTGATTCAAACCCCAAATCCGATTTTCCTATGGTGTTCCTACTCTCTGCCACTGCCTTTCATTCAGAGGAGTCAAGTTTAATTGATGGAGGCGTTGGTGGCTGATGTTAATCTATTTGTAAAATGGGGTTGAAATATATATATATATATATACATATATATATATATATATATATATATATATATATATATATATATATATATATATATTTATATATGACATGGCCACGGTAGTGGCCATGTAGTTATGGTTAAGTTGCTGTTTCCATAGGAAGAGCACTTTTTGGGCGGCTTATAACTTTGCTCCCCCTGGACAAATCCTCACCAGACTTTGCAAAAAAAGTATATGGCCCACTCTGAATTGCAAAGCTTGGTGAGGTTTGGATCAGGGAGGGCAAAGTTATAGGGGGGTCCCAAAACGTCTTTTTTTCCCATAGACATAATGGGAAAAAACATTGCTCACGCCTACAGCCCAAACCGCTGGACGGATTTACACCAAATTTGCAGCGGGAGCGGTGACAATAATGTAAGTGAATGAAAAAAATGTGTGATATCTGTGTCCGCTTCGCGGACACACTTCCCTGTTTGCTCCGCAGACAGGACGGGAATTGGGCAAGCGCTTGCGTGATGTCCGCGGATATCTGACGTGTTTTGCTATTCGCTGCCGTGAAGTATGCAGTGCGTCGTATTGTGAGAGACGCCCGCCATCTTTGTTCATCGGTTCATCAGAGCGTTGAACAGTAAACTCTGTGTGTTACTTCCATTCCCCCCACCCCCTGCACATGCTCCGTGTCTCTCTCCCATTCCCCACACCCCCCACTCATGGCCTGTGTCTCTCTCCCATTCCCCCCACCCCCGCTCATGGCCCTTGTCTCTCTCCCACTACCCCCACCCCCCGCTCATGCCCCGTGTCTCTCCTGTTCCCCCCGAGCCCCGCTCATGGCCCGTGTCTCCCTCCCGTTCCCCCGACCCCCCGCTCATGGCCCGTGTCTCCCCTGTTCCCCCCACCCCACGCTCATGCCTCGTGTCTCCCTCCCATTCCCCCCACCCCCTGCTCATGCCCCGTGTCTCCCCTGTTCCACCCCGCTCATGCCCCCCCTGTTCCCCCCACCCCCTCGCTCATGCCCCGTGTCTCCCTCCTTTTCCCCCCACCCCCCAGTCATGCCCTGTGTCTCCCCTGTGAACCCCCACCCCCGCTCATGCGCCGTGTCTCCCTCCTTTTCCCCCCACCCCCCGCACATGCCCCGTTTCTCCTTCCCATTCCCCCCCGCCCCCTGCTCAAGTCCCATGTCTCCCTACTGTTCCCCCCACCCCCGCTCATCATCTGTGTCTCCCTCGTGTTCCCCCCGCCCCCTGCTCATGCCCTGTGTCTCCCCTGTTCCTCCCACCCCTGCTCATGCCTCATGTTTCCCTTCCGTTCCCCCCAACCCCCGCTTATGCCCCGTGTCTCCCTCCTGTACCCCCCACCCCCCGCTCATGCCCCGTGTCTTCCCTGTTCCCCCCCACCTCCCGCTCATGCCCCGTGTCTCCCTCCTTTCCCCCCCACCCATGCTCTGTCTCTCCTGTTCCCCCCGCCCCCTGCTCATGCCCCGTGTGTCCCCTGTTCCCCCACCCCCTGCTCATGCCCCATGTGTGTCCCATTCCTCCCCACCCCCCTGCTCATGCCCTGTGTGTGCCCCGTTCCCCCCACCCCCCGCTGATGCCCCGTGTGTGCCCTGTTCCCCCACCCCCTGCCCCGTGTCTCCCTCCCGTTCCCTCCCACCCCCCACTCATGCCCCGTGTTTTCCCTGTTCCCCCACCCCCCGCTCATGCCCCGTGTCTCCCCTGTTCCACCCCACCCCCCGCTCATGCCCCGTGTCTCCCTCATGTTCCCCCACTCATGCCCCGTGTTTCCCCTGTTCCCCCCACCTCCTGCTCATGCCCTGTGTCTCCCCTGTTCCTCCCCACCCCCCGCTCATGCCCCATGTCTCCCCTGTTCCACCCCACCCCCCGCTCATGCCCTGTGTCTCCCTCGTGTTACCCCCCACCCCCCGCTCATGCCCCGTGTCTCCCTCATGTTCACCCCACCCCCGCTCATGCCTCGTGTCTCCCTTGTTTTCCCCAACCCCCGCTCATGGCCCGTGTGTCTCCTGTTCCCCCACCCCCGCTGATGCCACGTGTCTCCCTCGTGTTCCCCCCACCCCCTGCTCATGCCCCGTGTTTCCCTCGTGTTACCCCCCCACCCTCCTGCTCATGCCCCATGTCTCCCTCGTGTTCCCCCCACCCCCCGCTCATGCCCCGTGTCTCCCTTGTGTTCTCCCCATCCCCCCGCTCATGCCCTGTGTCTTGCTCGTGTACCCCCACCCCCTGGCTCATGCCCCGTGTGTCTCCTGTTGCCCCCCACTCCCCGCTCAGGCCCTGTGTCTCCCTCGTGTTTCCCCACACCCCCCACTCACACCCTGTGTTTCCTTCGCGTTACCCCCCACCCCCTGCTCATGCCCCATGTCTCCCTCCTGTTCCCCCACCCCCCGCTCATGCCCCGTGTCTCCCTCCTGTTCCCCCACCCCCCGCTCATGCCCCGTGTCTCCCTCCTTTCCCCCCCACCCCGCTCATGCTCTGTCTCCACTGTTCCCCCAGACCCCCGCTCATGCCCTGTGTCTCCACTGTTCCCCCAACCCCCGCTCATGCCCCCTGTCTCCCTACTGTTCCCCGACCCCCGCTCATGGGCCGTGTCTCTGTCTTGTACCCACCCCCCCGCTCATGCCCCGTGTCTCCCTTCTGTACCCCCCACCCCTCCGCTCATGCCCTGTGTATCCCCTGCCCCCCCCACCCCCGCTCATGCCTCGTGTCTCCCTTCCATTCCCCCCCACCCCCGCTTATGCCCCGTGTCTCCCTCCTGTACCCCCCACCCCCCTCTCATGCCCGCGTCTCCCCTGTTCCCCCACCTTCTGCTCATGCCCTGTGTCTCTCTCCTTTCCTCCCCCACCCCCGCTCATGCTCCGTGTCTCCCCTGTTCCCCCCACCCCCTGCTCATGCCCCGTGTGTCCCCAGTTCCCCCCCACCTCCTGCTCATGCCACGTGTGTGCCCTGTTCCCCCCATGCCCCGCTCATGCCCCGTGTGTGCCCTGTTCCCCCCACCCTGTGCTCATGCCCCGTGTGCGCCCTGTTCCCCCAACCCCCGCTCCTGCCCCATGTCTCCCTCCCATTCCCCCCACCCCCCGCTCATACCCCGTGTTTTCTCTGTTCCCCCCACCCCCTGCTCATGCCCCGTGTCTCCCCTGTTCCCCCACCCCGTGCTCATGCCCCGTGTGCGCCCTGTTCCCCCAACCCCCGCTCCTGCCCCATGTCTCCCTCCCATTCCCCCCACCCCCCGCTCATGCCCCGTGTTTTCCCTGTTACCCCCACCCCCTGCTCATGCCCCGTGTCTCCCCTGTTCCCCCCCACCCCCCTGCTCATGCCCTGTGTCTCCCTCCTTTCCCCCCACCCCTGCTCATGCCCCTTGTCTCCCCTGTTCCCCCCACCCGCCGCTCATGCCCTGGGTCTCCCCTGTTCTCCCCACCCGCCACTCATGCTTTGTGTCTCCCTTGTGTTACCCCCACCCCCCGCTCATGCCCTGTCTCTCTCTCGTGTTACCCCCCACCCCCCGCTCATGCCCCGTGTCTCCCCTGTTCCCTCACCCCCTGCTCATGCCCCATGTTTGCCCTGTTCCCCCACCCCCCGCTCATGCTCCGTGTGTGCCCTGTTCCCCCCCTGCCCCCGCTCATGCCCCGTGTCTCCCTCCATTACCCCCCCACCCCCCGCTCATGCCCTGTGTGCCCTGTCCCCCCCGACCCCCCTGATGCTCCGTGTGTGCCCTGTTCCCCCCACCCCCCGCTCATGCCCCGTGTTTTCTCTGTTCCCCCCACCCCCTGCTCATGCCCCGTGTCTCCCCTGTTCCCCCACCCCGTGCTCATGCCCCGTGTGCGCCCTGTTCCCCCAACCCCCGCTCCTGCCCCATGTCTCCCTCCCATTCCCCCCACCCCCCGCTCATGCCCCGTGTTTTCCCTGTTACCCCCACCCCCTGCTCATGCCCCGTGTGTCCCCTGTTCCCCCCCACCCCCCTGCTCATGCCCTGTGTCTCCCTCCTTTCCCCCCACCCCTGCTCATGCCCCTTGTCTCCCCTGTTCCCCCCACCCGCCGCTCATGCCCTGGGTCTCCCCTGTTCTCCCCACCCCCCACTCATGCTTTGTGTCTCCCTTGTGTTACCCCCACCCCCCGCTCATGCCCTGTCTCTCTCTCGTGTTACCCCCCACCCCCCGCTCATGCCCCGTGTCTCCCCTGTTCCCTCACCCCCTGCTCATGCCCCATGTTTGCCCTGTTCCCCCCACCCCCCGCTCATGCTCCGTGTGTGCCCTGTTCCCCCCCTGCCCCCGCTCATGCCCCGTGTCTCCCTCCATTACCCCCCACCCCCCGCTCATGCCCTGTGTGCCCTGTTCCCCCCCACCCCCCTGATGCCCCGTGTCTCCCCTGTTCCCTCACCCCCTGCTCATGCCCCATGTTTGCCCTGTTCTCCCCACCCCCCGCTCATGCTCCGTGTGTGCCCTGTTCCCCCCACCCCCCGCTCATGCCCCGTGTCTCCCTCCCGTTCCCGCCCACCCCCGCTCATGCCCCGTGTTTTCCCTGTTTCCCCCACCCCCGCTCATGCCCCGTGTCTCCCCTGTTCCACTCCACCCCCCGCTCATGCCCCGTGTCTCCATCCTTTTCCCCCCACTCCCTGCTCATGCCCCGTGTCTCCCCTGTTGTCCCCACCCCCCTGCTCATGCCCCATGTTTCCTTCCTTCCCCCCACTCCCCTCTCATGCCCCGTGTCTACCTCCGTTCCCCCCACTCCCCACTCATGCCCACGTGTCTCCCCTTTTCCCCCCACCCCCCGCTCATGCCCCGTGTCTCCCTCCTTTTCCCCTCCAACCCCCGCTCATGCCCACGTATCTGCCCTGTTCCCCCCACCCCCTGCTCATGCCAACGTGTCTCCCATTCCCCCCCACCCCCGCTCATGCCGAAATGTCTCCCCTGTTCCCCTCCACCCCCCGCTCATGCCCTGTATCTCCCTTCTTTTCCATCCCACCCCCCGCTCATGGCCCCTTGTCTCCCCTGTTCCCCCCACCTCCTGCTCATGTCCCGTGTGTGCCCTGTTCCCCCCACCCCCCGCTCATGCCCACGTGTCTCCCCTGTTCTCCCCCACCCCTCGCTCATGCCCATGTGTCTCCTCTTCCCCCCACCCCTGCTCATGGCCCGTGTCTCTCTCTTGTTCCCCCCCACCCCCGGCTCATGCCCCGTGTCTCCCTCCTTTCCCCCCCCACCCCCGCTCATGCCCCTTGTCTCCCCTGCTCCCAATATGCATTGATATAAATAGCATCCTATTATGGGGTTCTATCTAGTATACTAAGCTACTCATGCAGAAACATAGCATTGTGTGCAGCGTACAAGATGAAGGTATAATATTCTTAATGTTAATATGTTGAATAATGAAATGATAATTGTTTTCTTAATAGATTTTTGTGTACTGTGAAATATGTAATAAGTAGCTAATAAAACCCATGTATTACATAATTGCATTACTATAGACAAAACACAAAGACACAAGAACACATACCAATATGGGTATATACAGGGAAAGTGAAGTTAGCAAAAAAGCACAAGTAGTAGCAGAAACAATTCATAACCTAACTGATTATTTTCATGCAAATAAATGATTGCTCTGTTTCTAAGCTGCTATTTACCCTATGTATATGTACCACTTGATGTGACTGGACCCTAAGGAAAGTAGTGTGAGTACAATGTATACAAATATGACCATATACAGGGAAAGTACAGCCATAAAAAAAACAACAGAACTATCAGAAAGTGCTGATAAATCTATTGATTATCTTTATGCACAAAAAGGATTGCTGTCTTTCAAGCTTGTGTCTTCCCCTATGTATATGTTTCCTATGATGTGACTGGAATCTAAGGGAATTACTGTAAGAACCTACTTGAAGGATACGTCTACAAATAAAATACATTTTTTATTTTCTGACTGTTACTGAAGAAAACCATGTGGCCTAGATGTCAGCAAAAAAAAAGGACCATAACGTCCCTGTAACACATTTTTTTTTTTACTGAATTTCATAGGTTTTTATTAGTGCAACGTCACCATAACATACTTTTCAATAGATGAAGACCACTAGCATCTTAGGTCCTCAAAGTGGGAACCCCGGGTGGTAAAAAAAAGATTGCTGTCTTTCAAGCTTGTGTTTTCCCATATGTATATGTTTCATATGATGTCACTGTACTCTAAGGGAATTACTGTAAGAACCTACTAGAAGGATATGTCTACAAATAAAATAAAATTCTTAGTTTCTGACTGTTACTGAAGAAAACCATGTGGCCTAGATATGTCAGCAAAAGAAAAAATAGTGAGCCAGACATGTGATGTCATCAGTGATGTCATCAATGACATTTGTGATGTCATCTTTGATGTCCTGGCTGTTAGTCTTAGCAGTGCACGGTGGTGGCGCGAGTTATGGTTGCTTAGCTTACCATAACTGGCGAATTTCAAGGGTTTTTCGGTTTTACTTGGAACCATAACGTCCCTTTACCAAAGTTTTTTCACTGAATTTCATAGGTTTTTAGTAGCGCAACTTAACCATAACGTCCCTTTAACAAAGTTTTTTTCACTGAATTTCATAGGTTTTTAGTAGCGCAACTTAACCATAACGTCCCTTTAACAAAGTTTTTTCACTGAATATATATATCAATACCAAATTGTGAATCCATTCCATTTCAGCAACTTGTACAAAATGCAAACCATGGTAGATTATGCTCTACCTGCAATTCAGATAATCGCTCCACGTTAGTAATACAAACACATAGTAAATACGTAATACTAATGCTTCTACGTTACAATGCAGATGGTACCAAAAACAACTGCAAGCTGACTGGATTCACACATAGTCAAATATCACTTGGTAAGAAAACCTTCACAACAATAGGTATAATTTACCACGCAGGAGCCACAACCAATTCAGGGCACTACACGGCATATATAAAAAAGAAATGTGGATAGTTTGAATGTAATGATAGTACCATTACTCTAAAGCAGAGATTACCAGCAAATCTTACAAACGCTTATTTGATGTTCTTAAAACCAAAATTTGATAAATAAACTGTATTTAAACCTTTAAGTAAATTTGTGTTAAAAAAAAAATATAAACTGTTAGAATACTCCAAAAGCTATCTAACTGCTCAAAGATTGTACAACATCTAATCAGATAAATGAATACCACTAAATTAGACCAAAAAATACACAGTTAGAATACGCCAATTGGTATCTAACTGTCCCAAAATTATAAATTTGTGTTAAAATAATATAAACTGTTAGAATACTCCAAAAGCTATCTAACAGCTCAAAGATTCTACAACAACTAATCAGATAAATGAATACCACTAAATTAGGCCAAAAAATACACAGTTAGAATACGCCAATTGGTATCTAACTGTCCCAAAATTTAACAATATCTAAATAGATAAATCAAAACCACTAAAATATATTAAAAAAATAGACAGTTAGAATACGCCAATTGGTATCTAACTGCTCCAAAATTTTATAATATCAAAACAAATGAAGAATCGGTTACTGCTCCAAAATAAATACAACAAAGCAAAGTATAAAGCATTAGCCAGAAACAACAAGTGAACACTGAAAACAAACAAACAAATAAACTGTAGCATAACAGAAAAAGGGTTTTTTTTATCCAAAATGGATTTTTTTTCTCCCACAGACCCAATGATTTTAGCAACAAATACAGAAACTGAGCAAATTGCACAGTACTCTGATTTGTACTCTACTAAATATGAGGGTCGAAAAAAAATAAAAGTATATTGCTTATACAATGTAATAAGTCATTACAAAATACTAACACTAACATGCTATTTTCTTTTATCACAGAAATGAAGAAGAAAAACATGGACTCCCATTACTAGACCAAACAGTATGTATACAATAATAAGGACAACCATAGCAGCATATCACATCAATAGTATCTAATACCTTTGTTCCTTATACATTTGTTTTTCACCCAAAGTTATAAGCAAATATGAATGTGATATGCTGCGGTAGTTGTTGCCAGGTCATACAGTCTTGGGTGCATGGCCAAATGGCCATGCACCCAAGACTCTATGCCCTGGCAACAACCACCGCAGCATATCACATCCATAGACTCAAACATTTCAACTATGATCTATGGGAAACTTTTAATGTCCGCGAACAATGTGAGTGTTCTTAGAACACTTTGAACTTGCCAGCGAACAATACGGACACCGTTTTCAGGACATCCCCTACGAACATTTCAGAACAACGCGATAGTTCTTAGAACACTTTCAACTTAACAACGAACAATACGGACAGCGTCCTAAGGACACCCCCTACGAACATTTCAGGACACCGGGAGTGTTCTCAAAAACGTCTTCAGAACACCCCCATTTTGTTTATTTGCGAACATTTCAGGACACCGCGAGTGTTCTTAGGACACATTCAACTTGACAGAGAACAATACGGACAGTGTCCTCAGGACACCCCCTACGAACACTCCCCGGACACCGCGAGTGTTCTTAGAAGCGTCTTCAGAACACCACCATCTTGTTTATTTGCGAACATTTCAGGACACCGCGAGTGTTCTTAGGACACATTCAACTTGACAGAGAACAATACGGACAGCGTCCTCAGGACACCCCCTACGAACACTCCCCGGACACCGCAAGTGTTCTTAGAAGCGTCTTCAGAACACCCCCATTTTGTTTATTTGCGAACATTTCAGGACACCGCGGGTGTTCTTAGAACACATTCAACTTGACAGAGAACAATACGGACAGCGTCCTCAGGACACCCTCTACGAACATTCCAGGACACCGTGAGTGTTCTTAGAAGCGTCTTCAGAACACCCCCATTTTGTTTATTTGCAAACATTTCAGGACACCGCGGGTGTTCTTAGAACACATTCAACTTGACAGAGAACAATATGGACAGCGTCCTCAGGACACCCCCTACAAACATTTCAGGACACCGCAAGTGTTCTTAGTACACATTCAACTTGACAGAGAACAATACGGACAGCGTCCTCAGGACACCCCCTACGAACACTCCCTGGACACCGCGATTGTTCTTAGAAGCGTCTTCAGAACACCCTCATTTTGTTTATTTGCGAACATTTCAGGACACCGCAAGTGTTCTTAGGACACATTCAACTTGACAGAGAACAATACGGACAGCGTCCTCAGGACACCCCTACGAACACTCCCCGGACACCGTGAGTGTTCTTAGAAGCGTCTTCAGAACACCCCCATTTTGTTTATTTGCGAACATTTCAGGACACCGCGGGTGTTCTTAGAACACATTCAACTTGACAGAGAACAATACGGACAGCGTCCTCAGAACACCCCCTACGAACATTTCAGGATACCGGGAGTGTTCTCAAAAACGTCTTCAGAACACCCCTATTTTGTTTATTTGCGAACATTTCAGGACACCGCGGGTGTTCTTAGAACACATTCAACTTGACAGAGAACAATACGGACAGCGTCCTCAGGACACCGCCTACGAACACTCCCCGGACACCGCAAGTGTTCTTACAACAGTTTCACTTTGCTTGCGAACAAAACAGACACATATTGAGTCCTTAGTACACCCCCCAGTCAGTTTATTTAGAACATTTCAGAACACTCGTGATGTCCACAAACAAATCGAACACAAAAAGAACATCTAACACATAAAAAACACAACTTTCATCCTATCTCATACACTCCCACCCTCCCCAAACACTCCTACACACCAACACACTACCGAAAAATCTGACGCGCTTCACGCTCCACGCCGTCCAATCAGCGAACACGTTGCATGTCCGCGAACATCACGCAAGACGATTGGCCAATCAGGACACTGTCCGCGGAGCGAACAGGGAAGTGTGTCCGCGAACCGAACACAGATATCACTAATTTTTTTTTACCTACTTTTTGGTCATTTTTAAAAAAACTACTGGACGGATTTTCACCAAATTTGCAAAAGCACGCTTTCGGGACCAAGCCGCTGCTCCTGGTCCAAATTTGGTGGAAATCCGTCCAGCGGTTTGGGCTGTAGGCGCGAGCAACATTTTTTTCCCATTCAGTCTATGGGAAAAAAAAAAGTTTTGGGACCCCCCCTATAACTTTGCCCCCCCTGGACGAATCCTCACCAAACTTTGCAAAAAATTCAGAGTGACCCAAATACCTTTTTTGCAAAGTTTGGTGAGGATCCGTCCAGGGAGAGCGAAAGTTATAAGCCAACCAAAAAGTGCTCTTCCTATGGAAACAGCAACTTAACCATAACTACATGGCCACTACCGTGGCCATGTAATATATATATATATATATATATATATATATATATATATATATATAATTCCAAATTATTTGTGATAGAACGTGAAGGAGTTTGGTTGTTGTCAAGTTTTATAGTGCAATAACTGCAAAGTATTAAGGGCTCAGTTATTTCATATTTGTTTTCTGCTACAAGGTAGAGAGCTAATTCAAACCATTTAGAATCTTCGCTGTCTTCTATTTTATATGTTAGGTCTACAGTTTTTGTGTTACTTTTATAGAAAGTTCTACGGCAACATACACACACATGGTTTGTTACTTCAGCAGATGTACTTTTAAATTTCAGTATTTCTTTTTTGTATGTGTGTAGTAGAAGGTTACCATGCATAGAATTGTTGCTAATTTGCTTTAAAGCTATTTCATTCTGTAAGTGGCTTTCACTTGCAAAATATTCTTTCTGGATATAGTCCATTTCTTCAAGTAGGTCTTTTGCTGTACCATGTAGAAGAATGTTATTTAAATTGGCTAATGCTAAAGCAGGACTTTTAGCATAGTACAGTTTATAGACTAGATGTCTTATAGTTGAATGATGTGTTGATATCATTTTGATATAATGGAAGGTGGTTTTGCAAGTAGGTCCTGAAATGCAGGCCAATGAATGTCCTTTTAGTCCTGTGTACTTGCGCACTGGACAGGTATCCATATTTTGCAGTAGTTTAATTTTCATTTTGTCTTTGCCTTTAACATATTGATTGAGGAATTGGCGTAAAGACTTGAAAGATTCTTTGGGAATGTTACACATTGACGTGCATGGCCATTTTTATACTAGACGTTCTGATTCACTTGAATGGAGAGGTAATTCTGGGGATATTTTTGTAAGGAGTATTTCTTGTTCCATTATGGTATTATTAACTTTTTCATAACCTCGTCCACTGCTATGTATGGCAATTGTATTTGTTTGCTTTTGTTTGTATGCTTCTTCATTAAAGTATGGTTCTGTGCTTGTAGTGTGACTCCATTCACCTCCACAGATACTTAAGAAGTTATTTTTGTTGACATTTCATTTATTGAGAAGTCTTTTTTGTAATTTAGTCATTAGTTTTGTTAGTGGTTTCATTTTGTTTAACACTAAAATAAATAACTTTCTTTTGAAAAGGATTGCACTGTCTATAAACGCTTCTAAGATTATTTTCCTATGATAGGTTTTAAGGGTTGAGTTTGATTTCTCTCCTGTTTTCATAAGATTTTGCAGGACTCTGTGACGGAACATTTTTGCTAAAATACTTTTTTGGTATGCTTAGTTTGCACTATATCAAGATTTATAGGAGCAGTTTTATCTGTAGTGGTAGCTGATTTTTTGTTAATTGTTTTGTGGTTTGTTTTACATTTTGTTAGAGGAGGCAATGTTTCTGTACTTGAAGCTTGTTTTGTTTCACTAAATGATTGTATTAGCTGTTTTGTTTTAACTTTTTTTACAAATTCTGCTAGAGATGGATGCTTGTTTTGGACACTTCTATTTTCATTTGCTCTGTTTCTGCTTTGCTTTCAACGGACTTGATTTTTGGTAGGCATTCTTTAGGGTCTGTTGAAAAAAATAAAGAAGGTATGGGTTGGGGTTTTCTTAATGTATGTGTGCTGTTTGCATGAGTGTGTGATTGAGATAATAAAAATGTATGTAATGGTGTGTGATTGTGCATTGGGCAACTACAACTAGTTGGGATGCTATTCTTGAATTTTTGTGCTACTAAACTGGGGTTCAGATGATAGTAGAAAGAAAGCTGGTGGTGTGGAGAAGTAGAAATAGTAAATCTAATGGTATACAATTAAAACAGTTGTTTGTTCTATAATATCAAAATTCTAGGGGTTGAGTTGGGTTATTTGCGTGTCGAAAACTAAGAAATTGTGCGTCATTCTGCCTGTAAATCTCTGTTTAAGAAATGGGGATTTGTAGACAGAATGGTGCACAATTTCTATTTTTAGACACAGAAATAGCATGAATTAACCTTACAGTGTGTTTGAATAATAGTACAAATAACATTGTGGTATTCAACTTACTTTTTTTCTGAAATGAGCAGGTTTCTTCTTAGTTGTTCTTTGTACTTCAAATTCGGCTGCTTCTTTTTATGAGAATGGTCTTCACTGCAATTGTTATGTTATGTTATGTTATTAACACTTGTAAAGCGCACGTTCGCCCAAAGGCATCATGGCGCTGGAAAGGAAACTACTCAATCGAAGAAAACCAATGGAAAGGCCAGACTTAAAATAGATAAGTCTTCAAAGCTCTTCTAAATCCAAGATGGTTAACAGTGGCCCTAAGTGATGAAGGGAGACTGTTCCAAAGTTTGGTCGCGGCAACAGAAAAGGATCTACCTCCGAGCCTTTCCCGGTTAAACCTAGGGACAATGAGAAAGTTAGAAGTAGCAGAATGGAGGTCCCGGTCCGGAATGTATTGGGTAAATTTTAACTGCAAGAATTCGGCTCCCTGACCATGAATTGCCCGATGAACAATGCACAGTGATTTAAAATGTATTTGCTGATTCACCGGGAGCCAATGCAGTTGGCGAAGCACTGGCGTGATGTGGGCACCATAAAGGGAGCCAGTGGCCAGCCTAGCAGCAAGGTTCTGCATACGCTGAAGACGGTGTATAAGGCCGATAGGTTGAGACAGATAGAGCGAATTGCAATAGTCCAGTCGAGTAAGGACTAATGCGGCCACCACAGGGGGGCGGAGGGCTTCCGGGATCCTGGGCATGACCCTCTTGAGAATTCGGATCTGATGATGGGTGGACTGGGACATGGCCGTGACCTGGTTAGACATGGACAAAGAAGCGGAAAGGATAACTCCTAAGTTCTTTACTTTACTAACTGGATTAGGTAACGGGCCGAGGGAAGAGGGCCAGAAAGCAGAGGTCCACAGTAAGGGGTTAGAGGGGCAGCCTACCAACAGTACCTCCGTCTTATCACCATTTAACTTTAGCCAGTTCTGATCCATCCAGATCCCGACTGCCTTTAGGCAGACGGATCAGGATTTGAGTGTCATTCGCATATGAGTAACAGTTAAGCCCATAAGAGTGGATGAGACAGATCAAGGCCCAGATGTATATGTTAAGCAAAATTGGCGATAAAGAGGATCCGAGAGGGACATCACAAGTGAGAGAACTGGAAGGAGAGAAAAAGGGTGGCATAGCAAGGGTCTGTGTGCGATCTGAAAGAAACGAGGTAAACCAAGCAAGAACAGAGCCAGATATCCCAATCTGTGAAAGGCGAGAGAGAAGGACGTAGTGGTCCACCGTGTCGAATGCGGCGGAGAGATCTAACAGGATCAAAGCCCCAACTCTGCCAGCATCGACCAGTCTGGACATGTCATCTTGTACAGAGACGAGGACACTTCTGTACCTCTCCCGGCCTAAATCCCGCCTGAGCTTGATTAAAGATTTTGGAAGATTCCAGAAAGGAGGACAGAAGAGGTGTGACCAAAGATTCCAAAAGTTTAGACAAAAACGGGAGCAAAGAGATAGGACGGAAATTAGCCAGGATACTAGGATCCAAAGAAGGCTTCTTAAGGAGGGGAATAACCCTTGCGGATTTCAATTCTGGAGGAACAAACCAAGACTGACAAGAATTATTTATTGCCAATGTAATATCAGTCAAAATGTCAGGTGCAATCACCTTCATAATAGAGGCAGGAATAGAATCCTCAGGAGATGACGATTTGATCTTTAAGATGGCTGCCAGAACTCCTACTTCATTAAATGAAGGGAAAGAGGACCAACTAGCCAAGGTGTCAGTAGAAGGGGCAGGCACAAAGTTGGGGGTTTCAAGAGGCAATATCACAAGGGATTTGGTGATGTTAGCTCAAATAACATCAATTTTTGTAGTAAAGAAAGAGGCCAGGTCATTGCAAAGTTCCTGAGAGGGCTTAACCATCGAGGACAGAGTCTCCGAAGAGGCTAACGAGTGCACAATAGAAAAAAGAGTTTTTGGTTTGCACATAGCGTGTTCAATTTCCTGAGAAAAGAAGGTGGATTTTGCCAATTTAACACTGGCCAGATAGGTGGACAGGTTGTATATATATATATATACATCTCTAAGATCCGGATTGTAGCAGATTCGCCATTTCTGTTCGGCTTGTCTGAGTTGGAGACGAGCAGTTTTTAGCTGGTCAGTGAACCAGGGTTGGGAGGGAAGTCTACAGCCTTGGGTCACTTTCAATGGGGCATAGAGGTCAGCAGCAGTAGTTAAAGAATGGGAGAGTGAGGTTAAAGATAGTGGCTTCAGGGAAACACAATTAGAGACAATATGATCGGTGAGTGCCTTTAGGTCAACTGAGCGCCAAAAGCGCAATAGCATCTTGGGAGGAGGAGATTTACAGGAACGGATGATTGGTAAAAAAGAACAAGCGACTAAGTGATGGTCCGACCATGTCACTGGCTCAATCGGAACAGAGCATAACAGAGAGTCTTTTGCAAAAACTAAATCCAGAATATTGCCATGTACATGAGTAGGAGCTTGGACCAATTGATGCAATTGTAAGTCAGAAAGACTATCAAAAAAAGATGTAATTTCAGCCGAATTAGACATATTAGAATGCAGGTTGAAGTCACCCAAGATTACAAGGTTAGTAAAATGCAAATTCAAATTTGCTATAAGGTCAGCCAGACCTTTGCCTAAGGATCCTAATGGACCCAGGGTCGATAAAGAAGCAGGAGATGGATAGTCCTAGAAGGCGGGATAGAACACTGGAAAAAGAGCACTTCCACACTAAGTGTGTGGGGGCAGGGTAGCTCAGCCACGGTGTACTTCTCATTAAAAATAACAGCAACCCCTCCACCCCGTTTAAGTGGAGGACGGTCGCAGTGAATAATGAGGTGGGTAGAGGGGATCGCTTGGACTATAGCCGGTGCTGAACTCGGCGTAAGCCATGTTTCTGTAAGGCACAGCAGATCCGGTTTCCTGCTGGTAAGCAGGTCCCAGATCTCGCCAGTATGAGCAGGAGGGATCTAGTATTTAATAGGCATAAAGAAGGGGTATCTAATGCGGGCTCCATATGAGCTGCATTGATAATAGGGGAATGGTCTGAGGTTGAGGTAGAGTGGTTCCAGCCAACTGGCCAGATTGTTTCAGCAGGTGCCAAGGAGAGCAAAAAGCACTTATCTAGGCCACTCTTCCGCCCCTTCCCGGCACGGACGGGCACAGACCGGCTTGCCTTAAGTGCTGGCGGCACGCCCGTTGCGCCCACCCGCTGTGCGGGCGAGCGATCCTGCACATAAGTGCATGGATCTGAATGGGAACGAGGCAGGGAGGCTGGGCTCACGGGCATAAAAAGAGGACTGCTGAGTAGTCCTAGCCCAGTCAGCCTGCTTTCAAACTGCCAGAGTAAATTAAACAGAAGTCATCGGACACTAAGTATGGCTGTCAGAGCAATCATTCATGTCTCTTCATTCAAACATTGCACGAATATGAAATTCTATATACACAAAACGTTCCTTCTAATGTAAATTATGAATGCAGAGGCAATCAGAATTAAAAGCTGTAAAATTAGCTGTTTGCAGTTAACAATTCATCAGCTGTCCTCAGAGGGAGCAGCTTACCTTTCACGGTGCGCGCGAACGATCCTGCACATAAGTGCACGGATCTGAATGGGAATGAGGCAGGGAGGCTGGGCTCACAGGCGTAAAAAGAGGACTGCTGTGTAGTCCTAGCCCAGTCAGCCCGCTTTCAAACTGCCAGAGTAAATTAAACAGAAGTCATCGGACGCTAAGTATGGCTGTCAGAGCAAGCATTCAAGTCTCTTCATTCAAACATTGCACGAATATGAAATTCTATATACACAAAACGTTCCTTCTAATGTAAATTAAGAATGCAGAGGCAATCATAATTAAAAGCTATACAATTAAAATTGTAAAGGAAACAGATAAGGAATTTTGTTTGTATATAGCATTGTTTTTAATTTAGACATTGATTTTTTTAATTGACATTGATCCTCAGCGCCTTCCTCAAAATCATGAAAACTATCTTATTCACATGAGATGCGTTGCACCAGTTGAATACATATCATATGTTCTTAATGCATAAACTGTATTGTAATGACTAACTGTACCAACCAAAATATCATTTGTATGACTTGTGGAAATCATAATGTACCACTGAATACCACTATTTCTGTAACTAAGCTCTGTAACAGCACCTCAATGCCATGGGATGCTTACGCAGTTTATAAATATAAGTAAATAAATGTTTATATTTATGTACAAGTATTGTTGTTTGATTTTTTAACATACTGCGTGCATGCAATTTTGTTTGAGTATGTTAACTCTTCATATTTTAAATTAAATATGTTAGTTCAACATGCTTTGAAAATGTGTGTGTAAAAAGAAATTAAATAGCAGATAGGTTTGGAAGTGACAGTTGATTTTAGGAGATGGAACAAATGACAGTACATTCATTTGATAGATTATACAAGCTAAAAGTCAGTTAATCTGTTTATATGAATCTATAAAAATTCTCCATATATTATATAGAAAATATGCATTCCTGTAGTTTGCGTTCATGCATATGGATATGCATGCAGCTGCAAGTAGAAATCTTGGAGACTTGTGCAGTATTTCTGGTAGAAGCTGCTTTCCAATGACACTTGTACTCAGAGAGATTAATAGTACATTTAAAGTGCTGATCTATGATGATGCAGTTAGATGTAGTGGTCTTGGATGTGATTGGTGGATGTTCATGTGACTTCTTAGCTATATCCAATGAGGGAATGGCACAGAAAGTGAAAAGGAAATGGTAGAAGGACTGTTCATGTTACGATATGTCCACGGACATGCCGGTAGTCCGCGGACATCGGGTGTTACATCCAGGGATTTTTGGGTTGGAGAGACATGCAAATGAGAATGAGCAGAGAAAGGGATTGGGATGGAAAATTTAGTGGGTGTGTTGTGCCAGGAGAGAGTTTCTCAGATACTCTTTTTGCTGAGAGAAGAACAGATAGCTTTGGCTGTGTGTTTAGATTTTGGGAGACTCGTGGATACATTGGTTGAAGGTGCATGCAGAGAGCTGTGGAGTAGCTGTAGATCTTGGATTCCCACATGTGAAAGTGCATTGACATGAAGTACGTGGAATGAAGTGGTTGGACTTGCTACCTCTCTGTGCTACTTTGGAGACAAAGCAACATCCAGACATAATTGTAATTCATTGTGGAGGGAACAGTTTAGGACATGTGTCTGGAATTTCATTGCAATTTGCAATGAAAGAAGGACTTGGGAAGGTCATAGACCAAGTAATTTTTTCACGGATTGCACAGAGACAAATGTGGCTTTGTTCTTCTTCATTTGGTCCACAAATGGAGAAAGCAAGGTACAATGTCAATAAGGCTGTTTGTGCCTTCATAAGAGATTTTGACATGTCCTCTTTTCACAATGAAAATATTATGTTTCGTAGTACATACATTTTTCGCAGAGATGGAGTCCATCTTACTTATGCTGGCAATCAGATTTTTTTGAGAAATGTACAAAATGCATTGCAACCTTTTTTGGAATTACCGCATCCATTTTATAGTAGGTGTTGAGCATTTCAAATTTTTCAAACACAAATAAACACCACCAAAAGGCTCTTTTCAGAACCACCACTTCCTCCCAGATAAAACTGCAATGGTTATGATAGGGTAGCACCCCAAAATGTTGCTGACTTCTAAAAAATACACAGGCTTCATTTATTTTCACATCTATTTTTTAACTGTAAAAGGCGGCTCTGAAAAGAGTCTTTTTTTATTTTTGTTGTTTTACATTTTTTTTGTTTTTTTATACAAGACACACTAGGAGAGGAGGGGAAAGGAGGGTAAGCGGGCACACCAACCATGGGGATAAGAAAGAGTGAGCTGAGAGAAGAAGATGTAGAGTGGGTTTCACTTGGGTAGTGAGCAGACCTTCTCCTGCTCTGAAACGATAGCCTCAAAAGCACTACGAATTCTCTCCCCCCTGCAGAGTACTGTGTCGCAGTACATACACACAACTGTGACCCTCGAAAGGTAAGGGCCATCAGCATTGCGTATGGCTTGTGAGGCAGCTTGAGGAATACGTTGTCCCACAGGAGTGTTCCTTGTGGTGACAGGATCAGAAACAGAGGATGAAGTAGAGTTAGTCAACCTGCTACGCTCCTCGCAAGGTACAACTTTGTGAACGGCCCCCGAGTGGAATGACTTTAGGTGTCGCTTCATGGTAGTTGTCCCAAAGCTGTATTGAACCATGCCTCCCGCGACTGAGTACCATTTTTCACTCATTGCAGGTGACTTGGTTCGCACGCGCCTTAGGACCATTACCACGAATGGTAAATAACCGCCACACCCAAGACTCAAGCCGAGTGCTGGTAGTAAGGACTTCCACTATCTCATTCTCATCATCCTCTTCTTCCTCCTGTGCATCCTCACTCCTGTTCCCCTCTTCAGGCCCTTGGGGAGGTGGTGGTGGTGGAGGGGGTAGGGGTGGTGCTGAGGCAGATGCAGCACCAGGTGGCAGTAGTGGAGCCACGGATGCCATCAAGTTCGCGATGGAAATCTGCAAATTGGTAGCAATATTCGCTGTGCTCTGTAGTTTAGCCAGAAACACAATGAGAATGAGCTCTAGGGCGTGGTCTTTTATAGGGGTGCTTGTGCGCGGTTCGCGGACATGCGCACGGTCAGCGGACAGATCAAAGAGAAAAAAGGGTTCAAAAAGTCACAAAAAGTATGTAGAAACTCAGGATTACTATGTGGGACTTGTATGGTGAATTTTTGTTGAAAAATATTGTAGATTACTTGAAAATGTAGTTTTAAATTGTTCGGGGACACGAACAGTGTTCGCAATTAGAACATACGCTAATTGTGGGCACGGTCACATGATAGCTTCGCGAACATATCCGCGAATGGAGCAGGTGTCAGCAGGTGTCAGCAGGACACCAAATGCACTGAAACTATTTTGCACATGCGCGTTGGTGTTCTACGGACACTGTTCGGGTCCTGGAGTGATTAAAAGTGCATCGCAAGTGAAACGAACAGTTACGGACAGGCGTTTGTTCTTAGAACAGTTTCAACTTGTCTGCGAACAATACGGAGAGGCATAGTGTCCTCAGGACACCCCCATTTTGTTTATTTACGAACATCCAGGACACATAATATGTTCTAAGAACACTTTCATCTTGCCAGCGAACAATACGGACAGCGTCCTCAGGACCCCCACATTTCGTCCATTGACGAACATTTCAGGACACGCGTGTGTTCTTAGAACAGTTTCAACTTGCCTGCGAACAATACGGACAGGCAGAGCGTCCTCAGGACACTCCCATTTTGTTTCTTTACGAACATTTTAGGACAGCAACCCCAGAGGCAGGCATCATTTCCCCCAGGAAGGTCTCAGCGGGCCCAAGTCTGGGCCCTTTGGACTGAATCCTGGCACCTTAGGCGCCAGGCTCATATTGGACCCCAGTCCTGGCGCCTTAGGCGCCAGGCTCATAATCGAGGACATGTGTTTAAGTGCTTGGGTGTACACTTACCTGATGCAGACCTTGCTGCAACATCCACGCCCCCTTGAGGCCTGGATGGGACTATTTTGTCTCTAGAACTACTTAACCACACGGGTGTGGCCTGAGGAAGAATACATACCTGAATGGAAGGATACATACCTGGGACTTCTTGAAAGGCTATTTAAACCACGCCCGATCAATAACTCACGCTTTGCGTTGTTCTGCATTTAGCAGCTGGACGCTCACCGTGTCTGCTCCTGCTTCTGGACATCTGCCACACCCGCCTGCATCCTGAAACACCTGCATGTGGAGAAGGAGAAAGAATTGGACAAAAGAAGAGCCCTTACCTGTTTCAACCTCGCCCAAGAGTCGTCCCGTCGGTGATCCTGAAAAGGAAAGATTTTCATTTTAAAAGGTCAACTCACCCGTCGCTGCTGCGCCGCATTTCACTCACCTTGCTGCCAGCCTCCATTGCCAGCGGCGCTCGTCCGGATTCGCTGCATCAACCCGGCACCTGGGGAAAAAAGACAGAAAACAAAGGTGAGAGTGAGAAGAGCATAAGGAAAGCCAGAGCTTCCATTTAGACTTACCTGTTCGGGTCATACTTCATTTCGGGTCTCTGCCGCATACAGGCACCTGCAGACCCCGGCCCCTAAGGGGAAAAGAAAGACAGCGGAATTAATGAGAGAATGAAAGGACATAATAAAGACTCTCATTAAAGACTTACCGGAATTTACCTCTCGTTTCAGGTCTATGCTCGTTCAGCATTCTGACCCCGGCCCCTATGGGGAAAAAGACATCTGCATTAGCGTTTAATATTGCACTCAGAGGAAAAACATTCTTTGAACACTAACCTGAGCATTCTTCATCGTTTTCATCGCTCTTCTCGGGATCCACGTTCTGCACCTGAAAGAAAGACAATAGAGACTTTTTATTCTCGGACATTAGCAGAACCAACATGGATGTATGAGAGTGAATCCAGTGAATTAACTGGGTTTCAACGCGCCCCTGCACCAGAAGCAGGAAGGAGAGCTCGCCATCACAAAACCAAAGAAGAACCGGCCCTGCCATACTCTGAGTCCAGAAGAAGCAACTTCATTCCAGTCCTGGTCAGCGCCTCTGTGGGAGTCAGGTGAGCGTTACAGAATGCGAAGCCTACCAATAATTTCCCACCCGGGTGCTATGGAAACTTCTGAGACTGACCAGCTGGCCCAGCTTTTGGGGGAATTAAGGGCAGAGGTACACTCAGCCTGCCAGGAGACTAACGCCCTCAAAAGAGAACTGATTCTCTCCAAGGAACGAACTGATGACCTGGCCAAACGATTGTTTCAGACCCAGGCCGGACAAATGCCTTTACCTGGTTCCGGGGGGCCTTCCACTTCGTTGGGTTTGAGTAATCCAGTACAGATCAATCTACCTGGTTCCATGCCTTTGGCACCGCCTGAACGCTTTGCGGGGGACCCTAAGAAATATGCCATTTTCATGGACCAATGCCGCTTCCATTTTTTATGCAGACCTGGGGCCTTCCCCGATGATCAGACCAAAGTGGCCTTTGTGTTATCATATCTAAGTGGCTGTGCTGCCGATTGGTCTGTTCCTTTGGTGAATCAGAATGATCCCATTCTCCAGGACTTTCAGGGGTTTCAGGCCAACATGGAAAGATTGCTCGCTCGACACTCTCAGAAACCGGCCCTTGACAACGAACTGCTATCTTTACGACAAGGTAACCAAGACCTCTTGTCTTATATAGCCTCCTTTAACAGACTGGTGGTGGAAACCGGATGGCCTGAAAATAAAAGACTCACTTTATTTCACCGGGGTCTGCGGGGAGAGCAAAAAGATGTTCTGGCCCAAGTGGTGAATCCACCCCAAGCCTGCGCAGAATACATAGATTTAGTGGTACAACTGGATCACAGACTTCAGAATAGAAAAGCTGATCGGTTCAAGTATGAAACCCGAGTACCGATCAGGACCCACGTTAACCCTAGGAATACTGAAGTTTCTGAACCTATGCAAATCGGTGGAGTGAAGGGGCCGTTAACTCAGAAGGAACGTGAGAGAAGGCGGCAAAAGCAACTATGCCTCTATTGCGGGGCTTCCGGTCACTTTCTTCATGATTGTCCAGTAAAACCACCTAAAAAGGTGGTTGGTGTAATGGAACCGGATTCGGGAAACGACCTAGCCCGACAAGCGTAGAGGTCCGCTTGCCGAGCTCGAAAACAAACTCTTTGACCTCGCATTTTGTCTTGCCAATGGTGCTCGTGGACCCTAAAAAGCCCCAACAGTTACATGCCATCAAGGCATACATCGACAGCGGAGCTATTGGGAACTACGTGGATCGCGAATTGGCCTCTAGGATGAACCTCCCTCTCCATCCAAAAGTTAACCAGGAAGTCATTACTACGGTTGATGGTACCGAAATAGCCTCTGGGCCGGTAACGCATTCCACCACAGAAGTGACACTAGTGACTCAAGATGGACATCGGGAAGCGATAGTGTTTGACATAATCAAGGCTCCACAATTCCAAGTTATCCTCGGAATTCCTTGGTTAGAAACACACAATCCTCAAATAGACTGGCGAGCAAAGAGAATCACCTTTCCAGACTGCGGACCAACTTGTTATCCAAGAAATCCAACTTTAAGTTTAGCCACAGTAACTTCCACCACTGTTCATCTACCGGCAGAATACCTTGAATTCCAGGATCTATTTCAGAAAGAACAGGCTAACACGTTACCTCCCCATCGTTCTTTCGATTGCCAGATCGATTTAGTTCCCGGTGCTCAACCACCGTGTAGCAGGATCTATGCTCTCACTGAACTTGAAAACCAGCATTTGCGTCAGTATTTGGATCAGTACCTTGCCAATGGTTTTATTCGCCCGTCAAAGTCCCCTGTCTCTTCCGCTTTGTTCTTCGTCCCTAAAAAAGAAGGTGACCTTAGGACTTGTATTGATTACCGCGCCCTTAATCAGATAACGATTAAGAACCGTTATCCTTTGCCTCTAATGCCAGAACTTCTTGATCAAGTAAAAGATGCTTGTGTATACACTAAGCTTGATCTCCGAGGAGCTTATCACCTTGTGCGAATAAAAGAAGGTGACGAGTGGAAGACGGCTTTCCGCACCAAATATGGGCTTTTTGAATATCAGGTAATGCCCTTTGGTTTGTGCAATGCGCCTGCTGCTTTTCAATACTTCATGAATGATGTTCTTCGAGAACTTATTGATGTCTGTGTCATCGTATACATCGACGACACCTGGTGTACTTTTCTTCTGAGTCTGATCACCGAAAACATGTTTGAGCAGTTCTTGAGAAATTGCGCCAGCACAAACTATTTGCCAAGCTAGAAAAATGTGTCTTTCACACCACAGAAGTCGAATTCCTCGGATTCATCCTGACTCCCAAGGGAATCCGAATGGATTCACGAAAGGTGGACGCCATCCTTAAATGGCCATCTCCTAGTTCAGTGAAGGGGGTTCAGAACATGGTTGGCTTTGCCAATTTCTATCGAAGATTCATCCCAGAGTTTTCCCGAATAGTTAAGCCCATTACAGCACTCTTGCGTAAGAACAAATGTTTCGAATGGACCCATGAGGCCGAACAAGCCTTTCAAGACCTGAAGACCAAATTCACCTCCGCACCTGTATTGAAACACCCGCATCCTGATCTCCCGTATATAGTTGAAACGGACGCATCCAGTTTAGCCATGGGGGCGGTCCTGTCACAAAGAGATCCGGAAACTAACCAACTACACCCCGTAGCCTTTTGGTCCAGAAAATTCTCTGCTCCTGAAATTAATTACGCAATTACCGACAAAGAGTTACTGGCTATTAAATATGCTTTCAAGGCTTGGCGTCATTACCTTCTCGGTGCAAGACACACCATCACCGTGATTACGGACCTCAGAAATTTTCAGTATTTAAAAAAGGCCAAAGCTCAATCTTCACGACAACTCCGATGGGCTCTATTCTTTGCAGAATTTGATTTTGTAATTACCTATCGCCCTGGCTGCAAGAATGGTAAGGCGGACGCCTTATCCCGGATTGGCATGGAAGAACCCAATTCGAGTTTAGAACCTGTGCCAATTATACCTGAACAAAGAATCTTAGGCTTGACTTCATTGCAAACTATTAAGGACATCCAAACACAAGTAAAACAACTTGTAGACTCCTCAGCCTTACAGGAATGGAGTCAAAAAGGTCCTCATTACACCATTAAGGATAATTGACCCTACTTCCAGGAACGGTTATTTCTGGCAAGCAAAGAATTGCAAGAACAGGTTATTACCCATTATCATGAATCATTAATGGAAGGACACCCTGGTATCGCTAAAACGGAAGAAAAAATCAAACGCCATTTCTGGTGGCCTTTTTGGAGAAAAGACATAAAGTCTTTTGTGATGACTTGCGGAATTTGCACCCAAAACAAGGGTCAAAAGCAAAGACCAGCCGGCCTACTTCAACCCCTGGATATTCCACCAGCACCATGGCACACCTTGTCAATGGACTTCATTACGGATCTGCCTCCTTGTTGTGGTTACAACACTATCCTAGTAATCGTGGATCTGTTCTCCAAAATGGCCCACTTCATCCCCTTAAAAGGATTGCCTTCAGCTTCTATCTTGGCCAAGGAATTTCTGGAGAATATAGTTTGCATACATGGTTTCCCTTCCATACTAGTCTCGGATCGAGGAAGCCAATTTATTTCCCATTTTTGGAGGAAATGTTGCCAACTGGCACAAATCGATGTGCGGTTATCTACCAGCCACCACCCCCAGACCGACGGACAAACCGAGAGAACAAATCAGACTCTCGAACAGTATCTTCGATGTATGTTACACCAATCTGAGTTCAACTGGAAAGTCATTCTTTGGATCGCAGAATATGCCTACAATAACTCTGTGCATTCTGGAACTGGACAAACCCCTTTTTACACATTGTATGGACATTACCCTCGAACCTCAGACCTGGACCCTCCTCCTACCCTGGAAATGCCAGCAGTAAATCATCTGCATACCACAATTACCCGAGCCTTCAAAGGGGCTACTTCTCATTTACAGCAAGCCAAGAAGAAATACAAAGAAAATGCAGACTTACATCGTAGTAAAACACCTCCTTACCAAATAGGAGACCAGGTGTGGCTAGCAACTAGACATTTACCTCTCAAAGGACCTCGAACTTTCAACCCCAGATTCATTGGACCTTACACCATCAAAGCTATAATCAACCCAGTGGCCTTTAAACTCGATTTACCATCCAACATGCGGATTCATCCCGTTTTTCACACATCACTTCTAAAACCAGTACAACCTGGAACCAGACTGTCTGAGCCTCCAGAGCCTGTCCACATTGATGGGGAATTAGAATTCGAAGTGAAAGACATTTTAGATTCCAAGATAGTTAAGTCGAAACTCTTCTATCTTGTTGATTGGAAAGGATATGGACCTCAGGAAAGATCTTGGGAACCCAGTAACTATGTTCACGCACCACGATTAATACAAAGGTTCCACCGAAGATTCCCGAATAAACCGAAACCCCCAGAGGAAACAACCTTGGCAGGGGCCTTGAGGGGGGGTACTGTCATGATGCCTACCTCTAAGGAACCAGGCCGGGCTCAGCAACCCCAGAGGCAGGCATCATTTCCCCCAGGAATGTCTCAGCGGGCCCAAGTCGGGGCCCTTTGGACTGAATCCTGGCGCCTTAGGCGCCAGGCTCATATTGGACCCCAGTCCTGGCGCCTTAGGCGCAAGGCTCATAATCGAGGACATGTGTTTAAGTGCTTGGGTGTACACTTACCTGATGCAGACCTTGCTGCAACATCCAGGCCCCCTTGAGGCCTGGATGGGACTATTTTGTCTCTAGAACTACTTAACCACACGGGTGTGGCCTGAGGAAGAATACATACCTGGGTGGAAGGATACATACCTGGGACTTCTTGAAAGGCTATTTAAACCACGCCCGATCAATAACTCACGCTTCGCGTTGTTCTGCATCTAGCAGCTGGACGCTCACGTGCCTGCTCCTGCTTCTGGACTTCTGCCACGCCCGCCTGCATCCTGAAACACCTGCATGTGGAGAAGGAGAAAGAATTGGACAAAAGAAGAGCCCTTACCTGTTTCAACCTCGTCCAAGAGTCGTCCCGTCAATGATCCTGAAAAGGAAAGATTTTCATTTTAAAAGGTCAACTCACCCGTCGCTGCCGCGCCCCATTTCACTCACCTTGCTGCCAGCCTCCATTGCCAGCGGCGCTTGTAGGATTCGCTGCATCAACCCGGCACCTGGGGAAAAAAGACAGAAAACAAAGGTGAGAGTGAGAAGAGCATAAGGAAAGCCAGAGCTTCCATTTAGACTTACCTGTTTGGGTCATACTTCATTTCGGGTCTCTGCCGCATACAGGCACCTGTAGACCCCGGCCCCTAAGGGGAAAAGAAAGACAAGGGAATTAATGAGAGAATGAAAAGACATAATAAAGACTCTCATTAAAGACTTACCGGAACTTACCTCTCGTTTCGGGTCTATGCTCGTTCAGCATTCTAACCCCGGCCCCTATGGGGAAAAAGACATCTGCATTAGCGTTTAATATTGCACTCAGAGGAAAAACATTCTTTGAACACTAACCTGAGCATTCTTCATCATTTTCATCGCTCTTCTCGGGATCCACGTTCTGCACCTGAAAGAAAGACAATAGAGACTTTTTATTCTCGGACATTAGCAGAACCAACATGGATGTATGAGAGTGAATCCAGTGAATTAACTGGGTTTCAACGCGCCCCTGCACCAGAAGCAGGAAGGAGAGCTCGCCATCACAAAACCAAAGAAGAACCGGCCCTGCCATACTCTGAGTCCAGCGCCTCACCGGAAGAAGCAACTTCATTCCAGTCCTGGTCAGCGCCTCTGTGGGAGACAGGTGAGCGTTACACCTGTGTTCTTAGAACAGTTTCAACTTGCCTGCGAACAATACAGACAGGCATGGCATCCTCAGGACACCCCCATTTTGTTTATTTACGAACATCCCAGGACACATAATATGTTCTAAGAACACTTTCATCTTGCCAGCGAACAATACGGACAGCGTCCTCAGGACCCCCACAATTCCTCCATTGATGAACATTTCAGGACACTGTGTGTGTTCTCAGAACAGTTTCAACTTGCCTGCGAACATTACGAACAGGCATAGCTTCCTAAGCACACTCCCATTTTTTTTTCTTTACGAACCTTTTAGGACACAGCCTGTGTTCTTAGAACAGTTTCAACTTGCCTGTGAACAATACGGACAGGCATAGCGTCCTCTGGACACTCCCATTCTGTTTCTTTACGAACATTTTAGGATGCAGCCTGTGTTCTTAGAACAGTTTCAACTTGCCTGCGAACAATATGGACAGGCATTGCGTCCTCAGGACCCTCCCATTTTGTTTCTTGACGAACATTTTAGAACACAGCCTTTGTTCTTAGAAAAGTTTCAACTTGCCTGCGAACAATACGGACAGGCATAGCGTCCTCAGGATACACCCATTTTGTTTATTTACGAACATCCCAGGACACATAATATGTTCTAAGAACACTTTCATCTTGCCAGCGAACAATACCGACAGCGTCCTCGGGACACCCACATTTCGTCCATTGACGAACATTTCAGGACACAGCGTGTGTTCTTAGAACAGTTTCAACTTTCCTGCGAACAATACGGTCAGGCAGAGCGTCCTAAGGACACTCCCTTTTGTTTCTTTATGAACATTTTAGGACACAGCCTGTGTTCTTAGAACAGTTTCAACTTGCTTGCAAACAATACGGACAGGCATAGCGTCCTCAGTACACCCCATTTTGTTTATTTACGAACATCCCAGGACACATAATATGTTCTAAGAACACTTTCATCTTGCCAGCAAACAATACGGACAGTGTCGTCAGGACACCCACATTTCGTCCATTGATGAACATTTCAGGACACCGCGTGTGTTCTTAGAACAGATTCAACCTGCCTGCGAACAATACAGACAGGCAGAGCGTCCTAAGGAAACTCCCATTGTGTTTGTTTACGAACATTTCAGGACACAGACTGTGCTCTTAGAACAATTTCAACTTGCTTGCGGACAATACAGACAGGCATAGCGTCCTCAGGACACCCCCATTTTGTTTATTTACGAACATCCCAGGACACATAATATGTTCTTAGAATACTTTCATCTTGCCAGCGAACAATACGGACAGCGTCTTCAGGACACCCACATTTCGTCCATTGACGAACATCTCAGGACACCGCGTGTGTTCTTAGAACAGTTTCAACTTGCCTGCGAACAATACGGACAGGCAGAGCGTCCTAGGGAAACTCCCATTTTGTTTCTTTACGAACATTTTAGGACACAGCCTGTGCTCTTAGAACAATTTCAACTTGCTTGCGAACAATACAGACAGGCATAGCGTCCACAGGACACCCCCATTGTGTTTATTTACGAACATCCCAGGACACATAATATGTTCTTAGAACACTTTCATCTTGCCAGCGAACAATACGGACAGCGTCTTCAGGACACCCACATTTCGTCCATTGACGAACATTTCAGGACACCGCGTGTGTTCTTAGAACAGTTTCAACTTGCCTGCGAACAATACGGACAGGCATAGCGTCCTCAGGACACCCCCATTTTGTTTATTTACGAACATCCCAGGACACATAATATGTTCTAAGAACACTTTCATCTTGCCAGCAAACAATACGGACAGCGTCGTCAGGGCACCCACATTTCGTCCATTGACGAACATTTCAGGACACTGCATGTGTTCTTAGAACAGTTTCAACTTGCTAGTGAACAGTACGTACAAGTATAGTGTTCTTAGGACACCTCCATTTTCGTTTCTTTACGGATATTCTGGATACCCGTGCTGTCCGCGGACACCTGAATTGCTTTTTTTTTTTTAAAAAAAAACAAGAAATGAATTAGGACACATTATAATAATTTTACTTTATTTTACATGTATGTTAAATTTATGACAGAGAAGGTAAGGCAGAAACTGAAACAAAAACAGGAGAATAGGGGTTTGAATAGGATTTATATGAGGTGAAGAAGGGATGGAAGTCTCATCAAAACATGTTGGTTCATGGAGAGGGTTTGGGGATAATTGACTGGGATATGGTGAGGGGGGACAGGTACATGTGGGACAATGGTATGTAGTTGTTTGTTTGAAGTGATCCTCCACAAAGTTTTTAAATTATTAAAATGTGCCAAGAGTAGGACCATTGTTTCTTCTATGTGCTGAAGAGAATTATCCAATACAGCTTTTTCGGTTAGTATTTTCAATTTTTTTATGGTCTGTACAAAGAAATATATATATGTTAAATGTATATAAAATAATATTAATTCATTGGTTTATATAGTAAAGTGTCTACAATTAGATTGACTATCTTCTGACATTTCCTCACGTGGGAAATGCTCCTCTAGCCACTCCAGAGTACTAGACATTTCTGTGAGAAACAAAACATAATATCATTCTTTTTTGTATCTAATACAGAAAGTTTAGAAATATATGAGTAAAATGCAGTACACTTACTAGCTTCTGGTAAGGTGTGTTCTGAGTGGTCTGTAGATCTGCTGTTGCTCTTAGTTGTGGAGTTTCTGTGAGGTAATCATGTTGGAAGCCTATCTTTCTTTTTTTGGTACATTCCATTTTAGACCATATTGTATTTAAATGAATGGTTAGTGTGTTATATATATATATGGGTTACAATTCTTATTTATTACTACATATAATGTGTATGTGTGCTGGTTTGTGAATTTGCAAAATGTTCATATGTTATGATATAACTGTTAAACATACCCCCCCAGACTTTTTGGGTAGTGGTGCTGCTGTCCAAAGATGTCCGCGAACATTAAAAGAGTTTGCGGACATGAAATTCAGTAGAGGGGGTTTAGTATGTTCCATATTACATGTACATAAAGTCAGAGTTATTATTGTTAAGTTGTGCTACTAAAAACCTATGAAATTCAGTGAAAAAATTTTGTTAAAGGGATGTTATGGTTAAGTTGCGCTACTAAAAACCTATGAAATTCAGTGAAAAAACTTTGTTAAAGGGACGTTATGGTTCCAAGTAAAACCGAAAAACCCCTGCAGTTTCCCCTGCAGTTTCGGTTTGGGGATTTTCCGTTTTACTTGGAACCATAACGTCCCTTTAACAAAGTTTTTTCTCTGAATAAATATATATATATGCCGTGGCTATGTAGTTATGGTTAAGTTGCTATTTCCATAGTAAGAGCACTTTTTGGGCGGCTTATAACTTCGCTCCCCATGGACTAAACTTTGCAAAAGAAGTATATGGCCGATTCTGAATTTTTTTGCAAAGTTTGGTGAGGTTTGGTCTGGGGGGCAAAGTTATAGGGGGGGTCCCAAAATTTCATTTTTTCCCATAGACAGAATGGGGGGAAAACTTTGCGCATGGCTACAGCTCAAACCGCTGGACGTATTTCACCAAATTTGCGGCAGGAGCAGTGGTTGGTCCCGATAGCATGCTTTTGTAAATTTGATGAAAACCTGTCCAGTAGTTCTTTTTAAACGATCAAAAAGTAGGTCTCAAAAAATTAGTGATATTTATGTCTGCTCTGTGGACACACTTTCCTGTTTGCTCTGCGGGCAAGATAACGATTGGCTAATCAGGTGCATCATGTCTGCGGACATGTGACGCGTTTGCTGATTGGACGGTGAAGAGCGTGAAGTGCGTCAGATTGTTCCGATGTGCCCGCCATCTTTGATCTGTGTTTTGGTGTCCGCGGACATTGCCGCAAAAAAATATTAAAAAACACAACATTGCACTTGTTAAACTTATCAAATACTGTCTGGGGAGGTGAGGGTTGATGAGGATGGGATGGGATGTGGCATCAGGAAGCAAAAAAGTGGTGTTTTTTTGTCACAAAAGTCATACGGTATATTTGGAGGTGTGCCACAATATAATGTGCGTAAAGTACAGGCGAAGGACTAATGTGTCTGTGTTACAATGTATTTATAATAATATTGGAGTCAGACTGGTGCCCTCTAGAGTCTGGCATCTGAGGCAGCCACCTGCAGTGTTTGATGGAAACAGCAGCCCTGCACGTGTATGAGAATACGAGTTTTCATGAATGCGTTGAGCCATGTTGTTGCAAAGTGAGAATGTATTTAGATTCTGAGTGAAGGTCACCAGCTTTGATTTTTTGGTTGCGATCTAAGGAAGCCCACGCATGGGACACAAAGTATAAGGGCTAATTGTTTTTTGACCTTGAGAGAAAGGGAATATTCTGTAAGGAATGCATTGAGAGGAGGTTTGTAATAATGAACATTTGATAAGGTTATGCATTCCAAAAGTGTGTAAGGAACATGTAAAATCAGTTCATGAAGATTCTTTGGTGCGAGCGCAGCGAGCATTACGGTCTGAGTTACGGCAAGAGAATGGAAATGGGGAATGTAATGTAAGTTTGATTTTGACTACTGTATACCGAAACAAGCTTTAACTTATTATTATCTGAGGATTAATTTTGGCAATGTAACTCACGTACTATCTTTCTGTGTGGTTGTCTTTTTTATGGGGTTATGGGGAGTGCAGAATGTAGGTGCATGTAGACTATCACTAGATTCACCCAGGTTCAACGCTAATATTTCATTAAAATGTCATGTATTACCATATTGAATTGTGCATCAGTTTCCACGCTGTTTTTGTCTTTGTTGAAATTGTTTGATGTGTGTGCTAATCGTAAGTTTAAACTCTATGCCGAATTAAGAAATCAATAGATATATTGTAATAAAGGTCGGGTATTGATACATATTTTCTGTTATGTTTTCAAAATAGCTACATGATGCCTTACAGCGATTGCCATAGATTCCAGATGCCAACTGATGCCTCTTCAATCGGCAGGTGCACGTAGTCGTCAACTGCTGGCTCAGAGTGACTGTTTTTTGGGACGATCACCCAGGGCCCATGTGCTCGTTCGCTGCAGTAGCGATTAGGAGTAACATAACATCTTTTATGGTGGTCTAGGCCCAAGTTGATGCAGAAGCCCTGCAATTCACTGTGCGACCCAAGCGGTTCCTTTATCGAAAACAAACACTTTGTGTATGGAAAAAGAACGTGTGCCTCATGATTAACATTTTGGATCACGAGCGAAGAAGCACATTTGCAATTTGATTGAATATGGAAATAGTCGGATGTTCTCAGAGAGTTTATTGTGAAATAAAAGTACTTTACCAATAGTACAGTGTTATTGTTTTCTTTTAAAGAACGGTTTCATATTTCGAATTGTGACGTGCTGTGTTGTTAGTCGATGTGTGTTGACTTTTGGGTTCTGCATCACGTCACGTAGGCGAGTATGGGCGCGTTTGGCTACGCTGAAGAGGAATGTTACCGAGAAAGCTGTTGAATATCACTAGGGTTGGTGATGTGAGGGTCAGGGGCGGGGCATATGATTTAGTGACGTCAGGCCAGTTTACCTTAGGCAGATGCAGCAATGGATAACAATAGCACAAGATGGCCACGCCTTGCTGCCAGATTTCTTATGTTTCTAAAAGAGGAAAAATGAGGTAAGGTGAATTGGAAATGTTTGCGGTAGATAAACGTATGTATAAAAATACATGGTCGAACCCTCGGGAAAATAATATTTTCTGACCATTGCACTTATGAAACTTATGAAATAATGTTTGGGGAGGTGAGGGGTGATGATGATGGGTGGAATATTTCTGACATGATTTCGAATGAGTTTACAAAGTTTGTTGGGATTTTGTGCAGAGCTTATATGACGGTTGTATGTGCATTTGACAGTTTTGAAAAATTAAAACGTGGGAGGATTTTCAGCAAATTTATATGTGGCTCATTGGCAAGGATCGAAAAGCATAGTTTTGCAAATGTGGCAGTGTTTAATTATTTGACAAGTGTCATAATGTAGTTAAAAAAATAGCGGTATAGCTTTAGTGACTGAGGTGTAGGCTGTAGCCATGGGCAGTGGCTAGAATGTTGGGGTCATGGTATATGGTCCATGACCAGAAGGGACAAAACATAGGATTAAAGTGGCCATGTCCACCTGGGACTGGCTTTGTGGTAAAGTTATTCGAAATTAGGATAGATTTGAAAGGGAAGAAAAATTTGCTTGTGGTAATATGGTCACTGGGTTTTCTTTTTGCCTTTTGCAGGCTGCCATGGAAAGCGATGAGGGGCCCTGTATGGAACTGCTGCCTTCCCTTTCCTTGGTGGCCATCTTGGAAAAGGATTTCCTTCCTAAACCAGGACGCCAAATGCGTCCCGGTTTAGGATGAAAAATCCTCTTTTTTAGTAGCACGGGTTACCGCTCTGGAAACCTAGGCTGCTAATCGCCTTCATCCCCCATTACAGGGGCTGGAATGGGGGGTGATGGTCCAGAGACCTCGTTATCCACCCTTGCTTCAATTGGGCTGATAACTTGGGCTACTGGGCCATTATCCACCGTTCCAGTCCCTGGAACGGTGGATGACCGCCACAATATTCCCATTAGCATAACACAAAATGCAAATGGTAATGTTGGGAAATCTTATTGCGTCTATGTACTTTACTGATAAATGTAAAGTAGATGGACTCTATGCGTTTTTTTTTAGTTCTATTTTTTAACTGTGAAAAGTGGTTCCTAAAGGAACATTTATTTTGTTTTTGGATGGTTTTTCTTTTGCAGGAGAGGTAAGAACGAAAGGTGGGGAGGGAAACGAGGGAAGAGGCACCAAACACTAATATGGAGGGGCAGGTGGACAGGGGAAAGTGTTGCACGTGTGTTATTTCTAAGGTAGGGGGCAGTGTTTCTCATGCTCCTTGATTACAGCAGTGGTGGTGTCTCTTTGGGAGGAGGGATGGCCTTAGCTGATGTTATTTTAAGATAAATAGCAGTTTTGCTAAAAGTATGTACTGTGTACTAGATTGTTAATGGATGAATACGAATAGGTGTTGGAGCTGTGCAAGGGAAATGTTGAAGTTGCAAGTTCCTACATCGGTAGAAAATGTAGTTCCACACTGTCCACGAAGCACACATCTTATTGTGAAGTGCGTATGGGTTCTTGGACACGTCATCATGCCGTGCGCCAGCATATGGTCATGTGGCACTGTCCGGACGGTCTGCAATGAAGTCAGATGTTCGTAGACATTATGGTTAAGTTGCACTTATAAAAACCTATGAAAAACAATGAAAATACTTTGTTAAGGGGACGTTATGGTTAAGTTGCACTAATAAAAACCTATGAAATTCAATGAAAAAACTTTGTTAAGGGGACGTTATGGTTAAGTTGCGTTGATATAAACCTATGAAATTCAGTGAAAAAACTTTGTTAAAGGGACGTTATGGTTAAGTTGCAATACTAAAAACCTATGAAATTCAGTAAAAAACATTGTTAAAGGGACGTTATGGTTCCAAGTAAAACCGAAAACCCCCTCAAATTTCCCAGTTATGGTAAGCTAAAATACCATAACTCACGCCACCACCGTGCACTGCTAATAGTAACACCCTGGACATCAAAGATGACATCAAAATGTCATTGATGACATCACTGATGACATCACATGTGCATTTACCTTTCATGAACAGTCTGTACAAGGGATTCTTATTGTAATGTTAATAAAAAAAGTGTCATGGATCATTGGAACAAATATCATGAGGTACGTAGTGCATTAAGTAATGCACTCATCCAAATAGCATTGTATTATGACGTTTTTTCCAATATACTAAGGTACACATGAAGTAAGATAGGCATAGTGTGCAGCAGACATGATGAAGATGCAATATTAATATTCTTGCCATGCTAGATGCTAAAATTATAAATGCTTTCTTATTAGAGTCTTGCATACTGTGAAACATTTAATAAGTACCTAATGTAACCCATTTACTCCATTATTGCATTACTGCACCCAAAACACAAACAGACAACAACACATTAGATAGAGCACATACAGGGAAAGTGAAGTAAACAAAAAAAAACAGCAGTATTACCCGACAATCTCCATAACCTAACTGATTATGTTCATGCACAGAAATGATTGCTCTGCTTCAAAGCTACTACTTCCCTATGTACAACTATCACATATTGTGACTAGACCCTAAGGAAAGTAGTGTAAGTGCAATGTGTATAAATATGAGAATATCCAGGAAAAGTACAGTAATAAAAAAGCAACAGAACTATAAGACAGTGTTGATAACCTTAGTAATCATTTTCATACATAGAAAGCATTGCTGTCTTCCAAGTCTGTGTTTTCCCCTTTGTATATGTTTCATATGCTTTGAGTGGACCCTAAGTGAATTACCGTAACAACATATTTGAAGTATAAGTCTACAAATACAGCACTTTGTACTATAGTATAGTGAATTTTTAGTTTCTGACTGTTACTGGCCTAGATATATCAGTAAAGGAAAAAAGAGTGAGCCAGGCATGTGATGTCATCAGTGATGTCATCAATGACATTTGTGATGTCCTGGGTGTTAGTCTTAGCAGTGCACGGTGGTGGCGCGAGTTATGGTAGCTTAGCTTATCATAACTGGCGAATTTCAGGTTTTACTTGGAACCATAACGTCCCTTTAACAAAGCGTTTTTTACTGAATATGTATATATATATAAATACACACCGGCCTGGTTCCTAGTCCATAGTGGCACCGGGTATTCGTTGGGGTTGGGTGCTAGATGGGTTGGAGGCCTTACCACAGTGAAACAAACAAAAACTAAAAGTGCTTTATTGTGCGCCCCATTCATTGTGGGGAAAGGAACTCCCTGAGTTGGATGTGACCACGTAATAATCTCTCACAAAGTATGAGGTAGTGATAGTGGACTACGTATCGAAATGGGTTGAGGTGGCATTTGTACCCAATATGACAACAGGCACCATAACAGAAGATGCTGAACACCATTTTTCAAAGAGAAGGCTTGACCAAAGATTTGGTAACCGACAATGGCGTTCAGTTAGTGTCCAGAGAAATAGAAGTGTTCTTACTCACTCACAACATCAAACAGATTAAAGCAAGCCTCTATCACCCCCAAGCCAATGGGCTTGATGAAAGGACACACAGATTGCTAAAAGGAGCATTGCAATTGCAGCAGCTTCAGGGATGGTCCCCCACAGAACCACTAGGGAAGCAATAGCAGCTCATTGGTTGACCCAAACGCAGTCACCAATGTGTTGCCCTTCCAACTGTTGAGTGGGAGGAGGGCCACATCCACCCTTGTGCTCCCATAGTTATCTAAGGTGAGGCAGGATGACAGGGCCGACATGAAAGAGTTTCCAAGGAGAATACAAAAGAATAAAGACAAGATTAAAACCCTGAGTGACGCTCGCAGAGCAACCATGAGAACTGAGGTCAATGAAGGGATCGTAATAAAAATTAGAATGTCACATAAGGAACAAGTGACAGGGTCCAAGTACAGCAAACCCATAGAAGTTGCATGGAAAGGCACCAACCACATATGCACCGGAGATGGAAGAAAACGAATTCTCGAACAAGTCACTACGTTTAGATGGTGGACTCTTGAATCGAGAGAATAGTCCTTGGCGGAGCCCATTCCAGATGATCCCAAAGCACTCCACAATGATGAGATTGAAATAGGAGAATCCCAAGAAGAGAACAGACCCAGAGAGGGCACACAGGTAGAATGTTAAATGAGAGATGACAGGCAAGGGGCACAGCAGAAGGAACAGAGACCACAGCCTCCAGACCATCGGCTGCTTAGGATCACCTCCAACACGAGAGGAGAAAACCTACAAGGTGCAAGAACTTTGTGATGGAGTAGTACCAAGCTGCTTAACAAATGGAGGTATGTAGAGAAGCAGCCACACACAATCATGGCCTGTGAATGATCGTGCAAGACTACAAGTGGAGTGTGCGTACTTGGCGTACAACGCAGGGTGCAGAGCTGACCGAGGGCACAAGGAGATGCTCCCCAGCACTCCTCCTGCCCAAAGACTTGGGCCTTGCTGGAATATCTTAATGCAGACTGATAAGATACCCTTATTAAAGGAAGTGCCTACTGCCTACTGGCAGTGGAGCAACTGCAGGACACTACAACAGCACTTTGTAGGTAAATGTACTGATTGTCTCATTCCAGCAAATCTACTCATGCACAATAAACCCTCCCTTCAATCAACATTGTGTGCAGAGTTTTGTATAAGGCCACTACAACTAACAAAACATACCTCATGCTATACAAGATAGGGCTGTGACTATGCGCTGTTTGAGTTAGTCCAATTAATTGTTCTCTTTAAAATCTGCAAGTCTCTTGGGTAACTTTCTGGTGAGGGTCTTAGGATATTGAAATGGCTCTTCTGTTCCACGGGTCATCTCACTTTCCTGACTTGGGACTGGCACTTGGGTAGGACTGTTCTTGCCTTTTCTCTGGGGAATAACACTTGGGTTGAGTGGATCCTCTCTCCCTCCCTGTGTGTTAATCGTCCCCAATTTCTTTACAACAGTCTCCTAGACAATACTGTTTGTCAAACCTACAGCAGTGAACAGTATTCTGCACGTCACAAGTAATTATGCACAACATGTAATCTCTAACATCCAATATGGCAAACTTGTGAGGATCAAAAGAAATTGAACCAATGGTAAGGAATTTGAAAAACATGCCCAAATGTCCATTAGTAAATTTCAAAACAGAAGATACAACAAAAGGCATCTAACACAAGTATTCCACAAGACTCAACAGAGAAATAGAACAGATCTTCTCATCAATAAAGAGAGATCAAGCCAACTACCTATATCTGCAATATACAGCCTATTTGCAAGATACTAAACAAACATTGGAACATTCTACAACTAGATATGGATCTACAAAAATATTTGGAAGTAACATCTAGCATGATATTCAGGAAAGCACTAAACTTAAAAACCATACTAAGTCCATAACACTTTATATCATCACATACATATATAAAGCATCCATTTTTAGTTTTCAGAAAAGGCCGAAATGCTGCGATGAAATCCCTGTGAGTAAGATTAGAGTTCTGGGAGCCAAACCCTCTGTCATATTTTTGCCCTCTTTTTCTTGCTTCCCTGATGACCCCTGTGAGCCGGCTTGAGCACCCCCAGAATTAGGGTTGATGGTATGATGATGTGATCATCTCCTAATAACAATCTGCCATAACATATGGAGAGTTCATGGTGAATGTTTGAAAGACTGTAGATCTGCATTGGAGGCTGATGTGCGGTATTCCTAAAGTGTCAACAGCTCATTCCTTGTTCCGGTCATTGCGACCAAAAAAGAAATTTAAAGACATGCATCTGCCATTGACTCTTTGAACAGTTCTCTCAGGGTCATGGATACTAGAATTTCTGCCTCTTTAACCAAACAAATATACTCCTTGGTGAGTGTGTCTGGAACCTGTAACCCTGGCCTCAGGCCCGCCTCAGGGCCAGCCTTAGAGGCAGCAGCCCCCTGGGCAGCAAAATAAAGTGTGGCTCCCCCACGAGCCCTTGGTCATTTGGGGGAGCATCACATTTTTCAATATGCACTGCAGCATCCTATAGTTATTAAACACGATCTGCTCTCAACAGCTGGGCACATTTAATTTCAATAGGACGCCTGCCACGCCTTTTCTCACCACACCAGTTCAGGGGAGACCTTGAAAAACTCCCCAGAGCTGGCGTGGGGGGGTCTAATTGTGCCCCGGGCAGTTGCACGGTCAAACCTGCCCTAAGGCCGGCCTTGTCTGTCCTACTGGGTGCTGGGACAAGTAATCAGCAGGATTATCAACTACGGTCAGTAAGCCAGGGCCATGTCATGCTCCTGTAATGGGTGAAGCAATTTCTCGATTTGTACTGATGGTGTAGCGCTGCTCCAGAAATGATGGGTATCAGGGGCTTATGTTCAGTCACTACAGATACCCGCTTCCCATGAATGTATATGGTAATGATGCTATGCCCAGAGAAATGCTTGTGCTTCACACTCAATCTGGGAATACCTTTATTCCGCCCCTGTCAGTGCTGGCTTCTTCCCATTGGTGTCTTTTGGTGGTGAGGAGCTGGAGACAGAAAGGCATAGGTTGCAGGAATTTTGTACTGTCGGAAGCGGCTGCGGGACATGTGTGTTTTACGCATCTGTCCGAAGTGCAGCGTCAGCTAGATGGTCACGAGGACGTAGGGTCCTCTATTCTAATCTGTGTAGCACGGCCGCGGAAGGAGCTGCACATGCCGAACGCTGCAGAAGGAGCACTGAGAGTGCCGTGAGACGAGCGGGGAGCTGCGACGAAGCACAGGCCTGTGAGTTTGGCACTGGGCTGTGTGGGGAGGATCCTTAACGTGCGGAGGCCCATATCTCAGCGTGCGGTCCCTGCTGCCAGGCACCAGCTGAACCTACCTCGGCGCCGTCTGCCGCCTACCTCGGTGCCGCCTGCATTACACGTACTGCGGCTGGGGAGAGAGTTGCATACTGCGAGCGGCCACTGAAGGCGGAAAAAAGGCGGCAAAAAGGAGTCCTGAGAGCTCTGAGAGGTGAGCGGGGAGCCACAAAGAAGGGCAGGAGTGTGAGCCTAGCACTGGATCTTTGTGGGGGGGACCCGGAACCTAACCCGTGCGGTGGCCTATATCTCAGCCTGGGGTGTTTGCTGCCAGTTACCTGTTGAGCCCACCTTGGTCCCACCTGCACTGTATGCATAATGGGCAGATGTATTAAGTGAACGGGTGGCTGAGGTTGAAAGACACTGGGAGACTGGCAGCTGGGGTCGGTGAGTAAAGCAGCGCGAGAGGGGGAGTAACAGGTAACACCACCTTGAGGATTTCCTAATTCCCTAACATTAGAGCGTGGCCCCAATAACAGGGGAACTCACCATACTTACCCGGAGACTGTGGGCTTTGACCTTTGATCCGGATTTGGCAGCCCCTGGATTACTGGATAAGGGGAGAGTACAGATTAAGGTGACAATCTGTCTCTGCTGGTCAGTGTGACATCGGGGGAATTATTCCTCCTCCCAATTTGTAGTCCCCTTGTATAACCCTAGTGGAGACCAATTGACATCCTTGGGACTTTGAAAATCTAGTGATCCGCTACATAGCTATGCAGCGGGGTAGAAGAGCCCCCTATTCGATTTACAATCTACGTAAATCTAAGTGCCCCCCTACTAAGGAAATTAAAGAATGCCTGAAAAAAGGGGGTAAGATTAAAAAGAATGTCAATCTCACCCTACCAGTGACGCAAGGGGTTATTACTGAGTACTTTCTGAAGAATCCTCCCCCTGCTATCAATTCAACAGCAATTGAGGAAATGGTAACATCAAATCCTAAGGGTGAGATCTCTTTAAACACCTCTAACTTCGATGACATTGATAACAATTCCCTCCTGGAATTATGTTTATCTATACAGAGAGGAATGCGGGCTCCAACTCCATTAAGACCTACAAGTAGTATAATGACCCCCAAAGATATCAGCATGACCAAGGTCATAGGGGAGTTAGATACTGTGGGAAGGAGTGAACGTCTGTCTGCCTCGCCTAATTTAGCAATGGCGTCGATGGAGGATGAACCTGACAACGAGATAGAAGCCAACATTGATGAGTACTCTAGCTCTTCCAAGATAATTGAGCTGCAATCTTCGGTGGCGGCCCTACAATTCGCCATCAAGATACTCCTACAGATGTCTGGACGCATCTTGGCTAATACGAATGCCATTACCATAGCGTTAGATCATAAAGATCTACCACGAGAAGAGGCAGAGATTAACCTATCGGCGGCATTATGTATAGGTAACGAGATTAATGATCAAGAAGTGGTGATGGAGGAAAATGAAGATCTGGCGGTACCTGACAATAATAATATACCTGAGTTACCCCAAGATGAAGTGGACGAACAGGAGCGGGAGTACAGCCCCCAGTCTCCCCTCACTTGTAAACAACGCAGATTGGCAAAAAAGGCACAGAAGAACAAAGTAGCTGCATTAGAAGCTCAGCACCCTCCATCTGGCCCTAAACCAGCGTTTGAGTCACGATCAAAAAAAGCTAGAAAGAGAATGGTAAGAGCCGCTCAAAGGGCTGTTAGGACTAAGGGCCCCCTGGCAGATTGGCTGATATCTGAGGAAAAGACAATTGTAGTGGATGACAATGAAGCTTCCATGACATATGAGGAACCTGACCTTGAATCCAGCATACAAACACAGGTGGAATACGTACCTGAGATACAGGCGTCAAAAGATCCCGATGAACCAATAGCAATGGACCAGAAAAAAGTTGGGAATGAGATAACTACCCAGCGTATATGCTTCATTAAGAACTTATACCCAAGTGGCAAAAACCCCTGGTTAGCACGCTCGGAGTTGTTAGCAAGATTGTATCATACACCTCAATTGCGTGTGTTAAAATCGGAGGATTTTTTTTTTATTGAACCACTGGGATGTCCGAATCCCAATGTATCAGCTATACACTGTATTTTTCTGACCACGGCACAATTGATCAGGAAATACAAAGAAGAGTTGACAGCAGTGGACATTGAGATTGACGTAGACCCCTTGGAGAAGGATCCTTCAAAGGAACCCGAGGTTTTTACACCAGCAACTGTGGTAGACACTGTGTCTAAAATAAGGGGAGGGGAAAACCCGGCTCTGATGGAAATACAGCAAGTTCTGAAGTCCCTACTAGAAGCAATCCCGCAATTGATTAAGCAGCATTGATGTTTATCATTACTGTCCTGGAATTGCAGAGGTTTTTCTCACCTGCTGAGGTCTGAAGGCTCTGCACATATGATAGCCCAATATAGCTGTATTTGTCTACAAGAGACGTGGTCTCTTGACCCGTTATTACTTGACGGCTTTGTGATACATCAAGCAGCCGCTAAACGGGGTATTAAGGGGCGTCCCTTTGGAGGGCTATTAATCGGGATTGTAAATTCAATTGTGTCACACAAATTACAGTGTAAAGCTGAGGAACAGCTATTGGCAGTTGAGTTTGAATTACATGGCGAGAGAGGCCTGGAAAGGTACTTATTAATTAACTTATACAATCCACCAGGAGACTTGGTGTGTGACTCTTTGCAGGAGGCGATACAGGATTTGTTATCCGATTGGTGGCTAAAAGTAGGAAATGTTGCCGTGATGATCATGGGGGATTTCAATTGCCATATGTCTGATGAATCACTCATATCTTCAAATCCAGACCTCAACACAAGATGCGAGATGATCCATGGAAAGAGAGATGCTGAGGGTCTGGGCTGGCTCAAACTATTTGGAGCTTGGGACATGGCCATGATTAATGGCAGAACTTTGGGAGATCAACCAGGGAAACATACCTGGTCCAATGGAACTGCTGTTGGTACATTAGATTACATATTTGTGTGCCCCGAGCTTCAGACAAGAGTAGTTGATATGGTTGTGAGGCAAAATGAATGGAGCGACCATGCGTCACTGCAGTGCTCATTTAGTATCCCTTTATGCCCTCTGTTGACTTTGAACATGGGCACTATCCAAACAAACGTGGCAGGATCCAGAATTGTGTGGTCAGAGAAAAATATTAATTTGGCTACGGAGTCACTTAAAACCATTGCAACTCTGGGCTACCACGATTTTGAACATATGACTATAAATGAAATCGAGGATTGGATATCCAGATTTACACGTCAACATGCTTTGGCTAAGAAGGGATATATGTTAAAAACAGGGGGAGTAATGCCCTATTTTAACGGAGAAATTAGGGATGCCAAGAGAGATTTAAGAGCGGCCATCCGGAGCGTAAAATGGAGGAATGCATATGGAGCCGGGTACCGCGAGAAGTTAAGAAAAATTAAAAATCGGTATAGAACAGTAGTTAAAAATATCAAGGCCTGCGAGAAAAATACTAGGTATCAAAAATTAGTGCAAACTATTTGCACTAGAAATCCTCGTGATATCTGGTCTCTCCTTAATGAAAATAGAGAGAAGGCTAAGGGCCCCCTTATCAACCCAATAAATAAGAAGATGTGGGAAAAAATTTTATTTGATCGAAATACAGGTGATATAGAAACCTCAAATAAAGATGGGGTAGAGGTGCCCTTTCCTCCGCCCATCGATGTTTCCCCAGAGGCAATATTGGAAAAAATAATTGGCCTTAAGTCATCTAGAGCCCCAGGACCCAACGGTTTGGCGAATGTAGTGATCAAGAGCCATCCCCTGTTTTGTGCTGATTTGTTCTCTCTGCTCTTCAATAAAATTCTAGAGCAAGGAATAATCCCCCGCTCCTGGCAAACAGCTATTCTTATCCCTGTGTTCAAAAAAGGTAACCGTATGGAGCCTAATAACTATAGATTATTATCCATGTTAGATATTTCTGGTAAATTGTTTGCTGCACTGTTACTCAGTGAATTGCAACAATGGGTTGACAAGGCCAAAATACTCAGTAGATTCCAATGCGGTTTCAGACGGGAGTTCTCCAACTCCCATAATCTACTAGTCATGGAACTACTTCGTACACGGGCACTCAGTAAGGGGCAGCCCCCGTTGTACGCTTTGTTTATTGACTTCCAGGCTGCATTCGATTCCATTCCGCGAATGGGATTATGGGCCAAACTTGAGAAATTGGGATGTCCACCTAACCTATTATACTATCTAAAATTACTCCATCATAACACAACGGCATGCCTTAGATTGGACCAGGAAGGTAACTTAACACGTAATGTGATACAAGATAGTGGGGTTAAGCAGGGATGTGTTACGGCACCTTTAGTATACAATCTCTATGTATACGACATCCCTGCAGCCCTGGCTGAAGCGAACAACTGTCCCCCGAAAGTTGGTGAGGTGCACTGTATGGTATTAGCGTATGCGGATGATCTTGTGATCTTTGATAATATCATAAGCGGCTTGAGACGTTCTGCTACCGCTTTGTGGGATTATGCCAGAATAAATGGACTGAAGATCAATCTAGACAAAACGAAGGTACTTAGATTCACGAGTAAAAAAGCAACTAGGGTGAATCTAATGGTACATGGAAGTGTCATACCTTATGCTCCATCCTACCGCTATCTCGGAGTGGATATTGAGCCCCTAGGTGATTACTCATTGTGTAAACAGGGGCATTCCATGAGAGCTATGCAAGTCACCTCGCTCATCGCCTCATTTACAAAAAAACAGGGTGGTTTTACCCTTTGGGGAACGCATCAGCTCTACATCCAAGTAATGGCACCGATGATCATATATGGACTAGACTCACTACATACAATGGATCTAGGATGGTTACAAGTGTTGGAGGGTAAGTTTTGGAGACGGATCCTTGGGTTACACCCGGGGATACCGATGGCCTTGATCAGATTAGAACTGGGACTACCCTCCCTTAAAGCCATGGTCTTGAAGAAAAGAGCTGGTTTCCACCTCAAGATGGCTGATGACCCTATCAATCCCCTCCTATCGGTGATCCATCAGGAAGTGACCAAAAAATATACTATGTCACCCCTTTATAAAGATCTAGTATAAAGATATGGTGACATTCCTAATCGACATCGGATGGACACACAGAAGGGTTAACACCTCCAAGGAAATCCTATATGCCCTAGGTAAAAAAGTGGACTTATGGGATTGGCTTGAGAATTATAATCACATGAGCAACCTCAAGTCGTATCAGTTTACTAAATATCGTTTGTTTAACTTTATGAAGCCGCAAACCTATCTACCCTCTGTCCCTCTAGTAAACTTAGACGTTTCATTCTCTTATTCAGATTTGAGCAATTGCCCACCCTGTACAACAGAGAGGCTTGGGAAAAGATCCCGTCCGACAAACGTATATGTCGCCTGTGTAAATCCTCTGATCACTTAGAGACAGTTCGACACCCACTTACCAAATGTCAGACATTGAGAGCCACAACTATACGTCATTTGGGTGGTTTTGTACATGATCATGCCACTATACCTGAAATGTCTTTTTGGCTATATTGCACCAATACCAGCAATATGCATTTATCGCCCTTTATAACTGGCAACAAGTTGAGCGGGAGTTGAAGTGTGGACTAGTACCATCCTAAAATGGAGGAAATTTAAGGGGATGTACGAAGAATCCACTTAGAGACTGAAATGAGTGAGTTAGATAGTCCATATACAAAGGCCTTAATTAGATCCCGGTGATAGAATGTCAATGTTTAATCCTTAGTTAGGATGTTTAGTTTTTTTTTTTTTTTATATGATTTTATATGATTTTTCCTTTTCTCTTTTTAATACAAGTGTGTATATAGCTGAATTGAGTATAATGTTTTTATATGTGATTTGTAATATGTAAAAATTATATGTGTAAAGTTTGAATTTATTTCATACTGTATCACATTAAAGAATTTGAATTGGTGTCTTTTTGTGTTAGAACTCCCCCCGCCCAGTCCACCCAAGTCCAAACGGACAAGGTATCCAGAATGTTTTCTTGGAAAATTCCATGTGTGCCTTTCAACTATTCTATATTCTATTTTTGCCCCATGGGTTCGTCTTTGTTAGCTGCATTGCACGCATGCGTACATCTAATCAAGACTCCTGGCAGCTATAAAATGAATAAATGAGGGGGCGTTAGCCTCTTTCTGTAAACACTGTCCCAAAAGACGCTTTCACAATTGAAAGGGTATGCGTCTTCACAATAGTCCACAGCAATCACCGTACGATTGATTTTCCGGATGAGGAACTGCGCACTGTGCTGGGTGCAGTCTCTCTTCTTATTTAGAAATGCGGTTTTGTATTCATGAGAGGTGAACCGCTTGTTATCCTCCAGCCACCATTTGAATTACAAAATGTGTGGTGCCAATGGCAGAAATGCAAATGACCGCCACTCCAACATTCTTTTCTACAATTCGTCTTCATCCTGAACAGAACGCTAATGTCTTCCTCGGAACTCATTTTATGCGGCGCGGATGTTCTGTTAAAGGGATCCCTTGAAGAGACGATAAAGGGTACTTTGCTCGCTAGTTTGACAGCTGCCATTGATTTTGTTTTATGATCTCCAAAACATTATGCCTTCTAAGACATGGTAATAGCGGTTCCTACCTAATCTCCGGCACACAATGAGGGGGAAAGCATTTTAGAAATTGGATGTTTTCACTTATAAACAATGCCATCTGTTCTATTTAGGGAATGACAGCTCTTAATTTCTCAATGGGAGCAAAGCATTCTGCCGCCACAGATAGCGTTCTTTATAGAGATGCAAGGGGCAAAATATAATTACATGACTTTTGGCAGCGTGCGTTTCCTCCTGTGATTTTAAGACACAATTATAGTAAGATACTTGACAGCTCATGGCAGCCATTTCCAGAGTAGTGTACCTAAAGGTGATTTTTTTTCATCACCGAATTTCGTTGTTATTATTTTTACTTTCACTTATGTCTCAATTATTTTGTAATTGGGCAGTTTTCTTTCTTTCCACTTTAGAACAGATTTCCATTTTACCTTTTGGTTTTAGCTTTTGTCAGATGAATAGGCCAGAGAGTCTACTAAATGTATGTCTTCCCACTTATGTTTGAGAGGAGACCCATGGTTGAATAAGACTGCTTTGAATGCAGGGTGTTGCCTTAATCATGATGAATTTCGGTAAAAAGTGGCAATGCACCATTCTAATGACTGGTGTAGACCGAACTCCACTGACTCTGCTCTAAGTATGTATCATCCACAAATCCTGCAGCATCATCTTCAAGGCCATCATCCAGTAGCCAAGCTGCCTCACAGAGAAGCTCAGCATCTCTGAAGGCCTCGGATCCATCGGGAGCCAAGAGATGTGCAGACGTGAACTCTGTGAGTCCAGAAAGGATAGAACCAGAAGACAGGCATTCTCAGTGGATGCCCTCAGACTCTGGAAACTGCTCCTCTTAAACACTAAACTCATCCCCTCACTTTTACATTTCCTCCCCCCACACCCTCCATTTGCCACCTCACCTGAAAACTAGCGATCTGCCCCCCCAGTTCCTGTTTCTTCCTCTGGTTGCTTGTAGTCCCTGGCTTCCGAATTGTGCAACCCCCACCTTCTCTGTTGTTAACCCCTTAAGTGGCAGGCTAGTATGCAAGTCTATGCAAAAAGGACGAGCATACTCGTCTTTGTATTGATCCGGTTCAATCTTATTTTCTCACTGAGTGCTCCCCCCTATGACTTGAGAACAACTACATTGCTTCCCGAAACTAGGGCCATGGTCAATAAATATAATAAATATAATAATAATAATAATAATAATAATAATAATAATAATAATATTAATGCAATATTGTTAATTTAATAAGTGACTGTATACAACATGATAGCTTTTCTGCTTAATCAGATGTCTCCTTTGATTGATGTGTGCTCATTTAAAAAACATTTTTTTATCTACAAATGACCTATGAAAAGTGGACAGTACTGCAAAAGCAAAGAAGATTCTGCTCACTGGTAGAAGTGCGGAAGACGTGTCTGCACGTGAGACGTACATCTGCAAATATCATTTTGTTTTTTCGCCAGAGATATTTGTATCATCGACACATGGCACTTTTATTTTTGCTGCTAAGTCTTACAGACAAACTGGCTTGTCTGCTTGGACTCCTGGTCCTTCCACTGGGGCTATCATGTCCGCACATACATGGTCTCGCAACAACCTCCATATGTGACCTGTTTCTTGATACGTATGCACGCAGGCGCACTTCGTAGCCACATTATTGTTTAGCCCTGGTCAGTATACGAGACTGGATTGGAGTCGCCATGTTTGCTAGATTCTGTGGCTTGCACTGTTTTTTTTTTAAAGTGTCACTACAAAGCTCCTCCTCCCCACTGCCTTGTGCAGGTGTTTAGCTGTGGCATGAAGTATCCACATCTCTGTTGGCACTACCTACATGGATGGCCACTACCAAAGCCGCATCACTAGTGACAGCTCTGCTCTGACACATCCAGAAGAAGGCAAGATTGCAGTAGTTGCCGAAGGCCATGGTCTGTCCAACATGCTCATCCACGCTTAGATATATGCTAAGGCGTACATGATAGATGATAGATGAATGACGGAGCACTAGTTCGTGCACTTGCAGAAGTGAGCAGCGGAAAGTGCTGAGTTCAAGATTCAGCACTAGTTCCTTCCTTTAATTACATTTTTGTTCCAGTCTGGCCCATTTAGCAGGTAATAATATAGAGTGGGGAGTTTTCTATAGGGAAAATAATAAACTGTCACTGTTATGTAGTATTTCAGAATATAAATGCTTACTTTTAGTACTTAAAAGCAGAGGCACGTACTTTGGTAGCCAAGGAAACAGCCTGAGCCCGCGGAACGTCATTGTAAGGCAGAATTTACACTGTATCTAAAAGCTTGCTGTAGGTGCATAGACGCCGGCATGAAGATGCAGGCAGGGCATCAGCAGTGGGGTAAGTGAGGAGGGCGGGGGACTGATGGAGTCCACGGAATGTCAATATAGATTGGCATTTATATAGCTTACCTATTTCCTTCCCCTCTCACATCGTTGCAGAGGTTTGCCAGTACTGTAGCCAGTTGTTACTGCTCTCTCCCCTCCCAATAAGAAAAGCATATTTATTTATTTATTTGAAATACTCGTAGCCAACATGCCTTGTATCTATACATGGACAAAGATAGTTGTGGAAGCTATAAAATCGCAATTTAAACATTTCATCAATATAGACATTTTCAAAGATTAATCGGTCTTAAAGACCTAAGAGAGAAGGACCATTTGAGAGAGATAAATAAATAAAAATAGATCACAACAAGATACCTTTCGATAAATTGTCCAAAAGTTATGAGCATTTCATATAATATTTAACCATAAAATACATAAGATTGAAATTGTTTCCTTCCATTCACAAAATCCACATACACGGCACATTTGGAAGCAGATTTAACTGTAACAGCACTGCCTGCAGTGAACACAGCTAGGTTTCCATAATCACGAACACATTGCAAGCAAGCAATAGAAACATTGACAACCAGAAATATTATTCAAAATAAAGGTTTATTTTAAATACAATTAGGCCAAATTGTGGCCAATTAGGCCAAGTTATGTCTTGGGGTAAGTACTGGTCAAAGTCATTAACACATTTGAAAAAAAAACACAACACAATGCTTGAAGGTGCACAGACCAAAGCATATAACCGTATTTGGAAAACCTAACAGTAGTTCTAGGGAAGTCATACCTTGTTAAACACATTCAGTATAGGACACAACTATTATTGTGGAGTAAAACCAATGGTTACTTTCAGATTACATTCAAGAATCCCAGGGTAATAGACCCTAACAGTTGTACCGTGATGCTCAGCAAGAAATCACATAATAAGTCAATTGGACAATGTTTTGTGAATAGTGGACCACTTATTCTTGGTACAATAAAAACATATAACTACTTTTGTGATAACACACAGTTAAACTTCGTGAGTAAAACCAAAGGTGGTAATTATATTCAATTACAGGTGCGTTTGAGATCAGTGAAACACAGATTGGGATGAGCAGTAACTTTTGTAACTTATTTTTGGATGGCACACAGCTAACTCAAGGTGAGTACAACCCATATACTTTTTCAAGGAGCTATCAGCAACTTGGGGCAGGTATAAATCTAAGACTGTTTTTGTGTCTGTCCAAAACAGAAGAGAGAAAGCAGAACAGACCGCCCACGCATCTTTCCGCAAATCACTCAAAACAAAGCTCTTCAACTAGCTCACACCCTTATTGATCCTAGGAAAGCTCGAGTTATCTCTGGCTCCCCTGTAACCATGAAACCTTTGAGACTGCAAAGCTGCCCACCATATAAATGTCAATGTAACCATGTACGTTCTTGTATCAGATTCATTGTAACCAAGAACCAAATACAGGTCTTCCTGTAAGTAAGCCTTATTGTGACCGGGCCACAATGCCCTCGGGCCGCCTTGCACACTTCATAAATATAAATACATGTAAATAAATAAAAACCCAATGTTCCACTTTATGAATGACTCAAAGTTATTCTTGGTAGGTAAAACCTAATGCAGACTTATTCTGGACAGGCTACAAGCAAGTCAGGGTAAGCAAGGCCCAGTTGGGGGACATTCATACAATTATCCTAACAGTAATAATAAAGTGAAACCAACAGCATTACTTTTGGGGAAGAGGCACAACCAATTCACAGGTGAGTAACTTAACCGTATATATACTTTTCAGAAATAGTGCAAGACACATTCAAGGTAAGTAAGAACTTTTGTAACGGTTCACTCTCTGAGGTACAGTTACCAACCAACTTCTTTTACAAGTAACTTTTAAACACGTATTCTCTTTCCTAGACAAAAGACCCAATCCCTTAAAAGTCTTTCCCTTATTCTTGAAGCATGAAGGTTCTCTGTGGCAGAAGGGGATCGCTAGGGTCTAGTGTCCAACAGGCAGTGTCAGGGTAGGTTCTTAAGTAGCAAACATCAGTGTTGCTAAGGAAGACTATTCAAACAGGTGAGTATTTTACTTTCAAGTTAGTTGAGGGTCAAAGGGCTTCACAAAAGACACCTCAGGAGGATTCCAGCAGTGAGCCTGGGTGAACTGGATGAAAGGCCTCCCAATCACAGAAAATACCCCAAAACAACACAGGAATCACAAGAGACTTATGGTAAGTAAATATCCAATCCTGCAGCAGGAGGACTTCAGGATCTGCAGCCAAAAACCTGATCGGTGGATTCCTTGTCATGGTGACTGAAACAGGACCTTGGAAGGGACTTTGAAGCAGGGAACAACGATAAAGGCTCTAGGCAAGGTTTTCCTCACAGCTGTATGCAGCACTGTGGATTTTCAGGAGCACAGAAGAAGATCGAATATCGCCGGTCAGATTCTTGTTGTTATTAAGGTGCAACACTCTGGTGTGGGAAATTATTTAATTTGATTTGTCTCTATGGAGATCCAGCAGGATACCCACAAAGTGTTAGCGAGATTCAGAATTCAGAAGACCATGCACCGCACAATGGCTTGACGTCCCAGGGTATTGGGGTATTGCAGCCCCGCAAGGTCACAGCATGGGGGGGGTGGTTGAAAATGCAGGTCTTCCTGAGCCTAGTGGGCCTGAGGTCATTGTTTTCAGAGTCCCCAGGTCGACTGAAAGCAAGGGCTACAGCAGTCTCCAGGTACACAGCAGGCTCTCCAGTCACTGGAAATCATCTCAGTCGCTTTTCCTTCATCATCCTCTTTGGTTTTGGTTCCAGCGGTCCACTTGTCTTCAGCTTCCAGGTTCAGAGTATTTAACAGGAACTACAGTCCAACTTCTGAATTTACTCACTACAACAAGGGCCATCTGGTTGTTCAATCAGGACAGCCTGCCCCCCACTGGGATGTGTCCCAATTCAGGCAAGGAGGAAGACAAAGGGCTTTGGAGGTTTGGACTACTCCCTCGCTTCTTGCGTTTAGAGATAGACTGGAGCCTGGGCGGGGAGTCCACGGGACTCTCACTGAAGATAAAAATCACACAAAGGAATTTACTCCCATGGATGTCAGGGGAAGGAACATGAAAGGACAAGGAACACTAAAATGGCAAAAAATAAGACTGTCACAGCCCACGGTAAAGGTGCACCAAATCACTAAAAGGTATCAGAGTATAGCGGATGTGGTGCAGAGTCTTTGGTGTAAGAGACTTGAGGTGTGCTTTTCTGCGCAGAGTCTGTCTATCCTGCCTACCCGGTCTGGGACCAGCTGACTGGAGGAGGTGCTTAACAATCAAAAAGCTGTCCCTACACAGATCGTAGCAGAGTCTGGGCAGAGTCTTTGGTGTAAGAGACTTGAGGTGTGCTTTTCTGTGCAGAGTCTGTCTATCCTGGCTATCTGGTCTGGGACCAGCTGACTGGAGGAGGTGCTTAACAATCAAAAACACTGCCAATGAGTAACATCAGAATCCCTAATTGTAGACAAAGGAGGAAAGTTAACTCACAGGACTCGGACACAAGACAGTTAAAACAAAGTCAGGAAGCAGTGAGAGACTCACTGATGAGGCAAAATAATACACAAAGATGAGAGTGGGCAGTGAGTAGGACAAAACACAGAATCTAGCAAGGCACCGGCATATCAGCAGAACCAGAATCAACCTGATGAAACAAACACTGGGAAAACTGCACTTGGAGAAACTGGGGCAAAGAGCCAATGAACTGACAAAAATAACATATCAATTGCTGCTGGAATACAAATTCATAACAACGTGATGGCTGCAATGACTATATCAATGGCACCATACACCAATCTCTACGAGGCAATGAATGAGAGCATAAAAGAAAATGCCACACTATTAGTCATGATACATACAAAGCTTGTATTCCTGGAAGCATTTACTACCAAAGTAGAGGAGAGACTAAACCAGGAAGCAGAAACTTCAGCGACGTGGCAAAGGTGATTGTGTGATTTTGCAAGCGGCAAGCATGGAGAAAAAGCTGCAATGACGTCAGCGCTTCTGGACTCAATAAAGTGGATCAGAACTCTGGTACCTGACAAAGATAGGGACTTGGTGCATTATACCAAGGAAAGTATGACAAGGGGAGGTGTAGTGATACTGATGAACGAGTCGATCCACGAAAATCAGAATGCAAAGGCAGCGGAACATCCGATACAAAATCCAGTTGAATCCACTAGGACAGCTCAAGGGTCGAGGCTGAATTGGCAACAGGCCCAGAGACCAATCCTGCCTGCTCTCGATGTAGCAGGAACAACTGACATTGGAAATCCTGTGTCGGGAAGTCAAACCGTGAAAGATAAATCTGAGTTACGGATAAATCACCCTTCAGGACAAAGGGTGGACTTAACAACGGTAATGGAAGTAGAGGACAGTAATCCATCAATATTGCTGGATGGAAGTCAAATGACCAAGGAATACACGCAAACAAAGCAAAGAAAAAGCTGAAGAATCGCAAAGCAAGTGGAAATAAATGATAGACAAATTTCCAATACAGATTGTGACACATCAAAAAACATCATATACTCTATTTTCCAACACAGAAACAAACATGAGGAAAAAGTACACACAATGGAATCGGAACCTGCTTCAGTAATACAGAAAATAAACATTGTAAATGGGCAGATGGCTAAAAAAATGAAAAACATCAAAAATTGAATAAAAGCAAGATGAAATGGCTCAAGTGCCTTCCTACGGACCTTAACAACACCTCTGCATTGCAGCACTACTACTGTAAGGAAGAGGGTTAACAAGTTGGAAGTGTAAACAACAAAGACCACTGCCAAATATAGCGGGATGGCAAGACATGCTAATACATGAATGGATGATAGACATTGAAACTGAGTTAAACTCAGCAGGCCCCGATCTGATTGACAATATTTCATTCTACATCGATGAAAGCGAGGTTGCCTTTGAAATGTAACCCACACGGAATCGGCATGTCGACCAGCTTTGAGGTATAATGAGCCATGTGAACAAGGGAACAGCTCCCGAGAAAGGGAAAAAAGATTGAAAAGAAATTCATAACTCAGCGAAGACAATTTTCTGACTTTGTCGCAAAAGCAAAGAGGGATAGAACAGACTTCTGATGCAAGTCTCACAAAACATATTGGTGTAATGTCAATTAGCGCCTGTGATTGGAATCCTAAAGGACCGGGAGGCACAACAGTCGGACAAAAAAGTAGCCAGGTTGTGAACGATTCCAATAAAGTCACAGTGAGGAAGATGGGGAAGATTGAGTTGAGAATATTTTTATTGACAGAAATGATGTAAATCTGAACCGTAAAAATGTTATTAGAACAAGGGAGAGAGGGACATTATTCTCGAATTTGGAGATCTTTTAATGAATTCTACAGTTAAAAGTCAAAAGACCACGTGTATTATCTTCTGTATATATTAATTAGGGGGATAGGGTAAATACTATATGGAGTTGTCTGTTGTGCCTGTACATGTTGTGTTGTCTATTGTAAGTCAAAGGTCTAAAGATAGTTGTGGAATGATAATTTGTAATTGTTATTGAATTTTCAAATTTCATAAATTCAGGAATGGTACTACATGATTATTAATGGATTTGTGTATTTTACAATCTGGATGTAAAGTCATGATTTTGTGATTCTGTTGTAATTCTGATTTTTGTATGTTGATTTCAAAATAAAAATAAAATGGTTAAAAAAAATGTAATGCATTAAATCCATTGTGTACCCTCTCTACGAACAATTTCATCAAACAATATAGGAATAGTTGAGTATGTCGATGAAGACAGAGCTGACCGGGTCATCTTACAGATACAATATAAAATGGTCAAGGAAACATTGCTAAAAGGAAGCATTGAGATGCTGCGGTTTGGCTTTGACCTAAAAGATCACAAAACAGAAAAGTTAGAAAGAGTTAAATCAGACTGCAAGGGATGGCTATAAAAGGCCAGAGCAACCAAACCAGATATCAAAACACAAGCCTGTACAACGATGGATGATAAAAGACCGGCCTTAATGAAAATTACATTTGATAACAGAATGAAGGCACAAAAAGGGGATAGGCTTGGGCAGAAAAATGGGACTATAATAACGAATGGTCGTGGGTGGCACAAGACCCGAACAACTCAAGGAAAGAATAGCATGAAAATATACCATCAATTACAGCAAGCACCTTTATATCTTGGAACACCAGGGGTTTTAAAAATGTGTTTAATCAATCAAACATCCAACTGGAAGGAGACATGGCTACAATCATGCCAGTCTGTGAAGGCTTTGATATCCTGTTAAATCCAGCCGAAAAAGGAAAAAATGGAAGACCTTATTCTGGGCTTCTGACATTAATAAAAAAGGACAGCAAACTAAAGGTGATTAACCCTGGGAATCCAAATTCATACATACAGTGGACTACATTACAAAATCATGTGCATGATGGCATCAATCCAGGGTACATGATTATTATAAACGTGTATTGGAATCTGGCAGAAATCCAGGTGAACAATTTCCTAAGTGCAGTAACATTAAGAATTGAAAATGCACATCAGAAGTATCATAGTACGCTTATTCTTATTTGTGGGAGCCTGAACATTAGGTTCTGCTTGGAGAAAAATGGCAAGCCAATCACTGATGAGATTGGAGAAGGCGACAAGGACCAATTGAAATGGGCACAAATGACAGAGTCCCGCAATATATACATGCTCAACAGATAAATCCACTGAGACATCCCAGGGAAAAAGACCTGGTCAAATGGACTTCACGATTCAACGATTGACTATATTTGGATCTGTAGGACTCACCTATATAAAACAAAGTGGCTGGATGTGATATCCCAGCAGTTGAGTGATCACAATCTGTTGAAATTTATGTGGTATGTAAATCATGTGGAAAAACTGGTAGCTAATCTGCAACTACTCGAACTAAATCATGGAGGAAATCATTTGAAGGTAAAGAAAAAAGACATACTCACAATCACAAACAATTATTCAGATTTGATTAACAATGTATCAACAGACATATCTTACACCCCTCTGCTGGTGACGTATAGAGTGGTGAAGACTGGGATGAAGTTCCTCCTACTAAAACCAAGACATTTATACAGCAAAGTAGTGGTGGAACAAAGAAAGTGCCTTAGATGGGACTTAACAAAGCTCAAAAGAACTATCAACCCCATTAATAATTCAGCAGTAAAGCAACTCTTAAAATCTAGAAAACAGCAGTATAAAAATTGGTTGATTAGTTTCAGGAAGCTATGCGACCAGGAACAAGGCGAAGTCATATTAAGAGCTGTGGCCAATTCCAACTCAAGAGACATGTTGACCATCATAAGTAATATCACTCTAAACCAGCAGAGTCATTTAATTCATTTGTTTATTTGAATATTTATATAGCGCCGAAAGCCATGCAGTATGGCTGTGGAGTTTCTGAAGAAAAATGGATAGAACATTATTCAAAGTTCTTTGCCAGTAAAGTGGTCGAAATGTCGGTCCAAGATGCTTTCATCACACAATATTGGGACCTAGAAGTAGATGATGGTCACATCGAAGGTTTGATAAGGAAACTAAACAACTCATCTGCTGCAGGGCCTGATGTCCTAACTAATCTAATGTTAAAAACTGATCCTGAGGCATGGGCAAAATGTATAGCGATTGTGTTTAAGAACATTGAGAAATGTGTAATCCTACCTGCCTCATGGACGAGCATTATAAAATCAATCTTCCAAAAGGTGTGGAGAGATGATCCAGCAAATTATAGGCCAATTGCCCTGCTTGATATGGTCAGGAAAATGTTTGCATCAATGCTGCATGTCAGATTAACACAATGGGCAGAGTGTGGAAAAATAACAGACCCGAACAATCAGGCTTTACAAAAGATATTGGCACAGATTTAAATGTGTTCATTGTGTGATTGTTAAAGCTAGACACATTAAGAGCGAAACACAAACTTTATATAGCCTTTATTGACGCGAAACACGCTTTCGATGGGGTAAATCGGCAGAAATTGTGGAGAAAACAACGTATGTTGAAAGTTCCAGAAAAGCTTTTAGGCCCCAACGAAGCACTAGACAAAAAAACAACAACATGTGTAAGGCTGGACAATGAGGGAACATTGTCTGCTGCTATTGACGTTAAAAGAGGAGTCGGGCAAGGCTGCCCGTTAGCCACTGCGCTTTTCAAAATATATCTTGCATATCTACCTGAAGCTCTAAAAAACACAAAGCATTTCCCTCCTAAACTGAATAACAAAGAAATCTCACTTGTCACTTATGCAGAAGATTTGGTCCTAATGGACCAAACCCAGATTGGTTTACAGCACCTGCTTGATAAGTTGCAAGACTATATGCAAGCTAATGAGATGGTGATAAATAGCAGTAAATCAAAGATCATGGTAATAGGATGGAAACAGGGGAAAAACACAAAATCCTTCAAGTGGAGAATTAGTAGCCAGCAGCTGGAAGTAGTTGATTCGATTCATATCTGGGTATGATCTTTAATACGTCAATAGCAGAAAAAGTGTGGCACATCGAGTTATGTTTTAAAGCAAAAATGCTGGCTTCTCAGGGTGCTATACAGCATGCGCGCTATGGAACATTTTCAACAATTCCGCTGTGGTCATTTTTCATGTAAAAGGTAGTACCCATCCTCACTTTTGGAGGTGAGGTTGTCTTGAACATATCTTGGAAAATCTGGCTGGCATAGGAAGGCACATTTTGGAAAACGACGTTAAGGCTACCAAAATGCCTTCCAATAGTAGCTGTAAGAGCAGAGCTGGGACTGCAGTCATTACATTCAATTGTGATGTGGAAATCATTGGGACTACTATGAAAAATCTCAGATGAACCGTTAATGGGCTACAGAATATTAAATCCTGCAAGGCAAGGGAAAGGCTCAACAACCCTAAATAACTGGAAAGAAAGAAAAATGTATGAAATATCTCAACTACTTAGACTCGTCAATGGATGTCTTGTTTAAAAATCCAGAGAGTGTGAAGGAGAAACTGAAAAGATCCGATTGGATTAACACTCTCGAGGAAAGAAGGAAATATAAATCTGTATTGAACATGGTTCAAGACCAACGTTCGAGAAACACAATCCCCCAGTACCTAAAACATTTTCAAGCAAATATCATTGGGATACATTTCTTCAGATAAAACTTAATATTTATCCAACAAATGAATACCTCCATCTGCAGGGGAAACGAGGATTAAACTATGGAACATGTAGGTTCTGTAATAGCCAAGGAAACATGGAAACAATGATCTATTTGATAACCATATGCCCAGCAGTGGTAGAAGATATAGTTTTTAGCCAAATACATTGAGGAGACCAAATCTCTGACCGCAGACGAATGGTGGATATTGTTCCTGGAAGGAAGAAAACAAGCACTAGGGTGCACAGGAATTGATTTCTTAGTTAAAATAATGCGAGAATTAGAAATAACTGGGAACAATATATGATTGTTTATTTATATAGCGCCTATACAAAATGTGTTTCAAAGCGCTTCAAGGCAAGGGAGGGAACAAGGGAAAATACAACCACATTCTTACATGCCATGAACAGCAAGGATGTGAAATTAACTATCGTACTCGGCCTGAGCGACATTTCAGATAGTGCAAGAGCTAAGACATAGATAAGGAAGGGAGGGCGAGAGTGGGAAAGAAATGGAAACAGACAGGCGACTACCGTACTAGGCCTGACGACATTTCTGGTAGAGCCGGAGAAAAACAAAAGGTGAGGGAGAGGGGTGCTGAAAGGGAGGGGAGGAACAAAACAAGCGACTATCATACTAGGCCTGACGACATTTCAGATAGTGCTGGAGGAGTGGTGGGAAGGAAAAAAAAAGTAATGGGAGGGTGGAGAAAACAGATGAGGTTGCTATCATATTAGGTCCAGGGACAATTCTGATGGGGTAAGTGCATAAAAGAAAGTAAGGGGAGCAGATAGGAAAAGGGAGAAGGGAAAGGAGGAGAGAAAAGAGTGTAAGCAGTCAAAAAATAATAATAATTAGGCTTTATAATAATAATTAGGCTTTTATATAGCGCTACAAACCCTCAGGTATCCGAGCGCTGCTTATTATTACCCACGGTGTGTGGTGCTCATTTATCGACCTCGGAAGGATGAAAGGCTGAGTTTGGCCCCGCCGGGATTCGAACCTGCGTTAACAGGCTCTGCACGGGTGTCAAAGCAAGCGCTCTACTCGCTGTGCCACTTGACCGGCTAGCTCAAAAAGAGTGGAGAAGCAAAAGTGGAGATCGAATACAATTGCAGAAGTCAGTAGTAACACATATTGTTGCAAGCCAGGATACAAGATGAAGATGGGAACAGCATGATTCAGGGCCACCATGAGTACAAGATGCAAAGGAAGTCCAGCATGGGAGTTGAGAAAGAGTGACGCACCGTGAATGAATGAAGTCCATAAAAGTCAAATCCAACATTGGCCACAAGACAGTGATGGTGAAGGAAGGCACCAGGTGGGCGGGGCTTGCTAAGTAGTGAAAAAGAGCAGCAGGCAGGAAGGTACCAGGAGGGCGGGGCTTAGGCCAGGTGACCTAGATCCACTTGCACCTGCTCTCCATCTGCAAAGGAAAAGAAGCTGGAGGGCTCCTTAAGTAGGGAAACAGAGCGGCAAGCAGGTAGGCACGAGGTGGGCGTGGCTTGCTAAGTGGTGAAAAAGAGCGGGAAGCAGGAAGGCACCCGGTGGGCGTGGCTTGCTAAGTGGTGAAAAAGAGCGGGAAGCAGGAAGGCACCAGGTGGGTGGGGCTTGCTAAGTGATGAAAAAGAGCGGCAAGCAGGAAGGCACAATGAGACATGGACATAAGAGGAGATAAGAAAAACAAAATGAGCCGTCCATTTAAAGGAACATTTTGTCCCATACAGAAACTACTGTGCTTACAGTGGTGTTGGTCTTTTTTGAACATTTAAACATTTTTGTAATAAACTAAATCCCAATATATATATATTTTTTTTAAAGGTATCACTGCCATCAGCCATTAAACACAAGCTTGTCCCTGTAACAGAATTGTTACAGTTTTAGGGCCGGATTCATGGAAGTGTTTTACAATGGCGCAATCCTATAGGAAAACGTTCCATGAATCGGGCCCTTAGTCTGAAAGGGGATACATTGGCACTCCACATAAGGTGGGGTGTGCTAGTTTCACAAAATAAAATGTAAAAGGTATTCAAAGATCCTTTCTGCCCTTGGGAACTGTAGTTCTCTCAAGGTTAGCAAGATAACGTTAAAAGGGGAGCCCAAAGGACAACCCAGCAACAATAGGCAGTATTTGCCAAAAGTTGTTAGAGGATAGAATTAAAAAGACACTATGAAGATTCTAAGAAAGGACACCCATTAGAAGAGTAAAATACTCCATGAGTGTGGTGAAAGGTTCCCAGTAACTGAGGCATAAGGAAAAAGTATCCACCAGTAAAGCAAAAAGTTCTGGGGTTGACACAGGTCATAGATGTATCTTTTCTATGACAATCTTACCTAACATTCGTCCAGCAATCTTTTTGTAACTCTTGCTGTGATACTTTTCAATATTAGTTATCATTTGCAACCTATATGACCGATAAGTATTGCTGGGCACATTTCTTGTATCTAATGTATCAGGGATCTAATTTTACAGACCCTCAGAGGTTGGGACAACTTCTGAACTTACAATAGACTTTTTAAAGTGGTTCTTATAAAGAAATCCCTCAGACCTAGAGGGGTCCCCATGATTCCTCACCACATTTCCTTCTGGAGCAGGTTGGGTCTCAGGTATCTTAGTTGGGGTGGTTGTGGCAAAGCATTGTACATGCTTCCACTTCTTCTTAGATCTGGTTTTACCTTGGTTAGAGGTTTCCCTCCTAAAAGTAGGATTTACAATGGGGTCTTCCGCAGAAGATCCCACAGTCTCAAGGTGTTTAGCCTGTTACTTAGGGTTTCTGGATTTCCACCAGTTTGGAGGATTACCAGTCCTCAAAGGCCTAGATAGGTTTCCAACATGTCTATCCACCTCTTCCTCAGAAGCAGTGTGGGTCAAATACTTTATAATTGGACTTGAAGGGGTAGAGCTTAGTTTAGGCTCCTATTTCCCTAATATTGTAGATTTTGATTTGTCTTTGTTAGAGGTTGCCCTATTAACATAAGGACTAATAGTTGGGTCCCCTGGAGAGGATTCCACAGATTTAGAGTGGTCTCTTGTGACAGAGACCCCAGTCTTCTCAGAACACCTACCTATCTCTCCTGTTGGAGTAGTTGGAGTAGTTGGAGTCACAGGCTTTTTATTAGAAGGCACAGTAAGAAAGCTATTCTAGATTTCATATTACTCTTTTTGAATTTCAGTTTTTCAGGCCTGGAAGTTTCCTTCTGGGCACTTTGAACTAAAGGAGAACACTTAATTCCTACCTTTGGGTCAAGGGCACTCCTTTCCCCCTTAGGTTTGTTAAAAACACCTATGTTCTTTACATCCATCTGGATCACCTCCACTGTAGGTGGGTTTTCAGGTTTACCCAGTTTTACAGTTTTAGGAACCTCTTCCACTTTAAGTGGTTTTTCAAGGGGTTCAGCCACTTAAGATTTAACTGAAGGGGCCTTTAGTCTAAAAGACATAAACCACACAGGGAGTGTGACAGGAACACCAAGATTCTTGTCAGCCCTAGGAATTGCTTCCACAGCAGAGGATCAAAAGCCCCAATTTTGAGATTCAAGGATTCCCTCCAACAATGGCAACAGGAGGATAGCTGAGGGGCAACGTGCTCACCTTGGAAGCAAGACGACATGGAGCAACACAGGTTTGATCCCTGGGTCCGTGCTTAGAAACCTCTGGATATTAAGCACATTATAAATAACCTATCAATCAACCAATCAATCAATCAATCACTCAATCACTGTCTGTGAGGTTACAAAGGTACTTGCTACCTTTAGGCAGAGTCACATCAGTGACTTTAACACATTTTTTACACAGTGTCCTATGTTGAACAGGAACACTTAAGTTCTTGTCAACTGGGTAAACCACTTCCACTCTAGGTGGGTTTTCAAGAGGTTCTCGACCTGTTTAATGACATTACACCATATTAGGGATGGGACAGAAACATTGAAGTGTTTGTCTACCTTATGAACCACTTCCACAGTATGTGGTATTTCAACAGGCTTAGGGCCTCATTACATGGTTTTACCAGCCGTTAAAGTAGGGTGCCGCAAAGGGACCTTGGTCCTAATTACGGTACAGCAATTTGTGGAACCGTAATTAGCACCTTCCCCATTCCCATTATGCCCTATGGGGGCAAAAATGGGAATGGGGAAGGGCCTTGGTGAATGGGGAATTACCGTCCCCGCTCACCTTGGAGTAGGGCGGTAATTCTGCCATCCACCAAGGCGGACACAGTAATATACCGGTGGCAACCATGGCGCTAATAGCGCCATGGTTACTGCCTACCGTGTAATGAGGCCCTTAGTCACCTTAGCCGCAGCTAAAGGTGGGGTCAAGGGAGTGACCTCTAGCATTGTGGGCCTAGGGGCTTGGCCCTATTTGAAGTTATGGGTGCTACACCCAAGTGCCCTTCAGAGGGGCAGTTAATGCATTTTATCTCCGAGGAGGGGTCCCCTAAAACGCCCTCTCTGTCTTCAAGTTTAGGAGCCTCAACCTTTTTACAAGGTGACTCAGCTGAGTCTAAGACCACAGATTATTCGCTACACTCAGTGTTAACCGATTCTTTAAGGGATGAGGAGATATCACCTTTAGATGTACCTTAAGGGGTTTAGATATTGCGACGCGTTCTTCTTATGTCTATTTCTGAGAGATTCTTGTACCCTATCACATTTACTTCTTTCCAATTCATACAAATCCAAGATCTCTTGGTAGTCGTTTTTTTGGGAAGCCTGAAAAGAACAGAGGGTATTCTATCACTCTCACACAGACCAAACCATTTACACGTGAGGTCAAATGTTTTCAGCCATACAACAATGTCACATTCCATGTCATACTGACTTACCAACTCTGGAATCCTGGAAACTGCAGATGTAGAAGACTCTGAAAAAGAAGAAGGGTCAAGAAACCTGTTTACTACAGATTGGGAATGCTTTCTTTTACTTTCCCAGATCTTCAAGTTGTGTTTGCACAGGAGTTGTCTTTTATAAAGTTGCAAAGACATTTCAGAAGTCATGGTATAAGGGAAGGTAGAGGCAGGAGAAGGAGAGGGGAATGAACTAACATCCTCCTCATCAGAACCCTCAAATTCCTCCTCAGAGGAGTTTGGACAGCTGTCTGAACCCTTATCATCCTCACTTTCATCAATACAGTTAGAAGGGGACATATATTCTGTGGAATCTTCGCGATGGTCCTACAACTTTTGTATTATTTCTAGCTTACTTCCTTTACAAGAGAGGCTATACTCCTTATAAAATGTGGACAGGTTTTTCAATTGATACCTCAAGGAAAGCCTCAGGCTTGAAGCCCATGGTGTTGGTTCTTGTGCTAAGCTTAAGTAAACCTTTGGTTAAACAAAACCTATTGGATGGTTTCTTTGATCTCACAGTATGTCAAGAGACATTGCACTACAGCCTACAATATATCCCAGCACATGCCACCACAGTTTGAGCAGTTTTTCTGAAGTTCTACCCAATTTTATCAAAACCATTCAACTGAGGCAGTACAAGACTCCAATCATAGTATAAGGCTGTACCACCTGAGTTTGTTAGTAGAGTAGACAGAGAAGCCAGGCGTATCATAGGAGGGAGAAGGACTGTAGACAGGTACAAAGGAACTATAAAACACGCATGAATCAATAGAAACACTGACAACCAGAAGTATTATAAAACATAAAGGTTTATTTTAAATACAATTAGGCCAAATTAACAGGGTAATTCATAGAATTCAGCGCACAAGTAGCGCACGCGGCTGGCGCACAGCGTGCGCGTGCGATAGTCTGCGCCAGCCGCGTGCGCCAAAACCGAATCCGGCGCACAGCGTATTCATGGATTTTAGGCTCCCAAACCAGCCGTGGCGCAGAGTATCGCAGCGACCCTGCAGCAGCGCCAGTAACGCCCCCAAGAACGCCCTCGCGCAAGGAAAAGCCATCAAAATCGCTAAATCATCGCAAAGGGCTGCGCTAACCCTGTACCAGTTTACAGGGCTGCCAAACAAGGAACGCAAAGCGGGTAACGTGCATATCAGGGGTACGCGTGAAGTTATACACGCGATTAGCCAGGGTACGTGTATTACAGGGGTATGCGGGAAGTTTAACATGCGATTAGCCAGGGTACGTGTATTACAGGGGTATGCGGTAAGTTTAACATGCGATTAGCCAGGGTACGTGTATTACAGGGGTACGCGGCAAGTTAAACACGCGATTAGCCAGGGTACGTGTATTACAGGGGTACGCGGGAAGTTCAACACGCGATTGGCCAGGGTACGTGTATTACAGGGGTACGCGGGAAGTTCAACACGCGATTGGCCAGGGTACGTGTATTACAGGGGTATGCGGGAAGTTTAACATGCGATTAGCCAGGGTACGTGTATTACAGGGGTATGCGGGAAGTCTAACATGCGATTAGCCAGGGTACGTGTATTACAGGGGTACGCGGGAAGTTTAACACGCGATTAGCCAGGGTACGTGTATTACAGGGGTACGCGGGAAGTTTAACACGCGATTAGCCAGGGTACGTGTATTACAGGGGTGCGCAGGAATTATCACACGCGATTTGGCAGGGTACGTGTATTACAGGGGTGCGTGGGAATCATCACACGCGATTTGGCTGGGTACGTGTATTACAGGGGTGCGTGGGAAGTCACACGCGATTAGGCTGGGTGGGTCCTCACAGGTGTTCCCTGTACACCCTCCACGGCCCCTCCAGGCAGCCTACAAAACAGGGGACTACCCTGCACACCTGCTCATGTCCCCCTGCACCCCCACCCCCCAGCAGTGCAGGGGCAGCCTCCACCAGGCCCCCACCCATGCCTCCCACCACCCCCAACCCCCAGCAGTGCAGGGGCAGCCTCCACCAGGCCCCCACCCATGCCTCCCACCACCCCCAACCCCCAGCAGTGCAGGGGCAGCCTCCACCAGGCCCCCACCCATTTCTCCCACCACCCCCACCCCCCCGCCACCAGGGGCACCCTCCACCAGGCCCCCACCCATGTCTCCCACCACCCCCAACCCCCCGCCACCAGGGGCAGCCTCCACCAGGCCCCCACCCATGTCTCCCACCACCCCCACCCTCCCGCCACCAGGGGCAGCCTCCACCAGGCCCCCACCCATGCCTCCCACCACCCCCAACCCCCAGCAGTGCAGGGGCAGCCTCCACCAGGCCCCCACCCATGCCTCCCACCACCCCCAACCCCCAGAAGTGCAGGGGCAGCCTCCACCAGGCCCCCACCCATGCCTCCCACCACCCCCAACCCCCAGCAGTGCAGGGGCAGCCTCCACCAGGCCCCCACCCATGCCTCCCACCACCCCCACCCCCCCCGCCACCAGGGGCACCCTCCACCAGGCCCCCACCCATGTCTCCCACCACCCCCAACCCCCCCCCACCAGGCCCCCACCCATGTCTCCCACCACCCCCACCCTCCCGCCACCAGGGGCAGCCTCCACCAGGCCCCCACCCATGTCTCCCACCACCCCCAACCCCCCCCCACCAGGGGCAGCCTCCACCAGGCCCCCACCCATGTCTCCCACCACCCCCACCCTCCCGCCACCAGGGGCAGCCTCCACCAGGCCCCCACCCATGTCTCCCACCACCCCCAACCCCCCCCACCAGGGGCAGCCTCCACCAGGCCCCCACCCATGTCTCCCACCACCCCCACCCTCCCGCCACCAGGGGCAGCCTCCACCAGGCCCCCACCCATGCCTCCCACCACCCCCAACCCCCAGCAGTGCAGGGGCAGCCTCCACCAGGCCCCCACCCATTTCTCCCACCACCCCCACCCCCCCGCCACCAGGGGCACCCTCCACCAGGCCCCCACCCATGTCTCCCACCACCCCCACCCTCCCGCCACCAGGGGCAGCCTCCACCAGGCCCCCACCCATGTCTCCCACCACCCCCACCCCCCCCGCCACCAGGGGCACCCTTCACCAGGCCCCCACCCATGTCTCCCACCACCCCCAACCCCCCCCCACCAGGGGCAGCCTCCACCAGGCCCCCACCCATGTCTCCCACCACCCCCACCCTCCCGCCACCAGGGGCAGCCTCCACCAGGCCCCCACCCATGTCTCCCACCACCCCCAACCCCCCCCCACCAGGGGTAGCCTCCACCAGGCCCCCACCCATGTCTCCCACCACCCCCACCCTCCCGCCACCAGGGGCAGCCTCCACCAGGCCCCCACCCATGCCTCCCACCACCCCCAACCCCCAGCAGTGCAGGGGCAGCCTCCACCAGGCCCCCACCCATTTCTCCCACCACCCCCACCCCCCCGCCACCAGGGGCACCCTCCACCAGGCCCCCACCCATGTCTCCCACCACCCCCACCCTCCCGCCACCAGGGGCAGCCTCCACCAGGCCCCCACCCATGCCTCCCACCAACCCCAACCCCCAGCAGTGCAGGGGCAGCCTCCACCAGGCCCCCACCCATTTCTCCCACCACCCCCACCCCCCCGCCACCAGGGGCACCCTCCACCAGGCCCCCACCCATGTCTCCCACCACCCCCACCCTCCCGCCACCAGGGGCAGCCTCCACCAGGCCCCCACCCATGTCTCCCACCACCCCCAACCCCCCGCCACCAGGGGCAGCCTCCACCAGGCCCCCACCCATGTCTCCCACCACCCCCACCCTCCCGCCACCAGGGGCAGCCTCCACCAGGCCCCCACCCATGTCTCCCACCACCCCCAACCCCCCGCCACCAGGGGCAGCCTCCACCAGGCCCCCACCCATGTCTCCCAACACCCCCACCCACCAGCACTGTGGGGCACGTGGCCAGCAGGCAGTCAGGCAGCAGCAGATGGCAGGTGGGAGCGTGCTCAGGGCTCTGGGGGGCAGTAATTTGGCCTCCTGGCCAGGAGCGTGGTCTCTCGTGTGTGAACGCGTGGACAGCCTGATAGGGAGTGAAATCCCACACGTCAGCAAAGGCCCTTAGCGCGTAAACCCGTCAACAGCATATGCGCGCCTATAGTCACCTGCACGTGCAGGAAATTGTTGCGTGACACGTCCCAGTGTCAAAGCGTGTGATTGGTGAAAATGGATCTACACGTAGAAGTGACAAAGCGTGTGATTGGTGAAAATGGATCTACACGTAGAAGTGACAAAGCGTGTGATTGGTGAAAATGGATCTACACGCAGAAGTGACAAAGCGTGTGATTGGTGAAAATGGATCTACACGCAGGAGTGACAAAGCGTGTGATTGGTGAACGTACACGCCGCGTAAGTGACGCTGAACGTGTGGGCCTGTATATAAGGTACATGTAGAACACCATTTCCTTGTACGTGCTTTTCGTGGAGAGCGAGTGGGTGAATTCTGTACTTCTTGTCGTTTCACACTCGATTTACTTCACAGCGTTTCCAGTTCGTATTCCCTGTTACCTCTGACAGCTTTTTCTCTTTTTTCTCTTTTACTGGTTTACCTGGGCCTGTTCCCTCAAACAGTGTCCCCTTCTACTGTTGTCCTGTCTTCTCAGACAGCGTACACATCTTCTTTTGGCGGGGGTTTAGCCAGCCAAACGCGCTCATTTTTCACGCTCTTTTACCTGGCAGACGGTGAGTCACGCACGTATCCAACTTCTGTGCTTGCCCCGTGTGTAGCCTACCCCTTCAGAGGTCATTCTCGGCTGCGTGTGACACGCATACGTTCATTCTTGTGTTACTGGTGCCACAGCGTAGTGCAGGTTTTTCTTTCTGCACACGTGGTCTAGGAGGGGTTGCGTGCACGTCATCTCCCTTTTTTGGGCCTCCTGTGCGTTGCGTGACCCGTCATCTATCCCCAGGGGTTACAATCAGCCGTGCTAGAGCACTAGGGTACAATTACCATCTGGTACCCAACCCCTTTGACCCCCAATTGGCCAGGACAATTGTCTACAGCCACTCCCATACGCACATTAATATCAGTGCCATGGCTGGGAGGCGAGGATTCCGTAAGGGTGGCAAAGGTGGAAGAGCCACAAGTGGTGGCCGTGGTGGATCCGGTAGGGGACGTGGTCGTAACTTGCAGGGTGAGCCTGTCCCCCCATGTGTGGAGGACCAGTCAAGGGCACCCATCATCCCCCCCACCCTCCCCCCCTCCCCCCCCTCCCATGAGCTGTGTGGCCAGTCTGTAGTCAATACTGTGTATACATTCATAGTGCATATTGCTGTTGTGTTGTACACTGCATGTTGCATTGATGTGTAACTCTTCTTCTGTGTCTACCTCCCAATTTGCAGGTCCCTTCCTCATGTCCACACAAGGACCTGTAGTCTGGAGATGGGGACCATGTTGGCAGCAGTGCACCTACAACTCTACATGGCGACAACACTGCACAGTTGTTAGTGGTGGGAGTGCAGGCATTTCCAGGTGGTGAGACTACTAATATGTAACATTTGTGATGTCATGTTAATGGTACTACGTGCTCAAGTATGTTGTTGGTCCGGCATTGCTGTGAGCATTTCAGGTGTTGCAGGTTTCTAATAGTGCCACTGTACATAGTGAGACTGATGTCATGTTGTGGGGATTACTTTGTTTACCTGCAATTAGCATGACATGGCCCGGTGTGTCGTGTGGCGGTGCTGGGGTTGGGTTGGCTGACATGGCACTGTCCTCTTGTTGCATTTTGCAAGTGGGTATTCATTTTAGCTGCTTCAATGTGTAACTTCACAAAACTGCATTGGTGGTGTCTGTGTGGGTGTTAGGGAGAATTCTCTGTTTAGGCTGAATTTCCCTACCTAGTGAGTCCCCCAGCAGCTTTGCTGGATTTCTGGGGTTTAATTTTTTTCTCCTGCCAAGAGTGAGACTCTTTTACCCTCACTCTTGGACATGTTGAAGTGTGTTATCTTGGACAAACCTTGTGTTGAATGGGCTATGGGGTCTTTTACTCCATAGGGCCTCATGTATTTTTGTGATGTGGGTCACACAGCACCCTCTGTGCCGTGACCCAGGGGTGTCCTAGGGACTCCCCAACATAGACTCCATACCCTGGGACTGACTACTGTCTCCCAGGGCATGTAAAGTCACCAAAGACTTTGCTAGTCTTGAATCCTGAACAGAACCAGTACAAACCATCATATTGTGGACGTACTGGCTGGGGCAATTCGATTGCCCCAGGGTCTGTTAGTCGAGGGGGCACGTCTCCGTCCCCCCTGATCGAGTTTTGGCTGGTGGCAGTGGAAACTACTTTTTATATTCGACCGCGAATATTTCCCTATGGGATTTCCCATTGTTTTAGGCTAACACATTTAATTATTTATTTACGGTAGCCTTAAACATACCGCCGGTTTATATATTTATTTTTATAACTCCGGTTGGGACTTTTTGCCAAAACTTGATTCTAAAATGGCGTTGGTGTTCGCCTCTGTAACTCTGACCCAAAGTGGAGCCCTTTGTTCCACTTTTGGCGGGCTTCTCCACAGAAGCCCTCCAAAGTGGTGCCACTCTGTCTGGGGTACTTAGGAGGGGTGGAGGGGGATTTAGGCACCCTGGACTGAGTTACCTTGGTAACTCAAGTCGCACTCCGTCCTGATTGGCCCAAGTGGTGAGCCGCCCGGCTCACCACTTAGCATGTTGAGTGACAGCTAGGCTGGGTGAATGGGGGTTTGCTGCATAAAAGCAGGGCTTTGGGGACTGGGACTTCAGAAGTCGCCACAGGACCAAGAATCCGACGAGGGAAGAGCTGAGCCGACCTGCTTCGACGACACCACCCGGTGGAGCCCTGCTGAACCGTCTCACCACTTTTTCCCGACGACCGAGGAGAACTCTTAACGGAGTGGCTCCTTCCCTTGACTGGTGGGGACAACCAGTTTTCGCCTTCTTTCCGTTCCTTTGAGGTATCTCGTGGCCGCCTTGCCTGTGCCAAGCACCCCGGCATCCGGAATACCACACTTTACCCCCATACCGCGAAAGTCAGTACCAACCCTTTAACCGGAGGACTCCGCGGCTGGTTTCTTCCCGGGCAGTGCTACGACCTTTCTCTTCTGCTCTTCAGCGAGATATTCTTCTCCCCTGACCGACGTCGAGCCTTGCTGTCACTGCCTGGAACAACTGCCCCCGCTGGAGGATCCTTTCCGCTTAAGGTACTGTGTTCCGCCTGGCTTCCCTTGCTACCGACTGTACGGGGTAGATTTAGCCCCCGGCTTTCGAACCTGGGAGTGCCTGGGACACTTTGGCTAAACTTTCTGAGCCACTCTAAACTCTTTCTGACTCTTTGCAAGACTTTGAATCCCTAATAACAGTGTGATCTTGGGCACATTTTCGCTCCGGCTACTCTAAGAGTGGGCCCTGCCTAGTGACTTTTGCTCGCCTGTGACTTTAGTCTTCTTTAAAGCCTATTGCAAGTGTTCTGGACCTTAGAGTGGTGTGTCTAACCTATTTCTGCTTTTTCTCTCCCTTTCTTGGAAACTACTAGAGTGTCATCTAACGTTAAGCACTCACCTCTGTTTTAATTAAGTGGTGTTAACCTAGAGTTGTCTAGATAGGAGAAAGGATTGAATTTACTTTCAGTATAACTGTGTTGAAGTGCTTTTACTATATTTTTGCTAGAGTGTTTTTAACTTATGTGTATTTTAAATAAATAACTATATACTTTTGAAACCAAGCTCTGGTCAGTGTTTGCTTGTGCTATTGTGTTTTGGTACATATGGTGTATACTTTGCATACTGCCTAACTCTTCTTGAGAGAAGTCTGACTGCTCAGCCACAGCTACCAGGTAAATCTGGGTGGTACAGACTGCTACCAAAGGGGTTTACTGCTCTACCTGTAGTCTTAAATCTTTTGCAGTGTTCCCCAAGGGAACTGCACAGGTTTCTGCCTAACACTGGTGTACAGCGGTGGGATTTGTATTGAGTATACATTTTATTGTGCTTTAGATACCTTAGTGCAACTAACCACAAAGCTTAGCACTGAAAAAGTAAAACCTCTAACATGTCAGTTATAGAAAGCTATAGTCAAGAGTCCCTTGCAGCCAAAACTGCTGATTGTTTAAGAGTGCTCTGTAAACATAAGGATCTCCTGACTAAGGGCAAGAAAATGGAGCTGATTGAAAGATTGTTAGCTAACCAAAGTCTGGGTGATGGTTCAGAGGAACCTACCACTCCAGCAACTGTAGATGACAGTGTTGAAGTTAACATGGAGCAAAATGTTGATGTTTCTGAGGAAGAGTCAGAAGAGGAGGGTGAGGCTGTTGTAACTGTCCCCCCTAGGCCTCTGCCTGCTCTACCTGCTGTGCCTACTGGACCTTTACCAGGTCCCACATTTAGTCCTCAGTACTTTGAACTGGAGAAAATGAAGCTAGAATTGGAGTATAAGAAACTTAATGCTCAAACTGACAAAGAACTAAGGCTAAGGGAAATGGAGCTCAAGTATGACTTAGAAATGAAGAAATTATCTGTTGAGAATGTTTCTCTCTCTGGCTCCTCTAGAAGTTCCAGTCCTAAAAGACCCCGGATGCCTAAAGAATTGGTTGGTATGTATGAGCCTAAGTTGGATGTGTTGGATTGGTTGTCTCTGTTTGAATATAATCATGGGCTCCAGAACATCACAGGAAATGACTTACTCACCTGGTTGTTCTCTAGGCTTCCCCCTGTTGCAACTGATGTGGTAATGGAGATGGGGGAGGAGGATAGGAAGGACTATGAATGTGTGAAACTAGCTTTGATAGCTAGGTTTGGGAAGACCCCTTCCCAGTATCTTAAGAGGTTTAGGAGCCTCAAAAAGCATGATGGTACCCCTTGGGCTACCTGGGTGAATGAATGTTTGAAAAACTTAGAGGGATGGATTAAGGGTTACAAGGTGAACACTTATGAAGGTATGAAGAATTTGTTTATGTTGGAGACTATTTATGATGCCTGCTCTCCTGAGCTCAGACAACACTTGGCTGATTCCAGGGAATTGGATTCCCGGAAACTAGCTAAGGCTGCTGACTTGTGGGTTGCCAACAGGGCCACTCACAAGGATTCTGGGGTAACTCAGAAGAAGGATGGGGAAAAACAGTCTAAGAAGGACTCCAAAGAGAATTCTAATACTACAAATTCCAAAGAGGGCCCCAAACAAAACTATAAGGGTAAGCCACAAGGGAAACCAAATCAGGCTAGTGTACCTTCTGGTCCCAGACCAGAAGGAGGTCAGAACAAGCCTCCATTCCAGCGAGCCTTTGGCTCATGCTTTGTTTGTAAGGCTACTGACCATGTGAAAGGAGACCCCAGATGTAAGGGTAAACCTTCAGGGGTCCAGCTTGCCTCCTTAGCCTTCGCTCCAGAAGAGGAAGTACATATGGCAAGTGGAAACTTTCTATTACTAGCTGATGAACCCACTGGAGTCTCAGCTAGTGTTTCTTTAGTCTCTCTGGGGTTGTGGGAGCAACAGAATTTAGATGTCTATAACTCTATCCCAGATAATACTAAAGAGTATTATAAGGACAGTGTCCAGGTGAATGGTCAGGAGACTCCTGCCATTAGGGACACTGGAGCCAGCATAACTGTGGTGGATGAATCATTTTTCAAGGCAGAGGATGTTGCTAAGGCACCCAAATGCCTCACCAAGTTAGCTGGTGGGCCTGTGCAGATGTGTCCCCAGTTACCAGTTCTCATCCAATGTAATGATATGGCTGTAAAAATACCTGTCAGTGTACAATGTGAAGTGCCAGGTAGGGTTCTGTTGGGTAATGACCTCAAAGCTCTTGGAGTTGTATCTCATACCCCCAGACCTCCTAGCAAAAGGTTTCAGGAACTCACAAAACCTGCAAGGGAGAAAACCCTGAGGGGGTTATCTCAGGAGATGATGACAGAAATCACTCCTCTACCACTGGAGCAACTTACTGCAGTAACTACCAGATCAGGAGCAAAGGGGCAACCCAAGACTCCTAGGAAAAAGCCAGCAGCAAGCACTCCAGTGCTTCCAACAAGGACTTCCCCTAGGTTGTCCAAAGTTACACCTGTAACTCCCCCTCCAGCTGAGGCTGAGAGAGAGGTACAACCCTGTGTGGTTGAGCTAGACTCTGAGGAAGAGCTAGAAGGAGGCCCCAACCTTATTGGAGATTTGGACCCTGAGGACCATCCTGAGCTGCAGTCTTTACTGGCAGAAGGTGGGCCTAGCAGGGCAGCTTTTCGTAAGGGGCAAAGAGAATGTCCAACTCTGGAGGGTCTCCGCCACCAGGCAGCTTCTCAAGCTGATGGGCAAGAGCCTGGGAAGTATAGGTTGCACTGGGAAGATGGCCTCTTCTACAGTGAACCCACTGAGTCTGAACCTGGAGACTACAAACGCCTTGTAGTCCCACAGGAGAACAGACAACAGTTCTTACAACTAGCCCATGAGATACCTTTGGCTGGCCACTTGAGTTTCAAGAAGACCAAGGAAAGGCTCTCACTCTACTTTTATTGGCCAAAGATGGGGGCTGAAGTAGATAGATATTGTAAGAGCTGCCATACCTGCCAGACTTCTGGTAAGGTTGGTTCCAAGAATGTGGCACCTTTAGTGCCTCTCCCAGTTGTGGGAGTCCCATTTGAGAGGGTAGGGATTGACATTGTTGGTCCCCTTGATCCCCCAACCTCCTCAGGCAACAGGTTTATCCTTGTTGTAGTAGACCATGCTACTAGGTACCCTGAGGCAATTCCTATGAGGACTGTTACAGCTCCGGCTGTGGCTAAGGCCCTCCTTGGTATTTTTACCAGGGTTGGGTTTCCTAAGGAGGTAATCTCTGACAGGGGGTCAAACTTTATGTCCCACTACATGAAGGCCATGTGGAAAACCTGTGGAGTTACCTACAAGTTCTCAACCGCCTACCACCCTCAGACAAACGGGTTGGTTGAAAGGTTTAACAGAACCATGAAGAGCATGATAGGTGCTTTAGAAGAACCCCTTAAGAAAAAGTGGGACCTTCTACTGCCATGCCTTCTCTTTGCTTATAGAGAAGTCCCTCAGGAGGGAGTAGGTTATTCTCCCTTTGAGCTTCTCTATGGCCATCCAGTCAGAGGTCCATTGGCCCTGATTAAGGAGGGGTTGGAAGGTGCTCCTCCCCTCAAGCCAGTCAGAGTGACTGACTATGTGATAGGTCTCCGGAGGAGAATGTCACACATGATGGCAGAAGCAAGTGACAACTTGAAAGCTGGTCAAGCCCTGGTCAAACATTGGCACGACCAGAAGGCTAACATGGTTGAGTTTACTCAAGACCAGCTAGTTCTAGTTATGCTCCCAACAAGGCAGAGGGCCTTGCAAGACAAATGGATGGGACCCTTCAAGGTTGTGGGAAAACTTGGAGAGGTCAACTATCTGGTGGATCTGGGCAAACCCAGGGAAGCTCCTAGAGTCTTCCACACCAACCGACTAAAAGCCTACATCTCCAGACCTGATGTAGGAGCCTTGCTCCTAGCTTCAGCTGCAGAGGAGGAAGAGAGTGAATCTCTCCCTGATCTCCTCAGAGGTGTACCTTTAGATGAAAAAGTTGAAGGAGTCAATCTCTCTTCAGACCTGACACCTGAGCAACAAGAGGAGTGCAAATCTATGTTAAATCAGTTTGCCTCCCTGTTCTCACTGTCACCAGGCTTGACCCCTTGGGGCCAGCATGAGATACTCACTGGTGACTGTCTGCCAGTCAAAAGCAGAGGATACAGAATGTCAGAACATATCAGAGCCCACATCAAAGGAGAGGTCAAGAAGATGCTTGATCTCGGGGTAATAGAGCCCTCTACTAGTCCATGGTCTAGCCCAGTTGTGTTAGTACCAAAGGCAGGATCCAAAGACTTGAGATTCTGTGTGGACTATAGAGCTCTAAATGCAGTCACCAAGACTGATGCCCATCCTTTGCCCAGGACAGATGAGTTGGTGGATAAACTTGGTGCAGCCAAGTACCTCAGCACATTTGACCTGACGTCAGGCTATTGGCAAATAGCCCTGACAGACCATGCCAAGGAGAAAACTGCATTTTCAACCCCAGTTGGCTTGTACCAGTTTAAGGTCATGCCTTTTGGACTGAAAAATGCACCTGCCACATTCCAAAGGATGGTGAACCAAGTTCTGGCTGGGATGGAAGATTTCTGCATGGCATACTTGGATGACATTGCAGTCTTCAGCCACTCCTGGGAAGAACATGTGAACCACCTAGGACATGTGTTGCAGGCTCTGAAACAGGCCCATTTGACAATCAAAGCCAGTAAGTGCCAGATTGGTCAAAGTAAAGTGGTCTACCTTGGACATGAGGTAGGAGGTGGAGAAATAAGGCCTTTGCCCAGCAAGATTGAAGCTGTGCAAAATTGGACAACACCAACTACTCAAACCCAAGTGAGAGCTTTTTTAGGTCTCACTGGGTATTACAGGAATTTCATTGAGAACTATGGGACCATAGCTTCTCCACTGAATGTAATCTCCTCTCCCAAATTCCCTAAAAAGGTAAAATGGAATGAGGAGTGCAATCAGGCCTTTGAAAAACTGAAGAGAGCTCTTTGCCAGGCCCCAGTATTGAGAGCTCCTGACTACCACCAACCTTTCATTGTACAAACTGATGCTTCCAATGTAGGTATAGGTGCAGTTCTAAGCCAACTGGATGAGAAGGGTAGGGAGCACCCCATTTGCTTCATCAGTAGGAAACTGAAGGATCCTGAGACAAGGTGGGCAACTATCGAAAGAGAATGCTTTGCTATTGTGTGGGCACTGAAGAAGTTTAGGCCATACTTGTATGGTTCTACTTTTGTTATTCAGACTGACCACCAACCCTTGAGATGGTTAATGCAAATGAAAGGGGAAAATCCAAAACTATTGAGATGGTCAATCTGCCTGCAAGGGTTTGATTTCACCATTGAGCACAGGTCAGGGTGTCACCATCAAAATGCTGATGGACTCTCTAGGATGTATATCATCGACTAGAGGTATGAGGTTCATCCAGGAGTGGATTAAATCCTCCTGTCCCTTAGTCTGGGGGGGGCGAGTGTTAGGGAGAATTCTCTGTTTAGGCTGAATTTCCCTACCTAGTGAGTCCCCCAGCAGCTTTGCTGGATTTCTGGGGTTTAATTTTTTTCTCCTGCCAAGAGTGAGACTCTTTTACCCTCACTCTTGGACATGTTGAAGTGTGTTATCTTGGACAAACCTTGTGTTGAATGGGCTATGGGGTCTTTTACTCCATAGGGCCTCATGTATTTTTGTGATGTGGGTCACACAGCACCCTCTGTGCCGTGACCCAGGGGTGTCCTAGGGACTCCCCAACATAGACTCCATACCCTGGGACTGACTACTGTCTCCCAGGGCATGTAAAGTCACCAAAGACTTTGCTAGTCTTGAATCCTGAACAGAACCAGTACAAACCATCATATTGTGGACGTACTGGCTGGGGCAATTCGATTGCCCCAGGGTCTGTTAGTCGAGGGGGCACGTCTCCGTCCCCCCTGATCGAGTTTTGGCTGGTGGCAGTGGAAACTACTTTTTATATTCGACCGCGAATATTTCCCTATGGGATTTCCCATTGTTTTAGGCTAACACATTTAATTATTTATTTACGGTAGCCTTAAACATACCGCCGGTTTATATATTTATTTTTATAACTCCGGTTGGGACTTTTTGCCAAAACTTGATTCTAAAATGGCGTTGGTGTTCGCCTCTGTAACTCTGACCCAAAGTGGAGCCCTTTGTTCCACTTTTGGCGGGCTTCTCCACAGAAGCCCTCCAAAGTGGTGCCACTCTGTCTGGGGTACTTAGGAGGGGTGGAGGGGGATTTAGGCACCCTGGACTGAGTTACCTTGGTAACTCAAGTCGCACTCCGTCCTGATTGGCCCAAGTGGTGAGCCGCCCGGCTCACCACTTAGCATGTTGAGTGACAGCTAGGCTGGGTGAATGGGGGTTTGCTGCATAAAAGCAGGGCTTTGGGGACTGGGACTTCAGAAGTCGCCACAGGACCAAGAATCCGACGAGGGAAGAGCTGAGCCGACCTGCTTCGACGACACCACCCGGTGGAGCCCTGCTGAACCGTCTCACCACTTTTTCCCGACGACCGAGGAGAACTCTTAACGGAGTGGCTCCTTCCCTTGACTGGTGGGGACAACCAGTTTTCGCCTTCTTTCCGTTCCTTTGAGGTATCTCGTGGCCGCCTTGCCTGTGCCAAGCACCCCGGCATCCGGAATACCACACTTTACCCCCATACCGCGAAAGTCAGTACCAACCCTTTAACCGGAGGACTCCGCGGCTGGTTTCTTCCCGGGCAGTGCTACGACCTTTCTCTTCTGCTCTTCAGCGAGATATTCTTCTCCCCTGACCGACGTCGAGCCTTGCTGTCACTGCCTGGAACAACTGCCCCCGCTGGAGGATCCTTTCCGCTTAAGGTACTGTGTTCCGCCTGGCTTCCCTTGCTACCGACTGTACGGGGTAGATTTAGCCCCCGGCTTTCGAACCTGGGAGTGCCTGGGACACTTTGGCTAAACTTTCTGAGCCACTCTAAACTCTTTCTGACTCTTTGCAAGACTTTGAATCCCTAATAACAGTGTGATCTTGGGCACATTTTCGCTCCGGCTACTCTAAGAGTGGGCCCTGCCTAGTGACTTTTGCTCGCCTGTGACTTTAGTCTTCTTTAAAGCCTATTGCAAGTGTTCTGGACCTTAGAGTGGTGTGTCTAACCTATTTCTGCTTTTTCTCTCCCTTTCTTGGAAACTACTAGAGTGTCATCTAACGTTAAGCACTCACCTCTGTTTTAATTAAGTGGTGTTAACCTAGAGTTGTCTAGATAGGAGAAAGGATTGAATTTACTTTCAGTATAACTGTGTTGAAGTGCTTTTACTATATTTTTGCTAGAGTGTTTTTAACTTATGTGTATTTTAAATAAATAACTATATACTTTTGAAACCAAGCTCTGGTCAGTGTTTGCTTGTGCTATTGTGTTTTGGTACATATGGTGTATACTTTGCATACTGCCTAACTCTTCTTGAGAGAAGTCTGACTGCTCAGCCACAGCTACCAGGTAAATCTGGGTGGTACAGACTGCTACCAAAGGGGTTTACTGCTCTACCTGTAGTCTTAAATCTTTTGCAGTGTTCCCCAAGGGAACTGCACAGGTTTCTGCCTAACAGTGGGTAGGGATGCACACATTGTGACACTTCCAGGTGAACAATCTCAGGCTGACATGGTATTCCCGGTTCATCCTCCAGACATTCAGGATCAGTGTCAGGTTGAGTCATCATTGATTGTCAGATGGAATGTGCCAGGGCAGTGTGCACTCCACAGGGGTGTGATTTCTATGTGAAGTAATTAGCCACTAGCTGTGTACGGGCTGCCTCCCCCCGTGCCCTTTCCCCTCCCATGCGCAGCGGCTGTGCATGTGGTTGGGGATGTGGGGCCACCACCATGTCCACGGCCAGGCCCCGGCGTGTTGCAACGTTGTGCAGGACACATGCTGCCACTATGATCCTGCACACTACTGGGGGAGCGTATAACAGCTGCCCGCCAGAACGGTCAAGGGAGCGAAAGCGTGACTTTAGCACTCCGAATGTGCGCTCCACTATGCCCCTGGTTGTAATGTGGGCTGTGTCATATCTTACCTGGGGTGGCGTGGTGGGGTTCCGAATTGGCGTCATCATGTGGGGGCTGAGAGGGTAGGCACTGTCCCCTGTGGAGGTGGTGATTGGTATCATTGGTGGGGTTGTGACCTTGCTCAGTATCCAACATGCATGCATGTGCAGTGGCATACATACTCACCAAGCAGCCATGTATCGCCATGCCGCCCAGCATCTATGTCCCGGCATAGGGTGGACATTCGGTAAATGAAGCTGTCGTGGGTGGACCCGGGATAGTTGGCATATACTGAGGTGATGATTCCCTTGGCATTACATACTACCTGCACGTTGATGGAATGCCAGTGCTTGCGGTTCCTATAGATGTGCTCTGATGCCCTGGGGGGACGTAGAGCCACATGGGTGCAGTCGATGGCACCTAGCACTTTGGGCAATCGTGCCACTCCGTAAAAATCCAGGGCGGCAGCATGCCTTTCTGCAGGTGTTCTGGGCAGGTATATGTGCCTGAGGACTGATGGGCGTGCAGTCATGATGTTCAAGACCTGGTGTAGGCAGCGTGACTGGGTGGCCTGTGACACCCCACCCACTATGGCACTTGTCCGCTGAAATGATCCAGTGGCTAAGAAGTGCAGTACATTGAGGACCTTCTCCAGGGGGCTGAGTGCTTGGGAGCACAGGGTGGGTGATGTGAGGTCATCCTCCCACTCAGTCACCAGGTCCAGTATGATGTGTGGTGGAAACCTGTACCTCCCATACACCTGGTCATCAGGCATCCCGAAAAGGCTGGTTCTGGGTGTGAATATTCTGGCCCTGACTATCCTCCTCCTCCTCCTTTGGTAGCCCACTGCCACTGCTGCTAGGAACGGTATGTTCATCCTGGCATCTGGCTTGTTTATTGATAAGTGCGCAAATTAATGCCTTGCGCGTGTTCTAGGCGAGCGTGTGACCCTCGCACCCCTGGAATCTAGTTCCCACTCCAATAGCGTGTGGAAATTCCCACGCAGCAGGCATACAGGTGCGCTGACGTACTTGCGTGTGTAAGTGCCCGCGCACCCCTGTAATACACGTACATTGGCCAATCGCGTGTACGCGCACTTTTGGCCAATTACACGCGATGACACTCTGACGTGCAGTATTTCCACGTGTGCTCCGTCATCACGTGCTGAGTGGGGAACGCCCGTGCGGATCACGTCAGACGCGCTTACGCGGTGAGGGACTCTGGTCCAATAGAATCGCGTATGCGTGCTGATGCACTTACGCGCTAAGGCCCTTTCCTCGGATTTCACGCTGACGTGCAGGAATTTCACGTGCCAAATCACTCCGTATCAAGCTGGCCACCCGAAAACACACGGAACACCACGCTCCTGCCCAGAAGGCCGAGTTACTGCCCCCCCAGTGCCCTGAGCAGCCTCCCACGTGCTATCTGCTGCTGCCTGCCTGCCTGCCTGCCTGCCTGCTGCCACCGTGCCCTGCCATTTGGTGCCTGCACATCAGCCATCTGCAGGGGTCCAGTTGCTGTGTCCACCCCTGCTGGAACTGAAGACTCCCGACTGGGATTACATCGCTCCACAGCCCAGCCCCAGGACCCAGTTGCCCACCCACACCTGCCTCTGGGGTTGCCATGTCGGGCACTTCGACATCTGGCACCAGTGGCAACCCCAGGCCAGAGGGGCACCAGCTTCACTGCCACCGAAGTTGGTGTCCTGGTGGAGCATGTCCTGGGGCAGTATGATGCCCTCTTTGGATCGTCCCACGCCAGCAAGGAAGGACGGGAGAGGATCTGGGCCGACTGTGTGGTTGCCATCAACGCGGAGGGGGTGGCAACCCGCAACGTCCAGAAGATCAAGAAGCGCTGGGAGGACTTGAGGTCCAGGACCCTTGTGAAGGCCCGGCGCCTCGTGGAGGGGGGCCGGGGCCGCATGAGTTCCATCCAGAAGAGGGTCCTGGAACGCGTACGCCCAGCGCTCCACGCCCAGGTCCTTGAGAGGGAGGCCCGTCTGGAGTTGAGCGGTAAGTGTGCAAGCATTACTGTGTGAGACAGGGCATGTTGCGGTGTGCTGGTTCTATGATACTTGCCTGTATGTGTGCCATGGGCCCTGTATGCATGTATGTGTGCAGGGACATCATGGTAATGCATGTGCGACCAGTGATGTGTGACCCACATGGTTGTTGCATGTGTTGAAATGTGGCATGGGGAGCCCTATGCAGATTTAGGACATGAGAGCATGCCAGTCTCTGTACCTGGACATGGATGGGGGTGAAGGATGGGTGCTGATGCCAGGTACATATATGGTAGCCATGTCTGTGTGCCTGACCTGCGTGTCTGTGACTTGTGCATGCCATGGATGCATGACACATGTATGTGACAATGCACAGATTCTGTGACGCACCCAACTAACCCTTGTTTCGCCTGTGTTCGTTGTGTTTGGGGCCAGATGGATGTGACTGAGGTGAAGTGTGTGCATGTGATATGCATGAGCCATGATGCATGTGTGTCACATATCATTGAATGTTTCAAGAGTCAATTGGACATGCATGGAAATGTGCATGGCATGCACCATGCCTGTTACTGTGTGTGTTTTGCCTGGACTGACCCATGTGTTGTGGAGGGACATGATGGAAGTGTACTTTGACAGGGGTGCTCATCTGCTATTGCTTCCTGTCTAGGGGACCATTTTACAGTAGCCTGATGCTTGTGTCCTTTGTCTCCCTCTACGCAGCGGCTAGTGAAGAAGAGGGCGGAGACGGCGCTGTGGAGCAAGGCGGCGGGGATGCCCCCACGGCTGCAGCGGAAGGGGTGGGTGAGCCCCCACAGGGGCCTGCTACGGCGGGAGACGGTGAGGAGCCATCCAGGTTGGTGGTTTGCACAGAGGAGGAGGAGGCCGACACTGGTGCACACATGGGGCCTGGTGGGAGCATCCCTGCTGGTGCAAGTGGTGCAGTCCAGGGCCAGGGGCAGGAGGCAGCACAGGTCACCGTGGAGGTGCCTGTGCATGTCGCTGTCCCTGACCCTGTGAGTGCACCACCATGCACCAGCAGGGATGCCCCGTCCCAGGCCCGTCCGCAGGTAGTGGGGATGTCCATGTCAACTGACTCCCCTCCACCTGCGGCCGTGGGAACCCCTGGCCGCGTGGAGCAGGTCCTGATTGGGGTCGCGATGCGCACGGCTGTGATTCGTGATGACGTGCGTGCTTCCCGGGAGGAGCACGCACGTCATCACGAAGTGCACCGTGCCGACGTGGCCCAATTGGGATCGGCCATGTTCGGGGGGTTCCTGCATGTGTTGGCCAATCTGACGGCCCTCTCCTCCTCTGTGCAGGCTATCCAACGGTCGTTCTCCTTGCCGTCTTCCGGCCCAGATGCCACCATGGCCCCCTGTGGACCTGCCCCGACCAATGCAGCCAGCTCGGTGGGGATCCCATCCCTGCCACAGTTGGGAGTCGGAGGTCCAGCAGGGGTGGACGACACAGCAAGTGGACCCCAGCAGATGGAAGATGTGCCGGCATCATCGGGCAGGGCACGTGCACGACGGCGTCGGTGGTTACCATCAGCCTGGATGCCGTCGTGCTGGCAGAGGCAGTGGCGTCGGAGGCAGCAGCGGGCTCGACGTGGGAGGCATCATGGCTCAGGGCCATCAAGATCAGAGGGGCAGGCATCGGCCGGAGGGCAGGGCAACCCTGGCATGGCGGTGTGTTCCGTGTGGGAGGAGTTTGGCCAGCGGATAGGTGCGGAGCGGCAGCGGGCGGAAGAGGAGCGGCTCGCCATGGCCAGGGCGGAGATCTCCATGCATCGGGCATTGAGGCGGGCTGAGTGCCTCGAGGAGGCTCGCAGGGATTTTGGTGAGCACATGGGGTTGTCCCTGCGAGACCTCGGGGCCAGGACAGAGTCCCGCCTCCAGGACATTGACATGGAGTTCGAGGATGCCCTGGCCAGCATCACCAAGTGAGCCGCAGGACTAGCCCGCTGCCTTTGTATATAGTTTTTTAGTTAGTTAGTGCTAGGTTTCCTTTATTTATTTTTATTATTTTGGACCGCTCGGACAATGGCCACTTTTTTGTACATATTTATTTTATTAGTTAGTATTAGGTTTCATTTGTGCTGTTGGGCTCATGGACCCTGGAACATTCCTGTATATATTGATATATTTTGGGAGATACATTTTTTAATTTTTTTATTGTTTACACCATGACGTAATGGTTTTTCTTTGATTTCCTACTACATGGTTTTGCTTTGGACAAATTATATTGATTTTTTAATCCTTTGTTTTTTGGTTTATCATTTTTGTTCTCGGACATTGACCTTTTATTTACTTTGCCACATAGTTGTATGTTTTATTGGTTTACTTGATTTGTGTTTTTAATACATTTTTATATTATCTTACACTTGTGTTATTTTCTCTTTGGTTTCTTACATGTCATGATATGGGTTTTGACATTCACTTGCACCCATTGTGTATGTGTGTGTGACAGACATGTGTTCTTTTGCATACTTGCCTTTGGGGTTGTGTCATGTGATTGCATTCACTATGTGGGTGCATGCAATCCTTGCCTGGGTGTTTGTGCTGGGTATGCTGGCCATTACTGCCATGATTGTGTATCGTCAGGACCTGGGGCCAGGGGGACATGGGTGGGGGCCTGCTGGCAGGTTCCCCACAGTGCTGGGGGTGGTGGGAGACATGGGTGGGGGCCTGGTGGAGGGTGTCCCTGGTGGATGGGGGGTGGGGGTGGTGGGAGACATGGGTTGGACATGGGTGGGGGCCTGCTGGCAGGTTCCCCACAGTGCTGGGGGTGGTGGGAGACATGGGTGGGGGCCTGGTGGAGGGTGTCCCTGGTGGATGGGGGGTGGGGGTGGTGGGAGACATGGGTTGGACATGGGTGGGGGCCTGCTGGCAGGTTCCCCACAGTGCTGGGGGTGGTGGGAGACATGGGTGGGGGCCTGGTGGAGGGTGTCCCTGGTGGATGGGGGGTGGGGGTGGTGGGAGACATGGGTTGGACATGGGTGGGGGCCTGCTGGCAGGTTCCCCACAGTGCTGGGGGTGGGGGTGGTGGGAGACATGGGTTGGACATGGGTGGGGGCCTGCTGGCAGGTTCCCCACAGTGCTGGGGGTGGTGGGAGACATGGGTGGGGGCCTGGTGGAGGGTGTCCCTGGTGGATGGGGGGTGGGGGTGGTGGGAGACATGGGTGGGGGCCTGGTGGAGGGTGTCCCTGGTGGATGGGGGGTGGGGGTGGTGGGAGACATGAGCAGGTGTGCAGGGTAGTTCCCTGTGGTGTGTGCTGCCTGCAGGGGCCGTGGAGGGTGTACAGGTAATGCCTGGGAGCACACAGCCATATCGCGTGTGGGACTTCCCGCGCACCCCTGAAATCCACGTACCCGGCCATATCGCGTGTGGAACTTCCCGCGCACCCCTGAAATCCACGTACCCGGCCATATCGCGTGTGGAACTTCCCGCGCACCCCTGAAATCCACGTACACGGCCATATCGCGTGTGGAACTTCCCGCGCACCCCTGAAATCCACGTACCCTGCCATATCGCGTGTGGAACTTCCCGCGCACCCCTGCAATCCACGTACCCGGCCATATCGCGTGTGGAACTTCCCGCGCACCCCTGAAATCCACGTACACGGCCATATCGCGTGTGGAACTTCCCGCGCACCCCTGAAATCCACGTACCCGGCCATATCGCGTGTGGAACTTCCCGCGCACCCCTGCAATCCACGTACCCGGCCATATCGCGTGTGGAACTTCCCGCGCACCCCTGAAATCCACGTACCCTGCCATATCGCGTGTGGAACTTCCCGCGCACCCCTGCAATCCACGTACCCTGACTAATCGCGTGTGGAACTTCCCGCGCACCCCTGCAATCCACGTACCCGGCCATATCGCGTGTGGAACTTCCCGCGCACCCCTGAAATCCACGTACACGGCCATATCGCGTGTGGAACTTCCCGCGCACCCCTGAAATCCACGTACCCTGCCATATCGCGTGTGGGACTTCCCGCGCACCCCTGAAATCCACGTACCCTGACTAATCGCGTGTGGAACTTCCCGCGCACCCCTGCAATCCACGTACCCGGCCATATCGCGTGTGGAACTTCCCGCGCACCCCTGAAATCCACGTACACGGCCATATCGCGTGTGGAACTTCCCGCGCACCCCTGAAATCCACGTACCCTGCCATATCGCGTGTGGAACTTCCCGCGCACCCCTGCAATCCACGTACCCGGCCATATCGCGTGTGGTACTTCCCGCGCACCCCTGAAATCCACGTACCCTGACTAATCGCGTGTGGAACTTCCCGCGCACCCCTGCAATCCACGTACCCGGCCATATCGCGTGTGGAACTTCCCGCGCACCCCTGAAATCCACGTACCCTGCCATATCGCGTGTGGAACTTCCCGCGCACCCCTGCAATCCACGTACCCGGCCATATCGCGTGTGGTACTTCCCGCGCACCCCTGAAATCCACGTACCCTGACTAATCGCGTGTGGAACTTCCCGCGCACCCCTGCAATCCACGTACCCGGCCATATCGCGTGTGGAACTTCCCGCGCACCCCTGAAATCCACGTACCCTGCCATATCGCGTGTGGAACTTCCCGCGCACCCCTGCAATCCACGTACCCGGCCATATCGCGTGTGGTACTTCCCGCGCACCCCTGAAATCCACGTACCCTGCCATATCGCGTGTGGAACTTCCCGCGCACCCCTGCAATCCACGTACCCGGCCATATCGCGTGTGGTACTTCCCGCGCACCCCTGAAATCCACGTACCCTGACTAATCGCGTGTGGAACTTCCCGCGCACCCCTGCAATCCACGTACCCGGCCATATCGCGTGTGGAACTTCCCGCGCACCCCTGAAATCCACGTACACGGCCATATCGCGTGTGGAACTTCCCGCGCACCCCTGAAATCCACGTACCCGGCCATATCGCGTGTGGAACTTCCCGCGCACCCCTGCAATCCACGTACCCGGCCATATCGCGTGTGGAACTTCCCGCGCACCCCGGTATGCACGCACACGTTTATTTTTTCTCTCAGCGCGTGTCTGTGTTTGTGGGTACCCCTTTGTACGTCATTTGTCCTGGAGGGCCACAGTATTGGACATTGATCATGTCTGTATATAGGTGCTATTTGTTGGCGCACCTTTTAGCGCACATTTCTTGCAGGCGCAGAGACGCTACCGCCTGCTTTCTTGTGGCGGTCGTGTTTGTGCCTGTTTGTGCCTGTGCGCTGCTTTGAGCGTGCGCTTTTTTGCCCTATTCTATTCCATGAATACGTGTTGTATGCGAGCGTGTGGGCGTTCCGCGCACTTGCCTCCTATACTTTCCCGTGCCGCCCACATTCTTCCCCATTCCGAGTGTTGTGCCCCATTTTATTCCCCATTCCGAGTGTCCCGCCCTGTGTTCCGCCTACTTTAGAGCTGTGCGCTGCGCTCGGAGTGATAGCGCAGTGGCCGTGGCGCACGACGTTGGTTGACCTGTGCGCCGGCCTGCTCCGCGCGCTTTTTCGGCGCACGTCCTCTGCTTTTCTTGCGCACGGACTTCCATGAATCGACGTGCGCTGGTTTCCCTGCGCTTTTCGCTAATTTTCGGCGCAGCGCACGTATTGGCCCCTCTGCGCCGGGATTTTCGGCGCACATTTATTCCATGAATCGGCCTATGAGTCTTGGGGTAAGTACTGGTTAAAGTCATAAACACATTGGAAAAAAATACAACACAATGCTTGAAGTTACACACACCAAAACATATAACATTATTTGGAACATCTATCAGTAGTTCTAGGGAAGTCAGACCTTTTTAAACACATTCATTATAGGACACAGCTATTCTTGGGGTGTAAAACCAATGGTTACTTTCAGATTACATTCAGTAATCCCAGGGTAGTAGACCCTAACAGTTGTACCATGATGCTTTGATGTCATGGGTGTTACAGTGGTGGCGTAAGTTATGGTTGCTTAGCTTACCATAACTGGTGATTTTAGTTTTTTTTTGGTTTTACCTGTAACCATAACATCCCTTTAACAAAGTTTGTTCACTGAATTTCATACGTTTTTATGAGTCCAACTTAACCATAACGTCCCTTTAACAAAGTATGTTCAGTGAATTTAATGGGTTTTTACCAGTGCATGCTATTTTCCTACAACTTACTAATATCATACTTTCCCAATACAGCAATTTTTTTGTGTCCATTTTACATAGTGTCACCTTAAAACGTTTCAATTTCCCACCTTCTAGAACCATTTTTAACATTTCTATACACTTTTTTCAACAATTTCAACTAGTTTTGCATCGTAGACGTCTACGAACATCTGACTTCATTGAGAAACATCCGGACAGTGCCACATGACCATACGCTGGCGCGCAGTTGGATGACATGTCCGAGAAACCGTCCGCACTTCATGATAAAATCCGTACTTCGCGTACAGTTCGAAACTGCATTTTCTACCGATCTAGGAACTTTCAACTTCAAATTTTCCCTTGCAGAGCTCCAACACCTATTCCTACTCATCCATTAACAATCTAGTAAAGCGTACATACTATTAGCAAAACTGCTATTTATATTAAAATGGAATCAGCTAATGCCATCCCTCCTCCCCAAGAGACACCACCACTGCTGTAATCAAGGAGCATGAGAAACACTGCCCCCTACCTTAGAAATAACACACACGCAACATTTTCCCCTGTCCACCTGCCCCTCCATATCAGTGTTTGGTGTCTCTTCCCTCATTTCCCTCCACACCTTTTGTTCTAGGCTCTCCATGCATCCAAAAACAATAAAAGAAATGTTCCTTTAGGAACCACCTACCACAGTTAAAAAAAGAGCTAAAAAAAACCGTATAGACTCCAACTACTTTATATTTCGCAGTAAAGTACATAGACTCAATAAGACTTTCCAACATTTCCATTTGCATTTTGTGTTATGCTAATGGAAATATTGTGACATTTATCCCCCGTTTCAGGGACTGGAACGGTGGATACCAGCCTGACAGCCCAAGTTATCAGCCCAAGCAAAGCAAGGGTGGATAACTATGTGTCTCCGGACCATTATCCCCCCATTCCAGCCCCTGCAATGGGGGATGAAGGCCATTAGCACACTAGGTTTCCAAAGCGGGAACCCGGGGTACTAAAAAAAGGATTTTTCTTCCTACAGGAAAATCCTTTTTCAAGATGGCCACCATAAAAAGGGAAGGCGGGGTTCCGTACAGGGCCGTCTTCGCTTTCCATGGCAGCCTGCAGAAGGCGAAAAGAGAACCCTACGACCATATTACCACAAGCACATTTTTCTTCCCTTTCAAACCTATCCCAAATTCGAATAACTTTACCACAAAGCCAGTCCCAGGTGGACGTGGCTACTTTAACCCCATGTGTTGTCCCTTGTGGTCATGGCCAGTAGCCAGATTGTCCGGATCATGACCTTCTTCCATGACCCGGACAATCTGGCCACTGCACATGGCCACATGGCCATAGGCTACACCTCAGTCACCAAAGGTATCTCACTATTTTTTGTACCTACATCATGACACTTGTCAAAAATTAAAACATGGGCACATTTGCAAAACCATGCTTTCTGGTCCTTGCCAATGTTCCTTACACAAGTTTTTGGGAAATCCACCCACGTTTAATTTTTTCAAAAGTGTCAAATGTATGCACATACAATAGTCATATAACCTAGCCCCCACTTGGCAAAAACCATTCTGACTTTATGAAAACATGTATATTTAGATCTATAATCTTTTTGCAAACCTTTGTGTAGATTTGTCAAATGGCACCTCCTTCATAAGCCTTTACATTATTTTGGGACCCCCCTTCTAATTTTGCCCCCTCTTGACAAAATCCCACCAAACTTTGCAAACTCATTCGGAATTAGGTCGGGAATAAAATTGCAAAATTGCATGCAGTTTCATTAAAGGAGTAGTGCGCTCAAAAATATGATTGTCCCAAGCGTTCGGGCATGTGTATTTAAGCATATGTTGATCGATTGTAAAAACTTTTCCCATGCACCTTACTGTGGTTTTCCTATATATACTGCACTTATGTAAGTGGCAGCAAGTGGTCTATGATATCCTAAAGCTAGTAGTACAAGTATCATATAGTGCATCAACGCTATTGGCAACTGGTAGTACGCAATGCCTTAAGGCCAGTGGCTACACTGAAGCCAATGGCAGAGGATGTCAAAGATACAATCCAGTCAGTGGCAGCAGGAAACACGTGAGGCACTAATTCAAGAAGCGACAGATCTCCTATAGTTCGACCAGGTCAGTAGGTATAGGTAGTATGTAATACATTAGGCTAGCGGCAATACAACACATATAGTACAACCAAATCCGTGGCAGCAAGTATTCTGTAATATACTAAGCAGATAGCCTGTAATACTGCAGCCAGGTCAATGGCACTAGGTAACATGTGGAATACTAAGGCTCGAGGCAGCAGGTCTCATAGAGTACATCAAGGTCAGTGGTGGAAGGTAACATGTAATATACCAAGGCACAAGACAGCAGATAGCATATAGTAATACAGCCAGATCACTGGCACTAGGTAGCATGTACTGTATTATGGCTAGAGGCAACAGATAGCATGTAATCCCACTAGGTTGGTGACAGCAGGTGGTATGAAATACAATCAAATTAGTGGCAAAAGCCCTAATGTCAATGGATAGAGGCTGATGCTAAAACGAGATAGATCACTAGGATTCAGCGTGTTTCATTGAATATCACGCTACACTAACAGAATTGTCAACATCATTATGATGGCGAGGGTGTGATTGTTCACACATGGATATGATCTCAATGGCTTCACAGGTACGTACTAGCTTCAATCGGTGTTGTATGATAGTTCAAGTGCTGTGTGTGGACAAGGCAGGCAAAGAGTTGCAGAATGTACCAATACACTGATTGTGGTACTTACGTGACCGTAAATGCTGTTGGTAGACCAGATAGACGGTGAGGGGTAGTTAGAGGGATAAATAAGTGGGGTAGCTGCAGCATGAGGTTTGCCCGAGATGCCCTCTGGTGAACACGGGCAAACAGGGCCTTATTCTGGCCTTGCTCGGGCCACCGGCTCCTTCCGCCTGCCGGCGGATATTATGCCAATTAATTCAAATGCAAGTTGCTTAGTAACAAGGAAGCGGAGCCTCGTTCTGGTGCCGCATCACGCCCGCCATTTTGGATCAAGGAAATTAACAGAAATGCATTGGAGATGAGCAATCTGCTCGACACAAGGCAAATAAAGAGGCGTCAGATGCAGGTAAGTAGATAGGATTCTACACAGGCCGTGCAGGCCTTACCAGGTAGGGTTGCTGGAATTGATCCTCTGGTGATCCTCTGCTCCCGGAGATCGTCGTGGCGATCGAAGGGGGTGCTGGTGGGGGTGATGATGGCTCCAGGGATTGGTGGGGGCTCCTGCCCTCTCCACCTCGCTGAGGAGACTGAGGATGTGCTGGTGCAAACAGGGCCTTATTCTGGCCTTGCTCGGGCTGCCGGCTCCTTCCGCCTGCCGACGGATATTATGGCAATTAATTCAAATGCAAGTTGCCTAGTAACATGAAGCAGAGCCTCATTCTGGTGCCGCATCGCGCACGCCATTTTGGATCGGTAAAATGAACAGAAATGCAGTGGAGATACCTTCAGACAGGATGTTACCAACAGGGCAGAGGATACTCACAGAGAGGGAGGGGGTTTGGATATGGTAGAGCAGGAGCCAGATCTGGAGGACCATGTTTTATATGTGGGCAGAGGGAACACTTTGCACAAATGTGTCCACATGGACAACGGCAGCAGTAGTGTCAAGTTGGGCCACAGGTATATGTCCAGCCCATGCAGCCACAGTGGCAGCCTATATAAACACAGGTGCAGCCACTTCAAGCACAAATGCCACACTGCATGTGCAGGTGCCCCTCACATAGACAATGCAATCTGTAGGACCCGCAGTTGCCCTGCCCTAAAACCACAGCAGACACCAGTACCACAAAACACCTTACAGGCTCAAACACAAATATACACACAGGGAGACAAAACATTGCTAGCCCAGAATATAGTGCCACATTATAAGGGAGTGACAGTTCTTGGAGGTAACTTCTTTCCATTTTCAGGACAAGGCCTAACTGCCCAATAGGTTGACACGGGAGCCACCAAATCCTGAATTAAGGAGGGTGTCTTTCCCCTGCTGGACAAAATAATGGACACACAGGGATTTTCTAGGGCCTTTGTTACGGTTCATATCACAGAAGATTTACCACTCACAATAGGTGCACAGTAAATAGCCATGCCTCTATTGCATTCAAGAGACACTCCCATCAATATATTAGGGAGAGATATAATGAGCCAACTAAATACGACAATTTCATTTTCAGAGAAGGGCATAGTATGCTCGACACCCGGTATCTTTTATGAGCAGGTTGCAGCCATCATACAAGAATTTTGCACACACAGCATTTTATGCAGAGCACCACGCCACCCTGAGATAGTCGTTTATGGGGTACAAGTATTTCTAGGGTGGGGGCCCAGAATGAAAGACAAGCTATTTCGGTTGGCTACATAATTTTGTTTTCAGACCAGCAGTACACAAAGATATGGTATCAGGAACAACACTCACAATACATTTAGAAGCAGCACGCATGAGGAAAGACATGGTAATATTGTGTGGGAAAGATGAAGACAGTACAGAGGGGTGCATGGTCTTCTGTATTGATTCGACATTAAGACAAACAGACTTGACTGACGAACAGCTGCTCTCATTGGACGAAGAGGAGAGATAAAGGTGATGTTTCCAATATGCATCCCACATCAGGTAGACATAGAGGAGAGACAGGTCCCCTACAGGATGCAGTTAATGAGCAAAGCATCAACCCACTTGAAGAAAGATTAGAAAAAATGACCAGCGGTACTATGGACCAGTGGCCCACATGATGTAGGTTAGTTGAAGAGAGTAGGCCCGGTACAAATAAAAGTGATGGAAGGTGTACTATTGCCCAGAGTTAAACAATACCGTGAGGGTATATATATGAAACACTCCTTGCACTTTGGTGCTAGGGCATAATAAAAATGTCAAATACCCATGTAATACGACCATTCACCCTGTCAAGAAAAGGAAATGTGGGGCATAGTATTCAGGTTCTCTGCCCCTTGAACAAATTAGTGGAAGCACATTTTCATCTGTGCAAAAGAAGCCCCCATACTATGTAACATACCCACAGAAATGACAAGCGTCACAGATTTTGATTTAAATAATGCATTCTTTTCCATCCCTTTGCAAACATATTCATAGTATCTCATTGTGTTCACATATCACTGGAAGAGATTCCAAGATACTAATTTGCCAGAAGGGTATTGCGAGGCACCTAGTGTGTTCAATAGGGTGATCCAGATGAACCTAAGCGACTTGCAAATGCACAGCACAGTTTTCCAGCATTGTGGACAACCTCCTGGTGGGCAGTACAATGGAGGACCAGTGCAGGAAATATTAAATTCACTTCTGACATAACTAGCAGAAAAGGGGTACAGGGTAGAAAGGGGGAAACTGTAGTTCTGCCAAAAAAAAGTAGTAACTAGGACAGATAATATCAGTAGACAGCAGGAAGATCATGCCAGAGAGAGCAGAAATGATCCACATTTACAAATCCCCTCCTTCAGGGATTAAAATAAGCTCAGAAGGTAAAAGGCCTCATCTGAAATAAATGAGTCATTTGCCGAATTGAAGAAAGCGCTAGTAGATGCACCAGTTTTACCAACCCCAAATTATAAAGAAACATTCTTTCTGTTTTCAGATTCTGATGGCACAGTGATGACGGCTGTCCTCACTCAAAACAAGCCACAGGGACACAAGACACCGCCTACTACAGTGGTCTCCTAGACCTAGTAATGTAAGGCCACTTCCCCAGTGAATAGACACTAGCCGAAGCAGCATTTGCCATTGAGAAATCAACAACAATAATGGGCTGCATGGTCACTCACTTTGTGGAGCATTCACTTTTTGCGATAATATAAAAATCAAAATCCACATTGACAACTCAGAGAGTGTCAGGATAATTTTGTACAATACAGCAATTGAGGTAGTGAGGTGTCGGGTTGTCAACCCAGTGACATATGTAACACAGCTGCAGAGATAGAGCAAGATGTGCATGACTGTGCCTCATACATGCACAGGATGGGGTACAACACCCAGGTGCAGAAAGAGCCAATTGAAGGTGGAGAAATGCTCTTCGTTGAGGGGTGATCAACGATAGCTTAAAACACAGCATGTTGGCATATGGGTGCAGCAATGGTTTTTTATTACAAAGGAGAATTTCAGGTATGGGCTTAGATGCGGTTTCACTATACTTTTCGGCACAGACAGCTCAACTGACAGCCCTGCTAATGGCTATTAATATTTTAGAGGAGCATGCAGTCAAGATATTTTCAGATTCAACCTACATCAAATCCACGTTGCATTTGGGATTGGCCTGCTGGGAAAGGAGGAGGTTCTGGAGGAGTGATGGCTGCCTTGTACAACATGCAGAGTTATTTTCCCAGTTAATAGAGGTGCTGCCCCTCCCAGAGAAACTGACAAAAATAAAATGCACCGCCCATACCAGCTTTACGGATTTGATTTCACAAGTCAACGATAGGGCCGACCCTGCAGCATATTAACCCTTAGAAACAACACGGTTCATGTCATCTAAAAAGGATCAAGTGTCTTTGATGGCATTGCTGCAAATGCCACACCCTACACTCGCCGTGCAATGTAATACATTGCCCATTGTCCAAGTGATTAAGTTGCAGTGGGGTGCACCCTAACAAGAACAGGCGTTATGGAAAAAGAGGGGCTGCTCACTGTCAACTATAGACCTGCTGTGGAGACAGAACAGTACAGAGAAGCTGGTAATGCCCTGGATCAGCTCCATTACCCAGCACATGTGTCAAAAGAACATGTAGCTGCAGAGATTAATGAACTATGGTGTGTGCCTAATTTACAAGAACTGGTAACTGAGTTTGTAAATAATTGTGTAATGTGCCAAAAATGTCAAGACGGGCACGCACTTTACCATGACCGGAGGGCCCCTTCCGGCATTTGCATATTCACAATGTTGATATGCAGGATCGATGTAGCTCTTATAAGTACATGATCATCGTGGCATGTCGTTTCTCATGTTGGCTTGAGGCTGGCCCATGTGCTCATAATGATGCAAAATCTGCAGCCAAACGATTGGTTCATGAAGTATTCTTGAGGCGGGGTAAAATTATTATAATTACAATTGGTTTTGTATTATGCGCTTAGTACTGAAGAGGTTTCTAAGTATGGACCCGGGACTCAAACCTGTGTTTTGCACTGTGCCGTCTTGCTTCCAAGACACACACGTTGTGCTTAAAGAACACCTTGCCAAGCTGCGAGCAACACTTGACAAGAATTGGCTCTATTGACTTCTGCTCGCTTTATTTTCACTATGCAATTCCCCTGGCATGGATCAACATTTGACTCCGCACAAAATTGTCACTGGCAGAGGAATTCATGCACCGTTTACTCCTGCACATACAATTTTGAACGCTAACAGCTCTATTTAACTCCTTGGAGATGAATTTAAAGCACATTTAAGTGAGCTCACAAAATCTCTCACCTAGATCTCATGCCTGGTGCAACCACATCAAGTCATGCCTGCCAACCCGACATCAAGCACAGTTACTCCAATTGCACAAGAAGAGACATTTGCAGCACAGCCTCCCCTTAACCATTGCCAAAAGATCATCATCAGGAATTTCACAAAATCGTGGAAAGAACTATGTTTCACCTGACCCTTTACTGTCACATACTGCACCCCTACAGTGGTGAAGGTAGAAGAGAGGCACCCATGGATCCACCTTTCTGACATCCACAGGGACAAAGCCAGCGTTCCCCTTGCATGAGAAGAGAGGGGGGCCTACTGATGGGAAGTATTCAACAACTGCCCATGACCTTTTTCTCTTCCTTCCTCCTGTAGAGCAAACCTGTGAGCGGGCTTAAAGAATTGCGCTAAGTGGAAGTGTCACTAGGAGGCAAGACACTGTATAAGCTATTATGTTGTAGTGTAGTGTTTTTGTATTTTGGTTTTATGTTTGTATGGTTTTTAGTTAAAAGGGTACAGCTTGCGCCTACTAGGAGTAATAATGAGGGAGTACGCCACAAGCAAGAAGTATTTAATTCTGAAATATTCCAATATGGCAAATGGGGCATTCATGGCACTGTGTGTGGCAATATACGGTATGATGAAATGAGACGGTGGGGCAAGAGAAGGCCAATGACACATGTTATTTGTGCTCTCTCATTCCACACGTCACAGGGACACCCAAGACCTTTCTACCTCAGGAAGTGTCCGTTGAGGAAGGGCAGCGTTTGATGCACTTGTCATTATGTAAAATAAGGTCCTTGTTTCAGGGACATTCAATTACTGTCCAATGAATACATAAGGGGGGAGGAAGTATATGAAACTCATGAGAATGGTGAAAAAAGAGGTCTCAAAAGACATTATATTAGAATATGTGGCAGAAGGGGCGAGAAAGGGGAAGCAACTGTTCACAACCCACAGCAGATTAAAGTGTCACAATGAGACAGGGTACGGCATTCCCTGGTGCCATACAGGACCATTAAAACGAATTGAGGGGTATTTCTTCCATATTAGGGCAAAGGAGGGGGGAATGTTGCAATGTAGGGTGGAAGGATTGGGCGGATTCTAAGAAGATGTAGTGAGAAAAATGAATGCCGACTGTCTGACAGTTTGGAACAAACATGTTCCCACTCTAATGTGGATCAATGAAAAAAAAATAAAAAACTTTGCATATGAAGGAACTCACATGCTTTTCTGTATGTTTCAGATCCACTGGCTCAATATATTTGGGGACAAATACTGTATGTACCAAGTGAGGAGCAGGAGTGCAGTTGTTATGTGTAGATGGTGGGCATGCAGGACCCAGGCATATGACCAGTACCCTGCAGATTGGGGAGGCACACTGCACAGCCCTGCCCTGGTGGTGGCCAATTCAGAACTCGTACCGTTCTACAATCATCCTGCACTAGTGAATAAAGATTTACACACAAATAAAGCATTGGGCGAGGCGGGGGTTGCATACACGACTAACACAATCCTTGAACATGAAGATAATTTGCAGTGACACAAATAACTGGTCCCAAAAATCATTGGACAGCTGGCTGCTATTCCACCAGAGTGCAGGTTGCTCAATAAAGCATCAACCCTTTTTGTGTCCCTATTGCTTCCAGGTTCAGGCTCCCTTCAACCGCCTCTTCTCCTTTTCTCATCTCTGACTGTCTGTCCGCTATCCAGGAGTAGTGTGCCACCAATGATCTCTGCCGTAATGCCAGTAAGACTGAGATTCTCCTCATCGGCACACCTACTCCCTCCTTTCCTGTTGCTCTCTGGCTAGCCTCTCTTGGCTCTTTTCCTTCTCCCACCTGTGAGGTTAAAAACCTCAGGGTCATCTTCGACTCCACTCTCTCCTTCTCTCCTCTCATCGTTGACATTGCTAATAAGTCACACTACCAGCTGCACCTCCTCTGAGGAATTCTTCCTTTCCTCTCCTTCCCCTAGAAGCTCACTGTCTCTAGAGCTCTGGTTTTCTCTAGGCTGGACTGCTACAATAGCCTCCTTCTAAATCTGCCTGCCTCTACTCTCCACCCTCTGCAACTCATCCAAAACAGGACTGAGAGACTTGTCCTTGGCCTCAAGCCCAGGGATGGTATCTCTCCAGGACTGAAATCTCTGCACTGGCTCCCAGTGGCAGCGATGATTAAGTTCAAAACCCTCTGCTTTGTCCACAATGTCTTCTGGGGCCTGGGGCCTCAATATCTTCAACTCTCTCTTCCTAGAAATCTTCCTTCTCGAGCTCTTTGCTAATCCACCTCCAACTCCCTCAGGGTCAGTCGCTTCTCCAAGCAACAAGTTGGTGGTAGATCTCTTTCTTCTGTTAGGGCCTCCCTCTGGAACAGCCTCCCTGACTCTCTGAAAATTGAGGAGAACCATCTCCGGTTCCGGAAGCACCTCAAGACCGTCCTCTTTGCTTCTGCTCTTTCTCCTCCTCTCCCCTGCTGACCTCCTGGCTGAACCTAAAACTGCATTGCTTACCTGGCTACCCTCTGATCTCAGGCCCAGGTCCCCTCCTCTCCAATTGCACACCTGCACTGCCCCCCTGGCAACCCTTGTATCCCTACAATCCCTTACCAGCACTTGACACCTGATGGCTGCACTTAACCTTGCACTTGCCACCAGCTGGCCGTACTTTTTCTTTGTTATTTATTAGTGTCTTATTATTTTACAGTTTATTCTATGCACTGCACTGCCCCTGCCCCTTTCCCCCGCACTCCTCCCCTTTGCCCCTCACCTGCACTTGCGCGATCTCTAAGATCTAGTAAGATCGTTGTCTCTGTCTTCCCTCTGATCCCTCTCCCTGCCTCATCACGCCTTGAAACACTTGTGTATAGGCGCGTTATAAATGCCATATCATATCATATCATAGTGATATGGGTGTCAGTGTTTGGGTGGAGTTATGATATAAGGAGTTCAATATTCTAGATTTCAAGAGAGCATTTGCTTAATAGTGACTTAATAAGTGTATTCAGTGGAGTCATTGCTCGGGGCCTCATTGAGCATTTGTCATTGGGTTGCAAGGACTCAGTCGCATCAGATGGTCGTAGTCGGCATTACGAAAGAGACAAGTTTTTAGAGCTTTGTGGAAGGTTGTATAGTCTTGGGTGTGTTGAATATGTGGGGCGAGTGAGTTCCACACAGTTGGGGCCAAGGTTGAGAAGGTGGATCCTCCGACCCTGACAGAGTAAGAGGTTGAAATCACTAGAAGGAGGGCAGTGCTTGATCTTAGGGTGTGCGGTGGGAGGTAGAGTTTTCTTTTTACTTGTAGGTGCATGTGGTGAGCTCTCTCCTGTCTCTCTACCCTATGTATGGCTCTTCCATTGGCCATGACTTTGCTGACTTTCACTTTGCACTTATTAATCCCTTTGACCAACAGTATACTGCTTGCACATTCACACGTTCACATCCCAGTTCTCATCCCTGGATCACATTGGCCATCCACATCCTCAAAACAAGCATGTGTCATGACCTACAGAAGTGGCTCAAATCACAGATCTCCACCATATGTCTAGTATGTAACAATACGCTTGCAGCCCTTCCCTCTGCAAATCCCCAACTTCAGAAGCCTAATTGACTTCCAAGCCAATATCCATTATCACCTTTCATTTGGTCATTACATTTTCTCTAAAATGTGTGATCCTCTCACATCCCTCCTCACTCACCCTCCCCCACCCGCTTTCTATCTTCCATCTCCCCACCCCTTGTACTGTTAACTACTTCTCCCTTGCCAATAAAAAAAGTTTTATTTTAAATACATTAATTCTCTAACTTGATTCTTTGTCTCTTTATTATGCACAGATGAAGACGTTATTCAAATAAGGAAACAAACTGCCTACCAAAAAACAAAGAATAGAAAAGGCAATGAAACAAAATATACTTCACAAAAAATATCAGATATGCTGAAAAATATCATGATCAATATTGCAACAATACAAGAGGACATTGAATATCCAAAGAGAAATTTGACATTATAGAAGATCAAAAGGATACATAGAAAAAAACAATGGCCATAAGTGTGAAGAGAATAGAGTCTCCAATAGAACCTTCCCTCCATAATGAAATTTTGATGGAAACTACTAATCTTTGAATATATCTTTTCAGTTTGTCTGATCCATCAATAAAAAAGCTTTCAAAACTGTTTGCTATTTATTTATTCATACTCAACAGCCTTAATCCATCCTTTATGCTAAAAAGCATGAATATAAATGTTGGTCAATATGGCATAAAGCAAGCAAAATAGATTGAAAATGTAAAGTTGGCTGTGACTTCAGTGTTTATCTTACCATCACATGCTTCCACCGTAACTAAGCCCTCTATATAGAGAAAGACAATATTTCCACCTGATATAGACCAACTCATAATGCATTGCTCAAAGCAAAGCAAGGGGCTGTAAGTTGTGGGCAGGCGATTATACCTTCTCAGCTCTTCAAGACCATTGGGAATTACCTCTATTAAGTCGCTGACACCACAGAAGCCTCTTAGATAAAAGCGCAGTTGTCACGTTACTCAATTTACATAAATATTCATGCCTTTCTTTGGATCCTTCTCTCTAACCATCTCCACATTCCCTGTTATTTTTGAGTACTTACAAACAGACATGTATTTTGTACTTTTCAGCATCTGCTGTCTTTGGTCAATGATAGCTTAATATTTCTTTGTGCTCTTTTGAGGAACCCAACCAGACTCCTGCAAAATCCCTGGACTTTAAGACACAGCTATCCATGACTCAGGGACTTGAAGACAGCATTGAAGACTGGCTAAACTTCAAGATACTAAGGCAAGATACTAAGGGCCTGATTACGAGTGTGGTGGGAATGGTAAAGCAGCCGTTATTGCCAAATACCTGATCGCTCTGTACAATAACGAGTGGGTTGCTGCATATGAAAATACTAAACACAAAGTATTTTAAAAAAAATGGATGTGGTAACTATGCCTTACCACACCACACGTCTAGACATGCAGAGATTGGCCAGTACTGCATGCAATATTTACTGTGTTATTCCGACTAATATTATCAGGAAAAACTAAAACATGAAACACCACAAGAAATTACTGGCATGAAAAGGCATGTGGAAATGAAGGGCAGAGCTATTAATACAGGTGCACGTAATCAGCCCTCGCAAGGTAAGTAGCCTACACCAGACTACTCCCAAGATCAATAGCAACATGCATCCCAGTGGAGCACTGCCAATATACTTAGGGCAACTGTATCTGCTATGTCATGGCTGGAAGAATGCAGCAATCATTCAGCAAATGGGCCAACAAGGACAAGGTGGAGGCCTCCAATTCCCAGAATCAAAATTACACCATGTGCACTAACAGGCACACAAATCCAGATGGCTTATCATCTGGACAGGGCAACCATAACCCATGTACTTCAGCTGATTCAGAATGACCTCAAGAACCAAATTGGCAGACAATTAGCCACCCCCGGACCCACTCTATTTAATGTAGTGGCTGTACTCAATGTTCTTGCTACAAGCACCTATCAGCACACTATCACCATGATGCATGGAATGGCATAGCGCACATTTTCAAGAATACTGACACAGGTGTTTGACTGCACTATGACATTATGTAGCAGCACACATTTCCTTATTAACACCCCAAGAGGGCATGCACACAATAAAAGGATGCTTCTATGATGTTGCCCAAATTACAAATATAATTAGTTCCTTCGACTGCACACATGTGCCAGTTTTGCCCCCATACAGCACAGCAAGTTTGTAGAAAGCAACAGCATACACTGAATGTGCAAATGATATCTGACACCAAAATGATCATCCCACACTGAGGTGCAACGTTTCCTGCCTCTACACATGACTCAATGGTAATGTGCAACAATACTCTCCCTGTGTACATGGTCACAGACATGTGACAAAGGACATGGCTCCTGGTTGAGCACAAGTGGCGTGTCCCATTCCCAAGGGTTGTGTATTGCGTGTCCACAGAGGGCCTAAATCATCCCTGAACATCCACAAATGCACAACCTTTTCATTATAAACATGCCACACCTTTGCTGTATGGAACCAGTCATACATACGCAACATCCCTATGTGTGGCTGGTTATACAAACAAAATCCATGTATTGAGGCAAGTCTATCCAACATCCGTACAGTTAACCCTGGCAATTCACTCCTGCCTTGTATACTAACCCATTCCGAAGTCCCCAGAGGCCTGCAGAGAGGTGCTATCATGCAGAGGTAGAGAGAGCAATGTAGGGGTCCCAATACCAAACCCTGATGAACCCCATACTGGCGAGGAAGAGTAGAAGAGGTAAGACTAGACCAGGACACTGTGTGTATGATATGATATAATAGTTTATTTATATAGCACCTATACACAATGTGTTTCAAAGTGCATCAAGGCAAGGGAGGGAACAATTGAAAATACAATGACATTCTTACAGGTCATGAACAGTAAGGATGTGACATTAACTATCGTACTCGGGCTGATGACATTTCAGATAGTGCAAGAGCTAAGACATAGATAAGGAAGGGAAGGAGAGAAGGAAGTGGAAACAGACAGGCGGCTACCATACTAGGCTTGACGACATTTCTGGTAGAGCCGGAGAAAAACAAAAGGTGAGGGAGAGGGGTGCAGAAAGGGAGGGGAGGAACAAAACAAGCAGCTATTGTACTATGCCTGATAACATTTCAGATGGTGCTGGGGTGAGGAGAAAGGGGAGGGAGAGGAGACAGACGAAGCTGCTATCATACTAGGTCAGGGACATTCGCATAAGTGCGATTAGTAAGGTAAGAGCAAAACCATTTTCAGACAGAACCACCGAAAGCTAGACCAGAAAGAGGGTGAAGAAAAAGAGATGGATCAACAGTATCGAAAGTGGCAGACAGATCGAGTAGGAACAGAACAGAATATCGCCTAGAGTAGTGAGCAGAAAGAAGATAATCACAGATGGGAAAGAGAGCTGTTTTGGTAGAGTGTGAAGGGAGAACACTGGAGTGATAGATCACAAGAGAAGAAAAAAATAACATAAGAAGAGGCTTAAGAATAGACAATACTTTCGGGAATTTTAGAGAGGAAAGGTAAAAGTAAGATAGGGTGATAGTTTGAAATGAGAGATGGGTCAAGAGAAGGTTTCTTGATAATCGGAAGGATTGAGGCATGTTTGAATAAAGAAGAAAAGGTTGAAGATTGGAGGGAGAGATTAAAGAACAGAGGTAAGTAATGAGAAAGGCAGGGGCAGACCATGGGGATAAGAGAGGAAGAAAGAGTATCTGAAGGAGGGGCCCTATGTTGAGCTTAGGAAAGAAAGCATGTGATGTCAGAAGCAGTAAGGTGATAGAAAGATGTCAGAGAAAAGGAGGGATGGTAACTGGTGATGGAACAGGAAGACAGGGGAGTCAAAGCAGTGGAGGAGATAGATTAGCAGAGAAGAGTACATTTAGAATAACAGTAAAAGGTAAGATTGGATGCAGAGAAGGATTATGAGATGGATGGGACAGGGGTAGCGGTAGAAATAATATGATTAAGGGTCTGAAATAGGTGGCGGGGTAGGCTGAAAGAGAATCCAAAAGGTTAGTATAAAAGTGTTGTTTGGTCATTTGGTCAAGATGAGGGCTGCATCATAATCAGAGTGGGGGAAAGAGAGGGTGCGAAGGTCAGAAGGGGATAGAGATTTCCAACAGGAGCATTCAGCACAATGCAAAGAGTGGCATCGGGAATGAAGGGCAGGGGTAAGCCAGGGTTGAGGCGGTTTATGTCAGGGCGAGAAGGAGGAAGAAGGATGAATATCATCAAGAGTGTCTACGATCAAAGTTGAGAGCAAAGATTAATAAGTGTCAACTGCGAAAGATTACCTGAACAACCAAAGTACGAAGAGACAATGTTAGAGAAGAAATAGTATAGGGATAATTGTCAGTTTCTGTGCTAATTCCCTTTTACCTAAAAGACACCCAGCACTTTTGCTGGACTCTGGACTTATTTTTGATTTTAATCTCCAGAGTGAGTGGTTCCCAAGAATAGTAAGTTAACTTTTATCTTACATACCTTTTCTTTTGTGGGTCCAGCACACACCACCTTCTGTGAGGTCTGGGGGGGTTACATTGTAACTTCTTCTCCCACTCCTCATGTAATCCTTTGTTACACTGACTAACTTCAATGGCAGGTGGCAGTGGTTTCTTTTTACTACCTTTTCGTGCAGGTTAATAGCAGGCTGATTTCTCGGTTGCAGTACAGCACCTATGGATGGTCATTTTCCTAAAATGGCACCTGTCTTCTTTTTTCACCATTTACCATTTGTGAGTTCCTTCTGGGCTTTTCATCTATCCTCTAGAGTAGATGCGAGTGTTTTGTAAGTTTCCTTTGGCATGCTTCAGCCCTGAATCCCACCAGGACTCCAGTGTGTCTGGGAAGACAGGAAGTGAGGGAGGAAACCGAAACATCACTGTCCTTTGTCTGTAGGTGTGTGTTAGGCAGAATCATATGCAGTACCTTTATGGACCACTACATATAATTAAGACTACAAGTGACAGTACAATTTCACCTTTGGTACAAGTCTGTACTACACAGTAAAGTGGTAGCGATGGCTGAGCAGCCAGACTTATCTCAAGAGCAAATGAGCAGTAATAGAGATTACACAAAGGACTACAATTACTGTGACTCAAACAAGCATTGACTTAAGGTTTCTTGTTAAAAAATATAAGTACATTTCATTTTAAACCATCTGTTCCCAAAACACTTCACTTCTATAAAATAAAACCACACTCTAAATATACTACACACAATCAATTCCTTTTGTTCAGGTCAATTCAAGTTAAGTACATTACAATTTGATAGACCAGTGTTTCGACAGTAACAGTAATGACAGTTCAGTCTTACGAAAATAACGCGTACCCGCGAGAAGAAATACACCCGAAGTCAAACAGACTTAGCACATAGAATTAAAACAAGGGAATAGTAGGTAAAAATCATAGGCAATACTTTTGTCAAGGCAAATCGAATCAGAGGACATTTTCTAAGAGGCAGATAAAAGTCAATAGGCCTGTGCCAGTGTCAAATGGAGCAGGGGCTCTGTTGTCGAGGATCACATGGTTAGAACAGTTCACAATTAAAGTTTGCCAGGAGTACTAGGTATTGTCAAAAGGGAAACAAAAGTTATAAGACGGAAGGAAGACAGGACAAGCCTTTGGAAAGGAAAAGGGTTCAACCCAATTCCTCAAGGTCGGACGGAGAGAACGACCAAATGGACACAGTACCTTATTCAGATGAAGAAAGCTGGTGCTACGGCAGTTGTTCCTGGTAGTTCCTGCTGACTCACGCTTCCTGAAGCTTCAGTCGTGGGGACAAGAAGTAGGATGTCTGGAGGGATCTGCACTACCCAGGGATGAGGCCAGCAGCAGCAAAGCAACGATGAATAAAAGGTGCGCTCCTTAAAAACAGGGAGGATTCTCTGGCTGTTGAAGGTGAGCTGGTTGATCCCACCAGGCTCAAGGGAAGAAGACTCTGGACTGGATCTTCTCTGTCGTTGAAGGGTAGATAGCTCAGGACTGCAGCAGGGCTTCACCGGGATCCAGGAGTTGCAGCAGCTGTCTTCTTCTCCGCTTCTCTTCGGTTCTTGTAGTTCCAGTGGCGACTCTGACTTCCAGCCCAAGAGTCCTGCCTTTTATGCCAAAATCCCCCATTCACACAGCCTGACTGCCAATCACACAACAGGGGGTTCGTACGGCCCGGACAACCACCTCAGCCAATCGACATAGAGTGCGACTTGGGTTTCCAAAGAGACCCTGTGCAGGGGGTTACTAAACCCCTCCCTCACATTCAGGCCACCTAGACACCCAGATTCCAAAGGAGGGCTTCTTTGCAGAAGCCCGCCAAAGGACGGCGAACAAAGAAACCAAACCTTGTTTGGCGCGAAAAGAAAACAACAAGAAAGACCTTTCCAACACGAAATGGCGAAAAACCATGCTAGGACCCAAGATAAAAACGATATGGGGTAGCAGGTTTTATATTCGAGTCTGTCACCACAACCAGAACATTAACACAGGAATCCATGTAAAAATTATAGTTACAGAAGGACAGGGGAAAGATATTCCCCTCCAGTACTCCATTGTAAGATGGTTTGTACTGGATCTGTATTTTAAAAGGACTAGTAAAGCCAATGGTGACTTTACATGTTTCTGGGGGACAGTAGACATCCCCAGAAATGGAGTTCCCAAGGGAAGTCTACAAGACATCCCTGTGTCACTGCACTAAAGGTGCTGTATGACACACAAGTAAAAAGATGATGCCTAGGGAGTTGGTGACACTCCATAGCCCATGAGCACAAAAAGTACAACACACACAAAATACACTGTAAGAGTGGGAAAAAGGCTCACACTCTTACCAGGTGGGAAAAAAATAAACCCCAGAAATCCAGCAAAGCTTCTGAGGGACTCACTAGGTAAGGGAAATTAGCCATAAATGAGAATTCTCCCTAACAGTGTGCCTTATTGAAACCAGTTCTAACTGGGTGGCTGGCTGTCCTGGAGGACAGCCTACCCCCAGATGAGTGACAGATCCATGAGAGTGAATGCATGGGTTCCCGAATACAAGGCAAGCATTTTTAGACTACAGACTGAGTCGACTACTGGAACAAGGAATCCGAAGCAGAAGATGAGCAGAATTGCCAGCAGCACCTTCCTTGACCACAGAAGCACCAGTGAAGCCCTTCAGCTGTGCTAATCCCATTTCAAATCAAAAGGGAAGACCTGCCAAGGACAAGTTCCTACCTTAGGCTGGTGGGACCAACTAGCCTCAAGGGTTTCTTCATTTTGGACCATCCCCCAACATCCTGCAACATTCCCGAACCACAGAACACCAATACCCGGGGTACCTGGACCATTATCAAGTGCGTTGTCTTTCCAAGATTGAATCTGGCTGAAACTTTGTAGACTTCCATGTGGGCTCCCAGAGGCAGGAATTCTTAACCAAAATGTACCTCACCAGAATTTAGGACCATGGGCCTCATCACAACCCAGGCGGTGGACCATGGTGCTACTAGCACTATGGTCCATGCCGGAATCCGCCATGGTAAATGGCGGAATTACCGCCCCATTCCAAGGTTGGCCAGGCGGTAATTCCCCATTCACCATGGCCCCTTCCCCATTCCCATATTTGTCCCATTGGGCTCAATGGGAATGGGGAATGCGCTAATTACGGCACCGTAAATTACGGTGCCGTAATTAGCTCTTAAGTCCCTTTGCGGGTTGGTTTTTTAACGCCTGCTAAAAGCAGGCGTTAAAGTGCAACCCGCAAAGGGACCTCATAATCAGGCGTTAAGGGTTTAACGGCTCTGACACCTTTTACGGCGCCGTTAACCCCTTAACGCCTGGGTTGTAATGAGGCCCCATGTAATTGAATAAAATCCAACTAGCAATACTAGTTTCTTCTTGGCACTGAGAAAAAGGCACCAAAACCACAAAGAGCCACTGAAGTGAGTAGAATTCATTGCTCCTGAACCCTTCTCCTGAATGTTACTGCAGAGGTCAGATAAAGTTCCCCCTTTTGCCACCACGACCAAGGAGCAGGAATCAGGGTCTGCAATGTTGCACCTAGAAGGAAGCCAGCTACCATTTCTTCTTCATATTTAAGATACTGTGGTGCTTGGGGTGTAATTACCTTGTGCCATTTTTGGTGCTTACAGGCTTAGTAAGTGCTGTTTTCTTCAAGGGAGATTTTACCTCAACTCCCCTGTGCAGGCATTGCAGCCTGTGTACTCTCAGGTGGTCTCCGGTTCAGCTCCTGTATTTCCTTCTTGAACTATTGACTGCTTGAATAAACTTTCCTCTGAAGATCTTCATCAGAACTGGAACTGCCCATTTGACTTTGGCTGTACTGGTTCCCCAAAAGTCCATCTTCTGGTCCTACTGGCTTTGGCAACTCTGTGTCCTCCACAGCTTTTAATTGTAAACGCTTTTATTGCTAGGAACCAAACTGCCTACTTGTTATTAAGAGTTGCTAGACTGTGTACTGTATAACCCTTATTTCCCTCCTTACTGCAAAGGTGATACCTATATGTGCTTTACTGACCTTAACTGACATCACTCTGTGTGCTGGATATGAAAAATATAACCAAAGGTTACTCTCCTTCATTTTTGCTCCATGTATGACCAAATTCCATTTCTAATTCAATGTTCTGTTAGTTGCTGCATTTTAGAAATGATTGTCCATTGTGTATATATAAATAAATATACTTTACTAACTTTAAGTGAGTGAGTGTTTTCTTGGGTATATGTCTGTACTGATCTCTTTGTATTGCTGTACAGCTCGCATAACTCCCTCCTAATATAAGCCTGGCCGCACAGCCACTCTACCGACTTGTGTAGTACAGGCGTAGAGTTAGGGCCCTAATACCAAGAGATAAGCCTTTGAAGTCCCACACCAGTTGGACTTTATCAAAACATAGCTAACAGGACTCAATGAGAAAATGTGGATGAGGAAGGAAGAGAAAGGAGAGGGTGGGGAGAGGAGGAATAAGCAAGAAGGAAAGAAGAACATGGTCAGATTAATAGATGGCAAGAGCCACAACTGACATAAATGAAAGAGGAGAAGAGAAAGTCAGAACAAGGGATGACCCAGAAACATAGGAAGGAGGAGAGGGGAAAGGTGCGAGATGGTAAGAATCAAGAATAGGAATAAGTGGGATTGCAGAAAGAATAGAGATGAAGGTTGAAATCACCCAAAAGAATCAGAGGAGCATCAAGTGGGAGAAGAGTAAATATTAGAAGCTCAAGGTCATTACAGAAAGAGTTAAGAGGTCTGGCAGGGGCAATAGATCAGGAAAAAGGCAATCAAAAGGGGCTAAGTGAAAGAGGAAAACTGACATTCAAAGGACCAAAGGAGTGGGAGGTTTGGAGAGGAAGGAAGATGTAAGTAGAGCAGAACAGAATGCCGACACCACCCCCAAGGACCAAAGGGTGAGTGGTTTGAAAGAAAGAGGTAATAGTTGAAAATAGGACTGCAGGAGTGATGAGATAGTTAGGAGAGATAGCCAAGTTTCTATAAGACAGAAAATAAAAGTTACGGTGGAGGAAGGTGTTAAGATGAGAGTGGGCCTTGATGTAAATGGAACACGCATTCCAGAGAACAGCATTCAAAGGTAAGATAGAATAAGAAATGGAAGGGTAGATGAGGTTATTAATCGTACCAAGAGGAGCATGAGTATTAAGCCTAGGAGCATAGCATGAGGGGACTGGAGACAACATGGTTAGGGAAATACTTGAAAAGACAGACAGTAGAAAAGAAATATAATAGAGAGAGATAAATGAGAAAGATATGAAACAGCAAGCACAACATAGGTATTAATTAGGTAAGAACCCAAAGGTGAAGAGGGGGTGCGTGGAATTGTAGACAGAGGCTGAGGCCTGAGGGGTTGCATGTGGGCCAATACAGAAATAGGACAATAAGGCAATGGAAGTAGCTCCTCAAAGAAGAAGGAAAGGGAGATATCACAGAAGACAGAAGTATAGTAAGGAACAGAGAGTGAGGATGCGCCCATCAGCAGACAGCAGCAGCTAAATGTTACAAGCCAGAATGGTGTAGTGGCAGACAGTTTCATGCAGAAAAGCAACATTTTGGGGATTTGTCTGGGATAGTGTGCTCTGTAATTTTGGACACATTCCCTCCTCCCTTTTCAGTGGGTGGTGGACACACAGAGATGCTGTGGCTTTACTTCTATACACTTTCTATATGTATTTGTGAGAACATATAGTGTGTGCTCACCAGCTGCTATGTGTGGCAGCCTTAATCTCTGTATCAAAAGATCCAGTGATACCACTGATGTCTACCACAGTGGATGTCTTTGACTTCCAGGGTTGTAAATATGGGTCTGAAATGGTTTCCTCTCCAGATGCTGGCCACTTCTGGTGGTGGTCCAAGTTGATGAAGTGGACCCTTCCCTTTAGGGTTGTTCCATTTCTCCTTGACATCCCGGGTTGTACTGGGATGTTCATACACATCCTGGACTCTGTCCCACACACAGTCTCAAAGTGCTGCACTTTTGGCATGGGCTGTTCTCACCATCAGGTGGCTCATCTGTCTTGGTGTCTCCTTGGCTGCCTCACACACAGTAACAGTGATCTTGTGCTCTGACAATGCTGGCTTCCTCGGCCTACTGCCTCCTTCTTTCCCTTCTGCAGGGTCCCCAGACTCATGCCTACAACTCATTCTGTCTGGATGGCATACAGCGGCCCATATTCACTGTGGATTGCCTTCCTGTAATGGCTGCACAGATGCAGGTTCTTTTCTGAAACTACGTACATTGTTCCTCCAATTACTGCTTCCGGTAATGGTATCTACTGATTTGTCTTTTATCCGGTATTATCAAAATCAAGACCTAAGAAATATTTCACCTTTATGGATGTCATCCGATACCACTGCTCCTAGCAATATTTCCCAAACTCCAATGCAACACATGGCTGTCAAATGGAAATGACCACATTCAACCCATTTTGAGGTTGTTTGGTAAATAAATAAACTATTCATATGGCAAAGTGTTTCTTTAACATCTGAACTGACCGATGTCCACAACATATATGCACATTTTTGGTGACCTCTAAGGACGACAGGACGCTGGAGGTGATTCTAACTACCTTTATTTGAAGGACACAACAGGTGGCGTAAATTGTCTATGTGCATAACAGGGGCAAATACTCACAGTTCAGCGCGGACCTCCCAGTTACTTTACTGGAGGTAGGGTGTGCACATAGATGGCATGCTGTAGGCTTCCAGGGCCCCCATGAGGCCTCCTATGGTTTGGATTTATGCCCTGGAAGCTGGGCTTTATAGGCCTCTCGGGGCCTCAGTTATGGTGGCTCCTTATCAGGAGCAGCGCTGCCTCAGACCTCTTGTCTGGCGCTCCACCAACCTTCTGGCGCCAACGTTCTCTCGCGGAGCACGGGTCCGCAAGATCTCGTTATGCCGAGATCTCGCGAGACCACGCTCCCACGATCACGTGACGTCCCCGCAACATTACTCGAAACATGTTAGTTTGCTTTCTACAAGTTCGGGCTCCAAAAGTCAACTCCAATCCATTTAGGAGAATGATATAGGCAGTGCAAGATTTGTATTCTCTTTTTTTTCATTTCCATTGCCAAGTCTAGTTTCTTTGTGAGCAAATGCCTGCACATGCTTGGTAAAATTGATCTCCCAAGACGCGAAAAAAGGTTGAGCTGTACCTGGTCAGTGTTAAGCCTACAATCTGCAGATTATGTACATGTTGGCACAATAAGGAGGACACCTCCAACGATCTTAGTTATCTATCTAGAATTGGGATTTGCAACGTGCAGGTCACATACAACTGAAGCAGTCACATTAACCTGTCAATATTTCTTCCAAGGACTAGAACCAATCACCATCACACTAATCCAAAACCAGTGTACTAAGTTAAAAGACCAAGATATCCTCATGGTATTAGAAACTATCCCTAGGAAGCTATGCACATATTTCTGCAGCTGGCACATTAACCTTCGAGGCTGTTAAACTGGAATCAGTACCTGTGACATTGAAGTTGCACAGATCTTTGCATCAATCACATGGTCCCCCGAGCAACTGTAGTGCAACACAATCATGTGCATTTGTGATACCAACATATTTCACACTCTTCGCTTTAAATCAGGACTGCTCAGCGAAATTGTGCCATGCAATTTAAGGCTTAAATTAAGTAATGTAGCCATGGCACTGTCTTTCATCAAATTGTAAGTATCTTTACTTCCTCATATTGTATGAACACAGAACTGGCATTTCGGACAAAATCTGAGCATAGAAAACAATCACATACTTGCTTGGAACCGTAACACACACAACTGCCACTGTAATCAAGTGCCCACAGAAAGGTGTGTCACACCTAATCAGAAATGGAGACCTCAGAAAGCCAATCGGCAGAGAAATCATCAAAAAGATTGCTTACAACTGGTCAATACACAAGACCTAAGAACATTCTGGACAGGTGCCTTAAAACAGGAAACCACACAAAACCTCCCTCATAGCCACACAGAATATGAACCTACAGAAGGTTCTGTCACAGCAACACAAAATCAAGGTCCACAGAGAGATCTTTCGCAGCCACTCAAAACAGAGGACCTCAGGAAGCTCTCTCACAATCACTCAGGACAGGGGACCTAAGGCAACTCTCACAAGCGTTCAGAACGGGGAACCTCAGAAAAACCTTCCACAGATTCTCAAACCAGGAGACCACAGAAGTTTCTCTCCCATCCCCCCAAAACCAAACCGGTACCAAGCAAATGCAATTGCTCTCTATAAAGAAACTTGACATCAAAAGATAATAGACACCCTGATCCAAAAGAAATGCATAACAAGTATACAGCTTCCATTGATGAACTGAATAATGTTCAGAATATTTTAAATGTTGATTAGCAGGTGAAACTCAATCTGCACATAGATGTTACTCATGCTACTCCACTTCATAATCCACATGGGATCTCATGTTGAGTTGTGTGTAGCTTAGGATCCATGTATAAAATGCATACATAAACATGGTATACATGAATTTTACACTGTGTCATATTTTCTATAACGTGTGTGCCAGAGAGTGGACACAGAACAGAATTTTCATTTCCACCACCCACATCGTGTTGCCATACATATGTGGCAGCATTTAGAACATCAGGACATTTTCAGGATGGCATACATGCTGTGGATTTTTATGGAACCTGTCTGATTGGCCAAACACATCCAGCAAGCTATATTTATATCGTCACATAGCTGAGCCTACTTCAAATGCATACACATATACGTCTTAACTTGAAATTACCACTTTGAGGCTCATTGTCTATGTCCACATACATTCCACAGAGGGGATCACAGAGGGGATCAGCTATGTTATTATTATATATAACAGAGCCACTGCACAAACTTTTCATCATTTGCTGAGCCGAGTGTAAGATTGAGGTGTAAACTACAGGCAACATTGACCGTATGTCTCCCTTTTGCACTCCACGTGCAAATTCAGTAAATGGTCCCTGCCATTTACACATGGCAGGCAGTGTTTACAATGGATTGCTATGGGATTCACCTTCTTTTTGCTGGTGTAAAAACTGGTGGATTCAATAAAAAGCCACAGCATTTATGCCAGCATTAAAATGCCATGCTAGCTTAAAGGCTGGTGGATTCTTTTGGTGGAGAGGAAAGTGGAGGAAAAATTGTGTATTACAATCACTGGCCCTCACTATAACTCTGGCGGTAGCCGTGCCCTTATTAAGGGCACAGATGCCGCCGGAGTTGTTTTTTTTTCGGCACCCGCGAATGGGCAATAACCGGGTCATGCGAGTTTGGTGGACCCAGTAATTGCCCATTCGTGGGTGCCGTTATGGCCAGCCTCCCGATCGCCATTCTGCCCCATAGAGAAGAATGGGGGTCAGGAGCATGGTTGTACCGGCACCGTTTATAACGGTGCCGGTGCAATCATGAGTTCTGCTCACGGGTGCCGGTATGCACACCTGGTCAGACCAGGCGTGCAGTCCGGCATCAGTGAGCAGAACTCGTAGTGTGCTGGAGAGGTAACAACGGCGCCGGTAGCACTACCGACGCCGTTGTTGCCTTTTCGTCACACTCATAATGAGGCCCTGTCCTTAACCCCATAGAAATCAATGAAGCGTGAAATGCATCTGTATGATTATTATGCAAGCATTGTATGCATTTATTTCATGCTATTAAAAAAAAATGATTTTTGAAAATAGAAAACTGCATACAGGTGACACCACATAAGGTAAGAATGGCCATACATGCTCCCTACTTGCAATTGCCACATAATGACTTATAAGCAATCTATTTTTAACTACTAATAGGGTTCTTAAAAGAATGGGTTAGGAGAGAGAAGTTAAGACACTGAAAGGAAATAAACAGGAAAAGAATTATAACAAACAGTTGTTTGTTAGAAGTGTTTTTTTCTCCCAAAAGAAGCTAAGGAAAACTAAGGGCAATGCTGGTCACATTCTGCCCAAGCCTATTCCATTGCCTCAAATCTGCTAGCATCAATAAGGACAGTATGAACGCAGGCATTGCACATCAACAAAGACCCCGCTGGAGACCTGTAAAAGCACATAGTAGCTGCTGAAGTGACAATGGAAGCGGATATCCTATCATGAATAGATTCTAATGACTGATTAGCAGAAGCTTCTATTGGGGTTACTGTGATAAAAAGACTTCTGCTCTGGCGGAGTACAAGGAAGAATAGTTTCTAAACTGCATACTCAGCCCCCATATGTCTACAAACCAATCTTAAAGGTAAAACAGGTACAGCCAAAAGAAACATTTCTTTTACCTTTTGTGATAACGTGGTGTTTGAGATCTTTTTGGGCTATATTTAGTATCTCGTGGTATTTTGTGGTATTTTGGTATGGTGATTTTTCTTTTCTCTTGGCAATATATTGTGGTAAACTTATTGGGGTATTTTTTATAGTGGTGAGACTATTTTCAGAACACTGCCTAATAATTATTTCAACAGGGTCACTAGCAGTAAACAAGTACTGGACTTGGTACATTCTGAAAAATGTGCTCATGCTCTCCTGTGATATCTATACTATCACTCATTTATGCCCTTGTGGCTTGCAACCCAGAATACATTAAACATGCAAATGAAATACAAAACATTCATTATGCCTCTCATGGTAAAACAATTTACTGTGACTAACTTTGCTTTGATATTTTTCTTACTGTACATTTTACATCTCTATGCTTGCCAACTCAATAAGACTGAGTGCAGATTAAATACACTGAGACTAAATTACCTTTTTGAATTATTATTCTTTATCAGCAACTATTAATATGCAAGTTACACGGAATGACATATGTACCCATGTTGTAATTCAAACATAAACAAGGTTTCCTGCATTGGATTTCAATGGCCTATCTGCGATAATGCCCAGAGCTCTGCCTGTAATTAGCCTTGAACTTTGCAGCAAAAATTGGCAGAAGCTCTGGCACTCCAAATCGCAGAAAAACCTGAAGAAATATAATCACAGTTTTACATGCAAGTTTAAATTATTATTATTAATGCAGCACCTAAAAATTTACTGAATTATTCAGCCTATGCTACAGTATCAAAAATACAATTTAACACTCTCCTCAATTACAGTATAATTACCTAGGTTAAATTGTCGATCTTCCCCTTCTGCTTGCCACCCTCAGGGTCCACCTAGATAAGGATTCTCGAGACTTCAGCACGTCTAAGGTCTGCCAGAAAGAACACAGGAGACTGAGCCGCTCAGGAACGAGCCCTATCGTCCAGCACTTCTGCTCCCTTCGCCAGTGAGTGAGAGAATGACCCAGCCCCCTGTACCTTGAACATTTTACCCATGTGTCACTCAAAAAGAACCTCCCCTGACAAATCAGCCCATTAAAATAGCATGTGATTTCCCCTGTGCCTTTACCTGAGATACAAACTGCATCACTGAAGAGAAAGTGTTACATCCCTCCGGCGCTTCCTGCCCTGAGACAATGCAATCACTCTGGCAGAACAGATCTCACATTCCACACTTTAAAACACAGCTTTAAGGTTATAGGTTTGGTTTATTTTTATTTTCCAGAATGACATGCATTTCCATCAATCTGCATCCAGTTTATATCATGGACTGGTTTGCACTAAATGTTATTATGGGACTCTGTTATATGTTAGCAGGCCGATTCATGTAATTCCTCTCAAAAGTGTCGCACGCGGCTGGCGCACAGCGTGCCCGTGCGAATGTCTGCGCCAGCCGCGTTCGATAAAATCAATTTCCGCGCACAGCGTATTCATGGATTCTCGCCTCCAAAAGCAGACGTGGCGCAGAGTGGCGCAGCGACCCTGCAGCAGCGCCAGTTACGCCCCTAAGAACGCCCTTGCGCAAGGAAAAGCCATCAAGATCGCAAAACCATCGCAAAGGGCCGTGCCAACCCTGTACCAGTTTACCGGACTGGCAAACAGCAAACGCAAAGCGGGGAACGCCTATTACGGGTTTCGGGAACACGCGTGCGCTAGAAGTTTCACACGCGATCTGGCCTGGGGGAGCGTGTGCGTGTATTTCAGGGGTGCGTGAGAAGTTCCACACGCGATCGGGCCTGGGGGAGCGTGTGCGTGTATTTCAGAGGTGCGTGAGAAGTTCCACATGCGATTGGCCTGGGCGCATGTAGTTCAGAGGTGCGCGAGAAGTTCCACACGCGATTGGCCTGGGCGCGCGTAGTTCAGAGGTGCGCGAGAAGTTCCACACGCGATCGGGCATGGGGGAGCAGGGTACGTGTATTTCAGGGGTGCGTGAGAAGTTCCACACGCGATTGGGCTGGGTGCGGGTATTCCAGGGCTGCGCGGGAAGTTTTACACGCTCGCCTACAACACGTATTCATGGAAACGAACGTGGCCAATCCGGAAACACGTACACCAGCAGCAAGTAGGCGTACGTCCACCCGCACAGCATAAAAGTGCACGCAAACAACAAACAAGCTCAGACGCCAGGATGAACATACCGTTCCTAGCAGCAGTGGCCGTGGGATACCGCAGGAGGAGGAGGAGGATAGTCCGGGCCAGAATTTTTACACCCAGAACCAGCCTTTTTGGGATGCCTGATGACCATGTGTATGGGAGGTACAGGTTTCCACCTCACATAATACTCGACCTGGTCAGTGAGTGGGAGGATGACCTCACATCAACCACCCTGTGCTCCCAAGCACTCAGTCCCCTGGAGAAGGTCCTCAATGTACTGCAGTTCCTGGCCACTGGATCATTTTAGCGGACAAGTGCCATAGTGGGGGGGGTGTCACAGGCCACGCAGTCACGCTGCCTACACCAGGTCTTGGCCATCATCACTGCACGCCCATCAGTCCGCAGGCACATATACCTGCCCATTACACCTGCAGAAAGGCAGGCTGTTGCCCAGGATTTCTACAGGGTGGCACAATTCCCCAAAGTGCTAGGTGCCATTGATTGCACCCATGTGGCTCTACGTCCCCCCAGGGCAACTGAGCACATCTATAGAAACCGCAAGCACTGGCATTCCATCAACGCCCAGGTAGTATGTGATGCCAAGGGAATCATCACCTCAGTATACGCCAACTATCCAGGCTCCACCCAAGACAGTTTCATCTACAGAATGTCTACCCTAAACCAGGACATAGAAGCTGGGCGGCATGGCGATACATGGCTGCTCGGTGAGTATAAATGCCACTGCGCATGCATGCATGTCAGATACTGAGTAATGTCACAACCCCACTGATGATACCCATCATCACCTCCCCAGGGGACAGTGCCTACCCTCTCAGCACCCACATGATGACGCCAATTCAGAACCCCACCACGCCACCCCAGGTAAGATACAACACAGCCCACATTGCAACCCGGGGCATCGTGGAGCGCACATTCGGAGTGCTCAAGTCACGCTTCCGCTCCCTTGACCGTTCTGGCGGGCAGCTGTTATACGCTCCCCCAGTAGTGTGCAGGATCATAGTGGCAGCATGTGTCCTGCACAACGTTGCAACACGCCGGGGCCTGGCCGTGGACATGGTGGTGCCCCCACATCCCCAACCACATGCATGCCCACTGCGCATGGGAGGGGAAAGGGCACGGGGTGAGGCAGCCCGTACGCAGCTCGTGGCTAATTACTTCACATAAAATCACACCCCTGTGGAGTGCACACAGCCCTGGCACATACCATCTGACAATCAATGATGATTGTAACTGACAATAATGATGTGTCAATGGACAGTCAACTGTCGCAACCATACCAGCCTGAGATTGTACATCTGGAAGTGTTCCATTGTGTGCTTCCCTACCTACACAAACACCACCAATGCTGTGTTCAAAAGACACACTTCTATGCTGCTAAAATAATTACCCCCTTGCAAGACACAACATGACAACAGTGCCATGTCACCCAACCCCTCCCCAGCACCGCCACCCAACACACCATGGCATGACATGCCATGTGAGAGCAAACAAAGTCATCCCCCAAACATGACACGTGTCACAAAGTACAGTGTCCCTAATGGAAACTGGCCACACACAATATGCCCACATAAATGTAGAAACAACAACACACATGACCAAATACTTACCACAATACAATCGACATAGCATAAACATGACAGTACTAAGGCAAAGGATACGTAGTCTTACAACATGAGAATGCCAGCACATCCACCACCTCCAACTGTACAGTGTTGTTGCCACGCACATCTGGAAGTCCACTGCTCACAACATGAGCTCCATCTCCAAAGTGGACGGCCTTGTGAAGACATGAGGAATGAACCTGCAAATTAGGAGGGAGACATGGATGCACAAGCACACATCAATACACCATGCAGTGCACAATACAACAACAATATGCACTAGGAATGTATACACAGTATTGACTACAGACTGCCACACAGCTCATGGGAGTCCAACGTCACTGTGTAATTCACTGTCACTTGGGCACACCCTTTGCAAGCCCATGGAAACAGGAAGCAGGAGGGGTGTGTGTCTCACGAACCCAAGCATCTAACCCAAACTCAGGACAAGCCTGCATGTGCCCAGCCGGAATACAGTGGATGCCCACGGGAGCCACACAAGGCAACACACTGCAACAAAAAATCAAAAATCAAAAATGGCCATGTGTGGGCCAGGGGGGGTGGGGGAGGCCACCCAGGAGGTCCGAGGACAGGGTGCCCACCAACAGCCACCTGCGTGAATGTCAGATTGTCCAGGGCCGCCTGTCTGTCCCTGTTGGACGCCAACATGTCCTCCCTGACTGATTGGCAAATGGAGTCTGTTGCCTGCTGTAGTAGCTCCATCTGCCTTTCTGGGGGGACAATGGAAGTGGCCACCCTCTCCATGGCTTGAGCAATCATTTCTGATGATGCTGCCTGTTGGTTGGCCATACCGTAAATGGATTGCTCCCATGCGGTATTGCCTGGTGGCGGACGGACACCGCGTTAGCGGGCCCCACACCTGTCTAGGGCAAGGCGAACTGCGCCTTGCTGCGTCGGCACTGCCTGAGGCTGCAGGACTGCATTTCCCCTCTGAACTGCTGGCCCAGGAACAGGATCAGATGTTGCGGAGTGTGGCCCTGCATCCGTAACCACCACAGGCGCACCTACCAACACTGACATCCCCATAGTGGGCTCTACCCCTGGTGCAGGTGGGTCGGACAGAACAGTATCCCTTCCATGAACACATACCTGCAAATCCACATAGGCCTCATCCGAATCAACACCTGAAAAGAGTTCTGGGGAGGTGCAGCCAGGGACACCCCTGGACAGTATGGCCTGCAGCAAGAGAGGGTCCTCCCCCACCACCAAACCACGTCCCCCACTGGTGCCTGGTTGTGCTTCAGATCCCTCCTGGGCCTGCACCATCTCCTCTCCCACAACAGCATCAGGTGCGTCATCCTCTGCAAAAACATGAAAGACAAAAAATGAGAACAGGCATTAGCACCATGGCACGCTATTAGGCCAGACAAGCTACAGTACCAGTACCTTATTTACACATGTCCCACATGACTATAACCCTCCCATGCATGCACTGTCCATGAGTTGGAAGGGGAGGCCACCCAGGAGGTCCGAGGACAGGGTGCCCACCAACAGCCACCTGCGTGAATGTTGCGAGAAAAAAAACACCTCCATGGGCTCATGGCCTGCACGGCTACTAAATAGTGGGAGATTCACTGCTGGATTCGCTCTCCTCAACCTCTGCTGCTGCTGCCACAGGAGGTGGTGGTGCTATGGGAGGCAGCCCATGCAAAGCCCTAGTTTGGTCCTCCATGGCAGCAAGCATGCGGGTCTGGAAGGCCTCGTTCTGGAGGGATATGGTGCGGAGATCCCCATGCAACACCAGACGTGTTGCCCGGACCTCCGCCCGAGTTGCCTGCATCTCTGCTGAGAGCGTACGGGTGACGTGCTCCAGCAGCTGTTCCGTCCTGGTGACAGTGGAAGCCTCAAGGTCCACAAGAGTCTGCCTGAGGTGCCGGACCTCTCCCCTCAGGGCTTCCCTCTGTCCCTGGGCATCTATAGAATTTGACTCCCTCAGATTGTCCAGGGCCGCCTGTCTGTCCCTGTTGGACGCCAACATGTCCTCCCTGACTGATTGGCAAATGGAGTCTGTTGCCTGCTGTAGTAGCTCCATCTGCCTTTCTGGGGGGACAATGGAAGTGGCCACCCTCTCCATGGCTTGAGCAATCATTTCTGATGATGCTGCCTGTTGGTTGGCCATACCGTAAATGGATTGCTCCCATGCGGTATTGCCTGGTGGCGGACGGCCACCGCGTTGGCGGGCACCACACCTTTCTGGGGCAAGGCGAACTGCGCCTTGCTGTGTCGGCACTGCCTGAGGCTGCAGGTCTGCATTTCCCCTCTGAACTGCTGGCCCAGGAACAGGATCAGATGTTGCGGAGTGTGGCCCTGCATCCGTAACCACCACAGGCGCACCTACCAACACTGACATCCCCATAGTGGGCTCTACCCCTGGTGCAGGTGGGTCGGACAGAACAGTATCCCTTCCATGAACACATACCTGCGAATCCACATAGGCCTCATCCGAATCAACACCTGAAAAGAGTTCTGGGGAGGTGCAGCCAGGGACACCCCTGGACAGTATGGCCTGCAGCAAGAGAGGGTTCTCCCCCACCACCAAACCACGTCCCCCACTGGTGCCTGGTCGTGCTTCAGATCCCTCCTGGGCCTGCACCATCTCCTCTCCCTCAACAGCATCAGGTGCGTCATCCTCTGCAAAAACATGAAAGACAAAAAATGGGAACAGGCATTAGCACCATGGCACGCTATTAGGCCAGACAAGCTACAGTACCACTACTTGATTTACACATGTCCCACATGACTATAACCCTCCCATGCATGCACTGTCCATGAGTTGGAAGGGGAGTTAAATGTCAGACACTGATGACACCAAGATGGGAGAGCAACACATCAGCTGCATGCTGGCTAGCAGTGCCATCACACATTGGCCTGTGAGTGGCATGTCCAATACACATACATGACACATGTCATCACACAGATGGCATGTAACATAGGCATGTCATATATGTGACAATAGGGCAGAGTGATGCGCAGTAGAACCAGGTGAATTCCTACAATCAGCCTGAATGAACACAGCTAAATACGGAACAATGTTGTAGCAAGATGCCACTTCAAGGGCAACTGGCGCGATGTAGTGCAAAACGCCTACTGTGGCTAGAAGGGATACTGTAATACCCAAATCCCGGGGCACCGAATGCATTGGATGAAGCACATGGGTGGGCCAAAACACTCAGGCACACACACCCTGACCTGGCACTCAACCAGAACCCCTCCCACAAACAACATACACATGGATCACACACACATGCATGTGCACTCACCGAACAATGCCTCGTAATCTGGCAGTTCTCCCACACCTTGTATCTGCTCCTCTGTGACGTAGGTCCCAGCAACATGCTCATGTAGAGTGAGTTCTATGTCCTCTTGTGGAGACCCACCTCCAGTCACCAGAGTTGCGGCATGACTTGAGGCCAGCTTTTTCTTTGCCCTACGCTTAAGGTCGTTCCAGCGCTTGTAGCACTCAACAGCTGTGCGCCTCATAAACCCAAGGGCACTTATGCTGCCCGCGATGGACTGCCAGTGTGCCTGACGTCGAGCAGGTGTAATCCTACACCCTGAAGTGACCAACATTTCGGCGTCATGTTCGGACACATACTGCACAAGTGCATCCAGTTCGGCATCATTGAAGCTAGGCTTCCTTGGCGTGCCGGACCGTGTAGCCGTGTCGGGGTCATCAGCCTGTACTGGACGAGCACTCTTCCTCTTTCTTTTTGTGGGTGGTGGGGATCCGGAGTGCCCTACACCGCTCTGGACACTAGAGGCAGGAGCACCGGTGAACTGTGTAGTAGTAGTGTGCGATGGCACACTGACCACATGACTTTGTGCAGGCATTAGCTGAAGTGTGATGATGGCAGGGGAAACCTCAGTCTGATGTACCGGGACCAACACTGTCCTTGCTGGGGGAGTCAGAGCTGGGGTGGACGGAGCTGCAGCTGCCCCTGCAGCCTCCCCACCCCGCCTACTCGGGGCAGCAGATGACATGGCTGCCCCTGTACCACGTGGCCTGGTGACACTGGCTTGCGCCGCCACCCGTGGCCTAGACTTGGCGACCTGGAAGTCAGCTTGGGAGTCACCCTGTGCTAGGTCAGGTGCCACAACGGGCCGGTCCAACAAGGGCTGAGCAGGGATGGTGTCAGCCACGTTTCCCTCAACCATGGGGGGGGATGTGTGTCCCTGACTGGTCCTCCACATGTGGGGGGCTAGGGGGAGTCTGCAAATCCTGGCCACGTCCCCTACCGCGCCCACCACGCCCACCTCTTGAGGCTCGGCCACCTTTGCCACCCTTACCACTTGCTCGCCTCCCAGCCATGGCACTGATGGAGTTGTGCGTATGGGAGTTGCAGTGGACAATTGTCCTGGGCGATTGGGGGAGAAAGGGGTAGGGTACTAGATGGAATTCGTACCCAAGTGCTCTAGCAAGGCTGTATGGAACCCCTGGGGAAAGATGATGGTCACGCAACGCACAGGCACCCCTAAAACAGAAAATGACGTGCACGCGACCCCTCGTAGACCACGTGCGTTGGAAAAGGAACCTGCACTACGCTGTGGCACCCAGAAACACAAAATGCGTGTCACACGCAGCCTACAATGACCTCTGAAGGGGTTCGCTACACACGGGGCTAGCACAGTTGGTAAATACATGCGCGACTCACCGTCAGCCTGGGAAAAGAGCGTGAAAAATACGCACGTGTGCGCGCTGGCAACATCCCCGCCAAAAGAAGAATTGTACACTGTCTGAGGAGACAGGACAAAAGGAGAAGTCAACGCTGTTTGAGGAAACAGGTTGAAGAGAAAATCAGAAAAATACTGACAGAGGTAACAGAGTTACGAACTAGAAACGCTGTGAAGTAAATCGCGTGTGAACCGACAAGAAGTACAGATTTTACCCACTCGCTCTCCACGGGAAGCACGTACAAGGAAATGACGTACTACACGCACCTTTTAAACCGCACCACACGTCCAAAGTCACTTCCGCGTATACGCACTGAGGCAATATCCTCCAATTACGCGTGCTGACACTCGGACATGCAGTTTTTGGTCTTGTAACATTCCACCGGGTACAGGGACACGCCCGCGCGTGTCACGTCACAGACGCGCCTGCGCTGTCAGGGCCTTTGGTCCAATGGAATCGCGTACACAGGCCAATCACGTGTGGAACTTTTCGCGCACCTCTGGAATACACGCACACGATCCCCCAGGCCCGATCGCGTGTGAAACTTCTTGCGCACCACTGAAATACATGCGCCCAGGCCAATCGCATGTGCAACTTCTCACGCACCCCTGGAATACATGCGCCCAGGCCAATCGCGTGTGAAACTTCTCGCGCACCCCTGAAATACACGCGCCCAGGCCAATCGCGTGTGGAACTTCTCGCGCACCTCTGAAATACACGCGCCCAGGCCAATCGCGTGTGAAACTTCTCGCGCATCCCTGAAATACACGCGCCCAGGCCAATCACGTGTGGTACTTCTCGCGCACCTCTGAAATACACGTGCCCAGGCCAATCGCGTGTGAAACTTCTCACGCACCCCTGAAATACACGCGCCCAGGCAAATCGCGTGTGGAACTTCTCGCGCACCTCTGAAATACACGCACACGCTCCCCCAGGCCCAATCGCGTGTGGAACTTCTCGCGCACCTCTGAAATACACGCGCCCAGGCCAATCGCGTGTGGAACTTCTCGCGCACCCCTGGAATACACGCGCCCAGGCCAATCGCGTGTGAAACTTCTCGCGCACCCCTGAAATACATGCGCCCAGGCCAATCGCGTGTGGAACTTCTCGCACACCTCTGAAATACACGTGCCCAGGCCAATCGCGTGTGAAACTTCTCGCGCACCCCTGAAATACACGCACCCAGGCAAATCGCATGTGGAACTTCTCGCGCACCTCAGAAATACACGCACATGCTCCCCCAGGCCCGATCGCATGTGGAACTTCTCGCGCACCCCTGAAATACACGCGCCCAGGCCAATCGCGTGTGGAACTTCTCGCGCACCTCTGAAATACACGCGCCCAGGCCAATCGCGTGTGGAACTTCTCGCGCACCCCTGGAATACACGTGCACAGGCCAATCGCGTGTGGAACTTCTCGCGCACCTCCGAAATACACGCACACGCTCCCCCAGGCCTGATCGCATGTGGAACTTCTCGCGCACCCTGAAATACACACGCCCAGGCCAATCGCGTGTGGAACTTCTCGCGCACCTCTGAAATACAGGCACCCAGGCCAATCGCGTGTGAAACTTCTCGCGCACCCCTGGAATACACGCGCCCAGGCCAATCGCGTGTGAAACTTCTTGCGCACCCCTGAAATACACGCGCCCAGGCCAATCACGTGTGGTACTTCTCGCGCACCTCTGAAATACACGTGCCCAGGCCAATCGCGTGTGAAACTTCTCACGCACCCCTGAAATACACGCGCCCAGGCAAATCGCGTGTGGAACTTCTCGCGCACCTCTGAAATACACGCACACGCTCCCCCAGGCCCAATCGCGTGTGGGCCTTCTCTGGCGCACATTTTTTTCCTGCGCAGGGATGCTACCGCCTGCTTTCGTGTGGCGGACATGTATGGGCCTGTGCGCGTCTTTGGCCGTGCGCTGTTTTTCCCTATTCAATTCCATGAATACGTGTTGCAGGCGAGCGTGTGGGCGTTCTGCGCACTTGCCTCCTGTACTTCCCCCATGACGCCCACATTTTCACGAGTTGTTCCCCATTCTGCGTGTGACGCCCCGTGTTACGCCTACTTTTGTTATGTGCAGCGCGCTATGTGCGAATTCGCTGTGGCCTTATTGCACGGCGTTCGATGACCTGTGCGCCAGCGTGCGCCGCGCACTTTTTCAGCACACATCCCACATTTTGCGCGTGCACGGGCTTCCATGAATTGATGTGCGATGTTTTCTGTGCGATAATCGCACTTGCACTGCGATTTTCGCTATTTCACTGCGAATCGCACGTTTTCGCACGGGTGCGCCGTTTTTTCGGCGCACATTAATTCCATGAATCGGCCTGTAAATGTGTAAGGTAAATTAGTATGCTAGATTCATGTTAGTTTTATTTTAAGTGCAACTCAGACCACAACTGTCTCATACCCTTGAGTCACAAATATGAGTCTCACACCCTTGGCCCTAGTTAAAATTCAGACCTTTGCTAAAATGTAAATGATGAAATGCTGAGCTACCTCGCTGAAATTCAGAGTAGGGAACAGCACCTCCCTACAGTGGCCCGAACGGAAGGCTTTAATCCCAGAACGGGTGGGAATGGGACAAAGTAAGAAACTCAAAAAGCAGTAGTACAACCGTTTCAAAATAATAGAAAGTCCAGTCAAGATTCTATACTATAATATACTTTAATTAAATAAATCAAATATCCAACTAATACAAACTTTATAAAACACCATCCCTGTGAAAGAAGACACTCTGGATACTTTAGCTGGGAAGAAAACACACAGAATTGCAATAATGTCACTCAAAGGATATGTTTCTTGAATACAATGTTGCACAAGGGCCCTAACCACTCTATATGGCTAAATAAATGTATCAGTGAGCTAAGGGCTCTTAATAGTATCTGAATCCAGTTTGGATTAGTTTTGATGGGTCAAACCTGGCTTTGAGATGTGTTGCTAGTGGGTCGATTTGAGTTTGAAGGTAGTATGTTGCGTATATCTCAAGTTGACAATTCAACATCGAGTCAGGTTCGAGCATGCTCTGTGCAGAATGACTGCAGAGTCAAGTGATGCAGGTAATTGAATTACCAGGAGCAGTTAGAAAATCAAGCATGGTTTGGACCAATGAGTACCGCGGGTTCGGTTACCTAAGTGAAGCGAAGCTCCAGCAGTTCAAGTTGAGCTTCAGTACAAAGTCCTCGTGGTGCGTTGCTTGGTTTAATGATTTAGCGGTTTGAAGTCATTGCACAGTCTGCTTGTGCTCAAACCAGGCAGGTGTTGATGCTCTGCTGGGGCAATACAGCATCGCGCTGGTTCGAAGATGCAGCAACAGCAGTTTGAAGTTCAAAAGTGAGTGCCAAACGTAACACCATGGATGCTGTAGGTTCGAAAGTGGCAAATACGGTCCAATACAAATCGGAGACATGGCTGTTTCGGCCCTCTGGATGCTGTGAGTCACATTACATGTGGATTTACGAGAAGGTGAGTACTTTTTAGTCAGTGCTCACCCAGTTTAAGGAGCCTTGCTAACAGGTCTTGGTCCTCAGCAAATGTCACACCAGCTGTGCCCTGGGGACTGAAAAGGAGCAGAAATTTCCTCTGCTTTGGATCACCTGTCTTCACCTTTGGCAGAGGACTCTGGAAAGGACCTCCAGCAGGGTCCTAGTGACATCTTCCTGATGTCACTGAAGGTCAATCAAAGGAGTGTTAAATCCCTTCTTTTATAGGGAAAGGGCCCTGGGATTCGATGAAAGGAACCCTACTTTAAGGGTGCAAATCCCGCTCCTTGAACAAGTGACCGTTGCCTCCTTATGTCAGTACCTTGTTCGGCAAGTGTAGGCGACAGGAAGGTGAGAAAAGCTCATAGAAAATCAAAATGGAGCAACCCTTCCTCAAGCTCACTTGTGCTATCAGACTGTCATACCTCATCCCCACCTGCAGCTTCAATGGCTGTCTGCCGTGGTCATTTGATATGGAAGTGCCTCTTTGAAGCCAGGCTCCCAACATTTCTCCTGTTGCGAGTGACTGGCCTGGTAGGGGGGGTGTTACCCAACCTCCTTGAACGTGAACATAGGCTGCCATCCTTTCTTTTGTCACCTCTCATAGCTGATTTTAGCTCACAGGACTGACACTGGCATGCAACAAATCAGGTAGGGCTTTAATGATTATGTTAACAATCTGCCACCTTGCCAACACTGAGTAATATTATATTTCCATATTATCCTGTCACCACAGGATAGTTTATCATAATTAGTATGGTTTCAGAACAGAGGGGCAGACTTAAATGAAGCCTCTACACTGCATTGACTTTGCTGTCACGGCAGCTGTCAAACACGAGCTGCAGATCAGGGGGGCTGATGCAGCAGGTCACAGGTGTACACTATCCTTTTGGAATGAAGTTTAATGAAAGGGATTCTGGTTAGCAGATCATCTTTTCTGGGATGGATTACCTGCATTATTGTATTATTAATAAAAGCTAGGGCTTTTACACGCTTGTCAGGTGGCAATCCTTCACAGTTTCTTCTTCCTGAACAACAAAAGCAATTGTGGAATCTGGATACGGTGATATGTCTAAGATACCACTACTGCATTATAGGACAGCATGCCTCCTAAATGAATACTGGAAATAAGGCTCCAACTGCCTTCAGTGACTCTAAAACAAATGGTTAACAAAATGCCAAAAAATGGTGATCCCAAGAATCTGTGCAGGTCCTGCTGCAAAGCCCCTTCGATTCACCTGCCCATAGAAGGAACACTTTGCCTTCCCCGCCTGAAACAGGGGAATGTCCTCCGACACCATTTAGTACCGCTAGCACAGAGATGGTGCACACTACATCCTGTAGTACTTCCTAGGTGGCAAAGGATATTGAACCCACTTCACCTCCTCAGAATTGGAGTCTTCAGGTGCCCTTCGAACATTGACCTCATCAGTCTGAACCTGAGGGTCGTCCAGCTTCATTCTTCAGAAAAATGAAAATTTAAAATCAAAAGAAAACCCCAAATTAATAAAAATTGATAACAGTCCAAAAAAACAATAAGAAAAGATAATAATAAAACAAACTCACAAACACTAAAGTCATTAAAACAAATTAAAGAACAAATCGAACTAGACTGTGAATGAAAAGTACAGGGAAGTGCTGCTTAAAAGACAACAAAATTTGCTTGGGCACAGGACCCTCACTACTCCTTGCTGTCTGAAAAGCAATAGCTCATCGCCAACTTCAAGGGACATTCACATTTAGAGATCTTGATTTCCAAATAAGCATGTTAACACTAACCAATGTCGATTGGAGGAAGGATAGCTCAGGGGAAACGTGCTTGTCTTGGAAGCAGCACAACACCCGATCCCTCACTTTGAAAACACTCGCTGGTATTAAGCACATTATAAATGAACAATTAAACAATACATTTCTCAACCCTATGCATACGATTGAGAGTTTATAAAATATAGTGCAGATTCTGCTTTATATCTACTTGGACATGACATTAACTAATATCTCTCTTTCATCATTCTTCCAAATTGCCCTCACTGTAAAAGTCGTTCATTTACTGTTTTCTATCATATCTGGATTATATATATTTACATAGGGTTCTTCAAATATGCTCCACAATAATCGCGCTAACTTTCGTCAGATACTCGACATCGAAATGGCTGTTTTTCATGAGATGTGCTCACATGAGATTTCGTTTGCTTGTGAAATGTATGTGTAGCCACTACAAAACAATATTTACTAGGATATCCAATAATACTGTTTGCTCATGGTGCAGAAGAGTGGAATATAACAAGAGTAATCAATGCCATTTCATTTTTTGCGTTGACTCAATTGTTTTGTTTACACTTCTTCCTGTTTCGGCGGGAACAATCTTTCAGATACGAGTGATGGCTTTCATTAGATGCTCACCATCTAATCAGCTACTTCTTTATTCCTCACCTTTTGCCCTTGTCCTTTATACTGCTTCTTTTGCTTTTTTAAATATGTTAATGTATTATTTTCAATGTTATTGATCGTGGCATAGTATTTAGTGCTTTCCCCGGCCTCCCCCATTCCATATGACAGAACCAGGAGCACACCAGATCACTGATCCAGCAAGAACGAGATCCAGTTATTGACAATTACTGAGCAGCACCACCTCACCTATGTCCCCAAAGCATGCCCACTGAAGAAGACTTAAAGCTGGCACTATTTTCTAGAGCCTGAGCACCAATGTCCTAAAGATGTGAAAGCGGTGTGGTGCATGCTGTGTCTGAACATTCTACTCTGGTAACCATCAACAGCGGCTTACGACAGACTGGGCCTCTAATACCTCATCCATTACCTCATCTGGGTGCATTGGGGTGAGGAGTATGACGGATAAATCCAGGCCTGGAATGCAACTACTGGCTCCACCTCTGTCTCCACCTCTGTCGGCGTATCGAAATCAGCATCTGCTCTTGTGGCTCGTTCCACCTCTTTTCCTCCTCGAGAATTCCATCCACTCCTTTTGTGCCTCTTTAGGATTACTTGGTGATGTGTGTTATATGCCAAAACCGCATCAGCCTAGGGGCGGGGGTGCACCACATTTGATGAATGGGCAGTCGCCAATGATACCACCAGTGAACATACCACTGCCAACTTTTATTAACTGGTGATTATTTTCAGTCTGTTACCTTGTAAATGTTATGCTTTATGCTACAAAAATGCAAAAACTACTTTAAAAATGTGCTCTATGCAGTCGTTTTTTGGCAATTGTTCTGTGTTGTTATCTCATCCCAAATCCCCCCACTGCAAACCAACCATAAAGAGTTAAAATATATATATATATATATCAGGATGAGATGATGTAATGTGCCTGGGGCAGGCGGGTGCACCCTTATGGCAATAATCAGCTGCCCAATGTAAGGGTCAGAGAAAAGTGAGGGTCCCTTAACAAAGACAGCTGTGCCATTATTGGCAAGATTAATCTGACCTGGAGGGATGAGCATACATGGTTACGTGGAAAAGAAAACAAATAATGGAGGTTTACTGCGACATTGTGATTTGGTAAAGTCCATTTTTAAGGGTAAATGAGTCTGATATCATCAACAATGAAAACAGACTTAAAACATTTTTTAAGTCCCCCTATTCATTTCCTTCAAACTTTAGCTCGCCCCACAACCACCTGTCTCGAATGTATATTGCCATGCATGTACCTAATATAGTTTATGTCTCCTTTTTTGCTGTAGCACACTTCCATTACTGCAGTAATCGTGGTATTTCCTGATTTAAATCCTGCGAGATTCCCACAGTAAGATAAAAACTTTCTGGAAACACACTTAAAAAACTCACCAAAAGTGCCCAACTAAACATTTCGCACTCTTTCCACCATTGTCATTATAATTATAATTGTTCTTTTATAATGGCTTAATACTAGAATGGTTTCAAAACGGTATGAGGATTCGAACCTGTGTTGCACTCCATTGTTTTGGAGTGCAACACAGGTTCAACACACCACAATTGTCCCCTCACAGTCACAGGCAACACCCCCACCCCTTGGTCGGATCACCACACCATCACCTTCAACATCCCCACCACTACATCCACCTCCCACTCCCCTATACCCTTACCTCCAGCCCTTACAAGGAGTGCCCGTCAATTGACCAAAGAAAGACTCTTCCCCTTCTTACAGGGACCTGCCTTTAGAGCCCCATTTCCTAACGACCCAGAAACCCTTGCCAAAAACTACGATACTGCCATCACGGCAGCAATCAATACAATCGCCCCACTTAAACCACGCAAAACTAAACCCACTAGACACGCTAATGCGTGGTTCACCCAAGACCTTCTAAAACTACGCATCGACAAACGAGCAGCACTAGCTCTTTGGCAAACTTCCCGGGATGATAAAGACAAACTCAACTTCAAATCCCTTGCAAATAAGTATACGAAAGCCATCATTAAAGCCAAAGCTAAATCTTTCGAAGATAGAATCACGGAGGCCAAATCGAACACCAAGGAAATGTTCGCCATATTCAGGGAACTTGAAACCCCCACACCCACCCCCCAAAACTTCACCAAGGATAAAGAATGGTGTGACAACATCCAAACAGCCATGCGCAATAAGATCAGCACCCTCCAAGCCAAAATCGTGAACACTAAACTATCACTTTCCACCCACATTACACCCTCCCCGCCACCACCGCCCCCCTCACCCACAGAGGGCCCACCCACCTTCTCTTTTAAAACCATCCAAGAAAAAGACATGATCAACATCATGAAAAACATAAAACCCTCCAATTGCAAATGCGACCCCTGTCCTGCCTCCATCATCAAAGACTGTGCAGACACCCTGGCGCCCTTCCTAATAGCCTTCGTCAACGCCTCCTTCACCACAGGGAAAGTCCCCACTTGCCTCAAGGAAGCATGGGTCCGACCCCTCATAAAGAAACCCACACTTGACCCCACCTCCCCTAATAACTACCGCCCCATCACCACTGTCCCTTTCCTCCTCAAGATCATAGACAAAGCAGCCTACCTGCAGGTCCAGCAATTCCTTGAAGAACAGAACCTCCTTGGACTGAGACAATCCGGCTTTCGCCCCAGACACGGGACAGAGACTGCCCTACTCGACCTTAAAAACCAAATGGACGACGCAAGGGACCAAGGCAAACTTGTCTTGCTCCTTCTCCTGGACCTGTCGGCAGCCTTTGATCTTGTATCCCACGACATCCTCTACCACCACCTCTCCTCCACAGCCAACTTCTCTCAAGAAGCCACCACATGGATCACCTCCTTCCTCCAAGACAGGACCATGCAGGTCTTCTCTGACCTAGCCACGGCATCACCCTCCATCATGCTATGTGGGGTCCCCCAAGGCTCCTGCCTCTCCCCCACCCTCTATAACATCTTCACCCGCCCCCTCTTCCTCATCCTTGACGCCATGGGCATCTCTTATACCAACTACGCCGACGATACACAGATCCTTCTCACCCTGACAGGAGACTATGACACGGACTCTGCCACCCTTAACAACATCTACAACACAATCCAAATGTGGATGGCTTTTAACGGCCTCTGCCTTAACTCCGACAAAACTGAGCTCCTACTCATAGGCTCCCCTGACACCATCAAAAAACTCGACGCACAGTTTAGTCACTTCACTATTGACTCAATCAGGATCCCAGTACTAGACACAGTAAAAACACTAGGCGTCTACTTAGACTCCGACCTATCCATGACCAGACAAGTAAACGCCATTGCCTCCTCTGCTGCTTACCATGCAAAACTCCTTAACGCAATCAGACCTTATCTGTCAAAAGAAACATGCACTAACATAGCCAGGGCCATTACTGGCTCACAGCTTGATTATTGCAATAGTCTCTTCCTAGGGACCTCCAACAAAAACCTTGAAAAGCTCCAAGTAATACAGAACAATGCCCTGCGTGCTGCACAAGGCATTGCCAAGAGAGAGCACATCACCGCTGCCAGAAAAGCATCCCACTGGCTCCCCATAAAGGAAAGGATCTTATTCAAAGCTCTAAGCATCACCCACAAATGCGTCCATCTCGTCGCCCCAATGTACCTTTCCCAGAGGATCCTCCCGGTCTCCTCCGCAAGACCCACCAGGTCACCCTATGTCAGCATGCTCTCAGTACCCAGGGTAAAAAGAGCCAGAGCAGGGGGCTCTAGCTTCCCGTACCTCGCTGCCGTACACTGGAACACCCTCCCTAGCTCCTTGCGCTCTGAACCCTCACTGGCCGCCTTTCGGAAAGCCTTGAAAACGACCCTGTTCACCTAACAAACATATGCCTAGCCTTCATGAATGTTCATGTATGATGCATTACGTGGTATGACACCACCTATATCTGATCACAGGTCACTACCTCACTGTTAACCCAAGGCACAACCTGTACCCATTGTAACTAAGTTTTCCTTAAAAGTAACAGTGCCACAATGCCCCCGGGCTGTCTGCGCACTATATAAATGTAATAAATAAATAAATTGTTTTACTTCCAAGACAACACGTTACCAATGAGCTATCTACCCCCCTATATAATGTGAAACTAGTTCTTTATCTCCACCAAATATAATTTTGAGCCCTGTTCTGTCTCGTTCCCTTGGTATTGCCCACGTGAATTCCTACACATCAAGTAAAAGATTTGAAAAACCTCGGTGCTGTTACTCACTAAGGGATCAAGGGGGCAGCCCATTCTCTGGTCGACTTTCCTTCAAATAAAAAAAGGAATATCTTATTTGCTAAAAACCTGTTCTACAGTTTGGGCTTGGCACATGTTCAATGGTTGCCCCTTTTTTCTATGGGAAAATGAACGAGAACAGGCTAAAAACTGCAATTTTTTCCTTTGCTTAGTAATTTTTGAACCACTTGCTGACTTTTCCCCAAATTATCCAGAACATGTGGCCAGTTTTTTTGTAACATTTCAACCAAACACCTGCAGCAATTCAAAAGTTATTTAAAATAGAAGCTTCAGAAAGCTAAATGCAAACAGGTTGTACATTAACTGTATTCCATTATTTCTTAATATGCCTTAAATATATACCATTCTTTCATAATATAACATCATGAAAGCTGCCTGGGTACATAACATGACCATTAGTGGACATTACTCGCGAATGTTTTGGTCATTCAGAAAGCCCATCCGCTTTTGGCTCAGTGTCTTCGCGAGCTCAGCCCAGTTGGAAGTCAAGCAGAGCCGGCCTTTAAAGTATGAAATATGAATGGCAGTAAAGTTGGTAGATAATCAGATGTGACTGAGGGAGAAATACACACAGCAGACTATCTGTAATCAAAGCCCGCTTTTACAGGAATGGCATGTTCATGCCCACTCGATGTTGCACACTTTCTTCACTTGGACATTTGAGACACAGTCCTCTTTTCTTTCCGTAATGAGGTTAGTTGTTTATTGTGTGTGCACATGATGTATTAGTGTCCATAATATCATGTGAAACATTCGAACATCAAACGAAACAGCTATCTCTTCCTCGCTCACCACTGCATAATTCATTTCGCTGCGGTTAGTGTCCTTCTTGACATCAAATCCTGTTATCCTTTTGAGCCTTTACGAGCAGAGCTAACTCACGCAGCGGGAGAAAGACGCTGTTATCTAGTGGGCGAGTACCCTTGCAGACTATAAAACCGTTAGGCGGCCCTTGACAACATACTGCTGCGCTGGGATGCAGCAGCGCGTATAGGTAGAGTGGTCGAAGATATATAAAGGGCAAAAGCAAATCACAGGAGTGTCGCTGGGGGGGACTAGAGGGGTTATAGCCCCAGATCCTTTGCTTGTAGCCCAGGATGAAGATCTCAGGGCTACAAGCAAAGGCTAGCACCGAAAATCCATTCGGGCGTCATTAAAGGTGGGTGGCACGACGCAGCATGCAGTCAGGCCAGGAGGCAGCAGCAAGGCTCGTGATTTGAATCAAAACGAACATTGCTGCCTCCTGGCCCTGGGCTGTTAGTCGTGCTGCTGCCTGGGGATGAACAGTCTGAGCTTGCGCAGCAGGGAGCCGAGCCACCGCCCTGGCACGAACGCACATGTCCTGGGTCTTTCCGTGCATGCGCACTTGCGCAGATCAAGCCAGTAGGCTTTGCAGGTCACGCCCAGCCCCGTGCCAGGAGACACTGATGCACATGCTCCTAGTCCCTGGCCTGCTGCAAGGAACTCGAGCTGCCAAGAGTCCGACGACGACACCAGCATCTATTCTGTAACCCCACCAGCCGTGTTACCTACCCCCCCCTCGTGAAGCTGCAGTGCCGGCCGAGGCCCATGTCGGCGGTGGCATGTGAACCAGCGCCAGATAAGGTAGGTCGGTATTAATACTGTATTGGTAATACAGTAGGCCTACATTCTACTGTTTGCCACTGCCCCCCAGGGACCTCCCACGCAATGTATTGCTCCTTCCTCCCTTTTTGAGACAATTATTTAACGCTCCAGTGACAGCCCGACCCCCAGTCTACTAGCAGGGTTTCTGAATTCACATGAATACACCCATCACAAACCCATAGCGGGGCTAACCCCTACTCTTTGGCCCTTACATAATACCAGTAACATGTATAACATTTCCTACCATGCTTACCCCAATGATAGAGACAGAGACATTCTGAAAGTTGGAAACATATATAACATTTTATTGGAAAACATATGGTCCCATAATTGGAGTCATCTTATGAGGGCGGCGCCCCAGCCCCTGCTCAGGTCTTATGACTGCCTGGCCCAATCCATGTTCCTTACCCGGGTGGCTCCGCCAATTCCGACTTACAAAGTCCCAGGTCCAAAAACCTGTGAGCCATCTCACACCATTCCGTTCTTGCGAGAACGGCCAGCCCTGGATTCCACTGCCAGTTCAGTCATTCCTCCAGAGAATATGGAGCGAATAAGGCCACTGCATCGGTTGTTGAGGAGTCCCAACCGTCCCTAGTGGAATCAGTGCCCGTGCCACCCCATCCTGCCTGAAGCAGCCAGTGGTTGTAGCTCATGGACCAGACCGCAGCATGCCTCCTTCTCAAGGGACCGCCCTCGTAACTCCGCCTGCGACAGAAAAATGAGTTAGTACATTTAGTGCCACCACCACCTATTAAAAACGAATTGTTCAAAAGACATATTTATTCAGTGCCACCATCACCCTATTAAAAACAAACTGGTTCAAAAGACATGCGTACAGCAACTACAATCTCTACAGTTCCTTCACATTCCATTCTGGCCCTTTGACCCAACCCATGATGCTCCCTTTCCTGTCCTTGACTGGCTCCAAAGCTTGGGTGGGAGGGTGGTTGTCACTGCTGCCGGGGCTGGATGAGAGGGCTTGCTCTCTACGCCCTGGCTATTTAAGCCCCCTGAGGTGCCAGCTGTTTCCGACTGGACTCCCGAGGGCACCCGACTGCGTCCTCAGAGGAGGCAAGTCCATGCAGGGGATGGCCAGAGGGGTGGCCCGCTATGTGAGCTGCGCCTCTAGCGCCTCCTGCGTGGGCTGGCGCACCTGCTGACATAGCGGGACTCACTTGGAGGTGAAACACGGCATCACGTTAATAACATTGTTGGGAGTCCACTGCAAACTTCGACCATTGTAGTCTCTCATAGCGTAGTCAGGGAGAGGTGCGCTATTGGAGGGACAGAGTGTGGCCTGGCAACGCTGCCTGTGTAAGGGCATTGTGTAGTAGAACACTGCAGGCGCGTTGCATAGGAGAACAGTTTGCATTTCTTACAGTCGACTACTCGACCATAGCTACTAGTGTCTAGTCGTTCCCCAAAGTCTAGTTTTCACAATGTCGGGTGCCGAGGTGAGCTTCTCATTAGTGACCCCCAGGGGGCTCAGACTGCACTGGCAACAATTAAACCCCTTATTACAGATGTCTTCCAACTTATTATTTAAAAGAGTATTCAGTCTCCAACGCAGTGTGCCTCTAAAAGCAATTAACATGTTCCTGAGCACGGAGAAGGATTTACGCATATACATGATTGCCTCCAGCAAAGCGCTATATAAAAACATGAGAAAAGCACTATTAATACACGCATCATTATCATTATCTAGTGGGAAGAGGCCAGATTAGTAATGAAGCATGGCGACTGGAACCCCCACTTAACGTGCCCTTTTTGCATAAAGCGCTGCTGCAGTCGCCGGCACGAGCTGCAAGCAGTCTGACGGACAAATTCAAGTGTTAAACCCTCAGCCTGAGATGGGGCCTAATAACACCGGTGTGCGACGGCAGCTGCAGCAGCTGGTACGATTCTGGAGGGATTGGGGATGGTCAGAGACGCAGAGTCACAAAACAAAATCAGTCTCCAAGTCAGGCTGCAGCCCGCAGATGCAGCCCCCTCCACCTTCCCCTGGGAAAGACGGTATTGTGAGGTTTTGTCGCAAGTCTGTCTTTTTCTCCAATTTTGGTATCAAAGCAACCTGTTGTAATAAATGCTGATATTAATGTCATGATGTTGGCAATCGCCGATTCATGATTACTCGATTCACTCTTGTACTAACTTGGTCTAGTGTGTTTGGAGGTATCAGGTGCGGAGTTAGTCACCTCTCGGTCAGGTGACATGCGTGTTGTTGGTTTTGTAAATAAAGTGATTACACTTCTTATGGAAGTTCCTGGGCCCTGACCATGCCATACAGGCACGCAAGGCCATGCCCTGCCACTTGCTGCTTTGTGACATAGGCGCGTGCTCCGCGGGAAGGGTTAATTATACATTTCCCAGTTTCAGGTGAGTATAAATAAATAACCCAGATATTTACTGATCTCCACGTGGGCATTGCACAGGGAGGGGTGGGAAAGAGGAAGGGAAGAGGTGGTGGGGCGTTAGGGAGAAAGAGTGGTGATGAGGGTGGAGGGAAGCAAAGAGAGGTAAGGAGCGAAAGAATAAATGTGGAGGAGAGGATGGAGGGATTATGAGGAAGGGAGCAACAGGGAAAGGTGAGGGGAAGTGAGCACAATGAAATTGAAGAATAGAGGAATAAAATGACATAGGAATATGAGCAAGAGAAGAGAAGTGGGGCGCAGAGAAGCGTGGTGGAAGGTGGTCTTTGGACCATCCTCTCTGACATCCAAAGTGCCCCAACCAGCAGTGCACCGGCAGGGTTCCGGAGGGAGGGGAGTGAGGGACAGAGTGAAGGCAAATGCAGTCATAGAAAAGCATTCAGCTGCAGGCCACTCCTGGGCAGCAAATCCTGTTTTTTATCACGCAGTCTTTGTTCCCAGAAATGCCCCTCAACTTGGCAGGATTGTAATTAATGGCTTCAGCAGTGACCCTGAACACTGTAGGGGAGGCCCTCTGCAAAGTATCAGCTTCGGTCAATGCTGAGTGTCTGATGTGCAAGTGTGCATGTTAGGTGCTCTAAACAGGCATGCCTTTGTCTAGTAGTGACTACAATCAGATGGGTGTATCACATAGTGTCTTCTGGGGAGTAGGGGTTCAGTGTTGAGCTCAGTGAGGCCTATAGGACAGTTTATGGAGCTCTCAATGTGTTCAATGTCAAGTGTGAAAGAATCGCCCCTTCCAGAGTTGTGGGCTCATATTATATTGCATCCTGGGACATGCAGTCCAATATTTATACACTTTACAGGATTTCCAGGAAAGCACTAGGATTGTGCAGGGGTGATGTCAGGTGAGAGAAGTGGGCAGTGCTCTGCCTGCATCTCCAGCTCTGGGAGCCTGAAGTCTCTCTCCACATTCTGAGCAGTTACTCTGCATGTGGATCATTGCTGTGCAGTGGAAGTGATGCCATTTGCCTGCCAGTTACATGGTGTCCTCCCATGTGGCCAGGTGCACATATATGTAGATCGCCTGAGGCCTTTGCGCAGCCTGTATGTGTATGTTGGAATTTTGGGGAGGCCACCCTGACTTTAATCCATATGCAGCGATAAAATGAGTAGCATTTAGGGGGTACTTGTAAAATCTGTTGTTTACAATGCAGTGAAACCAATTGCACTCCCTGTGGCTCAGTGAAGTTTGCCCCTGGCACCGTAGGGCCTCTAGACCTTATGGGGGTCTGTCACTGCAGGCTGCTATGCACTGTACTCTGCAGGGGGCCGCCGGCCGCTAGTGCGAGCTGGAGGTTGAGGAACAGCCTCAAGCGCCATCACAGACTAAGCCAGAGGCCTGCCTTGCTGCGAGTGAGCTGATTTATTGCCTTTACTGCTATTGTGACTGTCTACTGTGTAATAAAGAAAGCACCAACTGTCTATCCATATCCATGGGGAGGGCTGGGCCAAATAAGCACATCTGTGATTTATTATCCTGACCGTGTAGTGTGTTTTTGTTAATCTCTCTTGGCTTACTGGCAAAGTAACTTGTTATACATTCAGTCAGATGTCGATTGATGATCAGGCAGCTGCACCAGTTGTGTATGATATGTAACTTGGGATCAATGCATGTCGGCATATCTGGCATGCATGGGATGCTGTTGCCCCAAGGACAGCACTGCAGCCGTGCCAAGGACCGCTAAGCCTCTGTACATGCTCCATCCAAGATATAGTTTTTTTTTTGGGGTTAAATTATTTAACTGCTAATCAGTATTTGGGCTTCAGTGGCTGGCCAGCAGAGGTGAGTTTTGTGTTGGGCTTTGTGGAAGCAGTTGTCTTTGTTTTGTCACACATCGTCATCGGGTGACATTTCTCAGCCAAATGGCTGCAGTTGGTAATTAGGGGTGGCTGGGGCTGGCGTTTCTTTGTTCTGACATGGGATATTTGTCTGCAAATACCAGAGCACCCGTCACCCCAGCTTGTTAATGTCACAGGGCACCCCTTTACAATTGGTGCTTGGAGCAGATTGCATCTTTTGTCATAACTGGACAGCTGCCAGTGCCACCCTCCCTGTGCTTTACTTGAAATGCCCCCTAGGTCTTCATGTACATGATGATAAGCGTGGTGTCTAGCTGCTGGCTGGCCCCCATGTGAACGCCCTTCCTACTGCGAGCTCCAAATTAACACCAGCACATCCTGATTGTCACCCCTTGGTGAGCGCTTCCCACAGGGCTTGTCTCCCCATCCCTGTCACCCCGACTGTCCCACATCATGAGTCAAATGATACTCTCGGGTCTGGTGCGCACTACAAATATTAAAACAAACAAAACAAACAAACAAACCGTAGCAGTCGCGAGGTTTAAATGCCACATGGCGTTCACTGGCTATATTTAAATGGACGAGCATATGATATGCTATGATATGGCATTTGTAATGCGCCTGTACACATTTTTCAAGGCGCGACAGGTAGAAGTAGAGTGATGATCTGAAGTCCAAACTTGCAATGGGCTCTAGCCCCAGATCTTTTACATACCTAGGAATGCCCCTGACAGTGCAAGTGTGTGGGTGTGTGTGCATGCGCGTGCAGTCACCGGAAGATACATGCACTGTCTGGTCTGTAATGAACCTTTTCTATGCATTATTCAGCAACGGGGGATTCCCTAATTATCTCTCAAATTGTGTGTCCCGGGCATCTTTTTGTCGTGTAAGCTGAAGGGATTCTCTCTTAAAAAAGAACAACTTGTTAACATGCTGTAGCATAGAGGAGAGAACATTTCGTTTAATAACATATTTTTTGGGGGGTTAAAATATGTGCTATTTAAATGTGAAATCCAGATTTGCAATCATACATTATTTTCAAGATGTAGTGTTCCTGGAATGCTGCACGAACCCATAAATCCAAAAGTGGTATTGTAAACACAGCATGCTTTTTATTTTTAAAACTAAACTCATAATGATGGTGTATACCTGGATTTAACCTTAGTTGGTCAAGAGAGTGGGGTGGTAATGGGCAATGAGGGGATTTAACCAATGTATGGTACATTTGGATAATTCTGGGAGAATTGTCCTTTACACAATCTTTTTATTTGGAGATATGATCTATCAAGTGATTCATTGTTATGGCCCTCGTTATGACTTTGTAGGATATTGACCAGTGATTTCCACGTGTGGTAATTAAAGTTACCAAAGCTTATATCTTAGGGTCAATGCAGCATTATAACTTACCTGGTCTGTAATGGATTCAGAATCCCTAAACTACTGCATGCAGTAGTTGGGTAGATCTGCATGTTATGTTTTTCACAAATGTTAAAAGTACATTTCCATCCCTGCTTGGCAGATGGAAATGAATTATGTTATGACAGGTTGACACTTACTAAAGTGCTGTTGTGCAAAACGGTTAATACAATTACCACTACTGCAACCACTAGCATAAAGCAGCTCTTTTGTCTTCCTTCTAGTAGGAACACTGGTACTGTTCCAGTAGTATGGTGTACATTGGGATCAGTTATGACCCTTCTGTGCATTACATTGTGTGTAGTTGGTGGGGCAGATGCTGCTTAGGTTCCATTAGAACCCTGTTTGGGGGGTGCAGCCAATCAGGTTCTGCGAATCGTAGGCTGAAACCTCTGATCTCAGCCCGCATTCACACTGGCTGCCTCTCTGACCCGACAGTGCCATCTTCCCTCCCTCCTTGCGTTTCTTTTTGTTTTGTTTTACTATTTCCCAACCTCCCTCCGCTGCTCCACTTACATGATGGTTGTAGCCGTGGCACCTGCCATCGCTACTTCACTTCCTCTCACTCTTTCAGACAGCCATAGTAATGGAAGAGGGGCTCTGTATGTCATTTTGTCATTCATTGAACGGGATGCACGTGGTGTCCTTTTCAATTAATGAAAATGCTTTCTTTTAAACACCCCAAGTTACCACTTAGGCAAACCGGGGTGCCAATAGTGTTAACAGGGATTAATATCCCAGTTCCCTCATTATAGGTCCTTGCTTTGCGGGGGCCTATAACTCAGCTGCCGGGCCGTTACCCTCTGAAACCATACTGTGCCCCCAGATGAGCTCTATCTTGTGGTCTTTGCAAAGATGTTGCATCTCCATCTGAAGGCCACAAGAAGTTCCTCTGGGAACACCAATCAGGATGAAATCGCCTCACCCCGCAACACCAGGAACAATATCAGAGAGACCAACGACTGATGAGCTAGGCAATCAGGTGACAAGAGCGTGTGTCATTCCTCCCTAGGGGCATCCAGCCAGGGGTGCCCGAGTTAAGGGCGGAACCCTGAAGGGTGAAGACCAGCTGTTGACCAGCTGTATTTACCTCTTCACCTATGAGCCTTTACTTTTGCCGTTAATCCTGTTGCACCTGTGAGTACCCCAAGCTTCCTAATTACTGTACTCTCTCTCCACACTCTGCTACTCATCTGTAATGCATTCACTCCTGCTCCTCGTGCTACTCCTCCTACTCACCTCTCCCTATGATTTTAAACTCACGCTACAACTTCCTCTTTTCCAATCCTGTTCTCAAACTCACAACTTGAAACCTCCACTCCTTCATCTCTCTTCCACCTCCTTCCTTCCATCAAATAAAGCAGACAAGCTAACCATACCTCCTCTAATACCTATCCACCGCTCTTCTCCTATCACTTTTGAATTCACCATCTCTACTATTGCTCAGCCTCAAACAGTTCACATCATTTCTATCTATCGCCCTCCTGCTCCCACTGGACCATTTTTTGATGATCTTGGGCAACTCCTTGATTCTATTTCCACTAAACACCACCTCATTCTCTTAGGTGAATTTCACTTTCCCTCTCCAAACACTTCTCAGAATTCTGAACTTCAATCTTTTCTTAGTGACCACGCTCTCCATTCTATCCATAATCAAGTTAATCACACATCGGGTAAATCTTTTGACCTCTTATTCATCTCCACCCCTCTCTCAGCCACTAATACTATGTAATGTTATATTATGTTGATTTATACTGCGCACCGCTACCACCCAGGGGCAGCATTCGGGTGCTCACATGGCTATATAAGAAAGAGGGGTGGGGTATGTTGGAAAGGATAAATGCCAACAATCCAGAATAATGTCGTACGTATCATTAAGAACATACATAGAGGTGAGCACCGTAGAGGTTGGCCGTGAATCAGCGGATCGCCTTTAAAGCCGGCTTATTAGTCCATCGGTGGCTCTTTCTGAACGGCCCCATGTATCTTAAGTCACTTGTCACCCCTTATGTACCTGGCAGATCTCTGCGCTCAGGAAATCTGGGACAGATTCATTGTGTTCTCTTTAAAAGATCCAACAGACTTCGAAGATCCTTTTCGGTCAGAGCAGCTACATTTTGGAATGCCCTGCCGACTGTCCTGAGAATGGAAATAAACATGTTGGGATTACATTGATCTATGAAAACTACCCTCTTTACTTAATTTTTCAGCCATCGACTAGCCTGTTTGTTGACTTTGTTGACTGTTTCAATTATATGTTGTTTCTTGTCTTTTTGTTGGCATCCTGATGCCCGCTGGTGCAGTGCCCTATATAAATAAATAAATAAATAAATAAATAAATAAATAAATAAGATAAGATGGTTGGAAAGGTTCAGAACCAGGAGAAACTGGTATCTCTGTGCATTGTCTTGCATGTGGGTTGGTTGTGTGGCCTGACTTGTAACCTTAAGGGAAAGACTCAATGCCTCGGTTGTATACAAGTGTAGTGTGTGTAGGTCTTATACAGTTGGGGTGGACTTACAGTCCTGCACACTGGTTTGTTGTGTCCACAAGGGGGGGTCCAGTGTCGCTTTTGTTTCTTAGATGTTTGATGGAGTTGTGTTTGTGTGTGGTTGGATTTATGGATTATGTGCAATGGATGTTTCTTCTGAGGTTATGTCCTGAGTCTCTATCTAATGTCACACCATCCATAGCTGATCACTCAATTGTTTCCACCACCATCTCTTTTCCACCGTATGACCTTTCCTCAACACTTGCTTCACCTATTACTAAAAGGAAATGTAAACTTTCTGCCATTCCCCCCTCTCTGACCTACCGTACTGACATTCCTCCTTTACACCCATTGCCTCATCCACCAATACTGCCTTCTTCAGCTTCCAATCTCTACTATATGACTCATTCTCCTCTCACTTTGCACTGCCTACTTTCACCCCTAAGTCTCAGCAACCTCAACAATAGGTCACCTCATTCGCACATGGGGGTGTACCCACTCGCATGAGGACCTGCAACTCTTCCTGCCATGACCTCTCTCAAGTCCACTCTAGATAGAGTGAAATGGAATTCTACCTAACCCTCATTTACTCTCAATCCAACCATCCTAGCCGGCTAAAGGGCACCATACACTCACACCTCAATCCTCCTAAGTCTATGACTACCAACTCACAGCTAATGACCTAGCTAAATACTTCACTGCAAACATTTCCCAAATTAGAACTCTCTCCTGGCCTTCCTCACACTCCCTCCCCCTACATTTGACACGCCAACTACTCTACCAGCATACTCTGCCTCTATCTCCCACTTTAGTCACACTTACACTGACACAGTCCTATCTCTACTGATGAAGGCTAACCCCTTTTGTGTCCCATCAGACCTCTTGCTCCTCAGCTACTCAAGCCTATAGCCCCTCACCTTGCTGAACTCTTCAATCCATCTTCCGACACTTGCTTTCCCTCTGTTTTCAAAATGGCCACAGTCAATCCTCTTCTAAAAAAGCAAGGGGCTCACCCGAACCTACCAGCTATCTTTTGCCCTGTGTCTCTCCACCTTACCAATTTCTTAGACATCAACAATCGTTGAGACCCCATACAATCATGTTTCTGCTCCTGTCTCTCCATGGAAACTGCTCTCATGAATGTCTCCAACTTCATCGCCTCTGATAGGCGCTCCATCCTAATTCTCATTGACCTGTCTGCTGCCTTTGACTCTGATCTCCTTAATGCTCTCTTTCTTCTTGGGATTCGAGATCAAACCCTTGCTCAGATTGAATCCGAACTTCACACCTCACAATTCTATGTCTTCACAAGCAACAACACCTCTCAATGCACTCCTCTAACTGTTGATGGTCCACAAGACTCTCTGTCTTTGGTCTGCTTCTCTAGACACTCTACAACTCTGCTTGTGGGGAACTTATCTCCTCCTTTGTTTTTGCAACATCTCTTTGCAAATGACACCCAAATCATCTTCTCTTTTCCTGAAGTCTCCTCTGATCTCTAATCAAAATGTCCAACTGTCTATCTCTGCCATTAAATATTGGATAGCTTTGCACTATCTGATGTTAAACTCTACCAAAACAGAGGTGCTCTTCTTCCCTGCCAAAATCTCTCTTGCATCCCTTCCTCTGCCTATCAAGTTCCCAACTGACACTCTCCCCTACTCTTCTTGAGATCGAAACATTGGTGTCATCTATGACCCGTCTCACTCCTTCTCTATGTTCATCTCCAAAACTGGAACAGCAGCTTGCCTCAACCTCCTAAATATTAGGAAAATCAGGACCCCTTCCTTTCAACACGCCAAGCATCTCCTAATAATAATAATAATAATAATAATAATAATAATAATAATAATTTGGCATTTATATAGCGCTACGAACCCTCAGGTATCTGAGCGCTGCTTATTATTACCCACGGTGTGTGGTTCTCATTTATCGACCTCGGAAGGATGAAAGGCTGAGTTTGGCCCCGCCGGGATTCCAACCTGCGTTAGCAAGCTCTGCACGGGTGTCAAAGCGAGTGCTCTACTCGCTGTGCCACTTGATCCTGTCTTCTATAAACTGGACTACTGTGCCAGCAACCTCTTTGGTCTCCCCAAATATGCTTTCTGTCCTCTCTACAAGATCATTAACTTCTGTACCAGGACTCATTTTGAACTCCCTCACTTCAAACCTTCTTCCTTGTACCGTCACCAGGCTGGATGACCAACGATGCCTAATCTGTCTGGATTTACATGTCTTCTCCTGATTCACAAATCTATTAACAGTAAGGCATCACTGCATCTATCTTCCTCAATCCAACTCTACAAGTCTTCTCTTTCTCTGTGCTCTGCCTCCTCGACTAGCCTTGTGACTCCTTGCCCGCCCTGTGCTTCATCTTGCTTCCACTCTTTCTCTCTTCTTGCTCCACTTGCATGAAATTATCTCATCCCAGACATCTGAGAAGCAGTCTGCCCAGATTTGTTCAAGACCAGACTAAAAACCTACCCCCTTGCCTTTAAGTTAGCCGCTTAACCTACCTTTCATCTTCCTTCTACCTAACATTTTCTTCCTTGCCTCTAACCTGTCTCTGTCCCTTACTTCCTTTGCCTCTGCTATAGCACCACACCCATCATGGTGACATCCTAAGGACTTTTACTTGCACCTAAAAACATCCAATGCTGGCTGCCCACTTATGTAATGTCCCTGGTGACTGTTTCCTTTAATCCACTCCACAACCTGGTCAAAATGGCCCTCAAACTCACCCCATTGTAAGAAGCGCATTGCTTCAGGGAAAATCTAATGTCATATCTACTGTACGTTCTTTTGTGTTCAAAAGAGCATTGTTCCTCCTGTATATAAATAAATAAATACAATTAAAAATAAAATAAATAAAAAGTTTAAGATTCTTGCATGTCAACTTCTTCAGGACCTTTGTATGAAAGCACTAAAGCACAAGCGATTAACAGGATTTGCCTGGCATCCATCTGAGACGATCCCTCCTTACAAGTATAGATACCTCAAATATATCATCAGGCTTTCCTTTGGAAAGGTTTGCAGCTTGAATGGTCACGCCAGTTAAAACTGCCATATCTCGTCATTTATTGAATAAGGGCTCAAGGGAGGTACACATTCCACTGATATGTCGCAACATACTAAGCGCAGAATAGTCTCCTTAGGTGCTACTTGAGCATTTGTCTTTGCGATGGAGTAAATGTGCATCGGCAGTGCAGTTTTTCTCATTTTCCCCATTGCACATTAGAAGGCAATTGCTTAAGTTCTATGAACACGTAGAGTGGTGTTTTTTATTTTAGTGCAAATACAGGAAGGCAGTGTTTGTGTTTTGAGGGAATGAATTGGTCAATTTGAACATACATGTAACTTTTTCCATTCTATTCTTGACACGCCAGTCCAGTCCAAATTTTAATAGTCCATAATATAATGGGGAGATCCAAAACCACACATCCCAGAATTCAAAGTTAAAAACAGGACTATCGAAGCATTTACATAATGGAATGGATAATGTTGGCATGTATGCTTGAAAGGTCTTGAATTTGAGCATGTGTAAAAAGTATATATACACTATTTACTTATTGTATGCCAGTCTGAAGCAATTCCCTCCTATGTCCTTTTATACTACTAATTGAGCTATTTATATTAATGTGTCTCAACAGCGCCAACGATAAAAGGGGAACGGTCTGGACAGATATGATGGCACAATGGAATTACACAGGGCTAATGGTAACTTAGCAGGAGATATTCCCCACGCAAACATATGAATATGTGGGGACATGTTTAGTGCTATAGACTATATCTGTCTATCTGAAGGTCTTTTTAGGAGGGCCAACTCCCTTAAGATTACAACCAAAACCTCTAGAGACCATGCATGGTTAGAGCTAAGAATAGACCTTTCAAAGTTTCAACCCGTGCCAGAGGGTACATTGACTGAGTTAACAGTCTCAACAATCGCTATTAAGCTTAAATGGATGTCAGATTTACATTAAAAATGTAATTCATGCTTGGCACTACTTTTGGATACGGGTAGTATATTGGCTACGGGTAGTATACATTTGACCCTTGAAAACTACAACAATAAAATCTTTAATATATGCGTTTTCGAAGGGTCAAACACCAACAGGTAAAAAAACACCACCATTTTGATATAACGGTGTGGGATCAAAAGAGAAAGCTCAAGCGAAATATGAGGGACCTGGAGAAATTATGGGGTACGTCCCATGTTAAGTGTATCAAAGGTAAAAAGAGATTAAAAACAAAAACTGGACAACATGTTATTGGATATAACAAAATCAAAATCAAAAGGATGGGTCCAAGCATTTTTGGACACTAATCAATGAGACCAGGTGCTCACAGACTGAAAACCAATTAAATACAACCCTAGAAGAAACTTGATGTGTGTTTTACCATGAAAAATGTAATGGTATCTCCAGGACAACCACCTACCTACAGCTTGTAAATCAGGAATGTAAAAGGAGTCTGAAAAGTACCAAAAAGACCCAGAGGAACTGGATGTAACGCTCACCTGGTTCCCACGGAGGCGCAGCGTCGAAGGCGCAGAACTCTGAAGATGGACAGGAAGGGCCCCTCTATTCTGGCTTCCCTGGCTCGTTGGATACCCTCCTGTGCGTGAAAAGGGAGTATTACCAACTGTGGAACAATGCTCAAGCCTCCCACTCCCTTCCAACCCTCCACGATACCTCCTCCACGATTCCCCGTGAAGCCTCACCTTAGGGTTTGGAAGGATGAGCTCTCCATCCTGCTTCAGATGCAGGGGCGCATTGAAACCCAGTTACTTCACTGGATTGAGGATTGATGGGAGTTCAGGTAAGCTTGACTGTTCAGGTAAGGCGCTGTAAAAGTTCTGTTCAAAAGTTCAAGCTTAATAATAATGTTCGTTGTCTAATTGCAGCAAGCGCTAATGCTTATGTCTTTTTCCCCTTAGGGGCCGGGGTTTGGAGTGCCGGAAATATGGCGCCGACCCGAAGTGAAACAGTTCTGGATGAGCGCTCAGGTAATGTCTTTGCATTCGCTCATTCAATGTCTTTGTCTTTTTTCCCCATAGGGGCCGGGGTCCGGAGATGCCAGGAAGCGGCAGGACCCGAAATGCAGTGGGAATAATCCAACAGGTAAGACTTAAAAGGAAACTGAGCTTTCCTTATTCCTTTTCTCCCTCTCACCTTTGTTCTTGTCTTTTTTCCTCTAGGCGCCGGGGCGTAGCTGAATCCGGAAGATCGCTGCTGAAGATGGAAGCGCCTTGCAAAGGTGAGTAAAATGCAGCGCTGCAGCGATCGAAACAAAATGCCTTTAAAATGATGTCTTCCTTTTCAGGGCCGTTGGAGAAATGACTCCGGGATGCAGATTTAGCAGGTAAGGGCTTTTCTTCTCCTATTCTCTTCCTTTCTCCCCTTGCAGGTGTTCCAGGGTGCTGGCAGGCGTGGCTGAAGTCAGGATGCAGGAGCTGACACGGTGAGCGTCCAGCTGCTAGGTGCAGAATAACGCGAAGCACGTGTGGCTGATCGGGTGTGGTTTAAATAGCCTTGGAAGAAGTTCCTGGTATGTATCCTTCCACCAATCAGGTATGTATCCTTCCCCGACCACACCCAGGTGGTGAAGTAGTCCCACAGGTAAAGTAGTCCCATTCAGGCCTCAAGAGGGCCTGGATGAAGCAGCATGGTCTGCATCAGGTAAGTGTGCACCCAAGCACTTAAACACATATCCTCTCTTATGAGCCTGGCGCCTAAGGCGCCAGGACTGGGGGCCCCTATGAGCCTGGCGCCTAAGGCGCCAGGACTGAGTCCAAAGGGCCCCGACTTGGGCCTGCTGGGACTTCCCAGGGGAAAATGATGTCTGCCTCTGGGGTTGCTGGGCCCGGCCTGGCTCCTTAGAGGCAGGCATCATGACACTGGAGTCAATCTAAACCAGACTCAATGATGGAGTAGACAAAGTGGGACAGCATACAAGCATTCAAACATTTTGACTCTCGGGGTGTTAATACAAAACAATTGCTTTAATACTCAAAACTTCATCATCATTGATGTCATAACATAATCTCAGTTACAAAAACCTACAGGGGTCAGAGATTGGTTGACGGGGTTGGCTGCATATCGTTATATAGGGGTTAAACATTTAATTGGGTTGCACATATCTAATGGTTACACCTGGAGTCACCCCTATATTGATAAGGTAAAAACAACATCATCTCTATAATGAATAATTGGTTGGCATACTACTTGAATGGTGTCCCGACACTGGGGATTTTGATAGGCTGGCTTCTTGCTAACCAACCACAGACATTTGACAGGTCGTCAAGGTGTGAGCCAGACAGGGATCAGGGAAGAGAAGACCATGGAATGTCCTCTGTTTAAATATGTTAAATACTTGGACATTTGAGACACAGTCCTCTTTTCTTTCCGTAATGAGGTTAGTTGTTTATTGTGTGTGCACATGATGTAATAGTGTCCATAATATCATGTGAAACATTCGAACATCAAACGAAACAGCTATCTCTTCCTCGCTCACCACTGCATAATTCATTTTGCTGCGGTTAGTGTCCTTCTTGACATCCAATCCTGTTATCCTTTTGAGCCTTTACGAGCAGAGCTAACTCACGCAGCGGGAGAAAGACGCTGTTATCTAGTGGGCGAGTACCCTTGCAGACTATAAAACCGTTAGGCGGCCCTTGACAACATACTGCTGCGCTGGGATGCAGCAGCGCGTATAGGTAGAGTGGTCTTACGAATGCTCGAAGATATATAAAGGGCAAAAGCAAATCACAGGAGTGTCGCTGGGGGGGACTAGAGGGGCTATAGCCCCAGATCCTTTGCTTGTAGCCCAGGATGAAGATCTCAGGGCTACAAGCAAAGGCTAGCACCGAAAATCCATTCGGGCGTCATTAAAGGTGGGTGGCACGACGCAGCATGCAGTCAGGCCAGGAGGCAGCAGCAAGGCTCGTGATTTGAATCAAAACGAACATTGCTGCCTCCTGGCCCTGGGCTGTCAGTCGTGCTGCTGCCTGGGGATGAACAGTCTGCGCTTGCGCAGCAGGGAGCCGAGCCACCGCCCTGGCACGAACGCACATGCCCTGGGTCTTTCCCTGCATGCGCACTTGCGCAGATCAAGCCAGTAGGCTTTGCAGGTCACGCCCAGCTCCGTGCCAGGAGACACTGATGCACATGCTCCTAGTCCCTGGCCTGCTGCAAGGAACTCGAGCTGCCAAGAGTCCAACGACGACACCACCATCTATTCTGTAACCCCACCAGCCGTGTTACCTACCCCCCCCTCGTGAAGCTGCAGTGCCGGCCGAGGCCCATGTCGGCGGTGGCATGTGAACCAGCGCCAGATAAGGTAGGTCGGTATTAATACTGTATTGGTAATACAGTAGGCCTACATTCTACTGTTTGCCACTGCCCCCCAGGGACCTCCCACGCTATGTATTGCTCCTTCCTCCCTTTTTGAGACAATTATTTAATGCTCCAGTGACAGCCCGACCCCCAGTCTACTAGCAGGGTTTCTGAATTCACATGAATACACCCATCACAAACCCATAGCGGGGCTAACCCCTACTCTTTGGCCCTTACATAATACCAGTAACATGTATAACATTTCCTACCATGCTTACCCCAATGATAGAGACAGAGACATTCTTAAAGTTGGAAACATATATAACATTTTATTGGAAAACATATGGTCCCATAATTGGAGTCATCTTATGAGGGAGGCGTCCCAGCCCCTGCTCAGGTCTTATGACTGCCTGGCCCAATCCATGGTCCTTAACCGGGTGGCTCCGCCAATTCTGACTTACAAAGTCCCAGGTCCAAAAACCTGTGAGCCATCTCACACCATTCCGTTCTTGCGAGAACGGCCAGCCCTGGATTCCACTGCCAGTTCAGTCATTCCTCCAGAGAATATGGAGCGAATAAGGCCACTGCATCGGTTGTTGAGGAGTCCCAACCGTCCCTAGTGGAATCAGTGCCCGTGCCACCCCATCCTGCCTGAAGCAGCCAGTGGTTGTAGCTCATGGACCAGACCGCAGCATGCCTCCTTCTCAAGGGACCGCCCTCGTAACTCCGCCTGCGACAGAAAAATTAGTTAGTACATTTAGTGCCACCACCACCTATGAAAAACGAATTGTTCAAAAGACATATTTATTCAGTGCCACCATCACCCTATTAAAAACAAACTGGTTCAAAAGACATGCGTACAGCAACTACAATCTCTACAGTTCCTTCACATTCCATTCTGGCCCTTTGATCAACCCATGATGCTCCCTTTCCTGTCCTTGACTGGCTCCAAAGCTTGGGTGGGAGGGTGGTTGTTACTGCTGCCGGGGCTGGATGAGAGGGCTTGCTCTCTACGCCCTGGCTATTTAAGCCCCCTGAGGTGCCAGCTGTTTCCGACTGGACTCCCGAGGACACCCGACTGCGTCCTCAGAGGAGGCAAGTCCATGCAGGGGATGGCCAGAGGGGTGGCCCGCTATGTGAGCTGCGCCTCTAGTGCCTCCTGCGTGGGCTGGCGCACCTGCTGACATAGCGGGACTCACTTGGAGGTGAAACACGGCATCACGTTAATAACATTGTTGGGAATCCACTGCAAACTTCGACCATTGTAGTCTCTCATAGCGGAGTCAGGGAGAGGTGCGTTATTGGAGGGACAGAGTGTGGCCTGGCAACGCTGCCTGTGTAAGGGCATTGTGTAGTAGAACACTGCAGGCGCGTTGCATAGGAGAACAGTTTGCATTTCTTACAGTCGACTACTCGACCATAGCTACTAGTGTCTAGTCGTTCCCCAAAGTCTAGTTTTCACAATGTCGGGTGCCGAGGTGAGCTTCTCATTAGTGACCCCCAGGGGGCTCAGACTGCACTGGCAACAATTAAACCCCATATTACAGATGTCTTCCAACTTATTATTTAAAAGAGTATTCAGTCTCCAACGCAGTGTGCCTCTAAAAGCAATTAACATGTTCCTGAGCACGGAGAAGGATTTACGCATATAAATGATTGCCTCCAGCAAAGCGCTATATAAAAACATGAGAAAAGCACTATTAATACACACATCATTATCATTATCTAGTGGGAAGAGGCCAGATTAGTAATGAAGCATGGCGACTGGAACCCACACTTAACGTGCCCTTTTTGCATAAAGCGCTGCTGCAGTCGCCGGCACGAGCTGCAAGCAGCCTGACGGACAAATTCAAGTGTTAAACCCTCAGCCTGAGATGGGGCCTGATAACAACGGTGTGCGACGGCAGCTGCAGCAGCTGGTACGATTCTGGAGGGATTGGGGATGGTCAGAGACGCAGAGTCACAAAACAAAATCAGTCTCCAAGTCAGGCTGCAGCCCGCAGATGCAGCCCCCTCCACCTTCCCCTGGGAAAGACGGTATTGTGAGGTTTTGTCGCAAGTCTGTCTTTTTCTCCAATTTTGGTATCAAAGCAACCTGTTGTAATAAATGCTGATATTAATGTCATGATGTTGGCAATCGCCGATTCATGATTACTCGATTCACTCTTGTACTAACTTGGTCTAGTGTGTTTGGAGGTATCAGGTGCGGAGTTAGTCACCTCTCGGTCAGGTGACATGCGTGTTGTTGGTTTTGTAAATAAAGTGATTACACTTCTTATGGAAGTTCCTGGGCCCTGACCATGCCATACAGGCACGCAAGGCCATGCCCTGCCACTTGCTGCTTTGTGACATAGGCGCGTGCTCCGCGGTAAGGGTTAATTATACATTTCCCAGTTTCAGGTGAGTATAAATAAATAACCCAGATATTTACTGATCTCCACGTGGGCATTGCACAGGGAGGGGTGGGAAAGAGGAAGGGAAGAGGTGGTGGGGCGTTAGGGAGAAAGAGTGGTGATGAGGGTGGAGGGAAGCAAAGAGAGGTAAGGAGCGAAAGAATAAATGTGGAGGAGAGGATGGAGGGATTATGAGGAAGGGAGCAACAGGGAAAGGTGAGGGGAAGTGAGCACAATGAAATTGAAGAATAGAGGAATAAAATGACATAGGAATATGAGCAAGAGAAGAGAAGTGGGGTGCAGAGAAGCGTGGTGGAAGGTGGTCTTTGGACCATCCTCTCTGACATCCAAAGTGCCCCAACCAGCAGTGCACCGGCAGGGTTCCGGAGGGAGGGAATTGAGGGACAGAGTGAAGGCAAATGCAGTCATAGAAAAGCATTCAGCTGCAGGCCACTCCTGGGCAGCAAATCCTGTTTTTTATCACGCAGTCTTTGTTCCCAGAAATGCCCCTCTACTTGGCAGGATTGTAATTAATGGCTTCAGCAGAGACCCTGAACACTGTAGGGGAGGCCCTCTGCAAAGTATCAGCTTCGGTCAATGCTGAGTGTCTGATGTGCAAGTGTGCATGTTAGGTGCTCTAAACAGGCATGCCTTTGTCTAGTAGTGACTACAATCAGATGGGTGTATCACAAAGTGTCTTCTGGGGAGTAGGGGTTCAGTGTTGAGCTCAGTGAGGCCTATAGGACAGTTTATGGAGCTCTCAATTTGTTCAATGTCAAGTGTGAAAGAATCGCCCCTTCCAGAGTTGTGGGCTCATATTATATTGCATCCTGGGACATGCAGTCCAATATTTATACACTTTACAGGATTGCTCCAGGATTTCCAGGAAAGCACTAGGATTGTGCAGGGGTGATGTCAGGTGAGAGAAGTGGGCAGTGCTCTGCCTGCATCTCCAGCTCTGGGAGCCTGCAGTCTCTCTCCACATTCTGAGCAGTTACTCTGCATGTGGATCATTGCTGTGCAGTGGAAGTGATGCCATTTGCCTGCCAGTTACATGGTGTCCTCCCATGTGGCCAGGTGCACATATATGTAGATCGCCTGAGGCCTTTGCGCAGCCTGTATGTGTATGTTGGAATTTTGGGGAGGCCACCCTGACTTTAATCCATATGCAGCGATAAAATGAGTAGCATTTAGGGGGTACTTGTAAAATCTGTTGTTTACAATGCAGTGAAACCAATTGCACTCCCTGTGGCTCAGTGAAGTATGCCCCTGACACCGTAGGGGCTCTAGACCTTATGGGGGTCTGTCACTGCAGGCTGCTATGCACTGTACTCTGCAGGGGGCCGCCGGCCGCTAGTGCGAGCTGGAGGTTGAGGAGCAGCCTCAAGCGCCATCACAGACTAAGCCAGAGGCCTGCCTTGCTGCGAGTGAGCTGATTTATTGCCTTTACTGCTATTGTGACTGTCTACTGTGTAATAAAGAAAGCACCAACTGTCTATCCATATCCATGGGGAGGGCTGGGCCAAATAAGCACATCTGTGATTTATTATCCTGACCGTGTAGTGTGTTTTTGTTAATCTCTCTTGGCTTACTGGCAAAGTAACTTGTTATACATTCAGTCAGATGTCGATTGATGATCAGGCAGCTGCACCAGTTGTGTATGATATGTAACTTGGGATCAATGCATGTCGGCATATCTGGCATGCATGGGATGCTGTTGCCCCAAGGACAGCACTGCAGCCGTGCCAAGGACCGCTAAGCCTCTGTACATGCTCCATCCAAAATATAGTTTTTTTTTTGGGGTTAAATTATTTAACTGCTAATCAGTGTTTGGGCTTCAGTGGCTGGCCAGCAGAGGTGAGTTTTGTGTTGGGCTTTGTGGAAGCAGTTGTCTTTGTTTTGTCACACATTGTCATCGGGTGACATTTCTCAGCCAAATGGCTGCAGTTGGTAATTAGGGGTGGCTGGGGCTGGCGTTTCTTTGTTCTGACATGGGATATTTGTCTGCAAATACCAGAGCACCCGTCACCCCAGCTTGTTAATGTCACAGGGCACCCCTTTACAATTGGTGCTTGGAGCAGATTGCATCTGTTGTCATAACTGGACAGCTGCCAGTGCCACCCTCCCTGTGCTTTACTTGAAATGCCCCCTAGGTCTTCATGTACATGATGATAAGCGTGGTGTCTAGCTGCTGGCTGGCCCCCATGTGAACGCCCTTCCTACTGCGAGCTCCAAATTAACACCAGCACATCCTGATTGTCACCCCTTTGTGAGCGCTTCCCACAGGGCTTGTCTCCCCATCCCTGTCACCCCGACTGTCCCACATCATGAGTCAAATGATACCCTCGGGTCTGGTGCGCACTACAAATATTAAAACAAACAAAACAAACAAACAAACCGTAGCAGTCGCGAGGTTTAAATGCCACATGGCGTTCACTGGCTATATTTAAATGGACGAGCATATGATATGCTATGATATGGCATTTGTAATGCGCCTGTACACATTTTTCAAGGCGCGACAGATAGAAGTAGAGTGATGATCTGAAGTCCAAACTTGCAATGGGCTCTAGCCCCAGATCTTTTACATACCTAGGAATGCCCCTGACAGTGCAAGTGTGTGGGTGTGTGTGCATGCGCGTGCAGTCACCGGAAGATACATGCACTGTCTGGTCTGTAATGAACCTTTTCTATGCATTATTCAGCAACGGGGGATTCCCTAATTATCTCTCAAATTGTGTGTCCCGGCCATCTTTTTGTCGTGTAAGCTGAAGGGATTCTCTCTTAAAAAAGAACAACTTGTTAACATGCTGTAGCATAGAGGAGAGAACATTTCGTTTAATAACATATTTTTTGGGGGGTTAAAATATGTGCTATTTAAATGTGAAATCCAGATTTGCAATCATACATTAGTTTCAAGATGTAGTGTTCCTGGAATGCTGCACGAACCCATAAATCCAAAAGTGGTATTGTAAACACAGCATGCTTTTTATTTTTAAAACTAAACTCATAATGATGGTGTATACCTGGATTTAACCTTAGTTGGTCAAGAGAGTGGGGTGGTAATGGGCAATGAGGGGATTTAACCAATGCATGGTACATTTGGATAATTCTGGGAGAATTGTCCTTTACACAATCTTTTTATTTGGAGATATGATCTATCAAGTGATTCATTGTTATGGCCCTCGTTATGACTTTGGAGGATATTGACCAGTGATTTCCACGTGTGGTAATTAAAGTTACCAAAGCTTATATCTTAGGGTCAATGCAGCATTATAACTTACCTGGTCTGTAATGGATTCAGAATCCCTAAACTACTGCATGCAGTAGTTGGGTAGATCTGCATGTTATGTTTTTCACAAATGTTAAAAGTACATTTCCATCCCTGCTTGGCAGATGGAAATGAATTATGTCTTGTAGCGGGACAGGTTGACACTTACTAAAGTGCTGTTGTGCAAAACGGTTAATACAATTACCACTACTGCAACCACTAGCATAAAGCAGCTCTTTTGTCTTCCTTCTAGTAGGAACACTGGTACTGTTCCAGTAGTATGGTGTACATTGGGATCAGTTATGACCCTTCTGTGCATTACATTATGTGTAGTTGGTGGGACAGATGCTGCTTAGGTTCCATTAGAACCCTGTTTGGGGGGTGCAGCCAATCAGGTTCTGCGAATCGTAGGCTGAAACCTCTGATCTCAGCCCGCATTCACACTGGCTGCCTCTCTGACCCGACAGTGCCATCTTCCCTCCCTCCTTGCGTTTCTTTTTGTTTTGTTTTACTATTTCCCAACCTCCCTCCGCTGCTCCACTTACATGATGGTTGTAGCCGTGGCACCTGCCATCGCTACTTCACTTCCTCTCACTCTTTCAGACAGCCATAGTAATGGAAGAGGGGCTCTGTATGTCATTTTGTCATTCATTGAACGGGATGCACGTGGTGTCCTTTTCAATTAATGAAAATGCTTTCTTTTAAACACCCCAAGTTACCTCTTAGGCAAACCGGGGTGCCAATAGTGTTAACAGGGATTAATATCCCAGTTCCCTCATTATAGGGCCTTGCTTTGCGGGGGCCTATAACTCAGCTGCCGGGCCGTTACCCTCTGAAACCATACTGTGCCCCCAGATGAGCTCTATCTTGTGGTCTTTGCAAAGATGTTGCATCTCCATCTGAAGGCCACAAGAAGTTCCTCTGGGAACACCAATCAGGATGAAATCGCCTCACCCCGCAACACCAGGAACAATATCAGAGAGACCAACGACTGATGAGCTAGGCAATCAGGTGACAAGAGCGTGTGTCATTCCTCCCTAGGGGCATCCAGCCAGGGGTGCCCGAGTTAAGGGCGGAACCCTGAAGGGTGAAGACCAGCTGTTGACCAGCTGTATTTACCTCTTCACCTATGAGCCTTTACTTTTGCCGTTAATCCTGTTGCACCTGTGAGTACCCCAAGCTTCCTAATTACTGTACTCTCTCTCCACACTCTGCTACTCATCTGTAATGCATTCACTCCTGCTCCTCGTGCTACTCCTCCTACTCACCTCTCCCTATGATTTTAAACTCACGCTACAACTTCCTCTTTTCCAATCCTGTTCTCAAACTCACAACTTGAAACCTCCACTCCTTCATCTCTCTTCCACCTCCTTCCTTCCATCAAATAAAGCAGACAAGCTAACCATACCTCCTCTAATACCTATCCACCGCTCTTCTCCTATCACTTTTGAATTCACCATCTCTACTATTGCTCAGCCTCAAACAGTTCACATCATTTCTATCTATCGCCCTCCTGCTCCCACTGGACCATTTTTTGATGATCTTGGGCAACTCCTTGATTCTATTTCCACTAAACACCACCTCATTCTCTTAGGTGAATTTCACTTTCCCTCTCCAAACACTTCTCAGAATTCTGAACTTCAATCTTTTCTTAGTGACCACGCTCTCCATTCTATCCATAATCAAGTTAATCACACATCGGGTAAATCTTTTGACCTCTTATTCATCTCCACCCCTCTCTCAGCCACTAATACTATGTAATGTTATATTATGTTGATTTATACTGCGCACCGCTACCACCCAGGGGCAGCATTCGGGTGCTCACATGGCTATATAAGAAAGAGGGGTGGGGTATGTTGGAAAGGATAAATGCCAACAATCCAGAATAATGTCGTACGTATCATTAAGAACATACATAGAGGTGAGCACCGTAGAGGTTGGCCGTGAATCAGCGGATCGCCTTTAAAGCCGGCTTATTAGTCCATCGGTGGCTCTTTCTGAACGGCCCCATGTATCTTAAGTCACTTGTCACCCCTTATGTACCTGGCAGATCTCTGCGCTCAGGAAATCTGGGACAGATTCATTGTGTTCTCTTTAAAAGATCCAACAGACTTCGAAGATCCTTTTCGGTCAGAGCAGCTACATTTTGGAATGCCCTGCCGACTGTCCTGAGAATGGAAATAAACATGTTGGGAGTACATTGATCTATGAAAACTACCCTCTTTACTTAATTTTTCAGCCATCGACTAGCCTGTTTGTTGACTTTGTTGACTGTTTCAATTATATGTTGTTTCTTGTCTTTTTGTTGGCACCCTGATGCCCGCTGGTGCAGTGCCCTATATAAATAAATAAATAAATAAATAAATAAATAAATAAATAAGATAAGATGGTTGGAAAGGTTCAGAACCAGGAGAAACTGGTATCTCTGTGCATTGTCTTGCATGTGGGTTGGTTGTGTGGCCTGACTTGTAACCTTAAGGGAAAGACTCAATGCCTCGGTTGTATACAAGTGTAGTGTGTGTAGGTCTTATACAGTTGGGGTGGACTTACAGTCCTGCACACTGGTTTGTTGTGTCCACAAGGGGGGGTCCAGTGTCGCTTTTGTTTCTTAGATGTTTGATGGAGTTGTGTTTGTGTGTGGTTGGATTTATGGATTATGTGCAATGGATGTTTCTTCTGAGGTTATGTCCTGAGTCTCTATCTAATGTCACACCATCCATAGCTGATCACTCAATTGTTTCCACCACCATCTCTTTTCCACCGTATGACCTTTCCTCAACACTTGCTTCACCTATTACTAAAAGGAAATGTAAACTTTCTGCCATTCCCCCCTCTCTGACCTACCGTACTGACATTCCTCCTTTACACCCATTGCCTCATCCACCAATACTGCCTTCTTCAGCTTCCAATCTCTACTATATGACTCATTCTCCTCTCACTTTGCACTGCCTACTTTCACCCCTAAGTCTCAGCAACCTCAACAATAGGTCACCTCATTCGCACATGGGGGTGTACCCACTCGCATGAGGACCTGCAACTCTTCCTGCCCTGACCTCTCTCAAGTCCACTCTAGATAGAGTGAAATGGAATTCTACCTAACCCTCATTTACTCTCAATCCAACCATCCTAGCCGGCTAAAGGGCACCATACACTCACACCTCAATCCTCCTAAGTCTATGACTACCAACTCACAGCTAATGACCTAGCTAAATACTTCACTGCAAACATTTCCCAAATTAGAACTCTCTCCTGGCCTTCCTCACACTCCCTCCCCCTACATTTGACACGCCAACTACTCTACCAGCATACTCTGCCTCTATCTCCCACTTTAGTCACACTTACACTGACACAGTCCTATCTCTACTGATGAAGGCTAACCCCTTTTGTGTCCCATCAGACCTCTTGCTCCTCAGCTACTCAAGCCTATAGCCCCTCACCTTGCTGAACTCTTCAATCCATCTTCCGACACTTGCTTTCCCTCTGTTTTCAAAATGGCCACAGTCAATCCTCTTCTAAAAAAGCAAGGGGCTCACCCGAACCTACCAGCTATCTTTTGCCCTGTGTCTCTCCACCTTACCAATTTCTTAGACATCAACAATCGTTGAGACCCCATACAATCATGTTTCTGCTCCTGTCTCTCCATGGAAACTGCTCTCATGAATGTCTCCAACTTCATCGCCTCTGATAGGCGCTCCATCCTAATTCTCATTGACCTGTCTGCTGCCTTTGACTCTGATCTCCTTAATGCTCTCTTTCTTCTTGGGATTCGAGATCAAACCCTTGCTCAGATTGAATCCGAACTTCACACCTCACAATTCTATGTCTTCACAAGCAACAACACCTCTCAATGCACTCCTCTAACTGTTGATGGTCCACAAGACTCTCTGTCTTTGGTCTGCTTCTCTAGACACTCTACAACTCTGCTTGTGGGGAACTTATCTCCTCCTTTGTTTTTGCAACATCTCTTTGCAAATGACACCCAAATCATCTTCTCTTTTCCTGAAGTCTCCTCTGATCTCTAATCAAAATGTCCAACTGTCTATCTCTGCCATTAAATATTGGATAGCTTTGCACAATCTGATGTTAAACTCTACCAAAACAGAGGTGCTCTTCTTCCCTGCCAAAATCTCTCTTGCATCCCTTCCTCTGCCTATCAAGTTCCCAACTGACACTCTCCCCTACTCTTCTTGAGATCGAAACATTGGTGTCATCTATGACCCGTCTCACTCCTTCTCTATGTTCATCTCCAAAACTGGAACAGCAGCTTGCCTCAACCTCCTAAATATTAGGAAAATCAGGACCCCTTCCTTTCAACACGCCAAGCATCTCCTAATAATAATAATAATAATAATAATAATAATAATAATTTGGCATTTATATAGCGCTACGAACCCTCAGGTATCTGAGCGCTGCTTATTATTACCCACGGTGTGTGGTTCTCATTTATCGACCTCGGAAGGATGAAAGGCTGAGTTTGGCCCCGCCGGGATTCCAACCTGCGTTAGCAAGCTCTGCACGGGTGTCAAAGCGAGTGCTCTACTCGCTGTGCCACTTGATCCTGTCTTCTATAAACTGGACTACTGTGCCAGCAACCTCTTTGGTCTCCCCAAATATGCTTTCTGTCCTCTCTACAAGATCATTAACTTCTGTACCAGGACTCATTTTGAACTCCCTCACTTCAAACCTTCTTCCTTGTACCGTCACCAGGCTGGATGACCAACGATGCCTAATCTGTCTGGATTTACATGTCTTCTCCTGATTCACAAATCTATTAACAGTAAGGCATCACTGCATCTATCTTCCTCAATCCAACTCTACAAGTCTTCTCTTTCTCTGTGCTCTGCCTCCTCGACTAGCCTTGTGACTCCTTGCCCGCCCTGTGCTTCATCTTGCTTCCACTCTTTCTCTCTTCTTGCTCCACTTGCATGAAATTATCTCATCCCAGACATCTGAGAAGCAGTCTGCCCAGATTTGTTCAAGACCAGACTAAAAACCTACCCCCTTGCCTTTAAGTTAGCCGCTTAACCTACCTTTCATCTTCCTTCTACCTAACATTTTCTTCCTTGCCTCTAACCTGTCTCTGTCCCTTACTTCCTTTGCCTCTGCTATAGCACCACACCCATCATGGTGACATCCTAAGGACTTTTACTTGCACCTAAAAACATCCAATGCTGGCTGCCCACTTATGTAATGTCCCTGGTGACTGTTTCCTTTAATCCACTCCACAACCTGGTCAAAATGGCCCTCAAACTCACCCCATTGTAAGAAGCGCATTGCTTCAGGGAAAATCTAATGTCATATCTACTGTACGTTCTTTTGTGTTCAAAAGAGCATTGTTCCTCCTGTATATAAATAAATAAATACAATTAAAAATAAAATAAATAAAAAGTTTAAGATTCTTGCATGTCAACTTCTTCAGGACCTTTGTATGAAAGCACTAAAGCACAAGCGATTAACAGGATTTGCCTGGCATCCATCTGAGACGATCCCTCCTTACAAGTATAGATGCCTCAAATATATCATCAGGCTTTCCTTTGGAAAGGTTTGCAGCTTGAATGGTCACGCCAGTTAAAACTGCCATATCTCGTCATTTATTGAATAAGGGCTCAAGGGAGGTACACATTCCACTGATATGTCGCAACATACTAAGCACAGAATAGTCTCCTTAGGTGCTACTTGAGCATTTGTCTTTGCGATGGAGTAAATGTGCATCGGCAGTGCAGTTTTTCTCATTTTCCCCATTGCACATTAGAAGGCAATTGCTTAAGTTCTATGAACACGTAGAGTGGTGTTTTTTATTTTAGTGCAAATACAGGAAGGCAGTGTTTGTGTTTTGAGGGAATGAATTGGTCAATTTGAACATACATGTAACTTTTTCCATTCTATTCTTGACACGCCAGTCCAGTCCAAATTTTAATAGTCCATAATATAATGGGGAGATCCAAAACCACACATCCCAGAATTCAAAGTTAAAAACAGGACTATCGAAGCATTTACATAATGGAATGGATAATGTTGGCATGTATGCTTGAAAGGTCTTGAATTTGAGCATGTGTAAAAAGTATATATACACTATTTACTTATTGTATGCCAGTCTGAAGCAATTCCCTCCTATGTCCTTTTATACTACTAATTGAGCTATTTATATTAATGTGTCTCAACAGCGCCAACGATAAAAGGGGAACGGTCTGGACAGATATGATGGCACAATGGAATTACACAGGGCTAATGGTAACTTAGCAGGAGATATTCCCCACGCAAACATATGAATATGTGGGGACATGTTTAGTGCTATAGACTATATCTGTCTATCTGAAGGTCTTTTTAGGAGGGCCAACTCCCTTAAGATTACAACCAAAACCTCTAGAGACCATGCATGGTTAGAGCTAAGAATAGACCTTTCAAAGTTTCAACCCGTGCCAGAGGGTACATTGACTGAGTTAACAGTCTCAACAATCGCTATTAAGCTTAAATGGATGTCAGATTTACATTAAAAATGTAATTCATGCTTGGCACTACTTTTGGATACGGGTAGTATATTGGCTACGGGTAGTATACATTTGACCCTTGAAAACTACAACAATAAAATCTTTAATATATGCGTTTTCGAAGGGTCAAACACCAACAGGTAAAAAAACACCACCATTTTGATATAACGGTGTGGGATCAAAAGAGAAAGCTCAAGCGAAATATGAGGGACCTGGAGAAATTATGGGGTACGTCCCATGTTAAGTGTATCAAAGGTAAAAAGAGATTAAAAACAAAAACTGGACAACATGTTATTGGATATAACAAAATCAAAATCAAAAGGATGGGTCCAAGCATTTTTGGACACTAATCAATGAGACCAGGTGCTCACAGACTGAAATCCAATTAAATACAACCCTAGAAGAAACTTGATGTGTGTTTTACCATGAAAAATGTAATGGTATCTCCAGGACAACCACCTACCTACAGCTTGTAAATCAGGAATGTAAAAGGAGTCTGAAAAGTACCAAAAAGACCCAGAGGAACTGGATGTAACGCTCACCTGGTTCCCACGGAGGCGCAGCGTCGAAGGCGCAGAACTCTGAAGATGGACAGGAAGGGCCCCTCTATTCTGGCTTCCCTGGCTCGTTGGATACCCTCCTGTGCGTGAAAAGGGAGTATTACCAACTGTGGAACAATGCTCAAGCCTCCCACTCCCTTCCAACCCTCCACGATACCTCCTCCACGATTCCCCGTGAAGCCTCACCTTAGGGTTTGGAAGGATGAGCTCTCCATCCTGCTTCAGATGCAGGGGCGCATTGAAACCCAGTTACTTCACTGGATTGAGGATTGATGGGAGTTCAGGTAAGCTTGACTGTTCAGGTAAGGCGCTGTAAAAGTTCTGTTCAAAAGTTCAAGCTTAATAATAATGTTCGTTGTCTAATTGCAGCAAGCGCTAATGCTTATGTCTTTTTCCCCTTAGGGGCCGGGGTTTGGAGTGCCGGAAATATGGCGCCGACCCGAAGTGAAACAGTTCTGGATGAGCGCTCAGGTAATGTCTTTGCATTCGCTCATTCAATGTCTTTGTCTTTTTTCCCCATAGGGGCCGGGGTCCGGAGATGCCAGGAAGCGGCAGGACCCGAAATGCAGTGGGAATAATCCAACAGGTAAGACTTAAAAGGAAACTGAGCTTTCCTTATTCCTTTTCTCCCTCTCACCTTTGTTCTTGTCTTTTTTCCTCTAGGCGCCGGGGCGTAGCTGAATCCGGAAGATCGCTGCTGAAGATGGAAGCGCCTTGCAAAGGTGAGTAAAATGCAGCGCTGCAGCGATCGAAACAAAATGCCTTTAAAATGATGTCTTCCTTTTCAGGGCCGTTGGAGAAATGACTCCGGGATGCAGATTTAGCAGGTAAGGGCTTTTCTTCTCCTATTCTCTTCCTTTCTCCCCTTGCAGGTGTTCCAGGGTGCTGGCAGGCGTGGCTGAAGTCAGGATGCAGGAGCTGACACGGTGAGCGTCCAGCTGCTAGGTGCAGAATAACGCGAAGCACGTGTGGCTGATCGGGTGTGGTTTAAATAGCCTTGGAAGAAGTTCCTGGTATGTATCCTTCCACCAATCAGGTATGTATCCTTCCCCGACCACACCCAGGTGGTGAAGTAGTCCCACAGGTAAAGTAGTCCCATTCAGGCCTCAAGAGGGCCTGGATGAAGCAGCATGGTCTGCATCAGGTAAGTGTGCACCCAAGCACTTAAACACATATCCTCTCTTATGAGCCTGGCGCCTAAGGCGCCAGGACTGGGGGCCCCTATGAGCCTGGCGCCTAAGGCGCCAGGACTGAGTCCAAAGGGCCCCGACTTGGGCCTGCTGGGACTTCCCAGGGGAAAATGATGTCTGCCTCTGGGGTTGCTGGGCCCGGCCTGGCTCCTTAGAGGCAGGCATCATGACACTGGAGTCAATCTAAACCAGACTCAATGATGGAGTAGACAAAGTGGGACAGCATACAAGCATTCAAACATTTTGACTCTCGGGGTGTTAATACAAAACAATTGCTTTAATACTCAAAACTTCATCATCATTGATGTCATAACATAATCTCAGTTACAAAAACCTACAGGGGTCAGAGATTGGTTGACGGGGTTGGCTGCATATCGTTATATAGGGGTTAAACATTTAATTGGGTTGCACATATCTAATGGTTACACCTGGAGTCACCCCTATATTGATAAGGTAAAAACAACATCATCTCTATAATGAATAATTGGTTGGCATACTACTTGAATGGTGTCCCGACACTGGGGATTTTGATAGGCTGGCTTCTTGCTAACCAACCACAGACATTTGACAGGTCCTCAAGGTGTGAGCCAGACAGGGATCAGGGAAGAGAAGACCATGGAATGTCCTCTGTTTAAATATGTTAAATACTTGGACATTTGAGACACAGTCCTCTTTTCTTTCCGTAATGAGGTTAGTTGTTTATTGTGTGTGCACATGATGTAATAGTGTCCATAATATCATGTGAAACATTCGAACATCAAACGAAACAGCTATCTCTTCCTCGCTCACCACTGCATAATTCATTTTGCTGCGGTTAGTGTCCTTCTTGACATCCAATCCTGTTATCCTTTTGAGCCTTTACGAGCAGAGCTAACTCACGCAGCGGGAGAAAGACGCTGTTATCTAGTGGGCGAGTACCCTTGCAGACTATAAAACCGTTAGGCGGCCCTTGACAACATACTGCTGCGCTGGGATGCAGCAGCGCGTATAGGTAGAGTGGTCTTACGAATGCTCGAAGATATATAAAGGGCAAAAGCAAATCACAGGAGTGTCGCTGGGGGGGACTAGAGGGGCTATAGCCCCAGATCCTTTGCTTGTAGCCCAGGATGAAGATCTCAGGGCTACAAGCAAAGGCTAGCACCGAAAATCCATTCGGGCGTCATTAAAGGTGGGTGGCACGACGCAGCATGCAGTCAGGCCAGGAGGCAGCAGCAAGGCTCGTGATTTGAATCAAAACGAACATTGCTGCCTCCTGGCCCTGGGCTGTCAGTCGTGCTGCTGCCTGGGGATGAACAGTCTGCGCTTGCGCAGCAGGGAGCCGAGCCACCGCCCTGGCACGAACGCACATGCCCTGGGTCTTTCCCTGCATGCGCACTTGCGCAGATCAAGCCAGTAGGCTTTGCAGGTCACGCCCAGCTCCGTGCCAGGAGACACTGATGCACATGCTCCTAGTCCCTGGCCTGCTGCAAGGAACTCGAGCTGCCAAGAGTCCAACGACGACACCACCATCTATTCTGTAACCCCACCAGCCGTGTTACCTACCCCCCCCTCGTGAAGCTGCAGTGCCGGCCGAGGCCCATGTCGGCGGTGGCATGTGAACCAGCGCCAGATAAGGTAGGTCGGTATTAATACTGTATTGGTAATACAGTAGGCCTACATTCTACTGTTTGCCACTGCCCCCCAGGGACCTCCCACGCAATGTATTGCTCCTTCCTCCCTTTTTGAGACAATTATTTAATGCTCCAGTGACAGCCCGACCCCCAGTCTACTAGCAGGGTTTCTGAATTCACATGAATACACCCATCACAAACCCATAGCGGGGCTAACCCCTACTCTTTGGCCCTTACATAATACCAGTAACATGTATAACATTTCCTACCATGCTTACCCCAATGATAGAGACAGAGACATTCTTAAAGTTGGAAACATATATAACATTTTATTGGAAAACATATGGTCCCATAATTGGAGTCATCTTATGAGGGCGGCGCCCCAGCCCCTGCTCAGGTCTTATGACTGCCTGGCCCAATCCATGGTCCTTAACCGGGTGGCTCCGCCAATTCTGACTTACAAAGTCCCAGGTCCAAAAACCTGTGAGCCATCTCACACCATTCCGTTCTTGCGAGAACGGCCAGCCCTGGATTCCACTGCCAGTTCAGTCATTCCTCCAGAGAATATGGAGCGAATAAGGCCACTGCATCGGTTGTTGAGGAGTCCCAACCGTCCCTAGTGGAATCAGTGCCCGTGCCACCCCATCCTGCCTGAAGCAGCCAGTGGTTGTAGCTCATGGACCAGACCGCAGCATGCCTCCTTCTCAAGGGACCGCCCTCGTAACTCCGCCTGCGACAGAAAAATTAGTTAGTACATTTAGTGCCACCACCACCTATGAAAAACGAATTGTTCAAAAGACATATTTATTCAGTGCCACCATCACCCTATTAAAAACAAACTGGTTCAAAAGACATGCGTACAGCAACTACAATCTCTACAGTTCCTTCACATTCCATTCTGGCCCTTTGACCCAACCCATGATGCTCCCTTTCCTGTCCTTGACTGGCTCCAAAGCTTGGGTGGGAGGGTGGTTGTTACTGCTGCCGGGGCTGGATGAGAGGGCTTGCTCTCTACGCCCTGGCTATTTAAGCCCCCTGAGGTGCCAGCTGTTTCCGACTGGACTCCCGAGGACACCCGACTGCGTCCTCAGAGGAGGCAAGTCCATGCAGGGGATGGCCAGAGGGGTGGCCCGCTATGTGAGCTGCGCCTCTAGTGCCTCCTGCGTGGGCTGGCGCACCTGCTGACATAGCGGGACTCACTTGGAGGTGAAACACGGCATCACGTTAATAACATTGTTGGGAATCCACTGCAAACTTCGACCATTGTAGTCTCTCATAGCGGAGTCAGGGAGAGGTGCGTTATTGGAGGGACAGAGTGTGGCCTGGCAACGCTGCCTGTGTAAGGGCATTGTGTAGTAGAACACTGCAGGCGCGTTGCATAGGAGAACAGTTTGCATTTCTTACAGTCGACTACTCGACCATAGCTACTAGTGTCTAGTCGTTCCCCAAAGTCTAGTTTTCACAATGTCGGGTGCCGAGGTGAGCTTCTCATTAGTGACCCCCAGGGGGCTCAGACTGCACTGGCAACAATTAAACCCCATATTACAGATGTCTTCCAACTTATTATTTAAAAGAGTATTCAGTCTCCAACGCAGTGTGCCTCTAAAAGCAATTAACATGTTCCTGAGCACGGAGAAGGATTTACGCATATAAATGATTGCCTCCAGCAAAGCGCTATATAAAAACATGAGAAAAGCACTATTAATACACACATCATTATCATTATCTAGTGGGAAGAGGCCAGATTAGTAATGAAGCATGGCGACTGGAACCCACACTTAACGTGCCCTTTTTGCATAAAGCGCTGCTGCAGTCGCCGGCACGAGCTGCAAGCAGCCTGACGGACAAATTCAAGTGTTAAACCCTCAGCCTGAGATGGGGCCTGATAACAACGGTGTGCGACGGCAGCTGCAGCAGCTGGTACGATTCTGGAGGGATTGGGGATGGTCAGAGACGCAGAGTCACAAAACAAAATCAGTCTCCAAGTCAGGCTGCAGCCCGCAGATGCAGCCCCCTCCACCTTCCCCTGGGAAAGACGGTATTGTGAGGTTTTGTCGCAAGTCTGTCTTTTTCTCCAATTTTGGTATCAAAGCAACCTGTTGTAATAAATGCTGATATTAATGTCATGATGTTGGCAATCGCCGATTCATGATTACTCGATTCACTCTTGTACTAACTTGGTCTAGTGTGTTTGGAGGTATCAGGTGCGGAGTTAGTCACCTCTCGGTCAGGTGACATGCGTGTTGTTGGTTTTGTAAATAAAGTGATTACACTTCTTATGGAAGTTCCTGGGCCCTGACCATGCCATACAGGCACGCAAGGCCATGCCCTGCCACTTGCTGCTTTGTGACATAGGCGCGTGCTCCGCGGTAAGGGTTAATTATACATTTCCCAGTTTCAGGTGAGTATAAATAAATAACCCAGATATTTACTGATCTCCACGTGGGCATTGCACAGGGAGGGGTGGGAAAGAGGAAGGGAAGAGGTGGTGGGGCGTTAGGGAGAAAGAGTGGTGATGAGGGTGGAGGGAAGCAAAGAGAGGTAAGGAGCGAAAGAATAAATGTGGAGGAGAGGATGGAGGGATTATGAGGAAGGGAGCAACAGGGAAAGGTGAGGGGAAGTGAGCACAATGAAATTGAAGAATAGAGGAATAAAATGACATAGGAATATGAGCAAGAGAAGAGAAGTGGGGTGCAGAGAAGCGTGGTGGAAGGTGGTCTTTGGACCATCCTCTCTGACATCCAAAGTGCCCCAACCAGCAGTGCACCGGCAGGGTTCCGGAGGGAGGGAATTGAGGGACAGAGTGAAGGCAAATGCAGTCATAGAAAAGCATTCAGCTGCAGGCCACTCCTGGGCAGCAAATCCTGTTTTTTATCACGCAGTCTTTGTTCCCAGAAATGCCCCTCTACTTGGCAGGATTGTAATTAATGGCTTCAGCAGAGACCCTGAACACTGTAGGGGAGGCCCTCTGCAAAGTATCAGCTTCGGTCAATGCTGAGTGTCTGATGTGCAAGTGTGCATGTTAGGTGCTCTAAACAGGCATGCCTTTGTCTAGTAGTGACTACAATCAGATGGGTGTATCACAAAGTGTCTTCTGGGGAGTAGGGGTTCAGTGTTGAGCTCAGTGAGGCCTATAGGACAGTTTATGGAGCTCTCAATTTGTTCAATGTCAAGTGTGAAAGAATCGCCCCTTCCAGAGTTGTGGGCTCATATTATATTGCATCCTGGGACATGCAGTCCAATATTTATACACTTTACAGGATTGCTCCAGGATTTCCAGGAAAGCACTAGGATTGTGCAGGGGTGATGTCAGGTGAGAGAAGTGGGCAGTGCTCTGCCTGCATCTCCAGCTCTGGGAGCCTGCAGTCTCTCTCCACATTCTGAGCAGTTACTCTGCATGTGGATCATTGCTGTGCAGTGGAAGTGATGCCATTTGCCTGCCAGTTACATGGTGTCCTCCCATGTGGCCAGGTGCACATATATGTAGATCGCCTGAGGCCTTTGCGCAGCCTGTATGTGTATGTTGGAATTTTGGGGAGGCCACCCTGACTTTAATCCATATGCAGCGATAAAATGAGTAGCATTTAGGGGGTACTTGTAAAATCTGTTGTTTACAATGCAGTGAAACCAATTGCACTCCCTGTGGCTCAGTGAAGTATGCCCCTGACACCGTAGGGGCTCTAGACCTTATGGGGGTCTGTCACTGCAGGCTGCTATGCACTGTACTCTGCAGGGGGCCGCCGGCCGCTAGTGCGAGCTGGAGGTTGAGGAGCAGCCTCAAGCGCCATCACAGACTAAGCCAGAGGCCTGCCTTGCTGCGAGTGAGCTGATTTATTGCCTTTACTGCTATTGTGACTGTCTACTGTGTAATAAAGAAAGCACCAACTGTCTATCCATATCCATGGGGAGGGCTGGGCCAAATAAGCACATCTGTGATTTATTATCCTGACCGTGTAGTGTGTTTTTGTTAATCTCTCTTGGCTTACTGGCAAAGTAACTTGTTATACATTCAGTCAGATGTCGATTGATGATCAGGCAGCTGCACCAGTTGTGTATGATATGTAACTTGGGATCAATGCATGTCGGCATATCTGGCATGCATGGGATGCTGTTGCCCCAAGGACAGCACTGCAGCCGTGCCAAGGACCGCTAAGCCTCTGTACATGCTCCATCCAAAATATAGTTTTTTTTTTGGGGTTAAATTATTTAACTGCTAATCAGTGTTTGGGCTTCAGTGGCTGGCCAGCAGAGGTGAGTTTTGTGTTGGGCTTTGTGGAAGCAGTTGTCTTTGTTTTGTCACACATTGTCATCGGGTGACATTTCTCAGCCAAATGGCTGCAGTTGGTAATTAGGGGTGGCTGGGGCTGGCGTTTCTTTGTTCTGACATGGGATATTTGTCTGCAAATACCAGAGCACCCGTCACCCCAGCTTGTTAATGTCACAGGGCACCCCTTTACAATTGGTGCTTGGAGCAGATTGCATCTGTTGTCATAACTGGACAGCTGCCAGTGCCACCCTCCCTGTGCTTTACTTGAAATGCCCCCTAGGTCTTCATGTACATGATGATAAGCGTGGTGTCTAGCTGCTGGCTGGCCCCCATGTGAACGCCCTTCCTACTGCGAGCTCCAAATTAACACCAGCACATCCTGATTGTCACCCCTTGGTGAGCGCTTCCCACAGGGCTTGTCTCCCCATCCCTGTCACCCCGACTGTCCCACATCATGAGTCAAATGATACCCTCGGGTCTGGTGCGCACTACAAATATTAAAACAAACAAAACAAACAAACAAACCGTAGCAGTCGCGAGGTTTAAATGCCACATGGCGTTCACTGGCTATATTTAAATGGACGAGCATATGATATGCTATGATATGGCATTTGTAATGCGCCTGTACACATTTTTCAAGGCGCGACAGATAGAAGTAGAGTGATGATCTGAAGTCCAAACTTGCAATGGGCTCTAGCCCCAGATCTTTTACATACCTAGGAATGCCCCTGACAGTGCAAGTGTGTGGGTGTGTGTGCATGCGCGTGCAGTCACCGGAAGATACATGCACTGTCTGGTCTGTAATGAACCTTTTCTATGCATTATTCAGCAACGGGGGATTCCCTAATTATCTCTCAAATTGTGTGTCCCGGCCATCTTTTTGTCGTGTAAGCTGAAGGGATTCTCTCTTAAAAAAGAACAACTTGTTAACATGCTGTAGCATAGAGGAGAGAACATTTCGTTTAATAACATATTTTTTGGGGGGTTAAAATATGTGCTATTTAAATGTGAAATCCAGATTTGCAATCATACATTAGTTTCAAGATGTAGTGTTCCTGGAATGCTGCACGAACCCATAAATCCAAAAGTGGTATTGTAAACACAGCATGCTTTTTATTTTTAAAACTAAACTCATAATGATGGTGTATACCTGGATTTAACCTTAGTTGGTCAAGAGAGTGGGGTGGTAATGGGCAATGAGGGGATTTAACCAATGCATGGTACATTTGGATAATTCTGGGAGAATTGTCCTTTACACAATCTTTTTATTTGGAGATATGATCTATCAAGTGATTCATTGTTATGGCCCTCGTTATGACTTTGGAGGATATTGACCAGTGATTTCCACGTGTGGTAATTAAAGTTACCAAAGCTTATATCTTAGGGTCAATGCAGCATTATAACTTACCTGGTCTGTAATGGATTCAGAATCCCTAAACTACTGCATGCAGTAGTTGGGTAGATCTGCATGTTATGTTTTTCACAAATGTTAAAAGTACATTTCCATCCCTGCTTGGCAGATGGAAATGAATTATGTCTTGTAGCGGGACAGGTTGACACTTACTAAAGTGCTGTTGTGCAAAACGGTTAATACAATTACCACTACTGCAACCACTAGCATAAAGCAGCTCTTTTGTCTTCCTTCTAGTAGGAACACTGGTACTGTTCCAGTAGTATGGTGTACATTGGGATCAGTTATGACCCTTCTGTGCATTACATTATGTGTAGTTGGTGGGACAGATGCTGCTTAGGTTCCATTAGAACCCTGTTTGGGGGGTGCAGCCAATCAGGTTCTGCAAATCGTAGGCTGAAACCTCTGATCTCAGCCCGCATTCACACTGGCTGCCTCTCTGACCCGACAGTGCCATCTTCCCTCCCTCCTTGCGTTTCTTTTTGTTTTGTTTTACTATTTCCCAACCTCCCTCCGCTGCTCCACTTACATGATGGTTGTAGCCGTGGCACCTGCCATCGCTACTTCACTTCCTCTCACTCTTTCAGACAGCCATAGTAATGGAAGAGGGGCTCTGTATGTCATTTTGTCATTCATTGAACGGGATGCACGTGGTGTCCTTTTCAATTAATGAAAATGCTTTCTTTTAAACACCCCAAGTTACCTCTTAGGCAAACCGGGGTGCCAATAGTGTTAACAGGGATTAATATCCCAGTTCCCTCATTATAGGGCCTTGCTTTGCGGGGGCCTATAACTCAGCTGCCGGGCCGTTACCCTCTGAAACCATACTGTGCCCCCAGATGAGCTCTATCTTGTGGTCTTTGCAAAGATGTTGCATCTCCATCTGAAGGCCACAAGAAGTTCCTCTGGGAACACCAATCAGGATGAAATCGCCTCACCCCGCAACACCAGGAACAATATCAGAGAGACCAACGACTGATGAGCTAGGCAATCAGGTGACAAGAGCGTGTGTCATTCCTCCCTAGGGGCATCCAGCCAGGGGTGCCCGAGTTAAGGGCGGAACCCTGAAGGGTGAAGACCAGCTGTTGACCAGCTGTATTTACCTCTTCACCTATGAGCCTTTACTTTTGCCGTTAATCCTGTTGCACCTGTGAGTACCCCAAGCTTCCTAATTACTGTACTCTCTCTCCACACTCTGCTACTCATCTGTAATGCATTCACTCCTGCTCCTCGTGCTACTCCTCCTACTCACCTCTCCCTATGATTTTAAACTCACGCTACAACTTCCTCTTTTCCAATCCTGTTATCAAACTCACAACTTGAAACCTCCACTCCTTCATCTCTCTTCCACCTCCTTCCTTCCATCAAATAAAGCAGACAAGCTAACCATACCTCCTCTAATACCTATCCACCGCTCTTCTCCTATCACTTTTGAATTCACCATCTCTACTATTGCTCAGCCTCAAACAGTTCACATCATTTCTATCTATCGCCCTCCTGCTCCCACTGGACCATTTTTTGATGATCTTGGGCAACTCCTTGATTCTATTTCCACTAAACACCACCTCATTCTCTTAGGTGAATTTCACTTTCCCTCTCCAAACACTTCTCAGAATTCTGAACTTCAATCTTTTCTTAGTGACCACGCTCTCCATTCTATCCATAATCAAGTTAATCACACATCGGGTAAATCTTTTGACCTCTTATTCATCTCCACCCCTCTCTCAGCCACTAATACTATGTAATGTTATATTATGTTGATTTATACTGCGCACCGCTACCACCCAGGGGCAGCATTCGGGTGCTCACATGGCTATATAAGAAAGAGGGGTGGGGTATGTTGGAAAGGATAAATGCCAACAATCCAGAATAATGTCGTACGTATCATTAAGAACATACATAGAGGTGAGCACCGTAGAGGTTGGCCGTGAATCAGCGGATCGCCTTTAAAGCCGGCTTATTAGTCCATCGGTGGCTCTTTCTGAACGGCCCCATGTATCTTAAGTCACTTGTCACCCCTTATGTACCTGGCAGATCTCTGCGCTCAGGAAATCTGGGACAGATTCATTGTGTTCTCTTTAAAAGATCCAACAGACTTCGAAGATCCTTTTCGGTCAGAGCAGCTACATTTTGGAATGCCCTGCCGACTGTCCTGAGAATGGAAATAAACATGTTGGGATTACATTGATCTATGAAAACTACCCTCTTTACTTAATTTTTCAGCCATCGACTAGCCTGTTTGTTGACTTTGTTGTCCTGTTTCAATTATATGTTGTTTCTTGTCTTTTTGTTGGCACCCTGATGCCCGCTGGTGCAGTGCCCTATATAAATAAATAAATAAATAAATAAATAAATAAATAAGATAAGATGGTTGGAAAGGTTCAGAACCAGGAGAAACTGGTATCTCTGTGCATTGTCTTGCATGTGGGTTGGTTGTGTGGCCTGACTTGTAACCTTAAGGGAAAGACTCAATGCCTCGGTTGTATACAAGTGTAGTGTGTGTAGGTCTTATACAGTTGGGGTGGACTTACAGTCCTGCACACTGGTTTGTTGTGTCCACAAGGGGGGTCCAGTGTCGCGTTTGTTTCTTAGATGTTTGATGGAGTTGTGTTTGTGTGTGGTTGGATTTATGGATTATGTGCAATGGATGTTTCTTCTGAGGTTATGTCCTGAGTCTCTATCTAATGTCTCACCATCCATAGCTGATCACTCAATTGTTTCCACCACCATCTCTTTTCCACCGTATGACCTTTCCTCAACACTTGCTTCACCTATTACTAAAAGGAAATGTAAACTTTCTGCCATTCCCCCCTCTTTGACCTACCGTACTGACATTCCTCCTTTACACCCATTGCCTCATCCACCAATACTGCCTTCTTCAGCTTCCAATCTCTACTATATGACTCATTCTCCTCTCACTTTGCACTGCCTACTTTCACCCCTAAGTCTCAGCAACCTCAACAATAGGTCACCTCATTCGCACATGGGGGTGTACCCACTCGCATGAGGACCTGCAACTCTTCCTGCCCTGACCTCTCTCAAGTCCACTCTAGATAGAGTGAAAAGGAATTCTACCTAACCCTCATTTACTCTCAATCCAACCATCCTAGCCGGCTAAAGGGCACCATACACTCACACCTCAATCCTCCTAAGTCTATGACTACCAACTCACAGCTAATGACCTAGCTAAATACTTCACTGCAAACATTTCCCAAATTAGAACTCTCTCCTGGCCTTCCTCACACTCCCTCCCCCTACATTTGACACGCCAACTACTCTACCAGCATACTCTGCCTCTATCTCCCACTTTAGTCACACTAACACTGACACAGTCCTATCTCTACTGATGAAGGCTAACCCCTTTTGTGTCCCATCAGACCTCTTGCTCCTCAGCTACTCAAGCCTATAGCCCCTCACCTTGCTGAACTCTTCAATCCATCTTCCGACACTTGCTTTCCCTCTGTTTTCAAAATGGCCACAGTCAATCCTCTTCTAAAAAAGCAAGGGGCTCACCCGAACCTACCAGCTATCTTTTGCCCTGTGTCTCTCCACCTTACCAATTTCTTAGACATCAACAATCTTTGAGACCCCATACAATCATGTTTCTGCTCCTGTCTCTCCATGGAAACTGCTCTCATGAATGTCTCCAACTTCATCGCCTCTGATAGGCGCTCCATCCTAATTCTCATTGACCTGTCTGCTGCCTTTGACTCTGATCTCCTTAATGCTCTCTTTCTTCTTGGGATTCGAGATCAAACCCTTGCTCAGATTGAATCCGAGCTTCACACCTCACAATTCTATGTCTTCACAAGCAACAACACCTCTCAATGCACTCCTCTAACTGTTGATGGTCCACAAGACTCTCTGTCTTTGGTCTGCTTCTCTAGACACTCTACAACTCTGCTTGTGGGGAACTTATCTCCTCCTTTGTTTTTGCAACATCTCTTTGCAAATGACACCCAAATCATCTTCTCTTTTCCTGAAGTCTCCTCTGATCTCTAATCAAAATGTCCAACTGTCTATCTCTGCCATTAAATATTGGATAGCTTTGCAATATCTGATGTTAAACTCTACCAAAACAGAGGTGCTCTTCTTCCCTGCCAAAATCTCTCTTGCATCCCTTCCTCTGCCTATCAAGTTCCCAACTGACACTCTCCCCTACTCTTCTTGAGATCGAAACATTGGTGTCATCTATGACCCGTCTCACTCCTTCTCTATGTTCATCTCCAAAACTGGAACAGCAGCTTGCCTCAACCTCCTAAATATTAGGTAAATCAGGACCCCTTCCTTTCAACACGCCAAGCATCTCCTAATAATAATAATAATAATAATAATAATAATAATAATAATAATAATAATAATAATAATAATAATTTGGCATTTATATAGCTCTACGAACCCTCAGGTATCTGAGCGCTGCTTATTATTACCCACGGTGTGTGGTTCTCATTTATCGACCTCGGAAGGATGAAAGGCTGAGTTTGGCCCCGCCGGGATTCCAACCTGCGTTAGCAAGCTCTGCACGGGTGTCAAAGAGAGTGCTCTACTCGCTGTGCCACCTGATCCTGTCTTCTATAAACTGGACTGCTGTGCCAGCAACCTCTTTGGTCTCCCCAAATATGCTTTCTGTCCTCTCTACAAGATCATTAACTTCTGTACCAGGACTCATTTTGAACTCCCTCACTTCAAACCTTCTTCCTTGTACCGTCACCAGGCTGGATGACCAACGATGCCTAATCTGTCTGGATTTACATGTCTTCTCCTGATTCACAAATCTATTAACAGTAAGGCATCACTGCATCTATCTTCCTCAATCCAACTCTACAAGTCTTCTCTTTCTCTGTGCTCTGCCTCCTCGACTACCCTTGTGACTCCTTGCCCGCCCTGTGCTTCTTCTTGCTTCCACTCTTTCTCTCTTCTTGCTCCACTTGCATGAAATTATCTCATCCCAGACATCTGAGAAGCAGTCTGCCCAGATTTGTTCAAGACCAGACTAAAAACCTACCCCCTTGCCTTTAAGTTAGCCGCTTAACCTACCTTTCATCTTCCTTCTACCTAACATTTTCTTCCTTGCCTCTAACCTGTCTCTGTCCCTTACTTCCTTTGCCTCTGCTATAGCACCACACCCATCATGGTGACATCCTAAGGACTTTTACTTGCACCTAAAAACATCCAATGCTGGCTGCCCACTTATGTAATGTCCCTGGTGACTGTTTCCTTTAATCCACTCCACAACCTGGTCAAAATGGCCCTCAAACTCACCCCATTGTAAGAAGCGCATTGCTTCAGGGAAAATCTAATGTCATATCTACTGTACGTTCTTTTGTGTTCAAAAGAGCATTGTTCCTCCTGTATATAAATAAATAAATACAATTAAAAATAAAATAAATAAAAAGTTTAAGATTCTTGCATGTCAACTTCTTCAGGACCTTTGTATGAAAGCACTAAAGCACAAGCGATTAACAGGATTTGCCTGGCATCCATCTGAGACGATCCCTCCTTACAAGTATAGATGCCTCAAATATATCATCAGGCTTTCCTTTGGAAAGGTTTGCAGCTTGAATGGTCACGCCAGTTAAAACTGCCATATCTCGTCATTTATTGAATAAGGGCTCAAGGGAGGTACACATTCCACTGATATGTCGCAACATACTAAGCGCAGAATAGTCTCCTTAGGTGCTACTTGAGCATTTGTCTTTGCGATGGAGTAAATGTGCATCGGCAGTGCAGTTTTTCTCATTTTCCCCATTGCACATTAGAAGGCAATTGCTTAAGTTCTATGAACACGTAGAGTGGTGTTTTTTATTTTAGTGCAAATACAGGAAGGCAGTGTTTGTGTTTTGAGGGAATGAATTGGTCAATTTGAACATACATGTAACTTTTTCCATTCTATTCTTGACACGCCAGTCCAGTCCAAATTTTAATAGTCCATAATATAATGGGGAGATCCAAAACCACACATCCCAGAATTCAAAGTTAAAAACAGGACTATCGAAGCATTTACATAATGGAATGGATAATGTTGGCATGTATGCTTGAAAGGTCTTGAATTTGAGCATGTGTAAAAAGTATATATACACTATTTACTTATTGTATGCCAGTCTGAAGCAATTCCCTCCTATGTCCTTTTATACTACTAATTGAGCTATTTATATTAATGTGTCTCAACAGCGCCAACGATAAAAGGGGAACGGTCTGGACAGATATGATGGCACAATGGAATTACACAGGGCTAATGGTAACTTAGCAGGAGATATTCCCCACGCAAACATATGAATATGTGGGGACATGTTTAGTGCTATAGACTATATCTGTCTATCTGAAGGTCTTTTTAGGAGGGCCAACTCCCTTAAGATTACAACCAAAACCTCTAGAGACCATGCATGGTTAGAGCTAAGAATAGACCTTTCAAAGTTTCAACCCGTGCCAGAGGGTACATTGACTGAGTTAACAGTCTCAACAATCGCTATTAAGCTTAAATGGATGTCAGATTTACATTAAAAATGTAATTCATGCTTGGCACTACTTTTGGATACGGGTAGTATATTGGCTACGGGTAGTATACATTTGACCCTTGAAAACTACAACAATAAAATCTTTAATATATGCGTTTTCGAAGGGTCAAACACCAACAGGTAAAAAAACACCACCATTTTGATATAACGGTGTGGGATCAAAAGAGAAAGCTCAAGCGAAATATGAGGGACCTGGAGAAATTATGGGGTACGTCCCATGTTAAGTGTATCAAAGGTAAAAAGAGATTAAAAACAAAAACTGGACAACATGTTATTGGATATAACAAAATCAAAATCAAAAAGATGGGTCCAAGCATTTTTGGACACTAATCAATGAGACGAGGTGCTCACAGACTGAAATCCAATTAAATACAACCCTAGAAGAAACTTGATGTGTGTTTTACCATGAAAAATGTAATGGTATCTCCAGGACAACCACCTACCTACAGCTTGTAAATCAGGAATGTAAAAGGAGTCTGAAAAGTACCAAAAAGACCCAGAGGAACTGGATGTAACGCTCACCTGGTTCCCACGGAGGCGCGGCGTCGAAGGCGCAGAACTCTGAAGATGGACAGGAAGGGCCCCTCTATTCTGGCTTCCCTGGCTTGTTGGATACCCTCCTGTGCGTGAAAAGGGAGTATTACCAACTGTGGAACAATGCTCAAGCCTCCCACTCCCTTCGAACCCTCCACGATACCTCCTCCACGATTCCCCGTGAAGCCTCACCTTAGGGTTTGGAAGGATGAGCTCTCCATCCTGCTTCAGATGCAGGGGCGCGTTGAAACCCAGTTACTTCACTGGATTGAGGATTGATGGGAGTTCAGGTAAGCTTGACTGTTCAGGTAAGGCGCTGTAAAAGTTCTGTTCAAAAGTTCAAGCTTAATAATAATGTTCGTTGTCTAATTGCAGCAAGCGCTAATGCTTATGTCTTTTTCCCCTTAGGGGACGGGGTTTAGAGTGCCGGAAATATGGCGCCGACCCGAAGTGAAACAGTTCTGGATGAGCGCTCAGGTAATGTCTTTGCATTCGCTCATTCAATGTCTTTGTCTTTTTTCCCCATAGGGGCCGGGGTCCGGAGATGCCAGGAAGCGGCAGGACCCGAAATGCAGTGGGAATAATCCAACAGGTAAGACTTAAAAGGAAACTGAGCTTTCGTTATTCCTTTTCTCCCTCTCACCTTTGTTCTTGTCTTTTTTCCTCTAGGCGCCGGGGCGTAGCTGAATCCGGAAGATCGCTGCTGAAGATGGAAGCGCCTTGCAAAGGTGAGTAAAATGCAGCGCTGCAGCGATCGAAACAAAATGCCTTTAAAATGATGTCTTCCTTTTCAGGGCCGTTGGAGAAATGACTCCGGGATGCAGATTTAGCAGGTAAGGGCTTTTCTTCTCCTATTCTCTTCCTTTCTCCCCTTGCAGGTGTTCCAGGGTGCTGGCAGGCGTGGCTGAAGTCAGGATGCAGGAGGTGACACAGTGAGCGTCCAGCTGCTAGGTGCAGAACAACGCGAAGCACGTGTGGCTGATCGGGTGTGGTTTAAATAGCCTTGGAAGAAGTTCCTGGTATGTATCCTTCCACCAATCAGGTATGTATCCTTCCCCGACCACACCCAGGTGGTGAAGTAGTCCCACAGGTAAAGTAGTCCCATTCAGGCCTCAAGAGGGCCTGGATGAAGCAGCATGGTCTGCATCAGGTAAGTGTGCACCCAAGCACTTAAACACATATCCTCTCTTATGAGCCTGGCGCCTAAGGCGCCAGGACTGGGGGCCCCTATGAGCCTGGCGCCTAAGGCGCCAGGACTGAGTCCAAAGGGCCCCGACTTGGGCCTGCTGGGACTTCCCAGGGGAAAATGATGTCTGCCTCTGGGGTTGCTGGGCCCGGCCTGGCTCCTTAGAGGCAGGCATCATGACAGTACCCCCCCTCAAGGCCCCTCGCAAGGTCTTTTCCTCCGGGGGTTTTGGTTTGTGCGGGAATCTCTGATGGAATCTTTGTACCAGTCGTGGTGCATGAATAAAGTCACTGGGTTCCCAAGATCTTTCGTGAGGTCCATATCCTTTCCAGTCAACAAGATAGAAAAGTTTCGACTTAACTATCTTGGAATCTAAAATGTCTTTCACTTCGAATTCGAATTCTCCATCAATTTGGACAGGATCCGGAGGCTTAGACAGTCTGGTTCCAGGTTGCACTGGTTTCAGAAGAGATGCGTGAAAAACGGGATGAATCCGCATGTTAGATGGTAAATCGAGTTTAAAGGCCACTGGGTTGACTATAGCCTTGATGGGGTAAGGTCCAATGAATCTGGGATTAAAAGTTCGCGGGCCCCTGAGGGGTAAATGTTTAGTTGCTAGCCATACCTGATCTCCTACTTGGTAAGGAGGAGTCTTACTTCGGTGCACATCAGCGTTTTCTTTATACCTTTTCTTGGCTTGTTGTAAGTGCGTAGTAGCATCTTTGAAGGCTCGGGTGATAGTGGAATGTAGGTGATTCACCGCGGGCATTTCCAGGGTCAGAGGTGGATCAAGGTCAGAAGTCCGAGGATGGTGACCATACAAAGTATAAAAAGGAGTCTGTCCGGTTCCAGAATGCACTGAATTATTGTATGCATATTCTGCAATCCAAAGGATGTCTTTCCAATTTAACTCGGATTGGTGTAACATACACCGAAGATATTGTTCGAGAGTCTGATTGGTTCTCTCGGTTTGTCCGTCGGTCTGGGGGTGGTGGCTGGTGGATAACCGCACATCTATTTGTGCCAGTTGGCAACATTTCTTCCAAAAATGGGAGATGAATTGACTTCCACGATCTGAGACTAGTATAGAGGGGAAACCATGTATGCGCACTATACTCTCCAAAAATTCCTTGGCCAAGGTGGAAGCTGACGGCAATCCTTTTAGAGGGATGAAATGGGCCATCTTGGAGAACAGATCCACTATGACGAGAATAGTGTTGTAACCTCCACAAGGAGGCAGGTCAGTTATAAAGTCCATTGACAAGGTGTGCCAAGGTGCTGGTGGAATGTCCAAAGGTTGAAGTAAACCGGCAGGCCTTTTCCTTTGACTCTTATTTTGGGCGCAAATTCCGCAAGACAACACAAAAGACTTTATGTCTTTTCTCCAAGAAGGCCACCAGAAGTGGCGTTTGATCTTTTCTTCTGTTTTCGCGATACCAGTGTGTCCTTCCATTAATGATTCGTGATGACGGGTGATGACAAGTTCCTGTAATTCTTTACTTGGCAGAAACAACCGCTCCTGGAAATAGAGTAAATCATCCTTAACGGTGTAGTGAGGACCCTTTTGACTCCATTCCTGTAAGGCTGAAGAGTCTAAAAGTTGTTTTACTTGAGTTTGGATGTCCTCAATAGTTTGCAATGAAGTTAAGCCCAAAATTCTTTGTTCAGGTATGATTGGCACAGGTTCTATACTCGAATTGGGTTCCTCCATGCCAATCCGGGATAAGGCGTCTGCTTTACCATTCTTACAGCCAGGGCGATAGGTAATTACAAAATCAAATTCCGCAAAGAATAAAGCCCATCAGAGTTGTCGTGAAGATTGAGCTTTGGCCGTCTTTAGATACTGCAAATTTCTGTGGTCCGTAATTACGGTGATGGTATGTCTAGCCCCAAGAAGATAGTGACGCCAAGCCTTGAAAGCCGATTTAATAGCCAGTAGTTCTTTGTCGGTAATTGCGTAATTGATTTCAGGTGGAGAGAATTTTCTCGACCAAAAGGCTACAGGGTGTAATTGGTTAGTTTCTGGGTCTCTTTGCGACAGGACAACTCCCATGGCCGAACTGGATGCATCGGTTTCCACAATGTAAGGGAGATCTGGGTGTGGGTGCTTCAATACAGGTGCAGAGGTGAATTTGGTTTTCAGGTCCTGAAAGGCTTGTTCGGCCTCATGAGTCCATTCGAAGCGTTTTTTTTCTTTAAGAGAGCTGTGATGGGTTGAACTGTTCGAGAAAATTCCGGGATGAACCTTCGATAGAAATTGGCAAAGCCAAGCATGCTTTGCACTCCCTTCACTGAGCTAGGAGATGGCCATTTGAGAATGGCGTCCACCTTCCGCGAGTCCATTCGGATTCCTTGAGGCGTCAGGATGAATCCGAGAAACTCCACTTCTGTGGTATGGAAAACGCATTTTTCAAGCTTGGCAAATAACTTGTGCTGGCGCAATTTCTCAAGAACTGCCCTAACATGTTTTCTGTGATCAGATTCTGAGGAAGAGTACACCAGGATGTCGTCAATATAAACGATGACGCAAACATCAATAAGTTCCCGAAGACTATAGCCTTGATGGGGTAAGGTCCAATGAATCTGGGATTAAAAGTTCGCGGGCCCCTGAGGGGTAAATGTTTAGTTGCTAGCCATACCTGATCTCCTACTTGGTAAGGAGGAGTCTTACTTCGGTGCACATCAGCGTTTTCTTTATACCTTTTCTTGGCTTGTTGTAAGTGCGTAGTAGCATCTTTGAAGGCTCGGGTGATAGTGGAATGTAGGTGATTCACCGCGGGCATTTCCAGGGTCAGAGGTGGATCAAGGTCAGAAGTCCGAGGATGGTGACCATACAAAGTATAAAAAGGAGTCTGTCCGGTTCCAGAATGCACTGAATTATTGTATGCATATTCTGCAATCCAAAGGATGTCTTTCCAATTTAACTCGGATTGGTGTAACATACACCGAAGATATTGTTCGAGAGTCTGATTGGTTCTCTCGGTTTGTCCGTCGGTCTGGGGGTGGTGGCTGGTGGATAACCGCACATCTATTTGTGCCAGTTGGCAACATTTCTTCCAAAAATGGGAGATGAATTGACTTCCACGATCTGAGACTAGTATAGAGGGGAAACCATGTATGCGCACTATACTCTCCAAAAATTCCTTGGCCAAGGTGGAAGCTGACGGCAATCCTTTTAGAGGGATGAAATGGGCCATCTTGGAGAACAGATCCACTATGACGAGAACAGTGTTGTAACCTCCACAAGGAGGCAGGTCAGTTATAAAGTCCATTGACAAGGTGTGCCAAGGTGCTGGTGGAATGTCCAAAGGTTGAAGTAAACCGGCAGGCCTTTTCCTTTGACTCTTATTTTGGGCGCAAATTCCGCAAGACAACACAAAAGACTTTATGTCTTTTCTCCAAGAAGGCCACCAGAAGTGGCGTTTGATCTTTTCTTCTGTTTTCGCGATACCAGGGTGTCCTTCCATTAATGATTCGTGATGACGGGTGATGACAAGTTCCTGTAATTCTTTACTTGGCAGAAACAACCGCTCCTGGAAATAGGGTAAATCATCCTTAACGGTGTAGTGAGGACCCTTTTGACTCCATTCCTGTAAGGCTGAAGAGTCTAAAAGTTGTTTTACTTGAGTTTGGATGTCCTCAATAGTTTGCAATGAAGTTAAGCCCAAAATTCTTTGTTCAGGTATGATTGGCACAGGTTCTATACTCGAATTGGGTTCCTCCATGCCAATCCGGGATAAGACGTCTGCTTTACCATTCTTACAGCCAGGGCGATAGGTAATTACAAAATCAAATTCCGCAAAGAATAAAGCCCATCGGAGTTGTCATGAAGATTGAGCTTTGGCCGTCTTTAGATACTGCAAATTTCTGTGGTCCGTAATTACGGTGATGGTATGTCTAGCCCCAAGAAGATAGTGATGCCAAGCCTTGAAAGCCGATTTAATAGCCAGTAGTTCTTTGTCGGTAATTGCGTAATTGATTTCAGGTGGAGAGAATTTTCTCGACCAAAAGGCTACAGGGTGTAATTGGTTAGTTTCTGGGTCTCTTTGCGACAGGACAGCTCCCATGGCCGAACTGGATGCATCGGTTTCCACAATGTAAGGGAGATCTGGGTGCGGGTGCTTCAATACAGGTGCAGAGGTGAATTTGGTTTTCAGGTCCTGAAAGGCTTGTTCGGCCTCATGAGTCCATTCGAAGCGTTTATTTTTCTTTAAGAGAGCTGTGATGGGTTGAACTGTTCGAGAAAATTCCGGGATGAACCTTCGATAGAAATTGGCAAAGCCAAGCATGCTTTGCACTCCCTTCACTGAGCTAGGAGATGGCCATTTGAGAATGGCGTCCACCTTCCGCGAGTCCATTCGGATTCCTTGAGGCGTCAGGATGAATCCGAGAAACTCCACTTCTGTGGTATGGAAAACGCATTTTTCAAGCTTGGCAAATAACTTGTGCTGGCGCAATTTCTCAAGAACTGCCCTAACATGTTTTCTGTGATCAGATTCTGAGGAAGAGTACACCAGGATGTCGTCAATATAAACGATGACGCAAACATCAATAAGTTCCCGAAGAACATCATTCATGAAGTACTGAAAGGCGGCAGGTGCGTTGCACAAACCGAAGGGCATTACTTGATACTCGAAGAGCCCAAATTTGGTGCGGAATGCAGTCTTCCACTCGTCGCCCTCTTTTACACGCACCAGGTGGTAAGCTCCTCGGAGATCTAGCTTAGTGTACACACGAGCATCTTTTACTTGGTCGATGAGTTCAGGTATCAGGGGCAAAGGGTACCGATTCTTAATCGTTATCTGATTCAGGGCGCGGTAGTCAATACAGGTCCTGAGGTCTCCTTCCTTCTTAGGTACGAAGAACAAAGCGGAAGAGACTGGAGACTTTGACGGGCGAATGAAGCCATTGGCCAGGTATTGATCCAAGTACTGACGCAAATGCAGGTTCTCAGGTTCAGTAAGAGCATAAATCCTGCTACAAGGTAGTGGCGCATCGGGTACCAAGTCGATTTGGCAATCGTAAGATCGATGGGGAGGCAAAGTGTTAGCCTGCTCTTTCTGAAAAACGTCTTGGAATGCTTGGTATTCGGATGGTAGCTGTATAGGGGTGGCAGTTGCAGAGGCTAGACCCATAACTGGATTCCTTGGATAACAGGTTGGTTCACAATCAGGAAAAGTTATCTTCTTTGCTCGCCAGACTATTCTTGGATTATGTGTTTCTAACCAAGGGATTCCAAGAAGTACTTGAAATTGTGGGGCCTTGATCACATCAAACACGATTGCTTCCCGGTGTCCATCTTGACCCACCAGTGTGATTTCAACAGTGGAATGCGTTACAGGCCCTGAGGCTATTTCGGTTCCATCAACTGTGGTAATTACATCTTGGGTTACTTTTGGACGGAGAGGAAGCTTAATCCTGAAAGCCAATTCACGGTCTATGTAATTTCCAATAGCTCCACTGTCTATGTATGCTTTTATGGCATGCAACTGCTGAGGCTGTTTTGGATTCACTAGCACCATTGGCATGACAAAATGCGAGGTCAAAGAGTTTGTTTTCAAGCTCGGCAAGCGGACCCCTACGCTTGTCGGGCTAGGTCGTTTCCCGAACCAGGTGTCAATAACTCGTTATCAGTGGCTCCAACCACCTTCTTGGGTGGTTTTACTGGACAACTTTGGAGAAAGTGACCGGAAGTCCCACAATACAGACAAAGTTGCATTTGTCGCCTTCTCTCTCGTTCTTTCTGCGTTAATGGTCCTTTAACACTGCCTATTTGCATCGGTTCGGAAATGTCAGTACTCTTGGAGTTAACGTGGGTCTTGATGGGTACTCTGGTTTCGTACTTGAGCCGATCTGCTTTTCTATTTTGAAGTCTGTGATCAAGTTGAACCACTAAGTCTATGTAGTCTGTGCAGGCCTGGGGTGGATCTACTATCTGAGCTATAACATCTTTAAGCTCTCCGCACAGGCCTCGATGAAACAAGGTGATCCTTTTATTTTCAGGCCATCCGGTTTCCACAATCAGTCTATTAAAGGTGGCGATATAGGACAAAAGATCCTGATTACCTTGCCATAAGGATAACAGTTCGTTGTCAAGGGCCTGTCCCTGCGAGTGTCGAGCGAACAATCTTTCCATGCTGGCCTGGAAGCCCTGGAAATCCCGGAGAATGGGATCATCCTGATTTACCAATGGAATAGACCAATCGGCAGCACAGCCACTGAGGTAAGATAGTACAAAGGCTACTTTGGTCTGGTCGTTGGGGAAGGCCCCGGGCCTGCATAAAAAGTGTAAACGGCATTGGTTCATAAAAACGGCATATTTCTTGGGATCCCCCGCAAAACGTTCCGGCGGGGCCAAAGGCATGTGTCCAGGTAGATTGATTTGTACCGGGTTATTCGAACCCATTGTTGTAGAAATATCTCCGGAAACAGGTAAAGGAGTGTGCTCTGCCTGGCCCTGCAATAACCTTTTGGCCAGATCATCAGTTCTTTCCTTGGATAGGATTAGTTCCCTTCTGAGAGCATTAGTCTCCTGGCGGGCTGAGTGCACTTCTGCCCGTAATTCCCCTAAAAGATGGGCCAGCTGATCTGTCTCGGAAGTCTCCATAGCGCCCAGGTGGGAAATTGTGGTAAGGCTTCGCGTTCTGTAACGCTCACCTGGTTCCCACGGAGGCGCGGCGTCGAAGGCGCAGAACTCTGAAGATGGACAGGAAGGGCCCCTCTATTCTGGCTTCCCTGGCTCGTTGGATACCCTCCTGTGCGTGAAAAGGGAGTATTACCAACTGTGGAACAATGCTCAAGCCTCCCACTCCCCTCCAACCCTCCACGATACCTCCTCCACGATTCCCCGTGAAGCCTCACCTTAGGGTTTGGAAGGATGAGCTCTCCATCCTGCTTCAGATGCAGGGGCGCGTTGAAACCCAGTTACTTCACTGGATTGAGGATTGATGGGAGTTCAGGTAAGCTTGACTGTTCAGGTAAGGCGCTGTAAAAGTTCTGTTCAAAAGTTCAAGCTTAATAATAATGTTCGTTGTCTAATTGCAGCAAGCGCTAATGCTTATGTCTTTTTCCCCTTAGGGGCCGGGGTTTGGAGTGCCGGAAATATGGCGCCGACCCGAAGTGAAACAGTTCTGGATGAGCGCTCAGGTAATGTCTTTGCATTCGCTCATTCAATGTCTTTGTCTTTTTTCCCCATAGGGGCCGGGGTCCGGAGATGCCAGGAAGCGGCAGGACCCGAAATGCAGTGGGAATAATCCAACAGGTAAGACTTAAAAGGAAACTGAGCTTTCCTTATTCCTTTTCTCCCTCTCACCTTTGTTCTTGTCTTTTTTCCTCTAGGCGCCGGGGCGTAGCTGAATCCGGAAGATCGCTGCTGAAGATGGAAGCGCCTTGCAAAGGTGAGTAAAATGCAGCGCTGCAGCGATCGAAACAAAATGCCTTTAAAATGATGTCTTCCTTTTCAGGGCCGTTGGAGAAATGACTCCGGGATGCAGATTTAGCAGGTAAGGGCTTTTCTTCTCCTATTCTCTTCCTTTCTCCCCTTGCAGGTGTTCCAGGGTGCTGGCAGGCGTGGCTGAAGTCAGGATGCAGGAGCTGACACGGTGAGCGTCCAGCTGCTAGGTGCAGAACAACGCGAAGCACGTGTGGCTGATCGGGTGTGGTTTAAATATCCTTGGAAGAAGTTCCTGGTATGTATCCTTCCACCAATCAGGTATGTATCCTTCCCCGACCACACCCAGGTGGTGAAGTAGTCCCACAGGTAAAGTAGTCCCATTCAGGCCTCAAGAGGGCCTGGATGAAGCAGCATGGTCTGCATCAGGTAAGTGTGCACCCAAGCACTTAAACACATATCCTCTCTTATGAGCCTGGCGCCTAAGGCGCCAGGACTGGGGGCCCCTATGAGCCTGGCGCCTAAGGCGCCAGGACTGAGTCCAAAGGGCCCCGACTTGGGCCTGCTGGGACTTCCCAGGGGAAAATGATGTCTGCCTCTGGGGTTGCTGGGCCCGGCCTGGCTCCTTAGAGGCAGGCATCATGACAGTACCCCCCCTCAAGGCCCCTCCCAAGGTCTTTTCCTCCGGGGGTTTTGGTTTGTGCGGGAATCTCCGATGGAATCTTTGTACCAGTCGTGGTGCATGAATAAAGTCACTGGGTTCCCAAGATCTTTCCTGAGGTCCATATCCTTTCCAGTCAACAAGATAGAAAAGTTTCGACTTAACTATCTTGGAATCTAAAATGTCTTTCACTTCGAATTCGAATTCTCCATCAATTTGGACAGGATCCGGAGGCTTAGACAGTCTGGTTCCAGGTTGCACTGGTTTCAGAAGAGATGCGTGAAAAACGGGATGAATCCGCATGTTAGATGGTAAATCGAGTTTAAAGGCCACTGGGTTGACTATAGCCTTGATGGGGTAAGGTCCAATGAATCTGGGATTAAAAGTTTGCGGGCCCCTGAGGGGTAAATGTTTAGTTGCTAGCCATACCTGATCTCCTACTTGGTAAGGAGGAGTCTTACTTCGGTGCACATCAGCGTTTTCTTTATACCTTTTCTTGGCTTGTTGTAAGTGCGTAGTAGCATCTTTGAAGGCTCGGGTGATAGTGGAATGTAGGTGATTCACCGCGGGCATTTCCAGGGTCAGAGGTGGATCAAGGTCAGAAGTCCGAGGATGGTGACCATACAAAGTATAAAAAGGAGTCTGTCCGGTTCCAGAATGCACTGAATTATTGTATGCATATTCTGCAATCCAAAGGATGTCTTTCCAATTTAACTCGGATTGGTGTAACATACACCGAAGATATTGTTCGAGAGTCTGATTGGTTCTCTCGGTTTGTCCGTCGGTCTGGGGGTGGTGGCTGGTGGATAACCGCACATCTATTTGTGCCAGTTGGCAACATTTCTTCCAAAAATGGGAGATGAATTGACTTCCACGATCTGAGACTAGTATAGAGGGGAAACCATGTATGCGCACTATACTCTCCAAAAATTCCTTGGCCAAGGTGGAAGCTGACGGCAATCCTTTTAGAGGGATGAAATGGGCCATCTTGGAGAACAGATCCACTATGACGAGAATAGTGTTGTAACCTCCACAAGGAGGCAGGTCAGTTATAAAGTCCATTGACAAGGTGTGCCAAGGTGCTGGTGGAATGTCCAAAGGTTGAAGTAAACCGGCAGGCCTTTTCCTTTGACTCTTATTTTGGGCGCAAATTCCGCAAGACAACACAAAAGACTTTATGTCTTTTCTCCAAGAAGGCCACCAGAAGTGGCGTTTGATCTTTTCTTCTGTTTTCGCGATACCAGGGTGTCCTTCCATTAATGATTCGTGATGACGGGTGATGACAAGTTCCTGTAATTCTTTACTTGGCAGAAACAACCGCTCCTGGAAATAGAGTAAATCATCCTTAACGGTGTAGTGAGGACCCTTTTGACTCCATTCCTGTAAGGCTGAAGAGTCTAAAAGTTGTTTTACTTGAGTTTGGATGTCCTCAATAGTTTGCAATGAAGTTAAGCCCAAAATTCTTTGTTCAGGTATGATTGGCACAGGTTCTATACTCGAATTGGGTTCCTCCATGCCAATCCGGGATAAGGCGTCTGCTTTACCATTCTTACAGCCAGGGCGATAGGTAATTACAAAATCAAATTCCGCAAAGAATAAAGCCCATCAGAGTTGTCGTGAAGATTGAGCTTTGGCCGTCTTTAGATACTGCAAATTTCTGTGGTCCGTAATTACGGTGATGGTATGTCTAGCCCCAAGAAGATAGTGACGCCAAGCCTTGAAAGCCGATTTAATAGCCAGTAGTTCTTTGTCGGTAATTGCGTAATTGATTTCAGGTGGAGAGAATTTTCTCGACCAAAAGGCTACAGGGTGTAATTGGTTAGTTTCTGGGTCTCTTTGCGACAGGACAACTCCCATGGCCGAACTGGATGCATCGGTTTCCACAATGTAAGGGAGATCTGGGTGTGGGTGCTTCAATACAGGTGCAGAGGTGAATTTGGTTTTCAGGTCCTGAAAGGCTTGTTCGGCCTCATGAGTCCATTCGAAGCGTTTATTTTTCTTTAAGAGAGCTGTGATGGGTTGAACTGTTCGAGAAAATTCCGGGATGAACCTTCGATAGAAATTGGCAAAGCCAAGCATGCTTTGCACTCCCTTCACTGAGCTAGGCGATGGCCATTTGAGAATGGCGTCCACCTTCCGCGAGTCCATTCGGATTCCTTGAGGCGTCAGGATGAATCCGAGAAACTCCACTTCTGTGGTATGGAAAACGCATTTTTCAAGCTTGGCAAATAACTTGTGCTGGCGCAATTTCTCAAGAACTGCCCTAACATGTTTTCTGTGATCAGATTCTGAGGAAGAGTACACCAGGATGTCGTCAATATAAACGATGACGCAAACATCAATAAGTTCCCGAAGACTATAGCCTTGATGGGGTAAGGTCCAATGAATCTGGGATTAAAAGTTTGCGGGCCCCTGAGGGGTAAATGTTTAGTTGCTAGCCATACCTGATCTCCTACTTGGTAAGGAGGAGTCTTACTTCGGTGCACATCAGCGTTTTCTTTATACCTTTTCTTGGCTTGTTGTAAGTGCGTAGTAGCATCTTTGAAGGCTCGGGTGATAGTGGAATGTAGGTGATTCACCGCGGGCATTTCCAGGGTCAGAGGTGGATCAAGGTCAGAAGTCCGAGGATGGTGACCATACAAAGTATAAAAAGGAGTCTGTCCGGTTCCAGAATGCACTGAATTATTGTATGCATATTCTGCAATCCAAAGGATGTCTTTCCAATTTAACTCGGATTGGTGTAACATACACCGAAGATATTGTTCGAGAGTCTGATTGGTTCTCTCGGTTTGTCCGTCGGTCTGGGGGTGGTGGCTGGTGGATAACCGCACATCTATTTGTGCCAGTTGGCAACATTTCTTCCAAAAATGGGAGATGAATTGACTTCCACGATCTGAGACTAGTATAGAGGGGAAACCATGTATGCGCACTATACTCTCCATAAATTCCTTGGCCAAGGTGGAAGCTGACGGCAATCCTTTTAGAGGGATGAAATGGGCCATCTTGGAGAACAGATCCACTATGACGAGAATAGTGTTGTAACCTCCACAAGGAGGCAGGTCAGTTATAAATTCCATTGACAAGGTGTGCCAAGGTGCTGGTGGAATGTCCAAAGGTTGAAGTAAACCGGCAGGCCTTTTCCTTTGACTCTTATTTTGGGCGCAAATTCCGCAAGACAACACAAAAGACTTTATGTCTTTTCTCCAAGAAGGCCACCAGAAGTGGCGTTTGATCTTTTCTTCTGTTTTCGCGATACCAGGGTGTCCTTCCATTAATGATTCGTGATGACGGGTGATGACAAGTTCCTGTAATTCTTTACTTGGCAGAAACAACCGCTCCTGGAAATAGAGTAAATCATCCTTAACGGTGTAGTGAGGACCCTTTTGACTCCATTCCTGTAAGGCTGAAGAGTCTAAAAGTTGTTTTACTTGAGTTTGGATGTCCTCAATAGTTTGCAATGAAGTTAAGCCCAAAATTCTTTGTTCAGGTATGATTGGCACAGGTTCTATACTCGAATTGGGTTCCTCCATGCCAATCCGGGATAAGGCGTCTGCTTTACCATTCTTACAGCCAGGGCGATAGGTAATTACAAAATCAAATTCCGTAAAGAATAAAGCCCATCAGAGTTGTCGTGAAGATTGAGCTTTGGCCGTCTTTAGATACTGCAAATTTCTGTGGTCCGTAATTACGGTGATGGTATGTCTAGCCCCAAGAAGATAGTGACGCCAAGCCTTGAAAGCCGATTTAATAGCCAGTAGTTCTTTGTCGGTAATTGCGTAATTGATTTCAGGTGGAGAGAATTTTCTCGACCAAAAGGCTACAGGGTGTAATTGGTTAGTTTCTGGGTCTCTTTGCGACAGGACAACTCCCATGGCCGAACTGGATGCATCGGTTTCCACAATGTAAGGGAGATCTGGGTGCGGGTGCTTCAATACAGGTGCAGAGGTGAATTTGATTTTCCGGTCCTGAAAGGCTTGTTCGGCCTCATGAGTCCATTCGAAGCGTTTATTTTTCTTTAAGAGAGCTGTGATGGGTTGAACTGTTCGAGAAAATTCCGGGATGAACCTTCGATAGAAATTGGCAAAGCCAAGCATGCTTTGCACTCCCTTCACTGAGCTAGGAGATGGCCATTTGAGAATGGCGTCGACCTTCCGCGAGTCCATTCGGATTCCTTGAGGCGTCAGGATGAATCCGAGAAACTCCACTTCTGTGGTATGGAAAACGCATTTTTCAAGCTTGGCAAATAACTTGTGCTGGCGCAATTTCTCAAGAACTGCCCTAACATGTTTTCTGTGATCAGATTCTGAGGAAGAGTACACCAGGATGTCGTCAATATAAACGATGACGCAAACATCAATAAGTTCCCGAAGAACATCATTCATGAAGTACTGAAAGGCGGCAGGTGCGTTGCACAAACCGAAGGGCATTACTTGATACTCGAAGAGCCCAAATTTGGTGCGGAATGCAGTCTTCCACTCGTCGCCCTCTTTTACACGCACCAGGTGGTAAGCTCCTCGGAGATCTAGCTTAGTGTACACACGAGCATCTTTTACTTGGTCGATGAGTTCAGGTATCAGGGGCAAAGGGTACCGATTCTTAATCGTTATCTGATTCAGGGCGCGGTAGTCAATACAGGTCCTGAGGTCTCCTTCCTTCTTAGGTACGAAGAACAAAGCGGAAGAGACTGGAGACTTTGACGGGCGAATGAAGCCATTGGCCAGGTATTGATCCAAGTACTGACGCAAATGCAGGTTCTCAGGTTCAGTAAGAGCATAAATCCTGCTACAAGGTAGTGGCGCATCGGGTACCAAGTCGATTTGGCAATCGTAAGATCGATGGGGAGGCAAAGTGTTAGCCTGCTCTTTCTGAAAAACGTCTTGGAATTCTTGGTATTCGGATGGTAGCTGTACAGGGGTGGCAGTTGCAGAGGCTAGACCCATAACTGGATTCCTTGGATAACAGGTTGGTTCACAATCAGGAAAAGTTATCTTCTTTGCTCGCCAGTCTATTCTTGGATTATGTGTTTCTAACCAAGGGATTCCAAGAAGTACTTGAAATTGTGGGGCCTTGATCACATCAAACACGATTGCTTCCCGGTGTCCATCTTGACCCACCAGTGTGATTTCAACAGTGGAATGCGTTACAGGCCCTGAGGCTATTTCGGTTCCATCAACTGTGGTAATTACATCTTGGGTTACTTTTGGACGGAGAGGAAGCTTAATCCTGAAAGCCAATTCACGGTCTATGTAATTTCCAATAGCTCCACTGTCTATGTATGCTTTTATGGCATGCAACTGCTGAGGCTGTTTTGGATTCACTAGCACCATTGGCATGACAAAATGCGAGGTCAAAGAGTTTGTTTTCAAGCTCGGCAAGCGGACCCCTACGCTTGTCGGGCTAGGTCGTTTCCCGAACCAGGTGTCAATAACTCGTTATCAGTGGCTCCAACCACCTTCTTGGGTGGTTTTACTGGACAACTTTGGAGAAAGTGACCGGAAGTCCCACAATACAGACAAAGTTGCATTTGTCGCCTTCTCTCTCGTTCTTTCTGCGTTAATGGTCCTTTAACACTGCCTATTTGCATCGGTTCGGAAATGTCAGTACTCTTGGAGTTAACGTGGGTCTTGATGGGTACTCTGGTTTCGTACTTGAGCCGATCTGCTTTTCTATTTTGAAGTCTGTGATCAAGTTGAACCACTAAGTCTATGTAGTCTGTGCAGGCCTGGGGTGGATCTACTATCTGAGCTATAACATCTTTAAGCTCTCCGCACAGGCCTCGATGAAACAAGGTGATCCTTTTATTTTCAGGCCATCCGGTTTCCACAATCAGTCTATTAAAGGTGGCGATATAGGACAAAAGATCCTGATTACCTTGCCGTAAGGATAACAGTTCGTTGTCAAGGGCCTGTCCCTGCGAGTGTCGAGCGAACAATCTTTCCATGCTGGCCTGGAAGCCCTGGAAATCCCGGAGAATGGGATCATCCTGATTTACCAATGGAATAGACCAATCGGCAGCACAGCCACTGAGGTAAGATAGTACAAAGGCTACTTTGGTCTGGTCGTTGGGGAAGGCCCCGGGCCTGCATAAAAAGTGTAAACGGCATTGGTTCATAAAAACGGCATATTTCTTGGGATCCCCCGCAAAACGTTCCGGCGGGGCCAAAGGCATGTGTCCAGGTAGATTGATTTGTACCGGGTTATTCGAACCCATTGTTGTAGAAATATCTCCGGAAACAGGTAAAGGAGTGTGCTCTGCCTGGCCCTGCAATAACCTTTTGGCCAGATCATCAGTTCTTTCCTTGGATAGGATTAGTTCCCTTCTGAGAGCATTAGTCTCCTGGCGGGCTGAGTGCACTTCTGCCCGTAATTCCCCTAAAAGATGGGCCAGCTGATCTGTCTCGGAAGTCTCCATAGCGCCCAGGTGGGAAATTGTGGTAAGGCTTCGCGTTCTGTAACGCTCACCTGGTTCCCACGGAGGCGCGGCGTCGAAGGCGCAGAACTCTGAAGATGGACAGGAAGGGCCCCTCTATTCTGGCTTCCCTGGCTCGTTGGATACCCTCCTGTGCGTGAAAAGGGAGTATTACCAACTGTGGAACAATGCTCAAGCCTCCCACTCCCCTCCAACCCTCCACGATACCTCCTCCACGATTCCCCGTGAAGCCTCACCTTAGGGTTTGGAAGGATGAGCTCTCCATCCTGCTTCAGATGCAGGGGCGCGTTGACACCCAGTTACTTCACTGGATTGAGGATTGATGGGAGTTCAGGTAAGCTTGACTGTTCAGGTAAGGCGCTGTAAAAGTTCTGTTCAAAAGTTCAAGCTTAATAATAATGTTCGTTGTCTAATTGCAGCAAGCGCTAATGCTTATGTCTTTTTCCCCTTAGGGGCCGGGGTTTGGAGTGCCGGAAATATGGCGCCGACCCGAAGTGAAACAGTTCTGGATGAGCGCTCAGGTAATGTCTTTGCATTCGCTCATTCAATGTCTTTGTCTTTTTTCCCCATAGGGGCCGGGGTCCGGAGATGCCAGGAAGCGGCAGGACCCGAAATGCAGTGGGAATAATCCAACAGGTAAGACTTAAAAGGAAACTGAGCTTTCCTTATTCCTTTTCTCCCTCTCACCTTTGTTCTTGTCTTTTTTCCTCTAGGCGCCGGGGCGTAGCTGAATCCGGAAGATCGCTGCTGAAGATGGAAGCGCCTTGCAAAGGTGAGTAAAATGCAGCGCTGCAGCGATCGAAACAAAATGCCTTTAAAATGATGTCTTCCTTTTCAGGGCCGTTGGAGAAATGACTCCGGGATGCAGATTTAGCAGGTAAGGGCTTTTCTTCTCCTATTCTCTTCCTTTCTCCCCTTGCAGGTGTTCCAGGGTGCTGGCAGGCGTGGCTGAAGTCAGGATGCAGGAGCTGACACGGTGAGCGTCCAGCTGCTAGGTGCAGAACAACGCGAAGCACGTGTGGCTGATCGGGTGTGGTTTAAATAGCCTTGGAAGAAGTTCCTGGTATGTATCCTTCCACCAATCAGGTATGTATCCTTCCCCGACCACACCCAGGTGGTGAAGTAGTCCCACAGGTAAAGTAGTCCCATTCAGGCCTCAAGAGGGCCTGGATGAAGCAGCATGGTCTGCATCAGGTAAGTGTGCACCCAAGCACTTAAACACATATCCTCTCTTATGAGCCTGGCGCCTAAGGCGCCAGGACTGGGGGCCCCTATGAGCCTGGCGCCTAAGGCGCCAGGACTGAGTCCAAAGGGCCCCGACTTGGGCCTGCTGGGACTTCCCAGGGGAAAATGATGTCTGCCTCTGGGGTTGCTGGGCCCGGCCTGGCTCCTTAGAGGCAGGCATCATGACACTGGAGTCAATCTAAACCAGACTCAATGATGGAGTAGACAAAGTGGGACAGCATACAAGCATTCAAACATTTTGACTCTCGGGGTGTTAATACAAAACAATTGCTTTAATACTCAAAACTTCATCATCATTGATGTCATAACATAATCTCAGTTACAAAAACCTACAGGGGTCAGAGATTGGTTGACGGGGTTGGCTGCATATCGTTATATAGGGGATAAACATTTAATTGGGTTGCACATATCTAATGGTTACACCTGGAGTCACCCCTATATTGATAAGTTAAAAACAACATCATCTCTATAATGAATAATTGGTTGGCATACTACTTGAATGGTGTCCCGACACTGGGGATTTTGATAGGCTGGCTTCTTGCTAACCAACCACAGACATTTGACAGGTCGTCAAGGTGTGAGCCAGACAGGGATCAGGGAAGAGAAGACCATGGAATGTCCTCTGTTTAAATATGTTATACCATCCCTCGTTCCTAGGCCACAGGACTGGGCAGTTTCTTTTTACATGGCCTTGTGTCGAAGCTTGTGTCTATGCGTGCTTTTAGGGAGCATTGCAGGTTTCCTATCTATGTTGGCCTAATGAATAGTCAGTGTTCCCCTGATATGGGGCATAAGTTTGGAGACCATGTATGATATCGAATTACCTTGTGTTTTTTTGAGATTTTAGCTACTATTAACGGTGTGTTGTGTTTTCTGTTTCCACCAGGGACACTCTTGAGCTATGTTTCATGGATGGAGTCCTTTGGCTTTCTGTGTAACTGCATCTGGCTAGCAAAGACTTGTGGTATTCTCATAAGACTTTAATTTATATGAGAACACACTGCTTGCACCTTGGGATTGATTATATTGTGCCTTCTTTCCACCATTCCCATCCTCCCTTATTTTACTTTAACCTTAGCAGTAATTGTCAGCTACTGTCTGAGCTTTGCACAGATCTGTATTTCTGTGGATTCAGCTCTTTGAGTTTTCCCCAGGACATGAATACAGCTATTCTGAAGCATGTTGCAGCTTTCATTCTTTAAAAGATGGCTGCCCAATTACACACTTGTTTTTGTTTTAGCATGCTATGTTAGTGCATCGTTCATATTGCATTCAACATACATTGATCATGTTAGTGTTCTTCATGTCTGTGGATGCTATGTTAATATTCTTCATTTATAAAGGCATATATTACCTAGTGTGCATGTTCTGCATGGGGAGTGCATGCGTGCTTCATGTCTAATCCATGTGCTTGTTACTTGTTACAACGTTAGTTTGAATGCTTTTGTCATCTTCAGCTTAGATTGTCTGCATGTCCTGCTGTACATGCCTCGGATAAGGACGGTACCGTTGTCCAAGTAAGTAACATTTCTCAGCTGTGCAGTATTCGGCCAGGGCTGGGGCAGAAGCAATGGATGATGTATTCATCTGCCTCCCAAAAGGAATGTGGGTTAAACACTTCTTGTCGAGCAAGATTCAAAGTATCGTTATTAAAGCCAACAAATCAGAAGCCATGGTAGCTGATGGTCTGAGCATGTTGACTCTAATGGGGAACCCAAAACGACAGTTGTATGTTCTCTCAGACTTAGTTGGTGAAATTGTGTAAACATTATTATAATATTTTCCCCATATATAAAAATAGTTGCAAGGGACAATCCACAGAGCTACAGGCCAACTGCCCTCCTAGATTCATGCAGCAAGATTTCTGCGACTTGACAAATGTATCATGGAAACCAAAGCTATTCCACAATCCAAAACTGAGTTTAGATCTGGGCTTCAGTGCACGCTGAATGAGCTTTAGTACGAAGTACAAATATTACAGCAGCAACCCTGTATGGTAAGAACGTTATATATAGCTTGTGTCGACCTTACATTGATCTTTGATTACGTTGATCGATCAAGGCTGTGGGGTACCCTGTAGGTATACCCAATGGTCTGTTAAACATCACAATTGCCCTTGCAATCGATATGACTGTGCAAATGAGGAGTAATATGTCTGGCCAATTTACCAGGAAGGTGCCAACAACTTTTTGGATTGATATAGTGCTGCGTGCTCACACCACATCTCCTTAATTTATAATTGGCCGACATATTTGATGCTCTACTCAGTTCTCGAACATTTGCACTGAAAATTGCGTACGCGGATGTCATCATGCTTATTAACCAGTACATTTTGACCCCCCCGCCGGGGGGCAGATAGCCACACACATGTGCCCATCTGCCCCTAGGGAAGGGCAAAACAAATATATATATATATATATATATATATATATATATATATATATATATATATATATATATATATATATATTACAAGGTATGGTTAAGTTGCTGTTTCCATAGGAAGAGCACTTTTTGAGTGGCTTATAACTTAGCTCCCCCTGGACGAATGCTCACCAAGCTTTGCAAAAAAAGGTATATGGGCCACTCTGACTTTTTTTGCAAAGTTTGGTGAGGATTCGTCCAGGGGGGGCAAAGTTATAGGGATGGGTCCCAAAACTTCTGTTTTTCCCATAGACTGAATGGAGGAAAAACTTTGCGCACGGCTACAGGCCAAACCGCTGGATGGATTTTCACAACATTTGCTGTAGGAGGAGCGGCTTGGTCCTGAAAGCATGCTTTTGTAAATTTGGTGACTTTCTGTGTAGTTTTTATTTTTAAAATAACCAAAAAGTAGGTATTAAAAAATTAGTGATATCTATGTCTGCTCTGCAGTCACACTTCCCTGTTCGCTCCACAGAAAAGACACTGATTGGCTAAGGGATTGGCGTCATGACTGCGGACATACAACGTCTCTGCCGATTGGCTGCAGCGAGACGTGTTCAGCTTCAGATTGTTTGGATGTGCCCGACATCTTGGATCCGCCGACCGCAGAGCGGGTACCAGCGGCAACAAGCTATTTCGAAACCTATTTTGCTGTGTCAAAGTGCTTGGGGAGTTTTAGACAGTAAGAGATGGGTGAAAAACTGCTTATGTTCTGGCGGTAGGTGTTCCTGATGTACTTTCTATGGATGCCTTGTTCGGGATGTTTGTACGTACAGAGAATGAGGGGTCTAATAAGGGTAGTATTTCAGTCCGTGCTGTGTACAGGGAACTTGAAACTGTTCTAAGGACACGTGTGCTGTTAGCGAACATTGAAATTGAGTACATGCCGTATTTACATTACTTTTTCCTATGCTTACGCCATTCATTTGCAAAGTGCTTGGGGAGTTTTAGACAGTAAGAGATGGGTGAAAATCTGCTTATGTCCTGGCGGTAGGTGTTCCTGATGTACTTTCTATGGATGCCTTGTTTGGGATGTTTGTGCGTACAGAGAATGAGGGATCTAATAAGGGTAGTATTTCAGTCCGTGCTGTGTAGAGGGAACTTGAAACTGTTCTAAGGACACGCGTGCTGTTAGCGAACATTGAAATTGAGTACATGCCATATTTACATTACTTATTTACATTTACATTACGCCATTCATTTGAACGCCACCATGGGTGTGACATGCTGCGTTGGGTGTGGCCATGGCCTAGAGTGTTGGATGCATGGCCGTCGGCCGTAGGCTGACCGCCATACTTCCAAGACAAGGCTCTAGGCCCTGGCCACACCCACCGCAGCATGTCACACTCATGGCTACACCTGTAGTATTGATTATGGATTAGCTCGTTGTGGGGAGTGTGTACAGTCTTGGGTGCATGGCCAAAGGCCATGCACCCAAGGACACAGTTATAAGCACTGGAGGTCTAAGCCACTGCACAGCCATAACTTCCATTATCCATGCACATATAGCTAGGAGTCCAGCCTCTGGCCAGAAGCTCTGAAGCATACCACACCTATAGATACACCCGTATCTCCGTCAAATCACTGAGGTGGTTGTGGGGAGGACCTGCAGTCTTCGGTGCCTGGCCAAAGGCCATGCACCCAACAACAAAGTTAAAAGCTATAACTTTATAAGCCAACATGGATTTTATATAGTGCAGTGGTTGTACGCAGGACGTACCCTTTTGGGTGCATGGCTGAAGTCTGCAGGCCACACACTGAAGATTGTAGATCCTGCCCACAAGCACTGCAGGACATCACTTTCATACATCACAGCCATACATTCGATTATGTATCTGGTAGGTGTGACCAGGGCCTAGAGTCCTGAGTACGAATTGAGTACATGGCCCACTTACAATGTTTCGTTGTATCAGTGTGTTAATGATGTAAAAGCGAACATGGATGTAATATGCACTGCTGGTTGAGGCCAGGGCCTAGAGTCTTGGGTGCATGGCCGTAGGCCGTAGGCCGTAGGCCATGCTTCCAAGACTATAGGCCCTCGCCACAACCACCACTGTATGTCACAGCAATGGATACACCTGTAGTATTGCTTATGGATCAGGTGGTTGTGGAGAGTGTGTAGAGAGTTGGGTGCATGGCCGAAGGCCATGCACACAACTGTGGGATGTTTTTACCCATGCATCCAAGCCCCACAATAAAACTGTGCAGTACTGGCATGGAAAACATCATGATGGCCAGAACTCCCCAGAGAGTGCACAGGGAAAACATGAAGAATAGGCTGCCACCCATTTTTGCCTATGTTTTGAGCACAGGAGGGCACTGCCTAACCACCATTGGGCTACACACACAGTAGCCTGAAACCATTGGGAATGGCAATGCTGATTGCCAAAAGCAACGCAGAACTGTGGGGAATTCATTTTCTTAATCCCAAAAATGGTTGCATTACCAGTACTCACCACTATCAGAAAGCCGGCGTTTAAAAAAACCACCAGACTTTTGTGTAAAACTGAACAAATGAAACAAAACCAGACCAAGGAAAGACTTGCTAAGAGGTGGATACAATGTAAAACTATATTCTGAAATGACTTTAAGGAAGTAATTATTTAATGTATAGGTAAAAATTGTCAGTTTGATTTGAATGTAGAAAACTGGGAACAAAAAGTGACATTTAGCTGAAACCTGGCTTAATGAAACTGAATTCTGCCTGACAACTACCCCCGACAGGAGTTGAAACTGGATGCTCAGCCACTCTGCCCCTGGCCAAAAGGAGTTTCCACCTCTCTGATTAGATTAGGGGTGGAGCAGCTGGGGACTACAGGGAGTTGAACAAAGGCCTGTCCTGGACTCAGGCAAATGTTATATTGGGGGCGTCGTAAAATAGCTTCCTCTTGGGAGAAACTGGGGGGCAGCAGTGCCTCTGCAAGCCAGCTGAGCTTGGGGGAAGTGGATAAACCAGTTATTCCACCCTGTGATGTGGGAAGCCACACCCCTTTTTGACCAGAGCATAATTTTAAAAAGATAGATAACTCATAGTGCGGACTTGTCAGAATTATATAAGTAATATCATTATTTTTGTGATTTTCTGTGAACATTTTAAGAGGCGTTAGGACCCTGTGGTGTATTCTGGGGGGTTGCTAGCGGAAAATAGGGTCTCACTCTAAATGTATGCATGTTAAAAATCTGACACTTTATCATCTGTAACCCATATCCCTGGTGCACATTTGTGTAAAATCTGGAAAGGTTTAGAGGTCGTTATCTGGATGAAAAGGGGAGAATTCTGTCATCAGTGGACACAACATCGTACAAAGACAGGGATCGGATGGTTTGGTGCTACAGAAAATATGTTAACTAGACCTATAATATTAGAAAAATGGTACATAGATAAATATGTTTTTGGGTCAGAAATAGATTTGTGTGCAATCTGACAAGGGGAGGTTCCTCTGACCATAAAACCTACAGCATCACTCTGACTCACATTTCCTTCCCCCAATCAAGGGAGAGAGGAGGAATTGGCCAATGATAAGTGAGAGGGGCAGGTTTAGTTATGACCAACACACACACCCACTTTCCAAAACACATAAAAAGAGACTGCTGGGACAGGTAGAGACATTCAATTCCATTTGCTGCGGAGCATGCTGACCGACGACTTCACATCCAGAGATCCAGACATCAAATCCATCAATCTCCAGAACCTGTAGCAGAAATTAACTCCAGAATTTGTAGCAGAGAGGCCTGAATCCACCAGCTGAATCCTCTTCAGCAGACCTCAAAACCAACCAAACCATTCAACAGCCGGGCGAGCTGTTTGAAGTTTTGCCGAGAATTTTTGCAAGAACCTGTAGCAGTACCCAGAAAGCAGTGTTACATCCAGAATCCAGAGAGGCTAGACCAGCAGAGCAGAGCTGACCCAGATCGCTGTGAGCAGAACCGGTGCCTGATTGACCCGCCGAGCAGACAGAACCGCAGCCGGACGTGTTGACCAGATCCATGACGAGGCCTAGTTCAAATTTATATTGTGAGTACCTAGCAGAACTGTGCAGAACCACTCTCTTAGTTAAAATAATCTAATCCAAACTATTTTAACCTAAGTAGAACTGCCTCCTAGAAATCGTGTCATCTGTCATTTTTAAAGCTGCACAACTGTCACCTGTCAATTCTGCAGCTGCAAGCTGTCACCTGTCATTTTGAATTTACTTTAAATCCAAAAAATACCTTTATTTAATCGTCCGTATCTCTGGAACCGTTTGGGCTAGGAACGAGATTTCCTCTGAAAGCTTAGAATCTGGGCGTTCCAACAAGCCTAGAACCGACTTCCTACTCTGTATACTTTTTCCGCAATCACGATTTACGCACTCGCGAAATTTACCGCGATTTGCGATTTTGGCTCAATTTCTCCACTTGTCAAAATAGCAGCTCCATTCTTCTTTTGTTAAAATCCGTTGCAACTTGATAATAACTCATAGAGCATTGCTAAAGTGAGCCTGAACTAATACCAACACGCATCTCCCACTCACCCTGAATCTCTAGAGGGAATTAAAATCAGTTGGCACATTTTCCCATCCATTGCCATCACATTTAAAAAGCATTTTGGGCCTGTGTTTCAAACTCCTACCTGTTTCCTCTAAGCTTGCTGGGGGGGAACTGAATTTCGTATTGTTTTTGATTGCATTCCTGAGAACTGTGTGCTCCTCTTTCCATCTCCTTCCATTTCTTACATTGCATAGGGGAGGGGGTTGAATTGCCAGAGAAAAAGTGATTATCTTATCTTTTGCTAAAATCATATCAAGTATTTGTGTACTGCATTTTATTCCTCATTGCTTTTCCCTTGAAATCATAAAAGTATTTTTGCTACTTTATCCATCCTATACTAACTCCTCATTGATTGTAAAGAAGTGTGCTAGTGCCAGATTACCTATTGTTGATCAACATCATATGTCTGAGTGTACTATCAGATATTAATTTATTATAAAGTGTGATATATATATATATTGTTTACATTCTCAAATAAACCTTTTAATTTACAAAACAAACCTACTTCTTGGCTCAGTGGGGTCAGGGGGATTCTAAGAGGGGGGTGTTATACATGGGGTAGTCAACCAGAGTACTGAACTAGACATAAAAATACATTGATAAGGGTTTGCCTCAGCATTCCAGACTAGGCATTGACTACGCTGTAGTGTTGATTGAATATCGCTTACACAACAACACATTTGTAAGCACTAAACTTATAAACTACTGCACACCCATAGATACCAATATATATGGACAAACAAATAAGACTCTATACTAAGGTCTCATCCACTGTAGCATACCACAACTATAGATACACCCGTAGTATCGCCCATCACTCAGGTGGCCGAAGGCCATGCACCCAACAGCACTTTTGTATGCAGTGTACTTACACTCCCCAATGGGTGTGATATGCTGTGGTAGTACATCACTCAGCTGGCTATGGGGAGGGGCAGCAGTCATATGGTGTGGTTGTGGCCAGGACGTACAGTTTTTGGCGAAGGCCATGCTCCCAAATCCAACTTTATACATAGTGAAGTTAGAAGCCACAATGGGTGCGATATGCTTTGGCCATGCACCCAAGACTGAAGTCATAAGCAGTGAGGTTAAAATTGAACATGGGTGTGGTGTGGTGCGGTAATTGTGTGCACATCATAGCGTCTTGGGTGCATGGCTGCAGACTATGCACCCAAGAGTAAACTTATAAGTAGTCAAATTACAAGCACCATGGTCTTGATATGCAGCGATGGTTGCGGGTAGGACCTATTGTCTTGGTTGCTTGGCCGTAGGGTGTAGGTGGTAGGTTATACAACGAAGATGCTAGGGCCAGCCTACAGCCACTGCAGCATATTAGTGCCATAGATTAGACGTGTAGATTTGCATATGTATGAGATGACTGTAATTATACTTACTGTTTACTTTGTTCAGAATCCATATATGTCTTACATGACTTTAGCACTTGGCGGAACAATACTTTTTCAATTTCTGTGATAAAAGAAAAAGCATGTTAGTGTTTGCATTTTAAGAAGACTTATTACACTGTATAATAGACAGTTTAGCTTTTTTTGTGACCCTCATATTTAGTTTACAACCAGTGTACTGTGCATTTTGCTCAGTTTCTGTGTTTGTTTTTCAAATCCTTGGGTCTGGGGGAAAAAAATCCTTGTCGGATTAAAAAAAAAAACCTTTATTTGCTATGCTGCACACTATTTCTTTCTTTTCTTTGACTGTTTCCTTCTTCTTTCTGATTAATGTTATCTTTGTTGCTTTGCTGCCGATTTCTAACAACAGTTAGATACCTGTTGGCATATTCTAACTGTGCATTTGTGGTTACAGATCTGTGATATTCATTTATCTGTGTCGTTGTAATACACTCTTGGGCAGTTGCCGTATTCTAACTGTTTGTAGTCTTTCACTTAATTTTTTGGTAATGTTGAGGTAAGATTAGCTGGCAATCTCTGTTTTACAGTAATGGTGCCATCATTACATTCCAACCATCCACATTTCTTTTTAATGTATGCAGTGTAGTGACCTGCATTGGTTGTAGCTCCTGCGAGGTAGATTATACCTATTGTTGTAAAGGTTTCCTTTCCAAGTGACACTTGACCGTGTGTTAATTAACTCAGCTTGCAGTTGTTTTTGGTACCATCTGCATTATAACGTAGAAGCATGAGTATTATGTAGTTACTATGTGTTTGTATCAGTAAGGTGGAGCGATTGTCTGAATTGCACCTAGTACATAATCTGCCATGGTTTGCATTCTGTACAAGTTGCTGAAATGGAATGGATTCACAATTAGGTATGGATATGTACACAAACCACTAATTTAGGATTTGTTCCTGTATCACATTGCTACACAGAGTGCATGTATGTTTCCACATGTATGAAATTTCATGTATAGGTATGCTTTTGTTTTCCAGTACTTGTAGTAAGTACATTAGAAATTCTTGTGGATCTTCTTGTGTGTTTATAGTGAATCCCACAATTCCAGCACAGTAGTCCAATTCTTGTCTTATTCCGTGAACACTGTACATGTTGTCAGGGTTGTTTGTTGCGTTTCTATGCAGGTCTAACATTTGCAAACACAATTGGTCTGTACTGTGTAAGTAAATATTGTTAACAATTGGTTGCAATTGAAATAGAATATGCATTGCTACATTTGCATAGCAACTTACACCATTTTCATTTGAAAATTTGAATGGACCAGCTAGTTCTGTATCTGAGTGCACATTTTGGCCTTTCTGTTCCTTGTTTGATGAAGTACCTGGTTTACTTTCCCTAAAAGGTTCTTCTTTGCTTGTGGTAATTGATGAAGCTTTAGCTTCTTTTGTTTTCTTTAAAGGATTTGCTGTCAGATTCTGTTGCATTTCTGTTTGATTTAGTTTTTTTTTACCACGTTTTACTTTTCCTTGAACAGGATATTGTTTCAGATGTTGGGTGTACATTGAACACAGTCTATTGTATTCTAAAATGCAATGAATATCAACGTTCACTTTACTTGCATCAAAGTTCATTAGAAATAGACCGTCAAGTGTACGTAAGCGTGATAGCGCTATGTAGCTCATGCCTTCTTTAAATACTTTGTTTCCTATATCTATCAATGTCTTGTCTAGGGTAAGACCTTGGGATTTAAGAATGGTGACTGCATATGCAAGAGTTAGAGAAAATTGTTCTCCACGTACATACATGTCTTTGAAGAGAAGGAATTGAGCAGTTGAGCGCCCTATCCGTTTCACTTCTGAAAGTTTGTCAAAGCGAATATTGACAAACTGAATGTTGTTGTCACGTGGGTATGACTGAAAGCCAACAACTGTACCCAGTGCCCCATTATCTAGCCCTTGCTCCACGTCAAGGTTACGTTTAAGCATTACTGTACAATTTAAGGATAATTTTAATATTTTTTCCAACCCAGCTGTGTTGGAGATTGATTTTTCTAAGCTATGTAGTCTTGCTGTAGCTTGCTCACACATGGGTAGTGTCATACCATGTACGTCTAGTTTGTCAGTGGCGTTAATTTCTATAATGTTTGCATTTCTTTATTTAACATTGTTTCATTGAATTTGAAACAGCTTGCAAGAGTTGGCATTAAGGCCATACAATTGACATTTCTGTGCGCTAATTGTTCCATAACATCACTAGCAGATGCATTATCGCCATAAAGTCCACGACTGTGCCGTTTTTTCAATATGGCATGCGCTTCTTGCGATGGTACACCAACTCTAATACTTTTTAAGATGTTGGCATAAGTGAGATCTGCAGATTGCTGCATGTTTTCTGTTAATTCTCTGTATTGTAAATGTTGCCAAAGGTTGACATTTCCTATGCTGCCCACAGTTGTACGGGCACCATAAATCCTAAGGTTTTAAAAATAGGTTCACCTTTCACTGGTGTCAATTATAAAAAAAAAAAACAAAAACGATAATGTGTTTTCCTGCAAAGAGTTCTTCGTAGTTTGTTTTAAGTACTTCTTGCAATCTGAGGTGAATCAAGGCCAATATTAGGTTGGAGACCATACTCACTTCATCTATTAGTAGCATTTTCATTTGTTTTAATACTCTGCGTAGTTCCATTGCAGCTTCTGCAGAAAGTTTGTAATAGTCTAATTTGTTTTGGTGCTCTACTGGAAGGAGTAGTAATCGGTGTAAAGTGACACCGCCTATGTTGTAGGCAGTTAAACCTGTGGGGGCAGTTACAACAGCTGACAGTTTGTTGTTTGTCAACTGTTGAAGGAACTTGCTGATGATTTTGATTAAGAATGTTTTTCCTGCCCCAGCTTTACCACTAAGGTACAGCAATATAGGTTTGTAATTTTGGCAGGTACATTCTTTATTTTCGTGTTGCACACCATGTACAATTTGTTTTGTTACGTCTTCAAAAATGGTGCACTGATCTTGCTTGTTGTACAGTTAGGTCTTCGATATCTTCTTGATAGTGACACATGGTGTTTTCCACTTCTGTCATAGCTAATTCTGCCTCATTTGCTATTAGTGGCTGTCCTAGTGGTTCTTGGCTTCCTGTTACAGAAGGTTGACTACTGTCGGAAGAGTCCTTATCTAGTTGGGCCTGAAGTTCTTCTTTGTGTTGATGCTCATTGTGTAACATTGTTTTTACTGCGTAAAGTTCACATTGGTGATAGCGCTTTCATTTGCTTTGAAAGCATCTTCATAGCAGTCATAGTTATCTAGTATCTCTTCCTCTTTTCTCTACGGTTTAAAAAGTTGCAGCAGAGACATGTAATATAGTTCTTTTTGTTGAGGAGTTTTTAATGACAATTTACCATGATTAATTAAGCTTCGCTTGGTAATTTTCACTAACCTGCCTTCACAATCGGTTACTCCATATCTACCTTTGCTTTCATCAGGTTTTACACTATTTTTGTATGCAAAGTTTTGAGCTATGTGGTATATACACATGCTTTCCAAAGTGCTACTCCTGTTCGGATAGTTTGTGTCCAGTAAATAGTTGTTTTAAATGTCTTGGCTGTTGGGATCATTTTCGGCAATTGTTTCTATGTCCTCATATGATTTCAGAACCCTTTTTCTCGCTTTAGCAGGACCAATACTTAGCCATACTATGATGTCTGATTTTCCATACAAAGCAGTACCGGTTAAACGATCTACTGCTTCATAGGCGCAACATTCTCTATGAGAGAGCATTTTTATGCCTAGGCTGTACAATTTCTGCAATAGTGTTTTGTCTGATGCTAGGTCATCCCAGAGGTCTTGGAGCTCTGTTTTTTCTGCTTTTGTTAAGTAAGCTGTAACATATCGTGCAGCAGCAGTAGAAATGTCTGCAATGTACTGCACATCTATGTTTGCATTCCATGAGAGGGCAATGATTGCATTGTAATCATTGATATATTTTGATTCTTCTGTTCTTTTTATGTAATACGTATTCTTAGGTGATTTACCTTTCACACTATGTCGAACTGAAGACATGAAGTTATTCACTTCACCTGTTTCTGTAACTGGTGTAGTATTTACCGTTGTTTTTGTATTTACGATGACAATATTTGCCACATTTCTGTCTTTGAAATTGTAAAATCTGCCCATGTAGGTCACTATGTGTCCATTGTGACGGGATCTCACAAGTGACATATTTTTGGATGAACTGCAAAACAGTGGCATCACTGTTGTGACCAAATTTAGGTGCACCTTTGATCCATAAAAGCATGTGAATATGTGGTGCTCCTCTCGCTTGATATTCTTTTCTCCAAAAGACGTGTTGCACTTCTCCGAGGGGAGGAACAGTTTTATTGCAAATAAAGTGTAGCATAGCAATGAAACAATGATATAAATATCTTGACACATTAACTGGATGTAGAGAGCAAAGTTCTGCAGGTGTTAACATATCTATTTTGGTTTTGTTGTTGTTTGCTATGCATAGGAACTCATGTAAATCTTTCCATGCATATTCTGCACAACTTAGTGTCACAAACCAAGTCGGTGGTCCAGTACTCTTTTGTACCACACATGTTTGCAAACACATTTGTTATACTTGATTGTAAAACCTCATCTTTTTCCTGTACCTTTTGTATTAATTGCATAGCTGACATGTTTTGAAAGTGGGTTCCAGATTTCAAAATGTGTGCAACTGCGTAACATAGCGTTGCTAGTTCACTTTCAAAGAGTAGGTGGAATATGTACTCCACATTTTGTCTAAATCTGGGATTGTTCGAATACATTCGTAATGAGCGGTATTCTGATGTAATCTGAGTGGGTCTATCATCGTATCTTCCACCTTTGCCAGTAGGAAATAGCAGTGGAAAAAGCACGTGCTTCTATACTTTTTTCCCATATACTCATTGGTGAACATTTGGTTTGTCACATTTGGTAAGTTTCTAGTGCATCATCTATGCTTTCATTTTAATGCAATGGATGAATTGTGTACTGATCCAAAAGAGTGCATACTGCAGCAAGATCCAGAAGTTCGAATTGTCCAGTTTCTGATGGCTCTTGAATTATTTCAGTTGATTCCCTTAAGTTTTCTTCAATATTTATTTCCTTGTAGTACTCGTTATTGTCTTTCAGATATTGCAAGGCTTGTCTAACTTTATGTAAGTCCACCAGTTGTTGCCAAACATTTTTATCCTTTGTTGGTACACCATTTACCAAGACAATTAAAGAATGCTCTATTGATCGTTACACTCCTAGAGTGTGTACATTTTCAGTTAGATCTAATGGCAAATAAACTACTTTGCCACAAATGCCTTTCACCAATTCAGAGGGAGGTAATTTTGCTGTTTTTGGGTGAAGGCGTATAATTGCTTGAAATGGGTGAGCTGTTTGAATTATGATGCTCTCATACAAATTGAGTTGTTGCAGGGTTTTTGGTAGTGGGAACAATTCCAAATTATTTGTGATAGCACGTGAAGGAGTTTGGTTGTTGTCTAGTTTTGTTGTGCAGTAACTGCAAAATATTAGGGGTTCTCTTATTTCATATTTGTTTTCTGCTAAAAGGTAGAGTGCTAATTAAAACCATTTGGAATCTTCATTGTCTTCTATTTTGTATGCTATGCCTACATTTTTTGTGTTCCTTTTGTAAAACATTCTGCGGCAACACACACACACATGGTTTGGTAATTCAGCCGATTCACTTTTAAATTTTAGTATTTCTTTTTTGTATGTGTGTAATAGAAGGTTGCTATGTGCAGCATTGTTGGTAGTCTGCTCTAAAACTATTGTGTTTTCTAAGTGGCTTTCACTTCCAAAATATTTTCTCTGGATACAGTCAATTTCTTCTTGTAGGTATTTGGGTGTACCATGCAGAAGAGTGTTAATTAAATTGGCTGGCCTTTTAGCATAGTATATTTTATACACTAGATTCCTTACATTTGAATGATGTATTGCTATCCTTTTGATATCATGAAAGGTGCTTTTGCAAATAGGTCCAGAAATGCAGGCTGATGAATGTCCTTGCAGTCCTGTGTATTTGCGCACTGGACAGATATCCATATTCTGCAGCACTTTCATTTTCATTTTATCTTTACCTTTTACATACTGATTGAGGAACTGATGTAAAGATTTGAAAGATTTGTTAGGAATGGCACACATTTGTATACTGGACGGTCTGGTTTAGTCAAATTGAGAGGTAATTCTGAGTTTTCAGGGGATACTTTTCTAAGCACTGTTTCTTGTTCCATGATGGTATTATTGATTTTTTCATACCCTCGTCCACTGCTATGGATGGCAATTGTGTTTGTTTGATTTTGTTTGTATGCTTCTTCATTAAAATATGGTTCTGTGGTTGTCGTGTGACTCCATTTACCTCCACAAATATGTAAGAAGTTATTTTTGTTCACATTCCGTTTATTGATAAGTTTCTTTTGTAATTTGGTACTTAGTTTTGTTAGTGATTTCATCCTACTTAACACTAATATGAACAGCTTCCTTTTGAGAAGGATTGCACTGTCCACAAGAGCTTGTAGGATTAATTTTCTACGGTAGGTTTTAAGGGTTGAGGATGATTTCGGTCCTGTTCTAATTAGATTCTGAAGGACTCTCTGGCGAAACATTACTGCTAAAATACTTTTTTTACTATGGGTTCTTATTACTATATCAGGATTAATAGGAGGATTGTTAGCAGTACTGGGAGCCGATTTTTTGTGAAGAGTTTTGTTTGTCATGCTACATTTTGATGGAGGAGGTAAAGTTTCGTTATTTGAAGCTTCCTTTGTTTTCCGAAATGCCTGTATTAGCTGTTTTGTTCCAACGTTCTCTACAAAGTCTGCTACAGAGGGATGCTTAGGTTGGACACTTTTATTTTTATTTGCTCTTCTTCTGCATTCCTTTCTACAGACTTGCTTTCTGGTAGGCATTCTTTGGGGTCTGTTGAAAAAAAGAAGGCATGGTTTGGTCTGTTGTACAATGTATGTGTGCTGTGTGCATGCGTGCATGTGTTTGATGGGGAAACTCTTTGTGGTCGTGTGTCAATGTGCATTGGCCTTTTACAATGATTTGGGAAGGCTATTTCTCTATTTGTATACTACTACAATGTGCTTCAGATGAGAGTACAAAGTGGCCTTGTGGTGAGGAGAAGCACTAACAATAAACGTAATGGCATACAATGAAAACAGCTATTTGTTTTCTAGTACTAACATTCTAAGGAATTTTTTATGTTATTTGCGTTCCAAACACACAGGGATTTGTGAGCCATTCTGCCTGTTATTCTTAATTTAATAAATGGGGATTTGTGGCTAGAATGGTTCAGAAACCAATGTGTGCTTTGGTGCACAAATTAAATAAATAACCCACACAGTCTCTTTGAGTAATAACACTTGAAAAATGTCACCTCTAAATTATTGCGCAGCCCTAAGCGAATGGTAAATATCCTATTCAAATTGAATGTGTAACTGGACAACAAATACAGTGAAACCAAGAGTCCAAAGCAATAGATTCTTCAGTCAAAAAAACGCAGTTGAAACAGATTTTATGAGTTGATGCAAAAACAAGACTGCCTAGACTAGGCAGTCTTGTTTTTGCATCAACTCATAAAATCTGATTTTACTTCTGCATCTTTTATCAGAGTATTCTCCTTTCATATTTCAACACAGTGCATGTGCACATTTCACTTCACTATGTGCTACCTCTGTGTGTTATTTGCAGTATCTTAATTGCGCGTGCTTTAGATTGCTTTAGGTTATGAAAATGCCTTGTTTTTTTTTAATCTGTTTTATCTATAGCAGAGAGGTTTGTAAGCGATAGGTAATTATAGTAGATCGGAAAAATTCCTCTACTTTCTTATTATAAGTACGATTCTGAAAAATCGGGAGACCCTCTGCAGGAGATGTCACCACAGCAATCGGGAGCGTTTTTTTTTCTCATACGTTCGCATTGCAAGTAGCATTAATGTAGGCGGTACACGTTACAAAATTCAAACATTTTCTAATGGACAATAGAGTTTTGTGCTCAATAGAGATAGTTGTGACGTATGTACAGGTTATGCAGAAGACAGTAAAAAGGTGTGCGGTTTGTCAATTAAAAATCGGATATCTTGCACAAAAAGGGGAAGAGTTGGTATGTATTGCCTATGCAGATTTATTGGCAATAATTTGTTTAAATGAAATCATAAGGGTTGCACATGTTCTCTGCTTAAAATATGCATACCTGTACTTTATACTTATGCATGTGCGCATGCATGGAGATGTACGTAGAAATCCGCAAGACTTGCACAGTAGTTTTTGAAGTAGGTGCTTTGCAATGATATGCGACTTCCCTTCAGAGTCATCGATAGTACATTTGAAGTGCGAAATGTTGATGTCGGAGTTATATTAGCGATGTTGATTGTGATTGGTGGATGGCTGTGTGACTGCTTAGTTCTGTCCAATGAGGGAATGGATTTGCGACTGATGTGGAAAGGGTAGAAGGACTGGGTAAGAGTTACGTGCGGCACGTAGACCACGCTTGTCCGTGGGTAGGGCAGGTCACATATGGGTTTCTACAGCAAATCCACCATGGAAAGGGGACTGTAGGCATCAGCCAATCGCATGTTCACATTGCTCTTTTGTGTCGAAAGATGGTGCGTATACTGAAGATGGCAGAGGTGCAGAGGGTCAGGCTTTTGGTGCTTGGAGATATTTTTGTCCATGGTTTACAGCACAATGCCAAGAGTAGGCATGTGGTACAACATTTCGATGTGAGAGGAGTGGAGGTGGTGTGGAGCACTGAGAGTGATCGCAATGTTGAGGCAATTGTGGAAGTTTGCCGACACATGCGTACAATGAACACTCCGCATGTAGTACTTTTGCACTACGGTGCTTGCCATTTGGGCTACATGACTTCTCATACTTTGTTGAAAGATTTGGAACAGTTGGTTCAAGCTGTCATGAACAGCTTTCCAACTACGAAAGTATTTTTTTCTGGTTTACTCGCTAGAGGAAAATGGGACAACAGTTCTGTTTTCTGCCCTGATCAAAATATTGGGAGGTGTATCATCAATCGCGGCATGCGTGCATTCATGTTACGAGCTGGTATGTTTTTCTGCAGCCACGATAACATTGTTCCCAGTAATGCAGATTATTTTGAAGCAGATGGTGTTGCATTATCTTCTTTGGGAAATGCCATGTTCTTTTGGAATGTAAGGCTTGCTTTAAAGAAGTTTCTATAATGGTTGTAGGAGTAAAGCAAGAAAAATAAAAACACAAAATAACAGGTGTCTGTAAGGCATCTGCCCAAAAACAAAAAAAATGTCTCTTTTCAGAGCCCACCTTAAAGGGGAAAAGGGGAATAATACTTAAATGTACAGTCGTCACCCTCAGATCCTGTACGTGTCTGCGGACATGGCGGTGGTTTGCAGGCAGCGCATGTTAACATGGGAAATTCTGGGGTGGAGACACATGCAAATGAGAATGAGCGGAGCTAGGGATTGGTCAGTGAAGTTCAGTGGGTGTGTTCTGAACGGAGAGATTTAATGACACCGTCTTCTCCCTGACAGGAGACCAGACATCCATGGCTCTGTGTGCGCGCAAATAGATTTTCTGGATTTTGGAAGACTCTTGGATACATTGGTTGAAGGTGCATGCAGAAAGTTGCGGTCTATCTGCAGATCTTGGATTTCCTCATGTGGAAGTGCACTGGCATGGCGTGTGTGGAATGAGATGGCTCGACTTGTACCTCTCTGTGCTACTTTACAGAAAGAGCGTCATCCTGATATAATTATCATTCATTGTGGAGGAAACAGTTTAGGCCATGTCTCTGGAATTTCTTTGCAATTTGCAATGAAGGAAGGACTTGTGAAGGTCATGGACATGTTTCCAAATTGCCAAATACTTTTTTCCCGTATTGCACAAAGACAAATATGGCTGCGTTCCTCTGCATTTGGTCCACAAATGGAGAAAGCGAGGCACAATGTAAATAAGGCTGTTTGTGCCTTTCTAAGAGATGTTGGCATGTCCTCATTCCACAATGAATACATTTTGTTTCGCAGCACTTTCATTTTTCGCAGAAATGGAGTCCATTTCACATACGCTGGCAATCAGATTTTTCTTCACAATGTACAATCAGCATTGCAACCTTTTTTGGATTCACTGTAACCTATTTGACAATCAGTTTTTTGAAATGTACAATTTTTGACGCACACAAAACACCACCAAAAGGCTCTTTTCAGAGCCACCACTTACTCCCAGGGTACAGTTTATTGGTTTTGCTCCGCTTGCACCCTCTATTTTTGTGTGTCCTACGACTGTCCGCAGACTTTTTCAAAAATGCGTGGAGGCCTACAACGGTCACTTGATAGTTCTATTGTTTAACTAAGAAAGTCGGCTCTGAAAAGAGCCCTTTTTAAAAAAAAAAAATTAGTTTTCCACTTCACTGTTTTTGGGCACACGACACACTAGGAGAGGAGGGCAAAGGAGGGTAAGGAAGGGACACCAACCACGGGGATAAGAAAGGGCAGGTGGAGAAAGATATAGGGTGAGCTTTACTTGGGTAGGAGGCACTTCTTCTGGTGCTCCGTGACTGTAGCCTCAAAAGCACTTAGAAACCTCTCCCCCCTGCAGAGTACTGCATTGCAATACACACACAATATTGTCACCTTCGAAAGGTAAGGGTCAACAACATCGCAAATAGCTTTTGAGGCAGCTAGAGGGATGCGCTCCCCCACAGGAGTGTCTCTTGTGGTGAGAGGATCGGACACGGAGGATGCTGTGGAGGAACTCAACCTGCTAAATTCTTCAAATGGCACCACCTTGTGAATGTCCGCACTGGGGAACAAAGTTAGATGTCACTTCATGGTTGTCGTACCAAAGCTGTACGCACCAGGTCTCCTGTGACTCAGCACCAACTGGCACTGGTTACACCTCACCAGGTTCGCACGTGCTTTGGTACGTTCCCATAAACGGAAAACAACTGCCACACCCACGACTCCCAGCGAGTGCTTGTAGTGCGGAGTTCCTTGACCTCATTCTCTTCTTCCTCTTCCTCCTCGATCTCTACATCCTCACCCGTATATCCCTCTGCAGGCCCTTGGGGAGGTGGTGGCAGTGGAGGGTTTGGGGGTGGTGCTGAGGCTAATGAAGCAACAGTACCCATGGATGCCATAACGATTACTTTCCTATTGGTCACTACAGCAGTAAAGGCAACACAACTCAATGTGCTATAGCCAGAGGCACAATGAAGATGCACTCGAGGGTGTGGCCATTTATAGGGGTGGAGGGGTGTGGCTCATGACCATCTTCATCACTCAAAAGCGTTCCAAAAACTTTCAACAATATGTGCACAGGTACAGCTATTGTATGGCAAATGTGAAATGATGATTTTTTTACTGTGAAATAATTTCCCTTTCTGTATATAACTTCTTTTGTAATGTTGCGGAAGCACACAAACTGGGCAAATTAGTCCACATGATCAGCGTGGGTGCGGTCACATGATGACGTCCTGAACACATCCACAAGGGAAATGAGTGCCCGCTGGACAGGAAATACAGAATTACAAACGTGCGCATGCGCACAAATGTCCTACGCACAGTGTTCGGGTCCTGCAACTAATTAAAAGTGTGACACAAGTGAGACGGACAGTTAGGGACAGGTGCAATGTTCGCTGTACTTATGAGTGTACTGCGCATATGCAAGCATTATCTCATGACTGTACAGACAGGTCCAGTGCCCTTAGGACACCTCCATTTTCTTTGACTACGAACATCCCAGCCACCGCCCCTGTTCTACGGAAGTTTCCATCTTGGATGCGGACGATACGGACAGGTTTAGTGTCCTTAAGACACTCCCATTTTGCTCATTTATCGACATCCCGGACACCTTGTGTGTTCTAAGAACATGTTTTATCTCGTTTATGAGCAGTACAGAGAGTTATAATGTCCTTAGGACGCCCCATTCTGTTTATTTACGCACAGATGGTGCGTTCTAAGATCATTTCCATCTTGGTTGCCATTGCTACGGGTAGGTGTATTGCCCTTAGAACCATCCATACTCTATTGCTTGCAGATAGCTGGAACAGGCGCGCTGTTCGCAGATATTTTATGTCTTTTAAAAAAAGGAAATTTCCCTCAAACTCTTCATGAACAACTAATATGCAAAAACGTTCAAAATACACACACACACTTCGATCAACAGAAACACAGGGGGAAGCAGATACTGACACGAATATAGGGGAATTAGGGTTCAATACGGGCTGGTTGTGAGGGGAAGATTTGTGGGTGGAAGAAGGGATGGATGTTTCATCAAAACATCTATTTTCCTCTTGAAGGTTTGGGATGGTTCACTAGGGAATGGAGAAGGGGGGCAGGTACAGGTGGTACAGTGATAACGTACTTTTTCTCGCACAAACTCCTCCACAAATTCCCTTAAACTTTTAAAATTATAATTTGATGTGTCCATTTTCAGTTCTATCCTTTTCAGCCTGTCTTCCTCTGTGTCGTTTGTTATCCTTTTATCTTTTTTTTCCTTGTCTGTTAAAAAAAAGATACATATGTTAAATGCCCATACAACACTGACCATTATTTCGCTTATGCAGAGCAGTTTGTACCATTCTTATCGCTATCTTCGGACCTTTCCCCATGCAGAAAATGCTCCTCCAACCACTCCAAAGTACTGCACATTTCTGTATCAAAACAACAGAAATACATTATTTTTTCTGCACCTCATACAAAAAAGTACACACACATATAAGAAAAATGAAGTTCACTTACTGTTTTCTTGTAAATTGTCTTTGTTGTGCTGTGTGCGTCTACTTTCGCTTCTGGCTGCACAGTTTCTGTGAGGTAATTACGTTGGAGGCATATCTTATTTTGTTATGGTATAATCCATTTCATTCTAAATGGTAATTAAATGCATGGGTAATCTTTGAGACGTGTGGGTTCAATTGGTTAGTTATTAGTACTTACAATGTGTTTCTGTGTTCTTTTTTAAACTTGTGCATTTCACATATGGCACAATAGTACAATATCAGATACCCCCTGACTGTTTGGGTAGTGTTGATCTCGTCCGCGCCTGTCCGCAGACAGGCGCTCAGTCCGTGCCTTTCAAATATCATTAGCGAGGGGGTTTGGTATGTTCTATGTTACATGTATATAAAGTAAGGGAATTATAGTACATTTCTCCCAAGTTTACATGATGAAAGTGTACATTCAGTAAAAAAACTTTGGTAACAGGATGTTATGAGTAAGTTGCCCTACTAAACAACTATGATATTCACTAAAAAAAAACTTTGTTAAAGGGATGTTAAGGTTAAGTTGCCCTACTAAAAACCCGTAAAATTCACTAAAAAAAACTTTGTTAAGGGGACGTTATGGTTAAGTTGCACTACTAAAAACTTGTGAAATTCACAAAAAAAAACTTTATAAATGTGACATTATGGTTGAAAGTAAAACCGAAAAACCCCTGAAATTCGCCAGTTATGGTAGGCTAAGCAACCATAACTGCCCGCATCACTATCAATGGGTTAGCCTTTTCCCTTTGCGCCGAGGTAGGTGCATCCACACGGTGAGGCACTGTTTTCATCTGGACACCTGTGGAAACGTAGGACATCTGTTGTTGGCGGCGTGTTGCGGTGGGTGGGCAGAGGGAAATGTCTCTGAAATCCGGTGGAAAAAACACAATTTTCAGACTTTTCACTCTGGCCATCCACTGAGCCACACCGCCAACATCACATGTCCTACCATCCTGCATTCCCACAGGTGTCCCAATGAAAACGGTACCTCACATGTGTGGGTTCACCTACCTGGGCGTAACAGGAAAAGGCTAACCCACTGGTAACCCCAAGCCTTTCGGCAGAGCAGATTTTGCTCATGTGGACAACATACAGACTTGGGCCTAGGGTGTCGAAACCACCAAGGAAAACAGGGAACCCCATGCATTTCCAAAAAGAGGACACCTGTGGGAATCCGCAGAGGTCTGACTTGCGCGAATCGCCCCAGAATGTATTACCCACAATCCCCGGCAAGATCTGACATTTTGTAAAAAAACTACAATTTTCAGACATTTCCCTCTTGCCACCCACCGAACCACGCCGCCAACTCATCATGTCCTACCTTTCTGCGTTCCCACATGTGTCCTGATGTAAACGGTACCTCACATGTGTGGGTGCACCTACCTGGGCGCAAAGGGAAAAGGCTAAACCACTGGTAACCCCCAAAGGGTTTGGGGAGACAACCTACAGGTTTGGGCCTAGGGTGTCGAAGCCACAAAGGAAAACTGGGTACCCATGCATTTCTGAAAAAAAGACACCCGTGGGAATGCACAGAGGTCTGACTTGCACAAATTGTCCCAGAATCTATTATCCCCAATCCCAGACAAAGTGAAAATTGTGTTTTTTCCACCAAATTTCAGACTTTGTCAGGGATTGTGGGTCATAAATTATGGGGCGATTCACACAAGTCAGACCTCTGTGGATTCCCACAGGTGTCTTCTTTTCGGAAAAGCATGGGGTTCCCTGTTTTCCATCGTGGCTTTGACACCCTAGGCCCAAATCTGTAGGTTGTTCACATGAGCAAAATTCCTGAAAATCTGCTGTGCGAAAAGACTTGGGGTTACTAGTGTTTTAGGCTTTTCCCTTTGGACCCAGGTAGGTGCACCCACCCATGTGAGGTACCGATTTTGTCGGGAAACCTGTGCGAATGTGGGAAGGTGGGCCAGGTGTTGTTGGCTGTGTGTTTCAGTGGGTGACCAGAGTGAAATGTGCAGAAATTGTGTCGTTTTTTTTCTGTTATTTTCCCGATTTCCCCCCAAACTATGGAATCTTTCCCTACAAAGTTGTTGAGATATCTCATGTAACAAAGAAGTTACAAGGGATTGAATGGCAACATACCGAAATCACCAAAAAAAGGCCTTGGCACTGGGGAGATATCATTTCTAAGGTAGCTCAGTTAGTTACTGCTCCAAATGCAGATTGTGCACAGGAATATGTAACACCTGTGTTCAATTCCTGGCGTAATCTTCTGGTGGGATAATAGGCAGAGTGAATGCATTCAGCTTCCGATGCAACACAGCATTTTCCAGGTCAATTGGTTCAGAAAAAGTGGTGGAAAACACTATTACTGTCGCTTTTTCTAATTAGCCAGATTTTCGTGCATTTTCTGGGTGGAGTACAAGTGCCGAGTGGACATACCTGGACCCCCTGAATTTCCCACTCCACCAGACAAATGCAGCCTTACTGCCAGCATGGATTCTCGTGCTGGAAATAAGGAAAGGGATTCCTCTGGGATCTACTTGGAAATGAAACCTGGTAAAAGCAAGCGGAGTCCAGAGGAAGCCATTGTCAATTCTGCCAGCAATCGCTAATTGCGCGAGGTATTTACACTCTTCCAAAGTGGAAAAGCAACGTGATTTCACCTGCCTTTTATGCTAAAATCTTCCATTTTGTGGCGGAAAAGTAAAAACGTGCGCCAATGGAAGTGGGCCACTCCGTGCAGTTTACTTTGCGCCTTGATGCTTGGGGGTTTTGTGTGATGCTACACATGTAATAAATAAATAAATACATTTAACATGGCCCAAGATAAATGGCAATTCGTGATCAGGATGAGTGAGCATGGCATGTCGCTGGTAAGAGGGTGTCCATTGCTTCTTGAGTGCGTTGGCAAATGCCCTTAATTGCCATCTTATGTTAAGCAGGCGCTTAAACCCATTAGTGTGGATTGCGCAAAATTAATAAGTCGACAGAGGTATTTCAAATGGCCAATTTCGCTCTTTGGATGAAATTGTCAAAGTGGGAGAATGTTGCCCAGCATGTGCCACTTTCTCTGCGGACTGAATTATGCCCACCCCAAGGAAGAAGTGTGAAAAACCCACAAGGGCACTGCGCCCTACTCTTTCTGCGTGTGTCTTCCCCACAGGGCGACAGATGCCGACTCAGACATGGGTAAGTCTCAGGTAACAAGCCTGTACCCTAGTTGATGTGGCAAAGGATTCCAGACTTCTGAGGCTGATAACATTAGTAGCATTGAGTTACATGCCACCTGACAGTATGTGTGATAAAGTTGCAAAGCAGAGCTGTTAGTGGGCTAAATCAGGAAGCAATGTCTGCCCACCATCAAAGGGTACGTACAAGCAAAAGTAATAGGCCCCTCCCCCCACCATGGCTGTAGGGGCCAGGCTCCAAACCAGGACAAGAATGCCCTCCAATCATCCATGCCCACGAGTAGGGTACCCCTTGTGCTGCAGGAACCCTGTTGCAACCTCTGTGCTTTCCAGGTGAAACTAACATTATTTAAAGCCAGAAGTCTAAAAGGTAATCGCTTAAATGCAGCTGAAAATTAGCTCCTGGTGTGATCAAAATGCCTTAACCAAGTGTGACATCATCCCCTTCATTTATAAGCAATATGTGTGTTCTCGCGTTTCTTCATCCACTGAATTAATGTTAGAAACAAAGGAAAGAGTTGTCTCTTGTGTAGGCATTAGCAAGTCAGTTGCCAGCCTCTGGCATAATATGCCCATGTTCTTCCAATATTGGCTAGCAGTTGCCCTCTTATGGCCAGGTAGGACCATCATGGCAGTGACTAGCAAATGCCTTTCCCCTGCAGACAGAAAAGCAGAAATAAGAGGCCAATTCAAGATACGGAACAAATAGAAGTTAAGACAGACTGCAGCTGCCATTGCTGTGTTAGGGAGAATATGTTGAGTGTTCAAGCAAGGAGGTATGTTTTAAGCAAGCCAGCAGTGAGACAAGGGAGAGGCAAAGAAAGGCCAGAGCGTCTCTTTGAATAATGTAACAGGGAAGAGGACACCTGCTCTGCCGTCCTAGTAACATATGAGAGAATCAAATAGATCAGGCTTTGCAGCAAATGTTAAACGAGAAATGAACAGAGTCCAGCTCTGCATTCGGAATAATAAAGGCAAAGAAAGGCTAGGCTCTGAAGCCAGCATGGGATGGAATAAGATGTACCAGACTCATTGTGAGAGGCTGGCCCGGCCCTCGCAGGGGCGCTAGAGGGGCAGCCCACATAGCGGGCTGCCCCTCTGGCCACCCCCCTGGGTCTACATACACCCCACCTACTAAGCATCCCCCTGGTCTGACACATCTGGCCAAGGACTTCGGGAGTGCTTATAAGGGGGTGGGCTTGCGATCGCTCATCCTCCTTGTTTGCTGTACCCCCTCCGGAGGACAGTCAAAGCAGCAACATCACACACCTGGTCCCTCTACTCCCATAACAGGGCTTACTCAGGGGTACAAACAAGATATCCTCTTTCTTTGAAACCCCCATCCTTCCATTCCAAGAGACACACACGTCTCCTTGCCCGACACAAAAAAAGTAGCAACTTGCAGTGGTAGAAAAGGCTGCAACTCCTTTATTTGGCAGGAGTCCACTTACAGGTGATCTGCCTCTTAACGAGTTGGCGTCCTAGCTGTGGCCCACTGGAAGTAATTGTTATTTACTCTCTCTTACCATGAGCTCATAGTCAGATGATAAATCCAGAAATGCAACATACAAATACATGTTCTTTGCTGCTGCATCCTTTAATTTTCTTCTGTTTTCTTTTCTTGTTTTCTCTTGTTTTATACAGTGATATTTGTAATTTAATATGTACTGCTATTTTAATTCTAATTTTGTGAAAAGTCGAGTTCTTTGACTAAAACACAATAAATAAATGAATAAAGCAAAGTCCCCAAGATGTTCCCTGTCCCCCCAGATTTTATGTGTCTCCTATGCCCCTGATGGTTTAGCAAGGCAATCCATTTGACTGCTCAACTGAGGAATATCTACCTAAAATTCTATGCATTCTCATTGTGACTGTTAATACGTTTTTACAAAGGGAAATTCCTTCCAATGTTACTGTACAGGTTGGAGATCTTAAATCTGCCTAAACATTATAAACTGGACAGGTTGGAGGGCATTTTATGGAGGCAATCTTTACGCCTCCTGAACTGTGTACTGATCGCTTCTATCAGAGTAGAGCTAGGAATACAATCCTTAGATTCGATCATTATATATAAAAGGCAGGAAGGCATGACAGTTCTGGATAAAATAGGCTTGTACAGTGTGGACCTAACCCTTAACCCGCATCGGGTGAAAGGCAAAGTAAAATGATGGGATTAGTCCCAACAAAATGAAAGAAATGCAAAAATACAGAAATGTGAGTGCTATATAAATCAGCATTACATAGAATTGATACCTTGCCTGCTTATCTATATCTGTTTCCTGACAGGAAAATGAGATTGACCTATTTTAGGTTTAGTCTAAATATGTTATGTATGTTAGACATCATGGAGCCCCATAGAGGGATAGAGAAAATGAATTGAGTGAGCCAGTTGTAACAATACATCAAGGAAACTTGGAAGCAGTTAATAATTTAATGTAAACTAACAGAACTATCGCAGAAGTGCTTGTTGAGCTGACACATTTTGGGCCAATGTACAGATTGAGCTGCCACATTTTGGCAAATGTTGTTTAGGGCCAATTGGAAACCTATGATAATTGCACAATTTCACTTCATAAAATCAATTTATGTAACGCTGGATGATCAATGACACCCACTAACTAATACAGTGACTTTCCTCCATCTCGACCTAGCTGTGAGGTTCCTACCTGATAATGAACTCAAGGTTGATACAATTCATCCTTTCATCATCCTCCAAAGGCACTCTAAGCATGTGCAAATCCAAAGCTGTCTGACCGAGGTTGAGATAGACAATTTGCATTGGAAATCAGCCCTTTTGTTGCATTATGGCCTTCTCCTTCACCCTCAAATAACCAATAAATTCTAGGCAGGCTGGTGTTAGATATGTCTCTTCAATAGAATCAAAGTCTGCATCCTTGCCTTACACGTCAGAACGATTGTCCAACTTTTCCAACCCGGATTTCAAAGACTTTCTCACTAGCAAGACAGAAACAGAGAACAATATCTCTTCCCTTCGCCTGTTCTGGTCAAGAAGGGCCAGTCCTGACATGATATGATATGATATGATATGATAAGTTAATTATAACACACTTAATACCCAGAGGTTTCTAAGCACGGACGACCGAGATCGAACCTATGTTCTGGGATCGAACCTATGTTTCTCCTTGTCGTCTTGCTTTCAATGCCAGCACATTGCCGCTGAGCTATCCTCCCGAGATCACTCTATCTGGCACCAAACCTCATCTGCAGTCTCCAATATGCTCAGGCTCACTGGCAACCTTAAACAGTCCAGTTACAAACAACCTCATACAGATCCTATTAACGGTTACACACTATCCACTCCCTACAGACACAGACCTTGTTGCTTTTAAATGTGCATTTGGTGCCCCTATACGCTGCATATTTCTGGGATCTCATCACAACCTCTGCCTTGAAGTTAATTTCAGGCCGTACTCACTCAATTCCTCCTTCCTATAGTGACACAGCCTTGAACATTCAGGCAGTTAAGTAGGGTCAGTGGTGAACTCGCTCTCATTGTTAGGACAAAATAGTTAAGCAGCACTGCCAATTTCCAATCCATCGAACATCTCACCTGTCACTTACTCCTCGGCCGTACTGAAACCATGATATTTAATTTTATATATCATGCCCCATTTAGTGCCTTTGACTTCCTGTATGAGATCAGCAACCTAATTCCATTACCGTTGGCTAACAGAGCAAAACATGTTTTCCATAGTGACTTCAAACTTCAGCAGCAGCCAAATCCACTTAAAATGTGCTCATGGACTTGTATGTCATTCACCCCACCTTTGATGAACTGAAACATGCGTGACCTCCTCATGTTCTCTGTATTTCTCCACACATTCAGCTGGGTTGCTTGTATCATGCTGCCATTCCCACCCACATCATCTGTCTAATTCCTAGCAACCAAGAACAGCAGCCACGTATCTATGTTGCCTGCCGCTTCTATAAGCACTTCTCCCAGAGAAGTCTTGGAGGTCAGTGTTCAAGTCTACATAGATTGATTTCAAACTGTGATGCATTTAAAGCGCTTGATTGCTCCCCATCTGGGTGTGTGCATAATTACAATCCTACAAACATGCATGCTTACATGTTCCACCCTGACCCATTTGAAAACCCTACAGTATGCTATGACCTGAACCAGACGCCTCTTTGTTTGCTGTTGAGGCAGGTGAGTGTTGGCCTCTGGAGACCCGTCTGGGCCCAGAATCCTGCATTGTGTGCCCCTTGTCTACCCCGTGCCCTGCGCTGCCTCTGGTCTTCCCAACCCCTCCTGCTTCCCTCTTCCTGCTTCGTCCCTCCCGCCTCCCGCTCTGATTGGCCGCCTGGCCGTGTTGTGCTCGGTGTAGTGTTGGGCTCACTTCCTGCTCGCCTCTTTCTTTGCTGGCAAGGCAGGTGAGTGTTGGCCTCTGGAGACCCTTCTGGGCCTGGAATCCTGCATTTTGTGCCCCTTTTCTGCCCTGTGCCCAGCGCTGCCTCTGGTCTTCCCAATCCCTCCCGCTTCCCTTATCCTACTTCGTCCTGCCTCCCTTCCCACCCCCGGCTCTGATTGGCCTTTGCTGGTCCTTATTGACCTCCCCCGGGGAGCCCTCTGCCCAGCAGCCTGCGGGTAAGGGCCCCAAGGCCCCAAGGCAAAGGGCGGCTCTAACTGAGGCGGCTCCAGCCAGTGTCTGCAGCTGTCCGCAGGGGAAGCCAGTTGCCAGCCATCAACTATCTGCGACGATGGCGGGTAAGAGTGGTCAGGTTTAGGGTCTGAATCACATTCTACCTTGCAAACTTGACCATTTAGCAAATTCTAAAACATAGGTGTCCTTTTTGCCTGTTTTTAAAATTGCATTGTGAAGCTATTTAAAATTACATTGTGAAACCTAGGCCTTTTCCCCTCTTTTCAGGACCCTCAAATGTAGGTGTGCTTTTCACCTGTTTTTAAAATTGCATTGTGAAGGTATTTAAAATTGCATTGTGAAACCTAGGACTTTTTCCCTCTATTCAGGACCCTCAAACTTAGGTGTGCTTTTCGCCTCTTTTTAAAATTGCATTGTGAAGGTATTTAAAATTGCATTGTAAAAGTATTTAAAATTGCATTGTGAAACCTAGGCCTTTTTTCCCTCTATTCAGGGCCCTCAAACCTAGGTGTGCTTTTCGCCTGTTTTTAAAATTGCATTGTGAAGGTATTTACAATTGCATTGTCAAGGTATTTAAAATTGAATTGTGAAACCTAGGCCTTTTTTCCTCTATTCAGGATTCTCAAACTTAGGTGTGCTTTTCGCCAGTTTTTAAAACTTGCATTCTGATAGTCCTTTAAACCCCTGTCCAATTGTTCCACTTGTCTCGTCTCTCTCGTCTGCTTGCACCATACCCTGTATACTTCCCTAATGTTCTCCCCTTCCCTCTCCCTTCCTCTTCTCTACTCTCCACACCCACTCTATGGTGCTCTCAGTCTCTCCTATTTTCTCTAACCGCTTCTCTATCGACTATCCTGCACTCCTCACTAAATCTGGTAGGAAGAAGTTTAAAAAGGACATCCTGGTCTCCAGCCCAGGCCTCCCTATCGCCGACACCTATACCAGTGCCTCCTCCAGGCTAACTTTCACCAACATCCTCTTTGTCGTTCCCTCACCAGACCTATGGATCGTACATATGGTCTCTGTGCTCTCTCCTTTCTCTTCTTCTCCCATTAATGCTGGCACCCGGTGGGTAGCCCTGATTTTCCCCGAGTGGATTCCTGCCTCTGTCATCCTACGCAGGCCTACTTCTCTTTCGAATGCCTCATCTGCAGACTCTCTCTCTCTCTCCTAGCCATTCCCTCACTGTGGCTACTATCTACCGGCCACCTGGTCAGAAGTCCTCCTTCCTCTCTGAGTGGGTGGACCACTCCTCTTCCCTCCGGGTCTCGACCACTCAACTCCTCCTTCTTGGAGACTTCAACATCCACTTGGATGCTTCCTGTCTTTCCTCTGGACTCTTTCGCGACCTTTGCGACTCTCTCTCACTCTCTATTCTCCCCTATGGCCCAACTCACTCTGCAGGGCACACTCTGGATGTTTTGATCTCCTCAGACCTAACCCTTTCTATCCCTCTCACCACTCCTCTCTCCTGGAGTGATCACTTTCTCCTTTCCTCCCCGATCACCCTCACTACCTCTCAGGCCAAGCTAACTCCATCACTGCCACCCACCTACTTGGTCATCCAACCCATGAAGTGCGTGTCAGTTGAGGTTTTCACTGCCACTTTCTAACACCCCTCCCCCTTTGGCTGCCTCACACCCTGACACAGCCCTTTCCATGCTCCACTCTGCTAAATATGATACTCTCAATGTTCTTGCTCCTGTCATGAGGATACGCCTGAAGCCCAAAGCCAAGTGCAACTCTTGGTACGATTCAGACCTCGTCACCTTAAATGCAAGTGCAGGGTGGCTGAGAAGAAATGGCATGCTTCATGTAGATCCTGTGACAAACTGGCCTGCCGCCTGCTCCAAAGGCAATACCGGATCTTTGTCTGCTCCAAGAAGAGAGCGCACATCCAAGCCCACGTCTCTGCAGCATCTAACAACTCAGCTGAACTCTTCAAAATCTGCAAGGAACTGGCCAATCCTGCCACAGTCTCTACCTCCCCCGTCCCTTCCCAGGCCCTCTGCACAGCACTTGCTTCTCATTTCATCTCGAAAACTCAGGACATCCTGTCCTCTCTCTCCTCCCCTTCCTCTCTGTACTCCCAGCTCTAACACTGGCCCCTCTTTGGCCACCTCTCCTCCCTCCTTCTCCACCTTTCCCCTATTCTCCCCAGACGAGGTTTCTAGACAAGTCCGATCTATGAAAGTCTCGTCAAAACAGGTTCATCCCTGTTCCTCCAAAACCACCAAGGACCACATTGACTGCCTGGTTCCTGCCCTGGCTGACTTCTGCAACCACTCCTTCACCACTAGAGTCTTCCCTTCCCCCTGAAGCACTCCCTTGTGTACCCTCTTCTTAAGAAACCCTCTGCCGACCCGTCCTGCCCGGCTAACTATCGGCCAATCTCCATCACTCCTTTCCTTGGCAAAGTCCTGGAAAAGCTGGCCATCTCCCAGCTCAATCTTCACACTGAATCTGTTGGTTGTCTCCATGATCATCAATCTGGCTTCAGAGCTGCCAGAAGCACAGAAAATGCTCTCCTGAACATCCATGAAGACTTGCTCTCCAACCTTGATTCCAACATCTCCTGTTTCCTCATCCTTCTCGATCTTTGTTCTGCCTTCGACACGGTCAACCATGCCATCCTGCTCAACCGTCTCAGTGATAACCTAGGGATCACCTGTCAGGCCCTGACATGGCTGCCTTCTTGGGCAGGTGCAGTGAAGTGGAGGCTCAGAAGCCCCAGGAAAAAGCCCCGGGAATGGAGACGACGCTGCAGAGCACCAGACGCCATGCCAAACTGCTTGCAGAATTACAAGGTAGATATGAGGCCAGGCCCATTTAAGAGATGATGTTGATTGGAAAGGATTATCCAATAATCTCACTGCACTTATTTCTTTGAAATACATGTAAATATACACATCTCAATGAGGAACAGATAAGCCTGTATTCTTGTACTTGCATGCTTCAAACCCTACATACCAGGCAATGGAGAGCATCATAGTGTATGAGTCAGGGTGGGACTGGCTGCTTAGTGGGTGAGAGCCACATTATCTGACCGCTATTAACTGGTACGCCGAGTTTTTAGAGAAACCCTTAAATATCAAGGTCTTCAGTTGTTTTTCATCTACTGCAGGCATAATGATGCTGTGCGGAGGAGGGTTGTGATGGCGTTCCAGAGTGGCAATAGGTCTTCTGTTACCCGCCCCCTGTTTTTTCTTTCCTTTTCAACATTTGTTTGTTTCCAGTCTTGCAATAATGTGGCTTCTAGAATTGCTCTGGCCTCACCAGTGTTGTGGCTAGGTATGGTTGTGCCTGGGTTGCCCTAGCCTTGGATGTTATAAAAGTTATTTTAAAGATTATTCAAGCTGGTATCAAGGAGGGGGGAAATGTGGTCAAACTGTTTGATGCTGATGATTTGTGTAGTGCAAGGGTTGTGGGTCAGAGAGGAGTAGGTTTCCACTTCCAGGTGTGCTTGAACTTGGGACTACTGGAGGCCTGATATCCGAGGCTGGCCACAAAGGTTGTGCAGTCATGCTAATTGGTACCAAGCCTTCTGAGCATTTTTGTCACTTCAGATTGCTTTGGTGTGAACCCTTCAAGGTTCATGTTAGCAAGCCACAATTGGATGAATCATGACTGGATGAGCCATGATTGGATGAGTGTTTAATTGGTAGGGTTCCTAAGAAGCAAACACATGTTTTGAATGGGGTTGATTATAAGAAATGAACTGGTCATCCATTACTGGATGAACCAACTAAATAAATATACATTTCACTAATAATGCACTAGTTGAGTTGTACATAAACAAATTTAGTGAAATAAATAGTGGTGTGAAAAAAGATTAATTTTAACATTAAACTCTAAATATTTAATTGCCAGTAAGGTAGAACAACTAAAAAAAAGGGTAAATGGACATTAAAGAAGGTGAGGGCGAGAAGTTAGAAGGGGATAATAAAATGAGAACCAGTCTTCTACCATTTTACTTTAGAGAAGGGAGGAATACATTAAAACACATAATACCGAAAAATAATTCAAACGGTTGTTAATATTAAAAGGAGATGTGCCCAAAAGCCTTTTTTCGTTGGAAAAAAGGTGTTGAAAAAAATGCATTCTTATTTCGGTCAGAAGTATTGTGGTGAAAAGACAGATCTGATAGAATATGTGTGACTTGGACCCTCCCCTTCCTACAGTGGAAACTGAACTGTTCTGCAGCCGTGATCGCTGTTGTCGTCCTATGCCATTTGTTGGAGGTCGTAATGATGGATGTACATATGTTAATAATTTACGTTTAGTAGTTTTGCTTACCTTTGGAGTTGGTTCAAGGCTTAATAAATATGACTGTATTTGTATACATTCTGCCTAACTTGAGATATTAGAGTGCTCCGTGTGTGCTTCACTGAACCCTTCACCACTAAGTCTAAGCCTTACTGCCAAGTCACTCTACCTTGATAGAGTTTAGCTAGACATTAGTGTGGTCCTGTTCACCAGAATAGGGTGACCTCTCAGAATCTGTCTACAAGGCTGATTCTGAAAATCCATAATTACGGTCACAGTAGACTATGCTTCCTGACTAGAGCACAGAGAGCTACAAAAGGCCAATAAAGACATTATTTATATCCTGAGGGCTTTATAAAAAGGACCCCCTCAGCCTCTGAATAGTTTCAATACAGGCCTGACTGTCCTCATGAAACAACTGTCTGGCGAACTATGTTCCATGCATATCAGCGTGTACCGACGTCTGGACTTGCTCCGGCTTAATGATAATTTAACTTCACGGTCGGCTGATGCCTGAAACTTAGCATTAACTGCTGTGAGAGGTCAGGCAACTGTTTGATGATTGTTCAAAATATGCAATTTTATTAAAGTGTAAATAATATTAAATGCCTCACTGATCTGCTGGGGATTTCCCTGCCTAACCAAAGCTAAAGGGAAACCAATATCTGCCCTCACACTAAACATTAAACACAAAGAGGATGATATGGCATTTCAAATAGCATCAGCAACATTCGCAGTGTCTAGAAAACCTCTCAATAACCTGGGCGAGTTCCCTTCCCCAGGATTCACAGTGAATTCTGCTCCAAGGTTCAAAAAAGAGAAGAAACAAGGAAATCCTTGAAATCCTAGAAATCTTAAGACGCTGTGGGTTGGATTTCCACTCATATGCTGACGACACCCAGATATTTGTACGAATTGTCAATTTCCAGGAAGCATTTAGCAAACTAGGGCAATGCCTGGCAGACGTGAGCAGGATGTCGAAAACTACCTACAGAGTAATGCTGCTAAAACCTAACTTATATTACTCAGACCTAAACACTTGCTGACAGCTGCCAAGAAGTTGCCCATCCCAACATTGTTGGGAAAAAGTTTGAAATTCGTATCGAAAATCAAAAATCTGGGTTGAATGTGGCAAGACGATCTTGGAAGTGAAGCACAGGTGGGAACTAAGACTGAAGCAGTCCACTTTGTCTTGAGATTGCTACATTAAGCACTCCCATATATACCTAAAGAGAATCATGCATCCGTGGAAGGGGCACTAACCAGTGCCCACCTTGACTATTGCAATAGTCAGTTGTTGGGCATTTCTTCCAAACATCTTCAGCGGCTCCATAGAGCAGAACATGCACCTGTTAGATTGATATTTAAGCTAAACAAATCTGCCCATGTGTCCCTATTTCGTAGGGAGCTGCATTGGCATTCAATCGCGAACCGCATTAAATTTAAGACAGATTGCATTGTCTTCAAATGCATAAATGGTATTGCTCCTCTGTATTTAAGAGAGCTTATTCAGCCATTTCACCCGATGGGACAACTACGCTCTTGTGACAGCCATCTTCTGATCATTCCTCACTCAGTCTACACATCTCGAAGTGACAGATGATTTTCTATCTTCTGTCCCAGGTTGTGGAACTCTCTACCACTACAACTTAGGACAATGAGGTAGATGGCCCTTTGTATTCTGGGGGCACTGTTCTAATTTACATCATCTGCCTGCGCTGATGTCATCTGCACCAATATAAAATTAAGTTTGTTTGGTGCGCGTTACAAATACAAAACAATCAAATCAAATCAGATAGAACAGTTCCAAAGTTCCAATACTAGCAATTCTTTTCTCCTTGGTGCAATATGGATTTCCCACTTGCTCAGAACAGCCTCAATGGTGTTCCCAGCCACAATGCTTTGCCACCACTTCAGGTAGTCCAAGGAGTTTGTAACAGTTCATAAGAAATGCCACTTCTAAAACTGCTCTCTGGGCCAGATTTGAAGGGACGCACATACGCCTGCCGGCCCCACATGCAAACAGGTGTCACGTAGATGGCCAAGGCCGAACCTGGGTAAGGTTATGAATGGGAGTGGAGGCCATGTATGAAATGGACTGTGAGTATCAGACAGGCCCAGATCAGGACAGAGACGCAGAAATGTCCCCATACCTCCACCTGGGGAGAATACAGAAATTCAGCACCTCACTTCAGGACAGCAATGCCAATTAACCAATCCACTAACAATTTCCCCCCTCTGCATACACATCTCAAACTCTAACCAAACACAACCACAAGCCTACGGCACAACAAACCACAAACATCACTACACTGCAACAACAAATCAAAACACACATAGACTCGAACAACAGTACACTTCGACTACCGACCGTAAAACACCCAGGCCCAGCCAACGGACCCACCGGGCTGAGGCCACCAAAAGCACATCACTTCATTCTTGCACTTTTCCAGCTTCTTCCCACTAACTCACCCCTTTCCCTTTTTCAGAGCCACACAAGAGCACCAGGGGACCACTCTGGTGGTGATAGTGTGTGGTACAAATATCCATTAACATTAATATTTCCTCTCTGATTGATCCTCCCAGGTTCAACTTGGGCGCTTCCTCTCCTCTATCTCTATCTTTACCTGTGGTGTTCCCCAGGGCTCTAACCTCTCTCCCTGGCTGGTCAACCAATACCTGGCACTTCTTGCCCACCGCATTGCCACACTCTGCCCCAACTTGCAGTGCTATGCGGATGACACTCAGCTAATTTTCAGGCTACCCTCAGCCACCTCTTCTCCCTCTCTCATCTCTGACTGTCTGTCTGCCATCCAGGAGTGGTGTGCCGCCAATGATCTCTACCTCAATGCCAGTAAAACCGAGATTCTCCTCATCGGCACACCCATTCCCTCCTTTGCTGTCACTCTCTGGCTGGCCTCTCTTGGCCCTCTTCCTGCACCCACCTGTGAGGCTAAAAACCTCTGGTCAACTTGGACTCCACACTCGCCTTCTCTCCTCACATCTCTGACGTGTCTAAGAAGTCACACTACCAGCTGCACCTCCTCAGAGATATTCTTCCTTTCCTCTCCTTCCCCCAGAAGCTCGCTGTCTCCAGAACTCTGGTTCTCTCTAGGCTTGACAATTGCAACAGCCTCTTTCTAAATCTGTCTGCTTCTACTCTCTGCCCACTGCAACTCATCCAGAACAGGACTGCGAGACTTGTCCTTGGCATCAAGCCCAGGGATCGTATCTCTCCAGGACTTAAATCTCTGCACTGGCTCCCAGTGGCTCCGAGGATTAAGTTCAAAACCCTCTGCATTGTCTATAGGCCTTATGGGGCCTTGGGTCTCAATACCTTCAGCTCTTTCTTCCTAAATATCTTCCTTCTCGAGCTCTTCGCTCACCCGCTTCCAACTCCCTCAGGGTCAGTCACTTCTCCAAACAATGAGTTGGTGGTCGATCTTTCTTCAGCTGGGGCCTCCCTATGAAACAGCCACCCTGCCTCCCTGAAACTTGAAGAGAATCATCTTCGGTTCTGGAAGCAACTCAAAACCTTTCTCTTTGCTTCTGCTTTTTCTCCGCCTCTCCCCTGCTGACTTCCTGGCAACCGCTGCACTTGGGGACTGTTTTCTGTATCCCCACAGTCCCACTACCAGCACTCTACACCTGATATCTGCACTTACCCTTGCACTTGCCACCTGCTGGCTGTACTTTTACTTATTGTTTAATTATTTTCTTATCCCATTTACTGCACTGTCCTTTCACCCTCGCCCACACACTCTCCTTCTTCCCCTGAATGACTCCTGGCCTAGTAGGATCGTTGTCTGTTTTCCCTCTGTTCCCCCTCCCTTGCCTCGTTGCACCCTGAAACACTTGTGTATAGGCGCATTATAAATGCCATATCATATCATATCATATCACATCATAACAGGCTGAAGAAATTCATCCACATTACAGCACACCATTTTGCATCATACTTAAGACAAAATGAACTACCCACAAGGAAATGTTAACCAATGCACCACACAACTCTTCCTTTATAATCACCTTAGTTTGTTTCTCCTCAACCTCACCACACCCATAAACATCTGTTAACTGTCAATAGCGCCAGGATACCCCCTGGGGTTGAGCGAGCACTCTACAAATATACCTGTTGTCCTTGACATCTACTGTTTTGACTCCCTGTCATAATGTCTCTCTTGCTCTTACTGTGTTTTGATCTCTGTACTCATCTCTTTTAGTTTAGTGTTCTGTTTTCTAGCTACGGTTGCGCTATTCATCTCCTGAAGTGCACATGAGTTCATACTTATATATCCATACTTTAAAACAGACTCTGATTTAGTACACCACTATGCCACTTGGAGTATGTGAGTAATAGATGTATGGACAGCAGAAAAAAAGCAGAATTAGCTACTCTGCAAGAGATAGACTGTCTGTCCATGTTCCTAGTTAAGTAAATACTAAGCAGATTTATTAACATAATACAAGCCACAACTACTCAAATAATCCAAGTGGCTTAATAATAGCAGAATGCTGAAAAACTATTCTCTGGCCTCACAAACAACATGCTCAATGTGCCTACCAGGAACTGTTCTACACAGGTATAGAACTGGACTCCCAAAAAGACCAGGGTGCAGCTCATTCAGTCAGTTCAACTATTGGGATGTACATTTCTACATTAACAAGCCAGTTTCACATTGCCCAGTATATGCAATATTTATGAGATTTGAAACTTGTGGGCTACATTGACCCATTCAGCAGATTTCCCATCCATAACCAAGCTGTGCTTTGGCAGTCAACAGCAAAATGGCTCCGCTGGCTCCTTAGAACACCATTGCCCCACATCAAAACTGTGTTTTGCAGATGCAAAATGATGGTTGCACCATCTAGTCAAACAACTATTGGGCGATTTGGAACAGGGAGCACACCGAGAAAGGGGCCAGTGTGTGTTCTTGTGTGCACCAAAATAAGAGAATCTAAGCAGCGCTACTCTGCTGCTTGCTAAAAAGGTCCCATTAAAAAGGGTATATTTTACATGAAAAAGGATGCTGCCCTGACGCTATGTTCATCTGTTCATCACACTACTTTTATCAGTGAGACCCTGCCATGCCCATCCATATTTACATTGTCCTCCAGCAGAAGAGAGCAGTATCCCTGAAAGGCAGGCTGTTGTTCAGAACTGGAAAATCAAAAGAAGTTTTACTTTCAGCCGTGCAGGAAAATGCTTGACCTTTGGGCTACAAAATGTCAAAAATCAATGCTTCAAGAAGGCCCTGGTTCTCTGGGCCTATGTCAATATCATGGGGATCTTTGTTTTAAACAAATTGCTGTATAAAAGAAACTGACTATGGCTGCAGAATAACTTGGGAAATTCAGATGGAACCTTTTGAAAGGAACATGCCAGCAGGCCTTTTTGAAAATAAGAAAAATACCTGTTTGGATAAGGCCCTGCCCTTGTCTAACAATGTAAAGGGGTTTGTGCTGGGAAACATATATGGGATGTTTTATTTTAACAGGCTTGCTTCTGATTCAGAACAAAATAAAATAAAAATCAAGAATTAAATGCATTAGCTGGATGCTTTGGGAGCTCCAGAACAGGTTTTTCTGCTGGCTAAACTGAGGCCTTTCCCCAAAAGGAGCCATCATAAACTGCTGGGACATGTCTGTTAATTGCCTCCTTTGAAAACTTTGAATGGACCAAATGCACTAAACAGCCCAGGCTCATCAGATTTTTGTCTAGGCTGAGACCTCATACAATAGATATTCTGGGACACGGACATGTGAAATAGGAAATCACATGTCCCCACATGTCCCCGCAAATGTGTACATTATGGCCAGATTGATTTTTTTACAAAAAGGACTGTGGGAAGGCTTTGTACATCATAAAGTACAACCCCATAAACTGAGTCACCTCATAGCGGAGGCAGCCAACATTGGCTGACCTATCCGGGTCTTGGGGGTAGGCCTAACTCAGTTCTGCCCAACAATAAACTGGTGATGTCACCCGCTTTTATATAAAGGGTGCGAGCCCACAGGGACAGAGACTCTCTTCGGAATTTTCCAGCGCCTGCATATCCAGATATTCCACCTTCACTCTGCAAGATTCCAGACCCCACTGCCAGAAAAGGCTTCCTATCCAGGCAGAACCACGCTTCAGTACTAAAACCCCATAACAAAATCCCGCTTACTTCAGGGAGAAAGGGGAAAGGTGGCTGAGCCCGCTTTGGGCTTCTCCAGTGCCGCCTGCTTGCCCTGCTTACCCGCTCCATCCAGCTGAGGTGTCGCTGTGACCAGACCTTTGCCCAGCTGTCTTTTGCCAGGAGAGCCCACTATCCGGTGCCCAGAACCTTTTGAGTACAGAATTTGGTTGGCTGTCCCAAATTCCAAACTCCAGTGCTGATTGTGAGCATTTCCCCATCCCATAACAACACATAGCATAGCCCATCTTGACCCCTTTGTCTTTGCTCTATTTTCTAAGTAATCCTATCCATACCCTGATAACTTGACTAAACTGTTCTAATTATCTGTGCACCCTGTCCTTGTTTTTCTAGTGTTAGCACCATTCTTTCATTCACCCCATCTTGTAATGGGGCCCAAAAACCGCATTCCAATTCAGCGTATTTCACCCGATTTTCTGAAAAAACGTTTTTGACATTTAAAACTGCAAACTAGAAAAAATGCAACTTTACCATGTGTGATTTGACTGCACTGTGCCATTGCCTCTAATTTTGTAAAGAAAGGTTGGATTTTGATTCTGTTTGCTGCTACATATCCTTGACAACCTGCTGCCTCTTTCTAGAATTAGATTAATTGTGGGTTGGGGGAACAATCAAGGGGGAAATCATAACTCTGGTGCTATCTATCCTAATTGAAAAAGTGCTCCTATTCATTTGTGCTTTGGATATGTTCTTGTAGAAGGTTACCCAAGTGTATTTCAGTGGGTGTCATTGTAATTATCACCCCATTGTTGATTGCTGCCCAATATAAAAATGGTGTGATTTTCTTTGGAATTAAAATAAATAAATATTGTGTTACCACCCACCGCCCTGGTTCATGGTCCATTGTGACCCGGGGTATCTGTAAAAGGGGGTGTGAGACGGGTCGGGTATCGGCTCAATTCAAATTCGTTGAAATGAAAGAAAAAGCATTCCAATCGCACGCTACATCTAAGGCTGAGGGCGAAGGTCCTGGTCCGGTGTGTGACGCCGGATTAGAATCCTTCACATATTGCATCCTTATTTTTTTATTGGGGTGAAGCCTATTCTCAGTTTAATTCCTAGATTGCATCCTATACATTTCACACCAATTTGAATAGGGCCTTGCCGGTTTTGACCAACATAAACATATGGGTATTGTTCTTTCAGTCAGTCAAACAATGCTTTCTTCAGCAAATATTACCATCAACATACACGATTCATTATATGATCACATAAGATATACAACTTTCTGTTTTCATCCAAGGATAATGTTAGGGCAGTTTTACCCGTGCCAGTTTAACATTTCCCATGGAAAAACACTTTCTACAGTGCCATCCCAGACCTACGCAACGTCATGCTAGTCTAAACCATGCCCCAGAAAATTGTCATGCCCATTGTCCTTTGAACAGGAAATTGGCATGACAGCTTCAGTGGTCGTGTGCTTGTCCTGCCCACGGTAAGCACATTTCCGACCTGGTGTTCATATATCCAGGTAAAAAATAATTACAGATTTACATGTTGCCCCTTCAATTGCCCCATGCTACTTTAATATTGTACCCAGAATTGCAGGTTTCTACATTCAGATTGATCAATACATCAGCCCCATGGCAATTTTTGTTGCCCCTGAATTCTCCAATGCCATTTTAATATTGTCAACACACCTTCCCCATGGCTGTTGTCCCACCTAGAATTGCCTGATGTCACTTTCATATTTCCCCCACAGCCTCACCATTTTAATTTGAATAATGCTCCTAAATTGTCCTACAGAGCTTTCCAGTTTATCCCAGAACTACTCCATGCCACCGACTAGCCCTATCCTCTCCCCAAAATACCTCCATATTGCTACAAAATTGTCTTATTATCCCTTTAACAATAATCCCACAATTACCAAAGGTGCTTTGCCTTGCACATGGAATGTATGAGATTACTGGTGACTCATAGCATTGGTCATGTATATTTTCTCGAGAATTGCCCCATTATTCTTTCACATTATAGCCTGTGCAGCTTATCCCTTTAGGTTTGCCCCCAGAACTACATACAAATGTTTTCTAATTTCCACCAGAATAGTGCCACGCTACTTGTTGCCGTCCAATGCCCCATGTGCAGGTAGCGTCCCCCAAAACATACACACAGACCCATGCACATACCAAAAACGTTCTTCCTGGCAAACCCTCCATCTGACCATGGCGCACGCTGTTATGCTTTGGACACTGTTTGCTGTCCACTTTCGTTTACACTTGTATTTAATTATTTTTGCAACACATCTCTTGCCGAAGAAATGGGTTTTGCACGGGTGGGCGTTTCCCTTTAACCCACTCTGTTCCAGCTTGTGACCGAGGTAGTGAACTGACCAAACGCCAAGCCGGTAACAAGAATGGGCAGAGATGGGCAATGCACCGATGAAGATTAATGGATACTGACTTCATAATCCAAAAGCACTAGACTCTGACACTGTGGGGTGTGCTTTACTTACATCAATGGAGGGCTGCACTTCAGTACTCACCAGCCCCTGGGACATGCCCAGAAAAATGCATATTCAAGAATTGACAAGTATTTACATTTTTTAGAAATGCAAATCAATAGATTGCAATGTGAGGTGCCTTACAGCTCGAATATCAAACGTTGAGCTGGAGCTCATAATGCCTTGACGACATTCGTGTAATTTGGAACAGCGACCAGTCCTACATGACACATTTACATTGGCAAGAAGTAGGCCCAATTTGTGTTCCTACATTATCAGTCTGTCATGATCAGGGACGATGAAGTATTTCCTAGATAGTCTAAATCATTGCCAGTTTTAAAAGCTCCATAGATTTGGTTTCTTAAATAATCTACTTCAGAAAAGCAAGAGCACACCAGGTAAGATGGACAGTATAAGGACACCTTCCTTTTTCCATAGACAGTAGAGACGATGGAAGACACGGTGGTTTTTGATAGCCATTCCCATCAGAATGCATAGCCCTGGCACACGTTGCAGCCCGATCAAGGGAAATGCCCTGAACTAGTGTCTGCCTTTCAGAAAGTGGAAGATGTTAGACAGGATCAGGGGCCACGCTGTGTATGCCTCCCATGAGAATGGCCAGCACGCGCTCGCGTTCAGAGATCCCAGGCTCGTCCATCCATAGGAGGCATGCCCCCTGTGGCAAACACACTGAATGCCAATGGAAATGACATTTAGCACAAGGAAGTTAATTGGCAGTTAGGACACTGCAGCGAGTGTCTGTCTAGAAATGTGGTAAAACGAATCAGCTCTTCATGTGAAATATGTTTTGTTCCAAAAACCAAACACAATTAACCAAGATAATAGGTTTACATTAGTCCTGCATGAGACTGAAAAGTCCAGGTACATTTGAAATCACACTATATTCAGCAGCAGCGTATTGACTGAACACTGGAATGGAATGTCTTGAAAGCCATTCATTCAAATACAAGGGGTCAATTGATGGCACAGAACCTACCCAGACATGAACAAAATGGATTCTGAAACAATGGTTTTCACTTTGATCATCTTAATGAACTGGGGAATTGTGAGCCATTTTTGCACGGATTGGCTTGTGTTACAATCGGATAACAAGGGCTCCAATTATGGAATCAACATATCAGATAATATACAATTGCTGTGTACCAGTGACAAAGATGTACGAATGTGTTTGTTGTGACTTATCATGTATGTGTTGTTACTTATTAACTTAGTACAATAATTAAATCTATGATGATACTGTGGCAAAGTGGTGTCCCCAGTAAAATCTGCATGCCCAATATGTGAGTCTGTTTAACCCGGCATTAGCCATCTGAATGAGCTTGTGGTTGCATCGAGCGATGAAGAAGGGGAGAAGTGCAGAACAAGGGGAAATGTTGATCTGGGATGTGCTGACAGCAATGTATAGCACCCCTGTGGAGCAGTGTTGTTGATGCATGTCACAGAAGAACCACTTTACTGCAAAATCCATACAGAGAAGATATTTCTGCGAGCCACTCCAAGATAAAAAGACACCTGGATGGGTCTCACAAACTCTAAAGAGAGCAGATGGAAATACGAATGTCAAGGGATTACAGGGATGAGTGGAAAGAGACACAAAGTTTGGAAAAGTAGTAAGTGCTCCAAATGAGGCAGAAAACTGATAGTATATAGGAGATAAAACCTGGAAAGGAGGAACTACTTGCTGGGAATTGTATTTGAGTCCCATTGTGCTGGAGTGTGAGAGATACAGAAATGTCAAAATGAAGCAAAGGAGAGTTAGACCTGGCGGTTGCAGTCCTGTGATTCCCCAACATGAAAATTGAGAGAACGGCAGGGGGACATGAGGACTAGGATTTACTGTCTGTTTACTCTCCACAAGGTTTCAAGGAGTGGCTATTGAAAAGAAGTGAAGGAGTGCTAGCTGCTTGTAGTTGGTGACCTTTGAGATTCAAATGTGTGTAAGAGGCCCTGGAAATGGACAGGACATAAATGATTGGAGTAGGTGAGACAATGCGTAGAAGTAAACAGATCTGATGGAAGCAGTTGTACGCAGTTACTGCCTCGTGTCACAGACTTAACATAGTGCTAATAATCTCATAAGCACTTTTGGTGCCACGCCGTTCCACACCATCAATTCTGGTTTGTGATCCAGACGGATCTGCCAATGGGCTGTTGAACAACTGTTGCAGGCAACCAGCTATGCTGAAGCGCTAAAGCACCTTAAAAGTTTAACCAAAACTAAACTGAATGGAGCATAGCCTTTTCAGATAGTGCCCTTCTTCTATACCACTCTCGGTACCATCTGCCACCTGAAGCTGTTTTACGGCCTTATGAGTTACCTTATGGCTACCTTGTGGTCACCTTTAAAAAACGTGTGACCGGGGAGACCAAGGAGAATGAGCTCAGGATTGCTGACCTTCACAAGCCCTTGCTGCCACAGGGACTCGAAAAGAAACTCAGACCACAGCAGGACCACAGCAGGCATCGGCAGTCAGCAGATGGATGTGACTGTAGCTCGTCCCGCTGTGTCCCACTCAGCCTGTCTCGGCACGGGTACTGCTGCACCACTGCAGCCCTGTAAAGCGCCACTGCTGCCCACACGGCTGAGAGTGGGATGAGCCAATGATTTTAAATCCTATCCAAGTAAAGGACCTTGCAACATGACAGCGTCAAGCCACACTGCTTCCCTTCCTCAAGCAGCTGCTTCCTAAGCTTCCAATTGTAGGACTGTGTAAAGGTGCAAAGTGGACTCAGGCTTTCCTAAAGAAGGTGACATCTGTCCAGAATACACTCCAACACATGACATCACTGCCAAGTGTTACTGTCAGCATGGAGGCAGATAGTGTACTATGCAAGCTCTGCAAGAAGACAGTTTGTCTGTGTAACCCAGTTAACGGTGGCTTGGGCATATCCTTGATGTGCAAGCACTTACACAGTAATACAATGACGTGTTTAAGGATCCCAGTGGCAGCATGGACTAGGAGGTCATCTTTCCACCACTGGCAGTGCAGCAGAATTCAGAGTGCTTTGCCATTTGGGCAGAACAGGCAAGATAGAGTGATGAGGAATGCAGTCACATTCTGCATGCATTGGATGGCTTCTGTCAGTTGGAGTGAGATGGATGGTGTACTAGTGGCCTATGCCCTGGGGATGAGCATGCTCCTCAACCACCCACACCACTTTTAGATAAGCAAGATGGAAGTAAAAAATGATAATATGGTGCAGACAATAGGTATTAGTGGCTCCACCAGTTGATAGAGACACATGCATTGTGGTCAAAACTCCAATTATAAGCGTTGTGCTAGGTGTCTGAGAGTGTTACCACTGGTTGAGCAAAATATATTTAGGATAATCGAAAAAGCTAAAGTTTCACTTATGTAATAGACTCAACCACTACTGTCAGAGTGTACGTCTCCACATGCCGCTTCATCCATATGACTGCGACTGGTTCACACCCACATGTCAATATCTGAGGAATGTGTTTTGCGATCTTCCAAATGATGGGACTGCTGTAGTCTTTGCTAATAAAATGCTTGCTCAGTCTTATGAAAGTGGGCTCTCACATGTATGTCATTGAGGTGTCTCCTGTGGTTTTAGACAATAGCAGCGCAGCATTGCTAAAATATAATTCACACTGCACACTAGCCACAGGGACAACCTAGACTTCCCACAGCTAACCAAACATGTAAAGATGGCCACCTTGACCAATTGACTAGCCAGAATTGTAGCATATCATCATCCTCAATACTCAGTTGGCATGAATCAAGAAAATAGGCCTCAATCATCTGGTATGCAGGGGGCATGCTGCATTCTCATAACACATCTTATAAGCCAGACTGAGGGAGGAGTGTGCCCTATAGTCACTTATGGTTTTCCATTATATGAAAGCTTGCCTTGGTGCAGCTTAAACTAGTGTATGCAATTCTGTGTAATGAGTGTGTACTGTCAGATATGTTCTTCACAATGGTGGAGTGCCCGCTTGGTTGAGGATCTATTTCCTCCCTTTGACTGTATTGTTGTACCAGCCATGCTATTTAACAACTCCCTAAACCAACAACAACCCATCTCTTTAGTGCATCATTGCACTTGGCTAACACATCCTCTTGCAAATGATAACCCCAAGTATTATCCTTATTGTTAGGTGGAAACCTGTGCAGTTCCCTCTGGGACCACTGCAAAAGATTTAGGACTACAGGTGTTTGGCAGTAAACCCACTTGGTAGCAGTCTGTACCACACAGATTCACTTGGTCGCTGTGGCTGAGCAGTCAGACTTCCCTCAAGAAGAGTTAGGCAGTATGTGGAGTATACAAAATAGGGCAATTTACACAGTAGAACAAGCAAACACGGAACAAGGCTTCGGTGTAAAGATATATAGTTATTTATTTATAAACACACATCTATGAAAACACACTGGCACTAATACGGTAAACACTTCAAGCACAACTACTATGAAAAAAATCAATCCCCCTAACAATAGTTCGACAAGTCTAGGTTCAACGGCACCACTTATTTGCAGACAGAGGTGAATGCTTTAACCTAGATGGCACTCTAGTATTCGTTAGGACGGGAGAGAAAAGGCAGGGTATGAAATTAACTCGGTACCAACACTTTTACGAACAAATGCAAGGCAAGTAAGGCAGGGTCTACTGTAGATCGCAAAGTTCAGAGGCCAGGCCCACTCGGAGAGAGGCAAGGCGATGTGTCCAAAAAAAGTATCACAGTGGAAATGCACTTCGAGTCTTTGTCGCAAATTGTTATAGAAAGATTGGACCAGTTCAGAACAGAAAGATGAGAAAGCTTGGAGGAGACCCAATGGAGAGGCAAGGATTCAGACACCTCACACTAACCGACACAAGGGAAGCCAGGCGGACACGGTACCTTGTTTGTGGAGGGACAGCTTGAGGAAATAAGGGCTCCAGCCAGCAGTGATGAAGAAACAGTCATTTATTTCATTACAGCGACAGCGGCCTATGAGAGCCGAGTGCCAACATGGCTCTCTCCCTGCAGTCTCTACTGTAACTCCTCTACATTCTTAGAATAACATTCTTAGAACTTAATGAGCTCATAGTGCAGCTCAATGTTTAACTAGGATCTGGTAATACATTTTTATGAACTTGTTTTAACTTACACTTACATCATAACACATCTCATCCCTTATGTGCATACAGCTGTTTACTCCACATAATAATCCTTAAACCAGCTGGGTTTGTTCTTGACTCTATTTGAATGTGTCTCTGCTGCAGACTTTGAATTGTTGTCATCCTTGGAACACTTATCTATGACACTAGAGTCTCTGATACTGTTATTAGCAAATTCACCATTGTCATGTTCACCATTGTCATGTTTATCATGTGCATTGTCCTTCATGCATTCTGGACATTTCACAATTCTGGACATGGACCAACACTCCCCCCCTTCTACAATTACTACATTGTTTCTTACCGCAGATATTTTCTTGGGACCAATGTATTTGCTTTCTGCACATTTGGGAGTGAATCTAGGGTTCTTTATGAGAATACAATCTCCCACTTTCCAGGTATTACTTTTGACACTCTTGTCCTCATCAAATCTTTCTTTGTACACCTCCTGTGCTTCTTTGATGAGAGTCATAATTCTCTCACGATCAATGTTGGAACTCTTGGCTAAGTCCATCCACCCTGGACATAGTTTTGTTCCAGGTTGTCTCCCTTTCAATGACATGAACGGAGATACATTTGTAACTGAGTGTGGTGTGGTACAGTAGTTCCATATCATTTCTCTTACTACACCAAACCGTCTTAGATTAGAAGCCATGGCCAATTGCAAACCACCCTTTAAGAACCTATTGGCTCTCTCAACGAGGCCGTTGGCCCTTGGATGATATAAAGCAGTTCTAGTGTGTTTGATGCAAAATTTCTTCAAGAAAGTTAACATCCTTTCAGAACAGAATTGTACTCCGTTATCAGTGATTAATTCTGTCGGGAAACCCTCCCTGTAAAACACTTCCTCGAAGAATAACACCATCTCTGCAGTGGTTGCCTCACGCAAAGCCTTCCATTCAATCCATTTGGAATGGTAGTCTACTAACACAACAATGTATTTATACCCATTGTCAAGGTTTTGTAAGGGTCCTATCAAATCAACTGCAACTTTTTGCCATGGTTCACTCGGTACTTTGACAGGATTTATTGGTACTTCTCTAACCATCTTGGTCTTGTCACTCTTACCACAATCTCTACAAACCCTAACACACTTCTCTGCATCGCTGTTAATCCCGGGCCACCAGAAATATTGCCGCAAATATCTTTTTGTTCCTCCCATGCCCAGGTTCCTGTGATCAACTGTGCACACAGCTTGGGTACTCTGTTTGTCAGACTTCAGTTCTTTGACATATTGTGAGGTTTGTTCTATGCTTCTGGCTAGGTCCACTGCTTCATCCAACTTCATGTCTTTTGCCAACAATGGGCCTCATTACGACCCTGGCGGTAAGGGGTTAACGCCAGCGTTAGCTGCGCCGACCCCTTACCGCCAACTACGAGGTCCCTTAGCGCCATGGCGCTTTTAACACCTGCTTTTAGCAGGTGTTAAAATCCATGGCGCTAAGGGACCATGGAGTTAATTACGCCACCGTAATTTACGGTGGCGTAATTAACGCCTTCCCCACTCCCATTATGCCCTATGGGGCAAAAATGGGAATGGGGAAGGGTAAATGGGGATTGGGGACTTACCGCCCCGCCGACCTCGGAATGGGGCGGTAAGTCCGCCAACCACCATGGCGTAAACGTAGTTTACGCCATGGTGGTAAAGTCACGGCCCAGGCGGTAACTTACCGCCTGGGTCGTAATGAGGCCCAATTTCTCCTGTATCCTAATATTATTTGTGCACCTCACTAACTGATCTCTAATTAACGAGTCAGATAGATGTTCGAATTCACAGGAGTGGCTTAATGTTCTTAATGAGGCTATGTACGATTCCACGGATTCTGAGGACTCCTGCGTACGCTGAAAGAACTTGTGCCTCTCGAATGTAACATTTTTTTTAGGCTCAAAATGATCCTTGAGTTGTTTAATCGCAAGGGCATATTCATCTGTGTCCTCCGCTTCACCAGCTTGTGCACTGCCTAACCCATCAAACACTGCATGGCCTTCCACACCAAGATTGGGAAGTAATAATACCTTTTTGCGAGTTGAGCTGAATCTCTCTCCTCCCATTGCCACCAGGTAGTTTTCAAACATGTCTTTGCACCTGTCCCACCTAACTTGGATCCTTGAAAGTAAACACTGTTGCTTTGAGACAGAGTCAATACAGTAATGGGGAAGGCAAGATTACACCCCCAGGGGACGCACCTGCTGACCTGTTGTTCCGCTCCTCCTGACCTACCTGCAGCGTCCGCTGTCACACAGGAGTGTGGAATAATGCAGGCCGCGCTATGACGAGACTTCAAAGGAGTACGGAGACACTGCTGAGAGCCATCCTCGTCGCCAATGAGGAAATAAGGGCTCCAGGCAGCAGTGATGAAGAAACAGTAATTTATTTCATTACAGCGACAGCGGCCTATGAGAGCCGAGTGCCAACATGGCTCTCTCCCTGCAGTCTCTACTGTAACTCCTCTACATTCTTAGAATAACATTCTTAGAACTTAATGAGCTCATAGTGCAGCTCAATGTTTAACTAGGATCTGGTAATACATTTTTATGAACTTGTTTTAACTTACACTTACATCATAACACAGCTCCAGCGGGGGCAGTTGTTCCTGGTGGTGGATGCACGTCGGGTCTTTGCCAAGAGAAGAGATGATCCCGTCGTTGAAGGAAAGTTGAAGATCGTTGCACCACCAGGGAAGAGACCAGCCGCGGAGTGCTCCGTCACAAGGCACCACCTTTTGGTTGCGGTACAGGGGTAGTGGCTATACGGTTGCCGGGGTGCTCTGCACGGGCAATTCGACCACTACGTCCTGGAACAAAGAAAAAGCAAAGGGGACTGGTTGTTCCCACCAGTCAGGGGAAGAGACTCTCCGGCGGGGAGATCTTCTCTGTCGTCGGGAAGTGGTGAGTCGGTTCAGCAGGGCTCCACCGGAGGTGTCGTCGTTGCAGGTCGGCTCAGCTTTACCCTCGTCGGATTCTTAGGTCCTGTGGCGACTTCTGAGGATCCAGTCCCAAAAGCCCTGCTTTTATGCAGAAAACCCCCATTCATTCAGCCTAGCTTTCACTCAAAACACCCTAAGTGGTGACCGGGGTGGCTCACCACTTGGGCCAATCACACCAGAGTGCGACTTGAGTTGGCAAGGCAACTCAGTCCAGGGTGCCTAAACCCCCTCCCAGACCCCCTGTGGTACCCAGACAGAATGGCACCACTTTGGAGGGCCTCTGTGTAGAGGCCCGCCAAAAGTGGAACAAAGGGCTCAACCTTTGGTTTAGGAGTCACAGAGACGAACACAGATGCCATTTTACAAACCGAGTTCTGGCAGAAAATACCAACCGATAGATTTATTTAAGATAAATAAACCGGTGGTATGTTAGAGATTAACGAGAAAAAGTATTAACTTCCAACAATGGGAAGAATCCCATAGGGTTATATTCGGGGTCGAATATAACAAGCAGTTTCCACTGCCACCAGCCAAAACTCGACGAGGGGGGACGGGACAGTGCCCCCTCCAATAATAGACCCAGGAGTAATCGAATTACCCCTACTAGTACGTCCACAATAGGATAGTTTGTACTAGTTCTGTTAGTAAATTTAGGTCCAGTAAAGCCAATGTTGACTTTACATGCCCGGGGAGACAGTAGTCAGTCCCCGGGTATGGAATCTATGATGGAGGTCCGCTAGGACGCCCCAGTGCTACGGCACGGAGGGTGCGGTGTAACACACATAGAAAAACATATGAGACCCTATGGAGTAAAAGACCCCATAGCCCATAGAACACATTGACATTCAAAGGAATTACACACATTCATGTCCAAGAGTGGGAGAAAAAGAGTCTCACTCTTGGTAGGATGGAAAAAAACAAACTCCAGAAATCCAGCAGAGCTGCTGGGGGACACACTAGGTTAGGAAATTCAGCCTAAACAGAGAATTCTCCCTAACACTTATCCTCACACAGAGGCTGCTTAAAGGTTGCCCCCTTGATTCCAAAGGTTGTGTCATGACAGGAGGTACTCCATATTCCCCTTCATTCCAACAATGTGTGGATCATGTTGGAAGTTTGAGAGCACATTTATAGCCAGTTGCCCTACTTCTGCCACACCGAACAGTTCATGTTCACTGTTAGGGAGATTTTTCCGCAGTCCTCTGGTGAAGGATGTAAAACCATGTAACCTAAAGGCAAGACAGGTTTTCTAACCAAAAGAAAGACACAAGTCTCTAAAGTGGTAGCTAAAACAAAGCTGTCAGGATTAATTCAAGGAAGGAGGGAGCCCAGTAGTGAAGTATAATTATTCCCTACAGTTACCCCCAAGGGACTATACAACACTGGTATATTGAAACATATACACCTTGATATAAAATCACACCTACATTTTGTATACGTCCAAATTAGGTAATCGGTTAAATATAACACATAGTAAAAGTGCAAGCATAAAAGCAGTAATGGGCTATAGGCAGACCGTGCCAACCCTTACTCTAAATGTATGCCTACTACCTGGTGGTAGGCACAATATACAAAAGGCTGAGAGGTGGGAAGAAAGGGGAACCCTTGAGGATATATAGAATACATTTACAGAGTCAAGGTCAGGGCCCAAAATACAAGACATAAGACAGTAACAATAATTTTCCTCAATCAGGTACATTGCAGAATTAATGTTACAAATGAACACCATAACAAACAGAGTAGTTCACTTTGTGCTTATAAACTTTACTCAAACAATAAACCTAACTCAAACACAAACGAACACACCTTTCCCTTTTTCTTATCCCTTTTCTTACAGAAATGAAAATGTTTGACACCTTTTTAAAAGAGGATAGCAAACTCACAATTCCTAACTAAATATAGATGTGAAAAATAAATCTGTAATAGAAAATCTATAGCTCAAACATCAATTCCCATTCATCTATTAAATGGGCCTGATCTCAGCCTTGGCGGTATCCCAGCGGTAATTGGGCCAGGATACTGACAATGCAAAACGCGTTACTGCAACTCTGTGCAGCGTTATTAGTGCCAAATCCCGAGTTGCGGTAAGGCTGTTACTCACCATTTTCTGGAGAGTCCATGAGACTCTATCGGGCAGTAATTGCGCTATTAGCGCAGGAGCAATTAGTGATGCGCTAATAGCACCAAATATGCATGGAAAGGGGAGGTTTTTACCTCCAGCAAAAAGCTGGAGATAAACCTCCCACTTTTCCTCCACACTGTGGATTGGGCGGAGCAGTAATGCAGCGGTAATAGCATTATCGCTGCCTGTTTACTGCTACACCCAACCTCTGATGAGGCCCCATGTATTTTATGTGAGACTCCACCTCTTTATTCTGCTACCAAATAATCTGTATAGACCATAGCCTCCCCATCAAAGTAATTAAATGCTAGAGTATAGTCTTAATCAGTTTGTCACATATTTCCCATTTGGGTCAACCTGTTTCTGCAGCTTTCTAATGTATTGCATTCATTCGGGACAAAGGATATTACATTAGGTGCTGGTCTACCTCAGCCACCAGTAGGGAAAGCCACATGCATCTGGATGTCTCAGAGGACCAAAAAGAGCAGCCAGCATGCAGCAAATGGTACGATGATCAGAACAGCATCTTAGGTGACGAAGACAGCCCACACAAAAAACAGGGGTGACCCTACACCAGTTTGGTGATGGATCTTCTTTATTCATGGTGCTATAAACAAGGGGTCAAGACGGGAAGGTGGCGGAAAAACAGCACAGAAACAGTCCTTGTATTAGACATTCAGGCCATTCAGTGAGGATGTCCAGAGGTGGATGATGGACAGACAAAGCTGGACATCTAGCAACCAAGAATGAAAACGAAAGCTGAGGGAAAGGACATAACACACAGTCGATATGGCTAGACCTGGTTCTTAAAAGCAGCAACATTGCATTGTGGAAAAACCCTCCATCAACACTGGTAAGTACAACGCCAGAAATCCAGCACAATTAAGGAAGCGTTAGGGTCTCCCTTAGATATACCAATTATCTCATGTGCTGTCTTTAGCCAGCCCTACAATCATACAAAAAGGCAGTCGCACAAAGGCTTTGGCAGCTACGAATCAGGCTGGACACAAAACACTCAGGTCCATCCACACACTTTGTGTATTGAAAGTGAAAGGAAAACAAGGTTTTGCAGATATATGTTGTTCAATGGTGGTACTATAGCAGGGTGTGAGGAAACTTACTGTTGCAAGTTTAACCCCCCCCCAAAAAAAATAACAAATGCTGCATCTGCCCAGTATATTTTGTTACTCTGAAAGGTCAATTTGGAAAACTCTTCCGCCAATAAATATTCAGACAAATTATGATCTTTGAAGGCTTTATTGACAAAAGAAAATACACATAAAATAAGTGTTGCTTATATGTGACATGTATTTTTGAGAATATTTTTGGCCATCATCCTTCTGGAAAACTCATTTCTTAGTTTTACATAATTGTTATAATGTTCCTCTAAAAATTGTTTTTGGGGGAAAATAATCTTTGAATGTTTAGCTTCTTTGGGTCCTTGATTGAAGAAAAAGTAGTCCGTTTGAAATCGTAGTAGTTGAAGCAATGTTTTTTGTTGTTGTTGAAGTTGATCTTTTATTTACAACCTTGTGTTGACCAGTAAATTAACTTTCTTAGCATGTCATTGTTTAGAGTAGTGCAATGATAAAATCCAGGACTGCAGCAGCTGCCCCAGTGTGTGCAGAACAGTGGCCCTATATTCTAACAAGGCTTTCTAAATTAGTAATAATATTGTGTTGTTACCATTTTTTTTATTGACTGCATTATTCTTTCTTTAAAAAACCTTCAGCACTACATGTAACAATAATAACAAAGTGCATACTATACATATCAATCACATACAATCAGAAGCTGTACCACAACAATAAAACATATTAAATACGACCAATAGTGTATGCAATAAAATAAATTGATTTCCAAGAAAATAAAAAACATTCAATTGGTCATTTTACATTTAAAATATGTGTTGCCTCCTTCCAAATGTAATAAGCGACTGTTGTAATGACCAGTGCGTCACCCCCTTGCACTGTGCTCCAGAAATGGTCAGATAAAAAGCCCAAGGGGTGACGCACAAATGTTCCATAAACTGACGCATATTTTCCTTGTAAGATGTGCATGAGGTAAGAATATGTCTGCTCTTCTCCACAGCGAGGCCACTTAAACGACAACACCTTTCCTTATAATCAATGCCACTCCATGCACAAATGTATTCCAATGTAGATAAATATTCGAACGTAGGCAAGTTTGCACCTGAATGCCTCAATGGGCACAGCATTCGGGACCCCCAATATAGAGCAAATCAATTTGCCCTAAATGCAGTCTAACCATGCAACCATGCGTGAGGGCAACGTCTCCAAACCATATAGGATACAGGGAACAATGCTGGTTCTGTAGAATTCTAAGAAACCTTCTAGGTCGTATCCACCCTTCTTGGCAATTAAACTTCTTATTGCCGTCCATTTTTTGGTCACTTTCTGATATATATAATTGCCCAGGAAGGAAAGGTTAGGGCTGGAATCAAAAGGAATGCCAAGATATATATAAGATGTAACAACTTTTAATTTCTCAAACTCTGATTTCCAACAAAATCTCCCATTACTACGGTTGGACTTACCAATGATCATGATCTTTGGGGGTCGTTATGAGTTTGGAGGCAGCCATGGTGCTAATAGCACCATGGCTGCCTCCAAACCCATGCCCGGGTCCGTGGTGTCGGAATGAGGACTTACCGGGACATTCCGACCTTTGTGGACCCGGTAAGTCCCCATTCTGAAAACCATTCCCCATTCCCATTCGAGCCCCCATAAGGCTCAGTGGGAATGGGGAAGGAGCTAATAATGGGCCCGCAAATTGCGGGCCCGTTATTAGCTGCCTGGTCCCTGAACGGGTCCCGCTAAGGGCGGCTGGTAAAACCAGCCGGCCCTAGTGGGACCCGTAAGGGACCTCGGAATGCAGCGGTAGGGGGTTAATGGCACCGGCATCCTTACCGGTGCCGTTAACCCCCTACCGCCATACTCATAATGACCCCTTTTGTCTTGTTTGTATTGATTGTCCTGATTTTCTTAGTGGCAAAGTTAGCTAACACCTCAATAGAATGCTGTAAACTAATGGGGGTTTGGTCCAGGAAGATGGTCTCATCGGCGTACACAAACCATGGTACCATTACTTATCCAACGCATGGGGGGAAACTGCAAACAGATCTAACCGCTGTGTCCAAGTCTGCCACATAAAAGTTGAAAAGCAGGGGTTACTATACACACCCCTGCTTCAAGCATTGGCTAGTGGCGATAGGCCTGGATAATAAAACCTTCTGAATCAAGTCGAACAGAGGTAGTGTTATTAGTATATAGTAGTTTAACAAGATGGAGTACATTCAAATCAATACCCCTTCTCAAAAGTTTCTCCCACGATATAGGACGGGAAACTCTATCCAATGCACAGGTGTAATCAATGTAACATAGCTAAAGTTTCCTCCATGAGTGGCAGGTGACATCTGTCATCATATAATGTAAAGCCCAAATATTGTAAGAGGTGTTAACCAGTTTGAAGGTTGGGCAAAAGGCCCTGCTGTTTAACCCACAGATTCAAGTTGCACTCAAATAGCCCAGATAAGACTGTATAGCTAGAGGTAATCATTGCTAAGAATCTATATGTCGAAGGATCTAGTCTACAGTAGTTTTTGAACACCAGCATGAAAATAGATTGGCTCCAACTAGAAGGTATAGGGCCTGTTTTGAGGATTGTAGCAAAGACAACTGATAATAAATGGGTCCAGTTTTGAGGATTATTATTGATGAAGGCATAAGTGAGGCCATCCCATCGGGTCCTGGAGCACGAGATCCCTTGATATTACCAATCTCCTGCAGAATTTCAGTTTCCTCGAAACACTCCACGCTGAGCTGACCTTGATGAATGTTAGTTCCTGATGCATTACTACTGTGAGGGACAGAATAGTTATCAATTATATGTTTTACCTAAACCTCTCTTCAACTATAGGGTTATGTACTGTGGGGGAGTTACCCACCAACTATACCCTATAGCTATGCCAGCATTTTTGGTGGCTATCGTTAGTTTTAAGCAATGCAAAAAGAAAGCTCAAATTAGTGTCCGTCAATCAGTGTTTGTGATTTCGTAGCCAATCTTTCTTAAGGGTACGAAGCCATGTTATAATTATCATTTTTGCAAATGGCATAAGCTGATGAGATCTTTGAGTATTATGTATGGCTTTCCAGGAGATTTCTCTTTGTTATCTATATGAACACCGTAGAGGCTCTAGACCTGTTCTTTTTGATATGACCCAATACTGCCCAAGTTGATAAGTGATATAATATATTTTACCATAGCACGGATGTCCCAGACATAATGTTGAACCATTGAGGCAAAAGAGTGATTATACAAAGACAAATGAGTATTAAGTCTTTCAATATTACGTGTGCTGCAGGTGAGTCTGTGGCCCAGTGAATTTACTGAGACCTTCACCTATGACATATGGAGCTTTTTTTCTTGAATGTAATGCAGAGATCAAATAAGCTTTGCACGATCGCTGAGCTCCTAAAGACCTACTGATATAGTACTGGATACATTCCAAACCGAATGGGTGTCACAAATATAATAAGTGTGAGGATACTTTTCCATTCGTCCAAGTATGGAACTCGCCTGTACCATCACTGCTCCTCATATCTAACAATCTTTGGTCATACCAACTCAAACGGTCAGTCAAACAATTGCAGTCACAGGCAAATTTACCCTCAAACATTACCTCCTAACACTACTATTTACTGCTTGAGTGGCCTTTTCAGCTACAAGAAAATCATTAACCCATTCAAAGAGGCCACAGTCAATAGAATCTCCCATAATAGCGATGTTATTCTGAGTGTGAAGGTGTGTCCACTCAGAAAGTAAAACCACCACCTTAGCTTGAATAGTCAGTGTGTGGTTCCCACCTGGCGGGCATAAACATTAATTACCAAGATCTTATTTAGAGGGGAAGGTAATTCTTCCACCACCACACTCAAAACATAAGGGGAGTGTTTCCCTTGAGTGATCCTGTTGAAGATAAGATGGGTCATAGCATCAATGCACAAACCAGCCACTAGCCTCCCTCTGTCTTGAAACATGTCCGATTGGTGAATGATGCTTTAACCATCAATCATGGATTCTCTTATAGAAAAAACTCTCCTCCAAATTAAAAATGTCCTTTTCCATAATTACGGTCTGGCCCTGTTAATTGCACAGAAACAATCGGAATCCACGAGTGTTGAATGACATCATATCACATGTCCACGAAGTCACATATCATGGCCTATCTTAACCTCAGAATTCAGGGATCCATTGTTCGCCCTCACCACACAGGAATTGCTTTGCAGATAGGCTTGGTATGCAAGATAATAAGCTAGAACACTCCAATAAATGGCCCTGGTCCAGCGCTCAGTCACTGTAATAGGCTTAGCTTTTATGATCTCCATTGGGCATTTGGTCGGATTGCATTTTAGACTGATCATTACATTAAAGCCCATATTATAAAAATGTAAGAAATTCACACACAGTATTTCAACCACTAAATGAGAAACAGATTCCACTGAGGCCCAATTCTGGGCACAATCCACCGCTTGGAGTTCGACATGGACATATTCGAGGTATTGATAGATTTTAATGAAGGAAGTTGTTTTAACATGTAATGCAAATAACTACGGTTCATAAATGGGCTTTCTGCTGTGGGCGTTAGTTCAACAAACCCACTTTTTCACTGGGAGGTCGCGTGAAGACTGTCTCAACTGAAGAGAGGTGGAACTCGGAGGGGCTGCTGGCTCAGGTGTGTAGGGCATTGTGGGGGCCAAGCCGTTGGGCCGTCGCAGGTAATGTTTGAATTTGAGATGTTAACATCAGTCATTGATAATGTCATTGAACTAGCTGTAGCTTTAGGTGCAGTCATATCACCATCTTTAAAGTGAACCCACTTATCCAGGGTGCCCCGAACAGGAGGACCCTCTCTATTTATAAAAGGAGGCTCTGTCAACAACAGATCCTTAGCAGTTGTAGTTATATTAGAGAAATTGTTCTTACAAGTGGGACAAAGTGGCTTCTCAACCTGGGGCACACCATCTGTTAATCTCAGAGGGCTTGGCTTGCCATGATCAAGCACTGGTAGTGTTTTTCCCTTTCCCTCACCTTTGTTTGCCAACAATAGGTATAGAAAGGTATTTATGCTCAATTCCCAATCTCTGGACATGGGCTGTAGATGTAGATGTGTCGGTCCACTGGGCGTTAAAATAGTAACAGGTAGTTGGACTGCTTTTGCTAACGGGAACTCCACAGTAGTGATGCAATAATTTCTCTGTATTGATCTAGATAACGAACGTGGAGTTGATCAGGGGTTGGAATGACAGCCCCATGACGACACATTTATGTCATTCCTCTCAGATTCCTAGGCCGGTCCAACCAGATCAGACGAGGCAGAAAGGTTAGTGCCAATAATATTGTTGTATTCTTGTGAGGGCATGCGGTCATTCAAAGGGCATATGGCGTCAAGAGATTCCCTCTGCAGATTTGAGCACAAGTTCAATAATTAATTATTTTTGTCGATAAGGGGGTAAAAATAGCCCGTTTCGGGCTGGGTAAGCAGGCGAGATGGTGAGTCAATCACAAAGGTTCCTAAGGATCCTAACACTGTTGCAGTAAAAATGCCAGCAATCTTTGGCTGTGCGTCAGGCAGCACTTTGGTGTTATCCCCTTTTGTCTTGCCTACTACGGGATCCCGTTTTTCCAGGGGAGGAGGGTAAAGTTCGAAGCTTTGTTTTCCCTGTTTAGCACACTTGCTCCTCTTTAATGCGCGTGACTCAGTTTTGCCAGGCTTCATAGTAGCATATTTTGGTGATGAGCAACAAATCAATATATCATGGGGTTTCACTCACCAAAACAGCAATCCCGTCACATAGGCGATATATTCCTTCTTCAAACACAGCGACTCCTGCCACAGACTGTAACAGACTGTAGAGACGCTCTCCCCACCAGTGCTCCACTCACCTATGTGTTATGAGCCTCTGTGCCATTAAGGCACAGCTGAGATGCTGATAGCAAGCAGGAGGACCAGCAAGAAGGGGAGGAGTCAAGGCATGGAAGGCAGTGCCCCTTATTGTATGTGTAAGGTGACAGCAGCAATAAAGAGAAGGTCATCCCAAACCAGTGTCGCGTCCTTCTTGTGATTAAGATTAACACTGTGTGTAGCCAGAAATTGGGATCCCCGGCAACACAGTCCAACTGCAGGGGAGTACCACTGTTCATACTGTACTCCACACGCAGATCTGTTTGCTCTGATTACTCTGCAACAGACTGTAGAGAAGTTCTCCCAACCGACGCTCCACTCCTTTGTTGCCATTGGGATATGCACAGTTACACTCAAAGCCAACATAACACTCAGTCTCCAGCTTTGCTTACTAGTCAGTACCATTATAGAGGCCAAAAGGGAATGTCAAATATAAAACCAGGCGTATGCATGCCATGTTGGTTGCACAGTCCCACATGGTGGATGGAAAAAAGAAGGATATTCCCTCAGCTTCTAATGCATCTGGCCACATTAACAGAATATTGCACAGTGCTTGTCAGGATTGATGTGGGTCAGCAGGCAGATCATGTAATCAGTGTGTTCCTCACTTCATTATTCATGTAATTAGAAAAAGAAGCATTAACAGGGTAATTCATAGAAATTCGCACAAAAGTGGCGCACGCGACTGGCGCACAGCATGCCCGTGCGAATGTCTGCGCCAGCCGCGTGCGCTAAAATCGATTTCCGCGCACAGTGCATTCATGGATTTTCGCATCCAAAACCAGCCGTGGTGCAGCGTGGCGCAGCGACCCTGCAGCAGCACCAGTTACACCCTCGCGCAAGGAAAAGCCCTCAAAATCCCCAAATAATCGCAAAGGGCTGCGCTAACCCTGGACCAGTTCACAGGGCTGGCAAACAGCAAACGCCAAGCGGGGAACATGTATTTCAGTGGTTCGCAGGAAGTTCCACACGCGATTGTCCTGTGTACGAGTGCATCAGGGGTGCGTGGGAAGTATCACACGCAAAATCAGCAGGGTACGTGTATTTCAGGGGTGCGCGGGAAGTATCACACGCGATTCCAGCAGGGTACGTGTATTTCAGAGGTGCGTGGGAAGTATCACACGCGATTCCAGCAGGGTACGTGTATTACAGGGGTGCGCTTGAAGTTCCACATGCGATTTCAGCAGGGTATGTGTATTTCAGAGGTGCGCGGGAAGTATCACACGGGATTCCAGCAGGGTACGTGTATTACAGGGGTGCGCGGGATCTTCCACACGCGATTGGCCCCTTGCGAGCAGGGTACGTGTATTTCAGGGGTGCACGGGAAGTTCCACACGCGATTTCAGCAGGGTACGTGTATTTCAGGGGGCGTGGGAAGTTCCACACGCGATTGGCCCCGTGCGAGCAGGGTACGTGTATTTCAGGGGTGTGCGGGATGTTCCACACGCGATTTCAGCAGGGTACGTGTATTTCAGGGGTGCGCGGGAAGTTCCACACGCGATTGGCCCCGTGCGAGCAGGGTACGTGTATTTCAGGGGTGCGCGGGAAGTTCCACACGCGATTTCAGCAGGGTACGTGTATTTCAGGGGTGCATGTGAAGTTCCACACGCGATTCCATCAGGGTACGTGTATTTCAGGGGTGCGCGGGAAGTTCCACATGCGATTGGCCCCGTGCGAGCAAGGTACGTGTATTCCAGGGGTGCGCGGGAAGTTCTACACGCGATTTCACCATGGTACGTGTATCGCAGGGGTGCGCGGGAAGTTCCACACGCGATTTCAGCAGGGTACGTGTATTTCAGGGGTGCGCGGGAAGTTCCACATGCGATTCCAGCAGGGTACGTGTATTTCAGGGGTGCGCGGGAAGTTCCACACGCGATTGGCCCCGTGCGAGCAGGGTACGTGTATTTCAGGGGTTCTGGGGAGTACTACACGTGAATTGGCTGTGTGGGTCCTCCCAGGTGTTCGCTCTACAACCTCCACGGCCCCTGCAGGCAGCCAACACCACAGGGGACTAGCCTGCACCCCTGCTCATGTCCCGCAGGCAGCCCATCCACCATGGGCATGCCCCCCAGCCAACCCACATGTCACCTTGCACTACTGATCAACAATGCATGTCTCCCACCACCCCCACCCCCCAGCAGTGCAGGGGCAGCCTCCACCAGGCCCACACCCATGTCTACCACCACCCCCACCCCCCAGCTACCAGGGGCAGCCTCCACCAGGCCCCCACTCATGTCTCCCACCACCCCAACCCCCCAGCAGTGCAGGGGCAGCCTCCACCAGGCCCCCACTCATGTCCCCCTGCACCCACACCCCCCAGCAGTGCAGGGGCAGCCTCCATTAGGCCCCCACTCATGTCCCCTATTACCCCCACCCCCCAGCAGTGCAGGGGCAGCCTCCACCAGGCCCCCACTCATGTCCCCTATTACCCCCACCCCCCAGCAGTGCAGGGGCAGCCTCCACCAGGCCCCCACCCATGTCTACCACCACCCCCACCCCCCAGCCACCAGGGGCACCCTCCACCAGGCCCCCACTCATGTCTCCCACCACCCCCACCACCCAGCAGTGCAGGGGCAGCCTCCACCAGGCCCCCACCCATGCCTACCACCATCCCCACCCCCCAGCCACCAGGGGCACCCTCCACCAGGCCCCCACTCATGTCCAACTCATGTCTCCCACCACCCTCACCCCCCAGCCACCAGGGGCAGTCTCCACCAGGCCCCCAATCATGTCTCCCACCACCCCCACCCCCAGCAGTGCAGGGGCACCCTCCAACAGGCCCCCACTCATGTCTCCCACCACCCCAATCCCACACCACCAGGGGCAGCCTTCACCAGGCCCCCACTCATGTCTCCCACCACCCCCACCCCCCAGCAGTGCAGGGGCAGCCTCCACCAGCCCCCCACTCATGTCTCCCACCACCCCCACCCCCCAGCCACCAGGGGCAGCCTCCACCAGGCCCCCACTCATGTCTCCCACCAACCCGCCCCCCAGCAGTGCAGGGGCAGCCTCCACCAGGCCCCCACCCATGTCTCCCAACACCCCCATCCCACAGCCACCAGGGGCAGCCTCCACCAGGCCCCCACTCATGTCTCCCACCACCCCCATCCCACAGCCACCAGGGGCAGCCTCCACCAGGCCCCCACTCATGTCTCCCACCACCCCCACCCCCCAGCAGTGCAGGGGCAGCCTCCACCAGGCCCCCACTCATGTCCCCTATTAACCCCACCCCCCAGCAGTGCAGGGGCAGACTCCACCAGGCCCCCACTCATGTCTACCACCACCCCCACCCCCCAGCCACCGGGGGCAGCCTCCACCACGCCCCCACTCATGTCTCCCACCACCCCCACCCCCCAGCCACCAGGGGCAGCCTCCACCAGGCCCCCACTCATGTCTCCCACCACCATCACCCCCCAGCCACCAGGGGCAGCCTCAACCATGCCCCCACTCATGCCCCCCTGCACCTCCACCCCCCAGCAGTGCAGGGGCAGCCTCCACCAGGCCCCCACCCATGTCTCCCACCATCCCCTACCCCCAGACGTCAGGGGCACCCTCCACCAGGCCCCCACTCATGTCAACCACCACCCCACCCCCCAGCCACCAGGGGCAGATTCCACCAGGCCCCCACTCATGTTCCCCTGCACCCCCACACCCCAGCAGTGCAGGGGCAGCCTCCACCAGGCCCCCACCCATGTCTACCACCCCCCCACCCCCCAGCCACCAGGGGCAGCCTCCACCAGGCCCCCACTCATGTCCCCTATTACCCCCACCCCCCAGCAGTGCAGGGGCAGCCGCCACCGGGCCCCCACTCATGTCTACCACCACCCCCACCCCCCAGCCACCAGGGACAGCCTCCACCAGGCCCCCACTCATGTCTCCCACCACCCCACCCCCCAGCAGTGCAGGGGCACCCTCCACCAGGCCCCCAATCATGTCTCCCACCACCCCCATCCCACAGCCACCAAGGGCAGCCTCCATCAGGCCCCCACTCATGTCTCCCACCACCCCCACCCCCCAGCAGTGCAGGGGCAGCCTCCACCAGCCCCCCACTCATGTCTCCCACCACCACCACCCCCCAGCCACCAGGGGCAGCCTCCACCAGGCCCCAACTCATGTCTCCCACCACCCCCAGCAGTGCAGAGACAGCCTCCACCAGGCCCCCACCCATGTCTCCCACCACCCCCATCCCACAGCCACCAGGGGCAGCCCCCACCAGGCCCCCACTCATGTCTCCCCACCACCCCCATCCCACAGCCACCAGGGGCAGCCTCCACCAGGCCCCCACTCATGTCTCCCACCACCCCCCAGCAGTGCAGGGGCAGCCTCCACCAGGCCCCCACTCATGTCCCCTATTAACCCCACCCCCAAGCAGTGCAGGGGCAGACTCCACCAGGCCCCCACTCATGTCTACCACCACCCCCACCCCCCAGCCACCAGGGGCAGCCTCCACCAGGCCCCCACTCATGTCTCCCACCACCCCCACCCCCCAGCCACCAGGGGCAGCCTCCACCAGGCCCCCACTCATGCCCCCCTGCACCTCCACCCCCCAGCAGTGCAGGGGCAGCCTCCACCAGGCCCCCACCCATGTCTACCACCACCCCACCCCCAGCCACCAGGGGCAGCCTCCACCAGGCCCCCACTCATGTCTACCACCACCCCCACCCCCCAGCCACCAGGGGCAGATTCCACCAGGCCCCCACTCATGTTCCCCTGCACCCCCACCCCCCAGCAGTGCAGGGGCAGCCTCCACCAGGCCCCCACCCATGTCTACCACCACCCCCACACCCAGCCACCAGGGGCAGCCTCCACCAGGCCCTCACTCATGTCTCCCACCACCCCCACCCCCCAGCAGTGCAGGGGCACCCTAAACCAGGCCCCCACTCATGTCTCTCACCACCCCCACCCCCCAGCAGTGCAGGGGCAGCCTCCACCAGCCCCCCACTCATGTCTCCCACCACCCCACCCCCCAGCAGTGCAGGGGCACCCTCCACCAGGCCCCCACTCATGTCTCTCACCACCCCCACCCCCCAGCAGTGCAGGGGCAGCCTCCACCAGGCCCCCACTCATGTCTCCCACCACCCCCACCCCCCAGCAGTGCAGGGGCACCCTCCAACAGGCCCCCACTCATGTCTCCCACCACCCCAATCCCACACCACCAGGGGCAGCCTTCACCAGGCCCCCACTCATGTCTCCCACCACCCCACCCCCCAGCAGTGCAGGGGCAGCCTCCACCAGCCCCCCACTCATGTCTCCCACCACCCCCACCCCCCAGCCACCAGGGGCAGCCTCCACCAGGCCCCCACTCATGTCTCCCACCAACCCCGCCCCCCAGCAGTGCAGGGGCAGCCTCCACCAGGCCCCCACCCATGTCTCCCAACACCCCCATCCCACAGCCACCAGGGGCAGCCTCCACCAGGCCCCCACTCATGTCTCCCACCACCCCCATCCCACAGCCACCAGGGGCAGCCTCCACCAGGCCCCCACTCATGTCTCCCACCACCCCCACCCCCCAGCAGTGCAGGGGCAGCCTCCACCAGGCCCCCACTCATGTCCCCTATTAACCCCACCCCCCAGCAGTGCAGGGGCAGACTCCACCAGGCCCCCACTCATGTCTACCACCACCCCCACCCCCCAGCCACCAGGGGCAGCCTCCACCACGCCCCCACTCATGTCTCCCACCACCCCCACCCCCCAGCCACCAGGGGCAGCCTCCACCAGGCCCCCACTATTGTCTCCCACCACCATCACCCCCCAGCCACCAGGGGCAGCCTCCACCAGGCCCCCACTCATGCCCCCCTGCACCTCCACCCCCCAGCAGTGCAGGGGCAGCCTCCACCAGGCCCCCACCCATGTCTCCCACCATCCCCTACCCCCCAGACGTCAGGGGCACCCTCCACCAGGCCCCCACTCATGTCTACCACCACCCCCACCCCCCAGCCACCAGGGGCAGATTCCACCAGGCCCCCACTCATGTTCCCCTACACCCCCACACCCCAGCAGTGCAGGGGCAGCCTCCACCAGGCCCCCACCCATGTCTACCACCACCCCCACCCCCCAGCCACCAGGGGCAGCCTCCACCAGGCCCCCACTCATGTCCCCTATTACCCCCACCCCCCAGCAGTGCAGGGGCAGCCTCCACCAGGCCCCCACTCATGTCTACCACCACCCCCACCCCCCAGCCACCAGGGGCAGCCTCCACCAGGCCCCCACTCATGTCTCCCACCACCCCCACCCCCCAGCAGTGCAGGGGCACCCTCCACCAGGCCCCCACTCATGTCTCCCACCACCCCCATCCCACAGCCACCAAGGGCAGCCTCCATCAGGCCCCCACTCATGTCTCCCACCACCCCCACCCCCCAGCAGTGCAGGGGCAGCCTCCACCAGCCCCCCACTCATGTCTCCCACCACCCCCATCCCACAGCCACCAGGGGCAGCCTCCACCAGGCCCCCACTCATGTCTCCCACCACCCCCCAGCAGTGCAGGGGCAGCCTCCACCAGGCCCCCACTCATGTCCCCTATTAACCCCACCCCCCAGCAGTGCAGGGGCAGACTCCACCAGGCCCCCACTCATGTCTTCCACCACCCCCACCCCCCAGCCACCAGGGGCAGCCTCCACCAGGCCCCCACTCATGTCTCCCACCACCCCCACCCCCAGCCACCAGGGGCAGCCTCCACCAGGCCCCCACTCATGCCCCCCTGCACCTCCACCCCCCAGCAGTGCAGGGGCAGCCTCCACCAGGCCCCCACCCATGTCTACCACCACCCCCACCCCCATCCACCAGGGGCAGCCTCCACCAGGCCCCCACTCATGTCTACCACCACCCCCACCCCCCAGCCACCAGGGGCAGATTCCACCAGGCCCCCACTCATGTTCCCCTGCACCCCCACCCCCCAGCAGTGCAGGGGCAGCCTCCACCAGGCCCCCACCCATGTCTACCACCACCCCCACCCCCAGCCACCAGGGGCAGCCTCCACCAGGCCCTCACTCATGTCTCCCACCACCCCCACCCCCCAGCAGTGCAGGGGCACCCTCCACCAGGCCCCCACTCATGTCTCCCACCACCCCCACCCCCCAGCAATGCAGGGGCAGCCTCCACCAGCCCCCCACTCATGTCTCCCACCACCCCCACCCCCCAGCAGTGCAGGGGCACCCTCCACCAGGCCCCCACTCATGTCTCCCACCACCCCCACCCCCCAGCAGTGCAGGGGCAGCTTCCACCAGGCCCCCACTCATGTCTCCCACCACCCCCACCCCCCAGCAGTGCAGGGGCAGCCTCCACCAGGCCACCACCCATGTCTCCCACCACCCCATCCCACAGCCACCAGGGGCAGCCTCCACCAGGCCCCCACTCATGTCTCCCACCACCCCCATCATACAGCCACCAGGGGCCGCCTCCACCAGGCCCCCACTCATGTCTCCCACCACCCCCACCCCCAGCAGTGCAGGGGCAGCCTCCACCAGGCCCCCACTCATGTCCCCTATTACCCCCACCCCCCAGCAGTGCAGGGGCAGCCTCCACCAGGCCCCCACTCATGTCTACCACCGCCCCCACCCCCCAGCCACCAGGGGCAGCCTCCACCAGGCCCCCACTCATGTCTCCCACCACCCCCACCCCCCAGCCACCAGGGACAGCCTCCACCAGGCCCCCACTCATGCCTCCCACCACCCCCACCCCCCAGCCACCAGGGGCAGCCTCCACCAGGCCCCCACTCATGTCCCCCTGCACCCCCACCCCCCAGCAGTGCAGGGGCAGCCTCCACCAGGCCCCCACCCATGTCTCCCACTATCCCCTACCCCCCAGCAGTCAGGGGCACCCTCCACCAGGCCCCCACTATTGTCTACCACCACCCCCACCCCCCAGCAGTGCAGGGGCAGCCTCCACCAGGTCCCCACTCATGTCTACCACCACCCCCACCCCCCAGCCACCAGGGGCCGCCTCCACCAGGCCCCCACTCATGTCCTCTATTACCCCCACCCCCCAGCAGTGCAGGGGCAGCCTTCACCAGGCCCCCACTCATGTCCCCTATTACCCCCACCCCCCAGCAGTGCAGAGGCAGCCTCCACCAGGCCCCCACTCATGTCCAACTCATGTCTCCCACCACCCTCACCCCCCAGCCACCAGGGGCAGCCTCCACCAGGCCCCCACCCATTTCTCCCACCACCCCCTACACCCCAGCAGTCAGGGGCACCCTCCACCAGGCCCCCACTCATGTCTACCACCACGCCCACCCCCTGCCACCAGGGGCAGATTCCACCAGGCCCCCACTCATGTCTCCCACCACCCCCACCCCCCAGCAGTGCAGGGGCAGCCTCCACCAGCCCCCCACTCATGTCTCCCACCACCCCCACCCCCCAGCCACCAGGGGCAGCCTCCACCAGGCCCCGACTCATGTCTCCCACCAACCCCGCCCCCCAGCAGTGCAGGGGCAGCCTCCACCAGGCCCCCACCCATGTCTCCCAACACCCCCATCCCACAGCCACCAGGGGCAGCCTCCACCAGGCCCCCACTCATGTCTCCCACCACCCCCATCCCACAGCCACCAGGGGCAGCCTCCACCAGGCCCCCACTCATGTCTCCCACCACCCCCACCCCCCAGCAGTGCAGGGGCAGCCTCCACCAGGCCCCCACTCATGTCCCCTATTAACCCCACCCCCCAGCAGTGCAGGGGCAGACTCCACCAGGCCCCCTCTCATGTCTACCACCACCCCCACACCCCAGCCACCAGGGGCAGCCTCCACCACGCCCCCACTCATGTCTCCCACCACCCCCACCCCCCAGCCACCAGGGGCAGCCTCCACCAGGCCCCCACTCATGTCTCCCACCACCATCACCCCCCAGCCACCAGGGGCAGCCTCCACCAGGCCCCCACTCATGCCCCCCTGCACCTCCACCCCCCAGCAGTGCAGGGGCAGCCTCCACCAGGCCCCCACCCATGTCTCCCACCATCCCCTACCCCCCAGACGTCAGGGGCACCCTCCACCAGGCCCCCACTCATGTCTACCACCACCCCCACCCCCCAGCCACCAGGGGCAGATTCCACCAGGCCCCCACTCATGTTCCCCTGCACCCCCACACCCCAGCAGTGCAGGGGCAGCCTCCACCAGGCCCCCACCCATGTCTACCACCACCCCCACCCCCCAGCCACCAGGGGCAGCCTCCACCAGGCCCCCACTCATGTCCCCTATTACCCCCACCCCCCAGCAGTGCAGGGGCAGCCTCCACCAGGCCCCCACTCATGTCTACCACCACCCCCACCCCCCAGCCACCAGGGGCAGCCTCCACCAGGCCCCCACTCATGTCTCCCACCACCCCCACCCCCCAGCAGTGCAGGGGCACCCTCCACCAGGCCCCCACTCATGTCTCCCACCACCCCCATCCCACAGCCACCAAGGGCAGCCTCCATCAGGCCCCCACTCATGTCTCCCACCACCCCCACCCCCCAGAAGTGCAGGGGCAGCCTCCACCAGCCCCCCACTCATGTCTCCCACCACCACCACCCCACAGCCACCAGGGGCAGCCTCCACCAGGCCCCAACTCATGTCTCCCACCACCCCCACCCCCCAGCAGTGCAGAGACAGCCTCCACCAGGCCCCCACCCATGTCCCCCACCACCCCCATCCCACAGCCACCAGGGGCAGCCTCCACCAGGCCCCCACTCATGTCTCCCACCACCCCCATCCCACAGCCACCAGGGGCAGCCTCCACCAGGCCCCCACTCATGTCTCCCACCACCCCCCAGCAGTGCAGGGGCAGCCTCCACCAGGCCCCCACTCATGTCCCCTATTAACCCCACCCCCCAGCAGTGCAGGGGCAGACTCCACCAGGCCCCCACTCATGTCTACCACCACCCCCACCCCCCAGCCACCAGGGGCAGCCTCCACCAGGCCCCCACTCATGTCTCCCACCACCCCCACCCCCCAGCCACCAGGGGCAGCCTCCACCAGGCCCCCACTCATGCCCCCCTGCACCTCCACCCCCCAGCAGTGCAGGGGCAGCCTCCACCAGGCCCCCACCCATGTCTACCACCACCCCCACCCCCAGCCACCAGGGGCAGCCTCCACCAGGCCCCCACTCATGTCTACCACCACCCCCACCCCCCAGCCACCAGGGGCAGATTCCACCAGGCCCCCACTCATGTTCCCCTGCACCCCCACCCCCCAGCAGTGCAGGGGCAGCCTCCACCAGGCCCCCACCCATGTCTACCACCACCCCCACCCCCAGCCACCAGGGGCAGCCTCCACCAGGCCCTCACTCATGTCTCCCACCACCCCCACCCCCCAGCAGTGCAGGGGCACCCTCCACCAGGCCCCCACTCATGTCTCCCACCACCCCCACCCCCCAGCAGTGCAGGGGCAGCCTCCACCAGCCCCCCACTCATGTCTCCCACCACCCCCACCCCCCAGCAGTGCAGGGGCACCCTCCACCAGGCCCCCACTCATGTCTCCCACCACCCCCACCCCCCAGCAGTGCAGGGGCAGCCTCCACCAGGCCCCCACTCATGTCTCCCACCACCCCCACCCCCCAGCAGTGCAGGGGCAGCCTCCACCAGGCCACCACCCATGTCTCCCACCACCCCAATCCCACAGCCACCAGGGGCAGCTTCCACCAGGCCCCCACTCATGTCTCCCACCACCCCCATCATACAGCCACCAGGGGCCGCCTCCACCAGGCCCTCACTCATGTCTCCCACCACCCCCACCCCCAGCAGTGCAGGGGCAGCCTCCACCAGGCCCCCACTCATGTCCCCTATTACCCCCACCCCCCAGCAGTGCAGGGGCAGCCTCCACCAGGCCCCCACTCATGTCTACCACCGCCCCCACCCCCCAGCCACCAGGGGCAGCCTCCACCAGGCCCCCACTCATGTCTCCCACCACCCCCACCCCCCAGCCACCAGGGACAGCCTCCACCAGGCCCCCACTCATGCCTCCCACCACCCCCACCCCCCAGCCACCAGGGGCAGCCTCCACCAGGCCCCCACTCATGTCCCCCTGCACCCCCACCCCCCAGCAGTGCAGGGGCAGCCTCCACCAGGCCCCCACCCATGTCTCCCACCATCCCCTACCCCCCAGCAGTCAGGGGCACCCTCCACCAGGCCCCCACTATTGTCTACCACCACCCCCACCCCCCAGCAGTGCAGGGGCAGCCTCCACCAGGCCCCCACTCATGTCTACCACCACCCCCACCCCCCAGCCACCAGGGGCCACCTCCACCAGGCCCCCACTCATGTCCCCTATTACCCCCACCCCCCAGCAGTGCAGGGGCAGCCTTCACCAGGCCCCCACTCATGTCCCCTATTACCCCCACCCCCCAGCAGTGCAGAGGCAGCCTCCACCAGGCCCCCACTCATGTCCAACTCATGTCTCCCACCACCCTCACCCCCCAGCCACCAGGGGCAGCCTCCACCAGGCCCCCACCCATTTCTCCCACCACCCCCTACACCCCAGCAGTCAGGGGCACCCTCCACCAGGCCCCCACTCATGTCTACCACCACGCCCACCCCCTGCCACCAGGGGCAGATTCCACCAGGCCCCCATTCATGTTCCCCTGCATCCCCACCCCCCAGCAGTGCAGGGGCAGCCTCCACCAGGCCCCCCCTATGTCTACCACCACCCCCACCCCCCAGCCACCAGGGGCTGCCTCCACCAGGCCCCCACCCATGTCTGCCACCACCCCCACACCCCAGCCACCAGGGGCAGCCTCCACCAGGCCCCCACTCATGTCTCCCACCACCCCCATCCCCCAGCAGTGCAGGGGCAGCCTCCACCAGGCCCCCACTCATGTTCCCCTGCACCCCCACCCCCCAGCACTGTGGGGCACCTGCCAGCAGGCCCCCACTCATGTCCAACTCATGTTCCCCTGCACCCCCACCCCCCAGCACCGTGGGGCACCTGCCAGCAGGCCCCCACTCATGTCTCCCACCACCCCCACCCCCCCGCCACCAGGGGCAGCCTCCACCAGACCCCACTCATGTCTCCCACCACCCCCACCCCCCAGCAGTGCAGGGGCAGCCTCCACCAGGCCCCCACTCATGTTCCCCTGCACCCCCACCCCCCAGCACTGTGGGGCACATGCCAGCAGGCCCCCACTCATGTCCAACTCATGTTCCCCTGCACCCCCATCCCCCAGCACTGTGCGGCACCTGCCAGCAGGCCCCCACTCATGTCCAACTCATGTTCCCCTGCACCCCCACCCCCCAGCACCGTGGGGCACCTGCCAGCAGGCCCCCACTCATGTCTACCACCACCCCCACCCCCCAGCCACCAGGGGCAGCCTCCACCAGGCCCCCACTCATGTCTCCCACCACCCCCACCCCCCAGCCACCAGGGGCAGCCTCCACCAGGCCCCCACTCATGTCCCCCTGCTCCCCCAACCCCCAGCAGTGCAGGGGCAGCCTCCACCACGCCCCCACCCATGTCTCCCACCACCCCCTACCCCCAAGCAGTCAGGGGCACCCTCCACCAGGCCCCCACTCATGTCTACCACCACCCCCACCCCCCAGCCACCAGGGGCAGCCTCCACCAGGCCCCCACTCATGTCTCCCACCACCCCCACCCCCCAGCCACCAGGGGCAGCCTCCACCAGGCCCCCACTAATGTCCCCCTGCTCCCCCAACCCCCAGCAGTGCAGGGGCAGCCTCCACCACGCCCCCACCCATGTCTCCCACCACCCCCTACCCCCAAGCAGTCAGGGGCACCCTCCACCAGGCCCCCACTCATGTCTACCACCACCCCCACCCCCCAGCCACCAGGGGCAGCCTCCACCAGGCCCCCACTCATGTCTCCCACCACCCCCACCCCCCAGCAGTGCAGGGGCAGCCTCCACCAGGCCCCCACCCATGTCTACCACCACCCCCACCCCCCAGCCACCAGGGGCAGCCTCCATCAGGCCCCCATTCATGTCCCCTATTACCCCCACCCCCCAGCAGTGCAGGGGCAGCCTCCACCAGACCCCCACTCATGTCTACCACCACCCCCACCCCCCAGCCACCAGGGGCAGCCTCCACCAGGCCCCCACTCATGTCGACCACCACCCCCACCCCCAGCCACCAGGGGCAGCCTCCACCAGGCCCCCACTCATGTCTCCCACCACCCCCACCCCCCAGCCACCAGGGGCAGCCTCCACCAGGCCCCCAATCATGTCCCCCTGCACCCCCACACCCCAGCAGTGCAGGGGCAGCCTCCACCAGGCCCCCACCCATGTCTCCCACCATCCCCTACCCCCCAGCAGTCAGGGGCACCCTCCACCAGGCCCCCACTCATGTCTACCACCACCCCCACCCCCCAGCCACCAGGGGCAGCCTCCACCAGGCCCCCACTCATGTCCCCTATTACCCCCACCCCCCAGCAGTGCAGGGGCAGCCTTCACCAGGCCCCCACTCATGTCCCCTATTACCCCCACCCCCCAGCAGTGCAGGGGCAGCCTCCACCAGGCCCCCACTCATGTCCAACTCATGTCTCCCACCCCTAGCCACCAGGGGCAGCCTCCACCAGGCCCCCACTCATGTTCCCCTGCACCCCCACCCCCCAGCACTGTGGGGCACCTGCCAGCAGGCCCCCACTCATGTCCAACTCATGTTCCCCTGCACCCCCACCCCCCAGCACTGTGGGGCACCTGCCAGCAGGCCCCCACTCATGTCCAACTCATGTTCCCCTGCACCCCCACCCCCCAGCACCGTGGGGCACCTGCCAGCAGGCCCCCACTCATGTCTACCAACACCCCCACCCCCCAGCCTCCAGGGGCAGCCTCCACCAGGCCCCCACTCATGTCTCCCACCACCCCCACCCCCCAGCCACAAGGGGCAGCCTCCACCAGGCCCCCACTCATGTCCCCCTGCTCCCCCACCCCCCAGCAGTGCAGGGGCAGCCTCCACCAGGCCCCCACCCATGTCTCCCACCACCCCCTACCCCCCAGCAGTCAGGGGCACCCTCCACCAGGCCCCCACTCATGTCTACCACCCCCCCCACCCCCCAGCCACCATGGGCAGATTCCAACAGGCCCCCACTCATGTTCCCCTGCACCCCCACCCCCCAGCAGTGCAGGGGCAGCCTCCACCAGGCCCCAACCCATGTCTACCACCACCCCCACCCCCCAGCCACCGGGGGCAGCCTCCACCAGGCCCCCACTCATGTCTACCACCACCCCCACCCCCCAGCCACCGGGGGCAGCCTCCACCAGGCCCCCACTCATGTCTACCACCACCCCCACCCCCCAGCCACCGGGGGCAGCCTCCACCAGGCCCCCACTCATGTCTCCCACCACCCCCACCCCCCAGCCACCAGGGGCAGCCTCCACCAGGCCCCCACTCATGTCTCCCACCACCCCCACCCCCCAGCCACCAGGGGCAGCCTCCACCAGGCCCCCAATCATGTCCGCCTGCACCCCCACCCCCCAGCAGTGCAGGGGCAGCCTCCACCAGGCCCCCACCCATGTCTCCCACCATCCCCTACCCCCCAGCAGTCAGGGGCACCCTCCACCTTGCCCCCACTCATGTCTACAACCACCCCCACCACCCAGCAGTGCAGGGGCAGCCTCCACCAGCCCCCCACTCATGTCTACCACAACCCCCACCCCCCAGCCACCAGGGGCAGCCTCCACCAGGCCCCCACTCATGTCCCCTATTACCCCCACCCCCCAGCAGTGCAGGGGCAGCCTTCACCAGGCCCCCACTCATGTCCCCTATTACCCCCACCCCCCAGCAGTGCAGGGGCAGCCTCCACCAGGCCCCCACTCATGTTCCCCTGCACCCCCACCCCCCAGCAGTGCAGGGGCCGCCTCCACCAGGCCCCCACCCATGTCTGCCACCACCCCCACCCCCCAGCCACCAGGGGCAGCCTCCACCAGGCCCCCACTCATGTCCCCTATTACCCCCACCCCCCAGCAGTGCAGGGGCAGCCTCCACCAGGCCCCCACCCATGTCTACCACCACCCCCACCCCCCAGCCACCAGGGGCAGCCTCCACCAGGCCCCCACTCATGTCTCCCACCACCCCCACCCCCAGTGCCTTATGTGGCACTACAAAATGAGCCAGGGCTCATCAAGGGGGCGTGGCCTAACGGTGGGGGGTCCTGCTGGCCCGTCAGGCCACGCCCCCTTGACGAGCCCCGGCTCAATGGGCTACTGGCACCCCTGCCAGGCAGCCGTTTGTGGAGATCAGCACCCTCTCCCCATGGCGGAGAGGGTGCTGATCTCTGCATTTATGTTCAAACGGCTTGCCTGGCAGGGGCCAGCCCTCGCCTATTCAGCCTTAATGGTGGTGCCGGCCCTAGCCAGCTGGGCAGGGGCAGCGTCACCATTAAGGCTGAAAGGGTGAGGCCACTGGAAGCTGAGGCCGTTTTCCCGTGGTCTGAAACTCCCGCAAATGCGCGGGAGTTTCAGAATTAGGAAAACAAGACCTTCCCTTCCAGTGGCCTCATGTTTTCTCCATAATGGTAGTGTCGACCCACGAGCATCTCTTGCTTAAAGAGATGCCTCGCAGGTGCGGCACCACCATTATGACTAAAAGGCATTTTTTTCTTACGTCTGAAGCTCTCGCACACGAGTGAGAGCTTCAGGCTGTAGAAAAAAATGCCTTTTCGTGTAGTGGCCGGGTCTGCCAGGGGAGATTATTGGGCCCCGGCAGGGCCCCGCCTCAAAACAAAATTTCGGAGCCTGCCGGGGCCCAGCCCTGGTTGGCCCCGGCCCACTTAAAGCCCTGCCCACCCCCCAGCAGTGCAGGGGCAGCCTCCACCATGCCCCCACTCATGTTCCCCTGCACCCTCACCCCCCAGCACTGTGGGGCACCTGCCAGCAGGCCCCCACTCATGTCCAACTCATGTTCCCCTGCACCCCCACCCCCCAGCACTGTGGGGCACCTGCCAGCAGGCCCCCACTCATGTCCAACTCATGTTCCCCTGCACCCCCAACCCCAGCACCGTGGGGCACCTGCCAGCAGGCCCCCACTCATGTCTACCACCACCCCCAGCCACCAGGGGCACCCTCCACCAGGCCCCCACTCATGTCTCCCACCACCCCCACCCCCCAACCACCAGGGGCAGATTCCACCAGGCCCCCACTCATGTTCCCCTGCACCCCCACCCCCCAGCAGTGCAGGGGCAGCCTCCACCAGGCCCCCACCCATGTCTACCACCACCCCCACCCCCCAGCCACCAGGGGCAGCCTCCACCAGGCCCCCACTCATGTCCCCTATTACCCCCACCCCCAGCAGTGCAGGGGCAGCCTCCACCAGGCCCCCACTCATGTCTAACACCACCCCCACCCCCCAGCCACCAGGGGCAGCCTCCACCAGGCCCCCACTCATGTCTCCCACCACCCCCACCCCCCAGCCACCAGGGGCAGCCTCCACCAGGCCCCCACTCATGTCTCCCACCACCCCCACCCCCCAGCCACCAGGGGCAGCCTCCACCAGGCCCCCACTCATGTCCCCCTGCACTCCCACCCCCAGCAGTGCAGGGGCAGCCTCCACCAGGCCCCCACCCATGTCTCCCACCATCCCCTACCCCCCAGCAGTCAGGGGCACCCTCCACCAGGCCCCCACTCATGTCTACCACTACCCCCACCCCCAGCCACCAGGGGCAGCCTCCACCAGGCCCCCACTCATGTCCCCTATTACCCCCACCCCCCAGCAGTGCAGGGGCAGCCTTCACCAGGCCCCCACTCATGTCCCCTATTACCCCCACCCTCCAGCAGTGCAGGGCAGCCTCCACCAGGCCCCCACTCATGTCCAACTCATGTCTCCCACCACTCTCACCCCCTAGCCACCAGGGCAGCTTCCACCAGGCCCCCACTCATGTTCCCCTGCACCGCCACCCCCCAGCTCTCTGGGGCACCTGCCAGTAGGCCCCCACTCATGTCCAACTCATGTTCCCCTACACCCCCACCCCCCAGCACTGTGGGGCACCTGCTAGCAGGCCCCCACTCATGTCCAACTCATGTTCCCCTGCACCCCCACCCCCCAGCACCGTGGGGCACCTGCCAGCAGGCCCCCACTCATGTCCAACTCATGTTCCCCAGCCAACATGTCATCACAATCTAGATCCTCGGTCCCTATGGTCAGCCTCCAAATGCAAAACACCCACCCAAGTATTGCATCCACCCACTCAGAAATTGCAATAACGTGATAGAACTGCAATTGCAAGTTTGGAAACGAACACATGTCCCTCACATACACCCAATGGGTGTCAGTGAATCTCAAAACCCATATCATGATATGCATGAAACCAATGAGATGATACTACACATTGAAGTTTGATAAAAAAATATGTATTAAAGAAAACATGAATTGAATCAAAAATAAACTAACAGAAATGGGAATGTAAAAAAAGTAAAAAGAAGCATGTCCATGAAAAAATGCAAAACCAAAAATCAGAATCCAAAGGAATGGTGTCCAAAGTCACAGTCCAGAAAAGAAAATCCAATGGGAAATTATAATTGAAAGCCACCAGTGTTAGGCGGAAACCTGTGCAGTTCCCTCTGGGACCACTGCAAAAGATTTAGGACTACAGGTGTTTGGTGGTGAACCCACTTGGTAGCAGTCTGTACCACACAGATTCACTTGGTAGCTGTGGCTGAGCAATCAGACTTCCCTCAAGAAGAGTTGAGCAGTATGTGGAGTATACAAGATAGGGCAATTCTTCCCAGCAAGACAAGCAAACACGCAATGAGGCTTAGTGTAAAGATATTAAGGTATTTATTTATAACGAAACATCTCTGAAAAACACTATGGCAAGTTCACGGCAAAACAAATCAAACACAATTACTCTACGAAGAAGAAACGATCAATCCCCCTAGCAATATTTTGACAAGTCTAGGTTCTACCAGTACCACTTATTTTCAGACAGAGGTGTATACCTCAACCTAGATGACACTCTAATATTTGTTAGGACGGGAGAGAAAAAGATAGGCAGGTTATGAAATCAACACAGTTCAATCCTTCGCGGATAATATGCAAGGCAGGAAGGCAAGAATCACAATAGATCGTAAAGTTCAGAGGCCAGGCCCACTCGGAGAGAGGCAAGGCGCGATGTCCCAAAAAGTCTCTAGTGGAGATGCATTCAAGTCTTTGTAGCAAATTGTTATCGGCATATTGAACCAGTTCAGAACAATAAATGAGAAAAGCTTGGAGGCGATCCAACGGAACGGAGAGGATTAAGACACCTCACTCGAACCGATCGAAAGGGAAGCCAGGCGGACACGGTACCTTGTTGTGGAGGGCAGCTCCGGCGGGGGCAGTTGTTCCTGGTGGGGGATGCACGTCGGGTCTTTGCCAAGAGTAGAGATGATCTCGTCGTCGAAGAAAAGTTAAGTCCGGTGCACCACCAGGGAAGAGACCAGCCGCGGAGTGCTCCGTCACAAGGCACCACCTTTTGGTCGCGGTACAGGGGTAGTGGCTATCCGGTTGCCGAGGTGCTCTGCACGGGCAATTCGACCACTGCTTCCTGAGGCGAATAAAAAGCAAAGGGGACTGGTTGTTCCCACCAGTCAGGGGAAGAGACTCTCCGGCAGGGAGATCTCCTCTGTCGTCGGGAAGTGGTGAGTCGGTTCCGCAGGGCTCCACCGGAGGTGTCGTCGTGCAGGTCTGCTCAGCGTTACCCTCGTCGGATTCTTAGGTCCTGTGGCGACTTCTGAAGATCCAGTCCCAAAAGCCCTGCTTTTATGCAGAAAACCCCCATTCATTCAGCCTAGCTGTCAATCCACACATGCTAAGTGGTGAGCGGGGAGGCTCACCACTTGGGCCAATCACTCCAGAGTGCGACCGGAGTTGGCAAGGCAACTCGGTCCAGGGTGCCTAAACCCCCTCCCACACCCCTGTGGTAACCCAGACAGAATGGCACCACTTTGGAGGGTCTCTGTACAGAGCCCGCCAAAAGTGGAACAAAGGGCTCGGCCTTTGGTTTAGGAGTCACAGAGACGAACACAGACGCCATTTTAAAAACCGAGTTCTGGCAGAAGATACCATCCGATAAACTTATTTAAGATAAGTAGACCGGTGGTACGTTAGAGATTAACGAGGAAAAGTATCAATCTCCAACAATGGGACGAATCCCCTAGGGTTAGGTTCGGGGTCGAACATAACAAGTAGTTTCCACTGCCACCAGCCAAAACTCGACGAGGGGGGACGGGACAGTGCCCCCTCGAGTAACAGATCCAGGAGTAATCGAATTACCCCTACTAGTACGTCCACAATAAGATGGTTTGTACTAGTTCTGTTAGTAAATTTAGGTCTAGTAAAGCCAATGGTGACTTTACATGCCCGGGGAGACAGTAGTCAGTCCCCGGGTATGGAGTCTATGGTGGGGGTCCGCTAGGACGCCCCAGTGCTACGGCACATAGGGTGCGGTATAACACACATAGAAAAACACATGAGACCCTATGGAGTAAAAGACCCCATAGCCCATAGAACACATTGACATTCAAAGGAATTACACACATACATGTCCAAGAGTGGGAGAAAAAGAGTCTCACTCTTGGCAGGATGGAAAAAACAAACTCCCGAAATCCAGCAAAGCTGCTGGGGGACTCACTAGGTTAGGAAATTCAGCCTAAACAGAGAATTCTCCCTAACAGTCGACCCCCCAGAGTAAGGGACAGGAGGATTTAATCCACTCCTGGATGAATCTCATACCTCTAGTCGATGACATACATCCTAGAGAGACCATCAGCATTTTGGTGGTGACATCCTGACCTGTGCTCAATGGTGAAATCAAACCCTTGCAGGCAGATCGACCATTTCAATAGTTTTGGGTTTTCCCCTTTCATTTGCATTAACCATCTCAAGGGTTGGTGGTCAGTCTGAATGACAAAAGTAGAACCATACAAGTACGGCGTAAACTTCTTCAGAGCCCACACGATAGCAAACCACTCTCTTTCGATTGTTGCCCACCTTGTTTCAGGATCCTTCAGCTTGCGGCTGATGAAGCAAACGGGGTGCTCCCTACCTTTCCCATCCAGTTGACTGAGTACGGCACCTATTCCTACATTTGAAGCATCTGTCTGCACAATGAAGCGTTGGCGGTAATCAGGAGCTCTAAGTACTGGGGCTTGGCAAAGAGCCTTTTTCAGGTTTTCAAAAGCCTGATTGCACTCCTCGTTCCATTTAACCTTTTTAGGGAATTTGGGCGAGGAGATGACATTCAGTAGAGAAGCTATGGTCCCATAGTTCTCTATGAAATTCCTGTAATACCCAGTGAGGCCTAGGAAGGCTCTCACCTGGGTTTGAGTAGTCGGTGTTGTCCAATTTTGCACAGCTTCAATTTTACTGAGCAAAGGCCTTATTTCTCCACCGCCTACCTCATGCCCAAGATAGACTACCTTACTCTGTCCAATTTGGCATTTGCTCGCCTTTATGGTCAGATTGGCTCGTCCAAGAGCCTGCAAAATGTCTCTCAGGTGGGTTACATGTTCTTCCCAGGAATTGCTGAACACTGCGATGTCATCCAAGTATGCCATGCAGAAGTCCTCCATCCCATTCAGAACCTGGTTTACCATTCGTTGAAACGTAGCAGGTGCATTCTTTAATCCGAAAGGCATTACCTTAAACTGGTAGAGGCCAACGGGGGTAGAAAATGCAGTTTTCTCCTTGGCATGGTCTGTCAGGGCTATTTGCCAATAGCCTGACGTCAAGTCAAATGTGCTGAGGAACTTGGCCGCGCCAAGTTTATCCACCAACTCATCTGTTCTTGGCAAAGGGTGGGCATCAGTCTTGGTGACTGCATTAAGAGCTCTATAATCCACGCAGAATCTAAGTTCTTTAGATCCGGCCTTTGGTACTAACACAACTGGGCTAGACCATGGACTAGTAGAGGGCTCTATTACCCCGAGATCAAGCATCTTGCTGACCTCACCTTTGATGTGGGTTCGTACATTTTCTGACATGCGGTACCCTCTGCTTTTGACTGGCAGACAGTCACCAGTGAGTATGTCGTGCTGGCCCCAAGGGGTCAAGCCTGGTGAAAGCGAGAACAGAGAGGCAAACTGATTCAACATAGATTTGCACTCTTCTTGTTGCTCGGGTGTCAGATTGGAGGAGAGATTTACTCCTTCAATTTTTTCATCTAAAGGTAAGCCTCTGAGGAGATCCGGAAGAGCTTCACTCTCTTCTTCTTCCTCGGATGATGCTAGAAGCAACGCTCCTACATCAGGTCGTGAGTCATACGCTTTAAGTCGGTTGGTGTGAAAGACTGTCGGAGCCTCCTTGGGATTGCCCAAGTCCACCAGATAGTTAACCTCTCCGAGTTTACCCACAACTCGGAAGGGTCCCATCCACTTATCTTGCAAGGCCCTCTGCCTTGTTGGGATCATAACGAGAACGAGCTGGTCTTGAGCGAACTCAACCATGTTAGCCTTTTGATCGTGCCAGTGCTTGACCAATGCTTGTCCAGCTTTCAAGTTATCGCTTGCTTCCGTCATCATGTGTGACATTCTCCTCCGGAGACCTATCACGTAGTCAGTCACTCTGACTGGCTTGGGGGAAGGAACACTCGTGAAACACTTGTGTATAGGCGCGTTACAAATGCCATATCATATCATATCATACAACCCCTCCTTAATCAGGGCCAATGGACCTCTGACGGGATAACCATAGAGTAGTTCGAAGGGAGAGTAACCTACTCCCTCCTGAGGGACTTCTCTATAAGCAAAGAGAAGGCATGGCAGTAGAAGGTCCCACTTACGCTTAAGGGGTTCCTCTAAAGCACCTATCATGCTCTTCATGGTTCGGTTGAACCGTTCTACCAACCCATTGGTTTGTGGGTTGTAAGCTGTTGAGAACTTGTAAGTAACTCCACAGGTTTTCCACATGGCTTTCATGTAGTTGGGCATAAAGTTTGACCTCCTGTTAGAGATTACTTCCTTAGGAAACCCGAACCTAGTAAAAATACCAAGGAGGGCCTTAGCCACAGCCGGGGCTGTAACAGTCCTCATAGGAATTGCCTCAGGATACCTAGTAGCATGGTCTACTACATCAAGTATAAACCTGTTGCCTGAGGAGGTTGGAGGATCAAGGGGACCAACAATGTCAATCCCTACTCTCTCAAATGGGACTCCCACAACTGGGAGAGGCACTAAAGGTGCCACATTCTTGGAGCCACCCTTACCAGAGATCTGGCAGGTGTGGCAGCTCCTGCAGTGTTTTTCTACTTCGGCCCCCATCTTCGGCCAATAGAAGTAGAGAGAGAGCCTTTCCTTAGTCTTCTTGAAACTCAAGTGACCAGCCAAAGGAATCTTGTGGGCTAACAGCAAGAACTGTGGTCTGTTCTCTTGGGGTACTACAAGTCGTTTATAGTCTCCAGGTGCAGACTCGGTCGGTTCACTGTAGAAGAGGCCATCTTCCCAGTGCAACCTGTATTTCCCAGGCTTTTGCCCTTCAGCCTGAGCTTCTGCCTGGTGGCGAAGACCTTCCAGAGTTGGACATTCTCTCTGCCCCTTACTGAAGTCTGCCCTGCTGGGTCCACCTTCTGCCAGTAAAGACTGCAGCTCAGGATGGTCAACAGGATCCAGATCTCCAATGAGTTCCTGGCCTTCCATTAGCTCTTCCTCAGAGTCTAATTCTACCACGCAGGGTTGTACCTCCCTCTCAGCCTCGGCTGGAGGTGGAGTTACGGGTGTAACTTTGGACAACCGCGGGAAAGTCCGTGTTGGCTGCACTGGAATGCTGGCTGCTGGTTTCGGGATAGAAGTCTTAGGTTTCCCTTTTGCTTCTAATGTCTTGGAGACAGCGGCCGACAATTCCAGTGGAGCAGGAGCGATTTCTTTCTTCATCATCTTCTCGAGAGTACCACGCATGGACCTCTCTCTTGCAGGTCTGGTTAGCTCCTGTAACCGTTTACTAGGAGGTCTGGGAGTATGCTATACAACTCTGAGAGTTTTCAAATCGTTACCCAACAGTACGCGTCCTGGGACCTCACTCCGTATGCTGACAGGTAGCTTCACAGTCATGTCATTACACTGGATGAGAACTGGTAATTGGGGAAGCATCTGCACAGGCCCTCCAGCTAACTTGGTGAGGCGTTTGGGTGCCTTAGCAACATCCTCAGCCTGAAAAAACAATTTATCCACCACAGTTATGCTGGTCCCAGTGTCCCTAATGGCAGGAGTCTCCTGACCATTCACCTGGACACTGTCCTTATAATAATCTTTAGTATTATCGGGGATAGAATTATAGACATCTAAATTCTGTTGATCCCACAACCCCAGAGATACTAAAGAAACGCTAGCTGAGACTACAATGGGTTCGCCAGCTAGCAGTAGAAAGTTTCCACTTGCCATTTGGACTTCCTCCTCTGGAACGAAGGCTAAGGAGACAAGCTGGACCCCTGAAGGTTTACCATTACATCTGGGATCTCCTTTCACGTGGTCAGTCGAGCCACAAACAAAGCATTTACCGAATGCTTTCTGGAATGGTGGCTTGTTCTGACCTCCTTCCGGTTTGGCACCAGAAGACACACTATTCTGCTGTGGTTTTCCTTGTGGCTTACCCTTCTGGTTTTGTTTGGGGCCCTCTTTGGAATGTGAGTTATTAGAATTCTCTTTTGAGTCTTTTTTAGGCTGTTTTCCCTCATCCTTTTTCTGAGTTGCCCCAGAATCCTTATTAGTAGCCCTGTTGGCAACCCACAAGTCAGCAGCCTTAGCTAGCTCCCTGGAATCCAATTCCTTCGAATCAGCCAAGTGCTGTCTGAGCTCAGGAGAACAGGCATCATAAATAGACTCCAACATAAAAAGATTTCTCATACCCTCATAAGTGTTCACTTTGTAACCCTTAATCCATCCCACTAAGTTTTTCAACCCTTCACTCACCCAGGTAGCCCAAGGGGTACCATCATGCTTTTTGAGGGTTCTAAACCTCTTAAGATACTGGGAAGGGGTCTTCCCGAATCTAGCTATTAAAGCTAGTTTCACACTTTCGTAATCCGTCTTATCCGCCTCCCCCAACTCCATTACCACATCAGTCGCAACAGGAGGGAGCCTAGAGAACAACCAGGGAAGTAAAGCATTCCCGGGATGTCCTGGAGCCCATGATTGTATTCAAACAGTTTCAACCAATCCAACACATCCAATCTCGGTTCATACATACCCACTAATTCCTTCGGCATCCGGGGTCTTTTGGGACTGGAGCTCCTAGAGGAACCAGAGGAGAGAGAAGCATTTTCCATAGACAACTTTTTCATCTCTAACTCGTGATTAAGTTCTATTTCTCTGAGTCTTAACTCAGCTTGCTTCTGCTCAGCCTGGGCATTCATCCGTCTGAACTCGAGCTCTTGGTTTTGTTCGGATTGAGCCAAGAACCGTTTGTATTCTAGTTCGAGCTTCATTTTTTCAAGTTCAAAATAATCAGGGTTACTTGTGGGACCTGGTATGGGCCCCGTTGGCACAGCTGGTAAGGCGGGTAGAGGAGCAGGGGAGACAGTTTCGTTAGCCTCGCCGTCCTCGTCAGCCTCTGCATCGCTATCATCAGAATTTAGATCAACACCATTCCTGTTATCTACATTTGCTGGAGAGCTTGGTTCCTCTGAACCAGTACCCAGACTTTGGTTCGCCAGCAATCTCTCGATTAGTTCTGACTTCTTGCCTCTTACAGAAAGATTCTCTTGCCTACAGAGAGCTCGCAAACTCTCAGTATTTTCACCTGACAAAGACTCTTGACTGTAAGTTTCCATCGTAGACATGTTTTTTGAAAGTTGCTTTTTGTGCAAAGTTTTGTGGTTAGTTATCCTACAGTGTCGAAAAGCACTCTAAACTGTATACTCGATACAAATCCCACCGCTGCCACCAGTGTTAGGTGGAAACCCACTTGGTAGCAGTCTGTACCACACAGATTCAATTGGTAGCTGTGGCTGAGCAGTCATACTTCCCTCAAGAAGAGTTGAGCAGTATGTGGAGTATACAAGATAGGGCAATTCTTCCCAGCAAGAGAAGCAAACACGCAACGAGGCTTAGTGTAAAGATAATAAGGTATTTATTTATAGCAGAACATCTATGAAAAACACTATGGCAAGTTCACGGCAAAACAAATCAAACACAATTACTCTACGAAGAAGAAACGATCAATCCCCGTAGCAATATTTCGACAAGTCTAGGTTCTACCGGTACCACTTATTTTCAGACAGAGGTGTATACCTCAACCTAGATGACACTCTAATATTTGTTAGGACGGGAGAGAAAAAGATAGGCAGGTTATGAAATCAACACAGTTCAATCCTTCACGGATAATATGCAAGGCAGGAAGGCAAGAATCACAATAGATCGTAAAGTTCAGAGGCCAGGCCCACTCGGAGAGAGGCAAGGCGCGATGTTCCAAAAAGTCTCTAGTGGAGATGCATTCAAGTCTTTGTAGCAAATTGTTATCGGCAGATTGAACCAGTTCAGAACAATAAATGAGAAAAGCTTGGAGGCGACCCAACGGAACGGAGAGGATTAAGACACCTCACTCGAACCGATCGAAAGGGAAGCCAGGCGGACACGGTACCTTGTTGTGGAGGGCAGCTCCGGCGGGGGCAGTTGTTCCTGGTGGTGGATGCACGTCGGGTCTTTGCCAAGAGTAGAGATGATCTCGTCGTCGAAGAAAAGTGAAGTCCGGTGCACCACCAGGGAAGAGACCAGCCGCGGAGTGCTCCGTCACAAGGCACCACCTTTTGGTTGCGGTACAGGGGTAGTGGCTATCCGGTTGTCGAGGTGCTCTGCACGGGTAATTCGACCACTGCTTCCTGAGGCGAATAAAAAGCAAAGGGGACTGGTTGTTCCCACCAGTCAGGGAAAGAGACTCTCCGGCAGGGAGATCTCCTCTGTCGTCGGGAAGTGGTGAGTCGGTTCTGCAGGGCTCCACCGGAGGTGTCGTCGTGCAGGTCGGCTCAGCGTTACCCTCGTCGGATTCTTAGGTCCTGTGGCGACTTCTGAAGATCCAGTCCCAAAAGCCCTGCTTTTATGCAGAAAACCCCCATTCATTCAGCCTAGCTGTCAATCAACACATGCTAAGTGGTGAGCGGGGAAGCTCACCACTTGGGCCAATCACTCCAGAGTGCGACCGGAGTTGGCAAGGCAACTCAGTCCAGGGTGCCTAAACCCCCTCCCACACGCCTGTGGTAACCCAGACAGAATGGCACCACTTTGGAGGGTCTCTGTACAGAGCCCGCCAAAAGTGGAACAAAGGGCTCGACCTTTGGTTTAGGAGTCACAGAGACGAACACAGACGCCGTTTTAAAAACCGAGTTCTGGCAGAAGATACCATCCGATAAACTTATTTAAGATAAGTAGATCGGTGGTACGTTAGAGATTAACGAGGAAAAGTATCAATCTCCAACAATGGGACGAATCCCATAGGGTTAGGTTCGGGGTCGAACATAACAAGTAGTTTCCACTGCCACCAGCCAAAACTCGACGAGGGGGGATGGGACAGTGCCCCCTCGAGTAACAGATCCAGGAGTAATCGAATTACCCCTACTAGTACGTCCACAATAAGATGGTTTGTACTAGTTCTGTTAGTAAATTTAGGTCTAGTAAAGCCAATGGTGACTTTACATGCCCGGGGAGACAGTAGTCAGTCCCCGGGTATGGAGTCTATGGTGGGGGTCCGCTAGGACGCCCCAGTGCTACGGCACATAGGGTGCGGTGTAACACACATAGGAAAACACATGAGACCCTATGGAGTAAAAGACCCCATAGCCCATAGAACACATTGGGCCTCATTACGACCCAGGCGGTAAGTTACCGCCTGGGTCGTACCTTTACCACCATGGCGCAAACTACGTTTACGCCATGGTGGTTGGCGGACTTACCGCCCCATTCCGAGGTGAGTGGGGCGGTAAGTCCCCATTAACCCATTTACCCTTCCCCATTCCCATTTTTGCCCCATAGGGCATAATGGGAGTGGGGAAGGCGTTAATTACGCCACCGTAAATTACGGTGGCGTAATTAACAACAAGGTCCCTTAGCGCCATGGATTTTAACACCTGCTAAAAGCAGGTGTTAAAACCTCCATGGCGCTAAGGGACCTCGGAATCAGGCGGTAAGGGTCGGCGCTGTTTACGCCGCCGTAAACCCCTTACCGCCTGGGTCCTAATGAGGCCCATTGACATTCAAAGGAATTACACACATACATGTCCAAGAGTGGGAGAAAAAGAGTCTTACTCTTGGCAGGATGGAAAAAAACAAACTCCCGAAATCCAGCAAAGCTGCTGGGGGACTCACTAGGTTAGGAAATTCAGCCTAAACAGAGAATTCTCCCTAACAGCCTCGTACACCACAGACACAGTGGATACAAGGATGACTAGGCTGCATCAGTGAACCTGAACATTGCGACAGACATGTGTCATGCATCCCTGGAATTCACAAGTCACAGACACGCAGGTCAGACACATAGACATGGACAGCATACATGTACATGGCATCAGCACCCATCCCTCACCCATGTCCAGGAACAGAGACTGGTATGCTTTCATGTGGCCATTCCGCATAGTGCAACCCATGTTGCATTTGAACACATGCACCAACCATGTGGTTCACACCTTACTGGTCTCACATGCATGACGTCCCTGCACACACACATGCATACATGGCCTATGTCACACATACAGGCAAGTATCAGACAACCAACACACTGCGACATGCCCTGTCTCACACAGCAATGCTTGGCCACTTACCGCTCAACTCCAGACGGGTCTGCCTCTCAAGGATCTGGGCGTGGAGCGCTGGGCCTATGCGTTCCAGGACCCTCATCTGGATGGTACTCATGCGGCCCCGGCCCCCCTCCACGAGGCGCCGGGCCTTCAAGAGGGTCCTGGACCTGCAGTCATCCCAGCGCTTCTTGACATGTTGGTAGTCGCGGACTGCCACCCCCTCCGCGTTGATGGCAGTCACGATGTCCGTCCAGATCCGAGTCCGTCCTTCCTTGTTGGCGCGCTTACTTCCGAAGAGGGCATCATACTGCCCCAGGACTTGCTCCACCAGGACACCAACTTCGGTGGCAGTGAAGCTGGTGCCCCTCTGCCTCTCTGGCCGGGGGTTGCCAGTGGTGCCAGATGTTGCAGTGCCCGACATGGCAACCCCAGAGCCAGGAGTGGGTGGGCAACTGGGTCCTGGGGCTGGGCTGTGGAGCGATGGTATCCCAGTCGGGAGTCTTCTGTTCCAGCAGGGGTGGACACAGCAAATGGACCCCTGCAGATGGCTGATGTGCAGGCACCAAATGGCAGGGCACGGTGGCAGCAGGCAGGCACTCAGGCAGGCAGCAGCAGATGGCTCGTGGGAGGCTGCTCGGGGCTCTGGGCGGCAGTAATTCGGCCTTTTGGGCAGGAGCGTGGTCTTCCGTGTGCTTACGCGTGGCCAGCTTGATATGGAGTGATTTGGCATGTGAAAATCCTGCACGTCTGCGTGTAAATCGAGGAAAGGCCCTTAGCGCGTATGCACGTCAGCACGCATATGCGATTTCATTGGACCAAAGGCCCTTAGCGCGTGAGCGCGTCTGACGTGAGGCGCGCGGGTGTTTCCCTCATTACACTTGATGACAGAGCACACGTGGATTTCCACCAATCGCGTGTGGAACTTCCTGCGCACCCCAGAAATACACGTACCCAGGCCAATCGCGTGTACGCAGACTTCCCTCCGATTACACGCGATGACACTCGGAAGTGCAGTTTTACCACGTGTGCTCGCATATGCGATTTCATTGGCCCAAAGGCCACCATGCGCAGCTGTGACGTCAAGCGCATGGCCGTTGAGAATGGCGCGTGTAAAAATGAAGAGATACACGTCCGAGTGTCAAAGCGCGTAATTGGTGGAAATGGCCTCATTGCGTATGCGCTTCTGTGACGTGTGTATAAAAGGTACGTGTAGAACGCCATTTCCTTGCACGTGCTTTTCGTGGAGAGCGAGTGGGTGAAATCTGTACTTCTTGTCGGTTCACACGTGATTTACTTCACAGCGTTTCCAGTTCGTACTCCCTGTTACCTCTGACAGCTTTTTCTCTTTTCCTCTTTTTCCTGGGCCTGTTTCCTCAAACAGCGTTCCCTACTACTGTTGTCCTGTCTCCTCAGACAGAGTACAATTCTTCTTTTGGCGAGGGTGTTGCCAACCGGCACACGTGCATATTTTTCACGCTTTTGTTCCTGGCGGACGGTGAGTCGCGCACGTATTTAACATCTGTGCTTGCCCCGTGTGTCGCGTACCCCTTCAGAGGTCGTTCTAGGCTGCGTGTGACACGCATACGTTCATTCTTGTGTTCCTGGGTGCCACAGCGTAGTGCAGGTTTATTTTTCCACGCATGTGGTCTAGAAGGGGTTGCGTGCACCTTACTTCGCTTTTTTGGGGTGCCTGTGCGTTGCCTGACCCGTCATCTTTCCCCAGGGGTGACATACAGCCTTGCTAGAGCACTAGGGTACGATTACCATCTGGTACCCAACCCCTTTGACCCCCAATTGCCCAGGACAATAGTTCACATCGACTCCCATACGCACAATAACATCAGTGCCATGGCTGGGAGGCAAACAAGGCAAAGGTGGCCGAGCCCCAAGTGGTGGCCGTGGTGGATCCGGTAAGGGACGTGGCCGTGACTTGCAGGGTGCCCCTAGCCCCCCATGTGTGGAGGAGCAGTCAGGGACACTCATGCCCCCCCCCCTGGTTGAGGTTACCGTGGCTGACACCATCCATGCTCAGCCCTTGTTGGACCAGCCCACTGTGGAACCAGACCTGGCACAGGGTGACTCCATGGCTGACTTCCAGGTCAGCAGGTCTAGGCCACGTGCGCCGGTGAACATTGGTGTCATCAGGCCACGTGGATCAGGGGAAGCTAGGTCATCTGCTGCCCCGCGTAGGCAGGCTGGGGAGGCTGCAAGGGCAGCTGCGGCTCCATCCACCCCACCTCTCACACACCCATCCAGGACAGTGTCGGTCCAAGTCCATCATGCTGACATCCCCCCTGACACCATCACACTTGAGATAATGCCTGCACCAACTCCCATGCTGAGTGTGCAATCCCACGCTCCTGCCCCTAGTGTCCAGAGCGGCGCAGGACACTCCGGATCCCCACCCCCTTCCAAGCGGAAGAGGAAGAGTGCTCGTCCAGTAGAGGCTGATGCCCCAGACACGGCTACACAGTCCGGCCCGTCAAGGAAGCCAAGCGCTGAAATTAATTGAAGTTCAGGGCAAAGAATAAGCTGGCCTCAAGTCATGCCGCAACTCTAGTGACTGGAGGTGGGTCTCCAGCAGACGACATAGAACTCACTCCACATGAGCAGGTTGCTGGGACCTACGTCACGGAGGAACAGATCCAAGGCGTGGGAGAAGTGGCAGATTACGAGGCATTGTCCGGTGAGTGCACATGCATGTGTGTGTCATCCATGTGCATGTGTGTGTGGGAGGGCTTCAGTTTGGGTGCCAGGGGAGGGAGTGTGTGCCTGAGTGGTTCGGCTCACCCATGTGCCTCTTACCAAACATTCTTGGCAACAGCATTTGGGTATAGCAGCATCCCTTCGGCCAACATTAGACATCCAGCCCTACACCACGCCAGTTGCCCTTGGAGTGTCATCTTGCCACAACACTGTTGCTTATTTACCTCTGTTTATTCAGGCAGATTGTTTGCATACCACCACTTTTACTCGGGATTTCTCAGTCCTGTTGTCACATGTCTGACATGGCTATGGTACAGTGGACTGGCTCATTTTCGTGGACATGATTAGTTTGGACATGTCCCTGTGCTATAGGACCATTTTTGACTGGCAGCTGCATGTTAAACATTTGAACCATTACAATGAAAATAATCAATCATATGAACAAACTGGACTGAATGAACAATTGGTGACCTCCTCTCCCTCTTCACTTCATGGCTAGGGTACATGCCATCTGTGTGATGGCATGTGTATTTGACCTGCCAATCACTGGCCAATGTGTGATGCCACTGCTAGGCAGCATGCAGCAAATGTGTTCATCTTCCATCTTGGTGTCATCAATGTGTGCCATCTGCCTCCCCATCACACGCAGTGACGGTGCATGCATGGGAGTGTTTTAGTCATGTGGGACATGTGTCAATCAAGTACTGTTTCTGTAGCCTCTCAGCCCTAATTGTGTGCCATAGTGCTAATGCCTGTTTCCATTTGTTTTCTTTTATGTCTTTGCAGGGGAAGACGCACCTGATACTGCTGGGTTTGTGGAGATGGTGCAGACCCAGGAGGGGTCTGAGGGCCGACCGACCACCAGTGAGGGACGTGGTGTGGTGGTGGGTGAGAACCCACAACTGCTGCAGGTCGTGCTCTCAAGAGGTGTCTCTGGCTGCACCTCCCCCGAGCTGTACTCAGGTGTTGATTCGGGTGATGAGACCTACGTGCCGTCGCAGGTGAGTGTTCCTGGGAGGGATTCTGTTCTGTCCGACCCACCTGCACCAGGGTTAGAACCCTCAATGGGGATGTCAGTGTTGGCAGGTACGCCTTTGGTGGTTACGGATGCAGGGCCACACTCCGCGACATCTGATCCTGTTCCTGGGCCAGCAGATCAGAGGGGGAATGCAGTCCTGCAGCCTCAGGCAGTGCCGGCACAGCAAGTTGCAGTTCGCCTTGCCCCAGACAGGTGTGGTGCCCGCCGACGTGGTGGACGTACGCCACCTGGCAATACCGCATGGGAGCAATCCATTTACGGTATGGCAACCCAACAGGCAGCATCATCAGAGATGATGGCTCAGGCCATGGATAGGGTGGCCACTTCCATTGTCCCCCCGAAAGGCTGATGGAGCGACTACAGCAGGCAACCAACTCCATCTGCCAGTCACACAGGGAGGACATGTTGGCGTCCGACAGGGACAGGCGGGCGGCACTGGCGACTCTGCAGGAAGCCATCTCCATAGAGTCCCAGGGCCACAGGGAAGCCCTGAGGCTGGAACTCCTTCACCTCAGGACGACTCTTGTTGAGCTTGAGGCTTCAACAAACCGAAGGACAGAACAGCAGCTGGAGCGTCTCACCCGTACGCTCTCAGCTGAGATGCAGGCAACTAGGGCGGAGGTCCGGGCATCCCGTGAGTTGTTGCATGGGGACCTCCGCACACTCATCCTCCAGAACGAGACCTACCACACCCGCATGCTTGCAGCCATGGAGGAACAGACTAGGGCTTTGCGTGGGCTGCCTCCCATAGTGCCACCACCTCCGGATGCAGCTGCAGAGGGTGAGGATAGTGACAGCAGTGATACTCCCACAATAGGGTAGCCGTGTAGGCCATGAGCCCATGGAGGTGTTTTTTTTTCGCAAGATCCACACAGGTGGGTTTTGGTGTGCACCCTGTCCTCGGACCTCCTGGGTGGCCTCCCCAATCCCCCCGGGCCCATTAATGGCCATTTTTGATTTTTATTTTTATTTGTTTTATTTTATTTTTTATTTTATTTTTTGGGACAGTGTGTTGCCTTGTGTGGCTCCCGTGGGCATATGCTGCATTGTGGCTGGGCACATGCAGGCTTGTCATGGATTTGGTTCAGATGCTTGGGTTTTTGTCACACACACCCCTCCTGCTTCCCGTTTCCATGGGCTTGCAAAGGGTGTGCCCAAGTGACATTGACGTACATGGTGACATTGGACTCCCATGAGCTGTGTGGGCAGTCTGTAGTCAATACTGTGTATACATTCATAGTGCATATTGTTGTTGTATTGTACACTGCGTGGTGTATTGATATGTGCCTCTGCATTCATCTCATCCTCCATATTTGCAGGTCCATTCCTCATGTCTTCACAATGCGGTCCACCTTGGAACTGGAATCCATGTTGTAAGCAGTGCACCTACACTCTTGCGTGGCGCTAACACTGTATACTTGGAAGTGTTCGGAGGGCTGTCATCATCAGGTGGTGAGGCTAGCTAATTTTTAAGTCTGTAATGTCATGTTTAAGGTAGGTTGAAGGTTGTGTAGGTGATTGGTATTCTTGGTAAGTATTTGGTAATGTGGGTTGTAGGTCCTGCATTACTGTGAGCATTTCATGTGTGGCCATGTTTCCATTAGGGACACTGTAGCTGCTGACACTTGGGGCATGTTGTGGGGATTCATTTCTTTCCTCTCACATTGCATGACATGCCATGGTGTGTTGTGTGGCCGTGCCGGGGAGGGGGTGGGTGACATGGCACTGTTTTCAAGTAGTATTTTGCAAGTGGGTATTCATTTCTGCAGCATGGAAGTGTCTTTTCATGACACTGCATTGGTGGTGTTTGTGTAGGTAGGGATGCACACATTGTGACACTTCCACATGAACAATCTCAGGCTGCTATGTTTCTGACAGTTGACAGTCCCTTTGTTCGTCTTAATTGTCAGGTCGAGTCATCATTGCTTATCAGATGGTATGTGCCAGGCCTGTGTGCACTCCACTGGGGTGTGATTTCTATATGAAGTAATTAGCCACCAGCTGCGTACGGGCTGCCTCACCCCGTGCCCTCTCCCCTCCCATGCGCAGCGGGTGTGCATGTGGTTGGGGATGTGGGGGCACCACCATGTCCACGGCCAGGCCCCGCCATGTTGCAACATTGTGCAGGACACATGCTGCCACTATGATCCTGCACACTACTGGGGGCGCATATAACAGCTGCCCGCCAGAACGGTCAAGGGAGCGAAAGCGTGACTTGAGCACTCCGAATGTGCGCTCCACTATGCCCCGGGTTGCAATATGGGCTGTGTTGTATCTTACCTCTGGAGGCGTGATGGGGTTCCGAATTGGCGTCATCATGTGGGTGCTCAGAGTGTAGGCACTGTCCCCTGGTGAGGAGGTGATGGGTATCATTAGTGGGGTAGTGACATAACTCTGCATCTGACATGCATGCATGTGCAGTGGCATTCATACTCACCAAGCAGCCATGTATCGCCATGCCGCCCAGCTTCTAGGTCCCGGCTTAGGGTAGACATTCGGTAAATGAAGCTGTCGTGGGTGGACCCTGGATAGTTGGCATATACTGAGGTGATGATTCCCTTAGCATTACATACTACCTGCACGTTGATGGAATGCCAGTGCTTACGGTTCCTATAGATGTGCTCATATGCCCTGGGGGGACGTAGTGCCACATGGGTTCAGTCAATGGCACCTTGCACTTTTGGGAATTGTGCCACACCGTAGAAATCGAGGGTGGCAGCCTGCCTTTCTGCAGGTGTCCTGGGCAGGTATATGTGCCTACGGACTGATGGGCGTGCAGTGATGATGTTCAAGACCTGGTGTAGGCAGCGTGACTGCGTGGCCTGTGACACACCACCCACTATGGCACTTGTCCGCTGAAATGATCCTGTGGCCAAGAAGTGCAGTACATTGAGGACCTTCTCCAGGGGGCAGAGTGCTTGGGAGCACAGGGTGGGTGATGTGAGGTCATCCTCCCACTCACTGACCAGGTCCAGTATTATGTGTGGGGGAAACCTGTACCTCCCATACACCTGGTCATCAGGCATCCCAAAAAGGCTGGTTCTGGGAGTGAAAATTCGGGCCCTCACTATCCTCCTCCTCCTTTGGTAACCCACGGCCACTGCTGCTAGGAATGGTATATTCATCCTGGCGTATGAGCTTGTTTGTTGTTTGCGCACACATTTATGCTGCGCGGGTCGACGTACGCCTGCTTCATGCTGGCGTACGTGTCTCAGGATTGGACCATTTTTTGGCACTTCGTAGGCAAATGTGTGAATCTTCCCGCCCACCCCAGGAATACTCTAGCACACTCTCACAGGCACAGTCGCGGGTAAATATTCCCGCCCACCCCTGGAATACATGTAACCCACTCTCACAGGCCCAATCGCGTGTGGAAGTTCACGCGCACCCCGAAGTACACGTACCCAGGCCAATCGCGTGTGGGACTTCCCGCGCACCCCGTAGTACACGTACCCAGGCAAATCGCGTGTGGAAGTTCACGCGCACCCCGAAGTACATGTACCCAGGCTAATCGCGTGTGGAACTTCCCGTGCACCCCATAGTACACGTACCCAGGCAAATCGCGTGTGGAAGTTCATGCGCACCCCGAAGTACACGTACCCAGGCTAATCGCGTGTGGAACTTCCCGCGCACCCCGAGGTACACATACCCAGGCCAATCGCGTGTGGAACTTCCCGCGCACCCTGAAGTACACATACCCAGTCAAATCGCACGGCTGGGGGGGGCTGGTGGTGGGAGACATGAGTTGGACATGAGTAGGGGACTGGTGGAGTCTGCCCCTGCACTGCTGGGGGTGGGGGTAATAGGGGACATGAGTGGGGGCCTGGTGAAGGCTGCCCCTGCACTGCTGGGGGGTGGGGGTGGTGGGAGACATGAGTGGGGGCCTGGTGGAGACTGCCCCTGGTGGCTGGGGGGTGGGGGTGGTGGTAGACATGAGTAGGGGCCTGGTGGAGGCTGCCCCTGCACTGCTGGGGGGTGGGGGTGGTGGGAGACATGAGTGGGGGCCTGGTGGAGGCTGCCCCTGGTGGCTGGGGGTGGGGGTGGTGGGAGACATGAGTGGGGGCCTGGTGGAGGCTGCCCCTGCACTGCTGGGGGATGTGGGTGGTGGATGACATGAGTGGGGGCCTGGTGGAGGCTGCCCCTGCACTGCTGGGGGGTGGTGGGAGACATGAGTGGGGGCCTGGTGGAGGCTGCCCCTGGTGGCTGGGGGGTGGGGGTGGTGGGAGACATGAGTGGGGGGCTGGTGGAGGCTGCCCCAGCACTGCTGGGGGGTGGGGGTGGTGGGAGACATGAGTGGGGGCCTGGTGGAGGCTGCCCCTGGTGGCTGGGGGGTGGGGGTGGTGGGAGACATGAGTGGGTGGCTGGTGGAGGCTGCCCCTGCACTGCTGGGGGGTGGGGGTGGTGGGAGACATGAGTGGGGGCCTGGTGGAGGCTGCCCCTGCACTGCTGGGGGGTGGGGGTGGTGGGAGACATGAGTGGGGGCCTGGTGGATGCTGCCCCTGGTGGCTGTGGGATGGGGGTGGTGGGAGACATGAGTGGGGGCCTGGTGGAGGCTGCCCCTGGTGGCTGTGGGATGGGGGTGGTGGGAGACATATGTGGGGGCCTGGTGGAGGCTTCCCCTGCACTGCTGGGGGGTGGGGGTAATAGGGGACATGAGTGGGGGCCTGGTGGAGGCTGCCCCTGGTGGCTGGGGGGTGGGGGTGGTGGTAGACATGAGTGGGGGCCTGGTGGAGGCTGCCCCTGCACTGCTGGGGGGTGGGGGTAATAGGGGACATGAGTGGGGGCCTGGTGGAGGCTGCCCCTGCACTGCTGGGGGGTGGGGGTGGTGGGAGACATGAGTGGGGGCCTGGTGGAGGCTGCCCCTGGTGGCTGTGGGATGGGGGTGGTGGGAGACATGAGTGGGGGCCTGGTGGAGGCTGCCCCTGGTGGCTGTGGGATGGGGGTGGTGGGAGACATGAGTGGGGGCCTGGTGGAGGCTGCCCCTGCACTGCTGGGGGGTGGGGCTAATAGGGGACATGAGTGGGGGCCTGGTGGAGGCTGCCCCTGGTGGCTGGGGGGTGGGGGTGGTGGTAGACATGAGTGGGGGCCTGGTGGAGGCTGCTCCTGCACTGCAGGGGGGTGGGGGTAATAGGGGACATGAGTGGGGGCCTGGTGGAGGCTGCCCCTGCACTGCTGGGGGGTGGGAGTGGTGGGAGACATGAGTGGTGGCCTGGTGGAGGCTGCCCCTGGTGGCTGGGGGATGGGGGTGGTGACAGACATGAGGGGGGCCTGGTGGAGGCTGCCCCTGGTGGCTGGGGGGTGGGGGTGGTGACAGACATGAGTGGGGGCCTGGTGGAGGCTGCCCCTGCACTGCTGGGGGGTGGGGGTGGTGGTAGACATGAGTGGGGGCCTGGTGGAGGCTGCCACTGGTGGCTGGGGGTGGGGGTGGTGGGAGACATGAGTGGGGGCTGTTGGAGGCTGCCCCTGCACTGCTGGGGGGTGGGGGTGGTGGGAGACATGAGTGGGGGCCTGGTGGAGGCTGCCCCTGCACTGCTGGGGGTGGGGGTAATAGGGGACATGCGTGGGGGCCTGGTGGAGGCTGCCCCTGCACTGCTGCGGGGTGGGGGTGGTGGTGACATGAGTGGGGGCCTGGTGGAGGCTGCCCCTGGTGGCTGGGGGGTGGGGGTGGTGGTAGACATGAGTGGGGGGCTGGTGGAGGCTGCCCCTGCACTGCTGGGGTGTGGGGGTGGTGGGAGAAATGAGTGGGGGCCTGGTGGAGGCTGCCCCTGCACTGCTGGGGGGTGGGGGTGGTGGGAGACATGAGTGGGGGCCTGGTGGAGGCTGCCCCTGCACTGCTGGGGGGTGGGGGTGGTGGGAGACATGAGTGGGGGCCTGGTGGAGGCTGTCCCTGGTGGCTGGGGGGTGGGGGTGGTGGGAGACATGAGTGGGTGGCTGGTGGAGGCTGCCCCTGCACTGCTGGGGGGTGGGGGTGGTGGGAGACATGAGTGGGGGCCTGGTGGAGGCTGCCCCTGCACTGCTGGGGGGTGGGGGTGGTGGGAGACATGAGTGGGGGCCTGGTGGAGGCTGCCCCTGGTGGCTGTGGGATGGGGGTGGTGGGAGACATGAGTGGGGGCCTGGTGGAGGCTGCCCCTGGTGGCTGTGGGATGGGGGTGGTGGGAGACATGAGTGGGGGCCTGGTGGAGGCTTCCCCTGCACTGCTGGGGGGTGGGGGTAATAGGGGACATGAGTGGGGGCCTGGTGGAGGCTGCCCCTGGTGGCTGGGGGGTGGGGGTAGACATGAGTGGGGGCCTGGTGGAGGCTGCCCCTGCACTGCTGGGGGGTGGGGGTAATAGGGGACATGAGTGGGGGCCTGGTGGAGGCTGCCCCTGCACTGCTGCGGGGTGGGGGTGGTGGGAGACATGAGTGGGGGCCTGGTGGAGGCTGCCCCTGGTGGCTGTGGGATGGGGGTGGTGGGAGACATGAGTGGGGGCCTGGTGGAGGCTGCCCCTGGTGGCTGTGGGATTGGGGTGGTGTATGACATGAGTGGGGGCCTGGTGGAGGCTGCCCCTGCACTGCTGGGGGGTGGGGCTAATAGGGGACATGAGTGGGGGCCTGGTGGAGGCTGCCCCTGGTGGCTGGGGGGTGGGGGTGGTGGTAGACATGAGTGGGGGCCTGGTGGAGGCTGCCCCTGCACTGCAGGGGGATGGGGGTAATAGGGGACATGAGTGGGGGCCTGGTGGAGGCTGCCCCTGCACTGCTGGGGGGTGGGGTGGTGGGAGACATGAGTGGGGGCCTGGTGGAGGCTGCCCCTGGTGGCTGGGGGGTGGGGGTGGTGACAGGCATGAGTGGGGGCCTGGTGGAGGCTGCCCCTGCACTGCTGGGGGGTGGGGGTGGTGGGAGACATGAGTGGGGGCCTGGTGGAGGCTGCCCCTGCACTGCTGGGGGGTGGGGGTGGTGGGAGACATGAGTGGGGGCCTGGTGGAGGCTGCCCCTGGTGGCTGGGGGTGGGGGTGGTGGGAGACATGAGTGGGGGCTGTTGGAGGCTGCCCCTGCACTGCTGGGGGGTGGGGGTGGTGGGAGACATGAGTGGGGGCCTGGTGGAGGCTGCCCCTGGTGGCTGTGGGATGGGGGTGGTGGGAGACATGAGTGGGGGCCTGGTAGAGGCTGCCCCTGCACTGCTGAGGGGTGGGGGTAATAGGGGACATGAGTGGGGGCCTGGTGGAGGCTGCCCCTGCACTGCTGGGGGGTGGGGGTGGTGGGAGACATGAGTGGGGGCCTGGTGGAGGCTGCCCCTGGTGGCTGGGGGGTGGGGGTGGTGACAGACATGAGTGGGGGCCTGGTGGAGGCTGCCCCTGCACTGCTGGGGGGTGGGGGAGGTGGGAGACATGAGTGGGGGCCTGGTGGAGGCTGCCCCTGGTGGCTGGGGGTGGGGGTGGTGGGAGACATGAGTGGGGGCTGTTGGAGGCTGCCCCTGCACTGCTGGGGGGTGGGGGTGGTGGGAGACATGAGTGGGGGCCTGGTGGAGGCTGCCCCTGGTGGCTGTGGGATGGGGGTGGTGGGAGACATGAGTGGGGGCCTGGTAGAGGCTGCCCCTGCACTGCTGGGGGGTGGGCGTAATAGGGGACATGAGTGGGGGCCTGGTGGAGGCTGCCCCTGCACTGCTGGGGTGGGGTGGTGGGAGACATGAGTGGGGGCCTGGTGGAGGCTGCCCCTGGTGGCTGGGGGCTGGGGGTGGTGGTAGACATGAGTGGGGGCCTGGTGGAGGCTGCCCCTGCACTGCTGGGGGGTGGGGGTGGTTGGAGACATGAGTGGGAGCCTGGTGGAGGCTGCCCCTGGTGGCTGGGGGGTGGGGGTGGTGGTAGACATGAGTGGGGGCCTGGTGGAGGCTGCCCCTGCACTGCTGGGGGGTGGGGGTGGTGGGAGACATGAGTGAGGGCCTGGTGGAGGCTGCCCCTGCACTGCTGGGGGGTGGGGGTGGTGGGAGACATGAGTGGGGGCCTGGTGGAGGCTGCCCCTGCACTGCTGGGGGGTGGGGGTGTTGGGAGACATGAGTGGGGGCCTGGTGAGGCTGCCCCTGGTGGCTGGGGGGTGGGGGTGGTGGGAGACATGAGTGGGGGGCTGGTGGAGGCTGCCCCTGCACTGCTGAGGGTGGGGGTGGTGGGAGACATGAGTGGGGGCCTGGTGGAGGCTGCCCCTGGTGGCTGTGGAATGGGGGTGGTTGGAGACATGAGTGGGGGTCTGGTGGAGGCTGCCCCTGCACTGCTGGGGGGTGGGGGTAATAGGGGACATGAGTGGGGGCCTGGTGGAGGATGCCCCTGCACTGCTGGGTGGTGGGGGTGGTGGTAGACATGAGTGGGGGCCTGGTGGAGGCTGCCCCTGGTGGCTGGGGGTGGGGGTGGTGGTAGACATGAGTGGGGGCCTGGTGGAGGCTGCCCCTGCACTGCTGGGGGGTGCGGGTGGTGGGAGACATGAGTGGGGGCCTGGTGGAGGCTGCCCCTGGTGGCTGGGGGTGGGGGTGGTGGTAGACATGAGTGGGGGCCTGGTGGAGGCTGCCCCTGGTGGCTGGGGGGTGGGGGTGGTGGGAGACATGTGTTGGTGATCAGTAGTGCAAGGTGACATGTGGGTTGGCTGGTGGGCATGGCCATGGTGGATGGGTTGCCTGTGGGGCATGAGCAGCGGTGCAGGGTAGTACCCTGTGGTGTGGGCTGCCTGCAGGGGCCGTGGAGGGTGTAGAGGGAACACCTGGGTGGACCCACATGGCCAAATCACGTGTAGCATTCCCCGGCACCACCGAAATACACGTACCCTGCAGAAATCGCGTGTGAATCTTCCTCGCACATCGGAATCCACGTACCCAGGCCAATCGCGTGTGGAACTTCCCGCGCACCCCGTAGTACACGTACCCAGGCCAATCGCGTGTGGAACTTCCCACGCACCCCCACCTACCCAGGCCAATCGCATGTGGAACTTCCCGCGCACCCCGAAATACACGTACCCAGGCTAATCGCGTGTGGAACTTCCCGCGCACCCAGGAACACGCGCACACGCTATTTTTCACACAGCGGGTGTCCGTGTTTGTCGGTGCCCCTTTGCACCTCATTTGTCCTAGAGGGCCACTGTATGGGCTACCGCCTGCTTTCTTGTGGCGTACTTGTTTGGCCCTGTGCGCGTCTTTGACCGTGCACTGGTTTGCCCTATTCGATTCCATGAATACGGGTTGTAGGCGAGCGTGTGGGCGTTCCGCGCACTTGCCTCCTGTACTTCCCCCGTGACGCCCATATTTTCACGTGTTGTTCCCCATTCCGAGTGTTACGCCCCGTGTTCCGCCTACTTTTGTGATGTGCGCCGCGCTATGTGCGATTTCGCAGTGGCCGTGGTGCACGCTGTTGGATGACCTGTGCGCCGGCGTGCGCGGCGCACATTTTTAGCGCACATCCAATGTTTTTCTCACGCACGGACTTCCATGAATCGCTGTGTGCTGGTTTTCCTGCGATTTTCGCACTTGCACTGCGATTTTCGCACTTGCACTGCGATTCGCACGTTTTGGCACCTCTGCGCGGGAATTTTCGGCGCACATTAATTCCATGAATCGCCCCTAAATGTTTTAAGGCAGAGTGCAACATCTTAATGTAAAGAAAATCATTCAAAAATAATTTACAGAAGCATTTTACAATGGCGAAATCCCATTGTAAAACTCATTGTAAATAAGGCCCAATGTCTTATATATTTCCTTAAAAAAGTGTTCTTGCACAATGTGCCATTTTGTGAAGGGCAATACATATCTAGCGATATTTCATACAATTATGAGGCGCTGCACTGAATCCTTCTGTGGGTTTAGTATGGGATGTGCAGTAGCACCTGGAGTGCTCCAAGTACCAGATGGGATTACAATAAATGATCTCAAACCCAAATAACCAGACAGACTCAAGGAACTTGGCAACGTACTACTTTTTTTATCAGCTCAATAAAGTAGGGAAACCTGGTGAACAGAAAGATTGCAGCTCACAGACTCTTAAATACATTTTGGTTACACAACAGCTTTATACCTCAATGTACGTCAGCTGTGACGTCACCCTACGTGGCAAATAGTAAAATCCTATCAGGTGGAGGGATTTGTTAGGGGAACATATATACATATAACCTAGATTGTATACCAATGGCTATTCTTAGGTTGGAACTAGGACTCCTTTCATTGAAATCATTGGTATTAAAGAGAAGGGCAGAACTATACATGAAGTTAATGAGTACTTCTAGTAACCATTTGTTGGTATCTATGCAACAGGAACTCAGCAAGGAGTCCAAAAAGTCTCTTTTTAAGGAAAATATTGAGAAGTACTTAGACAAGATAAACTGGAGTAAGAGAACAGGAGAATATTGTCCTGCAGTAAAATCTGCTTTATCATGGAAAGTTGATTTGGGGGACTGGATAGAAAACTATGCCCGATTAGAAGGTCTCAAAAAATATCAGTTTGTACAGTATATGCTATATACTTACAAAAAACCACAGCAATATTTGAACTTATGCCCAGCGCCAAGACTAAGATGATTCATTCTACTAGTCAGGTTAAGTCACCTTCCAATCTTGCCAATTACTGGTGTAGTAAGTTAGATACCTATCACTGATCGTTATTATCGACTGTTCAAGGATAAAAAAAATGTTGAGACAGGGAAACATCTACTGAATAGTTGCCATAAGATGTTGAATATGTACAAAGGATACTATGATAAATATGTACATAACATCGAATATATTGGGGAGGATATCTTTTGGTGGCAAAATGTCAATGCTTCCAACTTGAAGATTTTTTATTGCAATGCATAACGTGTGGTTAGTGATTGAGAACCTGCTTGGAATTTGTATTTAAATGGTATGGTTGTGCTGGGTATCCCCTGAATAACCCAGAAATTAAGTAAAGAAGTAACATGAAATATCAAGGCTGTAATTTTAACTTTAGGTAGTACTTTTATCGTTTGTTTTAATTATGTGAAGTGCATGAAATTAAGTAAAGAAGTAACATGAAATATCAAGGCTGTAATTTTAACTTTAGGTAGTACTTTTATCGTTTGTTTTAATTATGTGAAGTGCATGATTTTATTAGGTATGATGAATTCAGATGTGTATATGAATTATACATGTATTTATTATTATATGTGAAAAGTTTATTTATAAACTATAACACATTAATAAAAAATAAAAAAAATAGAACATATATACCAACGGCTATTCCTAGGTTGGAACTAGGACCCCTTTAATTGAAATCATTGGTATTAAAGAGAAGGGCACAACTATACATGAAGTTAATGAATACTTCTAGTAACCAGTTGTTGATATCTATGCAGCAGGAACTCAGCAAGGAGTCTAAGAAGTCTCTTTTAAAGGAAAATATTGAGAAGTACTTAGACAAGATACATTGGAGTAAGAAAACAGGAGAATATTGTCCTGTAGTAAAATGTATGTATTATGTTTATGATTTGTATTATATGTGAAAAGTTTATTTATAAACTATAACACATTATTAAAAAAAATAAAAATAAAATTACCTAGATGTTAGTAACCCTATTGGCTGCCCCTAATCTGGTAGACACGCCTTGAACTACCTCTATAGCCATATAATACAGATAATAGCAGAATAACAGCAGCAGATTGGCTTCTGCAACAATTTAGAGTCCATCATTGCACAGGCCCTTATGATTGGTTGGCATTCTCTCCCAACCTTGGACATTCGGCTCGTTAACAGCACGTAAGCAAAACAAAACACAGGTGCCGGCAACAACATCAGATAACTGCTCACTTGGCCAATTAGCCTACTATCTCTCATCAGTTAGGCCCTAAGCCTAGGCTTCTCTTTGTAGTTGACTTTGTTGACTGTTCTCTTCCTCTGAACTTTAAAGGGAGAGAAGGTACATTGCTATCTTTGTCTGGAGCTTAATGAATAGGCCTTGTTTGGTGATCTTGCACCACGTGTGAGGAGACCATGATTCTGTACATCGTGTCCTTCTATTTGGTGCTATGTGATTCCATTATGGTGGGTGCTAGTACTCCTTATGGCCTCTGGAGACTTGGTTGCTCCGTTGTGCATATCCTTTCTGCATCTTTGATTGTGCAGTACTTGCCACTAGCAAATATTCACTCCTTCGCTTAATCTAAGAGAAATATGTTGTGTGTATGCAGCTTATCCTCTTTGACTCTGTTCATGCTTTGCAATTGCTTCTTGCTTGGAAGGATTCTTAATCTTTTCATGAAACAGCCTGCAGGCCGCTATGCGGATAATGCACTGACTTCCTCTGTGGATAAGTCTAGAGGGTACTGTCCCAGATGACACCTATATCTAAAACACTTCTAATATGTCCAGCAGGTGCTTAGTTTAGGATTCATTGTGGAATTCCTTAGTATCGATTCAGGAACAACAGCTGCGTTATTTGTTTAGGTTGAGCACATTTATGGTTATGTGTTGTTTGCCTATAATAGGTTTTATTATGTAATTTTCACTTTTCTATTATTTGTTTTATTTGGCTATCAAATAGGCAGAAACATTTTTCTATTGAATATTTCCCAATGACAGGCTCTTCCAGGTGTCATTGTGAAATGTTCTCCCATCACCCACATAGGCCACAGGGAGAGGCCATTGCATCAATTCCACTGCAGCGCAGTCCCTGTGAAATGTGCAGATTACCTTTGTGGATACGTTGATCTGAGTATTTACTAAAATGAACACCAATGAGAAAAGTGCATCATCTGTGCATTTTCACTTTCTTTGCGACCAGTGATACTAAATTCTAGTATACTGATCAGGTGTCTCAGAATTCAGTATTGCCAAAGAGCTATGTTGCAGTTCGGGTCAAACTATCATATACTCATATATAAATTCACAGAAAAAACTTCAGTTAAATTTAAGTTAAGTTGCCCAAATGTATCGCAACAAAACCCCTGAAATTCAGCGCACTTGGGAAGTCATGACCAGCTTAACTCGGTGCATATGATATGATGTGATGTGGCATTTATAACACGCCTGTACACAAGTCTTTCCCCCATAATGTGTCTGCTGATGTCTCCCAAAATGGCATTTTGTATTTCATTGTGAATCCCCTCTCTTAAAATATGTATGTGTTCATGGGCTTTGCAACAGGAACGCACCAAGTTAAGCCGGTCCTGACTTCCCAAATGGTCTGAAATTCGGGCGTTTTGTTGCGATAACTATGTGCAACTTAACTAAACTTTAACTACATTTTTTTCAGTGATTTTCCAGCATTTTGCTATACCATCGTTTTCTTTCCACACCACTGTCCATGGCCTTCGAGCATGTCCACTATATATTTGCCCACTTTAGCAGGCCACTAACCATGGCCTTCGGCCATGCTCACTGTATATTTCACAACATTACCAAGCCATTAGCCATGACATTCCACCATGGCCATGCTCAGTGTATATTTTACAACACTACCAGGCCAACTAGCCATGGCTTTCGGCTAAGGCCAGTGAACAGACCCTTTGGCCATGGCCACTATAGATGTGTATTGCACCCACTAAGCAGGGCCTTTGGCCCTGGCTAATGAGCACAGCATTTTGCCATGTCCACTGTATATTTGTCCACATTACCAGGCCACTAGCCATGTGCTTTGATCGTGCCCGCTGTATATTTTACAATGCAACAACAGCACTAACCATGGCCTTTGGCCATGCCCAGTGGCCACAGCCATCATTTGTGTCCACTGTATATTTTACAACATTACTAGGCCACTAGCCATGGCCTTTGGCCATGGCCAGTGGCCACAGTCTTCAGTCATGGCCACTGTATATTTTGCAACACAACCACTCCACTAGCCATGGCCTTTGGTCGTGGCCACTATACATGTGTATCAGGCCCACTAGCCAGGGCCCTTGGCTCTGGCTAGTGAGCACAGCCTTCGGATGTTCCCACTATATATTTTTACAACATTACTAGGCCACTAGCCATGGTCTTTCGGGCATGGCCACTGTATATTTTACCACATGCTCACTGGAATTTTACACCACTACCAGGCTTTGCCAAAAGCCCAATCGATTGTTTGAAACATTACAACGCCATGGTGAGTGATTTTACACCCCCTGAACACACTGTCACTGTAAACATCTTTTTATTGGTGTACTTTTTCCCCCATATCCACAGGAATATTAGCAATGTACAACAGATAGCTGCTGTTTTCAGTAACAAAACTACTGCCCTGACTCCCCATCTGTGCCTGTTCCCTCCACTACATTCAAGGCCGCCGCATGTCCTCAGCCCTCTCCCATTCACTGTAATACTTGTTGTTTATGTGTGATGCACTTGCATTCCGGCACACCTTTTCTCATGTAGCTGCGGCTATCCTTCCATATAACTGCGGCTATGGGAAATTGCCTGTCCTCTTAACTTGGTCTCTAGCCCATCTCCAACTGCCAAATTTGACATGCTGTCCTCTGACCCACCCCCCACCTACAGCCTCATACCATTTCATCGTTTTTCCACCTCCCAATGTTTTTTTTTTCTGCCGTTGTACCTGTGGTTATCTCACACATTGCGAAAGAAAAGATGGCAGCTTTTTCATTTCTGAAAAGCCTATCTGCTGCAATGCATCATGGGAGATCTCTCCATAATTTCAGGAGAAGGGGGCACCCCCTTCTCTGTCTGTCAAATATAAAAAAATGTACTGAACGCAATAACACCATAGCCCAAAGGATCGCAAATCAACACTTCATGCCAAAGTTGTTTCGCACCTGGCCCAAATCCATCCAGTGGTTTTTGCTGTGCGCTCAAGGAAAAAATGCCACTTTTTATCTATGGCAAAGTGAATGGGGAGTAGGCCAAAATTGCATTTTTTTTTGTTTTCTTAATAACTTTTTTCATTTTTTAATGGATCTTTCCTGATATTTCCAGTCAGGAGGGTGGAGGAGTGTGGGAGGGTCCCGGGGGCAGGGCAGTCTGGAGAATTTCTGCCAAATTGGTCATACAAGTCAAGGGTTATTAGCAATTAATTTTTGGGTTTTCTATGGTACTCAACATGCAACTAAACTATAGTGTGGCAACTGCACTATAATAGGCTACTCCATTCCGACTTGAATGCTTTAAACCCATTTGAGACTCAGCTTCTAATGGTTAAAATATTTTCAGCTGAGTAGTACACCCATAGTTTAGAAAGGCTTGAATATATTTTGAGCCCGTTCAGCTATCTCTAGTTGTCTTAGGCACATATCGGGTAGTTTGCAAGACATTAGGGCAGGCCCCATATTTCAGTGATGGCGGTTAGACATTTACCCATACATGGGGATTACGCATGCCAGTAGGGTTTGCAGTTCCCAAACTGGGCCCTTTTTTTAAACAATATTTTTGGTTTTAAAAAGAAAGATGGATACTACTAGTTCTGATGTACTGCTTGGTGCAATCTTTGAGTGGTCTGATGGTGTACTCTTTTTATTACATGGAAATGTAAGATTGTAAATAAGAGGTATGAATGTGCATATACTAAAGGCCTTTTCGCTTGACAAAAGTGGTGTTTCTTATGTGGTACATAAGGGTATGAGTTCTAGTATTTGGATGTTTCCTAAAATGTTGTGGGACCCATTATCATCCCACAATTGTGCCGAATCCCATTGACAAGTTTGAATTTGGGACATGCATCATCACAACCATGAATGAGAACCTGTGAACATCGTGCAGAGATTTGGAAGACCGATCAGAGACCCAGATTCTCTGGGGAGTTTTAGATGCCTGATAAATGGCACAGATCACGTCCTGTTTCTTCCCAAGTGTTGCTTGATTGCTAGAGGGAGGAACCATGAAGATTCACATGGGGGAGAGCAGGAGCACTTGAGCTGCAGCAATTGTGAACAATTGCGTCTGTATTTCTGACAATTAATTCCCTATTTGTGTCCTTTTATTTTGGACTCTGTTAGTTTTGCCAACTTAGAGTCTTTCTCCCACTTCGAAAAAAATGGTATGATCCCTGTGGTCCCAAGGACGTGCCCAAGGTGTGAGGGGGACAGTGCTAATATGATACACATGTTCTGGAAGTGTCCAGTGATTTGAAGGTTCTTGCAAGAGATAGAGGATAGACTTCGAAAAAGGCAGGACTGTCCACTTACACATGGTCCCCCGAGGTTTGTCTGCTGGGAGTGTTTAGGTTCCCAAAATGTGCCCAACTCGAAAACAAAATGATGGATCTTGCACGGGTATTGGCAAAAAGGAGGATTGCCATGGCATGGAAATCATGTAACGGCCCGAGCATAGAGGGGTGGAGTACATATCTGAACAGTTGGTCAATGGCTGAAACTACAGTGTGGAACAAGGCCATTCAACCAGAGAGGGGAGACAATTTAGAGAACATAACGACTTGGAGCGCCCTGATCAGTAGTCTGTTTGACTCCCCCGATGACAAGCCTCCTTAAACCTGCATGTTACCAGGATCTATGATGGCGGGGTAAACTTCTGACAGTATACAAGCTATGTATTTGGTTGGTTTTGGTTTTGTTCATTGGGTTAGGGAGGGATGTGGGGAGGGCATGGGTGGATATTGGTAATATGGCTGATGGTATTGAAACTCCAATGCTGTAAATGTGATTAAATAAATGCAAACAATTAAGAGATTTTAAAAAGAAATGATCTCTGTTGGACAAAGTGCCATGTGTGAACTGATGTTTTTACATGCGTTATGCACATGACTGACAAGTGTTCTATGTTTTTGCATAGTCTTTCCCCCACCTGACTTACCGATCTTTCACCCCTTCACCAATCAAGATAGACCCAGGTGCCTAAACTGTAGTTTCCTGTTCTCCAGATGTCCCAGATTCTTCTGCGTGCCCTCTCCTGATGCTGAAAAACAAGCAAATTATTATACATATCTAGCTTAACCATTGTAAATTAGCTGTGACGATAATATTTCACAAACAATCAGGGTGAGAGAGCACATGTAAAGTCCTTTGATGTATTATTACACACTCGCAAAACATATAACCAAATTATTTTACTATTGGGTCAAGCAAATCTTGAACCCTCGGTTGTTTATTTGACAATTCAATTTCCTCATATTCCACAAGACAACCCAAAAACGGAAACCATTGAAAAAATGTCTGTTTTTGGGTTGTCTTGTGGAATATGAGGAAATTGAATTGTCAAATAAACAACTGATCCGATAGCACTGCAAGTAGAGTGCTCACTTTCACATCTGTGCAGTGCCTGCTGACTCAGGTTTGAATCCCACCAGGGCCAAACTCAGCCTTTCATCCTTCCGAGGTCAGCACCACACACCGTGGGTAATAAGCAGTGCTCAGATACCTGAGGGTTCGGAGTGCTTTATAAATGCTAAATGATTATTATTATTATTATTATCAAATGACATCAATCTGAGAGAACTTTGCACTCAATCCTTTGTCTCCACCCACACCTTTATGTGATTGGCCACTAACGGTCTGTTATTAGCAAATAACATGGAGGCAAGGGCGGAGCTGGAAGGCTGGAAATCTGGAGAGTCCGTGCTCTTCAGAGTGTAAAAACCCAGAGTCTCCAGGACAGATCCAGAGACTGGGCAGGTCACCTCAGAGGTGGTGCAGAGGTTGAGCCGAAACTCAAAAAAGCCACCTCTGTAGGCAATCACAGACCTTACTTACATCTGGAACTGTTTCTCCTCTACCCAAACATTTTAAAAGCAGTTGCATGAACGCGAAACAGCGGTTACAAATCTAGAGTGTGCGCAAGAAGCAGCTGAAGAGAGCCTGTCTCAGGAGAGTGTGGGCGGCACAAAAAAGCAAGTAACTGCCAATGGTAACGCAGGGTGGGTCTTAGTGGATCAGAAGGTGGCCATGCGCGCTATAGCTGCCAAGTTTACCACTTCCATGCGTGACTCCTTGAGCTAGTAGTCCTTTTTATTTCCCATGTTATGCTGGGACTTGTAGGCCCATCTTTACAATGGGAAAAGCCAAACTGCAAGTTCCAGCATGCAATTGGAAACGCAAATCAGAACTGGCTCTAGGTGTCACGCATGGAACTGAGAGACTTGGCAGGGAGCTCTTAACACTGAAGTGGTCAACTACTTGCGTGTACACTGTTGGGCTGCCCGAGAGCTATTTTTGGAGGCTCTGCACATGAGCCTTAGGGCCTTATTCACAGAAGCGTTTTATAATGGCAAAACCCCATTGGAAAATGTTCTCTAGATTAGGCCCTTAGTATGTAAGCACAGCTCCTGCAAAGTAGCTGAAGTGCAGCTAAGCAATGCCTTCCCAGAGAAAATGGTCTGCCTTTCTGCATACTGTTTTTGGAAACTCTGGGTGGAGAAAAAACAAAATAATCACTTGAGAAAATTCTCGCCTGAAGGCACGGAAGAGCCTTTGAAGTACTTGAAGTACAATTCTGTAGGTCGAAAAGACTCCAGTGAGACATTTCTGAGAAATGTATTACAATCTGGTGAAATCGTACAACTGGGAAAGTGAAAGGGCAGTGCAGGTGCAGTCCTTGGAGCAGTCCACTGTGAGACGTTGGTGCACTACGGAGAACGACCCCGCTAAGAGGTCAAATAAGAGATTCTAATGTTGTTTACTGTGTCTAAGCGTGGCTAAAAGAGGGATAGTCTACACATTTATTTTCTTTATTAAGTTAAATGACTTTGACTGGGATACCCTTGTGTAGAGACTTTGTGAGGGCGTTCTGAATAGCACACGCCTTAATACGTTTTTTGTAATTAATACTCAATTGGGCTGCAGGCACATATTAACAATGTCTTAGAGGCAGCTTATTAATTGTTAAACTGTTCTCTAGAGTGACACTTTGTGACTTAAAATGTCTTTTGAAATTTCAACGCGCTGTAACCTTTGTAGTGCTAACAAGGTTAAGGCTATTAAGGACTTGAGTGTTGAACTGGCAAGTTTGAAGCAATTATTGATAATATATAAGAAACCTTGATTAGTCATACGTGAGGGAAGTTCACTGCATACTTTAAAATCATAGAGCGGGAAAAATAAAAGAGTTTCCTCCTTTAGGGTTTCCCAGAGAGAGCCTATTGTTGCCCTCGCTTACCTGCTTCACCATCACCCTAGCCAATATTTCTATTGCTAAAACAACAGAAGCGCATCATGACTTTGATACTTCTTAATCACCAACCATAATGGCAATGAGATGATTCTCATTCATTCATTCTTTCAGATGATGGAAGACAATGGAATTGAACCTGAGCGACTTGTCAAATTTGAGGTGGAGAACTTTTCAGAACTGCCTCCTATGTCCTCTCTCAATATCCTTCATTTAATATTAAAATCCTAAGTCTAATCTTTTGAGCACATTTCTATGTGAAAACTCACCGGCACAAATTTGATTCAGTAATGGCTGTATGCCAAAATCTGGAAACTTTGGTGACTTGGAGGAAAACAATAAACATGCAGACACCGCCTGAAGACTTCTTTCTCGAGGTGACTACATACATTTGTCAAATTGTTTTTTTTAAATCATTCACATCGACAAAATTTGTACTGATCACAAACGATTACTTCCGGAAAACAACAATTCTTATATCCACAAAGAAGGGAGACTATCTGCTGTTCTTACAAAGAACAAATGCATAAAGCGTAATAGAACAGAAGTCAACAAATTAACTCTTCAAAGGAAACATGACTATCATGTTTTGAATGCAAAACATAGAAGACTAGCATATTTGAAATTGGTGTGTATAATATAGTGACCCAAAACCCTAAAGGCATAACAAAGATAAACTTTCCACAGCAGTGCAGGTTATTATACAGTTATGGGGCCAGGATATACTATTAGATACAGAGTTAAACGTGGTAGAAGGGCCAATAGAGGTACCTCCAATAGTTCAAAAGCTGCCAGGGCACAGTCGGCTGGTAAATTGTCCAGTATGGGAAAGAATCTAGGTGCCTATAATGGTTCTGTGCGTTTGATAAGACTCTTTTTGAAAGTCTGCTGTTTACTCGACTAGTTTGGTTGACCTTTATTCAAGCTTTTTTGTTGTTCTGGGGGTGCTTCATGCCCACAGCACATTCATCCCAACCCCCAAACCCTGCTCCCCTTGTCCGACATACCACCCACTGCTCCTCTATTCTGACATATACATATACATGTTTTTGATTGAATTAATCAAAGCATTATAACAAACTGCAGATTTTCAAGGAGAGGAAAAATATGTAAAAAAAATACAAGCAAAATTTGGAAAAAATAAAGGAGCATGATCAGGTAGATAAAATAATGAAAACAGAAGCATAAGGCAAAAAACGGAGGCCAGGAACCACGGCAAGGCAACAAAAAAGAAGGACGAAAACAGAGCTGCGGAGGTAAATATAATGTGAACTAGAAGATGGCAACAGCGAAGAACTGAATTAGAATGGTGAGGCTGGTTGGTGGCATATTTGAAACAACTAGACCGGCAATGCAGTGTCGACAGCAATGTTGCAGCAAACCGTAATGGCTTTCAATGCTTCCAGCGATGCCATAAAGTCCTGGGAGCAGCCGTGACAGTATGGCCCCTTCCAAGGTGGACAGGCCTAGGTTTCCAAGAATGGCGAGCATGGAAACGACGAAGAAGTGGTGCAATAACACGTGAGGAAGGATTCCAGGTCTTTTCCAAAGGGGGATATCTTTTCCATTCCACAAGATATTGAAGCCTTCCTTTCCTGCATCTGGAGTCACAGATGCCTGATACTTCATATATGTCGCTCACAGACATGAGCAGGACGATGATCTTCTTTTTTGGAAACGATCAGGTAGACACATGAAAAGCCAGAAGTATGCATTTCCATGCCAAGGGTAGTTACAACTTGTGTTCTACAGGACTGATCCTTTGAATAATACGAAAACAATACCCAAAAGTCATTCAGACAGCTTAGAGGGACTTAACCATCTTGGCAGATAGTTTGTGGACAAGAAAACACTGGTGCAAAGTGGCCAATTGGCTGATGCGCTTCTTCTTGTGTCAGCATACAACTTGGTCCCACGATGTTATGATTCAAGGTTGTCATAGGCCTTTTTGTGGGTATGAGCCAAGTTTTTCAAAAGTTCATCTAGAGAAGTCATGGTGGTGTTGTTGTTAGTTTCAAGTGGAAAAAGATGAGGATGCTAGCTATAGCAGCAATAATGAGTCATTGTAGTAGCAGTATGCATTGAATTGTTATGCGCAAACTCAGCAGTGGGGAGAAGTTCAACCCAATTATCATTAGCTGTAGTAGAAAAACAATGTTCCATTGACCTGCTCAGTCTTTCTGTTTGGCTGCTAGACTGAGGATGGAAACTGTATGAAAGCGCCCTAGAAATTCAAAGTTGTTTGACAGAGAAGACCGAAATCAGGAGGTATAATGAGAACCTTGCTCAGAAATGATGACATAGGGTAAACTATGGAGACAAAATATGTCTTTAAGTAACACTATGGCCATTTGAGGAGCTGTAGAAAGACATCACAGGGGGGAAACATGTGCCATTTTAGTGAACGAGTCTAACTTGGGTAAATGCACCACTAGGTTGGTAGATAGAGACTGCCAGTGTCCTTTAGGCAAAGGGGGTTGATGGAGCTTACCCAAGGTTTTAGAAGAAGTAGTCTTGCAATGTATACAAACGGGGCAATTAGAAACATAGACCTGAATATCCTTGCATAAGGAAGGCCACCAAAACATATGTGTTGTCAAGCCTAGGGTAGCAGTAACACCACGATGACCTGCCACCTTGGCGTCATGGCACCAGGACCGCTTCTTGGCACTATAGACAAAACGTTTATCCTTTAAGAGGATCTCAGAAGACAAAGGACAAACTTCCTGGGTACTAAATATATGGGACAGGACATCAGCTAAAAATCGTTTTGAAGGAAGAAATAAGCCCATCTTGTCTAACAACTGTTTCTACATTCGATCTGTTCAAGCACACGTAGATTCCTATGCTCTGTTGGAATTTCACGTTTAAAGGTTTTTATTTGAATCACATCATGCAAGGCATAAAAGAATCAAGTCATATCTTGTAGTCGTTCTGAACATAAAGAAGTAACAATGTAAAACTTAACTATTGATATATAAGAGAGCCTAGTATGAGTACATATTCATTAATCATTCACTTTTTTTGATTTTAGGGGGGATACGTATACGTTTACAGACAAGAACATAACGTGACAGGAACAGAACATACACAGGAGGAGTTATGAGATTAAGGTGGGGGAGGGGAAATCGGGGGAGAGTGCGCAACAGATATTATATAAGTGGCCATTAAACCACCAATGAAAGTCCAAGAAATTCAGTAAAATGTTTCCATTTTAGTTCATGTTTTTTTAATAGAGACCCAGTAGAGGCATTACACATGTCTAGTCTGTGTGTGTTGCATATTGTGTTCCACCACATTTTGTAATGAAGTTTATCTAGATTCTTCCAGTTGGATGAAATTGTTCTGATAGGTAACATAATAAATAGATCAAACAACAAGTGTTTGTGTCTGCTTGTAATCTCTCATATAATAGAGCTTCCAGCAAAAAGGACTTGAGGACAGAAGTCAATAGAGATGTTGAAAATACTTTTGATGGTTTCCCAAATATGAATCGGGAGGATGAGACAAATCTACATTCAAGAACAATATGTTTAAAGGATCCGGGAAATTGATGGCAGCACCAGCAATTATAATCTTGTGTGAGCCCACACCTGAAAAGAAGTGAAGGAGTAATTAATATTCTGTGATGGAAAAAGTACGTAGTTTGTAGTATATTTGCCAGAGATGTGACCTTAGATATGTGGTTCCAAACTTTAGGCCATTCGAGTTGATTATCCCTTAGTATACAATCTTGTTGCCAGGCTGAGAGGCAGTCATGCAAACAGTGTGTAGAAGAGTTGGTTGAAGAATGTTATAATACAAAGAGGCAGATATAGATGGTTTGTAGAGCGATTGTAACCTATCAGTGTTTGGAGCAATGGTTTTGTAAATGAAAGAGTCATAATTTTCAACAATTGCATCAATAATGGACATTAATTGTTGTAGAAATGAGAGTGGAAAATTGAATACATCAACAAGTACATTAAAATTAACTGAAACACCTTGACCAACTAGCTGATTGAGATATTTGATTCACAGAGATGGCCTCCAAAAGATTGATTTTTTTATTCATTCTGATTAAAGGGTAAACCAAATATACGATGAGATGTAGTGATGGGACTTGGAAGTTGGGGAGAATAAGTACATTCTGAGGTAGTGGGCAGATAAAATTGTACTTGTACATTTAATAAATCTAGTTTTAACTTTCATATGAAAGCAATCAACAAGATTTAGGGGGATGCCATCGCTCTCGCTAGGCATAACCATTGGGGTTTATCATTAGAACGTTCATGGGTAAACCATAACGGAACTTGCTTTAACACAAAGGTTATATGATACTGTCTGAAATCAGGAAATCCAACCCCTCCCACTGCCGTGGTTGTTTAAGTTTGAGTGGCTGAGTGGCCATCTATTTTTGTTTTCCCCCAAAGAAATTTAACCGAGGAGGTTTCAATGGATTTAAAGGAAGAAGAGGGAAGGGGTATGTGTAACATAAATAGAAGACACAAAATAATTGGGTAGATCATCATTTTGATGGATTCTTATCTACCCCACCATGATAGGTAAAGAGGAGACCATGAGTTTGTGTGTTCCTCTATTCTAGAAAGTAGGGAAGCAGTGTTGAGTTTAACAATGTCTTTGTTAGAAATGGAGTCAGTGGGAAGTATAAAAGACAACCCTGTGTCACTGCACTGAAGTGCTGTGTAACACACAAAAGAAGGGGGCTACTGAAGTGGTGTACTCCAGAGTCCACAATCACAAAAACAGATGAAATACACATGGCAAAACACAGGTAAGAGTGGAAAGAAAGGGGTACACTCTTACCAAGTGCAATAATAAACTCCAGAGATCCAGCAAAGCTACTGGGGGACTCACAAGGTAAGGGAAAGTAGCCATTGAATGAGAATTCTCGAAAACACTGCCCCTCCTAGATTCTAGGATAACAGATCCCAGTAGCAGTGTGAGTGGAGACCAAGCTACACATACAACAACAGTTTTCAGAGTTAAAAAAAACTACTCTCCTAAAAGAGATAGTTAGCCTTCTAAGGAGAAACATGGATATGACCAAAGACAACCCTTTTGCCCTGTGGATGTAGAAATATTGAGTGACAGGTGAAAAAATTGACAGAAAGGATTGGCCAAATCATGAGATTAAAACAGAGAAATTTGATTCTAATGCTCACAAAAACATTGACCAGAATCAGTCGACAGGTCAAGGTGAACAATTACAAGAGGACATTGTTCCAATTCATAATAAATAAGTAGAAGATGAAAGGGGGGGATGTGATAGAACAGCTAAGCAAAGCCTTTTAGGAAGCATCTTTAATCTCCCACAAAAATACATTTGAGTTTGCTAAAAAGTTAACTGAGGCCAATAGTAAACACCCACTAAATTAAGTGTGGTGAAAAATGTGAAAATTACATTTGAAAAAGAGGAGACCTCTCTTGACTCCAGCTTTTCTTCTTTTCCAGATGTTTCCAGATGTTGTGCCTCTTTCAAAAAAAGCAGAACATTTAAGTTAAGAGAATTACGAAAAAAGAACACAAAAGGAAAAAAAAGAGATGACACAAGACCCAAGAAGAACCAAATACAAGAATCTCCACAGAGATGCTAGAAAAATAATTGCCCTCTCCCTCCAGTTTTTTTTTAATTTAATTGTCATGATCCAAGCAGCAGCAGAGAATTGGAACCCATAGAATGGAGGAAGTGCCTGTCCCATATTTAATTTCAAAATGCATCTTCATTCGTACAGAGACCTTGACCAAACCACATAAATTTAATCCAGAATAAAATGACCCTCAGATAACTGCCTAAATTCAAGCTCATGACATCATAAATCTCAACCAAACGAAACCTGATTTGTCCATTAACTCACATTTTGTCTGTTAGTTGGAGATGAAAGATGTCATGTTCATTGCTATTTAAACAAAGAAGAGAGATAGAGGGATATGTGGCACCAGCATACCCTCAACATAAAGGGATTAACCCTTAACACTTTGCAACCACAAAGCTGGTGCTACTCATTGCTGCTTACTCTAGATAGACTCTATTCCCGTCCCGTGTTCACTTATGGGCATAGGAGCAAACACTATTTAGACACGCGTTTGTAGAAAAATATACATATTTTATTCTTCAATTACACACAAAAATGTTAGAACACCGTAGGTGTAGTTATGCTGTGCTTATTAAATTACCTACAATAAAAGTCTAAAAGACCTGTGCACAGAAATATATGCACAAGCTTCAACCCTTCAGTCGGTAAGATAATAAAATTGAATTTTTAACCATTAAAGTGTATTGTGCTGTGTTGCTTGTGTTGCTCATGTTCATTGCACCTATCAAAGTTCAAGGACAGTGTGACTTATTGGCTTATTGGCTCTCAAAGATAGAAGGTTTCAGGTGACCTTGATGTTTCAAGAAGTACCTGAATCTCTGAACCAAGGAAGAAGGGACAATCATTGTATTGCCCTCAAGTCCATCCTTGGGCAACAATATAAGGTTGGTGGAAAAGAGTTCTCTTTAGGTGGGGTAACTGAAGAAGAAATTAAGTGGTGACATAGACTTATCCTGATGGCTTGTAATTAACTGCAGTAGGACCGTTTTTGAAACAGACATTCCCATCAATTTGTTTTTGTGCAGGGTAAAGGCAACATCACCACCGTTCTACTGCTGGTGGACACGTCTTGATCTTATTTGCATTTAGTGGAGTGGTAAATAGCAGAGTGTGACTAGCCAACCCTGCATACAATGTTCCATTTTTGTTTTTGCTTCAGCAGTATGCATACAATGCATTAAAAAGGTTTTGATTTTGTTGTTTTGCGATGGATTCCCATGTAATGCACCTACAAAGCAGCAGGTGCTATATGTATGGTTATTACATTGGGCCTCATTACACGGAAGGCGGTAATCCAGGGTGCTATTAGCACCCTGGACCATGCCGGTAAATTACCGGCACCGCCTTGGCGGAAAGGGGATTTACTGCCCCATTCCAAGGTTGGAGGGGCGGTAAATCCCCCTTCCGCCATTGCCCTTCCCCATTCCCATTTCTGCCCCATAGGGCTCTATGGGAATGGGGAAGGCGCTAATTACGGCACCGCAATTTTGCGGTGCCGTAATTAGCTCCGAGGTCCCTTAGCGGGTTGGTACTTAACGCCTGCAAGAAGCAGGCGTTAATTCCTCCAACCCGCAAAGGGACCTCGTAGTACGGCGGTAAGGGTTAACGGTCACCGTTGCCATTAACGGTGACCGTTAACCCTTACCGCCGTCCGTGTAATGAGGCCCATTGTGTTTAAATCTTGGTATGCTTGACAGGCTAAGTGGTGTGATGTAGTTATGTGTGCACACAATGTGGAGGAGGACAGCATGATTCTGCTCTTACCACTGCTTTGTGCACTTCCTCCTCTTCATGTGAGCAAGAACTTGTCCAGAACATTAAATGGAGCCATGTTTGCTATAGAAGGATGCTGTAGCCATGTGATTTAGTACATCAGTTTTAATATATCCACTCGTTAATACATATTTATCAAAAACATATCAGTATGTAATGGTGTTACAAAACAGCAAACAACCATTTATATCTTAAAAACGACACTCATTCCTAAAAATAAAAAAATGATGAAAGTGCAATGTGCTGCAATCCACACATCCCAATTCTACGATTGTGTTCATTTTCTAAACTCCAACAGGGCCATCACGAGTTCCGGCGGTAACCTTTAAATGCGGGAGTAACGCTATTGCCGCTGCATTTAAGGGTCCGCCAAATCACAGGTTTGGCAGTATTTACCCAACTCTGAGCTTGGGGGAAACCAGCCAGCAATTTGCCGATTTTTGGCGCTATTACCACACGGTAATACCGCCAATGGTAATCCTATCAAAAATTCCCCATTGGGTCCCATGGGGAATTCCTGAATGGGCCCAATGGGAATGGGGAAGTACCGTTCCGCCAAACACGTGATCCGGCGTTAATAGCGCCGGACCGGATGGCAGTAGCGCAATTAGCATGGGAATACCGTCGGGATACAGCCCAACTCGTGATAGGCCCTAAGTGTCAATAATTCTTTACAGAGGTATGACACACTACTTTTACCAGTGTACTGTGTGTCTATTTTTACCGCAAAATTGCCCGACATGTTTCGTTCCCTTACACCTTGGCACCTGTCCATAGAACTTCCTCAGGGGCTGGTGTTTGTTCTCCGACCTCACAATCTTGTACAGTAATCTTTTCAACTATTGAAAATGACCACCATTTCTCAATCCTCTAATAAGGGTCTGTTCACTCACCGTGCATATTCATTTCATAGAAAAAATGTCCTCAATTAGATGGTGCGCGTCTTCTTTAAGTAGGGCTCTCTATGTCAGCCCAACAACCTTTGGTGACAATTCCCTTGTTGGTGCTCGCATCACTTCTTAACCCTGCAGAGATAATGTGTGCAACAATTTGTTACTATCAACCATCTAGCTTTTTCTCAATATGCTCAAAAAATGAATTCCTAGTTCCAACATCCTGATCACATACCTGAAAAGTGTATGTATTGCAGTTTCGGGAACTGTGTTCTGTTACCATGCTGCCGACCCTCTCTGTGTAAGTTTTCTTTTCTGTTGTTTCAAATAGGTAACTATAAAAAATTATAAGAACAATCCTACGTCCTTATTAGTTTGTCTGTAAACCCTTTTTCTTTCTTACACACTTAGCGCAATGTTTGTGACCAAATGTTACTCACTTACTTATCATAGACAGCGAGTCAGGAATTATAACTTTTCCCTCCGTATACGTGCTGCACCTCGCGGTTGTCATTGGTGTAGCGGAGTGCTATCTATTTGTTGTACCCATTGCTAAGCAACGTGTTTTTTCCTCTCTTTGCTTATTACAAGGTTATGCTGCTATCGCGGCCACCATCATAGCCTGTCCTCTATCATCCTCTGTTCAATACCAGATGCTCAGATTCACTTATATATTTATGCATCAGTGATGATGCGCTATGAACAAGGGATATTATCAAGTAGTTTCTAGCTGATAAAAGTGCATTTTCATGTATTCATGATTTTAAAGATTGATGTCGTACCATAACCCATTATTTTTTATTTTTTTTTAACATTAGGTCGGTACCCTTAGGCTAACAACATAAATTCATATTATTGCATAACTGGTGTGTTGTGTCTGTCACATGCACATTTGTTACCTGCATTTAATGCAGGCTTGCTCATAATTCCGGACCATGGGGGTCATTACGTGTATGGGGGTAGGGGTTTAACGGCACTGTTAAGGATGGCGGTACCGTTAAGCCCCTACCGCCATATTCCAAGGCCCCTTAGCGGGTCCCAGCAGGAACGGCTGGTCTGACCAGCCATTCTTTGCGGGACCCGTTAAGGGACCTCAGCGCCTTCCCCATTCCCATTGAGCCCTATGGGGGCTCAAATGGGAATGGGGAATGGTTTACTGAATGGGGACTTACCGGGTCCGCATAAGTCGGAATGTCCCAGTAAGCCACCATTCAGTGACACCGGACGCGGACCTGGGGATTCAATCCCACCTGTACAAACAAGTATGTGTATAAATTTGCACACTTGTTTGTACAGGTGGGATTGAGCCTGAAGAATAAAAGTGAATCGTTTCAGAATATTATTCTTTGTGTGAACCGCAGCGACAACCTAAGGGTAAGAGATGATGTATATAATCCCCAAGCAAAAATAATGAACACAAATTCACACTTTAATAACAATAGTGATAGACAGCACATTCATTCGTATGAGATATAATCTGTATGAGTACACCAACCCCATCCCTCCACCCACTGCTCCGACATAATAATAAATAATAATAATAATAAAGTGGCATATTTATACAGTCTGGTTCATAAAAACGCACGTGGTGAAATGTTTTTTTTTGCAAATCGGGGTATGTGGTTTAAAACACTAATAAGGTCAAATCTTTTTCTTTTTCTTTAAAATTGACATTGATTTCATATATGAGTTTCTAAATACTGTGTTTGTATGTTTTGCATGTTTTTGATGAATCAAATTAGCCCGGATTTGAAAAAGGCGCAGTTGATACACCTAAACACGTGTCATCCAAGAGGGGCTGAAAATACTTAACAAAATAAAAAGCCTTATCAAATACAACAGATTTTGGAATTGTTATTCACAGTTAAAGGAAAAACACTGACAATCTATCTTGGTGCAAAGAGGTGCAGGCACAGTTTCAACTTCTCTTATAGTTTACAGACGGAGCAGAGGAACTCAGTGTCTCCGTAATGGCCTACACTCATGCGACAAAGAACCGACCAGAAAAGAGGGAAACAACTCTGAAAATGAAAAATACTGATAATAGCAACCCCAATTAGGCTGCGAGGGTACAAGCCTATGGTAACTCAAAAAAGTTCCTCAGGATCAGAAATTTGTACAAAAGAAATATGTTTGTTGCTGCCCTTACCTACGTGAATTTTAAATAACAAAGAAAATGCAGGATTGTAAGTGCTCCCAATCTTCTCCAAAACCTGCATGGCGTTTTGCCATGTGTGTATGGTAAGCATCATTCAGTTAGTTACACAGGGCATCATTACAAGCATGGCGGTCCGGGAACTACGGTACCAGTAAGCATGCCAGTACCGTAGTTCCCGGACCACCATACTACGTGCTCTGCTCGCAGGTGCCATTTCAACCGTCAGGTTTTTCCTGGCAGGTGTAATGGCACCCGCGAGCAGGGCACGTTGGATGCACCGGCACAACTCTGTATGTGCCGGTGCATCTGACCTCCCCATCCTCATTCAGCCCTATGGGCCATAATTGGGATCGGGAGGTCCTTGATTCCGTCACCCGCAAATGGGCAATTACCGGGTCCGCCGAGCTTGGCATGACCCGGTTCTTGCCCATTTGCAGTGTAAGAGGATTCAATTCAACACTACAGCTAAATCAACGCTTAGTCTATAATACTGAATGAAAACCCTTATTGATATATCTTTAGGTCCAGTTCATGCGTTCTGGATGACTACCCCTATATAACACCCCTCTCTTGGAATCCCCCTGACCTCACTGAGCCAAGAAGTAGTTCTGTTTTGCAAGTTTAAAAGGTTTATTTGATAATTTAAACAATAGATATATATATGACACTTTATAATAAATTAATAATTGAATAGCACACTTAATCTGATATGATAAAGATCAACAACGGAGAATCTGGCACTAGCACACTTCTTATAATCACTAATGAGTTGACATGAAATGGATAAGGTAGCACACTGGTAAATAGGAACAAAAGAAGAAGGTGGTACAAAATGCTTTATAGAGTTCAAATGGATGCAAGGTTGAATGAATGAAATGCAGTATAGAAATACTCAATATGATTTCAACAAAACAATGTAATCACTTTTCTCTGGCAATTCCCTCCCCCCTCCCCCCCCTTGATGCAAGGCAAGGAAATGGAAGGAAACACACAGTTCTCAGAAATGCAATCAAATGTGATTCAGTTCAATCCCAGCAAGCTTAGACTACAGAAGTTTGAAAACACAGATAGGAGTTTTGAAAACACAGGCCCAAATGCTTTGATATGTGCTGGCAATGGATGAGAAATATGCTGGAAATGCTTTTTAATTCCCTTTCAGAGGTTCAGGGTGAGTGGTATCTAGTTAATATTAGTCCAGACTCACACTAGCAATGATGCAGGGATAGTTAGCAGGTTAAACGAATTTCTGGCAAATGGAAGGCAAGCAGCAGCAGTTTTTACATGTGAAGAAATTGCAAATCGCGGTAAAATTCGCGGATGCGTGTTCCGCGATTGCGGTAAAACTATAAGGGGTAGGAATGCGGTTCTATGTGCGATTCAAAGCTACGATTCTAAGCTATCAGAGGAAAGTTACTGCAAGTCACTAGCACAAACGGTTGCGGAGATATGAGCGATTGAATAGAGGTCGTTTTTCAGATTTGAAATTTTAAAGTTCAAAAAGACAAGTGCAGCTTGCAACTAGCAAATCACAGGTGACAGCTTTACAAGTGACAGGTGACAGTTAGGAGGCAGTTCTACTTAGATTAAATAGATTGAATTATATTATTTTCACTAAGAGATTGGTTCTGCACAGTTTTCTAGGTACTCACACTATATTCTTGGGTGAAATGGGCCTCGCCATGGATCTGGTCAGGGTTTTAAACTGGACTCTGGTCTGGTCTGGTCTGGCCTCTGCACTTCACAGTGATCTGGGTCAGCTCTCTCTGCTGGTCTGGGTCTCTCTGGGTACAGCACTGCTTTCTCTCTGGTCTGGTCTCTTAGTTCTGGATAGATTGAAGTCTCTAGTTTGGCTTTCTGGAGGTTGATGGAGGTAAGTATGGATTTTTCCGGCAGAGCGTCCCGCTGCAGATGGATTTGGAAAGTCTCTATCTGTCCTGTCTGTCTGCTTTTATGTGTTTAGAATGTGGGTGTGTTCTAGCATCACTGACCCTACCTCTCTCTCAGCTTCTAATTGGTCAAACTTCCATTTATCATTTGATTGGGGAATGAACTGTGAGTCAGAGTGATGTCATTTTACAGCCTGCAGAAAGTCCACTCCTCCTGTCAACTTACATACAAACCTAGATTTGAAACAAATACATATTTGCAGAGGTACATATTGTTTTAAAATCATATGCACCCATCATGCATTACAGGAGGTATCCCCTGTTCAAACTCTGCTCTTCCTGGGAGCTTGCATTCAGAAATGGCACATATTTCACTTTTTAACTGATTTTGCAATTTCTGACATTGACCCAACTTTACATACATGTGTGCAGGGAGTATGGACATTAACTGATAAAGTTTCAGATTTTTAACATGCATACAGTTAGAGTAATATCCATTTTTCCGCTAAAACCCCCCTGAACATGCCACCGGGTCGAAAAACCTCTTAAAATGTGGGCAGAAAAATCACAAGAATTATGGTATCATTTATAAAATTTTCACATGTCCGCTCTATGAGTTATTCATCTTTTTAAAGATATGTTCTGGCTCCAAAGGGGTGTGGTTTCCCAGGTCACATGGTATAGAAACCAGTCTTTCCAGTTTCTGCCAAGCCAGCTTGCTCTCACAGGCAGTGCCCCTCCCAGCTCTTGCCAAGAGGAAGCTACATTTTACGACTGCGGTAATAAAAACCTTTGCCTGAGTGAAGAGGGCTTTGTCCACTCTCTTGCAGAGCCCAGGTAATTCAGTTATCAGATAGATGGCATATCCTCAGTGGGGGCAGCAAAAGGAAGGTTGGCCTGGGAACACAGTGGTGACTCAAGTTTCCTCCTGATGGGGGTAGTTGCCAGGCAGAATTCAGTTCCTTAAGCCAGACTTTCAGCTACTGTCATGTTATTTGTTGCTTTTTAAATTAACTTGCAATTTTACACATGCAGCTAGAATGCTGATTCTAAGTGCAAAACTATGACATTTAAACAATTGCAACCTATGTGACACTCAAAAGTAGGTCACTCAGTCAATTTAAACATTTAGATTTTTTTTTTTAGTGTCTTTCAATCCAGTGCAACTTAAACTGCTGAAATCCACAGCGCAGCCAGTCTTGTTATAAACCTTGTCTTATGATCTTCATTTCCCAGATTTTGTAGGCACACAAAACTCCATTCTGCCAAATGTCTGCTGGTGTTCAGTAAATATTTTGCACATATTGCAATGTTTGAAAATAGGCACTTTGGCTTGCCTTCAGAGAAACACAGGGTGGTTTTAAACTGCCGGCTTTTGGATAGTGGTGAGTACTGGTACTGCACCCATTTTTGGGATTTAAGAAAATGAATTCCCTACAATTCTAGGTTGCATTTGGCAATCAGCATTGCCATTCCCAATGGTTTCAGACTACTGTGTGGGTAGTCCAATGGTGGTTTTAGGCAGTGTCCTTCTGTGCCCATAACATCGGCAAAAATGAGTGGCAGCCTATTCTTCATGCATTTCCCTGTGCATTTTCTGGGAAGCTCTGGCCATCATGATGTTTTCATGTCAGTACTGCACAGTTTTGAGGTAGGGCTAGGATGCATGGGTAAATACATCCCACAAGCCCCCCTCTTGCGATGGCCATTCGGTTTCACTGATGGGACTCGCAAGATCTGGGATGTTTCCTCATCTTCTTCCAATAGATGGCACAGTTCAGCATCTTTTCCTCCATCCGGTACTGATCGATCAGTTCTCCTCGCCGGTCCTGATGGGAATATTGGGCGGTCCACTGGGCCCATTGGATCTTCGTTCCTGGTCTCCGTATCATCCTCCTTGGCCCGTCTTCAGGTTTTTCTTTCTCCTAGGACGACAAAGGAAGAGCGGCAATACCTATTCATAGACGTTTTTCCACCTCTGTTGAGATGGTGGGACAGCATATGCATTTCATCATGACGAAACATTACATTCTTATTTTGAAAAACAGTATGACTAAGAGACAGTTTCATACAAATCACAGTATGTTAGAGACTAGATGTGGTACGTTTTATGATTGGAACTGAATTAGTCTGATACAGTACCCGCTAGGATTCCAGAGGATTCCTCCAGTTGTTGCAGAGTGTGCCTGGGATGGCAACACTTCAACTGGTTTATGTGTACCCACTTGTCTTCCCCCTCTGCCGAACCGCCTTTGGGGATGTGGATTTTGTAGGCCACAGGGGAGATCTTATCGACGATCTCAAAGGGTCCCTTCCATGTAGGCAAAAATTTGCGCTGCTTGGCCTGGTTCCTTTGGAAGTTGTATAGATAGACCTGGTCTCCCACCTGATATTCCTTCCTGGAAGCTTTCAGGTCATAATGGGTCTTCACGCTATCAGCCGATCTTTCTAGATTCCGCTGAGCATAAGCAAAAGCATGTTGAAGGTGTTTCCTTAAATTCTCCACATACTCATGAGTAGTGGAGGCATTTATCAGTGTCTGCTCTTGGGTCCTATAGAGCAAATGCTGAGGAAGCACCATCTTGCGCCCAGTCATCAACTCAAATGGTGACATTTTGGTTGCAGATGAAGGGGTAGATCTGATGGCCATTAGGACCAGAGGTAATCGGATATCCCAACTTGGCCCAGAATCTGCCACAAACTTCTTTAATATGCTCACAATTGTCCGGTTATATCTCTCTACTGCCCCAGAAGAAGCTGGTCTATAAGCAATATGCAGCTTTCTCTTGACCCCCAGTATCTCCCACATCTTTGTCATTACTTCACTGGTGAAGTGGCTACCTCTGTCTGACTCAATCCTTTGAGGTAGACCAAAACGGGAAAAGATGTGGTTAATCATCAAGGCAGCTGCAGTTTCTGCCTTGCAATTTGGGGCTGGGAGACATTCCACCCACTTGGTAAACAAGCATGTCACAGTCAACATGTACTTATTCCCCCTAGCCGAGCGAATCACAGGGCCTACAAAGTCGATTTGTAAATCAGACCATGGCAGTGTCATCCCCCGCTTTTGTAAAGGTGCCCGGTGTGTGAGGGATGTCGGCTGAAATTGTGCACACACAAGACAACCCTTCAAATATTGGTTGAGGTCCTGGCCCATGTGTGGCCAGTATGCAACCTCTCTTAAGATTTCCAGTGTTGTGTGAAACCCCCTATGACCGGCGGTGGCCGCATCATGGGCGTGACTTAACATCAGGCTTCGGAATGAGGTAGGAACCACCCACTTGTCGTGGCCAGCTTTGGATTTCCTTACCAACAAACCGTCTTGGATTCGGAACATTTTTGGACATTTCATCAACACTCTTAGGTCCTCTTTCCCAATGTAATCGGTATCCGTCAGGGGAAAGTTCTCAGGGTCCTCAAGGTGCTGGTAAAATTTACCAATAATTGGATCCCCCTTCTGAGCAGTTATCAAATCAGCATCAGGGGTCTCCTTACTCCATTGTGCAATTGAAAGGTCGTTGTGAGCATTTGTCTGGGACCTAGTGATAGCAGTGACCTGGATTTCCCCCAACAGGGACTCAATCTCAATTAGATCCCCTTGGATGGCTCCGGTTTTGGCCTGCTGATCAGCTAAGTCATTTCCAGTTTTGTCTGGTCCCTCTACTTTGGAATGACCCTTGATCTTTTTCCAATAGATGGTCATCTCATTCGAGGTGACCAAATCATCAATGTTTTGGATCAACTTCCCATGTTTCAAGGGTTTGTTGTTAGCACATAACATGCCTCTGGTTTTCCAATTAACCAGGTGCTCCACGAACCTGTTCCGTACATAATCTGAATCTGTGATTATGACCAGTTCGTGGAGTTGATGCTGGACAGCAGTGAGGATGGCCTGATGCACAGCCATCAATTCTGCCACCTGACTACTTCGGGGACCAATTTTGTATCCAGCGGAGGGTTCTGGGGACTCATTCACCCATGCATTCCCTACGCCGGCCACCAGTTCTTTCTCCCCGTTGTTGTCAACATGGTAAGAGCATCCATCCACATACACAGTGGGCATTCCCTCACACTTGTCTTCTTCAAAGACTTTGTGTGGGGAATTAAGGTATGCCTCCATGTTGTCCTTGATTTTCAGACTTTCGTCCTCGAGACAGTTTTCCCTGGCACAATCATGCAAGTCAGCCAGACCTTGCGCGAGGGGACTCTTCTTGTTTTGGCCATATCTGACCTCCACAGGAAAGCCTTGCATTGACAGAATCCAGGAAGTAATTCGGGAATTACTCACATTTCCGGCCCGGATTCTGTCACTTTGGAGATATTGCAGAGGCTGGTGTGGAGTCTCCACTATGATGTGTTCCCCCTGGATAAACGGGCGGTAATTCTTCAATGCCCACACCGTTGCCAGGAGTGCCTTCTCACAATCGTTGAATTTTTCCTCCACAGAGGATAAAGTTTTGCTCGCATAGGAGATTACTTTATTGACCTTGTCATGCTTTTGGTATAATACTGCCGTCAAGCACGTATCAGAGAACCCCGTCTCCAGGAAGAACTCCTTGTTTCTGACAGGGTAAGCTAGGCAAGGCGCTTGTGAGAGGCTTCTTTTGAGTTGTCTTACTGCCTCGGCTTGTTCTGGACCCCATTCCCACTTGACCCCCCCCTTCAGGAGATGAATCAGGGGTCTGGTGATCTCTGCGTAGCCCTCAATGAACTTTCTGCTGTAATTAGTCAGTCCAAGGAGGCTCCTTAGTTCCCGCAGAGTTGTGGGGTCTTTCAGTTTCTGAAGTGCTTCCACTTTCTTTTCCTGGGGACAGAGACCCTGAGGAGTAATCTCATGCCCCAAGAAATTAACACGGGTTCTACACCACTGTGCTTTCTGAAAGGAAAGTTTTGCTCCGGCGGCCCTCAACTGCGTCCGAACATAACGGATCTCCGCTATGTGTTCCTCCACAGATGAACTTTTGATGAGGACATCATCTACATAAGAAAGGTTACCCCTTGCACCCAGGTCGGGCATGGCCTTATGTAGGAAAATATTGAACTCATTACCGGAGTTAAGGTATCCGAAGGGAGTCCGGGTCCATGTGTACTGCTGGCCCCCAAAGGTAAAAGCCAGTTTGTATTGGTCCTCCCTACTGACAGGCACAGTCCAGTATCCATTGGTCAGGTCTATTGCAGTGAATACCTGTGACCCCTGGATCTGGGCCAGCCCTTGGTCAATGTAGGGCAGAGGCCATCGGGAAGTATGGACCCGTTTGTTGAGCTCCCTGAGGTCGGCACAGAGTCTCCACTGGCCGTTTGGCTTCAATATTCCCAGCACCGGATTATTGAAGGTGCTGTGGACTGGACGGATTATTCCCCGGGACTCAAGGTTCTTAATTATTTCAGTAAGGGACTCCATTGATGCGAGAGGCAAGCGATATTGCTTCACAAACACAGGAGTCATGCCAGGGTCCGTGGGGATTGTTGTTGTGTGGATGTCAGTGCGACCACAGTCATATGAGTCTACCGCAAAGAGATCTTGGAAATCCAAGAAAACTTGTTTCAACTTTTGCTTTTGTTCCAGAGTCACACAGGCATCAGCTAGGTTGACTCTCTCTTCCACCATCTGCCTGAAGCCTGGAAAGACTTCTGGTTTGGCTATTTCAGCGGCCTCCTCCAGCTGGGTGGAGAAGTCCCTGGTCAGAGTGCTGATTTGGACTGGAGGCTTCAGGTGGGAAAGGCAGTCCTCATGGACCTGGAAAATCACCTCATCCCTCCTGAAATCACAAGTCACATCTTCCTTACCATAGGGGCAGGAAGTGTACACCAGGAAGTTCCCCCCATGCCGGGTAAAAATCCTGTCTGGTGTTGTATGGTCCTCACTGTCACTGTCAAAACAGTCCTTGGGGATTGGCCCTAACAGTTCATTTACAAGATCAATGGAGAAATGTCGGTCATCAACCGCCATTCCAATAATGGTGCCTGCGGCTAGAGTAATACTCTTTAAGTCGCTGTTATCCACCTCTATTGGAATGGTGTCATGTTCTATGTTGACTAATGGTGTTGGGTTTACCCCCAACCCTTGCTGTTGGAAAGAAGCATTTAGATGTATGTAAGCATCAGGGTTTTTCAACTCTTGTCCCCTTTTAACTTTCACTTCCAGGGAGAATTGTCGGGTCCTTTCTGGGATGGTGACTTCCTCTTTAACCTGAATTTCAACTGCATAAGGTAGCAATTGAGCTGACCTAAATGCTTTTTCTGGATCATCAAAGGTCATGGGATTATCCGCTAATCGGGACCAAGCTTTGAAGTTTATTAGGTCCAAACTAATGGCAAAGCGATTGAGAATGTCACTGCCTAAGTAAAAGGCGGCAGGGACGTCTCGCACGACCCAACAATTGTGGACTATGCTCTTGTTGCCAATGGAGATTTTGAGCATACACCTGCTTGGCAGGAGATGTTTTGAATTGGGTGCTTCCAGGTCCATTTCCCATTTGTCTATCAGTTTGAAGGTGGGAATGGCTGGATCTTTTGGGAGTTGGCGGAACATGGCTTCGCTGATGAAGCTCTTACCGTTGTTCATACACACTCGAGCGAGAACAGAGTCCTTCCCATCATTTAACTGAACAGGGATGAACAACTGCTCTCCAATTTGCTGAATCTCAGCCAGGCTCTGAGCTGATTTCACATCTTTCTGGACTATAGGAGTGGGAGTTTCAGATTGTGGATTGGTATAGAATTTCAGAGTGTTTCCTTCCAGCGTGGAGTACCACTTTAGACTGGAAGGAAGGTTGATTTTCAGAAATAGAGAGGACCCCCCATCACCAGTCTGTTGTCCTACTGCTATTACTGTCACGTCTGGAATTTGGCTATTCTGGAAGTGAAATTCTACTTGGTCAGATTTTTGTTCAACCATGTGGCAGGTGCCGTTTAAACTAACATGGTTGACACTCTGTTTTAATTTTATTGGTCGGCTAGTCTGGGTCCAGAGGACCTTGTTTACGCAATCTATTAGGGGTGACAACCTTCTCAGGAGGTCATTCCCTAGTAAACAAGGGGTGCCCTCTGGGGTCACAACTATGACCGGGTGTTTCAGCTTGTGTCGCCCAATTTTAATGTCCAAGTCTGCCGTCCCCTCAACGGGAATTTCCTTCCCGTCAAAGTTCTGTAGTTGTCAAGGAAGAGAGGTGAGAGGAATTTGGTAATCCTCTCCCCTTCCTGCATTCAGTTCATCAAAGGCCCTTCTGGACAGAAGGGTAGCTTGAGATCCTGTGTCCACCAGTGCCGAGATTGTACCCTGCCCCTGTACTTGTACCGGGGCATAATATCTTCCCTCCTTCTCCTCAAGGGGGCACAGGTAATGTACATTTTTGGACAACTGGTGGGCTAACTTTCTGGTTTTGGACATTGCTAGCGAAGAGATTTGGGCAGAATTCTGTGGAGAGCCTTGGGAATCTGAAGGAAAAATTTGGCAACTGGAGATCAGAGCCATTGTGGGTTCCCCTGGCTCCGGTTCCGGGCCGCCCCCCCCTTTTTGGAGGCAGTCACCAGGATGGGTTTGAACCAGGGGATTTTCTTGCGGTTGGTTCTGGGATGAGATGGTGGGCGGCGGTAGCTCAGTCTCCACCTCTCCCCAGTCTGGATTTGCATTCCTAGGGACCCATTTTTCTTTGGGAGGAGTTCCCCCCTCTCTGAAGGAGAAGATCCTTTTCCCAGGATCCTCTGAGGATCCCTCTCCCTCAAATTGGAAGATCTGTACCTCCTCCTCAAACTGAGTCTGTTTGGGTCTTTTGTTTCTCCTACCCCCCCTCTGCTCCTTAGGAGGCAGACTTTCAGGGGCAAGAGATTTTGTTTCCGGTTCCTGGGTTTCCAGGGGCTGTTTACAAGTAAGGAAGGAAGCTTCCTCCAAGGCTTTACACCCCCCTTCCCCTTGTGCCTCCTCCCTGGGAACCGGTGAGTTATCGGGGTGCTGCCCCCGTCATTGTTCTGGAGCACCAGGTCCAGAGTTGGGTGCGTTCTGCGCCGGCACGCCCATCTGAGGGTTCTGCTGAGCCCTCAGTATGTGACCCAGATCCCGCGCCATGTTTTGAACCTGGCGCTCTAACTGGGAAACCCGCTCAGGCTGATACGGGGCCCTGTTTTCTCCCCTGGGCTGATCCCGGGAAGGGTAGCTGTCCCTTCTTTGGTAGTACCCCTGGTTGGGAAGATTTGGGTACCCCTCCACCCTTGGCCTCCCCTCTCCCGGATTCAGTGGTCTGGGCTCAGGGAATTGGGGAAAGAAGGATGGATGGTTTTGGGGCTGAAAGTCGGGAGGATATCTGGGGAAAAAGTTCTGCCCAGGGTTTGGTAAATTTCTGCCCTCCTGTGGGAAGTTTGGAGGGAAGTTCCCTGGGTTAGGTGCTTGGCTGGATCCCCCCCCCTTGGGCTGGAGGAGTCCACACATAACCCAGGATGGGTCGATTTCCCTTGTAACGTGGACTTACATAATCAGGAGAGCGAGGGACCCCATTTGTGGGGCTGCCTCCCTGGCTCCCTGTCTGTGACTGGCCCGAGGACCTTCTGGGCCTAGCATTATTAGGTGCAGGTAGGTTTTTAGGCCCCCCCATCTCCAAATCCAAAACGGGGGTGACCTTTACCTCTGCCACCTTGGCAGCAGCAGCGGTGCTGTTGGCTTTGGGGTTTTTCTGGGCATTGCTTTTATTTTCTATGGGCTTCTGCACCTCATAGATCCGGGTAGCCTGTTCAATGACCCAGTCTAAAGATCTTTTCTCATGAAAATCCCTCACAAGCTGGGTCATGATATATTTGGGCAAGGCATGGAAAAACGTATTTATAAACTCTCTACTATCTGTGCGCACCCTTCTTGTGGTCTGTGCAAAAGCACGCTTTAACTCCTGCACAAATTCTTGTGGGGCCTGATCCTCCCCACATTGCAAATTGTAGGCTGCCTTGCGAGCCTCTTGAGGATTTCTGTGAACAGAAAAATGTTTCAGGATGGCCGCCTTATAGGTGGACCATCTTAAATGATTTTGGTCCTCCAGCCCCGCAAAGAAACTGGAGTATTCCGGGGAGAAGGTCCACTTTACATATTGAATGCAGCTTTGGCTGTCCTTCAAATGGAAAGTCTCCATCATTTGTTCAAACAACTCTAAGTGCTCCCAAACAGAATACTTACCGTTCTTATGGTAAGGCGTGATGACGCTCCTGATCGCCTTAATCTGCTTTAAGGGGTCCTTAAGCAAGGCCCTTTTTGCCGTATTGGCCTTTTTGGTTCGGGTAACCCTTGTCCATTCTTCCTCGGACTCAGAGGCACTGCTCCCAGAGGTTCCCGTCTGTTCTTCCAGGTTTTCCCGGATTCTGCGAGCCTGGGAATGGCTGGCAGAATGTGGGGACCTGGTCTCCTGTGTCCTGCGCAGTTCAGAGGAGTCTTCAGATTCCTCCTTGCTGCCAGGATTTGATGGGTACCCCCTCCACTGACCTAACTGGGCAGAGGTTTTCAGGATGCCCTTAATGGGCCTACTCTCCTGGGGTTCCCCATTGAACTGTAGTGTTCTTGGGTGCCCATACCCCGATGCCCACCCCTCCATTCCTGAGTGGTACTGGCCTATGAGCCCCATACTTTTAGCTGGATAGTAATCTGCCATCCCTGTGGCCCTGTGCTCATGTGCACCAGGGGACATGGGGGTGGCAGAGTCCAGGGACTGAGAAGTATGAGGGCCTCTGGTACTAGGGCTCCTGAGGTTATGCTCCGGAGTTTCCATTTCCCAGCGAACCTCATCTCTATCCGCCCCTGCTCCCTGTTGCAATGCAAGAGCCTGCATTTGTGCCTTCAGTTCCTCTGTTAAGGCCTTACTCGACTCTATCAGTTTCTCCTGCATCGCTACCTGTTGCTGGAGCCTATCATTGTGTTGACAGAGGGCCTCATTCTCCCTCTGTGCTTCCTGGTTGGTCCTGGAGAACTGGGCCAGTCTTTGCTGCAGGAGGTTTACCTCCTGGGCAATGTCCCTATTGGCCTGCTCCTTTCTTGCTAGAGCATCTTCCACCCTTCTGGTGTGCTCTACCAAGTTCTGGTTTTCTTTTTGGAGATCACCCAGCCCCTGGAGGGCCAGGTGATTTTCTTCAATTTCCTTTTTTGAGTGGCAGACTTCCTGGCCTATGGCGTCTCTTTCCTGACTAAGAGCCTGCATCTGCGCCGCCAGGTCGTCCCTTTGCCTTTGGAAGGCGCCGGCTTTCTGGCGCTCCTGATCAAACTCTGCCTGGGTATCTAGGTCTTTCAAAATTAGTTTGTTGCTCTCCTCTTTCTCTCTGTCTAGTTGGATTTGCAGGGTGGCTACCTGCTCTGTGCATGCCCTGTTGAAATTGATCTGTTGCTCCAGCTTTTTCTGGTTCTGCAGCAAGGAGTCCAAACTGTCTTGGTGCTCCTTCTGCAGGGCCAGAAATCGGGTATCCTGGTCTGTCTTTTCCTGTTGTAGGATGCCCATATCCTCTTTTATTTTAATGATATATTGCCTACTATCATTTTCTGCCTCCTGGCTCCTCTGCAGCCTCTGCTCAGAAGAGTCCAGATCAGATTGGGCCTTCTGTAATGCCATCTGTTGCCTATTTGCCAGATTTTGGCTTTCAGCACATCTATCCTGCATGTCTCCCATATATAGGTACAGGTATGCCGCTATCCTAACAATCTTGTCGTGTTCATCTTTGGCCTTAGGGGCCATGTATAGTTCACTCAGGGCCACATGTAATGGACCCTGATCTCTATATATATCTGACCCTGTTTCAGTGACCTGTTGTGTGATGGCCTGCAACCACACATCCTGGCCCTGTTCTGTCCATTCACCTCTCACAAATAGCTTATGCAAGAGGTGCTCTCTGGCTATTTTCATGTCTACTAAGGTCGTCATTCTAGAGATTGGTCTCTGTCCTGACTTACAGAAGTTTGTATTTTATTTTTGCAGAACAGAACTTTTCTTGGAGTGTCCCTTTTGAGGAATGCTTCACAGCGTAATGCAGCGTGGTGATCCGACCGGATGTATGTATCCCGTCAGTTAGCACACTGTATTAAGCTGCACAAGTGGTAAATCTAACCCAACGTCTCGGCTCGAGCCCCCAATTTGTAAGAGGATTCAATTCAACACTACAGCTAAATCAACGCTTAGTCTATAATACTGAATGAAAACCCTTATTGATATATCTTTAGGTCCAGTTCATGCGTTCTGGATGACTACCCCTATATAACACCCCTCTCTTGGAATCCCCCTGACCCCACTGAGCCAAGAAGTAGTTCTGTTTTGCAAGTTTAAAAGGTTTATTTGATAATTTAAACAATAGATATATATATGACACTTTATAATAAATTAATAATTGAATAGCACACTTAATCTGATATGATAAAGATCAACAACGGAGAATCTGGCACTAGCACACTTCTTATAATCACTAATGAGTTGACATGAAATGGATAAGGTAGCACACTGGTAAATAGGAACAAAAGAAGAAGGTGGTACAAAATGCTTTATAGAGTTCAAATGGATGCAAGGTTGAATGAATGAAATGCAGTATAGAAATACTCAATATGATTTCAACAAAACAATGTAATCACTTTTCTCTGGCAATTCCCTCCCCCCCCCCTTGATGCAAGGCAAGGAAATGGAAGGAAACACACAGTTCTCAGAAATGCAATCAAATGTGATTCAGTTCAATCCCAGCAAGCTTAGATTACAGAAGTTTGAAAACACAGATAGGAGTTTTGAAAACACAGGCCCAAATGCTTTGATATGTGCTGGCAATGGATGAGAAATATGCTGGAAATGCTTTTTAATTCCCTTTCAGAGGTTCAGGGTGAGTGGTATCTAGTTAATATTAGTCCAGACTCACACTAGCAATGATGCAGGGATAGTTAGCAGGTTAAACGAATTTCTGGCAAATGGAAGGCAAGCAGCAGCAGTTTTTACATGTGAAGAAATTGCAAATCGCGGTAAAATTCGCGGATGCGTGTTCCGCGATTGCGGTAAAACTATAAGGGGTAGGAATGCGGTTCTATGTGCGATTCAAAGCTACGATTCTAAGCTATCAGAGGAAAGTTACTGCAAGTCTCTAGCACAAACGGTTGCGGAGATATGAGCGATTGAATAGAGGTCGTTTTTCAGATTTGAAATTTTAAAGTTCAAAAAGACAAGTGCAGCTTGCAACTAGCAAATCACAGGTGACAGCTTTACAAGTGACAGGTGACAGTTAGGAGGCAGTTCTACTTAGATTAAATAGATTGAATTATATTATTTTCACTAAGAGATTGGTTCTGCACAGTTTTCTAGGTACTCACACTATATTCTTGAGTGAAATGGGCCTCGCCATGGATCTGGTCAGGGTTTTAAACTGGACTCTGGTCTGGTCTGGTCTGGCCTCTGCACTTCACAGTGATCTGGGTCAGCTCTCTCTGCTGGTCTGGGTCTCTCTGGGTACAGCACTGCTTTCTCTCTGGTCTGGTCTCTTAGTTCTGGATAGATTGAAGTCTCTAGTTTGGCTTTCTGGAGGTTGATGGAGGTAAGTATGGATTTTTCCGGCAGAGCGTCCCGCTGCAGATGGATTTGGAAAGTCTCTATCTGTCCTGTCTGTCTGCTTTTATGTGTTTAGAATGTGGGTGTGTTCTAGCATCACTGACCCTACCTCTCTCTCAGCTTCTAATTGGTCAAACTTCCATTTATCATTTGATTGGGGAATGAACTGTGAGTCAGAGTGATGTCATTTTACAGCCTGCAGAAAGTCCACTCCTCCTGTCAACTTACACACAAATCTAGATTTGAAACAAATACATATTTGCAGAGGTACATATTGTTTTAAAATCATATGCACCCATCATGCATTACAGGAGGTATCCCCTGTTCAAACTCTGCTCTTCCTGGGAGCTTGCATTCAGAAATGGCACATATTTCACTTTTTAACTGATTTTGCAATTTCTGACATTGACCCAACTTTACATACATGTGTGCAGGGAGTATGGACATTAACTGATAAAGTTTCAGATTTTTAACATGCATACAGTTAGAGTAATATCCATTTTTCCGCTAAAACCCCCCTGAACATGCCACCGGGTCGAAAAACCTCTTAAAATGTGGGCAGAAAAATCACAAGAATTATGGTATCATTTATAAAATTTTCACATGTCCGCTCTATGAGTTATTCATCTTTTTAAAGTTATGTTCTGGCTCCAAAGGGGTGTGGTTTCCCAGGTCACATGGTATAGAAACCAGTCTTTCCAGTTTCTGCCAAGCCAGCTTGCTCTCACAGGCAGTGCCCCTCCCAGCTCTTGCCAAGAGGAAGCTACATTTTACGACTGCGGTAATAAAAACCTTTGCCAGAGTGAAGAGGGCTTTGTCCACTCTCTTGCAGAGCCCAGGTAATTCAGTTATCAGATAGATGGCATATCCTCAGTGGGGGCAGCAAAAGGAAGGTTGGCCTGGGAACACAGTGGTGACTCAAGTTTCCTCCTGATGGGGGTAGTTGCCAGGCAGAATTCAGTTCCTTAAGCCAGACTTTCAGCTACTGTCATGTTATTTGTTGCTTTTTAAATTAACTTGCAATTTTACACATGCAGCTAGAATGCTGATTCTAAGTGCAAAACTATGACATTTAAACAATCGCAACCTATGTGACACTCAAAAGTAGGTCACTCAGTCAATTTAAACATTTAGATTTTTTTTTTTAGTGTCTTTCAATCCAGTGCAACTTAAACTGCTGAAATCCACAGCGCAGCCAGTCTTGTTATAAACCTTGTCTTATGATCTTCATTTCCCAGATTTTGTAGGCACACAAAACTCCATTCTGCCAAATGTCTGCTGGTGTTCAGTAAATATTTTGCACATATTGCAATGTTTGAAAATAGGCACTTTGGCTTGCCTTCAGAGAAACACAGGGTGGTTTTAAACTGCCGGCTTTTGGATAGTGGTGAGTACTGGTACTGCACCCATTTTTGGGATTTAAGAAAATGAATTCCCCACAATTCTAGGTTGCATTTGGCAATCAGCATTGCCATTCCCAATGGTTTCAGACTACTGTGTGGGTAGTACAATGGTGGTTTTAGGCAGTGTCCTTCTGTGCCCATAACATCGGCAAAAATGAGTGGGAGCCTATTCTTCATGCATTTCCCTGTGCATTTTCTGGGAAGCTCTGGCCATCATGATGTTTTCATGTCAGTACTGCACAGTTTTGAGGTAGGGCTAGGATGCATGGGTAAATACATCCCACAGCAGGTGCCGTAAAAAATGCACTCCGGTGGCAGCCATGCCCTAAATAAGGGCACAGCCACCGCCAGAGTTGTAATGAGGCCCAGAATTACAAGAATGGAAGGCAGCTTCTACAATGATCCCTATGCAGTACGCTGGATTCATGCACCAGCACATAGCAGACGGACCCCATACGGATCTCCAGCATTTGCACCGGCATGAAAATCCATGCTGTTGGAAAAGCTGGAGCATTTGTATGGCAGAGCAGAAGGAAGGTGGAGGAAACAAAAGTTGTGTTCCTCCCCTCCTCTCCGCTGTACAAATACTCGAAAATGTGGTATGAGTGAGAGGCGTAAAAGCCTTACTCAAGGCTTTAATGCCTTTCATTCACGTTACGTCCCTGTACAAAATGTGTTCCTTGTGTTTACACCTCATTTCTTAGATGTAAACACAAGTCGAGGTGTATCCTTTTTGTTTTTCCTCGTTTATTCCTTGTTTTTGTGGCGTATGGTGTATGCAGTCCTTCACTTTCAATTATTATCAGGCGGAGTGTAAAAGTGTGGCAGATATTGATTTAACTCCTTTCGTTTACACTTCACTTCCCTTATAAAATGACCCTTATTAACTTTAAAGAACAAAGGAACATCTGTTTAAAGATCTCTGAGTAATGGGATGTATCCCACCCACATTTTAGTGGATATTCTTAATACACACACCATTAAATTCCAGCAAGGCTGAATTCATAGTGTTTGCAAAGATATTAATCTGAGCTGGCAACATGGTCAGATCATGGAACGAGTAGGGAGGCGTCCTGCCACTTGTCTTTAGGTCTCTTTACCTATACATTTTGGTAAAGGGTGATTATTTTGCATGCAAAATAGGATTTGACATCAGCTTTGTTACTTGGCTAGCTGTCAGAGGGTATTCTAAAAAGATGAGCAAAAGAGGCCCTTGAATTGCAACATTTTTTTAATTTTCTTTTTTTTATTTTTTAGGGAAAAAGGATTACTTAGTGCTAGTAACTGCACAACATCTTCTATGCAATTGATTTTACAAGAAGATGTATAGGTGTTTTTTAAGGTACATCGTTCGTCAAAATACATTCATTTTCTCATTTTTAGAAATGCATTTGAGAAAGGAACAGAAAACAAACATATTTGTGGCAAAAAACTTGACAAATACAGAGAAATGAACAAATGAAAAAAACTGAAAAAAAGGGGAAAACCTTGAACCATCAATAACAAAGTTTTTTGTCTTGAGTAAGTAATAAGTGCAAGACAATTGGTGTCTGTAAATTCTTAGAGAAACAGGGACCTAGTCTTTGGTCTACGTCTAGAGACAGATCAACCTATGGACCGGATTGGAGGAAGTAAAGCCTTCAAAATTATGTAGTCCCGTGACGTTTCGGCTTAGAGCCTTCTTCTTGGGCCTTGACTTAGTCTACGTCTAGAGACAGATCAATTTATGGACGGGATTGGAGGAAGTAAAGCCTTCAAAATTATGTAGTCCCGTGACGTTTCGGCTTAGAGCCTTCTTCTTGGGCCTTGACTTGGTCACCCCTGTGTGTGGTAAAAGAGGAAAAGTATTAAATAGAAAATACATAAAAGTGCGGGGCAAACTTGCTGTTAGGTGCATCTCTGTAAAGGGATGAGTCTAATGCTAGTGTGACCTGCATGCATTAAAACAATTAAAGACCAAATGGGGGTACAACATATACAGTTGTCCTGTGGCTTGCTGTGGCTCACTTACTGACCTGGACAAGTGTCCTGGGTTTAGACTGGCTCCACGTGGTAGGAGGCACAGTGTACAATTGGGCTGTGAAACCGCCGTTCTCAGCGGGTTTGATAGTAGAATATTGGCGGATCTGCTGACACAGCTTCTTCGACAAAGAATGTGCTTGAAGAGGCAAAAGAGAGAAAACAAAAGAAAAAGAGGACAACAATGTGTGTCTCATTGATATTCTTACTATTGTGGGCTGATTGAAAATATGCCATATGAGGGAGCCCCGGTTACCTTGGCGCACGTACAAGTGCATTCAAATGGGTGGTTCTGCGCTGGTAGTGGCAGGGGGGAGCCCTTGTGCCTGCAGCCTAGATGAAAAAGTGCAGGTCAAGAGGCGCGGTTGTGTTCCCAGTCCCAGGGCCCTTGGATCTGCGCCGGAACCGTCTGTGAGGGACTGCCTAGTGCCCCTGCAACAAGCAGAAAAGAAATCGTAATCGATTAGTGTGATGGCATTAGAGGACTCGTGGGGCTGGATATGCGCGGGCTGTCCAGTCCATATGAAGGAGTCTAATATCACACTAATCGATTACGATTTCTTTTCTGCTTGTTGCAGGGGCACTAGGCAGTCCCTCACAGACGGTTCCGACGCAGATCCAAGGGCCCTGGGACTGGGAACACAACCGCGCCTCTTGACCTGCACTTTTTCATCTAGGCTGCAGGCACAAGGGCTCCCCCCTGCCACTACCAGCGCAGAACCACCCATTTGAATGCACTTGTACGTGCGCCAAGGTAACCGGGGCTCCCTCATATGGCATATTTTCTATCAGCCCACAATAGTAAGAATATCAATGAGACACACATTGTTGTCCTCTTTTTATTTTGTTTTCTCTCTTTTGCCTCTTCAAGCACATTCTTTGTCGAAGAAGCTGTGTCAGCAGATCCGCCAATATTCTACTATCAAACCCGCTGAGAACGGCGGTTTCACAGCCCAATTGTACACTGTGCCTCCTACCACGTGGAGCCAGTCTAAACCCAGGACACTTGTCCAGGTCAGTAAGTGAGCCACAGCAAGCCACAGGACAACTGTATATGTTGTACCCCCATTTGGTCTTTAATTGTTTTAATGCATGCAGGTCACACTAGCATTAGACTCATCCCTTTACAGAGATGCACCTAACAGCAAGTTTGCCCCGCACTTTTATGTATTTTCTATTTAATACTTTTCCTCTTTTACCACACACAGTGGTGACCAAGTCAAGGCCCAAGAAGAAGGCTCTAAGCCGAAACGTCACGGGACTACATAATTTTGAAGGCTTTACTTCCTCCAATCCCGTCCATAAGTTGATCTGTCTCTAGACGTAGACCAAGTCAAGGCCCAAGAAGAAGGCTCTAAGCCGAAACGTCACGGGACTACATAATTTTGAAGGCTTTGCTTCCTCCAATCCCGTCCATAAGTTGATCTGTCTCTAGACGTAGACCAAAGACTAGGTCCCTGTTTCTCTAAGAATTTACAGACACCAATTGTCTTGCACTTATTACTTACTCAAGACAAAAAACTTTGTTATTGATGGTTCAAGGTTTTCCCCTTTTTTTCAGTTTTTTTCATTTGTTCATTTCTCTGTATTTGTCAAGTTTTTTGCCACAAATATGTTTGTTTTCTGTTCCTTTCTCAAATGCATTTCTAAAAATGAGAAAATGAATGTATTTTGACGAACGATGTACCTTAAAAAACACCTATACATCTTCTTGTAAAATCAATTGCATAGAAGATGTTGTGCAGTTACTAGCACTAAGTAATCCTTTTTCCCTAAAAAATAAAAAAAGAAAATTAAAAAAATGTTGCAATTCAAGGGCCTCTTTTGCTCATCTTTTTAGAATACCCTCTGACAGCTAGCCAAGTAACAAAGCTGATGTCAAATCCTATTTTGCATGCAAAATAATCACCCTTTACCAACATGTATAGGTAAAGAGACCTAAAGACAAGTGGCAGGACGCCTCCCTACTCGTTCCATGTACTATTAGCTCTTAAGTCCTTCCACTTATTCATGAGCTTACCCTTCAGTTATACAGGCAACATGGACAGAGTCATGTTCTCCTAACTCCCAGCCTCAAAGAGCTGTAATGTCACATTTTGAAATTGGTTAAGGCAATAAAGTGGAGCATGTGCCTAGTAGCGGAAACGAGGCCCCTTAAAGCTGTTTACATGACTGCAAGGTTCAGAAGGAATCTTAAACCTCTGGCCATTGCTCTAGGCAACCTCGAAGAGCATCTTTAATCAGCCTGCAAAGCCATTACAGAAAGGGGAAATACCATATGCAAGTTAGGCTTGTCCCCACCCCCAAAGGAGCAGTACAACCCAAACTGTTAGGTCACATCCCTTCTGCGTGAGACCACAAACAATCCCAGTATTTCAAAAGATATCTCAACAGTATGATATGAAATCGGGGATTGTGGTGTGGCCTTTCCAGTTAAGGGGAAAAGGGTTGCAGTATGAGAGGAGTAGGCATGAGATGAAGATGAGGTCAAACATGTGGCCTTTGACATGTGTGGGGGATAGCAACACTTGTTTAAGTTCCATGGTGTCAGTCAGAGAATAGAGAGTTTGGTTGGTGTTTTGCTGGTTGGGACTTAGGGACGTTTTTTATCTGTGAGGAGTATGTTATTAAAATAGGAGACCTTTGCCGAGGAGACAAGGTCCGAGAGATCATCAACAAATGTACCACTCCCATAGGCTGGGCAGTAAATAAAGTGGTATGTAACTGAGTTATTGTTTGAGATACTCTCAACATACTCTGAGTCTGCTGGTAGGGGCAGTGAACTACCAGCAGGCATGACCTGCTGGTAATTCAAGCCCCTACTGGCAGATAATTCACGGAAGCACTGAGACTGTTGATAACAGTGCTGGTGCTTCAGTGGTTCCCATCCTATACAGCCCTATGCTTGTGAATTGCAGCTTACCGTTCCTCGGCTGCTGGTAATAGCCTCTTAATACCAGGATATCGGACATCGGAAACAGTAAGCCGAGGTTGCCGGTAAGCCGATTGTATTACCGGCAACTTACCGGAACCGCCTAAAAGACCCCCACATTCTTTGTTTCCATGGGGAACATTTACAGGTTGGCACACTGCAATGTGATTTGGGCAAACCATGCCTTCAAAAAACCCTTTGCAGTGTGGCGCACTCATGGAGAGTCAGCAGAGAGTCAGCAGTTATTGGTAGTTAATGGCAGGTTGCGTAGCAAGTCTGATTCTGAAATGCTGATTTGCTCGTATACCATGCCTGGTTTGATTGTAACTGGCACAGTAACACTTCATCCAAATGCAGAATGTGCTGGAAATGGACAGGCTTCTGAAGTAAAAGTTTGTACTATGCTATCCACGTAGCACCTTTCATCATGGTGCCTGGGAATACAATAACAAATGTTTTTCGTCTGACGGGAACGAAATTTGAGCATAATCCTGGGTCTTGAGGTGAGGGAAAGGAACTAACGATTTATGCATGATGGACATTGAAGATGTAGTAGAAAATCCAAATAAGCTGCCGAATGGCAGCATAGTCAAAGAAGCACTTACCAACTCAACGATATAACAAACAGAATAGAAAGGACATGCATCATCCAGGTCTCATTCTCATTCAGCTGTAAAAGATATAAGGACTCATTATATCTTATTAGATTATGCCCTATTAGTGCAGACCTTTCAAGAGTTTGTTCAGGCACAACACGTCTGCATCATACACTGAGAGATGCGGAAGAGCAAATCAAGCTCACAGCCCCTAACATTTCAGTCCTTAATTTAATGCTCAGTGTTAGGCAGAATCATTTGCAGTGCCCTTTGGGAACGTCACACACAATTAAGACTACAAGTGTAAGTAAAAATTCACCTTTGGTAGAAGCCTGTACTACACATTAAAGTGGTAGCAATGGCTGAGCAGCCAAACTTATCTCAAGTGTACAGTGAGCAGTATCAGAAGTTACACAAAGGACAGGAATTGCTATGGTTCAAACAAACACTGACTCAAGGTTTCTGTGTAAAAGAATATACATTTATGTACACCATCATTTGTAAAGCAATTCACTATTATCAAGCAGCAGAAAAATCACAATCTTAATATACAACACAACACCCAATCAATTCTGGACAAGTTAAGCTCAAAATGAAGTGTGAGAAAAATGGCACTCCAGCAATTTAAAAAGGGAGGGAAAGACAAAGTTATTCAAAATCAAGCAGCACCAACAAGTAAGTAGGCAGGGCAATCTAGAAAAGGCTTACTACAATGAGGATTCAAATCAATAGGCCTGGGCCAATGTTAATGGTTCAGAGTCTTTGCAGAGGATCACACAGTTCAGAGTAGTTTGCGGTTAAGTCTTTGCCAAGAGTTCGAAACGAAGTTGGTCGGAACTCTTTTACTTAAAAGAGTAGAGAAGGACAAGCCCTCTGATTGGTGAAAGATTTAAAACACTTTCACCGCGGTCGGACGAAACGAACAACCGGGTTTGAACAGTACCTTAGAAGAAGAAGAATGCTGTAGCTGAGGCAGAAGTTCCTGGCAGATCCTGCAGGCTCACAGTTCCTGAAGCGACTGTCGGACTGACACAAAGGAGGAACACTGGAGGGTCCTGCACTGCCCAGCGAAGAAACCAGCAGCAGAGCAAAGCAACGAATGAATGGTGCGCTCCTTAAAACCCAACCAGGGTCAGGTCCTCCTGGCTATCCAGTTCACTGCAGTCATGCACAGCAAATTCAACCACAGGAGGGAGGCCTTGCTCGGTGTTTGGTGAACTGGTTGGTCTCACCAGCTCAAGGGAAGAAGATTCCTAGCAGATCTTCTCTGTCGTCAAAGTTTAGGAGATTCGGACCCCCAGCAGGGCTTCACCAGGAGGTTCAGTAGTTGCCGCAGTCCTCTTCCTTCAGTTTCTTTTTGGTTCTGAAGATCCAGTGGTGCCTCTAACTTCCAAGTCCCAGAGACCTGCTTTTTATGCAGTTTTGCCCCATTCACACAGCCTGGCTGTCAATCACACAGCAGGGTGGCTGTCCAGACAGGACAGTCACCTAGCCAATCAAAAAAGAGTCTGACTTGGGTCTCCAAGGAGACCCTGTGCAAGGGGCCTAAAACTCCTCCCTCACATCCTGTCTACCTAGACTCTCAGGCGCCTAAGGAGGGCTTCTGTGCAGAAGCCCGCCAAAGGCCGGCGAACAAAGGAGCCAAACCTGTTTTGGCGAGCAGAGTAAAACACGAGAAAGACCTTTACAAAAAGAAACGGAGAATAAACCCAGCCTGAACCAAATAAAAGTAAATGAGATTCAGCGGATTAAAGTTTGAGGCTACTAACATAGCCTAAAACAGTGCTGAGGCTATTTTCATAGACCGCGGTAGGAAAAATATGATAGATACCACTGCCACCAGCCAAATCTTAAAGAAAGGGGAACGAAACATTATTCCATGAGAGAAAGACAAAAAGGGATAACTATTAACCCTTCCAGTTCTCTACGGTAGTAAAGTCAATGGCAACTTTACATGTTCTGGGAGACAGTAGTCAGTCCCGTAAAATGGAGTTTAAAGTGGGAAAAATACAACCTTGTGTCACTGCACTAAAGGTGCTGTGTGACACAGAGTAAAAAGATCATGCCTATGGAGTAGGTGAGGCTCCACAGTCTATGAACACAACAATGTAAAACACACAGCAAAACACATATAAGAGTGGGAAAAAAGGTTCACACTCTTACCAGGTGAAAAAAAGAAATCCTAGAAATCCAGCAAAGCTGCTGAGGGACTCAGTAGGTAAGGGAAATTAGCCATTCTAGAGCATTCTCCTAACACTCGCCCCCCCCACCCCCAGACTAAGCGACAGAAGGATTTAACCCACTCCTGGATGAATCACTTCACTCTAGTCGGTTGTAAATATCCTAGAGACCCTCAGCATTTTGGTGGTGACATCCTGATCTGTGCTCAATGGTGAAATCAAACTCTTGCAGGCAGATTGACCATCTTAGTAGTTTTTGGTTCTCCCCTTTCATTTGCATTAACCATCTCAAGGTTTGGTGGTCTGTCTTAATCACAAAAGTAGATCCATACAAGTATGGTCTAGACTTATTCAAAGACCACACAATGGCAAAACACTCACGCTCTATGGTTGCCCACCTTGTTTCTGGTTCCTTCAGTTTCTTACCGATGAAGCAATTGGGGTGCTCCCTGCCGTTCTCATCCAGTTGACTAAGGACTGCACCTACACCTGTATTGGATGCATCTGTCTGCACAATGAAGGGTTGGTGATAATCAGGAGCTCTTAGGACTGGAGCTTGACAAATGGCTTTCTTCAGGTTTTGAAAGGCATGAGTGTACTCCTCATTCCATCTAACCTTTTTAGGGAATTTTGGAGAGGAGACTACATTCAAAGGAGAAGCTATGGACCCATAGTTCTCATTGAAATTCCTGTAGTACCCAGTGAGACCTAGGAAGGCTCTCACTTGGTTTTGAGTCATAGGGGTGGCCCGGTTTTGTACTAGGCAATGACCTTATTTCACCTCCCCCTACCTCATGACCAAAGTAGACCCCTTTGCACTGACCAATTTGACATTTGCTTGTCTTTATGGCCAGATGGGCCTGCTCAAGAGCCTGCAAAACATATCCTAAGTGATCAACATGGTCTTTCCAAGTAGGGCTGAAAACTGCAATGTCATCCAAGTATGCCATGCAGAAATCCCCCATCCCATTCTGAACTTGATTGTCCATACTTTGGAAAGTAGCAGGTGCATTCTTTAATCCAAAAGACATAACCTTAAACTGGTAGAGGTCTGTCAGGGCTTTTTACCAATAGCCTGACATCAGATCAAATGTACTGAGGTACTTGGCTGCACAAAGTTTATTCACCAGTTCATCTGTCCTTTGTAAAGGATGGGAATCAGTCTTAGTGATTGCATTTAGAGCTCTATAGTCCACACAGAATCTCAACTCCTTGGATCCTGTCTTTGGTACTAGAACTGGACTAGACCATGGACTTGTAGAGGGCTCTATAACCCTGAGATCAAGCATCTTGTTGACCTCCTCCTTTATGTGGGATCTTACATGTTCTGACATTCTACAACCTCTGCTTTTCACAGGTAAACAGTCACCAGTTAGAATTTCATGCTGGCCCCAAGGGGTCAAGCCTGGTGAAGGTGAAAACAGTGAGGCAAACTGATTTAACAGAAACTTGCACTCATCATGTTGTTCAGATGTCAGATTAGAAGAGAGATTATCTCCTTCTATCTTCTCATCTAAAGGTTGGCCTCTGAGTAGGTCAGGTAGAGGTTCACTCTCCTCCTCCTCTTGAGCTGAAGTTAGAAGCAAAGCTCCCACTTCTGGTCTCGAAACATATGCCTTTAAACATTTGCTGTGAAAGACTCTGGGAGCCTCCTTAGGTCTGCCTGAGTCCACCAGATAGTTCACCTCTCAAAGTTTGCCCACAACCTTGAAGGGCCCGATCCATTTGTCCTGCAAGGCACTCTGCCTTGTTGGCATCATAACTAGTACAAGCTGGTCTTGAGTAAACTCAACCATGTTGGCCTTCTGGTCATGCCAATGTTTGATCAGAGCTTGACCTGCTTTCAAGTTATCACTTGCTTCTGCCATCTTGTGTGACATTCTCTCCCGGAGACCTTTCACATAGTCAGTCACTCTGACTGGCTTGGGGGAAGGAGCACTCTCCATCCCCTCCTTAACCTCTTTAGTGCCAAGGACGAGGTATCTCGTCCTTGGGATTACCTCACTGTTGCCAAGGATGAGATACCTCGTCCTTTTCGGCAGTCTGTTTTGTGCGATCCCTGCACAGGGATTTTGTGCGATCCCTGCACAGCAGGGATCGCACAAAACAGTTATCCAACCCTCGGGCTATGTGAGGGGGAGGTCCACCAGGGATATTAGAAAAAGTGGTGTTGTTGGAAAGGGGAGATTCTCCCCTTTCCAAGGACACCATGTATGACACATTGCTGGTAACGGATCGGTGCAGAACGCTCAATCTGTGACCAGCAACCCACTGGATCACCAGGGATATGTTTGTGACATGGGGGGGAGGGGGGTGGCTTACAGTAAGCAGCCCTCTCCCGCCCCGGCCCCAAAAGCATGGGGGCATGTATGTGGTAAACCCTGCGGGCAGATGGCTGATCATCTGCCCCCAGGGAAGGGGTGCAAAATATAATAAAAAAATAAAAACAAAATCAATAGGGATGGGGGGGTGGGTCTGGGGAGTCCAGGATTTTTTTGCCTCCCTGAAAGGGTGGTGGCCCTCCCGCTCCCACACCAAGTGGAAAGAGGGGCCACCCCTTGTAGCTTTCCTGGGGGCATATTTATGCCCACAGGCAGGAGTACATGAGGTGGCCCCCATCCAATTGGGGGGTGAGGGGAGGGCCACCAGCAATAAGTGTGCAGGCTCCCCAAAGTATGGAGCCTGCAGGTTAGGGCCCCCCTGGGGGCAGATGGCTGATCATCTGCCCCCAGGGAAGGGCCAAAATGAAAAAATGAAATAAAAAAAGTTACAAAAGGGAATTTTGGGTGGGATTGCGGGAGTACTAGCCACCAGGGATTTATTTTACAGAAAAGGGGGGTGGACCTCTCGCCCTCACCCCAAGGGGAAATGGTGACACCCCTTGTAGCCCTCCCTGGGGGCAGATATCTGCTCCTACGAAGGGGCATCTGACACCAGGGAGGGCTGCATGAGATGCCCCCCTCTTATCTGCCCCCAGGGAGGGCTGAATGAGATGCCCCCCCTGCATTTGGTGTGGGGGTAGACGGTCATCCCCCATTACATTAGAAAATTACCTGGCTGTTTAGGGTCCCCCTCAGCCCGCCCTAAAGTGTAGTGTACCATTTTCCCTTGTTTTCTTTGTTTATGAAACTTGTCTTGGCGCAGAGGGGCACATTGGTGTGCCAATCTGGCCCAGGGTGGCCAATCAGTTCCCAGGGAGGGCTGCATGACATGGCACCCACTCCATTGTGGGTGGGGGGTGGGTGGGTCAATGACCCATCCCATAAGTAAATTCCCCGTCCCTTTGGGGTGCCCCAGAGCCGCCCCTAAAAAAGCATTCTACCATTTTCACTTTTTTCCCTTGGTAACCCAACTCCCCTTGGTGCAGAAGGGCACCTTGGTGTACCAATCTGGCCTCGGGATGCCCAAACCTTACTGCCCCACCCGCTTGGGGGCCTGTCCCACCATTTTTGGGGACCCTCTCCCCCCTCACCCCAAATGAGTGGCAGGGGCACCTCCTGCAGTCCTCCCTGGGCATCCTACAAACGGCTGTGTGAGGTACACCCCCCTCCATTTGGGGTGGGGGGAGAGGGCCCCCAAAAATGGTGGGATAGGCCCAACAATGGGTGGGGCAGTAAGGTTTGGGCACCCCGGGGCCAGATTGGCACAGCAATGGTGGAACGCATTTTAGGGGGTGCTGTGGGGCATCGCAAAGGGACGGGGAAATTTCTAATGGGATGGGGCATTGACCCCCCCCCATACGCAATGGAGTGGGTGCCATGTCATGCAGCCCTCTCTGGGACCAGATATCTGCTCCTAGGAAGGGGCGTCAGAGCCCAGGGAGGAGTGCAGGACAGCCTCCCCTTTTATTTGCCCCCAGGGAGGCCTACATTTTGCTGGTGTGACCGTAGGTAACACATATTTTTTGTTTTGTTTACAGCTTTTTCTATGTGAGAAGCTGCAACGTTATGTGAGTACTGTTTTTTATTATTCTATGATTAGGGCCTACTGTCAGAAGGGGTGGGTGAGACTGGGGCTGAATTGTTGGTGGTGTGGGTGGGAATGGGCAGTCTGGGCAGACATGTTGGTGGGCTGGGACACAATTGCAGGGGCAGGCTACAAATTGCCCCCCATGCCAGCAGAACATTGGTGTTTCCCTGAGATCAGATCCCTCCCATGTGGGTTGTCCATCTGTAAGCCCAGGCTCCACCTTTGGCTGTGCTATGTTACAGATGTCACCTCCGGGGAGCAATGGGGATCCTACTGGGGCTCCCTGGAGCTGCTGCTGTGCTTAGGGGACGGTACATGGATGTCCAAGGCCAGGGACACCACCTCCAACCGTCCTGGAGTTGCAGCTGGGCTACATTATAGCTTTTCCCTCAGGGAAGTATTGGCACACTGCCAAGACTCCCTGGTGGGGAGAAGCTGTAATGCAGGGCAGCCAAGGCTCCAGCAAAGTCGGCGGTAATATCCCTGGCCTTGGGCACCCATCTCCCATGTGGGTCTTTGCCGGTGGTTCTGGGTAGTACATTTTGGGCCGATTTGCGTAAGTCAGACCTCTGTGGATTCCCACAGGTGTCCTCTTTTGGGAAATGCATGGGGTTCCCTGTTTTCCTTGCTGGCTTCGACACCCTAGGCCCAAATCTGTAGGTTGCCCACATGAACAAAATGTGCTGTGCCTAAAGGCTTGGGGTTACCAGGGGGTTACCCTTTTCCTTTTGTGCCCTCGGTAGGTGCACCCACACATATAAGGTACTGTTTTCATCAGGACACATGTGGGGACGCGGGAAGGTAGGCCATGTGTTGTTGGTGGTGTGTTTCGGTGGGTGGCCAGAACAAAATGTCTGAGAATTGTCTTCATTTCCAGCCAATTTCAGAGACATTTCCCTGTGTCTACTCACCGAAACACATCGCCAACAACAGATGTCATACCTTCTCACGTTCCCACAGGTGTCCTGACGAAAACGGTACCTCACATGTGTGGGTGCACCTACCGGGGGCACAAAAGGAAAAGGGTAACCCGCTGGTAACCCCAAGCCTTTCGCCACAGCACATTTTGTTCATATGGGCAACCGATAGATTTGGGCATAGGGTGTCCAAGCCAGCAAGGAAAACAGGGAATCCCATGCATTTCCCAAAAGAGGACACCCGTGGGAATCCACAGAGGTCTGACTTGTGCGAAGCGGCCCAGAATATATTACCCAAAACCCCAAAGAGAACATTGTGTTTTTTCCCCACCAAATAAAACACTTTGTCGGGGATTGTGGCTAATAAAAACTGGGGCAATTTGTGCAAATCAGACCTCTGTGGATATCCACGGCTGTCCTCTTTTGGGAAATACATGGGGTTCCCTGTTTTCTTTGCTGGTTTGGACACCCGAGGCCCATATCTGTATGGTGTGCCCATCTGGACAAAGTGTGAAATTCAGCTGTCATAACAGAGTTGGGGTTACCTGTTTTTTAGGCTTTCCCCTTGGCACCCAGGTAGGTGCACCCACACATGTGAGGTACTGTTTTCATCAGGACACCAGTGGGAATGGAGGACGGTAGGCCATGTGTTGTTGGGGGCGTGTTTTGATGGGTGAGTCGAGTGAAATGTGCGGAAAATGTGTTTTTTTTTCCACATTTCGGACTTTGCGGGGGTGTCTGGGTAATACATTCTGGGCCAATTTGCGCAAATCATACCTCTGCGGATTCCCACGGGTGTCCTCTTTTCGGAAATGCATGGGGTTCCCTGTTTCCTTGGTGGCTTGGACACCCTAAGCCCATATTTGTATGGTGTGCCCCTCTGGACAAAGTGTGAAATCCAGCTGTCATAACAGAGTTGGGGTTACCTGTGTTTTAGGCTTTCCCCTTGGTGCCCAGGTAGGTGCACCCACATATGTGAGGTACTGTATTCATAAGGGCACTGGTGGGAATGCGGGACAGTAGGCCATGTGTTGTTGGGGGTTTGTTTAGTGGGTGAGCCGAGTGAAATGTGCGGAAAATGCATTTTTTTCCCACATTGCGGAATTTGCAGGGTGTCTGGGTAACAAAGTCTGGGCCGATTTGCACACATCATACCTCTGCGGATTCCCACGGGTGTCGTCTTTTTGGAAATGCATGGGGTTCCCTGTTTTCCTTAGTGGCTTGGACACCCGAGGCCCATATCTGTATGGTGTGCCCGTCTGGACAAAGTGTAAAATTCAGCTGTCATAACAGAGTTGGGGTTAACCGTGTTTTAGGCTTTCCCCTTGGCACCCAGGTAGGTGCACCCACACATGTGAGGTACCATTTTCATCGGGACATCTGTGGGAACGCGGGACGGTAGGCCATGTGTTGTTGGGGGCATGTTTCGATGGGTGAGCCAAGTGAAATGTGCGGAAAATGTGTTTTTTTTCTCAACTTTTCAGATTTCGCGGGGGTGTCTGGGTAATACATTCTGAGCCGATTAGCACAAATCATACCTCTGCGGATTCCCACGGGTGTCCTCTTTTCGGAAAGGCATGGGGTTCCCTGTTTTCCTTGGTGGCTTAGACACCCAAGGCCCTTATCTGTATGGTGTGCCCATCTGGACAAAGTGTGAAATTCAGCTGTCATAACAGAGTTGGGGTTACCTGTGTTTTAGGCTTTCCCCTTTGGCGCCCAGGTAGGTGCACCCACCTATGTGAGGTACTGTTTTCATAAGGACACTGGTGGGAACGCGGGACAGTAGGCCATGTGTTGTTGGGGGTGTGTTTAGTGGGTGAGCCAAGTGAAATGTGCGGAAAATGCATTTTTTTCCCACATTGCAGAATTTGCAGGGTGTCTGGGTAATAAATTCTGGGCCAATTTGCACAAATCATACCTTTGCGGATTCCCACGGTTGTCCTCTTTTTGGAAATGCATGGGGTTCCCTGTTTTCCTTGGTGGCTTGGACACCCGAGGCCCATATCTGTATGGTGTGCTCATCTGGACAAAGTGTGAAATTCAGCTGTCATAAAAGAGTTGGGTTTACCCGTATTTTAGGCTTTCCCCTTGGCACCCAGGTAGGTGCACCCACACATGTGAGGTACCGTTTTCATCGGGACACAGGTGGCAACGCGGGACAGTAGGCCATGTGTTGTTGGGGGCGTATTTCGATGGGTGAGCCAAGTGAAATATGCGGAAAATGCATTTTTTTCCCCACATTTCAGACTTCGCGGGGGTGTCTGGGTAATAAATTCTGGGCCGATTTGCGCAAATCATACCTCTGCGGATTCCCACTGGTGTCCTCTTTTTGGAAATCCATGGAGTTCCCTGTTTTCCTTGGTGGCTTGGACACCCGAGGCCCATATCTGTATGGTCTGCCCGTCTGGACAAAGTGTGAAATTCAGCTGTCATAACAGAGTTAGTGTTAACTGAGTTTTAGGCTTTCCCCTTGGCACCCAGGTAAGTGCACAAACACATGTGAGGTACCTTTTTCATCGGTCACCTGTGGGAACGCGGGACGGTAGGCCATGTGTTGTTGGGGGTGTGTTTTGATGGTTGAGCTGAGTGAAATGTGCGGAAAATGCGCTTTTCCCCCCACATTTCGGACATTGCGGATGTGTCTGGATAATACAATTTGGGCCGATCTACACAAATCATACCTCTTCGGATTCCCACGGGTGTCCTCTTTTCGGAAATGCATGGGGTTCCCTGTTCCCTTCGTGGCCTGGACACCCGAGGCCCATATCTGTATGGTGTGCCCATCTGGACAAAGTGTGAAATCAGCTGTCATAACAGAGTTGGGGTTACCTTTTTTTTAGGCTTTCCCCTTGGCACCAGGTAGGTGCACCCACACATGTGAGGTACTGTTTTCATTGGGACAGCCGTGGGAACGCGGGACGGTAGGCCATGTGTTGTTGGGGGCGTGTTTCAATGGGTGAGCGAAGTGAAATGTGCCGAAAATGCATTTTTTTTCTCACATTTCAGATTCGTGGGGGTGTCTGGGTAATACATTCTGAGCCAATTAGCACAAATCATACCTCTGCGGATTCCCACGGGTGTCCTCTTTTCGGAAAGGCATGGGGTTCCCTGTTTTCCTTGGTGGCTTGGACACCCGAGGCCCTTATCTGTATGGTGTGCCCATCTGGACAAAGTGTGAAATTCAGCTGTCATAACAGAGTTGGGGTTACCTGTGTTTTAGGCTTTCCCCTTGGCGCCCAGGTAGGTGCACCCACCTATGTGAGGTACTGTTTTCATAAGGACACTGGTGGGAACGCGGGACAGTAGGCCATGTGTTGTTGGGGGTGTGTTTAGTGGGTGAGCCAAGTGAAATGTGCGGAAAATGCCTTTTTTTCCCACATTGCAGAATTTGCAGGGTTTCTGGGTAATACATTCTGGGCCAATTTGCACAAATCATACCTCTGCGGATTCCCACAGTTGTCCTCTTTTTGGAAATGCATGGGGTTCCCTATTTTCCTTGGTGGCTTGGACACCCGAGGCCCATATCAGTATGGTGTGCCCGTCTGGACAAAGTGTGAAATTCAGCTGTCATAAAAGAGTTGGGGTTACCCGTATTTTAGGCTTTCCCCTTGGCACCCAGGTAGGTGCACCCACACATGTGAGGTACCGTTTTCATCGGGACACAGGTGGGAACACGGGACGGTAGGCCATGTGTTGTTGGGGGCGTGTTTCAATGGGTGAGCGAAGTGAAATGTGCAGAAAATGCATTTTCTTTCTCACATTTCAGACTTTGGCCCTAATTACGACCCTGGCGGAAAGTGACTGACCGGACCGCCACAGCGTAAATAGCGTTTCCGCCATTGCACGAAGGAGCAAACTGCGGCCCATTCCGACCCATCGAGCATGAGCACCACGGCATGGCGGAAGTGCAAAGTCCGCGACGGCGGAAATGACCCCAAAACGGCCCACACCGCCGCCGTACGGCGCCCCAGGTGCAATACCGCCACCCCTCTTAGCGGTCACCGCAGTGTGCGCCTACCGGAAAGTACGGTGGCCGGAAATATACGGAAACGGAAGTCAAAACACGGGGCCGGAACGGGAAACATCCCGGCGTACACCTATAAATACACTAAAACCACACAACCACTAAAAACACTACCCTGAGACACACCCCACCCCGTCAACCACCCTAGCGAAACCAAGAAAAATGGGAAAAGTAGCGAAGAAAGCGTGCGATCGCAAGCGGCAGGTCCACTTCTCCCGCGAGGAACTCACCGTGCTAACAGAGACCCTACAGGAGAATGCTGCCGTCGTCTTCAGCACGCAAATGACCAGGACGGCACTTGCAAACAAGAAGGCCATATGGGCTCTGGTGGCACAGCGTGTAAGTGCGGTGGGGACCGCACCCCGCACCCCACAGCAATGCCGCAAGCGATGGGACGACCTGCGGATACGCGTCCGCAGCATACTCTCCGCCAACCGCAACATTGCCACAGCCACCGGGGGAGGTCCTGAATCACCCATCAAGTTGACCCCCTGGGAAGAAATCTGTGCCTCCACCATCGGAATGGAGAGCATTGAGGGAGTCGGAGGGATGGAGAAAGGAGTGCAGACATCCGAAGATTCAGGTAGGGGGGCCAGATATAACAATCCACACAGTCCATCCATGTGAAGTACCATGCGTCCACATAGTGCAACAGAAACACATGTCCAGGAGAACGTCCACACACATCGGCCTGATAGCGCACGTTAAAATCCACAATAAATACATAAATAATTAAAAACCCCTAATACACGCACTACACGTGCAGCAGGCACACCCAAACTGCAGGCTGCCAAACAACTGCACCCTCACTCCACACACAAATCAAAGCACCTCCAAGTCCCCGACCCAAATCACCCTCAGGTACCACCCCAAAGCATGTGATACAATGCCATTCCAATTCCCACAGACCCATCAATAACCCTCGCCCTCCTTTACTCCACCACAGGGTCCGATCCAAACGACGAGCTACAGGACACCCCTACCAGCACACCTGCAAAGAGGGCCAAGACCAACGGCCAGAGACCCTCCACCTCAGCTGCACGCATCAAGACACGGCAGCAGCACAAATCCGGTGGCAGCACACAGGAGGGAACATCAACAGGCACCCCAGCAGCCAGCATGCCCACAACACCACCACCACAGGTCCCCCCAATGGATGCCACAGAAGGCACTGCCTCTGGTGGCAGCAGCACCATAGGTGACACCCCATTGATGGCAGTATGCTCGGACACAGAAAACGGGGATGTCGAAGTCAGATCCATCCATGACCTGTCCCAATCCCCCTGTCTGTCCCATCCCGTACAACATGAGGATACCACGCAGGGGCACCCACAAGACGACGACTGGCCATCCCCCCCAAGCCCTGTGGCAAGGCAACATGAGGACAACAGCCCCTCTGTGACACCACCGCAAATGGCCATGGCCCAGCAGAGGCAACAGTCCCTCGACAAGTTAATCGTCCAACAGCAGCAAATGGCCACACTCCTCAAGGGCCATGCCGATGAATGTGGGGGCACCAAGGCAGACATAGAAACATCAACAGAGACACTTAGGGCAGAAATGGAGAGAGGTACTGAGACGCTAAGGGCACAAATCGAGAGTAGCACCGAGAGCCTGAGAGTCCAAACGGAGAGTAGCACCGAGAGCCTGAGAGTCCAAATGGAGAGAAGCACCGAGAGCCTGAGGGGGGAACTGCATGCGACGTCCAAAGACGTATGTGCCGAACTTGCCGCAGTGCGCCGTGTGCTCACTGAGCTCTCGCAAACCCTTAGGGACATGCATGGACGTGATCAGGCAGACACATCATCCGTTGCAAGTTCCGTCCAGGGCAGCCCCCAACGTAGATCTGGGAGGACCCGGCGCTCCACAGGCAGGGGTGCCCCTGATACCCGCAGAGGGGGCATGCAATAGCGACAGCCCACTGACAATGAGCATCTTTGGACACTGGTGTTCGGGGGGGAGGTAGGAGGGTGGAGGGGGTGTGTTGGGCTCACTTGGGTGGCGGGTCGATAGGGTGTTCAACATGATATCACATATGCCATAAAAACTGCACGATCAACCAATGAGATGTGTGGACATTGATCTTTGTGTACTAGGCCATCATAGGCGTACAGTCCATATTGTGCATGTCCCAGACACACGCAGTGCCACGAGTCCCGTGTCCATGTATCAGCCACCAGGCGTGAGTGCTAGAAGCATGCATCAATGAGATGCTGACGGATGTCACGGGCCTCCGGTGCCTCGCAGACTCCATGAGGTGCTGCCACATCCCCACCCTCATCATGACCATCATCAGGTGCTTGCAGTTCTGCGTCAGGGGGCATGGGCACATTTCTACGTACGCACATGTTGTGGAGCATGACACATGCCATGACCATCTTTGCAACCTTCTCATGGCGGTACAGGAGTGCCCCGCCAGACCTGCTCAGGCAGCGGAAACGAGTCTTCAGTAGGCCGAATGCCTGCTCAATGACTACACGGGTACGTGAGTGGGCATGGTTGTAGTCCTCCTCATGCTGGTCCCGTGGGTTCCGGACTGGTGTGAGGAGCCATCTCTTCAGTGGATATCCAGCATCACCTGTATGTGGACGAGAAACGTAGGATGTGGAATGCCATTGATACGTATGCACACCCCCCCCCCTTCCTGCCAGTACATTGCCAAATCACATACCCCACATCATCATGCATGCAATGAGACTCACCGAGTAGCCAGGATCTGTTCCCTGCGTGTCGCTCCATGTAGCGTGGTATGGTAGAGTTCCTCAAGACCATGGAATCATGGGTTGATCCAGGGAATCGGGCACAACAATGCGTAATGATCCTGTTGGAGTCACACACCATTTGTACATTCAGGGAATGAAATTGTTTTCGGTTGCGGTACTGGGCCTCCATGGCATGTGGGACGACCAATTCAACATGGGTGCAGTCGATGGCACCAATGCAACCCGGTATGCCGGCAAGTGCATGGAATCCCACTTTTGTGTTGGTTATTTCCTGCTCCGAGCGTGGTAGAGAGATGTAGTCGTCTGCGTGCTGCAGGAGGGCATCGAGCACTTGGAATAGTGTCCGTGAGAACAGTGGCTGAGAAATGCCATGCAACTGTCCGACTGTGTGCTGGTAGGTGCCAGTGGCCAGGAAGTGTAGTACAGACACCACCTTCAGTAGGGGTGGGATGGCGGTTGGGCTATCTATCATGCTGACTAGGTCAGCCTGTGTCATGTCCACAATGGCGGCTATGGTGTCCCGGTCCAGACGGTAGAGGGTGTGGATCTGCTCATCAGTGAGGTTGAACGGATGTGCTCGGAGGCGTGGGATTGCGGGCTGCCTGCGTGGTGGTAGTGGCTGTGCTGGTGGGCCTTGCTGGCCCTGCCTTGGCCTCCTCCTCCTCCTGCGTCTCCTCCGTGTGGCTGGTTGTAGTTGATGTTCGTCTTCCTCTTGGAGTCGGAGCACTTGCAGTGCTATCAGGTCCCCCAGGGCCAACATCGCGAGTCCTGCCGGTAGCATTTCGCTGTGGTTGTGGGAGGAGACTGGCTGTGCAATTTATGTGTTTCCAGGCTGTATGGCCTCCACCTGTGGTGATTGATTCCACCTGTGCCAACTGCTCTCCCCTTTGGCCGAGCATGTCCCGCGCACGACGCTGCTAATCGGGTATTTGTATCTTGCTATTGCATTCATGTATTTGTACCCGATGGCCGTGTAAGATTGGTTGATATGTTCATTCTGCTGTGGTCCCATTGTTTCCCATACTATCTGTGCAGTCGCGAACGGACTTGTGAAGGGTCAGTGGAACGTAGTACTCGAGTAACGGTGGGCCCTCATGCATCACTGTACTGAGTTGCAACGACAGGCGTGGCTTCCCATTCGTGGGTGAAGGCAGTTGCCATTTTCACGCACAGCCGCACTCGATGGAATAATTAGTGATTTCAAACGGCCACAGATGCCTTTTCGACGTGATGTTGCAAATGAGGAATTCGAAGGGCGGCGCTTTCGGTTTCCGGCTAGCGGCGAGGAGATGCCCACAGGTCTGTCTGCAAATATAACGTCCTTTTGTTCTATGTCCTTGAGACAGGGCCCATGGCGAGGGAGCAATGATTGATATGAATAGTTTGGGATGCGCAATAGCTACGTGGGCGATGAGGCCGGGCATTCCCAAATACATGTTACTTCACAACACTGGATTTACGGGCTGGGGCACTGTGGATTTAGCAGGCTGCATTACGCACAGACTCAATGGATGTTTCTAATGTCATGTGAGTAATTATTCAGGCGTTTTGATTCCTGGATGAGGGTATGATGAATGGATGCATGGGCAGGTGATTTGATGCAGAGTTTCCCTTGTACAGGGCTTCTTGGGGTCTATCCGCCTCCCCTACGCTATGTGATGCAGGGCTGCCATAGTGGGCCCATCGTCTATCTGGCCTTGTTGAGCCCTCCCTGTCTCGACGCGCACTCAGCCACTTGTGTCCATGCACGTTAACATTCCCCTCTGATGGATTCTGTTATGGCAGACGCATGCACAGGTACACTCGTTTGTGATGGTGTTTACACCTCGATATAGAGAGTTATAAGTCGCAAGTGGTTTTGGGGTGGTGATGATCCTTTGGAGTGGGCTTGCATGCATATGGCTGTGGATTTCGTGTGCTCATTGAAGTGAGTTGTTCGTATGTGGTTCTGATGGCCATTCTGTTCTTGTTCTTTTCTTTTGGTTGACAGGTATCTCCTCCCCTTTTGCCACTGCCATCTGTATGCCACTCCTGCAGATGGATTTTACTCCCAACACCTGCTGCTTCGTGTTAATCGGTGGAGCAGCATTACAATCTTATGGGACGATCGCCAGTGGCCCACATGCCCTTACGCAGTACTGGTGGCTCGGAGCAACATTTCGGCCTTTCAGCTGGACTAGTGCCTCCACATTGGGACGGCCCTGCGGTTGTGTGCGCTTCCATGTAGCCTTTTCGTACGTGAATGTGGCTCTGTGTACCATGCTGGAACAGGGCGTCACACAAGTGGTGGATGGTCATTTCTTGCGGATGCAGCCCTCAATGGTGGAATGTGTTTTTGAGTTCGTGGCCTGATGGCTGTATGGGCTTGGTGATTTAGTTGTGCATTAAATTTCTGATCGGATTTGGCCCGTGTAGCGTTTTTCTTTGCAAGTGATGTGGCATGTGCCTATTTGTGGGGCGATGTATTGTGAGGAGATCTGCATTGGGTTCCTGCTTCGGGGTTTAGTTGCGTGGTACTGTACTGGGCGCGTTTGCCTACTGAGCCCGTGAGGTCAGGGATGGGGGCTGCCAATGTGACAGTTTGAATGTTGTCATGCTCAGGGGCGGGGGATTGGGTTTTGTGTAACAGATGCCGGTCAGCCAGGTGGACTGGTGGAATGATGTGTTTTCGGATTGTTGCTGGGCACAGGTGCCTGTGTTTGCGTGCGTTTCTTGGTGGGGGACTGTGGTCATGTCCATTGGGATGGCTTCTGTATTCGTGCCATCTGTGCCCTGCAGCTCCCATTGGCACCTCTTGTGTTGCTTTTGTTCGTTGGCATGCATGGGTGCTTTGTACTTTTCAATGGTTGCATTGTGACTTCTTTGCACCTACAGGGAGTTGTACTTTGTGGGCAGGGAGCGGTGTACAGGCACTCAGTGGGGCCGTTTACGGTTGATTCGCGATGCCGTACTTCTCACCATGGCGGAATGGTCCATTCCGCCATGCCTGATGGCGTTAGGTACATGTCCGCTAGGGTCGGAATTGGCGTACCGTTGCACCATGGTGGTGTTTGCGGTTTGGCATGGCGCGCGCGCGCGTGCTTAGTGCAGTTAGCGTTGGCGTTCACTACGGTGTCGCTAATGGCTTCGTACTTTGCGGTGACGGGTCGTAGTCGCACCGAGCGCTATTCGATGGCGGTATTGCATTTCCGCCATCGTTTTCCCATTTCCGCCAGGGTCGTAATGAGGACCTTTGTGTCTGGGTAATAAATTCTGGGCCGATTTGCGCAAATCATACCTCTGCGGATTCCCAAAGGTGTCCACTGTTCGGAAATGCTAGGGGTTCCCTGTTTCCTTGGTGGCTTGGACACCCTAAGCCCATATTTGTATGGTGTGCCCCTCTGGACAAAGTGTGAAATCCAGCTGTCATAACAGAGTTGGGGTTACCTGTGTTTTAGGCTTTCCCCTTGGCGCTCAGGTAGGTGCACCCACATATGTGAGGTATTGTATTCATAAGGACACTGGTGGGAATGCAGGACAGTAGGCCATGTGTTGTTGGGGGTGTGTTTAGTGGGTGAGCCGAGTGAAATGTGCGGAAAATGCATTTTTTTCCCACATTGCGGAATTTGCAGGGTGTCTGGGTAATAAATTCTGGGCCGATTTGCACACATCATACCTCTGCGGATTCCCACGGGTGTCCTCTTTTTGGAAATGCATGGGGTTCCCTGTTTTCCTTAGTGGCTTGGACACCCGAGGCCCATGTCTGTATGGTGTGCCCGTCTGGACAAAGTGTGAAATCCAGCTGTCATAACAGAGTTGGGCTTACCCGTTTTTAGGCTTTCCCCTTGGCACCCAGGTAGGTGCACCCACACATGTGAGGTACCGTTTTCATCGGGACACAGGTGGGAACGCGGGACAGTAGGCCATGTGTTGTTGGGGGCGTATTTCGATGGGTGAGCCAAGTGAAATATGCGGAAAATGCATTTTTTACCCCACATTTCAGACTTCGCAGGGGTGTCTGGGTAATAAATTCTGGGCCGATTTGCGCAAATCATACCTCTGCGGATTCCCACTGGTGTCCTCTTTTTGGAAATGCATGGAGTTCCCTGTTTTCCTTGGTGGCTTGGACACCCGAGGCCCATATCTGTATGGTGTGCCCATCTGGACAAAGTGTGAAATTCAGCTGTCATAACAGAGTTAGTGTTAACTGAGTTTTAGGCTTTCCCCTTGGCACCCAGGTAAGTGCACCCGCACATGTGAGGTACCTTTTTCATCGGTCACCTGTGGGAACGCGGGACGGTAGGCCATGTCTTGTTGGGGGTGTGTTTTGATGGTTGAGCTGAGTGAAATGTGCGGAAAATGCGCTTTTCCCCCCACATTTCAGACATTGCGGATGTGTCTGGATAATACAATTTGGGCCGATTTACACAAATCATACCTCTGCGGATTCCCACGGGTGTCCTCTTTTCGGAAATGCATGGGGTTCCCTGTTCCCTTGGTGGCCTGGACACCCGAGGCCCATATCTGTATGGTGTGCCCATCTGGACAAAGTGTGAAATCAGCTGTCATAACAGAGTTGGGGTTACCTTTTTTTTAGGCTTTCCCCTTGGCACCAGGTAGGTGCACCCACACATGTGAGGTACTGTTTTCATTGGGACAGCCGTGGGAACGCGGGACGGTAGGCCATGTGTTGTTGGGGGCGTGTTTCAATGGGTGAGCGAAGTGAAATGTGCGGAAAATGCATTTTTTTTCTCACATTTCAGATTCGTGGGGGTGTCTGGGTAATACATTCTGAGCCGATTAGCACAAATCATACCTCTGCGGATTCCCACGGGTGTCCTCTTTTCGGAAAGGCATGGGGTTCCCTGTTTTCCTTGGTGGCTTGGACACCCGAGGCCCTTATCTGTATGGTGTGCCCATCTGGACAAAGTGTGAAATTCAGCTGTCATAACAGAGTTGGGGTTACCTGTGTTTTAGGCTTTCCCCTTGGCGCCCAGGTAGGTGCACCCACCTATGTGAGGTACTGTTTTCATAAGGACACTGGTGGGAACGCGGGACAGTAGGCCATGTGTTGTTGGGGGTGTGTTTAGTGGGTGAGCCAAGTGAAATGTGCGGAAAATGCATTTTTTTCCCACATTGCAGAATTTGCAGGGTTTCTGGGTAATACATTCTGGGCCAATTTGCACAAATCATACCTCTGCGGATTCCCACAGTTGTCCTCTTTTTGGAAATGCATGGGGTTCCCTGTTTTCCTTGGTGGCTTGGACACCCGACGCCCATATCTGTATGGTGTGCCCGTCTGGACAAAGTGTGAAATTCAGCTGTCATAAAAGAGTTGGGGTTACCCGTATTTTAGGCTTTCCCCTTGGCACCCAGGTAGGTGCGCCCACACATGTGAGGTACCGTTTTCATCGGGACACAGGTGGGAACACGGGACGGTAGGCCATGTGTTGTTGGGGGTGTGTTTCAATGGGTGAGCGAAGTGAAATGTGCGGAAAATGCATTTTTTTTCTCACATTTCAGACTTCGTGGGGGTGTCTGGGTAATTAATTCTGGGCCGATTTGCGCAAATCATACCTCTGCGGATTCCCAAAGGTGTCCAATGTTCGGAAATGCTAGGGGTTCCCTGTTTCCTTGGTGGCTTGGACACCCTAAGCCCATATTTGTATGGTGTGCCCCTCTGGACAAAGTGTGAAATCCAGCTGTCATAACAGAGTTGGGGTTACCTGTGTTTTAGGCTTTCCCCTTGGCGCTCAGGTAGGTGCACCCACATATGTGAGGTACTGTATTCATAAGGACACTGGTGGGAATGCAGGACAGTAGGCCATGTGTTGTTGGGGGTGTGTTTAGTGGGTGAGCCGAGTGAAATGTGCGGAAAATGCATTTTTTTCCCACATTGCGGAATTTGCAGGGTGTCTGGGTAATAAATTCTGGGCCGATTTGCACACATAATACCTCTGCGGATTCCCACGGGTGTCCTCTTTTTGGAAATGCATGGGGTTCCCTGTTTTCCTTAGTGGCTTGGACACCCGAGGCCCATATCTGTATGGTGTGCCCGTCTGGACAAAGTGTGAAATCCAGCTGTCATAACAGAGTTGGGCTTACCCGTTTTTAGGCTTTCCCCTTGGCACCCAGGTAGGTGCACCCGCACATGTGAGGTACCATTTTCATCGGGACACCTGTGGGAACGCGGGACAGTAGGCCATGAGTTGTTCGGGGTAAGTTTCGATGGGTGAGCCGAGTGAAATGTGCGGAAAATGCATTTTTTTTCTCACATTTCCGAATTTGCGGGGGTGTCTGGGTAATATATTCTGGGCCGATTTGCGCAAATCATACCTCTGCGGATTCCCACAGCTGTCCACTTTTCGGAAATGCATGGGGTTCCCTGTTTTCCTCGGTGGCTTGGACACACGAGGCCCATATCTATATGGTGTGCCCGTCCGGACAAAGTGTGAAATTCAGCTGTCACAACAGAGTTGGGGTTACCCGTTTTTTAGGCTTTCCCCTTGGCACCCAGGTAGGTGCACCCACACATGTGAGGTACTGTTTTCATCGGGACACCTGTGGGAACGTGGGTCAGTATGCCATGTGTTGTTGGAAGCGTGTTTCGCTGGGTGAGCCGAGTGAAATGTGCAGAAAATGCATTATTTTCCCACATTTCAGACTTCGCGGGGGTGTCTGGGTAATATATTCTGAGCCGATTTGCGCAAATCATACCTCTGCGGATTCCCACAGGTGTCTTCTTTTCGTAAATGCATGGGGTTCCCTGTTTTCCTTGGTGGCTTGGACACCCGAAGCCCATATCTGTATGGTGTGCCCGTCTGGAAAAAGTGTGAAATTCAGCTGTCATAACAGAGTTGGGCTTACCCGTTTTTAGGCTTTCCCCTTGGCACCCAGGTAGTTGCACCCACACATGTGAGGTACCATTTTCATCGGGACACCTGTGGGAACGCAGGACGGTAGGCCATGAGTTGTTCGGGGTAAGTTTTGATGGGTGAGCCGAGTGAAATGTGCGGAAAATGCATTTTTTTTCTCACATTTCCGACTTTGCGGGGGTGTCTGGGTAATATATTCTGGGCCGATTTGCGCAAATCATACCTCTGCGGATTCCCACAGCTGTCCACTTTTCGGAAATGCATGGGGTTCCCTGTTTTCCTCGGTGGCTTCGACACACAAGGCCCATATCTATATGGTGTGCCCGTCCGGACAAAGTGTGAAATTCAGCTGTCACAACAGAGTTGGGGTTACCTGTTTTTTAGGCTTTCCCCTTGGCACCCAGGTAGGTGCACCCACACATGTGAGGTACTGTTTTCATCGGGACACCTGTGGGAACGTGGGTCAGTAGGCCATGTGTTGTTGGGAGCGTGTTTCGCTGGGTGAGCCGAGTGAAATGTGCAGAAAATGCATTATTTTCCCACATTTCAGATTTCGTGGGGGTGTCTGGGTAATATATTCTGAGCCGATTTGCGCAAATCATACCTCTGCGGATTCCCACAGGTGTCCTCTTTTCGTAAATGCATGGGGTTCCCTGTTTTCCTTGGTGGCTTGGACACCCGAAGCCCATATCTGTATGGTGTGCCCGTCTGGAAAAAGTGTGAAATTCAGCTGTCATAACAGAGTTGGGGTTACCTGTGTTTTAGGCTTTCCCCTTGTCGCCCAGGTTGGTGCAGCCACAAATGTGTGGTACCGTTTTCATGGGGACACCTGTGGGAATGTGGGACAGTAGGCCATGTGTTGTTGGGGGTGTGTTTCAATGGGTGAGCCGAGTGAAATGTGCAGAAAATTAGTTTTTTTTCCCACGTTTCTGACGTTGCGGGGGTGTCTGGGTAATAAATTCTGGGCCAATTTGCGCAAATCATACCTCTGCGGATTCCCACGTGTGTCCACTTTTCGGAAATGCATGGTGTTCCCTGTTTTCCTTGGTGGCTTGGACACCCGAGGCCCATATCTGTATGGTGTGCCCGTCTGGACAAAGTGTGAAATCCAGCTGTCAGAACAGAGTTGGGGTTACCTGTGTTTTAGGCTTTCCCCTTGGCGCCCAGGTAGGTGCATCCACATATGTGAGGTACCGTGTTCATTAGGACACCGGTGGGAACGTGGGACAGTGGGTCATGTGTTGTTGGGGGTGTGTTTCGATGGGTGAGCCGAGTGAAATATGCGGAAAATGCATTTTTTTTCCCACATTGCGGAATTTACAGGGTGTCTGGGTAACAAATTCTGGGCCGATTTGCACACATCATACCTCTGCGGATTCACACGGGTGTCCTCTTTTTGGAAATGCATGGGGTTCCCTGTTTTCCTTAGTGGCTTGGAAACCCGAGGCCCATATCTGTATGGTGTACCCGTCTGGACAAAGTGTAAAATTCAGCTGTCATAACAGAGTTGGGGTTACCCGTGTTTTAGGCTTTCACCTTGGCACCCAGGTAAGTGCACCCACACGTGAGGCACCATTTTCATCGGGACATCTGTGGGAACACGGGACGGTAGGCCATGTGTTGTTGGGGCATGTTTCGATGGGTGAGCCAAGTGAAATGTGCGGAAAATGCATTTTTTTTCTCGACATTTCAGACTTCGCAGGGGTGTCTGGGTAATACATTCTGAGTCGATTAGCACAAATCATACCTCTGCGGATTCCCACGGGTGTCCTCTTTTCGGAAAGGCATGCGGTTCCTTGGTGACTTGGACACCCGAGGCCCTTATCTGTATGGTGTGCCCATCTGGACAAAGTGTGAAATTCAGCTGTCATAACAGAGTTGGGGTTACCTGTGTTTTAGGCTTTCCCCTTGGCGCCCTGGTAGGTGCACCCACATATGTGAGGTACTGTTTTCATAAGGACACTGGTGGTAACACGGGAAAGTAGGTCATGTGTTGTTGGGGGTGTGTTTAGTGGGTGAGCCAAGTGAAATGTGCGGAAAATGCATTTTTTTCCCACATTGCAGAATTTGCAGGGTGTCTGGGTAATATATTCTGGGCCAATTTGCACAAATCATACTTCTGCGGATTCCCACGGGTGTCCTCTTTTTGGAAATGCATGGGGTTTCCTGTTTTTCTTGGTGGCTTGGACACCCGAGGCCCATATCTGTATGGTGTGCCCGTCTGGACAAAGTGTGAAATTCAGCTGTCATAAAAGAGTTGGGGTTACCCGTATTTTAGGCTTTCCCCTAGGCACCCAGGTAGGTGCACCCACACATGTGAGGTACCGTTTTCATCGGGACACAGGTGGGAACGCGGGACAGTAGGCCATGTGTTGTTGGGGGCGTATTTCGATGGGTGAGCCAAGTGAAATATGCGGAAAATGCATTATTTTCCCCACATTTCAGACTTCGCGGGGGTGTCTGGGTAATAAATTCTGGGCCGATTTGCGCAAATCATACCTCTGCGGATTCCCACTGGTGTCCTCTTTTTGGAAATGCATGGGGTTCTCTGTTTTCCTTGGTGGCTTGGACACCCGAGGCCCATATCTGTATGGTGTGCCCGTCTGGACAAAGTGTGAAATTCAGCTGTCATAACAGAGTTAGTGTTAACTGAGTTTTAGGCTTTCCCCTTGGCACCCAGGTAAATGCACCCACACATGTGAGGTACCTTTTTCATCGGGTCACCTGTGGGAACGCGGGACGGTAGGCCATGTGTTGTTGGGGGTGTGTTTTGATGGTTGAGCTGAGTGAAATGTGCGTAAAATGCGCTTTTCCCCCCACATTTCGGACATTGCAGGTGTGTCTGGGTAATACAATTTGGGCTGATTTACACAAATTATACCTCTGCGGATTCCCACGGGTGTACTCTTTTCGGAAATGCATGGGGTTCCCTGTTCCCTTGGTGGCCTGGACACCCGAGGCCCATATCTGTAATGGTGTGCCCATCTGGAAAAAGTGTGAAATTCAGCTGTCATAACAGAGTTGGGGTTACCTGTGTTTTAGGCTTTCCCCTTGTTGCCCAGGTAAGTGCAGCCACAAATGTGTGGTACCATTTTCATCGGGACACCTGTGGGAATGTGGGACAGTAGGCCATGTGTTGTTGGGAGCGTGTTTCAATGGGTGAGCCGAGTGAAATGTGCGGAAAATGCATTATTTTCCCACATTTCAGACTTTGCGGGGGTGTCTGGGTAATATATTCTGAGCCGATTTGCGCAAATCATACCTCTGCAGATTCCCACGGGTGTCTTCTTTTCGTAAATGCATGGGGTTCCCTGTTTTCCTTGGTGGCTTGGACACCCGAAGCCCATATCTGTATGGTGTGCCCGTCTGGAAAAAGTGTGAAATTCAGCTGTCATAACAGAGTTGGGGTTACCTGTGTTTTAGGCTTTCCCCTTGTCGCCCAGGTAAGTGCAGCCACAAATGTGTGGTACCATTTTCATCGGGACACCTGTGGGAATGTGGGACAGTAGGCCATGTGTTGTTGGGGGTGTGTTTCAATGGGTGAGCCGAGTGAAATGTGCAGAAAATTAGTTTTTTTTCCCACGTTTCTGACGTTGCGGGGGTGTCAGGGTAATAAATTCTGGTCCGATTTGCGCAAATCAAACCTCTGCGGATTTCCAAGGGTGTCCTCTTTTCAGAAATGCATGGGTTCCCGGTTTTCCTTGGTGGCTTGGACACCCGAGGCCCATATCTGTATGGTGTGCCCGTCTGGACAAAGTGTGAAATCCAGCTGTCATAACAGAGTTGGGGTTACCTGTGTTTTAGGCTTTCCCCTTGGCTCCCAGGTAGGTGCACCCACATATGTGAGGTACCGTTTTCATCAGGACACCGGTGGGAACGTGGGACAGTGGGCCATGTGTTGTTGGGGGTGTGTTTCAATGGGTGAGCCGAGTGAAATGTGCAGAAAATTAGTTTTTTTTCCCACGTTTCTGACGTTGCGGGGGTGTCTGGGTAATAAATTCTGGGCCAATTTGCGCAAATCATACTTCTGCGGATTCCCACATGTGTCCACTTTTCGGAAATGCATGGTGTTCCCTGTTTTCCTTGGTGGCTTGGACACCCGAGGCCCATATCTGTATGGTGTGCCCGTCTGGACAAAGTGTGAAATTCAGCTTTCATAACAGAGTTGGGGTTACCCATTTTTTAGGCTTTCCCCTTGGCACCCAGGTAGGTGCGACCACACATGTGAGGTACCGTTTTCATCGGGACACCTGCGGGAACGTGGGTCAGTAGGCCACCTGTAGTTGGGAGCGTGTTTCGATGGATGAGCCGAGTGAAATGTGCGGAAAATGCATTATTTTCCCACATTTCGGACTTCGTGGGGGTGTCTGGGTAATATATTCTGAGCCGATTTGCGTAAATCATACCTCTGCAGATTCCCACGTGTGACCACTTTTCGGAAATGCATGGTGTTCCCTGTTTTCCTTGGTGGCTTGGACACCCGAGGCCCATATCTGTATGGTGTGCCCGTCTGGACAAAGTGTGAAATTCAGCTTTCATAACAGAGTTGGGGTTACCCATTTTTTAGGCTTTCCCCTTGTCGCCCAGGTAGGTGCAACCACAAATGTGCGGTACCATTTTCATCGGGACACCTGTGGGAATGCTGGACAGTAGGCTATGTGTTCTTGGGGGTGTGTTTCAATGGGTGAGCCGAGTGAAATGTGCACAAAATTAGTTTTTTTCCCACATTTCTGACGTTGCGGGGGTGTCAGGGTAATAAATTCTGGTCCGATTTGCGCAAATCAAACCTCTGCGGATTTCCAAGGGTGTCCTCTTTTCGGAAATGCATGGGTTCCCGGTTTTCCTTGGTGGCTTGGACACCCGAGGCCCATATCTGTATGGTGTGCCCGTCTGGACAAAGTGTGAAATCCAGCTGTCATAACAGAGTTGGGGTTACCTGTGTTTTAGGCTTTCCAATTGGCTCACAGGTAGGTGCACCCACATATGTGAGGTACCGTTTTCATCAGGACACCGGTGGGAACGTGGGACAGTGGGCCATGTGTTGTTGGGGGTGTGTTTAGTCGGTGAGCTGAGTGAAATGTGCGGAAAATGCATTTTTTTTTCCACATTTCGGAATTTGCAGAGTTTCTGGGTAATAAATTCTGGTCCGATTTGCGCAAATTATACCTCTGCGGATTTCCATGGGTGTCCGCTTTTCGGAAATGCATGGGTTCCCGGTTTTCCTTGGTGGCTTGGACACCCGAGGCCCATATCTGTATGGTTTGCCCGTCTGGACAAAGTGTGAAATTCAGCTTTCATAACAGAGTTGGGGTTACCCATTTTTTAGGCTTTCCCCTTGGCACCCAGGTAGGTGCGACCACACATGTGAGGTACCGTTTTCATCGGGACACCTGCGGGAACGTGGGTCAGTAGGCCACCTGTAGTTGGGAGCGTGTTTCGATGGATGAGCCGAGTGAAATGTGCGGAAAATGCATTATTTTCCCACATTTCGGACTTCGTAGGGGTGTCTGGGTAATATATTCTGAGCCGATTTGCGTAAATCATACCTCTGCAGATTCCCACGGGTGTCCTCTTTTTGTAAATGCATGGGGTTCCCTGTTTCACTTGGTGGCTTGGAAACCCGAAGCCCATATCTGTATGGTGTGCCCGTCTGGAAAAAGTGTGAAATTCAGCTGTCATAACAGAGTTGGGGTTACCTGTGTTTTAGGCTTTCCCCTTGTCGCCCAGGTAGGTTCAACCACAAATGTGCGGTACCATTTTCATCGGGACACCTGTGGGAATGCTGGACAGTAGGCTATGTGTTCTTGGGGGTGTGTTTCAATGGGTTAGCCGAGTGAAATGTGCACAAAATTAGTTTTTTTCCCACATTTCTGACGTTGCGGAGGTGTCTGGGTGATAAATTCTGGGCCGATTTGCGCAAATCATACCTCTGCGGATTCCCACGTGTGTCCACTTTTCGGAAATGCATGGGGTTCCCTGTTTTCCTTGGTGGCTTGGCCACCCGAGGCCCATATCTGTATGGTGTGCCCGTCTGGACAAAGTGTGAAATTCAGCTTTCATAACAGAGTTGGGGTTACCCATTTTTTAGGCTTTCCCCTTGTCGCCCAGGTAGGTGCAACCACAAATGTGCGGTACCATTTTCATCGGGACACCTGTGGGAATGCTGGACAGTAGGCTATGTGTTCTTGGGGGTGTGTTTCAATGGGTGAGCCGAGTGAAATGTGCACAAAATTAGTTTTTTTCCCACATTTCTGACGTTGCGGGGGTGTCAGGGTAATAAATTCTGGTCCGATTTGCGCAAATCAAACCTCTGCGGATTTCCAAGGGTGTCCTCTTTTCGGAAATGCATGGGTTCCCGGTTTTCCTTGGTGGCTTGGACACCCGAGGCCCATATCTGTATGGTGTGCCCGTCTGGACAAAGTGTGAAATCCAGCTGTCATAACAGAGTTGGGGTTACCTGTGTTTTAGGCTTTCCAATTGGCTCACAGGTAGGTGCACCCACATATGTGAGGTACCGTTTTCATCAGGACACCGGTGGGAACGTGGGACAGTGGGCCATGTGTTGTTGGGGGTGTGTTTAGTCGGTGAGCTGAGTGAAATGTGCGGAAAATGCATTTTTTTTTCCACATTTCGGAATTTGCAGAGTTTCTGGGTAATAAATTCTGGTCCGATTTGCGCAAATTATACCTCTGCGGATTTCCATGGGTGTCCGCTTTTCGGAAATGCATGGGTTCCCGGTTTTCCTTGGTGGCTTGGACACCCGAGGCCCATATCTGTATGGTTTGCCCGTCTGGACAAAGTGTGAAATTCAGCTTTCATAACAGAGTTGGGGTTACCCATTTTTTAGGCTTTCCCCTTGGCACCCAGGTAGGTGCGACCACACATGTGAGGTACCGTTTTCATCGGGACACCTGCAGGAACGTGGGTCAGTAGGCCACCTGTAGTTGGGAGCGTGTTTCGATGGATGAGCCGAGTGAAATGTGCGGAAAATGCATTATTTTCCCACATTTCGGACTTCGTAGGGGTGTCTGGGTAATATATTCTGAGCCGATTTGCGTAAATCATACCTCTGCAGATTCCCACGGGTGTCCTCTTTTTGTAAATGCATGGGGTTCCCTGTTTCACTTGGTGGCTTGGAAACCCGAAGCCCATATCTGTATGGTGTGCCCGTCTGGAAAAAGTGTGAAATTCAGCTGTCATAACAGAGTTGGGGTTACCTGTGTTTTAGGCTTTCCCCTTGTCGCCCAGGTAGGTTCAACCACAAATGTGCGGTACCATTTTCATCGGGACACCTGTGGGAATGCTGGACAGTAGGCTATGTGTTCTTGGGGGTGTGTTTCAATGGGTTAGCCGAGTGAAATGTGCACAAAATTAGTTTTTTTCCCACATTTCTGACGTTGCGGAGGTGTCTGGGTGATAAATTCTGGGCCGATTTGCGCAAATCATACCTCTGCGGATTCCCACGTGTGTCCACTTTTCGGAAATGCATGGGGTTCCCTGTTTTCCTTGGTGGCTTGGCCACCCGAGGCCCATATCTGTATGGTGTGCCCGTCTGGACAAAGTGTGAAATCCAGCTGTCATAACAGAGTTGGGGTTACCTGTGTTTTAGGCTTTCTCCTTGGCGCCCAGGTAGGTGCATCCACATATGTGAGGTACCGTTTTCATTGGGACACCTGTGAGAACGCTGGACTGTAGGCCATGAATTGTTCGGGTTATGGTTCGATGGGTGAGCCAAGTGGAATGTGCGGAAAATTCATATTTTTTCCCACATTTCGGACTTTGCAGGGGTGTCTGGGTAATACATTCTGGGCCGATTTGCGCAAATGATACCTCTGCGGATTCCGTGTGTCTACATTTCAGAAATGTATGTGGTTCCCTGTTTTCCTTGGTGGCTTGGACACCCGAGGCCCATATCTGTATGGTGTGCCCATCTGGACAAAGTGTGAAATCCAACTGTCATAACAGAGTTGGGGTTACCTGTGTTTTAGGCTTTCTCCTTGGCGCCCAGGTAGGTGCATCCACATATGTGAGGTACAGTTTTCATTAGGACACCGGTGGGAACACAAGACAGTAGGCCATGTGTTGTTGGGGGTGTGTATCGATGGGTGAGCCGATTGAAATGTGCGGAAAATGCGCTTTTTCCCCCCACATTACGGACATTGCGGGTGTGTCTGGGTAATACCATTTGGGCCGATTTACACAAATCATACCTCTGAAGATTCCCACGGGTGTCCTCTTTTCGTAAATGCATGGGGTTCCCTGTTCCCTTGGTGGCCTGGACACCCGAGCCCCATATCTGTATGGTGTGCCCATCTTGACAAAGTGTGAAATAAGCTGTCATAACAGAGTTGGGGTTACCTTTTTTTTAGGCTTTCCCCTTGGCACCAGGTAGGTGCACCCACACATGTGAGGTACTGTTTTCATCGGGACAGCCTTGGGAACACGGGACGGTAGGCCATGTGTTGTTGGGGGCGTGTTTCAATGAGTGAGCGAAGTAAAATATGCGGAAAATGCATTTTTTTTCTCACATTTCAGACATCGCGGGGGTGTCTGGGTAATAAATTCTGGGACGATTTGCGCAAATCATACCTCTGCGGATTCCCACTTGTGTCCACTTTTTGGAAATGCAAGGGGATCCCTGTTTTCCTTGGTGGCTTGGACACCCGAGGCCCATATCTGTATGGTGTGCCCGTCTGGACAAAGTGTGAAATTCAGCTGTCATAACAGAGATGGGGTTACCTGTGTTTTAAGCTTTCCCCTTGGCAACCAGGTAGGTGCATCCACACATGTGAGGTACCATTTTCATCAGGACACTGGTGGGAACGTGGGACAGTAGGCCATGTGTTGTTGGGGGTGTGTTTAGTCAGTGAGCCGAGTGAAATGTGCGGAAAATGCATTTTTTTATCCACATTTCGGAATTTGCGGGGGTGTCTGGGTAATACATTCTGGGCCGATTTGCGCAAATCATACCTCTGCGGATTCCCACGGGTGTCCACTTTTCGGAAATGCATTGGGTTCCCTGTTTTCCTGGTGGCTTGGACACCCAAGGCCCTTATCTGTATGGTGTGCCCATCTGGACAAAGTGTGAAATTCAGCTGTCATAACAGAGTTGGGGTTACCTGTGTTTTAAGGTTTCCCCTTGGCGCCCAGGTAGGTGCACCCACACATGTGAGGTACCGTTTTCATCGGGACACCTGTGAGAACGTGGGACTGTAGGCCATGAGTTGTTCGGGGTATGGTTCGATAGGTGAGCCAAGTGGAATGTGCAGAAAATTCATTTTTTTCCCACATTTCGGACTTTGCGGGGGTGTCTGGGTAATACATTCTGGGCCGATTTGCGCAAATGATACCTCTGCGGATTCCCATGGGTGTCCTCTTTTCGGAAATGCATGGGGTTCCCTGTTTTCCTTGGTGGCTTGGACACCCGAGGCCCATTTCTGTATGGTGTGCCCGTCTGGACAAAGTGTGAAATCCAGCTGTCATAACAGAGTTGGGGTTACCTGTGTTTTAGGCTTTCCCCTTGGCGCCCAGGTAGGTGCATCCACATATGTGAGGTACAGTTTTCATTAGGACACCGGTGGGAACACGAGACAGTAGGCCATGTGTTGTTGGGTGTGTTTTTCGATGGGTGAGCCGAGTGAAATGTGCGGAAAATGCACTTTTTCCCCCACATTACGGACATTGCGGGTGTGTCTGGGTAATACAATTTGGGCCGATTTACACAAATCATACCTCTGCGGATTCCCACGAGTGTCCTCTTTTTGGAAAGGCATGGGGTTCCCTGTTCCCTTGGTGGCCTGGACACCCGAGGCCCATATCTGTATGGTGTGCCCATCTGGACAAAGTGTGAAATCAGCTGTCATAACAGAGTTGGTGTTACCTTTTTTTTAGGCTTTCCCCTTGCCACCAGTTAGGTGCACCCACACATGTGAGGTACTGTTTTCATCGGGACAGCCTTGGGAACGCGGGACAGTAGGCCATGTGTTGTTGGGGGCGTCTTTCAATGAGTGAGCGAAGTGAAATGTGCGGAAAATGCATTTTTTTTCTCACATTTCAGACTTTGCGCGGGTGTCTGGGTAATAAATTCTGGGCCGATTTGCGCAATTCATACCTCTGCGGATTCCCACAAGTGTCCACTTTTCGGAAATGCTAGGGATTCCCTGTTTTCCTTGATGGCTTGGACACCCGAGGCCCTTATCTGTATGGTGTGCCCGTCTGGACAAAGTGTGAAATCCAGCTGTCATAACAGAGTTGGGGTTACCTGTGTTTTAAGCTTTCCCCTTGGCACTCAGGTAGGTGCATCCACACATGTGAGGTACCGATTTCATCAGGACACTGGTGGAAACGCGGGACAGTAGGCCAGTGTTGTTGGGGGTGTGTTTGATGCTTGAGCCGAGTGAAATGTGCGGAAAATGTGTTTTTTTCCCACATTTCAAACTTTGCAGGGGTGTCTGGGTAATAAATTCTGGGCCGATTTGCGTAAATCATACCTTTTCGGATTCCCACGGGTGTCCACTTTTTGGAAATGCATGGGGATCCCTGTTTTCCTTGGTGGCTTGGACACCCGAGGCCCATATCTGTATGGTGTGCCCGTCTGGACAAAGTGTGAAATTCAGCTGTCATAACAGAGTTAGTGTTAACTGAATTTTAGGCTTTCCCCTTGGCGCCCAGGTAGGTGCACCCACACATGTGAGGTACCGTTTTTATCAGGTCACCTATGGGAATGCGGCACGGTAGGCCATGTGTTGTTGGTGGTGTGTTTCGATGGGTGAGCTGAGTGAAATGTGCGGAAAATTCGCTTTTTTCCCCACATTTCGGACATTGCGGGTGTGTCTGGGCAATAAATTCTGGGCCGCTTTGCGCAAATCATACCTCTGCGGATTCCCACAGGTGTCCACTTTTCGGAAATGCTAGGGGTTCCCTGTTTTTCTTGATGGCTTGGACACCCGAGGCCCTTATCTGTATGCTGTGCCCATCTGGACAAAGTGTGAAATCCAGCTGTCATAACAGAGTTGGGGTTACCTGTGTTTTAAGCTTTCCCCTTGGAAACCAGGTAGGTGCATCCACACATGTGAGATACCATTTTCATCAGGACACCGGTGGGAATGTGGGACAGTAGGCCAGTGTTGTTGGGGGTGTGTTCGATGGGTGAGCCGAGTGAAATGTGCAGAATATGCGTTTTTTTCCCACATTTCAAACTTTGCGGGGGTGTCTGGGTAATAAATTCTGGGCCGATTTCCGCAAATCATACCTTTTCGGATTCCCACGGGTGTCCACCTTTTGGAAATGCATGGGGATCCCTGTTTTCCTTGGTGGCTTGGACACCCGAGGCCCATATCTGTATGGTGTGCCCGTCTGGACAAAGTGTGAAATTCAGCTGTCATACCAGAGTTAGCGTTAACTGAGTTTAGGCTTTCCCCTTGGCGCCCAGGTAGGTGCACCCACACATGTGAGGTACCGTTTTTATCAGGTCACCTATGGGAATGCGGCAGGGTAGGCCATGTGTTGTTGGGGGTGTGTTTCGATGGGTGAGCCGAGTGAAATGTGCGGAAAATGCGTTTTTTTCCCACATTTCAAACTTTGCGGGGGTGTCTGGGTAATAAATTCTGGGCCGATTTGCGCAAATCATACCTTTTCGGATTCCCACGTGTGTCCACTTTTTGGAAATGCATGGGGATCCCTGTTTTCCTTGGTGGCTTGGACACCCGAGGCCCTTATCTGTATGGTGTGCCCGTCTGGACAAAGTGTGAAATCCAGCTGTCATAACAGAGTTGAGGTTACCTGTGTTTTAAGTTTTCCCCTTGGAAACCAGGTAGGTGCATCCACACATGTGAGGTACCATTTTCATCAGGACACCGGTGGGAATGTGGAACAGTAGGCCATGTGTTGTTGGGGGTGTGTTTAGTCAGTGAGCCGAGTGAAATGTGTGGAAAATGCATTTTTTTATCCACATTTCGGAATTTGCAGGGGTGCCTGGGTAATACATTCTGGGCCGATTTGCGCAAATCATACCTCTGCGGATTCCCACGGGTGTCCACTTTTCGGAAATGCATGGGGTTCCCTGTTTTCCTTGGTGGCTTGGACACCCGAGGCCCATATCTGTATGGTGTGCCCGTCTGGACAAAGTGTGAAATCCAGCTGTCATAACAGCGTTGGGGTTACCTGTGTTTTAGGCTTTCCCCTTGGCGTCCAGGTAGGTGCATCCACATATGTGAGGTACCGTTTTCATTAGAACACCAGTGGGAACATGAGACAGTAGGCCATGTGTTGTTGGGGGTGTGTTTCGATGGGTGAGCCGAGTGAAATGTGCAGAAAATGCGTTTTTTTCCCCACATTTCGGATGTCGCAGTGGTGTCTGGGTAATACATTCTGGGCCGATTTGCGCAAACCATACCTCTGTGGATTCCCACGGCTGTCCTCTTTTTGGAAATGCATAGGGTTTCCTGTTTTCCTTGGTGGATTGGCCACCGAGGCCCATATCTGTATGGTCTGCCCGTCTGGACAAAGTGTGAAATTCAGCTGTCATAACAGAGTTAGTGTTAACTGAGTTTTAGGCTTTCCTCTTGGCGCCCAGGTAGGTGCACCCACACATGTGAGGTACCGTTTTCATCGGGTCATCTGCGGGAACGCCGGACGGTAGGCCATGTGTTGTTGGGGGTGTGTTTAGTCAGTGAGCTGAGTGAAATGTGCAGAAAATGCATTTTTTTTCTCACATTTCAGACTTTGCGGTGGTGTCTGGGTAATATATTCTGAGCCGATTTGCACAAATCATACCTCTGCGGATTCCCACGGGTGTCCTCTTTTTGGAAATGCCTGGGGTTCCCTGTTTTCCTTGGTGGCTTGGACACACGAGACCCATATCTGTATGGTGTGCCCGTCTGGACAAAGTGTGAAATCCAGCTGTCATAACAGAGTTGGGGTTACCTGTGTTTTAGGCTTTCCACTTGGCTCCCAGGTAGGTGCACCGATATATGGAAGGTACCGTTTTCATCAGGACACCGGTGGGAACGTGGAACAGTAAGTCATGTGTTGTTGGGGGTGTGTTTAGTCGGTGAGTTGAGTGAAATGTGCGGAAAATGCATTTTTTTTCCCACATTTCAGACTTTGCGCTGGTGTCTGGGTAATATATTCTGAGCTGATTTGCACAAATCATACCTCTGCGGATTCCCACGGGTGTCCTCTTTTCGGAAATGCATGGGGTTCCCTGTTTTCCTTGGTGGCTTGGACACACCAGGCCCATATCTGTATGGTGTACCCGTCTGGACAAAGTGTGAAATCCAGCTGTCATAACAGAGTTGGGGTTACCTGTGTTTTAGGCTTTCCACTTGGCGCCCAAGGAGGTGCACCTACATATGGAAGGTACTGTTTTCATCGGGACACCTGTGAGAACGTGGGTCAGAAGGCCATGTGTTGTTGGGAGCGTGTTTCGATGGGTGAGCCGAGTGAAATGTGCGGAAAATGCATTATTTTCCTACATTTCGGACTTCGCGGGGATGTCTGGGTGATATATTCTGATCTGATTTGCGCAAATCATACCTCTGCAGATTCCGACGGGTGTCCTCTTTTCGTAAATGCATGGGGTTCCCTGTTTTCCTTGGTGGCTTGGAAACCCGAAGCCCATATCTGTATGGTGTGCCCGTCTGGAAAAAGTGTGAAATTCAGCTGTCATAACAGAGTTGGGGTGACCTGTGTTTTAGGCTTTCCCCTTGTCGTCCAGGCAGATGCAGCCACAAATGTGTGGTCCCATTTTCATCAGGACACTTGTGGGAATGCGGGACATTAGGCCATGTGTTCTTGGGGGTTTGTTTCAATGGGTGAGCCGAGTGAAATGTGCAGAAAATTAGTTTTTTTTCCCACGTTTCTGACGTTGCGCGGGTGTCTGGGTAATACATTCTGGGCCGATTTGCGCAAATCATACCTCTGCGGATTCCCACGTGTGTCCACTTTTCGGAAATGCATGGGGTTCCCTGTTTTCCTTGGTGGCTTGGACACCCGAGGCCCATATCTGTATGGTGTGCCCATCTGGACAAAGTGTGAAATCCAGCTGTCATAACAGAGTTGGGGTTACCTGTGTTTTAAGCTTTCCCCTTGGCGCCCAGGGAGGTGCACCCACACATGTGAGGTACCGTTTTCATCGGGACACCTGTGAGAACGTGGGACGGTAGGCCATGAGTTGTTTGGGGTATGGTTCGATGGGAGAGCCAAGTGAAATATGCGGAAAATGCATTTTTTTCCCACATCTCAGACTTTGCAGGGGTGTCTGGGTAATAAATTCTGGGCCGATTTGCGCAAATGATACCTCTGCGGATTCCCACGTGTGTCTACTTTTCAGAAATGCATGGGGTTCCCTGTTTTCCTTGGTGGCTTGGACACCCGAAGCCCATATCTGTATAGTGTGCCCATCTGGAAAAAGTGTGAAATCCAGCTGTCATAACAGAGTTGGGGTTACCTGTGTTTTAAGCTTTCCCCTTGTCGCCCAGGTAGGTGCACTGTAAAGACCGGTAGGGGGTATCTGTACCTCTGCTCCCTATATGGTAGAAGGGAGGCACAGAAGACCCCAGCCAAGATTCTCTATTACGGTAGCAATGGACGAGCAATCAAGGCCTAGCTTCTCAGGAGGTGATGCAGGCTGGTTCTTAAGTACAGTGTATCCCCAAGCCCCCACAAAGGAATGTCCACACACTGTATTACTGAAAACACAGTCTTTATATAATTAATATTCAAGGGTTATGTACACTTATCACAATAACGCACTTTGTGCTCAGGAAAATCAATAATGGTAAATATCTACAATTCTAAAGTGGTACCACTAATATTAGACCTCATTAAAGTGCATTCACAATACTGTAGAAATGGCACACAGATCAATAAGAAGGAAACCAGCAATAGAGAGAGGAGAGATAAAAGATGGTTGAAACAATAGGCAGAATACTGGCCCTAGCTACTGGACACAGTTCTGTGTGGAGATCCCCCCACCTGGGCAACCTGTAAAATAAAGAGATATAACACAAGCCCAGTCCATATATTGTTCAATAGTCTTATTCTCTCCTGCAATGTTTTTACCCCCCCAATGTACCTGGTGGAGTCGAGTTCTTCGAAGAGGCGTCGACAGATCCTTCTTGAATGACCCCCCTTTCAAGCGGGAGTCACGGATCGTCGAGAGGCGTCGAGAAACGTCGAAGACCTCGGGGTTCGGCGACGGGGAATCGACGGCCCTTCTTGAATGCCTTCCCTTTCAAGCGGGAGGCACGGGGCGTCGAACGTCCGTCGACAAACGAGGTAGAACGATGTCAAAGAGGCGGCAGCTTCGTCCGAGCGGTGCTCGTCGGCGTCGGGGCGTCGGCGTCCTGCAAGGCGGAGGTGTGCGGGGCACCTCGATGACAATAGTTCTGGACCGCAAAGATTGTAGAGACGGAAGCCCAGCAAGGGCGTCGGGTCGTCCGAGTCTTTGAGGTCGTTGGGTGGCGGGAAACCCACCGGCAGGTTTCTCCTCGGCGCGTTGGTCGTCCTCGACTTTCTCCGGCAGGATAAGCGGTCGACGATGCGGTCGAGGGAGTCCTTCGATTGAAATGTTCTTAGGCAAGGAGCGGACGGCTCCGGTCGTCGGCGGCACAGCGTCAAGTGGTTCCCACGGCTGGGCAACACAACTTCGACGGGCCTCCAGCGGTTACACAGACCTGCGAACCCTGGTCGACGGCAATGGACTTCGACAGCGTCGATGTCCGGGTGCTTCACTTCGATCTCCTCGGCGGTCCCGTCTCGGGTCGGCAGCCTTTCGAGGGTCTGACTTCCAGGGCGCTTCGGCGAAGATTCAGCGGTGCTCGATGGTCCCTCGGAGCACGGGAAGAGGGCGCCTAGCCAGGTCCTCTCTCGGGTCAGTCCTCGACGATTTCGACAACCTTCAGTTTCTGTCGAAGCAAATGCCACAGCAAGTCTTCTTCTTCCAGCTGGACGTCGAGGATCAGCAAATCCAGTTACTCTTGAGTGGAGACTCAGCTTCTGAATGCTTCTGAACAACTTCCAGTGGTGAGAGGTCCCCAGATATACTATTCTGTCCCTCATCCACACTGCTGGCACACACACAGCAGCCAATCACACAGAAGGGCATTCATGCAGTCAGTCAGCCAATCAGGCACACAGTGCATTCAGGCCACACTCCTCCCTTTCAGACACTCACAACAAGGAATGTGGATTGGGACAAGTACCCAGCCATTCAACACTACACACTGCATTCAGGCCAGTTTCGGGCAGGGCTGTCTCAGTCTTTGTCTCACATGCCAGAAACCAGACAACCACAACAAGAAGTGTATATTGGTCACACACTCCATTCACCCAGGTCCCACCCACAGGAGGTACCCACAACATACAGTCAAAGGGAAGGCTCCAGTCAGTCTAGCTGGGCCTTCACAACAACACCATATATGGAACTTCCACCCAACAGCCAGTCAGGGGGAAGGTACAGAGTCAGGGCTTCCCAGGACTTTGGGAAAAACAAGACAACAGGCCATAGAAAGCAAGAGGCCACAGGGGCCATCTTGTTTTCTATCAGGAATCAACTGATCCCAATGGCAGGGCCTGGGTATCCCAAAATGGAGGACACCCAGAGCACCTGTCCAATTCAGCATGGAGCTGCCACCAGCCCATACCCTGCTCTGTGGGCCACCCACAGGTGCCCAAAAACATACACTAGGGGCACAGGGTTGTACCCCTACCCAGGGGTGCCATAAGGGTATCCCAAGGGTCTGTTCACCAAACCAAAAGAGAGAGCTGCACTGCCAGGAGTCGCAAATGGACTCCTGGGCAGAAAACATAACAGAACACACGATAAAAGGCAGAAAAGGACAAGGATTCAGAGGCCCTGTCCCTCTGATGCATTTCCAGCATCACAGTCGCCCCCCCCAGACTGAGGTGGAGGGTGTCTAATCTCCCACGGGATAGACACCCTCATCCAGACGGTCAGCATACCTTCTGGAAAGGCCATCTGCATTATCGTGACTCTTCCCTGGTCTGTGCTCTATGGTGAAGTCTAGCCCTTGCAGGCTAATGGACCACCTGAGCAATTTCGGATTCTCACCCTTCATCTGCATAAGCCACTTCAGGGGCTTATGATCTGTTTGGACCTTGAAGGTAGACCCCGTAAGGTAGGGCCTAAAACGCCTAAGGCTCCAAACTATGCTAAAACACTCCTTTTCAACAGTAGCCCACCTAAGTTCTCTACCCTTGAGTTGTCTACTGATGAATATGATAGGATGTTCTCTCCCTTTGTCATCTAACTGGGACAAGACAGCTCCAATTCCAGTGTCGCAGGCATCCGTCTGGACGATAAAGGGTCGGCTGTAGTCAGGCGCACACAACACAGGTGCCCTACACAGACTTTCTTTCAAGCCATCAAAGGCCCTCTGACAGTCTTCGGTCCAATTAACCTTCCTAGGCTGTTTGGGTGAAGTTAGAGCTGTCAGGGGTGCAGCTATGGTTCCATAGTCTGCCATGAAATTGCGATAGTACCCAGTGAGGCCCAAAAAGGCTCTCACCTGGGTTTGAGTAGTGGGAGTCTCCCAGTTCTGTACATCCTGTACTTTACTGGAGAGAGGTTGGATTTGACCCCCTCCTACCTCATGACCAAGATAGGTAACTTTCCCCTGAGCTATCTGGCACTTGGTGGCCTTGATAGTGAGGTTAGCCCTTTTCAAGGCCTGCAACACCTTATCCAGATGTGTCAAATGCTCTTCCCAGGTGGAACTGTAGACGGCAATGTCGTCTAAGTAAGCCACACAAAAGGCTTCCAGCCCACTGAGCGCATGGTTGACCAATCTCTGGAAGGTGGCAGGGGCATTCTTCAACCCAAAAGGCATGACCCTAAACTGGTAGAGTCCCTCAGGTGTTGAGAAAGCCGTCTTTTCCTTGGCATGGTCCGTCAGAGCTATTTGCCAATAGCCTGAGGTAAGGTCAAAGGTGCTCACAAACTTGGCAGCACCTATGGTGTCCACGAGCTCATCAGCCCTGGGCAATGGGTGCGCGTCAGTTTTGGTGACGGCATTGACTCCTCGGTAGTCCACACAGAACCTCCAATCTTTGGTACCCGCCTGGGAACTTGCCTTGGGGACAAGGACCACTGGACTGGACCAGGGACTGGTTGAGGGTTCAATAACACCCAGATCCAACATCTTGGCGACCTCAGCCTGGATGTGGTTCTTGACGGTATCTGACATACGGTAGCACCTGCTTTTGACAGGCACACTGTCACCAGTGTCAATTTCGTGCTTACACCACGGTGTAAGGCCCGGTGTCAGTGAAAACAGAGAGGCATACTGCTGGAGCAAAGCCCTGCAGGCCCTCTGCTGCTCTGTTGTCAAATCTGGAGAGAGTTGTACTCCCTCCACTGAGCCATCCTGAGGGTTGCTATGCAGCAAATCAGGAAGGGGCTCACTCTCATCCTCCTCTTGCCCTGAAGCTAGCAAGAGACATGAGACCTCTGCTCGCCTGTGGAAAGGCTTGAGCCTGTTGACATGGAATACCTGGGGGGCTACCCCAGAGGCTCCCATGTCAACCAGATAATTGACTTCGCCCATCTTGGAGATGATCCTGAAGGGTCCAGTCCACTTGTCTGCCAAAGCTCTAGGCTTGGTAGGCTCCATCACAAGGATTTCCTGTCCCGGAGTCCAATCCACTTGCGAAGCTTTCAGGTCATGCCAGTACTTATTCAATTCCTGGCTGGCCTTGAGATTTGCTGTTGCCTGACCCATCATTTGTGTCATCCTCCGCCTGAGGCCTAACACATAGTCCCCCACTTGCTTGGCGGGACCTGGAGGGGTGGCTTCCAAGCCTTCTCGGATCAAGGCGAGGGGCCCCCTCACGGGATGTCCAAAGAGTAATTCAAAGGGGCTGAAACCAACACCCTCTTGAGGTACCTCTCTGTAAGCAAACAGCAGGCATGGCAGGAGGAGATCCCATTTCCTCCTTAGGGGCTCTTCCAAGGCACCTAGCATGCCCTTGAGAGTTTTATTAAATCTCTCAACCAGACCATTGGTCTGGGGGTGGTAAGAGGTGGAGAACTTGTAGGTTACCCCGCACTCTTTCCACATGGTTTTCATGTAACTAGACATGAAGTTGGACCCTCTGTCAGAGACAACCTCCTTGGGGAATCCAACACGGGTGAAAATGCCCAGGAGAGCCCTGGCAACCACCTTGGCAGTAACAGTCCGAAGGGGTATTGCCTCAGGGTACCTGGTGGCATGATCTACCAAGACCAGGATGAACCGATGTCCACCTGAAGTGGGAGGGTCAAGGGGACCGACGATGTCGATGCCCACCCTCTCAAATGGTGTGCCAACCACTGGTAATGGCTGCAGTGGGGCAATGACCCTGCCTCCAGTCTTGCCAGACAACTGACAAGTGGGGCAGGTCCTGCAGTGGGACTCCACCTCTACTCCCATCCGTGGCCAGTAGAAATGGGCAGAGAGCCTCTGCTTAGTCTTCTTAGTCCCAAGATGACCAGCCAAGGGCACCTCATGCGCCAACTGCAGTAGGAAGGGCCTGTAAACCTGGGGTACCACCAACCTCTTGCGGGCACCAGGTTCAGGCTTAGTGGGCTCACTAACAAGGAGCTCACCCTCCCAATAAATCCGGAATGTCTTAGGCACTTCTCCTTGTGCCTGGGACAGGGCCTGTTTCCTCAGTCCCTCGAGAGAGTGGCACTCTCTCTGTCCCTTACAGAAGTCTGCCCGGGAGGGTCCCCCTTCAGCTAACAAGCATTGAAGGTCGGGATGATCCTCCGGGTTGAGAACCTCTCCCACAGGAGAGTCTTCTGTATCTTCTCCCACAGGAGTTGAGTTTGGGTTTTCCACTGGACCCAGCCCGTCCGGAGCATGGATCCCAATGGGTGCTGTCGGAACAGCAGGAAGAGATGGTGTTCCCTCCACAGAGGTGGCCTTCTTGGTCTTCCTTCTTCTTGCCTTAGGCCTCGCCTTTGGCTCGGGTACCGGACTCACAGCCAGACCCGGTGTCACCTGTGACCTAGTGACCGCAGCAGCAGTCAGGGGAAGACCATCCGAGATCAACCCCAACTCCACTAGATCATTACCTAACAGAATGTTAGCAGGGACATTGTCCTGAACCAGGACAGGAAGCTTTGCTGTCTTGTCTCCAATCATGAGGGTGACTAAGGCTACAGGTGATAATTTGGGAGGCCCACCAGCTAATCTGGTGGTTTGCAGAGGAGCACCTTCATAGTCCTCTGGCTTGAGCAGGGTCCTGTCCACCACTGTCATGCTTGCCCCAGTGTCTCTCAAACCAGTAGAAGGCTGGCCATTCAAGAGGACACTTCTCAAAAACCTACGGGTGTTCTGCGGGATAGTTGCCAGTACTTCTGCGTACTGGTCCCAGGCCCCAAGGGACACTAAGGAAATCTCTACCGGAGCACCAAATGTGATTCCTGTAGAGGAGGGGAGGACAGTGGCCTCCACCTCAGACACGGGGTAAGGGTAGGTCAGGCTGACAGCCTGTACTCCAAGTGCCTTACCTTTACACTTGGGGTCACCCCTTTTGTGATCCAGAGCCCCACAATCCCAACAAGTGCCAGGAGTGCGGGGTACGGTACTGGAACCACTGGGAACCTGCTTTGCAGCAGGTGGACCACTACTCTTATTCCCACCCACAGAGGACTTATCCCCACTAGATTTTTGGGTCTTAGGAGAGGAAGGTTTTGGTTTACCCGACTGTGACTGCTTTTGGGACTCCTCAGCTTTCTGAGAGGCCCCCTTTTCTTTGTCCTTGTCCTTCCCACTGGAGTCCTTAGGGGACACCCGGTGGGAGACCCACTTGTCAGCCAACCTAGCCAGCTTAAAGGGGTCCAAAATGTTCTGGTCAGCCACATACTGACGCAGCTCTGGTGAACAGGCTTCAGAAAAATGCTCAAAAAACAAGAGGTGGGACAACTCAACAAAAGTTTTCACCTTGTATCCATCAATCCACCCCATCATGTTCATGTGCGCAGTACTCACCCAGTCAACCCAAGACACATTCTCTCTTTTCTTAAATTCCCTGAACCTTTTAAGGTATTGGGTAGGTGTCTTGCCAAACTTGGCAATCAAAGCAGACTTCATACACTCATACTGACCCCTTTCTTCCACACCCAGCTTCAGAATACAGTCATATCCAGTTTGAGGCACTCTGCTTAACAAACACTTAGCCCAATCTCTTTTATCTACATCATGAATTGCACAAGCCATTTCAAACGCTTCAATCCATTGGAGGATATCTGAACCCTCCACAAACACACCAACCAAATCTTTCATAAACTTGGTGGCTGGGGACCTGACACTCTCACTGGATCTAGCTGAAGTCTCCACTCTAGCTTTCTCTAGCTGGATTCTCTGACATTCAGTGTCCTGGCTTTTGAGTTCAAGGTCCTTATTTCTGAGTTCAAGATCCCTATTCTTGAGTTCCACTTGCTGTGCCAGCTCCTCTTTCTTAAGCTCAGCTTCTATTTCCAACTTGCGATATTCAAAGGCTAACTTCATCCTCAATAACTCAAGTTCCATGGAATTGCTGGGGTTTGGAACAGAGGCAGCAGGAATGGTGGCATTCCCAGAAACAGATTCAGTGACAACCCCAGGGGCAGAGTCCTCACTGGTTGCATCCCCCCCTTCCTCAAGAGTTTCACCATCAGTCTGGTAATCCACCAGGGCAGCTATCAGCTCAGCCCTAGACTTATCCACAAAGTCTAACTCCCTGGCTTCACAAGCACTCTGGAGAGCCTCTAAGCTCATCCGAGTCAATTTACCATTTGCAATGGACTCCATTGCTTGTAATGCAGTTATTTGGAACACACCCGAACCTTAATCTAACAAAAGTGCGGATATTTTGTGAGTGGCACGGTTATACACTGAGTCTTAAAACCATAAGCATCCCACCGCTGGCCACCAGCTTGTAAAGACCGGTAGGGGGTATCTGTACCTCTGCTCCCTATATGGTAGAAGGGAGGCACAGAAGACCCCAGCCAAGATTCTCTATTACGGTAGCAATGGACGAGCAATCAAGGCCTAGCTTCTCAGGAGGTGATGCAGGCTGGTTCTTAACTACAGTGTATCCCCAAGCCCCCACAAAGGAATGTCCACACACTGTATTACTGAAAACACAGTCTTTATATAATTAATATTCAAGGGTTATGTACACTTATCACAATAACGCACTTTGTGCTCAGGAAAATCAATAATGGTAAATATCTACAATTCTAAAGTGGTACCACTAATATTAGACCTCATTAAAGTGCATTCACAATACTGTAGAAATGGCACACAGATCAATAAGAAGGAAACCAGCAATAGAGAGAGGAGAGATAAAAGATGGTTGAAACAATAGGCAGAATACTGGCCCTAGCTACTGGACACAGTTCTGTGTGGAGATCCCCCCACCTGGGCAACCTGTAAAATAAAGAGATATAACACAAGCCCAGTCCATATATTGTTCAATAGTCTTATTCTCTCCTGCAATGTTTTTACCCCCCCAATGTACCTGGTGGAGTCGAGTTCTTCGAAGAGGCGTCGACAGATCCTTCTTGAATGACCCCCCTTTCAAGCGGGAGTCACGGATCGTCGAGAGGCGTCGAGAAACGTCGAAGACCTCGGGGTTCGGCGACGGGGAATCGACGGCCCTTCTTGAATGCCTTCCCTTTCAAGCGGGAGGCACGGGGCGTCGAACGTCCGTCGACAAACGAGGTAGAACGATGTCAAAGAGGCGGCAGCTTCGTCCGAGCGGTGCTCGTCGGCGTCGGGGCGTCGGCGTCCTGCAAGGCGGAGGTGTGCGGGGCACCTCGATGACAATAGTTCTGGACCGCAAAGATTGTAGAGACGGAAGCCCAGCAAGGGCGTCGGGTCGTCCGAGTCTTTGAGGTCGTTGGGTGGCGGGAAACCCACCGGCAGGTTTCTCCTCGGCGCGTTGGTCGTCCTCGACTTTCTCCGGCAGGATAAGCGGTCGACGATGCGGTCGAGGGAGTCCTTCGATTGAAATGTTCTTAGGCAAGGAGCGGACGGCTCCGGTCGTCGGCGGCACGGCGTCAAGTGGTTCCCACGGCTGGGCAACACAACTTCGACGGGCCTCCAGCGGTTACACAGACCTGCGAACCCTGGTCGACGGCAATGGACTTCGACAGCGTCGATGTCCGGGTGCTTCACTTCGATCTCCTCGGCGGTCCCGTCTCGGGTCGGCAGCCTTTCGAGGGTCTGACTTCCAGGGCGCTTCGGCGAAGATTCAGCGGTGCTCGATGGTCCCTCGGAGCACGGGAAGAGGGCGCCTAGCCAGGTCCTCTCTCGGGTCAGTCCTCGACGATTTCGACAACCTTCAGTTTCTGTCGAAGCAAATGCCACAGCAAGTCTTCTTCTTCCAGCTGGACGTCGAGGATCAGCAAATCCAGTTACTCTTGAGTGGAGACTCAGCTTCTGAATGCTTCTGAACAACTTCCAGTGGTGAGAGGTCCCCAGATATACTATTCTGTCCCTCATCCACACTGCTGGCACACACACAGCAGCCAATCACACAGAAGGGCATTCATGCAGTCAGTCAGCCAATCAGGCACACAGTGCATTCAGGCCACACTCCTCCCTTTCAGACACTCACAACAAGGAATGTGGATTGGGACAAGTACCCAGCCATTCAACACTACACACTGCATTCAGGCCAGTTTCGGGCAGGGCTGTCTCAGTCTTTGTCTCACATGCCAGAAACCAGACAACCACAACAAGAAGTGTATATTGGTCACACACTCCATTCACCCAGGTCCCACCCACAGGAGGTACCCACAACATACAGTCAAAGGGAAGGCTCCAGTCAGTCTAGCTGGGCCTTCACAACAACACCATATATGGAACTTCCACCCAACAGCCAGTCAGGGGGAAGGTACAGAGTCAGGGCTTCCCAGGACTTTGGGAAAAACAAGACAACAGGCCATAGAAAGCAAGAGGCCACAGGGGCCATCTTGTTTTCTATCAGGAATCAACTGATCCCAATGGCAGGGCCTGGGTATCCCAAAATGGAGGACACCCAGAGCACCTGTCCAATTCAGCATGGAGCTGCCACCAGCCCATACCCTGCTCTGTGGGCCACCCACAGGTGCCCAAAAACATACACTAGGGGCACAGGGTTGTACCCCTACCCAGGGGTGCCATAAGGGTATCCCATGGGTCTGTTCACCAAACCAAAAGAGAGAGCTGCACTGCCAGGAGTCGCAAATGGACTCCTGGGCAGAAAACATAACAGAACACACGATAAAAGGCAGAAAAGGACAAGGATTCAGAGGCCCTGTCCCTCTGATGCATTTCCAGCATCACATGCACCCACACATGTGAAGTTCCGTTTTCATCGGGACACCTGTGAGAATGCAGGACGGTAGGCCATGAGTTGTTCAGGGTATGGTTCGATGGGTGAGCCAAGTGAAATGTGCGGAAAATGCATTTTTTTCCCACATTTCAGACTTTGCGGGGGTGTCTGGGTAATAATTTCTGGGCCGATTTGCGCAAATCATACCTCTGCGGATTCCCACTTGTGTCCACTTTTCGGAAATGCATGGGGTTCCCTGTTTTCCTTGGTGGCTTGGACACCCGAGGCCCATATCTGTATGGTGTGCCTGTCTGGACAAAGTGTGAAATCCAGCTGTCATAACAGAGTTGGGGTTACCTGTGTTTTAGGCTTTCCCCTTGGCGCCCAGGTAGGTGCATCCACATATGTGAGGTACCGTTTTCATTAGGACACCAGTGGGAACATGAGACAGTAGGCCATGTGTTGTTGGGGGTGTGTTTCGATGGGTGAGCCGAGTGAAATGTGCGGAAAATGCGTTTTTTTCCCACATTTCGGATTTCGCAGGGGTGTCTGGGTAATAAATTCTGGGCCGATTTGCGCAAACCATACCTCTGTCGATTCCCACGGGTGTCCTCTTTTTGGAAATGCATGGGGTTCCCTGTTTTCCTTGGTGGATTGGCCACCGAGGCCCATATCTGTATGGTGTGCCCGTCTGAACAAAGTGTGAAATTCAGCTGTCATAACAGAGTTAGTGTTAACTGAGTTTTAGGCTTTCCTCTTGGCGCCCAGGTAGGTGCATCCACACATGTGAGGTACCGTTTTCATCGGGTCACCTGTGGGAACACAGGACGGTAGGCCATGTGTTGTTGGGGGTGTGTTTAGTCGGTGAGTTGAGTGAAATGTGCGGAAAATGCATTTTTTTTCTCACATTTCAGACTTTGCGCTGGTGTCTGGGTAATATATTCTGAGCCGATTTGCACAAATCATACCTCTGCGGATTCCCACGGGTGTCCTCTTTTTGGAAATGCATGGGGTTCCCTGTTTTCCTTGGTGGCTTGGACACACGAGGCCCATATCTGTATGGTGTGCCCGTCTGGACAAAGTGTGAAATCCAGCTGTCATAACAGCGTTGGGGTTACCTGTGTTTTAGGCTTTCCCCTTGGCGTCCAGGTAGGTGCATCCACATATGTGAGGTACCGTTTTCATTAGAAAACCAGTGGGAACATGAGACAGTAGGCCATGTGTTGTTGGGGGTGTGTTTCGATGGGTGAGCCGAGTGAAATGTGCAGAAAATGCGTTTTTTTCCCCACATTTCGGATGTCGCAGTGGTGTCTGGGTAATACATTCTGGGCCGATTTGCGCAAACCATACCTCTGTGGATTCCCACGGCTGTCCTCTTTTTGGAAATGCATAGGGTTTCCTGTTTTCCTTGGTGGATTGGCCACCGAGGCCCATATCTGTATGGTCTGCCCGTCTGGACAAAGTGTGAAATTCAGCTGTCATAACAGAGTTAGTGTTAACTGAGTTTTAGGCTTTCCTCTTGGCGCCCAGGTAGGTGCACCCACACATGTGAGGTACCGTTTTCATCGGGTCATCTGCGGGAACGCCGGACGGTAGGCCATGTGTTGTTGGGGGTGTGTTTAGTCAGTGAGCTGAGTGAAATGTGCAGAAAATGCATTTTTTTTCTCACATTTCAGACTTTGCGGTGGTGTCTGGGTAATATATTCTGAGCCGATTTGCACAAATCATACCTCTGCGGATTCCCACGGGTGTCCTCTTTTTGGAAATGCCTGGGGTTCCCTGTTTTCCTTGGTGGCTTGGACACACGAGACCCATATCTGTATGGTGTGCCCGTCTGGACAAAGTGTGAAATCCAGCTGTCATAACAGAGTTGGGGTTACCTGTGTTTTAGGCTTTCCACTTGGCTCCCAGGTAGGTGCACCGATATATGGAAGGTACCGTTTTCATCAGGACACCGGTGGGAACGTGGAACAGTAAGTCATGTGTTGTTGGGGGTGTGTTTAGTCGGTGAGTTGAGTGAAATGTGCGGAAAATGCATTTTTTTTCCCACATTTCAGACTTTGCGCTGGTGTCTGGGTAATATATTCTGAGCTGATTTGCACAAATCATACCTCTGCGGATTCCCACGGGTGTCCTCTTTTCGGAAATGCATGGGGTTCCCTGTTTTCCTTGGTGGCTTGGACACACCAGGCCCATATCTGTATGGTGTACCCGTCTGGACAAAGTGTGAAATCCAGCTGTCATAACAGAGTTGGGGTTACCTGTGTTTTAGGCTTTCCACTTGGCGCCCAAGGAGGTGCACCTACATATGGAAGGTACTGTTTTCATCGGGACACCTGTGAGAACGTGGGTCAGAAGGCCATGTGTTGTTGGGAGCGTGTTTCGATGGGTGAGCCGAGTGAAATGTGCGGAAAATGCATTATTTTCCTACATTTCGGACTTCGCGGGGATGTCTGGGTGATATATTCTGATCCGATTTGCGCAAATCATACCTCTGCAGATTCCGACGGGTGTCCTCTTTTCGTAAATGCATGGGGTTCCCTGTTTTCCTTGGTGGCTTGGAAACCCGAAGCCCATATCTGTATGGTGTGCCCTTCTGGAAAAAGTGTGAAATTCAGCTGTCATAACAGAGTTGGGGTGACCTGTGTTTTAGGCTTTCCCCTTGTCGTCCAGGCAGATGCAGCCACAAATGTGTGGTCCCATTTTCATCAGGACACCTGTGGGAATGCGGGACATTAGGCCATGTGTTCTTGGGGGTTTGTTTCAATGGGTGAGCCGAGTGAAATGTGCAGAAAATTAGTTTTTTTTCCCACGTTTCTGACGTTGCGCGGGTGTCTGGGTAATAAATTCTGGGCCGATTTGCGCAAATCATACCTCTGCGGATTCCCACGTGTGTCCACTTTTCGGAAATGCATGGGGTTCCCTGTTTTCCTTGGTGGCTTGGACACCCGAGGCCCATATCTGTATGGTGTGCCCATCTGGACAAAGTGTGAAATCCAGCTGTCATAACAGAGTTGGGGTTACCTGTGTTTTAAGCTTTCCCCTTGGCGCCCAGGGAGGTGCACCCACACATGTGAGGTACCGTTTTCATCGGGACACCTGTGAGAACGTGGGACGGTAGGCCATGAGTTGTTTGGGGTATGGTTCGATGGGAGAGCCAAGTGAAATATGCGGAAAATGCATTTTTTTCCCACATCTCAGACTTTGCAGGGGTGTCTGGGTAATAAATTCTGGGCCGATTTGCGCAAATGATACCTCTGCGGATTCCCACGTGTGTCTACTTTTCAGAAATGCATGGGGTTCCCTGTTTTCCTTGGTGGCTTGGACACCCGAAGCCCATATCTGTATAGTGTGCCCATCTGGAAAAAGTGTGAAATCCAGCTGTCATAACAGAGTTGGGGTTACCTGTGTTTTAAGCTTTCCCCTTGTCGCCCAGGTAGGTGCACCCACACATGTGAAGTTCCGTTTTCATCGGGACACCTGTGAGAATGCAGGACGGTAGGCCATGAGTTGTTCAGGGTATGGTTCGATGGGTGAGCCAAGTGAAATGTGCGGAAAATGCATTTTTTTCCCACATTTCAGACTTTGCGGGGGTGTCTGGGTAATAATTTCTGGGCCGATTTGCGCAAATCATACCTCTGCGGATTCCCACTTGTGCCCACTTTTCGGAAATGCATGGGGTTCCCTGTTTTCCTTGGTGGCTTGGACACCCGAGGCCCATATCTGTATGGTGTGCCTGTCTGGACAAAGTGTGAAATCCAGCTGTCATAACAGAGTTGGGGTTACCTGTGTTTTAGGCTTTCCCCTTGGCGCCCAGGTAGGTGCATCCACATATGTGAGGTACCGTTTTCATTAGGACACCAGTGGGAACATGAGACAGTAGGCCATGTGTTGTTGGGGGTGTGTTTCGATGGGTGAGCCGAGTGAAATGTGCGGAAAATGCGTTTTTTCCCCACATTTCGGATTTCGCAGGGGTGTCTGGGTAATAAATTCTGGGCCGATTTTCGCAAACCATACCTCTGTCGATTCCCACGGGTGTCCTCTTTTTGGAAATGCATGGGGTTCCCTGTTTTCCTTGGTGGATTGGCCACCGAGGCCCATATCTGTATGGTGTGCCCGTCTGAACAAAGTGTGAAATTCAGCTGTCATAACAGAGTTAGGCCCTCATTACGACCCTTGCGGAAATCGACTGACCGGAGCGCCACAGCGTAAATAGCGTTTCCGCCATTGCACGAAGGAGCAAAGTGCGGCCCATTCCGACCCATCGGGCACGAGCACCACGCCACGGCGGAAGTGCAAAGTCCGCGATGGCGGAAATGACCCCAAAACGGCCCACACCGCCGCCGTACGGCGCCCTAGGTGCAATACCGCCACCCCTCTCAGCGGTCACCGCAGTGTGCGCCTACCGGAAAGTACGGTGACCGGAAATATACGGAAACGGAAGTTAAAACATGGGCCCGGAACGGGAAACATCCCGGCGTACACCTATAAAACCACTAAAACCACACAACCACTAAAATCACCACCCTGAAACACACCCCAACCCGTCAACCACCCTAGCGAAACCAAGAAAAATGGGAAAAGTAGCGAAGAAAGCGTGCGACCGCAAGCGGCAGGTCCACTTCTCCCGTGAGGAACTCACCGTGCTAACAGAGACCCTCCAGGAGAATGCTGCCGTCGTCTTCTCCACGCAAATGACCAGGACGGCACTTGCAAACAAGAAGGCCATATGGGCTCTGGTGGCACAGCGGGTAAGTGCGGTGGGGACCGCACCCCGCACCCCACAGCAATGCCGCAAGCGATGGGACGACCTGCGGATACGCGTCCGCAGCATACTCTCAGCCAACCGCAACATCGCCACAGCCACCGGGGGAGGTCCTGAATCACCCATCAAGTTGACCCCCTGGGAAGAAATCTGTGCCTCCACCATCGGAATGGAGAGCATAGAGGGAGTCGGAGGGATGGAGAAAGGAGTGCAGACATCCGAAGAATCAGGTAGGTGGACCAGACAAAACAATGCCAAATCCACACAGTCCATCCATGTGAAGTACCATGCGTCCACATAGTGCAACAGAAACACATGTCCAGGAGAACGTCCACACACATCGGCCTGATAGCGCACGTTAAAACCCACAATAAATACATAAATAATTAAAAACCCCTAAAACACGCACTACACGTGCAGCAGGCACACCCTAACTGCAGGCTGCCAAACAACTGCACCCTCACTCCACACACAAATCAAAGCACCTCCAAGGCCCCGACCCAAATCACCCTCAGGTACCACCCCAATGCATGTGATACAATGCCATTCCAATTCCCACAGACCCATCAATAACCCTCGCCCTCCTTTACTCCACCACAGGGTCCGATCCAAACGACGAGCCACAGGACACCCCTACCAGCACACCTGCAAAGTGGGCCAAGACCAACGGCCAGAGACCCTCCACCTCAGCTGCACGCATCAAGACACGGCAGCAGCACAAATCAGGTGGCAGCACAGAGGAGGGAACATCAACAGGCACCCCAGCAGCCAGCATGCCCACAACACCACCACCACAGGTCCCCCCAATGGATGCCACAGAAGGCACTGCCTCAGGTGGCAGCAGCACCATAGGCGACACCCCATTGATGGCAGCATGCTCCGACACAGAAAACGGGGATGCCGAAGTCAGATCCATCCATGACCTGTCCCAATCCCCCTGTCTGTCCCATCCCGTACAACATGAGGATACCACGCAGGGGCACCCACAAGACGACGACTGGCCATCCCCCACAAGCCCTGTGGCAAGGCAACATGAGGTCAACAGCCCCTCTGCGACACCCCCGCAAATGGCCATGGCCCAGCAGAGGCAACAGTCCCTCGACCAGTTGATCGAACAACAGCAGCAACTGGCCACACTCCTCAAGGACCATGCCGATGAATGTGGGGGCACCAAGGCAGACATAGAAACATCAACTGAGACACTTAGGGCAGAAATGGAGAGAGGCACAGAGACGCTAAGGGCACAAATTGAGAGAAGCACCGAGAGCCTGAGGGGGGAACTGCATGCGACGTCCAAAGACGTATGTGCCGAACTTGCCGCAGTGCGCCGTGTGCTCACTGAGCTCTCGCAAACCCTTAGGGACATGCATGGACGTGAGCAGGCAGACACATCATCCGTTGCAAGTTCCGTCCAGGGCAGCCCCCAACGTAGATCTGGGAGGAACCTGCGCTCCACAGGCAGGGGTGCCCCTGATACCCGCAGAGGGGGCTTGCAATAGCGACAGCCCACTGACAATGAGCATCTTTGGACACTGGTGTTCGGGTGGGAGGTAGGAGGGTGGAGGGGGTGTGTTGGGCTCACTTGGGTGGCGGGTCGATAGGGTGTTCAACATTATATCACATATGCCATAAACAGTGCACGATCAACCAATGAGATGTGTGGACATTGATCTTTGTGTACTAGGCCATCATAGGCGTACAGTCCATATTGTGCATGTTCCAGACACACACAGTGCCACGAGTCCCGTGTCCATGTATCAGCCACCAGGCATGAGTGCTAGAAGCATACATCAATGAGATGCTGACGAATGTCACGGGCCTCCGGTGCCTCGCAGACTCCATGAGGTGCTGCCACATCCCCACCCTCATCATGACCATCATCAGGTGCTTGCAGTTCTGCGTCAGGGGGCATGGGCACATTTCTACGTACGCACATGTTGTGGAGCATGACACATGCCATCACCATCTTTGCAACCTTCTCATGGCGGTACAGGAGTGCCCCGCCAGACCTGCTGAGGCAGCGGAAACGGCCCTTCAGTAGGCCGAATGCCTGCTCAATGACTACACGGGTACGTGAGTGGGCATGGTTGTAGTCCTCCTCATGCTGGTCCCGTGGGTTCCGGACTGGTGTGAGGAGCCATCTCTTCAGTGGATATCCAGCATCACCTGTATGTGGACGAGAAACGTAGGATGTGGAATGCCATTGATACGTACGCACACCCCCCCCCTTCCTGCCAGTACATTGCCAAATCACATACCCCACATCATCATGCATGTAATGAGACTCACCGAGTAGCAAGGATCTGTTCCCTGCGTGTCGCTCCATGTAGCGTGGTATTGTAGAGTTCCTCAAGACCATGGAATCATGGGTTGATCCAGGGAATCGGGCACAACAATGCGTAAAGATCCTGTTGGAGTCACACACCATTTGTACATTCAGGGAATGAAATTGTTTTCGGTTGCGGTACTGGGCCTCCATGGCATGTGGGACGACCAATTCAACATGGGTGCAGTCGATGGCACCAATGCAACCCGGTATGCCGGCAAGTGCATCGAATCCCACTTTTGTGTTGGTTATTTCCTGCTCCGAGCGTGGTAGAGAGATGTAGTCGTCTGCGTGCTGCAGGAGGGCATCGAGCACTTGGAATAGTGTCCGTGAGAACAGTGGCTGAGAAATGCCATGCAACTGTCCGACTGTGTGCTGGTAGGTGCCTGTGGCCAGGAAGTGGAGTACAGACACCACCTTCAGTAGGGGTGGGATGGCGGTTGGGCTATCTATCATGCTGACTAGGTCAGCCTGTGTCATGTCCACAATGGCGGCTATGGAGTCCCGGTCCAGACGGTAGAGGGTGTGGATCTGCTCATCAGTGAGGTTGAACGGATGTGCTCGGAGGCGTGGGATTGCGGGCTGCCTGCGTGGTGGTAGTGGCTGTGCTGCTGGGCCTTGCTGGCCCTGCCTTGGCCTCCTCCTCCTCCTGCGTCTCCTCCGTGCGGCTGGTTGTAGTTGTTGTTCGTCTTCTTCTTGGAGTCGGAGCACTTGCAGTGCTATCAGGTCCCCCAGGGCCAACATCGCGAGTCCTGCCGGTAGCATTTCGCTGTGGTTGTGGGAGGAGACTGGGTGTGCAATTTATGTGTTTCCAGGCTGTATGGCCTCCACCTGTGGTGATTGATTCCACCTGTGCAAACTGCTCTCCCCTTTGGCCGAGCACGTCCCGCGCACAACGCTGCAAATCGGGTAATGGTATCTTGCTATTGCAATCATGTATTTGTACCCGATGGGCGTGTAAGATTGGTTGATATGTTCATTCTGCTGTGGTCCCATTGTTTCCCATACTATCTGTGCAGTCGCGAACGGACTTGTGAAGGGTCAGTGGAACGTAGTACTCGAGTAACGGTGGGCCCTCATGCATCACTGTACCGAGTTGCAACGACGGGCGTGGCTTCCCATTTGTGGGTGAAGGCAGTTGCCATTTTCACACACAGCCGCACTCGATGGAATAATTAGTGATCTCAAACGGCCACAGATGCCTTCTCGACGTGATGTTGCAAATGAGGAATTCGAAGGGCGGCGCTTTCGGTTTCCAGCTAGCGGCGAGGAGATGCCCACAGGTCTGACTGCAAATATAACGTTCTATTGTTCTATGTCCTTGAGACAGGGCCCATGGCGAGGGAGCAATGATTGATATGAATAGTTTGGGATGCGCAATGGCTACGTGGGCGATGAGGCCGGCCATTCCCAAATACATGTTACTTCACAACACTGGATTTACGGGCTGGGGCACTGTGGATTTAGCAGGCTGCATTACGCACAGACTCAATGGATGTTTCTAATGTCATGTGAGTAATTATTCAGGCGTTTTGATCCCGGGATGAGGGAATGATGAATGGATGCATGGGCAGGTGATTTGATACAGAGTTTGCCATGTACAGGGCTTCTTGGGATCTATCCGCCTCCCCTACGCTATGTGATGCAGGGCTGCCATAGTGGGACCATCGTCTATCTGGCCTTGTTGAGCCCTCCCTGTCTCGACGCGCCCTCAGACACTTGTGTCCATGCACGTTAACATTCCCATCTGATGGATTCTGTTTTGGCAGACGCATGCACAGGTACACTCGTTCGTGATGGTGTTTACACCTCGGTATAGATGGTTAAGAGTCGCAAGTGGCTTTGGGGTGGTGATGATCCTTTGGAGTGGGCTAGCATGCATATGGCTGTGGATTTCGTGTGATCATTGAAGTGAGTTGTTCGAATGCAGTTCTGATGGCCATTCTGTTCTTGTTCTTTTCTTTTGGTTGACAGGTATCTCCTCCCCTTTTGCCACTGCCATCTGTATGCCACTCCTGCAGATGGATTTTACTCCCGACACCTGCTGCTTCGTGTTAATCGGTGGAGCAGCATTACGATCTTATGGGACGATCGCCAGTGGCCCACATGCCCTTACGCAGTACTGGTGGCTCGAAGCAATATTTCGGCCTTTCAGCTGGACTAGTGCCTCCCCATTGGGTCGGCCCTGCGGTTCTGTGCGCTTCCATGTTGCCTTTTCGTACGTGAATGTGGCTCTGTGTACCATGGGGGAACAGGGCGACACTCAGGTAGTGGCTGGTCATTTCTTGCGGATGCAGCCCACAATGGTGATTTGTGTTTTGTAGTTCATGGCCTGATGGCTGTATGGGCTTGGTGACTTTGATGTGCATTAAATTCAATTCTGATTTGGCCCGTGTAGCTTTTTTCTTTGCAAGTGATGTGGCATATGCCTATTTGTGGGGCGATGTATTGTGAGGAGATCTGCATTGGGTTCCAGCTTCGGGGTTTAGTTGCGTGGTACTGTGCTGGGCGCGTTTGCCTACGTAGCACAGTGAGGTCAGGGATGGGGGCTGCCAATATGACTGTTTGAATGTTGTCATGCTCAGGGGCGGGGGATTGGGTTTTGGGTGACAGATGCCGGTCAGCCAGGTGGACTGGTGGAATGATGTGTTTTTCGGAATATTGCTGGTCACAGGTGTCTGTGTTTGCGTGCGTTTCTTGGTGGGGGACTGTGGTCATGTCCATTGGGATGGCTTCTGTATTCGTGCCATCTGTGCCCTGCAGCTCCCATTGGCCCCTCTTGTGTTTCTTTTGTTCGTTGCCATGCAGGGGTGACTTGTACATTTCAATGGTTGCATTGTGACTTCATTGCACCTACGGGGAGTTGTACTTTGTGGGCAGGGAGCGGTATACAGGCACTCAGTGGGGCCGTTTACGGTTGATTCGCGATGCCGTACTTCTCGCCATGGCGGAATGGTACATTACGCCATGCCTGATGGCGTTAGGTACATGTCCGCTAGGGTCGGAATTGGCGTACCCTTGCGCCATGGTGGTGTTTGCGGTTTGGCATGGCGCGCGCGCGCGTGCTTGGTGCAGTTAGCGTTGGCGTTCACTACGGTGTCGCTAATGGCTTCGTACTTTGCGGTGACGGGTCATAGTCGCAACGAGCGCTATTCGATGGCGGAATTGGATTTCCGCCATCGTTTTCACCTTTCCGCCAGGGTCGTAATGAGGGCCTTAGTGTTAACTGAGTTTTAGGCTTTCCTCTTGGCGCCCAGGTAGGTGCATCCACACATGTGAGGTACCGTTTTCATCGGGTCACCTGTGGGAACACAGGACGGTAGGCCATGTGTTGTTGGGGGTGTGTTTAGTCGGTGAGTTGAGTGAAATGTGCGGAAAATGCATTTTTTTTCTCACATTTCAGACTTTGCGCTGGTGTCTGGGTAATATATTCTGAGCCGATTTGCACAAATCATACCTCTGCGGATTCCCACGGGTGTCCTCTTTTTGGAAATGCATGGGGTTCCCTGTTTTCCTTGGTGGCTTGGACACACGAGGCCCATATCTGTATGGTGTGCCCGTCTGGACAAAGTGTGAAATCCAGCTGTCATAACAGAGTTGGGGTGACCTGTGTTTTAGGCTTTCCACTTGGCGCCCAGGTAGGTGCACCTACATATGGAAGGTACCGTTTTCATCAGGACACCGGTGGGAACGTGGGACAGTGGGTCATGTGTTGTTGGGGGTGTGTTTAGTCAGTGAGCTGAGTGAAATGTGCGGAAAATGTATTTTTTTTCCACATTTCGGAATTTGCAGGGTTTCTGGGTAATAAATTCTGGGCCGATTTGCGCAAATCATACCTCTGTGGATTTCCACGGGTGTCCTCTTTTCGGAAAGGCATGGGTTCCCTGTTTTCCTTGGTGGCTTGGACACCCGAGGCCAATATCTGTATGGTGTGCCCGTCTGGACAAAGTGTGAAATTCAGCTGTCATAACAGAGTTGAGGTTGCCCGTTTTTTAGGCTTTCCCCTTGGCGCCCAGGTAGGTGCATCCACATATGTGAGGTACCGTTTTCATTAGGACACCAGTGGGAACATGAGACAGTAGGCCATGTGTTGTTGGGGGTGTGTTTCGATGGGTGAGCCGAGTGAAATGTGCGGAAAATGCATTATTTTCCCACATTTCGGACTTTGCGGGGGTGTCTGGGTGATATATTCTGATCCGATTTGCGCAAATCATCCCTCTGCAGATTCCCACGGGTGTCCTCTTTTCGTAAATGCATGGGGTTCCCTGTTTTCCTTGGTGGCTTGGAAACCCGAAGCCCATATCTGTATGGTGTGCCCGTCTGGAAAAAGTGTGAAATTCAGCTGTCATAACAGAGTTGGGGTGACCTGTGTTTTAGGCTTTCCCCTTGTCGTCCAGGTAGGTGCAGCCACAAATGTGTGGTCCCATTTTCATCAGGACACCTGTGGAAACGTGGGACGGTAGGCCATGTGTTCTTGGGGGTTTGTTTCAATGGGTGAGCCGAGTGAAATGTGCGGAAAATGCATTTTTTTCCCACATCTCAGACTTTGCAGGGGTGTCTGGGTAATAAATTCTGGGCCGATTTGCGCAAATGATACCTCTGCGGATTCCCACGTGTGTCTACTTTTCAGAAATGCATGGGGTTCCCTGTTTTCCTTGGTGGCTTGGACACCCGAAGCCCATAACTGTATGGTGTGCCCGTCTGGAAAAAGTGTGAAATCCAGCTGTCATAACAGAGTTAGGGTTACCTGTGTTTTAAGCTTTCCCCTTGTCGCCCAGGTAGGTGCACCCACACATGTGAAGTACCGTTTTCATCGGGACACCTGTGAGAATGCAGGATGGTAGGCCATGAGTTGTTCGGGGTATGGTTCGATGGGTGAGCCAAGTGAAATGTGCGGAAAATGCATTTTTTTCCCACATTTCGGACTTTGCGGGGGTGTCTGGGTAATAAATTCTGGGCCGATTTGTGCAAATCATACCTCTGCGGATTCCCACTTGTGTCCACTTTTCGGAAATGCATGGGGTTCCCTGTTTTCCTTGGTGGCTTGGACACCCGAGGCCCATATCTGTATGGTGTGCCCGTCTGGACAAAGTGCGAAATCCAGCTGTCATAACAGAGTTGGGGTTACCTGTGTTTTAGGCTTTCCCCTTGGCGCCCTGGTAGGTGCATCCACATATGTGAGGTACCGTTTTCATTAGGACACCAGTGGGAACATGAGACAGTAGGCCATGTGTTGTTGGGGGTGTGTTTCGATGGGTGAGCCGAGTGAATTGTGCGGAAAATGCATTATTTTCCCACATTTCGGACTTTGCGGGGGTGTCTGGGTGATATATTCTGATCCGATTTGTGCAAATCATACCTCTGCGGATTCCCACGTGTGTCTACTTTTCAGAAATGCATGGGGTTCCCTGTTTTCCTTGGTGGCTTGGACACCCGAAGCCCATATCTGTATAGTGTGCCCATCTGGAAAAAGTGTGAAATCCAGCTGTCATAACAGAGTTGGGGTTACCTGTGTTTTAAGCTTTCCCCTTGTCGCCCAGGTAGGTGCACCCACACATGTGAAGTTCCGTTTTCATCGGGACACCTGTGAGAATGCAGGACGGTAGGCCATGAGTTGTTCAGGGTATGGTTCGATGGGTGAGCCAAGTGAAATGTGCGGAAAATGCATTTTTTTCCCACATTTCAGACTTTGCGGGGGTGTCTGGGTAATAATTTCTGGGCCGATTTGCGCAAATCATACCTCTGCGGATTCCCACTTGTGTCCACTTTTCGGAAATGCATGGGGTTCCCTGTTTTCCTTGGTGGCTTGGACACCCGAGGCCCATATCTGTATGGTGTGCCTGTCTGGACAAAGTGTGAAATCCAGCTGTCATAACAGAGTTGGGGTTACCTGTGTTTTAGGCTTTCCCCTTGGCGCCCAGGTAGGTGCATCCACATATGTGAGGTACCGTTTTCATTAGGACACCAGTGGGAACATGAGACAGTAGGCCATGTGTTGTTGGGGGTGTGTTTCGATGGGTGAGCCGAGTGAAATGTGCGGAAAATGCGTTTTTTTCCCACATTTCGGATTTCGCAGGGGTGTCTGGGTAATAAATTCTGGGCCGATTTGCGCAAACCATACCTCTGTCGATTCCCACGGGTGTCCTCTTTTTGGAAATGCATGGGGTTCCCTGTTTTCCTTGGTGGATTGGCCACCGAGGCCCATATCTGTATGGTGTGCCCGTCTGAACAAAGTGTGAAATTCAGCTGTCATAACAGAGTTAGTGTTAACTGAGTTTTAGGCTTTCCTCTTGGCGCCCAGGTAGGTGCATCCACACATGTGAGGTACCGTTTTCATCGGGTCACCTGTGGGAACACAGGACGGTAGGCCATGTGTTGTTGGGGGTGTGTTTAGTCGGTGAGTTGAGTGAAATGTGCGGAAAATGCATTTTTTTTTCTCACATTTCAGACTTTGCGCTGGTGTCTGGGTAATATATTCTGAGCCGATTTGCGCAAATCATACCTCTGTGGATTTCCACGGGTGTCCTCTTTTCGGAAAGGCATGGGTTCCCTGTTTTCCTTGGTGGCTTGGACACCCGAGGCCAATATCTGTATGGTGTGCCCGTCTGGACAAAGTGTGAAATTCAGCTGTCATAACAGAGTTGAGGTTGCCCGTTTTTTAGGCTTTCCCCTTGGCGCCCAGGTAGGTGCATCCACATATGTGAGGTACCGTTTTCATTAGGACACCAGTGGGAACATGAGACAGTAGGCCATGTGTTGTTGGGAGTGTGTTTCGATGGGTGAGCCGAGTGAAATGTGCGGAAAATGCATTATTTTCCCACATTTCGGACTTTGCGGGGGTGTCTGGGTGATATATTCTGATCCGATTTGCGCAAATCATCCCTCTGCAGATTCCCACGGGTGTCCTCTTTTCGTAAATGCATGGGGTTCCCTGTTTTCCTTGGTGGCTTGGAAACCCGAAGCCCATATCTGTATGGTGTGCCCGTCTGGAAAAAGTGTGAAATTCAGCTGTCATAACAGAGTTGGGGTGACCTGTGTTTTAGGCTTTCCCCTTGTCGTCCAGGTAGGTGCAGCCACAAATGTGTGGTCCCATTTTCATCAGGACACCTGTGGAAACGTGGGACGGTAGGCCATGTGTTCTTGGGGGTTTGTTTCAATGGGTGAGCCAAGTGAAATGTGCGGAAAATGCATTTTTTTCCCACATCTCGGACTTTGCAGGGGTGTCTGGGTAATAAATTCTGGGCCGATTTGCGCAAATGATACCTCTGCGGATTCCCACGTGTGTCTACTTTTCAGAAATGCATGGGGTTCCCTGTTTTCCTTGGTGGCTTGGACACCCGAAGCCCATAACTGTATGGTGTGCCCGTCTGGAAAAAGTGTGAAATCCAGCTGTCATAACAGAGTTAGGGTTACCTGTGTTTTAAGCTTTCCCCTTGTCGCCCAGGTAGGTGCACCCACACATGTGAAGTACCGTTTTCATCGGGACACCTGTGAGAATGCAGGATGGTAGGCCATGAGTTGTTCGGGGTATGGTTCGATGGGTGAGCCAAGTGAAATGTGCGGAAAATGCATTTTTTTCCCACATTTCGGACTTTGCGGGGGTGTCTGGGTAATAAATTCTGGGCCGATTTGTGCAAATCATACCTCTGCGGATTCCCACTTGTGTCCACTTTTCGGAAATGCATGGGGTTCCCTGTTTTCCTTGGTGGCTTGGACACCCGAGGCCCATATCTGTATGGTGTGCCCGTCTGGACAAAGTGCGAAATCCAGCTGTCATAACAGAGTTGGGGTTACCTGTGTTTTAGGCTTTCCCCTTGGCGCCCTGGTAGGTGCATCCACATATGTGAGGTACCGTTTTCATTAGGACACCAGTGGGAACATGAGACAGTAGGCCATGTGTTGTTGGGGGTGTGTTTCGATGGGTGAGCCGAGTGAATTGTGCGGAAAATGCATTATTTTCCCACATTTCGGACTTTGCGGGGGTGTCTGGGTGATATATTCTGATCCGATTTGTGCAAATCATACCTCTGCAGATTCCCACGGGTGTCCTCTTTTCGTAAATGCATGGGGTTCCCTGTTTTCCTTGGTGGCTTGGACACCCGAGGCCCATATCTGTATGGTGTGCCCGTCTGGACAAAGTGTGAAATCCAGCTGTCATAACAGAGTTGGGGTTACCTGTGTTTTAAGCTTTACCCTTGGCGCCCAGGTAGGTGCACCCACACATATGAGGTACCGTTTTCATCGGGACACCTGTGAGAACGTGGGACGGTAGGCCATGAGTTGTTCGGGGTATGGTTCGATGGGTGAGCCAAGTGAAATGTGCAGAAAATTAGTTTTTTTTCCCAGGTTTCTGAAGTTGCGCGGGTGTCTGGGTAATAAATTCTGGGCCGATTTGCGCAAATCATACCTCTGCGGATTCCCACGTGTGTCCACTTTTCGGAAATGCATGGGGTTCCCTGTTTTCCTTGGTGGCTTGGACACCCGAGGCCCATATCTGTATGGTGTGCCCGTCTGGACAAAGTGTGAAATCCAGCTGTCATAACAGAGTTGGGGTTACCTGTGTTTTAAGCTTTCCCCTTGGTGCCCAGGTAGGTGCACCCACACATGTCAGGTACCGTTTTCATCGGGACACCTGTGAGAACGTGGGACGGTAGGCCATGAGTTGTTCGGGGTATGGTTCGATGGGTGAGCCAAGTGAAATGTGCAGAAAATGCATTTTTTTCCCACATCTCGGACTTTGCAGGGGTGTCTGGGTAATAAATTCTGGGCCGATTTGCGCAAATGATACCTCTGCGGATTCCCACGTGTGTCTACTTTTCAGAAATGCATGGGGTTCCCTGTTTTCCTTGGTGGCTTGGACACCCGATGCCCATATCTGTATGGTGTGCCCGTCTGGAAAAAGTGTGAAATCCAGCTGTCATAACAGAGTTAGGGTTACCTGTGTTTTAAGCTTTCCCCTTGTCGCCCAGGTAGGTGCACCCACACATGTGAAGTACCGTTTTCATCGGGACACCTGTGAGAATGCAGGACGGTAGGCCATGAGTTGTTCGGGGTATGGTTCGATGGGTGAGCCAAGTGAAATGTGCGGAAAATGCATTTTTTTCCCACATTTCGGACTTTGCGGGGGTGTCTGAGTAATAAATTCTGGGCCGATTTGCGCAAATCATACCTCTGCGAATTCCCACTTGTGTCCACTTTTCGGAAATGCATGGGGTTCCCTGTTTTCCTTGGTGGCTTGGACACCCGAGGCCCATATCTGTATGGTGTGCCCGTCTGGACAAAGTGTGAAATCCAGCTGTCATAACAGAGTTGGGGTTACCTGTGTTTTAGGCTTTACCCTTGGCGCCCAGGTAGGTGCATCCACATATGTGAGGTACCGTTTTCATTAGGACACCAGTGGGAACATTAGACAGTAGGCCATGTGTTGTTGGGGGTGTGTTTCGATGGGTGAGCCGAGTGAAATGTGCGGAAAATGCGTTTTTTTCCCACATTTCGGATTTCGCAGGGGTGTCTGGGTAATAAATTCTGGGCCGATTTGCGCAAACCATACCTCTGTCGATTCCCACTGGTGTCCTCTTTTTGGAAATGCATGGGGTTCCCTGTTTTCCTTGGTGGATTGGCCACCGAGGCCCATATCTGTATGGTGTGCCCGTCTGGACAAAGTGTGAAATTCAGCTGTCATAACAGAGTTAGTGTTAACTGAGTTTTAGGCTTTCCTCTTGGCGCCCAGGTAGGTGCACCCACACATGTGGAGTACCGTTTTCATCGGGACACCTGTGAGAATGCAGGACGGTAGGCCATGAGTTGTTCGGGGTATGGTTCGATGGGTGAGCCAAGTGAAATGTGCGGAAAATGCATTTTTTTCCCACATTTCGGACTTTGCGGGGGTGTCTGGGTAATAAATTCTGGGCCGATTTGCGCAAATCATACCTCTGCGGATTCCCACTTGTGTCCACTTTTCGGAAATGCATGGGGTTCCCTGTTTTCCTTGGTGGCTTGGACACCCGAGGCCCATATCTGTATGGTGTGCCCGTCTGGACAAAGTGTGAAATCCAGCTGTCATAACAGAGTTGGGGTTACCTGTGTTTTAGGCTTTCCCCTTGGCGCCCAGGTAGGTGCATCCACATATGTGAGGTACCGTTTTCATTAGGACACCAGTGGGAACATGAGACAGTAGGCCATGTGTTGTTGGGGGTGTGTTTCGATGGGTGAGCCGAGTGAAATGTGCGGAAAATGCATTATTTTCTCACATTTTGGACTTCGCGGGGGTGTCTGTGTGATATATTCTGATCCGATTTGCGCAAATCATACCTCTGCAGATTCCCACGGGTGTCCTCTTTTCGTAAATGCATGGGGTTCCCTGTTTTCCTTGGTGGCTTGGAAACCCGAAGCCCATATCTGTATGGTGTGCCCGTCTGGAAAAAGTGTGAAATTCAGCTGTCATAACAGAGTTGGGGTGACCTGTGTTTTAGGCTTTCCCCTTGTCGTCCAGGTAGGTGCAGCCACAAATGTGTGGTCCCATTTTCATCAGGACACCTGTGGGAATGCGGGACAGTAGGCCATGTGTTCTTGGGGGTTTGTTTCAATGGGTGAGCCGAGTGAAATGTGCAGAAAATTAGTTTTTTTTTCCCATGTTTCTGACGTTGCGCGGGTGTCTGGGTAATAAATTCTGGGCCGATTTGCGCAAATCATACCTCTGCGGATTCCCACGTGTGTCCACTTTTCGGAAATGCATGGGGTTCCCTGTTTTCCTTGGTGGCTTGGACACCCGAGGCCCATATCTGTATGGTGTTCCCGTCTGGACAAAGTGTGAAATCCAGCTGTCATAACAGAGTTGGGGTTACCTGTGTTTTAAGCTTTCCCCTTGGCGCCCAGGTAGGTGCACCCACACATGTGAGGTACCGTTTTCATTGGGACACCTGTGAGAACGTGGGACGGTAGGCCATGAGTTGTTCGGGGTATGGTTCGATGGGTGAGCCAAGTGAAATGTGCGGAAAATGCATTTTTTTCCCACATCTCGGAATTTGCAGGGGTGTCTGGGTAATAAATTCTGGGCCGATTTGCGCAAATGATACCTCTGCGGATTCCCACGTGTGTCTACTTTTCAGAAATGCATGGGGTTCCCTGTTTTCCTTGGTGGCTTGGACACCCGAAGCCCATATCTGTATGGTGTGCCCGTCTGGAAAAAGTGTGAAATCCAGCTGTCATAACAGAGTTGGGGTTACCTGTGTTTTAAGCTTTCCCCTTGTCGCCCAGGTAGGTGCACCCACACATGTGAAGTACCGTTTTCATCGGGACACCTGTGAGAATGCAGGACGGTAGGCCATGAGTTGTTCGGGGTATGGTTCGATGGGTGTGCCAAGTGAAATGTGCGGAAAATGCATTTTTTCCCACATTTCGGACTTTGCGGGGGTGTCTGGGTAATAAATTCTGGGCCGATTTGCGCAAATCATACCTCTGCGGATTCCCACTTGTGTCCAATTTTCGGAAATGCATCGGGTTCCCTGTTTTCCTTGGTGGCTTGGACACCCGAGGCCCATATCTGTATGGTGTGCCCATCTGGACAAAGTGTGAAATCCAGCTGTCATAACAGAGTTGGGGTTACCTGTGTTTTAGGCTTTCCCCTTGGCGCCCAGGTAGGTGCATCCACATATGTGAGGTACCGTTTTCATTAGGACACCAGTGGGAACATGAGACAGTAGGCCATGTGTTGTTGGGGGTGTGTTTCGATGGGTGAGCCGAGTGAAATGTGCGGAAAATGCGTTTTTTTCCCACATTTCGGATTTTGCAGGGGTGTTTGGGTAATAAATTCTGGGCCGATTTGCCCAAACCATACCTCTGTCGATTCCCACGGGTGTCCTCTTTTTGGAAATGCATGGGGTTCCCTGTTTTCCTTGGTGGATTGGCCACCGAGGCCCATATCTGTATGGTGTGCCCGTCTGGACAAAGTGTGAAATTCAGCTGTCATAACAGAGTTTGTGTTAACTGAGTTTTAGGCTTTCCTCTTGGCGCCCAGGTAGGTGCACCCACACATGTGAGGTACTGTTTTCATCGGGTCACCTGTGGGAACACAGGACGGTAGGCCATGTGTTGTTGGGGGTGTGTTTAGTCGGTGAGTTGAGTGAAATGTGCGGAAAATGCATTTTTTTCTCACATTTTTTTTCTCACATTTCAGACTTTGCGCTGGTGTCTGGGTAATATATTCTGAGCCGATTTGCACAAATCATACCTCTGCGGATTCCCACGGGTGTCCTCTTTTCGGAAATGCATGGGGTTCCCTATTTTCCTTGGTGGCTTGGACACACGAGGCCCATATCTGTATGGTGTGCCCATCTGGACAAAGTGTTAAATCCAGCTGTCATAACAGAGTTGGGGTTACCTGTGTTTTAGGCTTTCCACTTGGCGCCCAGGTAGGTGCACCTACACATGTGAGGTACCGTTTTCATCGGGACACCTGTGAGAACGTGGGACGGTAGGTAATGAGTTGTTCGGGGTATGGTTCGATGGGTGAGCCAAGTGAAATGTGCGGAAAATGCATTTTTTTCCCACATCTCGGATTTTGCAGGGGTGTCTGGGTAATAAATTCTGGGCCGATTTGCGCAAATGATACCTCTGCGGATTCCCACGTGTGTCTACTTTTCAGAAATGCATGTGGTTCCCTGTTTACCTTGGTGGCTTGGACACCCGAAGCCCATATCTGTATGGTGTGCCCGTCTGGAAAAAGTGTGAAATCCAGCGTCATAACAGAGTTGGGGTTACCTGTGTTTTAAGCTTTCCCCTTGTCGCCCAGGTAGGTGCACCCACACATGTGAAGTACCGTTTTCATCGGGACACCTGTGAGAATGCAGGACGGTAGGCCATGAGTTGTTCGGGGTATGGTTCGATGGGTGAGCCAAGTGAAATGTGCGGAAAATGCATTTTTTTCCCACATTTCGGACTTTGCGGGGGTGTCTGGGTAATAAATTCTGGGCCGATTTGCGCAAATCATACCTCTGCGGATTTCCAGGGGTGTCCTCTTTTCAGAAAGGCATGGGTTACCTGTTTTCCTTGGTGGCTTGGACACCCGATGCCCATATCTGTATGGTGTGCCCGTCTGGACAAAGTGTGAAATTCAGCTGTCATAACAGAGTTGAGGTTACCCGTTTTTTACGCTTTCCCCTTGGCACCCAGGTAGGTGCACCCACACATGTGAGGTGCCGTTTTCATCGGGACACCTGTGGGAACGTGGGTCAGTAGGCCATGTGTTGTTGGGAGCGTGTTTCAATGGGTGAGCCGAGTGAAATGTGCGGAAAATTCATTATTTTCCCACATTTCAGACTTCGCGGGGGTGTCTGGGTAATATATTCTGAGCCGATTTGCGCAAATCATACCTCTGCAGATTCCCACTGGTGTGCTCTTTTCGTAAATGCATGGGGTTTCCTGTTTTCCTTGGTGGCTGGAAACCCGAAGCCCATATCTGTATGGTGTGACCGTCTGGAAAAAGTGTGAAATTCAGCTGTCATAACAGAGTTGGGGTTACCTGTGTTTTAAGCTTTCCCCTTGTCGCCCAGGTAGGTGCATCCACACATGTGAAGTACCGTTTTCATCGGGACACCTGTGAGAATGCAGGATGGTAGGCCATGAGTTGTTCGGGGTATGGTTCGATGGGTGAGCCAAGTGAAATGTGCGGAAAATGCATTTTTTTCCCACATTTCGGACTTTGCGGGGGTGTCTGGGTAATAAATTCTGGGCCGATTTGCGCAAATCATACCTCTGCGGATTCCCACTTGTGTCCACTTTTCGGAAATGCATGGGGTTCCCTGTTTTCCTTGGTGGCTTGGACACCCGAGGCCCATATCTGTATGGTGTGCCCGTCTGGACAAAGTGTGAAATCCAGCTGTCATAACAGAGTTGGGGTTACCTGTGTTTTAGGCTTTCCCCTTGGCGCCAGGTAGGTGCATCCACATATGTGAGGTACCGTTTTCATTAGGACACCAGTGGGAACATGAGACAGTAGGCCATGTGTTGTTGGGGGTGTGTTTCGATGGGTGAGCCGAGTGAAATGTGCGGAAAATGCGTTTTTTTCCCACATTTCGGATTTCGCAGGGGTGTCTGGGTAATAAATTCTGGGCCGATTTGCGCAAACCATACCTCTGTCGATTCCCACGGGTGTCCTCTTTTTGGAAATGCATGGGGTTCCCTGTTTTCCTTGGTGGATTGGCCACCGAGGCCCATATCTGTATGGTGTGCCCGTCTGGACAAAGTGTGAAATTCAGCTGTCATAACAGAGTTAGTGTTAACTGAGTTTTAGGCTTTCTTCTTGGTGCCCAGGTAGGTGCACCCACACATGTGAGGTACCGTTTTCATCGGGTCACTTGTGGGAACGCAGGACGGTAGGCCATGTGTTGTTGGGGGTGTGTTTAGTCGGTGAGTTGAGTGAAATGTGCGGAAAATGCATTTTTTTTCTCACATTTCAGACTTTGCGCTGGTGTCTGGGTAATATATTCTGAGCCGATTTGCACAAATCATACCTCTGCGGATTCCCACGGGTGTCCTCTTTTCGGAAATGCATGGGGTTCCCTGTTTTCCTTGGTGGCTTGGACACACGAGGCCCATATCTGTATGGTGTGCCCGTCTGGACAAAGTGTGAAATCCAGCTGTCATAACAGAGTTGGGGTTACCTGTGTTTTAGGCTTTCCACTTGGCGCCCAGGTAGGTGCACCTACATATGGAAGGTACCGTTTTCATCAGGACACCGGTGGGAATGTGGGACAGTGGGTCATGTTTTGTTGGGGGTGTGTTTAGTAGGTGAGCTGAGTGAAATGTGCGGAAAATGTATTTTTTTTCCACATTTCGGAATTTGCAGGGTTTCTGGGTAATAAATTCTGGGCCGATTTGCGCAAATCATACCTCTGCGGATTTCCACGGGTGTCCTCTTTTCGGAAAGGCATGGGTTCCCTGTTTTCCTTGGTGGCTTGGACACCCGAAGCCCATATCTGTATGGTGTGCCCGTCTGGACAAAGTGTGAAATTCAGCTGTCATAACAGAGTTGAGGTTGCCCGTTTTTTAGGCTTTCCCCTTGGCGCCCAGGTAGGTGCATCCACATATGTGAGGTACCGTTTTCATTAGGACACCAATGGGAACATGAGACAGTAGGCCATGTGTTGTTGGGAGTGTGTTTCGATGGGTGAGCTGAGTGAAATGTGCGGAAAATGCATTATTTTCCCACATTTCGGACTTTGCGGGGGTGTCTGGGTGATATATTCTGATCCGATTTGCGCAAATCATCCCTCTGCAGATTCCCACGGGTGTCCTCTTTTCGTAAATGCATGGGGTTCCCTGTTTTCCTTGGTGGCTTGGAAACCCGAAGCCCATATCTGTATGGTGTGCCCGTCTGGAAAAAGTGTGAAATTCAGCTGTCATAACAGAGTTGGGGTGACCTGTGTTTTAGGCTTTCCCCTTGTCGTCCAGGTAGGTGCAGCCACAAATGTGTGGTCCCATTTTCATCAGGACACCTGTGGAAACGTGGGACGGTAGGCCATGTGTTCTTGGGGGTTTGTTTCAATGGGTGAGCCAAGTGAAATGTGCGGAAAATGCATTTTTTTCCCACATCTCGGACTTTGCAGGGGTGTCTGGGTAATAAATTCTGGGCCGATTTGCGCAAATGATACCTCTGCGGATTCCCACGTGTGTCTACTTTTCAGAAATGCATGGGGTTCCCTGTTTTCCTTGGTGGCTTGGACACCCGAAGCCCATAACTGTATGGTGTGCCCGTCTGGAAAAAGTGTGAAATCCAGCTGTCATAACAGAGTTAGGGTTACCTGTGTTTTAAGCTTTCCCCTTGTCGCCCAGGTAGGTGCACCCACACATGTGAAGTACCGTTTTCATCGGGACACCTGTGAGAATGCAGGATGGTAGGCCATGAGTTGTTCGGGGTATGGTTAGATGGGTGAGCCAAGTGAAATGTGCGGAAAATGCATTTTTTTCCCACATTTCGGACTTTGCGGGGGTGTCTGGGTAATAAATTCTGGGCCGATTTGTGCAAATCATACCTCTGCGGATTCCCACTTGTGTCCACTTTTCGGAAATGCATGGGGTTCCCTGTTTTCCTTGGTGGCTTGGACACCCGAGGCCCATATCTGTATGGTGTGCCCGTCTGGACAAAGTGCGAAATCCAGCTGTCATAACAGAGTTGGGGTTACCTGTGTTTTAGGCTTTCCCCTTGGCGCCCTGGTAGGTGCATCCACATATGTGAGGTACCGTTTTCATTAGGACACCAGTGGGAACATGAGACAGTAGGCCATGTGTTGTTGGGGGTGTGTTTCGATGGGTGAGCCGAGTGAATTGTGCGGAAAATGCATTATTTTCCCACATTTCGGACTTTGCGGGGGTGTCTGGGTGATATATTCTGATCTGATTTGTGCAAATCATACCTCTGCAGATTCCCACGGGTGTCCTCTTTTCGTAAATGCATGGGGTTCCCTGTTTTCCTTGGTGGCTTGGACACCCGAGGCCCATATCTGTATGGTGTGCCCGTCTGGACAAAGTGTGAAATCCAGCTGTCATAACAGAGTTGGGGTTACCTGTGTTTTAAGCTTTACCCTTGGCGCCCAGGTAGGTGCACCCACACATATGAGGTACCGTTTTCATCGGGACACCTGTGAGAACGTGGGACGGTAGGCCATGAGTTGTTCGGGGTATGGTTCGATGGGTGAGCCAAGTGAAATGTGCAGAAAATTAGTTTTTTTTCCCAGGTTTCTGAAGTTGCGCGGGTGTCTGGGTAATAAATTCTGGGCCGATTTGCGCAAATCATACCTCTGCGGATTCCCACGTGTGTCCACTTTTCGGAAATGCATGGGGTTCCCTGTTTTCCTTGGTGGCTTGGACACCCGAGGCCCATATCTGTATGGTGTGCCCGTCTGGACAAAGTGTGAAATCCAGCTGTCATAACAGAGTTGGGGTTACCTGTGTTTTAAGCTTTCCCCTTGGTGCCCAGGTAGGTGCACCCACACATGTCAGGTACCGTTTTCATCGGGACACCTGTGAGAACGTGGGACGGTAGGCCATGAGTTGTTCGGGGTATGGTTCGATGGGTGAGCCAAGTGAAATGTGCAGAAAATGCATTTTTTTCCCACATCTCGGACTTTGCAGGGGTGTCTGGGTAATAAATTCTGGGCCGATTTGCGCAAATGATACCTCTGCGGATTCCCACGTGTGTCTACTTTTCAGAAATGCATGGGGTTCCCTGTTTTCCTTGGTGGCTTGGACACCCGATGCCCATATCTGTATGGTGTGCCCGTCTGGAAAAAGTGTGAAATCCAGCTGTCATAACAGAGTTAGGGTTACCTGTGTTTTAAGCTTTCCCCTTGTCGCCCAGGTAGGTGCACCCACACATGTGAAGTACCGTTTTCATCGGGACACCTGTGAGAATGCAGGACGGTAGGCCATGAGTTGTTCGGGGTATGGTTCGATGGGTGAGCCAAGTGAAATGTGCGGAAAATGCATTTTTTTCCCACATTTCGGACTTTGCGGGGGTGTCTGAGTAATAAATTCTGGGCCGATTTGCGCAAATCATACCTCTGCGAATTCCCACTTGTGTCCACTTTTCGGAAATGCATGGGGTTCCCTGTTTTCCTTGGTGGCTTGGACACCCGAGGCCCATATCTGTATGGTGTGCCCGTCTGGACAAAGTGTGAAATCCAGCTGTCATAACAGAGTTGGGGTTACCTGTGTTTTAGGCTTTACCCTTGGCGCCCAGGTAGGTGCATCCACATATGTGAGGTACCGTTTTCATTAGGACACCAGTGGGAACATTAGACAGTAGGCCATGTGTTGTTGGGGGTGTGTTTCGATGGGTGAGCCGAGTGAAATGTGCGGAAAATGCGTTTTTTTCCCACATTTCGGATTTCGCAGGGGTGTCTGGGTAATAAATTCTGGGCCGATTTGCGCAAACCATACCTCTGTCGATTCCCACTGGTGTCCTCTTTTTGGAAATGCATGGGGTTCCCTGTTTTCCTTGGTGGATTGGCCACCGAGGCCCATATCTGTGTGGTGTGCCCGTCTGGACAAAGTGTGAAATTCAGCTGTCATAACAGAGTTAGTGTTAACTGAGTTTTAGGCTTTCCTCTTGGCGCCCAGGTAGGTGCACCCACACATGTGGAGTACCGTTTTCATCGGGACACCTGTGAGAATGCAGGACGGTAGGCCATGAGTTGTTCGGGGTATGGTTCGATGGGTGAGCCAAGTGAAATGTGCGGAAAATGCATTTTTTTCCCACATTTCGGACTTTGCGGGGGTGTCTGGGTAATAAATTCTGGGCCGATTTGCGCAAATCATACCTCTGCGGATTCCCACTTGTGTCCACTTTTCGGAAATGCATGGGGTTCCCTGTTTTCCTTGGTGGCTTGGACACCCGAGGCCCATATCTGTATGGTGTGCCCGTCTGGACAAAGTGTGAAATCCAGCTGTCATAACAGAGTTGGGGTTACCTGTGTTTTAGGCTTTCCCCTTGGCGCCCAGGTAGGTGCATCCACATATGTGAGGTACCGTTTTCATTAGGACACCAGTGGGAACATGAGACAGTAGGCCATGTGTTGTTGGGGGTGTGTTTCGATGGGTGAGCCGAGTGAAATGTGCGGAAAATGCATTATTTTCTCACATTTTGGACTTCGCGGGGGTGTCTGTGTGATATATTCTGATCCGATTTGCGCAAATCATACCTCTGCAGATTCCCACGGGTGTCCTCTTTTCGTAAATGCATGGGGTTCCCTGTTTTCCTTGGTGGCTTGGAAACCCGAAGCCCATATCTATATGGTGTGCCCGTCTGGAAAAAGTGTGAAATTCAGCTGTCATAACAGAGTTGGGGTGACCTGTGTTTTAGGCTTTCCCCTTGTCGTCCAGGTAGGTGCAGCCACAAATGTGTGGTCCCATTTTCATCAGGACACCTGTGGGAATGCGGGACAGTAGGCCATGTGTTCTTGGGGGTTTGTTTCAATGGGTGAGCCGAGTGAAATGTGCAGAAAATTAGTTTTTTTTCCCATGTTTCTGACGTTGCGCGGGTGTCTGGGTAATAAATTCTGGGCCGATTTGCGCAAATCATACCTCTGCGGATTCCCACGTGTGTCCACTTTTCGGAAATGCATGGGGTTCCCTGTTTTCCTTGGTGGCTTGGACACCCGAGGCCCATATCTGTATGGTGTTCCCGTCTGGACAAAGTGTGAAATCCAGCTGTCATAACAGAGTTGGGGTTACCTGTGTTTTAAGCTTTCCCCTTGGCGCCCAGGTAGGTGCACCCACACATGTGAGGTACCGTTTTCATCGGGACACCTGTGAGAACGTGGGACGGTAGGCCATGAGTTGTTCGGGGTATGGTTCGATGGGTGAGCCAAGTGAAATGTGCGGAAAATGCATTTTTTTCCCACATCTCGGACTTTGCAGGGGTGTCTGGGTAATAAATTCTGGGCCGATTTGCGCAAATGATACCTCTGCGGATTCCCACGTGTGTCTACTTTTCAGAAATGCATGGGGTTCCCTGTTTTCCTTGGTGGCTTGGACACCCGAAGCCCATATCTGTATGGTGTGCCCGTCTGGAAAAAGTGTGAAATCCAGCTGTCATAACAGAGTTGGGGTTACCTGTGTTTTAAGCTTTCCCCTTGTCGCCCAGGTAGGTGCACCCACACATGTGAAGTACCGTTTTCATCGGGACACCTGTGAGAATGCAGGACGGTAGGCCATGAGTTGTTCGGGGTATGGTTCGATGGGTGTGCCAAGTGAAATGTGCGGAAAATGCATTTTTTCCCACATTTCGGACTTTGCGGGGGTGTCTGGGTAATAAATTCTGGGCCGATTTGCGCAAATCATACCTCTGCGGATTCCCACTTGTGTCCAATTTTCGGAAATGCATCGGGTTCCCTGTTTTCCTTGGTGGCTTGGACACCCGAGGCCCATATCTGTATGGTGTGCCCATCTGGACAAAGTGTGAAATCCAGCTGTCATAACAGAGTTGGGGTTACCTGTGTTTTAGGCTTTCCCCTTGGCGCCCAGGTAGGTGCATCCACATATGTGAGGTACCGTTTTCATTAGGACACCAGTGGGAACATGAGACAGTAGGCCATGTGTTGTTGGGGGTGTGTTTCGATGGGTGAGCCGAGTGAAATGTGCGGAAAATGCGTTTTTTTCCCACATTTCGGATTTCGCAGGGGTGTTTGGGTAATAAATTCTGGGCCGATTTGCCCAAACCATACCTCTGTCGATTCCCACGGGTGTCCTCTTTTTGGAAATGCATGGGGTTCCCTGTTTTCCTTGGTGGATTGGCCACCGAGGCCCATATCTGTATGGTGTGCCCGTCTGGACAAAGTGTGAAATTCAGCTGTCATAACAGAGTTAGTGTTAACTGAGTTTTAGGCTTTCCTCTTGGCGCCCAGGTAGGTGCACCCACACATGTGAGGTACTGTTTTCATCGGGTCACCTGTGGGAACACAGGACGGTAGGCCATGTGTTGTTGGGGGTGTGTTTAGTCGGTGAGTTGAGTGAAATGTGCGGAAAATGCATTTTTTTCTCACATTTCAGACTTTGCGCTGGTGTCTGGGTAATATATTCTGAGCCGATTTGCACAAATCATACCTCTGCGGATTCCCACGGGTGTCCTCTTTTCGGAAATGCATGGGGTTCCCTATTTTCCTTGGTGGCTTGGACACACGAGGCCCATATCTGTATGGTGTGCCCATCTGGACAAAGTGTTAAATCCAGCTGTCATAACAGAGTTGGGGTTACCTGTGTTTTAGGCTTTCCACTTGGCGCCCAGGTAGGTGCACCTACACATGTGAGGTACCGTTTTCATCGGGACACCTGTGAGAACGTGGGACGGTAGGTAATGAGTTGTTCGGGGTATGGTTCGATGGGTGAGCCAAGTGAAATGTGCGGAAAATGCATTTTTTTCCCACATCTCGGATTTTGCAGGGGTGTCTGGGTAATAAATTCTGGGCCGATTTGCGCAAATGATACCTCTGCGGATTCCCACGTGTGTCTACTTTTCAGAAATGCATGTGGTTCCCTGTTTACCTTGGTGGCTTGGACACCCGAAGCCCATATCTGTATGGTGTGCCCGTCTGGAAAAAGTGTGAAATCCAGCGTCATAACAGAGTTGGGGTTACCTGTGTTTTAAGCTTTCCCCTTGTCGCCCAGGTAGGTGCACCCACACATGTGAAGTACCGTTTTCATCGGGACACCTGTGAGAATGCAGGACGGTAGGCCATGAGTTGTTCGGGGTATGGTTCGATGGGTGAGCCAAGTGAAATGTGCGGAAAATGCATTTTTTTCCCACATTTCGGACTTTGCGGGGGTGTCTGGGTAATAAATTCTGGGCCGATTTGCGCAAATCATACCTCTGCGGATTTCCAGGGGTGTCCTCTTTTCAGAAAGGCATGGGTTACCTGTTTTCCTTGGTGGCTTGGACACCCGATGCCCATATCTGTATGGTGTGCCCGTCTGGACAAAGTGTGAAATTCAGCTGTCATAACAGAGTTGAGGTTACCCGTTTTTTACGCTTTCCCCTTGGCACCCAGGTAGGTGCACCCACACATGTGAGGTGCCGTTTTCATCGGGACACCTGTGGGAACGTGGGTCAGTAGGCCATGTGTTGTTGGGAGTGTGTTTCAATGGGTGAGCCGAGTGAAATGTGCGGAAAATTCATTATTTTCCCACATTTCGGACTTCGCGGGGGTGTCTGGGTAATATATTCTGAGCCGATTTGCGCAAATCATACCTCTGCAGATTCCCACTGGTGTGCTCTTTTCGTAAATGCATGGGGTTTCCTGTTTTCCTTGGTGGCTGGAAACCCGAAGCCCATATCTGTATGGTGTGACCGTCTGGAAAAAGTGTGAAATTCAGCTGTCATAACAGAGTTGGGGTTACCTGTGTTTTAAGCTTTCCCCTTGTCGCCCAGGTAGGTGCATCCACACATGTGAAGTACCGTTTTCATCGGGACACCTGTGAGAATGCAGGATGGTAGGCCATGAGTTGTTCGGGGTATGGTTCGATGGGTGAGCCAAGTGAAATGTGCGGAAAATGCATTTTTTTCCCACATTTCGGACTTTGCGGGGGTGTCTGGGTAATAAATTCTGGGCCGATTTGCGCAAATCATACCTCTGCGGATTCCCACTTGTGTCCACTTTTCGGAAATGCATGGGGTTCCCTGTTTTCCTTGGTGGCTTGGACACCCGAGGCCCATATCTGTATGGTGTGCCCGTCTGGACAAAGTGTGAAATCCAGCTGTCATAACAGAGTTGGGGTTACCTGTGTTTTAGGCTTTCCCCTTGGCGCCAGGTAGGTGCATCCACATATGTGAGGTACCGTTTTCATTAGGACACCAGTGGGAACATGAGACAGTAGGCCATGTGTTGTTGGGGGTGTGTTTCGATGGGTGAGCCGAGTGAAATGTGCGGAAAATGCGTTTTTTTCCCACATTTCGGATTTCGCAGGGGTGTCTGGGTAATAAATTCTGGGCCGATTTGCGCAAACCATACCTCTGTCGATTCCCACGGGTGTCCTCTTTTTGGAAATGCATGGGGTTCCCTGTTTTCCTTGGTGGATTGGCCACCGAGGCCCATATCTGTATGGTGTGCCCGTCTGGACAAAGTGTGAAATTCAGCTGTCATAACAGAGTTAGTGTTAACTGAGTTTTAGGCTTTCTTCTTGGTGCCCAGGTAGGTGCACCCACACATGTGAGGTACCGTTTTCATCGGGTCACCTGTGGGAACGCAGGACGGTAGGCCATGTGTTGTTGGGGGTGTGTTTAGTCGGTGAGTTGAGTGAAATGTGCGGAAAATGCATTTTTTTTCTCACATTTCAGACTTTGCGCTGGTGTCTGGGTAATATATTCTGAGCCGATTTGCACAAATCATACCTCTGCGGATTCCCACGGGTGTCCTCTTTTCGGAAATGCATGGGGTTCCCTGTTTTCCTTGGTGGCTTGGACACACGAGGCCCATATCTGTATGGTGTGCCCGTCTGGACAAAGTGTGAAATGCAGCTGTCATAACAGAGTTGGGGTTACCTGTGTTTTAGGCTTTCCACTTGGCGCCCAGGTAGGTGCACCTACATATGGAAGGTACCGTTTTCATCAGGACACCGGTGGGAACCTGGGACAGTGGGTCATGTTTTGTTGGGGGTGTGTTTAGTAGGTGAGCTGAGTGAAATGTGCGGAAAATGTATTTTTTTTCCACATTTCGGAATTTGCAGGGTTTCTGGGTAATAAATTCTGGGCCGATTTGCGCAAATCATACCTCTGCGGATTTCCACGGGTGTCCTCTTTTCGGAAAGGCATGGGTTCCCTGTTTTCCTTGGTGGCTTGGACACCCGAAGCCCATATCTGTATGGTGTGCCCGTCTGGACAAAGTGTGAAATTCAGCTGTCATAACAGAGTTGAGGTTGCCCGTTTTTTAGGCTTTCCCCCTTGGCACCGAGGTAGGTGCACCCACACATGTGAGGTACTGTTTTCATCGGGACACCTGTGGGAACGTGGGTCAGTAGGCCATGTGTTGTTGGGAGCGTGTTTCGATGGGTGAGCCGAGTGAAATGTGCGGAAAATGCATTATTTTCCCACATTTCGGACTTCGCGGGGGTGTCTGGGTGATATATTCTGATCCGATTTGCGCAAATCATACCTCTGCAGATTCCCACGGGTGTCCTCTTTTCGTAAATGCATGGGGTTCCCTGTTTTCCTTGGTGGCTTGGAAACCCGAAGCCCATATCTGTATGGTGTGCCCGTCTGGAAAAAGTGTGAAATTCAGCAGTCATAACAGAGTTGGGGTGACCTGAGTTTTAGGCTTTCCCCTTGTCGTCCAGGCAGGTACAGCCACAAATGTGTGGTCCCATTTTAATCAGGACACCTGTGGGAATGCGGGACAGTAGTCCATGTGTTCTTGGGGGTTTGTTTCAATGGGTGAGCCGAGTGAAATGTGCAAAAAATTAGTTTTTTTTCCCACGTTTCTGACGTTGCGCGGGTGTCTGGCTAATAAATTCTGGGCCGATTTGCGAAAATCATACCTCTGCGGATTCCCACGTGTGTCCACTTTTCGGAAATGCATGGGGTTCCCTGTTTTCCTTGGTGGCTTGGACACCCGAGGCCCATATCTGTATGGTGTGCCCGTCTGGACAAAGTGTGAAATCCAGCTGTCATAACAGAGTTGGGGTTACCTGTGTTTTAAGCTTTCCCCTTGGCGCCCAGGTAGGTGCACCCACACATGTGAGGTACCGTTTTCATCGGGACACCTGTGAGAACGTCGGACGGTAGGCCATGAGTTGTTCGGGGTATGGTTCGATGGGTGAGCCAAGTGAAATGTGCGGAAAATGCATTTTTTTCCCACATCTCAGACTTTGCAGGGGTGTCTGGGTAATACATTCAGGGCCGATTTGCGCAAATGATACCTCTGCGGATTCCCACGTGTGTCTACTTTTCAGAAATGCATGGGGTTCCCTGTTTTCCTTGGTGGCTTGGACACCCGAAGCCCATATCTGTATGGTGTGCCCGTCTGGAAAAAGTGTGAAATCCAGCTGTCATAATAGAGTTGGGGTTACCTGTGTTTTAAGCTTTCCCCTTGTCGCCCAGGTAGGTGCACCCACACATGTGAAGTTCCGTTTTCATCGGGACACCTGTGAGAATGCAGGACGGTAGGCCATGAGTTGTTCGGGGTATGGTTCGATGGGTGAGCTAAGTGAAATGTGCGGAAAATGCATTTTTTCCCCACATTTCGGACTTTGCGGGGGTGTCTGGGTAATAAATTCTGGGCCGATTTGCGCAAATCATACCTCTGCGGATTCCCACTTGTGTCCACTTTTCGAAAATGCATGGGGTTCCCTGTTTTCCTTGGTGGCTTGGAAACCCGAAGCCCATATCTGTATGGTGTGCTGTCTGGAAAAAGTGTGAAATTCAGCTGTCATAACAGAGTTGGGGTGACCTGTGTTTTAGGCTTTCCCCTTGTCGTCCAGGCAGGTACAGCCACAAATGTGTGGTCCCATTTTCATCAGGACACCTGTGGGAATGCGGGACAGTAGGCCATGTGTTCTTGGGGGTTTGTTTCAATGGGTGAGCCGAGTGAAATGTGCAGAAAATTAGTTTTTTTTCCCACGTTTCTGACGTTGCGCGGGTGTCTGGGTAATAAATTCTGGGCCGATTTGCGAAAATCATACCTCTGCGGATTCCCACGTGTGTCCACTTTTCGGAAATGCATGGGGTTCCCTGTTTTCCTTGGTGGCTTGGACACCCGAGGCCCATATCTGTATGGTGTGCCCGTCTGGACAAAGTGTGAAATCCAGCTGTCATAACAGAGTTGGGGTTACCTGTGTTTTAAGCTTTCCCCTTGGCGCCCAGGTAGGTGCACCCACACATGTGAGGTACCGTTTTCATCGGGAAACCTGTGAGAACGTGGGACGGCAGGCCATGAGTTGTTAGGGGTATGGTTCGATGGGTGAGCCAAGTGAAATGTGCGGAAAATGGATTTTTTTCCCACATCTCAGACTTTGCAGGGGTGTCTGGGTAATACATTCTGGGCCGATTTGCGCAAATGATACCTCTGCGGATTCCCACGTGTGTCTACTTTTCAGAAATGCATGGGGTTCCCTGTTTTCCTTGGTGGCTTGGACACCCGAAGCCCATATCTGTATGGTGTGCCCGTCTGGAAAAAGTGTGAAATCCAGCTGTCATAACAGAGTTGGGGTTACCTGTGTTTTAAGCTTTCCCCTTGTCGCCCAGGTAGGTGCCCCCACACATGTGAAGTTCCGTTTTCATCGGGACACCTGTGAGAATGCAGGACGGTAGGCCATGAGTTGTTCGGGGTATGGTTCGATGGGTGAGCCAAGTGAAATGTGCGGAAAATGCATTTTTTTCCCACATTTCGGACTTTGCGGGGGTGTCTGGGTAATAAATTCTGGGCCGATTTGCGCAAATCATACCTCTGAGGATTCCCACTTGTGTCCACTTTTCGGAAATGCATGGGGTTCCCTGTTTACCTTGGTGGCTTGGACACCCGAGGCCCATATCTGTATGGTGTGCCCGTCTGGACAAAGTGTGAAATCCAGCTGTCATAACAGAGTTGGGGTTACCTGTGTTTTAGGCTTTCCCCTTGGCGCCCAGGCAGGTGCATCCACATATGTGAGGTACCGTTTTCATTAGGATACCAGTGGGAACATGAGACAGTAGGCCATGTGTTGTTGGGGGTGTGTTTCGATGGGTGAGCCGAGTGAAATGTGCGGAAAATGCGTTTTTTTCCCACATTTCGGATTTCGCAGGGGTGTCTGGGTAATAAATTCTGGGCCGATTTGCGCAAACCATACCTCTGTCGATTCCCACGGGTGTCCTCTTTTTGGAAATGCATGGGGTTCCCTGTTTTCCTTGGTGGATTGGCCACCGAGGCCCATATCTGTATGGTGTGCCCGTCTGGACAAAGTGTGAAAGTCAGCTGTCATAACAGAGTTAGTGTTAACTGAGTTTTAGGCTTTCCTCTTGGCGCCCAGGTAGGTGCACCCACACATGTGAGGTACCGTTTTCATCGGGTCACCTGTGGGAACACAGGACGGTAGGCCATGTGTTGTTGGGGGTGTGTTTAGTCGGTGAGTTGAGTGAAATGTGCGGAAAATGCATTTTTTTTCTCACATTTCAGACTTTGCGCTGGTGTCTGGGTAATATATTCTGAGCCGATTTGCACAAATCATACCTCTGCGGATTCCCACGGGTGTCCTCTTTTCGGAAATGCATGGGGTTCCCTGTTTTCCTTGGTGGCTTGGACACACGAGGCCCATATCTGTATGGTGTGCCCGTCTGGACAAAGTGTGAAATCCAGCTGTCATAACAGAGTTGGGGTTACCTGTGTTTTAGGCTTTCCACTTGGCGCCCAGGTAGGTGCACCTACATATGGAAGGTACCGTTTTCATCAGGACACCGGTGGGAACGTGGGACAGTGGGTCATGTGTTGTTGGGGGTGTGTTTAGTCGGTGAGCTGAGTGAAATGTGCGGAAAATGTATTTTTTTTCCGCATTTCGGAATTTGCAGGGTTTCTGGGTAATAAATTCTGGGCCGATTTGCGCAAATCATACCTCTGCGGATTTCCACGGGTGTCCTCTTTTCGGAAAGGCATGGGTTCCCTGTTTTCCTTGGTGGCTTGGACACCCGAGGCCCATATCTGTATGGTGTGCCCGTCTGGACAAAGTGTGAAATTCAGCTGTCATAACAGAGTTGAGGTTGCCCATTTTTTAGGCTTTCCCCTTGGCACCGAGGTAGGTGCACCCACACATGTGAGGTACTGTTTTCATCGGGACACCTGTGGGAACGTGGGTCAGTAGGCCATGTGTTGTTGGGAGCGTGTTTCGATGGGTGAGCCGAGTGAAATGTGCGGAAAATGCATTATTTTCCCACATTTCGGACTTCGCGGGGGTGTCTGGGTGATATATTCTGATCCGATTTGCGCAAATCATACCTCTGCAGATTCCCACGGGTGTCCTCTTTTCGTAAATGCATGGGGTTCCCTGTTTTCCTTGGTGGCTTGGAAACCCGAAGCCCATATCTGTATGGTGTGCCCGTCTGGAAAAAGTGTGAAATTCAGCAGTCATAACAGAGTTGGGGTGACCTGAGTTTTAGGCTTTCCCCTTGTCGTCCAGGCAGGTACAGCCACAAATGTGTGGTCCCATTTTCATCAGGACACCTGTGGGAATGCGGGACAGTAGGCCATGTGTTCTTGGGGGTTTGTTTCAATGGGTGAGCCGAGTGAAATGTGCAGAAAATTAGTTTTTTTTCCCACGTTTCTGACGTTGCGCGGGTGTCTGGCTAATAAATTCTGGGCCGATTTGCGAAAATCATACCTCTGCGGATTCCCACGTGTGTCCACTTTTCGGAAATGCATGGGGTTCCCTGTTTTCCTTGGTGGCTTGGACACCCGAGGCCCATATCTGTATGGTGTGCCCTTCTGGACAAAGTGTGAAATCCAGCTGTCATAACAGAGTTGGGGTTACCTGTGTTTTAAGCTTTCCCCTTGGCGCCCAGGTAGGTGCACCCACACATGTGAGGTACCGTTTTCATCGGGACACCTGTGAGAACGTCGGACGGTAGGCCATGAGTTGTTCGGGGTATGGTTCGATGGGTGAGCCAAGTGAAATGTGCGGAAAATGCATTTTTTTCCCACATCTCAGACTTTGCAGGGGTGTCTGGGTAATACATTCAGGGCCGATTTGCGCAAATGATACCTCTGCGGATTCCCACGTGTGTCTACTTTTCAGAAATGCATGGGGTTCCCTGTTTTCCTTGGTGGCTTGGACACCCGAAGCCCATATCTGTATGGTGTGCCCGTCTGGAAAAAGTGTGAAATCCAGCTGTCATAATAGAGTTGGGGTTACCTGTGTTTTAAGCTTTCCCCTTGTCGCCCAGGTAGGTGCACCCACACATGTGAAGTTCCGTTTTCATCGGGACACCTGTGAGAATGCAGGACGGTAGGCCATGAGTTGTTCGGGGTATGGTTCGATGGGTGAGCTAAGTGAAATGTGCGGAAAATGCATTTTTTCCCCACATTTCGGACTTTGCGGGGGTGTCTGGGTAATAAATTCTGGGCCGATTTGCGCAAATCATACCTCTGCGGATTCCCACTTGTGTCCACTTTTCGAAAATGCATGGGGTTCCCTGTTTTCCTTGGTGGCTTGGAAACCCGAAGCCCATATCTGTATGGTGTGCTGTCTGGAAAAAGTGTGAAATTCAGCTGTCATAACAGAGTTGGGGTGACCTGTGTTTTAGGCTTTCCCCTTGTCGTCCAGGCAGGTGCAGCCACAAATGTGTGGTCCCATTTTCATCAGGACACCTGTGGGAATGCGGGACAGTAGGCCATGTGTTCTTGGGGGTTTGTTTCAATGGGTGAGCCGAGTGAAATGTGCAGAAAATTAGTTTTTTTTCCCACGTTTCTGACGTTGCGCGGGTGTCTGGGTAATAAATTCTGGGCCGATTTGCGAAAATCATACCTCTGCGGATTCCCACGTGTGTCCACTTTTCGGAAATGCATGGGGTTCCCTGTTTTCCTTGGTGGCTTGGACACCCGAGGCCCATATCTGTATGGTGTGCCCGTCTGGACAAAGTGTGAAATCCAGCTGTCATAACAGAGTTGGGGTTACCTGTGTTTTAAGCTTTCCCCTTGGCGCCCAGGTAGGTGCACCCACACATGTGAGGTACCGTTTTCATCGGGAAACCTGTGAGAACGTGGGACGGCAGGCCATGAGTTGTTAGGGGTATGGTTCGATGGGTGAGCCAAGTGAAATGTGCGGAAAATGGATTTTTTTCCCACATCTCAGACTTTGCAGGGGTGTCTGGGTAATACATTCTGGGCCGATTTGCGCAAATGATACCTCTGCGGATTCCCACGTGTGTCTACTTTTCAGAAATGCATGGGGTTCCCTGTTTTCCTTGGTGGCTTGGACACCCGAAGCCCATATCTGTATGGTGTGCCCGTCTGGAAAAAGTGTGAAATCCAGCTGTCATAACAGAGTTGGGGTTACCTGTGTTTTAAGCTTTCCCCTTGTCGCCCAGGTAGGTGCACCCACACATGTGAAGTTCCGTTTTCATCGGGACACCTGTGAGAATGCAGGACGGTAGGCCATGAGTTGTTCGGGGTATGGTTCGATGGGTGAGCCAAGTGAAATGTGCGGAAAATGCATTTTTTTCCCACATTTCGGACTTTGCGGGGGTGTCTGGGTAATAAATTCTGGGCCGATTTGCGCAAATCATACCTCTGCGGATTCCCACTTGTGTCCACTTTTCGGAAATGCATGGGGTTCCCTGTTTACCTTGGTGGCTTGGACACCCGAGGCCCATATCTGTATGGTGTGCCCGTCTGGACAAAGTGTGAAATCCAGCTGTCATAACAGAGTTGGGGTTACCTGTGTTTTAGGCTTTCCCCTTGGCGCCCAGGCAGGTGCATCCACATATGTGAGGTACCGTTTTCATTAGGATACCAGTGGGAACATGAGACAGTAGGCCATGTGTTGTTGGGGGTGTGTTTCGATGGGTGAGCCGAGTGAAATGTGCGGAAAATGCGTTTTTTTCCCACATTTCGGATTTCGCAGGGGTGTCTGGGTAATAAATTCTGGGCCGATTTGCGCAAACCATACCTCTGTCGATTCCCACGGGTGTCCTCTTTTTGGAAATGCATGGGGTTCCCTGTTTTCCTTGGTGGATTGGCCACCGAGGCCCATATCTGTATGGTGTGCCCGTCTGGACAAAGTGTGAAAGTCAGCTGTCATAACAGAGTTAGTGTTAACTGAGTTTTAGGCTTTCCTCTTGGCGCCCAGGTAGGTGCACCCACACATGTGAGGTACCGTTTTCATCGGGTCACCTGTGGGAACACAGGACGGTAGGCCATGTGTTGTTGGGGGTGTGTTTAGTCGGTGAGTTGAGTGACATGTGCGGAAAATGCATTTTTTTTCTCACATTTCAGACTTTGCGCTGGTGTCTGGGTAATATATTCTGAGCCGATTTGCACAAATCATACCTCTGCGGATTCCCACGGGTGTCCTCTTTTCGGAAATGCATGGGGTTCCCTGTTTTCCTTGGTGGCTTGGACACACGAGGCCCATATCTGTATGGTGTGCCCGTCTGGACAAAGTGTGAAATCCAGCTGTCATAACAGAGTTGGGGTTACCTGTGTTTTAGGCTTTCCACTTGGCGCCCAGGTAGGTGCACCTACATATGGAAGGTACCGTTTTCATCAGGACACCGGTGGGAACGTGGGACAGTGGGTCATGTGTTGTTGGGGGTGTGTTTAGTCGGTGAGCTGAGTGAAATGTGCGGAAAATGTATTTTTTTTCCGCATTTCGGAATTTGCAGGGTTTCTGGGTAATAAATTCTGGGCCGATTTGCGCAAATCATACCTCTGCGGATTTCCACGGGTGTCCTCTTTTCGGAAAGGCATGGGTTCCCTGTTTTCCTTGGTGGCTTGGACACCCGAGGCCCATATCTGTATGGTGTGCCCGTCTGGACAAAGTGTGAAATTCAGCTGTCATAACAGAGTTGAGGTTGCCCATTTTTTAGGCTTTCCCCTTGGCACCGAGGTAGGTGCACCCACACATGTGAGGTACTGTTTTCATCGGGACACCTGTGGGAACGTGGGTCAGTAGGCCATGTGTTGTTGGGAGCGTGTTTCGATGGGTGAGCCGAGTGAAATGTGCGGAAAATGCATTATTTTCCCACATTTCGGACTTCGCGGGGGTGTCTGGGTGATATATTCTGATCCGATTTGCGCAAATCATACCTCTGCGGATTCCCACGTGTGTCCACTTTTCGGAAATGCATGGGGTTCCCTGTTTTCCTTGGTGGCTTGGACACCCGAGGCCCATATCTGTATGGTGTGCCCGTCTGGACAAAGTGTGAAATCCAGCTGTCATAACAGAGTTGGGGTTACCTGTGTTTTAAGCTTTCCCCTTGGCGCCCAGGTAGGTGCACCCACACATGTGAGGTACCGTTTTCATCGGGACACCTGTGAGAATGTGGGACGGTAGGCCATGAGTTGTTCGGGGTATGGTTCGATGGGTGAGCCAAGTGAAATGTGCGGAAAATGCATTTTTTTCCCACATCTCAGACTTTGCAGGGGTGTCTGGGTAATAAATTCTGGGCCGATTTGCGCAAATCATACCTCTGCGGATTCCCACTTGTGTCCACTTTTCGGAAATGCATGGGGTTCCCTGTTTTCATTGGTGGCTTGGACACCCGAAGCCCATATCTGTATGGTGTGCCCGTCTGGACAAAGTGTGAAATCCAGCTGTCATAACAGAGTTGGGGTTACCTGTGTTTTAAGCTTTCCCCTTGGCACCCAGGTAGGTGCATCCACATATGTGAGGTACCGTTTTCATTAGGACACCAGTGGGAACATGAGACAGTAGGCCATGTGTTGTTGGGGGTGTGTTTCGATGGGTGAGCCGAGTGAAATGTGCGGAAAATGCGTTTTTTTCCCACATTTCGGATTTCGCAGGGGTGTCTGGGTAATAAATTCTGGGCCGATTTGCGCAAACCATACCTCTGTCGATTCCCACGGGTGTCCTCTTTTTGGAAATGCATGGGTTTCCCTGTTTTCCTTGGTGGATTGGCCACCGAGGCCCATATCTGTATGGTGTGCCCGTCTGGACAAAGTGTGAAATTCAGCTGTCATAACAGAGTTAGTGTTAACTGAGTTTTAGGCTTTCCTCTTGGTGCCCAGGTAGGTGCACCCACACATGTGAGGTACCGTTTTCATCGAGTTACCTGTGGGAACGCAGGACGGTAGGCCATGTGTTGTTGGGGGTGTGTTTAGTCGGTGAGTTGAGTGAAATGTGCGGAAAATGCATTTTTTTTCTCACATTTCAGACTTTGCGCTGGTCTCTGGGTAATATATTCTGAGCCGATTTGCACAAATCATACCTCTGCGGATTCCCACGGGTGTCCTCTTTTCGGAAATGCATGGGGTTCCCTGTTTTCCTTGGTGGCTTGGACACACGAGGCCCATAACTGTATGGTGTGCCCGTCTGGACAAAGTGTGAAAAAAAGCTGTCATAACAGAGTTGGGGTTACCTGTGTTTTAGGCTTTCCACTTGGCGCCCAGGTAGGTGCACCTACATATGGAAGGTACCGTTTTCATCAGGACACCGGTGGGAACGTGGGACAGTGGGTCATGTTTTGTTGGGGGTGTGTTTAGTCGGTGAGCTGAGTGAAATGTGCGGAAAATGTATTTTTTTCCACATTTCGGAATTTGCAGGGTTTCTGGGTAATAAATTCTGGGCCGATTTGCGCAAATCATACCTCTGCGGATTTCCACGGGTGTCCTCTTTTCGGAAAGGCATGGGTTCCCTGTTTTCCTTGGTGGCTTGGACACCTGAGGCCCATATCTGTATGGTGTGCCCGTCTGGACAAAGTGTGAAATTCAGCTGTCATAACAGAGTTGAGGTTGCCCGTTTTTTAGGCTTTCCCCTTGGCACCGAGGTAGGTGCACCCACACATGTGAGGTACTGTTTTCATCGGGACACCTGTGGGAACCTGGGTCAGTAGGCCATGTGTTGTTGGGAGCGTGTTTCGATGGGTGAGCCGAGTGAAATGTGCGGAAAATGCATTATTTTCCCACATTTCGGACTTCGCGGGGGTGTCTGGGTGATATATTCTGATCCGATTTGCGCAAATCATACCTCTGCAGATTCCCACGGGTGTCCTCTTTTCGTAAATGCATGGGGTTCCCTGTTTTCCTTGGTGGCTTGGAAACCCGAAGCCCATATCTGTATGGTGTGCCCGTCTGGAAAAAGTGTGAAATTCAGCTGTCATAACAGAGTTGGGGTGACCTGTGTTTTAGGCTTTCCCCTTGTCGTCCAGGCAGGTACAGCCACAAATGTGTGGTCCCATTTTCATCAGGACACCTGTGGGAATGGGGGACAGTAGGCCATGTGTTCTTGGGGGTTTGTTTCAATGGGTGAGCCGAGTGAAATGTGCAGAAAATTAGTTTTTTTTCCCACGTTTCTGATGTTGCGCGGGTGTCTGGGTAATAAATTCTGGGCCGATTTGCGAAAATCATACCTCTGCGGATTCCCACGTGTGTCTACTTTTCAGAAATGCATGGGGTTTCCTGTTTTCCTTGGTGGCTTGGACACCCGAAGCCCATATCTGTATGGTGTGCCCGTCTGGAAAAAGTGTGAAATCCAGCTGTCATAACAGAGTTGGGGTTACCTGTGTTTTAAGCTTTCCCCTTGTCGCCCAGGTAGGTGCACCCACACATGTGAAGTTCCGTTTTCATCGGGACACCTGTGAGAATGCAGGACGGTAGGCCATGAGTTGTTCGGGGTATGGTTCGATGGGTGAGCCAAGTGAAATGTGCGGAAAATGCATTTTTTTCCCACATTTCGGACTTTGCGGGGGTGTCTGGGTAATAAATTCTGGGCCGATTTGCGCAAATCATACCTCTGAGGATTCCCACTTGTGTCCACTTTTCGGAAATGCATGGGGTTCCCTGTTTACCTTGGTGGCTTGGACACCCGAGGCCCATATCTGTATGGTGTGCCCGTCTGGACAAAGTGTGAAATCCAGCTGTCATAACAGAGTTGGGGTTACCTGTGTTTTAGGCTTTCCCCTTGGCGCCCAGGTAGGTGCATCCACATATGTGAGGTACCGTTTTCATTAGGACACCAGTGGGAACATGAGACAGTAGGCCATGTGTTGTTGGGGGTGTGTTTCGATGGGTGAGCCGAGTGAAATGTGCGGAAAATTCGTTTTTTTCCCACATTTCGGATTTCTGTCTGGGTAATAAATTCTGGGCCGATTTGCGCAAACCATACCTCTGTCGATTCCCACGGGTGTCCTCTTTTTGGAAATGCATGGGGTTCCCTGTTTTCCTTGGTGGATTGGCCACCGAGACCCATATTTGTATGGTGTGCCCGTCTGGACAAAGTGTGAAAGTCAGCTGTCATAACAGAGTTAGTGTTAACTGAGTTTTAGGCTTTCCACTTGGCGCCCAGGTAGGTGCACCTACATATGGAAGGTACCGTTTTCATCAGGACTCCGGTGGGAACGTGGGACAGTGGGTCATGTGTTGTTGGGGGTGTGTTTAGTCGGTGAGCTGAGTGAAATGTGCGGAAAATGTATTTTTTTTCTCACATTTCAGACTTTGCGCTGGTGCCTGGGTAATATATTCTGAGCCGATTTGCACAAATCATACCTCTGCGGATTCCCACGGGTGTCCTCTTTTCGGAAATGCATGGGGTTCCCTGTTTTCCTTGGTGGCTTGGACACACGAGGCCCATATCTGTATGGTGTGCCCGTCTGGACAAAGTGTGAAATCCAGCTGTCATAACAGAGTTGGGGTTACCTGTGTTTTAGGCTTTCCACTTGGCGCCCAGGTAGGTGCACCTACATATGGAAGGTACCGTTTTCATCAGGACACCGGTGGGAACGTGGGACAGTGGGTCATGTGTTGTTGGGGGTGTGTTTAGTCGGTGAGCTGAGTGAAATGTGCGGAAAATGTATTTTTTTTCCGCATTTCGGAATTTGCATGGTTTCTGGGTAATAAATTCTGGGCCGATTTGCGCAAATCATACCTCTGCGGATTTCCACGGGTGTCCTCTTTTCGGAAAGGCATGGGTTCCCTGTTTTCCTTGGTGGCTTGGACACCCGAGGCCCATATCTGTATGGTGTGCCCGTCTGGACAAAGTGTGAAATTCAGCTGTCATAACAGAGTTGAGGTTGCCCGTTTTTTAGGCTTTCCCCTTGGCACCGAGGAAGGTGCACCCACACATGTGAGGTACTGTTTTCATCGGGACACCTGTGGGAACGTGGGTCAGTAGGCCATGTGTTGTTGGGAGCATGTTTCGATGGGTGAGCCGAGTGAAATGTGCGGAAAATGCATTATTTTCCCACATTTCGGACTTCGCGGGGGTGTCTGGGTGATATATTCTGATCCGATTTGCGCAAATGATACCTCTGCGGATTCCCACGTGTGTCTACTTTTCAGAAATGCATGGGTTCCCTGTTTTCCTTGGTGGCTTGGACACCCGAAGCCCATATCTGTATGGTGTGCCCGTCTGGAAAAAGTGTGAAATAAAGCTGTCATAACAGAGTTGGGGTTACCTGTGTTTTAAGCTTTCCCCTTGGCGCCCAGGTAGGTGCATCCACATATGTGAGGTACCGTTTTCATTAGGACACCAGTGGGAACATGAGACAGTAGGCCATGTGTTGTTGGGGGTGTGTTTCGATGGGTGAGCCGAGTGAAATGTGCGGAAAATGCGTTTTTTTCCCACATTTCGGATTTCGCAGGGGTGTCTGGGTAATAAATTCTGGGCCGATTTGCGCAAACCATACCTCTGTCGATTCCCACGGGTGTCCTCTTTTTGGAAATGCATGGGGTTCCCTGTTTTCCTTGGTGGATTGGCCACCGAGGCCCATATCTGTATGGTGTGCCCGTCTGGACAAAGTGTGAAATTCAGCTGTCATAACAGAGTTAGTGTTAACTGAGTTTTAGGCTTTCCTCTTGGTGCCCAGGTAGGTGCACCCACACATGTGAGGTACCGTTTTCATCGGGTCACCTGTGGGAACGCAGGACGGTAGGCCATGTGTTGTTGGGGGTGTGTTTAGTCGGTGAGTTGAGTGAAATGTGCGGAAAATGCATTTTTTTTCTCACATTTCAGACTTTGCGCTGGTGTCTGGGTAATAAATTCTGAGCCGATTTGCACAAATCATACCTCTGCGGATTCCCACGGGTGTCCTCTTTTCGGAAATGCATGGGGTTCCCTGTTTTCCTTGGTGGCTTGGACACACGAGGCCCATATCTGTATGGTGTGCCCGTCTGGACAAAGTGTGAAATCCAGCTGTCATAACAGAGTTGGGGTTACCTGTGTTTTAGGCTTTCCACTTGGCGCCCAGGTAGGTGCACCTACATATGGAAGGTACCGTTTTCATCAGGACACCGGTGGGAACGTGGGACAGTGGGTCATGTTTTGTTGGGGGTGTGTTTAGTCGGTGAGCTGAGTGAAATGTGCGGAAAATGTATTTTTTTTCCACATTTCGGAATTTGCAGGGTTTCTGGGTAATAAATTCTGGGCCGATTTGCGGAAATCATACCTCTGCGGATTTCCACGGGTGTCCTCTTTTCGGAAAGGCATGGGTTCCCTGTTTTCCTTGGTGGCTTGGACACCCGAGGCCCATATCTGTATGGTGTGCCCGTCTGGACAAAGTGTGAAATTCAGCTGTCATAACAGAGTTGAGGTTGCCCGTTTTTTAGGCTTTCCCCTTGGCACCGAGGTAGGTGCACCCACACATGTGAGGTACTGTTTTCATCGGGACACCTGTGGGAACGTGGGTCAGTAGGCCATGTGTTGTTGGGAGCGTGTTTCGATGGGTGAGCCGAGTGAAATGTGCGGAAAATGCATTATTTTCCCACATTTCGGACTTCGCGGGGGTGTCTGGGTGATATATTCTGATCCGATTTGCGCAAATCATACCTCTGCAGATTCCCACTGGTGTCCTCTTTTCGTAAATGCTTGGGGTTCCCTGTTATCCTTGGTGGCTTGGAAACCCGAAGCCCATATCTGTATGGTGTGCCCGCCTGGAAAAAGTGTGAAATTCAGCTGTCATAACAGAGTTGGGGTGACCTGTGTTTTAGGCTTTCCCCTTGTCGTCCAGGCAGGTACAGCCACAAATGTGTGGTCCCATTTTCATCAGGACACCTGTGGGAATGCGGGACAGTAGGCCATGTGTTCTTGGGGGTTTGTTTCAATGGGTGAGCCGAGTGAAATGTGCAGAAAATTAGTTTTTTTTCCAACGTTTCTGACGTTGCGCGGGTGTCTGGGTAATACATTCTGGGCCGATTTGCGCAAATCATACCTCTGCGGATTCCCACATGTGTCCACTTTTCGGAAATGTATGGGGTTCCCTGTTTTCCTTGGTGGCTTGGACACCCGAGGCCCATATCTGTATGGTGTGCCCGTCTGGACAAAGTGTGAAATCCAGCTGTCATAACAGAGTTGGGGTTACCTGTGTTTTAAGCTTTCCCCTTGGCGCCTAGGTAGGTGCACCCACACATGTGAGGTACCGTTTTCATCGGGACACCGGTGAGAACGTGGGATGGTAGGCCATGAGTTGTTCGGGGTATGGTTCGATGGGTGAGCCAAGTGAAATGTGCGGAAAATGCATTTTTTTCCCACATCTCAGACTTTGCAGGGGTGTCTGGGTAATACATTCTGGGCCGATTTGCGCAAATGATACCTCTGCGGATTCCCACGTGTGTCTACTTTTCAGAAATGCATGGGGTTCCCTGTTTTCCTTGGTGGCTTGGACACCCGAAGCCCATATCTGTATGGTGTGCCCGTCTGGAAAAAGTGTGAAATCCAGCTGTCATAACAGAGTTGGGGTTACCTGTGTTTTAGGCTTTCCCCTTGGCGCCCAGGAAGGTGCATCCACATATGTGAGGTACCGTTTTCATTAGGACACCAGTGGGAACATGAGACAGTAGGCCATGTGTTGTTGGGGGTGTGTTTCGATGGGTGAGCCGAGTGAAATGTGAGGAAAATGCGTTTTTTTCCCACATTTCGGATTTCGCAGGGGTGTCTGGGTAATAAATTCTGGGCCGATTTGCGCAAACCATACCTCTGTCGATTCCCACGGGTGTCCTCTTTTTGGAAATGCATGGGGTTCCCTGTTTTCCTTGGTGGATTGGCCACCGAGGCCCATATCTGTATGGTGTGCCCGTCTGGACAAAGTGTGAAAGTCAGTTGTCATAACAGAGTTAGTGTTAACTGAGTTTTAGGCTTTCCTCTTGGCGCCCAGGTAGGTGCACCCACACATGTGAGGTACCGTTTTCATCGGGTCACCTGTGGGAACACAGTACGGTAGGCCATGTGTTGTTGGGGGTGTGTTTAGTCGGTGAGTTGAGTGAAATGTGCGGAAAATGCATTTTTTTTCTCACATTTCAGACTTTGCGCTGGTGTCTGGGTAATATATTCTGAGCCGATTTGCACAAATCATACCTCTGCGGATTCCCACTTGTGTCCTCTTTTCGGAAATGCATGGGGTTCCCTGTTTTCCTTGGTGGCTTGGACACACGAGGCCCATATCTGTATGGTGTGCCCGTCTGGACAAAGTGTGAAATCCAGCTGTCATAACAGAGTTGGGGTTACCTGTGTTTTAGGCTTTCCACTTGGCGCCCAGGTAGGTGCACCTACATATGGAAAGTACCATTTTCATCAGGACACCGGTGGGAACGTGGGACAGTGGGTCATGTGTTGTTGGGGGTGTGTTTAGTCGGTGAGCTGAGTGAAATGTGCGGAAAATGTATTTTTTTTCTCACATTTCAGACTTTGCGCTGGTGTCTGGGTAATATATTCTGAGCCGATTTGCACAAATCATACCTCTGCGGATTCCCACGGGTGTCCTCTTTTCGGAAATGCATGGGGTTCCCTGTTTTCCTTGGTGGCTTGGACACACGAGGCCCATATCTGTATGGTGTGCCCGTCTGGACAAAGTGTGAAATCCAGCTGTCATAACAGAGTTGGGGTTACCTGTGTTTTAGGCTTTCCACTTGGCGCCCAGGTAGGTGCACCTACATATGGAAGGTACCGTTTTCATCAGGACACCGGTGGGAACGTGGGACAGTGGGTCATGTGTTGTTGGGGGTGTGTTTAGTCGGTGAGCTGAGTGAAATGTGCGGAAAATGTATTTTTTTTCCGCATTTCGGAATTTGCATGGTTTCTGGGTAATAAATTCTGGGCCGATTTGCGCAAATCATACCTCTGCGGATTTCCACGGGTGTCCTCTTTTCGGAAAGGCATGGGTTCCCTGTTTTCCTTGGTGGCTTGGACACCCGAGGCCCATATCTGTATGGTGTGCCCGTCTGGACAAAGTGTGAAATTCAGCTGTCATAACAGAGTTGAGGTTGCCCGTTTTTTAGGCTTTCCCCTTGGCACCGAGGTAGGTGCACCCACACATGTGAGTTACTGTTTTCATCGGGACACCTGTGGGAACGTGGGTCAGTAGGCCATGTGTTGTTGGGAGCGTGTTTCGATGGGTGAGCCGAGTGAAATGTGCGGAAAATGCATTATTTTCCCACATTTCGGACTTCGCGGGGGTGTCTGGGTGATATATTCTGATCCGATTTGCGCAAATGATACCTCTGCGGATTCCCACGTGTGTCTACTTTTCAGAAATGCATGGGTTCCCTGTTTTCCTTGGTGGCTTGGACACCCGAAGCCCATATCTGTATGGTGTGCCCGTCTGGAAAAAGTGTGAAATAAAGCTGTCATAACAGAGTTGGGGTTACCTGTGTTTTAAGCTTTCCCCTTGGCGCCCAGGTAGGTGCATCCACATATGTGAGGTACCGTTTTCATTAGGACACCAGTGGGAACATGAGACAGTAGGCCATGTGTTGTTGGGGGTGTGTTTCGATGGGTGAGCCGAGTGAAATGTGCGGAAAATGCGTTTTTTTCCCACATTTCGGATTTCGCAGGGGTGTCTGGGTAATAAATTCTGGGCCGATTTGCGCAAACCATACCTCTGTCGATTCCCACGGGTGTCCTCTTTTTGGAAATGCATGGGGTTCCCTGTTTTCCTTGGTGGATTGGCCACCGAGGCCCATATCTGTATGGTGTGCCCGTCTGGACAAAGTGTGAAATTCAGCTGTCATAACAGAGTTAGTGTTAACTGAGTTTTAGGCTTTCCTCTTGGTGCCCAGGTAGGTGCACCCACACATGTGTGGTACCGTTTTCATCGGGTCACCTGTGGGAACGCAGGACGGTAGGCCATGTGTTGTTGGGCGTGTGTTTAGTCGGTGAGTTGAGTGAAATGTGCGGAAAATGCATTTTTTTTCTCACATTTCAGACTTTGCGCTGGTGTCTGGGTAATAAATTCTGAGCCGATTTGCACAAATCATACCTCTGCGGATTCCCACGGGTGTCCTCTTTTCGGAAATGCATGGGGTTCCCTGTTTTCCTTGGTGGCTTGGACACACGAGGCCCATATCTGTATGGTGTGCCCGTCTGGACAAAGTGTGAAATCCAGCTGTCATAACAGAGTTGGGGTTACCTGTGTTTTAGGCTTTCCACTTGGCGCCCAGGTAGGTGCACCTACATATGGAAGGTACCGTTTTCATCAGGACACCGGTGGGAACGTGGGACAGTGGGTCATGTTTTGTTGGGGGTGTGTTTAGTCGGTGAGCTGAGTGAAATGTGCGTAAAATGTATTTTTTTTCCACATTTCGGAATTTGCAGGGTTTCTGGGTAATAAATTCTGGGCCGATTTGCGCAAATCATACCTCTGCGGATTTCCACGGGTGTCCTCTTTTCGGAAAGGCATGGGTTCCCTGTTTTCCTTGGTGGCTTGGACACCCGAGGCCCATATCTGTATGGTGTGCCCGTCTGGACAAAGTGTGAAATTCAGCTGTCATAACAGAGTTGAGGTTGCCCGTTTTTTAGGCTTTCCCCTTGGCACCGAGGTAGGTGCACCCACACATGTGAGGTACTGTTTTCATCGGGACACCTGTGGGAACGTGGGTCAGTAGGCCATGTGTTGTTGGGAGCGTGTTTCGATGGGTGAGCCGAGTGAAATGTGCGGAAAATGCATTATTTTCCCACATTTCGGACTTCGCGGGGGTGTCTGGGTGATATATTCTGATCCGATTTGCGCAAATCATACCTCTGCAGATTCCCACGGGTGTCCTCTTTTCGTAAATGCTTGGGGTTCCCTGTTATCCTTGGTGGCTTGGAAACCCGAAGCCCATATCTGTATGGTGTGCCCGCCTGGAAAAAGTGTGAAATTCAGCTGTCATAACAGAGTTGGGGTGACCTGTGTTTTAGGCTTTCCCCTTGTCGTCCAGGCAGGTACAGCCACAAATGTGTGGTCCCATTTTCATCAGGACACCTGTGGGAATGCGGGACAGTAGGCCATGTGTTCTTGGGGGTTTGTTTCAATGGGTGAGCCGAGTGAAATGTGCAGAAAATTAGTTTTTTTTCCCACGTTTCTGACGTTGCGCGGGTGTCTGGGTAATAAATTCTGGGCCGATTTGCGCAAATCATACCTCTGCGGATTCCCACATGTGTCCACTTTTCGGAAATGTATGGGGTTCCCTGTTTTCCTTGGTGGCTTGGACACCCGAGGCCCATATCTGTATGGTGTGCCCGTCTGGACAAAGTGTGAAATCCAGCTGTCATAACAGAGTTGGGGTTACCTGTGTTTTAAGCTTTCCCCTTGGCGCCTAGGTAGGTGCACCCACACATGTGAGGTACCGTTTTCATCGGGACACCGGTGAGAACGTGGGACGGTAGGCCATGAGTTGTTCGGGGTATGGTTCGATGGGTGAGCCAAGTGAAATGTGCGGAAAATGCATTTTTTTCCCACATCTCAGACTTTGCAGGGGTGTCTGGGTAATACATTCTGGGCCGATTTGAGCAAATGATACCTCTGCGGATTCCCACGTGTGTCTACTTTTCAGAAATGCATGGGGTTCCCTGTTTTCCTTGGTGGCTTGGACACCCGAAGCCCATATCTGTATGGTGTGCCCGTCTGGAAAAAGTGTGAAATCCAGCTGTCATAACAGAGTTGGGGTTACCTGTGTTTTAAGCTTTCCCCTTGTCGCCCAGGTAGGTGCACCCACACATGTGAAGTTCCGTTTTCATCGGGACACCTGTGAGAATGCAGGACGGTAGGCCATGAGTTGTTCGGGGTATGGTTCGATGGGTGAGCCAAGTGAAATGTGCGGAAAATGCATTTTTTTCCCACATTTCGGACTTTGCGGGGGTGTCTGGGTAATAAATTCTGGGCCGATTTGCGCTAATCATACCTCTGCGGATTCCCACTTGTGTCCACTTTTCGGAAATGCATGGGGTTCCCTGTTTACCTTGGTGTTTTGGACACCCGAGGCCCATATCTGTATGGTGTGCCCGTCTGGACAAAGTGTGAAATCCAGCTGTCATAACAGAGTTGGGGTTACCTGTGTTTTAGGCTTTCCCCTTGGCGCCCAGGTAGGTGCATCCACATATGTGAGGTACCGTTTTCATTAGGACACCAGTGGGAACATGAGACAGTAGGCCATGTGTTGTTGGGGGTGTGTTTCGATGGGTGAGCCGAGTGAAATGTGAGGAAAATGCGTTTTTTTCCCACATTTCGGATTTCGCAGGGGTGTCTGGGTAATAAATTCTGGGCCGATTTGCGCAAACCATACCTCTGTCGATTCCCACGGGTGTCCTCTTTTTGGAAATGCATGGGGTTCCCTGTTTTACTTGGTGGATTGGCCACCGAGGCCCATATCTGTATGGTGTGCCCGTCTGGACAAAGTGTGAAAGTCAGTTGTCATAACAGAGTTAGTGTTAACTGAGTTTTAGGCTTTCCTCTTGGCGCCCAGGTAGGTGCACCCACACATGTGAGGTACCGTTTTCATCGGGTCACCTGTGGGAACACAGGACGGTAGGCCATGTGTTGTTGGGGGTGTGTTTAGTCGGTGAGTTGAGTGAAATGTGCGGAAAATGCATTTTTTTTCTCACATTTCAGACTTTGCGCTGGTGTCTGGGTAATATATTCTGAGCCGATTTGCACAAATCATACCTCTGCGGATTCCCACTTGTGTCCTCTTTTCGGAAATGCATGGGGTTCCCTGTTTTCCTTGGTGGCTTGGACACACGAGGCCCATATCTGTATGGTGTGCCCGTCTGGACAAAGTGTGGAATCCAGCTGTCATAACAGAGTTGGGGTTACCTGTGTTTTAGGCTTTCCACTTGGCGCCCAGGTAGGTGCACCTACATATGGAAGGTACCGTTTTCATCAGGACACCGGTGGGAACGTGGGACAGTGGGTCATGTGTTGTTGGGGGTGTGTTTAGTCGGTGAGCTGAGTGAAATGTGCGGAAAATGTATTTTTTTTCCGCATTTCGGAATTTGCAGGGTTTCTGGGTAATAAATTCTGGGCCGATTTGCGCAAATCATACCTCTGCGGATTTCCACGGGTGTCCTCTTTTCGGAAAGGCATGGGTTCCCTGTTTTCCTTGGTGGCTTGGACACCCGAGGCCCATATCTGTATGGTGTGCCCGTCTGGACAAAGTGTGAAATTCAGCTGTCATAACAGAGTTGAGGTTGCCCGTTTTTTAGGCTTTCCCCTTGGCACGAGGTAGGTGCACCCACACATGTGAGGTACTGTTTTCATCGGGACACCTGTGGGAACGTGGGTCAGTAGGCCATGTGTTGTTGGGAGCGTGTTTCGATGGGTGAGCCGAGTGAAATGTGCGGAAAATGCATTATTTTCCCACATTTCGGACTTCGCGGGGGTGTCTGGGTGATATATTCTGATCCGATTTGCGCAAATCATACCTCTGCAGATTCCCACTGGTGTCCTCTTTTCGTAAATGCTTGGGGTTCCCTGTTATCCTTGGTGGCTTGGAAACCCGAAGCCCATATCTGTATGGTGTGCCCGCCTGGAAAAAGTGTGAAATTCAGCTGTCATAACAGAGTTGGGGTGACCTGTGTTTTAGGCTTTCCCCTTGTCGTCCAGGCAGGTACAGCCACAAATGTGTGGTCCCATTTTCATCAGGACACCTGTGGGAATGCGGGACAGTAGGCCATGTGTTCTTGGGGGTTTGTTTCAATGGGTGAGCCGAGTGAAATGTGCAGAAAATTCGTTTTTTTTCCAACGTTTCTGACGTTGCGCGGGTGTCTGGGTAATACATTCTGGGCCGATTTGCGCAAATCATACCTCTGCGGATTCCCACATGTGTCCACTTTTCGGAAATGTATGGGGTTCCCTGTTTTCCTTGGTGGCTTGGACACCCGAGGCCCATATCTGTATGGTGTGCCCGTCTGGACAAAGTGTGAAATCCAGCTGTCATAACAGAGTTGGGGTTACCTGTGTTTTAAGCTTTCCCCTTGGCGCCTAGGTAGGTGCACCCACACATGTGAGGTACCGTTTTCATCGGGACACCGGTGAGAACGTGGGATGGTAGGCCATGAGTTGTTCGGGGTATGGTTCGATGGGTGAGCCAAGTGAAATGTGCGGAAAATGCATTTTTTTCCCACATCTCAGACTTTGCAGGGGTGTCTGGGTAATACATTCTGGGCCGATTTGCGCAAATGATACCTCTGCGGATTCCCACGTGTGTCTACTTTTCAGAAATGCATGGGGTTCCCTGTTTTCCTTGGTGGCTTGGACACCCGAAGCCCATATCTGTATGGTGTGCCCGTCTGGAAAAAGTGTGAAATCCAGCTGTCATAACAGAGTTGGGGTTACCTGTGTTTTAGGCTTTCCCCTTGGCGCCCAGGAAGGTGCATCCACATATGTGAGGTACCGTTTTCATTAGGACACCAGTGGGAACATGAGACAGTAGGCCATGTGTTGTTGGGGGTGTGTTTCGATGGGTGAGCCGAGTGAAATGTGAGGAAAATGCGTTTTTTTCCCACATTTCGGATTTCGCAGGGGTGTCTGGGTAATAAATTCTGGGCCGATTTGCGCAAACCATACCTCTGTCGATTCCCACGGGTGTCCTCTTTTTGGAAATGCATGGGGTTCCCTGTTTTCCTTGGTGGATTGGCCACCGAGGCCCATATCTGTATGGTGTGCCCGTCTGGACAAAGTGTGAAAGTCAGTTGTCATAACAGAGTTAGTGTTAACTGAGTTTTAGGCTTTCCTCTTGGCGCCCAGGTAGGTGCACCCACACATGTGAGGTACCGTTTTCATCGGGTCACCTGTGGGAACACAGTACGGTAGGCCATGTGTTGTTGGGGGTGTGTTTAGTCGGTGAGTTGAGTGAAATGTGCGGAAAATGCATTTTTTTTCTCACATTTCAGACTTTGCGCTGGTGTCTGGGTAATATATTCTGAGCCGATTTGCACAAATCATACCTCTGCGGATTCCCACTTGTGTCCTCTTTTCGGAAATGCATGGGGTTCCCTGTTTTCCTTGGTGGCTTGGACACACGAGGCCCATATCTGTATGGTGTGCCCGTCTGGACAAAGTGTGAAATCCAGCTGTCATAACAGAGTTGGGGTTACCTGTGTTTTAGGCTTTCCACTTGGCGCCCAGGTAGGTGCACCTACATATGGAAAGTACCATTTTCATCAGGACACCGGTGGGAACGTGGGACAGTGGGTCATGTGTTGTTGGGGGTGTGTTTAGTCGGTGAGCTGAGTGAAATGTGCGGAAAATGTATTTTTTTTCTCACATTTCAGACTTTGCGCTGGTGTCTGGGTAATATATTCTGAGCCGATTTGCACAAATCATACCTCTGCGGATTCCCACGGGTGTCCTCTTTTCGGAAATGCATGGGGTTCCCTGTTTTCCTTGGTGGCTTGGACACACGAGGCCCATATCTGTATGGTGTGCCCGTCTGGACAAAGTGTGAAATCCAGCTGTCATAACAGAGTTGGGGTTACCTGTGTTTTAGGCTTTCCACTTGGCGCCCAGGTAGGTGCACCTACATATGGAAGGTACCGTTTTCATCAGGACACCGGTGGGAACGTGGGACAGTGGGTCATGTGTTGTTGGGGGTGTGTTTAGTCGGTGAGCTGAGTGAAATGTGCGGAAAATGTATTTTTTTTCCGCATTTCGGAATTTGCATGGTTTCTGGGTAATAAATTCTGGGCCGATTTGCGCAAATCATACCTCTGCGGATTTCCACGGGTGTCCTCTTTTCGGAAAGGCATGGGTTCCCTGTTTTCCTTGGTGGCTTGGACACCCGAGGCCCATATCTGTATGGTGTGCCCGTCTGGACAAAGTGTGAAATTCAGCTGTCATAACAGAGTTGAGGTTGCCCGTTTTTTAGGCTTTCCCCTTGGCACCGAGGTAGGTGCACCCACACATGTGAGTTACTGTTTTCATCGGGACACCTGTGGGAACGTGGGTCAGTAGGCCATGTGTTGTTGGGAGCGTGTTTCGATGGGTGAGCCGAGTGAAATGTGCGGAAAATGCATTATTTTCCCACATTTCGGACTTCGAGGGGGTGTCTGGGTGATATATTCTGATCCGATTTGCGCAAATGATACCTCTGCGGATTCCCACGTGTGTCTACTTTTCAGAAATGCATGGGTTCCCTGTTTTCCTTGGTGGCTTGGACACCCGAAGCCCATATCTGTATGGTGTGCCCGTCTGGAAAAAGTGTGAAATAAAGCTGTCATAACAGAGTTGGGGTTACCTGTGTTTTAAGCTTTCCCCTTGGCGCCCAGGTAGGTGCATCCACATATGTGAGGTACCGTTTTCATTAGGACACCAGTGGGAACATGAGACAGTAGGCCATGTGTTGTTGGGGGTGTGTTTCGATGGGTGAGCCGAGTGAAATGTGCGGAAAATGCGTTTTTTTCCCACATTTCGGATTTCGCAGGGGTGTCTGGGTAATAAATTCTGGGCCGATTTGCGCAAACCATACCTCTGTCGATTCCCACGGGTGTCCTCTTTTTGGAAATGCATGGGGTTCCCTGTTTTCCTTGGTGGATTGGCCACCGAGGCCCATATCTGTATGATGTGCCCGTCTGGACAAAGTGTGAAATTCAGCTGTCATAACAGAGTTAGTGTTAACTGAGTTTTAGGCTTTCCTCTTGGTGCCCAGGTAGGTGCACCCACACATGTGTGGTACCGTTTTCATCGGGTCACCTGTGGGAACGCAGGACGGTAGGCCATGTGTTGTTGGGGGTGTGTTTAGTCGGTGAGTTGAGTGAAATGTGCGGAAAATGCATTTTTTTTCTCACATTTCAGACTTTGCGCTGGTGTCTGGGTAATAAATTCTGAGCCGATTTGCACAAATCATACCTCTGCGGATTCCCACGGGTGTCCTCTTTTCGGAAATGCATGGGGTTCCCTGTTTTCCTTGGTGGCTTGGACACACGAGGCCCATATCTGTATGGTGTGCCCGTCTGGACAAAGTGTGAAATCCAGCTGTCATAACAGAGTTGGGGTTACCTGTGTTTTAGGCTTTCCACTTGGCGCCCAGGTAGGTGCACCTACATATGGAAGGTACCGTTTTCATCAGGACACCGGTGGGAACGTGGGACAGTGGGTCATGTTTTGTTGGGGGTGTGTTTAGTCGGTGAGCTGAGTGAAATGTGCGGAAAATGTATTTTTTTTCCACATTTCGGAATTTGCAGGGTTTCTGGGTAATAAATTCTGGGCCGATTTGCGCAAATCATACCTCTGCGGATTTCCACGGGTGTCCTCTTTTCGGAAAGGCATGGGTTCCCTGTTTTCCTTGGTGGCTTGGACACCCGAGGCCCATATCTGTATGGTGTGCCCGTCTGGACAAAGTGTGAAATTCAGCTGTCATAACAGAGTTGAGGTTGCCCGTTTTTTAGGCTTTCCCCTTGGCACCGAGGTAGGTGCACCCACACATGTGAGGTACTGTTTTCATCGGGACACCTGTGGGAACGTGGGTCAGTAGGCCATGTGTTGTTGGGAGCGTGTTTCGATGGGTGAGCCGAGTGAAATGTGCGGAAAATGCATTATTTTCCCACATTTCGGACTTCGCGGGGGTGTCTGGGTGATATATTCTGATCCGATTTGCGCAAATCATACCTCTGCAGATTCCCACGGGTGTCCTCTTTTCGTAAATGCTTGGGGTTCCCTGTTATCCTTGGTGGCTTGGAAACCCGAAGCCCATATCTGTATGGTGTGCCCGCCTGGAAAAAGTGTGAAATTCAGCTGTCATAACAGAGTTGGGGTGACCTGTGTTTTAGGCTTTCCCCTTGTCGTCCAGGCAGGTACAGCCACAAATGTGTGGTCCCATTTTCATCAGGACACCTGTGGGAATGCGGGACAGTAGGCCATGTGTTCTTGGGGGTTTGTTTCAATGGGTGAGCCGAGTGAAATGTGCAGAAAATTAGTTTTTTTTCCCACGTTTCTGACGTTGCGCGGGTGTCTGGGTAATAAATTCTGGGCCGATTTGCGCAAATCATACCTCTGCGGATTCCCACATGTGTCCACTTTTCGGAAATGTATGGGGTTCCCTGTTTTCCTTGGTGGCTTGGACACCCAAGGCCCATATCTGTATGGTGTGCCCGTCTGGACAAAGTGTGAAATCCAGCTGTCATAACAGAGTTGGGGTTACCTGTGTTTTAAGCTTTCCCCTTGGCGCCTAGGTAGGTGCACCCACACATGTGAGGTACCGTTTTCATCGGGACACCGGTGAGAACGTGGGACGGTAGGCCATGAGTTGTTCGGGGTATGGTTCGATGGGTGAGCCAAGTGAAATGTGCGGAAAATGCATTTTTTTCCCACATCTCAGACTTTGCAGGGGTGTCTGGGTAATAAATTCTGATCCGATTTGCGCAAATCATACCTCTGCGGATTCCCACGTGTGTCTACTTTTCAGAAATGCATGGGGTTCCCTGTTTTCCTTGGTGGCTTGGACACCCGAAGCCCATATCTGTATGGTGTGCCCGTCTGGACAAAGTGTGAAAGTCAGTTGTCATAACAGAGTTAGTGTTAACTGAGTTTTAGGCTTTCCTCTTGGCGCCCAGGTAGGTGCACCCACACATGTGAGGTACCGTTTTCATCGGGTCACCTGTGGGAACACAGTACGGTAGGCCATGTGTTGTTGGGGGTGTGTTTAGTCGGTGAGTTGAGTGAAATGTGCGGAAAATGCATTTTTTTTCTCACATTTCAGACTTTGCGCTGGTGTCTGGGTAATATATTCTGAGCCGATTTGCACAAATCATACCTCTGCGGATTCCCACTTGTGTCCTCTTTTCGGAAATGCATGGGGTTCCCTGTTTTCCTTGGTGGCTTGGACACACGAGGCCGATATCTGTATGGTGTGCCCGTCTGGACAAAGTGTGAAATCCAGCTGTCATAACAGAGTTGGGGTTACCTGTGTTTTAGGCTTTCCACTTGGCGCCCAGGTAGGTGCACCTACATATGGAAAGTACCATTTTCATCAGGACACCGGTGGGAACGTGGGACAGTGGGTCATGTGTTGTTGGGGGTGTGTTTAGTCGGTGAGCTGAGTGAAATGTGCGGAAAATGTATTTTTTTTCTCACATTTCAGACTTTGCGCTGGTGTCTGGGTAATATATTCTGAGCCGATTTGCACAAATCATACCTCTGCGGATTCCCACGGGTGTCCTCTTTTCGGAAATGCATGGGGTTCCCTGTTTTCCTTGGTGGCTTGGACACACGAGGCCCATATCTGTATGGTGTGCCCGTCTGGACAAAGTGTGAAATCCAGCTGTCATAACAGAGTTGGGGTTACCTGTGTTTTAGGCTTTCCACTTGGCGCCCAGGTAGGTGCACCTACATATGGAAGGTACCGTTTTCATCAGGACACCGGTGGGAACGTGGGACAGTGGGTCATGTGTTGTTGGGGGTGTGTTTAGTCGGTGAGCTGAGTGAAATGTGCGGAAAATGTATTTTTTTTCCGCATTTCGGAATTTGCATGGTTTCTGGGTAATAAATTCTGGGCCGATTTGCGCAAATCATACCTCTGCGGATTTCCACGGGTGTCCTCTTTTCGGAAAGGCATGGGTTCCCTGTTTTCCTTGGTGGCTTGGACACCCGAGGCCCATATCTGTATGGTGTGCCCGTCTGGACAAAGTGTGAAATTCAGCTGTCATAACAGAGTTGAGGTTGCCCGTTTTTTAGGCTTTCCCCTTGGTACCGAGGTAGGTGCACCCACACATGTGAGTTACTGTTTTCATCGGGACACCTGTGGGAACGTGGGTCAGTAGGCCATGTGTTGTTGGGAGCGTGTTTCGATGGGTGAGCCGAGTGAAATGTGCGGAAAATGCATTATTTTCCCACATTTCGGACTTCGCGGGGGTGTCTGGGTGATATATTCTGATCCGATTTGCGCAAATGATACCTCTGCGGATTCCCACGTGTGTCTACTTTTCAGAAATGCATGGGTTCCCTGTTTTCCTTGGTGGCTTGGACACCCGAAGCCCATATCTGTATGGTGTGCCCGTCTGGAAAAAGTGTGAAATAAAGCTGTCATAACAGAGTTGGGGTTACCTGTGTTTTAAGCTTTCCCCTTGGCGCACAGGTAGGTGCATCCACATATGTGAGGTACCGTTTTCATTAGGACACCAGTGGGAACATGAGACAGTAGGCCATGTGTTGTTGGGGGTGTGTTTCGATGGGTGAGCCGAGTGAAATGTGCGGAAAATGCGTTTTTTTCCCACATTTCGGATTTCGCAGGGGTGTCTGGGTAATAAATTCTGGGCCGATTTGCGCAAACCATACCTCTGTCGATTCCCACGGGTGTCCTCTTTTTGGAAATGCATGGGGTTCCCTGTTTTCCTTGGTGGATTGGCCACCGAGGCCCATATCTGTATGGTGTGCCCGTCTGGACAAAGTGTGAAATTCAGCTGTCATAACAGAGTTAGTGTTAATTGAGTTTTAGGCTTTCCTCTTGGTGCCCAGGTAGGTGCACCCACACATGTGTGGTACCGTTTTCATCGGGTCACCTGTGGGAACGCAGGACGGTAGGCCATGTGTTGTTGGGGGTGTGTTTAGTCGGTGAGTTGAGTGAAATGTGCGGAAAATGCATTTTTTTTCTCACATTTCAGACTTTGCGCTGGTGTCTGGGTAATAAATTCTGAGCCGATTTGCACAAATCATACCTCTGCGGATTCCCACGGGTGTCCTCTTTTCGGAAATGCATGGGGTTCCCTGTTTTCCTTGGTGGCTTGGACACACGAGGCCCATATCTGTATGGTGTGCCCGTCTGGACAAAGTGTGAAATCCAGCTGTCATAACAGAGTTGGGGTTACCTGTGTTTTAGGCTTTCCACTTGGCGCCCAGGTAGGTGCACCTACATATGGAAGGTACCGTTTTCATCAGGACACCGGTGGGAACGTGGGACAGTGGGTCATGTTTTGTTGGGGGTGTGTTTAGTCGGTGAGCTGAGTGAAATGTGCGGAAAATGTATTTTTTTTCCACATTTCGGAATTTGCAGGGTTTCTGGGTAATAAATTCTGGGCCGATTTGCGCAAATCATACCTCTGCGGATTTCCACGGGTGTCCTCTTTTCGGAAAGGCATGGGTTCCCTGTTTTCCTTGGTGGCTTGGACACCCGAGGCCCATATCTGTATGGTGTGCCCGTCTGGACAAAGTGTGAAATTCAGCTGTCATAACAGAGTTGAGGTTGCCCGTTTTTTAGGCTTTCCCCTTGGCACCGAGGTAGGTGCACCCACACATGTGAGGTACTGTTTTCATCGGGACACCTGTGGGAACGTGGGTCAGTAGGCCATGTGTTGTTGGGAGCGTGTTTCGATGGGTGAGCCGAGTGAAATGTGCGGAAAATGCATTATTTTCCCACATTTCGGACTTCGCGGGGGTGTCTGGGTGATATATTCTGATCCGATTTGCGCAAATCATACCTCTGCAGATTCCCACGGGTGTCCTCTTTTCGTAAATGCTTGGGGTTCCCTGTTATCCTTGGTGGCTTGGAAACCCGAAGCCCATATCTGTATGGTGTGCCCGCCTGGAAAAAGTGTGAAATTCAGCTGTCATAACAGAGTTGGGGTGACCTGTGTTTTAGGCTTTCCCCTTGTCGTCCAGGCAGGTACAGCCACAAATGTGTGGTCCCATTTTCATCAGGACACCTGTGGGAATGCGGGACAGTAGGCCATGTGTTCTTGGGGGTTTGTTTCAATGGGTGAGCCGAGTGAAATGTGCAGAAAATTAGTTTTTTTTCCCACGTTTCTGACGTTGCGCGGGTGTCTGGGTAATAAATTCTGGGCCGATTTGCGCAAATCATACCTCTGCGGATTCCCACATGTGTCCACTTTTCGGAAATGTATGGGGTTCCCTGTTTTCCTTGGTGGCTTGGACACCCGAGGCCCATATCTGTATGGTGTGCCCGTCTGGACAAAGTGTGAAATCCAGCTGTCATAACAGAGTTGGGGTTACCTGTGTTTTAAGCTTTCCCCTTGGCGCCTAGGTAGGTGCACCCACACATGTGAGGTACCGTTTTCATCGGGACACCGGTGAGAACGTGGGACGGTAGGCCATGAGTTGTTCGGGGTATGGTTCGATGGGTGAGCCAAGTGAAATGTGCGGAAAATGCATTTTTTTCCCACATCTCAGACTTTGCAGGGGTGTCTGGGTAATAAATTCTGATCCGATTTGCGCAAATCATACCTCTGCGGATTCCCACGTGTGTCTACTTTTCAGAAATGCATGGGGTTCCCTGTTTTCCTTGGTGGCTTGGACACCCGAAGCCCATATCTGTATGGTGTGCCCGTCTGGAAAAAGTGTGAAATAAAGCTGTCATAACAGAGTTGGGGTTACCTGTGTTTTAAGCTTTCCCCTTGCACCCAGGTAGGTGCATCCACATATGTGAGGTACCGTTTTCATTAGGACACCAGTGGGAACATGAGACAGTAGGCCATGTGTTGTTGGGGGTGTGTTTCGATGGGTGAGCCGAGTGAAATGTGCGGAAAATGCGTTTTTTTCCCGCATTTCGGATTTCGCAGGGGTGTCTGGGTAATAAATTCTGGGCCGATTTGCGCAAATCATACCTCTGTCGATTCCCATGGGTGTCCTCTTTTTGGAAATGCATGGGGTTCCCTGTTTTCCTTGGTGGATTGGCCACCGAGGCCCATATCTGTATGGTGTGCCCGTCTGGACAAAGTGTGAAATTCAGCTGTCATAACAGAGTTAGTGTTAACTGAGTTTTAGGCTTTCCTCTTGGCGCCCAGGTAGGTGCACCCACACATGTGAGGTACCGTTTTCATCGGGTCACCTGTGGGAACACAGGACGGTAGGCCATGTGTTGTTGGGGGTGTGTTTAGTCGGTGAGTTGAGTGAAATGTGCGGAAAATGCATTTTTTTTCTCACATTTCAGACTTTGCGCTGGTGTCTGGGTAATATATTCTGAGCCGATTTGCACATATCATACCTCTGCGGATTCCCACGGGTGTCCTCTTTTCGGAAATGCATGGGGTTCCCTATTTTTCTTGGTGGCTTGGACACACGAGGCCCATATCTGTATGGTGGCCCATCTGGACAAAGTGTGAAATCCAGCTGTCATAACAGAGTTGGGGTTACCTGTGTTTTAGGCTTTCCACTTGGCGCCCAGGTAGGTGCACCTACACATGTGAGGTACCGTTTTCATTGGGACACCTGTGAGAACGTGGGACGGTAGGCCATGAGTTGTTTGGGGTATGGTTCGATGGGTGAGCCAAGTGAAATGTGCGGAAAATGCATTTTTTTCCCACATCTCGGACTTTGCAGGGGTGTCTGGGTAATAAATTCTGGGCCGATTTGCGCAAATGATACCTCTGCGGATTCCCACGTGTGTCTACTTTTCAGAAATGCATGGGGTTCCCTGTTTACCTTGGTGGCTTGGAGACCCGAAGCCCATATCTGTATGGTGTGCCCGTCTGGAAAAAGTGTGAAATCCAGCGTCATAACAGAGTTGGGGTTACCTGTGTTTTAAGCTTTCCCCTTGTCGCCCAGGTAGGTGCACCCACACATGTGAGGTACCGTTTTCATCGGGACACCTGTGAGAATGCAGGACGGTAGGCCATGAGTTGTTCGGGGTATGGTTTGATGGGTGAGCCAAGTGAAATGTGCGGAAAATGCGTTTTTTTCCCACATTTCGGATTTCGCAGGGGTGTCTGGGTAATAAATTCTGGGCCGATTTGCGCAAACCATACCTCTGTCGATTCCCACGGGTGTCCTCTTTTTGGAAATGCATGGGGTTCCCTGTTTTCCTTGGTGGATTGGCCACCGAGGCCCATATCTGTATGGTGTGCCCGTCTGGACAAAGTGTGAAATTCAGCTGTCATAACAGAGTTAGTGTTAACTGAGTTTTAGGCTTTCCTCTTGGCGCCCAGGTAGGTGCACCCACATATGTGAGGTACTGTTTTCATCGGGTCACCTGTGGGAACACAGGACGGTAGGCCATGTGTTGTTGGGGGTGTGTTTAGTCGGTGAGTTGAGTGAAATGTGCGGAAAATGCATTTTTTTTCTCACATTTCAGACTTTGCGCTGGTGTCTGGGTAATATATTCTGAGCCGATTTGCACAAATCATACCTCTGCGGATTCCCACGGGTGTCCTCTTTTCGGAAATGCATGGGGTTCCCTGTTTTCCTTGGTGGCTTGGACACACAAGGCCCATATCTGTATGGTGTGCCCGTCTGGACAAAGTGTGAAATCCAGCTGTCATAACAGAGTTGGGGTTACCTGTGTTTTAGGCTTTCCACTTGGCGCCCAGGTAGGTGCACCTACATATGGAAGGTACCGTTTTCATCAGGACACCGGTGGGAACGTGGGACGGTGGGTCATGTGTTGTTGGGGGTGTGTTTAGTCGGTGAGCTGAGTGAAATGTGCTGAAAATGTATTTTTTTTCCACATTTCGGAATTTGTTTCTGGGTAATAAATTCTGGGCCGATTTGCGCAAATCATACCTCTGCGGATTTCCACGGGTGTCCTCTTTTCGGAAAGGCATGGGTTCCCTGTTTTCCTTGGTGGCTTGGACACCCGAGGCCCATATCTGTATGGTGTGCCCGTCTGGACAAAGTGTGAAATTCAGCTGTCATAACAGAGTTGAGGTTGCCCGTTTTTTAGGCTTTCCCCTTGGCACCGAGGTAGGTGCACCCACACATGTGAGGTACTGTTTTCATCGGGACACCTGTGGGAACGTGGGTCAGTAGGCCATGTGTTGTTGGGAGCGTGTTTTGATGAGTGAGCCGAGTGAAATGTGCGGAAAATGCATTTTTTTCCCACATTTCGGACTTTGCGGGGGAGTCTGGGTAATAAATTATGGGCCGATTTGCGCAAATCATACCTCTGCGGATTCCCACTTGTGTCCACTTTTCGGAAATGCATGGGGTTCCCTGTTTTCCTTGGTGGCTTGGACACCCGAGGCCCATATCTGTATGGTGTGCCCGTCTGGACAAAGTGTGAAATCCAGCTGTCATAACAGAGTTGGGGTTACCTGTGTTTTAGGCTTTCCCCTTGGCGCCCAGGTAGGTGCATCCACATATGTGAGGTACCGTTTTCATTAGGACACCAGTGGGAACATGAGACAGTAGGCCATGTGTTGTTGGGGGTGTGTTTCGATGGGTGAGCCGAGTGAAATGTGCGGAAAATGCGTTTTTTTCCCACATTTCGGATTTCGCAGGGGTGTCTGGGTAATATATTCTGAGCCGATTTGCGCAAACCATACCTCTGTCGATTCCCACGGGTGTCCTCTTTTTGGAAATGCATGGGGTTCCCTGTTTTCCTTGGTGGATTGGCCACCGAGGCCCATATCTGTATGGTGTGCCCGTCTGGACAAAGTGTGAAATTCAGCTGTCATAACAGAGTTAGTGTTAATTGAGTTTTAGGCTTTCCTCTTGGCGCCCAGGTAGGTGCACCCACACATGTGAGGTACTGTTTTCATCGGGACACCTGTGGGAACGTGGGTCAGTAGGCCATGTGTTGTTGGGAGCGTGTTTTGATGAGTGAGCCGAGTGAAATGTGCGGAAAATGCATTTTTTTCCCACATTTCGGACTTTGCGGGGGAGTCTGGGTAATAAATTATGGGCCGATTTGCGCAAATCATACCTCTGCGGATTCCCACTTGTGTCCACTTTTCGGAAATGCATGGGGTTCCCTGTTTTCCTTGGTGGCTTGGACACCCGAGGCCCATATCTGTATGGTGTGCCCGTCTGGACAAAGTGTGAAATCCAGCTGTCATAACAGAGTTGGGGTTACCTGTGTTTTAGGCTTTCCCCTTGGCGCCCAGGTAGGTGCATCCACATATGTGAGGTACCGTTTTCATTAGGACACCAGTGGGAACATGAGACAGTAGGCCATGTGTTGTTGGGGGTGTGTTTCGATGGGTGAGCCGAGTGAAATGTGCGGAAAATGCGTTTTTTTCCCACATTTCGGATTTCGCAGGGGTGTCTGGGTAATATATTCTGGGCCGATTTGCGCAAACCATACCTCTGTCGATTCCCACGGGTGTCCTCTTTTTGGAAATGCATGGGGTTCCCTGTTTTCCTTGGTGGATTGGCCACCGAGGCCCATATCTGTATGATGTGCCCGTCTGGACAAAGTGTGAAATTCAGCTGTCATAACAGAGTTAGTGTTAATTGAGTTTTAGGCTTTCCTCTTGGCGCCCAGGTAGGTGCACCCACGCATGTGAGGTACCGTTTTCATCGGGTCACCTGTGGGAACACAGGACGGTAGGCCATGTGTAGTTGGGGGGGTGTTTAGTCGGTGAGTTGAGTGAAATGTGCGGAAAATGCATTTTTTTTCTCACATTTCAGACTTTGCGCTGGTGTCTGGGTAATATATTCTGAGCCGATTTGCACAAATCATACCTCTGCGGATTCCCACGGGTGTCCACTTTTCGGAAATGCATGGGGTTCCCTGTTTTCCTTGGTGGCTTGGACACCCGAGGCCCATATCTGTATGGTGAGCCCGTCTGGACAAAGTGTGAAATCCAGCTGTCATAACAGAGTTGGGGTTACCTGTGTTTTAGGCTTTCCACTTGGCGCCCAGGTAGGTGCACCTACATATGGAAGGTACCGTTTTCATCAGGACACCGGTGGGAACGTGGGACAGTGCGTCATGTGTTGTTGGGGGTGTGTTTAGTCGGTGAGCTGAGTGAAATGTGCGGAAAATGTATTTTTTTTCCACATTTCGGAATTTGCAGGGTTTCTGGGTAATAAATTATGGGCCAATTTGCGCAAATCATACCTCTGCGGATTTCCACGGGTGTCCTCTTTTCGGAAAGGCATTGGTTCCCTGTTTTCCTTGGTGGCTTGGACACCCGAGGCCATATCTGTATGGTGTGCCCGTCTGGACAAAGTGTGAAATTCAGCTGTCATAACAGAGTTGAGGTTGCCCGTTTTTTAGGCTTTCCCCTTGGCACCGAGGTAGGTGCACCCACACATGTGAGGTACTGTTTTCATCGGGACACCTGTGGGAACGTGGGTCAGTAGGCCATGTGTTGTTGGGAGCGTGTTTCGATGGGTGAGCCGAGTGAAATGTGCGGAAAATGCATTATTTTCCCACATTTCAGACTTCGCCGGGGTGTCTGGGTGATATATTCTGATCCGATTTGCGCAAATCATACCTCTGCAGATTCCCACGGGTGTCCTCTTTTCGTAAATGCATGGGGTTCCCTGTTTTCCTTGGTGGCTTGGAAACCCGAAGCCCATATCTGTATGGTGTGCCCGTCTGGAAAAAGTGTGAAATTCAGCTGTCATAACAGAGTTGGGATGACCTGTGTTTTAGGCTTTCCCCTTGTCGTCCAGGTAGGTGCAGCCACAAATGTGTGGTCCCATTTTCATCAGGACACCTGTGGGAATGCGGGACAGTAGGCCATGTGTTCTTGGGTGTTTGTTTCAATGGGTGAGCCGAGTGAAATGTGCAGAAAATTATTTTTTTTTCCCACGTTTCTGACGTTGCGCGGGTGTCTGGTTAATAAATTCTGGGCCGATTTGCGCAAATCATACCTCTGCGGATTCCCACGTGTGTCCACTTTTCGGAAATGCATGGGGTTCCCTGTTTTCCTTGGTGGCTTGGACACCCGAGGCCCATATCTGTATGGTCTGCCCGTCTGGACAAAGTGTGAAATCCAGCTGTCATAACAGAGTTGGGGTTACCTGTGTTTTAAGCTTTCCCCTTGGCACCCAGGTAGGTGCACCCACACATGTGAGGTACCATTTTCATCGGGACACCTGTGAGAATGTGGGACGGTAGGCCATGAGTTGTTCGGGGTATGGTTCGATGGGTGAGCCAAGTGAAATGTGCGGAAAATACATTTTTTTCCCACATCTCGGACTTTGCAGGGGTGTCTGGGTAATAAATTCTGGGCCGATTTGCGCAAATGATACCTCTGGGGATTCCCACGTGTGTCTACTTTTCAGAAATGCATGGGGTTCCCTGTTTTCCTTGGTGGCTTGGACACCCGAAGCCCATATCTGTATGGTGTGCCCGTCTGGAAAAAGTGTGAAATTCAGCTGTCATAACAGAGTTGGGGTTACCTGTGTTTTAGGCTTTCCCCTTGTCGCCCTGGTAGGTGCAGCCACAAATGTGTGGTACCATTTTCATCGGGACACCTGTGGGAATGCTGGACAGTAGGCCATGTGTTCTTGGGGGTGTGTTTCAATGGGTGAGCCGAGTGAAATGTGCAGAAAATTAGTTTTTTTTCCCACATTTCTGACTTTGCGTTGGTGTCTGGGTAATATATTCTGAGCCGATTTGCACAAATCATACCTCTGCGGATTCCCACGGGTGTCCTCTTTTCGGAAATGCATGGGGTTCCCTGTTTTCCTTGGTGGCTTGGACACACGAGGCCCATATCTGTATGGTGTGCCCGTCTGGAGAAAGTGTGAAATCCAGCTGTCATAACAGAGTTGGGGTTACCTGTGTTTTAGGCTTTCCACTTGGCGCCCAGGTAGGTGCACCTACATATGGAAGGTACCGTTTTCATCAGGACACCGGTGGGAACGTGGGACAGTGGGTCATGTGTTGTTGGGGGTGTGTTTAGTCGGTGAGCTGAGTGAAATGTGCTGAAAATGTATTTTTTTCCACATTTCGGAATTTGCAGGGTTTCTGGGTATAAATTCTGGGCCGATTTGTGCAAATCATACCTCTGCGGATTTCCACGGGTGTCCTCTTTTCGGAAAGGCATGGGTTCCCTGTTTTCCTTGGTGGCTTGGACACCCGAGGCCCATATCTGTATGGTGTGCCCTACTGGACAAAGTGTGAAATTCAGCTGTCATAACAGAGTTGAGGTTACCCGTTTTTTAGGCTTTCCCCTTGGCACCCAGGTAGGTGCACCCACACATGTGAGGTACCGTTTTCATCGGGTCACCTGTGGGAACACAGGACGGTAGGCCATGTGTAGTTGGGCGTGTGTTTAGTCGGTGAGTTGAGTGAAATGTGCGGAAAATGCATTTTTTTTCTCACATTTCAGACTTTGCGCTGGTGTCTGGGTAATATATTCTGAGCCGATTTGCACAAATCATACCTCTGCGGATTCCCACGGGTGTCCACTTTTCGGAAATGCATGGGGTTCCCTGTTTTCCTTGGTGGCTTGGACACCCGAGGCCCATATCTGTATGGTGTGCCCGTCTGGACAAAGTGTGAAATTCAGCTGTCATAACAGAGTTGAGGTTGCCCGTTTTTTAGGCTTTCCCCTTGGCACCGAGGTAGGTGCACCCACATATGTGAGGTACTGTTTTCATCGGGACACCTGTGGGAACGTGGGTCAGTAGGCCATGTGTTGTTGGGAGCGTGTTTTGATGAGTGAGCCGAGTGAAATGTGCGGAAAATGCATTTTTTTCCCACATTTCGGACTTTGCGGGGGAGTCTGGGTAATAAATTATGGGCCGATTTGCGCAAATCATACCTCTGCGGATTCCCACTTGTGTCCACTTTTCGGAAATGCATGGGGTTCCCTGTTTTCCTTGGTGGCTTGGACACCCGAGGCCCATATCTGTATGGTGTGCCCGTCTGGACAAAGTGTGAAATCCAGCTGTCATAACAGAGTTGGGGTTACCTGTGTTTTAGGCTTTCCCCTTGGCGCCCAGGTAGGTGCATCCACATATGTGAGGTACCGTTTTCATTAGGACACCAGTGGGAACATGAGACAGTAGGCCATGTGTTGTTGGGGGTGTGTTTCGATGGGTGAGCCGAGTGAAATGTGCGGAAAATGCGTTTTTTTCCCACATTTCGGATTTCGCAGGGGTGTCTGGGTAATATATTCTGGGCCGATTTGCGCAAACCATACCTCTGTCGATTCCCACGGGTGTCCTCTTTTTGGAAATGCATGGGGTTCCCTGTTTTCCTTGGTGGATTGGCCACCGAGGCCCATATCTGTATGGTGTGCCCGTCTGGACAAAGTGTGAAATTCAGCTGTCATAACAGAGTTAGTGTTAATTGAGTTTTAGGCTTTCCTCTTGGCGCCCAGGTAGGTGCACCCACACATGTGAGGTACTGTTTTCATCGGGACACCTGTGGGAACGTGGGTCAGTAGGCCATGTGTTGTTGGGAGCGTGTTTTGATGAGTGAGCCGAGTGAAATGTGCGGAAAATGCATTTTTTTCCCACATTTCGGACTTTGCGGGGGAGTCTGGGTAATAAATTATGGGCCGATTTGCGCAAATCATACCTCTGCGGATTCCCACTTGTGTCCACTTTTCGGAAATGCATGGGGTTCCCTGTTTTCCTTGGTGGCTTGGACACCCGAGGCCCATATCTGTATGGTGTGCCCGTCTGGACAAAGTGTGAAATCCAGCTGTCATAACAGAGTTGGGGTTACCTGTGTTTTAGGCTTTCCCCTTGGCGCCCAGGTAGGTGCATCCACATATGTGAGGTACCGTTTTCATTAGGACACCAGTGGGAACATGAGACAGTAGGCCATGTGTTGTTGGGGGTGTGTTTCGATGGGTGAGCCGAGTGAAATGTGCGGAAAATGCGTTTTTTTCCCACATTTCGGATTTCGCAGGGGTGTCTGGGTAATATATTCTGGGCCGATTTGCGCAAACCATACCTCTGTCGATTCCCACGGGTGTCCTCTTTTTGGAAATGCATGGGGTTCCCTGTTTTCCTTGGTGGATTGGCCACCGAGGCCCATATCTGTATGGTGTGCCCGTCTGGACAAAGTGTGAAATTCAGCTGTCATAACAGAGTTAGTGTTAATTGAGTTTTAGGCTTTCCTCTTGGCGCCCAGGTAGGTGCACCCACACATGTGAGGTACCGTTTTCATCGGGTCACCTGTGGGAACACAGGACGGTAGGCCATGTGTAGTTGGGGGTGTGTTTAGTCGGTGAGTTGAGTGAAATGTGCGGAAAATGCATTTTTTTTCTCACATTTCAGACTTTGCGCTGGTGTCTGGGTAATATATTCTGAGCCGATTTGCACAAATCATACCTCTGCGGATTCCCACGGGTGTCCACTTTTCGGAAATGCATGGGGTTCCCTGTTTTCCTTGGTGGCTTGGACACCCGAGGCCCATATCTGTATGGTGAGCCCGTCAGGACAAAGTGTGAAATCCAGCTGTCATAACAGAGTTGGGGTTACCTGTGTTTTAGGCTTTCCACTTGGCGCCCAGGTAGGTGCACCTACATATGGAAGGTACCGTTTTCATCAGGACACCGGTGGGAACGTGGGACAGTGCGTCATGTGTTGTTGGGGGTGTGTTTAGTCGGTGAGCTGAGTGAAATGTGCGGAAAATGTATTTTTTTTCCACATTTCGGAATTTGCAGGGTTTCTGGGTAATAAATTATGGGCCAATTTGCGCAAATCATACCTCTGCGGATTTCCACGGGTGTCCTCTTTTCGGAAAGGCATTGGTTCCCTGTTTTCCTTGGTGGCTTGGACACCCGAGGCCATATCTGTATGGTGTGCCCGTCTGGACAAAGTGTGAAATTCAGCTGTCATAACAGAGTTGAGGTTGCCCGTTTTTTAGGCTTTCCCCTTGGCACCGAGGTAGGTGCACCCACACATGTGAGGTACTGTTTTCATCGGGACACCTGTGGGAACGTGGGTCAGTAGGCCATGTGTTGTTGGGAGCGTGTTTCGATGGGTGAGCCGAGTGAAATGTGCGGAAAATGCATTATTTTCCCACATTTCAGACTTAGCCGGGGTGTCTGGGTGATATATTCTGATCCGATTTGCGCAAATCATACCTCTGCAGATTCCCACGGGTGTCCTCTTTTCGTAAATGCATGGGGTTCCCTGTTTTCCTTGGTGGCTTGGAAACCCGAAGCCCATATCTGTATGGTGTGCCCGTCTGGAAAAAGTGTGAAATTCAGCTGTCATAACAGAGTTGGGGTGACCTGTGTTTTAGGCTTTCCCCTTGTCGTCCAGGTAGGTGCAGCCACAAATGTGTGGTCCCATTTTCATCAGGACACCTGTGGGAATGCGGGACAGTAGGCCATGTGTTCTTGGGTGTTTGTTTCAATGGGTGAGCCGAGTGAAATGTGCAGAAAATTATTTTTTTTTCCCACGTTTCTGACGTTGCGCGGGTGTCTGGTTAATAAATTCTGGGCCGATTTGCGCAAATCATACCTCTGCGGATTCCCACGTGTGTCCACTTTTCGGAAATGCATGGGGTTCCCTGTTTTCCTTGGTGGCTTGGACACCCGAGGCCCATATCTGTATGGTCTGCCCGTCTGGACAAAGTGTGAAATCCAGCTGTCATAACAGAGTTGGGGTTACCTGTGTTTTAAGCTTTCCCCTTGGCACCCAGGTAGGTGCACCCACACATGTGAGGTACCATTTTCATCGGGACACCTGTGAGAATGTGGGACGGTAGGCCATGAGTTGTTCGGGGTATGGTTCGATGGGTGAGCCAAGTGAAATGTGCGGAAAATACATTTTTTTCCCACATCTCGGACTTTGCAGGGGTGTCTGGGTAATAAATTCTGGGCCGATTTGCGCAAATGATACCTCTGGGGATTCCCACGTGTGTCTACTTTTCAGAAATGCATGGGGTTCCCTGTTTTCCTTGGTGGCTTGGACACCCGAAGCCCATATCTGTATGGTGTGCCCGTCTGGAAAAAGTGTGAAATTCAGCTGTCATAACAGAGTTGGGGTTACCTGTGTTTTAGGCTTTCCCCTTGTCGCCCTGGTAGGTGCAGCCACAAATGTGTGGTACCATTTTCATCGGGACACCTGTGGGAATGCTGGACAGTAGGCCATGTGTTCTTGGGGGTGTGTTTCAATGGGTGAGCCGAGTGAAATGTGCAGAAAATTAGTTTTTTTTCCCACATTTCTGACTTTGCGTTGGTGTCTGGGTAATATATTCTGAGCCGATTTGCACAAATCATACCTCTGCGGATTCCCACGGGTGTCCTCTTTTCGGAAATGCATGGGGTTCCCTGTTTTCCTTGGTGGCTTGGACACACGAGGCCCATATCTGTATGGTGTGCCCGTCTGGAGAAAGTGTGAAATCCAGCTGTCATAACAGAGTTGGGGTTACCTGTGTTTTAGGCTTTCCACTTGGCGCCCAGGTAGGTGCACCTACATATGGAAGGTACCGTTTTCATCAGGACACCGGTGGGAACGTGGGACAGTGGGTCATGTGTTGTTGGGGGTGTGTTTAGTCGGTGAGCTGAGTGAAATGTGCTGAAAATGTATTTTTTTCCACATTTCGGAATTTGCAGGGTTTCTGGGTATAAATTCTGGGCCGATTTGTGCAAATCATACCTCTGCGGATTTCCACGGGTGTCCTCTTTTCGGAAAGGCATGGGTTCCCTGTTTTCCTTGGTGGCTTGGACACCCGAGGCCCATATCTGTATGGTGTGCCCTACTGGACAAAGTGTGAAATTCAGCTGTCATAACAGAGTTGAGGTTACCCGTTTTTTAGGCTTTCCCCTTGGCACCCAGGTAGGTGCACCCACACATGTGAGGTACCGTTTTCATCGGGTCACCTGTGGGAACACAGGACGGTAGGCCATGTGTAGTTGGGGGTGTGTTTAGTCGGTGAGTTGAGTGAAATGTGCGGAAAATGCATTTTTTTTCTCACATTTCAGACTTTGCGCTGGTGTCTGGGTAATATATTCTGAGCCGATTTGCACAAATCATACCTCTGCGGATTCCCACGGGTGTCCACTTTTCGGAAATGCATGGGGTTCCCTGTTTTCCTTGGTGGCTTGGACACCCGAGGCCCATATCTGTATGGTGTGCCCGTCTGGACAAAGTGTGAAATCCAGCTGTCATAACAGAGTTGAGGTTACCCGTTTTTTAGGCTTTCCTCTTGGCGCCCAGGTAGGTGCACCCACACATGTGAGGTACCGTTTTCATCGGGTCACCTGTGGGAACACAGGACGGTAGGCCATGTGTAGTTGGGGGTGTGTTTAGTCGTTGAGTTGAGTGAAATGTGCGGAAAATGCATTTTTTTTCTCACATTTCAGACTTTGCGCTGGTGTCTGGGTAATATATTCTGAGCCGATTTGCACAAATCATACCTCTGCGGATTCCCACGGGTGTCCACTTTTCGGAAATGCATGGGGTTCCCTGTTTTCCTTGGTGGCTTGGACGCCCGAGGCCCATATCTGTATGGTGTGCCCGTCTGGACAAAGTGTGAAATCCAGCTGTCATAACAGAGTTGGGGTTACCTGTGTTTTAGGCTTTCCCCTTGGCGCCCAGGTAGGTGCACCTACATATGGAAGGTACCGTTTTCATCAGGACACCGGTGGGAACGTGGGACAGTGTGTCATGAGTTGTTGGGGGTGTGTTTAGTCGGTGAGCTGAGTGAAATGTGCGGAAAATGTATTTTTTTTCCACATTTCGGAATTTGCAGGGTTTCTGGGTAATAAATTATGGGCCAATTTGCGCAAATCATACCTCTGCGGATTTCCACGGGTGTCCTCTTTTCGGAAAGGCATTGGTTCCCTGTTTTCCTTGGTGGCTTGGACACCCGAGGCCATATCTGTATGGTGTGCCCGTCTGGACAAAGTGTGAAATTCAGCTGTCATAACAGAGTTGAGGTTGCCCGTTTTTTAGGCTTTCCCCTTGGCACCGAGGTAGGTGCACCCACACATGTGAGGTACTGTTTTCATCGGGACACCTGTGGGAACGTGGGTCAGTAGGCCATGTGTTGTTGGGAGCGTGTTTCGATGGGTGAGCCGAGTGAAATGTGCGGAAAATGCATTATTTTCCCACATTTCAGACTTCGCGGGGGTGTCTGGGTGATATATTCTGAACCGATTTGCGCAAATCATACCTCTGCAGATTCCCACGGGTGTCCTCTTTTCGTAAATGCATGGGGTTCCCTGTTTTCCTTGGTGGCTTGGAAACCCGAAGCCCATATCTGTATGGTGTGCCCGTCTGGAAAAAGTGTGAAATTCAGCTGTCATAACAGAGTTGGGGTGACCTGTGTTTTAGGCTTTCCCCTTGGCGCCCAGGTAGGTGCACCCACATGTGAGGTACTGTTTTCATCGGGACACCTGTGAGAACGTGGGACGGTAGGCCATGTGTTCTTGGGGGTGTGTTTCAATGGGTGAGCCGAGGGAAATGTGCAGAAACTTAGTTTTTTTCCAACATTTCTGACGTTGCGGGGGTGTCTGGGTAATAAATTCTGGGCCGATTTGCGCAAATGATACCTCTGCGGATTCCCACGTGTGTCTACTTTTCAGAAATGCATGGGGTTCCCTGTTTTCCTTGGTGGCTTGGACACCCGAAGCCCATATCTGTATGGTGTGATCGTCTGGAAAAAGTGTGAAATTCAGCTGTCATAACAGAGTTGGGGTTACCTGTGTTTTAGGCTTTCCCCTTGTCGCCCTGGTAGGTTCAGCCACAAATGTGTGGTACAATTTTCATCGGGACACCTGTGGGAATGCTGGACAGTAGGCCATGTGTTCTTGGGGGTGTGTTTCAATAGGTGAGCCGAGGGAAATGTGCAGAAAATTAGTTTTTTTTCCAACATTTCTGACGTTGCGGGGGTGTCTGGGTAAAAAATTCGGGGCCGATTTGCCAAATCATACCTCTGCGGATTCCCACGTGTGTCCACTTTTCGGAAATGCATGGGGTTCCCTGTTTTCCTTGGTGGCTTGGACACCCGAGGCCCATATCTCTATGGTGTGCCCGTCTGGACAAAGTGTGAAATCCAGCTGTTATAACAGAGTTGGGGTTACCTGTGTTATAAGCTTTCCCTTTGGCTCCCAGGTAGGTGCACCCACACATGTGAGGTACCGTTTTCATCGGGACACCTGTGAGAACGCGGGACTGTAGGACATGAGTTGTTCGGGGTATGATTCGATGGGTGAGCCAAGTGGAATGTGCGGAAAATGCATTTTTTTCCCACATTTCGGACTTTGCGGGGGTGTCTGGGTAATACATTCTGTGCCGATTTGTGCAAATGATACCTCTGCGGATTCCCACGTGTGTCTACTTTTCAGAAATACATGGGGTTCCCTGTTTTCCTTGGTGGCTTGGACACCCGAGGCCCATATCTGTATGGTGTGCCCGTCTGGACAAAGTGTGAAATCCAGCTGTCATAACAGAGTTGGGGTTACCTGTGTTTTAGGCTTTCCCCTTGGCGCCCAGGTAGGTGCATCCACATATGTGAGGTACAGTTTTCATTAGGACACCGGTGGGAACACGAGACAGTAGGCCATGTGTTGTTGGGTGTGTGTTTCGATGGGTGAGCCGAGTGAAATGTGCGGAAATGCACTTTTTCCCCCACATTACGGAAATTGCGGGTGTGTCTGGGTAATACAATTTGGGCCGATTTACACAAATCATACCTCTGCGGATTCCCACGAGTGTCCTCTTTTTGGAAAGGCATGGGGTTCCCTGTTCCCTTGGTGGCCTGGACACCCGAGGCCCATATCTGTATGGTGTGCCCATCTGGACAAAGTGTGAAATCAGCTGTCATAACAGAGTTGGGGTTACCTTTTTTTTAGGCTTTCCCCTTGCCACCGGTTAGGTGCACCCACACATGTGAGGTACTGTTTTCATCGGGACAGCCTTGGGAACGCGGGACGGTAGGCCATGTGTTGTTGGGGGCGTCTTTCAATGAGTGAGCAAAGTGAAATGTGCGGAAAATGCATTTTTTTTCTCACATTTCAGACTTCGCGCTGGTGTCTGGGTAATAAATTCTGGGCCGATTTGCCCAAATCATACCTCTGCGGATTCCCACAGGTGTCCACTTTTCGGAAATGCTAGGGATTCCCTGTTTTACTTGATGGCTTGGACACCCGAGGCCCTTATCTGTATGGTGTGCCCGTCTGGACAAAGTGTGAAATCCAGCTGTCAAAACAGAGTTGGGGTTACCTGTGTTTTAAGCTTTCCCCTTGGCACCCAGGTAGGTGCATCCACACATGTGAGGTACCGATTTCATCAGGACACCGGTGGAAACGCGGGACAGTAGGCCATGTGTTGTTGGGGGTGTGTTCGATGCTTGAGCCGAGTGAAATGTGCGGAAAATGCGTTTTTTTCCCACATTTCAAACTTTGCGGGGGTGTCTGGGTAATAAATTCTGGGCCGATTTGCGCAAATCATACCTTTTCGGATTCCCACGGGTGTCCACTTTTTGGAAATGCATGGGGATCCCTGTTTTCCTTGGTGGCTTGGACACCCGAGGCCCATATCTGTACGGTGTGCCCGTCTGGACAAAGTGTGAAATTCAGCTGTCATAACAGAGTTAGTGTTAACTGAGTTTTAGGCTTTCCCCTTGGCACCCAGGTAGGTGCACCCACACATGTGAGGAACCGTTTTTATCAGGTCACCTATGGGAATGCGGCACGGAAGGCCATGTGTTGTTGGGGGTGTGTTTCGATGGGTGAGATGAGTGAAATGTGCGGAAAATTCGCTTTTTTCCCCACATTTCGGACATTGCGGGTGTGTCTGGGTAATAAATTCTGGGCCGCTTTGCGCAAATCATACCTCTGCGGATTCCCACAGGTGTCCACTTTTTGGAAATGCTAGAGGTTCCCTGTTTTCCTTGATGGCTTGGACACCCGAGGCCCTTATCTGTATGCTGTGCCCGTCTGGACAAAGTGTGAAATCCAGCTGTCATAACAGAGTTGGGGTTACCTGTGTTTTAAGCTTTCCCCTTGGAAACCAGGTGTGTGCATCCACACATGTGAGGTACCATTTTCATCAGGACACCGGTGGGAATGTGGGACAGTAGGCCAGTGTTGTTGGGGGTGTGTTCGATGGGTGAGCTGAGTGAAATGTGCGGAAAATGCGTTTTTTTTCCCACATTTCAAACTTTGCGGGGGTGTATGGGTAATAAATTCTGGGCCGATTTCCGCAAATCATACCTTTTCGGATTCCCACAGGTGTCCACTTTTTGGAAATGCATGGAGATCCCTGTTTTCCTTGGTGGCTTGGACACCCGAGGCCCATATCTGTATGGTGTGCCCCTCTGGACAAAGTGTGAAATTCAGCTGCCATAAAAGAGTTAGTGTTAACTGAGTTTTATGCTTTCCCCTTGGCGCCCAGGTAGGTGCACCCACACATGTGAGGTACCGTTTTTATCAGGTCACCTATGGGAATGCGGCATGGTAGGCCATCGGTTGATGGGGGTGTGTTTCGATGGGTGAGCTGAGTGAAATGTGCACAAAATTCGCTTTTTCCCCCACATTTCGGACATTGCGGGTGTGTCTGGGTAATACATTCTGGGCCGATTTGCGCAAATCATACCTCTGCGGATTCCCACAGGTGTCCACTTTTCGGAAATGCAAGGGGTTCCCTGTTTTCCTTGATGGCTTGGACACCCGAGGCCCTTATCTGTATGGTGTGCCCATCTGGACAAAGTGTGAAATCCAGCTGTCATAACAGAGTTGGGGTTACCTGTGTTTTAAGCTTTCCCCTTGGAAACCAGGTAGGTGCATCCACACATGTGAGGTACCATTTTCATCAGGACACTGGTGGGAATGTGGGACAGTAGGCCATGTGTTGTTGGGGGTGTGTTTAGTCAGTGAGCCGAGTGAAATGTGCGGAAAATGCATTTTTTTATCCACATTTCGGAATTTGCGGGGGTGTCTGGGTAATACATTCTGGGCCGATTTGCGCAAATCATACCTCTGCGGATTCCCACGGGTGTCCACCTTTTGGAAATGCATGGGGTTCCCTGTTTTCCTTGGTGGCTTGGACACCCAAGCCCCTTATCTGTATGGTGTGCCCGTCTGGACAAAGTGTGAAATTCAGCTGTCATAAGAGTTGGGGTTACCTGTGTTTTAAGATTTCCCCTTGGCACCCAGGTAGGTGCACCCACACATGTGAAGTACCGTTTTCATCGGGACACCTGTGAGAATGCGGGACGGTAGGCCATGAGTTGTTCGGGGTATGGTTCGATGGGTGAGCCAAGTGAAATGTGCGGAAAATGCATTTTTTTCCCACATTTTGGATTTTGCGGGGGTGTCTGGGTAATAAATTCTGGGCCAATTTGCGCAAATCATACCTCTGCGGATTCCCACCTGTGTCCACTTTTCGGAAATGCATGGGGCTCCCCGTTTTCCTTGGTGGCTTGGACACCCGAGGCCCATATCTGTATGGTGTGCCCGTCTGAACAAAGTGTGAAATCCAGCTGTCATAACAGAGTTGGGGTTACCTGTGTTTTAGGCTTTCCCCTTGGCGCCCAGGTAGGTGCATCCACATATGTGAGGTACCGTTTTCATTAGGACACCAGTGGGAACATGAGACAGTAGGCCATGTGTTGTTGGGGGTGTGTTTCGATCGGTGAGCCGAGTGAAAGGTGCGGAAAATGTGTTTTTTTCCCACATTTCGGATTTCGCAGGGGTGTCTGGGTAATAAATTCTGGGCCGATTTGCGCAAACCATACCTCTGTGGATTTCCACGGGTGTCCTCTTTTTGGAAATGCATGGGGTTCCCTGTTGTCCTTGGTAGATTGGCCACCGAGGCCCATATCTGTATGGTGTGCCCGTCTGGACAAAGTGTGAAATTCAGCTGTCATAACAGATTTAGTGTTAACTGAGTTTTAGGCTTTCCTCTTGGCGCCCAGGTAGGTGCACCCACACATGTGAGGTACCGTTTTCATCAGATCACCTGTGGGAACGCAGGATGGTAGGCCATGTGTTGTTGGGGGTGTGTTTAGTCAGTGAGCTGAGTGAAATGTGCGGAAAATGCATTTATTTTCTCACATTTCAGACTTTGCGGTGGTGTCTGGGTAATATATTCTGAGCCGATTTGCACAAATCATACCTCTGCGGATTTCCACGGGTGTCCTCTTTTCGGAAAGGCATTGGTTCCCTGTTTTCCTTGGTGGCTTGGACACCCGAGGCCATATCTGTATGGGGTGCCCGTCTGGACAAAGTGTGAAATTCAGCTGTCATAATAGAGTTGAGGTTGCCCGTTTTTTAGGCTTTCCCCTTGGCACCGAGGTAGGTGCACCCACACATTTGAGGTACTGTTTTCATCGGGACACCTGTGGGAACGTGGGTCAGTAGGCCATGTGTTGTTGGGAGCGTGTTTCGATGGGTGAGCCGAGTGAAATGTGCGGAAAATGCATTATTTTCCCACATTTCAGACTTCGCGGGGGTGTCTGGGTGATATATTCTGATCCGATTTGCGCAAATCATACCTCTGCAGATTCCCACGGGTGTCCTCTTTTCGTAAATGCATGGGGTTCCCTGTTTTCCTTGGTGGCTTGGAAACCCGAAGCCCATATCTGTATGGTGTGCCCGTCTGGAAAAAGTGTGAAATTCAGCTGTCATAACAGAGTTGGGGTGACCTGTGTTTTAGGCTTTCCCCTTGTCGTCCAGGTAGGTGCAGCCACAAATGTGTGGTCCCATTTTCATCAGGACACCTGTGGGAATGCGGGACAGTAGGCCATGTGTTCTTGGGGGTTTGTTTCAATGGGTGAGCCGAGTGAAATGTGCAGAAAATTATTTTTTTTCCCACGTTTCTGACGTTGCGCGGGTGTCTGGTTAATAAATTCTGGGCCGATTTGCGCAAATCATACCTCTGCGGATTCCCACGTGTGTCCACTTTTCGGAAATGCATGGGGTTCCCTGTTTTCCTTGGTGGCTTGGACACCCGAGGCCCATATCTGTATGGTGTGCCCGTCTGGACAAAGTGTGAAATCCAGCTGTCATAACAGAGTTGGGGTTACCTGTGTTTTAAGCTTTCCCCTTGGCGCCCAGGTAGGTGCACCCACACATGTGAGGTACCATTTTCATCGGGACACCTGTGAGAACGTGGGACGGTAGGCCATGAGTTGTTCGGGGTGTGGTTCGATGGGTGAGCCAAGTGAAATGTGCGGAAAATACATTTGTTTCCCACATCTCGGACTTTGCAGGGGTGTCTGGGTAATAAATTCTGGGCCGATTTGCGCAAATGATACCTCTGGGGATTCCCACGTGTGTCTACTTTTCAGAAATGCATGGGGTTCCCTGTTTTCCTTGGTGGCTTGGACACCCGAAGCCCATATCTGTATGGTGTGCCCGTCTGGAAAAAGTGTGAAATTCAGCTGTCATAACAGAGTTGGGGTTACCTGTGTTTTAGGCTTTCCCCTTGTCGCCCTGGTAGGTGCAGCCACAAATGTCTGGTACCATTTTCATGGGGACACCTGTGGGAATGCTGGACAGTAGGCCATGTGTTCTTGGGGGTGTGTTTCAATGGGTGAGCCGAGGGAAATGTGCAGAAAATTAGTTTTTTTTCCAACATTTCTGACGTTGCGGGGGTGTCTGGGTAATAAATTCTGGGCTGATTTGCGCAAATCATACCTCTGCGGATTCCCACGTGTGTCCACTTTTCGGAAATGCATGGGGTTCCCTGTTTTCCTTGGTGGCTTGGACACCCGAGGCCCATATCTGTATGGTGTGCCCGTCTGGACAAAGTGTGAAATCCAGCTGTCATAACAGAGTTGGGGTTACCTGTGTTTTAGGCTTTCCCCTTGGCGCCCAGGTAGGTGCATCCACATATGTGAGGTACAGTTTTCATTAGGACACCGGTCGGAACACGAGACAGTAGGCCATGTGTTGTTGGGTGTGTGTTTCGATGGGTGAGCCGAGTGAAATGTGCGGAAAATGCACTTTTTCCCCCACATTACGGACATTGCGGGTGTGTCTGGGTAATACAATTTGGGCCGATTTACACAAATCATACTTCTGCGGATTCCCACGAGTGTCCTCATTTTGGAAAGGCATGGGGTTCCCTGTTCCCTTGGTGGCCTGGACACCCGAGGCCCATATCTGTATGGTGTGCCCATCTGGACAAAGTGTGAAATCCAGCTGTCATAACAGAGTTGGGGTTACCTTTTTTTTAGGCTTTCCCCTTGCCACCAGTTAGATGCACCCACACATGTGAGGTACTGTTTTCATCGGGACAGCCTTGGGAACGCGGGACGGTAGGCCATGTGTTGTTGGGGGCGTCTTTCAATGAGTGAGCGAAGTGAAATGTGCGGAAAATGCATTTTTTTCTCACATTTCAGACTTCGCGCGGGTGTCTGGGTAATACATTCTGGGCCGATTTGCGCAAATCATACCTCTGCGGATTCCCACAGGTGTCCACTTTTCGGAAATGCTAGGGATTCCCTGTTTTCCTTGATGGCTTGGACACCCGAGGCCCTTATCTGTATGCTGTGCCCGTCTGGACAAAGTGTGAAATCCAGCTGTCATAACAGTGTTGGGGTTACCTGTGTTTTAAGCTTTCCCCTTGGAATCCAGGTAGGTGCATCCACACATGTGAGGTACCATTTTCATCAGGACACCAGTGGGAATGTGGGACAGTAGGCCAGTGTTGTTGGGGGTGTGTTCGATGGGTGAGCCGAGTGAAATGTGCGGAAAATGCGTTTTTTTCCCACATTTCAAACTTTGCGGGGGTGTCTGGGTAATAAATTCTGGGCCGATTTCCGCAAATCATACCTTTGCGGATTCCCACGGGTGTACACTTTTTGGAATTGCATGGGGATCCCTGTTTTCCTTGGTGGCTTGGACACCCGAGGCCCATATCTGTATGGTGTGCCCCTCTGGACAAAGTGTGAAATTCAGCTGTCATAACAGAGTTAGTGTTAACTGAGTTTTATGCTTTCCCCTTGGCGCCCAGGTAGGTGCACCCACACATGTGAGGTACCGTTTTTATCAGGTCACCTAAGGGAATGCGGCACGGTAGGCCATTGGTTGTTGTGGGTGTGTTTCGATGGGTGAGCTGAGTGAAATGTGCAGAAAATTCGCTTTTTCCTCCACATTTCGGACATTGCGGGTGTGTCTGGGTAATAAATTCTGGGCCCATTTGCGCAAATCATACCTCTGCGGATTCCCACAGGTTTCCACTTTTCGGAAATGCAAGGGCTTCCCTGTTTTCCTTGATGGCTTGGACACCCGAGGCCCTTATCTGTATGGTGTGCCCGTCTGGACAAAGTGTGAAATCCAGCTGTCATAACAGAGTTGGGGTTACCTGTGTTTTATGCTTTCCCCTTGGAAACCAGGTAGGTGCATCCACACATGTGAGGTACCATTTTCATCAGGACACCGGTGGGAATGTGGGACAGTAGGCCATGTGTTGTTGGGGGTGTGTTTAGTCAGTGAGCAGAGTGAAATGTGCGGAAAATGCATTTTTTTATCCACATTTCGGAATTTGCGGGGGTGTCTGGGTAATACATTCTGGGCCGATTTGCGCAAATCATACCTCTGCGGATTCCCACGGGTGTCCACCTTTTGGAAATGCATGGGGTTCCCTGTTTTCCTTGGTGGCTTGGACACCCAAGGCCCTTATCTGTATGGTGTGCCCGTCTGGACAAAGTGTGAAATTCAGCTGTCATAACAGAGTTGGGGTTACCTGTGTTTTAAGCTTTCCCCTTGGCGCCCAGGTAGGTGCACCCACACATGTGAAGTACCGTTTTCATCGGGACACCTGTGAGAATGCGGGACGGTAGGCCATGAGTTGTTCGGGGTATGGTTCGATGGGTGAGCCAAGTGAAATGTGCGGAAAAATCATTTTTTTCCCACATTTCGGACTTTGCGGGGGTGTCTGGGTAATAAATTCTGAGCCGATTTGCTGCGGATTCCCACGTGTGTCCTCTTTTTGGAAAGGCATGGGGTTCCCTGTTGTCCTTGGTAGATTGGCCACCGAGGCCCATATCTGTATGGTGTGCCCGTCTGGACAAAGTGTGAAATTCAGCTGTCATAACAGAGTTAGTGTTAACTGAGTTTTAGGCTTTCCTCTTGGCGCCCAGGTAGGTGCACCCACACATGTGAGGTACCGTTTTCATCAGGTCATCTCTGGGAACGCAGGACGGTAGGCCATGTGTTGTTGGGGGTGTGTTTAGTCGGTGAGTTGAGTGAAATGTGCGGAAAATGCATTTTTTTTCTCACATTTCAGACTTTGCGCTGGTGTCTGGGTAATATATTCTGAGCCGATTTGCACAAATCATACCTCTGCGGATTCCCACGGGTGTCCTCTTTTCGGAAATGCATGGGGTTCCCTGTTTTCCTTGGTGGCTTGGACACACAAGGCCCATATCTGTATGGTGTGCCCGTCTGGACAAAGTGTGAAATCCAGCTGTCATAACAGAGTTGGGGTTACCTGTGTTTTAGGCTTTCCACTTGGCGCCCAGGTAGGTGCACCCACATATGGAAGGTACCGTTTTCATCAGGACACCGGTGGGAATGTGGGACAGTGGGTCATGTGTTGTTCGGGGTGTGTTTAGTCGGTGAGCTGAGTGAAATGTGCGGAAAATGTATTTTTTTTCCACATTTCGGAATTTGCAGGGTTTCTGGGTAATAAATTCTGGGCCGATTTGCGCAAATCATACCTCTGCGGATTTCCACGGGTGTCCTCTTTTCGGAAAGGCATGGGTTTCCTGTTTTCCTTGGTGGCTTGGACACCCGAGGCCCATATCTGTATGGTGTGCCCGTCTGGACAAAGTGTGACATTCAGCTGTCATAAAAGAGTTGAGGTTACCCATTTTTTAGGCTTTCCCCTTGGCACCCAAATAGGTGCACCCACACATGTGATGTACCGTTTTCATCGGGACACCTGTGGGAACGTGGGTCAGTAGGCCATGTGTTGTTGGGAGCGTGTTTCGATGGGTGAGCTGAGTGAAATGTGCGGAAAATGCATTATTTTCCCACATTTCGGACTTCACGGGGGTTCTGGGTAATATATTCTGAGCCGATTTGCGCAAATCATACCTCTGCAGATTCCCACGGGTGTCCTCTTTTCGTAAATGCATGGGGTTCCCTGTTTTCCTTGGTGGCTTGGAAACCCGAAGCCCATATCTGTATGGTGTGCCCGTCTGGAAAAAGTGTGAAATTCAGCTGTCATAACAGAGTTGGGGTTACCTGTGTTTTAGGCTTTCCCCTTGTCGTCCAGGTAGGTGCAGCCACAAATGTGTGGTACCATTCTCATCGGGACACCTGTGGGAATGCGGGACAGTAGGCCATGTGTTCTTGGGGGTTTGTTTCAATGGGTGAGCCGAGTGAAATGTGCAGAAAATTAGTTTTTTTCCCACGTTTCTGACGTTGCAGGGGTGTCTGGGTAATAAATTCTGGGCCGATTTGCGCAAATCATACCTCTGCGGATTCCCACGTGTGTCTACTTTTCAGAAATGCATGGGGTTCCCAGTTTTCATTGGTGGCTTGGCCACCCGAAGCCCATATCTGTATGGTGTGCCTGTCTGGAAAAAGTGTGAAATTCAGCTGTCATAACAGAGTTAGGGTTACCTGTGTTTTAGGCTTTCCCCTTGTCGCCCAGGTAGGTGCAGCCACAAATGTGTGGTACCATTTTTATCGGGACACTTGTGGGAATGCGGGACAGTAGTCCATGTGTTGTTGGGGGTGTGTTTCAATGGGTGAGCCGAGTGAAATGTGCAGAAAATTAGTTTTTTTCCCACGTTTCTGACGTTGCGGGGGTGTCTGGGTAAAAAATTCTGGGCTAATTTACGCAAGTCATACCTCTGCGGATTCCCACAGGTGTCCTCTTTTCGGAAATGCATGGGGCTCCTTGTTTTCCTTGGTGGCTTGGACACCCTAGGCCCATATCTGCATATTTTGCCTGTCTGGAAAAATCGTGAAATTCAGATGTCTGAAAAGACTTGTGGTTAAGGGTGTGTTCAGCTTTCCCCTTGGAGCCCACGTAGGTGCACCCACACATGTGAGGTAGCGTTTTCATCGGTACATGTGTGGTAACGCGGGAAGGTATAACATTTGTTGTGTTTGTGTGGTTTTCATAACGTTTTGACCCATTTCCTGGTGCCCTTTGTCACACATTCCTTTCATTTCCCAAATGTCCCCTACATTTAGTCGCTGCTTTAGGCACCATACACGTTTGTAACCTACACAAGTCACCTACCCTTGAAAAGGTCGACCTATTCTCTTTCAAAAAAGCTATGCTTGCTGTTCCTCACCACATTGGTTTTCCTGATTTGCACATGCTAAGTGCGTCTGTTCAGGCCGTAAGCATAAAACTCCTGTGTACCATGGCTCAGTGTTTGGCTTGTAGTATTGATTTTTTTGTAAAATACTATTAAAAAAAGTGTGTTTTCCTAACTGCAAGAGTAATGGGAATGTAGCGGAGCATTGCTTTTCTCAAAATGTATAGAAGCCATTGCCATACCAAGCCAACCATGTCCACCACATACCTTTTTTCAGTCATTGTCCTGCTTTTCTCCCAATCTATGGCATTTTCCCCTACCTAGTTGTTGTCCGACCTACACAAATCACCCCTTCCTAAACTTGGAATTTTGTCTACTTTTCAGAAATGTATGCCTTTCTTCCCTCCAATGTGGCTTTCCTACCCTTTTCTTCCATTCTGTCCATGCATGTATAATTGGCATAAATGACCAAAATCGCCTACCTCTCACAAAACGGTTGATAACCACATCAAAACATATTTTTTTTTCGTTTCCACTCAACCTGTTCTTGAAAGCCAGGAAACTGGGGAATTCAGCACAGAAAACCATTTGTTCCTAGCTATTACAAGGAAACAACCACAGGCTTCTTTGTACATCATTTTATTGGCATTTTTTGAAAAAACACAACGTTTTCGCCCTTTTAGCTTATTTTCTCTCACTCCCCTACAGCAACCTAGGATTCCGGGGTGGTGGGGTGGCCTTACGACCGCCTATATGTGGTAAAAAAAGGGGCCAAATTTGGCTGAGATATCTCCAGTAACAAAAAAGGTACAAGTCATTGAATGGTGACATACCGAAATCACCAAAAAAGGCCTTGGCACGGGGGGGGGGACACCCATGGCAGTTAAAGGGTTAATCAGGGCCAATGGACCTCTGACTGGATGGCCATATCGAAGTTCAAAGGGACTGTATCCAACTCCCTCCTGAGGGACATCTCTATAAGCAAAGGTAAAGCATGACAGAAGAAGGTCCCAATTTCTTTTAAGGGTTTTCTCTAAAGCACCTATCATGTTCTTCATAGTACGATTAAACATCTCTATCAGTCCATTTGTCTGTGGGTGGTAGGCTATAGAGAACTTGCAAGTGACATCACAGTTTTTCCACATGGCTTGTATGTATTGGGACATAAAATTGGATGCCCTGTCGGATATCACTTCCTTAGGAATCCCTACTCTGGTAAAAATACCAAGTAGAGCCTTAGCCACAGCCTGAGGCGTAACAGTCCTAATAGGTATTGCTTCAGGATACCTAATAGCATGTTCTACTACAACCAGGATAAACCTGTTTCCTTAAAACGTGGGAGGGTCAAGGGGTCCAACAATGTCAATGCCCACCCTCCCAAAAGGAACTCCCACCACTGGGAGAGGCACCAAGGGTGCCACATTTCTGGCTCCCCTCTTGCCACAGGTTTGGCAAGTGTGACAGCTCCTAAAGAATTTGTCAAATTCTGAACCTATCTTAGGCCATTAGAAGTATAAGGAGAGCCTTTCCTTGGTCTTTTTGAAACTCAAATGACCAGCCAAAGGTATCTCATGTGCCAACTGTAGGAACTGGAGTCTGTTTTCTAGGGGCACTACAAGTCTTTTGCAGTCCCCAGGGATAGACTCAGCCAGTTCACTGTAGAAGAGGACATCTTCCCAGTGTTACCTATGCTTCCCAGGCTCTTGCCCATCGAGCTGAGAAGCTGCCTGTAGGTGAAGACCTTCAAGAGTAGGACACTCTCTTTGTCCTCTGCTGAAGTCTGCCCTGTTGGGTCCACCTTCTGCCAGTAAAGACTGCAGCTCAGGATGGTCAACAGGATCCAGATCTCCAACTAGAGTTATGTCTTCTTCCAGATCTGACTCTTCAGAAGCTGGCTCGACCACACAGGGTTGTACCTCACACTCAGCCTCAGCAGGTGGAGGAGTCACAGGTGTGACTTTGGAAAATCTTGGGGATGTCCTGTTTGGTAGCACAGGGGTGCTGTCTGCTTTCGTCTTGGAGGTCTTGGGTTTCCCCTTTGCCTCTTTCTTTCCTGAAATAGCAGTGAGCATTTCCTGTGGACTGGGGGTGATAGCTTTCTCTATCAATTCCCCTGGAGAGCCTCTCAAGGTCCTCTGCCTTGCAGGCCTAGTGAGTTCCTGTTTCCTTTTACTGGGAGGCCTGGGGGTACTAGACACAACTCCAAGAGTTTTCAGGTCATTACCCAACAGGACTCTCCCAGGCACTTCACTCTGCACACTAACTGGTATCTTGACAGTCATGTCATTGCACTGGATGAGAGCTGGTAACTGGGGAAGTATTTGCACAGGGCCTCCAGCTAACTTGGTTAGGTGTTTGGGTGCCTTAGCAACATCCTCCACCTTGAAAAATGATTCATCAACTACCGTTATGCTGGCTCCAGTGTCTCTGATGGCAGGGGTCTCCTGGCCATTCACAAGAACACTATCTTTATATTACTCTTTAGTATTATCTAGGATGGAATTATAGACATATAAACTCTGTTGTTCCCACAAACCCAGGGAAACTAAAGAAACACTACCTGAGACTCTCATGGGTTCATCAGCCAGTAGGTGAAAGTTTCCACTTGCCAAATGTACGTCTTCCTCTGGGGAGAAGGCTAAGGAGACAGTGTGGACCCCTGAAGGTTTACCCTTACATCTGGGATCCCCTTTCACATGGTCAGTTGACCCACACATATAACATTTCCCAAATGATTTGATGAATGGGGGTTTGTTCTGACCTCCATATGGTTTGGGACCAGATGGTGTACTAGCCTGATTTGGTTTCCCTTGTGGCTTACCCTTATTGTTTTGTTTGGGACCCTCTTTTGGATTGGGGGTATTAGAATTCTCCTTGTTATCATTCTTTGGTTGTTTTCCCTCATCGTTCTTCTGAGTTGCCCCAGAATCTTTGTGAGTAGCCCTGTTGGCAAACCACAAGTCAGCTGCCTTAGCTAACTTCTTTGGATCTATCTCCTTAGAATTAGCCAAGTGCTGTCTGAGCTCAGGAAAGCAGGCATCATAAATTGACTCCAAATTAATATGATTTCTCATACCGTGATAAGTGTTTACTCTGTAACCCTTAACCCAACGATCTACCTTTTTCAAACATTCACATACCCAGGTAGCCCAAGGGGTACCATCATGCTTTTTGAGGGCCTAAACCTCTTAAGGTAGTGGGAAGGGGTCTATCCAAATCTAGCAATTAAAGCTAGCTTCACACACTCATAATTCAACCTATCCACCTCCCCCACCTCCATCACAACATCAGATGCAACAGTGGGTAGCCTAGAAAAGAGCCAAGGAAGCAACTGATTCCCTGTAATGTCTTGCATCCCATGGTTATACTCAAACATTGCCAACCAATCTAAAATATCAAGCTTAGCCTCATACATACCAACAATTTCTTTAGGCACACCGGGTCTCTCACGACTGGAATACCTAGAAGACTCTGGGAGAGAAGCATTTTCAATAGACAATTTCTTAATTTCTTCTAGTGCATGGTTCAACTCCATTTCTCTGAGCTTAAGTTCTTGAGCTTTTGTTCAGTTTGAGCATTAATATGTTTGAATTCCAATTCAAACTTCATCTTTTCTAGAGCAATGAATTCAGGACTGAGTGTAGGACCTGATGGGGTGCCTGATGGGGTCCCAGTGGACAAAGGTTGAGGTTGTTGAGCAGGTAGAGGAACAGTGAGGCCTACATTGTGAGACACATTTGCCTCATCTAACTCATTCATAATAACTGACACATTATCATCCTCATCATTTTCCACATTTGCAGGAGGGTCAGGTATTTCAGACCCACTCTCCAGACTATGGGGGTCATTACGACCCTGGTGGTAAGGGGTTAACGGGGCCGGTAGAGCTGCCAGCCCGTTAACCCCCTACCACCTCATTACGAGGTCCACTCGCGGGACCCGCTAAGGATGCCTGGTAAAACCAGGCATCCTTAGCGGGTCCCGCGAGCGGTCCAGCATGCTAACAACGGGCCTGCCATTAATGGGCCCGTTTTTAGCATGCTCCCCATTCCCATTGAGCCCTATGGGGGTTCGAATGGGAATGGGGATGGGTTCCTGGAATGTGGAAATACTGGGACCTCCAAGGTCAGAATGGCCTGGTATTTCCCCATTCCAGGAACCCAAGAAGAATGCTGTAGCTAAGGCAGAAGTTCCTGGCAGATCCTGCAGGCTCACGGTTCCTAAAGCAACTGATGGACTGAGACGAAGGAGGAAGACTGGCGGATCCTGCACTGCCCAGGGAAGAAACCAGCAGTAGAGCACAGCAACGAATAAAAGGTGCGCTCCTTAAAACCCAAGCAGGGTCCGGTCCTCCTGGCTATCCGGTTCACTGCAGCGATGCACAGTAAATTCAACCAGGGGAGGGAAGCCTTGCTCGGTGTTTGGTGAACTGGTTGGCCCACCAGCTCAATGGAAGAAGATTCCTTGCAGATCTTTTCTGTCATCGAATTTTAGGAGATTCGAACCCATAGCAGGGCTTCACCGGGAGGTTCAGTAGTTGCAGCAGTCCTCTTCCTTCAGCTTCTCTTCGGTTCTCTTGATCCAGTGGCGACTCTGCCTTCCAATTCTCAAAAACCTACTTTTTATGCAGTTTCCCCCATTCACACCGCCTGGTTGTCAATCACACAGCAGGGTGTCTGTCCTGGCAGGACAGTCACCTAGCCAAAGAAACCAGTCTCCAAGGAGACCCTCTGCACGGGGCTTAAAACCCCTCCCTCACATCGTGTCTACCTAGACTCTCAGGCGCCTAAGGAGGGCTTCTGATTACATTAGGGAGTAAGTCAGATCTGTAAGGGTGGCGAAGAAGGAAGCTGACACAACGGTGTCATTTTGGTTGCTATAAACTTTTATTTATAGTAAAAAGAAACCTTCACTACCTCTATCTATTAAGAGGGGTTTCCCTGCCTCAAACTAATACTAAAAGATCTGTCAGAATGCCTGTCAAAATGAAACTCCACCGTCCTGTGTGACAACCTACTTCTATTCACTACAACTAAAGAATAATAAAATCCAAACGAAAGTTCCTTCCCCAGGAGAATGAGAGCCTTCTCTTCGTATTTGGGTGATGTTTCTAAAATGATCTCTTGCAAAAGCATGCAATGGGGAATGACTCCTGTGTCCTGGCTTGTTGTTCCAACAAACCTTGCACAACTCAACTTTATAGACCAGGGGAATGACTGGATTCTACAGGTATGCGAGTGTCATTCCCAAAATTGTTCTCTTATAAAAAGGTGCCAGGGGAAATAAATCCCTTCCACAGGCTTGTGGTTCCAACAAAGACTCTGTACCACTCCACGTTCTGGGGCAGTAGAGTGACCCCCTTCTGGTATTGGTCTTCACGCTCCAATATTGTTCACAACAAGGCCAGGGGCAATGACTCCCTTTGCCTGGCATCTCTTGAGTATATTCAAAGGCTTTAGTTTCTTCATCAGGAGAAGGAGAAGTACTCACTTCTTCTGGTGTTTGAGAGTTTGTTTCCACATCTTTCAAATTAGGTGTTTATTGTGCCACACCTAGCCACTTAGCAAAGTCCTAAATCCTTCTCTGGGTCTCAGTGGCTTTATCACTGCCATTGTGACGAGGAAGATTTCCACGGATGTCTTTTTCACTGCCATTGGGGTCCCAGACCCTTCTCTGGTTGTCAGTTGATTTATGTCTGCCACTGCTGTGTGGATGCTTTCCTTGAATGCCTATTTCACTTATGTTGGGGTCCCAGGCCCTTCCATGATGGTCATTGGACTCATCTCTGCCACTGCTACGAGGAAGATTATTTTGGGTACTCAGTCACGGCCGTGATTTTGCCACCGCAATCCATGTAAAGGATATGGGGGGACACCCCTGCAACCCGTGGACCCATTATAAAATTTAATGGGAGCGGGGGACACCCCCGCAACCCTGCTCTCCTTAAATGGTATAATGGGGTACAACTTCATTGGATCAAACCACAGCATTTTTGCTGTGATTTTTTGTACAGGCGACATTTTTACCGTGATTTTATTCTTTGTCCAAACGACCAAAACATATGCGAATGAAAACCCTCAAAACACTTGCTCTAACCAGGAAGTGGTATCCGACCTAGGTACAATTATGGCTATTCATCCAAAGGAAAACAGACTTGTTAAAAGAATATATGAATCATAATGTTCCAACTCAAACTGCTACACAGTGTGACATTTCTACACATTGTTCAAATAACTACATGAGCACTGTCGCTGAAAATATCTCACCCAGCAGAGTAGCTCAGACAAAGTTACGGGATGTTCAGATTCAGAATAAGATCAATGCACAATCACCTTGTGCCAATTTGATCCTGAAATCCCTGCTTAACAAAGGGGAACACATAGGTTTGAATTACTTTAATGTTCTAGCTTTGTTAGGAGAGATCCCCTGTCTTAGGTTAATTACAACCAAGGATATAGAACTGGTTGATTCTTTTTTTTTGTATCAGTCACGTACCGATATATTAGCCATAAAAATTCCATCTAGTGTTGTATTTGCAATGATAACAGCCAAAACTGAGGCATTTAGACAGATGGGCTATAAGAACCCGAGAGGCTATTTGTGTTTGGGTGGGTGTATGCATCGTGTGAATCAACATAATATGGTTTGAATTTAAAAAACTCATGCTCTGGAAGGGACCATCTGGATCGACTGGTCTTGGTTGCCAGGTGCATTATCTAAAGAGAATAAGTTAAGAATCTGAGATAGGCACCATCTTTAACAACTCCTTTCAATTTCTATTGTGGAATGTGTGGGGTTTCATGAAACTGACACAGAAAGAATGGTTATGTGCATACATAAGTTCTTTTTTGATTACTTTTTTGCAAGAGGTCTGTTCTATTATGCCATTATACTGAGATGATGTTCAACCAATTCAACAGAATGCAGCATGTACTAAGTGTGGTCACCCCTCTGGTGGCTTAGATATAGCACATAAAAATAATTTGGTTTACATTGAGAAGGTGGTAAATTAAAGCTGAGGAATATTGTCAATAAATACAACACTAATAGAGGGCAAGAGTAAACATATTCTTAATTAACATATATTGGAACCCCACACATTTCAAATTTGAAGACATTTTAACGGAATTGGATGCCCTTTTAGAGGATGAGATTAATAATCTGATGAATAGTGAGATAATTGTTGCAGTTGATTAAACTCCCTGTGTTTGGAACTACTGTCTGAAATGGCAAAAAGCGCCTCTGACTACAATTCACATGCAGCATAAAAAAGAATGCATGGATTATTGTGGAATGCCTGCCTGGAAAAGTCGGGATTGGAATCTCTCTGGGGATAGTCAGAGTAATTATACATGACATAGAGGTCCTCACTGTAAGAGTGTTTTGGGGTTTTATCTATTGATTTGTGGTATTTTTATTGTGCTATTTTGCTATGGTGGCATTTTTTTTAAATACTTTTTATACTGGTGAGACTAATTTGAGAATACTGCCTAATAATTATTTCACCAGGGTCAGCAACCAACAAATAAATACTGGGCTTAATATACTCTGAATAAATGGGTCATGCGCTACTGTGATGTTTTAGGTACAAAGTCAGGATGTGCACTTTTGGCCTGTGTTCCAACAATTGTGAAGCATGCAATTGAAATACAACACGTGCATTCAGCCTCTCTAAGTAAAACAATGCACTGCAGCTACTTTGCTTTAAGATATTTCTTACCACACATTTATCTCCCTAGGCATGTCAAATCAGTGACACTGAATGCAAAAAGAAATACACTGACAGTACATTACTTTTTCAAATGTGTTCTTTATCAGACACTAGAAATATGCAAGTTACACAGAATGATCCGTACACCCACATTATAATTCACAAAGTGAGTGAACTTTTCTGCAGTGGCTTTCAAAGCTCCATCTATGTAAAGCTCTTCCAATTGACCTTGGCTTCGTAACAAAACTTGTCATGGGAAATATACATTAAATAAAAGTAGAACTTTGAGAAATATAAACACAGTAGTACATGCACGTTGAAATTTGAATCTCTAATGCAGTATCTAAAATGAACTAAATTATCTAACCTGCGCTACCTAGTTTCATTCACTTCAACAGCACCTCGATTATCTTGATAATTACCTAGATTAAGCTGATGATATTCCTGACTCAGTTTGGCAGTGTTCCAGCGTCATTCACAGCTAAGGTCGCTCGAGATTTCACAGCCCTTCTAAAGATGCCAACCCAGGAGAGTAACAGCTTCAGCTTTAGTCATCGTGCAATCAGCCCAAAACTAGCCCTCTGCTCCCTTCATCAGTCAGTGCCAGAGGAGGAATGTCCCTACTCTTCCACAAAACCCTTTTTTATGAAACCCCCTGTCACTCCAGAAAAACACCTCCCCTTGAACAGATCCACTCACATCATGTTATTTCCTCTGTGCCTCTCATTGCACTAGCTGCATTGCTGAAGAGGAAAGTGATACATCTCTCTTGCACTTCCTGCTCCAATACAATGCGTGTTACACGGGTGTGCAGGGGATACTGATGAGGTTCACCTGTGTAGCTGCCCAGGGCTGTTTTTCTGTGTGATCCCAGGAGAGGGTGTGAATGGATTGTGGCAGAAGCCGACACATGATGATGTCTACCTGGTTTACAATGGGCAGAGTACATTTTCCTTGCACCTTTCCTGGTCCGGGGCTGGATGTGGAATGCACTAAGCTATTGGACAAATTTGAAAAGAGGGGATACCCACAACCCATTTTGGAAGAAGCAAAAGAGAGATCCTCTAACATAAGTAAGGAACAACTTCTCACACCTAAAATTAAAAACAAGGATACTCCACTACTTTACATCTCCAAATACTCCCGTCAAAGCTTTCAAGTCGGTAGAGCCATTAAGAAACATTGGAGCATTCTACATAATGATCCACTACTGGAAAAGCTATTCCCCAAATACCCAATGATGGCCTTTAAAAGAGGCCAGAACCTGAGGGATAAACTTGTGAGAGCGGAAAAACCTCCCAAAGATAGACAAATGCTTCTACAAACAAGGAAAAAAGGCACATTCCCATGCTTGGGGTGTTCCCATTGTAACAACGTGATTAAGGGTGAAAGCATATCACATCCCCTTACGGGCAAGAAATTCAAATTCAGAGACTTCGCGACCTGTATGTCGACAGGAGTTATCTATACAATCAAATGTCCTTGTGGCAAACTGTATGTGGGCCAGACCACAAGAGCGGTTTAGGAGAGGATAACCGAACATAAATCCAACATTAGGTGCAAAAACACAAAATCCCCATTGGCAAGACATTTTTTGGAACATCATCACACGGTTGCCCAGATCAAGTTTCAAGTTCTGGAGGTCGTCAAGAAGCCACATAGGGGTGGGGACTACCAATCCATCCTCTCCCGCAGGGAGAAGTTTTGGATACACCAGCTAGACACACTTAACCCACAAGGGCTCAATGAGGAATTTTCCCTGAGGTGTTTTATCTGAACTTGACCTTGCTCCATGCTCTCCTATAGAACAATGGTGCTAACACACTGTAGCGTTTTAAGATATCTTCTTTCACTGTCCTCTCTGGTCTATACTGTGTGTGAGTAAAGACAGTTTACCTTGTTCACACTCTTTCGAAATTCCTTTCTGTTTCTTTAATGGTTTTGACTGAATTTAACTATAATGGAATCCACTCTAATGTACTTATTGAGTGTGATTTCTGTCTTCCACAGTGGAACAACTGTTAAAACCATATGAGTCCGGGACATGTCGACCGGCCCACTGTTTAATTTCTTATGTCCTACAATGCGTTGCTTCTGCCTTTTAACGCATTGATAGGGAGTTGGTATTCATGCTGCTCCATTGGGGGCGTTTCCATGGTTACACCAGTGCACTTTTTAGTTTTTATAACATATAACATGTCCTGTATTTAGGTTTTTTTAACATACACTAGAGCTCCCACTTGGGAGGTTTCCCACTGTGGCCATAGTACTCAGCACGTATATTCATTTAACCTAGATTATACGTAAAATAATTTATCTGGGGTCCTTTGACAACTAACATAATTAGAATTCTCTAAGAGACTCATCCCGAACATACTGTCCAATCTTACAATGTGGATTATTGCTTGTTGTAATCCAACAGCATGCTCTATTCCGTTGTGCAATACACTTTCCACAATGGCGCTCATTTTAACACCAGCATTTCAGCTATGGTGCACATGAAGATTTTACTTAGTCCTTTTTTTATCTTCCCCACACACACACTCGGTTCTGGATGGGCTGGTGTCTGTGTAGATCGTTGCCAGGGAGACGCGGAGACCCTCCACAGTCCACACGAGCATCTTATCCCCCCGATTGGGAGGCGCTCGTATTTTAGTTACATTGAGCAACAGAAGCGGCTTCTGCTTTCACACGCGATTGTATAGCTTCATTGAAACTACTTGGCAGAGGTAAATAGAACAGGATATCAATGGCGCCTTACCTATTTCAAACTACGATCCATTAGATCCCCTCTTTCCACTGGGGAGCATTCTGAATTGTTTGCTTCTTTCATGTTTACAGCCGAGCACTTCAGATTTTGGTTCCCGAGGATATTTTGGGACATATGAATATTTCCGGGCAAGCAGTGCATCCGCACGTGTAACTCCCGTTTTAACTTGCAGATTGTAAGGTAAGCGAGAGCTCCACATATGCTTCCATTGTTTTTTCACGCCCGTTATGCACTTATGGACCTAATTAATTTCTGCTCATCTCTATTCATAAGGGACTGTTGTCCCTTTATTTATTTGTTGTTAGCGTTTTCTGTGAACAAACTTTAAATATAATAATTGTTTTTGACCAATTACATGTGTAATGAATATCCAAACTCTTAGAACCGCTTTATTTATGTCTCTTGTATAGGCATCTTGCACGCCTGAGACGAGGGTCTTCTCCACCGCCTGGCGGGTAGAACTGAGAAACACGAGTTCACCAAACTTTGAGGGTTTTCTTACGCCTCACCTCCACTATACTTAAGGTATGCCGCAACTCTACTTTTTTGGCACACACTCCTTGGAGATGTTTCTCACAGATGGGTAATCACCTCTATTCCTTTGATTATTTCCTGATATAGAACATGGATTTGTTCCTGGTGCACTGGCCACAGTGGGTACCCCTTATTGGGGAGTAACGTTTATGAATACCTCAGATAGTTACATTTGAACTACTCCAGTTAGGATATACCTATATATGTGAATTCGATGTGGGTTCAATAAGGACCACTATGTTTAGCACTTTACATGCGTATATTATGTTTGTTTAAATGTTGTTTTTCATGTCTGTTTAGGTTTTGCAGTCCAAACCCAATAGGCTCAAGAAGAAGGGATGAATATCCCGAAACGCGTCAGCCACGAATTGTATAAATGGACTATCATTGTTTACTGTTTTCATGTTATTTTGTAGACAGTCATTTTGGCTTTTTCACTTCAAATCTGTATGGTGAATTTACTGTGACATTAATTAAAAACCTCCCCCTGTTTTTGTTTTTTTTTACAAAATCACTGAGTGTTCAGTCTTACTACTAACTTGATCAGAATATTATTAATTAACTACAACAAATGCATTTAAAATTGCTGAACCATCAATTGATGGACTTATGATAGAGTGCAGGGGATGGGAGGGTTCCTAATTTTGGATCCTCGTCTTTTGTGTTTACTTATATCGTTATTGTGATCCTGTGCCAGGTTCACGTTTCCTCCCCCGCACCTCAAAAAAATATGTATACTTCTACACATTATTGAATAAATTAATCTCTAATTTTAGAATACCAGGGAGTGCTTCTACTGATCTACCCCTTTGCACCTTTCCTGGTCCTAACAGGACCTAACAGGAATTGCACTTTTCTTTGTCTGCCCTTCTCTTTGGATGTCTGGGGCTCAGATGTCAGGTTGTTGATGGTACATTGCCTAGCATGTAAAGTTGCAATCTCTTTACTTTCTCAAATTAACTCACTAATGGGACAGGTCAAATCTATTTCAATACCAATCTCAAACATCCATGTTTTATGAATTTGGTTGACATGGCTTAGGGCCTCATTACGACCCTGGAGGTAACCATGCTGCTTTTTGCGGCATGGCTACCCCCATTCCGGGTACCGGGTCCGGGTTCCCTGAATAGGAAAATACCAGGCCATTCTGACTTTGGAGGGCCTGGTATTTCCCCATTCAGGGAACTCACACCCGGTACATCCCCAATCCCAGTTCAGCCCCCATAGGGCTCAATGGGAATAGGGATGATGCTAACAACCGGCCCGTTAATGACGGGCCCATTGTTAGCATCCTGGTCTGCTTGCGGGACCCTCTAAGGATGCCCCATTAACCCCCTACTGCCAGGGTCGTAATAAGGCCCTTACTCTCTGCAATTACATTTGCTTAAAATGCCTAAGAGGTTTTCTCTGCGTGATTAGGGAATATGTTTTGTTAAAGTTGCTTAAAGATTTTAGGCCTCATCATAAATTGTGTGGAGTGGCATAAATGCAGCGCCTACCCTATTACCGCCTTCAATACTGCTCATCCCAACTTTGAGTTGGGCAGAAAGCCGCCCAACTTTACCTCCAGTTTACAGCTGGAGGTAAATCTAATGAGTTTCCACCCATTTTCAGCTCTATCACCGCAGTGCTAAGAGCGCCGGACCAAGTTGCGTTAACACTATTTGCAATGGAGGTATCCCAGCAGTTTTACCGCTGGAATAGCGCCAAGGCTCTGATGAGGTCCTTAACTTTCTAAACTCAGGCATTTTCCCAATGACAACAATTCCAGCTCTGTCTTAATGAGTTGAATTTGCACTCCCTGATTTAAATACAAAAGTCTGCACCATAATTTGTCTTCAACACAGTGGAGAAAACTGGAAAAACATCTAGGCAAGCATTCAAGGCCAAAAAGGATCAGGAAAGTTTTGATCTGTATGTCTTAATTAACAGAAACAAAGAGATGTGTCTCTGTCCTTAATCATAAAACTGGCATTCATGTATTTGCATTTGGTACCTTTGAGTCATAAGTATATGCTTGTCACAGTAGGTTGTCAAAAGTAGGCCCAGATAAGAAAATGTGTCATTAGTATTAACCTATGCACGTCGAGGTGCCAAGTTAGCCTTAACCTTTGTTTCTCATGATAAGAGGTGAGACACATTCATTTTGTTTTTGTAATGTTGATTGCCAAATTCAATTATTTGGGGCAATCCCACATTGCATTGAAGCTCCTCTGAAACCCCACACTGGTTACGTCTAATAAAAATATGGCATCTGAATATGACAAATAATGTCTGCTGCAACACTCTAGCATAGAGGGAATTTTTCTGACATTCTTAAGGGGCCCTGTTATATATGCTGTGCAAATATTGAAATGCCGGGGAGCGAAATTGGACCTGTGTATCAATCCACATTCTGTAATGATGTATTTGGTCAAAGTGTATCTATACACAACCTAACCATAGTGTTAGCATGCAGTATTATTGTAAAGGTTAGTAGTTCCCAGTCAATACCCCAAACCAGTTACCTGGAATCAAACCAAGAGCTTTCTTCATCATGTACTTCTGTCCACGACATCAAAAGTGATGGAATACTCCTACAAAGCAGCATAGAACATGATATTGACGTGTCTTTTTACTTTTTGAATTAACAGATTCAGACAGAGTCCATTGTGGAGAGACCAGCTCTAAACCAGGTTTGAAATGGACTGAGGATTCTATTTAAATTTGGCCATTTACTAAGAATAATTGCAAAGATGTTTGCTTGAACTAGCCACTGGGTTATCAGGCAATAATTACATGGATCTCCCTACTGTCCTACTTATGAATCTGGACCAGGGTAGCCTCTGTCCACATCACTGGCAAAGTAAGCGATTTCACTAAGTTTTAAACAGATGCCTAAGAATGGAAGGTCAAAGCACCAGTTCTTTTTTTTATTTGACATTCTGGGCAGGGCATGCAGTGTGGTGCCCCTGAGTATTACAACTTCAATGTTATGCCTCAAACTCTCAAAAGACAACTCTCCACACAATGGGGATACACAACCAACATGGGAACTCTGAGATCATACTAAAGAGTAATTATTGGATTTATGTGATTGGCTGCTGTTTGAATTGTTCTATTCTTTGCAACCGACAAAAAGTCCATACTGTATTTATTATGGGTGATTTCCATTGTCTCTCCACTGTTGTTGCATATGGTTTTGTTATACCCTTAGATCCAATTTTTAAATTTGTGTTTCAGTTTTCAAATTTTCTGTTAGAGGTTCTCTGTTCCTATAATCAGGGCATATCGCAAGTTCTTTAATGTGTTGCCTCAACATTGTTCAGTTTTAATTATTGTATGTGATGAATATGGACTATTCATCGCTTTTCCCCACAGGGGAGCCACCCACTTTGAGGCTAGGGAGGTGAGCCCGCTAAGCAAGACAGTACCTAGACGTCTGGGAAAGTAGCACCTCAGTGGAAGTGACTCCCCTCTAGGGAACATGAACTCCCATTCTTATGGGGAAATCCCTATCAAGTATACATTGTCTGCATATATGGGAAATTACAAGACTCGTGTTACTTCTGTTTTGGATTCAACAAATAGTGACATTACTTCAATCTCTTTGGCTTCAGGTTATTCTGGATTCCCCCTGAGCTCAACAGTGAAACAGTAACGACACACCTCTTTTGTTTGTGGCAGCAAGCATAAAAAGAGGAGAAACATTAAGTGGCAGAGAAAGACTCTTACGCAGAGGCTAGCCTATCACTGGAAGATGTCCTGGAGGGGAAGAACCATGCTAGACCGCAAAGCCAGCGGTAGTGTGGAGAGCAAGCTGATCACAAGGGAGACATCAGAAGGTTGGCATCTCTAGGGGCGACAAAGTCAAAGTGGAGGAGACGGGATGGTAGAAGAACCGTCTCCCATGGTGGGACAACCACACCAAAGTCGTAGTGGGCTTGGGGCCCATTAACTGATGTCGAGACTAGATCACAGTGGAGACATAGGATCACTGACCTCCGCATGAGAAGTTGGACAACTGCTGAGTCAGGCGGAGAAAGGGAAGCAAATGCCCTGAGAAGGTAATGGCAGGGAGAGGTGCCAACAGTTGTATTCCTGTGTGCCGGAGAAGCCAAGAGGGTTATGGGAACTTGGAAAACCTGAACGCTGTAAACAGGCTAGTGCCCAATCAGGAACCTGCTGAATTAACCATATCAGAGGGCCAGAAGGCTCTGGGGAGCCCTAGGAAAACACATGTCTTTGATATATGAGCCTGAGGAATACAAAAGGTTTACGGGAGCCAGAAAACCCAAACATTGGACATGGGCTGACACCCATGAGATACTCTTGTTGAAGTAAACACCAGAGGGCCTGAGGGCTTTGGGTATCCCTAGAAATACAAATAGTAGTGATCAAGACTGGGAACAGGTAGAACATGAAGGGTACCGTTGCTCAAATTCAAACCAAGAACAATATCAATGACAAGGTCAAATGTGGTGGAATCCCACTAAGTAAATTCTTTTTCCCTTTAAAGAACAGAAAGTATTGGATGTGTGTGAAGATTTAAGCCCTGTCATTCAGAACCTGAAAAGAGAATGGAGAACTGTATTGTGGACAATTGACAAACTTTGACCATTTGATGAACATTACTTGGAAGGAACCCAGGTAGTTTTGCCAGGTGAAGCCCAAGCGTAAAGTCTACTGCTCTTGTCTATTTTTTGTTACTTTTTTCTAAAGTGGTTTGGCCAGATAGCAAGTAGGTTTTGGACTGATGACTATTTTGTCTTGGGTATTTGATGAGCATCCTTAGTTTAGTTTAGGTAGGGAATTACCCTTGGAGCAATAGGGTTAGATCGACATTTTCTTATTATTTAAATAAAATCTCCTTTAACATGTTAAGTCCTAGTTTGACTCCTTCTGGTACGCCACATGGATCATCCATTTTCAAGGGTTTAAAACTATTTGAAGATTATTTTCCAATTCCCCTGAGTATGAATGAAGGTGTAAAATAAAGGCTCAAACATTATGCATATTTTAACTCCTCCACTCACGCTCCAGGGCATTTTTGTTGTTTTTTAAGCGAACAGTGGGACAGAATGAGAGTTCTGTTTCTGCCTCTCTATTGCCCTCTGCCTCCAAAAACAACTAGGTTTTACATAAAAAAAACTGGCGTAAAACCTATTATTCCCTATGTAATAGACCTTCTTTTTACACCAGCAAAAAGCAGGTGAATTACATCGGTAATTAATACTGCCTGCCATGCATACAAGGTATGAAGCGTTTACTCATTTTGCACTGCAGAATGCAAAAGAGAGTTATAAAGAGGCTTCCACCATATCTTTTTTCACTTCTCCTTTGCACTCCGGGTTGCAAACAATGAAACATTGCCTGGAGGGGATCTGTTTGTACGTAAGTGCAAACATAAGTGGCCCCCTTCAGGCAAATTATACCACAGAGGAAAATTACCTCCTTTGTTGTAACAGACATCCGTGACTTTGGGCCTCATTCCGAGTACGGCGCTAACCAATGGCGCTATTAACGCCTTGGTTGACGCCGTACCCGGACCGGCAGCGCCTTGGTGGTTGGCGGAATTACCGCCCCATTCCAAGGTTGGCGGGGCGGTAATTCCCCAATCCCCATTTACCCTTCCCCATTCCCATTCTTGCCCCATAGGGCATAATGGGAGTGGGGAAGGCGTCAATTACGCCACCGTAAATTACGGTGGCGTAATTAACATCAAGGTCCCTTAGCGCCATGGTATTTAACGCCTGCTAAAAGCAGGTGTTAAAAGCACCATGGCGCTAAGGGAACTCGGAGTATGGCGGTAAGGGATTACCGCCACCGCTCTCGTTAGCGGTGGCCGCTATCCCTTACCGCCATACTCGGAATGAGGCCCTTTGTCTCTTAATAAGGTTTCAATCGATTTTGAAAAGAAGAAGGGGATTGTACGTGCCCTTCACTGTCTGTATGGGGCAACTCAAAATTCCTCTTTAAGTCATTTAAGATCGCTATGCATCTTTTTAATATTGTAATTACACCATGTTATATGGTTACCTCTTTGATTAACCTTGGCACCAACAACATTCTTGGGATTTGGCCACCCCTCCGAGTCCAGTGCTAACATTAAAGTGCAATGATCTCTTAAAGCTATGGGGCCTCATTATAAGTTTACCAACAAACTCTGAGTATGCCTGCCGTGGCCGCTGTGCCCAACAGGTCTGACCCTGCTGGGCGCAACGGCCACGGTAGGTATAGCTGCCATGGAAGCACTGGCACTGCTAGCAATGGTGCCGAAGCATTCAGTGTCCCCAATCGGACTCTATGGGAATGGGGACTTACATTTTATGACTCCGGCGGCAAACCGACAGTAGCACCGGCAGGTTTACCGGCAGACTCGTAATGAGGCGCATAGTCTCAGTTCCTAAAAATCAGAACTCATTTGAATTTAGCTTGTAAGTAAAGACGTAATATATCGTTGAGCCAACTGCTGCAATGGGTGCAGTAAATTGTCTTGGTGTGTCTAGTGGTGTGCTTATATTTAACATGATCATATCCCATTTGTGCAACTGGTTTCACCAGAGACTGTCAGTAGCAGATACTGTTCACAGTAGAAGAAACATGTCCACTGTAGATGCTTCCAATGTGGAGCATGATTCACCCTCTATACAAGCATAGGATGGACATGTGGCATTAAGGTCTCCTGCCAAAGTAACAAGGCAAAAGGAAAATCGAATGTCCACCATTCCAGTATTTATCTTTATGTTCGTGTTATTGTTCAAGTGCCCAAGAGGCTCATATACATTTATCAGCAACATGTATTTCTTCTTGAAATGTTGAAAACATAGATGCCAGCAGCCATAAAACTAGGATAAGCACCAGCAGGCATATGTTATTCTAAAGCGTGTGTGTTCAGAGCAGCAATTGAAATCCCTCTGTTCAGTCCACCTTTTAAGAATTCAGAGGCTGGATTTAAAAAACCACAATCCCACTGTTAATACCAGGGCTATAACAAAGGGTAAGTGGTAAAGGGTGCCAAATGGGGCTTTGCTCATTTTAGGTTAATTTCTGGAGTGACATTTATATCCAGTTATATGTCCCTACGTGGTCTTCAAATGTGCTCTGATCAAGGCAACTTGACCACCACAGTTGACCACCAAAACGTGTTTAGATTAGAGGCTTTGAAAAGTAGTCTGATCCCTCCAATAGTTTTGGGAAATCTCACACACGATGGCACACCCTTTTGTAGAAAAGACTCTAGAGATTGATAACTGAGTCTTTATAGACATCCAGGTAATGCAAGGGAAACGAAATCAATCTAGCTAACTGTAAATTATGTAAATGATTTGGTCAAATATTTTTTGTTTATATTTCCCTTACATAAATTCCTCTGAATTTATCTGAATGGTGTTGGTAATTAGGGACTCTTGCCAAGACTTGGGCAGCCACACCCCGCCTTGTCAGGTCTCTCCTTTTCCTATAAACTATATGCCCAAAGCTCTGTCCCTTGGCCCTCTGTTAGTTTTGTTGAAATTATCTAGGTGTATTTTGTCACATTGGATAAGATGTGTCTGTTTTAAATATTCTCATGGAATACATATTTGCCTTCTTGGAAAACCTCCAATTTCATTGTAAGTTTTGTTGGATTGCTGTACCTTTTTAATGTCATTCTAGAAGTATACCAAGTTGGATATCAAGTCCAGATACCAGTGTTAATCAAATTTGTTGATTTATAAAAATAATTACAAATTCAGTGGTGGGATGATATGTTTTGTGTAGCTAACACAAAGCCAAACCTTCTAAGACATGATATCACTTTTAATTACAGTGTGCAGTGGTTTCTCTTTTTTTGAAAAGTGTATCTGACTGCGTTTATTCTATGACAGAATTGAAATCTTCCTCTAAGTTAAATCAAGAGCATTGTTGGGTTTCTGCTAGCTGGTGACTTTTGGCAGCCCCATTTCACTGTGTTTGGAAGATCTTTAGAAATCCATACCATGATCCTTTTCTGGTCAACATCAAATGATTGTTTGATTTTGCATCACCCTACACCTCCTTGTTGTCATTAGGGCTGTCACGGCTGCTTGCTGGTCTTTCTGGCAACATTGGAAGCATCATAAACCATTACGGCTTGCTGCAACGTTGCTGTTGACACTGCATTGCCAATCTAATTGTGAAGTGATGCTCCACTGTGCTTCCCCTCAACTTCTAGTTCATGTTATATTTTCCTCCACAGCTCAGTATTTTTTCCTTCTTTTTCCTTACCTTGCCTATCTTTCCTGACCTCAGTTTCTTTTGCCCTATACTTCTGTTTGCATGATTTGTGCCTACCTGATTCTTGGATTCCTGCGTCTTTATTTTTTCGAAATTTTGTTTTTATTTTTTTTATATATTTTTCCTCTCCTGGACTTTGCTGTTTTTGTCAATGCCTTATGGACTCCTCTCTTCTAAGCCTAGATATAGCCTACTATGATGATTGAGACATTTTGACCACCGACTGGGATTTTTATGCCTTTGGTTTTTCCCCAGATACTTGTGGGTTTCCTGCGGGATGCCGTTTTGCTTGGTCTAAGGGTATTTATCTCAGGCTAGTAAGGTGGCATCCAGACAGGATCGCCCTCACCTATTCACCGAACATCTCCACACTCAAAAAAAGACTTCCAAGCCTTCCAGAAGATGTGAAACTCAGGTACCTGAACCATATACTGATCCTAATTGTGAGAGCTTGCAACACCATTAGTGCAAGCCCTCCGACATGGAGCAGATGCAGGAAGTAATCAACACTGTTCAAAACTTAATTCTGGAGGTGCAGACCTTAACGGCCAAAATATCACATTCTGACAAATGCTAAAGACCAGAGAAACTCCCCCTGTTGACCCCCCCCTTTGGGTGGTCTATTCTTTGACGCACATTTTGGATGTTTGTACTGTTCATTTCACATTCAAACCCATAGCCTTTGCTTCTGTTAGAGCCACGGTGGGTTTTATTATTTCCAACCTAGTGGGGAATGCCCTTGTTTGGGCAATTCCGCCAGTGATTTCTAACAGCCCAATAATTTCAGATTATATCGCCTTTTTGACTGCTATCAACGAAATGTTGAACGCTCTGAACTAATTTTTGCAGCACATGAGAGCCTGTTAGACATTAAACCAGGATCTATGGATGTACTGGCTTATGTTATCCAATTTAGGAGAATTACTGCTGAATGTGGATGGTCCGAAACTGCACAGTTTTCTATATATTGAAGAGGACTTACCGAAGATATTAAAGAGGAGTTTGCACGCATCCCGAGACCTGCTTCATTAAATTACCTCAGTTCTACCGATCTGCAATTTGAATTCCGTGGGGCAGAATGACGGGGTGAAAAAAAAGTTGCAGATGCCAGTATTCCCGATCCTTTACCCCTACTACACAAGGGGCAACACTAGGAGAAAAACCTATGCAGATTGGTACAGCCCAAGGTTCCTTGTCCTCTGATGAACAAAGAAGGAGGAAGGAGTTGGGTCTGTGTATGTATTTCAGTTCTAAAGGACATATGTTAAGAGATTGCCCTGTGGTTCCGCCAAGACGTCATGGAAATGCCAGACCTCATTCTTAATGGGAACCAAGACAGGGGATATTGATACATGTTCCCAAGGCACTCTGACAATGACTAGGTGGAACAGTTCCTTAATAACATACACCACGCATTTTGTATGACTCTAAGTCCCTAGAAGTATTAGCCTGTTTGTATTGTGGAGGCGCAGGGCTATTTATGGATGATATGAGGGCAAAAACCAATTTAATTTCCATAATGACCAAGGAAACCCAACAACCTGTTGAAGGAGTGGATGGTTGTCCTCTCTGCTCTGGTCCTTTCATAGAACAGACTGCCCCTGTAAAGCTTCCATTGGCTCATCATCTGGAGGAACTGTTGTTTGATCTGATACATGCAGGCCACTTTCCCATCATTTTAGGGTTTCCTTGGCTCAGAAGACACAACCCTAGGATTGATCGGACCAGTAACATTGTACATCTAGACTCAGATGTTTGTCTTTGTTATTGTATTTCCTCATCTAATGACCTTCAAACTGCAGACATTCCAACATGTGAAGTACCTGTATCTACTATTTCCCAATTGGATCTGTCTAATGTATCAAGAGAATATCACATCTACAAGAATCTATTCCTTGACTTGCCAAGCAAAGAGTTACCTCCTCATCGACCGGAAGATTGCGCAATTGAACTTGTATCCGACGCAGTCATTCCATTTGGGAGAATGTTTCTGTGACAAATCAACTTCCGGGGCACCATTGGTCCAGGGATGAATATCGGTTTTTAAACCATCAATCAGCCCCACACCTCTAGTACACTGCAAACCTCCTTGTCAAATTTTTCATAATGAGGACGGAACAGCAGGCTTATCTCTGCAAGGTATGGATCATTGGCTAATTGCAACACAACGAAAATACAATTATTACCCAATGATAAAAGGGACTTTCCAGTCAAGGTTGTAAACAAAACTCAACTTTATTATTGTTCCAGCACACTACAGAATTCAACCCACCCTGTGAAGGAATACAGAGGACAGACTGTTTCACGAAGGAAAGGGATGCACTCTGGGTACTGATAGGAGGGTAGTCAGTAAAACAATAAGTCTGAATTGTTCAGGGCTATTGGATTTCATCACCAAGGGAGCAAGGCATTGTAACAATTTCACTAGGGGCCTTCGCAGAAGGACCAGGGTGACAGAACCACAATGTACATGGAGCTTGATATAATCTTGATGCTCGACAGTGGCGAGTCAGTTCCATGACGGGAGACAGTTGCGGTTATCAAGCGGCAGGCAGTTCGGTCAGCAAGGCTGGATGGATGGCTTCAGGCTCGCCTACATGGCGGCTTGGGGTCAAGAATCATTGTCTCTGTGCTGGTTGGCGGATTTGGAATTCTGGTTGAGGCATCTAAGATGGCTTTAGTGACTGCAGCATGACAACAGACAGTGGTGTGGCCAGTCATGGTTCGAAGGCTCAACTGCCTCGAAAATGCCCTTAATAGATGGACACTGGTTGATGCTTGTTGTGGCACTCCTCCTATCTTCTTTGCAGGGCGTGTGTCATCCTTTAAGGCGGACAACCCAAAGTTGAGGAGAGTGTTTGCAGGCAACGGCCTTGTCCTTTGTTCAGAGGCTCTCTGGCACTTCCCACCTAGGAAGCGTGCTGATTGAATCTAGCAGGGAATGCTCTGGGCTGGCTGGGTACCATTTCTGGAGCTGCTGGTTGGGTCCTCTGAGTCCGGTATCGCCCTCTGTTCCCTGGGAGATGTTTAGGGGAGGGATCTTGCTTCCCTCTTAGGAAATCCTGGCCTTCTTTCACTGGCAGAAGATGTAGGGCAGACTGTACCTCCAGCTAGTGTCCAAATGAGTCCTTATTCTTACTACTTTCGAATATGTCAGATGATCTGCAAAGTGAGGGGCTCAGTCCCCTTTTAAAGCCAAATGGGCCCTAGTGATTGGTGGAGGCTAAGCCTAACTTAATGAACCAGTCCTGGGTCCCCACCAACAATCTTCTATTATGCATGAGGTAGCCAGAGTGCTTTGGAACAGAAAAGGTAAGAGGTGACAACATGTACTTCTAAGTCCCACCCATCTTTCTGTCTGTTGTGGATCAAAGTGACTCTCTGGTCAATTGAGCTTGCTGTGACTCTTGATCAAAGCACAGGTCTTGCTTCAAGTTTGTGGCAAGAACAGAATTCTGTCTCCCCAATTCACATACTTCTTCCCTGTGAAAGGGATTCCCTGCAGGAGTTGCCTACATTAAACAATTGTCCCAGACTTGCCATTCACTGCCCTTCATACAGAGGGGTGGGAGCAAACTTCACATTGACATATTGCATATCAAAGAGGTGTTTAGTGTCCTGCTCCCTTTTGTCACGTTCCGCGCTCAGGCCTATCACAGGTCTGTTTCAATGTAACTCTCCTTAGTATGCGCTGCCGCCAGCAGAACTTTGACAATAGATAGGGCAGATCCATGGGGCCTTTGATATTTTAATTAGGCTGGCAATGGCTGGAGGACGGTATTGCCTTCACCTTTCCTGAGATGCTTTATGTACCTGTGGATGTCACATTCCAGCTAAATGTGACATGGAGGACTTCGCCTGTGGACTGTGTTAAGTTGCCATTAACTTTTAACCACAGATTCAGTACAACCCATGTTACATGGAGTACTGGAAAGGGTTAATTTTTAGCCTTTGTTATCTGTACCTCCTAGAGAATTATTTTGCTCTTTTAACATTTAGACTTGGCACGTGGCAGTGGTATCTACCCTAACTTTTCTTCCGCGATTATACTATATAAACGTGGTATTGTTTTAGGTTATTATATTAGCCTCAAAATTAAACCCGCTTGACCAAATCCTTTTTCTTTTGGCTCCGGTTGGGTTTATTCGCCATTTATTTTTGTTAAAGTCCTTCTTGTGTTTTAATTTGCGCGGCAAACCAGGTTTGCCTCCTTTGTTCACTGTCTTTTGGTGGGCTTCTACCCAGAAGCCCTCCTCTAGGCGCCAAGGTGTCTAGGTGGGCTGAATGTGAGGGAAGGGTATAGTGAGCCCCTGCACAGGGTATCCTAGGAAGCTCAAATCGCACTTTGCCATGATTGGCTGAGGTGGTTGTCCAGGCCGGACAACCCCCCTGCTGCGTGATTGACAGCCAGGCTGTGTGAATTGGGGATTTTCGCATAAAAGGCAGGTCTCTTGGTCTGGAAGGCAGAGTCACCACTGGAACTACATGGAACCAAAGAGAAGCGTAGAAGAAGTCGACGGCTGCAACTATCCCGTCCCGGTGAAGCCCTGCTGCAGTCCTGAGCTATCTACCCTTCGATGACCACAGAAGATCCAGTCCGGAGTCTTCTTCCCTTGAGCTTAGTGGGGATAACCAGTTCAACATCTACAGCCAGAGGATCCTCTTCGTGGTCAAAATCCTTGCACACTGCTGTAGTGGTCCGGATAGCCATCTGAAGAGCCTCTCCTGTTTTTAAGGAGCACACCTTTTATTGACCTTCGCTGCTGCCGACTTCAGCCCTGTGTGGTGCAGACCCCTCCACACATCCTCCTTCGGATCCAAGCTCCAGGAACCGAGGGCCTGCAGGAAACTACCAGGAACAAATGCTGTGCCACCAGCTTCTTCCTTGAGTAAGGTACTGTGTTCTGCTCGAGGAATTTGGATGAGTCCCTTTTCTTCGTCTCCAAGGCTTGCCCTTGTCTTCCCTCCTTCTTATAACTTTTGCTTCCTCTGTTGACAATATCTAAGTACTCCTGGCTCCTCCGAATCGTGAACTTTCTGACTGTGATCCTTGACAACAGGAACCCGGTTCTACTTGACACTGGCTGCGGCCTATTGACTTTTGAATTTCTGTCTAAGAGTGTTCTCTGATTCTGTTTGCCTTGAAAAAAGTATTGCCTATGATTTTTGCCCCCAACTCTCTCTGGGTATCTCAGGTGCTAAGTGTGTTTTTGCCCCGGTAACATTTCTTGCTGCGGATACGCGTTTCTTTAGTAAGACCGAACTGTCATTACTGTCAAAAAGTGATCGCAAGTGCATTCCCGGTAATGTCTTTTGTTTCATAACACTGGGCCGCTAAAATACAGGGTACTTACCTTGAAGTATACCGTACAAAGTGAATAGGTTAGTTGTAGTATATTTTACATGTGGTTTTTGAATTAATAGAAGTGTCGTGTTTATAACGAATGGTTTAAGAATAAATGTACTTATATTTTTTACCTGACACCTTGAGTCAGTGTTTGCTTGAGTCACAGTAATTGTGGTCCCTTTGTGTAATCTCTGCTACTGCTCATATACTCTTGACATGAGCCTGGCTGCTCCGCTACTGCTACCTCTTTAACATAGTAGTACAAGCTTGTACAAAAGGTAAAACTTGTATTGCCACCTGTAGTTGTAGTGATCCCTAAGGGCACTGCACAGGATGTTGCCTAACAGGCAGGATAATTGTTATGGAAATTGATTGCTGGGAGTGGTGATTGGCTTTTCTTTCCTAGGGAAATACTGATTTAGATTTCCTGAGAACTTGATCCTGGTTTGTGACTATTTCTAGGCCATGATAGGCCTAGAACACAAATGTTGAGGACCATTATGTTGCATGCCACGGGAAGGACTACTTGGTTGACACTGGGTCTTCTCTGTATGTTAGTATGCTTATTAGCAGGGGAATACGTCTTTGGCCCCCTGTCTCTAAATCCAACTGAGGATTAGTATTCATCTAAAGGAAACAGCTGATAAAAGTGTATTTCCGTTAGGCCGAACAGCAAATCTCTGATCCGTCTTGTCTAGGAAATGCTAAGTGCCTCCAGTGAAAAATGTGAAAGCTCACCAACTTGGTGAGAGATGATTTTCCTGGAAATGCTAGGCCATGTTTATTTCAAAGAGACTTGCTAGAATGGGGTGGGTGGGCTTAAGGGAAATAACTAACAAAGAGAATATTTGAGCTATAGAGGTGGGTGATAAATACAGAGAAGCAAGGAGGCTTTTAATTTAGAAAGTAGTAAACATGCTTATACATATCTTTCTAACTACCCCACTTGATTTCCTATTATACAGGAAAGAAGTGAAACGCTACCTCTTTTCACTTCTTTCCTGTATAATATGTATCTGCCCCACTTATAAGTGAAAGTACCCCGAGAACCAAAAATAAAGGGGCTAACCCTTATTTTGCTTACAAGCCCACGTGATTTGCTCCATGCTTAGAACTTGGGATATGACACAGGACAGGAGAAACACCAGTTAAATGGATTCTTGTTGGCTGCTGTCAAAAGGCTTGTCAACGAGGAAAGCCCTTGTCAGGATTGAACTAATTCGGGAAAGAGCTGGCCTTATTTTTTAATATTATCGTTACTGATTTAGTTCAGAAGGCCTTTCCAATAGACTTTAAGATAAACATTCAAGAAGAGTTGCAAATCCTTTCTTCCAACCACCTCTGAGAGACAAGACACGTGATCACTGCTGTAAGATCACTGGTACCCAGCAAGCCCATTGTAATGCCAAGCCACATGCAAAAAATGTTATGTGGAAGAGGATTTTTATTTTTTGAAGGTACTGATAAAGGAACCCAACGTATTTTCTAAGCCCTAGAGGAAACCCATGCCTTGCTCAAAATAACTAATTGAAATTGTCTTGAGACTGCAAGGGCACATGTAGACGCCATATTGAACCACCCAATGCTTCACACTACTGACTGCCTTCTGAGCCGGAACACTCTGCCACATCAAGAACACTGGACCAAGGGGACGATTCATGGAAGAAATGTGTGCCGAAAATGGTGGCGCAAGGTGGCGCAAGCATGAAAAAGCAAGCGCACGTGCACACGTGCGATTCATGGAAATGCCTGCGCCTGTTTTCCCTGTGCTGTGCGCCAAATCCGTGTGTGGAGCACACAGGCGCACACGTCATTGCAAAATCCAGAACGCCATGCGCGACACGCACAGCAAAAGCGCACAACGTTAGAGCACACACCAAAAAGGGGGCAGAACACGGGGCAGAACGCATGGAATGGGGAACAACGCGTGATAATAAGGGCATAACTGGGGATGTACTGATGGGAAGTACACGGAATGCACACGAATCACACGTATTCATGTAATCGTACGCACCGCCAAAGACACACACAGGCCTAAACACATCCACCACACGAAGGCAGGCGGTAGCGTCCCTGCGCATTACAAAAGTGTGCGCAAACAACAAACACGTATATATACAGCTACGATGAATGTCCCAATCTGTGGCCCCTTAGGAGAAATGATGTGTCACGCAACGCACAGGTATCCCATAAAAGCAAGAAAAAGAGATAAGCGACCCCTGTAGCCCACGTGCGTGTAAAAAAAACACACGCAGTACGCTGTGGCAGCCAGGAACCCCAAAAATACATACGTGATCAACATGCAGGCTAGTATGGGCGGAAAAAAAGGGGTACGCGACAAACAGGGACACCTGCAGTGGGAAAAATAGCGTGTGCGACTAACCGTCTGCCTTGCTTGTAGAAGAAGTACATGTAGCCAACATCCAGCCACTGTGAAGTAATCGGCAGTGAACCCCAACGCCTGGAAAACACACACACCGCTTTCCATGAAAAGCACGTACATGCAGGGAAACGCCTGTGTGTGTTATGTCACATACGTGCTTACGCGCTAAGGGCCTTTCCTCAAATTACACACTGACGTGCAGTTTTTTCATGTGCCAAATCACTCCGTATCAAGCTGGTCACGCAACAACACACGTAAGACCACGCTTCTGCCCAGAAAGCCGAATCACTGCCCCCCAGAGCCCCAACAGCCTCCCACGAGCCAACTGCTGCTGCCTGCCTGCCTGCTGCCACCGTGCCCTGCCATTTGGTGCCTGCACATCTGCCATCTGCAGGGGTCCAGTTGCTGTGACCACCCCTGCTGGAACAGAAGACTCCCAACTGGTGTTCCATCACTCCACAGCCCAGCCCCAGGACCCAGTTGCCCACCCACACCTGCCTCAGGGGTCGCCATGTCGGGGCAAACACCATCAGAGAACACTGGCGACCCCCAGCCAGAGAGACAGAGGGCTACCAGCTTCAGTGACAAGGAATATGGAATCCTGGTGGAGCAAGTTCTGGGGAATTATGATGCCCTCTTCACATCATTGCGCGCTGACTAGAAAGGACGGGAGAGGATCTGGGAGGACATAGTGGGTGCCATCAACGCGGAGGGGGTGGCAACCCGCGAAATGAAATACGTCCGGAAGCGCTGGGAGGACTACAATTCCAGGACCCTCAATAAGGTCGGTGTCTCTTGGAGGCAGCGGATGTAGTGGGGCACCGGGCCCATCTTACCATGAACAAGGGAAACCATGACTGGATGGAGTCCATCCTGATTGGCGTCGCATTGCGCACACGTGACATTCGTGATGACGTGCGTGGTTCCTGGGGGGAGCACGCACGTCATCACGAAGAGCTGTGTGCCAACGTGACCCAGTTGGGAGGGGCCATGGTCGGGGGTTTCGTCCATGTGTCGGCCAGTCTTGCGGCCCTCTCCTCCTCTGTGCACAGTATACGCCAGTCGTTCTCCGTGCCATCTTCCGGCCCAGATGCCACCAGGGCCCCCTGTGGATCTGCCCCAACCAACGCAGCCAGCAAGGTGGAGATCCCATCCCTGCCACAGTCGGGAGTCAGAGGTCCAGCAGGGGTGGCCACCCCACCAACTGGACCCCAGTGAATGGAGGATGTGCCGGCATAATCGGGCAGGGCACCTGCACTTCAGCGCCGGGGGATTCCATCAGCCCAGATGCCGTTGTGGTGGCAGAGGCAGTTGCGTCGGAGGCAGCAGCAGGCTCAGAGTGGGAGGCATCATGGCTCGGGGCCATCAACACCCCGGTGGCAGGCATCGGAACGAGGGGCAGGAGGACCCCAGACTGGGAGTGTCTTCCGTGTGGCAGCGGTTGGGCTGGCAAATAGATGCGGAGAGGCGGCAGGCAGAGAGGGCACGGCTCAGGATGGTCACGGCGGGAAACTCCATGCACTGGGCTTTGAGGCGGGCGGAGGGCCTCGAGGAAACTCGCAGGGATTTGATGGATTCCATGGCTGCATCCCTGCGAGACCTCGAGTCCAGGGAACAGGCCCGCCTCCCGAACATCGACATGGAGTTCTGCCCGGAACATTGCCGCCTTTGTAAATACTTATGTAGTTGTAGGTTTCCTTTATTATTTTTTTTCCTTTGGGGCGCATGGACTATGCCCTACCTTTTTGTTAATAGTTATTCATTAGGTAGGTTTTTTCTTAGGTTTCCTTTGGATTCTTGGGTACATGGACCCTTGATTTTTACATTGTATATAGTTATGGACCTGATTTCACATATTTTTGTTACCATGGAGGAATTTTACTTTGGATTTGATGCTATGGACGGACACTTTTGAGGCATTTTTCTTTGCATTTTATTCTATTCACCATTAATAATTTTTCCTTGATTTCGGACATCCTTTTAATTATTATTTTATTCTTGTGTAAATTTGTTTAATTCATTCTTTTTTATTTATAATTTAAAAAAAAAATTCATTTGTGTGGTCGTCTCTCATTGGTTTCGTGCATGTCACAATGTGGGTTTTCACAATCATGTGTCGCCATTGTGTGGGTCCGACGGACTTGTACTCATGCGCATACTGGTTATTTGGCATCTATTATGACATGGGGATTTCAATTTGGAGTGGATGGAATGTTTGGTTGGGTGTTTGGACTCGGGTGGCGTGGGGTGGGATTTGGGTGGCAATAAGGGCCATGGATCTGGATTGTGATGACATGTTCAGTGGGGGACATAAGTTGGGGCCTGCTGGCAGGTGCCCGTCACTGAGGGGGGGACATAAACCGGGGCTCCCAAGTGCATGGTGCCATGTGGCCTGCCTGTGGGGCATGTCCAGGGTGGATGGGCTGCCTGCGGGCTATGGACTGGGGTGAAGGGCTGCCTGCGGGGCATGGCCAGGGGTGATCGGTTGCCTGCGGGGCATGCCCAGGGATGTGGGGTGGACCCCTGTGGTGTTGGCTGCCTGAGGGGCATTGGGGGGGGTGGGCACACTGGGAGGGAACACACTGCCAAGTCACGTGTGATGCTTCACAAGCACCCCCGGAATACACGTACCCCGCTCGCGCTAGGCCAATAGCGTGTACGACTTCACACGCCCCCCTCAGAATACACATACCCAGCTTGCGCTAGGCCAATAGCCTGTAAAACTTCACACGCACCCCTGGAATAAGCGCAGGCAGCCCTTCAGCCCAGTCCATAGCCCGCAGGCAGTCCATCCACCCTGGCCATGCCCCAAAGGCAGCCCACTCCACAGGGGGGACTTTTTCCACATTTTACACGCTATTGGCCTGGCGCGAGCGGGGTATGTGTATTCTGAGGGGTGCGTGTGAAGTTTTACACGCGATAGGCCTGGCGCGAGCGGGGTACGTGTATTCTGAGGGGTGCGTGTGAAGTTTTACATGCTATTGGCCTAGTCCGAGAGGGGTGCATATATTTAGAGGGGTGCGTGTGAAGTTTTACACGCGATAGGGCTGGCGCGAGCGGGGTACGTGTATTCTGAGGGGTGCGTGTGAAGTTTTACACGCGATAGGGCTAGCGCGAGTGGGGTATGTATATTCCAAGGGGTGCGCAGGGAGTTTTACATGCGATATGGCTGATGTAAGCAGGGTACGTGTATTCTGAGGGGTGCGCAGGGAGTTTTACACACAATAGGGCTGGTGCGAGTGGGGTACGTGTATTCCGAGGGGTGCGCAGGGAGTTTTATACGCGATGGGGCTGGCGCAAGCGGGGTACATGTATTCCGAGGGGTGTGCAGGGAGTTTTACACGCTTTCAGTGGTTGGGGGCTGTATGCTGGTCCACTGGCCTTTGCGCCATGTACTGGATTTGTGCGATGTTTATGCCGCACAGGGCGGGGTTGGGGGCATAACTGGCGCTGCTGCAGGGTCGCTGCACCACTCTGCTCCATGGCTGGTTATGGATGTATGAATCCATGAATACGCTGTTCGCCTAAATGGGTTTTGGCGCATGCATCATGCATCTTGCCAAATTCTATGAATTACCCCCCAAATCTTCTGCTTCTAATGCAAGGCTATTAGGCCAGCTTCATGAAGTTGAGCTTGCCCAAGGGACTAAGTTAGTAGCTCATGGACCCGGTTGCCTGTTCCAAGGCCTTCTAGGTATGTTGACCAATGGTCTTTTACCTTGGACCATAGCAAATGGTTATGTCCCTCTATGCTTACTTACCCAAAAACATTTTTCAAAAGTTCCCAATTTTGCTCTGTATTTTAACTGTATTGTTCATTCATTTCTGCATTGTTTGCCAACTGCATTATAATACCAACTGTGTACAGGCAATAGATGAATAACCTGCATTTTTTGTGTGAATACCTTTCAGATGTGGCCTTTTAGTATTTTTGTTATTTGCTGATGTTAAAGTAAATTGGATATTTTCTAGAGTCTTGCTTGGATATTACCTGTATTTGGTCCTTACCTTACTATTGATGTTTGGATGCTTGCACTATTGACTCAGATTTTTGAAGAATGCCGGTTGTCTTACACTAATTTTATCAAATTGCAGGCACTGAAGGTATGCAATTAAAGGTATACAATTCACTGTTTACCTCTTTTACCATCATGTCTGAGACATTACTTGGACCCAGTTGTAATATAGAGATGAAAGTATTTTTCAATAAAAAAATGTGAAGCATTGGCTTGAAGCTGTGGCTGCAAGGATCAACTTGAAAACCCGTCTGCATCGTCCACAAGACTCTCTGGGCCTGGGGACCACACTACATCCAACTTTCTTTTCCTAAGCATCTTCCTTCTCGAGCCCTCCGCTCGTCCACCTCCAACTCAGTGGGTCAGACGCTTCTCCAGGCATAGAGTGGGGGGTAGACCTCTGTCCTTGGCTGGGACCTCCCTCTGGAACAACCTCCCTGCTTCTCTCAAACATCAACAGAACCATCTAAGGTTCAGGAAGCAACTCAAGATTTTCCTTTTCGCTACTGCTTTCTTGCTCCCTCTCCTTTGCTGATGTCCCTGTCTGCTGCGCATTCTGGTTACTTGGCCACCCACTGAACCTACAGGACCAGGCTCCTGCATGACCAGTTGTCCATACACTGCCTCTGTGCCTCCCAACCACTTAGGAACTGTTTCTGCAACCCTACAGTTTCGTGACTATCTGCACTTATGAGCCACCTCCCTGGTTGCGATTATAATTTCTTGCACTCTCCCACCCCTGCCCCCCTGGAACTTCTTTCCCTCCCCTCACACTTGCGCGATCTGATTGACACAAGGCCTAGAATGATTGTTGTTTTGCCCTATTTTTGTCTTCCCTTACTTATCTTGGTACGCCTAGAAACACTTGTACACAGGCGGATTATAAATGACTCATCATGTCATATCACTCTGCAGTGCAAACAATGAAAATGTGGTGGTGGGGAGCTATTTACATTGCAGTGCAAATGTTATGGCTCCCCGCCATTAAATTACACATTTCAGGAGCATGAGCTCCACTGTCTTGTGCATCTAAGTAACCATTAGTAATTGATTACATAACCTCCACCTCTCACCCAACCACTAATATGTTAAATTAACCCCACCCCACTATTTATGCAATTACCTCCAACACCTTCCTCTGCAACACAGTACCCCTAGAGTAGGCAATCCCCCTCTTCCTCATACACTACTACTAGTATGTGACTTAACTCCACCTCCCTTTTCCTCATCCCAGTGCCCTATTACAAATCTGTTATCATTATCTTCATCTTCTTTATCATAGTAATCCAAACTTAACTTTCTCATTGGTCATTAGTTCCATTTTCATTACTTCTCTTTCTCATCACAGTACTCCCAGATTCAAACTCTCTCTGTATCTCTTTAACCCATTAGTAGTCCATTACATAAGCCCCACCATTCTCTTCTATGTCTCAATACCTCATTAGTATTCTGTGACATCATCCCTACCTCCAATGTTCTCGCTCCAGTAACCAATAGCAATTAATTCCATGAGCATAGGATTACCTTAAGCCGCCTCTTCCTCCTCCCAGTACCTGAATAATAGTCTCTGCAATTACCTCCAACACGCTCTTCCTCAACACGGTACTCCAATAGTGATAATTTGCATTCCTGCAACTTCCCTTTCCCTCAAACCGGTTTCCCATTAGTAATATGTCACATTAACCCTAACCTACAGTTTCTCTTCCTAGTTCCATTACTAATATATTACATTATCACCACCTTCCTCTTCCTAATTACAGTAATCTAAAACTGAACACTCTCTTCTTCATCACACTACCCTAATAGTAATGTATTACATAACCCACACCTCCCTCTTCCTCGTCCCTGTACATGTGCCGTTTGCACAACCTTCCTCTTCCTCATGGCACTTACCAACTACTGACATCTAACATTAATGCAAACTCCCTCTTCCTCATCCCATTATCCCTTTACTGATCTAATTATCATTACCTCCCTCTTCTTCATTTCAGTACTCCAAGACTCAAATTATCTCTTCTTTATCAAAGTACCCCATTAGTACTTCAGCTCTCATAATTTGTATAAAGTCCCAAGCAATCAGTCTCTCTGCAATGTGCTAACAAACTAACCAATTCCAAAAACTACTGTCTTCCTTAAAAAGTCCATCATTGAATATTAATTAATGAAAAACATCCCTTACTAGACACTAACAAACACACTTTATTGGAAGTTAATGTAAATATTCATTATTTTCTTCAACAAAAAATACACACTAAAACTACACTTCTTAGAAAGCAAAGAAAACATTAAGTAGCTAAAAACAAGGTTGTATCATACACTCTTGCCTCACTAAAACAATGAATAGAAAAAATCCAAGCAAAAAAGAAGTAACTCTTTTCTTGCAAACTACAACCACACCAACATAATTGTCATTACCCCTCCCAGAACTATTTCATCAGAAGACACACCCGCAGCAAACACAATAGACATGGAAATCGTACCTTACAATGTCAATATAGTGCCAATAAATGGTTCCATAAAATCTGTTTTTCAAAAACTGTTATGTCGTAGAATATTCACCAATCTCATGTTCCTGACTTGTAAATTACCAACGAAAAAACTGGTGTTAGCAGCAATAATTAACAGCTTATTAAAACAAAAAAAATAAACTTTTTATAATAATTTTAAATAAAATGAGGCCATTAACAAAATTAATTAAAATACTACAAACAAAATATGCACAATGTCAATGTAGATAGCTTCTGCAACTTTTGTGCTGATGAATGGTGTCACACCACTAGTACAGGACCATACTGTAGGGAAGGAAGAAACAGCCATCCAAGAAAAAAACAAATCCAATTACAATAGATACGTATGGAAGAGACTATGGGCCTGATTACAACCCTGCTGGTTCGGAAATAACAGTGCCGGTAAACTTACCGGCACCATTCTTTCTGGACCGGCAAAGTGCAACTCTGCTGGGCGGGTGCCCTCCCGCCCTGCACTGGCACCCATCCACAGAGTTTCATGGAAGTTCCGGCACCGTTTTTACTAGTGCTGGAGTTTCTGTGGTTCCCATTCCCATAGAGTCCTATGGGATTCTATGGGAATGGGGAACAACACTTTACCGGCGCCTGGTTTTCCGACCACCAGGGTTGTAATACCCTGGTGTTATCTGCAAGTCAGGCACCAGTAACTGTTTATGGATACGGTGGCTACCTGTCGGTTTTACCGGCATGGTTACTGCCAGACCAATAATGAGGCCCTATGATGTAGGATAAACTGTTATGAAAAAAAAGACTTTAATTCTAAAATCTTCCCAAACAAAAGTTCAACCAAATCTTGCTCGTGTCCATACAGTTCATTCACTATACAAATGGTCATGCAGTTAAATATGCAATGGGTGCCAACAGTTCTTCCATGTTTACAACATTTTCTAAAACACTATGTTAAAGTAAAAGACAAAAATTGAATCAAAACTCTACAAATCATGGAACCCTGTCCATTGTGCACCCACAGCAGACTACAAGGACATTCTTCAGGATGCATTTCAGGAGCATCCTGTAAAAGCACCTTTCATCACCTAAAATATTAGCAATGCACCATTCTACAATGTGCACTCGTGTGCATGAATTGTATAGTGTTAAATGTCGAACTCTAGAATTACAAACACTGAATGATAGACTGCAAACTGGAACATTTGCAGGAATAAAATAGAAATATGCCCACTTCCAAATGCTCACCAACAAGGCAATCTACATGAGAGTATTATGCACCCATTCCAAGCTACAATAGGATTACAGCTCAAGAAGGCTAAATTGCCTCCATCAGAATTACTTAACAGAATTTGTGGCAAGATATTATAGTTACTCAAAGAAAACATCGAAACTCTAGGAGTGGGACGACTGGTATATCAATCTTTAATTGTACATGTGAACAGTGTACCAACAAAAGATAAAAGAAATGGGAATAAATACTTCAATTAAACAAAGTAAAAGAAGCTCTAGAGGATCCGAAAAAGAACAATGAATACTACCTAGATATAAACATAGAGGACAATATAAAAGAAATTACCAAAATATATGAAGATACACATCTTTCATCCTTGCAATACGGTCAACATGCTAGACTTCTACACAGTCTACCCACTGCATTCAAGGGACATCATGAAAGATTAATTACGAACATACCAAATGCATCAAAGCAAACAATCTCCAATTAGTGTACAGGCAAAGAGTTTAGAAGCACACTGTTTTATAATTCTCTTCCCTACAGGAAAAGATGAGAACATGATGAAAGACCTATGAAAATAAATGAATCAGCATATTATTGTCTCAGAATGTATTCTGAAGGTCCCTGGTACTGTCGAAACATTTTATAAATTTTTCCTCTTTTGAATGAAACTAGCAATTCGATGCTATAGAGTTGCACAGACATCAAACTAGAACCCACATTAAAACAATTGCTACTAGTGTACTATTTCAAGAGCTACAAGACAGAGATGAAGTGTTAGAGTCAAGTATTAAAAGTATCCTGCTTGTAAAAGTGAACTATCTGGAATGTGAAATATCTTGAAAGTGAAAAATAACTAGCAACTCTATGCTGCAAGGTTGCACACACTAAAAAGTGAAATCCACTTCACAAATATTTTAAACTAGTGATAGGGAAATACCTTAAGATATACCATACCAAGATGAAGTATTGGAGTCAAATATTACAAATATATTAGCAAATATGTGTGGCACAAAACAATACAGTTCTTACATCGCGCTGCCATTTGCTGCATGCTAAGGAACCTAGTTTTATGATTATGATTGGCTATTTATATGTGCTTAATACCCAGAGGTTTCTAAGCGCAGAACTGGGGATCAAACCTATGTTGCTCTGCATAGTCTTGCTTCAAAGGCCCTGAGCTATCCTCCCGAGACTAAGGAAACTCCAGAGGGTAGTTCCCACCACACATTGGGCCTCATTACGACTCAGGCGGTAAGGGGTTTACGGCGGCGTAAACAGCGCGGACCCTTACCGCCTGATTCCGAGGTCCCTTAGCGCCATGGAGGTTTTAACACCTGCTTTTAGCAGGTGTTAAAATCCATGGCGCTAAGGGACCTTGATGTTAATTACGCCACCGTAATTTACGGTGGCGTAATTAACGCCTTCCCCACTCCCATTATGCCCTATGGGGCAAAAATGGGAATGGGGAAGGGTAAATGGGGATTGGGGACTTACCGCCCCGCCAACCTCGGAATGGGGCGGTAAGTCCGCCAACCACCATGGCGTAAACGTAGTTTAGGCCATGGTGGTAAAGGTACGACCCAGGCGGTAACTTACCGCCTGGGTTGTAATGAGGCCCATGGTCTGTTACACTCAGATGTGAAGAATATGCATGGAATGATTTACATGGATTTCTACGCACTGCAAATCAAAAGGAATGGCCATACAAAAGCTCAGGAGAACTCTACTTTCTAGATCCTGTAAATGTTTCATAATACTTCCAGCACCATTTTATTGCCAATTTACTCTTCATCTGCAACCATAAAGGCCCTTCACTTGGAGAGAAGAATGCCAACCTAGAAAAGCACCTATCCACATACTTATGGGGATAACAAATGCTCCCAAATTTAGCCAGGACTGTGATGAGACACTTTTACATTTAATTGAAAAATGCATTACCAGTAACATGCTTAACAAAGATATAAATAATGACCTACAAACTCAAATGTTATATTTCCAATTATATAAATGGGGCAAATGTTGCTGAAGGTGTTACAAAAACAAAGGGCGTTACTTCACCAAATGTTGTTATATATGCCGTACAATAGTTTGTACCAAACGTCAAATACATAGGGGGTGAATCATAGAATTTAGCGCACAAGTGGCGCACGCGGCTGGCGCACAGTGTGCGCGAGCGAATCTATGCGCCAGCCGCGTGCGCTAAAATCTATTTCCACGCACAGCGTATTCCTGGTTTTCAGCTACCAAAACCAGCCGTGGCGCACAGTGGTGCAGCGACCCTGCAGCAGCACCAGTTACGCCCCCAAGAACCCCCCTCATGCAGGGAAAAGCCATCAAAATCCCCAATCCAGCACAAAGGGCTGTGCTAACCCTGTACCAGCACGGCAAGCGGGGTACGTGTATTACTGGGGTTCGTGGGAAGTTTCACACACGATTGGCCCTGTGCGAGCGGGGTACGTGCATTACAGTGGTGCGCGGGAAGTTTCACACGCGATTTCAGCAGGGTATGTGTATTGCAGGGGTGCACAGGAAGTTTCACACGCGATTTCAGCAGGATACGTGTATTACTGGGGTTCGCGGGAAGTTTCACACGCGATTGGCCCTGTGCGAGCGGGGTACATGTATTACAGGGGTGAGCGGGAAGTTTCACACGCGATTTCAGCAGGGTACATGTATTTCGGGGGTGCCGGGGAGTCCTACACGTGATTTGGCATTGTGGGTCCTCCCAGTTGTTCCCTGTACACACTCCACGGCCCCTGCAGGCAGCCCACACCACAGGGGACTACCCTGCACCCCTGGTCATGTCACGCAGGCAGCCCACCCAACATGGGCATGCCCCCCAGCAAAGGCACATGTCTCCTTGCACTACTGATCACCAACTCATGTCCCCTTGCACCCCCACCCCCCAGCAGTGTGGGGCACCTGCCAGCAGGCCCCCACTCATGTCTCACTCATGTCCCCTGCACCCCCACCCCCAGCAGTGTGGGGCACCTGCCAGCAGGCCCCCACTCATGTCTCACTCATGTCCCCCTGCATCCCCACCCCCCAGCAGTGTGGGGCACCTGCCAGCAGGCCCCCACACATGTCCCCCAAACACCACACCATGACTATACAGACCCATGGCCCTAATGCCAACCCAAATCCCACCCCTCCACCCCCCAGTGCAAACACCCAACGAACCATTGCACCCACTCCCTAGTAAATCATCCATTCCATGATAGTCTGAAAAGAACCAGCATGCCCATCAGCAAATGTCCTACATAGCCTCACAGTTGCAACACATGACTGTGCCAATGCTCATGGAGACATGCACCAAAATCATCACTGTACACCACACCAATAATGTTGAATAAAGAAATGTATTAAAAAGTATAACAAATGTCAAAATGAAAAGCACACATGCAAATGAAAAAATAATATTTGAAATGAGAAAAAGAAAGTCAAATGCAAGCAAGAAAAGAAATCCAAAACATGAAAAAAATAAGTGGTGCATCCCCAAAGTCCATAGAACGAAATCCAAAGATGGAAAGCATAAAAAAACATTACTCCATGTGAATATGACTAAAGGAAAGTATTACATGTCCTGAAAATTGAAAACGAAAGTCTGAAGGGTCCATTATCCCAAAAGCAAATGAAACCTACCAAGAACCCTATCTAAAATACAACTATATACAAAAAGTGGAGCAAAGTCCGTGGACTCCAAATCATAATAATAAAGAAATTAAACCTAAACCTAAATAACTATATACAAAGGCGGCGGGCAAGTCCGATGGCTCACTGGTTGATGTCATGGGCCAGGGCATCATCGAACTCCTGTTCAATGGCTTGGAGGCGGGCATGTTCCCTGGCCCCGAGGTCTCACAGGGATAATGGGGTGTCCAGCTCCAACTCCCTGCGAATACCCTCGAGGCACTCAGCCCGCCTCAGCGCCCTCCGCATGGAGTTCTCCACCCTGACCATTGTGAGCCGTTCCTCCTCTGCCTGCCACCGCTCCACACCTATCTGCTGGCCCAACCGCTCCCACGAGGAAGACACTCCCATTCCAGGGTTCTCCTGCCATCCGGCCGATGCCTGCCCCCCTGATGTTGATGGCCCCGAGCCATGATGCCTCCCACGTCGAGCCTGCCGCTGCCTCCGACGCAACTGCCTTTGCCAGCACGACGGCATCCAGGCTGATGGAATCCACCGACGCCGTCGTGCACGTGCCCTGCCCGATGATGCTGTCACATCCTCCATCTGCTGGGGCCCAGTTGCTGGTGTGTCCACCCCTGCTGGACCTCCAACTCCCGACTGTGGCAGGGATGGGATCCCCACCGAGTTGGCTGCGTTGGTCGGGGCAGGTCCACAGGGGGCCCTGGTGGCATCTGGACTGGAAGACGGCATGGAGAACGACTGGCGCATAGCCTCCACAGAGGAGGAGAGGATCTCCAGAGTGGCCGACACATGTACGAAACCCCCGACCATGGCCGCTCCCAACTGGGCCACGTTGGCACGGTGCTCTTTGTGATGACGTGCGTGCTCCCCCCGGGAAGCACGCACGTCATCACGAATGTCACGCGTGCGCAACGCGACACCAATCAGGACCTTCTCCATACGCCCGGGGGTCCCCTCGTCCGCAGGTGGAGGGGAGTCAGATGACATGGACATCCCCCCTACCTGCGGACGGGCCTGGGATGGGGCATCCCTGCTGGTGCATGGTGGTGCAGTCACAGTGTCAGGGACAGTGACATGCACAGGCCCCTCCACGGCGACCTGTGCTGCCTCCTGCCCCTGGCCCTGGACTGCAGCACTTGCACCAGCAGGGATGCCCCCACCAGGCCCCATGTGCGGCTCAGTAGGGGCCTCCTCTTCCTCTGTGGAAACCACCAACCTGGATGGCTCCACACCGTCTTCCGCTGTTGCAAGCCCCTGTGGGGGCTCACCCACCCCTTCTGCTGCAGCCGTGGGGGCATACCTGCCGCTTTGCTCCACAGCGCCGTCTCCGCCCTCTTCTTCACTCGGCGCTGTGTAGAGGGAGACATGAACACAAGCATCAGGGTACTGTACAATGGTCCCCTAGACAGGAAGGAATAGCAGATGAGTGGCACTGTCAAATATCACTTCCATCATGTCCCTCCACAACCCATGGGTCAGTGCAGGCAAAACACATGCAGTAAAAGGCATGGCGCATGCTATGGACATTAGCATACATGTCCAAGAGACTCTTGAAACATACAATGTTGTTTTGGAACTCACATGCATCATGGGTCATGCCTATCACATGCACACACTTCACCGTAGTTTCATCCATCTGGCCTCGTACACCCCAGACACAGTGGATGCAAGGATAACTAGGCTGCATCAGTGAATCTGAACATTGTCACAGACATGTGTCATGCATCCATGGCATTCACAAGTCACAGACACGCAGGTCAGACACACAGACATGGACACCATACATGTACATGGCATCAGCAACCACACCTCACCCCCACCCATGTCCAGGAACAGAGACTGGCATGCTCTCATGTGTCCATTCCGCATAGGGCTCCCCATGTTGCATTTAAACACATGCACCAACCATGTGGTTCACACATTACTGGTCTCACATGCATGACCATGATGTCCCTGCACACACACATGCGTACATGACCCATGTCACACATACAGGAAAGTATCAGACAGCCAGCACATTGCAACATGGCCTGTCTCACACAGCAATGCTTGGCCACTTACCGCTTGACTCCAGACAGGTCTGCCTCTCAAGGATCTGGGCATGGAGCACTGGCGTACGTTTTCCAGGACCCTCATCTAGATGGTACTCATGCTGCCCCGGCCCCCCTCCACGAGGCGCCGGGCCTTTATGAGGGTCCTGGACCTCAAGTCCACCCAGCGCTCCCTTACTTGCTTGATGTTGCGGGTTGCCACCCCCGTTGATGGCAACCACAAAGTCATCCCAGATCATCCCAGATCCTGTCCCGTCCTTCCTTGTCAGCGCGTGATGATCCGAAGAGGGCATCATAATGCCCCAGGACAAGCTCCACCAGGACACCAACTTCCTTCTGACTGAAGCTGGTGGCCCTCTGCCCCTCTGGCTGGGGGTCGCCAGTGGTCTCAGATGGTGTTTGCCCCGACATGGCAACCCCTGAGGCAGGCGTGGGTGGGTAACTGGGTCCTGGGGCTGGGCTGTGGAGCGATGGTATCCCATTCGGGAGTCTTCTGTTCCAGCAGGGGTGGGCACGGCAACTGTTCCCCTGCAGATGGCTGATGTGCAGGCACCAAATGGCAGGGCACGAGGGCAGCAGGCAGTCAGGCAGCAGCAGATGGCAGGTGGGAGCGTGCTTGCGGCTCTGGGGGCAGTGATTCAGCCTTTTGGGCAGGAGCGTGGTCTTGTGTGTGTTTTTGCGTGGCCAGCTTGATACAGAGTGATTTGGCACGTGAAAAAATTGCAGGTCAGCGTGTAATTCGAGGAAAGGCCCTTAGCGCGTAAGCGCGTCTGCACGCATACGCGATTTCATTGGACCAAAGGCCCTTAGCACGTAAACGCGTCTGTGACGTATCGGGCACGGGCGTTGCCCTGGCAGGGCTTGACGATCCCACGTAGATTTCCATTGCTCTGTACGTGTTTTCCGTGGGGTGCGGTGCGTGTGTTTTCCAGGCGTTGGGGTTCACACGCTATTACTTCACAGCGGGTGGGTGTTGGCTATGCATTCTTCTACACGCAGGCGGTGAGTGGTACCCCGCTTGCCCAAGGCCTATCGCGTGTGAAACTTCCCGCGCACCCCCAAAATACACGTACCCCGCTCAATCACGTGTGAAACTTCCCGCGCACCCCCGAAATACACGTACCCCACTCAATCGCGTGTAAAACTTCCCGCGCACCCCCAAAATACACATACCCCGCTCAATCACGTGTGAAACTTCCCGCGCACCCCCGAAATACACGTACCCCACTCAATCGCGTGTAAAACTTCCGGCGCACCCCCGAAATACACGTACCCCGCTCAATCGCGTGTGAAACTTCCCGCGCACCCCCGAAATACATGTACCCCGCTCAATCGCGTGTGAATCATCCCACGCACCCCCGAAATACACGTACCCCGCTCAATTGCGTGTGAAACTTCCCGCGCACACCCGAAATACAGGTGCCCCGCTCACACAGGCCCAAACGCAGTATGGGACATTCATCACTGCTGTATATTGCCACTTTTGTAATGCGCAGGGACGCTACCGCCTGCCTTCGTGTGGCGGATGTGTTTCGGCTTGTGCGTGTCTTTGGCTGTGCGTGGCTTTGCCCTATTCGATTCCATGAATACGTGTGGTTCGAGTGCGTGTGGGCGTTCCGTCTGCTTCCCTGCAGTACATCCCCAGTTACACCCTTATTTTCGCACGTTGTTCCTCATTCCCCGTGTTACGCCCCATGTTCCGCCCACTTTCTGGTGTATGCGCCGAGGTTGTGCGCTTTCACTGTGCGCATCGCGCACGCCGTTCGGGATGTTGCAGTGACGTGTGCGCCATGCACGGGTTTCGCGCACATCCCGCGGAAAACCCGCGCAGGGACTTCCATGAATCGCACGCCTGCTTGCGCCTGCTTGCGCCAAGATTTTCGGCGCACGTTTGTTCCATGAATCGGCCCCAGAGTGTCATACCTGCTGTTAGAGACAGCCTGAAGACAAGTCTTCAAAACCACATACAACAATGAAACAGATTAAGCCTCCAAGTACATAAATGATTACAATCTTATCATTGTATCCATATGAAATGTTAATTTAGACATTCTATGCATGTCAGACAATTCATATGCAGCTACAAGATATGTTACAGCCTATCCCATCAAAGACGAGAAAACTGAGATAAAAAACCTTTGAGGTGACATTTAATCAGAAAAGCCATTTCACAAAAACTGTACAGCATCAGTAACAAAAACCTCTCACATAGAGAAGACCTATGGGACACCACGGGAATGGGAATTTATACTTTCCGCTGCCTGATATCCTGGGGTGCCGGGATTTGTAATGTCCCAGTGGCACCGGGATATCAGGTGGTGGAATAATGTTACTTTATTTATTATATTTTATTTATTACATTTGTTTTACGCCCAGACCCTTGATGTATCACGGCGTAGTTATAGATTTCTTAGTCATGATTACAATCGTACATAATTAATACATGAGTGAAACAATTACAGAAACAATTACAAAGTATGGTATCTTTATTTACAGCTGGGGGGTCTTGTATTTGTATTTGTATTTATTTTATTTGTATAGCGCAAACCAGGCCCGGAGGCTACCGGGCGCATATCTTAGGACAGTGGTTACAAAAACAGTGTTACATTGCAAGGACATTTCAAATGAGCAGAGGAGGAGTACAATCACAATACATAATGGACAAAGACAGTGCATAAGTAATCCAATTATTTTACCATGTCAATTGGTCGTCTGAAGTGATTAGCCAGAGGTTAGCTTTGTGTTTGAATAGGTTCAAGGAGGGCAGGTTTCTAATAGTAAGAGGCAGCGAGTTCCACAGTTGGCTGCCAAAACTGGGAAGCTAGCCCCACCGGCTGTTTGGAGCTTGTATCTAGGGATCAGTAGGCTCTGGTGTAAACCGAGAGGATAAGTAGGAAGGGGCTTGGTTATTCAGGCATTTGTAAGTCAGGGCAAGAGATGTTAGGGAAATCCTTTGGGAGACTGTCAGCCAGCGGAGGTTCTTCCTAGTTTCTGAGATGTGAGCTGATCTCAGGTTATTGAGGGCTGCTCTAATGGCATTATTTTGTATGATCTGCAGTTTGTCGAGATAGCTTTGGTTAGTGCCTTGGTACAATGCATTGCAATAGTCCAGTTTGGACATGACCAAGTCCTAGCAAGGGTTATGCAGTTCTGGGAAGAGAGAAAGGGGCGACCAGCTGTGATCAATTTGCATGTGTTGGCGGAGGCGGCTGCGACTGCATTTGTTTGTCTGTGGAGGGAGAAAGTGGAGTTGAGGTAGATTCCGAGAGTTTTAGTATCTTTGGAGACTTTTATGGAGTTTCCATCAATGTTGAAGGAGCTAAACAAGGAGTCCAACTTGTTAAGTCTTTGCTGTATACCAAGAATGAGGAGCTCTGTCCTGTCATCATTAAGACAGAGCTCATGTTGAGCCATCCAGTTTTGAATGACAAGGTAGATGTCATTTAGGGTTTTTGAGTCTACCGAGTAATCACCTGTGATTGGGATGAGTATCTGGGTGTCATCGGCATAATTAGTGTATGTGACACCCAGATAGTCAGGCACGTCAAACAGCAGTTTAGTGAAAACATTGTAAATGGTAGGGGAGACACAAGATCCTTGGGGGACCCCACACGGGACAGGCTAGGGTCGGCCGCAGATGTTCGAGAGAATACCCTCATATGTCTGTTGTCCAGGAATGATTTGATCCAGTTGGTGGCATTATCAGAGAAGTGGGCTGCAGTTTTTAGATGATGACAGAGAATTTGGTGGTTGACCAAGTTGAAGGCAGCGGATAAGTCTAATAGTAGTAGTAATGCTAGTTTGTCTTTGTCTTTAAGATCCTCGATTTTGGTTTTGAGGTCGTAAAGGGCTGTCTCCGTACCATGCTTAGGTCTGAAGCCGGTTTGTCTGGAGCCTAGTAGGTTATTAGTTTCCAGATAGTTCTGAATCTGTAAGTAAGCTGCTCTGTCTAAAATTATTAGGATAAATGGGACCTTAGTGATGGGCAAGTAATTGGTTGGGACCTCAGGATCGAGGGTTGTTTTTTTTAGAAGCGGGATGACCCAAGCATCCTTCAAGTTATTAGGGACCACTCCCGATTGGAATGGGGAGTTGATGAAAGTTGTTATGAAAGGAGCGAGGTCATGGGCCGATTCCTTGATGATCGGAGCTGGACAAGCGTCACCATGGCAATTGGTTGGTTTTAGGTTAGAGATGATTTTTTCAACCTCAAAGGTGGTGAGTGGCGTAAAGCTGAAAGGCACAGGAGAGTCGGAGGAGATTGTTCTGGGTGGTATAGTTTTGCTTTAGAACGGGATCTGAAGAGAGTTTTGTTTAGCGTTAATTTTGGATTGCAGGGTGGATATTTTGTATGTTGTTGCACCATGTGCTGTCTTTGATGCACAAGTCGGGGGCAGGTGAGGGGGATTATAATTCTTTGAGAATTTTGAATAACTCTTTTGTATTAGATTCTGCTTGAGTTATGCGTGTGTTATACGTCTCTTTTTTGGCTTAAAGGATGGCTTCCTTATAGTTAAGAGAGGTGATAAAGAGGGCATCATTATTAGTCGTACTAGGATGACTTTTCCAGAGAGCTTCGGCCTTACATTTTTCTTTACGTAGGGCGTTAAGCTGCGGGGTGAACCAGGAATTCAGGTGGGACTGTTGTTTGGCTTTACGAATTTTTAGCGGGGCTATGGTATCAATGGCTTTAAGCAGAGTGCTTTTGAAGGTGTCTACTAGGACTGTAGGGTCCTTATGCTGCACGATGCAGGAGTTCAGAATGGGGAGGATGAGGGGGAGCAATTTCTCTCTAGTAATGTCCTTTTTATTTCTTGTGGGTAAAGCGGGGGCTATGTTAGGTGTAGGCTGAGGATTGGTGGCTGGCACGAGGAAGGTAATGACGTGATGGTCAGACCAGGCACATGCAGCGTTGGAGCTGATGGTGGTATTGGTATTGCAGTTAAAATCTGCTAGCCAGTCTAGCGTTCTGCCCTTGTTGTGGGTAGGATCATGGATCCGCTACAAGAAACCTAAGTTGGCGAGGGTGGTGTCCACTTCTGTGGCCATATGGTCTTTAGGGTCGGCAAGGCCGAGGTTGAGGATACCCAATAGCAGTACCTGGGAGTTAGGCTTCATGCTGGCGGACAATGTAGATGTAACATCATCAATGAATGAGCCAAGTGGGCCTGAAGGCCTGTATATAAGGTGGAGTGTTGCTGTGCTGGTAGGAGAGAGGGATAGTTTCATTCACTGATAGGGATTCTGCAGAGCTGAATTGGGTAATGGCAATATTTCTCATGGTGATCTTGTCACTGTGTATGTATGCGACTCCTCCTCCTTTAGACAAGTTGGATTGTCGATCATTTCTAATAATGGCGTAACCCTTGGGTATGGACAATGCGAGAAGTGGGCCTGATGCATTGTGTATCCAGGTTTCAGTGATGGCTAGGAAGTCGAGGTTTTGAACAGTAATTAGGTCCGCGATGTCGAGGGCGTGAGCCGGGAGGGATCTGGCATTGATCAGGGCACCCTTCAGTGATGTGATGTGTGTGGTGGATGAGGGGGTGTGAGGTGCCGTAAGTGTGATGGGTTGTGAGGGGGTGGTGTGGCAGCGCTGAATGCAGGGAGGTTGGGGCAGTCTAGATCTAAGTCTGGAGTTCCTGGATTGCAATGTGCATGGCAAATTGGGTGTGGGTTTAGTGGCAAAGTGCTTAAGACACAACGCTGGGTCATTAAGGTAAGGATTCGAGGGGGGGTCAGTAAGAGAGAGCATGGTAGAGGGGTAGGTAAGGTGTATATCGTGGGTGTAAATGTGTTGGTCTTATGTGCATTTGGGTCTATTAGGTGGGTATGGTGGAGGACTGAGGTTAGCTGGGACTGAGTCGATTAAAATTGGTTGAGTAATCAGGTTTTTAGAGACTTTACAAGTCACAAGTTTGGCGGCAACCTGCCGGTACCACCAGCAGGTTAGAGCTGAACTTAGAATGAGGGTATACGTGCATTGCACCCACCACCCTTGTATATGTACTCTGTACTTGAAAAATGAAAACCTTTAAAAAGAGAATATCAAATGAAGCACCCTCAGGCCTCCACATAATTCCCATTAAAAAAGAAATCAACTAAACAAACTTCAAATCCATCACAATCCACAATATTCGCTTGCTATGGCTCAGAACAGCTTTGTTTGTAACTGTTCATCCAGCACAGAAATTCCACTAACAATCCTGACACTATCTACACTGTATCAGGTTTAAGACAAGTAGTGGACCATGTACAGGGATTGTTGAATTCAGCATAAATGCACAAGAGGATCCCCAATAATGCCTCATGTATTTACTAGAAGGACCAACGAGAAACAATATCCCTGTAAATGAAATGTTACGGATTACATACACATGGAAACATACATGCAGTCTCTGCAACCATGTTTCACAAGACCATGTTTCCAATGAATGATGTGTGTGTGTGTGTGTGTGTGTGTGTGTGTGTGTGTGTGTGTGTGTAGCTATATCAAATTGTGACACTGTATCATTTCAACAACTTCTTCAAAATGCAAAGCATGGCATATTGTGCTCCTTTTGCAATTCAGTCAATGTTTTACAATAAGCAGACATACACACAGCCAATATGTTATATTTATGCTTTTAAGATACAATGCAGATGGAACAGAAAACAAATGTAAACTCACCAATTTCACGTATGCACAAGTCTCTCTTGGTGAGATCACCTTCACCATAGTAAGCATAATATACCACACTGGTGTCACAGCCACTTCAGAGCACTCTACTGCATATGTCAAAAAAAGGATGTGATTGGTTTGAATGTAACAATACTTCAGTTGCACAACAACACAGATTACCAGAAAATCTACAGAATGCCTACTTATTATTCCTTAACCGAAATGCACTCATTCAGTTATGCTTCAAATTTCAAGCTGCTATAATGATACAGTTTAAATACACCAATGGCTATCTAACTACATTAAAAGCTAAAGCAATAGACAAACCAAACTAATTAACAAATATATGCATTAGACAACATTTTTTAACTTATACTTCTAAAATGGATTTCTTAAACAACAGTTAGATTATGTCATCAAGTATCTAACTACTTTAAACATGGTATGAACGATATAGCTATCATTATCAAAAAAATTGACTAAAACTTACATGCAAATAAAGATTATTTCTTCATGACCCAATTATTAGACGTGTTAATATATCAACAGTGTACTGCACACAAATGTACACATATTAGTGCTAATAATTTGCTATTTCCAACAAATTGTGTAAACCTTCTGTGACCTCTTATGAGTCCCAAATAAAGCACTGTGATGTGCCCATTTCCCCTATTATTCCCACCCTGTGCGTCTCCAAGTCTTGGTTCTGGAAGTGGTGGTGGCCCATAAAGGAGGGGACTAAACAACCACCCCTTATGCCATGATTGTAGTTGCTCCTAGAATCTGTTGTCCTCTTTAGTTGAAAATCCAACTTGAAAGTTAACAGAAAAAATGGATAAGACCGCTCTATTGTATTGTATTGAAAGTGTAATTTATATAGCACCTTTTATCATAATTATAGTCTAAATGCACTTCTGGTGGGAATGCCCCCGGGGACCGAAGTCCAGAATGTTTGAGGGCAAGGAGTAAGATTAACATGCGTTTGTGCATTTGGCCAAATAAGGCTTGGTAAGGCTGGTCAGAATCTGGTATAGTATCAAAAAACAATCTGCTATATTCTTATTCATTTATATGTCATTAAACTCAATCCCACAGTAAATTACACAAATGTTTGATTATTCATACTTGAACATCTATCCAGGGACAGACACAAAGTTGCTATATATGAAACTTAAATGACCACCAACATACAAATACAATATGTTCCATGTTCATACCTTCATAACAGAACTCATACTCTTTCATTCATATGCATACCTAAGCCCAGTCTTAATAATACTATCCTAATTGGAATCTTGTACAAAAGCAGTAGAGAACCTGATCATACAGACTATTAATCATACCAATGACCCTTAAGCTACAGACCTGGCTAGCTTGTGCACTGACCTTGGCTTCACCCACCGCATCCTCGATCCCACCCATGACAAGGGTAGAATCCTTGATTGTCTCATCAACCTAAACTGCACCATCAACTTATAGCTCTCCTTGCACTTGGTCTGACCACCATATTATCACCTTTGCAATCACAGCCAATTACCAATGCGCCAAACCTGAGACTGCACCTGCCACCTGCAGAAACAAAAGAGATATAACTAGAGTTAATCTCCTCCCACACATTATACCTACACTGAATAAGGCACTGCTATCTTGTTTGGATTCTACTGTCCTAGTAGATACTTACAATGATACCATTCTAAGAGCCATTGCCCCCGCTAAACTCTGGAAAGCTGAACCACGTGCACACCTCAATTCGTGGTGTTCACCACAACTAAGGGTATGTACGAGCCATCCTCGTCTTATACGTGTAATAAGAATAAATGAAAACACCCCAGACGGGGAATGAGGCTAAGAGAACAGGTTGCGAGAGTTCAAAATGTTTTATATAGATTTGGCATCCAAAGAACTCTGCTGCCCAAGAGCGCTCTGCCAAAAATCTCATTTTCAAAGTATTATAAAGGGGAAAATCGTCATAGATGACATAATTAACATAGAGTACTAAATCGATGCAGTATTGGGTAGGCATTATAGGCCTATATGTCCAGGGAGTCACTGTCACATCCGGATTGGTTGCTCCTTTGGCGGGAGGGTGAACATCACGTGGTCTGGCTGTCAGCGTCCAGGAGGGGTGAAGGTCAGGTCACTGCGACGCGGGTTGGCCACTAACTAAGCTAACATAATACATCTTAGGGAAGCATGCACTAAATAATGATCATGGCAACTCTTTTGAACAAATCATTGTAAACCTGTAAACTTCATTCATGTATTTACATCATTAATAACTGAGGTTTACATGGGGCACCAGGTTAAGGGCCTTGACCAATATGATAACATTGATTGAAGCAAGGGTCTGGATTCATAAAGAATCTAAGGCAGGTTGGCGTTTGTTAGTAGCGGGAGACAATTTACTGCAGCAAATGTCTGATGTTAGCTGGGGGCCCGCGAGTTGGGCACCATGGCGAGGTTGCATATCTGGTACATCAAGAGAATACCTTGCAGGGACACAGGGTTACACTGGCGGTAATTTTCCAATAGCAAGGGTGAGGGGGCATGAACAGATTTATGGAGATGGATAAGCTACGGGGCCTGGCTCAAGCTGGTTCACACTCGGGGCAGTGATCTCAAAGGAAGAGTGAGTTGTTACGTTTGTTCTTTGTTGCAATTACCTCGGGCTTGATCGTGAGAATGGAGCCGTAGAGTTTTCCAGACACAGTGAGAGAAAAGGTGGGGGGCATGTGCGCGGTGTGCAAGGTGCTGCAAAGGGGAGAGAAGCCTTTTCGTATTATCGCAGTGAGGCCTAGTTACCAAGATGGAGTCAAGGGGACACAAAATGGATTCCACGTGTCCTACACAACAGCCCCATCTACGCACATGCCACCTGATGCTGGTATTACATAAGGGCGACGGGGGCACCCCCCACCACTGGAGGTACATGGTCCAAGTTCGTACTGAAGGAATGGAGGGAGGGGGGGCCTACTGCCCCTCACTCCCACACATTCCCCCCTTTTGTTACATCTTAAGTAACAAACTATTAGTTCTTTTTGTTCTCTCTTCGATAATACTCAACTTCTGCTATTGCTTCATCTCATGCTGGTGTACCTTTTATGGGCATCCATGCCCTATGTATGCTTTTCAGACTGTGACCTTTTCTTGCATATTCGTCAGGGGTGCATGTCATATATATACCTCCATCCCATCCAGATAAACCCACACTTCATTGTACCATTGCAGCTCCCTTGGTTCTTTTATCGTGGTGTGATATAAGTTGTCAACCATGTCTCCATTCTGGCGGTACACCGCTGTCATGCAATGTTTTGGTGGGTTGGCTACCCCAGTTTGCATTTGCCCATCTATCATAGCTGTTACCGTTGCCTGTCGGCCCATCGTTCCCATCATCATAGCTGAATTAGGCATAGATTTTGCACAACATAGGATACCTAGTTGGCACACACAGAAAAATAGCATTATTAGGACGATGACAGGAACAAAGATTTTTATCATGGTGTTGAACCAGGATGGTATCCAGCTGAACATGTTGTCAAACCAAGTGCTTGGTTCCACCCCTCCTTCTTTTGAAATTCTTTCTCCCAGGCTATGCACTGCTGAGATCACGTAGGACAGGGTTCCATAATCTGCATCTTCAGAGGGCACAAATGTGCAACATGCGCTCCAGATTTTTCGGCAAACACCGCCGTCCATCGCTGTGAGGAGATCTTGGACGTACCGGTTCTTCATTGTCATTAGGGGCAAAGCACGAAGTTCCACTTTTATGACATTGAACCCTTCTTCAGTGTCATTGGCGAGTTGGATCAGCTCCAAGCGGACTATTTGTAACGATTTGGCATTAGTTGGGGCCTGGAGCCCCGGCGTTAGGAGTGAAGCAAAGAATGTCTCTGCGGAGTTAAAGAGCTTGTATTTCGACAGGATCTCAGCAAGAAGAGCAGAGGAGATATAATTGGATGATCTCCTTTTGCAAGAGAGTCTGTCTTTTAAGTGATTTTCCGACAACAGTTCATATGCTGGAAGCTCTGTTACCACTGGTTGGGGCGCTGCCAATGTGTCAGCCAATTGCCCTGCTGCCGATATGCCAGCTGATTCTACTGCTGACGACATGCCAGGCGATTCTCCCTTTCCTCCTTGGATATGACTTTCTGCCATCAGAGCCAAATGCAATCCAATCCAATACATATCCATGAGGGCCGCTGTGCCTTTCTTTATGTCTGGAATTATGATTGTCCTGTTGCATTAATTGTTGGCGCCCATGGGCATTTTTCCTTCTCCGTGAAAGCATAGTTCATGTGGTATTTCTTTTTGCGTCTTGATTGGCTTTTCTAGTGCAGTGACCCAAGTGAGTTTGGCAATGTGTTGGTACATGTTTCTTTTAGCCATTGCAATTTCTCTTCAGTGAGCCCTCTGAGTGCCTCAGCTTTGCACTCGATCGTTTCATCATGCCATTTGTTTTCGGCAAATCTTGTTCCGTTTATGACGAAGAATGGTTCTTCGATGCAAATTACTCGTTGGCGTCTGCTTGTGCATATTCTCTCATTTTGCAGCATCTCTGTTGTAACTGTGTGTGCCTGAAAGGTGCTCCGTATCCTACTTAATACAAGATGAATTAAACATTGGGCGTCTGACAAGGGTACCTCTTGTGGCACCAATATTTTGGGCGTCCTTGATGCGTGCTGTATGAGCGAGCAGACAAGCAGCTCTCATTCATGGCTTGTTTAGCTGTGGCACTCATGTCTGAGTACCATTTATTTGATTGGTTGGGGTGGCAGGGTCCTCTCCTCTTTCCCCCCCTTGAGATAACTCCTAACCTTTTGGTATTGTATTGGGAACACCCCTGCCCATGCTGTGTCGTTAACATTATTCGCAGTGTGTTTAGCTGGTGGTTCTGGTGATTCTTCAGTAGCGGCAACATAAAGTGAGGTAGGGTCTCTGGTTGTCTGTGCATTAACATTCATTTGGTTGAGTTCATTTGGCCAAAAGTAGTCACCATCATACTCATTTGTTTTATTATTATTATACAATCTTATAGCAGCAATTGGCAGGAGAGGGGCAGTTGTTGTGTCATTAAAGTGCATCATAGTGTTGTTTGTAGCAGTAGAATAATAATTAGCAGAATAATTATCTTTCAACATTGTTTTTACCACTGTCCATATCAGTACTGACCCATCTCGTATTAGCTGTGCCTTTCTCCCCCTTTTTCATATCCTGGACAATACATAGGATGGTGTAGTACCAGGCCATAAAGAATAAAATTACTGAAAACAAGATAGCAGAATACTTCAAGGCACACTCAACATTATGGTACTTATTTTCCCTATTGACACGCTTATGGCTAACTAACATTATGCCATTATCTGTGAGCGCGCTCCTTTCGCCCATTGTGTTACCTGGAGGGGCAATATAAAAAGGTTAAGTGATGAGCATACATTAATTCATTTCATTATATAGTTCATTAACTTTTGTCATATTATCCTTATTAGTTCTTATTTGTTGCTATGCATGATTCTAAAATAGCTCTTTTGTACTCATTCTACACATTTTTTATAATGAGCTACTAACATCATTTCTTTATACACTCAATTACTTTACACATTCATATTCATTGTCAGTTTTACTCTTTTTGCAATTATTTTTCTATTTCATTGACCATTTCAGTATTGCTTATTTGCTCACACTGAGGGAGTGCACTATTGCATGCTCTCCTCACATCTGAGAGATGCACCCAATATTTCAGTCCCTTTATTTTCACAGCTGTGGGTGTACAATAAATGACCTCATAAGGTCCATGAAACCTCGGCGAGTTCCACCGCCGAACAAAACTTCATACATACACATTTTCTCCTGGCATTAGTGGGCCCCCTGGGCTGTCTGGGGCCAGCATTGCAGTATCTGTCGCAGCATTTTCAGTAAAAGGTGGTGCAATTTGTCGCTCTATGTTACGTACTGCACAAGTCAACTGGGTAAGGTATTCCTTAAATTCATCCCCCAGCACTGTGGCAGACTGGTGCGCATCTGATGCTTTTCTTATTGGGGTGAGCGGTGCGTGAATGAGCCTGCCCGTCACAATTTTGTGGGGGCTTCAATGGTGGTCCTTGCTTGGCTGCTTTCTGAGTTGGCACAATGCTAGGGGCAGGCAATGCACCCAGTTTTTCTTAAGTGTGTTGCACAACTTTGATAATTTACTTTTGAGCAGGCTGTTGATCTTTCCCACTATTCCGTTAGCCATTGGATGATAAATAGAACACAGTTTGTGCTTAACCCCAAAGAGCGATGTCACTTCTTTGAAGAGGTCATTCACAAAATGTGTGCCATTGTCTGATTTTATTACATTGCAAATTCCCCACCTTGAGAACACCTACCATACCAAAAACTTTGCAGCACACTTTGCATCTGGTGAGGACGCAGTCCTGCTTCCACCCACCTTGAGAAGGGGCATACCACCACAATAAAGTACCTTGCCCCATTACAACTCTCCCCCATGTCCGCATGGTCAATGTGGAGCACTCAGAAGGGCCCCGCAGGACGCAGTAAAGTTCCTAGCAATGTTCATAGGGTCATCCCTGAACTGTATGTTTGACATGTGGTGCATTCTATGGTGAATCTTGACAGATGTTCTTGCAGGTTGGGAACGAGCCAATGTTCTTGTATGTCTGCGGCGATATGTTGTTTCGCTACATGGGCCAGGAAATGCAGCTGCTGGAATGCTACTTCTAATAGCTCCACTGGCATCACTACCTTCCCAGTCACTTCCTGTCTCCAGATCAGATATGTTGGTGATTGTTTGCACCCTCGTTTGACCCAGAACTCTTTCTCTTCTATTGGTTCTCTTCTGCGTAACTCTATTATTTTTGTTATTGGTGTGTTGCTATACCCTTCTTCTAATGTTTGTGCGTTGGGTGTTTTGAAAATACATTCAATTGTTGGGGGTACATTGAAATACGAGGCGTCTTTCGCTGCTGTGTCTGCTGTTGCATTTCCCAATACGATCGCATCTGTGTTGTTAGTATGGGCTTGTCATTTCATCACCGCTACTACTGATGGTTCTGCTAATGCTACCATTAGTTCATTTAGTAATGCAGCATGTTGTACTGGTGACCCATCTGCCCTTTGAAACCCTCTTCTTCGCCATAATGATAATCCTGAATGTACTTTTGTTGTTGCATATGCTGAATCTGAATATGTAGTTACTGTGCATCCTTTTGCTGTATTCAGCGCTTCAATTAATGCCACCAATTCTGCCGCTTGTGCGGAGTAATGAGAAGGGAGGCGTTTTTGGACAATTATTTCATAATTCTCTTCTTCCATTCTTACCACTGTCATCCCCACGTGTTTTTCCCCTGCTTCAGTGTCTATGGATGCTGATCCATCTATGAAGTATATTTCCCCTTCCTGTATTGCATTCTCACTTGCTTTAGGGATATCATCTTCCTCTCCCTCGTATGTGGCATAGTCATGTTTCTGCATGTCTTCTACAGTGCATGGTACAGTAATGAATGTGGCTGGGTTTACCATTTTACATCTGACCACATGGACATTTGGGCTGGATATTATTATTACATAGGCTGTTGCCCTCTGTGTTGTCAACGTCGATTTGGATATTTCTAAAATCGCAAAGAGTGAATGCTCTGCGTACAGCATCACTGAGCAACCAATTACAATTGCGGAGCTTTTTTCAATGGCGAAGACCGCTGCAGTGACAGCTTGTTCGAACGCGAAGTGGCCTTGCATTACCGTGTCCAGCGTTCTGCTGTAGTAGGCCAACGGCTTGTGACCTAGTGACGTTTTCTGGGTCAATACTGCAGTCATCAGAGTGCCATTGCAGTGTGAAAATAGGTAAAATTCCCTGTCATAATCTGGGTTCGCAAGAAATGGTGCGTGTGCGATCAAGTCTTGTAACTTGAAGTACTGCGTCATCATCTCATTTGTCCATTTTATTGGGGCATTATTCTTTTGGGACTCTTTTAGTGCTTGCAGCAGTAGACGCATGTATGCCGCGTAATCAAATATCCATGCGCGGCAGAAATTACAGATGCCGAGAAACTTTTGCATATCTTTTACTGTTTTTGGTATTATCATGTGGCGTATGGCAGCTGCTCTGTCAGGAAGTATCCTTTTGCCATCTTTAGATATTAGTTGCCCTAGGTACAGAACTTCGGCTAGGCAGTATTGCAATTTTCCTTTGTCTACCTTATATCCTTTTGTAGCTAGCAAATTCAACAGTGTTACAGAATCTGCTCTACATTGTTCTTCGCTTTTGCTGCAGATGAGCAAATCATCTACATACTGTATTATCGTGCTCTCTACATCAATATTTCCAAGATCTTCGTGTAAAATTCTATTTAAAATGCTGGGGCTTTCACAATATTCCTGTGGTAACCTGCAATGTCCGTATCTGTTCCCCCCTAGCGTGAACGCTGTGAGGTACTGAGAGCTTGGGTCGAGTAGGATTGAAAAGAAAGCGTTTTTCAGGTCCACTACCGTAAAACATGTGGCCTCTTTGGGTATGCTGCACAGTATTGATGCTGGGTTAGGCACTAATGGGAACTCTTTCTGGATGATGTCATTGAGTGGGCGGAGATCTTGTATCATTCACTACGCCCCTCCTTTTGCTTTTTTGATCTGAAAAATCGCTGTGTTACATGGAGAGTTGGATGGTACTATTATTCCTTGTAAAGGAAGAGGTGAGATGGTAATGCGCTTTGCACTCAAAACACTAAGGCACAATGAAAAGATTGTTGATGCTTTAATTGAAACAGAAACAGCCGACACGTGTTTCGACACGCAGGTCGTTCTCAAGGCTGAATTAATTTTGTGTACACAAAGCCGAAAGCAAATTATCATAAAACAAAACACAATTGACTATTGTCAAATACATGAAGAGATTAATGACAAATCAAGGATAAATACAAAATAATACAACAACCAACATTAAAGGTCATAAATATTACCCATATAGAGATATGTAAATATATTAGCGTACCACATACCCGGGTTGAAGAAAGGAGCAAAGGAAGCGAAGACAGTTTCAAAGAAAAGAAAACAATATGATAAAACAAATTAAAAAATAATACTGAGTAATGAAGTGTACAGTACTGTAACCTTGAAATATATAGACATGTATTAAGAACTCACTGAATATATACATCATTAGAATATATAGTGAGGGGTAGCTGAAAAAACCCCATAGGATGCACAAATCACCGGAGCCACCACTCGTGCACAGCAAGCACCAATCACCTTAATAGCAGTAGTGTAAATAACAACAGAAACACTAAAATCTAGTAGATACCCCATCAAAAAGTGGATGAAGCAGGAGGCATGAACAGAGCTACTCCAAATCCAGTGCAAGCATGCATGTTAGTAAAATAAGTAAACCACTTACCAAACGTAATTCAATTGTACTAGTGTATTCCTAAACACGCTCTCACGTATGATATAAGGACCTGAGTCATAAATCAAAACAAATCAAGAATTGACATATAATATCACAATGAAACCACATACCTAATGGAGTGTTCGAGTAATCAAATGGGAAACTGGTAACCCGTGCCAAAATAGTGTAGACGCCACAATGGCAGTATCAATATATAACCTGTAGAAAAGTTAAAATAGTCATAACTTGCCACACTGAACCTAATAGCAGCAGAGTATAAAAAACACAGATAGTTATATTTTCGCACAAAATGCGAGAAAGGTAAAGCAACAATAACCACAGCAAACGTACTCGTAAAATCGTGCATCCAATTGTAGAAGGGAATTCCCAGAAAGAAACCATCCTGATAGCGTTAGTCAAATAAATACTAACGCGAACGTCACAATGGTGACGAAAGCAGCGTTGTACAGAAAATACGTCGCACCAATGAAGTAATGGGTAAACAACCATGTTATGGCACATGCAAATAAAACGTGTGTGGGATAAGTGAAACAAAGCGATATCAGAAAAAACAAACAAAAGGAAAGGGAGCATATGATTACTGGAAAAATGCACGATTAACAATTAGAGTTATGAGAAAACCATTACTGGCGCATGTAATAAAGAAAGACAAAAGAATAAAACAAAATGATAAGTGACAGTGCTTGCAAGCAGGAGCAGAAAGGGCTCCGGTGTGGTGCAAGATGAACCTGCCATATCTTATACTTAGTTACGTGATCCCATTCATAATGGACTTGAATGTGATTAAAGGAACAATCAAACCAACTCCTCAGTAAAACAAGCCATAATATTACAGAAAACAGACATCTCATGATCAGTGTTAAGACCTCCTGTTGTACATCGCAATAAGAAAATAAGTTTAGCCTCCATTTGGTGTAATTTAAGTCAGAGATTGCCACCCCTTTTCCCGCTGTGGGCCTTCATCAGTCCAATGAAACGCAAATCAGAAATATGGTCCATCTGATGTTCCAATTGCCAGTGAATGGCCAAAGGTAATTTAGGTTCCGGCATTCTAAGGCTGGCCAAATGCTCTCTTATTCGAATTCGTAGCTGGCGAATTGTACTGCCCACATACAATTTCCCACAAATACAAATAATGGCATAGACTACATAAGTAGTCTTACAGTTTATAAAATCTCGGATAACAAACCGTGAACCAAAATCATCACAGAAGACTTGACATTGTGAATGAGCCCATGGGCATTCATTACAATGTCCACATTTATAGAAGCCACCTGGTTGCTGTAGCCAGGTGGAAGTCAATGATTTGTTGTCCAAAAAAGAAGGACTCACCAAATTATTGATTGTAGGCACTCTGGTATATGTACATATAGGTTTGGGTGTCAGATACGGTTGCAGGTCTTTGTCTAGTCTCAGAATATGCCAATGTTTGGCTACCATTTTGTACAAAAGTGAAGAGTCATCAGTAAATGGAGTAATGATAGAAATATATGGTGGGTGTACCTTGGACTTGGTTGGCTTGGTCAGGAGATCACATTAGTTGACATGAGTAAATTTAGAATATGCTTTTTGACTAGCAGAACTCCTATACCCTCGTTTGAGGAATCACTGATTAAGGATGTTACATTCTTTTTCATAATCTCTAGACAGTGTGCAATTTTGTCTGGCCCTATGAAATTCACCCATTGGAATGTTGTCAATAGTGGCATGTCGATGATTACTCTGAGCAGCCAAGATTGAGTTAACTTCAGTGGGTTTTCTAAAAGTATTGGTGTACAAGTTGTTCATTTCGATAAAGATATGCAAATCCAAAAAATAAATTTGATGTGTATCACATTGGCCTGTAAGGGAGATTCCAAAACAATTGGTATTAGCATTAGTTAAGAAATCGTAAAAAGAAGCTTCAGAGCCTTTCCAGATCAGAATGATATCATCAATGAAACGTCGCCACATTACAATATTAGGAACAAATAAAGCTTGATTAAGTATATGTGTTTCCTCATAAAAGGCCATAAAAAGGTTAGCCAGAGAGGGAGCAAATTTAGCCCCCATGGCCACACCCCTCAACTGCAGATAAAACTGGTCATTAAAGATGAAAACATTGTTTGCAAGCACAAATTGCAAAAATTGCTTAAGCATAGATACATGGTCAAGATAAGATGCTGAAGTGTTCCTAAACACATAATCTATTGTCTGCAAAGCTAGATCATGATTAATATTGGTATAAAGTGCAACAACATCAATTGTGGCTGGCAGGTAGTCTGATTCCCATGTAATGGCTTGTAAACCTTAGAGAATGTGAGTACTATCACATATATAGGATGGCATTAGTACAACAAAAGGTTTAAGAGCTTCATCCAGATATTTGGACAGGCCTTCAGTAGCCTAATTAATGCCACTCATGATGGGCCGGACTTCAGGTAAAGCCTCAAAAGGTTTGTGGATCTTCGTAAGAAAATACATAGTAGGTATGGTAGGGTCAGTATTCAGCAAAAATTGTTTCTCATCATCAGTTAAAAATCCTTTGATATGCCACATATCAATTAGCTCTATGAGGTCTATAACCACACGCTTAGTAGGGTTGGATTTCAGAACCTGATAACAACCAGGGGTATTCAGATGTTTACAGCCCATGGCAATGTAGTCAGATGTATTGAGAATTGCAATATTACCACCTTTATCTGCCTCTTTGATAACAATATCTGGGTCATCCGCTAAGTACTGTAATGCTTTCTTTTGGTTGACTGTAAGATTGCCTTTGGTATATGATTTGTTCTGCTTATCCAAATATGTGTGAATGTCTAAGGTTAATGCTTGATTAAAGGTCTCAATGACATTGTCTGCAGAAAATTGAGGGGTGAATTTAGACTTGGTTTTAAGTTCCTCGAGATTCAAATGCAGTGGATTAATACTTAAGTCTTGTGCAACATTAGGCAGTTGAGAACTGGTCTCCTGATCCAAAGTAACCAAAGTCTCAATGACATTTAGATCCCCAATGGTGAAGGAACTGGGGGGAATAAGAAGCAAATAATGAAATAAAGTGGGCACCACACTCTGTATGCTAATATTAAGAACTCAAAAAAAATTGAGTCAAAAATAGGACCAAAGCTCAAATGGATGCTTACAGGAGCTGGCTGCAATAAGTCTGGAGACACCCTGACTCATGAATGCAAGAACCAAAGAAGGCTAGATAAGAAATCTAGTCAAACAGCCGCTCTCCGTACATACCCTATACGGGTGGTATAGTTTAAACTTAGATTGAAATGTAAGTTCTCTTCTTCTTATGCATAAGTTCAATAAAGAAACACTTGAGCGAAAGTAGTAGTGAGAGTAATATGTTTATCAAAAACATATATTTCGAACGATGAAAAAAAGAGAGAGAAAATCACTAATTCTGTCTTAGTGAGGATACAGCTGCCACTTCTCATATTTTAAATAGACTTTGTGTACCAATGCATTTCAGAGCAAATAACTCCTTCATCAGGGTGAGTCTAATCTAATAACATAGAATTGGAATATATAACACATGACATATAAAATAACGTAAAAAATGGCGCAATATACAATCATAAATCACAATAGAAAAAGAAGGTAATAAATTAAAAATCACATACCAAAAAGTAGATGAGGGTTCAGGTCAAAGTAGAACATGTAATGAAATGAAGTAGACAAAACCAAGAGTCAATAGGTGCAAGTAACGGGGGGAGTATAACCATGTAAATGGAGGGAAAAACAATGTAAATGGACTCACGAGAAGTGTTTGGCCTCGTAGAAACAAAAATCTACAATCACAAGCAGATATGTGATCTGTTGTCGGTAACAGCAGCGTGCAGAGTGCAGCCAAATCGATAAAGCTGTAAGAAGCAAAAGTGTGTTTTAAGCGGAGTCAATGAGGCGCTGTAGCGCTGTGATTAGAAAGAGTCGTCTCCAATGATTACCTGGAAGACAATCAGGGTCTATGCCGGCCAGAAAAACGCCGTTCTGCATCGCTGTAAGCAAGCGTTGCTAATGGTAACGCTGCTATAAATACCCACGTGATCGCATCGCATCAGAAGAGCGGCGCGATGCGGCACATACTTTTGGGAGACTGCATATGAGCTATGTAGGCATATTAGGAGCTAAAAATCCAATTATCAACACTCAGGTGAGATAAAAAGAACAAATGAGTAAAAGAAAAAAGAATATACAAAAATAATAAACATAGAAAAAATACTGTAGAAAAGTAAACAACAGGGAAAGTAATAGAAACATAGAACTACACAGGCACCAAATGTGGTAGCCCATGTGAAGGTAAGGGATAGTGAACTAGCATCACAGCCGTGGTAGGTGGCACTAGAGGTGTCACCTTGGGTCCCAGACGGGTGTCCGGGAAAGGCTGCAAAGATGCATGCGCACAATGCGTGCAATTAATGTGTCAATTAAGGAAATTAGCAAGTGTTAACATAACGACTCTGAAGATCTGGAACACTACGTAAGTATTATCAATGCCTAAGGATACTAGCTTAACAATCAAACCATTATGTATAACATACAAAATCATCAATAACTAATACAAAGAACATTATGTAATGTCACATGAAATCAACATAGATGCATCACATTCAAAGATAACAATGATAATTGATTTCTTCATTTAGGCCATTGGGATACAGGCTCCCCAATCTGTCAATCCAATATGTCTCTCTTTGGTTAAGCCGAAGGCTCAAATCCTCATGTGGATTGACTTTGCTTAGCACTTCAAGAATCAAAAATCTGATTTGAGTCAAATTGTGGCGTTTCTCGTTCCAATGGCGAGCCACTGCCGAGTTGGGATTAAAGTTACGTATACAAGAGCGGTGTTCGTTCCAACGTACTTTAGCTGCTCTCATGGATTGGCCAACATAATATTTCCCACAGGGACACTTTATTCCATAAATGATATTCTCACTATCACAAGTGCCAAATGTCCTCAACAGAATCTTATTGCCTGTGCTGGAATGGTATATAGTGTTGCCTTTGATGACCAGGTTGCAATTAGTACAATGAAGACAAGGATATGTCCCTGTGCGTTGAGTACTGGGTTCTTTCAAGGGAGGTCGTGTGCATACTAATTCATCGCGTAAATTCTTGCTTCTTTGATAAGCAAATACCGGTAATTGTTCAAACAGTTTCTGTACTCTAACATCATTCTTAAGGATATTCCAATGTTTCTTAATGGAATTCTTTATCTTGTTACTCTGAATGGAGAATCTTGAAACATATACCGGTGTTTGTCGCTCCCTCTTGGGTTTAGTGGTACCGGTAAGGAGTGTATCACGCTCAACAGTTTGTACTCTTTGAGATGCTGAGTTCAGTTCTTCCTCTGTGTAGCCACGGGCTAGGAATTTGTCTTTCATAGCTAGCTGTTGAATTAAGCATTCTTCAGGATCGCTCACTATTTTTTTCACTCGTAAAAGTTGGCTGTATGGTAAATTCTTCAGAAGGCTTGGTTGATGAAAACTTAGACGATGTAAAAGATTATTGCGATCGGTAGTTTTGCGAAATAAAGTGGTGTTGTAGCCAGTATCTTTCTTGGCAATACTAACATCAAGAAATGTGATTTGTTCTCTAGATATCTCGCTCGTAAATTGAATGCGTGGATCGATACTGTTAAGATATTCAAAAAAGACCATAAACATGTCATAAGTGCCCGTCCAAATTCCAAATATATCGTCGATATAGCGTAACCATAGGTGAATGTTCTGATTCCACTCTTGTTTTTTAAGTACATGCTCAGATTCAAATTTGTACATGAAGCAGTTAGCATATGATGGTGCCATTGTGGCACCCATCGATGTCCCTGAAGTTTGTAAAAAGAACCTATTGCGATATTGAAAATATGAATTCTCCGCAATGAATTGAAGAAGAGTCAAAATAAATTCTTTCTGTGCACGGATTGGTGGCGATTCTAGTAAAAGCCATTCAACGGATTCAATGCCTAGATCATGCGGAATGGATGTGTACAAACTCTTAACATCGATTGTAAACATGAAGTGCTCTTGATTAAATATTATGTCATTGAGTTTCTGTAGAAAATGCGAAGTATCTCTGATGTAAGTGGAGGTTTTTTGTATCAGAGGTTGGAGAAAAAAGTCGATATAAACTCCGAGTGGTTGGTTAATGCTGTTCATACCAGCGACAATAGGTCTTCCTGGAGGTCTGACTTGATCTTTATGAATTTTAGGTAATGTGTAAAAGTTTGGAATCCTAGGGTGAGTATTAATAAGAAATTTACGAGTATGTTCATTTATCCAGTCAAGTTCGAATGCTTTATCCAGCAGGGTTTCCAAGTTTTGTTTAATGGACACAGTGGGGTCATGGTCCAAGGGTGCATAGACAGTACGATCTTGTAGTTGTCTCATACACTCAGCATCATAATCTGTGGTATTCATGATTACCAATGCTCCTCCTTTGTCCGCTGGGCGGATAGTTATCTCTTTGTCACAATATAGGTCCCGAATTGATTTCATTTCGTGTGGTTTCATGTTCTTGTATGGTGGGATTTTGTAACTAATACGTTCCAGATCCTTGGTAACCATTTTCTGAAAGATATCGATCGATGGAACTGAGATTGGTGGTATAAAACTACTCTTAGTTCGAAACTCTTGAAAGTTTGGGATATCAGTGGTGCTCTCATAAGGTTCAAGTTCCTCGAAGAATACCTTGAGTTTCAATTTTCTAATGAACTTGTAGAGTTCGATCTTGGAATTAAACAAGGTTGTACTATATGTGGGCACAAAGCTTAACCCTTTCTGAAGTGTATTAACTTCAGTTTTGCTCAATGCTCTCTGAGATATGTTGATAACTAGGTTTTCCTCAGTTGTAGTCGTTTTTGTGGCTTGTTTCTGAGGTTTCCTCCTCCCCCTACGGGTTCTTTTGGGCGCGCTCCTAAAAAAGCCGAGCTTGCGGGTGTTTGGATTGAAGGACTGACTGGGCGATTGTCGTCACCCGATGGTCGTTCCGTGTGTACGTCGGTGTCCCTTTGTGTTTCTGAATCAGAGCTAGATGTGGTGTCTGTTGGATATTTATATGGTTTCTTTGAGGCTACTGGTCCGTATTTTTCCATCCACGTATATACTTCTTCGTTAATATAGTCGTAGGTATCTCGTTTAAATTTTTTCACCTTTTTCTGTTCTAACTCAGTTTTATAATCTTCAAGTTTTGTGTTAATTTCTGTTAAGATAATATCATATTCTTCTTTCCCCAGTGACGTTGCAAGCTCTTTCTCTATTTCTTGGATCTCGGAGTTCAGAGAGATTAGATTTTTAGATAGTTCCTGGATGGTTAAAAGAATCAAGTCTAGGGAACACTTGTTCAGAATAGCCTCCCACTTGCGTACAAATTCTTTGCTTTCTTTACAAAGGGTAGGACGGAGTTGGATGCGTAAGCCTCTTGGGATACGTTGATTTTTAAAGTAGCGACCTAGTGTGATCGCATGAAGTTTTCGGTTGATTTCCTTGCGAATTAGATATTCTAGTTGTTTGATGCGTTTCGCCGGATCCTTAGTAGTAGTGGCATGTGTGCCTAAGGTCGTTTCGCTAATCAATTCGAGAATGGCAGCTGCTTCCTCAGTCGAAAACCCTAAGGTTTCTGCACATTTCGATGATAGACCTTCGATGTCTTCAAAGGACATGTTGTTTATGAAAAATATGAAAATTGAAAATACTAAAATAGATGTGATCACTGTGTGCCTCCACTTATGTGTGTCTCAAAAAAGGAGGAATAAGAAGCAAATAATGAAATAAAGTGGGCACCACACTCTGTATGCTAATATTAAGAACTCAAAAAAAATTGAGTCAAAAATAGGACCAAAGCTCAAATGGATGCTTACAGGAGCTGGCTGCAATAAGTCTGGAGACACCCTGACTCATGAATGCAAGAACCAAAGAAGGCTAGATAAGAAATCTAGTCAAACAGCCGCTCTCCGTACATACCCTATACGGGTGGTATAGTTTAAACTTAGATTGAAATGTAAGTTCTCTTCTTCTTATGCATAAGTTCAATAAAGAAACACTTGAGCGAAAGTAGTAGTGAGAGTAATATGTTTATCAAAAACATATATTTCGAACAATGAAAAAAAGAGAGAGAAAATCACTAATTCTGTCTTAGTGAGGATACAGCTGCCACTTGTCATATTTTAAATAGACTTTGTGTACCAATGCATTTCGGAGCAAATAACTCCTTCATCAGGGTGAGTCTAATCTAATAACATAGAATTGGAATATATAACACATGACATATAAAATAACGTAAAAAATGGCGCAATATACAATCATAAATCACAATAGAAAAAGAAGGTAATAAATTAAAAATCACATACCAAAAAGTAGATGAGGGTTCAGGTCAAAGTAGAACATGTAATGAAATGAAGTAGACAAAACCAAGAGTCAATAGGTGCAAGTAACGGGGGGAGTATAACCATGTAAATGGAGGGAAAAACAATGTAAATGGACTCACGAGAAGTGTTTGGCCTCGTAGAAACAAAAATCTACAATCACAAGCAGATATGTGATCTGTTGTCGGTAACAGCAGCGTGCAGAGTGCAGCCAAATCGATAAAGCTGTAAGAAGCAAAAGTGTGTTTTAAGCGGAGTCAATGAGGCGCTGTAGCGCTGTGATTAGAAAGAGTCGTCTCCAATGATTACCTGGAAGACAATCAGGGTCTATGCCGGCCAGAAAAACGCCGTTCTGCATCGCTGTAAGCAAGCGTTGCTAATGGTAACGCTGCTATAAATACCCACGTGATCGCATCGCATCAGAAGAGCGGCGCGATGCGGCACATACTTTTGGGAGACTGCATATGAGCTATGTAGGCATATTAGGAGCTAAAAATCCAATTATCAACACTCAGGTGAGATAAAAAGAAAAAATGAGTAAAAGAAAAAAGAATATACAAAAATAATAAACATAGAAAAAATACTGTAGAAAAGTAAACAACAGGGAAAGTAATAGAAACATAGAACTACACAGGCACCAAATGTGGTAGCCCATGTGAAGGTAAGGGATAGTGAACTAGCATCACAGCCGTGGTAGGTGGCACTAGAGGTGTCACCTTGGGTCCCAGACGGGTGTCCGGGAAAGGCTGCAAAGATGCATGCGCACAATGCGTGCAATTAATGTGTCAATTAAGGAAATTAGCAAGTGTTAACATAACGACTCTGAAGATCTGGAACACTACGTAAGTATTATCAATGCCTAAGGATACTGGCTTAACAATCAAACCATTATGTATAACATACAAAATCATCAATAACTAATACAAAGAACATTATGTAATGTCACATGAAATCAACATAGATGCATCACATTCAAAGATAACAATGATAATTGATTTCTTCATTTAGGCCATTGGGATACAGGCTCCCCAATCTGTCAATCCAATATGTCTCTCTTTGGTTAAGCCGAAGGCTCAAATCCTCATGTGGATTGACTTTGCTTAGCACTTCAAGAATCAAAAATCTGATTTGAGTCAAATTGTGGCGTTTCTCGTTCCAATGGCGAGCCACTGCCGAGTTGGGATTAAAGTTACGTATACAAGAGCGGTGTTCGTTCCAACGTACTTTAGCTGCTCTCATGGATTGGCCAACATAATATTTCCCACAGGGACACTTTATTCCATAAATGATATTCTCACTATCACAAGTGCCAAATGTCCTCAACAGAATCTTATTGCCTGTGCTGGAATGGTATATAGTGTTGCCTTTGATGACCAGGTTGCAATTAGTACAATGAAGACAAGGATATGTCCCTGTGCGTTGAGTACTGGGTTCTTTCAAGGGAGGTCGTGTGCGTACTAATTCATCGCGTAAATTCTTGCTTCTTTGATAAGCAAATACCGGTAATTGTTCAAACAGTTTCTGTACTCTAACATCATTCTTAAGGATATTCCAATGTTTCTTAATGGAATTCTTTATCTTGTTACTCTGAATGGAGAATCTTGAAACATATACCGGTGTTTGTCGCTCCCTCTTGGGTTTAGTGGTACCGGTAAGGAGTGTATCACGCTCAACAGTTTGTACTCTTTGAGATGCTGAGTTCAGTTCTTCCTCTGTGTAGCCACGGGCTAGGAATTTGTCTTTCATAGCTAGCTGTTGAATTAAGCATTCTTCAGGATCGCTCACTATTTTTTTCACTCGTAAAAGTTGGCTGTATGGTAAATTCTTCAGAAGGCTTGGTTGATGAAAACTTAGACGATGTAAAAGATTATTGCGATCGGTAGTTTTGCGAAATAAAGTGGTGTTGTAGCCAGTATCTTTCTTGGCAATACTAACATCAAGAAATGTGATTTGTTCTCTAGATATCTCGCTCGCAAATTGAATGCGTGGATCGATACTGTTAAGATATTCAAAAAAGACCATTGACATGTGACATTACATAATGTTCTTTGTATTAGTTATTGATGATTTTGTATGTTATACATAATGGTTTGATTGTTAAGCCAGTATCCTTAGGCATTGATAATACTTACTTAGTGTTCCAGATCTTCAGAGTCGTTATGTTAACACTTGCTAATTTCCTTAATTGACACATTAATTGCACGCATTGTGCGCATGCATCTTTGCAGCCTTTCCCGGACACCCGTCTGGGACCCAAGGTGACACCTCTAGTGCCACCTACCACGGCTGTGATGCTAGTTCACTATCCCTTACCTTCACATGGGCTACCACATTTGGTGCCTGTGTAGTTCTATGTTTCTATTACTTTCCCTGTTGTTTACTTTTCTACAGTATTTTTTCTATGTTTATTATTTTTGTATATTCTTTTTTCTTTTACTCATTTTTTCTTTTTATCTCACCTGAGTGTTGATAATTGGATTTTTAGCTCCTAATATGCCTACATAGCTCATATGCAGTCTCCCAAAAGTATGTGCCGCATCGCGCCGCTCTTCTGATGCGATGCGATCACGTGGGTATTTATAGCAGCGTTACCATTAGCAACGCTTGCTTACAGCGATGCAGAACGGCGTTTTTCTGGCCGGCATAGACCCTGATTGTCTTCCAGGTAATCATTGGAGACGACTCTTTCTAATCACAGCGCTACAGCGCCTCATTGACTCCGCTTAAAACACACTTTTGCTTCTTACAGCTTTATCGATTTGGCTGCACTCTGCACGCTGCTGTTACCGACAACAGATCACATATCTGCTTGTGATTGTAGATTTTTGTTTCTACGAGGCCAAACACTTCTCGTGAGTCCATTTACATTGTTTTTCCCTCCATTTACATGGTTATACTCCCCCCGTTACTTGCACCTATTGACTCTTGGTTTTGTCTACTTCATTTCATTACATGTTCTACTTTGACCTGAACCCTCATCTACTTTTTGGTATGTGATTTTTAATTTATTACCTTCTTTTTCTATTGTGATTTATGATTGTATATTGCGCCATTTTTTACGTTATTTTATATGTCATGTGTTATATATTCCAATTCTATGTTATTAGATTAGACTCACCCTGATGAAGGAGTTATTTGCTCCGAAATGCATTGGTACACAAAGTCTATTTAAAATATGACAAGTGGCAGCTGTATCCTCACTAAGACAGAATTAGTGATTTTCTCTCTCTTTTTTTCATTGTTCGAAATATATGTTTTTGATAAACATATTACTCTCACTACTACTTTCGCTCAAGTGTTTCTTTATTGAACTTATGCATAAGAAGAAGAGAACTTACATTTCAATCTAAGTTTAAACTATACCACCCGTATAGGGTATGTACGGAGAGCGGCTGTTTGACTAGATTTCTTATCTAGCCTTCTTTGAAGGAACTGGGGGGATCAGGTTTAGGCTTGGGATTATACATAGTAACTTGGGTAGCAAAAAACTTTTTCAATTTTAATTTCCTCAGAAATTTAAACAAATCAATCTGGAAATTCACAGTTAGTACCAATACTTGGAGAAAAAGATAGACCTTTATTCAATACAGATTTTTCACCATTATTCCTTGTTTTGATAGAGCACTTATTGTTTCTCTGATCCCTTCTTCAGCCTCCTTTGATAGTGGGTACTGCTTAACCCTTGGGTGTATGGCACCTGGCTTCAATTTTATCTTAATGGGAGTCACTTCATGCAATAATCCTATATCATGGGGACCTGTGGTCCAAATCTCAGGCAGGACCCTTCTACATGTCTTCCTCAAATATGGTGGGCGGTACATTGACACTAGCCATGAGTGGATTGTGTATCTCCTTGTATTGGATTATGATGTTGCATGGTATACTTATTTCCATCATTATTTCCCCATCACTCTCACTATCGGTGAACAGCTTTTCATCAGTTAAATCGCGCAACTTTATGTTTAGGTGTATGCATAGTACTGTTCTCCACTCGCATCCATGTGTGTCCAGTCCTATCACTGCGATATGTTTGCTTGAGACCTGAACCCCCTCTAGATCAATAGACAAAATGGTTCCGGGCACAAGGTCTGTATTTACAATTGGACGAAAGATAAAGTCTGAGGGCACCCTCCATTACTTTCTTGTTATTTCTGGAACCACTTTAGCTAACACTCTGATGCCATAAATGAACATATCCATGTCAATGGCCACCCCTCTTACTGCAACTTCGTTTGTCATAGGTCTGATCATTAACATTGCTCGTACGGGGCATACTCCTGGGGTTGAACACACTATTCCCTGATCAGTAAAAGAGATTGTCATATTTAACTTACTCAACAAATCTCTTCCCAGCAAATTGATTGGTGCATCTTTGTTATACAGTAAGGGTGCGCGCACTGTTTTTCGTCCTACTGTTATGTCAAGATCTTTTGCTTAAGGAACTCTTAAAATAGCCCCAGAAACCCCTGTGTTTCCAAACTTCTTCCCGAGAGCGGAAACCGCCCTTCCATGAGACATGGTTTTTCCGCTCCTGAGTCTACCATGAAGATTTTTTCCTATCTCTGCTCCCACTTCTGCACGTAGAGTAGTGGATAGGACTGGACACGCAAGTGCTCTCTGTGCACTGTCCTAATCAGCATATGTTTCAGTTCCTGGCACTGAGAAAACATTATCTCCTACCACCGCTGTGCTGCGAAAAGGTGCAGGTGCACCATTAGCTGATGTCGTAAAAATGTTATTGTTTGCATTCCCTACGGTATTTTGTCTGGCCATAGGCTGTTGCACTCCCCTCTGGTGTGGGTGCTGTTGCTGGGAAGGTTGTCTTTGCTGCATCTGGGGCTCATTGTAATATTGCTCATTTTGTCCACCCCCTCCCATAGGTAACCGTAGGGGCTACCCGCGTGTGGATGTCCGTACTGCTGTTCATTTCCCATAGGGGGCTGTCCTTGAAAGTAACGCACAGGTCGCATTCTACAATCTCTTGAATAGTGCCCCCTCCGCCCACAGTTCCAATATGACCCTTGTGGTCCTCCTCTCATCCCAGGCCCATCAAGGCCTATGTTTCCCATGCCTTCAAATCCCCCTCTTGGTCCCCTGTACCCACCTCATCCTCTTGTTGGTCTCCCTTGCCAGTGGGATCCTCCGTATTGTTCTTCTCTTTCCCACTGTTCTTGTTCTCCTGCGGCCCATGTTGCGGCCATTCTGGCTGGTGCGTTTCCTGTTCCGTCATCCCCTTCACTGCTTCTATCAGTTGATTTTGCTGCGTTCAGCGCTGCGACCTTCATTAATTTATTCTGTACTAACTTTGCTTCGTCCGACCAACCTTTTCTCTTTCTTTGATCATCCTACAATGGTGTACAATTATGCTTTGAATCTCAGGGCAGCCCTTGGCTTCTATCACAGCTATTTTGTCCAAGGCCTTCTGTACCTCCTTCGGGAGCCCTTTTTTGATTATGAAATAGAACAAGGTGGTGGATTGTTCCCACGCCGTACCCGTTTCACTTCTCCATAGGTCTTGCACCCGGAGGATGAATTGCATAGGCTCCTCCTCCTCTCCCATCGTGCACTGCATCACTAAGTGTAAATCTGGAATGTCTGGAAACGTTCGCCGCAATGCATCCCATACCTGTGCTCTAACGTTATTGAATGGCGATCCATCATGGCGGTCACAACTCATTGTCACTCCTGGGAACCCCGCCTTCACCCACACTGCGTCTGCTTGATCACCAACAGCGGACACCAACAAAGATTTTACATCCGCTATTGCCAATGCAACTCCTGCTGTGTTCTTTTTGAATGCGTGGATCCATTTCCCCACCCTGCTCTAGTGTGTGGGGAGAAGTTTCAAAAGGTTCTTATCCATTTGGGCCCACGGGATGTAGTGCGGCCTTCCCGCCCCTTTGTCTATCAGTGGCATTTGTAGTTTGTGCTTTCTTCCTGTCTTACTTACCGTCCCTTTCTTTGTCTTACTCACCAGCATGTTTCCTACTCATTGTCTTAACCTGCCCTGCCATCTTGGTAGTGCACTTTCATCTAGTTCATCAAAATGGAATGGCAGCGGGGATCAAACAGCTGATACCCCTTCTTCATATTCATCTAAATCGCTCCATACCTAATCTACTTCTTCTTCCTGCTCCCTTTCCTCTTGTCCTTCCCCACGCTGGCTGTCTGGGGTTGTTGGTCATATTATTTTCACAGGCTTGCCATTTAAATGGAACAGAAACTCTCCCAATTGCCACTCCTGCTCTTGTCCCCTTGGTATTGGCGCTGACTGTGATCGTGCTGGCGTCGCTGGCGCGGATTCTCCTGCGACACTCAGTTGGGGTGTGAGGTTTGCCCCCACCAGTGGTGGCACTTCCCCTCCCCCTAGCAACATCTGGCCCCTATCGCATAACGCTCTTAATCGTGTTATTTCTATCTGCGCTTATGCAAGCTGTCTGTCTAAGTCCCCAGTTAGTCGTGCTAAATTCACTGGTGGGGCGCTCGTTGGGCCGTAAAGCTCCCCTCTGTCAAACAGGGGTGATGCAGTGGCTGCTGCCTCTGCCTGGGTGGCCGGGGTAGGGCCCGTGGGCACATACTGGGGCCCGCTGTATCCTACTGCAGGCCTGGTCATCAACGGGTATATTTTAGTAGTATCATTCTCAGTTGTGGTTGTCATACATTCTCCTCTTGTGGTTCCACCTTCCTCTTCTGGTGCTTTCTCTTTCTCGATTGTTCTATCTGTACTTACCTCACCTATGGGCGTTATTTCCTCAAACATCCCCCACAAATCTAACACTTCCCTCCTGTTCTGTAACTGTTTTCCCTTATATCTCGCCAGCAAATGTGTAGATACTAGATCAAGTACCCTCTTATCAAAAGACCCTCTCTCTGGCCATATGGGCATTACGCTGTCTCCCTTTATCTCCGTCACCCATTGATCATGGTACTTCTGTATCTTCTCACTATATAATGGGAGTTGTTGGCAAATGTGCGCTAAAGGTGTTACTCCCCCCATGATAATACAATTTCCAGCGTGTGGACACACAGACTCTTGGTTGACAGTCTTCTCGCTTCAATGTTTTATGCAACCTTCTTCTTACCTTTTGGTACCAATACTTTTTCAACAACCTTTTCCCTTTTCACCACTTACTGAGACGGTAAATTGTTTCACCTATGGACATCCGTCATTTACCATTATTCAGAAAAAACTTCGTATACATTGCATTTTCAATTGTCTTCATCAACCTTAATTTGTTTTTCAATTTATATGCACATAAACAGTTACTAACAGATCACAAACACCTTGACACACGTGAAAACATAAAACCTGAAAACGCATAACATGTAACATATACTACCTGCGCGCTTTACCCCCTCTTCCGATTACTTTAGTTTGTTACCCCTGCTCTAGTTTTCTCATGCACTCCCCACCTCTTACTCCCCTCTCGCTACCTCACCAAGAATTCTGCTCACACGGAAAAAGAATATTCTAAATTTCTACTCCGAGTCTACTACATATACGAGACTCCTACTATTTTCTCTTTATCTTCACTTATTTATCTGCACTGAACGAGACAATGCTACGCGGCACCGCCTTCTACCTCGTTCGGGCTAGGATTCCTCACTCTTCTCTTACTTCTTTATCTTCACAAAACCTAATGGCCATATAAAGGATAGATCAGAAAAGCCTCAGTATCATTCACACAGACCCCAACTTCGCTCTTGCCCACTCTGTTACATGTTCCCCTTCTTCCTTAACCCTTCCCTTACCTCTTGGGAACTTTCGCAACCGGTACTCATGTGTTCAGTCGGGTGGTCTGAGAGTCACCGTTCACAGCCTATCCACAATCTGGTCCGCACCCCAACCAAGCCATGGCCCACCTCAGCTTTTTCAGCTGAGTATTCGTTAACCAGGAACCCTTTGACCCTTCTTGTTGTGCGCACAGGCTGGTTGACCGATGAGGCGATGGTTTTGCTAGGGGGCGTCCCGGATCTCTCCGCACGGCACGGGCTTCGAGGCACCTTTCCCAAATCACATAGCGGGGTCACCAAATGTACGAGCCCTCCCCATCTTATATGTGCAATAAGAGTAAATGAAACACACTCCAGACGGGGAATGAGGCTAAGAGAACAGCTTGCGAGATTTCAAAATGTTTTCTATAGATTTGGCATCCAAAGAACTCTGCTGCCCAAGAGCGCTCTGGCAAACATTTAATTTACATGGTATTATAAAGCCCATTAAACACATACAGCTTCTTACTCTTACAACCTTCCCAACCACATCTATCATCTCACTAAATAATCTCTATTCATCGCTACAATAACACCCACAAATCTATGCATAAACATGTCACAACTTTGCAATACATGCTTTCTTTTTTCCCAACAGACAGTAGAGAATGACTGCTAAAAACCAACTCTGTAGAAACCAAAGAAAATATAGATCCAATAAAAATAAGAACAAACCACATGGTCATCTGCCTCTAAAACCATTTTTAGAAAACATCAACACAGAACATCTAGTAACCTCACTCAATGAAGGAAAAACAGCCAGCACTTAAAAAGTCAGCCTCGTTTTGCAAAAATTAAAAGTAAAAAAGATGTACAAATAAAAGCAGATCTAGTAATGAACCTAAAACTACATTCACCAATGTCAACGTAGCCAAAGTAAAACATTCCAGAAAATGAATTTGAAAAAGTTCTTAACAATCTCATGATAAAATCCCATAAGTCACATTCTACACTTGAAAACTATAGCAGACATGAATCCGCAAAGCTTTAATTGACAGTACATTTGTAGTAAAGAAAAATGAATTCCTATTAATTTTAAACAGAATAAAACCACTAACTAAATGAATCAATACATTACAAACAGTACTTCTAAACATGCACAATGTCAATATACATACATTTTCAAACTTATGTGAAGGTGAATGGTTTCACATAAGCATCACAGAACAATATTTCAATGAAGAGGCTTATAAACAAGACAAATAAACCCAATTTCCATAGACAATAATGGGTGAGGCTATGCAGTGGTAGGAGACTCCATGTTGGCAATAGAAACACTCACAGAAAAAACTTCCCCAACAAACTATCAACCAAATGTTCCTTTTGTTCAAACAAACCATCTGGTGTACAAATGGACGTGCAGCTCAATATGTAACGTATGCCAACAGCCCTTCAAACATTTGCAACAATTCCTCAATCACGATGTGAAACTTAACAGAAATAGAATCAAAACTTTACAAACCATGAACTCCTGTCTAGTATGTATCCACCCCGAGTGCAAGGACATTCATTAGCCTGCATTTCAGAAACTGCTTCCAAAAGCATCTTACACCACATCAAAATGTTAGCAACACAATGTTAGCGGTAAGCTCACCAGCACCCTTGTTTCCGGACTGGCAAACTATGAGTTTGCCTGCTGGAACCACTGTGACCGACAGGTCTGACCCTGCTGTGCACAGCAGTCATGGTAAGCAAAGCCATCACAGAAGCACCGTTAGGAACTGTGCTGGTGCTTCTGTGTCCCCACTCCCATAGAGCCCTGGGGATGACCAAAATTACTGGCACTGGACTTTCCGGCCGCCAGACTTGTAATAGCCTGGTGGCACAAGAAAGTCAGGTGGCGGTCATTATTTACAGATCCGGCAGCAACCCAGCAGTAGCACAGGCAGGTTTACCACTGGACACGTAATGAGGCCCAATGTCATACCATATGAGTCAACTGGCAAAAATTCAGTCTCAATTTACGAAGGAAGCCTACTAAATCTTACCAAACCCAGCCTAATTAATCATTAAATAGAAACTTTATTAAATGGCCCTACTACAACTTTTCAAACCTTCGAGAAAAGCTGAAGTATTAGGTGACCATGACTCATTTGAAACTGCATTCAAGGCAAATGAAAGCAGTGTAACAAATATCAATTTTAAACAATGCAAACAAATGCTGAACAATGAACGCTAACAAGAGGAAGGAATTGAAGCTGTACTAGATAGAGGCTCACTTAAAGGCAGTCAACCTTCTTTTACAGGAAGTCAAGTGCCACTTGAAGAACCAGTCATTCTAAATGAAGCAGACATAGCAATGACTGAGGTAGAAAACATCTAAATCTAAACAATTTGAAGACGACTTGTCAGTTCTCAAATCACAGCTAAATGATGAGCAACTCACCATATATATAGAAGTCACTGAAGAAATTGAACATGGACATAAACATGAAACTAAAACTTGCACCTGTAAAAATTATAAATGTCTGCACCTTATGTGAGTGGTGAATCTGGTTTTGGCAAAATGTTCTTAATTCAAATAATCAGCACATTTCTACAAGACTTAATCAACAACAATCTTTCAGCTGTTCTAACAGCCCACACATGTCTAGATTCCTAGAACATGGGAGGTGTAACTTCACACCAACTACTTCTCCTCCACCCAGAGGAACACCAAAACAAATTAGAATTCTACGAATGATCAACAGAAGCTGCTACTGAAGTACCCAGAATTCTGAAACAAATGAAGGTCCTCCTGATTGATGAAGTAAGCATTGGTTCCAACCTCATTCTAGCTTTAATTCATCTCAGAATGCAAGAAGTCCTAAAAACCGGCTAGAAATAATTGTTTGGAGGAAAACACGTTATTGTTTTTGTAAACCTCCTATAGTTAACACCAGTGAAAGGTCAGCCCATTTTCCAAACATTGGGACACAAACAATGTCGTAACACACTCAGCAGCATTGGAAATGTACATCGCTATCAATCTTTTTGCTACAAATAACTAAAACCAAACAAGGGTCAGTCTGCAGATCTAACCCATGCTAACATTTTAAAAAGCATTAGAACTGTTCTGCTTTCTAAAGATGCAAATACATCTTCCAAACTAGAGTAACCCATGATCTGTGTGGACAAAAGACATCTGCCCCTGATGTAATGGAAACATTAACTGAACAAAATATAAAATGCATGTGCTTAATGCCAACAACTGCATGCTATAGCCAAGTCAACGATACAATGTTGAAAAAAGATATGCAACCCATGCTTCATATCAGCTCCACATACAAACTAGAAGTGCACATCATGACACTCCCTATGTGTCAACAAGCAACAGCATGACTAAATAACTTAGAAAAATGTATCTCCAAAACAGCTAGAGTAGAAAAACTATTAACTCTGTGTTTAAACTGCCGAGTAATTCTAAAACGTAACATTGACGTAGAACAAGGTTTAGTCAATGGAGCAATAATTACAGTTGTTGGATTCCAAACATATCCACATGGCAACAACATTCAGTTTGTCAACATCCACATTCACAAACCTACAGAAGTTAAACAAATAGGCTGCACAATAGCACATTTCTTTCTTTTAAAAGACATATATGTAATCTGAGACACCAGAAGGTATCTCACCCGCTAGTCCCAGTGGATCTCTCTCTCAGGTGGCCAGGGCACAGTCATCACCTTTGGATCCAGACCCTCGGGGGGCCAGTGCAGGAGGATCTCTTTGGAAAGTGAGAGTGGGACACGGGATGGCAAGACTTGGCATCCCTCCCCATTGAACACCTTTACCCTATACTACCAGGTAGAATATGTGGGACCCATACCCCCTTTCCATTTCCCAGCTTTCACACGGTCAGCCCGCTCAGAGAGAAAACAGACTCACACACAAGCAGAGTATCTGGATCTGATATGTCCCGCTACTTTGGTCAGATGAGGTCAGGCAATTACTAACAATCACTCACACCAGACCTCCATTAGACTTCGCCATGCAGATAAAAGGCTGAGGACAAAAGCACACTGAAGGTATGGCATTTTCAAGTTGGCAGCTAAATATGGGGAGAAAGAAGGCAAACCAACAAGGGTTTATAACTGACCAAGGCGGGGAGGAGCAGCAGCAGCCGCTGTGGTATCGTCCTTAGCTTCAAGAACAAAGAAGTACCAGAAAGATCAACACAGCCGGTGAGTTGGGGAGACTGATGCAAGACTGGTCTGTGTTGAAGTCAAGGTTGCAAGCAGCAACATTCTATAATGAGCACTGGAACAAACATTGTTAAACATGTGTGATAAAAGATGTGAGTAAAGCTAAACTGCTGATGAATGTTTGAAAATGAGAACAAAATATACAATACCATTAACAGATTGGTCCAGCAATGTGAATGTGCTCAATTGAAAGTCTCTGTAAGCTACCCCGCCAAGATTAACAAAAGTTGAAGATTGATGAGAATAATTGTGTGAGGTTAATCAAAGTTAATCAAAGTGGTCTGGTGATGGTTGAAGCAAAACCCGTCAAACATTCGAAAGTCTTCAGTTTTCATATCAAGAGGATCCAACCCAAACTAGGGAGATACATATCAAGGGTCTCCAAACCCGAATGAGAGAGATGCATATCAAGAGGATCTGAGTCCGAACGAGGGAGATCCATATCAAAAGGATCCAAGCCTGAATGAGGGAGATCCATATCGAGAGGATCTGAGACCGAATGAGGGAGATCTATGGTCTGAGCCCGAACAAGGGAGACCAAGTGTGAACATTGTGATAAAAAGGGGGTCTCAGCCTGAAGACAGACACCCATGATGAACATTGAAAGCAATAAGTTTTGCATGTGAAAATACTGATAGGAATAGAAGATTTTGTTTGTTACAACAGACCCTCTACAGTAAGATGCTGTCATTGCAAAAGAGGCTTTGGCAGAAGGACCAGATGTCTGTGTTTTAAATTGTATCCTCGTGCCCAAGAAGCCAGAGTATATGTGAAGCTTGAACGTGCTGCCTTGCCTCCTGCTGAAAACCTGGGAAATTGAAGCCAACTGCTCAAACATCCTGACATATTATTTCATGAGCATGTTCCTTTTTGCACACACCATTGTCCCACACCCATTTGTATTTCGAAGTAAGGATTAGCAATAGGTCTATTAGTATAGGCCCTTTTATGTGAGAGAAATTTGACTAGGACTGCATTATCATTATTTGATGGTCGTAGCTTGCTCCCAACCTTAGCTTTAGGTTTAGTTGGGCATTTAACAAAACCCATTTGTTCAATAAACACCCTTGAACTGTGATCACTTGTACCTATCTTCACTGTTTGATACCATGCCTTCCTTACATGTTGTGTCAGCAGTGGGATGTGATTCAATTGAGACAAATTGGGGACCTAAAAATTCCAGAAATGTAGTCGCTGTGTTAAACGGTAATTATATGGTGCCTCCTTACTAGTTATATTGGCCTAGGCCTATTCGCGCTACACCGAAAACCGTGTTTCAAAGTTCCGATTTTTGGGTTGGTTGACTATGTTTTCAACTTTCAACCAAGCCTTCCGACCTTTGAGTTCTGTTAATGTTTAGGCTGTCCTAGAGCTGACTGTTTAGACTAGGCAAAGAGACCTTGCGCTTCATATGAACTGTCATCTAAGTGTTGTCTGCGCTCACAAGCCTCATCCTTGTATAAACATTGGGACAATGAAGAACAAACCTTGAACTTATTCCTTTACTGAGCTGTATTGTAAAGGAATGTGGAAAAAGGCTTACATGGAAATGTAAACCTATGCAATCCTTTGCATAAAATTGTATAATTTGTATGTGAACTAGGCACAAACTCTAGACTACGAATTATTAACATGAAGAGAGGCTGGACAATATTACACAGAGTTGTATAAAAGAACAAATGTTTCGATGTCCAGCACTCTCTCAACTCTCCTTGTTGGCTGGTAGATACTGCGAGGTGTTGGGAGCCAGATAGCTATCTGTTTTGCTTTGTAAACTGTATAGTAAGAAAAGATCTGTGAATCTTTTACCCCATGATTGGCGTATTTCCTTTGTGGTACTCAGCCTCGATATTCCTTTGTTCTTTGAGATGGCTCCCGAATAGGGACCCTCAAGATTGATGCCACCTCGTTGAAGAGTTGACGTGGCTATCGGACCAGGATCGGACAGTGAGAAAAGGGGGTCCATTTTTGGATGAGACGCAACATCTCAATCCGATCCCTGGACGGTGAGCATGCAGTCCGAGACGGCATCTTGACGAGTGTCCATATATCGAGGTGTACAGTTTTGCCAAAATCACAAACCACGAGGGTCCTTTGTCCTTTGTAATCTGATCGGACCTCCCTTTGTCCTTTGAATCAGGTGAGTTGTGCCCCAATTCCTAAGTATCCTGATATTTGCTTGTAGTTTTGTAATCGCAAGCACAATCAGTGCCAGGTAACACCAGTAATCTGACATGCCTAAGAAATTGTCTGCCTGTTTCAGGGCGTTATTCCTCAGAGACAGGCAATCTTAGGAATTTGGCCGTCCGGCACCACAGGAGGGGTCGCTGGCATGTACTATGTACTGTAAGTACGCCATTGGTGGTATAGTATTCAACAATATTTGGCACAGACAAACTAGACATGCTCCCGAACTTCAGTGGCCAGTTAATGGTCGTTTTGAGATTGCTCGGATAGAGTATTTAGAATGTATATTGTTAAAGAAAAAAGCTAGACCTGTAGCATTTGATGCAATACAAAATTGGAAAAAGAAAGCTATGCAGCAACTTAAGAGTAAATAGAAGCATGTATGTCGTCACATGTCAAACTCAGGAAAAGCCATTATTGTACGATCAACAAAGACAGTCAGAGTCTGTTAGACGCATGGATAGGGCTTTTCAACTTGGTATACAGAAAATATATCTGCCTAAAAATGTTCATACCTCAGATGAGCTAATTGACAAACTCTTAAATAAACATAGGCCTAGTACCACTAAACCACCTCCTTATGTACCTATTCCTGCTGTCTTACCTCTTCCTGCTGTCGCTCCTCCTCCCGTAGCAATTCCTGTTCTTCCTGTTGCTCCTCTGCACCAGTTATTGCTCCTCTTCCTATTGTTGTTCCTCTGCCTGTACCTCGACCTTTAACGACTGTTACTGTTCCAGTAAATCGGTCTTTGTTGCCAGTAGTAGTGTCTCCACTACTTGTTGTACACAATTTATCTACTCTCTCTTTTCCACGCTGATAAAAGGGCGAGTGCTGAATCAAATGTTGTAACGCGGAACACAGTTTCCAAAGAAAAGAGGAGAAATTTTGATGTATGGGCTAAGCAATGAATAGAGAAAGGTGAACAATCTACTGACTTAGCTACACTTCTTAATTTAGAAAGTATTCCTGATCAGAATGTCTTTATTGAGGGGATGGGGATACATTTGGCTGTAATGCGGAGAAAGTACATGAGCATGTCGAGAGGGTTTTTGTGTTTGAAGGGAGTTAAAACGGTTACAGAATGATGAAATAGAGATAGTTTGGATGCTTTCTGTGTGCAGAAACGGTTCCTTCCTCCTTGTAAGTCAACAAGTGAAGAAACGCGAATTTGCACAAGGGGTGCACTTAGATGAATTTCAGATATGTCGATATTTCACGTAGAAATATATGATACGTATAGTCAGTATACTCCAGAAATGCAGAGGAAAGTGTTACAGGTAATGGTAGAATACCTGCAGGACGAATGTATGAAGAAAAAGGTTTGTTGTCCTGCAGAATTATTGAATATTTATAAAAGAGCTTTTGCGTCTGATACCGCTTCCACCACTTTAGCACTCGATTTGGCTCTGTTGCTTCGTAAACATTCAGAGTCGTCTACTTCTCAGCTGCCTATGGTTCCTCCGACATTCGTTCCCAAAGTTGAGATTCCGGCTAATGTTGCAACAGGTGCAGCAGCCATCATTTTTGAAGCTCATTATGTATCACAGGTTGCTCATGACCCGTTCTCAAGACAGGAAGTAAATACTATTAGACAGTCGATTCCAGATATTAGGAAGAACTCAACAGGGTTTTACAAAGAAATTGAATCTGTCTTGCATTCGTCAGTTTTCACTGATGGTGATATAGATTTGTTGTTCCCCGTGATATTACCTGCTGACTTGTGGAAACAGTTTAGGACTGTAGATGATCCAGAGGGGCTAGGTGACATGTAGGTTAACTTGATTAGATTAGATGGAGAAAGGAAAGCTGGTGAAAGACCACTGCAAGTGATACTGACTTTGCCAGATAGAATAGTTACACAATTAAAGACTTTGATTCCAGAAAGAAGGATTGTTTGGGACAAACGCACTGCTTGTACCCAAGGAAAATCTGAGGGTGCTACCAAATTGTTTAATCGGTTCGAACAAGTGTTCTCAGATTTTAGAGGACAAGATTCGAGCACTGAGTCAGGGAAAAGATTGTTTGTGGATACATTTGTGTGTGGACTGTTGCCTGATATTCAATCACAAATTATGATTTCTGACAGTGCTTGGCAACCCAAATCACAGTCCGAAGTATTGCCTATGGCTCAGTATTATGAGAATTGAGTAAAAACTGAAAAGGAAAAGATCAAAAAGAAAAGGGGAGATCTAAAAACTAAGGTAGTATTGTAACATATGGTCAGAGGGCCTAGAGGTGGAAGTACACAGTTTAGAGGTCAATTCGTTCCACAAAGTAATATGCTTATTGCAGACAAGAGGGTCATTGGCGAGCACAATGCCCAATCCTCCATCAAAGGTCGAATAACACACATGGTGTCATGGGTAGACAATCCAGAGGCCGTCCTGGGGTAGGGGGTCCTGGTAGGAGCCAGTTCGCTCAATATTTTCAGTGTTTCTTGCAAGATAATCAACAACCTAGTGTAGATTGCAGAAATATTTTTGATAATCCTTCAACCGCCTATCTCTCTGAAGATCTTGTTTTCGATGATATATTGCTCTGTTAGGACAGCCCGGAGCAGGGTCTCTACATTGAGATGATGGTGGGGAATAGGAAGCATCTATTTTTGATAGACACAGGAGGACAGAAGTGTTCCATTGATCATTCACGGGTTCTAGACATTCCAATGTTAGGGCAGAATAATGTTTCTGTAGGGTTTTCTAGTATGCCAGTGGTTAGCCCGGTTTCTCTGCCAGTACCGATTTCACTGGGTCCATTCATGGATCACTGTCCGTTTCTTCTGACAACGAACTGTGGAGAGAATTTGTTGGGGTTGAATCTGTTGAAGGAATTAAATGTGGTAATTCTTTGTTCTTCGGATGGAGTGCATTTGACGATTTCACCTCAGCAGTTTTCTGCCTCCCTCACAGTTTCTGACTAGACCTTTGCCGCCAGAATTTAGTGAAGTTCCGGCGAGTTTATGGGCGGTTGATGACAGTAATGTTGGTATTTTACAAATTGAGCCTGTTAAAATTGTTGTGAAACCAGGAGTTAAGTTGCCATGAATTCCACAATATAAGATTTCAGTTGATGGTGAGCAAGCATTGAAGAGTATAGTTTCCGACTTTGTACATCGTGGAGTAGTCGAAGAAATTGCAGGAAGTTTGTGCAATAGCCCGATTTTACTGGTGTATAAAAAAAGGGATAATGCGATTCCTTTCTGTTTCATTATCGATTTGCACGCTATCAATAAGATTGTTGCGCCACAATTTCCAATTGTGCCTGATGTAATGATGATATTAACAATGATTCCAGCTTCTGCTACTCATTTCAGTGTGATGTATCTTAAGAATGCCTTCTTTAGCATTTCCATACACGTGGATAGTAGATATTAGTTCTCGTTCACCCTAAGGGGACGCTCGTTTACATTCACCCGTGCACCACAAAGGTACACGGAGAGTCTGAGCATTTATAGTAGGACTTTTAAAGAGCTGCTAGATACACTTGAGTTGCCTTCTACTTGTACATTGTTACAGTACGTGGACGACCTTCTCTTAGCTGCAGATTCAAAAAGTGCTTGCAAGGAAGGCACTGTGTTATTGCTTATTCATCTAGCAAAACATGGGCATAAAGCTTCATTGAAAAAGTTTCAGTATTGTCGACAGGAGGTCGCCTATTTAAGCTATCTACTGTCAAAGGAGGGAAGAAGATTGACACCTGAATGAATAGGAGCAACCCTGTTTAACTTCTACATATCGGAAGTTGGAACAGCATTATCTTCAGTGGTCGCATTCCCGCCACTCATAAACGGAGTCCCAATAAACCACATCATGTATGCGGATGACATGGTAATTATAGACCAGACTCCCATAGGGCTTCAAAGAAAACTCACAGCTCTAAGAACCTTTGTTGAAGAGTTAGGCTTTGAGATTAATGTGGCTAAATCGGAGATCCTAGTATTGGAAAACCAAAGGGGAAGACTCACAAATAAAAAAAAAACAACATGGTCCATAGGAACAAACAAATTAAACAAAGTGCCGCACACAAGATACTTGGGGACAATAATCAACTCAAGTATAAATGACACCCCAATGACAAAAAAACTCTTAAACAGCTGCAAATTATTAACAGCACAAGGCACCATTCTACAGCAAAAATATGGCAAATTCTCCTATGAAGCGGTAAGAAGATTCTACCAAAGTAAAGTATGCCCAATTCTCATGTATGGTGCCGAGAACATGTTCGGGTGCGACCACAAAATATGGGCCCGTTGTGAAAGCATCTTCTGGAAAAAGATTCTCCAGATCCCACTAAGCACACCTACAGCGTGCGTACTGTTTGAGATGGGTCTCTCCACTCTTAACGCGAGAATCACCTGGAACAAATTAGCGCTATTCAGAAAAACCCATGAAGCAGCAAACTTACCCCCCGCCAAATTCCTGACCGAAGACAAAGGACAACGAAAATCAGCATTAGGGGAGTGGAAACACCAATGTAAAGAAATCTTGGCGCAGTTGGGTTCAGATGAAGACACCCTATGGCAGAATCCAGAGCTAGTAAAACGAAAACTACTAGACAGGGACTGGATAGAAACCTACGAAAAAAGAGCTTCGCACAAAAGTATGCTGAACACTCCACCGGAAGCAAAAAGACGTAACACAATAGCGAAATACCTAATGCTATCACCATGCAAACGACTGCGAAGACTATACTTGAAATTTCGCTTAAACATCTATGAAACGAAAGAGATCCTAATAAATCGAAGGAAGATCGCGGCAAGAAATTCGAAATGCAGGTTATGCGCAGAAGAAGATGAAAACCTAAAGCACCTAGTCCTGCACTGTCCTGAACTCAAAGTTCAACGAGAAATATGCTTAAAGAAAGAGAGATGTCGAGTCTTGTCATATGGTATGGAGGAATGGTGGACACACCTCCACATCGGAGAAAGTAAATCCCTGCTGTTCTCAATGATGCGATTCCTCGACCAAATGCAAACGTGGCTAGAGGAAATCTCTCCACACGATAAGGACAAATTAACCGCAAACGAATGATTAGACGACTAGTGGAGACACGGATCAAGGAAGTCATCAATTCTACATTCAGAGTTCTGAAAACGGAAGGCACAAAGCGTACAGAACGAAAAGAGAACTAGAAAAATCGCCAGAATATAGAGACATCAATGTGTAGGCGAGACAAGTAAAGGGGAAAAATGTCTTCCAGTGCAATGTACACTCTTGCTTTTAGAGGCAATTGCTACATTTTAAAAAGTGTGTTGCGATTTTGTAAGAAGTAAGTGCTTAAAAAAAAGTTTTCAAAAAGTTTGTAAAAACTGAATGAAAAATAAAAAAAAATAAAAAAAAAAAAAAAAATTAAGAGAATTTCTGGCATGTCTGTCCCAAATACACAGAAGGAAGTCAGAGCCCTGATAGGAATGACTTCTTACTGTAAACAGTGGATCCCTAACTTCTCACTAGTGATAAAACCAATGTTGGCATTGACAAAGAAGGGCTTTTCTTTGACACTACCGTGGAACTTGGAACACCAGAAAGCTTTTGATCTGCTCAAGACTGCACTGTGTTCAGCACTAGTTTTGGGCACACCAAATTATGATAAGGCCTTAGTGTTGTATGTGCATGAATGTGATGTGCTTTGGCTGTGTTAACGCAGGAACATGGGGGAAGAATAGACTGTGCGGTTATTTTTCCTCCACACTTGAACCAGTTGCATGCACTTTGCTGAGATGTTTGAGAGCTGTCGCGGCTGCTGCGTCCGTAAAGCAGAGTGAGGGTATAGTTCTAGGCCATACTTTAACCGTCATGGTACCTCACTCTGTAAATGTTCTAGTAATTAGAACGCAAACGCAACACCTTACTTCTGCACGATTAACAAGATATGAAATGATCCTATTTGCACCGCATATTCTAATGAAAAGGTGTTGGATATTGAATCCGGCTGAATTGTTACCTCTTCCGCAAGATATTCCTTGCAGTGACGAAATGTCACATGACTGCCTTTATACCACAGAACAAGAAACTAAAGGCAGGATTGATTTGAAAGATACACCTCTGAATGATCCACAAGGTGTAACGCTCACCTGGTATCCACGGGGACGTCACTAAGCCTGTTCTGACCTCTTATGACCTTGAAACCTTCCCTGTATTCTACCTATCTGGAGACTGGGCCGGAAACACAGGATTGGTAGAGTTTAACTCCCTATTGTCTCTGAGTGCTTGAACCCCTTCTTCCCCGGGGTCCAACCCTTCCCTTTGATCCACAGCTCATCTTGTTTTCTTGGAAAGTGTGCTCTCCATCCTGCTTTCAGCGCTGGGGCGCATTGATTGATGCAGGCTCATTGCTGCCCAGTTACTTCACTGGCAAGAGTCCGACAGGTAAGTATAATCAGTCTTTTGAACAGTTCTCTAACTTCATTCCTTTCCTTCCTTAGATGATGGGCGGTGTCCAGGGATGGCGACGTGCTGCTGAGATGAGTTGCGCTGAAGGTGAGTGAGAGCGCGATGCGCGATGCGACCCTTTCGTATTTATATTGAACTGAGTTCTTTTTTTGTGTCTTTTAGGTACTGTGACGTTTTCAGCATGGATGCCAGTTATGAAGAAGAAATGTGGTGAGTAAGTGTGGTATGCAGCGCCTCTAGATGTTTCCACGCTAACCTGGAGTGTCTTTTCCCTCTTGCAGATGGATGAGAAGTTCCGGAGACAGAGTTCCCCCAGAGCGGCTGGGATTCAGGTAAGCGTTTGAAGCACGTACACTCTTTAAAAATAAGCGAATATTTGCTGAATGCTTACTAATTTCTTTTTTCTGTTCTTTTCCCTTTTCCTTAGGAAGCGGCGTGCCAGGATGGGAATGACACCGCCGATGATGCCCGCAGAACAGAAGAAGCGATGAATGATGGGCAGAAGCACCGCAAGGTAAGGCTGTTCCTAACGGTGTTCTTGTTCTTGCAGGAGCTGAGCGCAGAAGAAAGATGCAGACCTACTGGAGACCGATCTGAACACGTTGAGTGTCACGCTGCAGGTGCAGAAAACACAAAGCATGTTTCTCAGCCTGGGCTTAAATAGTCTCTGGGTATCCCAGGTGTCTCTGGGCTGAACCACACCCAAAAGACTAGACTGCACATGCAGTTCTGGGAACCCAAATATGTGGGGGCATACATCTTGTCCCCATCAATGCACTACAAGTCTAATACCCAATGTTATCCTATGGGAGTGAGTGAGTCTGGTGCCACAAGCGCCAGGTCTGACTCCAAGTGGGTCTTTGGAGGGATGGAGAGGCCCTTGAGGGCCATGTAGGTGATTGTGGCCTGGCTCCAGCCTGACATCTTGGAGGGCTGGAGAGATGAGGGGCAGGAATCATGACAGCACTCCCCCCCAAGGCCCCTCTCAAGGTGGCTCTTCTGTCTGGTCCTGGTTTGTTTGGATGGTTTTGATTAAATCGTCTAAGAAAGCGAGGTGCATGGATGTACTCACAAGGCTCCCATGTCCTGTCTTGTGGACCATATCCCTTTAAGTCTACTAAGTAGTATAATTTGGATCTGACGTACTTTGAATCCAGGAAGTCCTTGACTTCAAATTCTGGCTCCCCGGCGACTACTACTGGCTGCGGTGGCCTAACTACCCGAGTCCCAGGTTGAACAGTTTTAAGGAGAGACACGTGGATCACAGGATGAATCTGCATGTTTGACGGCAAATCTAGTCTGACCGCCACAGGATTTATCACAGAGGTGACGGTGAATGGACCCAGGTATCTTGGACGGAAAGTTCAGGTTCCTTTAATGGACACGTGTTTAGACGCCAAGCAGACTTTGTCTCCCACTTGGTAGTTGGGGGCCTTTGTTCGGTGTTGATCAGCAAACTTCATTTGGCGATTCTTAGCTTGAAGTAGGTGTTAAGCTGCAATTTTAAAGGTTTGAGAAATGGTTGTGTGCAAGGTTTTGACTGCTGGCATTTCCAGGGTTGTAGGAACGTCCAACTCAGAAGTATGTGGGTGCCTTGCATACATGCTATAAAAGGGTGTCTGCCCAGTGCTGGTGTGTAGGGAATTATTATAAGCATATTCAGCTATCCATAATAGGTCGAACCAGATTCCTTCAGCTTGGTGTAACATGCAACGCAGATACTGCTCGAGCGTCTGATTTGTCCTCTCAGTTTGACCATCCGTTTGGGGATGGTGACTGGTGGAAAGCCGGATGTCGATCTGGGCCATAGAGCAGCATTTTCTCCAGAAGTTAGATACACATTGAGTACCTTGGTCTGAGACTAAAACTGAAGGAAACCCATGGAGCCGTACGATGCCTTCAAGAAATAGGTTTGCCAGAGTGGAAGCAATTGGGAGCCCCTTAAGAGGAATGACATGTGCCATTTTTGAAAATAGGTCCACGACCACAAGAATAGTGTTAAACCTTAGACTGCGTGGTAAATCAGTAATAAAATTGATGGACGTATGCCAGGGTGCTGGTGGGATTTCCAATGGTTGTAATAGCCCAGCCCGTTTCTGCTTGGATAACTTGTTTTGAGCACACACTCCACAAGATAGGATGAATTGGTTAATATCTTTACGTTTTACCTCGGCTAAGGTTTTAGCGATTCCGGGGTGGCCTTCGATCAAGGAATCATGATAACTGGACATCACTTGTTCTTGTAGTTCTTTGATTGGTAAGAATAAATGATTCCTGATGTAGGGCAACTGTTCTTTTATCATGTAGTGTTCTCCTTGTGCACTCCACGATTGTAATTGCTCCAGACTCATCAGGTTTTGGATTTCTTCATGTAATTATTTTTGAGTTATGGTTGCTGTGATTCCTAGGAGTCGAAATGCAATCACGTATTCATATTCAGCAAAAAAAAGAGCCCAACGTAGTTGTCGTGAGGATTGGGCCTTTGCCGTTTTTAGGTACTGGAGGTTCCGGTAGTCAGTTATTATGGAGATTGTGTGTCTGGCGCCCAAGAGGTAGTGCCGCCATGCCTTAAAGGCTGACTTAATGGCCTGGAGTTCTTTGTCTGTGATAGCGTAATTGAGTTCAGGGGGTGTGAATTTACGCGACCAGAAGGCAACAGGGTGTAACTGGCCCGTTTTGGGGTCCATTTGTGAGAGGACGGATCCCATAGCCATGCTTGTGCTGTCCGTTTCCACCAGGTATGGGAGATCAGGGCAAGGGTGGCGTAAGATTGCGGCAGATGTGAATCTTGCTTTGAGTTCCTGGAAAGATTCCTCGGCTTCTGTTGCTTTTTGTTGCTTTTCCTTAGCAATGGGATGCACAATTTGCAAAAATCGTGGGATGAACCGGCGGTAGAAGTTTGCAAAACCCAGCATACTTTGAACCCCCTTGAATGAATTTGGGGATGGCCAGTTCAGGATAGCATCTACCTTGTGTACATCCATTCGGATTCCATTCGGGCTGAGAATAAAGTCCAGGAATTCCACCTTGGAGACGTGGAATGAGCACTTTTCGAGCTTGGCGTAGAGCTGGTGTTGACAGAGTTTCTCCAACACGGATCGGACGTGTTTAACGTGGTCCTGCTTTGATGCGGAATATACTAGAATATCATTGATGTATACTAGAGCACAGACATCAATCAATTCCCGTAGGACATCGTTCATGAAGTATTGAAATGCTGCAGGTGCGTTGCAAAGGCCAAAGGGCAATACTTGATACTCGTACAAGCCGTATTTGGTGCGAAAAGTGGTTTTCCATTCGTTCCCCTGTTTTACGCGAACAAGGTGATATGCCCCCCTCAGGTCTAGTTTTGTGTAGATTTGGGCATCTTTGACTTGATCAAGCAATTCAGGGATCAGTGGCAAGGGGTAGCGTTTTTTTACGGTAATCTGGTTCAGTGCGCGATAGTCGATGCACGTTCTCAAGTCCCCCTCCTTTTTTGGTACGAAGAATAGAGGACTGGCTGCTGGAGACTTTGAGGGACGGATGAACCCGTTGGCCAGGTATTGGTCAAGATAAGCCTTCAGGTGCTGGTTTTCTGGTTCTGTGAGTGCGCAAATTTGCCCACAAGGGATTTGTGCGCCAGGTATCAGGTCGATTTGGCAATTGTATGGTCTATGCGGTGGCAGGGTATTAGCCTGTTCTTTCTGAAAGACATCTTGAAAGTCCTGGTATTCACTTGGTAGGGTGCTGATTGCCACAGTCGCAAGCGTGGAGGTTCTGGTGTCTATTGGTTGTTTCTCTTGGCGATAACATGTGTGGGCGCAAGTCTTGGGAAAGGCCAATTCTTTTGCTCACCAATCGATTTGAGGATTGTGAGCTACCAACCATGGCATTCCCAAAATCAACCGCAACTGTGGTGCATTAATGAGGTCGAAAACGATAGATTCTTGGTGTCCATCCTGGCACAGAAGGGTTAAAGCTGCAGGGCATTGGGATACTGGATCAGAAGCTATTTCCGTGCCGTTGACAGTGGTAACAGTGTCGGTGGATGATTTAGGGCATAACTGAAGCCCCATCTTTGCTGCAAGATCCTGGTCGATGTAATTCCCAATGGCTCCACTGTCAATGTACGCTCTTACTGCGTGCATCCGAGATGGTTGTTGGTGATTGATCAAGTCCACAGATGCAAAATGGGAGGTCTGTAGTTCACTTTCTTCGCTCGAAAAGTGGACCCCTACACTTGCCGGGCTGGGGAGTTTTGCAATTCCTTGATGGTATCTTCCTTGTCCGTGGCCCCTACCGTCCTCCTCGGTGGCTTCACAGGGCACTCTTTAAGGAAATTACCTGACCTTCCACATTACAGACATAACTGCTGCTGTCTCCTTTTATCCCTTTCCACTTTAGTCAAGGAGGATCTGACCCCCCGATTTGCATTGGTTCTCCTGAACCTTCCGTTGTGTGGGCAATATTGTCCTTTGAACGCACATACATAGGGCAAGGGTCCCGTCTGGTTCGATCTGCTCTTCGGTCCTGCAACCTATGATCCAGTTGAACAACAAGGTCAATGAATTCTGAGCAGTCTTTTGGGGGGTTCACTACTTGTGCGAGAACATCCTTGAGCTCCCCCCACAACCCCCAATGAAATAACGTGGTTCTCTTCTCCACTGGCCATTCTGCTTCAACTACGAGTCTTTTGAAAGTGGCTATGTATGTTAATAGGTCTTGATTTCCTTGGCGTAGGGACAGACGTTCGTTGTCTAATGCCTGCCCATGAGTACGACGGTCGAACAGCTTTTCCATCTCCTGCTGAAAGCCCCTGAAGTCATGCAGCAAAGGATTGTCTTGGCCTGCAAAGGGTACAGACCAGTCCGTGGCGCTACCACTCAGGTAGGATAGCACAAAAGCGACCCGTGATTGGTCATTCGGAAAGACCCCTGGTCTACAAAGGAAGTGCAGGCAGCACCGGTTCATGAACATTGAAAACCTCTTGGGATCCCCCGTAAATCGTTCAGGCTGGGCCAAGGGAACTGCCCCAGGAAGGGATATCTGAACAGGATTGGCTGATGGTGCTGGCATCGAGGGCACGCTTCCCGGCAATGGTGCATGCCCTGCTGGAGAAGTTGCCGGCTTACATTATCAGTGTGTTCTTTGGCTACTATCAGCTCTCTCCTCAGGGTGTTGGTCTCCTGCCTGGCTGCATGTACTTCAGAATGTAGCTGCCCCAATATGTGGGCTGACTGGTCAGTTTCTGACGTTTCCATGACGCCCAGGTGGATTTTGATGTAGGGCTTTGTGTTCTGTAACGCTCACCTGGTATCCACGGGGACATCACTCAGGCTGTTCTGACCTTTTACAACCTTGAACCCTTCCCTGGAGTCTACTCGACTGGAGACTGGGCCTGAAACACAGTATTGGTTGCGTTTAACTCCCTATTGTTTCTGTGTGCTTGAGCCCCTTCTTCCCCGGTGTCCAACCCTTCCCTTTGATCCACAGCTCACCTTGTTTTCTTGGAAAGTGGGCTCTCCATCCTGCTTTCAGCGCAGGGGCGTGTTGATTGATGCAGGCTCATTGCTGCCTAATTAATTCACTGGCAAGAGTCCGACAGGTAATTATAATGAGTCTTTTCAACAGTTAACTAATTTTGTTCCTTTCCTTCCTTAGGTGATGGCCGGCTTCCGGGGATGGTGACGTGCTGCTGAGATGTGTTACACTGAAGGTGAGTGAGAGCGCGATGCGCGATGTGACCCTTTTGTATTTGTATTGAACTGAGTTCTTTTTCTGTGTCTTTTTGTGAAGAAGAAATCCGGTGAGTAAGCGCGGTATGCAGAGCCTCTAGATGTTTCCATGCTAACCTGGAGTGTCTTTTCCCTCTTGCAGATGGATGAGAAGTTCCGGAGACAGAGTTCCCCCAGAGCTGCTGGGATTCAGGTAAGCGTTTGAAGCTCATGCAGTGTTTAAAAATAAGCAAAGATTTACCAAATGCTTACTAATGCCTTTTTTCTGTTCTTTTCTCTTTTCCATAGGAAGCGGCGTGCCAGGATGGGAATTATACCGCCGAAGATGCCCGCAGAACAGAAGAAGCGATGAATGATGGGCAGAAGCACCCCAAGGTAAGGCTGTTCCTAACAGTGTTCTTGTTCTTGCAGGAGCTGAGCACAGAAGAAAGATGCAGGCCTACTAGAGACCGATCCGAACATGGTGAGCGTCACGCTGCAGGTGCAGAAAACACAAAGCATGTTTCTCAGCCTGGGCGTGGCTTAAATAGTCTCTGGGTATCACAGGTGTCTCTGGGCTGAACCACACCCAAAAGACTAGACTGCACATGCAGTTCTGGGAACCGAAATATGTGGGGGCATCCATCTTGTCCCCATCAATGGATTACAAGTCCAATCCCCAATGTTATCCTATCGGAGTGAGTGAATCTGGTGCCACAAGCGCCAAGTCAGACTCCAAATGGGTCTTTGGAGGGATGGAGAGGCCCTTGAGGGCCATATAGGTGATCGTGGCCTGGCTCCATCCTGACATCTTGGAGGGCTGGGGAGATGAGGGGCAGGAATCATGACACAAGGGGAGCTGCTTTGCGATGGCTCCTCCTTCAAACTTCCAGATGGTACATCCACTGCTGCTCATGCCATCACTACATTAAGCACGATCGTGGAAACCAAGAGAATTTTGCATAACTCTGCACCGGCCGCAGAGATTATTGCACGGACTCGTGCTTGTGAACTTTAAGAAGGGCTTAGAGTGAACATATTTACCAACAGTCAGCATGCCTTTGTGGTGGTTCACAACTTCGGTAGACTTTGGGCTGAATGAGGTTTCTTGACCTCACATGGAACAAAAATCCAACATGGCACTTTAATAGTTCAGCTACTCTTAGCACTTGCGCTTCCTACTCAACTAGCAATCATGAAGTGCACCGCACATCAGAAAGTAGTAGATGATATAGGGGAGGAAACGCTTTTGCTGACAGGATAGCTAAACAGACTGCTACTGACGTATATTCAGAAATGTATGTTTCGAAGGAAGCCACAAATACCTGTACAGTAGATGAAGGGATTGACTCGATAAAGAATGTTCAAGCTGATGCCTCTCTAGAAGAACTTAAACACTGGGCTGAGGGTTTGGCAAGGATGGATGAGGAAGGGTGTTGGGTAGACAGTTCCAAGGGAAGATGGATGCTAACCGATGCATATGTTACCGCCATGATCACAATAGCTCATGGTCCAGTCTGTTTGGGTGAATGTCAATATCTCAAAAACTGCTGAGCATCTTGTCCAGAGTTGTATGGTTTGCCTACAGCATAATGCAGGGAAGGGTATGACGACACTGAGGGGTAGTTTTGGTCCCCCCTCTGTGCCTTTTGAAGTGATTCATTTCAACTTCATTGAGATGGAGCGCTGTAATAACTACAAATATGTCTTGTTAGTCATTTGTGCTTTTAGCAAGTGGGTTGAAGCCTTCCCTGTGAAAGATGCTACAGTTATGACAACAGCGAAAACCATGTTTAAGGAATATTTCCCTTGGTTTGGTTTGCCATGGGTCATCTGGTTGGATAATGGTCCACATTTTATCGCTGCTGTTATTCTGCAAGTATGCACGGGATTACAGATCGATAAACGGTTCCATCAGGCTAGACATGCTCAGAGCGCTGGACTTGTAGAACGCCATAATGGTATCTTGAAGAGCAAAATTGCCAAGGTTTGTGCCAGCAGTAATTTGAAATGGCCGATGCCTAACCTATAGCACCTGATGTTAATTATCCTACCACCTTCTTTCGTTACTCCATACAGATATAGAGCTTCTACTTTGAAATACACTTAGACCCAATCACACCCTCTGTTAGGTTTTTGTAGTTTGCCATGTAGGATGACGATGATAATGACGCAGGTCAAAACGTCAATGATGACCAATTTTGTGTACAAAAGCCCAGGTTTTTAATGAAGTAAGTAGAGTCAGAGGATCGAGTGATTGCTGATGTTCGTTGTGCTCCCTGTTTTAAATACTTGACATTAAAGCAGACAAACTTTGCTAAGATATTTATGTCGTCTTGATTATTGATATATAAATAAAATCTGCATTTTATCCATCTCCAGGGTATTGCTACTCATCTTAAAGGGCTGTCTGAAAGAACACCCAGCTCACTTGGTAGCAGAGTTGGATAGTTTGATAAGATAACCATCGGCCGTCAACATTAGTAGCTTTAGAGTCTCGGCAATATCGTACAACCTTTGCCATTCGGCTGACAGGACATGTGCTCCCCATAGATAGTGGATAGTGTAAACAACTCCTTGCACGGGACGGTTTGACAAGATCCCTATTTTCAGATAGAAACCCCTCCCACACCTAAGAGAAGCAGATTGAAAAGCAGCTTGAAGAGGCGGTAACAAAGGCAGTGATCCCGAGGGTCCCAAGAAGAAAAACATGCAAACGGTGAGTAAATAGACCAAAGAGTGGGGCAAAGGAATACATATGTAGTAAATAACAGAGAGTAATGGAGGGAGGTGGGATAAAATATAACAAAAGAGTAAGAGTGTAATATATATGTATATGTGAAAGAAGATATTGTCTTGAGAGTGGCCGAGCAATATATAAAGAAGAATAGTCGTGAGTGAGGCCACGATAAGAGGAAATGCCCTGTTCATAGATTTTAAAGACTGCTAGCAGAAACCTATATCTAGAGTCCCACAAGTGGATGATGTAGGAGACAGGATCGATTAAAGAAAATCCAGAAAGAGAAAGCTTTAAGTTCCAATCAGAGCAATCTCAGAGGGCAAGACGAGTCTAAAATTGTAGATCGTGCAGAATACATTAGACCGGTAGTTTGTCTGTTTGTTTTATGTGATTGAAAGGTGTGATGATGTCAGAGTTGAAAAACTTTTTTTTATGTAATAGAGAAGCGTGAAGTTGAGACACGGAAATACATTGTTTTAAAATGTGTATTTTGATGGTTGCTTTTTAGCAAGATTAAAGTAAAAAATTGTGTTTTGACAGGATTGTAGCTTGCGACGATTGGTGCTCACTCATATTATATGTAGATTGAGATGTATTTAACACATCTGTAATTAAAAATAGTAAGTATTGGCAAAGAGAAAAGTGCAAGTTTAAAAAATGGAAGAGGTTCTCCATTAGTGCATCTCTCCAAACAGCTGCCGAAGCACATGCTTAAACTTAAACAGTTCAGTGCAGAATGGGTTAAAGGAACCGTGGATAAAATGTTTATTCCTTGGTCCCAAGGCTGATCATTATCAAAGGCAGTCCTGCAGCATATGAGGACATATTTGCATGCAGCAAGTACAGAAAAAAAGCTAGAAAAGCGCCTAGCGAGTCTAGAACTTTGGAAAATGTACCATCAAGAAAAGGAGTAGGAGCCTCCTTTAGATTGGATACTCAATGTATGCGAAGATGGGGGTGAAGAGCCTTCTGCTCCACCCGTCCCATCTGAAATGAAAGACAAAGTGAAGAAAGACGATGGGTTATACCCATTAAGGGAACTGAAAGCAGCGGCGGGATATAGCAATCTCTTATATGATTCACCTGCGCAAATTAGTGATGAGGGCCCAGAGAAAGATACAGAGAAAGATCTAACCTCCAAAGTCCTGAGAGACAAGGAGAGACGCTACAAGGAAAGAAGTGATAGAGCAAGTACATCTCTAGATATAAGGAGATAAATTAAGATATGGAAAGGAGAAAAGGATAAACTGATGAACGCACTTACAGAATGAATGGATGGGAGGTCAGCTTTTACTTAAACTCGATGGTAAAGGCATCGAGGATGTAAGACAAAGGGGAGATCAAGACGAACAAGACAGAAAAGACAATGAAAGGGAAAGAACGATTGAAAGATGAAGGAGCGGAAAGAAAAGATAGACAAGGATGAGAACAGTTATATCAAGATGAGCAAGCTAAAAAACAAGAGAGGGCAGAAGAGCAAAGAAAACGTGACAATAGACAAAGAACGCCTGATGAGCAGGATAGGACAGAAAGACACAAAATAGATGATGAACAGCAAAAGATAAGAGAGAAAGGAATACAGAGACAAAGGGTTGAGGAGATACGAAGGGCATATGAATGAAGGGGTATGAAAAAGAAAGAGGAAGACAGAGTAAGAGAGGAAGCAAGAAAGCCAGAGAAGTCGATGACGACATGCAATGTAAAAGAAGACAGAGAGCACCCGATCTCGAGTATTTGGAAAGGGAAGTAAGAAATCCTGATCCATTGGTAGAATGGGAAAATGTAGAGGAATTTTTTCCTGAATCCGAGTTATTACCAGGCACGTCTAGAGCAAATATAGAAGACGAGTTTGACTCACAGAGTATTGGAGAAGCAATCGATAAAGTATACCGTGACATAAGAGCTCAGAAGGAAGCTCAAGAAAAGGGAAAAAATGATCGTCTCGAGAGCACACAGTTGTATGACAAAGAGGAAACCTCCTGTAGTGCGAGACACAAGTAGCTGTCTATAGACAGACCAACTCTAAATAGAAATGAAGACGAGAGAAGTTGCATGAGTTGGGCACAGGAAGTGTCAGACGAATAGAGGGAAACCTTCCAGGGGTAAGAGAGAAGTAATGTATGCGGTCCAGAGGGATGTTTGCCTATGGATAAGGGAGTAAGATGCTTGGATTTAAAAATACCTATGTCTAAGGCATCAGAACCACTGACACAATCAGACCGACTAAGGGGCAAGCCCACGGTCAGAGGGGGGAATCCCCGCCTTATGTAAGCAGGTTAAGATCATTGCCAGGCAGACAGCGATCTGGGAATATCACTCTGGTGGTAGATAGACAAATGATGAGAGATGAGAATGAGTTTGGTGTGTCATAGTTCCCTTTGCTAGAGAAAGGAGGAACAAGACCACAATATATACCAGGGCCTCAAATTGACAGAGATAATTTAAGGAGTAAACTCCCTATTTTGACTTCTGGTGCTGGGAAATGGATACATGAGCTAGAAAAGAGAACAGGAGGAAACACATTGGATATAAGGGACATTAAAGGTCTCTTGATCACCATACTTGGTGAGAGAGCTGACAATGTATGGGCACGGGCAGGCAACCCTGGTGTGACTACAGTCAACACCGTGCATGATGGAGCGCCATTTAACAATTGCAGAGCAGCAGTTTGGGAAGCACTTCGAGTACTATATCCGGACACGTCCGATATGGGAGCTATAATGACAAAAAAGATGAAAGAAAGAGAGGATTCTTTGTTTTACATTCAAAATTGGGGGAAATCTATACCTGTGTTCTATCATATATTGTGCCATGGGCTGTCAGAGCAAGTGCAGAAGTAGCTAAGGAAATTAGTGGGCATAGAAGCTAAATCCAGTTAAGCATTGCACATTACTGCAGACTCCTGCAGGGAAAGAATTGCAAAAAAGATGACAGTTGAAAAGGCTAGGAGGCAAAATAAGTACAGAAAAAACTGTCCAAATATGCCATTGAGGGGGCAATGATAACTAGCGTAGAAGGATCAAATTCACAGCAGGCAGCACATATTCCACAGGTGAATAACAAAAGACAGTTTGACCAGACAAATATTGGATATGCTACACGAGGAAGGTGATATCGAGGAAGAGGTTGGCAAGGTAATCAAGGGAATTGGCAGAATAATCAGGGAGGTTTTCACAGTATGCAAAACGGTAATCAGAATATGCAAAAGGGGCAGATGGGGAGACCACCGCCTATGTGTTGGACATGTGGAATGACAGGGCACATGGCTTGTATGTGTAGAAGTCAAATGATGGTGCAAAATGATCAGTTTTAAAGACAGGGAATGCCGAATCCACCTACATATTCACAGCATACATATAGCCTCCTCCTTTCTGCCATGACCTCTCTAAGCTCATTGTTGTATTTGTCTTGTAAGTGCTTAGAGGCCCATGGGTGTAAAGTGGAAAACAAAGACTGAACAGATAAATACCTGCAGGTGGTAGCAAAAGTAACTGTAAGCTCATTAGCTTTACACACGACTAAGAATCTCTTGACAAGTAAACCTTCACAACAGTATTCATAATCTACAACACTGGTGCTACGACCACTTCAGGCCACTACACTGCATGTGTCAAAGAAATAAGTGGTTGGTTTAAATGTAACAACACTTCTGGTAGTCCAAAACATAGGTTACCAGCAAATCTAACAAATGCCTACCTAATGCTCTTGCAACCCAAGTGAACAGTACAATATACAGTTAGAATACACCAACGGGTATCTAACTACTTTAAACATACTCTTCAGTATAATACTCTTCAAATATGCCATCACAGTTATACTTGCACATTACCACCATAGTACTACAATAGCATTTGTAAAATCCAATAGTTAGAGTACACCAATGGGTCTTTATCATACACATCATTATAACACACCTCAAACATGCCATCAAACTTGCACTTACAAAATACATCCATAGTAATACAATAGTACTTTTAAAACCAATAGAGTTAGAATATGCCAACAGGGATCTAACTACTTTAACTATACCCTTCATTTCAATACACTTCAAATGTGCTATCCCACAGCTCACATAATATAGCCATACTACCACACACATGTATGCTGTAACATGTATATACTTTAAAACAATGTAAATGGCAGTTTTCTTTTATACACAATGGATTATTTTCCCCAATGCCCCAATGATTACGTTATGTTAAAACAATAAATCTGTACCACGCACACATGTTGTACCGAACATAGTATATACATTATACATTTATGAGGGGCAAACAAGTAAATCTATATTTGAAATTGTATGCAATTAAATGTTTTAAAGTATCTTGTTTAACATTCTACAGTTTTTTTCTTCACAGAAAAACAACCACAGATTCCAGCCTTCTTACCATATTCAACTAATTATACACACCCAGTATTATACTTTGTTATTCTTCAAAAAGAAACAACCACATATTCCAAAAGCAGTATCCACAATTATGGTACTATTGTAAATACCATATACACTTCAATGAGTATACAGTGATAATAACTAATTAAAAATAACAAATACCTTTTTAAACAAATCGAAAATAATGAAAATATATTGAATTCTGTTAAAAGTATATATGGGGGTGGGCTAAGGGTTTAAGATGGGTGGGTAGGATGTTGAGGTAGGCTAATAATGCCAAGGAACCATGGGGCTTGAGGGGTGACCTCCCCAAATTAAAAAAACTAAAAATGAAATCAACATGTTTTTGTTATTTTAAATTAGTTGCATTCGTTATTATCACATGGAACCACATCACTGATATCGTTTGAGCATTTTGCAAATACTGTGTACTCCCCCTAGAGTGCATATAATTACTATATACATATTACTATGCCCGTGGCCAGTGTCCATATTCTTGGGGGCATGGCCAAGAATCTAGCCACTGGCTACAACCACAACAATGGAATTGAGCCATATCATGAATATGCACAGTACACCTTCAAACAACATGACTCACTCAGAACCCCTCCCAATCCCAATATAGTCCATGGACACATGTCTTTGTCTGCAGACATATGTTCACCCATGTCTGCAGCTCCAAATATGGTTGCGTACAGTACAATTGACTGCAGACTCAGTGGCACTTGCAGGGTCCTTTTCATCAATAAAAAGGCTCCATCTTAACTTATTTCCAATTCCCCACCCTTCCCAGACACTCTTCCAGCCACAAAATAACTCCAAACGTATTTTCCAGAGTTTTTTTGTAACTGCGCTGTCCGCAAACAAAGGCCAGTTTAAAAAAAAATGATGCAGCTCATGTTTTCCAACAACCAATCAGCGTGATTGTTGGATGTCCGCGAAACATCAAGCCACCTCTTGATTGGCCCAGAGGTGTCCGTGGACACTGAACCAAGAAATTCACCTGTAGACCGGACGCAGATATCACTATTTTTTGTACCTACTTGTTTATTTTTTTTTTTTTAAACTACTGCACAGGTTTATACCAAATGTGCAAAAGCATGCTTTCGGGACCAACCCAATGCTCCTTGCACAAGCTTGGTAAATATCAGTCCAGTGGTTTGGGCTGTAGGCATGAACAAAACATTTTTGGGACCCCCTCCAACTTTGCCAACCCCCCCAACTAAACTGCACCAAACTTTTCAAAGTCATTCAGAGGTGGCCATATTCTTTTCTTTCAAAGTTTGGAGAGGATTTGTCAGATGGCACCAAAGTTATAAGCCACCTGAAAACTGCTCTTATTATGATTTGAGCTACTTAAACATAACTACACGGCTACTACCGCAGGCCATGCGATAAATGTGATCTTTGTATGTAAATACACATATAAACCTTTGCATAAATACATATATACATATTTACAAAATCATTATTACAATATAATTAAAAAAAATAATTAATTACATTATTTAAAATTAAGATAGGGACGTAGAATCACAATGGGTATCAAAAATGGGGGAAGTGATCTAGCATAAATATACATAGTACATTAACTTGTATTGTAAAATTGGCCACCGGGGAAGGGAAAACAGAGTCCGTTTTCCCTTTCCATGGTGGCCATCAGGAGCAGACGCACTTGGGAAAGAAGTGTTCCCAGCTCGTTCGCTCACAAAAAAGGAGAAATAAGAAGGTATGTGGGGTTGGGAGGGCGGGCAGGGGATTGTTTGCAGGGGAGGTGTGAGGAAGAAGGAAAACACATACCTGAATCCCCGGCAGGGGAGGATGGCAGCCTCCAGCCGTGTTCGAGACTTGGAGCGGGGATTGCCCTGTTTCAAGCCTTCTCATTGGCTGAGGGGCTGCCATGCACCCCTCCCCCACCAGGAACAAATTAAAGGAATCCCGGCTGAGGGATTCCCGGTCAGGAAAAGCCCCAGCGAGGGCCAATCAGAATGTTTGTTACATTCTGATTGACCCTTGACGGGTACTAATGCAATGTATATTTGAAATGTATACTCTTGAAAGTAAATTATACAGTGCGAAAAGTCCAGCTTTAGAACTACAAAAACCCAGTTTCACTCTACTAAATGGAACAGCAGATGAAGTCCTGTGACAAACACAGGGCATGCAAAGTAAATAATTTGGTACTGAAGTAGAAGTAGAAAACACAACAAACATAGAAAGTAGCAACTGACAATGTTTAACCACTACCCTTCTTTAAAATACATAAAACAGCAATAGCAAGGTGTTTACCTATCTCTGCTGAAATTCCAGGCAAATTATGAGTCTGTGCCATACAACTTTCTACAAGCAAAGTACAAAAAAAGGTAGCTATGTCCTACAAAATTAAGTAGAATATGGAAACACAATGTTCCAATTGTCCATTTATCTAGCAGAAGAAAGAAAAAAAAAACATAACAACCCATTATGATTGTACACATATTGCACTAATAAGCTTGCTGACAACCAAATGCCATCCCAAGCTATCAATAACAGCGTAGCAATAGTCCCACTTGAAAATTCTCTCCGACAACTAAATCTATTATTATAATTCAAACAGTAATGCCCATTCCAATCTGTAACACAATTGCAGCCCAAAACTGCCAAATTGCTTACATAAAAATTTCGAAAAGGCATGTGTACCAAAGGTGTAGGATGACCAGAACATCAATGTTTAATTGTATTGGTGAATGGTGTATCAACAAAAGATAAAAACAATTGCTAAAGAAGCAGTAGAATATCTGAAAACACAAAAATAGATACTCAGCATTCGACCTCCTGGACCATCAAACCCTCTGCCAGCACCTAACCACTGGCCACTAAATGGATCACCGAAAGAATTACCTGTGTCTTTTCTGGTCAACACGCAGCCACGTCCACCATATTCACCTGCATTGTCCCGCAAGGATCCTGCATCTCCCCGAGACTCTACAACATCTATAGAAAACCCCTCTTCGACCACTTTCATGCCATCAGAATTTCAAATACAAACTATGCGGACGACACACAGGTGCTTCTCCGCCTCTCAGGCAATGACTCCCAGGACTTCTCACCTCTCAACTCCATCTATAAAATCATCCAAGACTGGATGGCCTCCCACCTTCTCTGCCTAAATGATGAGAAGACAGAAATGCTCCTGGTTGGCACCTGAGCTACACTCAACAACAAATAGATGGAAACATTATCCTGGTATCCATTGTCAGCTGCCCACAAAGCAAAACTCATTGCCAGCTGCCCCTTCCTCTCCACAGACAAACGCCTCAAAATCGTCAGAGCCATCATTGGGGCCTGACTCGACTACTGTAATGCACTTCTAGGTGGCACCTCTGTACAAAACCTCCACAAACTACAAATTATCCGGAACAACGCCCTCTGTTCCACCATCGGCCTCTGAAATCATGACCACTTCTCACAAACTAGAGGAAAGGCACACTGGCTCCCAATACACAAATGTATTAAGTTAAAAACTCTTTACATTGCTCACCACTGCCTGTCCAACACTGCCCCAGCATACCTGGCTAAGAGACTTGAGAAACCCAACCAGCTATGCCCCACTCGCTCCATAAACACAAACTGCTTCAGAGTCCCACAATTCAAACACTCAAAAGCAGGAGGATACAGTTTCCCAGTTACCACCTCCAAACAAGGAAATGCCCTCCTCCTGCCCTCCAAAAATAACTGTCATATTGGAGTTTCAAAAAACATCTCAGAACCTTGCAGTTTATCTAATGCACATTGACATTACCACATCATATTAATTTGGGTACTTAAATATGTTACTAGCGCCTAGACTACAAATGCAAAAATAAGTAAAATTAAATAAATACATAAATGTAATCATAGAGAACAATATAAAAGAACAGAGAACACAAACACAAACTAGTCTATTTGAACATGTTGAACCTAGCTTTAAGGACATTATTAATCACTACACAATCCACCACTACATTCCAGGGACACCGTGAAAGATGTATTAGAAACATACCAAATGCATCAAGCCAAAGGATATCCAATGAGTGTTTCAGAAAAAAGTTTAGAAACACAGTGATTTCTACTACTCTTCTTTACCGAAAAAGGAGGAAGACATGATGAAAGACCATAAAATATAAGTGCATCAGAGTTTCATTTTCTCAGAATGTATTCTAAAGATCCAAGACGCCATCAAAATATTGAAGACATTTCCCATCTTTACTGAAATGGCAACTATGCGCTATGAAGTTGAAAGCATAGTCAAAACTGAAACTCACTTTACAAGCACGTCAGGCAGTGAACTACTTCAAAAGAGAAAAGACAAAGATGAAGTGGCAAATATGCATGTCACAAAAGAATACTGGTTCTGATGTCATGCTGACGTTTGCTGCATGCAAAGGTACCTAGGTCCTCCCGCACAGTTCATTATGCTGAGTTGTGCAGAATATGCATGGGATAACCCACATGACTTCCTATGCAATGCAAATCAAAATAAATAACGAATAGACATAAAAAGCACAGGTTGGTTCTTTTCTCTGGATTCTGCAAATGTTTCATGATACTTGCAACACTTGCCATGATACACTTCATCATAATGGCTGAAAGTTACCTGCCAAAAAATATACAGTTATGTCAATTGCTCAGAAATGCTGAAAATATGTGTGAAAATAAATCACAACGAATGGGCATCATCCAACTGGAGCTTAATCAGCCTACAAGGATATTCATTGCTTTATTTATTTATATGAATTTGTGAACAGGAATTCTTGCAGCATTATTTGCATAAACTTTTGAAATAGACAGAGCATTATATTCTTAAAAAGCACCTCAGGGTGGAACATTAATACACCAGAGTGTGACAAAACAGTGTGTGGTGAAGTGAAGTGAAAGGATACAAGTGCACGTGAAACAGATCAAAACGAGAGATATCTTCCTATAGGAAAACCCAGGTTCTACACTAAAAAGTGTTTCAGTGGATATGAATGTGGCGCCTTCGTCTGGACCAAAAAAACGACCTTGTGGAAAAGAAACGTTTTGGCTATAATTAACAAAAGGACTAAAAACAAATGTATCAAATGCACCTAAGCCCATAGAAGTAAAGATTACTAACCTCATAGGGCACTACTCCGCATACACAGATCAGCATGTCCAATTCGACATAATGTGGTATGATGGTTCATACAGCGCTAAATACAAAGAAAGAGGTGGATAATGAAGTGCGGTCACTCGAAAACAATTCAAATTATGTCAAGAAATGGTATGCCTCAATTAGGTAATACAAAAATGTGGCATATCACAAATAAGCCACAATGACATAACTTAGTTGGAATGTTTGAAGAGTGTGTGGGATAGACACCAACGCATCCAAATTAATTAGAAGAAAATTGACCCACTTCATGGGGGGATCCAAACAAAAGTCTGTGGGGGTCATTCCGAGCTTGGAGGTAAGGTAAAAACCATGCCGGTAATGATTTACCGGCATCGTTTACCGCTACATGCTATTCTGACCCCATAGACCGCTAATTACGGCACCATAAACTACAATGCCGTAATTATCGGTCTTGGGTCTTGCGCGCGCCCCACCATGCCGAAATTAGCGGCATGGCGTAAACCGGAGCTGATCACAAGTAAGGAGCACCCGTAAATAACGGCCTCCTTAAGCCCGTAAAGTACCTTACCGGCATGGAGTACATACAGGCATCTCAGAGAAGGAGTAAAGAACCCTGAACAGTGGTTCCCAGAGCCACAGGTGCACACAATCAGCACAGGTGGAGACAATGGAGTCTGCCACAGCAGAAAAGGAACTCACCTACACACCACGCCCCCTCCCACACCAAGATGAGACCAATAGAACCAGCAAGGGCACAACCACAAAACCTTCAGCAACAACACCAGGCCCCCCCTTTGAGGAGATACAGGGGGAGAAGGAGGGGGAGACAGGCCCTGCATGCAGCACCAGTGCAGCCTCTGTCACCACCCCAGCAGCCCCCATGCACACGCAGCATGTCCGGCCACTCAAGGAAAACCCTGAGCAGATAGACACCCCTGACTACCTTGACTGTGACACCGTCACCACCATATTTGGCCTGAGACATAACGAGATAAATGAGCAGCATACAAATATGCACTGCTATCCTGGCACAAGTGTCTGTGTTGCCTGTGCCCCACACCCATGACACAGGCACCTACCAGCACACAGTGGTGCCCATGCATGGCATGTCACAACCGTCCAATACAAGGACACATAAACAAGTGCTGTTTCACCTCCCCAAGCACACAAGGGCCTACCAATCCCCAACATGGACCACCCAGGAGATACACAACAGTAAAGTTGGACCTCATGCATATGAAGGCATGCCAAATGACATTGGTACCCCTGACAGCACCCACGTGTCGTACGTGGACCAGCATGGCATGCAGGTGGCGTATAGCAACTGCAAACAATACCACTCCCCCTACGTGCAGATGGAATGCAACGCAACCAAGAACATCACACATGGGTGGGCCCGACATCAAAGAACAACTCATGACTCAATTGGCAAGCAGTTCACCACGGTACCATGCCACATGGTGCGATATGCAGGATGACGCGCCTGGCTGCCTGTTGAGTCGTCTGACTGTGTCATGCTAGTGCATTGGTGCCATGAGGTGGGTGCCTGCATGAACCAACTGGGTCGAAATGATGAAGCCATCGTACGATGTTCACCCCACCAACCAACCTGCCACAGAACCAGTGCAATGGCACATGAGAACAGATTCTCACATCGATGGAATAAGGCACTCACAATACACTACATCTCCACCATCTGACAAGCGCAAATCCCACTACACTTGCACCACTCATTGGCGGCCACCACAACCGTAAGCGCATATAGGAAGACACACTGCATATGCACAATGTGGCTGCCCCCAGCATGGCACCACATCGGAGACCCATCCCTGGGAGTGGATTGAACTGAGGGCAGCAGGGATACCACACCACGTCACCGGCATGGCACACCCATAGGAGTGTTGGAATTCACCATAGTATGTATTAGAGCAGGATGATGACCATGAGCCACTGACTACATCCATCACACCCAAATACGAATATACACAGTACCCAGCACCACATGGATCTAACATCAGGACAGCTGCATGCATCAACGAAGCATGTACCACGAGATGTCCATGCCATTGTTCACGGACCATCTTGTAGACGCAACCCCCCACAGCATTCCATTGAATTGGACACATATTATGGCCATGAATGGGCGAAATGCATCCATGGACATGTGCATATGGCCATTAGTGAAACCCTGCCATGTCAGCCAAGTTCAGTTCTCCACCATGACAGTTCAAACACTCACCTTATTTGGCTAGACATGCAGATGTTGGTGGCTGTCCCTTGACACCATGGTACATGACCCCTGTCAGTAACCCACAGAACAGGCCCAGGGAGCACTAAAACTCTGGCCATACCCGTGCATGAGTGTAGATGAAGCAGTCACCTGGCTTGCGTAAGGCACATATGAATTGGCAAAGCAGGACTGGTGGGGGACTCATCTACTGCTATCTGGTGTCCAAAATCCCCATGTCATTTGTGTAGCTGAACAAAATGTACATCCCTAGAATTGCGTCTCTTTCTCCTGACATGGGACTGCTACTACCACATGACGATGTGGTGAAGGTGGAGGAGGAAGTGGCAAGAAAGCATCATGGAGGCAGTGCACTTGAGGGACATGTCATGTGCCAAACAAAGAGTGGACAGGATGTCCAGAACACAAGTCAGCAGAAGGTGGCATTACATGGGCACACAGGGCACTGGATGTGTGTATACTTGTACACCATGCACTGTCAGACGTCATTATAAACATGCTCAATAATGAATGTCCACAACGGTTAAACTTTACAACAATGATAGTGTATTGTGAAAAAGGAATAAGTCTGAACATTATCTGCAGCCACCCCCCCCAACTCCACAACAAACCATCACCCCCTCCCCCCAACTCCACAACAAACCCTCATCCCCATCCCCCTCCCCTCCAACTCCACAACAAACCCTCACCGCCCTCCCCCCTCCCCCCAACTCCACAGTAGTGGTCCCATGTAGGACGTAAAGGCCACATGTGGGAGCAAGGACTATTGTTCCTTGCTCCCATGGCCCGGGGGAGGCATGTTCCTGCGCCGCATGGAACGCAGAGTGCATCTTGCTGGGCTGGCTGGTGTGGCTTCACTGGATGCGGGGGTGTCCGCCTGCTGTGGCTGGGGATTAGATTGGGCTGCCTCAAGGGCATTGGCTATGCGGCCAAGGATGTGACACAGACGGGTTGTGCTGTCAGTGACAGTCTCACACAACCGGTTGGTGCTGGTGGTGAGTGTCTGCAGCATTTCCCTTAGTTCATTATGCCATTCAACCCTGGCCTGGTGGTTGTCCTCCATGAACTCCGTTATGAGATCTGCGAGCTGATTTGCTCGACGTGTGCCGAATGATGGAAATCCATCGCTGAAACTACTTGCCCCTGCATGCTTGGGCAAGGGCTGTACCGGTGAACTTGGGCCACCATCATCATACCCCTGCGTGTCTATTTGAGGACTATGGGCAGGTGTTTGTGCATCTCCACAGTCACTACATGAGGCCAGGGGGACAATGCAGGACTCAGGCGTGTGGACTGTGTGTTGGCCATCCTCCTCGGACGCCCCACAGATGGGTGACAGGCTGTCCAGATACTCGTCAGAGCCGGTAGCAGCAACCTCCCCAGAGATGCTCGACTGTGCCGATGTTGGGGTTGGTATTGTGGCAGGCGCCAATGCTGGGATGGATGCAGCATCCAGTGGCCTTTCCGGAGCCGGGGGGGCTGTTATTTTTGGTTCAGGAATTCGCCTGACCCTGCCACTACCCATGGAGGTGCTTGGCCGGCTTGAATGTGGCTCGGCGCTGTCATGATCAGTGCCTGTGAGGGTAGAAGAGAGGGACAACATGAGTGATTGTATGATGTCCTATTTGCATACATGGCTGCATTCACATTTCAGTCAATTGCGGTTGTGGCCATTTGGGTGTAGCAACGGCAGTGGTACATGTGCATGAGTATGTCATGTACGCATGTTTGGGAGTGACCTATCGTGGCCTGGTTATGTGCAGTTTGCCTGGCACAATGCTGGCTGCACAGTGTGCATGATGGGATGTGCAAGTTAATGCACTATGGTTGATGTGCGTTATGTACTCTCACTTGGCCCTTGATTGCGTGGCACTTGCCTCTGCATTAGTTGGATGGGGGAAGAGTTGGATGGGGGAGGGCAACATGAGAAGCTGCCTTCGATGGCCCTTGGGGCAGTTGTAATCATGGACATTGGCAGTGTACACTGTGGACACTCACCACCTTCGGCAGATGATATTGCCCCGCACTTCATGTCACCCACTCCCTCTATCGCTCTCTATCGATTCTGTGCCAATCAGAGCCGCACATGTCTCCTCCCACGGCTCTAGTTGCACAGGGGTACTTGGACCGCCTCCCGTCTGCATGGCCTGACTCTGGTGGCTGGAGAGGAGGCCCCGCACCCGCAGGTCATCCCACCGCTTTCGGCAGTCCCTACAGCGCTCACCCACTGGGCAAGTTGAGCCCAGATGTTCTTTTTGCGGATGAGAGACTCCATTCCGCATGTCGGGGCTGAAAACAGCATGTGCATGCTCAGCCAGGTAGTCCACCATGGCCTGGAGTTCCGCAGGGCTGAATTTCTTCTTGCGGAGGCGGTCCGCAGCCTTCTTTGGAGCGTTCGGCATGTTCTTAGTCGTATGGTCCTTTTCCCAACTTCAGTTTGCTCCCAAGGGTGCTGGGTGATGAGGATGGCAATGAATTGTGTTTTTAATGATGGCCGCCGCCCTCCTTCCCGTTCCTGTGCGATGACGTAATTTCCGGTTCCTTTTTTTTCGGTGACCGTAATTTACGGTATCCGTAATTTACGGTCACCGTTATGTACAGACGCTACTGCTTCCAAGGCGCTGTTGTTATTTACGTGTCGCAGCATGCCGGTAGGGTGTTTGCAGTCGTTTAGTGGCATGCCGCTCGGTACTTTTCCGGCATGGCGAAAAGCACGTGTCCGCGAGGTCGGAATGGGCCGCAATTAGCGGTCTGACGCCAGGGCGGTGTTGTACTTTACGCCATGCCGGAAAATACCGGTACTTACCTCCTATCTCGGAATGAGGGCCTGTGTCTGCAACCAAAGACTAAGCAGGAAATCTAAGTCTAGTAACACACCATGTTAACGTGGCTGATTACAGACACGAAACATGTAGATTTAAAAAAAAAAATGTGCAAGAAAATATAGTGCTGCTGCAGTGCTCCTTACCATGCGTGTGAATCTCATTGCTCCAACTAGCTGTCAAACATCAAACACTCCAAAGAGGGCTGAGATTGTGCTCCATTCTCAATAATATTTTCAAAACAATATAGCTGGCTGCGTGAGGTGCCAGGCGGCATAACGCCATGATGTCATCACACAGTGCAAAAGTTGCATTCACGGTGAAATGCCCCCGAAGAGCCTGGACCTGGCTTACCATCGTGCATTGATATTATAGTGTTATGAAACATCACATCGTGCAATGTTGACAACAAATAAAATAGGTTGCAAATCCAAGACAAATCATGTATGTATGCGCCAGTGTGTACATCATACTGAGTGCACAAGAGCCTACAACGAAATATTACCAAAAATACTGTTATACAGTCAATATAATATTAACAATATCAGCAAAATGGAGGTACAGATTAAGCTTAGATGAGTTCAAAGAAATAGTAATGGTGTTATAACATATCAAAAGGCACTGTGGTTTATTAAATAGAGTTGTGATGTTCTTCTTCATCCCATCTATATTAAGGATCATTACGGGTCTGGCGGAAACCCTGCCGGAAAAACCGGCAGGTAGCTGCCGGACCCGTAATGATTTACTGCCGTCCGGTAAATCAGGCGCCGGTAAAATGTTGATACCATTTCCATAGAGTCCCATAGGACTCTATGGGAGTGGGGACCACGAAAGCACCGGCACCAATAATAATGGTGCCGGTGCTTCCGTGAAAGTCTGCGAGCAGGTGTCGTTCCGTCGTTCAGGTCTGACCCTGGCCGGCGGTATGGCACCCGCCTGCAGACTCGTACTTTGCCGGTCCGGAAACAACGGTGCTGGTAAGCTTACCGGCACCATTGTTTCCGGACTGGCAAACTTGTAATGAGGGCCATATTATCATACAATCATTGTTTTAGAGCATACATTGTTCATTCAGACCTTACAGGAGTGTGCCCATTACATGTATCCTCCTGGACTCTTTCATCAGTAGAGTATGCTCAGAGTTCCTTTTATTGTTGAAAGTGTTGGACCAAATGGGGCATAGTGACCTTGCATCTTGTTTTTTTATTTATTTATTTATTACATTTATATAGCGCACCTAGCCCTCAAGCATCGGGGCACTTAACTTAAGAATACAATTACACCTGAGTTACTTAGGTTTACATAGAAAAAAATACTTTTAGATATAGGTGACTTTGCTTGTACAATAAGGAATTTGTATATCACCTACAGACAGCAGGTGCTTGCTGTTGTAAGTCTCTGTGATGCAGTAACAAGTGTCAAAGAACATAAAATAGCAGGATTCTAGCGATTGAGCATGCAGTTCCATTAAGAGAAGGATTACAGAAGTAGTTAGGCAGTACAGTGGCACAGGATTCAGACATGGCAAAGATGTAGCGTATCCAAGTTACAGCGAGTCGTGAAGAGGTAGGCTTGGTACTGGTAACCTAGTGCTCTTTAGAAGGAACTGAGCTGATTTCTAGTGACTTGGTTGAAAAGCCAGGTTTTTAGATTTTTTTCTGAAGGACCATATGGATGGATCGGTCCTGAGTTCAAGGGGGCATGGCATTCCAGTAATTTGTTGCAAGAACAGGTAAGCTAGATCCACCAGCTTTCTGTCTTTTGAATCTTAGTGAGTTCAGATCCCCTAAGTAGGCTGATCAGGTAGGTCTGGCTGATTGACTTTTTGAGATCAGGTTAGATAGACAGCGTGGAGCGGTATTGGCCAGGCATTTGTGTATGAGGGACAGTACTTTGAATTTCATGGGCTCTCTGACTGGCAACCAATGGATGTTTCTTCTGGCAGCAGACATGTGGTCAGACTTAGGGATATTGAGGGCTGCTCTAATGGCATTGTTTTGAGTAGTTTGGAGCATCTTGATGTTTTTTGTGGAGGTGCCGGCAAAGATAGCATTGCAGTAGTCTATCCTCGATAGGATTAGTGCTCTCGCTAGTGTGATGCGATTCCCCATCGTCTGGTAGGGTCTACATGGCGTGATGAGTTTCGCATTATACGAGGAGGCTGAGGAGATGGAATTCACTTGCCGGGAGAAGGTAAGTGAGGACTCCAGGTACACCCCTAATGTTTTGACTTCTTTGGAAACTTTGATGTTGTTTCCATCATTGTCAAAGGTTTGGTAAAATGGTGAAGGTTCATAAGTTTCGCTTGGCTACCTATGATCAGAATCTCTATTTTATCATTGTTGAGACAGAGTTTATTTTAGGACACCCAGGCCTGATTCGTGAGGTAGTTAGCATTGAGAGCTTTGGAGTCTGTGGCGTAATCCCCAGTTATTGCTAGGAGTATTTAGGTGTTGTCAGCATAGTTTGTGTTTGTGACACTCAAATTGTCTAGTTTATCAAAGAGGGGTTTGGTGAATGCATTGTACATTGTGGGGCATACACAAGATCCCTGTGGTACTCCGCATGCGACTGGAGTAGGGTGTGCTGCTGCCGAAGCAGAGAAGACATTTATCTATTCGAGAGGAAAGATTCAATCCAACTTGTGGCATTAATAGTGAATTGGGTGTCACTGGCTAGGTGGCGGCGTAGGATCTTACGGTTTACTAGATTGAATGATGCTGACAGGTCCAGTAAGAGTAATATGGCTAGGTTACCCCTGTCTCTTATTAGGTCCATTTGGGTTTTAAGATTGACCAGAGCTGTTTCTGTGCCATGGCCTGGGCGGAATCCTGATTGGCGTAGTCCAAGAAGGTTGTGCAGTTCTAGATAGTTTTGGATTTGTACATAAGCCACTTTATCTAGTATTTTTAGAAGGAATGGCACTGGTGTAATGGGTCTGTAATTAGTAGACACTTTTGTGTCTTGAGTGGTTATTTTAGTAAAGGGAGCACCCAAGCTTCCTTCAGGTTGTTCGGTACTTGATTGGATGCAAAAGAGTTATTATCAGAGCAGTGATAAATGGTGCTAGATTGTCCGTGCAGTCTTTCATTAGTTTTGCAGGGCAGATGTCCCCTTGACAACGCAAGGTTTTAAGGCCTTTGATAATTTTGATTGTCTTTTCAGTAGTGGTGGGTGAGAATTGAAATTTGGGGAAGGGTTTTGGAGTTTTGTGTTCAAGAGTAGGTTGGGGCAATGTGTTGAGGTTCAATTCTTTTGTGTGGATTTTGCATTGGATATGGTGTCCGTGAGTGCATTTTGTATGCTTTTGCATCAGGCTTGGTCTTTAATGCAGTGGTCTCGGCTTTGTGAGGGAGATTCTAGTTCCCCTAAGACTGAGAAGAGCTCTTTGGTACCAGAGTTGGCATTCTCAATAGATAGGTTGTGCGCATTGCTTTTTGCTAGGAAGGTGGCTTTTATGTATTCAGTGGCTAAGGTTGCAAATTCTTGTTTATTATTATCTGAGGGTGTTTTTTTCCAATTGCTTTATTCATTTCTTTTTTTGTTAAGTGGGTCTTTTTGTGTACCAGTGGTTGATGTGGGATTTAGATTTAGCTTTGCAAGTGCCTAATAGAGCCACTTTGTTAATAGCTGCCTCCATTGTCTTATGCAAGATCTATGTTCAGAAACACAGATATTCACTGTTCTTATTGTTTTCTCTATGTACATTGCTCTCTGTGTTTTGCAGTTAGTGAATTCTGATAAGGACCATTGTCTATCACCAATCATGAATGATAATGTTTTTGATTAAATGTATATACCTAGCACTGGCCTCATGGATATTGTCCCAACAGGGTGAAAGACCAAAGAAATATCGAGGCTTAGTACCACAAATGAAATAAGCCAATTACGGGTTGAAAAGATACAAGTATCTTTTATTACCGTGCAGTTTCAACGCAAAACAGATAGCTATCAGTCTCCCAACACCTCGCAGTGTGTACCAGCAGACACAGTGAGGGGTGAGAGTGCTGGACATCTAAACACAGACATATTCACACCATTTTTGAAACATGTGTCCAGCATCTCACCAAGCTAATAAGTTACTGGCTGAGTGTGTGCCCAATTCATATGACAAACATTACAATATTGTACGACGGATTAAACAAGTTTACATGTCCATGATGTTTTTATGAGGATGAGGCTTGTGAGCGCAAACAATACTTGGGTGGCAGTTCATTTGAGTCACAAGTTTTCTTTCCATTGGTCAAAAGGTCTGCTCTCAGTCAGCCTAAAAATTAACGAAACTCAAAGGTCATTCGGCTTGACTGCAAGTCAAAAACACAGTCCACTCTCAGTGCACGTGGGAGAGAGTTACATTGTTTTGCGGCAATGACTGGAAAGCTGGTACTTCCAGCTCTAGAGTGCTTGAATGTGGGTTGCATTAGTCTGTGAATGTATGGGGTTCTAGTTGGCCTATCTGTTTGGTGTATAACAGTTATTTGGGACATATAATGGGGGCTGATTTTGAGATACACCTGGGTGTGATGGTAAGTATCTTAAATAAGATTCTTTGTTGGATGGGAAGCCAGTGTACTGCATTCTGGGCATTAGATATGTGTTCGGACCTAGGCATGTCCAGGGCAGCTTGTAGGGCATTGTTTTGAATGGTCTGAAGTTTATGTATATTGTGTGTGGATATGCCCCCAAAGAGGGTGCTGCAGTAGTCAAGCCTTGCACCTACTACCATCTGGGCGATCGTTAGGCAGCTCTCTGTAGAGAGGTGAGGTCTGGCCACATTGAGGAGTTTGGTGGAATATGCTGCTCAGGAGGATATTGCATTTACTTTTTGGGAGAGGGAGAGGGTAGCGTCTAAGTTGACTCCTAGAGTTTTCACTTCAGGAAAGACTGGGATCTTTGTACTGTCAATGTTGAAGGTCGTGTAATCTGGGCCACATTTTTTTAATACCAAGTGGGGTCCAACTAAGAGGAGTTTTGTCTTCTGTCATCACGGTAAAGGCCATGGTTCGCCATCCAGGCTTGGATGGTGGCGCATGTGGTGTTGAGTAGGGTGGCGTCATTGGTGTCAGTGAGGGGGAGGAGAATTTGGGTGTCATCGGCATAGTTGGTATTTACTATGGTCTCTACTGTTTCTCAAGAAGGATCTGGTGTGGAATAAACCTTGCACTTTCTTTAGACCTCTTGAGCAGTGTCTTTTTGTAGCCCCTTTCAATCAACTGCCTGTAGAGTGATGATAGAACTTCTGCACATCAGTTCAGTTCCTGCAAAGGTACAGATATTGCCCAACGGGCAAATTATCGTTTACACTTCTTGGCTGGAAACTCATATAGTGTAAGACCATATTTCTGTCTGTTGGTTTTCAAAACAAACTACAGTGAATGGAGTTGTCAATAATCTTGGTATTCAGGTCAAGAAAATGTACCTTGTTCAGACTGTAACCAAGAGTAAATTGAAAGTTCTCATTACAATTATTCAGCTAGCCAAGACATAACTGTAACATATATTCATCTCTGTGCCAAATAAACAGAATATCATCGATGTTTCTTCTCCACATCAAAACATATTGGAATATGGGTGTATCTTCTGTATATATGAAATCTTTCTCAAAAGAGTCCATATAAAGCACTGCCAGGCTGCGTGCAAAAGCAGCCCCCATTGCAGCTCCTATATTTGAATGTAATACTGTTTATTGAAGGCAAAATAATTCTTCTGGCTGGCTATTGTCATTACCTCAAGAAGGAACTGGATGGGAACATGGTTATTGGGGAGGCTAGCCATAAGGTGATCTTTTATGCATTTAACTGCTTCCTCTTGTGGGATACTTGTGTATTATGCATGGATATCCATGGTGACCAAGATGTCCTATGAATGCCTCATCCCTTTACCCTGAAAAGCTGTATTAATAGAGGTAGTGTCTTGTAAAAAGGATCTTATGGTTTGACTAATACGTTTCAAGAAAAAAAAGAAAAACCTGTACAGAGGTTCTAAAATCGAGCCACATCTTCAGATGGTGGGTCTACCAGCGGGGTTCGCTCTGTCTTTGTGCAATTTTGGCAATGCATAAAACTGTGGCACTCTGCCCTCCAACATATTTAAAACATGTGATTCTCTCTTGCTCAGCCATTCTCTTTGCAGACCAAATAGTGTGGTTTATTCGATCAATCTTTTAATATCTTTCCTATGATTTTTTTTTTACAATTTATGATTGTGAGAATCATTTAGCAGATTCATCACCATCTTATCATATTGTTGTATTGTCATAACTGCATTTCCCCCCCAATTATCTGCCGGCTTTTTAATCCAGTTGGAATCCTGACCCAAAGATTTAAAAGCTCCCCTCTCTACATTTGACAAGTTGTGTCTAGAGTACTGTTTAGTTGTTTGTAATTATGCCACATTACGCAGTGCACACTTTTCAAAAGTTAATAACTCTTTAGGGATTTGATGCTCTAAAGGTGGATTTTGGATGGAGACCTGTGTCTTGTTCTTGTTCCATCACCCAAGAAGAACGACTTCAAACAAATCTTCAGTAGAAAATGCCTTATTTCATACTCGTTCATATACCAATCAGTGCTAGTTGTAGTGACAAATGAAAGCCCCTTGTTTAATAAAGAGACTGTTTCCGGCAGGAAATCCATATTAGCCAAGTTGAATATAGATATGTTGTCAGTATTAAAAACACATACCTCCTGAATTTGCTCCTGCTGAATCGCTGGAAGGGTGGAGGGCCTTGATAGTACTGATCTCCAGGGTAATAAGGCCTGCGCCTCCCTCGATACTTCAACAACTGTTTTATTGTCATGTTACACTTCATCTGCAACAAGAATTCTCCACTTGGAGAATTATAACACTTCTTTTCGAGAAGAGAATACAGACTAGAGGAGCACCACATATATACATTCTTTTGTGGATAAAATGCTGCCAAATGTGCCTCTGGCAGTGAGGACACAGTTTTACAATGTATTGAAAAATACAATACCTGTGACCTCACTAAAGAAGACATAAATAATGACCTATGAACACCAATCTTATGTTTCCAAAAAGGTAAGTGTAGCAAATATTGTCGACATTGATACAGAAACAAAGTGAAATTCTTGACCAAATGTCGCTTTCTATCCCTAGACCCCTGTTTACTAAAGTTTAAGTAAATAGTTACATGCCTGCTGTTAGACAGCATGAAAGGCAAGCATCTGAAAAATGCATATGACATTAAAAGAGACGAAGCCTCCAAGTACATCAATGATTAAAATCTTATCATTGCACTCCTGTGGAATGCTGCTATAGACTTTATATGTATTGCAAACAATTCAACTGCGGTTGCAAGATATGTCACAGCCTATCTCACCAAAGCTGTGAAAAATGAGATAAATGACCTCTGGGATGACATTTTCAGCTGACAAATCTCTTTCACGGCTTTGGTATCAAAATCCTGTTACATAAGATATGTGGGTTATACAAGGCTGCCGGTCATTTAAAAGTTACAGACTTGTATGTGAAATCCGAAAATTGTCTCTGGGTGAACCATGACCCAGCTTCACCGGGAAATTATTACACAAATCTATAATATACAGCCACAGAAAATCCCAACAGTCAAGACATCTTAAAACATGTCCTCATTGATACATACTATTGAAACAGAAGTCCTGCATTGAAATGCATGTGCTTTCATGAATTAGCACAAAACTACGCATACAAAAATAATGTCATGCCCAATCAAGCAACTGTCAAATATTCAGTCTCATAGTCTAATTAAACAAGTAAAATAAAACTTTAAATGTGTAGACCACAACTAATTATATTATCTGGACCTACTACAACTATTCAAACTTTGGAGAAAAGAGGAATTATATTTATTTATTTATTTATTTCATTTGTAAAGCGTGCAGCACTCCATAGCCATCAAGACACTGTTACAGTGAACTAGCTACTTGCAGGTGAGACAGAGAGAAACATACAGTTGATAAGGGGAAGCAGTGCAAAGCAACGCTGTGTTTGATGAATTGGATAGGCAAACAACCAGGTTTTAAGGGATTTCCAGAAATCGCAGTAAGAAGGTTCAGCTCTCAGGGTGGGAGGAAGAGATTTCCATTGTTTGGCTGTGATGGATGGGAGGATGGAGCCTCCCGCTTTAGTGTGTCTTACTTTAGGCTGTTGTAGGCAATTTGCGTACACGGACCTTGTCGGTCTTTCTGAGAGAGATAGGGCTTCCCGTGTTGGACAGGCATTTATGAGTGATGGACATGGTCTTGAAAATGATCCGTTTGCAAATTATGGCAGCAGAGATGTGAGCCTGTTTGGGAATGTTGAGAGCTGCTCTGAGTGCATTATTTTGAATGTTTTTAAGTGTTTGAATGTTTTGAGATGAGGTTCCTGTCAATAGGACATTGCAATAGTCCAGCCTAGCACCAATGTCAGCCTGTGCTATGGTAAGGCAACTGTCAGGGGAGAGGAAGGGTCTAGATACATTTATCAGTTTTACATATGTAGGCAGCAGAGGAGGTGGTTGCATTCACTTGGCGGGTCATAGAGAGGGTGGTGTCTAGATGGACACCTAGTGTCTTTTCTGATGTTGAGATGGGGATCATGGTGCCGTGAATTTTGAAGGCTGTGTATTGGTGGTTGAGCTTGTTGAGCAGTGAGGGAAGTCCATTCGACAAGATTTCAGTCTAGCCACATTTAGACACAGGTGGTTGGCTGCCTTCCAAGACTAGATATTTGTGTAGACGTGGTCAAGGTTTTTTGAGTCATTTGTGTAGTTGCCAAAGAGGGGTAGGAAGATTTTTGTATCGTCGGCATAGTTGGCATATGCTATAATAATTGTTATGAATAATTGTTAAGTGACTATGATACATATGAAGCTGCACTCAAAGCAAGTAAAATCAGCAGACAAAAAAGACAAATTTAAACAATACAAAAAAAGTTAGATGATAAACATCATTAAAAAAAGAGATAAAAAGAAAAATTGGTAAATGAACTCCTCCAGAAGGGAGTCAACCATCTCTTCCAGGTAACCAAGAACCTTTCAGAATTAGGCAGAAATAGCAATGACCGAAGTAGAAAACACAATGTTTCAATGCAAGCAATTTTAACTAGATTTAGCAGTGCTTATATAACAGCAATATGATGAACAACTCATCATTTGTTAGTAAGTCAATGAAGAAATTTAACATGAATTAAACCTTGAAAATAAAACATTCAATTGTAATAATCACAAATCTCTACTCTTGTATTTAATTGGTGAACCTGGTTCAGGCAAAACCTTTCTAATTAAAATAATGAAAACATGTTTAGAATCAAAAACAGACAACAACATTTCAACTGTTCTAACAGCCCCCATTGGTCTAAGTGCTTACAAAGTAGGAGGTGTAACACTAAACTGACTACTACTCCTCCCATATGAGAACCGAAACAAATTAGAATATTCAAATGTTCGGCAGAAGCTGAATGTGAAGAATGCCGAATTGTACAGCAAATAAAGGTTCTTCTGATAGGTGAAGTAAGCATGGTTTTTAACCTAATGTTTCTTGAATTCACCTAATAATGCAAGAACCTTTTAGGATTGGATATGAAGAACTTTTTGGAAGAATATATGTAATTGTGCTTGCAGATCAACAGTTAACAGCATTCTAAGACCAACCCATATTCAAAAGATTAGGTTACAAAGAATGCTGTACCACCCTCTGCAGCATAGGGAATGTTCATTTATGGTGCCACTTTCACAACAGAGAACTTGAAGAAATCTGTAAACTGTTAAATTAACTGTATGGCGAAACACATAATTGTTTTAACGCCTAATGCCATTGGCGTGGTCTCAAAGCGCTGTGGAACAATTAACACAGCCAAAACAATATTGTGTGCTTTTAATGCCAACCCTTGACAACTGTGCCCAATTTAAAGACACAATGTCAAAAAGGAAAGGCAACCCATAGCCTACTTCAGCTGCATAAACAATTGTGAATAGAATGACGCCATCATGTGTCACCAAGCCATAGCATGACTGATTAATTTAGGACAATCTGTATCAAACACCACTGGATTGCAAAAAGTATTAACTCTCTGCCTAAACTACACAGTAATGCTAAGACACAATCTTGAGTTAGAGTAAGGTTTAGTCAATTGAACAATGGGAAAAGTTGTTGGCCTACAATCATATCCAAATGAAAATAATATCCAATTTGTCCTTATGAAGTTTGACAAACTTGAACAAACTAAAAACACTCCCAGTAGTACAGTACATTTCCTTCTTTTTGAAGATATATGTGTACGTAGAGAACAATGCTATCTCTTCCTTGCATAAGTTGCGACAATTCACAAATCACAAGATCTAAACCTCGATCATACACTTGTAGAGATTGTGCATTATACACAACACACTTGACTATGTATCCTGTACTTGAAAAAGAAAAACCATCAAAAAGCCAACCAGTAGAAAATGAAACTCCATCAGAGCACCACATAATCCCCACTAAAAAGGAAAACACTACATAAACCTCAAATCCACTACATGCCACATTTTCTGGCCTATTACTTTTTTCTATAACTGAAGTAAATTGCTATGCAAATGAAGCAATCAATCTACTATTGCAATAGCCAACAATTGTAGACAATATATTCTTGCATGACACATAACAGCTATGTTTACTAATGATAATCATGCAAAGAAATGCCACCAATAACCCTGACACTATCTACAGAGTATCAGGTGTCGGATAGGTAGTGGACCGCTGTGGAAGAATGAATAAATGCACCATAAATACACAGGAGCATCCCCAAGAATTCCTCATTTACTTACTGGAAGAACTAAAGTGAGACGATGCATCACTATAACTGAAATTCCACAGATGACATACACTTGTAACTATACAAGCAGTCTCTGCAACTATGTTTCACAAGACCATCGGGGTGATTCATGGAATGATTGTGTGGCGAAATGTGTGGTGTAAGCGAGAAAAATGCAGCACACACGTGCGAAATGCATGCATACTCCCGTTTCCCGATTCATGGAAGGCACTGTGCCTGGTTTACCTCGGACCTGTGCCGAATACGCGCGTGGCGCACACGTCACTGCGACATCCTGAAAGCTGTGAGCGAGCCACACAACATCCAGCACACACACCTAAAAAGAGGGCAGAACACGCAGAATGGGGAACAACATGTGAAAATGTGAGCATAACGGGGGAAGTTCAACAACACGTATTCATGGAATTGAACCGGGCAAACCCATGCATGCCAAAATACGCGCAAAGCCGGAAACACGTCCGCCACGTTAAAACAGGTGAAAGTGCCCCCCTGCAGCATAAAAGTATGCGTAAACAACAAACAAGCATATACAGCTATGATGAATGTCCCATTTCTTGCAGCAGTGATCGTGGGACACCGCAGGAGGAGGAGGATAGCCAGGCTATGCATTTTCTTACCCAGGACCAGCCTTTGGTAGTGAGTACAAATGCCTGTGCACATGCATGCATGTCACACAGCGACAAATCCAAAAACCCAACTAATGACAACCATTATCACCTCCCTAGGGGACAGTGCATACCCTCTGAGCACCTACATGATGACGCCAATACGGAACCCCACCACACCACCCCAGATAAGTTACAACGTAGCCCATATTGCAACCTGGGGCATAGTGGAGGGCACATGCGGGGTGATCAAGTTGGGCTATATGCGCCCCCAGTAGTGTGCAGGGTTGTTGTGGCAGCATGTGTGCTGCACAATGTTGCAACCCAGCGGGGCATACCGGGGTACATGGAGGTGCCCCCAAATCCCCAACCACATGCATGGCAGCTGCGCATGGGAGGGGAAAGGGCATGTGGCGAGGCAGCCCGTACCCAGCTTGTGTCTACTTTTTTCACCTAAACTCCCCCTCTGCGGAATGCACACAGGCCTAGCACATTCCAGGTGACAATCAATGATGACAAAGTGAAAGTCAACTGTCACAACCTTAACACCCTGAGAATGTGTCCTTTGAATTGCAGAATTGTGTGCATCCCTAGCCACTTAAACAAACAAAATCCCATGTGACCAAAAAACACACATGCAAGCTATAGATTCCACCTCCCCAATGCAAAATATCACATACAAATGCTGTTGTGTCAGGTAAACCTCCCCAACCCCATGTCCCCCACCCCCCACACCATGCCATGGCATGCAATGTGAAAACTACCATAAAATATCAACACACATGACACAACTATCAAAAAGTGCACCGTCACAAATGGAAACAGGCCACAGACAATCCCCTCAGATATGGAGTGATCAAAAATATCCAACATATACTAAAAGTAGGTAAATGCATGTCATCAAAGGTGTGAACAGCAAAACCTCGAACCTTCGGTGGCATGCATTTCAGGGAATCCCAAAGAAGAAAAAAATGCAGGTGCTGCAGGGTTGTCCCCCGCAACAGCCCACTCACTACACAACACAGTACAATGAGTGATGTTTGCGGCCTGGAAACCCCTGCAGCTGCATAAAAAAACTAATAAAAAAAATGAGCCTGCGACGCCAGTTCATGATCACGAAAGTCAATGTGAACTTGTGCAGCAGGGGCACAGCATTTCTCAGAAGGCAAGTAGTGTATACGTGGGTGGATGTTGGGGTGGTCATGGGGTGGGGTTGGGGGTGTGTTTCAAGGGCTATTTAATGCATGTTATCATGGGAAATGTATGAACTTTCAGTGTTGCGTACATTTCCCATGTGAACCACTCCGCTGTGGACACATCTACAATGGAAACCTATTGCAGATTCCGTGACACATCATAAGCAAAACCAACACAGGACTTCCAATTTACCAGCATAACATATCATGAACACAGGACCAAACAGTGACAATGTCATACAGTGAGGAAACACCATAGCACAAGTGATCCAATGTGGCATTACCACAACATGTCCCCCTACCATCATGAGAGTGGCTTCGACAGCTAAAGGGGGCATGGGACCGCATACAACATTAAGTGCATCAACAATGTATACAGGCAAGGCAGTACATGAATAAGCAAAATGAAATCATGCACAGTCAACAATATACTCACCAAAATGCAGTCAAGCCATGCACTGGAGAAAGCATCATGAATCCCCACTAGGGGAGTATACACAAGTTGGACTTCAGACTAGCCACAGATATGACGGAAGTCCAATGCCTCTGTGTAAGTTACTGTCACACAGTGCCATCCTTGCGATCCCATGGAAAGGGGAAGCAGGGGTGTCAGGGGTGTCATATGTGTCCGGACCTCAAGCCACAAACACAGACACGAGACAAGCCTGTATGGGCCCAGCTGGAACACACAGTGGATGCCATCAGATGCCACATTGCACCACACTGTAACATAAATGCACAATAGACAAAAAATAAAAATGGACAAAGTGGACCCGGGGGGGCGGGGGCATCCAGGAGGGGGGAGGTGCAGGGTGCACCTCAACACCCATATGCGATGATGTTGAGACAAAAAAAAATCCTCCATGGGCTCTTGGTCTTCAGGGCCTGACCTGAGTGAGAGATACGTCGTCATTGTCAACCCATGGTTGTACATCAGGAGGTGCGCGTGTCACAGGTGTCTGACAATGTATAGCCCCAGCAAGGCCCTCAACGGCAGCAAGCATGCAGGCCTGGTGAGTCCAGTTCTGCTGGAATATGGCACAGAGGTTGCCATGCAGCACCTCACATGTAACACAGAGTTCCTCTTGCAAGGACCGACGTGTAACATGTGCCAGCGAGGCCTCATGCGACAGACAGACCTCCTCCCGGCTTGCATGGAGTTCATCCGAGATGGTGTGTTTCTGCTGCTCCATCCTCTGTTCTTCCTGTGTCTCCTGGCTTATAATGAGTGGATATGAAACAGGTGGTGGTGCCGGAAACACGAGAACAACTGAGGAACAAGGCAAAGGATATTACATCACAAATTCATTTTATTTTGTTATAAATTGTAAAAAGTCTTTAATTAGTTCATTTTTAAAAAAAAGCATCCTATATAGCAGACATTCATACATTCATTCATACTAATACAACTCTAAAAATAGTACATTTACGTTTTTTTAAAGGAAATGTGAAGCAAATGCAACAACTGTTCCATTGTTAAGATAAAAAAATGTGTTTACACTTTCAAGAAAAACAATTAATGTGATCAAAGGAAAGCAGACAGATACAAATTGTGTATAGTGGAAATGCAAACAACACTTCCAATGTTCAGTAATAATGGTTCACTCCAGACAAAAATTATCAGGATAAACGTAAATGTACTATTTTTAGAGTTTTATTAGTATGAATGAATGTATGAATGTCTGCTATATAGGATGTTTTTTTTAAAAAATGAACTAATTAAAGACTTTTTACAATTTATAACAAAATAAAATGAATTTTTGATGTAATATCCTTTGCCTTGTTCCTCAGTTGTTCTCGTGTTTCCGGCACCACCACCTGTTTCATATGTATTGCTTTACCTCTAGGTGTCAGGGTTTGGAGGTTCCCACTATTATTTGTTGGTTTATAATGAGTGGAGCCAGAGTAGTTATGAGGGCTCTGTTATCTTCCCTCAGGGATTCCCTGTCAGCCTGTCCCTCAGCAGCAGTAGCTGTGGAGCAGATGTACCATCGCTCCACAGCCCAGCCCCAAGAACCAGTTGCCCACCCACACCTGCCTCAGGGGTTGCCATGTCGGACCAAACACCTTCTGGGGCTAGTGGCAACCCCCAGTCAGAGAGGCAGAGGGCTGCCCGCTTCACTGCCAATAAAGTTGGCATCCTGATGAAGCAAGTCCTGGGGCATTATCATGCCCTCTTCTCAGCAGCAGTAGCTGCTGAGGGACAGGCCCACCAGTTCTGCCCGGTGGGCCCTTTTGGAGGCCACCATACCCAGCCTGAATGAGCGGCATGTAGACTGCGTTGCCTACTGCTGGAGCTCCACCTGCCTATCAGGGGGGAGAATGGAATCAGCCAGACGTTCCATGCCTTGAAACAATATCTCAATCACTCCCCCCTGTTGCTGTGCAATGGCATTTCTCCCACCCAGTGTTCCCCGGTTGTGCACGACCACAGCGTTGCTGGACATCACATATGTTGGGCCCAAGGAGACGTGGCCCTTGCTGTGCTGGCACTGCCTGTGGCTGCAGGACTGCATTCTTCTGTTGATCTGCTGCCCCAGGAACAGGAACAACCGGTGTGGAGCGTGACCCTCCACGCGTAACCACCACAGGCGGACATTCCAACACTGACTGGCCCCTTGAGGGCTCAACACCCACTGCAGGTATTGTGGAAAGAACAGCGTCCACTGCAGAATCACCCACCGTCGACGGCATGGATTGATGAGAATCTGATTCAACATCCGAGTCAAAGAGCTCCTCAGAGCCATACCCAGAAGCAGGCATGGACAGGATGGCCTAGAGCCTCAATGGATGTTCGCGGCCTACCACTCCACGACCACCACTGGTGCATGTTTGTTGACCTGAACACTCCACCCTGTCTGCCATCTCCTCCTCCTGTGCTTCCGGTGTCTCATCACCTGCAAGAAAATAAAAAAACACATTAGCACACATGTCAGCAGCACATACCACACACATAGACAACACACATAGACAACACAATACTGACAGCCAACACGTGAAGCAGCCATGTCACGCACGACACAAACTCCAGCATACATGCAGTGGCAATGAAATGAAAGGGGACCCTGAAAGCAGACATGGATGTGTGTCAAATGTGAAGGCCACACATGTACTACATGTTGCATATCACCTGCATGAAACACAACTTACTGGCAGGCATAGATCCCAGCCAAAAATGACAGATGCCAAAAAAGAGATGGCACATAGCATAGCCATGGCACAATTGAGAAATAGCCCCAGCAGTAAGTCAAATAGAACTGTTCATGACACATGTAAAATGCATGATAACATGCACTACAAGAAAATCAATAATAATAAAAGTACACGTGTCACAGGCTGCAACAATGCAAGTGCATTGAAATACAGTGAAGGGAGGCACATGGATACATACATGCCAGGTCACTTTGACATCACACAAGTGAATAGGCATGTTGAAGGGTGAAATATGGCTCAGAAGTGCGTGGGTGCAGTGCAGCACATGTGTACGTCCTCAACTATTAACAGAACCAAAAGCATAGTGATGTCAATCTCATGACATGACGGCACTGTAAGGGCAAGTGCAAATTGTGCAAAGTGTTGACACTGGGTAGTAGGGATGCGATGGACACCCCCCCCCCCGGGAATGGCAGTGAGGCAGTGCATGGCTCTGAATGGCTGACCACAGTACTGTGAAGTTTTAGACAGTGTTGGCAGGTGTCAATTGCATCATCTCAGTCAACTGAGACTACAGCAGATGAGAGGGGGACAGAAAGAGGACACATGAGGAACCATCACAAGTACATCTATACAGGAAGAAGCCACACCAGTTGCCTAGAGGCAGGGTGGCTGTAACAGAGGGAGGCCTGTGCTCGACACAGACAAGGACACCCTAAACATGTGCGTGATGAGGAAGTAACCTTGGGTGAGCATGATATGGATGACCAAATACCATGAGACGGATGAAATACTGGAGATGTGGTACAATGAGTAGCCTGCCACAGATCCATAGGGGCTTTCAGGGAATGCAATGGTCCATGAATGAACACTCATGTCCACTCTGAGGTGCACACAACAATTGTCCTGGGTAATTGGGGTTCAGGGGGCAGGGGGCAGGGTATGTGATGTTATACACACCCCTGTGCTCCTGCAAGGCTGTCTGTGAACCCTGGTGAAAAAAGACGGGTTATGCAATGCTCAGTCACCCCAAAAAATGATGATAAACATGCATGCAAGCCCCAGTAGCCCACATGCATGGAATAAACCTCCCGTAGTATGCCGTGGAACCCGGGGACACAAAAAAAGCATACATGTGGAACACGCAGCCTACTCTGACCTCGAAAACGGGGTACGCGACAACCAGGGGAACCGCAGTGGATAAAAATAAGTGTGCACGACTCACTGCCTGCCTTACGTGGAATAGAAAAACACACATGCATGTGCACGTAGGCAACTCCCCCACCAAAACAAGAAGTATGAACTCTAAGCGCTGTTAAGATGTCGTGTGTGAACCAACAACTAGTAGAAACACACGCGTCGGTCTCCACGAAAAGCACATACAGCTAACTGCTGTCCCGCGGGACCATTAACCCGTGCCGAAGGTAACGCCCGCGAGCATCACGTCACTTACGTGCATACACGCTAAGGGCCTTTCCTCGAATTTCACGCTAATGCGCTGTTTTTCACATGCAGAGTCACTCTGCATCAAGCTGGCCACCCGACTACACACGGAAGACCACGCACCTGCCCAGAAGGCCATGTGCCTACCCTCCAAAGACCGAGCAGCCTCCTACGAGCCATCTGCTGCTGCCAGCCCACCTGCTGCCAACCTGCCCTGCTATTTGGTGCCTGCACAGAAGACATTGCCAGAGGTCCTCTTGCTGCGACCACCTCTGCTGTACCATCGCTCCACAGCCCAGCCCCAAGAACCAGTTGCCCACCAACACCTGCCTCTGGGGTTGCCATGTCAGACCAAACACCATCTGGGGCTAGTGGCAACCCCCAGTCAGAGAGGCAGAGGGCTGCCAGCTTCACTGCCAATGAAGTTGGCATCCTGATGAAGCAAGTCCTCGGGCATTATCATGCCCTCTTCTCGTCATCGCACCTCGACAAGGAAGAAAGGAGGAGGATCTGGTAGGACATTGTGGATGTCATCAACACGGTGGGGGTGGCATCCCACGACTTCCAACATGTCCTGAAGCGCTGGGAGGACTTAAGTTCCAGGACCCACAGCAATGCCCGCGCGCCTCGTTGCGGCTCGTGAAGTGGGGCGCTGGGACCAGCTCAGCAACATCCAGATGCGGGTCCTGGAGCGCACATGCCCAATGCTTCACTACCAGGTCCTCCAGTTGCAGACCTGTCTGGAGTCGAGTGGTAAGTGTCCATGTGTACTTGTCCAACATACTGCATGTTGAGGTGTGGCAGGAGTGGGCACCTCGGACTTATGTCTGGCATGCCCTATGTATGGATGTCTGTGTGCAGGGATGTGACGGTGCTGCAGTTGAGTCCAGTGAAGTGTGTTCCACATCAATGGTGTCTGTGTTGCAATGCATGATGTGGACCAGCATGTGACGATGCACACATGTTTGCATGCCTGTGTCTGTACTCGGCCATGTTTGTGGCGTGATACATGGATGCTTAAGTCACCCTCATGGACGTACATTCTGTACATGTGCGTGTGTCTGAGTGGTGAGTGTGTGACTGGGAATCACCATGGATGCATGACACATATCCATCTCGATGCATGATTGGCTGATGTGGCACAGTTGCCAATGAGTGCTCTGTGACAGGAGGTAGACATGGCCAGATACATGACTGTCCGGTGGTGTGTGTGCATCTGATGTGCATGTCCCATGATGCATTTAAGGTTCAGCCCCCCTTCTGATGTTCCCACAGTTCCCACAGTGCCTTGTTAATGGATGAAAATGCTTGCACTGACCCATGTGTTGTGGAGGGTGATGATGGTAGTGATGTTTGACAGTGCCACTCATGTGCAATTGCTTTGTGTCTAGCAGGCTATTGAGATGGTGTTGTAGAGCAAAGTGGCGGGGATGCCTCCACCAGCCAGAGACGCAGGGCCCAGTCACCCTCCCACCATATGTCATCTTCCAGGATTGAGGGGACTGGTGCCGCGTCCGCAGCTGCCGAGGGGATGCCCAAGAGGGCAAGGTCGGAAGTAGATTCCTCGGCAGCAGAAGGGGCAGGTGAGCCTCCACAGGGTAAATCCAGTGCGGAAGATGGTGCAGAGGCATCCAGGTTGGTGGTGCTTGAGGAGGAGGCGGCCACATCAGACCCGCACATAAGGGCCTGGAGGGAGTCCAGGGGCAGGAGGCAGCACAGGTCGCTGCGGAGGGGTCTGTGCATCATCCTGTCCCTGATGCTGAGACTGCATCACTGTGCACCGGCATGGATGCCTCAAACCAGGCCTGTCCGCAGGTAGGGGGAAGGTCCACGTCAACTGACATTCCTATACCTGCGGACATGGCAATCCGACCCGCTCCTCTTCTACACCCACTATACGCCAGTCATCCTCCATGCCTTCTTCTGGGCCGGATGCCACCAGGGCCCCCTGTAGATCTGCCACATCCACGGTGGCCAGGCTGGTGGAGATCTCATCCCTGCCACAATCAGAAGTCAGAGGTTCAGCAGAGGTGGTCACACAGGACCCCTGGCAATGGAGGTTATGCAGGCACCTTCAAACAGGGAATGTGCATGACAGCCCCAGGGGTTGCCATCTTCCCAGAGGCATTCGTGGTGGCACAGGCAGATGGTTAAAAGGAAGCAGCAGGCTCGCCATAGGAGGTGTCAGGACTCAGGGCCAAGTACATCACTGGGGCAGGCATCGGCCGAAGGGCAGGCGGACCCTGGACAAAGTGTGTCTTCCGTGTGGCAGTGGATGGGCCGGCAGATAGATGCAGAGCAGTGGCGGACAGAGAGGGCAAGGCTCACCATGGTCAGAGTGGAGAACTCCAATGCGGTGGGCAGAGAGGTGGGTGGAGTTCCTCGAGGAAACTTGCAGGGAGTTGGTGGAAAACATGGCGGCGTCCCTGCGTGCCCTCGAGGATAGAGCACAGTCCCGCCTCCAGGCCATAGACTCAGAGTCTGATGATGCCCTGGCCAAAACTCTTGGTAAGAATGGTGAGCCGTAGGACTAGCCCGCCGCCATTGTAAATAGTTCTTTAGGGTTAGTTTTCCCTTCTTTTTCTTTTTCTTTGGAGTCCATGGACATTGCTCCACTTTTTGTATACAGTTGTTTTTTCATAGGGTTTTTTTGAAGTTTCATTTTGTGTTGGGATCATGGACTCTTCAAACTTTCCTTGTACATAGTTGGAGTATTGTGGATTTTATGTTTTGTTTTTATTACCCAAGGAGGAATGGTATTTTTTGGTTTACCGTTTGGACGTGGATTATTTGGCTTTGGACAAGGACCAGTTTAAGGAATTGCACTTTTTTTGGATTTCATGTTCCTTTGGATTTTGCTTTTCATTTCAATTTACATTAATTTCTTTTTTATTGTCATGTTTGCTTTTCCTTTGGTCAATTTCATTTATTAATACATTCCCATGCAGTCATATTTCTGTTGTCTGCTCTCATTTGTTTGGTGCATGTGTCAGTCGTCATTGCCTCAGTCATGTGTCTCTTCTGTGTGGCCATGTTGGGTATGTCTTTGGGTGCATGCGTGTGTGCTTCTGTGAATGACATGCCATGGGGCCTGTACTGGGAAGTGGGGTCAATGGATGGGTGTGGACTTGCACTGTGGGGTCGCAGCGTGGGGTGGCATCTGGGTGGACATTTGCTACATGAATGTATGCTGTGACAATGTGTTGGTTGAGGGGTCATGAGTCGGGGCCTGCTTGCAGGTGCCCGTCACTAGTGGAGGACATGAGTTGGGGCCTGCTTGCAGGTGTCCGTCACTGGTGGAGGACATGAGTCGGGGCCTGCTTGCAGGTGCCCGTCACTGGTGGGGGTCATGAGTCGGGGCCTGCAATGAGGTGTATGGTGCCATGTGGCCTGCCTGCAACCATGTTCACAGGTGTTGGGTGGTCCCCTGTGGTGTGGGCTGCCTGTGGGGAATGGTCACAGGTGATGGGCTGCCTGCAGGGAATGGCCATGAGTGTAGGGGGGTCCCATTTGGTGTGGGCTGACTGCGGGGCATGGTCACAGGTGATGGGCTGCCTGTGGGGCATGGTCATGGGTGTAGGGGGGTCCCCTGTGGTGTCGGCTGCCTGCAGGGCATGGTCACGGGTGATGGGCACACCACAGGGGACCACCCAACACCCCTGACCGTGCCCTGCAGGCAGCCAACACCACATGGGCACCCCCTACACCCATGGCCAAGTCCCACAGTCAGCCCATCACCCATGACCATGCCCCCGCAGGCAGCCCATCACCTGTGACCCTGCCCCACAGGCAGCCCACACCACAGGGGACCACCCAACACCCCTGAACATGCCCTGCAGGCAGCCCACAACACAGGGGACCTCCTACACCCATGGCCATGCCTTGCAGGCAGCCCATCACCCATAACCAAGCCCCGCAGGCAGCCCACACCACAGGGGGAACCCCCCAACCCGTGTCACCACAGGCGCAGCCCTTTCCACATAATTTGGCTAGTGCAAGCGGGGTACGCGTATTCAAGGGGGTGTGCAAGGAGATTTTCACGTGATTTGGCTGGCACGAGTGGCATACGCGTATTCCAGGGGGTGTGCAAGGAGATTTTAACGTGATTTGGCTGCCGCGAGCGTGGCATGCATATTCAAGTGGGTGCACGTGGAGATTTTCATGTGTTTTAGCTGCCGCGAGCAGGTTACGCTCAGTTTTTTGATTACGGTGTAGGTGGGGCTGTATGCTGGTTCAGGGTTAGCGCGGCCCTTTGCGCCGTATTGGGGATTTCTGTGGCTTTTTCTGGCACAAGGGTTGTTCTTGGGGGCGTAACTGGCGCTGCTGGATGTTTGCTATGCCACAGCTGCAAATGGCTAGGGAAATCCATGAATACGCAGTACGCCTAAATGTTGTTTTGCACTGTGCCTGGTGCACGCGTGGCACATGCTCCCTCTCTGTGCTAGGCGCGTGCGCTACTTCTGAGCTGAATTCTATGAATTGACCTGTTCCTAATGAACAAGTTCTGTATTTATCTATACCAAATTGTGATACTATACTGTTTCAAGCAGTTCTAAAAAATGCACATAATGGTATGTTGTGCTTATTTTGCATTTCAGATGTTCTTTCAACAATAACAATAGATGCTGACGTCCAATATGTTATATGAATTAAAATAATTGTGAACTCAGTGCCCAGCCTCCAACTCTACCACAACACACTTGGAACATTAATTCAAAGCACTCCCTCAACATTCTCTGGGATCCCATGTATCATTCACTCATCGACATTCCTATGTAACACTGGACAGCCAGAAGGACATCAGATGACAAAATCACTCACTTCAGATGCCTGCTGCAATCAGCCTCTGAGGCACACATACATTCATGCACCAATCTCTTGAAAATTCAGTCCTAACACACTACCTTCTCAACAGTCTTCCAAGGCCCTTTCTGTAGCATATGTACCAGTTTATTATAGAGGAACAGACATGATATAATAGGTCCGTAGGAACGCCAACGCGAGTGAACTTGTAGCAGGAGAGAAGGAGCTGGGGATTAAACCCAATTAAATCGAAGCAGAACAGCTAAATCAGTGGACAAACTAATAGCAATTGGACAAATCAGTAATGGAATGATAAATGCACCAAAGTAGCCCACTTTTGAAGAAGGCTTTATTAAGCCGAAACACGTGTCAACAACAGGGCGTTTTTTTCTAATTTAACCTTTGATTGAATAAAACATACACCTTCCGAAAATTAATTGGCGCAGTCACAGAGTTATTTCTTCATTCAATGATATAATCACACTATACATTACATTGATGTACACTTAACTATGAAGCGACGGTATAGCTGCCTACTGTACATGGGATACAGTGTAGCACATAGTATTCTTGATAGCCAAATACCTTTGATCTAGGCAGTAACTCTGGTGTGGAGAATGGAGCAAGGGGAGCTTAAAGTCAGCAGTGAATTTACAGAATCTGCTGCTGTCACCTATCCAGCGGCAGGCGTGGGGCAGAGGCCCCTCACCAAGAAGGGCAGAATCGCAGAGGTACACTCCCAAAGACTATCTGATAAAAATGAAATGGCCTATGGGGTTTGAGAGCACCATAATATATATCTACTTGAGAGAAAGTGTATACTAAAATAAAAATGGTTATGGTAAAATATTATTTTACATTACTTATGCATACGGAACCAGTAAATTGACACGACAAACAAAAAAAGCACAACATAAATACAAAAATAACATGCTCAATAGTGCCATGACTTTATGTTTGAACCAGAGAAATAGTTACAATTTGGTGGTGGGGAGGATCGAACCAACAGTGCGTGGCTCCCAGGTGTGGGTTCTCATCTTTGGCCCACCTATGCGATAGGAATGATGTACACATCTGGGCTAATGTGCCTGAGGATGTTGCATCCACTTGTATTTCTTACAGGGCCTGAAGGTGCAGGCATTTAAAACACTGCTGCATGGCAAGGAGACCCCTAGTGGTGAAATGATAGTCTTCTTCTCACAATGCTGTATCGGACATGTCTTGTAGACACATCTGGGCTAAAATAATGGAGCTGCGCCCTGGTGGGTTCGCTGTTTTAGGCAATAAAAAGGGCCGACAGTTACAAATGGTGCTCACAAGTACAGTAACTGTCCATTAATAATTAAAGTTTTCTTTGTTCATTATAGCTATGGGTATGTCTAGCATTAGACATGTTTTAATGATTTTAAATGCTTTAGCTTCATTACATATTTTTTAAAAGTATGTTTTCTATTGTTTGACTTGTGTATTGTACTTTGCCATTTAATTACAATCACACTTGAAGGGGGGCAATAGGCATGGCTTGTTACTAAAAACATGCCTGGGTTATGAGACAGGAAGGAAATAAATAATCGTTTGTTATGCTGACTGACAATACATGATTGTGTTTTAATCTTTGGAATCTTCTTCGACCAACAGCATTTGCTATGATCCCTGTGACAAAGCTTTAGGACTTATCGCATTTTACTGACTTGTGTGAAATATCTATTTGATTTTCGAAGCTGTGCTGTTCACTGCCCTTTGTGCGCATTAATATTCACCATCATACTGCATTATTGATAGAGGAGTTGTGTCTATTTGCTTGGGAGATTTGTTTACTTTCAAACTTTCTGACCTCATGTTCTCTGATCATCTTGTTTTCTTCTTGAATTGCCTACAATGAAAATCAGGATTCTGGTGTTCGATTTGCTTATTGCAAGTTAAGTTGCATGCTTTTTTTTAAGTGGAATGCTTTGTTATTTGCACGTAAGGATACATGCCTCACAGCAGAAGGAATATCAGCAGTGGATTTAGGTGGTGCCCCTGTAGGCCCTGAAATTGCAAAAGAGGATGATGTTCCCATGGAGGCAGCTATGAAGGAGTAGCGTGAAAAGACCTGGAAACTTTCCTCATTCTCTAGTAGAGTGGTTTGTGTACAAAAGCATTTATGAGTACGTCGTTTTCTCAGTCTCGCGTTCCTCACTGGCAATGCACGATTTGATTGTAAGTTTTAGTTTCGCATCCATTTACACTCTTAGAAATGTTCCCACTGACAAAGTGTCAGCGAATATCATATGTGGTTCTCCGTGTTAACTACCCATTTGATTTTTCATGTTGTGCTATTCACTCTCCTTTGCACTCATGAATCTTTACGTTCACCATCATTCATTCTACATTAAACTATCTGGTTTAATTGCAGGAAAAATCTTCCCATGATATGTCTTGCAGTGGGGTTTACCCTGTTTGATTGTATTTACAAATATGTGAAAGGGGCAGTCGCCTCTTCTTTAGCGATCTTCGTTGTTAGCGCCCACCTCATAGATAGTATTTTTTAATTTTATTTTTCATTTGTAAAGCGCCTAAGCAGGGGGCATCGGGCGCTGTTGCGAAACCAGTTAGACACACGCACAAAAAGTCCTTAAACTGTGCCTTAAAGAACCTGAAGGCATGCAACCAGTAAAACAAGAGGCAAGAAATTACATATCTCAAGTCTCTTACTTATATTTTGAGAGCAAATGAGGTAATCTTTAGGCAAATAGCCAACTTTTTAAGACCTTTCAAAATGGCCAGTAGGATGCATCTGCTCTTAGGGCATGTGGGAGGGTGTTCCAATGGTTTGTTACGACAGTCGTGAAGCTGGAGCCTCCTTCTCTAGCTCTTTTTAATTTTGGTAGGGTCGGGATGTGCGTGGAAGGACCTTACTGGTCTGGTCTGCATCTTTGAGGTTGGTGGGAACAGAACAAGATTTAAAGGAGGAATTAATGAAGGAGGTGATAAAAGGATCTAAGTCCTTTCCAGCTTCATTAATAATAGGAGCTGGGCAGGTATCGCTCAGGCATCTGGATGCTTTGAGTCATCTGATAATGAATTATGTCTCTATATTAGAGATGGACCTGAACTTGAATTGGTTAGGTACTTAGGTTTGGTTATTAGCATAGTTCTTGTAAGATGGCTTTTTGGGTTTCAAGTGCAATCTTCCTTTTTTTTGCTATAATTTTTTCTTGGAGCATGGTTATTTTGTTGAAGAGGGCATTTTGTATATTTGTGCACCATGTTTTAGTTTTTGGTGCAGGGGTCACTATGGGCGATTGGGGATTCCAATTCTCTAAGTATCAAGAAGATTTCCCTGGCACTTGAGTTGGCTTTTTTGATTCTGTCATTGAAAGTTTTTAGTTTGTATGATTTCTTTTTTGTATCTGTTTGAGAGAGAAGTGAGGTGATTTTTATTCTGAGTTGATGGATTCTTTTTGCAGCAGGATTTTGCCTGTCTTTTTTCTTTATGCAGGGTTTTTAGACTAAGGGTAAACCAAGTGTTAAGATGGGCTCTAGGTTTTTCTTTGCTCAATTTTAGTGGAGCGATAATGTCTATAGCTGAGTTTATGGGGTTGTTATATAGATCAACCAGTTCTGTGGGATCAGTAGGAAGATGGGTGTGATTAGTGATAGGTTGAATCATGGGCAGGAGCTTGGCTACAGTGATGTTCTTTTTACATCTAGTTAATGCTGGTGGAGCCATGGGCGTGGCTACATTAGTTTGGGGGCTGTTTAGGACAGAGAATGAAATTAGGTGGTGGTCTGTCCACCCACATGGTTTGTTGGCAGTGATGCACATGGAGCAGTTAATATCAGCAACCCAGTCCAAGGTGCACACTTGGGTGTTCGTGGGTCCAGTGTTTCTGATGGTAAGGCCTACTTCAGCAATGGTGTTTGCTAAAATGGTGGCATTCTGGTCTTTGGGGTTGTTAAGGCCCAAGTTAAAATCACCAAGTATGATGATTTGGGAGCCAGGCTTGACATTAGTGTTTAGAAGAGATGTTATATCTTCTTTGAATGATCCTAACAGGCCTAGTGGTCTGTAGATGACATGTATGGTAATGGTACGTGAATGCGATAACCCTAGTTTCACTGAGAGTAACTCTGTTGATGGAAGTGATAGGTATTCTAACTCCTTGACAGCTAGGTTAGATTTGCAGATGAAGTCTAGGCCACCCCCTTTGGTGGTTTCTCTGTCTCTTCTGAGGATTTTAAAGTAATTTGGGACAGCTAGTGCGATGGCAGGTCGGGCTGCTTTATGGAGCCATGTTTCGGACACTGCTAGGAAGTCTAAATGATTCCAGGAGATGATGTCGGCAATTTCGTGGGCATGGGTGACAAGGGATCGAGCGTTGATTAGGGCACCTTTAATTTCAGTATTTTCCTTAGATGTGGTACCTTTGATTTCAGTATTTTCCTTGGATAGGATTTTTCTGACATTGATAGTAGTTTCATTAGATTTGAGATGGCTCAGAGGGGATCGTTTGGGATGGAAGTTTGGTAAGTCTAGAACCTAGTCTATGGTTCCTCCATTTTGTGTTATGTGTCTAGTTTAGTTTGGATATATTGGTTGGCCGTAGGATTCCTTGGGATTCTAATGAATGTTGAGTAAGATCCCTCTTGATGGTGCTGGTTTTTAGATTTAGGTTGGTGTTTAGGTTTTTAGGGTTTAGGCTAGTGGTTTTGAGCTGTAGTAGGAAGGTGGTTGTTGGGACATTTTTGGTGAGAGGTAAGTTGGTGGCCATAGCTAAGTTTATATGGTATATGGGTACTGCCATAGTGTAGGCAGGGGGTATAATTATGTTGAGCAGTAGACCCGCAAAGGTGGTCAAAGCTGAGAGCATGTCTAGATTATGGTACATGAAGGCAGGACAGCATGGAGGGCTGTGTGGTATAGTGGACTAAGGGCAGTTATCGTGCAACAGATAACATTGTGAGCTGGTGGGAGTGGATGGTACTTACATATAGCATGATAGAGGGGTAAGTACTATCGTTGCTGCACACGGGGTTTAGGTAACATTCCAATGGATGGCATCTAAGGCTGCTAAGTGCCGTCTTAGTATGGTATACAGTTTAGAACATTGGCTGTGATGAGATCTGCCTATTGCAAAAGGGCTGCTAGGGACCGTCTCAATAAGATACACAATATGGAATGTGTGATATGGTGCGAGTTACGTAATACAGCGCGATTATAGGTAGAAACGTGTACTAGCATGAATAAATATGGCTGGTGCAAAATGAATCAGTTGGTAATATCGATGTACAAAAAATGCAATAGTAGTAGCTAGGAGATAGAAGTATCACATGTATGGCCAGCAATAGGATTAGTATATGATCGATATAGACACTGAGAACAGATAGATTCTTTGGAAATCTTCTGAGAGCTATGAGACATGGAGGAGGGCATGGCAAGGGCTGGGGACTGTTATTTCCGCTGGGGGCAAGTGAAGCTGACGGTATGGTTGTCTGACCACAGAAAGGGGGCTTTGGCAGTTATTCTGATCTGGCTATTCAGTGTGCCTAATGCATGTTTATAAGATTTTCCAGCAGTACTCTCATTTGACATTTTACAGTAATGTTATTGTTGGATTTTAATTAGACTAGTGCTTAAACAATCTCTCTTTGGATTCGGCTATTGGCTACCACCTATTAGCCAAAATGATTCCATTGGAGTACAAATAGGCGAACAAAAACAGTGAGGAGTGACATACAGCTTGTGTGTGTTGATTGGTCATTTATTAACCCATTGACTGACCAAGGCCGTTCTAATCCCTATGGCTATTCCCACCCACTTCCTGTTCCTCCTTGCCCACAGAGCTTTCCACTGGTATCTGTTTGAGCAACTTGCATGAATCAGTAACATCAGACTGTTTTTGCTACATAGGTACACAGGGCCTGTCAATTATATTTCTGAGAGTTAATAGCCTAAACACAGATGTAAATGCACTACTTGCATCAGTTCATTGCACGTAAGTCCAGTTGTAAGCAGAAACTGGCAAAGCCAACAAATTTGGTTTGTGTATAGGTATTAGATAATTACCAGACACTGCTATCATTTGCCCATTTACTCATACCATACTCCAGATGTTGCCATTTTAGGTCTACATAGTATAATTATGACAGTGCCAGGGAATGCCTATCCTATACCCACACAAAAGCCGCAACTGTTGTCTGCGTAGTGCTTTTTTGCTCCAGTCTCTTTATGCATGGGTTAGTCAATACACATGTTGGTGCAAATATTTTGGCTAGTTGGGTGAAATTGGTTATTTTTCTAAATGACTCTAAAGCAGTGCAATTAATGTAATCTGACCTGAGGTATGTATCTAAATGGTGACAATAATCTTGGCTCAACTAAATCTATAATTTACAGCTATTGATCACATGATATGCAAATGATTCAGTTAGCCTGCAACCCAGCCATTCTTGTGATATCGGACGACTAGACTTAAATTCAAGATTGGGGCGGAAAATTTGATTGCTTGTGATCAAAGTTTTTATGAGTTTCCCGACCTAAGCAATTACCTACATCCTAAGATAACATCTTGATTCCATGGCCCTTAATATGCAGAGCTCACATTTCTTATTTTCTTTGTTGAATTAGTGTGCCTCAGTGATAGAGGGAAAAGCCTTTGTCCTTTGACATGGTAGGTCAGTTTACTTTTTCTTAAATTCAATAGAATGGGATTCTGGATTCTTTTTTTCTAATTGCTCCTTGACAATAATGTGGCATTATGTAGTTGAATTACAGCTTATTTGCATGCATATTTTCATGCCTGTGCAGTTGAGGCATTGGTGGTTGCAGAGAGAGCTACTAGGTGATCAGGAAATGATAAAAGGGGTGACACCCCAATATCCCTGAGCAGATAAAACAAACACTTCAATTGGCTCATAGTGAGCCATATGGCCATACCCAAAAGCTTGTTTGATCCTCAAGTAGTGTCCACATTTTTAATTGTCTTGGGAACATCAACATCAGTGGCAGCAGAGAGCATCAGAACACTCTGAGATCAACAAAGAGGTAAAAGAATCCCAGAGTCCGAGCACAATAAGAGCTGACTTCCAAATTAGCACATAGCTATTCACGTGACCAAACCCTTAATGTTGCCCATCCTCAACTAGCCCACTCATCATGCTGGCATATATTGCGCCTGTCAGCACATGCAACATCAGTAGTTCCAGAGAGCAACTCCCACCCCTGAAACTAACAGAAGATGCCAATGTATCTGAGAATTGACAGTTTCAGTTACAAATGACTCCTGCATTTACTCCTGGTGAGTCATGTGATGAGAGCCGAACCTTGTCCCATCTGCAACTAAAGCTCGCTGTGACTTCAAATATGTCATCCTTTTGGCAGGAGCAACATTGGTTATCACAGAGAGTGCTCTATTGACAAAGAAGCTGATGCACCTGTTGGAACAATGACTTACTCCCAGATTGCCTCTAAGCTAGTTACATGGTTGGCCCCAGAACCTTGACCCATCCTAAACATCTACACTCATTGATTACATACTTTGTATGCTCTCAGCAGCAGGAGTATCAGTGGTCACAAAGACCACAACCTGGCCCTGAAATTGAGAGAGAGAGCTTAATTCATACCAGAATCTCCTGGTGGAACTACAATTGGCTCTCAGTTTGACACGCACAATCCGAACACCATGGGCTGAACTTCACATCTCCGACTATAGTCCGTGACAAGGGCAAGCAATGGTATGCTTTAACCACAGTGTTATCCTTTTTTTTGTTGAGAAGTCTGAATAGAAATTCAAACTCTCTATCCCTTGGGCATATGGAATAAGTGGTAGGATAGGTGGGAACATGATTGGTTTTAGTGTATCCAGAATTCAGTGTTCATAATTTTCTTTAAATATTGTCCATTGGGCAGCCTAACAGCCTGTGCTTTTATCAGTTAGTTTCAATTTTCTCTCACAGATTCAGCTTGCCCTTTCTAATTTTGACCTACACACCTCTTTTTCTATTCCTGCAATGTATCCTTGTTTGTTGGTGGTTCCGTTTACTTCCACCTTTGCATTATCAGTAGCCTTGCTATTATTTTTGGTGTGAGTGATGAGATGCCTTTTCTGATGCTGTCCAATTTTGAAGGTCCCGATCAAAGATTTCAAGTGTGATGTTTTGTTTTGGTATTTTTCAAGTTATTTTCAAGATGTGTTTAAATATATGTATCCTGAATGTGTTCACACACTCACCAGTTGCTATTATGTGTTATAAAGATTATGCATTACTTTTCATGATCTAGATTTCATGTTTTAAGTTTCAGAGGTGTGCACTATAGTTGATCTAATATATAATATTGCATCTGAGAGTTACTATTGGCGAGCAAGTATTTGCTATTGTTGTATTTTTAATGTAACTTAAGTATTTCAGGGAGAAAGTGCATTGAAACACTTTGTAATTAGTTTTAACTTGTGAAAATATTCTTCCTGTCATAACATATTAAGAGATATTTAGGATCTCTCCTCTCTATATTGTTTATTTTGTCTATTTGCACCCTTTATACTACAGCTATCGCCATATGTTACATTTGTTCTATCCATGTATAGGTTTCCTGGTTTGTGTACCCCAGCAGTGTTCCTTCTTTCCTCTTACCTTAGTTAATTTTTAAGTGGGGGTTTGTACTATGCAAAAGGTGTGTACGTAAGCCTACTAAAAGCACTTGGCCAGACTGGAGAAGCAGAAAGCAATTTCTACACAGTGTAGGAAGAATGTAGGCTCTGCATTTCATCATTCACATTTAAACTAAGGTTTGAAGAGAGAGGGCTGGGCATTCATTCTTGCACTCACTGACGAAGGAGGCAGAAGTGCTGGTTCCTGGACAGACTGAGGGCCTCATCACAAGTTGGGCAGTAACGCCGGCGCAATTAGCGCCGGCACTAATAGCCCTACTGCCAAACCTCCCGGCGCTATTAGCGCTGGATCACGGGTTCGGCGGAAGTGTTATTGCCCATTCCCCATTGGACCCATTCGGGAATTCCTCATTCCCCATTGGGCCCAAATGGGAATATTTGCGCTATTACCGCTGGCGGATTTCCCGCCGGCGGTAATCACGCCGAAAATCTGCAATTTTGCAGCGGATTTCCCCCCAGATCAGAGCTGGGGGAAAATCCACCAAAGCCATGATCTGGCGGACCCTTAAATGCGGCGGTAATAGCGCTACTGCCGCATTTAAGGGTTACCAACAGACTCGTGATGAGGCCCTGAGTCTCCAGTGCTTGCAAGCTGACTGTCTGGTAGGCTGTGGCTGTCTCTCTCCTGGTTTGGTAGTCATTAGAAAAGCTGCAGTCTCGAGCGACCAGATCTGTGAATGACCCTGGGTGACTGCCAAGCTAAGTTGTCGAATATCACCATCTTAACCTAGGAAATTATACCATTAATTGAGGGTTGTGTGAAGCAAATGTTTGATACTATGTAGCATAGATTAAGAAGTTAAACATTCATGTGAAACTGTGTTTATATTTATCCACGTTTTGCTGTTAATCAGCGTGTATTTATTCTGCCAGTTTTGTTGCATATTCAAAGGCTGATAACAGGCAGGGCTCTGCACATTATCGCAGATAAAGTGTTGAAGTCCATTGCAGGAAAATAACTTGCTTATGTTGTGAATTACAACGTTGGCACACGTGCCATTCTGTGTAACTTGACTACTTTGAGTTTTTATGATAAAAAATATTAATTTGAAATGGTAATTTAGTCTCATTGTAGTTTTCTGCATTCAATCTCATTGGTTTGGCATGCATAGGGAGATAGAACGTGTGGTAAGAAATCTCAAAGCAAAGTTAGTCACAGTATATTGGAGAGGCTGAATGAATGTATTGTATTTTATTTGCATGCTTTACATATTTTGATACACAGCCAAAAGCACATATCATGAGCCAATTACTCACAGTGTATTAAGTTCAGTATTTGTTTAGCATTAGTGACCCTGGTGAAATAATTGTTAGGCAGTATTCTGAAATTAATCTGACCACTATAATAATACCACAATAGCAAAATACCACAACCTAAAATGAAATACTAAATATAACCCCAAAGATCTCGTACAGATTTGGTGCATTGGCCGGGAACCTTTAAAATAATTACTGGGCATGGCCTTGCATCCTAAAGCATAACCATATTGTGCAACCATAAATTGAATTAGTGCTGTACTGTGTGGTCCCTTGACTTTCATCATAGTGTCATTGGCAATAGTGCCGCCATGTCCCAGATTCAGGCTGAGTTTTCTGAATAGTCAGATTACCTCGAGGCAAAGCTTTATGCCCATGCAGTTTGGTTCTTAGAAAATGTGACAATATGGGAAAACAGAATTACCACAGACGTATAAAAGGAGGCATTTGAAAATACTTTTCATGAAGGAAGCATTGTGCAGGTCTGTCTCCTTAGGTTGTTCAGAGTGACAGAACGCACCTGGGAGAAAAATCATCAGACTGTGTGCAAACCTTTGGTTTCTGCTACACAGATCCATAAAGATGCACACAAATCCGTAAAGATGCAACGGAAAGACAGTGAAGTCATTAGCAAATTACAACACAGTTTGGATAATGAATGGGATCAGGCTCAGCAATTAAATAACAGAATTGAAGCAGAGGGAGCTAGACACGGAACTACAAGCTATTTGTAACGATCTTGCTACTCCAATTCGCTTAGAGAGTGAAACAACTCAATGAGAGTGTGCAAGAATTAACCCATTTAAAAGCAATATTGGATGAAATAAGACAAGATAAAGATGTTGCTGTTTCGGAACAGCCCTTAGAAAAGATGACAGGGAGAATGATAAAGAACTTCATTCTATGGAACATGAGATATTTAAATTAGTGGAAGAAAATGACAAAAAGGCCAAAGCACTTAATCATTCTCAGACACAAATCCATGAATTGCAACCGATAATCAATAAGGTCAGGAATGAGAATTCTGATCTCTGTCATGGGGCAGAATAGCTTCATGGACAGTGCAAGAATCTGGAACAGCAAATATTTAATCTCAAATCTCAGGAAACGTGATAGGGTTCTGCACTCACTGGAGCTATACTCAATCAGAGCCCTAGCCAAAGAAACAATGTATCAACAGCTGCTCCCTTGGTCAGACCTGGTTATAACCCAATGGTAGGGTCTGAATCACCTGCAAATATTGACACACAAACTTGCCCACAAGAGAACAGGAATGCGCAACAAAATGACAAATACCAGAATGCACCATGTAGTCCTATAATAATTATGAAATCCATCAAGAATTTCATTAAACCATTCAAAAAGGGAGAACATTATTGCATGGAAGACCATTTAGAGACCATTCAAAATATATTCTAAGCTCTTCAGATCCCTAGGGAACAAAATAGACAGTGCATTCACCTCACTTTAGATGCAGCATCTGCTAGTATCATTTGTGGTCTCAATGAACAGGAAAATGTCTCATGGCAGACTTTGTGAAGGTGGTTAGACATCAATACTCACCTTACCAATCCATACAGGGTGCCAGAAAAGCAGCTTATACTATCACAGCAAAGCAATATACGTCAGCTCCCCAGTTCTTTCAAAACTTAAAAAGAGCATTTTCATGCTTTGATGTGGCCTTTAACCCTAACTCTGTAGAATTTAAAAGTGCACACTTTTAGAAGCTCCAAAAAGAAATTGTCTACAAGTTAATTTGAGAATTTGACTGGGAAAAAGCCCTAGAATGGATAATAGAATCACGTACCAAACTGTATGAAGTGATATTTGGTCAGAGAGAGGAGAGGCCTAAGAATAAAGAGACAAAAAGAAGTCTAAGGAAACCACACCAGCAATTTTTGAGGTAAAATCTGTAAAAATGCTGCTAGAATCAGCCCAAACTCAGGCACAGCATGACATGTGTCAAAGGGGCACAGAGGACATCACCCCAAACCCCTATGTTCCAATCCATTGATCTGAGCTATAGGAGTTCTTACATTAGTCCTAGATTTCTTGGTAGTTCTCCCAGAGTGGGATTTCACCACATTATGCCAGGCCTAAATAACAATCAAAAACATATGTACAGTGGCCCATACCAGACACTAGGGGCCCAGAGTAGATTTGACCACAATTCAATGGTATATGGTCACCAAGAAAGACCAAGATATGTGGATAGATTCATTGAAAATGGAAACAAGCATAGGGAACAATTCCCACCACATGGAAGCCAAAATATGAAATATTTTATATCCCTCGCCAACATAATCAGTCACCACCACTGGTCGACAATTGTCAAAGGATGGTCATCCCATGTTTTCCACCTCCTGTGTCACGTGAATTCAGAGGTAACACAAATAGAAATCAATCTCCTGAGAGATATCAGAACAGTCCTAAGCAGGGTGAGTTTAATCATTACCGACCTGACCACAAAGAGGAATTCAAAGACATGGACAGGTTTCAGTGCTTAGAGGCCCAAGTCAAAATGTCTGAACAGATAGGAAAAGTATGTGCAGTCCAAAAGCAATAGCCAAGTAAACGTGCAGAAAGCCATGGGAGTGATCTTGTGCGTAGCGACAACAAGTGACTAGCTAATCACCTCTAAACTGAGGAAAACGCAGATGCCCATGAAGTGCCCTTGAATGAAAATACTGAATTGCTTGCTGATTTAAAAATGAGAAAACAGACTCATGAAAGTGAGACAGGGAATTTCAACACACACAAAAAGGGAGTGTGGTTCAATTTAGAGTTGAATCAGACTATTCAAGTGTGTTAAGATGAAGTACAAAAGCGAGACAATGAACAAGAAAACCCCAAGGAACAGAAAAGCAGATTTAAAAAGAGCATCCAATGTAAGAATAAAACACAAAACAAAGAATTAGGATCAACAGATAGATTTTCCTTACTTGATAAGGAAACTTGAAATTCTTTTGATATCCACACAGAGAAAACAATTGCCCAAAAGGCGGGTGCATGTCAGTCACCTGAGGTGTATTTTAAACCACAGATATTCCAAGATACAGAAATGACAGGCTCCAGGCAAAGCGCAGATAAATGTCAAACGCCTGTCACCTGACACTTATGAAAATGCCCAGCCAATAGGTTGCAATGTGGAAGTAAGTAGCGATGGCCCAGACAATGGGAAAGGCCCAATGAGAATTTGGGGCATGAACACTAGTGGTCCCAAGTCAGACCAAGTCAGTGGCTACACTTCTGAGCCCAGGAGAATAGACATAGAAATTCAATATGAAATGGGCAAAAGGGGGGTAACATGTCAATTTACACTTGCCTAGCAAAAAGTAAAAAAGAGCTAAGAAAAATAAGTCCTGAAATTAGCAAAACATTCACATTTGTTATGTATAGTAGAATAGGTTAAAGATAGGTACTGTGTCCTATCACCATTGAAGAAAAATGTAATGCATTTGCAATGATTGGCACAGGTGCCCAAGCAACCATAATGTCAAAAGAACTAGTGAAAAGTATCAATGAAGGGAGATCCCCACAAAATCATGTAAATGTAAGAAAGAATGAAGGCCCAGTGCACAATTTCAATGGGGAAGAAATACCTATTGAAGGTGTCACTGAGGTTGACATAAAGATAGGGCAGCATTAGATGAGACAGGAAGTGTTGGTCACACCCATTAATGAAATACCCTTCCTCATAGGGATGAGTTGCCTGAAGAGATTATCGCCCCTCATTGATGGGGTAAATGTAGTATTATGGTCCTTAGATAAAAAGCCATTGAGACACAAAAAAATGATGAACCAAAGCAACAGTGTAAAGGAATACCACACCGTTGCTAAATCAGAAAGTGCAGTGGAAGTATATCTTCAGAATGGCTATGTACCTAGTGTCACTGTCATTCTCATGTGTCACAGTGAAATGTGAGGAGAAAAAGACAAGCCGTCTTTGGAGATTTATTTGGATCCCAAGAAAAACTGTCAAACAGAAATAGATGAAAACATGTTGCATTTTAATCTAAATGAAGAAAAACGCAAATCAAATATCACTCCAGAGGTAGATCAAGAAAAACACATTTCAACAATCTCAGAAATACACATGGGAGAAGGGCAGCCATGGATCCCTATCCATGTGAATGGGCATTTTGAAATGATTGAAGCCACTTTAGCACTTGAACATTAAAGGAGTTTCATTAGTGAAAAGGTACTCTGGCAAATAATTGACAGGGAGGAGATCCCAAAGTTCAAAATAAAAAAATCAACACATCCTTGGCCTAGATGACCCTGAGTTGGGACAAAAAATGTAGGACGATGCATGATCATTCACTGCAGGCAGCCGACGCGAGGTGAGAAAGGCCATCCGGACCCTGCACACCTCTATTGGTGGCAACTAGGCCCCCAGACCCCCGGCGCATCCCTCTCCCACCCCGCACCCTCTTCCTGGGTCCCGCTCCCCTCCCGCCTCCCATCCCGCCCATCCCCGCTCTGATTGGGCCGTGAGCCCTGGCTGAAAGGGTCTAGCGACCCTCCTCGCGCCGGCCCCTGCATTCACTGCAGGCAGCCGACGCGAGGTGAGAAAGGCCATCCGGGCCCTGCACACCTCTATTGGCGGCAACTAGGCCCCCAGACCCCCGGCGCATCCCTCTCCCACCCCGCACCCTCTTCCTGGGTCCCGCTCCCCTCCCGCCTCCCATCCTACCCATCCCCGCTCTGATTGGGCCGTGAGCCCTGGCTGAAAGGGTCTAGCGACCCTCCTCGCGCCGGCCCCTGCATTCACTGCAGGCAGCCGACACGAGGTGAGAAAGGCCATCCGGGCCCTGCACACCTCTATTGGTGGCAACTAGGCCCCCAGACCCCCGGCGCATCCCTCTCCCACCCCGCACCCTCTTCCTGGGTCCCGCTCTCCTCCCGCCTCCCATCCCGCCCATTCCCGCTCTGATTGGGCCGTGAGCCCTGGCTGAAAGGGTCTAGCGACCCTCCTCGCGCCGGCCCCTGCATTCACTGCAGGCAGCCGACGCGAGGTGAGAAAGGCCATCCGGGCCCTGCACACCTCTATTGGTGGCAACTAGGCCCCCAGGCCCCCGGCGCATCCCTCTCCCACCCCGCACCCTCTTCCTGGGTCCCGCTCCCCTCCCGCCTCCCATCCCGCCCATCCCCGCTCTGATTGGGCCGTGAGCCCTGGCTGAAAGGGTCTAGCGACCCTCCTCGCGCCGGCCCCTGCATCCACTGCAGGCAGCCGACGCGAGGTGAGAAAGGCCATCCGGGCCCTGCACACCTCTATTGGTGGCAACTAGGCCCCCAGACCCCCGGCGCATCCCTCTCCCACCCCGCACCCTCTTCCTGGGTCCCGCTCCCCTCCCGCCTCCCATCCCGCCCATCCCCGCTCTGATTGGGCCGTGAGCCCTGTCTGAAAGGGTCTAGCGACCCTCCTCGCGCCGGCCCCTGCATTCACTGCAGGCAGCCGACGCGAGGTGAGAAAGGCCATCCGGGCCTGCACACCTCTATTGGTGGCAACTAGGCCCCCAGACCCCCGGCGCATCCCTCTCCCACCCCGCACCCTCTTCCTGGGTCCCGCTCCGCTCCCGCCTCCCATCCCGCCCATCCCCGCTCTGATTGGGCCGTGAGCCCTTCATCACTGGTCCTCCCAAGGCAGCCCTCTGCCCGGCAGCCCCAGCGGCTAAGGGCCCCATGGCCAAGGGCGGCTCCAACAGAGGCGGCTCCAGGAAGTGTCAGCAGGTGTCCGCAGGGGACGCCAAGGAAGCCAACAACCAACAGACACCACCAAAGCCGTGAGTGTGGTATGGGTAGGGGAGTAGAGCAATCACTCCACTCCAGAAAGCCCATGCCACTCTATCTTACTAGACGGAATTGTGAAAGTTAGCATGTCCACTCTAGAACTGTGAAAGTTAGCATGGCCACTCCTAGACGGAATTTGCGAAAGTTAGCATGTCCACTCTAGAACTGTGAAAGTTAGCATGTCCACTCTAGAACTGTGAAAGTTAGCATGTCCACCCTAGAACTGTGAAAGTTAGCATGTCCACTCCTAGACGGAATTGTGAAAGTTAGCATGTCCACCGTAGAACTGTGTAAGTTAGCATGTCCACTCTAGAACTGTGAAAGTTAGCATGTCCACTCCTAGACGGAATTTGCGAAAGTTAGCATGTCCAATCTAGAACTGTGAAAGTTAGCATGTCCACTCCTAGACGGAATTTGCGAAAGTTAGCATGTCCACTCTAGAACTGTGAAAGTTAGCATGTCCACTCTAGAACTGTGAAAGTTAGCATGTCCACCCTAGAACTGTGAAAGTTAGCATGTCCACTCCTAGACGGAATTGTGAAAGTTAGCATGTCCACCCTAGAACTGTGTAAGTTAGCATGTCCACTCTAGAACTGTGAAAGTTAGCATGTCCACTCCTAGACGGAATTTGCGAAAGTTAGCATGTCCACTCTAGAACTGTGAAAGTTAACATGTCCACCCTAGAACTGTGAAAGTTAGCATGTCCACTCCTAGACGGAATTGTGAAAGTTAGCATGTCCACTCCTAGACGGAATTGTGAAAGTTAGCATGTCCACTCTAGAACTGTGAAAGTTAGCATGTCCACTCCTAGACGGAATTTGCGAAAGTTAGCATGTCCACTCTAGAACTGTGAAAGTTAACATGTCCACCCTAGAACTGTGAAAGTTAGCATGTCCACTCCTAGACGGAATTGTGAAAGTAAGCATGTCCACTCCTAAACGGAATTGTGAAAGTTAGAATGTCCACTCTAGAACTGTGAAAGTTAGCATGTCCACTCCTAGACGGAATTTGCGAAAGTTAGCATGTCCACTCTAGAACTGTGAAAATTAGCATGTCCACCCTAGAACTGTGAAAGTTAGCATGTCCACTCCTAGACGGAATTGTGAAAGTTAGCATGTCCACTCCTAGACGGAAATGTGAAAGTTAGCATGTCCACTCTAGAACTGTGAAAGTTAGCATGTCCTCTCCTAGACGGAATTGCGAAAGTTAGCATGTCCACTCCTAGACGGAACTGTGAAAGTTAGCATGTCCACTCTAGAACTGTGAAAGTTAGCATGTCCACTCCTAGACGGTATTTGTGAAAGTTAGCATGTCCACTCTAGAACTGTGAAAGTTAGCATGTCCACTCCTAGACGGAATTGTGAAAGTTAGCATGTCCACTCCTAGACGGAACTATGAAAGTTAGCATGTCCACTCTAGAACTGTGAAAGTTAGCATGCCCACTCCTAGACGGAATTGGGAAAGTTAGCATGCCCACTCCTAGACGGAACTGCGAAAGTTAGCATGTCCACTCTTAGATGGAATTGTGAAAGTTAGCATGTGAAAGTTGCATTTAGAAAGTGTGCCCTACAGCCTCTCCGCCAAGCTTAGAAATATGCCCAATAGCCTCTTTGGTAAATTGAATTTAGATGTGTGCCCAAGATCCTCTGTGAAAGATGCATTTAGAAGTGAGCCCAATAGCCACTCTGTGAAAATTGCATTCAGTAGTGTGCCCAATAGACACTCTGGAAAGCTGCATTTAGAAATGTACCCAATAGACACTCTGGAATGCTCCATTAGAAGTGTGCCCAATAACCTCGCTGTGAATTTAGTAGTGTTCCCAATAACCACTCTGTGAAAGTTGCTTTCAGAAGTGTGCCCAACAACCCCTCTGTGAATTTAGAGGTGTACCCATTAGCCGCAATGAGAGTTACATCTAGAGGTGTGCCCAATAGCCTCTCTGGTAAATTGAATTTAGAAAGTTCCTAATAGCCTCGCTGGAAAACTGAATTCAGAAGTATCCCCAATAGCCTCGCAGGAAAATGAAGTTAATAGTGCGCCCAGTAGCCTCTCAGTGGAAAATTGAATTTAGATATGGGCCCAATATCCTCTGTGAAAGCGGCTTTTAGAAATGTGCCCATTAGCCACGCTGTGAAAGCTGCATTTAGAAGTGCTACCAATAGCATCTGTGAAAATTGATTATAGAAGTGCATCCAATAAACACCCTGGAAAGTCTGAAGTAGAAGTTTGCCCAATAGCCTCTCTGGAAAATTGAACTTAGAAATGTAGCCCAGTAGACGCTCTGTGAAAATTTGCATTTAGAAGTGTACCCAATAGCCTCCGCGAATGTTACACTTAGAAGTGTGCCTAATAGCCTCGCTGATAAACTGAATTTAGAAATGTTCCCAATAGCCTCTGTATGGAAAATTGTACTTAGAAGTTCGCCGGGTAGCCTCTCTGGGAAAGTGATTTTAGAAGTTTGCACATTGAAAGAGCATATAACCATTCTTACCACACCCCACGCTTACTCTCTCCTTTACATCACCACTCAACTAGAACACAGAGATACTATGACACCATTCGGTATAACTGTTCCCATACGAACATCCACCGCTTACTCCACATCATTCTATGTAAACACTGCTGGTCTCACACCCCCAGCCAGGCGTTTTCCTCAGGCCTAACGCAGCCACATCCGTTCCGGATAAATCCTGCCAGAACGAACACATTCTCCTGATCTCTCAACCACCACACCTACCAATAAGAATCAGCTATTACATGTGTACCGCACGAGCTGCACACATATCCGGTGCACACACGCACCTTTTGACTCTCCCTACTCTCTCTACAACCTACCAGCACCTTCAGACCATACCAATGGTATATAAGGCGCTATATAAGTGCAAAATAACAATAACAACAATAACAATAACAACAAATGTTAAAGATTACAATTACCTCTAAAAGTATTCATCACAATGTTTGGATCATGAACAGGACACACAACACATTCTATTTGGGAAATGACATGATGCACAGAATGTGTATGGTTTCAGACTTTCTAAATCAAAAAGGTCTGGTCCAGTTTGGGTGGAGCCGCACCTGAATTTCAAGACAAAAGACAAGCTTACCATTGTGCCCAAATAATGCCATATGCAACTGAGCTTCAGGTGAAAAGGGATGCTACTATTCCCACATTTACCAAACAATTTACAGTAGCACAAAAATACAGGAAGGGACAACAGATAACAGACTCTGATGCATTTGTATGCCTAAATGAATCCATAATGGTTAGAATGCGAATATACACCACTGATAGAGATTGGGGATGGACCCATTCGAATCCTGGTGGACAATAAAGGTTGTCAAGACATTCATTTGGAAGAGAATTCAGCATTAAGAATGGTAATTCAGAAATCTTACTGTACTGGCGATTTCAGTAACCCAATGATTGGGAACATCCCTGAAAGCTGCGTGACTGCGCAGAGAGAATTACCTCAGTCATTGGTGATGAAGCCTTTGGAATCTTTAAAGTTCAGTCTGTGTACTCTTACGAGCCAAGTGAAATTGTATGCTGCCATCAGGATGATTGTGTTCTATTCGAATTAGAAGAATCTAAAAGAAAAAAACAGCATATTGAAAGTGTTCTTAACACTGGCATGTTTGGAATCACTAGCTGAAGTAATAAAAAATTTGAATGTAGCGGAATCATTAGGCCCATTCATAGTACATCAAATACCCCTATATTAGGTGTGCTAAAACCCAATGGCATATGGCATTTGTGTGCAGATCCATGAGAATTGAACAAAAAGGTCCCCTTTCAAGGTGGACTCTTCCATTTATTGATCAGAGTCTCTTGCACAAGTTCACAGATCAAAGGTGTTTACCATATTAGACCTTAGAGCTGGATACTGGTGTGTTCTACTAGCTGAAGATAATCCACATTTTCATTTGCAAAATCACAATTTGCATGGTCCCACACCCTTGTGAGTATGTCAATAGTGGAAGTGAGTGTGGGATATTCCTGAGCAAGGTACTCCTGGATGCAGCTGAAAGAAGAACAATAGTCTATGCAGATGATGTGCTAATCAAAAATGAAGATCTGAAAAGTCACTTCAATGAGATTAGACATGTTCTCAGTCAGCTCAGAAGGTTGTGGCAAAAACATCTTTACAAAAAGCACAGTGGGCAGAAAAAGGGTAAACTTCCTAGCTCGTGAAGTGACAGAGCATGGGTTGACCTCACAAAAGAAAACAGTGGAAGCGATTCCTAAACTAAAGGAGCCCACTAATTTGAAACGTTTAAAGAGCTTGTTAGGAATGACAAGTTACAACACAAAATGTATTGAAAATTATGCAGAGATTACACAACCTTTGACAAGATTACTGAAGCAGGGTGTACCCTGGAAATGGGAAAAGGAACAAATTGAGACATTGGCCATGCTAAAAGAGTGTCTAATGAAAGTACCATGTTCATCATATCCAAAAGAAAACAAGCATTTCTTTGTAGGAATAGGATTCACAGATCAATGCATGTCAGTAGAGTTATGTCAAAAACATGATGCAAATAACCACCCCATTCCATATGCTATCAAAGCATTGTCACAGGTAGAGACCACATTTAGTGAATGTGAAAAAGCACTTCAGACCACTGTCTGGGCAATACAACATTTCTGTCCCATAATTCAAGGGGAGCGGGTTATTGTAGGAACTAATCACCAGCCTCTGCAATTTTTGCAAAGTAAGAGAATCAGATCAGGGATTTTGGCCCAGTCAAGAATAACTCTATGGACATTAGCACTTCAGGGATTTCGAGTAGAAGTGATATATGGACAAAATAAGAAGAGCCCAGTTGCTCAAGGACTAGCAAAGTTGCATGATTGTGCAGCTGTCTGCGCGTCTGATGATACAGAGATAGAGACAAGCAATCCCCACACAAGCTTTCAATGAAGAAACATGTAAGGATTAATCATCTGTATATGTAGATGGATGTTCATACCATGTGGAAAATGATACAGAAAAAGAGCTTGTAGCAGGTATAAGAAATATGTGGCTTAATGTGACAACATTTCAAACGTATGCATGAGGATAGGCCCCAAAAGCAGTCAAGTGACAGAACTGACTGCTGTTTATAAGGCAATATCTACAGCAATAGAAAATAGAATCAGAGAATTATTTTTTTTTAATTTATTTGTTTTAGTTGTATTACAACTTTTCAAATTTTATTAACATATAAATAACATTAATATACAAAACACAATAATTGTCAATCTTACAAAGCTAAAAGATAACACATTCTTGCAATACCCGTTATCACATAATTAATAACAATTCATTTTATACAACTAATCACACTAATTCATACTATTTACAAAATTCCACTTAAATGCTACTTGACTCGACTTTTCCTCTAACAACCCACCAGTTACCTGATAGTCTTATAGATAATACATTACCGTTTCACCCCTCTAACCCAGGGAGCACAATTTGAAATAATTGCACTATGGCAATCTGGATTTTCGGGCGGGTACTAGAAAACAGCTCATGCCATCTTTCATCACTCTCCATCGGTCTTTGTACTACCTGAGTATGTGCAAATCATCTGGTTTGTACATCACAAAGTGCTACACATTCCACAAGCAGATGTTGCAGAGTCTCTCTTTGTTCTTTCACAGAACAATATCTACAGTAATTTTGTGCTTGTTCCAACATTTTCCTTTTACAAAGGACATCCCTTGTATACCATAGATTTAACCGAAATCTTAAGTATCCCATTTTTACTTTAGGAGAGGGACTTTTTAACAAGTAGTCTGACATCAACCCATATCTTTTTATACCAAATAAGAGGATGTCAAAGTCCTTATTTTGGGAACACCTTGTCATATTTGCTACCCAATCAGCCAGATGTACTTTTTCCTTTGCTCTAACAGGCTTTGATAATAATAACTCTACTGTGGTATCAGCCTGGGCTAATTCATTAAATACATGCTTCCTCCACTTTGCAGCGAAGGGATTTACAGATTTCAGCAGATAATGCGCAATCACTTTCAAAATATTATTACTTCCGTTTTCCAGAAGGCATTTCAGAGAAATAGTTCTAGTCACTGATTCTGATTATGCATGAAATAGTTTTGTGGAGTATATACCTGGCTGGAAGGTGAAAGGCATGCTCACATATAACACGAATCCACTTAAACATTGCAAGATGATTCAAGCTATAGACAAAAGTGTCCGAAAATGACCTGACAATATATTGGAGGAAAATATGTCGTCATTTGAAAACACCAGGTGAGGATAAGGAAGGAAATGATAAGGCAGATCAATTAGCCAAAATAGGAGCTGCAATGAGGGAGTTATTTTCTATTGAACACCTGCTTGATGAAATACAGATGGATGCAATAACACATTCCAATACTCTGAAACATTTGAACAGCCTGTGGCAAAATGGAGTTTTGATACTCCAGATCAAGACTTGATTAAGGCACAAAAGTAAGATTTTATTCTAGGCCCATTCTTCAACCATTTGCTAGATGCAAAACAAAATCCTCTGACTGAAGAGGACTGCAAATGGAAAAAGGAATTGAGGGTGCTATTAAAAAACAAAAAGAGAATTAGGTTACTAGATGGACTAATGATTAGAGAATCTGTGACAGGCCAAATCCAATGGTTAGTGCCCTTGTCATTTCGGGGCTTGATGTTACATCATGCCCATAACTGCAAGACACAGAGGTTCACAGAAAACATTGGGAATTTTTAAAGCTTATGCTTATTGGCCGCACATGTCTCAAGATGTTGAGCGCTACACAAAAGGGTATTTAGTGTGTACAGTTTCAGCCTGCATCACCAGCTCATAGAGCACCATTAATGAAAAGGGGTTTGACAATCCCATGGTCTGATTAACAAGTTGATTATGTTGGGCCCGTGAGGAAATCATCCAGGGGAAACAGGTAAATCCTGACAATCGTTTGATGAATGTCTAAATGGGTGGAGTGCATTCCAGCTCCAGACTGCCGTGTGCACACGGCAGCCACTTTACTTATAAATCATATTTTTTTCAAGGTTTGGTTTACCTCAAAGAATAGAATCAGACTGTGGAAGTAATTTCACTAGTGTGTTGATGACAAAATGTGACAAATCTTGGCCGTAAAGAGGAAGCTACACTTTTCTTACTGGCCCTCCTCTTCAGGGGGAGTGGAATGGTGCAACAGACCGATAGTTGATATGTTGAAAAGGTTTGTAGCTGAAGCAGGATCTTGTTTGATTTTGGGGCTTCCATTCATACTAATGACCCTCAGGTTGACGCCCTCTAAATCAACAAATCTCAGCCCTCATGTAAATTTGAAAGGAAGAAAAATGGTTCTGCACACAACAAATTAACAGGTTCTGGAAAATGCATCCACAATTCATGAATATGTGGAAGAACTGAGAAAGCACTTGCAATATGCATTTGCATTTGCATAGCGAAATTTGGAAAAGGCCTCTGACAGTGCAAAGACCTATTACGATAGCAAGACATATGTGAGAGAATATGAACGAGGAACACAGTTTAACTCCGGAAAAAATAAGCGTAACAACTCTACATTTCTAGCAGCGTGGCAAGGGCTATATAGAATTATAGATAAGGTTTCAAACTGTGGTCTACAGAATTGCTAAAAAGGAGGGAGAATTAACAATTGAACAGTGTGTCCATGTTAATCAAATTAAGCCCTTTGACCCGAAACATGAAGTGAAAAGACTAGAGCGAGTTGAGACTAGCAGGGAGTGAAAAAGTAAAGCATTTACCTATTAAATAGAATTAGCAAAGCAGGTGAATAGATGTAAATAGTGTGAAGGTATCAAAACGAGATTCGAAAAGATGAAAAAAGGAAAATATATCAAATTAGTGAACAAAAATGTAAATAAGTAATTAAAAGAAAGGAGTGTTGTTTGAGACTGTTGCCTGAAAAATACCATGTGTTATTAGTGAGCTTAGTTTATATTTTTTTCAGATGGTCCTAACAGATGTCTTTTCTGCATGATATGTTATTTGGTGCATTTGTGTGCATAATATATTGATTTCAGATATCCCAGTGAAAAGGGAAAATTAAATGGTTTGATGTACATGATTCTTAAGTTGTCTTTTCTTTTTACTCTAGAAAAATCATTATTTTCCCCGTCAATGCGCCAGATCCTTGGAGTGATGGATATCTGGAGGATGCCACTGGAATGGAGTGCCAAAGGATGTGAAGATGATGAACCCAAAAGAAGTCCTGTGAAGTCCCAGATGGAGGTAAACTTCACCAAGAACGGTTGCCTGAGCGATTTTTGAATTAACTGCAAAGACATTTTTTTCTTATTTTTTACAAACTTATTTTTTTCACAAATTATTTTTACTGATTCTTACATCGGACTGAGGCCAATGGCACAGTTTTATGGACTTATGTTTTCTGAAAGTGACAAGGTTTTTCTTTCATATTTAATTTTTTAAAATATACAAAAGAATGCCCAATAAATAAATAAATAGATCACCAATGAAAAGAAGATAAAAGATAAAGGTGATCAAGAGATAAGATTAAAAAATAAAATTTTAAAAAAATGATTTTTTCTTCTTTCTTTTGCTCAAGACTAGAGATATACACATAACGTTTCTCATGTATGAATATTACAATCTTTATATTATTCGTTTGTTGACAGTTAATATGTGGTTTATTGGGATTATGAAATGTTTGTTTTTTCCTGCAGTGATTTCAGTGGTGTTCCAGCAGAAATAAAAGGAGGGGTTTTGGTAAGAATGTAGGCTCCACATTTCAACATCCAGGTTCCACATTTCATCATTCAATATTTAACTAAGGTTTGAAGAGAGAGGGCTGGGCATTCATTCTTGCACTCACTGACGAAGGAGGCAGAAGTGCTGGTTCCTGGGCAGACTGAGTCTCCAGTGCTTGCAAGCTGACTGCTGGGTGGGATGTGGCTGTCTCTCTCCTGGTTTGGCAGTCATTAGAAAAGCTGCAATCTTGAGTGCCCTTATCTGTAAATGACCCTGGGTCACTGTCAAGCTGAGTCGGGGAATATCGCCAGCTTAACCAAAGTAATAATACCGTTAATTGAGGGGAGTGTGAAGCGAATGTTTGATACTATGTAGCGTAGATTTAATAATTCAGTTCATTTTGAGGCACTGCATTAGTAATTAAGAAGTTAAACGTGCATGTGAAACTGTGTTAATATTTATCCAAGTTTTGCTTTTATTCAGAGTATATTTATTCTGCCAGTTTTGTTGTGAATTCAAAGACTGATAGCAGCTTGGCACTGCACATGATGGCAGATAGAGCGTTGAAGTCCATTGCAGGAAAAACCGTGCTTATGTTGTGAATTATAAAGTGGGCGCACTTGTCATTCTGTGTAAACTGCCTACTTCAAGTTTATGATAAAATATATTAATTAATTTGAGAAGGTAATTTAGTCTCATTGAATTTTTCTGCATTCGGTCTCATTGGTTTGGCATGCATAGGGAGATAGAATGTGTGGTAAGAAATCTCAAAGCAAAGTTAGTCACAGTAAATTGGAGAGGCTGAATAAATGTTTTGTATTTCATTTGTATGCTTTATATATTTTGAAACACAGGCAAAAGGGCATATGCGTGATATTGTAGATAAAATATCACAGGAGAATATGAGCCAATTACTCACAGTGTAAGTCCAGTATTTGTTTACCGTTAGTGACCCTGGTGAAATAATTGTTAGGCAGTATTCTGAAATAAGTCTCACCACTAGAAAAATACCACCATAGCAAAATACTACAAAATTCCACGAAATACTAAATAAAACCCAAAAGATCTCCTACAACACCCAGTAAACTACACCACTCTGAACCCATCCAGCTGAGAGACCCTCCTGATGAAAACCCAATATCCCTTCCTGCACCTTTACATATTAGTCAAAAACTCTAGATGTTAACAATTCCCTTCTGTGTTATATGATACACAAGCAATGCATGCATTGTTATAAGGACTGTTCCCCCTGCAAACATCTAATTTATACCTGTGAATCCAACCAATGTGCAGAACCCTGTTGCTTCCGATAGCTAACCATTCACTTAATAAAACCCAACACATCCCAAAATCATAAAAGAACATTGAGCTTGAATCATTTGTTACTGGCTTAGTAACCACTCATTTTACTTTCCAAGTAATATAACTTGATGTCTCGTAGTATCCAACCCAAATCCAATGTTAGTTTAGTAGTCTATGACTTGACATTCATGGGTTTGAAAACAAACTCCATTGAAATCTATTTATCATTGATTGAAGGCCATTTATATATTTGTTTGGCATAGAATATAATCTGCGATATGACACTCACCGTATGTAGTGCAATGAACCCAGCATGGAAAGTGATAGGTTGTATAATGTTCCTCTTAACTGGTACTGTTTACTCAACATGGAGAACGGTAGCTTTCTCAATAGATTGAGATAAATCTTTATTTTTGTACTTTTGTGTGATTTGGAAAAAATGTCACCACTAGCTGTTTTCAATCTGTACGTCCAGACCAGTTATTTAAATGCAGCTGTGATTGATTTATACATGTTTCCTTCCATGGTCCGAAGTGCAATGTTTGTTTAATTTTACTTCAAGACATGCTTGAAAATGTGGAGATTTTTTTTTTCTTTCTAAGATTTGCTAACCATTTCCATCATAAAATAGCACAAAGGTGTCTGTAAACATTCCAAATGTTAAACTAAATTGTATCCCATTGAAACTTGAGCTCTCTGATGAAGTGCACTAATGATTTTAATTCGATAGCAATCAGTGAACATGAGGTTTTGCACTCTTTTCTTATGCCTGTCATTATCTAGGTTTCTGGCAAGTTGATTGATCATTACACCAACCCTGGTTATATATAATGTTTTATTGTTTTGGGGTATCTGTGGCCTTAATTGGCACCCACAGATAATTTAAAATTCGCCTCAAAATGCCTTTTCATATACTTGCTTTTGTAAGGGTTTTGTATTGTAAATCTGTCTCAATTATTTTCAATTATGTTGTGTCTGTTAATTTGGAGATATTACCACCTGGAATAAACCACTGATAGCCTATGCTCATTATCTAAAATAATAGTAAATGGACATATATTGCTAGAACTTTTTTAAATATTTTGGAATCACATTTGAGGAGTAGGAAAGGATGATAGGATTTGCAACCTTTGGGTCATTTTTCTCCTTTGGGATGACACATATTGATTTCTGCCAGAATTCTGGGATTTGATGTCTAACAAATATACTTTTATATGGTCTCCTTATATCTGTATTATATCGTCTCTCAACGTTTTCTAGATTTTAAAAGATTGGTCATCTGGCAAGGAGATTTCCATTAGAGCAGCCCCAATCACATTAATTTCCAAATCACCAATGTCCTTAGTATTTCTTTATCTAGCGTCATGTTCCTTTTATTTAAGTTTTAACTTTGATAGCTATTTCGTCTGTCTTCATAGTCCTATGAGCGGCACATTTAATAGAAATACCCAAATCAATTACCTATCAATTATTTTCCTGATGTGTCCTGCACTGTTTGTGATGTATACACCTATTTCATCATTTATTTATTCCCTTTTAGCCTGTGGTACTAGTTACTTCTCTCAATAGTTATTGTTTGCTTTTGAATTAAGGTGGCATACAATTCATTTTTCTTGTCAATTATATATTTACCACAATTTCCAAAGTATATATCACCATTTGTATTAATCATCAGAGGAGAATCGCCTAGCATTTCAGCGCTGGACTCACCAAGTGGGTACGACCAGACTGATATGCAAATGGGTATTTCTCCGTTGTGAAAGGTACAGTGAGCTAAAACGTGGTTGTAGACCCGCTGAGTGGGAATCTACCCAGAGAATAGGTTATTTGTCCGTATTCATTATTGATACAAGGGGCTCCCAGTCATTTTGCATATATATTCTGATAACAGATCACTTTCTATCAGAGCCATGCGTCTTGTGAAGGCAATCTCTCCCTCTACACCACTATGTTCCTCGATGTGTCTAAAGTGTTTTGCTAACAGAGGGTTGGTGTTCAATCGTTTTCCTCAGTTGGCTCCCTCCTATGGTACAGCCTCACCCTCCCTCTACGCCTTGAGCATGACTTTCATAAATTCCAGAAACTCCTCAAGACTTTTCTCTTTACCTCCTCCTTCCCTTCTTCTCTCTTCTGCTAATCTCACAGTTGCTCTGAATGTCGTCCTGGGTCCTTAAGTTTTCTCTGGGCCCCTGACCTCCCATACCCAATTGCTGCAGCTCCTGTCTACCCTCAGCACTTGCCTTGGCACACCCTCCGCTCTGGAGGGCCACACTTATACCTAACGCGGCTCCGGCCGTGTAGCACTCATTATAACACGCACTTCATCTATGGCTCAGCCATGAGCCCAGACACCCCAGCACTCCACCCTCTTCCTTGTTGCACTTCCACATTCTGAATACTCACAAGGCATAGTAGGGTTGTTCTTTATTTTCCTTTTTCCTTTTTCCTCCAATGCATTTAAATAGTGTGTTTTTAAATGTGTGTCACTCCCTTGTTCCTTCCCTTTGCCCACGTGGGTGCTTTGAAACAGCATTTTACTTGCTGTATAAGCGCCTAACAAGCGAACAATAAATACATGCTTTTCTGTTTTTTTATGATCTGCAGTGCTTATGATAGAAGCACTCTCCTTTCCCTTCTTTAAATACAATGCATACAATGAAATGCATACACAGCTAATTCCTCTTAAAAAACGTAATTATCACCTAAAAAGTACAAGTGGTTTTCAGTGTAAAAAATCAAGCAGTCGTGAAGCATATTTGTTTTGCAATAATTCAATAGCCATGCAAGAGCTTTTGACAGTTGAGCCAATGGGGCTCTGAGCTTGACTTAATAACACACTATTGATTGTGGGAATGTAGGTGCCATGAAGTAATCAAATGACATTTACCTACTAAATACTGCACATAAATAGACTAATGTATTGCTCATGGAGTGGTATTGAGGGTTGGGAACGATTTGCCATGTACTATGAAAATGACTACCAATTGATTATAGACTAACGTAATCCAAGAGAATATCTTAAAACCATCCACAACCTCCCGATGCAGAAATACACAACCACAAATGTAAACGCAGAAACCTTCAGATCCCCGTTGTTCTCCCGTCGCTCTCCTTTAGAGCCCAAGTTCAAGGCTTAATACAGTCAGGTGTGCTGAGCTAAGCAAGAAGCACAAATGAAGTAAAACATAAAAATGTATTATATACAAAAATGAATGACTAAAACGAAATTGCACAAGAAAAAAAAGATAAATAAAAGGATGTCCGAAATGAAGGAAAAAATATTAATGGTGAAATCAATAAAATGCAAAGAAAATGCCTCCAAAGTGTCCGTCCATAACCCCAAATCCAAAGTCAAAATAAAAACAAAACCATTCCTCCATGGTAAAAATAAATATGTAAAATCAGGTCCATAACTATATACAATGTAAAAATCAAGGGTCCACGTGCCCAACAATCCAAAGGAAACCTAAGAAAAAAACCTACCTAATAAATAACTATTTACAAAAAGGCGGGGCATAGTCCATGCACCCCAAAGGAAAAAGTAAATAAAGGAAACCTACAACTACATAACTATTTACAAAGGCGGCGGGCTAGTCCCACGGCTCACTGTTTGATGTTCCGGCCCAGGGCATCATCGAACTCCACTTCGATGTTCCGGAGGTGGGCATGTTCCCTGACCTCGAGGTCTCGCAGGGATGCAGCCATGGAATCCCTCAACTTCCTGCAAGTTTCCTCAAGGCCCGCCGCCCGCCTCAAAACCCGGTGCATGGAGTTCTCGGCCCTGACCATCCTGAGCCGTGCCCTCTCCGCCCGTCGACTCTCTGCATCTATTTGCCAGCCCAACCGCTGCCACATGGAAGACACTCCCAGTCCGGGGTCCTCCTGCCCCTCGGCCGATGCCTGCGGCCAGGGTGTTGATGGCCATGATGCCTCCCACGCTGAGCCTGCTGCTGCCTCCGACGCAACTGCCTCTGCCACCACAGCAGCATCCGGGCTGATGGAATCCCCCGGCACCGTCGTGCACGTGCCCTGCCCGATGATGCTGGCACATCCCCCATCCACTGGGGTCCAGTTGGTGGGGTGGCCACCCCTGCTGGACCTCTGACTCCCAACTGCGGCAGGGATGCGATCTCCACATGGCTGGCTGTGTTGGTTGGGGCAGATCCACAGGGGGCCCTGGTGGCATCTGGGCCGGAAGACGGCACGGAGAACGACTGGCGTATAGTGTGCACAGAGGAGTAGAGGGCCGCAAGACTGGCAGACACATGGAGGAAACCCCCAACCATGACCCTCCCAACTGGGCCACGTTCTCACACAGCTCTTCGTGATGAGGTGCATGGTCCCCCCTGGAAGCACGCATGCCATCACGAATGTCACGTGTGCGCAACGCGAGACACCAATCAGGACGGACTCCATCCAGTCACGGGTCCCCTCGTCCGCAGGTAGAGGAGTGCCAGATGACGTGGACCTCCCGCCTACGAGCGGACAGGCCTGGGACGGGGCATCCCTGTTGGTGCATGGTGATGCAGTCACAGTGTCAGGGACAGAGACATGCACAGGCACCTCTGCGGCGACCCCCACCAGGCTCCATGTGCGGCTCTGTAGAGGCCTCCTCCTCCTCTATACACACCACCAACCTCCATGGCTGGATGGCTCTGCACCGTCTTCCGCCGTTGCAAGCCCTTGTGGGGGCTCATCTGCCCCTTCCACTGCAGACGTAGTGGCAGATGCGGCACCAGTCCCCTCGCTCCCGGATGATGGAATTTCCTATGAGGGTGACTGGGCCTTGCGTCTCCGGCCAGTGGAGGCATCCCTGCCGCTTTCCTCCACAGCGCCGTCTCCATCCTCTTCTTCACTTGCTGCTGTGTAAAGGGAGACATTGAACACAAGCATCAGGGTACTGTACAATAGTCCCCTAGACAGAAAGCAATAGCACATGAGTGGCACTGTCAAACGTCACTCCATCATGTCTCCCAACAACACATGGGTCAGTGCACACAACACACATGCAGGAACCGGCATGGCATATGCAACAAACATTTGCATCCATGTCCACCGCACCGTAGAAACATCCACTTGTGGGCTGAAACTCACATGCATCATGGGAAATGCGGCTCACATGCACACGCATCATCGGAGGGTCCTGCATCTGGCCCCGTATACCCACAGACACAGTGGATACAAGGATGAGTAGGCTGTATCAGTGAATCAACACATCGTCACAGACATGTGTCATGCATCCATGGCGCACACACTACTCAGACACACGGACATGTACATCATGCATGTCCATGACAGCAGCACACATCTCTCACACCCCAAACATGTCAAAGTACAGACACAGGCATGCATACATGTGTGCATTCCGCAGGCTGCTCCACAGGATGCATTGTAACACATACACCACCCATGTGGGTCACGCCTGACTGGACTCACATGCAGCACCATCACACATCCAAACATGACCCATGTCACACATGCAGCCAAGTAGCTAACTACCGGCACACTACAACATGCACTGTTTTAAACGTGAATGCATGACCACTTACCGCTGCACTCCAGACGGGCCTGCATCCTGAGGATCTGGTGGTGAAGCACTGGGCGAATGCACTCCAGGATCCACATCTGCTGGATGGTAAGCGGGGCCCAGCGCCCCACTGCATCCACTTCCTCCAAGAGGCGGCAGGTCTTCTTGAGGGTCCGGGACTTGTAGTCCTCCCAGCACTTCTGGACATGTTTGATGTAGCGGGGTGCCACCCCATCCGCATTGATGGCACCCACTATGTCCTTCCAGATCCTCTTCCATCCTTCCTTGTCAGTGTGCAATGGTGTGAAGAGGGCATCATATTGCCCCAGAACTTGCTCCACCAGGATACCAACTTCCTTTGCACTGAAGCTGGTAGCCCTCTGCCTCTGTGCTGCGGGGTTGCCACTGGTGCCGGAAGGTGTTGTGTCGGACATGGTAACCCCCGAGGCAAGTGTGGGTGGGCAACTGGGTCCTGGGGCTTGGCTGTGGAGTGATGGAACATCAGTCAGGAGTCTTCTGTTCCAGCAGGGGTGGTCACAGCAACTGGACCCCTGCAGATGGCAGATGTGCAGGCACCAAATGGCAGGGCACGGTGGCAACAGGCAGGCAGCAGCAGATACCTCATGGGAGGCTGCTCAGGGCTCTGGGGGGAAGTAATTCGGCTTTCTGGGCAGGAGCGTTGTCTTCCGTGTGTTGTCATTTGGCCATCTTGATACGTAGTGATTTGGCACGTGAAAAAACAGCACGTCAGCATGTAATTCGAGGAAAAGCCGTTGGCGCGTAAGCGTGTAGGTGATATAACGTGCGCGCGGGCATTTCCCTGGCAGGGGTTGAAGGTCCCACGTGGGTTTCCATCGCTCTGTATGTGCTTTTCGTGGAAAGCGGTGCATGTGTTTTCCAGACGTTGGGCTTCACACTTAATTAATTCACAGCGGCTACAGTGTGTACTTCTTCTTTTGGCGTGGGTGTTGGCTATGCATTCTTCTTCTACACGCAAGGCAGACGGTGAGTCGCACACGCTATTTTTCCTACTGCGGGTGTCCCTGTTAGTCGCGTACCCCTTTTTTTCGGGCATACTAACCCGCGTGTTGATCACATACACATTTTTTGTGTTCCTGGCTGCCACAGCATACTCTGTGTGTTTATTTACACGCACATGGGCTACAGGGGTCGCGTATCTCTTTTTCTTGCTTTTTTGGGATGCCTGAGCATTGCGTGACACATCATTTCTCCTAGGGGGCCACAGAATGGAACATTCATCGTAGCTGTAGATACGTGTTTGTTGTTTACGTGCACTTTTGTAATGCGCAGGGACGCTACCGCCTGCCTTTGTGTGGCAGATGTGTTTAGACCTGTGCGTGTCTTCGGCCGTGCGCGGGTTTCCCTATTTGATTCCGTCAATACGTGTAGTTTGCGTGCGCGTGGGCTTTCCGTGTATTTCCCTGCAGTAATTCCCTAGTTACGCCTTCTTTTTCACACGTCGTTCCCCATTCCGCGTGTTCCGCCCCATGTTCCACCCCCTTTTTGGTGTGTTCGCTGACTTTGTGCGCTTTCGCTGTGCGCATTGCGCACAGCGTTCTGGATGTTGCAATCAGGTGTGCGCCTGTGTGCGCCACGCAAGGATTTGGCACACATCCCAGGGAAAATACGCGCAGGCCCTTCCACTTGCTTTTTCACGCTTGCGCCAGCTTCCGCCACGATTTTTGGTGCACATTTTTTCAATGAATAGGCCGCTAAATGCCAACAAGTTTCTAATACATTTCATTATTCCCGTATAACCTGCATGTGCCTTCTTGCCATGGAATGCCAATCCAGGCTCCCATTATTTCATAGGTAGCAACACAATTAATCTTAATAAGCATTTACTGCCTCACAATTCTAGCATTCGGGCAAGCACATCAAAAATTGGGTGCCGGCATCGCTTCGCCACATATTCTATACAGTTTTTTTTTGTGGTCAGATCAAACAATGCTTCTTCTCTATCCACAGACTGTACAGTTTTCTTTATCTGGAATGCAATGGTAGAGAATACGACTTTTATGATACCAGTATTCAAAACTTGTGTCCAATGTGCTATGTTCCTATTCCTCATTTTAAAGCAGCGATTACGCAAAGCATTTCCCTCCTCAGATAATACCTGTAGATCGTATATCTGTACGATCTACAGATATTATCTGAGGAGGGAAATGCATTGGGTTCCAACTCTATCAATTGCTCATGAAGCAGTAGACATTTTATGATCATGATGATGGTGGTTTAAGCTTTATTCTGCATTCGTGCCATCATAGCATATTCCATTAAATATAGATATTTTAGGCTAATCATGATAGCTACACCAGCAATGCCCCACTCTAGCAATACATATTCATAAGCCATGTTCTTTGGAAGTCTCAAAACCATCTTTAGGATATTACCTTCCAGTTTCTTTAATTGCTGAAAGTATTTATTCCCCCAGGCCTCAACTTCATATACCAGAATAGATCTAATTCCTAATATACAGCAAGTATGGATGCAATAGAACAGCCTCCATTATTAGCAACAAACTAACTTAGAGCACCCATGTGCTGATTAACCTTACTCTCTACATAATCCCAGTGTGCCCGCCTTGTCAAATGATCGTCAATAACAACCACAGAATATTTTATACCTATAAACTTGAGTTTCTAAACTATGGTAACGGCATCACCTATGTTGCTACAAAACAGCAAACTTGTACTAGAAAGTGCCTTCCAAAAGTACAAAAAAGGTAGCAGGCGCCCCTCTCTTGAAAGAACACGGCATGATAACCTGTTCAGTGGTTATTAACCACTTTGAGAGTTCACAGCCATCTGCTTTTTGCTCATTGTACCTTTCACAGATGGGAAATATCCATGTGCATATCAGTCTTTGTCCCACCCACATGGGTAGTCCAGCACCAAAATGTTATGGCAATTCCTCTCTGAACAAAAGTACCGACAGCAACCCCATACATGTGTTTCAGCCTTGTTGGGCCTCTTCAGTGAGGTGAATCTGTGCCTCTCTGAGCACAGTACTAGAAAGTGCTAGTTGGTGTAGGTCTAGAGCTTGCACCCAAACAAAGGGTGCAAAATGATCTGGGCAGCTAACTCAAACAAAGAACATTAAGCATTATTCTGGAGGGGTGATTAGACAGTCATATTTGAGACTGTGGAACTAAAAGGTTTTGCTCATATCACATATTTTACTGTATACTACTGTGCTATCATCTGTGAAGAGGCTTTTTTCTCATGTTCTGGTTCCTTTGCTTAGCCCATTGCCTGTTCTTTCTCTTTATGTAGGCCATTTGTGTTGAAAGAGTCCCAGACAACAGAGAGCCAACCAGATATCACAGGGCTCACGCAAGCTTATTGGTCGGGCTTACTTAGAGTTCTGGTTGTTTGGCAGAAACATTGGGTTGATTTGTTTACACAATTTTAAATGTACTTCACCTCATGAATACAATCTGCCCCTCTGCAACTTTTTCTCAAACAATGACAATACTCAGGTGAACGTATCACACAGTTTCTTTTTCAGAATGCATTTAAAGATTTAAAATGCAGCATAAAAACCGAGATGAGGGTTATTTTAGGCTCATATACATTAATATTTACAGAAATAATAAAGCTACAATAGAGCCAATTTCTTTTACATAACATGTTTCTGTAAGGATGTGTTTTAATATTGTCAAATTGGGTTTGTGGTGCTGGAAATGCCTTTTTGGGGGGACAGGGCCTCCTAGTCCTTGTCCTCCCACTTCTCTGTTTGTGTTTTATATATGTTTTTTTGCCACTGAGGTCCAGCCTGGACCTCTGGCATTGCAGCTCATAATTTTTCCTTTTGGTGAACAACACCCATGGATATAATGAGATGGGTGGATTCGATTGATGCAACCTGTGCGCTCTTGACCTCTCTAAAAGTTGTCCTAAGGTTTGTTTAACTGTAAAATGGACATAGGAAAATGTTAGGCAGCGATCACACTAAATAATCCAACTCATCCACCTGGGTTGTAAAATAAGAATAAAAAGGATTATATGTGTGGATAGGTGATTCGCGCTCAGAAGTGTTATTATGCTACAAAGGATTATTTATATTTCAATGAAAATATCAATAGAAGTCCCACATTCTCAAGTTTCTATAGTTTTAATTCAAATCGCAAATAGCCGACATGTGTTTCGACCCATTGGTTGTTTTCAAGGCTGTAATTGTTGATCATCATAATTATAGTCATCATCATGATAGTCATCATAATGTTAGTAAATCAGATAGACCAATATATTGTAAACAAAATCAAATTCATCAACATTATGCGTTTAAAACATACATTATTGACAATGATACATAATGCACAATAAATCAGTAAGCATCAACCAGAATCAAAAAAAGAACAAAACATACCACAATTCAGGATGAGGATGGGGCAGTCAATCAATGTTTGATTCAAACGATTGCAAGGAGAAACAGTAATCATTTGAAAAAATGAGAGACTGACACACAGAGCACTTCAACCATAAAGTGTAGTGTTTTACTACTTCTCAAAAAATCATAGTATGCTCTATCAGCTCCCCATAGTTGTAAGTGAGAGGATTCATTATATTCGACATTAGTCCATGAGTATGGAGTTCCATGCAAATTAAAGTATGCCCCTTTGTGAGCAAAGTAATTTGAGATTTCATAGATACCTTGTCATGTGAAAAGTCATATATGAAAGAGCTAATCAATTACTGATTCCAAAACTGGACACAAAGTTATTGGCCAGCTACAACCAGCCACTAGTTGGCATTTGGCGATATAAAATAAATACCTGAAAGGACACAAATGTCCCGAGATATTGATGTCTCCTTGTTAGTGTGTTGGGGAAATCCAGAAAATATGGAGTTGCAAATAAGCGAGTAATTCTACAATGGAAATTATGTCTATTAATTAAATGGTCCAAAAGAAAAGATTTTTTAACAAGAAACAGTTCGAGTGATGAAGAGACATGATTGGTGGTTCGTACCTGCAAACTAATAGTTAAGCGTTCCTAGTGCCAGAAAAACGGGATTGGTAGAGAGATAATATCCCTTTTTCAGTTGGGTACAAGTCGCAGCAGTCCTTAAGAAAAATTCATCACCTGCAACCAAAGCAACATTCTTGGTGTAAATATTATGGTCAGACTGTGTTAAACCACAGCTTATTGTTGTTAGTGGGGCTTAAAAATTGTTAGAAAAAAACAAAACAAAAAGATTAAGCCGCTGTAGATTATTTTACTTGTAATGGGAGAGCAAAATTATACCAGGGTCAAATCCCATGCAGCCGGACAGATTTCGGTCAGGAATAGTGGTGGATTTTGGCGTGAATAAGAAGAGTGCTTGGGAGAATCGTCACGGAAGTGACGTATCAACTTGATGACATCACACACATTTGCGTGTGACATCAAAGGCAAACAAGAGGACAGAGCCAGGCTAGAGATCATCACAATTCTGCACAGAATCTTTTCCTGAAGATCAATGTAATTTGGCAATCCAAGAGCAGATAAACCAATTGCGTGTATCAATGACTAGAATTCTGAAGCTTGAAATCTGTGTCAAGTCAGAGGAAGGAGTATACAGCTGCATTTAATCAAGAAATCTGAAGACTGCTTAGCTTAACCAAGGACATAATCAAGAATCATCCAAGGGTCCCAGATTTGTCATGGATTCTGTTCTCCTGTGTCATCTCTGGTACTTTGGGGTAGTGGAACCTGCTGAACATCATTGAACATATATGACATGGGCTGTAATGGACAAGATAAGGTACACCCTAACTTTTCCCTTACAGGTTGCCCAGGTGGGGGGATACACACACAGTATCACTATTTAAGTCTAAAGAGAGAATACTGCCTATGTTCTGAAACTAATCTGCCTTTCTTCCTTAATCTATGCAGGTACACCTTGTCTATCAAGTCACTTGCTTTTCAAAGATTTCAAAAGTTGGTGCATTTTATATGGTACCTCACAGAGGGTTTTTAAGATTGCCATTATTTTAATAGTATTAACAAAGTAAAAGTGTTATTATGTGTGTGTATATATTTTACTGAACCTTATTTTATATAAAGAAGCTGTGTTAAAACCTTACAAAGTATGTGAACATGCCTTTGTGGGGACCTGGGGACTCACTGTACTTAGGAACCAGCATTTAATTTCACTATAGACCACTGTATACAGAAAAGTTGTCTTAATCCATTAGAAGTTGGCGATGTAGTCATAGCCTTGATTATGGAAATCTTCAGAATTGTGAAAATCTAAAGGTGGCAAAAGATTAAATTGATCATGGTATGGCTTCCAATTATTGCCCTATCATGAAGGTCCCTCTATTCTGAACTATGCTTGGTAAATTTATAATGTAACAGTTACAAAAGCTGATTAAGTCATCAGTTCTTTTAGGCGATTGGCAATCTGGCTTTCTCCTTTTCAAGGCACAGAGATCACTTTGCTAGATGGTAAAGAACATGTGGTTGGAATTTGCATAAAGGTTCCATTCTATGTTCATGTTATTAGGTCTCTCAGCAGAATTTGATACAATGGATCATAATCTTTTACTTAACCGAGTCAAGGATTCCTTAAAGTTGTCTTCGAGAGTAGTAAACTAGCTCTTGTCATTTCCGGCAGACAGATCCCTCCAGACTGAAGGTTGACTCCTTTTGCCAATAGCAGACTATTTTTGACCATGGAGTGCCCCAGTGATCTTGTGTGTCTCCTTTGTTATTTAAACTCCATTTAAAACCTGTGCATTATGTCCTGTCCAGTCAGCAGTTTTGTTTTTCAAATGATGCTGATGACATTCAAATTATATTCAAATTGTCTAGATACTTCTCCTGGGATTTCACTTATCTGAAAAATCTCTTTTATTACCATTGACACCTGCAAGTGAAAGAATTGGTTTTCCTTGAACCATGAAACAATTTATTTCTTATTCAAGTCTAGTTTGCAATCTAATAAGCGGCTAATCTGCACTTTACCAGAATATATCAAATGGGTCCTACAATTCCCCTTTACAAAGCTCTGTAAAATCTTTGGGACTTTTCTTTGCTCCATTCGTACCATGCTGGCTCATACTAAATCATTGTGTCTTCCTGCAGTTATCGTTGTATGTACTCAAACAGATTAGACCTCTGTGGTCTCAAAGCAACTGTGCAACAATTGCTAGAGCTATTATTGAAAGTGAGCTAAATTACATTCATGCCCTATTTCTCAGTGCTCCCTCATATGATCTTAAACAACTTCAGGTTATTTTCACACTGTAGCTCATACTGTTACTAACACTCCTCATCATGATCACATTTTCCCTGTTTTAAGGAAAATAAAATGGCTCACTGTTCCTTCCAGGCATTCTAAGGCATTGCATACGCATGCTCCACAAAGTCACAGAGTCACATTCATTATGCAGGCCAGAACCAAGGGAAGATATTTTCAGCACCTTGCTTCCAAGCTGTGAATTACAGTTTCAGAAAAGATTACAACGTTTCTCAGCCTCTGCAATTTCGTACGGAAATAAAAACGAGTATTTAAAAAGTTTTCTTTTACTTTTGCTGTTTGGGCTCTTGCTGGTCAGCGATTAGATGCCTTTTGGCGCTAAAGCTTTATACATTTGTTGTCATTCATTCATTCAATACATATACGACCCAAAATCAATGTGAACATTTTTCTAATCCCTTCTTGCTGACACTGATATTGGAAGAAAACATCACTTAATCCAAAGTTGCTTGTATGTATTTGCAGAAGATGCCATGAACTGAAGGAGTTCCCAGAAAAGAAAAGGTCCCTAGTGGGAAAAGATGCTGCCAGAGGTAGAAGCAGTTGTTTCTTTGCACACTCATAGCACTTGCTACTAGATCAGAACAACATGTTTCATCAGTCCATTCTATCTTGAGTGATAAGAGACTCTTATTGTGGAGTGTCTATCTAGTGCATTCACAGTGACACTAGATAGGTTCAGAGAGTTGCACTAATCCAAAATGTCACTAGTTTTTCATATTTTTGACTGTGGCACCAAATGGCAAAATACGGCAAAATGCTTGTTTGAGCATAAATCCATTGTGTGACAAATGTCAGGTCCTACTGTGGGCTTTGCTGAACTTGTCAGATACTGAGTGTTTCCATGGTCACTATGGCAACAATGGCAGTATGGCCCTGCCTTCATACAGCGGCTCAGTAAGTGATCCACCATTCCTTCACCAAGAGGGCGGCGATGCCAGGATATTCTGCCACATCCGAGATGCTGACTATCAAGAAGACGTCATGCTGTACTCGATGCAACCCAAACCAGCCCACGGAACTGACATACCACTGCAAGTATATTAGGGCGCTCCTTGGGAGCTGCCTAACGTCACAATGCTCAGGTCAGACCTTCTTCGCCAACACTCCTATTTCCGGTTTTCCCCTACCTTGCCTCACTGGTCCTTTTCTCCTGCTTGCTCTCTTAGCTTTCTTTAGACCCTTCTTGTTCTTCTTGTGCCTCGCTGTCTGCCTAGTCTGCAGCCCTTCCATCCGGCTTTGCTTAGACTTCAGTCCCTTCATTGCTTCAACCTTGCACCTGCTGCAGTCTCTCCTGCTGTCACCTCGGCTACACCATCTTTACTCTGCAAATAGCTCCGATTTCACTTTCTCTTCTCCGTTTCCCATTACCAACTGCCTATTTGCTGTTGAGACAGTTGAGGCAGTTGAGGCATCTCCATAACTTCAGTTTCAGAATGATGCTCAAACCTGCCAGGGGGTTATTAAGCAGGAGACTGATAAGATGAGGAGCACAGAATATCAAATGTGGAGTATGCACCATACCTTGGCCTAAAGGGAGTGCCCGACCTGCAGCAAGGTTAAGATAAGGATTCTAATAGTGAAAGAAAGGAGGCTGGGAGTAGGCAATCAAACAAAACTGCAATCACACATTTTCTGTATCTCTGGCAATTTTGCAGGTTCTGCTCTCTGCCAGAGCTCATTGGCAAGCCCAGATCAAGAGCTAAATAACGAACCATGGCAAAAGCAGTAGTGTCCTTTCAGAGAAAGGGAGGGGCTATTGTGGCTTATCATATGGAAACGGTGTGACCTGTCCCCATGGCGAATGTTATGGAGCCAGGAAGAAAAGGATCTCATAAGAATGTTTGACTTTAACTATTGAATCATATTTTACCTAAATATTTGTATTGATTTGTTACCGCAAAAAGGGAGGAGAAACCTCCTGCATCCTCCTCACCTAACTATAAATCTAGCCCCAACCCCCATCTATCTTTTTTGTGGTAAACAGAACATTAAGAAATATGACAAAATAAAATTCCACCAGCTTGATAGTCAGACAAAGTGGGCAATACCTAAAGAAAAGCCTACACATATAATCAATTTTCACTGAAAAATAGCGCAAGGGCCTGGGGCTGAAATTCTGCTGTAAAATGGATTTGACGTATTATAATAATTAGCCAGCATGCATTAGCTTGAACTGTCACCTTGGACTCTATGTCTTTGATAAGATTTGGTTTCAACAACAAATCTTAAAGATGTTTTTTCCCAGACATTTTTTTTTTATTATCACATTTTATGATTGGTTTTGCATCCACTGTGGTTTCAACAATGATAATTCTTGAATTAGGATTTTATATCCCACCATAGCTATAACCTGGGTTCAATCCTTTCTCGACAATAGAAGTATGCAAGTCTTCTCCACCTTAGTCTCTGCAGAACCTATCCAGACAACATGTGGAGTCCCACAGGGCTCTTGTGTCTCGCCAACAATGTACAATATCTTTACTAAACCTCTATTCGACAAATTGGACAGACTGGGTGTCACCTACACAAACTATGCAGATGACACCCAGATCCTCATCCCCCTTTCGGGCAATTTCGCTACGGATACAGCTTTAGTAAATAAAATGTACACCCTCATTCAGGCATGGATGGCAACCCATGGCCTCTGCCTGAATGACGAAAAAAACAGAGATCCTCATTCTAGGCTCACCCAATAACTTAAAAAAACTCGATTCCAACTACAGTTCCTTCAGTATCGATGGCAATATAATCCCTGTCGCCAAAGAGGTGAAGACCCTTGGTTTCTACTTGGACTCCACCTTGTCCTTAAAGAAACAAGTGAACTCCCTGGCCTCATCCACTGCCTACACTGGCAAACTCATTAAAGCATGTAGACCCTTCCACTCACCAGCTAGCTGCATTATCCTAGCCAACGCACTGATCCTCTCAAAACTGGATTACTGCAACGCACTTTATGCAGGCGCTAACAAATACATTGTCAATAAAATCCAAACCCTGCAAAACAACGCGCTCAGAACGGCCTTGAACCTCCCAGCCAGAGAGCACATTTCAAATGCGCGTAGAAACTACAATTGACTAAAAATCAGCGATAGGATCACCTTCAAAATTGTCACACTAACATTCAAATGCCTGAACAATGCTGCCGCCCCCATATCTCAGGGACAGAATAATAAGACAAACCTCTTCACGACCAACCAGAACAGCCAACTCTTTCTGCCTCCAAAACCCAACATTCCGACTAAAAAAAACAGGAGGCAATAGCTTCCCTGTGCAAGCAGCTCAGTACTGAAATGCCCTACCAGTTGAACTAAGTCGGGATCAGTCCTACAACAGCTTTAGGCACCATACCCGCACCTGGCTCCGTCGCAATGACCTTTGAAACTTGAGACCTTGTGTATTGTGTACTGATACCATACGCACCTCTCCACTCTGAAACCATACGCACCTCTCCACTCTATCATGTAAAACGTAAATAATGCATCTCCTGTTTATAATATGTACCTATATGTAAAGTAAAGATTGTATATAATGTAATTACTGTATATAACATATAATACCAACATGTGATAACACTGTAACCTGTAACCTGTAACCTGTAACCAAGTTCTAAGTATTCTTGTTACTCTGTGCGCCCAGCTACCCAAGGGTTTTCTGGCGCCCTATAAATAAACAAACAAACAAACAAAACACCATGAATCTGTTTTTCTTTTTTTTTTCATTAGCAGCTTTGCACAGCGAATGTTGACCTCATTGCCCACCTTGCAATAATAGTGACAGTCGATTATATGTTGCCTTGAAAGTCTCTTTGGCTTTTTAGACTGTGTAACCCAAGCTTTGCTTTCACCTACTCGCACAACAGTCTGATCAGAGAACTCCTGATTTGTGCACAGCGTCTTCTGCTCAGTCACCCCTGTGCATAGGTAGGTCACGCTTTGGCCTTTGCACTTATCTATGTGATACAGCTCATGAAGATGGCTTCCCTTTTCCCAGTTAATGTACTTCTGTGTTCGCCTTTCTCTACAGTCCACATTCTGTTGTGATTTTTTAAAACAGACTCTGTGTTCGCTGCATAGCTTCTCTGAGGGAGCTCCCTTACCTCAACTTATAGATTGGAGCTATTATAATCGGGTCTGTAGTGTTCTTTAAACTGCTTTCATTTCTAATGTGGATCCTTCCTCTGCCCACACCCTTCTTTTTTGGTAGGTCAATGATGGCTCTGCTTGAAAAATCTTAGCCTGGCTCCCATGTTGTTGGTTGCCTCTTTCATGCACTTGTCCATCTCTGTTTGCATCGACACTTAGCTCACCATGATATGTGAGAGTGCATTGTTTAGTGCCTTGGAGGATGAGTCTGGAATCCCGACTACACTCATCTGACATGGCCTCTATGCAGGAGGCAAATAACACGGTCCTCCTATCATATAAAGGTTCCTTGCAGAAGCATAATGACTGCATAGAGGGATTATGACCTGCCAACCCAAGGAGATGCATATTATCTCCTGTTTTCCTTTTCTATAATGTATCCGAAACGTCTGTGGTTTTTCATAACTGGTTATTTAAAAATCTCCCAGTTTACGCTGCATGTGTATTCAGGAGTTCACCTAATAACCAAGGCAATATCATGGTGCTTATCAATAATTGTACCTGCAAATACTCTATCTTCACGCCTGTTAGGCTATTGCACTTAATTTGCTGATTAGCATGGGCGTTGTATTCAGGTGTTTAAGTGCTCTACCTTTCCGAGGTAAGCACAGTATTCATTATGTGTTTTCTTTCCTTATATCCTCATCTCTTGACATGTTTTTCCATGTACGTGAATTGAATTTATGGGGTTTCTCGTTATGTTAATATGCATGGTTTTCTTTTGCTGTTCTATATTGATTGACATTTTGTGAAGATGTTCTTAAAGTTGATGATGCAATAAAAGTAATGGTAATACTGCCACGAATTTCCTTGGCAAACCTCACTTTAGTAAGTATTCCAACCAAGGTCCAGGCTAGCATGGTGGGAAGACAGGACTCAATCTGGGTAAATGATTGTCTGTACCTTGCAGGGCAGGATGAACTATTACATGAGGTTTCACGCACCGACGCATACATTTATTTTATTTTTTATGAATTCGTTTTTTATCACCAATTATAGTATGATTGTTATCCTTGCTAAGTGCCATTAATGCTGCCATTCAAACCAGGACAGAGATATTATTAAGTTCTGCTTGTAGTTCCAGTTCTAGCCTCCCCTAGAAGAAGGTGGCTACTATCTCTGAGGGATATAGCCTGTCAGCCGATATGTAACAGCAATGTGGTGGTTTGTTACAACGTTCCAGAAGCCCCTTCAGCTCAGGTGCCAAAAGTACTGTTTTGGGTTCAGTTTCCCACAAATTAGATACATTGAATACAAGTACTTCTTTGTGCAGATGTGCAAGCCAAAAAAAGGCAATGCTCACTGCTATTTGAAGAAGCATGGCATGTGAACACCCTGGTGACTACCTTGATTAAGGAGGCTGAATTTATGAGAACATTGTAGTCTGTTAAGAAGAATTCTCATTTCTGTGCTAACTCCCTCCTATCTTAGAGACCACCAGCTCTTTTGCTGGACTTTAGGACTTTTGATTTTTATCCTGGAGTGGATTTTTATCCTCTCTCAAGTATTTTTCTCTGATTTGGACTCTGTGTTTCTTGTGGTTTTGGAGTCTGACAAACTCCATAGGCATCATCTTTTTGTATTGTGACACAAGGCACCTTCAGTGCAGTATCACAGAGAAGTCCTTTGGATTTCTGCTAAGGTTTAAATACCCTCTCTTTTTCCAAGAGTAGCAAAGTGAAATTGACTTTACTTAGAATTTTCTATTTGTAGACCCAGCACACACCATCTTATGTGAAGTGCTGGGGGTTACTTAGTAACCCCTTTGGCTACCTTCTCATGTAAAAATGTTTAGGTTTCCCGTACTACAATTAATGCCTGGTGGCAGTGATATAACTTTCCTACCATTGTGTGTTTTTATCGCAGGATGAATCCTCAGCTGCACTATTGCACCCACGGGTTCCCATTTTGTCAAAATGGTCCTGGTCTTCTTTTTTCACCATTTCTTGTTTGTACGGTTCTTCTTGAGATTTACTCTGCACGCCAAACCAGGTTTGGTCCCTTTGTTTGTTTGTCTTTGGTGGGATTCACGGGTGAAGGCCGCCTCTGGCTCCAGCATGTCTGGCAGGGCAGGAAGCGAGGGAGGTTCCCAAAACTCCCTGTGCTTAGTCTCCTTGGTTACAGGAATGCACCCAAAGGTGATTGGCTGGCTGATTGTCCTTGGAGGACAGCCACCCTGCTGTGTGAGTGACAGCTAGGCTGCGAATGAATGGGAGAAACGTGCATAAAAGGCAAAGTCTTTTACAAGGAAGGCTGAGTCGACCACTGGACGAAGGAACCGAACACGAAACTAGAAGAGAAGCTTGCTGCACCCTCCTGGACCATTGGTTTGGAAACCCTGCTGCAGTGCTGAAGCTCCAATTTTGGAATCAACTAGAGAAGCTCAGAATGGACGACTTCTTCTGTTGGGTTGGTGGGAGCAATTGACCCTAAGACGAACTTGACTGGAACCCCTCTCCCTACTGGCTGTACTTCTTTGCTGCTGCTGGAACGGAGTGTTAGGGGACAGGAACAACAGGAACGAGTGCATCATCTTTAAGCCAGACCCGAACTCCAGGAAGATTCTCCAGACTCCTTCGAAGTAGGAAAACCCAAGCCTGAGACACCTAAAAAAAAAGGTTTTGGACCCCAGAAGCAAGGTTCCATGTGCTAAAATCGCAGTAAAAATGGCTGTTTACACAAAAAATTGCAGCAAACAGGCTGTGGTTTTGCTACCGCAATCCATGTAAAGGATGCAGGGGACACCCCTGTAACCCCCAGACCCATTATACCATTTAATGTGAGCGGGGAACACCCCTGCAACCCCCGCTTCCCTTAAATGATAAATTAGGGTACACCTTTACCGGGTCAAACCACAGCATTTTTGCAGCAATTCTTTGGACAGGCAACATTTTTGCTGTGATTTTATTACTGTATACCAGAAACAAGATGAGCCCATAGGGTGTCCAAGTACCGCAGTGGTGCTATTTGCCGGTAGCTGAAACCGCGAAGTGCCTCTGATCTGTAGTAAGTCCATTGCTGCCGCCGACCTTAAAACCGTAGTGCAGGAGTCCCCAGACGTCCTATCTCTGGTCCCCATGACTGAGGTCCAGAAACAACAGGATGTGCAGGACTACAACAGGAACAGAAGCCCGCTGGACCCTTTTCTTCAGACTCAAGGTACTGTGTAACTAGGGGTACTTACCTCTTGTTGTGTGTAGCTTGCTTGCTGTCATCGGAGACTTGAATTTGCTTCCCTTTGCAGAGTTACTTGCAGCTTTTCTTTTCACAAGCATCCAAGCTTGTGGCCCAACAGTGATTCTTTTTACAACAAAACGCTCTTTATCATTGTGCAATACTTTTGTGCTATCTTCAAGAAGTGCCTCGGCTTCTCTAGACTTTGCCCATTTCACATTGTCTGTCCTGGCTCCCTGAAGACTATTCTCACCAATGGCCTCATTCCGGGTTTGGAGCTAACCATGGAGTAATTATCTCCATGGTTGCCTCCGAAACCGTCCCAAATCGGCATGGTGAATGGAGTAATTACCGGTCCATTCCAGGGTTGGAGGGACCGGTAATTCCCCATTCACCTTTCACCCTCCCCATTCCCATTTCTACCCCATAGGGCTCAATGGGAATTGGGAAGGAGGTAATTACGGCACTGTAAATTACGGTACCGTAATTACCTCCAAAGTACCTTTGCGGGTCCCGTACTTTACTCCTGCTAAAAGCAGGAGGTAAGGAAGGACCCGCAAAGGGACCTCGGAATACGGAGGTAAGGGATTACCGGCAGCGGCACCCTTGCCGGTGCCGGTAATGCCTTACCTCCAACCTCGGAATGACCCCATTTGTGTTTATCTGTCCCTCAAAAAGTCATACATAAGTTACTTGCATAGCTGGGAAAGGGTTAACTTATAGTTCATTGGGGATTGTAAAGTGTTTCCTTCCCTAACCTATTCCTTTTTCCACAACCTCAGTATTGCATTAAGTGTTGAAGTGATATCAATGTCCACAGTGTCCTAGCAATTGAAGTCATCTCAGGTTGTAGGAAGTGTTTGTTTGTGTTTGTGACATCCCAATAGGGTATCTAATTACTTATTGAAAAATGAAGGCGTGTATTTTTGAAGTGTATTTTATTGTTGCACATTCCCCTTTCTAAAGAAACCGTATTTGAAAAATGACTGTTAAATTAATAAATAAATATTTTACTATGAAACCTTGAGTATACGTGTAACTTGAATACCTGTCACTGGGAATCTCTATGTTACACCTCCACAGCTCACATTCACCCCTCTTGAAATAGGCCTGGCTGCTCAGTCACACTAGCAACTTGTGTAGTACAGACCTATACCAAAGGTTGGGTTGCCCATTGCCAAGAGGACAACGTTGGTGTTGTCTCCCACAGGGTTACTGAGGCCCCTTCAGCCCAGGTGCCAAGAAGTACTGTTCTGGGGCCAGTTTCCCACAAATTAGATACATTGATTAAAAGTGCTTCTTTATGCAGATGTAGAAGCCAAAATAGGCAATGCTCACTGCTATTTGAAGACGGATAGCATGTGAAAAGCCTGGTGACTATCTTCATTAAAGAGGCTGAACTTAGGAGAACATTGCAGTCTATAGTCACTGTGTAGAAAAGCTCTGTTACTCTACACTTTACATCGGCACCAGCGAACCATTTGACTCCCCCTCCATTAACTAGGTTATCTGCATTAAGTGGTCGGAGTAAGAAAGGGACACTACTGTGTTCAGTAGGGCATGCCTCCATACTGAATGCAATAGAAAAATATCCATGCTGAAATCCGGTCAACATAAATCAGAAGCCGGGAAACATTTGCCAAAATACGCTTTACTGTTTGTGTTAATCGGGTTCACGGTGACAATGAAGCATATAAAATCAATGCTGATAGCCACCCAAGATAATTTCACTATATAAGGCACTGTGTGTCACAAAACATTGTGTACATGGAATTATCAGCAAGGAGAGTGAGGTGAGAGGGTGATACATGGATTCAATATTTAACAGTGCCAATCAGTCATTCATGAGGACATTGAAGGTCACTATTATAATGATATTAGCTGCAAAATGGAAGCCATTCTATTTAGGTGATTTTGGGCTCTGAAATAAATCTGAGGAGTAGAATGCCTGATGACCCCCTTGCTATATTTATCCCTGGAAAACTTAAGTTTCAACCCAATGTGGGTAATCAGAGTATTGTGATGTCACCTATGCATCGCAATTTTGTTTGCCCAATTTTACCCAAAAAGTTGATTTCCCCTGGAAATCTACTTATTTTGAGTTGGAATATAGCGGGATCGTAGTGGGGGGAAAGTACAAGACCTTGAATATCAGAATTACATGGATACAAATGAATTATCTGTCTTCAATAATTGTGGAAAACTGAACCCCTAATTAAAGGTGAATACATGAATGTATACATTACGGCTAGAAATGGAGTGTGAGGATGTCCATGTAGGATCCTTGCAACATGGATGGATCTGAACTTTATCACAAGAATATGTTCCTTGGAGTTTTGGAGCACCAGCCTACTGATCAAGATACTGATGCTTGGTTATGTAAACATGTTATTGTTTAATGCATATACTAGCCCTGAACAGGGTTAGTAAGCATATCTTTGAATTGACTGTTTGTATTTTTTAGTTTACAAGGGAAGAACTGCTTATGATCGTAGTGGGGTATTTCAATGGGCAAATGTGAGCTCTGAATATTAACCAAGAAACAGAGTAGGAAGATGCATTTGAAACATGCCAGATGCTGATGCATCCGATTCTCTGTACCGTATCTATACAAATGCACTTTCCAGAATATTTTTGGTTGTGGATGGTGCAATACTAATAACTATGTCCCCAATGGTCATCTGAAAACAGTTGGATTCCCTAAACAATCTAAGCAAAATCAAGGCCTGGTCATAAATAGAAAGGAAACAAATTAAATTATTTTGGGATAATGAAGTAGTAATAGCCTCTGCAAAGAACATTAGTCCTAAAGTAAAGTAGAATTAGCCCAAAGGGCAGGTGCTGCCTTGTTCTTTTGAAAAATGGGAGGTACACGTATAAACCAGTGAGTGGATGTTTACTGGACTCAAGCCCAGGCATCAGCAAACTACAGGATAGACATATGCAACTTTTGCAAGGCCGGTCCCCTGACTTCAGTGGAAGCAATTTCCTCAGAGAGCTGATATCAACCAGTGGAATTCAGTTATAGCACTGAAATTGGAGCCTAGTATTACAGGGATTGCATATGTAATTTCCCTATAGCTTTTAATATTATAAGCTAGGCTGTGGTCAGTTGAGGAATTGCACCCAAAGCTTTGATCGATGTGCTAAGAACACCTGCTAGTGCCACATGACATCTCTAAAACGTTTTGTACGAGATTTGGTTACCTAATGGATCCCAATTTCCTGAAACCCTCACTAAACAGGATATTGATAGGGAAAAGAGAATTCCACCAACTTGTTCATAGAAGATACTTCATCCAATGGCTTGTGTAAGCCCTTATCTTTTCATTTATAGGTTAGCCATAAATTATTTGATTTGATTTTAGTATGTATAATGCACATACCCCATAGGGTTCAAGCAGAGACTGCATTTAGGCACTGATGTTATAATGGCGATTAGTATAGACTACACAGGTTATCATATGAGATGGTCAGACTTGGTAATACAAATTATATAAAGAGATGGGCTTTAATTACTTCCTTAAGATGGTCAGTGACTCAATCCATCGAAGCTCCAGTGGAAGTGAGTTCCAGGACCAAGGCCCAAAAGATAAGCACTGCCAGTCTCCCCAGGTTGTCGTTCTTACAAGTGGAGCTGTCAGAAGGCACTGGTCCATAGATCGAAGTAATCGATGTGGGCAGTAAGTTTGAATTTATCATGTCTGGTATGCCGAAGCAAGACCATGAATGCACTTAAAGATCAAACATAAGACCTTGAACAAAATTCTCTGATGCACTAGAAGCCCTTGAAGACTCTTCATATATTGCGAGACAGTTGCCTTTCTTGATAATGAAAGAATCATCCTAATAGCAGATTTCTGAGCAACCTGTAATCCCTTAACTTAAAATGTTTGAACACGCATAACGAGGGCATTAAGATAATCTGATTTTGAATTAGTGAGTCTGCCCGGCACAATTGGGCGGTCCTTTTCGGCAATAAAGGATAAAACAGGCTTTATGAGTTTGAGTTGGTAATATACAGATTTCACCATCTGGCTAACATGAAGACTACAGTCCATGCTCGACTGCCAGATGCACCCAAGATGATTTACAGCATTCGAAAATGTAGTTGTGACCCCAAATAGGGAAGGGCATGGAACACATTGTGAAGCACGTGTACCTTTTTCTTAGATCCAAATACAATAACCTCCGTTTTTCATGGATTCGGCTGGAGTTTATTTTCCAGCATCCAGCTTTTATTTTTATTTGCACGGGACACAACTCGGTCTATTGTCTCAGGCACTTGTTTAAGTCGTACATAGATGCGGGTGTTGTCAGCATATGAATGATTGAACAAACCAAAATCAGAAACATGTTTCAACAATGGACGAATATAAAACAACAGTGGGGACAGCAAGGATCCCTGTGGGACCCCGTACCCAACAGATAAACAATTGTTTAATTAAAAAGACAGAAAGCATTTCAGAGTTTCGTCTGATACCTGAACCAATGATGACAGCCTGGAAATAAGAATCTCAAAATCAACGGTGTCAGGCAGTATTCAGTATTCAGTATTCAGGTTCAGTATGACCTGCATGCTTATATCCCCTTGATTGGCAACCCCTAGTAGATCGTCCCAGACCGACATAAGGGCTGTTCCAGTGCCTTGGCCCGGTCTGAATCCTGACTGAAAAGGATCCAGTATGTTACGTTCTTCCACATAACTGCAATTGATCAGTCACACTCTTTTCCAAGATTTTTGCAGGCCACAAAAGGCTGGTTATTGGATAGTTATTGGAAAGAGTTTTATGATCCAATGTGTTTTTTTTTTTTAGCAGTGGTGTGAAATACGATTTCTTTAAGTCCAAAGGGACAACATGTTTTGCCAATGAAGCATTTATCACAGTTTGATTAACCCCACTGAGAGCATTGGCATGGCATGTTGCTTGGCCTTATAGGCTGTTATCGTGTTGTATCCAAAATGAGTGGGCTTAATCTTATCCAGGAAAATAGAAATCTCTTCAATTCCAACAGGAGAGAACATGCATTTAGGACATAGCATTACCATATTCAGTTGGACATTTCTTTCTGATACAATAGCAGAATTAGTAGCCCGAGCATCAGAATCAGTAGACTGAGCCTCAATACTACCTCTAATCACTTTGATTTTGTCCCGAAAAAAGAGACTAAAATCATTAGCTGTTATAAATGAAGTTGGCAAACTTGCATTAACACATTCTGGATTTTATAGCCACAAGCAGTGCTTTAGGTCTTTTTTGGCAAGATTGATTTGTTTTTACAATGAAGAAGATTTTGCAAGTACAATCTCTCTTTTATATACCGCCAAGGCCGAGCTAGGCACCAGCAATCAGCTATGTCTTTAGTCCTAAGGCATAGTTTTTCCTTATTCCGATAATATTGCGTTAGACTTTTCAAGTTGTCACTATACCACTGATTATTATTCCTCCAAGGTTTTCTAATATTTTTCAGAGGAGCAATGTTGTTACAGTTAGATTGTAACTGTGACATGAGATTAGAATAACGTTCAGTAAATGGTCTGGACGCGATAAAACTGTGTTACTCCCAAAAATGATGCATACAAATTTGTTTGGGTAATGTGCCTATGAAGTTTTATTTAGCTAACTGGAACAAGGCTGCCTCAGATAGCTGCGCGTGGTGGCATGGTTGCACTTACTATTTTTATCTCTCCTGTACTATTCTAGTTGAAGGAATTGGGATAAACTGGACAAAAGAATTCTAGAGTGTGGTCTATTTTTAAATTTGTATTTATTTATAGTGAAATTGGTTAATTAAAACCTTAAACACTTATACAATTCATCATCATAAAAATCCATTTTCATATTACATCACATTTTTTAACATAAGCAATCATTAGAATTACATTTTTTCCCTTAAAACATTTCCATAGCAAAACACCAATTCGACCTAAACAAAATATAGGTATAACGCTCCATGATTCCAATCCTAACTTAAAAAATCAATTTAAAAGCGAGCCCATAAAAAGTCTAAGCACCTTTACAGAAATCCTGATATGTGGATATGTTTACAAGCATTGTGTTACAGCCTTGCTGTTACAGATATTTCCTCCCATCTTTTCAAGATGTTTTTCCATATATAATAGGCCGCAGCCACATACATAATATGATCCGCCATAAAAATACTAGACCAAAATTCATCTGTTACAATCATTCTAATATTATCGGTCGGTCCTTATAGCCTTTATAATAGCTCTCTAGTAGTTTGTTACAATTTGTTAGGAGATATCTTGCCGTTTCCACCTCCCTATTACACAATCTGCATAAGCTTTTTTCTCTGGGTATGCCTGTCCAGCCACCAACATACTCATAGCAGGGTAAAATGTTAAATCTCAATGAGCTAATAAACCTAGTTAACTCACCGTCATTTACTTTTAGAATGTAGCTACGAGGTTTTGAAGCTATAATGCCTTGCTTACAGTATTCTACATACCGTTTCAGTACCTTTGTGTTGTCTATGCAGTGGCAAGTTATACTGGTAAAGCATGGACCAGGACAGTGAGCTTTTTAAGTTCGTCGAAATGATGTTGAAAAGATTTTTCACAATGGGTTAGTATTGTCATTTTTGAATTCTGATGTTATGATCTACGTGTAATTTTGTAGATGTCATTGTTATTTTCAATATATTGTGCAAGCTTGATCTCTGTGTTTCTATTGCATGTTTTTTTTTCAAGAATAATGCAATGGGTGTTTTTGTCGGTATTTTTTGTTGCAATGAGTACTCAATGTAATATTGTTCTAGGTCTGGGTGAGCCTAAAAGAGCCCCGAGTGGATAATACTTGAACTTGGATAACTCCTTGTAGTGCCTAAGTGTCAGTTGGTGGGGTGAGATTGTTTTTGGACTTATCTTTAATGTTAAGTGTACCATTTACATTTTTATAGATAGAACTTGGCCTGTTCTGTTTTGGAAATTATGTTTTATTAACATTGTTACTCGTGAATCGTGTTTTATCAAAGTGTACAGGTTATAATAATTTGGCATTTATATAGCACCACAAACCCTCAGGTATCTGAGCGCTGCTTATTATTACCCACGGTGTGTGGTGCTCATTTATCGACCTCAGAGATGAAAGGCTGAGATTGGCACCGCCGGGATTCGAACCTGCGTTTGCAGGCTCTGCAGGGATGTCAAAGCGAGCCTCTACTCGCTGTGCCACTGGGGACCGGCGTATGTACAGAAATATTTATTAAAGTGAGTTTTTGGCGGGGCGTTATGCCCATAATAAATAAACAAACGCGTCTTGTTTGTACAAAGAAGCTTAGCAAGAGCCCAGATCAGTACTTGATATGCTTTAGGTGTGCAACAAAGAAACTCATTAGACATGGGTGGCCTCGAACGGAAAATCTGGCACTACGTTTTTTGACTGATGGTATTAATGAAAGCATGTTTCTCTCTTGCGACGCGGTTTCCAATTGCTATAAATTGACCGGCATGCTGTGATTGAAACCTGTCACACCCAGAGCGAAAACATTGCTGCCATGCTTTCCTTTTCCGTACCAGGTGAGCACTTCGATTTACGCATGCATGAGATTCTCACGCAGGCGTAAAACAAACAGATTCCATAGGAACCCACCTCTCATCGGCACCTGCTAATGAGCAGGCAGAATACATAGGAATCCATTAGTAAACACAACCTCTAAAGCATACAAGTATGTCAGCATTTCCTTGGATTTTTGCAAAACAGAGAGTAAAAGCAGAGAGTAAAGGACATTTTGCCTTGTTTTAATCTTTACTTTTGCACTTTATCTCAAAAAAGGTGAAAATTGTGTGTTGGGGACCCCACAGCATTTGAATTCAAACGCTAATGATCCCCTGAATGCATTTTGCACATGTGTTTCCATGAAGCTGAAGAAACAGTGCAATCAAGTAGTGCAGAGTGCACATTAGGTTCCTACTACTCTTAGAGGACTTGTCTGAGATTCTGACGTTGTTCCCAGCCTATTATCAAGGGTGAATGTAAAGTTCTAAATGCACGTTTTTCAGTAGTCACATAAACTATTCGGTTCAGTTCAGTTCAGCTTTATTTCGGTAGTAACACAATAAAAGCACATCAGTACAAATCACATGTTTAAATATTACAGTTATAGCGTAATACATATTCCAGGACACATAATACACTTTTCTAGTATAAACCAATACATTACAATAATACAATACTGCATAATCTGTGTCAAACCATCACAAAGAATCGCTAATTACGATATCAATTCATTCTGTCCATCTCAATTAATTTACTAAAAAGTCAAAAGTAGATAAAACACATATGACTCTTAGTGTCAGCTATCACTTATTGATATAATAATTCCCAATGTGATGGGCAGTGCCTTAGCAGGAATAACAGAATTCCACTTCTGCTAAAGTGCTCTCGGGCTGATTCTCTCAAGGCTAACCGCGCACATAACAAATCCTGAACTGCCTTCTCTTCCATGGCCGTACCAAATAATGATCTGACGAGTGAACTGCCAAGCTGTCTGCGGAGAGGCTACATAATATCATGGCCGCTGTCTTGTTCTTGACATGTCTAGCTCTGAAGAGCGGCTTGAGATGTTTACTTCTCAGGTCTAGTTACTGCAGACAAATTATTACAAAATGAATGAAGCTTTCGGGCTGGTCCAAGCAAAATGGACACAGAGCCATAACCTTGCTGTTCTATTTGTAAGTTACTCAAGAACAAGCGGGACACATGGGACACATTTTCTAGGATATTAGGAATTTCTACTAGTAGTACATATTCTGGCTGCGAGTGCAGTTATTTTCCTTGATTTTGTCCGCTCCTGAGTGCCCCTCAGCTAGTTCCTCTGCTTTATGGCTATGTTTTGATTTTGAATTGAGCTGTGGAGGAAGGGGTTTATCATGTACTCAAGGCCTCTGCCGCAGGTAGTCAGGCCTTCTCAGCTAGTCTCTTCACCCGAATGGTAGACTTGCCTGCTTTAGCATGCAGTAATGCAGAGTTCCCTGGACAGTATTCACAGCAGATAATGTTTTGTAGTTAAGTGCTCTCTCTTTTCTCACAGTATAAATGTGGTTTCTGGGAACACCCTTGTTAGGAGATGCAAGGAAAGCTGATGGGGCTAGGACAACAGTTGTGTCTGACTTTCCTCGTTCAGGGCAGGTATTATCTTGACTATTAAAGTTTTTTCCATTTTACGGATCAGTATATTGTCTTTGCTGATGTTTCTTCCACAGTTTCTGGGTGATTGCTAACATCATTTACTGCTTTTTGATAGTTAGTTGGATTTACTTGCCTTAGGCTTTTTTGTTTTCCAGAGGCACCTAAGAAGCCCCAGATGGAACAGACCACTGAAGTAGATTAAACAGAGGAATGTACACGTGTATGAAATTGTATTCAGCAAAAGGGGAAGAGCGTTGTCTCAAACAGTAACAGCCCAGGTCGTTGTGCTCAATCACTAAATCAAGCTCTAATCCAGAACAGGTTACCTGTCATCAACCCATACTCTGTTCACTTAGCAGGTCTTAATAAGACTAATTATAACTTCACATCTACAGACATCAGTCTATAAGATACAAGGATGGAAGACCAAGCAAAACAAAGCCACCACTCACGGATGTGAGAGGAGGTTCCATGCACAAAAACCTCACACCACTAGCTCAACTAGCTCCTGTCAGCTGTTTTTGCCTGTGCAAAGTGCTCTGTGAAATGTCTGCAATATTGTTCCCATTCCTACACTTTCTTAATTTTCACTTGCCAGAAAAGCGTGTCCACATCCCTGCTGACTACCATTTACATTTTGACGTTTTGACCCAGCACTCAACTTTAAGCAAAGATCAGAGAAGGGGTCCAGCACCTACCCAGCTACTCAGCAGCCTAACCACTATTCACTGTTTCCCCACAGCAAAAAGACAGAGCTAAAGCTGGACCTCAGAGTGGTCATCTACCAGGTAAAGTTATCTGCCAATGGTTGTAAAGTAACATAGTGTGGGAAAGAGAGTCGAGTGGGACCAGAAGCAAAAATCAAACTCCCTCTGCAGTTCGAGTATGCCACATCCCTTGCACTGATCACAACACAAAAGATGAACGCAAGCCATACCTACAGCAAAAGATAGCAATCTACTTTTGAGCTCAAGCTGTAGAGAAGAAAAAGCAATCTACTTTTGAGCTCAAGCTGCAGAGAAGAAGAGGACTTGACAGGGGAGACATATGTGTTTATCTTTTGTGATGATAACAATTTTTTTTTACTGCTATCTAATGGGCCTGGGCCCGCTTGGGTTATTGCCTGGTAACAAAATAACAACAGGCCGGAGGCCGATACCCAGCCGCCAAACTCAGTCGTGCGATCTACTCATCTCCTCTACCCTCCCCCGGCTCCCAAATCATCACCCAGGAAGCCTTTTGCTTTGGCATGTCACAGGTTTCGTTTCCTTGAATTTACTTTCAAGCGAGAAGTGAGCTGAGGGGGGCTTCTGCTGGGTCGTCTGGGTGCCAGGCTACAGTAGGGCATGGCAGGCAGACACCATGCCAGCCAGATCTGAATCTAACTGTGGCCAGTCTGTCCCCCGCTCATGCCCCGTGTGTCTCTCCCTTCCCCCCACCCCCCACTCATGCCCCGTGTCTCTCCCCTTCCCCCCACCCCCCGCTCATGCCCCGTGTTTCCCTAATCTTCCCTCCCACCCCCCCGCTCATGCCCCGTGTCTCCCTCGTGTTCCCCCACCCCCCGCTCATGCACCGCGTCTCCCTCCTTTCCCCCCACCCCCTGCTCATGCCCCGTGTCTCTCTCCCCTTCCCCCCACCCCCGCTCATGCCCCGTGTCTCTCTCCCCTTCCCCCCACTCCCAGCTCATGCCCCGTGTCTCTCTCCCCTTCCCCCACCACCCGTTCATGCCCCGTGTCTCTCTCCCCTTCCCCCACCACCCTGCTCATGCCCCTTGACTCCCCTGTCCCCCCCACCCCCGCTCATGGTCCGTGTTTCCCTCGTATTCCCCCACCCCCCGCTCATGCCCCGTGTCTGCCCTGTTCCCCCACACACCCCGCTCATGCCCCATGGCTGCCCTGTAACCCCCACCCCCCCGCTCATGCCACATGTCTCCCCTGTTCCCCCCACCCCTCTGCTCATGCCACTTGTCTCACCTGTTCCCCCCAACCCCCGCTCATGCCCTGTGTCCCCTTTCTTTCCCCCCCACCTCCCACTCATGCCCCGTGTCCCCCTCCTTACCCCCCCACCCCCCGCTCATGCCCCGTGTCCCCCTCCTTTCCCCCACCCCCTGCTCATGCCCCGTGTCTCCCTCCTTCCCCCCCACCCCCGCTCATGCCCCGTGTGTGCCCTGTTACCCCCCACCCCCCGCTCATGCCCCGTGTCTCCCTTGTGTTACCACCCACCCCCGCTCATGCTCCATGTCTCCCTTGTGTTACCACCCACCCCCCGCTCATGCCCCATGTCTCCCTTGTGTTACCCCCCAGTCCCCGCTCATGCCCCGTGCCTCCCTTGTGTTACTCTCCACCCCCACTCATGCCCTGTGTCTCCCTTGTGTTACCCCCAACCCCTGCTCATGCCCTGTGTGTCCCCTGTTCCACCCCACCCCCTGCTCATGCCCCGTGTTTCCCTAATCTTCCCTCCAACCCCCCCGCTCATGCCCCGTCTCTCCCTCGTGTTCCCCCACCCCCCGCTCATGCCCCGTGTCTCCCTCCTTTCCCCCCACCCCCCGCTCATGCCCTGTGTCTCTCTCCCCTTCCCCCACCCCCGCTCATGCCCTGTGTCTCTCTCCCCTTCCCCCACTCCCCGCTCATGCCCCGTGTCTCTCTCCCCTTACCCCACCCCCCGTTCATGCCCTGTGTCTCTCTCCCCTTTCCCCAACCCCCGCTCATGCCCCTTGACTCCCCTGTCCCCCCACCCCCGCTCATGGTCCGTGTTTCCCTCGTATTCCCCCCACCCCCCACTCATGCCCCATGTCTGCCCTGTTCCCTCACACCCCCCGCTCATGCCCCATGTCTGCCCTGTTCCCCCCACACCCCCGCTCATGCCACATGTCTCCCCTGTTCCCCCCAACCCCCGCTCATGCCCTGTGTCCCCTTTCTTTCCCCCCCACATCCCGCTCATGCCCCGTGTCCCGCTCCTTACCCCCCTGACCCCCCGCTCATGCCCCGTGTCCCCCTCCTTTCCCCCCACCCCCCGCTCATGCCCCATGTCTCCCTCCTTCCCCCCCACCCCCGCTCATGCCCCATGTGTCCCCTGTTACCCCCCACCCCCCGCACATGCCCCGTGTCTCCCTTGTGTTACCACCCACCCCCCGCTCATGCTCCATGTCTCCCTTGTGTTACCACCCACCCCCCGCTCATGCCCCATGTCTCCCTTGTATTACCCCCCACCCCCCGCTCATGCCCCGTGTCTCCCTTGTGTTACCCTCCACCCCCACTCATGCCCCGTGTCTCCCTTGTGTTACCCCCCACCCCTGCTCATGCCCTGTGTGTCCCCTGTTCCACCCCACACCCTGCTCATCCCCCGTGTCTCCCTCGTGTTACTCCCCCACCCCCCGCTCATGCCCAGTGTCTCCCCTGTTCCCCCCACCCCCCGCTCATGCCCCATGTCTCCCTTGTGTTACCCCCCACCCCCTGCTCATGCCCCGTGTCTCCCTTGTGTTACCCCCCACCCCCCGCTCATGCCCCATGTCTCCCTTGTGTTACCCCCCACCCCCCGCTCATGCCCCGTGTCTCCCCTGTTCCACCCCACCCCCCCGCTCATGCCCCGTGTCTCCCTGGTGTACCCTCCCACCCCCCACTCATGCCCCGTGTTTCCCTGGTGTTACCCCCCTCCCCCCGCTCATGCCCCATGTCCCCCTCCTTCCCCCCACCCCCGCTCATGCCCCGTGTCCCCGTCCTTTCCCCCCACCTCCCCGCTCATGCGACATGTCTCCCCTGTCCCCCCCGCTCATGCCCTGTGTCTCCCTCCTTTTCCCCCCACCCCCACTTATGCCCCGTGTCCTTCTCCTGTTCCACCACCCCCCGCTCATGCCCCATGTGTGCCCTGTTCCCCCCACCCCTCGCTCATGCCCTGTCTCCCCTGTACCCCCCACCCCCCTCTCATGCCCACTCTCACCTGTGTTACCCCCCGCTCATGCCCCATGTCTCCCTTGTGTTACCCCCACCCCCGCTCATGCCCCGTGTCTCCTTTGTGTTACCCACCACCCCTGCTCATGCCCGTTTCTCCCTTGTGTTACTCCCACCCCCCGCTCATGCCCCGTGTCTCCCTTGTGTTACCCCCCACCCCCCACTCATGCCCTGTGTCTCCTGTGTTACCCCCACCCCCACTCATGCCCCGTGTCTCCCCTGTTCCCCCACTCCCACTCATGCCCTGTCTCCCTTGTGTTACCCCCACCCCCGCTCATGCCCCGTGTCTCCCCTGTTCCACCCCACCCCCTGCTCAGCCCCGTGTCTCCGTCATGTTACTCCCCCACCCCACGCTCATGCCCCATGTCGCCCTCGTGTACTCCCCCACCCCCCGAGTATGCCCCATGTGTATCCTGTTGCCCCCCACCCTCCGCTCATGTCCCGTGTCTCCCTCGTGTTCCCACCACCCTCCGCTCATGCCCCGTCTCCCTCCTGTACCGCCATCCCCCCGCTCATGCCCCGTGTTGCCCTCGTGTTACCCCCCACTCTCTGCTCATGCCCCGTGTCTCCCTCATGTTACCCCCCACCCCCCACTCATGCCCTGTGTCTCCCTCCTTTCCCCCCACCCCCGCTCATGCCCCCTGTCCTTCTCCTGTTCCCCCCACCCCCGCTCATGACCCGTGTGTGCCCTGTTCCCCCTACCCCTGCTCATGCCCCGTGTGTACCCTGTTCCCCCCACCCCCCTGCACATGCCCTGTGTGTGCCCTGTTCCTCCATACCCCCCGCTCATGCCCCGTGTGTGCCCTGTTTCCCCCCACCCCCATTCATGCCATGTCTCCCCTGTTACCCCCCACTCCCCGCTCATGCCCCATGTCTCCCTTGTGTTACCCCCCGCTATGCCCCGTTTCTCCCTTGTGTTACCTCCCACTCATGCCCCGTGTCTCCCTTGTGTTACCCCCCACCCCCAACTCATGCCCCGTGACTCCCTTGTGTTACCCCCCACCCCCGCTCATGCCCTGTGTGTCCCCTGTTCCACCCCACCCCCTGCTCATGCCCTGTGTCTCCCTCGTGTTACTCCCCCACCCCTGCTCATGCCCCATGTCTCCCTCCTTTCCCCCCCACCCTCCTCTCATGCCCCATGTCTCCCTCCTTTCCCCCCCACCCCCCACTCATGCCCCGTGTCTGCCGTTCCCCCCCACCCCCACTCATGCCCCATATCTCCCTCCCATTCCCCCACCCCCTGTTCATGCCCTGTGTGTGCCCTGTTCCCCGCCACCCCCCGCTCATGCCCCATATGTGCCCTGTTCTCCCCCACCCCCGCTCATGCCCCGTGTGTGCCCTGTTTCCCCCCCTCACCCACTGATGCCCTGTCTCCCCTGTTACCGCCACTCCCGCTCATGCCCCATGACTCCCTTGTGTTACCCCCGGCGCATGTGCCGTTTCTCCCTTGTGTTACCTCCTGCTCATGCCCCATGTCTCCCTTCTGTTACCCCCCACCCCCGCTCATGTCCCGTGTCTCCCTCCTTTCCCCCCCACCGCCCGCTCATGCCCCATGTTTCCCTCCTTTCCCCCACCCCCGCTCATGCCCCATGTCTCCTTCCTTTCCTCCACCCCTGTTCATGCCCCGTGTCTCCATCCTTTTCCCCCCACCCCCACTCATGCCCCGTGTCTGCCCTGTCCCCCCACCCCCACTCATGCCCTGTGTCTCCCTCCAGTTCCCCCACCCCTGCTCATGCCCGTGTCTCCCTTGTGTTACCCCCACCCCCTGCTCCTGCCCTGTGTCTCCCTTGTGCTACCCATCACCCCCCGCTCATGCCCCGTGTTTCCTGTGTTACCCCCACCCCCGCTCATGCCCCGTGTCTCCCCTGTTCCCCCACCCCCCGCTCATGCCCTGTGTCGCCCTTGTGTTACCCCCACCCCCTGCTCATGCCCCATGTCTCCCTCATGTTATTCCCCAACCCCACGCTCATGCCCCATGTCTCCCTCGTGTATTCCCCCACCCCCGCTTATGCCCCGTGTGTCTCTTGTTCCTCCCACCCTCCTCTCATGTCCCGTGTCTCCCTCGTGTTCCCCCCACCCTCCGCTCATGCCCTGTCTCCCTCCTGTACCGCCATCCCCCCGCTCATCCCCCGTGTTGCCCTCGTGTTACCCCCACCCCCTGCTCATGCCCTGTGTCTCCCTCATGTTACCCCCCCACCCCCCGCTCATGCCCCGTGTCTCTCTCCTTTCCCCCCACCCCCGCTCATGCCCCGTGTCCTTCTCCTGTCCACCCCCGCTCATGCCCCGTGTGTGCCCTGTTCCCCCCACCCCCGCTCATGCCCCGTGTGTGCCCTGTTCCCCCACCCCCTGCTCATACCCCGTGTGTGCCCTGTTTCCCCCCACCCCCACTCATGCCCTGTCTCCCCTGTTACCCCCCACTCCCCGCTCATGCCCCATGTCTCCCTTGTGTTACCCCCCGCTCATGCCCCGTTTCTCCCCTGTGTTACCTCCCGCTCATGACCCGTGTCTCCCCTGTGTTACCCCCCACCCCCTGCTCATGCCCCGTGTCTCCCTTGTGTTACCCCCCACCCCCGCTCATGCCCCATGTCTCCCTTGTGTTACCCCCCACCACCCGCTCATGCCCCATGTCTCCCTCCTTTCTCCCTCACCCCCCGCTCATGCCCCATGTCTCCCTCCTTTCCTCCCACCCCCCACCCCCACTCATGCCCCATGTCTCCCTCCTTTCCCCCCACCTCCCACTCATGCCCCATGTCTCCCTCCTTTCCCCCCACCCCTCGCTCATGCCCCATGTCTCCCTCCTTTCTCCCTCACCCCCCGCTCATGCCCCATGTCTCCCTCCTTTCCACCCACCCCCCACCCCCACTCATGCCCCATGTCTCCCCCCTTTCCCCCCCGAACCCCCACTCTCCCGCTCATGCCCCATGTCTCCCTCCTTTCCCCCCACCTCCCACTCATGCCCCATGTCTCCCTCCTTTCCCCTCCACCCCCGCTCATGCCCGTGTCTCCATCCTGTTCCCCCCCACCCCCACTTATGCCCCATGTCTGCCCTGTTCTCCCCACCCTCACTCATGCCCCTTGTCTCCCTCCCGTTCCCCCCGCCCCCCGCTCATGCCCCGTGTCTCCCTTGTGTTACCCCCCGCTCATGCCCCGTTTCTCCCTTGTGTTACCTCCCGCTCATGACCCGTGTCTCCCTTGTGTTACCCCCCACCCCCTGCTCATGCCCCGTGTCTCCCTTGTGTTACCCCCCACCCCCGCTCATGCCCCATGTCTCCCTTGTGTTACCCCCCACCACCCGCTCATGCCCCATGTCTCCCTCCTTTCTCCCTCACCCCCCGCTCATGCCCCATGTCTCCCTCCTTTCCTCCCACCCCCCACCCCCACTCATGCCCCATGTCTCCCCCCTTTCCCCCCCAACCCCCACTCTCCCGCTCATGCCCCATGTCTCCCTCCTTTCCCCCCACCTCCCACTCATGCCCCATGTCTCCCTCCTTTCCCCCCACCCCTCGCTCATTCCCCATGTCTCCCTCCTTTCTCCCTCACCCCCCGCTCATGCCCCATGTCTCCCTCCTTTCCACCCACCCCCCACCCCCACTCATGCCCCATGTCTCCCCCCTCTCCCCCCCGAACCCCCACTCTCCCGCTCATGCCCCATGTCTCCCTCCTTTCCCCCCACCTCCCACTCATGCCCCATGTCTCCCTCCTTTCCCCTCCACCCCCGCTCATGCCCCGTGTCTCCATCCTGTTCCCCCCCACCCCCACTTATGCCCCATGTCTGCCCTGTTCTCCCCACCCTCACTCATGCCCCTTGTCTCCCTCCCGTTCCCCCCGCCCCCGCTCATGCCCCGTGTCTCCCTTGTGTTACCCCCCACCCCCGCTCATGCCCCATGTCTCCCTTGTGTTACCCCCACCACCCGCTCATGCCCCATGTCTCCCTCCTTTCCCCCCACCCCGCTCATGCCCCATGTCTCCCTCCTTTCTCCCCCACCCCCCGCTTATGCCCCATGTCTCCCTCCTTTCCCCCCACACCCCACCCCCCCACTCATGCCCCATGTCTCCCTCCTTTCCCCCCCGCCCCCCACTCTCCGACTCATGCCCCATGTCTCCCTCCTTTCCCCCCACCTCCCGCTCATGCCCCGTGTCTCCATCCTTTACCCCCCCACCCCCACTCATGCCCCGTGTCTGCCCTGTTCCTCCCACCCCCACTCATGCCCTTTGTCTCCCTCCCGTTCCCCCCAACCCCCGCTCATGCCCCGTGTGTGCCCTGTTCCCCCCAACCCCCACTCATGCCCCGTGTCTCCCTCCCATTCCCCCCACCCCTGCCCATGCCTGTGTCTCCCTTGTGTTACCACCCACCGCCCGCTCATGCCCCGTGTCTCCCTTATGTTATCCCCTCACCCCCCGCTCTTGCCCCGTGTCTCCTGTGTTACACCCCACACCCGCTCATGCCCCGCGTCTCTCCTGTTCCCCCACCCCCGCTCATGCCCTGTGTCTCCCTTGTGTTACCCCCAACCCCCGCTCATGCCCCGTGTCTCCCCTGTTCCACCCCACCCCCTGCTCATGGCCCGTGTCTCCCTCATGTTACTCCCCCACCCCACGCTCATGCCCCATGTCTCCCTCGTGTACTCCCCCACCCCCAGCTTATGCCCCGTGTGTCTCCTGTTGCCCCCCACCCTCCGCTCATGCCCCGTCTCCCTCCTGTACCGTCAACCCCAGCTCATGCCCCATGTTGCCCTCGTGTTACCCCCTGCTCATGCCCCGTGTCTCCCTCATTTTACCCCCCACCCCCTGCTCATGTCCCGTGTCTCTCTCCTTTCCCCCCACCCCCTGCTCATGCCCCATGTCCTTCTCCTGTTCCCCCCACCCCTACTCATCCCCGTGTGTGCCCTGTTCCCCCCACCCCTGCTCATGCCCCGTGTGTGCCCTGCTCCCCCCACCCCGCTCATGCCCCGTGTGTGCCCTGTTTCCCCCCCACCCCTGCTCATGCCCTGTCTCCCCTGTTACCCCCCACTCCCCGCTCATGCCCCATGTCTCCCTTGTGTTACCCCCCGCTCATGCCCCGTTTCTCCTTTGTGTTACCTCCCGCTCATGCCCTGTGTCTCCCTTGTGTTACCCCCCACCACCCGCTCATGCCCCGTGTCTCCCCTGTGTTACTCCCCACCCCCACTCATGCCCCAAGTCTCCCTCCTTTGCCCCCACCCCCCGCTCATGCCCCATGTCACCCTCGTTTCTCCCCCACCCCCTGCTCATGCCCCATTTCTCCCTCCTTTCCCCCCACCCCCCACTCATGCCCCATGTCTCCCTCCTTTCCCCCCCACTCCCCGCTCATGCTCCATGTCTCCCTCCTTTCACCCCACCCCCTGCTCATGCCCCATGTCTCCCTACTTTCCCCCACCCATGCCCCGTGTCTCCATCCTTTTCCCCCCCACCTCCACTCATGCCCCGTGTCTGCCCTGTTCCCCCCACCCCCACTCATGCCCCGTGTCTCCCTCCCGTTCCCCCCAAACCCCTGCTCATGCCCCGTGTGTGCCCTGTTCCTCCCACCCCCTGCTCATGCCCCGTGTGTGCCCTGTTTCCCCCACCCCCGCTCATGCCCTGTCTCCCCTGTTACCCCACATTCCCCGCTCATGCCCCATGTCTCCCTTGTGTTATCCCCCGTTCATGCCCCGTTTCTCCCTTGTGTTACCTCCCGCTCATGCCCCATGTCTCCCTTGTGTTACCCCCCACCCCTGCTCATGCCCCGTGTCTCCCTCCTTTCCCCCCCACCGCCCGCTCATCCCAATGTTTCCCTCCTTTCCCCCCACCCCCGCTCATGCCCCATGTCTCCTTCCTTTCCCCCCACCCCTGTTCATGCCCCATGTCTCCATCCTTCCCCCCCCCTCACCCCCCACTCATGCCCCGTGTCTGCCCTGTCCCTCCCACCCCCACTCATGCCCTGTTTCTCCCTCCGGTTCCCCCCACCCCTGCTCATGCCCGTGTCTCCCTTGTGTTACCCCCACCCCCTGCTCATGCCCCATGTCTCCCTTGTGCTACCCCTCACCCCCCGCTCATGCCCCGTGCTTCCTGTGTTACCCCCACCCCCGCTCATGTCCTGTGTCTCCCCTGTTCCCCCACCCCCCGCTCATGCCCTGTGTCTCCCTTGTGTTACCCCCACCCCCTGCTCATGCCCCGCGTCTCTCCTGTTCCACCCCACCCCCTACTCATACCCCGTGTCTCCCTCATGTTACTCCCCAACCCCACGCTCATGCCCCATGTCTCCCTCGCGTATTCCCCCACCCCCCGCTTATGCCCCGTGTGTCTCCTGTTCCCCCCACCCTCCGCTCATGTCCCGTGTCTCCCTCGTGTTCCCCCCACCCTCCGCTCATGCCCCGTCTCCCTCCTGTACTGCCATCCCCCCGCTCATGCCCCGTGTTGCCCTTGTGTTACCCCCACCCCCTGCTCATGCCCTGTGTCTCCCTCATGTTACCCCCACACCCCCCCCTCATGCCCCGTTTCTCCCTCCTTTCCCCCCACCCCCGCTCATGCCCCGTGTCCTTCTCCTGTCAACCCCCGCTCATGCCCCGTGTGTGCCCTGTTCCCCCCACCCACGCTCATGCCCCGTGTGTGCCCTGTTCCCCCCACCCCCTGCTCATGCCCCGTGTGTGCCCTGTTTCCCCCCACTCATGCCCTGTCTCCCCTGTTACCCCCCACTCCCCGCTCATGCCCCATGTCTCACTTGTGTTACCCCCCGCTCATGCCCCATTTCTCCCTTGTCTTACCTCCCGCTCATGCCCCGTGTCTCCCTTGTGTTACCCCCACCCACCGTTCATGCCCCATGTCTCCCTTGTGTTACCCCCACCCCCACTCATGCCCCATGTCTCCCTTGTGTTACCCCCACCACCCGCTCATGCCCCATGTCTCCCTCCTTTCCCCCCACCCCCCGCTCATGCTCCATGTCTCCCTCCTTTCTCCCCCACCCCCCGCTCATGCCCCATGTCTCCATCCTTTACCCCCACCCCCCACCCCCCACTCATGCCCCATGTCTCCCTCCTTTCCCCTCCACCCCCCACTCTCGCCCTCATGCCCCATGTCTCCCTCCTTTCCTCCCACCTCCCGCTCATGCCCCATGTCTCCCTCCTTTCCCCTCCACCCCCGCTCATGCCCCGTTTCTCCATCCTTTTCCCCCCACCCCCACTCATGCCCCGTGTCTGCCCTGTTCCCCCCATCCCCACTTATGCCCCTTGTCTCCCTCCCGTTCCCCCCACCCCCCGCTCATGCCCCATGTCTCCCTTGTGTTACCCCCACCACCTGCTCATGCCCCATGTCTCCCTCCTAACTCTCCCACCCCCCGCTCATGCCCCATGTCTCCCTCCTTTCTCCCCCACCCCCCGCTCATGCCCCCATGTCTCCCTCCTTTCCCCACAACCCCCACCCCCCGCTCATGCCCCATGTCTCCCTCCTTTCCCCTCACCCCCCGCTCATGCCCCATGTCTCCCTCCTTTCCCCTCCACCCCCGCTCATGCCCCGTTTCTCCATCCTTTTCCCCCCCACCCCCACTCATGCCCCATGTCTGCCCTGTTCCCCCACCCCCACTTATGCCCCTTGTCTCCCTCCCGTTACCCCCCACCCCCCGCTCATGCCCCATGCTCCCATGTGTTACCCCCCACCACCTGCTCATGCCCCATGTCTCCCTCCTTTCCCCCACCCCCCGCTCATGCCCCATGTCTCCCTCCTTTCTCCCCCACCCCCCGCTTATGCCCCATGTCTCCCTCCTTTCCCCCCACCCCCACCCCCCACTCATGCCCCATGTCTCCCTCCTTTCCCCCCCACCCCCCACTCTCCCGCTCATGCCCCATATCTCCCTCCTTTCCCCCCACCTCCCGCTCATGCCCCATGTCTCCCTCCTTTCCCCTCCACCCCCGCTCATGCCCCATGTCTCCCTCCTTTCTCCCCCACCCCCCGCTCATGCCCCGTGTCTCCATCCTTTTCCCCCCTCACCCCCACTCATGCCCCGTGTCTGCCCTGTTCCCCCACCCCCACTCATGCCCCGTGTCTGCCGTGTTCCCCCCACCCCCACTCATGCCCCTTGTCTCCCTCCCGTCCCCCCCACCCCCCGCTCATGCCCCGTGTCTCCCTTGTGTTACCCCCAACCCCCGCTCATGCCCCATGTCTCCCTTGTGTTACCCCCCACCACCCGCTCATGCCCCATGTCTCCCTCCTTTCCCCCCATCCCCGCTCATGCCCCATGTCTCCCTCCTTTCTCCCCCACCCCCCGCTCATGCCCCATGTCTCCCTCCTTTCCCCATCCCCCCACCACCCGCTCATGCCCCATGTCTCCCTCCTTTCCCCCCACCCCCCTCATGCCCAATGTCTCCCTCCTTTCTCCCCCACCCCCCGCTCATGCTCCATGTCTCCCTCCTTTCCCCCCACCCCCCATCCCCCACTCATGCCCCATGTCTCCCTCCTTTCCCCCCCACCCCCCACTCTCCCGCTCATGCCCCATGTCTCCCTCCTTTCCCCCCACCTCCCGCTCATGCCCCATGTCTCCCTCCTTTCCCCTCCACCCCCGCTCATGCCCCGTGTCTCCATCCTTTTCCCCCCCACCACCACTCATGCCCCGTATGTGCCCTGTTCCCCCAACCCCCACTCATGCCTCGTGTCTCCCTCCCATTCCCCCACCCCTGCTCATGCCTGTGTCTCCCTTGTGTTACCCCCCACCGCCCGCTCATGCCCCGTGTCTCCCTTATGTTACCCCCCACCCCCTACTCTTGCCCCGTGTCTCCTGTGTTACACCCCACACCCGCTCATGCCCCGTGTCTCTCCTGTTCCCCCACCCCCGCTCATGCCCTGTGTCTCCCTTGTGTTAACCCCACCCCTCGCTCATGCCCCGTGTCTCCCCTGTCCACCCCACCCCCTGCTCATGCCCCGTGTCTCCCTCATGTTACTCCCCCACCCCACGCTCATGCCCCATGTCTCCCTCTTGTACTCCCCACCCCCCGCTTATGCCCTCGTGTCTCCTGTTGCCCCCACCCTCCGCTCATGGCCCGTCTCCCTCCTGTACCGCCACCCCCCAGCTCATGCCCCATGTTGCCCTCGTGTTACCCCCTGCTCATGCCCTGTGTCTCCCTCATTTTACCCCCACCCCCTGCTCATGTCCCGTGTCTCCCTCCTTTCCCCCCACCCCCTGCTCATGCCCCATGTCCTTCTCCTGTTCCCCCCACCCCTACTCATCCCCGTGTTTGCCCTGTTTCCCCCACCCCCCACTCATGCCCCGTGTGTGCCCTGTTCCCCCCACCCCCGCTCATGCCCCGTGAGTGCCCTGTTCCCCCCACCCCCACTCATGCCCCGTGTGTGCCCTGTTTCCCTCCCCATCCCCGCTCATGCCCTGTCTCCCCTGTTACCCCCCACTCCCCGCTCATGCCCCATGTCTCCCTTGTGTTACCTCCCGCTCATGCCCCGTGTCTCCCTTGTGTTACCCCCCACCACCCGCTCATGCCCCGTGTCTCCCTTGTGTTACCCCCCACCCCCCACTCATGCCCCATGTCTCCCTCCTTTCCCCCCACCCCCCGCTCATGCCCCAGGTCTCCCTCCTTTCCCCCCACCCCCCACTCATGCCCCATGTCTCCCTCCTTTCCCCCCCACTCCCCGCTCATGCCTCATGCCCCATGTCTCCTTCCTTTCCCCCCAGCCCCTGCTCATGCCCCATGTCTCCCTACTTTCCCTCACCCCCACCCATGCCCCGTGTCTCCATCCTTTTCCCCCCCACCCCCACTCATGCCCCTTGTCTGCCCTGTTCCCCCCACCCCCACTCATGCCCCGTGTCTCCCTCCCGTTCCCCCCAACCCCGCTCATGCCCCGTGTGTGCCCTGTTCCCCCCACCCCCTGCTCATGCCCCGTGTGTGCCCTGTTTAACCCCACCCCCGCTCATGCCCTGTCTCCCCTGTTACCCCCCACTCCCCGCTCATGCCCCATGTCTCCCTTGTGTTACCCCCCGCTCATGCCCCGTTTCTCCCTTGTGTTACCTCCCGCTCATGCCCCATGTCTCCCTTGTGTTACCCCCCACCCCCGCTCATGCCCCGTGTCTCCCTCCTTTCCCCCACACCGCCCACTCATGCCCCATGTATCCCTCCTTTCCCCCACCCCCGCTCATGCCCCATGTCTCCTTCCTTTCCCCCCACCCCCCACTCATGCCCGTGTCTGCCCTGTCCCCCCCACCCCAACTCATGCCCTGTGTCTCCCTCCGGTTCCCCCCCACCCCTGCTCATGCCCGTGTCTCCCTTGTTTTACCCCCACCCCCTGCTCATCTCCCGTGTCTCCCTTGTGCTAACCCTCACCCCCCGCTCATGCCCCGTGTCTCCTGTGTTACCCCCACCCCCGCTCATGCCCCGTGTCTCCCCTGTTCCCCCACCCCACGCTCATGCCCTGTGTCTCCCTTGTATTACCCACACCCCCTGCTCATGCCCCGCGTCTCTCATGTTACTCCCCAACCCCACGCTCATGCCGCATGTCTCCCTCGTGTATTCCCCCACCCCCCCTTATGTCTCATGTGTCTCCTGTTCCCCCCACCCTCCGCTCATGTCCCGTGTCTCCCTCGTGTTCCCCCCACCCTCTGCTCATGCCCCGTCTCCCTCCTGTACCGCCATCCCCCCGCTCATGCCCCGTGTTGCCCTTGTGTTACCCCCACCCCCTGCTCATGCCCTGTGTCTCCCTCATGTTACCCCCCCACCCCCCGCTCATGCCCCGTGTCTCCCTCCTTTCCCCCCACCCCCACTCATGCCCCGTGTCTGCCCTGTTCCCCCACCCCCACTCATGCCCCTTGTCTCCCTCCCATTCCCCCCACCCCCCGCTCATGTCCCGTGTATCCTTGTGTTACCCCCCACCCCCGCTCATGCCCCATGTCTCCCTTCTGTTACCCCCCACCACCCGATCATGCCCCATGTCTCCCTCCTTTCCCCCCACCCCCCGCTCATGCCCCATGTCTTCCTCCTTGCTCTCTCACCCCCCGCTCATGCCCCATGTCACCCTCCTTTCCCCCCACCCCCAACCCCCCACTCATGCCCCATGTCTCCCTCCTTTCCCCCCGCACATGCCCATGTCTCCCTCGTTTCTCCCCCACCCACCGCTCATGCCCCATATCTCCCTCCTTTTCCCCCCACCCCCCACTCATGCCCATGTCTCCCTTGTGTTACCCCCCACTCTCCTGCTCATGCCCCATGTCTCCCTCCTTTCCCCCCACCTCCCGCTCATGCCCCATGTCTCCCTCCTTTCCCCTCCACCCCCGCTCTTGCCCCGTGTCTCCATCCGTTTCCCCCCCACCCCCACTCATGCCCCGTATCTGCCCTGTTCCCCCCACCCCCACTCCTGCCCCTTGTCTCCCTCCCGTTCCCCCCCAACCCCCGCTCATGCCCCGTGTGTGCCCTGTTCCCCCCAACCCCTACTCATGCCCCGTGTCTCCCTCCCATTCCCCCCACCCCTGCTCATTGCTCATGCCTGTGTCTCCCTTGTGTTACCCCCCACCGCCCGCTCATGCCCCATGTCTCTCTTATGTTACCCCCCACCCCCGCTCTTGCCCCGTGTCTCCTGTGTTACACCCCACCCCCGCTCATGCCCCGTGTCTCTCCTGTTCCCCCACCCCCCGCTCATGCCCTTTGTTACCCCCACCCCCCGCTTATGCCCGGTGTCTCCCCTGTTCCACCCCACCCCCTGCTCATGCCCCGTGTCTCCCTCATGTTACTCCCCCACCCCACGCTCATGCCCCGTGTGTCTCCTGTTGCCCCCCACCCTCCGCTCATGCCCCGTCTCCCTCCTGTACCGCCACCCCCCAGCTCATGCCCCATGTTGCCCTCGTGTTACCCCCTGCTCATGCCCCGTGTCTCCCTCATTTTACCCCCACCCCCTGCTCATGTCCCGTGTCTCCCTCCTTTCCCCCCACCCCCTGCCCATGCCCCATGTCCTTCTCCTGTTCCCCCCACCCCTACTCATCCCCGTATGTGCCCTGTTCCCCCACCCCCCACTCATGCCCCGTGTGTGCCCTGTTCCCCCCACCCCGCTCATGCCCCGTGTGTGCCCTGTTCCCCCCCACCCCCTGCTCATGCCCCGTGTGTGCCCTGTTTCCCCTCACCCCCGCTCATGCCCTGTCTCCCCTGTTACCCCCCACTCCCCGCTCATGCCCCATGTCTCCCTTGTGTTACCCCCTGCTCATGCCCTGTTTCTCCCTTGTGTTACCACCCACTCATGCCACATGTCTCCCTCCTTTCCCCCCCGCTCATGCCCCATGTCTCCCTCCTTTCCCCCCCACCCCCCGCTCATGCCCCATGTCACCCTCCTTTCTCCCCCACCCCCGCTCATGCCCCAGGTCTCCCTCCTTTCCCCCCACCCCCCACTCATGCCCCATGTCTCCATCCTTTCCCCCCCACTCCCCGCTCATGCCTCATGCTCCATGTCTCCTTCCTTTCCCCCAGCCCCTGCTCATGCCCCATGTCTCCCTACTTTCCCCCACCCCCACCCATGCCCCGTGTCTCCATCCTTTTCCCCCCCACCCCCACTCATGCCCCTTGTCTGCCCTGTTCCCCCCACCCCCACTCATGCCCCGTGTCTCCCTCCCGTTCCCCCCAACCCCCGCTCATGCCCCGTGTGTGCCCTGTTCCCCCCCACCCCCTGCTCATGCCCTGTGTGTGCCCAGTTTCCCCCACCCCCGCTCATGCCCTGTCTCCCCTGTTACCCCCCACTCCCCGCTCATGCCCCATGTCTCCCTTGTGTTACCCCCCGCTCATGCCCCGTTTCTCCCTTGTGTTACCTCCCGCTCATGCCCCTTGTCTCCCTTGTGTTAACCCCCACCCCCGCTCATGCCCCGTGTCTCCCACCTTTCCCCCACACCGCCCACTCATGCCCCATGTTTTCCTCCTTTCCCCACACCCCCGCTCATGCCCCATGTCTCCTTCCTTTCCCCCCACCCCTGTTCATGCCCCGTGTCTTCATCCTTTTCCCCCCACCCCCCACTCATGCCCCGTGTCTGCCCTGTCTCCCCCACCCCCACTCATGCCCTGTGTCTCCCTCCGGTTCCCCCCCACCCCTGCTCATGCCAGTGTCTCCCTTGTTTTACCCCCACCCCCTGCTCATGCCCCGTGTCTCCCTTGTGTTACTCCTCACCTCCCGCTCATGCCCCGTGTCTCCTGTGTTACCCCCACCCCCGCTCATGCCCCGTGTCTCCCCTGTTCCCCCACCCCCCGCTCATGCCCTGTGTCTCCCTTGTATTACCCACACCCCCTGCTCATGCCCCGCGTCTCTCCTGTTCCACCACACCCCCTGCTCATGCCCCGTGTCTCCATCGTGTATTCCCCCACCCCTCCCTTATGTCCCGTGTGTCTCCTGTTCCCCCCACCCTCCGCTCATGTCCTGTGTCTCCCTCGTGTTCCTCCCACCCTCCGCTCATGCCCCGTCTCCCTCCTGTACCGCCATCCCCCCGCTCATGCCCCGTGTTGCCCTTGTGTTACCCCCACCCCCTGCTCATGCCCTGTGTCTCCCTCATGTTACCCCCCACCTCCGCTCATGCCCCATGTCTCCCTCCTTTCCCCCCACCCCCACTCATGCCCCGTGTCTGCCCTGTTCCCCCCACCCCCACTCATGCCCCTTGTCTCCCTCCCATTCCCCCCACCCCCCGCTCATGTCCCGTGTCTCCCTTGTGTTACCCCCCACCCCCGCTCATGCCCCATGTCTCCCTTGTGTTACCCCCAACACCCGCTCATGCCCCATGTCTCCCTCCTTTCCAACCACCCCCCGCTCATGCCCCATGTCTCCCTCCTTTCTCTCCCACCCCCCGCTCATGCCCCATGTCTCCCTCCTTTCCCCCCACCCCCAACCCCCCACTCATGCCCCATGTCTCCCTCCTTTCCCCCCGCTCATGCCCCATGTCGCCCTCCTTTCTCCCCCACCCACCACTCATGCCCCATATCTCCCTCCTTTCCCCCCCACCCCCCACTCATGCCCATGTCTCCCTTGGGTTACCCCCCACTCTCCCGCTCATGCCCCATGTCTCCCTCCTTTCCCCCTCCTCCCGCTCATTCCCCATGTCTCCCTCCTTTCCCCTCCACCCCCGCTCATGCCCTGTGTCTCCATCCTTTTCCCCCCACCCCCACTCATGCCCCGTATCTGCCCTGTTCCCCCCACCCCACTCATGCCCCTTGTCTCCCTCCCGTTCCCCCCCAACCCCCGCTCATGCCCCGTGTGTGCCCTGTTTCCCCCCACCCCCACTCATGCCCTGTCTCCCCTGTTACCCCCCACTCCCCGCTCATGCCCCATGTCTCCCTTGTGTTACGCCCGCTCATGCCCTGTTTCTCCCTTGTGTTACCTCCCGCTCATGCCCCGTGTCTCCCTTGCGTTACCCCCCTCCCCCTGCTCATGCCCCGTGTCTCCCTTGTGTTACCCCCACCCCCGCTCATGCCCCGTGTCTCCCTTGTGTTACCCCCCACCCCCCACTCATGCCCCATGTCTCCCTCCTTTCCCCCCACCCCCCGCTCATGCCCCATGTCTCCCTCCTTTCTCCTCCACCCACCGCTCATGCCCCATGTCTCCCTCCTTTCCCCCCACCCCCCACTCATGCCCATGTCTCCCTCCTTTCCCCCCACCCCCCGCTCATGCCCCAGGTCTCCCTCCTCCCCCCCACCCCCCGCTCATGCCCCATGTCTCCCTCATTTTCCCCCACTCCCGCTCATGCCCCGTGTCTCCATCCTTTTCCCCCCCACTCCCCACTCATGCCCCATGTCTGCCCATGTTCCCTCCAACCCCCACTCATGCCCTGTGTCTCCCTCCCATTCCCCCACCCCTGTTCATGCCCGTTTCTCCCTTGTGTTACCCCCCACCGCCCGCTCATGCCCCATGTCTCCCTTATGTTACCCCCCACCCCCAGCTCATGCCCCGTGTCTCCTGTGTTATACCCCACCCCCGCTCATGCCCCATGTCTCTTCTGTTCCCCCACGCCCCGCTCATGCCCTGTGTCTCCCTTGTGTTACCCCCGCTCATGCCCCGTGTCTCCCCTGTTCCACCCATTCCCTGCTCATGCCCCATGTCTCCCTCATGTTACTCCCCCACCCCACGCTCATGCCCCATGTCTCCCTCGTGTACTCCCCCACCCCCTGCTTATGCCCCGTGTGTCTCCTGTTGCCCACCACCCTCCGCTCATGTCCCCTGTCTCCCTCGTGTTCCCCCTACCCTCCGCTAATGCCCCGTTTCCCTCCTGTACCGTCACCCCCCTGCTCATGCCCCGTGTTTCCCTCGTGTTACCCCCCACCCCCTGCTCATGCCTCGTGTCTCCCTCATTTTACCCCCCACCCCCTGCTCATGTCCCGTGTCTCCCTCCTTTCCCCCCACCCCCCGCTCATGCCCCATGTCCTTCTCCTGTTCCCCCCACCCCTGCTCATGCCCCTTATGTGCCCTGTTCCCCCCACCTCCCACTCATGCCCCATGTGTGCCCTGTTCCCTCCACCCCCGCTCATGCCCCGTGTGTGCCCTGTTCCCCCCACCACCCCCCGCTCATCTCCCGTGTGTGCCTTGTTCCCCCCCACCCCCGCTCATGCCCTGTCTCCCCTGTTACCCCCCACGCCCCGCTCATGCCCCATGTCTCCCTTGTGTTACCCCCCGCTCATGTCCCGTTTCTCCTTTGTGTTACCTCCCGCTCATGCCCCGTGTCTCCCTTGTGTTACCCCCCACCACCCGCTCATGCCCCGTGTCTCCCTTGTGTTACCCCCCACCCCCGCTCATGCCCCGTGTCTCCCTTGTGTTACCCACCACCCCCCACTCATGCCCCATGTCTCCTTCCTTTCCCCCCACCCCCTGCTCATGCCCCATGTCTCCCTCCTTTCTCCCCCACCCCCCGCTCATGCCCCATGTCTCCCACCTTTCCCCCCCACCCCCCACTCATACCCCATGTCTCCCTCCTTTCCCCCCCACTCCCCGCTCATGCCTCATGTCTCCCTCCTATCCCCCCACCCCCTGCTCATGCCCCATGTTTCCCTACTTTCCCCCCACCCCCCACCCCCCACTCATGCCCCATGTCTCCCTCCTTTCCCCCCCGCCCCCCACTCTCCCACTCATGCCCCATGTCTCCCTCCTTTCCCCCCACCTCCCGCTCATGCCCCGTGTCTCCATCCTTTTCCCCCCACCCCCACTCATGCCCCGTGTCTGCCCTGTTCCCCCCACCCCCACTCATGCCCCATGTCTCCCTCCCGTTCCCCCCAACCCCAACTCATGCCCCGTGTGTGCCCTGTTCCCCCCAACCCCCACTCATGCCCCGTGTCTCCCTCCCATTCCCCCCACCCCTGCTCATGCCTGTGTCTCCCTTGTGTTACCCCCCACCGCCCGCTCATGCCCCGTGTCTCCCTTATGTTATCCCCCCACCCCCCGCTCTTGCCCCGTGTCTCCTGTGTTACACCCCACACCCGCTCATGCCCCGTGTCTCTCCTGTTCCCCCACCCCCCGCTCATGCCCTGTGTCTCCCTTGTGTTACCCCCCACCGCCCGCTCATGCCCCATGTCTCCCTTATGTTACCCCCCACGCCCAGCTCATGCCCCGTGTCTCCTGTGTTATACCCCACGCCCCGCTCATGCCCTGTGTCTCCCTTGTGTTACCCCCGCTCATGCCCCGTGTCTCCCCTGTTCCACCCATTCCCTGCTCATGCCCCATGTCTCCCTCATGTTACTCCCCCACCCCACGCTCATGCCCATGTCTCCCTCGTGTACGCCCCCACCCCCCGCTTATGCCCCGTGTGTCTCCTGTTGCCCCCCACCCTCCGCTCATGTCCTGTGTCTCCCTCGTGTTCCCCCTACCCTCCGCTAATGCCCCGTTTCCCTCCTGTACCGTCACCCCCCCGCTCATGCCCCGTGTTGCCCTCGTGTTACTCATGCCCCATTTCTCCCTCCTTCCCCCCACCCCCTGCTCATGCCCCATGTCTCCCTCATTTCCCCCCCACTCGCGCTCATGGCCTGTGTCACCATTCTTTTCCCACCAGCCCCCACTCATGCCCCGTGTCTGCCCATGTTCCCCCCAACCCCCACTCATGCCCCGTGTCTCCCTCCCATTCCCCTACCCCTGCTCATGCCCGTTTCTCCCTTGTGTTACCCCACACTGCCCGCTCATGCCCCGTGTCTCCCTTATGTTACCCCCCACCCCCTGCTCATGCCCCGTGTCTCCTGTGTTACACCCCACCCCCACTCATGCCCCATGTCTCTCCTGTTCCCCCACCCCCCGCTCATGCCCTGTGTCTCCCTTGTGTTACCCCCACCCCCCGCTCATGCCCCGTGTCTCCCCTGTTCCATCCCACCCCCTGCTCATGCCCCGTGTCTCCCTCATGTTACTCCCCCACCCCACGCTCATGCCCCATGTCTCCCTCGTGTACTCCCCCACCCCCTGCTTATGTCCCGTGTCTCCCTCGTGTTCCCCCTACCCTCCGCTCATGCCCCGTGTTGCCCTTATGTTACCCCCAACACCCCGCTCATGCCCCAGGTCTCCCTCCTTCCGCCCCACCCCCTGCTCATGCCCCATGTCTCCCTCATTTCCCCCCACTCCGCTCATGCCCCGTGTCTCCATCCTTTTCCCCCACCCCCCACTCATGTCCCGTGTCTGCCCATGTTCCCCCCAACCCCCACTCATGCCCCGTGTCTCCCTCCCATTCCCCCACCCCTGCTCATGCCCGTTTCTCCCTTGTGTTATCCCCCACCGCCTGCTCATGACACGTGTCTCCCTTATGTTACCCCCGACCCCGCGCTCATGCCCCGTGTCTCCTGTGTTATACCCCACCCCTGCTCATGCCCCATGTCTCTTCTGATCCCCCACCCACCGCTCATGCCCTGTGTCTCCCTTGTGTTACCCCCGCTCATGCCCTGTGTCTCCCCTGTTCCACCCACCCCCTGCTCATGCCCCGTGTCTCCCTCATGTTACTCCCCCACCCCACGCTCATGCCCCATGTCTCCCTCGTGTACTCTCCCACCCCCCGCTTATGCCCCGTGTGTCTCCTGTTGCCCCCCACCCTCCACTCATGTCCCGTGTCTCCCTCGTGTTCCCCCTACCCTCCGCTCATGCCCCGTCTCCCTCCTGTACCGTCACCCCCCGCTCATGCCCCGTGTTGTCCTCGTGTTTCCCCCACCCCCTGCTCATGCCTCGTGTCTCCCTCATTTTACCCCCCACCCCCTGCTCATGTCCCCTGTCTCCCTCCTTTCCCCCCACCCCCCGCTCATGCCCCATGTCCTTCTCCTGTTCCCCCCACCCCTGCTCATGCCCCGTGTGTGCCCTGTTCCCCCCACCCCCCACTCATGCCCCGTGTGTGCCCTGTTCCCCCCACCCCCGCTCATGCCCTGTGTGTGCCCTGTTCCCCCCACCCCCCCGCTCATGCCCCGTGTGTGCCCTGTTTCCCCCCCCACCCCCGCTCTAGCCCTGTCTCCCCTGTTACCCCCCACGCCCCGCTCATGCCCCATGTCTCCCTTGTGTTACCCCCCGCTCATGCCCCGTTTCTCCTTTGTGTTACCTCCCGCTCCTGCCCCGTGTCTCCCTTGTGTTACCCCCCACCACCCGCTCATGCCCGGTGTCTCCCTTGTGTTACCCCCCACCCCCGCTCATGCCCCATGTCTCCCTCCGTGCTCCCCCACCCCCCGCTCATGCCCCATGTCTCCCTCCTTTCCCCCTACCCCCCACTCATGCCCCATGTCTCCCTCCTTTCCCCCCACTCCCCGCTCATGCCTCATGTTTCCCTCCTATCCCCCCACCCCCCGCTCATGCCCCATGTCTCCCTACTTTCCCCCCACCCCCGCTCATGCCCCGTGTCTTCATCCTTTTCCCCCCCACCCCCACTCATGCCCCGTGTCTGCCCTGTTTCCCCCACGCCCACTCATGCCCCGTGTCTCCCTCCCATTCCCCCCAACCCCTGCTCATGCCCCGTGTGTGCACTGTTCCCCCCCACCCCCAGCTCATGCCCCGTGTGTGCCCTGTTTCCCCCACCCCCGCTCATGCCCTGTCTCCCCTGTTACCCCCCACTCCCCGCTCATGCCCCGTTTCTCCCTTGTGTTACCTCCCGCTCATGCCCCGTGTCTCCCTTGCATTACCCCCCACCCCCCTCTCATGCCCCGTGTCTCCCTTGTGTTACCCCCCACCCCCACCCATTCCCTGTGTCTCCCTTGTGTTACCCCCCAGCCCCCCGCTCATGCCCCATGTCTCCCTCCTTTCCCCTCCACCCCCCGCTCATGCCCCATGTCTCCCTCCTTTCTCCCCCACCCACCGCTCATGCCCCATGTCTCCCTCCTTCCCCCCCCACCCCCCACTCATGCCCATGTCTCCCTCCTTTCCCCCTACCCTCCGCTCATGCCCCGTCTACCTCCTGTACCGCCATCCCCCCGCTCATGCTCCGTGTTGCCCTCGTGTTACCCCCACCCCCTGCTCATGCCCTGTGTCTCCCTCATCTTACCCCCCCAGCCCCCGCTCATGCCCCGTGTCTCCCTCCTTTCCCCCCCACCCCCGCTCATGCCCCGTGTCCTTCTCCTGTCCTCCCCCGCTCATGCCCCGTGTGTGCCCTGTTCCCCCCACCCCGCTCATGCCCCGTGTTTGCCCTGTTCCCCCACCCCCTGCTCATGCCCCGTGTGTGCCCTGTTTCCCCCCACCCCCACTCATGCCCTGTCTCCCCTGTTACCCCCCACTCCCCGCTCATGCCCCATGTCTCCCTTGTGTTACCCCCCGCTCATGCCCCGTTTCTCCCTTGTGTTACCTCCCGCTCATGACCCATGTCTCCCTTGTGTTACCCCCCACCCCCTGCTCATGCCCCGTGTCTCCCTTGTGTTACCCCCCACCCCTGCTCATGCCCCATGTCTCCCTTGTGTTACCCCCCACCACCCGCTCATGCCCCATGTCTCCCTCCTTCCCCCCCACCCCCCGCTCATGCCCCATGTCTTCCTCCTTTCTCCCTCACCCCCCGCTCATGCCCCATGTCTCCCTCCGTTCCCCCCACCCCCCACCCCCACTCATGCCCCATGTCTCCCTCCTTTCCCCCCAACCCCCACTCTCCCGCTCATGCCCCATGTCTCCCTCCTTTCCCCCCACCTCCCACTCATGCCGCATGTCTCCCTCCTTTCCCCTCCACCCCTGCTCATGCCCCGTGTCTCCATCCTTTTCCCCCCCACCCCACTTATGCCCCGTGTCTGCCCTGTTCTCACCACCCTCACTCATGCCCCTTGTCTCCCTCCCGTTCCCCCCCACCCCCCGCTCATGCCCCGTGTCTCCCTTGTGTTACCCCCCACCCCCGCTCATGCCCCATGTCTCCCTTGTGTTACCCCCCACCACCCGCTCATGCCCCATGTCTCCCTCCTTTCCCCCACCCCGCACATGCCCCATGTCTACCTCCTTTCTCCCCCACCCCCCGCTCATGCCCCATGTCTCCCTCCTTGCCCCCCACACCCCACCCCCCACTCATGCCCCATGTCTCCCTCCTTTCCCCCCCGCCCCCCACTCTCCCACTCATGCCCCATGTCTCCCTCCTTTCACCCCACCTCCCGCTCATGCCCCGTGTCTCCATCCTTTTCCCCCCCACCCCCACTCATGCCCCGTGTCTGCCCTGTTCCCCCCACCCCCACTCATGCCCCTTGTCTCCCTCCCGTTCCCCCCAACCCCCACTCATGCCCCGTGTGTGCCCTGTTCCCCCCAACCCCCACTCATGCCCCGTGTCTCCCTCCCATTCCCCCCACCCCTGCTCATGCCTGTGTCTCCCTTGTGTTACCCCCCACCGCCCGCTCATGCCCCGTGTCTCCCTTATGTTATCGTCCCACCCCCCGCTCTTGCCCCGTGTCTCCTGTGTTACACCCCACACCCGCTCATGCCCCATGTCTCTCCTGTTCCCCCACCCCCCACTCATGCCCTGTGTCTCCCTTGTGTTACCCCCACCCCCCGCTCATGCCCCGTGTCTCCCCTGTTCCACCCCACCCCCTGCTCATGGCCCGTGTCTCCCTCATGTTACTCCCCCACCCCACGCTCATGCCCCATGTCTCCCTCGTGTACTCCCCCACCCCCCGCTTATGCCCCGTGTGTCTCCTGTTGCCCCCCACCCTCCGATCATGCCCCGTCTCCCTCCTGTACCGTCACCCCCAGCTCATGCCCCATGTTGCCCTCGTGTTACCCCCTGCTCATGCCCCATGTCTCCCTCATTTTACCCCCCACCCCCTGCTCATGTCCCGTGTCTCTCTCCTTTCCCCCACCCCCTGCTCATGCCCCATGTCCTTCTCCTGTTCCCCCACCCCTACTCATCCCCGTGTGTGCCCTGTTCCCCCCACCCTCCACTCATGCCCCGTGTGTGCCCTGTTCCCCCCACCCCCGCTCATGCCCCTTGTGTGCCCTGTTCCCCCCAACCCCGCTCATGCCCCATGTGTGCCCTGTTTCCCCCCCACCCCTGCTCATGCCCTGTCTCCCCTGTTACCCCCACTCCCTGCTCATGCCCCATGTCTCCCTTGTGTTACCCCCCGCTCATGCCCCGTTTCTCCTTTGTGTTACCTCCCGCTCATGCCCCATGTCTCCCTTGTGTTACCCCCCACCACCCGCTCATGCCCGGTGTCTACCTTGTGTTACCCCCCACCCCCGCTCATGCCCCATGTCTCCCTTGTGTTACCCTCCACCCCCCACTCATGCCCCATGTCTTCCTCCTTTCCCCCCACCCCCCGCTCATGCCCCATGTCTCCCTCCTTCCTCCCCCACCCCCCGCTCATGCCCCATGTCTCCCTCCTTTCCCCCCACCCCCCACTCATGCCCCATGTCTCCCTCCTTCCCCCCCACTCCCCGCTCATGCCTCATGTTTCCCTCCTATCCCCCCACCCCCTGCTCATGCCCCATGTCTCCCTACTTTCCCCCACCCCCTCTCATGCCCCGTGACTCCATCCTTTTCCCCCCCACCCCCACTCATGCCCCGTGTCTGCCCTGTTCCCCCACCCCCACTCATGCCCCGTGTCTCCCTCCCGTTCCCCCAACCCCTGCTCATGCCCCGTGTGTGCACTGTTCCCCCCCACCCCCCGCTCATGCCCCGTGTGTGCCCTGTTTCCCCCACCCCCGCTCATGCCCTGTCTCCCCTGTTACCCCCCACTCCCCGCTCATTCCCCGTTCCTCCCTTGTGTTACCTCCCGCTCATGCCCCGTGTCTCCCTTGCATTACTCCCCACCCCCCTCTCATGCCCCGTGTCTCCCTTGTGTTACCCCCCACCCCCACCCATTCCCTGTGTCTCCCTTGTGTTACCCCCCAAGCCCCTGCTCATGCCCCATGTCTCCCTCCTTTCCCCTCCACCCCCCGCTCATGCCCCATGTCTCCCTCCTTTCTCCCCCACCCACCGCTCATGCCCCATGTCTCCCTCCTTCCCCCCCACCCCCCACTCATGCCCATGTCTCCCTCCTTTCCCCCCACCCCCTGCTCATGCCCCATGTCTCCCTCCTTCCCCCCACCCCCAGCTCATGCCCCATGTCTCCCTCATTTCCCCCCACTCCCGCTCATGCCCCGTGTCTCCATCCTTTTCCCCCCAGCCCCCACTCATGCCCTGTGTCTGCCCATGTTCCCCCCAACCCCCACTCATGCCCCGTGTCTCCCTCCCATTCCCCCACCCCTGCTCATGCCGTTTCTCCCTTGTGTTACCCCCCACCGCCCGCTCATGCCCCGTGTCTCCCTTATGTTACCCCCCACCCCCCGCTCATGCCCTGTGTCTCCTGTGTTACACCCCACCCCCGCTCATGCCCCATGTCTCTCCTGTTCCCCCACCCCCCGCTCATTCCCTGTGTCTCCCTTGTGTTACCCCCACCCCCCGCTCATGCCCCGTGTCTCCCCTGTTCCATCCCACCCCCTGCTCATGCCCCGTGTCTCCCTCATGGTACTCCCCCACCCCACGCTCATGCCCCATGTCTCCCTCGTGTACTCCCCCACCCCCCGCTTATGCCCCGTGTGTCTCCTGTTGCCCCCCACCCTCCGCTCATGTCCCGTGTCTCCCTCGTGTTCCCCCTACCCTCCGCTCATGCCCCGTCTACCTCCTGTACCGCCACCCCCCCGCTCATGCCCCGTGTTGCCCTTGTGTTACCCCCCACCCCCTGCTCATGTCCCGTGTCTCCCTCCTTTCCCCCCACCCCCCGCTCATGCCCCATGTCCTTCTCCTGTTCCCCCACCCCTGCTCATGCCCCGTGTGTGCCCTGTTCCCCCCACCCCCCACTCATGCCCCGTGTGTGCCCTGTTCCCTCCCACCCCCGCTCATGCCCCGTGTGTGCCCTGTTCCCCCCACCCCCTGCTCATGCCCCATGTGTGCCCTGTCCCCCCCCACCCCTGCTCATGCCCTGTCTCCCCTGTTACCCCCCACTCCCCGCTCATGCCCCATGTCTCCCTTGTGTTACCCCCGCTCATGTCCCGTTTCTCCTTTGTGTTACCTCCCACTCATGCCCCGTGTCTCCCTTGTGTTACCCCCACCCCCGCTCATGCCCTGTGTCTCCCTTGTGTTACCCCCCACCCCCGCTCATGCCCCATGTCTCCCTCCTTTCCCCCCCACCTCCCACTCATGCCCCATGTCTCCCTCCTTTCCCCCCACCCCCCACTCATGCCCCATGTCTCGCTCCTTTCCCCCCCACCCCCCGCTCATGCCCCATGTCTCCCTACGTTCCCCCCACCCCCGCTCATGCCCCGTTTCGCCATCCTTTTCCCCCCCACCCCCACTCATGCCCTGTGTCTGCCCTGTTAGCCCCCACTCATGCCCCGTGTCTCCCTCCCATTCCCCCCACCCCTGCTCATGCTGTGTATTTTGCCTGTTCCTCCCACCCCCTCATGCCCCGTGTCTCTCTCCTTTTCCCCCCCACCCCCCTCCTCATGCCCCATGTTTTCCCTGTTCTTCCCACACCTCGCTCATGCCCCTGGTCTCCCCTTTTCCACCCCACCCCCTGCTCATGCCCTGTGTCTCCCTCATTTCCCCCCACCCCCGCTCATGCCCCATGTCTCCCCTGTTGCCCCCACCACCCGCTCATGCCCTGTGTCTCCCGTGTTCCCCCAAACCCCGCTCATGCCCCGTGTCTCCCTCCTTTCCCCCATCCCCCGCTCATGCCCCATGTCTCCATCCTTTTCCCCCACCCCCTCTCATTCCCCGTGTCTGCGCTGTTCCCCCCACCCCCCAATCATGCCCCGTGTCTCCCTCCCGTTCCCCCCACCCCCTGCTCATGCCCCGTGTTTTGCCTGTTCCGCCCACCCTCTGCTCATGCCCTGTTTCTCCCCTGTTCCACCCCACCCCCGGCTCATGCCCCGTGTCTCTCTCCTTTCCCCCCCACCCTCCGCTCATGCTCCGTGTCTCCCCTGTTCCACCCACCCCCTGCTCATGCCCTGTGTTTTCCCTGTTCTCCCCACCCCTCGCTCATGCCCCTTGTCTCCCCTGTTCCCCCCCCGCTCATGCCCTGTCTCCCCTGTTACCCCCCACTCCCCGCTCATGCCCCATGTCTCCCTTGTGTTACCCCCCGCTCATGTCCCGTTTCTCCTTTGTGCTACCTCCCACTCATGCCCCGTGTCTCCCTTGTGTTACCCCCCACCCCCGCTCATGCCCTGTGTCTCCCTTGTGTTACCCCCCACCCCCGCTCATGCCCCATGTCTCCCTCCTTTCCCCCCCACCTGCCACTCATGCCCCATGTTTCCCTCCTTTCTCCCCCACCCCCCGCTCATGCCCCATGTCTCCCTCCTTTCCCCCCTACCCCCCACTCATGCCCCATGTCTCGCTCCTTTCCCCCCACCCCCCGCTCATGCCCCATGTCTCCCTACTTTCCCCCCACCCCCGCTCATGCCCCGTTTCGCCATCCTTTTCCCCCCCACCCCCGCTCATGCCCTGTTGTGTTCTCTTTATACACCCCGCCTTCCCTTTCCATGGTGGCCATCTTGGTAAAAGATTTTCCTTCCTACACCGGGACGCCTCAGGCGTCAGTGTGTAGGAAGGAAAATCTTTTTTTTTTAACCACCCGGGGTTCCCACTTTGAGGACCTAAGATGCTAGTGGTCTTCATCTATTGAAAAGGATGTTATGGTGACGTTTTACTAATAAAAACCTATGAAATTCAATGAAAAAACTTTGCAAAAAGGGATGTTATGGTTAAGTGGCGCTACTAAAAACCTATGAAATTCAGTGAAAAAACTTTGTGAAAGGGACGTTATGGTTAAGTTGCGCTACTAAAAACAAATGAAATTCAGTGAAAAAACTTTGTTAAAGGGACGTTATGGTTCCAAGTAAAACCGAAAAACCCTTGAAATTCGCCTGTTATGGTAAGCTAAGCAACCATAACTTCCGCTACCACCGTGCACTGCTAAGACTAACATCCACAACATCAAAGATGACATCACACATGTCATTGATGACATCACTGATGACATCACATGTCTGGCTCACTCTTTTTTCTTTTGCTGACATATCTAGGCCACATGGTTTTCTTCAGTAACAGTCAGAAACTAAACATTTTATTTTATTTGTAGACGTATCCTTCACGTAGGTTCTCACAGTAATTCCCTTAGAGTCCAGTCACATCATATGAAACATATGCATACGGGAAGACACAATCTTGAAAGACAGCAATCCTTTTTTGTGCATAAAGATAATCAATAGACTTATGAACACTTTCTGACAGTTCTGTTGTTTTTTTATGGCTGTACTTTCCCTGTATATGGTCATATTTGTATATATTGTACTCTCACTACTTTCCTTAGGGTCCAATCACACCAAGTGATACATATACATAGGGTAAATAGCAGCTTTGAAACAGAGCAATCATTTATTTGCATGAAAATAATCAGTTAAGTTATGAATTGTTTCTGCTACTACTTGTGCTTATTTGCTAACTTCACTTTCCCTGTATATACCCATATTGATATGTGTTCTTGTGTCTTTGTGTTTTGTCTATAGTAATGCAATTATGTAATACATGTGTTTTATTAGCTACTTATTACATATTTCACAGTGCACAAAAATCTATTAAGAAAACAAATATCATTTCATTATTCAACATATCAACATTACGAATATTATACCTTCATCTTGTACGCTGCACACAATGTTATGTTTCTGCATGAGTAGCTTAGTATACTAGATAGAACCCATAATAGAATGCTATTCATATCAATGCATCGTTCAATGCACTAATTAGGGTATGATATTTATTGCAATGATCCTTGACACTTTTTCGAAACATTATAATAAGAATCCTGTGTACACATATTTCATGAAAAGTACATACACATGTGATGTCATCAGTGATGCCATCAATGACATTTGTGATGTCATCTTTGATGTCGTGGGTGTTAGTCTTAGCAGTGCACGGTGGTGGCACGAGTTATGGTTGCTTAGCTTACCATAACTGGCAAATGTTTCGGTTTTACTTGGAACCATAACGTCCCTTTAACAAAGTTTTTTCACTGAATATATATATGTAGTTATGGTTAAGCTGCTGTTTCCATAGGGCGGCTTATAAGTCCACTCTCCCTGGACTTTGCAAAAAAAGTATAAAAGTATATAGCACACTCTGAATTTTGCTAAAGCCTACAGCCGAAACCGCTTGATGGATTAGTACCAAATTTGGACCCGGAGCAGCGGCTTGGTCTCGAAAGCGTGCTTTTGCAAATTTGGTGAAAATTCGTCCAGTTTTTTTTTAAATGACCAAAAATTAGGTCACAAAAAATGAGTGATATCTTTGTTTGGTCCGCGGACACACTTCCCTGTTCGCACCGCGGACAGGGTCCTGATTGGCTGGGCTATCTGCGTCATGTCCGTGGACATTCGACGTGCTCGCTGATTGGGTGGTTGAGAGCGTGTGGTGCGTCAGATTTTCTGGGCATGCCTGCCATCTTGTATCCGCGGACATCCGCGGACAGCGCGGTGAAACTTGGTGGAAAAATACTATTTAGTCAAGTGTGTTGGCGTGTAAGACTGTTTGGGGATGGTGGGGGAGTAAGAGATGGGTCAAATGTTGTATTTATTTAGGTGGCAGGCACCCCTGTTGTGTTTGTTCTGACCGCGGACAGCAGCGCTGTCCTTGATGTCAGTAGTTAATGAAAATGGGGTGTCCTAAGGACATGGTACCTGTCAGTGTTGTTGACATGCAAGTCGAAACTGTTCTAAGAATACATCAAGTGTTCTAGGATGTTCGTAAATAAACAAAATGGGAGTGTCCTGAAGACACTATGCCTGTCCGTATTGTTCATAGGCAAGTTGAAACTGTTCTGAGAACACATCAAGTGTCCTGGGATGTTCATAAATAAACTAAATGGGGGTGTCCTGAGGACGCTACACTTGTCCGTATTGATCATAGGCAAGTTGAAACTGTTCTAAGAACATATCAAGTGTCCTGGGATTTTCGTAAATAAACAAAATGGGGTTGTCCTGAGGACAGTAGGCCTGTCGGTATTGTTCGTAGACAAGTTGAAACTGTTCTAAGAACACACGCAGTGTCCTGAAATGTTCATAAATAAACAAAATGGGGGTGTCCTGAGGGCACTATTCCTGTCCGTATTGTTCTAAGAACACATCAAGTGTCATGGGATGTTTGTAAATAAACAAAATGGGGGTGTCCTGAGGACGCTACGCTTGTCCATATTGTTCGTAGGCAAGTTGAAACTGTTCTAAGAACACACACGGTGTCCTGAAATGTTCGTAAATAAACGAAATGGGGGTGTCCTGAGGACGCTACGCTTGTCCAAATTGTTCGTAGGCAAGGTGAAACTGTTCTAAGAACACATCAAGTGTCCTGGGATTTTCGTAAATAAACAAAATGGGGGTGTCCTGAGGACAGTACACCTGTTCGTATTGTTCGTAGACAAGTTGAAACTGTTCTAAGAACACACACGGTGTCCTGAAATGTTCGTAAATAAACGTAATGGGGTTGTCCTGAGGATGCTATTACTTTCTGTATTGTTCGTAGGCAAGTTGAAACTGTTCTAAGAACACATCAAGTGTCCTGGGATGTTCAAAAATAAACAAAATGGGGGTGTCCTGAGTGTGCTACGCTTGTCCGTACTGTTCATAGGCAAGTTGAAACTGTTCTAAGTACACATGCAGTGTCCTGAAATGTTAGTAAATAAACGAAATGGGGGTGTCCTGAGGACGCTACGCCTGCCCGTATTGTTCGTAGGCAAGTTGAAACTGTTCTAAGAACACACACGGTGTCCTGAAATGTTCGTAAATAAACGTAATGGGGTTGCCCTGAGGATGCTATTACTGTCTGTATTGTTCGTAGGCAAGTTGAAACTGTTCTAAGAACACATCGTGTCCTGGGATGTTCAGAAATAAACAAAATGGGGGTGTCCTGGGGATGCTACGCTTGTCTGTATTGTTCGTAGGCAAATTGAAACTGTTCTAAGAACACACGCAGAGTCCTGAAATGCTCGTAAATAAACGAAAATGGGGTGTCCTGAGGGTACTATACCTGTCCGTACTGTTCGTAGGCAAGTTGAAACTGTTCTAAGAACACATCAAGTGTCCTGGGATGTTCGTAAATAAACAAAATGGGGTGTCCTGAGGACGTTATCCCTGTCCGTATTCTTCGTAAGCAAGTTGAAACTGTTCTAAGAACACATCAAGTGTCCTGGGATGTTCAAAAATAAACAAAATGGGGGTGTCCTGGGGACGCTACGCTTGTCTGTATTGTTCGTAGGCAAGTTGAAACTGTTCTAAGAACACACGCAGAGTCCTGAAATGCTCGTAAATAAACGAAACTGGGGTGTCCTGAGGGTACTATACCTGTCCGTACTGTTCGTAGGCAAGTTGAAACTGTTCTAAGAACACATCAAGTGTCCTGGGATGTTCGTAAATAAACAAAATGGGGGTGTCCTGAGGACGTTATGCCTGTCCGGAATTGTTCGTAAGCAAGTTGAAACTGTTCTAAGAACACACGCGGTGTCCTGAAATGTTTGTTAATCAACAAATGGGAATGACCTAAGGACACTATACCTGTCCATACGCAAGTTAAAACTGTTCTAAGAACATTCATATTGTTCGCTGACATAAAATGTGCCCATATGGCAAGGTCAAAATGTTTGATTCTATGGGTGTGATCTATGGGTGTGATATGCTGCGGTGGTTGAGGCCAGGGCCTAGAGTCTTGGGGCATGGCCGTAGGCTGTAAGCCATGCACCCAAGACTCTAGGCCCTGGCCACAACCACCAAAGCATATCACACCCATAGTGGCTTATAACTTCGGCACCCAAGACCGAATTTATAAGCAACAAAGTTATAAGCTAGTATGGGTGTGCTATGCTGAGGTGGTTGTGGGCAGGGCCTATAGTGTTGGGTGTAAGGCCATGCACCCAAGAGCAAATTTATAAGCACCAAAGTTATAAGCCACTATGGGAGTGATATGCTGTAGTGGTTGTGGCCAGGGCCTAGAGTCCTGGGTGCATGGCCATGCACCCAGGACCTAATTCATAAGCACTGAAGTTATAAGCCACTATGAGTATGATATGCTGCGGTGGTTGTGGCCAGGGCCTAGAGTCTTGGGTGCATGGTCAAGACCCAATTTATAAGCACTGAAGTTATAAAAGTTACTATGGGTGTGATATGCTGCGGTGGTTGTGGCCAGGGCCTAGAGTCTTGGGTGCATGGCCATGCACCCAAGACCTAATTTATAAGCACCGAAGTTATAAGCCACTATGAGTGTGATATGCTGCGGTGGTTGTGGCCCGGGCCTATAGTCTTGGGTGCATGGTCAATACCCAATTTATAAGCACCAAAGTTATAAACCACTATGGGTGTGATATGCTGTAGTGGTTGTGGCCAGGGCCTAGAGTCTTGGGTGCATGGCCAAGACCAAATTTATAAGCACCAAAGTTATAAACCACTATGGGTGTGATATGCTGTGGTGGTTGTACTTATTATAATATACTTACTGTTTGGTTTGGTAACTGGAGTACATATATTCCTTGTCAATTACTGTGATAAAAGAAAAGATCATGTTAGTATTGGTAGTTTGTAACGACTTATAACATTTAATAATAGACATTCTTTTTTTATTTTGACCCTCATATTTAGTAGATTACAAACCAGTGTACTGTGCAATTTGCTCAGTTTCTGTGTTTGTTGCTAAAATCATTAGGTCTGTGGGAAAACATATCCATGTTGGATTAAAAAAAAACTTTTTTTGTTATGCTACAGTCTATTTGTTTGTTTGTTTTCAGTGTTCACTTGTTGTTTCTGGCTAATGTTCTATCTGTTGGCTTGTTGCAGATTTTTGGAGCAGTTAGATACCTGTTGGCATATTCCAACTGTCTATTTTTTGTTATAATGTAGTGGTATTGATTTATCTGTTTGGTTATTGCAAAATCCTGGGGCAGTTAGATACCAGTTGGCGTATTCTTACTGTTTATTTTTTTATATAATTTAGTGGTATTCATTTATCTGTTTAGTTGTTATAGAATCTTGGGGCAGTTAGATAGCTGTTGGCATATTCTAACAGTTTATAGTTTTTTTATTGAAGTTTTGTTAATGTTTAAGTACAGATTAGTTATTAAATTTTGGTTTTAAGAAGATTAAATAAGTGTTTGTAAGATTTGCTGGTAATCTCTGCTTTAGAGTAATGGTACTATCATTACATTCGGACCATCCACATTTTTTTTTTATATATCCAGTTAGTGACCTGCATTGGTTGTGGCTCCTGTGTGGTAGATTATACCTATTGTTGTGAAAGTTTTCTTACCAAGTGATACTTGTCCGTGTGTGAATCCAGTCAGCTTGCAGTTGTTTTTGGTACCATCTGCATTGTAACGTAGAAGCATTAGTATTATGTATTTACTATGTGTTTGTATTTGTAAGGTGGAGCGATTATCCGAATTGCAGGTAGTACATAATCTACCATGGTTTGCATTTTGTACAAGTTGCTGAAATGGAACGGATTCACAATTAGGTATGGATACATACACAAAGCGCTCATTAGGGATTTGTTCCTGTGTCACATTGTTGCAGAGAGTGCATGTATGTTTCCAAATGTATGAAATCTGGAATATTTCATTTATAGGTATGTTTTTTGTTTTCCAGTACTTGTAGTAAGTACATTATAAATTCTTGTGGATCTTCCTGTGAGTTTATAGTGAATTTCCCCATTGCAGCACAGTAGTCCAATTCTTGTTTTATTCCATAAACACTATACGTGTTGTCAGGATTATTTGTTGAGTTTCTATGAAGTACTAACATTTGCAAACACAATTGGTCTGTACTGTGTAAGTAAATGTTGTCAACAATTGGTGGCAATTGGAATAGAATATTCATTGCTACATTTGCGTAGCAACTTACACCAGTTATATTTGAAAATTTAAATGGACCAGATAGGTCTGTGTCCAAGTCATTTTTTCGGAATCTGTGCTGTTTCTTTGAAGAAGTACCAGAGTTACTTTGAGTAATAGGTTGTTCTTTGGTTGTGGTAATTGATGAAGTATTAGCTTCTTTTAGTCTCTTTGGAAGATTTGCAGTGACATCCTGTTGCATTTCTGTTTGAATTAGTTTTCTTTTACAACGTTTTACTTTTTGTGGAACAGGATATGTTTTTAGATGGGGGTGTATAGTGAGCACAGGTGTGGGGGAATGGGAGGGAGACACGGGGCATGAGTGGGGGTTGGGGGGAACATGGGCATGAGTGGGGGGTGGGTATGAGCATAGTCCATTGTATTCTAAAATGCAAGGAATATCAGCGTATACTTTACTTGCATCAAAGTTGATTAGAAATAGACCGTCAAGTATACATAAGCGCGATAGTGCTACGTAGCTCATGCCTTTTTTAAAGACAGTGTTACCAATATCTATCAATGCTTTGTCTAGGGTAAGGCCTTGTGATTTATGAATGGCGACTGTGTATGCAAGAGTTAGAGAAAATTGTTCTCTGCATACATACATCTCTTTGAAGAGAAGGAATCGAGCTGTTGAGCGCCCTATCCTTTTCACTTCTGAAAGTTTGTGAAAGAGAATATTGACAAACTGAATGTTGTTGTCACGTGGGTATGTTTGAAATCCAACAACTGTACCCAGTGCTCCAATAACTAGTCCTTGATCCACGTCAAGGTTACGTTTAAGCATTACTCTATAATGTAAGGATAATTTTGATATTTTTTCCAACCCAGCTGTGTTGGATATTGAATTTTCTAAACTATTTAGTCTTGTTGTGGCTTGCTCAGACATGGGTAGTGTCATACCATGTATGTCTAGTTTGTCTGTGGTGCTAATTTCCATTATTGGTTGCATTTCTTTATTTAACATTGTTTCATTGAATTTGAAACAGCTTGCAAGGGTTGGCATTAAGGCCATACAATTGACATTTGTGTGCGCTAATTGTTCCATAACATCAGTAGCACATGCATTATCACCATAAAGTGCATGAATGTGTCAGGTTTTCAATAGTGCTTGTGCTTCTTGAGATAGTATACCAACTCTAATACAAGATGTTGGCATAAGTGAGATCTGCAAATTGCCAAATGTTTTCTGTTAATTCTCTGTACTGGAAATGTTGCCAAAGGTTGACATTTCCTATGCTGCCAACAGTTTTACGGCAGAATTTGTGTCCTAAGGTTTTAAAAATAGGTTCACCTTTCACTGGTGTCAATTGAAGATCTCCGAAATCAATAATGTGTTTTCCTCCAAAGAGCTCTTCGTAGTTTGTTTTGAGTACTTCTTGTAATCTGAGATGAATCAAAGGCAACATTAGGTTGGAGACCATGCTCACTTCATCTATTAGTAGCATTTTAATATGTTTTAACACTCTGCGTAGCATGGGCGTAATTTTAGGGGGGACGGGGGTGTTTGTCCCCCCCAACTTTCATGGCACACTATTTTGTCCCCATTCATTCGAATGGGGCACCTTTTCTTCAGAGGTCATGCCCCCCCCCAACATTTTCAGCAAAGTTTCTCCACTGCTGCGTAGTTCCATTGCAGCTTCTGTAGAAAGTTTGTAATAGTCTAATTTGTTTTGGTGTTCTACTGGCAGGACTAGTAATTGGTGTAAAGTGACACTTCCTATGTTGTAGGCAGTTAAACCTGTGGGGGCAGTGACAACAGCTGACAGTTTGTTGTTTGTCAATTGTTGAAGGAACTTGCTGATGATTTTGATTAAGAATGTTTTGCCTGAACCAGCTTCACCACTGACGTACAGTAGTATAGGTTTGTAATTTTGGCAGGTGCATTCTTTATTTTCATGTTGTACACCATGTGCAATTTCTTTTGTTACTTCTTGAAAATGCTACGCTGCTCTTTGTTTATTTTTGATTGTAGTATAGTTAAGTCTTTGTTATCTTCATACTGACACATGGTGTTTTCTACTTCTGTCATAGCTAATTATGCCTTAGTTGCTATTAGTGGCTGTCCCAGTGATTCTTGGCTTCCTGTTTCAGAAGGTTGACTACTGTCAGGAGTGTCCTTATCTAGTTGGGCCTGGAGTTCTTCTATGTGTTGCTGTTCATTGTGCAACATTGTTTTGTAGTGTGTAAAGTTTAGATTGGTTAAAGTGCTTTCATTTGCGTTGAAAGCGTCTTCGTAAGAGTCATAGTTATCTAGTATTTCTTATTCTTTTCTCCATGGTTTAAAGAGTTGTAGCAGGGACATGTAATGTAGTTCTTTATGTTGAGGAGTCTTTAATGACAATTTGACATGATTAATTAAACTTGGTTTGGTGAGTTTTACTAAACTGCCTTCACAATCTGTCACTCTATATCTAACTTTTTTTAATCGGTTTTTATATTATTTTTGTATGTGAAGATTTGGGCTATGTGGTATAGACACATGGTTTCCAAAGTGGTACTTCTGTTTGGGTAGTATGTGTCCAGCTAATTGTTTTTCAAAATGTCTTGGCTGTTGGGATCATTTTTGGCTATTGTTTCTATGTCGTCGTATGATTTGGGAACTCTTTTTCTAGATTTAGCAGGACCAAGACTTAGCCATACTATATTTTCAGATCTTCCATACAAAGCAGTACCGGTTAAATGATCTGCTGCTTCATAGGAGCCACATTCTCTATGGGAGAGCATTTTTATGCCCAAGCTGTACGATTTCTGAGACAGTGTTTTGTCTGATGACAGGTCATTCCAGAGGTCTTGAAGCTCTGTTTTTTCTGCTTTGGTTAAGTATGCTTTAACATATCGTGCAACTGCAGTGGAATTGTCTACAAAGTACTGCACATCTATGTTTGCATTCCATAAGAGGGCAAGATTGCATTGTAATCATTGATATATTTTGCTTCTTCTGTTCTTTTTATGTAATATGTATATTTAGGTGATTTACCTTTAACACTATGTCTAACTGAAGACACGAAGTTGTTCACTTGACCTGTTTTTGTAATCGGTCTAGGGAAACCAAAGTGGCATTTGGTGTAGTATTTCCCTTTGTTTTTGTATTTGCGACGACAATATTTGCCACATTTGTGTCTTTGAAATTGTAGCATTTGTGCATGAAGATCACTATTTGTTGCTTCCGATGGAATTGCACAAGTGACATATTTTTCGATAAACTGTAACACAGTGGCATCATTGTCTTGACCAAATTTAGGAGCATCTTTAATCCATAAAAACATGTGGATATGTGGTGCTCCTCTGGCTTGGTATTCTTTTCTCCAAAAGAAGTGTTGCACTTCTCTGAGGGGAGGAACAGTTTTATTACTAATAAAATGTAGCATAGCAATGAAGCAATGGTGAAAATATCTTGAAACATTAACAGGATCTAGAGAACAAAGTTCTCCAGGTGTTAGTATATCTATGTTTGTTTTGTTTCTGTTTGCTATGCGTAGGAAATCATGTAAATCTTCCCATGCATAGTCTGCACAACTTATTGTAACAAACCAAGTGGGTGACCAAGGTTTCTTATCATACAACGTACATCTCCATGATGTTGGAACCAGTACTCTTTAGTAACATTCATGTTTGCTAATAGATTTGTAATACTTGATTGTAAAACCTCATCTTTTTCTTGCACTTTTTGTAATAATTGTGTAGCTGACATATTTTGAAAGTGGGTTCCTGATTTTAATGTGTGTGCAACTCTGTAACATAGAGTTGCTAGTTCACTTTCAAAGAGTAGGTGGAATATGTTTTCCACATTTTGTCTAAATCTGGGATCTTCAGAATACATCCGTAACGAGCGTATTCTGATGCTGTTATCTGAGTGGGTCTATCATCGTACCGTCCTCTTTTGCCAGTAGGAAAGAGTAGAGCAAAAGCATGTGCTGCTATACTTTTTTCCCATATGCTGATTGGTGATCCTTTCATTTGTCACATTTCGTATGTTTCTAGTGCATCTTCTATGGTGTTGTTAGAGTGCAATTGATGAATTTTATAATGGTCTAACATATTGGATACTGTAGCAGGATCTAGAAGCTCAAATTGACCAATTTATGGTGACTCTTGAATTATTTCAGTGGTTTCCTTCAGGTTTTCTTCAATATTCATTTCTTTGTAGTATTCATTATTGTCTTTTAGATATTGCAAGGCTTGTCTACCTTCATGTAAGTCTACCAGTTGTTGCCACATTTTTTTGTCTTTTGTAGGTACACAATTACTAAGATAATTAAAGATTGCTCTATTGGACATTGCACTCCAAGAGTGTGCAAAGTTTGTTTTAGATCTAATGGTAAATACACTACTTTGCCACAAATGCCTTTCACCAATTCAGAGTGAGGTAATTCTGCTGTTTTTGGTTGAAGGTGTATTATTGCTTGAAAAGGGCTGGACTGTTTGAATTATGATGCTCTCACATAAATTGAGTTGTTGTAGATGTTTTGGTAGTGGGAATAATTCCAAATTATTTGTGATAGCACGTGAAGGAGTTTGGTTGTTGTCAAGTTTTATTGTGCAGTAACTGCAAAGTATTAAGGGGTCAGTTATTTCGTATTTGTTTTCTGCTATAAGGTAGAGAGCTAATTCAAACCATTTAGAATCTTCATTGTCTTCTATTTTGTATGTTAGGTCTACAGTTTTTGTGATACTTTTATAAAAAGTTCTGCGGCAACACACACACACATGGTTTGGTATTTCAGCAGATGTACTTTTAAATTTCAGTATTTCTGTAGTACTAGGAGGCCATGGGTAGAATTGTTGTAAGTCTGTTGTTAAGCTATTGCATTTTGTAAGTGGCTTTCACTTTCAAAATATTTTTTCTGGTCGATTTCTTCGAGTAGGACTTTGGCTGTACCATGTAGAAGAATGTTATTTAAATTGGCTAGTGCTAAAGCAGAACTTTTAGCATAGTACCGTTTATAGACTAGATTTCTTATAGTTGAATGATGTGTTGATATCATTTTGATATGATGGAAGGTGGTTTTGCAAATAGGTCCTGAAATGCAGGCTAATGAATGTCGTTGTGGTCCTGTGTATTTGCACACTGGACAGGTATCCATATTTTGCTGTAGTTTCATTTTGATTTTGTCTTTGCTTTTCACATACTGATTGAGGAATTGGCGTAAAGAGTTGAAAGATTTTTTGGGAATGTTACACATTGACGTGCATGGCCATTTGTATACTGGACGTTCTGGTTCAGTTGAATGGAGAGGTAATTCTGAGTTTTCTGGGGATATTTTTGTAAGCAGTATTTCTTGTTCCATTATGGTATTATTAACTTTTTCATAACCTCGTCCACTGCTATGTATGACAATTGCATTTGTTTGCTTTTGTTTGTATGCTTCTTCATTAAAATAAGGTTCTCTGCTTGTGGTGTGACTCCATTCACCTCCACAGAAATGTAAAAAGTTATTTGTGTTGACATTTCGTTTATTGCGAAGTCTTTTTTGTGATTTAGTCATTAGTTTTGTTAGTGGTTTCATTTTGTTTAACACTAAAATAAATAACTTTCTTTTGAGAAGGATTGCATTGTCTATCAAAGCTTCTAAGATTAATTTTCTACGGTAGGTTTTAAGGGTTGTGCATGATTTCTCTCCTGTTTTTATAAGATTTTGAAGGACTCTATGGCAGAACATTTTTACTAAAATACTTTTTTTGGTATGCTTACTTGGCACTATATAAAGATTTATAGGAGCAGTTTTATCAGTAGTGGTAGCTGAATTCTTGTTAATTGTTTTCTGTTTCGCTTTACATTTTGATAGAGGAGGCAAAGTTTCTGTACTTGAAGCTTGTTTTGTTTCACTAAATGACTGTATTAGCTGTTCTGTTGGAACTTTTTGTACAAATTCCGGTAGAGAAGGATGCTTGTTTTGGACACTTCTATTTTCATTTGCTCTACTTCTGCGTTGCTTTCAACGGACTTGCTTTTTGGTAGGTATTCTTTGGGGTCTGTTGAAAAAAATAAAGAAGGTATGGGTTGGGCTGTTCTGCAATGTATGTGTGCTGTGTGCATGAGTGTCTGAGTATGATGGTAAAGATGTATGTGATGGTGTGTGATTGGGCATTGGGCAACTACAATTAGTTGGGACGGCTATTCTTGAATTTGTGTGTTACTATACTGGGGTTCAGATGACAGTAGAAAGTAAGCTAGTGGTGAGGAGAAGCACAAATAATAAATCTAATGGTATAGAATTAAAACATTTCTTTGTTCTACAATATTAACATTCTAGGGGCTGAGTTATGTCATTTGTGCGCCGAAAAACAGGGATTTGTGTGACATTCTGCCTGCAAATCCCTGTTTAACAAATGGGGATTTATGGGCAGACTGGTGCACAATCTCTGTTTTTTGGCGCACACATACCATGAATGAACCCCACAGTGTGTTTGAGTAACAGTAAAACTATTATGGTGGTATTTAACTTACTTTTTTGTATGGAATGAGCAGGATTCTTCTGAGTTGTTGTTTGTACTCCAGATTCTGCTGCTGCTTTTCAGAAGAGTGGTCTTCACTGCAATTGTAAAGGAAAGAAGTTAGTAATTGTGTGTGTTTATAGCACTGGTGTTAATTTAGACGTAGTGTGTGCATGCAATTTTGTTTGACTATGTGCAGTCTTTATACTTTACTTTAAATATGTTAGTTCAACATGCTTTGCAAATGTGTATAAAAAGAAATTAAATAGCAGATAGTTTTGGAAGTGACAGTTGATTATAGCAATGGAACAATGACAGTAAGTTCATTGTATAGGTTATACAGGTAAAAAGGCAGTTAATCTGTTTATATGCATTTATAAGAATTGTACATGTACTATACAGAAAACATGCATACCTGTAGTTTATGTTCATGCATATGGATATGCATGCAGCTGCAAGTAGAAATCTTGGAGACTTGTACAGTAGTTCTTGTAGTAGGTGCTTTCCAATGATATGACACTTGTACTCAGAGTGATTAACAGTACATTTGAAGTGTTGATCTATGATGATGGAGTTAGATGTAGAGGTCTTGGATCTGATTAGTGGATGGTTGTGTGACTATTTAGCTGTATGCAATTAGGGAATGGCACAGAGAGTGAAGTGGAAATGGTAGAAAAGCTGTCCATGTTACGATATCTCTGCGGACATGGCGGTAGTCCGTGGACATCACGTGTTACATACAGGGATTTTGGGGTGGGGAGGTATGCAAATGAGAATGAGCAGAGCAAGGGATTGGTCAGTAAAGTTTAGTGGGTGTGTTGTGTCAGGAGAGAGTTTGTCAGAAAGTCTTTTCCCTGAGAGAAGAACAGATAGCTATGGCTGTGTGTGTCAGAAAACAGATTGTCTGGATTTTGGGAGATTCGTGGATACATTGGTTGAAGGTGCATGCAAAAAGCTGTGGAGTAGTTGTAGATCTTGGATTCCCACATGTGGAAGTGCACTGGCATGGAGTGCGTGGAATGAAGTGGCTGGACTTGGTACCTCTCTGTGCTGCTTTGGAGACAGAGCATCATCCAGACATAATGATAATTAATTGTTGAGGGAATAGTTTAGGACATGTGTCTGGAATTTCTTTGCAATTTGCAATGAAAGAAGGACTTGGGAAGGTCATAGACATGTTTCCAAATTCTCAAGTAATTTTTTCTAGGATTGCACAGAGACAAATGTGGCTGCATTCTTCATTTGGTCCACAAATGGAGAAAGCGAGGAGCAATGTCAATAAGGCTGTTTGTGCCTTTCTAAGAGATGTTGGCATGTCCTCTTTTTACAATGAAAATATTACGTTTCGTAGCACATACATTTTTCGCAGAGATGGAGTCCATCTTACTTATGCAGGCAATCAGATTTTTCTGAGAAATGTACAAAATGCATTGCGACCTATTTTGGAATTAAAGCCATCCATTTTGCAGTAGGTGTTGACCATTTCAAGTTTTTCAAACACAAACAAACACCACCAAAAAAGCTCTTTTCAGAGCCCCCACTTCCTCCCAGAGAAAAGTGCAATGGCTATGATAGGGCAGCACCCCAAAATTTTAGATGTCCGCGAACTGTCCGGGGACTTCTAAAAAAAACACAGGGCCCTGCTCCATTTATTTGCCATTTCTATTTTTAAACTGTGAGAGGCGGTTCTGAAAAGATCCTTTTTTTTTGTTGTTTTATATGTTATTTGTTTTTTTACACATGACACACTAGGAGAAGAGGGGAAAGGAGTAAGGGGGGACACCAACCACAGGGATAAGAAAGGGTGGATGGAGAGAGGAAGATGTAGGGTGGGCCTTACTTAGGTAGTGGGCAGGTCTTTTCGTGCTCTGAGACCATAGTCTCAAAAGCACTACAAAGTCTCTCCCCCCTGAAGAGTACTGTGTCACAGTACATACACACAACTGTGACCCTGGAAAGGTAAGGGTCATCAGCATTGCGAATGGCCTGTGAGGCAGCTGGAGGAATACGCTCTTCCACAGGAGTGTACCTTGTGGTGACAGGATCGGAAACGGAGGATGTAGAAGAGGAAGTCAATCTACTACGCCCCTCGCAAGGTACAATCTTGCAAATGGCCCCACTGTGGAATGACCTTAGGTGTCACTTCATAGTTGTCTACAAAAGCTGTACGAACCAAGCCTCTTGCGACTGAGCCCCATTTTGCACTCTTTGCAGGTGACTTTGTCCGAACTTGCCTCGGGCACGTTACCATGAATGGTAAATAACCGCCACACCCAAGAGTCACGGCGAGTGCTGGTAGTAGGGACTTCCACTACCTCATCCTCTTCATCCTCCTCTACATCCTCACTCCTGTTCCCCTCTTCAGGCCCTTGAGGGGGTGGTGGTGGTGGAGGGGGTGGGGGTGGTGCTAAGGCAGATGTAGCACCAGGTGGAAGCAGAGGATTCATGGTTGCCATCAGGTTTCTGAAAAATCAGGAAGATTGGCAGCCAAAGTACAGTGTTCTGTCATGTAGCCAGAAACACCATGAGAATGAGCTTTGGGGTGTGGCCTTTTATAGGGGTGCTGGTGCGCACTTCGCGGACACCTGCGCTGTCCGCGGCAGATCAAACACCAAAAAGAGGCTCAAAAATTCCCAAAAAGTATGTAGAAAGTCAGGATCATTGTCTGGGCTATGGTGATTTATTATTATAAAATATTGTGGATTGCCTGAAAAGGTACTTTTAAATTTTTCGGGGACACGAACAGTGTCCGCAATCAGAACACACGCTTAGCGTGGGTGCGGTCACATGATGGGGTCGTGAATATGCACGGGAACTGTTTTGCGCATACGCGTTGGTGTTCTACGGACAGTGTTCGGGTCCTCAAAGTAATTAAAAGTGCGACACAAGTGTGCCAGACAGCTACGGACAGGCATGGTGTTCGTAGGGCTTATGGGTGTGGTGTGCATGTGCGTAGATAGTCTACGGACAGTGTTTGGGTCCTGAAACTAATTAAAAGTGCAACACAAGTGAAAAGAACAGTTACGGACAGGCGGTTGTTCTTAGAACAGTTTCAACTTGTCTACGAACAATACGGACAGTCATAGGGTCCTCAGGACACCCCCATTTTGTTTATTTACGAGCATCCCAGGACACTTGATGTGTTCTTGGAATAGTTTCAACCTGCCTACGAACAGTGCGGACAGGTTTTAGTGTCCTCAGGACACCCCCATTTCGTTTACTTACAAACATTTCAGGACACCGCATGTGTTCTTAGAACAGTTTCAACCTGCCTACGAACAATACGGACAGGTATAGTGTCCTCAGGACACCCCCATTTCATTTACTTACGAACATTTCAGGACACCCGTGTTGTTCGCGGACACCAAAATTGACTTTTTTTTAAAAAAAGCACAAAGGACTAAATTAACACACACATAAGATTTATTTTTCATTATATTATATATATGTACAATTTATGATAGAGAACGGGTAGCAAAAACTGACACAAACACAGGGGAATTGGGGATTTCAAGACGATGGACAGGAAAAAATGAAGGAATGGAAGTCTCATCAAAACGTTTTTTTCTATGTGGGGAGGGTTGGGGATAATTGACTGGGATATGGAGAGGGGGGACAGGTACATGTTGCACAATTGTATCTAATTTTTTCTTTTATATGGTCCTCCACAAAATCTTTCAAAAGGTTGAAATTTGTCATGAGCTTGTTCATTTTTACTTCCATGCGCTGGAGATTTTGTTCTAAAGTATCTTGTTGTGTATTGTTTTCACCTCCACACGTCATGGCGTCCTCCCAAATAGAAAGGCTGCCTTTCCGCATTCCAGGAGCCAGTCGCAGCAGAATTTGCAGCGCGGTACAGGTGCCAGCTGGAGGCTGTGTTTCCCCCCACTCCCTATCTGCCTAAGCTTTTCGCTATGGAACTCAGCTACACCTTATAACAGGTACTGAATCACCTGTACTACAACTTTTTTACACACGAGTTTTTTCGCCTGGGTTTCACAACTTTGAAGGCTAACTGCCCTTTATTTGGGTTTTGTTTCCTTCTTTTTGTCCAGGTTGGCTTTTTCAACAGACCTCTTATACATCTGGTGATATAATCTCCTTTGGGAGGCAGCCGCCTATTCAATTGACACCATACAGGACTTAGCCACTTTCCAATGAGCAACAATGGGCTCACCTTTCTCGTTGAGCGTAGCATAGGATCAGGCTCAAGGTAATATTTTTGCTTCATTTTTCTTCTCCTCCATATGGGCCAAGCTTACAAATATGCTTATACCCTACTATACTTTCTCTCTTTAAATTCACAGATATGGGCAATACGGTCGGATGCTACTGACTGACAGTTTTCTTTTGGGAAGCAATACATTTTTTTTTCCCAACTCTCTATAGAGAAGCTACATGCACTCTTTGGATGCATGAACGGTTTATTATATGCCATGGTTTCTTCATTTTTTTACCACCACCTTTGGTAAGTTATCTTGACGATCTCCATGGCAATTTCGTGTTTAGACTATCCACTTATGCCCTAATTGGGGTTTCAATTTTAATTTTAATTGTACTCTCTTTTTGCCCCTTCACCCTTATGCCTCCCTCCCCCCCGGGGGGGGCGGGTTCCGGGTGGTGTGTTTCAAGTACCCTGCGTTTTTGTTCACAGAAGGGGATCTCTGGCCAGGTCCTTTTATTCTCCTCGGTGGGGTCACACTAGCATGTTACCAGGTGATCCCAACACGTTAGGAAATTTAGAATTTGGCATGATGTGAGTTACAAACATGACTAGGATCATGCACTTTGCATTTTTTTGACTTTAGCGATTCATCTACATAATTTTGTTCCACATAAATCATTCTCTTCATTATCTTTTATACATGTTTCTCTTTTTTCAGTTCTTGATCGAATTCAGTTCTTTTCTTTTTACTAAAACATTCCTTCCTCTCTTTTTTTCTCTGTTGTTTCCCACAGGGTCTTGCTATTACTGCCCTGATGAAGGCGGAGCTGGTACCTCCAAAACTTAATATTGTCTAGAGGGGATTGGAGGTCCCTCAGAATAACATCTGATCTATATTGGACCTCTCGTCTATAACAATACATGTTTTGTTGTTCCTTCAGTTAGCCAGGATCTACAGAAACATTTGTTCAGTATCTCAGTTGGTTTTCTGAGATCACTGTCTGTTGAATTAGCCTTATTAATTTTTGTCATATCAGCATTGTTCTTATTTCCTTTTCTTCCCCCTCATGCGTTGGCAGACCCCACCCCAGTGGTGTATGAACAAATATTCACACTGGGGTGTTACTGATACTTATCATGACCATATAATATTGAAAAAAGTATTTGTTACCTTTTTCCAGTGTTGATGTCTCTACATTGGGAGAAATATTTCCTTTATTTTTGTATATGTTTCATTGACTTTTCCATTTTTTCTTCTTTCCTTTTTAACTAATATTCATGATTTCTGTTTAGCAACTTTGCATTCTGATTTATGTTAAGAAGGAATTTTTATATGTATGTAACCTCGTAAATGTTTTATTGATTGTATTTGCCCTCATGGTTTAGGGCATTGTTTTCACCTTTTGCACGGATGTTTGCACATAAAGTCTTGTCTTTAACTTACAATAATCTGCATGACTATCCTTGATGTGTTGTATTATGATGGATACCAATTATATGTAGATGCTATTACCCCAAATGGGGTACTTAGGTTTGGACCAGGGGCAGGACCTTAATTCATTCATACCTTCCTATAGGCCAACCTACATACGTACTAGTACCTTGTGTTAATATTAGTTCCCTTTGCCCTCTTACTGGTACGTTAGCCCACGGGCACAACCACAGCCACAACAGTGTGGCCTTTTTCGTTGTTGAACACGTCCGTCCATGGACATTCGCACAGTCCACGGACATCAAAATCTCCAGCTGGGGGTTCAGTATGTTCTATGTTACATATACATAAAGTCAGGGATATTATGGTTAAGTTGCACTTCTAAAAACCTATCAAATTCATTAAAAAAACTTTGTTAAAGGGACATTATGGTTAAGTTGTGCTACTAAAAACCTATTAAATTCAGTGAAAAAAGTTAGTTAAAGGGACGTTATGGTTCAAAGTAAAACCAAAAAACCCTTGAAATTCACCAGTTATGGTAAGCTAAGCAACCATAACTCGCGCCACTGTGCCCTGCTAAAACTAACACCCAGGACATCAAAGATTACATCACAAGTGGGTGGGACAGTAAGGTTTGGGCACCCTCGTGCCAGATTGGCACACCAATGTGCCCCTCTGCACCAAGGCAGGTATAGTAAACAAAGAAAATAATTCAAAATGGCAGGCTGCCCTTTAGCGGGGGTGGAGGGACCCCTACAATGCTGTGGAATTTTCTAATGTGAAGAGGTGGTGCACCGCTCCACCCTCACCCCAATTGGAGGGGTGGCCCATCTCATGTAGCCCTCCACAGGGGCAGATAAGGGGGGGCTGTCCTGCACTCCTCCCTGGGCTCAAGCATCCGTTCCTAGGAGCAGATATCTGGTCCCAGGGAGGGCTGCATGACATGGCACCCACTCCATTGTGGGTGGGGGGGTGAATGCCCCATCCCATTAGAAAATTCCCCAACCCTTTGGGTTGCCCCACAGCCCTGCTAAAACGCGTTCCACCATTTTCAATTTTTTCCTTTGTTAACCCAACTCCCTGGGGTGCCCAAACCTTACTGCTCCACCCGCTGGGTGCCTGTCCAACCTTTTTTGGGGCCCTCTCCCCCCTCACCCCAAATGGGTGGTGTGGCACCTCATGCAAGCCTCCCTAGGCCTCCTACAAACGGTTGTGTGAGGTACACACCCACTCCATTTGGGGTGGTGGGGAGACGGCCCCCAAAAGTGGTGGGACAGGCCCCCCAGTGGGTGAGGCAGTAAGGTTTGGGCACCCTGGCGCATGATTGGCACACCAATGTGCCCGTCTGCGCCAAGGCAAGTTTTGCAAACAAAGAAAAAAATGGAAAAGGTACCCTGCACCTCATGTATTCCTGCCTGGGGGCATAAATCTGCCCCCAGGGAGGGCTACAAGGGGTGGCCCTCCTTTTGACTTGGTGTGGGAGGGGGAGGGCCACCACCATTTAATGGGGGCAAAAAACTCCCAGGTAACCCACCCCCAACCACCACCCTCATTCTATTTATTATTATTATTATTTTTTTGCCCCCTTCCCTGGGGGCAGATGATCAGCCATCTGCCCCCAGGATTGTGCACAAATGTGCCCCCATGCTTTGGGTGTCAGGGGGAGAGGGCTGCTTACTGTAAGCAGCCCTCCCCCCCCCACGCCACAAACATATCCCTGGTTTTCCAGTGGGTCGCTGGTCATGAATCGAGCACTCTGCGCCGATCCATGACCAGCAATGCCTCATGTAGATGGTGTCGTTGGAAAGGGGAGTTTCTCCCCTTTCCAAGGACACCACATTCGCCAATATCCCAGGTGGTCTAGTGGGCCCCAGGGCCCCAAACCCCCTTCCCTCAACTTTTTTTTCTTTTTTTTTCTTTTTCATGCCTGTGGGCAGTGATCATCTACCCCCAGGCGTCTCCAGCACTGTAGCCCCATGTTTTGGGGCCACGGGGGAAAGGGGCTGCTTACCTATGAAGCAGCCCCCCTTCCCGCATCACAAACGGATCTCTATTGATCCTGTGACATTGCGTGCCCGCGCCCCAACAGTGAGCAGAAATGCCACATAATGGAGAATCTCCCCTTTCCAACGATACCTGCCTCGATCTCCGACTTGAAATACAGCCGGAGATCAAGGCAGAGAAAGAAGGTGAGTTTACGCTTTACGCACGCCGACGTGAAACTGAAGGTAATCAAGCCCGCTGGCAGTGAGGTAGGACCTCCCCCTCGCATAGCCCGGGGGTTGGATTACAGTTTTGAGCGAAAACAAGGTGCCAAAAAGGATGAGCTATCTCGTCCTTGGCACTACACATAACTAGCGAATTTCAGGGGGTTTTCGGTTTTACTTGGAACCATAAGGTCCCTTTATCAAAGTTTTTTCATTACATTTTCTAGGTTTTTTAGTAGAGCAACTTAACCATACTGTCATGATGCCTACCTCCAAGGACCCAGGTCCGACCCAGGAACCCCAGAAGCAGGCATCATTTACCCCAAGGGAGTGCCAGCGGGCCCAAGCTGGGGCCCTTTGGACGCAGTCCTGGCGCCTTAGGCGCCAGGCTCATGTTGGACCTCTGTCCTGGCGCCTTAGGCGCCAGGCTCATAAAGCTAGACATGTGTTCAAGTGTTTTAATGTGCACTTACCTGATGCAGACCATGCTGCCACATCCAGGCCCTCTTGAGGCCTGAATGGAACTACTTTACCTGTGGGACTACTTTCCACCCGGGTATGGTCGGGGAAGGATACATACCTGATCGGAGGAAGGATACACACTTGGAACTTCTTCCAAAGCTATTTAAACCACACCCGATCAGCAACTCACGCTTCGTGTTGTTCTGCTCCTCGCAGCTGGACGCTCACTGTGTCAGCTCCTGCATCTGGACTTCAGCCACGCCTGTCAGCATCCTGGGTCACCTGCAAAGGGAGACAAGAGACCTTACCAGCTAAATCTGCACCACGGAGACATCACACCGACGATCCTGAAAAGTAAGACATCATTTTTAAAAGCATTTCGTTACGATCGCTGCAGCGCTGCATTTCACTCACCTTTCCTGGGTGCCTCCATCTTCAGCAGCGATCATCCGGATACACAGCCACTTCCCAGAGCCTAGAGAAAAAGACAAGAATAAGAGGTGAGAGAAGGAAGGGAATAAGACTTACCTGTTGGGTCATTCCCATTTCATTTCGGGTCTTGCCGCTTTCAGGCATTTTCCGGACCCCGGCCCCTATGGTGGAAAAAAGACAAAGACATTGAATGAGCGTATGCAAAGACAGTTCCCGAGCGCTCATCCAGAACTAACCTGCCATTTACTGGAACTGGAACTGCACGTTTCACTTCGGGTCGGCGCCATATCGCCGGCATTCCGAACCCCGGCCCCTAAGGGGAAAAAAGACATAAGCATTAGCCCTTGCTGCAATAAGACAATGAACATTATTATTAAGCTTGGACTTTTGAACTTGCAACAGAACTTTTACAGAGCCTTACCTGAATAGTCAAGCTTACCTGAACTCCCATCAATCCTCAATCCAGTGAAGTAACTGGGTTTCAACGCGCCCCTGCAACTGAAGCAGGATGGAGAGCTCATCCTTCCTGACCCTAAGGTGAGACTTCACGGGGAATCGTGGAAGGGTATCGTGGAGGGTTGAAAGAGAGTGGGAGGCTTGAGCATACCTCAGTCAGTAGGTAATACTCCCTTTTCACGCACAGGGGAATATTCCTGCGAGCCGGAGAAGCCAGAGTAGAGGGCCCTTCCTGTCCATCTTCAGAGTCCTGCGCTTCACCATTGAAGAAGCATCAGCACTCGAAGCCAGACCTGCGCCTCCGTGGGAATCAGGTGAGCGTTACACATACCGTCCCTCTAACAAAGCTTTTTAATGAATTTCATAGGTTCTTAGTAGCGCAACTTAACCATAACGTCCCTTTAACAATGTTTTTTACTGAATTTCATAGGTTTTTAGTAGCGCAACTTAACCATAATGTCCCTGAGTTATCTACACGTAACATAGAACATACTGAACCCCCAGCTAGTGATTTTGATGTCCGTGGACTGTGCTGTTGCTGTTGCTGTTGCTGTGCTAGTGTTGCTGTTGTCTGCGGATGGACGCGGACAACAGCAACACTACCCAAAAACTCAGGGGGTATCTTAAACTGTTATATCGTGCCATATGAACAGTGCACAAGTTCAAAAACCAGCTCACAAACACACTATATTTAGTAATAAATAAGAAGTGGAACCTATATATGCAACACATCAACCATCCATTTAAATACCATATGTACTAAAATGGAATATACCAAAAGAAGAAAGATAGGCTTCCAACATAATTACTTCAGAGAAACTGCACAACTAGGGGTAACAGCAGATCTACCAGTAAGAACACAATTTACCAGAAGCTAGTAAGTGTACTGCATTTTTCTTATATATTTGTAAAATTTTAAATTAGATACAATAAAAGTAGTATAATTTTCTTTTTTTTCACAGAAATGTCCAGTACTTTGTAGTGGCTTGAGGAGAATTTCCTACGTGAGGAAATGTCTGAAGATATTGATAGTAATGCTAGACACTTCTCTATATATCCAAATTAATAAGCATTACTTTATGTACACTTAACATATATATATATATATATATATATATATATATATATATATATATATATATATATATATATTGTTTTTTTTAACAGACCATACAAACATTGAAAATAGTACACCAAAAGATACATTGGAAAAGACTATCCAGCGCATGCAAGAAAAAATTGACATGCTTATGGCAAATTTCAACCATTTGAAAAACTTTGTGGAGGACCACATAAAAGAAAAAAATAAATACCATTGTCCCGCTTGTACCTGTCCCGCTTCTCCATATCCCAGTAAATTATCCCCAAACCCTCTCCACGAAGAAAAACGTTTTGATGAGACTTCCATCCCTTCATCTCCTCCTATCCATCCTCTTGAAACCCCCTATTCCCCTGTGTTTGTGCCAGTTTCTGCCCCCCTCTCTTTCATAAATGTTATATTAGTATATTATGTGTGTTTTAATTCCGTCCTCTATGTCTTTCTTTTTTTTAAAAAAGGAAGTTGGGGTGTCCGCAGACAGCGCAAGTGTCCTGGATGTCCGCAATTAACCAAAATGGAGGTGTCCTAAGGACACTATACCTGTCCATACTGTTCGCAGGCAAGTTGAAACTGTTCTAAGAACACACTCGGTGTCCGGGGTGGCCATAATAAACCAAAATGGAGGTGTCCTAAGGACACTATACCTGTCCACACTGTTCGCAGGCAAGTTGAAACTGTTCTAAGAACACACTCGGTGCCCGGGATGTCCGTAATAAACCAAAATGGAAGTGTCCTAAGGACACTACACCAGTCCATACTGTCTGCCAGCAAAATGGAACCGTTCTTACAACACACTCGGTGTCCGGGATGTCCGCAATAAACTAAAATGGAGGTGTCCCAAGGACACTATACCTGTCCGTACTGTTCGCAGGCAAGTTGACACTGTTCTAAGAAAACACACAGTGTCCGGGATGTCCGTAAGCAAATGAAAATGGAGGTGTCCTTAGGACACTATACCTGTCCGATGTGTTCGCAGGCAAGTTGAAACTGTTCTAAGAACACATGCAGTGTCTGAGATGTCCGTAATAAACCAAAATGGAGGATTCCTCAGGACACTATACCTGTCCGTACTGTTCGCAGGCAAGTTGAAACTGTTCTAAGAAAACACACAGTGTCCGGGATGTCGGTAAGCAAACGAAAATGGAGGTGTCCTAAGGACACTATACCTGTCCATAATGTTCGCAGGCAGGTTGAAACTATTCTAAGAACACACTCGGTGTCTGGGATGTCCATAAGCAAACGAAAATGGAGGTGTCCTAAGAACACAATACCTGTCCGTACTGTTCGCATGCAAGTTGAAACTGTTCTAAGAACAAACACGGTGTCCGGGATGTCCGCATATGCAAAATGGGGGTGTTCTAAGGACACACTATACCTGTCCGTACTGCCTAAAGAACATCTATGCACATGTGCACCACACCCGTAAGTTCTCCGAACATTGCGCCTGTCCCTAACTGTTCGTCTCACTTGTGTCACACTTTTAATTAGTTTCAGGACCCGAACACTGTCCGTAGAACAGCTGCGCGCACGCGCACAACCGTTCCCGTGCATTTGGTGTCCTGCGGACACCCGTTCCCTTCGTGGACATGTTTTCGGCACCATCATGTGACCGCACCCACGCTGAGAATGTGTCCTGAATTGCGGACACTCTCCGGGTCCCCGAACATTTTAAAAGTACCTTTTCAGGCAATCCACAGTATTTTATAGTAGAAGTCCACCATAGCACATGTCCCAGACAATGACCCTGACTTTCTACATACTTTTTAGAACTTTATGAGCCTTTTTAGGGTGTTCGATCTGTCCGCGGACAGCGTGATGTCCGCCAAGTGCGCACACACACCCCTATAAAGGGCCACTCCCCAGAGCTCATCCTCATTATGTTTCTGGCTATCTGACAGAACACTGTGTACTTTGGCTGCCAATCTACATCTGCCTCAGCACCACCCCCACCCCCTCCACTACCACCACCTCCCCAAGGGCCTGAAGAGGGGAACAGGCGTGAGGATGTAGAGGAGGATGAAGAGGATGACGAGGATGAGGTAGTGGAAGTCCCTACTACCATCACTCGCCGTGAGTCTTGGGTGTGGCGGTTATTTACCATTCATGGTAAAGTACCCAAGGCATGTGCGAACAAAGTCACCTGCAAACAGTGCAAAATGGAGCTGAGTCGCGGGAGGCTTGATTCGTACAGCTTTGGTACGACAACTATGAAGCGACACCTAAGGTTGTTCCACGGTGGGGCCGTTCACAAGGTTGTACCTTGTGAGGAGCGTAGTAGGTTGAGTTCATCTATTTCATCCTCTGTTTCTGCTCCTCTCACCACAAGATACACTCCTGTGGGAGAGTGCATCCCTTCATGTGCCTCACAGGCAGTTCACAATGCTGATGACCCTTACCTTTCGAGGGTCACAGTTTTGTGTATGTACTGCGATGCAGTACTCTGCAGGGGGAGAGACTTCGAAGTGCTTCTGAGACTACGGTCTCGGAGCACGAGAAGACCTGCCCATTACCTAAGTAAGGCCGACCCTATATCTTACTCTCTCCACCCGCCCTTTCTTATCCCCATGGTTGGTGTCCCCCCTTAACCTCCTTTCCCCTCCTCTCCTAGTGTGCCGTGTGTAAAAAACAAAAAAATATATAAAACAAAAATCCCAATAAAAGGCTCTTTTCAGAGCCACCTTTCACAGTCTAAAAATAGAAGTGACAAATAAATGGAGCAGGGCCCTGTGCTTTTTTATTTTTAGAAGTCCACGACAGTTCGCGAACATCAAAAATGTTGCAGTGCTGCCCTATCATAATCATTGCACTTTTCTCTGGGAGGAAGTGGTGTCTCTGAAAAGAGCCTTTTGGTGGTTTTTTTGTGTTTGAAAAACTTGAAATAGTCAACACCTACTGCAAAATGGATGGCTGTAATTCCACAAAAGGATGCAATGCATTTTGTACATTTCTCAGAAAAATCTGATTACCAGCATAAGTAAAATGGACTCCATCTCTGCAAAAAATGTATGTGATACGAAACATAATATTTTCATTGCGAAAAGAAGACATGCCAACATCTCCTAGAAAGGCACAAACAGCCTTATTAACATTCCGCCTTGCTTTCTCCATTTGTGGACCAAATGAAGAAGAACGCAGCCACATTTGGCTCTGCGCAATACGAGAAAATACTGCTTGGGAATTTGGACACATGTCCATGACCTTCCCAAGGCCTTCTTTCATCGCAAGTTGCAAAGAAATTCCTGACACATGTCCTAAACTGGTGCCTCCACAATGAATTATAATTATGTCTGGATGAAGCAGCTCTGTCTGCAAACTAGCAGAGAGAGGTACCAAGTCCAGCCACTTCATTCCACGCACTCCGTGCCAGTGCACTTCCACATGAGGGAATCCAATATCTGCAGCTACTCCACAGCGTTGTGAATGCACCTCCAACCAATGTATCCATGAGTCTCCCAAATCCAGATAATCTGTTTTCTGAAACACACAGCCATGGCCAACTGTTCTTCTCTAAATTTTACTGACCAATCAATTGCTCTGCTCATTCTCATTTACATGCCTCTGCACCCCAAAATCCTTGTATGTAGTATGCGATATCTGTGGACTACCACCATGTCCGCGGACATATCGTAACTTAGACAGCCCTTCTACCATTTCCACTTCACTCTCAGTGCCATTCCCTCATTGGATATAGCTAACCAGTCACACAACCATCCACCAATCACATCCAAGACCTCTAAATCTAACTCCATCATCAGAGTTCAGCACTTTAAATGTATCGTAGATCCCACTGAGTACAAGTCTCATATCATTGGAAATCACCTACTACAAAAACTACCGTACAAGTCTTCAGGATTTCTACTTGCAGCTGCATGCATATCCACATGCATCAATACAAACTACATGTATGCATATTTTCTGCACAGTACATGTACAACTCTTATAAATGAATATAAACAGACTAACTGCCACTTAACCTGTATGGCCTATAAAACAAACGTATTGCCATGTTTTCCATCTGCTAAAATCAACTATCACTTCCAAACCTGTCTGCTATCTATTTTTATTTTGTACACACACAACTAACTATCTAAAAAATTATAATATTAGAAAATGGAAGAAATAGCAATGTAATTGGGGAAAAACACTTATACAATTACCCACAGCCAGTAAAATTTCATGCATCTTCATGCACTCACACACCTAGACACTATCATTGAAATGCTCCCTACTATAACAACACCACTACCTGTACATCACATCCTTCTACTTTATTACCCACAGCTTCACAAATACATATATTCAATGCTTTTCTATACAGTTTCTACCAATTACCTAATCAAAATTGCAAAATAAATGTAGCATTATTTCTTCTTTCTCCTAACATTCTATAACACAGCTTTAAAAAACCAAGTGAATTTCATACACTTAATATTCTACTCATTTAAAAAACATGTTGAATTAACATAATATAAATAAAATATAAAGGCTGCACATAGTCAAATGAAACTGCGTGCTTACACTATGTTCAGAAATCAAACAAGAAAATACTACAAAGAAATAAAAATGAATCTCTCAATTAACATCACTGCTATAAACACACAACATTACCGACTTCTTTCTTTTACAATTGCAGTGAAGACCACTCTACTGGAAAACAGCAACATCTGATCTACAAAGACCAATTACAAAGAAACCTGCTCATTCCACAAAAAAAGAGTAAGTACAATATAACCTTAGTTTCTCTGCCTAGTCTTTAAATCTCTCCACAATCCTGCTCCCCCGTATCTCTCCTCTCTCCTCTCTTTCTATACTCCCTCCCACTCCCTTAACTCTGCTGACCATTTCTTCTCACTATTCCTCCTTCCCCTTGTGCCACATCCTGTTTCCGCTCCTTCCATCTCCTAGCCCCCCTGCACTGGAACTCCTTACCGCTCTCACTCCACTCTATTTCTACCTTTTCCTCATTCCACACTTTCCTCAAATCTCTCCTTCTCCATTCCCAAACATGAAACCCCTCCCACCTTCTTGCCCCTTCACCCCTGGCCTTATCTCCTTAATCATCTCCCTCCCTTTCCCTCTCCCCCATTCTCACCTTTATCCCCATCCGTTTCCCTCCTCCTCCTCTTCCCCACACTTCCCTCTCTCTCACTTCTACTGTACTACTCTCCTTCTCCACTTCAGTTTAAATGGTCTACTTACTGTTTTCTTGGTCTGATTCTCAATTTTAAATTGTTTCCACTATTACTGTTATAATGTTAATTGTTATATGTATCATTTTGTTATTAAAATATATTACTCAAACACACTCTGCGGGTGATTCATGTAATTTGTGCACCAAAAAAATGAATATTTGTTTACCATTCTGCGCACAAATCACCATTTACCAAACATGGATTAGCACGCAGAATGGCACATAAATCCCTGTTTTTCAGATCACAAATATCATAACTCAGCCCCTAGAATATTAGTATTACAAATCAAAGAATTGTTTTAGTGTTATACTATTTGATTTACTATTAGTGCTTATCCTCACCACTAGCTCACTTTGTACTGTCATCTGAACCACACTATAGTAGCACACAAATAGAAGACTAGCCTTCCCAACTAATTGTAGCAGCCCAATGCACAATCACACACCACCAGATACATCTTTACCATCATACTCAAACACTCATGCATACATCACACATACATTGCAAAACAGCCCAACCCATACCTTCTATTTTTTTGTTTCAACAGACCCCACAGAATGCCTACCAGAAAGCAAGTCCGTAGAAAGCAACGCGCAAATAGAGCAAATGAAAATCAAAATGTCCAAAATAAGCATCCATTTCCAGCAGAGTTTGTCCAAAATGTTCAAACAAAACAACTAATACAGTCATTTAGCAAAACTAAACAATCTTCCAGTACAGAAACGTTGCCTACTCTATCAAAATATAAAAGAAAACATTAATGATTAACAGAAATGCAGCTACCAATACTGCTAAAACTGCTTCTACAATTATTGATATAGTAGGAAGTAACCAAACCAAAAAAAATATATTAGCGAACATGTTCTACCACAGAGTCCTTCAGATCTTATACAAACAGGAGACAAATCATACACAACCCTTTAAAACTACCATAGAAAATTAATCTTAGAAGCTTTGATAGACAGTGCAATCCCACTCAAAAGAAAGTTATTTATGTTAGTGTTAAACAGAATAAAACCACTAACAAATCTAAGTACTAAATTACAAAATAGGCTTCTCAATAGACGGAATGTCAACAAAAATAACTTCTTAAATATCTGTGGAGGTGAATGGAGTCACACCACAAGCACAGAACCATATTTCAATGAAGAAGCATACAAACAAAATCAAACAAACACAATTGCCATCCATAGCAGTGGACATGGTTATTAAAAACTTAATAATACCATAATGGAACAAGAAATACTGCTTACAAAAATATCCCCAGAAAACTCAGAATCAATTCTCCATTCGACTGAACCAGAACGCCCAGTATACAAATGGTCATGCACGTCAATGTATAACATTGCCAAAAATTCTTTCAAACCTTTACGCCAGTTCCTCAATCAATATGTAAAAGGCAAAGACAAAATCAAAATAAAACTGCTGCAAAATATGGATACCTGTCCAGTGTGCAAATACACAGTACTGCAAGGACATTCATTGGCCTGCATTTCAGGAACTATTTGCAAAAGCAGCTTCCATCATATCAAAATGATACCAACACATCATTCAACTATAAGAAATCTATTCTATAAACTGTACTATGCTAGAAGTCCTGCTTTAGCACTAGCCAATTTAAATAACACCCTTCTACATGGTATAGCCAAAGACCTACTCGAAAAAATCAACCATATGCAGAGTAAATATTTTGGAAGTGAAAACCACTTAAAAAATGCAATAGATTTACAACAGACTAACAACAATTCTGCACATGGCAACCTACACACATACAAAAAATAAATACTAAAATTCAAAAGTACATCCGCTGAAGTACCAAACCATGTGTGTGTGTGTTGCCGCAGAACTTTTTTATAAAAGTAACACAAAAACTATAGACATGACATACAAAATAGAAGACAATGAAGATTCCAAATGGTTTGAATTAGCTCTCTACCTTATGGCAGAAAACAAATATGAAATAACAGACCCCTTAACACTTTGCAGTTACTGCACTACAAAACTTGACAACAATCAAACTCCTTCATGTGCTATCACAAATAATTTGGAATTATTCCCTCTACCAAAACCCCTGCAACAACTCAATTTATATGACAGCATCATAATTCAAACAGTGCACCCATTTCAAGCAATAATATGCCTTCAATCAAAAACAGCTAAATTACCTCCCTCTGAATTGGTGAAAGACATTCACGGCAAAATAGTATATTTACCATTAGATCTAAAAGAAAATATGCACACTCTGGGAGTGCAACGTCCAATAGAACAATCTTTAATTGTCTTAGTAAATGGTGTACCTATAAAAGACAAAAGAAATTGGCAACAACTGGTAGACTTACATAAAGTCAGACAAGCTTTGCAATATCTAAAAGACAATACTGAATACTACAAAGAATTACATTTTGAAGAAAACTTAAGGGAAATAACTGAAATAATTCAAGAGTCACCAGAAACAGGTCAATTTGAACTTCTAGATCCTGCTACAGTATCCAATATTTTAGTCCATTATACAATTCATCCATTACACTCTAATGCCACCATACAAGATGCGCTACAAACATACCAAATGCGACAAACGAAAGGATCACCAATCAGCATATGGGAAAAAAGAATAGAAGCACATGCTTTTCCTCTGTTATTTCCTACTGGCAAAGGAGGAAGGTACGATGATAGACCCACTCAGATAACAGCATCAGAATACCGCTCATTACGAATGTATTCTGAAGATATCAGATTTAGACAAAATGTGGAATACATATTCCACCTACTCTATGAAAGTGAACTAGCAACTCTATGTTACGGAGTTGCACACACATTAAAAACAGGAACCCACTTTCAGAATATGACAGCTACACAATTTCTACAAAAAGTGCAAGAAAAAGATGAAGTTTTACAATCAAGCATTACAAATCTGTTAGCAAACATGCGTGGTACGAAAGAGTTCTGGTTCCGATGTCATGGAGATGTACGTTGTATGATAACAAACCTTGGCCCACCCACTTGGTTTGTTACATTTAGTTGTGCAGAATATGCATGGGAAGATCTACATGATTTCCTATGAATATCAAACAAAAACAAAACAAACATAGACATCCTAACACCTGGAGAACTTGGCTCCCTAGATCCTGTTACTGTTTCAAGATATTTCCATCATCGCTTCATTGGTATGCTACACTTTATTTGTAATAAAACTGTTCCTCCCCTCGGAGAAGTGCAACACTTCTTTTGGAGAAAAGAATACCAAGCCAGAGGAGCACCACATATCCACATGCTTTTATGAATTAAAGATGCTCCTAAATTTGGTCAAGACAGTGATGCCACTGTGTTACAGTTTATCGAAAAATTACAACGCAATCATTGCCCTATTGTGGAATGCAAACATAGATGTGGAGTACATTGCAGATAATTCCACGGCAGTTGCACGATATGTTACAGCCTACTTAACCAAATCAGAAAAAACAGAGCTTCAAGACCTCTGGAATGACCTGTCATCAGACAAAACACTGTCTCAGAAATCGTACAGCTTGGGCATAGAAATGCTCTCCCATAGAGAATGTGGCTGCTATGAAGCTGCAGATCTTTCAACCGGTACTGCTTTGTATGGAAAATCAAATCTGAAAATATAGTATGGCTAAGTCTTGGTCCTGCTAAATCTAGAAAAAGAGTTCTCAAATCATATGACGACATAGAAACAATAGCCAAAAATTATCCCAACAACCAAGACATTTTGAAAAACAATTTGCTAGACACATACTACCCAAACAGAAGCACCACTTTGGAAACCATTTGTCTATACCACATAGCCCAAAACTTCACATACAAAAATAGTATAAAACCCAATGAAAAAAAAAGGTAGATAGTGACAAATTGTGAAGGCAGCTTAGTAAAACTTACCAAACCAAGTTTAATTAATCATACCAAATTGTCATTAAAAACTCCTCAACATAAAGAACTATATTACATGTCCCTGCTACAACGCTTTAAACCATGGAGAAAAGAAGAAGAAATACTAGATTAGTATGACTCATATGAAGACGCTTTCAAAGCAAATGAAAGCACTATCACCGATGTAAACTTTAGACAGTACAAAACAATGTTGCACAATGAACAGCAACATGAAGAAGACTCCAGGCCCAACTAGATAAGGACACTCCTGACAGTAGTCAACCTTCTGTAACAGGATTCCACGAACCACTGGGACAGCCACTAATAGCAAATGAGGCAGAATTAGCTATGACAGAAGTAGAAAACACCATGGGGCCAATTCATAGAATTCGGCGCACAAGTGGCGCACGCGGCTGGCGCACAGTGTGCGCGTGCGGTAGTCTGTGCCTGCCGCGTGCGCCGAAACACATTCAGGCGCACAGCGTATTCATGGATTCCAACATCCACAACCAGCCGTGGCGCAGAGTGGCACATCGACCCTGCAGCAGCGTCAGTTACGCCCCCAAGAACGCCCCTTGCGCAGGGAAAAGCCATCAAAATCCCCAATCCAGCGCAAAGGGCAGAAGCAAACGCAGAGCGGGGAGCGTGTATTTCAGGGGTGTGCGGGTGTCCCCACACGCGATAGGCCTGGGTACGTGTATTACAGGGCTGCGCGAGAAAATCTACACGCGATTGGGCTGGGTACGTGGATTTCAGGGGTGCGCGAGAAAATCTACACGCGATTGGCCTGGGTACGTGTATTACAGGGGTGCGCGAGAAAATCTACACGCGATTGGGCTGGGTACGTGGATTTCAGGGGTGCGCGAGAAAATCTACACGCGATTGGGCTGGGTACGTGGATTTCAGGGGTGCGCGAGAAATTCTACAAGCGATTGGCCTGGGTACGTGGATTTCAGGGGTGCGCGAGAAAATCTACACGCGATTGGGCTGGGTACGTGGATTTCAGGGGTGCGCGAGAAATTCTACATGCGATTGGGCTGGGTACATGGATTTCAGGGGTGCGCGAGAAATTCTACACGCGATTGGCCTGGGTACGTGGATTTCAGGGGTGCGCGAGAAAATCTACACGCGATTGGGCTGGGTACGTGGATTTCAGGGGTGCGCGAGAAAATCTACACGCGATTGGGCTGGGTACGTGGATTTCTGGGGTGCGCGAGAAATTCTACACGTGATTGGCCTGGGTACGTGGATTACAGGGGTGCGCGAGAAATTCTACACGCGATTGGCCTGGGTACGTGTATTACAGGGGTGCGCGAGAAAATCTACACGCGATTGGCCTGGGTACGTTGATTTCAGGGGTGCGCGAGAAAATCTACACGCGATTGGCCTGGGTACGTGTAGTACAGGGGTGCGCGAGAAAATCTACACGCGATTGGCCTGGGTACGTGGATTTCTGGGGTGCGCGAGAAATTCTACACGTGATTGGCCTGGGTACGTGGATTACAGGGGTGCGCGAGAAATTCTACACGCGATTGGCCTGGGTACGTGTATTACAGGGGTGCGCGAGAAAATCTACACGCGATTGGCCTGGGTACGTTGATTTCAGGGGTGCGCGAGAAAATCTACACGCGATTGGCCTGGGTACGTGTAGTACAGGGGTGCGCGAGAAAATCTACACGCGATTGGCCTGGGTACGTGGATTTCAGGGGTGCGCGAGAAATTCTACACGCGATTGGCCTGGGTACGTGTATTACAGGGGTGCGCGAGAAAATCTACACGCGATTGGGCTGGGTACGTGGATTTCAGGGTGCGCGAGAAATTCTACACGCGATTGGCCTGGGTACGTGGATTTCAGGGGTGCGCGAGAAAATCTACACGCGATTGGGCTGGGTACGTGGATTTCAGGGGTGCGCGAGAAATTCTACACGCGATTGGCCTGGGTACGTGGATTTCAGGGGTGCGCGAGAAAATCTACACGCGATAGGGCTGGGTACGTGGATTTCAGGGGTGCGCGAGAAATTCTACACGCGATTGGCCTGGGTACGTGGATTTCAGGGGTGCGAGAGAAAATGTACACGCGATTGGCCTGGGTACGTGTATTACAGGGGTGCACGAGAAATCCTACACGCGATTGGGCCTGTGCGAGTGGGGCAGTGTATTACGTGGGTGTGCGGGAAGTTGAAGAGGTGAATTGCCAGTGTGGGTCCTCCCAGGTCTCCCCTCTACCCCCTCCACGACCTCTGCAGGCAGCCCACACCACAGGGGACTACCCTGCACCCCTGGTCATGTCCCACAGGCAGCCCATCCACCATGGGCATGCCCCCCAGCCAAGCCACATGTCCCCTTGCACCCCCACCCCCCAGCACCGTGGGGCACCTGCCAGCAGGCCCCCAACCATGTCCCACTCATGTCCCCTTGCACCCCCACCCCCCAGTCACCAGGGGCACCTGCCAGCAGGCCCCCAACCATGTCCCACTCATGTCCGGTTGCACCCCCACCCCCCAGCACTGTGGGGCACCTGCCAGCAGGCCCCCAACCATGTCCCACTCATGTCCCCTTGCACCCCCACCCCCCAGCACTGTGGGGCACCTGCCAGCAGGCCCCCAACCATGTCCCCTTGCACCCCCACCCCCCAGCAGGCCCCCACTCATGTCCCCCTGCACCCCCACCCCCCAGCATTGTGGGGCACCTGCCAGCAGGCCCCCAACCATGTCCCCTTGCACCCCCACCCCCCAGCAGGCCCCCACTCATGTCCCCCTGCACCCCCACCCCCCAGCACTGTGGGGCACCTGCCAGCATGCCCCCAACCATGTCTCCCACCACCCCCACCCCTCCAGTCACCAGGGGCAGCCTCCACAAGGCCCCCACCCATGTCTCCCACCACCCCCACTCCCCCAGTCACCAGGGGCAGCCTCCACAAGGCCGCCACCCATGTCTCCCACCACCCCCACCCCCCAGTCACCAGGGGCAGCCTCCACCAGGCCCCCACCCATGTCTCCCACCACCCCCACTCCCCAGTCACCAGGGGCAGCCTCCACAAGACCCCACCCATGTCTCCCACCACCCCCACCCCCCAGTCACCAGGGGCAGCCTCCACAAGGCCCCCAACCATGTCTCCCAGCACCCCCACCCCTCCAGTCACCAGGGGCAGCCTCCACCAGGCCCCCACCCATGTCTCCCACCACCCCCACCCCTCCAGTCACCAGGGGCAGCCTCCACAAGGCCCCCACCCATGTCTCCCACCACCCCCACCCCCCGGCACTGTGGGGCACCTGCCAGCAGGCCCCCAACCATGTCTCCCACCACCCCACCCCTCCAGTCACCAGGGGCAGCCTCCACAAGGCCCCCCACCATGTCTCCCACCACCCCCACCCCAGCAGGCCCCCACTCATGTCCCCTTGCACCCCCACCCCCCAGCACTGTGGGGCACCTGCCAGCAGGCCCCCAACCATGTCCCACTCATGTCCCCTTGCACCCCCACCCCCCAGCAGGCCCCTACTCATGTCCCCCTGCACCCCCACCCCCCAGCACTGTGGGGCACCTGCCAGCAGGCCCCCAATCATGTCCCCTTGCACCCCACCCCCCAGCAGGCCCCCAACCATGTCCCCCTGCACCCCCACCCCCCAGCACTGTGGGGCACCTGCCAGCAGGCCCCCACTCATGTCCCCCTGCACCCCCACCCCCCAGCACTGTGGGGCACCTGCCAGCAGGCCCCCAACCATGTTCCACTCATGTCCCCTTGCACCCCCACCCCCCAGCAGGCCCCCACTCATGTCCCCCTGCACCCCCACCCCCCCAGCACTGTGGGGCACCTGCCAGCAGGCCCCCAACCATGTCCCCTTGCACCCCCACCCCCCAGCAGGCCCCCACTCATGTCCCCCTGCCCCCAGGTCCTGACGAAACGCAATCATGGCAGTAATGGGCAGCATACCCAGCACAAACACCCAGCCAAGGATTGCATCCACCCACATAGTAGATGCAATTACATGATACAACCCCAATGGCAAGTATGTAAATGAACACATGTCCCTCACACACACATACACAATGGGTGCAAGTGAATGTCAAAACCCATATCATGACATGCATGAAACCAATGAGAAAATACCACAAATGTAAGTACTAAATAGATGTATTAAAGATGAAAATGAAGTAAAGAAATAAAACACACAACAATGGGGATGACAAAATAAATGGTCCATGTCCGAGAACTAATAGAAAAAATCAAAAAACAAAGGAATCCAAAAACTAATGTAGTCCAAAGCAAAATAATGGGGGGAAAAATAAGGAAAAACCATTGCCTCATGGTGAACACAAATATAAATCCAACAAATGTTTTCCAAACATCAAACTATGTACAAGAACATCCCAGGGTCCATGAGCCCAACACCATAAATTAAACCTACTACAACTAACTAATAATAAAAATATATACAGAAAAGTGGCCATTGTCCGAGCAGTCCAAAAAAAAGTTAAAAAATAAAGGAAACCTAACACTAACTAACTAAAGAACTATATACAATGGCAGCGGGCAAGTCCTGCGGCTCACTCTGTGATGTTGCCGGCCAGGGCATCCTCGAACTCCATGTCGATGTCCCGGAGGCGGGACTCTGTCCTGGCCCCGAGGTCTCGCAGGGACAACCCGTGTCCACCTCAAACTCCCTGCGAGCTTCCTCGAGGCACTCAGCCCGCCTCAACGCCCGACGCATGGAGAACTCCGCCCTGACCATGGTGAGCCGCTCCTCTTCTGCCCGCTGCCGCTCCGCACCTATCCGCTGGACCAACTGCTCCCACACGGAAGACACTGCCATCCCAGGGTTCTCCTGCCCTCCAGCCGATGCCTGCCCCTCTGATCTTGATGGCCCCGAGCCATGATGCCTCCCACGTCGAGCCTGCTGCTGCCTCCGACGCCACTGCCTCTGCCAGCACGACGGCATCCAGGCTGATGGAATCCACCGATGCCGTCGTGCACGTGCCCTGCCAGATGATGCCGGCACATCCTCCATCTGCAGGGGGACAGTTGCTGGTGTGTCCACCCCTGCTGGACCTTCGACTCCCGACTGTGGCAGGGATGGGGTCCCCACCGAGCTGGCTGCGTTGGTCGGGGCAGGTCCACAGGGGGCCCTGGTGGCATCTGGGCCGGAAGACGGCATGGAGCACGACTGGCGCATAGCCACCACAGAGGAGGAGAGGGTCGCCAGAAGGCCACACACATGTAGGAAACCCCCGACCATGGCGGCTCCCAAATGGTTCACGTACGCACGGTGCTCTTCGTGATGATGTGCATGCTCCTCCCGGGAAGCATGCACCTCATCACGAATGCCAGCCGTGCGCAACGCCACACCAATCAGGACCCTCTCCACACGGCCAGGGGTCCCCTCGTCCGCAGGTAGAGGAGTGTCAGATGACATGGACATCTCCCCTACCTGCGGACGGGCCTGGGATGGGGCATCCCTGCTGGTGCATGGTGGTGCAGTCACAGTGTCAGGGACCGTGACATGCACAGGCACCTCCACGGCGACCTGTGCTGCCTCCTGCCCCTGGCCCTGGACTGCACCACTTGCACCAGCGGGGATGCCCCCACCAGGCCCCATGTGTGGCTCAGTAGCGGCCTCCTCCCCCTCTGTGGAAACCACCAACCTGGATGTCTCCACGCCGTCTTCCGCCGGTGCAAGCCCCTGTGGGGGCTCACCCACCCCTTCCGCTGCAGCCGTGGTGGCATCCCCGCCGCTCTGCTCCACAGCGCCTTCTCCGCCCTCTTCTTCACTTGCCACTGTGTAGAGGGAGACATAGAACACAAGCATCAGGGTACTGTACAATGGTCCCCTAGACAGGAAGCAACAGCAGATGAGTGGCACTGTCATACATCACTTCCATCATGTCCCTCCACAACACATGGGTCAGTGCAGGCAAAACACATACAGTAACAGGCATGGCGCATGCCATGGACATTGGCATACATGACCAGGGGACTCATGATTCATACAATGTTGGTTTTAAACTCACATGCATCATAGGTCTTGCCATCACATGCACACACCTCACCGTAGTTCCATCCATCTGGCCTCGTACACCACAGACGCAGTGGATACAAGGATGACTAGGCTGCATCAGTGAATCTGAACATTGTCACAGACATGTGTCATGCATCCATGGCAGTTACAAGTCACAGACACGCAGGTCAGACACACACACATGGACACCATACGTGTACATGGGACCAGCACCCATCCCTCACCCCCACCCATGTCCAGGAACAGAGACTGCCATGCTTCCATGTGTCCATTCCGCACAGAGCCCCCCATGTTGCAATAGAACACATGCACCAACCATGTGGTTCACACATCACTGTACTCACATGCCTGACCATGATGTCCCTGCACACACACATACGTACATGGCCTATGTCACACATACAGGCAGGTATCAGACAACCAGCACACTGCAACATGCCCTGTCTCACACAGTAATGCTTGGCCACTTACCGGCCAACTCCAGATCGGTCTGCCTCTGAAGGATCTGGGCGTGGAGCGCTGGGTCTACGCGTTCCAGGACCCTCATCTGGATGTCACTCAGGCGTGCCCGTCCCCCCTCCGCGAGGCGCCGGGCCTTATTGAGGGTCCTGGACCTCAAGTCGTCCCAGCGCTTCTTGATGTGCTTGATGTCGCGGGTTGCCACCCCCTCCGCGTTGATGGCAACCACTACATCGTCCCAGATCCTCTCCCGTCCTTCCTTGTTGGCGCGTGGTCTTCCGAAGAGTGCATCATAATGCCCCAGGACATGCTCCACCAGGACACCAACTTCCTTCTCACTGAAGCTGGTGGCCCTCTGCCTCTCTGGCTGGGGGTCGCCACTGGTCTCAGATGGTGCTTGCCCCGACATGGCGACCCCCGAGGCAGGCGTGGGTGGGCAACTGGGTCCTGGGGCTGGGCTGTGGAGCGATGGTATCCCAGTCGGGAGTCTACTGTTCCAGCAGGGGTCGACACAGCAACTGGACCCCTGCAGATGGCTGATGTGCAGGCACCAAATGGCAGGGCACGGTGGCAGCAGGCAGGCAGGCAGGCAGGCAGGCAGCAGCAGATGGCACGTGGGAGGCTGCTCGGGGCACTGGGGGGCAGTGATTCGGCCTTCAGGGCAGGAGCGTGGTCTTCCGTGTGTATTCGCGTGGCCAGCTTGATACGGAGTGATTTGGCACGTGAAAAATCTGCACGTCAGCGTGTAATTCGAGAAAAGGCCCTTAGCGCGTAAGCGCGTCTGCACGCATACGCATTTTCATTGGACCAAAGGCCCTCAGCGCGTGAGCGCGTCTGTGACGTGTCGTGCGAGGGTGTATCCCTCATTGCACGTGATGACAGAACACACGTGGATTTCAACCAATCGCGTGTGAAAGTTCACGGCACCCCGGAACACACGTACCCAGGCCAATCGCGTGTAGATTTTCTCGCGCACCCCTGTAATACACGTACCCAGGCCAATCGCGTGTGGAACTACCCACGCACCCGGAAACACACGTACCCAGGCTAATCGCGCGTGTAATGCGCGTAATCGCGCGTTAAAAACTGCACGTCCGCGTGTAATGCGCGTAATCGCGCGTGAAAAACTGCACGTCCGCATGTGACGTGACGCGCGCGTGCGTTTCCCTCAGCACGGGTTAAAGGTGAGCGGGCCCAGCAGTTCGCTGTACGTGCCTTCCGTGGAGAACGACGTGTGTTGCTGCTTCCAGTTGTTTCGCGCGCCATCTACTTCACAGCTCTCAAGGACGTATCTCTTCTTTTGGCGGGGGTATTGGCTACGCGTGTTTTTCTGCATCGCGCTAGTCAGACGGTGAGTCGCAAACGCTCCTTTTCCCACTGCGGGTGCCCCTGTGTATTGCACCCATTTTCGATGTCAGTGTAGCCTGCGTGTCCCACGCGTACGCGTTATTCGTGTTACTGGGTGCCACCGCGTACTGCGGGAGGTTAAATCCACGCACGTAGGCTGCAGGGTTGCGTGCACGGTTTTACTGCAGTTTTGGGGTGCCTGAGCGTTGCGTGACCCGTCACCACATCACCGGGGTCACATACAGCCTTGCAGGTGCAGGGGGGCTGTTAACATCTTGCTTCCCACCCCCTTCACCCCAATTGCCCAGGTCAATTGTGCTGTACACCTCCCATTGGCACCACTCCATCTGTGCCAGCACTATTACATCCGTGCCATGGTTGGGAGGCCACCAAAGGTGAGGGGCGCCTCAGCTGGGCGTACTCCTCGTGGCGGGCGTGGTCGGGGACGTGGCCGTGGTGACCAGGGAGTAGGGGGACTCCAGGGTGTCCAGGGCAGCCACAGAGGGGGAAGAGGCAGGGGTGCGCCACTTGAGCACAATGTTGTGCCATGTGTTGGTGCAGCCATGCCACCACCCCCTGTGGTTCCGGGGGATGCAGCTCCTGCATCTGGCACTGGCACCCGTATGACCCGGCAGTCCGTTCCATCGACTGCCACGGGCCCAAGGGTAGCGGTAGCTGCAGGTGCAGCTGTGGACACCGCCACCCAGGCTCAGGGTCTGCCAGCGCAGGCTGCGTTGGCACTTGAAGAGCCCTTGGTAGATCTCCAACAGGCCAGGGGGGAAACCATAGGGGCACGCCGGGCTGCTCAGACCAAGACACGTGTCCCTGGGGCAGTCATGTCATCTGCTGCCCCGAACAGCCGGGTGTTGGCAAGTGCAGGGGCAGATGCACCCAACAGCACCCCGGTTGTGAGTCTGCCAACCAGGACCGTTGCAGTCAATGACCCTGCCACAGCTGCGCAGGGTCCATTAGTGGGCACCCAGCTGCCACTGACACAAGTCAGGCCTTTGGTCATCCCTCCACCTGCCACTCCCTCGGCTCAATCCACCGAACCCACTGGCCATACTGGTCAGGGCGGCATTAGCCAGCCAGGGTCTGCGCCACAGTCCAAGAGGAGGAAGGTTGCACCTGCAGCACAGGCTGGGACCCCACACACAGCCACGACCTCCTGCACGTCGAGGAAGAAGCCTTTCTGTAAGCAGGAACTGGACTTCCTCGTGGACTACGTGCGGGGACACAGCCGTGACATGCTAGTGGGTGCCAATAGTCAGACTACGGCTGCCCAACGTGACACCCACTGGAAGCATGTTGCGGAACATGTCAGTTCATTCGGCCATGAGGTGCACACGGCGCAGGAGTGCAAAAAGCGCTGGAATGACATCAAGCGCAGCAGTGAGGCTAAGCGTGCCTCAAATTACAACTTGACTCTGGTGACTGGCGGTGGGCCTGCACCAGAGGAGGAAGAACTCACTCTGCATGAGGCTCTCGTTGCGGAGTTCATACCACCAGAATTGGTCTAAGGTGTGGGAGAGATGCTGGACTTTGATGCCCAGTCCAGTGAGTGTTGATGCGTAGTTGTTGAGGACGTGTGTGTTTCACTTGTGGGATGTGTTGTGCATGATTGCTGCTACATGTGACGTGTACATGGTTCTGATGTGTAAGTAATGCAATGCTACCGTCATGCATGTCTCCTCTGCCTGCATGCGGGACTCCATGTGGGCATGCTCCCTTGCCCCTCCTCCGCCACTCTGCACCCCAGTTCCACCTTTGCACTGGTCTGCTACATTCTTGCCAATGTGTAGTTTCTTGTTCATGTGTCCTGTGTAGATGCTAACTTCCAGCTTAGAAACTGCCAGACATATGCCATGTGGTACAGCCTTAGTACTCGATGCAGGGTATCCAACTTGTACTGTGCATGGGTCAGATGTCCCGCAGGGACATGAGTGCCCATTCATGCTCCATGTGCATTGCACGCATGCCCCTATGTGTCCTTGACTGGATGATCACTGTAATATGAGTCCTTGGTTACATACATTGCCTGCCATATTATCGGCCTCCCCATGTCAACTGTGGCTCAGTCCTGCGTTGCACACATGTTTAGGCTCTGACAATCTGTGTGGCTCACAGGCCTCAGCCTGTTCAATGGCCAATGACTCTGTCCAACTCTTGTCGTGTCTTCTTCACACGTGGCTGGCCTCCGGATCTTCCATCATGTGTCCTGCCCATTGTCCCAGCATCATTTGCAGTGTTGTAATTTGAATCACATTAAGCTGTTGATGCCAGTCAACACTGCTTGTCAATACACAGGTGTATGGGCAGCCTTTTGATACCATGCTAGGCATCCCTGCTTTGGTACTGGGGTGGAGGGGTGCTTGGCTGCTAGACATGGTACACATTGAATACACAATGCACGTGATGTCTGAATGTGACATTGCACTGCCTTCACATTTCCTGGCACACACCAGGGAGTGCTTGTATATGTAGGTAGTGAGTGGCGTACACATTTTCAGCACTGCATAGACCCACTTCCATGCAAACTGCCACCTTTCAACAGGTCTGATCACAGTAGCTATTCAAAGTAGACCCAGCATGCATGCCAGGTCATATGTTGTGTGTCACATGTCTGCCGGATGCCTTTCCTGTCGGTGTGTGTGTGTGTTGTGTGCTTCTGACATGTGTAGTGACCATTTCCTCTCTATTTTTCAGGTGATGACACAATGGATGCAGAGGATGGTTTTGTCATGCCAGACACAGGGTTGGTAAGACCACATCAACCCGGCACTAGTGGGGGTCGTGGGGTGGTAGGCCACGAAAACCCCCAAGTGCTGCAGTCCATCCTGTCTCTGGCTGCCTATGAGTCCAGCCTTGATGACGACTCTGACGTCCATGTTGAGTTGGATGAGCATCAAGTCCATGTGTCAGGGGTGAGTGATTCTGATGTGGACACTCCTCTGTCTGCGACACCTGCACTGAGGGATCAGACAGTCTTGGTTCCTCCGCCCGTGGTGGATCGAGACGCAGGGTCACCCTCCACACCAGTCACTGATGTGCCTGGGACATCACGTCGACGGGGGCATGTAGTCGTGCAGCCGCAGGCGGTGCCAACACAGCGAGGACCTCCGGTCCTTGGGTCCCGCAGGGGACAAGCCCGGCAACGCGGTCGCCGCGCGCAACCGCTGTATACTGAGTGGGAGCAAGACATGACTGCCAATTCCGAACGGCAGGGGGCAGCAATGGAGAACATCGCTGACAGCATGGAGCGTGTGGCCCGATCTGTGCTCCCCCCTGCTTGGCAGGTGCTTCTCCAGCAGCAGGCGGCACGGTCCACGGCCCGCTCGCTCAGGCTGGGCATGGCGGCCTCAGACAGGGCACGCCAGGCTGAAATGTCGTCTCTGCGTCAAGCAATTGCTGCTCACGCAGAGGCGCACATGGATGCCCTGAGGGAGGAGTATGCCTCCCTCAGATCCACTCTGGGTGTCCTTATGATGTCCCAGAGGCAGCAGGCAGAGGAGAGGTTTGCACAGCTTGAGCGCACCATCTCGGCTGAGCTACAGGCTTGCCGGGAGGTGCAGCGGTTGTCCAGCCAGGCCTTGCAGGAGGAACTCTGTGTTACACGTGCTACCTTGCAAGAGGAAGCACGTGTATCACGTGAGGTTCTGCATGCAGACCTATGTAACATCGCCACACAGAACCAGGCTCACCTGTCCGGCAGACTTGCTGCCGACGAGGGGCAAGCTGCGGCTAGGCGTGGCCAGGCTACTGTGCCACGTCCTCCTTTCCGGGATGAGCCAGACTCGGACGACCATCTATCTCCCACATAGGTCGTGCTGTGCAGGCGTTGAGCCCATGGAGGTAATTTTTTTTGGCTCAGCATCATCGCATGTGGATGTTGAGCAGCACCCTGTACCTCCCCCCTCCTGGGTGCCTCCCCTCCCCCCCGGGTCGTATGTGGCCATTTTTGATTTTTCGTTTAGTTTAGTTAGTTAAGTTTCTGTTTGATAGTTAGTTTAAATAGGTAATGTAGGTTTTCCATAGTTAGTGTAATTAGTTAATAGTTGAGTTAGTTTAAAATTTGTAGTCTATTGTGCTTTCATGTGACAGTGCGGTGCCTTGTGGTTTTTGAAGGCATCCACTGTCTGTTCCAGCTGGGCCCTTCATGGTTGTCTTGTATATGTGTTTGCTGCTTGGGTTCCTTGACTCACATATGCCACTCCTGCCTCCCTTATCCATGGGCTCGCAAGGATGGTTCGGTGTTACAGAATTTTACACAAGGGCTTTGGACTGTCATATCTGTGGCATGTCTGGTGCTTTGTGACTTGTGTTGACACCCCTAGTGGGGATGATTTAGGTGTAATTGTCCACTGTTCAGCTTTTGCTAGATGGGGTGTGTCATGATTAATGTGGACATTGATTGCTATGCATTGTGTATTATGTCTCATTTCTTTCCTGTACACGTGCCTGTTGCAATTCATGCTGTAGATAGTGTTCCACACTTTGGAAGTCAAAGACGGACTGATGGTGTGATTTGTGATGTGACTCTCTGACATGGTCAAGTAATGAGATGCCTGATGAGACACACACAGATCACTTTGATGCATTAATCATTTGTTTCATGCACTTTCTGCAGGGGGATGAGGCACCAGAGCACCTTTGCCAGCAGACATGGCCCATTGGACGATGGATTTCCTGACCCGTTTGTTGGTGCCCACATGCACATGTGTGCACGAGCAGAGCCACAGTGATTGCAGACCCACATCCTAGAACTTCTGACATGTTCCAAGGAACTCCAGGCAAGGTGAGCATCACAGGGGGGCCACGACACAGCAAAGCTTGCACCAGGCGAGTTGCACATGCAGGCTTAGTCACAGCACTGAGGGTGAGCTTAGACGAATATTGGTGTTGAAACACACAATGCAGCTCAGATGTGTTTGTGGACTGATGGCTGTTGATAGTAGGGTTGTCTGGGACACATGCAGGGGCAGTGGCACATACCCTGCGGTACACCAAGGTTCATTGAGGCACTTGTATCAACCATGTAGCCTTCCGAGACATGGAAAGGGGCAGCTCACAGGGACATACAGCAAGGGACATACTTGGGTGCAGTGCATGTCTATTCCACGTACTTCATGATAAATGCACTGCCAACTTTGTTTTGGTCATGGTGGTACGCAACTTGCTCTGTAGTCATGGCTTGCCATATGGGTCTGTCTGCTTACCCAGGGAACATTGCATGTTGTGTGAATTGTGACACATTGGTGTTCCATTTGCCACGCACCCACCAGCGCCTGACTTACTGCATTGACTGTGTATGACCCGTCACAGGGGTGATGTTATATATGGGTACGAAGCATCGAGCACTGATTGTCTGTTTGTAGAGTAGTTAGTTGCTATGGGGCATGTTTTGTGTTGTGTTTTCGTGTAATTGGCACATACAGGTTGTTGACTGTGTCTCTCTTTGCAGCATTGGAGTGCTCCTGTAACCGGCCCTGAGAGTGCGCAGGCAGGAGGCCAGCACTCAAAACCAGAGCTAAGTGTCTTGTTGTTTTCCTTACAAACTGCCCTGCATAGGCTTGCTGGGGAGTGTACTGATGCATGGATGTATGTGTGGTCCTATTTGGTATGTTTTTTTCCCTATTCACCCGTGATCCTATGCAATTATGAAACCTGTACCCTCTACCCGGTGTTCCTGCTTCCCGTGCCTATCCAAGCAACGTTCCCTGACCCTCTTTCCCCACTGGGGTTGCGGATGCCTGTGTAAGCCCCGAACTTGCAGGCGCCAAAACCCTAGAGGGGGTGGTTGGTTCGTACCACTCCTGAGCCTGGACTACAGAAGGCCATGACAATGATGTCCAAGTTTGTTTGGATTGTGTATGTGTTCATGCAGGTTGTACATTTTTGTGCATTCCCTAGTTTCATGTGTCATTCCTCCTCCCCTCACCTGCCACTCATTCCAGTCATCCAGTGTGTCTACACCTGTCCCGACTGCATATCCCTGAACCTCATTCCCCACAATGATCTCAGGGGCCTGTGTGAGTTTGACCTTGCAGGCACCCGGGACATGGTGTGGGTGGTTGTTTCATGAGACTCCCGCGCCTGTACAGGGGACCTGTGACAGTACACATCCATTCATGGTGCATCATCCTATGTCATGTACCACACATGTCTCACATCCTGTCGTGACATTGTTCTGCTGTGCTACCTTGGTTGTTGCATCATTGTCGTAGTACTTGGCGTTTGTGAGGTACTGCTACGTCAAGTCATCTACTGGAGGGTGTTTGGGTTCGTTTTCATGCCTTGGATTTTGTGATTTTGGAAATGAGTGTGGATTCTGAGGGTTCAGGCATCTTTTTACACACAAGGTGGGAGATGGACACGAAGGGTAAAGGTGATCCTGTGGCCAGGTGGAAATGAGGGTTGGAGGCTCCATGACCCAGGTGCAGTTGTTCAGTGGGTCATGGTCATTTGCGTGGGAGGGGGGGTTGTTGTTGATAGTTGCATTGCCCTGCAGTGTGATGGGAACTCTGACATTGTAATGTTGTTGTCCTATGTACATGTTGTGTTCTGCTGATCAATGCCTGTTCATGTGTTGTGTTTTCCTTTCAGGTGCGAGGGGATAGTTGTGGTTTGACATGCTGGGGTGTACACATGGTGGATGTTCACATGTGATGTGTAGGGAACACTAATGGTCACTTGAGTGCACATGCATATGTGGAGTGCATGTCCCTGCAGAACCACACACTTGCACTCGGATGCACTCCATGCACTCCCACCCTTGCATATCCACGTGTACACTGTTTGCCTTCTGGTGCCCACTGTGTCCCGGCAGCACATGTTCTGTGACCGATTATGGTTCCAGTACATGCCAAATTTGATGTTTGATGTAGTCTGTCACTTAGATGTGATGCTCAGGGTGTGCATCACACGCAATGGCTGTTTACTGTGCTGTGCGCTGAGCAGTGTGATGCAGGAGTGGGACACTGCACACATGAGCAGCAGTGTTGATTTTGCAATGCATAATGTGCATATAGACAGGCATTCATTGTGGTGTTACGTCTACGACTGTTGCAATGCATTTGGAAACGACTTATTTTGGGTGGGACATTTTGTTGGTCTGTCATTTCATCTGATTCCGGGTCAGGCATCATTGTCCGATGCCACTGTACATTTAGGACATGTCAATGTGTACCTTATTGTTACTGCGTCAGTGTATGGGTATTGCTTGCCATGTCATGTTGATGTTTGGGAGGGTTTGACTGACATGACAGTGATGGCCATGGCCTGTTTTGCAGGTGTGTGTGATGCACACCTTGCATGTCCAGGTCATCCGCTTCTCAGAGCAACTAGCTGGGGGTAGGTTTCTCTCCGCAGCAGGGCCCTCCCCCTGGAACAGACTTCCTGCCTGACTTGAACTTGAGGGGAACCATCTCCAGTTCTGGAAGCACCTCAAGACCTTCCTCTTTGCTTCTGCTTACTCTCTGCCTCTCCCTTGCAGAATTCTTCACTGGAACTGCACAGGAGCTGCTACTGGGACACTCTCACCAACCTCGGTCCCTGGCCCAGCCACTGTCCACTTGCACTGCCACCCTGGCAACCCCTGCACTGCAGTACTGTCTCTCTATCCCTACAGCCCTCCCTTCCCAGCACTTGTCTGCACTTACCTTTGCAGTTGCCACCAGGCGACCTATGTATTATTCTTTTGGCCTACTTCCCCTGTACTGGACTCCCCCCCACCCTTCCCCTTTTCCCTTCCCCCTATCCCTGCACTTGCACAATCTCAATGACACCTGGCCTAGTAGTACCGTTCTCTGTGTTCCCTTATTCCCCCCCCGCCTCATTGCGCCTTGGAATACTTGTGTATGGCCCATGTCATGTCACATGTCATATGTGTGCATTTTGGTTGCACAGGATAGCTTGTGTTTAAGTAGCTAGGGATGCAGACGATGTGGCACTTCCATGGCAACTATCTCAGGGTGGTAGGGTTGTGACAGTTGACTGTCACTTTGTCATCATCGATTGTCACCTGGTATGTGCCAGGCCTGTGTGCACTCTGCAGGGGTGGGAGTTTAGGTGAAAAATGTGGCCACAAGCTAGGTCCGGGCTTCCTCGCCACGTGCCCTGTCCCCTCCCATGGGCAGCGCCTTTGCCTGTGGTTGGGGATGTGGGGGCACCACCATGTCCACCGGGACACCCTGCCGTGTTGCAACATTGTGCAGGACACATGCTGCCACAATGATCCTGCACACTACTGGTGGTGCATAGAGAAGTTGCCCACCAGAGCGGTCAAGGGAGCGGAAACGTGACTTGAGCACTCCGAATGTGCGCTCCACTATGCCCCTGGTTGCAATATGGGCGGCGTTGTATCTTACCTGGGGTGGTGTGGTGGGGTTCCGGATTGGCGTCATCATGTGGTTGCTCAGAGGGTAGGCACTGTCCCCTGGGGAGGCGATAATAATTGAGATTATTAGGGTTGGGATGTTTGTGTGTGTGTGACATGCATGCATGTGCAAGGGCATTTGTACTCACCTAGGAGCCATGTGTCGCCATGCTGCCCAGCTTCCAGGGCCCGGCTCAGGGCGGACATTCTGTATATGAAACTGTCATGGGTGGAGCCAGGGTAGTTTGCATAGACAGAGGTGATGATTCCCTTTGCATCGCATACCACCTGTACATTGATGGAATGCCAGTGCTTGCGGTTTCGGTAGATGTGCTCAGTGGCCCTAGGTGGACGTAGGGCCACATGGGTGCAATCTATGGCACCGAGCACTTTGGGGAAGTGTGCCACCCTGAAAAAATCCAGGACAACGGCCTGCCTTTCTGCGGGTGTTCTGGGCATGTATATGTGCCTGCGGACTGAGGGGCGCGCTGTCATGATTGCCAGTACCTGGTGTAGGCAGCGTGACTGCGTGGCCTGTGAGACCCCCCCCACTATGGCAGTGGTCCGCTGAAACGACCCAGTGGCCAAAAAATGCAAGACATTGAGCAGCTTCTCCAAGGGGCTCAATGCTTGGGAGCAAAGGGTGGGGGATGTGAGGTCATCTTCCCACTCCCTGACCAGGTCTAGGATGATATGGGGTGGAAACCTATACCTGCCGTAGACCTGGTCGTCAGGCATCCCAAAAAGGCTTGTCCGTGGTGCAAAAATGCGTGCCCTGGCTATTCTCCTCCTCCTGCGGTGTCCCACAATCAGTGCAGCAACAAATGGGGCATTCATCGTCGCTGTATATACGCGTTTGTTGTTTGCGCACACTTTTATGCTGTGCGCGGGCGCGGGACGCCTCCGTGTGGTCGGACTCGTTGGTTTCCCGTATTCGGGTGTCATCGCGTGTGATCGGAGGGGAGCGAGCGTACACGCGATTGGCCTGGGTACGTGTGTTTCGGGGTGCGCGGGTAGTTCCACACGCCATTGGGCTGGGTACGTGTGTTTCGGGGTGCGCGGGTAGTTCCACACGCCATTGGCCTGGGTACGTGTGTTTCGGGGTGCGCGGGTAGTTCCACACGCCATTGGCCTGGGTACGTGTGTTTCGGGGTGCGCGGGTAGTTCCACACGCCATTGGCCTGGGTACGTGTGTTCCGGGGTGCCGTGAACTTTCACACGCGATTGGTTGAAATCCACGTGTGTTCTGTCATCACGTGCAATGAGGGATACTCCCTCGCACGTCACGTCACAGACGCGCTCACACGCTCATTGGTCCAATGAAAATGCGTATGCGTGCAGACGCGCTTACGCGCTAAGGGCCTTTCCTCGAATTACACGCTGACGTGCAGAATTTTCACGTGCCAAATCACTCCGTATCAAGCTGGCCACGCGTAAGCACACGGAAGACCACGCTCCTGCCCAGAAGGCCGAACTACTGCCCCCCAGAGCCCCGAGCACGCTCCCACCTGCCATCTGCTGCTGCCTGACTGCCTGCTGCCCACGTGCCCTGCCATTTGCTGCCTGCACATCAGCCAGGGGTGCTGTTGGTGTGACCACCCCTGCTGGAACCAAAGACTCCCGACTGGGATTCCATCGCTCCACAGCCCAGCCCCAGGACCCAGTTGCCCACCCACTCCTGCCTCTGGGGTTGTCATGTCGGGGCAAACTCCATCTGTGACCACTGACAACCCCCGGCCAGAGAGGCAGAGGGGCACCAGCTTCAGTGCCACCGAAGTTGGTGTCCTGGTGGAGCAAGTCCTGAGGCAGTATGATGCCCTCTTCGGAAGTTCCCGCGCCGACAAGGAAGGACGGACTCGGATCTGGACTGACATCGTGACTGCCATCAACGCGGAGGGGGTGGCAGTCTGCGACTTCCAACATGTCAAGAAGTGCTGGGAGGACTTCAGGTCCAGGACCCTGAACAAGGCCCGGCGCCTCTTGAAGGCAGCGGATGCCAAGGGGCGCCGGGGCCACTTGTCGGAGGAACAGATGAGGGTCCTGGAACACATATCCCCAGCGCTCCACGTCCAGGTCCTTGAGAGGCAGACCCGTCTGGAGTCGAGCGGTGAGTGTACATGCATTCTGATTGTGAGCAGTGCGTGTGGTGATTGTTCAGTAGTGTGCAGGTTGCACATCTGTTTGTATGGGGTCGAGTATGGGTGCGGGTGTACAGGGCCGTGGGGCTGACACATGCGAGGGCTGTAATGTGCGAGACATGGATGGTGCCTGTGTGTGTGGGCTTGCATGCCAAATGCAGTTGTGTGGGCACACAAGTTTGTATGAATGTGTATGTGAGTAGACATGTCCGTGATGTCACGCATGTATGTTGTTTTCAGCTGCATGTATCAGCGCTGTGTACATGTGCATGTGTGTGTATTTGACAAGGGTGCAACAGTGATGCAACATGGATGCATGTGACAGCGGTATGTGGAAGCCTGATGGGCAGATGTGACATGGATGCCCGTCTGAACACTGCGACACTTGCCAGAGGTGTACACATGCATGCAAGTGTGGTGGTGTGTGTACATGTGTGGTGCACTTCCTGTGTTGCATGTGATGTCTGGCTCACCTTTGGCTGCTCATGCTGTTGTATGTGTATGGATGGTGTTGGCAGTTGCGATATGGCTGTGGTATGGCTCGTGTGTGCGAGTTGTAATGAAATGTGTGTTGGGGATCGTGATGACATGACTGAGGTTTGCCAATGCCACTCATGTACAACTGTCATGTGTGTATGTGTCCATGCGTGTGTTTTGTTTCTCCCTGTCTGCAGCGTCAACTGATGAAGAGGGTGGAGAAGGTGCTTTGGAGCACAGCAGCGGGGATCCCACCGCCAGCCGGAGACGCAAGGCCCGGCTCCCCTCCCATGTTGTCATCTCGTCAGGGAGTGAGGAGTCCGGTGCCGCGTCCCAGGCCACAGCTGCCGGGGGGAGGTCCAAGAGGCGGAGGTTGCAGTTGGACTCCTCGGCAGCAGAAGGGGCAGCTGGGACCCCACAGGGCCCAACGGGGGAAGATGGCACAGAGTCATCCAGGTTGGTGGGGGGTTTGGTGGAGGAGGAGGCCGTGCAAGCACCAGAGACGGGGTCTGGGGGTGGAGATCCCACTGGTGCTAGTGGTGCAGTGCAGGACCAGGGACAGGAGGCAGCACAGGCCGCCGCGGAGGTGCCTGTGTGCAATCCTGTCCCTGATCCTGTCCCTGCATCATCTTGCACCAGCAGGGATGCCTATGTCCAGACCAGTTTTCAGGCAGGGGATGAGCTGACGTCAACTGGCCTTCCTCTGCCTGCGGACGTGGCTATCCAGGCCCGGGTTGAGCCTGTCCTGGCTGGTGTGGCGTTGCGTCAACGGGCCATGCAAGGTGACCTGCAGTCTTTTCATGAAGAGACTGCACGTCATCTCGAATGGCTCGTTGACCACGTCAGCCTGCTGGGACAGGTCACCCAGGCTGGATTCCTCCGTCTGATGGGGCTTGCCACGACCCCCTCCTCAGCTGGACCCCCTACGCGCCATTCGTACTCTGTGCCATCTTCCCACCCATCAGTCACCTGGGTGCCCTGTGGAGCTGCCTCTGACGGTGCGGCCAGGCTGGTGGAGGAGGCATCCCTGCCACAGTCGGGAGTCGGACGTCCAGCAGGGGTGGCCACGTCAACGACTGCACCCCAGCCGGCGGAGGATGTGCAGGCAGCAGGAGGCAGTGCAGGGGCAGAGGCACAGCAGCAGCAGCACCATGGTGGGAGCCATGAAGGCTCGGGGCCTTCAACATCGGAGGGGCAGGCATCGGCCGGAGGGCAGGAGGACCCAGGACAAAAAGTGTCTTCCGTGTGGCAGCGGTTGGGCCACGCCATAGATGCGGAGCGGCAGCGGGCGGAAGAGGCACGGCTCTCAATGGTCAGGGCGGAGAACTCCATGCAGAGGGCCCTGAGGCGGGCCGAGTGCCTCGAGGCAATCCGCAGGGGTTTGGAGGTGGACACGTCGACGGCCCTGCGGACCCTCGGGGCCATGGAGGAGGACCGCCTCCGGGACATTGAGGAGGAGTTCGATGATGCCCTGCCCCGGCACATCCAGAAGTGAGCCGTGGAACTAGCCCGCTGCCCTTGTACATAGTTATGTAGGTAGTGTTAGGTTTCATTTTTGTTTTTGTTTCATTTGGACCTTTTGGACATTGGCCACATTTTTGTATATATTTTTTTTATTAGTTAGTGTAGTTAGATAGGTTTCCTTTATTTTGTTGGGCTAATGGACCCTGGCTTCTTGCATTGTACATAGTTGTAGACTTGTACATACTTTCTTTTTTAACATTCTCCATGGATCAATGGCTTTTATTTTTATTTCCCATTGGATTTTGTTTTGTGGACATTGACTTTGTACAACATTACTTTGGATTTCAATATTCATTTTTTTTTAAAATTTTGAACGGACATGCTTCTTTTCATTTTTTTACATTCACATTTCTGTTTCTTCATTTTTGATTCTATTCATGTTTCCTTTAATATATTATTTTTTTGTTGAACTTCAATGTGTGGTATCTCATTGTTTTCATGCATTTCATGTTATGTGTTTTGAGATTCACTGACACCCATTGGGTGTATGTGAGGGACATGTGTTTGTTTCGGAACTTGCAATTGGTGTTCTGTGATGTAATTGCAAATTATGAGTGGGTGGATGCAATACTCGGGTGGGTGTTTTGCATTTGGGGGCTGACCATAGAGACCAGGGTTCTGGATTGTGATGACATGTTGGGTGGGGAACATGAGTTGGACATGGGTGGGGGCCTGGTGGAGGCTGCCCCTGCACTGCTGGGGGGTGGGGGTGGTGGGAGACATGGGTGGGGGCCTGGTGGAGGCTGCCCCTGCACTGCTGGGGGGTGGGGGTGCTGGGAGACATGGGTTGGACATGGGTGGGGGCCTGCTGGCAGGTGCCCCACAGTGCTGGGGGGTGGGGGTGGTGGGAGACATGGGTGGGGGCCTGGTGGAGGCTGCCCCTGCACTGCTGGGGGGTGGGGGTGCTGGGAGACATGGGTTGGACATGGGTGGGGGCCTGCTGGCAGGTGCCCCACAGTGCTGGGGGGTGGGGGTGGTGGGAGACATGGGTGGGGGCCTGGTGGCAGGTGCCCCACAGTGCTGGGGGGTGGGGGTGCTGGGAGACATGGGTTGGACATGGGTGGGGGCCTGCTGGCAGGTGCCCCACAGTGCTGGGGGGTGGGGGTGCTGGGAGACATGAGTTGGACATGGGTGGGGGCCTTGTGGAGGCTGCCCCTGGTGACTAGGGGGGTGGGGGTGGTGGGAGACATGGGTGGGGGCCTGGTGGCAGGTGCCCCACAGTGCTGGGGGGTGGGGGTGCTGGGAGACATGAGTTGGACATGGGTGGGGGCCTGCTGGCAGGTGCCCCACAGTGCTGGGGGGTGGGGGTGCTGGGAGACATGAGTTGGACATGGGTGGGGGCCTTGTGGAGGCTGCCCCTGGTGACTGGGGGGGTGGGGGTGGTGGTAGACATGGGTGGGGGCCTGGTGGAGGGAGCCCCACAGTGCTGGGGGGTGGGGGTGGTGGGAGACATGAGTTGGACATGGGTGGGGGCCTTGTGGAGGCTGCCCCTGGTGACTGGGGGGGTGGGGGTGGTGGGAGACATGGGTGGGGGCCTGGTGGAGGGTGCCCCACAGTGCTGGGGGGTGGGGGTGGTGGGAGACATGAGTTGGACATGGGTGGGGGCCTTGTGGAGGCTGCCCCTGGTGACTGGGGGGGTGGGGGTGCTGATAGACATGGGTGGGGGCCTGGTGGAGGCTGCCCCTGGTGACTGGGGGGTGGGGGTGGTGGGAGACATGGGTGGGGGCCTGGTGGAGGCTGCCCCTGCACTGCTGGGGGGTGGGGGTGCTGGGAGACATGGGTTGGACATGGGTGGGGGCCTGCTGGCAGGTGCCCCACAGTGCTGGGGGGTGGGGGTGCTGGGAGACATGAGTTGGACATGGGTGGGGGCCTTGTGGAGGCTGCCCCTGGTGACTGGGGGGGTGGGGGTGGTGGTAGACATGGGTGGGGGCCTGGTGGAGGGTGCCCCACAGTGCTGGGGGGTGGGGGTGGTGCGAGACATGAGTTGGACATGGGTGGGGGTCTTGTGGAGGCTGCCCCTGGTGACTGGGGGGGTGGGGGTGGTGGGAGACATGGGTGGGGGCCTGGTGGAGGGTGCCCCACAGTGCTGGGGGGTGGGGGTGGTGGGAGACATGAGTTGGACATGGGTGGGGGCCTTGTGGAGGCTGCCCCTGGTGACTGGGGGGGTGGGGGTGCTGATAGACATGGGTGGGGGCCTGGTGGAGGCTGCCCCTGGTGACTGGGGGGTGGGGGTGGTGGGAGACATGGGTGGGGGCCTGGTGGAGGCTGCCCCTGCACTGCTGGGGGGTGGGGGTGCTGGGAGACATGGGTTGGACATGGGTGGGGGCCTGCTGGCAGGTGCCCCACAGTGCTGGGGGTGGGGGTGGTGGGAGACATGAGTTGGACATGGGTGGGGGCCTGCTGGCAGGTGCCCCACAGTGCTGGGGTGTGGGGGTGGTGGGAGACATGGGTGGGGGCCTGGTGGAGGCTGCCCCTGCACTGCTGGGGGGTGGGGGTGCTGGGAGACATGGGTGGGGGCCTGGTGGAGGCTGCCCCTGCACTGCTGGGGGGTGGGGGTGGTGGGAGACATGGGTGGGGGCCTGCTGGAGGCTGCCCCTGGTGACTGGGGGGTGGGGGTGGTGGGAGACATGGGTGGGGGCCTGGTGGAGGCTGCCCCTGCACTGCTGGGGGGTGGGGGTGGTGGGAGACATGGGTGGGGGCCTGGTGGAGGCTGCCCCTGCACTGCTGGGGGGTGGGGGTGGTGGGAGACATGGGTGGGGGCCTGGTGGAGGCTGCCCCTGGTGACTGGGGGGTGGGGGTGGTGGGAGACATGGGTGGGGGCCTGGTGGAGGCTGCCCCTGCACTGCTGGGGGGTGGGGGTGCTGGGAGACATGGGTTGGACATGGGTGGGGGCCTGCTGGCAGGTGCCCCACAGTGCTGGGGGGTGGGGGTGGTGGGAGACATGGGTGGGGGCCTGGTGGAGGCTGCCCCTGGTGGCTGGGGGTGCAAGGGGACATGCGTTGGTGGGCAGTAGTGCTAGTTGATATGTGGGTTGGCTGGTGGGCATGGCCAAGGTGGATGGGGTGCCTGCAGGACATGTGCTGGGTAGGCCCCTGTGGTGTGAGCCACCTGCAGGGGCCGTGGAGGGTGTAGAGGGTACACCTGGGAGGACCCACACATGCAATTCACGTGTGCTGCTCTCCGCGCACCCCTGTAATACACATACCCTGATAATATCGCGTGTGTAACTTCCCGCGCACCCCCGAAATACACGTACCCCGCTCAATCGCATATTTGACTTCCCGCGCACCCCCGAAATACACTTACCCCGCTCAATCGCGTGTGGAACTTCCCGCGCACCCCTGAAATCCACGTACCCGGCCAAATCGCGTGTGGAACTTCCCGCGCACCCCTGAAATCCACGTACCCGGCCAAATCGCGTGTGGAACTTCCCGCGCACCCCCGAAATACACGTACCCCGCTCATTCGCGTGTGTAACTCCCCGCGCACCCCCGGAATACACGTACCTCGCTCAATCGCATATTTGACTTCCCGCGCACCCCCGAAATACACGTACCCCGCTCAATCGCGTGTGTAACTTCCCGCGCACCCCCGGAATACACGTACCTCGCTCAATCGCGTGTGTAACTTCCCGCGCACTCCCGGAATACACGTACCCCGCTCAATCTCGTGTGGAACTTACCGCGCACCCCTGAAATCCACGTACCCGGCCAAATCGCGTGTGTAACTTCCCGCGCACCCCCGAAATACACGTACCCCGCTCAGTCGCATATTTGACTTCCCGCGCACCCCCGAAATACACGTACCCCGCTCAATCGCGTGTGTAACTTCCCGCGCACCCCCGGAATACACGTACCTCACTCAATCGCGTGTGTAACTTCCCGCGCACTCCCGGAATACATGTACCCCGCTCAATCGCGTGTGGAACTTCCCGCGCACCCCTGAAATCCACGTAACCGGCCAAATCGCGTGTGTAACTTCCCGCGCACCCCCGAAATACACGTACCCCGCTCAATCGCATATTTGACTTCCGGCGCACCCCCGAAATACACGTATCCCGCTCAATCGCGTGTGTAACTTCCCGCGCACCCCCAGAATACACGTACCTCGCTCAATCGCGTGTGTAACTTCCCGCGCACCCCCGGAATACACGTACCCCGCTCAATCGCGTGTGTAACTTCCCGCGCACCCCCAGAATACACGTACCCCGCTCAATCGCGTATTTAACTTCCCGCGACGCCACTTTTTTGATGCGCTGGGACTCTACCGCCTGCCTTCGTGTGGCGGCCGTGTTTCAGCTTGTGCGTGGCTTTGGCTGTGCGTGGCTTTGCCCTATTCCATTCCATGAATATGTGTGGTTCGAGTGCGTGTGGGCGTTCCCTCTGCTTCCGTGCAGTACATCCCCAGTTACGCCCTTATTTTCGCGTGTTGTTCCCCATTCCGCGCGTTACGCCCCATGTCCCGCCCACTTTCTGGTGTGTGCGCTGAGGTTGTGCGCTTTCACTGTGCGCATCGCGCACGCCTTTCGCGATGTTGCAGTGACTTGTGCGCCATGCACGGGTTTGGCGCACATCCCGCGGTGAAAACGCGCAGGGACTTCCATGAATCGCACGCGTGTGTGTGCGCCTGTTTTTTTCCGCTTGCGCATGCTTGCGCATGCTTGCGCCTAGATTTTCGGCGCACGTTTGTTCCATGAATCGGCCCCCATGTGTCAGTATGAAGATAACAAAGACTTAACTATACTACAATCAAAACCAAACAATGAGCAGCGGAGCATTTTTCAAGAAGTAACAAAAGAAATTGCACATGGTGTACAACATGAAAATAAAGAATGTACCTGCCAAAATTACAAACCTATACTATTATACGTCAGTGGTGAAGCTGGTTCAGGCAAAACATTCTTAATCAAAATCATCAGCAAGTTCCTTCAACAATTGACAAACAACAAACTGTCAGCTGTTGTAACTGCCCCCACAGGTTTAGCTGCCTACAACATAGGTGGTGTCACTTTACACCAATTACTACTCCTGCCAGTAGAAAACCAAAACAAATTAGATTACAAACTTTCTACAGAAGCTGCAATGGAACTATGCAGATTGTTAAAACAAATGATAATGCAACTAATAGATGAAGTGAGCATGGTCTCCAAGCTAATGTTGGCTTTGAGTCACCTCAGATTACAAGAACTACTTAAAACAAACTATGAAGAGCTCTTTGGAGGAAAACACATTATTGTTTTCGGAGATCTTCTTCAATTGACACCAGTGAAAGGTGAACCAATTTTTAAAACCTTAGGACACAAACTCTGCCGAACAACGGTTGGCAGCATAGGAAATGTCAACCTTTGGCAACATTTCCAATACAGAGCATTAACAGAAAACATGCGACAGTCTGCAGACCTCGCCAACGCCAATATTTTAAAAAGTATTAGAGTTGGTGTACTATCTCAAGAAGCACAAGCAATATTAGAAACCCGGCACATCCATGCACGTTATGGCCATAACTCATGTGCTACTGATGTTATGGAACAGTTAATGCACAAAAATGTCAATTTTATGTCCTTAATGCCAACTCTTGCAAGATGTTCCAAATGCAATGAATCAATGTTGAAAAAAGAAATGCACACTAAACAGAAAGGATGCCCTATGTGCTGAAAAATTCAAAACATGTGTTTCAGAAAGTGCATGCTGAGGACCAGAGAGTGTTTTCTTATTAAAAATATATCATTTTATTCTGTTACAATTTCATAAAATACATCATTTTTGAACAATTATAAGACAACAATTCATTTCCAATCAACATATATTTTTGTGAACACGTTTTGGTGCAAATAGCGCATTTTTGTGTAGACATTTCTCCTATGTGTATATCACTAACACACCATTCTACCATTCGTCTTCACAATCAAATCTAGTTTGCATAGAGACATTCTAAATAACTTTTACAGTAGTAATATTCCTACTTTGACAGTCCACCATTATGTACGGCTACCTAATGGTGGACTGTCAAAGTAGGAAATATACTAGATTTGATGTATTTTATGAAATTGTAACAGAATAAAATGATATATTTTTAATAAGAACACACTCTCTGGTCCTCAGCATGGACTTTCTGAAACACATTTATTGAATTTTTCAGCACACAGGGCATCCTCACTGTTTAGTATATATTGAGCTCACCCCAGATGCCCATGTAGGAAGCCCCACCTTTGTTTTTGGAAAAAAGAAATGCAACCAATAATTGAAATTTCCGCAACAGACAAACTGGACGTACATGGTATGACACTACCCATGTGTCAACAAGCCACAACAAGACTAAATACCTTACAAAATTCTATCTCCAACACAGCTGGTTTGGAAAACATATTAAAATTATCCTTAAACTGTAGAGTAATGCTTAAACGTAACCTTGATGTGGAGCAAGGACTAGTTAATGAAGCACTGGGTACAGTTGTTGGCTTTCAAACATACCCACGTGACAACAACATTCAGTTTGTCAATATTCTCTTTGACAAACTTTCAGAAGTAAAAAGGATAGGGCACTCAACAGCTCGATTCCTTCTCTTCAAAGACATGTATATACGCAGAGAACAATTTTCTCTAACTCTAGAATACGCAGTCACCATTCATAAATTACAAGGTCTTACCCTAGACAAAGCATTGATAGATATTGGTAACACAGTCTTTAAAGAAGGCATGAGCTACGTAGCACTATCACGCTCAGGTATACTTGACGGTCTATTCTAATAAACTTTGAGGCAAGTAAAGTAAACACTGATATTCCTTGCATTTTAGAATACAATAGACTACTTTCACTATACACCCCCATTTAAAAACATTTCCTGTTCCACAAAAAAGAAAACGTTGTAAAAGAAAAATAGTTCAAACAGAAATAAACCGGATCTCACTGCAAATCCTCCAAGGAGACAAAATGAAGCTAATACTTCATCAATGACCACAACCAAAGAAAAACCTATTACTCAAAGTAACTCAAAGTAACTCAGGTACTTCTTCAAAGAAGCAACACTCCGAAAAAATGACTTGGACACAGACCTATCTGGTCCATTCTAATTTTCAAATAACTGGTGTAAGTTGCAACGCAAATGTAGCAATGAATATTCTATTTTAATTACCACCAATTGTTGACAACATTTACTTACACAGTACAGACCAATTGTGTTTGCAAATGTTAGTACTTCATGGAAATTCAACAAACAATCCTGACAACATGTATAGTGTTCATGGAATAATACAAGAATTGGACTGCTGTGGTGGAATGGTGAAATTCACTATAAACTCACAAGAAGATCCACAATAATTTCTAATGTACTTACTACAAGTACTTGAAAACAAAAACATACCTATAAATGACATTTTCCAGATTTCATACATGTGGAAACATACATGCACTCTCTGCAACAATGTGACACAGGAACAAATCCCTAATTAGCGCTTTGTGCATGTATCCATACCTAATTGTGAATCCGTTCCATTTCAGCAACTTGTACAAAATGCAAACCATGGTAGATTATGTACTACCTGCAATTCAGACAATCGTTCCACCTTACTAATACAAACACATAGTAAATACATAATACTAATGCTTCTAAGTTACAATGCAGATGGTACCAAAAACAACTGCAAGCTGACTGGATTCAGACATGGTCAAGTATCACTTGGTAAGAAAACCTTCACAACAATAGGTATAATCTACCACGCAGGAGCCACAACCAATGCATGTCACTACACTGCATATATTAAAAAGAAATGTGGATGGTTCAAATGTAATGATAGTACCATTACTCTAAAGCAGAGATTACCAGCAAATCTTACAAACGCTTATTTAATCTTCTTAAAACCAAAACTTAATAACAAATCTGTATTTAAACATTAACAAAACTTCAATTAAAAAACCATAAACTGTTCCAATACGCCAACAGGTATCTAACTGCCCCAAAATTCTACAACAGCCAAACAGATAAATGAACACCACTAAATTATAACAAGAAATAAACAGTTGGAATACGCCAACAGGTATCTAACTGCCCCAATATTTTGCAACAACCAAACAGATAAATCAATACCACTAAATTATAAAAAAAATAGTTAGAATACGCCAACAGTAATCTAACTGCTCCAAAAATATGCAACAAGCCAACAGATAGAACATTAGCCAGAAACAACAAATTAACTCTAAAAACAAACAACCAAATAGACTGTAGCATAACAAAAAAAAACCTGATATGGATTTTTTTTTCACACAGACCCAATGATTTGAAAAACAAACACAGCAACTGAGCAAATTGCACAGTACACTTGTAATCTACTAAATATGAGGGTCAAAATGAATAAACAATGTCTATTATTCAATGCTATAAGTCTTTATAAACTACCAATACTAACATGATCTTTTCTTTTATCACAGAAATTGACAAAGAATATATGTACTCCAGTTACCAAACCAACCAGTATATTACAATAAGTACAACTGATAAATACTGCTCCATAACACAACCATTGAAGCAAACAATGCATATAACTTCGGTCTTGGGTGCATGGCCCATGCACCCAAGACTCTAGGACCTAGCCACAAGAACCGCAACATATCACACCCATGGTAGCTTATAACTTCGGTACTTATAAATTTGGTCTTGCGTAGGCCCTGGCCACAACCACCGCAACATATCACACCCATGGTAGCTTATAACTTTGTTACTTATAACTTCGGTATTGGGTAGAACCCTGGCCACAACCACCGCAACATATCACACCCATGCTAGCTTATAAATTCAGTACTTATAACTTTAGTCTTGAACTTTGGTGTTCGGTGCATGACCTTCGGCCATGCACCCAAGACTCTATGCCCTGACCACAACCACCACATGCACCCAAGACCCTAGGCCCTGGCCACAACCACCACAGCATAGCACAACAATAGATCACACCCATAGAATCAAACATTTTAACTATGCCATATGGGCAGTTTTTATGTCCACGGACACCGTGTGTGTTCTTAGAACAGTTTCAACTTGCCTGCGAACAGTACGGACAGGAATAGTGTCCTTAGGACACCTCCATTTTCATTTAATTACGGACATCCCGGACACCGTGTGTGTTCTTAGAACAGTTTCAACTCGCCTGCGAACAGTACCGACAGGTATCGTGTCCTTAGGACACCTCCATTTTCGTTTCATTACTGACTATAACTTCGGTACTTATAACTTTGGTCTTGGGTGCACCCAAGACTCTAGGCCTTGCCACAGCCACCGCAGCATATCACACCCATAGATCACACCCTTGTTTGATTCTATGGGTGTGATCTATGGGTGTAATATGCTGCAGTGGTTGTGGCCAGGGCCTGCAGTCTTGGGTGCATGGCCTACGGCCTATGGTCTTTGGGCATGCACCCAAGACTCTAGGCCCTGGCCGCAACCACCGCAGCATATCACACCTATAGATCACACCCATAGAATCAAACATTTCAACTATGTCATATGGTCAATTTTTATGTCCGCGAACACCATGTGTGTTCTTAGAACAGTTTCAACTAGACTGCCAACAGTACGGACAGCTATAGTTTCCTTAGGACACCTCCATTTTCATTTAATTACGTACATCCTGGACACCGTGTGTGTTCTTAGAACAGTTTCAACTTGCATGTGAATAGTATGGAAAAATATAGTGTCCTTAGGACACCTCCATTTTCGTTCATTACGGACATACCAGACACGGTGTGTGTTCTTAGAACAGTTTCAACTTCCCTGCGAACAGTACGGACAAATATAGTGTCCTTAAGACACCTCCATTTTCGTTCATTACAGACATACCAGACAAGGTGTGTGTTCTTAGAACAGTTTCAACTTGCCTGCGAATAGTACGGACAGGTATAGTGTCCGTAGAAAACCTCTATTTTGTTTAATTACAAACATCCCAGACACCATGGATGTTCTTAGAACAGTTTCAACTTGCCTGCGAACAGTACAGACAGGTATAGTGTCCTTGGGACACATCCATTTTCATTTGATTGCGGACTATAACTTCGGTACTTATAACTTTGGTCTTGAACTTTGGTCTTGGGTGCACCCAAGACTCTAGGCCCTCACCACAACCACCACATGCCCTCAAGACTCTAGGCCCTGACCATAACCACCACATGCACGCAAGACTCTAGGCCTTGCCACAACCACCGCAGCATATCACACCCATAGATCACACCCATATTTGATTCTATGGGTGTGATCTATGGGTGTGATATCCTGCGGTGGTTGTGGCCAGAGCCTAGAGTCTTTGGTCCATGGCCGAAGGCCCTAGGCTGTAGGCCATGCACCCAAGACTCTAGGCCCTGGCCGCAACCACCGCAGCATATCACACCCATAGATCACACCCATATTTGATTCTATGGGCGTGATCTATGGGTGTGATATGCTGCGGTGGTTGTGGCCAGAGCCTAGAGTCTTTGGTGCATGGCCAAAGCTCCTAGGCTGTAGGCCATGCACCCAAGACTCTAGGCCCTGGCCACAACCACTGCAGCATATCACACCCATAGATCACCCCCATAGAATCAAACATTTTAACTATGTCATATGGTCAATTGTTATGTCTGCGAACACCGTGTGTGTTCTTAGAACAGTTTCAACTAGCCTGCCAACAGTACGGACAGGTATAGTATCCTTAGGACACCTCCATTTTCATTTAATTACATATATCCTGGACACCGTGTGTTCTTAGAACAGTTTCAACTTGCATGTGAACAGTACAGACAAATATAGTGTCCTTAGGACACCTCCATTTTTGTTCATTACAGACATACCAGACACGGTGTGTGTTCTTAGAACAGTTTCAACTTGCCTGCGAACAGTACGGACAGGTATAGTGTCCTTAGGACACCTCCATTTTCGTTTCATTACTGACATCCTAGACACCATGTGTGTTCTTAGAACAGTTTCAACCTGCCTGCAAAAAGTACGGACAGGTATAGTGTTCTTAGAACACCTCCATTTTCATTTAATTACGAACATCCCAGACACCATGGGTGTTCTTAGAACAGTTTCAACTTGCCTGCGAACAATACAGACAGGTATAGTGTCCTTAGAACACCTCCATTTTCATTTAATTACGAACATCCCAGACACCATGGGTGTTCTTAGAACAGTTTCAACTTGCCTGCGAACAATACAGACAGGTATAGTGTCCTTAGGACACCTCCATTTTCGTTTGATTACAGACTATAACTTTGGTACTTATAACTTTGGACTTGAACTTTGGTCTTGGGTGCACCCAAGACTCTAGGCCCTCACCACAACCACCACATGCACCCAAGACTCTAGGCCCTGACCACAACCACCACATGCATCCAAGACTCTAGGCCTTGCCACACCCACCGCAGCATATCACACCCATAGATCACACCCATAGAATGAAGTATTTTAACTATGCCATATGGGCATTTTTCATGTCCACGGAAACCGTGTATGTTCTTAGAACAGTTTCAACTTGCCCACGAACAGTACGGACAGGTATAGTGTCCTTAGGACACCTCCATTTTCCTTTAATTACGGACATCCCGGACATCGTGTGTGCTCTTAGAACAGTTTCAACTTGCCTGCGAACAGTACAGACAGGTATAGTGTCCTTAGGACACCTCCATTTTCATTTAATTATGGACATCTCGGACACCGTTGTGTTCTTAGAACAGTTTCAACTTGCCTGCGAACAGTACGGACAGGAATAGTGTCCTTAGGACACCCCCGCTTGCCCAATTACAGACAACCCTGACATTGTGTATGTTCTTAGAACAGTTTCAACTTGCCTCCGAACATAAGGACAGGTATAGTGTCCTTAGGTCACCTCCATTTTCATTTGATTACGGACATCCCGCAGACCGTGTGTGTTCTTAGAACAGTTTCAACTTGCCTGCGAACAGCACGGACAGGTATGGTGTCCTTAGGACACCCCCATTTTGTGTTGATTGCAGACATCGAGGACAGCGCGTCTGTCCGCAGACACAACGGACACAACAAGGGTGTCTGCCACCTAAATAGATACAATACTTGACCCATCTCTTACTCCCCCACCCTCCCCAAACACTCTTACACCTCAACACACTTGCCAAAATTGTATTTCTCCACCATTTGTCACCGCGCTGTCCGTGGACACAAGATGGCGGGCGTTCCCAAAAAATCTGACGCACTCCACGCTCTTCACCATCCAATCAGCGGACACGTCGCATGTCAGCGGACATGACGAAAGCCGATTAGCCAATCAGGACACTGTCCACGAAGCAAACAGGAAAGTGTGTCTGCGGACCGGACATACATATCAAAAAAAAATGTGGGACCTACTTTTTGGTCTTTTTTTAAAAAATGACTGGACGGATTTTCACCAAATTTACAAAAGCACGCTTTTGGGACCAAGCCGTTGCTCCTGCCGCAAATTTCGTGAACATCCATCCTGCGGTTTGGGCTGTGGGTGTGAGCAAAGTTTTTTCCCCATTCTATGGGAAAAAAGACATTTTGGGACCCCCCTATAACTTTGCCCCCCCGGACCAAACCTCACCAAACTTGTTGAAAAAGTGCTCTTCCTATGGGATTAGCAACTTAACCATAACTACACAGCCACTACTGTGGCTGTGTTATATATAGATATATATATATATATATATCACACAGCCACAGTAGTGGCTGTGTAGTTATGGTTAAGTTGCTAATCCCATAGGAAGAGCACTTTTTGTGCGGCTTATAACTTCACTCCCCCTGGACAAATCCTCACCGAACTTTGCAAAAAAAGTATATGGCCCCCTCTGATTTTTTTTTGCTAAGTTTGGTGAGGTTTGGTCCAGGGGGGAAAGTTATAGGGGAGGTCCCAATTTTTTTTTTCCCATAGACTGAATGGGGAAAAACTTTGTGCACGCCTACAGCCCAAACCGCTGGACGGATTTTGACCAAATTTGCCGCAGGAGCAGTGGCCTGGTCCCGAAAGCGTGCTTTTATAAATTTAGTGAAAATCCATCCAGTAGTTTTTTTTAAAACGATCAAAAAGTAGGTCTAAAAAAATTAGTGATATCTATGTCTGCTCCGTGGACACACTTCCCTGTTCACTCCGCGGGCAAGACACCGATTGGCTAATTGGCTTGCGTCATGACGCGTTCGCTGATTGGATGGTGAAGAGTGTGAAGTGCGTCAGATTGTTCCGATGCGTCTGCCATCTTGGATCCGTATTTGGTGTCGGCGGACATAGCGGTAAAACATATCAAAAAACACAACATTGCACTTGTCAAATTTAGCAAATAATTTCTGGGGAGGTGAGGGGTGATGAGTATGGGATGGGATATGGCTGCAAGAAGAAAAAACAGGTGTTTTTTGTCACGAAAGTCACACGGTACATTTGGAGGTGTACCACAATATGTGCGTAAGTACAGGCGAAGTACAGGCGAAATACATTGCATTTTAGCATTCAAGGGATGGAGATGTATAATCATGGAATTGTGGACTTGTAAATATAGATTGTTGCTTTGGTAGTCTGAAATCCCAACCTTACCTTGTGGTATTACAGAGTAATACTGCAGTCCCAATGCCCGTTCCTCTATATTGTTTATATTGGTTGCCCAATATTTATTAATATTAAATAGAAGCAATTTCGGGTTATTTTACACTCTTAATTAAAACACGATGTTTATAAATTGATGTGATAGTGGTACAGCCAGAGCGCAGCAAATAAAGGGTAAATGTGTCTGTGCTAAAATGTAATTAAAATAATAATGGAGTCAGACTGACGCCACCTAGAGCCTGGTATGTCAGGCAGCCACCTGCAGTGCCTGATGGATGCAGATGAGAATAACAGTTCTCATGGATGCGGTGAGGCAAGTTGTTGCAAAGTAGGAATGTATTTTGATTCTGAGTGAAGGTCAACAGCTTTGAATGTATGGTTGCGAGCTAAGGAAGCCCATGCATCGGACACACAGTATGAGTTTCAATTGTTTTTTGACCTTGAGAGAAAGGGACCATTCTGACAGCAATTCAATGAAAGGGGGTTTGTAATAATGAAGATATGAAAAGGCTATGCATTCCAAAAGTGTGTAAGGAACATGTAAATTCAGTTTATGAATATGCGTTGGTGCGAACGCAGCGAGCGTTACAGTCTGAGTTACGCCAAGAGAATGGAAATGGTGAATATAATGTAAGTTTGATTTTCAACGATTGTATACCGGAATAAGCATTAACTTATTATTATCTGAACATTCTATTTGTCTGTTCTGTGTGGCTTATTGCAATGAAACACGAGTACAATCTTTGTGTGTAGTTGTCTTTTTAAGGTGGTTATCGGGAGTTCAGCATCGAGGTGCATGTAGACCACCACTCGGTTCCCCCAGGCTCAGCGCTAATATTTAATTAAAATGTCATGTATGACCATGTCGAATTGTGTATCACTTTCCACGTTGTTTTCTTTCTGTTGAGATTGTTTGATGTCTGTGCTAATCGTTAGTTTAAACTCTATGCCAAATTAATAAGTCAATAGATAAATTATAATCAAGTTCGGGTAGTGAGACACATTTTCTGTTATGTTTTTGAAACAGATATATTTTGCCATTCTGCGATTGTCATCGATTCCAGATGCCAACTGACGGCTTTTTTAATCGGCAGCTGCAGATCGTTGTAAATAACTGGATCACAGTGACTATATTTTGGTACAATCGCCATGGGCCCATATGTCCTTATGCTGTACTAGCGATTAGGAGCAACATTACATCCTTTATGGTGGTCCAGGCCCAAGTTGATGCAGAAGCACTGGAATTCACTGTGCGACCGAAGCACTTGTTTTACCGAAAATGAACACATTGTGTATGCAAAAAGAACCACGTGTGCCTCACAATAAACATTTTCGATCGTTAGCGAAGAAACAAATTTGCAATTTGAATATGGCAATAGTCGGATGTTATTGGAGCGTTTATTGTGAAATAAAAGTACTTTACAAATTGTACAGTGTTGTTGTTTTCGTTTAAATTACGGTTTAATATTCTGAATCGTGACGTGCTGTGTTGTGAGTCCATGTGTGTTGATTTTCGGGTTCTGCGTCACGTCACATAGGTGATTATGGACACGTTTGGCTACTCTGATGAGACACGTCGCCGAGAAAGGTGGAGAATATCACTAGGTTTGGTGATGTGAGGCTCAGGGGCGGGGCATATGATTTAGTGATGTCAGGGCAGTTTACCTTAGGCTGATGTAGCAATGGATAAGAATAGCACAAGATGGAGACGCCCTGCTGCCAGATTTCACATGTTTATAAAAGAGGAAAAGTGAGGTAAGGTGCATTGGAAGTGTTTGCGAAAGATCAATGTATGTATAAAAATACATGGCCGATTCCTCGGGACAATAATATTTTCTGAGCATTGCACTGGTCAAACTTATGAAATAATCTCTGTGGAGTTGAGGGGTGATGAGGATGGGATGGGATATATCTGATCTGATTTCGAATGAGTTTACAAAGTATGGTGGGATTTTGTGCAGAGGGGGCAAAATTACGGGGGGGTCCCAAAATAATGTAATGGCTTATAAATGAGGTGCCATTTGACGAATCTACACTTAATTTGGCAAACTGATAATAGATCTAGATATAAATGTTTTTGCAAAGTTTGCTGGGATTTTGTGGAGAGGGGGCAAAATTAGAGGGGGGGTGCCTAAATAATGTAAAGGCTTATAAATGTGGTGCCATTTGACAAATCTATGCAAAGGTTTGCAAAAAGATTATAGATCTAGATATAAATGTTTTCGTAAAGTTTTTGTGAAGGTGGGGGCTTGGTTATATGACGATTGTATGTGCATTCATTTGACACTTTTGAAAAATTAAAACGTGGGTGGATTTCCAGCAAACTTGCATTCGGCGCATTGGCAAGGATCTATAAGTATGGTTTTGCAAATGTGCCAGTGTTTTATTATTTTAAAAGTGTCATAATGTAGTTACAAAAAATAGTGGTATACCTTTAATGACTGAGGGGTAGCATGTGGCCATGGGCAGTGGCCAGATTGTCCGGTTCATGGATAAGGTCATGATTGGACAATCTGGCTACTGGCCATGACCACAAGGGACAAAACATAGGATTAAAGTGGCCATGTCCACTTGGGACTGCCTTTGTGGTGAAGTTATTCGAAATCAGGATAAATCTGAAAAGGAAAGAAAAATGTGTTTGGGGTAATATGGTCATATGGTTCTCTTTTTGCCTTCTGCAGGCTGCCATGGAAAGCGATGAGGGCTCTGTATGGAACTCTCGCCTTCTCTTTCCATGGGAGCCATGTTGGAAAAGGATTTTCCTTCCTACAACGGGACGCCATAGGCCATGGGCATCCCGGTGTAGGAAGCAAAATCCTCCTTTTTAGCACCTCAGGTTTCCGTTTTGAGAACCTAGGTTGCTAATGGCCTTCATCCCCCATTTCAGGTGCTGGAATGGGGGGATGATGGTCCAGAGACCTCGTTATCCACCCTCGCTTTGCTTGGGCTGATAATTTGGGCTGCTGGGCGGTATCCACCGTTCCAGTCCCTGGAAAGGAGGGTGAACGCCACAATATTCTCATTAGAATAACACAAAATAAAAATGGAAATGTTGGAAAATCTTATTGAGTCTATGTACTTTACTGAGAAATATGAAGTAGATGGAGCCTATACGTTTTTTTTAGTTCTATTTTTTAACTGTGAAAGGTGGTTCATGGTGGTGGCGCGAGTTATGGTTGCTTAGCTTACCATAACTGGCGGATTTCAGGGGGGTTTCGGTTTTACTTGGAACCATAATGTCCCTTTAACAAAGTTTTTTTACTAAATTTCATATGTTTTTAGTAGCGCAACTTAACCATAACGTCCCTTTAACAAAGTTTTTTTACTGAATATATATATATGTATATATTTTTTTTGTGATTTGGTTGAAAACTTCAACCGTTCAAACATAGAAATACAAATACAAATTTCAATAAATTCAAAGTTCAACAATCAGTACAAATATAAGCACAATTGAATTCAACATTTTAATTCAACAATCAAATGCACCTAGATATAGTAACAGAAATATCCATATCCATACACATATTAAACATATCATTATATATTATTTGCATATTACATATTTGTTACATACAAGGACAGTCTTATGCATAACTATACAAGTGCAAAAAGAGGAAAAAATGTAGAGTGCATGGTTTAAAGTGCATAATTTAAAATCCTAATACCAGAATAAAAAAAGGAAAGAATGTAACAAGTAGTTTATCACAGCCAGGTTTAAAGAAATGTGTTGTCCATTAAAAATCATAATCCACTTTTGATGGGGAGTTAAGATTATAAAATCAGAAACTAACTCGTAAAAAATGTCCTTCCTCAAAGATGACAAACTACTGCACTGCACAACCAAATGTAATAATAATAATATTAATAATAATATTATTATTGTTCTAATGTTTCAACTTGGGTAGGAACATAACAGCATCTGCATGAATTTAGATGACCCAAGATTTTAAAACAAGAGGCTAAATGTCCATTGGTTGGCCACAGGTTAAATCGAAATCTCATGAAATAGGCATGATAGTTACGATCAGGGAATTTCTAAAGGTATATATGTACTTGGTACTAATTGTACTGATTGCATTAATTCCAATTTGCATCCCAGTCAAAGTTCCACAATTTCTTTTTTGCACGGTGCGGATTAGAAAGGAGTATTTTTTCTTCAATATTTGCTTTCTTCATTAACATTGTGCAATGTGCTTTCCAAGATGTCAAAGATTTGTCATGTTTGTCTTCCAAAGTATAAACAAGGGCTGGTACTGAACTTAATGTATATGATTTACTAAGTAAGCATTTTCTATAAAGTGCATTAGAATGCCAGGCTACACTGGCTCTAAAAAATATCAGTCCTTGTTCAAAAATAATGTATTGCATCGGGAGGCTTTTCAGTAGGGATTCCATTTCTTTCCATTATAGGCCCGCTATGTTATCCCAATTTGGCTGATGTTTTGGTAATTTGGCATGAGCATCGTAGATGACAACAGAGAAGACTTTTTGTTTGTAGAATGTTCCATATTTATGATGTACTATGGAGGCCTGAGCTGTCATAGTTTACATTTTGAATTTAGTTTCAACTTTCCATGGGATATCATGTTTATTACCATTAATGTTTTGCTGTAAATATCTGTATTCATGGATTATAGCCACTTTTTGTACCTATTGACCATTTAAAGGATAATCTCTATTCACTTTTATGTGGAGACATTATACGAATATTTGACTTCTGAACATTAATGGATAGGGAGTTAGCTAGAGCATATGTTTATAAAGCACATAGTTTTCTTTGAAACCCTATTGGATTATTGTCTAACATGACAAGGTCATCTGCATAGAGCAACCAAGAAATGCATGTTTTCCCCTATTTGGGAGGAAATGATCTGATTGCCTGCATGTATATTGTAAGATCCTTGATAAATAAATTAAATAGGGTAGATGCAAAAATACATCCTTGTTCCAGGCCTTGATATGTCAGGATCTGCCTGGATAAAAGCTCCTCTGGACATAGCTTCACTCGAATAAATGTATCAGAGTAGAATTGATATAATAATTTACAAATAAAGGAGGGACAACCAGCTTTAGATAGCTTAAGGCATAGCAGGTCACTTGGCACAGAGTCAAAGACCTGTCTAAAGTCTATACCGGCCAAATAGATTGGTTGGTCAGTTTGAAATGCATGGTTTTTAATAGCTGTCAAGATTAGTACATTAACAGATGTTCCCAGGCCTGGCACAAATACAGATTAGTGAATGTGATTAAGCTGGGATGTAGCCACTATCCATTTGAGTAGCTCTTTCAAGATTAAATGGTCTAAAATGTTCCTGGGAATATCTAGAAGGTCTATCATGCGATAGTTGCTCAGAGCATTTCAATTTCTATTTTTAAATATGGGGATGACTATTGAATACTTCCACGATGAGGGAATAAGACCGGTATTTATCACTTGGTGAACTATTATTAATAAAATGGAGGCCCAGAGGTCCGGGTGGGATTTCAACATTATGTTAGATAATCCATCCGGGCCCGGAGCTTTTGATGTACTTAGTCTTTTAATTTGCAAAAGGACATCCTCATGATCAAAAACCAGAAGAGGAAGATCATTTTTTCAGAGATTGGCAAATAGAGTGGTAAAATGCATAACTCACTGTGGGATGTTTTTACCCATGCATCCGAGCCCTACCTCAAAAAAAAAAAAACTGTACAGTACTGACATGGAAAACATCATGATGGCTAGAGCTTCCCAGAAAATGCACAGGGAAATGCATGAAGAATAGGCTGTCACTCATTTTTGCCGATGTTATGGGCACAGAAGGGCACTGCCTAAAACCACCATTGGACTACCCACACCGTAGTCTGAAACCATTGGGAATGGCAATGCTGATTGCCAAAAGCAACCTAGAATTGTGGGGAATTCATTTTCTTAAATTTCAAAAATGGGTGCAGTACCAGTACTCACCACTATCAGAAAGCCGGTGTTTTAAAACCACCAGATTTTTTTGTTTTGTTTAAAACTGAATAAATGAACCCAAACCATGCCAAAGAAAGACTTACTGGGAGGTGGATCCAATGTAAAGTTATATTCTGAAGTGACTTGAATGTTCATAACAAGACTGGCTGAGCTCTGCAGGTCTGCAGCAGCCTAACTGAAACTGGATTTAAAACTACCAAAAATCGAAAATGTTTAAAAGAAATGAGTGACCTACTTTTGAGTGTCACATAGGTTGCAATTGTTTAAATGTCATAGTTTTGAACTTAGAATCAGCATTCTAGCTGCATATGTAAACATTGTCTTGACTTAAACTGGGTAACAAAAAGTGACATTAGTTGGGGCCTGGCTTAAGGAACTGAATTCTGCCCACCAGCTACCCCCGACAGGAATTCAGACTTGCACAACAGCTGTGTTCCCAGGCCTAGCTGCCCTTTTGCTGCTCCCACCAAAAGGGATATGACACTTCTCTGATTGAATTACCTGGGCTCTGCAGGAAATTGAACAAAGCCCTGTCCTGACTCAGGCAAATGTTTTATTACGGGGGCCGTAAAAAGTGGCTTCCTCCTGAAGGAAAGGGGAGGAGCACTGCCTGTGAGAGCAAGCTGGCTTGGCAGAACTGGAAAAACCAGAAATTCAACCTTGTGCTGGGGGGAACCACACCCCTTTGGGGCCAGAACATAACTCTAAAAAGATGGATCATTCATAGAGCGGGCTTGTCATAATTATTTAAATGATACCATAATTCTTGTGATTTTTCTGCCCACATTTTAAGAGGTTTTTAGAACCGGTGGCATGATCTGGGGGCAAGCTAGCAGTTAAGAGGGTATTACTTAAAATGTATGCATGTTAAAAATCTGACACTTCATCAATTAATGTCCATACTCCTTGCGCACATGTGTGTAAATTTGGGGTAATGTCCGATATTGCGAAACCAGTTAAAAAGTGCAAATGTCGCCATTTCTGAATGCAAGCTCCCAGGAAGAGCAGATTTGGACAGGGTATACCTCCTGTGATATGGGATGGGTGCATGTAATTTTAAACAAATGTGTACCTGTGCAAATATGTTTTTTGAGCAAATATAGATTGTGTGTAAAGTTGACAGGGGTGGGTTCTCTCTATCATAAACAGACCTCATCATGATGACACTTCATTTCATTCCCCCAATCAAGGGGAAGAGAATGAAGTGGCCAATGATAAGTGGAGAGGGGTAGAGCCTAGTGATGCTGCACACACACCCATTTTCAAAACACATAAAAGCAGACAGTCAGGACAGATAGGGACAGTCAATTCCATTTGCTGCAACGCGCTCTGCCGGACCACACCACATCCAGAGATCCAGACTTCAACTCTATCAATATCCAGAACCAGAGGCAGAGCAGAGCTGACCCAGACCGCTGTTAGCAGAACCAGAGAGCTGACCCAGATCACTGTGAAGTGCCGAGACCAGACCAGAGTCCAGTCTAAAACCTGACCAGATCTGTGGCGAGGCCCATTTATTTCAAAAATATATTGTGAGTACCTAGCCGAACTGTGTAGAACCAATCTCTTAGTTAAAATAATATAATTCAATCTATTTTAATCTAAGTAGAACTGCCTCCTAATTGTCACCTGTCATTTTCTAGTTGCTAACTGTCACCTGTCATTTTCTAGTTGCTAGCTGTCACTTGTCTTTTTGAACTTTAAAATTTCAAATCTGAAAAATGACCTCTACCATATCGCTCATATCTCCGTGACCGTTTGTCTTAGAGACTTGCAGTAACTTTCATCTGGAAGCTGAGATCCTACGCTGTCCTAGGACCCCAAAACAATAGGGCTAGTCCTTGTATTTCCTCTGTAATCGCGAAAAACGCACTCGCGAATTTTGCCGCGATTTGCAAATTTCTCCACGTGTGAAAACAGAAGTTTTCTTGCTTTCCTTGCTAAAAATTTGTTTGCCTCGTAAGAACCATCCCTGACATTGCTAGAGTGAGCCTGGACTAATATTAACTAGATACCACTCACCCTGAACCTCTAGAGGGAATTAAAAGCATTTTAGCATATTTTTCACTTCATTGCCAGCACATATAAAAGCATTTTGGGCCTGTGTTTCCAACTTCTGTAGTCTAAGCTTGCTGGGGTGAACTGAATTACATTTTATTGAATTTCTGAGAACTGTGTGCTTTCCTTCCATTTCCTTGCATTGCATAAAGGGGGGAGGGGATTGCCAGAGAAAAGTGATTACATTGTTTTGTTGAAATCATATTGAGTATTTTCTGTATTGCATTTTCATTCAACATTACATCCATCTGAACTTATATAAAGCATTCCCTACCACCTTCTTCTTCTGTTCCTATTCACAAGTGTGCTAGTGCCAGATTCTCCGTTGTTAATCTTTATCATATCAGATTAAGTGTGATATCCAATTATTAATTTATTATAAAGTGTGATATATATATCTATTGTTTAAATTATCAAATAAACCTTTTAAACTTGCAAAACAGAACTACTTCTTGGCTCAGTGGGGTCAGGAGGATTCCAAGAGAGGGGTGTTATATAGGGGTAGTCATCCAGAACGCATGAACTGGACATAAATATATATCAATAAGGGTTTCCATTCAGTACCCCAGACTAGGCATTGACTTAGCTGTAGTGTTGAATTGAATCCTCTTACATCACGCTTGTTCACTGATAGCAGTTTTTGTACTTTGTTGAAATGTTAGTTAGTGCAGAGGTTTTGTCTAGTAGATTACCTAGGAGGATAAGTTTCCTATATCTTCTCACCATAGCCTTCATATCTTGAATTTTTTGGTATTGGGGATGTTTATGTGAAAAGTTAGCACGAAAGCTCACTTGGCCTGTTTCCACGAAAAGATTTAAAGTTTCAGTGTAGGATACACTAGTATGCAAGTCCATACACTGCAAGGCATTATGTAAACAGCCCTTTAGTGAGAGAAGTTTAGATGCAGTCCATTTTAACCTGTTTCATTCACCTTGGAGTTCAATAGTTGGTTCATAATAGTCATGCTGTACATGACCTATTTGGGTACAGGTTATTCCTGGAATGTTATGATTGATTTTCAAGTTTGGAATAATCTCAAATCTTTCTAAAGTATTAATGGAGTAAATAGTTACAAAGGCATGGTCAATTAGAACAGACAGTGTGTGGATATGCCACATAGGTTGCAGTGGAATGTCTCCTTCAAGAGTCTCATTGAGCATTGTAAAACCCCTGCCATCCATAAAGTCCAGCCACCGACTCGCTCGATTTGAAAGGACAGCATAGTTACTGTTTAGACATGTTATATTGATATCTCTGAAGATTAGAATAGTATCAATGGAGATATCTTCCATAATTAAATCTAGAATGTTGCCATGTTGCCAACTAATGCAAAGAAGTTGTCATTTGAGATAGCAATTGAATTCCATTTAATATTAAAAATGGCTGCATCTTTAAGATAGGGATACTGTGTTTTGGAGGAACAGAGTTTGGTTAGTTGGATGAATGGATGTGGGGATGCCCAAGGTGATACATATAGCTAATCTCTAATTTTACTGCTGGTAAAAGGCCTGCCGATGGTCTGCCCTTGGAATGTTTAATTACTGGTATCCAGCAAATTTCATAGCCAAGCCAACTGCGTTGACCAGTTAGCCATGTTTCTTGTCATGCTATGACGTCAAAAGAAGCTAGGGGATGACTTTCATTATTTCTCATTAAATGTTTGTATCCCCTTCTGTGCCAGACTGCCATTTTGAGCCTGCAGATATTTGGTTTTGCCTGGCGCTAGAGATTATTTCGGGGCTTAGTGCCATTATTCACATTCTTCAGACGGGTCAAAGTTGTCTCACTGGAGTTTTGTGTAGAATCTTTAAAGGATACAGCTCTTCTTAAGTTACCCTTTTTGCCCTGACAATGAATAGATAGGGGTTTGAAAATAGCTGTAGTTTTTGATTTAGGTAAAGATTGCCTTGATTGGGATTTAGAGAACGATTTACAAGGGTATATTTCTTTATTAATTTCAAGTTTGAAACCATGATGTCTAAATTGGTCTTTAGTACTCCATAATAGTTCTCTCACTATCTGCGAAGGGATAGTCAATTTAACTTTATCCAATCTACAGTAATTGAGAAATTGGATATATATTGAATATCTTGTGATTTGATTGATTTCAAATTTGGAAAGTTTTAAACATTGTTAAAATTGTAGTCCTGTTAGGAAAATGGTCTTCTCTTTGCCTTTCATTGTTAGGAGTAATGAGTCTGAATATTCTAGGCTATGAGCTTCGGATAGATGGGCATCCAGTCTTTCGACTAATGGTGATGATTCTGAATAACTTGTTTGATAAAAAATGGATGAGTATTATCCTTATGGGACCATTGCATTTCAGGACTATACTGAATTGAAAGTTCCTGGGATTTAGAGGGACCGGGCTTAACTCTTTCTGGATTAGAGGATATATTATCAGATCTATGGAGATTAAGAGATCGCCTTGTTCTCTGCTGTAGGTTCTCTGCTGCAGGGTGAGAAATTCAGTAGTTCCATTACTCGATTTCGCACTCCCATCTCTGTTATTGGATATAAACTCCTGGATAGATGTTACAGACTGAAATTAGTCGTGAGTTGATGGACATGGAGGAAGATATGAGATAGAGTATGTGGATAGATTCATTATCTCACTATCTTCTGCAGTAATATTTGAAGTTGAATCTAAGATTAATGGATCAGAAGAATTTGGTAAAAAATACCACCTCCCTTTCGATTTCATTAATTAATCTGCAGTTTTTTGCTGGGCTTTAATTTGAGATGGTAGGGTCTCCTTGTGTCTCGGTGTAATCAGGGCCTCTATGAATTTCTTAGAATTTCTTGTTTTCCTTTGAGTGGAGCAGTCTGGTTTTTAGATTCTTTTTTTGGTGTTACCAGTGTGTTTGATTTTCTTTTGCCATGTTTTATTCTTAAATATATCGAATACAGGCTCATTGACTTCTTGTGTTTCTATGTCCACATCAGACGTTGGAGAAGGCCTACCATTGTGATTCGATGTAGGACAAGGTTGTTCCATGATAACAACTTCCTCCAGGGACTGTGAACCAACTCTGAGCACTGCTGTGGGTTGAGTATTGCAGCAGGGGACCTCACAAGAAGGTATATTCAATGGCAAATTAATCTGTTCCTCTAAATACAATTGAGGTTGGTTTCCAAATTGTGATCTTAACCAGTCACCTTTCAGTGATAGAGCATTGAGAAGTGTCCTTTGGGCATCAGTTTTGTTTTCGAAAACTTCAAACAGTTTAGTTAGGCTAGTAATCCCAGCAGTCATCACCATTAGTGTACTCTCATGCAATGGATTAGGTGCTGTATTCAACCCAAAAGATGGTCTCAGTGTTTGTTTTACAAAAGACATGGAGAAGGTTGACAAAGAATTGAAAGTTGAATTGTTCGAGTCAGGATATAAAATAGATGAGTGTGATAGATTTAGGGGCCAATTTTGCAAACGCTGATCTAATTGAGTTTGTTGAACTACCTGTGAGTTGTTTAAAATGTTGTAGTCCTGCATAGATATATGGTCAGATGGTGCAGGGCACAATGTTTGATTCTCAATTTGCCTTGTATGCACTTATTTAAGTATGGTTCATTGGGTGTTTTTTTAACAATTTGAGAATAAAGATTTGGTATTTGAGTGTTATCAGTTAAATGAATTACTGTGTCAGTTATTACAGATGGTTCTGTAGATGAGGCTTCAATATGGGTTTCAGTAGCAAGATTTAATGTTGGTAGATTTATATCATGATTTGTATTGGTTTGTGTTGATACTGTCAGTAAGTCAGCATCAACTATATGGTGCAAATCAATAGAGCAAGGTTCCTTAGTACACAAAGGTAGTTTGGCGGTTGCTTTCAGATTTATAAGCATTGGAGTACAATTCACCGGGGAATCAGAGGAGAAAATCGCACCATGGGGGCCATTTTGCCAAAGTGCTGTATGTCTGCAGTTAGCGATTTCGAACGCTGATTTTTTCCCTCAAAGTGCTGCACATGACTTCACTGTTAATGGCGTTTTAGTTGGTGATGTTACCACAGGATTATCAGCATCCAACGGCGTAGCTGTTTTTAGCATATACATTAAAGAAATAAAATGTATACAAAAGTGTGCACTGCAGTAAGCGGAGACCAAAAAAACAGGAGACAAAAAGCTTCACAAGTTGGAAGATAACAATTAAATACTTTAACAAAAGGGTATCGAAAAAAGAAATGTACCAATTTTAAATGCTTGAATATCTAAGCCTGCTCCCTGTGACCAACTGAACAGCTGAACAGCACTTCACAAGCACTCCCTCGATGCGAGCGCGCAGATGCGTGCGCTCGCTAGTTTTAAAGAGGAAGGCCCATGGCTGCAGTAATAACAATAGAGCTGCAAAATACAGTTCGAACAGGGTCTTTTGTTTAGTTAGTCTCTGTAATTAAAATTAGAATCATAAATATCTGAGCAGTTTTCTCACGATGTTAGAAGATGACCTTGTAATCATTGGGTTCTGTACCTGGGTCAAGTAAACAAGAATATACGCCAGCTAAACAGCACCCGTGAGTACTCCTGCGATGCGTGCATGCTGATGCGCGTGCTCGCTAGTATTAAAGAGGAAGGCAGAGGTGGGTGGAGCCACGGGTGAAGCGGGCTGCAGTAATAAAAATAGAGCTGCAAAATACAGTTCACGGAGTGTGTTATGTTTAGTTTGTGGGTCAAGTAGAAAGAGTATCCGCCGGCTAAATAGCACTCCACGAGCACTCCCTCGATGTATATATTTGAAAGTCTGACACCAATTCTTATGCGCAAAATGGTAGACCGATAGTTAAACACATTCAGGGCAGAAGAAGGTATGTGCATTTTGTAATAACTCAATGTTTACTTCTTAAAGTGCTGTACAGTCCATTATGTTTGCAGCATGAACATGGGTATTCCACTAACCCTGCCATATAATCAAAGGTGCAGCACATGTGGCACCAAGGCTTAGCTGTGAACATGTGATGTACTCATCCGTGTGGCGTTGCACGCGTTATTGGGCAGAAGTCCTCTCTCCACGAATGCATCCTGTTATTTCAGCGTTGAAGCAGCAGCCTGTTCCCCTTTCCCCGTTCGGGGGCGCGGTACGCATGTTCACAGAACCCTGGAGTCAGTTACCGTCCGCTCCTCTCTCAGATAGTTTGAACTGAACTGAGTATTAGAGGAGGGAACGCTTGGCACTGATTGACACGTGACACTGCAGCTCGCCGGGTTTTTGGACCGGAGCATGCAGCGTTCTGAGATCTGTGTCCACTGGTGCTAGAAACGAAGGAACAGCAGATCCTATCCTTGCATGACAGCTGCTCACCCAGCACTTTTCATATTCACTGCATCCCTGACACTTGTGTCATGCACACGATGAGGTACAGCCAGAAGTGCAGTGCCTATGGTGGGAAGCATGAGGCAGAACAGGTTGGGAACCTCGCATTTGACCTGGAGGAACTGTAGGCCCCAAACCCCCAACACACACATACAAAAGGACGAGAGCGCCCACAGCGCTTGGCTAAGTCTGGCCTGCCCGCACACCAAGGGGCTAATTCACAAAGACAAACTACTGACTTACCCTTCTTGTTCTGAAATGTAACTGGTAATTTCTTTGTGAATCAAATCGTGTTTCTGAAGCATAAAGTCAGAGTTACTCCGGCTAAACTCTTTTCGGCAGTGCCCTCCTTTTCTTTGGTCTCCACGTCCTTTAGTTTTTTTTTTTTGTTAGCCACCTGTCTATCAAACTTTATTCATCCAGAGACATTCGGGCAGCACCCCCTCCTGTACACCAAACATGACAAAGTGTGTCTTTAATCGTCAAATATGTCTGAGCAATTAATGTTGGCTATTGGTGGCTGACCTTACCAAAAGATTTGCAGTCAACGTTTTTGCTTGGAATTGATGCATCTTAAAAAGTGGGGGTCGGGTCGTTTGTGAGTAGACTCCCATGCTTTTTTTTGTGCTTCGCTTTCTCACTGACTAAATGTGGGGAAAGTGCATGTGTCTATTGCGGTCTCTTTATTTTTCATTGTACCTGGGTGGATGGAGTCTCCGCCACACTACTACCGAATAGGGTAATCGGTGCCACTTAGGTTAGATGAGGGAAGAGGGATCAGTGTCCCGTTAAAGTGTGAGCCTCGAAAGCAGTGCATCTCTGCGGAGCCTCGTACTGGCCTGGAAACACGGTCTCTAATTATTTTGGGACACGGTTGGAATGTTAAAAGCAAAACCCCAACACTGCTCAAAAATTGCTTTTCAATATTTGACAGCAATCAAAAAATCAAAAACGAACTATGTATAATAAGTCGTGCAAAACTGTCTTTTCCATTTCCACGATTGACAGTTTGTCAGAAAAAAAACCTCTTTTGGACTGCAGATTTAATCTCCAGCACGACATCCACCTGCATACCCATATCAGCGAAAAACTACAGCAGGTGCTTTCACACAGTCCCCTTTGGAGTGTCCCTTTAATTCTGGCAAGTAGTAGTAGAGTTTATTGATACCTTAACTTGTCCCTTGTGAGGTGCAAATTGTTCTGCTAGCATAGTTCTGGCTCGTGTCACATTGCATTGTGGTATTCGCAGTCCTTCATTTATGAATGGTAAATAACACTAAAAGAACAAGCATTTCAATGAAACAAGCCAGGATTTGTGTTTAAATCAGAGCACAATATTGTCTCAGTGCTAATATATTACACCTAGATGAAGCTGAAAATAGCCACGATAAGAAAAATTCTCTGTATGGTAGGGTATGGTGCAGACATTTATTTAAATGTAAGGCTTTGCACTAAACAAAGTCCGTTGATTTTATGATGACCAGACCACGTGTCATTTTCGGAGAAGATCAGTGCTTTGAAACCACTGAGGCGCAGTATAAACGATTTTAGCGATATGGCTGGTCCTGCAGAGACTGCGTGGAATGTCTATTTACACATTTACATGCAACAAATATCATTAACCATTAACCCGCCATAAGTAGCATTTTCTGTAAAGTCATGAATTCATGTGAGTCACGGATGAGGGGTTGAGGGCCACTTTTCTTGAGGTGAGGACCACTTGTTTTGAAGTACCCGGGCCTATTTCTTGTCCCAGTCCAAACATGGACAACATTAGATTGAAACCCACCCTCATGCAATTCGGAAAGGAACTCAAGGCCCACCTCTTCAAAGAGAACCTTCTTCAAGGAGTACACCCCTGATTCAGTCTGCCGGCCGACCCCTACTTACCTATAATTGCTGCTGCTATTGCTCCATTGTATATCGAAACAGCCTTGCTATACATTTTTGTTATGCTGTGATTCAAACCTGCGAATGAAAGAATGAACACAATGGAGTCAAACAATTGAATCACTAAGCTATCTCCATCATGTTTTACATGCTGTATAAAAACAGTGTAATTTATGAAAATGTAAAAAAACACATGTGGAAATAGTTTGCAATGAATGACCCACATTAAACATACAAAGTCATACTTTATCAAACTGCAAAACACATGGACCCTCATGACAAGTTTCCCATAGTGATGCCGGTGATTCCGGCAATCCAGTAGCACCGTTACTGGCTACCGGTGCGGTGTAATCACGAGCATATTACAACTCTGCAAGCACGTGCATCCAGCAGATCCCTAAACAGTAACACAGGCATCATGTAATAGCGGAAAAACTGATCAATGACGGTGCCACAGTAGAAAATAATGCTAGTAACAGTGGATCCGTCCCCATAATGCCAGAAACACCAGCACCAGTAACACTGACACCGGACATAGCATCATCGCAGGAACTTGAAGTTACCTGGTAGCCATTTTGCAAAATCCAATCCAATTTAAATCTGGCTTTTCCTGTTGCCATCCACAGCCGGTGACACCGCCGGGATGTCTGGAAAGAACAAAAGTAGGCTGCCTGAAGTCCTGCTCCCGAAGACCCCCTCTTTGGAGGCAGAATTGACTGCCCTGACCGACCACATCTTGGACAATGATGAGACACTGTTTGGAAGGGAAAACCGCTGCACCAGCTAGCGCTGCAAGTTGGCCATATGAATGGAAGAGGCCAGTAGAGTTACAACGGTGGAGTCTGTCCCCAGAACCTCAAAGGACTGCCGCAGGAGATGGGATGACTTGCGGCTGCGGGTGAGCAACCTGCTGGCAACCCGCTGCCATCAGACAATGGCAACAGGAGGCGGGGCGGTGTCCCATAATACACATGCCCTGGGAAGAGCTACGCAGCTGGAGGGCATTAAGGGTGCTCGAGGTGCAGAGGATAGACCAGGTACCCAAGGGGGTGACGGTGAGTACAACAAGCCACACCAGAATGCCCTGCACCACTAAAAAGTGCACACAAAATAATCCAGGGGATTGAGTCCAAGGAAAGGGGTAGTAGGTGTGACATCAACATCTAAAGTCCCCTTGCACACATAGATGACAGGGTCTGGGCCCAATGTAAGCTATGCAATAGCACTGTACCCAACAAGCATCCATGCGCGTGTGGACTTGTCATGTGCACCATGGCATGACTGGACAGTTAGCATGTCCTCAATGCACACACAAGCCACTGTGCCATGAGTCCATCCAAAATGGACAGACACCATGCATGCATGCATCAGTGCACAAAGCACCCCCACACATCTTGACCAGGCCAGGGGACATGCAATGGTCAACTAGTGTAATTCAAGTGCAACAATGTCACACACAGGTATGTAACTGATTTGTTTTCTCACTCTAACAGGCATATCCACTCATAGCAACAGTACCGGTCCATCTGCAGGCTGCGCAAAACTCAATTGGGTTGCCCAACAGCCCACACGTACAAAATCTGTGGCTATGTAGGTTCTACCCGTCTAGCCAGCTGTCCAGATACAACAGCCAGCACCTCAAGGCCAGCCAGCTGCAAAGGAACAGTAGCCAGCACCTCAAGGCCAGCCAGCTACCCAGGAACAGCAGTCAGCACCTCAAGGCCAGCCAGCTGCCCAGGAACGCCAGCCTGCTCCACAGGCCCAGGCAGTGGCACACACTTGACAGCCATCTAGAGCGCCCATCAGACATCACTAGTGCGCCTGGGGACCACTCCAGTGGTGATAGTGCGCGGTACAAATATCCTTTAACATTAACATTAACATTAACATCAGGCCCTCACATACCACTGACACCACTTCAGATGAGTCTGAGGCAGCAGACGGAAGGCAAGGTACTGATGGCACACCACAGTGCTTCACCTATCCCTCCCCCTCCTTCAGTCCCTCCCCCCTCCACAGCCCACCATGACCACTAATGACGTCTTTCAGAGTGATGAACGAGCGCATTCGCCAGATGGAGGCCCGCCATGAAGAGATGGTCGGAATCCAATGCCAGCAGCTGCCAGAGGCCCAGCTAATTTGGGAGGCAATACAGTCGACTAGCCGGCGCTCTGTGCCTTGTGCCACATTACTTCTGCCCTAATACCCCTGGCTGAAAGGGTCCATGAGGGGAATGAGGGTGTGTCCGCACTTGCGGAGTCAGTGGCACTATCCCTATGGGCAAACCTGGAGGGTATGGGCACTCAGGGCGCAGACCGCACCTCCAGCACAGCCACCCCTGCAAGCTCGGTGCAGAGCAGCCCTAGGTGCTGCTAACAAAGACATATGGTTATGCCTGCCTGTGGCAAGGGTACTTCTATGAAAGTGCACAAAGAGTAAGACTGTGGACTCTGACAAGTGACACTTCAATGTTAGGTTGTGTGGGAAGGGAGTGGTAGGTGTGTGGGGAAGGGGTTGTGGGCAGAGTGTTTCATCTGCAGATTGCAGAACTATCCAATACATTTATCTAGTCACCTGCAGCAACAACTGCACAGTTGTTATTTATTTGTATGAATTTTATTGAGTGAGCACATTGAATACAATGACATATCATGGGTGGTACAGAGTGAGGGGGGCCTCAGAAGAAGTTGTCTATGATTTCCTGTTTGACAATACACCCGTCCCTGGAATCCATGTGCACGTGTCTATGCCTGGTTGGTGCTACCTTGCCAACATCATCACCATCATGTCCATCCTCTGGTGGTGGCATGTCCAGGTCTGGGGATAGGGGTATTAATGTATTTATTTATATTTTTTTTATTATGCATTTGTAAGGTGCTTATACATCAAAAAAATGTGTTTCGAAGTACCCATAGGGCAAGGGGGAGAGAACAACGGAACAAAGGGCAAATAAAATAAAGATGAACAAAGACAGAGGCAGTCCTACTAGGCCTTGTAAACATTTGGAACATGCAAGTGCAGAGAGAGAGAAGGAACAAGGGAAGGGGTGTAAACTTGGTAAAGTGTGGTAACCTGCTAATACAATAAGTGCAGGCCTGTGGGAAATTAGGGAATTTGAGGATATCTGACTAAAGATGGAGAGGAAGGGGGGGCTGTCCCAGAGAAGGGAGCCAGCTGAGATAAGAGATTGGCCAATCACTTGCTGCTTAGAGAAGTGCTTGACACGCAGAGAGTTGGAGCCGGAAGATCAGATCAATCTGGAGAGAGAGTGTTTGGTTAGATCAAGTTATAGATAGCGAGGTCCCCGACCCAGACAGCCTTATGGGTGATGCAGAGGCATTTGAATTTGAGCCTTGCAGCAACCGGGAGCAAGTGGAGAGATTTTAGGGTTGGAGAGATAAGGTCCCTGAGCTTGAGGCCAAGGATAAATCTTGCAGCCCTATTCTGGGTTAGCTGGAGGGGAAGAGAGAGGAAGAGGGTAGATTAGGGATGAGGCCTTTGCAGTAGTCCAGCCTACAGAGTACCAGAGCTCTAGAGACATTGTGTTTCTGGGGAAAAGTGAGGAAAGGGAGGATACCTCTGAGGATACCTCTGTTTCATCTAATGCAGATATTATGCAACATTGCACAGGCGAGGACTATCTTCCCCACCTTCTCAGGCCTGTACATAAGCACACTCCTTAGCGGTGTAGGCACCTGAAACGTGCCTTTATGAGTCCAAACGTCTGCTCGATGGTTTCCCTTGTCGGCACATAGGCACGATTGTATGACATGCCCTCTGGCAACTGTGGATCCTTCAGGGGGTCATTAGCAAGGGCAGTAGTGGATATCTGGAATCACCTGGAAGGGGGGGTGCAAGGTGAGCCATGGCTTGAATGTGGCAGGACTGATGTTCTAATGGAATGTAATTCTATACCATGATACTCCATGCATCCCGGTCCATGGTAATTATGTGAGGCATGCGCTGTGAGGCACCCTGTGACAGCAATAGTGTGTTATTCGTACCAAGATGTGTTGTACTTCCTGGGGTGGTTTGATGTGGGTGGGAATGCACTAGCCACCAACAGGCCCTGTATACATATCGACATAGTGTGGTGTGGTAATCCTCATTCCACCACCCGAGAGTGTCTGCACACAATACATGACGCCCACATTGTAGTCTGGACATACACTGACATGCATCAACACAGCATGAGGGCTCACATGCACAGTAGGCACATATACACATTACTTTTTTGTCATCACAGTAGCTGGCAACAGCACTCCATGGATGTGTTGTCCATCTCCCATCCTATCCCACTGAGTTACACCCCTGTGTTTGTCAGAGAGCCGTCACAATTTTGCATTGGCATTCACACAAGTGGCAATGGTGCACTGTATAGGGCACTTTGACTTTTGCATTGATGTGTAAATGCATGGCAGATGGTGCACAGCAGTGGTGTTGACTTCGACTGAGGGTTCTGAATAGTCAGTGCATGCATGCATGCATCTTGCCAGAACATGCCTTCATTGGACTGGGTGGGACAGTGCACTGCAGGTATTGATTTGTTGGAGTGTTGCATTCTGGTACCTGTAGTGTGTTGCCTGTTTACTTCCTCAGGGTTCATGTATGTACTTGCCACTGACTGACACAACAACAGTTTGGTATTACACCCCTGCTTCATGGACTGACTATTGGCCATGAACTGGTTGTACCCTCTGATGCACGGTAGCTGTAGCTCATAAATTTGTGTCATGACCCCCTCCCTTTGGCCTATGAACCATGCAGCAACTTGTGTGTACTTGTGGATGTACTCACCCAACATCCAGGTCCTTTGCCCACTGTGCTGTGCCGTGTATGCTGGCAGGGTGCTGTTCCACAGAACCATGGAGTCGTGGGTTGACCCTGGGAACTGGGCATAGCAGTGCGTGATGGTTAGGTCAGCAACACAGGTCATCTGTACGTTGAGGGAATGGTACTGCTTGAGGTTCCTGTACACCTCCTTTGTGGAGTCTGAGGGCACCAGCTCAATATGTGTGATGTCCAATGCACTGATCGCATCTGGCATGCCTGCATGCACATAGAAGCGGGCCTTGGTGACATTCACCTGTGCCAAGGCAGTTGGGATGGAGATGTGCTGGCCCACATGGCGAACAAGGGCTTCCAGTACCTGCTCCAGCATTATGGCGAAGGTGGAGTGAGATATGCCATACAGCTGGCCCATGGAGTGCTGGAACGTGCTTATGGTTAAGAAGTGCAGGACCGACGCCAGCTTCAACAGCGGTGGTATGGCTGTCCAGATGCCGATCCTGCTCCCTAAATCGCCCTGGATTAGGGTCAGTAGTTCTTGGATTGTCTCCCTGTTTAGCTGGTATAGGGTATGTATCTGCCCATCTGTCAGGGCCCAGGGCATGGCCCTTGTGTGCAGTATGACTTATTGTCTCCGCCTCACCACTTGCATCTCAGCCATTATCCTCCTCCTCTCCCTGGCGCCATTGCTGCTGCTCCAGCTCATTCAGCTGCACTGCAGCGTGAAGCGCCTCTATGTCCATTCTACCACTGAAAGGGGCAGCATGGTTGTTTTGGTGAAGTGTTCTGGTTGTGGGCACTTTCTAGCGTTCCTGGTTGTATTGGGTGCACCTGGGGGAATGGGTGCACATGTGGCCTATTTGGCCACACCTGGTACAATTCACCGCCTGTTCTGTGATGCTGGTGTTTCTGGCCTGGTTTTTCCGGTACTATCATCATTTTTATGAACAGGAGAAAGCAAGTGATCATGCATGCTTTTCAAAGCTTGATCGGTGAATAGAAGAAAGCAAGTTATCATGCACTCCTCTGAAAGCTTAATCAATGAATAGATGAAAACAAGTGATCATGCACTCTTCTAAATACCTAATCGACAATTAGAAGAAAACAAGTGATCATGAACTCTCCACAAAACTCAATCAATGAATACTAGAATGCACTCCTCTCAAAGCTTAATTGACAAGTAGGAGAAAGCAAGTGATCATGCTCTCAAAACGTAATCTAGGATTAGAAGAAAACAAGTGATCATGAACTCTTCTTCAAACGTAATCAAGTAATAGAAGAAAACAAGTGATCAAGCACTATTCTCAAAGCTTAATCGATGACTAGGAGAAAGCAAGGAACCATACACAATTCTCGAAGCTTGAACGATGATTAGATTATTAGGAGAAAGCAAGTGTTGAATTAGGGAAATGTTCTTAAAGTCTTGAAAAATTAAAGTAAAAAAAAATAGAAAATAAAAGAGGAGCCCTTTTAGGTGGTAGCGTGCAGTAATGAGTGATTGCTAGCTTCTTAGATATTAATTATGAATTAACGAATCTTACACTTACTCATAAAATAACCACTTTGTATAATGGCATGCGTTTTCATGAGAAACTAGCTTAAATGCATTTTTATTCAGAGCGTTCTGTCATATGGCTAGTCATCTCAATCTATTACTTTCTTAAAAGTGTCATATTTTGATGGAACGTCTTTTTTTTTTTTAAAAGGGATTTATTTTTAAGCATAATCTTTTGTAGGTGTGTTGATAATCTACAAAGGACTGCTTTTGACTAGATCTCCTATGGTCAAATCGAAAGTCATTTTGAGAAGGGGAGCCCATTTAAAAATTAACCAACCCAAGGAGGCGCTGTCTTCCCTGTTTACGGGTTGGATCTGTGTGCTGCCATCTTAGGCTACTCTAGCCTGCTCAATAAATATTCATTGGGCAAGTGTCAGAGGGGAAAGTTGTGGCATGAGGAAATATAGCAGGACGCACACTGCTGATTGACAAATCAGCTGAAGAGTTACGGATGCAATTATTTCATTTTTTTACATGCATCAAGTACACTTAAATAAAAGCTCGAATGACTAATTAACTTCTCTTCATTATCTTCCTTTTTGATGGTGCTTCTGCCCTCGATGGCTGGCATAACTATTTAAACATTTCGGATCACCTTGGTACTTGCATTGTATCATCCAATTTAGTGATATGCCTTGGAGATAGTTACTGATGGATTGCAAACAATTGTGAACTGCTAGACCTGCAGTTCACTGAGCTCCACAATATAATGAGTTCCTCTATAAACAGGCTTAGCTCTTTTTTGGAAATGTCATTGCTGATAAATTCCCTAGAGTCTAATGACCTCTCAGGTTGATAGGTAGGTATAGAAATGCGTGTGCAGTACTGTTATTTGTCTCAGTGTGTGTTGTAGCCAGGCTTCTCGGTGATACGCAGCATAAATATAGGTTCAATAGTTCACGCAATACTAGATGGAAATAATGATGAACTACTGGTATCTGGAACATAAGCAGCTACTTGTTTCTCTTCAGAATTGCCCATTGTCCCTGTTCTTTACGAGGATATTGAAAACATCATTCCACTCTTTTGGGATTGGAATAGGGTAAATATAACCTTCACGACATTACAAGGCAAAAGGAAATAGGTTAGTGGGAAATGAGCACAAGCAGAACGTTGGAGTTTGTGTGACACACATAATGCAATAAAGGGCCTCATTAAGAGGTGGTAATGGATGTACTACCACTTTTACATGCATGTACTACCACTTTTACCATACCACTATTTTCTAACTGGTAACATGAAGGTTAACTCTCTGTTTCTTAGATGAAATTCCAATAAATCCCAATTATAGTCTGATGGCCTCCATTATGGGGAATTATTCTTCTTCTTCTTCTTCTTCTTCTTCTTCTTCTTCTTCTTCTTCTTCTTCTTCTTCTTCTTCTTCTTCTTCTTCTTATTATTATTATTATTATTATTATTATTAAAATTTGAGCCCCATTTACCATAAATGGTTACATCTATTTTGCACATAATTAGAAGATTTAAACAAAACTTCAACTTCATGCTAATCTCTAACACATGTATAGTCCCTCAAGCACTGACGTGGGAGTAAAACTTCTAACAGACCAGCACACAATCGAGTTGTAAATAATATATACATTCAAAATATGTGAAGCGTTGATACATGAAAAATGTGTCGGCAGTTTGACGTTCTTTGTGTTAAATATAGACCATTATTGTTTTTTTTCTGAATGTCATGACCCTGTGGTGCAAAGTTGTAACAGACATCATTTTCTAAAAAGATTGTACAATAAACATTTTGCAACACAACAGTAATATATAAAGTGGATACACAGGCTTACCTCTTGTAGGTTCCTTGTACTGCACACTTGATTTAACATCACCAAGTGGCTTAAAGAAAATGATCAGTAGATCTAGCATTACTGGCTACTCCCAGTATTTGATCTTGGAACCTAGATTGGACCTTGCTACTTAGCTGTGTATACTTGTAACCGAATTGCATTTCTTTCTGTATCACTGCACTGGCCTGTAACTATGTGACTTTGTAACCTTGTAAATTGTATGTATGTAAGCTTAAAGTATTGTTGTCCTCGCGCCCTGATACACTCGGGTCTGACGCGTGCTACAAATCAATAAACAAACAAACAAACTCTTCATAGATGGGGCAGCATCAGAAAATTTCAAAGGACAACACAAGTAATATCAGAACAAGGTTTTAACTGAATCCATTCTTTCCTAAAACAAAAACATTGATTCCAAACACTAAAACACCCATCCCTGCCAGGCAAATCACAGGAAATACAGGTGTGATATAAGACATATATGAAGGCTGAATCATCAGGTAATTTAGACCGGGACATACTTTAGACTGGGCCCTGACACATAATTCCTCTACCTCCTCTGTCACTGTGCATGCCTTCCCGTGGTCCCATCATGCAACAGTACCTATCTCTGCTGCTGTCCCCTAAGAGTAGGAATCTAAAACAAGTTTAGCCTCTTGCTTTCTTCTCATCATTGGTCCCCAAACTCGCTAACGAATCCTTAGATTTCCCCACTGATTTAGTGGTCAATCTATTGCAGTACATTACTTACACTATAAATCACTGTGTACCGTTCAGACTAAAATAATTAAGGCTGAGACAATAAACAACACTTGGTTCAACAAGGACATCATATGTGCTAGGAAACAAAAGAGCACACGCAAATGAATAAGAAGAATTAGTACCCGGCGCATGAAAAATAAGAAAATGACTTACCTGTGATTGGCTATATTCCAAGCCTTAGTGCATAGTAATCCCAAGCAAGGAACAGCATGCAGATCGCTCCGGGCCCAACAGCATTTTCATTCCTGAATGGCCACCATGGAAGGGGAGAAGGGACTACAGGTAGTCCCTTCTCCCATTTCATGGCAGCCATTTTCTTTGTTTACTAAGGCCATCATGGAAATTGAAAACGGACTATGTTTTCTGTCCGCGGCAGGCATTTTTTAAACTTTTATTTTAGGCTGCGAAACACAACACGTCTCACAGCTGGGGAAAAAAAACATTTACTAATCAGGCTAAATGTGCTAATTTTAACACAAGAACCAGCAACATGAAGTCCAGTTTGAGAAAGCTTTTCAAAATTCTACAAGAATTTTAGGGGAAACCACACAGATCACTACCCTAGAGAGGAATTCATCACAGTGTTGGAAAATACAGGATGAACTTTTTAGGAGAATTGCGGTTCATCAGAAAGTAATCAAGTCTCGGCATTCCCACCTGAAAGATAATCCATCTGTTGATGGGACCTATCACCTGCAGCTCCAACATTAAGACCAATATACCCAAATGTTCCTTCAGGCAAACTTCTGAGCCTGAAATTGCAAAGACTGCCTCAAATTTAAAACCTAACTACCTTCTGCATTGGGTATTCCTGCCCAGCCAGTATGTTTAAAGACTGACTTGATTTCTTGGTCCCATGGATTACTAAGATCACCAATGTCTCCTTCAGGGATGGTCGAGTCACAACTAGCCACAAGGAGAAATGCATCACTCCCCTCTTAAAGAAATGCATATTGGACCCTACAATAGCTAACAACTATCGCCCAATCTCGAATGTATCATACCTCCTGAAGATCCTTGATTGTTTTGCATACCATCGGTTTCAGGAATTTGTGGAAGTGAACAACATCCTTGGCACTCGTCCATCCGGATTTAGGGCCAGGCATGGTATGGAAAACATCACTTCTGTTCCATTTTTGTGGAGAAGGGTCAACCTGAGTTGCTGATACTTTTAGACTTACCAGTAGCATTTGACCTAGTGGACTATGCACTTCTGGTCACCAGGCTAGTGGAAATTTCCCAATGTTCTACAAGCACTGCCCAGTGGATTCAGTCCTTCATTGGTCCACGATCATCTCGAGTAGGAGAGGACAGCTCTGAAACATGCCCCATCTTTACTACCTACGGAGTGCTCCAGGGCTTCTGTTTATCGCCTACTCTGTTCAATATTTACAAAAGACCATTGTTTGATCTTTTGGATAACCTGAATGTGTGAAACATCAACTATGCTGATGAAACTCAGATCCTCTTTCAGTTATCAGGGAATCATACGCAAAACACAGAATTTGTGAACAACAAGTTTACTATGATCCAATCATGGATGGCCATTAACTCATTGGCCTTCAATGACGATAAAACAGAGCTCCTTGTCATCTCATCTGGGCTGAAAAAACAGGCCCCCCAAAACAGTTATTTTTCCATCATGGGCTGTACGATATCTGTTGCAAAACAGGTAAAAACAATGGGAGTGTATTTTGATGCAGAGCTATCCATGACATTTCACATCTCCCACCTTCGCTCATCCTGCTCCTATGCTACGAGGCTGGTTAACCAAATCAAGCCATATCTGCCTTTGGAAAATAGAGCCTCACTACTGCTTTAGTCAATGTAAGATTTAACTATTGTAACAGCTTTCTGATAGGACCTCCCGGGCTAACATCCAAGCCCTGCAGGTCATCCAAAATGTGGCAGCCAGGGCAGTCCACGGCTTAGCCAATCATGATCATTTAACATATTTTAGATGTGCCTTGCATTGGCATTGGCTCCCAGTTCAACCTAGGATTTCCCACAAACTGCTTTCATTGACGTACAAATGCCATTCCTGTAAGGCACCTCTATATCCGATGAATCGGACAGCCTACTAGACATTTGCATTCCAAATGATGATCGAAAACTCTCACGGCCTTGCTATAAGCTCGAGAATGTGGTGATACGAGCATTGATATCTGTGCCCCTAGGGCTTGGAATGACCTTTCCCTTTCCCTGTGAACACTGTATTTTTTTAAGAGAGCCATTAAAACTCTGCTCTTCAACTTGAGCCCTGGTTAATTACATCACCTCCCCCTTTTTACTCCTTCTCTCCTGGGTTTTTGTACGTGCGTCCATCTTTGTTATATGTGTGCCCTGAGGCCCACGGGCATGTGGCATATTAGAAGAATTACAAAAAAATAATTATTATAATAATAATGATCGCAATTGCACTGCAGAGGATAAACAGTAGGACAATGGTTAAACAATTAGAAAAGAAACACACATATATTATGCCTTTGAATAAGGACGTGAAATAGAGAACCACCCCATCTTTAGGATTCAAAGTAAGGGCAAGAGTGGAAAGGTCCTGGGATGCCTGGCAATAAAAAATAGCTCTAACTTTCTCTAACATAGTCTTTCTTTGAAGGCTCATTAGCACAAAGTACATTTCTGGGTACGTCCAGTGCGTTTGAGATGAGGTTGAAAAGTGTCCACCTGTTTAAGCAGTATTTGATTAGAGCAGCATGTGTCAACAGATAGGGGATTATAGCTGACCAATACTAGGGACCTGAATTGGGGTATTTAACTTGGCTTTGCAGGCCGATAACGCTAGGTCCAGCCCTTGCTGAGCTATATAACATTTGTTTGGCAATGTCCTGTTGCTTCAGCGAGCACAAAACAGAATTCCAGCTGCCACTGGCACACTTAATTAAAACCATGTATATATTTCAAGATTGCTATCTTTTACAATACCTTTCTGAGGCAGTCAGTGTTTTTATATTATGTTTACATTGGATAATATAATCCATCAAATGACATTCCAAAGATGAAAACACATGCCAGAACCAATTTCACAATTACATTACTCAGCAGATAGATACATAAATAAATCCAATATAAAACATATAGTTAACATTCATATTGCACTCATTGACTGAAACAAGCTATTAGAAAATCCATTATGCCAGAACAGCACGGATGATTTATTTCAATGAATCTTCAGTGTAGCTGGCAAACACTGTTCCAAGCTGGCAAAAACCGTTCCATACTCCAGAAATATCAGCTTTTAGGTGATGATGCTTTGGGAATTAGATTTAAGTTGTTTTGGTTATTAAACTGAAATTGATTTCATCAAGACAAGTTTTAAGAAACAGAGGAAAAGGTATACAGTGAATTGTTGACTGTGTTATCAATCAATCTATAGCAAATGTGGACCTAATGAGCACATGTTGTCATAATTACCTATTGTAATGCTCATCATGAATTCATGAATAAGAAATGTTGTCCATAAAACATACTGTTTAATCCCCCCACCCCAAGAACAACAAAAAACACCAAAACGGCACCCAAAAGGACACTTGCGGTGTTATGATATGTCTCTTCCGTGGTCAGTAAGAAATCCTGTGATTTTGATACAAATGTAACGTGTGTGAACACAGGTTTTACAACTTAATTTGTGACAGGAAAGAGAGAGGTCCTCTTCAAGGGATTCATGGACATGTATGTGAATTTTGGGAAGGCAGATTGGGTTAAAAGAATATAGCATTTAACAAAAGTTAAAGTGAGATTTTCATTCTCTGTAGGAGATTTGAAAGCACACAATGATTTAGAAGGACAGTGAGAAGCAAGGATGTTTTATGGCTCAAAGGAGATTTACAACAAAAAGTAATTTATTGGTAATGCAGAGATCACAATCATTAAGCTAAAATCACTCAAAATGAAAATGGGGATTTTCTTGATTATTACAGTTCAAAGAGGTACATCGTTTACTTGAAGAGTCACGAGATGGAATGAAAAATGAATCTTGGTTGGTGAGTAACATTTTTAGGATTATATTTGTGGTTTAAGATCTAGGGTATATTGGTGGAAGATTAATAGAGTATTACACATTTTCATAACAGACAATAATATGAAGCTGATTGAAATTAGCTCCTGATCAAGAAATAATTACGGTTGAAACACGTACAGAATACGACAACACATTGATTTTCGTCAACGGCAAAAAGGCTCATGCAGTAGTTACTGAAAGCATCTCCAGGAATGTTTGAAAGGGACAGAAGAGCATTTTAAAATTGTATTTTTTGCATCTTAAGAATCCGAACATTTCTTTGGTTGAAAAATAAATCTTTTGGGAAAATACAGAAAATGTTAATGGTTTAAATGACCTGAAAAAAAATTTGAATTCATATTTTCAAGATAACAGAAACTTGTAAAAAGATGTTGGCTAACATTGTGAATTTTTAAATAGTTTGATTATTATAACATTGAGAAAATAGGAGATTGTGTTTAGGATTACTCCTTAGGAGAGTGTGTTGTCTTTCCAAGAGAGGTTCTCTGAGGGAGTGTTGCAACCTTGTTATAGAATCATCTGGTTCAAAGTGCACAGGGTTAATTTAATCAAGAGAAGCTGAAATGCAAATATAAAAGCTGGATCAGTCTTTGGGCCTCAGGCCTGCTTTACTAAGTAAATTTGGAAAGTAAAACCTAAAACTGGTGGGGGAACCAAACACAGCTCATATGCAAACAAAGGACAGACATAATTTGTTTTTTTCAATCCAGCCAATTCAATGAAGGTGCCCACTTCCCGACAGAATATCCCAAAATTAGAATAATGGACATACCCCAGTAGGAAATGAGACCAGGCGAGAGATTGCAAGTTGAACAAAGTTAATATAAAGAAAATTGTGCACGCAGAGAACTCTGCTGCCCAGAAAGCGCTCTGCCAATAGATACACGGGCAGCATGACATTACAATTTACAATCCTGCTGCTTTATTGGGTCAGATCATAAGCACCGTATGGATCCATATGGGTTGACCTCATGGGATTGGTGGGTGTTTAGTCGTCACTTCTGCAGCACTTGGGTCAGCGGGCTCATCTTTGCGAGGAGAAGGTTAAACCAGCAAAATGGCACTTTCCCAGACTAACTGAACTTGCAAAAACAGCATGTGTGAGCATGAGACAAATGACACTCATAAAGTCAGGTAGGAATGTGGGTGCCTTTCAGAGTTCATACACAAGTTATAGGCAGGCCTTGTACCCTCTGCACCTCGGTACCCATAAAATTAGAATGCCTGTCCCAGGTGCCCACCATGGAAGTTTTGATCTACCTTTTGCCTCATGGTACGAATAGACAAGTGTTATGGTTGGAAAGACATATATGTGTGTCTGGGGTCGGGGCTCTTGAGGGGGTCTTTGTTGGGTCACTACAGGAGGCCAGATCTGTATCTATATCAAAGGACAGAGGGGCATGGGCATGGCAGTTTACAGCTTTAGCAGGGTGGGAGTCAGAGAGTGACAATGGCAGGTTACTGGAGATGGATGGGCACTCAGGCGGGGGCCTGATCTGGTCTCATCTGAGCTCACCTGTTCTGGGATGGTACTGAAGGTTGCAACAATGAATGGCTGAACTTCCGTGAGACCAGGGTTTGTGACGCAGACAGGAGGCAGTGGGGTGGGGGCTGGAGCTGGCGGTGCGAGGAGCAGGACAGAGTGAAAGACAAACTTTTAGAGATCATTTTCAGGCCTAGAAAAAGATGGCTACAGGCGAGGAATCCAAAATGCAGTCTTTGTGCATTAGTAAAGTCTAACTGCATGATTTCATTGCTAGTAATTAACAAGTCATTATTAACACAGATTATTGTTGGGCAGAAGGGGGGGACGTCTCCCCCCTTCAGTGCAAGGAAGATCAGTGCGTGGGGGACTGTGGTGGAATAAGCCATCTCCCTCCCAACACTCCCCACTTTTGTTACTCCTAAAGTAATGAATACCCTCTTCCTCTACAGCTTCATCCCATGTAGGTGTGCCCTTTATTTGCATTCATGCATGGCACACACTTCTCAGACTTTCCCCACATCGTGCATATTCCTCAGGAGTACACGTCATATAGATGCACCCTCCACCCCCTGCTATGTCAACCCACACTGCCTGATGGTTTTCTAACTCTTGGGGCTGTTTGATGGTTGTGTGCCATAGATTGTCTACTATATCCCCGGTGTTGTAAATGGCTACCATGCGATATTTAGATTTGTCATTTTCCCCTGTTTGTACTTGGACTTCCCTAGTACCATGAGGAATTTTATCATTTCTATTTGGATTGCCCACTGTCACCATCATCATTGCACTTTTAGGAATTGCCTCTGCACAACATCGTACTCCCACTTGGCACACAGAGAACATTAACAGGAAGAAGACAATAATAGGTACTATTGCAGTCCCAAGCCACGATGGTACCCAGTTGAATGCCGCACTGGACCAGTCACTTTCCTCAACACCACTTTCTTCTTTCATTCACACTCCAAGTTCATGCATTGCTGATATCACGTGGGAAAGTGTTCCATTTTCATCATCTGAAGAAGGCACAAAAGTGCAATATGTAGCATCATCATGAGTCTTAGTGCTCTTAGTTCTACCTTTATCACATTGAATTCTTCTTCTGTATCATTGGCTAGCTGGATTAGCTCCAAGCGCATAATTTGAAGCCACTTGGCATTTGCTCTTGCCCGGATACTGGGGCTAAGTGATGCAAAGAAAATTCTCTGCAGAGTTGAATAACCTATACTGATCAGGTATTGGTGCCAAGAGGTTTGAATAGTCTTTTGAGAGGTAGTTGGATGCGCTCTTTCTATGGCACAATTGATCTTGTAGCTTGTCTTCTGATAGGACATCATAGATGGGGGATCTTCACTTGCAGTTATGCGTGCTCGTGGTCATGGATTGGGCAACCCTTCCCCCTTGATGTAATCTTCCAGAATCAAGAGCAGTGCAGAGTGCATCACTGCCAGAGCACAGTGGCCCCTCCATGGTGGCAGGAGGTGCCAAATATGCCTGTTTGCCACACACCCAGTGTGCTCATTATTGCAGCTGTTCCTTTTTGCATGTCAGGTATTATGAGAGTTCTGTTGCAACATGTGTTGGAGTCCATGGATACTGTTCCTTCTCCCTGGAAACACAGTTCATATTTTTCTTCATGCTGGACCTTCATGGGTTTTTTGAGAGCTGTAGCCTATGTTAGTTTTGCGATGTTCTGAGACCATACGTGAGAGCATGTGTCCTCCATCCATTTCAGTCTTTTATACGATAAGCCGCCTAGGGCTTCTGCCTTGCACATTGCCATTTGTGTTCAGCAAGCATTGTCCCTTTGATTGCAAAGAACGGCTCTTTAAAGCATATTTTACCTTAAGGTTTCTTCTTACACAGTTTTTCCTCAGGAGGAAGCAATTGTAGGTTTAATGGGTGTGCCTAGAATGTGCTCCTTATCCTGCATTGTGCAAGATAAACGAGACACTGGGCTTCCACTAAGGGGTATTCTTACTGCACTAAAACCTTAGTCATCCCTGATGTATGAGGTATCAGGGAGCACACATAACAGCTACCGTTTGTGGCCTGTCTCCCTGTGGTTCCTCCACCTCATCCAATCCCAACCCGTGGTATGTAAAATATTTTCGTTCTTTTGTTTGCCGCTTCTGCCTGTGTGTGGACTTATTTTAACCATTAGTTAATGACCTTTTGCGTCGTTTATCATCAACACTGGCATTTTGTGTGTCCCAGAAGCATATTGGCGGTAAAGGAAGGAAGAGACCCGCACCAAAATCAGATGTTGCATTTGTGTCATTATTAAGCTGCCAGTATTGAATGTTCAAAAATGCTTCTGAAGTATCATTTGGGGAAAGAGTAAATACAGTATTTACATTTGATGTAGGGTATCTGGCTGTGTACAGGTTATTTGGTGGTGTTGTAAACATTGCTGGAGTGGAAGAGGAGTCATCATAAACATAAATTACATTTCACTTTCATTCATTGAAAATCGTTTGAAATGTGATGACACCTTTGCACGATTCTTCTGTAGTGTGGTGATATTTAAAAGGGAATTATGGTCCCATATTAGCTTTATACCATCCCATATTAGTTTGCTCCCTTCTTGTATTAGTTTTCCCCACCCCTCCTCTTTTATATCTACGATAATAAAAGTAATGCTCCAATAGAGCCCCAAACACAGTAACATTGTTGAAAAAACAATGGCCATAAAATAAAAGCCACCGTTGTAAGAATGCATTCTAGTGGCACTTATACTATTCCTACGTCTATCTTTATTTTCAACCAAGGAGCTACTTTCTTTTTTACCAATTTCAGTTGGGTGATATTGTATGTAAATATGTGCTCTGTAAAGCGGTTTGGATTAAGACACTATATAAATAACACATCATTATCATTACTTTCTGCCATTGTTGCACCTACAGAGTGGGATATAAGGTGTTAAACACATTTTCAGTTAATCAGAATCATTCATACTTTTAAATGTACAGGTGCAAGAGGGAGAGAGATAAAGAGAGAGAGAGAGAGAAACTAACAAACAATACATTTTTCCTTAAAGATATGCATTTCTCTGATACCATCGTATTACTATTGCTCTGCTATTGTTTATACAACTGTGCAATGTTGCTCTGTTATTCATTAAAGAGTCACTGTTTCTTGTTCTCCTTGTTGTAGTGTTTCTGGTACTACACTGTAATGTCACTTCCTGACATTAGATAGATGAATCCAGTACTTTAGGCCCTTCACCTTTAATGCTGAAGGTGTGCAATATATTACTTCATACGGGCCATGAAATCTTGGACTTTTCCATCTGCGTACAAAGCTGCGGACATATACCGGTTCTCCAGGCATTAAAGAACTTGACAGGCTATCTGCTGAGGGTGTTGAAGTGTCTGTTTCACATTGTGTCTAGTAAATGGTGGGCTATTTGCTTCAAAAATACTCATACTGCTTTTGTAAGCTGTGTGAGGTATTCTTTAAATTCCTCTCGCAGCACTGTGGCACTTCTATGGGCATCAGATATTGTTCTTAACGGCGACAAGGGTGTTTGCATTTGTTACGCAGTTACTATTTTGTGGGGATAAATGGTGGTCCTTACTTGGTTTTGTTCGCAGTTGAAACAAGACCAGTGGGAGATAATAAACCCAATGTTTCTTAAGAGTTTGACATAGCTTGGACAATCTACTTTTGAGAAAGCCATTGATTTTTTCTACCATTCCATTTGCTTGCAAGTGATAAATTGAACACATTTTATGCATTACCCCTAATAATGTCACTTCTTTGAAAAGGTCATGCACGATGTGAGTCCCGTTGTCAGAAGCGTATTACATAGCATATGCCCCAACGTGGGACTACATCTCTTAGAAAAAATGCTGTTGTACATTTCGTGTCTCGGTGGGCACACGGTCCTGCTTCCACCCAGTGAGAAAAGGGACAAACCACCACAATCAAATACCTTGCCCCGTTGCACCTTTCTCCCATGTGGGCATAATCAATGTGCAGCTCAGGAAAAATGTCCAATGGGATGAGGCAACGTTCCCCTCAATGTTCGAAGAGCCATTCCAGAGCCGAATGTCTGGCATGTTATGCATTTAATTGTCAATATATTAATGTATTACTGAAAGTTCGTGATGATCCAATCCTCCTGGATGTCTGCTGCAATGTGCTGTTTTGATGTGTGTGCTGGAAAGTGTAACTGTGCAAATGCTACTTGCAATAGTTCTACATGCATTAGCACCTTTGCTGTTGCGTCCTGCCTCCAGAGATTGGTGACTGTGTTCAACCCCTTTTTGCTCATCATTCTTGCTCCAATTGGGATAACTTCTTCTGTAGCTCTATGATTTGTGCTGTGGGGAGGTAATTATAACCCCTGTCTTTGGGCTCATCCACTCATTGCTTCATTACACATCAGATGCTAAATCTTTCTGAAAGTATGCTGCTTGTTTTGTGGTGTTGTCTGCCGCTGCGTTTCCCAATGAAATTTCATTTTTATTATTGGTGTGAGCTTGGCATTTTACCAGGGATACTATTGATGGTTCTGCAAGGGCATCCATTAATTCATTTAATTGTCTTGCATGTTGCAGCGGTGACCCATCTGCTCTCCTGAACCCTCTTCTCCTCCATCTGTAGAGAACAGCATGAACCGTGGCAGTTACATATGTTGAATATTGTATATTGTCACTGCACACCCTTTGGCTGCATGAAGTGCTTCTATTAGTGCTACTGATTCTGCTGCTTGAGCTGAATAATGCATGGGCAATCTCCTTTGTATTAGCACTTCGCATTCTCCTTCCTCCAATCTCACTACTGCCGCACCAACATGCTTTTCGCCTGTCTCTGGACAAATGAAAGCTGACCCATCTACAAAATACATCTGTCCTTCACCCAAGGGAATCTCACTTGCTGTGGGATTTTGTCTCCTTCTCCCTCATATGTGACAAAGTCATGTGTTTGCATATCTTCCAAGGTGCATGGCTCTGTAAGGAATGTAGCTGGATTTACTGTTTTACAATGTATCACATGAACATTTGGGCTTGAGATTATGATCTCATATGCAGTGGCCCTCTGTGTGGTGAGTGTGGATTTTGATCACTCAAGTATTGCAAACAGAGAATGTTCAACAAGCAATGTTGTTGAGCATCCCATCACAATTGTGGAGCTCTTTTCAATTGTGAAGGCAGCTGCAGCAAGAGCCTGTTCACACACAAAGTATCCTTGCATCACGGAACCAAGGGTACCACTGTAGTAAGCTAATGGTTTATTGCCCAACAAGGTTTTTTGTGTAAATACTGCTGTGATCAGTGTCCATTTGAATGTGAGAACAAGAACAATTCTCGTTCGTAATCAGGTGTGGTGAGGATGGGTGCTGTGCTTATCAGTTCTTTTAATGTTGTGAAAGCTGTATGCATTTCAGGGTTCCAAGTTAATGCTGTGTTCTCTTTCTGTGCTTCTTTTAAAGCTTGCAGTAGGGGTCATGTGTACGCGGCATAGTCTAAGATCCATGCCCTGCAATAATTACATATGCCGAGGAACTTTTGCATGTCTTTCACTGTGTGGGGTCTGGCTGTTGCCCACACTGTCGCTGCTCTGTCAGGGATTATACTCTTGCCATCCTTGGATATTAATTTGCCCAAATACAACACTTCTGCCAGACAGTATTGAAGTTTGTTCTTATCTACCTTGTACCCCTTGTGGGCCAATAACGTTAACAATGTTATTGAGTCTTTTCTGCATGTTCCCTCCCCTTCACTACACACTAGGAGGTCATCAACATATTGAATGATGGTGCTTTGAACAGAAATATTGCTGAGGTCTTTGTGCAATATTCTGTTGAAAATGCTTGGACTCTCACAGTACCACTGGGGCAATCAGCAATGTTCATATCTCCCTCCGTCCCCCAGGGTGAATGCTGTCAATATTGAGAGTCTGGGTCAAGAGGCACTGATAAGAAGGTGTTTTTCAATTCCACCACAGTAAAATGGGTGGCCTGTTTTTCAATACTACATAAGATGGAAGCCACGTTTGGGACAAGAGGGAACACTTTTTGAACAATATAATTAAGTGGGCAGAGGTCCTGCACTATTCTCAATGACCCCGTTTTCACTTTCTTAATAAAGATAAATTGCAGTGTTACATGGAGAATTCGAGGGCACAATAATGCCCCGTTGTAACAGTGCATATATAGTGTCTTTGATGCCCTCCTCTGCTTCTCTGGACAAGGGCTAGTGTCTCACCCTGGGCAACACTGCTCCTGGTTTGATCTTTATTTTTATCGGGGTCACTTCTTTTAACAACTCTACATCATGGGGGTTCATCGTCCATAGATTGGGTGGCACTGATTGTAAATCTTTGTCGCAGAAAGACGGCAGTGCACTGACAATGGCCATGAGGGGGTTAATCACTCCTCTGATCTGCACCATTATGTCACAAGGCATACATATTTCTAAAATTATTTCACCATCAGTGTCATCGTCAGTGAACAGCTCTTCATCTGTTAAATCACGCAGTGCTATGATCGGGTCTATACACAATACTGTCCTCCACTCACAACCATGCCTGTCCAGTCCAATTGCCACAATATGTTTTGCAGAAACTTGAACCCTTGCAGATCAAAAGACAAAATGGTGCTGAGCGACATTTCGGGGTTGCTACCGGGCAAAAAACTAAATCAGAGGGCACTCTCCAAACCTTATGTAATCTCTGGCACCATCCGTGCTAGGACTTGTCTGCCATAAATGAGCATGTCTGCATTATTTGGTATCCCTCAGAGACTTATCTCATTTGCCAGTGTCTGTATGAGAAACATTGCTCACATGTAACACATACCTGGGGCGGAACATACCGCCTTTCTGTCTGTAAATGCAAAGGTCATATTTAGTCTACTTGGTAAGTCTCACTCCAGTAAATTCATAGGGGAGTCCTCATGATATAGTAGGGGTGGGCGTGCTGCTTTTCCTCCTATTTTGCATCTCGAGATGTTTGCCAGAAAAAGAAAAATCACCTTTAAATAAACATGATTTCTCCGCCCCTGAGACCACCATGAAGATGAACTGTCTGTTTCCTATCTCTGCCCCCACCAGTAGTTCCTTGTCTGGATGTAAGGTAGTGGATAGGAGTGGACACGCAAGGGTTTTCTGTGGGCTGTCCTAATTGGGGTGGGTGTTTGTTCCTGGACAGGAGAAAACATTTTTATTTTACACACACGTTCCTTGATAGGGTGCGGGAGCTCCGTTGGCTGTCGTGGTGAAGGGTTTGTATGTGTACAGTACGATTTTGCTGTGTTGGACGTGTTTGTGATGGTACCCCTGCATGGGTCTATTGTGGGGATGCCCACCATGTGTGTAGGTACCCACAGGGAGTCCATACGGGTTACTCGGGTGCGGGAGCCCAAGTTGTTGTTCACTGCTGTACCACTGTCCATTCTGATAATTAGCTACAGGTTGGATACAACATTCTCTGGCAAAGTGTCCCCACCGTCCGCACGACCAACATGGGCAAGGGCCCCCCTTAGAGTCCTTGCTCTCCTTATCCATATACACCCTCCTCCTTGTGGTTCTCGATACCCAGCTCATCCTCTTTCCGGTCTTCCCTGTCATTGGGGTCCTGTGTACCGTTCCTCTCCACCCCATTGCTCTTATCCATTGTTTACCCATTCAGCTGCCATTCTTGCCTGGAGTGCTAGAGGCCCCTCCCCTTCTTCTCCTTGCTGTTCTGAGGGAGGTGCAGCAGTTACTGCCGCAACCTTCACTAACTTACTCTGTACCAGATTTGCTTCGTCTGCTAATCTCCTTTGAGCTATTCCTTTTTCCCTTTCTTTGATCCTTCTGCAGTGGTGAACCATGATGCTTTGTATTTTTGGCCACCCTTTGGCTTCTATTCCAGCAATTTCATCAAGAGTCTTCTGTACCTCCTTCGGGAGACCTGTTTTGATAATGAAGTAGAACAGGGAGGTGGATTGGTCCCACGCTGCACCCATCTCCGCCCTCCACATCTCCTGCATCTGAAGAATGAACTGCAGAGCCTTTTCCTTGTCCCCCATAGTGCATTGCATTACAGAGTGTAAATTCAGGGTGTCATGGAAGGTCCTCCGCAGTGCATTCCATACTTGTGCTCTTACATTATGAAAGGACGCCCGTCATGTCTATCGTTACCCATGGTCACTGCTGGGAACCCTGCATACACCCACACTGAGTCAGCCTGGTCACCTACTGTTATGCTCACCTGGTCTCCGCGAAGGCATTGGGGCACGGTCACGGATGAAACCCCTCTTGTCTGTTCCTCCCTCTGTGTCTGTGTGGAGAACTCTGATGATGAGCAGTGCGGTTCCTGCATGAATATAAGGGGGGTAGTATGAATATGCAGCCTGTGGTCCCTGACCCCTCCTCCAAACCTCTTCTCCCTGGATGTGGCTTCCCTCGGGTTGCACTGCTCTTGAGGCTCACCTGCTGAATGGTGAAGATGAGCTCTCCGTCCTGCTGCTTCTGGCAGGGGTGCTTGTTGAAGGGAACCAAGTTCCTTCACTGGACCCTTGTTGTGGAAGTCCAGGCCAGCTGTGACTAGTCCACTTCTCTTGTGGGTAAGTGTTTCCCTTGTTTCCACTTGCCTGCTTGTCTTCCGAATGTTGTAATTGTATTTGTAAATTTCGTTCTCTGTCCTTTGTATGCATGTCTCTTTTCTCTGCTCTCTTTGCAGGTGGTGTAGTGGTGCCGGCGGTAGCTGTGGTTGAAAAAGCGGCGCCGGTGGTATGGAGGAGCGGGGCTGAGATGGTCCGACAGCTGGTAAGTAGCCTTTAATGGTGCCTTTGGGTGCGTGTTGGGTTTTAAATGCAGCACAACGCTGGGTTGGTTTTTTCTGGAGTTCTCTTCTTGTCTTGTCTTCTTTTCTCGTTTCAGGACTTTGTCTTCATGGGGCAGACAGCACAGGTGCTGCGGTGTCAATTCGGGATCTGCCAAGAAGATGTAGCGTTGCCGTGAGATGCTAGCCAGGGTCCAGGTAAGGATGCTGTTGTTGCAGGATAACGAGGTAAGTAACTGTTCCAGGCGGCAGTGAGCGTCACGTTGCACAGAGGTGTAAAGTAATGTGAAGTGTTTGCTTGAGGGATTGGTGGGTTTATATAGTCTTGTATAGTCCTAGGGAGCCACGTCCGATGTGTCAGCACATGGGGATGTTCTCTGGAATAAAGGCTTCCAGCACCTGGAAAGTTCTTGTAAAATAAAAGCACTGCAGCACTGCAGTAAAATAAAAGCACTCCTGCACTGAAATAAAGTGTTCCTGCTCACATCTCTATATGAGCCTGGCGCCAAAGGACTGAGTCCAGCCAGGCCCCTGTGTTTATGAGTCCCAAAGGGACATAAGTGAGTCAAGTGACCCATTGCCCCCGTCACTAGATGGTGTGGTTTTTGTGTTCTGGGGCCCATGGCCATGACACCTACTTCTGACAGCAAAAGGCTTTTGATATCCCCTATGGCTAAGGGATCTCCCGTTGTGTTTTTCTCAAATGCGTATATCCATTTTCCTCACCTCCCGAGAGTGGTGGGAGGGCCTTCAATAAGTTGCTTTTGTCCATTAGTGCCCAAGAAACGGAATGGGGTTGCCCTGCTCCTTTGTGGATAAAAGGCACCTGTAATTTCGTTCTCACCTTACCTTCGCTCCTTTCTTTTTTGCCCATGCCATTCGTCCTAATCTACTATGGAGTCTTCTGTCCTACCCTTCCTCTTCCACGTCTGTCACTTTTGGAGTTGCCCATTTGATCTGTTGAACACCTCCCACTGCTCCTTCCTTAAACTCATCAAAGTCGCTCCAACATTCCTCTTCCCTCTCCGATGATATCGTATTTGTAATCAATGTTTGTAGTTCTTGTGTTGATGGTCCGGCGGGGGTTGTGCTTGAGGGGGCATATAAACCTATGGAGGGGGTTATGCAGTTGCTGGTATGGCTGGTATGCTTGCCTGCGGCAGTTATATTGGATCACAATACCCTTCGGCGGGCCTTGTGACCAGTGGTTATAGTTTCTTTGGTTCTTCACTCTCCTTAACTTCTCTCCTATTTCATTATTTGTCACTGTTGGGGACTCTGCTCCCTTTTCTTTGCTATCTGTAGGGTGCATTTCCTTAAAAATTCTCCACAAATCCAACACCTCTCCTCTATTTTGAAGCTGCTTCCCTTTATACTTTTGCCATTAAATATGTTGCTACATGGTCCAATATCTTTTTATTGTAATACCCTCCTTGTAGTCAAATGTGGGTTGACCCCTCCCCTTTTATTTCAGTTATCCATTGGCCATGGTATTTCTTCATTCGATCACTATAGAAGGGGAGATGTTTGCAAATGTATGCAAGTGGTGTATTTAAAGCCATATTTATCAAATGGGTTTCCTCCATTTTCCTTATTTTGGCTGTGGTATAACACCTCAACCTCTAATGCATCGATCTTGTTCTTCAATTATTTATTTTCCAAAACATTAGGTACTTTTCCAAATGTTAAGTATGCATTTTCATATCAATTACATAACAACAGTGAACATCTTGACAAGATAAACCAACAATTTCACTGACAACATTGAACAAAGAACATAAGATATTTTAAAATAAACCCAGATGTCCCTAGGTCTCTTTTTAATGCGACCTTGAGTTTCCCTCCTCTTACTCAACACTCACATCACCCTCTGCCCCTCCTGGGCCTACCTCCACAGGAGTTATAGGACAGTATAGATAGTAAATACTAATTCCTGAGCCTACTAAATATATGAGGCTCCTACTTTATTCCATGTCATCACTTATTTCCTGCACTGGTTGGGACAGTGGTATGCGGCACCGCTGTCCACCCCCTTTTGGAGCAAGGTTCCCGTATCTCCTCTTATTTTCTCACTGTAACACTTTATATAAAAACCTAATGGCCAAGAAAAGAAAAAGAAAAAGCGCTTGCTCTTCCACAATCACTCCATAGTCACACTTAACCCAATTCCTGTGTGTTTCCCTTAATTAATATGCTCCACACCTTCCCTTTCCCTCCTTTACTTCCCCTTGCAATCAATCCTCACGTGCCCGTGGTCTTCTGAGAGATTCAGTTCATGGTCTATCCACAAATGGGGGACTCCCTGTGATGGGCCCTGCCCGGCTCTGGCAAGTAGTTGGGTATTTGAAAAGCTGGGACCCACAGAACCTGCACAGGAGCATATGCTTTTTGTAGAATCTGGTCAGCCGTCGGTGGTTATGGCCCTCCCGGGGAAGTCCTGGATCTCGCTGCAGTATAGGAACGTCAGGGAAAATCACATCGGATAGTCACCAAGTGAAGGTGCCCACTCCCTGACACAATAGCCCAAAATCAGAATAATGGACACAATACAGTAGGGAATGAGACCAGGAGAGAGATTGCAAATTGAACAAAGTGTACATGAAGAAAATTGTGCACACAGAGAACTCTGCTGCCCGGAGAGCGCTCTCCCAACAGATACACAGGCAGCACATTAAAAAGGCATTCAGCGTCACAAATGACATCACATTATTATTTACAATCCTGCGGCTTGATTGGGTCAGATCATCAGTACCATATGGATCCTTATGGGTTGACCTCATGGGATTGGTGGGTATTTAGTCGTCACTCCCAAAGCATATGGGTCAGCTGGGATCATCTTTGTGAGGTGAAGGTCAGACCAGCAAAATGACACTTCCCCAGACTAACTGATCTTGCAAAAACAGCATTTGTGTGCATGAGACAAATGACACTCATAAAGTCAGGTAGGAATGTGGGTGCCTTTCAGAATTCATACACAAGTTATAGGCAGGCCTTGTACTCTCTGTACCTCGGTACCCATAAACCTAGAATCCCTGTCCCAGGTGCCCTCCTTGGAGGTGTTGATCTACCTTTTGCCGCATGGTACGAATAGACAAGTGTTATGGTTGGAAAGAAATATATGTGGGTCTGGGGTAAGGGCTCTCGAAGGTGTCTTCGTTGGGTCACTACAGGGGGCCAGATGTGTATCAGTATCAAAGGACATAGGGGCATGGGCCTGGTAGTTTACAGCTTTAGCAGGGTGGGGTGATGGACACTCAGGCAGGGGCCTGCTCTGGTCTCACACAGGGCAGTGAGCTCATCTGTTCTGGGCCGGTACTGAAGGTTGCAACAATGAATGGCTGAACTTCTGTGAGAACAGGGTTTGTGCGAAGCAGACAGAAGGCAGTAGGGTGGGGGCCAGAGCTGGCAGTGCGAGGAGCAGGACAGAGGGAGAGACAAACTTTTAGAGAACATTTTCAGGCCTAGAAAATGATGGCTACAGGCGAGGAATCAAAAATGGAGTCTTTGTGCGTTAATAAAGTCTAATTACATGATTTCCTTGTTAGTAATTAATAAGTAATTAACATAGATTACTGTTGGGCTGACGGGGGGACACCCCTCCTTCAGTGCAAGGGAGATCTATGCATGCAAGTGTTGTGAGTGGGGTGGAATAAGCCATCTCCCTCCCAACACCAGCTTGGGTGTGCTTCTGAGATTGTATCAACACACCTACTCCTGATGCCATGTAATGCGTCCCAAAACTTACTTTCAAAGACAATCTGTAACTCAAGTCATCCTCGATCAGAGACAAAAAGGCATTCTATGAAAGGTCAACTGATAGGGACACTGACATTTAGATGCATGGCACTAGCCATCTGTCTTGGATTAGTCAAGATTAAATATCATGGAAATAATGCACAACTAGGACCATTTACTGTGAATAGTGGTAACATGGAGAAGGAATTTTAGGTGATGTGTTATCTCTGCCCTCTAGTGGAGAACTGCCTCAATAGCACACCAATGACTTTCTAATGCAAATCTGATTGACCCCATATTTAGACAGTTTGTAGGTAAAAGTAAGTAGAATTGACAGTAAGACAGAATTGTATGTTGTCATTTTGTAAATTGCTTGAACGTGGTGAAAATGGTTAAAACCATCAAACATTGGCAGAATTCCAACACCCAATATCTCAAAATGTTCACCTCAAATTATAGAATCAGAAAATATACATTTCATTAAGATAGCACACATGAGTCAGAAATTAGAGTATAAAAAAATGAAATGAGATGCTCTATATAACACGCAAGCAGCACCCCTACCCTTTTAATCATTTGGAAGATGAAAATATATTTCAATGCCCATAGACAGAAAAATAGAACAATGGAATGCAGGGCGAGGAAGAGACAAAAGGGTAACAAACCAGAGATTGCAGAGCAAGAGAACTGACTCTTGGCAGATGGCAGTCCAGTCCATGAGACTTGTCCATTGAGAGAAGGAAGCCAGATAGATGGCGCAGGGTGATTGATTCCACCTGACTTGAGGGTTTGCTCACAGGATGATGTCCGGCAGACTGGGTCGATAGCTGGTCATCCCAAAACCAGCAGTAACATCTAAAAAGGTAAATTGACTCCAATCCCCACATTGTCTAATTTTAAAACTGGGTAAAATATGTAAAGATAAAGGGATAGGGAATGCAAAGGGTTTGCACTTTAAAAAAAGGAATAACTGTGTTAATAAATATATCTCCTCTTTTCCAACATGTATATATTGAGTGCAATGTGAGAGGTTGTTCTTTAAAGGACTGATGGCCTTTATCTTGAAAAACTAAATTCAAAACTGAAAACAATGTGGCTCCCATTTTAAAGTGGGATTGCCTTTGTAAAGTTAAATATCATTTGAAAAAGATGTAGTGGTTTGAACAGGTGCAAAGTAACGTTGAGTCATAGCATAAATGCATGGTTCTATTGCCTGAAGTGACATTAAGCAGTTAATGACACTGAGGAGAGGCATAGCATATACTCTGTATGTTTGCTCCACAAAATAAATATTGAAAACATTAACTGCAAACCCTCTGCATTCTCCTCTCTTTAAATGCCTAGACAAGGTCAGGTGTTATGTGGGAGGGAAGAGATTTTCAAACAAATATCTGTTACTAGAGAATAGTACATCTCCAGGTTAGAAATATAAAGGGACTGAAAGCATTATACAACTTTAAAATTTTCCATGTATGTAATTTGAAATGAGTGTATCCACTTTTAGTGAAAACCACACACTCACACACAGGTGCATTAATGTTCTACAGGTCTTACAAAGATTGAAATATAGGTGCATTGGCAGTTTGAAAACATAAAACACACATATATGCTAACACATATAGAATGTGAATCAAACCCTCATGTTTAGCTAATGTCAGATATACATGATTAGTGAAAACTGTATCTACGTCTTTTAGAGAACAAAATATATACATGTGATCAGAACAGAACATATACCAGTTAATTTAGACATATATGAGCCAATGCAAACATGTTTCCTCTTGCATGCACACAGCTTAATACATTGGTTAGCCAGTCCTTGATGTGAGGGGTCAGCACTGCGAGACGGGACAACATTTTGATGATTGTTCAAAACATGCCATTTTGTTAAATTGTAATTGATATTAAATGCCTCACCATCCCTACTCTGATGAGGATTTCCCTGCCTAACAAAACTCAGGGGAACACTGTAACACATGATGTCTGGCCCTCACCCTTAAACATCAAATATGCTAAGAAAATATATGGCAATTCAATTAACATCAACAATAATATTTGCAATTTCTTGATAAACTCTTAGTAACCGGGGTGCAGTCCCTTCCCACGATTCAAGATAAATTCCGCTCCAATGTTCAACAAAAAGAAACAAGGAAATCCATACAGGTAGTACAGTCTCAGATCATTTCTTGATGTTTCAATGTCAAGGTAAAGTTTTGTTAACCCAAGTATCAACATTAGCAAAGATTTTCTGTTTGATGAAATAAGGACTTTCCACTTCCTCAAAGTAGAATCAATGTTATTCCCAGACAAAATGCTTTGCCATCACTTCCAGTCATCCAAGAAGACTTGCCACAGTTCAAAGGAAATACCACTTCTAGAAATGTTAGTGAAACACAAGTCTTGGTTAACAGTTATTTTGCCTCGATTCACAAGATTAGGATTCATATTAGATATCTTTTCCACGATGACTTAACAGTGCTGCTGCTTCTACTTCAACAATTTCAACAACTTCACTTGTACTGCAGTTTACCATGAGAACATTCTCCTTTGCCTTATAGTATTCCACTTCACATGTGCTACTGAAGTCTTGCATTTACTGACAACCAGATATATCACCACAGCTCCAGGTCTTTGGGTTTTGGGTCTGGCAAGATTCACTTTAAGGTATTTCAAGGACTTCAAATAGGCAAGGCCCTCTTCCTCTGAATATCTCTCTTCATAAGGGACAGCCTCTCTTGTCTGTCTGCCGCAACAGCAACCTAGGTTTCCCTTTAGAGCCGACTTCTATTGAAAGATCAAAAGAAATATAGAGGGTTAGTACCACCAAAAATGAAATACACCAATCAAGAGTTCAGAGATACATGTATATTTTATTCATATTCAGATACAGATAGCTATCTGGCTCCCAACACCTCGCAGTGTGTACCAGCAGACACTGTGAGTTTAATTAATCATACCAAATTATCATTAAACACTCCTCAACATAAAGAACTATATTACATGTCCCTGCTACAACGCTTTAAGCCATGGAGAAAGGAAGAAGAAATACTAGATTAGTATGACTCCTATGAAGACACTTTCAAAGCAAATGAAAGCACTATCACCGATGTAAACTTTAGACAGTACAAAACAATGTTGCACAATGAACAGCAATATGAAGAAGACTCCAGGCCCAACTAGATAAGGACACTCCTGACAGTAGTCAACCTTCTGTAACAGGATTCCACGAACCACTGGGACAGCCACTAATAGCAAATGAGGCAGAATTAGCTATGACAGAAGTAGAAAACACCATGTGTCAGTATGAAGATAACGAAGACTTAACTATACTACAATCAAAACCAAACAATGAGCAGCAGAGCAAATAATAGCAATGAGGCAGAATTAGCTATGACAGAAGTAGAAAACACCATGTGTCAGTATGAAGATAACGAAGACTTAACTATACTACAATCAAAACCAAACAATGAGCAGCGGAGCATTTTTCAAGAAGTAACAAAAGAAATTGCACATAGTGTACAACATGAAAATAAAGAATGTACCTGCCAAAATTACAAACCTATACTATTATACGTCAGTGGTAAAGCTGGTTCAGGCAAAACATTCTTAATCAAAATCATCAGCAAGTTCCTTCAACAATTGACAAACAACAAACTGTCAGCTGTTGTAACTGCCCCCACAGGTTTAGCTGCCTACAACATAGGTGGTGTCACTTTACACCGATTACTACTCCTGCCAGTAGAAAACCAAAACAAATTAGAATATTACAAACTTTCTACAGAAGCTGCAATGGAACTACGCAGATTGTTAAAACAAATGATAATGCAACTAATAGATGAAGTGAGCATGGTCTCCAACCTAATGTTGGCTTTGATTCACCTCAGATTACAAGAAGTACTTAAAACAAACTATGAAGAGCTCTTTGGAGGAAAACACATTATTGTTTTCGGAGATCTTCTTCAATTGACACCAGTGAAAGGTGAACCACTTTTTAAAACCTTAGGACACAAACTCTGCCGAAAAACGGTTGGCAGCATAGGAAATGTCAACCTTTGGCAACATTTCCAATTCAGAGCATTAACAGAAAACATGCGACAGTCTGCAGACCTCGCCAACGCCAATATTTTAAAAAGTATTAGAGTTGGTGTACTATCTCAAGAAGCACAAGCAATATTAGAAACCCGGCACATCCATGCACTTTATGGCCATAACTCATGTGCTACTGATGTTATGTAACAGTTAATGCACACAAATGTCAATTTTATGTCCTTAATGCCAACTCTTGCAAGATGTTCCAAATGCAATGAATCAATGTTGAAAAAAGAAATGCACACTAAACAGAAAGGATGCCCTATGTGCTGAAAAATTCAATACATGTGTTTCAGAAAGTGCATGCTGAGGACCAGAGAGTGTTTTCTTATTAAAAATATATCATTTTATTCTGTTACAATTTAATAAAATACATCCTTTTTGAACAATTATAAGACAACAATTCATTTCCAATCAACATATATTTTTGTGAACACGTTTTTGTGCAAATAGCGCATTTTTGTGTAGACATTTCTCCTATGTGTATATCACTAACACACCATTCTACCATTCGTCTTCACAATCAAATCTAGTTTGCATAGAGACATTCTAAATAACTTTTACAGTAGTAATATTCCTACTTTGACAGTCCACCATTATGTACGGATACATAATGGTGGACTGTCAAAGTAGGAAATATACTATATTTGATGTATTTTATGAAATTGTAACAGAATAAAATGATGTATTTTTAATAAGAACACACTCTCTGGTCCTCAGCATGGACTTTCTGAAACACATTTATTGAATGCACACAGGGCATCCTCTCTGTTTAGTATATATTGAGCTCACCCCAGATGCCCATGTAGGAAGCCCCACCTTTGTTTTTGGAAAAAAGAAATGCAACCAATAATTGAAATTTCTGCAACAGACAAACTGGACGTACATGGTATGACACTACCCATGTGTCAACAAGCCACAACAAGACTAAATACCTTACAAAATTCTATCTCCAACACAGCTGGTTTGGAAAACATATTAAAATGATCCTTAAACTGTAGAGTAATGCTTAAACGTAACCTTGATGTGGAGCAGGGACTAGTTAATGAAGCACTGGGTACAGTTGTTGGCTTTCAAACATACCCGCGTGACAACAACATTCAGTTTGTCAATATTCTCTTTGACAAACTTTCAGAAGTAAAAAGGATAAGGCACTCAACAGCTCGATTCCTTCTCTTCAAAGACATGTATATACGCAGAGAACAATTTTCTCTAACTCTAGAATACTGCTTTGAGCAAAAAGCACAGAGTTAACATTGGTCGGTTTGCGATAGGTTTTAGACTGCAAAGAACCTTCCTCAATAAATATGTGCAAATCCAATAAATAAATACATGGAGAACTAGCATGACTTGTAAATCAAATACCAAAATTGTTATTGTTCAAGTACACAACAAAATGATCCAATGTTTCCTGTGATCCTTTCCATACAATTCGGATATCGTCTATAGAACGTTGCCAAGAAATGATATTGTGGCTGAATAATTCTTGGTTGTAAAAATGTGTATCCACAAACTGTGACATGAAAAGATTTGCCAAAGCCAGGGCAAATTTAGCACCCATCGCAACTCCCTTAGACTGTACAAAATATTGATCATTAAATAAACAAACATTATTACACAGAATAAATCTCAAAAAACATTTTAGCATATCAACAAGCTGAAGATAGGAAGCGGAAGCATTGCGAAATATGTAATCAATAGTTTGAATATCCAACTCATGATCAATGCTGGTATACAATGAAGAGACATCTAAAGTAGCTAACAAATAATCCGGTTCCCATTTCAGAGTCTTGAGGAACTGTAGCACATGAGTACTATCTCTTATGTAGGATTTCATAAGCGCAGCATAAGGTTTAAGTGCTTCATCTAAATATTGCGACAAACCTTCCATCACCCACCCAATGCCATTCATAATAGGTCTTACTTTGGGTAATTTCTCAACAGTTCTGCATGACCGATATCTATAGGTATAATGGAGTACACCTAACCGATGAAGGAAATACAGTGTTTCTTCATAACATCAAAACAGTACTCCTGTTGTGCTAAAGTTGTACACTCAGTGTACCCCAAAAACGTAATTTTAAGGGCTACTCATCATACATAAATACACAAATCAAATAAATAATAACAAAAACCTCTTTTTTATTCAACCCACAGCTACAGTTCATTGGGCCTCATTACAAGTTACCGGGAACTATGGTACCAGTAAGCTTGCTGGTACCGTAGTTCCCGGACCAGCAAAATACAAGTTGTGCTCGCGGGTGCCTTTCTGCCTGCCAGGTCAGACCTGGTGGGCAGAGTGGCACCCCCGAGCACAGCATGCCACATGCACCGGCTCCATTCACGAATGGTGACGGTGCATGCGGCTTCTCTATTCCCATTGAGCCCTATAGGGCTAAAATGGGAATGGGGAAGAATTTGTTTAGGCGCCCTGGAATGAAAAAAAACGACTCCGGCAGCAGGGTGGTAATGTTTTACTTTAGCTGCGCACACAAAATGTCAGTTGACAAGGGACTGACTTCAAGTTTTATACTACAATCCAACTTAAATGATCAATATAGAACAACACTACTCATGTACCTATGTAAAGTAGCTGAAAAATAAGAAAGCGTAGAAAAATACATAACAGTAAACTAGATAGGCAAACATTGCACACCCACACAACATAATTTCATGAGTGAGAATACACAACTTAAAATACAATGTATGGTGCATCTAAAACTAGACTACAATTGCTCCTTTTTATATTGATTCTGTTAAACATTTTCCTTCTATCTCTCACATGATGAAAAGTCTGAAAACACACATCCAAAATAATAAAGACTTTGTAACACATACCAGGTTACTCCAGTGATTCTTCACCCCTGACATCACTATACTTAGACAAAGTACTTTAAAAAAAATATAAAACACTGACACCCCAAATTATATAGCCACGGATACCGAACTACACATACCCTCGGCTATTTGAAGTCATTTGAAGGTCCAGATTTAGCCGCAAATATCAGCAAAACCAGCAGAAAAAAATGATTTCATGCCCCCACCCTCTTCCACTCACCATGTGACCCCCTCATCTGTGCCAGCTGCCCCCACTCCCAGATGGCCTCCTCACCTTCTCTGACCTCTCCCTTTCACCCCAGAGCACACGCTGCTTCTCTGACTCAGTTTGCTTTCAGATGTCGGCTACTCATTTGAATAGCAGAGGCTACAGAAAGCTTTTTACTGCGTTTCACTTTCCCATAACCTCGGCTACAGCCACGATTATCTCTCTAATGAAAAGAAAAACCAGATGGCGGTCATTTCCTTTCTGAAAACCATGATCATGCAATGCACTATGGGAGATATAACTGTAATGTTTGTGGAAGGGCGCACCTGCTTCTCCAACAAATTTTAAAATAACCACAGCACGGAATAAACCCAAACAATGCATGGAGTGAAGTCAATGCTTTGTGGCAAAGTTGTTTTGGACATGGTCCAAATCCGTCAAAAATTTGGCATTTTCTGTGTATGGGAAAATAAATGGGAAGTAGGGTGCACTTTTAGTAAGTAAATATTTTTTCGCTGCTTAGTAAGTTTTTGATTTCTTAATGAATCTTTACAAAACTTTGCAGTCTGGCCAGGACCGCAGACATTTAGGGGGTTATTTATAGAATTCAGCGCACAAGTGGCACACGCAGCTGGCGCACAGTGTGCCCGTGCGACTTTCTGCGCCAGCCGCGTGCACTAAAATCCATTCCTGCGCACAGCATATTCATGGATTTTAGCTTTCAAAACCAGCCGTGGCGCAGAGTGGCGCAGCGACCCTGCAGCAGCGCCAGTTACGCCCCCAACCCCTCCCCGTGCACCATGCAGAGCGCACAAATCCCGTACATGGCGCACAGGCCCCCAACCACGAAAACGCCTGTTAAACTCCCCGCGCACCCCTCCGAATACATGTACCCTGCTGCACGGGGACTCTCACACGCGATTGGAGCGTGCTACTTGTATAACTGGGGTTCGCGGGAAGTTTCACACACGACTGGAGCAGGGCACGTGTATTTTGGGGGTGCACGAGAAGTTTCACACGCGATAGGCCCTGTGCGAGTGGGGTACGTGTATTTTGGGGTGCGCGGGAAGTTTCACAAACGATTGGAGCAGGGTACGTGTATTTCGGGGGTGCGCAGGAAGTTTCACACGCGATAGGCCCTGTGCGAGTGGGGTACGTGTATTTCGGGGGTATGCAGGAAGTTTCACACGCGATTGGAGCAGGGTACGTGTATTTCGGGAGTTTGCGGGAAGTTTTACACGCGATAGGCCCTGTGCAAGTGGGGTACGTTTATTTCGGGGGTGCACAGGAAGTTTCACATGCTATAGGCCCTGTGCAAGTGGGGTACGTGTATTACTGGGGTTCGCGGGAACTTTCACACGTGATAGGCCCTGTGCGATTGGGGTACGTGTATTTCGGGGGGTGCGGGAAGTTTCACACACAATTGGAGCAGGGTACGTGTATTTCGGGGTGGGCGGGAAGTTTCACACGCGATTGGAGCAGGGTACGTGTATTTCGGCGGTGCGCGGGAAGTTTCACACGCGATAGGCCCTGTGCGAGTGGGGTACGTGTATTTCGGGGGTTCGTGGGAAGTTTCACATGCGATAGGCCCTGTGCAGTGGGGTACGTGTATTCCAGGGGTGCGCGGGAGGTTTCACACGCAATTTCGCTGTCAGAGCTGGGTATGTGTATCCAGTGGGGTGCGCGTGGAGTCCCACACGTGAATTAGCACTGTAGGTCCTCCCAGGTTTCCCCTCTACCCCCTCCACGGCCCCTGCAGGCAGCCCACACCACAGGGGACTACCCTGCACCCCTGGTCATGTGCCGCAAGCAGTCCATCCACCATGGGCATGCCCCCCAGCCATGCCACATGCCAATTTGCACTAGTGATCACCAACTCATGTCCCCCAACACCCCAACCCCCCAGCATTCAGGGGCACCTGCCAGCAGGCCCCCACACATTTCCCCCAGCAGCCCCACCCCCCAGCAGTCAGAGGCACCTGCCAGCAGGCCCCCACACATGTCCCCCAGCAGCCCCACCCCCCAGCAGTCAGAGGCACCTGCCAGCAGGCCCCCGCACATGTCCCCCAGCACCCCTACCCCCCAGCATTCAGGGGCACCTGCCAGCAGGCCCCCACACATGTCCCCCAGCACCCCCACCCCCAGCAGTGAGGGGCACCTGCCAGCAGGCCCCCACACATGTCCCCCGGCACCCCACCCCCCAGCAGTCAGGGGCACCTGCCAGCAGGCCCCCACACATGTCCCCAGCACCCATACCCCCCAGCAGTCAGGGGCACCTGCCAGCAGGCCCCGACACATGACCCCCAGCACCCCCACCCCCCAGCAGTCAGGGGCACCTGCCAGCAGGCCCCCACACATGTCCTCCTGCCCCCACGTCATGACGATCCTCAATCATGGGCCTTATGGCCAGCCTCATCACACCCCACGCCACCCCAGCCCAAAGACCCAACCAAGTATTGCATCCACCCACATAGAAATGCCCATTACATGATACAACCCGAATGGTAAGTATGTAAATGAACACATGTCCATCACCCACACACAATGGGTGCAAGTGAATGTGAAAACCCACATCATGACATGCATGAAATCAATGAGAGAATACCACACATCGAAGTATGAAACAAAAATGTATTGAACCCAAAATGAATGTAAAGAAAAGAAAACACACAATAATGTGAAGAAGAAATAAAACGCAGCATGTCCGGAAAATAATCAAAAATATGAAATCTGAATCCAAAGAAATCCAAATGAAAATGTGTCCAAAGTCTCAGTCCAACAAAGCCAAGGGACAAAAATAAGTGAAATCCATTGCTCCATGGTGAAATGAAAAAAAAAAGACAAATCCACTGTTCAACTATATACAAATCACCAATCCAGGGTCCATGAGCCCAACAAATGAAATGAAACCTACAAAAAAGACTACCTAATAAAGAAAAATATACAAACACAGAAAGGAAACCTAACACTATCTAACTATATACAACGGCGGCGGGCAATTCCTGCGGCTCACTCTGTGCTGTCCGGGGCCAGGGCATCATCAAACTCCATGTCGATGTCCCGGAGGCGGGCCTCTGCCCTGGCCCCGAGGTCTCGCAGGGAGGCACTCATGGCCTGTTCCAACTCCATGCGAGTTGCCTCGAGGCACTCTGCGCACCTCAACACCCGACGCATGGAGAACTCCGCCCTGACCATGGTGAGCCGCGCCTCTTCCACCCGCCGCCGCGCCGCATCTATCCGCTTGCCCAACCACTGCCACATGGAAGACACTCCCATTCCTGGGTCCTCCTGCCCTCTGGCCGATGCCTGCCCCTTCGATGTTGATGGCCCCGAGCCATCATTGCTCCCACCTATAGCGTGCTCCTGCTGCTGCTGCTGTCCATGTGCCCTGTCTGATGGTGCCTGCACATCCTCCATCAGCTGGTCTCCAGTTGTGGTGTCCACCCCTGCTGGACCGCCGACTCCCGACTGTGGCAGGGATGTGAGCTCCACCAAGCTGGCTGTGTTGGTCGGCCAGGTCCACAGGGGGCCCTGGTGGAATCTGGGCTGGAAGACGGCAGGGAAAATGACTGGCGCATAGTCTCCACAGAGGAGGAGAGGTCCACCAGAGTGCGCGACACATGTAGGAACCCACCGACCAGGGCCCCTCCCAACAGTGCCATGTCGCAACGCAGCTGTTCGTGATGGCATGCGTTCTCTGCCCAGGAAGAATGCACGTCATCACGAATGTCACACGTGCGCAACGCGACACAAATCACGACGGAGCCCATACGTTCATGGGACCCCTCGTCCGCAGGTAGTGGAGAGGCAGATGACATGGCACTCTCCCCTACCTGCGGACGGGCCTGGGACGGGGCATCCCTGCTGGTGCGTGGTGGTGCAGTCACAGGGTCAAGGACAGGGACATCCACAGGCCCCTCCGCGGTGACATGTGCTGCCTCCTGACCCTGGCCCTGGACTGCACCACTTGCACCGGTGGTACTAGCCCCACCAGGCCCCATGTGCGGCTCAGTAGCGGGCTCCTCCTCCTCTGTGGAGACCACCAACCTGGATGTCTCCGTACCGTCTTCCGGCATTGCAAGCCCCTGTGGGGGCTCACCCGGCCCTTCCACCACAGCCCTAGTGGCAGACGCGGCACCAGCCCCCTTGCTCCTGGATGATGGCAAGTCCTGGGAGGGTGGCTGGGCCTTGCATCGCTGCCCGGTGGAGGCATCCCCCCGCTTGGCTCCACAGCGCTGTCTCCGCCCTCTTCTTCACTTGACGCTGCGTAGAGGGAGACATAGAACACAAGCATCAGGGTACAGTACAACATTCCCCTAGACAGGAAGCAATAACACATGACTTGCAGTGTCTAACGTCACTTCCATCCTGTCCCTCCACAACACATGGGTGAATGCACGCAACACACATGCATGAACAGGCACGGCGCCTGCAATCAACATCAGCATCCATGTACAAGGGCCTCTATTAACCAAAATCTTGCCTTCAAACTCACATGCATCATGGCTCACACTGATCCCATGCACACACATCACCAGAGGGTTATGCATCATGCCTTGCACACCACAGACACAGTGGATAGACACAGTGCATACAACAATGACCGCACTGCATGAGTAAATGTACACATCATCACAGACATGTGTCATGAATCCATGGCGTACCTAAGTCACACACACACTTCTCAGACACACACACATGTGCACCATACATGTACATGACCGCAGCACCCATCCCTCACACCCCCACCATGTGCAAGAACAGACACTGGCATGCTTTCATGTGTGCATTTGCCATACAGCTACCCATGTTGCATTGTAACTCATGCACCAACCATGTGGTTCACACATTACTGGTCTCACATGCATGACCATGATGTCCCTGCACACACACATCCATACATGGCCTATGTCACACATACAGGCAAGTATCAGACTACCAGCACACTGCAACATGCCCTGTCTCACACACCAATGCTTGGCCTCTTACCGCTCAACTCCAGACGGGTCTTCATCTGCAGGATCTGGGTGTGGAGCACTGGGCCTACGCGTTCCAGGACCCTCATCTGGATGTCACTCATGCTGACTCGGCTGCCTCCGCGAGGCGCCGGGTCTTGTAGAGGGTCCTGGACCTCAAGTCCTCCCAGCGTTTCTTGACGTGCTTGATGTCGCGGGTTGCCACCCCCTCCGTGTTGATGGCAACCACTACGTCGTCCCAGATCCTCTCCCGTCCTTCCTTGTTGGCGCGTGATGTTCCGAAGAGGGAATCAAAATGCCCCAGGACATGCTCCACCAGGACAACTTCCTTCACACTGACGCTGGTAGCCCTCTGCCTCTCTGGCTGGGGGTCGCCAGTGGTCTCAGATGGTGTTTGCCCCGACATGGTGACCACCGAGGCAGGCGTGGGTGGGCAACTGGGTCCTGGGGCTGGGCTGTGGAGGGATGGTATCCCAGTCGGGGGTCTTCTGTTCCAGCAGGGGTGGACACAGCAACTGGAACCCTGGCTGACATGCAGGCACCAAATAGCAGGGCACGTGGGCAGCAGGCAGGCAGGCAACAGCAGATGGCAGGTGGGAGCGTGCTCAGGGCTCTGGGGGGCAGTAATTCGGCCTTCTGGGTAAGAGCGTGGTCTTCCGTGTGTTGTTGCATGGCCAGCTTGATACGGAGTGATTTGACACGTGAAAAAATAGCACGTCAGCGTGTAATTGGAGGAAAGGACCTTAGCGCGTAAGCGCGCCAGCACACGTACGCGATTTCATTGGACCAAAGGCCCTTAGCGCGTAAGTGCTTCTGTGACATTCCACGCACGGGTGTTTCCCTCGTGACATGGGCATAGCGGTTCAGCACGTATGAAAAAACTGCACGTCCGCATGTGAATGCATGTAATCCGAGGAAAGGGCATACGCGCGTAAGTGACATGATGCGCGCGGGTGTTTCCCTCAGCACGGGTTAAAGGTGAGCGGGGCCAGCATTTCGCTGTACATGCCTTTCGTGGAAACCGACGTGTGTTCCTGCTTCCTGTTGTTTCGCGCGTCATCACAACTTCACAGCTATCAAGGACGTATCTCTTCTTTTGGCGGAGGTATTGGCTACGCGTGTTTTTCTCCATCGTGCTAGTCAGACGGTGAGTCGCGCACGCTATTTTTCCCACTGCGGGTGCCCCTGTGTATCACACCCGTTTTCGAGGTCATAGTAGCCTGCGTGTCCCACGCGTACGCGTTTTCGTGTTACTGGGTGCCACCGCATACTGCGGGAGGTTGATTCCACGCACATAGGCTGCGGGGTCGTGCCTCCACCTGCCACTCCCTTGGCCCAATCCACCGAACCTACTGGTCATACTGATCAGGGCGGCATTAGCCAGCCAGGTTCTGCGCCACAATCCAAGAGGAGGAAGGGTGCACCTGCAGCACAGGCTGTGACCCCACACACAGCCACGACCTCCGGAACATCGAGGAAGAAGCCATTCTGCAAACAGGAACTGGACTTCCTCGTGGACTACGTGCGGGATCACAGCCGTGACATGCTAGTGGGTGCTAATTGTCAGACTACGGCTGCCCACCATGATACCCACTGGAAGCATGTTGCGGAACATGTGAGTGCATTCGGCCATGAGGTGCGCACGGCGCACGAGTGCAAAAAGTGTTGGAATGACCTCAAATGCAGCGCTAAGGCTAAGCGTGCCTCAAATTACAGCTTGACTCTGGTGACTGGCAGTGGGCCTACACCAGAGGAGGAAGACCTCACTCCGCATGAGTCACTCGTTGCAGAGTTCATACCATCCTAATCGGTCGAAGGAGTGGGAGGGATGCCGGACTTTTATGCCCAGTCCAGTGAGTGTTGATGCGTGTTTGTTGAGGACATGTGTGTTTTACTTGTGTGATGTGTTGTGCATGACTGCCACTACATGTCACGTGTACATGGTTCTGATGTGAAAGCAATGCAATGTTTCCCTGATGCATGTCTACTCTGCTGGATGGTGGACATGTGGAGCAGACGGGGACTGTCCGCATCACCACTATTGCACCGTACTCAAATGCTTGTTAACATTATGCCCCTCCAGTCCATGTTCCAGCTCACTGGCACTTCTGCATGTAGCGTGGGGTGTCCTTCCTCTCAGCCCAGAGACTATGCATAGCATGACTGACGTGCATGTGTCCTCTGCCTGCAAGCAGGTACTCAATGTAGGCATGCTCCCTTGCCCCTCAACCCCCCGCTCTGCACCCCAATTCCACCTTAGCACTGGTCTGCTACAATATTGCCGTTGGGTACTTCCCTGTTCATGCCTCCTGTGTACATGCTTGCATCCAGCGGCCAATCTGCCAGACATATGCTGTGTGGTACATCTATAGTACTTGATGCAGGGTGTCTCACTTGGACTGTGCAGAGATCAGATGCCCCGCAGGGACATGAGTGCCCATTCATACTCCATGTGTATTCCACTCATGCCCCTATGTGTCCATGACTGGATGATCACTGTAATACAAGTCCTGGATGACATACATTGCATGGCATTTCATCTGCCTTCCCATGTCAACTGTGGCTCAGTACTGCGTTGCACACATGTTTAGGGTCTGACAATCTGTGTGGGTCACAGGCCTCACCCTGTTTAATGGCCAATGACTCTGTCCAACTGGTGTAGTGTCTTCTTCACACGTGGGTGTACTCCAGAGATTTCATCATGTGTCCTGCTTACTGTCCCATCATCATTTGCTGAGTTGTCACTTGAATCACATGATGTTGTTGATGCTAGTCAACACTGTCTGTCAATACACAGGTCTATGGTCAGCCTTTTGATACCATGCTAGGCATCCCTGCTTTTGCACTTGGGGGGAGGGGTGGTTTGCTTGTAGACATGCTACCCATTGAATGCACATTGCACGTGATGCCTGAAGTTGACCTTGCACTGCATTCACATTTTCTGACACACACTATGAAGTCTTTGTACATGTAGATAGTGAGTAACATACATATTTGCTGCACTGCATAGACCCATTTCAGTGCAAACTGCCACCTTTCCACAGGTCTAATCACAGAAAAAATTTCAAGTTTACCCAGCATGCATGCCAGGTTCTATTTTGTGTGTCACATGTCAGGCTGATGTGTTTGGTGTCGGTGTGTGTGTGTGTTGTGTGCTTCTAACATGTGTAGTGACCTTTTTCCTCTCTATTTTTCAGGTGATAACGCAATGGAGCCGGAGGATGGTGTTGCCATGCCAGGCACAGGGTTGTTATCACTACATCAACCCAGCACAAGTGGGGGCCGTGGGGTGGTAGGCCACGAAAACCCCCAAGTGCTACAGTCCATCTTGTCTCTGGCTGCCTATGAGTCCAGCCCTGATGAACACTCTGACAACCATGTCGAGTTGGATGAGCATCAGGTCCATATGTCAGGGGTGAGTGATTCTGATGTGGACACTCCTCTGTCTGCGACACCTGCACTGAGGGGTCAGACAGTCTTGGAACCTCCGCCGTGGTGGATCGGGACGCAGGATCACCCTCCACACCAGTCACTGATGTGCCTGGGACATCACCTCGATGGGGGCATGTAGTTGTGCAGTCGCGTGCTGTGCCAACACAACAAGGACACCCGGTCCTTGGGTCCCGCAGGGGTCAAGCCCAGCAACGCGGTCGCAGCACGCAACCGCTGTATACTGAGTGGGAGAAAGACATGACTGCCAATTCTGAACACCAGGGGGCAGCAATGGAGAACATCGCTGAGAGCATGGAGCGTGTGGCCCGATCCGTGCTTCCCCCTGCTAGGCAGGTGCTTCTCCAGCAGCAGGCGGCATGGTCCACGGCCCGCTCGCTCAGGCTGGGCATGGCGGCCTCAGACAGGTCACGCCAGGCTTAAATGTTGTCTCTTCGTGAAGCAATTGCTGCTCACGCAGAGGCACACATGGAGGCCCTGAGGGAGGAGTATGCTTCCCTCAGATCCACTCTGGGTGTCCTTCTGATGTCCCAGAGGAAGCGGGCAGAGGAGAGGTTTGCACAGCTTGAGCGTACCATCTCGGCTGAGCTACATGCTTGCCGGGAGGTGCAGCGGTTGTCCAGCCAGGCCTTGCAGGAGGAACTCAGTGTTACACGTGCTACCTTGCAAGAGGAAGCACTTGTATCACAGGAGGTTCTGCATGCAGACCTACGTGTCATCGCCACACAGAACCAGGCTCACCCGTCCGGCATACTTGCTGCCAACGAGGGGCAAGCTGCGGCTAGGCGTGGTCATGCTCCTGTGCCATGTCCTCCTTTCCAGGAAGAGCCAGACTCGGACGACAATCTATCACCCACATAGGTCGGGCTATGCAGGTGTTGAGCCCATGGAGGGTTTTTCTTTCCTCAGCATCATTGCATGTGGGTGTTGAGCAGCACCCTGTACCTCCCCCCTCCTGGGTGCCTCCCCCCTGGGTCGTATGTGGCCATTTTTTATTTTTAGTTTAGTTTAGTTAGTTAAGTTTCTGTTTGAAAGTTAGTTTAAATAGGTAATGTAGGTTTTTCATAGTTAGTGTAATTAGTTAATATAGTTTAAAATTGCTTGTCTATTGTGCTTTCATGTGACGTGTGGTGCTTTGTGGCTTTTGAAAGCATCCACTGTCTGTTCCAGCTGGGCCCTTCAAGCTTGTCTTGTGTATGTGTTTGCTGCTTAGGGTCCTTGACTCACATATGCCACTCCTGCTTCCCTTATCCATGGGCTCGCAAGGATGGTTCGGTGTAACAGCCTATTACACAAGGGCTTTGGACTGTCATATATGTGGCATGTCTGCTGCTGTGGAACTTGTGTTGACACCCCTAGTGGGGATGATTGGGGTGTAATTGACCACTGTTCTTCACTGTTTCATGATTCATGTGTACATTCATTGCTATGCATTGTGTAGTATGTTTCTTATCTTTACTGTACATGTGCTTGTTGCAATTCATGCCGTAGTTAGTGTGTTCCACACTTTGGCTGTGAAAGACGGACTGATGGTGTGATTTCTGATGTACGTCTCTGACATGGTCCAGTCATGAAATGCCTGAAAAGACACACACAGATGAATATAAAGCATTAATCATGTGTTTCATGGCCTTTCTGCCGGGGGACCACCTTTGCTAGCAGACATGGCCCATCGGACGTCTGGAATCTGCACACGTTTGGTGGTGCCGACATGTGCATGTGTGCGCAAGCAGAGGCACAGGGATTGCGATCATACATCCGAAAACTGCTGACGTGTTTCAAGGGACTCCAGGCAAGGTGAGCAGCACAGGGGGGTCACAACACAGCAAACCTTCCGCCAGGCCAGTTGCACATGCATGCTTAGTAGCAGCACTGACGTTGAGCTTGGACAAATATTGGTGTTGAAGCGCACAATACAGCTCAGATGTGTTAGTGGACTGATGGCTAGTTGATAGCGTAAATTGTCTGGGGCACCTGTAGGGGCAGTGGCACATACCCTCCGGTCCACCATGGGCCATTCAGGCACTTGTATTAGCCATATAGCGTTCCGAGACATGGAAAGAAGCAGCTCACAGGGACAGACAGCAAGGGACATACTCGGGTGCAGTGCATTTTTTCAGAGTGGAATTTGAAACATGCACTGCCTATTTTATTTTGGTCATGGTGGTACACAACTTGTTCTGAAGTCAGACTTTGATATATGCGTCTGTCTGCTTACCCAGGGAACATTGCATGTTGTGTGAATCGTGAAACATTGGTGTTCCATTTGCTACGCACACACCGGCACCTGACATACTGCATTGACTGTGTATGAACCATCACAGGGGTAATGTTACATATGGTATGAAGCACCCACACAAGATTGTCTGTTTGTAGAGTAGTTTGTTACTTTGGGGCATATTTGGTGGTGTGTTTGTTTGTTTTGGGCACGCACAGATTATTAACTGTGGCTCTCTTTGCAGCATTGAACTGCTCCTGTTACCGGACCTGAGAGTGCACAGGCAGGAGGCCAGCACTCTCCCCGGAGATAAGTTTCTCTTTGACTTCCACTTGAGTAATTTGCTGCTATGTGCATGATGAACAAGTTTGGTCTAATTGTGTATGTGTTAATGTGAGTACTACATTTTTGTGCATTCCCTACTTTCCTGTGTCAATCCTACTCCCCTCTCCTGCCCCTCATTCCGGTTATCCAGTATGCCAATGCCTGTCCCGACTGCATATCCCTGACCCTCCTTCCCCACCAGGGTCTCAGAGGCCTGTGTGAGTTTGACCTTGCAGGCACCCAGACCACGGTGGGGGTGGTTGGTTCGTGCCACACCTGTGCCTGTACATGGGAGCTGTGACAGTACACATCCGTTCGTGGTGCATCATTCGCTGTCATGATTCCAAAGAGCTGGTGTAGGCAGAGTGGCCTGTGAGACCCCCCCACTATGGCAGTAGTCCGCTGAAAAGACCCAGTGGCCAAAAAATGCTGGACATTGAGCACCTTCTCCAAGGGGCTTAATGTTCAGGAGCAGAGGGTGGGGGATGTAAGGTCATCTTCCCACTCCCTGACCAGGTCTAAGATGATATGGTATACCTGCCATAGACCTGGTAGACAGACATCCCACAAAGGCTTGTCTGTGGTGAAAAAATGTGTGCCCTGGCTATTCTCCTCCTCCTGCTGTGTCCCACGATCAGTGCTGCGACAAATTGGGCATTCATCGTAGCTGTATATACGTGTTTGTTGTTTGCGCACACTTTTATACTGTGTGCAGGGACGTTTCCGCCTGCCTTCATGTGGCGGACGCGTTGATGCCTGTGCGTGTCTTTTGCCATGCAGGGGTTTCCCGTATTCGAATCCATGAATACGGGTTGTTCGCATGCGTGTTGGCGTTCCGTGTTCCCTGCAGTACTTCCCCAGTTACGCCTTCTTTTTCACGCGTTATTCCCCATTCCGCATGTTTACGCCCACTTTTGTTGTGTGTGCCGCACTATGTGCGCTTTTGCTGTGCGCCTAGCGCACGCCGTTTGATGCCGTGTGTGCCCGCGTAAGCCATGCACGGATTTGGCACACAACCAGTGGGAAACAAGCGCAGCGCCTTCCTTGATTCACACGCGTGCGCTTGCTTTCTCACGCTTGCGCCACCTTGCACCTGCTTGTTCCATGAATCGGCCCCATCATCACTTTCTGAAATTTCTGCCAAATCCGTTGTGGTCATAGTCTGCGTGACAGGGGGCATGAAGTTAAAGTGGCTTTAGCTGAATTTCCAGGGTTTTGTTGCATTGAGTTCTCACTGTGACATCCCTGTAACTAAAGTTTTTTCCTTGAATTTCAAAGGTTTTGTTACAATGTAATGCTCACCTTAACGTCCCTGAAACTAAAGTTTTTTCCTTGAATTTCAAAGATTTTATTACACAGTATTGCTATCTTAACGTCCCTGCAACTACAGTTTTTTCCTTTACTATATGTATATATATACATATATATAATAGGGCATGAGTTTTGAAAGTGATTACATTTTAAAGGTTTTGTTACAAAGTATTGCTCACCTTAACGTCCTTGCAACTAAAGTTTTTTCCTAAATTTCAAGGGTTTTGATATTGCATAGATTTTTAGAACACTTCCACACCACAAGCACGGTCTTCAGCCATGGTCAGTGGGCATGGCCTTTGGCCATGCCCACTGTCCATTTTAAAAAGTTACCAGACCGCTATCCATGGCATTTTGCATTGCAGGCTTTGCGCTCTCACAATGTTTTTAGGCAATGCATAGTGAGATGAAAAGATTTGCCATGAAGCACACACTTTGGTTAAGCAGTGTTCTCCAAGCGGTACACCGCTTTACAGGGCCATCATTAACGAATCCTCACCAAACTTTGTAAAAAATGCAAATTGTGGACGTTACAGGAAGGGGAGGTGAAACTGTTGTACATTATACTCTGCGTATATGGTCAGCTCTGAATTTTTTCACCAAGTTGGGCGAGGTTTTGTGCAGGCGGGCAAAGTTACAGGGGGGTCCCAACATTTTCTTTTTCAATAGACTGAATGGGGAAAACTTTGCAGATGGCTACAGGCAGATCGGCTCGATGGATGTTCACCAAATTTGCAGCAGGAGAGGGGGCTTGGGTCAGAAAGTGTGCTTTTGTGTGTTTGGTGGAAATCTGACCAATACTTTTGTTGCAAAGAACTGAAATGCATGTCCCAAAAAATGTGTGATATCTGGGTCCGCCCCGCAGACACATTTCACTGTTCGCTCCATTGACAGAAGTGTCATTGGCTCGCGGTGCAGCGTGCTGTTGGAGAAGTTTTGCCACGGCCGGTGGTTGGCTGGAGGGAAGCGTGGTGTGCATCAACATTTTTTGGGAAAGCCGCCATGGTGTATCAGAGGACAGTGCGGCGGTGGAAGTGTCTGGAAAATGTACTGTACGGAATGTGTTGGCAGCAATAAGGGATAGAACGGGTGGGGGAGTGAGAAGTGGTTCATGTGACATATGTAGGCAATTACTGTGTGTGGTGATTAGAGGCAGCTGTCATAATGGCCCCATAGCTTCTGCTGCAAAGAGGTCACAAAATATGCAGTGGTTCCATAGAAGTGGAATTTATTTGAGTGCCATATTCATTTACATTGGTCAAGAAGCATTGACCAGAATTTGGTAAAAATGTGAGGAGAGGCTAACAGAAAGGCATATAAAGAGAAAATACAAAAAAAAAGTTGCTTGCACACATGTAAAAAAAACAAAAATGAAAACAACCTTTATACGTCTACGATGGAAGACTGAATCCCATAACCAGTTTCATATTGTTTACTGCCCCTCGCTATCACGAAAAAGTAGTGGATTACGCTGTACTTTCAGGATTGCACTTGCCACATCCTGGGTGGCTATGTGGGTCAATGCATATGGAAAAAGTGTGCTTACTTTCATTGAACTGTGTAGTGGACGTGCTTTGGAATGGCACGACATTTGAACTGTAAAAGTGTAATGGTACATTTCAAGTGTTGTACAAGAGTGACAATGTTGGGTGATGGCAGTTTCGATGCGATTGGTGGATGCGTGTGTCCCTATTTACGTGTAACCCAATGAAGTAGAGCTGCAGAAGAAGGACTGCTCCAGCTTTACAGTGGTGCGGCCCTAGCGCTACTTTTGGAAGCACACATGCCAAAATCTTCCCCTTACACCACCTTGCCCAATTGCCATGGCAGTGTGAGGATTAGCCAATCAGGTAGTGTGGGGGTGGTTAACAGGAAGGGGAGGTGAAACTGTTGTACATTATACTCTGCATACTGTGGGTGGCTGACATGGCGAAATGCATTGTGTTGAATGTAGGGGATCCCTTTGTCATAGATCTGCACAACTATGCCCTGCAAAAACACTTTGACAGCAATTTCGTTTTGGAAGGAGTGGACACATTGTGGAATGCTGTGTATGAATGCAATTTCGCTGATATGCATGCACTTTGCAAAGACTTTGCCACTTTTCCAGTAGTAGATGTTATTGTCATCCATTACGACGGCATGCATATGGGTTACCTGGCTTGCTTAGATTTGTTCCGTAGACTGAGGAGATTGCTGGATGTCCTGAGGACGCTTTTTCCCACTGCCAAGGTGCTTTTTCCATCCATAATACCTTGAACAGTATGACCCACTGTTCATGGATGTGGTTCCGATCCAGACGCAGGAAGGTGTCTCATCAACAGAAGCATGTATACTTGTTTGTCCGCTCGTGGAATGTTCTTCTGCAACAATTACCTCATTACTTGTGGAAATGCAGGGTTTTTCCAAGAAAATGGCATTTTGTTGTCCCCCATTGGCAATGCAGTTTTGTTTGCTCATCTACAGGATGCGGTGAAGAGTTTACTGTACTAATGTGAGCACAAGAAAACACAAAAGCTAATAAAAATCAAAAAAAGGTGTTTCTGTGTTTTACCCGGAAAAGGACTTTGATGCATAAAGCGAACGAACGTACTTGCAATCATCTTGCCGGCACTGCGAGCATTCTTGGGCTCTTGCCGGATTGATTCCGCTTCCTGGAGGAGGCGGAGCTTCCCAGGTCACGTGCCTTATCACGTGACTCTTCCTCGCCGTGAAAAGGCAGAGGCCGCCGCCCGAGCAGAGTGTTTTACCCGGAAAAGGACTTTGATGCATAAAGCGAACGAACGTACTTGCAATCATCTTGCCGGCACTGCGAGCATTCTTGGGCTCTTGCCGGATTGATTCCGCTTCCTGGAGGAGGCAGAGCTTCCCAGGTCACGTGCCTTATCACGTGACTCTTCCTCGCCGTGAAAAGGCAGAGGCCGCCACCCTTGCGGCGATAAGCCCGGTGGGGACAAGGCCGCTAGCTGTGCTGTTGTGCGGCTGTTAAGTGGATGGTGGCGAGGACGCTCCATTATTGATTCCTATATTGTGATCCAAGTAAGTCCCTTTAGTCCCCCTTCGCCGCGGCATATTAGCCCACCTAGCAGTTTATCTACTCCTTATCCAGCTCCGACTTAGTAGGTAATCCCATTACCGTTGATTATGAAACGCAACATGAAATCTCTAACAACCGGCATGCCACCGGTTACTGAGCTGCATAGGTTCAATGGCTCAAGCCGTTTCCAGATCCCTCACTCTGTCCCTATAAAAAAGCCACGACTTAGTTCTACGCCGAGGTCTTGCGCTATGGGCACTATTAAGAGCCGATCTGAGATGCTCTTAGGAATGGATATTCGTCCCTTCTGTAGAAATCCCAGTGGCACTGAAACTAGCTCACGCCCTATTGAAAATGCTGTAGAAACTACTTCATATCAGCCAATAATGGCCTCTTTGAGTCAAAAAGATACTAAGCATGGGTCGGAGCTGGAATCTGGCACGTCTGCAAAGTGTTTAACTTGTCAAAAGGAGCCTCCAGCTACTGAGATAGATGCCAGAATTGGTGAGACTCTAAAAACTGGTACAATGTCTGGCCAATCTGTTACTTTTGCGAAAGAAAATGTTTCTCTTACTGATAGTGCCATTCTAACAAATGTTCTAACTGGTGTCGCAGTTTTGCATCCTGATGTATGTGATACTCCTGTTTTCACTGTAAGTGGTCCATCGATTGTAAATCCACTGTTGAATTCAGCTGTTCAGGATATACCTGTAATTAATCTAGATACTATTGCTTCTATTGAGTCATCTCAAGTTTCATCGGCTAATTTGTCAAAATCTCCTGTGCTATTTACAAATGTTAGTGCCTCAAATTCAGTTACAAATTTGTCTTTTATAGCTCCGACTCCCAGAAAAATGGATGAAAAAAAACCTGCTACTACTGGCGGCCATGATTCCCAGACTGTCAGTACTAGCATAGCACTCACATCCATGAATAATGCTATCTTAGCCCTTGCTAAACTGTTTGAAGTCCTAGTTGTAAAGGCAGAAACTCAATCAAACCAGCTTGATCTGTTACTTGATAATCAATTTGTACTTTTTGATAGACTTGGGAGCCTGGGTCAGCCTGACGTTGCTATAAATGGTAAAAGGTCTGTATTTTCACAAACCTCTTACTTGGCTGAACCCATGGATCAAGTCTATCAATCTATACCATTTATACCTGAACCCATAGTTGACACGATGGAAAAGGCAGTCGCGCCTAAAACTGATTGGCAGAAGAGACCTATGTATTCCCTTTTTGGGACTAAACCCATTGTGCCCGATCCTCAGAAGCCCCAGAATCCACTACCTAAAAAGTCTCGTGTGCTAAAACAGGAAAAAAAACGAAAAACATTAAATCTGCATCACCTCATACTTCTCAAATCAAAGCCTTTATTAACAAACTCTCATCCCCAGCATCCTCTTCCGTTTTGGCATCTAAAGCCATCACAAGAAAATATTCACAACAATCTGCAAAAAAAGCTAAGTTACAGCCAACTCCCATTGTTCCTTCCTTGGCACACAGCCCTTTAAGCCAACTGATCAGTGTGGCTGAGCAGTTGTCACATAAAGCCCTCACTAAACCAAGGATGGGCAACTTTGGTGGTGAAGAGGATAGTGTATCTAACCTAATCACAAATAGTCTCATGGGTAAAACTCCTGTGGCACAGAAATCAGACCATGAGTATATGGGGAAAGAGATACGAAGAGCAGTTGATGAATATCTATCCTCCAAAATAACCCCTAAACATGTGACTTTTGCGCCGTTCATCTCGGCTAGTGAATCATTGCCAGTGGTAACTCCAATCCTGAAAAAATCCAGCCCCCCTGTCTTTGTGGACACAGCCACTTCTGGTAATTTTGTGCCTATATGTTCGGGCGGAACTGGTAACGCTAAAACAGAATCACTTGGTGATATAGAACGAATTCTACAATCCACCTTCGCCAAGTTTCTGGAAACCTCTCTCGCCCCTCAATTAGCCCACCAACCTAAAACAGGGACTAGTCCCTGTACAAACACTAATGAGCTATTGGTACCAGCTAAACAAAAACCAACAATTAAACATCTAAAGCGACCGGCAATTCATTGCCTGACTCTTAGTTGCCAGCCATTGCCGGCTAAGCAGTATAATTTAAATCGGGCTTCTGTTCTCTCGATATTTCGTGAGATTCCAGAGCTTGATGACATTAGTTCCATAGATATAGATCTTGTGGAGTTTCCAGACTCTTCTAATCAGTCTGTTGTAAACCTATGGATTAACTCAAGGGTGGTTCTTAACACCATATGGACCGTGAAATCACAAATTGATGAGCTTGGTTTCATGGTGTTTCTCACCCCTGATGTTCCAGATAGAGCTCTTAGGTGTATAGATGTCCCTCAAAACAAACCTCCCAATAACCCTCAAGCTCGCCCCGGAAAATCTTGTAGTTGTCAAAATCAGAGCAAGCAATCTTAGCATTCACCTCTCCTTACATCAGAGCTAGTCTTCGCTAGTTGGAACTCTAGAGGGAATCGGCACTTATTGAATAATTACTCTTCCCATCTGCTGAAGTATCATGTTGTATTGTTGCAAGAAACATGGCTGGTTACATCACCATCTTGGAACAATTATGATATATGTATATTACCTGCTGTAAAGCACCAAATGGGTCGCCCAACCTCTGGCCTGTTAACGGCTGTTAAACAGTCGTCTGGCCTAAAAATCTTCCCATGGTTCTGCCCAAATAACTTCATACAAATGACCAGAATTGTATGTGAAAGCCACATATGTGCCATTATTAACGTTTACTGGAACCCTCTTGGCATCTCAGATGATTCCTTTATGGAAGCTATATCTAAGGCTTTTGACATAATTACGATGGATGGAGCCATAGATATGATCTATTTAGCGGGTGATTTGAACCTACATTGTTTGGGCCCTTCTCTTAAATCTGAACAAAAACGCTTGGACAAGTGGTTACTATTTACTAAATCACGGAATCTTTATATGTTGAACGGTGCACATTCACAAGACATACCACCTAGAGCTACGTGGCATCGAGCATGTAGTCATGGGATTATTGACTTTACGTATGTTAACATGTATATGTCAAACATGGTCACATCTTTCCAAATAACAGAATCAGAGATGAGCGATCATAATATCCTGTGTACCACCCTCAGTTTGAATATGCTTATTTCCAAACCACACTCTGCCTTTCTTAAGGGAACGTACGAAATAAACCCTGCTAGAAACCGACTAAAGTGGTCGGAGCAGTCTCTGAAGGCCTTTTCGACACGATACCATGGCGAATTAAATAATAATGATTTAAACCATCTGACGGCAGACACGGTTTTCCATGACCTTATGCAGCTTTTTCAAACAAGCTCTATCACTTATAATCATAAACAAACTTCGCATTTGCATACTCCCAACCATGAAATAAGACTTAGAAAATCCAGGGTTCGTGCTGAAAAAAGGCAAGCGTCAAAATTACCATCAGATCTCCGTGGGGCTGCTCTGCTACGTATACAAACTGGTTATAGAAATTGGGTAAGGGGAATAAAAGCCAAACTTTACCAAACAGATGGGAGAAATATGCTAGCATCTCTAGCAGCCAAAAATTCTGCTCAGTCGTGGTATATTATAAACCAATCTACATCAGGCCATCAGGTTGCCTGTCAAACAAATGATGTAACAGAGGATGCGTGGGTACGCTATTATTCGGATCTATTTGCAACTCCACGACCTCATACCTTTGCTCTGGAACTAAAGTCTAATCATCCGTTTTATTTACACTTTGATAAAGATGATATCTTGTATTACATCAATCATGCAAGTAATTCCCGAGCACCTGGCCCTGATGGCCTATCAAACGCACATCTTAAACAATTCCCCAACATATGGTCAGATATATTGTTTACCATGTTTGAATCAATTAACACGTCACAAAAAATTCCGATATCATGGAGACGATCTGTTGTTATCCCAATATATAAGAAGGGTGATCGTGCCAATCCGTCTAGTTATAGACCCATCTCATTACTCGATGTCTCGGGCAAGATCTATACCCGTCTCATATTGCGAGATCTTAACAATTGGACAAAGAGGAACTTCAAAAGGGATCCGTACCAATCTGGCTTTGTTAGTGGCCTGGGGACGATCCCGAATATCATCACCATTAATATGTTGAAGTCCCAATATGCATCCAGGAATCAAACTTTATATTTTGCGTTTATTGATTTTAGTTCTGCTTTTGATTCCATAAACCGAAACCTCCTTTTTATCAAACTAAAAGATCTTGGCTGCCCATTCTCGCTTTTGTCTTTAATTATTCATCTACATACAGATACTACCATGAGAGTACGACTCTCAATGCAAGGACTTTTGTCCGCCTCCTTCTCTACCTGTACTGGCTTAAAGCAAGGCTGCACATTTGCGGCCTCATTATTCAACCTTTTCATTTTGGATTTAGGTTTATCATTTCGCGGAATCACAGTGGATGCTCCGGAGTTAGGGGGCCAACGTATCTCTTGGCTGCTTTATGCAGACGATTTGGTACTGATTTCCCAGACCCCGATAGGTTTACAAAATCTTTTAGCCGCATTGGCAACCTATGTGGAGGTAAATGACCTAATAGTAAATCTAACCAAATCCCAGATTATGGTCTGCAGTCCCACCACTAGATGCAAATCCTATAAGGGATTTTGGTCTTTTCAACAACAAACTATGGACATCGTTCTGGAGTATAAATATCTCGGTGTCTTTATACAAAACACGGTTAGTGATGGGAAACTGCTACATATGCTAGACTCGAAATTGTTAAGTCTGACATCCCAAGCGAAAATTTTACTTTATAAATTTGGGAAATTTACGTTAAAACACATCTTGATGTACTATGAACAAAAGGTTGTCCCCATTTTACTCTATGGTGTTGAATCCAGATTGTATGCCAGGGATAGCATGTGGAATAGACTGGAGGCCACCTTTTGGAAAAAGGTCTTGCGGCTTCCAAATTGCGTACCGCTCCCAATACTACGCTTTGAATTGGGCTTGAACTCTCTCCATAGTAGAGTTAAATGGAGAATGTGTGCCTTTTTTCGCAAAAGCCTCCTCGGCTTGACCAATAATAACATCTTGAGTACGGTCGCTCGCCATCTATCTGGGTCTACATCTGGTTTTTCGCTAAAATGGAGAAATACTGTTTTGGACACCTTAGTTGGAGCAAATATCTCTTTACAATTTCTTATTGACCATCCGGCACGAGCAAAAAGGAAGTTCCTTAACTGGGATTGGATTACAAATTACGATCTTTGCGTAAAATATAGAGATTTTGATCCTAACCTCTTTGGTACTAAATGTCGAGGCCAAGCGGCAGGCTATCTTATGAAATGCCCATCTGCACATATACGCAGCAAATTTTTGCGGACAAGGCTAAATTTATGGCCGACGAGAGAAATCCTGGTTAGACGCAAATCTATCCCAGCGGACCTCCACTTTTGCCGTTTTTGTGAGAAACAAAATGTAAAGGAAACTCTGCAACACATAATTGTGTCATGCCCAAATTTAATAGCCACTCGTGATAGACATTGTAGTAAGTTATTATCTATGTATATGGAGAAGAATGACAACGAGATATGGAGTATTTTATTTAAGGACGTTAGATTTTCAGTAATGAAGGCCATAACTCACTTTTTAGAGGCAGTTTTACCTGACGAGATATCGATCTAAAATAGCCTTTTTGTGAGTATTTACCCCCATACATGTGAATTAGTATCGTTACAACTACTGTTACTAATATGGCTTCTACTCCCCATAGACCTAAGTGTACTTTCAAATTGAACACAGATTTTAGTCCATAGGCCTAATTTTAACCTTGCTTCTTTTGGTCATTCTTCTCCATTTTTGTTGCTTGTTGATATTGTATGTATGTTTATACTGTGTTAACAATTTTATATTGTAATGATTCTTTTTATATGCCAATTATTTTTGAAAAGCTGATGTCTTCAGCTATATCAAAATAAAAATAAAAAAAAATAAAAAAAAAAAAAAAAGAAGCACCTAAAAAAAAAAAAAAGAAACAGGCTCTTTTAAGAGTCGCCCCTTGACATTGATTTTGATATTTTCTTTCCATCGCGCTCGTACACAAGTGTTTCAGCCCCTTACCATGAACTCCGCCAACCCTGGTTGCAAGTTATTCCCCCACGCACGCACGTAGCACGAAAGCCGCATCCAGTGATTTTGCGGGTGGCGGCCACGAAATTGGAACTGTGGGGATTGTCCAATCATATGCTTAGGGTGTGCGGCAATAGGAAGCCCGACTCCTACTTCACTTTGGCCCGGCCCTCAACGTATTTGGGGATCTGCATGTGCCACATTTGACACTTCTCACCATGCTGGCCTCTGGAAATGGTACTGTAGTGATTGTCCTATCAGGTGGTGTTCAGAGTGTGTGCCATAGGAAAGTGAGTCAATAGGAAGAAGGGCACGAATAGGAAGAAGGACTCCTCCTGCTTTACTGGGACGCGGCCCTCACATTACTTGGATAAAGGCACGTGGCACATTCTGCACTTCTCAGTATGCTGGCCAATGGATATGGGACTGTGGCCTATGGCCAATCAGGTGCTCACGGTGTACGTTACAGGAAAGAGTGTCAATATTGAGAAGGAGTCCTCCGGCTTCACTGGGGCGTGGCCCTCGCGGTCATTGGGGAAAGGCATGTGGCACATTTTGCGCATCTCACAATGGTGACCAATGGGAATGTGACTATGGCCTTTGGCCAATTGGGTACTCTGTGTGTGCGTCACAGGAAAGGGCGGCATTCACTTTTTGCATTACTTTGTGTACTTGACTGGCAAACATGGCATGGTGCACAGTTTTCATCGTGGGTGATGGCTTTGTGGAAGATATGTGTGTGTATGCCCTTAAAGAAGACTTGTCTGGCAATTTTGGTTTGGAGGGAGTGGACGCTTTGTGTGGTGTAGTGTCAAAGCGTGCTGTTTTAGCGGACTGCTAGTAGATTGTCGACGCGTGGCATCTTCCGCAACTGTGCATGTTGTGATCGTGCACTTTGGAGCCTTCTTTATGGGTTACATACCTTGTTCATGTGTGTTCCGTCAACTGAAGATTATGATGAAAGCAGTGCAGCGCATTTTTCCTACTTCCAAGGAGCTTTTCTCATGTATACACCCGAGAATAGTGTGGAAGTATTCCAATGATTCCTGTCACCAGCCAGAGGTCGGAAGAGGTTTCATCAACAGAACTATGTGTGACTTCTTGAGTGTTGCTGGGATGTTCTCCAGTGAGAATGAGAACATTGGTTCACGATACATACACCTTTTCAAAGTAAATGGCATAGTGGCAATGAAATATTGTTTCACAATCTACACACTGCACTGAAGACCCTATTGTAAGAATATGACCTGATATTGAAAATACACATTTACGTATGAAAACCACAAAAAAAGTGTTTCTAGGGAAGCACCTTTTAAAAAAAAACAAAAAACAAAACAAAGGTTTTTTTAAGAGCCACCACAACTAACAAAAGTCCCTTCCCATGTTTGAAAGTTATTCCTCCACTCCTGAGCGTGCCCAGCACAAACAGTCTGCGAATATCGTGATAGTTGCAGGGTGGCACGTGTTACATATTCCCCTTTTGCAGATGACGGCCATAGAAATGGGCCTGAAGAGGCTATGGGATTGGTCAATAAAGTTGTGGATGTGGTGTGTACGGACAGACTGTGCTACATGGTGTATTTGTCGACAGAAATGCAGAGCGTGCGGTTATGGCTGTGTGTTTCATGAGGCACAGCGTGCAGGTTTTAGTGGATTCCGACATACATTGGCCCTCATTACAACCCCGGCGTTAAGGGGTTAACGGCGCCGTAAAAGGTGGCGGTGCCGTTAAACCCTTAATGCCTGATTACGAGGTCCCTTTACGGGTGGCACTTTAACGCCTGCTTTTAGCAGGCATTAAAAAACAAAACCGCAAAGGGACCTTGGTGCTACGTACGGTGCCGCAATTTGCGGCACCATACTTACCGCCTTCCCCATTCCCATTGAGCATTATGGGGCAAAAATGGGAATGGGGAAGGGCCATGGCAGCATGGGGAATTACCGCCCCGCCAACCTCGGAATGGGGCGGTAATTCCCCATTCCGCCATGGCGGAGTCGGTAAGTTACCGGCATGGACCATGGTGCTATTAGCACCATGGTCCAATGCCTGGGTCGTAATGAGGGCCATGGACTGAAAGTGAATGGAAAACACTGTGCAGTGGCTACTCATTTTGCAATCTATCATGTGCATGTGTAGTGCTATGGAGTAGCTACAATAAAGTGCCTGATTTTGGTTTCTCTGTGTGACACTTTGTTCATTGTGCAGGGAAAAATGCACAGCATGTTGCACGGGTTTCAGTGTCGTTTGTGATGAAGGAGGCAAGTGCCCAGTTCATGCGTTTGTTTCTGAGCTCTTGCATAAGTTTCTATAGCATTATGTAGCCACCGATGTGGCAGCGTTATCATCTATTTGGTCCGTGAATGCAGACAATGCAGTACATTGCAAAGAAGTGTATTTCTGCCTTTGTTTGAGCTCTTGGACTCTTTGGACTCTTTGGACTCCTGAGATGTTGAGAGAAGCCCATTAGCATAAGTCCTGCCATCAAACATACTAACGATGACTGCAAAAGAGTGCAGAAAGCCTTTGACGATAAACTAAAAACTGGCCAAAAGAAAATTCTTCAAGAATTAGCTAAGACAACTCCTACTATTACTCATATGGTACTCAGTCGTAATAGTACTGTGGAGGCACACACTAATCCTAAAACTGCCTCAAAACCTTTTGACTGATGGAGAGCAGTCTCTTCAACAACCTCAATTTGAGTTTAGCTTTAAGGAACACACTACGACAGATATTTGTAACATTATGTGTGCCATCCACCCTACAAGCTGTCCGGGTGAACCTTTACCTTCGGAAATTATACTTGAACATAAAGATGTGTTTGCCTTGTTTCCTTGCCAATTTGTTCATTCTTCTTTTCGCACCAGTCACATCCCTTCCTCTATTAAACATTTAACTGTCACATTGCTGTTAATAAAAGCTGGCCTGAATCCAAATGATGTGGCCAAGCTCAGGCCAATCACCAATAATCTCTTTTATTAATACATTGTGGATAAGGTAGCTACGCTACAGCTACAAGCACACGTGTCAGAAAGAGGTACTTTTCATAAAAGACAATCAGGGTTTCACAGCTTCCATGACACAAGAGTGTCTTGTTAGACTTACAAACACATATGCTTTCTGGGTTGGAGTCTGGCAAGTAGGGGCTGCTGATGTTATTAGATCTATCGGCAGCCTTCGGCTTGATAGATCATGGGATCCTGTTGGACCAGATGGCAACTTTTGGAGGTCTTTCAGGGGAGGCAATAACTTGGCTCAAATCTTTCCTTGAGGGACGTAGCCTCCGAGTACACTGGAGTGACAGTGCATCTGATGCTGAGATTACTCTCTGTGGAGTACCCCAGGGGGCCTGTCTCTCCCCTCTGCTCTTTAACATTTATATTATTCCATTGTGTAGGGACCTTGAAAACTCCGACCATTTTTTCTACAACTATGCAGATGATTTTCAGTCGGGACTGGAGGTCTGTGCAGATCATAATAAAGACCAACAGACACTGGACCTGGTCTATTTGATGGTGAAAGGCTGGATGTCGACTAACTGGCTTTGCCTTAATGCCACACAGACAGAGTTAATGTTATACGGTCCCAGACAAGCCAGAGAGAAGCTGGGTTCTCTGTACAGCAGCTTCCTGGTTGATGGATGCCAGATTCCAGTGGTACACAAGGTAGAGACCCTGGGTACTTACTTGTAAAAAGCACTAATTACCACTTGAAAGTGCTTTGCCAAGTGGCTCCTCTGGTTTCAGAGGATAACCACAAGAAAATGGTTTGAGCTGTAATACTACCAAGGGTGTATTATTGCAATGCCCTCTTGGAAGGAGCCAAGAAGGCAGACCTTCATAAACTCCAAATAATGAAGAATGCTGTGGTACGTGTTGTTTTTCAGATGAACCGCCTGAACCGTCCACATCAGCAGCCAGGAGGACTCTCCACTGGCTGCCAGTCTCGGCTAGAGTACAGTTTAAGCTACTGAAACAGCAAAAGACAATTCTGTTTCCATAATCTTGACTTGGCTACCAGCTTTTATTAGATAGGGGTCTGTATTTCTTCCTTCTTTATGGCACCTGGGCGCCTTCGGGCTTTGGCGCCTTACAAATAAAATAACATAACACAACATAACATGTGCCAATGGCATACTTCGCCCATGTGAATATGACATTTCACGGAACAAATACTTTCCCCCTGCTATAACGTTCATCTTACTATGCCAGCCATCTCGATGTTTGCACACGCCATCTAAAATGGCTTGGTGCCCTTCTTGAAAGTAGTGTGTCGGGGTGATCTCCCGGGGGCCGGCATAGCCATCCGTGGACCTTCAGGGCTAGGGAGGCCCCAACTCTTCCCGCGTCCCAAAAGGAGTATGAGACACACACAAGGAGCAAGGTAACTACTGCTGTTTATTAGAGTAACGGCAGGGATACGCTCAGACCATATGCATCCGGAGAGGCTCTAGTCGTTAGCGGGGCTCGCAGGCCCTTTTTACAACAGTATGACGCGCTACTTGCGTCACCTGGGAAAATCATCACAAAACCTATCGCCACTTCGGGTTGGTTCCCCGAGTGGTAGGGTTAGTATGGATACCCTATGGGAAGAAATGTTAGTGGATGAGGACGGGTCAGGTGGAACACTTGGGCTGTCCCTAACAGTTGTTACATTGGAATTGTTACAAGGGGACCTTTAGTGATTGGCTAAGAGTAATAGTGTCAGTGATGAGCCCCCCTATATTCTGATTGGTTCTCCCGTGAGCCCGCAAGCCTCGGATCATCGTTGTTCCCAGCTTGCAGTGCACCTGACATTAGCAACAATGTGCGACTATGTGTTTGTGCAGACAATGGACAGGTCTGCTTATGGGCTGGTGAGGAGGTCTTTCACATCGCTGTAGGTGTCCAACGTGTCGCTTCATTGTTGCAGATTGTGTCCCAGATGTGGGACCCTGGCGGTTCTCTGTCTCGTAAGCTTGGCACCTTGTCAGTTCGGCTTAGTCACATGTGGGGAGACCGCAGCTGGAGTAGAATTATGAGCATTAGATTTCGTATTTTGTCTCTGAGGGCTTGGCACCTGTTGGTATAACCATGGCGCTGGGCACACGGCATGCGGGTTGCAACATCGTGGTCTTGGCTGCAAGCTCTCGTTGGGGCTTGTTCAGCATAGTCAGCACTTGCATTTCGTTCTGGAAGGATTTTCGTTTGCGAGGCTCCTGCCTGTGGACTCTTGCTTGCGGCCTACTTGGGCCTAGTTTGTGGGTGGCGGTACATAATCCATACCGTGGGGGTCGCAGGGTGACAGAGTGTCATACACAGCATTAGATATACATGGTGGCATCTTCATAGTGATAGGTAGCAAGAAAGCATCGGCAAGCATATACACGAGCTCTCCAGGCGTCTTGCGTTTCTGCGGTGCTGTAGAAGGCCTATGTGAAAAATAACAATGATGCATGTCCGTGGGTAGGTCAGTCCGCTATGTCATAGCACTGAGTATATTCTTTGTGTTGGTTGATGTGTGAGTGACCAGTGTGCATGGTGGCACGTGTGTTATTGTCTGTTGGCTATGTCGTCATGGCATCTCTAATGATGTGAATACTTGTGGCTGTTGTTCTAGTCGAGCTGATCCATGTCGCAGGCACCGGCTTGACCCGGGCGTGCTAGTGGGCATACTCTTCGTATATGTTTTTGAAGCAGGATATTTTGTCATCTGGTAAATAAGCAAACTCCTCTCGTGGGGGGTGCCTGGGCCGTGATACCCTAGGCCATGGTCTGGATGAGATTGAGGGGTGGGAGTTATCCCATTCTCCCACTTTAGTCCCCCCTCTGGTCGACTTGTCGACCACAAAATTATCCTTTTCCTTATCTCCTTTTACTCTCCATACTTTTGTTATTCCAGCCAGGTGTCCATAGTGGTTGACATGATCTTCAAATGACCAGTACATATAAATGCATCCGCCGCCGGCTTTACAGTATACCCATCTTCCAACATAGCTCCTCGGGTTCCTTGGGTTCTCCAAAATTCACAGATGGCGGGTCTAGGTGATTTTAAAGTATCTGTGTGTGCAACCTTTCTCTTTCTTGTATAATCATGTCTGTGTGCTTGTCGCCTTCGGCTGGTAGCAGGGCGTGCATGCCTACCATTTCCATCATCTCATCCGTTGTACGTGCTTTCCTTGTTTTCCAAACCCTCATTCCAATTAACACGGCCATTCCTACTAATAAACAGCCAACTAACAATTTAAGTCCATCTGACAGCCATGAGGGCCTCCATGACCATAAAAAGGAGAACCAGCTGCCATCTTTCTTTACTACTTTACTTTCTTCAACCATTTTCTGGGTGCATCAGGGCAAGTTGTGATACTGCTTCAGTAAGTGTTCCATTGTCTGCGTCATTAGCAGGGGTAAATGTGCAACATGATTGTCCAATTTTTGCACAAACTTTTCCTTCCATTGCCGTGAGGAGGTCCAGCACATATCTGTTTTGTAGCGCTACCATACGTACCGCCCTCAGTTCTTTTATTGCATTAAATCCATTGACGGTGGAATTAATTGTCATCATTAGCTACCATCGGGTTATCTGGAGCCATTTTGCATTTGCATATGCCTACAGTCCATGGTGTATTATTGATGAGAAGAACATTGCTGCTCTGCTAAATAGTCTGTGTTCTGGTGGAATGGCAGTGAGAGCTGTTTCCGATCTTCCCCACAGGTAGTTTCCCGTCAGTGGTTCTCCTTGTCTTTTCACTCTCGACAGAATGTTTGTGTCGTTGTTCTCGTCACCTTCTTTAAACGTCACAGATCTTTTCCTCCTTTTGTCCCCTTCATCCATCTTGGGGAAGTTGGCCATGTTGACATGTTTCTGAGGCACAACCAGAGATGGAATGTGATGTGTACCATAGTGCATATGCCATTCCATGATGGAGGTAATGTGTGGTATGCCCTATCACCTCAGGCCCAATAGTGGCCCATTAGAACTGCTGTGCCGGCACCCCCCTCTGGTATCAATATTGTACTCTTACAGTTGTTGTTATTTCCAACATCAACATCGCCGTTGTGTTGATAGCATAGTGTGGGTGCAGTTAGCGGTAGTATAGTTATTGGGTCTTTGTCTTTCTCCAGCCATGTTAACAGTGGTACACTTTTTACCAACTCCATCCAACACTTGTGGTTTGTTTTGTTTATTGAGATTGCATTTCCGTTTGTTACCATATTGCTCCCCACCACTCCCTCTGTCCATCCTTCATTTGTGTATATCTTCCCATATATTACAATGAGAGCTCTTTCCCAACAACCTTGTTCACCAGCAATTTCACTTGCATACCAATCACACGGCAGGTATTGTAACGTTACTTTCTTCGTCTCTCCTTTTTCAGGGCCATCCGTTACGTGTATGAACCCTTGAGTGTGTAGGCGATAGTTGTTGTACATCTTGAGTGTTTTGATGAAGTTATTTTCATATAGGTATGAGTCTCTTGTTTTCCATTGCAATGGATGCCACTGTCCCTTTAAATCATCCTTTTGTTTGGAACAGTGCCATATATATCAGGCATTCAACTCTCCTTGCCGGTACTTCACTAGCTACAAACGTCCTCAATGCGCTCATGGTGTATGGGATCAACAAGCACACATAGCAGTTGTCCTTAGTTGTCTGCTTACCAATTTTGGACATGTGCTGATACCACATGTTGTTTGTGACGTGTGCTGAATCGGTGAGATATGTGCCAATCCCATTATTATCTCCATATGTGCTACGTTTAACCCTATTCCCATTACCTCTTGTGTTACTTGTACCACCTGACACCGTACCTGTTGCAGCTGTGGGAGGGGGTACATTAGTTTTAGGTGCAGCCATAATTCGAGAAGAATAGTGTGTCTGCCAGACAGAGGCAGCAAGTAGACCAGTGATGACCAACACTCCTACAATTTTTATTACAATAGCTAATATCACTGGCATTTTGCTCATACCTTTGCTGCGGTCCTGCAGCTTATTCTTTCTGATGTTAAAGATGCCTGCCTAAAAATTTCTAAAAAAAATAAATATGGGTTAAGGTGTTAGTTGTCAAGCTCTCCCTATCAGGTAGTCGTTTAATGCCCAGGCGAAAAGCTGTTCCCACGCTAATCTCAGTGACCTATCTCTCAGAGCTGGTAAGTGCTTGTGGTGATGTGGGAATGATTGTTCTATGGCCAAAATGAACGTGTTGTAATATACACGTATCCTTCTCTTCTTTACATATTTTGGTCTTTTTATAGCGTATACAAATTGGTGTAACAAAGCTTCAGGGGTGTTATCGTCTGTGGGTAGCATTTACCCCTGGGAAAAACACAATGTTAGTTTCTTCACTTTTCCTCACACAGAAACAGTTGTGCGCAGTACCTACATGTGAGAAACAAAAAAGAGAAAGAGAACATGCATGTATCTACAAGTGTGGTGCAACGTAACAATTTGTTAGGCAATGTCCTTTATTTGGGTAGTGGCAGGGGCGGGCTGGCTGGGGCAGGGTTTTGTTTAACCTGGGATCTCGTGACCATGGGGTGGGCTGTGGGCGAATGTCCAAAGTTGTTATAGTCTGTGGTTGTGGAGGGGTCAGGGGCAGTGTCACAATTATCTTTTTTTGCAGCTGCTGCTGTGTTGTCCTTTGTTATTGTTGTTGCAGTGTTGGCCCTGTCGTCAACGCAAGGGCGGGTCTGGTCTTTGTAGGGCTTGACGTCATGTAAGTGGTATAAGCCGGTTATCGCTAACCAGTGCCCCCTCTAGTGCACTCCTATGGGGTAAATACCCCAATTTTACTCTAGATATAACTGAATTCAGAAGAAAAATTAAATAAAATAAGATGGTGAGTAAAGCTTATCAACAATAGAAATTCTTGTGTGGTTGATCACATACAGTAGGTTAGTTACATATAATTAGACGTATTTGTACTTTGAGACCCAAAAGGTAGACAAAAACACACATAAAAGTCTGTTTTCCAAAAAAGCAAATCTATTTTCATAAAATTACAGAGGCATACTGCCGTGAGAATCCAAGAGTTGAATTTAAGCATTCAAAACAGAACATTCCAACAGAAGTATTGTTAAGTCACAACAAATTGTTCTAATCAAACAAGGTAAGAAAACAGTAATGTTGAATTCACATGTACACTATTATATTTCGGAAAATAGTTGGTACACATATTAAACCACATGGGGTATAACCCCATAATATGCTCCAATGATGGTAAACAAGGTTTGCCGACACATTTCGAATTATGAGAAAATCCTTCTTCAGGGCTTGAGCGCACTCAGCATTCTAGGCTTTGTACAGCTTGTTACAGCAATGTGTCTACAAAATATTGTAAAACAATGTGCATCAGTGTGTGATTCCAAAAGCAATACTAACAGATAAGTATCAGTAAATGTGCTAATAAGTGTACAACTGACCTCCTTGCCATTTCCTAGTAACTTCATGGCCCACACTGGCCCTGCAAAATACCGAAAACGTCTATATTAGAGGTAAAGTTACTCTTAAGAACTCGAACAATATAATGGAAATTTTTACAGGTAGTAATAATCAGAAATAGACTTAATAATCTGTAGGGCACTTACCCGACTGGGAGTCGGAAAGGAGGGAGAATGGTCTGCAACTGCAGAGTAACTCAGAGCTGTGGAAGATAACATGTATGAAATGAGACTAGTCGGTGGCCTACGCGCAAAATGGAGGAGAGCCTCTGTGGATAAACAATTGTACATTTGCCAGTAGGCATTAGACAGAAAGGGAGCTGTCCTATGCATTCGGGCGCAAACATGCATCAGTAGGTCCAATAGACTATTGCAAGGCAAATGAAAGTCTTGTGAACGCTGCCGAGTCTGCTGCACATATTACAACATACACGCGGGAAGGCCGCTTTGGTGTATGTGTTAAAAGCATTCTCGGAATGGGAATAGGGGATGAGACCCATAAATACATCAATACAAACCGGAGGAGTCTGGGCTACGAAGAGTCCAAGTGTGTTAATCTGCAGATCTCTCCTGACATTAAAACAAACAATCAGTGTACGCGGTCAATCCCGCCAAATTGTACAAGCCCTACAATGTCCAGAGAGTAAGATAGACAAAACCAAAGACATAACCAAATAGGTCATGGAGTACCAGCATTATGTTAGCTTACCTAATGCGCAGTATCAGTGCTCGAGACAGGCTAGGGTCTCGATCGACTACTCGATCGGACCCTCAGCAGTAAATGCGTTGTCAGGGACGCCCGCGCATGCGCGTGGCGTCCCCCCGGGTGGCGGCGGCCATCTTGGTGTGGGTGAGTGAGTGATGCGTCGCCAAGGCAACGCAGTCCTCGCTCCCAGTCCACATGGGTGCCAGTGCTGTCATGGATCAGAAAGGAGTCCTAAAGGGTATTAGGAAGAGTGAAACGTGGCCCAAGGCCTGGGAAAAAGATGGGTGTCCTGGTCCTTTGAAGAATCAGTGATGTGAAGTGCGCCCATCAGGGCACTGGAGGGCATAGCAAAGGTCTGAAGGCCAATGGTCAATGCTAGGGGGAACAAAACGGTAAATGTGGCCGAAGGGGTGGAAGGAACCATACCATGACGCCAGCAACATAGTGGGGAAGGGGGAGGAGCAACTCTCCCGGAATGAAATACGGTCGGGTGCCCCAAGAACACCTAACCTCATATGTATGGAGTATGTAAGTGCCTGAGAAGATTGCAAAAATAAAGAGGATAAGGGGGAAGAAGCATATAACCTGGAACAGTTCCGGTCGAGTGCCCCAAAAAAAAACCTAATCCCGATTTAAAGATAGTGTTTGAGTCCCTAGGACAGTGGTAACAAGGTCAGTGTCTGTGTTAAAGACATGGCTAACATTGGAAGATCATAATCAAATTGTTAAGGGCATACACTCACATTGTAGGGGTGCTGTACTAAATGATACAGTCTACCCAGTGTGCCTCCAGGCACCACTAATAATGGCCTGACCATTGTGTAGTGTCAAATAATAGTACATAAAAAAAGAAAATAATAATAATAATATACAATATATAAGTTGACAATTGGTTAGACAAAACACATTAAATCCATTTCTGTATTCATGCCGCTTGGGTATAGAGAATCTAGCAAGTCTATCCACAGCACTTCTCTCTGTAGTAGTTTTCTGTGTAGATCGCCACCCATAGGGCCTTGTTTGACCTGCTCAAGAATGACGCACTTCAGCTGAGCTATCGTGTGTCTGTTTTCAATGAAGTGGATTGCTACTGCTGATTTCAAGTTGCCTGTCCGAATGTTGGACTTGTGCTCTGTAGAGCGCATTTTAGCTTTTCTTGTGGTAATCCTTACATAATGTAGGCCACACAGGCATTTTAATGCATACACCACGTTGGTAGAGTCACACATGGCCGAGTGACGTAGTAGTAAAGGTTTGTCCGAGTGAGGATGTGGTATACTGTTCCCCTGCAAAATGTTATTGCAGTGCTGGCAGTTATGGTACAGTTGCGTGCCTTTAAACTTCTGTTTGTCCTCTCTCTTAGTGGTTGCAATTTCTTCTTTGATCAAGCTATTGTGTAAAGCGTTATTATTGCGGTATGCAAATGTAGGTAACTGACAAAAGAGTGGCTGGAGTTGTGGATCCATTTGTAGCATCGGCCAGTATTTCTTAATGATCCCCTTGATGATGGGACTTTGGACTGAGTGGGTTGTTACATATACCAAAGTTTCCTGATGTTTCACTGGTTTAGGTACCAGCAGAGAATCCCTCTCCAATGCTTCCACTCTATTTGCAGTACTTGCTACTAACTCTTGTTTATATCCTCGATCCTCGAATTTGCATTGAAGGGTCTTGGATTGCCTCCTGTATTCCTCAATGTCTGAGATATTACGTCTATATCGTAAGAATTGGCTCAGGGGTATGCTGTCCACCGTACGTCTAGGATGAAAACTTGTTGCTAGAAATAAGCTATTTCTATCCGTCGGTTTGGTGTAGATCTTGGTTGCCAGGGAACTGCCCTGAACATAAATCTCGACATCCAGAAAGTTTATCAATCTGGTGCTTGTTTCAGTGGTAGATTTGATCCTGGGATGCATCAGGTTCATCATCTCAAAGAATTTCTGCAATTTGTCTATGGGCCCAGTCCAGATTCCGAACACGTCATCGATATATCTGACATACATTGAAAGATGTCTCATCCAGCGCGGTGAGGAGAGGATATATTCATCTTCAAGAAAGAACATGAACGCATTTGCGTAGGTGGGAGCCATTGCGGCTCCCAGGCTTGTGCCCGATATTTGTAGGAAGTATCGGTCTTGGAATTTAAAAAAGTTATTCATAAGGACCAGTTTTTGTAAGGTGAGTACAAATGGTCTGTCTCCTTGGCACCTTGGAGTTCTTAACAATAGCCATTCTATTGCTTCCAAACCCAATTCGTGGATGATATTCGTATACAATGAGGTAACGTCCATGGTGAAGAGGGTATTTCTTCCCACTACGAACTCTGTTGATCTTAATTTCTGAAGAAAATGCATGGTGTATCTTATGTACGTCTCAGTCTCCTGGACCAAGGGTTGTAGTACTCTGTCGAGATATTGAGCTAGCGGTTCAAGCAAGCTCTGGGTCGCTGCTATAATTGGTCGGCCAGGGGGTTTGATCAACCTTTTGTGGATCGCAGGTAAAATATATAGAACAGGAGTGATAGGGTGTTGGTTCCCAAGGAATCTTCTGGTCTTTTCCGATATAACTTCTCTAGATAATGCTTCATCAAGGACTTCATGAACCAGGGTGTGTATTTGTTCAGTCGGGTTGTTGGGTAGTTCCATTTATGTTTCAGTATCTATCAGTTGTCGCTGTACTTCATCTAAGTAATCCTTTTTATCCATAAGGACTAATGCACCACCCTTGTCCGCTGGCTTAAAAATAATCTCCTCGTTATCCAATAGATTCTTGAGTGTTTGTCTTTCACGGTTTGTAAAGTTCCCTTGTCCTTTATGTTCAAAACAAATCTTCTTGAAGTCTTCCAAGACTGATTTCTCAAAGACAGATAATAGGTGGTTCTGTAAAGGGGGGTTAAAAGTGATCTTAGGACAACGTTCCAGGAACTCGTTTGTTTCTTCTGTCTCTGATTCTGTTTCAACCGTGTCGAAAAAAGGTTTTAAGCTTCAGCTTCCTCATTAGCTTGAAGAAATCAATCTTCTCTTTTAGGAGATTACTGTTAGACGTAGGTACAAATTATAGTCCTTTCTTCAAGACCTCCAACTCAAGTCTTGTTAGTTGGTAAGAGCTAATGTTGACTACTAGGTCTTCTTTACCACCGGTTTCTTTCTTTGTGGGTTTTTTCTTCTGTCCGCTTCTGGTGGGACCTTTTCTAAAAAAGATGTGGATGATCCACTTGCTTCCTCTGTGTCTTGTGTCTATCCCCCTTCTATTTGAGCCAGTGTGACGCTCTCCTCCAACTCAGTGCTGGATGCTTCAGATGATGTTAATGTTAATGTTAATGTTAAAGGACATTTGTACCGCGCACTATCACCACCGGAGTGGTCCCCTGGCGCTCTGGCGGCTCTGAAAATGGGGAGGAGAGGGGATGGGTTAGTGTGAATAAGATGGAAAATTGCAAGAGAGCAGTGATGTGCTGTTGGCAGCCTCAGCCCGGTGGGTCCGTCAGCTGGGCTTGGGGTGTTTTATGGTCCGTAGTCACCGTGTGCTGTTGTGCAAGTCTATGTGTGGTTTGTTTTGTTGTTGCATTGTTGTGAAGTTTGTGCGGATGCTGCATTTAAGGCTTGTGGTTGTGTTTGGTTATAGTTTGAGAGGTGTACGCAGAGGGATGGAATTGTTAGTTGGTTGGTTAGTTGGCATTGCTGTCCTTGCAATTGTGGGATTCCACCTAGGTCTGGTACATGCCAACAGTCACATTTCTATCTAGATGCCGCGCAAGCTAGGTTCATAATTCTAAGTGTGGTGCATGCTAAGAATCACATATGCTAACAATCACATTTCTGAGATTCCATCCAGGTGTGGCACTCGCCAACAACCACATTTCCATCAAGATGCAACGCAGGTCAAGCCCGAGAATCCGGTCCAAGTGTGGCACATGCCAACAATCGCACCTCTGCCCAGAATCGGCGCAAACTATGCTTGAGAATTCCATCTAAGTGTGGCACATGCTAACAACCACATTTCTGTCTAGATTTGGCATAGACTAAACTTGAGAAATTTCATCTAACTGTGGCATGTGCTAGCCATCCTATTTCTATCTGGATGCGACGCGGGCTAAGCTTGAGAATTCCATGTAAGTGTGGCATATGCTAACAATCACATTTCTGAGAATTCCATCTATGTGTGGTATATGCTAACAATCACATTTCTGTCTAGATTTGGCGCAGACTAAGCTTGAGAATTCCATCTAAGTGTGGGATATGTTAACAATCACTTTTCTGAAATTCCATATAAGTGTGGCATATGCTAGCAATCATATTTCTGTCTAGATGCGACGTGGGCTAAGCTTGAGAATTCCATCTAAGTGTGGCATATGCTAACAATCACATTTGTGAGAATTCCATCAAAGTGTGGTATATGCTAACAATCACATGTCTGTCTAGATTTGGTGCAGACTAAGCTTGAGAATTCCATCTAAGTGTGGCATATGCTAACAATCACATTCCTGGAAATTTCATCTAAGTGTGGCATATGCTAACAATCACATTTCTGTCTAGATTTGGCGCAGACTATACTTGAGAAATTCCATCTAAGTGTGGGATATGCCAACAATCACTTTTCTGAAATTCCATATAAGTGTGGCATATGCTAGCAATCATATTTCTGTCTAGATGCGACGTGGGCTAAGCTTGAGAATTCCATCTAAGTGTGGCATATGCTAACAATCACATTTCTGGAAATTTCATCTAAGTGTGGCATATGCTAACAATCACATTTCTGTCTAGATTTGGCGCTTCTATCTAAGAGTGGACATGCTAACATTCAAAATTCTATCTAAGGGTGGACATGCTGGTATTATGGCACTCTATGTTATTGGTAGGTAGGATAGAGTGGCAGGGTTTTCTGGAATAGAGTGATTGCTCTACTCCCCACCCATGCCACACTCACATTCTTTTTGTTGGTGTCTGTTGGCTTCCTTGGCGTCCCCTGCGGACACCTGCAGACACATCTTGGAACCGCCGATGTTGGAGCCGCCCTTGGCCTTGGGGCCCTTCGCCGCGGGGCTGCCGGGCAGAGGGCTGCCCTGGGAGGGTTCATGATATGGGCCAGGACACCAATCGTGTTGCAGGGGGGGGTTGGGAGGCGGGATTGGGCTGGGGAAGGGGGGTGGAAGGAGGAAGGGAGATGCAGCGCCGAGTGCGCAAACGTTTCCATTTTTTAACACTTTTACAGTGTTTGGAAGCGTTGTGGGGCATCTGGGGGTACACTCACCTCAGCCAGGTCTTCTTTGGAGTGAAGGTGCTGGCGAGGACACCACGCACCGGGAGTTTGTTTCCCTTTTTTTTTTTTTAAATGGGCCAGGGCACCAATCGTGTTGCAGGGGGAGGGTTGGGAGGTGGGATTGGGATGGGGAAGGGGGGTGGGAGGAGGAAGGGAGCTGCAGCGCCGAGTGCGCAAACGTTTCCATTTTTTAACACTTTTACACTGTTTGGAAGCGTTGTGGGGCATCTGGGGGTACACTCACCTCAGCCAGGTCTTCTTTGGAGTGAAGGTGCTGGCGAGGACGCCACTCACCGGGAGTTTGTTTCCCTTTTTTTAATTTTTTTTTTTTAAATGGGCCAGGGCACCAATCGTGTTGCAGGGGGAGGGTTGGGAGGCGGGATTGGGCTGGGGAAGGGGGGTGGAAGGAGGAAGGGAGCTGCAGCGCCGAGTGCGCAAACGTTTCCATTTTTTAACACTTTTACAGTGTTTGGAAGCGTTGTGGGGCATCTGGGCGGACACTCACCTCAGCCAGGTCTTCTTTGGAGTGAAGGTGCTGGCGAGGACGCCACTCACCGGGAGTTTGTTTCCCTTTTTTTTTTTTTTTTTTTTAAATGGGCCAGGGCACCAATCGTGTTGCAGGGGGAGGGTTGGGAGGCGGGATTGGGCTGGGGAAGAGGGGTGGAAGGAGGAAGGGAGCTGCAGCGCCGAGTGCGCAAACGTTTCCATTTTTAACACTTTTACAGTGTTTGGAAGCGTTGTGGGGCATCTGGGGGTACACTCACCTCAGCCAGGTCTTCTTTGGAGTGAAGGTGCTGGCGAGGACGCCACTCACCGGGAGTTTGTTTCCCTTTTTTTTTTTGTTTTTTTTTTTAAATGGGCCAGGGCACCAATCGTGTTGCAGGGGGAGGGTTGGGAGGCGGGATTGGGCCGGCGTAGGGCGGTGTAAGGAGGAAGGGAGCTGCAGCACCGAGTGCGCAAACGTTTCCATTTTTTAAACATTTTAGAGTGTTTGGAAGCGTTGTGGGGCATCTGGGGGTACAGTTACCTCAGCCAGGTCTTCTTTGGAGTGAAGGTGCTGGCGAGGACGCCACTCACCGGGAGTTTGTTTCCCTTTTTTTTTTTTTTTTTTAAAGGGGCCAGGGCACCAATCGTGTTGCAGGGGGAGGGTTGGGAGGCGGGATTGGGCTGGGGAAGAGGGGTGGAAGGAGGAAGGGAGCTGCAGCGCCGAGTGCGCAAACGTTTCCATTTTTTAACACTTTTACAGTGTTTGGAAGCGTTGTGGGCATCTGGGGGTACACTCACCTCAGCCAGGTCTTCTTTGGAGTGAAGGTGCTGGCGAGGACGCCACTCACCGGGAGTTTGTTTCCCTTTTTTTTTTGTTTTTTTTTTAAATGGGCCAGGGCACCAATCGTGTTGCAGAGGGAGGGTTGGGAGGCGGGATTGGGCTGGGGAAGGACGGTGTAAGGAGGAGGGGAGCTGCAGCGCCGAGTGCGCAAACGTTTCCATTTTTTAACAATTTTAGAGTGTTTGGAAGCGTTGTGGGGCATCTGGGGGTACAGTCACCTCAGCCAGGTCTTCTTTGGAGTGAAGGTGCTGGCGAGGACACCACGCACCGGGAGTTTGTTTCCCTTTTTTTTTTTTAAATGGGCCAGGGCACCAATCGTGTTGCAGGGGGAGGGTTGGGAGGCGGGATTGGGCTAGGGAAGGGGGGTGGAGGGAGGAAGGGAGCTGCAGCGCCGAGTGTGCAAACATTTCCATTTTTTAACACTTTTACAGTGTTTGGAAGCGTTGTGGGGCATCTGGGGGTACACTCACCTCAGCCATGTTTTCCCTGGAGTGAAGGTGCTGGCGAGGACGCCACGCACCGGGAGTTTGTTTCCCGTTTTTTTTATTTTTATTTTTTTAAATGGGCCAGGGCACCAATCGTGTTGCAGGGGGAGGGTTGGGAGGCGGGATTGGGCTGGGGAAGGTGGGTGGAAGGAGGAAGGGAGCTGCAGCGCCGAGTGCGCAAACGTTTCCATTTTTTAACACTTTTACAGTGTTTGGAAGCGTTGTGGGGCATCTGGGCGTACACTCACCTCAGCCAGGTCTTCTTTGGAGTGAAGGTGCTGGCGAGGACGCCACTCACCGGGAGTTTGTTTCCCTTTTTTTTTTTTTTTTTTTAAATGGGCCAGGGCACCAATCGTGTTGCAGGGGGAGGGTTGGGAGGCGGGATTGGGCTGGGGAAGAGGGGTGGAAGGAGGAAGTGAGCTGCAGCGCCGAGTGCGCAAACGTTTCCATTTTTTAACACGTTTACAGTGTTTGGAAGCGTTGTGGGGCATCTGGGGATACACTCACCTCAGCCAGGTCTTCTTTGGAGTGAAGGTGCTGGCGAGGACGCCACACTCCGGGAGTTTGTTTCCCTTTTTTTTTCTTTTTTTTTTCTTTTTATTTTTTAAATGGGCCAGGGCACCAATCGTGTTGCAGGGGGAGGGTTCGGAGGCGGGATTAGGCTGGGGAAGAGGGGTGGAAGGAGGAAGGGAGCTGCAGCGCCGAGTGCACAAATGTTTCCATTTTTTAACACTTTTACAGTGTTTGGAAGCGTTGTGGGGCATCTGGGGGTACACTCACCTCAGCCATGATGCAGTTTCCTGTTTTGGATGGGATTTACTTGGTTTACATGGCTGAAAAGGTCGGTTTGGTCTTTGACCATAATACTCTTGCCAAGTGTAGACTACATCCAATTTATAGTCTTGCATGTCCCTCCTGAATTTCCGTACTTTCTTTGTCTGCAATTCCTGTTTATACTTCTCTAACTTAGAGTTTGTGTCTGACAGAATTGTTTGTAATTGTTCTGCTGTTACCCCTTTGTTTAAGCTTGCTTTTATATTATCAATCTCCTTATCTAGGGATGTCAGATTATGGGCTAGCTCCTCAATTGTCAGTAATATCAGATCTAACGAACATTTGTTAAGTATCTGGCACCATCTTTTCACAAATGCAGGGTTTTCCTTACAGAGTGTTGGTTCTAAGTTCACACATAGACCTCTTGGTATCCTCTGTGCTATATGGTACTTTGCTAATGTAGTAGCATGCAGTTTCAAGTTGATTTCCCTAAGTAGTTTCCACTCCAGTTGTCTGATGAGTGCTTCCGGTTTTTCTGAGGATGCGAGTTCATCTCCCATGATTTTAATTTGTTTGAGAATTCTTTCTGCTTCCTCTTCGCTGAAATCTAATGTCTCTGCCCTGTTCGTGGTTGATTGGTCAATATTAGCAAATAACATTCTGTTACTGTCAATAATGTGATGATGAAATATTTCCAATCTGTGCTCCTCCCCAGTGTGGCCCAATGGGTATTGTCTGGAATGGGAGGGATTGGGGTTTGGGAGGGCACTAGAAATTCATTAGAGTTTCATACATGAATGTGAGCAATTCATACAACTTCAGGTGCAGATGGGAAAAGGGAGTATCTCAGGGCCACCTGAGACATGGAAACAAACAATGTGTCATAAGCCGGTTATCGCTAACCAGTGCCCCCTCTAGTGCACTCCTAGTCATGTAAGTGGTTCCACATTTTCTTATAACGGAGCTTTACAGCTCGAGGAGCTACTTCTTCCACCTGGTGGGGCCCAGTGAACCTGGGGCTGTTCCACCGGCGGTTGAAGTTGCAGAGGAGAACGTGGTCTCCTTCTACAATAGTCCAGTTACCTTGTTGTCCTTGCTTCTCATTTGTTTCTTCTTGTCCAGTGGTTTTCGACCCACCCCGCATGCGCTCGAGCTGTTGGGAGATAAAGGCGACACTAGTAATCAAAGAAGACACATATTGATACATTTCATCACCAAACACATTTGCAGAGCTGTCATAGTCGGTCAAGTCCCTTGATGGTGGCGTTAGTGGTAGGCGCATCTGACGTCCAGTCACCACCTCGTGGGGTGTGAGGTGGTGATCTGACCCTGACCTATTCCTTAACTCAAACAGAGCCAAGGGGAGGCAGTACAACCAGATTTTCTTAGTTGTCTGTTGGATCTTTGCAATTTCTTCTTTCAGGAGGCCGTTCAGGCGTTCACAAAAACCGTTAGCCTGTGGGTGATATGCACATGCAAACTTGTGTTTGATGCGAAGTAGTGCAGTTATGTGTTCAAACATTTTGTTTGCAAAGTGTGGGCCATTGTCTGACGGCAGCACTTTGCAAACTCGCCACCTCGGGAAAACTTCCCTCACTAGAAATCTTGCTGCTCTGAAGGCGTCTGCATGAGAGCAGGGCCCAGCCTCTATCCACCTTGAAAATGGGCATACTACTACAATCATGTATCTGTGTCCTTGGCATACATTGATCATGTCAACGTAGTCAATGTGCAGGTGCAGGAAGGGTCCTTCCGGCCGGGGTATAGTACCTTTTATCACTTGCAGCATGTGACCGGCTGTAAACTGTTGACATGTTAGGCATTTGCTGATAAAGTTTGCAACATGTGAATTTAACTCAGGACAGAACCAGGCCTCCTTTATTCGTGCTGCAATCACTTCCTTTCCTGTGTGTGCTGGATGGTGTAGCTGAGCCAGGGCTGTTTTCAATAGGGCTAGGGGCATCACTACCTTGCCTGTATTATTCTGACGCCATAATGCATCTGTGGGTGACATTGTGCACCCTCTTTTGACCCATAGCTCCTTTTCTGCCATGGGTGCTGCTGCCTGTAATTCCATTATCTGTGTTTCAGGGATGTGAGTGTATCCCTCCTTCATTAGTACCTGTTTTGCTCCCGCCCTCTCTTTATCTTCTTGTTTTTCTGGGAGGGCCCACATCTCACCAAAGTATGCAGCATATTTGGCATGTGCGTCTGCTGTTTCATTTCCTTTTGAGATAGGGTCATCCCCGTTAGTGTGTGCTTGACACTCCACAAGGGCTATTTCTCTAGGGTCATTAATTACTTCAATCAGTTCAGCAAGTAGTAGGGCATGTTGTACTGGGGTACCATCAGCTCTTCTGAGCCCCCTTTGTTGCCATTTTATTAATCCTGAGTGTACCGTTGATGTGACATATGCACAGTCTGAATATATTGTTACTCTTTTATCATAGCTCTCTTTTAGTGCCAAGATCAGGGCCACTAGTTCTGCCGCTTGGGCTGAGTAATGTTGTGGCAGCTGTACACATTTTACTGGTACATACATCCAATTCTCTGTCAGCCTAACCACTGCTGCTCCTGTCCTTCTTACCACATCACTCTGGTCAATTGTTGAGGACCCATCAATGTACATTACCCCCTCCCCTCTAGGGCATTTTCCTCAACCTTTCTTGTGCTGGAGTACATTTCGATGGCCTGTGTGCAATCATGAGCGTAGTCACCATCTTCAACTCCCTCTGATATAAATCTTGCTGGGTTTACATTACTGCACCTAACAATTGTTAATTCTGGTCTGGATAAAATTATTTCATAGCCTGATGCTCTCTGCGTGGTCAATGTTGATTTGGGCTTGTTCACTATTGCAAAGAGGGCGTGTTCCACGAACAGTGTGGTGGGGCACCCCATTGTTATTGATAATGATTTTTCCACCGCAAAGGCTGCGGCGGCCAAACTCTAACATTACAGGATCCAGGTGTCCGCTGTAAAATGCTACAGGCTTGTGTCCCATGCTTGTTTTTTGTGCCAGTACTGCCTTCATTACTGCTGAGTCGCAATGTGAGAAGATAAAGAATTAGTGGTCATAGTTTGAAGTGGCCAGTACTGGTGCTGTTGAGATGGCATGTTTTAATTTGTCAAATGCTTCTTTCGTTTCTCTTTTCCACCCCAGATTTTTGTCCCCCTTCTGTGCTTCTCTGAGGGCACCGAGCGGGGTCCTATGTATGAGCTGTAGTCAAAAACCCACGCCCTGCAGTAGTTGCATAGGCCCAGAAACTGTTGCAGTTCTCTCACTGTCTGTGGTTGTGGTGTGTTTGTTATCGCTTGTGCCCTTTGTGGTGCAATGCTCCTTATATTCTGTGAGATGAGCTGACCAAAGTAGAGTAGCCGTTGTTGGCAGTACTGTAGCTTTTCCCTGTCTACCTTGTACCCCTTCTCAGCAAGACTGTGAGCATCTTAATTGAGTCCTTTCTACACCTTTCTTCTGTGGTGCTGCAAATGATGATGTCATCTATGTATTGCAGCACCGTGCTCTCCATCTCGATGTTTCCCAAATCCATTTGTATCACTCTGTTGAAGATGGATGGTGACTCACAGTACCCTTGGGGCAACCTTGTGTGTTTCCATTTTGTGTTGCGGTATGTGAAGCTTGTTAGGTCCTGTGAGTCTGGGTGCAGAGGTATTGAGAAAAAAGTGTTTTTGAGGTTAATCACGGTAAACTGTGATGCCTCTGCTGGTATCCCACATAGTATGGTAGCCGGGTTAGCTGCTATGGGGTACTCTGCCTCTACAATGTTGTTCAAGGGCCTTAGGTCCGGGATAAAACGCCAAGACCTCCTTTCGCTTTGCGTACAGGGTAAACAGCAGTGTTGCAAGGTGATTCTGATGGCACTAGTATACCATTGTTTATTAGGGCGGTTATTGTTTCATATATGCCCTCATCTGTCTCTTTTGATAGTGGGTATTGTTTCACTCTTGGTAGCTTTGCTCCTTTTTTCTATTTAATTTTTACGCCAGCAATGCAAAATGGCACTGGTGTAGGGGCCGGTGCCTCTAGTGCCATTGCCATTTTCTGTGCCACCTGCTTGTATGTTACCTTCAACCAAATGTTAATGCTCATCCCAAACACCATCTCTCCCTCTCCATTGTTGTCTGAGAAGAGCCCCTCATCAGACACCTCTGTGAGCCTGCATCCCTCTGCTAGTGCTATTACAGCTCTCCAGGCTCTGCCCCCCTGTCTTGGGCATGTACTGCAATGTAGTCTGCAGTTGCCATAATGCTCTCGATGCTAACTGAAATCATTTTCCCCTCAATTTTACTTGCTGGTGTCTCTGGTCTGAATAAGTATGCTGCTGGCCTCCTCCAAATGTTGCCCTCAATTCCAGGCAACCATGCAATTGTCATATCTGTCCCATATTGGAAGATCTCTGCATCTACAGGCTCAGCCCGGGCCACTGTTTGGCCACAGTAAGCCTCCAGTATTTGTCGTGCTCTGAGCATGTTAATTCCTGGTGTAGAGCAAATTATGCCCTTCTCCGTGAAGGAGATGGTCATATTCAATCTGCTCATTATGTCCCTCCCAAGTATGTTTACTGGTGACTCCTTTGAGTACAGAAGTGGGAGAGACATGTCATGATCTCCTATAGAGAAAGAGATGTTATCAGTGAAGGGAACCAACCCTCGAGCCCCAGAGAATCCTTGATTGTGCATGGCTTCGCCTGACATTTTAAATTTACCCTCCCTTATGCAGGACCTAGTGGCCCCGGTGTCAACTAGGAAGGAACATTTTTTGTCACCTATCGCTACCTGTATGCGTGGTTCCTCCACAGTATTAGGTGTTACTGATAGGATGGGACACATCAAAAACATCTGTGGGCTGTCCTATTGTGTATATAGTGACTGACCACTTCCTGTGTAAGGTTGTGACCCAATATTGTCACCTTCCCCAGCTGTGTCTGCTGTAGCGGTTCATCTGTTGTTGATACTGCATTGTCCTGTATTTGTGTAAGCTGCTGTGCCGGTTGTACTTGATGTTGTTGCGTTGCTATCGCCTGTTGCTGTGGTGGTGTGTATGTTTGTACCAGCTGCTGTGGTTGTGTGTATGTTTGTACCTGCTGCTGTGGCTGTTGCAGTGGCGCTTGTTTTTGTGGTAGGCATTGTTGTATTCCTTGTTGTTGTTGGTAACCTTGTTGCTCCCCCATAGGCCCTTGCTGCTCTTGTTCCCCCCAGGCTGTTTGGGTGGGCCTCATCCTGCAAGTGCGTGACATGTGTCTCACCATCCGGCAAACCCAACATATTGGTGGTTCTCTGGCTTGCCATGGGAAACTCCCTGTGTTGTCCTGGTACCCTTGTTGTCCGTTTGGGTAGTAGTCCTGGAACCCTCCCCCTTGCTGTTGTGCAGGTTGGCCATAGCCCCTCCCTCTTATCATGCTGCCCCTCCCCCTGTAGTTGTTATAGTATCCATTTCCCATTGGCATATATCCTCCTCTTGCGTGTGCCGTGTATGGTGGGGACAGGGGCATCTGCTGTGTTATAATTTCGACTGGCTGCTGTAATTGTGCTACCTTTTGTTGTGTTGTGCCTTGTGCAACCATTACTTGTGTGGGGGTTGGTGTTGCTACCACAGGCGTTTTTATTAGTGCTCCTTCCATTGCATATTTAGATAGCTTTTTCTGTACCAATTTTGCCTCCTCTGCCGTTCTATCTTCCTCCTTTTGTTTCATCTTTTCCTGCCACATCCTGCAGTGGTGTACTATAGTTAGTTGTATTTCCGGCCAGGCCTTAGCTTCCATCCCCACTATTTTCTTCAGCTGTCTTTGTACTTGCTCCCGGAGCCCTTGTACTAATATATGGTAGACAATTGATAGTGTGTTATCCCACGGCTCCCGAGTTTCCAGGCGCCACTCTCCTGAATCTTCTGGATGTAATCAACAGGATCTTCATTCTCACGCATCTTGCATGATGTTATAGCTCCTATGTCTGACATGTCTGGGTACTGCACCCTTAGAGCCTGCCAAAGCGCGTGTCTGCAGTTGGCAAATGGCGCTCCATCATGTGATGTGTCGGTTATAGAGTCCCCTGGGAAGCCCGCCCTTTTCCAAATGTCATCTGCAGCATCCCCCAATATTGATAGTAGGAGTCCTTTCACGTCCCCTACCGCTAATTTTTCCCCCGCAGTGTTTTTTTCCATCTCATATATCCACTTCCCTGCTCCTCCACTTAGTGATGGGAGTCTGCATTTAATATTCTCTTTATCGGCATGCTTCCAGGGGACATATTGTGGTCTGGCCCCTCCCCTTTCCAGAAGTGGCATTAAATTGTACCCCCTCATTTCCCCCCGGGACCGTGGGGTTATGTCTGTGTATTCATCCTCTTCCTCTGTGTCGGGTAATTCTTCAAGCTTATCAATATTACAGTTAATTGCTCTATCGTCCTCTTCATATTTCCTCTCTTTCCTTTTACCCTCTTCTTTCACTGTGGGCGTGCTTGCCCGTTCTTCCTGTCTGCGTCCTGGGAGGTCCCTAAGTCTGTCGACATATGGGTTGTGCGCAGGTGTTGGTGTTAGTGGGTGTGGTGCTAGAGGTCGTGTTGTTAGAGGGCGTGGCGCTTGTACAATGTCGGTGTTAATGGTTGTGACGTTCTCCTTGCTAACTCTTTTACCTTCTCTTCACCTTTCATATCTTCTTCTCTCCTTTCGCATGACCATGGTGACTCCAGTTGGTGCGTGTAATGTACAGTTTGTCTAAACTTTCCCCATTGCAATCTCCTCCACTTTTTCCTAAACCTTCCTCCTCACTGCAAAATCCATCAGGAAAAGACAATCCCCACTCTGTGCATTTCCACCCACTGTCATCGTTACAGTTTTGTTTTTCTCAATATGAACCTTCTTTACCTGGCCCCGTAAACTGGGGACTTCCGACCGTCCGCTGAAAAGTAATACAATTGCAAAATATACAGTTATTTTCCTTTATTATTTGTGCCCCTTGATGTCACTAGTATGGCCCCCTGCGGCCGTGGCCCACGAAGCCCCCTGCGGCTGTGTGCCCTGTGTGGTGAGCTTTTACAGCTGCCCCACCTTTCCTACTTCTTCAAACCTCTCCCTCTCCTTTTCCAACCCCCTTGCTGAGCGTGACCAGCGTTCTCTGTGCGTGGACACCTCTCCCCTTTTCGCCCCTCCCTTATCGAGAGTTGCCGGTGTTCTCCGTGCGCGGGCCTCTCACCTCTTCTATCCCACCCTTTCCCACTTCCTATCCCTCGGCCACCCCTTGATCAACCCGAAATGGTTGCAGTGTCCTATACAAGCCCTGCGGGTGATGTCACCACCTTCTGCAAACTATTACCGGTAAGAAACCTTTATAAGATGAAAAGAGCACGCAATATGTTTTAACCCTTTTGTCCCCCGTAAACTTCACAGCTGTCCTCCCGCTTCAACCGGAGCAAGGTAACCCACAATAAACTCTTATAATGGGACTGCGCATGCTGTGTCGCCTCGCGTGTGAAACGCCCCTCAGGAGGGAAGCTTTACCAGCCAATTATCTTCCGCACTTGGGAACAAATTAGCTACCTCCTGCGGGGAAACTTCATCTAGCTAACGAGCTTCAACACTCAATTAGTAGGGATCATCATCTACTCATTGATCTATAACGCCAATTCATAGGAAATCCACACCCCTTCCCTACATGTGCCCGCGATCTGAACAACCACACGTGGTACCTTTCGGTTCCACCCAATTCGCTCTGTGACGTGGTAGAAGATGGCCCTCTTGCCTGTCCAGCCACCGCTCACTCCTCTATCATCACTTATTTATTAAATCTTTTGCAGCACACTGTAAACACCTCCAGCCTCCCTTTTCACAATTCCTCCCCCCTCCCACACATCATTACGTTGCTTGTTGGGTGTGTCATACTCACCAAGTCCTCTTGAGGTGGGGCTGCCCGTCCGCGTGCACCCCTTCAAAGCAGCTTGCCACCTCCCCTCGTCTGGACCACGCCTGGACACTCGCCAACCGTGGGCGGGATACTTCTCAAGTCGGCTCCCGAGGGCCAATATCCGGTTTGCGGTTTCCGGTCTTCTTGCAGTTCTGCGATGGTCCTGTAGTCCTCAAAAGGGGGCAACGGCAGAGGGGACCGCGCTGCTGGGTCTCCTCGTTGCAAGAGTTCTTGGAATGGTGCTCTCAGGATAATAGACCTCAAACAGATATCAGCAGTGCCTCCAACTTGTCGGGGTGATCTCCCGAGGGCCGGCAGAGCCGTCCGCGGATCTCCAGGGCTGGGGAGGCCCCAACTCCTCCCGCATCCCAAAAGGAGTATGAGACACACACAAGGAGCAAGGTAACTACTGCTGTTTATTAGAGTAATGGCAGGGATACGCTCAGACTGTATGCATCCGGAGAGGCTCTCGTTGTTAGCGGGGCTCGCAGGCCCTTTTTACAGCAGTATGACACGCTACTTGCGTCACCTGGGAAAATCATCACAAAACCTATTGCCACTTCGGGTTGGTTCCCCGAGTGGTAGGGTTAGTATGGATACCCTATGGGAAGAAATGTTAGTGGATGAGGACGGGTCAGGTGGTACACTTGGGCTGTCCCTAACAGTTGTTACATTGGAATTGTTACAAGGGGACCTTTGGTGATTGGCTAAGAGTAATAGCATCAGTGATGAGCACCCTGTATTCTGATTGGTTCTCCCGTGAGCCCCCAAGCCTGGGACCATCGTCGTTTCCAGCTCGCGGTGCAGCTGACATTAGCAACAATGTGCAACTATGTGTTTGTGCAGACAATGGACAGGTCTGCTTATGGGCTGGTGAGCAGGTCTTTCCCATCACTGTAGGTGTCCAACTTGTCACTTTGTTGTTGCAGATTGTGTCCCAGACGTGGGACCGTGGCGGTTCTCTGTCTCGTAAGCTTGGCACCTTGTCAATTCGGCTTAGTCATGTGTCGGGAGACCGTAGCTGGAGTAGAATTTTGAGTATTAGATTTTGTGTTTTGTCTCTGAGGGCTTGGCACCTGTTGGTGTAACCTTGGCACTGGGCGCGCAGCATGCGGGTTGCAACATCGTGGCCTTGGCTGTGGGCTCTCGCTGGGGCTCATTCTGCATGGTCAGCACTTGCATTTCGTGCTGGGAGGAATTTTGTTTGCGAGGCTCCTGCCTGGGGACTCTTGCTTGCGGCCTACTTGGGCCTAGTTCGTGAATGGCAGTACATAATCCATACCGTGGGGGTCAGAGGGTGACAGAGTGTCATACGCAGCGCTAGATATACATGGTGGCATCTTCATAGTGATAGGTAGCAAGAAAGCATTGGCAAGCATATACACAAGCTCTTCAGGCATCTTGCGTTTCTGCAGTGCTGTAGAAGGCCTATGTGAAAAAGAACAATGATACATGTCTGTGGGTATGTCAGTCTGCTACCTCATAGCACTGAGTATATTCTTCGTGTGGGTTGGTGTGTGAGTGACCAGTGTGCATGGTGGCACGTGTGTTCTTGTCTGTTGGCTATGTCGTCATGGCATTTCTAACAATGTGAATACTTGTGGCTGTTGTTCTAGTCGAGCTGATCCATGTCGCAGGCGCCGGCTTGACCCGGGCATGCTAGTGGGCATACTATGCGTATATGCATGTTTTTGAAGCAGTATACTTTTTCATCTGTTAAATAAGCGAACTCCTCTCATGGGGGGTGCCTGGGCCGTGATCCCCTAGGCCGTGGTCTGGATGAGATTGGGTGGAGGGTGTTATCCCATTGTCCCACTTCAAGTGATATTTTTTTGTTGCACTGTGACTCTCTTGAAAATACTCGGCAACACGTAAAAAAACCTCTTTATACAGCGACCCCCTTTCTAACCGATTGAACTACAGTGTTTACCACACTGCCACGCCTCCCTCCCTGCATGCGTGCATTGGCAATGCCGTTGTTGATCTGTGAAAGGTGCTTTCTTTATTTACGTTTTTTCCTTTCCCAGTTCATTTTCATTTATTATGGTTTTCTCATACACACCACAGAAGGAACGTCAGGAAAGGTTTGGTACAGAAGGGGCAGCAACTGCCTGGTTACTATAGGAGACATGCCGGGAGACAGAATTATTGGGTGGCCCTCACCTACATAGGCACCAGTCAATGTAATTCTCCCGTAAGGACCGTTCCCATGCACTTCTAAGTACCTCCCCTCTATATAGTAGCGCGTTGCAGTTGATGCACAATACAATGTCCTTTTCCGGGTAAGGGTCTGTAGCACGGCATATGGTTTGCAAAGGTTGTTTCACAGCTCTGCTGCCCTACAGGAGTGCCCCTCTTGTTGTCCGCAGCAGATGTGGGAAATGCTGTACATAAAAGTACCCTACGTAATTGTTGGAAGGGCGGTAGCCTGCCACTGGTCCCTTGTACTTTCCTTTCAGTTATCATCACATGAAGTACAAATACTTTATGCAATGCCATTAGTGTTAGGGGTAGCATTCACGGATATACATACATTGTGGAATACAAGAATTTTACACCAATGCGAAACACAGCTTCATTACGTGCAGCAGGAAGCCATTTATTCTGTGTGACCCATGCAGCTACATTGCTTTTCTAACCACCACTAAGGTTTTTTGCGCTCTACATGTTCTGCTGTTTCCTTACTTGCCTTTACATGCACTAGATTGTGCGTGCTTGAGGAAGGTGCAGACTTAGTACAAACTGTCCAACCTGCATTTACATGTTTTCTTCAAGTGTACCACCGGCAGGCACCCTCTTGATACTTTCCATCACACTGCTGAGTGCAGGCACAACATATCTGTTTCACGGGTCATGGAAAGGCAAGCAGCAGATAAAGCAAAGTAATGCGACATTTAACATGCCCACGTGACACTGCAGGTTGCTGTTCCTTGTTTATCAGTGGCTGTTATACAGTTAGGAGTACTTTGGCCACACATTGGTAGGTTTGCAGAGCCACTCACAAAGTCGGCAGCAGTACTTTAAATGCGGTAGCCTACTGCATGAATCCATAGGGCTGGTGTTACCAGCATACAGTGGATGACCTATGCATGGTCTAGGTGTGGAACGGAAACACGTGCGCTTCCACAACTACTTAAAAGTGCATTCAAAGATGTGGACATGCGGACACTAATGGAGTCCTACGGATAATTGCAGTCTGATTGCCCATACGCCAACCAGGTGCAGTGTCCCTAGGCAAATTAGTTAGATACCCATTGGCATATTCTAAATGTGTATTTTAGTGTACATTAGTGAGTACATTTGGGTTGCAAGAAAATTAGGTATGATCTGATAGGTTATTTATAGCGTGCTTAATACCCAGAGGTTTCTAAGTGGGGACCTGGGGATCGAACCTGTGTTGCTCCATGTTGTCTTGCTTCCAAGGCGAGCATGTTGACCCTGAGCTATCCTTTCGAGACACTTGTAGGCATATGTTAGATTTTCTGGTAACCTATGTCTTCAAATAACGGAAGTGTTGTTACATTCAAACCAACCACAACTTTTTTGACATATGCAGTATAGTGGCTTGAAGTGGTTGTGGCACCAGTGTGATAAGATTATATCCTGACTGTTGTGAAGGTTTTCTTGCCAAGAGATACTTGGTTGTGTGCAAAGCTAGTGAGTGTTTAGTTATTTTTGCTGTCATCTGAATTGTACCTTAGAAACACTAGTATGACATATTGGCCATGTGAGTTTATTTGTATGATAGAGTGATTGTCTGAACTGCAAAAAGAGCATAATATGCTATGATTTGCATTTTGCAGAAGCTCATGAAATGGAATGCATTCAGAATGTGGTATCGATACATACATAAATTGTTCATTAGGGATGTGCTCTTGTGAAATATGGTTGCATGTATGTTTCATGTGAATGGAATCTTGAAGTTGCCATTAATTTGTATTTTTTTGGTTTCTAGTATTTGTAGAAAGTACATAATGAATTTGTGTGTATCTTCCAGTGTGTTTATGGTGAATTTTACCAATCTAGCACAATAGATCAATTCTTGCCTTATACCTGAGACACTGTAGGTGCTGTCAGGATTATTTGTGGCATTTCTATGAAGGACGAGCATTTGCAAACACGTCTGGTCTAAGCTATTTGAGTAAATATTGTGAGCAGTTGGAAGACAAGATTGATTGCTACATTTGATTAGCAATTTACTGCAGTTGTGTAGCTGAATTTGAATGACCAGAGAGTTGAGCCTCTGTATCCTTTGATGGGCCTGCAGTGCTTGTTCGACAAGAGACATTTGTCTCTGTGTCTTTTCATGGATGTGCAGTTCTTTTTGTACTAGAGAATGTTGTGCTTGCATTTTTTGATGGGCAGCAGTTGTTCTTTCTTTATTTATTGGTATGGCAGGGACATGTGGTATAGGTTCTCTTTTTATTTGTTTTCTTTTTAAAGGTTTTGTTTTTTCGAGGTACAGTGCGCATATCTAGATGGGGTGTTCAGTGCACGTAGCCTGTTGTATTGTAGGATGCAAGGAATGTCAGTGTTGACTTTGTTTGCATCAAAGTTGCATCAAATTAGGAGTATACCATTGAATGTATGGAGACATGAAAGTGCTACGTAACTCGTATATTCTTTGAAGACTGTGCTGCCAATCTCGATAAGTGCGTGGTCTAGAGTTACATCTTGTGACTTGTGAATAGTGACAGCATATGCAAGAGATAGAGAGAATTGTTCTCTGCATAAATATATATCTTTGAAAAGAAGAAAACATGCTATTACGAGACCTATTCGTTTAACTTCTGCAAGTTTGTTAAAGTGGATGTTGACAAACTGAATGTTGCTGTCATGTCGATATGCTTGGATGCTAACAACTGTACCAATTGCGCCATTGACTAAACCTTGTTCTACGTCATGGTTACGTTTTAGAATTTCTTGCAGTTTAGACACAGAGTTAATTGTTTTTTGAATACAGCTGTCTTGAAGATACATTTTTCTAAGCCATTTAGTCATGTTGTTGCTTTTGTTCACACATCGGGAGTGTAATGCTGTGCACTTATCATTTGTCTATGGAATTGATATGCACTGTGGGTTGCAGTTCTTTTTTCAACATTTAATCATTGAGTTGGTTACAGCTTGCATGAGTTGGCATTAAGCACATGCATTTTATATTTTGCTCATTTAATTGTTCCATGACATCAGGAGCATACATTGTTTTGTCCATACAGCTCAGGGATTACTCTAGTATTTAAATGGATTTTGCATATTTTTTAACCAGACCAGTTATAATGCTTTTTACAATGTTAACATAGGTTAGATCTGCAGACTGACCAATGTTTTGATGTAGTTTACTATAGCAAACGTGTTGCCAGAGATTTACATTCCCAATGCTGCAGAGTGTATTGCTGCATTGTTTGTGTCCCATTTTTGTGAAAATGGGTTGCCCTTTTGCTGGTGTTAACTGTTCGAGGTCTCCAAAAAGAATAATGTGTTTCCTCCAAACATATGTTTGTATTTGAATTTTTAGGACTTGTATTCTGAGATGTTTTAAAGCCAGCATTTTTGTTTTGATGTTCTACTTGGAGGAGATGTAGTCAGTGTAAAGTTACACCTCCTATGCTGTAGGCAGATAGACCTGTGGGGGTTGTCACAACAGCTGAAAGGCTGTTGTTTGTTAAGTCTTGTAGACATGTCCTGATTATTTTAATTAACAAGGTTTGGATAGAACCAGCCTCCCCACTCACATACACGAGTTGAGGTGTATACCTTTTACAGCTACAAGCTTTAGTTTCATGTGTTAGCCCATGTACAATTTGTTCAGTGACTTCTAGGTAAATGGTGAGTTGTTCATCATTTAGCTCTGATTTGAGCACTGACAAATCTTCATCAGCTTGTTTAGATTGATACATGGAGTTGTCTACCTCAGTCATGGCTATTTCATTTTCATTTAGAATTAGTGGTTCTCCAAGTGGTTCTTGGCTTCCTGTAAGAGAAGGTTGACTGGCTTCAGGAGTGGCCTTATCTAGTAGAGTTTCAATGTCTTCCTCTTGATGGCGTTCATTGTCCAACATTTGGTTCTATTGTTGAAAATTGACATTTGTTATACTGCATTCATTTTCATTGAATATAGCCTCAAATGTGTCATGGTTACCTGATAATTCTTCTACTTCTCTCCAAGGTTTGAAATATTGCAGTAGGGTAAAGTATTAAAGTTCTGTATGGTGTGTAGATTTAAACAATAACGGTACATGATTAATTAGACTGGGCTTGGTAAGTTGTACTATGCTTCCTTCACAAGTTGAGACTGAATATTTGTCAGTTGTCTCATTTGGTATAACATTTGTTTTGGGTTATGACATACAGAGACGTGTTTTCCAAAGCAGTAATTCTGTGTGGATAGCATGTGTCAATTAAATATATATTTTTTAAATATCCTGGCTGTTGGGATCATTTGTGGCTATTGTTTCTCTATCTTGGTGGGATTTTAGTAACATTTTTTGTGCTGGACCAAGGTTTAGCCAGACAATGTTTTCACATTTTGAATATAAGGGTATACTTGTTAAATGGTGTTCAGATCCGTAGCTCCCTCATTCTCTATGTGACAGCATTTTCACACCAAAGCTGTACAATTTTTGTGACCAGTTTTTGTCAGACGATATGTCATCCCAAAGGTATTTTAGCTCTATCTTCTCAACTTTTTTGAGATGCTGTGACATATCTTGCAATTGCAGTGGGATTGAATGCAATGTATTGTAGGTCTATATTTGCATTCCACAAGAGTGCAATGATCACATTGTAGTAATTGATCTACTTAGATGCCTCATATCTTTTAATACTGTTTGTGTTTTTAGGGGATTTCCCTTTTACACTGTGTCTAACAGAAGACATGAAGCTATCTACTTGTTCTTCGATGGAAACTTGTCTAGGGAAGCCAAAGTGGCATTTGGTATAATATTTCACTTTGTTTCTATATGAACATCAGCAGTATTTGCCACACTTATGTTTTTGTAAACATAAGATTTGTGTACGTAGGTCACTATGAGTGGTTTCTAAAGGGATGTCACGGGTAATGTATTGTTGAATAAATTGCAAAACAGTGGCATCAATGTCAGGGCCACATTTGGGAGAATATTTTATTGACAAATGCATGCAGATGTGTGATGCTCCCCTGGATTAATATTCTTTTCTCCAAAAGAATTGTTCTACTTTTCTGAGTGGAGGGGTCATTTTATGGTAGATGAAGTGCAGCATGGCAATGACAGGATGGTGAGAGTATCTTGAAACATTGACAGGGTTAAGAGAGCACAGTGTTTCTTTTTTGTCTGTTCCCACTTTATTTTGGTTTGAAGTGTGTAAGAAGTCATGCGGGTCCTCCCATGCATATTCTGTGCAACTTAACGTAAAAAACCATGTGGGTTGGCCCACGTCCTTAGGATACAATGTACACCAGCATGATGTCAGAACCAGTATTCATTTGTAAAACACATGTTTGCCAAAAGATTTGTGATACTTGACTGCAAAACATCTTTGTCTTTTATGTTTTGAAGCAGTTGGGTAGCTAAAATGCTTAAGAAATGAGAGCCTGTTTTTAATGTGTGTGCAACTCCATAACTTAGAGTTGCTAGTTTGCTTTCGAACAGGATGTTTAAAATGTATTCTACATGCTGTCTGAATCTTGGGTCTTCAGAATGCATTTGTAAAAAGCGATATTCTGATGCACAAATGTGTTTGTATCTTTCATCATATATTCCCCTTTTCCTCTAGGAAATAGTAGTCGAAAAGAATGTGCTTCTATACTTTTCTCCCATATCTTCATTGGCGATCCTTTGGCTTGACACATTTTATATGTTTCTAATGCATCTTCTATGGTGTCTTTGGAATTAAGTGGGTGAACTGTATATCAGCCTAAAATGTTGGCTGCAGTAACAGGATCCACATGTTCAAATTGGCCAGTTTGTGCTGAATCAATTATTTAGGTGGTTTCTCTTAAGTTTTATTCTATGTTTATTTCTCTGCAGTATTCATTGTTTTCTTTAAGATAGTGTAGGGCTTCTCTAACTTTGTTTAAGTTTACTAGTTGACTACTACTTTTCCACAAATGGCTTTTAGTAACTCGGATAGAGGCAATATGTCAGTTTTATTTTAAAGGTATATTATAGCTTGAAATGGGTGTACTGTTGGATTATTATGCTCTAATACAAGTTAAGATGTTGAGAGCTCTTAGAAGTGGGAAGATTTCTAAGTTATTAGTGATAGCCTATGATGGCAGTTGGTTATTATCAAGTTTTGTGTTGCAGTATATGCAAACTATTGAGGGGTCCGTTATTTTGTATTTCTTTTCTGCTGTTAGATATAAAGCTAATTGGAAGCATTGGGATTCCACATTGCCCTATATTTCGTCCTATATTTTGTAAGTCATATCTCCTATTTTTGTACTATTTTTATAAAAAGTTCTGTGACAACATAGACTTACTTTGTGTGGTATTTCAGCAGATGTGTTTTGAAACTTTGCTATTTTTTTCTTGTTTGCAAAGAGGTTGGTGTTTGTGAGATTTTCGCTAATGTTTTCTAAAGTTAGTGAATTTTCTAAGTCAACTTCATTTCCAAAATATTTACTTTGGATGTGTTCTATTTCTTGGAGGAATTCTTTGACTGTTCTATGTAGGAGAATATTATTTAATTTTTGCATTTCTAGAGCAGGACATTTTGCATAGTTCAATCAATGGGCAAGGTTTTGTATAGTCAAATGGTTGCTAACATTTTGATGTGTAGGAAGGTGCGTTTGCAAGCAGTTCCTGAAATGCAGGGTAATGAACGTCCTTGCAGTCCAGTGTGGCTGTGTACTGGGCGGGAGCCCAAGGTTTGTAAAGTTTTGATTCTATAGTGACTAAAGAATCATCGTAAGCATTAGAATTATTGTTGACATACATTGTATATTGGGCTGCAGGTCCATTTGTAGATTGACTAGATTTTTTGGACAAAAGGAAAGTTTGCTAGAAAGCTTGTTCGGGACATTTTTCTGGAAGGGTTTCTTTTGCATAATGGTATCTCCTACCACTTCCTAGCCTCACCCGTTATTGTCCATGACAATTGGGTTTATTTGTTCTTGTTTATAAACCTCTTCATTTAACTATGGTTCTGTGCTGCTTGTGTGAAACCATTCACCTTCACAGAATTTTGAAAAGGTGTCTATATTTACATTGAGATGTTTAGAAGTACTTTTTGTGATTCATTGATTCATTTAGTTAGTGGTTTTATTCTCTTTAAAACCAATATTAAGAATGCTTTCTTTAGTAGAAATGTGCTGTCAATTAGAGCTTCAAGCATTAGTTTTCTGCTGTCCTTTTTAAGCGTAGAATGTGACTTCTTACATTTTTTTGAGGAGATTGTTAAGAACTCTACCGTGGAATTATATTTTTAACATTGTCTTTCTGCAATGTTTTACTGTGGCTATGTTAACATTGGTAGATATAGTGTTAAGCTCATTTTGAGGTCTAGTTTCATTTCTACATCTTTTTTCACTTTTATTTTTTCAAAGATGGGGATTACCTTTTTTAGTGCTGACTAGTTTAGATTCATTGAGCGAGGTTACTAGCTGTTCTGTTTGAATGTTTTCTATAATTGCTTTAGTGGCAGATGACTATATGGCTTGTTCTTAATTTATCTGCTTTATATTTTCTTTATTTTCTACTGAGTTGGTTTTTAGTAGACATTTTGTTGTGTCTGGTGGGAAAAAATAAAGTGTGTGTTTCATAGTTGTGGAATGTGTACGCATGTATTATTGTATACAAATGATGGGTGTGTGGGTGTGATAGTAGAGAGGTGAAAATAGAGTGCTGTGTGATTGTGTAGTGGGTTGATAGGTGTGGTTGGGATGGTTGTCAGAATATGAGGCTGTAGAGGTGTGAAGGGTTTGGGTAAATATGGCATTTAAATTGGTGGTGTTGTATACAATAAGTGTATTCATGTGATGGGGAATGGGTAATACATTATTGGTAGTAGAATGTGTTGAGCTGTACCGGTTTTAGTGAGTAAGGGAGTGGTGGTGTGATTCTATGAGTAGGAATATTATGCTGCTTTGAGGAGAACAGTGGTTGCTGTAATGGTGAAATCGAGTGCACATGTATGTGGGTTGTGTGGGTGTAATTGAAAAGGGGTGAGGAAGATTGTGTATGAGTGGTAATGTGTGTTAGTAATTTGGAATGCAACGAGTGTGAAAGTTGTTGGGTTGGAACTGAGGACTTGAGGTGGATAGGGGTATGAAAGAATAAAGAAATGCAATTGTGATATAGAAGTTCATGAGAGGTGGTCATAGGCAATAAGGAATTGATGCTGTATTGAATACAGATCAATGTTGACATAGGATTAGTAAGAGTGTGAATGGTGCAATAGAATGAGTAACAGTGAAATACAGTATTGTTGAGTAGAAAATAATACTTTAAGGTAATGGATAGTGAAAGTATGTTATTTCAATTAGAGAAATGTATATGCTATGTTAATATGCTTACTTTGTAGGGTGTGAATAGTTTTCTTTGTTCGGTAGTTGTCTTTGTCAATCTTCTTTTTTCTTCTAATTGTAAAAGGAAGGTAGTTGGTATATGTGGTAATGGTGAAGTACTTTAGTAGGAAAGGTTATTATTTATTAAGGTAGGAGGAGTGATTGGAAAAAAGAGGGAATACTAGTGTGTACTACTTGGAATGCTTAAATAGGTTAACTATGTTGCAAGAGATGTTTGGCATATTATAAGCAACATGGTACACATTTTCATAGTGTAAAAGGATGCATATTTAGTTCATTTTTGCAGCACAGAAAGTTTGCAGTTGGACTGATATAGAATGGTATAAGCTCTACACCAAATGTTGCCTTAATGCATAGATGCATGAAAAACATATCTTTTAGCAGTAGGGCAATTTTTGTTCTTCTTCTTTTAGTATGGAAAGTGCAGTCATCGTGGCGCAATGGATTTGTAATGTGTTGCAGTGTTTTTAAAAAGTGGGGCAAACTGTGGCCATGTGGTAATACTGTGAAACTTTGCAGTTGCAACAGTGTGTGCTGTTAGCATATGGTGTTTTATAGTAGTGGTTGGAAAAGACTAGTCTTTTTGATCTGAGGATAAGTGCTGAATTCAGGTTTGCATGTTTGTAGTAGGGATTTATTAAAAGGGAAACATGTGTACATGCATTAGCACTATACATATATGTGTGACCATGTGGAGAATGCTGGCACTATAAGGGATGTGATGGCAAAGGTTGGAAAATATGACATTTATACATAAGGAAACATGCTGTTCTTCAAAAATAAATTATTTTTCAGAGCATTTGTTGAAAATAAAAAAATCCATATATATATTTAAAGCTGCAAGTAAGGGAAACACAGGTGGAAAAATGTGTAGAACACTGTTAAGTGGTAGTTGGTGTGAGGGCGTGCAATATGTTTGCAATATATTTGAAGAACATGTAAGTAACTGACAAAGTGAGCAGGTGCAGAATGTTGCAATACATAGCATTTCATAGCAGTCATTAAAAAAGAGCATATGCTTATTGAGATGTTATTTACTGTGTAAGTGGTTGCAACCCTGCATAGATATTTATAAAGATGTTGAAAAAAATACTTTAAAAAACATAAGCATGCCTGTACTATGTGTTGTTATATGTAGATATAGTTGAATGTGCAATTAGAAATATTGGAGAGTTTCACAGTAGTTTTTGGATGCAGGAGGCTGTGAATGACAGGAGACATATACTCTGAGAGTTCAAATATACATCTAAAGTGTTGAACTGAGGTGACAGAGTTACATACAGACTTTTTGGATTTGATTGGCGAATGGATGTGTGACTGTTAGCTAATGAGGGAGTGTTACAAACATAAAAGCAAAAATTGTAGAAGGGCTGACCTGTCCGACGGTGTCCATGGATCTCGGTAGACGTCCCCAGACTTGCACGCTCCATATGGGTCTTTTAAGATTACTCTGCTTGGAAAGAGGACTGCAGAGACCGCAGACAGTTATGAACATCTGCGGACATCAGGGATTAGCCAATCATGTTTTGTGGTTGTGAAGGAGGAGGAGTTCAAGTGTACAGGAACACAGTAAGTGTTTTATTTCTTGTGTGAAGTGGTGGAAAGATGAAAATGGCTGTGAAGAAGCAGAGTGTTTGGGCGCTGGGAGTTTCATGGGTACACTCTTTTAAGGTTTACACAGCACACTGTTACATCTCCTGGTATGGAAGTCTCCTGGTATAGAGTTTGAGAATTAAAGTGGGTGGCATTGTTACCGTTGTGTGAGAATATGGTTCAGTTTAAACATCCAGACATCATTATAGTACATTGTGGAGGCAACAGTTTGGGCTATGTGACTGGATCCTTGCAGTTTGCAATACAAGATACATTTAAAAGGCTAATGGAACTGTTTCCAGCATCAAAGATCATTTTTCACAGATAACTCAAGGGCACATGTGGAAACATTGAAACTGGTTTGTCCACAAATTCAAAAATCCAGGCAGAATGTGAATAAAGCTGTATGTGCTTTTTTACAGGATGTAGGAATGGCATCTTTCCACAGTGAGAATATAAAGATAGATGAAGTGAACATTTTCTGAAGAGATGGAGTACATTTATTAATTAGATTTTTCTTTCCAATCTTCAGAATTCCTTAAAACAGTGTCACTGAAGAAAATGAAAACGGAACACGTGAAATATGTAGCAAAGCATTTGTTACTAGCTATAGTAGATAACAACCAAAAACACAAAATAAGTTTGAAGCAGTTTTTGTAAAAGTTATAAAACATAAATAAGTACAGTACAGCATTTGTTAGTATAGTATGTAATAACAAAAAAAAGCTTCTTTTAAGAGCCACTATTGTTGAATGAAAAAGAATAAATTGAGTTTAAATCCTCCTGCTGTAATTCTCTGAGAAGTCTGCAGACTATTATACTGTCTGCAGACTAAATACAGTTAGACAACGCCTTTGGAAGTTATGGGCCCTGATTACCAGACTGCTTGTAACCCACCGGGGCTACCAGCAGGTTACCGGCAGTCTTGCCTTACTTTTACCAGTGCCCGATATCCCTGTTTTATGGCGATAAGTTCCCATTTCCTTAGAACTCCATAGGACTCCATGGAATGGGAACCATTGAAGCACCGGCACTGTTGTTAGTGGTGCTCGTGCTTCAGTGATTTTTCTGCAGGTACCGGCAGACTCGGAGTAACCCGCGCTGCAAAAAATGGCAGAGCCGGTAGTGCATTCCTTCCAGACCTGTTTACTCGTAACAAGGCACATGGTGTAATGTGTATGGAAGTGTAAAAGCCTTCAGTATGGCAGAAACACTTATCAAGCACATTACATGTATGTTCATTTTTTGTATGATAGAGAAAAGTATGTGGGACAGAAAATTATTTCTATCGTTTCTTCCTTATCTCTAGTATACAAGGCTCCAGTATTTCCATAAGCATAGAAGATAATGCTTAAGAAAATATTGGAGAATCTTACTGAGTCTAATTACTTTACTGAAAATTGTAAATTATATGGAGTGTATAAGATTACTTTTTTGTTCCCATTTTTTTACTGTTAAAGGCAGCTCCCAATGGAACCTTTTTGTGTTGTTTATGATTTTATGGGTTTTTTGTTGATTCGTTTTCCTGGAGGAAGAGGCAATGTGGTAATGAGGGCATGGAAAGGGTGGCAAGGGGCACCAACCACTGATAAGGAGGGACAGGTGGACAGAGAAAGATGCTGGGCCTGACCTTAAATCTAAGATAGGGGGCAGTGCTTCTTGTGCTCCTTGACAGCAGCCCATAAGGCACTTCGAAGCTGCTTCCCTGCTGAGCACTGCATTGCAGTACATACAGAGAGCTGTTGTGCTAGAAGAAAGGAAAGGATGAAGATACTATTGTATGGCCTACGAGGCAGGGGAGGAATCCTCTGCCTCACAGCACTAGATTGTGTGTTGGCAGCAACCATTGAGGAAGATGGGGTAGGGGACACATCTGAGTTTAATTTAGGAAGTATGTTGTATTCTGTTACAGTGCCAATAGACAACTATGTTAGTGTATAGTTTTTGGTATGAATATGGTATGTATGAGTCATGAATGAAGTTTGAGTGGAAAAGAGTCGAGTGAGTCGGTGCTGTGATCTACATGATGAACTATTGGAAAGTTGTAATGAAATTAAATGAATACTATGCATTGGTAATATGACTATATGGATATGGAATCCTGTCATCATTTATCTATTGGTCGATTTTTGTTATTGTTGTATTTCAAATTCATACAAACCTTATCACTTCTCTTGCAAAGGATACGCTCCCAAACTGTTCTCTCGATCTGGAGGTCACATCCTGGCTACCAATAATCACTGCTTATTCTTTGTTTCATCTTGATGATCCCCTGATGACTTTCATGACGTAAATCTATTACTATTTGACGCACTTCCAAAGGTGGAATGATTCTGTCACCTCGCATCAACATCTCTCATGGAATGCTTAGATCATCAACAATGTTCCAAAAAGATAATAAATCTAGATCTTCGAAATGGCTCCTCCTGCAAGGACCACTTTCTTCCAACACTCGTTGTAATTTATTTAAAGAAGTATCTTGTACCATTGCTTCCTCCCATTCTTTTTGCGGCACAGGCACAACATCTATACTAAAAACCACCTCTGAATTGTCGTCCTCTGTATCCACTACTGTGACACTCGTAAGTCTAGACAAACAGTCTGCAGCGACATATTTTATCATACAATTGAATTCTTGCAGCTCGGTTACCAATCTCCAAATCTGACAGGAAACTCTGTCTAGTCCTTTTCACATAGTTATTTCAACCAGAGGTTTATGGTAGGTGTGAAATTCAGTCCATTCCCCAGATTTCATTTTTGAACTTGTCCACTGCCCTATTGATGGCTAATCTTCCTTTTCAATTGTAGCATATGATTTTTCAGCTACTATCAATAGTCTGGAGGCAAAAGCTATAAGAACTTCCTTCCCATTGTCCTCCAGGGTGACCACAGCACCCAGACCCACATTGCTGGCATTGGTGGTTATGATGGTTTTATGTCAGTCTTAAATATTTTTAAAGCTGGGGCTCTAGCCAATTCCAATTTGATAGATTTCAATTTCTCTTTTCATTCTCTGCTCCATTCAAAAGTACCTTTCCCTTTAGTGAGCTCATGTAGAAAAACTGTTTGACCTGCAAAATCCCGAATTAATTTAGAGTAATACTCTGACCATACATATGAAAGTCCTAACTTCTTCTCTAGAAAAAGGTCTGGGCATATTTTCTATCGCATCACCAGTTGCTTTCTTGAGTGTATGCCTTCCACTGAAATGATGTGACCTAAGTACTCTTTTTTTGGTCTGTTGATTTTAGATTTCTCTTTGCTCAAAGTCATCCCAGTAGAATTTAACATTTGGCACACATAATCAATCCTCTCATTGTGCAGTTTTAGGTTGTCCGCATATATTAATATGTCATCTTAAAAATATATAATGCCCTCATCTCCATTAAACAATCTGTGCATGATGTTATGAAACACATAAGCAGCAGAAACGAGTCCAAAATGGCTTCTTTTATACTGATATAAACTCGGGTGTAATGAAAGCAGTCAACTTTTTAGACTCATGATGTAATTTGTCTTGATGATAAACTAACGCTAGATCCAGAGTGAACATTTTTTTAGCAGGCCCGATTGTGGATATGATTTCTTGATTATTAGGAAATGGATGTCTTTCTGGAAATACACTTTTATTGAGCTTTCTCATATCGACGCATGTTTTGACTTTCCCCGTTTTCTTCCTTATCACAACAAGCAGTGACACCCACTCACTGGCGTCGATGCTTTCTATGATGCCTTGGTTTTCTCATTTCTTCAGTTCCATCTTCACTTCCTCCCTCATCGACAGAGGGATATTGCACAACTTTTACACCACGGGTTGGTGATCTTTCTTCATTTTAATGTTATGCACAAACCTGCATAGACACCCAATCTCATCACTGAAGACATCCCCCATTGTTCCCTTCATCGCAACATCCTTTGTGTCAATGTGTTCTATAGAGAGCACTGACTATTCCGCATTGGTATCTAGTCTAACTTTAAGTTTACGCTGATTTATCCAACTCAACAGTGGTGTCCTGCTTGATTTTGTGACATATATCTTCCCATTGGCTGTTCTACCTTTGAATATTAGCTTTCACGTTCACTCTGTTCCCCAGCATTTTGACACAGTTCTCAGTGTGTTCTACTTCCTTCGCAACATGCAGAGTTGTGTCTAACGATGGGTTGTCCTCCGACCACAATCTCTCCCTGACTTTGGCATTATTCCATTCCAGCATAAACTCGTCTCCCAAATGTTCATCCAATTGTTCATTGAAATTGCATGTCCTTGCTAATTTCCTTAAACAAGTAATGTACTACTCTACACTTTCGCCATCCTCTTGTGTCCTTTTTACGAATTTATAGCGTTCCAAAATCGTGCTGAGTTTTTTCTCATAATGTTTCTCAATCTTTTTGACTGTCCTCTCATATTCGTTGAGACCATCATCCTCAGCTTCTGGGAGATCTGGTAAATCTTCAAACTTTTCTTGGCCTGCGGGACCTAGACAGTGCAGTAAAAGGAACTTTCTTCTTTCAATACTACAATTTTGGCCACAAACCACATTCCTTGGCATAGTGTTACAAAGACTTTATCCACCTTTTGCATGGTGTGATGGGTTCTCCTACTTCAGGTAAAAAAACACAGGTGGAAATATGCTGCTGAAAGCCATTCTTTAACCTGTTAGTGAATTGCTGGTATGACATGTAGTTGTGTTGTTACAACTCTCTTCAATTAATTTTGTGGTAAAAAACAAAGTCTCTTGCAGATGTAAATAATTGTTGAATTTAATCAGTTTCAAAGTCTCTTGCATCAGTTAATTATTGTTGCCTTTCATCAGTTTCCACATGTGCTAAATAGTATGTGATGACTACTGCATGTGCATCAATTCCATTCAGCAGCCATAAGTCATGTTACTCAATAGGGTTGCAGTATGCCTGGTTGGGTGATGGCCATTATGGCGTACAGCTGTCAGTATAAGCTGTGCTGCCTGACTCCAATATGGTGCCTCAAGTATCGTGAGACATTGAATGATGGTAATGATTATAAAAACACACCCCTTCAGGATGCACATATAAATGCACGTATAAACTGTAGTTGGGTGCTTCTGTTTTAACGCAGCGCCACAATGCTTGATCTGCTGGCGCCACAGAGTGGAGACTGCCTCACCTTATTCTTGATCACTGCCATATCGGGAAGGCTAAGAGGCAGGCTCGCTCATTGACAGGCATGTAGGCACGTCGGGGGCTCATATCGGTATCCCATCCTCATTGCCACTCCAGTGTAGAAAGATGATGCAGGGACACGTAAGGTAAATTAATAGGATGGGAATTTATTAACTGAACATGGAATAACTATGTGGGAAGGGAAATGTGCCCTGGCGGACTCCGACTCAGCGTTGTGACTCCAACCGTCAACTCCACGCTCCGCTCCTCACTCCTCTCTGTGTCACATTGCTCCATGACACAAGCCGTCTCGCGCAGCTGGTGGCTATCCCACCACATGATATATATCACCTCTGCGGAATGAGTCCACCACTACACACTTGTGTATGTAGGTCACTATTTGTGGTTTCCGAATGGATGTCACAGGTAATGTGTTTTTCAATGAACTGTGAAATAGTGGTGTCAATATCATGGCCACATTTTGGAGTAAATATTACCCACAAAAGCATGTGGATGTGTGGCGCTCCTCTCAATTGATATTCTTTTCTCCAAAAGAAGTGTTGCACTTCTCCAAGCGGAGGGGTAGTTTTATTGCAGATAAAATGCAGTATGACAAGGAAGTGATGGTGAAAGTACCTTGATACATTTACAGGGTCAAGAAAACATAGTTCTTCTTGTGTTTTTATGTCTATCATGTCTTTATTTTGGTTTGCAGTGCATAAAAAGTTGTGCATGTCATCCCATGTGTACTCTGCACAACTTAAAGTAACAAACCATGTGGGTGAGCCTAGGTTCCTTAGCATACAACGTACGTTGGCGTGAAGTCAGAACCAATATTCTTTTGTACCACGCATGTTTGCCAAGAGGTTTGTGATACTTGACTGAAAAAATCCATCCTTGACTTTTATTTTTTGAAGCAGTTGGGTAGCAGATATGTTTAAAAAGTTAGAGCCTGTTTTTAATGTGTGTGCAACTACATAACCTAGAGTTGCTAGTTCACTTTTGAAGAGGAGGTGGAAAATGTATTCAACATTTTGTCTAAATCTGGGGTCTTCAAAATACATTTGTAAAGAGCGATATTCTGATGCACTAATTTGCATGGACCTTCCATCACATCTTCCTCCTTTTCCTGTAGGAAAGAGTAGAGGAAAAGAACATGCTTCTAAACTTTTTTCCCATATGCTTATTGGGGATCCTTTGGCTTGATGCATTTAATATGTTTCTAATGCATCGTCAATTGTGTCTTTGGAGTGTAGTGGGTAAATTGTATACTTGTATACTGTTCTATAAATGGTGGCTGCTGTAACAGGATCTACATGTTCAAATTGGTTTCTGGTGACTACTTGAATAATGTGGGTGATTTCTCTTACGTTTTCCTCTATGTTTATATCATTGCAGTATTGACTGTTTTCTTTTAGATATTGTAGGGCTTGTCTAACTTTGTTTAAGTTGACTAGTTGTTACCAAATTCTTTTGTCTTCTGTTGGCACACCATTAACTAGTACTATCAAAGATTGATCTACAGGCCATTGTGCTCCTAGAGTTTGCATATTTTCTTTTAGATCCAATAGTAAATATAATACTTTGCAACAGAAGCCCTTTAATAACTTGAGTAGAGGTAATTTGGCTGATTTCGTTGAAGGCATATTATAGCTTGACATGGGTGCACTGTTCATAATATAATGTTAATGTACAAGTTAAGCTGTTGGAAAGATTTTGGAAGTGGGAATATTTCTAAGTTATTGATTACATGGGATAGCATTGGGTTATTGTCAAGCTTTGAATTGCAGTACACACTCTTGAAGTGTTCGTTATTTTGTATTTAGCTTCTGCTGTTAGATATAAAGCTAATTGGAACCATTGAGATTCTTCATTGTCCTCTATTTGTTAGGCTACATCTACTATTTGTGTGCTCTTTTTGTAAAATGTTCTGCAGCAACAGACACAGATTTGGTCTTGTATTTTAGCAGATATGTTCTGAAACTTAGCTATTTCTTTTTTGTATGTCTTTATTAGGATGTTGCTGTTTATGAGGTTTTCGGTAATGCTTTCTAAAGTTAGCAAATTTTTGAAGTCACCTTCAGTTCCAGAGTATTTGCATTGGATGTGCACTATTTCATGATGGAGTTCTTTGGCTGTTCAATGTAGGCAAATGTTATTTAAATTTTGCAGTTCTAGAGCAGGACATTTTGCATATTATAGTCGATGCACTAAATTTTGTATAGTAGAAGGGTGTGTCACCAACACTTTGATGCAGTGGAAAATGCTTTTGCAAGCAGTTCCTAAATTGCAGGCAAAAGAATGTCCTCGCAGACCAGCGTGGCTGCTCACTGAACAGGAGCTGTTGGTGTGTAAAGTTTTCATTTTACTTTTGTCTTTAGTTTCACATAGTGATTGAGGAATTGTCGTAAAGATTTAAAGGGTTGTTGGTTTATACATTGAGCTGCATGTGCACTTGTACACTGGTTGGTTTGTTTGAGTGAAAGGAACATTTGGATCAAAGTTTGTTGGGGACTTTCTTTCTATAAGGTTTTCTTTAGCCTTACTGGTTTGTTGCACCATTTCATACCCTCGACCATTATTGTCTGGCAATTGTTTTTTGTTGTTCTTGTTTATAGGCTTCTTCATTGAATTATGGTTCGGTGCTGCTTGTGTGAATTCATTCACCATCAGAGAAGTTTGAAAGGACTCTATATTGACAATGCACATGTTTGGAAGTACTTGTTGTAATTTATTGAATAATTTAGTTAGTGGTTTCAATCTGTTTTTAATCAATATAAACAATGTACTCTTCAGTAGAAAAGCGCTGTCAATTACAGCTTGCAGGATTACTCGCCTGCGGTAGTTTTTAAGATTGTGACTTTTCAGATGTTTTTATAAGATTGTGAAGAACATAGGTGGAAAATATTTTGTAACATATTTTTTTCGATTGCTTTACTGTAAATACATTAACACTGGTAGATAGAGGATTGGGTTTGTTAGTAGTTTTGCTTTCCTTTGTACATCATTTTTTTCTTTTTGTTTTTTGCAAGCACAGCATTACCTTTTTTAGGTGTGGTTAGTTTAGTTTTGGTTAGTGAGGTTTCTAACGCTTTTGTTTAAATATTTTCTGTACATTATTTTCGAAGTGGCTGACTATATGGTGTACTTTTAGTCATATGTGCCCTACTTTTTCTTTCTTTTCTATTGAGTTGCTGTTTAGTAGGCATTTCATTGTGTCTGTTGGGAAAAGAGAAAGCTTGCTTTGGAAAGCTGTGCAATGTATATCCATGTATGGTGCATGGGTGTGTGGGTGTGTTTGTAGAGAAGAATAGAGTGCTGTTTGATTGTGAGGTGGTATATTAGGTCGGCTTGGAAAGGTTGTGCGAATACGAGTGTACAGAGGTGAGGTTGTGTTGGGTTAGTGATAAGGCAGTGGTGGTGCGATGGAATCTGTATGGTGATTGTGCTGTTTTGAGGAACAGAGTGGGTGTTGCAATGGTGGTGTGTCGATGAGAATAGTAAGAGTGGGAATGGTGAAATATAATGGGCTACAGTGAAAGAAATGTTGGTTTGAAAAGAGTAGTCTGGGCTAATATATAGTGGAACTGCGCTGCTATAATATATACACATACCTGGTACATTAATGTACTTATTTTGTCGAATGCGAAGGGTATTCGTTTTTCGGTCGTTGATTTCAGTGATGTGCTTCTTTCGTGTAATTGTAAAGTAAAGTTAATGGGGATATGTGGTAATGGCGAAGTACTGCTAGGAAGCAAGGTTAATATTTGGAATGGAAGGAGGAGTGCTGGGAAAAAGTTAATACATTTGGTGGATGGTTAAAAATGTGCTTCTTTTTGTAGCATTTCCATGAAAGTTAATAAATGTGTATGTGCATTTGTAGAAGCTTTGTAAAATTCTGTAAAAGAGATGAAAAGTTGGTCGAAAAGATTTGTAGTACACTTTTAAATGGCAGTTGGTGTGTGGACATTTAATATGTTAGGAGTATATGCATACTTGCCTTCTAATTTGTAGGTGTTTATGTAGTCCAAGATTTTTATTTGTTGCATTCTGTGACTTTGAGTTCCACTTTTACCATTGTAAAAGTTGGAGTACATAGTTGCAGAATGTAGAGAAAACTGTAGGACTGCATAAACAGCTGAAGATTGGAATGGGTTATGTTAGGAAGTACATATGTACTGTGAATATATTAACCTGGCACACCCTAGTGCCAATTACACATGGTGTACACATCTGTTGTATCTGCTTTTACAAGTGACACAGATGCATTTTTTTACTTTCTTAAAAATGCTTCCAAAGACATGTTTTAAAAAGCACTGCATTTTATATGTTTATTTGATGTACATGTCACAGTTTCGAATCTTGAAGTTAGTGTGTTTTTTTCCTATACATTGCAATGGGTGATGTTGGGATGTATGCATGTGCTGCCAACATATTAAACTGGCAGACACTAACTGCCATTTAAACATGGTCTACAGATGTATTTCATGTGCTTTTCCCATATTGTATGAAACAGTAAAACAGTGCTGCTATACATGCACATATATGCATTCTTTAACTTTTATCACAAGGATTGTAAATAAAAACAGTTTGAAGTGGAGCACATTGCTAGTTTTTTGCTGCTTCATGTGAGCAGGTGATGAATGCTGGAAAGCATGACAATTTGCTACAATGGTTAAAAAAGAGAATATGCTGAAAAGCCTATTGCAGGGTACGTAGCAGGAACCCTATATAAATATATATATATATATATATATATATATATATATATATATATATATATATATATATATATAAATATATGTGCAGGGACAAATTACTGTATGGCATTCAACCGTGCAAAACTGTTACGGATGACGAACCTAGACTCATTGTCTCCTTCGATAATGCCTCCAAGAATGTACGTAGGATTATCGAGCGACATTGGTGTGTTTTAACTTTGGATCAAGATTTATGCTCTGTACTTTCCACACATCCCACCATCACGTACAAACGAGTACCATCGCTCAGAGACAAGTTGGTCTCCAGCTTTCTGTCACCCATTGATAAAAGTCCATTTGCTTCCAATTGTTTGGCGCTATCCACCATTGGCTTTACCAAATGTACTAAATGTAAAGCGTGTGCCCATGCTTCTCCCTGCAAATTTTACTTGCATCCAGTTACTAAAAGCAAGCAAATTATCAATTATTCCATCAATTGTGACACTACCCATGTTGTTTATGTTCTTTCATGCCCCTGCAGGAAGTGGTACGTCGGAAGTACCGCTGTCAAGCTGAAACTCAGGATTCTTCAACATCTCAGGGCCATTAAAAACTCTGATCCGGCTTACCCCATGGCCAAACACTTTGTGCAGGAGCATGCGAATTACTTCAATTTGCTTACTTTCTTTGCAGTGGCACACATTCCCATTCATCCCAGGGGTGGAGACCGCATTTTAAAGCCCAGACAATTGGAGACACAAATCATTTTGGATCTTGACACCAAGTTCCTCAATGGACACAATCTTGATAAGGAGCTTTATACGTTCCTTAGGACTTAAGGCCGTTGACTCTTTCATTTTTTCTGTGTTATGCTCTCCCTCCTGTTGATCTATCTCGATTTTTCTTTGATTCGGGGTTCTTAATCTCCATTTGCTTTAATATTCTTCATCCTTGGCCTGTTTGAGTTATTTTACACCGTATCCTTTTTTCTGGTGTCCTTGCAGTTATTTTTTCTTGTATTAGACTTGTGCATGTTTATTTGTCCATCTGCTGCTGCACGATTTGATTGGATTTAAGCACCATTTTGTTTTGTTCCTACTATCATCATTAGTTGTCCTTTTATTTTTCCCATTTTTGTGGTTCCACCTTCTCCTTGGTGCAGCTTCACAGTCGTTGATCATTTTTTATTTTGTACTTCTGTATTTAGTATATTTTTGCTAACATCAGATTATTCCGCCTTTCCACTACTCTACTAGGATCTGTGACTCCGAGCATCATTTATTTTCTCCTTTCTTAGTCAGCCATATACTGTGTGATTTTATATGTGTTCTTTGCTATCATTCCGGCTCTTGTTTATTACATCTTTCGAGGTTGCGATAATTTCTTTTAATGGTGCCGACACTTTGCAATTGTTATAATTCCTGATTTTGCATTAATGGCCCAGTATATTTGCACACTAGTATGCTGCTTGCACTTGCACTTTACTACCATTTTAAATAGGGCCATTTATGCTGTCTCTTCCATTGTCTTAGATTTGCATATTGCTACCTCGTTGCAGCGCACTTGCGCTCCATACCTATGCTGCTATTATTATATGAATTTGCACTTTATTCCATTTGCCCGAATGCTGCTATCTGCTTTATTGACACATACTGCCATTGTCACTTTTGTCTTGCATTTTTGCACATTAATTGGCTACTAGAATTTCTTTTAATATCATGCTCATCTCATCGGCATTTGTTATGTACATCTATGTCTTGATGCTCCAAATTGATTTCACTGTTCGTTTGATGTGGTTACTAGACGCCATGTTTACTTCCATTCTTCCATTCTATTTTATATAATGGTTTTATTCAATAGTACTGTGTATTTAATACTTCCTCGACTGTGTTTGTGCATCTTTGATTATAACTTTGTACTATTATATTTGGTGGTACCCTGGAACCTTGGTCCTGCCCTACATGGAAGGCGTGCTCTAGTGTCTATTTTATCGTCTATCCACTATCCTTTCACTCTTATGTAATTTGCGCTCGCTTTATTGTAGGGCCACTTGGCCATTCCTTTTGTTCATTGTTTGCCATTACATTCCAATATGGCCGCCGCCTTCCCCGTCTGTGCAGGACCTATGTTGTCCCAGGGAAATAGAAAAAGGACTATGTTTGGTTAAACTATAAAAGTGCGTTAGTCCTTTTTCTCTTCACGTGAACAAGCAGTCAGTTGAGTGTGAAACACGTTGTGTGTGGGTCGTGCATACCGGCGTACTGCCTCTGTTTTTGTTGCTGCTTCCCAGTGTTTTTTATGTATTTTTTGTCAAATTCTTTGGTCATATTAAAGTATTTCAAGACCTTACATTTCTTTTGCGAGCTGTGCTAATTTTGGGTCTTTCTATGGATTTTTTGTCTCCTAGCTGACCGCGGAGAGTGCGGTTCACCTTCTCCTCTTCTTTTGCTTCCATATATATATATATTACATGGCCACAGTAGTGGCCATGTAGTTATGGTTAAGTTGCTGTTTCCATAGGAAGAGCACTTTTTGGATGGCTTATAACTACGCTCTCCCTAGACGGATCCTCATCAAAAATTGCAAAAAAAGTATTTGGATCACTCTGAATTTTTTTGCAAAGTTTGGTGAGGATTCGTCTAGGGGGGGCAAAGTTATAGGGGGGGTCCCAAAACTTTTTTTTTCCCCATAGACTGAATGGGGAAAAATGTTTGCTCGCGCCTACAGCCCAAACCGCTGGACGGATTTCCACCAAATTTGGACCAGGAGCAGTGGCTTGGTCCCGAAAGCGTGCTTTTGCAAATTTGGTGAAAATCCGTCCAGTAGTTTTTTTTAAAATGACCAAAAAGTAGGTCAAAAAAAATTAGTGATATCTGTGTTCGGTTCGCGGACACACTTCCCTGTTCGCTCGGCGGACAGTGTCCTGATTGGCCAATCGTCTTGCGTGATGTTCGCGGACATGCAATGTGTTCGCTGATTGGACGGCATGGAGCGTGAAGCACGTCAGATTTTTCGGTAGCGCCCGCCATCTTGGCTTCGCGGACGTCCGCGGACAGCGCTGTGAAACTTTGTTCAAAATGTGTATTTTGTAGAGTGTGTTGGTGTGTAGGAGTGTTTGGGGAGGGTGGGAGTGTATGAGATAGGATAAAAGTTGTGTTTTTTATGTGTTAGACGTTCTTTTTGTGTTCGATTTGTTTGCGGACATCACAGGTGTTCTGAAATGTTCTAAATAAACTGTCTGGGGGGTGTTCTAAGGACTCAATATGTGTCCGTTTTGTTCGCAAGCAAAGTGAAACTGTTCTAAGAACACTCGCGGTGTCCGGGGAGTGTTCGTAGCGGGTGTCCTGAGGACGCTGTCCGTATTGTTCTCTGTCAAATTGAATGTGTCTTAAGAACACTCGCGGTGTCCTGAAATGTTCGCAAATAAACAAGATGGTGGTGTTCTGAAGACACTTCTAAGAACACTCCCGGTGTCCTGGAATGTTCATAGGGGGTGTCCTGAGGACGCTGTCCGTATTGTTCTCTGTCAAGTTGAATGTGTTCTAAGAACACCCGCGGTGTCCTGAAATGTTCGCAAATAAACAAAATGGGGGTGTTCTGAAGATGCTTCTAAGAACACTTGCGGTGTCCGGGGAGTGTTCGTAGGGGGTGTCCTGAGGACGTTGTCCGTATTGCTCTCTGTCAAGTTGAATGTGTCCTAAGAACACTCGCTGTGTCCTGAAATGTGCGCAAATAAACAAGATGGTGGTGATCTGCAGACACTTCTAAGAACACTTGCGGTGTCCGGGGAGTGTTCGTAGGGGGTGTCCTGAGGACGCTGTCCGTATTGTTCTCTGTCAAGTTGAATGTGTCCTAAGAACACTCGCGGTGTCCTGAAATGTTCGCAAATAAACAAGATGGTGGTGTTCTGAAGAAGCTTCTAAGAACACTCCCGGTGTCCTGGAATGTTCGTAGGGGGTGTCCTGAGGACGCTGTCCGTATTGTTCTCTGTCAAGTTGAATGTGTCCTAAGAACACTCGCGGTGTCCTGAAATGTTCGCAAATAAACAAGATGGTGGTGTTCTGAAGAAGCTTCTAAGAACACTCCCGGTGTCCTGGAATGTTCGTAGGGGGTGTCCTGAGGACGCTGTCCATATTGTTCTCTGTCAAGTTGAATGTGTCCTAAGAACACTCGCGGTGTCCTGAAATGTTCGCAAATAAACAAGATGGTGGTGTTCTGAAGACGCTTCTAAGAACACTCGCGTTGTCCGGGGAGTGTTCGTAGGGGGTGTCCTGAGGACGCTGTCCGTATTGTTCTCTGTCAAGTTGAATGTGTTCTAAGAACACCTGCGGTGTCCTGAAATGTTCGCAAATAAACAAAATGGGGGTGTTCTGAAGACGTTTTTGAGAACACTCCCGGTGTCCTGGAATGTTCGTAGGGGGTGTCCTGAGGACGCTGTCCGTATTGTTCTCTGTCAAGTTGAATGTGTCCTAAGAACACTCGCGGTGTCCTGAAATGTTCGCAAATAAACAAGATGGTGGTGTTCTGAAGAAGCTTCTAAGAACTATCGCGTTGTTCTGAAATGTTCGTATGGGGTGTCCTGAAAACGGTGTCCATATTGTTCTCTGTCAAGTTGAATGTGTTCTAAGAACACCCGCGGTGTCCTGAAATGCTCGCAAATAAACAAAATGGGGGTGTTCTGAAGACGCTTCTAAGAACACTTGCGGTGTCCGGGGAGTGTTCGTAGGGGGTGTCCTGAGGACGCTGTCCGTATTGTTCTCTGTCAAGTTGAATTTTTCCTAAGAACACTCGCGGTGTCCTGAAATGTGCGCAAATAAACAAGATGGTGGTGTTCTGAAGACGCTTCTAAGAACACTTGCGGTGTCCGGGGAGTGTTCGTAGGGGGTGTCCTGAGGACGCTGTCCATATTGTTCTCTGTCAAGTTGAATGTGTCCTAAGAACACTTGCGGTGTCCTGAAATGTTCGCAAATAAACAAGATGGTGGTGTTCTGAAGACGCTTCTAAGAACACTTGCGGTGTCCGGGGAGTGTTCGCAGGGGGTGTCCTGAGGACGCTGTCTGTATTGTTCTCTGTCAAGTTGAATGTGTCCTAAGAACACTTGCGGTGTCCTGAAATGTTCGCAAATAAACAAGATGGTGGTGTTCTGAAGAAGCTTCTAAGAACACCCCCGGTGTCCTGGAATGTTCGTAGGGGGTGTCCTGAGGACACTGTCCGTATTGTTCTCTGTCAAGTTGAATGTGTCCTAAGAACACTCGCGGTGTCCTGAAATGTTCGCAAATAAACAAGATTGTGGTGTTCTGAAGACGCTTCTAAGAACACTCGCGTTGTCCGGGGAGTGTTCGTAGGGGGTGTCCTGAGGACGCTGTCCGTATTGTTCTCTGTCAAGTTGAATGTGTTCTAAGAACACCCGCGGTGTCCTGAAATGTTCGCAAATAAACAAAATGGGGGTGTTCTGAAGACGTTTTTGAGAACACTCCCGGTGTCCTGGAATGTTCGTAGGGGGTGTCCTTTGGACGCTGTCCGTATTGTTCGTTGTTAAGTTGAAAGTGTTCTAAGAACTATCGCGTTGTTCTGAAATGTTCGTAGGGGGTGTCCTGAAAACGGTGTCCGTATTGTTCGCTGGCAAGTTCAAAGTGTTCTAAGAACACTCACATTGTTCTTGGACATTAAAAGTTTCCCATAGATCATAGTTGAAATGTTTGACTCTATGGATGTGATATGCTGCGGTGGTTGTTGCCAGGGCATAGAGTCTTGGGTGCATGGCCATTTGGTTGCATCAAAGTTGATTAGAAATAGACTGTCAAGTGTACGTAAGCGTGATAGTGCTACGTAGCTCATGCCTTCTTTAAAGACTGTGTTACCAATATCTATCATTGCTTTGTCTAGGGTAAGACCTTGTGATTTATGAATCGTGACTGCGTATGCAAGAGTTAGAGAAAATTGTTCTCTGCGTACATACATATCTTTGAAGAGAAGGAATCTAGCTGTTGAGCGTCCTATCCGTTTTACTTCTGAAAGTTTGTCAAAGAGTATATTGACAAACTGAATTTTGTTGTCACGTGGGTATGTTTGAAAGCCAACAACTGTACCCAGTGCTCCATTAGCTAGTCCTTGGTCCACGTCAAGGTTACGTTTAAGCATTACTCTGCAATTTAAGGATAATTTTAACATCTTTTCTAAGCCTGCTGTGTTTGAGATAGATTTTTCTAAATTATTTAGTCTTGTTGTGGCTTGGTCACACATGGGTAGTGTCATACCATGTACATCTAGTTTGTCTGTGGCGCTAATTTCCATTATTGGTTGCATTTCTTTACTTAACATTATTTCATTGAATTTGAGACAGCTTGCAAGAGTTGGCATTAAGGCCATACAATTGACATTTTTGTCGGTTAATTGTTCCATAACATCTGTAGCACATGCATTATCGCCATAAAGTGCATTAATGTGACGGGTTTTCAATGTTGCTTCTGCTTCTTTAGAAAGTATACCAACTCTCAAACTTTTTAAAATATTGGCATAAGTTAGATCTGCAGATTGGCGCATGCTTTCTGTTAATTCTCTGTATTGGAAATGTTGCCAAAGATTGACATTTCCAATGCTGCCAACAGCTTTACGGCAGAGTTTGTGCCCTAATGTTTTAAAAATAGGTTCACCTTTTACTGGTGTTAATTGAAGCAGATCTCCAAAAACAATAATGTGTTTTCCTGCAAAGAGCTCTTCATATTCTGTTTTGAGTACTTCCTGTACTCTGAGGTGAATCAAAGCTAACATCAGGTTGGAGACCATGCTCACTTCATCTATTAGTAGCATTTTCATTTCAATACTCTGCGTAATTCCATTGCAGCTTCTGCAGAAAGTTTGTAATAGTCTAATTTGTTCTGGTGTTCTACTGGTAATAGTAGTAATCGGTGTAATGTAACCTGTGGGGGCAGTGACAACAGCTGACAGTTTGTTGTTTGTCAATTGTTGAAGGAACTTACTAATGATTTTGATTAGGAATGTTTTGCCAGAACCAGCTTCACCACTGACGTACAGTAGTATAGGTTTATAATTATGGCAGGAACATTCTTTATTTTCATGTTTTACACCATGTGCAATTTGTTTTGTTACTTCTTGAAAAATGCTACTTTGCTCATTGTTTAGTTTTGATTGTAGTATAGTTAAGTCTTCCTTATCTTCATACTGAAACATGTTGTTTTCTACTTCTATCATAGCTAATTCTGCCTCATTTGTTATTAGTGGTTCTCCCAGTGGTTCTTGGCTTCCTGTTACAGAAGGTTGACTACTGTCAGGAGTATCCTTATCTAGTTGGGCTTGGAGTTCTTCTTCATGTTTCTGTTCATTGTGCAACATTGTTTTGTACTGTGTAAAGTTTACATCAGTTATAGTGCTTTCATTTGCTTTGAAAGCATCCTCATATGAGTCATAGTTATCTAGTAATTGTTCTTCTTTTCTCCATGGTTTGAAGAGTTGTAGCAGGGACATGTAATATACTTCTTTATGTTGAGGAGTCTTCAATGACAATTTGATATGATTAATTAAATTTGGTTTAGTGAGTTTAACTAAGCTGCCTTCACAGTCTGTCACTCTATATTTATTGAAAATGAAAATTTATTGAATATACATATAGCACAAAGCTTTGTATAAAATTTGATTTAAAAAAACACATGCTCATTACAATTAACCAATAAATAGTACAAATGATTGCTGACAGCTTAGAATACATTGCGTCGTTTTACAGCTAATCTCAGTATAAACATTTAAAAATCTCAACAATGTGCATATAAAATCTAACAATAGAATAGATCAAATTAATGTCATTGCCTTGTAGAAATTCATACCATAATCGAGGAAAATCAGATATGCTGACAGCATTGGTGTATGATTTAAAATATTGCAGATGGAGACAGTTTAAGCTTTCACATATAATTAATAGGTGAAACAGTGATTCTTCTAGTAAATTGCCACATAATCTACAATATGTATGGTTGTATTCAGTTTTATTCAGCCAACTTTTAGGTGATAATGCCACAGATGTATTGAATTTCAACAAAAGATAGACCCAAAATATATTAGGGCTTGGATATGCCAATATATATCTCGGGGTGGCTACACGTACTCGTCTGTATTGGCAAAAATCTTTGGCACATGTTAAAGATTCAAGGTGGTTCATATTATGATGGAAAGCCAATATAGCCAATTTCTTTTTAAGCCACAATTTAATGTTACCTATGTCAATTGAATCTCCTTCTGCGTTAAGCCACTGGCTATGAGTGCTTTTCAAAATACCAATTATGCCAACTGATTTAGAGGCATCCAAGGCTAAAAATGCTTGTGTGTAAGGCACCGTTATTGTATCAGTTAGGACACTGGTTAAACGCTGAAAGAACAACACACATTGTGATAGGCAGACATTCTATATGCCCTTTAGATCAAATTCAAGGTACAAATATTGAATGCTTATGTTTTTGGGTAGTCGGAGCAGACGCCTCAATAATTTGGCTTCAAGCCGAATTAGTTCAATTTGGAATTTATGACCCCAAATCGCTATTGCGTAGGACATTATGGCAATTATTTTGGATTTATATATAGATAAAACTGCTGCTGCACTGTAGCCATTGTTCCTACCAATAAATGCACTTAATGCGTTTGTAGAGGTCTCACATTTCAGTTTTATTTCAACCAATTGCAGGTCCCACTTCAGCTTCTCATCGATAACAATCCCTAAATATTTATAGGACGAAACTTGTTCTAATGGGGCATCAGATAAGGACCAGTTAAAGCGTTTCGGCCTCAACTTTTTGGTGAAAACCATGATTTTGCTTTTATGATTATTAATAATGAGACCATTATTAGACGCATATTTAGCTAGGGCATTTAACATGATTTGTAACCCGGCTGGGGTATAGTCAAGGAGTAAGAGATCATCTGCGTATGCTAACCAGCAAATAGTCATATTCTTTATTTTGATGGGATTTGCAGCATGGATGTTAAAAGAGATAATCATATCGGCTAGATACAGGTTGAAAAGTGTTGCAGCGACCATGCATCCTTGTTTTATACCACGTTTAGAGGGCATTGATTTGGATAATTTACCCAAGGCATTAAGACGAACGCTCACTGATCTATCTGCATGGAGTAACATCAGCATGCGCAGCAAGCCACTCGGAATCCCCCATGCTGTCAGTTTACGCCAGAGCTGATTCCTGCATATCGTATCGAAAGCAGTGGAAAAATCAATAAAAGCACAATAAACATCAAGATTCCGCTGCTCCCAAGAATGTTCAATGGCAGAACTTTGTATTAACAGATTGTGTAGGGTGCTTGATTTAGGACGAAAACCAATCTGATTTAGTGGAAGAATCCAGTTGGAACTAATCCATGAGTTTAGCTCATATAGGAGGACCTTGGAAAAAACTTTAGATGCAGAGTCAAGCATCGCAAGCATTCTAAAGTTAGTAGGATTATCCCAGGCTCCCTTCTTATGCACTGTCAAGATATTACTAGCTTTCCAGGATGGTGGTAGTTCTCCATGTATACCAATGTGGGTGAATAAGATGTGCAAGGCAGCACCCCATAATGGAGGATCACTTTTGAGCGCTAAATTAGATATACCATCGGGGCCCGCCGCCCGCGATGATTTTAGGTTTTCTATTATGGTTATAATATCTAAAACCAAAGCCATACACACCCAGGAAGACTCAGCGATCGGTATAGCTTCAGCAACAGTATCGCTCCTGCCTATTGTCGAGGCAATATGTTCTGCCCATGTTTCTTCACTAATGCAGTTTATGGTTAAATCTCTTTTTTTGTTTTTGGCTATGAGATGCCATATCGCATTTCCATCACCCCCCAATGACAACCTTGCTATCTTCTTCCAAAGGTTTAACTCTAGATTCAGTTTATGAGATTTTAGCCAATGCTGATAGGTTTTCTTCAAGTTGCGGATCTGGGATGATATTGTGGTAGGCTGTATCACCTCCTTTTCCGATTGAACCAATATTTTTATATTTTTACGAAGTTTCTTTTTCTCAAGTTGGATTATTTGATCGTTATTGTTAAGGACAGGTCTCGGTATATTGACTCTCTCCGTAACAAATTTATAAGCTCTTTTCTCTACGGTTGAGCTTTGTATGTTCCCCATGACAGTGGAAAAATTATCAATTAGCTGAGCATTAGAATATGGACTCAAGATATGCGATTGAATAAAAGCCGGTAGCAATTCTCGTGCCTTTCGTTTGATTTGTTCAATGTTATGAGGTTTCGTTAAAACTCGGTCTGATTTACCTTTTTTTTCATCAGGTTTCATATTATTTTTGTATGTGTAGTTTTGGGCTATTTGGTATAGACACATGTTTTCCAAAATATTACTTCTGTTTGGGTAGTATGTGTCCAATAAATTGTTTTTTAAAATGCCTTGGCTGTTGGGATCATGTTTGGCTATTGTTTCTATATCTTCATATGATTTTAGAACTCTTTTTCTAGATTTAGCTGGACCAAGACTCAGCCATACTATATTTTCAGATTTACCATATAATGAAGTACCAGCTGCTTCATAAGATCCACATTCTCTATGGGTGAGCATTTTTATGCCCAAGCTGTATAATTTCTGAGATACTGTTTTATCTGATGACAGGTCATTCCAGAGGTCTTGGAGCTCTGTCTTTTCTGCTTTAGTTAAGTATGTTGTGACATATCGTGCAACTGCAGTAGAATTGTCTGCAATGTACTGCACATCTATGTTTGCATTCCATAAGTGGGCAATGATTGCATTATAATCATTGATATATTTTTCTTCTTCTTTTCTTTTTATGTAATATGTATTTTTAGGTGACTTACCTTTAACACTATGTCTAACTGAATACATGAGGTTGTTTACTTGACCTGTATTTGTAACTGGTCTAGGGAAACCAAATCGGCATTTGGTGTAGTATTTGCCTTTGTTTTTGTATTTGCGACGACAATATTTTCCACATTTGTGTCTTTGAAATTGTAGAATTTGTGCATGAAGATCACTATTTGTGGCCTCTGATGGAATTTCACAAGTGACATATTTTTCAATAAACTGTAAAACAGTGGCATCACTGTCTTGACCAAATTTAGGAGCATCTTTAATCCATAAAAGCATGTGGATATGTGGTGCTCCTCTGGCTTGGTATTCTTTTCTCCGAAAGAAGTGTTGCACTTCTCCAAGGGGAGGAACAGTTTTATTACAAATAAAATGTAGCATAGCAATGAAGCGATGGTGAAAATATCTTGAAACATTAACAGGATCCAAAGAACAACATTCTCCAGGTGTTAGAATATCTATGTTTGTTTTGTTTTTATTTGATATGCGTAGGAAATCATGTAAATCTTCCCATGCATATTCTGCACAACTTAATGTAACAAACCAAGTGGGTGGGCCAAGGTTTCTGATCATACAACGTACATCTCCATGACGTCGAAACCAGTACTCTTTAGTACCACGCATATTTGCTAATAGATTTGTAATATTTGATTGTAAAACCTCATCCTTTTGTTGCACTTTCTCTAATAATTGTGTGGCTGTCATATTTTGAAAGTGTGATCCTGATTTTAATATATGTACAACTCCGTAACATAAAGTTGCTAGTTCACTTTCAAAGAGTAGGTGGAATATGTATTCCACATTTTGTCTAAATCTGGGATCTTCAGAATACATCCGTAATGAGCGGTATTCTGAAGCTGATATTTGAATAGGTCTATCATCAGACCTTCCTCCTTTGCCAGTAGGAAAGAGTAGAGGAAAAGCACGTGCTTCTATACTTTTTTCCCATATACTGATTGGCGATCCTTTTGTTTGACGCATTTGGTAAGTTTCCAGTATATCTTGTACGGTGTCATTACAGTGCAAAGGATGAATTGTATAATGGTCTAAAGTATTTGATATTGTAGCAGGATCTAGTAGCTCAAATGGACCAGCTTCTTGTGTTTCCTGAATTATTTCAGTTGTATCTTTCAAGTTTTCTTCAATATTAATTTCTTTGTAATATTCATTATTCTCTTTAAGATATTGGAAGGCTTGTCTAACTTTATATAAATCTACCAGCTGTTGCCATATTTTTTTGTCTTTTGTAGGTACTCCATTTACTAATATAATTAAAGATTGCTGCATTGGACGTTGCACTCCTAGATTATGCACATTTTCTTTTAGATGTAATGGTAAATAAACTACTTTTCCACGAATGCCTTTTACCAATTCAGAGGGAGGTAATTTTGCTGTTTTTGGTTGAAGGCGTATTATTGCTTGAAATGGGTGTACTGTTTGAATTATGATGCTCTCATATAAATTAAGTTGTTGTAGAGGTTTTGGTACTGGGTATAATTCCAAATTATTTGTGATAGAACGTGAAGGAGTTTGGTTGTTGTCAAGTTTTGTAGTGCAATAACTGCAAAGTATTAAGGGCTCAGTTATTTCATATTTGTTTTCTGCTACAAGGTATAGAGCTAATTCAAACCATTTAGAATCTTCATTGTCTTCTATTTTGTATGATAGGTCCACAGTTTTTGTGTTACTTTTAAAAAAAATTCTACGGCAACATACACATACATGGTTTGGTACTTCAGCTGATGTACTTTTAAATTTTGGTATTTCTTTTTTGTATGTGTTTAGCAAAAGGTTGCCATGTGTAGAATTGTTGCTTAATTGGTTTAAAGCTATTTCATTCAGTAAATATGGATATGAATATGAATTTCTGGATATAGTGAATTTCTTCAAGTAGGTCTTTTGCTGTACCATGTAGAAGGATGTTATTTAACTTTGCTAGTGCTAAAGCAGGACTTTTAGCATAGTACAGTTTATAGACTAGATTTCTTATAGTTGAATGATGTGTTGATATCCTTTTGATATCATGGAAAGTGGTTTTACAAGTAGGTCCTGTAATGCAGGCCAATGAATGTCCTTGTAGTCCTGTGTACTTGCGCACTGGACAGGTATCTATATTTTGCAGTAATTTAATTTTGATTTTGTCTTTGCTTTTTACATATTTATTGAGGAATTGGCGTAAAGATTTGAAACATTGTTTGGGAATGTTACACATTGACGTGCATGGCCATTTGTACACTAGACGTTCTGATTCAGTTGAATAGAGGGGTAATTCTAAGTTTTCAGGGCATATTTTTGTAAGGAGTACTTCTTGTTCCATTATGGTATTATTCACTTTTTCATAACCTCGACCACTGCTATTTATGGCAATTGTATTTGTTTGCTTTTGTTTGTACGCTTCTTCATTAAAATATGGTTCTGTGCTCGTAGTGTGATTCCATTCACCTCCGCAGATACTTAAGAAGTTCTTTCTGTTGACATTTCGCTTATTGAGAAGTCTTTTTTGTAATTTAGTTATTAGTTTTGTTAGTGGTTTCATTTTGTTTAACAGTAACATAAATACATTTCTTTTGAGAAGAATTGCACTGTCCATCAACGCTTCTAAGATTAATTTCCTACGATAGGTTTTAAGCTTTGAACCTGATTTCTCTCCTGTTTTTATAAGATTTTGAAGGACTTTGTGACGGTATATTTTGGCTAAAATACTTTTCTTGGTATGCTTACTTTGCACTATATTAAAATATGAAGAAGTAGTTTTATCTGTACTGATAGCTGATTTTCTGTTAATTGTTTTTTGGTTTGTTTTGCATTTTGATAGAGGAAGCGAAGTTGTTGTACTTGAAACTTCTTGTGTTTCACTAAATGATTGTATTAGCTGTTTTGTTTCAACTTTTTTTACAAATTCTGCTAGAGATGGATGCTTATGTTGGACACCTTTATTTTCATTTGCTCTACTTTTGCGTTGCTTTCTACGAACTTGACTTTTGGTAGGCATTCTTTAGGGTCTGTTGAAAAAAATAAAGAAGATATGGGTTGGGGTGTTCTGGAATGTATGTGTGCTGTGTGCATGAGTGTTTGAGTAAGATGATAAAGATGTATGTAATGGTGTGTGATTGTGCATTGGGAACTAAAACTAGTAGGGATAGGTATTCTTGAATTTATGTGTTACTAAACTGGGGTTCACATGACAAAAAAAAAGTAAGCTAGTGGTGTGGAAAAGTACAAATAGTAAATCTAATGTATACAATCAAAACAGTTGTTTGTTCTATAATATGAAAATTGTAGTGGTTTGTTCAGTTGGGTAATTTGTGTGTCCAAAAATAGAAATTTGTGGGCCATTCTGGCTGTAAATCGCTGTGGAAATTTTTGGACAAAATGGTACAAAATCTCTATTTTTAGAAACCAAAATAGCTCGTATTAATGTTATAGTATATTTGATTAATAATACAAATATTATGGTGATATTTTACTTACTTTTTTTTAAATTAACAGGTAACTTCTTTTTCTTTCTTCTTCGAAATTCGGCTGCTTCTTTTCAGGAAACTGGTCTTCACTGCAATTGTAAAAGCTTCAAATTAGTAACTTTGTTTGTATATAGCACTGTTTTTAATTTAGATATTGATTTTTTTAATTGAAATCCTCAGTGCCTTCTGTAAAACCATTAAACTAATTTATTTACATAAGATACATTGCATCAGTTCAGTACATATGATATGTTCTCAATGAACAAATTGTATTGAATGACTAACTGTAGCAAAAAAAAATATCTTTACTATGTCTTGTGAAATTTATAATATATTAGTGAATACCACTATTTCTGTAAGTAAACTGTTCTAGGTAATAGCGCCTCAATGTCATGTCTAATTTAAAGTAATTAAGTAAATAAATAAATAAAAACAAAAAATATGAAATTGTATAAGTATTTTTATAAAGGTTTAAACATAGATTGTGTTTGCATGCAATTTTGTTTGAATATATGTAGTCTATATATTTCATTTAAAAAATGTTAGTTTAACATGATTTGAGTGTGTGTGTATAAAGAAAGTAAATAGTATAAAGGTTTATAAGTGATAGTTGATTTTAGGAAATTGAAAAAATTACAGTAAATTCATTTTACAGATTTTACAAGGTAAAAGTCTGTTTGAAAATGTGTTCATCTACTATACAGAAAATATGCATACCTGAAGTTTGTGTTCATGCATATGGATATGCATGGAGCTGCAAGTAGAAATCTTGAAGACTTGTACAGTATTTCTGGTAGATGCTGCTTGCCAATGATATGACACTTGTACTCAGAGAGATTCAGAGTACATTTGCAGTGCTGATCTATGATGATGCAGTTAGATGTAGAGGTCTTGAATGTGATTGGTGCATGGTCATGTGATTTTTGAGGTACATCCAATGAGGGAATGGCAGAGAGAGTGTAGTGGAAATGGTAGAGGGGCTGTTCATGTTACGATATGTCCGCGGACATGGCGGTAGTTTGCGGGCAACGGGAGTTACATCCAGGGATTTTTGGGTTCAGAAGTCATGCAAATGAGAATAAGCACTGAAAGGGATTGGTCAGGAAAGTTTGGTGGGTGTGTTGTGCCAGGAGAGATTTTCTCAGATACTCTTTTTGCTGAGAGAACAAAAGATAGCTATGGCTGTGTGTTTCAGAAAACAGATTGTTTGGATTTTAGGAGATTCGTGGATACATTGGTTGAAGGTGCATGCAGAAAGCTGTGGAGTAGCTGTAGATCTTGGATTCCCACATGTGGAAGTACACTGGCATGGAGTACGTGGAATACAGTGGTTGGACTTGCTACCTCTCTGTGCTACTTTGGAGACAGAGCAACATCCAGACATAATTGTAATTCATTGTGGAGGGAACAGTTTAGGACATGTGACTGGAATTTTTTTGCAATTTGCTATGAAAGAAGGACTTAGGAAGGTTATGGACATGTTTCCTAATTCTCAAGTGATATTTTCACGGATTGCGCAGAGACAAATGTGGCTTCGTTCTTCTTCATTTGGTCCACAAATGGAAAAAGCAAGGCGCAATGTTAATAAGGCTGTTTGTGCCTTTCTAAGAGATGTTGGCATGTCTTCTTTTCACAATGAAAATATTATGTTTTGTAGTAAATACATTTTTCACAGAGATGGAGTCCATCTTACTTATGCTGGCAATCAGATTTTTCTGAGAAATGTACAAAATGCATTGCGACCTTTTTTGGAATTACAACAACGATTTTGAAGTAGATGTTAAGCATTTACAATTTTTGACTTAAAAACACCACCCAAAGGCTCTTTTCAGAGCCACCACTTCTTTCCAGAGAAAATTACAATGTTTGTGATGGAGTAGCAACCCAATTTTTTTAATGTTTGCGAACTGTCCGCAGACTTCTAAAAAATACAAAGAGCCCTGCTTCATTTATTTTCACTTCTATTTTTTAACTGTGAAAGCCAGCTCTGAAAAGAGCCTTATTTTTTTTTGATTTTTGTAATTTTGTATTTTTTTTGGTTTTTCAGACACGACACACTAGGAGAGGAGGGTAAAGAAGGGTAAAGGGGGGGACACCAACCACAGGGATAAGAAATGGCGAGCTGAGAGAGGAAGATGTACAGTGGGTTTTATTTGGGTAGTGAGCAGGTCTTAGTTTAACATACGATAGTCTCAAAAGCACTCCGAAGTCGCTCCCCCCTGCAGAGTACTGTGTCACAGTACATACATACAACTGTGACTCTCGAAAGGTAAGGGTCATCAGCATTCTGTATGGCCTGTGAGGCAGCTTGAGGAAGACGCTGTCCCACAGAGGTGGTCCTTGTGGTGACAGGATCAGAAACAGAGGATGAAGTAGGGGAAATCAACCTGCTACGTTCTTCGCAAGGTACAACCCTGCGAATAGCCCCAGAGTGAAATGACCTCTGGTGTTGCTTCATAGTAGTGGTTCCAAAGCTGTACTTACCGTGCTTCTCGCGACTGAGTATCATTTTGGACTCATTGCAGGTAACACGGTTCGCACGAGCCTTAGGAACATTACCATGAATGGTAAATAACCGCCACACCCAAGACTCTCGCCTAGTGCGGGTAGTAGGGTTTTCCTCTACCTCCTTCTCATCATCCTCTTCTTCCTCCTCCGCATCCTCACTCCTGTTCCCCTCTTCAGGCCCTTGGGGAGGTGGTGGTGGTGGAGGGGGTGGGGGTGGTGCTGAAGCAGGTGCAGCACCAAGTGGCAGTTTAGCAGCCAAGGATGCCATCTCGATGATGGTGTAGTCTGCAGGTGGCAGCAAAAATCACTGTGTTCTGAAGAATAGCCAGAAACACAATGGGAATAAGCTCTTGGGCGTGGTCTTTTATAGGGGTGCATGTGCGCGGTTCGCGGACATTCGCACTGTCCGCGGACAGATCAAACACAAAAAAAGGATCGGAAAGTTTCAAAAGGTATATAGAAACTCAAGATTGCTATGTGGGACTTGTGCCATGGTGAGATTTTATTGAAAAATATTTTGGATTAACTGAAAATGTACTTTTAAATTGTTCGGGGACACGAACAGTGTCCGCATTTCAGGACACACGATGAGCGTGGGCGCGGTCATATGATCCGTTCGCGAACTAGTCCGCGAAGGAAGCGCCTGTCCGCAGGACACCAAGTGCACGGAGATTGGTTAGCGCATGCGCATTGATGTCCTACGGACACTGTTCGGGTTCTGAAGTAATTAAAAGTGCGTCACACGTGAAACGAACATTTCAGGACACCGCGTGTGTTCTTAGAACAGTTTAAACTTGGTAGCGAACAGTAAGGACAGATATAGTGTTCTTCAGGACACGTGTAATTTAGTTTATGTACGAACATTTCAGGACACCAATTGTGTTCTTAGAACAGTTTCAATTGGGTAGCGAACACTACGAACAGCTATAGTGTTCTTCAGGACACCTCCATTTTCGTTTACGTACGAACATTTCAGGACACCAGTAGCGTTCTTAGAACAGTTTGAACTTGCTAGCGAACAGTACCGGACAGGTATAGTGTTCTTTAGGACACTTTAATTTTTGTTTGTTTACGAACAATTCAGGACACCGCGTGTGTTCTTAGTACAGTTTCATGTTGCTAGCGAACACTACGAACAGTTGTACTGTTGTTCAGGACACATCATTTTCATTTATTTACGAACATTTCAGGACACCAATTGTGTTCTTAGGACAGTTTTAAATTGATAGCGAACATTACGGACAGATATAGTGTTCTTTAGAACACTTTAATTTTTGTTTCTTTACGAACATTTCAGGACACCACGTGTGTTCTTAGAACAGTTTCAACTTGCTAGTGAACAGTACGAACAGGTGTGGTGTTCTTCAGGACACCTCCATTTTCGTTTATGTACGAACATTTCAGAACACTCGCACTGTCCGCGGACACTTTTATTGTTTTTTTTTTAAAAAAAACGGAAACTATTCACAATACAATATAAAAATTAAACTTTATTTAACATATATTAATAATTTATGACAGAGAAGGTGAGGCAGAAACAGAAACAAAAACAGGAGAATTTGGGGTTTCAACATGATTGGTATTAGGTGAAGAAGGGATGGAAGTCTCATTAAAACGTTTTGGATTATGGAGAGGGTTTGGGGATAATTGACTGGGATATGGTGAGGAGGAACAAGTACATGTGGGGCAATGGTACGAGGTTTTTGGTTTGAAATGATTTTCTACAAAAGTTTTTAAATTATTAAAATTAGCCAACAATACATCCATTTTTTCTTCTATATTGTGAAGACTGTTATCCATAACAGGGTTTTCTATGCTCTGTACAAAAAAATAATATATATGTTAAATGTATATAAAAAAACAAAAAAAAAAGTGTTTACCATTAGTTTCCCTATCTTGTGACCTTTCTTCATGTGGGAAATTGTCCTCTAGCCATTCCAGAGTACTAGATATTTCTGTGAGAAAAAAAAAAAAAAGATAATATATTTTTTAATCTAATACAGAAAGTTTATAAATATATGAGTAAAATGAAGTACACTTACTATTTCTGGTAAGATAAGTCCTATGTATTCAGTGGGTCTGGTCTTGTTCTCAGTTCTGTTGTGTCTGTGAGGTAATTATGTTGGAAGCCAATTTATCTTCTTGTGGTATATTCCATTTCAGAACATATTGTATTTCAATGAATGGTTAGTGTGTTACATATATGGGTTACATTTCTTATGTATTACTATATATAATGTGTTTGTGTGCTGCTTTTTGAATTTGTTAAATGTTCCTATATTATGATATAACAATCAAACATACCCCACCACCCCCCCACAGTTTTTAGGTAGTGGTACTGTTCTCCGAACATGTCCGCGAACATTAAATAAGTTCGCGGACATCAAGTTCATAAGAAGAGATCTAGTCAGTTCCATATGACATGTATATAAAGTCAAAGTCATTATTGTTAAGTTGTGCTACTAAAAAACTATGAAATTCAGTGAAAAAACTTTGTTAAAGGGACGTTATGGTTAAGTTGCGCTACTAAAAACCTATGAAATTCAGTGAAAAAAACTTTGTTAAAGGGACGTTATGGTTAAGTTGCGCTACTAAAAACCTATGAAATTCAGTGAAAAAACTTTGTTAAAGGGACGTTATGGTTCCAAGTAAAACCGAAAAACCCTTGAAATTCGCCAGTTATGGTAAGCTAAGCAACCATAACTCACGCCACCACCGTGCACTGCTAAGACTAACACCCAGGACATCAAAGATGACATCACAAATGTCATTGATGACATCACTGATGACATCACATGTCTGGCTCACTATTTTTTCTTTTGCTGACGTATCTAGGCCACATGGTTTTCTTCAGTAACAGTCAGAAACTAAGAATTTGATTTTATTTGTAGACATATCCTTCTAGTAGGTTCTTACAGTAATTCCCTTAGAGTACAGTCACATCATATGAAACATATACATATGGGAAAACACAAGCTTGAAGGACAGCAATCCTTTTTGTGCATAAAGATAATCACTAGACTTATGAGCACTTTCTGATAGTTGTGTTGTTTTTTTTTATGGACGCTTCCGGGACCAAGCCGCCGCTCGTTGTGCATACTTTTCCCCCTCTTGACGAAACCTCACCAAACATGCCAAATAAAGTTTGGTGAGGATTTGTCTAGGGGGGGGCAAAGTTATGAGCCGCCCAAAAATTGGTCTTCCTATGGGTTTAGCAACTTAACCATAACTGCACGTTCGCTACTGTCGGCCCTGTCATATATATGTAGAAGACATTTTATTTTTAAATATAAGCATACCTTTACTATGTTAGATGCAGATCTTGATCAATCTGCAAATAGAAATCTTGGACAGCTTTAGAGTACTTTTTTTAATGGAGATGGCTTTAAGTGTACACCTGAACAGTTGAAGTGAGATGACTGGTGGATGATGTGTGACTCCTTGAAAGCAGCCAATGAGGGAGTGTTAACATGGAAGTGGAATGGGTAGAACGGCTGTTCCTGTGTTAAGGGGTCTGAGGACACCGCAGTAGTCCGTGGACGGCACGTTCCACATCTGCGTCTTTTGAGGATGCCTGACATGGAAAGGGGGACAGTTGGGGTTAGCCAATCAGGTTTCCTGTGTGTGGTGTACAGGAAGAGAGGGTAGTAGGAGTTTTGTTGTGAGAGTAGTGACAATGGCTATGGCTATGTGTTTGAGAAGACAGACTGTGTGGATTCTGGGGGACTCTTCAATTCACTGAAATTTGAGAAGGAAGAGGGTGCACAGCTATGTACTCTGTGATTTAGTAAATTTACTCCATGCAAACTTCTTATTATTAAAAAAATTGCTTAGTAGGGTGCAGCCCACTAAATAGTGCCTCTGTGCTGGGCTCTCGTAATGAACTGAAGAAAAAGGACCCAGGCTGATAAGCAATCGGTGCGGGCCGCACACCTGTAATTACCACAAATGGTTAAATGGTTTGTATTATACTTTGTCAAAAAATATCTAATGAAGAGTCGAACACAGTTGAAAATGATTTTGAAATTATTTTCTTTAATCCACTGCTATGTGAATTAATACGAGCTTGTCATTGGTTAAGAAACACCAATTTGTAATTTGCTGTATTGTAGGCAAATGATATCCCTGTGGCTAATGCATTTCGGAAAACCTAGTTTCCTTCTTCAGAGCCGGGTAAATCTATTCAGGATTACTTAAATTGTTCTACCATCATCAAAAGAATCAAAAATTATACATTCATATTCCAATAGACGTATTGCAAGAACATTGAAAAATACACGGTACCCACAGGGGACAAAAACAATTGACAAATAACACGTAAAGAGAAAGAGAAAACAACATATGCCGCTATTAGTGACTTGTGTAAAAATACCTGTACATTTATGCAAGATCCATATTTAACTTATTCCTTGCGCACTCATAATGTAATGATGAAACTTGATAATGATGAAACTTGTTCCACGTGTTATTACAGCATAGAGAACTATCTACCCAATCTTCTCCGTAATCTTAAGGATCATTATACATTTTGTCTAGTCAAACTGTATTTATTCACGCTGGTAGTTAAACTAAACATTGTCAGCTCTCACCAAATGTTATGTATATCTATTCTTCCTCATGTCGTATGCGAGCACTAACCTGCCAGTGCTTCTGTGTCCCAGACGCGATTAGCGGTGCTGGTCAGCGTTGTCGGATGCGTTTGAGTAACGCTGAAAAAAGGTTAAATAGTATGAGTCAAATGCGTGCTTTAACGTGTTGTGCTGATAAGGAGCACTGCTGCTCTTGTTTCTTGTTGTTTCATAGTGCTTACCTAAAGAGCTTTGCTATCGGTAAAGCAATCCTTTCATGCCTTTCCTTCCGAGCTGCTACCAGTCCCGGGTGTCACAGAAAAGTAAAGCGTTGTCTAGGCAATGTGTATATCTAAAATGGCCGCTCGCAGTCGAGCCTGTCGGCCATATTGGTGTGGGCATGTCTCTTGTGCTTAATGCAAATTGCTGTGCTCTGTCTCTGTAATCTGTTAATCAACTAGATTGTGGGTGTCAGGTGCCTAAAGACTAATTATAGTTGTAATGTGTATATGTGCAAATTATGCTACAATTACTATCAATAAATGAGTGACGTGTATGATGCGTGTATGCTACGGAGTGTGTAATAAAGTTATGGTGTTGCATGGTATGCTAGTCAGTGCCTGTGTGAGTGAGTAATGCTCGTCGGTGATGATCAGTTCAAAGACAGGAGATACTTGAAAAACATTTATATATCTGAACCGTCCAATCTCTATCACTCATGCAAAATGTAAGTGTGTAAAATATTAATTGCTGTTGAGGTGCAGAGCACCCTTCCGGTACGTGATTGACAAAAGATACCAGTCTGACTGTGCGGATACATAAAACATGGTACAGTACTTGTAAAAACAGGATTCATTGAGAGTAACAATACATGTTGCAGTTAAATGGTACTAGGCTATATGAAAAGTCTTTAAAGAAAACAATTCAGGTCGAATTCATCGTTAATTCCTCTTGGTGATAACGCTTCTAGTCGATCAAGCCAGTATGCTTCTCTCTGTTGCCTCTTCTTTTTAGTGTCTCTAGAGGTATTGTCAATTAGTTCAAGTACCTGGAATCTGAGTTGTGAGATGTCATGCTTTTTCTCATTGACATGTTTTGCCACTGCTGAGTTGGTATTATTGTTGCGTATACATGATTTGTGTTCATTAATACGTATACGTAGCTTCCGTCCTGTTTCACCAACGTAATATATACCACAAGGGCAACGTATACAATATGCACAATTTTCTGTGTTGCAGGTTGCTTGACATTTTAGTGTAATCTTTTCTCCTGTGTAGGGATGTACCACTGTACTTCCTTTTATTATGCTGTTACAATTCCCACAATTTAAGCATAGGTAAGTTCCAGTACTTTTTGTTACTGCGCTTCTTCTGGGTGTGTCTCTCGTGTGTTAACAAATAGGTCTCTCAGGTTGTTTTATCTTTGGTGCGCAAATATTGGTGGAGCAGAAAAAAGATCTTTGGTTCTTTCATCTTTAGTCAGTATTTGCCAATGTTTATTTATGCATCTCTTAATTTGTGTACTCTGAGTAGAAAATCTTGATACGTATACCAATGATGGTGATGTTGGTTTGCTTTTTGGCATAAGGATGCTGGCTCTTGTTTTTGTCGCTACCTTCTCTGTTGCTGTTAGTATATCCTCTTCATGGTATCGCCGATCTTCAAGCTTCTCGCTCAATCTAATTAACTCTTGTTCGAACTCACTTCGATCACTGATTATCCTTTTGAGACGCAACATCTGACCATAGGGCAAATTCCATAGTGTGTTTTGTGGATGAAAGCTCATCCGATGTAGTAAATTGTTTCTATCTGTTGGTTTGGTGAATAAGGATGTTTTAATCTGTTGATTATGTACATTGACTTGAATGTCCAGGTAATGAATTCCAGGATTCCCTATCTCGAAGGTGAATTGTATCCGATGTTCTATACTGTTGATGTACTGAAGAAACTCATCTAGCGACTCTCTCGTATCTTGCCATATGCAAAAAAAATCATTGATGTATCGTATCCACAATTTTATTTTGTCTTTCCACTCTGTTTTGTGTAGAATATGAGACATTTCACATTGGCACATAAAGCAGTTTGCGTAAGTGGTGCCATGGTTGCACCCATGGCTGTGCCTGACGTTTGTATGTAGTACTCATTCTTGTATTTGAAATACGAGTTAGTTGAGATGAACATCAGCAAGGACATTATGAATTCTTTGACTGCTCCTATGTTGCCTTCTCGTAACAAGAGCCACTCTACCGCTTCTTGCATCAAATCGTGAGGGATGCTGGTATAGAGACTTGTCACATCTATTGTGAAAAGGATATCTTTCCCAGTTAATTGTATGTTCTCAAGTATGCTAAGGAAATGTGTACTGTCTTTCACAAAAGTTTCTGTTTTCTGTATGATAGCGTTAAAAAAATAATCAATTTAGGTTCCAAGTGGCTGTAGTATGCCTCCTGTGGCAGCTACGATTGGTCTTCCCGGTGGATTAGTTAAACCTTTAGGTATTTTTGGTAGAAGATAAACATGTGGAGTAGTTGGTTTCTCTGTCAATAGGAATGCTTTGGTTTTTTTTGTAATCATACCTTCTTCTTCTGCTCTGGTTAAGAGTATCTCCAAGTTTTCACAAATATCTTTGGTGGGATCTTGTTCCATCTTTGCGTAAACGGTGTGGTCATCCAATTGTCTCCCACATTCCTGTTCATAATCATAAGTATTTTGGATCACCAAAGCGCCGCCTTTGTCTGCTGGTCTGATGGTTATATTGTCGTCAGAGTAAAGATTGCGTATTATGGACATTTCCTTTCTGTTAAGGTTTTTGCTTTTAGGAGCTCCATATTTGATTTTCTTTAGATCAGAGATAACCATTCTTTCCAAGATGTCTATGGCAGGTACACTGATGGGCGGTGTAAAAGTACTCTTTGGTTTGAACTCAACTAGTTCTGTTGCCTTTTTATAGGGAGACTCATGTTCCATTTCAGCAGAAAAACGTTTAATTTCAATTTTCTGGTTAATTTGTGAAGTTCAGTCTTGGAACTGAATAGGTTAGTGCCAAATCTAGGTACAAATTTCAAACCCTTCTGTAGTACACGTTCTTCTTGTTGACTCAAAATACGGTTTGAGATGTTAACCACTAAGTTGTGCGAGCTTGGAATCTCGTCTGTACTCCTGGTCCTTTTCCTCTTCCCCCTCCTCGTTCGCTTGCGTTTGGGTGTCTGTCTAAAAAAAGAAGCCGGATGCGGCCCTCTACTGCTTGTGCTTGGTCGTCCGGTTCCGCCTGCTGCACTCTCTGGTTCTGTTGCTGTTTGTGGTTGATGGGCGTGATGTCCGTCTCTGCTAGAGTGCGTGTCTGAACTACTATTATCTGAGTTAGGGTTGGGATTCCTTGATCGTTGTGGCTGATTTTGATATTCATCAGCCCACGTGTAAACTTTGTCTCTTAAGTAGTCCAGTGAGTCTCGTCTGAACTTTCTTATTTTTCTTGCTTCAAGATCTGTTTTGTACCCCTCAAGCTTGTTGTTGATGTCTGCAAGTATATCCTTTATATTAGGTCATTGTAGATGTATGTGAAAATCATGTCATCCAGTTTTCTGGCATGCAGTTTGTGGCTTAAACTGGGCAAGTTTGCTTTCATTCTGTGAGAGTATGCCTCACTTTAAGTGTCCAGACATTGTGATTGTGGAGGGGACAGTTTGGGGTTTCTTTGCGTGGGACTCCAGTGTCTTTGCAAGTTTTGCAAGTTTTGCTGAAGTATTTCTTTAAAAGCCTAATGCAACGGTTTCTCCTGCTCAGATTATTTTTTTTAAAATTAAATCAGAGGCGCACATGGAGATAAACTTTTTCAGTCCTAAAATTGAAGAATGAAGGCAGATTGTCAATAAAGTTGCATCTGCTTTCTACTCATCTACAGACCCCCAGGATATGACAGACATTTCGCCCATAACCTCTTTGATACCAATAGCTACCATCCAGGTAAATCACTGATCTTTTACTCTACTGGGAGATTTCAATATCTGGTTTGATATGCCCAACAACCCCATGACCCATCCTCTAGTCGACAGTCTTGATGCACTCAACCTCTGCCAACATACCTCTGGTCCAACTCACTCAGTTGGGCACACGCTTGATGATATTTTCAGCTTCCATGACCTGGTCTCTATATCCAGTCCCAAACCGCTTATGTGGAGAGACCACTTTGCCATCCCTTTCTCTATCCACTCACCAACTCATCCTCCGACACCTGCCCCTGCCTGAAACTTTGATCACAAATGCTGGAACAAAGTAAATATATTTCCCGACCTAAATGGAGCCCTGCTACTACGTCCCCCTGCAACACTGTACTGTGGCAGACCCTTAACCATCGAAACCTTTCACTCACCGCTGCCGCTGCTTCGAAAGGGCTGGAGCCCAAAGCATATCCTAGTATGCAGCCTGCCCACCTGGATGAGCCCTCGGAGCCCCACCGCCCCGCTCCCTCAAGGTAAAAAGAAGGAGCTGCGCTGATCCATGCAGCCCAGGCCTACCGTTTGCTGCGCCGCAAACGAGCCCAGCTGATCACCCCGACACCCGCTACACTCTGGGTGCCTGCTGCCATTACAGCCCACAAGCGGCTGATTTCAAAGATGGCCGCCCCCAGCATTGTTTACATGGCTGCCTAGCAACCAGGCATAGGCAACACGAGCTGCGATTGGCCGCTCCTGCTTTCATCAGCAGGTCGTCACGACCGGATGGTGTGAGCCGGCCCTTCCTGGACAAGGCCCTCACTGATAAGGCCCATTCCTGTCCAGAGCCTGTCGTGAGCCGCAGGAGCCAGGGGACAGAAACGCTGCTTGACTCGAGGCACATTGCTGAGAATCATTGGGTAAGTGCCTTAATGCGCCCTGCAACTCACGCTACATTATTGACTTTGTGCGCAATCCCGTAAAGAAAATCCCTACGTCTGCCCAGTCCTACACGGACACCTGCTACAAATGCGAACTGACACGCTGCCATCCTAATTGAATATCTGTATTACAACCCTATCCTTGCAACGTCAATCTAGACAAGATGTATGTCACTTTGCCTGTGCATATCAACCGTTGTCAAATCTGGTTGCTGCCCTGAACTTTGATTCTCGCCATAGAGTAATCTGCCTCATCTAGACACCACAAGGTGCACCTCAGCCCAACTGTATCACCTCTGCCTGGTACACCCCATCCAACCATATTAAATGCATATTGAACATTCCTCAAATCTAGATGCCCTCTGATGTATGCATTTTAGTCACTGTTAGGAATTGTCACATCTAGGTGGCCCTGATGTATGCTTTCTGGTCAATGTTAGGAATTGTCACATCTAGGTGCCCTCTGATGTATGCTTTCTGGTCAATGTTAGGAATTGTCACATCTAGGTGCCCTCTGATGTATGCTTTCTAGTCAATGTTAGGAATTGTCACATCTAGATGCCCTCTGATGTATGCTTTCTAGTCAATGTAAGGAATTGTCACATCTAGGTGCCCTCTGATGTATGCTTTCTAGTCAATGTTAGGAATTGTCACATCTAGGTGCCCTCTGATGTATGCATCTTAGTCAATCTCAGGAATTGTCACATCTAGGTGCCCTCTGATGTATAATCTCTAGTCAATCTCAGGAATTGTCACATCTATGTGCCCCTGTTTTATTGTCCAACCTCAAAACTAGTTGCACTCAATCTAGATACCATAGTGCACAGGCTGTACCTGACCAATTCTACCCGACTCTAACTAGCCACCAACTATCATAGTCTGGCCTGCTCCCCACCAGCGCCACTAGACTCCACCGCTATCTACAGACCATGATCTTCTGGCTCGCCCTAATCATGTTCCCCTTCTGCTTAATACAGGACGACGTACCATGTAGCAACAATAGCTACATAGCCCACCAGGACGTCCTGGCTAAACTAGGGTGCCCCAGACACCACCCCATCCCATGCCCCACTCCGTTCCTACCCCCCGCATCCCCCTTCCCCCCCACTTACCACCACCCTCTCACCTCCACCTCCACTGTCATCAATGGCCTACCTACCAACAGCCATCCCAGTCCCATTGCTAAGTCTAACCAAATCAAACTGACCACCAAACCTCCCGCCCGCTTTAAGCCACCCGGGCCAACCACCCCTTCCCTTACTCCCAACCTCACAGCCCGCAATGACAGATTAGGCTCCAGGCTCCGCACCACAATTTCTAAACCCAACTCCAAACCTTACACCAAAACTAATACAAAGCACATTGCACCGAACAAGACCACACCTCCCCCACTAAAAGGCGCCCTACTCAACGTCAGATCCCTGGCTGCCCACCCCACAGAAATTGCAGACATTATCCTTACCAACGACCTTGACTTTCTAGCCCTAACAGAAACCTGGCTTCATGAGGCGTCCGGACCCCATTTATCGCTAGCCATCCCAGACAAATACTCTATCCTCAGAGCGGACAGACCAAATGCCAGAGGTGGAGGTGTAGCGATCATTTCCAAATCCACCCTAGGCCTTAGACCAACCGACACAGTCACACTCACATCCTGCGAGTTACTCACAGCCAAACTACAAACCTCCCCCACAACCACGATCACCATCCACCTCATATATAGACCCCCAGACCCCCCTGGGACCTTTGAAGAAGACATCACATCCCTCATCCCCGAAAATTCCAAACCATCAGCACAAATCATGATCCTCGGAGACTTCAATCTCGGCTACCAAGACCCGAACGATGCACATGCTGCATCCCTAGCCAATGTCCTAACCGATCATGGTCTTACTCAACTCATTGTACTGCCTACCCACCAAAAAGGCAGAACCCTTGATTGGGTAGCAACTCACAATTGCAATACAACCTGCAAAGACCCCCAACCTCTGGCATGGACCGATCACCACATGATCCCCCTTGAGGTCAACACCAATCAGGTACTGCCCAATAAGCACACCATGGCACCAGCATGTCCCACCAGGAATAAACGCAACATTACTGCTGAAGCCCTACTACCACTGGTCTTACCTACCCTCAATGCTCACCCTGCCAACGCTGACTTAAACCTGCTGATCGACACCTTCAATGATTCCATGGCCAGAGCAATGGACACCGTTGCCCCCTTGAAAATACGCAAAGTTAAACCCAAAGCTCATCTGAACTCGTGGTACACCCCTGAGCTCAAACTACTCAGGAAAGAGAAAGCTAAGGCTCATCACACCTGGAAGACTAACCCCACCGCGGAAAACAAATCCAACCTCACTAACTTATCCTCACTTTACAAAAGCGAGATAATCCGGACCAAAAAAGATGCATACAACACCAGGATCACACAGGCAGGATCCTCCACTAAAGAATTATTTAAAATTCTGAAGGAACTAGAAAACCCAATCTCACCTCCAGAAACCTGCCTGAAAGACAAATCCTGGTGCACTAACATCCAGAATGCCCTCAATAATAAAATTATAGGACACCAAACTAAAATCGAAGACAAACGGCAACAACTCTTCAACAATAAGGTCACCAACCTTAGCCTACCCACACCCAACAACACTAGCGCAGGCTTCGCGTTGAAAAAAGTCACCACCCCGGAAGTTCAAAAAATCATCACCTCCCTGAAACCCTCTAACTGTAAAGGAGACAGCTGCCCGGCACAGATCATAAAAGATGCAGCCAGAGAGCTCTCCCCCTTATTACCAAACTCATCAACCTATCCTTCACCAATACCTCTATCCCCAGCAACTTAAAACAATCATGGGTTCTCCCACTCCTGAAAAAACAATCCCTCAACCCGGCCATACCCACCAACTACAGGCCCATCACCACAGTCCCCTTCCTACTGAAAATCCTGGACAGAGTTGCCTACATCCAAATTCAGGAATACCTGGAATCCAACCAACTGCTAGGAATACGTCAATCTGGCTTCAGACCTCAACACGGATATGAAACCGCCCTTGTTGATCTCAAAAGCCAGATTGATGAAATTAAAGACAAAGGCAATGCCGCAATCCTACTCCTACTAGACCTCGCAGCGGCCTTTGACCTGGTCAGCCATGAAGTCCTCTGTAATCACCTTGCCACCGCAGCCCACTTCTCCTCCTCTGCCATCACATGGATACAATCCTTCCTGGCAAACAGAACCATGCAAGTCTTTTCCACTACAGCTGCAGCAGACCCCATCCCCATCACATGCGGGGTCCCACAAGAATCCTGTGTATCCCCCACTTTGTACAACATATTCACAAAGCCTCTATTTGACCAACTGGACCGTCTGGGTGTCACCTACACAAACTACGCAGATGACACCCAGATACTCCTCACCATCTCTGGTAATTACCAAGAAGACTCCGCCCGGATCAACAAAATATTCTCCATCATTCAGGCATGGATGGCCTCCCATGGTCTCTGCCTGAATGATGAGAAGACAGAGCTCCTAATCGTCGGCTCCCCCAACACTCTAACTAAACTTGACCCTAGCTATAACAACATCACCATCGATGGCCATGCCATCCCCATAGCCAAAAGCGTAAAAACCCTTGGTTTCTATCTAGATGCCAACACCAACCTTAGCAAACACACCAATATGACCGCCTCAGCCGCTGCCTATACCGGAAAGCTCATTAGGGCCAGCAGACCTTTCCTATCACCCAACAGCTGCCTCACCCTTGCCAGGGCCCTAATACAATCCAAACTGGATTACTGTAACAGCCTGTACCTAGGTGCTAATCAATCCGTACTCAACAAGCTGCAGGTAATACAAAATTACGCCTTGCGCGCAGCCCTCAACATTCCCAGACAAGAGCATATCTCTGCTACGAGGAAAGCCTGCAAATGGCTATCCATACGCCAAAAAATTGATCTAAAAACCATCTGCCTCACGTACAAATCCCTCAATCACCTAGCACCACCATATCCAGCTAATAAATTCACCCTGAAACATGCCACCAGATCCACCAGATCCTCCAACACTCTTTGCTTATTAGTGCCCAGGTTCCACCTAAAAAGAGCTGGAGGGGTAAGCTTCACAGTGCTTGCCCCCCAACTCTGGAACTCCCTACCGCTTAACATAAAAACTGTCAAATCCTTCCAGATCTTTAGGAAGCAGGTCATCAGCTGGCTGCTAAACAAAGAATAATGCCATTAACACCAGACCCGTGCGGTAACTGGCTTGGACACTGTGTTTATACTGAAAATTGTATATTGTACGTACTGCATATGCTCTGTTTATTGATCACTGTATATATATGTATATATTATAAACTTGTACGAAGTATGCAACACAAAGATACTTCTCAACGCTGTAACCAAATTCTTAAGCGCCCTTCTACCTCTGGGTTTGGAGCACCATACAAATAAAACAAACAAACAAACAAACTTTGACTCTTAGCTTAAAGAATCTGTAAATCCTCTCACCCCCTTGTGCATCGCAACCTCAGGCAAAGCACCATCCCCCAATGGTTCACGTCCCACGTGAGGACATTCAAAAAACAAAATAACTCTTGAACGCAAATGGCAAGCACCTAAAACCGATCTCAGCAGATCCATGTTCAAAGTCCACCACCGTAATTACAAATCCGAGTACCGAAAGGCCAAAAAAGCCCATTACAACAAACACATTTTGAACTGTGGCAGCAGCAGCAAAGAACTCCACAAGATCATCTCTGAATTTGTGAAACCTACTTGCACCTCTGCCCAATCCACTTCCACACAACCACTCTGTGACTCCCTCTCACTACATTTCTACAACACTGCACTTGACAGGATTGCATCCCTTAACACCATATTTTCCTCGCCCACTCCCTCCTTACACCGACCCCTCATGTTCCCATTGCCCTGACACCCACTTTACCAAACTTCGACTCTTTCAAACCCATCTTCGGAGATGAGTTCCTTGACCAGCTATCAGCCAGAAGACCCTCTGGGTCAACCCTTGACCCCGGTCCCTGCCGCTGTTCTAAGATAAGTATTATCCTCTAACTGCCCAGGAGAACATGCAAGAATCCTACTAAACAACTCGCTCACCTCTGGCATATTCCCGGAAACCTTCAAAACAGTGCATTCCAAACTGCTCTAAAAAAAGGCATCCCTCGAACACCTTGAACCTAAGAATTACAACACCAGATTACTCATGAAACGCATTGACCAGACTGCATACGCCCAGCTCAACCACTTTGTAGAATCCAACAAACTCCTCGACCCCGATCGATTGGGCGTCAGACCCCAACATGGAACAGAAACCACTCTGATCTGGATCTGGGATGATGTCAAGGTCACGGCAGATTCTGAGGGTTGTGCAGCGCTGATGCTCCTCAATCTTTCTGCAGCCTTTGACACTGTTAACCATTCAATCCTCCTAGACCGCATCCACTCTCTAGGAATCCCTGGCTTAGCACACAAATGGATTGCCTCTTTCCTCAGAATCAGGAAACAAATCGCCTTCCTCTCCCCTTTTGTCTCAACTGCTCACCCTGTGAACACTGGAGTACCCCAAGGTGCATTCCTCTCTGCTCTCATTTTAAACCTCTATCTGACCACTCTACCAGGAATCATGCATGTGCGCAACATCTCCTTTTACAACTACTCCGACGATACCCAAATTATCCTTAGAATCCCTAATACAAGGACCAGCCCACATCCTGACCTTGAGGCCTGTCTCTGTGATATTGACCAATGGATGACAAGTAGCCACCTCCTTTTGAAACATGAGAAAACAGAAATCATGGTGTGCAGCAATACGGCCCTTCTCCCACAACCAATCCCATGGCCCCCTCCCTCGGCCCACCATCCCCTCCCTCCAACATAGTCAAAACCCTAGGCTGCACTATGGACTCTGGCCTAACCTTCTTCAGTCAGATCAACAATGTTTCAAAATGCTGTCACTACCATCTCAAACATCTTAGATGCATATTTCCTTACCACTCCTACCCCAACAGACTCGCCAATGTTATTTCTATTGTTATATTGAGACTGGACTAAGCCAAATCCTTATATCTGGGAGCACCGGCATACCTACTCAACAAACTCCAAGAGCCCAAAATGCTGCCGCCAAACTCCTGCTCACCCTGGGACACAGCGACCACATCTCACTTGCTCTCCAAACCCTCCACTCGCTCCCAGTCGAACGAAGGATCACCTTCTAAACTCTATGCAATACCCACTGAGCAGTGCACAAGACCAGCCCAAGGTACCTACAAGAGAAGATAATACCCTACCTCCCTTCCTGCACCCTAAGATCAAGCTCTGCCCACTTTCTAGTGATTCCAACCTCTAATTCTGTCAGGATCAGAGGATTTGCCTGTTAAGCGTGTTACAAATAACCTATCATACCATCAGGGACTCCACTTCATAGATTTCAGAAATGCAACTTTCCTTTACAATCTTAGGAATGCATTGAAGAGGTTCCTTAAAACAAATTGTAAATGAAACAGTTTTGGATTCCCTGATTTGGAAGTGTTCTGGTAGGGAGTGTGAAGCATGAAGTGGGTTGACTTGCTCCCATTGTGTGCAAATATGGTTCAATTGAAACATCTGGACATTAGCATTCATTGTGGTGGCAACAGTTTGGGGAACTTGATTGGAGTTGCATTGCATTTTCCAATGAAGGACACATTGGGATAGTTGAAGGATGGATGCATTCCAGTTCATTTGGTCCGCAAATGGAAAAAGCGAGGCACAACATCAATAAAGCTGTGTGTGCTTTTGTTTGAGATGTTTGCGACATTTGCATGGCAGCGCTTAATAATGAGAACATTAAATTTTATTTGGCCAACATTTTTCAGCAAGATGGAGTTCATCTAACTGATGTGGTAATTAGATTTTTGTGCAAAAAATTCAAAATGCTTTGAAGCAGTTTTTGTGAAAGTGAAAATGAATAATGAAATTCAGTGAAATGTTTTCTTAGTTCAGTTTGTAAAACCAAAAATAAAAAAAATATAAAAGCCACCCTTTTTGAACGTAGAACAATTAGAATGATTTCAATTGTACCACGCCCTGAAATATTTGGATGCCCGTGGGGTACCACGCTGTCCATGGACTTTGCAGGATGCAATTCTATTTTTTAACTGTGAAAAGTGGCTCCTAAAGGAAAAGGAACCTTTTTTGGGATTGTTTTAATGTTGTTTTCTTTGGGCATTTTTTTTCACGAGAGGCAAGCTAAGGGAGGGAACGGAGGGAAGGGGCACCAACCACAGCGACGAAGGGGCATGTGGAGAGAAGAAGATGTTGGGCGAGCCTTAATCTGATAGGTGATAATGTTTCTCATGCTCCTTGACCGCAGCCTCAAAAGCACTCCGAAACTTCTCCCCCTACAGATTGGTGCTTCACAGTACATGCATAGCACTGTAATCCTGGAAAGGTAAGGGTCAACAGCATTCTGTATGGCCTTTGAAGCCTCTGCTGGGATCCTCTGCCCCAAAGGAGTACCCTTTGTGGTGACAGGAGCAGATGAAGATGATGTGTTGGAGGAAGTCAACCTGCTCTTAACGGGGAAAGGTATCGCCTTTCTCAGAGCACTCTGGTGGGTCAATTTGGTGTGGCGCCTCATGGAAGTAGTCCCATAGGAATACAAAACAGGTTTTCCATTGCTGAGTACAACTTTACAATCAGTGCATCAAGCCTTGCTTGCATAAGCCTTCGGGACATTTCCAACAGCCGTAAAAAAATGTCACACCCAGGACTCCCTCTGAGTACTGGTGACAGGAACTTCCTCCACTTCATCCTCTTTTTCGTCTTGATCTTCCTCTTCTGTATCACCACGCCTGTGCCCGTCACCAGGCCCTCCAGGTTGTTGAGGTGGTTGTGGGGGTGGCTGCGAAGGAGGGATTGCCATAACAGATGTGATGATGGTCTCCGTGAAGTTCTGCCAAACAAATCTGCAAGCAAGTGCTCTCTCCTGGAAGCCAGATTGAGAATGAGGAAAAGTAATGGGTGGGTCCCTTTAGAAGGACTGTCCGCGGACAGTCGTATTGTCTGCAAACTACCAAGTCACAAAAAGGCCTTGAAAAGTTGTAAAAAGTTGCCAGATCAACCACAAATGGGTCTGGTAGCTGTGCAAGGTAGCATTTCTGCTTGAAACACCCTTGTTTGGCTGGAAAAGCACTTTTTAACTGTCTGCAGCCATGGACACCACCATCATGCCGTAAACGTGCGGTCACATGATGACGTTCGGGGACACCCTCCAGACGGGAATCGTAGGGCAAATGCACTGGATGTCTGTAGAACAGTCGTGGTGTCAACTGACTAATTAAAAGTCTGTCACACAAAAACTGACATATCTGGACATTGCGCCTGTCTGGACACCACCAGACGACTGCGGGCAGTTATATTGTCCGCCGACTAATTAAATGTACGTCAAATGTCCAGACAGTGCGTCTTTTTGGGTGCATTTCCATTTTGAGCGCAGATACCCCAGACAGTCACTTGGTCCGCGGAATCATAGTGGGAGGAAACATTACACAACAGTAAACATAATATTTATAGTACAAAAAATATATTTATTCAAGAAAGGGATGGGGTATCGGAATGGAAAATGTAAATGGGAGAATCAGGAAATTTTGTAAAATAATTATATGGGGAGGATGGAAGTGTGGTTACATCAAAGTGTATTTCATTAAAATGTGCAGAATTTGCTGGGGATGATTGCTGGGGAAGGTGCAAGAAGGACAGTGATAGGAAAATTCAAATCACTACTAAGTTCATCTAATGTGTTGGACAAGTTAATGATTTGATTATTTACAGTTGGGGAAAGGGCTTATGTTTGTGAATCTGGGGATTGGTTATAATTCAACTGGGGTGTGGTTTCTTCATGAAAACTCTCTACTGTACGAGAAATAGAAATTATTATTTTACTTAGGTGAGGAGAAAATACATTATTTGTTTACATTAAAATATCTATTGTATACCATTGGAGATATTATCGTTACTCATTTTTTTTGGGAAGTTCTCTTCTAACCATTCAAGCCTGCTTGCCATTTCTGTGAGGAAAAAAGGGCTTATGTCTTAAAACACATGTCTATGTAATGAAAGCTAATAAAAGAGATATAAATACAATGCGCTTACTATTTAGTGAGAATGTGTTATCCAATAAGCACCTTGTGTGTCTTAATCTTTATGCAGAGTTGTGGTGAGATTATATGAAGTTTACAGTTATGGTTTGTGATTGGTGCATTCCATTGTGATATATGTGACATAAAAATAATTCATATTTTTTAGCGTGAGTGTTTGTACAAAACGGTATATTTGCATGTTGTAAACATTAGTTGTGATTTTAGGTACATCTGTTTTTTGATTGATGGGTACATCTTTTTTGGCTCTGCGCTATGATTCTAAGCCTTGTAAATGCTGCCCGATGTCCGCGGACTACTGCGCTGCCCATGAACTTCATAGCTGCAATATGGGGGGAGTATAATATAAGGGACTTATAAATTCACATTATGGTTACTTTGCACCAACAAAAACCCAATGAAATTCAGTAAAAAAAACAATGTTAAAGAGACATTATGGTCACAAGTAAAACCAAAAAACCCTTGACATTTGACAGTTATGATATACTAAGCAACCATAAATCTCATCACCTCCGTGCATTGCTAAAACTAACATCCATCACTGATGACATCACATATGGAATTAATTATGATAAAAAGGGGTTGTATTTATAATGTTAGTAAAACGATGTGAGGGGTGATTGGGAGATCCATTATGAACTACTTAATGTATGAAAGAATGTACTGATCTCAACAAAACATGATATTGGAGTGTTGTTGTTAATACAGGACCCTAATCCTAAATACATATATGCAATTGTTGCAGTGATCACTATAGAAATACAATATTCTTAATTTGGTAATTTTGGATATTAAAATAATGAATGGTGCCTTATCAGAGTTTTCAGTAATGATAAACATGGAATAAATAGCTAACAGCTAATAAATGAAAACTTAGTACATACTTGTGTTAGTACAAACAATACATATCAACACCTACAATTCATACACATCTGAAGCACATACATGGAAACTTCAGTAAGGACAAAATAAACAACACCACCATAAAATGACAGTAACATTAGGCTTCATCATCAAGTACACAAATTAATTGTGTGTTTGAGGTTTGCTTATTTATTCATGTATGTGTACGATGAATTGAGGCCAAATCCTAAGGAAACTGCCATAAGAACATACAACAAGGTTAATGTTTACATATGTAACATTGTTTAATTTGTAAAATTGTCTCTATCAGTGAAAACAATCACATAGCCTAGTTATGTCAGTGAACAAAAAGAAGTGGACCAGATATGTGATGTCATCAGTGATGTCATCAATGACATGTGTGATCTCATCTTTGATGTCCTGGGTGTTAGTCCTAGCAGTGCACAGAGGTGGCGTGAGTTATGGTTGCTTAGCTTATCATAACTGGTGAATTTCAAGGATTTTCTGGTTTTATTTGTAACGATAACTTACGTATAACAATGTTTTTTCACTGAATTTCATGGGTTTTTGATAGTGCAACATATAAATATATATATATATATATATATATATATATATATATATATATATATATTCAGTAAAAAAACTTTGTTAACGGAACGTTATGGTTAAATTGCGCTACTAAAAACCTATGAAATTCAGTAAAAAATCTTTGTTAACGGGACGTTATGGTTAAGTTGCGCAACTAAAAACCCATGAAATTCAGTGAAAAAACTTTGTTAAAGGGACGTTATGGTTCCAAGTAAAACAGAAAAACCCCTGAAATTCACCAGTTATGGTAAGCTAAGCAACCATAATTCGCGCCACCACCGTGCACTGCTAAGCCTAAAACCCAGGACATCAAAGATGACATCACAAATGTCATTGATGACATCACATGTGCATTTACCTTTCATGAAAAGTCTGTACAAGGGATTCTTAGTGTAATATTAATAAAAATAGTGTCAAAGATTATTGGAATAAATATCAAAAAACGTAAGAGACGATAAGGATGACATTTCTGAAACTAAACCGCTTTTATATTTTATATCACTATGAGAAAGATTGTTGGCACAGACGGAGTCGTATTTAGGGACTGCATTACGCATAGACAATGGAAAATGCCAATATAATGTAAGTAACCCTTTAGATTATTTTATACCGGAATATAATAACAATAGCGTGGCGTTAAAGCCCAGTTAAGTTGTACTTGTTCGTTCAATGTGGCATATTGTTTTGTACCGCGCACTATCACCGCCGAAGTGGTCGCCTGGCGCTCAGAAGGCTCTGGAAAAGGCAGAGGAGAGAGGGTGGGTTAGTAAGAATAAGTTAACATACTCTGTTGCACTATCCTCGTTAGCAAATAGTTTCACGCCCTAATAAATAAAATGAATATTTTTAATGAATATCGGCTCGTGAGACTAATTTATGTTTTTAAAACAGGTACATCCTTCCCTACTGTCAATGGCATGATTTTCAGACCCCGGCCGATGCATTTTTTAACTGGCAGGTGCAGCTACTTGTAAACAACTTCATGACCCTCACCATTTTATGGGACAATCGCCAAGGACCAATATGCCCTTACGCGGTACTAGTGGCTAGAAGCAACATACCAACCATTATGGTGGTCTAATGCCTCGTTGTTGGAACAGCCTTCCGATTATCAGTGCGACCATAGTGCTTCTCTTATCATAAACCAAGACGCTGTGTACCGCAAAGGAACAGCGCGTGACTCAATATGAACTTTTGCGGATCGACAGCAAAGACAAATGCAAATCGCTGAATATTCTCTAAACATTTGATGTCAAATAAAAGTACTTTACGAAATGTACAATCTTGCTGTTTGCTTTTAAATCACAGTTTCATATTCCGAATTGTGGCCCGCTGTGTTGTGAGATGATCTGTGTTGTTTTCCGGGTTCTGTGTAAAGTCGCGTAGGACTGGAGACGACTGGGCGCGTTTGGCTACGCACCCTGTAACGTCACGGAGAGAGACGGGGAATGTGAATGCTTTGATAATGTCAGGCTTAGGGGCGGGAGATATGATTTAGTGTCGCAAAAGCAGGTCAGCCAGGTCGATGGGGCAAGTGATAGGATCATCACATAATGTCGGCGCACAGCAGCCTGATTTATCGTTTGTTTAGTGGACAAAAAGTCGGGTAAGGCCCAGAGGAAATTGTAAGGTCAACGGACATAAGGAGGGTTCTTAGAACACTTTCAACCTGACAACGAACAATACGAACAGCGTTCTCAGAACACCCCCATTTTGTTTAATTGCAAACATTACCTCCACGTCCACTCTTCCTCGTCCCAGTACTTACTTCATGAGGCCCCTGCCTCCGACACAGGACCTTCTTCTATTTCTTTAAATTTCTATAACTCCTCCCCCACATCCACATCACTCAGTTTCATATTACCAAGCCATAGCATGGGACCTTCCCCGCAGGGAGGGTGAGGAGGGTCGTCAGTACTGTGACGAGGAAAAGTAGGACTAGGAGTAATGAAGATTACCGGTAAGTAATCAGAGCATTTCAAGACACTGCAAGTGTTCTTAGAACACATTCACCTTGCCAGAGAACAATACCACAGCGTCCTCAGGACACCCCCATTTTGTTTATGTACGAACATTTAAGGACACCGCAAGTGTCCTTAGCTCAATTTCAGCTTGCTTGCGAACAAAACGGACACATACTATGTCCTCAGAACACCCCACCATTTAGTTTATATAGAAAATTTCAGAACAGCCGTGTTGTCCGCAGACAAATCGAACACAACAAAAGTGTCTAGCACATTAAAAAAAAAAACATTGAACCTATCTCATACTCCCCCACCCTCCCCAAACACTCTTACACACCAACACACTCCACTAAATACAATTTTTAATCCAAGTTTCACTGCGCTGTCCGCGGTCGTCGGCGAATGCAAGATTGCGGGCGCCACAGAAAATCTGACGCGCTTCACGCACCACACCGTCCAATCAGCGAACAGGTCGGATATCCGCGGACATCGCGCAAGCCGCTCAGCCAATCAGGGCACTGTCTGCGGAGCGAACCGGGAAGTCCATCCGCGGAGTGAACGGAGATATCACTAATTTTTTCGCCTTACATTTTGGTCATTTTAAAAAAAACTACTGGACGGATTTACACCAAATTTGCAAAAGCACGCTTTCGGGACCAAGCCCCCGCTCCTGCCGCAAATTTGGTGTAAATCCGTCCAGCGGTTTGGGCTGTAGGCATGCGCAAAGTTTTTTCCCATTATGTCTAAAGATTCAGAGTGGGCCATATACTTTGTTTGCAAAGTTTGGTGAGGATTCGTCCAGAGGGAGCGAAGTTATAAGCCACCCAAAAAATGCTCTTCCTATGGAAACACCAACTTAACCATAACTACATGGACGCTACCACGTCCATGTAATATATATATATATATATATATATATATATATATATATATATATATATATATATATATATATATATATATAGGGATATATATATAGTGTTGCTGCTACTTACCCTGTAATAATATTCTCAATAAGCATATTCTCTTTTTAACCACTATCAAATGCCATACATGACCGCACTCTACACCTGCTAACATCAAGTGGCAGTTACTTGCATGCACTGCCAACATATTAAAGTTCCACACACCAAGTGCCACTTGAAAAATGTTTTACAAATCTTTCACATCAGCTTTTTACTTTCTTTTACTAAATACTTAGACGCAATGCTGCTGTAAATGCACATATGCATTTTTTTTACTTTCTGCAAAATCCTCCTAAAAATAAACACTCATAAATGCATACCGCTGTCCATTTCTTATTCCATGTCAACATCAAACATTCCAACATTTCTCTTTAAATCTCTTACTGTGCCACCATTCGCCACCTGCTCTCAAATACGTATATACTGCCACATGGCCCAATTCATAACATTTTGGGCACAGTGCTAAGTGATTTTCCACTGCTAAAAAGTAAGTTTGAGCTGCAAGCACGAACCCTATTCATAGTACTGTGCAAAGTGTATTTTGGTAGTACAAAGTCAATGCAAACTCACTTTATACTGCAAAAATGAATTTGCACTGACTTTCCACTGCAAAATACACTTTGCACGGTTCTATGAATGAGGGTTTCTATTGGCAGTGCAAACTCACTTTTGAGCACTGCAAAGTCACTTTGCACTGTGCAAAAATGCCATTAATCGGGCCCGGAGTATTTATATACAACACTTCTCTTGATATATTAACTATTGTCCTTTTCCAAGCACTACCACCCACAACACACCAAACACTGCTCAACTGCAATCTGTCATTGCATTACCACTCAGCCACAGTTTCTCTATTCTTTAAAAACAATGCAACACATTACAAATACATTGCACCACTAATGCAGCCTTTCTCTTATTAAAATCACAAGCACAAAAATAATCTAGATAGGCATCTTTTTTACACACCCATTTTTGCCATACACCTTATCATATCCCAAACTGCACTACTCATAGGACCCCATTACAGGATTTCTGATAAAACCCACCACTAGCCATGTGTTGCCATCAAACCTATATTACAGTTACCACCACCTAACATCACAATGCAACTGAAATATTACAATCAGCATCAGTACACTAAGTTCCCATTCCCATACAGTCCTATATGACTCGATGGTAATGGGAACCATGAAGCACCGGCACCATTAGGAATGATGCTGGTGCTTCAGTGTAAGGCCTGCCGGTAGCTGCCTCTACTCCCAGCAGGTAAGACCTGCCAAGAGTACAGTGCCCCTACCAATAAACACAGAGTTAGCTGGTCCAGAAAATCTGATTGTAACTTATTACTAGTACCATTAACTACAGACTAACTCATTGATAATAAGACCCATAGTCCAATTGTTCTAACAACATACTTTACTACACCACCCATAACACACCTTCATTAACTCTTTTTCCCAAAAACTTCTACAACCTTAAAAAATAACAAACTATCTCACTAAAATTACTTCACCATTACACATTACCCACTAACTTTCTTTTACAATTACAGCAAAAAAGAAGATTGAAGAAAACAACTACCAAAGAAAGAACACTCTTCACATCCTATAAAGTACATAGGTATTGCATGTTCACTGCTCTAATTGTAACAATGTATTTTCCCTATCTTTTACACTAGAATATTCTGTTCTACTCGCCAACATTGTATTTCATTTATACTCATTAGATTGCAACATTGACACTCTTTCAATTCCCATCTAAACACTGTTCTTTATTCAAAACACTGCCCATTCTTAGCTTCTTTACAACACAGCTATCTCTCAACAACTGCTACACCATAATGTACTTACTTCATATTCCATACCCCTATGCACATGGTCCTAATTCCAACGCAACATCTTTAAAACTCATTCCTTTCCAAATCACGTATTATTATTATTATTATTATTATTATTATTATTATTATTATGACCTCTTAAAAAGTGCTTAATGCCCACAGGCCTCAAAGCACTACAAAGAAAACACAACGTACAAACAGTACAACAAAACATAAAAAGCAGGAAAACAAGACAAAATAACATAAAATAGAACCAGGAGAACCAAAGATCAGAGATTTTTGAGCAGCAGTTCAGCTCAGACTACAAGCCCCAGATTTCGAGGAACCCCTGGGGAAATACTTGCACTGTCTCAAATAGAGGGATTAAGTACTGGCACCACACCCCCACGAGGATACAATCCCTGTTCCCCTGGCCACAGCAATCATCCAGTTCTATCCTGCACAAAAACAACAAATCTGAACTAACGAACCACCCCAGATCCGAATCTCTTGCGAAGCCAGGCAAGAACCTTATTTTGAAGAGCATCTCTAGGTTCATTCTTGGAGGGTTTCATACATGTGTAATGATGAAGTTTCTATGGTCCAGAACCAGAGCTTTGGTGCCGTCATTTTTTGGTGTAGGCATATCAGCTTTAGAGGAAAGCTTCTTAAGTTGATCGGTCTAGGCTTAAAAAATTCTTCAGTACCATCCAGACATGGTTTCCCCGGCACCACCAATGGCTCAGGGAAAACAGAGTGAGGGTTCATTAGTTGTTTGTTACTTAAGGAAGCCTGAAATGGCGGTGTATCTTTCGTAGCTGCAGTAAATTTGGAACACTGCCAGCACTGAGGGCCCCTACGATGAGTACATGATTCTCAACTTCCTTGAAAGGCAGATCTGTTTGAGACGCAAAGTTCACTTTATTGTTGGGCAGATGACTTGCAGATAAAGTGTGAATAGGTTGGAGGTTTTATCAAACATGAAATAATGGTATTTCTCAGCAGAGATGTCTAAAGAAAATAACCAAGCATCAAAATCCATGGAGGTAACACAATTATTTAACTCATTAATGAGAGTGGCCTTCCAATAACACCAGGGCTCCATGGTGCTGGTACTGTCAGAACTTATTGAGGAATCCATAAGGGGTATAGGGTTGGATGTTATAGCCCCACTCAACCAAGGGGGGGTTTCCAAAGATGAAGAAATAGATAAATCCCCACTACTTTAAGGGTTGAAGGGGGAAACATACGAGAGTTTAGCAAAGCAGTGGGAGTTGGCAAATCCACACTATTATCAGATGCATGTCCAGCAAAAGGCTGTTTGGCTAGGGAGCTTGTTGGATGTTGGTCCGGCACTGACCCTTGAAAAGGAGTTATCAGGGTCTTAAGAAAATAACTCCTAGAAGCAAAGGTGCTTCATTACATTTGGAACCGATGCACTGCCTCCTGCAAGCACATAAGGTTAAAACCTCTGCCAAATGATGCCCTGGATAAGTAGGTGAAGTAGACAGGGAGTTGGGCAAAGTGACATTGCAAGACAAAAAGCATTTATTAGATAAACACAAAACTGTTATGACCAAACACACTGCAAGGAAAATCGGGTGAAGAGAAAGCACTTACACAAATTAGCACACACAGACACTCTTCTTCACCCCTTTCCCATTACATCCACACAACCCTCATACCTATGCAGTAAATCCCACATTATAAAAACCACTGTTTTCTTCAAAACCTCATAATGTCCCTACTTATTCCATCACACCACCACTCCCTTACTTACTAACCCAAGCCTATCACACCTGTAGATCCTGTTACTCTTCCATACTTCCCAACTACACTTATCCCACTGAACAATTACACACACAACATAATACATACATAAACATTCCCCAATTTTCAAACACAAACTTTCTTTTTTCCCTAACAGGCAAAACACAATGCCTACTAAAATGCAAAACATGACATATAGTCATCCTCCTTTAAAATAATGTATTGAAAACATTAAGACAAGCGAGTTACTAACGTCACTCAACAACAGTAAACCAGCTACCATTAAACAACTTATGTCCCTCTTGCAAAATCTAAAAGTAAAAACACATGTACAAACAAAACCAGACCAAGTAATGAACCTAATATTATAGCTACCAATATTAGCCTAGTCACAATAAAGCAATCCAAAAAAACAATTTAACAAAAACAAATTACACAGTAGAGTTCTTGATAATCTTATAAAAAACATCTACAAAGTCAAGATGTACCCTTAAAAACGACACCAGGAAATTAATCCTGGCTGCTCTTATTGACAGCGCATTTCTACTAAAGAGAAAGTTGTTTATATTAATATTAAACAGAGTAAAACCACTAACTAAATTAATCAACAAGTTACAAAAAGTAATACTAAACATGTGCAATGGTTTCACATTTCTGTGACAGTGAATGTATTCACAAAAGAAGTACAAAGCCATATTTCAATGATGACACTTATAAACAAGAACAAAGAATCCCAATTGTCATAGACAATAATAGCAGAGGCTATGAAATGGTAGGTCACATGATTATGGCAAAAGAAACCCTTCTAGAGAAATCTTCTCCAACAAAAATGTCAACCCAATGTTCCTTTTGCTCAAAGGAACCATCCAGTATACAAATGGATGTGCAGCTCAATATACAATGTGCGACAACAATCCTTCAAATCTATTGCAACAATTCCTAAATCTTTATGTAAAACAAAAAGACAAAAGTAGAATAAAAACTTTACAAACCATGGACTCCTGCCCTGTGCGCATCCAAACATGACTGTGAAGACATTCATTAGTCTGCATTTCAGAAACTGCTTGCAAAAGCATGTTCCATCACATCAAAATGTTAGCAACACATAATTCTGCTACATTAAATCTTGTGTATAGTCTATAGTATGCAAAAAGTCCTGCTCTAGAACTGCAAAATGCAAATATCATTCTCCTACATGGCACTGCCAAAGAACAGATCCAAAGTAAATATTTTGGAACTGAAGTTGACTCACAAAATTCAGTAACTTTTAAAAACATTTTAAAAATCCTCACAAACAGCACTCATTTTACAAACACATACAAAACACATCTGCTGAAATACCAGAGAAAGTATGTGTCTGTTCTTGCAGAACCTTTTATAAAAAGAGCACCAAAATAGTAGATATGGCCTACAAAATAGAAGACAATGAGGAATCCCAATGGTTCCAATTATCTTTATATCCAACAGCAGAAAATAAATACAAAATAACTGACGTCTCAATAGTTTGCACATACTACAATACAAATCTGGACAATAAGCAAATGCCATCATGTGCTATTACTAATAAATTAGAAATCTTCCCACTTCCAAAAGCTCTCCAACACCGTAACTTGTATGAGAGCATTATAATCCAAACTATACGCACATTTCAAGCTATAATGTGCCTTAAACCGAACACAGCCAATCTGAGTTACTAAAAGGCATTTGTGGCAAAGTAGTATATTTGCCATTACAAATGTAGAATCTCTAGTAGTATAATGGCCAATAGATCTATCGTTGATTGTACTAGTTAATGGTGTACCAACAAAAGACAAAATAATTTGGCAACAACTAGTAAACATAAACAACTTTAGACAAACCCTACAATACCTTAAAGAAACAATGAATACTACAAAGTCATAAATATAGAGGAAAACCTAAAAGGAACAACCCAAATAATTCACGATTCACCACACACTGTCCAATTTTAATGTGTAAATCCTGTTACTGCAGCCATCAGTTTAGACCAGTATACAAGTCAACCACTAAACACCAAAGACATCATAGAAGATGCATTAGAAACATATAAAATGCATGAAGCCAAAACCTCTCCAATGAGCATATGGGAGGAAAGTGAAGAAGCAGGTTCTTTTCTTCTAATTTATCTAATAGGAAAAAGGGGCAGATATGGTTAAAGATCCAAACAAATTAGTGCATCAGAATATAGCTCTTTACAAATGTATTATGAAGACACCAGATTTAGACAAAATGTAGAATCCATTTACCACTTCCTGTTTGAAAGTGAACTAGCAACACTATGTTATGGAGTTGCAAACACATTAAAAATTGGCTCTATTTTTTCAAACATATCTGCTACCCAACTGCTTCAAAAGATAAAAGCGAAGATTAAGTTTTGCAGTCAAGTATCACAAATCTCATGGCAAACATGCGTGGTACAAAAGAATACTGGTTGTGACAGCCCGCCGATGTATATTGTATGCTAAGGAGCCTAGGCACACCCACATGGTTTGCTACTTTAAGTTGTGAAGAATATGCATGGGATGACTTCTTACGCACGTTAAATTAAATTTAAGAGGGAATAGATTTTAAAACACCAGGAGAACTCAATTTTCTTGATCCTGTGAATATGTCAAGGTACTTTCACCATCACTTCATTGACATGCTGCACTTGCGTGATCCCAATGTCACCTGGCCTAGTAAGATTGTCATCTGTCTTCCCTCTGTTCCCCCTCCCTTGCTTCGTTATACCTTGAAACACTTGTGTATAGGCGGGTTACGAATGCCATCTCATATCATATCATATCAACTTCATCTGCAATAAAAATACCCCTCGACTCGGAGAAGTGCAACACTTCTTTTGGAGCACCACGCTTTTGTGGATAAAATATGCTCCCAGATTTGACCATGACAGTGATGCAATGTTTTACAATGTATTCAAAAATGCATTACTTGTGACATCACTTCAACAACCTCAGATAATGACCTATGTAAACAAATCTTACACTTCCAAAGACATGGGTGACAAATACTGGCAATGTCGATATAAAAACAAGGCAAATACTCTACCAAAGACCAGTTTGCCTAACAGGACAAGTAAAGAGCTTAGTGTCTTAGACTAAGTGTGAAAGGGAAATCCCCTAAAAAAACATTCAGCATTAAAAGGGACAAAGTATCCAAGTACATCCATGATTAAAATGCAATAATTGCCCTCTTATGTAATGGAAATATAGACATTCACCGCAGACAATTCTACTGCAGAAGCAAGATATGTAACAGCCTACCTTACCAAAGCTGAGAAAACAGAGTTAAAAGACCTCTGGGATGAAAGATCCTCTGACAAAGCACTGTCACAAAAATGTATACAGCTTCGGTATCAAAATGCTTTCCCATAGAGAATGCGTGTGCTACAAAGCTGCAGACTGTTTAACAGGAACCACCTTCTATGGCAAATCTGAACACATTGTCTGGCTAAATCTTTGTCCAGCTTCATCCCAAAAAATAGTACTAAAATCCTAGCAAGAGATAGAAACAAAAGCCACAAATGATCCCAACAGCTAGGACATTTTAAAAAAACAATGTAATTGACAGATACTACCCAAACAGAAGTACTAGTTTGGAAAAAATGTAGCCCATGTTTTCATTCTCAACTTGTGGAGGAAGCTTAGTAAAACCTAGGAAACCCAGCCTAACTAATCATGTAAAAATGTTTTTAAAAATTTGAAGAAATTGAAGCTATGTTAACTAAAGCCACTCCTGAGGGCCGCAAACCTTACCTTACAAAAAAACAAGAACTACTTGCAGACCCACTCATTCAAATGAAGCAGAACTAGCCATGACTGAGGTATAAAACACCATGTATCAATCTAAGCAATCTGACATAGGGCCTCATTACGACCCGGGCGGTAAGGGATTACCGGTACCAGTAAGGGCACTGGTGCCGGTAATCCCTTACCGCCCTATTCCGAGGTCCCTTTGCGGGTCCTCCGTTAACGCCTGGGTTTACCAGGCATTAAGGACAGGACCCGCAAAGGGACTTTGGAGCTAATATTGGTACCGCAATTAGCGGTACCGTTGTTAGCGCCTTCCCCATTCCCATTGAGCCCTATGGGGGCTCAAATGGGAATGGGGAAGGGCCATGGTGAATGGGGCATTACCGCCCCGCCAGCCTTGGAATGGGGCGGTAATTGGTCCATTCACCATGGCGGAATCGGTACGTTTTTGGAGGCAAACATGGCGCTAATAGCGCCATGGTTACTGCCTGGGTCGTAATGAGGCCCAAAGACTTGTCAGTGCTCAAATCACAGCTAAATGATGAACACCACACAATTTATTTAGAAGTCAGTAAAGAAATTGAACATGGTTTTAAACGTGAACTAAAACCTTTAGCTGTAAAAAGTATAAACCTCTGCTCCTGTATGTAGGTGGTGAAGCTGGTTCTGGTATGACATTCTTAATTAAAATAATCAGCACATTTCTACAAGATTTAACTAACAACAACCTTTCACCTGTTGTAAGAGCCCCCACAGGTTTAGCTGCCTACAACATCGGAGGTGCAACTTTACACTGACTATAGCTACTCCCAGAAGAACACCAAAACAAATTACAATACTACAAATTATCAGCAGAAGCTGCTACTGAAGTGCACAGAATTCTGAATCAAATGAAAATGCTTCTGATAGATGAAGTAAGCATGGTTTCCAAACTCATGTTGGCATTAATTCATCTCAGAATGCAAGAAGTCCTAAAAAACGACTATGGAGCACTGAACTGCTATAGGAAAACATGTAATTGTTTTCATAGACCTCCTACAGTTAACACTAGTAAAAGGTGAACCTTTTGTCTGAAAATAAGCACACAAGCAATGCCGTAACACACTCAGCAGCATTGGAAATGTAAATCTCACGCAACATTTTCGCTATAGAGAACTAACTCAAAGCATGCATCCGTCTGCAGATCTCACCTATGCTAACATTTTAAAAACCCTTAGAACGGATCTGCTTACTAAAGATGAAAAATCCATCTTAAAAACTAGACTAATCCATGAACTATATGATCAAACACATCTGCCACTGATGTCGTGGAAAACTCAAGAAAATATAAAATTGATGTCCGTAATGCCAACCATTGCAAGCTGTAGTCAATTAAACGATACAATGTTGAAAAAAGAAAAAAGAAATACAACCAATACTGCATATCAGCTCCACAGACAAACTTGAAGTGCACGGCATACGATTCCCTATGTGTCAACAAGCAACAGCTTAGGAAAATGTATCTCCAACACAGCTGGATTACAAAAAGTATTACATCTGTGTCTAAACTGCAGGGTAATCCTAAAATGTAACCTTGGCGTAGAACAAAGTTTAGTCAATGGAGAAATTGTTACAGTTGTTGGCTTCCAAACATATCCACATTAGAAAAGCACTCAGTTTGTCAACATCCACTTTGACAAACTTGCAGAAGTTAAGAAAAAAGGCTGTACAATAGCATGTTTCCTTCTTTTTAAAGACATGTACTTATGCACAGAACAATTCCCTCTATCCCTTGCATATGCTCTAACTATTCATAAATCGCAAGGCCTAACCCTAGATCACACATAGATTAACATTGACAGCACAATCTTCAAAGAAGGTATAAGTTACATAGCACTTTCATGTCTCTGTACACTCAGTGGTATATTCCTAGTTAACTTTGATGCAATCAAAGTCTCAGTTGACATTCCATGTATCCTGGAATACAACGGGCTACGTGCACTATACACCCCCACCTCGCTATGTACCCTGTACCTGAAAAAAGAAAACCTTGAAAAAGAAAAGGGATACAAACAGAACCAGTACAAGATCTCTCAGCAATACCGCTGAAAATAAAACTGCTAGTCTATCTAATAATACAACCACAAAATTCCCTAGTCCAAAAAGAACTGTACATACATCAGAATCAAAATAGACAAATGCTGCTTCTCAAAAACCAACTGCCGCACCACCAAAAGATATAAAAGCAGAACTTTCTGGTCCATTTGAATTACAGAAACACAAGTGTAGTATCTTGCTATGCAAATGTAGCAATCAATATTCTCTTCCAATCGCCACCATTTGTTCACAACATTTACTTAAACTACTCCATCAAGTTGTGTTTGCACATGCTCCTCATTCATAAGAATGCCACAAATAATCCTGACAATACTTACAGTGTCTCAGGTATAAGGCAAGAATTGGACTGATGTGCAGAAATGGTAAAATCCACCTTAAACACACAGGAAGATCCACAAGAATTACTAGTGTACTCACTACAAATACTAGAAACCAAAAACATCCCTATGAATGAAATCTTCCAGATTTCATCAAGAGCACATTCCTAATGAACGATTTGTGTATGTGTCCATACCAAATTGTGAATCAATTCCAGTTCTGCAGTTTCTCCAAAATGCAAATCATAGCATATTATGCCCTTTTTGCAATTCATACAATCGTTCTAGTATACACATAAACTCACAAGGCCAATATGTCATGCTAATGCTTCTAAAGTACAATGCAGATATTACCAAAACTAACTGTAACCTGACTAGCTTCACACATGGCCACGTATCTCTTGTCAAGAAAACCTTCACAACCATTGGCATAAACTATGCCACAACCACTTCAGGCCACTTTACTACATATGTTAAAAAAACAAGTGGTTGGTTTGAATGTAACAACACATCCGTTACTCCAAAACATCGGTTACCAGCAAATCTAACAAATGCTTACTTAATATTCCTTCAACCCAAATTTACTCACTGAAGTATAGTACAGTAAAAGGTTAGAATACACCAACAGTTATCTAACTACATCCATAATAAAACAATACTAATTTTTATTTCCAACACAGTTAGAATACGCTGATGGGTATCTAACTACTTTAAAAATCCTTTTAATTCTAATACACTTCAAATATACCATAACACGTATTGCTACTGGAATACTCTATCTAACATCCCATATAGTTACAATACACCAATGGTTATCTAGCTACTTAAAACATATATTTACTTACATCCCACTTCCAACTAACATGCTACCACACCTACAATCCCAACATGCAGCAATTCTACCAAACACATGTACTCTCTAAAATGTAGTCATTTTTGTTTTATTCCACTATGGGTTTTTTTTTTTGCAATGACCCAATGAGTGCTTCAAGTAAATACAACAACAGTGCAACACACACTTATGTTGTACCAAACATAGTATTTGAAATGTACTATTTTTGAGGGTCTAAAAGTAAATGTATGTGTACAATTAAATGCAAATACAACCACTGAAACCACTGTATTTAACAAATTGTACTGTTTTTTTCCACAGAAAATGAACCAGAGCTTCCAACTTTATTTCCAAATGCAATTAAGTATCCATACCCACTGTTTTAAATCATTGTTTCTTCACCTAGAGATTCCATCACCACTATCCTCAATTCTATGGCAATCATAAATACCATGTACATTTCAATTATATCATTGCACCATATTACTAATGTAGTTTACTCCCCCTACAGTACATATAATTACTATACACATATTATTATAGTGTTTGCGAACAGTGGCCGGAATCTTGGGGTCATAGCCTATGGCCATTCCCCCAAGAATCTGGCCACTGGTCACAACCACCTCAATACATTGAAACCATAGGTAGAGTACACCTTCATATAGCAAGACTCACCTAGAAACTCCCCAATCCAACTGATGTCTGTGGACATGTGTTTGTGTCTGCAGACAAGGACAGTCACTGTGGACATGGCGGCAGCAGCATTATTTTTTTGACCTATTAGAACAGCTCAATGACACCTTTATTGTACTCCCCCACCCTTTCAAGGCCCCGTTTCAGCCACCAAATAACACCAAATATGTTTTCCAAACGTTTTACTTACTGTGCTGTCCTTGGTCAGCAGCTTTGTCTGTGGAATCTGCAGCACCTGCAAACCCTTTTTTCACCCATAAAATACCTCCCTATTAACTTATTTCCACTCCCCCACCTTTTGCTTTCCCTCTTTTGGCCACAAAGTAACCTCAAATGTGATTCTAGACCATTTCCTCACTGCGCTGTCCGTGGTCAATGGTGGCTGTCTGTGGATCCAATTTGGTGACTGTTTCAAAAATTCTAACAAACCTCACATTTTTCAACATCCAATCAGTGTGCGTCTTTCATGTCTGAGGACACTTAGCCACCATCTAATTGGTCCAGAGGTGTACGCGGACACCAAATCAGGAAATGAGGCAGTGGACCAGACCCATATATCACTAATTGTTTTGTACCTACTGTTTGGCCTTTTTTAAAAAAAAAACTACTCGACTAATTTACACCAAATCTACAAAATCATGTTTTTGGGACCAGGCTGCCACTCCTTGTGCAAACTTTGTAAAAATCCATCGAGCTGTTTTGGCTGTAGGCACAAGCACATTTATTTTTCCATTTTGTCTATGAGGATTTCAAACATTTTGAGACCCTCCCTATAACTTTGCCCCTCACGGACAAAACTGCACCAAACTTCACACTGAGGTGGCTATATACTTTTTTTGCAAAAGTATGTGAAGATTCGCCAAATGGTGCCAAAGTTATAAGCAGTACAAAAAGTTTTCTGACTATGGGTTGAACACCTTAGCCATAACTACAGGCCTGCTTCTGCAGGCCCTGTGATATATAAATATCTATATTACAGGGCCTGTGGCAGCGGCCCTGTAGTTATGGTTAAGGTGCTCAACCCATAGGAAGAAAACTTTTTGGGCAGCTTATAACTTTGCTCCCCACCCTGGACGAATGCTCACAAAACTTTGCAAAAAAGGTATATGGCCCGTCAGATTGATTCTGCAAAGTCTGATGAGGTTTTGTTAAGGTGGGGCAAAGTTATGGGGGGTCCCAAAATGTGTGGTTTTATCCATAGACATAATGAAAACAAATTTGCTCAAGAATACGGCCCAAACTGCGTGACAGATTTTCAACAAATTTGTGGCAGGAGCGGTGGTTTTGTCCCGAGAGCATTTGATGTAAATCCATCCAGGCGTTTTTTTTTTAAAATGACCAATATGTAGATAAAAGAAAATAGTGATATCTGGGTTCAGTCCGTGGACTCACTTCCCTTTTCAGTCTGGGGATGGGCATCCGATTGGCCCACAGGGTGGCCTGAGGAATACAGACATCAGACACGCCCACCGATTGGATGGTTAAAATCGTGAGGAGTGTCATATCTTTGGAAACAACCTCCATGTGGTATCTGCAGACATTTGCTGGTGCCTGCGGACACAGCACTGGGGAAAAAGTCTGGAAAACATATTTTGGGTTGTGGGATATTTTGACCCATTCCAATGTGCCCCACTTCATCACTTTACAAATGGTGAAAGAAACAGCCAAAAATGGATGCGCTAACCCATGTGCACCCAAAAATCTACAAACCTGCGTTTGGGTTACAACCAAGGAAAGGCTGCACCCCTGCCACACACAGTCAAAGTGGAGGTGAAAACAAAGTTATCACTGCAGGAGCATGCATGTGGGCTTTGTTACATTCAACATGGAGCAAGACAGCAGGATTGTCCTGAAAATTGAAAATGCCTTTTAAAATGTAGCTTTGCAACGTTCAAAGTGCTGTTTTTGGCACTAGATCCATTAATTTCCAGTGAATCCTTGAGAGTAAAACGGTTATAGATCATCCAGTGTGGCTCAGAGGAGCTGGGCCTCATTGACTGACAGCAGCTAAGAAATGTATCTCATGAAAAGCAAGCCCAGAAACATTTCTTTTCAATTCCATGGGTAAAATGACAACATGCAACAATTTCAACTGTTCAGACAGAAACTCCAAACAAAGGCTGGATACATATATCCAGACAGCAAAACAAATCCCAGCACTTAAGGAAAGAACTGGTGCAGAATAAAATGTGTGTGCTGCAGGGGAAAAGCTGATGTGAAGGACTCAGTTTAAATGTACTTTTTCAGGAAGAAAGTGCAACATTGCCTGTTTAAAAGCATGTTTTGTTGAAAGGCCTAATTTTGTCAGAAATGTCAAAGGATTGCTAAATATCAAAATCTACCTATAAACTGTCTTCAATTTATGTGTTTTAAGGAAAGATGTAGGTAACTTTAGGTTAAAAACCAGTCGTGAGTTAATTAACTATTTAATTCTGATCTGACAGTCTCAGCCTAGGAATGGTTGACACCTCACTGCTGGCAGGAAAGGACTAATTGCTGCTGGCAGGTTTTCACATACTCATGACAAAGAACTCATCAACTTTTGTCTGGGCCTCATCCAAAGACAATGGCAGGCTTGATCACGCATCCCCACGGGGGAGGGACAGGAAACTTCCTTTTCAAGGAAGAGGACCCCCGCCCTGATCAAAAGAATTTGACAGCTGTTGCCAGTTGAAAAAAAGAGAAAAGAAACTGCTAAGGACTTTTGGTGGTTAAATTCCTATTTGTAATTAAGCTTTAAAGACTTTTAACTTTGCCACAAGAAGGAGGATAAATCTAAAAGTTAGTAGTTGTAAATCTAATTGTATGCTCCTGGTTTGAAAACTTGATTGAACCCTGTAGTGCATAAGGAACCAAAGTTATACAAAAACACTAATTGCGCAGAGACTATTAATGCTGCAAATCTAATATTGTGAACCAGTGTTCTAAAGGTGATTGCACAGATATGTACCGAATTAGGAATTGTTAGGCTAAATCTTTATGTTTAAAAGTGGCAAAATTCCACAGAAAGCCAAAACCAGGTCTCACTGACGTGGGAGGGTTCCATGTGATAATTTTGACGTAAAAATATCGCCATACAAAAATATCGCCATATTTTTGCGACAAAATTCACAATGGACCCTGCGGGGGACACCACCGCAACCCCCACGTCACTGTTTAATGTGCGGGGGACACCCCCGCAACCCCTGCTCCCACATAATATCACCAATATAAATGTCGCCTATGGTGAACCAAACGGCCATATTTACGCCGATATTTTTGTTGGGGATATTATTACCTGATACCCGTGGTAGTTGGATGTAAATGTAACCCACAAAATATGTAATGTATGTGTCCGATTTTATTAGAGGGCATAATTATAGAAATGTGTATTTGTGGGAAAGTTACATTTTGGTCCTAATAACTGTGGGAGTTTCCCAAGTCACATCATAAAATATGACAGCCCTTTCTGGCTTCTAACCAGAAAAAAGGCAAGTGCCTTTCACCTATAAGAGCCTTGATGGTGTGGGTTTTAAGTCTGCTCCTACCATAAACTGAGTGATGTCACTTCACATGATAAAGAAGGGAACCTCACAACACACAGGGACACACTGATTCCTGACTCCATCCTGATTTCCGTGTGAGGCTCTGTTCCTGATTCTTCATCTTGCAGCTGATTCCAGATTTCCTTCAAAAGCCAAGGCCTTCACATTTGCTGAACTCTTTTTCAGCTAGTCCCAAAACTTAAAGGCATGGTCCAGTAAAAAATGTTATTGTCCCTACGGGTCGGCCATGTTTTTTTAAGCCTAAGTGGCTCGATTTTAGAAAACTTTCCTATGGACCTTACCCGAGTTTTCGTCCATTAAACGCATGCGAAAACAGGCAGCAGGGAGCCGCCATTTTGTGATAATCCTATCACTTGCCGCATCGCCCTGGCTGACCTGCTTCTGCGGCACTAAATCAAATCCCCCACCCCTGAGCCTGTCATTAGCAGACTCGTACCGCCCATTTCCCCACGCCAAAGCACGTCTCGTGTCAACAATCGCTGCGCCTCAGCTAATGACGTGTCGCCATGGAAATGGCAGGACGCCTCTTTCCTCAATAAGTATAAACAGACCGTTTCACAACACACAGCAGCAGATTTTTGATTCCATTCCTCTCTCTGTTTTACTTTGAGTATTCTGTGACTCGTTTCTGTGCTCTGGTCAGCTACCTTCGTCGCTTGTAGTCCGTGTGAACACCTGTACCATCTCTGTAAATTATTTTACTTTGTTTACCACACAATGGCTACAATAATGCCCTACATGTACGAGCCCGAGTATACCGAGGAGGAACTACTGGAAAGGAAAGCACGCAAAAACGATGGGGATTCGGACGGCAGTTGGGAGGACGATTCAACAGATGAAGAGCCTGGGCCTAGTCGCATGGAAGATGTCTGCACCTGGTGCACATGCAATCGGTGCAAGCTAATGCCAACCAAAGACGAGAACTGCTGCTGCCGAGAAAACTCGGGATGCGTGGCCTACATTTCGGAAGGCGAGCCACGACCGCAATGCATCACCGAGCTGCCAGACTTCAGGGCAGCCTGCCTCACATGGGCCGTTTTGAGAATAATGATGGTGCTTATGCACGAACTTCGCGCAACTGTTCGTCCTCGTAATCCGAGTAACGAGTAAGTATACTCTGCTTGTCATGCCACTCCTATTTCATGTTCTTCTACTATATCCAAAATTATATATTCATATCATAGTAACGCATGAAAGTCGTTCAATAGTGTGCATTGTCTAGATAGCATTTGTCCGTGCAGAATGCCATTAGTTACAAGAATTTTCATTGACAACAAACGTTTATTAAACTTATCTTGGTCATTTAAAAACAGTTTGTTTCATTCCTTTTCACAGGTGGTACAGGCTGGTGGCCTATCGTTCCTTTACATGGTGGCTCCACGGGAGGCTTGGACACCGCGTTCGAAGAGTGATACCCGCCTGTGCCGTTCGTGCCATAAGAGAAACGTTCCCGAGTGACAGCGGTCAGTACAGGGGATTTTCTCTCGCTGTGCTGCAACCTGACCTGTATAATCTTTAAAGTCTTGTATTTTTGTGTCATGAAAATAAGATACAAAATAAAACACCACATATATTTTAACAACGGTTGTTTCGATTTTTTAAATGAATCAAGTGTGTCTCCATTCAAGGATGGACGTCAGACATCTGTGCTCCGAATGGGTGAAGGTCTGTTCGCTGTGAAGCAGGGTGGTCACTATCTATCTAAGCTAACATAACATATTCTCGATAATGCATGCACTAAATAACACTTGAACAAGGTCTTTCAGTGGGTTGTCTCTATAAAAGTCACACATATATCTATACTAACAAAAACCATTGGATTATACAGGCCTTAGGGTCTTGACCACTATAATGCACCGGTTGAAGTGTGGGTCTGTGCTCACAAGAATCTCTGGTATGTGGCATTTGTTATTGATAAGCAACGATATACTATCAAAGGCAGTTCGCACCCGTGGATGAGCGCTGGCATGTGGGGCTGTCTGGGGCGTGAACGGCCATGGTGCCAAACAACATGTACACTTTAAAAGGTTTCCCACGCCAAGGGGCCATCGGTCACATGGCCTCCTCAGACCCCGTGTCTCCAGCCAGGCCTCCCCTTGAAGCAGGCCGCCCCCTGCAATCCCCATAAGTGTGTCTCCATTCAGCAGTCTTCCTGTGCCTTATCTGCACGCCCCAGGCCCCTCCATCCCACCCACCCTCTATCAAAGGCGGTTCGCGCCAGTGGATGCGCCCTGTCAGGGGCGCGAAAGGCCAAGGTGCCAAACTACATGTACACTTCAAAAGGTATCCCACGCCGAGGGGCCATCGGTCACATGGCCTCCTCAGACCCTGTGTCTCCAGCCAGGCCTCCCCTTGAAGCAGGCCACCCCCCTGCAATCCACATAAGTGTGTCTCCATTCAGCAGTCTTCCTGTGCCTTATCTGCACGCCCCAGGCCCATCCATCCCACCCCCTCTATCAAAGGCAGTTCGTACCCGGGCATGAGCGCTGTCATGGGGGCTGTCACGGGCGCAAACGGCCAAGGCGCCAAACAGCATGTACACTTCAAAAGGTATCCCATGCGCAGGGGCCATCGCTCACATGGCCTCCTCAGAACCCGTGTCTCCAGCCAGGCCTCCCCTTGAAGCAGGCCTCCCCCCCTGCAATCCACATAAGTGTGTCTCCATTCAGCAGTCTTCCTGTGCCTTATCTGCACGCCCCAGGCCCATCCATCCCACCCCCTCTATCAAAGGCGGTTCGCACCCGGGGATGAGCGCTGGCATGGGGGGCTGTCACGGGCGCAAACGGCCAAGGTGCCAAACAGCATGTACACTTCAAAAGGTATCCCACGCCCAGGGGCCATCGCTCACATGGCCTCCTCAGACCCCGTGTCTACAGCCAGACCTCCCCTTGAAGCAGGCGGCCCCCCTGCAATCCACATAAGTGCGTCTCCATTCAGCAGTCTTCCTGTGCCTTATCTGCATGCCCCAGGCCCATCCATCCCACCCCCTCTATCAAGGGCAATTCGCACCCGGGGATGAGCGCTGGCATGGGGGGCTGTCACGGGCGCAAACGGCCAAGGTGCCAAACAGCATGTACACTTCAAAAGGTATCCCACGCCGAGGGGCCATCGCTCACATGGCCTCCTCAGACCCCGTGTCTCCAGCCTGGCCTCCCCTTCAAGCGGGCCGCCCCCCTAAGACCACGACATACATACGTCATTCATTCACAAACACACCCCTGTTTCTAATACTTTATAAACCACTTGATATGTCTCATGAGAACATCTTTGTGCTTTGCAAGTCAACTCCTGAACGTGCTACCTGGCAACCACTGAGATCTACGCTAATCTGCTCGTCATCGTGCTATCCGTGAACTTCTGTGACTGCTTAGAGCAAACCCATCAGTGTGCTACCTGTGGCCACCCACCTATTCTCCTGCAACTTACTGCTCTGCTTGCTGAATCCAACTGTTTGTTGGTCAAGCTAAGGCCATGTATCCTAGTCATATTTCGCAGATTTTTACATTTCTATCTATTTGCGAGTAGAGTACACAATAGTGCTATGTTCATTGGTCTCATTGCTATTGACTTGAGTTTCCATTGCTATGCTATCAATAGATCTATTTATTTTCATCTTTGTCTATTGTCATCAAATTGCATCCTTTGGGGGTCCAGTCTATAATGTAACCATTTTTCCTTCTCGTGCAAGACAGAACATCCAAGGGACGAGTCACATGTTCATATTTTAGTGACATCATGTATACATTTCTGCAACTTATGCAAATACTAAGCTGCACATAATGAACTGGTATAGTTCCGGCGACCAAAGCAAACCTTGCATTGATCATTGTATGATTCATTTACTTTTGTATCAAATCTTTATTCGTGAAGATTGTATAATAATGTCGACATTTACTTTTCAGATTTATCAACAATGCCTGCCTGTTCGATTAGCGGTTGCCCTACGAAGACCCATGCGAAATCTGAAGGCACTACAATGCATGTATTCCCGAAAACTGTTGATCGAATAAGAGAATGGGTCAGACATTGCGGATATCCATTAGATGAGCTGGAAAGTAGAGTCCAACAAGTCTTACAGGACAAGAGGGGTGATCGATACCGCATCTGCAGCCGGCACTTTTCCTTGGACATGTACACAACATCTTGGGTAACAAAGAAGAATAAACGGCGAACGACACGGAAATTGCTCGAAAACGCTATTCCCACTCTATTCGTCCACATTCCGCCACCGGTGAGTCAAGTGTCCAGATTTAGCTTTAGGCCTTGCGGTAGTGTGTAGGTAGCCGAATGGATTAATTGATATTGTAGGTGTTCTATCCCTTGTAATAATTTCGATATTGATATGAGTGTATAGCTTTTTGAATAATGACATTAATCAATATATTCTTTTTTTTCGATTTCATAACCCACAAACAAAATGTATATATATGGGAACAGGGAACTGTGCTGTATTGAGCATTTTTCAAGTATTCTGTCGCCTTACATAGCTATTTTTAATATCGGCATTTCATTATCAATCATTAATTTACCTTTACAACTTCTTGACTATCCCTTGAATCTGAAGCAAGAACATTCTACATCCTTGACGTGGTCGCAGTTATCAACCACTTCTAGCGCGTATCAGGTAATCTTACTAGGCTAATCCGCTACAGACTTGTTTTATGCATGTCAAGTAATAGTTTTATTCTATCGTTTTATTATTTTACCGAATGTTTGGTTAGTGCTTTCCAATTGATATACACCTTAGTTATCGTCCACTCGTGTTTGTTTTCAGTTATAATTAGTGTTATCCATACTAATGCAAGTACTGTCTTTCAGGGAGATGCTGAAGCGTCCGCCACATCTACAACATTTCTAGATGTTCTTCACCAGCAGGAGGTATGGATACTGACAGCTCCATCGTTTGATTGTCCTACACAATGTTTCATTCGTGGTTAGCCATTGATATGTACCTGTGCTGACGACCCCAGGTGTGTGTTATGTTTTCACTATTGTAATCCTCACTAATGCAAGTGCTATGTTTCAGGCAGTTGATGGAGCATCAACCCCTGCACTTGATGCGGAGCCTGACATTCAAGTAATTCCAAGGGAAGTGGAAGCGGGACCATGCGTATACGAATCGGCGCAACAGCTTTCAGAAGTGCACACTACATTTGCAACATCCATAGATATTCTTCAGCAGCACGAGGTATGGATACTGACAGCTCCATCATGCGTGATCATATAACGTGATTCCATTTGCTATACTTTCATCCCTATTAACGCAAGTGCTGTGTTTCAGGGAGACGACGGAGCTTCCACTACAATCACAACATCCCATTTAGATGATGCAGATGTAAATAAATCAGAGAAATAACTCGATGAAATGTGATCATATTTAGATTTTCCTTGATTCTTTTAGACAATGCATCATTTGTGGTTATCTCTTTATATGTACCTGTGAGTTCGACCCCAAGTGTGTGTTATGTTTCCAATATTGAAAACCATACTAATGCAAGTACTGTGTTTCAGGGAGACGACGGAGCTTCCACTACAATCACAACATCCCATTTTGATGATGCAGATGTAAAGGAATCGGAGAAATAAGTCGATGAAATCTGCATATTTATATTTTCCTTGATTGTTTTAGACAATGCATCTTTTTTGGTTATCTCTTTATATGTACCTGTGCCTTCGACCCCAAGTGTTTGTTATGTTTCCAATATTGAAAACCATACTAATGCAAGTACTGTGTTTCAGGGAGATGCTGATGCCTCCTCTCCAATACAACCATTCATGGCAGTCCATGCAGAGCCAAGGTATGGATACTGACAGCTCCATCGAAATAGATCATCACTGGTCGAATACTTGTCGTTTGATTGTTGCACAGAATGTTTAAACCGTGTTTGGCTATTGAGATGTACCTGTGTGTTCGTCCTCACGTGTGTTTTATGCTAACAATATTTTGATACATAGTAATGAAAGTATTATGTTTCAGGGAGACGATGGAGCCTCATTCCGTGCTGTCTATGCGGATATAGAAAATATAGTCGTTGCAGCGCAAGAGGAAGGGAGGACATGCGGAAATGAATCGGAGCTACAGTGTGCAGATGTTGAAGGTCGAGTCAAAAAAGTTGCAAAGAAAAAAAACAAAAAAAGGTTAGTTACAAACAGTTAATAACTTTAAAAAAATGTTTGTGCTGGGGTCTATTGTATGTTTTTTCCAGTCAATTGGACTACACTTTATCTTGTGTTTAAACTGAACATCCCTTTTCCAATCTCTCCTCTAGTTACCCGTGGGTGTCAGAACTATACATACACAGACAGTGAAGCGAATGAGAGATGTTGCTTGCCAGACCATGTACACTATGGAGGAACTATTAATTGAGGCAAGGCGTGTTCAGGCTCGAGATGCTCATGTCCAATAACCAGAACATGAATTAACTGTGTTTGGAGAATACAGCAAAGTTGCATTGGACCATTGCTACAGTGCGACCGCACCACCACAAGAAGATGATATTGAATGTATTGAAGATAGCTCTGAAGTAGTTGCAGATCACTTCACACAATCTACACCCGCCAAAAAATTGCCACCCAAAAACATGTCGACATTGTTGTGTTCTCCCATCAATGTTGAAGTAGCAGATGTCGAAATGACAGAGAATGAACCAGCCGCAGCATCCATAGATGCATCAGAACTTGATAGCAGCGATATTACTTTCCAATGTGTTGAAATCTCTGCAACGTCACAGGCCGAAACAACGTTGACGCAGGATGACACTCTAATGAAAGAGAGCAAATACATTGTATTCAACAGTTGTTTGATGGAAATTATAAGTATGCTGAAATGTGGGCATTCAGTTAGAGGGAAAGTATGTGGGAAGCCATTGATTAATATAACTCGTTAAATAAAAGGCAGTAACAGCAAAATAAATGCCGCCTGTCAATTAAATCATAGGTTCTCATGGTCTGCACAAACGATGCTGGGGAAAATGCCAGCAGGCAATCTACTGTGTCCAGCTGCATCACTTTTTAGTGGCTCCAGTTTTAGAAAGTTAGAGGCTTTCTTTCAGTTTGTGGGACTCCATTTCATTTCTAGATCGCTGTACTACATATACCAACGTGATTATCTGTTTCTGGCCATTAGTGATGCTTGGAAAATTGAACAATTGTCTCTAGCAAGTACATTCTAAGGGAAATGTTTCAGGCTAACCGGCGATGGACAGTGCAACAGCCCTGGATTTTCTGCCAAGTACTGCACCTATCACTTTCAGGACATGGATAGTAGGAAAATTGTGAGTTCAGTGGTCGTGCAGGTAACACAATGTACATCCTCAGTGGCCATGGAGAAACTAGGATTTATAAAATCAGTGGAATATCTACAATCAAGGGGAATGCACATCAACCTCATAGCCACGGACAGACACGTTTCAATTGCCAAGACAATGAGAGAGCAGTTCCCGCTTATTAATCATCAATTTGATGTATGGCATCTTGCTAAATCAATCAGTAAGAACATCTCGGCTGCAGGACAAAAAAAAGGTTTTAAAAGTATTTTGTAGTGGTCCCAGTCTATCACCAACCATCTTTGGTGGAGCTCAAAAACTTGTGACGGGTCAGTGGAAATACTACTTGAAAAATGGCGGTCACTGATGCACCACTGTACCAGCGTTCACCGCTGGTCAGAAAACCTACATTTCCACCAATGTGAACATGACACTTTGTACCCAGAGGAGGCAAGGAAGAAGAAGTGGTTGATTCCATCTTCACCGACACACAAAGCCATTGAGAAGATTGTTTTCGACAAAAATCTATCAAGAGATTTGAGAGGACTGACAGAATTCTGTCACACAGGAGATTTGGAGGTGTTCCACAATATGTGCCTAAAGTACAGGCCAAAGCGCTTGCATTTTAGCTTTTGGGGCATGAAACATTGCACTCTACTAGCGGTCTTGGCACATAACATCAATGTCGGACGTGAACAATCTAGGACTAGGGCTAAAGTAAGGATGCCTCGCTACACTAAGGTGTTTTCAAAACGAAGTAAGCAATGGGCGATCAAACCAGTCTATGATGAAATGCAGTTCGACTTTGTGAAAGGCCTTATTGTTGCTGTGTTAGAGAAGCACAGATATGGAATTTTGGACGTTTCTGTGCAGAGCAGTGATCCATTGCCACCGAACATTGCAACTGTGCCATGTCCACCAGAAGCACAGCTGGTTGTGAAGTACAAATCCCAGTTTAAATAATTGCAAAACGATTGTCTTTTTGTAAATAAATGTTATTGTACAGTGTACCTGTCCCCCTAACCCCTACCGTCACCATCATGGGTGGCGAACAAGCTGGGTGTCATATTTGAATTCTCTCTATTCACCTCATATATGTGTATGTATATATTTTTCTCATGTCTCATGTAAATGTAAATGCTGCGCACTGTTGCGCACTGTTAACGGAGGGGAGGCTTGCGTATTGCAAATAATAAAACAAACAAACAAACAATAAATCTCACTTTTAACTCAACTCCTGTTGTACTTTATACTTTCCCTGACCGTCCGCCAAAAATTAAATGTCTCCATTTGGGCTGCAAAGCTCGCAGACAACGGGGACAAAATTGGGGGCCTTAGAACGCGCCAAGCGGGCCGTGGCATTTGGGAGAGAAGCCAGTTCGCATTTGCACATTGTGGCGCACTACATAGAGGGATTCTAAACTTCAAGTTCTCACAGATGCCTTTACTACGGGATGTTGCATATAAAGAATGCGAAGGACAGCAGTTTTGATTTTCAGCTTGCGCCCAGAAGAGGCCCACAAGTCGCACTGGAAGTATAAGGGTCTATTGTTTTTTGACCTTGAGACAGGGACCATGCCGAAAGAACTTAATTTGAAGGGGGTGCGCAATAACGTAAGAGACGATAAGGCAGAAAATTCAGAAACTAGACCGAGTTTCATTTTAGTTCAGTATACGAAAAATCATTGTCAAGAGCATGGTCCGATTTACAGACTGCATTACGCAGAGAAACAATGGAAATTTCAAATATAATGTGAGTAAATCTTTAGACGCTTTTATACCGGAATGAAGAATTAATGAATGGATGCATGAATAAATGAATGAATGAAGAGCTAGGAAAAGCACGGAAAACGTGTTCGTAGTGGGCACATGGGCATGCAGGTCCACTGGTCTCACCGATCTCGGTCCTTGGCCCAGCCACTTTTCCCTGCACTGCCTACCTGCACTACAGGACTGTCTATGTATCCTTCAGTCCCTTCTCCCGGCATTTACCTTGCACTTGCCACCAGCTGGCCCTATTATTTATCTTGTATTCTACTAACCATGTACAGCACTTTTACCCCCCCCTGTCCCCTTCCCCATGCGCAATCTGAAAGAGACCTGGCCTACTAGGATCGTTGTCTGTCTGCCCTTGTTCCCCTCCTGCCTCGTCGTGCCTTGAAACACTTGTGTATAGGCGCGTTACAAATGGCATATCATACATCATATCATTCCACATGCATGTAGACTAACTGTCGTTTCTCATTGTGTGTTGGCCTCGATTTATTTTGTTACTTTTCGCATTGATTTTAGAGCCGAACATACTCCATTGAACTATCCTTTCAAGCAAATAGTTTCTGATTGGCCGTAATAAATAAAATGAGTAATATTAATGAAGATCGGCTGGCGAGACTAATTATAATTTTTTTGTTTTCATAACAGGTATTTGCTCCCCTTCTGCTACTGTCATCGGTTTGAGACACCGGCAGACGGATTCTTCAATAGACACCTGCAGGTCGTGTGAACAACTGGAGCATGTTAACCATATTATGGGACAATTGCCAAGGGCCCACATGCCCTTACGCTGTACTAGTGGCTAGAAGCAACATATCAAACTTTACGGTGGACTAGTGCCTAGTTGATGGAACAGCCTTGCGGTTCACCGTGCTTCCAAAGTGCTTCTTTTAACGAAAAGCAACACCCTGGGTACCATTAAGGAACAGCGCGTGACTCAATATTAACTTAGACGGATTTGCGGATACAGATAAAAGAAAATAAAGGGCTTTCGGAGTTCATATGGCAATTGCTGAATATTCTCTAAACATTTAACGTCAAATAAATGTACTTTACCAAATGTACCGTGTTGCTGTTTGATTTTAAAGTACAGTTTCATATTCCGAATTGTGGTGCGCTGTGTTGTGAGATGGTCTGTGTTGGTTTCCGGGTTATGTGTCGAGTCGCGTAGAAGACGACTGGGCGCGTTTGCCTACGCAGCACAGAAATGTCATGGAGAGAGGTGGGGAATATGAATGTTTTGATAATGTCAGGCACAGGGGCGGGGGATTTGATTTAGTGCCACAGAAGCAGGTCAGCCAGGGCAATGCGGCAAGTGATAGGATTATCACAAAATGGCGGCTCCCTGGTGCCTGTTTTCGTGTGCGTTTAATGGACGAAAACTCGGGTAAGGTCCATAGGAAAGTTTTCTAAAATCGAGCCACTTAGGCTTAAAAAAACATGGCCGACCCGTAGGGACAATAAAACATTTTACTGGACCATGCCTTTAATAAGGGAAATTATTTTGATACAGTCTGGCTTGCAACCATTAAGGCTTGCCTGCTGAAACTTGACATTCCACTGATCTACAGTATCCAGCAACCAGAAGGGCCAATCCAATCCAGTCCAATTCACCAGAAAAGAAAAATGGAATATCTGCCACGTGAAGTGTTACAATCGGCCGTGCGTAACTGTGGAGATTCCCGGGTGGCATTCTTCTGTTTCTAAGCATTAATATAGTTTAAGTAAAACCATTCTGTCCTATTTAAAACCGATTTTATGTTTTTCTCTGTTCATGTTTCTCAAAAATGCCTCTCATTCAAACTTACATAACTTCCTCAATTTTATAGCTAGAGACTTAATTTCAACTCTAAATTAAACCTAAGACCTTTAGCTACGTCCACAACTAAAACTGCATCCCTAAACAGTGTATTTACCCTTTTTTATTAAAATTCGCATATAAAAAATTATGCAGGAATTCGCAATTTTGCAAAGGTTTTACACATGTCTTTTCCCATTCAAAGTATTTCCAAACTTCCCTTCTCATTTAAAGTGTGTAATATTTCTCATAATGTAGCTTATGTTTGTTAGGACCTGTTCAGTATTGCTCCCATAGGAATTTATATCAATTTAAGGATTTTTTCACACTTTTCATTGTTTTACAAAGCCATTTTCAACTGTCATTTTAAAAGTGTAGAAGTTCCAAAAACGTTTTTTCTCTTGTTTAGAGAGGGGAGATTGCATTCAAACCCTATACATGTTCTTTCATTCCTGAATACCTGCTGCTTACTTACATCTGTGTAGAATTGCTTCTTTGTGATTTGAGAAATTTGCAGGGGGAAACCTTAACTTAAATGCCATCTTTTCCTTGGACTGACTAACTACAGTCGAAGGTTCATTGAGAATTATGCAGAGATCACAAGACCCCTGATCCATCTGTTGTAGGGGGGTCAAGTGGGAGTGGGGTCCAGAACATGCCGAGGCAGTAAAGCAACTCAAAAGAAGCCTCTCACAAGTGCCTTGCCAAAAACAAGAAGTTCTTCTTGGAGACAGGGTTCTCAAATGCATGCTTGACCACAGAAGTATACCAAAAGCATGACAAGGTCAATAAAGTCACATCCTATGCAAGCAAGACTTTATCTTCTGTGAAGGAAAAATTCAACTATTGTGAAAAGGCACACCTGACAACAGTGTGGGCAATGAAAACTTACCGCCAGTTCATCCAGGGGGAACACATCGTAGTAGAGACTCCACAAAAGCCTCTGCAATATCTTCAGAGTGACAGAATCCGGGCAGGAAATGTGAGTAATTCCAGAATTACTTCCTGGATTCTGTCAATGCAAGGTTTTCCTGTAGAGGTCAAATAGGGACACAACAAGAAGAGTCCCCTTGTGCAAGGTCTGGCTGACTTGCATGATTGTGCCAGAGAAAACTGTCTCGAGGAGGAAAGTCTTAAAATCCAGAACAAGACGGAGGCGTACCTCAATTCCTCACACAAAGTCTATGAAGAAGACAAGTGTGAGGGAATGCCCACTGTCTATGTGGATGGGTGATACTACCATGTTGACAACAACTAGGAACTAGTGGCCGGCGTGGGGAATGCCTGGGTGAATGATGCCCTGGAACCCTCTGCTGGGTACAAAATCAGTCCTCGTAGTAGTCAGGTGGCAGAGCTGATGGCAGTTCATCAAGCCATCCTCACTGCTGTCCAACACCAACTCCACAAACTGGTCATAATCACTAATTCAGATTATGTCCAGAACGGGCTCGTGGAGCACCTGGTCAATTGGAAGGCCAGAGGCATGCTATGTGCTTACAACAAACCACTAAAACATGGAAAGCTAATACAAAATATTGATGATCGGGTCACCTCTAGCAGGATGCCAATCTACTGGAAAAAGATCAATGGCCTTTCCAAGGTAGAGGGTCCAGACAAAACTGGAAATGACCTAGCTGATCAGCTGGCCAAAACCTGAGACATCCAAGGGGATCTTCTTGAGATGAAGTCCCTGTTGGGGGAAATCCAGGTCACTGCTATCACTATGTCCCAGACAAATGCTCACAATGAACGCTCAGCTGCCCAGTGGAGTAAGGAGACCTCAGATGCTGATTTAATCACAGCTCAAAAAGGGGATCCAATAATTGGTAAGTTTTATCAACACATTGAAGACCCTGAGAACTTTTCCCTGACAGTTACAGATTGCATTGGGAAAGAGGATCTCTGAGTGTTGATGAAATTTCCAAAAATGTTCCGAACCCAACACGGTTTGTTGGTGAGGAGATCCATATCTGAATGATCCCTACCTCATTCTGAAGCATGATGCTAAGTCACGCCCATGATGCAGCCACAGCCGGTCATCGGGGGTTTCATACTACATTAGAAGTCTTGCGAGAGGTTGCATACTGGCCACACATAGGGCAGAACCTCAACCAATACTTGAAGGGGTGTCTTGTGTGTTCACAATTTCAGCCAACATTACTCATGCACCGTGCTCCCCTCCAAAAGAGGGGGATGACACTGCCTTAGTCAGATGTACAAGTAGATTTCATCGGGCCCGTGATTCATGCTTGTTTACTAAGTGGGTGGAATGTCTCCTGGCCCCACATTGCAAGGCAGAAACAGCAGCTGCCCTGATGATCAATCACATCTTCTCTCGTTTTGGAGTATCTCAAAGGATTGAGTCAGACCGAGGTAGTCACTTCACCAGCGAAGTAATGACAAAGTTGTGGGAGATACTTGGGGTAAAAAGGAAACCACACATTGCATATCGCCAGTCCTCTAGTGGTGGAGTTGAGAGGTACAACAAAACCATTGTGAGCATATTAAAAAAGTTTGTGGCAGACTCTGGGCCAAGTTGGGATATTCATTTACCCCTTGTCCTGATGGCCATCAGATTTACCCCTTTTTCTGCAACTAAAATGTCTCCATTTGAACTGATGACTGGATGAAGGATGGTGCTACCCCAGCATCTGCAATATAGAACCCAAGAGCAGACCTTGATAAATGCCTCCACAACTCATGAGTATGTTGAGAATCTGAGAAAACAACTTCAACATGCTTTTGTGTATGCTCAGCGGAATCTAGAAAGATCTGCAGACAGTATGAAGACCCACTATGACCTTAAGAGAACCAAAAAGGAATATCAAGTAGGAGACAGGGTCTACTTGTGCAATTTCCAAAGGAACCAAGCCAAGGAGTGCACATTTTTGCCCAGCTGGCGGGGAGCTTTTGAAATTGTGGATATCTCACCAATCACCTACAGAATCCGCATCCCGGAAGGCGATTTGACAGGAGAAGACAAGTGGGTCCACATCAACCAGCTAAAGAGTTGCCATCCCAGGCATACTTTGCGCAAATAGTAGAGCCTACAGAAAACCCAGAGGGAGAAAATGATGAAACCTAGGAAAATTTGAAATTGTCATTAAATACATGAGTGCAATATTGTAAATTATCACTGAATGCATATGTATATCCAACGGCGGTCATCCCTTTTGGCGGGTAGTAGTGGGAACATGTCCATAACTGGGTTATGTTCTGTTTTCTAGAATTGGCACAAAGTGTACCTAATCACGAAGGAAGACCTCCTCAGGGGACTGGGAGGAAAAACCAAAGAGATTCGGAGTGTCGCTCCACACCGGGAAGAAAGCATGAGAGAAGACGGGGGCATGGTTCCTATTCCAACCAGGACCGGCGAGGAGAGTGTGTCGCATCATTCGCTGACGGGAGAAGAACCTACACCTGAAGAAATCTGTGTTCACATGGACAGAAAGAAAAATCCCATGTGCCCGACTTCCCCATGACTGGAAGTCAAGCCGAAGACATGGTAGGCTTCTGTGAGATATTTTGACCCATTGCAATGTGCCCCACTGCACCACTTTACAAATGATGAAAGAAACAGCCAAAAATTGATGCGCTAAACCCTGTGCATGCAGAAATCTGCAAAACTGCAATTGGTCACAACCAAGGAAAGGCTGCACCCCTGCCACACTGCAGGAGCATGCCAGTGGGCTTTGTTACATTCAACATGGAGCAAGGCAGCAGAATTGTCCTGAAAATCGAAAATGCCTTTTAAAATGTAGCTTTGCAACTTTCAAAGTGCTGTTTTTGGCACTAGATCCATTCAATTCCAGTGAATCCTTGAGAGTACAAGGGTTATAGATCATCCAGTGTGGCTCAGAGGAGCCGGGCCTTATTGACTGACAGCAGCTAAGAAATGTATCTCATGAAAAACCTGCCCAGCAACATTTGTTTCCAGTTCCACGGGTAAAATGCGGCTAAAATGGCAATATGTAACAATTTCAACTGTGCAGACAGAATCTCCAAACAAAGGCTGGATACATATATCCAGACTGCAAAACAAATCCCAGCACTTAAGGAAATAATTGGTGCTGAATAAAATGTGTGTGCTGCAGAGGAAAAGCTGATGTAAAGGACTCAATTTAAATGTGCTTTTTCAGGAAGAATGTGCAAAATTGCATGTTTAAAAGCATGTTTTGTTGAAAGGCCTAATTCTGTAAGAAATGTCAAAGGATTGCTAAATGTCAAAATCCATCTATAAACTGTGCTCAATTTATGTGTTTTAAGGAAAGTGTAGGCAACTTAAAGTTAAAACCCAGTCTTGAGTTAATTAACTATTTAATTCTGATCTGGCAGCCTCAGCCTGCGAATGGTTGACACCTCACTGCTGGCAGCAAAGGACTAATTGCTGCTACGAGTTTTTTGCATACTCATGATAAAGAACTCAACAGACTTTTGTCTGGGCCCCAGCCAGAGACAATGGCATGCTTGAACACTCATCCCGACAGGGGAGGGGCAGGAAACTTCCTTTTCAAGGAAGAAGACCCCCACCCTGATCAAAGGAACTTGACTGCTGTTGCCAGTTGAAAGAAAAGTAAAATACAAACTGCTAAGGACTTTTGGTGCTTAAATGCCTATTTGTAATTAAGCTTTAAAGACTTTTAACTTTGCCACAAGAAGCAGGATAAATCTAAAAGTTGGTAGTTATAAATCTAATGTTATGCTCTTTCTTTGAAGTCATGATTGAACCCTGTACTGCATAAGGGACCAAAGTTATACAAAAACACTAATTGCACAGAGAATATTAATGCAGCAAATCTCATATTGTATACCCGTGTTCTAAGGGTGTTTGCACAGATATGTACTGAAATAGGAATTGTTAGGCCAAATCTTTATGTTTAAAATTGGCACAATTCCACAGAAAGACCAAGCCAGGTCTCATTGATGTGCGAATTGGATATAAATGTAGCCCACAAAATATGTAATGTATGTGTCTGATTCTATTAGAGGGCATAATTATGGAAATGTGCATTTGTGGGAAAGTTACATTTTGGTCCGAATAGCTGTGGGAGTTACCCACGTCACATGATAAAATATGACAGCCTTTTATGGCTTCCAACCAGAAAAAGGCAAGTGCCTTTGACCTATCAGAGCCTTGTGGGTGTGGGTTGTAAGTCTGCCCCTACCATAAACTGAGTGATGTCACTTGGCATGACAATTAAGGGAACTTCACAAAACACAGGGACACACTGATTCCTGACTCCATCCTGATTTCCGTGTGATGCTCTGTTCCTGACTTCTTCATCTTGCAGCTGATACCAAACTTCTTTAAACAGCCAAGGCCTCAGAATTTGCTGAACTCTTTTTTGGCTACGCCCAAATCTTGAAGCCTTTCCAAAACTTAATAAGGGAAATAATTCTGATCAAGTCTGGCAAGCTAACATTAAGGCTTGCCTGCTGAAACTCGCCATTCCACTGGTCTACAGTGTCCAGCAACCAGAAGGGCCAATCCGATCCTGACCAATTGACCAGAACCGCCCAGCTGACCATCCCGCCAGAAGTGCCTTGCTATCTGTAGACCCAATCTGTGATGACCAGAACCTGACGGTCCAATCTTATTTTGCAGTCTACTGTAAGTATAAATAGGAATCATAGTGAACCCTAGCATATCTGGTTTTACCTTGTCCTATCCCCATCTCTCAACCTATCCCATCTTTAACTGAACAACCTCTAATATTGTCAGAACCGTTTTTGCAACCCTGTTTGTAATCCCTAATGTTAGGGCTGATTTTCTCTCATTTGTTTTGCTAGACCATAAGGCATTTGTGATTTGGCTTAAATAAAGTAATTCCCATAAAAGAAATATGGAGTATCTGCCAAGTGAAGGGTTACAATCGGCTGTGCTTAACTGTGGAGATTCCCGGGTGGAATTCTTCTGTTTCTTAGCATTAATTTAGTTTAAGTAAAACAAATCTGTCATATTTAAAACCGATTTTCTGTTTTTCTCTGTTCATTTTTCTCAAAAACACCGCTCATTCAAACGTACATAACTTTCCTTTTTATAGCTAGAGACTTAATTTCAACTCTGAATTAAACCCAAGACCTTTAGCTACATCCACAACTAAATCTGCATCCCAAAACAGTGTATTTGACCTCTTTTTATTAAAAATTGCATAGTGAAAATTAGGCGGGAATTTGCAATTTTGCAAAGGTTTTACACGTGTCTTTTCCCACTCAAAGTATTTCCAAACTTCCCTTCTGATTTAAAGTGTGTACTATTGCTCATATTGTAGCTTATGTTTGTTAGGACCTGTTCAGTGTTGCTCCCATGGGAATTTATATCAATTTAAGGATATTTACACACTTTTCATTGTTTTTCAAAGCCATTTTCATCTGTCATTTATTTTAAAAGTGTAAAAGTTGCAAAAATGTGTTCTCACTTGTTTGGGGAGGGGTAATTGCATTCAAACCCTATACAATGTTCTTTCATTCCTGAATACCTGCTGCTTACTTACATCTTTGTAGAATTGCTTCTTTGTGAGATGAGAAATTTGCAGGGGGAAAATTTAACTTAAATGCCATCTTTTCAACAAGCCAACACTGTTCTTTTCCCTGTGTTTTATCTTCTGTATTGATAGATGTGAATTCAACTGCCTTACTTACTTTCTTATTTGTATTGTCACCACATTGGTGATTGCTGCCCCTTTTATATTAAAACATATGTGTGATTTGAATTTTAAATAAATAAATAAATACTACCTTTACCAACCAGCCTGATTCCTGGTCCACTGTGACCTGGGGGGTATTTTGAGAAGGGTGTGATAAGAGTAGTATATCACTCAGAATATTGAACCTATAGGCACAATAAATAAGTATTTCATTTGTGCATTGCATGCTAGGCTGAGACCCAGGTGTATTGCCTGATTGAAATCCTTAACAGGGTTATTTGGAGGTGAAAAGAGGGACTGGGAAGGGTGGGGGAGTGGAACAAATATGATATGGGGCTATTTATGTAGGTGGAAAAAGTTTTGGAGGTGTTATAGCTATCTGTGGACACCGCAGTAGTTTGCGGACAGTGCCTTGAATGGACATCTTGGGAAAGACATTTGGGGTAATTTGATGGCTGTGAGGGTGTGTAGACATGGTAGGGAAGTGGAATGAGGGTAACGTGGAGTTGTTTATATAGGTAAAAGGGGTTTGGAAATGCTGCAGAGGCCGCTGTCAATTTTGGTGTCATTCGGACATCATTTCAATTGCAAGGGGTCAGGATTTGTATTAGTGGATGGTGTATGGTAAGTACTTGTTATATAGTTAATAGTTAATTGTATTGTGGTAGCTAAATACATTGCCAGTTTGTAATGGGGTAATGTAGTAGGAGTATGGCCAGAATCACCATAGTAATAACAAGTTTATAGTAATTATAGGTAATGCAGTGAGAGTACAAGGTGTTTGTAAAATGAAGGAATGATGTAATTGAACTGTATATGGTACTTATGATTGTAGTACAATTGTGGATAGTACTTATAGAATATGTATTTGATTATAATTGCTATGGTTACTTAGTTTTCTCGCATTATGAAGCTGGAATCTCTAGGTTTATTTTCTGTGGGAAAAGAACAGTACAATTTATTAAGCAGGATATTTTAAAAGTTCTAGTTGTATACAATTTTACATATTCATTTTTTTAGACCCTCATGAACAGTACATTCTAAGTACTACGTTTGGTAAAACATTAGTATATAACACACTGCTGTTGTTTTGACATTGAATAAACATTGGGTCATTGGGAAAATAAATCTGTACTGGATTAAAAAACAATTACAGTTACATGATAGTATGTTTGTTATAATTAAGGGAATGCTTGAAGTAGTTAGATACCTGTTGACATATTCCAACTACAATAGAGGTTAGAAGATGTTTTGTCGTATAAGAATTGAAATGGCGTATTTGAAGTGTTTTGGAATGAAGGGCATTTTTCAAGTAGTTAGATCCCTGTTGGCGTATTATAACTAGATTGACTTTCAAAAGTACTATTGTAGCATTGTGGATGTAGTTAGATTCCTGCTGGCGTATTCTAACTGTTAATTCTGCTATAGTTCAATGACAAAATTTGGGTTGAAGGAATATTAAGTAGGCATTTGTTAAAGTTGCTGGTTACTTATGTTTTTGAGTAACCGAGATATCATTACATTAAAAAAACACTTCTTTTTTTAACATATGCACAGTAGTGCCCTGGAGTGGTTGTGGCACCAGTGTTGTATACTATACCTACTGTTGTGAAGGTTTTCTTTCCAAAGGATACTTGGCCATGTGTGTAGCCTATAAGCTTACACTTATTTTTTGTAACATCTGCATTGTACCTTAGAAGCATCAGTATGATGTATTAGCTTTGTGAGTTTATTTGTACAGTGGAATGATTGTCTGAATTGCAAAATGGTCATAATATGCCACGATTTTCATTCCGCCAAGGCTGGACAAATAGAATGGATTCAGAATTTTGTATCAATACATATTCAAATAGTTCTTTAAGGATGTGGTCTTGTGACACATAGTTGCAGAGAGTGCATGTATGTTTCCACATGTAGGAAATCTGGAAAATGTCATTTATAGGGATGTGTGTGTTTGCCTGTACATGTAGTAAGTACATGTGGAATTTTTGTGGATCTTCCTGTGTGTTTATGGTCAATTCTACGATTCCTGCACAGTAGTCCAATTCTTGCCTTATACCTAAGACACATTAAATGTTATCAGGATTATATGTGGCATTTCTATGAAGGACAAACATTTGCAAACACAACTGGTCAAAACCGTTTAAGTAAATGTTGTGAACAATTGGTGGCAATTGAAAGAGAAGATTAATTGCATAACAATTTACTCGAGTTGTGTTGATGAATTTAAATGAACCAGTTCTGTTGTGGATCATTTGGTGGGCCTGCAGATGTTTCTGAAGAAGAGACATTTGTGTCTTTCTTTTCTGATGGATGTGCAGTTGAATTTGTGCTAGACAGTTTTGTGGTTGTATTGTTTGATGCAGAAGGAGTTGGTCATTGTTTTTTATCAGTATTGTAAGTATTAATTATCTTTTAAAATATTTCTTTTTTTTTTAGGTACAGGGCACATATCTAGATGGGAGTGTGTATAGTGCCCGTAGCCTGTTGTATTCCAGTATGCAAGGAATTTCAGCGTTGACTTTGTTTGCATTTAAGTTAACTAGGAATAGACCATTAATTGTACACAGATGTGAAAGTTCTATGTAACTCATACCTTCTTTAAAGGCTGTGCTTCCAATTTCAATCAATGATTGATGTAAGGTTAGACCTTCTGATTTGTACCTAGTGACAGCATATGCAAGAGATAGAGACAATGCTCTCTGCATACGTACATGTCTGTGAAAAGAAGGAAACATGCTATTGTCCGTCCAATTATTTTAACTTCTGCAAGTTTTTCAAAGTGGATGTTGCCAAACTGAATGTTGTTGTCATGTGGATATGTTTGGAAGCCAACAACTGTACCAATTGCTCCATTGACTAAACCTTGTTCTATGTCAGCATTAACTTTCAGAATTACTCTGCAGTTTAGACGCAAAGTCAATGGTTTCTCCAATCCAGCTGTGCTTGAGATACATTTTTTAAGCTATTTGGTCACTCTGTTGTTTGTTGGCACATAGGAAGTGTCATACCATGCACTTCTATGTCTGTGGATCTGATATGCAATACGGGTTGCATTTCTTTTTTCAACATATTCTCATTGAATTGACTACAGCTTGTAAGGGTTGACATTAAGGACATACATTTCAGATTTTGTTGAGTTAATTGAGCCATGACATCAGGTGCAGATGTGTTTTGTCCATATAACTCATGGATTAGTCTACTATTTAAGATGGATTTTGAATCTTTAGTAAGCAGACAAGTTCTAATGCTTTTTAAAATGTTAGCATAGGTGAGGCCTGCAGACTGATGCATTTTTTTGAGTTAGTTCTCTCTAGTGAAACTTTTGCCAGATATTGAAATTTCCAAAGCTGCCAAGGGTAATGTGGCATTGTTTTTGTCCTAATGTTTTGAAAATAGTGTGACCTTTCACTGGTGTTAACTGTAGCAGGTCCTCAAAAACAATAAAATGTTTTCCTCCAAACAGTTCTTCGTAGTTGGTTTTGAGGACTTCTTGCATTCTGAGATGAATTAAAGCCAACATGAGGTTGGAAACCATGCTTACTTAATCTATCAGGAGCACTTTCATTTGTTTTAGAATTCTGCAAACTTCAGTAGCATCTTCAGCTGATAATTTGTAATATTCTAATTTGAGTTGATGTTCTATGGGGAGGCGCAATAGTCAGTGTAAAGTTACACCTCCTATGTTGTAGGCAGCTAAACCTGCGGGGAAGTTACCACAGCCAAAAGGTTGTTTGTTAAGATTTGTAGCAATGTGCCGATTATTTTAATTAAGAATGTTTTACCAGAACATGCTTCACCACTTAGATACAGGAGCAGAGGTTTATAATTTTTGCAGCTACAGGTTTTAGTTTCATGTTTAAAACCATGTTCAATTTCTTGAGTGACTTCTAGATAAATGGTGAGTTGTTCATCATTTAGCTGTGATTCGAGCACTGACAAGTCTTCCTCAGATTGTTTATATTGATAAATGGTATTTTCTACCTCAGTCATTGCTATTTCTGCTTCGTTTAGAATGAGTGGTTCTGCAAGTGGTTCTTGGCTTTCAGTAAGGGAATGTTAATGTTAATGTTAATGTTAAAGGACATTTGTACCGCGCACTATCACCACCAGAGTGGTCCCCTGGCGCTCTTAGGTTGACTAACCTCACCAGTCTATTCGTCTAGTTGATCTTCAATATCTTCCTCTTGTTAGTGTTCATTGTATAAAATTTGTTTGTATTATTTGAAATTGTCATTTGTTATACTGCATTCATTTGCTCTGAATGCAGCTTCCAATGAGTCATAGGCCCTCATTACTAGTTTGCTGGTCCAGAAATAGAGGTGCCGGTCATCCATACCAGCACCTTTTTCCAGACCGGTATACACCAGGACGCGATGCTGCAAACTCTGTAACCCCAAGTCACCTACCGTATCTGGCAGCACCATGAACGGAATCTGCAGAATGACGCATTGGCCTGAAACACACGCACAGCAGTACTAAGTGCACATTCCAAGTACCAACTTCATGGAAACACTGGCACAAAAGTGGCAGTGGCACCGTGATGACAGTGGCGGAAACACTGACATCGCGGACCGGGCATTAAACAGTGTGAGGTGTGCAGGAGCAGGCCAGAGGTGGCCAAAATCAGCCCGGTTGCAAACCATGAGCACTGTAAAAGCACAAAATGACCACTCCCACACCCCACACTGGACTTGGTTATTTTTCAAATGGAATTCTACATTTTCAGAGTGTTGATCAATTACGTGACAGGTACCATTCAGGCTTACATAATTGGAACTCATTTTTAATTTGATAGGGCAGTTAGTCTGAATCCAGAGGACCTTGTTTACACAGTCGATCAGAGGTGATCACCTCCTCAGTAGATAGTTCCCCAGTAAACAAAGTGTGCCCTCTGGAGTCACAATGATCACTGTATGTTTCAGCTGGTGCCGTCCAATTTTTATTTTCAGATCTGCATTCCCTTTGATGGAAATATCATTCCTGTCAAAATGTTACAGTTGTCGGGAAATGGTGTGAGTGGAATTTGGTGGCCCTCCCCCTGTCCTGAGTTTAATTGGTCAAACTCTCTTTTTGACAGGAGGGTGGTTTGCAATCCAGTATCAGTTGTTAATTCACACTGACACTGCACCTTAACCGGTGCATACAATCGGCCTTCTTTCTCTTCCAAGGTACAAAGAAAGAGTACGTTATTTGAAAGCTACATGATAATTTTCACATTATCTGTCGGAGAACAAACTGGTGATGGGATCCCTTCTCCATTCTTGAAAATCAGCCTTCCTCCCAGTTTTAAGTCCACACTGGAAGGGAACACTCAAAATATTACACCAGTCCAAAATCAGAAGAAATGTTGAGTCCTGTGAAATCAGACAAGGAAGAATCTGCTTAAAGTCTGACGGACATTCAGAAAAAGGGCAATGAGGGGGAGGAACCGGTGCTCGCCAGAGTATGCCTGTATGATGGAAAGATATTCATCAGTGAAGAATTATTCAGGAAACTCCCAAAACATCGGACCATTGCCACATTTAAATTGATTGCCAAATGGGAAGTAGGTCTGGAAACCCCAAATTCCAAATATCTCCTGCCTAGCAGGTTTATGCTAAAAATGTCCATTGGCAACAAAAGCTTAGACCATAATTGTGGGGTTGGGAGAGATGTCCCTTCTGCCTTTTATATGGGAAGTGATATTCTCAACCGATTCACAATAAATTTGGACCTAATTAATAATGTAGCCTGGTCCCGACTGGGGAGTAACCCCATGGGCTTTGACAACATTGCAAAAGCATTCTGGTAAGCTCAATTGCTGCCTTATGTAGTTGAAGTTCAAGTATGAAAAGAGGTTACCATCCCAGGACAGGTGCGACAATCTACGCTTCAGATCAAATTTAAACATGGACAGAACCTCCAACATCAGTACGCATATGTAAATCTACATTTCCATCTCCAATGAACTTAGGGCCCTTGATGGGTAGTGTGTCATGCAGTGTGTAGGATGCAGTGTAACTCTTACTCCAAATAATCAAACCAACTCAGGAAGATGGCAAAGTCCAATTTTACTGTTTTATGATCAATTGTCTAAAACACGAAGTTACAACGGACATCAACGGATGGCATTCTCTCAAAGCATTCCATAAAAACAACACTTTTATAGCAGAAATGTGTCATGCGTGACATCATACTACATGGCAAATAAGAAAAAAACTATGGGGGTGATGTGGTTGGCTCAAGGGGAACATCTAAATATATTTTATGTACAGGGTTGGGTTGTGATTGGGTATCTATGATCAGGTAGACAACACATGCCCACCCCTAGTGTAAGGCTTTTTCAATAGTTATTAGAAACACAGTACATCGTTGGCTCTTGAAATATAAGGCCCTTCCTTATATGGCCCTCTACAATTAGTTGGCATGCTCATGCCATGTCTGGAACATTCAGCTCACTAGCAGCACGTAATCACATGCCCCATGACTTTACCTCCCCACCCAATTAGCCAACCATCTCTCATCACCCATGCCTTCTGCCATGGAGATTGTCTTTGAACTTGGCCTTGCAAAGTATCCTCATCTCTGGGAATATAAGGGAGTATGGGCATACACTATAATTAGTTATGGAACTCCATGCCCAATGCTATTTCCATCCTCGGCTCACGTGACAAGAGACAGTACTTCACCCATTTTGCAGCATTTAATTGTCTTTAATTAATAAAACTTGGCACTCATGGTACTCATTCTTGCACCTTGATAGGGAACGTTTCAGCTTCTCATGTTTTCTGCCCTCAAGAATAGATAACCAGTCTTGGCTGCCTTCAGTCTTGACACCACGCCAGACAGCCCTTCTAGATTATTCCATGCTCCCAGCTAATTCTCTGCTGTGACACAGCTTTCAGCCCTTCTCTTCATGGGTTTGAACTTACTAAAATTGTGACACTGATGTCCAGCTTCTATATAATGGCGGCTCCGCCTGCAGTCTATTCGCGATGTATAGCTAGCTTATATGATTATTTGATCCACCTGTGTTGCTGCATCGGTACAGTTATTGAATGTCTTGCATTTCCTGCAGTGCTCTTCACACGTACAGTCTTCTTTCTGCATATAAACGTTTACTCGATTCCTCATTCTGTCATCAGTTTCTATAAGGTCCATACACTCTCTTCTTCAACCAGTCTTTTCTTCAACGCTTGTCATTTGTGATGTCACCAGCTTCTCTTTCTCTCATTTTCATATTCCTTCTGGGACCTCTTACAAGAGAATGCCATCTTTTTGGGGATACATCACGTATGGTTTTCATAGTGTATACCTTTTCTCAAAGATTCAATGAGGAATAGTCAAACTGCTGGTGTAAAACATGGCACAAGTTCAGGCTGCCAGCATACAGGTAGTAGGGGGGCGGAACTTCCTGCAGAGGCATTCGGCTGCTCTTCTACACTAACAACAAGGTTTATATTTAAATCCAACACCTCTAGTGGACCTAAAACACAACACCATTCAAATGTTGGTGCGTAACAGCGACGCTAAGGGTATCACTTTGGGCTCAGACACTTTTATTGGAATGGCGGTTGATGCCCAGCATTATTTATTGATTTAGATAATGAAATCATGAGACCAATCCGAAATGATTGTTTCAACATCAGCGACGGTATTCCTCCAGAAAAGGTATTTACTAGACATGGGGGGAATTTAGTGCTGTACTCTTCCTTCCCTATGGTGTGGAAGAAGTGATCTGTGACATTAGGAGGGAGGAGGTAGTGTTCAGAGTCAAGGACCACTACCTCGAATCCCCTGTCCAGGTCAACACCATCAAAAGAGATCTCTCATACAACTGGAGGAGACAGCTGAAATTGCCAAGCCCAAGGTCTTTCCAGGTTTCAAGTAGATGGTGGAGGAAACGATCAATCTTGCTGAGCCTGTGAGACCGAGGAGCAAAGACAAAATCTGAAACAGGTATTCCTGGAATTACAAGATATCTTTTCAGTGGACTCATATGACTGTCGAGGCACATCCATTCATTCAACCACCATTGCCACAGTCCCCGAGATGGCTCCAGTATTTGTGAAACAATACCGGTTAACTCTCACATCCATGCAGTGTTACTCACCACACCGAAAACAGCTTAGGGCATTGGTTGGACGACCCAGAATGAAAGGAGTGGTATGAGTAGAATGGCAATCAGTCTCCAGATCTCTAGCTCCCCTCAATTCAAGGATTCAGGCTTCCTCAAAGAGGCACTCTTCTTTACGATATACCTCTCTGCTGACAGCGGTGTCGATCACACACAAGAGCGGGGAACACGCGCACCGCCAAACCAATGCCGGAAGAAACCACAGATATGATTACTGATGGTACAATCAGTGTTTTGATCAGAAAACAAAAGCCCACACACAGAATACCTGATGGTATGTTGGCTATGGCATGGAAAAGATGAACGGCTCCTGAACCTATAAATGAAACCCCACACTATAAACTTAAAACTGGGACAGTATGACACCCAAATGTTGGCTATTTGTTGTAACCACTGACCTGAGAGAGAACTGACTCTGAGTTAGATTAGTTCCAGGAAAACAAAACACAACGAAAGGAGAAAATAATAAACAGGGATATTAGTACAGGGTAAGTAACCTGGGCGGCACGAGGGACACAGTAGGTAATGGTTGGTGCATTAAGCAGCAAAGCGTTCAGAATGTACAGTAGCTGATGATGAGAAAACAGCACAAAACAGGTCCAAGGAGAGGAGCTTAGAAATCAGGAAATGGATGGTAGTTACCAATAACCCTCTGAGTAAGGTAGTGTAAAGAAAGTGTAGCTCTGAGGAATAGTCTGGGTTAGCAAGGCAGGAAGAACACTCAACTTTCTATTTTGTATGTGTATAGCGGAATACAGCACATACGTTCGGTAATGTAATTAGAAGTAAGTGGGAGGCAGAGGTAGTCCGGGGACGTTCCGCGTTCGGCCGCAGGAAATCAGAATTAGGCAAGCAGGATGCGGAGGCAGTCCGGGGACGTTCAGCATTTGGCAACAGGTAATCAGATCTAGGCAAGCGGGAGGCGGAGGCAGTCCAGGGACGTTCCGCGTTCGGCAACAGGTAAGCAGACCAAGGCAAGCGTAAGGCAGATAGGCAGTCTGGGAGACTTAAGCAGTGTTCGGTTAACCGTATAGACAAAGGAATCCTCCGGAGAGTAATCCGAGGGAGGCAAGGACAGAAGATCGCAAAATAGGCATGTAGAAAAACACCACAATTAGCAGCAATGGCTACACTTCAAATGCTGGATTTAAACCGCTGGGGGAGGGGCTTCCACGTACTTGTGTTGGTGATGCGTCACCTGACAGGGATATGTCCTTTGTGTAAACAACCTCCATCGCAATCTGTGCCTCTGCCATACAGATGCTCTGGCACTCCGTTTCCAATGAAAAGAAGGTGTACGCATCAGGGTAAAGGAAGAATCATGCTGCCGATGCATAACAGCAGTCACTCACAGAGATTATTAAGAATTTAGAATCCCGTGGGATAATTTTTCCGATCAACAGTACTGTCAAAAACCTGGTACTGGGGATTCTCAAACCAAATGGCCAATGGAGACTATTTGCAGACCTGAGGGATTTGAACAAACAGGTCCACCTGTCAGGATGGCCCCTTTGCTGCATTGATCAGGTACAGGCCCAGATCAAAGGGTCAAAGGTGTACACCACCATTGACCTGACCAATGGTTACTGGACAGTACACCTGAGTAGGGAAGACCAGTACAGGCTTGCCTTTACCTTTGGGGGCAGCAGTACATGTGGACCCGAACCCCATGTGGATACATAAACTCTGGCAATGAGTTCAACATCTTTCTACATAAGGTCATGCCCGATTTGGGCAAAAGGGGATACCTTGCCTATGTGGATGATGTTTTGATCAAGAGCACAACTGTGGAGGACCATATAGCAGAAATCTGCTATGTTCTAACCCAGTTTCAGAAGGCCAGGGCAAAACTGTCCTCTCAGAAGGTACATTGGTGTAAGACCTGCGTGAACTTCTTAGGGCAAGAGAATAAGGCGGAAGCGTTATTGAAATTGAAAGACCCTACCACTCTGCGAGAATTAAGAAACCTTCCTGGACTTACTAATTATAGTCAAAACTTAATTGAAGACTGCAAAGAGGTCACTCGACCCTGGCCCATTTATTAAAGGACGGAGTGAAGTGGGAGTGAGGTCCAGAACAATTCAAGGCAGTTAAACAACTGAAAAGAAGCTTTCCCATGCTCCTTGTTTGGCTTACCCCATAAAGAGCAAGGAGTTCTTCTTGGAGACAGGGCTCTCAGATACATGCTCAACAGCAGTATTGTACCAAAGCATGAGAAGGTCAACAAAGTCATCTCATACACGAGCAAGACTTTGTCCTCTGTGGAGTAAAAATTCAATGACTGCGAGAAGTCACTCCTAGGAACCGTGTGGGCGCTGAAACATTACTGACCAATTATAAAGGGGGAGCATATCATTGTCGACACTCATCATCAACCCTTGCAATATCTACAAAGTGACAGAATCCAGGCGGGTAACATTAGTAATTCCAGAATGACTTTCTAGATTCTGTCCATGCAAGGCTTTCGTGTGGAGGATATGGCCAAAACGAGAAGAGTCCCCTAGCGCAAGGGTTGGCGGACTTGCATGATTGTGCTCAAGAAAACTGTCTCAAGGATGAAAGTCTATTGACCAACAACAACATGGAGGCATACTTAACTTCCACACAGAAGGAGTCACATGTCAGGGGATACCCACAGTTTATGTGGATGGGTGCTCCCACCATGTTGATAACAACGGGGGGGAAAAAAACTGGTGGCTGGCATTGGGAATGCCTGGGCAGATGAATCAAGCCATCCTCACTTCAGTGTACCTCCAACTCAATGAACTGGTCATAATCACTGACTCTGATTATGTCAGGAATGGGTTTGTGGAGCACCTGATTAGCTGGAAGAATCGAGGGATGCTTTGTGCCAACAACAAACTCCTAAATCATGCCACACTGATCCAGTCAATCGATGATCTGGTGACCTCCAATGAGATGACCATCTCTTGGAGATAAGACAAGATGAGAGGTCACTCCAAGATAGAGGGGCCAGATAAGACTGGGAATTACCTGGCTGACAAGCTGGCTAAAACCATAGCTCTGCAGGGGGATTTCATAGAAACAAAATCTCTGCTTCATGAAATCCAAATGACAGCTGTCACCAGGTCACAAACACAGGCTACAAGTGAATTCTCAATAGCCCAGTGGAGTAAAGTTACCCCAATGCAGATTTGCTCACAGCACAGAAAGAGGACTCGATCATTGGGAAATTGTATCGACACATTGAAGACCCCAAAACATTTCCTCTAACAGAGTCGGAATATGATGGTAAGGAGGATCTCTGGGTTTTGATTAAGTTTTCCAAGATGTTCTGGATCCAAGGTGGTTTGTTGATAAGCAGAGCCCTGTTTGGCTGTCACCAGTGGGTGGTACCTACCTCATACCGAAGCCTGATATTGAACCACGTCCATAACACAGCCATTGCCAGTCAAAGGGGGTTTCATATGACATTAGACATTTTGTGCAAGGTTGCCTACTGGCCACACATGGGCCAGGACCTACACACTTACCTAAAGGGGGTCTTGTGTGTGCTCAATTCCAGCCCAGTTTACTCACATACAGAGCTCCCCTACAAAAATTAGGAATGACACTGCCTTGGTCAGATTTGCAATTCAATTTCATCGGGCCAGCGATTCACTCCTCTAGAGGAAACAAATACATGTTAACTGTGACATGCTTGTTCACAAAGTGGGTAGCAGGTCTTCCAGCCTCGAATTGTAAGGTGGAGACAGCTGCTGCACTAATGATCAACCACATCTTCTCTCGGTTAGGCCTCCTGCCAAGGATTGAGTCAGACTGAGGAAGCCATTTTACCGTTAAGGAGATGGTAAAGATGTGAGAGATTCTAGGGGTAAAAAGAAAACTCCACATCGCCTACCTCCTGACCTTAAGTGGGAGAGTAGTGAGATACAACAAAACAATTGTGAGTATCTTAAAGAAGTTTGTGGCAGAAACAGGACCCAGTTAGGACATTGATTGCTGCTTGTCCGGATGTAAATCAGGTCAATACAATCTTCTGCAACAAAGATGTCTGCATTTAAGCTCATGACTAGATGTAAAATGGTGATACCACAGCATCTGCTCTATAGGACTCAGGAGCGGACACTGATAAATGCGTCCACTACTCATGAGTACATTGAACATTTAAGGAAGCCCCTGCTTTTGCTTATGCTCAGCGCAATTTAGAAAAGTCGGCGGAAGGAATGAAGGCCTACTATGATCTAAAGACCACCAAGAAAGAGTATGAAATAGGTGACAAGGCTTACCTGTACAATTTTCAAAGGAATCAGGCCAAGGAGTGGAAATTCCTGCAATCTTGGTGTGGTGCCTTTGAAATTGTAGATAAAATATCACCTGTTGCTTACAAGATCTGCATCCCAAAAGGAGAACAGACAAAAGAAAAAATGGGTCAATATCAACCATTTGAAAAGTTGTCATCCCAGACACGCTTTACGACTGATTGATGAGCCAAATGAAAGTCGAGCAGATGAAAAATTGGATGGAAATGTATGAATGTGTATATATAACAGGGAGTCATTTATTGTGTTATTGTACAAATGAAGAAAATTATTAAATAAAATGTGTTTGTTAAGTGGATATCTCATGTTATAACTGTATGTTGTTGTTGATGTTGTGAATTCTATGTACATTTTACAAGGAGAAATGTGTGTATAAAGAACTGAAACTCTTTTTCTATCTTTTATTAGAAAACTCGCCTCCTTAACTTCCAGCCTGGAAGTGAGAGTGGAGGCCGGTGAGGACCCCAGGGACCTGGAAACTAAGGAATAAAGGGGGTGCCATGTCACACCCTCCAACCCAAAGATGGAAGGGGAGGCTGGTATGCCCACTCCCAAAAGAAGGAAGAAAAAAGGGGGTGCCATGCCATACCACCAAGCCAGAGATGGAACGAGAGACAGGAGTGCCCACTCCCTGATGAAGAAAATTACGCCTATTGAAACCCACTCTGCCCTGCTCTTCCCCAACAGAGAGTCATTGAAAATGGGGGGTGCATGTGGGGTGCATTTAAAGTCCCCTAGCAGAAGCCCCTTTCACATGAATTGCAAGGTAAACATAGAAACAAAAACAGCCCAGCCTGTGTTTTTGTTTTTCAAGCAAGAATAAACAGCCATGTGGAAAAGGGGTCTTACTGTCATTACCAATGAATAAGCAGCATTTTAATTTACAAAGGAAGGATGAATCAAAGATCCCTGTCACATGGAAAACAGTATTTAAAATATTGACAAAAAAATGGCTTGCACAGGTGTGTGCAAATTAAAGTAGTTTAAAAGTGAAAAGAATATCACTGCTCACAGAAAAATGTCAAGAAAACAAAACATGATGTGCTGCTTGACAAGAATCAATGTATATTATGTTTGACCTACAAAACTCCAGTGACATTTGGAAAAGCCACTTTGTCTTCATGGAAAATATCAGCCCCATGCAGACCATTTTGCTGGCTGTGGGCAAAGTTTTACAAGGACATGTCACACTCCCAGCCTGGATGTTACATCTCCCATCTAAATACCAATTGCAATAAAATGTCCTGCTAAAGGTGAAAAAAATCAGTGTTCTCCAGACCTGCTGGCTCTGAAAGCATTGACTTCAAGAAATGTTACTCCTTGGCTGGAGAATGACCAATATATGTGAAAATGGAGGCATCCACTTCAAAGAGCAAGAAAGGAGACAGATAAAGGTACAGGCTAACCGAGTAAAAACAAATGGCCGGAAAGGCAGGAATCAGGGCCATTTGTCCCACATGAAGATTCACAATTAATTTTAAAAGACTATTATCATTTAGACCTTTTTGTCAGCCATCATAAGGTAGATGGATTCCATCTATGTAACACTGTATATGTAATTTCCAGGCAATTTTGGGGATATAAAATGTATCTAACTGTGACTCTGGTAACTGTAATGGCCAGTTAAACTAGGTTGCTGCCTGATCTGAACATGCTCCAAATGTGAGAATTGGTGAGTGGGCGGAAAATGAAATTAGGGATATGCTTAATAACTTACATATTCATAACTGTTGTGCTTTTTATGAAAACAGCAGAAAGGTGCCACATGGCTGTACTATACAGTACAGATTTAGTGGTTGGCTTATCTAATTCTCCATGATTAGCTGAATCAGAAAATATGTTTAGTATGGCAGTTGCAAGTGCACTTATGAAGTTTTGATACATAACTAGTTTTTGCCAATAAGTTGAAAGGAGAACAAAGGGCGATTACAAATGGGAATTGCCATATGTTGCTCCAGACCCCTAAACCAGTCCTGATTTGGAGGCTCAGTGTGGGAGGAGCGAGAAGGGTAACTTTCCAATCCCAGTGGCAGGGATAATTGCAGGGTACTTCCCCAAGATTGTACAATTGGTGGTGTCATCGCTGCTATATAAGGGGGACTGCACTAGGACAGGCGACACACAGAAAAAGGAGGGAGAAACACAGAAAAAGGAGACACACAGGGACAGACAGAGAGAGGGGAAAGACCATCAGGAAGGCTGCTGAAATTTACCATCTCACAGCTGTAAGGAGACACCAGAGGAGATTGCTGAGAGTGCATCTGGAGGAAGGCCTCAAAGCTGACTGGGTCCTATGGTAGAGTGTGGGAGGCCATCTTTGAGAGTGGAGTGACCAGACCCATGCCCTATCTTTCCAGAGTGTCATGAGATGCAGGTGGCTTTCCTGAACCTTAAGCAGAGGCTTGCTATGTAAGTAGAACTGAGACCTCGGAAACCAAAAGGTGGGGGAATCTGCTTGCCTTGAATCCTTTCCCTTTATAGTGGGTGGGTGGCAGGGTGGGGGGGGGGTTAGAATTGTGTAGATCCTTAGACTATTTGACCAAAAACATTATTTTGATTAATATCCCATTTGGCAGAACACTATGGGGTGAATTTTGTTAAAACTCAAAATTCACAAAGATCACTTCTCAATGTGTACTAAAAACTATAGCCTATAACTTAATTGGGTAATCCTTGTTGTCCAGCAGACACTACTTTGTTAAGGGAGAGGGGTGTCTTTGTTCTTAAATCAGTATAATATTTTATCCAGCTTCCCCAACGCAGTAAGGTGGGTCTGAAATCCAAAACTCCCCAAAGCATTCCAATTTGTCCTGTCTGACTTATCAGCATAGACCAAAACAGGGGTGGGGGGGTTCTGAAAAACAAACCGATAAATCACTCTGTGTTTATTTAAAACCAAAGATGTGGGTGAATCATCGTTACCAATCTTGAAATCCTACTAGTAGCCTTTTAGGCCTGCAGGAAAATCAAAATCGCACAACATTACACAATAATTGCCTTTGTGACTGATCAGTGCAATTATTTTGTCAAGTGAAATTTGTTGAAAGTGAGGAATTGTTATGGTGTTCTTTTTAACTCACTTTTGTGATGTGGTTATGGTGAGAGAAGTTGATTGAGTTGTGCCCCTGATAAAGTGGTGTTTGACATTTGTGTGCTAATTTATGTTACTTTTAATTTAAATAAACCAATATAGTTCCCGAACACGAGCCTGGTTCTTGGCTCATTGTTAGCTCAGGTGACAGGGATCCAAGGGGTATGATATGTGTTTGAGATAGGGCTAATAAAAAAAATCTGTTAAACAGTTTCTTGCATAACTAATGGGGAGGAAAGGAACTCCCCTTGTTGATGGTGGCTTCTCAATAAACTGTTACAAGCCTGTCCATTGTTCTACTGCACCTAGATGTCTATGGTGCTTAGAAGGTTGATGATGATAGTCAATGAATTGCACATAGAAGAAGGATGTGGGTAGCCTTGAAATTGCACTTAGAAGATGTTTTTCTTTTTCTGGTGCAGTTCTCCACTGTCATCACTTAGAAGATTTATAAGTTAGCATGTCTATTGCATTTAGAAGATGTATTAGGATAACCTGTTCATTGCACTTAGCCCTGATAGTGCACTTAGAAGATTTATGAGGGCAGCCTGTCTACTGCACTTAGAAGTTGTATTAGGATAGCGTGTTAATTGTGCTTCGAGGATCTATGAGGATAGCCTGTTTATTAGACAGATCTGATTACACAGCTACATCAAAGTCAAAGCTCCATCTGAGCCTCAAGGTGGACATCTCCCGCAGTCATGGCTACCCACCCACATGCATCAGAATACAGAGATGGCCTATGACCAAAAATTCAGTCTAGCTGGACACATAATGTTTTGCTTCCATACACCAGACTAAAACACAAATCACAAAACCTCTGCCATCAGAATTCAGCAATGGTTTACCACATATATTCAGTCAAATGCACACAAGCATTCTAATAATTCAGACAATTTTCCCATACCTTGGACTTCGTTCCCCCGAGGGCGTTCCCACCACAAGTGAATTGAGGTCATACAAATGGGATTGTTGGGTATTTTGTGTAGATTTGGGACCTAGCGGTATTTTCTTACCGCCAAAAACAAAAAATAGTTTAGTAATAACCACTCCTTGTATTTAGATTGGGTTTGGTATTATAGTGCTATAGTGGCTATGCATTATTTCAGTACACAGATACATTTGGTTGGTATACATTTCGTTGTGGTATAGTGATGAGCATAATTTCTTTGTTTTATTTGTGCCCCCAACGTACAAAAACTTTCTTTTGTTTAAACTGTTCTTGTGATCTCTAGAGGCCTCAGGCTTCTACATTATTTAATAACACCACATTTTCATATGGAGTGCCACTAATGGCTGTTATCACTGATTTATCTACACCAGTGAGCTATGCTTCCATAAAGTTTTCACAATAACATGTGGTATTGTCACTAATTTATGTACATTAGTGAGTTTATGTTTCCATGTAGTATTCACAATAACATGTGGTATTATCACTAATGTATTTACATTAGTGAAACTATTTCCAGAGTCCTCTCTCTCTGCTGATTCATGTACGCCCAGCAGACTATCGGATTGTGTTCCACTCAGAAGCCACACACACATATACACTGAGTGGAACCACGCACACAGCTATTTATAATTACTCATAACATAACATTTTCCACATAGGATGCTTGGCATATATTACCTAATAACCTCCCCTTTTATCATGTGATATGGGCTAACTGTACCAGAGAAAAACAGAAGCAAAAAGAAGCCTTTTCACAGGTTGTGATTTACATCAGTTTCATTTCAAAAATCATACATTACCAGCTTTGTGAGGCAGTCTTTTCTAAAATAAACATAAGAGAAACAATTGCAACATACATGGCATTTCATTATATTCTTTGCAACAATAAAGAAAACAATGCATCAGTGGACTTGCATTTAGATGGCAACATTAGAGTGTAGCATTTAAATACAGTGATTCTTCAATAGAAGCTATCGCTACGCTGCCTGCCTGAAATAGATTTCATTCACACACCGCACTCTCACTTTGAATAAGATAATAACCAGCAATTCGTAGCTGTTCAGCACGTGAAATCTCTGGGCTGGTCGCTTTCTTGAAATGGCTCAGGCTTTCTTTTAGAGCACCCCAGCGAGAACATGCAGTTCCAACCTGCAATCTTCTATTCTCAAGCCGGTGCTAATCGACTAGAATCCCCAGCCGGTGAAGGTCAGCAGTGCACTGGAACGACGCCTCTTAGCCAGGCAACCCCACAGCCACTTCAGCCAAGTCCTCACCGGAGCTATGCAAAAATGGACACTGCCTTTCTCCATCCCCGAGGTGCACCAAGAAACCTCTGTTACAGCCCCTAACTTGACGCCTGTCCAATGAAAATCCATCATGTCATACCCTCCTTCTTCAAACAATAGCTCATTTTTACAGTAAGCAACTGTAACAAAATTGATTTCCTGCTTATTTGAGTTTTGTTTTCTGAGCAAGGACCGTGAAAAGCACAGAGAAAAAGAGAGAAAAAAATCTGAATGCACGTTTAAAGTGAGCTTCAGCCTGCCTCATTTTGCACATGGAGAACACATTACAATATTAAGAAGTTAAAATTGTGTTAGTACTTGTTAATTATATTAGTTCATTAATTATCTAATGTGTCTCCTGCAATAGAGGCATTTCAGGTGAGAAAAGAAAAAAAAATGGTGTGCTTTTAAATGAGAAAATGGTTTGTTTTTGACCTGTGTAGCCTGTCTTCATTTACATGTCCATATGTTACACCATTCAAAATTATGTGCTTTTACTATGTGTAACCTGTCTTCATTTGCATGTCCATATGTTAAACTGGCAACACATGGCTTACTGTACCACATTATAGCAATACATTGATCCCATGCAGTGGCGCTGCACTCCAAAAACACACTAAATAATCCTACAGGATAAAGGTGCTATATAAATGACAAACTACTACTACTCTACTTCTATGCCGGAACACAGTGCCAAATTCTGACAAGGCAATATCTGCCTTTTCTATGTTGGAGGTTGATAAACTTCCATGTTCATGCACGTTGTGGATAGTAACTCCTACTGTGTTAAAAAGCAAAGTATCTGCACTGGATCCACTAGCTACAGAAATGAACATAGCATCAGAATGGTGCTTTTCTAGAGCAGCTCTTCTTCTCCTGCAACCTCCAATAAAGAGAATGAAGTGTTAGTCCGGAAAGGTGACTAGGTAGCCAAATTCACGTCCATGGAACAAAAGGGTTGAGGCTCATATTCCGGCTTCACCTCCAGACGACATAGTGTTCATGGACAAATTACCTTATCTCACTCTGAGCTACTCTGCCATCTTCTGTAAAAAAAATTGTGCCCTCCCCTATTCTGGTGAAATTGTTTAGGCCATTGTCTGATCTTTCCTGTCATGTAGGTCATTTGCTAGAAAGAAGTCCTAGGCAGTAAAGATACGACCACATGTCACAGGCCTGTGGCAAACTTATTTTCGTGTCTGCTTATTTGTCACAAAAAAACATTCACTTTGTGTTGTACAATTTTCACATGTATCATACTATTCATTTATAAAGTTATTTTTTGTTTCAAATGTTTTATTTATTATGTGATTTGTGCATATTTTATGTATTTCTTATTCTGTAATGTTAAGGCTTGTTTAATAGTTAAATGCACAATAAAGTATAAAAGCAAAATTATTTTGGTATTTTTTTTCGTGTGTGATCCTGGGCCACTCAATTGACCTGCCACATTTGCCAATCTCTAAATACTTCCAAATGTTCAGCTCCACAAGTGATTTAGTTCTCAGGATACTCTTAAAAAAACTCACTCATAGTATAACAGGCTATAGCGTTGAATCATATATAATAATAGTGACCATTGATCTATTGCAGACCGAAAAATAATGTGTTTCTTTGCTCAGTAAAAACAATACCACTTGAAAACGATGGTACTCTTCTAATCTCAGTTCCAGTATGTGCACCTTCCTGGTAACCTCTGATCGGCATCAGCTACCATTTTCAATTTATTTGCCTTAGTTGACAATATGTCATACGGTCTTCAATACATTCACATAATACAAACGGAATTGCAGTATACAGGTTAATATACAAGATTTAACCTTTTCAAAAAAAGAAAAAGCATAGTAACTGTCAGCGGATTCATAAAAGTTATTCATGTGGAAAAGGTGCATTCATCGCTTTTATCTTGTCTCTTCAGTGATGCTCTTGAGAGATAATTTGTCACTGAGTGTACAGTCAATTTATCATAATGCTCATAGCATAATGTGATAGCTTGTGCAGTCCCTCTGATTGCTTGTGCTAAAACCAATAGTTTAAAATATCTTCTTCTCAAATACAGGTATAGCGGCCACATTAACATAGAATGTGTGAGGTTCTCTACATTTCATTACAGTGGGTGCACGTGTCTGTGTTGGCACTATTACATTTGTTAAGCAATACAGCTATACGCACTATTCCAATTCTGAGCATTATGTGCAAAACTCTCAAGTAATTAGGCTTCAGAGTATCTAGATACTTTTTTTTAGCCAGGTATTTGCTTAACGTCCCAATAATTTCTAATACTCCTGAATCCTCCAACTTTTGCTGTTACGGCGTCATGATATTGGCGTTAAAAGCCTTCCTCACAATATACTTTGTTAGATGATTCATTTGTACTGGCCTGCTCCAATTATCACTACAACCAATCCTGCTAAACATTTCCTTGATAAAAGCACACAATGGTCATGACGTACCTGCCTCTTGGGACAAAACGTCTTCTATAGCTTCTGTGACGGATATCATATTGTCGTCCATACTCTTCTAGAGACAGACCCTTCCCTTGAGGCCAAGGAGGTGAGGCAGCTACCCGATTGTCTTCCTGGGGGTGGTACTCAGCGGGTGGATCTCATGTGGAGGTATTTCCATCTGGGACACAGGGAGGACATCATTAGGGAACGCAGTACCCACAACATACTCACAACTCTCCTTTACCTCCACACTCCACATCGTTGTTACCCTGTATTGTTACACAGCTACTCCTGTAACAAGTACTGAAATGAGGAACAGCAAAGATGACCTTACAGAAAGTCTTAACTAAAAGTAATGTGATGAGTGAGAGACGCAGACCCCTAGAGAATCATCTGCAAAATCACACTCACCATACTAGACACAGTAGTATGCCGGGTATAAAGAGAGAAAAAGGACTAGCAGTCAAGCAGAACCTCCCTGGAGGCACAAAGAGGAAGCTGGAGTTTCCCGCTGTCCAGAGGTGAAGAGTGCTGCCTGGGATGCTAATCCAGAGATGCAGGTGTCCATGTCAGGTTTGCTATGGAGAGACAAACACAAAGGAAGAGAAGACATTGAGACCGGTGAGAGGTGCTGGCAAACCATGCTTCGCAACAAAAGTGTGCCGGACACACCACAGATAATGCTGCAGAGCCACAGCTTACAAGCAGGAACAGGAGAAGGCAATGGGGAAGCCTCTGAAGACCTCCAAGGAACCCAATACTGGCAGAGAAGCACCCAAGGATACCAAGAAGGTACCAGGGCTGCCAAGGTCTTAGAGGGGGTAAGAAGCATTTTCTGAAAAGGATATGCAACCTTGCCATGCAAGTCCTTGACCTGGCAGGATAGTTAACCAGATAAACGAAAAAGCCATATCATAAAGGCTGCCGGGTCTGGGACCCGCAAAGAGTCAGAGGAGCACCTCCTTGGTGCTTCATATTCATGGCAGTACCGGGCAGGTGAGTGAACCAGGTCTGCTCAAATGAGTTAGCAGAAGAACTTGTGTTGGGGACCAAAAAGCAATAGAAAGGCCAGGGCATGGGAGTCATTCCTCCTGGCACTGCAAACTGCCTAAACAATCTTGTCAAACTAAGAAAGGTCAAGGGAAGGTAGTCACATTGAATTATTGGAGAGGGTTAGCGGGAGGGAATCATCCCCCTAACATTTGTAAATACAAGAGACCTTCTGTTATATTTGCCTTTGAGGAGAAACAACCTGAGAGATCTTTTGAGACTTTTTGAGCTAACCCTTTTGAGAAGAACTTTGAGTTCTCTTCTTCAGAATTTGAACATTGGTCAACCGTTCAGAAGAAGGAAGTCATTCTTCTGTATCAAGAAGATCACCACTTTCTTAGTTTACTTTAGAGTGTAAGGGATAGAAATAGGTTTTGACACAAGATGGTGAACTATTTGCTTTGGACGGACATTCTGAGATAATCTTTAGTTTTGGTTGAGGCAGGGAAACCCCTCTTAGTAACAGGGTCAGGTAAGGTGTTCCCCTTATTTTCTCATAAACAAAAGTATTTAGCAACGATCATGCCACCTGTGTCATCAGCCTGGTACTTCTGCACCCTTACACTTCGCTGTATCCTGTTAGCCTGGTGGAGCTCCACACTTGAATCCAATAACACAGGGGTCTTAGTTTAATCTGAGCATCTATCTCCTGTAAATTTAATTCCATGCTTGTTGATAAGTTAGGAAAGTTAACAGGTAGGTGCAAGCTGTTTTTTGCAAACCTATTTTAATAACATCAAGGCTATTTCAGTTCACATTGCAACATAGTACTGCCCCATAGAGGGTTGGCTGCTGGGTTTGTAATTAGTGGACCTCCAAACAGACCTTTACCACGCCATTGCCATGTTCTCTCGTGAACCTTTTCAGTAGCCCCACTGCATCTAGATAACACTGCCTCTGATTTATCTACTTGCATGGCACTGGTACAATTGTCCCTGATCCCTTGTCGAGGTAGTCATATGTTTCAACATGCTCTATTTCTTTCACCTTGTAACTCAATTTCAAACCTCACTTGTTTTCTTCTCCTGTTTTTTTCTGAAGACCACTATTTTCCATTTTTGCACATTAATAGATAGGCCTTTCTTGCAGCAAAAACTTTTGAATATTGTGAATTGGGCCTTTAAACCAACAGGCGTCAGCGAGGTGAGGACTGCATCATCAGCAAACATAAGGGTTGGAAATATCTCTCTAGCCATGGCTGGAACATCAGTGGAAAGTTGCGTGCAGGCATTCTATGATGCCATTGATGCAAATGCAGATCAGTTTTTGGTGCAAAGACGCAGCATTGCTGTACCACAAGTTGTATCGCAAATGACTTTGATGTCCTGCCATCCAAATTCCACCTCACCACAGCTTCAGGATAAGTATGGAGAAGTAGAATAGCTGAGAGAAGTGCGGGTAGTATACCACGATCTGTTAAAAAATTCCATTTCCTACTAAAAAGGAACCAGACAAAGGCAGTCTTTAGATCATTGAACATAGTGCAAAGGTTCATGTTCCTCAGCACCACTTATCGCAGAGAAGCTGAAGCTGCATGCTTTGATCAATGGAAGAGTGCCTGCTTGAAAGCCAGCCGGCAAATGGTTTATTATATTCCTTTTTTAAAACAAAGATAGTAAATAAGTCAACCAAAACTGCTCCGGCAAATAGTTTGCCCACTGCATCCAATAATCAAATTGGACGATAATTACATAGGTTCTCTCTCCCTCTCTTTTAATACAGGGGAAACATTTCTGCTTTTGACCAGGATTGTGGTACAGAATTCTTGTCTAATACCGCATTAACCAGGCATGTAAGATTTGGTGCCCATAAGGTTCTGATTTATATAGGTTCATTGGAATTTTATCAGGACTTAAGGCTTTATCATTTTTTTAAATTCATGATGGCTATACTGATTTCTTCCACTGAAAATTAGAGGGTAGATTGCCCTGGCTTTCTCTGCATGTGAAATGTACATGTTTCACTATATTGTTTCTTAGAATTGTTGTACCAGATCACCATTGAGATATTTTTTAGCCAGCCTGAGCCTTGGTTTGATGAGGATTTAAAGCTACTGAGGCTCAAACGTTGGCAGCCAGAGCGGGAGTGGAGGAAATCTTATTGTCAGTCTAACCTTATGCTCCTGAGCCAGCCCACTGCCCTGTTCCATAAGGCTATTGTGGCTCTTAAAAGCAGGTTCAACTCTAGTAAAGTGGAATATGTTCTTAACCAACCTATAGAATTGTCTGAACGTATACACTCTCTATCCTCCCCTTCTACTATGCAGGTAGGGATAACTCCCTCTCAGGGTTTGTGTGATTCCTTATCTAGTTCATTTATTGACAAAATCGTGTCTATTTGTGGCAATATTGTGAGTGTGGGTTTGAAGACAGGTAAATATTATTTTGTCCTGTCTGAGTGTGCCCCAAATTGTGTGTGGTCTTTTTTGCCATCTTTCTACCATCAGGATATAGTGTCAGCCACCTCCAAATTGAGATACGCATCCACTCTTGATTCAATTCCGTTGGCTATCTGTAAGGATATTATGCCGACCATTAAATCATAGGTGGCTCAGGCAATCAATCACTCCTGTCAATTAGGTTTCATGCCATCAGATTCCAAACGTGCATTGGTGATACCCTTTCTAAAAAGCCCTCACTTGACACCTCTCCTGTCAATTTCTGTCTATTTCTCTGTTTCCTTTCTTTATGAAGATATTGGAATCTTTAATCTATCCTCTCCTTAGTTAAACCTGAATGCCAACATGCCCACACCTAGATAGATTTGTGAATATTAGCCTGCGTCACATCTAGATGGGATTGATTGAAGGATAGCAAGCCACCACCTAGATGAAACTTGAATGATGGCGTGTGCCACACTTGGAATTGTGAACACCAGCCTGCGTAGCATCCAGATAGGGTTGTGAATGATAGCATGCCCACACCTGGACAGATTTCTAGACGCTAGCCTGCACCGCATTTGGATGGGACTGTGAATGCTGCCTTGCCCACACCCAGATAGAGTTCTAGACATTGGCCTGCGCCTCATCCAGATAGAGTTGTGGGTGTCGACGGGTGCCACACTTAGACAGAACTGTGAATGTTAGCATGCTAAAGGTCAGGTAACCCACTAACCAATCTAGGCTCAAACTCTGCATACTTATCTCACTCAAAAACTCACACAACCATCTCTCGCACAACAAGCCGCACGCACTTCACAACACTGCAACACATAAGCCAGACCAACAGCACACGCAGCCTGACACCGATCCAATACCTGCACCAAAGCACAGCATCTGGTGTATACCGAGTTGAAGCTGCCAACAGAACACCGCTTCTCTCAGTATCCTACTCCCTCTTCACCTTACTAACCCATCCCACCTTATCATTTACAGATCCGCCAGAGCGCCTGGGGACCAATTCCGTTGGTGACGGTGCGCAGTACAAATACCTTTAACATTTAACATTAAATTTCTTGTAACTTCTAATTGTTTTTCTCCATTTCAATCTGGCTTCTGCCCTTGCCACGGTACGGAGAGCGTGTCAGTCTCTGTTGTAGATGACATACCCCAGCTCTCATGGTGGAGTGGGGCATTAATAGTGTAGCCAGTCTGGCGCTATCATAGTTTAAATCATTTTTGTCTGATCAGGCACAATCTCTCCTCATCCCTTTTGTTCTGTATCAGTGCCTTTGTCCTGTGGTGTCCCCCTGGGGTCTGGTTTGTCCCCTACTTTATTCAATGTTTAGATCCAGTCACTGATGGAGCTCATCCACTCTCACGGTTGCTGAATGAGCGACAACTGGCTGAAATGGAATGGGGACATGACTGAGGTGCTAATGGTTGGCACCTCTTCTGTTTCATCTTCATGGACTCCTTTGTTTTAGCCCCCTTCTCTCAATGTTTTCCCTTCACTGGTGTCTGTGGTGAAAGATTTAGGAGTCAAGCTGTCATCCTCTCAGTCACTCGAGCCTCAGAAAGCATCCATCTGTCAATCAGGGCACTGCAAACCTAGGGTTTTGAGCAAGGTGCTGCTTTTCATACAATCACAGGTTCGTGCCCAAGTGGTTTCAGCTCTGGTCCTGAGTGTTTACCTGTCTCAACAGTTATATCTGCTGCGCCGTCTACAAGTCCTGCAAAATGGTGAAACCAGATTGATTACCCGGACCCCCTTTCCTATGCGTATCTCCCCAGCTCTGCATCAGCTGCACTGGCTTCCCATTATGCAATGGGTCCAGTTCAACTACATGTGCATACATGTGCATAGTGCATTGCGGCTTTTACGGCATGCGGGCAGAGTATCACAAGTGCACATTTCGGGCATATGTTCTTAATTGCCCCTTCCGCTTGCAGGAGTTGTATGCCGCTGAAATTCCACGGGCACGCTTTCTCCATTGCTGCGGCTAGGTTTTGGAACTCTCTTCCACTCATTCTTCATACCACTGCAGATCATCTTTATTTTCGTCATTCTTTGAAAACTTTTCTTTTTGAATACACTTAGAGGTTAGGTATTGTTCTTGATGACTGTTCCAGTGAAGTAGCACCAAGCAGGGTTGGATTGGCCCCTTGGCCTTTCGGCCCGTGGCCGGCCGAAATCGTCCTTGGGGGGTGGGGGCTGGTTTCTGGCCATGCCTGGGCCAGTTTGCAAGAAAATAAATAGAACATAAATATTTTTTTTCCAAATTTTCTTTTTTTTTTTTTCAAAAAGCCTTTCATCCTTCTTAGGTCGATAAATGAGTACCAACACAGGTTGGGTGACAATGTATGTATATTTGTTCTATAAAAAAAGAGCTTAAGCGTAAGTGCTATACAATAACATATTATCATTTGGCCTTGGACGTCTGCTTGGATTCACAGTAATTTAGTGTACTTAGGAACAATGCTATTTGATGCCACTTCCTGCTTTGTCAAGGGGTGAATGGTCGTGTTTCATCGCTTTCCAGGATGTCACTTTGGGGTGGGGTCAAATGACATCACTTCCTGTGATGTCATCAGAGGTCAAGGGTCGTGAGGCGAGGGGTGTGCCACTTTTTTGAGGCGAGAGGTGGGCCACTTTTTCTTTGGGTGACCGGGCCTATTTCTTGTCCCAGTCCGACACTGGCACCAAGATGCCTTCGGGTGTACGCTGCGCTTTATAAGTGCTTTTAACATAACATAACACATTCCCCTATTAAGGTGTGATTCTCAAATGTCCCTGTTTGCATCAACTTCCAAAAATTGGTTGTCTCTTTGTTTTTAATGTCCATGAATTGTGAATCCCATTCATTAACTGCATGTTTCCACCTCGTATTTTTGTATCAATTTTGTATAGCATGCTCTTGCTTGGCGCAATGCCATAATACCTATGGATGATACATTCTTTGCATAAGTAATTAATTAATTGTTTGCCTCATAGCACTTTGCATCGTACCTGGGTGTATTTTTATGTTCTTTTTTTCTTAATTGACCTGGTGCGATCTTATGTGACAGGATCATGCTTTCATTGGGAGGGTGTTCATTCATAAAAAAACAAGTTATTTCCACAATGGTAGGATGCTATATATCATTCTGGGAGTGAGTGCGTCCTCCTTGTTGATGGCCCTCCACGTAATCACCTCTCTAGCTTGACTGACAACGGTCAATTGCACATTTCCCTCACACTCACCCAGTGTCTTAACCCCCAACATATTATTTCCAATGTTAGTGCTAATGGGCAATTTTCACTTTCATGTCTTGTTATTATCTCACATTTCTTGAGCAGAGCTCACGTGTCCAGGAGTATCGGGAGTATCCCCCTCGCGCATAACTGCGGGAAAATGTTCAGAAAAGAAAATCGGCATTTTCGTGTGCGAGATTTTCTTTTCGAGGTGATCACATAGATTCCATATTTCCCACACCCTCATCCACGCTCAAACTCTCATTCATCCTCACAGTCACGTTCATTGTCATAGTCATTCTCTTAACCATACATCACCGTATGCTCCTCCATTAATACCTGCATTCATAGTCATTCTTATTCATTCATCCTTCCTCACATGTTTATGCATTCGGCCCTCGTCATACTATTTCATTGAACCGTTAGTCCATGGTCACTTATCTCCCAATTCCATCTCTCCATATATGCTGCCATTTATCCAACTGCCCATCCATCCACCTCGTCCCCGCATTCTGCCTTGTCCTTGCAATCTAGTTTACTCCTACCTTTTACTCTTTGTGTTGGAGGCTGAGAGAAAGATCACTTCCATCTTACTGGAGTTTAGCATCAAGCAAGCCAGCAGAAAGGCAATTGTTGACTCTTGGCTGGGGTGAAAGAGGGAAAGGAAGAAAAATGATCTGGGTATTGGGGTAAAAAAATGTGGTATAAAAAGCCAAAGGATAAGATGAGTTTAACCAGTGAGGAGATGCTTACAATGGAAAGGAGTGTGCATAGGATTGATTTGGGATGCCCGCTGAAATGGGGCTTTTGCAGGAAGTGGTTGAGTTCCAGAATATAGGAGGTCTGAGAAGTTAGAGTGTCGTATCCTCGAAGCCAAAGATGGATAGAGCTTGGCCTAGGAAGTGTATGCTTAACATTGACAAAGGATTCAGAGTGACTGGGTAGAATGAGGATGGACGAGGGGTGTGAGTGGTTAGCAGTAGTAAGAAAGTTACAGATTGAGCCCTTCTTTGGTGTGCAGTGGACGCTCGTGGGAACTCCTCGGCACCACAAGTTCCCACACACGACAACCACTGAATCTATTGATATGCACAACAACGTACATTTGGGTGACATATATGGCAATGAGCCTCCTGTTAATTGGAGGCACATTGGCAGATGGCACCCGCTGTGGCCAGCGGCAAAGTAACCTAGTTGGGGTAGATGTTCATAGTTAATTGGGAGGGGCGGGTTGAATAGTCTGGTAGGTTGGTGTTTCTGGCGTGGGAGGTGGGTGGGGTGGGGTTCACAGTTTCATACGAGTTTGAATACTAGGTTCAGAGGGGGAGGGCGGGTGGGATACTTTCTTTCAGGACCTTTGGGTCCCGAGCACACTCAAGATGGGCAAGATACACAACACGCAATAGAGAATCCAGAACACTAGAGGCACATAGCTTGGTGCCATCAGTAACCCGCTATGCTAGTGTCCTTAGGGCTATGGACACTGTGAGGAATCCTTCAATCATTAACCATGGTCCTGACATAACGTGACACAGTCTCTGGGGGCACACACTCCCTCCAATATGGATATTACCCTGGTTACATGGAATATACAGGGTTTCACCAATGGGATAAAAACCTGCCTAATTTCAAACTATCTCAGGAACCACTATGCTAATGTCCTCTGTCTACAAGAAACTCACCTGGGGAAGGGACACAACCTCCCTGCAGTGGCGGGTTCGGTGATCCACAGGTATTGCTCTTCCTACTCCACCTACTCCTGAGGGGTTGCAATTTACATACACCGAACTCTGGAATTTAAACTGCACAACACGGTGACCAATGAGGAGAGTCGATTTGTCCTGGTGGCTGGGGAGATTGCAGGATGGTACGTTCTTTTCCTAAATAAATATGGCCCTAACTATGACAGCCCAGAGTTTTTCCAGACCTGCTCAGAGCACCCACGTATATTCCCGGGTTATGAGGTAGTATCGGCGGGGGATTTTAATATAGCCCTGTCCCTAAGGCTGGACAGATCCTCATCGGCTCAGTCAACTAACTCTTAGGTGGCCCAAAAATGGGCCTCCATCGCCGCAGATTATGCCCCGATCAATGTATGTCAGCTCCTCCATCCCGATACATGTGAATTCACCTTTCACTCGAGCGTACATGGTAGTTCCTCCAGGATAGATTAAGTTCAAGTGTCTCCGTAACTGGCCCGGGTGTCTCATAGGGCGCAGATTCTACCCTGAACCCTGCCTGTCCACTCCCCGGTCCTGGTACAGTTTACCAGCCCGATCACCCGTCACAAGCAACTCCGTTGGAGATTCAGACCCGAGCACTGGAGGACATAGCATACCGGGAAGATATTCGCCAAGCATTCTCCAAATTCTTCCAACTGAATGCAAACTCTGTCAAGTACCCCAGAGTAGTCTGGGAAACGTTAAAAGTATACATTCAAGGCTGGTGTATATCCTAGGAGAGGTGTGTCCTAAAGAGTATTCGTTGAGCCATTCTGTCCAAAGAAAAGGACTTAAGGAATATGGAGAATAGCCAACTCCAGAGGGATTCCCCTGAAATCCAGGCTCACCTGGAAGATAAAAAACAGGAGATCCGTCTGCTGATGGACAGGGAGGAAAGATTCCTGGGGGATCCAATTGCGGGCGCTAGGTACGGGGCAAGGGAGTGCCTGAGTAGGACCTTAGCATGGGCCATAAGACAGGAGAATCACCTGAACCCCATAATAGAAATTGTGACACCCGACCGGGTGGCCTCCAAGGACTCCATTAAGATCAAGGTGGCATTCCGTCACTACTACAAGAAGCTTTATGCGACCCAGTGAATAGCGGGGCACAACAATATTGTGCAATATCTGGATAGGATAGCCTTGGGTTGGATCGATCCGGAGGATGGAATGCGATTAAATGAGCCCCCTTCCGATGAAGAATTTCTTAAGTTGATTCACACCCTCCCCAATGGTAAGGCTCTGGGGATTGATGGCATCATGCCGAATTGTATACATCCTTCCTGACTCTGCTCATCTCACGCCTCCATAGCATGTATGAGGTGGCCAGCTGGACAGGTGTACTTCCCGAGTCCACTAGGACAACTTTAGTGACTGTTCTCCTTAAGCCAGATAAGGACCCCAAGAAGTGCTCGTCCTACAAGCCCCTATTGTTGGTGAACACGGATAATAAGATTTTAGCAAAGCTTTTGGCTGACAGGCTTCTACCCCACATGCTTGGCCTGGTCCTTCCTGACCAGGCTAGCTTTATACCAGGTCGTTATACACAAAACAATCCGAGGAGACTTTTTAGCCTGTTCCACAATGTGAACCAGACGTCCCAATAGCAGTAGTAGCGTTGGATGCAGAAAAGGCATTTGACTCTGTTGAATTGCTGCGGTGAGTAGGCATGGGTAACACCTTCCTACATTGGGTCCACTTACTATACATGGCACCACTAGCACCGGTGTACACCAACGGTATTCAATCTATACCCATGCATCCTTCCCGCGGCACCAGACAAGGCTGCCCCTTCTCGCCCATCCTGTTCGCCTTAGCAATCGAGCCAGTGGCATGTGCCTTGAGGGAATACCATGCCCATAGAGGGGTAACACTCCAGTCACACACATCCATAGTCTCCCTTTACGTGGATGATATGTTGAAATATGTCAAACACCTGCGGATTAACTTGAACCCCGTAATGGACGAGATCACCAGGTTGGGGGCTCTGTCAGGCTTGGTATTAATTGGACAAAATCCGAAGTGCTCCCAGTCACAGCAGGGGTTTCCCCACATGACATTGGTAATACCTTCGCTTGTTGCCCGCAGGGAATCCGTTGTTTAGGTATACAGGTATCCCAATCCCCTGTTAGATTATACGAGAAAAATTACATTGCCGCCCTGCAATATTTAGAACATAAGGTAGACACTTGGGGGGGAATTCATGGAATAAATGTGCGCACGCACAAAAGCTGGTGCACGCATGCGAATAGCACGTGTGCGATTCATGGAAGGCCCTGCGTGTGTTTTTTCCAGGATGTGCGTCAAATCTGCGCTTACCTTACATGTCACTGCGACTTTCCAAACGCGTGCACAACAGGAACGGGGAAAGCGCACAACTTCTCGCGCACACACCTAAAAAGGAGGCGGAACATGGGGAATGGGGAACAATGAGGGAAAATGCAGGCATAACGTGGGAAGTACCGCTGGGAAACACACACAATGCCCACAGGCTAGTGAACAACACGTATTCATAGAATCAAATGGGGAAAACCCGCGCACATCAAAACACACGCACACGCACAATTACGTCCGCCACACGAAAGCAGGCGGAAGCGCCCCCGCGCAGCATAACAGTGCACGCAAACAACAAAGAAGCATATACAGCTACAATGAATGTCCCATTCCTCGCAGCAGTGATCGTGGGACACCGCAGGAGGAGGAGAATAGCCAGTCCCCGCATTTTTATGCCCAGGACCAGCCTTTTTGGGATGCCTGATGACCAGGTCTATGGCAGGTATAGGTTTCCACCTCATATCATCCTAGAGCTGGTCAGGGAGTGGGAGGATGAACTCACATCACCCACCCTGTGCTCCCAAGCATTGAGCCCCTTGGAGAAGATTCTCAATGTACGGCATTTTTTGGCCACTGGATCATTTCAGCAGACAACTGCCACAGTGTAGGGGCATCTCACAGCCCACGCAGTCACATTGCCTACACCAGGTGTTGGCAATCATCACTGCGCGCCGCTCAGTCCGCAGGCACATATACATACCCAGAACACCCACAGAAAGGCAGGCCGTGGTCCTGGACTTCTAAAGGGTGGCAAACTTCCCGAAAGTGCTTGGTGCCATATATTGCACCCATGTGGCCCTAAATCCACCTAGGGCCAGTGAGCACATCTATCGAAACCGCAAGCAGTGGCATTCCATCAAGGTGCAGGTGGTCTGTGATGCCAAGGGAATCATCAACTCTGTCTATGCAAACTATCCAGGGTCCACCCATGATAGTTTCATATTCAGAATGTCCGCCCTGAGCTGGGCCCTGGAAGCTGGGAAGCATGGCGACACATGGCTCCTAGGTGAGTACAAATACCTGTGCACATGCATGCATGTCACACACAGACAAATACACAAGCCCGTCTAATGACAACCATTATCACCTTACCAGGTGACAGTGCCTACCCTCTGAGCACCTACATGATGACGCCAATACAGAACCCCACCACACCACCCCAGGTAAGATACAACACAACCCATATTGCAACCAGGGCCATAGTGGAGCGCACATTCGGAGTGCTCAAGTCACGCTTCCGCTCCCTTGACCATTCTGGTGGACAGCTACTATATGCACCCCAGTAGTGTGCAGGATCATTGTGGCAGCATGTGTCCTGCACAATGTTCCACCATGGCATGGTGTAACGGGTGGTCATGGTGGTGCCCCACAATTCCAACCACATGCACGGCTGCTGAGCATGGGAGGGGAAAGGGCATGTGGCGAGGCAGCCCGTACCCAGCTTGTGGCCACATTTTTCACCTAAATACCAACCCCTGCAGAGTGCACACAGGCCTGGCACATACCAGGTCACAATCAATGATGAGAAAGGGACAGTTAACTGTCACAACCTTACCACCCTGAGAATGTGTCCATGGAAGCGCCACATTGTGTGCATCCCTAGCTACTTAAACACAACCAGTCCCATGTGACCAAAGGGAACACATGCAAGGTGCATATCCCCCACCCTGCAAAACAGGTCATGAAAGTACTGGTATGCCACCCAAACCCTCCCAAACCCCCATGGCCCCTCTCTGCCACACCATACCATGGTATGCAAGGGCAAAACATCAAACCATATGCATAAGACATGACACAATAGTCATGAAGTGCCACGTGAGAAATGTAAATAGGCACCAAACAATTACACCTGACATGGAATCTGAAGAAATGACTGACCAAAACCTCACACCCAGAAAACAGTGGCACAAATGCATGCCACCAGTGGTGCAAGCAACAAAAGTCAGACTACCTGTTGCCATGCACATTGGACAATCGAAAATTGCCACATCAAACAGTGCTCACTGGACAGCACAGTGAGTGTGCATTGCATTGGGGAAACCCCTTGAGCACCATTTTAAAAAAGGGCAATCAACCAAATAGTACCCTGTCATGCATGTACACAATCAATGACTCAAAAGTGAACATGGATTGTCGGGACACAGCATGCCTGAGAAGGCAATCTGGGTGCACATGTGTGCATGATGTCAATGTAGTTGGTGTGGGGGGGTGTTGCCTAAGCGTTTGTGTCAGTAGGGACATGCATTGAATACACGCATGTGAAATGAAGTGAGCCTCAGTGTCCTGTACACAGCACATGTGAACATTGCACTCAAGGACCCCCCTGTGTGTTAAACCACACCCATCCCCTAACACCTAAAAATAAAGCACAATATATGATCAGCCATCGACCAGAAGAACATATCATGTACAGAGTACCCCACATCGAAAATGGCAGACAGTGACCCATCACTGATTCATTGAAAATCCTCATAGGACCTGCACACAAAGTTCATCAAAGCGCCTCAATGAAGGAGGGAACAAGGGAGAAGAACAGTACATTCCTACAAGTCCTTCAAACTGTCCACAATGTGAAAATGAACTATCAAATCAAAGTACATATAACAAGTGCCTGGAACAATAAGGGAGAGTCTACGGAGGGAATGTGGGAAAACAAGACTAGCATCAACATTGCTATGCCTGGTGGCAATAGTTGCAGTACAGGAGTCACATAAGGAGGGGAGTGAGGGAAGAGGAGGGCAGAGGTGGGGAGAGTAACAAAACAAGTGAAAAACTGTGGAAGGTCGACAAAGAATAAAGATAGTGCTGGGGAGGGGGAGAATAAAGACAGAAGGGAATGGGGGAACAGATGACCTGTAATCAGTGGTGGAGGGACCAATGATAAAAGTAAGTGCCAAAATAATACTAAGAAAGTTGAAGGTGGGGGGTGGATGGACAGAGGCAGAAGGGCAAATGTCTGCAAAGAACAAGCGGCTACGTATCTCCATGCCTGATGACAATTGGGGTAGTGGTGGAAAATGACAGACAGAGGACAAGGAGGAGGGTAAAGGGTGGTGGAGAGGGAGAGGGAGGAGAGAAGGGAGGAGGGGGCCAAGGTCAAAATGCATTAAGGGGGAGATGGGGAAAAAAAGCACACACAGGGGGCAGAGGGAAAGACGGTGCAGAAGGGGAGGGGATGTGATAGTGAACGGGGGGAGACAGGGGGACAATCAAGGGACCCAGAAGGCTGGTGGACAGGGCTAGACAGGGCCTCCATTGTGGGCTTTTGGTAGTGGTGGCAGGCTCTAGCCTCCTGGTTGGCCGGATTGTCATAAGGGCCACGTGCAAACAATGGGAGGGCGGAGCAGGTCCAGGACACAAACATGACAGTCAAGTAAAAAGCAATGCGGCCATACTTCAAATGGTACATCAAAACACCAGCCAGGGCTGCAAGATGGCCAAAGTGGTCCAAGCAAGGAATGGGTGGTCATTGAAATGCGTGGTGTCATGGATAACTCAGCGTGCAGCCTTCTTGTGGCATATCAAAATCACTCTGTGGAAATGGTCCCAATTCAACATTGTCAGCACACGGACCCCTCCCAGCATCAGTGTGTGTTACCACCTACAGCAGGAAGTGCATGAACATTGACAGTCAATACATAATAAATATCATAAGCAACATGATGAAATGCACAGTCAACAGAATACTCACCAAAGTGAAGTGCAGAAGACATGCATTGGAGAAGCCATCCGGAATACCCACTAGGGGTGTACACACAAGTAGCACTGCAGGCTGACCAAGATATGACGGAAGCCCAATGCCCCTGTGTGAGATGCTGTTACACCGAGCCATCTTTGCGAGCCCATGGAAAGGGGAAGCAGGAGTAACATATGTGTCAGGACCCCAAGCAAAACACATAAACAAGACAAGCCTGAATGGGCCCATCTGGAACACACAATGGATGCCTTCAAATGCCACAAAGCACTACACTGTCACATGAATGCACAATAGACAAAAGAAAATGCAATAAATAAAAAATCACCAGAAAATTAAAATAAATTAAATAATTATTTGTTGGAAAAAATAAAATGTAATCAGTAAATAAAAAATTCAAAAAAAGTATAATTTTTCAAAAAGGAAAGTAATAAAAAACAAGAGAAAAATAATTGAAACAAAAGTGTGAAAAAAATGGGGGAACACACAAATAGCCACAGCTAGAAATCAGCTAGAAATCAAACCAAACACACCATGACACATGTAACATGCATGTTCATGTGCAGCACTCAACTACCATCAACTATGCAGAGTACATGTGTCACACGAAGCACCTACACTAGTGCCTTTCTATACAGTGAAAGGAGGGACATGGGTATATACATATCAGGTCACCATCACACAGCAGCATTGTGTTTGCATGTTGAAGGGCTTAAATTGGCACAGGAGTGGGTGTGTGTGGTGCAGTGCATGTATAGCACCTCAACTTCCAACATCAACACGTACGTAGTGATGACAATCTCAAAACATGACGGCAGTGCAAGGGCAATTGCAGCCATCATGTGCAAAGGGCATGCACCATGTAGCATGGATACCGTGAAACACCCACCCACTGGGCAATAGCAGGGAGGCACTGCATGACAATGAAAGGTTCCCCACAGAACTGTGCATTGCCAGAGAGTGTTGGCATGTGTCTATTGCATTTCGTCATTCAAATGTCACTACAGCCGATGAGAAGTGGACATGATGGAGGACAGATGAGGAACCATCAATAGTACACCCATGCATATAGAAGACACAACACCAGTTGAAAAGAGGCAGTGGGCCTGTAACAGGGGGGGAGCATGTGCATGATACAAATGTGGACAGCCTAAAGTTGTGCAGTTGTGACACACAGACCTACAGTGAGCATTACATGGCTGTCCAAATGAGATGACACTTGGATCATCCTGGACACATACTACAATGAGCAGGTGGTCATGGACACCAGGGGCATACATGGAATGCACATGGAGCATGATTGCGCACACATGTGCATGGTGAGCCACTGCCATCAGCACAGTCAGAGTGAGACACACTGCACCAAGGACAAAGGATGTATATGACATGATATGACATCTCATCAAGATTGCACTCGTTCACAAGTGGCTCAGAGCGCAAACAAGCAAAGGGAGGGGAACAAGGGAGGAAAGGAATTCAAAACAACTATCATACTGGGCACAGTGACATTGAGAACACGCAACTGCATGGAAAAGGGATAAAGGGTTGAAGACCCTGAAAGGGGGAGAAGAGGAACGTGCCAAACAGAGAAGACCAAAGAAGGAAAATTAAGTCCAATGATAGAATAGGCATTTAAAAGGAGGCAGTGCAGCCAGCAAGTGGCAAGTGCAAGATAATTTGGATAGGGCAAATGTGATGAGTGCAGAAGAAGAGTGGGGGACTGTATCGGTACATGCACAGGAGCCATTGCAATGGGAGGCCTGGCGGCAGTGCAGCAGGGAGGCAGAGAGAGCAGGTACCTGGGCCCGATGGACAGAGTGTGTGCAGGGGCACAGTGCCACCAGAGGAAACTGTTCATCTGGGGAGAAGAGGGGCTAAAGCAGGAGCAAATAGGAAGGTCTTGAGGTGCTTCTGGAGGCAGAGATTTTTCTACTCAAGTTTCAACATAGACAGTTGGCTGTTCCAAAGGGAGCTCCCAGCCGTACACACAGATCTGCCCCCAGCTCATTCATTCAAGTAACGACTGACTCGGAGGGAGTGTGAGGTAGAGGAACAAAGGAATCAAGAGGGGAGGAATTGGCAGAGGGATTGTTTAAGGTATTTTGGACACAGTCCCAAAAAATCCTTGTGCACAATGCAGAGGGTCTGAAGTATCATCCTTTCATCCAATGGTAGCCAATGAAGGGATTACAGAGCTGGAAAGGTAGGATCCCAGGGCATAGGCCAAGGACAAGTCTTGCAGTCCTGTACTGGATTAGTGGTAGAGGGCGGATTGTGGAGGCAGCTCGAAAGAGCCTTTCACAGTACTCCAACTTTGAGTAAACCAGAGCATGATAGACTGTGAGCATGTAGGTAAACGATAGGAAAGGCACAGTACCCCTGAGGAGGTGAAGAAGTTTATCTCACAATATGTCAGGAATGTGTGTGGAAAAGGAATGTGTTGAGTCAAAGGTGATCCTGAGGTTGTTGTCCTTGCAGGTGAAGGTAAGACGAGGGCCAAGTGCGGCTGACCAGAAAGTCAGGGGAAAGGATGGCGAAGGTGTACCAATGAGGAGGATGTCAGTCTTGCTGGCAATTAGACGGAGATCGTTGGCAGTACACCAATTGCAAACAGCAATGAGGCTATCAGAAATAAGGGAGGGAGAGGAGTTGGCCAAGGGCAGCCTGGAAATGAGTTTGTTGTCATCAGCATAGCACTGGAAGTGGTAGCTGAAAAGGAAAATGCAGTAGGCGAGAGCTGCCATGTGCTGTTTGTAAAGTGAGGCCGAGAGGTTAGACCCCTGGTGCACACCACACATAAAGAGGGAGATTGAAGAAAGGAAGGAGCCAAGTTGTAGCTGGGAGGGTCACACATGCCAAACACACATGTCATTGAGTTACACGCATCAATACTCACCAGAGGATGCATCATAATCCATCCTCTCTCCCACTCCATGGATTTGCCCACCACCAGTCACCAGAGACCTAGAATAATTGGAGGAACGCTTTTGTTTTGCACTCCGTCGGAGGTCATTCCAACACTTATAGCAGTCCTGAGCCGTGCGCACCTGGAATCCCATGGCTGCCACACCATCTGCAACATGCTGCCAGTGGACCCAACGCTGGTGATGCGTTGTATGGCACTGTGGGCCCACAAGCATATCGCGTTGGTGTTTCGACACGTAGTCCACAAGGAAGTCCAGTTCCTGCTCGCCGAAATGCTTCTTCCTTGACGTGCCGGAGGCCGGATCCGTATCTGGGGTCCCAGCCTCTTGTGCAGGAGCACACTTCCTCCTTTTGGCCGATGGTACTGACCCTGAATGGCTAATGTGGCCCTGGACAGTGGGGGCAGTGGCGCTGGTGGACTGGACCAAGGCAGTCGGTGTTGGAATGGGGACAGAAGGTCTGGCTTGGGTCTGACTCACTGCCGGGGTGGTGTTGGCTGCATCTGCACATGCAGTTACCACCACCCGGCTTCTTGGGGCAGCAGATGACATAACTGCCCCAGATACGTGTGCCCGAGTCACAGCTACACTGGACAAACGTGACCGGAACCTCCGGACAAGATGGAAATCGTCCTGGGAATTCTCATCACGCAACGCAACATGTGCTGCCTGACCCAGAGCCCGGGTGGAGGTGCCCACAGCTGCATCTGCAGCTACTACCACCGGTGGGCCCGTGATAGCAGATGTAAATTGCTGTTGGGTCATATGGGCACCAGGTTGTGATGCAACAGCTGCCGCACCAGGAGCCACAGGGAGTGGTGGCATGTCTGCACCAGCACGTGGCTGGGCATCCTGCCCTAGTGGGGCACCCCTGCCTCTTCCCCCTCTGTAGCCACCCTGGCCACCCTGGACTCCCCATCCTCCCTGGTCTCCGCGCCCACGTGCCTGACCATGCCCAGCCCTGGGAGGACACCCAGCTTTGCCGCCCTTAGCCTTTGGTGGCCTCCTAACCATGGCACAGATGGAAATTAACCGATGGGAGGTGCACTCAACAATTGTCCTGGGCAATTGGCTAGAAGGGGGCAGGGTACTTGATGGAATAGGTACCCCAGTGCTCCTGCAAGGCTGTCTGTGACCCCTGGGGAAAAATGACAGGTCACACAACGCTCAGTCAACCCCAAAAATGAAAAAAAAATTATAATAATGCAGAAATTGACAAAATATAAGAACAAGAAATTGTAATTATTAAAAAGAAATAATGTGCACACGACACCAATAGCACACGTGCGTTGATTTAACCTCCAGCAGTACGGTGTGGCACGGAGGGACACAAAAAACACATACATGTGGAACACGTGTGCTACTATGACCTCAAAAATGGTACCCGATGCACATGAGGAACCAAAGTGGGAAAAATAGCATGGGCAACTCACCACCTGCCTTGCGTGGAAAAAAAAGGAAAAACAAATGTGCTTGTGCGTGTAGGCAACACCCCGCCAAAAGAAGAGGTACAAACTTCAAACGCTGTGAGGTAACCGCGTGTGATTCCAGCAGAGTTAACACACGCGTCGGTCTCCATGAACAGCACGTACAGTGGACTGCTAGCCCGTGCTCACCTTTAACCCATGCTGAAGGCAGCACCCGCGCGTGTAACACACTGGCGCGCTTACACGCTAAGGCCCTTTCCACAAATTACACACATTCACATGCGGATGTAATGATTTCGCACGTGCGGATGCACCCATGCTGAGGGAAACGCCCATGCGTGTTACGTCACATATGTGCTTACGCACTAAGGCCCTTTCCTCGAATTACACGCATTCACACGCAGATGTGATGTTTTTGCACGTGCGGATGCACCTGTGCCGAGGGAAACACCTGCACGTGTTCGTCACATACACACTTACGCGCTAAGGCCCTTTCCTAGAATAACACACTGACATGCTGTTTTTTCACATGCAAAATCACTCCGTATCAAGCTGGCCATGTGACAACACACGGAAGACCACACTCCTGCCCAGACGGCCATTTTCCTGCCCCCCCCAGTGCCCCGAGCCGACTCCCACCAGCCATCTGCTGCTGCCTGCCTGCCTGCTGGTCACATGCCCTGCTATTTGGAGCCTGCACGTTAGCCATCTGCAGGGGTCCAGTTGCTGTGACCACCCCTGCGGGAACAGAAGACTCCCGACTGCAGTTCCATCGCTCCACAGCCCAGCCCCAGGACCCAGTTGTCCACCCACACCTGCCTCTGGGGTTGCCATGTCGGGGGAAACAACATCTAAGACCACTTGCAACCCCTAGCCAGAGAGGCAGAGGGCTGCTAGCTTCAGAGCAGGAGAGGCTGGCATCCTGGTGGAGCAAGTTCTGGTGCATTATGATGCCCTCTTCAGAAGAACACGCGCCGACAAGGATGGATGGAGAAGGATCTGGATGGACATCGTGGTTGCTATCAACGCGGAGGGTCTGGCAACCCACAACCTACAACACGTCCATAAGCGCTGGGAGGAATTCAGGGCCAGGACCCTCAGGAAGGCCCAGCGCCTCTTGGATGCAGCGCATTGCCGGGGGTTGCCTGGTTCACCTTACCAACGACCAGATGAGGGTCCTGGAATGCAAATGCCCAGAGCTTCACCTCCAGGTCCTTGAGAGGCAGACCCGTCTGGAGTCGAGCAGTAAGTGTCCATGTGTACTGATTGGATGCAGTGCATGTTGAGATGTGCCAGGAGTGTACAGCATGGACATATGTCTGCAAAGGCCCATGTATATATGTATATGTGCAGGTACATGAGCCTGCCGCATGTGAGTCCAGTCATGTGTGATGCATATCAATGGTATATGTGTTCCAAAGCATGATGCACAAATGCATTTGGAGACGCACACATGTTAGCATTTCTGTGTATGTACTATGCCATGGTTGGGGTGTGACACATGGATGCTGGTTCCACCTTCATGTACGTGCACGGTGTACATGTGCGTGTGTGTGTGTTTGGCGTGTGTGCGACTGTGATATGCCATGGATGCATGTGAGACAGGCTGACCTTCGGATGTTCATGCTGTTGTGTGTGTATGGATGCTGATGCCTGATGCACCATTCCTGTTAATTTTTGCATGTGTGTGGGTTCAAATGATATGTGTGTTGGGGAGTGTGATGCCATCTGTGAAGTTTGACGCTGCCACTCATGTGCAACTGTCATGTTTGTATACGAACATTGCACAGTGCCCTGATGCCTGTGTTCTGTCTCTCACTGTCTGCAGCGTCAACTGATAAAGAGGGCGGAGACAATGCTGTGGAGCACAGTGGCAGGGATCCCACCGCCAGCCGGAGATGCAGGGCAAAGCTTCCCTCCTGGGTAGTCATCTCTTCGGGGAGTGAGGAGTCTGGTGCCGCGTCCATGGCCGCAGCTGCCGAGGGTACGTCCAAGCGGTGGCATTTGGAGGCAGACTCCTCGGCAGCAGTAGGAGCAGCTGAGCCCCCCACAGGGGCTTTCGGAGGAAGATGGCACGGAGTCATCCAGGTTGGTTGGGGGTTTGGTTGAGGAGGAGGCTGCGGAAGGCCCACGCATGGGGCCTGGAGGGGGGATTCCACTGGTGCTAGTGGTGCAGTCCAGGGGCAGGGACAGGAGGCAGCACAGGCCGCCACGGATTTGCCTGTGTGTAATCCTGTCCCCGATCTTGTGACTTCATCATCCGGCACCAGCAGGGATGCCTCCGTCCAGACCCGTTTTCAGGGAGGGGATGTGCATACAACAACTGGCCTTCCTCTCTGTGCAGACGTTGCAATCCATGACCGCATTGAGCCTGTCCTAGCCGGGGTGGCGTTGCGCCAATGTGGGATTCGGGATGACATGCAGGGTTCTCGTCTAGACAATGCACGTCATTTTGGATCCCTCTTTGGCCGTATCGACCTACTAGGACAGGTCGTCAGCACTGGGTTTATCCATGTGCTGGAACTTCTTGCGACCCCCTCCTCAACTGAACACCCTATTCACCAGTCGTCCTCCATGCCATCTTCCATCCCAAGTATCATATGGGCCCCCTGTGGAGGTGCCCCTGAGCCAGCGACCTGGCTGGTGGAGGGCACATCCCTGCCACAGTCGGGAGTCGGAGGTCCAGCAGGGGTGGCCACCCCAGCAAGAGGAGGATGTGCAGGCATCAACAGGCAGGGCACGTGCACGGCAGCGGCAGGCTCAGGGTGGGAGCGATCATGGCTGGGGCCATCAACATCACAGGGGCAGGCATTGGCCGGAGGGCAGGAGGACCCAGGATAGGGAGTGTCTTCCGTGTGGCAGCGGTTGGGCCAGAAGATAGATGTGGAGCGGCAGTGGCCAGAGGAGGCACGGCTCACAATGGTCAGAGCGGAGAACTCCATGCACAGGGCATTGAGATGGGCTGAGACAACTCGCAGGGAGTTTGAGGAGACCTCGAGGCCAGGAAAGTGGCCCACCTCCAAAACATCAACGTGGACTTCGATGATGCCCTGGCCCGGAACATCAAAGAGTGAGCCGTTGGACTTGCCCGCCACCTTTGTACATAGTTCTTTAGACTTAGGTTTCCTTTGTTTTATATATTATTTTGGAGTTCATGGACTTTGCTCCACTTTATGTATATAGTTTTTTATTTATAGGATTTTTGGTAGGTTTCCTTTTGTTTGGGATCATGGACCCTTTGAACTTGCATTGTAAATAGTCCAACACTTGTACATACTTTTGTTATTTCAACTTTCCATGGATCAATGTTTTTTTAAAAATGTTTTATTTACTTTATATGGACATTGGCGATGGACCACTTTTCAGTTTTCATATCATGGATCTTTGATTTTCATTGAATTTACCTTTTTTTTTGGTATTGCTTTCATTATTTCTTAATTTGCAAGTTTGATTTTCATTATGTTATTTCATTATGTTTTTTAATACATTTCATATATCTTCATTTTTGATGTTGTGTACTCTCATTGGTTTTGTGCATGTCTCTATGAGCATTGCCTCAGTCATGTGTTGCCACTGTGTGACTCTGTTGTAAATGTATGCATGGCCATACTGGTTCTTTTAAGACTCTCATGACATGGGTAATTTGGGAGTGGGTGCAGTGGATGGCTGCGTGCTTGTACTGGGGGCACAGGGGATTTGGGTTGGCATTAGAGCTATGGGTCTGTTTTGTTATGACATGGTGTTTGGTGGGCCATGTGTTGGGGCCTGCTGGCAGGTGCCCGTCAATGGGTGGTGGGAGTGGGGACATGAGTCGGGGCCTGCTGGCAGGTGCCCATCAATGGGGGGTCTGGATGGACATGAGTCGGGGCCTGCTGGCAAGTGCCCGTCATTGACATGAGTCGGGGCCTGCTGGCAGGTGCCTGTCAATGGGGGGTGGGTGGGTGGGTGGATGGACATGAGTCGGGGCCTGCTGGCAAGTGCCCGTCATTGACATGAGTCGGGGCCTGCTGGCAGGTGCCTGTCAATGGGGGGTGGGTGGTTGGGGTGGGGGACATGAGCCGGGCTTGTCAAAGGAGGGTGGGGGTGGGGGAAATGAGTCGGGCCTCCCAAGTGCATGGTGACATGACAGGGGTGATGGGCTGCCTGCGGGCCATGGGGAGTGGGGAGGGCCACACCAGGGAGGGCCCACACTGCCCAATCACGTGTAAAACACCCCACGCACCCCTCGGAATACGCATACCCTGCTCGTGCTATCGAAAACAGTGGGGCCCTGGGCAAGAGCCCCTTTTGCCCTTCCATAAAAATGTCTCTGGGGTCACATATAGTTTGGGGGTGCCCCAGGAATGTTGCCAGATCAGGATGCTGCCAGATCCCAGGTGTGGCAGAATTGTAAGTTTGAGTGTGTGTTGTGTGTGTGTTATTTCCTCATCAGACTTCGATCAGTTGACTTAGCTGAACATCTCATACAGTGGATACCTTGCAGAGTCCATTCCCTCTCTGTTTGGCTCGGTCAGAGTCTGCGTGAGTGGTGTTGTGTGTTTTATGCTCTCAGACAGAGTCAGTCCTGCTGTGTGTGGTCTGTTTCTTAGAGGAGATGTCTGTGCCTGGGTGATAATAGATGCAAGTAGGGATGTGTGCGCATACCTGAGTTCTATTATGTGTGAGCTGGAAGGATGATCGTCTGTGATGTCAAATGTGTGATGTATTTACAATTGCAATTGGTTATTTAAAACGCGCTTAATACCAATGGTTTCTAAGCTCGGACCGCGGGATCGAACCTGCGTTGCTGCAAGTCATCTTGCTTCCAAGGTGAGCGCGTTGCCCTTAAACTAGCCTCCTGAGAGGATAGCTATGCTGGTGTTGTGTAGGCAATGGTTAACTAGTTGCCGGGTGTTAGAGCACTGGTGAAGCTGATCTAAGCTGTGAATAAAGACTTACCTGGAACCATTATACTGGCAGTCCTTCCTGTGTGGACTTACTTATATTCCTTTTCAACAGGGATGTTGTTGCTAAATGGCATCCATAAGAGCACCTCAGTCTACTCTCGCTCAAAGGAAGCATAATGCAGAATAGACAGGTTTGGTGCCATGCCTCCGAATCTACAGCAACCACTGAAGTCAGCGAAAGGAATTCTGAACTTAGAAACTCAAAGTCACAGATTAATTGAACACAGAATCCCAACAAAACAAAAGTGGACTTACCTTAATTTGAGACCCACTGAAGTTCTCTCTCAGGAACAATGAATTGAACAAACATACTCGGATGTATATATGTACAAATCTATGCAATTTTCTGTCACTGAATTGAAATGTATGCAATGAAATGTAAAGTGTAAATGCATAACTGACACAATACCAAGTAAAGAATGTGCCTTGACAAAGCCCAAGTAAGGGCGAAACAGCAGCACGTGCAGAGTAATGCTGGCACAAATGGCTTTTTGTAAATAATCAAAGAAACAACGCACCAATCACCAGTAAAGTCACAATCTAATGTCACAAAAGAATGCACAAAGTAAAATAATGTGTGTGATACTGATATGTGTTGAACAGAGAAAAAAAGAAAAAAAAGTAAAAACTAAGTGAATTTACTTATGTGGATAATATGATTGAGAAATATATGTAATGAAGTGTTATAACTATATTCAAACACTAAAAAGTGTGTACCTCACAAGTTATTATATAGCTCAGAAACCTGTGGGGACACCTGTAATACAAGCAAAAAGGCTCAATAGAAAATAACACCACCCCTTGTTAAACAATCAGACCGACTGGTGAATTTCGGCCTCTACTGAGCCATGCAGCCACTGACCCCCTAACTAAATGTGGACAGGTCAGTTACAAAGAATACCCAATAAACGAAACCTGGAGCAGAGCACACAGACTGATAATACTCACCCAGAACAATAATTAAAAGCCCAATTCTTATGTTGTGAGATTAGCAGTGGCTAGCCAATCTCGGGCCCCTGCAAAATATTGTTCAAGAACACACCTTGCCATTCAATAGGGTCTGCATGTTCACAGCAGATGATGTTGTGTTTGCGAGCTCGGCCGCTTCTCCTATATTTAATGATAATTGTGTATGGGCCATGTTATTTTCACTGGGTCCTGAAGAGGAATTTAGTACCCGGCGAGAGTCAAGCAGAATGCAACATGCATTCTGATTGGCTCTTGTCGGGTCCTTACCCGGCCGAGAATCCTTCGATTCTCGGGTTGAGGGACCCTTAGAAAAAAGTTGCCAAATGCCCGAGAGGTGTCTGTAGAAAAAACGATTGTGTATAAGAATTCAATTGACCACTGAAATACTGTTTTTTAGCACATTGTCTACTCAAATAATTGTGTGTGAAAAAGAGCCTTGGTTTAATCAAGTCGGTCGAACTCTATGAATTTGCATGTGTGAATCTCTCCTTTTCAGTACGAGTCGCATATAAGAATGAATAATGTAAGAGGGATTGATATCGGAACATTTTTGAATTCCATCTAAGTTCAGCATTTCGGAACTTAACCAGTAGCCAGGAGCTGATCGAGCCCACCTCAAACATGAACAAAAGCTTTTTAGTGCCTGTTGCCTGGCACATGTTTTTTGATGATGACATAGCCTTGTATGGGCATAACCAGTAAACTGCTCTGAAAAAATACAGGGCATAGATATACATTAAACTACCTAGTGTAAAGCAGAGTTTATACTAGAGAAAGAGAACTAACAGGAAACAGGGATTCTAAAAGGTAGACACTCAGTGGGTAATTCATGGAATCAGGCGCAGATGCAGCGCACGAAGCTCTCGCAGAGAGGGAGCGTGTGCCAGCGTGTGCTAGCCGTGTGCGCAAAACAGCATTCAGGCGCACCGCGTATTCATGGATTTCCCAAGCCATTTCCAGCCATGGCGCAGCGAACATCCAGCAGCGCCAGTTACGCCCCCAAGAACGCCCCTTGCGCCAGAAAAAGGCATAGAAATCCCCAATACAGCGCAAAGGGACGCGCTAACCCAGGACCAGTTTAAAGGGCCCCTACACTGTGATCGTTTGAAAAAATATGTTTTTCCCCCCGCTCGCGGCAGCCGAAATGTGTGAAAATCTACTTGCGCACCCCCTTGAATATGCATACCCCGCTCGCGGCAACCAAAACGCGTGAAAATATCCCAACACACCCCCTTGAATACATGTATCCCATTTGCAGCAGTCAAAACACATGAAAATAATCCAACGCACCCCCTTAAATACCTGTACCCCGCTCATGGCAGCCAAACAGTGTGGAAACATCCCAGCGCACAACCTTGAATATGCTTACCCCGCTTGTGGCAGCCAAAACGTGTGGAAAGGGCTGTGCGTGTGGTGCAGGTGTTGGGGGGCCCCCTGTGGTGTGGTCTGCCTGCAGGGCATGTTCAGGGGAGATGGGTGGTCCCCTGTGGTTTGGGCTGCCTGCCGGTCATGGTCAGGGGTGATGGGCTGCCTGCAGGGCATGGTCAGGGGAGATGGATGGTCCCCTGTGGTTTGGGCTGCCTGCGGGTCATGGTCAGGGGTGATGGGCTGCCTGCGGGGCATAGTCAATGGGTGTGGGAGGTCCCTGTGGTGTCGTCTGGCTGTGGGTCATGGTCAGAGGTGATGGGTTGTCCCCTGTGGTGTGGGCTGCCTGCAGGGCGTGCATGTGGCTCCTCACCATGCGGGTGCGCGAATCAGTCAGGGGGTACGCGAGTGCGCTGTTCACGCGATTGGGCTTGTGTGAGCAGGGGAATGTGTATTCCGGGGTACGCGAGTGTGCTTTTCACACGATTTGGCTGGCGTGAGCAGGGTTTGTGTATTCCGGGGTACGCAAGTGTTCTTTTCACGTGATTTGGCTGTGGGGTGCCCACTCCCCACCTCCCCATGGCCCACAGACAGCCCACACCACAGGGGACACCCCAACACCCCTGACCATGCCCCACAGGAAGCCCATCACCCCTGACCATGACCTGCAGGCTGTCCACACCACAGCGGTCCCCTGTGACACCCCTGACCATGCACCGCAGGCAGACCACACCACACCCCATGGGAACACCCAACACCCCTGGCCATGCCCCGCAGACAGCCCATCACCCCTGACCATGCCCCGCAGGCAGCCCATCAACCCTGACCATGCCCCACATGCAGTCCACATGGCACTATGCACCTGTGAGCCCTGACTCATGTCCCCCAACAGAGACGGGAACCTGCCTGCAGGCCCCAACTCATTTCCACCCACCAGTGACATGCACCTGCCAGTAGGCCCCAACTCATGTCCATGCACCAGTAACGGGCACCTGCCAGCAAGCCCTGGCTCATGTCCCCCCACCAGTGACGGGTACCTGCCAGCAGGCCCCGACCCATGTCCCCCATCAGTGACGGGTACCTGCCAGCAGGCCCTGACTCTTGTCCACCCACCAGTGACGGGCACCTGCCAGTAGGCCCCGACTCATGCCCCCCCACCAGTGACGGGCACCTGTACATATGAACATATATTTACCTGCATGACAAATTTGATTAAAAAAAATAAGAAAAACCTGCAAGTGGTCCATGTCCATAAAATAGAAAATCAGAATCCAAAGGGTAAAAAATAAAATAAAATCATGGGTGTGAAAAACATAAAAGAATAAAGTCCACAGTTCCAGAACTATTTACAATGAAAGTTCTCAGTGTCCATGATCCCAAAACCAAATGAAACCTAGTAAAAATCCTACGAAAATACAACTATGTACAAAAAGTGGAGCAATGTCCATCGACTCCAAAATAAAAATAAAACAAAAGGAAACCTAAGCCTGATAAACTATATACAATGGTGGCGGGCTAGTCCTATGGCTCACCTTCCTCCCAAGAGTCTTGGCCAGGGCATCATTGAACTCTGACTCTATGGCCCAGAGGCGGGACTGCGCCCTGTCCTCGAGGGCATGCAGGGACGTCGCCATGCTCTCCTCCAGCTCCCCGTGAGTCTCCACTCTGACCATGGTGAGACGTGCCCTTTCTGCCTGCCGCCGCTCTGCACCTACCCGCTGGCCCAACTGCTACCACACGGAAGATACACTGTGTCCCGGGTCCTCCTGCCCATCAGCTGATGCCTGCCCCCGTGATGTAGTCGGCCCGAAGCTTGATGCCTCCCACAATGATCCTGCTGCCGCCTTGATGCCAAATGCTTCTGCCACCACGACTGCCTCGGGGAAGATGGCAACACCCGGGCCGTGGTGCACATGCCCTGCTTGATGGTGCCTGCACAACCTCCGTTGACAGGGGTCCAGTTGCTTGGCTGACCACCTCTGCTGGACCTCCGACTTCTGACTGTGGCATGGATGGGATCTCCACCAGCGTGGCTCTGGTGGCTTGTGCAGGTCCATAGAAGGCCATGGTGGCATCTGGGCCGGAAGACGGCATGGAGTACGACTGGCGCATAGTGTGTAAAGAGGAGGAGAGGGACGCAAGAGCACCCTGCACATGGAGGAAACCACCAGCCATGAGCCCTTCCAGCCAGTTCACTTTGGCAGACACCTGTTTGTGATGACGTGCATGGTCCCCCCAGGAAGCATGCACATCATCACGAATGTCGCATGTGCGCAACACGATTTTGATTATAACAGGCTAAACCCTGTCAGGGATCACCACGCCAGCAGGTAGAGGAGTGCCAGTTGACGTGGGCTTCCCCCCTGCCTGTGGACGGGCCTGGGACCGGGCATCCCTGCTGGTGCATGGTGATGCAGTCTCAGTATCAGGGACAGGATTAGGCACAGGCCCTTCCGTGGCAACCTGTGCTGCCTCCTGCACCTGCCCCTGGACTGCACCACTTGCACCAGTGCAACCACCCCCACCAGGCCCCATGTGTGGGTCTGATGCAGCCTTCTCCTGCTCCTCACCCACCACCAACCTGGATGTCTCTGCACCGTCTTCTGCTGTGGACAGCCCCTGTTTGGGCTCACCTGCCCCTACGGCCTTGGACGCAGCAACAGTCCCCTCACTCCCGGAAGATAACATGTCCTGGGAGGGTGACCGGGCCTTGCGTCCCTACCTGGGGGAGGTATCCCCGCCGTTCTGCGGCACAGCGCCGTCTCCTCCCTCTTCGGCAGTCGCCGATGTAGATAGGGAGAGATTGAACACAAGCATCAGGGTACTGAACAATAGTCTGCTAGACTTGCACATGAGTGGCACTGTGAAACGTCACTTCCATCATCACCCTCCACAACACACGGGTCAGTGCAAGCAACACACATGCAGAAACAGGCATGGCACGTGCAACAGACATTTGCATCTATGTCCAAGGCACCGTTGGAAGATCCGATGGGGGGGGCTGAACGTCACATGTATCATGGGACATGCTGATCACATGCACACACACCACCGGACACTCATGCATCTGGCCATTTCTACCTCTTGACGCAGTAGATTCATGCACAACTAGGCGGCATCAGCTAATTCACACATTGTGATGGTCATGTGTTAGGCATCCATGGCGTTTCCCAGTCACACACACACACTACTCAGACACACGCACATGTACACCATGCATGACCATGACGGTGACATCAGCATCCATGTCTCACACCCCAAACATGGCCAAGTCCAGACACAGGCATGCACACATTTCTGCATTGTCACATGCTGGTGCACATCATGCATTGCAACACAGACACCATTGACGTGGAACAGGCTTCAGTGGACTCACATGCAGCACTGACATGGCCCTGCACACAGACATACATACATGGGGCATGCTAGACTTGAGGCCAAGGTGAACACTCCTGCCACACCGCAACATGCATTACACTGGACAAGAACACATGGACACTTACCACTCGACTCCAGACTGGTCAGCAGCTCGAGGACCTGGTGGTGAAGTAGTGGGCGTGTGCGCTCCGGGACCTGTATTTGGATGTTGGACAACTGGTCCCAGCGTACCACTTCTGCACGAGCTTCTATGAGGTGCCGGGCCTTGCTGTGGGTCCTGGACCAGAAGTCCTCCCAGCACTTCTGGGTGCGATGGTAGTCACGGCATTCCAACCCCTCTGCATTGATGGCATCCACAATGTCCAACCAGATCCTCCTCTGTCCATCCTTGTCAAGGCGCGATGTTGGTGAGAAGAGGGCATCATAATGCCCCAGGGCTTCCTCCACCAGCATGCCAACTTCATTTGCTGTGAACCTGAAAGTCCTCTGCCTGTCTGCCAGAGGTTTGCCACTGGCCCTGGATGGTGTTTAGTCCAACATGGCAACCCCCGAGGCAGGTGTGGGTGGGCAACTGGGTCCTGGGGCTGGGCTGTGGAGCGATGGTATACCAGTCAGGAGTCTTCTGGGTCAGCAGAGGTAGTCTCAGGAACAGAATCCTTGGGAATGGCTTCTGTGCAGGCACCAAATAGCAGGACACGTTGGCAGCAGGCAGGCTGGCAGCAGCAGATGGTTCGTAGGAGGCTGCTTGGGTACTCTGGGGGGCAGGTAAATGGCTTCTGGACAGGAACGTGGTCTTCTGTGTGATGTCGCGTGGCCAGCTTGATGCAGAGTGAGTCCGTACATGAAAAAACAGCACGTGAGCATGTAATTCGAAGAAAGGCCCTTAGCGTGTAAGCGCGTATGTGACTTGACGCGCATAGGTGTTGCTTTCTGCACGGGTTAAAGGTGCGCGTAGTACACCATTTTTGCTGTATTCGCTTATTGTGGAAAGCAAGCGTGTGATACTTCTACTTCTTGTGGGTTTACACACGATTACTTCACAACAGTTGCAGTGCGTACTTCTTGGTTACTGCAGCAGAGCATACTTTTTGTTTTGGCACGGGAGTTGCCAACGCGCACACACACATGTTTTTTTCATACTTTTCCCAAGCCGACGGTGAGTCGCGCACATTTTCTTTCCCACTGTGGTTGTCCCCGTGTGTCACGTACCCCATTCACAAGTTCATAGTAGCCTGCGTGTTCCAGGTGTACGCATTTTTTGTGTTTCTGGGTGCCACAGCATACTGCAGGACCTTATTTCCACGCACGTGGGGTACCGAGGGGTCGCGTGCATGTTAGTTTTTGTTTTTAGGGTGCCTGAGCGTTGTGTGACCCGTCATTGTTCCCCAGGGGACACAGACAGCCTTGCAGGAGCACAGGGGTACCTATTCCATCTAGTACCCTGCCCCCTTCACCCGAATTGCCCAGTACAATTTTTTTCTGCACCTCCAATTCGCACAAGTACATCAGTGCCATGGTTGAGAGGCCATGAAGTTGTAAGGGAGGCAAAGCTATGTGACCTCCCAGAGGTGTCCGTGGTAGGGGACGTGGCCAGGATGACCAGGGTGGCCAAGGTGGCAGTGGTGGGCGACGTGGGCAGGGTGGCCCAAGAGGGCAGTGTGTCCAGGACCATTCAGGGACAGCTATGCTCTCCCCCCCATGGGTCAGGGAGATGCCGCTGACACCATCCCAGTTTAGGCCCTGCTAGCCCGGCCCGGATTGGTCACAGAACAGGCAAGGGATGACTCACAGGCTGACTTCTGTGTCACAAAGTCTAAGCCATGTGTGGCAGTGAAAGTTGCTGTCACCAGGCCACGTGGATTAGGGGCAGCAATGTCATCTGCTGCCCCAAGCAGCCAGGTTGTGGAGGCTGCAGGGGCAGCTGCAGCTGACACCACCCCGGTGGTGGGTCACCCAGCTGGGATAGTGTTAGTCCCGTCGACTCACACTGAGGCAGTTGTGGTTCTTCGTCCTGGCAACAGCACCCAGCAGCCAATGCCTGCAGTGAGACCTTTGGTCATTATGCCAGTGCCTGCTTCCAGTGGCCAGTCTACCTACGCTTCAGCCCCTACAGACCGGAGTGGCATAAGCCACTCAGGGTCTGCACCATCTCTCAAGAGGAAGAAGCATGCTCTTGCGGAACAGGCTGGCACCCCAGACACGGCTCGGCCCTCTGGCACGTCAAGGAAGTGGAGTTTCAAGAATGTGGAACTGAACACACTTGTGGGCTACGTGTCGGAACACAGCCGCGACATGCTGGTGACGGCAGGGTGAAAATCTATGCCTGCTCAGCGTAGGGTGCACTGGCAGTGCATCGCGGACCACATTAGTTCCTTGGGATTTGTGAAGCGCACAGCTGATGATTGCTCGAAGTGTTGGAATGACCCCAAACGCTGTGCTTAAAAGAAGCTGGCTTCTAATTACGCCTCTACTCTGCTGACTAGCAGTGGGTCACCACCAGAGGAGGATGACCTCACAGAACATGAGGCAATCGCTAGAGAGTTAATCACAGAGGATCAGATCCAAGGCGTGGGAGACCTCCTAGATCTTGAGGCAATGTCCTGTGAGTGTTCTTGTGTGTGTGTCCAGACCATGTGTATGTTGCTTGGGTGATGTGTTGTGATAGAGTGCCAGGTCAGGCTATGTAGTCATAACTGCCATATGTGACTCATGTGCTGCCTCCAAGCCATCCCCCGCCCTTGGGTTTGGGGTTCACTGTATCCCTACTTACCACTGCAAACACTTTGCACATGATGACTGCACTTGCCCTTAAACTGCCATCATTACACAACATTGTAATTATGTTTTTTTATCTTTATTGACTGCTGAGGACCTACACATGTACTGCACCTGCTCACTTCTGAGCTCTGTTTCAACCTTCAACATGCCAATTGACTACCATTGATGTATCCATGTGCCTCCCATCACCGTTTTTCAACACACTGGCATTGTTGCAGCATGTGACACATGTGTGTTTTCTCCCACTATTTTGCATGTTCTGTTTGATTAAATACATTTTACATGGATGGGGGACAGTGCTGCTTCACTCCCATCTGGGTGTCCTTGTCTGTTCTCCCATGGCTATGCTACATGCCATCTGTGTGCTGGCATCTGTCATGTTTGTGGATGGCCCATGCCACTCACAGGGAGATGTATGATGTAGGAGAAATGAACTATGCAGCACATATGTTGCTTATCCATTTTAGAGTGATCAGTGTCTGCTTTCAGGGTCCCCTTCCACTTCATTGCCACTGCATACATGGCTGAATTTGTGTCATGTGTGACATGTCTGATTAATATATTGGATGTCAAGATTGTGATGCCTATGTGTGTGGGCTATGCTGTTCACGTGTGTGTTCATTATTTCTTTTTCATTTTGTGCAGGTGAACTGGAAGCTTTGGAGGAGGAGGAGATGGTGCAGGGGCAGGAGTACTCAGAGCCCCAACCAACAACCAATGGAAGACGTGGGGTGGTGCCACATGAGAATCCATTGCTCCTACAGACTGTCCTTTCCGCGGGTGTCTCTGGGTACACCTCTGAGGATCTCTATGACTCAGGTGCTGAATCATCATTGACACAGATGTCCCATCGCAGGGGAGTGTTTCTGGCAGGGATGCTGTCTGTCCAATGCACCAGCACCAAGGGTAGACCCCTCAATCGGCCATTCAGTGTTGGATGGTCTGCCTGTAGCCGTTACGGATGCAGGGTCACACTCCACACTATTTGCTACTGTTCCTGGGGAGGCAGATCAAAGGAGGCATGCAGCCCTGCAGCCACAGGTAGTGCCAGCACAGCAAGGTGCACGTCTCCTTGGGCCCGACAGGTGTCGTGTCCGGCCACGTAGTGGCCGTGCACCACCGGGCAATCCCGTGTGGGAGAACTCCTTGTATGCAATTGAACAACAACAGGGGGCATCATGTGAGAGGGTGGCTCAGGCTGTGGAAAGGGTTGCCACTTCCATTCTCCCCCCCAAAAGGCAGGTGGAGCTCCAGCAGCAGGCAACGCGGTCTAGGTGCCGCTCACACAGGCAGGACATGTTGGCCGAGAACAGGGACCGACGGGCTGAACTGGGGGCTCTGCGCACAGCAATATCTGCAGAGGCACAGGCCCGCAGGGATGCCGTGAGGGAAGATAACACCTCCCTCATAGCTACTCTGGGTGCACTTGAGATGGCCCGGAGTTGATGGTCAGAACAGCAGCTGCAGCAGCTAACACCTAATATCTCAACGGAGCTCCAGGCAACCGGTGAGGAGGTCTGTGCATCACGTGAGGCCTTGCAGGCAGAACTCCGTGCTACACGTGAGGTGCTGCATGGGGACCTCCGGACCATCATCCTGCAGAACCAAACCTTTCATACCTGCATGCTTGCTGCCATGGAGGAGCATGCCAGGGCTTGTGTGATCTGCCTCCTGTACCACACACACCTTCTCATATTCCACCTGAGGGTGAGGACAGCGACAGCAGTTCTCCCACAATCGGCTAGCCGTGCAGGCCAGGAGCCCATCAAGGTTTTTGTTTTCTCAACATCCACGCATGAGGGTGTTGAGGTGCACCCTGCACCTCCTCCTTCCTGTGTGGTCCCCCCCTGGTCAACCATGGCTATTTTTTATTTTTTATTTTTATTTGCATTTATCTCTTTTTCACTTTTCCTGTCTATTGTGCATTTATGTAACAGTGTGTTGCTTTGTGTGGCATCCGAAGGCATCCACTGTGTGTTCCAGCTGGACCCATACAGGCTTGTCTTGTGTTTGTGTTTGAGGCTTGGAGTCCAGACGCATATGCCACTCCTGCTTCCACTTTCCATGGGCTTGCAAGGATGTCACTGTGTGACAGTAACTTATGCAGAGGCATTGGGCTTCCATCAGTTGTGTGGCCAGTCTGTAGTCCAAACTGTGTATACACCCCTAGTGGGGATTCATGATGGTTTCTCCACTGCATGGTTGATATGTATATTGCTTTTAATATTGCTCATTGTGCATATTTACATGTTGCTTCTTCATGTGTTACCTTGCCTGTGTCCATTGCAGATGCAGTTCATGCTGTATGCAGTACCCTGCCACATTTGCCTACCAGCAACACACTGAAGATGGGAAGGGTCCATGTGGTGGCTTTCTCAGATTGTGATACTTGGGTATTGTGATTGTTCACTGTCTGACGTTGCCACTGTTGGGTTCTGTATTTATGATTTGTCATGCAGGTAAATATATGTTCATGTGTACAGTTTCATTTTGATATGTGAAAGGGAATTTTCTGTGGCCTGTTTCGATTTCTGATGGTGCACTTTGTGACAGTTGTGTCATGTGTTGTGCATTTATTTGGTTGCTTTCACATTGCATACCATGGCATGGTGTGGGATGTTTCAACCCACTTCTGCTCTGCTATGCAGCATCACTGTGTTATGTGCCAGAAAACATCAAAATGGCCGCAAAACCCTTGTGCATGCCAAAGCCCCTGAAATTCGCACTTTGCAATGCAGAAAAAGATGGTTGCCCTATCTGCCACGCATGTTGTCAGTGGTGGAACAGAGATCTCACTCCTGGAATATGTCACTGGGCTCCACAACATGTGAAAATGGAATACAGAAGGAACAAGCAGTGTTGCTAAATGAAAACCCAACATCGTGCTTTAAATCCCTTTTTTCTTTGGTGCTGGAACTGCAGAATGCTGGTACAAAACACCCTCAAACATCCAAAATTCTTGCTGGGTGCTACAATTCACTTAGTTTAAGAAATCATTGTGAACTTGCAAGGTCCTGAAAAGCTGAAAGCATAAAGGGATTTCCACAGCAAAGGTGACCTGTCTGTGGATTTCAAAAATCTCTGTGCAGCAGTGGACTGCTGAGATGACAGCTGTCAAGAGCCTGCCTGATTAAACTTTAAACATGTATAAACTGAAATCAAATGTTTGCAATCTAACGGCTCTGTTACTGAGAGTAACCATATTGTCATTGTTTTGATCCCATTGTTTAAAATCTTGAATCAGAATTCTAGTTGCTATTTTGAAATCACAAGTTTGTTTTAAGCTAAGGGAAAATGCAACAGAATTAACACTTAAATCAAGCCTGGCTAAAAGCTACCAAACTGGAATATCAGGTTTCTCCACAGAGGATGGCCTTTCCCCCCACCAGGAAATCACACCCAAGCAGTAATTATAGGGTTTGGAAAGAACTTGGTTTACAGAGGCAAAAGGGAACAATGAACAGCTGCTACTAAGGAAATGTGGTGTGTGAGGACAGTCGTAAATGGCCTCTGCCAAAAGCAAACAGGGAGGAGACTGCTTCTGGACTCCAGGGAGACAAAATGAGGCTGAGACAAACAGCCATCTGTGGCTGAACCTTCACAAAGAACATTTTTTTAAAAGACTTATAGTTTGCCATTGAAAATTGTACAAAATATAAAAGCAACAGATTTGTGAATCTAAATTTTGGCTGCACGTTTCAAGAGGAGGAAAAATCGCGTGACATGTTCTGGAAAGAAAGGGCAAGAAATGTGATTTTACACAAAATGTATTTATGCTAGAAGTATGAAACTTTATACACTTAAGCCCATGTTAAACGCACACATGTGTAGAAATTTGCTTATACATTGGACATTGTGTTCCTGATGAAAAGGGCACAATTCTGTGAAAAGCCGAGACAAGATCCCACAGCTACAGGGTTTTGAGGGATAGCTGCTATATAAAATATGTAATCTGTATATGTGATTGTTATAGAGGTTGCACATGTGTAAATATGTATGGTGCCAAAAGTAGATTTTGTTTTCAAGGGGCTAGGGGTGGATTCTCTGCCTCATAAAATCACACCATAAAGGTGACCCACTGTTGCTCTCCTACTATCAAGGCAAAGTGGAGACTCTGACCCAATAACCTGTCAAAGGGGTGAGCTTAGGATAAACCAGCCCATACACCCCTTTATCATAGCATAAATAGAGACAGCTCACCACTCAAAAAAACAGGTATTTTCACTCACCATCCCGATACTGGCGGAGCACCCTGTTGCTGAACGCTACATCTTCATTGCTACAGACACCAGAAACTTGGCAAAGCAGAAACCCATTGCATAGCTGAACCATTTTCAGATAGGCCTCCAATTCCAGAACCAAAACCCCACAAACCTAAGGGGAAGCATAACACAGCTGGGCTGCGCTGTACTGCTTGCCTGCTAAAAGAATTATCAGAACCAAGAAGGGCAGATTCAATCCAGTTCTGTGCCGTGCTGTGACCAGAGTGCATTGCAGATCCAGTCCAGTCCTGTGCCATTCTGTGACCAGAGCGCCTTGCTGATTGCAGATCCAACTTGATGTGCCCAGCTGTCTGTCCCAAAACCAGATCCAGTTCCCTGACCAGAATCTTGAGGGACCAGAATCCTGACGGTTCCGCTTAAAAACCTAAAAAATCTAGTGAGTATCTATATATTAAACTGTGTCACTAGCATATGTACTGCCCATAGTCAATCCCTATCTTAAACCCATCCATCTTGTATTCAGAACCTGTATTGTTAGGAGTACTGTTGAATTATCTGAACTCTCTCCAAACCTTTCTATCTTCCTCCTGTAATAGTATTGCTAAAACTATCTTTGTGCTGATCTTTTCCCATATGAAGAATGCTAGTCCTTAGCAGGCAGTCATTCTGATCAAGTGGCTGTGTTCCTGTGGGCCATTAGTTTTGTTCATAGTCATCATCTAGTGTAAGAAATCCTTTTGTCATTTTAAAAGTGCATTCCTGTTTTCCATTCTTGCGCCTATCTCGAAAAAATGACCTCCACTAAAACATCCATAACTTCCTCGGTTTTTGTGCTAGAAACAACTCCTGCTTGTAGCTAACATCCACAGCTTTAAATTGCATCTAAAACCGCATTCCAAATCCATACGGTTCTTCCATTATCGTGATTATCGCACAGTGAAACGTTTGCCGTGCATTTCATTTTTTGGGGCAATTCTGACATGTGTAAAACAGCTTTTGATTGCGTCAGACTTGACTTTTAAGATTTCAAATTGTTTCTTGGTATTAAACCATTGCGTGTGTTATTGTGCAACTATCCAAAGCGGCCTCCATACGAATTTTTAGTAATTTCAGCAATTTTGACCATATTTGGTGTTTTTGCCCAGTCCATTCTAAGATAACTTTAAAAGCCATTCTGACAGCTTGATAGTTTGTATTTGTATTTGTATTTATTTTATTTGTATAGCGCAGACCAGGCCCGGAGGCTACCGGGCGCATTTCTTAAGGCAATGGTTACATACGTTGCATACAATGATGATATATCAACAATAAGTGAGGCATAGAAATAGACATGTGTAGGTGGTACATGGAAAGTCAAGTAATCCATCCTTAGTTCTTTCCATCCTAGTTAATTCCGTTTTTCTCTTGTGTTTGCTGGGGGAAAGTGGGATATATTCTGTGTGAATTCTGCCATTCCTGAATACCTGCTCTCTCCTCCAATCTCTTTACATTGCATATTGGGGGTTGAGGGGTGTACAGGGGGAACCTCTAACCACAGTGCCATTTGATCTGAACACACACACAAAAGTATTATTTCTGTGCTGAATTGTTTTGCTCACTACTACTCCTTGTGTATTAAAGAGATTATTCAGTGTTACACCACCCCATTGGTTATTATTGTGTACCCATTAAAACATAGTGTGATTAAATTGTGAATACATAAATAAATATTTTAACTTTGCAAACCAGCCTGATTCCTGGTTCAGTATGACCGGGGGGGGGTCCACGAGAGGGGCGTGATATGAGTGGTATATCGTTCAGAATAAAGAACTTTTAGACAAAAATAAATAAGGATTTCAGTTGTGCATTACACGCTAGGCGTTGACTTGGGTGTGTGCCGGATTGAAATCACTTAGAATGGTGTGTTGGGCGGGTGACATGGGCTTTCGGAGGGGTTAGGTGACATAGCAGTATTAGTCTGTGCTGATTTGCAAGGGGGTAGTGGATTATGCTGCATGAATATGTGCCTTTTGGTCACACAGCATTGGGTTTGTTTAAGTAGCTAGGGATGCACACATTGTAGCACTTCCAGGGACACATTCTCAGGTTGGTAAGGTTGTAACAGTTCACTGTGCCTTTCTCATCATCGATTGTCACCTGGTATGTGCCAGGCCTGTTTGCACTCCGCAGGGGTGGTATTTTAGGTGAAAAATGTAGCCACAAGCTGGATACGGGCTGCCTCACCATGTGCCCTTTCCCCTCCCATGCGCAGGGGCCCTGCATGTGTTTGGGGATGTAGGGTCGCCACCATGTCCACCGGTACGCCCCGCCGGGTTGCAACGTTGTGCAGGACACATGCTGCCACAATGATCCTGCACACTACTGGGGCGCACACTACTGGGGCACATATTGTAGCTTCCCACCAGAGCGGTCAAGGGAGCGGAAACCTGACTTCCGCACTCCGAAAGTGCACTCCACTATGCCCCAGGTTGCAATATAGGCTGCTTACCTCGGGTGGTGTGGTGGGGTTCCTTATTGGCATCATCATGTTGGTGCTCAGAGGGTAGGCACTGTGCCCTGGGGAGGTGATACTGGGTGTGATTAGTTGGGTTTCTCCATTTATGTGTGTGTGACATGCATGCATGTGCACAGGCATTTGTACTCACCAATGAGCCATGTGTCCCCATGCCTCCCAGCTTCCAGGTTCCGGTTTAGGGTTGACATTCTGAATATGAATCTATCATGCGTGGACCCTGGATAGTTTGCGTAGACAGAGGTGATTATTCCCTTGGTATCGCAAACCACCTGCACGTTGATGGAATGCCAGTGCTTGCAGTTGCGATAGATGTGCTCAGTGGCCCTAGGTGGACGTAGAGCCACATGGGGGCAATTAATGGCACCAAGCACTTTGGGGAAGTGTGCCACCCTGTAAAAGTTGTGTGCCACGGCCTGTCTTTCGGTGGGTGTTCTGGGCATGTATATGTGCCTGCGGACTGAGGGGCGTACAGTCATGATTGCCAACACCTGGTGTAGGCAGCATGACTGCGTGGGCTGTGAGACGCCCCCAACTATGGCAGTTGTCCACTGAAATGACCCAGTGGCCAAGAAATGCAGTACATTGAGCCCCTTTTCCAAGGGGCTCAGTGCTTGGGAGCACAGGGTGGGTGATGTGAGGTCATCCTCCCACTCAGTGACCATGGGCCTCATTACGAGATGGGCGGAATGGGATTAACGGCGCCGGTAATGGTGCCAGCGCCGTTAATCCCATTCTGCCCTATTACAAGGTTCCCTCATGGGACCCGCTCTGGACGTCTGGTTTTACCAGAGCCCTTTGTTAGCTTCCTCCCCATTCCCATTGAGCCCTCTGGGGGCTCGAATGGGAATAGGGAGCGACCGGGTCCGGGTTCCCTGAAGGAGGAAATACCGGGCCCTCCAAAGTCGGAATGGCCCAGTATTTCCCCTTTCAGAAAACCCGGACCCGGACACGAATTTGGAGGCAGCGATGGCGCTAATAGCACCATGGCTACCTCCAAAGTCGTAATGAGGCCCCATCTCTAGTATGATATGGGGTGGAAACCTGTACCTGCCATAGACCTGGTCATCAGGCATCCCAAAAAGGCTGGTCCTGGGTAACACCAAAGCCACATGCCTGAGGCCTGCCTCCAATCAAATTTGTGCCTGTTCAGCCAACTGGTACACACATATGTCTTTAGCATGTAGCTGGTGCCTTCGGTAACTGGTTGAAATAAAAAAGAGGAACGAAAAACTCAGCAGTTTTAGCTGATGGTTCCACCCGGACACATTTTCTAACCTTTTGTGCACAAATGCTCTGGATCTGACACACACCTTCATGCTTCCATGCTTCCATGCCTGAGGAAGTGAGCCTGTGTGCATGGGGATAGGGCGTGCATGATCAACAGCACCTCACCCTAATGCAGTGAACTGCATTGGAGATGACAGGCCAAAACAGTGGAGAGATCTTTCGATGAAATGCCCATTTCTGGTGATCACAAGAGGGATACATCCAAATGGCACTCTCAAAAACAGTAGGTCAAGCTTGTCTCTTCAGTGCCAAGGACCTTGATCCCTTGCGCCTCTTGCCATGCCACAGATGCTGCATGAGAGTTGGGAGAGAGGAGTTGGGGGATGTCCACTGGGAATATGACGGATACAAAAGCAGCACTTCACTGAATTCCAGGTCTACTTTTAACTACTTTCTGCCCCTCATCCGATGCCATATTCCTGACCATCCCATAAAGTATTCAATTCAGCTAGTATCCAACTGTTTGTTTCTAGAAGATTATTATTAAAATAAAATGACATTCTACTGCTAGAAATACGCTTTATTAGCTCAAATGTCTTAAACTTCGTATCATATTCATGTCATATGTGTTGTGTTGCTCTTCCACCGGGTGTGCGGGGAGGACAGGGGAGCACTGTCATTCGCGCATGCATCATGTTTTTGAAAGCTTGCCAAGCAAACAGACAGCCAGTTTAATTGGAGCGATGCCAGTGCAGGAAATGTGTTCCTTTTATTATCATTCCTATTGTTCTTGTTTCGAAATATACATTCTGAAATGCTTTTCGTTTTCACGGTTCAGAAAAACCCATTTTGCTGTCAAAGAAAGAGTAGTAGGCATTTGAAAATGTGTGTGAGCCTTGAATGAGAAACATCCCTTTGTTCATAACACTGAGAACACAGGTGTTTGTCCTCTCTTCAAGATTCATCAATATTGGGATTGCTTTAATAAATATAATGTCACACAGTTGCTCCAATGTCAGAGGCAGACATGTGAATACGTAATGTTGTGATCGAAAAAAACCACAACTATGTTATGAGAAAAAGTTGGCACAAGAAAAAACTGCGGGTATTGGACCAAAATATCGTATCAAAAATGCTGCATGAACATTTTCTGCGCATTCGGCATAGTTCATAATGACGAATCACAAAATGCTGAACTATGTGAATGGGGTTGCGGGGATGTCCCTCGCTCACCTAGTTTGGTATGATGAGCTTCAGGAGTTGCGGGGGTGGCCCCCACATACATGAAATGGAAGGTTGAGGACAGTGGAGTAACTTTGCTGAAAATGTTGGGGGGGACATTGTGTGTGAAGAAAAGGTGCCCCAGCCAAATGAATGGGGACAAAATGGTGTGCCATGAAGACCGGGATCCCCACACCCATCAACTCTCTCTCTCAGCTCTCAACTCTCAACGGTTCCTCTCAGAACCCCCAAGCCACCAGGCACAAACATTTCACTGCCCACTATGACATCACCACACCTAAGCAGACCACTACACATCTCCATCCCTTGGGAACACACAAGAAAAGAAGAAAATGTGACCCACACAAATTCTACCGAACATCACAAAGGCACATGCCACGTCATCACCACATAGCGGCCTACAATGGGACGAGAAACACATCACAATACACCAGGAAACTCCTCCACAGGACACCAGACCACCCAAAATGACAGCATCCTAAAACAAACTCTGCAACATACAACCAACCTACAATATGTCCAAACATGCTACACCCGCACAGAAACCCAACACAACCACAGAGTCCACCAACATGTAAAAAGGACCCTGCCACCATCACAACCATCCCCAACCTGCAACCCTCGAGGACAGAAAACAACAAAACACGCACCACAGCCTGTCCCAAGCTGCCACCTCAAAACCTCAGTCTGCCACACCCGAGCAATACTAAAACATTACAGGAATGCTCACCCAAAAAAAAAAAAACTACCCAAACCTTCATGGCCCATCACACCTTCCGCTCCGGGCTGCCAACCCAAAGCCTCAGATCTCCCACATCTGAGCACAAACCCAGCTCAACCCTGAGCAACAACAATGCCCAACACCAATTGGGGAAAGCAGATGCAAAAACATCACTACATCTACACTCGTACACCATCACCACCACTAACCATCGCGACACACACCTCTATACCTGACCCTGCCACACTACTGACACCTGGCAACCTTTTAACCCACGTTCCCACCATAATTACATCTCCAATACATGGAAAGTAATAGGGATGAACTCTAATGGGGAACAACACCAAACGTAGGACACTCTCAACAAAACCACAACTGCCAGATTAAGGCATAACCCTTAACTGCTATCGTCATTAGATACCACCAAAGAACCCTCAGCACTGCGAGCATCCTACTCTCCCATTAGAGTACAATAGTTCGAAATATACACCAACATCACCAATATTGCATCACTCCCACATGCTCTCCACCACACACCCACACCCAGGAGACAAACCTCCGAACACCAAATAAAAATACAACACAGGCACCCAACCTGACACACCGCGCAACCCCACCTGGAACGCTAACGCACCCAAGCTCCCTCCGTTTTTGCTTTTTCAGCCTTAATCACTGTGAGTCTCCACAGCGATTCCTGTCGAATTTGGTCAAAACTGCTCTCCTCATTCGCTACCATACACGCCATCAAAATACTTGAAAGGTTAGTGCAAAAGGTTGTACGTGCACTTTAATAGAGATATGCTACCCTAAAATCTGGGTTTTTATTATTCTTCCACCAATTTGCCGTCTTGTGTGCTTTTGGTTTTTAGATTACATCAAATTGGAAAGGTTGACTGACGGTTTTCTCCCTTCCACTTCACCACCACCTCTGGTGATGCCATAATTCTACGTCCTGAAGACGGGTCCAGTATATACCTAATAGCAGTTTAAGTTGGCTATAGAGTATTTCTAACAACTGTTACTGTGTCCCAGAAACACATGTTGTTGTGTCGACGGAGTCAAGGACTAGTTATCATCATTTAAAGACATCAGAAATAATTAGGTGCTTGTCACACATTATTACTAACCTCACAAAACTGTCACTATATGAAAATTGTGGCTTTGCTCAACTATTGAAAAATATGACCGTCACATGAGATTGTTTTATGTGATTTCTTTGTTTGTTTACAAAATGCATTTTTTGTCCACTGTTTTATACGGAAAACATTCCGGTTGTTTTTACATGAACTGATTAAAATGTTTTTCTCTATTTCCCCTGTTTGGATCTTTTGACCAACATGATAAGTAGCACTTGTTACAACCAGGCACACCTTGTGCGTGTATAGGTGGGTAGCTGTTTGTGGTACCTCCCTTATATTTGTCTTAACTAGTCCTCAGCCACACAGCCCCCTAAAAAAGAGGACTCCCTTGCTCTAACTTTTTGCATTTCCATACACTGGATACACCTACCTTACACTTGCTTAACTTGACCGTGAGTCCACTACTTCTCAGTACTTCCATCACCTGCAAAACCCTCCTATCATGTTCGGCGTGACACTTGCCTCAGACCAATATGTTATCCTGAAAGCACTCCACCCCTTGGATGCCCACAAACAGTTTCTGCATTATTCTTTGAAACACCGCGGATGCCAAACCAAAGGGTATCCTACAGAACCAGAAAGCGCCAAACGGGGTAACGAACAATGTTAATGGACGAGACTCAACATGAAGGTCTAGCTGGCGGTAGGAGGTTGAAAGATCAAAGGTGGAGAAACAAGAAGCCCCTACCACCAAAGTGAGCATCTCGTTTATATTGGGTTGTGGATGCCTGTCTACCCAGATGCAGGAGTTGAAGTCCCTAAAATCCACGCACATCCTCATACTACCATCAGCCTTGCGTGCCAACACTACCGGTGCCAACCATTCGAAACTCTCTACCTCATCTATAACACCGGCTTCCCTGAGCTTGGCCAGTTCGCTTTTTAACCCATCCTGAGCCAAAATGGGAACTCTTCTGACTTTATGAACACTGGGTATGGCACCTCTCTTCAGTACGATCTTGTGAGAGAATCCTTTTAATTTACCCAACATGGAAGTAAAAACAGTGGGAAACTTCCTTTCAAGGTCTTCTGCACTCAACCCTGTGGCCATCCCAGCACTCCCCTTATTCTCACTCACACTCAATACTGGAATGGCATTGCCAGGTCGTATCTCGATCTCTAAGGCTGCCTCTTTCTCCCACCCTGATTTAACAAGGGGGGTCCTGGGAGTCTCTCTGCCAGACATTAGTCCTGGTTACGAGAGACTTACCCAGAGTCTTTAGCTCACTATCTTTTCACAGAGAAGAAATATCCCAAACATATCAGTCTTTGTCCTGCCCTGGGGCAGTCCAGCACCGAAATGCGAGGCAATTCTCCTCTGAACAAGAGTACCAACAGAAACCCCAGACACGTGTTTCGGTCTGGTTGGACCTCATCAGTAGGGTGGATCTGTGCCTCTCTAAGAATAGTGAGCAAGGGGTCCACGTCTGGATTCCCCTAGTAACTTAGGGTGAGACCCAAAGTTACTTAAATATGCAGATTTAACAAGGGGGGTCCTGGGAGTCTCTCTGCCAGACATTAGTCCTGGTTACGAGAGACTTACCCAGAGTCTTTAGCTCACTATCTTTTCACAGAGAAGAAATATCCCAAACATATCAGTCTTTGTCCTGCCCTGGGGCAGTCCAGCACCGAAATGCGAGGCAATTCTCCTCTGAACAAGAGTACCAACAGAAACCCCAGACACGTGTTTCGGTCTGGTTGGACCTCATCAGTAGGGTGGATCTGTGCCTCTCTAAGAATAGTGAGCAAGGGGTCCACGTCTGGATTCCCCTAGTAACTTAGGGTGAGACCCAAAGTTACTTAAATATGCAGATTTAACAAGGGGGGTCCTGGGAGTCTCTCTGCCAGACATTAGTCCTGGTTACGAGAGACTTACCCAGAGTCTTTAGCTCACTATCTTTTCACAGAGAAGAAATATCCCAAACATATCAGTCTTTGTCCTGCCCTGGGGCAGTCCAGCACCGAAATGCGAGGCAATTCTCCTCTGAACAAGAGTACCAACAGAAACCCCAGACACGTGTTTCGGTCTGGTTGGACCTCATCAGTAGGGTGGATCTGTGCCTCTCTAAGAATAGTGAGCAAGGGGTCCACGTCTGGATTCCCCTAGTAACTTAGGGTGAGACCCAAAGTTACTTAAATATGCAGATTTAACAAGGGGGGTCCTGGGAGTCTCTCTGCCAGACATTAGTCCTGGTTACGAGAGACTTACCCAGAGTCTTTAGCTCACTATCTTTTCACAGAGAAGAAATATCCCAAACATATCAGTCTTTGTCCTGCCCTGGGGCAGTCCAGCACCGAAATGCGAGGCAATTCTCCTCTGAACAAGAGTACCAACAGAAACCCCAGACACGTGTTTCGGTCTGGTTGGACCTCATCAGTAGGGTGGATCTGTGCCTCTCTAAGAATAGTGAGCAAGGGGTCCACGTCTGGATTCCCCTAGTAACTTAGGGTGAGACCCAAAGTTACTTAAATATGCAGATTTAACAAGGGGGGTCCTGGGAGTCTCTCTGCCAGACATTAGTCCTGGTTATGAGAGACTTACCCAGAGTCTTTAGCTCACTATCTTTTCACAGAGAAGAAATATCCCAAACATATCAGTCTTTGTCCTGCCCTGGGGCAGTCCAGCACCGAAATGCGAGGCAATTCTCCTCTGAACAAGAGTACCAACAGAAACCCCAGACACGTGTTTCGGTCTGGTTGGACCTCATCAGTAGGGTGGATCTGTGCCTCTCTAAGAATAGTGAGCAAGGGGTCCACGTCTGGATTCCCCTAGTAACTTAGGGTGAGACCCAAAGTTACTTAAATATGCAGATTTAACAAGGGGGGTCCTGGGAGTCTCTCTGCCAGACATTAGTCCTGGTTACGAGAGACTTACCCAGAGTCTTTAGCTCACTATCTTTTCACAGAGAAGAAATATCCCAAACATATCAGTCTTTGTCCTGCCCTGGGGCAGTCCAGCACCGAAATGCGAGGCAATTCTCCTCTGAACAAGAGTACCAACAGAAACCCCAGACACGTGTTTCGGTCTGGTTGGACCTCATCAGTAGGGTGGATCTGTGCCTCTCTAAGAATAGTGAGCAAGGGGTCCACGTCTGGATTCCCCTAGTAACTTAGGGTGAGACCCAAAGTTACTTAAATATGCAGATTTAACAAGGGGGGTCCTGGGAGTCTCTCTGCCAGACATTAGTCCTGGTTACGAGAGACTTACCCAGAGTCTTTCTCCCACCCGACAACAGGATCCCCTTTGTGAGCCACATAAAGCTTCCCGCGGGTCTTCCGCACCTCGAATTCGATGGTGACCCACTCGAACCCCAGAACTTTAATAGCAACACGGCCATAAGCACATGGATTGATTTTCAAAGGAGATACCTCAGATATTTGCTTCTGGAATTTAGCAACATACAGTTCAGGAGAAATCATCGTGTAATAGGACCCAGTGTCCACCATCATATCCATGGGTGTTTCATTGACCACAAGTGTGGCCCATGCACTCTTCCTCCCACAGCCCACACTCAGCAATAACCCCTCACCCACACCTTCACTCACAGGTTCAACAAAGCCAACATACCCCACTACGGTCACATCAGACACATCCTCCCCATCTTTGTTTGCATCCACCATCCTCACAGTCTCCCTGCTCGGTGCAGAACTCAAGCACATGCGAGCATAGTGCCCCTTTCCTTTGCACCTCCTACAGTCCACGGTGGAGGCGGGACACTCCTTTGACCCTGCCGTATGTCTCGGCATCTGCACTTCTTGCACACATCTCTCGACCCGGGCGTCCCCTGGGTGTCCTTGTATCTGCCCCTGAAATCATCGCTTCTGCAGGGCATCACTGCATGCACATTCTCTCCCTTGTCTGCAATTTCCTTAACACTTTTTTGGACTCCTCAATGGCTCTGGATATCTCTATGACCTTTTCCAAAGGAGGATCCTTCTCTATCCATAGTCTTTTCCTGACCCTGGAGTAACTAGTTCGCATTATGACTTGATCGCTGATACACTCATCAATTGAACCTGTGAACTTGCACGTGGCTATCAAGGTGCAAAGAGCCGTAATATAAGAGTCAATACTTTCTCCATTTCCCTGCGCTCTGGAGAAAAAATGGTATCTTTCCAATACCACGTTGGCTCTTTTTCCAAAATTCGCCTCTAACTTCCCAAGGGCTGTCTCATAAGCAAGTATCACACCCTGAGCTGCATCACCCATTTCTCCACCTTCAAGGCGGGGGGCACGCATATTGGGACCAGGAAGATGCCTGAAAATTCGTAGCCCCTCCGTACCCAGGCAATTTAACAGGGCAGCTTCTTTGTCGTCATCCATGAGGCTGGCCCCACCAGCAGCCCTGAGATATACTTTGAATGTGTCAACCCATAAATCCAATGCTATAGCAGGTTCACCTTGATTGGGAAGGAAGGCAGGAGGTGGGCGCGCATTGCTGTGTTGCATTGTTCAACCGTATGGTGCTCCCTGCGCAGGTGCAAGAAACACCCCACTTGCGGTGCATGGCAAAGTAAAAGAGGAGTCAAATCACCACTATTACAGTAACTGTTTAGCTGGCTGTGCTAAACTTTTCAGCTTTTGAGAGTTGCGACCCCGAAGGGTTAACTAGACACGGTTGGTTCCTTGGATGACCACAGCTGTTTGTACTGCCTGGACTGGCTGTGCGTATGCAGTTCACTCCCTTTACTTCCTTTTTTTTTTCTTTTATAGGCAGCAGTTTTGAGAGGTCATCTGAATATACAACAGATCCTAGATTGCCGCTCTCATCCGTGACAGACTTGACTGCGGTATCATTGCAGCATTATCCTTTCAACCCCTTTTCGACCCAGAAAGGGTAAACTAACTGCACAGGCTGGACTGGGAGGATCTGATCGGCTGAATAAGGGAATGCCCCTCCTACTAGTTCCCTCCCGCCAACAGCCAACCAGGACCACGGCACAAGGGGAAGGAGGAGCTGTATGTTTCAAAATCCCACAACTTCTTTGCAAATTCCTCCCCTTTCCTCCCTTCCTGTTTTGTCTCTTGCAGAGACCAGTCGCCACGGTCCCTGCGGTGGGGGACGGGGAAACAGCTAGCTGGTAGGTGTTGTGTGGCCTATCGTGCACAACACACATGCACACACACACGCATGCACAGACGAGCCAGACACGATGTTGCCAGTTGCATCACCCGGCGGCAACTGCCGCACGGACTTCCTTTATACAATTACGCATGCGCGGGCCCAAACGAGACTCGCGCATGCCCAGTGCACACACGGGACGTCACATCCCTTTTTATCTTTAATGACAAATAACAACATGAACTTAACTTATTAAACATTAACTGGAGCGAACTGGGAGCAGGTTAATTCCCGTCCCTTACTGACAGTCATGGATCTCCTGACTTCAGTCCCCTGAGTCCAACACATAGTCCTTGAGACGGGCAGGCGGTCTCCTGGACACTCTTGAGGGATACCTGGACGAGACTGTTGGGGTCTCCATGCTTGCTTCCGCCGCTGGGGCTCCGATGTTCATGGGTTCCTCGCCCAGCTCTTCAGAGCCTCCTTCCGGGGTGGGCACGGCTGGGGCACTGGACATTCCTGTTGACGTGTCCACCTTCTTGAAGAAAGATACATTACGCGTGACCGTACCGCGCTCGCAGGCGGCTGTCACCATGGTCCCCTTTACATGGGTGACCTTCCAAGGGTGCGGTTCAAACGGTAGAGCTAGCTTTCCTTCGGGGTGTCGGTTCTTGACTAGCACTGAATCTCTGACACGGATCTCCTTGCCCTGCAGACCGCGCCTGTCACTTTCCTTCTGGTTGTGTATGGCCCGCTCTTGTCGTACCTTTTCATTGTCTATGACGCCCGGACTCCTCCCCTCCATTTCAGGTATCATTCCTCTGGGGCAGCACCCAAATATGGCCTCCGCCGGGGCGACACCCGTGGACTGATGGGGTGTTGTCCGATATTCCCTCAAGAACTCCAGTAGCTTCTTCTGCAGGTCATCACCTCCGTTTGCCGAGATCCTCAGCACTTTATTCAGCGTGCGCATCATTCTTTCCGCTTCCCCGTTAGCACGAGGCCACAGTGGCGATACTCTGCAGTGCTGGATTCCCCTATCACGGAGGTATTGCGCAAATTGGTTGCCGGTAAACGGCGGTCCATTGTCGGAGCAGAGCATATCGGGAAACCCATGTGCTGCAAACATTCTGTCGAATGCCCTCGTGGTGAATGCTGTTGCCGTTGATTCTACCACCTCCACCTCCGGGTATTTCGACCATTGGTCAACGGCCACCAGGAAATACATGCCCCGACCAGTCGAACCAAAGTCTACATGGATTGTCCCCCACGGCTTCTCACTCCGCTCCATCGAGCTTATAGGGGGAGCCCTGTCACCCGGGGTCACCGCCTGGCAAGCCAAACACCTTTTCACAAAGCCCTCGACCTTTTCTTCTAGATCCGGAAACCACACCTTTGGTCGGAGTCTCGCTTTTGTTTTGACCACCCCTTGATGTCCGATGTGTGCCAGTTCAAGCACCCGCTTGCTTAGTGTCTGCGGGATTACAATTTGCCTACCTCTCAGTAGCAGGCCATCGTCGGAGATCGAGAGCTCCTCCTTCACCCGCCATAGTGCCTGAAGATCTCTCTGGGCCTCCTGCTGGCGCCGGGAGTTGTTACGCAGCATTTCCTTCCAATCTCCACTTCTAATGGCTTCTTTAGTGATGTCAAAGACTTCATCCTTGGATGACTCAGAGGCAATGGTTGCTCTCGACAACGCTACGGGGAGTGCCCCATCCGCCACATTACAGAGTAGACCCTGGCAGTCTGCCACCTCTCCGCCTTTATTGGAACCTCCAGCGTTGGGGTGACGTGACAGGTAGTCCGCCGGGTTGTTGGTGCCTGGCCTGTACGTTAGACGCAGCCCGTACTCCAGCAGGGCCAGCATCCACCTCTCTATCCTTGGTGGCGGCTTCGGGGATAGACCCACCAGAATTGGTAATAGGGGCTTGTGGTCTGTTACCACTGTCACGGGCTTACCCAGAATATACAGGCGAAAATGGTGGCAGCCCCACAAAATGGCGAGCGCCTCCCTCTCAATTTGCGAGTATCGCATTTCAGTATCAGAGAGGGCCTTGCTGGCGTATGCGACAGGTCTCATGTCACCCCTTTCGTCCGACTGTAAGAGCACTGCCCCCACTCCCACCGGACTGGCATCGACGACGATCTCCGACTTTACGGCGGGATTAAAGTAGGCCATAGTGTCCCCATCCGACAGGGCATTCTTGAGTGCCTGAAACGCCTCCTGCTCCTTACCTTCCCACTTCCACACCGCATCACTTCTGGTCAGTGCTCTGAGGGGTTCTGATAAGGAGGCCAGGCACTTGATAAAACGTCCGCAATAGTTCACCATCCCCAGGAAGCTCCTTACCTCCGTGGGGGATGTTGGCACCGCTGCCTCCCGGATGACCCTGATCTTCTCTGGGTCTGGGGACACTCCCGCTGCGTGAAATATGAACCCAAAAAACCCAATCCGATCTTTGAGGAACACACATTTCTGGCGGTGCAAGGTGAGGCCTAGGTCGTGCAACCTCTTCAGTGTGCTCTCGAGCCTTTTCATGTGCTCGACTTCTGTGTCTGCAAACACCAAGATATCGTCACTTATGTTCAACACGCCTTTTAGGCCAGCGAGTGCCCCTCTTATCGTGTTCTGAAAAACCTCCGCCGCTGAGGAGATACCAAAGCTCAGGCGTTTAAATTGATAAAGCCCCTCGTGCGTCGTGAAGACGGTGATGAACCTCGAGTCTTGGTGAAGCTCAAGCTGGTGATAGCCCGCTCGTAGGTCCAACTTCGAAAATACTTTCGCCCCCTATAATTCGCCAATAATATCATCCAGCGTTGGCGTGAGGTACCTCTCCCTCTTAATGGCGGCATTGGGGAGACGCATGTCCACACAAATCCTCACTGCCCCTGGCTGCTTCGGCTTTGGCGCCACTACTATGGGGGATACCCAAGGTGTCGGCCCTTCCACGCTCTCAATAATATTGTTGACCAGCGAGCGAAGCTCCTCTTCCACCTTCCCTCTCAGGTGGAACGGAATCCGCCTGTGCTTCAGGGCAGTCGGTCTGATCGTATTGTCAATGTGCAGCCGCACCGGTGGTGCCTTCAACTTTCCAACCCCTTCAAAAATGCCTGTGAATTTGTTTAACAGTACCTCGATGTCCATATGATAGACTGCCATCGTGAAATGGACCAAATTCAGGGCCTCGGACGCTGCGCAGCTGAGCAACTAGTGGTGGCTCACGTCCGTAACGAAGAAACATGCCTTGATGGTGACGCCGTCCTTGGACACGGGCGCTATAAACACGCCATCAATGGGAAGGGGGGTGTTCCCTCCAAACGTAAAGATCTTGGCAGTTGATGTACATAGCGCCGGAGGTCCCGGAATCCGCCTATAGTGGTCTGCGGCCAGCACGCAGACCGATGCACCGGTATCGATGAGCACTTGCGTCGGCACCCCTTGGATGTCGACTACGCATTTTGGCTGTCTCTTGTTCTTGGCACCTGAAGCAATGTTTGAGATGAAGAATACTTCTTCATCTTCGTCCTCCTCCTCCTCTTCTGCCATGTGCAGCCTCTGTATCTCCTGCTCCAGCGCCGCGATGCTCCGCTATTTTCTTGAGCCACCGCCACGTGCTCTGGCTGGGCCTCTCTGCACTGACACCGGAGTGGGGGCGCGACACATTCGGGCATAATGTCCAGGTCTATCACATCTGCCACATGACCTGTCCTTGGCAGGACATTCTTCAGAGTGGGGCAGGTCATAGCCGCATTGCTGGCAAATGCTGTCGGACCCCGCACTCGAGCGACTTTCCTGCTTTCTCTGCCCCCACTTGTCTCTCGACATCGACCGCTTCCCCATGGCGAAAGCTTCCTCCGATGCTCCTGGACGCACCGCCGCATCCATTCCTCTGGACTCGGCCAGCTCAAATGTTCTGCTACTGTCCAATATCTGCTGCAGGGACCAGCCTGGTTCTCTTAACACTTGTCTCCGCAGTTTGCTGGAACTGCAACCCTGTAGAACCTGATTACGTATCATGCACTCATCATTGTCCCATCGACAAGAGGTGGCCATCATCCGAAGCCGGGCACAGAACTGGTTGAGCGACTCCTCCTCTCTCTGCTTTTCCCCACAGAAGAGGAACCTCTCGTAATCGACATTCGAGAGCGGTATGAAATAGTTCTCCAGCGCCATCTTCACCTCGGTGTATGTATCTACCTGCAAGTTGAGGAACTCGTAAATGCGTAAAATCTCTAAGCCTGCTGAGTACAACAAGGTGGCCCTCTTTGCATTGTCATCATTAATCCCCGTTGCTGTAAAGTACATATCCAGTTTTTTGATCCAGAGCCGCCATCTTGGGCCCAACTTCGAAGGGGGTCCTGACACATCAAATTCTTGCATGGGTAGCAAGGCTCCCTGTTGTGCTCTCGCCACCACCACTGTTTCTGTCTCTCCCTCACTGTCCGACATGATCACAGGTCGCACAGGCACCTCCTGCTGGGCTGGAGGCCGCAAACCTGACTCTGGAGGGTCTTGCACGTATCTTGACGTCTCTTACTGCATGTGGTGGCCCCCTTGTTGCATTCTGCTGCTTTCAGGTCCCCTCCGTGCTGTGCCTGCCATCAATGGGTCATCCTCTGGGTATGGAGGATAGCCCGAAATTCCAAAAATTGGTCGAAGTGGAGCTAGTGGCGCACAAGCACCTTCTCAGGCCGCTACCACTGTGCTCCTGCTTCTAAACGTCGCCGGAATGCACCCGCCGGGTCCGTGACTCATCCGCCGTGACCTTGTTGCCACAGCGTGCTATGTGTTCCACGAGCGCTCGTGTGGCATCCCGCCTCGTCGCCAGTTGTTGTGTGGCCTATCGTAGTGTGGGTGGCCAAACACATGTGCACACACATACGCATGCACAGACGAGCCAGACACGATGTTGCCGGTTGCATCACCCGGCGGCAACTGCCGCACAGACTTCCTTTATTCAATTACGCATGCGCGGGCCCAAACGAGGCTCGCGCATGCCCATTGCACACACGGGACGTCACATCAGGGCCCCCCTCACCTGATGTGCGCTGGGGCGCAACATCGTAAGTATTTGTATGATGCGACGAAGGCAGCGCCGCGCTCGACCCGGGCCGGGGAGCGCAGGCCTCTGGTGGTGTAACAGGGACCCACAAGCCACAGGGCACCTCCAATGCTTTAGGCAGTTCCTCCCTCCGCTCTGTCCGCTGGAGGCAGCAACGCTGGCAGGAGACACCTCCCTCCACTCACAGCCAGATGGGAGATTAGCTGGTGCCGGCAGAGCACAGGCAGTATCAGATCTTTCCCGCTGGGCCTTCTGGCTCGAACAAGGCACGTGGGTCGGGCAGGTTGGTTATGCTCATCGCCAGTGTAAAAATGAGCTCACACCCTGGATGAGTTATGTAGCTGCTTTAATTTACCAACCTGAGCCCAGCAGGACTCCGCCATTACCGCTCCATAACTTCAACTGCTAACTGTGGAATCGGAACACTCAACACATAAGTAAACAACAGTGCTCAGCAAGTGTGGAATCCTACAGCAGTAGAATTCCACACAACTAGATAACATATATTACAACAATATACAAACGTTATGAAAACAATTCATCAAGTTTCCTATTTCATCAACGTTTCCTGTGGAACAGGTACAAATGTCCAAGTGATGTAAAACAATACCTCAAAACCTTCCCTTTTTGAAAAGGTAAATGCGTCCAACTGTTGCTGCAGGTACCCCGCCCTCCGATGCTCAACATACGAGGCCACCAGAGAAGAACTGTGAACTCCGGAGGAGGCTCAAATGCCACCTGGCCATATGTCCCATCACCCCTCACTGCACCCATACCCACTAAATGGGTGCTGCCATTTAAAACATAAAAATTGTCTGGAGAAATACATACACCACCCGGCCACATATCCCAACCCCAGGTCACCCTGAAGAGGTCCATGTACCACCTGGCTACATGTCCAACCACTTCGCGCACCCAAGAGTTCAAAATGCAAATCTCCTCTTCCCCGCACTCTCGAGTCCTGAGTGCAAGTCTCCTCTACCCCACACCCTCGAGTCCCAAGTGCAAAACTTGAATTCTCCCGAGATCCTAATAAAACTCTGCCAGGGACTTTCAAACTCTGCCACATTTCCAAACGGCAAAATGAAACTGCAGAAACAGAAATAACACCCCCGCTAACCTAGGTATACTCACAACGACCCCTATCATTACACGCTGAGCAAAGGGACCTAAGGGGAAACGGAGGCCACGACACAACACGACACACAGAACAGACAACAGCCTCTGACATCAACCCCTACTGACCAACCCAGGGACATACCCTACACCACTGTCGGGGGGAAATTCTGCCGGGGTCGGCCGGGCCGTCCGCAGACCTCCGGGCAGGGAGGCCCCAACTCCTCCCGTATATCCCAGATGAGATAGAGTATGAGACACACACAAGGAGCAAGGTGACTCTATTGTTTATTTATACAAAACGGCAGGGATGGGTCAAGGAGCGTACGCGTTCGTCCTGACACACACACAATCGTGGGGCTTGCAGGCCCTTTTTACTGCATTATGACGCGCTACTTGCGTCACTTCAAAAAGTTAACAAAAAACCTATCGCCACTCTTAATTGGTTGCTCGAGTGGTAGGGTTAGTATAGTACACATATAGAGAATGATATTAGTGGACAAGGTGTAGTCAGGTGGTATATCTGGGTTGTCCCTACAATTAGATACATAAGAATTGTTACATGAAGACTCCTGAGGATTGGCTAATGTTACTGACGTCTGAGATAAGAGCCCCATGTTCTGATTGGTGCACCCGTGAGCTTCCCAGCCTGGGACCACCGTTGTTCCCAGCTCTCGGTGTACCTGTGATTACAACAATGTTTCAATATGGGTACGTGCAGACAATGTGAGGATTTATTCATAGGTGGAAGGCTGACCGCTTCCACTGTAGCAGATGTCCATTGAGCCTTTCAAGTGTATTGGCCTGTGTCTCGTAGCGAGGGACCCAGACGCCTTTTTTCTCCTGGGCTTTGGCATCTCGTCAGGTTCGGCTTGGTCACGTGGGGAGGGACCGTGAAAGAGGCAGAATTCTGCACAATTAATATTGCTTTTTCTACTGCGCGTCTGGTTTAATTTGCCGGCGTGACTTTAACGTTGGTGCGCGGAGTGCGAGGTTGCAACATCGTGCCTTTGATGATTTGTTCTTGGAATGTGAGTTTGCAACATTACGACCTTGGCTGGTTGCTCCACTGGGTTCTTTCTGCAGGATCAGCAACCTGACTCGTGCTTTGTTAATGTCCACAGGAGCTCTTGGTTGAGGCCTACTTGGGCCTGGTGCATAATTAGTCCGTTTGGTGCATAGGTGCTTTTAGGTTATAATAGCATATATTTCCATGACCAGTATCGTGTTTCCATTATACCTCTATGGTGGTAATGGGTTTCAAGAGAAGCGTGAGCAAGCGTTATAAATGAGCTCATGATGCATCTTGCGTTTCTGCATTCTGAAAGCCTATGTAAAAATAATAAAGATGCACGTCCGTAAATATGCCTGTCGCCTACGTCATAGCACTGAGTATGTTCTTCGTGTAGATTGGTGTGGAAATGTTCAGTGTGTATATTTGTACAGAAGTGCTTCCCGTTGTCTAGGTCGTCATGGCATCTCTAACGACGTGTGGATTTTAGTCTAGCTGATCCGAACCGCAGGTGTCGGCATGGCCAGTGCGGGCTGTTGGGCAGGCAGATGGACACATCCGTATGTTCCTGTACCAGGGTACCTGGTCGTCTGGTAAATGGACAAACTCTTCTCGCGGCGGGTGTCTGGGCCGTGATCCTCTAGGCCAAGCGCGAGAGGTGAAGGACGGGAGCCTGGCCTTCCATTCTCCCACTTCAGTCCCCCCTCTGGTCGACTTGTCGACCACAAACATATCCTTCTCGTTATCTCCTCTTACCCTCCATATCTTAGTTATCCCTCCGAGATGTCAATAATGGTTTACATGATCTTCAAATGACCAATACATATATTCACATGTTCCTCCAGGAGTACAGTATACCCATCTTCCTATGTAGCTCCTGGGGTTCCTTGGGTTCTCGATCTTCACTGATGGTGGGTCTAGATGGTTGGTGATGATTTGGGTGCGCAACTTCTCCCTCTCTTGTATTATCACCCCTGTATGCTGGCCGTCATCTGCTGGCATCAAGGGGTGCATTCCCACCATTTCCAGCAACTCGTCAGTCGTGCGTGCCTTCCGGGCCTTCCAAAATCTAATTATGATCAGAGTAGCTCCAGCCAAAATAGTACACCCCACTATTATTTTCAGTCCATCTGACAGCCAAGATGGCATCCATGACCATAATAGTGAAAACCAGCTCTTATCCTTGTCTACACCGTTACTTTCATCCATCATTTTGGAGTGCATCTGGGCCAATTGTGATACTGCTTCTGTCAGTGTACCATTGTCAGCATCGTTGGCAGGTATGAACGTGCAGCAAGATTGTCCTATCTTTGCACAAACTCCTCCTTCCATTGCTGTGAGAAGGTCCAATACATATCTGTTCTGTAGTGCTACCATCCTTACAGCTCGCAGCTCCTCTTTAATTGCGTTGAACCCATTTACTGTTGAATTGATGGTCATCATTTGTTCCCATCTGGTTATTTGGAGCCATTTTGCGTTTGCGTATGCCTGCAGTCCCGGATGTATTATTGAGGAGAAAAACATTGCTGCTCTGCTGAATAGTCTGTGTTCTGGCGGTATTGATGTTAGTTCCGTTTCCGACCTTCCCCACAGGTAATTTCCTGTCAGTGGCTCTCCTTGTCGTTTTCTCCTATTTAGGACAGTATCCTCGCTGTTGGTCTTGTTCTCTTGCTCCTTCTGAAGTGGTGCAGATCTCTTTCTTCTCTTATCCCCTTCATCCATTTTAGGAAATTTTGCCACATTGACATGCTTCTTAGGTACCACTAGTGATGGTACATTGACGTGTACCATTGTGCACACACCATTCCACAGGGGAGGCAGTGTATGATATGCCTTTTCTCCACAGGCCCAATAATGGTCCATTATTACTGCTGTTCCCGCTCCCCCCTCAGGTAACTCCATCACGCTTGCACAATTGGTGTTATATCCTACGTCCACCTCTCCTTTATGCTGGTAGCATACTTTGGGCGCAGTCAATGGTAGTATTGTTATTGGGTCTTCATCTTCTTCTACCCACGTGAGCATTGGTACGTACTTGATCCACGTCGTCCAACATCGATGATTGTGTGTCTCGATGGTTGAGATAGTTTCTTTTGTTACCATGTTGCTGCCAATTACTCCTATCTCCCAGCTGTTGTCCAGATACACCTTTCCTGTTATCGTCAGTAGCGGCCTCTCCCAGCATCCTTGTTTACCCGGAACTTCAGTGGCGTACCAATCACATGGTAGATACTGCAGTGTTACCTTCTTTGTTTCTCCTTTTGCAGGGCCACTTGTTATGTATTTGAATGCTTCAGAATGTAAACTGGTCTTGTGATAACTCAGATAGGTCTTGAGGAAGTTGTTTTCATATGGGTATGAGTCTCGTGTTTTCCATGTCATGTGCACTACTGTTCCTTGAAATCTTCCTTTCGTTTGGAACAGGGCCAAATATATTATGCATTGTGCTGTCTTTTCATCTATTTCAGTGGCAACAAATGTTCGTGAAGCGCTCATGGCGTATGGTATTAATGAGCAAACGTAACAGCTGTCCTCAGTTGTCTGCTTACCAATGCGGGTCATGTGCTGGTACCATATGTTGTTTGTGACGTGTGCTGAATCTTGTACATAATTATCAATACCTTTATTGTCTGAGTATGTGCTGCGTTTAACTCTATTTTGCTTGGGTGCAATGTTACTATTACCACCTGACGTAACACCTGTTGCAGCAGGGAACGGGGGTATATTAGGTTTTGGTGCAGCAATAAAACTGATAGCATAGCTGTACTGCCAGACAGAGGCAGCCAAGAACCCGGTGATCATAAAAATCCCTATTATTTTTATTACATATGCTAATCTCACCGGCATTTTGCTCTTACCTTGCTGCAGTCCTGGCAGCGTATTCTTGTGACGTTAAAGTTGCCCGCCCAAAAATTCTCAAAAGTGCTCGTTATTAAATGTTAGTTTTGTTTCCTTAAGCTCTCCCTATCAAGTAGTCATTCAGTGCCCAGGTGAAGAGCTGCTCCCACGCTACTCTAAGTGATCGGTCTCTTAGGACCGGCAAGTATGGGCGGAGGTGGGGCATGTAATTTTCTATGGCCAGGAGGAAGGCTGTGTAGTAGACACGTACCCTTCTCCTTTTTAAGTATGTTGGCCTTTTTATTTCGTATACAAATTGGTGTGACAATTCTTCTGGGTAGTTATCGTCTGGCAGCACCATCTACACCTGCACACTGAACTTGTTAATTAGCTTTTCTTAACAATACAATATTACGCAGTTCCTGTATGTGCGAGAGAAAAAAGAGAACATTCACTTGTTTACATGTGTATTGGTGCAAGCAATGTCCTTCAGTTTTAGTTACAACTGTACTTAGCAGTCAATGGGGGGGGGGTTTTGCTCAGATGGCGGAAGTATTTTTACTCTTTGAGCGTGTGACCATAGGGTGGGCAGTATGGGGATCACCCCTTTCTTCGTCAGTTATCGTCTCTGAGGGAACAATTGGGTCGTTGTCTGTGATGGAACTTTCTTCCGCTGTCGGGGATGTTGTTACTGTCCTTCCAATGGACCTGTCGTTGGCGCTGGGGCGGGTCTGCAGTTTGTAGATCTTTACGTCATGTAGGTGGTTCCAAGCACGCTTATCCTTTAGTTTTACTGCTCTTGTTGATACGTCCTCCACCAGATGGGGGCCAGTGAACCTCTTCTCGTTCCACTTTCTATTGAAATTGCGAAGTAGTACGTGGTCACCTTTGGCAAGTTTGCACGAGTTCTCCTTTCCCAATTCTGTACTTTCGTCTTTTTCTTGATTGCTGGTAGACCCGCCCCGTGTGCGCTCGAGCTGTTGAGACACAAACACGACACTAGTAATCAAAGAAGACACATATTGATACATTTCATCACCTAACACATTCGCTGAACTTTCGTGGTCGGTGAATGCCCTTGACGTTGGTGTTAGGGGAAGGCGCATTTGACGTCCAGTAACCACTTCGTCAGGGGTGAGGTGGTGGTCGGACCCTGGCCTATTTCTAAGTTCAAACAATGCTAACGGAAGGCAATACAACCAACTTTTCTTTGTTGTTTGTTGTATTTTAGCAATTGCCTCCTTCAATAAGCCATTCAGGCGTTCACATACACCATTAGCCTGTGGGTGGTATGCACATGCAAATTTGTGTTTAATGTTCAGCAGGGATGTGATATGCTGGAACATTTCATTTGCGAAATGGGGGCCGTTGTCTGTTCTTAACACCTCGCACACTCCCCACCTGGGGAAGACCTCCCTTACTATGAATTTGGCTGCTCTAAACGCATCAGGGTGTGAACAGGGCCCTGCTTCAATCCACCTAGAAAATGGGCATACTACTACAATCATATACCTATTACCTTGACATATGTTGATCATATCAACATAGTCAATGTGAAGGTGCCGAAAAGGTCCTTCTGGCCGGGGTATGGTACCTCTTATCACTTTTAGAGTATGACCGGCCGTAAACTGTTGACATGTGAGGCAATTGCTGATAAAATTTGACACATGTGAGGTTAACTCGGGACAAAACCAATCTTCTCTAATTCGTGCTGCAATTATTTCCTTGCCTGTATGGGCAGGGTGATGTAATTGGCTCAGGGCGGTATTTAACAGTGCCAACGGTATTACAACTTTCCCAGTGCCACCCTGGCGCCATAGTGCGTCGGTTGGTGACATTGTGCATCCTCTTTTCACCCATACTTCTTTTTCGGCCATTGGTGCAGCCGCTTGTAGCTCCATAATCTGTGTGGCTGGGAGATGGGTGTACCCTTCTCTTATTAACATCTCCCTAGCTATTCCCCTCCCTCTCCCTCTCTGTGAGTCTGTGGGGTTCCATATCTCACCAAAATATGCAGCATATTTCGCATGTGCGTCTGCTGCTGCATTTCCTTTTGAGACGTAGTCTTCTCCATTGGTGTGTGCGGTGCATTTTACTAGGGCTAGTTCTTGGGGGTCATTTATTACTTCAATTAGTTCAGCCAACAAGAGGGCATGTTGTACTGGAGTGCCATCAGCTCTCCTAAACCCTCTTCTTCTCCATTTGGATAGCCCTGAGTGGACAGTGGATGTAACATATGCACTGTCGGAATATATAGTTACTCTTTTATTAAAACTTTCCTTTAATGCCAATATTAGTGCAACGAGTTCCGCGGCTTGAGCAGAGTAATGCTGTGGTAATTGTACACACTTCATAGCCACACACACCGGCGCCTCCATCATTTTTACTACTGCTGCCCCAGTCCTTCGTATCCCATCTCCTTGATCAATAGTTGATGACCCATCAATAAACAAAAGCTCACCTCCCTCTAGTGCGTTTTCTTCAACTTTCCTAGTACATGAGTACATTTCAGTTACTTGGGTGCAGTGGTGGGCGTAATCTCCCTCTTCAATTACTTCTGCTAGGAACCTTGCAGGGTTAACCGTGCTACATCTAACAATTGCTAGTTCAGCTTTAGACAAAATAATCTCATAACCTGATGCCCTCTGTGTCGTTAGTGTGGACTTAGGTTTATTCAATATCGCAAATAGTGCATGTTCCACAAATAGTGTAGTTGGACACCCCATAGTTATTGCTGATGCTTTTTCTACTGCAAAAGCAGCTGCAGCAAGACCTTGTTCACAAGAGAAGTGGCCTAACATTATAGGGTCTAAGTGACCGCTGTAAAATGCTACTGGTTTATAGCCCATGCTAGTTTTTTGGGCCAACACTGCTTTCATCACTGCTGAGTCGCAATGTGAAAATATAAAAAAGCGCCGCTCATAGTCTGGGGATGCCAGTACTGGAGCAGTTGATATCGCGTCTTTTAATTCGTCAAATGCCTCCCTCATTTCCATAGTCCACCCCAACTTTTTCTCCCCTTTATTTGCTTCCTTCAAACCCTCAAGCAGGGGTCCTATGTATGAGCTGTAATCAAATACCCATGCTCTACAGTAGTTGCACAGCCCCAGAAATTGCTGCAGTTCTCTCACAGTCTGTGGCACGGGAGTGCTTGAGATGGCCTGTGCTCTTTGTGGTGCAATCCTTCTTCCATGTTGGGATATCAGTTGGCCAATGTAAAGTACCTGTTCCTGACAGTATTGTATCTTTTCCATGTCTACCTTGTACCCCTTTTCAGCCAATATTGTCAACATTTTTAAGGAGTCCTCTCTACATTTACTTTCGTTTGTACTGCAAATTATTATGTCATCCACATACTGTAACACTGTGCTTTCCACCTCAACGTTACCCAAATCCATCTGTATTACTCTATTGAAAATTGAGGGTGATTCACAATACCCCTGTGGTAATCTGGTATGTTTCCACTTTGTATTTCGGTAAGTGAAGCTTGTCAAATCTTGTGAGTCTGGGTGTAATGGTATTGAGAAAAAAGCATTTTTAAGGTCAATCACTGTAAATCGTGATGCTTCTGCTGGAATGCCACACAATATTGTGGCCGGGTTTGCTGTTACTGGATACTCTGCTTCTACTATGTTGTTCAAGGGTCTGAGGTCCTGTATGAAGCGCCAAGACCCCCTTTTAGCCTTGCGCACCGGGTACACAGCTGTGTTACATGGTGATTCTGAGGGGACCAATATGCCATTGTTTATAAGGGCCGTTATGGTTTCATATATGCCCTCATCTGCCTCTTTTGACAATGGGTACTGTTTCACTCTTGGTAGTATGGCACCTTTTTTCAATTTTATCCTTACACCCCCTATGCTTTTTATGCATCCCACGTCATAAGGGCTAATAGTCCATAATGATTTGGGCACCTTTGACATATCTTCCTTAAAAAATGGGACTGGGGTGCCTGCGGGTGCCTCAAGTGCCATTGCAATTTTCTGTGCTACTTGTTTGTGAGCCACTCTTAGCCATATTTCTACACTCATCATGAACACCATTTCACCTTCCTCCTTTTCTTCTGAAAACAGCTCTTCATCTGACACCTGGGTCAGCCTACATCCTTCTGCTAGTGCTATCACTGCCCTCCATGCTCTCCCTTCTTTATCTTGGGCGTGCACAGCAACATAATCAGCTGTTGCAATAATGCTCTCGATGTCCATTACAAACACCTTCCCTTCCAGTTCATTAACTGGTGTTTCTGGTCGGAACAGATAGGCTGCTGGCCTCCTCCATATTTTCCCTCCTATCCCTGGCATCCATGCAAATGCCATGTCTGTGCCATACTGGAATAGCTCGCCATCTACTGGCTCCGCCCTAATCGCTATCTGTCCACAGTATGCTTGCAAAATCTGTCGTGCTGCGAGCATGTTAATCCCTGGAGTAGAGCAAATTATGCCATCCTCTGTAAAGGAGATCGTCATATTCAACCTGTTCATTATGTCTCTCCCCAGTATATTTACTGGTGAGGCACTATAATACAAAAGTGGGACTGACAGATCATAATCTCCAATAGATAAGGGAACGTTATCAGTAAATGGAACCAACCCTTTAGCCCCAGAAAATCCTTGGGTGTTCATGGCTTCGCCTGACATCTTAAATTTACCTTCCCTTATGCAAGACCGGGTTGCCCCGGTGTCAACAAGGAATGATCATTTTTTGTCACCTATCGTTACCTCTATGCGTGGCTCCTCCGCACTATTAGGTGTTACTGACAGGATGGGACACACCAAGGCCGTCTGTGGGCTGACCTATTGGGGGTACAATGATTGGCCATTCCCTGTGTAAGGGTTGTGTCCCAACACCGTCACCCCACCCAATTGTGTTAGTTGAGTTTGGGGCGGTGGTTGTATTAACGCCACTTGTTGTTGTGGCGGCGTCAGTTGCTGTGTTATTTGTTGTTGTGGCAGTGAATAGGTTTGTGGCTGTTGTGTTTGTTGTTGTTGGTCACTCCCTTGTTGTGACATCTGCTGTTGTTGTATGCCCTGCTGTTCTTGTGAGGTCCTAGGTTGTGCTTGTTCATTCCATGCTGGTGTTCCTGGCCTGACCCTACATGTACGTGACATGTGTCCTAATAGTCCGCAGCTCCAACACACGGGTGGTTCCCTGTTTTGCCATGGGAAGCTCCCTGTGTTGTCCTGGTATACGGGTTGCCCTGTGGGGTAGTAATTTCTGAGTCCCCCAGCCTGTTGTTGGGTATTATATCCATATCCTCTCCCCCTCATAAACCCTCCTCTCCCTCTGTTATAACTATAATACCCAGTTCCTTGCATTGGGTACCCTCCTCCCATGTTTGGTGCGTGTAATTGCAGAGGCGGCACTTGCTGTATTACACCTTGTGGAGGCGCTATTTGAGCGGGATCTTGTGCAGCCACTACTTGCGTTGGGCTTTGGGCCATTGGTGTGGGCGTAGTTATTAGTGCCCCTTCCATTGTGTATTTAGTGAGTTTTTTCTGTACTAATTTGGCCTCTTCTGTTTTCCTGTCCTCCTCCTTTTGTTTCATTTTTCCTTGCCATGTCCTGCAGTGATGTACTATAGTCAGTTGTATTTCAGGCCATGGTTTTGCTTCCATCCCCACTACTTTCTTTAGTTGTTTCTGAACTCCTTCTGGGAGCCCTTGTACTAGTATATGATAAAATATGGCTGGTGTTTTGTCCCATTGTTCTCTAGTTTCCATGCGCCACTTCTCTTGAATATCCTGGATATAATCAACAGGATCCTCATTTTCACCCATCTTACGGGAAGTAATGGCTCCTATGTCTGATGTGTCTGGGTACTGCACTCTCAGTGCCTGCCATAGCGCATGTCTGCAGTTTGCAAATGGTGCCCCATCATGCGATGTGTTTGTTATTGTTACCCCATGGAATCCCGCTCTTTTCCAAATGTCATCCGCTCTATCCCCTAATATTGATATTAACAGGCCCTTCACATCTCCTACTGCTAGTTTCTGTCCTGCGGTGTGTTTTTCCATTTCATATATCCACTTACCCGCACCTCCACTTAGTGATGGGAGCCTACATTTTATATTTTCCTTATCCGTATGTTTCCAAGGTACATACTGTGGTCTAACCCCTCCTCTCTCCAGCAGTGGCATTAAATTCTGTCTTGTGTCACCCTTTACGCTCCATAATATTGAGTCTTCACACCCCTCCTCTTCCCCCATTTCTTTTACTACTTCAAATTCTTCCTTACTACCTCTGCTCCTACCTCCCTCTTCTTCCTTTCCCCTTTTTTCATCATTTCCTGTGTTCAATATGGGTATGTTTATTTGTCTGTCTTGCCTGCGACTAGGGAGGTCCCTAAGCCGACATGCATAAGGTGTAAGTTCGTTCATGAAGGGCGCGAGCTTTATTCTGTGCAGAGAGCGTGCGGTGGTTGAACATGCAGGGTGTGACGTGGGAGGGCGTGATGGGGATGTGGGTGGCGTGGTTTCATTGGTTTGTGTTTCCCCTATTCTTTTCACTTCCTCCTTACTTCACTCCAGCTCCTCCCATCTTCTACTCATCCAGGGCGAATCTATGTTTGTTCTAGTGAGGTACAGTTTATCTAAGCTTTCCCTTTCACTCTTTCTTCCATCCTTCTCCACTCCTCCTTCCTCCTCACTGCAAAAATCATTCATAAATGGCACCCCCCACTCTGCCTTTTTTCCTTTTATTGTTACTGGTTTCAAATCTATTAGGTCTCTTTCTCCCCTTTCGTTGTTACCAACTGTTCCCCCTAGTGCTGATGTCGTTGCTACCTCCCTACTTTTATATACATCTCCCCATCTTTCACTCTCCCTACCCCTCCCTTCTCTTCCTCCTTCACTTCTCTCCTCCATTTCCCTACTATTTTCCTCCCTTTTCCTTTTCAATTCCTCCATTACTTCGTTGCTCATCTGTTCCAATATCCTTTCATCCTCTTTCTTCCTTTCCCATTTCACCCTTTCTCTTTCTACTATACTCTCTATTACCTTCCCTTCTTCATATTTCTTAGCTGTCTCTGATATTATCCTCCTCCTCCATATTTCCATTTCCTTTTCCTTTTCTTCTTCTTCCTTCTTCTTCTCTCTCAGCACTACTCTTGATACCCTATCTGCTGCTGCTTTTACCCTTTCAGCTTCTCTCTTTTGCTCCTCACTTCGTTCCCTTAATTTTTCCAATTCGTCCTTACCTTCTTTCCTTTTCCTCACTCTCTCTCTTTCCTCCCTCTCAAGTTGTTTGATCAGTTCATTCTGCTCATCCCTTAGTTTTGCTAATCTTTCCTCTAAAATCTCTTCCTTCTGCCGTAGTAGCTCCTCTCCCCTCATTTCACTCTCTCTGGCACTATCCTCGTTTGTTCTCTTTACCGCCTCCCTTTCTTCTCCAGTTAGTGAGCCTCGTAATTTCAACAATATCTGTGCAGCTACCCACTCATCGTTTCCTATCTCTACAGTCTGCTCTTCTCTAATCCTCCCTTCCCCCATTGGTATCTTCCCATGAGCCACATATGGTGGAGGGCTGTATGCCGGGTTTGAGTATCCTTCAGCCGCCCTTAACTGTCCTTCTATTTCTCCTAATTCTCTTAAAGGGTACAACCCTCCTCCCTCAGTTTTCACTCCCGGTGTTATGGGTATCTCATTGCTCGGTTCCTTTTTTATGTCGTCTAATTTATCAATCTTTTCTCCTCCCTGTCTTTCGTTCCCCGTATTCTTTGTGCTTTCGCACTCCTTTTCCCCACCCGTTCCTTCTTTCTTAATCTCCTTTTCTTCCGGTGTTTCCCCCATAGTGAACATTCCATTTGGTCCTGGTCGAGACCCCTGGAACATCCTCCATAAGTTAAACACCTCCACATGGTTTGCCAACTTCTTCCCCTTGTATGTATTGTGCAGATGGTTTAGTAGTGAATGTTGGGCATATGGATCGAAACTACCATTAGGCGGCCATGGTGTTAACATTTTGTTGTCTGTCCCCTGGGTCCACTCTATGCTGTACTTAATTAACTTCTCCCTATGTGGTGGCAGTGTGGTGCATATATGTTGTAGTGGGGTAGTGAGGGTGTTCCCCCACCCTCCCGACCCTCTCCCGTATGACATAGTGGCACTCCCCTTGTTACCCTTCCCCTTACTAGCAGTTTACAATATACAACCTTGTATTGCTTACCTCGCCCCGCAAGTGTGGGGACTTACGACAATCCTTTGACAAATTATGCAATAATAATAAATATGATGTTATATTATATTCCTTCCCCTACGGCCCCCTGCGGCCGAAGCGCACGCAGCCCCCTGCGGCTGCGTACCCCTTACGACGATCTTATACAGTCGTCCTGTTTCTCCGTTCTCCTCCCCCTTTTACACTTGCCGTGGCCGGCGTTCTCCGTGCGCAGCCACGCCCCTTTCCCCTTCTCCTCTTTCGATCCACTGGTGTATATTTTATCTCCGTATCAGCTCCTTTATCATGTTTCTCTTCCCCACCACTCTCAAACCCAAAGTTCCTTGTGCTCGCGATATCCTATTAAATCCCTACTGGTGACGTCACCGATTTCTTCGAGCTACTGGTACATTCTTGTTATGTTCTTTAAGTTCACAATACACTTGCAATCTACCCCGCTAACCCTACAGCTGTCTTCCTGTCTCTCCTGGAACAAGGTAATCTCATCAATAATATAACCGGACTGCGCACGCTGCGTCGCCTCGCGTGTGATACGCCCCTCAACAGGAGGGCTTAACCAGCCAATTATCTTCCGTTTTGGGCAACTATGTAACTAGCTACCGCCCACAGGGAAACGTCATCTACCTATCGAGTTTCTTGCTCGAACAATAGGGAACCTCATCTACTCATTGATCAATAAATGTCAAATCGCAGGAAACCACACACACCCACCCTCACACGTAGTCGCGACTTAGGCCAATCAGTGTCTTACGAGCGGTCGCATGTGATGTTTTCGTGCTCCGCCCCCCTCCTTCTCGTGACGTAGCCGATTGCTCTCGCACTCGTTTCGCTACCATTCATTCCATTAGCAACACTAAGTTGGTTAAACCTTCGCCGCGCATCTGTACAACACCTCCCTCCTCCCTTATTTACTTCCTCCCCCTCCCTCACAATTTCGCATTGCTTGTTGTGCGTGTCATGCTCACCAAGTTCTCTCGATGCAGGGCCGCTCGACTGCGTGCACCCCTCCAAGCGGCTCGCCACCTCCCCTCGTCTGGACCACGTCTGGACACTCGCCGACCGCGGGCGGGATACTTCTCAACCGGCTCCCGAGGGCCAATATCCGGATTGCGCTGTCCGGTCCTCTCGCAGCTCCGCGATGGTCCTGTAGTCCTCAGAAGGGGGCAACGGCAGAGGGGGCCGCGCCGCCGGGCCTCCTCGCAACGGGAGTGCCTGGAAAAATTAAAAATAAAAGTCGATCTTAAACAGATCTCAGCAGTGCCTCCAACTTGTCGGGGGGAAATTCTGCCGGGGTCGGCCGGGCCGTCCGCAGACCTCCGGGCAGGGAGGCCCCAACTCCTCCCGTATATCCCAGATGAGATAGAGTATGAGACACACACAAGGAGCAAGGTGACTCTGCTGTTTATTTATACAAAACGGCAGGGATGGGTCAAGGAGCGTACGCGTTCGTCCTGACACACAAACAATCGTGGGCCTCGCAGGCCCTTTTTACTGCATTATGACGCGCTACTTGCGTCACTTCAAAAAGTTAACAAAAAACCTATCGCCACTCTTAATTGGTTGCTCGAGTGGTAGGGTTAGTATAGTACACATATAGAGAATGATATTAGTGGACAAGGTGTAGTCAGGTGGTATATCTGGGTTGTCCCTACAATTAGATACATAAGAATTGTTACATGAAGACTCCTGAGGATTGGCTAATGTTACTGACGTCTGAGATAAGAGCCCCATGTTCTGATTGGTGCACCCGTGAGCTTCCCAGCCTGGGACCACCGTTGTTCCCAGCTCTCGGTGTACCTGTGATTACAACAATGTTTCAATATGGGTACGTGCAGACAATGTGAGGATTTATTCATAGGTGGAAGGCTGACCGCTCCCACTGTAGCAGATGTCCATTGAGCCTTTCAAGTGTATTGGCCTGTGTCTCGTAGCGAGGGACCCAGACGCCTTTTTTCTCCTGGGCTTTGGCATCTCGTCAGGTTCGGCTTGGTCACGTGGGGAGGGACCGTGAAAGAGGCAGAATTCTGCACAATTAATATTGCTTTTTCTACTGCGCGTCTGGTTTAATTTGCCGGCGTGACTTTAACGTTGGTGCGCGGAGTGCGAGGTTGCAACATCGTGCCTTTGATGATTTGTTCTTGGAATGTGAGTTTGCAACATTACGACCTTGGCTGGTTGCTCCACTGGGTTCTTTCTGCAGGATCAGCAACCTGACTCGTGCTTTGTTAATGTCCACAGGAGCTCTTGGTTGAGGCCTACTTGGGCCTGGTGCATAATTAGTCCGTTTGGTGCATAGGTGCTTTTAGGTTATAATAGCATATATTTCCATGACCAGTATCGTGTTTCCATTATACCTCTATGGTGGTAATGGGTTTCAAGAGAAGCGTGAGCAAGCGTTATAAATGAGCTCATGATGCATCTTGCGTTTCTGCATTCTGAAAGCCTATGTAAAAATAATAAAGATGCACGTCCGTAAATATGCCTGTCGCCTACGTCATAGCACTGAGTATGTTCTTCGTGTAGATTGGTGTGGAAATGTTCAGTGTGTATATTTGTACAGAAGTGCTTCCCGTTGTCTAGGTCGTCATGGCATCTCTAACGACGTGTGGATTTTAGTCTAGCTGATCCGAACCGCAGGTGTCGGCATGGCCAGTGCGGGCTGTTGGGCAGGCAGATGGACACATCCGTATGTTCCTGTACCAGGGTACCTGGTCGTCTGGTAAATGGACAAACTCTTCTCGCGGCGGGTGTCTGGGCCGTGATCCTCTAGGCCAAGCGCGAGAGGTGAAGGACGGGAGCCTGGTCTTCCATTCTCCCACTTCACCACTAAACATTTGGGCCACAATATACAGACAACAACACTCAGGCCCAAAACACTTACCACCCTCACAATTCTACCCAGCATCGCGATTCCACGGGCCTAGATAAGACCCCAACGCAACATCCAAGCCTTTGAACATGCAGGCAATCTCTAGCCTGCAAAGGCTATTTGCAAACCTCTCATGGCAGACCATGGCACTCCCGGAACCTTCCATGAAGCCAATGCTGATCCGTCCTCCTACTGGACCAACTGCAGCCCATGCTGCGCCTCTGTCACTATTCTCCATTTCACCAACAATGCGGTAAACCACTGATGACGCCTTCCAGATCACCTTCACTGAAACCTTCCTGCTGACACGGAGGACTCGATCAACGACGTGCAAGCCGCCCCAAAGGCTGGCGCTCCAACTGCAACCAAGAGACAACATCCCCATGCTGTGCAATGCTCTGACATCACCATATCACCAAGCGACGCCAAAGGCAACCCATCTCCAGGGCCGAAGCCTCACAGCCCTGCTGGGAACAGCAGACAGCCTCGCTTGCTACTGCATCTCCTGATTCTTTGCTTGGTCTCACCAGAGACCTCCGTCCTTGCCCCCTCGATGAGGACACGGCAAATGACTCACTCGGCATCACCTTCACCATTTGACTACCGGTAATGCAGCACCCGAGAAGAGTGACAACGCCGCCCTGTGTTGCTGCCGCGGGGCACACCCCTATCGGGACCAGCCGCGCCCCTCCAGGACACACCTCACCATGCCTGACACGGCACAGTGAGCCAGAGCAACCACAGGGAAACAACAGCCAACATCCACCCTGCTGTGTGGGACTCTTTCAGCAGTTGACACGACTCCAACAGTAAAGGGACTCACTTGACTTCATTTCTTGGCTGCTCCCAGGTCCCAGTACTGTTCCCAGACCCGGCCTCCAAACGGCACTGGCTTGCCAGACAGCAAACGTCCCTCTGGGTGTGGGGACACACGCTGGGGGCAGTGTCCTCCGCCAGTTGCCCCCCCCAGAAGAGATGATGATGCAAGTCGACCTCCTTACCATCCCATCCTCGTCGCCAGTGTAATGATCTGAGTCTGTACGCCAGGTAAGTGTGAACACCTTTTATTGTCCAGTCCTATATACCTCTTAGGACCACACGGGATGGTAGAGAAGACATTGAGACAAGTATAGAAGAAAGGAAGGAACGAAGACCGGGATCCCCACATCCATCAGCTCTCTCTCTCTCAACTCTCAATGGTTCCTCTCAGAACCCCCAAGCCACCAGGCACAACCTTCCACTGCCCACTATGACATCACCACACCTAAGCAGACCAGTTCATAGGCCAATCTAACTCATTTAGGCAACAATAACACCTGTCATAGCAGTGCTAGAAGGGGGTGGCACTCCAAACATGACACACTATATAAAATGAGCGATTTTATTATCACGAACACACACTTTAAATTTCCCACCAATTAGAAATAGAACTGTACTTATCGCTCAAAAGGAGAATTGCAAATATTGTGAATTAAATATGCCTTTCTCTAAAATGAAAACAATGTCTTAAACAATTGCATTATTGGTGATATACAATGTGTGTAGAATCCCAAATGAATCAGAGGAACCATTTTGAGTGCTTGAAGATGTAAGCTAAACTTGGCAACAGTTTGAGGCTGAAACGTTCATGTGCATGTGTCACCTAAAGCATAATTATATAACATATTTTCCACCCAATGAGCCTCATTATGAGTTTGGTGGTGCGGTACAAAAGTAGTGTTAATTCCATTACCGCCCCTTTTGTCAGAGTAACAGAATTACCACCATTTTTACCACACTGCTGGATTATGACTTTGGCCTTTAAGTGGAGGATTTACCTACAGCATGATGCTTGAAATAAATCCTTACATTTTAGGGCAAAATTCAGTGAAATTACTGTAGCAGAATTACTGGTAGTGGCAATTCTGCCAAATTGCCCGTGGATTGCTTTCACTTTTGCATTATGTTGGTTTTCACTAACTAATGTGGTGGTATGCCTGTTTTATAGGGGGTGCATTATATAAGTTGAATGCACTATCATGCAGGAGGTATACCTTGTTATGTAATAGTGCATATGTGTGCTGGTGCAGTTACAAATTCCCAGAGTTCAAAGTGTGCCTTGGAGGTGTGTGTGGGGTGTTATTGCGTGCAAACATGCTTGCAACTGTGTGTGTTCCCCATGCATGATTCTTCTGGTTGTCATTTTAGTTTTTGCATTGTGTGTATGTTTTGGGCTGTTGGCTTAAGTGCATGCCTGCCTTCCTGTTTTACTGTATTTTCCATTTCCTTACATCTGCTTTTTGTTTTTTTTCCCTTCTGATTAGTAAGAACCTTAATTATTGTAGGAGGTGGAGCTGCTGCGTGTCGCAGTTTCCAGATTATCACCTCTGACCTTATTGTAGCCTTCTCGTTTGCTTGTTATATGGCAGGTGGAGATCACATGTCATAGTGGCTGTCCTTTACTTTTGGAGCCTCTTCTCCAATGTTTTTTTTTTTTTACAGCTGTTTGTGCTCCTTCGGTCATGCAAATCTGTATTGGTGGGAGGAGGTTCTGCCATGTTTCAGGTTCTACCTTGGTAACTTTTAGTTGAGCTCAGGCCTTGCCTACCTTTTATGGAGCAGGTGGGGATTGTATGTTGCATTGCCTTTCGTAATGCTTTCTGATAAGGTAAGGTTGCTGATGGTTGGGTTGTTATAGTGTTCTTCAGAGAAGGTCACATATAGTTCGGGGATGGCAGCCCAGGAAGTTTGCTTCTCGAGTTTCTTCAAGTTGGCAGCTCAAGATACTTTGCAGTGTGTTGCACAGTTGTGGACAAATTGGAAGCATGCGTGTTCTTGGTTTCCTCAGGCAGGAGGATCAGTGGAGATTCTATCAGTTGTCTTGGCTATGCCATCTCGGACAACAGCGTTCCTTGAATAGGTTGTATTCTTCCAGACTCCCTTTTTGCTCCATGTCTGGTTGGGTCTGTTTCAGTCTGTGTATGTTGCTCTGTGTTTTCTTTTTTACCACATTGTGAATTAGGAGTTTGAACTTGAAGTGAATGATTTACCACAATTCTGGAGGTAAAATCTCCACTTTCACGGAAAACATTGGTGAAGGTACTGGAGCAGAATTTCTGCTAGCGGTAATTCTGTCAAATTGCCCATGGAGAATTATGGAATTCAAAAATGGGGAATTACACTGCCTTTTCACCACTTGCAATTCTTTGGTAAACAGAGAAGCAGTAGTGGTAAATACATTTGGTAATAAATCAAGGGATTAACTGGGAATTTTCCTTCGAACTTCCAATGAGGTCCAATGTGTTCTTTACATAATATGCACAATTTTCGTCCTCCTTCTGTTACATTATGTTTTATGATGTTGTGCTTTTGGATGTTATATAGTGCAACAGCAGGCCGTTTCATGATCCCTCTCCACTTCTGTGCCTGCTAGAGAAAGTTTTGTATATGGTAAATAGGAGCAGATGGAGCAGTTGTGTTGTGTTGATGCATGTAAATGGCAGGCACACAGGCCCTGTGTGTGAATACACTTCAAGGTGTTTTGGTGCATTGTCAATGTATGCATGTCCTGTTCATACCCTGATGTGGGTCCAAAGTTGTTTATCAGGCTAAAATGTGTTATAACACACAAGTATTTTGCTTCTGTGCGTGATCCCTAGTGTATTTACCTTAATCATCAGTTCTGTAACGGTTTATTGTGAAGCCACCCACAACATGGGGACTTCCTTCTGTCCCCACTCACGTGGTTATGCAAGAAACTGTTTAACAGATTACTTTTTTAGCCCTATCTCAGCCACATAGAATACCCCATGCATCACTCTCCCCTGAGCTAACAATGAGCCAAGAACCATGCCGGTGTACCGGAAATATATTGGTATTTATTTAAATTAACAGTGATAGAAATTAGCATAAAAATGTAAGAACACCACTTTATCCATGGCACAAAACAATCAACTTCTCTCAGCATAAATAAATCACAAAAGTGAGTTAAAAAGAAAACCATCACAAGTGTTACTTTCTGCAAATTTCACTTCCCAAAATAATTACACTGATAAATAACAAAGACAATGATGTAATGTTGTGCGATTTTGATTTTCCTGCAGGTTTAAAAGGGTAGCTCTAAGTAACAGTGTTATAACATGGCACGCTCCAGTCAGGGACTTCTTCCACTGACAATGAACGTGGCACACAATAAAAACACTTTCTTTATTTTTATTTGAACCCTGGGTACTTTCTTGAGAAGGCTCACACCCGCCTTAACAAACACCCTGTGTCGCAATGGACTATTAACCAGGCTGGTGTGTATTAATGAAATAATTATGCTAATAAATAACAAAGATAATGATGTAATGTTGTGCAATTTTGATTTTCCAGCAGGCTTAAAAGGGTAACTCTATGTAACAGTGTTATAACACGGCACACTCCAGCCAGGGACTTCTTCCACTGACAATGAACGTGGTACATAATAAAAATGCTTTCTTTATTTTTATTTGAACCCTGGGTTCTTTCTTGAGAAGGCCCCCAACACGGATCACACCCACCTTAATAAACACCGGCCTCTTTACTAGTTTGGCGGAAGCCATGAAGCTGCCGCCAAACCGGGCTCCTTTACCGGGTTCCCTGAACGGGGAAATACCGGGCCATTCCAAGTTCAGAGAGCCAGGTAATTCCTCCCTCAGGTAACCCGGGCCCTGACCTTCCCGATTCCCATTTGAGCCCCCATAGGGCTCAATGGGAATGGGAGAGGGAGCTAACAAAGGGCCGATTATGACCGGCCCATTGTTAGCTACCTGGTCCCCTCACGTGACCCGGTAACAACGCCTGGTTTTACCAGGCGTCCTTATCCGGTCCCGCGAGGGGACCTCGTAATTTCGCAGAATGTGTTTAACGGGCCCGCCTCCATTAGCAGAGCCCGGTAACCCGTTCCGCGAAGGTTATAATGAGGCCCTCTGTGTCGCAATGGTCTATTAACCAGGCTGGTGTGTATCAATTTAATATCTGTTAATGATATGGTTCAATGAAACATCAAAGCAAAATCGAATAATAGGGAAGCAGCCACCACTGTGTGGCAGTACAAATGCAAGAATTCCACTTTACAGTTATTTCAAACTCCTAACATAATCTACATAAACCTTTAATAGAAAACAGAAGCAAAATCGTTTTTCTGAAAAATAACAGATGGAACACAGGTTATACACACCACCTGCAACACTTCTACCAAAAACACATGCTAACTAGATACCTTGTGGATGGAAAGTAGTAGCAAGGAGTCAGGATGAAGAGGGAAACATTGAAATGTGAATCCAGCCCACCACCCCCAGATGGGAGGCCAGAAACAAAATGTAAAACCTTATTTAAGAGCAAAATGGCATACTCTGATTTTACTTATTATTTGTGCATCAGTTTACAATTGCAGTGGGATAGCTAGGACAGATACAGACTACAGAGCAGAGTACCAAGGCAATGTGAACAGAAATTTGATTTTGTGAAGAAAACAATGCAAAAGAAAACACACGCAGCAGAATGGCAATTATTTTCTACACAGAACTTGTGATGACAGGCAGCTACAGCGAAGGGCTGAACTGTCAAAAGTTTTTTAGGATTAGAAACACAGGCACATCACAGATAGGATTCTGATGGAAAGGGATAACTGTTAATAGGTTGATAGTTTGGCTTTTTCTATGGGAAATGCAAATCGGAATTTATAGACAAGCACAATACACATGCAAATTCGGTTTTTGTTGCACTAAACTATTTCTGTTGAGACTATATTTTAATGGCTATAATTTAGTAAAAACACTTGACCAAATTGTTGCTTTCGAAGGGCAACAATAATGAACTTGAATGTTCAATGGGGAAATACATTGATTTACTTCAAATGATACCAGGGACTTACACAGATAACTGAAAGAAATAGAAAAGGAATATGCTAACAAACATAGACTAACACAGATTCTTCTATGGAAAAGGAAACAGGTGATACTGGCAATTTGGGATTTGACCGGGATTTTAATGGGAGTTCAATAGGATGCAAGGGTCAAAGAGAGGGGTATCCAATGTGGGACTTTCAATGGGATTTTCTATTGGATCTGTAAGATATTTTGTCTTATTGGGGTAAATTTGGGGTTTGGTGGTATTTTCTTACTGTAAAAATATTGGCGGTAATTTGGTGGTAAATTTTGTCTTGCATTTAGATTGAGTTTGGCCTCATATTATTTTAGTGACCATACTTTGTTAGCTTACATTGGTGGTAATTTTAGTGGTGTGTTATTTTACGGTATTTAGTGGCGAGCATGGTTTTCTCCCTTATACTATAACCCCATCATAAAACAAAACCTTACTTTCTATTATGATACCTCTTAGTTCTCTGTAGAGAGCCCCAGACCTATGCACTGTTGGGACCCAATCATTTTATTCAGAGCGCCACCTACAGTTTGTGGTTGGTATCACTGGTTTATCTACATACAGCAATCTATGCCCCTTAGGTATCACTGGCTCATGGACGTCCAGCAATCTATATATTATATCAGATTCCTTCCAATCAGCATGCAAGCAAGTTACACACTCGCACACACCTTTTTTTGTCACTGAATATTATTAGCTCCTTCTGGGTTGTTATTTTACCTGCAATAGTCCATTGACAAATGCACTACTGAAGAGAAATGAATCTCCCCTGTACTGTACACTTTATATTTATATAAATAAGTTCACATATGCAAAAATGACACCAAAGTCCCATTTGTGTTTATATACTTTCATTATATTATATACAAATATAATTCACACTCATTAATTCTTACCATGAAAACATTGCATCGTCATCTGGAATACAAAGAGAAAACAAAATACAACAAGCAGATCTTTTGAAATAAAGATGCATTGACTTCCCTGCCTTTCTGCCCTGTACTAAAGCTCAGTCATTCATGCGGCATTTCACAGTGTCCTCACTTGTACATATCTTAGCAAAAGTGTTTCTTTGACGTTCCGAGCGTGACCTTGCTACTTTCACAAATGCAGGCCCAATATCGGCATGGACGGTTCCTGTAATTATGTGTGTGTGTGGGGAGCGCCGGCGAGATATCTTCTCAAGCCAGCGCTCAGTGACCCCTTAGACTCTGTCTGTCTTCACAGCCCAGTCTTCACTAACTGCTCTCTGCAAGTTTTGCCATTAGCAAAACTCAGAGCCTTCCTACTTTATTTACATGGCATGTCTGCAGACACTTTTTTCCAATCAGGTCAAAAGAATGTTTTCTGCGCCACCCTTAATTTTTAGAACAAAGAAATCCTTGCTCTCTGAGCAACTGTTTCATTTATTTCCTGCTGCGCATACTTTCTGCTCTCCACAAGCTAACACAGAAAGGAAGAAAAAAATGCCATTGTGCATTTAAAATGCATTTCAGCAGTGCCACCAAAATATGTATTTTCACCTCATTTTGCACATGAGACTACATTATAATGTAAAGAAAGTTAGAATGAGTGTTTAGTAATATTAATTAAGTTAGTCAGTTATATGATTAATGTGGTCTCATGTATAAGGCATCACAGATAAAAAAAAAATAAGTGCACTTCATTCTCTGCAGTTTCAAATTGGGTTTTGCTGTGTTATGAATTCTGTACCTTGCATGCCACCAACAGCATATTCACATGTTATACTGGCAACACAAAAATATTTGAATGTGCCACATTACTGCTGGCAATCAAATGCCACTGCCCTTTGCAATAAAAAGTATGCCATTACATTTTGGTAAAACACTATATATATATATTCTTACATATTCCCTCATTTTCCGACAATTATGGCTACCCAAATCCACAATTGGAGGAAACCCAAATTGTTATCCTTTTTTCTTTCCATCATAGCAACTCAATAAAATAAACATTGAAATTTGTTATAAGACATCACTGCTCAATCATAATAAAAAATTCATCTCAACTGGGTTCATAAATCCTTATAAAATATTGTACACGTCTCTTTCCAACTGAAGTGTCCATGTGTATTCAAATGTCTTTGTTCAATTGTGAAATCAATATTTTAAGTTACAATAACAAAACAATAAAATAAAATAAATAAATAAAACAAAGAACTAACACAACTAATTAAAATAATGAAATAAAACAATAAAGTTGTGGGACTCCATCGCCATACTTCCAGTCACATAGGATAATCTTCTTCACCCACAAGACTGCTGAATTAAGTTAATTTCATCACTGTTCCATTAATGATGTTCACTATCTTTATGATCGCACATCTGAGACATCTCGATCATCAACTTTTCATCATCTGGTTCATTCGGTGAAATCTATTTTAGCACCCTTGTATTCTTTTCCAGAGAAGTTATCTCTTTGGGCTTCCCGGTTACTTTGTCTTCACCTCCATATTTCGGCCCGGAGTCATTACTTGAGCTTCATCCTGTGGACTCCAGGATTCCGTCATCTCTCGTGTCCTCCGGTCCTGCGACCTCCGACCTCAAAAGATATATTAGTCGTTCTAAATCAAATAGAAAAGAGACAGATTAAGTACATAGCACAATACCAATGTCACCCTTTCTACCATAAAAAAAAATAGTCCAAAACATTCTGCTTCATTCTGGTTTACCAGTAATGTAGCTGTGGTTTGCATACTACAGTCTGGTGCAGGAATACACTCTATCCATTTTGACATCAAATAAACCACACTCAAAATATAATGGTTCCCCCTACCCAACCTTTTTACAGGCCCTACAAAGTCTATTTGCAAATCTGACCATGGAAGGGTTAATCCTCTTTTCATCAGCGGAGCTCTATGCATTGGTGAAGCGGGTTTAAATTGGGCACCTACTAGGCACCCCCTAGTATATAATTCCACATCTTGGCTTGGGACATATGTGGCCAGTAAGCATAATCTTTTAGTATCTCCAAAGTCTTTTGTGAACCTCTGTGTCCTGCAGTTATTGCATCATGTGCATGGTCTAGCATTAGCCCTCTGAATGAAAGGGGTACCACCCACTGTATTTGTCCTGTTATGGATTCCCTGATCACGAGTCCATCTTGTAGATTAATTCGTTTTTTATTCTTTAACAACACCCTCAACTCTTCTTTTCCTGTACAATCATTCTCAGTTAAAGGATTTTGTTCGGGGTCCATTAATGATTATAATAGATTCCCAAAATTGGATCATCTTTTTGTGCCTTAATCAGATCTTGATCTGTTGTATCATAACTCCATTGCACTACTGGTTGTTCTACCTCTTTTGGAGCATTAGAGCGTGTAACTGCATCTATCTGTATTTCCCCAATTAAGGGGGTAATTCATAGAATTCAGCACACAAGTGGCGCACGCGGCTGGCGCACAGTGTGCGCGTGCGAATCCCTGCACCAGCGGCGTGCGCCAAAACCCATTTCCACGCACAGCGTATTCATGGATTCCAGCCACCAAAACCAGCCGTGGCGCACAGTGGCGCAGCGACCCTGCAGCAGCGCCAGTTACGCCCCCAAGAACGCCTCTCGCGCAGGGAAAAGCCATCAATATACCCAATCCAGCGCAAAGGGCTGTGCTAACCCTGTACCAGCACAGCAAGCGGGCTACGTGTATCACTGGGGTGCGCGGGAAGTACCTCACGCGATTGGCCCCGTGCGAGCAGGATACGCGTATTTCAGGGGTGCGCAGGAAGTTCCACACGCGATTTCATCATGGTACGTGTATTTCAGGGGTGCGCGGGAATTACCACACGCGAATGGGCCCGTGCGAGCAGGGTAAGCGTATCTCAGGGGTGCGCGGGAAGTTCCACACGCGATTCCATCAGGGTACGTGTATGTCGGGGTGTGCGTGAAGTTCCACACGCGATATCAGCAAGGTACGTGTATTTCAGGGTGCAGGGGAAGTTACACACGCGATTTCCGCAGGGTACGTGTATTTCAGGGGTGCGCGTGAAGTTCCACACGCGATATCAGCAGGGCACGTGTATTTCAGGGTGCAGGGGAAGTTACACACGTGATTTCTGCAGGGTACGTGTATTTCAGGGGTGCGCGTGAATTTCCACACGCGATTGGGCCCGTGCGAGCAGGGTACGCGTATCTCAGGGGTGCGAGGGAAGTTCCACAAGCGATTCCATCAGGGTAAGTGTATTTCGGGGTGAGGGGGAAGTTCCACACGCGAAATCAGCAGGGTACGTGTATTCCAGGGGTGCGCGGGAAGTCCCACACGCGATTCCATCAGGGTACGTGTATTACAGGGGTGCGCGGGAATTTCCACACGCGACTGGGCCCGTGCGAGCAGGGTACGCGTATCTCAGGGGTGCGCGGGAAGTTCCACACGCGATATCAGCAGGGTACGTGTATTTCAGGGTGCAGGGGAAGTTACACATGCGATTTCCGCAGGGTACGTGTATTTCAGGGGTGCGCTTGAAGTTCCACACGCGATATCAGCAGGTTACGAGTATTTCAGGGTGCAGGGGAAGTTACACACGCGATTACAGCAGGGTACGTGTATTTCAGGGGTGCGCGGGAATTTCCACACGCGATTGGGCCCGTGCGAGCAGGGTACGTGTATCTCAGGGGTGCGCGGGAAGTTCCACACGCGATTCAATCAGGGTATGTGTATTTCAGGGTGCGGGGGAAGTTTCACACGCGAAATCAGCAGGGTACATGTATTCCAGGGGTGCGCGGGAAGTCCCACACGCGATTTCAGCAGGGTACGTGTATTCCAGGGGTGCGTGGGAAGTTCCACACACGATTCCATCAGGGTACGTGTATTACAGGGGTGCGCGGGGAGCAGCACACGTGAATTGCACATGTGGGTCCTCCCAGGTGTTCCCTCTACACCCTCCATGGCCCCTGCAGGTGGCTCACACCACAGGGGCCTACCCTGCACATGTCCTGCAGGCACACCATCCACCATGGCCATGACCCCCAGCCAACCCACATGTCAACTTGCACTACTGCTCACCAACGCATGTCCCCCTGCACCCCCAGTCACCAGGGGCACCCTCCACCAGGCCCACCCATGTCTCCCACCACCCCCACCCCCCAGCAGTGCAGGGGCACCCACCACCAGGCCCCCACCCATGTCTCCCACCACCCCAACCCCCAGCCACCAGGGGCAGCCTCCACCAGGCCCCCACCCATGTCTCACACAACCCCCACCCCCCAGCACTGTGGGGCACCTGCCAGCAGACCCCCACCCATGTCCAACTCATGTTCCCCACCACCCCCACCCCCCAGCACCGTGGGGCACCTGCCACAAGGCCCCCACCCATGTCCAACTCATGTTCCCCACCACCCCCACCCCCCAGCACCGTGGGGCACCTGCCAGCAGGCCCCCACCCATGTCCAACTCATGTTCCCCACCACCCCCACCCCCCAGCACTGTGGGGCACCTGCCAGCAGGCCCCCACCCATGTCCAACTCATGTTCCCCACCACCCCCACCCCCCAGCCACCAGGGGCAGCCTCCACCAGGCCCCCACCCATGTCTCACACCACCCCCAACCCCCAGTCACCAGGGGCAGCCTCCACCAGGCCCCCACCCATGTCTCACACCACCCCCACCCACCAGCAGTGCAGGGGCAGCCTCCACCAGGCCCCCACCCATGTCTCACACCACCCCCACCCCCCAGCACTGTGGGTCAACTGCCAGCAGGCCCCCACCCTTGTCCAACCATGTTCCCCACCACCCCCACCCCCCAGCACTGTGGGGCACCTGCCAGCAGGCCCCCACCCATGTACAACTCATGTTCTCCACCACCCCCACCCCCCAGCACTGTGGGGCACCTGCCAGCAGGCCCCACCCATGTCTCCCACCACCCCCACCCCCCAGCCACCAGGGACAGCCTCCACCAGGCCCCCACACATGTCTCCCACCACCCCCACCCCCCCAGCAGTGCAGGGGCAGCCTCCACCAGGCCCCCACCCATGTCTCACACCACCCCCACCCCCCAGCCACCAGGGGCAGCCTCCACCAGGCCCCCACCCATGTCTCCCACCACCCCCACCCCCCAGCAGTACAGGGGCAGCCTCCACCAGGCCCCCACCCATGTCTCAAACCACCCCCACCCCCCCAGTCACCAGGGGCAGCCTCCACCAGGCCCCCACCCATGTCTCACACCACCCCCACCCCCCCAGTCACCAGGGGCAGCCTCCACCAGGCCCCCACCCATGTCTCACACCACCCCCACCCCCCAGTCACCAGAGGCCGCCTCCACCAGGCCCCCACCCATGTCTCACACCACCCCCACCCCCCAGCAGTGCAGGGGCAGCCTCCACCAGGCCCCCACCCATGTCTCCCACCACCCCCACCCCCCAACAGTGCAGGGGCAGCTTCCACCAGGCCCCCACCCATGTCTCACACCACCCCCACCCCCCAGCAGTGCAGGGGCAGCCTCCACCAGGCTCCCACCCATGTCTCACACCACCCCCACCCCACAGCAGTGCAGGGGCAGCCTCCACCAGGCCCCCACCCATGTCTCACACTACCCCCACCCCCCAGCAGTGCAGGGGCAGCCTCCACCAGGCCCCTACCCATGTCTCACACCACCCCCACCCCCCAGCACTGTGGGGCACCTGCCAGCAGGCCCCCACCCATGTCCAACTCATGTTCCCCACCACCCCCACCCCCCAGCACCGTGGGGCACCTGCCAGCAGGCCCCCACCCATGTCCAACTCATGTTCCGCACCACCCCCACCAACCTAGCACCGTGGGGCACCTGTCAGCAGGCCCCCACCCATGTCCAACTCATGTTCCCCACCACCCCCACCCCCCAGCACTGTGGGGCACCTGCCAGCAGGCCCCCACCCATGTCCAACTCATGTTCCCCACCACCCCCACCCCCCAGCCACCAGGGGCAGCCTACACCAGGCCCCCACCCATGTCTCAAACCACCCCCACCCCCCCAGTCACCAGGGGCAGCCTCCACCAGGCCCCCACCCATGTCTCACACCACCCCCACCCCCCCAGTCACCAGGGGCAGCCTCCACCAGGTCCCCACCCATGTCTCACACCACCCCCACCCCACAGTCACCAGAGGCCGCCTCCACCAGGCCCCCACCCATGTCTTACACCACCCCCACCCCCAGCAGTGCAGGGGCAGCCTCCACCAGGCCCCCACCCATGTCTCCCACCACCCCCACCCCCCAACAGTGCAGGGGCAGCTTCCACCAGGCCCCCACCCATGTCTCACACCACCCCCACCCCCCAGCAGTGCAGGGGCAGCCTCCACCAGGCTCCCACCCATGTCTCACACCACCCCCACCCCACAGCAGTGCAGGGGCAGCCTCCACCAGGCCCCCACCCATGTCTCACACTACCCCCACCCCCAAGCAGTGCAGGGGCAGCCTCCACCAGGCCCCTACCCATGTCTCACACCACCCCCACCCCCCAGCACTGTGGGGCACCTGCCAGCAGGCCCCCACCCATGTCCAACTCATGTTCCCCACCACCCCCACCCCCCAGCACCGTGGGGCACCTGCCAGCAGGCCCCCACCCATGTCCAACTCATGTTCCGCACCACCCCCACCAACCCAGCACCGTGGGGCACCTGTCAGCAGGCCCCCACCCATGTCCAACTCATGTTCCCCACCACCCCCACCCGCCAGCACTGTGGGGCACCTGCCAGCAGGCCCCCACCCATGTCTAACTCATGTTCCCCACCACCCCCATCCCCCAGCCACCAGGGGCAGCCTCCACCAGGCCCCCACCCATGTCTCACACCTCCCCCTCCCCTCCAGTCACCAGGGGCAGCCTCCACCAGGCCCCCACCCATGTCTCCTACCACCCCCACCCTCCAGCAGTGCAGGGGCAGCCTCCACCAGGCCCCCACCCATGTCTCACACCACCCCCACCCCCCAGCATTGTGGGTCACCTGCCAGCAGGCCCCCACCCATGTCCAACCATGTTCCCCACCACCCCCACCCCTCTGCACTGTGGGGCACCTGCCAGCAGGCCCCCACCCATGTACAACTCATGTTCTCCAACACCCCCACCCCCCAGCACTGTGGGGCACCTGCCAGCAGGCCCCACCCATGTCTCCCACCTCCCCCACCCCCCAGCAGTGCAGGGGCACCCACCACCAGGCCCCCACCCATGTCTCACACCACCCCCACCCCTCAGCAGTGCAGGGGCAGCCTCCACCAGGCCCCCACCCATGTCTCACACCACCCCCACCCCCCAGCACTGTGGGGCACCTGCCAGCAGGCCCCCACCCATGTCCAACTCATATTCCCCACCACCCCCACCCCCCAGCACTGTGGGGCACCTGCCAGCAGACCCCACCCATGTCTCCCACCACCCCCACCCCCCAGCCACCAGGGGCAGCCTCCACCAGGCCCCCACCCATGTCTCCCACCACCCCTACCCCCCCAGTCACCAGGGGCAGCCTCCACCAGGCCCCCACCCATGTCTCACACCACCCCCACCCCCCCAGTCACCAGGGGCAGCCTCCACCAGGCCCCCACCCATGTCTCACACCACCTCCACCCCCAGCAGTGCAGGGGCACCCACCACCAGGCCCCCACCCATGTATCCCACCACCCCCACCCCCCAGCAGTGCAGGGGCATCCTCCACCAGGCCCCCACCCATGTCTCCCACCACCCCCACCCCCAGCCACCAGGGGTAGCCTCCACCAGGCCCCCACCCATGTCTCCCACCACCCCCACCACCCCAGTCACCAGGGGCAGCCTCCACCAGGCCCCCACCCATGTCTCACACCACCCCCAGCCCCCCAGTCACCAGGGGCAGCCTCCACCAGGCACCCACCCATGTATCCCACCACCCCCACCCCCCAGCAGTGCAGGGGCAGCCTCCACCAGGCCCCCACCCATGTCCAACTCATGTTCCCCACCACCCCCACCCCCCAGCACCGTGGAGCACCTGCCAGCAGGCCCCCACCCATGTCCAACTCATGTTCCCGACCACTCCCACCCCCCAGCCACCAGGGGCAGCCTCCACCAGGCCCCCACCCATGTCTCCCACCACCCCCACCCCCCCAGTCACCAGGGGCAGCCTCCACCAGGCCCCCACCCATGTCTCCCACCACCCCCACCCCCCCAGTCACCAGGGGCAGCCTCCACCAGGCCCCCACTCATGTCTCACACCACCCCCACCCCCCAGCAGTGCAGGGGCAGCCTCCACCAGGCCCCCACCCATGTCCAACTCATGTTCCCCACCGCCCCCACCCCCCAGCACCGTGGGGCACCTGGCAGCAGGCCCCCACCCATGTCCAACTCATGTTCCCCACCACCCCCACCCCCCAGCACCGTGGGGCACCTGCCAGCAGGCCCCCACCCATGTCCAACTCATGTTCCCCACCACCCCCACCCCCCAGCACCGTGGGGCACCTGCCAGCAGGCCCCCACCCATGTCCAACTCATGTTCCCCACCACCCCCACCCCCCAGCCACCAGGGGCAGCCTCCACCAGGCCCCCACCCATGTCTCCCACCACCCCCACCACCCCAGTCACCAGGGGCAGCCTCCACCAGGCCCCACCCATGTCTCCTACCACCCCCACCCCCCAGCACTGTGGGGCACCTGCCAGCAGGCCTCCACCCATGTCCAACTCATGTTCCCCACCACCCCCACCCCCCAGCCACCAGGGGCAGCCTCAACCAGGCCCCCACCCATGTCTCCCACCACCCCCACCCCCCCGTCACCAGGGGCAGCCTCCACCAGGCCCCCACCCATGCGTCACACCACCCACACCCCCCAGCAGTGCAGGGGCAGCCTCCACCAGGCCCCCAGCCATGTTCCCCACCACCCCCACCCCCCAGCACTGTGGGTCACCTGCCAGCAGGCCCCCACCCATGTCCAACCATGTTCCCCACCACCCCCACCCCCCAGCACTGTGGGGCACCTGCCAGCAGGCCCCCACCCATGTGCAACTTATGTTCCCCAGCCAACATGTCTTCACAATCTAGATCCCTGGTCACTATGGTCAGCCTCCAATTGCAAAACACCCACCCGAGTATTGCATCCACCCACTCATAATTTGCAATTACATCACAGAACACCAATTGCAAGTTCCGAAACAAACACATTTCCCTCACATACACCCAATGGGTGTCAGTGAATCTCAAAACACATATCATGAAATGCATGAAACCAATATGATACCACACATTGAAGTTCACCAAAAATAATATGTATTAAAGGAAACATCAATAGAATAAAAAATGAAGAAACAGAAACGTGAATGTACAAAAATAAAAAGAAGCATGTCTATCAAAAAAAGCAAAACCAAAAATAAAAATCCAAAGTAATGTCCAAAGTCAATGTCCACAAAACAAAATCCAATGGGAAAGAAAAAAGAAAGCCATTGCTCCATGGTTAAAAATAGAAAAAAAAATACAATCCAACTGTCAACTATGTACATGGGAACAATCCAGGGTCCATTATCCCAACAAAATAAAGGAAACCTATCTAACTACACTAACTTATAAAATAAACTATATACAAAAATGTGGCCAATGTCCGAAAGGTCCAAATAAAATAAAAACAAAAATGAAACCTAACACTACCTAGAAACTATGTACAAGGGCAGCGGGCTAGTTTCACGGCTCACTTGTGGATGTTCCGGGCCAGGGCATCATCAAACTCCTCCTCAATGTCCCGGAGGCGGTCCTCCTCCATGGCCCAGAGGGTCCGCAGGGCCGTCGATGTCTCCACCTCCAAACCCCTGCGGATTGCCTCGAGGCACTCGGCCCGCCTCAGGGCCCTCCGCATGGAGTTCTCCGCCCTGACCATTGTGAGCCGTGCCTCTTCCGCCCTCTGCCGCTCCGCATCTATGGCGTGGCCCAACCGCTGCCACACGGAAGACACTCTCTGTCCAGGGTCCTCCTGCCCTCCGGCCGATGCCTGCCCCTCCGATGTCGAAGGCCCCGAGCCTTCATGGCTCCCACCACGTTGCTGCTGCTGCTGTGCCTCTGCCCGTGCACTGCCTCCTGCTGCCTGCTGGCTGCACATCCTCCGCTGGCTGGGGTGTAGTCATAGATGTGGCCACCCCTGCTGGACGTCCGACTCCCGACTGTGGCAGGGATGCCTCCTCCACCAGCCTGGCCGCACCGTCAGAGGCAGCTCTACAGGGCACCCAGGTGACTGATGGGTGGGAAGATGGCACAGAGGACGACTGGCGCGTAGGGGGTCCAGTTGAGGAGGGAGTCGGAGCAAGCCCCATCAGACGGAGGAATCCGGCCTGGGTGACCTGTCCCAGCAGGCTGAGGTGGTCAACGAGCCATTCGAGATGACGTGCAGTCTCTCCATGAAAAGACTGCAGGTCACCTCGCATGGCCCGTTGACGCAACGCCACACCAGCCAGGACAGGCTCAACCCGGACCTGGATAGCCACGTCCGCAGGCAGAGGAAGGCCAGTTGACGTGAGCTCATCCCCTGCCTGAAAACGGGTCTGACGTAGGCATCCCTGCTGGTGCAAGATGATGCAGGGACAGGATCGGGGACAGGATTGCACACAGGCACCTCCGCGGCGGCCTGTGCTGCCTCCTGTCCCTGGTCCTGCACTGCACCACTAGCACCAGTGGGATCCCCACCTCCAGACCCCGTCTCTGGTGCTTGCACGGCCTCCTCCTCCACCAAACCCCCCACCAACCTGGATGACTCCGTGACATCTTCCCCTGTTGGGCCCTGTGGGGTCCCAGCTGCCCCTTCTACTGCCGAGGAGTCCAACTCCAACCTCAGCCTCTTGGACCTCCCCCCGGCAGCTGCGGCCTGGGACGCGGCACCGGACTCCTCACTCCCCGACGAGATGACAACCTGGGAGGGGAGCCGGGCCTTGCGTCTCCGGCTGGCGGTCGGATCCCCGCCGCTGTGCTCCACAGCACCTTCTCCTCCCTCTTCACCAGTTGACGCTGCAGACAGGGAGAAACAAAACACAGGCATCAGGGCACTGTACAATGGACACATACACACATGACAGTTGTACATGAGTTGCATTGGCAAACCTCAGACATGTCATCACAATCCCCAACACACATGTCATTACAACTCGCACACATGAGCCATACCACAGCCATATCGCAACTGCCACCACCATCCATACACATACAACAGCATGAGCAGCCAAAGGTGAGCCAGACATCACATGCAACACAGGAAGTGCACCACACATGTACACACACCACCACACTTGCATGCATGTGTACACCTCTGCCAAGTGTCGCACTGTTCAGACGGGCATCCATGTCACATCTGCCAATCAGGCTTCCACATACCGCTGTCACATGCATCCATGCTGCATCACTGTTGCACCCTTGTCAAATACACACACATGCACATGTACACAGTGCTGATACATGCAGCCGAAAACAACATACATGCGTGATATCACGGACATGTCTACTTACATACACATTCATCCAAACATGTGTGCCCACACAACTGCATTTGGCATGCAAGCCTACACACACAAGCACCATCCATGTCTCACACATTACAGCCCTCGCATGTGTCAGCCCCACGGCCCTGTACACCCCCACCCATACTCGACCCCATACAAACAGATGTGCAACCTGCACACTACTGAATAATCACCACACGCACTGCTCACAATCAGGATGCATGTACACTCACCGCTCGGCTCCAGACGGGTCTGCTTCTCTAGGACCTGGACGTGGAGCGCTGGGGATATGCGTTCCAGGACCCTCATCTGTTCTTCCGACAAGTGGCTCTGGCGCCCCTTGGCATCCGCTGCCTTCAAGAGGTGCCGGGCCTTGTTCAGGGTCCTGGACCTGAAGTCCTCCCAGCGCTTCCTGACATGTTGTAAGTCGCGGACTGCCACCCCCTCCGCGTTGATGGCAGTCACGATGTCAGTCCAGATCCGAGTCCGTCCTTCCTTGTCGGCGCGGGAACTTCCGAAGAGGGCATCATACTGCCCCAGGACTTGCTCCACCAGGACACCAACTTCGGTGGCACTGAAGCTGGTGCCCCTCTGCCTCTCTGGCCGGGGGTTGTCAGTGGTCACAGATGGTGTTTGCCCCGACATGACAACCCCAGACGCAGGAGTGGGTGGGCAACTGGGTCCTGGGGCTGGGCTGTGGAGTGATGGAATCCCAGTCGGGAATCTTCGGTTCCAGCAGGGGTGGTCACAGCAACAGCACCCCTGGCTGATGTGCAGGCAGCAAATGGCAGTGCACGTGGGCAGCAGGCAGTCAGGCAGCAGCAGATGGCAGGTGGGAGCGTGCTCGAGGCTCTGGGGGGCAGTAGTTCGGCCTTCTGGGCAGGAGCGTGGTCTTCCGTGTGCTTACGCGTGGCCAGCTTGATACGGAGTGATTTGGCACGTGAAAAATCTGCACGTCAGCGTGTAATTCGAGGAAAGGCCCTTAGCGTGGAAGCGCGTCTGCACGCATACGCATTTTCATTGGACAGAAGGCCCCTCAAGCGCAAGCGCCCCTGTGACGTGACGCGTACAGACGTGCATGGGCATTTCAGCGCGCGTGAAAAACTGCACGTCCGCGTGTAATACGAGGAAAGGGCCATGCGCGTAAGCGCACGTGGAAACTGCACGTCCGCGTGTAATACGAGGAAAGGGCCCATGCGCGTAAGCGCGCGTGAAAAACTGCACGTCCGCATGTAATACGAGGAAAGGGCCCATGCGCGTAAGTGACGTGACACGCGTGTGCGTTTCCCTCAGCACGGGTTAAAGGTGAGCGGGCCCAGCAGTTCACTGTACGTGCCTTTCGTGGAGACCGACGTGTGTTGCTGCTTCCTGTTGTTTCGCGTGCCATCACAACTTCACAGCTATCAAGGACGTATCTCTTCTTTTGGCGGGGTATTGGCTACGCGTGTTTTTCTGCATCGCGCTAGTCAGACGGTGAGTCGCACACACTCTTTTTCCCACTGCGGGTGCCCCTGTGTATCGCACCCATTTTCGATGTCATAGTAGCCTGCGTGTCCCACGCATATGCGTTATTCGTGTTACTGGGTGCCACCGCGTACTGCGGGAGGTTGAATCCACGCACATAGGCTGCAGGGTTGCGTGCACGGTTTTACTGCAGTTTTGGGGTGCCTGAGCGTTGCGTGACCCATCACCACATCACCGGGGTCACATACAGCCTTGCAGGTGCAGGGGGGCTGTTAACATCTTGCTTCCCACCCCCTTCACCCCAATTGCCCAGGTCAATTGTGGTGTACACCTCCCATAGGCACCACTCCATCTGTGTCAGCACTACTACATCTGTGCCATGGTTGGGAGGCCACCAAAGGTGAGGGGCGCCTCAGCTGGGTGTACTCCTCGTGGCGGGCGTGGTCGGGGACCTGGCCGTGGTGACCAGGGAGTAGGGGGACTCCAGGGTGTCCAGGGCAGCCACAGAGGGGGAAGAGGCAGGGGTGCGCCACTTGAGCACAATGTTGTGCCATGTGTCGGTGCAGCCATGCCACCACCCCCTGTGGTTCCGGGGGATGCAGCTCCTGCATCTGGCACTGGCACCCATATGACCCGGCAGTCCGTTCCATCGACTGCCACGGGCCCAAGGGTAGTGGTAGCTGCAGGTGCAGCTGTGGACACCGCCACCCAGGCTCAGGGTCTGCCAGCGCAGGCTGCGTTGGCACTTGAAGAGCCCTTGGTAGATCTCCAACAGGCCAGGGGGGAAACCATAGGGGCAGGCCGGGCTGCTCAGACCAAGACACGTGTCCCTGGGGCAGTCATGTCATCTGCTGCCCCGAACAGCCGGGTGTTGGCAAGTGCAGGGGCAGATGCACCCAACAGCACCCCGGTTGTGAGTCTGCCAACCAGGACCGTTGCGGCCAACGACCCTGCCACAGCTGATGTTGCTGCGCAGGGTCCATTAGTGGGCACCCAGCTGCCACTGACACAAGTCAGGCCTTTGGTCATCCCTCAACCTGCCACTCCCTTGGCTCAATCCACCGAACCCACTGGCCATACTGGTCAGGGCGGCATTAGCCAGCCAGGGTCTGCGCCACAGTCCAAGAGGAGGAAGGTTGCACCTGCAGCACAGGCTGGGACCCCACACACAGCCACGACCTCCTGCACGTCGAGGAAGAAGCCTTTCTGTAAGCAGGAACTGGACTTCCTCGTGGACTACGTGCGGGGCCACAGCCGTGACATGCTAGTGGGTGCCAATAGTCAGACCACGGCTGCCCAACGTGACACCCACTGGAAGCATGTTGCGGAACATGTCAGTTCATTCAGCCATGAGGTGCGCACGGCGCAGGAGTGCAAAAAGCGTTGGAATGACATCAAGCGCAGCACTAAGGCCAAGCGTGCCTCAAATTACAACTTGACTCTGGTGACTGGCGGTGGGCCTGCACCAGAGGAGGAAGAACTCACTCCGCATGAGGCTCTCGTTGCGGAGTTCATACCACCTGAATTGGTCGAAGGAGTGGGAGAGAAGCTGGACTTTGATGCCCAGTCCAGTGAGTGTTGATGGTGTTTGTTGAGGACGTGTGTGTTTCACTTGTGGGATGTGTTGTGCATGATTGCTGCTACATGTGACGTGTACATGGTTCTGATGTGTAAGTAATGCAATGCTACCGTCATGCATGTCTCCTCTGCCTGCATGCGGGACTCCATGTAGGCATGCTCCCTTGCCCCTCCTCCGCCACTCTGCACCCCAGTTCCACCTTTGCACTGGTCTGCTTCAATCTTGCCAATGTGTACTTTCTTGTTCATGTGTCCTGTGTAGATGCTAACTTCCAGCGTAGAATCTGCCAGACATATGCCGTGTGGTACAGCCTTAGTACTCAATGCAGGGTATCTCACTTGTACTGTGCATGGGTCAGATGTCCCGCAGGGACATGAGTGCCCATTCGTGCTCCATGTGCATTGCACGCATGCCCCTATGTGTCCTTGACTGGATGATCACTGTAATATAAGTCCTTGGTTACATACATTGCCTGCAATCTCATCAGCCTTCCCATGTCAACTGTGCCTCAGTCCTGCATTGCACACATGTTTAGGCTCTGACAATCTGTGTGGCTCACAGGCCTCAGCCTGTTCAATGGCCAATGACTCTGTCCAACTCTTGTTGTGTCTTCTTCACACGTGGGTGGCCTCCGGAGTTTCCATCATGTGTCCTGCCCACTGTCCCAGCATCATTTAGAGTGTTGTAATTTGAATCACATTAAGCTGTTGATGCCAGTCAACACTGCCTGTCAATACACAGGTGTATGGTCAGCCTTTTGATACCATGCTAGGCATCCCTGCTTTGGTACTGGGGTGGAGGGGTGCTTGGCTTCTACACATGGTACACATTGAATGCACAATGCACGTGATGTCTGAATTTGACATTGCACTGCCTTCACATTTCCTGGCACACACCATGTAGTGCTTGTACATGTAGGTAGTGAGTGGCGTACACATTTTCTGCACTGCATAGACCCACTTCCATGGAAACTGCCACCTTTCAACAGGTCTGATCACAGAAGCTATTCAAAGTAGACCCAGCATGCATGCCAGGTCATATGTTGCGTGTCACATGTCTGCCGGATGCCTTTGCTGTCGGTGTGTGTGTGTGTCGTGTGCTTCTGACATGTGTATTGACCTTTTTCTCTCTATTTTTCAGGTGATGACGCAATGGAGGCAGAGGATGGTGTTGTCATGCCAGACACAGGGTTGGTAACGCCACATCAACCCGGCACTAGTGGGGGTCGTGGGGTGGTAGGCCACGAAAACCCTCAAGTGCTGCAGTCCATCTTGTCTCTGGCTGCCTATGAGTCCAGCCTTGATGACGACTCTGACGTCCATGTTGAGTTGGATGAGCATCAAGTCCATGTGTCAGGGGTGAGTGATTCTGATGTGGACACTCCTCTGTCTGCGACACCTGCACTGAGGGATCAGACAGTCTTGGTTCCTCCGCCCGTGGTGGATCGGGACGCAGGGTCACCCTCCACACCAGTCACTGATGTGCCTGGGACATCACGTCAACGGGGGCATGTAGTCGAGGAGCCGCAGGCGGTGCCAACACAGCGAGGACCCCCGGTCCTTGGGTCCCGCAGGGGTCAAGCCCGGCAACGCGGTCGCCGCGCGCAACCGCTGTATACTGAGTGGGAGCAAGACATGACTGCCAATTCCGAACGGCAGGGGGCAGCAATGGAGAACATCGCTGAGAGCATGGAGCGTGTGGCCCGATCTGTGCTCCCCACTGCTAGGCAGGTGCTTCTCCAGCAGCAGGCGGCACGGTCCACGGCCCGCTCGCTCAGGCTGGGCATGGCGGCCTCAGACAGGGCATGCCAGGCTGAAATGTTGTCTCTGCGTCAAGCAATTGCTGCTCACGCAGAGGCGCACATGGATGCCCTGAGGGAGGAGTATGCTTCCCTCAGATCCACTCTGGGTGTCCTTATGATGACCCAGAGGCAGCAGGCAGAGGAGAGGTTTGCACAGCTTGAGCGTACCATCTCGGCTGAGCTACAGGCTTTCCGGGAGGTGCAGCGGTTGTCCAGCCAGGCCTTGCAGGAGGAACTCTGTGTTACACGTGCTACCTTGCAAGAGGAAGCACGTGTATCACGGGAGGTTCTGCATGCAGACCTACGTCACATCGCCACACAGAACCAGGCTCACCCGTCCGGCAGACTTGCTGCCGACGAGGGGCAAGCTGCGGCTAGGCGTGGCCAGGCTACTGTGCCACGTCCTCCTTTCCAGGATGAGCCAGACTCGGACGACCATCTATCTCCCACATAGGTCGGGCTGTGCAGGCGTTGAGCCCATGGAGGATTTTTTTTTTGGCTCAGCATCATCGCATGTGGATGTTGAGCAGCACCCTGTTCCTCCCCCCTCCTGGGTGCCTCGCCTCCCCCCCGGGTCGTATGTGGCCATTTTTGATTTTTCTTTTAGTTTAGTTAGTTAAGTTTCTGTTTGATAGTTAGTTTAAATAGGTAGTGTAGGTTTCCATAGTTAGTGTAATTAGTTAATAGTTGATTTAGTTTAAAATTGCTAGTCTATTGTGCTTTCATGTGATGGTGCAGTGCTTTGTGGCTTTTGAAGGTATCCACTGTCTGTTCCAGCTGGGCCCTTCATGGTTGTCTTGTGTATGTGTTTGCTGCTTGGGTTCCTTGACTCACATATGCCACTCCTGCCTCCCTTATCCATGGGCTCGCAAGGATGGTTCGGTGTTACAGCATTTTACACAAGGGCTTTGGACTATCATATCTGTGGCATGTCTGGTGCTGTTTGACTTGTGTTGACACCCCTAGTGGGGATGATTTAGGTGTCATTGTCCACTGTTCAGCTTTTGCTAGATGGGGTGTGTCATGATTAATGTGGACATTGATTGCTATGCATTGTGTAGTATGTTTTATATCTTTCCTGTACATGTGCTTGTTGCAATTCATGCTGTAGATAGTGTTCCACACTTTGGAGGTGAAAGACGGACTGATGGTGTGATTTGTGATGTGACTCTCTGACATGGTCAAGTAATGAGATGCCTGATGAGACACACACAGATGACTTTGAAGTATTAATCATGTGTTTCATGCCCTTTCTGCAGGGGGATGAGCCTCCAGAGCACCGTTGCCAGCAGACATGGCCCATTGGACGACGGAATTCTGGACCCGTTTGTTGGTGCCCACATGCACATGTGTGCAGAAGCAGAGGCACAGTGATTGCAGACCCACATCCTAGAACTGCTGACATGTTCCAAGGAACTCCAGGCAAGGTGAGCATCACAGGGGGGCCACGACACAGCAAAGCTTGCACCAGGCGAGTTGCACATGCAGGCTTAGTCAAAGCACTGAGGGCGAGCTTAGACGAATATTGGTGTTGAAGCACACAATGCAGCTCAGATGTGTTTGTGGACTGATGGCTGCTGATAGTAGGGTTGTCTGGGACACATGCAGGGGCAGTGGCACATACCCTTCGGTACACCAAGGTCCATTGAGCCACTTGTATCAACCATGTAGCCTTCCGAGACATGGAAAGGGGCAGCTCACAGGGACATACAGCAAGGGACATACTCGGGTGCAGTGCATGTCTTTTCCACGTACTTCATGATAAATGCACTGCCAACTTTGTTTCGGTCATGGTGGTACGCAACTTGCTCTGTAGTCATGGCTTGCTATATGGGTCTGTCTGCTTACCCAGGGAACATTGCATGTTGTGTGAATTGTGACACATTGGTGTTCCATTTGCCACGCACCCAGCAGCGGCTGCCTTACTGCATTGACTGTGTATGACCCGTCACAGGGGTGATGTTATATATGGGTACGAAGCATCCACCACAGATTGTCTGTAGAGTAGTCTGTTGCTATGGGGCATGTTTGGTGTTGTGTTTTTGTGCAATTGGCACGTACAGGTTGCTGACTGTGTCTCTATTTGCAGCATTGCAGTGCTCCTGTAACCGGACCTGAGAGTGCGCAGGCAGGAGGCCAGCACTCAAAACAAGAGCTAAGTGTCTTGTTGTTTTTCTTATGAACTGCTCTGCATAGGCTTGCTGGGGAGTGTACTGATGCATGGATGTATGTGTGGTTCAATTTGGTATGTTTTTTTCTCCCTAATCACCCGTGATCCTATGCAATTTTGAAACCTGTACCCTCTACCCGGTGTTCCTGCTTCCCGTGCCTATCCAAGCAACGTTCCCTGACCCTCTTTCCCCACTGGGGTTACGGATGCCTGTGTAAGCCCCGAACTTGCAGGTGCCAAAACCCTAGAGGGGGTGGTTGGTTCGTACCACTCCTGAGCCTGGACTACAGAAGGCCATGACAATGATGTCCAAGTTTGTTTGGATTGTGTATGTGTTCATGCAGGTTGTACATTTTCGTGCATTCCCTAGTTTCATGTGTCATTCCTCCTCCCCCCTCCTGCCGCTCATTCCAGTCATCCAGTGTGTCAACACCTGTCCCGACTGCATATCCCTGAACCTCCTTCCCCACCAGGGTCTCAGGGGCCTGTGTGAGTTTGACCTTGCAGGCACCCGGGACATGGTGGGGGTGGTTGTTTCGTGACACTCCCGCGCCTGTACAGGGGACCTGTGACAGTACACATCCATTCATGGTGCATCATCCTATGTCATGTACCACACATGTCTCACATCCTGTCGTGACATTGTTTTGCTGTGCTACCTTGGTTGTTGCATCATTGTGGTAGTACTTGGCCTTTGTGAGGTACTGCTACGTCAAGTCATCTACTGGAGGGTGTTCGGGTACGTTTTTATGCCTTCGATTTTGTGATTTTGGAAATGAGTGTGGATTCTGAGGGTTCAGGCATCTTTTTACACACAAGGTGGGAGATGGTGACGAAGGGTAAAGGTGATCCTGTGGCCAGGTGGAATTGAGGTTTGGGGGCTCCATGACCCAGGTGCAGTTGTTCAGTGGGTCATGGTCATTTGTGAGGGAGGGGGGGGTTGTTGTTGATAGTTGCCTTGCCCTGCAGTGTGATGGGAACTCTGACATAGTAATGGTGGTATCCTATGTACATGTTGTGTTCTGCTGATCAATGCCTGTTCATGTGTTGTGTTTTCCTTTCAGGTGCGAGGGGATAGTTGTGATTTGACATGCTGGGGTGTACACATGGTGGATGTTCACATGTGATGTGTAGGGAACACTGATGGTCACTTGAGTGCACATGCATATGTGGAGTGCATGTCCTTGCAGAACCACACACTTGCACTCTGATGCACTACATGTACTCCCACCCTTGCATATCCACGTGTACACTGTTTGCCTTCTGGTGCCCACTGTGTTCCGGCAGCACATGTTCTGTGACCGATCATGGATCCAGTACATGCCTAATTTGATGTTTGACGTGGTCTGTCACTTAGATGTGATGCTCAGGGTGTGCATCACACACAATGGCTGTTCACTGTGCTGTGCGCTGAGCAGTGTGATGCAGGAGTAGGACACTGCACACATGAGCTGCAGTGTTGATTTTGCAATGCATAATGTGCATGTAGACAGGCATTCATTGTGATGTTACGTCTACGACTGTTGTAATGCATTTGGAAATGACTTATTTTGGGTGGGAGGTTGTTGGTCTGTCATTTCATCTGATTCCGCGTCAGCCAGCAGTGTCCGATGCCACTGTGCATTTAGGACATGGCAATGTGTACCTTATCGTTACTGCATTGGTGTATGGGTATTGCGTGCCATGTCATGTTGATGTTTGGGAGGGTTTGAGTGACATGACAGTGATGGCCATGGCCTGGTTTGCAGGTGTGTGTGATGCACACCTTGCATGTCCGTGTCATCCGCTTCTCAGAGCAACTAGCTGGGGGTAGATTTCTCTCCGCAGCAGGGCCCTCCCCCTGGAACAGACTTCCGGCCTGACTTGAACTTGAGGGGAATCATCGCCAGTTCTGGAAGCACCTCAAGGCCTTCCTCTTTGCTTCTGCTTACTGTCTGCCTCTCCCTTGCAGAATTCTCCACTGGAACTGCACAGGAGCTGCAACTGGGCCACTCTCACCGACCTCAGTCCTTGGCCCAGCCACTCTCCACTTGCACTGCCTCCCTGGCAACCCCTGCACTGCAGTACTGTCTCTCTATCCCTACAGCCCTCCCTTCCCAGCACTTGTCTGCACTTACCTTTGTAGTTGCCACCAGGCGACCTATGTATTATTTTTTTGGAGTACTTCCCCTGTACTGGACTCCCCCCCACCCTTCCCCTTGCACTTTTCCCATTCCCCCTACCCCTGCACTTGCACGATCCCAATGACATCTGGCCTAGTAGTACCGTTCTCTGTGTTCTCTTGTTCCCCCCTCCCTGCCTCATTGCGCCTTGGAATACTTGTGTATGGCCCATATCATGTCATATGTCATATGTGTGCCTTTTGGTCACACAGAATAGCTTGTGTTTAAGTAGCTAGGGATGCAGACGATGTGGCACTTCCATGGCAACTTTCTCAGGGTGGTAGGGTTGTGACAGTTAACTGTCTCTTTGTCATCATCGATTGTCACCTGGTATGTGCCAGGCCTGTGTGCACTCTGCAGGGGTGGGAGTTTAGGTGAAAAATGTGGCCACAAGCTGGGTCTGGGCTTCCTCGCCATGTGCCCTGTCCCCTCCCATGGGCAGCGCCTGTGCCTGTGGTTGGGGATGTGGGGGCACCACCATGTCCACCGGGACGCCCTGCCGTGTTGCAACATTGTGCAAGACACATGCTGCCACAATGATCCTGCACACTACTGGTGGTGCATAGAGTAGTTGCCCACCAGAGCGGTCAAGGGAGCGGAAACGTGACTTGAGCACTCCAAATGTGCGCTCCACTATGTCTCTGGTTGCAATATGGGCGGCGTTGTATCTTACCTGGGGTGGTGTGGTGGGGTTCCGGATTGGCGTCATCATGTGGTTGCTCAGAGGGTAGGCACTGTCCCCTGGGGAGGTGATAATAGTTGAGATCATTAGGGTTTGGATATTTGTCTGTGTGTGACTTGCATGCATGTGCAAGGGCATTTGTACTGACCTAGGAGCCATGTGTCGCCATGCTGCCCAGCTTCCAGAGCCCGGCTCAGGGCGGACATTCTGTATATGAAACTGTCATGGGTGGAGCCAGGGTAGTTTGCATAGACAGAGGTGATGATTCCCTTTGCATCACATACCACCTGTACATTGATGGAATGCCAGTGCTTGCGGTTTTGGTAGATGTGCTCAATGGCCCTAGGTGGACGTAGGGCCACATGGGTGCAATCTATGGCACCGAGCACTTTGGGGAAGTGTGCCACCCTGAAAAAATCCAGGACAACGGCCTGCCTTTCTGCGGGTGTTCTGGGCATGTATATGTGCCTGCGGACTGAGGGGTGCGCTGTCATGATTGCCAGTACCTGGTGTAGTCAGCGCGACTGCGTGGCCTGTGAGACCCCCCCCACTATGGCAGTGGTCCGCTGAAATGACCCAGTGGCCAAAAAATGCAGGACATTGAGCAGCTTCTCCAAGGGGCTCAATGCTTGGGAGCAAAGGGTGGGGGATGTGAGGTCATCTTCCCACTCCCTGACCAGGTCTAGGATGATATGGGGTGGAAACCCATAGCTGCCATAGATCTGGTCGTCAGGCATCCCAAAAAGGCTTGTCCGTGGTGCGAAAATGCGTGCCCTGGCTATTCTCCTCCTCCTGCGGTGTCCCACGATCAGTGCAGCGACAAATGGGGCATTCATCGTAGCTGTATATACGCGTTTGTTGTTTGCGCGCACTTTTATGCTGTGCGCGGGGACACTTCCGCCTGCCTTCGTGTGGCAGACGCGTTGACGCCTGTGCACGTCTTTGCCGTGCGCGGGTTTCCCGTATTCGGATACGGTCCGAGTGTCATCGCGTGTGATCGGAGGGGAGTGAGCGTACACGCAACTGGCCTGGGTACGTGTGTTTCGGGGTGCACGGGAAGTTCCACACGCGATTATCCTGGGTACGTGTGTTCCGGGGTGCCGGGAACTTTCACACGCGATTGGTGGAAATCCACGTGTGCTCTGTCATCACGTGCAATGAGGGAAACACCTGCGCGCGTCACGTCACAGACGCGCTCACGCGCTAAGGGCCTTTGGTCCAATGAAATCGCATATGCGTGCTGCCGTGCATACGCGCTAAGGGCCTTTCCTCGTATTACACGCGGACGTGCAGTTTCCATGCGCGCTTACGCGCATGGCCCTTTCCTCGTATTACACGTGGACGTGCAGTTTTTCACGCGCGCTGAAATGCCCATGCACGTCTGTACGCGTCACGTCACAGGGGCGCTTGCGCTTGAGGGGCCTTCTGTCCAACGAAAATGCGTATGCGTGCTGACGCGCTTACGCGCTAAGTGCCTTTCCTCGAATTACACGCTGACGTGCAGATTTTTCACGTGCCAAATCACACCGTATCAAGCTGGCCACGCGTAAGCACACGGAAGACCACGCTCCTGCCCAGAAGGCCGAACTACTGCCCCCCAGAGCCCCGAGCACGCTCCCACCTGCCATCTGCTGCTGCCTGACTGCCTGCTGCCCACGTGCACTGCCATTTGCTGCCTGCACATCAGCCAGGGGTGCTGTTGCTGTGACCACTCCTGCTGGAACCAAAGACTCCCGACTGGGATTCCATCGCTCCACAGCCCAGCCCCAGGACCCAGTTGCCCACCCACTCCTGCCTCTGGGGTTGTCATGTCGGGGCAAACACCATCTGTGACCACTGACAACCCCCGGCCAGAGAGGCAGAGGGGCACCAGCTTCAGTGCCACCAAAGTTGGTGTCCTGGTGGAGCAAGTCCTGGGGCAGTATGATGCCCTCTTCGGAAGTTCCCGCGCCGACAAGGAAGGACGGACTCGTATCTGGACTGACATCGTGACTGCCATCAACGCGGAGGGGGTGGCAGTCCGCGACTTACAACATGTCAAGAAGCGCTGGGAGGACTTCAGGTCCAGGACCCTCAACAAGGCCCGGCGCCTCTTGAAGGCAGCGGATGCCAAGGGGCGCCGGGGCCACTTGTCAGAAGAACAGATGAGGGTCCTGGAACGCATATCCCCAGCGCTCCACGTCCAGGTCCTAGAGAAGCAGACCTGTCTGGAGTCGAGCGGTGAGTGTACACGCATCCTGATTGTGAGCAGTGCGTGTGGTGATTATTCAGTAGTGTGCAGGTTGCACATCTGTTTGTATGGGGTCGAGTATGGGTGGGGGTGTACAGGGCCGTGGGGCTGACACATGCGAGGGCTGTAATGTGTGAGACATGGATGGTGCTTGTGTGTGTAGGCTTGCATGCCAAATGCAGTTGTATGGGCACACATGTTTGGATGAATGTGTATGTAAGTAGACATGTCTGTGATGTCATGCATGTATGTTGTTTTCGGCTGCATGTATCAGCACTGTGTACATGTGCATGTGTGTGTATTTGACAAGGGTGCAACAGTGATGCAACATGGATGCATGTGACAGCGGTATGTGGAAGCCTGATTGGCAGATGTGACATGGATGCCCGTCTGAACAGTGCGACACTTGGCAGAGGTGTACACATGCATGCAAGTGTGGTGGTGTGTGTACATGTGTGGTGCACTTCCTGTGTTGCATGTGATGTCTGGCTCACCTTTGGCTGCTCATGCTGTTGTATGTGTATGGATGGTGGTGGCAGTTGCGATATGGCTGTGGTATGGCTCATGTGTGCGAGTTGTAATGACATGTGTGTTGGGGATTGTGATGACATGTCTGAGGTTTGCCAATGCCACTCATGTACAACTGTCATGTGTGTATGTGTCCATTGTACAGTGCCCTGATGCCTGTGTTTTGTTTCTCCCTGTCTGCAGCGTCAACTGATGAAGAGTGCGGAGAAGGTGCTGTGGAGCACAGCGGCGGGGATCCGACCGCCAGCCGGAGACGCAAGGCCCGGCTCCCCTCCCAGGTTGTCATCTCGTCGGGGAGTGAGGAGTCCGGTGCCGCGTCCCAGGCCGCAGCTGCCGGGGGGAGGTCCAAGGGGCGGAGGTTGAAGTTGGACTCCTCGGCAGCAGAAGGGGCAGCTGGGACCCCACAGGGCCCAACAGGGGAAGATGGCACAGAGTCATCCAGGTTAGTGGGGGGTTTGGTGGAGGAGGAGGCCGTGCAAGCACCAGAGACGGGGTCTGGAGGTGGGGATCCCACTGGTGCTAGTGGTGCAGTGCAGGACCAGGGACAGGAGGCAGCACAGGCCGCCGCGGAGGTGCCTGTGTGCAATCCTGTCCCCGATCCTGTCCCTGCATCATCTTACACCAGCAGGGATGCCTACGTCCAGACCCGTTTTCAGGCAGGGGATGAGCTCACGTCAACTGGCCTTCCTCTGCCTGCAGACGTGGCTATCCAGGTCCGGGTTGAGCCTATCCTGGCTGTTGTGGCGTTGCGTCAACGGGCCATGCGAGGTGACCTGCAGTCTTTTCATGGAGAGACTGCACGTCATCTCGAATGGCTCGTTGACCACGTCAGCCTGCTGGGACAGGTCACCCAGGCCGGATTCCTCCGTCTGATGGGGCTTGCTCCGACCCCCTCCTCAACAGGACCCCCTACGCGCCAGTCGTCCTCTGTGCCATCTTCCCACCCATCAGTCACCTGGGTGCCCTGTGGAGCTGCCTCTGATGGTGCGGCCAGGCTGGTGGAGGAGGCATCCCTGCCACAGTCGGGAGTCGGACGTCCAGCAGGGGTGGCCACATCTGCGACTGCACCCCAGCCGGCGGAGGATGTGCAGGCAGCAGGAGGCAGTGCACGGGCAGAGGCACAGCAGCAGCAGCAACGTGGTGGGAGCCATGAAGGCTCGGGCCTTCGACATCGGAGGGGCAGGCATCGGCCGGAGGGCAGGAGGACCCAGGACAGAGAGTGTCTTCCGTGTGGCAGCGGTTGGGCCACGTCATAGATGCCGAGCGGCAGCGGGCGGAAGAGGCACGGCTCACAATGGTCAGGGTGGAGAACTCCATGTGGAGGGCCCTGAGGCTGACCGAGTGCCTCGAGGCAATCCGCAGGGGTTTGGAGGTGGAGATGTCGACGGCCCTGCGGACCCTCGGGGCCATGGAGGAGGACCGCCTCCGGGACATTGAGGAGGAGTTCGATGATGCCCTGGCCCGGAACATCCACAAGTGAGCCGTGAAACTAGCCCGCTGCCCTTGTACATAGTTTCTAGGTAGTGTTAGGTTTCATTTTTGTTTTTATTTTATTTGGACCTTTCGGACATTGGCCACATTTTTGTATATAGTTTATTTTATTAGTTAGTGTAGTTAGATAGGTTTCCTTTATTTTGTTGGGATAATGGACCCTGGATTGTTCCCATGTACATAGTTGACAGTTGGATTGTATTTTTTTTTCTATTTTTAACCATGGAGCAATGGCTTTCTTTTTTCTTTCCCATTGGATTTTGTTTTGTGGACATTGACTTTGGACATTACTTTGGATTTTTATTTTTGGTTTTGCTTTTTTTGACGGACATGCTTCTTTTCATTTTTGTACATTCACGTTTCTGTTTCTTCATTTTTTATTCTATTGATGTTTCCATTAATACATATTATTTTGGGTGAACTTCAATGTGTGGTATCTCATTGGTTTCATGCATTTCATGATATGTGTTTTGAGATTCACTGACACCCATTGGGTGTATGTGAGGGAAATGTGTTTGTTTCGGAACTTGCAATTGGTGTTCTGTGATGTAATTGCAAATTATGAGTGGGTGGATGCAATACTTGGGTGGGTGTTTTGCAATTGGAGGCTGACCATAGGGACCAGGGATCTAGATTGTGATGACATGTTGGCTGGGGAACATAAGTTGCACATGGGTGGGGGCCTGCTGGCAGGTGCCCCACAGTGCTGGGGGGTGGGGGTGGTGGGGAACATGGTTGGACATGGGTGGGGGCCTGCTGGCAGGTGACCCACAGTGCTGGGGGGTGGGGGTGGTGGGAGACATGGGTGGGGGCCTGGTCGAGGCTGCCCCTGCACTGCTGGGGGGTGGGGGTGGTGTGAGACATGGGTGGGGGCCTGGTGGAGGCTGCCCCTGGTGACGGGGGGGGTGGGGGGGTGTGAGACATGGGTGGGGGCCTGCTGGCAGGTGCCCCTGGTGACTGGGGGGTAGGGGTGGTGGGAGACATGGGTGGGGGCCTGGTGGAGGCTTCCCCTGCACAGTGCTGGGGGGTGGGGGTGGTGGGGAACATGAGTTGGACATGGGTGGGGGCCTGCTGGCAGGTGCCCCACAGTGCTGGGGGGTGGGGGTGGTGGGAGACATGGGTGGGGGCCTGGTGGAGGCTGCCCCTGGTGGCTGGGGGGTGGGGGTGGTGTGAGACATGGGTGGGGGCCTGGTGGAGGCTGCCCCTGCACTGCTGGGGGGTGGGGGTGGTGTGAGACATGGGTGGGGGCCTGGTGGAGGCTGCCCCTGCACTGCTGGGGGGTGGGGGTGGTGGGAGACATGGGTGGGGGCCTGGTGGTGGCTGCCCCTGCACTGCTGGGGGGGTGGGGGTGGTGGGAGACATGGGTGGGGGCCTGGTGGAGGCTGCCCCTGGTGGCTGGGGGGTGGGGGTGGTGGGGAACATGAGTTGGACATGGGTGGGGGCCTGCTGGCAGGTGCCCCACAGTGCTGGGGGGTGGGGGTGGTGGGGAACATGAGTTGGACATGGGTGGGGGCCTGCTGGCAGGTGCCCCACAGTGCTCGGGGTGGGTTTGGTGTGAGACATGGGTGGGGGCCTGGTGGAGGCTGCCCCTGGTGACTGGGGGGTGGGGGTGGTGGGAGACATGGGTGGGGGCCTGGTGGAGGCTGCCCCTGGTGACTGGGGGGGGTGGGGGTGGTGGGAGACATGGGTGGGGGCCTGGTGGAGGCTGCCCCTGGTGACTGAGGTGGTGGGGGTGGTAGGAGACATGGGTGGGGGCCTGGTGGAGGGTGCCCCTGGTGGCTGGGGGTGCAGGGGGACATGCGTTGGTGGGCAGTAGTGCAAGTTGACATGTGGGTTGGCTGGTGGGCATGGCCATGGTGGATGGGGTGCCTGCATGACATGTGCTGGGTAGGCCCCTGTGGTGTGAGCCACCTGCAGGGGCCGTGGAGGGTGTAGAGGGAACACCTGGGAGGACCCACACGTGCAATTCACGTGTGCTGCTCCCCGTGCTCCCCTGTAATACACGTACCCTGATGATATCGCGTGTGGAACTTCCCGCGCACCCCTGTAATACACGTACCCTGATGGAATTGCGTGTGGAACTTCCCGCGCACCCCTGGAATACACGTACCCTGCTGATGTTGCGTGGGATACTTCCCCCGCACCCTGAAATACACGTACCCTGATGAGATCGCGTGTGTGACTTCCCGCGTACCCCAGAAATACACGTACCCCACTCAATCGCGTGTGTAACTTCCCACGCGCCCCCGAAATACACGTACCCCGCTCAATCGCGTGTGTAACTACCCGCGCACCCCTGATATACACGTACCCCGCTCAATCGCGTGTGTCACTTCCCGCACACCCCTGAAATACACGTACCCCGCTCAATCGCGTGTGTAACTACCCGCGCACCCCCGATATACACGTACCCCGCTCAATCGCGTGTGTAACTTCCCGCGCACCCCTGAAATACACGTACCCCGCTCAATCGCGTGTGTCACTTCCCGCGCGCCCCCGAAATACACGTACCCCGCTTGATCGCGTGTTTTGCTTCCCGCGCACCCCCGCAATACACGTGCCCCGCTCGCACAGGCCCAATTGCTGTATGTTGCCAGTTTTGTGATGCGCTGGGACTCTACCGCCTGCCTTCGTGTGGCGGACGTGTTTCAGCTTGTGCGTGTCTTTGGCTGTGCGTGGCTTTGCCCTATTCGATTCCATGAATACGTGTGGTTCGAATGCGTGTGGGCGTTCCGTCTGCTTCCCTGCAGTACATCCCCCGTTACACCCTTATTTTCGCGCGTTGTTCCCCATTCCGCGCGTTACGCCCCGTGTCCCGCCCACTTTCTGGTGTATGCGCCGAGGTTGTGCTCTTTCACTGTGCGCGTCGCGCATTCCTTTCGGGATGTTGCAGTGACTTGTGTGCCATGCACGGTTTTGGCGCACATCCCGAGGTGAACACACGCAGGGACTTCCATGAATCGCACGCGTGCGCGTGCGCCTGTTTCTTTGCGCTTGCGCCTGCTTGTGCCTGCTTGCGCCTGCTTAGGCAACGATTTTCGGCGCACGTTTGTTCCATGAATTGGCCCCTTAGTGTTCAATGGTTAGCAACTCTCCCATTACAGACCCAATTTTGGCTAAATGATCTGCCTTATCATTTCCCTCCTTATCTTCTCCTGGAGTTTTTAAATGTCCACGAATTTTCCTCCAATATATTGTTAAATCATTCTCTGACACTAATTTGTCTGTAGCCTGTATCATTTTTCCATGTTTGAGTGGCTTTTTATTATATGTAAGCATGCCTCTTGCTTTCCAGCCAGGCAGATATTCCACAAAGCTATTTCGTCCATAATCAGAATCAGTCACCAGCACGATTTCACTGAATTTATTAACAACTGCAGTAGTAATTGCTTTATAAATGGCTGCCAATTCCGCTATTTGACGACTTCTAGCCCCAATTCTCATCCCTATACTAGGAATGCCTTCACATTTCAACCAGACATTTCCTATTCCTGATACCAACTGTAAATTACTGTTATTTTCGATGTTAAAAGCACAACTGTCAATGTATACAGTTGGTCAATTCTTGCATGTCTTTTCATCAAAAGCTTTGTGTGGTGATTGTTAAAACTCCTGCAAACTAGATTCCACCTCTATTTCGTCTGATACACATTCAGCTGCACAGTCATGTAAATCCGCTAATCCTTGAGCAATTGGGCTCTTTTTATTTTGGCCATACCTCACTGCCACAGGAAAGCCTTTTAATGCTAATTTCCATGAAGTAATTCTGGACTGTGCTAGGTTGCCTGACCCAATCCTTTTACTCTGTAAAATCTGCAATGGCTGATGATTTGTCTCAATGATTACCTTTTCTCCTTGAACAATGGGGCGGAAATGCTGCAACGCCCACACAGTGGTCATAAGGGCCTTTTCACATTCACTGAATTTAATTTCAACTTTAGAAAATGCCTTACCTACATAAGCAATGGTTTTGTGGTTCAAATAATGTTTTTGATATAACACTGCTGACATACAATGTTCAGTTAAACCTATTTCTATAAAGAAATCCCTGTTTTTTATGGGGTATGCTAAACATGGTGCCTTTATGAGACATTCCTTTAATTTAGCAACTGCCTCAGATTGCTCCTTTTCCTATTTCCAGGGCGTATTCAGCTTCAACAGTTGAGTTAATGTTTGAGTAATTTCAGCATCATTTTTAATAAATTTCCTGTTATATCTCGTCATTCCTAATAAACTTTTTAAACATTTCACATTTCTAGGATCTTTCAATTTCTGTATGGCCTCTACCTTTTTCTTTTGCGGGTTTATTCCATGTTCAGTTACTTCATGGCTTAAGAAATTCACCTTTTTCTTGCATCATTGTGCTTTCTGCAAAGATACTTTGGCACCTGCCGTTTGCAATTGGCCAAGTACATGTCTAATTTCATCGAAATGGCTTTTTAATTTTAATTTTTTATCAGGACATCATCCACATAAACTATAGTTCCTCTTTCTGTTGCATCAGGCATAGCCTTTCTCAAAAATATGCTAAATTCACTCCCACTGTTGACGTACCCGAATGGTGCTCTAGCCCATGCGTATTGCTATTAATCAAATGAAAATCAAAAGAAATTCTGAATATCCTCTGCCAGTGGCACACACCAATATCCAGATGTGAGATCTAATGTAGTAAACACCTTTGAGCCATGCACCTGAGCAAGGCCTTGATCAATGAATGGCAGTGGCCATCTGGACACTGGCCCTTTTTTTTATTTAACTCTCTCAAGTCTGCACACATACGCCATTGACCATTTGGCTTTAACACCCAAAATAGGAGTAGTGGAGGTGCTATGAATGGGCCTAATGATTTCCCAAGTCTCCAAATTTTGTATTATCTCTGCCAATGACTCTAAACATGCCAATGGTAACCGATACTGGCGCACAAATATTGGATTTTTACCACACCCCTCCGGTAATGTGGCAACATGTAAATTAGTTAGGCCACAATCATATGCATCTTTGGCAAAAACATCTTTAAATTCCATAAATATTTTCCTCAATTCATTTTTATCCTCATCGCTATCACATGCATCTGCTAACAAAATCTGCTCCTCCACCATTTTTGAAAATTCTGGGAAATCCTCCAGTGGAGGAATCTCTGTGCTTTCTTCCAACTGTGTGTCTGTGTCTCTCTGTAAAGCTGCCACTTTAAAATACTTTGGCATATCAGCCTCCACTTCAATGTGCTGATTTTCTATTTCATTTTCATTTAAGTCAAATACTGTACATTTTCTTGGTGACAGCACACTGTCTCATTTGAATCGTAAGGGTACACAGATTGAATTTTAAAGATCCCTTTGGGTTGAGAATTCAGATATTCTGGCAACACACCCTGTGCATCTACATATCTCTCAGGAATATTTCCAATCACCATGTTATTGAAATCTGCGGTGTAATGTGGTTTTCATATAGCCATTCCTAATGAATAATTCTCTTCTAAATGAAATTCTGACACCCTTTATTGTTCACCATAATATTGGCAGATCCTTCTCCAACATCTATCAATGGGGTGTATTCATAATCCTGGCCCTGGTGTTTCATAGATTCATTCAGGAACACAAATGCATCAGAATCTTTCATTTGCTGTCCATTCGTGCACTTTAGTGTTATAGCAACCTGCTTGGTGAATGCAGGAACAGTAATATCCTTTTTCACCTGTAATTCAATTGCATATGGGACCAGGTGTGTGCAATGATAAGCCTTTCTCTTATCTTCAAATTCAGGTGCAGACCTGCCTAGCTGAGACCATATTTTCTGGTTAAGAAAATCTAACACCATACACATTCTGTGCACGATATCATTGCCCATGTAAAAATCATTTTGTGTTCCACTCACTATCCACACATTGTTGTAGATGGTTTTCTGTCCAATATTAATCTTTAGCATGCATCTTCCTGAAATTCGGTTTTCAAAGTCTGGATTGTCCAAACCAGAGACATATTGGTTTTTCATTGTAAATTTTGGGATCTCCTCCCGCTCCATTATTTTCTGCAGTGATGTCTCATTAATGATATGATATGATATGGGATTTGTAACGCGCCTATACACAAGTGTTTCAAGGCGCGACGAGGCAGGGAGGGGGGAACAAGGGGAGACAGACAACGATCCTACTAGGCCAGGTGTCATTCAGATCACGCAAGTGCATGTGTAGGGGGACGGTAAAAGTGCAAGGGGGAAAGGAAGAGGGGAAAGTGCAGTACAGGGTTAGTAATTGTTAAGACGGATTTCTGAACTCTGTCCTGGTGGCGCAGAAGTTCAGAAGGCCAACCTAATTACTTGGAACAGGGTAACCTCTGGACGAGCCAGACCAATCAAGGTAGCGATCGCGGCGGTCAAGACTAGGTCTCAAGAGGGGTGAGGGTGACTGAAAGCCCGCAATGAGCACACAAAGCAAGAGCGCTTACAAACTACTCCAAACAGTTGTTATATCAAAAATATATACACATTTATTTTAAGGCCTTTAAAATAATGACCGTAGCGAGAAAATCACAATATCACAATATTAAGCCAACACATACCATATCAACACAATATATATACAAATACGACAGTCGCAAGCGTTATATGCACGAAATGTGTAGTCCACCTGAAAGGGAAAGAAAACAGGCAGTGCGATAATGCTTTAGACTCAGTTCGCCTTCAGAGGCACCTAACTAGATGGAAGTCCGAGCCCTGCGAAGAGTGGAGTCTTGTGCTCAAAGTACCTGCACACGCTGGTGCCAATGGGCAAAAGGAGAAGCTCTTCGGAGGAAGTCAGGCAGTTCGGGTTAGTGCACAACAGAAGAAGAACAGGTTCCGCGACTCAAGCGCAGCCTCCACAGTGAGCAGAAGCAGAGCGCGAGTACGGACAAAAGGGTGCTGTTTTTACACAGCGGGGAAAAGCAATGGGCTACTGCAGGAGGGCGACCAGATCCTAGCTATACTACTCACCGGTCCCCGATGCAAGCAGACCCAGGCTTCTTCACGTTAGTTTCAGCAGCTGGCAGGTTCAGAAGAGCCGGGAATGCCTCGTCGTCGTGTAGAGAAAAAAGACGTCCCAATCGAAGAAACCTGCACAGTTTTGTCACCACAGCAGGGCAACGGAGCGGCCATGTGTATCTGAGCCAAATGTACACTACTCACTTCAGACTTGGGAACGCCAAGTGTACTAAGCGTGTGAGAGTGACAAGGACTCGAAATACAACACAACCTGGCGGCGGTTACAGAGCAGGACTCCCTTGTAAGCTGGTCAGTCAACTGGATGGCCCAGAGACGCTTCCGAAGGCTTACTGGCAGGAGATGATGAAGTCGCCAAGAATAGCTGTTCCTGCTATTCCAAAGGTCGAAGCACCAGTACAGGCCTTCTGGTTCGATCAAAGGAGGAAAGGGTTTCACAGGACGACAGCAGTGCAAAGGAGGAGTCCTTCAGCGGGTCACCAGCGATTCCTCGGTCCAGCCTCTTGGTTGCAGGATACTTGGCTCCTGTATTCCTTCGTTCGTGAGAACTCAGGAGATCGACATGGTAGTGGTGTTTCCAGCCCCCTCTTATCCACGGTTCCCTTCGCGCCAAAACGGAGGAGAGCCAATGGGAGATCCGCTCATCAACACACACACCATTCGTGGACCAATCACGGACCACGGTGGTCCCAGGCATTCACACCACCCTAGACTCTCTGGCACCCAGGATGTGTATTGGGACCAGACATCCCAGCCCACACCCTGGAGGCACACAAAAGACATGTAGAAGCCCGCGAAAGCATCCGTGTTTCGCGGGAAAGTACATGCCCAAATAAGGAAGGCCCCGGGTCGGCTCGACCTGGGGAAGGTGAAGGGAGCAAGACGGTCAGCGGACAGGACAAAGGAGCCTCGTGGTGTGGCCATTTTGGGAGCCAGGCCACCATTTTGGGTTAAGCGCAGAAAACGTGCTTAGAATGCCAAAAGGAGCTCAAAATACAAAGAAACGATCGCTGCCACCATTCCCGTCCCTGAATCACTTGCACCGATCAAATACAATCCTAAACGAGTATCTAGGGCCTGTAGAAGGCTAGAGACCCAAGAGAGCTGTAACTTAGCTTACAGTGCCCTCTTGTGTCATGTTGCACTAAAGCCGCAACATGATAAAAGAAACTACGGGAAACAGCATTCCCCGGTACTGACTGTCTTAAGGGCATGTCAGTTTCCCCGTAAGAAAAGGAGCGAAAGCCCAGAGGAGTGCGGCAGAAGGCTGCACTTCTCTGGCAAAGTCAAGAACAAGGTGAAAAACAACAGCAAAAAGTTTAGGGGTTGCCACATGGAAGGAAAATTACCTACAATTACGAAATCTTTCCTAACACTCGCCCCTCCCAGACTATGGACTGGGGGAACTAATCCACCCCTGGATGAGTCTCTTGTTCAGGTCGGTTAAACATTCTGGACAACCCATCAGCATTGCTATGTTGGACACCTGGCCTATGCTCAATAGTGAAGTCAAAGCCTTGTAGACTTATGGACCACCTAAGCAACTTTGGATTCTCCCCCTTCATGTTCATTAGCCACTTTAACGGCTTATGGTCAGTTTGCACAGTGAAGTGGGTCCCATAGAGGTAGGGCCTCAGCTTCCTTAGGGCCCACACAACAGAGAAACATTCTTTCTCTACCGTGGACCATCTGAGCTCTCTGTCCTTAAGCTGGCGACTAATAAAACCGATAGGGTGTTCCTTACCCTTCTCATCTACTTGTGATAGTACAGCTCCTATCCCAGTGTCAGAGGCGTCCGTCTGCACGATAAAAGGTCTTTGATAATCAGGGGCCCTGAGGACAGGGGCCTGGCACAAGGAGTCTTTTAAGCCATTGAAGGCCTTCTCACACTCGTCGGTCCAAGTTACCTTCTTGGGTTTCTTCGGAGTGGTGAGGGCAGTCAGAGGGGCAGCTATGGTGCCATAGTCTGCCACAAAATTGCGGTAATACCCCGTGAGTCCTAAGAAGGCTCTCACTTGGGTTTGCGTAGTGGGGGTAGGCCAGTCTTGTACTGCTTGTACTTTACTGGGTAGAGGCTGTATCCTCCCTCCACCTACTTCATGTCCAAGGTAAACCACTGAGCCTTGTCCAATCTGGCATTTACTAGCCTTTATGGTCAAGTGGGCTTTCTGAAGAGCCTGGAGCACAATCCTGAGGTGTTTCACATGGTCTTCCCAGGTGGCACTGAAAACTGCTATATCGTCCAGATATGCAAGACAGAATTCGTCCAACCCATTCAACACATGATTCACAAGCCTCTGGAAAGTGGCAGGTGCATTCTTCAACCCGAACGGCATTACCCGGAATTGGTAAAGGCCGTCTGGAGTAGAAAATGCTGTCTTCTCCTTGGCATGCTCTGCTAAAGCTATTTGCCAATAGCCAGCAGTGAGGTCAAACGTGCTGAGGTACTTGGAGGCACCCAAAGTATCCACCAGCTCATCTGTTCGAGGCAAGGGGTGTGCATCTGTCTTGGTGACAGCATTCAGAGCCCTGTAATCCATGCAGAACCTCAATTCAGAAGTGCCTGCCTTTGGAACCAAAACCACAGGGCTGGACCAAGGACTACTAGAGGGTTCAATCACCCCAAGGTCTAACATCTTGTTGACCTCCGTCTTAATATAAGACCGTACTTTGTCTGACATCCTGTATCCCCTACTTTTGGTAGGTACACTGTCTCCTGTGTCTATGTTATGTTTGCACCAAGGTGTCAAACCAGGCGACTGTGAAAACAGGGGGGAAAACTGCCTAAGCAAACTTTTCACCTCAGCCTGCTGATCAGAAGTCAGGTGAGGGGCCACTCGGACACCCTCAAAGGAGCTATCTGAAGGACCGCTCTGGAACAGGTCGGGGAGAGGTTCAGACTCCTCTTCCTCAACATCTGAAGCCAGTAGCAGTGCTGCGATTTCGACTCTTGGGACGAAAGCCTTCAGCCTACTCACGTGAAACACTTTTGGAGCCTGTCCATGCCTTCCAAGGTCCACTAAATAGTTAACCTCACCCAGGGGCTCCACCACTGTGTAAGGGCCTGACCATTTGTCCTGTAAAGCTCGAGGCCTTATGGGATTCATGATCAGGACTTGCTGACCAGGTGTAAAGTTGATGAGGGAAGCTTTCTGGTCGTACCAATGTTTCACCAGCGCTTGTCCTGCCTTCAATTTATCACTAGCCAAGCCCATCAGAAGTACCATCCGTTTTCTGAGCCCTAGCACATAATCAACTACGTTGGTAGTAACAGGGGGAGTGGGCATCTCCCATCCCTCTTTGACGATGGCTAAGGGTCCCCGTACGGGATGACCGAACAGAAGTTCGAAGGGGCTGAAGCCAACACCCTCCTGTGGTACCTCTCGGTAGGCAAACAGTAAGCATGGTAAAAGAAGATCCCATTTTCTTCTCTGAGGCTCCTCCAGAGCCCCAATCATGCTCTTTAACGTTCTGTTGAAACGTTCCACCAGACCATTGGTCTGGGGGTGGTATGCAGAAGAGAACTTGTAGATGACCCCACATTCTTTCCACATAGCCTGCATATACTTCGACATAAAGTTGCTGCCACGATCTGACACAACTTCTTTAGGGAAGCCAACCCTAGTAAATATGCCGAGTAAAGCTTTTGCAACTGACTTGGCAGTTACAGTTTTCAATGGGATGGCCTCAGGATACCTGGTTGCATGGTCGACCAGCACCAGGATAAACCTATTGCCCGAGGATGTTTGCGGGTCAAGGGGACCAACGATGTCGATCCCTACCCTTTCAAATGGTACCCCCACAACTGGGAGCGGTACCAACGGAGCTTGGATTGTCGCGCCAACCTTACCAGACAACTGGCAGGAGGCACAACTCCTGCAGTGACTTTCTACTTGCACCCCCATCTTGGGCCAGTAGAAGTGCATGGATAACCTTTGCTTGGTCCTCTTCATACCAAGGTGACCAGCAAGGGGAACTTCATGCGCCAACTGCAGGAGGAAGGGCCTAACAGCAAGGGGAACCACCAACCTCCTATGGTCTCCTTCTGTAGACTCTGTGGGCTCACTATACAGGAGTCCACCTTCCCAATAAATCCTATGCGTCCCAGGAGGTTCACCCTCAAGCTGGGAGCAGGCCTGTCTCCTTAGGCCTTCCAGAGATGGGCACTCACGTTGGCCTTTACTGAATTCGTCCCTATCAGGACCTCCTTCAACTAACAAGTCTTTTAGTTCAGGATGATCGTTGGGGTCGAATACTTCAGGCATCGCCACCTCCTCGTCAGGCCCGGGCGATTGACCAACTTCCTCCACCGCAGTGGTAGGCGAGCTCGGGGGAATATTCTCTTTCCCTCGTCGTGACTTGTCGACTCCTTTCGCCTTGGATTTCCCCTTCGGCTGGAGCGGCGTATTGGTCTTGGCCAATGCTGCCCGTGCTTGAGACCGTGTGTAGGGTCTTTCGGCAGTGTCTCCTACGAGCCCTAAAGCTCTGAGATCATTACCTAACAAGACCTTTCCCGGGACGTTTCTATGAATGCTCACTGGAATCCTGACTGCTGTACCATTTAAAGTAAGATTTACAGGTATTACTGGAAACATACGGAGGGGGCCGTCAGCCAACTTAGTGGGCATCAGAGTAGCTCTGGCAACTTCCTCTGAGTCTACCAAGGTAGAATCCACTACAGTGCGACTGCACCCACTATCCCTAAGAGCTGGAGTATCCACTCCATTGATCAGCCTTTAAAGTAGTGCTTGGTATTATCCGGAATCCTAGCATAAGCCTCTGCGACTTTAGGCTCCCAGGAACCCAGGGACACTAAAACTACCTCAGCCTCTATCCCGCTGGGAAATGAGTCTGAGGAGAAGGATGCTCCTGTAATCTCTTCTTCCTCGTAGGAGGAGAAGGCCAGATTAGCGGAGTGGACCCCCAAAGGTCTAACCTTACAACGGGGATCCCCCTTCACGTGGTCAGTTGCTCCACAAGCAAAACAAGATCAATTGGGTCTGTTTACATAGGGAGGCTTATTGTAACCAGAGTTCTGTTTCGGAGGCGGACCTCCACTACCCTGCGAGTTCTCTTGTGTCTTACCCTTATTTTTCTTTTTGTGGCCCTTATGAGAAGAAGATTGATCAGATTCTCCACCCTCCATATCTTTGGACTTTTTCCCTTCCTCCTGCTTACCAGGATGAGTTTTGTCCTTATGGGACACTCGATGTGACACCCATAAGTCTGCTGCAATGGCCAGCTTCTTAGGATCTATCTCCTTCGAATCGGCCAAATGCTGCTTAAGCTCCGGGGAAGAAGAAGCAAAAATGTGTTCCAGCATGACAAGATTTATCATGCCTTCGAAGGTAGAAACCTTATAACCTTCGACCCAGCCAGTTAAGTTTTTCAAGGTTTCAGTGACATAAGATACCCAAGTACCACCTTCCTTTTTCTTATACTCTCTGAAACGTTTCAAATATTGGGCCGGAGTCTTCCCAAACTTTAAAATGAGAGTTTGCTTCAACATTGCGAAATCAGCTCGCTCAGCCTTCGACATTTCCATAAAGGCACTACAGCCAGAATGGGGCAGTCTGCTGAGTAACCAGGCAATCTTATCAGCATTGTCAACTTGTTGAACTTCGCATGCATACTCAAACGCATTCAGCCCGTCCATAATGTCATTCCTTTCCTCATACACACTGAGCAGATCTTTCGGAAACCGTGGATGAGAGGAAGCCCCAGACCCATGTCCAGGACCCTTGGACCCATTTGCAAACTGAAGCTTGGCCAGTTCCAACTGGTGATCCCTGTCTTTTTGTTTTTCTGCCTGTTCGATTTTTAGTTTGGCTATGCTGAATTCAAGCTCCTGCTGCCTAAACCGCAGCTCTTGCTTCTTGAATTCAAGCATAGCCTCCCCATCAACACTGGCAGAGGAAACATTAGACATCACATCCTCCCTGTCCTCGTGGTCGCGATGGATCAGTGCGGCGGCAGAACCGTCGGTTCTACCAGTGAGAGCAGCCCCACCACCTTCCGCACTGTCCTCAGAAGTTATAGCGTCAAGCTGCGCTTCTTGCCACGCCACGATTCTTTGGATCATTTCCAATTTCGTGCCTTGAGAGGAAACACCTCTCTCCGCACACATCTTCTTCAATGTTTCTGATTTGGAAGCATTTAAAGTTAACAAGGTATTTGTTTCCATACTGTTAGATAGGACTATGGCCTTTTTAAAGTTATACTACAACAATTCACTACGTGTCCTGGTTGGAATAACCTGAAATGCCTTAGTTTGTGCGCAACACTGGATACCTTCAGTCGTATCCCACCGCTGTACACCAATTTGTTAAGACGGATTTCTGAACTCTGTCCTGGTGGCGCAGAAGTTCAGAAGGCCAACCTAATTACTTGGAACAGGGTAACCTCTGGACGAGCCAGACCAATCAAGGTAGCGATCGCGGCGGTCAAGACTAGGTCTCAAGAGGGGTGAGGGTGACTGAAAGCCCGCAATGAGCACACAAAGCAAGAGCGCTTACAAACTACTCCAAACAGTTGTTATATCAAAAATATATACACATTTATTTTAAGGCCTTTAAAATAATGACCGTAGCGAGAAAATCACAATATCACAATATTAAGCCAACACATACCATATCAACACAATATATATACAAATACGACAGTCGCAAGCGTTATATGCACGAAATGTGTAGTCCACCTGAAAGGGAAAGAAAACAGGCAGTGCGATAATGCTTTAGACTCAGTTCGCCTTCAGAGGCACCTAACTAGATGGAAGTCCGAGCCCTGCGAAGAGTGGAGCCTTGTGCTCAAAGTACCTGCACACGCTGGTGCCAACGGGCAAAAGGAGAAGCTCTTCGGAGGAAGTCAGGCAGTTCGGGTTAGTGCACAACAGAAGAAGAACAGGTTCCGCGACTCAAGCGCAGCCTCCACAGTGAGCAGAAGCAGAGCGCGAGTACGGACAAAAGGGTGCTGTTTTTACACAGCGGGGAAAAGCAATGGGCTACTGCAGGAGGGCGACCAGATCCTAGCTATACTACTCACCGGTCCCCGATGCAAGCAGACCCAGGCTTCTCCACGTTAGTTTCAGCAGCTGGCAGGTTCAGAAGAGCCGGGAATGCCTCGTCGTCGTGTAGAGAAAAAAGACGTCCCAATCGAAGAAACCTGCACAGTTTTGTCACCACAGCAGGGCAACGGAGCGGCCTTGTGTATCTGAGCCAAATGTACACTACTCACTTCAGACTTGGGAACGCCAAGTGTACTAAGCGTGTGAGAGTGACAAGGACTCGAAATACAACACAACCTGGCGGCGGTTACAGAGCAGGACTCCCTTGTAAGCTGGTCAGTCAACTGGATGGCCCAGAGACGCTTCCGAAGGCTTACTGGCAGGAGATGATGAAGTCGCCGAGAATAGCTGTTCCTGCTATTCCAAAGGTCGAAGCACCAGTACAGGCCTTCTGGTTCGATCAAAGGAGGAAAGGGTTTCACAGGACGACAGCAGTGCAAAGGAGGAGTCCTTCAGCGGGTCACCAGCGATTCCTCGGTCCAGCCTCTTGGTTGCAGGATACTTGGCTCCTGTATTCCTTCGTTCGTGAGAACTCAGGAGATCGACATGGTAGTGGTGTTTCCAGCCCCCTCTTATCCACGGTTCCCTTCGCGCCAAAACGGAGGGGAGCCAATGGGAGATCCGCTCATCAACACACACACCATTCGTGGACCAATCACGGACCACGGTGGTCCCAGGCATTCACACCACCCTAGACTCTCTGGCACCCAGGATGTGTATTGGGACCAGACATCCCAGCCCACACCCTGGAGGCACACAAAAGACATGTAGAAGCCCGCGAAAGCATCCGTGTTTCGCGGGAAAGTACATGCCCAAATAAGGAAGGCCCCGGGTCGGCTCGACCTGGGGAAGGTGAAGGGAGCAAGACGGTCAGCGGACAGGACAAAGGAGCCTCGTGGTGTGGCCATTTTGGGAGCCAGGCCACCATTTTGGGTTAAGCGCAGAAAACGTGCTTAGAACGCCAAAAGGAGCTGAAAATACAAAGAAACGATCGCTGCCACCATTCCCGTCCCTGAATCACTTGCACCGATCAAATACAATCCTAAACGAGTATCTAGGGCCTGTAGAAGGCTAGAGACCCAAGAGAGCTGTAATTTAGCTTACAGTGCCCTCTTGTGTCATGTTGCACTAAAGCCGCAACATGATAAAAGAAACTACGGGAAACAGCGTTCCCCGGTACTGACTGTCTTAAGGGCATGTCAGTTTCCCCGTAAGAAAAGGAGCGAAAGCCCAGAGGAGTGCGGCAGAAGGCTGCACTTCTCTGGCAAAGTCAAGAACAAGGTGAAAAACAACAGCAAAAAGTTTAGGGGTTGCCACATGGAAGGAAAATTACCTACAATTACGAAATCTTTCCTAACAGTAATGAACAAGATAAATAATAAGGGCCAGCTGGTGGCAAGTGCAAGATAAGTGCAGACAAGTGCTGGGAAGGGGGGCTGTAGGGATACAGAGACAGTCCCGCAGTGCAGGGGTTGCCAGGAAGGCAGTGCAGGGGAGAGTGGCTGGGCCAAGGACCGAGATTGGTGAGTGGCCCAGTTGCTGATTCAGTACAGTTTCAGTGATTTAGCAGGGGAGAGGGAGAGAGAAAGCAGAAGCAAAGAGGAAGGTTTTGAGGTGCTTCCGGAAACAGAGATGGTTCTCCTCAAGTTTCAGGGAGGCAGGAAGGCTGTTTCAGAGGGATGCCCCTGCAGCGGAGAGAGATCTCCCCCCAACTCGTTGCTTGGAGAAGCGGCTGACCCCGAGGGAGTTGGAGGCGGAAGAGCGAAGTGCTCGAGAAGGAAGATATTTAGGAAGGGAGAGTGGAAGGTAATTTGGCCCCAGGCCCCAGAAGGCCTTGTGGACAATGCAGAGGGTTTTGAACTTAATCCTCGCAGCCACAGGGAGCCAGTGTAGCGATTTCAGTCCTGGAGAGATACGGTCCCTGGGCTTGAGGCCAAGTACAAGTCTTGTAGTCCTGTTCTGGATGAGTTGCAGAGGGCGGAGAGTAGAGGTAGGCAGATTTAGATAGAGGCTGTTACAGTAGTCCAGCTTTGAGAGAACAAGGGCTCTGGAGACAGTGAGCTTCTGGGGGAAGGAGAGGAAAGGAAGGATACCTCTGAGGAGGTGCAGCTGGTAGTGTGACTTCTTAGAAACGTCAGAAATGTGAGGAGAGAAGGAGAGTGTGGAGTCAAAGATGACCCCAAGGTTTTTTGCTTTGCAGGTAGGAGCAGGAAGAGGGCCAAGAGAGGCCGGCCAGAGAGCTGCAGGGAAGGAGGGAGTGGGTGTGCCGATGAGTAGAATCTCGGTCTAACTGGCATTAAGGCAGAGGTCGTTGGCGGCACACCATTCCTGGATAGCAGAAAGACAATCAGAGATGAGGGAAGGAGAAGAGGAGGCCGAGGGTAGCCTGAAAATGAGCTGATAATAAAGCTCCTTTCCTGTTCAAGCACCAAGGTAGCTTTTATCACTTTAGAATGGTCATTTATACCAATGTGAACCCATGGCTGCTCATCTTCCATGTGTATTTCAGCAAGGGTGGTAATGTGTTTTTCTGTGTCTGTTTTAGGAATAGTATTCTGTTTGCATGTCTTCTCTTTTAAATCGAAGGGCAATGTATGTTCATCTATTTCAGTTTGCCATTTCTTCCTGGATCCAAATAAATCTGCCCAGATTGTTTTTCTTTTTCATTTTGCATTTTATCCTGACACATCAAAATGACAGTGACACTAGGCACAAAGCTATTCTGTAAGTATACCTCCACTGCATCATTCGTTTTGGCAAAGGTAAGGAATACATTTATACTACTGTTTTGTGATTTTATTTTCTTAGGTCTTAATGGTTTTTTGGTTAAGGACCACAGTACTCCATTTCCCCCATCTATGAGAGGAGACATTCTTTTCAGGTAATCTGTCCCCATCAAAAATGGAATTTCACAAATAGATGTGGTCAACACTTCCTGTTTCATTCTGTGTTTTCCTATCTGTATGTCAACCTCAGTGACACACATGATAGGCATCTCCTCACTGTTAAAGTTATACACTGGGCCTTCACTCTGCCTCACAGTGATCTGATTCTGTGGAGATCTCCCGTCATTGATACTTTTTACCAACTCTTTGGACATAATTGTGGCCTGTGCGCCTGTGTCAATCATTGCAAATGTATTGCATTTCTCTTCCACAGTAATGGGAGCATAATATCTGTCTTCAACCTCCTCTAACACACAGAAAAAGTGTGAATTCTTACTACTTTCAGGATTCACTTTTCTCAGACCTTTTTCATTTTTGGCTAAGCACATAGGTAAATGAAAAGACATTTTTCCCTCCTTTTTGTCCATTTCTGTTTGAGAAACTTTACTCATTTCCCCATATTAAGAGGTCCTTTGGAGTGTGGCCACTGTTCGCCCTTCCATCCGGGAATCATCAGAGTTCACACTATAATTCTCCAACTGAATATGTGTAGAAACATTACTTGATAATTTGTCATTTTCTAATTCTGGGCGTTTGTGGATATTTGACATGGTACCAATCTTTTTAACTTCCTCAAAAATCTGTAGCTCAAATAACTCTTCAGGTGATTGATCTGTACCTTCCATTTGAGTACTTATTCTTTCTGCCTGTATTTTGTTGGTGTTTTGATTGTCTAGGGTGAGCGTTCTAACGTCCCCGCTTACTCCCTGTTCAATTGTATTACCCATGCATGAGTTGTCTTTCTTAAATAAGTCCCTTTGTTCTTTTGGAATTTCATGTTTTCTTTTTTCATTTGTGTAATTCTCCAACATTTGATTTAACTCCAGGTTAAATCGAACTTCTTTTTTAGATGTATTTGCTATTCCTGTCACTTGTTCATTTGCCGGTAGTTTCCTTTTTAAATCATTAAGCATCTCAGAGTCATTATGCAAAATCAAATCAGGCAGTCTGTCTTTTTAGCATTGCAGGTATCATTACTATTCAGTCACTTATTATCAGAAACCACCCGGTCATTACTATGGCCTTCTGCCCCCTCCTTTGATTACTGTTTTTGTGCTGTACATCGTTTTCCTATTTGCTCAGCCAACATGTTCCCTTGGGCCTCGAGACACTGGAATCTTTCCATCTCTCTAGAATCTTCTCTCTGCGGCCTAGGTCGATATTGGTTGTTTTCCCCCTGATTGAATCTATTCTGATATCTCTCAGAAGAATGATTTCTATTGGGGTTGTTTCTGAACTCTTGATTCATATGTGGAAGGGAGCGGGGTGCACCTATCCTTCGGATGTAGTCCCTTGGTGGCGGTGATTCATTGTATTGACGTGGGGCATAATTCATACTCCGCCTCGTGTCCTATCTCTCATTTTTTGAGTATTGTCCTCTATGCTGATTCCCATTTTCAGTAAATCAATCCTCATATCAGGGTCTATCCTGATTACCATATATCATGGTATTAGGGTCGAATCTGCCATGTGTCCCCAATGTCTGGTGGGACCATTATTTCTTTGATCCTGACTTTGTCTCTGATTATTGTGGGAGCGTCCAGAGTTAAGTGAAAGTATTGTCTGTATTGTTCCGTAGGTATCCGGAGGGCTTTAAATATATTGTGCACCGCTTCTAAGTGGTCCTCTATACAGCACTCCCCTCCTTTTTTAAATGGTTTGATCAGAGCCTTGATTGATTTCATTATTTTAATAGGGCTACTCGGTGCTATACATGGAATTGCACTACTATGTGATTCAACCCTTGTTACAGGTGTATGGGATTGGCGGCGGCCCCCAATGGGTGTGTCAAATCCCCCAAGGGCGCTGCAACCAAGTTCAGTCACCGGCCCAGCCACTGGGGCACTAGGTCTCTGTGTAGAAATAGAATTCACCTCAACTCCATGGAATATGGTGCCCTGTCTTTTGTCCTGGGACCTGTAAATGCATATTTGCTGTTTCAAATCCTTGCACTTTTTAAGGAGCCTATCTTCCTCCTTACTCAAATAATTGTTTTCATTATTCATCTTATTAATCACACTTTGCATATCTCTCATTTGCATTTGGCATTCATTGAATTCTTTGTCTCTTTTGTCACTTTCTTGAAACATTTTAACTATCTCTTGTTCAGCAATTTGAAGATCACTTTCTTTCTCAAAATGTTCTTTTTGTTAAATCTGCATTTCCAAAACAACTTCATCTTTATCTTGTCTAATATGATCTACCAATGCTTTCAAGTGTTTTAATTCTTGCTCACTATCCTCAAACTGTTTCTTTCTTTGAGACAATTGAGTGTCAAGATCTTTACATTTTGACTGCATGTCTTTTTGACATACCACTAGTTCTGCTCTTAATTTTTCCTCTTGTACACGAGCTCCCTCCAGTTCAATTTTTCATCTGCTAGTCAGCTTTGCATCATTTTTTTGCATTCGCAGAGACCTATTTAAAATCATCCATGTTTCGGCACATAGCTGTATCAGACAATCTTTCTCTGTATGTTTATCAGCAGCATTTAATAATCTCAAAAGACATACCTGGATTATGCTACCTTCTGCGAAAATGCTGTCCAATGATTCATTCTGCACTTCACCATGTATGCGGTCATGCCATTCTGTGGCATTATTTGATGGCCATGTCCCATGTGCATATAGCGTTGCCTCCAGATATTGCACTAGCTCTGTGAATGTGGCCTCCATTTGAGACATTCTGAAATCCACTTTTAGTGTCACACTGCTCTCATAAAATGGGTTCCCTTTAATGCACATATGGTTAGACACACCATGCCACACCCAGTAGGTGCTCTACAGCCACTTTCCCAGCCAACGCACCATTATCTGTAAGATATTTTGTCTTATTGGGGTAAATTTGGGGTTTGGCAGTATTTTCTTACCGTAAAAATATTGGCGGTAATTTGGTGGTAAATATCTTGCATTTAGATTGGGTTTGGCCTCATATTATTTTAGTGACCATGCTTTGTTAGCTTACATTGGTGGTAATTTTAGTGGTGTGTTATTTTACGGTATTTAGTGGTGAGCATGGTTTTCTCCCTTATACTATAACCCCACCATAAAACAAAACCTTACTTTCTATTATGATACCTCTTAGTTGTCTCTAGAGAGCTCCAGACCTATGCACTGTTGGGACCCAATAATTTTATTCAGAGCACCACCTACAGTTTGTGGTTGGCATCACTGGCTTATCTACATCTAGCAATCTATGCGCCCTTAGGTATCACTGGCTCATGGACGTCCAGCAATCTATATATTATATCAGATTCCTTCCAATCAGCATGCAAGGAAGGTACACACTCACACAGAAAACTTTTTTTGTCACTGAATATTATAAGCTCATTCTGGGTTGTTATTTTACCTGCAATAGTAAATTGACAAAGTGACCCATTGGACTCTGTCTGTCTTCACAGCCCAGTCTCCACTAACTCCTCTCCGCAAGTTTTGCCCTTAGCAAAACTCAGAGCCTTCCTACTTTATTTACGTGGCATGTCTGCAGACACTTTCTTCCAATCAGGTCGAAAAAATGTTTTCTGCGCCACCCTTAATTTTTAGAACATAGAAATCCTTGCTTTCTGAGCAACTGTTTCATTTATTTCCTGCTGCTCATACTTTCTGCTCTCCACAAGCTAACATAGAAAGGAAGAAAAGCATTTCAGCAGTGCCACCAAAATATGTATTTTCACCTCATTTTGCACATTAGACTACATTATAATGTCTTCACAGCCCAGTCTCCACTAACTCCTCTCTGCAAGTTTTGCCATTAGCACAACTCAGAGCCTTCCTACTTTATTTACGTGGCGTGTCTGCAGACACTTTCTTCCAATCAGGTCGAAAGAATGTTTTCTGTGCCACCCTTAATTTTTAGAACAAATAAATCCTTGCTTTCTGAGCAACTGTTTCATTTATTTCCTGCTGCTCATACTTTCTGCTCTCCACAAGCTAACATAGAAAGGAAGAAAAGCATTTCAGCAGTGCCACCAAAATATGTATTTTCACCTCATTTTGCACATGAGACTACATTATAATGTTAAGAAAGTTAGAATTAGTTTTTAGTAATGTTAATTAAGTTAGTCAGTTATATGATTAATGTGGTCTCTACTGCAACACACATATATATATATATGTCCCACATTACTTCTGGCAATCAAATGCCACTGCACTTTGCAATAAATAGTATCACATTACATTTTGGTAAAACGCTATATATATTCTTACAGATCCAAATTAAAAGTGCGGGATATGCAGTTTGGGACTGGGTGAGGTGATACTTACAATGTAAGCTTGAGTTTGGGAATCTGGACAGCCAGTGAGGTCTCTGGACAGCAGGGCCAAAGGATCTGGTCACTTCGACAGCAGGGCCAAGAGATCTGGTCACTCAGACAGCTGGGCTCTCCTAGATGTGATGCGAGATAGCTAAGCAAGGTCTGGCCACTGTGGACAGCTGTGCTCTCCTATATGGGATCAGCTGCCTTTCCTTCTTTCTCACTTGGATTCTGGTGTATGCCTGGACCTGGATGGTTCGTTCTGCCTGGATCTGGATGGGTGGTTTTGCTTGGATAGAATCAGCTGCCTCTGGATCTGGTTTTGGAGTCTGAATGATCCCATGTGTTTCCCTGTCTACTCCTTAAATGGCCTGAATGACATAATTTATGTGTGTGCATATATCACTTTTCTTAGTCTCACAAAGCCTATTTCTTGACAAAAATGAGTTATGGATCAAAACATCAGATTTATACTAGCCATTGTCATGAAAATGAGATGTGCAGATTGAATGGGTCAAAGGGAATTGGGCCAGCTGATAGCTGACTCTGTGTGAGATAGCATCGCTGTTTGGCACTTTTCTGCCCTTTGTATGAGATACATAGCATTTGAAATGATGGCAATGAGTACAAATGTTCATAAGTACATTTCCCATATTTCCCCCAAAATGTCATATTGATCCCATTTTTAGAGCACCCAGAACTGCATTTTTCCTGGTCATTTCAGTTCACCATGGGATATAAAGATGCACATGGTCTCTTTCTATTCACCAAACATGTCCATAGAAAACTAGCATAACAGAATAATTCTTATTCATTCAGAGTACGGTGGAAAATGTCTTCAAATAAAGCAGCCTTTAGTGTCAATGGGGAAAGTTTGTCATGTGGCAGGGCAGTGCTGCAAAACCCCCACAGCCAAATTGTCTGCTCTTGGCTCAGTTTACACAACAGATCTCCTGGGAATTGGTGCTGAAGGAAATCGCACCTCTCGGTCAAACATCGTGCCCAGTTACCTCCTTTGTACTTTCTGGCAGTCTTGCCGGTCAGTCTAGTAGGACCTGTAATTATCGCACCCTGCGCCCCAGCACATGTCCGTGCAGAATTATTTGACTTGAGGATGCAAAAGTGGGAGGCACAACCTCCTGCCAAATTGATTTCCTCTGCCAGGACGATTGAGGTCTTGTGGGGGGAAGAGCACAGTATCCATTGGTTTACAGCCCCCCACCCACATGTACAAGAATATTCCTGTGCAAGCAACAGCTGTCATTTGACATTTTACTTTAAATGTCATTTTTCCTTCGTTTTACAAATAACAAATTAACACGTGTGCAAGCTTTACATTTCCTATTTACAATGCAGTTTTACAAATAATATTCTCTTCCCATTGATTCTTTTTGAGCAAGTTTGCAAGTAATATGGGTGCCTGAACACAGATGGGAAAGTACAGAGAGTTTCTTTGCTTTTGACACGGAATGAAAAGAAACGCTGTATTCTTTTCTTTCCGAGTTTCAGAGTGCGTTGATTCACATTAAATGAAAACAAAGCTGTGTCAGTTACAATGGGATATTCTTGTCCCTTAAGTGAATGAACGGCTGTTTTTGGGATGGATTGCCTAACTTTCTTTGGCATTTCAGATGGAATGAAGCATACAGGGCTGTTTTTCAATGCATCGCATAACTGAAAATTTTCAGATGAAAGGCAAAAACACACGCAGGGCTGGATTTAAATAGAGCACACACTTAGTAGTGTTTAAATGGAGAACAAGAACAAATTGCAATGCCGTCTGAAATGCTGTGCACAGCAATTAGTTTTCAAATGTCAAAACAGCCAAATTGAACCATTTTGAATGTAGGTTATTTCCTTTTTGATTTAGATGAACTAAGCAAATGCAGCCATTCTTTGTGGGGCAGTGTTGAAATCTTGCCACTCATGTGTCAGGGGAAGGAAGCACAGCCATTTTTGGGTGAGATGTGGAAGGGGATTTCTGTCATAGGCCTTAAATGTACCCCACAGCATCCCCCTGCTCTTCCGTGACTTCTTGTAAGGAAGAGAAGGGCAGAGTGGGGTTCATTTGGTGGAGTTCTCCTTCATCAGGAAGCGGGATGCCCGGATCCTCTTCCGTCTTTTGGTTGGAGGGTATGGAGTGGCACCCTCATTCCTTCCTTCCCTTCTGGGTCCCGAGGAGGTCCTCACCAGGTTCGGAGGTAATGGAGTTAATTATGTAAAAGAAGATAGGTAAAAAACAAGTTTTAGCACATGTTATGGGGGTTATTACCGGAAGATTTACCACAGCAGAACAATGTTTACAGTTACAATATTCTGTGATCTCTTCTTCTCTTTTTTTACCATAACATCAAGGAACTTACTAAACAGGGCACGGACAATAGTTTCACTTTTAAAACAACCTTTTCCTCTATTTATGATAACATCAAGTGCATTACTCCCTGTTATATAGATATTCGTATGCACCTAAATACTTCCCTCTGCTTTTTCTTTTCCTTTCTTCTCATTCTGGCGATGGTTCCTCTGTTGGATTTTACTTTGGCTCATCAATCATCTGCAGAGTTTGTCTGGGGTGATAACTTTTTAACTGATTGATGTGGACCCATTTCTCTTCTGACAGCTCTCCTTTGGGGATGCGGATTCGATAGGCGACAGGTGAAAGTTTGTCTACAATTTCAAAGGGAATGCGTCAGGAGTGGAGGAATTTCCTCTCCTTAGTCTGGTTCCTCTAAAAATTGTACAAGTAGACCATGTCTCCTACTTGATATTCTTTTTTGTTGTTTTTAAATCATGGTGGGTTTTTACCCCCTCTGCCGATTTCTACAGATTCTGCTGAGCATACACAAAAGAACAGTGAAGGTGTTTTCTTAGATTCTCAACATTTTCATGTGTTGTGGAGGTGTTAATCAGTGTCTGCTCTTGTGTTCTATAGAGCAGATGCTGGGGTAGCACAATTCTTTGTCCACTCACTAGCTCAAATGGAGACATTTTTTTTCGCAGAAGATGGTTTAGATCTGATGGCCATCGGGACAAGCGGTAATCGGATGTCCCAACTTGTCCCAGAATCTGCCACAAACTTCTTAAGAATGCTCACAATAGTTTATTTGTGCTTCACAACTCCCCCACTAGGAGATGGGAGGTATGCAATATGAAGTTTCCTTTTTAACCCTAGTATCTCCCACATCTTTGTCAACACTTCGCTGGTGAAGTGACTTCCTCTGTCTGACTCAATCTTTTGGGTAAGGCCAAAACACGAGAAGATGTGGTTGATCATCAGGGCAGCTGCTGTTTCTCTAAAGTTGACTTGGTGCCCTCTTTTGCCAACTATATGTCTTTCAATTCTTTCTTTTTTGCGCCTGTGTGTGTATTATCTTACTACTGTCAAATCTGAATGTGTGTTTGGTGCGCTTTAATTGAAATTGAAGTACTTTTGTAATTACTTGTGAGATTCCATCACATTCTGTGGACTGTGTGCCTGGCTGCATGTGAGGTTAGTCTACCAACTTTAAAAACAGCATTTGGCTTTGTGCACTCTGCTTGAGCTTCTTGGCAAGGGAAACTACATTTCCCGTCAGCCCATAGGCTCCTCAAAACAGTTGATCTGGCGCACCTGCGCCGGCGCACCTGAGACAAGCACAGTCTTCCCCAGTCATCACCAGAATCGATGTGTCAGCTTCTTCCCCCCGTAAACCCTGCTCTTCAGGCATTCTATGTGCCTCACTTACAGCAGGGTGTGCCTTACGCAGACACTATTATTTGAACTGCATCCATAGCATTTTATTGTTGAACTGAGTTCTCATGTGCTTGCAGTCAATACTGCTATATGTGTCATGTGACTGTTCATTAGATCAGACTGAACCAGTGTGGAACAGGCAGTGTAATCCGCTTTTGGGAATTGTTTTCTTGGGGTAAATGCAGAGAGAAAAGCACTCTCAGAGGAGTTAATGGAGTAAGCTCTGTGTGGGATCTACACGCCCCACAATACTCCCTGCCACATATCTAGAAACTCAGGTGCTTCAGTGATGGCGTGTCTGGGACAAGCCGGTCTTTACTGGTCATCAACATGCATTGGCGTCTTGGGAGCACTCTCTATCGCCAAACAGGTAACCCCTTTATTATTATAATGCCACCACACTCTCTTTGTCGCAAAGAATCATGGGTTACCCCTCCGGATGCTTAATCACCCAATGCAGCGCAGCAAGCGGCCCGGCTGGCTAACATCCATAAGCTTAAGAACACAAAACTAGACATACCATCCACCCTACATCTAGCAGCAACTAGTTTTGCTGAAGAGACCAGCTCCTTCGAACTGAAAGATGCACCAGGTGTTCCTCAACCTCCCCTAACAACCATTGTGTCCCACCCTGCTCCCCCGACCCAAATACATATTCCCGGGTTAAGCGGCCTAGTACTGATACACACTCCCAGCTCAGAAAGAAAAGAAGTACTCTCAGCATCCACTATTGACTCCCACTCTGGAAAACTGACCCAGAACCCACCTAAACCAAAAGGCTTTCCTTTGCCTATGTTTAAGGCCTTGTAGTCTCCAAGACAAACACTGAAATTAGCTCTGCCCAACACTAGATTGTTAAATAAGCACACTCAGGACATTTACGATCTTATCGTAACTAATGATTTGGACATACTTTTTCAACTTGAGTCTCAGACACCAGTGGTCCTAAGATTGACCTTGCTGTTCCCAAAGGTTATTCGATCCTTTAAAGAAATAAAGAATCAGGACATGGTGGGGGTATAGCAATTATTGCTAGGAACACATTTGACCTTTTCTCCTCTCCTTGTTCTTGTCAGGGCTGTGAAAATGATCCTCTCTAACAACTTCTGCCTTCATTTCATACTTATTTACTGACCACTTAATAACATGCCTGATTTCAATGATGAAATCAATTGGTAGCAACTTGGACCCCGAAGCTTTGCCTCTAGCAACTGCCTTGAATAACACTGATTACCATGTTCAAAATAAAGACTCAAAGACAGGTAAAAACATCATCCTGGATTGGATTGTGACCAAGAACATTGACGTAAATATCAAACAGACCAAGCCCTGCATAGGGTCAGATCACTTTATAATTGACTTTCACATCTGCCCAACTAAACCCACTATGAAACCCAAAAATCTGACCAAGACTGTTTGCAGTCGTAACTTCAAAAAGGTATCATTGCAGGACAATCAGATATATTTTGATTCCATCATGACAAATACCTGCTCCAGTACCAGCTGTTTGTGAAATGGCGGCTGTATCTAATGAACATTTCCAGACCATGGTGATTTCCAGACCATGCTGGACAAATCTGCCCCTATGAAATCAAAGCTGGTAAGAGAAAACCTGGGTCATCAAAAATGGTTTACTCCAAAACTAACAATATTAAAAAAGCAAAAACGAAACTTGGAGTCCTGATGGCTGAAGTACCCCATGGTCGAAAACAAGACTGCCTGAAATAAGGCTGATACAATCTATAACTCCTAATTGAAGATACTAAAATACTTTTTTAACTCCCAGATTGATCACTCAGGCAACCATATGGGTAAACTCCTTGAGATTCTTAAGGCACTGGAAAAATCTAAAGCAGCCCAAGTATCATTTCAACCTACCAATCATGACTGCCTGAGAGTTCAGGAGGCTTTTGAAGCTAAAGTGAATACTGCCAGATTTAAAATAAAAAACATGCAATCTCAGATAAACAAATATGATTCTGTGGAAGTACCCCTTCGGGAGGCCAGTGAAGATGCTAAGTTCAGGCTATCCCCTATTTCTATCACAGAAATGATACACATGCTTTCCTCCATGCACCCTACCCCTTGTGCCAAACATATTCTTCCACCCAAGATCATCTTGGCACATCCATACCTTTTTTCCCCCTTTTTAACTTGTTTTGTAAACTCGTCTTTTAGGAATAATCAGGGTCCGGCCTCCATAAAAAGCATGACAGTAATCCCACTTTTGAAAAAACCCAACCTTGACCCTAAAGAACCCAACAATCTCAGGCCAATTACTAATTGCAATTTTCTCCTGAAAATCCTGTATAAATTTGCTACCTCACAATTCCAAACTTTTATTGAATCCCTTCTTTTAGTACTGAAACAGCTCTGGTGGATTTGCAGACATATTTGAAAATTATCAATGAGGGAAGTTCAGGCCACTGATGTTGCTCGATTTGTCTGCAGCGTTTAACTTAGTGGATCAAAATCTCCTCCATGATTTGGGCCAATGTACTGATGAAGCAATTGGATGGTTCTGTTCTTTCCTTACAGACAGAGAATCAAGGGTAACATTGGGCCAGATTTGTTCCCCCTTAGCTCTGCTCAGGGAGCGTATCTTTGGCCCCTTCTGTTTAATCTATATATCAGCTCTCTCTGCACGCTCCTGGAATGCCAGAGTGTAGTGTTTACAAACTATGCCGACGACACCCAGGTGGTCTTTAAGTTAACAGGGGACTACAATCAAGATAGGACAACCTGGCCCTCATTACAAGCTGGTTGCTAAGGGATACCGGGCACTGGTAATGACACCGGTGCCGGTAATCTCTTTGCGCCCTAGTACGAGGTCCCTTTGCGGGTCCCTCCCTTAACGCCTGGTTTTACCAGGCGTTAAGTACGGGACCTGTAAAGGGATACCGGGGTCAATAACGGTACCGCAATTTGCGGTACCGTTATTGCTGCCTTCCCCCTTCCCATTGAGCCCTATGGGGGCTCAAATGGGAATGGGGATTGGCATTTCAAATGGGGATTTACCGTTCCCGCAAAGGGCGGAATGGACCGGTAAATCCCCATACCACCACGTCGGTGGCGGTACCGGTATTGGTGCTAGTCATGGCGCTAATAGCATCATGACTAGCACCAACCTCGGAATGAGGGCCCCTGTCTAAAGTGTATGACAACATAGAATAATGGATTACCACAAATTGGCTCTGTCTGAATGGAAACAAGATTAAGCTTATGCTTGTGGGCTCTCAGCTGGCCCTCTTCAAACTGAGCTCCTGCTATAATGATTTTAACTTAGGCACAAATTCCATCAAGGTTCAGAAACAGGTCAAAACCCTTGGTGTACAGATTGAATCTTCCCTTAGTGCTGAGGCCCACGTCAGCCAGGTGGCCCGCACTTGTAACTACCACCTACGCTTACTTTGGACTCTGTGTCCTTTTATCTCTGAAAACAACAGTGCCAATATTGCTTGAGCCATGATATTGTCCAGATTGGACTAGTGTAACTCCCTGTTGATCGGAGCAGCTTCGAGCAACCGGATAAAATGTGAAATACTACAGAATGACACGGTTTGCATCACAAAAAAGATCTCAAGAAGATGCAGCATCACGGAACACAGAAGTCCCCTGCACTGGCTTCCAGTAAATGAGCGTATCATCTTTAAGAGCCTCACCATTGCTGACCGATGTATCGTTGGAATGGCCGCTAATTATTTTAAAGCCTTGGTGTCTTTGTACACCCTATGCAGAACCCTGTGCTCTACACCCCAGTCTCTGTTTGTCTTTCCAGTTTCAAGTGCTCAAGGGTCAGATGTAGATCATTCCCGGTTAGAGTGGCAATATCCCGGAACTTTTTGTCTTCTGCCCTTTTGTCATGACCCATAGAACTTGCCCCTTCTGGACCTCCTGGTCCTTATCGCGTTGGGGCTTGTATTCCTTGTTACTCCCAACATGGCCGCAACAAGCGGCTTGCCTCACACCAGCTTTCACATCGCACACGGCACGTCCTATAAATTGGCCACGCCCCCACGGCCCAACGCGTCACAATGCTATCATTAGGTAGTGACTTGATGTGTGTGTGCTGTTCAGCGAGTCTTCTATCCAAGATCCTGGTTTCCTTCCTCTTTCCTTCTCCCTTTCCCTCTATTCGACTCCTGGAATCCCCATTCTTAGCGACCGCTACCTACTTTCCTGTACAACCTGGAACAGCGGCCTTCCCGGAACTCTGAACGTGCTCTGCAGCCGGACGAGACTCGAGCGAGTCTATACAAGACCCGACCCATCCACAAGAGGAATCCTCCCGTGGAACAGAGCAAGAAGTGATCCCAGGTGAGACGGGGAGATTTATGACAGTTTTGAGACGCCAAACGACCACCACTGATACTGCTATGGAGAAAGCAGTCCAGGACCTTATGCATGGTATGCAAGAGCTCACAACTGAAGTGCAGAACTTAAAGGCTGAGAAAGCTTTGCTAAAGCAGCTAGTTTTGTCTCGCGACCCCGCTAACAAGGACAGTGTGTTACTTGGTGGAGTGGTGGACAAATATGATGGATCGGCAAAATCCTTACGTGGATTCCTGGATTCCTGCTTGGTGCATTTTACCTTTAAGCCCTATTATTTTTCAACTTCTAGGGCGAAGGTGGGCTTCATTATCTTGCACCTCACAGGGAACGCGTTAACCTGGGCTACGCCCTTAGTCAACTCAGGGGATGCCCTCCTGGATGATTATGATGGATTCATTCAGGCACTCAAGACTATGTTCGACCGCCCAGAACAGGTTTTTAGTGCTCAAGAACGCTTACTTGATTTCCGACAGTGTTCCCAGGATATGCTAACATACATTACTAGATTCAAACAACTGGTCAAGGAAGCGGATTGGTCCTCTGAAGCAAGTTTCACTCTATTTCGCAGGGGTCTAAACAAGGACATTAAGGATGAATTAGCCCGGGTGGCTCGTCCTAGTTCCTTCCAGGCTCTTATGGATCTAGCCCTGCAGATAGACTTTTGAATCCAGGAAAGAAAGGCTGAAAGGAGAAAGACCAAGACACCTTTTCAAAAGAATTGCCTTGAGACCTCTGTTAAAACCAATTCTGACCCAACCCCTGACACAGATCCGGAACCCATGCAAATCGGAGCCTTCCGTGGGCCTATTTCCCCTCAAGAAAGGATGAGAAGGATCCACACAGGCCTGTGCATGTAATGTGCCTCGGATAAACATCTTGTTAGAGAATGCCCTCTAGCCCCTCCACGGCGTTCGGGAAATGCCAGCTCCCGATCCTAGATGGAGCGAGGTGTCGGGAGAGAGATGTTTGCTCCACATCAATTCCATCCTTGAACTCTCCTGGACAAAATAGTTTGATGATACTACAGGCCTTCCTCTCACCCTCCAAAGACAAGACCTATCCCATTCTGGCCTTTGTGGACTGCGGAGCTATGGGAATTTTCATTGATCAAGACTGGGTTGTTAGTCATCATATTCCGTACGAGACATGAAACACCATACAGCCGGTGGAAGCAATTGACGGAAGACCCCTCCCTTCAGGACCCATAAGCCTGCAGACTAAAGAGATCCAACTTTCCATAAATCATCATTAAGAGCGGATTATATTCAACATCATTAGGTCAGCCCATTACCCCATGGTTTTGGTATGCCCTGGTTACAAAAGCACAATCCTATATCAATAGACAGCAGGATCATTATTCCTGGGCTGAGAGTTATGTATGTCCAACTGTCTATCCCTGGACCCTTCGTTGATAACTCCTGAAGAACCTCCAAGAGACCAAGAAACACTGCTCATGGTTTCCAATATCAAACAAGTTCCAGAGTCCTATCAGGAGTTTACTGATGTATTTTCTACCGCCATAGTCCAAGCATTACCCCCTCACAGGCCTGAAGACTGTGCCATAGATACAGATCCCTCAGCTGTAATTCCCTTAGGCTGAATGTTCATCCTTTCCGAACCTGAGAAAAGGGCCCTTCGGGAATACCTCGACACCAATCTTGAAAACGGCACCATAAGACCCTCGAAATCTCCAGCGGGTGCTTCGTTGTTCTTCGCTCCAAAGAAAGAAACCAAGGAACTCAGACCTTGCCTTGGCTATCGAGGCTTAAACCAATGCACCCTCAAAGATTGATACCCACTACCCCTGATTTCGGATATCCTGGAAGCGGTGAGAGGAGCCGTAATTTTCACGAAGCTGGATCTCCAGGGTGCCTACCATTTAATTCGAATCCGGGAAGGGGATGAATGGAAGACAGCCTTTAGAACACCCTTTGGTCACTTTGAATACCTAGTCATGCCTTTTGGACTAGCCAATGCTCCCGCAGTCTTTCAGCGTTTTATGGACAGGGTGTTCTCTGATATGTTGTTGCTCTTCGTCATTGTCTATCTGGATGACATATTGATTTTTTCCAAAGGTCCTCTAAAACATGAAGAACACGTAAAGGCAGTACTTCAACGACTTCGTGAAAACAAACTGTTAGCCAAACCTGAAAAATGCTTGTTCCACGTTACTTCTGTTCACTACCTAGGATTCATCCTTAGCCCAGAAGGAATTGGCATGGATCCTTCGAAGGTAAAGGCCATACTGGCTTGGCCAGCTCCCACTTCTGTGAAACAGGTGCAATCCTTCCTGGGGCTCGCCAACTTCTACCAAAAGTTTATTTCTACCTTTTCCGAGATTGTTCAGCCGATCGTAGCTCTATTGAAGAAGGACACCCTCTTTATCTGGTCTACATCGCAAGATAAAGCATTCCAACGATTGAAGACTGAGATCACACAAGCCCCCATCCTGACCCAGCCCGACACAAATCGCCCATTTCTAGTGGAAATGGATGTCTATAACTACGCCATAGGGGCGGTCTTGAAACAGGAACTTGAGGATGGACTGGAACACCCCATTGCTTACCTTTCACGAACCCTGACCCCCAGTGAACTCACTATTCCGTCCTGGAAAAGGAACTCTTGGCCATCCGCCAAGCCTTCACTGAATGGCGACACCTACTTCTGGGTGCTAGATATCCAGTTCAGGTCCGCACAGATCTTCGGAATCTCCAAATCCTACAGTCTTTGGAGTGCAGGAACAGTCGTCAGGCCAGTTCGGCCTACTTCTTTGCCCAATACCAGTTCCAAACCACTCACGTTCCCGGATCACAAAACATGATTGCTGACGCCTTATTTCGATGTCCAGAATACGCAGCCACTGAGGACAAGGCCTATCCTAAAATTGTTCCCCAAACTATCTTTGTAGCTCAAGCAATCAACCTCCTGGAAGAAATCCGAGTGCAAACCCAGTCCTCTGACCTCTGCAAGGAACTTTCAAGGAAGAATCCATGGAATCTAAGAGTCAAGGAAGAATATCTATTCAAGGACAATGCACTGGTCCTTCCTACGCAGAAATTACAACACAAGGTAATAAACCTCTGCCATGATACCCCTCACTCCGGTCATCGTGGTATAACTAACACCCTCCGTATTATACAAAGACAGTTTTGGTGGCCTCAAATGAAGACCGACGTACAACAGTACGTCAAGGCTTGTACTATCTGCAGTCAAAACAAACATGATAACAAGAGACCGGCGGGTCTTCTACTGCAACCTTCGCTGCCAACAAGACCATGGGAGTTTATTGCTACAGACTTCATTGTGGAGTTACCACCTTCCCGAGGGTGCACGACCATCATGGTAACCATAGACTTGTTCACCCATATGGCTCATTTCACACCTTTGTATAAACTACCATCCTCATCAGAACATGCTGGAATCTTCCTGGAACATATTTTCCGTCTCCATGGACTTCCTGCCAAGATCATATTGGACCGAGGACCTCAATATGTCTCACAATTCTGGAAACATCTCTGTCGTATTCTAGGGATCCAACGCGCTCTCTCATCAGGTTATCACCACAAACCAACGGAGCTACGGAACGTGTAAATCAAACTCTGGAGCAATACCTTTGTTGTTTTGCCACCAAGGTTCAGGATGACTGGTCTCTCATATCCCTGGCCGAGTTTGCCTACAACAATTCCGACCATTCAGCACTAAAGGTCAGCCCTTTCTATTGCAGTCAATGTTTTCACCCGTCTGTTTTACCTTCTGTTCTTCCACATCCCACTCCAGTACCTACTCTCGACTCTTGGATACAGATTCTCATCAACATTCACAAGGAAGCCAAGGAACAATTGAAAGAGGCCCAAACACACCCTAAGCTCTATGCGGATTCCAAGAGAAGACCAGCGCCCTCTTATTCTGTTGGTGATCAAGTCTGGTTGTCCTCAAAACTATTACCCCGACATCTACGTCCAAACAAATTGCCTCCTCGGTAATATGGACCATTTTCCATAAAGGAAGTCGTCAATCCTGTCTCATTCCGACTCAAGCTACCCGACTCCTGGAAGAAAATAAACCCAGTCTTTCACACCTCCCTATTGAAACCTTACTTCCAATCCTCCCAAAAATTCTGCAGACCCAGTCCTGTTGTTGTGAATGATCAGCTAGAATATGAAGTGTCCCGAATATGCGATTCCAGGTATAAACGGGGTCGACTTCAATACCTGGTTGAATGGAAAGGATACCCTTCTAGCGAGAGAACCTGGGAACCAGTTTCTAACTTAAATACCCCTCGACTGCTTAGAAGATTCCATCTCATACACCCAGGCAAACCTGGTGGAACAGGTCTTCAGAGGAGGCATACTGTCATGACCCATAGAACTTGCCCCTTCTGGACCTCCTGGTCCTTATTGCGCCGGGGCTTGTATTCCTTGTAACTCCCAACATGGCCGCAACAAGCGAATTGCCTCATACCAGCTTTCACGTCGCACACAGCACGTCCTATAAATTGGCCACGCCCCCACGGCCCCGCGCGTCTCAACGCTATCATTAGATATTGACTTGACGTGTGTGTGCTGTTCGGCGAATCTTCTATCCAAGATCCTGGTTTCCTTCCTCCTTTCTTCTCCCTTTCCCTCTATTCGACTCTTGGAATCCCCATTCTTAGCGACCGCTACCTACTTTCCTGTACATCCTGGAACAGCGGCCTTCCTGGAACTCTGAACGCGCTCTGCAGCCGGACGAGACTCGAGCGAGTCTATACAAGCTCCTCCCCGTGCCTAATTCTACCTTACTTGTCCTGTCTTTAATGGTTGTTCCCTGCGTGTAATGGTGCGCCCCGATGCCCACGGGCTACCGGCACGCTATGAATACATTAATATACATCAAATTTGGTTTAGGACCAATCGATGCATACACCACTATTAGGACGTTGCCTAGGCTGCAATGGATGGATGCCAAAATACTCATCATGGTCTCCAATGACTGCTCACCTCACTAAATTCTGTGTTCCAACAGCCATTACATTTACCAACCAGAAAATCTACAAATGGCAATTGAACACACATTTCAACAGTAAAGCAAACATCAGAACACTATACCAGCGTATATATCACAGTCCGGATCAATGCATACTCCCATCATGGCCCCACGAGGCTCTACCCACTGTGCACAGGTAACTGCCTGTCTTTTAACCTAGAACTAGAGCCACAGTCTTTCCGAAACTGCACATATCAACACAATTTATTTGATATCTTCCATGTTCCCTCTTTCCCAGCTAACTAAATCCATCCCCTCTCGCTTTAAGATCCAACTGAGCACCAAGAAACCCTGAAAATTATAGCAGAGTGAGGTATTAAAGCTAGTAACATGCTATGACATTAACAACATAACATAACATTTATCATTTCTTTGATGGTTTTTGAATACCTCTTGCGGTGGATGTACTGCCAATCTGACATGGTCAATGTAGCAGAGTTTCTATGTTATGTTATGTAATGTTATGTTACTTGGCATTCATAAAGCGCCTTATGTGTCATTGATATGACCTCAAAGCGCTGGGAGGTTGAACACCCTCGGGAACCACAGTACGAGTCAGTAGAAAGAGAGAGTGTTGTATGGAGCATGGGCGCACCAGATATGTGCGCAGCTGGTGTGGTTGTTGCATGATAGCTGCTTCTTAGCGGTAGTGGTGCTGAGGAAATCAGTTGGATGTGTTCAGTCTGGAGGGTGGACACCCAGGCTGAGTTCTGTCTGCGTTAGGCCTGAGCAGATGCCTAAGATAGCCAGTATGTGCTCAGCTAGCTGTGTTTTATTAGGATGATGAGGTGTTTGTGGGGTCAGGTTAGTATGAGAACAGCTAGGCCGAATGTGTCATAGTATAGCTGTGTTCTAGTTGAATGAGGGTGTATAGGAGAGAGTAAGCGTAGTTGTGTGATGCGCTGGTTATCAGTAACATCAGTAACAGTTCCATCCACTTCGTCCATTCCATCCACTCCAACCGTTCCTTCTACTCTATCCGTTCCATCCACTCGATCTGTTCCATCTACTCTATCCACTCCATCCACTACATCCATTCCATCCATTCCATCCACTTCATCTGTTCCATTCGTTCCATCTGTTCCGTCCACTCCATCTGTTGCATCATTCCAGCTGTTCCATCCTTTCCATCCATTCCATCGGTTCCATCCACTCCATCCGTTCCATCCGTTCCATCCACTCCATCGACTACATCCGTTCCATCCATTCCATCCGTTCCATCCACTCCATCTGTTCCATCCGTTCCTTTGACTCCATCCGTTCCATTTACTCCATCCGTTCCATCTGTTCCATCCATTCCATCCGTTCTATCCGTTCTCTCCACTCCATCCGTTCTATCTACTCCATCTGTTCCATCCACTCCGTCCATTCCATTCACTCCATCCGTTCCATTCACTCCATCCGTTCCATCCACTCCATCCACTCCATCTGTTCCATCTACTTCATCCGTTCCATCCCTCATCTGTTCCATCCCTCATCTGTTCCATCCCTCATCCGTTCTGTATACTCTGTTAGTTCCATCCACTTCGTCCATTCCATCCACTCCATATGTTCCTTCTACTCGATAGGTTCCATCCACTCGATCTGTTCCATCCACTCTGTCCACTCCAACCACTCCATCCTTTCCATTCAGTCCATCCATTCCATCCGTTCCATCCGCTCTCGAGTTCATCCGTTCTATTCACTCCATCCGTTCCATTCACTCCATCCGTTCCATCCACTCCATCCACTCCATCTGTTCCATCTACTTCATCCGTTCCATCCCTCATCTATTCCATCCCTCATCCGTTCCATCCGTCATCCGGTCTGTATACTCCGTTAGTTCCATCAACTTCGTCCGTTCCATCCACTCCATATATTCCTTCTACTTGATAGGTTCCATCCACTTGATCCGTTCAATCCACTCTGTCCACTCCAGCCACTCCATCCTTTCCATTCAGTCCATCCATTCCATCCGTTGCATCCATTCCACCCATTTCATCCGTCCCATCCACTCCATCTGTTCCATCCACTCCATCCGTTCTATCCACTCCATCCGTTCCATCCACTCCATCCATTTCACCTTCACGCCTGTTCCATCCCTCATCTGTTCCATCCACTCCATCCGTTCCATCCCCTTTGCCCGTTCCATCCACTCCATCCATTCCATCCGTTCCATCCACTCTATCTGTTCCATCCCCTCATCTGTTCCATCCCTCATCAGTTCCATCCAGTCCATCTGTTCCATCCACTCCATCTACTCCATCCACTCCATCTACTCCATCTGTTCCATCCTTTCCATCCGTTCCATCCTTTCCATCCGTTCCATCCACTTCATCCGTTCCATCCACTTCATCCGTTCCATCCAATTCGTCCGTTCGATCCACTTGATTCGTTCCATCCACTTCAGCCATTCCATCCACTTCATCTGCTCCATCTACTTTGTCTGTTCCATCCACTCAATCCACTCCATCCACTCCATCAAGTCCATCCCTTGTATGGTTGTAAGATAGCTGTATTATAGTGACAAATGCGTATTTGTTACATTGTTGTTTTATATTATTATTATTATTATTATTATTATTATTATTATTATTATTATTATTATTATTATTATTATTATTATTATCATCATGGATACTGTTATTTCCTCTTTCTGTGTATATTTTGTATTTGTATCTTATTTAGATTTTATTTACATAGAATATATATCAATATTGATATATGCCAAAGTTCTAAGCAAGTAAAAGAAAATGTACCAATCGTGTGAAAATAAATATAAACAACCTAATCACCAAGCAAGAAAATTAGTTTAAAGACAGGAATGGAAACGGGGAAAAGAGGAGAGAGAGATCGAAGCAGGAGAGGGGGGTGTGTTCCAATGATAGTGGCCAACAAGGAAAAGAAAACGTTAATGACTGGGACTGCATGAACAAAGAAATTGGCCCTCATTCTGAAGTTGGTGCTAGTCATGGCGATATTAGCGCCATGACTAGCACCAATACCGGTACCGCCACTGACGTGGTGGTATGGGGGCTTACCGGTCCATTCCGCCCTTTGCAGGACCGGCAAGTCCCCATTTGAAATGCCATTCCCCATTCCCATTTGAGCCCCCATAGGGCTCAATGGGAAGGGGGAAGGCGGCAATAACGGCACTGCAAATTGCGGTACCGTTATTGACCCCGGTATCCATTTGCGGTCCCGTCCTTAACGCCTGCTAAAACCAGGCATTAAGGAAGGACCCGCAAAGGGACCTCAGAATAGGACGCAAAGGGATTACTGGCACCAGTGTCATTGCCGGTGCCCGGTATCCCATTGCGCCCGGGTCGTAATAACCCCCATTGTGAAGAAATAGGTAGCAAGAAGGGGACTTGAAGAACAAAATCAAAGAGGAAAGAAAAGTCTGCCCAAGCCATGGAAACATTTTCATCGAGATCTGTTTTGGTATCATGTTGATTTACATTATGGTATGCAGGTCAGTTGCTTCCCAAATGGTGAAGTATTTCTTTTAACAAAGGATGCGCATTTTCAGTGTGGCAAATGTGTCCTATGTGTCAATGATCCACTTGGGCAATCTGCATTCTTCGTCATCTGGATTGTGGGAATGTAGGGATTTTGGGCCTGTTTTAGTGTTTGTCACTAGTGTTTTAGGTTTCTATAGGTTAAGTGTCCTTAAGGCTTCCCTATTGATTGATGTTTTTTAATGTTTTATTTTACATTGAGATTGTGCATGTAGGATTAAACAACATGAAGGAAACCTAGATGGTCCCTTTATGGTCAGAATAGTGATGGGTGTAGTTGTTGTGTATTTAATGGTAGAAAATGTCACCCTGGCAGTGATCAGCAATATATTTTGCTTCTTCAACCAATTCTTTAAGATTCAGGTTTTCCAAGCAGGATCGTAATGATGTAAATGATGACTCTGTTTGACTTTGGAACCAGATATTGAATGAATTCCCTCAGTACTATTAGATGCTTCGCTTTGACTATGAGTTTGTCGACAGTGTCTGTGAAACTTTCTGCAAAGGTGTGGTTGTGAGAGGATGGTTGTATGGTAGGAGAATAGTAGGAGAATAGCAAACTTGCTTAAAGGTCGAGGTTGACATGAACCAGGAATTTTCACAATCCAGGATCATTGTTGATGGTGATAATCTGGTGATGTAATGGTCCCTGTGTACGAAAAAAATGACTTTGCCTTGTTTTTCTTCCCAATTGTCATGGATTAGCAGGAAATTGATTAGGGCGACTTTGTGTACTACCACCACGATTCCATTATGATGATTGGGTTGATGTAATCTCCAAAAACAATGTATAAATATTCTAGTGTTTTCAATATGCTTGTGTACAATGGACATTTCCCTGCATCATTTTACATTCCCTGCGTGGATGAGAAAGAAATAGAGTGGTGTGACTTCATGAATCAACACCATGTAGTCAATGGGAAGCTCGGTTTTGATATGTGATTAGGTTTGTGTCACCTTCGAGATGCAATGCGTAGATGCCTAGAGTGCTTTGATGAGGAGGCACTTGTGTCCTTATGCAGAATCATTTGGGGTTGGCTTGTGATCCTGTGAAATTATGCTTGTCTTTTTCTGATTTTGAGGTTGGAGAACATGATATTTGTGCCTGGATTCTTCCTGTGTCATTGATTTGTTCTAAGAGGTTTCTTTTTGGGTTTGTGTATATGTATTCTTGTGTCGCATTACTTCATAGGGAGTTTGACCTGCTTAGGAATGTTGCCACCATTCTCTAATAAAGCACTGAATGTATGATGGGTAAAGTTGTACTAGGGTTATTGCATGTTTAAGCAATGCAGTGGTGTAGGTGTAAGGGAGCCAAAGGTATCACAAGGCAGCATCAGGACTAATACACACTACAGAGACGTAGCAAATATCAAAGGATGTATTCAAGGCATACAATAGAGCAGCAGGGATCAAATGATGGTGAAACACAATAAATAAAACTATTGAAAATATAAATCTATAGAACATATTGCATAGTTGTTTTAAGTAAGGGGTTTCATGAGTTATGGTCCAGATGTAAAAATTAAAGCATAGAGAAACAGTCCTGGTTACCTTGCAATGGGTTAATTTGAAAATTCTGTACATAAGGTTTGGTTATGGACAGTGCCTCTCCCGCTCATGGAATTTTTAACTGTCCATAACCAATGTAACAAATGTACATACCATGAAATATGAATGTGATGTAATTTATGCTATAATAACCAAATATATATGCCTCACCACAACTCACATACTCACGTTTTGATAAACACATGTCACCTACTTCACACATGGGATGTATACCAACCACCTGCTGTATATGTGCAATTGTAATTTTAACCTCAGCCTTGATAAAGACCCCTTGAGGTTGAAACATGTGTCGGCTGACCAGCACAAGACTACAAGTCTACACTGTAATTCAAATATCGCTGTACCAACCGCACCTAGCGTAGGAATCAATTCTCATATACAGAATGTTCAAATGAACCCATTGCGAGATAACCAGGACTGTCTCTCTATACCTACCATGAGGTGTGGGTTTTACCTCTACCAACATGTGACCTCGCACAAATGATTAGGACTACAAGACTAACAAATAGAGCTTAGCACAGGAGCATTCGAAACTAGAGCCCGTCTTCTCTCCATTCTGTAAAATATAAAGCAACAGTCCTATACCACAATGTGCAATTTCTTTTGGAATTAGTGACATAAATGAACATTGTGTGTCTCACTTCAGGTGAGAAAATTGGCATATGCTTTTCTGGCTTGGGTATTGTAGGAGGTTTTGTCTTAATGGGGTAAATTTGGGATTTGGCAGTATTTTCTTACAGTAAAAATATTAGCTGTAATTTGGCGGTAAACTAGCCTTACATTTAGAGAAGGTTTGGTATCACTCTATTTTAGTGAGCATCTCTTGTTAGCTTGTATTGGCGGTAATTTTAGTGGTATCTTACTTTGCAGTATTTTCAGAATTATCTTATTCCTGTGGTATAGTGGTGAGCATGTTTTTTTTATTTTATATACTATAACCCCATCATAAAACAAACCTTTCCTTTCTATTAGAATGCCTTCTAGCCACCTGTAGAGAGCCCTAGACTTAGAGCACTTCAGAGAACCCAGTGAGTTTATTCAAGGCACCACCTATAGTTTGTGGCTGGTATTACTGGCTTATGTACATCCAGTCATCTAAGTGCCAGATTAGGCACCTCTTCCCTTCAACATGAAAGGAAGGAATCACTCATTATATTTTACACACACACACATCTTTTACCTTGTAGATATTCACTAATGACTTTCTCTTGGTTGCTATTTCAACTACAGTTGGAAATTGGTAATTGCACTACTGCACTGGTATAAACATCACCTCTGCATCTCATATATAAATAAATTCACAGATTCATGAATTGCACACAAAGTCTCAGTTTTTTTTATCTGCACTTTGTGTTACATTACAGTTACAAACCACAAAATCTTACCACATGATATTTACAGCATTACCTGCTAGCTATAAAAAGACAAAACAGAAACAAGCAGGTATTTTGCAACCTCTCTGCACTGCAATGGATTCTAGCAACACACGCGCACCATTTTTTTTCCTCACTTGGCACAAATCTTACCAGGACCAGTGATCTGAAAACCCTGCGCAACCTTTCTGTCTTTTGCAGTCCCAGTATCAGTGCGAAACTCCTCCGTACATGTGTGGGGAGCAGCCAATTGATTAGATTCCAAGTCAGCGCTCGACCCACATATAGCCTCACAGAGATAGCACTGTCTGTCTGTCTCCTGAATCCAACACGAACTGCCAACTCCCCTCACTTTAGTTCTTTAGAAAATCTCTGATTCAGCCCTCTGTTGACATGGCTTATCCACCTACAATTTCCACCAATCAGAGCAAAAAGAATGTGCCCTGTGCCAGCCTTCCTTTTCAGTACAATGAAGCCTTGATTTCCAGGGCAACTGTTTCATTTTGCTTCCTGCATCTTACATATTTCTGCTCTCCACAAGCTGAAGAAAACGCTAATGTGCACTTCCTCATGGAAAAATTAATTTCCAACAGTGCACCCTAAGATTGTATTTCATTGTGGACAGGAGACTGCATTATAATGTTAAAGAAGTTGAAGTTAGTACTTTAATAATGTTAGTAATGTTAATCAGTTATGTATTCTAATGCAGTTTCCATACATCGAAAATAAATTGTGCACCTCTTTATTTTAACTGGCAGTACACTGTGTTTTTTTAATGTGTGCTCTGAATGCCTGCAGTTTCAAACTGGGCCTGGCTGTGTTTCTCTATTGTATATTGTATGCTGGCAAAAATGCTGTATATTGTATGCTGGCAATAAAATCCCGTACATTTCCTTACATAATCTCTCCTTTTTCCGATAATTTTGGCCACCAAACCCATAAATGGAGGAAACCCGAATTCTTCTTCATTTTTTTTTTAAATGTACATCTTTCTTTTTCCATCATATGAATCACAATTGAAATAATAGCAACGCAACAAAATGAACATTTAAACATTTCATAAAAACCACTGCTTAATCAAAACAGTTCCCAAATGAGTCCATAAATCCTCATAGAAATATTGTACATGTCTCTTTCCAACCGAACTGTCCACATATGTTTGAATGTCTTTTAAATCCTAGTCTTTATATTTGTGACAAATCAACATTTCAGATATGACAACAACATAATAAAATAAAATAAAATAAATAAATAAAACAAATAACTAACATAACTAACCAAAATAGTTACATAAAATAACTAAGTTGTGAGTCTCCATCACCCTCACTTTCAGTCAAATAGGATGATATTATGCTCCGCCCGCAAAGCTGCAGAATTAAGTTCAACTCACTATTGTTCCATTGATGGCATTCCTTATCTTCATGACTGCACCTCTGAGATGTCCTGATCACCAGCTTTTCATCACATGGTTCGTTCGGTGAAATTCTTTCATCCTGGCGCTCTTGGGTGTTTTTCCATAGAAATCTTCTCTTTAGGCATCCCAGTCTCTTTGTCTTCACCTCCATACTTTGGTCCGGAGGCTTTATTTGGGCTTCATCCCGTGGACTCCAGGACTCCATTATCTCTCGCATCCTCCGGTCCTACGACCTCTGACCCCAATCAATGTTTGTTACTTTTTCTAAATCAAATAGAAAAGTGACAGATTAAATATATAGTACAATACCAGTTTCACCCCTTCTACTATTTAGCCAAAAATATAATGTGGTCCAAAACATTCTGATTTACTCTTCCGAATATCTGCAATTAAGCACATTTTAAAGAGAAAACAATAATGTATACATTCACATTATCATACATCAACAAATTGTTATGTAGAACATTGTATCACATTGTACGGTAGTAGGTTAACCTGATTCAGCATCTTCTATAAATATATATTACTGCACCTTTCCCAAATGTGGTACTTACATTTGCATTTGTCTCCACACTAAACATTGTATATAGTTTTTTAATGCGAGAGACATTATGAAAATAGTCACTGCAACTTTCTTTTCCATGTAATCAAGGCACTTAGCCTGTCTCTCCTGCTCAAGCCTCCTCATTTCGTGTTTAGGGTGACATGGCTTAGTTTGGTTAACCTGAACAAATTGTTCTGTTACCATTTCACCCAGTCTTTAATATCTTATAAACTATTGGGCACACCGTATCCACTATCTGAAATGGACCTTGCCATGTCGCAAGAAATGTCGAGTTTGTATGTTTACTTTTTCCACAATGAAACTTATATACCCGATCACCTACATTATACTCTTTCACAGATGTCTTGTTATCATAATATGACTTTGCATTATCAGCAGCTCTTCCCAGATTTCGCTGCACAAATGAAAATGCATGTTGTAAATGCTTCCTGTAGTAATATATATAGCGCTTTATAAGAATATATAGCGCTTCACTAAATGTGATGGCATTTTTTTGTTGTTTGTTTCCAGTAATAATATGCAACACACATATAGTTATTTTATGTTGCCAGTATAACAAGTGAATATGTTGCTGGTGGCATGCAAGGTAGAGAATTCATAATGCAGCAAAAGCACAATGTGAAACTGCAGAGAATGAAGTGCACCATTTCTTTTTTGAATACCTCATACATAGAAGACTACAATATTTATATATAACAGACTAACTTTAATTAACATTTACTAAACATTAACTCTAAATCCCTTAACATTATAATGTAGTTTCATGTTAAATATTAGGTGAAAATACATATTTGTGATTTGTCATTTTCTAATTCTAGGCATTTGTGGATATTTGGCATGATACCAGTCTTTTTAACTTCCTCAAAAATCTGTGGCTCAAAGAACTCTTCAGGTGATTGATCTGTACCCTCCTTCTGAGTATTTATTCTTTCTTCCTGTATTTGGTTAGTGTTTTGTTTGTCCAGGGAAAGCGTTCTAGCATCCCCACTTACTCCATGTTGAATTGTATTCCCCATGCATGAGTTGTCTTTCTTAAATCTGTCCCTTTGTTCTTTTGGAATCTCATGTTTTCCTTTTTCATTTGTGCAAATCTCCAATGTTTGATTTAACCCTAGGTTAAATCGAACTTCTTTTTTATATGTAATCGCAATTTCTGTCACATGTTCATTTGTCAGTATTTTCCTTTTTAAATCATTAAGCATCTGAGTCATTATACAAAACTAAATCAAGGCAATCTGTCTTTTTACCATTGCAGGTACCATTAATTTTGAGTCACTTATTATCGGAAACCACCTGTTCATTGCTATGGCCTTCTGCCCTCTCATTTGATGACTGTTGTTGTGCTGTACAGACCTTTCAGAATGCAACAGTGAAGAAATGCTTTTTCCTCCTCCACACAGCAAGAAGAATTCTACCTTTCCTCTCCTTCACGCACAAAACACTCACCATCGTCGCCCTAATCATGTCAAAAATCGACTATGCAAACAGCCTCTAACTCGGAATACCAGAATACCTCCTGAAGAAACTGCAACGGATCCAAAATGCAGCAGCAAGACTACTCCTCAAACTATCCAGAAGAGACCACATCACTCCAGCCCTAAAAACACTACACTGGCTCCCAGTGAAACATCACATCACTTTCAAAACTATGTGCATAACGCACACGGCAATCAGCAGACAATGAGCAGAATTCCCACAAAAGAAAATTACAGTCTACAAACCAACGAGACCCCTCCGATCAACCAACGAAATCCTCCTGGAACTCAAACCATACCTTAAGAAAAAACTTGGAGGCACCTCCGTCTACCACTTAGCCGCAAAAACCTGGAACAACATCCCAAAAGAAATAAGAAACATTGAAGATCACCTAAAATTCAGGAAATCACTAAAAACCTTGCTCTTCAACACCACAGACTAAATCTGGAAACCAGAACCGGAAAAAGGATGACTAAACTGGAAAGGACACGGACATCCCCGACCCAAGAGGGTAACTCCCACGGCACCTGGACGGTGACACCGGATAGACTGGAACACAGGCGGTATGCACGGAGACTGAGTCAACTACCCCAGACAATCCCACCAACACTTTTGCCCGCCCCTTAGTTACCGCCAGGTACCACACTGGTGTGGAATTGTCGAGATATTGGCAATCACCACACTACCTGAGAGGTTGACATTGGCAGGTGCACTGGCCACAGGAGTATCAAGGGAGGATAAGGGTAGCTATGAGAGAGAATGTTAGAGGTGGGGGCCAGAGGAGTAAGGAACTTTATATGCCAGTTGGAGCGAGATCAGGACAGAGCCGCATCAGGGGAGACTACGCAAGCCGAGCACCTCAATTCAGGATAGAGACACAAACTAACCAAACCTACTAACAATTTCCCTTTCTGCATACACCTCTCAAAATCCAAACCAAACACAACCAAAACCTACAGCATAACAAACCGCACAAACTTCACTACACTGCAACAACGACTGATGGCCACAAACACCGCAGGCCCAGCCAACGGACCCACCGGGTTGAGGCCGACAACAGCACATCACTGCTCTCTTGCACTTTTCCTGCTTCCTCCCACTAACTCAACCTCCCCTCCTCTTTCAGGGCTGCCAGAGCGCCAGGGGACCACTCCGGTGGTGATAGTGCGTGGTACAAATGTCCTTTACCATTAACATTAACATTTCCTATTTGTTCAGCCAACATTTTCACTTGGGCCTCGAGACACTGTAATCGTTCCATCTCTCTAGAATCTTCTCTATGCGGCCTAGGTCGATATTGGTTGTTTTCCCCCTGATTGAATTTATTCTGATATCTCTCAGGAGAATGATTTCGATTGGGATTATTTCTGAACTCTTGATTCGTATGTGGAGGAGAGCGGGGTGCACCCATCCTTTGGTTGTAGTCCCCTGGTGGTGGTGATTCATTGTATTGACGTGGGGCATAATTCATACTCTGCCTCATGTCCTGTCTCTCATTTTGTGAGTATTGCCCCCTATGCTGGTTCCCATTTTCAGTAAATCGATCCACATATCGGGGTCTATCTTGATTACCATATTTCATGGTATTTGGATCAAATCTGCCTTGTGTCCCCAATGTCTGGGAGGGACCATTATTTCTTTGATCCTGACTTTCTCTGATTATTGTTCATACCTGACATATCAGACCAATATCCTGCTCGGGGTCTGTCTCCTAAGTACCTAGGGAAAATGTAGCTCTCCCTATTACTAGGATCATGAGATTGAAACATTGGTGCAAGGAGAGACAACCTCTGTTGATAACCCTTTTGTACATGTGTCACATTGTTTTTACCTGGACTTTGAGCGGACTCAAGAGACATTTGGCTGACCTGATCTCCATCACTGTTGCTGAGGGCTCTTTAGATTTTGGTCTAGTGTCTTTCTTTTTATCATTCTCTCTACCCTGACAATATAGCACCTCGTATAGTTTTGTACTTTGGTGTACAATCCATTCAAGGGACTTGTCATGGTCAAATTCACGGACTAACTGTGATATGATGTCTTTCTGCAGCCTATAGAAATAGGCAATTTTAAACTCATTGGAATTGGGGTCAAAAGATACATCAAAGCAAGAAAAAGCTCTTTTTAAGTCTTGCAAAAATTGGCGAGGTGACGTGTAATTGTGTAAGCAACCTTTTTTGCCTCTTGTAATGATTGGAAAGGAGAAAAATTACGTCTAATTTCTTTTTCAAACTCTGCCCATGTCATGTTCTGCTGTTCATTTAACCCTCTAATGATACTGGTTGTGGAAGCATCCAAGGTTAAGTGAAAGTATTGCCTGTATTGTTCCTTAGGTATCTGGAGGGCTTTAAATATGTCCTGTACCGCTTCTAAGTGGTCCTCTATACAGCACTCCCCTCCTTTTTTAAATGGTTTGATCAGAGCCTTGACTGATTTCATTATTTTGTATGGGGCTACTCGTTGCTATGCATGGACTTGCACTACTTTGTGATTCAACCCTGGTTTCAGATGTATGGGATTGGTGGCGGCCCCCAATGGGTGTATCAAATCCCCCAAGAGCACTGCAACCAAGTTCAGTCACCGGCCCAGCCACTGGGGCACTAGTTCTCTGTGTAGAAATAGAATTCCCCTCAACTCCATTGAATGTGGTGCCCTGTCGCCTGTCCTGGGACCTGGAAAAGCATATTTTCTGTTCCAAATCCTTGCATTTTTTAAGGAGCCTATCTGCCTCCTTTCGCAAATAATTGTTTTCATCACACATCTGATTAATTACCTCTAGCATATCACCCATTTGCATTTGGCATTCATTGAAATCTTTGTTTCTTTTGTCTCTTTCTTGAAACATTTCTTGAAACATTTTAACCATTTCCTGTCCGGCATTTTGGAGATTGCTTTCTTTCTCAAAATGTTCTTTTTGCAAAACCTGCATTTCCAAAACAACTTCATCTTTATCTTGTCTAATATGATCTACCAACGCTTTCAAGTATTTTAATTCTTGCTCACTATCCTGTTTCTTGCTTTGAGACAATTGAGCGTCGAGATCTTTCTATTTTGACTGCATGTCCTTTTGACATACTTCCAATTCTGCTCTTAACCTTTCCTCTTTTTCACTTGCTCCATCTAGTTCAACTCTTAATTTGTTAATCAGCTTGGTATCATTTTCTTGCATTCGCAGAGGCCTATTTTGGATAAACAAAGTCTTGGCACATAGCCGTATCAGACAATCTTTCTCTGCATGTTTATCAGCTGCATTTAATAATCTAAAAAGGCAGACCTGAATTATGCTGCCTTCTGCAAAAATGCTGTCTAATGGTTCTTTCTGTACTTCACCATAGATGCAGTCGCGCCATTCTGTGGCATTATTTGATGACCATGTCCCATGTTCATATAGCTTTGCCTCCAGATATTGCACTAGCTCTGGAAATGTGGCCTCCATTTGGGACATTCTGAAATTCACTTTTAGTGTCACACTGCTATCATGAAATGGGTTCCCTCTAATGCATGTATGGTAGTGTGAGACACACTTGCCACACCCAGTAGGTGCTCTACAGCCACTTTCTCTGACAAACACACCATATATGTGGGATATTTTGTGTAAATTTGGGGTTTGGCAGTATTTTCTTTCTGTCAAAATATGAGCGGTAATTTGGTGGTAAATTATCCTTGCATTTAAATTGGGTTTGGCCTCCTATCATTCTAGTGACCATACCTTGTTATATTATATTGGGGAATCTAGTAATATATATTATTTGTGATATTTAGTGGTGATATATTGTTTGTGGTATTTAGTGGTGAGCATAGTTTTCATCCCTATATTATGACCCATTATAAACAAAACCTTCCTTTCTATTAGAATATCTCCCAGTGATCTATAGAGAGCCTTGGACCTATGCATATGATGGAAACCCAACCATTTTATATTGAACGCCACCTACAGTTTGTGGCCGGTATCACTGGGTTATCTACACCATTGATCTATGCGTCCGTAGGCCTTACTGGCTCATGGACCTCCAGCAATCCATATATTATATTATATTCCCTCCAAACAACATGCAAGGAGGACACACACACCTGTTTTATCACTGAATATGATCAGCTTATTCTGGGATGTTATTCTATCTGCATGGGCAAACTGACAAATTTACTACAAAAGAGAATGAATCTCCCCTGTGTCCTCATATAAAGTCCCAAATACAAAAACGACACTAACAATTTATTTTCATATTCTGATTATATTATATACAAACAATTCACAATTATCAGTTCTTACCATGAACATAGAACCATCATCTGTAACAAAAGAACAAGAAACAGAGCAAGCAAGCCTTTTAAAACATGCATTAGTTTTTAAAATTCTGGACATGACAAAGTAAAATGCAGGGGATTTCCTTTGCTATCATGCCTACATGTCATTACAATTCAGTCATCCATGCAAACGCACACATTGACCTCACTTAACTTATCTCCTTACCAAAAGTGTTTGTTTGAAGTTCGCCCACACGACCTTGCTTTGCTCGTCTCAGAAAGACAGGCCAAGTCAGTACGAACTGCTCCCGTAATCTTAGGTGTCTGGAATGCACGGCAAGAATGCCTCAAGCCAGTGCTCCGTGACACCAGGAACTTCTGCCTTCAGAGCCCAGTCCACACAAACTGCTTTCTCTCTGTAAGTTTTCCCATTAGCAGAATACGGGACCTCCCTATCTTCTCTACATGATGAGTCTGCAGACACTTTCCTCCAATCGGGTTGAAAGCATGTTTTACCCTTCAATTCTACACAAGGGGATCATTGCTGACAGTGCAACTGTTACAATTTATTTTCTTCCGTACATACTTTCTGCAACCCAACACAGAGAGAGAAAAAAAATGCCAGTGCACATTTAGAAACAAATTCCAAAATATGTATTTTCACCTCATTTTGAACATGAGACTACATTATAATGTTAAGGGAGTTAGAGTTAATGTTTAGTAAATGTTTATTAAAGTTAGTCCGTTATATATAAATAATGTCTTCTATGTATGAGATATTAAGAAAAAAGGTGCACTTAATTCTCCGCAGTATCACATTGAGCTTTTGCTGCATTATGAATTATGTACCTTGCATGCCACCAGCAACATATTCACATGTTACTGGCAACAAAAAATAACTACATGGGTGTGCCATATTATTGCTGGCAACAACCAACAAAAAACTGCCATCACATTTAGTGAAGTGCTATATATTCTTATAAAGCGCTATATATATATTACTACATTCTTCAGTTCTTCCACATATTCGTGAACTGTAGATGCACTCACAAGTGTCTGCTCATGTGTCCCGTATAATAAATGTTGTGGCAGTACCATTTTCCTTTCTGTTAACACCTCAAGAGGCCTGATACCTGTTTCTTTAGCAGGAGTCGATCTAATTGCCATCAATACCAGGGGTAATCATAAACCCCAACTGGAACCTGCCTACGCTACAGATTTCTTTAATATCGCCACGACAAATCTGTTGCAACGTTCAACATTTCCTGAAGAGGCGGGTCGATATGCGATATGAAGTTTCCTTTTTACCCCTAATATCTGCCACACCTTGCTCATTAAGGTGCTTGTGAAATGACTTCCTCTGCCTGACTCTATTCTTTGTGGTTATCCAAATCCTGAAAATATATGATTTACCAGCAACATAGCTGCTGTTTGCGCATTACAATCTGGTGCAGCAATACACTCTACCCATTTCGACATCAAACCACGGTCAAAAGATAACGGTTCCCCTACTCAAACTCTTTACAGGCCCGACATAGTCAATTTGTAAATCTGACCATGGAAGAGTTAAACCTCTTTTCAGCAGTGGGGCTCTATGCATTGGTGAAGCAGGTTTAAATTGTGCACATATGAGACACCCCCTGGTATATAACTCCACATCTTGGGACATGTGTGGCCAGTAAGCATAATCTTTCAGTATCTCTAAAGTCTTTGTGAACCTCTTTGTCCTGCAGTTATTGCATCATGTGCATGGTGTAACATTAGCCCTCTGAATGAAAGAGGTACCACCCACTGTATCTGTCCTGTTATGGATTCATTGATCAAAAGTCATCCTGTAGTCTAATCCGTTTTTTATTCTTTAATAACACCCTCAACTCTTCTTTTCCTGTACAATCATTTTCAGATAAAGGATTTTGTTTGGGGTCCATCAGATAATTATAATAGATCCCCAATATTGGATCATCTCTTTGTGCCTTAATCAGATCTTGATCTGGTGTATCATTGCACTACGGGTTGTTCAACCTCTTTTGGAGCTTTGGAGCGTGTAACTGCATCTATTTGTATTTCACCAATCAAGTGTTCAATGGGCAACAATTCTTCCATAACAGCCCCAATCTTGGCTAATTGATCTGCTTTATCATTTCCCTCCTTATGCTCTCCTGGTGTTTTCAAATGTCCACGAATTTTGCTCCAGTATACTTTTAAATCATTCTCTGACACTAATTTGTCTATAGCTTGTATCATTTTCCCATGTTTGAGGGGCTTTTTGTTATACATGAGCATGCCTCTTGCTTTCCAGCTAGGCATAAATCCTACAAAGATATTTCATGCATAATCAGAATCTGTCATCAGGACAATTTCACTGAATGTGTTCTCAACTGCAGTAGTGATTGCTTTATAAATGGCTGCCAACTCTGCTATCTGGCTACTCCCAGCCCCAATTCTCATTCCTATAGTAGGAATATCCTCACATCTCAACCAGACATTTCCTATCCCTGACACCAACTGTTTATTGCTGTCATTTTCAATGTGAAAAGCACACCCATCAACATATACAGTTGGTAAATTCATGCATGTATTTTCATCAAAAGCTTTGTGTGGTGACTGTTCAATCTCCTGCAAACTAGACTCCACCTCTACATCATCTGATACACATTCAGGTGCACAGTCATGTAAATCTGCTAAACTTTGAGCAGTTGAGCTCTTTTTATTCTGGCCATATCTCACTTCTACAGGGAAGCCTTGCAATGCCAATGTCCATGAAGTAATTCTGGATTGAGCTAGATAGCTTGATCTAATCCTTTTACTCTATAAAAACTGCTTTGGTTGATGATTTGTCTCAATGATTACCTTTTACCCTTGGACAATGGGACGTAAATGTTGCAATGTCCACACAGTGGTCAGAAGAGCCTTTTAACATTCACTGAATTTAATTTGTACCTGAGAAAATGCCTTACTCGCATATGCAATAGTTTTGTGGTTCAAATCATGTTTTTGAGATAACACTGCTAACATACACTGCTCAGTGAATCCTATTTCGATAAAGAAATCTCTGTTCTTTATGGGTTACGCCAAGCATGGTGCCTTTATGAGGCATTCTATCAATTTAGCACCTGCCTCAGATGGCTCCTTTTCCCATTTCCAGGGCGCATTCAACTTCAATGGTTTAGTCAATGGTTGGGTGATTTCAGCATCATTTTCAATACATTTCCTGTTATATTCTGTCATTCATAATAAGCTTTTTAAAACGTTCATGTTTCTAGGATCTTTCAATTTCTGTATGGCATCCACCTTTTTCTTCTGTGGATTTAACCCATGTTCAGTTACTTTATGTCCTAAGAAGCTCACCTTTTTCTTACACCATTGGGCTTTCTGTAAAGATACTTTGGCACCCGCCTTTTGCAATTGATTAAGTACATGTCTCATTTCATCAAAGTTACTTTTTAAGTTTTCATTTTTTATCAGGACATCATCTACATAAACTATGGTTCCTCTTTCCGCTGCATCTGGCATAGCTTTTCTCAAAAATATGCCAAATACGCTCCCACTATTGACATACTCAAATGGTGTTCTACATCAAACATATTGCGATTTATGAAATTAAAATGCAAATAAATTCTGAATGTCCTCTGCCAAAGGCACATACCAGTATCCAGATGTACGATCTAATGTGGTAAATACCTTTGACCCATGCACTTGAGCAAGGCCTTGATCAATGAATGGCAGCGGCCATCTAGACACTGGCACTCTTGTATTTAATTCCCTTAGGTCTGCACACAGCCGCCATTGACCATTTGGCTTTAAAACACCCAAAATAGGAGTGTTGGAGATACTATGAATGGGACTGATAATTCCCCTAGACTCCAAATTTTTAATTATCTCTGCCAATGACTCTAAGCATGCCAGTGTCAATCGATATTGGTGCACGAATACCGGATTTCTACCACACCCCTCTGGTAATGTGGCAACATGTAAATTAGTTAGGCCGCAATCATATGCATCTTTGGCAAAAACTTCTCTAAATTCCATAAATATTTTTCTCAATTCATTCTTATCCTCTTCGCTATCACATGCATCTGCTAACAGAATCTGCTCCTCTACCATTTTTGAAAATTCTGGGACATCCTCCAGTGGAGGAACCTCTGTGCTTTCTTCCAACTGTGTGGCTGTATCTCTCTGTAAAGCTGCCACTTTTAAATATTTTGGCATATTAGTTTCCATTTCAATGTGCTGATTTTCTGTTTCATTTTCATTTAAGTCAAATACTATACAATTCTCCTGGTGACAGCACACTGTCTCATTGGAATCATAAGGGTACACAGATTGAAATTTGAAGATCCCTTTGGGTTGAGAATCCAGATATTCTGGAAACACACCCTGTGCATCTACATATCTCTCAGGGATATTTCTAATCACCATGTTATTGAAATCTGCAGCATAATGTGATTTTTGTAGGGCCATTCCTAGTAAGGAATTATCTTCTAAATGAATATCTTGACATCCTTTATTATCCACCATCATTTTGACGGACCCCTCCCCAACATCTATCAATGGAGTATATTCATAATCCAGGCATTGCTGTTTCATGGACTCATTCAAGCACACAAATGCATCAGAATCCTTCATTTTCTGTACATTCTTGCACTTAAGTGTTATAGCAACCTGCTTGGTGAATGCAGGGATAGTAATATCCCTCTTCACCTGTAATTCAATTTCATATGGTACCAATTGTGCACAATGATGGGCCTTTCTCTTGTCTTCATATTCGGGTGCAGGCCCGCTTAGCCGGGCCCATATTTTTTGGTTGAGGATATCTAACACCATGCACATTCTGTGCATGATATCATTGCCTAAATAAAAATCATTTTGTGTTCCACTCACTATCCACACATTATGGAAGATGGTTTGTTGTCCCATATTAATCTTTAGCATTCACCTTCCTGCAATTCAATTTTCAAAATCTGGATTGTCCAAACCAGAGATATAGTGGTTTTTAATTCAAATGTTGGGATCTCCTCCTTTTTCATTATTCTCTGCAGTATTTTGTCATTAATAAAACTCCTTTGCTGTTCAAGCGGCAAAGTGGCTTTTATCATTTTAGAATGACCATTTATACCAATGTGAATCCATGGCTGCCCATCTTCCATGTGTATTTCAGCAAGGGTGGTGATGTGTTTTTCTGTGTCTGCTTTAGGAATGGTGTTCTGTTTGTATTTCTTCTCTTTTAAATAGAAGCGCAAAGTGTGTTCATCTATTTTGGTTTGCCATTTCTTCCTAGGGTCCAAATAAATCTGCATAGATTGTTTTTCCCTTTCATGTTGCGTTTTGTCCTGAAACATCAAAATAACGGTGACACTGGGCACACAGCTATTCTGTAGGTAGACCTTCAGTCCATCATTCGATTTGGCAACAGTACGGAATTCATTTACACTGCTGTTTTGTGACTTTATTTTCTTAGGCCTTAATGGTTTTTTCAGGCAATCTGTTCCCATCAGGAATGGAATTTCACAAATAGATGTGATCAATACTTCCTGTTTCATTCTATGTTTTCCTATCTTTAGGTCAACCTCGGTGACACCCTCTATATGTACCACCTCACTGTTAAAGTTATGTACTGGGCCTTCACTCTGCCTCACTTTGATCTGATTCTGTGGAGATCTCCCTTCATTGATACTTTTTACCAATTCTTTGGACATAATTGTGGCCTGTGCGCCTGTGTCAATCATTGCAAATGTATTGCACTTCTCTTCCACAGTTATGGGAGCATTATATCTGTCTTCCACTTCTTCCAATACACACAAAAATTGTGAATTTTTACTGATTTCAGGATTCACTTTTCTCAGACCCTTCTCACTCTTGGCTAAACACATCAGTAAATGAAAGGACATCTTTCCCTCCTTTCTGTCCATTTCCATTTGAGAAACCTTACTCATCTCCCCATATTCAGAGGTCCTTTGGAGTGTGGCCACTGTTCACCCTTCCATCTGAGGATCATCAGGGTCTACACTACAATCCTCCAACTGAATATGCGTATAAATATCACCTGATAAATTGGCATTTCCTAGTTTTTGGCATTTGTGGATATTTGGCATGATATCAGTCTTTTAAATTTCCTCAAAAATCTGTGGCTCAAAGAACTCTTCGGGTTATTGATCTGTACCCTCGTTTTTAGTACTTATTCTTCCTGCCTGTATTTTATTAGCATCTTGGTTGTCTAGGGAGGGCATTTTGTCTTTCTTAAATCTGTCTCTTTGTTCTTTTGGAATTTCATCTTTTTCTCATTTTCCTTTTTCATTTGTGCAAATTTACAATGTCTGATTTATCTGCAGGTTAAACCAAACCTCTTTTTAGGTGTATTTGCAATTTCTGCCTCTTGTTCATTTGCCAGTATTTTTTGTTTTTAAATCATTAAGCAGCTCAGAGTCATTATGCAAAACCATATCAGGGAAAACTGTCTTTTTATCATTGCAGGTGTCATGAATATTTACTCACTTATTATCGGAAGCTACCAGGTCGCTCGTTTGGCCTTCTGCCACCTCCTTTGATGACTGTTTTTGAGCCGTACATTTTTACTTGGGCCTCGAGACAGTGGAATCTTTCCATCTCTCTAGAATATTCTCTTTGCGGCCTATGACGATATTGGTTATTTTCCCCCTGGTTAAATCTATTCTAGTATCTCTCAGGAGAATGATTCCTATTTGAGTTGTTTCTCTACTCTTGATTCATGTGGGGCGGGGAGCTGGGTGTATCTATTCTTTGGTTGTAATCCCACAATGGTGGTGATTGATTGTATTGATGTGGAGCATAATTCATATTCTGCCTCATGTCCTGTCTTTCATTTTGTGAGTATTGTCCCCTATGCTAATTCCCATTTTCAGTAAATTGATCCTCATACCAGGGTCTATCCTGGTTGCCATATATCATGGTGTTGGGTCAAATATGCTCTGTGCCCCAATGTCTGGTAGGGACCATTACTTCTTTGATCCTGATTTTGTCTCTGACTATTGTTCATACCTGACCTATCAGGCTGATATCCTGCCCAGGGCCTGTCTCCTAAATACCGAGGGCAAAAGTATCTCTCCCTATTACTAGGATCATGTGACTGAAACATCGGTGCAGAGGGCGTTAACCTCTGTGGAATACCCCTTTGTTCGGATGTCAGATTATTTTTGTCTGGACTTTGAGTGGACTCAAGTGACATTTTAGCTGACCTGATCTCCGTTACTGTTGCTGAGGATTATTTAGATTTTGATTATCACTCTCTCTTCCCTGACAGTAAAGCACTTCATATAGTGTTGTACTTTGGTGCACAATCCATTCAAGGGGCTTCACATAATCAAATTTGTGGACTAACTGTGATATAATGTCTTTCTGCAAAACGTAAAAATAAGCAGTTTTAAATTCATTGGAATTGGGATCAAAAGATACATAAAAACAAGAAAAGGCTATTTTTATGTGTTGCAATAATTGGCGAGGGGACATATTTCTTTTGCCTCTTGTATTGACTGGAATGGAGAAAAATTATGTCTAATCTCTTTTTCAAATTCTGCCCATGTCATATTCTGCTGTTCATTTATTCCTCTGATGATGCTCGCTGTGGCAGCATCCAGAGTTAAGTGAAAGTATTGTCTATATTGCTCCTTAGGTATATGGAGGGCTTTAAATATATACTGCACCACTTCTAAGTGTTCCTCTATACAGCACTCCCCTTCTTTTTTGAATGGTTTGATCAGATCCTTGATTGATTTCATTACCTTGATAGGACTACTTGGCGCTATGTTTGGGATTGCACTACTTTGTGATTCAACCCTTATTTCAGGCGAATGTGATTGGTGGCGTCCCCCAATGGGTATGTCAAACCCCCCAAAGGCGCTGCAACCAAGCTCAGACACCAGCACAGCCACTGGAGCACAATCTCCCCGTGCAGAGATGGAATTCACCTCAATTCCATTGAATGTGGTGCCCTGTCGTTTGTCCTGGGGCCTGAAAGTGCATATCTGCTGTTCCAAATCCTTGCACTTTTTAAGGAATTGTTTTATCACCCATCTTATTAATCACATTTTGCATATCGCTCATTTGCATTTGGCATTCATTAAACTCTTTGGGCCTCATTACGACCCTGGTGGACGGGTTAAACGGCGCTGTTAAAGGTGACGGCGCCGTTCAACCCGTTCCACCACATTACGAGGTCCACTCGCGGGACACGGTAAGCACACCTGGGAAAACCAGCAAAAAACATCTTGTTATGGCCCGTTGTTTGCTCCCTCTCCCATTCCCATTCAGCTCTATGGGGGCTGAAATGGGAATGGGGAAGGACCGTGTCCGGGTCCTTGAGGGAGGAATTACCGGGCCATCTGAAATCGGAATGGCCGGTAAGTCCTCATTCCGAGGACACGGACACAGATGCGATTTCGGCAGCAGCCATGCCGCCAATAGCGGCATGGCTACCGGCCGAACTCGTAATGAGGGCCTTTGTCTCGCTTTTCTCTTCCTTGAAACATTTTAGCTATCTCTTGTACAGCATTCTGCAGCTCACCTTCTTTCTCGAAACTTTCTTTTTGTAAAGTTTGCATTTCCAAAATAACCTTGTCTTTATCTTGTCTAATATGACCTACAAATCCTTTCAAGTGTTTTAATTCTTGCTCACTATCCTCAAACTGTTTCTTCCTTTGGAACAATTGTCGAGTTCTTTACACTTTGACTGCATGTCCTTTTGACATACTGCCAGTTCTGCTCTTAACTTTTTCTCCTGTTCACTACCTCCATCTAATTCAACTTTTAGTCTGCTAATCAGCTTGGCATCATGTTCTTGCATTTGCAGGGACCTATTTAATATGAACCATTTTTTGGCACATAGCTGTGTCAGACAATCTTTCTCTGCATGTTTATCAGCAGCATTTAATAATCTCAGAAGACATATCTGAATGATGCTACCTTCTTCAAAAATGTTGTCCAATGGTTCTTTCTGAACTTCCCCATAGATACGGTCATGCCACTATGTGGCATTATTTGATGACCATGTTCCATGTGCATATAATTTTGCCTACAGATATTGCACCACCTCTGGGAATGTGGCCTCCATTTGAGACATGCTGAGATTCACTTCCAGTGTCAAAATGCTCTCATAAAATTAGTTCCCTTTAATGCACGTATGGTAGTGTTAGACACACCTGCCATGCCCAGTAGACGCTCTACAGTCTATTTTCCCGGCCAATGCACCATATCTTTAAGAGGTTTTATTTTATTGGTGTAAATTCAGGATTTGGTGGTATTTTCTTACCGTAAAAATATTGGCAGTAATTTGGCGGTAAACTAGCCTTACATTTGGAGTGGCTTTGGTATCACTCTATTTTAGTGACCATATCTTGTTAGCTTGTATTGGCAGTAATTTTAGTGGTATCTTACTTTGCAGTATTTTCAGAATTATCTTATTCCTGTGATATAGAGGTGAGCATGTTTATTTTTTTATTATACTATAACCCCATCATAAAACAAACCTTTCCTTTCTATTAGAATACCTTATAGTCACCTATAGAGAGCCCCAGACTTAGAACACTTCAGAGAACCCAATGAGTTTATTCAAGGCTCCACCTATAGTTTGTGATTGGTATTACTGGTTTATGTACATCCAGTAATCTAAGTGCCAGATTTGGCACCTCTTCCCTCTTCCCTTCAACATGAAAGGAAGGAATCACTCATTATAATTTACACACACACATCTTTTACCTTGTAGATATTTACAACCGACATTCTCTTGTTCGCTATTTCAACTACAGTGGTACATTGGTAACTGCACTACTGCACTGGTATAAACATCACCTCTGCGCCTCATATATAAATAAATTGACATATTACAGTTGCAAGCCACAAAATCTTACCACATGATATATTTACAGCATCACCTGCAAGATATAAAAAGACAAAACAGAAACAAGCAAGTATTTTGCAAACATGAATTTAGGTTCTCACGCCTTGAATATAGAGAGAGAAAAATAAACATACAATTATTTCTAACCTCTCTGCACTGCCAATGGATTCTAGCAACACACGCGCACCATTTTTTTTTCCTCACTTGGCACTAATCTTACCAAGGCCAGTGATCTGAAATCCCCACACAACCTCGCTGTCTTTCGCAGTCCCAGTCTCAGTGCGAAACTCCTCCGTACATGTGTGGGGAGCAGCCAACTGATTAGATTCCAAGTCAGCACTCGACCCACATATAGCCTCACAGAGATAGCTCCATCTGTCTGTCTCCTGAACCCAGCACGAACTGCCACCTGCCCTCACTTTACTTCTTAGGAAAACTCTGATTCAGCCCACTGTTGACGTGGCTTGTCTACCTACAGAGTAAAAAGTATGTGCCCTGTGCCAGCCTTCGTTTTCAATACAATGAAGACTTGATTTCCAGAGCAAATGTTTCATTTTGCTTCCTGCATCTTACATATTTCTGCTCTCCACAAGCTGAAGAAAATGCTAATGTGCACTTCCTCATGGACAAATGTATTTCAAAGATTGTATTTTATTATGCACAGAAGACTGCATTATAATGTTAGAGAAGTTGAAATTAGTACTTTAGTAATGTTAGTAATGTTAATCAGTTATGTATTCTAATGCAGTTTCCATTCATCCAATATAAATTGTGCACCTATTTATTTTAACCCGCAGTACACTGTGTTTTTTTAATGTGTGCTCTGAATGCTTGCAGTTTCAAACTGGGCCTGGCTGTGTTTCTCTACTGTATATTGTATGCTGGCAAACATGCTGTTTATTGTATGCTGGCAATAAAATCCCATACATGTCCTTACAGTATATAGTGCAATGGTACTATATACTGAGTTTCAGCTTGGGTACAAAAATAACAGGAGCAGATTCTCTATGGGGCGAAAGTCCCATTTACATAGCATAAACTGCAGCAGAAATGTAAATATAATATCGTGTCAACTTTCCCAGTTATAAATATATATCTTTAGCACCCTGGGTAGGAGGGGGGTCAGCCAGTCTCACAGCCAACCAGGAAGCTTAGAAAGGGGGTTTTATCTCATGGTAAAGCCTGCATGTGAGCCTCCTCAAAAGCAGGACGCTGCCATATTTGCAGCCGGCCTGCAGATAAGTGCTGCCGCATGCTGTGTTTCAGCTGTAAAAAAATGTTTTGGCATCCCAGAAAAGCATTCCCCGATGCTAATAGTAATAATCCCCTCCAGGCGGGGGCATTACTGTGTCCTGCTAATGATATGGCCTTGGTTCACCTGGGCCTGTAACTGGGCCCCAGGGTATTACTTGACCCGGTATTGCTTCCACCCATCAGGGTTTATTTTTTAAGTATCAACTGCCTAAGATCAGAATAGATGCAAATGATAGCATGGCAGTCTGGGTGTCAGCTTAAGTATCCAAATCATTTGGAAGAGTCATGTGTAGAATACTACCATCTCCGCCTGTACTGCCTGTAGACAGTAATACACAGCACAGCATTCAATTGGCTTGGGCCCTATAATATTAAACCAACAACAATCAGCGGTGACAGGCTCATCTATATCATTATAAACCTGTGTTGTGGCACAGGTTTTGGTGATATCACCACTACTCTATGACATCTATATTTGCTTTCTAGCATGGGAAGACGATCAGGTCAAAATTACACATTTTTCAAATGTGACATATTGAAATGAATACAACACTCAATGAAATGAGTAAGGCGTACATTGAGATGACCCTAATATGTATTGAAATAAATATGACAGCCATTGAAATGAATATGACACATGTTGAAGTGAATAGGACATGCAATGGAATGAATATGACACCCATTGAAATGAATATTGCACACATTGAAGTGAATATAACATGCATTGGAATGAATAAGACATGCATTGAAATGAATAGGAAATGCATTGAAATAAATATGACATCCATTGAAATTAATATGACACCCGTTGAAGTGAATACGACATGCAATGGAATGAATATGACACCCATTGAAATGAATATGACACACATTCAAATGAATACAACATGCAATGGAAGGAATATGAAAGCCATTTAAATGAATATGACTCACATTGAAGTGAATGTAACCTGCTTTGAAATGAATATAAGATGCATTGGAATGAATAACACATGCATTGAAATTAATAGGGCATGTATTGAAATGAATATGACACACATTGAAGTGAATACAACATGCAATGAAATAAAATGACACCCATTGAAATGAATATGACTCACATTGAAGTGAATGTAACATGCATTGAAATGAATATACCAAGCATTGGAATGAATAAAACATGCATTGAAATGAATAGGACATGCATTGAAATAAATATGGCACACGTTGAGGTGAATATGAAGCATTTTGAAGTGAATAGGACATGCAACGGAATGAATATGAAACCCTTTGAAATTAAAAGACACACATTGGAGTGAATGTGATATGTATTGAAATTAATATAACATGCATTGGAATGAATAAGACATTACGTCCATGTCCCTCTTCCTCTTCCCTGTACTTACCTTTGAGTATGTTCCGTGCTCACTGGAACTCTTTTATTTTCAAGCTGGCCTCGTCCAATTCAAAGGAGTTGCCAGGCATTCTAAGGGCTTTGGTGGTCTTCAGGTCTTCGATCCAGGAGAAGGATGTTCTGGTTCGGAAAAACAACATCTCGGCTCTGGCTTCCATTAACCATCAGGGGGGTATGCAGTCACTCTCCCTGGAGGATCTGGCTTTATCCATTGGGACCTGGGCCACGGCACACCTGGTCTCCTTGAGAGCGGTCCATATCAGGGGATGGACAGTGTGACTGTGTACCGGCTGAGCAGGGTGTTTCTGGTCTCAGGGGAGATGTCAATTCATCCCGAGGTTTTTCAGGAGATGTGTCGGTGATGTGTCGGTGGTTCGGGCATCCCTGGATGGATCTCTTTGCCTCCCCCTGCAACTCTCAACTTTGCTGGTTTTGCTCGAGGACTCTGCCTTCCTGGGTTTGGGGGGTGGACACTCTTTCCTTGACTTGGCCCCTGGAGCTTCTTTATGCCTTTCCTCCAACTCCCCTAATTCTGCAGGTCATCAGCACAATCAGATCATCTCTGGGTGTGTTCATCCTGGTGGTCCCTTACTGGCCTCAGAGGAGGTGGTTCCTGGGCTTTCTGGAGATGCAGTTAGCTCCTCCTTGGGTATTGCTCAGATGGCTGTCTCCACTGCGGATGGTCAATGTTCCCCTTCTCCTCTCTCATCCATTGGGGGTCTGGAAAGAAGGGACCTCCCGGCATTAGGCCTTTTAGCTGCAATGGCTGGGATGGTCCAGAGGGCGCGTCCGTACTCTACCCTTAAGTCCTCTGACCATCATTGGGCTAATTCTCTGGCTTGGTGTTCCCAGAAAGGTGTCCAGGCACTGGTGTGTGGCCTCCCAGACATTTTGCGATGTCTTCATGAAGGGGCAGAGAAGGGGTTGGCGGTCTCCACTCTATGTTCTCAGTGGTCTTCCATTTGGCCTTTCCCAGTTTCCTTGTCCCCTCTGGTAGGGGGGAGGCTCTGGTTTCAATGCTCTTCAAAGGGGTAGCCGATTCACATCTGTTGGGCCTGGTTGGGGATTCCTGTGGGATGTTGCTTTGGTCCTATCCATAATGCAGAAGCCTCCATTTTAGCCTCAGGAGGAGGTTGAGATGAAATGGTTGACGCAGAAGACTACCTTCCTGATTGCCATTACTTCAGCTCAGTGTTTAGGGGAAATCACAGCCCTCTTGTGTAGGCCTCTGTTTCTGGTGATCCAGGAGCAGGCACTGATGCTGGGCTGTGACCCCTCATTTGTGCCCAAGGTCGCCTTTTGGTTCCATCGGTTTCAGGAGGTGGTACTCTCGCCTTTCTTTCTTGCTCTGTCCGCTCCTGAGGAGGTTTGGTATTGTCTGGATGTCAAGCAGGTGGTCTTAAATTATCTTTCCCACAGAGAGTCCTTTTGTCCAGTGGTCGAAGTGTATGGAAAGAAGTAGTGGAACTATGTTCCCTACTGGCCTGCACCGCTCCCCACAGACCTCATCGCCGCGCCCCCTCACATGCACAATAAAAACCCCAAAACACATGTTCCTTCTCTTAAGGAAATGTCCTGGGCAGTGCACTGAAAGTGCACGTTTCAACTTTTTCCTACACTTTTATTTTAAAACGAAACCGTTCTGAAATGGTTCCTTTTAAAAAAAAAGGATAGGAATGGTAAAACCTAATTAAAAGAAGTAGAGGAGCACCGTTCCCAACCTCTCCCGCCCACTTCGACCACTGCTTTTGTCTCACTGAACAGGGGCCAGGAGGCTGGTGTCACTGGGCTTCCACTCCAATGATTAGCCGGCAGATTACATCTTTGATTCTATGGGCCTATGATTCTGTGGGCCTCTGTGTTGCAGGGCCGGTCCAAGGTCAGGCCACAATAGGGGTGGCTACCTCCTGGGCACACGTGGGGGGTACATCTGTTGGACATTTGCCGAGCTGCCACATGGGCTACACATTCATTTGGTATTACCAACTCAACATGGAGGGCTCCGGTCTACTTCCTCTAGTGTGGTTATTCTGGAGGCTGTGTGTGGTTGAGGTGGTGAAAGGAGTCATGGTCAGCATGCCTGCATGCCTTTTGCTGTATCTTGAATACATTGGTGTTGGGTGGGTTTCGCATTAGCCTTGGTGTCTGTGTCTTTTGTGGTGGGCATGGGCATCCATTCTTTTTCTGCTTTTGTACAACTCAAAGGTAAGTAGCTGGACGAGAAAGAGGGATGGGGAGGTAACACTCTTGTTAATGACTTATAATCTTCATTACTCTTCCTCTGTCACACCCACCCAGGACCTTCGCTCGGCCCTGGCTGCACACTTCACTGAAAAAACCCAAGACATCCCTTCCTCTCTCGCTTCCACACCACATCATACACCAACACTTCTGGAGCCTCCCTTTGCCCCTCCACCACTTCTCTCTTCACTCACTGCAGTTACATCTGATGAAGTTGACAGACAAGTCCAGTCTATGAAGGCCTCATCCAAACAGGTGGACCCCTGCACCTCCAAAACCATTAAGGACAACATTGACTCTCTTGCTCCAGCCCTGGCTGATCTCTGCAATCTCTCTTTTTCCACTGGAGTTGTCCAACTTCTCTTAAGTACTCCATTGTGCACCCTTTGCTTAAGAAAACCTCTGCCGACCCCTCCATTCCGGCAACCTACCACCCTATCTCTTTCACCCCCTTCCTGGGCAAACTCCTAGAGAAGCTGGCTATCTCTCAGCTCACCCTCCACACTTTATCTGCTGTTTGCCTCCACAACCAGCAGTTTGGCTGTAGAGCATCCAGAGATACGGAAACTGCTCTTCTGAACACCCATGAAAACCTGCTTTCAAACCTCAACACTAACACCCCATCTGTCCTCATTCTTCTTGCCCTCTATTCTGCCTTCAACACAGTAAACCACAACATCCTGATTGCACGTCTCTGTGACACCCTGGGAGTCACAGGTCAGGCTCTGGTGTGGCTAACCTCCTTCCTTTCCGACCGTTCGTCCCAGGTGGAACTTGGGCCTTTCTCTCTACTATCACTCTTTCAACCTGTGGTATTCCCCAGGGTTCTAACCTATAGCTCTGGTTTTTCAAAGTGATTGCCACTTTCATCTCTAACTTCCAGTGTTACGCAGATGACATGCAACTCACCTTCAGGCTACCCTCAGCCACTTCCTCTACCTCACTCATATCTGACTGTCTGTGTGCAATTCAGTTGTCGTGTTCTTCAAATGACCTATGCCTCAATGTCAGTAAGACTGAGATTGTTCGCATTGGTTTTCCTGCTTCTGCTTTCCCACTCACACTTTGGCTGGCCTCCCTTGGCCCTACAACCACACCCACCCGCGAGGCAAAAACCTTGGAGTCATCTTTGATTCCACTCTCTTCTCCTCTCACATTTGAGACATCTGTAAAAAGTCCAGCTACCCGCTGCAACACCTCAGAGGTACTCTTCCCTTTCTCACTTTCCCCCCGTGGCTCACTGTCTCCAGAGCCCTAGTACTCTTAAGGCTGGACTACTGCAACATTCTCTTTCTCAACCTCCCTGCCTTTGCTCTGTGCCCTCTGCAACACTTCCATAACAGAATCGCAACACTTATCCTTGGCCTCAAACCCAGGGACTGCATCTCTCCAGTGCTTAAATCCCTCCACTAGCTCCCAATGGCTGCAAATATCAAGTTCAAGACCCTCTGCATTGTCCAAAAGGCTTTCTGGGGCATGTGTCCTACCGTTCTGCAACAATGGCTACCTAAATACTGTCCTTCCCAAGCCCTCCACTCATCTACCTCCAACCTTCTGTGAGTGAGCCTTTCCTCCAAGCAGAGATTTGGAGGGAGATTTTTATCCTCAGCAGGGGCTTCCCTATAGTATAGCCTCCCTGCCACCATCCGTATTCAGCCTGACCTCCTTAACTTCTGGAAACTCTGTAAGACATTCCTCTTCACCTCTTTCTTCTCTCTCCCTCTACCCTGCTAACCTCTCCCGCTGCTCTATCCCTCTCTCCCTCCTTTTCCGCACAGTTTGCGAATTGGCCGCCAGTTGTTCCTCAGGGTCTCACAGGTCCCTGACCCCCTCGCCAGTCCTCTCGCACTTTCCTCCCGGCCCTACACTTGCCTCATTGTTACTGCACTTGGTCAATGACCCAAGAGAGTGGCAGCTCTCAGCACTTACCTCAGCTTTTTTCTGACTGGGCACACTTTGACTCCCCCCCCCTTGTACTTGTCCTCCCCCACCTTCTAGTGTACCGTCTTGCACTTGCATGATCTGAACGTACCATGACTTGAAGATTTGTCTATATGTCGTCCCTTGTCCCCCCTCCTTATATGGTGACACCTCAATGCACTTGGAAAAACTGCAGAATCGTTGTCAGACCTATTTGCTGTCATCTACACTGTTAATTGTATTATATGCACTTACTCTGTCTGTGCAGATTTGTATCGTTTAGAAAGACAAGGGCTCTGAATGACTGTTGCTTTTTCCCCCTGTCCCCTCCCTCCTTAAGCGCTTTGAAAAACTTGCTTTGTGCATAGGCGCTTTACAAACATTACCATGCCATACCATACCATACCTAGACTTACTCTTCCTCGCCCCAGTACAGACTTCCCTATCCTCCTGTCCACCTTGGCTTTGGATTACTGATGTGGGCTGGTTGGTTGGGAGGTTATACCTCCTGGGAGGGAAGGGGTGGCCAGTGGAGTGCTTGAAAACAGAAGAGTTCCAGTGAGCAAGGAAGATACTCAAAGATAAGTACTGGGACGAGGAAGAGTAAGACTAGGAGTAATGCAGATTACCAGTAAGTAATCCGAGCATGCATTGAAATTAATAGGACATGCATTGAAATTAATAGGACACCCACTGAAATGAATGTAACATCGATAGATATGAATATAACACTGATTGGCTTTAATGTGACATATTTATATGGATATCACATGCATTGAAATGAATATGACAATCATTGAGATGAATATACCCTGGGTAGAAATTGTTATGACACAGATTGCAATGAATGTAGCATGCATTGGAATGGATAAGGTGTTCTGAATTGTGAGTATAACACATTCTGAAAAGCACATGACACAGTCAGCCAATCATAATGCAGTAAAATGAAAGCTGCAGAGCCTTCCGCTGCTCACTCTTCTTTCTTCAAGCCTAGAGGTAAGATCTTCCAAGATTTCTGCACACCATATATCCGTGTTTACTACTGTTATTTGCACAACTTTCCTCAGGCTCAGCCGGACGGGGCTGGCAGCCTGTGCAGTCAGTGTGTTTATATTTTGCTGTGATATCTTAGGCCCTGGACTGTTCGCTCTCCTTCTCATCATCCCAGGCAGGCAGCCTGTAGTGCAGAGCAACCATTTGATATTGCACGTGACGGGTGACCCTGATCAAAATGCCCCTCTGCCTGAGACTCTTCCTTTCGGTTTGGGTTGTTGCTTGCATTGTCGGGTCTCCAGAAGAGTTTAGGAGGTAAGTGCAGGGGAGGGGCCGGAATGGGTACGTTCCCTAGCTGGTGACTCATAAATCCCTTTCTTTTAGCACCCTCCCTCCGCGTAGCTCGGGAACGTGTAAGGGCTGCAGGAATGCGAAGGGTGTGCGGTTACAGAAGGTAAGATTTGTTTCTGAACATGGCGCAGCATTTACTTTCTCCAGGCAAACCATGCAATCGATTTCCAAATTTTAAAAATCTGAACTACTCTTAAAATGGGTTCAAAGTGCTCCGGTTCTCTGGTAGACAGGGGAACTAAAACACAGGGAATTAGGTGCTATGTCTAAGATAAAACAGGACTAACATGGCGGTTTCAAAATGCAAATGTTAACATGCACGGGAGCAATTGATTACAAGGGAGAGTGCAGTGTTTGTTTGGTCAGCAAACGGGAGCTGTGACATAGAGGAGGGTTCTTTCAACTTTTTCAATTAGTCAGTCAATAGTCCAAGAACACAGTGTTGTATTGTTATTATATTAGTTACTTTGGGAAGGGCATGGTCACTGGGGAGAACTTCACAGATAGGGGGCCAGAGGATGTGAGTTGCTTCTAGCCTGTTCCCTCAATCGGTTGTGTTCGTGTTTTCTCAGGGACTGCAGCCCTTGTTGCCAAATGGACACATATAAAAAAGAGGCCCAACTTCAGTTAACCCGCGCTTTACCAGCTAATTTCAAAAAGAGGTATACCATCAGTTAACACCAATTACAGCTCATAATTAGCAGCATGCACAATCCCGTAGCCTTAACAGCTGACAGTGGCCAAATAAAACGTGGGTGAAATGCATGCTGGAAGTGGGGGTTTAAAGGTAACAAGGGTAAGTGGCCGAGCTAATATTTAACAAAAGGACGGTTCATGCACAGCTTTGGAGTAATTTGTTATAGAAGGTTTTTCGCAGCTTCACGCAGGGTATGAGGAATAGTTGGCATCAGGCCATGTAGCCTGATTACATCTCGATTTAGCAATTTATGGAAGGACATTACGCATAGTACATGGGTTAATGCAGTAAAGACGGGAAGGAGACACGAGAACTCTGTTCCCCTGGGTAGAACTGTTTCGCCAACACTTTGTTAAATTGTGCTTGTGGTTGACAGTGTGTTGTTATGGGTTCATTTATAGGGGAAAGCTGTCACACATGCCAATTATGGCAAAAGGCACAAACCTTGCTAGTCTCGGATGCATTGAATGGATGCTACACCTACTATTGAAAATGTATAGGGGTAAAGCTGGAGAAGGAGGATGACACAAAGGGGGCACATGTGGGGTTGAAGACTTTTTGTTTAATGAAAAATAAGAAAGAAAAATGATCTATATATTTCAATACCTCAACTAAAATCTAGGACTGTCTAGTCCCAATCCACAAATTGCTTTTCAGTGTGCCTGAGTCATATGCATGAATGTTCCTGACAGTGGTCCTGAATGGACCGCCACTGGGGTGTGTGTGTGGGGGGGGCTACTCATGTAATTGGCTAGTGAGGGCAGCTGCTCTTACCTGTCTTTTTTGGATAAGAAGTGGACCCATGCACCCATTCCTCAGAGATCCTGGAGAAACCTGAAGGAGCCAAGACTTCTATCCAGCTTTGAGACCTGTGAAGAAACTGGAGATCCGTCAGAAGGAAGGCTGGTTATCAACATCTGCTGCTGTCCTGGAGGAGCCCTGCCTTGTTGAAGATCTTTAGCAGTGCTGCGAAAGAGCTGCGTCCCTTGGAGTGGAGGTAACATCCATTCCTGATGTCTGCTCAGTACCCTGCAATGAAGAGCCTTCGGACGTGTCCTGGGACTATCCTGTGGCTGACCAGCTCTGAATTTGGGCTACCGTGCTGCTGGCACCACTGTTCTGCGTTTCGACCTGGAACTTGGGGGTTCTTCAGCTGGCCCAACGAGACTAAGCTCTGCGACGTTTCAGCATCCTAGCATCCAGTGCACCCAAGATAGGAGGGAAAGTCCGACCGCGACAGATGAGTCCCTTTGCGCCATTGTGCTGCACTGACCACCATTTGAAATCGCTTACTTGACCCGAGTCCAGTCCTGAGAGGGGTCCTGCATTGAATTTTGCTGCATTCTTCATTCGCAAGTACTTGCAACAGTGAAAGACACCAACCGGAGATCAGCTAGAATCTGCAACCCCTGCAAATAGAGGACTGCGAACTTTGGCAGGACAAGCAACCTCAGACCCTCTTCCTTTGTCCTGCCAAGTCTGGGGAAGAATCAAAGCATGAAGGGGTAAGTAACAGAACTTCTTACCTACCACTTTACTCCCATTATAAGTCAATGGGCTTATAATAAACCTTATTCTAACGCGTTTGACTTTGCCATTACTTTCTTGTTCAAGACTTCTGAAAGTTGGGGATACTTTTGTTAGCCAGTTTAACTCTGATAATTAGAACCCTTCACTGAACCCCAGAGACCCTGCCTGCAGTTTTTCCAGCTTCAAAGACTGTGTGGAATTTTACCTGAACTATTGGGCAAAAGGCCCCAGACAACTTAAGGCTGGACAATTTGAATTAGGGATCATTCTCTGTGGACCTATACGTACATAACATAATCTTACCTTTTCTTTGCAGGAGTTTGTGTTGAATATTATTCCCTTTTAATAAGTGAATGTATATATGTCTCAATTTTGCTACTGTTGTGTGAATTATCTACTTTCCAATAGTCATTTTTCATTAGTGTGCTTTGGCCAATAAATATTAATAGTATTAGTATACATCCGTCCTAAGTATAATTTGTGATTCCCATTGTGTGAACTCACTGTGGACCCTTTACAAGTGCACCACCTCTGAAGAACTTTGCCTAGACTGCCTGTCACTGCTACCTGAACTGGTTTGGCTACCACTCACAATATAGGTTGGCCTTCTATGCATCTGTCCACCAGTCCCGAGTATAGCAAATCAGTCCTAACACATTTGGTGGGATGGCCCTCTCCGCATAACATCTGGGTGTTTTGTGAAAAGGATCTGTATTGGGTACCACAGTGTAGAGCAGTGGCGATGTGTACGGATAATACTTAAACAGGACACTATCATTTTAGATTGCCTTGTAGTAACAGTCACCTGTAATAGATATGATGGAAGCAATCACGTTCACCACTTTAAGTTCCTCCAAAGTGATCACTTGAAAAAGCTATGTGTTGACAGGGGCTTGACAGTCTCTGGCACTAAAGCAGAGTTAATTGTAAAACATCTTGATTTGGAAAAGAATAAGGTTGTGCCCATCCTTACAAAGGGTCCTGATAGTGTTGTTAGGGTTTGGTCCCAGCACCAGTCATGGAATTTCTGCCCCTGCAGTGGCTATTGTTGAGGATGAGGATGAGGAGGAAGAAAGTGCATCCTCTGGGGTTCTGTCTGTAACCACCTCAGGGGCTGAGGTATTTTTTGATTTAAAAAAGGAAAAACTGAGGCTTCAGGAAAAAGAGTCTGAGTTTAATGTGGACAAATTAGAATTTGACACAGTTGAAAGACAGAAGGACAGGGATCACCGATGGAGCTTGCCAACATTCAGGCTTCACAGGGTTCTTCCAGAGGATCTGGAAAGGAATGCACGAGTTAAATAGTGTGGTGCGCTCCTGCTAGCGGCCCTAATGTGGTTAAATGTATGGCCATAACATACATGCAAAGTAAACCATATGACCAATGGGTATGCAACGTGGCGCCGAGGATGCCCGAGAGTAAGTACCCATTGGTCATATGGTTTCATTTACATGTACTTGATGGCCATACATTTAACCACATTAGGGCCGCTAGCAGGAGGGCACCGCACTATCTTTATAGGCACCCTTCACAGTAATAGCTTCCTGTATCTGGTGATTCTCCTGAGATATCAGCATTGAGTTAGGGGGGCCGCTTACAGGCATTTAGCTATGTTTAAGTACGACTCTATTCACACTAAACTTATCACCAGTTTCAGAGTGCCGCTCGACTGTAATCTACTGGTGCCCAGCTGCTTAGGACTTCACCCTACAGACTGGGTGAGTTCCTCTCTGCCCGACTATATTTTTAGAGGTACGCATGTACTTCTTGTGTCTGCACATATGTATTGTGAAGATATACATTTGTACTTTTTGCTTCCTTATCCCCATAGGCCCACGATTGGTCCTTGTTTAAGTACCACAGAAGTTAGTATCTTTTTTGACCATATCAAACAACTTTGGTAGAATCACATTAGTCTCCATTCTGAATTGTTCACTTTGATTACCCTATAGGGCCTCTTCAAAGGAGTCTAAATAACTAGGAACATTGAAGCTCAAACCCTGAAGATGGATCACAGATCCGTAACGCGTTGGTAGTAGGAACTTCAACTATGAGCTATCTTGATATATGAGTTACTGTGATAGACTGTGGTGCAAACACTAGAGTCTGTGGACACATTTAAGTAAATTGTGAATCCTAGTATGTCTTAACCTAACCAAGCCAGTTGGGATATTTTTGTACATTTAAACACAAATAATTTGATGCAGTATATGTTTGATATTGACACTGAGGAACTTATTTGAAGAATAATAAACACCAGTGTGTTTTTATGAAATGCCAATTGAATTCTGTGATGATATGTCTTTGGATAAACCTTTATATGAGAAAATTGGGTTAAAATTGAAATTTCTGTTTTTTCTCACTCTTTGTGAGGCCACAAACTTAAGTCAGTGAATTACAATTGGGACTTTTGTCCACCTGGGAGTGCATTTGGGCCCACTGTGTAGTGATACATAGTTCTGGTTTTACTGCAAATTAAGCCAACAGAGCCCACCAAAGAAAACATGGAGAGCCTTGGGGTTAGTCGGGTTGTGAGGCCCTTCCTCCTACAGCTGGTGTGTGACATTCCCTCGGTGATGCATTCTAGTGTCAGGATATTACCAGTGTGGTCTAAAACACATTCTTGCTGGCCCATGATGGGGGTCCCAGAAGAAAACCCTGGTACGAGTTTCACTCTGTTACCAGGTTGACAGGCATAAGACAGGAATTCAATTACTCCTGAGTTCACTTTTAGGAGTAAACTCATTGCTACCAGAGTCAAGGTCTAATTTGATTAGCCCCTTGGCTCTGGAGACCTCAGGAAATAGGTTGCAATTGGTGATTGCTGATCACAATCCCATATGCCCTTCTGCCACGCCACAGGGAATGACTGCCAAGTCAGTCATTGACACCCTACTGGATGACAGTCTCAGAGGTAGCTCCTCTACTGTACTCATTAGTGGTCAGATCCAGTGGAGGGATGTTGAAGTGACCTGTCAAGTGTCACTGAGCTGTCATCCACTGGAGGATGGTCTGGGAGAGAGAGCTGTCAGTTCTCTCCAAAGTTTGGCTGGAGCCTTAAGTGAGCCCCAGAGAAGGAGGTGGGACCTTCTCCTGTCAAACTTATGTAGATCCCAGAACACTTGTCAGTGGTCTGCCTTGCCATGTTCCACCGCTTGGCAGGTACGCTAATCCAAGGGCTTTGGTGGACCTGGAAAGGTTGCCATGAAGTTTCCTAGTAATGGTGTGGAGGATTTTATCTTGAGAGATAGAATTGGAGCCCTGCTTATGGCTAAATAGTGGGAGCCAGATAAATATGCGTGTCTCCCTGACCTTTGCAAAAGCAGCCCTTCTAATGGCTTCAGTGAGGGTGACCCAGTGTCTCCTCACCTGACCCTACATTGGCAGGGTGAGCTGGAGATTTCTCTGAGGCAATCTCCCCACTTGTCACTGACCCCCCCCCCCTTCCATATCACAGATTGGTTTAAACCAGACTATATTCTGGTAGGGCGTGAGCCCACCAAGATTGGGTATTGTGGTGAGTCGGTACAAAGAAGAAGTTCTTACAGTTGGTGTGAGATCCACCCCGTGTTGGAGCAAGAAGTGTTTGAGCTCTCTAGATGTCTGCCAGGAGTCCAGTTCTGAGGATCTGGACAGACATACAGGTACAGCCAGTTGGGGATTCTGTATGGACACTAGAACTCTGTGTTCTGTCCCCAAGACAGATACACACTCTCCACCAAGTGGTGACAACTTGGTGGCTCAGCTCTGTACTGACAGGTACAGTAGCAGTTTTGATCTCTGGAGGGTATGGAAACATATCCCTGTCAGTATATGCGAAGGAGGAGAGAACAGGTTCGGCCCTTTCAGATCCTTACTTGAGTGTATGGGCTTCTGAATTTTAGTCTGCAACTGACACCTGTCAAATGAGTTTAGGCCCTGATCTGAATGGGAAAAAGGATCTCAGCAATACATGTCTGGATCACATGGCAGATTCAACCCCCACCTGAACTGGGAATGTATCAAGAGACTGGGTGTCCGGTCCTTCATCGGGCTGACTGTTACGCTCACCTGACTCCCACGGAGGCGCTGGCCTGGTTCGCGCTGCTGTGACCTCTTCTAAGGTGATGCGCAGGATTCGGAAGACGGACTGGACAGGGCCCCCAAATCTGGCTTGTCTGGCTCACAGAAGTATCCTCCTGTAGGCGAAAATAGGGGATTAACTGTCTGCGGGGTAATGCAATCGGCCTCCCACTTTCCCCTCTCACCCTCCTCAAAACCCTTCTGTGATTCCTCGTAACGTCTCACCTTAGGGTCTGGAAGGACGAGCTCTCCATCCTGCTTCTGATGCAGGGGCGCGTTGGTATCCAGTTACTTCACTGGATTTTCAGATTGGTGAGAACCAAACTTGCTTGGCTTCCAGGTAAGTTTTTTGATAAGAGGTTCCCCTTGTGTCCATGGATTAATGTACTAATGCTAGTGTCTTTTTCCCCATAGGGGCCGGGGTACGGAATGCCGGGGAACAGGCACCGACCCGAGATGAGAGGTGAAATCCTTGTAGAAATAAGGTAACTCTTTAATGAGCGTTTTTTGGTAATGTCGTTTCATTCGCTCATTAACGCTGATGTCTCTTTTCCCCTTAGTGGCCGGGGTCCAGAAATGCCAGGATGCGGCGCGGACCCGAAATGAAGAGGGAATGAATCAACAGGTAAGTCTTAACATGGAGATTTAGCTTTCCTTATTCCCTTCTCTCTCTCGCCTTTTGTTCTGGTCTTTTTCTCCCTAGGCACTGGGGCGTGACTGCGAATCCGGATGATCGCTGCTGAACATGGAGGCGCCCTTTAAAGGTGAGTGGAATGCGGCGCTGCAGCAATCGACGTGATGAGCTTTTAAATAAAAGTCTTCCTTTTCAGGATTGTCGGCGAGATGTACCGGGATGCGGATTTAGCAGGTAAGGACTTTTCCTTCTTCTGTTCTCTTCTTCTCTTCCTTTGCAGGTGATCCAGGATGCTGGCAGGCGTGGCAGAAGTCAGGATGCAGGAGCAGACACGGTGAGCGTCCAGCTGCTAGATGCAGAACAACGCGAAGCACGTGTGGCTGTTCGGGTGGGGTTTAAATAGCCTTGGAAGAAGTTCCAGGTATGTATCCTTCCTCCAATCAGGTATGTATCCTTCCCCGACCACGCCCGGATGGTAAATTAGTCCCACAGGTAAAGTAGTTCCTTTCAGGCCTCAAGGAGGCTGGGATCCTGCAGCATGATCTGCATCAGGTAAGTGCACCCAAGCACTCCCATAATGAGCCTGGCGCCTATGGCGCCAGGACTGATGTCTTTTATGAGCCTGGCGCCATAGGTGCCAGGACACTGTCCAAAGGGCCCCTATATGGGGTTGCTGGGTCCTTCCTTGGGGACTGGATGTCCGCTTTCGGGGATGCAGGGCTTGAACCGGCTCCCCGGGAGCGGGCATCATGACAGCACTCCCCCCCTACCCCCCCAAGGCCCCTCCCAAGGTTGTTCCCTCTGGGGGTTTTGGTTTGTCTGGGAAGAGTCGGTGGAATTTCCTGACTAATCGAGGTGCATGCACATGGTCGCTGGGTTCCCACGACCTCTCCTGAGGTCCGTACCCCTTCCAATCAATTAGGTAGAACAGTTTTGACCTAAACATTTTTGAGTCTAAAATGTTCTTCACTTTGAATTCGGGCTCCCCATCTATTAGAATAGGTTCTGGAGGTTTGAGTAGTCAGGTTCCGGGTACCACTGGTTTCAGAAGTGACACATGAAAAACAGGGTGAATTTGCATACTAGCTGGTAAATCAAGTTTAACAGCCACTGGGTTAATTATTGCCGTAATAGAATAAGGTCCCAGATATTTTGGGTTAAAAGTTCGAGGCCCTTTGAGTGGTAAATGTCTGGTAGCTAACCACACTTGATCCCCAATCTGATACGGAGGTGCTTCACTCCGATGTAGATCAGCATTCTCCTTGTATTTTCTCTTGGCTTGTTGTAAATGCGTAGTTGCCTCTTTGAAGGCTTGGGTAATTGTAGAATGCAGATGTTCAACTGCAGGCATTCTGAGGTGAGTCAAGGTTTGAGGTTCGAGGGTGATGCCCAAACAAAGTATAAAAAGGACTGTGGCCAGTTCTAGAGTGTACCGAATTATTATATGCGTATTCGGCTATCCAAAGAATGTCTTTCCAGTTGCTTTCAGATTGCTGTAACATACACCGTAAGTACTGCTCAAGGGTCTGATTTGTCCTCTCGGTCTGACCATCGGTCTGAGGGTGTCGACTGGTCGATAATCTTACGTCGATCTGCGCCATTTGACAACATTTGCTCCAGAAGTGGGAAATGAATTGGCTTCCCCGGTCAGAGATTAGTATAGATGGGAATCCATGTAGCCGAACAATATTTTCAAGGAATTCTTTGGCTAGGACAGAAGCTGAAGGTAAACCTTTCAAAGGAATAAAGTGGGCCATTTTGGAAAACAAATCCACAATTACCAGAATAGTATTGTACCCCGAACAAGGAGGCAGGTCCGTAATAAAATCCATTGATAGGGTGTGCCAGGGTGCTGGCGGTATGTCTAGAGGTTGAAGGAGACTGGCTGGTCTTTTCTTTTGACTTTTATTTTGGGCGCAAACACCACAGGACATCACAAAAGATTTAACATCTTTTCGCCAAGAGGGCCACCAAAATTGTCGTTTCACCTTTTCCTCTGTCTTGGCAATACCGGGGTGTCCCTCTATTAATGTATCATGATAACCGGAAATAACTAGTTTGTGTAATTCCTTATGTGGCAGGAATAAGCGTCCTTGGAAATAAGGTAAACCATTATCTATGGTAAAGTCTGATCCCTTTTGTATCCAATCCTGTAAGGTTGTAGGGTCCAGGAGTTGTTTCACTCTGGCTTGAATGTCTTCAAGCGTCTGTAACGAAGTCATGCCTAGAATCCTCTGTTCGGGAATTATTGGTACTGGTTCTGAGTTTGTATCAGATTCTCCCATTCCAATTCGGGATAAGGCGTCTGCTTTGCCATTCTTGCAGCCAGGTCGATAGGTAATCACGAAATCAAATTCAGCGAAAAACAAAGCCCATCGGAGCTGCCGTGATGACTGAGCCTTGGCGGTTTTCAAATACTGTAAATTCCGGTGATCAGTGATCACTGTGATGGTATGTCGAGCGCCAAGCATATAATGCCGCCAGGCTTTAAAAGCGGACTTAATGGCTAACAGTTCTTTGTCCGTGATTGCATAATTAACCTCGGGTGCTGAGAATTTTCTGGACCAAAATGCTACGGGATGCAGTTGGTTGGTTTCGGGATCTCTTTGGGACAGGACAGCTCCCATGGCTAGGCTGGATGCGTCAGTCTCGACAACATAAGGGAGATATAGGTGCGGAGGTAAACTTAGCTTTTAAATCCTGAAAGGCCTGCTCGGCTTCTTCAGACCATTCAAAACGTTTATTTTTCCTCAAGAGTGCAGTAATGGGTTGTACCACACGTGAACATTTCGGGATAAACCTGCGATAGAAATTGGCAAAGCCGTGCATCCTTTGAACCCCTTTTACAGAGCTAGGTGATGGCCATTTGAGGATGGCATCCACTTTTCTTGAGTCCATTCGGACTCCTTTGGGTGTCAGGATGAAACCTAGAAACTCGACTTCTGTGGTATGGAAAACTCATTTCTCCAATTTAGCAAATAGTTTGTGTTGGCGCAGTTTTTCAAGTACTGCCCTGACGTGTTTTCTGTGATCAGATTCCGAAGAGGAGTACACCAGAATGTCATCGATATATACGACAACACAAACATCGATGAGTTCCCGAAGGACATCATTCATGAAGTATTGGAAGGCAGCCGGCGCGTTACACAATCCGAAAGGCATCACCTGGTACTCGAATAATCCGTATTTAGTACGGAAGGCAGTTTTCCATTCGTCGCCTTCTTTAACTCGTACCAGATGATAAGCCCCCCGGAGATCTAACTTGGTGTATATGCAAGCGTCCTTCACCTGGTCAAGGAGTTCAGGGATCAGAGGCAGAGGATAACGGTTTTTAACAGTTATCTGGTTCAATGCGCGGTAATCGATACAAGTTCTAAGGTCGCCTTTTTTTGGGCACGAAGAACAAAGCCGAGGATGCCGGGGACTTTGACGGGCGAATTAAACCATTAGCTAGGTATTGATCCAAATATTGTCTCAAATGCAGGTTCTCAGGTTCGGTAAGGGCATAAATCCTGCTACAAGGGGGTTGTGCACCGGGCACCAGATCGATTTGGCAATCGTACGATCTGTGAGGAGGTAACGTGTTGGCCTGTTCCTTTTGGAAGACGTCCTGAAAGTCTTGGTATTCCGGAGGTAGTTGCATGGAGGCAGAGGTTACAGATGCTAGATTAATCTTCAGGTTTTCTGGGTAGCAGGTTTGTGTACAATCCGGGAAGGTTATTCTCTTAGCTCGCCAATCAGTTCGAGGATTATGTGTCTCTAACCAAGGGATTCCAAGAATAACCTGAAACTGTGGAGCCTTGATTACATCAAAAACAACACCCTCCCGATGGCCATCGAGACCAATAAGAGTCCCCTCAGTAGTGGAATGTGTTACCGGTCCAGAGGCAATTTCAGTTCCATCGACTGTGGTGATGACATCTTTGCTGGTTTTAGGACGGAGAGGGAGGTTAATCCTAGAGACCAATTCACGATCCACATAGTTTCCAATAGCCCCACTATCGATGTATGCCTTTATTGCATGCAACCGCTTAGGCTGTTCAGGATCTACGAGAACCATTGGCACAATGAAATGCGAGGTCTGAGAGTTAGTTTTCAAGCTCGGCAAGCGGACCCCTACACTTGTTGGGCAGAGTCGTTTCCCGAAACAGAGTCTTCATGGTTTTTATCAGCGGCTCCTACCGCCTTTTGGGGCGGTTTTGCCGGGCAATCTCCTAGAAAGTGTCCAGAATTCCCACAATAAAGACATAATTTTAACTGCCGCCTCCTTTCACGTTCCTTTTGAGTTAAGGGTCCTTTAACCCCTCCAATTTGCATAGGCTCAGAGACATCAACTCCCTTGGGATTAGCATGGGTCTTGACCAACACCCGCGTCTCAAACCTGGACCGATCTGCTTTTCTGTTTTGAAGTCTGTGATCCAATTGGACCACCAAGTCTATATACTCTGTGCATTCTTGGGGCGGATTTACAACTTGGGCCAAGACATCTTTAAGTTCTCCGCGTAGGCCTTGATAAAACAACGTGACTCTTTTATCCTCTGGCCATCCCGTTTCCACAATTAGTCTATTAAAGGTTGTTATATAGGATAGGAGGTCCTGATTGCCCTGTCGCAGGGATAGAAGTTCGTCATCCAGAGCCTGCCCCTGAGAGTGTCGAGCAAATAACCTTTCCATGCTTGCTTGAAACCTTTGAAAATCACGGAGAATCGGGTCATCTTGAGTAACCAGTGGAACTGACCAATTGGCAGCGCAGCCGCTGAGAAATGACAATACAAAGGCTACCTTGGTCTGATCATTAGGGAATGTCCCAGGTCTGCATAGGAAGTGCAAACGACACTGATTCATGAATACGGCGAATCGTTTGGGGTCCCCAGCAAAGCGTTCGGGTGGGGCCAGCGGCATGTTTCCAGGTAGATTAATCTGCACAGGGTTACTGGAAACCACAGGAGCGGGGTTCCCTCCGGAACCGGGTAGAGGAGTTTGCCCAGCTTGACCTTGCAAAAGCTGTCTGGCCAGGTCATCAGTTCTTTCCTTTTGATATTATTAATTCCCTCCATTAGTCTCTTGACGAGCGGCATGTACTTTGGCCCGTAATTCCCCCAGTAATTGGGCCAACTGATCAGTCTCAGAACTTTCCATAGCGCCTGGGTGGGAATTTGTAGGAAGGCTTCGCGTTCTGTTACGCTCACCTGACTCCCACGGAGGCGCTGGCCTGGTTCGCGCTGCTGTGACCTCTTCTAAGGTGATGCGCAGGGTTCGGAAGACGGACTGGACCGGGCCCCCAAATCTGGCTTGTCTGGCTCACAGAAGTATCCTTCTGTAGGCGAAAATAGGGGATTAACTGTCTGCGGGGTAATGCAATCAGCCTCCCACTTTCCCCTCTCACCCTCCTCAAAACCCTTCTGTGATTCCTCGTAACGTCTCACCTTAGGGTCTGGAAGGACGAGCTCTCCATCCTGCTTCCTTTGCAGGGGCGCGTTGGTATCCAGTTACTTCACTGGATTTTCAGATTGGTGAGAACCAAACTTGCTTGGCTTCCAGGTAAGTTTTTTGATAAGAGGTTCCCCTTGTGTCCATGCATTAATGTACTAATGCTAGTGTCTTTTTCCACATAGGGGCCGGGGTATGGAATGCCGGGGAACAGGCACCGACCCGAGATGAGAGGTGAAATCCTTGTAGAAATCGGGTAAGTCTTTAATGAGCGTTTTTTGGTAATGTCTTTTCATTCGCTCATTAACGCTGATGTCTCTTTTTCCCCTTAGGGGCCGGGGTCCAGAAATGCCAGGATGCGGCGCGGACCCGAAATGAAGAGGGAATGAATCAACAGGTAAGTCTTAACATGGAGATTTAGCTTTCCTTATTCCCTTCTCTCTCTCACCTTTTGTTCTGGTCTTTTTCTCCCTAGGCGCTGGGGTGTGACTGCGAATCCGGATGATCGCTGCTGAACATGGAGGCGCCCTGTAAAGGTGAGTGGAATGCGGCGCTGCAGCGATTGACGCAATGAGCTTTTAAATTAAAGTCTTCCTTTTCAGGATTGTCAGCGAGATGTCTCTGGGATGCGGATTTAGCAGGTAAGGACTTTTCCTTCTTCTGTTCTCTTCTTCTCTTCCTTTGCAGGTGATCCAGGATGCTGGCAGGCGTGGCAGAAGTCAGGATGCAGGAGCAGACACGGTGAGCGTCCAGCTACTAGATGCAGAACAACGCGAAGCACGTGTGGCTGTTCGGGTGGGGTTTAAATAGCCTTGGAAGAAGTTCCAGGTATGTATCCTTCCCTGACCACGCCCGGATGGTAAATTAGTCCCACTGGTAAAGTAGTTCCTTTCAGGCCTCAAGGAGGCCGGGATCCTGCAGCATGGTCTGCATCAGGTAAGTGCACCCAAGCACTCCCATAATGAGCCTGGCGCCATAGGCGCCAGGACACTGTCCAAAGGGCCCCTATATGGGGTTGCTGGGTCCTTCCTTGGGGACTGGATGTCCGCTTTCGGGGACGCAGGGCTTGAACCGGCTCCCCGGGAGTGGGCATCATGACACTGACTTGTTCTGGGAGACAACCAAGTGTCAAACTGAACAAGAATCGTTGGCCTTCCTTCAATATAGCTTTGGTGTAGATGGAGGCAAGATGTAACCTCTTGCCAGTAAAGTACGCACTGTACAGAACTGAGCAACCCCCACTACCCAAGCCCAAGCAAAGACTTTCATGGGCCTCACTGGGAAACACAGGAGCAACGTGGTAGCCTATAGCAATACAGCTGTCCCTCTAACTGCCCTCACTACTTCAAGGAGACCTGAGGAGTTTTTATGGACCCTGGAGTGTGAGAAGGCCTTCTTTCTTTTATTGCTTTAGTTGCAATATCAAGATGCATCAAATTACACAGATTATATTTTACTGTCAGTTGATGTATACAATTTACAGTTCATTTTTTCATTTCATGTTAATACATTTTCCTATGCCATTACGTGCTAAGTTATGTCTGAAGAATGTTTTTAGTTATATTTCTTTACTTTCAGATTCATGTGCAAATAGACATTAAAGATAAGCTGGAGAAGCATACTATTCATTCAGAATACCAGGTGTCAAAGTTTTCACCCTTGAGGTTAGATCTAGAACCTTGCAATAAGAATTCCGCAAGGCTTCTAGGGTTAGCTAAAATCTTGAATCATGTCACTTATATAACAGCTATAAGAATATCGACATAAAACAGTAGTGCATCATCTATTAAGAAGTGATATTTACATATGCATATTTTAAAATGTTCATCCTAAAACCACATAAAATACATAAAATTATTAAAACTTTGATAAAAGTTGTTCAAAACATATTTTAAAAATATATCTATTCCAGATGTCAACGTCCAGTTCTCGATGAGTTCCACAATCTAGAATAGATAGTTCTTTATGTGATTGTATCTAAATGCGTTTTACCGGTTAGCTTTAGCAATTTAAGGAACTGTTCAGTTGCTATATTTAGGGGAACCTTAGAGGCGTTAACATTTCTACCCATAATCTCTCCTTGGTTATGAATTCTGCATCACTAAAATATTTGTAATAATATAGTTTTCAGCATTTGCCATTTGCCATAGCCAACAGGCATGCCTTTTTCCATGTTTCTAAAGGCCCTGCTTCAGTTGATTTCAACAAATTACCAATGGGGGTCCTGGGGGTCCCTCTGCCAGACATTAGTCCTGGTTATGAGAGACTTACCCAGAGTCTTTAGCTCACTATCTTTCACAGAGAAGAAATATCCCAAACATATCAGTCTTTGTCCTACCCTGGGGCAGTCCAGCACCGAAATGCTAGGCAATTCTCCTCTGAACAAGAGTACCAACAGCATCCCCAGACACGTGTTTCGGTCTGGTTGGACCTCATCAGTAGGGAGGAGCTGTGCCTCTCTAAGAATAGTGAGCAAGGGGTCCACATCTGGATTCCCCTAGTAACTTAGGGTGAGACCCAAAGGTACTTAAATATGCAAATTACCAATGGGGGTCCTGGCAGTTCCTCTGCCAGACATTAGTCCTGGTTACGAGACAGTTTCAATGAAGGGAACAGGTTGTTGTTATTAATAGTTGCTAGTCTACATTTTCTGTAAGCAGCTAGCATATGCCATGCTGCTACTGCACTAAGGGACATGAGACCTAATACGAATCTTATGATATGAATCGGTGTACTTTGTGGTAGTGGAGAATTGTTTTCCAGAAGATGCCTTCTAGTAGGTCCCATTTTGGTGAGTCACTTAATGCTTTCGATTTGCCACCAATTGCACAGAGGAACAATCGGAGGTTACCGAAGGCCAAACTAAGTAACCCGGCTCTCACCATCAAAGCGGCCTCATTAATGCCAGATCACTCCAAGCTCATGCATTAGACATAGCCGATATTATAGCACTCCACGACCTTGACTTCATTGCCATCACAGAAACTTGCCTAAATCCAAGATCAGGCCCTTCTTTTGCCCTTGCCATCCCAGATAATTACTCTATCCTATGCACTGATAGAGATGCCACCAATTCCAAAGAAGGAGGTACGGCTTTCATTTATAAAACAGCCCTAGGTCTAAGAATGGTTAATAAGCAACCGCTACCTAAAGCTGAACCTTTAACTATTAAATCGTCCACTTCCACGACATCCACCATCACAATTCACTTGATTTACTAACCTCCAGGACCAACCTCTTGTCATGGGTTTTGACCCATGTTGAATCAATAGACTGGGTGGATGTGGGGATGAGCTATCGCCGCCCACATTCATGCCAGAATAGGAGAACTGCGCAGTTGGCACGAGACCACTCCAAAGATACAACCTTCTTGTGGGGAATTCATTTTCTTAATCCCAAAAATGGTTGCATTACCAGTACTCGCCACTATCAGAAAGCCGGCGTTTTAAAACCACCAGACTGTTGTGTAAAACTGAACAAATGAAACAAAACCAGACCAAGGAAAGACTTGTTAAGAGGTGGATACAATGTAAAACTATATTCTGAAATGACTTGAAGGAATTATTTAATGTATATGTAAAAATTGTCAGTTTGATTTGAATGTAGAAAACTGGGAACAAAAAGTGACATTTAGCTGAAACCTGGCTTAATGAAACTGAATTCTGCCTGACGACAACTACCCCCGACAGGAGTTGATACTGGATCAACAGCTGTGTTGCCAGGCCTGGCTGCATCCTGAGGTCACATGGCCCTGTTGATTAGATTAGGGGTGGAGTAGCTGGGGACTACAGGGAGTTGAACAAAGGCCTGTCCTGGACTCAGGCAAATGTTATATTGGGGGGCCGTAAAGTGGCTTTCTCTTAGGGGAAACTGGGAGGGGCAGTGCCTCTGCTAGCAGCTGAGCTTGGGGGAAGTGGATAAACCAGTTATTTCACCCTGTGATGTGGGAAGCCACACCCCTTTTTGACCAGGGCATAATTTTAAAAAGATAGATAACTCAAAGTGCGGACTTGTCAGAATTATATAAGTAATATCATTATTTTTGTGATTTTTCTGTGAACATTTTGAGATGCGTTAGGACCCTGTGGTGTATTCTGGGGGGAGAGGGGAGAATTGGGCCAATGACAAGTAGAGAGGGGCAGGCTTAGCTAGGCCCAGGCACACACCCATTTTCAAAACACATAAAAAGAGACTGCTGGGCCAGGTAGAGACATTCAAATCCAGCAGAGCTTTTTGCCGGACCACACAACATCCAAAAGATACCAGTTCCAGACTGACTCCAGCTACATACTCCAGAACCTAGAACTTATACTTTAGAACCTAAATCGGAGGTCTAAAACCACAAGCTGAGTTCTCTTCAGCAGGCCTCAAATTATTGCAAGCTACTCACAGCCGGGCGAACTGCTTAAATCCCTTGCCAAGAACTTTTGCCAGGACCAGTGCAGAGATGCAGGAGCCATGCAGAGACCGCTGTATCCGGACAGACCAGACCAGTGCCAGACCAGACCAGACCGTGCAGAACCGCAGACCCAGAGACTAGATCGCTGTGAAGTGCCGCTAGCCTGATTGATCAGATCCATGACGAGGTCCAGTCCTTCCAAAATATATTGTGAGTACTTAGGTCAGATTGTGACAGAAATAAGCTCTTAGTTTAAAATATTTCTAATCCAAACTATTTTAATCTAACCAGAACGGCCTCCTAGAAGTTGTCACTTGTCATTTTGTAAAGCTGCACCACTGTCACTTGTCAATTCTGCAGCTGCATAGCTGTCACTTGTCAATTTGAGTTACTTTAAATCCGAAAAACTACCCTTACAAAATCGTTCATATCTCTGGAACCGTTCGTCCTAGGAACTTGGTTTAACTTTCCTCTGAAAGCTTAGGATCCCAGCTTTCCAACGAACCAACCTGCCACTCCTTATACTTTTGCCGTAATCGCGATTCACGCACTCGCGGATTTTACCGCGATTTGCGATTTGGTTAAAAATCCAGCCACATGTAACCATCTGCAGTCATTTCTTTCCTTGCTAAAAATTTGTTTGCCTCTTAATCGCCATCTCTGAATCATTGCTAAAGTGAGCCTGAACTCATCCCAAGTATCTCTCACTCACCCTGAACCTCCTAAAGGGAATTAAAAGCATTTTCAGCATATTTCTCACTTCATTGCCACCACATTCAAAGCACTTGGGCCTGTGTTTTAAAACTCATACCGGTTTTCTCTAAGCTTGCTGGGGGGGGGACTGAATTTCGTATTGTATTTGATTGCATTCCTGAGAACTGTGCTCCTCTTTCCATCTACTTCCATGTCTTACATTGCATAGGGAGGGGGGTGAATTGCCAGAGAAAAAGTGATTATATTATCTTTTGCTAAAATCATCAAGTATTTCTGTACTGCATTTTATTCCTCATTGCTTATCCCTTGAAATCATAAAAGTATTTTTGCTACTTGATCCATCCTATACTAACTCCTCATTGATTATAAAGAAGTGTGCTAGTGTCAGATTACCCATTGTTGATTAAAATTATATTTATAAGGGCGATATCGATTATTAATTTATTATAAAAGCGTGGTATCTATATTTTGTCTTATTTTTCAAATAAACCTTTTAAACTTGCAAAACAGAACTACTTCTTGGCTCAGTGGGGTCAGGGGGATTCTAAGAGAGGGGTGTTATATAGGGGTAGTCATCCAGAACTCATGAACTGGACATAAAGATATATCAATAAGGGTTTCCATTTAGTATCCCAGACTAGGCATTGACTTAGTTGTAGTGTTGAATTGAATCTTCTTACACTCTACCTTTTAAAATGACATATCACATCTGTTATCTACCAATACTAAAACCAATTCCCAAGTTATCATCCTAGGTGATTTTAATTTAGGTCTTCAAGATCCAAAAGATTTTAAGCAGGCGCTCTTAAGGACACTATTGACGAATTTGGGTTCATACATCGCATTACCAATCCGACCCATAATAAAGGAAGAACGTTTTTTAAATATAGGTATGATGATGGCTTGTTGCCAAGACGGGGGGATCTTTTCTGATATTATGATTTGTTTAAATTGTAGTTCCCGAAAGTCAGCACATATTTCTGGATTTAAAAAAAAAAATAGCATTTGTAGGATTATCTGGGCATGGGGCTCTGGAGTTGCTAAGCTTATTTATTATTAGTAGGATGTCTATTTTATCAAATTCAAGCAGGTTAAGCTTGGGGGCAGAGTCGAAAATGGTTTGAGTAGTTGAGGGATTTAGCAATTTCAAAAAGTGGTTGATCCAAGCTTTTTCACTGATTGAACTCAATTCAGAGGATTTTTGTGTGTTGCTTGGAAGGCCTTTAATTAATTGCCAGATTTCACCCATCGATTTTGTCATAAGGGCATTTAACATCTTTTCTGCGTTAGACTGCTTTTGGAGTTCGATTGTAGCACTAGTTGAATTTCTTTGTTTGGGATCTTATTTTGGTTCTTTCATCTTTTTGGGTTATTGGGCATAGTGCACGCATAGTCTTGCGGTGGTACCTTTGATGTTCGAAGATCGAAGGGTTAAAGGTATTCTTATGTTTTGGTCCTGCCATTGCCCTTGGTAGTGATGACTGGGCAAATAGTTGAATGTGGTCAGTGTAGTGTATTTTATTGGCTAATGATTCAGTTTGTGGTGAAATAGTAATACTATTTTTTAAAGCTCTTATCGTTGATGGTTGCCATCGGAGGCGGTTGCCTCTGTTATTGGATTGAATCATATGGGGGTACAGTATTGAACTATCTATCTGGTGCGGAAGCCATTTAATAGAAAGGACATTATGGTTGCTGGCTAAATTAGCGACCACTTTAAGATGATATGCATTTATTGGAGCTGTCTGAAATTAAGACATACTCCAAAATCGATGAGGATGCACCTCTTGATCATATAGCTGCAGGAGGAAGGTCTTCTGGAGTTGACCCATTAAGCATGGCCATGCATCTAGTTTTCATTAGTGTCTGCCATTCGTTTGGTCGGTTTATCCGTTTCCTGTAGACAATTCATGTTGAAGTCACTGGTGATGATCGTTGTTTGTATTAGAGGGTCTAAAGCAATAAGGTCAAGAATAATTTCTATTTTAGATGAGAACAACAATTTATTTGATGCTAGAGGGTTCCAGTAGATGTTGAGGATGGCTGTAATTGGGGAAAATGGATGGTGAGTATTTGAGGTGGCAATTTTAATGGCTTGAATGCCTGGGTCAGGAGATAGCCAGGCACTGAGATTGAGTTGAGAATCTGACCTTACAGCCACTAACAGGCATGCAGACAGACATCCTTTGATAGGTTTTGACGCTAAGATCTTTGCAATTTGATGATCAACCCATATGGGTGTGCTCGTCATCCAAGTTTCTTGAAATAGTGCTATGTCAAATTTGTGAATATCATAGGAGAATTTGTTTAATAGATGGTTAAAACCTCTTGTGTGCCAGCACACCATTGAGCATGAATGTGACAAATTGGAGGTGTCATGCTAGATTGAAGGTCTATCAAGATGGTCTGACGTTCTAGATATCCATGCACATTCGGATTTATTTTGAGGGAACATCGGTTGTTGCTTGGCTTGCTGGGAGCCATTGCTGCACTTGCAACAATGGTCTGTGTTTGTGTTGGGCTGATCAATTTTTTTTAATGTGTTTTTTTGTTTTTTCGTTTTCCAGTTGTCTGCATTGCTGTATTTCCCATTATTCTATAGCAGTTCCTTCTCACATTTTTTTTGATAATCATCCGCCTCATTACCTCGTTTGCAGTGTTTTATATATATGATCGTGTAACGCTCACCTGATTCCCACGGAGGCGCGGGTCTTGGCAGGAAGCTGTCTGTGACTCGAAAAGTGATGTGCAGGACTCGATTGGCTTCCGGGGTCGAACCTCTTCGCACTGTGTGTCGGACTCGAAGAGTGAGGTTTCTGCAGGTGAAAGAATATGGGGGTTAATGGTCTGGGTAGTTGAATGTCCCTCTCTCCTCTCTCTCTTCCCAGCTTTTTCGTAGAGCCCCCAGGTCAACATGCTCACCTTATATAGGTGAATGCTGGGCTCTCCATCTGCGTCTGGTGCAGGGTGCCGTTGCCAGTTCCTTCACTGGTGAAACATAGGCCTCTTGAATTCAGAGGATGGTTACCGTCGTCTGCACGAGCGGTGAGTTTCTGGACACCTTTTGTCTTTATAGTCTTTAAATGCGTGGCACGTTTATATGCAGACTCTATATAATGCTTTTCCCTTATGTATTGCAGGGCTCTTGAGATGGAAGATGAAGTAAAGCGCCTGGAAGTTTGTAAGTATGGCAAGCGCTCTAATTGTCTCTTTCCTTGCAGCTTAGTTCATGTTAAAGAGACGCCGGAGTATTTGCAGGCGTTTTATTGTGACGAGCGGGGTGGACGTAAGTAAATACCTGCTTAATGTTTTTTCTTTTGCCTTTCAGATGTTGGTTTGCAGTGCCGGAGTCCGCGGAATGCCAGTAAGTTGTTAACGATGCTTTGTCTTTACAGGCGGTGATGCAGAACGAAGAAATCTGGAATCCACAACATGCCGGTAAGTATGGCAATGCTTTTGCCTTTGCAGGTGGAGATGCGGCGTGACGAAGCGGCCGCAGCCCATGGATCAGGTGAGTAAGTACTGCGTGTAAAGTTCGCCTTGCTAACCTGTTGTTTCTGTTCTTTGCAGGTGCTGATGATGTCTGGATACTGAAATGGTAAGTAGGATTCTTGCAGGTCCAGGATCAGAAGAAGAAAAGCCGGAGCAGACTCGGTGAGCGTTCTGCTGCAGATGCAGAATAACGCGAAGCACGCTTCATCTATCGGGTGTGGTTTAAATAGCCTTGGAGTGATGAGGCGTCTTCTTCCACGGCCCTGCCTAGGTAAGAAAAGAGTTCCAGTTTCCAGAAGAGTTCCAGTGCTGTATCCAGGGAGTGGAGCTGCCCCACCCAGGTAAGAAAGTAGTTCCTGTTCTTAGATAGCTTCTAAGTAGCTGGTAAGTAAGCAGCATGGTCTGCTGCAGGTAAGTCCACCCAAGCATCCTCACACCTATTATGAGCCCGGCGCTTCCAGTGCCGGGACCAATGGTTTTGATGAGCCTGGTGCCACCGGCGCCAGGACAAGGTCCAAAAGGTCCCAGTGGGGACCGGCTGGTGCCTAGGATTAGGGTTAGGGGCCTGCTTCCAAGGACGTTGGGCTGGTCCTGGCTCCTTGGAAGCAGTGATCATGACAGTACCCCCCCCTCAAGGCCCCTCCTAAGCGTGTCTTCTCCGGGGGTTTCGGCTTGTCGGGGTGATTCAGATGGAATTTTTTGACCAGACGAGGTGCATGGACGTATTCTGAAGGTTCCCAAGACCTTTCCTGGGGGCCGTAACCTTTCCAATCAACCAGATAATATAACTTAGATTTGGAGATTTTGGAGTCTAGGATGTTCTTTACTTCGAATTCAAGTTCTCCATCTACTAAAACTGGTTCTGGGAGTTCAGTCAATCGGGTTTCTGGTTGCACAGGTTTTAATAAGGAGACATGGAATACTGGGTGTATTTTCATATGCGTAGGTAACTCCAATTTGACAGCCACCGGATTAGTTATGGCAGATATGAGATAGGGTGCAAGGTATCTCGGGATGAAGGTGCGGGGTCCCTTTAGAGGCAGGTGCTTAGTGGATAGCCAGACTTGATCTCCTACAGCGTAATGAGGAGCCTCTTTACGGTGTCGATCTGCTCCTCTTTTGAATTGAGCTTTAGCTCTTTGCAGATGGGCCGAGGCTTCCTTAAAAGCACGGGTGATCTCCGAGTGCAAATGATCCACAGCAGGTGCTTCGAATTCTTGGGGAGGATCCAGGTTAGAGGTTCTAGGATGGTGTCCGTATAGTAAGAAGAAGGGAGTCTTCCCTGTTCCAGAATGAATCGAATTATTGTAAGCGTATTCAGCGATCCAAGGAATATCCTTCCAGGGGTTTTCAGTTTGTTGGAGCATGCAACGTAGATATTGCTCTAGAGTTTGATTTGTCCTTTCGGTTTGTCCGTCAGTTTGGGGATGGTGACTAGTTGAAAGTCTTACATCAATTTGGGCTAGACGACAGCAACTGCGCCAGAAGTGAGAGATGAATTGACTTCCCCTATCGGAGACTAAAACCGAGGGAAAACCGTGTAGCCGAACGATGTTTTCTAAGAATTCTCGGGCCAATATTGAGGCTGATGGTAGACCCTTTAGGGGAATGAAGTGAGCCATCTTGGAGAATAGATCCACGACTACTAAAATGGTAGTATACCCCGAGCATGGAGGTAAGTCCGTGATGAAATCCATGGACAGGGTATGCCATGGACAGGGAGGGATGTCTAGTGGCTGTAGTAGGCCGGCTGGTTTTTCCTTCTGACTTTTATTCTGGGCACACACACCGCAGGAGATTACAAAGTCTCTAATATCCTTTTTCCATGACGGCCACCAGAAATGTCTTTTAATCTTTTCCATGGTTTTGGTAATGCCAGGGTGACCCTCCATTAGAGAGTCGTGATAACAGGAGATTACTTGTTTTTGTATTTTCTCACAGGGTAAATGCAATCGTCCTCGGAAATATGGTAGGTCTTGATCCACTGAAAATTCTTTCCCCTTTAATTGCCAATCTTGTAAATCGCCCGGAGTTAGGAGTGATTTAACCATGGTCTTGATGTCTTCAGAAGATTGAGCGCTGACCAAACCCAAAATTCTTTGTTCTGGAATTATGGGTATTGGTTCTGGATTGGTCAAATGTTCATCTACCCCCATCCGGGAGAGGGCATCTGCTTTTCCGTTCTTACTGCCTGGTCGATAAGTAATTATAAAGTCAAATTCGGCTAGAAACAGAGCCCAGCGAAGCTGTCTGGAAGATTGAGCTTTGGCTGTCTTTAGATATTGTAAATTGCGGTGGTCAGTCATTACGGTGACTGTGTGTCTGGCTCCTAGAAGATAATGCCGCCAGGCTTTAAAGGCCGATCTGATGGCCAAAAGTTCCTTGTCTGTAATTGAATAGTTGATCTCGGGAGGCGAAAACTTGCGGGACCAAAAGGCAACAGGATGTAGTTGGTGTGTGACCGGATCTCTTTGTGATAACACTGCCCCCATAGCAAGACTAGAAGCATCCGTTTCCACGATGTAAGGAAGTTCTGGGCGAGGATGTTTTAAAACGGGTGCAGAAATGAATTTAGCTTTTAAGTCCTGAAAAGCTTGTTCTGCTTCAGAAGACCACTCAAAACGTTTGTTCTTTTTCAACAGAGCGGTGATGGGCTGGACTAGCCGAGAAAATTCAGGAATGAATCTGCGGTAAAAGTTAGCGAATCCTAACATGCTTTGAACTCCTTTTACAGAGGTTGGTGATGGCCACTTGATAATTGCATCAACTTTCTTTGAATCCATATGGACTCCATTAGGCGACAATATGAATCCCAGGAACTCGACTTCCGTTACGTTGAAAACGCATTTCTCAAGCTTAGCAAAAAGATTATGTTGACGCAATCTCTCGAGAACCTTTTTAACGTGTCTCTGATGTTCTTCTTCAGATGATGAATAGACGAGGATGTCGTCAATGTAGACAACAACACACACATCTATGAGTTCTCTAAGGACATCGTTCATAAAATATTGGAAAGCAGCAGGAGCATTACACAGTCCAAAGGGCATCACTTCATATTCGAATAGCCCGTACTTGGTGCGGAAGGCCGTTTTCCATTCATCGCCCTCTTTTATCCGTACCAAGTGGTAGGCTCCTCTGAGATCCAGCTTTGTGTATATACATGCATCTTTGACTTGGTCCAGGAGTTCAGGGATCAAAGGTAACGGGTATCTGTTTTTAACGGTGATCTGATTCAGGGCGCGGTAATCTATGCAAGTCCTAAGGTCTCCTTCCTTTTTCGGAACGAAGAACAAAGCCGATGAAGCTGGAGATTTTGAAGGACGGATAAACCCGTTAGCTAGGTATTGGTCCAGGTACTGTCTGAGGTGAAGGTTCTCTGGCTCGGTGAGGGCATAAATCCTGCTGCAAGGAGGAGTTGTTCCAGGTATCAGATCTATTTGACAGTCGTAAGACCTATGAGGAGGCAGGGTGTTAGCTTGATCCTTCCGGAAGACGTCTTGGAATTCCTGGTATTCGGGAGGTAATTTGGGAACCTCCTCAGAAGAGATTGCCGCCAGTGAAACATCAGACCGAGGATAACCAGTGGTAAAACACTCTGGAAACTGAACCGTCTTTGCTCGCCAATCGATCTGAGGATTGTGCTTCTCTAACCAAGGGATTCCCAGAATGATCTGGAACTGAGGGGCCTTGATTACATCGAACACGATTCTCTCCCGGTGTCCATCTTGACTCACTAGCGTCACTTCTTGGGTGGCATGCGTTACTGGTCCGGAGGCTATCTCCGTGCCATCCACAGTAGTGATGACGTCTTTTACTGCCTTAGGGACAAGGGGTAGATTCATCCTTGATACCATTTCACGGTCCACATAGTTACCGATTGCTCCGCTGTCAATGTAAGCTTCAATTGCATGCAAACGATCCGGACGTTCAGGACTAATGAGGACCATGGGTATCACGAAATGCGAGGTCACGGGACAGATCTTAACGCTCGGCAAGAGGACCTCTACTCTTGTCGGGCGAGGTCGTTTCCCTGCTCTGACTTTGTGGTACAGGTATCCGCGGCTCCTACAGTCTTCTTAGCTGGTTTCACTGGACAGTCCCGAAGAAAGTGTCCTGAGTTTCCGCAATAGAGGCATAATTGCAGCTGCCTTCTTCTTGCCTGCTCTTTCTGGGTTAAAGGTTCTTTCATGCCCCCTATTTGCATGGGTTCCACAGTGTCAGCTCCCTTATTCGAGGTCTGTGGTTTAGAAAACACTTGGGTATCAAATCTGGAACGATCTGCCTTCCTGTTCTGTAGTCTATGGTCCAATTGGACAACTAAGTCAATATAATCAGAACATTCTTGTGGAGGATTCACAACTTGCGCTAACACATCCTTGAGCTCTCCACGCAGGCCTCTGTAGAAAAGCGTTATTCTCTTGTCCTCGGGCCATTGTGTTTCCACTATGAGTCTATTGAAGGAGGCTATATAAGTCAAGAGGTCTTGATTACCCTGTCGTAATGAGAGAAGTTCATTGTCCAAGGCCTGCCCTTGTGCATGTCTTGCGAACAGTTTCTCCATGCTGGACTGGAAGGCCTGAAAATCATGTAAAACCGGATCATCCTGGGTGACTAACGGGATTGACCAATCTGCAGCGCTGCCACTGAGATAAGAAAGCACGAAAGCCACCTTGGTCTGGTCTGTTGGGAATGCAGCTGGTCGACATAAGAAGTGTAGGCGGCACTGGTTGTTGAACACTGCGAATTTCTTTGGATCACCAGAAAAGCGTTCGGGCGGAGCCAAGGGCACATTACCGGGCAGATTGATTTGCACTGGATTTGAAGCTGATGCAGAAGGATAACTCCCTCCTGGAACGGGCAAAGGTGTCTGTCCTGCCTGCGTTTGTAACAACTGCCTAGCAAGGTCCTCTGTTCGCTCCTTGGAAATTATCAGTTCTCTTCTTAGAGAGTTCGTTTCCTGACGAGCTGCATGTACTTCTGCTCTTAATTCCCCGAGCAACTGGGCTAGTCGATCAGTGTCTGAGGTTTCCATTGCGCCTGGGTAGGAGTTTTGTGGTGGGCTTCGCGTTCTGTAACGCTCACCTGATTCCCACGGAGGCGCGGGTCTTGGCAGGAAGCTGTCTGTGACTCGAAAAGTGATGTGCAGGACTCGATTGGCTTCTGGGGTCGAACCTCTTCGCACTGTGTGTCGGACTCGAAGAGTGAGGTTTCTGCAGGTGAAAGAATATGGGGGTTAATGGTCTGGGTAGTTGAATGTCCCTCTCTCCTCTCTCTCTTCCCAGCTTTTTCGTAGAGCCCCCAGGTCAACGTGCTCACCTTATATAGGTGAATGCTGGGCTCTCCATCTGCGTCTGGTGCAGGGTGCCGTTGCCAGTTCCTTCACTGGTGAAACATAGGCCTCTTGAATTCAGAGGATGGTTACCGTCGTTGTCTGCACGAGCGGTGAGTTTCTGGACACCTTTTGTCTTTATAGTCTTTAAATGCGTGGCACGTTTATATGCAGACTCTATATAATGCTTTTCCCTTATGTATTGCAGGGCTCTTGAGATGGAAGATGAAGTAAAGCGCCTGGAAGTTTGGAAGTATGGCAAGCGCTCTAATTGTCTCTTTCCTTGCAGCTTAGTTCGTGTTAAAGAGACGCCGGAGTATTTGCAGGCGTTTTATTGCGACGAGCGGGATGGACGTAAGTAAATACCTGCTTCATGTTTTTTCTTTTGCCTTTCAGATGTTGGTTTGCAGCGCCGGAGTCCGCGGAATGCCAGTAAGTTGTTAACGATGCTTTGTCTTTACAGGCGGTGATGCAGAACGAAGAAATCCGGAATCCACAGCGTGCCGGTAAGTATGGCAATGCTTTTGCCTTTGCAGGTGGAGATGCGGCGTGACGAAGCGGCCGCAGCCGATGGATCAGGTGAGTAAGTACTGCGTGTAAAGTTCGCCTTGCTAACCTGTTGTTTCTGTTCTTTGCAGGTGCTGATGATGTCTGGATACTGAAATGGTAAGTAGGATTCTTGCAGGTCCAGGATCAGAAGAAGAAAAGCCGGAGCAGACTCGGTGAGCGTTCTGCTGCAGATGCAGAATAACGCGAAGCACGCTTCATCTATCGGGTGTGGTTTAAATAGCCTTGGAGTGATGAGGCGTCTTCTTCCACGGCCCCGCCTAGGTAAGAAAAGAGTTCCAGTTTCCAGAAGAGTTCCAGTGCTGTATCCAGGGAGTGGAGCTGCCCCACCCAGGTAAGAAAGTAGTTCCTGTTCTTAGATAGCTTCTAAGTGGCTGGTAAGTAAGCAGCATGGTCTGCTGCAGGTAAGTCCACCCAAGCATCCTCACACCTATTATGAGCCCGGCGCTTTCAGTGCCGGGACCAATGGTTTTGATGAGCCTGGTGCCACCGGCGCCAGGACAAGGTCCAAAAGGTCCCAGTGGGGACCGGCTGGTGCCTAGGATTAGGGTTAGGGGCCTGCTTCCAAGGACGTTGGGCTGGTCCTGGCTCCTTGGAAGCAGTGATCATGACAGATCGGCATCGCGCCTTTCCATGGACGCGATGCGATCACGTGTCCTTATTTGTTACTGTTACCTTGGCAACGCTGCTTACTCGGCGATGCGAAGCGGTGTTCCCTCGGCCGCCGCAACTCCTGTACTGTAATTTCAGGTATGCCCGCACACAGCTACACAATTTACCAGGATCTCATTTCACGGCTTTTTAACTCTTTACTAAACATGGCCTTGCACCTACAGATCGTCATCTGGATTCAGTCTAGCACTGGATCGTGTGCTACTTTTGACCGCCATCATAGATTCCACGCCTGACACTAACTCAACATTTTACCTCTTTTGGCTTTACACTTCTCGAGAGGTAACTTTCCATTTCCAATCACATTCAGAAATTTAAGTACCCGTTTTTTTGTCATTTTACTGCATTAATTTCTCTTTTTCCTGTTTCCTCACCCCAACATGATTTGAATTTTCCCACGTTCTGGTATGTGATTATCCTTTATTTTATGATTATGCTCTGTTGTGTTTCGGTTATTTGCATTTTACCATCCATTTCTTGATACTGCATGATTATGCTATGTGTAAATATGTTGTTGCTATTATTATACTATAGTAGCACAGACTTGCCCTGATGAAGGAGAGAACTTCTCCGAAATGCATTGGCACATTAAGTCTACTCATATTATCAGAAGTGTTAGCCGTGTCCTCACTAAGATTGGATTAGTGATTATTTTTTTTAATTATTTTTTTGATAAACAACTATTTCACTAAGACTTGGATTTTATTTGGGAAGTTTGGTGAAATTCATACTGCTCAAGAAAGAGAGCATTTATAACTTTGAAGACCTTTTTTCTGAAACTGCATTACCCATGTTGGGTTTAAACGGAGAGCGTATGTGTGACTAGGTTTGCTATCTTAGTCTCCTGCTTCACATTTTTTGTTTACAAAACCTTTACAAATTTGATAACACTACAACAGCCAACCACAGTTAAAACCATTATAATACATATCTTGCTGTAGCAGATCTTTTGAATAAATAAAAGATTATTGTTTAAAATGACAACTTTGTGCAGAAAATTCAAATGTATAAATTAGCAGAGGAGTTTTCCCAAATTTCACAGTATACATTATACTCGAATAGTTGTTTCTCATCCGCTTAGCATCTAGACCAAAGTTAGCTCTGCTCTAAGTTAACAATAAACCTTTTCTGAGTTGAACGAGATTCCATCTTATTCGTAGTTAGGAATAGACATCTGACATCCTAGTTGTCTGTCTATGCACCAATTGCCTATCATTAAGTCAAACAAGAAACACAATATACCTTAAAATGCATGGTAGCATTGAGGAGTGGTGCAAATACAAAATAAAACAGTTTATCAAAATATGCATGGATTATGGATTCCTGCAAATATGCATTGGGCCAATTGTGCAAAATATGCAATGTGCAGAAACAACTAAGTGCAACATCTTCAGTACATATAATCCCCACTTTGGAACTGTGAGGGAAAGTTCATCAGTGTGCAAGATCATCCAAAATCAATTTGCTCAATTTCATGACTTTTGCCAGCCTTAAAACGCATCGATTTAGCCACTTTTAGGTAGTGTAGGGATGGGTTGGCGAGGTGAATTCTCGTGGATGCCAGATGGTATAGGCTTCATGGTTGGTGTCGTTTCAGGACATGAAGAACGCAGATCTTTCTCTTTGCTGAGGTTTGCTAGAAAAGCTTTTGCTTTAGACTTGCCATTAGCTTTATTTGGCATAGTAATGTTTTTTTTCTTTTTTTCTTTTTTTTTATCAGGACAGATTCCTCAATTTGGTTGGAGGTTTGTTTTCTATTATGCTTTTTGGTTTTTTTAACAGTAGTTCTGCCCGGGCAGAATACATCATAAAGTGGGGTTTTGGTAGAAGAGTCTACCGGTGCAGTGGGTGCAGGGAAGCTGGTATTGAAAGGCTCAACAAGCACACTGTCAGAAGAGTTGGGTTCAATTGGGTGATCCACAAGGGATGAATTCAATTCAGTTACCTCATCCGTGTCCGCGCCCGGTGTCACCTCAAGGACGATACTGCTGGGTTTCAAACAGGCAGATTCCAGTAGCAACGGAAGATTCCAGACCAGCCCATCGAGTTTGTTTGTAAGGGTATGTAAAAGAGTTGTTTGGGTTACAGTCTTGTGGTCAACACCTTCATGAAGTTTAGGCAATGTGAATATACTTGTATTGATTGCTACGAGTGCCGAATCTAAATTGGTGGAATTAACTGAATGGAAGCCAAACGATGGGCGATGAGCCAGTTTCGTGAAAGAGGCTACTAAAAACGACTCCATAACTGATTTGTGATTAGTGCCTTGCTCTAAAGAGAATAGAGCGGGAGATCCAGATAATCTTGCTAATAAGTCTTCATTGATACCCTCAGATGCAACATCATCAGCGGGGTCATTTGCATGAGAAAGGACTGAGATGTGTTGCTCTTCGGTCTCCTCTCTAGGTAACATGGTGCGCGTGAGCCCCTGTCGCGCTACTTGGGAGTATAACGGTGGGTAGCAAGATGAATCAGACTGGCGGATCAATGATGGAATTATCTGATCCATTAAATTGATAGGCGAGTGGGGAGAGGTGAAAAAGGTGTCAATAGTGTTGCTAACTGCTTTTGCTGCGGTTCATTTTTGCATTGTAAGGTCAAAGAGCATAGGGGGTGTTTTTTGTTATGGATGCATTGTTAGCAAGAGGGAGAGTTCTCTAGGGACTTCTTCCCACATATGAGTACCTTGCATATGTAGTGGTGGCATGGGTTGTCTCATATTGAATTGTACAGCAGGGATCGTACGCGGTTGGATCGGGTGTGAATTAGGGTTCGGGTGGTAAACCAAGAGTAGCTCGGAAACTGATGTTTTTGAATTTAGGTGAGTAGGCACCGGAAAGCGCAGAGGTAAGGGCATTCCTGAAGTGAGCCTGAAAGAAGCCATGATTAGACTTCAATTGCAAATGCTGCGATATTGCTGAAGAGGGTAATGTGGTTAGCTGGGGAAGTAGAAGTGAAGCAGCCTTATCTTCATAATCTCTTTCAAAGCTTCCGGTACATTTTAAAAAACAAAGAGCAAGGAATTAAGTACTGATTTAGAAGAGACAGAACTGCAGACCTGCAGCACTGCAGTCTGCTGTCTGGTACTTCATGGTACTCTTGCCGGTGCGCATGCGCTGTTGCGAGCACACATCTGGTTTTGAAGGAAAATGCTGGGAAGTGGGCTTGATCCAGCAGGCCAGCAGCACTAAAGAGGTAAAATAGAATAATAATATGTATTAGATGTAAAGTTTAATAAAGTTGAATAAAGTTCCCTGTAGATTGGTTCTCTGAAGGTTTCCACTGCTGCAGACCTGTGGGTGATGAAGTCCAGAAGTAGAAGTCCAAAGTAAAAGTCAGGCGCGGGAGCACATAGAGGCCCCCAGATCGCAGTCTGGTACTCTACCGTACTCTTGCCGGTGCACGTTTCACTGACATGAACAAATCCTTAGGCCAGACCCCGGGTCAAGGGCACCTTATTGGGAGAGACCTTTCATAGTTCAGGCAGATGCCTATGACATAGCTGAAGAACTTTCACAGCTTAATGACAAAGTGGAGGAACAACCGATGTGTCTAATAAGCTATCAGTGTAGGAGTGGAGAACTCAGTTGGCTCCAGGTGGAGAATAGTTGCTTTTCCATTGTATGGTGCCTTAGGAAGTTGATGTCCTTACTCCATGGGACTCACTTCACTGTGTATGCTCACCTTAAGCCTTTGAAGTGGTTGATAGATATTAAGGGAGAGACTTCAAAGTGGCTCAGGAGGTTCATGAGTCTGCCGGCCTTGAAGTTCATTATTGGGCCCTGGCCAGATCCCAAATTTAGCAATGTTGTTGGGCTGTGCAAGAGGGATAACCAACTGGAACAGAGGACCCACCCAGGGTTGGATTAGTTCCCCCTGTCCCTTAGTCTGAGGGCGGGGGTGTGTAAGGAAAGATTTCTCTTTACTGTGCCTTTCCTTCCAGCTTCATGGAACCACCAAACGTATTGCTTTTACTTTTGATACTGACCTGCACTTTTTGCACTGCAGGTTCACTACACTGGCTTTTGCTCATACGTTATGGTGCAACTAACATGACCTTCATGCTGTAAGTCCTGGCAAACATTGTTTCCCTTAGTCTTGCGACATTGTTAGTACTTTTGTTTACTTTATATCACTTGTGGTAACTTGTATCATTTTACCATGCAGCTTACACTGCAGTAAAGTGGGGTACACATATTGTTTTGCCCTAGACTAACACTCAGGATTTTTGGTTACTCTAGGTGTGCTGAAAGGCTAGGCTGGTGGCAGCAGTAATTTATTCCCACTTTTTGGGACTTTTCATGTTAGCCTTACCACATTTACCACATTTGGCTACTAACTGTAGCTAGTGTCCAAACGTGGCCGTGCTGCATGGTGTTTAGCTTGTCCTTTGGCTATCTTGTTCTTTAGCCTTCTTCCTGCCTTTGAAGCCAGGAAAATCCTTATAAGGATTTCCCCTGCCTAGGAAAGCAGGAGCTTTTGGTGGGCTACTGAAGGACTGTGTGTCTTTGTTGGTAGGATGGGGGCTGGGACTGTCTGGTCCCAATCCACAAATTGGTTTCAGTGTATCTGAGTCATATGCATGAGTGTTTCTGCCAGTGGTCCTGATTTGACGACTGCTGTGGTATGTGTGTGGGCTAGTCCTGTCATTGGCTAGTGAGGGTAGCTGCTATTACCTGGCTTTTAGGATAAGAAGAGGACCCCTGCACCCATTCCTCAGAGATCCTAGAGAAACCTAAAGGAGCCAAGACTTCTATCCAGCTGTTAGACCAGGGAAGAAACTGGAGACCTGTAGGAAGGAAGGCCGGTTATCAACTTCTGCTGCTGTCCTGGAGGAGCTCTGTCTTGCTGAAGATCATTAGCAGTCCTGCAAAGGAGCTGCAACCTTTGGAGTGGAGGGAACATCCATTCTGACCTCTGCTCGGTACCCTGCAATGAAGCACATTCAGAAGTATCCCGGGACTGTCCTGTGGCTGACCAGCACCGAATTTGGGCTACCAGACTGCCGGCATCACCGTTCCTGAGTTTCAACCTGGAACTAGGGGGATCCTCAGCGGCCCTATGAGACTAACCTCTGAGATGTCGGCGTCCTAGCATCAGGGGACCCGAGATAGGAGGGAAAGTCTGATCATGGAAGTTGAATCCCTTCACCTTGCTGTGCTGCAGGGACCATCGTCCGAAATGACTTACTTTACCAAAGTCCAGTCCTGAGAGGGGTCTTACATCGAGTTTTGCTGCATTCTTCACTCGAGAGTCCTTGCAACAGTGAAAGACACGAACCAGAGATCATCTAGTACATGCAACCCCTGCAAATAGAGGACTGTGGGCCTCATTACATGGTAGGCGGTAACCATGGCGCTATTAGCGCCATGGTTGCCGCCTGTATTTTACCGTGTCCGCCTTGGTGGATGGCGGAATTACCGCCCTACTCCAAGGTGAGCGGGGGGGGGCAATTCCCCATTAACCAAGGCCCTTCCCCATTCCCATTTTTGCCCCCATAGGACATAATGGGAATGGGGAAGGCGCTAATTACGGTACCGCAAATTGCGGTACCATAATTAGCACCAAGGTCCCTTTGCGGGTTCGTTTTTTAACGCCTGCTAAAAGCAGGCGTTAAAATACCAACCCGCAAAGCAACCTCGTAATAAGGCGGTAAGGGTTAACGGTCACCGGTACCCTTACCGGTGGCCGTTAACCCTTACCGCCTACCGTGTAAAGAGGCCCTGTGACTTTCAGAGGGAAAAGCAACCTCAGACTCCCTTCCTTTTTCCTGCCAAGTCTGGGGAAGAATCTGAGTACGTTGGGTAAGTCAATGGGTTTATAATAAACTTTATTTTAACACTGTTGCTTTGTCATTACTAGCTTGTGGAAGACTTCTGAAAATTGGGGCTACTTCTGTTAGCTAGTTTAACTTGTACTCTGACAATTAGAACCCTTCCCTGGACCCCACAAACCCTACCTGCATTTTATCCTGCTTCAAAGATTCTGTGGAACTTAAAACTATTGGGCAAAAGGCTCTAGACCACTTGGGACTGGACAATTTGAGTTAGGGATCTTTCTCTGTGGACCTATACGTGCATAATATAATCTTACCTTTCCTTTTCAGGAACTTGTGTTGAATATTTGCCCTTTAAATAAGTGAATGTATATCCTATCTGTTTTGCTAGTGTTGTATGATGACTCTACTTGCCAGTAGGCATGTTTCTATAGTGTGTTTTTGCCAATAAATAATAATTGTATTTTTATACATCCTGCCTAAGTGTAATCTGTGATTCCCATTGTGTGAACTCATTGTGGACCCTTTACAAGCTCGCCACCTTTGAAGAACTATGCCTAGACCGCCTGTCACTGCTACCTGAACTGGTTTGGCTACAGCTCCCCAGAGTTGTCCGTGTCACAATATAGTTTGGCCTTCTATACATCTCTCCACCAGGCCAGAGTATAGAAAATCAGTCCTAACAATGCTCTTATGAGTTTCTTTGCTGTATACCTATGACTTCTTGCAGCATGGTAAGATATGTGCTGGTATGGTTTTACGGGACTGTCTGAGACCCTTTTGTATGTAATAAACCTTGTTTTCCCTTACAAAGCAGTGCAGTGGTTATCTGGCCTTTAGATAATGTATTATTGCACCAGTTTTAGGTAATGTCTTTCTTGAAAAAATTGGTAACCCCAATGTGATCCCAGACTCTCTGTGAGGTTGGGGGTTTCCCAGCCACGTGTGGCACCTGTCTGCAGTGACCAGTCCCCCATGAACAACTTGAAGAGTTTTGAAGGTACTGTGTTGCCAGAAGGCCTGCCTGCTCCCAGTTGTGCAGGCAAATTGACGGGGATCCCGTTTCGGAAGCACTCTGGGGAACACACAGATATAAGTGCACCTTTGAGGGAGAAAACAAGAGGAGAGCACGTGCAGAGTAAGTTGACTGTGAGTGTGTGAATTGTAAAAGACCAAGTGGCAATATATAGTTTTCTTTTATTTATAGAGGTCGCCAGAGGGATCTACTCTGTTGAGAGAAAAGGTGACATCACTTTAGTATAGTGTGAGAACAAAAGAAGAGATAGGAAACAGTATCTCCTCCATTACGGGGAAAAGGCAGCGCTACAAGTAGAGTAGAGGTCCAGTATATCCGAGACCTAGGACCCCACCACTCGGCAAAAGGGAGCGCGAGGAGGGGAATTGTTCTCATCCCGAGGCAAGGGGACAGAGGAAGGGTTTAAACCATTGTGGAAGTAAGTGTGATTTTGTTGTGTAGGCATTTATATGGTGGGCCCAGGATCCCTTTGCATGGCATAAAGGGGCATAAGGAGGTAAAGTCCCTTGTCTTGATGAGGAAGGGTCTAAACCATTTTGTATATAATAGTGTTTTATTGAATTGTGGTTTATAGTTTTTATGGAATTGTTACAGTGTGTAGTGGCGGTCATTAAGGTGTGTGAAGAGTGGTGTGGAATAAAAAGTGTGTGGTGTGTTGGGTGAGAAGAAAGTGGACGGGGAACGGAGCATACAGGCAGTGTCAAGTGGGTGGGATCAATTGGCACTGCTGGATCGGTGTTTAGGAAACAAAAGGTTATTACGAGTGCATAACCAGATGTAACCATGAGTTCCATTACCCCACTCAAATACATGAGTACAACACTTCCGTGGTACAGAGAAAAGATAGTTAAATACCGTTGAGAGTGGGTCGCTGATAAGAGAGGAGGAATATTTGAGCCTTAGCCCAAAGAAGGAATGAATAATAAGGACTTGAGGGGCCATATGTTCACTTATCTAGCCATGAAATATAAGAGGAGTAAGGTGAAGAAGAGGCAGGATACTGGGAGCTTTGGACGATGATTGAGGATTTGGACAATGTCCCTGATGAACCTAAGGGAAGAGAAATTGAAATCCCAGCATCCTGTGTCACCCCACACCATGTGTAACCCCTGCATTCTGTGATACTCCTAGAACACACCATCCCGCCACTCCCACAGGGGTGTTACCCCATGCAAGCAGCCATAGGTTATACCAATCTTGATTATGTGCGCACGCAGCCTAACCACAGGGAGCGGGCCCCACAACTGAAAACATCCCACAGGCCCCAGCAGCAAATGCGTGACCTATTAGTTATGGAGACAGAGAACAGGGCACGGAGAGCATTACAAAGAGCACTTCGAAGGACAGCGGCAGAGCATGTGCGAGTAACACTGGAATAGGGTGAGGGGCAAAGAGTGCCAATAGGCACAGATGAATGGAAAGCCAGAGATATTTTATTTTGAATTGATAGTAGATCGAATAGTGACATGCACATCGAATTGAAGGATGATGGCTACAAAGATGATGAACATCGAGGGAGGCTACAGCATGCTGACAGTTTAGATTATGAGTCAATTAGAACAGACATAGAAGCAGGAGTGGTAGGATGGGGAATGGACAACAGAGGAGGGGCAGCACGAATAGAGAGTTTATGGGGTCTAAGACTCAGAACGCGACCAGGTCACATGTCAGTGGCAAAAGGGAAGAGGCGGGAAGGTTATCAGCCAACCAAGAGGGCACACAACTTCCATTGCTACATAAAGGCCCCGGAAGAGCACAATATACATGATTTTATGAAGGTACTGCTGTCGCTCACAGCAGGAGCAGGAAAGTGCATTTATGCACTTGAAAACCAGACAGCAGGCATTACATTAGCGGCAGGAGACATGAAAGGTTTGCTAGCTTCATTGTTAGGACATCAAGCTGATGACATTTGGAGGAAAGTGGGCTATCAAGGAGTACAAATGGGCAATGATGATCATGTTTGAGGACACTTTATTGATAGTCGGGCGAAAGTACTGGCTGCCTTAAGGGCAGTGCATCCCCACACACCAGATATAAACTCAATTAAGGCACGTGCTATGAAATCGGATGATGATCCTGCACAATATATAACACAAATTCCGGAATTATGGAGAGCAGAGACAGGGGAACCATGGCATAAAAAACATAGCAATATTTTACCACATGTTAAAGAACGGACTCCAAAAACATGTGAAAATGATTTGGATAAGGTGGTGGGGATTGAGTCTAAGGGATGGGCAGAGATTCAGATAATTCTTATACACCATTGTAGGCTACGGCAGGAGAAGGAGAAGGAAACTGTGGATAACACACAGAAGGCTGATGCTAAGTTAGTGCAGAATAAACTAGCAAAGTTGAGTATAGAAGGATCAGTGATGACGAGCCCGCCTGTAGGACAGGTCGACACAAGAATGGCAGAGGAGTGGACACAAGGGTACGAAGGTTATCCAGATAACCGAGGATATCAGGGAGTTTATCAACAAGGGAGAGGGGCTTTCAAGGAGGACAAGGAGGTAGAAGAGTATTTAGAGGAATGGGACTGAGGTTTGGAGGACCAGGACTGTGTTGGTCATGCGGGAGAATTGGCCATTTTGCACAAGGTTGTAAAAGTAGACAAGTGTACTTGTATGATCCCATTGCCTACCCCAACGAACCGGCAGTAGTCCCAATTGCATATCATCATCCATCGGGAAATTATGCTGCCAATTGCCCATATGCCTAAAACCTTACACATGTGCCCCAACAAGGGCAATAGCCACAGTATCAGCATCAGGCTCCATTACCACAACAGATGCAACCCCCAGCACCAAAAGGAGTACCAGCATATGCACAGCAGCAATCACAACATTCAGTAACCAAACTATGGGACAAACATTTTTATCATACGGCACAGTGATGCACTATACAGGGGTAAGTGTGGTGTGTCCCAGGGTCAAACACCTATCCAGGTTTGGCTACAGAGAACCTTGATGTGCCCAGTCCTGTCAATCACTGCTGAACTGGATGAGGAATGCCTAGTAGGTGTGATGATAGGTAACAAATCATTTGTCTTCATGGTTGATAAAGGTGCAACAAAATCATGCATAAAGGAAGAGCGCTTCCCCTTATCAGGAAAGGTAATGGACATGCAGGTGTTCTTAAGGGCCATAAAACAGGCTACATTTACACAAGATTTACCAATCCAGCTAGGTACTGAAGATGTGTTACCTGTGCTATTGTTCTCAACAGAAACACCAGCGAACGTGTTAGGCAGAAAACTGCTAGGCAAGCTAAATATGCCAATATAATTCATGGAAGAATGGGTAGTGTGTACCACATCTGTAATTTGTTATGCTAGGGTTCTGGCAGTAATAAAAGCATTGTATAGCAATATAGCTACTAGAGGAATACCATTGCACCCAGATATGTTCATGTATGAAGTGATAGTGTTATTCAGTTGGGTGCCAGGCATTTGAAACAAACCATGGAGAGTGCCGTCTAAATTTTTGTTTAGGCCAGCAGTTCCCCAAGACCATGCTCTGGGTACCATCATTATGCTAGACTTGGAGTCAGTGATGATTGTGGACTATAAGGCAGTACTAATAGGGACTGGAAAAGAGGCAGATGGGTGGTGTACAATTTCTTGTATAGACCCGGTACAGCCACTGAGCAGGGTGTCAGATGGACAGGTGTTTGAAGATATTGACAATGATTGTGAGATGATATCTGAGATTGCTTTTCATGCCAGATAATGATTCAGCATAGAAATGTACCTTAGCCTATACTTATTGCCAAAACTATGCCTGCATATTTACAGGAAGATATGGCAAAGGTACCCAGCACTTTATGGACTGATAATTCCCATGATGTTGAAGAGCGTAGGGGCATTACATATGAAGTTGAAGCAGGATGCAGTGTTACCCAGAGTGCAACAGAATCCATTATAGTGAGAAGCAGAGGAAGGAATACATGAGACAATTGTGGGGTTTCAGCCAAAATGACCAAATCTAAATGACCTAAACCACCAAAAGTTCTAAAATAGATACTACTAAATGCCTAACTGACTAAATGTTCGTAGGACGTGTTGTAGTATCTGTTTGGTGGTGTAGGTCAAGAATATGAATTAAAAATGCTGCCGGGGCTGCAGGGGTGTCCCCTGCAACACCCCACTGATTATACTATACAGTGAGCGGGGGTTGTGGGGGACACACCTGCAGCTGATCTGACCCAAAAAAAAGAAAAGAAAAGGACTCAGTGATGTTGGTTCCCAATTACGAAAGTGAAAGGGAACCAGCGTCGCAGGGACACAGCGCGTCGGAATGAATGGTTAGTAGGAGGGTGGGGGTGTGTTGGGGGTGTGGGTGGTGGATGGTGGTCTGGGCGGGGGTTAGTGTTTCAATGGATTTGGGGTTGTTTTACGCTGGATGTCCAAAAGGGAAATGTACGAACAATTTTGTATAACGTACATTTCTCATGCAGTCATTTCCGTCGTGAACATTTCATCCGCAGTAAAACAACCCCAAATCAATTGTGGCACTATGGAAACAGGGTATCATAGTACAGGGAACTTTTTGGTAAACTCACTCTTAACCTCCGCGACTGGAAATCCATAAGCCAAACTTGGCAGTGTCGCAATGGTGCGTGCAGGGAAACGGAGACGCTGAGTTCCCCCACTCCGTTAGTAAAAAGTGAGAAGAGAACTGCCCACATCCATGTTACTGCGCCACGGTTTGATTTCAATAACCAGAGTTAGTTCATGTGTAAAAGTTATCAATTTATTGATAGCCCTTTGCGATAACACGTGCTTCGGCACAAACCATGTGCCTTCCTCAGATCAGGGCAATGTTTCTTTATCAAATTACACAAAATGTGGAGATAGTGATAATAAAATAAAAAACATATATAAAACATGAAAGCAAAATTAACATTGAAGTGAATGGGAAAGAAGCCCCCAATTGGGCCACACAGATCATATTATTGCCATATGAGTTAGCCAAAGAAGAAAGTGGACATATAAAGAATAAATAGAAAAACAATTTTTAGACATAGAACCATTCAGTTTAGGTAGATCAGATAACATCCCAGTGCATTACATGATGGTAAAATACGACATAGCAAGAGTTAAGTTTTTGAGGAAGGGTTAAATAATACCACCCAGCCATCAGGTGTCGTAGGAATGTGAATAAAGATTGTGGAAAAAATTCATGGAGAGGGAGAAAAAGAGGAGAGGGGAAAGACCATTAGATGATTATTCGGTGTTGCATTAGTTATATAAATGGTAAAGCCCGTGTGGCCAATTCCAGATTACCCATCGGCTGAATTTTCAGCTATGCATTAACGTAGTTGAGGAATGAGTCCCATCAGACTCGTCTGAGAATAGAAATGAAAATTCTAGGTTATTGTACCATTTTTGTGAATGAGGTTGGCACCCACTGAGTAATCCCTGTGTCCTAGTCACTAAAGGCCCAGGCGTATATCAATTCACAGACAGTATTTGTATGCCTAAATGGATGTGAGCACATTTTAATATCGTGTATTCAGGTTCACATTAACGCCACAGCATCCGTTGCCGCTGGGTTAATGGTTACATTGAGTTAGCAATAGAAATAAATATGCGGTTCAAGATGACGTTAAAAATGCAAACTAATGAATGGGCGGTTAGAACACATACGAATGTGTCTAAACCCTGCGTTCAAATTGTATGTGCTAGGGCGTGGGTAAAAAGAGCCCGCACATTGATGCGAGCAGTGGACAACCAATGTGTCTGCTTGGAGCGCGGACCCTGCATTAATTGGTGCGTTGATCGGTGGGCTTGTGAGCCCCCTAGGGGCTTACCAGAAAGTTCCAGAATTCGTCTTGCGCGTCGGCATGTCAAAGCTGGGACTCACCCTACGAGTTCCAATGTTTATAGTGGGTTGCAAAGGTACTCAGTAGAAGTCCTACCTCTATTGTCATCTTGTGTACACACACATTGGAATAGAACAAGCATACTTCCCAAAACATGGCCGACATTATTTTAGAAGATGACAATATGGGTAGGACTTCTACTGAGTACCTTAGCAACCCACTTTAAACATTGGAACTCGTAGGGTGAGTCCCAGCTTTGACAAGCCGACGCGCGAGACGAATTCTGGAACTTTCAGGTGGTCTAAGCCATATTTGTGCTGATATGTATTTTAACTTTGATCGTTTTCAAAACGTTTTTGTGCCACTACCTTTAAGAATGTAAATGAACTTGTATTGAAAGAAATCAACAGTGCCCACTGAACACTGTCCTGTTAGGATTACATGGTCAGTGGTGACTCCAACATAAGACCTTTATAATACACCAGGCCGATGGTAAACAAGCTATAGTGATTTGATCAATATGCAACCTTTCGGTGAGTGTGTGTTGGCTATGACATTTTGACAAAAGAAACAATGACATGGGCTTTCAGACCTCACATGAGGGACATTTCTCCCTTTAATGGGATAAAACGTTATCAAAACAAACTTTTATGACTGATCGCAGCGAGGGGCCATGATGCCCATGCAATGAGGTTCCAAAATGATGCAGGTCGAGGCCGATTTTCAAAGCGATGACCTGTGACGGAGCAGCAAACTCATTGCTCAAAATGTGCATTTTAATACTTTCACTAGTCACTCTATCATTCAAGGTGATCAATGAGTGAGCACCATGAAAGACCAAATCTGCAGCTGCCTTAGATTCCTGGAGAATGAGCTAAAAATGTGCAGAGACAAGTTTGAAAATGCTGGCAATTTATGACCATTAAGAAAATATTTGTCAAGATTAGTTAACGCCATATTAGTTAACACCTGCTATACCGCTTTAACCATGATATACCATCATTTGGCAAGAAGGTTATCATACCGCCATAACACCAATACCGTGACACCCCTAGTAAAAAGTAAACCAAGATAAAATACAATACTGTCAGAAGGAAGTAGTGTATTTGGGACAGATCATATCTTCTGCAGGATAATGAGTAACAGCAGAGAGAGCAGCTGCAGTACAAAACACATCACAGCCAAACACAGTTAAGGAAATGCAACAGTTTCTGTGGTTGTGTAACTATAGTAAGGCATGGATTTTCGACTATTCTAGTTATACAACGCCTTTGCTGCAAGGATTGAAGGAAGCACAGCACAGAAAAGGAAAGGAATAATTACATGAACAGGAGACATTATTACATGTTTCCAAGAATTTAAGAATGCCACAAGCAATGCACCAGTACTAGCAACCCCCAATTATACGAAAGATCTGTATTTGTTTTCACATTCAAATGCTCAGGTTGTGACTGCAGTGTTGACTCAGCAAACATCCATGAGACACACGCCCTTGGCATGTTACAGTGGCATATTAGACTCGGTGATGAATAGACACTGGCCGCTGCAGCCTTGGCAATTGAAAAGTCCTTCCCAGTCATCATGGGATGCTCAGTAAATGTTATATATATAGCATGTAGTGTTGGCAATTCTTGAGCAATGCAAATCCACTCTGACCCCACAAAGGGCTTCTGCATATAAAGTTATCTTGACAAGTCTGTCCATCCACATTTTGACCTGTCACACAGTAAACCCTGCCACATTTGTTGCAATACACATTGAGCCTGGAGAGGATGTGCATGATTGTGTTCCATATGAAGGTTCTAAGGAATATTTAATTCAAGCAAGTGAGGATGCACTTGAAGAAGGGGAGGTCCTCTTTGTTGATGGGTCATTGACGATTGATCATGAGACTGGACAGAGACATACAGGTGCAGCAGTGGTATGCCTTGCAGATGGGGAGTTTGAGGTTGTTGTTCAAATGAAGTTACCAACACACTCTTCGGTATAGGCAGCAGAACTGATTGCATTAATTGAAGATTTAGAAGCATCCCAAAGATGTTTAGTGAACATATATTCTGATTCCGCATATGTGAGCACTCCTGTACATTCAGGGTTGTCTATATGGAAAAGGAGAGGATTCAGGAGGTCAGATAGCAAGTCTGTGCAGCATGCAGCCTTGTTGGAGAGATTCATTTATGCTTTGTCCAAACCAACACTAGTGGCAGTGGTTAAATGTGCCACCCATACCCAAAATACAGACCCTGTTTCACTCAGCAATGACATAGCAGATAAGGCCGCCAAAGAAGTAGCATAATTGCGGGAACCAGTTGTCTCTGCATATCCTAAAGTGGCAATTCAATAGTTGAAGTTAGCAAAACCATATACATCAGTACCAATTACACAAATTATTGATTACTAGTACACAAGGATTTTTCCTCGCTGGAACATATGTGAGGTCCTAAAGTCTGATAATGGGACTCGCTATTTTAATGATTTGTTTAAAGACGTTGCATCCCTATGCGTATTATGACACACATTGTGCTCTATTTACCTCCTTCAGGCCAAAAGTTTTGTTGACAAATTGAATGGACTGTTAAAAGAAAGTCAGTCTAAAATGTTTGCTATGTACAACCAGAGTAGGTTGCAAGGGGGTGGCTGCAGTCTAATGCTAGGAGTGGTGGCAGTGCATCTGAGAGGTCAGTGTAATGTGCGCTGCAATTATGGGTAATCTCCGAGTTTACATTACGGCTGCTGTGGGGCCTGTGTAGGAGATTATGTGCACAGCTAGGCCAATTGTTATCATGGAGTAGAGCTGTGTTCGGCCCAGCTGTTGAGGTGGTCTAGGTGCAATGTAGGTCTGTGTGTAGTTAGGCCAAATTGATTGAGGGGTATAGCTGCATTCTATTGTTTGTTGGAGTAAAGTGGAGAGTGACCATATTGGTAGGAATGAGTGTCTGTGGTTACCAGTAGCTGGCCCCCATTCCTGGGTTGATTTCAGAGATCAATGCGCTGGCTGTGTCTGTCCCGGTGGTTTGCTGTTAGTGGATTTCTTAGTGAGATAATCTGGCTGGTGAGGTTATGATATGTTAGCTTGGCTCGAAGGTTCTTTTCCAGGCACTCTGCAGTAGAACTTCCTGGGTTATCGTATGATTCTCCATACATTCCAGCCAGGCATAGTTACTTCTGTGCCTCCAGTGCAGGGTTATTGGCTCTTCTCCCTCGGTAAACTGGGGTAGCCTCTATAGATCTTGTACCACCTGCTGTGCCTTGGTGGTCGCGCTGGGTGCGTACAGCCCACAGCTGCCTAGTTCGCAACCCCTCTGGTCTACAGGCCGACTTTCACGCTGCTCTTGCTTTTCCGAGGCAAAGTAATTAACTAGCTGGCTTCTGTGGCTCTACTGTTTCTGTATTTCGAGTTAATGCCGATTCTGTCAGAAATGTGGCCATTGGTGGATGGATTTGGACGGTCTCGTTCATGGATTTGGGAAAAGCCATGTTTTAACGCTTTATGGAAGGCCATGCAGCATCCCCTGGTAAAGAAACATACTTGTGGTATGTGGGGTTGTAAGGCACTGCCCATCTGGATAGGGATTGGTATATAACTAAATTTGGAACATTAAGTTAACTCAAAATAGCTCTTAAAACAAGAGCTTGTTCTTTGGGGAGAGAGACAGATGTCCAAAATATATATATTAGCTGCCCTCTTTAGCTTTATATGCAGACTTGCATACACATATAAGATGTCAAGGAGAAATCTGTGAAATACGATCCCCAGAATGCAGGAGGCTGATGCTAATGATACATTTAAATGTACCCATCCCTCAATAAATGAAGGTGTGCAGGAGGAAGCACAAAGTCTGCCTGCAAAATGGGAGTCGATGAAGATTGGTTCATTTTCTGTTAATGTATTGTTGTTTTTCTGTTTTGCGTAAGCCTGGACATGAATGGAAGCTATGCTTTATATTATTAATTGTAACAAACAGGTATTTATATACAGCTTGTTAAATTTGTTAAAGTTGCAAACTTATTAGAGAAATATGATTAAATACATATTGATTGAGTAATACTGGTCATTACATGGTAGGCTTTAAAGATCACTTAACTGGGGCTTTGGAGGTTACCACCTAAGAATTATTTTGGCAAGTAATGGCAAATAGTGCATTTCAAAGCACCTGAGGACTGTTACCTTGGTGGAAAACTGTTTAGGTATACAAAGAATAATGTTCCTAATGATTTGGAGCCTCTTTTCTCTGCCCGAAAGGGATTTTACACAAAGCTTAGTGTCAATCAATGGTCAAAACCTTGAACATTTGACAACCACTTCATAGTGGGGTATGGTGGTGTTAACTAGGTATTTGGACTATTTAATTGGCTTGTTAATTTAACTTATTAACTATAACGTAATTGGATTTTAATATAGCGCAAATTAGTTATAATAATGTGGCATGCATTTGCTTATCTGCCTGTTAGTCATGTGCCATAGGGGCAGAGTATCAAACAATGACAATTTTTCCCCATTAGGACACTGTAATTATAAATATAGGTGACACGAAAAGTAATATTTCTGATAAATGTAATGCATGGTGGTATCAAACACAAACCTTATTGTACAAAAACTAGGGCATGTTATTTATTTAATAAAGGAAAGATGGGTGTGTTTGCCATTTACTTCTCCATTATGCTCCTACTAGCTGTAATGTAATGTAAAAAGAATGTATAAAGCGCGCCTACACCTGCTAGTGCATCATAGCACTACAAGGTCAAAGAGACTAGACAGAAAGAAGGGAGAATGAGAAAGCCTGGTGTTAAGATGGATTTCTGAACTCTGTCCTGGAGGGGCAGAGGTTCAGAAGGCCAGCCTAGTTTCTTGGAACAGGGTAACCTCTGGACAAGCCAGACCAATCAGGGTAGCGATGGCGGCAGTCAAGACTAGGTCTCAAGAGGGGGTGAGGGTGACTGAAAGCCTGCAAAGAGCACCCAAAGCAAGGACACTTAAAAATTACTCCAGACAGGTGTTATATTAAAAATATAGACACATTTATTACAAGGCCTTTGTAACATCGACCATAGTAAAGAATCACGGTAAAACTCCAGTAAACCAACGCATCACAATCAATACAATATATATACAAGACTGAGGGGTCTAAAGAGTTAGAAGCACGAAATATGCAGAGCACCTAGATGGGGAGGAAAACAGGCAGTGCATGTAATCGTTAGACCCAATTCGACATCAGAGGCCACCTAACTAGAAGGAAGTCTGAGCCCTATGAAGAGTGGAGCCTTGTGCTCAAAAGTACCTGCAAACGCGGGTGCCAACGGGCCAAGGAGAGTCTCTTCAGGGAAATCGGGCAGTTCAGAGAGGTGAACAAAACGATGATGAACAGATCCCCGCTACTCAAGCGCGGCCTCCACTTGTGGGCAGATGCAGGGCGTGAGTGCGGAAAAGGGTTACTGTTTACAACAGCGATGGAAAGCCACAGGCTCCTGTGGGAGGGTGACCGGGTGACCGGTTAGGGTATTGACTACTCAATGAGTGAGTGAAATCTGCAACAGTTTGTAGTGTTTTTCCACATGTCTTATTTATTAGGGAGTGATCTTTTTTCCATACAATTCAATCATATGCACCACATTAGAAAGAAGGAGCGCAGTTTTTCAGCACCTGTTAGCTTTAGGGAAGTAGTGTTTTTTTCCATTATCATCATACTTTCTTGCCTGTAATGGGTGCACTTGGCCAATCTCTGGCATACAATTGATGTAGGGTGCTGAGCTGTAGCTGGATGATGTGACCATAGATCTCCAGAGTGGCAGCAATGTGGTTGGCAGCAGAGTTTCTGAATGCTGGTGCATCAATAATTTCAGCTGCCTCCAGGCAATGTGGCCCTGTGCCTTCCTCATTTCCACAGGCTCCCTTACTAGGGCATGTCTCATCGCTCTGGCCTCAGCTACCGGAACTTGCCTTGCACAAGCTGCCTCACTGGAGACACCCAGCAGGTGCAGACCTGCTGCCAGTTATATGGAAGTGATTGGATTTGTAATGAAGAGCTGGTGTTTCTACATCCCCTCTTCCCAGTCAGTGTACAGATGTGAGGTTGGCTGATTTGTCTGTCTGTCTAAGCACACATTGTGTAGTCTCCGGTTGTGGTATAGTGTTAGTGATGGCAGGTATTGGGTCCTTGCACTTGACCTCTGAAGCTTGTAATGTCCCTTTAGTGCTCTCTAAAGCATTCCCAGCCAAGATCCCTGGTTTTGTATCAGTGACAGTGGGCATATCATCCTATACAGGATCCTCACCCCCATTATCCATGATCCACTTGTCGAGTTTGCATGTGTAAATGTATTTCTTCTGTGAATGTGTCCTGTGGTGCAGCATCTGTGGGAGCAAGGTAAGTGATATTATGATGTGTATGCATATGTTTTTGAAGGTCATAGTCGGCTACATATGTCCCCATTTGCACAAACATCATTGGTCCTAAGTCGGTGAGCTGCTCTTCTTCTCTTCACAATGAGATATTTGACCTTCTGACTCAGCATCTATCTGTCTTCATTTCCTCTTGAGTACATGGACACAGAATTATCACCATATAGGCACATATAATTCCACTATGGCTACAAAGCACTTTAAGGCCATGGACTCAAGAGATTAAACACACACCCAATTGCAATGGCCAGGCATATTGGGAACATTGTTGCAATATAATTGCAATTTGACCGATATGTGCATTGTAAGATTCCAGAAATTCCCTTGCAAACAAACAGTACCAGTTAGTCAGGCCCATGATTGGCCTACACATGCTTTCAGATGGGGGATCTGATGCTTACACACACTGGCTGACAACAATACAACACCCTTTCCTTCACCAAACACATATGGTGGCAACACACACAGAAAATACAGATCGGTTTTGCGGTCACTTACCTGGTTCAGTTCTATTGGTTCCACCAATGCCAACTACCAAGTGGTATGGATCATCCTTGTCACAGCCCCCTCTGTGGGTGTCTTGGTGTTTTGGAAGGCTCGCCCACCTCATGTTTGATTCTTAGCTCATCCTTAGAACATTACTAATGGCATTCCTTTACTGTTGCCAATGCTTGATATGATATGGCATTTTTAACACGCCGATACACATGTGTTTGGCAAGAGAGGCCGAACAGAGGGAAGACGGAGACAACAATCTTACTAGGTTAGGTGACATTGAGATCGCACAAGTGCAGGGTAGGGGGGAAAGGGAAAATGTGGCAAGGGGGCAGTGCAATACATAGGATCAACAGTAAACAATAAATAGACTAAATAAAAACAGTAGGTAAAAGTGCAGCCAATTAGTGGCAAGTGCAGGGGTAAGTGCAGACATCAAGTGTCAAGAGCTGTTGGGGACTGTGGGGATACAGAAACAGCCCCCAAGTGCAGGGGTTGCCCAGGAGGCAGTCCAGGTGTGCAGCTGTTGGGGGATGGTACCTGGGGGCCCGAGATCAGAGAGTAGCCAGGTGACCAGAGCAGTTTCAGTCAGGAGTTCAGCAGGGGAGAGGAGGAGAGAAAGCAGAAGCAAAGAGGAAGGGCTTGAGGTGCTTCTGGAAACCAGAGATGGTTCTCCTCAAGTTTCAGGGAGGCTGTTCCAGAGGGAGGCCCCAACTGTAGAAAGAGATCTACCAACAACTTGTTGCTTGGAGAAGCGACTGACCCTGAGGGAGTTGGAGGCGGATGAGCGAAGAGCTTGAGAAGGAAGATATTTAGGAAGAGAAAGTTGGAGGTATTGAGGCCCCACGCCCCAGGAGGCCTTGCGGACAATGCAGAGGGTTTTGAACTCAATCCTTGCAGCCACTGGGAGCCAGTACAGAGATTTCACTCCTGGAGAGATACGATCCCTGGGCTTGAGGCGAAGGACAAGTCTTGCAGTCCTGTTCTGGATGAGTTGCAGATGGTATAGAGTAGAAGCAAACAGATTTAGAAAGAGGCTGTTGCAGTCGTCCAGCCTAGAAAGAACCAGACTTTTGATGACAGTGATCTTCTGGGGGAAGGAGAGGAAAGGAAGAATACCTCTGAGGAGGTGCAGCTGGTAGTGTGACTTCTTAGAGATGTCAGAGATGTGAGGAGAGAAGGAGAGAGTGGAGTCGAAGATGACCCCAAGGTTTTTAGCCTCACAGGTGGGAGAAGGAAGAGGACCACAAGAGGCCTGCCAGAGAGCGACAGGAAATGAGGGAGCAGGTGTGCCGATGAGGAGAATCTCAGTCTTACTGGCATTAATGCAGAGATCATTGGCGGCACACCACTCCTGGATAGCGGACATACAGAGATGAGAGAAGGAGAAGAGATGGCTTAAGGGAGCCTGAAAATGAGCTGAGTGTCGTCCGCATAGCACTGAAATTTGCGGCAGAGAGCGGCAATGCAGTGGTCAAGAAGTGCCAGGTATTGGTTGAACAGCCAGGGAGAGAGGTTAGATCCCTGGAGAACACCAGAGGGAGAGATGGAGATAAAGGAGAGGAAGGACCCAAGATGGATCTGTAATCACAGAGGCGTGCATGAGTACTTATATTTCATGTCTTTATTGTCAGTTATAACAACCGGCGCCCCGCACTGCGTCTGCCTCCATTAAACGCTAACTCCTCTCTCTAACTGACTCGAACACTCAAATCCTTCTAACCTAAACATTCCGAGGCCGACGCAGTGCGGGATGTAACATTTCAACAAAGAATACTACAATCTGGGAAATGTTGTCTTCATATTCCTATTAACAGTCTATGATGAGGCCCACCTGTGCTCTGCCTCAGAGATGATCTTGGCCTCTAATCCCCATTCGCACCTGGGGAAGGGCGCTCAGCCAATCAGGTGGCTTGAACAGTCAGAGTGGGTGAGATTACACAATCACTGTCCACTGTCCCAGCCACGTGAAGCCCTTCCCCGGGTGACGTTTTCCTTTCTGCACCCCCTGCCCCCATTTTGGTCAGGCAACAAGAAGCCTCTCCCTATTGGCCCACCTCCTCCACTTACCTGTGGGCAGGACTTTAATTGGGGTATGAATTTGAGGAGGCCCCTCATTTGGGGGCATAGCTTGCAGGATGGGCGTGGCCTGAAAGTACACAAATCATAGTAAGGTACGCAAATATATTAATATTTGTAAGCATTTATATAGTTGTATGCATACCTTACTATGGTTTGTGTACTTTTCAAGCCATCTTTTATAAGCATAGAAATATTTCTATGTTTATAAACGATGGCTTTAAAAGTACACAAACCATAGTAAGGCACGCACACAAATATATAGCGTTTATATATTTGTGTGCGTACCTTACTATGATTTGTATACTTTTGAATCTATCTTTTTTAAATATAGAAATAGGTAACATATTTCTATGTTTATAGAAGATGGCTTGAAAAGTACACAGTTCAATCCATCTTTTATAAATCTTTGATGACGGACAAAGTCTGAGGCGTCTTTATCCATCGGCAAAGCTTTATAAAAGATTGCTTGAACTGTGTACTTTGCAAGCCATCTTTTATAAACATAGAAATATGCCACACAGTCCCCAGGTTCGCTTAGGGTCAAAAACACCTCGGTGACCTGCGGAGGGGGTGGAGAAACAAAAGGACAGTAACTTCCTCTTGTAACCCTCACGCATGTAGGGTCACAAGAGGAAGTTCCAGTAACTGACAGACATGCTAGCTTGGCTGACTTGAAAATGGTGGGCGCATCTCCTGTCGCGGCCGGGCAGGAAAAACGTCCTGCCATGGTGTGGTGGAACAGGAGGGCATAAGGGGGGGCCCAGGAGGGCCCAGGTTCAGCCCCACTTTTTGACTCTGTCTGGCTGCCACCATAAACATGGAAAAGGAACGTAGTCCTTTTTCCATATGGTGGCGGCCATCTTTTTTTAAATTTTTTTATTTTACACCGGGCGATCGGCTGAGCAAGCAGCGTGGTTCTCCTGATGCAAAATTGTGAAATCCATTCACACCCTGGATGAACCCGGGGGTCCGAATGGCTTTCATGCCTTGCCTGTCAGGCGGGCACAACCTTTCATGGACCAGAGCCTGAGCTGGCGGTCCATTAAAGCCTGTGTCCGCCCTCCAGCCAGGGAATGAAAACTACAGTCTAGCCATCCTGGATATTCTTCAAGGCCATTGTCCTGCTCAGGAGCTCAGTTTGCAGCTTCCCAGGGGATCCAAGGGTGAATCACAGGTGCTTGGAGGCTCAGATGTGCAAGACTTTGGCACATTTTACAGGATGAGGATATTTTTTCATGCATATTTTGATAAAGCAATCTCGTTAAGGAAAGATATTATAAGTCTGGAGTTGAAAAACCTGATGCTTGAGACATTTGTGTGTGACGAATGGGATTCAACAGCTGCGCCAGAGCCTTGATCATTTATCACAATAGATGCATCGTCAGATCACTTACGACTTTGCACTTTTAAGCAAATTATTTTGTACTGTTTTGCTCCCAGTGCCTTTGTGGATACTTATTTTTCGGAAACAATTCTTTGTCCTATCATGATTCAATTGCAAATTCGTAAGCACCTGCTTTCTCTGCATTTGTGGAGATTATGCTCTGCCGTGCTGATAACCCTTAATTGGCAAATGCAAACAGTGACTGACCAAATGAGTGTTGAGAACATGCAAGGCACATGATTACAAATACCACAGTGCATGTCTATTTACGAAAAAGGAGCCCATCATCTGGTCGTTTTTCTCTAATGCCAACCTGCTCCTTTTTCAAGCGCTGTTTGTAAGATGTTGCACTGAAGCACACAAGCTGGAGGTACTTATGGGCATTTTATAGTTCCAGATAGCGTTTAACTTCTGCGATTGGCCCTCTCTTTCACACCACATCTTAAAATGTCCCACACGCACGTTAAAATATGGCATTGTATGTACATCTAAATGCCTTTTAGGTGCAACGTGCGCACGTAAATGGTATGCTTGGCACGTACGTTGGTAGCTTGCATCTATGCCTGTCACATGCGTCTTTCTGAATCAGTCGCACAAAGATGTGTATAGTATTTTGAGAATCTAATTTCAGCCACTTTGTGGAGGAACGTCACAATCTGCTTCATTGAGTCCACTGAGTACATGTTAAGCAATACACACACACATTTATTATTGATGTCAAGTGAATCATTACACGGGGATCACCTCCGAAGCCCGTGAAATGACTACATCCATAGGCGAGAATCGGCTAACGGAAGAAAGTGACGCATTTCCAAAAGGAGAGATTTCTAACACTGTTCCAAATGCGATATTGTTTACACGAAGACATGCGTGCCAAATGGGTTCAAGAAACACATAATGGCACTACGATTGCCAATGCCTTTGCAAGGCTGAACATTGATGCTTGCATGTGTTGCTTACTTTCGGTCATCCATGCATGGCATTGTCAATATTACTTAGGCTCCCGTGGAAGTCGCGCCATTAAAGAGCACACATTTGCATGCGTGCTGGCAATTTCTATGCAATATCACACATCATTCAATTTCATGTTTCATTTCGAAACTCTCTCATCTCCACTAGACATGATGTGGAGGGCCCGGAAATAAAGATGGAATTAAATTGGAAACCTATTCTAGTCATGTACTATTGGCTTTATTTGACTGACAGTGCGTTTAAAAATATGCCGGGGGCATTTGGCAGGCAGTTCAACTTGTGAAATTACTTTTCCTTTTTCTTAACTAGACTTTTTTTGATGACTTGGAAGAATAGGATTAGCCGAAATACCTCTGGAATAACTTTACGCTAATTAACAGAAAAAATATGTTTCCCCAGATATGGCAATCGTTCACAGTTTGCCTACTAACCTGATTGATTCTCAGGTGTATCCTGAATCTTAAATGATAAATTACCAGCGCGAAGGTTGCCAGAGGAAGCACAACTCATAACATTGGAAAGTGTAATTATGGATATTATTAGATGTGGCCATTGTCTTCTGAAAAAAATAGAAAGGCTCCAGGGTAAACTGCAGAAAAAAGGAAAACGTCACACAGATGAAGTACATGTTCCATTTGAAAAGCTTGCAATCAAGTTTTTAATTTTACGAAGTGCAATGCGGAAAGGCCTTTTTGGTGAGCAGTCCTCACTCTCCTCTACACCACTCCCTTCTTTCCTCTACCCCCTCTCTTCTCCCTCACCAGTTCTCAGGCATCCATTGCCCCCCGCATCCTTCCTACCCTCCACTTTCTCTCCCATATCACAGGATGAGGTCTCCAGATAAGTTGTATGCTCTATGAAAGTCGCTTCTGAACAGGTCATCCTCTGCTCCTCCAGAACTATCAAGGACAACATTGCTTTCCTTGCACCGGCCTTGGCTGATTTCTGCAATCACTCTTTTGCCACTGGTTCCTTCCTGCCACTCCTCAAGCACTCCCTTGCGCACCCTCTTCTCAGAAAGCCTTCTGTCGACCCCCTCCTGCTTGGCTAACTACAGCCCTATCTCCATTATCCCCTTGCTGGGAAAACTCTTGGAGAAGCTGGCCCTCTCCAAGCTGATCCACCATACTGAATCTGTTGGTTGTCTCCATGACCCCCAGTCTGGCTTCACAGCAGACAGAGGCACAGAAACTGCTCTCCTGAACACCTGTGAAGACTTGCTCTGAAATCTCAATTCCAACTCTCCCTCAGTTCTCATCCTTCTTGGCCTTTCCTCTGCCTTTGATACAGTCAATCATGCCACTCTTATAAACTGGCTCTGTGATACGCCTGGCATCACAGACCTAGCACTGGAATGGGTGACCTCCTTCCTATCTGATTGGCCATCCCAGGTTCAACTGGGCCCTTTTCTCTCCTCCATCTCACTCTCGACCTCTGGCATCCCTCAGGGCTCTATCCTCTCGCTGTGGCTCTTCAACATCTATCTTGCCCCTCTAACCCATTTGATCTCTGCCTTCTCTCCACACTTCCAGCGTTATGCAGATGACACGCATCTCTCCTTCAAGCTTCCCTGCACTGCCTCCTCTGCCTCCTCTCTCATTCCTGTCTGACTGCTATTCAGGTATGATGTGCTGCTAACAATCTTTGCCTTAATGTCAGTAAGACTGAGATCCTTCTAAATGGGACCCTATCTCCCTCCTTCCCTCCTCTTCTCTGGTCACCCTCCATGCCCCCCTCACCCTCATGTGAGGCAAAACACCATGATGTCATCTTCAACTCCTCTCTCTCCTTCTCGCCTCACATCAAAGACCTTGCCAAGAAGGCCCACTACCAGCTGCACCTCCTCAGAGGCATTCTCCCTGTGCTCACTTGCACCTTGAATCTAAATGTCTCCAGAGCTCTGGTCCTCTCTAGGCTGGACTATTGCATCAGCCACTTCCTCAGTCTGTCTAAATCTTCCCTTCACCCCCTTCAGCTAATCCAGAATAGGACTGCAAGAATGATCCTTGGCCTCAACATCCAACTCTCCCCCCCCAAATACCTCCCTGCTAGAACCCTTCAGTCCTCTAGCTCAAATTCTCTGCAGATCAGACGCTTCTCTCTCTTCTGCAGGTGCCTCCTTCTGGAATGGTCATCCTGGCACTCTCAGACTTGAGCTGGATCTCCTAAAAATCCAGAAGATTCTCAAGACCCTCCTTTTCTCTTCATCCTTCGTCCCCCCACCCCTGCTAATGTCCCCCTCTGCCTCATTGTGACTGGCTGCATGGTTCCTACTGATTCATACAGGGCACCATTCCCCCCTCGGCCAGTCTCCCACTGCACTTGGTCTCCTCGACCCTCCCCCCTGATCCTGCACCTGCCCAACCCGTCTCCCTTCCACTGCACAAGCCTGGCTGGGCCTGTACCCCTTAAGCCCATCCAGCCCTGTTCCTCGCACTTAGCACATAGACCTTATTTTCCCTGCACTCTCTGCATTCCCGTGGCACTTGTCCACATGGCCTCCTCTTAGCACTTGCCGAATACATGGGCGCTCACCACTCTGAGCTGCATTTCCTTTCATCCTTAGCATTAGCGCATTTGATACTGTCCAGCTCTCCCCCCTGTCCTCTCTCATCTGCACTTCGCGTTACTGCACTTGCACGATGCAAATGACACAAAGCCTAGTAGGACCGTTTTTGTTTTTCTTCATTCTTGCCCCCCCCCCCGCCTTCTCCCCTTTGGTTTTGTTGCAACTTGAAACACTATTTGCTGTATAGGCGCATTATAAGTACCCAATAAATAAATAAATAAATAAATAGCACAGGTGCTAGTAATTTATCCAAAAAGGCAGTTGTGAACATTTCTGGGGGACATATTCTAGTGGCCTCAAGACACTCTCATTAGTTCAAGGGTAAAGTGTTTTTATTTAAATGCATAAAGCGCGTATGACAAAGTGCTGTTTAGCATTACAAGGATACAGCAAGAAACAAATGAGAAATATAAGGCAAACATCTCAACACCACATGTTTCTTGCTAGGGTCTGTTAGAGAGATCTTAGGCCAACCTTTTGGTGAGAGCTTGGTAACCATCTAACTTAACCACTTAAGTTCGGAGGATGAGATAGCTCGTCCTCCACATAACTCACCTCTGAGGGGGGGTGGTCGCCCCCCTCTGCTGCTGCGCTGCTTCCCCAACCCCCAGGCTGTGAAGGGGAAGATCTCCCCCTTCCGTGCCTGGGGGTCAGGATGCAGCTGTGACGCCGTTCGTGCATGCTATGTGCGCCAATGTCATCAGGAAATTACATTTTGCAAAAAAAGGTAGCAGTCCAGCACCGAAATGCTATGGCAATTCCCTTCTGACCAAGAGTACCAACAGCAACCCCATACACATGTTTCAGCCTTGTTGGGCCTCATCAGTGAGGTGGAGCTGTGCCTCTTTGAGCACAGTGAGGAGGGAGTCCACGTCTGGGTTCCCCCAGGTAACTCAGGGTGACCAACCTCAAGTTCCTTGCAAACATTTTTTCAAAAAATGTAGCTTTTGCATGTAGCAAGGGCATTTTTTGCCCGATTTCCTTGAGTGAGGACTTGTTGGAAAAGGTAGACTTTCGCAACCAGCAATGACCACTAGACCACCAGGACATTGATTTTGGGGCTGCCCCCCCACCACCAGGCCCAACAGCCCCCTACCGCCACCCAAAAGAAATGGCAGAATGCTTTGCCTTCTTTAGGGGCACATGGGGGCTCTTGCACCCATGTGCCCCAAGGAATACAAAAAAAAGATAGATATTCATAAAGGCACACTTGTGGGGGCTGGGCATCTGCCTGTGGGCCAGTCTCCCCCAGAAATCACCCCAAGGAGGGGAAGACTCTTTCTGCTTCCCTTGGGAGGGGCTGACCCCATGTTGCCACGCCAGGGAAGCAGCAAGGACCACTTGGCCACCAGGGATATGATCCTGGGGTATCCAGGCCAATAAGCCCTCCACCCCCAGAAAATTCCAGCCAGATGGCATAATGTGTGCCTTCCTTAGGGCAAATTGGTGCAGTTTTGCACCGATTTGCCCCCAAGGAAGGCAAAACAACATTACACTCCACATATAGTGGAATGCTTGGGGTATCCGGAGGCTGGCTGTTTTCCTGGGTGCCAGCCCCCTTAGTATTTCCCCCAAGGATGGGCAGACCCTTGCTGTTTTTCTGGGGGGCAAATGTGGGGTTCCGGACCATTTTACCACCACTGGGAAGTAGCAACGACAACTAGTCCACCAGCAATATGATCTTGGAGGCCAATCTGCCCCCACACTCACCTTCGAAAAATGACAACAAGATGGCATAATGTTGTTTTGCCTTCATTGGGGGCATATTAGTGCTGCTTTGCACCCATTTGCCCCCAAGGAAGGCAAACCAATATAGGGACATTTTGCCAGAGGCACTCCTGGGGACATCAGGGGGATTGCCCTATTCCTGTAGGGGCAGCCCCCTCAGAGATTCCCTCATGGAGGGGCAGATCCATTCCTTTCTGCTTCCCTGTGGGGGCACAATTGAGTGCCTGGTCCTATGTTGCCAACCCTGGAAAACAGTTAGGAACACTAAGCCACCAGGGAAAAGATTTTGGGTTTGGGTGACTGTTTCACCCATTGCCCATCGTAGTACCTCTGGTCGTCCTGGATCTCTGTCTGGGCCATTTTAGAGCTTTTCCTTCTGGGGAGGGATGGGGACCCTGCTGTGGTTCCCTGGGACATTGCTGGGCTGTGAGGCAGTCAACCCACATGCAAGGCAAATGCCCAAAGATGGGGGCAGCACCCCCAGCCATCGTAGAGCTCTAACTGGACTGAGTTACAGCTTTTCGCTCCGGGGAGGGATTGGGGACCCTGCCGGGGCTCCCTAGGACAACCACTGGGCTTTGGGATGGTCGACTCACATGGGCGCCCAAGCCCGGCGGCAGCACCCCCGACTGTCACAGCGCTCTAGCTATGCCACATTATAGCCTTTCCTTCCGGGAGGGATTGGGACCCTGCTAAGACGTCCCTGGGACCGCCGGTGGGCTGGGGGCCGATCGATCCACGTGCGAGGCAGATGCCCAAGTCCAGGCCAGCATTCCTATACTGTCCTAGAGCTGTGGCTGGCCTGTGTTACAGCTTTTCCCTTCAGGGAGCGAAGTGGATACTTCCGGGCACCCTGGGGCAGCTGCTTCTGAGCTGTGGGGTAGTTGATCCATGTGCGAGCGTTACAGCTTTTCCATCTGGGGAGGGTGGGGATCCTGCCGGGGCTCCCTTGGACCACAGCTGGCCTGAGGACACACAACCCACCTGGGAGACAGACGCATAAGGCCGGGGCCAGTACCCTTGGATGTCCTGGAGCTCTTGCCATGCCATGTTAGAGGATGGTCAACCCACATAAGAGACTGGAACCCAAGCCCAGGGGAAGCAGCCCAGCGGTCCTGGAGCTCTGGCTCAGCTGTGTTACAGTTGTTCCCTCCAGGTAGGGATGGGGACCCTCCCGAAGCTCCCTGGAACAGCTGCTGGACTTGTCAATGGTCAACCTACACTGGAGACAGGCACCCAAGGCGGGGGGCAGCAACCCAGGCCATCCTAGAGCTCTTACTGTACCGCATTACAGATTTTTCCTCCTGAGAGACGGGGACCCCGCCAAGTCACCCCTCATGACAGCTGCTGGACTTGGAGGCGGTCAAGCCACATGAGGGACAGGCTCCCAGGGCCAGAGGAAGCACCTCCGGCCAACCTGGAGCTCTGGCTGAGCTGCATTACAGCTTTTCACTCTGGGGAGTGATGATGACCCTACTGGGCTACCTCGGGCCTTGGCTGGACTTGTGGATGGCAGACCGACATTGGAGACAGGTGCCCAAGGCCGGGAGCGTACCACGGCTGTCAGGGAGCTCTGGCGGTACAGCGTTACAGCTTTTACCTCTGGGACAGGATGGTTACCCTGCCAGGGCTCCCTAGGAGTGCCACTGGACTTGGAGATGGTCGAACCACATGGAGACAGGCTCCCAAAGCCAGGGAGAGCACCCCCAACTGTCCTGGAGCTCTGTGTCATGGCCATGAGGTCAGGGGCACAGGCATGCAGAGGTTGCATGCACAGGAGACCTGGGTGGACACTGTCCTGGCACATTTGGTGCCAGGCACATGAACAAAAGTAAACAAGAACATCCATTTAACACAAAAAAGCTTTTATTATGGACATAGTAGATGCATTAACCTTGAACATTCCATCCATTAAGCAGGATGCATTAACCTTGAACATTCCATCCATTAAGCAGCCCCAAGTGGAATCTTGGGTGTGGTGGCAAATGGATTGCCTTTGCACATGCTCACTCTCTAGGAGTGGCAGGGTGTGGCTGGTAAGCCAGTCCAAATGGCCGTGCCCACGCTCTCAGCTATATAAGCTGCCCCAATCCTCAAGACAGATGCTTCGCGTTATTCTGCACTTGCAAGCAGCGTAACGCTCACTGTCGCCTACGGTCAGACTTACCTGTGAAGATCCTGCTTCCTGGTCATCCTGCTTCCTGCCAGCATACTTACCAACTGGGGGAAGCTGTTCTTACCTGTACATCTCTTCGGCGAACCAAGTATTCATCTTTACACTTTCTGGAACGCCGAAATCTTCATCTTGGCACCGCAGCACGACAAGCTCTATCGTCGACAGCAGCGCCTGCAAGTAAAAACAGAAGACAAGGTTAGACATCGAATAAACAGTCAGTTTAAGGTTGCGCTTCACCATACTTCACGCTTTTCCTTAAACCATCACTTACCTGCTGTCGAACATTGCAGTAGCGTCCATCTTCCATCCTGCCGTGTCTCGTGTCTCACAGCTGCATTGAGGCCATATTTCCATCTACGGGAAGAAAACAGAAGAGAGACGTTATTGAAGGCATAAATAGGAGCTACTTATAAAGACATTAAACAGAACAAATAGCATCACAAGAGCTCAAGAAAGACCAATCATAAGGAGAAGCATAGTCGCAGCTGGTCTGGACTAATCCTTATCAGGGATCAGTGAAGGAACTAGATCCCATTCGACGCACCCCTGCCATAAGTAGCGGGACGGAAAGCTTATCTACCATAATTCACAGGTGAGCTTTATGGGCCGGCATATGCTCACAAAAACCTTACTTTGGGGTGAAGGGTTCGAGAGGTACAACAATCACAGATTGGCGCACTCCTACTCTCTTGTCTCCAGGCAGGAGTAGTATCACCGATGTACCACTGCTCACAGCTTTCCTACTGAGGGAGAGGCCTGAAGGGGGTGATTCAAGTTCAGGGGGGGCTGCAACCGTGCTCCAACGCCTCTGCAGAGACCAGGTGAGTGTAACATTCTGGCTGTGCTGCATTACACATTTTCACTCAAGGGAGGGATGGCGTCCCTGCTGGGCTCCCTGGAACAGCTGCTGTACTTGGAGACAGTCCACCCACATGGGATACATGTGTCCAAAGCCGTCCTGGATGTCTTGCTGTGTCGTGTTACAACTTTTCCCTCTGAGGAGAGATGGTGATCTTGCCAGGGCCACCTGGGATTGCTGCTGGACTTGGGCACGATTGACCCACATGGGATACAAGTTCCCAAGAACAGGACATCACCCCGGCCATTCTGCGGCTCTGGCCTGGCTACATTACAGGTTTTCCCATCCGGGAGGGAAGGGGTCCCTGCCGGGCTCCATGGCACCACCGCTGGATTTGGGCACGGTCGACCCACATGAGAGACAGGTGCCCAAGGCTGGGGACATCACCCCTGCCCATCCTGGGAGGGTGGGGATCCTGAATGGGCTCCCTTGGACCACAGCTGGGCCTGCGGATACGCAACCCACCTGGGAGACAGACGCATAAGGCCGAGGTCAGTACCCTTGGCTGGCCTGGAACTCTGGCCATACCATGTTAGAGATTTTCCCTCTGGGGAGGGACAGGGACCCTGCCAGGTCATCCGATGACTGCTGCAGGGCTGGAGGTGGCATACCCAAATGCAAGGCAAATTCCCATGGCTGGGAGCAGCACTCCCGTCTGTCCTAGAGCTCTGGCTAGGCTGCATTAAAGCTATTCCCTCCAGCTAGGAAAAGGGACCCTGCGGGTGCCCCCTGGAACTCTCGCTGGACTTGGGGATGGTCAACCCACATTGGAGACAGGCGCCCAAAACTGGGGACATCACACCCGACCGTCCTGGATCTCTGGCTGTGCTCCGTTACAGCTTTTCCCTCCAGGGAGGGATGGTGACCCTTCCGTGGGTCCCTGAGATTGCAGCTGGACTTGGGGATGGTCGACCCACATGGGAGACAGGCACCCAAGGACGGGGACATCCCTCTTGAACATCCAGGAGCTCTGGCTTGGCTGTGTTACAGGCTTTCCCTCCAGGTAGGGATGGGATCCGGCCGGGGTTCCCTTGTACCGCCACTGGACTTGTGGATGGTCAAACCACATAAGAGACTGGAACCTAAGCCCAGGAGCGGCACCCCCGGCAGTCCTGCAGCTCTGGCGCAGCTGGGTTACAGTTGTTCCCTCCAGGTAGGGATGGGGACCCTCCCGAGGCTCCCTGGAACAGCAGCTGGACTTGTCAACCCAAACTGGAGACAGGCACCCAACGCGGGGGGCAGCAACCCAGACCAACCTAGAGCTCTGACTGTGCCATGTTACAGATTTCTCCTCCAGTGAGAGACGGGGACCCCGCCAGGCCACCCCTCATGACAGCTGCTGGACTTGGGGGCGGTCAAGCCACATGAGGGACAGGCTCCTAGGGCCAGAGGAAGCACCTCCGGCCAACCTGGAGCTCTGGCTGAGCTGCATTACAGCTTTTCACTCTGGGCAGTGATGATGACCCTACTGGGCTACCTGGGGCCGTGGGTGGACTTGTGGATGGTGGACCGACATTGGAGACAGGTGCCCAAGGTCGGGAGCGTACCACAGCTGTCGGGGAGCTCTGGTGGTACAGCGTTAAAGCTTTTACCTCTGGGAAAGGATGGTCACCCTGCCAGGGCTCCCTAGGAGTGCCACTGGACTTGGAGATTGTCGAACCACATGGAGACAGGCTCCCAAAGCCAGGGACAGCACCCCCAACCGTCCTGGAGCTCTGTGTCATGGCCATGAAGTCAGGGGCACAGGCATGCAGGGGTTGCATGCACAGGAGACCTGGATTGACACTGTCCTGGCACCTTTGGTGCCAGGCACATGAACAAAAGTAAACAAGAACATCCATTTAACACAAAAAAGCTTTTATTATGGACATAGTAGTTCAGATGCATTAACCTTGAACATTTCATCCATTAAGCAGGATGCATTAGCCTTGAATATTCCATCCATTAAGCAGCCCCAAGTGGAATCTTGGGTGTGGCTGCAAATGGATTGCCTTCGAACGTGCTCACTCTCTAGGAGTGGCAGGGTGTGGCTGGTAAGCCAGTCCAAATGGCCGTGCCCACGCTCTCAGCTATATAAGCTGCCCCAATCCTCAAGACAGATGGTTTGCGTTATTCTGCACTTGCAAGCAGCGTAATGCTCACTGTTGCCTGAGGTCAGACTTACCTTTGAAGATTCTGCTCCCTGGACATCCTGCTTCCTGCCAGCATACTTACCAACTGGGAGAAGCTGTTCTTACCTGTACATCTCTTTGGCGAACCAAGTATTCATCTTTACACTTTCTGGAACGCCGAAATCTTCATCTTGGCACCGCAGCATGACACGCTCCATCGTCGACAGCAGCGCCTGCAAGTAAAAATGGAAGACAAGGTTAGACATCGAAAAAACAGTTTAAAGTTGCACTTCGACATACTTCTCCCTTTTCCTTAAACCATCACTTAGCTGCTGTCGAACATTGCGGTAGCATCCATCTTCCATCCGGCCGTGTCTTGTGTCTCACAGCTGCATTGAGGCCACATTTCCATCTAAGGAAGAAAACAGAAGAGAGACATTATTGTAGGCATAAATAGGAGCAACATATAAAGACATTAAACAGAGCAAACAGCATCACAAGAGCTCAAGAAAGACTTACCAATCATAAGGAGAAGCATAGTTGCAGCTGGTCTGGACTAATCCTTATCAGGCATCAGTGAAGGAACTAGATCCCATTCGACGCACCCCTGCCATAAGTAGCGGGACGGAGAGTTTATCTACCATAATTCACAGGTGAGCTTTATGGGCCGGCATATGCTCACAAAAACCTTACTTTGGGGTGAAGGGTTCGAGAGGTACAACAATCACAGATTGGCGCTCTCACACACTCTTATCTCCATGCAGGAGCAGTATCACCACGTACCACCACTCACAGCTTTCCTACTGAGGGAGAGGGCTGAAGGGGTGCTTCAAGTTCAGGGAGGGCTGCAACCGTACCCCAACGCCTCCGCAGAGACCAGGTGAGCGTAACATTCTGGCTGCGCTGCATTACACATTTTCACTCGAGGGAGGGATGGCGTCCCTGCTGGGCTCCCTGGATCAGCTGCTGTAATTGGAGACAGTCAACCCACATGGGATACATGTGTCCAAAGCCATCCTGGATGTCTTGCTGTGTCGTGTTACAACTTTTCCCTCTGAGGAGAGATGGTGATCTTGCCATGGCCACCTGGGATTCCTGCTGGACTTGGGCACGATTGACCCACATGGGATACAAGTTCCCAAGGCCGGAACATCACCTCGCCCATCCTGTGGCTCTGGCCTGGCTACATTACAGGTTTTCCCTCCAGGGAGGGAAGGGGTCCCTGCTGGGCTCCATGGCACCATGGCTGGACTTGAGCACAGTCGATCCACATGGGAGACAGGTGCCCAAGGCTGGGGACATCACCCCTGCCCATCCTGGAGCCCTGGCCTGGCTGCATTACAGGTTTTCCCTCCACGGAGGTAAGTGGGGTTTGCTGGAGCTCCCTGTGCCACTGCTGGCCTTGGGGACAGTAAACCCACAGCTGTCATAGAGCTCTGACTGGGCTGTGTTACATCTTTTACCTCCAGGGAGAGATGGGGACTCTGCCGGGGCTCCCTGGGACTGCAGCTGGACTTGTGGTTGGTCGAACTACAATGGAGACTGGAGCCCAAGGCGGAGGACAGCACCCCCAGCCATGCTATAGCTCTGGCTGGGCTGCCTTACAGCTATTCCCTCCAGCGAGGGATGTGGACCTTCCTAGGGCTCCTTAGGACCTCCACTGGGCTTGAGGACGATCGACCCACCTGGGAGACAGGCACCCTGGCCACTGACATGACCCCTGACCATCCTGGAGCTTTGGCTGCGCTGTGTTATAGCTTTGAACTCCGGGGAGGGATGGGGACCCTGCCATGGCTTTCTGGGACTGTAGCTGGACTTGTGGATAGTAGATACACATTGGAGAACGATGCCCAAGACTTGGGGCAGCACACCCAACCATCCTGGAGCTCTTGCCATACTGTTACAGCTTTTTCCTCAAGGGAGGGATGATGACCCTGCAACGGCTCCCTGGGACCGCCGCTGTACTTGGGGATGGTCGACTGTAAAGCAACCAGAGGGGGGTGTATGTACTCCTGCTCTCTATATGGCAGAGTAGAGGCACAGAGGACCCCAGCCAAGATTCTCTATTATTGGTAACGTAGTCGAGCAATCAATGCCTAGCTTCTCGGGAGGTGATGCGGGCTGGTTCTTAAGTACAGTGTAATCCCCAAGCACCCTCAAAGGAATGTCCACACACTGTAGTATTTAAAACCCAGTCTTTGTATAAATAAGTTTCAAGATTATATACACAATCACGATAATACACTTTGTGCTCTGACAATTCTAAAATGGTAAATATATACAGTTCTAGGTGGCACCACTAGTACTCTGATTTCATTAAAATGCATCAACTGTACTCAGTTTGTGGGATGTCTTAACCCACTGGTCCAAGCCCTGCAACATCACTGTGCATTGCTGGCAGCAGAAACCTCAGAAATGGCAACTGGAAAGCATACTGCTCGCTAGAAATCACTAGAAAGTGTGCAGTGAAAAAGCTGAAAAATAGGCCGCCATCAAATTTTGCCTATTTCAGTGGTAACATAGCAGACCACTGCCAAAACCCATCATTTGGCTGCCCACAGAGCAATATAATTGCAAAAGAAACAGTTGTTTCAAAAAAATCAGTTTTTATTTGGTGTCAAATCTGCAAAAATCATGGCTCACAAACCACCCAAAAAGATCCAACCTCCTTGTTGGGTGGTCAACATGATGCTACTTCAAGAATCTACATAAATATAAGGTCCACAGAAGTGTATGCAATCTGAACAAAGTCCACTTTTGAGGATTGCTTGCTGGAAGAAATCTGTCAAAAATGGGTGTAATACCGTTACTCACCTCTTTCAGAAGCCGGCGATTTAAAACCATTTTGTGGAAAGTTGTACATTGAGCTCAAACTATGCCAAAGAAAGACTTGCTATCAGACGTTTAAGAGGTGGATACAATTCAAAACTAGATTCTGAAAAGGCTTGAAGTAAGAAATTGTTTGATGTATGTGTTAAAAATGAGAGTTAGATTATAAGGCAAGACCATTTTTAGACATTGGGTTTAAGAGTTAAAATATCCCACACTGTGCTTCAAACAAATTCCACACCTCTCCCTGAACAAAGGAAACTTCCCCCTGCCCTTGGCTAAGAAATTGACAGGCTGTTGTTAAAAGGAACTAGGAGAGGAACCCTGGCCTGTTGCTCTGAGTGAAGACAATGGAGTCTTTGGGCTGAATAGAAATGCTAATTCAGGTGTGACTGACAACAAACTGCTCTGCCAGGAAGAATGACATGTGACCCTCTGAGTCAGCCAAGCTCTGGAGGCGGACCAGACTGAAATGTGGATTTAACATTGAATTAAATATATGTTTAAGGAAAATACTTCTAAAATATTGTACCGAACTGACAAAAATGTGAAACTTTGAGATTGTTAAAATGAAAAATTTGCTCACAGTTTAAGACTAAGCTGGAATCCGTGCGATATTCTGAGACTAAACCTCAGAATTTATTCATATTGTAGCCACTGTGTTTATCCTAGGAACATGAAACATTACAGAAATATGCCCAGGTGGGGTGTGCATGCATGTCTAAAAATTGGCGCAGAACTAATATTGAAAAACCCACCAAAAGCGCAAAAAAGTTGTCATTTCTGAACCAAAGCTCTTAGGAAGATGAGAGTTGAACAGACATTTACCTTAGACAATCTGTCATGTAATTTATGTAGTATTAACAAGTTGTGCATATTGTATAGATGTTTTTTATGAAACATAAGATATACTGTACAGAGGCAAAGGGGAGGGGTTTTTCCCCTAAGCCATAAACATGACACAGGATGACACGCTGCTCCTTTCTCCAGTCAGGGGACAGGGAATCCTCTGTCCTATCGGATCCATAGAGGGTTGGGCATAGATAATCAGCCTCCCCACCCACTTTGGAAATACATAAATAGGGACTGCTGAGGACAGACAAGAGACACACACTTTCCACTTCTCAACTGATTTCTTGGTGAAGCACCCTGCAGGAAGATCCAGACAGAGAGGCCTAACCTTTTTCAGTGGCCTTCAGAACCTTTTGCAACCTGATCCTAACCCCTACACTTCCAAGGGGCATCTCAAAATCTAACAGCCTGGCTGAGTTGTTTTGCTGTTTTAGCTAAGAACCCTGTGCTAGAACCCAGATCCAGACCCAGAGAGCAGAGCTGTATCCAGAACCCGTCAGATCCAGTCCAAGAGGCCGCGCAGACTGCAGTGCCTTGCTGAGAGCAGAACCCAGTGCTGAGACCTGTCCGGTGGCAAGAGAACCCTAACCAAACCTTTGACCAGATCTATGACGGGGCCCACTCCATTCCAAATCCATTGGAGTGAGTATCTAGTCTAGAACTGTCCACTCTAACCTATCCATAACTGCATTATTGAATATCTGTTGTCTATCCTAAATTCTTCTCTCCTCAACATAATCCTTGATAATTGTAGCATCAATCATCTATGCGCTGATATTTTTCTGAAGAGGGAAGTGTTTTGACTGACAGAGGTTAGAGCGGAGGCGCCGAATCTTTAAAGCGCAATCTGTCATTTTGAAATCTTGATTCTGTTTCTGAAAAATCTACCTTCACAAAAACCTCTAACTTTTGAACCACACATCCTAGAATCGAAATTTGACTGTCATTTTGAAGCTAAAATCCTAAGCGTTCTAACAAACCTGAACCAACATTCCAATTCTTTATAGTATTTCCGTAATCGCGTTTCACACACGCAGCAAATTGAATTTTGGTTAAATTTCACCACATGTCAGAATAGCTGTTTCTTGTTTGCAACTGCTGAAATTCGTTTTCAATCTGATAATCATTCATAATCATTGCTAGTGTTGACCTGAACCAATCCAAAGTAATTCTCACTAGTGCTGAATCCCATTTAGTGAATTAAAATCATTTTTAGCATTTTCCCATTCATTGCAAACCACATTCAAAAGCATGTTGGCCTGTTTTAAAATCATTCCTGTGTCTCTCTAAGCTTGCTGGGGAAACTGGGGAAACTGGGATTGAACTGCATTGTTGATTAATATTCCTGAAACCTGTGTGCCCTCATTTCCACCTCTTCATATTGCATAATAGTGGGGGGGAGTGAGTAGTCGCAGCGGAAAGAGTGATCATATTGCCTTTTGATTGAAATCATACCAAGTTTTATTTCTGTGCTGCATTCTTTCCTATTATTGCATTTCTTTGAATCCATATAAAGTATTCTCTGCTATATTATTCTCCTATTCCTACTCCTAACTGATTAAAGGATTAAAGAGATTGCTGATATTATAATATTACCCATTGCTGATCATTGTTCATATTCATAAGTGTGCTATTCAGATATTATTCTATTCATAAACATGTGATATATATATTGTTCAATTCTTCAAATAACCCTTTTAAATTGCAAAACAAACCTACTTCTTAGGTCAGTGAGATCGGGGAGATTCAAAGAGAGGGGCGTTATATAAGGGTTCATCATCCATATTTAAAGAACTTTTAACACAAAAATATGTAAATAAGGGGTTCCATTGGGCATCCCATACTAGGCATTGACTTGGATGGAGTGCTGGATTGAAGTCACTTAAAAATTGGGGGCTCGTAGCGGGACCTCTGGATTCGACCTACCACTTGTGCAGCTTAATACAGTGTGCTAACTAATAGGATACATAAATCTGTTGGATTACCACGCTGTGTTACACTGTAAAAGCACCCCTCAAAAGGGAACGCTCAAAGGAAACGGTCTGTTTTGCAAAATAAAATAAAAAACTTCTGTAAGTCAGGAAGGAAATCAATTTCCAGAATGGCGACATTGGTAGACATCAAGATAGGTAGAGAGCACCTTTTACATAAGCTATTTGTGAGAGGTGAGTGGACTGAGCAGGACCAGAATGTGTGGTTGCAGGCAATCACACAACAGGTCACTGCAACTGGGTTAGATATCTGGAGGGATCAGGGTCCCTTACATGTGGCGGCTCTGAGTGAACTATATATGGCCCCTAATGCCAAGGATGAGCACAACAAGATTGCCAAGATAGAGGCATATTTATATTGATCTATGGGAGCCGTACAGGACAAATGTGTTGAAGGCCAAGATCTGGCAAGTAGGCAACTGATGACATTAGAGAAGGTCCAATCTGACCTGGACTCTTCTGAGCAGAGACTGCAGAGGAGCCAGGAGTCAGAAAATGAAAGTAGGCAGTATATAATTAACATCAAAGAGGACATGGGTATCCTGCAACAGGAAAGGGCAGACAAGGATACCAGAATTCTGGCCTTGCAGAAGGAGTAACAAGAAGGTTTGGACTCCCTACTGCAGAGCCAGAAAAAGCTGGAGCAACAACTGGATTTCAATGGGGCATGCACAGAGCAGGTAGTCACCCTGAAAAGCCACCTAGATAGAGAGAAGGCAGAGAGCAACAAGTTATTTCTGAATGACCTGGACACCCAGGCAGAATTTGAGGAAGAGCGCCAGAAAGCTGGTGCCCTTCAAAGACAGAGGGACGACCTGGTGGCGCAGAGGCAGGCTCTTGCTCAGGAAAGGGATACCTTAGGCTAGGAAGTCGGTCACTTCAAAGGGAAGCTGGAAGAAAATCACCTGGCCCTCCAGGGACTGGGTGACCTCCAAAAAGAACATCAAAACTTGTTAGAGCACACCAGGAGGGTGGAAGATGCTCTGACAAGAAAGGAGCAGGCCAGTAGGATGGGACTCAGGAGGTAACCCTCCTGCAGCAAAGACTGGCCCAATACACCAAGTCAAACCAGGAAGCACAGAGAGAAAATGAGGCTCTCTGTCAGCACCATGATAGGCTCCAGAGACAGGTAACCATGCAAGAGAGACTAATAGAGTCTAGTAAGGCCTTGATTGAGAAACAGAAAGCTCAGGCTCTTGCATGGCAACAGGGAGCAGGGGCTGATAGAGATGAGGTTCGCTGGGAAGGGAAACACCTGAGCATAACCTCAGGAGCCCTAGTACCAGAGGCCTTCATCTCTCCCAGTCCCTGGACTCTGCCACCCCCATGTTCCCTGGCGCACATGAGCCCAGGGATACGGGAGTGGCAGATTACTATCCAGTCAGAAGTATGGGGCTCATAGGCCAGTACCTCCCAGGAATGGATGGGCTGGCATCTGGGTATGGGCACCCAAGTACAGTGCAATTTAGTGGGGAGCCCCAGGAGAGTAGGCCCACTAAGGGCATCCTGAAAACCTATGCCCATTTAGGTCAGTGGGGGGTACCCATCAAATCCTGGGAGCAAGGAGGAATCAGAAGACTCCTCTGAGCGCCCCAGGACACAGGTCACTAGGACCCCACTTTCTGCCAGCCATTCCCAGGCCCCCTTAAAACAGATTAAGGCAATAAGGAGTGTCATCACGCCTTATCACAAGAACGCCAAGTATTCTGTGTGGGAACACTTAGAGCTCTTTGAGCAAATGATGGAGACTTTCCATTTGAAAGACAGCAGTAGCTGCATTCAGTATGTAAAATTGACATTCTCCCCAGGATACTCCAGTTTCTTTGCAGGGCTTGAGGACCAAAATCATTCAAGATGGTCCACATATAGTGCAGCCATCTTAAAGCACCTTTCTGTTCACAGAAATCCCCAAGAGGCTCGCAACGCAGCCTACAATTTACAATGTGGGGAGGATCCGGCCGCACAAGAATTTGTGCAGGAGTTGAAGCGTGCCTTTGCACAGACTACCAAAAGGGTGCGCACGGACAGCAAAGAATTTGTTAATATGTTTTTCCATGCCTTCCCAAATACATCATGACCCAGCTAGTGAGAGATTTTCATGAGAAAAGATCACTAGACTGGGTCATTGAAAAGGCCACCCGAATCTGAGGTGCAGAAGCCCATAGAAAATAAAAATAATGCTAAAAGCCCCAAACCAACCAGCACCCCTGCTGCTGCCAAGGTGGCAGAGGTAAAGGTTGCCCCCATTTTAGATTTGGAGATGGGGGCCTAAAAACCTGCCTGCACAGAATAATTCCAAGCCCAGAAGGCCCTTGGGCCAGTCACAGGCAGGGAGTCAAGGAGGTAGTCCCACAAATGGGATCCCTCACTCCCCTGACTATGTAAATCCCTGTTACAAGGGAAACCGACCCATCCTGGGTTGTGTGTGGACTCCTCCAGCCCAAGGGGGGGGATCCAACCAAGCACCTAACCCAGGGAACTTCCCTCCTAACTTCCCCCAGGAGGGCAGAAATTCCTCAAATCCTGGGCAGAACTTTTTCCCCAGGTACCCACAGAACTTCCAACCCCAAAATCATCCATCCTTCTTTCCCCACTTTCCTGAGCCCAGATAACCTAATCCGGGAGAGGGGATGCCAAGGGTAGAGGGGTACCCAAATCTTCCCAACGCGGGGTAATACCAGAGAAGGGATAGCTACCCTTCCCGGGATCAGCCCAGGGGAGAAAACAGAACCCCGTATCAGCCTGAGCGGGTTTCACAGCTTGAGCGCCAGGTCCAAAACATGGCACAGGATCTGGGTTGCATGCTGAGGGCTCAGCAGAACCCTCAGATGAGCATGCCGGCGCAGAATGCCCCAAACTCTGGACCTGGTGCTCCAGATCAATGACGGGGGCAGCACCCCGACAACATACCGGTTCCCAGGGAGGAGGCACAAGGGGAAGGTGTGTGTAAAGCCTTGGAGGAAGCTTCCTTCCCCACTTGTAAACAGCCCCTGGAAACCCAGGAAATGGAAACAAAATCTCCTGCCCCTGAAAGTCTGCCACCCAAGGAGCAGAGGGGGGGGTAAGAGAAACAAAGGACCTAAACAGACCCATTTTGTGGTGGAGGTACAGATCTTCCAATTTGAAGGAGAGGGATCCTCAGAGGATCCTGGGAAAAGGATCTTCTGCTTCAGAGATGGGCCAACTCCTCCCAAAGAAAAATGGGTCCGAAGGGATTCACATCCAGACTAGGTAGATGTGGGGAATGAGCTAGCACCGCCCATCATCCCATCCCCAAACCAACAACATGAAAATACCCTGGTTCAAACCCATCCTGGTGACTGCCTCTAAAAGGGGGGTCGGCCCAGAACCGCAACCAGGGGAACGCAAAACTTCTCCTATCTCTAGTTGCCACCTTTTTCTTGCAGATTCCCAAGACTCTCCACAGAATTCTTCCCAAATCTCTTCTCCCTCCATGTCCAAAACTAAAAAACTAGCCCACCAGTTGTCCAAAAATTTGCTTTATCTGTGCCCCCTTGCGGAAAAGGAGGGAAGATACAAGTACAGGGGTAGGGTACAATTTTGGCACTGGTGGACACTGGATCCCAAGCTAGCCTTCTTTCCAAAAAGGCCTTTGATTAACTAAATTCAGGAAGGGGGGAGAATCACCAAATTACTCTCACCTCTCTTACTGGACAACTTCAGAACTTTGACGGGAAGGAAATTCCCGTCGAGGGGACTGCGGATTTGGACATTTAAATTGGGCGACACAAGGTGAAACACCCGGTCATAGTAGTGACCCCAGAGGGCACCCCTTGTTTCATAGGGAATGACATCCTGAGAAGATTGTCACCCCTAATAGACAGTGTAAACAAGGTCCTCTGGACCCAGACTAACCAACCAATAAAGTTAAAACAGAGTGTCAACCATGTCAGTTTAAATGGCACATGCCACATGGTTGAACAAAAATCTGACCAAGTAGAATTTCACTTCCAGAACAGCCAAATTCCAGACGTGACAGTAACAGCAGTAGGACAACAGACTGGTGATGGGGGGGGGGGGTCCTCTCTATTTCTGAAAATCAACCTTCCTTCCAGTTTAAGGTGGCATTCCACACTGGAAGGAAACAGTCTGAGATTTTTTACCAATCCACAATCAGACATTCCCACTCCTATAGTCCAGAAAGATGTGAAATCAACTCAGAGTCTGGCTGATATTCAGCAAATTGGAGAGCAGTTGTTCATCCATGTTCAGTTAAATAAAGGGAAGGACTCTGTTCTCACCCGAGTGTGTGTGAACAATGGGAAGAGCTTCATCAGCGAAGCCATGTTCCACCAACTCGCAAAAGATCCAGCCATTCCCACATTTAGACTCATAGACAAATGGGAAATGGATCTGGAAGCACCCAATTCCAAACATCTCCTGCCAAGCAGGTGTATGCTCAAAATCTCCATAGGCAACAAGAGCATAGTTCATAATTGTTGGGTCGTGAAGAGACGTCACTGCCTCCTTTTACTTAGGCAGTGACATTCTCAATCGATTTGCCATTAGTTTTGACCTAATAAACTTCAAAGCTTGGTCCCGATTAGTGGATAATCTCATGGGCTTTGATAATCCAGAGAAAGCATTTAGTTCAGCTCAACTGCTGCCTTATGCAATAGAAATTCATATTGGAGAGGAAGTCACTATCCCAGAAAGGACCCAACAATTCTCCCTGGAAGTGAAAGTTAAGAGGACAGAAATTGAAAAACCCTGATGTTTATATTTCATCTAAATGCTTCTCTCCAACAGCAAGGGTTGGGGGTAAACCCAACACCACTAGTCAATATAGAACATGACAGCATTCCGATAGAAGTGGATAACAGCGACTTAAAGAGTATCACACTAGCCTCAGGCACCATTATTGGAATGGCGGTTGATGACCGACATTTTACCATTGATTTAGGAAATGAACTGTTCGGACCAATCCCCAAGTACTGTTTTGACAGTTACAGCGATGACAACTCCACACCAGACAGGATCTTTACCCGGCATGGGGGGAACTTCCTGGTGTACACTTCCTGCCCTTATGGTAAGGAAGATGTGACTTGTGACTTCAGGAGGGATGAGGGGATTTTCCAGGTCCGTGAGGACTGCCTTCCCCACCTGAAGCCACCAGTCCAAATCATCCCTCTGACCAGGGACTTCTCCACCCAGCTGGAGGAGGCCGCTGAGATAGCGAAACCAGAAGTCTTTCCAGGCTTCAGGCAGATGGTTGAAGAGAGTGTCAACCTAGCTGATGCCTGTGAGACTCTGGAGCAGAAGCAAAAGTTGAAACACATTTTTGTGGATTTCCAAGATCTCTTTGCGGTGGACTCATATGTCTGTGGTCGCACTGACATCCACACAACAATTCCCACAGACCCTTGTATGACTCCAGTGTTTGTGAAGCAATATCGCTTGCCTCTCGCATCAATGGAGTCCCTTACTGAAATAATTAAGAACCTTGACTCCCGTGGGATAATCCGTCCAGTCCAAAGCCCCTTCAATAATCCGGTGCTGGGGATATTGAAGCCAAACGGCAAGTGGAGACCCTGCGCCAACCTTAGGGAGCTCAACAAATGGGTCCATACTTCCCGATGGCCTCTTCCCTATATTGAGCAAGGGCTGGCCCAGATCCAGAGGTCACAGGTATTCACTGCAATAGACCTGACCAATGGATGCTGGACTGTACCTGTCAGTAGGGAGGACCAATACAAGCTGGCTTTTACCTTTGTTGGCCAGCAGTACACATGGACCTGGACTCCCTTCAGATATATCAACTCCGGCAATGAGTTTAACATTTTTCTACATAAGGCCATGCCTGACCTGGGTGACAGGGGTAACCTGGCTTATGTAGATGATGTCCTCATCAAAAGCTTAACTGTGGAGGAACACACAGCAGAGATCTGTTATGTTCTGACACAGTTGAGGGCCGCCGGAGCAAAACTTTCCTTTCAAAAAGCACAGTGGTGTAGAACCCGTGTAAATTTCTTGGGGCATGAGATTACTCCTCAGGGTCTCTGTCCCGAGAAAAAGAAAGTGGAAGCACTCCAGAAACTGAAAGACCCCACAACTCTGCGGGAACTAAGGAGCCTCCTTGGACTGACTAATTGCAGCAGAAAGTTCATTGAGGGCTACAGAGAGATTACGAGACCCCTGATTCATCTTCTGAAGGGGAGGTCAAGTGGGAGAGGGGTCCAGAACAAGCCGAGGCTGTAAGAAAACTCAAAAGTAGCCTCTCACAAGCGCTTTGCCTAGCTTACCCTGTCAGAAACAAGGAGTTCTTCTTGGAGACAGGGTTCTCTAACACATGCTTGAATGCAGTATTATACCAAAAGCATGACAAGGTCAATAAAGTAATCTCCTATGTGAGCAAAACTTTATCCTCTGTGGAGGAAAAATTCAACGATTGTGAGAAGGCACTCCTGGCAACGGTGTGGGCTTTCAAGAATTACCGCCCGTTCATCCAGAGGGAACACATCATAGTGGAGACTCCACACCAGCCTCTGCAATATCTCCAAAGTCTGTCAATGCAAGGCTTACCTGTGGAGGTCAGATACAGCCAAAAACAGAAAAGTCCCCTCACGCAAGGTCTGGCTGACTTGCATGATTGTGCCAGAGAAAACTTTCTCGAGGACGAGAGTCTAAAAATCAAGGACAACTTGCAGGCCTACCTCAATTCCCCACACAAAGTCTTTGAGGAAGACAATTGTGAGGGAATGCCCACTGTCTATGTGGATGGATGCTCTTACCATGTTGACAACAACGGGGAAAAAGAACTTGTGGCCGGCGTAGGGAATGCATGGGTGAATGAATCCCCAGAACCCTCCGCTGGGTACAAGATTAGTCCGTGAAGTAGTCAAGTGGCAGAGTTGATGGCTGTGCATCAAGCCATCCTCACTGCTGTCCAACATCAACTCCACAAACTGGTCATAATTACAGATTCAGATTATGCACGGAACGGGTTCATGGAGCACCTGGTTAATTGGAAAACCAGAGGCATGCTATGTGCTAATAACAAACCCTTGAAACATGGGAAATTAATTCACACTATTGATGACCTGGTCACCTCGAATGGGATCACCATCTACTGGAAAAAGATCAAGGGTCATTCTAAAGTAGAAGGACCAGACAAAACTGGAAATTACTTAGCTGATCAGCTGGCCAAGACCGGGGCCATCCAAGGGGATCTAATAGAGATCGAGTCCCTGTTGGGGGAAATCCAGGTCACTGCTATCACTAGGTCCCAGACAAATGCTCACAATGATCTCTCAACTGCACAATGGAGTAAGGAGACCCCAGATGCTGATTTGATTACGGCTCAAAAAGGGGATGCAATAATTGGTAAGTTTTATCAACACATTGAGGACCCTGAGAACTTTCCCCTGACGGATACCAATTACATTGGGAAAGAGGACCTCAGAGTGTTGATGAAATGTCCAAAAATATTCCGAATCCAAGACAGTTTGTTGGTGAGGAAATCCCTAGCTGGCCATGATCAGTGGGTGGTTCCAACCTCATTCTGAAGCCTGATGTTAAGTCACGCCAATGATGCGGCCACAGCCCATCATAGGGGGTTTCATACAACACTTGAAATCTTAAGAGAGGTTGAATACTGGCCACACATGTGGCTGGACCTCGACCAATACTTGAAGGGGTGTCTTGTGTGTGCACAATTTCAGCCAACATCCCTCATACACTGTGCGCCTCTCCAAAAGAGGGGGATGACACTTCCATGGTCAGATTTGCAAGTAGATTTCATTGGGCCTGTGATTCGCTCCTCTAGGGGAAATAAGTACATGTTGACCGTGACATGCTTATTTACTAAATGGGTAGAATGTCTCCCGGCCCCAAACTGCAAGGCAGAAACAGCAGCTGCCCTGGTGATCAATCACATCTTTTTGTGTTTTGGACTACCCCAAAGGATCGAGTCAGACAGAGGTAGCCACTTCACCAGTGAAGTAATGACAAAGATGTGGGAGATACTCAGGGTTAAAAGGAAGCTACATATTGCTTACCGGCAGCCTCTAGTGGTGCAGTAGAACTATACAACAAAACCATTGTGAGCATATTAAAAAAGTTTATGGCAGATTCTGGGCTAAGTTGGAATCTTCGATTACCTCTTGGACTAATGGCCATCAGATCTACCCCTTCATCTGCAACTAAAATGTCACCATTAAAGCTGATGACTGGACGCAGGATGGTGCTTCCCCAGCATCTGCTCTACAGGACCCAAGAGCATACATTGATCAATGCCTCCACAACTCATGAGTATGTTGAAAATTTAAGAAAACACCTTCAACATGATTTTGCCTATGCTCAGCGAAATCTAGAAGCATCAGCCGACAGCATGAAGACCCACTATGACTTAGAGATTACCAGGAAAGAATACAATGTAGGAGACCAGGTCTATCTATACAATTTCCAAAGGAACCAGGCCAAACAGCGGAAATTTCTGCCTACCAGTCACCTACAAGATCCGCATCCCCAAAGGCAGTTTGTGGATGCGGACAAGTGGGTCCATATTAATCAACTAAAGTGTTGACATGCTAGGCACACTCTGCAGCAACTGGAGGAGTCTTCTGGAACCCCAGAGGGGCCACTCCAGATCCATAAAATTCCAGCTCTAAAATATTCCACATATAGCCTATAAAATACAATAATGCAAATGTCTCCTGATTTATAAAATGTATATGTCCGCCCCACTACATAAATAGTGGTGGGGAAATGTCTACAAATATGTTTTTGCTTTGTCATCCAGGGAGAGAGAGAGAGAGAGAGATGCACCATGGAGACTAACCAAGGAGGATAACCCGGGGACCGGGAGCAAAGATCCGAGGGGCCTGGAGTATCGCTCAATACTCCCATCTGGACTGGCGAAGAGAACGATCGACCCACCCCTGATGGAGGAAAAGATGATGAACTTTGCCATTTGTGGAATTTGAAGAGATGAGGCTGACATCCCAGTCTTGCGAGTTTCCATTGAATGAAGATCAACGCCCATTGCAAGAGGGGGGCTTGTGGGATATCTTAACCCACTGGTCCAAACCCTGCAACATCACTGTGCATTGCTGGCAGCAGAAACCTCAGAAATGGCCACTGGAAAGCATGCTGCTCGATAGAAATCACCAGAAAGTGCGCAGTGAAAAAGCTGAAAAATAGGCCACCATCCACTTTTGCCTATGTCAGTGGTAACGCAGGAGACCACTGCCAAAACCCATCATTTGGCTGCCCACAGAGCAAAAACATTGCAAAAGAAACAGAGTTGTTTCAAAAAAATCTGTTTTTATTTGGTGTCAAATCTGCAAAAACCATGGCTCGCAAACCACCCAAAAAGATCCAACCTCCTTGTAGGGTGGTCAACATCATGCTACTTCAAGAATCTACATAAATATAAGGTCCACAGAAGTGTATGTTATCTGAACAAAGTCCACTTTTGAGGATTGCTTACTGGAAGAAATCTGTCAAAATGGGTGTAATACCGTTACTCACCTCTATCAGAAGCCGGCGATTTAAAACCATTTTGTGGAAAGTTGTACATTGAGCTCAAACTATGCCAAAGAAAGACTTGCTATCAGAAGCCTAATAGGTGGATACAATTCAAAACTATATTCTGAAAAGGCTTGAAGTAAGAAATTGTTTGATGTATGTGTTAAAAATGAGAGTTATATTATAGGCAAGACCATTTTTAGACATTGGGTTTAAGAGTTAAAATTTCCCACACTGTGCTTCAAACAAATTCCACACCTCTCCCTGAACAAAGGAAACTTCCCCCCTGCCCTTGGCTAAGAAATTGACAGGCTGTTGTTAAAAGGAACTAGGAGAGGAACCCTGGCCTGTTGCTCTGAGTGAAGACAATGGAGTCTTTGGGCTGAATAGAAATGCTAATTCGGGTGTGACTGACAACAAATTGCTCTGCCAGGAAGAAGGACATGTGACCCTATGAGTTAGCCAAGCTCTGGAGGCAGACTAGACTGAAATGTGGATTTAACATTGAATTAAATATGTTTAAGGAAAATACTTCTAAAATATTCTACCGAACTGACAAAAATATGAAACTTTCAGATTGTTAAAATGAAAAATTCGCTCACAGTTTAAGACTAAACTGGAATCCGTGCGATGTTTTGAGACTAAACCAGGAAATTATTCATATTGTAGCCACTGTGTTTATGCTAGGAACATGACAAATTACGGAAATATGCCCAGATGGGGTGTGCATGCATGTCTAAAAATTGGTGCAGAACTAATCTTGAGAAACCCACCAAAAGCGCGAAAAAGTTGTCATTTCTGAACCAAAGCTCTTAGGAAGATGAGAGTTGAACAGAAATGTCCCTTAGGCAATCTGTCATGTAATTTATGTAGTATTAACAAGTTGTGCATATTGTAAAGATTTTTTTATGAAATTAAGATGTACTGTACAGAGGCAAAGGGGAGGGGTTTTCCCCTAAGCCATAAACATGACACAGGCTGACACGCTGCTCCTTTCTCCAGTCAGGGTACAGGGAATCCTCTGTCCTGTCAGATCCATAGAGGGTTGGGCATAGAGAATCAGCCTCCCCATCCACTTTGGAAATACATAAATAGGGACTGCTGAGGATAGACAAGTGACACTCACTTTCCACTTCTCAACTGATTTCTTGGCGAAGCACCCTGCAAGAAGATCCAGACATAGATCCAGAAACCAGACTCCAGAACCAAGCTCTAGAACCAAAATCTAGAACCTTGAAGCAAAGAGGCCTAATCCACAAGCTGAACCTTTTTCAGTGGCCTTCAGAACCTTTTGCAACCTGATCCAAACACCTAAACTTACAAGGGGCATCTCAAAATCCAACAGCCTGGCTGAGCTGTTTTGCTGTTCTAGCTAAGAAACCTGTGCTAGAACCCAGATCCAGAGCCAGAGAGCAGAGCTGTATCCAGACCCCGTCAGATCCAGTCCAAGAGGCCGCGCAGACCGCAGTGCCTTGCTGAGAGCAGAACCCAGTGCCGAGACCTGTCCGGTGGCGAGAGAACCCCAGCCAAACCCTTGAGCAGATCTTTGACGGGGCCCACTCCATTCCAAACCCATAGGAGTGAGTATCTAGTCTAGAACTGTCCATAGTCATCTCTTAATTTAAAGTAACCTAATCCATAACTGCATTATTGAATCTCTGTTGTCTATCCTAAATTCTTCTCTCCTCCACATAATTCTTGATAATTGTAGCATCAATCATTTATGCACTGATATTTTTCTGAAGAGCGACATGTGTTTTGATGGACAGAAGTCAGAGCAGAGGCGCCGCTGTTCTGGTGGCTGCCCTGCTTCTTCAAAGCCCCTTAGGATAATTCCATATTGATTCTGTATCTTTAAAGCGCAATCTGTCATTTTGCAATCTTGATTCTATTTCTAAAAAATCTACCTTCACAAAAACCTCTAACGTTTGAACCGCACGTCCTAGAATCGAAATTTAACTGTCATTTTGAAGCTAAGATCCTAAGCTTTCTAACGAAAATGGCATGCCAATTCCTTATAGTTTTTCTGTAATTGCGTTTCAGGCACGCAGAAAAGTTGCCGCGAATTGCATTTTGGTTAAATTTCACCACATGTCAGAAAAGCTGTTTCTTGTTGGCAACTGCTGAAATTCGTTTTCAATCTGATAATCATTCATAATCATTACTAGTGTTGACCTGATCCAATCCAAAGTAATTCTCAATAGTGCTGAATCCCATTTAGTGAATTAAAATCATTTTTAGCATTTTCCCATTCATTGCAGACCACATTCAAAAGCATTTTGACCTGTTTTAAAATCATTCCTGTGTCTCTGCTTTCTGGGGGAACTGGGATTGAACTGCATTGTTGATTAATGTTCCTGACACCTGTGTGCCCTCGTTTCCACCTCTTCATTTTGCATAATAGTGGGGGGAGTGAGTAGTCACAGGGGAAAGAGTGATCATATTGCCTTTTGATTGCAATCATACCAACTTTTATTTCTGTGCTGCATTCTTTCCTATTATTGCATTTCTTTGAATCCATATAAAGTATTCTCTGCTACATTATTCTCCCATTCCTACTCCTAACTGATTAAAGAGATTGTTGATATTGTAATATTACCCATTGCTGATCATTGTTCATATTCATAAGTGTGCTATTCAGATATTATTCTATTCATAAAAGTGATATATATATATATATTGTTCAATTCTTCAAATAAACAGTCCTTTGTTAGGATCCCCCCACCTGGGCAACCTGTAATGAAGATGCACTATAAACCCAGTCCATATATTGTCTATTAGTGTCTTATCTTCTTCTGTAGTTCTGCAACCCAAATGTACCTTGTGTTGTTGAGTTCTTTGTCGGGGAATCGATGGGCCCTTCTTTAGTGAACTCCCTTTCAAGCAAGAGCCACAGGTCGTCAAACTTCAGAGATGAAGAAAAGGCAAACGTGGTAGTTGAGGCAGCAGCTTCGGTCCTTGCGGTGCTCATTGACAATCGGTTGAATATGCCCTGCAACAGGTGAGGCGTGCGGTGCACCTCGACAATGAGTATTTGTTGCCGCAAAGAGTGGATGAAGAACTTTGGCCCAGCAAGGGTGTCGAGTTGGCGTCGGGCGTCAGATAACGGGACGTGGCCACGGCTCGTTTCAGTAGTTTTGTCGGCATCTCTGAGGTCTTCGGGTGGCGGGAATCCCACCGGCGGATTCTCCTCGGTCATCGACGACCTTGACTTTCTCCGACAGGACAAAAGCGGTTGACAAGGATGAACAAGGGAGTCCTTGGATCAAATGTTCTTAGGAAAAGGGAGCACTGCGGCTCCGGTCGGCAACGGCCGTCATCGGTGATGGATGGTTGTCAGGAACTTCTCTTTGTTCTCCACGGCGGTCCCCTTCTCCGGTCGACAGCCTTTTGTATGTCTGTCTACCAGGGAGCTTTGGCAAAGATCAGCTGGCGCACGATGGTCCCTCGTAGCTCAAGAAGAGGTCTCCTAGCCAGGTCCTCTCTTGGACCAGTTCTTGAAGACACAGCAGCTTTCAGATTACAAGGAAGGCAACAGTGTTTCACCTTCTTCTTCAAGCTCGGCTTTGAGAGTAAGCATCAAGTATCAACTTCAGCTTCTGAACGATTTCTAGCAGTGAGAGGCCCTCAGATATACTGTTGATCTCCCATTCACTCTGCTGGGTCACACTCAGGCAACCAATCCCTCAGAAGTGCATTCAGGCAGTCAGTCAGCCAATCAGGTGCACGATGCATTCAGGCCATTCTTCTCAATCCAGACACTCGCAACACAGAATGTGGATTCGGACAAGTACTCTGCCATTCAGCATTACACACTGCAGTCATACCAGTTTCGGGCAGGGCTGTCTCAGTCATTTTGTCAAACTCCAGATACTAGACACCCATAACACAGAATGCGTACTCGTCACACACTCCATTCACCCAGGTCCCACCCCATGGGCGTACCCACAACATACAGTCATTGGGAGGGCTCCAGCTAGTGTGGCCTGGACTTCCCCACAACACCATATATGGAACTTCCACCCAACAGCCAGTCAGGGGGAAGGGACAGAGTCAGGGCTTCCTGGGACTTTGGGAAAAGAAGGTAACAGGCGATAGAAAGCCAGAGGCCACAGGCGTCACCATGTTTCCTATCAGGAATCCACTGATTCCAATGACAGGGCCTGGGCATCCCAAAATGGAGAATGCACAGGACACATGTCAATTCAGCACAGAGCTGCCACTAGCCCATACCCTGCTCTGTGGGCCACACCAAGTGCCCAAAAACATACACTAGGAGTAAAGGGTTGTACTCCCACCCATGGGTGCAATAAGGGCATTCCAAGGATCTGTTCTCCAAACCAAATACAGGACGAGCCGCACTGCCATGAGTCTCACGTGATCTCCTGCATGGAAAACAAGTCAGAACATATGATAAAAAGCAATAAAGGACAGGAATTCAGAGGCCCTGTCCCTCTGATGCATTTCCAGCATCACATCGATCCACATGGGAGACAGGTGCCCAAGGATGGGGACATCACCCCAACCATCCTGGAGCTCTGGCCTGGCTGCATTACAGTTGTTTCCTCCAGGGAGGAATGGGGACCCTGACGGGGCTCGCTGCGACCACCGCTGGACTTGGGGGACAGTCCACCCACATGGGAGACAAGTTCTCAAGGCCATGGACATCACCCCTGACCATTCTGGAGCTCTGGCTGGGCAGCGTTACAGACTTTCCTGCCAGGGAGGCATGGGGACCCTGCCGAGAGCTCCCTGGGACTGCAGCTGGGCCTGTGGACAGTTGACGTACATGGGAGACAGGCACCCAAGGCCAGGGGCAGCAGCCTGGGCCATCCCGGACCTCTCGCTGGGATGCGGTGCAGCTTCTCCCTCCAGTGCGGGATGGTGACCCTGCTGAGGCTCCCTGGTACCTTTGCTGGACTTGTGGAAGGTTAACCCACATTGGGAACAGGCTGCTAAATCCGGGGGCAGCAACCCAGCTGTCCTGTATCTCTGAGCCTGCCACGTTACAGCTTTTCCATGCAGGGAGTGACTGGGACACCGCCTGGTCGCCCCATGTCTGCTGCTAAACTTGCAGATGGTTGACCCACATTGGAGACAGGCATCCAAGGCCAGAGGTAGCACCCCTGTCCATCCTGGAGCTCTGGCCGGGCTGCACTACAGCTTTTCCATCTGGGAGTGATGGGGATCTTGCCAGGGCTCCCTGGGACCATGGCTGGGCTTGTGGACGGTCGACCAACATTGGAGACAGGCAGCCAAAGCTGGGATCAGCACTCTGGCTGTCCTTGAGCTTTGGCCATGATGAGTTGCAGCGTTTCCCTCTGAGGAGACAGGGTGACCATGTAGGGGCTCCCTGGGACTGCCACTGAACTTGGGGGCTGTCACCTCTTTTTCTATTCCGCCAAGGCAAGTGCACCCATGCATGTGAGGTACCGTTTTTGTTGGGACACCTGTGGAAATGTGGGAGGATAGAACAAGTGTTGTTGGTGACATGTTTCAGTGGTTTCCTCATGGCAAATGTCTGAAGATTGGGTTTTCCCCCCTACATTTTGGACATTGCCGGGCCATGTGCATAATAAAATCGAGGGCGATTTGTGCAAGTCAGAACTCGTTGTATTTCCATGGGTGTCTCATTTTCAGAAATGCATGGGGTTCCTGTTTTCCGTGGTGGCTGCGAAAGCCCAACCCCAAATCTGTGGCTTGTCTCCAAGACCAAATACAGTAAAAATGTTTCTTCTCAGGCCCTTTGGTCTACCAGTGGTTTAGCCTATTCCCTTTGTGCCTAGGCCAGTGCACCCACACATGTGAGGTACAATTTTCATTGGGACATCTGTGGGAATGTGGGAAGGTAGGACATGTGGTGTTGCAGGTGTGTTTCGGTGGTAAATGTCTGAAACTTTCATTTTTTTTCTACATTTTGGAATTTGACAGGCCTTGTGGGTAAGAAAATATGGGGAAATTGACACGAGTCTGACCTCTTTGGCTTCCCATGGGTGTATTCTTTTCATAAATGTATGGGGTTCCCTGTGTTCCTAGGTTGCTCCAACACCCCAGGCCCAAATCTGTAGGTTGTCCACAAGACAAAATACAGTAAAAATGTGGTCTTCGCAGGGCATTTGGTGTGCCGGTGGTTTAGCCTTTTCTCTTTGTGACCAGGTCAGTGCATCCACAAATTTGAGATACCGTATTCATCGGGACACCTGTGGGAAAGTGGGAAGGTAGGACATGTGTTGTTGCCGCTGAGCTTCGCAATTGTCTGAAAATTGAGTTTTTTCCTACATTTGGTATTTGCCAGGCCTTGTGGGTAATAAACTCAAGCGCGATTTGTGCAAATCAGACCACTTTGGATTTCCACAGATTTATTCTTTTCAGAAATGCATGGGGTTCCCTGATTTCCTTGGTGGCTGCGACACCCCAAGCCCTAATCTGTGGGTTGTCCACAAAGCCAAATCCAGTCTTCCCCAGGACGTTTTAATGTACTAGTGTTTTAGCCTTTTTCATTTGCGCTCAGGTTGGTGCAGCATCCACACATGTGAGGTACTGTTTTTGTTGAGACACCTGTGGGAAGGTAGGACATGTGTTGATACTGGCATAGTATGGTGGTTTCCTGCTGGCAAATGTCTGAAAATTCAGATTTTTTCTCCTTACATTTTGGACTTTGCTGGGCCTTGTAGGTAATATATTCTAGTGCGGTTTGCGCAAATCAGACTTCTATGGGTTCCTGCGAGTGTCTTCTTTTCAGAAATGCATAAGGTTCCCTGTCTTCCTTGGTGGCTGTGACACCCCAGGAGCAAATCTGTGGGTTGCCCACAAAGTCAAATCCAGTCTTCCCCAGGGCATTTGATGTACCAGTGGTTTAGCTTTTTCCCTTTGCACCCAGGTCAGTGCACCCACGCATGTAGGTATGACGTTCGTTTTAACCTTTATGAGATGAGCACATAGTTGCCCCACCTGATGTTAGAGACCCAATCACTTTTCCTGACCAGTATGGAATGTATACATAGATGTTCCCTTTAAGCCTATCACTTTTCCAAATAGGTGTTTGAAGTTTGCCACATAGGATGACGTCAATAATGACAATTTTTTACTATATAACCTGCTTTTTTATGAAACTTGCTGAGTGAGAAGATCGAGAGAATCGCTGATGTTTGTTGTAACTCCCTGTTTTAGACTATTGTTAATAAAACAGATGTGAGTTGCCAACTTCATGAGTTAGTTTTATTATTGATGTTTGAGTATCTTCTGCATCCCCAGCCATCTCAAAGTATTGCTATCTCATTTTAAAGCGCTGGGTGGGTTACCCCAGTTAACATGGTAGCGAGGAGGATGGTTAAAAATCCGTCCACCTAGTAAGCTTTGGGGTTCCGAAAATATTGGACGTCCTCCGCCATTTTGCTGAAGGAATGTGAAGCACCATGTAGATAGCATCGGCTAGCTTAAAAATCTTGCAAGTACAGGTGGGACGGGTCCCTCGTTTTCAAGCGGAATTCCGTTACAGATTTCTACTGGAAGCTGAGCAGACCGAAGGCTGAAGAGGCTGGTTGAGGAGGTGATAATCCAGAGAGTCGGAAGTCGAAAACACTAATGGTGAGTAGACTGAGTGAGGTTGCAAAATACAAATGGGTTTTGAGTGAGGGGAAAGTGATAAGGAGAAATAAATAACAGAGAGTTGGTTGGGGTGAATAACTTGAGACGATGAGCGTCAAGTTATTAAGTAATTGACTTGAGATGAGGAGCGTCAAGCAATTAAGGTATATAGATGAGAAAAGATCTATGTTATAAGCCCAGGATCCTACATCAATGGATGCTTAGAAGGAGCTGTTTCAGAGTCCCAAGGTGTATGACATAGGATAAAAACAGATTGTTCTGTTAAAGGGAACAGCTCACACTCCGTAGGAGTAATTTTAGGGGCCAGAATAGTCTCGAGGAGCATGGACTGAGATATATGTGGGCCGGCCAAGTCTGTCAGTATTGTCTATCTTTTTATATGTTGTATGAAATGTATGTGGTGAAGAAATAGTGAAAATTAAAGAAACGAGAAAGAAAGCACAGAGATTTGAAATTTAATTTTTTATTTATATAGTTGCCTGGTGTTTAGTGAATAAAATAAGATAAATAGAACATAATATAAAAGGCTTGGAGCTGCGACGATTGGTTCACGCTCATATTGGATTACTTTTCTGAAAAGCATTTATGAAGTGTAAAAACAAAGGTGAGTATTGACAGTCAAGTGTGACTAGTCAAACTGGGGGATAATACTCTGCTTATACATTTTTGCAAACAGTTGCCAAAACACTCACCAAAGCTTAAGCAGTACAGTGCGGATTGGGTTAAGGGTACGGCAGGTAAGATGTTCATGCCATGGCCACGGGGGGGATCATTAGCAAAAGCAGTTTTGCAACACATGATGACATACTTGCACGCAACGTAGACAGGAAAAAAGTTAGAAAAAAGGCTAGCGAGCTTAGAGCTCTGGAGAATGTATCAGGAGGAAAGGGGAGACCCTATTCCTGAGATTGGATGCTTTAACAGTGCAAAGAGGGTGGTGAGGAGCCTTCTGCTTCCCCCACCGCGCCTGAAATAAATGGTGATAGTACAAAGGATGACAGAGTCTACCCATTAAAAGAGCTTAAGGCGGCAATAGGGTACAGCAATCCGACATGAGTTTCCTTCTCATAGTAGCGATGAAAGTCCAGAAAAGACTCCAGAAGGGTATGCAATCTCTAAAGTCCCACGGGACAAGGAGAGGAGTGATCGACCAAGTACGTCTCTAGACATAGAGAGGGAGATAAAGAGATGAAAAGGAGAGAAAGATAAGACTGATGAGATAGCGCTCATAAAAAACAAATGGATGGGTGGTCAGATTTTGCTCAAACTTGATGGGAAGATCATTGAGGAAGTATGACAAAGGGAAGATCAAGACGAACAAGATAAAAAGGGCAGAGAACAAGAGAAACAATTAAAAGAAGACAAGGTTAAAAGAAAGAATAGACAAAGATGGGAACAACTGTATCAAGATGAGCAGTTGAAAAAACAAGTAAAGAGCAGAGGAGCAAAGGAAGTATGATAATTGGCTGAGAGCAATCGAAGAACAAGATAAACTAGAAAGGAAAAGAGAGGAAGAACAGAAATTAAGAGATAAAAGAATGCAAAGATGCAGAGATAAAGAAATATGTAGGGCAAACGAGAGAAGGGAGGTGAAAAGACAGGAAGAAGGAGTAAGGGAGGAAGCAAAGAAACAAATACAGATTGATGAAGAGATGGAATTCAAAAGGAGGCAAAGGGCACGTGACATTGATTGCATAGAGAAAGAGTTAATGGAACCTAATACAGTAGTAGTATGGGAGGACATAGAAGAATTCTTCCCGACAGATGAACCAATGCCAGGTCCATCTAGAGCAAATCTAGAAGATGATTTAGACAAAATCAATAAGGTCTATCATGAGATGAGGACCAAAATAGAATCAAAAGGAAAGGGAAAAAATGATCGATTTGAAAGTAAGGCAAAGAGGGAAGTTTGTACAATCTCAAACATAGAGCTTTGTCTTTGGACAGAGATGACAAAGAAGGAAGTCACACAAGTTGGAGACAGGATATGTCAGGTGAGGACAGAGAAACCTTCCATTGGGAGGAGGGAGTAAATGCATGTGGTCTGAGGAGTGTTCCCAGACAGACAAGTAAGATGGTCAGATCTGGACCTACCCAAATTATGGGCGTCAGAGTCTCTGGTGTGGCCAGGTCGACCAAAAGGGTGATCCCATAGTAAGAGGGGTGTCTAGCCACCTTATGTGAGTAGGCTAAGGTCACAACCAGGAAGAAGACGGTGCAAAACCATTGTCCCTGCTACGAACAGGCAGACAATGGGGGATGAATGCGATTTTGGGATCTCCCAATTTCTGTTGTTAGAGAAAGGAAGGGCCAGACCACAGTATATACCTTGGCCACTGGGTCACTGGGTGACTTAATGTGTTTAGTGCTATCATTGACTCCCAATCCTCAAGAGGACCTGAGGGTTGACGTCACTATATGAGGAACATCTTTTTCTTTTTTGGTAGACACGGGTGTAACGCACTCATGTGTACGGGAGGGGACATTTACATTATTGGGAAATGCCATGAATGCTCATGGTTTCATAGGAGCTGCAAGTAGAGTTCCTCTAACTGAAAGATTGCCAGTCTCTATAGGAGAATGTGATATGTCTGTGCCACTATTGCATTCAAGGCAGACCCCATTTAATATACTGGGCCGAGATTTAATGACAAAGTGAAATATTACGATTTCTTTTGCTGATGAAGGCATAGCGTGTTCAGCACTAGGAATGCATTATTTAAACGTAAGTGAATTTATCATGGCATTTATAGGGCGAATGGCCATACATGGGGTACCGTTAGAGCCAGAGGTCTTTCGCTATGGGTTACGCATTTTGTTAACATGGTTACCTGGTTTAGTGGGCAAGACAGTGAGAATACCTGATTAATGTTTATTTAGGCTGAGGATACCTATGGACGAGGAGGGGGGACAAGTCTCTCCACTAGAATTACAAGCAGTTACAGTGTGAGGAGAATTATCTATGCTTGGAGGAGTTGATATTGATGACAGGACATGGAAAACAGTGATTACCCTTGGAGAGGGTTACAGGTTGACTGACGTCACTGATGAGAATATGTTTAGAGACCACCCGCCAGATGATGAAGTAGTACTTGAAGTGAGTAACACTTATTGAATTAGGATAATAAGATGAAAAGTTCCCGAGAAAATTATGATAGCATATTTTTTGATGAAGACATGGCGAAAATGTCAGTTTTATTATGGACTACAGGCCCTGATGTAGGCTTATTGAAAGGGGTTGGAGAAGTAAAGATTAAACTAAAGCCAGGAGCAATTTTGCCTTGAGCACAACAGTAGCCCATGTCTCGAGAGGCAGACAATGGTATTTTTAAGACAATATCCACCATGATGGATCAAGGCATCTTAGTGATGTCAGAGTCACCATGCAATACCGCAGTGAATCCTGTGAAAAAATCGAAGGGGGGTCGTGCCGTTTAGTGTAAGACATGCACCCAATTAATCAGATAGTAGAGTCTGAGTATCCTCATATAGGTCAGTTAATCTTGCATGAAGGTAAAATGGAAAAGCTACACACGATAATGCACATGCAACAATGTTTGGGATTATGTAATTATGTTAGAGCATGGGTATTCAATTATAGTTCATATATAACACCCTTGTTACAGGCTCTGAAAAAGGCACAGGCAATGCAGGAAAAGATTGTCTGGACTGAGTTAATGGAGGAAAGATTTAACAAGATGAAACAGGCAATTTGCACAGCGCCAGTCTTAGGGATTCCCAATTATGCTGAGGAATTCTTTTTGTTTTCGCACACGAAGGGCACAGTCAAGACAGCAGTACGTGCATAGAGAGAAACGTTGGGGTACAAGTCTTTAGTATATTACAGTGGGATTATGGACCCAGTAATGAGGGGTCACTTCCCTTGTGAACAATCTTTGGCAGCCGCCGTGTTTGCCATTTAGGAAGCTGCTAGGGTATTTGCCTTTGACATTTACAGCACCGCAAATACGCAAGACGCAAAGAAGAGCTTGTATATATGCTTGCAGATTCTTATACACAACTAACTCTATGGATGGACAGGAGCATCGAAGGGACCTGACCAACCATAAAGCTCTCACTAACCTATGGACATTATGGCAACTCCATAACAGAAGCCAGAGCAGGCCTCAGGAGAGTACAGTAGGCCGCAATGATCTCAGAGGAATCCTGAACTGCAAGGTGCTGTGATAGCAGAATAAACCCTGGCGTGAGTGGCAGATTGCCAAGGACACCATGTTGCGAAGCTGCATTCCAGATCCCGAGCCAAGGTGACTTCGGCTGCAGCAGGGAATATTCCACACAAACACACATTCATTTGAAGCAATTAAGCCTACAGAGCTGTGTCAACTACGGCAGCTCTGGTGAAAGCTGGGATGTATGGAAGTACGCTGTGTAAGGTACAGAGCTGCAGAGGCTCGTAAAGAGAAAGGGAGGGGGAAACAGTATATGTTGCACTGTACAACCTATGAATTTCTTTTCCTTGCATTGACAGCGGAGATTCGAAACCCTCAATTAGAGGTCAGGTAAAACACAAACTGGTATTGTTCCTCACAGGAAGGTAATGGGGGAAATGCATAGTGGTTCAGGAATGCGTTAACCCCTATTCAGCACATATTTGTCAGTTTGCCCCTCTATAAGGACAAAGGGCCTCATTAGGACTCCACCCCTAAACCATGGTGCTATTAGCACCATGATCCATCCTGGAGTCCGCCATGGCGGAATGGGCAATTACCACCCCATTCCGAGGTTGGCGGGGCGGTATTCCCATTTTTGCCCCATAGGGCTTAATGGGAATGGGGAAGGTGGCAATTACGGTACCGCAAATTGAGGTACCGTAATGGCCATCAAGGTCCCTTTGCGGGTCCCTACTTTAACGGCTGGTCTAGACCAGCCGTTAAGGTTGGGTCCCGCAAAGGGACCTCGTAATTAGGCGCTAAGTGTTTAACGGCGCCGCAGCCTTTTACGGCTCCGTTAAACACTTAGCGCCTGGGTCGTAATGAGGCCCAAAATAATTACAATGGTCCAAAGGAACACAAGGGAAAGTAATCCAACAATGGCCCCCTCACAGCAGTTTTTCCCCAGATGTGCTGCAATTGCTACTGATCCACTTAAAGAACACACACAAGGGGAAGAAGTAAGCTAATCGCATGGAGTTATACGACTTACGGCGTATGTTTCATGCGGACAGGCCATGGATGATCAGCTTGCGGGAGGTGAAGGAGGAGGGCGCAAACTTATGCACGCCACCTCCAGCACTACCCAGCGTTACCTCCCAGAACATAGAGGAGGGCTTATACCCATTACAGGACCTAGAAGAAGTAAGGGGGCCCCGAGAATTAACAGCTGCAGAAGGTTATTCAAATCTCACCTATAAGCCACCCCACATGCCCCAAAAGTACACGCCCAAACATCCAGCAGCATGGGAAGCGGGGAGGAGGCTGACGGCCCAGGCATCAATCAATGAGGAAGGATTGCAGTGCACTAAAATAGAATTCGCGGGGATAGGGACGGACAAGTGGGTGGCGGTATAGGTGCTGCTGCAGCTACAAGGGTTCACAACAGGGGAGGCAGAAGGCACTGCAAAAGCAATAGAGGGTTGGAACTGGGACAGGGGTGTAGGGGAAAGGTGATTCATGCAGTAAGTATAGAGCAACAGCAGGAGGATGCAGGGAAGAAATTGGAAGAGAAAAGGAGGGAGCAAAAGCAAACGATAACAAGGGGATTGGAATCGCAGCAACCAGAATGGAAGGGGCGATCGGCACCAATGGGAAGGGAAGGGGAAGAGACAGCTGAGAAAGGGATGGAGAGAATGAATCAGATTGCAGAAATGGAGGAGGTGGAGAGGAAGGGAAGGGAGAACGCAGAGAGGGAGAGGGCATTCTGGTGGAAAAATATATTATTGTAACAGACACGTAAGTATGAAGAGGGAAAATTAGAGGAGTTGAGATTGGCACGAATAACAAGGAAAAGTAACAAGGGTGATGAGAAGGAGCTGGCGCTCAAAAGGGTCAGAGAGGCAATCAAGGAGGAGTTAAATAGGAAGAAATGCGATGAAATGTGGTGGGGCGAACAACAGGATGGGCAATTCCCTTCTGGGGGCGCAGTGGGTGGCCCGGGTACATCCAAGGTACACTTGGTAGGCAGCAAGAGAGTGCTCTCGGGGGGTACTGGAGGAGAATTGATGTGGGTCCATGAATATCTAGCTTGAAAGAGTGACTGTACGTTATCCATATGCATGAAAACTGACATTCTCTGACAGATTCTGTAGCGATGAGGAAGATGAGAGTGGAGACGACAACCTAACTGAAGAGGAAAGAGGAAGGCCTAGTAAATTCTACATCACATGAGCAGGCACGGGAATGTAAAACACAAGAAGAGAGAGACGTGGAAAAATACAAAGACAGCGCAACTCAAGGCACAACTGAAGGGGCTGCCCCACAGACCCCTTATACAAGCAGGCTCCAGGAACTCCCAGGGAGTAGAAAAGATGGGGAGATGGTAACACAAATGAGGGAGCATTCATGCTTAAGGGGTGGGGTCACTGGGACACGAAACACCTCGCACCAGTCGCACACAATACACGTGGCGGACATAAGGGCAGAAGCAGAGGATGAAAGGGGGCCCGTCCAGATACAGCAGTATGGATGCACACCAGAAGAGAGGGCTGCGTATTTGCAGAAGCCCCTGTTAGAGAGGGGTGGGACAAGGCCACAGTATATACCATGGAAGCACACAGATAAGTAAAATATCAAATTGAGGCTACCCACCTTAAGTAGAGGGACAGGGAAATGGATATATGAAATGGAGAAGCTGACAGTGGGACACAGGTTGGCGGTGGGCGATGTAGGCTTATTGGTCTCCATATTAGGGGACGCCGCAGATAACATTTGAAAGAGGGTGGGGTTTCTGGGGGTGATCCCTCAAAACACTGCGCAGGACGAAGCACCATTCGCAAATTGGAGACATGCAGGATGGCAGGCATTGTGGACACAATATCCCGACACATCAGACATAGGGGCAATCACGTCACACAAGACGCGTGATGGAGAAGATCCTGTCAGTTACATTCAGGAGATTCAAGAGTTTTGGTGCCTCGAAACTCAAGAGCCGTGGGATAAAACAATAGCTATTTTTTATCACATCTTGATACAAGAGTTACCATAACTGGTCCAAAGACAACTGAAGAAATTGGTGGGAATGGAGGCTAAGGCATGGTCGGAAATACTGCTCACAATAGTAGATCATTGCGGACTATGGCAAGAAAAGATGAAGCAAAAGGCAGAGGACAGAAAGGCAGAGGAGGCAAAATTAGTACAAAAGAAACTATCCAAATACACTCTAGATGGTGCGCTTATTACTAGTCCCGCAAGAGTAGGATGAGTAGGGTACCCATGGCATGCGTGAGATGGAACATTTCCCGCACATGCGAGAGCAGAGGGATGCAACCAGGATTCGGTGAGCTAGGGCAGCAGAGTTACCAGAATGGGCAGAATGGATACTATATGCAAGACGTATGACAGTCGAGACTGCCACAGAGCATGCCACAACAAGGCTTACCTCAGCCACAGTTACAGCAACAGACAATACCAGTAAACCAGCACATACATGCACCACAAACACAATGGCCACAACACATGGCAGCACCACCACCCCAAAATGCACAACTGTTGCAACAATTGACACAAATAAAGGATGACTCCCCACAGCCTATGGAAACAGCAAAAATGGTACCTGTGACAAGGATGGGTGGGGTGAAACTGGTAGAACATAACCCCTACACTGGGAATGGAAAGTCATTGGACTCAGAATAGGACAGCCCACAGATGAACTTGTTGTGTCCCATCCTATCAGTCACACCTAATCCTGTAGAGGAACCTTGCATACGGGTGGCTACAGGTGAAACATTTTTTTCCTTTTTTTTCCTTTGACACTGGGGCGACTAGGTCATGCATACAAGAGGGGAAATATACATTGTCAGGTGATGCCATGAACACTAAAGGATTCTCTGGGGCTCGAGAATTGGTTCCGTTTACTGATAACATCTCCTTATCAATAAGAGATCACAACCTTTCGCTACCCCTTCTTTACTCCAAGCAAGCCCCTATAAATATATTGGGATGAGACATAATGAGCAGCCTGAACATGACAATCTCCTTTACAGACAAGGGCATCATTTGCTCCACACCATGCATCCACATGCTCACAGCTAGCAAATACACCAGGCATACTGTGGGCAACACGTGCAGAGGGTGGAGTCTGTTGACCCAGAGGTTTTCCAGTACGGGACAGGCATGGCCCTTGCATGGTAGCTCGGGATTGGAAGTATTTACGCAGGAGGCCCAGTGACTACCTCTTTAGGCCAGAGGCTCCAGCTGACAAAAAGGAAGGCACCTTTGTATCAATTGATAACACGAGATTGTGGCACAAGATGATTGGGTAGTCATACACACACTTGATGATGAAGGAACGGTATTAGGGCAATAATAGCACTGGCAGAAGGGTGTAGGCTATCCCAAGTTTCAGATGAGGAATTGTTCTCACAAGCAAAGGGGAACAGTGAGATGATGTTGGGAATGAGCATGTATGTCTGGCTATGCATAACTTACAGGGAGATGGCACAGAAAATGGTAATGGCCTCAGAAGCTTCATCTTCTTTCTGTGAGGAAGACCTAGCACAGGTACCCGAGACACAATGGACCACCAGTCTTTATGACGTTGGGGGCATAAAAAGCATAGGAGGAGTAAAGATAAAACTGAAGCCAGGAGCAATCGTACCAAGGGCCCGACAATACCCCGTGGCCAAAGAAGCAGATGAAGACATCTATGAGACATTCAGTGCCCTAATAGACAGGGGTATCTTGGAACCATCAGCGTCTCCATGTAACACTGCAGTGTACCCCGTTCGCAAGGCAAATTGGTGGTTATGGGGTTTTATACAAGATGTACGGCCTCTTAACAGCATTGCAGATGCAGAATACCCAGTAGCAGCCAACCCTGCAGCAATCCTCTGCGGCATTCCAGCTGAGGCTACATGCTTCACGGTGATCAACCTCAAAAATGCGTTCTTCTCAATACCCCTACACCCAGACTCACAAATATTTAACAAGCTTCATGTATCGCAACCAGAAATGGAAACGCACAAGGCTACCACAAGGATATTGTGAATCACCTTCCATTTTTAACAGAATAATACAGATGGACTTGGCCAACGTACAAACATAAGGCACAATACTGCAGTATGTGGATGATCTCCTCATCTGCAGTATCACAGAGGAAGACTGTAGAGAAGACTCAATACACATGAATACTGTACTGGGGTGGACGAAGCCAAGCTACAGTACTGCCAGAAGGAAGTGCTGTACTTCAGCCAGATGATTTTGCAAAATGGCAAACACATAACGCCTTGCAGGACACAAACAATACTTGACACGCCCCAGCCAAAAACAGTAAGGGAACTGCAGTGATTCCTGGGGTTATGCCACTATTGTAGGGCATGGGTCTTTGATTACAGCACATATACCTGTCCTCTCCTCGCAGCATTAAAAAATGCACAGAGGCACAAGAAACAGTTGTGATGGTCACGGGAAATGACAGAGACATTCAGCGAGCTCAAAGGAGCAATCTCCACAGCTCCCATTTTAGGGACACCAGACTATAAAAAATAATTTTTCCTGTTCTCACACTCAGACGGGTTGGTCATGAAAGCAGTGCTGACACAAAAACAAGCATGGGTCACAAACCAATGGCATACTACAGCGGACAATTAGATGCAGTAGTGGTGGAACATTTCCTGTGCTAACAGCATTTGGCTGCTGCAGCATTCGCAGTAGAAATAGCATCACCAATAATTATGGGGTGCTCCACAACCCTTCTTGTGGAGCACACGCTATTCACAATACTGCATAAGCCATAAAGTACACTAACAACACAAAGAGCAACATGGTATGAAATCATATTGTCACGACCTGAATTAAAAATAGTGCGGTGCAAAAATGTAAACGCAGTGCAATTTCTGGTAGAGGAGTTCAAAGACGGAGAACGTGGCCACGACTGTATGCAGGCTATTGAGATATACACAGAAACATGGAAGGTGGAGGAAGATGTGCTTGAGGGGGGAGTGGTAGTATACATTGATGGATCATCAACGATTGATCAGGGGCATGGTATCAGGAGGGGCATGGTATCAGGAGAACAGGCGCAGAAGTGGTCAGGCTAAGGGAGGACAGGACCAGTGAGGTGGTGAGGAGTGTTCGACTGCCCATGCAGTACTCCGCACAGGCAGCAAAATAAGTGGCTCTCATACTGGCACTCAGGGAGTGCGAAGGGAAAAGGATTACCATCTATTCTGATAGCTCCTATGTTACATCAACAGTGCACTCTGGGCTAGCAAGATGGTTAAGACGAGGATTCAGGAAGGCAGATAGGACCCCTGTGCAGCATGCGCTTATCCTAGGAGAATTGATAGAGGCCATCATATATCCACCAGAATTGCCATTAGTTAAGTGCATAAGCTCACACTTATGGGGAGGACCCAATCTCAAAGGGAAATGAGGCAGCAGACTACCATGCAAACCATGCATCATATTTTGGAGACATGTAGGAGATACCAGAAAAACAAAAAAGAGAGAGGAGGTGTGAGACAAATGTTAATGAAGGAGGGGTACAACCACTTACCTGAAACTCAAATCATTGAATTACAGGCAGCAGCACCAATGGATGAAAAGGAACTCTGTGTAAAAAGAGGGTGTTCAATGTCTCCAACTAATGCCTTATGGCAGCAAAACAACACTGGGAAGGTAGTGATTCCTTGTGCGTTACTGAAAATAGCTCTCATACATTTGCACTATTCCATGCACACAGGGAAAGCGGTCATTTCAGCACACATTGGAGAATCTGTCACGATCCATGCCCCTGACCCCCTCAGTTATAACAGCCCCCTGGCAGCAGTGGGGCTAAAACCCTTCACACAGGCCGCAAGGGCCTTAAAACTCCATCAGAAACATACATGGAGTCAGTCTTGGCGCCAACCTCATTATCAGGAATAAAGCAATACCAGTTTTGGACCTTAATCCTACATGGAGGCCTATTACACAGCTCAGTTCATTAGAACCAAGCCATGCGGTCTAGTTTTTTGGGTGCGGCTGGGCCTGGAACTACTTGGCCTGGAACGACTTTACCTGGGCTATTTAAATCGCACCCAAACAGCAGAACACGCTTTGCGTTATTCTGCACTCTTGCAGCGTAACGCTCACCGTGTCCAGCTCCTGCTCATCTGCTTCTCCGGCGGCCCGATCCTGAAGCCCTAGATCCGGATTCCATGAATAACTTGGAAGAACAAGAGCAGCATTAGCAAGCAAGAACACTTACCTGTGAAGTAATCAGCCTTGAATCCATCCTGCGCTTCGCTGACCTCGCCCATCTCCGGAGTTCGCAGCAACCTGCAAAGTTAAAGAAACAAGGACAGCATTAATAACAATTCTTACCTGGGAAAGCAGCGAGTCCTGGCAGCACCTTGCGCTTCTCTTACCTCACCCATCTCTGGGTTTCACCGCAACCTGCAAGGGAGAAGGAACAAGGTCAGCATGAACAAAGCACGTCCCTGAGCAAGCAGCGCTTCGATCGCTCATCACTCCGGAAAATCACTGCAACATGTTCAAAGAAGAGAAGAGAACACAGGTTAGCAATTAACACCAATAAACAGCGCAGTGCTCCACGCATCAATTACTCACTGTGGTCTTCGCCATTGGTGCAGCAACTCCGAGATCGCAACCATCCTTGTGAAAACAAAAAGAGACATTGTTAGGGAACAGCTTAGTGGAGCAAGATGCCGAGAAGGCAGAGAAAACGGAGGGAAAGAAAGAGACAGAATAAAGATGGAAAAGACATTATAACTCACCTGGAAGACAGCAAGCAGAGTCAGAGTCACAGCCGGTCTGGACTCAACATAAGGGCACACGGACCAGTGAGGCAACTAGGTGCACGGAACGCCCGCACCAACCATGCGCCCTTGCACAGAGACGCAGGACGGAGAGTTCAACGCACAAAAACCTAAGGTGCTACCCAATGTATGGCACATAACCAAGCAGAGAGGGGTCCGGAATAGCTCTTAGACCTCCATCCAGTATCGTGTGGCACCCCCGTGGATACCAGATGAGAGTAACAGAATCATGGTTTTGCACCGATTTAAATGCACATGTTTCCAGTTTTATCAGTAACTGCCTGTCATGCCAACAACAGTTCACTGATGGGCATACCCTGAAGGTAATAACAGGAGTAATTCCCCGTCCTGAAGGCCCCTTTTTGCACCTCCACGTTGATTACGTGGATATGATCAATGTATGCCAAGGCTATCGGTACATGATAGTGGTGGTCTGCCCATTTTCAAGGGGGATCGAGGCAGGGCCATGCTCCCATGCTGATGCACTCAGAGCGGCTAAATTCCTGGTCGAGAAGGGTTCTCTAGGTGGGGGGGTCCATGAGGTCTTACGGTCTGATAACAGCCCTCACTTTGCCAATGAAATGTTCCAGCATATAACCGCCTTGTTAGGAATTAAACACAAGTTTGCGTGTGCATACCATCCTCAAGCCAATGATGTGTGTAAGTGCCTGAATGGATAATTGAAGAAAAGCATAGCTAAAATCTAGCATAGCACCAAGAGGAACTGGCTGCACTACTTTCCCTTGGCCCTATTCGAATTGAGAAACAAGCCTGGCTCTGATCACCACCTCACACCCCACAAGGTGACTGGCACTGGCCCCACCCACTAGAGCAGTAAAGGATTGCGAGGGAGCAGCATAGATTTTTGGCAAAGAAATGGTTGACTATGTGAATTCACTTGTTTCTAGCGACTCTTATCTCTCCACAGATCCAACGGAGATAAGGGAAAGCGGAGGACAGCCCACAAAAATACTGCAGCATCCAGGATTGTCATGATTCCTGCCCCTCATGTCCCCAGTCCTCCAAGATGTCAGGCTGGAGCCAGGCCACGATCACCTACATGGCCCTCAAGGGCCTCTCCATCCCTCCAAGGACCCACTTGGAGTCAGACTTGGCGTTTGTGGCACCAGACTCACGCACTCACTCCCATAGGATAGCATTGGGGATTAGATTTGTAGTGCATTGCTGGGGACAAGATGGATGCCCCCACATATTTTGGTTCCCAGAACTGCATGTGCAGTCTAGTCAGTCTAGTCTTTTGGGTGTGGTTCAGCCCAGAGACACCTGGGATACCCAGAGACTATTTAAGCCACACACAGGCTGAGAAACATGCTTTGTGTTTTCTGCACCTGCAGCGTGACACTCACTGTGTTCGGATCGGTCTCCAGTAGGTCTGCATCTTTCTTCTGCGCTCAGCTCCTGCAAGAACAAGAACACCGTTAGGAACAGCCTTACCTTGCAGCGCTTCTGCCAATCATTCATCGCTTCTTCTGTTCTGCGGGCATCTTCTGTGGTGTCATTCCCATCCCAGCATGCCGCTTCCTAAGGAAAAGGGAAAATAACAGAAAAAAGGCATTAGTAAGCATTCAGCAATCTTTGCTTATTTTTAAAGACTGTTCGAGCTTCAAACACTTACCTGAATCCCAGCCGCTCTGGGGGAACTCTGTCTCCGGAACTTCTCATCCATCTGCAAGAGGTAAAAGACACTCCAGGTTAGCATGGAAACATCTAGAGGCGCTGCATACCGCGCTTACTCACCGCATTTCTTCTTCATAATCGGCATCCACGCTGAAAACGTCGTGGCACCTAAAAGACACAGAAAAAGAACACAGTTCAATACAAATACGAAAGGGTCGCATCACGCATTGCACTCTCACTCCCCTTCAGCGCTACTCATCTCAGCAGCACACCACCATTCCCTGATGCCGGCCATCATCTAAGGAAGGAAAGGAACAAAGTTAGAGAACTGTTCAAAAGACTCATTTTACTTACCTGTCAGACTCTTGCCAGTGAAGTAACTAGGCAGCAACGAGCCTGCATGAATCAACATGCCCCTGTGCTGAAAGCAGGACGGAGAGCACACTTTCCAAGAAAACAAGGTGAGCTGTGGATCAAAGGGAAGGGTTGGACCCCGGGGAAGAAGGGGTTCAAGCATACAGAGACAATAGGGAGTTAAACTCTACCAATCCTGTGTTTTAGGCCCGGTCTCCAGTCGAGTAGACTCCAGAGAAGGGTTCGAGGTCGTAAGAGGTCAGAACAGGCTGAGTGACATCATCGTGGATACCAGGTGAGCGTTACAGGATTCAATCAAAAAGTCACCTTTTAAAGTGGGGTACAGAGTTCTCCTAAAAAACACGTGTAAGGCACTGGAGCGTGCCCCGCTTCACGGGACCACACATTGTGGAAGCAGTCACAGAAAGGGCAGTGAAACTAGAAGGTTGGTCGGTCTGGAATCACTTGCAGGATATAAAATCCTACAAGGCATCAACCCCACCCCAAAACACTTCCAGAGAAACTGATAGTGCCAACGCCACAGAAATACACAACGCCCCAGATAGATGTGATGCCCCAACCTTAAGCCCTGTAGATACTGATTATTCCCTAACCGTAGACAATCCAGAAAGCATGGGCCATCCAATGATCAGATGCTCACAAGCCCCTTATATCCCCACTGCTGTATTGGTCCAAATTGATGAATAAACAAACATTGTCCCCAGTACCAAGAAATTACGAATCAAGAAATGTACCCTATCTTTCCATTTGTGTCAAGAACCCTTAATGGAAATCCAATCCTAAATTTGAACAAACCATACAGCACACACAATCTCATTAGGAATACACTGTGTTAACACGTGTTCAATGTTTTTCTCTTGCACATGCAGGTTTTTGCGACTGTGGTTGTTGATGTATAAGTAGTTCAGGATATGGTTACAGGATAATAGATGTTGCCTCCTACTGACCACCCCTAAGCGTTGGCCCATCAATATATTTTTGCTATACAGAGGGACGCCCAAAATAGCCCATGGCCGCCCCGAATTTACTATTACGCATTAATTGAGTATCTAGCGCAAACATGCCCACAACTTCACCATATTATAACCACCCTTAGAGACAGATCAATACGGAAAATATGAGCGGAGCTTTAAACTCTAACAATAACGCTTTTTATTGTGATTTTCAGGCAGGCGACTTTATCATCTCATCAGCTACAAGATAAGCGAAAGGACAGGTAAAATGGTTACATTAATAAAAATTGTTATAAAAGCTATGCAGTTATTATTGTCAGTGGGTGTTCCAGCTACTGTGCTTTGGAATACATACATGGCTTTGCATGTCTCTGCTGCATCAAATAATAACATTTCCCCAACCCAAGCAGAAAGGACAACTGTGTCAGGAGTACCGGTGAAGCAGCTTATAAGGTAAGAAGAGGTAAGCGTAGCGTGGAACAGATGTAAGTGGGGTTGACACATCTCTCACTGGTACTGCACACGTTGCTAGCAACATGTGATATAAATACATGTCTAGAATTGGTAAGGATACAACAAGAGAGAGCTGCTATGTCTGCTCATTAATTCAGTATTCCATGGGTGCCTCCAGGACCTACATAGCAATGGAAGTGCCAGCGGCGACAGCACAATGCTTGCTATACCTCGCAAAGTTCCAAACGTGAGGAAGATTCCAGGGGAAGACAGCAACATTAAGGTGAAGATCCAAGGAAACATTTCTCTATGAAGACAGCTTCATCAAGAGCCTACCGATGATGGACAATTACTGGCAGCAGGCAGAGGCCCTACGTTATATCACTGATGGACCAGAGAAAGGAGAAACTAAGGAAGTGACACTGCAGTACCTACCTTGCAAATGGGGAGCAAATTAAATTGGCAGAGAGCCCTGGTGCTGGGAGCAACTGCAAGTGTTGGTGTATGGGAAGGTATACACAAAGGATGGATGGGAGGATGGAGTAGCAGGGAATAAGGCATTAACCTTGACAAGAGCCACTGTGACCAAGGTCCAAGACGAAAATGACAAGTGCCTGACGGAATGGGCAAAGAGCCAAGCTTGCTGACATGGGTGGACAAGGAAGATGGGCTGCCCACAATAATCCCACTGACCACACCTGCCTTATGCTATCAGCACAATGGCATTGATGAAGTGAGACAGAACGAACAGTGTAGAAGAATAGAGAAGATCCCACAAATGGGAATGGGAATGGCGGTGCTGATGGACCACTATTGGGCCTGTGGTTCTAGGGCATATGAGAAACTCCCACCGAACTGGGCAGGAATATGTTCCTTGGCACATGTCAACATACCCTCACTGGTGGTACCAAAAACGCATGTGAACCTAAATAATGTTCCCAAAATGGACGAGGGCAACAGCAGGAAGAAGATATTGCTGCCATCCACACGAGACGCTAAGGACAGCGCCACAATCAAGATGGAAACACTCATGAGGTTAAAGAGAAGAAACTATTTCTGGGAGGATTTTAGGTGGCACTCGACGAGATACCGTCAGCACACAGACTATTCTGCAGAACAGCAATTTTCTTCTCAGCACTGATACACCCAGGATCTCAGACATATGCCAATGCAAAATGGCTCCAAATAACACGTTGGTAACTCATGATGACTATAAATTCACTTTGAAAGGCGGAAATCAGAGCAATACGGTTGGTGGCACTACAAAATAGATACGTCCTGGACCTCCTTGCAGCTATAGAAGGAGGGGTTTGCAAAAAATTTGGAAGTTCCTGCTGCACGTTCATACCAGCAAATGACGAAGACAAAGGAACTCTATCTGAAGCCATAGCGCAGCTGGCACTAATGCATACCAAGATGGAAGAAGAATCAAAGGGAACGAAGACCGATAAGAGCTGTTTTTGTACATCTGGTCCTGGATGCCTTCCTGGTTATCTGATGGCCTAAAGGTACTAGCATGAGGATTAGTGATGGGAGTGGCATCTCTAGTTTGCGTGAAGTTTTGCATGGCAAAGTGAAAAAAGGAAGCAGAGGAGGCAGTAGGGATGAAATTACTGATGGCGATGGATAGTGACCAACACATGGACGAAGTAATAAAGGAAAGAGAATGACTGAGACAGCAGATGACAGAGGCAGACGTGCATCCTCCTACAATAAAACTAGAAAATCCGCACAATCCAAGGAACCATGTAGGGAAATGGGTTTACTGCAAGCCTGGAGGTGGCTATGTCTACATGTACTGGTCATTTGAGGATCACATCAACCACTATGGACACTTGGGTGGAATAACAAAAGTATGGCGGTTGATGGAGGACAGGAGGTAGCATGATGTATGGTTGACATGTCGTCTCAGTCCTGGTTGACCCCCTAACCCGAAGAAGCGCCAGCAACAACATGGCTGCCAATTTTATGAACTTCTGCCGATCTGCTCTGCCCCAGCCGTGAACAACTATTGTGAAAGGTACCCTGCCGGCCACCCATATGCTCCTGCTACAGCGCAAACTCTGCCTAGAATGGAGAGAGAAACACAGGTCAGAATTAGGTAACACCGCATGGATCGACTTGACTAAAAACATTGAACTAAAGACGGCATGATGCAGGTCGTGAGAGACATCCCAACGATACACCAATCTACACAGAAAACATGTACAGTTTGTGAGATATGATATGAAATGGCATTTACAACGTGCCTATACACCAGTGTTTCAAGGTGCAACGAGACAAGGGAGGGGAACAGGGGGTCAAACAACAATCCTACTAGCCCAGGTGTCATTCAGATTGTGCAAGTACATGGGAAGGGAGGAAGGAAAGAGCAGTACATGGGAATAAATAAAGACAATAAATAATATAGCAGCCATCATGTGGCAAGTGCAAGGTTAAGTGCGGACATCAGCTGTCGAGGTCTGGTGGGGGGACTGAAGGGATACAGAACAGTCCCTGAGTGCAGGGGTTGCCAGGTGGGCAGTGCAGGAGTGGGACACTAGCGGGAGAGGGACCTAGCCTGGATCAGAAGGGTGTCCAGGTAGCCAGTGCAGTACCAGTTTCAGCCAGGGGTCAGCAGAGGAGAAGAGGAGAGAAGGTAGAAGAAAAGAGAAAGGTTTTGAGGCATTTCCAGAACCGGAGATGGTTCTACTCAAGTTTAAGGGAGGGCGGGAGGCTGTTCCAGAGGGAGGCAGCAGCAAAAGAGAGAGATCTACCACCAACTCATTGCTTGGAGAAGCAATTGACCCTGAGGGTGTTGGAGGCAGATGAGTGAAGAGCTCAAGAAGGAAGATATTTAGGAAGAGCGAGTTGGAGGTATTGAGGCCCGCACCCCAGAAGGCATTGTGGACAATACAGAGTGTTTTGAACTTAATCCTCATAGCCACTGGGAGCCAATGCAGAGATTTCAGTCCTGGAGAGATACGATCCCTGGGATTGAGGCTAAGGACAAGTCTTGCAGGCCTGTTCTGGAAGATTTACAGAAGGCGGAGAGTAGAAGCAGGCAGATTTAGAAAGAGGCTGTTGCAATAGTCCAGCCTAGAGAGAACCAGGGCTCTGGAGACAGTGAGCTTCTGGGGGAAGGAGAGGAAAGGCAGAATACCTCTGTAGTGTGACTTTTTGGAGACGTCAGAGATGTAAGGAGAGAAGGAGAGTGTGGAGTTGAAGATGACCCTGAGGTTTTTGGCTTTGCAGGTGGGAAAGGGAAGAGGACCAAGAGAGGCCAGCCAAAACACAACAGGAAAGGAGGGAGCAGGTGTGCCGATGAGAATCTCAGTCTTACTGGCATTAAGCCAGCGGTCATTGGCGGCACACCACTCCTGGATAGAAGACAAACAGTCAGAGATGAGGAAATGAGAGAAGGAGGTAGAGGGTAGCATGAAAATGAGCTGGGTGTCATCCACATAGCACTGAAAGCTGGGGCAGAGGGCGGCAATGTGGTGGGAAAGAAGTGCCAAGTATTGGTTGAACAGCCAGGGAGAGAGGTTAGACCTCTGGGGACACCACAGGTAGAGAAAGAGATAGAGGATAGGAAGGACCCAAGTTGGACCTGTGAGGGTCGGTCAGAGAGGAAAGGAGTCAGCCATGCCAGAGCCTGACCAGTGATACACAGGTTATCATGGAGACGGTTGAGCAGGATGGCATGGTTGACCGTGTCAAAGGGAGATGAGAGATCAAGCAGGATGAGGACACAATGGGTGTTAGAATCAAGATTGGAGAGCAGATCTTCATGGATGTTCAGGAGAGCAGTTTCTGTTCTTCTGGCAGCTCTGAAGCCAGACTGATGGTCATGAAGACAGCCAACAGATTGAGCTTGGAGATGGCCAGCTATTCCAGGAGTTTGCCCAGGTAAGGAGTGATGGAGATTGGACGATAGTTAGCCGGACAGGTAGGGTTGGCAAGGTTTCTTAATAAGAGTGTGCACAAGGGAGTGCTTCAGGGGGGAGGAGAAGACTCCAGTGGCAAAGGAGTGGTTGCTGAAATCAGCCAGAGCAGGAGCCAGTGTATCAATGTGGTTCTTGGTGGTTTTGGAGGAACAGGGGTGAATCTGTTTTGACGAGACTTTCATGGATCAGACTTTTCTAGAAAGCTTGTCTGAGGAGAACAGGGGAAAGGCAGAGAAGCCAGGCAGAGAGGTGGCAGAGGAAGGGCCAGAGGAATAGGAGGGATTAGATGGAGGAGGAGAGGAAGAGAGAGAGGATGTCCTGGGTTTTTTAGATGAAATGAGAAGCCAGGGCCAAGCAGAGGGCCTGGGAGGGGAAAGGATAGATAGATACTTCAGCAGGTTTGCCGAGCTCCTTGCAGATTATAAAGAGTTTGGCTGAGTTCTTAGATGCCGCGGAGATACAGGCTTGTATGTGGGCTCACTTGGTGCGGACAGAGCCGGTATTGCCTTTGGTGCAGGCAGCAGTCCAGTTTGTCAGAGGACGTACGGGAAGCACACCATTTTCTCTCAGCCACCCTGCACTTTCATTTAAGGGTGACGAGGTCTGAGTCATACCAAGAGTTCCACTTGGCTTTGGGCTTCAAGCAGATCCTCATGACAGGGGCAAGAACATCAAGAGTGTCAGATATAGCAGAGTGTAGCATGGAAAGGGCTGTGTCAGGGTGGGTGTCAACCAAGGGTGGAGGGGGGTGAGAAAGTGGCGGTGAAAGCCTCAACTGACACATGCTTCATGGGTCAGATAACCGAGAAGGTATGTGGCAGTGCTGGAGTTTGCATGGCCTGAAGGGTAGAGAGGGTGAGATGGGAGGAAAGGAGAAAGTGATCACTCCAGGAGAGAGGAGTGGTCTGAGGGGACGAAAAGGGAAGGTCTGAAGAAATCAGAACATCCAGAGTGTGCCCTGCAGAGTGAGTTGGGCCAGAGGGGAGAATAGAGAGTGAGAGAGAGTCACAAAGGTCACGAAAGAGTCCAGTGGAAGGACAGGAAGCATCCAGGTGGATGTTGAAGTCTCCAAGAAGGAGGAGTGCTTGAGACCAGGAGGGAAGAGGAGAGGTCTGCCCACTCAGAGAGGAAGGTGGAGATCTGACCATGTGGCCGATAGATGGTAGCCACAGTAAGGGAATGGCTAGAGTAGAGCGAGAACCTGCAGATGAGGCATTCGAAGGAGGAGAAGGCCTGCGTAGGAATGACAGAGGCAGGAATCCACTCTGGGAAGATCAGGGCTACACCCTCTCCAGAACGGTTGGACCTGGGCATGGAGGTGATCTTGTAGCCATCAATGAGGAGAGTGTCAAAGCTTGTGACAGAGTTGGCCATAAACCATGTCTCTGTGAGACCAAGGACATTGAGGTCAAGTTCCTCAAGGAGACAGCAGATGTCGGAGGAGTGTTTGACAGCAGAGCGAGATTTGAAAGTGGCAATATGGAGAAGGTTGCAATCCTTGAAAGACTTCCGGGGAGGGGTACAAATCAGAGGTATGCCCTGCAGAGTTGTTGAAGCAGCCCAAGGTGGGGCAGAAGAGGAAAGGGAAAGGTAGCCAAGGAGAGGACAGCAGGGGGAGGTGAGGAGGCCATGGACGGAAGAGTGGGGACAGCAGGCGAAGAAAGGAAATTGATAAAGTGCAGGAAGTGTCTGTCAAAGAGAAGAAGGTTGGCTTGAGGGCCTTGGACCAAGATGGTACAGTTCAAGTAAACATTAATGATGACCTTAGAGGAATGGAAGGAGGCCAGGATGGCGTACCATCAGGTGCCACCATAAAGAGGAAGAGGAAGAGAAGGGAGAGAGCACAGACACCATATGTAGAGTCCATAGGTGTGGTGAGGGAAGGACAAAGAGGATGTCGGTGAAGGTTTTCCTGGAGGAGGCACTGTTCTAGGTGTCAGCGATAGGGAGGCCTTGGTTGGAGACCAGGATGTCCTTTTTAAACTTCTTCCAACCAGATTAAGGGAGAAGAGCAGGATAGTCAATAGAGAAGCAGTTAGAAAAGATAGGAGAGACGGAGAGCACCATAGGGTAGGAAGGGAAAGGAGGAAGGGAGCCAAAAGCATATCACCTTTTTTGTTGGTACATAACTTCTGCACCCTTACACATTGCTGACATTACTTGCAGAAAGATTATACAAAGTAGACAAGGATAAACTGCAATATTGCCAGAAAGAGTTAGTGTAATTGGGACAAATAATATCATCTGAAGGAAAAGGATTAACACCAAAAAGAGCAGCTGCATTTCAGAACACACCTTAGCCCACAACTGTGAAAGAAATGCAGCAATTCCTGGGTGTTTGTAACTATTGTAGAGCATGGGTGTTTGACTATTCCTGTTAAACATAACCTCTATCACAAGAGCTAAAGGAAGCATGAACAAGGAAAGGATCCCTTACATGGACAAGAGAAATAATAACCTGTTTCCAGGAATTCAAAAATGCCACAACCCACGCACCAATATTGGCCACCCCTAAATACACCAAGGAATTTTATTTGTTTTGTTTTCACATACCAAGGGAAGATGATTTAACACGAGCAAGGGAAGACACACTTGAGCAAGGGGGGGGGTCCTATTTCATTGATGGATCATCAATAATAGATCAGAAGACTCGCCTGAGACATAGAGGTGCAGCTATCGTGCACCTTGTACATGGGGAATATGAGGTTGTAGTTCGAAAAAAGTTACCAGTACACCATTCAGCCCAGGCAGCAGATCTGATTGCATTAATAGACGCATTAGAGGCATCCTAGGATGCCTAGTTACCATATTCAGATTCTGCCTATGAGACCACCACAGTACATTCAGGGCTGTCTAGATGGATAAGGAGGTGCTCTATGAGTTTGGATGGCACACCCATCCAGCATGTGGTCTTGCTGGAGATATTGATTTATGCCTTGTCCTGTCACACATAATAGTGGTGGTCAAATGGGCCACCAACACCCAAAATACAGGCCCTATTTCTCTTGGCAACAATGCAGCAGATAAGGCTGCCAAAGATGCTGCGTATCATAGGGATACAGACTTCACTGCATTTCCTGAGGTAGAGAACCAGTGATTGCAGTTAGCAATCCCTTACAGTGCGGTACCGCTTACACAAATAATTGAGTTACAGGGACGGGTGCCCCAGGATGCAAAGGACTTTTGGGTCAAGTGGGGTTGTTAACAGTCACTGACTGACCTGATTTTGAGGCAAAATATTATAGGTAAGGTAATAATTGCATGTGAGTTGCTCATGGTTGCGTTAGAGCAGCTGAACTACCCAGCAGCATATTGTTGCTGCCATCCAGGAGGACTTGTTTATCCCCATCATGCAAGGATTTCTTAACATGTTTGTGGGAATTTGCACAATGTGTCCTCTTTAAAAGACCAGTCAGAATCTCAGGACACTGTGTTGCACATTGCCCCATCCTGTTGTGCCATTCCAGGTGCTTCAAATCAACTATGTGGACATGATAAACAGGTGCAACTACCATTATCTTACTGTTGTAGTGTGCCCATTCTCCTATTGTGTTGAGGCTGGTCCCTGCACACAGCCTGATGCATAATATGCATGCAAATGTGTGATTTTTAAGGTATTTCCTCACTGAGGGTTGTGTGAGGTTCTAAAATCTAATAATGGGACTCACTTCTTTAATGAGCTTTTCAAAGAAATCATGTCCCTACTATAGCAGCTGCACAAACTGTACTCAATACACCATCCTATACCATCCTCAGGCCAACGGCTTAGGTGAAAAGATAAATGGGCATTTGAAAAACAAGTCATCTAAACTCTGGGTGACGTTAGGGAGGAACTGGAGTCATCGTTGTGAACACTACAACACTAAAGACAACATGTAACATATATGTGTCAATATCTGTCACCTTCTTGAGGAACTGGACCTCGACGTCCTTTGTCTCACTGAGACATGGTTCACAGCCAGCTCTGCCACCAGCTTTGACACACTCCTACCTGACGGTTACAAGATTCTCTCCATGCCCAGGCCTAACCGTGCAGGGGGTGGTGTTGCCCTTATCTTCCCTGAGTGAATTCCTGCCACTGTCACTCCTACGCAGACCTACTCCTCTTTTGAATGTCTTGTCTGCCGACTCTCTCTCTCTCCTAGCCATTCCCTTACCGTATCTATCGGCCACCTGGTCAAATTTCCTCCTTCCTCTCTGAGTGGGCTGACCTCTCCTCCTCACTCCTGTCCTCAACCACTCAACTCCTCTTTCTTGGTGACTTTAACATCCACCTTGATGCCTCCAGTCCCCCCACTGGTCTCTTTCGTGACCTCTGCGACTCTCTCTCACTCTCTATTCTCCCATCCGGGCCTACTCACTCTGCTGGGCACACTCTTGATGCTCTGATCTCCTCTGACCTTCCCCTTTCCGTCCCTCTCTCCACTCCTCTCTCCTGGAGTGATCACTTTCTCCTATCCTCCCACCTCACCCTCCCTACCCCACAGGCAAAGCCACCCTCTTCACTGCCACCCACCTTCTCGGTCATCCGACCCATGAAGCGTGTGTCAGTTGAGGCTTTCGCTGCTACCTTCTCGCCCCCCCCTGCCCCTTCGGCTGACTCCCACCCTGACACAGCCCTCTCCATGCTCCACTCTGCTATATCTGTTACTCTTGATATCCTTGCCCCCGTCATGAGAATCCGCCTGAAGCCCAAAGCCAAATGTAACTCCTGGTATGACTCGGATCTCGTCACCCTAAAACGCAAGTGCAGGGTTGCAGAGAGGAAATGGCGTGCTTCATGTTCATCCTCTGACAAACTGGCCTGCCGCCTGCTCCAAAGGCAGTACCGGCTCTCAGTTCTCACCAAGAAGAGAGCCCTTATCCAAGCCCGCATCTCTGCGGCATCAAACAACTCCGCCGAACTCTTTAAAATCTGCAAGGAGCTGGCCAATCCTGTTGCAGTCTCTACCTCTCCTGTCCCCTCCCAGGCCCTCTGCACTGCACTGGCCTCTCACTTCATCTCTAAAACTCAGGACATCCTGTCCTCGCTCTCCTCCTTTCACCTCCCTCCCTCCCTACCCGGCCCTTCCTCTGGCCCTTCTGCGGTCACCCCTCCTCCCTCTTTCTCTGCCTTTCCACCTTTCTCTGCTGACGAGGTTTCCAGACAAGTCCGATCAATGAAAGTCTCGTCTAAACAGGTTCACCCCTGTTCCTCCAAAACTATCAAGGAAAGACATCGACTCCCTGGCTCCTGCCCTGGCTGACTTTTGCAACCACTCCTTCGCCTCTGGAGTCTTCCCTTCCCCCCTCAAGCACTCCCTTGTGCACCCTCTTCTCAAGAAACCCTCTTCCGACCCCTCCTGCCCGGCTAACTATCGCCCTATCTCCATCACTCCCTTCCTGGGCAAGCTCCTGGAGGAACTGGCCATCTCCCAGCTTAACCTCCATGCTGAATCTGTTGGTAGTCTTCATGACCATCAATCTGGCTTCAGAGCTGCCAGAAGCACGGAAACTGCTCTCCTGAACATCCATGAAGACCTGCTCTTGAACCTCGATTCCAACACTCCGTGTGTTCTCATTCTGCTCGATCTCTCCTCTGCCTTTGACACTGTCAACCATGCCATCCTGCTCAACCGTCTCCGGGAAAACCTAGGTATCACTGGTCAGGCTCTGGCGTGGCTGACCTCTTTCCTTTCAAATCGACCCTCCCAGGTCCAACTGGGGCCCTTCCTCTCCGACATCTTTTTCTCCACCTGTGGTGTCCCCCAGGGATCTAATCTCTCTCCCTGGCTGTTCAACCAGTATCTGGCACTCCTTGCCCACCGCATCGCCGCTCTCTGCCCTAATTTCCAGTGCTATGCGGACGATACCCAGCTCATTTTCAGGCTACCCTCACCCTCCCCCTCTCCTTCCCTCATCTCTGACTGTCTGTCTGCTATCCAAGAATGGTGTGCCGCCAATGACCTCTGCCTTAATGCCAGTAAGACTGAGATTCTACTCATCGGTACTCCCACTCCCTTCTTCCCTGCAGCTCTCTGGCCTGCCTCCCTTGGCCCCCTCCCTGCTCCTACGTGCAGGGCAAAAAACCTTGGGGTCATCTTCGACTCCACACTCTCCTTCTCTCCTCATATTTCTGACGTCGCCAAGAGGTCACACTACCAGCTGCACCTCCTCAGAGGTATTCTTCCCTTCCTCTCCTTCCCCCAGAAGCTCACTGTCTCCCGAGCCCTGGTTCTCTCGAAGCTGGACTACTGTAACAGCCTCTACCTTAATCTGCCTGCCTCCACTCTCCGCCCTCTGCAACTCATCCAGAACAGAACTGCGAGACTTGTCCTTGGCCTCAAGCCCAGGGACCGTATCTCTCCAGGACTGAAATCTCTACACTGGCTCCCAGTGGCTGCGAGGATAAAGTTCAAAACCCTCTGCATTGTCCACAAGGCCTTCTGGGGCCTGGGTCCTAAATACCTTCAACTCTCTCTTCCCAAATATTTTCCTTCCCGAGCCCTTCGCTCATCCGCCTCCAACTCCCTCATGGTTAGCCGCTTCTCGAAGCAACGAGCTGGGGGTAGATCTCTCTCCGCGGTAGGGGCCTCCCTCTGGAACAGCCTTCCTGCCTCCCTGAAACTTGAGGAGAACCATCTCCGGTTCCGGAAGCACCTCAAAACCTTCCTCTTTGCTTCTGCTTTCTCTCTCCCTCTCCCCTGCTGAACAGCAAATTAATTCTTCACTGAAACTGCACTGACCCTGAAACTGGACCACTCTAAACGGCCTCGGTCCTGGGCCCAGCCACTCTCCACTTGCACTGATGCCCTTGAACCCCTCTGCACTGCGGGACTGTCTCTCTATCCCTACAGCCCCCCCCTTCCCCAGCACTTGTTCTGCACTTATCTTGCACTTGCCACCAGCTGGCCCTATTTATTTATTACTTTTCGCCACTTACCTTGTACTGCACTCCCTCCTCCCTCCCCTTCCCCTTGCACTTTTCCCCCTCCCCCACCCCTGCACTTTCGCGATCTGAATGACACCTGGCCTAGTAGGATCGTTGTCTGTCTCCCCTTGTTCCTCCCCTCCCTGCCTCGTCACGCCTTGAAACACCTGTGTATAGGCGCGTTATAAATACCATATCATATCATATTATATCATATGTTAAGTTGTTAATGGTGTGTTATTTGTGGAGTATGTATAGGGTTTTGATGTGGTTATTTGATATGTTTAGGGCATATAAAGGAAGGTATGAAAATGAAACAGATGTATCATTGGGAATATATTTGGGAATATCTTTGGGAATATCACAAACCATGAGGGAAACTGAAGAAAATATAGAAAAAACAAAACACGTATACACGGGTAATATTTGGCAATGTGGCCGATGTGCACCACCCCAATTAGGACAACTTGTGATCCACGTACATGCACGAGGTGGGGAGGGAGCGATCAAACGAGAGCTGCTGTGTATGCTCTTTGATACCTCATGTGACAAACACACCCAAGATGTTTATACCTCAAGAAATGCTGTCTCTTATAGCCCAGTGCCTGGTGCACATTTAGCCCTGTACAGAGTCTAACGTCTTTTCCGAGGCACAACATTTAAGCAGTAAAAATGAACAATGGACAAAGATGATGAATGTGCAAAGAAGGAAGAACATGCGCGATGCAAAATAAGACTGTTGCAGAAGATGGAAGGAACATTATTATCCAATAACAAATGGGTAGAAGTAGAAGTGAGTTGTGCAGCCAGGGGGCTTACTGGTGTTTTCAGAATATGTAGTACATGGGGGAATTACATGCTTACATTTATTTGAATTGAGCTAACTGAAACACCAGCGAAAGTACAGAGGCCGGTGCAGTACTCCTTTTGCTTTCAAGGAAATGGCACTACACAGATAGGAATGAACAGCCAGTGTAATAAGAGCCTTTTCATTCCAGATCTGACTCAAGTACAGCAGTGTTGATTGATGTGCATTGGGTGGGTGGGCAATATGCATATCTACACCTCCCATCATCATGGAGGGGTGTATTCTCACTGACCACCGTGCATTCAGCAATGTCAGTAGTTTTGGGATCCCATCTGTCTATTATAAATATGCCAGCCCCAGAACCAACTAAGCCCCAACCAACAAGCGTGCCTGAAAAGTCATCATCAAATAAATAATTAATTACCTATCCAAAGACTCCTATGAAATACTAAAGGCAATTCCAGATCAATACCGCCTATTTTCCAAAATTGAAACCTTTTTTACCTTCCTCCTGGTGCCAGTTATCCAGACTACAGCCAATGCCAAATAACTGCAGGTAACCAGGTGGGGGATTTTGTAGATGGAGAACCAGACAGAACAGGACCTCAATTCTATAAAACTGAATTAGGGCAATAAGGTTCATGACCCTCCAGAACCAATATGCTCCGGATCTACTCAGGGCTATGGAAGGTGGTGTGTGCAGGAAAATGTGCCTGTCTTGCATACATACATACCACCATAGGATGCGGACAATGAGTCTCTGTCACTTATTATAGGAGCCTTGAACAACCTGAGGCTCACGATGGAGAAAGATGCCGAGGTGAATGCTGATGCTTAGTGACTCAATGTGCTCATGGGCTCTGTCGTGATTAGAAATAGCCATAAAAATGCTGGTTCCCATTGTGGGTGTTTTGCATGTGCTTTTTTGTTCATTTCAAATGAGCCTGAGGTGTTGCACAAAGACAGTACTGAAGAGTGCAATGATGATGGTATCCACACGGACAGGGAGAGCTCCTGCCCTCACAAAAGACAAGTACACCCAGAATGATCGATGGGATGGGGTGGAATGACCAAGAATGATTAAAATATAATGGCCTTTAGCACCCCCGGGGACAGTGACCACACCTCCACCAGACTCAGACAACTATGTGGAGTGCTGGGTTGATTTAGCAGGAGATGGAGGGTGTGTTGTTTTATGATGGGTCCCCAGAAGAGTAAGCCTGATGGGGGGTCTATATCATGTGTGTCAGACAAGAGTACCCCGGGATGATAGAGAAGAGTTAATGAATGGAGTATTAATACAAGGGGAGAATGGTGGGATGCACGTTCAGCAGGACAAACATATGAGCATGAACTATCACCAGAAGAGATTGAGGTTCACATAGAAGAAGGAACATATTTGTTTTTTATTTTGGTTTGACACATATTAGATACTCACATATAGCAACAAAAAAGAACAACGCATGCGCCACTGTTGTGGTTGCTGAGGTCATAGATAGGGCAGTATTATATGCCCTGGGGGTAGTCATTGTACGTAACGGTAGAGGCCGATGTATGTTGTGCAGGAAGAGTCAAGAAGATCCAATAGTATGTTTTTAAACTTACAAGGGTGACAGCCTAAAAAGATGTAGTTCCATGCTATTTGTAGTAAGAATTGAAAGATTTTTTATTCAAAAACGTTTTTTCCAGTGCTCAAATTTCTATACTCTCATGCTCAAATTGCTTTACTCTCTACACGTGTTTCACCCTTTGTGAATTTAATAGGGATCATCAGGAGAGTTTCTGTGAAGGAAAACAAATATACCCACAATTCACTTAAATGTACAGAAAGAATCAGTTTATAAGGAAAAAACAAACAGTGAAGGTAAAATAAACTGCCACAAAAAAGGAGACATTTCCTATTTACAAGTACATGACTTCTAAAATTTCCACATGTGTATTTTAGCTATTTGTATCTTCCACCATATTAGTGGGCATTTAAAATTTCAATGTGAGAAATGAAAGATAGTCCAATCTTGGCTACTCACCATGTTCTTATGTTTCAAACTCTGTATTTTGCTAGTAAGGCAATTTTCTTTTTTTAGTATTAACAAAAAATCTGCAAGGTCCAGTTCAATTCATTCACTGGCCTTAAACAGGGAGAAAATATAATTTCAACCACTTAGTCACTATTAAGGGTGAGCCAAAGCTAAAATGAAAAAGATAGGTCTTAAATTAAGGTGGCCAGGATATATATTTTTTTCAAAGGGGACGCTTACTTTGTGTTGGTGAATTATCTAAGTGGTGAGGGATCTATTGTCCTTCTCCTAGAGCATCCGGATTGTTGCACAACACTGCAACAATTTTGCAGGTTTTTATATAGCCTAAAGATGCCATGGTGACATCACCATGCTCGTGCAGAGCGTGCGTGATAATATCATAACACTGCAAGTCGTTTTGGCCATTTTGAATGTCATTTTAAATGACTAAACGGTGCAAGGATACAGTGTTAAATCTGATAATTTAGTCAGTTTAACGTGAATTATTGGAATAGGAGCAGTCTGTTCGAGTGGGTATTTCATGTTAAAGAGTTATTTGAACTTGTTCTTAAATTTAATATTGGGCTAATTATAAGAAAAATTTAGAAAAGCAAAAAACGGTGACATGTTTATTTTTTTCTTTTAAAGATGAACATACAATATTTCTTGACACAGAAAATTGGCTCAGAGAATTCTTTCTCTAATTTGGCACCATTCAATACATTCAAAGTAGATTGAAAAAGAATGGTCCTAAAGGAAAAAGGAAAGTTAAACTTGATTGAGTCTCATGAAAGTTTGTGGGTCGAAATTAAACTGGAGAAAGACCCATATTTTGTAATAGATGTTCTAATAATACATCTTATACCCAATTATAAAACTCATTGTCACAATTGAGACCTGTGACACAGGTATCCATTAAACAGATCCATTTTGTTTCTCTTTGTCACAAAATAAGTTCCTTATTTCCAGCTTTTGGTGGATCATTTACTTGTTCGAGTCCATAAAATCCTTAGTTGTTCAACCTTTAAATATGGGTTTTCTGTGATACAATGCATTGCAAGCAGATATTTTAGGTCCTTATTTTTGATTGCCCGTAAAACTCTAGTTTTCAGGAATCTGATGGTGCTTCCTATGTAGGTTTTTATGCAAATGCATTGAATTGCCTAGATAACAAATTCACTGTTGCAATTGATTAGCGGTTTTATAGGTTTTTCTTTTCCAAGTGATACTCTTCATCCCATGTGCTATTAGTGGACAGAGTTCACAGTTGCCACATTTGTAGGTGCCATAAATGGGTTTGTAGTACAATCCTGAGATCTTTTTTTGAGACAGATTTTAAATGACTTGCGCGGATCATGTTTTTCAAATGATTTTATCATCCAATTTCAGAATGTTCCAATGTTTGCTTAGGATTTTCCTTAGAGTTGAAGCATCTGAACTGTATGTGGTAATACATTTTGTGGTTGACAGAGAGCTTGAATTCTTTGGCTTATCTTGTAATAAGTCTCTTGTTACTACTTCTGCTTTTGTAATTGATTCTTTCAATTGTCATTGTGTATATCCTCTTTGTTTAAATTTTGTGATTGTTTGGTCAATGTTAGTCTCATATGTCATTTGTGTGCTGCAATTCCTTTTCAGCCTAAGGATTTCTCCATATGGAATATTGGCAGTAATTTGTTTCAGGTGGTTACTATTCGCATATAGAATGATATTGCCTGCTATAGGTTTAGTATAGAGATTGATGAGAATTTTGTTGTTGTCGGTATATAGTTCCAAATCTAGAAATTGATTTTTCTCTTTACTTTGGTTTACAGTAAACCTTAAATTGTATTTGTTGTCATTCAACTATTTAACATATGAGTTAAGTTCCAGTCTTTCAACTTCCTATATCATAATAATGTTGTCAATGTAACGACCCCAGAAAACAATGTTTCCGAAGTCATTAAAGGCCTTGGTTTTCCATGCATGGTTGAGTTCGAAAAAAAAAACTGAAAACGTTAGCATATGATGGGGTAAATTTGGACCCCATTCAGGTCCCTTGTAGTTGTTAATAGATTGTATTCTCGAAACAGAAAACATTATTGCTGAGGGCAAAATGTAACATTTCCAATATCATTTTATTTTGTTCCCTGAATGAAATTGATTGAGTTTTAAGGAAGAATGCAGTTGTCATGATACCTTGATCATGATAAATGCTGGCAAAAAGAGAGACAACATCAAATGTAACAAATCGACAATTCTCTTGCCATGGTCTTGAGTCAAGTTGTTGGATTATATGTTTAGTGTCACGGATGAATAAGGCGAGTTGCATGGTATGAGGTTATAAGTGAATATCAATATACTGCAGAGGTAAATTAAGTAAGGCCTATTATCTTATCAAAGCGGTTTTAGCCTCGCTGGCTTACTTCGGTTGCATCTGGAATGGAGGGGTGCACATCAGGTGGCAGTCTCGACTTATCAATATGTCATTATGCTTCAGTAAACAATCCCATATCTGGATCTGACAGTGAAGATGCAGAGGGACCATATGTTAGGGGAGTGGGTTTTGATAGTGTGTGGCCAATCAGTCCAGGGGCTACAGGGGGCATTAACATGTTCTATAGATGGTAGCCAAGTAGGGTGGTGGAGTATCATTGTAACCTATATAATCAAATTTGGTATTCTTCCACTATATAACCTGCACCTCAGCTGGATGCGACTAGTTATGTGTCAGTTTGGTTCTGTGGGACTTTCTGAGACCTTTTACATTTAATAAACCTTGTTTTCCCTTGCAAAATGATGCAGTGATTATTCAGCCCTTTGGATTTATTTTGTGTACGTTTTTTTTGGGTCATTGCTCCTCTTCACATGCATGGACCCAGTAAGTTCATTATCCTGTGTAGTCCTGTACACAGTGTCCTTTATTGTTGTATTGGTTGAGTATTCTTTGCATCCATGAATGAGTATTCTTGGGCACTCAAATATTTTTGTATATATATTTATATATTTGTATATATTTGTATATTTTATTATTGGTTCATACAGATGTGACATGCTAATTTAACCTGTTGGGGTGGCCAGGAAAGGTCCCAATGCGAATGAGGGGCTCACATAGTGCCCGTCATATCTGTGACTGGAGGAGAAGGGAATTTGGTGCGATGTTGACATTTTACATAAATCTAGCAGCATATATTGCAAATGGGATATGTGTTACATTTAGTGGTGCTTTGTGTTTAAGTTGATACATTTAGATTTGCACATGCGCAGCAAGATAAATGTCAAAACCGCAGATGAAATATATATGAAATGTAGGTATGATGTGCCACCAATCACCTAGAAACTGGACAATGAGGTCATAATGCTCATGCGATGAAAATAGATTTGCCATGAAGCAAACATTGTGAAAAACATGCATGCACCGACATACATACATGGAGGTCTCAAGGGACATATGTTTGGGATAGTTTGGGGTACATGGTGAAAATGTACAGATCTGAATGCCATATGTTTTTCATAGGTTTGGCCAGACACTGAAGTAAGGGATTTGTAAGGTGAACTCTGTGTTACTGAGAAAACTGTTTTTTTTTAAAGGTTGGAGGCCGAGGGAAGGCAATGCGTAGCCATGACATTATCAAATGGTCAGTTACAGCCAGGTTGTGTTTTTATGACTAGGCATTCTTTTGGGAAGGAGATGCAATCTTTTGAAGTACATGAGAGCATGTTATTCATTGTTCAGGTAGGTGTGGCCACCTGTTCATGACTAAGCAATAAACTTGGGGTGAAGGGACACCTAAGGGCAGTATTGACCAATACTTTATTGGTTTTGATTATTTTCTCAGGTTGTGTCCGGAGGTCATGCGTGTTGAATTAGTAGTCATTGAGATTATAATGAAACAAGGATGTTAGCAATTCTGGGTGGGTGAGACAGTTATCACCAGTTCAAAGGAAACTTATTTATTTTGCCCCTCCCCATATTCTTTGAAGTGTCCTTTCAAACCATGTGCAATCCCATCTTGGTATAGTAGGTCCCAAACCAGCTGGAAGTTGTAATTAATAATTTTTATGTTTAAATGTGTAACTATGAGATGATGTCGAGTCCTACCATGGAAGACTAAAGGAATGGGGTGTTCTACAAATATGAGCTAATGATGTCAGATGAATGAATGTGATCGATACAAATGTGGAAATTAGAGAACATTGGATTTCTTTTTTACATCTTTGACCAATAAAGTGTGGGCGATGATTTGTAATAAAATATGTTGAAGACTTTTGTAACAGGTATATAATGTGAAGTGTTTGTGTGGTACATGGACACTTGGGTTGGTTTGACTCTACAGTTTCATCTAGCTCCTCTGGGCTGATTATGCAATAGACTTGCTTTAAGTACAAACGTGCACTCGTTTCTTAAGTGGTGGGCCTGCTTTTGGTTAAGGTGATTAGAGACCCATCTGCACAAACTTCTTTGTTAATAAAAAAAATGTGGTATTTAAAAATTGAAATGTATTTAACAGAATAATGTATCTTCATTTAAGTTGGTTCCAGCTTTACTCTGGAGATCACTACAATGCATATGCATCCAAAACAATTATCAATACAAATCAAATGTTACCTACCTATATGAACATCACTATTATCTGTTCATGCAAATGTAATGTTCTCTTTCTATATATTATACTATTGTGTACCAGGTGAGGGTTCTGGGCTTGTGCTTGTGGGTGTGTGTGTTTGCGTGTAGGTATAGGTATAGGTGTGTGTGTGTGTGTGTGTGTGTGCGCGTGTGCGCGCGTGTCTGTGGCTTGATGTGTTGCTTTCGTGAAATTGTGGTGAAGTTTTCCTAGTACCAATGTAGGTGCAATATTGGAATACATAACAAACTAATGGGGATAGTATGTTGAAAGGTGTTTGTTCCTGGGCATATGTGTTGGTGAAGTGAGCTGTGTATTTTTAAGGGGATATGTAGTAGTTTTCAGTTAATGGGCATGGGTCTGCAGCTATGGTTTGGTAGTAGCATTCACTGGGCATTTGTGTTGCTGGTTAATGGCATACTTGTGGATGAGGTATCCCCCCTCTACTTCATCAAGAAAGAAACATGTTTTTACAACACTTACCTCTTCAGCCTTTACTATCTCAGAGATTTACTTCTGCATGCATTTTCTTCTTCTTACCTTTTTTTGTCTTTTTCACATTGTCATGGTTGCAATGGATACGCAAGATTTTCTGGAAGGTTAGGGCATGGGTCAAGGATGGGTTAAGCCTTAACCGTTAAGGGGATGAATATGGGTTAAAAAAGAAGGGTGTACTGGAGTCTTGTCCTGTAATGATGAAGTGAATGTTAGAAGGAGTGAAAGACAGAATGTATGAAGAGGTAAATGTGAAGGAGTGAGTGTGTGGCAAAGTGAATGCTTAAGAATTAAAGACATACATCCGTAGAGGAGGAGTGGGTTTCTCCTCATCTGGGAGTTCAAAAGTCCTGTGTGCACTGTGTGTTGCTGTCCTTTTGATACTTGTGTTTGGTGCTGGTGCACTGCCACCTTTTATGTAGTGTTGAGGTTTGCTTCTGGTGGAGATGATACAGTTGTTTCTGCTTCACAATGACATGGCTGTCAGAGGTGGCTGTGAGTTTTTTTTACCTGAACCATAGGAACTCGAGAGAGGGATTTTCCCCTGAGAACATTTTAAAAATAACAGGTAAAAATTGTGCATTTTATAGAACACATTGCAATCAGTTTCGTAGGGTTACACGTGAGAAAATCACATGAGCATTGTCCAATGCATGTTCATGATGCCTTTGCCCGTAATATATGCCAGTACAAAACAGATGTTCATGCTGGCTGTGCCCATAAATGTCCACGCAGACTGCATCAATATATGCCAATAGTACCATAGAAGAACTTACTCCTGTTACCTTTGCCAGTAAAACATACCATGCCAAAGTTCAAAACATGTCCAGACTGGCTGTAGCAATGTAGGTCATGATGGCTGCAGAAGAACAGACATTAACTTCCTCATTTATTATGTGAACAGGGTGCAACATTATGGTCAGTCATTTTGTTGTTTCTTGGAGACCTAGGCCTCAGGGAAGCACCCCTGCCCACAAACACTTCAACAGTCCTTTTGTTTCACTTTTCTGTGAGAGAAGTTTGATTCACATGTGAATTTGTGAATTTGTCATGCAGGGGCTAAATGCTTTACTATTTCTATATAGCCATACATAGAGAAACACTTTAGTCTGCTTCACTATGAATGTTTGAGGCGGTGTGTATAGTGCATGCTTAAAAATCACGTTTTTCTACTCACAACTTTAGAAGACCCATGAGGTTAACTGATTTGACCAGGATCAGACCATTTGGTGCAGAGGGGAAGCCAGGATTCGTCTAAAGATTTCCTGGTTCCACTTTGTGTAATTTGGTAACAGATTACTTCTCCAGTACTATCCCATATTTCATTATAAACCCACTGTGCATTCAAGAAAGTACTTTCTCAAAGGCCAATCATTCCCTCCTTACATCATCTCTGGAACCACATCTGAGTGTTCCACTAACAGGCACCTGCAGACAACCTCATGCTGTCCCCATGTCCTGGCCTTAGGGATATTTGGCAGCTATTCCAGTGTTGTGAGGAACTATAGAGATACAGTCACCTTAAGCTCAAAACTGTCCCTGATGCTGCTACCGCCCTGTAAGGTTATATTCCAGAGCAAAGAGTCACGCTTAGATGAGTAATTCTTGCATCTGATGAATGACCTTGAAAGACACACCCAACTACTTCATTACCTCTGCCTGCACTTTAATCCTGTCTTAACCCAGCACATCGTCCCTTCCTCTTGATCCCCTCCTCTCCCTCATTGTACATACTGATTTTTCAACCACGGAATTTTACATTAACATCTTTTTAATATTGTGTCTGATTATATGTTAATTGTTCATACATTATGTTGTTATTCTGTGTTGCACTCCTCCACTACTTGAATCATTACCTGTTTTGTAATTATCGAGTACCACATCAGATCACCCATATTTTCATTCTTCCACTTCCATTGTCAGGTTTGTGTTTACTTAGACATTTCTCACCTCCTGATGTGCCTGTGCGAAAATCAGAGACAAGGCCTTGTAGAGGATGAGGCAGTGACGTGTGTCCATCTCTGTGAATACATAAAGGCTAGTTGTGGAATGTGAAGACTTTGTTGTCCCCAAGACTTGGCCGATTGGACTGGGATGGGCAGGAACTATCTCTCCGATAGCTCCAGAGAAGGCCATTCCGTGGTGTAGTTTGCTTGCATGGGGCTCCCAGCCTACCCTTTCTTGGATGAATGGATCACTCCTTTGGCAAAACACTTATGCAATAGAAAAATGGTAGGGGAGTGTTCACACATCAATGCAATTCTCACCTTGCCTGAGAATCCTTTATTAAAAAGTATGGGGATGATCCTTGTATTTCATTGTGAGCTCGGATTGGTGGCATTGTATCTGTATGTTGAGTAATGTTAAATGGTTTATAGTGATAGCATCGAATGCAAAAGCATCGAAAAAAATGCATCGATAAAAAATGCATTTTCTTTTCATTTTTTTATGGTGGGGTCCCCCTCAACCCCTGTTTTTTTACCCCTTAAAACCCATTATAATAAAAATAAAACCTTTACCTTTAAAAAAATGCATTTTTGATGCTTTTGCATTCAATGCTTTTGCATTCGATGCTTTGTATTCGATGGAATCACTGGATACCATGTTAAATGCATGACAGTGCAAAGGGTAAAACACAGGCAGTGCCAGACACCCTCAGAAAAGTACCAGGAGGTTCAGAGGATGGAATAAGCTTCATACTGAGACCCAGAGCTTCATACTGTGGTCTGCAAAGTTCTACGTGCTTGGCATTTTTCCGGCAGTAAATCCACTGAAATACCGCCATATGGAATTACTGTTGCCGTCACTTAGACCAATGGGTTTACCACAGGATTACAAGTGGTGGCAAGGCAGTGTTAGTCCCATTTAGAGGGATTTCTGGTGGAAATACCACCAGCTGAATTTTGCCAATTGTTTTAGGGGACGTGCAGGATTTACCTCGAGACTGGAGGTAAATCCTCCACACTTCCACAAAATGGAATTACCACTCATAATGAAGCCGTATATTTAACCTTCGGGTTACTGTCTTCATCCCCAGCCAGATATCTTTGTGGGTTAATGCTTCTGCTTCAGACACAGTGCAGACATCACCAGGTGAGAGGGGCCAGTCACATTTAAATAATTTAGAATGCTGTGCACCATCCATGTGTCATTTACAAATCACATATTCCAGCCCTAGTAATACAACTGTGAGTGCATGCTCCGTCTGCAGAAAATGATGTGTGTGACTAGAGGAGGTAAAAGAATGTCACATCAAGATGTCATCTTTGATGTCCTGGGTGTTAGTCTTAGCAGTGCATGGTGGTGACGCGAGTTATGGTTGTTTAGCTTACCATAACTGGCGAATTTCTGGGGTTTTTCGATTTTACTTGAAACCATAACGTCCCTTTAACAAAGTTTTTTTCAGTGAATTTCAATGGTTTTTATTAGTGCAACTTAACCATAACGTCCCTCTAACAAAGTTTTTTAATTGAATTTCATAGTTATTTATTGGTGCAACTTAACCATAACGTCCCTTTAACAAAGTTTTTTCATTGAATTTCATAGGCCAGTTCAGGCTATTTTCCTACAACTTACTAAATCATACTTACCCAATATAGCAATGTTTGTGTCCAATTTACAAAGTGTCACCCTAAAACTCTGCCATTTGCCACCTTCTGGAATCATTTTTAACACTTCCATACACTTTTTGCAAATATTTCAACTAGTTTTGCATCCGTAGAAGTCTACGAACATCTGACTTCATAGCGGACCTTCCTGACAGTGCCACATGACCATACGCTGGCACGTGGCATGATGCCGTGTCCGAGACACCCGTCCGCACTTCACGATAAGATCTCTGCTTCGCGGACAGTTCAGAACTGCTTTTTCTACTGATCTAGGAACTTTCAACTTCAAAATTTCCCTTGCACAGCTCCGACACCTATTCCTACTCATTATCCATTAACAATATAGTACACAGTACATACTTGTAGTAAAACTTCTATTTATCTTATAATGGCATCAGCTAATGCCATCCCTCCTCCCCAAGAGCCACCACCACTGCTGTAATCAAGGAGCATGAGAAACACTGCCCCCACCTTAGAAATAACACATGCGCAACATTTTCCCTTGTCCACCTACCCCTCCATATTAGTGTTTGGTTCCTCTTCCCTCATTTCCCTCCCCACCTTTCATTCTCAGCTCTCCTGCCAAAAAAAAAATACATCCAAAAACAACAGAAGACATATTCCTTTAGGAACCACCTTTCACAGTTCAAAAATAGAACTAAAAAAACATGTATAGACTCCATCTACGTTATATTTCTCAATAAGATTTTCCAACATTGCCATTTGCATTTTGTGTTATGCTAATGGGAATATTGTGGCGTTCATCCTCTGTTCCAGGGACGGTAACGGTGGATACTGGCCCAGCAGTACTTGAAAACAACAGGGAATGCTTGGAAAACTAAAGTGCACGGTAAAACCGTGATCGTCCTTTAAACCGTTAACAAGGAGAACATATGGTAACACAACAACAACGGTTATACTAGGAAGGTAGATTTTTTAGGTGCATCATAAGTATGCTAACACATTGGTCAAATGGGGTGCTCACATTCAAACTCAGAGAAATAGGGGGGCCACCCAACTCGGCGTACCTGTCCCTAAGGAAGAACACCCTAGCCCTGGCGGGGGTGTCTCTCCCTGGGTAGCGCGTGGTGTATCGCCTACTAAATAGATATAGAGGAGAGAGCTGTCCCTCAACCTTCTATACTGGTGGCTGTGTCCAGTGACAGACACATATTGTCCAAAAAAGGAGAGAAAACAGAAAATAAAAAATGGTATTCTCCAGACGGTTGAGCAATGTTCAACAAGGTATGGATTAGATCTTGGGGCTGCTTGATCTAGAGGGTAGGTACAACCTGCAGGGCAGGTCAACTGTTTTTTCCTTTCCAAAGTGTATAACTTTACTGGTGCCCGTGGGTCACTAAGGTTGGGATGGAAAACAATTCGTCTGGAGAAACCACTGGTGGATGGAGAGGTAAAACACTGCCGGGGAAAGGCTGGAAGGCTAAAAACTGGCTCTTGTAAAAGTGTTGAGCTCACTCGGTGGTGACGAGCGTGCTGCAACAGGTTATTCAAGAGAAAACTCTCTGTCGGTGTGCAAGAGATCAGAAATGGGTCATGAGAGCCCTCATGACCGAAAAGGGTCGACCGGTTTCAATGGCGATAGGGAATTGTGCCATCTTCGTCAGGACCGTTGATTTTAGATGCAGGCTGGGTTGCCAAGGTTCAGAATGCAGCTGAACATGATCGAGAAAAATTCTGGTGTCTCCTGTAGGGAGACAAAAGAAGGGGGGGGGAACAGGGGGAAAGCACGATCAGGGCAAAAAGGGGTGGCACTGGTGATTGTAAGAACAGTGCAATTGCAGAGAGGAAGCTCTTACTGTGTTTGGGTGAGCATAAGAAGCAGGAACTGTGAGGGTAATTAATTACAGGAGAGATTGAGGGTGCCTGGGCACCTGTGGTGGGTCTCACCGCCGGGGGGCTGGGAACGTGGGGGCGATAGAAGGGAAAGGACTGGTGTGAAATTTAGGGGTGAGTGCACCATATACACTAAGGATGGACGAGGTGCCATGGTGGTCAAACAACCTATGGGCCCCTATTGGGAAAAACCCGGGCTAGTGCAGTTACTTGGTGCCATTGCAAGGTGCTAAAAAACAAACAAATTGTTACCTCTGGGCATAAGTCCAATGTAGGAGGGAGGAGGCCGATGGACGTCAAGGGTGGTAGAAACAACACCACACAGTAGAAGCCCAAAACGGCAAACAGGGCTCACAGGTCAAGCGTACCTGTTAGGAATATAATTGATGTTAGAGTGGACTCCGGGGGCTGTGTGGGGTCACAGCTGTGGGGCCTGGGTGGATGGCGTACCTGTGATCGGGCTGCTGCTCGTCTCCAGAGGGTCCGTGTGCTGTGTTGGGTAGTACAGCTCCGGACTAATGCTCCTGGGAAAAATAAGGCCCATCGCCTATAAAAAGAACTTCGAAACACGGTTTCGCGTTGGCGTCGCCTTGACGCTCCTGGCTCCAGGCCAACGCCTACCATCCCAACCTTAGTGACCCATGGGCACCAGTAAAGTTATACACTTTGGAAAGGAAAAAACAGTTGACCTGCCCTGCAGGTTGTACCTACCCTCTAGATCAAGCAGCCCCAAGATCTAATCCATACCTTGTTGAACATTGCTCAACCGTCTGGAGAATACCATTTTTTATTTTCTGTTTTCTCTCCTTTTTTGGACAATATGTGTCTGTCACTGGACACAGCCACCAGTATAGAAGGTTGAGGGACAGCTCTCTCCTCTATATCTATTTAGTAGGCGATACACCACGCGCTACCCAGGGAGAGACACCCCCGCCAGGGCTAGGGTGTTCTTCCTTAGGGACAGGTATGCCGAGTTGGGTGGCCCCCCTATTTCTCTGAGTTTGAATGTGAGCACCCCATTTGACCAATGTGTTAGCATACTTATGATGCACCTAAAAAATCTACCTTCCTAGTATAACCGTTGTTGTTGTGTTACCATACTGGACCAGCAGCCCAAGTTATCAGCCCAAGTGAAGTGAGGGTGGATAACGAGGTCTCTGGACCATTATCCCCCAATTCCAGCCCCTGAACTGGGGGATCAAGGCCATTAGCACCCTAGTTTCCCAAAGCGGGAACACAGGGTCCTAAAAAAGAGGATTTTGTCTTCCTATACCGGGATGCCTATGGTGTCCCGGTGTATGAAGGAAAATCCTTTTCCAAGATGGCCACCATGGAAAGGGAAGGCGAGGGTTCCATACAGGGCCCCTCTTCTCTTTCCATGGCAGCCTGCAGAAGGCAAAACGAGAACCCTATGACAATATTACCACAAGCATATTTTTCTTCCCTTTCAGATCTATCCTAATTTCGAATAACTTTACCACACAGCCAGTCCCAGGTGGACATGGCCACTTCAATCCTATGTTTTGTCCCTTGTGGTCATGGCCAATAGCCAGATTGTCCGGATCATGACCTTATTCCATGACCCGGACAATCTGGCCACTGCACATGGCCACAGGCTACCCCTTAGTCACTAAAGTATACCGCTATTTTTGTAGCTACATTTGACACTTGTCAAATAATAAAACACTTGCACATTTGCAAAACCATGCTTGTAGGTCCTTGCCAATGCTCTATACGCAAGTTTGCTGGAAATCCACCCATTTTTATTTTTTCAAAAGTGTCAAATGTATGCACATACAATGGTCATATAAACTGGCTCCCACTTGAAAAAATCCATTCAGACCTTACGAAAACATCTATATATAGATTTAGAATCTTTTTGCAAACCTTTGTGTAGATTTGTCAAATGACACCACATTTATAAGCCTTTACAATATTTTGGCACCCCCCTCTAATTTTGCTACCTCTTGACAGAATCCCACCAAACTTCACAAAAACACGTATATCTAGATCTATTATCAGTTTGCCAAATGAAGTGTAGATTCATCAAATGGCTCCTCATTTATAAGCCTTTACATTATTTTGGGACCCTCCCCTCTCATTTTGCCCCCTTTTCACAAAATCCCACCAAACGTTGCTAAAACATTCATATCTAATTGTATTATCGGTTTCCCAAATTAAGTGCAGATTCATCAAATGGCACCTCATTTATAAGCCTTTACATTATTTTGGGACCCCCCCCTCTAATTTTGCCCCTCATGACAGCATACCACCAGACTTTGCATACTCACTCAGAATCAGGTCAGAAATGTACATGCAAAATATCATGCAGTTCCATTAACTGGTGCCACAGTTATAAGCCATCCAAGAACTGCATTACACCAACCCTGTAATGCTGAGGTGTCCACAAACTTTTCAGGACTGTTCGCGAACATCTGAACTGTTTGTGGACTTTTGTTGCAAAAAACACCTGTTTTTTGCTTTTTGCAGCCATATCCCATCCCATCCTCATCACCCCTCACCTCCCCAGAGATTATTTGATAAGTTTGACAAGTGCAATGTTGTGTTTTTTAATGTGTTTTTACCGCGATGTCCGTGGACAAAGGCCGCTATCCGCAAATCCAAGATGGCGGGTGTTTCCAAAAATCTGATGTACTTCACGCTCTTCACCATCCAATCAGCGAACACATTGCATGTCCGCGGACATGACGCAAGCTGATTAACCAATCGGTGTCCTGTCCGCGGAGCGAACAGGGACGTGTGTCCGCGGACCGGACATAGATTTCACTAATTTTTGGTGACCTATTTTTTGGTCGTTTTAAAAAAAAAACTACTGGATGGATTTTCACCAAATTTACAAAAGCACACTTTCGGGACCAAGCCGCTGCTCCTGCCGCAAATTTGGTGAAAATCTGTCCATTGGTTTGTGCTGTCAGCGTGAGCAAGGTTTTTCCCCCATTCACTCTATGGGAAAAAAATACATTTTGGGACCTCCCCTATGACTTTGCACTCCCCTGGACCAAACCTCACCAAACTTTGCAAAAACATTTAGAGTGGGCCATACACTTTTTTTGGTGTGGATTCGTCCAGGGGAAGAGAAGTTATAAGCCGCCTAAAAACTGCTCTTCCTATGGGTTTAGCAACCTAACCATAACTACATGTATATATATGGAATTAATGTGCGCTGAAAATTTCTGCGAAAGCGTGTGAATCGCAGAGCATGTGCGAAAATCGCAACGAAACCCGCTCACAGCAATTCATGGAAGTCCGTGCGCGTGTAAATCCATGGATGTGCGCTAAAATCCTGCGTGGCGCATGCTGGCGTACACGTCTCCAAACAGCGTGCGCTATGCGCACATAGCGCAGTGCTCACAACAAAAGAAGGGGTAACACGGGGTGTAACACGTGGAATGGGGAGCAACGCGTGAAAATGTGGGTGTCACGTGGGAAGAACAGGAGGCAAATGTGCGGAACGCTCACACGTGCGCCTACAACACGTATTCATGGAATTGAACAGGGTTAACGTGTGCGCCAAAAAAGACGTGCTAATCCGGAAACAAGTACGCCAGCAGGAAGCAGGCGTACATGGACCCTTGCAGCATAAAAATGCGTGCAAACAACAAACAAGCTCAGACGCTAAGATGAATATACCGTTCCTTGTAGCAGTGGTCGTGGGATACCGCAGGAGGAGGATAGTCGGGGCCAGAATTTTTACACCCGGAACCAGCCTTTTTGGGATGCCTGATGACCAGGTGTATGGGAGGTACAGGTTTCCACCTCACATAATACTCGACCTGGTGAGTGAGTGGGAGGATGACCTCACATCACCCACCCTGTGCTCCCAAGCACTGAGCCCCTTGGAAAAGGTGCTCAATGTACTGCACTTCTTGGCCACTGGTTCATTTCAGCGGACATGTGCCATAGTGTGGGGGGTGTCACAGGCCACGCAGTCACGCTGCCTGCACCAGGTGTTGGCCATCATGACTGCACGCCCATCAGTCCGCAGGCACATACACCTGCCCAGAACACCTACAGAAAGGCAGGCTGTAGTCCAGGATTTTTACGGGGTGGCACACTTCCCCAAAGTGCTAGGTGCCATTGACTGCACCCATGTGGCTCTACGTTCTCCCAGGGCAACTGAGCACATCTACAGAAACCGCAAGCACTAGCATTCCATCAACGTGCAGGTAGTATGTGATGCCAAGGGAATCATCACCTCATTATATGCCAACTATCCAGGGTCCACCCATGACAGTCTCATTTACAGAATGTCAAACATAAACCGGGACCTAGAAGCTGGGCGGCATGGCGATACATGGCTTCTTGGTAAGTATAAATGCCCCTGCACATGCATGCATGCATGTGATATACTGAGTAATGTCACAACCCCACTAATGATACCCATCATCACCTCCCCAGGGGACAGTGCCTACCCTCTGACCACCCACATGATGACGCCAATTCGGAACCCCACCACACCACCCGAGGTAAGATACAACACAGCCCATATTGCAACCCGGGGCATAGTGGAGCGCACATTCAGAGTGCTCAAGTCATGCTTTCGATCCCTTGACCGCTCTGGTGGGCAGCTGCTATACGTGCCCCCAGTAGTGTGCAGGATCATAGTGGCAGCATGTGTCCTGCACAATGTTGCAACACGCCGGGGCCTGCCGGTGGACATGGTGGTGCCCCCACATTCCCAACCACAAGCACGGCCGCTGCGCATGGGAGGGGAAAGGGTAACGTGGTGAGGCAGCCCGTACGCAGCTGGTGGCTAATTACTTCACCTAAAATCACACCCCTGTGGAGTGCACACAGCCCTGGCGATGACATAAGGGATAGTCAACAGTCACAACCATACCAGCCTCAGATTGGTCACCTGGAAGTGTTACATTGTGTGCATCCCTACCCACCGAAATAGACAACCAATGCTGTGTCACAAAAAGACACACATTCATGCTGCATGAATGACTACCCCCTTGCAAAATACAACATGAAAATAGCGTCATGTCACCCAACCCCTCCCCATCTCCACCGCCCAAAACACCATGGCATGTCCTGCAATGTGAAAGCAAACAAAGGAATGCACAACACATGACACAATTGTCACAAAGTGCACTGTCCCAAATGGAAACAGGCCACAGACAGTAGGCTCCCAGTAATGAATAACAAACAGCACACATGACCACCAAATACTTACCAGCAACACAATACAGCAACACAGCATGAAACATTGCCAAAATATGACAGTACAAACTCAACGTAATGTAAGTCATACAACCTCAATAAGCCAGCACATCGACCCCTTCCAACTCCAGAGTGTTGCTGTCAGGCAAATGTGTCAGTGTACTGCATACAACATGAACTGCATCTGCAAAGGAGACGGCCTTGTGAAGACATGAAGAAGGTACCTGCGAATAAGGAGGAAGACATAGATGCACAAGCACATATCAATACACCATGCAGTGTTCAATACAAAAGCAAACCTCACTAGGGATGTCCACACAGTTATGACTACAGACTGCCCACACAGCTCATGGGAGCCCAATGTCACTTGTAAGTCACTGTCACTTGGTCACACCCTTTGCGAGCCCATGGAAACGGGAAGCAGGAGGGGTGTGTGTGTCAGGAACCCAAGTATCTAACCCAAACAGAGGACAAGCCTGCATGTGCCCAGCCGGAATACACAGTGGATGCCCACGGGAGCCACACAAGGCAACACACTGTAAAAAAAAATGCCATGTGGGGGCCAGGGGAGGGGGCACCCAGGAGGTCCAAGGACAGGGTGCACACCAACACCCACCCACCTCCATGGGCTCATGGCCTGCACGGCTATGCTACTGTGCTGTCGCTCTCATCACCCTCTGCTGCTGCATAAGGAGGTGGTGGTGCTATGGGATGCAGCCCACGCAAAGCCCTGGTATGGTCCTCCATGGCAGCAAGAATGTGGGTGTGGAAGGTCTCGTTCTGGAGGATGATCGTACGGAGATCCCCATGCAGCACCTGACGTGTTGCCTGCATTTCTGCACGCATGCCTCCCGTGATGCCCGGATCTCCTCCCGAGTTAATATGGAAGTGGCCAGCCTCTCCATTGCCTGAGCCATCATTTCAACTGATGCTGCCTCTTGGGTTGTCATACCGTACATGGCGTTCTCCGATACAGTATAGCCCGGTGCCCGGATCTCCTCCCGAGTTGCCTGCAGCTCAGCTGAGAGCGCACGTGTGAGCCGCTCCAGCTGCTGTTCTGTCCTCAAATTTGTGGAAGCCTCAAGTTCAACAAGAGTCTCCCTGAGGTTATGGAGTTCTACCCTCAGGGCTTCCCTGTGGCCCTGTGACTCTATAGAAATGGCTTCCCGCAGAGTCTCCAGTGCCGCCGTTGGTCCCTGTTGGACGCCAACATGTCTTCCCTGTGTGATTGGCAAATGGAGTCTGTTGCCTGCTGTTGTTGCTCCATCTGCCTTTCAGGGGGGATAATGGAAGTGGCCACCCTCTCCATTGCCTGAGCCATCATTTCAACTGATGCTGCCTCTTGGGTTGTCATACCGTACATGGCGTTCTCCCATACAGTATAGCCTGGTGGCGTACGGCCACCGCGTCGGCTGGCACCACACCTGTTTGGGGCAAGGCGATCTGCACCTTGCTGTGCTGGCACTGCCTGAGGCTGCAGGACTGCATTCCCCCTCTGATATGCTGGCCCAGGAACAGGATCAGATGTTGTGGAGTGTGACCCTGCATCCGTAACCGCCAAAGGCGGAGTAACCAACACTGACATCCCCAGAGAGGGTTCTACCCCTGGTGAAGGTGTGTTGGACAGAACAGAATCCCTGCCAGAAACACTCACCTGCAACAGCACATAAGTCTCATCATCCGATTCAGCACCTGAATAGAGGTCTGGGAAGGTGCACCCAGAGACACCCCTGGACAGTATGGTCTGCAGTAACAAAGGGTTTTCACCCACCACCACACCACATCCCCCGCTGGTGCCCAGTCGTGCCTGAGATTCCTCCTGGGACTGCACCATCTCCTCCACCTCAACAGCATCAAGTGCATCATCACCTGCAAAAACATGAAAGACAACAAATGTAAACAGGCATGAGCACCATAGCAAGACCATAGGCCTGACAAGGCAGAGATCCAGTACATGAATTACACGTGTCCCACATGACTATAACCCTGACATGCATGCACTGTCAATGAGTTGGAAGGGGATGCAAAAAGCACACACTAATGATACCAAGATGGAAAAGCAAGACATTTGCTGCATGCTGGGTAGCACTGGAATCACACATTAGCCTGTGAGTGGCATGTCCAATACACATACATGACACATGCCATCACACAGATGGCATGTAGCATAGCCATGGTACATTCCACAAGTACAGCCATATGTCAGTGAATAAGTACTGTCAGCCATCCATGTGAAATGGACATGATGAGATGAAAAATGCCACATAGTGTGACAAAATATGCATGTGCCACTCACTGCAACAAATCCAGTGTACAAGAATACAGTGATTGCAGGCAGATGTACACATCAGTGGTTGGTCACTTAAACTTGACAGAAAACAACTATCATGTACCACATACAAACAGGCACCAAAAATCAATGTGAGCAGGCCAATACTTAATCAGCCTGCATGCTGTAATCATTCACATAACAAGGTAACAAATGTGGGTCAATGTGGGGTGTAATCAATGACAGAAGCATGTCACATATGTGACAATAGGGCTGAAATATGCATTGCAAAAGTGGGAGACTTGAAACAATCAGCCTGAATGAAGATGACAGTTCAAGGGCAACTGCAGTAATGTGGTGCAAAATGGCTACTGAGGGCAGAAGGGATACTGTCATACCCAAATCCAAGGCCAGTGAATGTTTTGGAGGAAACACATGAGTGACCCATATCACTCAGGTGCACACACCCTCACCTGGCACTCAATCAGAACCCGTCACCCACACAACATACACATGGATTACACACACATGCATGGGCACTCACCGGACAATGTTTTGTAATCTGGTAGGTCTCCCATGTCTTGGATCTGTTCCTCTGTGACGAAGGTTCCAGCAACAGACTCATGTTCAGTGAGTTGGTTGTCCTCTTGTGGAGACCCACCGCCAGTCAGCAGAATAGTATCATGATTTGAGGCCAGATTGTTCTTTGCTCTGCATTTCAGGTCATTCAACCGCTTGTAGCAATCATCAGCTGTGCGCCTCACAAATCCAAGGGCACTAATGATATCCGCAATGGTCTGCCAGTGTGCCTTACGTTGACCAGGTGTGGTCTTGCACCCTTGCAGTCACCACCATTTCGTGGCTATGTGCCGACACATAGGACACAAGTGCATCAAGTTCGGCGTCATTAAAGCTAGGCTTCCTTGATGTGCCGGAGTGTGTAGCCGTGTCTGGGGTCTCAGCCTGTAGTGCCAGAGCACCCTTCTTCCTCTTTTTCAAAGGTGGTGCGGATCCTGAGTGGCTTACGCCGCTCTGGTCAGTAGTGGCAGAAGCGGCGGTGGACTGGGTACTAGAAGTGTGCGAATGCACAACGACCATAGGTCTTGGTGCAGGCACTGGCTGCAGGGTGATGTTGGCAGGGGCAACATCAGTTTGTTGGACCGGGACCAACACTGTCCTAGCTGGGAGACTCAGAGCTGGGGTGGATAGAGCTGCAACTGCCCCTGCAGCCTCCCCACTCTGCCTACTTGGGGCAGCAGATGACATAGCTGCCCCAGATCCACGTGGCCTGGTGACACCAACATGCACCGCCACACGTGGCTTAGACTTGCTGACCTGGAAGTCAGCTTGGGAGTCATCCTGTGCCGGTTCAGATGGCACAATGGGCTGGTCCAACAAGGGCTGAGCTGGGATGGTGTTAGCTACATTTCCCACGTGGGTGTCCCTGATTGCTCCTCCACACATGGGGGTCTAGGGGCACCCTGCAAATCCTGGCCACGTCTCCTACCGCACCCCACCATGCCCACCTTTTGGAGGTCGGCCACCTTTGCTCTCTTACCGATTGGTCGCCTCCCAACCATGGCACTGATGTTGTTGTGCGTATGGGAGTAGCAGTAAACAATTGTTGTGGGCAATTGGGGGTGAAAGGGGTAGGGTACTAGATGGAATTCGTATCCTAGTGCTCTAGCAAGGCTGTCTGTGACCCCTGGGGGAAGATGATGGGTCACGCAACACACAGGCACCCCGAAAACAAAAAATAACGTGCACGCAACCCCTCGTAGACTACGTGCATGAAAAAATGAACCCGCACTACGCTGTGGCACCCAGAAATACAAAATTAAGCGTACGCGTAATACATGCAGCCTACAATGACCTCTGAAGGGGTACGCGACACACGGGGCAAGCACAGTTGGTAAATACGTGTGCGACTCACCGTCTGCCTGGAAAAAAAATGTGAAAAAGATGCGCGTGTGCATGTTGGCAACACCCCCACCAAAAGAAGAATTGTACACTGTCTGAGGAGACAGGACAAAAGAAGAAATTAACGCTGTTTGAGGAAACAGGCCCAACAAAAAAATTGAACGCTGTCAGAGGTAACAGGGAGTACAAACTTGAAACGCTGTGAAGTAATCGCGTGTGAACCGACAAGAAGTACAGAATTCACCCACTCGCTCTCCACGAAAAGCATGTACAAGGAAATGGCGTCCTACACGTACCTTTTAAACCGGCCCACACATACAACGTCACTTACGCATGTACGCGCTAAATCCCTTTCCTCCAATTACACTAGCTGACACTCGGACATGCAGTTTTTGCACGTGTACAATGAACATGCACCCGTGTTGAGGGAAACGCCCTTGCGCGTCACGTCACAGATACGTAGGCTCTTTCCTCGGATTACACAAATTCACACATGGACGTGCAGTTTTTTCACTTGCCCTGAACCACTATGCCCACGTCACGAGGGAAACGCCTGTGCAGGTAACGTCACAGATGCGCTTACGCGCTAAGGGCCTTTCCTCGAATTACACGTAGACGTGCAAGATTTTCACACGCCAAATCACTCCATATCAAGCTGGCCACGCGACAACACACGGAAGACCACGCTCCTGCCCAGAAGACCAAATTACTGCCCCCAGAGCCCCGAGCATGCTCCCACCTGCCATCTGCTACTGCCTGCCTGATGTCCATGTGCCTTGCTATTTGGTGCCTGCACGTCAGCCAGGGTTCCAGTTGCTGTGTCCACCCCTGCTGGAACAGAAGACTCCCGACTGGGATACCACGGCTCCCCAGCCCCAAGACCCAGTTGCCCACCCACGCCTGCCTCGGGGGTCGCCATGTCAGGGCAAACACCATCTGAGACCATTGGCGACCCCCAGCCAGAGAGGCAGAGGGCCACCAGCTTCAATGTGAAGGAAGTTGGTGTCCTGGTGGAGCATGACCTGGGGCATTTTGATGCCCTCTTCGGAACATTATGTGCCAACAAGAAAGGACGGGAGAGGATCTGGGACAACCTAGTGGTTGCCATCAATGCGGAGGGGGTGGCGACCCGCGACATCAAGCACGTCAAGAAGCGCTTGGAGGACTTCAGGTCCGGGACCCTCTACAAGGCCCAGCGCCTCACGGAGGGGGGCCGGGTCATCATGAGTGACATCCACATGAGGGTCCTGGAACGCGTATGCCCAGCTCTCCATGCCCAGATCCTTCGGAGGAAGACCCGTCTGGAGTTGAGCGGTAAGTGGCCAAGCATTGGTGTGTGAGACAGGGCATGTTGCAGTGTACTAGTAGTCTGATACTTGCCTGTATGTGTGACATGGGCCATGTATGGATGTGTGTGTGAAGGGACATCATGGTCATGCATGTGAGACCAGTAATGTGTGAACCACATGGTTGGTGCATGTGTTACAATGCAACATGGGGAGATGTATGCCAAATACACACATGAAAGCATGCCCGTCTCTGTTCTTGGACATGGAGGGGTTGTGAGGGATGGGTGCTGCTGTCGTGTACATGTATGGTGCACATGTGTGTGTGTCTGAGAAGTGTGTGTGTGACTTTGAAATGCCATGGATGCATGACACATGTCCGTGATGATGTGTACATTCACTCATGCAGTGCAGTCACCGTTGTATGCACTGTGTCTTTTTCGCTGTGTCTGTGGTGTACAAGCCATGATGCATGACTCTCCGGTGATGTGTGTGCATGGGATCAGTGTGAGCCATGATGCATGTGAGTTTGAAGGCAACATTTTGGTTAATAGAGGCCCTTGTACATGGATGCTGATGTTGATTGCAGGCGCCGTGCCTGTTTCTGCATGTGTGTTGCGTGCATTCACCCATATCTTGTGGAGGGACAGGATGGAAGTGACACTGCCACTCATGTGTTATTGCTTCCTGTCTAGGGGAATATTGTACTGTACCCTGATACTTGTGTTCTATGTCTCCCTCTACGCACTGTCAAGTGAAGAAGAGGGCGGAGACGGCGCTGTGGAGTCAAGCGGCGGGGATGCCTCCACCGGGCGGCGACGCAAGGCCCAGCCACCCTCTGAGGACTTGCCATCATCCGGGAGCGAGGGGGCTGGTGCCGCGTCTGCCACTATGGCTGTGGCGGAAGGGCCGGGTGAGCCCCCAGAGGGGCTTGCAATGGCGGAAGACGGTGTGGAGACATCCAGGTTGGTGGTCTCCACAGAGGAGGAGGAGCCCGCTACTGAGCCGCACATGGGGCCTGGTGGGGCTAGTACCACTGGTGCAAGTGGTGCAGTCCAGGACCAGGGTCAGGAGGCAGCACAGGTCACCACGGAGGGGCCTGTGCATGTCGCTGTCCTTGGCCCTGTGACTGCACCACCATGCACCAGCAGGGATGCCCCGTCCCAGGCCCGTCCGCAGGTAGGGGAGAGTGCCATGTCATCTGCCTCTCCACTACATGCGGACGAGGGGTCCCATGAACGTATGGGCTCTGTCCTGATTGGTGTCGTGGTGCACACGCGTGACATTCGTGATGACATGCATTCTTCCTGGGCGGAGAATGCACGCCATCACGAACAGCAGCGTTGCGACGTGGCACTGTTGGGAGGGGCCCTGGTCGGTGGGTTCCTACATGTGACGCGCACTCTGGCAGACCTATCCTCCTCTGTGGAGACTATGCGCCAGTCGTTCTCCCTGCCGTTTTCCGGCCCAGATTCCACCAGGGCCCCCTGTGGACATGGCTTGACCAACACAGCCAGCCTGGTGGAGATCCCATCCCTGCCACAGTCGGGAGTCGGTGGTCCAGCAGGGGTGGACACCACAACTGGAGACCAGTTGATGGAGGATGTGCAGGCATCATCGGACAGGGCACATGGACAGCAGCAGCAGCAGCAGCAGGAACAGGCTCTAGGTGGGAGCAATGATGGCTCGGGGCCATCGACATCAAGGGGGCAGGCATCGGCCAAAGGGCAGGAGGATCCTGGAATGGGCGTGCCTTCCATGTGGCTGCGGTTGGGCCAGCGTATAGGTGCGCAGCGGCGGCGGGCGGAAGAGGTGCGGCTCACCATGGTCAGGGCGGAGTTCTCCATGCGTCGGGCGTTGAGGCGGGCAGAGTGCCTCGAGGCGACTCGCAGGGAGTTGGAACAGACCATGAGTGCCTCCCTGCAAGACCTCGGGGCCAGGACAGAGGCCCGCCTCCAGCAAATAGACATGGAGTTCGATGATGCCCTAGCCGAAAACATCACTGAGTGAGCCGCAGGACTTGCCCGCCGCCATTGTAAATATTTTATATTGTTAGGTTTCCTTTTTTTTATTTTTTGGGGCTTTTGGACTATGCCCCACACTTTTGTAAATAGTTTTTTTGTTAGGTAGGTTATTAGATGGGTTTCATTTGTTTCGTTGGGCTCATGGACCCTTGAAAATTGGATTGTACATAGTTGGACGTTGGATTTATTTGGACATTTTAATTTCAATTCCCCATGGATAAATGGATTTACCTTTTTGCGTTTCATTTGGATTTGGTTTGGTGGACAGATAGTTTTGGCCATGTTTTTTTTTGAGGAATTTTATTTTTTTTATTTGGACATGTATTTCATTTCATGTTTGCCATTATTTTATGCTTTAATTACTTTAAAATGATTTTCATGTTAATACATTTTCATGTTTTACTTCAATGTGTGGGATTCGCTCATTGGGTTCATACATGTCGACATGTAGGTTTACTCAATCAATGGCAACCTGTGTGTGTGTGTGTGTGTGACCGACATGTGTTGATGTACATAGTTGCCTTTTGGTTTGTGTCATGAGATGGGCATGTAACTGCTGGGTGGGTGAGTGGAGGGGACATGATTGGGACATGAGTGGGGGCCTGCGGACAGGTGCCCCTAACTGCTGGGGGGTGGGGGTGCAGGGGGACATGAGTGGGACATGAGTGGGGGCCTGCTGGCAGGTGCCCCTCACTGCTGGGGGTGGGGGTGCAGGGGGACATGAGTGGGGGCCTGCTGGCAGGTGTCCTCACTGCTGGGGGGTGGGGGTACAGGGGGACATGAGTGGGACATGAGTGGGGGCCTGCTGGCAGGTGTCCTCACTGCTGGGGGATGGGGGCACAGGGGGACATGAGTGGGACATGAGTGGGGGTCTGCTGGCAGGTGACCCTCACTGCTGGGGGTGCGGGTACAGGGGGACAGGAGTGGGGGCCTGCTGGCAGGTGCCCCTCACTGCTGGGGGGTGGGTGGGGGTGCAGGGGGACATGAGTGATACATGAGTGGGGGCCTGCTGGCAGGTGCCCATCAACTGCTGGGGGGTGGGGGTGCAGGGGGACATGAGTGGGGGCCTGCTGGCAGGTGCCCCTCACTGCTGGGAGGTGGGGGTGCAGGGGGACATGAGTGGGGGCCTGCTGGCAGGTGCCCCTCACTGCTGGGGTGTTGGGGTGCAGGGGGACAGGAGTGGGGGCCTTCTGGCAGGTGCCCCTCACTGCTGGGGGGTGGGGGTGCATGGGGACATGAGTGGGACATGAGTGGGGGCCTGCTGGCAGGTTCCCCTATCTGCTGGGGTATGGGGGTGCAGGGGGACATGAGTGGGACATGAGTGGGGGCCTGCTGGCAGATGACCCTCACTGCTGGGGGGTGGGGGTGCAGGGGGACATGAGTGGGGGCCTGCTGGCAGGTGCCCCTCACTGCTGGGGGGTGGGGTGCAGGGGGACATGAGTGGGGGCCTGCTGGCAGGTGACCCTCACTGCTGGGTGTGGGGGTGCAGAGGACATGAGTGGGACATGAGTGGGGGCCTGCTGGCAGGTGCCACTCACTGCTGGGGGGTGAGGGTGCAGGGGGACATAAGTGGGGGCCTGCTGGCAGGTACCCCTCACTGCTGGGGGGAGGGGTGCTGGGGGACATGAGTTGGTGATCACTAGTGCAAGGTGACATGTGACCTGGCTGGGGACATGCCCATGGTGGATTGGCTGCCTGCGGGACATGACCAGGGGTGCTGGGTAGTCCCCTGTGGTGTGGGTTGCCTGCAGGGTCCGTGGAGGGGGTAGAGGGCTCACCTGTGAGAACCCACACTGCCAATTGATGTGTGGGACTCCCCGCGCACCCCCCTGGATACACGTACCCCACTCTGAGAGTGAAAGCACGTGTGGAACTTCCCCCGTACCGCGTTATACACGTACCCCACTCGCACAGGGCCAATCGCATGTGAAACTTCCCGCGCACCCCAGTAATCCACGTACCCTGCTCGCATAGGCCCAATCGCGTGTGAAACTTCCCGCGCACCCCAGTAATCCACGTAGCCCGCACGCACAGGGCCTGCCACGTGTGAAACTTCCCGCGCACCCCCCAAATCCACATACCCCGCACGCACAGGGCCAACCGCGCGTGAAACTTCCCGCGCACTCCAGTAATCCACGTACCCCGCACGCATAGGGCCAATCACATGTGAAACTTCCCGTGCACCCCACTAATCCATGTAGCCCGCTCGCACAGGCCCAATCGCTTGTGAAACTTCCCGCTCACCCCAGTAATCCACGTAGCCCACACGCACAGGGCCTGCAGCGTTTGAAACTTCCCGTGCACCCCAGTTATCCACGTAGCACGCACGCACAGGGCCTGCCGCGTGTAAAACTTCCCACGCACCCCCCAAATCCATGTACCCCACATGCACAGGGCCAATCGCGTGTGGAACCTCCCTTGCACCCCAGTAATCCACATACCCCGCTCGCACAGGCCCAATCACGTGTGAAACTTCCTGCGCACCCCAGTAATCCACATACCCCAATCGCACAGGCCCAATCGCGTGTGAAACTTCCCACGCACCCCAGTAATCCACGTAGCCCGCACTCACAGGGCCTGCCACATGTGAAACTTCCCGTGCACACCAGTTATCAACGTAGCCCGCTCGCACAGGCTCAATCATGTGTGAAACTTCCCGCGCACCCCAGTAATCCATGTAGCCCGCACGCACAGGGCCTGCCGCGTGTGAAACTTCCCGCGCACCCCAGTTATCCACGTGGCATACACGCACAGGGCCTGCCACGTGTGAAACTTCCCACGCATCCTCCAAATCCACGAACCCCGCAGGCACAGGGCCAATCGCGTGTGAAACTTCCCGCGCACCCCAGTAATCCACATACCCCGCTCGCACAGGCCCAATCGCGTGTGAGACTACCCGTGCAGCGGGGTACGTGTATTTGGAAGGGTGCGCAGGGTGTTTTACAGGCGTTTTCGTGGTTGTGATCCTGTGCGCCATGTACGAGATTTGTGCGCTGTACATGGCGCACGGGGAGGGGTTGGGGGCGTAACTGGCACTGCTGCAGGGTCGCTGCACCACTCTGCACGACGGCTGGTTTTGGATGTTAAAATCCATGAATACGCTGTGCGCGGAAATGGATTTTAGCACACGCGGCTGGTGCAGAAAGTCGCATGCGCACACGGTGCGCCAGCGGCATGTGCCACTTGTGTACAGAATTCTATGAATTACCCAGATAGTTTTGGTATCTGGATTTACACTGTCCCCAGTCAGCTTGAAAGCTATGAGAATGGAGGTGAGGGTGGTAAAGAGAAGAAAGAACACAATGTGAAGTTGTGTTGATTGCTGTGTAGAGCCATAACGTGCTTAGGGGGAGAGAGATGGAAGGGCTATGGTGTGCAGTTCTAAAGGATGATGGACAGAAAAGGGGGATTGTCCTGGATAAATCAGGTGACCAAGACCTTGAAAGCAATAGGCCTGACAGTGGAGAGAGCAAAGTAGAAGGAGAAGTGGGGAGGGACATTTGAAGTGAAATGTGAGTAGAATAAATTCCAACTTTACAATATACCTATAAAAATAGCTCACTGCCAGGCCGGACAGCAACGAAAGCAGGTGGAAAGTTAAAGAAAATGTGTGGGAGAGCCACATATTAAAGAGAGTGAGGCAGCAGAGTAAAGAGGTGTGTGTTCATGCTCACAGACTCTAATAGCAAATGTTTAGTAAATGAGCTGTCTCTCTCCGAGCCTGTAACCATGAAACAGTACAAAGTGGAAATCGTCCTCCTTCATCTCTTACTAGCCTTGTCACATTTTGCAACATGCATGTGCTCCTGGCTCCTCCTCTCTCACTCCGTAATTTGACTAGGAGACTAGGAGACTTCAGTGCCATGCCAGGCAGCAGACCCTATGCAGGGTACAGTTGCATCACTATTTGCTGACAAGCCAAAGTGAAAGCACTCCTCTTTGTCACCACACTGGCTAAGACGCCAGTCTCAGCCCTCAGTCAATTAAAGCAGCATGTCTTTATTTGCTCTTTTAATGCATGTTGATGTCACTGATAGCCCAGGTATATGCACATTAGACAAGCTCCACCAGCCCGGAGGCAATTATCACTTCCCTGCTTGCCATATGCAGCACTCACCTGTGATAAAGTCATACAAAATAGGTTTACCTTTGTTTTGGCTCTTGAGTGCTTCCTAGTCTTTGATTACTACGAGAAACTGCATATTGTGGGCCGCATCACGACTTGGGCAGTAACGCTAACGCTACTAGCGTGGGCGGTATTAGCCCTACCGCCAAACTCCCCGGCGCTAATAGCGCCGGATCACGAGTTTGGCGGTAATGTAAGTCCCCATTCCCCACTGAGCCCATTCAGGAATGCCCCATTCCCCATTGGGCTCAATGGGGAATCTTCGCGCTAATACTGCCGGCGGATTTCCCGCCGGCGGTAATAGCGTGAATTTTCGGCGGATTTCCGCCCAGCTTAGAGCTGGGGTGAAATCCACCGAAGCCCTGATTCGGCCGTCCCTTAAAGCCACCGGTAATAGCGCTACCGCCGGATTTAATGGTTACCGCTGAAGTCGTGATGAGGCCCATTGTTTTTAAAACCTTAGGTAACCAGTTCCTAATACATCAAGTCTGGAAAATACTTGGTCTGATGTCAATAAGATGAGTAGCCATTATAACTGTGTAATACTAGAATGCATGTTATGCATTGTGGATTTGAACAAGTGCCATATAATAACAAGATCATGCTATTCATTACTTTACACACACATACATACTGTTAAGGATTTCAATCAGGCGATACACTCTGCACTCGGCCTAGTGTACAGCGCAATGGACAAACTTATTGGATATATGGATTCAATTATTTGAAAGATGTACCACTCATATCAGACCCCTTATTTAAGAATACCCCAGGTCACGCTGGACCAGAAATCAGGCTGGTTTGTAAAAGGTATTATTTATTTACTTAGTTAACATCAAAAACACAATATATATATATATATATTAATAGGTAAACAACAATCACCAATGGGGTGACAGAACACAGAATGATGTCAATAATACACTGGGACTAATTTATGAGCAAATAAATGCAGCACAGAAAATAATACTTTTGTGTTGGTTTCAGATCAGATAGCACAATGGTTAGAAATTCCCCCGGCAACACTTCTCAACCCCCCAATTGGCAATGCAAAGAGATGGAAGGAGAGAGCACGTATTCAGGAATAGTACAGGTCAAACAGTGTCTCACTTCCCCTTTCTCCCCTTACACAGAAAGAGAAAAAAGAAGTGGGCTTTTCAACTGTCAGGATGACTTTTAAAGTGGCTGAGCAAGAACTCTAAACGTGTGGAAAAATGCTTAAATTGTGGTAAATTCTTATGGGAGCCACTTTGAACAGTTGCACACAAGCATAAGCAATGATTTAGTCAGCAGAAAACATTTGCAATCTTAAAATCCAAGTCAGGAACAATTTATATCTATTTTACACGTGTCAACATTTCTCAAAATGAAAATTTGTGACAAACTTTCCATGTGCGATGTTCGCAATAACTGGAGAACTGCACTGTTTTGGGCTCTATGGATAGATATGGATGTTAGCTACTGGTAGGAGTTGAAATTCCGTTTCTATCACAAAAACTGAGGGAGTTATAGCAATTTTAGTAAAGGTCATTTTTGCAAGATAGGCGCGAGAATGGAAAGAGGCTTTAGTTTTAAAATCTGAAAATATTGGCTATGGACTAAAGCATCCAAGCTAAGCCACCCGGACGGCACAGGTAAGAGTCAGGAGAGATTCGTGATTCAGTCCTGGTTCCTTGCTGTCCACCTTGGAGCGCTAGGCTGGTCACTCGAATGAAATTAATAGATCAAGTTTACAAATGACTAGGAAAAAGATGCTTTTACAGATAGACAGAATAAGATTTCACTACAGATTTTGACAATGTTACTGATTATGGAAGTAAGGATAGTTCAGAGGTTAGGAGGGGTCAAGATAATGCACGGAAATCAACACTATCTAGCTTTCTGTTAATACTCACAAAACAAAATGGATTTAAGATTTTGGACCGTCAGGATTCTGGACCATCAGGATTCTGGCCCTTTAAGGGACTGACAGCTGGGCACAGCGGACTGGACAGGGTCAACAAGGCGCTCTGGTCACAGCTCCGCACAGGACTGGACAGGATCTGCCCTTCTTTGTTCTGAGGATATTTCAATTCCACAGGCAAGCAGCAACAGCACAGCCTGGCTGTATTACGATGCTTCCCCTAAGCTTTTGGGGTTCTGTTCTAGAATTTGAGGCCTAGCTGAGAATGGTTCAGCTATGCAATTGGCATTTGCTTTGCCAAGTTTCTGGAGTCTGGAACAAGGAAGATGTAGATTTCAGCAGCAGGGCGCTCTGCCGGCATCAGGAGAGTGAGTGAATCTGTGTCTCCCTATGTCTGGTTCACTGTCTCTATTTATGCTATAAAATGACATCATAAAGGGGGTGTGTGAGTCGGTTTAGCTAAGCTTGCCCCTTTGAGCTGGGATAGGGTCAATACTTCATCTCCACCTTGCAATTTAATTGATTGACTCAAGGCTGGGTGATGTCAGGTTTTATGATTTGCTTTACAATCCTCAGAGACCAGCCTTTAGCCATTGGTCTCCAAATCTGATTTTATATTAAATGTAGATTTCTACATTGGTCACCTTTATACAAATCACACATAAAGATGCCATATTTTACATAGCAGCTATTCCTCAAAACCCTGCAGATGTGGGATCTTGTATCCCCTTTCTACAGATTTTTGCCCTTTTCACTATGAACACACTTTCCGATTTTTCTGCAAATTTCCACCAATATGCGTGTTTAACATGGGGACATGCGTGTACATTTTCACAATTCTAACAGTCATACATTTTGCGTAAAATCACATATCTTATCATTCCTTTCCAGAACATGTCACACGGTTTTGCTGCCTCTTAAAACGTGCAGCCAAATTTTAGATTCACAACTATGTCTTTGGTATATTTTTCACCATTTTGGATAGCAAGTTATACGTTTTTTTAAAATGTGTTCTTTGTTCAGGTTCAGCAACAGATGGTCGCTTGGCTCCACCTCTTTTTGTCTCCCTGCAGTCCAAGTGCACCCCCCCTCCTTGCTTGCTCCTTTCAAAAGAGTTTACGACTGCCTTCACACCTCAAATTTCCTGGGCTGGAGGATGTCCATTGTTTATCCTGGGCTAACCAGCAATTATCACCTGCCCGGGAGTTTCAGCTGAGAGGAAGGCCCTCCCTCTGGGAAGAAAACCTGCCTTTCCAGTTTTTGCAGCTCAGCCAGGTTTAATTTAATTGTTAAATTCTTTTGGCTTTTCCTTAGCACAAAACAAACGTGTTGTATCAAATAACAGATAGAATTCTCATTCAAGATTTTAACCTATGGGATCAAAAACAACTACAATATGGGTTACTATCAGTAACAGGCCTCTTATATTGCAAACATTCGACTTTTAGTTTATAACATGTTAAAGTTTAATCAGGAAGGCCCTGACAGCTGTCATCACAGGTAGCCCTCTGCTGCGCATAGATTTTTGTAAAGATCCCCAGGCAGGCAACTTTTGCTGTGAAGATCTCTTTATGCTCTTAGCCATTCAGGACCTTGTAAGTTTACAGTGATTCCTTAAACTAAGTGATTTGTAGCACCTAGCAAGAATTTTGAATATTTGAAAGGTGTTCTGTACCGGCATTCTGAAGTTTCATCAGCAAAGAAAAGGTGATTTAAAGCAATATTGGAGTTTCATTTAGCAAAGCACTGCTTTTTCCTTCTGCACTCCACTTTCAATTGTTGTGGAGCCCAGTGACACATTTCAGTAGTAAGAGCTCTGTTCCACCACTGACAGCATGCGTGGCAGATTGAGCAGCCATCTTTTTGTGTGTTGAAAAGCGCGGTTTTCAGGGGTTTTGGCGCACACAATGGTTTTGCGGCCATTTTGCTGTTTCTGGCACCAGCATAACCGAGTGATGCAGCATAGCAGAGCAAAAGTGGATCAATACATCTCACAATACACATTGCATTGAGTGTTACTATGAAAAACAACAATTTTTCATCCATTAGGGCAGTAGGAGCATATAGTAAGTGTGTGCCTAATCATAGACCCAGTTACACTATATTTGGAGTAGGTTGTGGTCCTGGTTGTTGATGTACCATCATCCTAAAGGGACAGAGCATTTTAGAAATAGAGTAAGAAGATTGTGAGGTGCAGTGGATTGTACATACTTTTGCAATTTGCTGTTTCATTTCTAAAAAAACTGTTGAGGGACTTAGATATTTTCCCATTGACTACTTTTCCCACTTATTTATTTATTGTGCATTTGTCAGGCATTTTATACAACTGAATAGTGTTTTAAAGCACCACAAGCCTAAATGGGAAGGGAATAAGGGGAACAATAACAATGGCAAAAACAGTAAAATACAGTCATGTCCTACTAGGTCTTGGAACATTCGGACGTGAAAGTGCTGTTAGGAGAAGTGCAGGAGATAGGGAGGGAGAGGGGAGCAGAGGAGTGGGTAAGTGCTGGTGGAGGGCATGGGAGGGAAGTGCTAAGGGGAGCACAGGAGGAGAACCTCAGGCTAAGTGCAACTGCAGGCAACTCCCAAAGGTGGGATGTAGAGCTGCCAAGCAGGGGCCTGCAGGGCTCTGCATTGGGGGCCCATGAGGGTGCTGATATAGACTGGGAAAAAGGGCCTGGAATTCAGTGAGATTCATGAGGATCAGGCCACCCATCACTGTGGCAGTCGGGTGATTAGCAGGGAAGGGAAAGAGGGAATGATGTAGAGAAGAGCAGATTTTAGAGCTTAGAGCAGTTCCCAGAACTTGAGGAGGTCCAGCTCCAGTCTGCGAGGGGCAGGAAGGCTGTTCCAAAGGGAGGCGCCAGCCGAGGAGAGAGCCCTGCCCCTACTCTCTGCTTGGAGAAGTGTTTGACAGTCACCAAGTTGGAATTAGAGGCGCGTAGGGCAGTATAAGGCAGGATTTGCCTTGGATCAAATATTCACCTCATTTTCAAGAATAGATACACCTATTCCTTTTCCAGTCCCCTAGACCGTTCATATGGGTGTCCTTTTCATATTGATCCAGTTAATAAAAACAGATCCACTTGCAATCATAGCTCTGTGTATTCATCAAGTTATCGTCTGGAACACAAATAACTGTTGTCTATCTAGTTAGAGTCCTGGGAACAGCCAATTCTCACAGCTTCCTCTAACACTGTCCTATACTCCCTTGGTTCATGGCCTTTTCTGCCCGGTGTTCTTCAACCAGAAGTGAAAAGAAAAGCTTTTAATAAAACAAATAAATTGTGAAGCTTTGAATGGGGACTTGTCTCAAAATGGTGATACCCTTGCTCAATGTTCCAAACAAAACTCAACAAAATGAATGTTCTAATATATTCCCTGTTCAGCTACATATGCCTCTGTGTTCAGCAACCTAAAGCTCCCTTAAGTGCAGCAAAACTAGCTCCCCAACGTGTGGAAAAACTGACTCTATTCTACAAGTGTAAATAATCTAAAAAGCAACATATCAGCTATTATAACAACAAAAGGCCTAAAAAGCCTCTTCTAAAAGAGTTTTATTAATTTTATATTTCCACTTCGGCTTGGGGGGTCTTGGAGGAGGTATATGATGCTGCATATGTCCTACCTACACCATCATAGCTTCTTCAACCCATGATAGATAGTTGTCAAGGATGCAGATAACTGCATCCCATTTCCACCCTGATTACGGTTCATCAGTGAAGTGATATCTGACCGACCTTTGGTTGGTGCATTGGGGCATATCTAGCAAACACTGGCAAAGTGGGAAAAGATATCCTGTGTCAACTCTGCATTTTTTGCTGAGGCCAAAAGGTCAGACAAGTCTTTTCACCAAAACTGAGGAAAAGGAGGTCTAGGGACATGCTGATGTTCAGCAATTATCAATAGTTGGTTCTTTAGTATTCCTTTCTATCAGATCCTGTCTAATTCTGTTCTGTTTTAATGTAAAAGAGGCTGCAATATTCTATGCCAACTCTTGGGTCACTACTTGGGTCACTACTACCGATGAAGATGACATTTGTGGGGTTCCACAGTCTCTCAAGACCACAAAGAGCTGAGTTGATTTTCAGCTGATTCAATTTTTTTTAAGATAGTTTATCCTTTTAATCAAATATTTATAAACACCTAGTTGTTTCTATAGTCCAGTCACCTGTGAAGTGCATTTTCCATTCTAGATTAGGCTGGGAAGATAGCGCAGGGGCAACACGTTTGTAAGACAGCCCGGTTATGAGCTTAGAGAAATTAATTTAGATTCCCAACTATTTGTTGGGCAGAATTAGGTTCCTAATAGGCAAAGTGTTTATCTTTTTTCTGTCAATCTCATTTAATTCCCTAATTCAATGATTGTTCAAAGGGTCAAATATTTTTCTGGAGAGTGACTGTTCTTCAGGTCAATTGACAGTGGGTTAGGTGCCAGATAAGAACTCAGTTTGTTTGTAGAAGCAAACCTCCAAGAATGAAAAATGTATGCAAGAAGGCCCACGCACGGGGCCTGGAGGCGGGATTCCACTGGTGCTAGTGGTGCAGTCCAGGGGCAGGGACAGGAGGCAGCAGAGGTCGCAGCGGACGTGGCTGTGTGTAATCCTGTCCCCGATCCTGTGATTGCATCATCCCGCACCAGCAGGGATGCCTTCGTCCAGACCCGTTTTCAGGGAGGGGATGCGCGAACAACAACTGGCCTTCCTCTCCCTGTGGACTTGGTAATCAGTGACTGGATTGAGCCTGTCCTAGCTGGGGTGGCGTTGCGCCAACGTGGTATTCGGGATGACGTGCAGAGTTCTCGTGAGGACAATGCACGTCATTTTGAATACCTCATTGACCGCGTCAGCCTACTAGGACAGGTCACCGGCGCTGGGCTCCTTTGTGTGCTGGATCTTCTAGCGACCCCCTCCTCAACTGAACCCCCTATGCGCCAGTCGTCCTCTGTGCCATCTTACTGCCCAAGTATCACCTGGGCACCCTGTGGAGCTGCCCCTCAGCCAGCGGCCAGGCTGGTGGAGGACACATCCCTGTGATAATGTGGGTGTAGAGAAGCACTCCTGAGTAATAATCAATCTTGTTTACGTTGTTGTGAACTTGTTCAAGAAAAAAGTTATCCAGTTTCTGAGTACAATTTAGGTGCTGACAGAGACTGATTCTGGGTTACAGAATCTAATCTAAACAGACAAAATAAACAGGGTCGCTCAACACCAGAGTGACCTTGTCTCCATGCACACTCTTGTGCATATCACTATGCAAATTTAAATCTTGCCTGTCAATTATAATATACTCTTAAATGATTTGGTTAATTTTTTTAATGTTTCAAAGCAAAGTACATTTCCAAAACGGAATTTCTGTATTCCTGGCAATTAATTAAACATTGCAGTTTTCTGTGTATATAGTACCTTTTCCATTGCATAAATAAACAAACATTTCTTTCTTGGTAATTAAAGTACCAGGTATAATTCTTTAAAACATGCAAACCAATTGTAATAAGAGAGTTAACCACTCAAGTTTCCATGATTAGTCCATAGTTGCCTACGGTTGCCTATGGTTAGTTACCCGTATATAAGTCTCTTTTGTGGGTTTGTTCCCTAACTTGTTCTGATGGTGGTAGTCCCAATGTGTGGCTTCCTTTCTTTCAATTTAATTGCTTTTATGTTGATTTTTAATGCACAACGCGTTTCGGGCTATTCTAGTCCTTCATCAGGTACGGTCCATTCACAAGTTAAAATAAATCAATTTCTAGAATTTAAATAGAGAACAATTCTAATCAGTGTCGTTGTTCACTCAGTGTTGCTTAATACTTAATACATTCTTCTAAAGGTGTTGATTCAAAATAACTCTGACCTTCAGTTTCACTGATACACAAGATCCAGTGTACTTCCAAACACCTTCCACACTTGTAATTAGCCGGTAGATTCTTAGTGATTTGTTTTTCTTTAGCGTGCAACGAAGAGTCTTTTTGTTAGATCTGTTGGGAAAACAATAGGAAATTGTTTTCACTCCATTCAGTCTTTTCTTTGAGCGTTTTGATGCAGGTTTTGCACCGGGATCAGTAGCTTATGTTAAAGCGCTGAGTCCCAGTGTCAAAACCCTGATTTTTTAAGTTTTCAGGTTGGGTAAAAGTTAAAGCGCATCTTGATCATGTGCTCACCTCTGTCCTTGAATTCCAGTTCCATGCGTGTTCCCGTTAACGTAACGGGCCGCTGTGTGAATTCAGTCAACCGCTCACCGATCGTTCGTCTCGTCTTGCTTCTCTCCTTCTCCATAATCCACCGCTTAGAGTCTGCGTGTGTTTGGAGTGTTCCACTATGGCTCAGCGTTCCCGTTCTGTTAGGTTTTTATGGTAACTGTATTGTTGTGGAATTAGATGAGGTGACTAACTACTTGTTTTCCATGGGCGCCATCTTAACGCGTCCTTACTTTCTATATGATCGTGTTGAAATCTTCATTCTTCACATGCAGTTGCATTAAAAACCAATGAAATAGTGCTTCATATGCATTTATCTATTTTCGTGCCCTGTTGTTTCAAATAACGTGTTTACGTTCTTCCAAGTGTTTTAATTTTTGCTATTGAATATCGAGATCTCTCCAAATTCGGGATGCCTTATGCTGAGATGATGGCTTTAAAAAGTATAGCACATTAATTAATTTAAGTGTGTTTAAGTATGAGTGTTGGTCTCATGTGTAATCTTCATAGCAGGAGAGTAGCTGCCACTTCTTCATCATTTCCCCTAGTTGGAGATTGGGTCAGTATTAAGTTGCCTGTGGCACTCAGAAGAGAGGGGTGCAAGTGGTCAAGACCTATCAGAGTCCAGAATGTGTTTGGAAGTGCCATCCAAACTGATTATGGCACAGTGCGAAACATGGAGAGAGTGCTGGCTCTGAATGGAAAAGGGACCGCGAGTGTGGAGTGTAAGAGTAAGAGAACTCATGTGGGGGAAGACAATATATCCTTGCCATGTAATCCAGATGCGGAGTCACAGGGATCTTAACATACAACATTACCCAAGGCAATCTCTATTTTAGGTTATGTGTCAGCCAGAAAAGGTTGGCAAACGTCATCAAATGAATATCACCAAACAAATTAAGCGGACTGTGTTTGAAGAACAACAATGCTCATCAAGGAAACGACAATTCCAATGGTCACTCGGAAACGAGATACTTAAAAAAGTAAAATGCAGTAGATACCTAGGGGTGTACATCAACTCAAGTTTGCGAGATGAACCTATGGTAGCTAAGACCCTGAGTAAATGTAAACAGCTGACAGCACAAGCTTAGGTAATCCATAATAAATACGGAAAATTTTCATACAAACCTGTGATTAACTTCTATAAAAGTAAGGTAATTCCAGCCCTAACCTTCGGTGCAGAATGCATGTTTGGGTGCTCCAGTGAGATCTGGGCAAGATGTGAGGGGCAATTTTGGAAAAAGATTCTGCAAATACCCCAAAGTTACCCGACCGCTTGTGTAATCTATGAAGTTGGTGTCGCAACGCTAGATGCAAAAATCACATGGAACATGCTAAACCTGTACAGGAAAATAATTGAAAATGGTGTCCCCCAATTCGAAATCTTGACAGAACGGAATAATATACAGGCCCACTCGATCTTACAGCAATGGAAAACAAACTGTAAAAGGATTCTAAAAGAGATAGAAGCAGACGAGAAACAGCTTGTCAATAACCCAAACGGAGTGAAAAAAAAACTAATGGAGCTGGATTGGATCAAAACAATAGAAAAAAGAAACTCCCATAAATGCATGAAGAACCATCCTGGAGAAGCAAAAGGGAGAACGCAGCTAGCACAATACCTTGAACTGTTTCCATGTAAAGACCTAAGGAGAGCATACTTGCGATTCAGACTGAATTTATACGAAACCAAGGAAGCCCAAATCTACAACAGGAAATGGCCAAAGGAAGATACAACATGCCGTTTCTGTCGAATAGAGTCAGAATCTCTAAAACATTTGATACTTTACTGCAGCGAACTTAAGGAATTAAGAACAAAATACCTGGCAACGGAAAGAAAATCAGTTTCCACGTATAGTGAGGAAGAATGGTGGGGATGGCTACACTACAGTAATAACAAAAAATTGGTGGTGGCACTCACACTGCTCTTGAAACAAATAGAAATCATGTGGGTGAAAATGGAGGACCAAACTCCTACTTAATCGGTACACAAAAGAACTAATTTTTGAGACACTAAGAAAGGACTCCCTAAGAGACTGTGACATCGTGCAAAGGTTCGATAAATGTGACATTGAGAAATGAAGAGAAGAATTAGAAATAGAGAAATTTTAAGGGAAACTCGAGCCCTGGATAGAGCTGAGGGAGCAATTGGATATTGCATACTGTAGAAACACATAAGTTTCGATACAAAAAGATTTTCTAAAGTTTGTATAAACTAAATGAAAATAAAATAAAAAAAAAAAAAAAAAAAAAAAAAAAAAAAGAACAACAATGCTCACATTCTCCAAGCACATACACCAACATTGACAATACAATTGTTAGGCAGAAACATGTGCAGTTCCCTCTGGGACCACTGCAAAAGATTTAGGACTACAGGCGTTTGGCGGTGAACCCACTTGGTAGCAGTGTGTACCACACAGATTCACTTGGTAGCTGTGGCTGAGCAGTCAGACTTCCCTCAAGAAGAGTTTAGCAGTATGTGGAGTATACAAGATAGGGCCATTCTTCACAGCAAGACAAGCAAACACGCAACGAGACTTAGTGTAAAGATATTAAGGTATTTATTTATAGGAGAACATCTATGAAAAACACTATGGCGAATCACGGCAAACAAATCAAACACAATTACTCTACGGAGTAGAAAACGATCAATCCCCCTAGCAAAATATCGACAACTCTAGGTTCTACCGGTACCACTTATTTTCAGACAGAGGTGTATACCTCAACCTAGATGACACTCGAATATTAGTTAGGACGGGAGAGAAAAAGATAGGCAGGTTATGCAGTCAACACAGTTCAATCCTACGCGGATAAAATGCAAGGCAGGAAGGCAAGAATCGCAATAGATCATAAAGTTCAGAGGCCAGGCCCACTCGGAGAGAGGCAAAGCGCGGTGTCCCAAAAAGTCTCTAGTGGAGATGCATTCAAGTCTTTGTAGCAAATTGTTATCGGCAGGTTGAACCAGTTCAGAACAAAGAATGAGAAAAGCTTGGAGGCGACCCAATGGAACGGAGAGGATTAAGACACCTCACTCGAACCGATCGAAAGGGAAGCCAGGTGGACACGGTACCTTGTTGTGGAGGGCAGCTCCGGCGGGGGCAGTTGTTCCTGGTGGTGGATGCACGTTGGGTCTTTGCCAAGAGTAGAGATGATCTCGTCGTCGAAGAAAGTGAAGTCCGGTGCACCACCTGGGAAGAGACCAGCCGCGGAGTGCTCCGTCACAAGGCACCACCTTTTGGTCGCGGTACAGGGGTAGTGGCTATCCGGTTGCCGAGGTGCTCTGCACGGGCAATTTGACCACTGCGTCCTGAGGCGAATAAAAAGCAAAGGGGACTGGTTGTTCCCACCAGTCAGGGGAAGAGACTCTCCGGCAGGGAGATCTCCTCTGTCGTCGGGAAGTGGTGAGTCGGTTCCGCAGGGCTCCACCGGAGGTGTCGTCGTGCAGGTCGGCTCAGCGTTACCCTCGTCGGATTCTTAGGTCCTGTGGTGACTTCTGAAGATCCAGTCCCAAAAGTCCTGCTTTTATGCAGAAAACCCCCATTCATTCAGCCTAGCTGTCAATCAACACATGCTAAGTGGTGAGCGGGAACGCTCACCACTTGGGCCAATCACTCCAGAGTGCGACCGGAGTTGGCAAGGCAACTCGGTCCAGGGTGCCTAAACCCCCTCCCACACCCCTGAGGTAACCCAGACAGAATGGCACCACTTTCGAGGGTCTCTGTACAGAGGCCCGCCAAAAGTGGAACAAAGGGCTCAACCTTTGGTTTAGGAGTCACAGAGACGAACACAGACGCCATTTTACAAACCGAGTTCTGGCAGAAAATACCATCCGATAAACTTATTTAAGATAAGTAGATCGGTGGTACGTTAGAGATTAACGAGAAAAAGTATCAATCTCCAACAATGGGACGAATCCCATAGGGTTATGTCCGGGGTCGAACATAACAAGTAGTTTCCACTGCCGCCAGCCAAAACTCGACGAGGGGGGACGGGACAGTGCCCCCTCGAGTAACAGGTCCAGGAGTAATCGAATTACCCCTACTAGTACGTCCACAATAAGATGGTTGGTACTAGTCCTGTTAGTAAATTTAGGTCTAGTAAAGCCAATGGTGACTTTACATGCCAGGGGAGACAGTAGTCAGTCCCCGGGTATGGAGTCTATGGTGGGGGATCCGCTAGGACGCCCCCGTGTTACGGCACGTAGGGTGCGGTGTAACACACATAGAAAAACATATGAGACCCTATGGAGTAAAAGACCCCATAGCCCATAGAACACATTGACATCCAAAGGAATTACACACATTCATGTCCAAGAGTGGGAGAAAAAAAGAGTCTCACTCTTGGCAGGATGGAAAAACAAACTCCCGAAATCCAGTAAAGCTGCTGGGGGACTCACTAGGTTAGGAAATTCAGCCTAAACAGAGAATTCTCCCTAACCCTCGCCCCCCCCAGACTAAGGGACAGGAGGATTTAATCCACTCCTGGATGAATCTCATACCTCTAGTCGATGACATACATCCTAGAGAGACCATCAGCATTTTGGTGGTGACATCCTGACCTGTGCTCAATGGTGAAATCAAACCCTTGCAGGCAGGTCGACCATCTCAATAGTTTTGGGTTTTCCCCTTTCATTTGCATTAACCATCTCAAGGGTTGGTGGTCGGTCTGAATGACAAAAGTAGAACCATACAAGTACGGCCTAAACTTCTTCAGCGCCCACACGATAGCAAAGCACTCTCTTTCAATTGTTGCCCACCTTGTTTCAGGATCCTTCAGCTTGCAGCTGATGAAGCAAACGGGGTGCTCCCTACCTTTTCCCATCCAGTTGACTGAGTATGGCACCTATTCCTACATTTGAAGCATCTGTCTGCACAATGAAGTGTTGGCGGTAATCAGGAGCTCTAAGTACTGGGGCTTGGCAAAGAGCCTTTTTCAGGTTTCCAAAAGCCTGATTGCACTCCTTGTTCCATTTAACCTTTTTAGGAAATTTGGGCGAGGAGATGACATTCAGTGGAGAAGCTATGGTCCCATAGTTCTCTATGAAATTCCTGTAATACCCGGTGAGGCCTAGGAAGGCTCTCACCTGGGTTTGAGTAGTCGGTGTTGTCCAATTTTGCACAGCTTCAACCTTACTGAGCAAAGGCCTTATTTCTCCACCGCCTACCTCATGCCCAAGATAGACTACCTTACTCTGTCCAATTTGGCATTTGCTTGCCTTTATGGTCAGATTGGCTCATCCAAGAGCCTGCAAAACATCTCAGGTGGGTTACATGTTCTTTCCAGGAATTGCTGAACACTGCGATGTCATCCAAGTATGCCATGCAGAAGTCCTCCATCCCATTCAGAACCTGATTTACCATCCGTTGAAACGTAGCAGGTGCATTCTTCAATCCGAAAGGCATAACCTTAAACTGGTATAAGCCAACGGGGGTAGAAAATGCAGTTTTCTCCTTGGCATGGTCTGTCAGGGCTATTTGCCAATAGCCTGACGTCAAGTCAAATGTGCTGAGGAACTTGGCGGCGCCAAGTTTATCCACCAAATTATCTGTTCTTGGCAAAGGGTGGGCATCAGTCTTGGTGACTGCATTAAGAGCTCTATAATCCACGCAGAATCTTAGTACTTTAGATCCAGCCTTTGGTACTAACACAACTGGGCTAGACCATGGACTAGTAGAGGGCTCTATTACCCCGAGATCAAGCATCTTGCTGACCTCACCTTTGATGTGGGTTCGTACGTTTTCGTACATGCGGTATCCTCTGCTTTTGACTGGCAGACAGTCACCAGTGAGTATGTTGTGCTGGCCCCAAGGGGTCAAGCCTGGTGAAAGCGAGAACAGAGAGGCAAACTGATTCAACATAGATTTGCACTCTTCTTGTTGCTCGGGTGTCAGATTGGAGGAGAGATTTACTCCTTCAATTTTTTCATCTAAAGGTAAGCCTCTGAGGAGATCCGGAAGAGCTTCACTCTCTTCTTCTTCCTCGGATGACGCTAGAAGCAACGCTCCTACGTCAGGTCGCGAGACATACGCTTTAAGTCGGTTGGTGTGAAAGACTGTCGGAGCCTCCTTGGGATTGCCCAAGTCCACCAGATAGTTAACCTCTCCGAGTTTACCCACTACTCGGAAGGGTCCCATCCACTTATCTTGCAAGGCCCTCTGCCTTGTTGGGATCATAACGAGAACAAGCTGGTCTTGAGCGAACTCAACCATGTTAGCCTTCTGATCGTGCCAGTGCTTGTCCAGCTTTCAAGTTATCACTTGCTTCCGTCATCATGTGCGACATTCTCCTCCAGAGACCTATCACGTAGTCAGTCACTCTGACTGGCTTGGGGGAAGGAGCACTCTGCAACCCCTCCTTAATCAGGGCCAATGGACCTCTGACGGGATGACCATAGAGTAGTTCGAAGGGAGAGTAACCTACTCCCTCCTGAGGGACTTCTCTATAAGCAAAGAGAAGGCATGGCAGTAGAAGGTCCCACTTGCGCTTAAGGGGTTCTTCTAAAGCACCTAACATGCTCTTCATGGTTCGGTTGAACCGTTCTACCAACCCATTGGTTTGTGGGTGGTAAGCTGTTGAGAACTTGTAAGTAACTCCACAGGTTTTCCACATGGCTTTCATGTAGTGGGACAAAAAGTTTGACCCCCTGTCAGAGATTACTTCCTTAGGAAACCCGACCCTAGTAAAAATACAAAGGAGGGCCTTAGCCACAGCCGGAGCTGTAACAGTCCTCATAGGAATTGCCTCAGGATACCTAGTAGCATGGTCTACTACAACAAGGATAAACCTGTTGCCTGAGGAGGTTGGAGGATCAAGGGGACCAACAATGTCAATCCCTGCTCTCTCAAATGGGACTCCCACAACTGGGAGAGGAACTAAAGGTGCCACATTCTTGGAGCCAACCTTACCAGAGATCTGGCAGGTGTGGCAGCTCCTGCAGTGTTTTTCTACCTTGGCCCCCATCTTCGGCCAATAGAAGTAGAGAGATAGCCTTTCCTTAGTCTTCTTGAAACTCAAGTGACCAGCCAAAGGAATCTCGTGGGCTAACTGCAAGAACTGTGGTCTGTTCTCTTGGGGTACTACAAGTCGTTTGTAGTCTCCAGGTGCAGACTCGGTCGGTTCACTGTAGAAGAGGCCATCTTCCCAGTGCAACCTGTATTTCCCAGGCTCTTGCCCTTCAGCCTGAGCTTCTGCCTGGTGGCGAAGACCTTCCAGAGTTGGACATTCTCTCTGTCCCTTACTGAAGTCTGTCCTGCTGGGTCCACCTTCTGCCAGTTAAGACTGCAGCTCAGGATGGTCAACAGGATCCAGATCTCCAATGAGTTCCTGGCTCTTCCTCAGAGTCTAATTCTACCACACAGGGTCGTACTTCCCTCTCAGCTTCGGCTGGAGGTGGAGTTACGGGTGTAACTTTGGACAACCGCGGGGAAGTCTGTGTTGGCTGCACTGGAATGCGGGCTGCTGGTTTCGGGATAGAAGTCGTAGGTTTCCCTTTTGCTTCTGATGTCTTGGAGACAGCGGCCGACAATTCCAGTGGAGCAGGAGGGATTGCTTTCTTCATCATATCCCCGAGAGTACTGCGCAGGGTCCTCTCTCTTGCAGGTCTGGTTAGCTCCTGTAACCGTTTACTAGGAGGTCTGGGAGTATGCGATACAACTCCGAGAGTTTTTAAATCGTTACCCAACAGTACGCGTCCTGGTACCTCACTCTGTATGCTGACAGGTATCTTCACAGTCATGTCGTTACACTGGATTTGAACTGGTAATTGGGAAAGCATCTGCACAGGCCCTCCAGCTAACTTGGTGAGGCGTTTGGGTGCCTTAGCAACATCCTCGGCCTGAAAAAACGATTTATCCACCACAGTTATGCTGGCCCCAGTGTCCCTAATGGCAGGAGTCTCCTGACCATTCACCTGGACACTGTCCTTATAATACTCTTTAGTATTATCAGGGATAGAAATATAGACATCTAAATTCTGTTGTTCCCACAACCCCAGAGATACTAAAGAAACGCTGGCTGAGACTCCAGTGGGTTCGTCAGCTAGCAGTAGAAAGTTTCCACTTGCCATTTGGACTTCCTCCTCTGGAGCGAAGGCTAAGGAGACAAGCTGGACCCCTGAAGGTTTACCCTTACATCTGGGATCTCCTTTCACGTGGTCAGTCGAGCCACAAACAAAGCATTTACCGAATGCTTTCTGGAATGGCGGCTTGTTCTGACCTCCTTCCGGTTTGGCACCAGAAGACACACTATTCTGCTGTGGTTTTCCCGGTGGCTTACCCTTCTGGTTTTGTTTGGGGCCCTCTTTGGAATGTGAGTTATTCGAATTCTCTCTTGAGTTTTTCAGCAGCCTTAGCTAGTGCCCGGGAATCCAATTCCTTCGAATCAACCAAGTGCTGTCTGAGCTCAGGAGAACAGGCATCATAAATAGACTCCAACATAAAAAGATTCTTCATACCCTCATAAGTGTTCCCATAATGCTTTTTGAGGGTTCTAAACCTCTAAGATACTGGGAAGGGGTCTTCCCGAATCTAGCTATTAAAGCTAGTTTCACACTTTCGTAATCTGTCTTATCCGCCTCCCCCAACTCCATTACCACATCAGTCGCAACAGGAGGGAGCCTAGAGAACAACCAGGGAAGTAAAGCATTCCTGGCGATGTCCTGGAGCCCATGATTTTATTCAAACAGCTTCAACCAATCCAACACATCCAATCTCGGTTCATACATACCCACTAATTCCTTCGGCATCCGGGGTGTTTTGGGACTGGAGCTCCTAGAGGAACCAGAGGAGAGAGAAGCATTTTCCATAGACAACTTTTTCATCTCTAACTCGTGATTAAGTTCTATTTCCCTGAGTCTCAACTCAGCTTGCTTCTGCTCAGCCTGGGCATTCATCCGTCTGAACTCGAGCTCTTGGTTTCGTTCAGATTGAGCCAAGAACCGTTTATATTCTAATTCGAGCTTCATTTTTTCTAGTTCAAAATAAGCAGGGTTACTTGTGGGACCTGGTATGGCCCCGTAGGCACAGCTGGTAAGGCAGGTAGAGTAGCAGGGGAGATAGTTTCGTTAGCCTCTCCGTCCTCGTCAGCCTCTTCATCGCTATCATCAGAATTACGATTCAGATCAACACCATTACTGTTATCTACAGTCGCTGGAGAGACTGGTTCCTCTGAACCAGTACCCAGACTTTGGTTTGCCAGCAATCTCTCGATTAGTTCTAACTTCTTGCCTCTTACAGGAAGATTCTCTTGCCTACAGAGAGCTCGCAGACTCTCAGTATTTTCACCTGACAAAGACTCTTGACTGTAAGTTTCCATCGTAGACATGTTTTTTGAAAGTTGCTTTTTGTGCAAAGTTTTGTGGTTGGTTATCCTACAGTGTCGAAAAGCACTCTAAACTGTATACTCGATACAAATCCCACCGCTGTACACCAGTGTTAGGCGGAAACCTGTGCAGTTCCCTCTGGGACCACTGCAAAAGATTTAGGACTACAGGCGTTTGGCGGTGAACCCACTTGGTAGCAGTCTGTACCACACAGATTCACTTGGTAGCTGTGGCTGAGCAGTCAGACTTCCCTCAAGAAGAGTTAAGCAGTATGTGGAGTATACAAGATAGGGCCATTCTTCACAGCAAGACAAGCAAACACGCAATGAGACTTAGTGTAAAGATATTAAGGTATTTATTTATAGCAGAACATCTATGAAAAACACTATGGCGAATCACGGCAAACAAATCAAACACAATTACTCTACGGAGTAGAAAACGATCAATCCCCTAGCAAAATATCGACGACTCTAGGTTCTACCGGTACCACTTATTTTCAGACAGAGGTGTATACCTCAACCTAGATGACACTCGAATATTAGTTAGGACGGGAGAGAAAAAGATAGGCAGGTTATGCAGTCAACACAGTTCAATCCTACGTGGATAAAATGCAAGGCAGGAAGGCAAGAATCGCAATAGATCATAAAGTTCAGAGGCCAGGCCCACTCGGAGAGAGGCAAGGCGCGATGTCCCAAAAAGTCTCTAGTGGAGATGCATTCAAGTCTTTGTAGCAAATTGTTATCGGCAGGTTGAACCAGTTCAGAACAAAGAATGAGAAAAGCTTGGAGGTGACGGAACAGAGAGGATTAAGACACCTCACTCGAACCGATCGAAAGGGAAGCCAGGCGGACACGGTACCTTGTTGTGGAGGGCAGCTCCGGCGGGGGCAGTTGTTCCTGGTGGTGGATGCACGTTGGGTCTTTGCCAAGAGTAGAGATGATCTCGTCGTCAAAGAAAGTGAAGTCCGGTGCACCACCAGGGAAGAGACCAGCCGCGGAGTGCTCCGTCACAAGGCACCACCTTTTGGTCGCGGTACAGGGGTAGTGGCTATCCGGTTGCCGAGGTGCTCTGCACGGGCAATTCGACCACTGCGTCCTGAGGCGAATAAAAAGCAAAGGGGACTGGTTGTTCCCACCAGTCAGGGGAAGAGACTCTCCGGCAGGGAGATCTCCTCTGTCGTCGGGAAGTGGTGAGTCGGTTCCGCAGGGCTCCACCGGAGGTGTCGTCGTGCAGGTCGGCTCAGCGTTACCCTCGTCGGATTCTTAGGTCCTGTGGCGACTTCTGAAGATCCAGTCCCAAAAGCCCTGCTTTTATGCAGAAAACCCCCATTCATTCAGCCTAGCTGTCAATCAACACATGCTAAGTGGTGAGCGGGAACGCTCACCACATGGGCCAATCACTCCAGAGTGCGACCGGAGTTGGCAAGGCAACTCGGTCCAGGGTGCCTAAACCCCCCCCCCACACCCCTGAGGTAACCCAGACAGAATGGCACTACTTTGGAGGGTCTCTGTACAGAGGCCCGCCAAAAGTGGAACAAAGGGCTCAACCTTTGGTTTAGGAGTCACAGAGACGAACACAGACGCCATTTTACAAACCGAGTTCTGGCAGAAAATACCATCCGATAAACTTATTTAAGATAAGTAGATCGGTGGTACGTTAGAGATTAACGAGAAAAAGTATCAATCTCCAACAATGGGACGAATCCCATAGGGTTATGTCCGGGGTCGAACATAACAAGTAGTTTCCACTGCCACCAGCCAAAACTCGACGAGGGGGGACGGGACAGTGCCCCCTCGAGTAACAGGTCCAGGAGTAATCGAATTACCCTTACTAGTACGTCCACAATAAGATGGTTGGTACTAGTCCTGTTAGTAAATTTAGGTCTAGTAAAGCCAATGGTGACTTTACATGCCCGGGGAGACAGTAGTCAGTCCCCGGGTGAAACGCTCACCTGATTCCCGTAGAGGCGCCGGTCTTGACTGGGCGTATACCGTATCTTCAAAGGTGATGTGTAACACACGGCTGGCTCTTTGGGCTGGACCTCTGTGCACTGTATGTCTGACTCGAAGGGTAAGATGTCTGCAGATAGAAAATATGGGATTAAGGAACTGGGTTATTGAATGTCTCTCTCTTCTTCCCTTTCTCTTCTCCTGTAGAACCCCAAAGGTTAACGCTCTCACCTTAGGTAAGTGAACGCCGTGCTCTCCATCTGCCTCGGGGCAGGGTGCTGGAACCAGTTTCTTCACTGGATAAGGGGAGCAGGCCTCTTGACTTCAGAGGACTGCTGTCCGTCGTTTACTGCATGAACGGTAAGTTTCGAGTAATTCTAATGTCTTTAAAGTCTTTAGTAATGATGTTTCTTGTTTTGCAGGGTTCCGGCGATGGCGGATGACGGGCTGAAGTGAGTTGAAGATGGAGCCCGTGTGATGAATAGAAGCGCCTGAAAGCACGTAAGTAAGCGCTTGTTGCCTGCTTCACGATGCGCTCTAACTGTCTTTTTATTTTGCAGGTACAAGTTCGGAGCGGCTGCAGGGTGCCGGAATACCCACTGGGTTAGATGTGGAAAGGAGTAAAGGCACGTGAGTATTAAAGTTCCCCAATGTCTTTAAACGCACCTTGTTTTGTCTTTCAGATGCGGGATGCAGCGCCGAAGGCCTCCGGAGCGTGCGAAGAGTTGGTAAGCTTTTGTCTTTCAGATGCCGGAATGCAGTGTGAAGACCTCCGGAGCGCACGAAGAGTAGGTAAGCCTTTGTCTTTCAGATGCCGGAATGCAGCGCGAGGCGTTGGTGACAGCCGATGGACCAGGTAAGTGAAGAGCTGTCACTGAAGACCGTAATGCTAACCTGTTCTTTCTTGTCTTTATAGGTGTTGCTGAAGACTGGATTCAGGATGGTAAGCCTTTTTCCTTAGGCCCAGGATCAGATGCAGAAGACACGATGAGCGTTCTGCTGCAGAGGATGCAGAATAACGCAAAGCAAGATTCATCCATCGGGTGTGGTTTAAATAGCCTCCTGTAGTGCTTAGGTGTCTCCTTCCACAGCCACGCTTAGGTAAGAAAAGAGTTCCTGCTTTCCAGAAGAGTTCCAGTGTTCTGAATCTAGGGAGTGGCTCCTGCCCCACCCAACAGGAAAAGTAGTTCCAAACAGAAGAGGATCAGAGGCTCAAATGGCAGGCAAGTAAGCAGCATGGTCTGCTGCAGGTAAGTCCACCCAAGCATTATGAGCACGGCGCTTCCAGCGCTGGGACTGGGCATATTCATGAGCCTGGTGCCACTGGCGCCAGGACTGGGTCCAAAAGGTCCCAATTGGGACTGGTTGGCACTCGGAACCTGGGTTATGGATCTGCTTCCAAGGGAGTTGGGAAAACCCTGACCTTTTGGAAGCAGAGATCATGACACCGGGTATGGAGTCTATGGTGGTGGATCCGCTAGGACGCCCCCGTGTTACGGCACGTAGGGTGCGGTGTAACACACATAGAAAAACATATGAGACCCTATGGAGTAAAAGACCCCATAGCCCATAGAACACATTGACATCCAAAGGAATTACACACATTCATGTCCAAGAGTGGGAGAAAAAAAGAGTCTCACTCTTGGCAGGATGGAAAAACAAACTCCCGAAATCCAGCAAAGCTGCTGGGGGACTCACTAGGTTAAGAAATTCAGCATAAACAGAGAATTCTCCCTAACAACAATGTTCTGTAATCATACAGTTGTAGCTGCTAGTCATTTGAACCATGTCAACCTTCCAGTAGGATGGCTTATTTCATGCGTCAATACCACCTTCACTTACATTCCTGCTAACATCTTTGGGGGACCATGTGCAGTATCCCAACTAGCACTTATGTTGTTTCCTTTGCAGCTAGCACTACCTAGAGTCAAGAGACCAGATTTTGAATCTATAGGGCTAACCCCAGACTGTGATTCAAATGTGCATTTGTTGTCAGAAGCGGAAGTCCTAGCTTGTGTGTATTCATTGGTGGGAGTTTGGGGTTTAGCTGCTGGGGGCTATACATCTTTGATTAAGTTAGCATTGTCGGGGGGAAATTCTGCCGGGGTTGGCTGGGCCGTCCGCGGACCTCCGGACAGGGAGGCCCCAACTCCTCCCGTGTATCCAAAAAAATGAGTATGAGACACACGCAAGAAGCAAGGTGGTTCTGCTGTTTATTGAACAAACGGCAGGGATGGGTCAAGGAACGTACGCATCCGTCCTGACTCTCTCTCTCCTTATGGGCTCGCAGGCCCTTTTTACCTTAGTATGACGCGCTACTTGCGTCACCTTGGAAAGTTAGCAAAAAACCTATCGCCACTCTGGATTGGTTCCTCGAGTGGTAGGGTTAGTATAGCATACATATAGAGAGCATTGTTAGTGGTTGAGGGTTAGTCAGGTGGTATAATTGGGTTGTCCCTTCAAATTGATACATAAAAATTGTTACATGAAGATCCCTGGGGATTGGTCAATGTTAATGGAGTCAGTGATAAGAGCCCCATGTTCTGATTGGTCCACGCACGAGCCCCCCAGTCTGGGACCATCGTTGTTCCCAGCTCGCGGTGCACCTGTCATTTGCAACAATGTTTCACTATGGTTATGTGCAGACAACGTGAAGATTTATTGGTATGCCTGAAGGCCGACTACTCCCACCGCCGCAGATGTCCATTGAATCACTTAATTGTATCTGCCTATGTCTTGAAACGGGGGGCTTCGGTGCCTCCCTCCTCCTGGGCCTGGCACCCTGTCAGGTTTGGCTTGGTCACGTGAGGTGGGACCGTGGTCGAGGCAGAATTCTGCACAATTAATATTGTATTTTCCACTGTGTGCCTGGTTTTAATTGCAGGTGTGACATCGGCGTCGGCTTGCGGCATACAAGATTGCAACATTGTGCCCTTGACTGTCAGTCATCGCCGGGCTCATTCTGCAGGGTCAGCAACTGTACTCTTGCTCATTCAATGTTCATGGAAGCTCTTGCTTGCGGCCTACTTGGCCTGGTGCATAGGCGGAAACGTTTGATACACAGCGCTTTAGGTTATGGTATCATATTGCTTTATCCCCAGTATCGTGTCTTCGTTATATTTCTTTATTGCAATGCGTGGGTTTAGGAGAAGCGTGAGCAAGCTTTTAGATGAGTTCATTGTGCGCCTTGCGTTTCTGCATTTTGAGAGGGCTATGTGAAAAATAATAAAGATGCGCGTCTGGGGGTGTGTCCGTCACCTACGTCATAGCACTGAGTATGTTCTTCGTGTGGATTGGTGTGGGAGTGTCTAGTGTGTATGTTGCACGGGTATTCTGGCCGTTGGCTTGGTCGTCATGGCATCTCTAACGATGTGTTGAGTTAGCGCTGGATGATTCAGTCGAGTCCTTCCATGCCGCAGGCGTCGGCAAGGCTATGGCAGGCTGGCGGGCACGCGGGAGGGCACATCCGTATGTTCTTGTACCAGGGTATTTGGTCGTCTGGTAGATGGGCAAACTCCTCTCGTGGTGGGTGCCTAGGCCGTGATCCTCTGGGCCAGTGGTGTGAGGGGATTGGTGGGAGTCTTTTGTTCCATTCTCCCACTTCAGTCCCCCCTCTGGTCGACTTGTCGACCACAAACATATCCTTTTCCTTATCTCCTCTCACCCTCCATATTTTAGTTACTCCTCCCAAATGTCCATAGTGGTTGACATGGTCTTCAAATGACCAATACATATATACACATGTTCCTCCAGGTGTGCAGTATACCCACTTCCCTATGTAGCTCCTTGGGTTTTCGAGCTTCACAGATGGTGGGTCCAGATGGTTGGTGATGATCTGGTTGCGCAGCTTCTCTCTCTCTTTTATTATTATTCCAGTGTGTTGGCCGTCATCTGCTGGCATCAAGGGGTGCATACCAACCATTTCGATCATTTTGTCGGTGGTGCGTGTCTTCCGGGCCTTCCAAAATCTTATCAAGATCAGTGCAGTTCCAGCCAAAATAACGCACCCAACTATAATCTTCAGTCCGTCTGACAACCAAGATGGCATCCATGACCATAATATTAAAAACCAGCTCTCATCCTTTTTCACACCTTTACTTTCATCCATCATCTTGGAGTGCATCTGGGCCAGTTGTGATACTGCTTCTGTCAGTGTACCATTGTCAGCATCGTTAGCAGGAATGAATGTGCAGCATGATTGTCCTATCTTTGCGCAAACTCCTCCTTCCATTGCTGTGAGGAGGTCCAGTACATATCTGTTCTGTAGTGCCACCATCCTCACTGCTCGCAGTTCTTCTTTTATTGCGTTGAATCCATTTACTGTAGAATTAATTGTCATCATTAGTTTCCACCTAGTTATCTGGAGCCATTTTGCGTTTGCGTAAGCCTGTAGTCCCGGATGTATTATTGAGGAGAAGAACATTGCTGCTCTGCTGAATGGTCTGTGTTCTGGTGGGATCGAAGAGAGTGCTTTTTCCGACCGTCCCCATAGGTAATTTCCTGTCAGAGGTTCTCCTTGTCTCTTCTTCCTGTTCAGGACAGAATTGTTGCCGCTGTGTTGGTTCTCTGGCTTCTTTTGAGTGTGTACAGATCTCTTCTTCCTCTTGTTTCCTTCATCCATTTTGGGAAAGCTTGCCACATTCACATGTTTCTGGGGCACCACTAGTGATGGTACATTGACGTGTACCATTGTGCATATACCATTTCACAGAGGGGGCAGTGTGTGGTATGCCTTATTTCCGCAGGCCCAGTAATGGTCCATTATCACTGCTGTTCCTGCTCCCCCCTCAGGTAACTCCGTCACACTTGCACAGTTGATGTTGTATCCCACGTCCACTTCTCCTTTATGTTGGTAGCATACCTTAGACGCAGTCAGCGGCAGTATTGTTATTGGGTCTTCATCCTTCTCTAACCATGTTAGCATTGGTACGTATTTTACCCAAGTCATCCAACATCTGTCGTTGTGTTCAGCAATACTCTTAGTATCCTCTCTCGTTACCATGTTGCTGCCAGCCACTCCTATGTCCCATTTGTCACCCAGGTACACCTTCCCTGTTATTATTATCAGTGGTCTTTCCCAACATCCTTGTTTACCAGGGACTTCAGTGGCGTACCAATCACATGGCAGGTACTGTAATGTTACTTTCTTTGTTTCTCCTTTTTCAGGGCCGCTTGTTATGTGTTTGAATGCTTCAGCGTGTAAACTGGCCTTGTTGTAACTCAAATAAACCTTGAGGAAATTGTTTTCGTACGGGTATGTGTCTCGTGTTTTCCATACATGGTGCACCGTGTTCCCTTGGAATCTCCCTTTCGTTTGGAACAGTGTCAAGTATATTATACATTGTGCTGTTTTTTCATCAATTTCCATGGCAACGAAAGTTCTGGAAGCGCTCATGGCATATGGGATCAATGAGCAGACATAGCAGCTGTCTTCCGTTGTCTGCTTACCTATTTGGGTCATGTGTTGGTACCACATGTTATTCGAGACGTGTGCTGAATCTTGTATGTAGTTGTCAATACCTTTACGGTCTGAGTATGTGCTGCGTTTAACTCTATTTCCCTTGTGTGGGATTTTGCTAGTACCACCTGATGTAACACCTGTTGCAGCCGGGGGTGGGGGTATATTAGATTTGGGAACAGCCAAAATATTGATAGCACAACTGTTCTGCCATACAGAGGCAGCCAAGAACCCGGTGGTCATCAAGATCCCTATCATTTTTATTACAGATGCTAATCTCACCGGCATTTATGCTCTTACCTTGCTGCAGTCCGGCAGCTAATTCTTGCGACGTTAAAGTTGCCCGCCTGAAAATTCTTAATATGCTCGTTATTAGTGTTAGTTGTTGTTTTCAAGCTCTCCCTATCAGGTAGTCGTTCAGTGCCCAGGCGAAGAGCTGTTCCCACGCCAATCTAAGTGATCTATCTCTTAGGACAGGCAAGTAAGGTTGGAGATGGGGCATTGATTGTTCTATGGCCAAGAGAAATGCTGTGTAGTAGACACGTACCCTCCTTCTTTTTAGGTACTTTGGCCTTTTTATGTGATGGACAAATTGGTGTGATAATTCTTCAGGGTAGTTATCGTCTGAGGGTAGCATCTACTCCTGGGCAGTGAATCTTGTTAGTTATTTATATTCTTGGCAGTACAATAATACACGGTACCTGCATGTGCGAGAGAAAAAAAGAAGAGAGAACATTCAAGTGTTTATATGTGTATATGTGCAAAACAATGTCCTTCAAATGTCCTTCAGTTGGGTTATTTAGGCAGGGGGCTTAGGGCTCAACTGGCGGAAGTCACTTTACTCTTTGATCGTGTGACCATGGGGTGGGCGGTGTGGGAATTACCCTTCTGTATGCCAGTAGTTGTCTCTGGGGAATCAGGGGGGTGGTAGGGTAGGGGGACACTTAGGTCGTTAGCTGTGGTAAAAGTCTCTTCCTCCATGGGAGACGCTGTTGCTGTTCTTCCAATGGCCCTGTCGGTGACGGCAGGGCGGGTCTGGAGTTTGCAGATCTTTACGTCGTGTAGATGATTCCAGGCACGTTTGTCCCGTAGCTTTACTGCTCTCGTTGATACTTCCTCTACCAAGTGGGGGCCAGTGAAGCGGGGGCTGTTCCACTTTCTGTTGAAATTGCGGAGTAATACGTGGTCACCTTTAGCAATTTTGCACAGTTTTCCCTTTTCCAATTCTTTATCCGCGTCTTCTTGTTGATCACTCTTAGACCCGCCCCGCATGCGCTCGAGCTGTTGAGACACAAACACCACACTAGTAATCAAGGAAGACACATATTGGTACATTTCATCACCAAGAACAATTGCTGTATTTTCATGGTCTGTGAATGCTCTTGATGTAGGCGTTAGAGGAAGGCGCATTTGCCGTCCGGTCACCACCTCGTGAGGTGTGAGGTGGTGATCGGAGCCTGGTCTATTCCTTAGCTCAAATAGGGCTAGCGGAAGGCAATACAGCCAACTTTTCTTTGTTGTCTGCTGTACCTTTGCAATTGCCTCCTTCAGTAGGCCATTCAGGCGTTCGCATAGACTGTTGGCCTGCGGGTGATATGCACAGGCAAATTTGTGCTTGATATTCAGTAAGGATGTGATGTGCTGGAACATTTCATTAGCGAAATGCGGGCCATTATCTGACCGCAGTACCTCGCACACTCCCCACCTGGGGAAAACCTCCCTCACTAGAAATTTAGCTGCTCTGAATGCATCCGGGTGTGAGCAGGGTCCTGCCTCAATCCACCTGGAGAATGGGCATACTACTACAATCATATACCTATTTCCTTGACATACGTTGATCATATCAACATAGTCAATATGGATGTGCAGGAAGGGTCCCTCAGGCCGGGGTATAGTACCTTTTATCACCTTCAGCTTGTGACCGGCCGTGTACTGTTGACATGTGAGACAATTGCTGATAAAATTCGTCACATGGGAATTTAACTCGGGACAGAACCAATCTTCCTTAATTCGTGCTGCGATAACTTCCTTGCCTGTGTGGGCTGGGTGGTGGAGTTGGCTCAGGGCGGTGTTCAATAGTGCCAATGGCATTACCATCTTACCAGTGTTACCCTGGCGCCATAGTGCATCCGTTGGTGACATTGTACATCCTCTTCTTACCCATATTTCTTTTTCTGCCATTGGTGCAGCCGCTTGTAGCTCCATTATCTGTGTGGCTGGGAGATGGGTGTATCCTTCTCTTATCAACATCTCCTTAGCTATTCCCCTCCCTCTCCCTCTCTCTGACTCTGGGGGGTTCCATATCTCACCAAAATATGCAGCATACTTCGCATGTGCGTCAGCTGCTGCATTCCCTTTTGAGATATGATCTTCTCCATTGGTGTGTGCGGTACATTTGACCAAAGCTAATTCTTGGGGGTCATTTATTACTTCAATTAGTTCAGCCAACAAGAGAGCATGTTGTACTGGGGTGCCGTCAGCTCTCCTAAACCCTCTTCTCCTCCATTTGGACAATCCGGAGTGGACAGTAGACGTGACATATGCGCTGTCACAATATATAGTCACTCGTTTGTCGAAACTTTCCTTTAACGCCAAGATCAGTGCAACCAATTCGGCTGCTTGAGCAGAGTAATGCTGTGGTAATTGTACACATTTCATCGCCACACACACCGGTTCCTCTGTCATTTTTACCACTGCTGCCCCAGTTCTCCTTATCCCATCACTTTGGTCTATCGTTGAGGACCCATCAATGAACAAGAGCTCACCTCCATCTAGTGCGTTCTCTTCAACCTTTCTAGTACACGAGTACATTTCGGTAGTCTGCCTACAATCGTGTGCATAATCTCCTTCCTCAATTACTTCTGCTATAAACCTTGCAGGGTTAACCGTGCTGCATCTAACAATTGATAGTTCTGGTCTAGATAGGATGATCTCATAACCTGACGCCCTCTGCGTGGTGAGTGTGGACTTAGGCTTGTTCAATATTGCAAATAGTGCATGTTCCACAAATAGTGTGGTTGAGCACCCCATTGTGATTGTTGATGCTTTCTCTACCGCAAAGGCAGCTGCGGCGAGACCTTGTTCGCAAGGGAAATGTCCTAACATCACAGGATCCAAGTGACCACTGTAAAACGCTACTGGTTTGTAGCCCATGCTTGTTTTTTGAGCCAACACTGCTTTCATTACTGCTGAGTCGCAATGTGAAAATATAAAAAATTGTCGTTCATAATCTGGGGTGGCCAGCACCGGAGCAGTTGATATTGCATCTTTCAGTTCATCAAAAGCCTCTTTCATTTCCATTGTCCACCCCAACTTTCTCTCCCCTTTTTAGCTTCTTTTAATGCCTCAAGTAGGGGTCTTATGTATGAGCTGTAATCAAATACCCAGGCTCTACAGTAGTTGCACAATCCCAGGAACTGCTGCAGTTCCCTCACTGTGTGGGGCGGCGGCGTTTTTGAAATAGCCTGTGCTCTTTGTGGTGCAATCTTTCTCCCGTGTTGAGATATGAGCTGACCAATGTAAAGTACCTGTTCCTGACAGTACTGTAACTTCTCCTTGTCTACCTTGTAACCCTTTTCAGCCAATACCGTCAGCATCTTCAATGAGTCCTCTCTACATCTTCTTTCGCTTGTGCTGCAAATTATTATGTAATCGACGTACTGCAGCACTGTGCTTTCCACTTCAATGTTACCCAAATCCATCTGTATTACCCTGTTGAAGATTGAGGGTGACTCGCAGTAGCCTTGTGGCAATCTGGTATGTTTCCACTTTGTGTTCCTGTACGTGAAGCTTGTCAGATCTTGTGAGTCTGGGTGCAGGGGTATTGAGAAAAAGGCTTTTTTTAGGTCTATCACTGTAAATCATGATGCCTCTGTTGGAATGCCGCACAATATTGTGGCCGGGTTCGCTGCTATGGGGTATTCTGGTTCCACTATGTTGTTCAAGGGCCTGAGGTCCTGTATGAAGCGCCAAGACCCCCCTTTGGCTTTGCGCACTGGGTATACAGCTGTGTTAGATGGGGATTCTGATGGTACCAATAAGGGCCGTTATTGTTTCATATATGCCCTCATCTGCCTCTTTTGATAGTGGGTACTGTTTCACTCTGGGGAGTATGGCACCTTTTTTCAATTTTATTCTTACTCCCCCTATACTTTTTATACACCCCACGTCATAGGGACTAGTAGTCCATAATGATGTCGGTACCTTTGCCATATTCTCCTCAAAGAAGGGAGCTGGGGTGGATGTGGGTGCTTCAAGTGCCATTGCAATTTTCTGTGCCACTTGTTTGTACGTCACTCTAAGCCATATTTCTACACTCATCATAAACACCATTTCACCTTCTTCCTTTTCTTCTGAAAAGAGCTCCTCGTCTGACACCTGGGTGAGTCTACATCCCTCTGCTAGTGCTATCACTGCCCTCCATGCTCTCCCTTCTCCGTCATGGACGTGTACTGCAATGTAATCAGCAGTTGCTATAATGCTCTCCAGGTTCACTGCAATCACCTTTCCTTCTGGTTCATTGGCTGGTGTTTCTGGTCTAAACAAGTAGGCTGCTGGCCTCCTCCAGATCTTTCCTTCAATTCCTGGCATCCATGCAAATGCCATGTCTGTCCCGTACTGGAACAGTTCGCCATCTACTGGCTCAGCCCTAATCACTGTCTGTCCACAGTATGCTTGCATAATTTGTTGTGCAGTGAGCATGTTAATTCCTGGAGTGGAGCAAACTATGCCGTCCTCCGTAAAGGAGATCGTCATATTCAACCTGCTCATTATGTCTCTCCCCAGTATGTTTACTGGTGAGGCCCTAGAATATAAAAGCGGGACTGACATGTCATAATCCCCAATCGATAAGGGAATGTTATCAGTAAAGGGAACCAATCCCCTAGACCCAGAAAATCCTTGGGTGTTCATGGCTTCACCTGACATCTTAAATTTACCTTCCCTTATGCAAGACCGGGTCGCTCCGGTTTCGACAAGGAATGATAATCTTTTGTCACCTATCGTTACCTCTATGCGTGGTTCCTCCGCATTATTAGGTGTTACCGACAGGATGGGACACACCAAGGCCGTCTGTGGGCTGTCCTATTGAGGGTATAATGATTGACCACTTCCTGTGTCAGGGTTGTGTCCCAGGACCGTCACCCTTCCCAGTTGCGTTTGCTGTAGTTGTGTATTGGTAGAGGTTATGTTATGGTCTTGGATTTGGGCAGGTTGCTGTGCTTGCTGTACTTGGGGTTGTTGTGTCATTGTTACCTGTTGTTGTGGCAGCGAATATGTCTGTGGCTGTTGTTGTGTTACTGGTTGTTGCTGCCCATTTCCCCGTTGCAATATCTGCTGTTGCTGGATGCCCTGCTGTTCCTGTGTGGGCCCTTGTTGTCCCTGTTCACTCCATGATGGTGTGCCTGGTCTCACTCTACACGTGCGTGACATGTGCCCTACTAATCCACAAATCCAACACACCGGTGGTTCCCTGTTCTGCCATGGAAAGCTTCCTGGGTTGTCCTGGTATACTGGTTGCACGGTGGGGTAGAAATTTCGAAATCCTCCCCCCTGCTGTTGTGTGCTATATCCGTATCCTCTCCCCCTCATTATTCCTCCCCTTCCCCTGTTGTAATTATAATACCCAGCCCCTGGCATTGAGTATCCTCCTCCCATGTTAGTCGTGTATGGTTGGAGTGGCGGCAGCTGTTGTGTTACAGTCTGTGATGATTGTATTTGGGAGGGATCTTGTGCAGCTACTACTTGTGTGGGGTTTTGAGTCATTGTTGCAGGTGTAGTTATTAGTGCACCTTCCATTGTATATTTAGTAAGTTTTTTCTGTACTAATTTAGCCTCTTCCGTTTTCCTATCCTCTTCCTTTTGCTTCATTTTTTCTTGCCATGTCCTACAATGATGCACTATTGTCAGTTGTATTTCTGGCCATGCTTTTGCTTCCATCCCCACTACTTTCTTCAGTTGTTTCTGGACTGCTTCTGGGAGCCCTTGTACTAGTATATGATAGAATATTGCTGGTGTCTTGTCCCATTGTTCTCTAGTTTCCATACGCCACTTCTCTTGAATTTCCTGGATATAATCAACAGGATCTTCGTTCTCACGCATCTTGCGTGAGGTAATAGCTCCTATGTCCGATGTGTCCGGGTACTGTACCCTCAGTGCCTGCCATAAAGCATGTCTGCAGTTTGCGAATGGTGCCCCATCGTGTGATGTGTTTGTTATTGTGACCCCGGGGAAGCCTGCTCTCTTCCAGATGTCATCTGCTGCATCCCCTAATATTGATATTAGAAGGCCCTTTACATCCCCCACTGCCAATTTCTGTCCTGCAGTGTGTTTTTCCATTTCATATATCCATTTTCCCGCACCTCCACTTAATGATGGGAGCCTGCACTTTATATTTTCCTTGTCTGCATGCTTCCAGGGGACGTATTGTGGTCTAACCCCTCCCTTCTCCAGAAGTGGCATTAGGTTGTGTCCTGGTTGGCCCTTTGGGTCCCACACAATCGAATCCGTACACCCCTCCTCTTCTTCCCTGTCTTCTACATCATCAATGCAGTCCATACTTCCCCTGCTCGTAACTGTTTCTCCTTCATCTCTTCCCTTTCTTTTGCCATTTCCTTTATTTAATGTGGGCGTGTGTATTCGTACTTCCTGCCTGCGTTCAGGGAGGTCTCTAAGCCTGCCTGCATAGGGTGTTAGTTCGTGTATGAAGGGCGCGAGTTTAGATGGGTATGTTGCACGTAATGAACGTGAGGTAGTGGAGCATGTGGGACGGGATGGCGACGGTGTTGCTGCGCGTGTCTGCCTTTCCGCTATTCCTTGCTCTTCCTCCTCACTTCCCTCCAGTTCTTCCTTTCTTCCGCAGATCCATGGTGATTCTCCGTTTGTCCGGGTGATGTATAATTTGTCTAAGCTTTCCCTTTCACTGTCTCTCCCTTCCTTTTCTATCCTTTCTCCTTCCTCAGTGCAAAAATCCTCCATTAATGGCAACCCCAAATCTATCTTTTTCCCCTTAATCGTCACTGTTCTTAAGTCTATTAGATCCGTTCCTCCCTTGTCTTCATTGCCAATTGCTCTACTTTGTGCTGAGGTTGTTGCTATTTCTGTGTCTCTGTATACATACCTCCTTACTTCACTCCCCCCTCCCCTTTCTTTTCTTTCCCTTTCATTTTTCTCTGCTATTTCTCTATCAATTTCCTCTCTTTTCCTTTTCAATCCTTCCATTACTTCAATACTCATCTTTTCCATTATCCTTTCTTCTTCTTTCTTCTTTTCCCATTTCGCTCTTTCCTGCTCTAATATACCTTCTATCATCCTTCTTTCTTCATATTTCCTTGTCGTTTCTGATAGTAATCCCCTTCTCCATATTTCCACTTCCGTTTCTTTCTCTTCTTCTTTCCTTTTCTTTTCACGCAGTGCTGCTCTCGATACCCTTTCTGCTACTGCCTTCGCCCTTTCTGCTTCTCTCTTTTTCTCCTCAGTTCGTTCCCTCATTCTGTCCAGCTCATCCTTGCTTTCTTTCCTTTCCCGTGCTCTCTCTCTTTCCTCTCTCTCTCTCGAGCTGCTTGATCAGTGTATTCTGCTCATCCCTTAATTCTGCTAATCGTCCTTCCAAAATCTCTTCCTTTTGTCGTAACAGCTCCTCCCCCTTTCTTTTCCCCTCTTCTCTTTTCTTTTCGCTCTTTCTAATGTTTTCCTCGTCCATTTTCCTTACCACCTCTTCCTCTTCTTCTGTTAATGAACCTCGTAATTTTAATAATACCTGCGCAGCTACCCAGTCATCCTGTCCTATTCCTGCTATTTGCTCTTTGTCAATCCCCCCTTCCCCTGTGGGTATTTTTGCGCGAGCTGATCCCGTCGTGTTACTCTGCTCCCTTTCTGTGTGGCTACCTGTGGCTGTATATGGTGGCGGGCTGTATGCCGGGTTCGAGTACCCCTCAGCTACCCTTAATTGAACCATGTCTCATAGTTCTGTTAAAGGATATAACCCCCCTTCCTCCTTTTTCACTACCTTCGCTAGGGGTATATCGTCGCTCTGTTCCTTTTTTATTTCCTTTTCTTTTATGTTGTTACTCTTCTCTCCCTCTTCTCCATTCCCCGTGTTCTGTGGGCTCTCACTCTCCTTTTCCCCATTCTCTCCTCCCTCTTTAATCTTCTCTTCCTCCGTTGTTCCACCCATAATAAACATTCCGTTTGGGTCCTGGTCGGGACCCTTGGAACATTCTCCATAAGTTAAACACCTCCACGTGGTGTGTCAGCTTCTTCCCCTTGTATGTGTTATGCAGATAGGTCAGTAGCGAATGTTGGGTATATGGATCGAAACTACCATTAGGTGGCCATGGTGTCATCATTTTGTTGTCCGTTCCCTGTGTCCATTCAATGCTATACTTGATCAGTTTCTCCCTATGGGGCGATAATGTTTTACATATGTGTTGTAGCGGGGTAGTGAGGGTGTTCCCCCACCCTCCCGATCCTGCCCCGTATGACATGGTAGTTCTTTACTTGTTGTCCTTCCCCTATTTGGTAGCCGTTATCTTACTGACAGTTTATAATGTACAGCCTCTTACCTGGCCCCGTAAATTTTGGGGGCTTGTGATAATCCAATAACGTAAAATATAGCATTCACGTTTGTATATTCTTTTCTTTTCTTTTTTTTTTTTTTCACCTTTACGGCCCCCTGCGGCCGAGGCGCACGTAGCCCCCTGCGGCTGCGTGCCCCTTATTGCGTTCTTATACAGCCACCCCACTTCCACTTGCTCCTCCTCCCTCCTTTACACTTGCCGTGGCCGGCGTTCTTCGTGCGCAGCCACGTCCCCGTTTCCGCCTTCCCCCCGATCAATTCATTACCGTTTACCTTCGTTTCCACTCCCCTACCACAACTCTCTTCCCCTCCACTTTCAAAAATAAAGATGCCTTGTGCTCGAGATATCCTATAAAAACCCTACTGGTGACGTCACCGATTTCTTCAAACTACTGGTAAGTTCTTCAAAAGTTCAAACTATATTTGCAATCCACCCCCATTAACCCCACAGCTGTCTTCCTGTCACGCCTGGAACAAGGTAATCAATGATATAATCGGACTGCGCACGCTGCTTCGCCTCGCGTGTGATACGCCCCTCGACAAGAGGGCTTAACCAGCCAATTATCTTCTGTATTGGGCAACCAGCTAGCTACCGCCTACAGGGAAACGTCATCTATCTATCGAGTTTCCTGCTCGATCAATAGGGATCCTCATCTACTCATTGATCAATAATCACCAAATCGTAGGAAACCGCGCACGCACACATACCCAAACACGTGGTCGCGACCTAGGCCAATCAGTGTCTCCGAGCGGCCGCACGTGATGTTTTCGTGCTCCGCTCCCTTCTCTCCCGTAGCGTAGCGGACTGCTCTCGCACTTGTCCGGCTAGCATTCATTCATTGCCAACACTAATTTGTCAAACCTTCGCCGCGCACTTGTGCAACACCTCCCGCCTCCCTCATTCAATTCCTCCCCCCTCCCTCACAATTTCACATTGCTTGTTGTGCGTGGCATACTCACCAAGTGCTCTTGATGCGGGGCCGCTCGACTGCGTGCACCCCTCCAAGCGGCTCGCCACCTCCCCTCGTCTGGACCACGTCTGGACACTCGCCAACCGCGGGCAGGATACTTCTCAACCGGCTCCCGAAGGCCAATATCCGGATTGCGCTGTCCGGTCTTCTCGCAGTTCCGCGATGGTCCTGTAGTCCTCAAAAGGGGGCAGCGGCAGAGGGGGCCGCGCCGCCGGGCCTCCTCGCAACGGGAGCACTCGGAAAAATAAAAATAAAAGCAGATCTCAGCAGTGCCTCCAACTTGTCGGGGGGAAATTCTGCCGGGGTCGGCTGAGCCGTCCGCGGACCTCCGGGCAGGGAGGCCCCAACTCCTCCCGGGTATCCTAAAAAATGAGTATGAGACACACGCAAGAAGCAAGGTGGTTCTGCTGTTTATTGAACAAACGGCAGGGATGGGTCAAGGAACGTACGCGTCCGTCCTGACTCTCTCTCTCCTTATGGGCTCGCAGGCCCTTTTTACCTTAGTATGACGCGCTACTTGCGTCACCTTGGAAAGTTAGCAAAGAACCTATCGCCACTCTGGATTGGTTCCTCGAGTGGTAGGGTTAGTATAGCATACGTGTAGAGAGCATTGTTAGTGGTTGAGGGTTAGTCAGGTGGTATAATTGGGTTGTCCCTTCAAATTGATACATAAAAATTGTTACATGAAGATCCCTGGGGATTGGTCAATGTTAATGGCATCAGTGATAAGAGCCCCATGTTCTGATTGGTCCACGCACGAGCCCCCCAGTCTGGGACCATCGTTGTTCCCAGCTGTAACGCTCACCTGATTCCCGCAGAGGCGCCGGTCTTGACTGGGTGAATGCCGTATCTTCAAAGGTGATGTGTAACACACGGTTGGCTCTTTGGGCTGGACCTCTGTGCACTGTATTTCTGACTCGAAGAGTAAGATGTCTGCAGATAGAAAATATGGGATTAATGAACTGGGGTTATTGGGTGCCTCTCTCCTCTTCCCTTTCTCTTCTCCTGTAGAACCCCAAAGGTTAACGCCCTCACCTTAGGTAAGTGAACGCCGAGCTCTCCATCTGCCTCGGGGCAGGGTGCCGTAACCAGTTCCTTCACTGGATAAGGGTGCAGGCCTCTTGACCTCAGAGGACTGCTGTCCGTCGTTAACTGCACGAACGGTAAGTTCTGGGCGCTTCAAATGTCTTAAAAGTCTTTTGTAATGATATCTCTTGTTTTGCAGAGTTCCGGCGATGGCGGATGGCGGGCTGATGAGAGTTGAGGATCGAACCCGCGTGAGGAATAGAAGCGCTTGGAAGCACGTAGGTAAGCGCTTGTAGCCTGCTTCACGATGCACACTAACTGTCCCTTTTATCTTGCAGGTACAAGTTCGGAGCTTTAGAGAAGCTGAAGGGTGCTGGAATACCCACTGGATTCGGCGTGGGAAGGAGTAATGGCACGTGAGTAATAAAGTTGCCCAATGTCTTTAAACGCACCTTCTTTTGTCTTTCAGATGCGGGATGCAGCGCCGAAGGGCTCCGGAGCGTGCGAAGAGCTGGTAAGCTTTTGTCTTTCAGATGCCGGAATGCAGTGCGAAGACCTGCGGAACATGCGAAGAGTAGGTAAGCCTTTGTCTTTCAGATGCCGGAATGCAGCGCGAGGCGTTGGTGACAGCTGATGGACCAGGTAAGAGATGCGCTGCCACTGAAGACCGTAGTGCTAACCTGATCTTTCTTTGTCTTTACAGGTGCTGCTGAAGACTGGATTCCAGGATGGTAAGCCTTTGTTTCCTTAGGCCCAGGATCAGAAGCAGAAGACACGATGAGCGTTCTGCTGCAGAGAATGCAGAATAACGCAAAGCAAGATTCATCCATCGGGTGTGGTTTAAATAGCCTCCTGTAGTGCTTAGGTGTCTCCTTCCACAGCCACGCCTAGGTAAGAAAAGAGTTCCTGCTTTCCAGAAGAGTTCCAGTGTTCTGAACCTAGGGAGTGGCTCCTGCCCCACCCAACAGGAAAAGTAGTCCCAAACAGAAGAGGATCAGGGGTTCAACTGGCAGGTAAGTAAGCAGCATGGTCTGCTGCAGGTAAGTCCACCCAAGCATTATGAGCCCGGCGCTTCCAGCGCTGGGACTGGGCATCTTTATGAGCCTGGTGCCACTGGCGCCAGGACAGGGTCCAAAAGGTCCCAATTGGGACTGGCTGGCACTCGGAACCGGGGTTATGGGTCTGCTTCCAAGGGAGTCGGGCAAGTCCTGATCTTTTGGAAGCAGAGATCATGACACCAGCTCGCGGTGCACCTGTCATTTGCAACAATGTTTCACTATGGTTATGTGCAGACAACGTGAAGATTTATTGGTATGCCTGAAGGCCGACTACTCCCACCGCCGCAGATGTCCATTGAATCACTTAATTGTATCTGCCTATGTCTTGAAACGGGGGGCTTCGGTGCCTCCCTCCTCCTGGGCCTGGCACCCTGTCAGGTTTGGCTTGGTCACGTGAGGTGGGGCCGTGGTCGAGGCAGAATTCTGCACAATTAATATTGTATTTTCCACTGTGTGCCTGGTTTTAATTGCAGGTGTGACCTCGGCGTCGGCTTGCGGCATACAAGATTGCAACATTGTGCCCTTGACTGTCAGTCATCGCCGGGCTCATTCTGCAGGGTCAGCAACTGTACTCTTGCTCATTCAATGTTCATGGAAGCTCTTGCTTGCGGCCTACTTGGCCTGGTGCATAGGCGGAAACGTTTGATACACAGCGCTTTAGGTTATGGTATCATATTGCTTTATCCCCAGTATCGTGTCTTCGTTATATTTGTTTATTGCAATGCGTGGGTTTAGGAGAAGCGTGAGCAAGCTTTTAGATGAGTTCATTGTGCGCCTTGCATTTCTGCATTTTGAGAGGGCTATGTGAAAAATAATAAAGATGCGCGTCTGTGGGTGTGTCCGTCACCTACGTCATAGCACTGAGTATGTTCTTCGTGTGGATTGGTGTGGGAGTGTCTAGTGTGTATGTTGCACGGGTATTCTGGCCGTTGGCTGGGTCGTCATGGCCTCTCTAACGATGTGTTGAGTTCATTCAGTCGAGTCCTTCCATGCCGCAGGTGTCGTCAAGGGTATGGCAGGCTGGCGGGCACGCGGGAGGGCACATCCGTATGTTCTTGTACCAGGGTATTTGGTCGTCTGGTAGATGGGCAAACTCCTCTCGTGGTGGGTGCCTAGGCCGTGATCCTCTGGGCCAGTGGTGTGAGGGGATTGGTGGGAGTCTTTTGTTCCATTCTCCCACTTCAGCATGTTCAGTAGTGAAGGTGTTAAATCATACCTCTCAAGCTTTAGAAGAATTGATTCTGGATAGCAAAGCTATGAGAAAAGCAGTTCTGCAGAATAGAACTTCTATTTACTATGTGTTATTGAAACATAATTTAGGGTGTAATCCATTTGAAGGAATGTGTTGTTTTTATTTCAGTGACCATTCCTCCTAGTCTGTGCAAAACCGCATCCATAATTTGAAGAATTTGACCAAGCAAGTAACATATTTCTTTACTGGAAATTGGAGAGACTGGTTATTTTTCTGGATTCCAATTATGGAAGAAAACTTGTGTTATGCTTTTGTTCGCATTTTTATGATTGTTATGATTTTTATTTTTTCTGGTTGTTTTCAATGCATTTCTAGTTGAGTTATAATGCTTCATCAGTTTAAGAAGTCAACTTTTGAGCCACTGAGTTATGAGGTCAAATGTCCAAGAGTGGAAAGTAATGCTTTAAAACAAATGTAATATCTTAAAACATGGAGTCTATTTGAAATGCCTTTTGGGTTCAGCAGTGGACATTTTCCTCAGACCTCAGTGATGGCTCCATTTGAATGTGAGCTCTGAATACTGTCTGCATTATTTTAATGACTAGGAAAATATATTGTTACAGACCGCAGTATTACAGCGATTGTTTTGAGTAAAGCGTCTCATAACGTTGCAGGAGCCTAACGCAAATTATGTTCTATTTCGCGCTCCCATGAGCAAGAGGCCTCTTGGAGTTTTTCATGTGACATTTTGGTCAAATGCCAACTGGATGCTTTCAACATGTGGACTTTCTGGAAAAGTACATTTGGGAGGTTGAAATTGTAAATTGGGGAGCACCAGATCTGGAAATCACATGGAGCTTTGGGTGAAGGGCTCCGTGTGTTCTCATTCTGCTCGATCTCTCTTCTGCCTTTGACACTGTCAATCATGCCATTCTGCTCAACCATCTCCGTGATAACCTGGGTATCACTGGTCAGGCTCTGGCGTGGCTGACCTCTTTCCTCTCCAATCGACCCTCCCAGGTCCAACTGGGGTCCTTCCTCTCTGACATCTTTTTCTCCACCTGTGGTGTCCCCCAGGGATCAAATCTCTCCCTCTGGCTGTTCAACCAGTACCTGGCACTCCTTGCTCACCGCATCGCCGCTCTCTGCCCCAACTTTCAGTGCTATGTGGACGATACCCAGCTCATTTTCAGGCTACCCTCGGCCTCCTCCTCTCCTTCCCTCATCTCTGACTGTCTGTCTGCTATCCAGGAATGGTGTGCCGCCAATGACCTCTGCCTTAATGCCAGTAAGACTGAGATTCTACTCATCGGCACACCCACTCCCTCCTTCCTTGCAGCTCTCTGGCCGGCCTCTCTTGGCCCTCTTCCTGCTCCTACCTGCACGGCAAAAAACCGAGGGGTTATCTTCGACTCCACACTCTCCTTCTCTCCTCATATATCTGACCTCTCTAAGAAGTCACACTACCAGCTGCACCTCCTCAGAGGTATTCTTCCCTTCCTCTCCTTCCCCCAGAAGCTCCCTGTCTCACGAGCCCTGGTTCTCTCAAAGCTGGACTACTGTAACAGCCTCTATCTTAATCTGCCTGCCTCCACTCTCCGCCCTCTGCAACTCATCCAGAACAGAACTGCGAGACTTGTCCTTGGCCTCAAGCCCAGGGACCGTATCTCTCCAGGACTGAAGTCTCTACACTGGCTCCCAGTGGCTGCGAGGATAAAGTTCAAAACCCTCTGCATTGTCCACAAGGCCTTCTGGGGCCTGGGGCCTATATACCTTCAACTCTCTCTTCCTAAATATCTTCCTTCCCGAGCCCTTCGTTCATCCGTCTCCAACTCCCTCAGGGTCAGCCGCTTCTCGAAGCAACGAGCTGGGGGTAGATCTCTCTCCGCGGCAGGGGCCTCCCTCTGGAACAGCCTTCCTGCCTCCCTGAAACTTGAGGAGAACCATCTACGGTTCCGGAAGCACCTCAAAACCTTCCTCTTTGCTTCTGCTTTCTGTCTCCCTCTCCCCTGCTAATTCTTCGCTGAATCTGCAACTGGGCCACTCTCGCCGACCTCGGTCCTGGGCCCAGCCACTCTCCACTTGCACTGCCTCCCTGGCAACCCCTGCACTGCGGGACTGTCTCTGTATCCCTACAGCCCCCGTTCCCAGCACTTGTCTGCACTTACCTTGCACTTGCCACCAGCTGGCTCCTATTTATTTTATTCTACTTACCTTGTACTGCACTTCCCCCCCTCCCGTCCCCTTGCACTTTCTCCTTTCCCCCTACCCCTGCACTTGCGCGATCTGAATGACACCTGGCCTAGTAGGATCGTTGTCTGTCTTCCCCTGTTCCCCCCCTCCCTGCCTCGTCGCGCCTTGAAACCCTTGTGTATAGGCGCGTTACAAATGCCCTGTCATATCATATCATGAAAGCAGAAGAGGTTACCAGAGACCTGAACGATTACGCACAATAGTAAGAAGAGGAATCTTCATGAAGAAAGAAAATTGCTTAGATCCATGATGAGGATTCTGGAGCGGGGGGTTCTGGGAGGAGAACCTGGAGAGAGAGAGTGGGCGGTTCAAAGAGAGGGATGAGAGAGAAGAAGAGAGAGGGGGAGCTCCTTGCACACCAGTTTACTCAATAAATAACTAGTATCCACGTACTCGTCTCTCTTCACTAGTCCGTCAGCACGCTACAAGTACGTAAGCATAAGATGGCAATACCTAGACAATTGTGTCAGTACTTGGGCATACAATGACAATCCCCGACAAGTGTGTGAGTACATGATGGCGTTCCCTGGTATCCGATGCCAATGACCGCCATATGATCAGACTGCCTAAGAATAGCAATACAATGCCTGGCAAATGAGGGCAGTGTCTAGGCGTATGGGGCTAGTATATCGAACATTGCACTAGTGCTGACGCATGAGATATGAATACCAAGCAACAAATACAACGTACTCACTACACGAAAGCCACAACTTTGGCTTTGCCCGTGCTTGTCTTTTTCTGCAAGCTGCAGTGTGAGTCATGGTATGCTTTCTGTGCATAGTCCAACCTCTCCTATAGGGAGAAAAGCAAGAGTTATGCAAGGGAGCACAGCAGTATGACGTCGGAGCGCCTGCGTTACTTAAAGAGAGCCCTGTGGTGTCAAAAGAGCAGTGCAAACAATGGGTAGTCACGACCTGGCGTGATAGTGTCTATTACAACGCAGTTGTGGTGTCGTTAATGTACTCTGATACGTGTTGATGGCCTGAAAAATAAGGGCAGCATTACGGTTTCTGATATAATATGGATGTGTTGTGCCCCCGTAGACGCAGCGTTGTGAGTCATTTTCTAAAGCGTTATTACCAGATTCGTAACTAACTTCCGAAAGCCAGTGCTTGTGTAATACACTGCCATTCCTTTCAAATTGAAGGCAAATAGCTCGAAGAAAATGAGAACAGGAGCATTTTCGATCGCTTTTGGAGGTGCTGTGTTATGCCTCAACTGCTTTGAGCTTGCGCAGGCAATGTGGAACTAATGTGGTCTTTGATATGCAAAGGAACTAAGTACAGCAGCACGCACCCGAGTGTTTCAGTGAGCAATTATGGAAGAAATATTGTGACGGGATTGTGTTCATAAAGAGCCGCTTTCCTATTCTCCAGCGCATAGAACCATTTTCGAAAATGCCATTTAAAAGAAGATTCACAGTTTCATCTGCACACGTGTGAACAGCAGCTTCTTAAAAGCATTGGTGCATCGCATTTGCATAAAGCTCCGAGCCTCGCTTGTCAGAACCGCAGCTTCGGAATTGATTAAAATGACTTCCTTGCTCGCACCAAACTTGCGTCTCCGGCGTCACGGAGCAGGTCCACGCTCCGATGCCAAAGGGGGGGTGCCGTGGGGGGGGGGGGGGGGGTGGGGGTCAGAGCTTCCCCAGGCTGACGGTGTCTTGTTGGTTAGACGCCGTTTTCTGATCACCCGTCATTCCCCCCGCAGAGGGTCATGACATGCGCCTGGAGGAGCCCCTCTTTACCAGATAACGATACCCTCTTTGATTGATTCCAATGTAATTCTGAAGCAGCTTCTGTGTTCGCGGATTTAACTCAATGGGTGCACTTGTAACATTTTAAAGAGGAAAAAAAGCTCAGTCTTTGTATCAAGCGTCGGGCAACAATTCACGTTTAATAAACTAAACAGCTTGCGTTAAAACGAAAAGCAACACTTCTGCAAGCGGCCCATCTATCTATGCCCATCCATCGGCATTTACGGTGGGGAAAAGCCCCCTTCCTACGGGAGAAGGCGCCGAAGGGGTTAAAGGCAGCTGCCCGGTCAAGTGTGGGCTGTGGAGAGGCGGCGGCGGCGGCAGCGGCAGCTCCGGGTGAGGAATAGTCTGCAGAGACACATGCACAGCAATTCAACTGGCGCTGGCGGGAGCCTGCAGTGGAGTCTGAGAGCAGCCCCGCGCCCCCTCCTCTGCCTGTCTGCAGCCTGGAGTTCTAGTGAGGTCCTGTGCCGCCTCTGCCCCGCTCCTCCCCGGCGCACCCACACCTGTCAGCCGGGAGCTAGACCCCTCCCGCCCCGCACCTCCCTATCCCGCACAGGATGCCCGCAGCTTCTCCTACCTCCTGAGACTCGAGCAATGAACGGAGCTCTTCTCCCACGCTCCCCCTTTACCTCCGCGCGCACTGGTGCCCCCATGTCCTCCCTGGCAGCCTGCAGGTGGCAGGGAGGTCCTTGTCATCGCCACTACCGAGGCAGCGCATAGTGAGCACGGGGGAGTGGAGGGAACGGATCCTACCCACCGCCTGCCTGTGTGTGCGGGTCGCAGTGCACGGGGCTGGCCCATGGCATGGCCCCAGGGATTATCCGCAGCTGAGTGAATATTACGGGGGTGCCAATTGAAGACTGGCACGGATTACAACTGGAACTGGTGGATAGGGTCCTTCCAAAGCAGACGTTGGGGAGAGGGAGCACCCACGCCTTTCTGTGGAGACAGGTATGTGGCAGTGGAAGGCACGAGGCAGTGGGGCATTCCAGTTGTATTTACTAAAGAACACAGTTTTCTTGCATGGGCCCCTGGCAGCACCTCTGCTCGTGATTATTGCGTGCCATGGGAAGTGCGTTGAAGCTGTTGCGTCACCCGACAGAGAGCCAGCCTTAACAGGACAATACACTTGCTCGGAAAGGTGCGCTCACCCAGCCATGCTTGCGGATGGGCAGAGGCTGTGCCACGGGGGCACCGGCGATTCGCTCTTCCTGTACTTGTGCTGCATGCTCCATAGTTTTTGTAAGGCTGCGCAAAGAGCCGACGGGAGAGTGTGTGGGTGCACTTCAAGAGGGCACCACTTTGCCAGGCACCGCGAGGCCGCCCAAGAGAGCCGGGCCGGTGCAGTCAGGTGGCAGGCAACGATATCTCAACCGTGTATTTAATATTCCGTTTTTTGGGAGTTATTCTAAATTCAAGCGTTGATTCCTTCGCTGTATTTCGGTTCCACGTCGAAAGGGTGGTGGGGAAGTCTGAGCAACGCTCTTATGTCCAGAGCGAAGAGCGGGCAATTATTGTTTTCCCCCAAACCCCTTGATTAGTCCCACGTCTTTCTCCTCTGAGAAAAAATTGCCCAACCCCAAGAGAACCTGCACTTTACATTCTGCCCACCTATTGCTACACGCCTGCGTATCTTTATTCCATCTTGTACATTTCCACCCATCCATCCATCCTCCCTCCCATCACCACAGACCGCTCGCCTCTCCGCGTTTCTATCTCTGACGCGGGGTCGTGTTTTCTAGTTCTGCTTTTATTGAAGGTCGCTCTTTCCACCACATTCAGTCACTGGTGTTTTGCACAAAGGGCTGCGCGAGGCAGAACCGCTGGGTATAGTCTTTTCTCTGCCTGATTATTGCCAGCGTAGACGCCACGTTTTTTTCCCTCCCCTGCGGAATGATTCACTTTTACTGCACTGGACTGAATTGGTCATAGCGCCCTTTCGTGTAGATGGGATTTTCAGCCACGAGTCTCACATGTACCTCATTAAACTATTCCGTGCATCATGCTTGAAGACAGTGTGTACTGTAATCCATTCCATGTGTATGTATACATAGGCCCGATAATGTATTATTATTATTACTATTATTATTATTATTATTATTATACATTATTGAAGGATAGTTTTTAAAACCTTTTAATCATGGGTATGATTCTATGTTCATTGCAATTAAATGCACCACGTGAATGAGCGAATTTCAAGGAAAAGGATGCCAATGTTATGTATTTATAAAATGCAAATGATATAGGCTCACTATAAAGCAAAATGAAGAAGCAAGACGCAATGGGTAGCGTGTTTCTTGCATCCTGCTCCCCTGATTCCTAGATGGAAACTCCACTGAGAAGTCATGCAGGGCTGCACAAATACGGGTCTTGTAACCTTCTAAGTATCGGGTAGATACCCAACTCCTACACACACACCGGGCACCAGCAACCACATTGGTCAAAGATTGATGTCAGTCTTACACCCAGATCGGTTCTGGGTGGGTATTGCCAGCTATGGGCATTTAAGGGTCTCATTTGCAATGCCTTTTTGACAGGTGGAAATGCAAGAAAATTGAAAGGATCATGCTTTTCATCAACTGTTTTATTTTGGGCATTGAAAGGCATGAAGGACTTGAAAAACAAATCCTGTGAGCATTGTGCTTACTACCATGCCTTACCTAAGACAGGTTAGGCCAGGTGCAGGGAAAAGAGCTATGGAGTCAGCAAATCTCGAAGCACATCTGTTTAAGAGTAAGAGAGGCACACCAGCTTGTGAATTTCATTCCCCTGGGATGCCCACTGTCACAAATTGACTCCTGCCCTGCAGGAGTACCAGGATGTGTAGAGGCAAAAATGCCTACTTAGCACTCACACTTCTACAAACGAAGAGCCAACACAGTCATAAAGGTAAAACAGGCACAGTTCATCTTCAAAGTTTATGAAATTTCCAGATTCCCCACTCTGCCTTTAAAAAGGGGGGACTATACTTCCAGAGAAGAATGATTTATGTGGGCTTGATGGGAGGTTTTAAAGGGGTAGTTCGGTCAGAAATGTTACTGGCTCTCTCGATTGGGCATGTATTTTTAGAGCATACATCCATCATTCTTAAAAACTCTTCCAATGCAACTTACCTGATTTTTTCTCACTTTAACAGATGTGAAAACGAAGGATCGGCTACCGCCATCTTGTGCTAATCTTATCCGTTGATCCATCGCCCTAAATTCAAGTGCCCGTGGCATTAATTCAGATAACCTGCCCCTACCGTTTCATCACTAGACTGTTACGATGAGCTCCACCTATTTTAATGACGTTAGTGGACAGCGTATCCAAACGTACCCTGTCCTCTAGAATGTCATAACGTTATCTAATACAGAACCAGGAACATACACATACACAACAGAAACAACACTTGTGTTTCTTTTCACAAAAATGATAAAAAAGTTTATTTTGAAAAAAAAACAGCAATGGTCGGGAGCGTAATAAGTACTTTTAATTTTGACATACTGCTGAAAAGAGGTAATTAAGTCCACAAAAACATGGGTAACTTTTTTCAATAGAGGTTATAGCTAGCGAAAATAGCATGGTTCTCATTTTTTGTTTACAACTGTGAACAGTGATCATATAATGCTGACTCCGTTCATCGATTGATTAATCCCAGTCTTTACATTCTTCACAGAAAGTTATCTTCCATTACCGATTTCTGATCGACGCACATGGTGTTCCGTTACAGAGAAGAAATTAGTGGTTTAAACTTCAAATGCAGCACATTCACATCTGCATGTTTTCAGAACCTATAGGCTGCTATGTTGCTTCTTATTATTGCAACCCCAAAAGAACAGATTGGTGTCTGCTGATCGTCCCGGATAATGATTATCACAGAAGCGTTGTGGATGATTATTGTCCAATTACGGTTGAAGAAGCCGTCAAGTGGTAAACCGTATCCATGAAAGGCGCACATCGGTGTAATTTAACTATGTAAAATGGAGAATACAAAAATATATTTCAGTACCCAATATATAATTGTATATGCACAGTCCATTTTTATGTTAACTATCAAGCTATTGAGGGATTTGTTTCCAGCCACCTGCAAGAAAAATTAAGTGCGAAATATACAAGTACCAGAATCCTTAGAGTCAATTAACTTGCCACACTTGAAAAGGAAATGAAGACACACCTGAAAAAGCAAAGAAACACAGCCTCCCTGAAGATTGATGGTGTCATGAAAACATGCGTTTGGAGGAGAAGCTAATGCAGGAAAACTTGACTGGCAGCAGAGCGCCTGCCTTGTCACCAATTTTGAAACATTGTTCCAGGAGTCCCGGGCTCAAAAGACAGCAGCAGCAGGGCCATCTTGCCTTACAATGGAGAGCCACAGCTCTGGCTTTCCCCCGCCCCCATCAAGCGGACGAGTTGTGCTATGAAGGGAGTTGTTTCCAGCCACCTGCAAGAAAAATTAAGTGCGAAAAATACAAGTACCAGAATCCTTAGAGTCAATTAACTTGCCACACCTGAAAAGGAAATGAAAACACGCATGAAAAAGCAAAGAAACACAGCCTCCCTGAATATTGATGGTGTCATGAAAACGTGCGTTTGGAGGAGAAGCTAATGCAGGAAAACTTGACTGGCAGCAGAGTGCCTGCCTTGTCACCAATTTTGAAACATTGTTCCAGGAGTCCCAGGCTCAAAAGGCAGCAGCAGCAGGGCCATCATGCCTTACAATGGAGAGCCACAACCATGGCTTTCCCCCCACCGCCATCAAAGGGAAGATTTGTGCTATGGAGGGAGTGGTTTCCAGCCACCTACAAGAAAAATTAAGTGCGAAAAATACAAGTACCAGAATCCTTAGAGTCAATTAACTTGCCACACCTGAAAAGGAAATGAAGACACGCCTGAAAAAGCAAAGAAACACAGCCTCGCTGAAGACGAATGGAGTCATGAAAACATCCGTTTGGAGGAGAAGCTAATGCAGGAAAACTTGACTGGCAACAGAGCGCCTGCCTTGTCACCAATTTTTAAACACCATGTGAAATGAGCAACAATAAAAAGAAAAATAAGTTGACATCACTAAAATTCCAGCATGCCACGAATGACCGCAGTTTTGAAAGGCTTACTGGCTCCTATGTATATCAATTCCAGCAATCATATTGATTTCTGCATTGATGCAGGTGCGCCTGGTTGTCCTCCACATGTGGGCCTCCACAGTAAAATGTAAATGTGCAAAGGACACAGGCGCATGTTGATAGTGCATATTGGCAAGACATATTCCTTCGCTCAATATTTCAATGTAGGCTAACACTGTGGCATGTACACCTTTGGTCTATTGCTATCTGCAGCCACTTATCATGATTCGTACTTTCCAGCATGGTTAGACTTAATTTATTTATTGGTTATTTGTAAAGTGCCTACACAAGAAATTGTGTTTCAAGGCAACACAAGACAAAAAACGGGGGCAGGGCAGAAAAAATATATAACGGTCCTACTAGGCCTCATGTCATTCAGATCATGCAAGAGCAGCAACAAGAAGTGCAGGGAGGGGCAGGGATGAGGTCTAAGTCAGGGCAGAAGGGAAACTGCTAAAGTGGGAGGGAGGTGCGGGGAAAGATGAGGTATATAAGTGCAGGGGGAGCAGGAGGAGGGGAAGAAGAAGGCTAATATGGGTGAGCAAGTGCCAGGGGAATCAGGGAGTGAGGACCACATGCAAAGCACATGGACGGGGTGGACCAGGCTCGATAGGAATGCACACCCCACCAGGCTTGTCTGTGGAAAGGGGCTGGATGGGCAAGTGCAGGTGTGGGGGATAGTGCAAGATGACAGGGTTCTGGGGTACACTGTGTGAGGAGGGCATGGTGCCCTGTGGAGTTCAGAAGGGACCATTCAGCCAGTCAATGTGACAGGAGGGGGCATTAGCAGGGTGGGGGTAAAGAAGAGAATAGTCGATGCTTGAGAATCTTCCAAAATGTGAGGAGATCAGGCAGAAGCCTGATAGGGGCATAGAGACCCCACACCCTCTGCTTCGTATAGCACCTGATCTGCAGAGAATTGAAGGTAGATGAGCTATGGTCTTTAAGAGGGAGGTATTTAGGGAAAGAGACAGATGTAGTGGGGTCCCTGGCCCTAGTAAGCCTTGTGGAGGATGCAGGGGGTCTTGAACTTGATCCTCACGGTTACCAGGAGCCAGAGGAGATATTTTTGGGCTTGAGAGATGCAGTCCCTGGGCTTGAGGCCACTGATAAATCTTGCAGTCCTATTCTGGATTAGTTGAAGGGGGCAAAGGGTGGATCTATGCAGATTGAAGAAGAGGCTGTTGCAGTAGTCTAGTCTGGAGAGCACCACAGCTCTGGAGACATTGAGTTTATGTATGTCTGCTGCTCCAATTGTCTGCTTAGAATTTTCAACTATTGTGAGTTCATTACAAACAGGGCTCAAAATTAGGATTGGATAAGCAGGGATTATAAGCAGTGTCTGGGTATCCAGCAGTAACCGTTCACCAGGAGCTACTACTAGGGTCAAGTAGCTAATTTATAGCATTACATTACTTGGCCTGTTGAGCCAAAAGTAGCTCCTGGCAACTGTTGGTGTTAAGCTCTCCAGTCTCTCCGACATTTGATTTCATTTGAATCACATACTTGAAAAATTCAGGCAGAAATGTATTGTTGTAATTTAAATCAATTATATTGATGGTAATACATACCCAAAAGAAAATAGAAATATTAAGGCCTATTTAGTGACATTACTTCACACACAGTAATTAATTAAAAATACATTATTTAACAATTGTATCTCAGGTGACATACTATTCCATTTATTTTACAATGAAGTTTCCAAACACTGTTCAAAAGCTTGAGACTGGCTTTGTTAAACATTGTGAAGAGAATCAACAAGTTCAAGTTTGGGAGGGAAAACCTCTTTTGCAATGTCCCGTGGCACAGACTCGGCATTGGAAACAAAATCCGGATCAATTCCATGCGTTTGCATGGTCAACACATTCAATGTCAGATCTTTCACAAATTTAAAATCCGTCCGCTGGAAGGTTGGCTTTGCCACCCACTGTTTGCTTCTTTTGTTAAACTCCTTTTTGTAACGAGGCATCCTGACAATTGCTGCAGTTTTTGCTTGTTCCCTTCCAACGCTCTCATTGTGTGCAAGTACAACCAATCTTGTTCTGGCCTCCATACCATCTATGCCAAAATGCAAACTTTTAGGCCTGTACTTTAGGCACCTATTGTAGACACCTCCAAATCTCCAGTGTGGCAGAACTCAGACATCCCGCTCATTTCTCTTGAAGGCGGTTTCTCATATACAATCTTCTCAAGTGGTGTGTGAGGACGGGACCCTGTAACTATCCACATTTTCATACGTTCCTGCTCCTTGCTCAATGGTCCATGTGCACATTCTTGAAAATTGTAATTTTTTTCCCAAGAGTGTATGTTAGAACAATGGTGCATTAATGAACACAATTTTTCAAGGAGAATCTCTACAGATACATCACAAGTTTATGAGCTCCAACAAAGATGGTTGCTGATAGACTGTGACCAATTTACACATTTTTCTGTAGCCTTTTTTTCTCCAGCAGCTGTAATTTATTTTTCAAAATTGATTTTGCAATGTGCCTGTTAGGGAGAATTCTCCAGAATGGCTAATTTCTCTTACCTACTGAGTCCCTCACCAGCTTTGCTGGATTTCTAGGATTTATTTTTTTCACCTGGTAAGAGTGTGAGCCTTTTTCCCACTCTTACATGTGTTTTGCTGTGTGTTTAACATTTTTGTGTTCATAGACTGTGGAGCCTCACCTACTCCATAGGCATCATCTCTTTACTGTGTGTCACACAGCACCTTTAGTGCAGTGACACAGGGTTGTCTTTTTCAGACTTCCCACTTTAAACTCCATTTTCTGGGACTGACTACTGTCTCCCAGAACATGTAAAGTTGCCATTGAATTTATTAGTCTTTTTAAATTCACAGACCCAGTACAAACTATCTTACATAGACTACTGGAAAGGGTTAATAGTTATACCCTTTTTGTCTGTTTCTCATTGAACATTATTTCGTTCCCCTTTCTTCAAGATTTGGCTGGTGGCAGTGGTATCTACCGTATTTGTCCTACCGGGGTCTATGAAAATAGCCTTGGTACTGTTTTAGGCTATGTCAGTAGCCTCAAACTTTAATCCGCTGGACCCCATTTACTGTTATTTGGTTCCGGCTGGGTTTATTCACCATTTCTTTTTTGCAAAGGTCTTTCTCGTGTTTTACTCTGCGCGCCAAACGTTTTGGTTCATTTGTTCGCCGTCCTTTGGTGCCTGAAGTCCTTTGCACAGAAGCCCTCCTTAGGTGCCTGAGAATCTAGGTAGACAGGATGTGAGGGAGGGGTTTTAAGGCCCCTGCGCAGGGTCTTCCTGGAGACCCAAGTCACAATCTTGTTTGATTGGCTAGTTGACTGTCCTGCCAGGACAGCCACCCTGCTGTGTGATTGACATCCAGGCTGTGTGAATGGGGGAAACTGCATAAAAAGCAGGTCTCTAGGACTTGGAAGGCAGAGTCGCCACTGGATCGAGAGAGCCAAAGAGAAGCTGAATGAAGAGGACTGCTGGAACTACTGAACTTCCCGGTGAAACCCTGCTGCGGGTCCGAATCTCTTAAACTTCGACGACAGAGAAGATCTGCAAAGAATCTTCTTCCCTGAGCTGGTGGGACCAACCAGTTTGCCAAACACAAAGCAAGGCCTCCCTCCCCTGGTCAAATTTGCTGTGCATTGCTGCAATGAACCGGATAGCCAGGAGGACCAGGCCCTGTTTGGGTTTTAAGGAGCACACCTTTTATTTGTTGCTTTGCTCTGCTACTGGTTTCTTCCCTGGTAGTGCAGGACCTTCCAGTCTTCATCCTTCGTGTCAGTCCAACAGTCGCTTCAGGAACCATGAGCCTGCAGGATCTGCCAGCAACTTCTGCCTCAGCTACAGCATTCTTCTTGTTCTAAATTACTGTTCAAACCTGTTTGTTCGTTCCGTCCGACTGCAGTGAAAGTGTTTTAAATCTTTCACCAATCCAAGTGCTTGTCCTTCTCTACTCTTTTAAGTAACTTTTCTCCCAAACAACTTCATTTCGAACTCTTGGCAAAGACCTAACCGCAAGCTACTCTGAACTGTGTGATCCTCTGCAAAGACTCTGAACCATTAACATTGGCCCAGGCCTATTGATTTGAATCCTCATTGTAGTAAGCCTTTTCTAGATTGCCCTGCTTACTTACTTGTTGGTGCTACTTAATTTTGTATAACCGTGTCTTTCCCTCCCTTTTTAAATTGCTGGAGTCCCATTTTGCTCACACTTCATTTTGAGCTTAACTTGTCCAGAATTGATTGGGTGTTGTGTAGTATATTAAGATGTGATTTTTCTGCTGCTTTACGTAGTGAACTGTTTTACAAATGATTGTGTAAATGTATATTCTTTTACTCAGAAACCTTCAGTCAGTGTTTGTTTGAACCATAGCAATTACTGTTCTTTGTGTAAATTCTGATACTGCTCACTTTACTCTTGAGATAAGTCTGGCTGCTCAGCCATCGCTACAACTTTACTGTGTAGTATGGGCTTGTACCAAAGGTGAATTTATACTTGCACTTGTAGTCTTAATTGTGTCTGGTGTTCCCAAAGTTTACTGCATATGATTCTGCCTAACAGTGCCATACATTATATTGATGCTTTATGTCTGGGAGCTGCTCTTGCATTGACTTAGCTATTGAAATGTGCCTGTCATTCGCTATAAGGTCTATTTGCATTGCTCTGGATTGCTTAAGTCGAATGGATTTAATGAAACCATATTTTTCCATGGCAACAAAAGATGTACATTCAGATACTTGCACTACGACTGGACACACAATTATTTTTGTTTCTATGTCCTGGAAGTGCAGTATTTAGCAGAGAAACCTGGACTGTCACATTGTCCATCAGCAGCAAGCCAGAGCCTTTTGCCAGCGAGAGCATTTCCGTTGACATCTGTTTGAGTGTCCATGCCTGGCAAATAGCGGGGAGTTTTTGAAAGGAACTTGAGTCTCACAAAGTTAAAGTTGAAATTGTACTGTATGTTGATCAGCTAAACACCAAAGCAGATGAACAAAGTGCATTTCCATCAGCCACTTTTCCAAGTATAGGTTGAGCAGACCATGAACATGAGTTATGGTGGTGTACACTGCTACCCTTGATCTTCAGGTTGGTGCCATTGACTACACAAGTAATGTCTCCCCACAAATCCCTCTATGGAATTTATGATCACATTTAATCATGTTCATAACCTCAATCAGGCAGAAGTCGAATACAATGTATTTTGGTTCCTTTAATAGACAATCGCCCAGAAGTATACTGGTTTGCGATTCCATGGTGGTGGAAAAGTCCTCAACCCTAGGAAGAATGAAGTCCATGTCACAAGCACAATCGTTAAATCAGTAGTGAAGATGCTTCCATTATTTATGTTTCTGATATTTCCAATTTGTCCACATGTATTGGGGAAACAGGAAACATTTTTTCTTAGCATTTTCTTAGAGGGTGTGGATTGTGTGAGTGGTTCTTCAAGCAATTCTGAAGCATCTTCTGTGTTATCTGTTTCTTCTGGGTGACGTGTGCTGTAACAATGATCCAGGGTCACTTTACATGGATCACTGCTGACATTCAATTAAAAGTCCGGCCACTGAAAAACCGCATCACAACACTGAATTATGTGAAGACCATGCTGAGCCTCAAAATGTAGCAGGTCCCCAGTGACAATGGTTTGGACATCATTAGGTTGTTTAGTTGTCTGGGTCGTTATGCTCCTGCTCCTCCTAGGCCTAAAAACGAAGAGAGAAAAATCCTTAATTTATAGCACATATACAGAATAAATGAATTACAACATGAACAGGTAATATCAATGAAATAACTGATAAACTACTTTTTCTTTTAAACCTTTCTGTTATGTAACCTTTTTTTCTGAATTTAGCTTGAAACAGTCAAATTGGATTTGCCAACCATAAGACCAAGTTGAAAAAAAGCTTTTAGAAATTGTATAAACCATGAAATGTGCTCTTCCACTTAAAGAATCATATCTACATATATATCTATATATCAAAATGTCACCATGGAAACCACCAGAACATATTAAAAATTACATCACAGTTAAAATGGATGATAACTGATATTTCACAATATCTTATGTATAGCTCTAGCCCACGTGTCTCTTCAATTTCAACCACTTCAGTAGTATATTCCTTGTATATAACAAATTCAAAGAACATTGACTAAATTGTTAAAGAATTTAATGTTAAAATCTTTGATCTCACAAAGTTCATCTTGTGAAAGTTGATGTAATGATTGTCGACCTTACAATATAAGTTAAACTATGTAAAAAGATATGATTAATCATCTGATTCAAATGTTTAAATTAGTACTGACATAAAGTCGACCACTGGGTACATGTAACATTTTAAAAAGACATATTTGAAAACTGTATCTGATAACCTTCAGAGATATTGCAGGGCGTTGGTGCAAGATTATCCTGCAAACCATATTGATTAAATGCCATGTGGGTGACTACATACGTTACACACGATCGTGCCCTGCACGGTGCAATTAGCAGAGAGGGGCTTTGCACATGGGAATAATTGCACCCTGCAGCGCACGATTATGTGTAACATATGTAGTCACCCCACTGCATTAATCAGCCGATGGCGCCTCCACGTCTTGAGAACATCCAGACTACAAGGCATTCAGGCTCCTAACAAGTTTTCCTGCCATAAAGTTGTGACATACATCCTGCTGCCACCAGACAGGTTGGACCTGTATATTTTGTACCCAGCGATGGTCGCATCATGATACCCGATTGATTCAGGGTTTCATCCCACTTCTTCCCGTGCTCCAGCTTCTTGCAGACACGCACACGCAGAACACCCTGATTCCCCAGTCTCCCTGTCCTGACGAAGGCCCACATAAGAAAGGCGTACATTCTAGCCCAGAGGACCGAAACACTGTTGTGTAGACCTTGACATTTTAGTCACAGTGCTGCAAAATACTCAGTTTTTCTCATGATTGTGTCAACTTGCACTTTATGTTGTACCTGTTCACTTGTCATGACCCCTGTCTTGTTGTACCTTGACAGTAGGAAATATACTGTGTAGATTTTATGGACTTCACCCCAAGCAATGTATCTTGGCTGCATACCCCATTGTAATTCGCATTGCTCTACATATGCAAAAAATGGGTTTCTGTGCTGTGTCTCAGAGTAGATATTTATATATGATTGTTTTGAACTAAAATGAAAATGTTTCAAACAATTGAGGTGTGTAATCATAATTGATGTGTGAGATTTGGATTCTCACGTGCTAAAGGGTTTTGTTCAATTGACCCATTCAATTGTGTCTGATGGCAGTTTAGCCCTCCTGGGCAGAATTAGGTCATAACCAGGAGCCCTTGTGTTTGATCGTTCTGTGACAAAGTACATTTTTCTGAAGGTTTACTTTCATTGTTGCATGTGTTTCGTGCAATAAATACATCAAGGTTGTTGATCTAATGCTTTGCAATTTGCTGAAAGTATTGCAAATGATCAAAAAATAATGTATCTTAAATGTAAAAAAGATATTGTTAATCAATAACTGTTAGTATAAATCAATAAATTATCACTTCTCATACCTCCTCCTCCAGACCGTTTTCATTAGAAGAATAGTAAATGGTTGAAGTTCCAGGCAATATTTATATAACAGTAATTGTAATAATGAAGATGTAACATAAGAAAATGACATGTAAAAATGCGCAATATTCACAAAGAAGCCTAGAAGCCAGTTTGTATCAAAAGCTCACATTATACATAACAATAAGCAAATTGTTTTAAGTTGAACTTAAATACATATTTTGTATAGTCATATCTGAAGGAATATTGTAAACAAATTACTTGAAAGGGGAATGAGGTTGCTGTTGACTCTGGAATAGTGGTCAATGTAGGATCACACTCCTTTAATCAATGTATATAATCATTCCATTGTTCAATAGAAAATGGACATTAGTATTATAATTTATACCACACCAAAAATGATGTAAAAAGTGTGTGTGCAAGTTGCTTGGCCTCTCAATTAAGATGTTGGATGTGTCTGTGGTTTTCTCCATTGTAATGGTCTGTAATTCCATCAGTGTGGGCTAGGTAAAAACAGACATGGCCATTTAAAAATAATGACCTATTTTTAAAAGACGCAATGTTAGTGTGTGTATGGAAAGGCTGCCATTGTACTGACCTATTCGAGTATCTCTAAAGTAGGAATACACAAATTAATCTAAAGTTCAAAATGTGCATACCACAGTACAACGTGTCACAAAGAAAACTTGTGTAGTAAAATATCAATGGAAATATTCCACAAAAACTGAAAACCGTTTATTATGTTACCTGTTCACAGACTATTTCAATATATTGAGTGTTCATTTATAAGACATATCATACAGACAAATTTAGAAAATGGTAAAATACATTTAAAAATTCATGGTCCACTACTCACCTGGGTCATTGTGTGCTGAAATTCAGTTAGAACTTCATTGGGAAGTAATTTGTGAAGGAGCCTGGAGCAACACCTTTTAGAGTACTGTGATTGTTCGTACATATAGGAGAAGTACATGCTGCAGACACGGAATCGATTGGTCCTCACATCATCCAAGACATCTTTGGCTCTGCTTTCAATTTTGGACTCTGGAAATCTGCAGCTCGAGAGCCATTTTCTTACTAAATTTAAATTCTTTGGAAATACATGCAGGACTGTACTCTGACTTTTTGCATGACTGTTATTAGTGCGAGCGAAAATGATACAAGAAGTCATTGTTTGAGTGTCCTTATGATCTTTTAAAGAAATATAAATAAATATTACTATTAAAAAAGTATCACAGTTAGTACATCAAACATCATATTATAAAAAATGGCACCTAAAGCAAACATGCATTGAAAACACGCACTACGAAAGATTTTCTTTGGAAATTACAGAGACAAATATGTGCAGGACGATTGATAATGGTGTAGAATTTTTTAATATAATAAAGTGAGAATAGAGTTTACATTGAGTATAAAGCAATAGAAAGTGGCTTAGCAGAGAACATTGACATTACAGACAACAATAGAAAAAGTTGACTAACCGTTACTTAGAAGAACAGGTGAGCCGACTCAGCAAGCAAGGTAAAAGGTGGAAAGCTGGCGATATCCATTGTCGATCTCACAGATGTTTTCTTGTTAACTCCCACAGTGTATATAAAGGATTACAGATTTGGGTGTGTATGTGAATGCCTGACATGTTCATTCACACCCACCAGGCCTCTATGGCAATGTTTGAACTCTATCCTGCCAGTGTAGCGACCTTGCGATCGCACGCCCACAGGTGTGAACTGTCATTGATAGCGGAGGGGGATGGATGTGGATGAGGTGAGCACAATAGGCACAGAACACAGTCAAAGGACATAGACATATGTTGATTGCAGCGATGGGGTCTTCAAAGGGGAGGCTGGAGGTGCTGGGTTTGGGGCAGTTATGTGGATAAGGGTGCCCATTCGAAAGAACCCTTTGTGGTGTACATGGGATTCACCACCTTGAGCATTCCCATCCTCCCAGCCCCCTGGTGAGCGCACGCCTACAGGTGCAAAAAGCCATTGATAGCAGAGGGGGGGTGAATGTGGATGAGGGGAGCACGATAGGCCAGTAAACTTGTTAAAGCACACCAATCTTTTACAATACTCTTAGATGTTTGGACATACAAACATGTCTAACAGATGTTCAGATTAACTCATTTTTTCATTTTTTTTATTTAGTTTGGTAAAGTGGATGGCAATGACAATTCAAATTATACTTATGCGGTCGAGGTACTGTCTGTATTAATCCACAGTATTGTCCGTGGTGGTTTCATATGTTTATAACGACAACCAAAATAACAACATACATTTTTTTCTGTGACACTTTTATAACATATTTTTTTCTCTTTTTTCATTTGGGGGTCCCCCCAATAACCCTGTTTCTACAGGTTTTTACCCTCCCCTCAACTACCCCCTGCCCTTTTAATCCCTTATCCCACCCACCATATATACTTTTACTAATAAATTCAACTTTTTTGTTGTTATTCAGGTGTGACTGAAAATGTTTGTTGTTATTTATGTTTTGTCATTAACACTGTATACTGTCTATGGTTACTGGGGAATTCATCACGAATGGCTCAAACCACACAAGCACGTATTACTCTTCAAACACAAAATGCCAGTCTTCCATAAATTCACCATGTAAAGGCACTATATGCCACAAGTCTGTACCACCTGTGAAAGAGATACAGAAATAGTTTACTTGAATTAACCCAATAATTGCATTTCTTTTGTTTGCATTACCTTGTAATATGTAAGGCATTGTTATGCTTTAAAAAGTACCCTTTCACGCCAGTACTGACAGTACTTGTGATTTCAAGTAGACATCAATTAGAAATGTGAACGCACATTCCAGCAAAACCCGTTTGGAAAATATTTCCAAATGAAAGAAATGTAATTGTTTGGACAATATATCTAAAGATTAATACTTTGGTTTCAGATTAGATTGAGTAATTTATTCAATTGACAGAAAAACTCTTTTGTCGGTGATCCATCAAAGTTATATTAATGTAGGGGAACAAGATACTATGTTAGCTGTCTCAGTCGTCAAACACAAAACATATATAGGGTGAGTTTACTCATTACTTGGATTATGGGGCAAACTGTAGCTCAAAGTTCATGCATAAGGACCATCATCATTCGCAACACGGATAGTGTAAGGCAGGCGGCCCTGAAGTAATGCAGTTTGGTAACGCATAGCGGTGGTGTGTCATCTTCAGCAATTTCCTCTTCTGGATATTTCCTCTTCTCTGGAATTCTCGTCCTGTCCCCATGCGTCTGGTTAACAATCTCACTTAAATAAAAAAAAAACATCAGCACATACCTCTTTAACCTTAGTACGGACTAATGCTTTTTTTTTCTTCCTACTGATCTTTTCGAATGACTCTCCCTTTATGCTTTTGTTGTTTCATCTCGTTTTGTTTTTTTTGCGCCCTGAGGCCCACGGGCATGCAGCGCTTTATAAGAATTAAAATAAATAAATAAATGTAGGCCAAGCAGCCAGAGTTTCTATGCATAAGAAGCTCCAGATTAGGCATAAGCTCGCAATGATGACAGGTACACCAGGTGGCAACGTGTTCCATGCGACTGGGTTCAGGCTTCAGTGATTGATCCTCATGACTTTCATCTGATTCCACATCGCCTCGAGTTTATTCTCTTTCAATGATTTCCTCTTCTGGATATTCAGACTCGTATAGGTAGGTCTGAATTATTGCCATAGTTTGTGAATAGTGAAGAAGCACAGAATCAAACGTGAGGTAAATAAAAACACGCTTGTTTGCATACAGTAAAGAAAAGAGGTTTCCCATTAACAGTAACTGTTAAAGAAAGACAAGCAAAGAAACAACCATGCTACAAAAACACATTGTGAAAAGACAAGCTTAATAGGCTCAAACTTTAAAAGTTTGCAAGAACACATTTTTAAATATGGTTTAGTAAAGACATGTGTCCATAATATAAGAAATGAAAAGCAACTACTGAGTTAATTCCTTTTAGGCAGTATAAGTACCGGTTCTCAGTGTGTCGTACTTGGGAGATAGCTGGACAGAGCAGAAACAAGTCAGGGAAGCTCAAAATGAAATACACTGACACAAAGGATAAAGAAACTCCAATGTTGTGTGATCAGAAAGTTTTTTTTTACTCTTGTCGAGGAATGAGGCATCTTGGCATTTCCATGGAGATACGTCAATAGATTGAGCACAGAGTACGTTGACATGAGACATGCATTGGGGTTGTGAAATGGGGTGTGAGCGTCTAGCGTTAGGGGCGGGTGACCGGAATTAGTGCTGCAAGGGCACTTGAATTTAAGGCGATGAAGCAACGGATAAGATTAGGACAAGATAGCGGTACCCAACCTGTTGTTTGCAGATTTGTGTTAAAGTGAGAAAAACAAAGGGCCTGATTCATGGAACGTTTTCCTATGGGATTGCACCATTATACAACACTTCCATGAATCAGGCCCTAAGTTGCATTGGAATCTTTTTAAGAATGATCGATGTATGCTCTAAAATACATGCCCGATCAATTGGGACAATACCATTTCTGACCAAACTACACCTTTAAGGGGTTCTCTGATTTTGGTGCATCCTTTTCTGCTGTGTATTCTGCCCCTTTTCTTGCCTCACAGGGAAACCCACCCTCGCCCACCAACCCATAGGCAGCCTATCCTTTTGAAGAGGGTCCTCCCGTTAACTCACCTGTCATGTCCCCTGAAACCCAGCCTACTCACCCACTTTCTGGATGTCCTGGTTTTCCATTCCCTTTAACTTCCCGCTCCTTTCCCAACCCTCTCAGCCCCTTCTACCCTTTCTTGTCCTCTTCTTGTGCTACCAGCCCACACTTACCTATTTGCCTGTACGGCAATTGCAGCAAGACACAGCACCATTTATGGGATGTACAATATAACAGATGCAGGTAGAGAGGTGAGTGCTGGGAGAAAGTGTATTAGCAGTGGGTGAGACATGAATAAAGTAGCCACAAAGAAAAGGGAAGTAGCAAGGAACATGGGTGCATGCTTGCTCTTGCAGTTCCAAAAAGTGGCTGACAGTCTTAGGCCCTAGAAGTGATGGACCCAAATCAGGGCCTAAAAGATTATGGATCACCCCCCTGGATTCAATTTGTGCACCTTTGGTCCCTCAAGGTTTATGGAGGTGGTGGTGTGAGAGCATCTACAGAGGAGACATGTTTTGCTTTGTCAATATGGTTTCTTTGAGTGAATGTATTTGTAATGAAGCCCATGAAATTCAGGTAGATCTGGAAAGCAGAGGCAGCCTGATAAGGTTCTTGAGATTGGGGGATATGTGAATGAATTTACGGTGTCCAAACTATGATCGTAAGAAGCCCATGCTGGTGGCAGGGTACACTCTAAAATGAAGCTATTCCTGAGTTTAAGTATAGTGCATGATGTTACTTATGATCATGGACAGCATACCTAAATTGATAGCACACATGTGCCAGCTCCAGGGAGTCAGCTCTGCTGTGGAAGGTGATGCGTATTCTGGCCAGACAGGTCAGGACTGCTGAATGGCAGGACAGGAAACCGAATGGCCATGCCTCTTCTTTGATCTCTTTGTGAGGGCCGTTAATACTCTCCACCAGAGACAGCTTCAGAGCAAGCTGCTGTCCTCTGCCCAGGCATCCAAGTATCAAACCCATTCAAAAAGAGTGACCTCACATTGGGGTGTTGCATCTCTGAAGGCATTTGTTCTTAGTGGGGAAGGAATGGGAGTGGCATTAGAATAGGCAGGAGGTCTGCAGTCATGGGAAGGAGACTTCCGCCATGTTGTTTCCCTCTGCTTCTTTCACCCCTTCCTATCACCTCTACTTCTTCTGGAGCAAATATCTGGGTGTGATTTTAGAAGGGCAAAGTCCACTTTGTAGAATAGCAGGGATTGGACACTTAAGGCAGGCTATCTTTAGTCTAATCACCTGGGGACGTTTGACTTTAAAAGAGAGGGTCTCCCACCTCTTCATCAGATTCACTCTGGACCCAATCCAGAGCCAGACCCGAGAAGAACCGACTGGAGCTCCTTTGGGAAAGTCATACTTTCCAATGCCCTCAGTGTGAGGTGAAGAAGGAGCATCGAATGCAGAAGGGAGATCTGCCCCCTAACCACTGCCAGGGTACATTGGGGTGACATTTGCTGTGGAACAGTACCTGCCACTCTTCACCAGAATCTCCTGAAGCTATGAAAGCAGACCCTGAATGGAACCATCCTGTTCTTGACTCCTCTGAGTGGGCATCACATCAGTCAGAGGGCCAGACCAGCTGAAGCTCTTTGTTCTGCAGCACTGAACCAGTCACACCATGTCCACAGCACATTCAACAAGAGGGAAGACGCTGGCACTGGCCTTTGCACTCCTCCACCAATCTGAGCTACTGCTTGCACTTTGAACCAATTCAATCCCGTATCATGCCCTAGCTGAGCCCATCACCTGCTAGACTCTAATCCACTGCTCGACGTTGAGACCTTAATGGAATCACTGATGAGTCACTGACTCTAACCAAGGGTTACAACCCTAGCTCAACTTAACTAGTCCTAGAACAGCTGCTTTACTGATCTGCAAATCGGAACCTCCAAGATCACCAATTCAACAACCATTGTCTATTGACTCGAACCACTGAAGCATCACACATCGACCCCACCTACCTTGGCTTGGCCCAGACTTGATGAGATCCTGGTAAATGTCCCAACCTGCATTACTGAGAGCCCCACTTCAACCACACAGAGTGACCACATTTGCCCTTGCTAGGCACTATTCTCAGTGGCACGAAAATACAATTGCCTCCCATACTGTACTGCATAATGTGCTAAACGGCCTGTACATCCAAGTATGACCTGTAACCACCTTCTTAAGCATGTATGACCTGTAACCATATTCTTAAGCCTGCATGACCTGTAACCAGATTCATAAGCTTGCATTACCTGTAACAATATTTGTAAGCCTTGTGCCCAGATGCCTAAGGGTTAGGCACGCATTACAAATGCAATAAATAAAATAAATAAATAGATGCCCGTTTGCTGCTTGGGACCACATGATCCATCATACTCAAACTGAGCTTGATAACTTGGATCCATGTTCGACACTGGGTTCAGCATCATCAGCCCACCAAAGAACTGAAACCAGGTACCGTCAAAACAAACTGCTTCCTCGGTCCACTGTCTCCCTAGAGACTGGTGAGGTCAGTGCAACACATTCTTTCATGAAAGACATATCTTTTTGTAGTTTCTGTTTGCAAATAATTCCTGTACTCACGATCAGAGGGCTATTTTCTTCAAACTGTCGATTCCTCTCTGTTCCTTGACAGAGGTGGGGTTTTGTACAATGTACAGTAGTTTCTATTCATTCTTTTACAGATTGATTTTTAAATTAAAATATATATATATATATATGCTCAACTCATGGATGAACACTTTTAGTGGCTTATAACTTTGGCGCTGTTTGACAAATCTTCACCAAACTTTGCAAAAAAAGTATATGGGCACCTCGGAATGATTTTGTGAAGGTTGGTGCAGTTTTGTTCAGGACGGTGCAACGGTATAGGGAGGTGCCAAACTTTTGAAATCCTCATATACATAATGGAAAAAAAATGTGCTCATAGCTACAGCCTATACTGCTATAAAGATTTGTACCAAACTTGTGCGAGGAGCAGGGAATTGGTCCCAAAAGTGTGCTTTTGTAAATTCGGTGTAAATTGATCCAGTAGTTTTGTTTAAAATGCCCAATGGCGGACACCTCTGGGCCAATCAGAGGGTGGATTGGTGTCTGCGTACATCAAAGACACACACTCATTGGGTATTCAAAAATGTGAAATGCATCATCATTTTTGAAAGAGTCTTCATATCGGATCAGCGGACTGCCACCATTGTCTGCAGACAGCGCAGTGAGAAAACATTCTGGAAATTTCATTTGTGGTTATTTTGTGTCGGCACGGAAAGGATGGGGGAGTGGAAAAAAGTTGATATGGAGCTATTTTCATAGATTAAAAAAGTGGTGCAGGAGCCGCAAAGTCCGCATTCAATTTTACAGTCAGCGGACGACACTGGGAGTGGGGTTGTTCAAGGTGAGTCTTGTTATTTGAAGGTGTATTTTACATGCTTATTTTATGGTTTAATTCTATAGTGGTGGTTGTGGCCTTGCCACCAAGAACCTGGACACTGCCACGGTCAAACCAACTACTTCTTTTTTGACATATGCAGTACAGTGTCCTGAAGTGGTTGTGGCATCAATGCATTAGATTATGCCTACTGTCGTGAAGGTTTTTTTGCCAAGAGATAATTGGCCGTGTGTGAAGCTAGTAAGCTTACAGTTATTTTTGGTACCATCTTCATTGTACCTTAGAAGCATTAGTATGAAATATTGACCATGTGAGTTTATTTGTATGCTGGAATGATTGTTTGAATTGCGAAAAAAGGGCATAATATGCCATAATTTACATTTTGGAAAAGCTGGTGAAATGGAATGGGTTCGCAATTTGGTATGGATAAATGCACAAATCGCTCATTAGGTGTGTGCTCTTGTGAAACATCATTGCAGAGAGTGCCTGTATGTTTCCACGTGTATGAAATCTGGAATATTTCATTTATAGGGATGTTTTTGGTTTCTAGTACTTGTAGTAAATACATTAGGAATTCTTGTGGATCATCATGTGTTTACAGTGAATTTGACCATTCCCGTACAGTAGTCCAAAACATTGATTGCTACATTTGCATAGCAATTTACTCGAGTTGTGTTGCTTAAATGAAATGGACTGGAGAGTTGTGCCTCTTTATCCTTTGATGGCCTGCAGTTGTTTTATTAGAAGAGACATTTGTCTCTTTGTCTCCTAATGGACATGCAGTTGAATTTGGAGTACATAGTTTTGTGGTTGTATTATTTGATGGGACAGCAGTTGTTCTTTGTTTTTTCAGTGGTGTTACTGGGAGATCTGCTGTAGGTTCTGTTTGTATTAATTTTTTTTCAAAGGTTTTCCTTTTTGAGGTACAGGGTACATATCTAGATGGAGTATACAGTGCACATAGCCTGTTGTATTCTAGAATGCAAGGAATGTCAGCGTTGGCTTTATTTGCATCAAAGTTAACTAGGAATAGACCATTAAGTGTACAGAGATGTGAAAGTGCTATGTAACTCATATCTGCTTTGAAGACTGTGCTGCCAAAGTCAATCAATGCGTGATATAGGGTTAGACTTTGCGTTTTGTGAATAGTGACAGCATATGCAAGAAATGTGTGCGGGTGTGGCAGTGCATGGAGGGGTTGAATCTGCAAATAGAAATCTTGGAGAGTTTCACAGTAGCTTCTGATGCAGGTGGCTGTGAATAACAGGAGACACTATTTGAGAGTTCAAGAGTACATAAGAAGTGTTCAACTGAGATTTCAGGGATGCATGTAGAGTTTTTGGATGTGATTGGTGGATGGATGTGTGACTGTTCAAAAGACGTGAATGAGGCAGTGTTACAGATATAAAAGTAAAAAATTGTAGAAGGGGTTCCCTGTGTGATGGTGTCCACATGCCATGGAGGTCTTTTAAGGATGCCTATCATGGAAAGGGGACTGCAAAGACTGTGAACAGTTGCAAAGGTCTGTGGATTATAGTCCTTATTGTATGCTAGAGAAAAGTATTTGGGACAGAACATTGTTTTGTCCTTTTTTCTCTTTCTCTAGTATACAATTGTCCATTATATTCATTGGCATGGTACAAAATGCTAATGGCAATGTTGGAGAATCTTACTTTACTGAAAAACTTTAAGCAGACGTAGTATATACATTTTCTTTGTATTTCTATTTTTTTAACTGTGACATGTGGCTCCGAATGGAACCTTTTTGGGTATTCTTAGATTTTGTATTTATTATTATTTTTTTCCAGGAGAGGCAAGGAAGTAAGTTGGTGGAGGGAAGTGAGGGAAAGGGCACCAACCACAGATACAGAGGGGCAGGTGGACAGGGGGAGGTGTTGGATGTGCCTTAAATCTAAGGTAGGGGGCAGTGTTTCTCATGCTCCTTTACTGCAGCCTTGAAAACACTTTGAAACTGCACCCCCCTGCAGAGACGTGTGTTGTTGTATATACAGAGTACTGTTGTCCTGGAAAGATATGGATCAATAGCCTCTTTTATGGCCTACGAGGTAGCTGGTGGGATCCTCTCACCCACAGGAGTAGTCTGTGTAGTGGCAGGAGCAGTTGAGGAATTTGAAGTAGATGAAGGCAGCCTACTACTCCCTGAGAAAGGAACAGACTTTCTCAGAGTACCCGGGTAGTTTGAGCGGGTGTGGCGGTGCTAGGAGGTGTTCCCGAAAGAGTACTGCTTTTGTTGTCCAGAACTGAGTATGATTCCACACTCAATGCTTTCAACATGGGCAGCACAAGACTTTGCTACCCCTCGTATGGTTTTAAAGAACTGCCACACCCATGATTCTCTTTGGGTGCTGGAGGTGGGCATTTCCTCTATCTTGTCTTCCTGGTCCTGTTGATCCTCTTTTGCATATTCGTGCCTGTTTTCCTTTTCAGACCCTCCAGCTGGTGGTGGTGGTTGTGGTGGTGGCCCCTGGGGAGGAGGGATGGCCATGACGGATGCCATTTTTGAAGTTAAATAGTTGGTGTGCAAATAGTCTTCCAAGCTGTGGAAGGGTACACTTTCAACTTGAAACTTCCTTTATTGGCCTAAAATGCAGTTTAAAATGTGTGAGAAGCAGGACCTGTTCGCAGACATGACATCACGCAGCGCACGTGCAGTCAGGTGAAACTGTCCGGGGAAGTCTGCGATGTTGTCAGATGTTCGTGAACATCGGCAAACAAAAAACAGCATTAAAAGTTGTAGAAAGTTCATAGAAGTACGAAGAATGTTGCTAGGACTTGGGGAATTAAACCGTTTTCACTTAAACCTTCTTAAAACAGCCCACAATGTTGTTTCAAAATGTTCAGGAAGCGCAAAAACCAATCACGGACAAATCATCATGCTCGACGGATGCAGTCACATGATATTGGCGGCGATGGCGCGTTGACATCAGTGGACCTCAGTGGCCGGAGATGCAGGGCCCATGCACAGTGGTGTCCACAATCAGGAATGTTGTTTGCAGACTTATTAAAGGGGGTTCACACAACACCAGACACATCCAGACACGGCTCAACATCCGTGGACCTCATCAGTGCGAGACCGGACACTGAACATTCCTATAGTTCACGGACTCCAAATTAGGTTTTTTTTTTTTTTAATAGAAAGAATGATATATGAGTTATTTATAGTAGAAAAAATAAAGTTATTTATGAAAGGGGTAGGGTATCAGAATAGGTATAAGGAACTTGTAGGAAATTAGGGTGCACTGGTAAAAACCTATGAAATTCAGTGACAAAACTTTATTAAAGGGATGTTATAGTTAAGTTGCACTAATAAAAACCTATGAAATTTTGTGAAAAATCCCCGAAATGTGTTAGTTATGGTCAGTTATGGTAAGCTAAGCAACCATAACTCGCACCACGTTGAACTGCTACGACTAACACCAAGAACTTCATAGATGACATCACAAATGTCATTGATGACATTACTGATGACATCACATATCTAGACCACTTGTGCTTGCTCACTGACATATTTAAGCCAGTTGTTTTTGTTCACTGATAGTCAGAATATGAACATTCAAAAGATGCTATATATTGCGACGATAACCTTGTTGTATGTTCTTAAAGTACTTTCCTTAGGGTTTGGTGTCAGCTCTTGCTGCACATACATGGAGCAATAAGCAGGCTCCAAACACACAATTCATTTCTATACATGAAGATGAAATTTAATGTTATTGACCTTTTCTGGTGATGTTTCTTTCATCCTTACTTTAGATTCCCTGTAGTGCCTCTGATTCGTATGCATTGTGGGTCTTCATAAGTATTGAGACATACCTATGGAACGTATTTGTGAAAATGGTTGAAATTCAGTTAAAGCAAGAATAAAAAAATAAAAAATAAAAAATAAATAAGTATTGTCTTTTTAGCCATTCATTTTGGATCTCAACATTGTTAACACTCTTTAACACTGGAGAGAGATGAGGGGTCACTTTGAGTGCGGGGGCAATATGGGGAGTCGTCCCTGGAGCTTTACATTGGAGATATATATATATATATATTTATATATATTACATGGCCTGCAGTAGCGGCCGTGTAGTTATGGTTAAGTTTCTCAACTCATAGGAAGAGCACTTTTTGGGCTTTGAGCACTTTTTGGGTGGCTCATAACTTCGCTCCTCGTGGACAACTCTTCACCAAACTTTGCATAGCAGGTAGTTGGACCACTTTGAATATGTTTGCCGCTGGATGGATTTTCACCAAATGTGCGGCAGGACCGGCGGCTTGGTTCTGAAAGCATGCTTTGGTTAGTTTGGTGTAAACGTAAACTCGTCCAGTCGTTTTTTTAAAAACAACCAAAATGTAAGTCAAAAAAATTAGTGATATCTGTGTCCTGTCCACGGACCAATTTCCCTATTCGGTCTGCGGACAGGACTCTGATTGGCTTAGAGGGCAATGTGGTGTCCGCGGACATGGGACGCACCCACTGATTGGATGTTGAAAAGCATGAAGTGCGTCAGATTTTTGGAAACGCCCACAATCTTGGATTCGCGGACAGCGGCCCATGTCCGCAGACATCGCAGTAAAAACATATAAAAAAACACAATATAGCACTTGTCAAACTTATCAAATAATCTCTGGACAGGTGACGGGTGATGAGGATGGGATGGGATATGGCTGTAAGAAGCAAACATGAACTGGTGTTTTTGCTGCCAAGGTCCGCGAACAGTTTGATTGTTTGTGAATAGTCCTGTGAAGTTCGGGGACACTTCAGATGTTTGGGAGCAGTTATTGGATGGCTTATAACTTTGGTACCACTCAATGTAACTGCATGAAATTTTGGAATTTCATTCTAGACCTGATGCTGAAAGGCTTTGCAAAGTTTGGTGGGAGTCTGTAGAGTGGGTCAAAATGAGAGGGGGTTCCTTAAATATTATAAAAGCTTATGAATGTGTTGCCATTTGACGAATCTGCACAAAAGTTTGCAAAACGATTTTAAATCTAGATATACATGTTTTGTAAAGTGCTGTGGGATTTTCTCAAGAGGAGGCTAAATTAGAGGGGGTCCCAACATTTTTAGATGACTTATAACTTTGTTGCCGTTTGATGAATGTGGACACATGTTTTCAGAAAGATTATAGACCCAACCTTCAATGTTTGTGTAAAGTATGAATGGATTTTGTCAAGTTGGGGGCTAAGTTATATGACTAATGTAGGCACATACATTTTCACACTTTGAAAAAAAAAAACATGTGTGGATTTCAAGCAAATTCATCGAAGAGCATTGGCAAGGACCTGAAAGCATGGTTTTGCAAAGGTGCCTGTGTTTTATTTTTTGACAACTGTCATAATGTAGGTACAAAAAATAGTGATATACCTTAGATGACTTATACCATGACCTGGAAAATCTGGCTACTGGCCTTGACCGTGAGGGATGAGAAATGGAGTTAAAGTGGCCATGTCCACCTGGGACCAGTTATGTGATAACGTTATTCAAAAGTAGGATAGATTTGAAAGTGAAAACAAATGTGCTTGTGGTAATATGGTCATAGGGTTCTGACTTTGCCTTCTGCAGGCTGCCATGGAAAAGGAAGAGGGGCTCTGTACTGAGCCCCACCTTCTATTTCCATGTTGACTATCTTGGAAAAGGATTTTCCTTCCTACAGCGGGATGCCACAGGCGTCCCGCTGTAGGAAGAAAAATCATTTTCCAAAATGGCTGCCATGGGAAGGGAAGAGGGGCTCTATACTGAGCCCCACTGTCTCTATCCATGGTGGCCATCATGGAAAAGGATTTTCCTTCCTAGTAGGGTTCTCGCTTTGGAACCAGGGGTGCTAATGGCCTTTATGTGCCTTTGCAGAGGCTGAACTGGAGGATAATGGTCTGGAGCCTTCGTTATTTATTTATTTATTTATTTATAATGCGCCGAAGCCTGCAGGCATCAGGGCATACACAGACACACTTAGCTTGGGCCGATAACTTGGGCTGCCGGGCCGTTATCCTAAGTTGCAATCCCTGGAACGTGGGATGAACGCCACATTATTCCCATTAGCATTACAAAAAATGCTAATAGAAATGTTGGAAAAATGTATTGAGTCTATGTATGGTCACGTGGCACTGTCCAAAAGGTCCACAGTGACATCAGACGTTTGCGGACGTCGACGGAACCAAAACATTGGAAAAAGAATAGAAGTGTTAAAAATTATGCTAGAAGGTGGGAAATGGCAGAGTTCTAAGGTGAAATGTGGTACATTGAACACAGATGTTGCTATAATGGGGTAAGTATGATATTAGTAAGTTGTAGGAAAATAGCATGCATTGGTAAAAACCCATAGAATTCTCTGAAAAAAAAGTTGTAAAAGAGACGTTATGGTTAAGTTGCACCAATAAAAACCTATACAATTCAATGAAAAAATGTTGTCAAATGGACGTTATGGTTAAGTTGCATTAATAACAATGAAAAATTCAATGAAAAAACATTGTTACAGGGATGTTATGGTTACAGGTAAAACCGAAAAACCTCAGAAATTCACCAGTTACGGTAAACTAAGCAACCATAACTCGCGCCACCACCGTGCACTACTAAGACTAACACCCAGGACATCAAAGATGACATAACAATGTCATTGATGACATCACATTTGAAATTAATTTTGATGAAAACTCCCTACAAGGGGTTGTTTTTATTATGTTGGTAACAAGATGTCAGGGGTGATTGTGTAATGTTAAACATGTAATAACTAGCTAACAATTCAAGAATTACTACACAATTGTGCTAGTACAAATAATACATATGAAGACCCACAATGCATATAAATCAGAGGCACATACAGGGAAACTAAAGTAAGGAAGAAAGAAACAGCATCATCAGAAAATGTTAATAGCATTACAGTTTATCTTCCTGTATACACATGCATTGTGTGTTTGGGGCCTGCTGTTGCCCCATGCATGTGCACCATGACCTGAGACCAAACCCAAAGGAAAGTACTTTAAGAGCATATGACAAGGTTAATGTTTTGATATACAGCACCTTTTCATTTTTACTATTCTGATTGTCAGTGAATAAAACCACCTGGCCTACATTTTTCAGTGAACCAAAATAAGTGAGTCAGATATGTGATGTCATCAGTGATGTCATCAATGACATGTGTGATGTCATCTTTGATGTCCTGGGTGTTAGTCGTAGCAGTGCACGGTGGTGGCGCGAGTTATGGTTGCTTAGTTTACCATAACCAGCGGATTTCTGAGGTTTTTCGTTTCTACCTGTAACCATAACGTCTCTGTAACAATGTTTTTCCATGAATTTCATAGGTTTTTATTAGTGCAACTTAACAATAACGTCCCTTTAACAAAGTTTTTTCATTGAACATATATATGAGTCACTACTGAATCACATTCACACCCCTCTTAAGAGCATAGCCTTCCCTCAGCCCATGTTACCCCAAAAGGCAAAGGAGGTATATCTTTTAACTGTCCCTTTTTTACCTTTATGATTGCATTGGGATTTGGTTTGTAGAAGTGTGAGTGCTGAGTGGGCCATTTTACACCTACTCATCCTATGCCGTTAACTGTTATGAATCATATATTCATGTATATATTCACATTTTCACAAGCGTCATTCTTTCACACTCAGGCAATGTTGGTCATTAGTGCTGAGTTTAAAAACGGATGATTTTCCTTTTTGAAAACATTGGGCCTCATTCCGACCCTGGCAGTAAGGGTGCCGGTGCCGTTAACCCCATAAGGCCGCATTACAAGCTCCTTTAGCGGGTCCCGCTAAGGGCGGCTGGTTTTACCAGGCGCCCTTAGTGGGAGCTGCTAAAGGACCAGGGAGCTAATAACGGGTCCGTTATTAACGGGCACGTTATTAGCTCCCTCCCATTCCCATTGTGCCCTATGGGAGCTCGAATAGAAATGGGGAAGGGTATTTTGAATGAAAAATTGCCGGGTCTTTCAAGGTTGGAATGGCCTGGTAATTCCTCATTCAAGGGACCCGCTATCCGGTATGGGGGTAGCCATGGCGCTAATAGCACCACGGCTACCTCCATACTCGTAATCTTTTTTTCATTTGTTCTAGTGGAACGGACACACCAGTATGGATAAAGTATGCATTGAACCATTTTCATATTATAACATCAGCAAGGGAAACTGATGGCCCTATCGCTGTTTCCTGCAACCAGGGGTTGATTGGGAACCAAAAGAGGCCCTGGAAATAAAGTTCAAAGTGGCCCCATATTACACATTTTCAGCATGCCCAACCCGTTTCCTATGAGAACATTTGGAAATAAAATAGGTTACCACACACAAGAAGCTCAGGGTGCAAAGACCTACCAGGACATATCTGCCCCTGCCTGCAACACGTACAGACAGTGGGCTGACAGCCTGTCTCTTGTGACCTGTAAAGGGTTCACTTGTGCAGCTTTCATAAGGGAATGAGAGGATGGAATTAGCCACTCGTGTACATTTAGAAAGCAATGTGGTGTGCATAGCACCCCCAGCACAAATGGATATGAAATGGGCACTGCCCAGCAGAGACAACCTCTAGGGTCGGACTGGGTCATACGCTAGTACACTAATGAAACAGTGGCCCACTGTTGCAGATGGCTATTCATTGCTTTTGTGACACTGAAGGGACGCTTTTTTTATAAAGTGTGATGCAAATTGTGCATGTTACAGAATATTCATGCAGCAACACTAGTCAACACTAGTCAAAGCTATTATCCACAGAGTGAATTAACTCATCAAACTGGCCCAGACTGACAAAAAAGTAGTCCACTTTCATTAAATAACCTGCCCAACAACAGTATTTTGTGTTTTTGGTTCGGCCATGGGCCTATTGTCCTACAGGACCGTTCGAGCCCGCCAACCTCTAGCTCTCCAGCACAGTGGCCAGAGTGATCGCTTTGGGGGAAGCATGCAGTGTGGAAAGGAGCGCTCATCCTGTAAGAGGGGAGTTTACCCTCAGGGCGAATCATAAGATGCCTCAGAGACACGAAACCAGTAAGAGTCAAGAAGACCTGGCAGCCTTTTATCATCCGAAAATAGACCTAATACGCTGAAAAACCATACACCAAAGGCAATTGACCGGCGCATGTTGTTAAGCCGCAGTTAATACATTATTAATACTTTTCAAATTTCCACCCACTAAATATTTTGAAGCAGACCCTTTAAATATCCACTTGCATCTCAGTATGTCACCGAATTAGGTGACTGAAATAAATAGGACCGCACATCGATATACGGACCTCGACGTTCATTTGGCACGATTAAGGAGACGGCGCAAAGCATTGATGCATTCTCTCTGCTGCATTATTTGATTTGGCATTTACATTTTCTGAACTGATTAATTCCCAAGTCCTGCTCGGCGCAGCTGCTGCCAGCTGCACAGGACACACACACACACACTCGCTCATCAATGGATCAGGGCTGTGTGGCAGAGCTGTTCTGGCACGTGCCCAAGAGCAGATCACCACAGCTGATGGGGCCTAATGGGCGAGCCAGTGCTAAATGGAGTGTGCGCTAAAACAATAAGCAGCCCTTACCTGCGGGGAGCCACATGCAACTGACAAACCAGTAGACACCGAACACGTGATCGATCACTGCATGTCAGCGAGGGTCTCACAAGATGCAGCCATGCCTAGAGTCTGCAAAGCACTGCATGTGAAATGCATTCCTTTATTTCTCCACTTGGGCCATCAGTCAAAGGATGAATGGAACGATAACGGTTTAATGCTGCACGCTGTCTCAATTCCTGTGCAACTCTGTATTTTGATTGTATGTATTGTTATGTGGAACTGTAACAATTGTATGTTTCTGCAATGGGCCCAGATAACTATGGGTTGGGTGTGCAATACAAATAAATAAACAAACAAACAAACACGTTCTTAAATATGCGCATTCTGCGCATTATTTTCAATACAGTAAATCAAAGTAACGTGTGCATATTTGTACTCTTAGTAGAGTGATGGCTTCAGATGATATTATCGTGTGCAATTTTTCTCATATCACAATGTGAACGAATGCGTTTATAATAATAATATCATACGTAATTATTATTATTAATGTTATAATTTTTTTATTATTAATGCTAATAGTACTAATAAAAATAATACATCCATACTTTATATTTCTCCTCGCTTATGAAGGTGAAGTTGGTTTGTGTTGTTGACATTCCGATGACTCAATGCCTTCTTATAACTGCTTGAACATTAGGGGGGTCTTTAATGTAACAGTTATTTAATATCTCAATGCACAACCTTAAACAACGATGGTCCAGACCCGACTTTTGTCATGCTAAAGAAATGTGCTGCAGTTTGGATTTATGTATTTCCCGAATTTGGCAATGTCTGCTTTGCAATATTATCAAGAAATATGATCACAAAATGTATCTGCAGTCTAGATGCATTTTAAGAGCAATGGAGATATGGCCTAACAAAACAGACAACACCTGACAATACACACTCGGTAGGTCTACCGCGTTATCTTGTGTATTGCTGTAGACAATGCTTTCTTACACAATGTCGATAATGGCAACACTGGGCACATGAATCGATTGTTAACGTCTACATGCAGTGATGGCTGAACTAGATGGGGCAGAAACAGCGGGCATTGAAATACATTGCTCCGTGCAGATTAAATGAGGGCTCTGCCATGATCACAGGCATACCTGGGCATCCAAAGGAGCTGGAGGGTCAACTGACTGTTCAGGCCTCTATGGGAGAGTGAAAGATGGTATAGGTCCCTGCATGGGTTGGCAAGGATGGCAGATTATTTTCCCTCTTCCAACTACAGGGCCCACTTGCTCCCACATTTTCAGTCTGAATTGTCTTAAAATGTTTGAGCATTCTGCCTAGTCACTGATTGAAATTCAGGAGAAGTGTCTGATTTTCCACTCTTTGCCTTCAATGGTGAAGGAATTGAGTTTCTTGGTTTGTCTACACGCCGTGCATTGACCGCACGGGTGATGTCCATTGATCTCTCTCATATCCCACAACCTGGAGCGAGCCGGGATTTTGTAGGTTTTTGAACTGGTAAGGAATTATTTGAGGTTTTTAGACCTCCTGAGTGCCATACGTGGTTTAGGTTCAGCTGGAAGGTTGAGTAGAACAAGAGGCGAGAATTTTTTAATGAGAGATTTCAGTTTGGTGGTAGTGGGGCAGAAGGTGGTGACACAGGTCATAATGTTCTCGGGAGTTGCAATGTGGGCTTTTGGTGTCAAGAAGGCCTCACTTGGAGTTAATCTTGCTCTTTTGTGGGAGTTTTTTAGGGTATCCTCTTGAAATTAATTTTTGCTGTAGGTCGTTAGAGTGTTTTTGAAAATCTTCCATTTGAGTGCAGTTGCGGTGGATCCTCAGAAACTGCCCATATGGGAGGTTATCTCATAGGCTCTTGGGGTGATGACTGCTATAATGTAGGACAGTGTTACGGTCTGTGTTTTTTTGAAAATCGAGCATTCAAGTTTATTATTCTTAGGTGTTATGGTGAGGTCCAGGAAATTCATCTTCTGGTTGCTTTTGTTAATGGTGAATTGAATTTCTGCTGTACGTAGAGGCAACCATGGAAAAAATTGCATCAGGGTGTTGTCTTCCCTTTTCCAGAGGAAGATAATATCGTCAATGTACCGGAACCACAAAGTCACAGAATCCAGGTATGGGTTGGCAATGTTGAGAACATGTGTCAGTTCAAATTCGGACATAAAGATGATGGGCATGCGGGGCGAAAACACTGCACCCATGGCTGTCCAACAAGTTTGAAGATAGAAGGTGTTGTTGTACTCAAAGAAGTTGTTAGTGAGTGCTATTTCAAGTAGTTTGATAGTAAAATTGATAGGCACCCGTCTCTGTGTCATATGTTGTGTTAAATGATGTCTTATACATTCCAATGCTTGGTGTTGTGGGATTGAAGTATACAGGCTCTTGATGTCGAGAGATACCAGGAGATGTTCTGATGGATTAAATGGCTGGTTTTCAAATCTGGTAATTGTGTCCATTGTGTCTCTCAAATAAGTGGGAGTACACTGACTCATGGGTTTGAGGAAATAATCAATACATTTTCCAATGGGTTCAAGAATAGAGCCGCATCCCAATACAATGGGTCTACCAGGGGGTGTGTGGCTATTCTTGTGGATTTTGGGAAGGGCATATAGTACAGGGGTTCTTCCTTTAGATGTGTTGAGAAAGGCCTCTTCCTTATCAGTAATCCAGTTGCGTTCCAGTGCATATCTGGTCACTTCTTGGATCTTATTTTTTATTTCTGTAGTGGGGTCCTTTTTCAGTTTTTTCTAGTTGCCTTCCTCTTTGAGGAGGGACATCACCATTGCATTGTACTGGATGTTATTTTGTACTACGATGCCACCTCCCTTGTCGGCTGGATTGATCACCAGTGGGTGGTGGACAAAGTTCAAAACAAAACCAACATTGCTAACGCTCTGAATTTCAAAGAAGCTTGGTGGATGCACAAACTCAAATCCACCACGACTGGCCTTAATGAGGCCCAACGAGGACCGTTCAGCACCTAATTCTTTCAGTCCTTAACACTCTTGTCCCCCCTGGATCTCATCCCACCTACTAGCCTTGTCATTCACTCCTTGCACGCTCAGAGCTCCCTCCACCTATGACGGAACTCACACACAGTTTACTTCTACCAATATTATCTTGAGCATTAGAATTACACGATGAGAGCTTTGGGTTTCCATCCTTGGGCTTGAGATCCAGCTCACACAGGTAATACATGCATATGGTGAGAGACATCTAGCAAGCTGCAAATATTCCAAAACAATATCTTATTTTTTACCAATAATCTTATTTACTACCAGTCCTAGTTTTACACGGCACCTATAATCCTCCACTGAATTTCAGCCTCCCGGTATAGCTGAGTCAGCACAGCTACACATCCAGCCATCCTTTTACTGAAGCCTGTGCTTCACTTTTCTTTTTCATTCTTTATCTGCATCCCCTCACGATCCAACGGTTGCCGCTGATCTCAGAGCCCTCTATCTACCACTATTGGTGGCCTTGCTGCCCTTGACTCTGTGAGAGAAAAGGGGGTAGGGTTCATAAGTGGGTCAGTGGGAATGGCAGATGCAAAACCTGTGATGTTGATGGATGCTGGTTGGAAGTACCATGTTCCTGTTCCGGAGTGCAAATCTGCTTCCTATGGCCCTGATTCATGGATTATTTGCGCTGAAAAAAACGGGATTTGTGCGCCATTCTGCCCGCAAATCCCTGTTTAACAAATGGGGATTTGCAGACAGAATGGCACACAAATCCCGTTTTTGTTCGCCACAAATAATCCATGAATCAGGGCCTATGTGTTTGACAGAAGAAATATGGGAGTTTATTTTTCATAGGCAAGAACCCAAGCTCTGATAAACTACAGTGCTGTGGGTCTGGTTAACAGCCCACAGGACTCTTTTCTATCGAGGACAGGTCTCGTTGAGGCATCACACGGTGTATGTGAGGTGATTGGTCAGGATAGAGTCTACAATCTGACCAGGTCTACTCTGCTGTCTCCCACAAGCCTCAAACTCTTCTGACATAGTTCAAATGACTCCAGCCCCCGCTACCAACAGGCCTTTAGGAAGCACCAAGCCTTCAGTATTAGAGTGATGCTGCAACCTTGCAGGGCATTCTCCATGATGAAATAAGGAGCGGAAAAGATGGAAGGTGGAGTGTGGATTTCTAAAAAAACATCAATTTAACTGTGGTGCTCCCCTCCTTCCTCCTCAGTGGCTTCAGCACACTCTAGGGATTTCCCTGTTCAACTGCACATGCCTACCCAGGCACCAAAGATCCAGCATATTTTGCGTGGATGTTACCCCTCAAAGACCTTCTGAGCCTTTCCCATGCAAAGAACAGTTCCATTAACCAGGGATCAGAGAAAAAGAAATATGGGGAGGAGCACCCAAGTTTCCAGTTTCTAACCGTGGTCAGCAGAAGAAAAACGAAGGAAATAATTAATCTGATGGGACAACCCTAGTTATGAAATACAGATATGGAAAAAAAGACTGTAGGCATGTTGAATAGTCATAGTATGGACTTATCTGAGTGAGGGGCTGTGGGACCCTATTCTACCTGCCAGCATGTGGAGAATAGGGGGAATTGAAGAATAGGGTACCCACTCGATAGTGGACTGTGAAAAGCCCAAACTTGCAAACATGCCCTAACCGTCCGAAACAAGACAATAAGCACAGTCCAGCTCCAGGTGAGGAGGCAAATAATGGAGGGGCAGGGATAGATGCCCAGATGCAGCAAGAGGAGAAGTGAGGTAAAGATGACGGGTGGCATATAGCTGGGGTGCAATCCTTGGAATTAAGCAACATAATGGTTGAAAGGTAAGTCAAATGACCAAGGACTCCCGAAGAGCCGTGATCAGAGTGTCCGATCATGGAGACTGGGGCAAAACAGGAGAAACAACGGAACACAGAAGGCAAGAAAAACCATACCTTTATACCTATTAATTCAAGGACACATAGCCAGTCCGAAGGCAAGCCCGTCAGCAACAGAATGCAGTACAGAGGGAATGGGAAGGAATGAGGGGAAAATCAGCAGATATAGGTGTCGGGCCACAGGAGGAGCAATGAATCAAATACCTACAAGATAAAATAACAACTGGCACCAGGAACCAACTCCCCCTTCTGTAAAGGGGATGCCATACACCATAAGGAGTGCAGCATCTGGGCTAGTCCTGAGTGCCTGACACCAGGATGGCAGAATCCACTAGGCTTCTTTAAGTAGTGGGAGGGTGATTGTCTGCTTGCCCCTGCTGGATGCTTGGCATCCTCAGCATCACCTGGCAGGTAGTGTACCATCTACTAGGAGACAAAACACCTGGTGGGCATCTGGAGACCGAGCGGACATGCAGCTTCCAGGAAGTTTAATAATGAAAGCCAGAGCGTCGAGAGACTTACCCACTGCTTCTTTTGGAAATTAAAGAAATTAGATCATTTGGAGGGAAGGCAAGACAGCATAATCCTTTCTTCTTCTTTACATGCATTAGTGAAACCTGTGTAACTGATTTATATATAAATATTTCACATTGATTTCCTGGGCATGTTTGTGGCATCAGTTAACACAATGCCTTCACTTTGTATCATCATTTAATGAGTACGTGCGGATTTGTGTGATCCAGATGTCTCTGTTGTCTATATGATATCCATTTATGACGTGTTTAATACCTAGAGGTTTATAAGCGCGGACCCGGGGATCAAACGTGTGTTGCTCCGTGTCGTCTTGCTTCCAAGGCGAGCACGTTGCCCCTGAGCTATCCTCCCGAGACATAGATACATAACTATGCAAACACTTTAATCTTATCCAAAAATCTGTATTTATGTTTATTACAATAATTGATTCATCGAGTTGGAATAAAATCCTTTTGTATACAAAAAAGTGGCTGAAATGCATTTTCGATGGATAGATTTGTATTTCAGACATATATGAACGTATTTTGAAATTACAATTTGCCTCATACACCCTAAAGGTGAGGGGGCTGTTTCCAGTTTCCCTGGTTTATGGGGTTGTAGGAGTTTGTTTCCCCTCACCTATGCCAGCATGCATCCCCAGAGATCCTCTGGGGACATCGGATGATTCTTTTGGGGGATCGTACTGGTAATGTATGTGTCATGTTGCGCTCCAATGGCATTCTAGCACAGGCGTTCATGGCCTAGTACTTTGCACAAAGTGCATTTTTCATGCCTGTTAAGTGCTTCCTAAGATATGGAACCTGTTTTCTTTTGCTTTAAATATATTCTTGTTTCTAATTTAGTTACAAGCTTCCATTAAACAAGCTGGTATACCGACAAGAATGTCAGGATTTAGTCTTCCCAAACTATTTCCTTCAGAAAACCTGACTTCTCTAACTTAATAAGTATATCTCTGGGTCCTGTTGTGGAGTCAGAATATGTTTTGATCATGTTTCTTGGCATTCTTATCTAATGAATGGCAGCACAGCTGTGCTCTCTGATTTTGTAGGACACATTCATGTCGATATAATGTGCATCACCAAACACTGACTCCGGGAGTACTCACTAAATATAATTAACGCTCTTATGCAATTTGGCTGTCCTACATTTAATATACATTACCCAATAAGAAATGAAAGTGTAGCACTATTAATGCAAAAGACTTGCATCCTGATTCACAGAGCGTTTTCCTAAGGGATCGTGCCATTATAAAACACTTTTGTGAATCAGGCCCTTAGTTTGCTCACATATCTGGTTCGATGCTTCTTTCACATTATAATGTACTGCAATTATAATTCCTCTGTTTGCCCCTCTTCAATGTACATAAATGTGAGTTAGAAACTTCTTGGAAACGAAGCTATGATATCAATATAATACTTGGACTTTAGAACTCATTTCCCTTAAAAGGAATCCATTTTTTTTTCTTTATTTAATTCTGCTTTGGGGAAACAGTTCTGTCTCTCCTTTCCCTCCTTTGTCCTAGAGTAATTTTTGGAGGCATTTTAATTATTCCAGGTCTTTTCTATTCCAACTCACTATAAGGAGCACATTTTACACTGGGTGTTTGGGACATCGTGCCACTGCATTCCTGTTTACATAGAGGATTGTTCCGATTATTTAAACATCACCTACACAACTTTCATGTATGCTGAGTAAGAAAGGGCAAGTTCAAAATACTTTTGTAGGAAAGAGTGACTTAAATACACTTTCATTTAATTTCTTACTGTTGGCTTCAACGCAAGTGTCCTTTACACTAATTTGGGAGCATCAGCGAATGACTTGACTGACTTGACTGAATACTAATCATTACATGTCACAATATATACCTTTTTGCTGCTGAACGATGCTCCTGTGTGAAATTGAAAATTGGATCGCGTTGCCACTACCGGGCTCTAATGTCCAAAGAAAAGTAGGCAATGTGAGATATGTAGAGAAACAGAGGATGGGTGAGTGGGTGAGGCACGTACTCTAGATCCCAGTGTTGAATACCTGCTGCATTGCAAGTTGCTGTTCTCCTCCAAGTGCGTTCATGTATCTAAAAATCTTCAGGGAGGCTGTCTTTTCAGGTGTTACATATTAGTCTCAATTGGTCTCAAGGAATTCTGGTAGCTGTAGTCCGTTTTACGTAACCAGGAACCAACTCCCTTCCAAAAGCACAATTATTTCCTGGTGGGGGTAAGGGGGGAAACCAATGATGTGGCTCTCCTGCGTAGGGCATGGTGACCCCAGTGCTGCTGCCTCTAACCGCTGCCTCTAAAGCCCGGGACTTCTGAACCAATATGTAGAGAAACAGAGGGTGGGTGAGGCACGCATTCTAGTTCCCAGTGTTGAATACCTGCTGCATTTCAAGTTGCTGTTCTCCTCCAAGCGCTTTCATGTCTCTAACAATTTTCAGGGAGTCCTGTTTTTATTTGTAAGGAAGAATTGAGAATAGGGCTGCCACTGGGCAGCAAAATGGAACAAAAAAGCACCATCAACATTTGAAAGCATCTTTGCTGATAACAGTTTACAGATCAGGGACAATATTCCTTCTTCTGAAATGGATGAACCCCAGTCTAGTGTACTAAAGAATGAGCATAATTTGACATTTTCCACCTTCTTTGACCTTGTTAAATGTTATGGGAAGCTTAAAATCCCCAATCTATGCTATTGATGCTTGCCCTGCACCCACACTCAAGGACTATTTTCCTTTGCTAGCTCATTTTTGGCTAGAGTAAGTTGTGCCTTCCTTAGTCAAGGGAGCTTTTGCAATTCCTCATAGATTCAGCACAACAATCATATTAAATATATACACTTAAATTGGGATTTTGGCAAATTTTCAGGCATTTACGCCATTTCCATTTCTTGGTAAATGTTTTGAAGCTGTGGTGTCTCTCCACCTTGTCTTAAGAAACAATCTATTTGACCTTTGTTAATCATCATTGCAGTACTGTAATGGCTTGACTGCAGATCCTGGATCATGTATACCACACGCGCAATGATGAGGGTGCATTTATTTTAACAATTTTACATACAATTGCCCATGTTTTATTTCATAGTATTCTCTACAATGACACGGGGATTGGAGATGGGTCCTTGACTAGTTTTTCTACTTCATCTTTACTCTTTCTTGGCCAATCATTGTCAATTGATCAGGATGATTGGATCCTTTTGCACATGTTCTTTAGTTTTAATGTGCCTTTATAGATGCATTCTATTCATGAAGCCACTGTAGCTGGCCTCTGCATCAGTGTTTAGATGATGCCCAGTTGTACTTGCACAGGTCATCGCATATGAATGCCCATCTCTTCAACTACTGCCTTCCGAGGATTGAGGGTTAGATGACTTCTCAATACAATTTACAAATGTAAACACTTGAAAAGGAGAGTTTCCTTAAATTGTATGTTCCAACAGCTGGAAGATTAGTTGCATCCTAGGATCAACATTATTATTTAGAATATGTTCATTTGTTATGCCTATAAAGTATAAAAGATATTCTCAAGTGCCCCATAAAATTATCAAATCTTTAATTTCTAGGTCCATATGCCATATGCTGGTAGAGGGTTTATTTTATATCTTGTTTAGACTCTAGCAAAACTTTCCGTGTGTGTTGAGGAGACCACCCTTGCTCTTTTGATGGCTGAATTTCATCCCACTGCTGGTTAGTTTTCATAGACAGGAGATTTAAGAGGATTATGCAAATTGTAAAGTAATTTCATTGGCTTTCACTTGAAGCACAAATCCACTTAAAAATGCCTGCCTTTCTCACAAGACTGTTTACTCTTGGGCTCTCCTCTATCTCGCATGAAACAAGGGCAATGAAGCAAACTGTTAACAGATGTGCATGGCATTTTAGTCTCTAGCTGATGCCACATGATGTGAGCACCAAATGGAGTTCATCTGAGTAGAATAGGAAGTTCATGGGGCTCTTTAACTCGAGCTGCACAAACCAGTACTGAGAAATACCTGATACCAATACTTGATCATTTAAGCCTTTTTAGGTTTTGTAATATCACTTAATATGTAGCATAGCATTTGCTCTTTAGATTTCATGTGCTAAGGATAGACAATATATTAATTTTTCTTTTTATTTGCATATTTTTTTCACTTTCTTCTGTTTTTTTGTGGTAATCAAAAAATATAGTTCATCCAATAAATAGAGTATAGAACGTTCAACAGAAAGTTTTGTAAGTTGATCAAGAGAAACCTCTACACATGTTTCACCACTAAGGGCGGATCTTCGGGAGATGAATGGTGTTCATATATGGTGCGAATAAAAAGAAAAATGGAATATATCATCTTTTGTTAGCGCATGAAATCTAAAGATCAAATTCTATGCTTTATTGTTACTGTTGGACAAACACATCAGTGAATCTTTAGTCAAGTGACAAGGACACCAAAATTCAGAATACTCGCCTAGAAACTGAGTGATTGTTTGCCAACCCATTGGCACTATCACTTAATATGTGTGTGACTAGCTTGGCCAGGGTCTGCGTGGACACACTGTCAATTTAAGACACTCTATAAATTAGAAGCAGGTATTCTCTGTGTGATGCAGAAGAAGTACATTGGAGCAGAAAGGTTGTGCGTCAAGAAATCACTTTAGATTTTAACTTAATGCAGAACGAATCACAGTAACAGAGGAATAGTTGCCTGCCACCTCTGCTGTTTCAGTTTGCTAGAGTGAGTATATAGCCTGGGAAAAGAAGTATTGAGCATTGGATTTCCACTCTTACTGAGCCAAGTCTCAGTAATTGCCAATATGTTCAGATCATGTTCTATTTGGAAGCCCTGGATATCAGGGCAATGGACTACCATGGACTGATCATTCCCTAAAGCACCCTTTTGGGGATTTATCTTTACAGCTGGAAGAAGATAGAGCAGATTTTGGTTGAATTTATTTCTTGCAGAGTTATAATGTGCTTGTTAAAGAATAGAAGGGGAAGAATCAGTAAGGTAGTGTCTCTTGATGTTTATGAATGCAATCCTATGAAGAGTTGTTGAGTTCATGCATATGTCAATTTGCCACGTTTCTGTGGTCTCTTGGAGTAAACGTTAGGGGATAAAAAGAGGCTTTGACTGTGACTGGAGGTCCTTTCTCAGGATGTTCACTAAAGTGTGGCGATGGGCTTTATGCTAAAGGGCCTCTGACGCACCATCAATGCACCCATTGTCATCTTTCGCTGTCTGACTGCAAGTGTTCTCATTTAATTGGGGACAAAAACCCTTCCCCTAATGACTTGGCCATTGAGGGAGTTGGACGCAATAGTGTGGAGAAGGAGGTATAAGAAAGAAAAAAGGAGTACAGGTGTTTGATCGAAAACTCGGGGCTAGAACATGCATGGTATGCTTTTATACTGGTTTCCTACCAAATCCATTTGTATGACATTTAATTTTGTATTGGAACACATTCAAATTCTCAATTATTTTCAGGCAATGCATTTCAGTAAAATCACCTAGATTTGCTAAACATACTAGCACTGGTATTGTATTATAATGTATTTGTCATTTATATAACACCCTTTCCCCATTTGCATGGCCTCAATGCGCTTTGTGGTTGGAACACCATCGGGGACCAAAGTCCATATAGGGGAGATTGTAAGAGTACATTTTTAAGATGTGTGTGTGCAGTTTGAGAGGTTAGGACTTAGGTGGGCTGGCTAGGCTCCAGTAAGCAGCCCGGAGGTCAGGCACATAGGCAGATGCTGTTGGTGGTTTAGGATAGATTAATAGTGCTGGAGGCTCGATGTGTGCCCAGCTAGACCAAAATAGTATTTAGGTCGTCACTGTATACTAATGGCAGAGGTATTTAGGTACATCAGTGGTTTCAGTGTGGATGACTGTGCGAGATGCTAGATCGGATTAGCAGACAGGATTAGCATATCCAAAGCTGCATTCTATAGGGCATGGATGGATGGATGGCGGTGCCTGCAGCCTATGTCCACAGGCATGGTGCAAGGTATACATACGTTAAACTTGGATGGAGTTTATCCTCAATGTCGTTTTTCTAGGTGCAATGCATTTGGTTGTTCTCACCAGTTGTGGTCACACTCGATTGTGTGTTGTTGTGTTTGGGCTGGTGTTTCTGGGCAAGTGTCAACAGTATAGAAAGCAAGAAGATTTCAAGAGGAGGAAGAGAAGAGCCAGGTTTTGAGGGCCTTTCTGAATCTCAAGTGATTATCAATGTTGTGGTATGTGCAGGGGCAGAGAGTTCCAGATGATCAGGGCTTGGGCAGAGAAGGAAGATCTGCCCAGTCTGGTGGTGCAGTTGTGATGTGGGACAACTAGCAGAGATGCTTTGTCGGATCTGAGTATCCTCGAGGAGTGCTAGTGAGTGAGTTTGTCCTGGTGGAATTCCGGGCCGGTGTTGTGGATAGCACAGTAAGTGATGCACATTGCTTTAAAGGTAGTGTGTCGACCAATAGGGAGCCAATGGAGGACTCTTAGTGTAGGGCTGGTGTGTACTGTGGGAGGGAGGCTAATGAGCAGGTGGGCAGCAGAGTTTTGGATTCTTTGCAGTTTCTTTAGCTGAAACGCTGGATTGCCTAGATAGAGTCAGTTTGCATAGTCTAAGCGGGAGAGGATGATGGAGATGATGGCAGAGAAATGTTAAAGATAGGTGACGTATGGGAAGATATGCCTGAGGATGCGTGGGTGGAGGAAACAGGTTCTGGATACGGAGTTGATGTGCTGGGAGACGGATAAATCTGTGTCCAGTGTGCATCTAAGGTTTTTTTCGATAACCATTCCATTAAAATTACAGGTTTTGAGGGTCAGATAACATGTCCTCTACAATATCCAATGGGCTCCTCAATGATTTAAGTACCACTGCATTTGATGGCATCTTGAAACACCAAAAGATCTTTACCAATCTGCAAACAAACTAAAAGAAATATTGTTCCCATCTTGAAACTAAACAGATGGTATGTATATCGTGGGTCACTTTCTGTAGTTGTTGGAACGGCATCTGCTTCTGCCACACTCTTGATATTTCAACACTTTTCTTTATGATCTGAGCCATTTTAGAAGGGGCTGCAAGGGTGTATGGGAATCACCTAACACTTTTTAAAATAAAAGGAGAATGCCTGTCCAACGCTTTATGACTGCACAAAATGACAGTTTCATATAGATCCTGTTATGATGCTTATTTTAATATAAAATGTGGAACCAATTCCTCACAGATTTTCAGCATCAGAGATAGCCTATTGTTTAAAAAAGGTCATAGGATTCATAAATTCATTCACATAACGATTTCCCATGAACGCTTTGCTAAATAATCATATTTTGTGAGAGGTCTTATATTAAAGCTATCTCCTAATAGCCCTAATATCTCATTGGATAGTATTGTCCAAGTGGTAGAGCCGTACAGTTTATAGTCTCTTCTTCTTTTGAGAGTTGCAACCTAAATCTGCCTTTTGCTTCATCTTAGTTATCTCGCAGAAGTCTAACAAAGAACCCACTTGAGAATTCCCGCAGGAGGACAGAATTCGCCAGGTAATTCAGTAATTATCCATGCAAGTCCATGTATGTTAGTGTCAAAGGATTCACTGGAATCTCTGAATCAATGGGAGGCAATGGAGCTCCTGTACTATAGGTGTCATACAGTGAAATTCACCTGGTTTGCTGTTGTTAAGTTAAAGGCCAATCCTGAGATTTCTCAAAGTTGCATTGCATTATCTCAGTTTTACTAAGGACAAACAACTCACTGCTCAATCTAAATCATCTACATGCATGTTTCACCCCTTTTAAACCAAATATGTTAGCTTTTAAAGCAAAAGCTATGTTTAGTTCAAAGCAGTTTATTCTTTACCCATTGTCTTTGTTCCTGAGCTGAGGCAAGTTGAGAATATTGTGTGCATGGTCATTTATCATGTCCATTCTTCATCATCATACTATAGAAGGAGCCAACTTCACCACCCTTTCTAGTTCGTTTTGCATCATTGTCAGGGGTGGAAGGTGTTGTTTGAGTACAATTGAGTGAAACCGCACAGGGGTGGTTCCTCCCTTCTTTTCTTCTGAGTTTCTGTCCTAAGGGAAATGTGATTTCTGTTTGGTGCCTTGAGACATCTAGGAAACTCACCAATTTCGAGCTGCTTCGCTTTAGTCTGACTGGAATGCACAACCAATCTGAGCAATCATTATCAGCATCACAGATGAATGTGTGGCTTTGATGGAGGAGCACTTCAAGTCAGATCAACATCTACTCTGAACCAAACCTGAGTTCCATCCAGGATCATTGGAAGAATCCCTAGAACTAATGATCATCTTCTGCAGAGCAAAACTGATATAAATCAGGGCTAGAAATTGCCAGGGGCTGGGAGCTATTTAGCTCCTAGTTATAGCAAAGAGAATCCTGGTTAGCTTGACACCATGTAAGAGGATTCAATTCAACACTACAGCTAAGTCAATGCCCAGTCTGGGATACTGAATGGAAACCCTTATTGATATATCTTTATGTCCAGTTCATGAGTCCTGGAACTGGACATATAACACCCCTCTCTATATAACACCCCTCTATTAGAATCCCCCTGATCATACCACCGGGTCCTAAAACCTCTTAAAATGTGGGCAGAAAAATCACAAGAATTATGGTATCATTTAGATAATTTTGACAAGTCCGCACCATGAGTTATACATCTTTCGTAAAATCATATTCTGGCCAACAGGGGTGTGTCTTCCCAGGTCACATGGTGGAGAAACCAGTCTATCCACTTTCTTTAAGCTCAGCCTGTCCTCAGAGGGGGCTGCCCCTCCCCATTTCTGCCAAGAGGAAGCCACTTTTACGACGCCCCCAATAAAACATTTGCCTGAGTCCAGGACAGGCCTTTGTTCAACTCCCTGTAGCTGCTCCACCCCTAATCTAATCAGAGAGGTGACAACTCCTTTTGGCAAAGGGAAGAGTGGCTGAGCAGGTTTTAACTTCTGTGGGGGTAGATGTCAGGCAGAATTGGAATCTCTTTAAGCCAGTTTTTAGCTACATGTCATTTTTTTGTTCCCAGTTTAAATCACTTACGATTTTTACATACATATTAAATAATTACTTCCTTCAAGTCATTTCATAATATAGTTTACATTGTATCCACCTCTTAGCAAGTCTTTCCTTGGTCTGGTTTTGTTTCATTTGTTCAGTTTTACACAAAAGTCTGGTGGTTTTAAAACGCCGGCTTTCTGATAGTGGTGAGTACTGGTAATGCAACCATTTTTGGGATTTAAGAAAATGAATTCCCCACAGTTCTAGGTTGCTTTTGGCAATCAGTATTGCCATTCCCAATGGTTTCAGGCTACTGTGTGGGTAGCCCAATGGTGGTTTTAGGCAATGCCCTCCTGTGCTCACAACATAGGCAAAAATGGGTGGCAGCCTATTCTTCATGTCATGCATTTCCCTGTGCATTTTCTGGGAAGTTCTGCCCATCATGATGTTTTCCATGCCAGTACTGCACAGTTTTCCTATTCTGGCGTACATGTGGGCTTTTTGGCCATCTTGGATTTTCTAAGCCCACAGCACCAAATGTTGCAGCATGATAGCTGAAACGTGGGTCAGGACACCCCACAACCAATAGCTACCAGGAACAACCTGTGACTCCCACGTCAAATGGTACCATACAAACATAAATCTCGTTTCTGTTAGAGTTCGCTTCCTTTTCCTGTCCCCTCTATTTCCTGCAAGGAAGGCACCCTGGGTGGGATGTCATAAGGCAAAGGGCACTTGTTACAACAATGGGGATTGGACCCCTCATGACAGGCTTTATTTGATTAACACACAAAATCAGAGGTCGTGAACCAAGCTCTTAGAATGCCCCAGTTACTCACGAAAATCGCAACACAAGAAAGGAAACACTCTCCTTTAATGTAGTGTCTAAAGGGAATTATGTATTCTTACTGACTTATTTGCCCTGTAGAGCCAACTTGCCCTAAATCATGTAGGAGATGATCTTCTATCAATGATTTTTTTGGCAAAAATGTGTACAAGGCTTGTGGCTTTGCCTGGTTTGCAGTGGTGTGTGGCCTATCTATAAAAGGAAAAGTAAACAAACCTATCACCAACTATCTAGCTACAGGTAGATGACTTTGTACTAGCACAAAGAAGAAAAGAGAAAGAGACTCATTTGAAGGACTACCACCAAAATATCGTATAACTACTGTTAAAAAAGGAAAATAGTCACTATTTGTCTTTTTTCTGCCATTTTTCCATTCTTCATCAATCTTGGCATATGGTAATCTGTTACTGCACTGCAAACTGTGCATACTAATATCTAGCCACCCTGTGTTCCATGGGCATACTAGAACCAAGCACTGCTCTGCTAAGTGGGCATAATGGAATCTGTCACTACACTGCTGATTGGGCATAATAGTATGTAGCCATTCTGTGCTAACCAAGCATACTGGAAGCTGGCACTAATGTGTCTACTGGTAGCAATAGATTCTGTCATATCTGTGCTAACTGGGTAAAATTAAATCAGGTCTTATGATAAGTGGACATACTACTTACTAGTCCTATGGAAACTTCCCAGAGCAAACTGCTCCCCAGAGCTAGTTGGGCATAATGGATCTAGTCACTGACGTGCTAACTGAATGGAATGTATTCTTATTGTGCTAATTAGGATACTAGAAACTGGCCCTGACAGACAATTGCACATAAGGAAATGTGGTATTACTATGCTAACTTGACATTATAAACCTTAACACTGCTCTTGTTCTTGTTTATGAGCCTCTTCATTGGAAAATGGTTCTGTGTTGCTTGTGTGAATCCAGTGGTTTCATTGTGTTTAAAATCAATACAAACAATTATTTATTTGTGTTCCGGGTTGCACTAAGACAACCTTACACAATTTTAAAACAATCAGTGTATCAATGTATAATGTATCAATACATCAGTGTAATAAAAACAATCCAAATGACACAATTCATCACAATACAATTCATCACAGTACACAAAGAGATCATTACACCACATATAATGGTGTAATCGGCCACATCCTACACATTCAAGCTGATTGCATTAAGTCGCCAATTCCACACTCCACAGAACTGCACCACCCTAGCCCGGGCCCTCGTCGTATTGAAGTTAGATTACTGTAATGTTTCACTGCTAGGTACATCAAATGCCAACTGAGCCAAACTGCAATTGCTGCAAAACCGAGCTCTACGAGCATCTCTCAGACTGAAAAAATCAGACCACATTTCCCTCCTGGCTTTCCACTACCAGGAGGGAAGCCCATTGGTTACCCATAAAAGCCAGAATCATATTTAATTCACTCTGTTTCACCCATACATGTCTCACTTAGAAAGCACCTACATATCTCAATAACATTGTTTCTTTCACTAAAACCTCAAGAGTACCGAGATCTAACAAATTTGTACATCTATCTGTCCCACGCTACAAATGCACCGGAGCTGGGGGAAGCAGTTTTCCAGTAATGGCTCCAAAAATTTGGAACACTCTCCCGTTACTCACCAGAAATGATCCCTCTCACCCGTGTTTCAAGAAGTCCTTAAAAACATGGCTTTTCAACAAATTCAGGACTACTGCACCCGCCCGTCATCTGACTTATGCACTGTGAACCCATGTGTAGCCATTGCAAAAGTCTTGATTCTAATTGTATCCACTGCATCCATTTTTTAAAAGTATTGATTGTAACTATCCATTTATGCAAAGATTTCTGTAACTACAACGTGACACCCATGGGTTTGGGCGTATGATAAATGCAATACTTAAATAAATAAATACATTACATAAGTACATTATATAAATAAATACATATATAATACATTTGTCCAACCACATAAACCAATTTCTGTTCGGCTTTCATTATCTTAAATTTAATACTCTTGCCTCTTGTAAACGTTTTAAAACAGCAATCATACAATATATTTCCTCTCCACTAGAGATTCTGGCAAAAAAGTGATCAACATCCAGGGCCGCTGGATTATGTATATAATCAGATAGAGAGACCTAATATGGGTCAATTCAGTACAGAATAGTATGATGTGTTTTCTAGTTTGGACTGCCACTAGGTCCTGACATAGGTTACATGACACCTTCACTTCATTCTGCGTTCTGACTTGAAAGATCGCTCTGGTTGGGAGAAGATTAAGCCGGTACCGCAAAAACTGATCTGCCCAGTATGAGTTTGTGAATGTCTTTAGATACTTTGGGAGTCTCCCTAATGCCTTATCTAATGGAGACATACTATAATATAGTGCATATTGCCACATGTTTGTCATTGTGGCTATCCAATCTGCCCTTAAACAATTTTCTCTTCAGTAGAAATGCGCTGTAAATTAGAGCTTGAAGGATTAGTCCCATGCAATTGTTTTTAAGGGTAGATCATGACCTTTCAGCTTTTCTGATAAGATTGTGAAGAACTCTATGGTGGAACATTTTTTGTAAAATTTGTTTTTTGGATTGCTTTATATTGGTTATGTTAAGACTGGTACATATACTGTTAGGTTCATTAGTAAGTTTGTTTTTCTTTTTAAAGTTTTTTTTAACTTTTAGTTTTTTGCAAGAGTGGCGTCACCTTTTTTAGTCGTGGCTGGTTTCGTTTTTTGGAGTGAGGTTACTAGCTCTTTTGTTTTGATGTTTTCTATAAAATAAATTAGAGGTGGATGAGTATATGGCTATCTGCTCTATGTATTCTTTTGTTTCTATGGAGTTGCTTTTTTGTAGGTATTGTGTTGTGTCTGCTGGAAAAAAGAAAGTTTGGGTTTAATAGTTATGGAATATATATGGATATATTGTGCATGGGTGTGTGGGTGTGATTGTAGAGATGAATAGCATGTTGTGTGATTGTGTAGTGGGATGATAGTTGTGCTTGGGAAGGTGGTGAGAGTGTGTACAGGTGTGATGGGTTTCGGTTAGTGAGTAAGAGAGTGGTGGTGCAAATGAATAAGTAGGGACATTGTGAAGTTTTGAGGAACACTGTGGGTGTTGTCCTTTTGGTGTTGTGATGGGAATAGAAAGAGTGTGCATGTTACAATATAATAATTAAGAGTGAAATACATATTGTTGATTTGGAAAGAACAGTCTAGGCTAATGTATAGTGACATTACGTTGTTAACATAGTAGAGATGAATACTGTATTAATGTACTTACTTTGTAGGATGTGAAGAGTGTTCTTTTTTCAGTAGCTGTGTTCGGAAATGTTCTTCTTTCCTGTAATTGAAAAATAAAGTAGGTATATATGATAATGGTCAACTTTCTTTACTAAAAGAGGTTGTTTTGTATGAAGGTAGGAGGAATTGTTGGGAAAAAGAGTTAATAAAGTTGTGTAATGGATGGTGTAACAAAGTATGTTCTTAGAACATTGGAGTATGAGTAGTGGTGTTTGGGGGATTAGAAAGAACAGGGCAGAAATTGTTGTAAGAAAAAGGTACATGTGTAGGTTACTTTAGTCCAGCTGAATTTAATGAAAGAAGTGCTGTGTTTGAGGGGCAATGTATTTGTAATGTGTTGCAGTGCTTTTTAAGAATAGTGAAAGTGTGGCCTACTGGTAATGCAATGTCGGTTTGTTGGTGTAGCATTGTTTGGAAAAGAAGAGTACTTTATATGTAAGGTGAAGTGTTGTGTATAGATATTTTGGCTGTATACACATATGTGTGAGTGGGCAGACAAAGGTGGCAGTGTAAGGGGAGTTATGAGTGAGTTTGGAAAGTGTGACATGTTTATGGACGCAACATGGAAAATGCTAAGCATTTCCAAATGTTTCTTTTTAGGAGCATTTTCATAAAAGTTAAAACATGCATATGTGTATTTAAACGAGCACTGGATAACAGATGGATAAGATGTGTAGCACTTGGTGTGTGTAAGTCTAATATGTTGGCAGTACATGCATACTTGCGAACATAATCTGTTCCCTTTCTGTAGGTGGTTATTGAGGTGGTTATGTAGTTATGTAGTTCTAGTTTATTTGTTTGCCTTGTGAGACTTGTAGTGGGACTTGTACTTCCATGTTTCCCATTATAAAACTGTGGTCTTGGAAAGATATGGATCAGCAGCCTCTTTTATGGCTTGCGAGCTAGCTGGTGGGATTTTCTGCCCCACAGGACTAGCCTGTGTGGTAGCAGTGGCAGTTGAGTAAGATGAGGTAGAGGAAGACAGGTGGTGCCAAAAGTGTACTGCCTGTGTTGTCCGTGACTGAGTATGATTCTACACTCAATGCATTCAACATGGGTAGCCCAAGCCTTTGGTATCCCTCATATGGTCTTAAAGAACTGCCACACCATTGATTCGTGCTGGAGGTAGGCATCTCCTCCATCTCATCTTTCTGCTACTCTTGATCCTCCGATGTATCATTGTGCCTTTTCCCTTGCCCCGGCTCTCCAGCTGGTGGTGGTGCTGGTCCTGGTGTTGGTGGTGGCAGCTCTTTGGGAGGAGGGATGGCCATGGCTTATGCCATTGTTGACGTTAAATAGCAGTTGTGCCGATACTCTTACAAGCGGGTGCTTTCTCCTGGATTGCAGATGGAAAATGAGTAAGAATGCATTTAGGATCTGTGGAAGGCTAAACATTTATCTTATAACTTCCTAGATTGGGTGAAAAAGCATGCGTACATTCACGTGACACTGTTCAGGGAGACCGCGGTGATGACAGACGTTTGTGAACGTTGGCGAACAAAAAAACAGTGTAAAAGTTGTAGAAAGTTGATATAAGTGTTTAGAATGTTAGTAGGAGGTGGGGAATAGCACCATTTTTATTTGACACTTTATAGATTGAATGAAAATAATGATACATTGGAGGAAGTATGATATGAGGAACCTGTAGCTAATTAAGGGGGGTCTGGGAAAAACCTATGAAATTCAGTGACAAAACTTTGTTAAAGGGACATTATGCTTACATTGCAGACCTCATTTCTGAAAATAGCCTGGATTTTCTCACCATCACAGAAATATGGCTCCATCGGGCAGCAGGCTTGGCACTCTCTTTAGCCCTCCCAGAGGGTTACACTATTATTCGATCATGACAGAATCTCAGGTAAAGGAGGTGGTCTCGCTCTTATAGCAAAAACCCATTTGGGCATCAGAGATACAACCCTCACAAGCCTACCTTCTGCAGAACTCATATCAGTTAAACTTCTGCTAACAGCCACCCAAACCATCCTCCTACATCTCATCTCCGCCCACCAGGCCCCATCTCCTCCTTCGAGGAAGATATCACAGGCCTCTTAACATCCAATGAAAAATTAGGTTCTCAAATCATACTTCATGGAGATCTCAAACTTGGGTTCCAGGACCCTAATGACACTAACGCTCTAGCTCTCGAAAATTCCATCTCCCAGCTCAGCTTTAAACCCCAAATCACAGAGCCTACACACATCAAGGGCCAAAAGCTAGATTGGCTGTCTGACCACAGTTGCTCCATTAAAATACTTCAAAATGTTCCTATTGCCTGGACAGGTCACCATTACATATCCTTTGCCATTAAGGGGATGACACCCTCGCCCCTCCGCCCTCTCCAGGAACTCACATAACATAACACTGCCCAATCTATACTACCTAATCAACAACATCATGGATGATACCAACTACAGGAACCTAGACCCACCAACCTGGTGGACCTCTATAACAATACCTTAGAGTTTGCCTTGAATACCATCACACCACTGAAGCTAAAAAAAAGGCAAACCTATTGCTCACCTCAACAATTGGTTCACACCTGAACTAAAAATCTTGAGGAACGAAAAAAGAGCAGCAGTATCCACTTGCCCTAAATCACCTACCACTTACAACAAGGCACTGTTCACCACAGCAGCTGCCTCTTACAAATCTGCCATTCCCACCACCAAAAAAGAAATCTATAATGACAGAATCCTTAATGCCAAATCAAAGCTCTTCAGCATCCTAAGGGAATTCGGAATCCCCAGCCCCGCCATCAGCGGACTGCACAAAGGGTGCAGCCTGGTGCACCAAAATACAACAAGCCCTAACGGACAAAATAACTTCACTTCAAACCAAAATAGAAGCCAAGAAGAATAGCCTTTCAAACAGCTCAGCCAATAAACACTTTCCCAAGCATAAACTCCCTCAGTGGCCTCCATTTACCTTCTCCCCAGTCACTCTTAAGGAAGTGGAAGACATCATTAGAGGTCTAAAGCCGTCAATATGTCAAGAAGACACCTGCCCGGCTCCCATCCTCAAGGAAGGCACCAAAGAGCTAGCTCCTTTCATCGCCACAGTGATAAACTCCTCATTCAAGGCCAGCCTTGTCCCCAAAAACCTCAAGGAGGTTTGGGTCATGCCACTCCTAAAAAAAAAACCTTAGACCTTAACATACCAACAAATTATAGGCCCATCACAACCGTCCCCTTCCTTCTAAAAATTCTGGACAGTTGCTTACCTGCAAATCCAGAAACACCTTGAGGACAATCACTTACTTGGCCACCGTCAATCTGGATTTCAACCCAGGCATGGCACTGAGGCAGCCCTCCTGAATTTGACAATACAGATGGACGAAGTGAAAGACAAAGGCAAATTAGCCGGCCTCCTCCTGTTAGACCTCTCGGCTGCATTCTATCTGGTCGATCACCAGATCCTCGCCAAACATTTAACCACTGCAGCAGCCTTCTCTGTCAGCGCCTCCAATTGGATTAAATCTTTCTTATCCAATCGCAGCACCAGAGTCTTTTCGTCCTCTGACTCAGCAGACCCTATCCTCATCCAATGCGGGGAGCCCAAGGGCTCATGCCTTTCACAAATGCTCAATAACGTATTCACGAACCTCCTCTTCGACCGTCTTGACCACATGGGTGTCATCTACACGAACTACGCAGATGACACCCAGGTTCTCATCACTTTGTCAGGTTGCTATGAAGCTGACTCTAAACTAGTAAACAATATCTACTTGGAAATACAGACATGGATGGCTGCCCCCAGCCTCTGCCTTAACAATGAAAAAACTGAGCTCCTGATTGTCGGCATGCAGGCCCGCCTTAACAAACTTGACCCACGCTATATGTCCTTCAACATTAATGGGAACCCGATTAAAGTTGCAAATGAGAAAAAAACACTAGGAGTTTATCTCAACTCCTCCTTGTCCTTAAAGAGACCCGTGAGCTCCATTGCATCATCAACACCTTACACTAACAATCTATTCAATGCATGTAAATCATATTTGTCCCCTTCTAGATGTATGACATTAAAAAGAGCCTTAGCGCTTTCCAAAATAGACTACTGCAACATACTATTCCTAGGATCCTCTGAACAGAATCTCAACAGACTTCAAATCCTTCAAAATAACTCCTTAAGGTCAGCATTAAATATTCCAAGATCTAGCCACATCTCCAGCCTTAGACAGAAAGCCAACTGGCTGTCAGTGTGCGATAGAATATTACTTGACGCTCTGGCAATCATCCACAAATCGTTGTCCAACTCTGTGCCTAAATACTTGTCAGACAAGTTCTCCAAATACCAACCAGCCCGTACCACCAGATCTTCCCGAACTCAGGTCCTCTGAATTCCTAAGTTTAACCTAAAAACTGCAGGAGGAGCCAGTTTCCCCGTCCAAGCCACCAAGTTTTGGAACTCCTTATCCCCCGCTATTAGAGTGGAACCCTCCTTCAGTGCTTTTAAAACCAGAGTAAAGCTCTGGCTCACTGACAGGGCCAACAACTGAAGCTTCTGGCTGCCAGTAGAACTGTATTTTTTCACAATGTTATGACTGTTTTTTCCTTAACTCATAGATTTGACTGCTAGATCTACCTGTAACCCCTGGTCGACCCACTTGATGATTATCAGACCTACCTGCAACCTTTGGTCGTCCCACCCGTTGAATACCTATGTTTGTTTATTTATGTAAATATGTTTTCTCTAACTTGTTAAGTTTTCCAGCACCCAGTTACCTCAGGGTTAGGCACGCGATACAAATAATAAACAAATACAAATAGTTACAAGTAAAACTGAAAAAACACAGAATGTTAGCAAGCTAAGCAACCATAACTCACGCCACCACTGCGCACTGCTACGACTAACAAAATAGATACAGGGGCGGGCCTACAAGAAGTGTGTTCATCCTCCAGGAATATTGCTTAAAAGACCCTAAACGTGTAATTAAAGATGATGGAAGATTGATGTACCAGTGGCCAGCGTTTTTGGTTATGCATTAATTCTGTAATCAAATCAATCACGTTTTAAAATATGTCAGGCAGAAAAAACAGTTTCCATGTTATCATTCTACTCTCAGAAGGATATTCAGCCTTTTGCATGCAGCAGCATTCTTGACAGTTTCAAAGCATTGACAGCTGCCATGAAGCAAACACTAAGATGATTTTGAGTCGATAAAACAGTGTACAGTTCTGTCGACTGTGACCTGGGAACCGCGGCTGGGAAACTATTAAACTGTCCAACGCCTCCGCTATGTCCATGTTTACACGTGGAGTCTGCAGTCTTTCACAGGGCTATGTTTATGCTCAGATTAACAGTGTGGTAGAAAATACTTCCCCGGACTATATTTCTCAAATTGAAACAACTTTTAAACAACAAAGAACTATGCAAAACACTATTCCATGCAAGAGTTGAATCAATACAAACGATTTCTTTTTTGCTCTAACGATTCGGGGAAGTTGTGCTTTTTCATCATATTGTATCCAATTCACTCCAATAACACAATTCATTCCAAATAGGCAATAGTTAAAGGAACACCATATTTAGAGGGTGACATGAACTGCATAGCAGGTGAACATGTGAGAGTAGATGACCAAATAAGATTTCTGGGTTCGTAAGCAGCAATTAAATTAATCTTGGCCTCTCACTACCAGAACATTACATACATAGAGTGAGTGGCAGTGGGTCAATTTATCAATTGCGTAAATCGTTCCCAGGAAAGTGCGTAAGCAACCAAGCATAGCTAGAGAGTCTGAAACAACATAGGGGAAAATTGTTATATTATTAGGTTAAAATTTAGCAATTTGCAGCATACTTTCTGTGAAAAATTGTGTCCAAGATCACACAGTTTACATTTGGTTTTGTAGTGTAGTAAATTAAAAAATAGATGCATGTCACATCACACTGAGCACTTTCCACCTCATTTTCATGATGACTGTGCCTACAATACATGTGAGTATACAAACACCTTCATGCTTGCTGTGGCCATACGTGTCCATGCAGGCTGCAGCAACACATGCATGCACATGTTGCTATACTCTCATGTATTGTAGGCACAGTTATCATGAACATGAGTTGGAAAGTGCTCAGTGTGCTGTTAGAGACATGCATCTATTTTTTTATGTACTATATGGTAATGAATTACCATATAAGAACATCCTCATGTTGGCTCTGCCAGTAATACATGCCATGCCACCTTTAGAAAATACATATCCAGACTAGTTGCACCAATGAAGGCCAGTCTAGCCACACACTAACATTCATCATGTTTAGTTTATCATTGATGCTCAGTAAACATGACCATCTCAGAAGTGGATGGAGCATGGCAGAAAGGGGAACTGGTGAGGCATTTTCATTGATCTTGATCTTTCAAACTGGCCACATAAAATGTACTGGTGGAGAAAAGCTCTACACCAGTAAACTACAATGTGTGTATTTTGTTTGCTTTTTCAACAAAGAGTGAGGGTATGGTGTGTTAAGGCCACTTTCGTATCGCCAGTAGCCCCATCCTACAAATCGTACATAATAAAGTCATTGTGCATTTCTCAAACCACACATGGTTAATGGTTGGCACACATGTGGGTGCTTCAGGGGATGCAGGGATTAGCGATTGCCATCTATCAGAAACAGGCTCTACCACCGGCAACTCTCACACTGACCGTCTAGGCAATTACTGATTTACCAAACAGCACAGCAAACAGCAGGAGCATATGTTCTTTCTCGCATATGAGTATTTTCAAGCGTTTGTGATAGAAAGCCATCTGCAAGGGAGTCCAATTCTGAGCTCTGTTTATGTTTTCCATGCAAAGGCGTGCTGCTAAAACGACACACTTTCCAGAGTGTTCAGCAATTCTATCTGGGTTAGTGGCAGGGTTTAGGAGTATGTTACATGGTGACTGGCATGTATATACTTAACACAAGAGTAATACTGTGCTGCACAGTCTACAGACAACACAGAACCTCAAATGTGACTTAGGCACATTTCAGACAAACGTATTATGCACTTCAAATGTGCCTGGGCCCTGCCACTCTCCACTTGCACTGATGCCCTGGAACCCCTTTGCACTGCGGGTCTGTCTCTGTATCCCTACAGCCCCCCCTCCCCCAGCACTTGTTCTGCACTTACCTCACACTTGCCACCAGCTGGCCCTATTTATTTATTTATTACGTACGCCTCTTACCTTGTACTGCACTTCCCCCCTCCCCTTCCCCTTGCACTTTTCCCCTCCCCTACCCCTGCACTTGCGCGATCTGAATGACACCTGGCCTAGTAGGATCGTTTTCTGTCTCCCCTTGTACCCCCCTCCCTGCCTCGTCGCGCCTTGAAACACTTGTGTATAGGCGCGTTACAAATACCATATCATATCATATCATATCATATCATATCACATGGTGGAGCCAAGTGGCAGACCTTCAGGTGGGTTTCCTTGTAATAGCTCAATTGCTCTAAGGAGAACGTTTGCTACCATACGGATGTCTATGCATGCATCTCACCTTATGAATCAAGTACTATAAAGTGAAGGAAAGTATGGTGTCGAATTATAAACAGTATGCTGAGACTAAATCCATAGCCGCAACGTGGCTCCACGTTTAAAGAGTGTGCCAGCTCATTGTTAACATATGCAGTGTAAACCTTTTTTCGGTTGTATAGGAGTCTACAAATTCGAATTAACATTTCGGACCACATCAGGACGCTGGCTTTCGAACGATTTATTGTTAGCATGTCTAGAAAGGAAGTTATTTTGAAAGACGTACTGTCCTTTTTTGGAATAAAATTGGGAAACCAAATGATGGTAAACCTACAGGCTTCAATTCTTAATTGGTGACTTCATGAATATGGTGTCAGTGCTGTCTTGTTAAACTAGAGAGTGCTAACGAAAAGATGACACTATATCATATCAAAAGATAGCTACAGTGAGTGATTCATGAAGGAATTAAATGAAACTGGCAAAATCTAATTTGCTCTTGTACATTATCCTCCCTCCTTGGTTTTCCAGTCTAACCAACAAATGAAAGAGACATCTGCCGCAGGCTTCTTTCTGCATTTGAATATGACCCCACAACACATTGGTGCAGTTAAACCCAGGAAACCTATTTTGCTTCCAGGAAGAGATGCAGGGTTCCTTCAGGTGTACAGCTAGGAACGGGCACTTCAAGGAAGGCTGCAAGGCAAATGGCAAATACTTGAATGTGGATAATTCGCATTAAGATTCTTTGATCTCAGATGGACAGCGGTGAGGGGAGATCCAAGTAATCCAAGAGTCAGAAACCTACAGAAAGAAGACTTTGGACATTATGGATCACACTGTGAATCACTTCCTTCTTAACCCTGATAAGTCATCCTGCAAATACAGGTTTGGGGTTTGACACAGCAGAAGAGGGAACATCTGTAACATTGACAATGACTGACCTTCAACCAAAGGCGTGAAAAAGGACCAATGCCCTGTTAGGATTTTGACTGTATGGGGTTAACCCCCCCGTCAGGTGGTGGACCATATTTTAGAATCCTTTGTTGGAATCATTAAGGCTCCAGACAGAACTCTTGTCGGAGCTAAAGCTGTTCAAAGTCCTTCTATAGGGTGATGACAAGATCTCCTATTGCTAAGCCAGCCTGCTTGCACCCAAGAAGCATTTCACAAGAATAAACCAAGACCCTGTAAACACCTCTGAAGAACTTCCCGGGACTTAGAAAAGGTGCATAATTGCATTCAAGCTGCCTGATGAAAGGATTCACAATTTGCTGGAAGCCCAATGTGACGCCTTTGAAAATGCTGGTTGCAGACCCAGCATTTCCTCATTGAGCTACATTGTGTCGATTTAGTCAAAATCAAATTTTTGAGTTGATGACACTATCCAACTTCCCCATCCCCTGTGCCTCCATGTACACTTTGCTGTAACGAGCCGCCCAGAAAATCCTGTGAAACCATGAAGTACAAGCCACTGGCTGCTACTCCCGTACATTTGAGACGCAGTTGCCACATCAAACCATCATGACTGAATTGAGGGACTCAAATGCCAAAACTGAAACCATCGTTCTCTGCACCTGGATACTACTGAGCTCCTCAAGCCACCCATGGACATCAGTACACCAACTGGTGAATGTATGCACTTGTGCCACTTGCCTGCTTTGGACTACAATTCACATCACTGAAAAAAGCACCAAGAAGACTGTCTCAAAAAGACTAAGGTAGAATGTGCTGGAGGCCCTTAAACAAGCTCCTGTAGGATCTGCACTCTGGCCAGTATAACTCGGGTAATAGAAACAGTTAAGTCAACATTCCCTATCTTAAAAGATATTTCCAAGTAACCATTGTTGCCTATTGTTCCTTTTCTGCATTTAGTTTTGTTTTCTCCAATCGTTTACTTACAGCTTCAGTCACCAGCATATAAGTTACTGTTTTTAGATCTGTGTATTTACATTACAGGAGCAAGCATGTGTTGTGCTGTTTAACCAACTCTTTGTGTTTTAGTATAGTATCTCTATATATTAAAACTATGTGGGAACATGTTGTTTACTGTTATCCCGCTGTACTATTATTGTTTGAATACTTCCGTTCTGGTTCACACGACACCCAAACAGTAAAGTGTGCCTTTTGCCCAGGACACCTTAAAACGGGAAGGATGTATACTCTTAATTAGGATACATATTTCACCTCTATGACTGTTTCACTGCTGTGCTAACGTTCGTGATGGGTGGAGTTAAGTTTTGGAAGCCATTGCTCTCCAACGTACTAATTTTGGGCAATAGTCATGTTATCACAGCATGCCTAACTAAGGGTGTATTTATGTGTGGAATAAAGCACACGATTTCAGATCATAAGAGAATCTCAGTGCCGCATGCGATAGCCATTCACTCACTTTCCGTATTCCATTGCCATCACTCTCATCTGCACCTCCTGTGGTCATACCTGCATCGTTTATAATGGTATGTGTTCACTATACGTGACGCCGACTGTTTTAGAGTTAGTCTTATGGGCATCACATATTGGTGTAGGTTGCTCAATGTTTCATTCAGAGTGGAAGTGGGAGGTCAGATGCTTGGTATTACTTAGTGTGTTTTACCAGCAATGGCCAGGGCCTCTCTTGATTATGCTGTGTGCCATCACTCCATATTTGCGAAGTGAATGCATTTTTCACATTTGCAGGGCCACAGAAAACAATATTGGAACCACAGAAGCCCTTTTTAATGAACCCTATGAATAGGAATCTGATTGATCCTTGAAGATGTTTACCTAAGTAAAAAATACCACACTGAATCTTCCCACAAAAAAAAAAAAACATGTTGCTTAAAATGCCATTCTGAGATTTTTGGCCTACCTTAACCCTGCCTCCTTACGTTTAAGTTGTTGTGAAGGACTCTACAATTCTGGCCTTTCAGCTTTGCCAAATGTGGCTGATGCATGAGACATCCTACTCTGCCGGCCCGCTACTCCACAATGGGCGCTGGGGTGTCAATACACCCATTTTGGATGAGTCGCCAAGCTAGCCCACTGGAAACAAGCCGACTTAGTGTAAACACTAAGTGCTCCCTCAGCTGCAATAAGCAGCTAAGGGAACAGACTTGTGGCTTGAAATGTGAAAGAGAAACACACATTTTCCTTTGACAGTTTGTATTCCAGCGTGCAAGCCCAATGGACCGTGCAGAGCTAGAAGTATTTTGTTCCACCATCCTTGCAAGGCCCACTGGGGATGCAGGATGGGGTACAGCAGCTCTTAATGTGTTCAGGGTGCGCTCCTGCACTGGCGTATAAGCACATGTGCAGGGACTAGAAAGCACTCCCTACTTCCTGGGTCTTATTCATGCTACACAGTAGTTGGAGAGGCATCACGGGATCCTCTCCTCCTGATGGCAGTTGAACAGATTCTAAACCGGGGCTGCTGGTCAGATAAAAAGGATGTGTTTGTGCATTTGAATGTGTGCTTCGGAATGAGTATATGTTTAGGTGCAGTAAAAGAGTGTATGTTGCACGGCTACACGTGTGAATGATTGAATGTTTGTCATGTGTGCTCAGCTGAAAGAGTTATGAATGTTGTGAATGTGTATGGATGCGCAAGTTAATTAATATGAATGCGTGTCCGAAAATGCAACACAAATCAGAGGTCTGTGCAACAGCATGATTTAACTTTTTCTCCTGCTATACAGCAGTGGTCGCTGGCCTGCCCCCACTCCACCACTGCATCCTGCCAACACACTGATCTCTGGATGGCTCAAACTTCTTTCTCTCCAGGTATACACTTACTGACTTAAACAGCGCACTGATGTGCGAACAATTTTGTTCCATCTTTACTTACCGCCACAATATTTTGGACTCTGCCGGACACACCTTGGATGCTCTCATCTCTACAGACCTTCATCTCTCCAACCCTCTAACTACTCCTCTCTCCTAGTCTGACCACTCTTGCCTCTCCTTCCATCTTGAGCTCCCTGGCTCACTGATATTGCCTCTGCCCGTACTCCCAGGCTCCTTTTCCATCATTCGACTGATAAAGCGTGTATCAGGCGGTGCATTTGCCGCCACCTTCATCCCACCAACTGGCCATGCAATTGCCTCTCCTACCTACTCTGCACTACCTAACCTTCATCTCTCCATTTCCAACACTCTGGACATCCTTGCCCCTGTCATGAGGATCTGCATGAAGTCTGCTTCAAAATGCTACTTTTGGTATGACTCCGACCTGGCAGCTTTGAAACTCAAGTGCAAAGCTGCTGAGCCAATCTGGCAGGCCTCAAGTTCATCCTCTGACAAACTTGCCTGCGGAGGTTCTCCAAATGGGATATTGTCTCGCCATCCGCACTAAGAAGAGAGCCCATGTCCAAGCCCTTATCACTGGGGCCACTAATAACATGGCTGAACATTTCAAGATCTGCAAGGAACTTGCCAATTCCACTGCAGTCTCCTCCTCTCCTCTTCCCTCTCAGGCCCTCTGCACTGGCCTCCCACTTCTCCACCAAAACTCAGGACATCCTGTCCTCACTGTCATTTACTCCCCTCCCCACCCCGCCTCTCTTGCCTCCCATGGCTCCCCTCCCCCCATACTCTTCTCCTTTTCTCCCATTGCACCGGATGAGGACACCAGAGTAGTCCGCTCAATGAAAGTCTCCTCCACACAGGTGCTCCCCTGCTCTTCATGACCTATCAAGGACAACATCTCCGCTTTTGCCACTTCTTTGGCTGACCTCTGTAACCATTCCTTTGCCACTGGTTCTTTCAAACACTCTCTTGTGCACCCTCTCCTAACAAAGCCATCTGCAGACCCTTCTTGGCCGGAAAACTATCGCCCTGTCTCTATCACCCCTATCCTGGATAAACCTGTGGAGAAGTTGGTCATCCCCCAACTGACCCTCCACACCGAATCAGCTGGTTAACTCCATTGCCAGCTGTCCGGTTTGAGAGCATCCGGAGGCACAGAAACTGCTCTCCTGAACAGACGTGAAGAAATGCTCGTTCCCTCTGTTCTTATCCTTCTTGATCTTTCTTCTGCCTTTGACACAGTCAATCACACCATCCTTATAAATCGTCTCTGTGATACCCTGGGCCTCACAGACCATGCACTGGCATGGTTGACCTCCTTCCTTTTGGACCGACCCTCCCAAGTGCAATTGCGAAATTTCCTCTCCTCCGCCTCACTGTCTAGACTCATCAACATTTACTTTGCCCCTCTGGCCCACACAGCTCTCTTTTAAGCTTCCATCCTCTACCTCCTCGCCTTCCTCCCTCATACCTGACTGGCTGACTGCTATTCAGGTGTGGTGTTCTGCTAACGATCTCTACCTTAATGCCAGTAAGATAGTGATCCTTCTCACTGGGACGCCTTCTCCCTGTTTCCCCTGCACTCTGTGGCCACCCTCATTGGGTCCCCTCCCATTACCCTCTTGCGAGACAAAAACCCTCGGCGTCATCTTTTCTCCTCTCTCTCCTTCTCTCCGCACATCACAGACCTTGCCAAGAAGTCCAACTTTCAGCTCCACCTTCTCAGAGGCATTCTTCCTTTACTCACTTTCCCCCAGAAGCTCAATGTCTCCAGAGCTCTGGCTCTCTCTAAGCTGGACTACTGCAATATCCTCTTCCTCAATCTGCCTTTTTCTTCCCTCCACCCTTTTCAACTAATCCAGATTTGGGTTGCAAGGCTTATCCTTGCCTCAAGCCCAGGGACCGCATCTCTACAGCCCTAAAATCTCTCCACTGGATCCCGGTGACTGAAAGGATCACATTCAAGACCCTTTGCATCATCCACAAGGCTGTCTGGGGCCTGGGACCTTTCTACATCTAGCTTTCTCTCCCTAAATACCTCCCTGCTATAGTCCTTCAGTCCTCTAGCTCCAACTCTCTACAGGTCAGACAATTCTCCAAGCAGATAGTGGGAGGTATATCCCTTTCTCCGGCAGGAGCCTCCCTCTGGAATGGGCTCTCTGCCCCCTCAGACTTGAGCCAGATCTTCTTAATTTTCAGAAACATCTCAATACTTTCCTTTTCTCCTCCTCCTTCCCTCTCCCCCTCCCATGGTAATGTCTCTTTGTCACTGCAACTGATGCATGGCCTCGTATATGTCTTACAGGGCTAGGCCCTCCTCGACCAGTCTCCCCCAGCATCCCAAACCAGCACTCGCTCTCAGACACCCTTCCCAGACTAGCCTGAATCTGGTCCTCCCCATCCATTGCACTTCTCCCCCCATGTTTCCCCTGGCAATTGCCCTTTTATCTCCCCTCAGAAATTACTCAGCCCCCTGGGCCATCACTCTGGCACTTCACCCCCTCATTTTACCCCATCCCATCCCTGCCTCCTACTTCCATCCCCCTGCACATTTTGTCTTTGCACTTGCATGGTAAGTATGTCACAAGACTTAGTATTACCATTAATGTTTTTTTTCTTTGCCCCCCCCCCCCACCCCATTTTTTGTCTCGTGCCACCTGGAAAGACTTGCCTATAGGCGCCATACAAATGTCCAAAACATACAAATAAAATAAAATGACCAGGTCTCTGACTTAGGGGTACGGGGTATCAGAGGCCCGCTCACCAGCCTACATTGCTGCAGCCATCTAGTTGCACTTCCTTCCTGTGGCATGGCATTTGTTCCTGTGCATCAAGGGTAAACTAAACATGATGAATATTGTTATGTGACTAGCCTGGCCTGTAATGGTGCAGCTAGTCTGGATATATATTTTCTAAAGATGGCACAGGTAGCCAGTGCAGAGATTTCATAGCTGGAGACATACAATCCCTGAGCTTGAGGCCAAGGACAAGTCTTGCAGTCCAGTTCTGGATGAGTTGTAAAGGTCAACAAGTAGAGATAGGCAGATTTAGAAAGAGGCTGTTGCGATAGTCCAGCCTGGAGAGTGCCAGGGCTCTAGAGACAGTGAACTTCTGGGAGAAAGTGAGAAAAGGCAGAATAGCTCTGAGGAGGTGCAGCTGAAAGTGTGACTTTTTAGAGACATCAGGGATGTGAGGAGAGCAGGAGAGGGTAGAGTCTAAAATGACACCAAGGTTCTTAGTCTTACAGGAAGGAGCAGGAAGTGGGCCCATAGAGAGGAAAGGAGGGAGCAGGTGTCCCAATGGCTTGTGGTGTTCATCAGGTTTCTGCCCTGCCCCGTCCCCCCTATTTTCTATGTGTATCTTTGACAGCTGATGAATGATATCCAAGAAGCGGCTGTGGTGTTTTTTTAATCACGCTGATGACTCCCAAATCTTAGTAGACCTTAAAGAGAATGATGCCTGTTGACAGAAAAGGTCTGAATGGATGAAAACATCCTAACCATCAAACAAAACCAAAATACTTCACATTAATGGAAACAATAATTCTTGGACTCATTTGGACATTGCCCTGCACCGAGCATTAACTTTAAGAACCTGCTCATTTGGACATTGTCCTGCACCAAGGAAATACTTTAAGAACATGGGCATTGTCTTTGCCAATTAGCTTACGCCGATCTCAGCAGCAACAAGATCCTGCTATTACACGCTGTGCAGAAAAAAATAAACATCATCCATATTTGTCCTTTCCACACCAAGTTCTGGTCACAAATTCCCTGGTTATCTCATGTCTTGATTTTATGAATGCCACCAACCTAGGCCTACCAGGTTACATTACACCTGACTGCAGAGTACAGAGCACTGCCACTACAGTTCTACTGAAATACAAGAGATTCAAACAAATTACTCCAACACTGCGATCGCTTCATGAGGAATGGCTTTTTCCTTTAAAAGCATGTGCATCATCTTTAAATGCCTCAAACATCTTTTATTGACGCAGCTGTGTGGTAATTAGGTGGAATTTCTGCAGAAGCATTTCATAAGTATTACAGTGAAATGACTATCAACCTCGATTACTGTTATTATGGCCACTCAGTCCTACAGATTTACTGCAGGATTAGGAGTAGTTGTAAAGCAATGTTAATCCTTATTTTGGAGTCCAAATGACTCCATGGTGAATTCTTTTAACCACAAGGGGTAATTCCATCCCAATAAATCCACCGATTTTAGTGCTTGAAGGGGAGGATTTACCTTCAGCATTTATGCAAAGGTAAATTCTCCATTCCAAGGCCCAATGTCTAATTCGACTGTGTGGTAAACGTGGTGGTAATTACATTTTGGCCCAGAAAAGTAGCAATAATGGAATCACCATCACTTTTTTACTGCACTGCCAAACATGTAATGAGGCCCAATACCCCCACTGTTATTTCCCACGTCTGTTGTAAAACCTTGCTTATGTAGCAGGACTAGCAGCAGATAAACAATGCAATAAGCCATTGGTTTACACATTTTGGTATGGCAGTCCATGCATGTTTCACTTCTTTTCAGGATCCTAAAATGAACCAGCCACAATCATCCCTGTTTTGTAAGACACGCAAGTGCAGACTTTATGAGTTTTGTACATATGAGCAGCAGCTAGATATATATCTGAAGTATTGTGCCCATTTTCAATGTTGTTTGTGAATCAGCCCAACAGTGTTTACAACAGGTGATTTGATGGAACCGCACGGCTTGATAGTTCAGCGACTTAAGCGCTCACTCCAGACATCTGTGTTCAGCTTGTAAGACAGATGTGGAATCCCAACAGGGACAACCTAGCCATACATCCTTCCAGGGTCGAAAAAATGGGCACCATTTAAATTAGGAAGTAATAATATGGAAATTTAGTATAACACTTACCAGTAGGAAGAATCTGGCATGATAAGCTATTATAAATGAGATGTTATTATTCTTTTATATACATTAACTATTGTCTTTAACCATTATCTTCAGAATATATGTTTTATTGTTTTAAAAAACCATGTGCATTACTTTGAGTATAGATGGACGAAGACCTGTACTACAATTGGCTCATGCTTTCCCTTCTATATAAGACTTTGTTATTTGTATCTGAATTAAACTTAACATATTTCCGTCTCATTCGAAACAGTTATGTAGTTATGTAGTGTCTCAGAATCTGACAAGCAATTAAAGATTTTACTGTAGGGTCCAATGCATATTCTTTAAAAAAGGAAAAGCAAACAGAACAATCTAACAACGCAGGAGAAAATCTATAGAGGACATACTCCTGCCTGGCAATACGAAACAACAGGCCACAGAGTTGTTGTGGGAAGCTTGAGGATGCAGCTAAGGGCGGAAGAAGAACACACTGCTATTATAAGTTAAATGATCCTAGCAAAAGATTTTGCAAGGTCGAAAGTGATTAGATAGAATCACGGAGTACAAGATTGGTCACAATCCTCCTGTTCCAATAGTGTACAAACATTCCAAAATCGAATAGGCCCAAGGGTAATCCGATAACCAATCAGAGTCCAAAGGCTAGTAGACAAGTAACCCAAAGAAAAGATAACCAAAGATGTAAATCTCAATCTAGAATCAGTTCCAAAAACGTCAAACAGTCCATTACCAGTTCAAACATACAGCATGAGAGCATGCCACTCAAACTACTATGGTAGTCAGCTGTGAAGTGCTGGCACTTACCTGCTCATATCTCTTATTCTATCCTGTTCTCTGGTTCCTGATTGCCTCATGACTGCTCCCACATCACGTGACCCCACCTCAGTGCGCAAGTGATCATGTCACTGCGGCCAGTGCATAAGCAAATTTGGGAATTGTAGTCCTTATATGGGAGGAATCTGCCCAGTGTAAGGGAAAGCACCACAAGTGATGATTTTTCCAGCCATGTCGCACAGTATCATTACTAGTTCATAGGCACAGAAACATGAGTATTTCCTTACGTGGTTAATAACAGCATATATTGGTGCAGCCAACATTAAAATGTATGGGCACAGCTAGCATGTTTATTTTGTTACACTTGTAGAATACTGGCATACATTGTGGGAAAAGACATCATTAAAATATTTTGGAAAATGCTCCTGGTCAGTGTTGGGGAATGAGTATCCATTGAAATCCTTCTTCTCGTACCCACAAAAACCTATTGAAAACTGTGTTGCTTTCTACACAATGTTTTACAGAAAGTGTGGTGTGAGATGTACCATTTTAACCCATTATTAAAATAAATTTTAGGGCAGTACCTCACTGAGCCCCCCCTTGGTTGTTTAGGCTACTTCAGTATACTCCTACATATTCATGTAAAATGTTTAAGACACAGCAAATAAAAAATTGACCAGCCACCACATTCTCATCTTTATTCTTACCCAACAAATATGAGCCTAATTCACAGAAGCGTTTTATAATGGCAAACCCCGATTGGAACACGCTTTCTAAATAAGGGCCTTTGTCTCTCCTTCATGCTCTACATTCCTGATTTCGCCCTGCTCACTCCTCTGAGACTGCTCTTCTACGTGTCATTACATGTATTACTTCCTCTGCTAAGCGATCTTCTCTCCTAATTGTCCTTCATCTTTCCACTGCTTTTGATATAGTGGGATGCCCTATTCTATGTTCTTCTCTTTCCTCTTTTGGTATTTCTGGGCTTGGCCCATCCTGGTTTTCCTCTTACCTCGCAAACTGCACATATGCTTTATCAAGGGGCTGGGCATTCTTCTCCTTCACTAACTCTTCACTGTGGTGTTCTGCAAGACTCAGTCATTAGTTCCCCCACTTTTCTATGTACCATATTCCTCTTTCTTTTCTATGATCCAGTCATTTCTTTCTGTCATGTATATGCTGACGATTCTTATATTTTTTTACTTTCTTCTTTTATGCTAATCTACATTCAGCCATTACACATTTCAAAATGTATTTCTGCTGTTAAACGCTGGATGCTCACACACTCTCTTCATCTTGACCCTTCTACAAGTGGGATTATTTTCTTATCTCCTTTCTCGTTATACTTCTGCTCATAGTTTAGAAATTATATTTGAGCACTCTCTCTGTTTTTCTCATTAAATAGGCACTCTTGAACAGCCCTGACTTTATCAGCTCTATCACATTCAAAAAACCCAACCATGTCTAACTTTTTTGCCTGCTAAGGCTCGGATACTTTCTATGGTGTTTGCAAGCCTTGATTACTGTTCCCACTTCTTGTTGGGCTGCCGCTTATGTCTCTCTTCTCTGCAATGTATTGTCAGTTACACTTGGTGAACTTCCTCCCTGCTCTGTTATTGCCCTTTCGTTATCCCCACCCCACTGTCTTTTTTCCAGCCTGGCTTCCATTTCATTTGATCTGCATAATTTGTCGATGCACCCATCAATCGATTTCTCCTTACCAAATCTCTCTTCTCTGGTTTCAGTCTATGTTATTTCTCAAACAATTTGCTCTTTCTCTTAATTTCTCTTCTCTGTCCTTTGCCTTCCCTGCCCCAAATCTTGTTTCTATTTGTTTGCTTTCTTAGCTCCTAAACAATCGAAAGGCCTCTATCTTTATGTGTTTATGCTTTCTGTTGTGTTCTTCTTTTAAAACCTCCCTCCACCTTGAATGAAATTGTGCTTGATAATTGATGAGTGTGTAATTTCTTTTAATCTTATGTAACTGTTTAAGTAATTATGAAATACAGACCTAGGGTGATGCCACACGGGAGGTAATTACTCAATTACTTGCTTCTTGAAGGATAGAGTAATTCCATATGGGAAGACTAAAGTGAGAGATCAGTAATTATGTTCACTGCTTTGGCGAAAGCCCTCTATACATTTAAATAAATAATTGAAATAATGTTTTTTACGTTACAATTCTAAAATGCGCTAACAACGAAATAACAGTGATCGTCGCATTGGCCCATACCCTCTGCCGTCAGCTAAAATGAAAACTAAACTTGCTTAAAATAGCTTAAACCAGCTTGATTTAAGATCCCAGGGCTTTAGCTGCAGCCTGTATTTAGGATAAATCTAAACAAAAAATGTGCAACAGAGCATGTAACGCAGGTGTCTGTGGCATAGCATTTACAAAATCAGCTGCATGATAATATACATAAAAAGAAAAGGCAAAAAGTAAAGCACCTCAGTTCAGTCGCTTCCAGGAAGATGTCATTGACCTCACGCATTCAATTACAGTAACACCTAAACGCAATTATAGGATTTAGCTTGGAATGGCTTGTCTCCAATTACAAGGCAGCCTGCATTACATGTTTCAGTTTTAAGGACTATACAGCTCTGATAGCTCTGCCAGGTGCACCATCACAAATAACACAAATGCAGTAGGTCGATTCCTGCTATGGGCAACCCAAAATAAGTTGGGCTCAACAGCTCTTGCTAGTGCCATTGACATTTGGACCTCAACAGGGTCATGGTGTAAGGGCCTGATTTACAAAAATGTAATGTTGTAATGTAGTATTGCTTGAAAGTCCTATTGACATGTGTGTGCAATTATTCACTGAACTGTGACATCTTGTCCTATCAGAAGATTTTTTTCAGTTCGTTTTTTTGACATGTCTTATGAGTGTACATGGTGCAATAGAACATGCACACGATGCTTCGACCGATCCTTAAAGAGGTCCTGCTGGAGAAGAACTGAATAGCATAAACCATGGCAAGTCTAGGGGGGTAATTATAGAATGTAATATGCAGGATCTTGCTTTTCATTTCTTTTTGGATTTACGATTAGCACATTGACTAGGAGGTATCCTATCCATGTAACAAACTCAGGAACTTGCCGCAGCCATGTTTACTGAGAGCAGAAATATTTGTATGAACCAGTTGACTATGAAAGTGTGTCTTTTTGCTTTAACAGAAAATTGGATGATAATCCATGCCAGTTGGTGCTTTATGTAAATGATGCTGCACCAAATAGTGTGTAACATATCAGGATTATTGTCCAGGTGATGAGTATTTCAAGTTCATTAAGGCAGATGTCGGCATGATTTCCTGCATCCAGACTGCAGTCTTAAAGTTACCTCGGGCTGCAGTTGGAAGCATATGTAATCCGCAGATGAGGAGGTGCTAAATATGAGGTTTGGCTTTTGTTGACACTGCTCTTGTTAAAGCCCACCCATCCACGTTACAGTGGTCTATTTAAGCAATAAGCCCCAACCAGGGGGGCATTACCACTTCAGGAAATGCCCCGGGGCCCATAGTTTCAGGCCCAGGCGAAGCAAGGGCCTTAATAAAGGCCCACGGGGCATTACCTGAAGTGGTAATGCCCCCATGCGGAGCGCTTATTGCTATTAGTAAGACCGGTGTACTACATTTCTGTTACGAAACACTCCGGCACTTCAGAAAATAAAAATAAAATGACAAACAAATGGCCACGGGGGAAGAAAAAACACAGTCTGTTTTTCCTTTCCATGGTGACCATTGAAAAAAGTAAACACAAAATGGCATTCATCGAAACAGGAGAAAGGACTACACGTAGTCCCTTCGCTCTTTCCATGGTGCCCATTAAAAAAAGTCAACAAAAAAATGGCTGCCATGGAAAGGAAGAAGGGACTATGTGTAGTCACCTCTTCCTTTCCATGATGTCTTGTTGGAGATCGTGACCAGACACACTGGGGACCGAAGTATTGCCATCATGTCCACTCCCGGAATGGACTGAAAATAAGGTAAGTGGGGGTGAGGGAGCATGGAGGGAATCCTGTGGATGGGGGAGGAGGGAGGTAAGAGTGGGAAGACCACACTTACCTTGTTCCCAAGGGGGGGAAGATGGCGGCCTCCAGCTGTGAGGTGGCTTGGAGCGGGGGGGGACTACTTTGTACCGAGCCTCCTCATTGGCTGAGAGGCTGCCAAACCCCCTCCGCCGGGTACTAATCACATGTAGAACTGAGCAATGTTTCACACAACTAATTGTTTTACTGCATTTCATTTGTTTCAATAGCAGCACAATGCTTTCATTTGTTAATGAATTGACACTCCCGGTACTCCTCATGAGTCAATACATTGGGCATTATAGTAAGTAGTGTGGTAATGGTAAAACAGCATTGTTTCTGAATACTGAATGTTTTATAGCTCATCACTTTTATTTCTTTTGAAACCCACTTTGAAAAAAATTATCTCCACACAAATTCACTGTGGCAGTCTAACCAAATGAGGTAATTGCGCCTTTTCACAATGGAGTCTATGCATGATGAGGACCTTTGTATTTGACCAATTTCTAAATGACTGGGAACAAAACAAAGGAAAGCCACCTAACTGTCCACAATCCGAAGTTAATCAGAAAAGGGGGGCCTAATTTACAACTTGCAACATCATTCGACAATAATTAAGAAGAACAACCTTACTCTTATTTACAGCCCCTCTCTATGGAGAACAATGATGCAATGCCTAATAGTGAGAGATCTGTAAAGCAACAGAAAACAAGAAAAGAAAAATCCAATTGTTCAGTACATCTCACAAATGAACTTAAAAACATAGAACATATGCATACCAGACGGCCCAACATATCCTAAAGACAAGTATACAGCCAAAGGGAGATTGACTAAATGTATTCAACTACCCTCTGAGTATGAACACACTAAAATCATTTGATTAAATTGCAATTGCTCTTGGTCAGTTACATTCCGCTGATTAAGGAATGCTGGCCAAAATAATGGTCAACTGGTTTCTGCAATTTAATTATGTTATTGCATCCATCAGGACCCACTATTGTTCTCCCAATTCATAAGTCAGTGTTGCTGCATATTTCTCTCTAATTAGAGGTTATATGCCCAGATGTACCACTAAACTCCCTTACCGACACTGCCACTTGGTCCTGTGGTTTTATCATGGGATTGCAAGTGGTGGCAGGGCAGTGTTAATCCCCATTTTTGGAGCCCACTCGTGTAATTCGGTCAATTTCTTACCTTTAGCATGATGCTGGAGGAAAATCATCCACTTAAAAAAAAAACATCTGATGTTCGGTGATGCAGAAAAATTGGTGGTAATTCCGTTACTGCCAAAAATGTGGCATTAACAGAATTACCATAGCGCAAACTTGTAGTGAGGCCCAATGTATCCTGAACAAAAACTGTTATGCAGAGTCGATGAGGTCAAAATCAATTGGTGACGTCTCTTAAAATGGGTGGTATTTTTCTTCTCATTTCAAATCTATGCTATCCTTGAGCCTGTGCACAGTGTCAAAGACAGATTACAAGACAGATTACTAATGTAAAGAAAAACATCACCCAGTCATCTTTCATATTTATCAAAAAGACAATAGTGCTGGGAGAATTTTTTCAAGAGAACAATTGGTTGATTTCTCATTCCACATGTGTTATGTTACGTTAATTGAATTTACACAGTGCAACATACACCCAAAGGCTTCATGGAGCTGATAAGAGACTGAACAGGAAAATACTAAAATTGTGAGGAAGGGCTAAAACAGCAAGGTCTTTAAGTGATGTTGAAAGAGCAGATGGTTCTCGATAACTCGAAGATTGAAAGGAAGCTTATTCCAGAGCAATGCATTTCCCACAGAGAAGGCATGACCACCAATTATAGAGCAATGAAATCTAGGAATTTGAATCAAATAATCAGAGGCAGAACGTAAAGATCTATTAGGGATAGAACAACAAAACGTACTTTGCAAGTACTTAGCCCTGAGACCATAGAAGGCATTGTGCACAATGCACAATGACTGAAATTTTATCAACTGGCAGCCAATGGAAGCTGCGAAGAGTACGCAAGATATGTTCAAAAGAAGAAAGCCCAGAGACTGCCCTTCGCTGGAGCGTTCTGCAGTACTTGTAAACGATTCAGAAGATAGGCACGCTGGGCCCAAAAAAATAGCATTACAATAGTTCAGCGTACCAAATACAGAAGAGGCTACTACTGGAGCTTGCAGATGCAGCAACAGGAATGTGAGAACCTTCCACACAACCTTGATTTTAAAGTGTCCTGTTTGACAGACCAAATTAATAGATAATGCGGCTGAGATTTTAATGCTTAGATCTTTAACTACAGAAACATGCTGCAGGAAGGGACAGAGGTTGGAGGGCCAAATATCAGTGGTCCAAATAGAGGCTTTCAAGGCGGGCCTATCACCAAAACCTCATTTTTCTCTCTGTTCAATTTGGGCCAGATCTGGCTCATCTAGTCACCCCAGCCTTCAGGCAGATCTTATGCCTTACCATGACCTTGGAATGGGCAAGATTAAGGGGAACCACAATCTGAGCAGTGTCCGCATAGATGTAACATCAGAAATCATAGGACTGGATGAACTTCACTAATGGCTGGGCCAATTCATTGAATAGACTTGAGGTGAAGGTTGTGCCCTGCGGGACCCCACAAGTAATAGGCAGAGAAGGAGAGCATAAGGGGGTAAAGAATGAGACAGAATGGTCAGCTAACAAAAAACAAAACCAAAGCCAGCACAGAGCCTGGGACACCAGCCACAACCAGCCTATCAACCAGGAAGGCATGGTCAATGGTATCAAATGCAGCTGATCAGTCAGGAAGAATCAGCGCACAAATGCCACCCTGGTCAGAAAACTGAACAAGTTCATTCACAACAGAAACTAAAATTGTCTCAGTGCCATGGCCAGGGCACAAACCAGTAAATAATCATAAAGCCGGAGTCCTCAAGATAAGAACTTCGGCACTGAGGCACAGAAAGAGAGAAGTTACGGTTGATCCTGAATCTGAACCTCAAATTTGTTTTCTCTTTAAGGACACATATTTTCTAAACATAAAGATTTACCTGGTCTGTAGGGACCAATCTTGGACTGCAAATACTTAAGGGCCATGACATGCTGTCATTTGAATACCAGAAATAGGACGTTAAACATAATTCTATATTTAACAGAAAGCCTGTGTAAAGCACAGTGGGTAGAAGAACCAGTTTACCGGACACTCTGTAGATGTGATCGGGGATATTCCAGAATCTCTATATAAATGGGTAGTCCAGGTTATAGTTTATAAAAGAGTTGATGACAATATGGTAATGTTCTTTTTTCAGATAGGAGAGAATTTGTTTAATCAGTTGTCATACATAAAATTTCATTTTGCTTACTTCACCTATTTGGTAGATCATGTGTAAATATGATAACCAATAATCCCCTAGTTTAAAAAAAAAAATCTAATTGATAAATGTTGGTAGAAGACCAAATAGTGTCGGTGAAAGAGAAGTTTCTCCATCATTCATAACATTTCTATTTTACTGGGAATCAATCTAACATCCAACACTCTATTTCATCTACAAAATTTATGATTTTGTTTAAGTCTTATTCAGGATTCTGAATTTGAAAATACTCCTTTGAATGGAACATTAGGCCCTTTTTAAATACAATCCAAAGCAGGTGCCCTGTACTTTGAAAGACATATATGGATTTAACCTTACTCAGTCCACTCACAAAAGATTCAAAGCATTTCAAAGCGTGATCTGAAACATCCACTAAATTTGATAGGTCGGAAAGCTCTGATCATTGTTGGCCAGAACATCATCCTAGATGGTTAAATGGGCAGACTCTGTGTTGTGATTGGGAAAAGAAAGTTGGATTGAGATGCATCCAATAAAGAGTTGGATTCAACAAATAGTTTTAATTGGGTAGTGACCGCTTGTTCCAAAAATGTAGAGACTCAAGGTAAGCTGAACTGACATTTTTAATTCAAGTGAGACCTTCTTAAGGAGTGGTAAAATGTTTGTCTCTTTAAGAGAGTAAGGAGCTTCACTTTTGCCCATAGCTTTTTCAAAGAAATGATCAATAGATATGTCTATAGATCTTGGACATTTTGCTGACAATGCCTGTAGCATGTCATCCATTCAAGTAGGGGGCATAGTTATTTTAGCAGCGGAATCATATCTAAGGCTTTGATTGGAAAACAATCAAGAATGATAATTGGGAGACAGCTGATTTGTTTAGGGTGACACCAAGGTATGTTGTTTCAAGAATTGTGTGTCTTTTTTAAGTTGTTAATATTAAATTGAATGTTGACAACTTAAGAAGTATAATAGACATTTCATGAATAGCATATTTCTACCGATATTACAAACGTAGATGAGTCCTGGGCGGTTTTTAAAACAATGTTAATGACTTGAAAGAGCTTATTTGCGGAATTTTCAGCATTACTAGTCTCAATATGAACAAACAACTTCTTTGCCTCATAACATGCTTTTTTTATACTTAAATGTCAATGAGTTATCATCTGTTTTACTTTTTGTTCAACATTGTTGCACTTCATTGAGTGGGTTTTAAGATTTCTGAAATGAGGTGATGACCATGGGGCTGAGGATTTGTTTACTGTTAAAAGAGCCTAAACTAAAGGTATTCTTCCTGTTGATAAAACATGTCTTCACCAGCTTTGAAGTTTTAATACATTTGAAAATTGATAAGTGTTAGGACAATGCCAGCATTAGCTCTCAAACACCATTCATAAGTGTACAGAAGAAAATGACATAGAGATACTTGATCATCAATGACAGGATAATATGCAACATTTTTCATGTGTCAAAAAAAGACAATACATATACATTATTTTACCCATATAACAATGCCTATACAACAGCTGATACTGGTTATTTGGTAAATAAGCAGACTCTTTCCTACAGTTATTTTAGAAAGGCAGTGGTTGAGTTGTAGTATCAGGGAGAGTATTTATTGTTGTGCCTTATGCACAGCCATCCACTTCAGAGTGTTAGGTAGGTAGGGGTGTGATGGAGGAGTTACTAGCAATGTAAATGCCAGGTAGTTAGATGCAAGGAATGACAGACCAAACACTGCATTCACAGCAAATCAAGTGGATACATTTTGAAAGGTAAGGGATACATGGTACTTTTGATGGTGCATAACAGGACAAACAAGGGTGGAAAAGAGCTAACAGTTCCACCTATATCAGTGTAAATCAATTCCATGTTTGCAAAATGGTAGATGGGTTAGGAGGGTAAGAGTAATTGTTTCGTATTGTCACTCCTCTACTGAGGATGTGTCTCCAGACGAGTGTTCATGCATTTATTGTAGCAGATGTTGTTTTCTTGAATTCTGCAGTCTGGCTAGAGTATGTTACATTTTTTGGGGCTAAACATGCCTACACCAACGTCTCCTCTGTGTATAAAAGAAGACCTGTGAATGATGATCCAAGGTATGCCAGTCTTCTATAGAAGTGTACAGAATGTCAGATTCCACTCAGTATCCAGCTGAAATTCAGCCAAAATCCAGCTATTTAGCTTCAGCCAAATTCCGCCTGCAATGCTCTTGTGAAGACAAAAGTTCAGTCCACTTTCTATGATTGACAATTATCTCTGTGATTGAGAGAGATAGACAGTCATAAAAAGCCTGGGGAAGGCTTCAGTACACAAATACGCTTTTTTTGCTTATGGGCTGCTGCATCCTACCTAACAGACCATGCTGGTGTGTGCTGGGCATGGCAAACAATAAGAACTGCAAGGGGACTATGTTCCTTCACTTCTATTATGCCAGCACAGGAGTACCAAACTGAAAAGAATAGCCGCAGAATGGGACAAACAGCTGCGCAATGTATGCTGTGTAAGTCCACACTTTTGCCGCTCATCCTGTGTCATTGCCACTGTGCTTGTCTCCCTTGTGGCCCTGATTGATGTGTTTCCTGTGTTTCAACCAAGGCCACCATGAGACAATGACAATGCAGCGAATGGCACCCAGTGGCCCAGGTGATTTGAGTCTGTACTTCACCCTGCCCCCTATCAGACACCACAGGCACTGGGCCTGGCTTTCCGAAAGGTCCAAAGTGATTTATGTCTACATTTCACCCCATCCCTCACCATGCATTAGGGCAATCGGGTATGGCACCCCCTACAGTCTGAAGTGGTTTTTCTCTGTGCTTCACTCTCTCCCCTCACAACGCATTAGGAACACAGGGTCTGGCATCCTTGCGGCCCAAATTAATTGATGTCTGCACTTACCACGAACCCCCACTGGGCAGCATGCCACCAAGCCCCCTCACTCACCCTGAATTGCATGGCCGGTAGAAGATGTAAATGGTCCATATCAAAAAGACATTTAGCAATTAGGATCCCATTTACTGCAGCAAAAATGGCACTTTGATCAATATAATTTTTGCAGCAGAAGCAGTTTAATTCGGTTCAGTTTTGTATCCCTGCAGCACATATTTTACCACGCAATAAATAGTGGAGTAGGAAGAATTAATTGATGCAACATGTAAAGGTCTTCAAATGGGGAACAGCTGTGGGGGCATACATTTGTTTTGGAGGATATCTTCCCTAATGCCAATTCCTGTGGGTGAGTTTCCAGATTTGATCATTACGTTTTTGAATGGAAATCTATACTGAATACAAATATGCAAAGAAAGAAAAGCATCAGTTTAAATAAAAGCATGTGAGCTCCACACACAACATCTAAAAAATTACACCTGCAAGGAAATGTGCACTGTTAGCAGCCCATCGACAATCAGTACATATGTCCTAAATAGCTAACAAGGCCCAAGATATATGCTACCATGTGACAAAGTGCTGGCTTGTCTGTGTCTTTGTACACTGGGGAAGTCCTCTGAATGCCTAGCTTGTAAATAGAGGAAGTAAGCCCTGTATGGGCTTTCCATAATCAGAGAGCTGTGTTTGTGTTTCCTACGAAACAGGAGCTGACGAGGAGGGCGCTGATCCCAATGGCTACAGTTGGGCATATTAGAAAAACAGTTGATGAGTTGTAAGGCGGACTGAAGAATAAAGTCCATGCCGTCGCCTGGACTTAAAACTGAGTTTCATTAAAAAGGAAACAACGATCCTGGTCGCCGTCTGAGAAGCAAGGGAAGCAGCGCCGTTGCGCTCGCCTGAGGCGAGGAAGGTAAAGCGACTGTCGTCGCACGTATGCCAGAGTTTTAGAAGCAGCGCCGTTGCGCTCACCTGAAGTGGGCCAGATCAAGGGACCGTTGTCGCTCGTTTGCATAGGGATTAGAGGCAGCGCCATTGCGCTCGCCTAAACTGAGCCCGATAAAGCAACCGTTGTCGCTCGTTTGCATGAAGCTTAGAAGTAGCGCCGTTGCGCTTCGCTGAAGAGGGGAGAAATGAAGTAAAAGGCAGCGACCGGAGCCGACACCCGGAGGGAGAAGTAGCAGAGTAGAAGCACTGAATGAGGTCTGCGGCGAGGAGGAACCGAGTACCTCGCCACTGGTAAACCGCAACGCATATGTGCTGTGAGTGAAAGGTGAAGAGACATTTACACGAAAAGCAATTTCGGAGGAGAAGGAGAGCCGATCGTGTAAACTCCACTCCAGAGAGAGCAGGAAAGGCAGTCTGCTGTTGAAAACAAAGAACGTGACTGGCTGAAGAGGCAGAGTAAGGTCAGAAACAACTTACAGCCCTTAAGAAGCAGCTGATAGGTTGTGAAAGTGAAAGAAGACGGGAGAGAGAGGAGTTTCAAGGAAAGGGGAAACTTTACAAAGTGTCAAAGAGGTCGAGTCGGTTATTATGTAAGGAAGTGACAGCAGAGACACTAAGAACTAAATTGCCTAATCGAAAAAACTAATGTGTCGTTTGAACTCGAATTGAAAATAGCGTTGAAACTTAGCCAGACTTCCTTGACAAGGCAATTCAAGATATATAGAAGGGAAAGCAAACTAGAGACAGTGGAGAGCAGTAAAGCAGAAGAACACCAGTAAAAGAAATCTTTACAAGAGATCAAAGAGAGGAAAGAAATAAAGTCAGTAAAGGGGAAGGAATGGTTCATTGAAGACTCAAGACACTAAGAACTTACCTGCTTTACTCGCTGGCATGAACTCTGCTTGAAGCTTGAAAGGTGCTGAAGAAGACATATCCTTTTACCATTTCCTAGAGAAAGAAAGTAGAGAAGTGGTTAATAAAAGAATTGGGCTATCTTTTAGTCCAAACAACCTACTACTTAGCTGAATCTGCATTATTTCAATAACATATTAACTGAGGTATCACATTTTGGTGTCAGAAGTGGGATACCGAGAACGCCATGGAGGACCTTATTAATACCTTGAGCAAGGGACAACAACTATTACAACAAGCCCTACAAATGCAGAGCCAACAAGCTCAGGCCGGCAGGCTGGCGATCCAGCAAGCATTACAAATGCAACAAGCTCAATTACTCAAAGTTACCAATAATAGGAATAACCCTCAAGCCCCTACTTCAGTTTTGCAAAAGTATTCGGCTGGGGAGGATCCAGCACCTTTTTTTGTAAACTTCGAAAGAGTCGCTCGAAACGCACAGTGGCCCACCATGAGATGGTGTCATTACATCGCACCATTGATGACCGGTGAAATGCAATGTGCATATCAAGCTGCAAAACCCGCTGGAGACACCAACTATGGGGACATGAAGAAAGTTGTCTTGGAGCAAATGGGACACAATGAGGAAACGTATCAAATTAAGTTCAGAGAAGTAAAATTGACGGGGGAAGAAACCCCAAGACAGTTGTTTTACAGAGTAAAGGAACTGGCTGAGAAATGGTTACAACCTAATGTGTCCTCTCCTGCCGAGATAACAGAAAAAGTGATCTTGGAACAGTTCATTGAGGCTTTCCCCGGTGCTGTGCAGAGATGGGTTAAACAACATCACAGGTTGCCACTAAGCAAAACTGTGGACGTAGCGTCAGCATATCAAAAATCTGGGCAAAGCAAGGTGTGGACCTATATGTCAAGTTCTAAACCGCATGTTTTGTTGCACAAGTCTGTGACTCAGCCAAGGTGGCCACACTCAATGCTTAGAGAACCAGAAGGAGAAAATATACGTTCCAGGCCTAACAGTGAGGGTCCTATAAATTATCGTCCCCCTCCAACGATGGTTAGAGGACCCCAATGTTTTGATTGTGGGGACTGGGGACATCTCACAAGGCTTTGCCCGAAGACACTGAAAGCTGAACCAATGGATGTGGGGGTTTTCGAATCCCTAAAGGAAAATGAAACTTCTGATAAAAAACCTGGGAGGCAGTCACAATACCTGTACACTTGTGATGCAGAGGTAGAAGGAAAACCCACAACTGCGTTGGTCGATTCAGGGAGCCTACAGACGGCGGTAACAACGGAGCTGGTAGGTGAAGGTTTTGATTCTCCGGGGAAAATTCCTATCCGGTGTGTACATGTGGATATAAAAGCTTATCCTTCAAAGGAAATACAAATTAAGCTGGTAGGGGAGACAATGGGCGTAAGGGCAGTGGTATTACCCAGTTTACCTAAACCATTGCTAATTGGGTCGGATATACCAACATTTTCTAAAGTAGTTCATGAAATCGAGAAGGGCTGGTTATAAACTGCCCCTTTCAATTAGGAAGAAATACCTAGCCCGTCTCCTAAAATACAGAAGAGTAAGAAGTCCAAAAGATTGCTGAAGGAAGAATGGAATGCTAAAAATGTTTTTCCTGTGGCAGTCGACTGGAGAATATACGAAGACGGGGATAGCTTCAGATCTGCACAAGAATTGGATCCCTTACTGCAATATGCCAGAGAACGTACCTTAAAAGATTCACCTGGGCAAGGACCATGGCTCATAAAGGAGAATGGGATGTACTACAGACTAAGCAAGTCTAGGAGTGGAGAGGAATTGAAACAGTTGCTAGCACCCCAGAAGTACTATAAAACCCTGTTGGAAGTTGCTCATCTGCAGGTTGGCGAAGGACACCTGGGAACTGAGAAGATGTCTAAGAAGATTTTAGACAGGTTCTATTGGCTGGGAGTATACCAACAGGTGGTTAGGTACTGTCAGTCCTGTGAAGAGTGTCAAAACAAGAACCGTGCTGTTGTAAAGAAAGCACCACTTCAGCCTATGCCCATAATCTTGGAACCATTCAGTAGAATAGGAATCGACATTGGGAGGCCATTAGATACAACCAGGAGAGGTCACAAATACATCGAGGTGATTGTAGACTATGTCACGAGGTACCCAGAGGCTTTTCCGTTAATGGCTACAAATACGCAGCAGATTTGTGATGTGCTGATACCCTTTATTGGTCGAGTTGGAATTCCTAGGGAGATCGTCACCGACCATGGTTCAAATTTCATGTCCAGTGTACTCAAACAAGTCTGTGAAATGCTGAAAATTGAACACCTGTAGACCGCCGTCTACCACCCACAGACTGATGGTTTAGTGGAACGCTACAATCAAACCATTAAACAAATGCTGAAGAAAATTACCTCTCCAGAGGACAAAGACTGGGACAGAGTCTTGCCGTGGATACTGATGACTCTAAGAACACTCCTCAATCGTCAACAGGGTTTTCACCCTTTGAGTTACTATTTGGAAGACCTGTTCATACATTGTTAGACATACTGAAAGAGAATTGGGAGGAGCAACCGGGTAGTGAGATAACATTGACGGAGTATGCCTCCCAATTACAGGAAAGAGTTGAGAAACTGCAGAACATTGCCAGAGACAATCTCCCTCAAGCTCAAGTAAGACAGGAGAGATACTCCAATCAGAGAACCCAGCTACCTACTTTCAAAACAGGAGAAAAAGTGTTAGTGTTAGTGCCTACGTCGGAAAACAAAATGTTAGCCAGCTGGAAAGGACCTCATGAAATTCAAGAGGTATTAGGTCCTGCAACTTACAAGGTGAGACAGGCTGGGAGCATGATTCCTAGTCAGACATATCATGTCAATCTACTCAAGAAATGGATACCTCCAGTACAAACGATGGCCATGATATCTCTGGATGTAACCTCAGAAGAATATTTTCCACAATTTAAAGAGAAAGTGGTTTTAGAAGGTCTAAACATTAACTCAGAGTTAACAGCTGTCCAAAAAAAATGAATTGGCTAACTTGTTACAAGAATTTTCAAACATATTCTCATCCTTACCAGGGAGAACTAAGTTGACTGACCATCGAATTGTTACCAAGCCTGAGACATTAGTAAGGCTGAGACCCTATCGGATACCTGAGTCAAAAATAAAGGCTTTTAACCAAGAGGTGCAAGAGATGCTGGACCTAGGAATCATCAAACCGTCCCATAGTGACTGGTGTTCACCTGTAGTCTTGGTCCCGAAGCCCGATGGTAGTGTAAGGTTCTGCATGGACTTCCAGAAACTGAATGAAATCTCTAAATTCGACGCTTACCCAATGCCTAGAATAGAAGATTTACTGAATAATCTAGGAAAAGCGAGATTTTTGACCACCATCGACTTAACCAAAGGATACTGGCAAGTTCCATTGTTACCCTCAGATAAAGAGAAGACAGTGTTTGCAACTCCTACTGGACTATATCAGTTTACGGTATTACCCTTTGGGCTGCATGGAGCTCCTGCAACCTTTCAAAGACTAATGAAGCATATTATAAGAGGTCATGAACAGTATGCCGGGACCTATCTAGACGACGTCATAATTTATAGTCACACCTGGTCAGAACATCTACAGTATCTAAGGAAGATACACAAAAAACTGAAGCAAGCAGGATTACACATAAATCCCAAGAAAACTCATGTGGCAACCTTTCATACAAAATATTTGGGATACTATGTGGGCCAAGGGATAATCAAACCTCAGGAAGAGAAAGTGAAGGGTATCAAACAGTTGAAATTCCCAGAAACGCTGAAAGAGGTACGAGCTTTTTTGGGGTTTGTAGGGTACTACAGGAGGTTTATCCCACACTTTTCTACGTTGGCCCCTCCACTAACAGATTTGTTAAAAAAGAGTTCATCGACAAAGAAAGCTTGGAAAACTCCGGAAACATCAAAAGCCTTTGATAGTTTAAAGGAGGCTCTAACAGATAGAGCTGTTTTACATTGTCTGCATTTTGGCGCTCCTTTTTACCTACATATGGATGCCTCAGGCACAGGTATCGGAGCGGTCTTATTTCCGAATCAGGGAGAGGAGGAAAGACCAATACTGTTCATCAGTCGAAAGTTATTACCTCACGAGCAAAGTTATCCAACAATAGAAAAATAATGTTTGGCAGTCAAATGGGCCATAGATGCTCTGCGGTACTATCTACTTGGCAGAGAGTTCACGTTGATAACAGACTATGCTCCATTAGTCTGGCTTGCACATAACAAAGACTCAAATCAGAGAATACTCAGGAGGTTTCTTTCTCTCCAGCCCTTCTCTTTTAAAACTATTCCTAAACCTGGAAAATTATTAACTCAAGCTGATTATTTGTCCAGAGTTGAAACCCTTCCCGAACGTAAGGACTTGGTAAGAAGGGTGTGACAATGTGCTGGCTTGTCTGTGTCTTTGTACACTGGGGGAGACCTCTGAATGCCTTGCTTGTAAATAGAGGAAGTAAGCCCTCTATGGACTGTCCTCTAATCAGAGACGTGTTTGTGTTTCCTAGGAAACAGGAGCTGACGAGGAGGGCGCTGATCCCAATGGCTACAGTTGGGCATATTAGAAAAACAGCTGATGAGTTGTAAGGCGGACTGAAGAATAAAGTCCACGCCATTGCCTGGACTTAAAACAGAGTTTCGTTAAAAAGGAAACAACAATCCTGGTCGCCGTCTGAGAAGCAAGGGAAGCAGCGCCGTTGCGCTCGCCTGAGGCGAGGAAGGTAAAGCGACCGTCGTCACTCGTATGCCAGAGTTTTTAGAAGCAGCGCCGTTGCACTCACCTGAAGTGGGCCAGATAAAGCGACTGTTGTCGCTCGTTTGCATAAGGATTAGAGGCAGTGCTGTTGCGCTCGCCTAAACTGAGCCCGATAAAGCGACCTTGTCGCTCGTTTGCATGAAGCTTAGAAGTAGTGCCGTTGCGCTTCACTGAAGAGGGGAGAAACAAAGTAAAAGGCAGCGACCGGAGCCGACACACGGAGGGAGAAGTAGCAGAGTAGAAGCGCTGTGTGAGGTCTACGGCGAGGAGGAACTGAGTACCTCGCCACTGGTAAACCGCAAAGCATATGTGCTGTGAGTGAAAGGTGAAGAGACATTTACACGAAAAGCAATTTCGGAGGAGAAGGAGAGCTGATCGTGTAAACTCCACTCCAGAGAGAGCAGGAAAGGCAGTATGCCGTTGAAAACAAAGAACGTGACTGGCTGAAGAGGCGGAGTAAGGTCGGAAACAACTTACGGCCCTTAAGAAGCAGCTGACTGGTTGTGAAAGAAGACGGGAGAGAGAGGAGTTTCAAGGAAAGGGGAAACTTTACCAAGTGTCACAGAGGTCGAGGCGGTTATGTAAGGAAGTGACAACAGAGACACTAAGAACTAAATTGCCTAATCGAAAAAACTACTGTGTCGTTTGAACTTGAATTGAAAATAGCATTGAAACTTAGCCAGACTTCCTTGACAAGGCAATTCAAGATATATAGAAGGGAAAGCAAACTAGAGACAGTGGAGAGCAGTAAAGCAGAAGAACACCAGTAAAATAAATCTTTACAAGAGATCAAAGAGAGGAAAGAAATAAAGTCAGTAAAGGGGAAGGAATAGTTCATACAAGACCCAAGACACTAAGAACTTACCTGCTTTACTCGCTGGCATGAACTCTGCTTGAAGCTTGAAAAGTGCAGAAGAAGAGGTATCCTTTTACCATTTCCTAGAATGAGTAGAGGTTAATAAAAGAATTGGGCTCTCTTTTAGTCCAAACAACCTACTACTTGCAGAGTCTGCATTATTTCAATAACAATTAACTGAGGTATCACATCCCATTAAACAAAACGTATTCTTTTTTATTAAAATGGACAACACAGTCCAATCTGGGATGAAAAAGCACAGCAGTTTATAGGAAAATGAAAAACCAAATGTGGCATCACATTGTATCTGTTTTCTTTTATAGGACTGAAAATCAGATTTGTATAAAGAAACATACAAAGAAATTAAAGATATGTCTTTAACAATTGCAACATGGAAATTAAAATGCTACTTTTAAATGCAACATTGGTGAATAAAGTTGCATTGCTCTGGGAGGTGCAAACATATCCCAACAGGACCCAGGACATGGGGTCTGCTTTGCCTGGAGAAAAGTCTGAACATTGGCTTTGTAGATCAACTATAAGGTTTTTTGACTTTGCCTGGAGTTGGGTCTCAGTCAGGCCTTGCAAACTAAACAAATGCTCCCTATTTACAACTGCCATCTGTCCTTGAGCTTACCTTAAATACTCAGGTTAAATACTTATGTTAAATACCTTTAAAAATACAATCAATTTGCTCAGTGAAGTAGTCTGCCGTGGTCCCCTCTCAAGTAATCAAATTCCAATAATCCAGGAGAAGGAAATGTCAGACCTTTGGTGACCAGATGTCTGACACTAGGGTGAAGCCAGACTAAGGAATCACCCAAAAGGATGGGATTAATCTCAAAGTGGTCCTGCTAGCTCTGTTCTTCAAAGAACTTGTGCCATGTCAACCAGCATTCTCAGGAGCCGTAAATACCCCAACACTCAGATGCAAAGGGAACAACATATATGCCACCAGATGTTCTTGTAACCAGGTAAAGGGAACTGGAGATGTTATTTAATATTTATTGAATAAGAAAACATGCATAATTTACAGTTGGAATCACATTATTTCCTGTAACATTTGAAGGCCTGATTCAGAGTGTTTTCCAAAGGGATTACACCATTATAAAACGCTTCTGTGAATAAGTCCCTTAATCTTTTAAGTAAAATATTCAAGCTAAAACATTCTAACAGCTAAATGTAAAATGATAATTATTTTTTGTTTATTTCATTATGTAAATGAGGCAAATGTGGTTATTGTCGCCCCGAAATGTCACATTGTACTGACAATATGCCAATAAGGTCTTGGGTATAAGAGGGTCTTCCTCATGGGAAAGGGGTAGATAATGCGTCTCCTCCAATGCAGTCATGACATCTCCCAAGTAGTTGTCTTCTCCCACATGATCCTCCCTCATAAAGACACAAACTGGGGCAGGATCAGGTAAAGGATGCCTTCCCCATGTCACATGGGAGGAGTTCACTGCCAAGGAATGCGAGATGACTCCATTGGAGGGAAACTGGGTTCAGAGGTCACACCCATTAGACTACCCCCTTTATTAACATGACATAAGAGGATGGTTTAGCATGATGTCAATCGTGGAAAACTGTTTAATTACCTACATTGACCAATTAGGAAAAATACCCATCTACAAAGGGAGTTGTTTAAGCTCTATACAAGCCCATTCTCATAGATTCTGGGGACACACACTCATTCAATGACTAACTTACTGGCAGAAGGAGAGAAAGTAGAATTGATAACAAAGAAAGGAGAATGACATATGCTGATTTCCTTTTGGATCTATTGTGGATTACTAGTAGAAGTTTGAATGCGTGTCCCAACTAGAGTTAAAGTCCCAGACCTTCTTCAGTGGGAAACAAAGAAGACAAAAACCCAAAATCAGAGAGATGAGAACTTTACTTTGTATGGAAGATGACACCATCTTGCTGACGGATGCATACTTGTTCCAGAGGGGAAGAATGAATAAGAACCTTAATAGGGTGACCAACTGTCTGTGAGCCAGTCAAAAGACATTAATATGTGAGTATAATATTTAGGGGAAATAATCATGAGGGCAGTGACACTTTAAAGAGGAATAGATTAAACCTTGGCTCCTGTCATTGTTCAGTACTAAGGGGTGGGTGTATATAAATTGACTGTGCATCCTGAAAAGTCAGGGAATATTTCCCAAGTGATCAAACACATAAAAGTGTATTATGGGAACCAGAAGCATATCTCTCTGTGTGCTTGCCTAGAAAAAAAAGGTAACAATAGTAATGTCCTACTTACATCACCAAGCAGAATCCTGTTGTGAGTGTGGAACCCCTCAAGATAAAAGGGAACATGTTATTAATTGCTTCCCATTTTCCTGCCTGCCCATTGAAAATGAGAAATAAACACTTTAAAACATTAATGCAATAGAATCACCACTGAAGGGAATTTAGTAAACATGCACTTTAATTGTGTAAGTTATTCACATGTGGGATTTGTAAGCAGCTTGTTTTAATTGAGTCTTGAAGAACGCTGTTTGAAGTTCTGACATGTCCATTGATTAAGGGGGGGTATCTATTTTCAACAAAGAGGAATTAGAGAGACTAAGGCAGGAAAGTCCTCATTTGATATGTTTGTCTGCAAATTAAAACTTTATCATGGATCGTCATGCATTTTTCAGTCTATGGTGCAAGTTCGTCCAGGGTAAACAAATTGTATATGGAAATGTTTTAGAAAGCCTACAAATGAGTTAAATGTAAATATTGGAAAGTGATTTCACCTGAGTATTTTTTCTATTTTTAATAATTTATAGAATTTCTGTGCAACCATGTATGTTTCTTGTCCCGAAAAGGGGAGTGGGGTGGGTTGTAGGAAATCAATATTGTTAAATTGGGGGTCACAGGGTTATAACATGAACTTTATTACATAAAGGAAATGTGTGTATCACTGATTAGTGGTGGCTGGAACATTCCCCAAAACTAGGTGTCGCTTAGATATAACATCCTATAGTTGAGTAACTTGAACCCCAACTTGAACGTTCCGATTTTCTTCAAGTGAATTGGAGTTTATCATGTTCTGGAGCATATTTTGTAAAAAATAAATATTTGGCTTGCTAGTCTGCTTCAGTGGAATATTTATGTCAACTATTTGGCAATCAGCCAAAGAGTAAATGTACTATTTGTTATTCCCCATGTCGGTTATATTGCATGGTGAAGCATGGATCCTTTTGTGAATTATCTTCTTTGATCTAATAGGAGCCAGCAGAGTCAGTTCAATCTTAATGATGTATTGGCCCTACTCATTAGGCTCATGAATACCTCAGCTGCCTTATTCTAGACTAGCTAAATGTCCTTCAAGGCAATTTTGGGTTTCCAAATCTGCAAGTGATTACAGAAAACTAGTCTGGTTAGGAAGGGTGCAGGAAAAGCTCCACTTTGCGATAGAACTCTCAGATGGAGATGATTCTACAAGGTATATGTGGTTGGTTGTGGATGTGCTATGTGTGGATGTTAAGCGGTAACCCACCAGTGCTATTAGCGCCGGATCACGCGTTTGGCGGATTTGGAATTCCCCATTCCCCACTGAGCCCATTCGGGAATGCCCCATTCCCCATTGGGCTCAATGGGGAAATTTCACGCGCATACCGCCGGTGGATTTCCCGCTGGCGGTATGAGCGCGAATTTTCAGCGGATTCCCCCAGCTCAGAGCTGGCGAGAAATCTGCCGAAACCCGGATTTGGAGGACCCTTAAATCCAGCGGTAACAGCGCTACCGCCAGATTTAAGGGTTACAGCCAAACTCGTGATGGGGCCCATGGTGTTTAAATAGCTGTTTTCAGTGATTTTACATAAAGTTACCTCGAAAGCAAAAAGTGTTGTGTTGGAGCTTTGTGTGTTTACATCATAGGTGGGTGTTTGGTCAGAAAAATATGAAGAACATGTTTCTTTACTTCCTCTACAAGAATGAACAGCTAGCTGACAATAGGCCATTAAGGTCTTGGGTATAAGAGGGTCTTCCTCATGGGAAAGGGGTAGATAATGCGTCTCCTCCAATGCAGTCATGACATCTCCCAAGTAGTTGTCTTCTCCCATGTGATCCTCCCTCATAAAGACACAGCATGGGTCAGGATCAGGTAAAGGATGCCTTCCTCATGTCAGATGGGAGGAGTTCACTGCCAAGGAATGTGTGATGACTCCATTGGTGGGAAACTGGGTTCAGAGGTTGCACCCATTAGACTACCGTCTTTATTAATATGACATACGAGGATGGTTTAGCATGATGTCACTCGTGGAAAACTGTTCAATCACCTACATTGATCAATTAGGAAAAATACCCACCTCTAAAGGGAGTTGTTTAAGCTCTATACAAGCCCATTCCCATAGATTATGGGGACACACACTCGTTCAATGACTAACTTACTGGCAGAAGGAGAGAAAGTAGAATTGATAACAAAGAAAGGAGTATGACATATGCTGATTTCCTTTTGGATCTATTTTGGATTACTAGTAGAAGTATGAATGCGGGTCCCAACTAGAGTTAAAGTCCCAGACCTTCTTCAGTGGGAAAGAAAGAAGAAAAAAAAACAGAGAGAAGAGAACATGACTTTGTAGGGAAGCTGACACCATCTTGCTGACGGATGCACACTTGTTCCAGAGGGGGAGAATGAATAACTACCTTAATAGGGTGACCAACTGTCTGTGAACCAGTCAAAAGACATTAATATGTGAGTGTAATATTTAGGGGAAATAATCATGAGGGCAGTGACACTCTAAAGAGGAATAGATTAAACCTTGGCTCCTGTCATTGTTAAATACTAAGGGGTGGGCGTATATAAATTGACTGTGCATCCTGAGAAGTCAGGGAATATTTCCTAAATGATCAAACACATAAAAGGGTATTATGGGAACCAGAAGGATATCTCTCTATGTGCATGCCTGGAATAATAAGGTAATTGTAGTAATTTCCTACTTACATCACCAAGCACAATCCTGTTATGAGTGTGGAACCCCTCAAGATAAAAGGGAACATGTTATTAATTGCTTCCCATTTTCCTGCCTGCCCATTGAAAATGAGAAATAAACACTTTAAGACATTAATTCAATAGAATCACCACTGAAGGGAATTTAGTAAACATACACTATTCAGGCCGATTCATGGAATTAATGTGCGCTGAAATTTTCTGCGCAAGCATGCGAAAGCGTGCGAATCGCAGTGCAAGTGAGAAAAACGCAGTGAAACCCGCGCACAGCGATTCATGGAAGTCTGTGTGCATGTAAATCCCTGGATGTGCGCTAAAATTCTGCGTGGCGCATGCTGGCGCACACGTCTCCAAACAGCGTGCGCTAAGCGCACAGCGAAAGCGCACATAGCGCAGCGCTCACAACAAAAGTGGGCGGAACAGGGGGCGTAACATGAGGAATGGGGAACAACGCGTGAAAATGTGGGCGTCACGGAGGAAGTACAGGACGCAAATGCGCGGAACGCCCACACGTGCGCCTACAACACATATTCATGGAATCGAACGTGGCTAATGTATGCGCCAAAAAAGACACGCTAATCCGGAAACACGTACGCCAGCAGGAAGCAGGCGTACGTGGACCAATGCAGCATAAAAGTGCGCGCAAACAACAAACAAGCTCAGACGCCAAGATGAATATACCATTCCTAGCAGCAGTGGTCATGGGTTACCGCAGGAGGAGGAGGAGGATAGTCAGGCCCAGAATTTCTACACCCAGAACCAGCCTTTTTGGGATGCCTGATGACCAGGTGTATGGGAGGTACAGGTTTCCACCTCACATAATACTCGACCTGGTGAGTGAGTGGGAGGATGACCTCACATCACCCACCCTGTGCTCCCAAGCACTCAGCCCCCTGGAGAAGGTCCTCAATGTACTGCACTTCCTGGCCACTGGATCATTTCAGGGGACAAGTGCTATAGTGGGGGGGGGTGTCACAGGCCACGCAGTCACGCTGCCTAAACCAGGTGTTGGCCATGATGACTGCATGCCCATCAGTCCGCAGGCACATATACCTGCCCAGAACACCTGCAGAAAGGCAGGCTGCGTCCAGGATTTCTATGGGGTGGCACAATTCCCCAAAATGCTAGGTGCTATTGACTGCACACATGTGGCTCTACGTCCCCCCAGGGCATCTGAGCACATCTATAGAAACCGCAAGCACTGGCATTCCATCTATGTGCAGGTAGTATGTGATGCCAAGGGAAACATCACCTCAGTATATGCCAACTATCCAGGGTCCACCCACGACAGTTTCATTTACAGAATGTCAACCTTAAACCGGGACCTAGAAGCTGGGCAGCATGGCGATACATGGCTGCTTGGTGAGTATAAATGCCACTGCACATAAATGCATGTCAGATACTGAGTAATGTCACAACCCCACTAATGATACCCATCACCACCTCCCCAGGGGACAGTGCCTACCCTCTGAGAACACACATGATGACGCCAATTCGGAACCCCTCCATGCCACCCGAGGTAAGATACAACACAGCCCATATTGCAACCCGTGGCATAGTGATGCGCACATTCGGAGTGCTCAAGTCACGCTTTCGCTCGCTTGACCGCTCTGGTAGTCAGCTGTTATATGCTCCTCAGTAGTGTGCAGGATCATAGTGGCAGCACGTGTCCTGCCCAACGTTGCAACACGCCGGGGCCTGCCGGTGGACATGGTGGTGCCCCCACATCCCCAACCACATGCACGGCCGCTATGCATGGGAGGGGAAAGGGCACGTGGTGAGGCAGCCCGTACGCAGCTGGTGGCTAATTACTTCACCTAAAATCACACCCCTGTGGAGTGCACACAGCCCTGGCACATACCGGCAGACAATCAATGATGATGACATAAGGGACACTCAACTGTCACAACCATACCATCCTGAGATTATTCACCTGAAAGTGTTACATTGTGTGCACCCCTACCTACCCAAATACCACCAATGCTGTGTCATCAAAAGACATACATCTATGCTGCGAAATTCATTACCCCCTTGCTAAATACAAAATTAGAACAGCGCCATGTCACCCAACCCCTCCCCAGCTCCACCACCAAACACACCATGGCATGTCATGCAATGTGAAAGCAAACAAAACAATGCGCAAGACCTGACGAAAGTCTCACAAAGTACACTATCCCTAATGGAAACTGCCCACACACAATATGCTCCCAGTAATGTATAACTAACAGCACACATTACCAAATACTTATCACCAACACAATGCTGCATCACACCATGGAAAAATGCAAAAACATGACAGTACTAAGTTCAAGTAGTGGTAGTCTTACAACCTGAATACACCAGCAGATCGACCCCTTACAACTGTAGAGTGTTGCTGCCACGCAAATGTCTCAGTGTACTGCATAGAACATGAACTGCATCTGAAAAGTAGACGGCCTTGTGAAGACATGAGGAAGGAACCTGCAGATTAGGAGGGAGACATGGATGCACAAGCACATATCAATACACCATGCAGTGAATAATACAACAACAATATCCACTAGGGATGTCTACACAGTATTGACTTCAGACTGCCCACACAGCTCATGGGAGCCCAATGTCACTGTGTAATTCACTGTCACTTGGTCACACCCTTTGCAAGCCCATGGAAACGGGAAGCAGGAAGGGTGTGTGTCTCACAAACCCAAGCATCTAACCCAATCTCAGGACAAGCCTGCATGTGCCCAGCTGGAATACAGTGGATGCCCATGGGAGCCACACAAGGCAACACACTGTAAAAAAAAATATTCAAAAATCACAAATGGCCATGTGGGGGCCAGGGAGGGTGGGGGAAGCCACCCAGGAGGTTCAACGACAGGGTGCACACCAACACCTACCTGCGTGGATGTTGCAAAAAAAAAAAATACCTCCTTGGGCTCATGGCCTGCATGGCTATGCCATTGTGGGAGAACTGCTGTCGCTCTGCTCATCCTCTGCTGCTGTATCCGGAGGCAGTGGCACTATGGGAGGCAGCCTACGCAAAGCCCTGGTATGGTCCTCCATGGCAGCAAGCATGCAGATCTGGAAGGTCTGATTCTGGAGGATTAAAGTGCAGAGATCCCCATGCAGCACATCACGGGTTGCCTGTATTTCTGTACGCATGGCCTCGCGTGATGCCCGGATCTCCTCACGTGTTGTATGCAGCTCAGCTGAGAGCGAACGTGTGAGCTGCTCCAGCTGCTGTTCTGCCCTAACATTTCGGGAAGGCTCAAGTTCAAGCAGACTCTGCTTGAGGTTATGGAGTTCTACACTCAGGGCTTCCCTGTGGCCCTGGCACTCTATTGATATGGATTGTCGCAGAGTCTCCAGTGCGGCCCGTCGGTCCCTGTTGGATGCCAACATGTCTTCCCTGTGTGATTGGCAAATGGAGTCTGTCGCCTGCTGTTGTTGCTCCATCTGCCTTTCAGGGGAGATAATGGAAGTGGCCACCCTCTTCATTGCCTGAGCCATCATTTCTACTGATGCTGCCTGTTGGGTTTCCATACTGTACATGGAGTTTTCCCATACAGTATTGCCTGGTGGCGCACGGCCACCACGTCGACAGGCACCACACCTGTTTGGAGCAAGGCGATCTGCACCTTGCTGTGCTGGCACTGCCTGAGGCTGCAGGACTGCATTTCCCCTCTGATCTGCTAGCCCAGGAACAGGATCAGATGCTGTGGAGTGTGACCATGCATCCGTAACCGCCAAAGGCGGACCTACCAACACTGACATCCCCAAAGAGGGTTCTACCCCTGGTCCAGGTGGGTTGGACTGAACAGAATCCCTGCCAGAAACACTTACCTGCGACTGCACATAAGTCTCATCATTCGACTCAGCACCTGAATAGAGGTCTTGGGCGGTGCACCCAGAGGCACCCCTGGACAGTATGGTCTGCAGTAACATTGGGTTTTCACCCACCGCCACAACACATCCCCCCCTGGTGCCCGGTCGTGCCTGAGATTCCTCCTGGGTCTGCACCATCTCCTCAACCTCAACAGCACCAAGTGCGTCATCACCTGCAAAAACATGAAAGACAACAAATGGAAACAGGCATGAGCACCATAGCACCCACATAGGCCATGACAAGCCAGAGATCCAGTACATGAATTACACATGTCCCACATGACTATAACCCTGCCATGCATGCACTGTCAAATAGTTGGAAGTGGTGTCAAAAAGGCAGACACTGGGGAGAGCAAGATGGATATGCAACACATTTGCAGCATGTTGGGTAGCACTGGCATCACACATCAGGCTGTGAGTGGCATGTCCAATACACATACATGACACATGCCACCACACAGATGTCAGGTAGCATAGCCACGGTAAATTACAAAACTACAGCAATATGTCAGTGAATGATTACTGTCACACATCCATGTCACATGAACATGATGCGAAGATTGATGCTGAATAGTGTTGCAAAATATGCATGTGCCACACACTGAAACACATCCAGTGTCCAATAGCACAGTCATTGTGGGCTGATCAATGGTTGGTCACTTTAACATTACAGGAAACACCTGTCATCTTCCACATGGAAACAGGCTGTAATGAAACATTTCTGCAGCCCAATACTCCATCGGCCTGAATGGTGTAATCATTAACATAACCAGGTAAAAGTAGTGACCCAGTGTGGGCTGTAAAAAATGACCGAATCATATCACATATGTTGCAATAGGGCAGAATAATGTGTACTAAAAATGGGAGAGTGGAAACAATCAGCCTGAATGAACACTTACAAAATCTGACCAATGTAGTTGCAAGATGACAATTCAAGGTAAAGTGCACTAATCTGGGCGTAATTGGCAACTGTGGGCAGAAGGGATGCAGTCATACCCAAATCCAAGGCACGTGAATGTATGGGAGGAAGCAAATGGGTGACCCATAACACTCAGGAGTACACACCCTCACCTGGCACTCAATCAGAACCTGTCACCCAAACAACATACACATGGATTACACACACACACACATGCATGGGCACTGACTAGACAATGCCTCCTAATCAGGTAGTTCTCTCACACCTTGGATCTGTTCCTCTGTGACGAAGGTCCCAGCAACAGACTCATGTTCAGTGAGTTTGTTGTCCTCTTGTGGAGACCCACCGCCAGTCACCAGAGTAGCGGCATGATTTGAGGCCAGCTTGTTCTTTGCTCTGCGTTTCAGGTCATTCCACCGCTTGTAGCAATCATCAGCTGTGCGCCTCACAAATCCAAGGGCATTTATGCAGTCCGCGATGGTCTGCCAGTGTGCCCTACGTTGACCAGGTGTGGTCTTGCACCCTGCAGTCAGCAACATTTTGTGGCTATGTGCCGACACATAGGTCACAAGTGCATCAAGTTCCGGGTCATTAAAGCTAGGCTTCCTTGACGTGCCAGAATGTGCAGACGTGGCTGGGGTCTCAGCCTGTTGTGCCAGAGCACCCTTCTTCCTCTTTTTCAAAGGTGGAGTGGACCCTGAGTGGCTTATGCAGCTCTGGTCAGTAGGGGCAGAAGCACCGGTGGACTGGGTAGTAGGATGTGCGAATGCACAATGACCATAGGCCATGGTAACGGCATTGGCCGAAGTGTGATGTTTGCAGGGGGAACATCAGTTTGATGGACCTGGACCGACACTGCCCTGGCTGGGAGACTCAGAGCTGGGGTTAATGGAGCTGCAGCTGCCCCTGCAGCCTCCCCACCCTGCCTACTTGGGGCAGCAGATGACATAGCTGCCCCAGATCCACGTGGCTTGGTGACACCAACTTGCACCGCCACACGTGGCCTAGACTTGCTGACCTGGAAGTCAGCCTGTGCCAGGTCAGGTGCCACAATGGGCCGGTCCAACAAAGGCTGAGCTGGGATGGTGTCAGCCACGTTTCCCTCAACCATGGGGGCGGCATGGGTGTCCCTGATTGGTCCTCCACACATGGGAGTTTAGGGGCACCCTGCAAATCCCGGCCACGTCCCCTACTGCACCCACCACGCCCACCTTTTGAAAGTCGGCCACCTTTGCCTCCCTTACCGCTTGGTCGTCTCCCAACCATGGCACTGATGTTGTTGTGCGTATGGGAGTAGCAGTAAACTATTGTCCTGGGCAATTGGGGGTGAAAGGGGTACGAACTAGATGGAATTCATACCCTAGTGCTCTAACAAGGCTGTCTGTGGCCCCTGGGGGAAGATGACGGGTCACACAACGCACAGGCAGCCCAAAATAAAAAAATAACGTGCACGCAACCCCTCGTAGACCACGTGCGTGAAAAAATGAACCCGCACTACGGTGTGGCAACCAGAAACACATTACACGTACGCGTAATACATGCAGCCTGCAATGACCTCTGAAGGGGTACGCGAGACACGGGGCAAGCATAGTTGGTAAATACGTGCACGACTCACCGTCTGCCTGGAAAAAGAATGTGAAAAAGACGCGCATGTGCACGTTGGCAACACCCCCGCCAAAAGAAGAATTGTACGCTGTCTGAGGAGACAGGACAAAAGAAGAAGTGAACGCTGTTCGAGGAAACAGGCCCAAAAAGAATAAAGAACGCTGTCAGAGGTAACAGGGAGTACGAACTTGAAACACTGTGAAGTAATCGCATGTGAACTGACAAGAAGTACAGAATTTACCCACTTGCTCTCCACGAAAAGCACGTACAAGGGAATGGGATCCCACACGTACCTTTTAAAGCGGACCACACGTACAGCGTCACTTACGCGTGTACGCGCTAAGGCCCTTTCCTCCAATTACACGAGCTGACACTCGGACGTGCAGTTTTTGGATGTGTATGATGAACATGCACCCGTGTTGATGGAAACGCCCGCGCGCGTCACATCACCTACGTGCGTAGGCCCTTTCCTCGGATTACACACACCCACACGTGGACGTGCAGTTTTTCCACGCGTGCTGCCATGTCACAAGGGAAATGCCCGCGCGAGTCACGTCACAGAAGCGCTTACGCGCTAAGGGCCTTTGGTCCAATGAAACGGCGTACATGTGCTGACGCGCTTACGTGCGAAGGGCCTTTCCTCGAATTACGTGCTGATGTGCAAGATTTTCACGTACCAAATCACTCCGTATCAAGCTGGCCACGCAACAACACACGGAAGACCATGCTCCTGCCCAGAAGGCCAAATTACTGCCCCCCAGAGCCCTGAGCACGCTCCCACCTGCCATCTGCTGCTGCCTGACTGCATGCTGCCCACGTGCCCTGCTATTTGCTGCCTGCACGTCAGCCAAGGGTGCAGTTGCTGTGACCAGCCCTGTTGGAACCGAAGACTCCCGACTGGGATACCATCGCTCCACAGCCCAGCCCCAGGACCCAGTTGCCCACCCACTCCTGCCTCTGGGTTTGCCATGTCGGGCACAACACCATCTGGCACCTCTGGCAACCCCCAGCCAGAGAGGCAGAGGGCCACCAGCTTCAGTGCCAGGGAAGTTGGTGTCCTGATGGAGCAAGTCCTGGGGCAGTATGAAGCCCTCTTTGGAAGTTCGCGCTCCGACAATGAAGGATGGACCAGGATCTGGATGGACATCATGACTGCCATCAACGCGGAGGGGGTGGCAGTCCACGACTTACACCATTGTCACGATGCCCGCTCCTGGGGAGCCGGCTCAGGCCCTGCGTCCCCGAAAGTGTACATCAAGTCCCCGGGGAAGGTCCCAGCAACCCCTTATAGGGGCCCTTTGGGCAGCGTTCTTGCGCCTATGGCGCCAGGCTCATAGAAAACATCAGTCCTGGCGCCATAGGCGCCAGTCTCATTATGAAAGTGTTTGGGTGCACTTATCTGATGCAGACCATGCTGCAGAACCCCGGCCTCCTTGAGGCCTGAAAGGAACTACTTTACCTGTGGGACTCATTTACCACCCGGGCGTGGTCGGGGAAGGATACATACCTGATTGAAGGAAGGACACATTCGAGGAACTTCTTCCAAGGCTATTTAAACACCCGATCAGCCACACGTGCTTTGCGTTGTTCTGCATCTAGCAGCTGGACGCTCACCGTGTCTGCTCCTGCATCCTGACTTCTGCCACGCCTGCCAGCATCCTGAATCACCTGCAAAGGAAGGGAACAAGAGAACAGAAGAAGGAAAAGGCCTTACCTGCTAAATCTGCATCCCAGAGACATTTCGCCGACGATCCTGAAAAGGAAGACATTTATTTTTAAAAGCACATCACATCGATCGCTGCAGCGCCTCATTCTACTCATCTTACAGGGCGCTTCCATGTTCTGCAGCGACCATCCGGATTCACAGTCGCGCCCCAGCGCCTAGGGAGAAAAAGACAATAACGAAGGTGAGAGAAAGAAGGGAAAAGGGAAGCTAAATCTCCATGTTAAGACTTACCTGCTGGGTCATTCCCTTTTCGTTTCGGGTCCGCGCCGCATCCAGGCATTTTCGGACCCCGGCCTCTAAGGGGAAAAAGACATCAGCGTTAATGAGCGAATGAAAAGACATTACCAAGACGCTCATTAAAGACTTACCTGATTTCCACAAGGATTTCACCTCTCATCTCGGGTCGGTGCCTGTTCCCCGGCATTCCGTACCCCGGCCCCTATGGGAAAAAAAACACTAGCATTAGAACATTAATGCTTGGACACAAGAGGAACCACTTATCAAAAACTTACCTGGAAGCCAAGCAAGTTTGGTTCTCACCAATCCGAAAATCCAGTGAAGTAACTGGATACCAACGCGCCCCTGCATCAGAAGCAGGATGGAGAGCTCATCCTTCCAGACCCTAAGGTGAGACGCTACGGGGAAGCACAGAAGGGTTTTGAGGAGGGTGAGAGGGGTAAGTGGGAGGCCGATTGCATTACCCCGCAGACAGTTAACCCCCTATTTTCACCTACAGAAGGATACTTCTGCGAGTCAGACAAGCCAGATTTGGGGCCCGGTCCAGTCCGTCTCCCGACCCCTGCGCATCACCTTAGACGAGGTCACAACAGCGCGAACCAGGCCAGCGCCTCCGTGGGAGTCAGGTGAGCGTTACAACCATGTCAAGAAGCGCTGGGAGGACTTCAGGTCCAGGACCCTCAACAAGGCCCGGCGCCTCTTGAAGGCAGCGGATGCCAAGGGGCGCCGGGGCCACCTGTCCGACCACCAGATGAGGGTCCTGGAACACATATGCCCAGCGCTCCACGTCCGGGTCCTTGAGAGGCAGACCCGTCTGGAGTCGAGCGGTAAGTGTACATGCATACTGATTGGACGCTGTGCGTGTGGTGGTGTGCCAGTAGTGTGCAGGTTGCACATGTGTTTTCATAGGGCCATGTAGGGATGTGTATGAACAGGGGCGTGAGGCTGCCACATGTGAGTCCTCTTAGGTGTGAGACACATCGATGGTGTATGTGTTGGTAAGCATGCTGTGCAAATGCAGGTGTGGTAGCACACATGTTTGAATTTCTGTGTATGTACGTTGGCATGGTTGTGGTGTCACACATGGATGGTGGTTCCTGCTGCATGTATCGGCACTGTGTACATGTGCATGTGTGTGTATTTGAAAAGTGTGTACCTGTGATGCATCATGGATGCACGTGACACTGATGTGTAGAAGGCTGAATGCCAGATGTGACATGTATGGCGATCGCATCCCTGCTCAGTTGGAGGAGATGTAGACATGCATGTAAGTGTGGTGGCGTGTGTGCGTGTCTAGTGCACTCCCTGTGTTTCATGTGATGTCAGGCTCACCTTCGGCTGTTCATGCTGTTGTATGTGTATGGATGTTGCTGCCTGGTGCAATATTGCTGTGGAAATGCTCATGTGTGTGAGTTGAAATGACATGTGTGTTGTGGAGTGTGATGCCATGTCTGAAGTTTGAAACTGCCACTCGTGCAACTGTCATGTGTTTATCAGTCATTGTACAGTGCCCTGATGTCTGTGTTTTATATCTCCCTGTCTGCAGCGTCAACTGATGAAGGAGAGGTTGCTGTGGAGCACAGCGGCAGGGATCGCACCACCAGAAGGAGACGCAAGGGATTGTCATCTCGTCGGGAGTGAGGAGTCTGGTGCCGCATCCCAGGCCGCAGCTGCCGAGGGTAGGTCCAAGAGGCAGAGGTCGTAGGTGGACTCCTCAACAGCAGAAGGGGCAGCTGAGACCCCACAGGGTCCAACGGAGGAAGATGGCACGGAGTCATCCAGGATGGTGGGGGGTTTGGTGGAGGAGGAGGCCGCGGAAGGGACACACATGGGGTCTGGAGATGGGGATTCCACTGGTGCTAGTGGTGCAGTGCATGGGCAGGGACAGGAGGCAGCACAGGCCGCTGCGGAGGTGCCTGTGAGTAATCCTGTCCCTGATCCTGTCACTGCATCATCTGGCACCAGCAGGGATGCCTACGTCCAGACCCGTTTTCAGGAAGGGGATGAGCGCACAACAACTGGCCTTCCTCTCCCGGCACACATGGCTATCCAGGACCGTGTTGAGCCTATCCTGAGTGGGATAGTCTTGCGTCAACGGAGAATGTGAGGTGACCTGCAGTCTTTTCGTGGAGAGACTGCACGTCGCCTCGCATGCCTCTTTGACCACGTTGACCTACTGGGACGGGTCACCGGTGCTGGATTCCTGCACGTGCTGGACCTTCTTGCGACCCCCTCCTCACCTGAACCCCCTACACGCCAGTCGTCCTCCATGCCATCTTCCCACCCATGTGTCACCTGGGTGCCATGCGGAGCTGCCCCTCACCCAGCGGCCAGGCTGGTGGAGGACACATCCCTGCCACAGTCGGGAGGCGGACATCCAGCAGGGGTGGCCACCACGACAACTGCAACCCAGCCGGAGGAGGACATGCAGGCAGCAAGAGCCAGGGCGCAGGCACAGCAGCAGCAACATGGTGGGAGCAATGATGGCTCGGGGCCTTCAACATCGGAGGGGCAGGCATCGGCCATAGGGCAGGAGGACCCCGGATTTCAAGTGTCTTCCATGTGGCAGCGGTTGGGCCACGCCATAGATGCGGAGCAGTAGCGGGCAGAAGAGGCACGGCTCACAATGGTCAGGGCGGAGAACTCCATGCGGAGGGCTCTGAGGCGGGCCAAGTGCCTTGACGCAATTCGCAGGGAGTTGGAGGTGAACATGTCGTCGTCCCTGCGAACCCTCAGGCCCATGGAAGAGGACCGCCTCCAGGACATTGAGTGGGAGTTCGATGATGCCCTGGCCCGGGACAGCAATAAGTGAGCTGTCGGACTAGCCCGCTGCCATTGTAAATAATTAGATAGTGTTAGGTTTCCTTTCTGTTTTTGTTTATTTTGGGGCGATTGGACAATGCACCACGTTTTTGTATATAGTTCTTTATTAGGTAGTCTTTTTTGTAGGTATCGTTTCATTTGTTGGGCTCATGGACCCTGGATTGGTGATTTGTATATAGTTGAACAGTGGATTTCACTTGGAGCAATGGATTTCACTTATTTTTTCCCTTGGATTTGCTTTGTTGGACTGAGACTTTGGACACATTTTCATTTGGATTTCTTTGGATTCTGATTTCATATTTTTGATTATTTTCTGGACATGCTGCATTTTATTTCTTCTTCACATTATTGTGTGTTTTCTTTTTATTACATTCATTTTGGATTCAATACATTTTTGTTTCATACTTCGGTGTGTGGTATTCTCTCATTGATTTCATGCATGTCATGATGTGGGTTTTCACATTCACTTGCACCCATTGTGTGTGTGTGATGGACATGTGTTCAATTACATACTTGCCATTCGGGTTGTATCATGTAATCAGCATTTCTATGTGGGTGGATGCAATACTTGGTTGGGTGTTTGGGCTGGGGTGGCATGGGGTGTGATGTGGCTGGCCATTAGGCCCATGATTGAGGATCGTCATGACGTGGGGGCAGGGGGACATGTGCGGGACATGAGTGGGGGCCTGCGGGCAGGTGCCCCTGACTGCTGGGTGGTGGGGTTGCTGGGGGACATGTGTGGGACATTAGTGGGGGCCTGCTGGCAGGTGTCCCTGACTGCTGGGGTCTGGGGGTGCTGGGGGACATGTGTGGGAGCCTGCTGGCAGGTGCCCCTGACTGCTGGGTGGTGGGGTTGCTGGGGGACATGTGTGGGACATGAGTGGGGGCCTGCTGGCAGGTGACCCTGACTGCTGGGGACTGGGGGTGATGGGGGACATGAGTGGGGGCCTGCTGGCAGGTGACCCTTACTGCTGGGGGGTGGGTGTGCTGGGGGACATGTGTGGGACATGAGTGGGGGCCTGCTGGAAGGTGCCCCTGACTGCGGGGGGGGGTGGGGTTGCTGGGGAACATGTGTGGGAGCCTGCTGGCAGGTGCCCCTGACTGCTGGGGGGTGGGGGTGCTGGGGGACATGAGTGGGACATGAGTGGGGGCCTGCTGGCAGGTGCCCCTGACTGCTGGGGGGTGGGGGTTCTGGGGGACATGAGTGGGGGCCTGCTGGCAGGTGCCCCTGACTGCTGGGAGGTGGGGGTGCTGGGGGAAATGTGTGGGATGAGTGGGGGCCTTCTGGCAGGTGCCCCTGACTGCTGGGAGGTGGGGGTGCTGAGGGACATGTGTGGGAGCCTGCTGGCAGGTGCCTCTGACTGCTGGGGGTGGGTGTGCTGGGGGACATGAGTGGGGGCCTGCTGGCAGGTGACCATGACTGCTGGGGGGTGGGGGTGCTGGGGGACATGTATGGGACATGAGTGGGGGCCTGCTGGCAGGTGACCCTGACTGCTGGGGGGTGGGGGTGCTGGGGGACATGTGTGGGAGCCTGCTGGCAGGTGCCCCTGACTGCTGGGGGGTGGGGTTGCTGGGGGACAAGAGTGGGACATGAGTGGGGGCCTGCTGGCAGGTGACCCTGACTGCTGGGGGGTGGGGGTGCTGGGGGACATGTGTGGGACATGAGTGGGGGACTGCTGGCTGGTGACCCTGACTGCTGGGGGGTGGGGGTGCTGGGGGACATGAGTTGGTGATCAGTAGTGCAAGGTGACATGTGGCTTGGCTGGGGGGCATACCCATGGTTGATGGGCTACCTGCAGGACATGACCAGTGGTGCAGGGTAGTCCCCTGTGGTGTGGGCTGCCTGCAGGGGCCGTGGAGGGTGTAGAGGGAACACCTGGGAGGACCCACACTGCCAATTCACGGGTAGGACTCCCCGCGCATCCCCGAAATTCACGTACCCCGCTCTGACAGCAAAATCGCGTGTGAAACTTCCCGCGCACCCCAGGAATACACGCACCCCACTCGCACAGGGCCTATCACGTGTGAAACTTCCCGCGCACCCCAGGAATATACGTACCCCACTTGCACAGGGCCTATCACGTGTGAAACTTCCCACGCACCGCAGGAATACACGTACCCCACTCGCACAGGGCCTATCGCGTGTGAAACTTCCTGCGCACCCCAGGAATACACGTACCCCACTCGCACAGGGCCAATCGCGTGTGGAACTTCCCGCGTACCCCCGAATTAACGTACCCCACTCGCACAGGCCTATCACGTGTGAAACTTCCTGCGCACCCCAGGAATACACAAACCCTACTCGCACAGGGCCAATCGCGTGTGGAACTTCCCGCGCAACCCCGATTTACACGTACCCCGCTCCGATCGCGTGTGAAACCTCCTACGCACGCCAGTAATACACGTACCCCACTCCCACAGGGCCTATCGCGTGTGAGACTTCCCGCAAACCCCAGTAATACACGTTTCCCGCTTGCCGTGTGCTGTGTGGCGTCCCTGTATACTGGTACAGGGTTAGCGCAGCCCTTTGCGCTGGTTTGGGGATTTTGATGGCTTTTCCTTGCGCGAGGGGCGATCATGGCGGCGTAACTGGCGTTGCTGCAGGGTCGCTGCGCCACTGTGCGCCACAGCTGGTTTTGGTAGCTAAAATCCATGAATATGCTGTGCGCGGAAATGGATTTTAGTGCACGCGGCTGGCGCAGAGATTCGCACGCGCCCACTGTGCGCCAGCCGCGTGCGCCACTTGTGAGCTGAATTCTATGAATTACCCCCTTTATTTTGTAAGTTATTCACATGTGGGATTTGTAAGTAGCTTGTTTTAATTGAGTCTTCAAGAACGCTGTTTGAAGTTCTGACATGTCCATTGAGTAAGAGGGGGAGGTATCTATTTTCAACAAAGGGGAATTAGAGAGACTAAGGCAGGAAAGTTCTCATTTGATATGTTTGTCTGCAAATTAAAACTTTATTATGGATCGTCTTGCATTTTTCAGTCTATGGTGCATGGTCGTCCAGGGTAAACAAATTGTATATGGAAATGTTTTAGAAAGCCTATAAATGAGTTAAATGTAAATATTGGATAGTGATTTGACCTGAGTATGTTTTCTATTTTTAATAATACATAGAATTTCTGTGCAACCATGTGTGTTTCTTGTCCCGAAAAGGGTAGTGGGGTGGGTAGTAGGGAATCAATATTGTTAAATTGGGGGTCACAGGGTTATGACATGAACTTTATTAAATAAAGGAAAATTGTGCATCTCTGATTTGGGGTGGCTGGTACATTCCCCAAAACTAGGTGTCGCTTAGATATAACATCCTATAGTTGAGTAACTTGACCCCAACTTCAACGTTCCGATTTTCTTCAAGTGAATTGGAGTTTATCATGTTCTGGAACATATTTTGTAAAAAATAAATATCTGGCTTGCTAGTCTGCTTCGGTGGGATATTTATGTCAACTATTTGGCAATCAGCCAAAGAGTAAATGTACTATTTGTTATTCCCCATGTCGGTTATATTGCATGGTGAAGCATGGATCCTTTTGTGAATTATCTTCTTTGATCTAATAGGAGCCAGCAGAGTCAGTTCAATCTTAATGATGTATTGACCCTACTCATTAGGCTCATGAATACCTCTACTGCCTTATTCTAGACTAGCTAAATGTCCTTCAAGGCAATTCTGGGTTTCCAAACCTACAAGTGGTTACAGAAAACTAGTCTGGTTAGGAAGAGTGCAGGAAAAGCTCCACTTTGCGATAGAACTCTCAGATACAGATGATGCTACAAGGTATATGTGGTTGGTTGTGGATGTACCTAAGGACTGCATGTGCCTGATGCCTGAAGGTCTATTGAGACCTGCAAACCTGGCTAGGCATGGGATTTTAGTCTGGACTCATATCAGGATGTTGGCCTCACTCCCATCGAAGCATGGGAACATGTGAGTCATCCAGTTCTCTGTCTGTAGCATATAGTTGGAGATGTCATGCTGGTTTACTTTCCCTGAGATGAATCAGTATCTGTCAATCATCAGTGCTCGGGGATAGTGAGAAATCTTGCAGGATCCCATACGATTTACGGTGTGGCTGCCAAGTATATCATCCCTCACCTGGAACCTTTTTTCTTTGAGGAAAGAGTTCAGCCTTTTAGGTCTGTTCCAGTGATTCCCACTACCTACTTAAGGCAATCTAATAGATGGTCAGGGTCCACTAGTGTTCACTACTGTCATGTTCACATTGCAGGAGTTACCTGCATAAGCATACTGACGCTTCATGTGTAGGAACAGATATGTTTATTACACTTCTCAGTAGCAGGTTACATCATATTAGAAACTCAACTCAAGGCAACACTCACCAGAAGTTCTACCATCCTTGAGACACAGGTGCAACATAGAACGTTCAGCCTATCTTGATTCCACAGAGACACACCTGTCACACGCATTCCTGACATGCCTTGTCACTCATGTATGGCATAATACAACACCTTCTTAAACTCGCCGATATGCAGGATAGGATACAACACCTTCTCTCACACAAACATGCAGGACAGAGACAGCAACTCCAATCTCTTACTGAAATGCAGGACAGGGCATGAAGCACATCATACAGGTGAAGGGCGGGAAATAGTTGTAAAAATAGTCATCATCACACACCATCCTCTGTCCACAAGCAGGAAACCTTCAAGTACACAAACATCAATCCAACAACCTGGAAGGTGTAAGGCACCTTCCCAGAAGGCAACGGAGGGAAACGCCTGATTCCCTTCCACAGAACATTATTATATAATGAAGAGGGATCATGGAAGGAAGCTCATAGAAAGGCATATTCCAGTGGTATTCAAACTTTTCTATGCAGCCCCCCTTAAGTAAAAGTATCGTTGATGGCCCCTCACAAGCTATAACTGTTTATATTTTCTTATAGAGGGAAAAGATACACTGTATGTGGAACAGTAAATAGATAAAAAATAAAGTCAAGGTCAACAGAGTGGATGTTAATAGGAACAGGACATTTGTATTACCTGCAGGTCAATTTGGGGTTGAGTGTTGAAATAGAACCAAAATGACAGCATTCTCTCTATCTGGTAATATGTTTAGTTAATGGTACATTAAAATACCCACTTATTAAATGAGTTAATTATTGATTAAAGCAAGATATCAAATTCACAGTAAATCAACTCAATATATGTTTGCCTTTTTTCTAGGACCCGTAGCAGGTTCCGGCCAGCTTGTGAGTGGAATAAAGGCTCACTAATACGGGAGTTGATCCAGTTGTCAAACGTTACTGTATGACATGTGCACATTTCCAGAGCTCGGTTGACAAAAGCAGAACTTTAGTAATTTCTGAAGTGAGTTTCACGTAATCAAATTAACTCAAATGGATAATTTCTGAAGCTATGTAACAATTCAGAAAAGAAATTGATTAAGAATGGCTGCAGGGCCAGGTTGAATTTATTGCTTCCACTTTAGTCAAAAGAATGTACTAGTGAGTGGCCATCCATGATTGCCTGGAACACATTTCTTCGGAGTGGGAGCAGAATGCTGGCACTGCCCACAGTGGGTCTTGAAACCTGAGATGAATTCAGATTTGGCATGCACTATCCTCCGTTCACTCCACCACTCGGATTCAGGTGGCATACGCGATGTACTGTGGAGGCTACACCACAGACTTAGTCCACGCTGTCCTGGCTGTGCCAGACTGTCCTGCTGCTTTCCTACCATCATTCCCTTTGCTTCTTTCACTCGTGCTTTTCGATACACAATGTCCATGACCGTATATTAGCACTGATGAAAACATGCAGAAAAAAGAATATTGATAGTGCAAAATTAGCCAAGCATACAACTCTTTAGAGTAATGCTTATCGCACAGAAAAATGCATGGGCTAATTAACTCTGTCGTCTGTGCATTTCATGTGATCCGACCTATGGTTTGTGGTGCCTGATGCCGTTAATCAAGGAACTCTCACTTTCCTGGTTTGGCAAGTTCTGTTCGACCATTCCAGGATTTGTTTTCTTTTTGATAATGCTGCCAAATCAAATATTCTTGCATAGTTATGTTCCTAGTGAAAAGCGGGTGGGATCAGCGTGCCATTCATCTATATAAACCCAACTAATGTAATGAATATATATGTTTAATACAACTTTTTGTTTGTATTACTTAGGTGCATGTTGGGGAGATCATGCTCTTGCAATTCTTTATTTGCCATTATTTTATATCCACTGACCTGAACACAATGGGTCTGATTTACAAGATGTACAAAGATTTGGAAATCCCAAGTTACTTCTGAGCATCTCAGATTTGAACTTCAAATCAAATATTACAATGAGAACAAATATGTAGATGCCTACCGCATCTCAGAGAGATCATTGATTAAGACCTTGCTAAAGGCATTTGCATGTGAATATTTCAGAGATGTGCCAGGCATGTCAACATCTACCACAGAGTTATGTTACGTGCACTAGGTTAAAATAGCAAGTGCAAATCTGAAAGGTGCTTGGCTCCTTTTGGGAATGAGGCTCAATACTTTTACCATGCTTCGAGAAGGATGGTAGTTTTCCAAATCCATGTACAAGTTTCTAGTGATATTCTGAGGTCCGATTCAACATGTCAATCTGTAAATATTGGTGTCTCATCTGAATTTTACCAAAGTGACCGGTGATACACATGGGGCAGTTGTGAGATAGTTCGCCTGAGGCTAGTCTTGACAATTTACTCACATCTGTAGTAATTAAACAGCTTCCAAATATGAGAAATCGTATTGTTTCTGATTAATAAAAAAAGCAGATATCATCTTCCTTTCTTTTCCTGCTACCCCTATCTACTCCTCTCTGGCTCCTCTACCACCTCCTTCCTCTGCCACCCCTCTGGCACCCTCTGCTGCTTCTTTAGCCGCTCTGCCACCTCCTTCCTTCGCCACCCCTCTGGCACCCTTCCCTGCTTCTCTGGCTGCTCTGCCTTCTCCTCCTTCTGCCAGCTGTCTGGCACTCTCTTCTTCCTCTCTGACTACCCTTCCACCTTCTCCCTCCTCCTCTGCCTATTATTTGGCTCCTCTAACACTTCTGCAGGGCATACCTCATGCCTGTACTCCTCCTCAGAAGTCTTTCAAAGGTGGCAATCTTTTCCACATTGCTACTCTTAACTCTTGCACCACTGTCAATCACTCTTCGGACATCTGCCGTCTGCTGGAAGAGCTTGATCTGGATGTACTCGGTCTGACTGAGACTTGGTCCATGGCCAGCTCTGTCATGAGTTTCGACACTCTCCTCCCTGATGGCTACACAATCCTCTCCGAACCCAGAACCAACCATCCTGGAGGGGGCGTAGCCCTGATCTTCCCAGAGTGGATCCCTGCTTTGGTACGCAGGCCTACTCCTCTCACATGGCCTCTCTCTCTCACTGTGGCCACCATCTACTGGCCACCTGGCCAGGTTGCCCTCTTCCTCTCTGGGTGGGCTGACCTCTCCTCCTCCCTCCTTGTCTCTACCTCTCAACTTCTCAGTGAACTAAACATCCACTTCGATGCTACTAGCTCCTCCTCTGTGATTCTCTCTCTCTCTCTCTCTCTCTCTCTCCCCCTCTCTCTCTCTATCTCTCTCTAAACTACCCTATGGCCTGACTCACTCTGCAGGGCACACCATTGATGTTCTGATCTCCTCAGACCTCACCCTCAACAAACCCCTCACCACTCCTCTCGCTTGGACTGATCACTTTCTTCGCTCTCTGCCCCTCAGGATAAATCATCCCCAGCACTGCCACTGAACCTTCTTGGTCATCCGGCCCATGAAGTGTGTGTCAGCGGAGGCTTTCACCGCTACCTTCTATCCTCCTCCTACTCCTTTCACTGACTCACACTCTGATACAGCCCTTTCCAACCTTCATCCCTGTCATGAGGATCCGTTTGAAACCTGCATCCAAGTGCAACTCTTGGTACGATTCTGACCCTGCAACCCTTAAGCACAAGTGTAGGGTGGCATAGAGGAAGTGGAGGACATCATGCACACCCTCTGACAAACTAGCCTGATGCCTGCTCCAAAGGCAATACAGACTGTCTGTACTCTCTAAGAAGAGAGCCTACATCCAAGCCTGCATCTCACCGGCCTCTAACAACTTGACCAAACTTTTCGAAAACTGTAAGGAGCTGGCCAATCCTGCTGCAGTATCTACCTCTCCTGTTCCCTCCCAGGCCCTCTGCACTGCTTTGGCATCTCATTTGACCAGTAAAACTCAGGACATCCTGTGCACTCTCTCTTCCTCTACCTCCGCTCCCTCTCACTCTAACTCTCCAGGCCCCTCTCTGGCTGGTTCTCCTCTTCCTTTCTCCTCCTTCCCCCGTTCACTCCCGATGATGTTTCTAGATAAGGCCAATCTATTTTATTTTATTTTATTTTATTTTAATGTATTTGTAATGCGCTGGGACAACGCCCACAGGCATAGAAGCGCGTGGACAAGACAGAACAACACACAGCCAAACAAATAACGGAACATTTCAGTAACCCAACAAGACATAAGCAGGATGGCTACATTTATTCAAACAGAAGGGCCTTCAACCTACGCCTAAAAGTTGAGATTGACTCACACAGTCTAAGATCCAGTGGGAGGGCATTCCAAAACCGGGGAGCAGCCACTGAGAAACAGTTATTCTGAATATGGGACAGCTTGGCAGCAGGAGATTCCACGAAGCCTGTGCTTTTGGTGCGTACGCTTGCTTAGCTGACAACCACCTGATCCTTTTGGATAGATATGATGAGCCTTTTCCATAAAGACAAGCATGTGTGATGCACATTGTTCTGAATTGAATTTGCATCTGTACTGGTAGCCAATGAAGTGATCTTCTTGCTGCAGACACATTCTCTGTTCTGTGAATACCAGTAACCGCCCTGACAGCATTTTCTTGGACCAGCTGTAGCCGATTAATCTCTGTTTGGCACAGTAGTCCAGACGTGAGTCAATGATTGCACGGGCCAGTGTTTCGCCGTCTGACCTGTCAAGAAATGGTCTTACCTGTATGAGTAGCTTCACACAGTAGGATGCATGTGATACCAGGCTACTGATGTGTGCCTTCATGGTAAACTCTGAATACAATATACATATAGGGAAGGTTGTTAGGGGGCAGTCAGAGATTTGAAACGTGGCATACGTAGGATCCATTTTCTGTAATTTGGTCTGCCAACATAATCTCTGCCTTCCCATTGTTAAGAACCAAGCCATTAATAGCCATCCACTCATGAATGTGATTGTAAGTGTTATTGATGGCCTGAGAGTCAAGCTCATGATTGCCAGAAAGGGGTATGCGACTTGAGTGTCATCCGCATAGTTTGAATTCCAGACACCTTCCTCATTGTGGCAGCTGAAAAGGGGTAGAATAAAGATGTTGAAAAACATTGGGGACAGGCAGGAGACTTGGGGCACCCCAAACTCCAGGACATATTCTTCTGCCATTAAGTCTTCAAAGAACACTTTCACCATCCGCTTAGAGAGAAAAGAGAAAACCCAACTGGCCACCTCACTAGAAAAATGGGCACTGTCTTGTAATCTAGCGGTTACAGTGGTATGATCAACAAGATACAATGCTGCAGTGAGATCTAGTAGCATCAGGAGCAATGCTTTGCCTTTATCCGCGTGTTGCAAAATTGACGTTTTCAGCTCAAGAAGAGGGGTTTCAGTGCTGTGATTATTTCTGAAACTGGATTGATTGGAGCTTAGAATGTTATTAAGCTCCAGGAATTTTTGAATTTTGAATTTGCTGATATGCCACTTTGTCAAGGATTTTGAAGAGAAATGGTGAGTTAGTAATTGGACAATACTTGCTTGGGATGTTAGGATCCAGAGAGTTTTTATTTAGGAGTGGTTAGATCCAGGCCTCTTTAATCGAACTTGGAACAATGTTCTCCTTGAATGAGAGATTGACAAAGACTATGAAAGTCTGATCAAAGCAGGTGCTCCCCTGCTCCTCCAGAACCATCAAGGCCCACATTGATACCCTTGCTCCAGCCTTGTCCAATTTCTGCAATCACCCTTTTGCCACTCAAACCTTCCCATCGCTCCTTAAGACATCTCCCAGCTTAATCTACATCTGGAGTCTGTCTTCAGAGCAGCCAGAAGGACGGAAACTGCTCGCCTGAACACCCGTGAAGACTTGCTCTCCAATTCTGCCTCTATCCTTCCTTCTGTCCTCATTCTCCTTTGACGTGGTCAACCATGCCATCCTGCCCAATCGTCTCCAAGGCAACCTAGGTATCTATGATGAGGCCTGGTTGACCTGATTTCTCACTGATCGACACTCACAGGTACAACTATGGTCTTTCCTCTCTTCTATCCTTCTCTCTACTTGTGGTGTTCCCCAGGGGTCTAACCTCTCTCCCAGGCTATTTAACACTACCTGGCACATCTGGCCACCGCATCTTTACCTTCTGCTCTAACTTTCAGTGTTATGCGAATGACACCCAGTTCTCCTTCAGGCTCTACTGCTTCTTCTCTCATACCAGACTGTCTGTCCACTATTCAGGAATGTTGTGTGTCCAACGATCTCTGCCTTAATGCCAATAAGATTGAGATCATCCTCATTGGGACTCCTACTCCCGCCTTCCCTCTCTCACTCTGGCCGCCCACCCTGGGCCCTCTACCTGCTCCTTCCAGTGAGGCTAAGAACCTTGGGTCCTCTTCTCCCTTGCTGAACCTGCTCTGGTTACCTAGCCACCCTCTGTTCATGGTCCAGGTCCCCAGGTCCCCTCCACTGCCAGTCGGACTCCTTCACTGCCTTCCTGGCAACCCCCTGCACTCAGGACTGTCTCTGTATCCCTACAGTCCCACTACCAGCACTTGACACCTGATGTCAGCACTTACCCTTGCACTTGCCACCAGCTGGCCACACTTTACTTATTGTTATTATTCTTATCCCATGTACTGCACTTCCCCCCTCCCCCTCTCCATCACACTTTCCCCTTCCCCCTTCCCATGCACTTGCACGATCTGAATTACGCCTGGCCTAGTAGGATCGCTGTATTTCTTCCCTCTGTTCCCCCTCCCTTGCCTTGTCACACCTTGAAACACTTGTATATAGGCACGTTATAAATGCCATATCATATCATCATCTCCTTCTCTCCTCATATCTCTGACACCACTAAGAAGTCACACTATCAGCTGCACCTCCTCAGAGGTATTCTTCCTTTTCCCTATTTCCTCCAGAAGCTCACTGTCTCCAGAGCTCTGGTCCTCTGTAGGCTGGACTACTGCAACAGCCTCTTTCTAAATCTGCCTGCCTCTACTCTTCGCCCTCTACAACTTATCCAGAACAGGACTGCACGACTTGTCCTTGGCCTCAATGTCAGGGATTGTATCTCTTCTGCCCTGAACTCTCTCCACTGGCTCCCTACGGGATCAAGTTCAAAACCCTCTGCATCGTCCAAAAGGCTGTCTGCGGCTGGGGACCACATTATATCCAACTTTCTCTTCCCTAGCATCTTCCTTCTTGAGCTCTCCGCTTATCAACCTCCAACTCTCTGACGGTCAAACACTTCTCCAGGCCGATAGTGGGGGGTAGATCTCTTTCCTCAGCTGAGGCCACCCTCTGGAACAGCCTCCCTGCTTCTCTCAAACTTGAGCAGGACCACCCAAGGTTCCTGAAGCAACTCAAGACCTTCCTTTTTGCTTCTGCTTTCTCTCTCCCTCTCCCTTGCGTATGTCCCTGTTCTGCTGTACATACGGATTAGCTGGCCACCCACTGAACTTACAGGACCAGGCTCCTTGCACGACCGGTTGCCCTTGCACTGCTTACAGGCCTCCCAACCACTTAAGGGGCTCTATCTGCAACCCTACATCTGTTGATTCTCTGCACTTATGAGACACCTCCCGGCTGCACTTACTAGTTATGTGTACTCTCCCCTAACCCCATGGCAATTCTACCCCACCCCGCACTTGGACAATCTGAATGACACATGGCCTAGTAAGATCGTTGTTTTGTCCTCCTTCTGTCCTTACTTTCTTGTCTTGTCACACCTAGAACCACTTGTGTACAGGTGTGTTATACATGACTTATATCATATCATATCATATCATGTTGTTTCTCATATACAGGGCAGCAGTCAGCCTTTTGAACCGTTTCACACAGCCTTGTGAAGACTACAAAATGTACATAGCGACAAACTCATTTTGCTCACATGTTACACAAAAAGGGCAATCTTGTCGATACACTGTCCTTGTGCAACGTGGAGAAGGTCTGTGTGCCAGTTCTCTACAAGGATTTGTGAATGGGACCACAGTAGAAAGCAAATATTGACAACAGGTGTACTTTTAGAATAGTCTCTCTTTAGCAAATCTTTTTGGTATGCAAATCTGAAGATCTGTGCAAAAACATTCAAAAAGTTAATATGACCTTGAAAGATGGCAAACTTTATGACACTTCTTTAAATAACCAAGAATTCTATGAGTACAACAGCTGGATTTGCAGTCTGTTCATTGCAAGTCCTGCATGCATTCTGATATAAACGTAAATCACGTTTGATATGAGGACAATAAAATTCAGCTTCAGAGAAACATTTACCCAGAATTCACTGCAGGTGTCCATGCTTTACTTATGGAAGTAGTTCAGGAATCGTGTTATTGCGGTCTGACTCATGCACACAGCCAGGGTCGCTTCATGTGAGGGAGATAGTTGCCGGTTTATAGTCATAATCTCGAATACAAATATTTAGAAAGTCATAATGTCGAAAAAATAAAGTCGAAAACAAAAATGTCGAATTTCTTTTTTTTGTTGATTTTTATTCGAAATGGGGGGGTTCCCCCCCAACCCCCCTTTTTTAATTTTTTTTTTATGTTTTACCCCTTTTTTTACCACCGGAACCCCAAAAAACATGTAAATTAAAAAAAAAACAATTCGACATTTTTGTTTTCGACATTATTGTTTCGACATTATTGTAATTCGACATTTTGTTTTCGAGATAATGACTGGACACCGCCACTGACAGTTTTACACACTAGAATAGCCACTGAGTAGGGATTCCTTTCTCCAGGGCAAGCTTCGGTCCAGCTACCATTGAGCATATTGGCGGACACACGCCTACTTTTATACTTAATGCCTATCTCCTTGCCTGCATTTCTGAAGACTGAAGATGGCTCCCAAGGCATGGACAAAATCTTCCAGAGGACAGGGGGAACCTCAGCTTCATCACTGGAAGGGAGCCGTGACCCGGTCCTGGAAGCGGAAGTGCATGTAGATCTTAAAAGTATGGGTTTGACAGCTGTGCTGCTCAGGTGAATCTATAGGAGAGCAAATTGACAATGTGCCTGCTCTAGATAGTGGAGAGGACTTATATGCAGGTTCTATGTGATAATGGCAGCTTTTGAATGCCATCTGCAATTAGCGCTGCTGGTGCGGTTGCACATTCTTCTTTACAGGGGCTTACCAACCTGTACCCCCTCCGACCCCTGTATTGCAGGATAAAACATACATGAAATCACAACATGTGCTTTAATTGCTTGTGGCATTCAAAATATGTCATTATGACATGGTAAGGATTTGCATGTCTCTGAAAATTTTACAAACATGGTCTCATAACATTTCCATATTTTTTAGGTTTCAGCAAGGAATAACAACTTCATATATGTCTGTGGGTATTGTATTTTACATTTTCCTGATTCTCACAAACAACTATTTAGATAGAGAAGGAATTTAAAAATAAAAAATCAGGACACGTGTTTCGTATCGAACCACCAAAAAGGTTTGACAATTACATCTTCGTAGCACCAAAAAAACCTGTGATTTGACTAAACACCCCAAAAAGGGTTGTCCGGTACTAGCCTGGTTAACAAACAGAAACACAGTGAAGGGACTGGTTCTAAAATATGTTCCCTGGAGCGCAGCTAAACTGTCACTTGCTACTAAGTACCAGGTGTACAAAGTTTAAAACTGGCAAAATCTCAATATGTCTCCAGCATCGCCGGGATCACATTGAGCAAACCTTTGTGAATCACATATGAATGTGAGCATCTAATATCTGCTCCAGGCATTTTCAGATTTGCTACAGTTATAGATTTTGTGAATCGGGTATAATAAAGCAGTTGCGAATCTGAGTTTCTGCTCATTTACTCCAAGGCAAAATAATTGCACCTACTGCAATGAAGAGGCCGATTATATTGGCGCCATTTTGTTATCTAAACATGCTAAACTTTTGCTCGAAATAAATGGAACAAAACATATAAGGAAAAGTGGATACCTTAGGGGAAATATTTTAAGGTTAACTGACATATTTGCATTTTTACATTTTCTTCTCATTCAGAATTGCCTTATTGAAAATATAAATATTTTGAACTGATGTACCTTCATTTAGCGTTGAGCAAATTAAAGTACTAAATATGGTGTATTCGATAAGAAAACGTCACAGTGATGAGTCACCATATGTAGACCATCAACGTCATCTTTATAAAAGGAAAACGTGCTGGCAGAGGTTTCCATGTCTATACCAAGTGGCTGGGATCAATGCAAAGCCATTAGGAGAAGCATTTTCATTGGTGAGCCAAGAGAGTCAAAAGCACAATCGGATGAAGAGATGTCCGGACGCAAGATGAAAGAAGGAAAGACTAGAATACACAAATAGAAAAATGACCAATCGTCCACTGAGACAGACAGTGAGGAAAGAGGAGGCTGTTGGCTGCCGGAACTAGTGGAGTTGGGAGGTGGAGCCCGAGATTAGGTGTGGTTTTGCTGAGTACTGATTGTGGCCCAAGGCTCAGCAGAGCAGCCAGAGCTGGAGAGCGAGAGAGAAGAGATGCTGTTGACAGACCCATTTGGAATCCATGAACCAGACTAGTTGGAAGTCCAGGAAGTGGTAAGGAGACCAGGGCCGTGTAAGCAGGCGACCGTTGAGAGAGACGGTTGAGAGCCTCACTAAACGGTTCGAGAATCCTGCTGATGACCACTTTTCAGGTATTTGCTAGAACCACTGAGAGGGGACGAGGGAAGGTCAAGAGGGGGATCAGCTACTGAAGCGTCTTGGAAATTAGAAGACAAGCAAGTGCGAGACCTTTGTCATAACACGACAGCAAACACACATTACAGATAGCAGAGAACACAGGGAGTTAAATTATTAATCCAGAAATGGGTGTTTAGTGAAAGCTGCAACTTGGAAACAAAGCATTTTGTTCTATATATCAGGGCATGCTTGACATGGTGCAAAACAGCTTGAAAGAATATATGTTTTTCCCAATAGGCTAAATCTTTTCCCAGGTGCTGATTGCATGCACATTTCCACTTGCACAAGTGCAATGTTTATGTATACGGCCCCAGGTAGAACCAACCAAAGGATAACCTGGTAGTATGCAGACTTACTTACCTAAAAGCCCGTCCAAACGATTTGCTAAATAGTGCACACATCAGCAACAGACAAACACATGTAAAATATCATAACCTAACTCTCTTGGCAAACATGGGTTAATTAAATACAGAAATGCACTTAGCTCACTATAGATGTTGTATAGGAAAATCAGGAAGAAAGAATGAACATTTCACCGTTGATCACAGAAATTGCAACTCTTAAAAAAAACAGTTTATGGGGCACCACACATTTTATAAGTAGGGACTGCTTTTTGCTCACATACTTTGATTCATTGCATGTATCTTAATGTTATATCGTATATCTATGAAGTTGTTGTGTTGATATATATTGCATTCTAGTTGATGGCAAGAGAATCTCGCAAGACAGATAATATGCCTCTCTTGTAAGTTTTCTGGCCACTGGATGAATACGGATTTTCAAGGGTCCTATCCGAGCAGAGGTTAGGCAGGAAGATGGGGAACTTGACGTGTCCATATATGCAAGCATGATAGGCAGATGAGAGACCCCACCAAGGAGATGATGAATGTGCTCCATGAGAGGCAAGTGTTCTTTTTGTGGACATCATTGTGTGTCCAATAAGTTGACCTCGTAAATGTCGGTTTGTGAAACCTGCTAGAGAATTGCAAGTTTACTAGAAGATGGAATGCATGCATTAAGGGTCAGCTGAAGATATGACAATTGGACAAGAAAATCCGGTGGACACTGCAGCTGGCTAAGGACCTAACATTAACAGAGGCATTGCCAATCACCCCTATGTTATACCCAGTGCTTAAAGTGGGCCGGGGCCTGCCGGGGCCGGGCCCCGGCAGTCTCCAAAAAGTGGGACTGAGCCGGGGCCGTGCCGGGGCCCCCGCCCTACCGCAACATTGGCGGGATGCATTATCCCGTCGCGGCCGCAGCCGCGACGGGAGATGCGCCTGCAATGAAGTCAGGCAAGCTGACAGAAGTGGCAGCCAGCCACAGCGACGCTGTGACTGGCTGCCACTTCCGTCAGTCATAGTAACTGCATCTGGTGACCCCTCGAGCGAGAGGTCACCAGAGGCAGTTACTGCGCCTTTGTTTCCCCAGGTCGCCGAGGCGTCTTTAACCCTCGGCGAACCTGGGGATTCCTCGACATATTTCGAGGTTTATAAAAGATGGCTTTGAAAGTACACATTTCAAGCCATCTTTTATAAAGCTTTGCCGACGGACAATGTTGTCCGTAGTCAAAACTTTATAAAAGATGGCTTGAATTGTGTACTTTCAAAGCCATCTTTTATAAACCTGAAATGTTTAAAAAAGATGGCCTGAAAAATAGGCAAACCGTAGGGTATGCACACAAATATATATAAATGTTATATATTTGTGTGCGTACCTTACTATGGTTTGTGTACTATGCAAGCCATCTTTTATAAACGTAGAAATATGTTACATATTTCTACGTTTATAAAAGATGGCTTGCTAAGTACACAAACCATAGTAAGGTACGCACACAAATATATAACATTTATATATATTTGTGTGTATACCCTACGATTTGCGTACTTTTTAGGACACGCCCCTCCCACAAGCCACGCCCCAAAGAGGGCCCCCCCTCGATTTCGTACCCCACTTAAAGCCCTGGTTATACCTCACTTCCAAATGTGTAGTACACTGAAACTCCATGCAAAATGCACAGTGGCTCTGAGGGCATAGCCCCTGGTGCCCACAGGGTTGTATTGCCCAATTGTTGGTGTCAGTGATGGGGGGGGGGGAAGCAGGCACACAGGTATCCCGTGTAGACACCTGGGCCCCATCTTGCTACAGCAAATTATTGTCCAGAAGTTACCCCGAAATATGTAGCAAATGTAAAAAGAGGGGCAACTTCACTAGGCTGAGTTATGATGTAGTCTGAGGTTGTTTGGTTGAGAATGTTGTATTCACTGATGATATTAGTAAACTGATTCTAAATGTGAAAGGGGCTGCTTTGGTAAAAGTAGAACGTTTGGCCATATAAAGAACAGTGATCACATATTCACAGCCACCCCAGACCCTTATTCCATTTGAAGTATTTCAAGGAACATGGACAAGTAAATGACAACAGTTGCACTGACCATCTATTGTTTGCACATCGTATGGGGGATGTCCCAGATCCATTATCTGGAGGCTAAGTGGTGGAGCAAATGAAAGCCAAGGTAACAGAGATGGTGGGATACAATATATGCATCTTAATTTGTAGCATGCTAGCTGTTTTGGGTACAAAAAAGAGAATTAAAAATGAATTCGGAGCTGGGGCCAATGCAAATTTACAAATGGTGGACAGCGAGATTGACAAATACACTATTGGTAAAATAATCCAGAAAGTGTTTTCAGGCAGCATGGGTAAACACAGGTTTTTAACAAACCGTAATGTGCAATTCTGTAGATAAGTCTGTAATGCATAATGTGAAATCCCTCCCTTTGGTAGTGAAGAAATACAGAGAAGAGTTGGATAGGTTATGCGGTCAAAGAATTGTTGAATCTAATAAGGAGAGTGAATTACTTTTACCAATAGTAGTAATGGTCAAGAAAGACATCACAATGCATGTGTGTGTGGATCTGAGAGATTTAAATAGTGCCACCTGGGTGCAATCCCCCTCTATGCAACACATTATTGAAATATTGAAAAAGACAGGGAGATTACGGTGGTTTTTCATGCTTTACCCCTTGTCAGCATGCCATCAGATACATTAGCACGCATATGAATGCCATTTGGTATGGCGGAAATCTCTTATGTGGTTTGGGAATTAATGTACACTTTGTTGTTACCCTGGTGTGAGGAAACCAATTAAAGTGTGCATGATGAGAAATATTGACCAAAGAGAGTGACATAAAATCACTGCAAGGAAGAGAAATACAAATTGAAGATGAAAACAAGTGTCAGACTTGGAGCACTGTATAGCACTCAAAGGAATAAAGTTAACGCACAGTTTGGTATGGGTGATACTAAAAGTGAGGAAGCAGAGAACTATAGATCAAACTAAATACCTTTTTTTCCATTAGTTAGAATTTAATACAAAATGTTTTCACAATTGTTTGGAGAAAATGTCAGAAATGAGAAATGTGCTAATTATTATAATACAGCCCTTGCATCCTGCTTGCACATTCACTCCCTTCTCTGAACCTGAACTCATGTGCACGTCGACAGACGCTGCTTTTTGGCCCAGTTCAGATTATTGCCACCTTCTTCTTTCTTATTGTGGTCTCTCTTCTAGCTCCACAGGTTAGAGTGAGTTTCCCTGGAGTGCTTTGTTCGGCAACCACATTCCTACTGTAGGCATTCTTAACACTGACACCCTCAGGTAAGGACAAAGACAAGGACATTTCCTGTTGTGCCTGTTAGAGCCCAGACTGTACCAAGGGCTGGAACCCCTGCTTCGCCAATGCAAGCCAGCCATTACACTGTGTCTCCTTCAGGTATAGTCCATTCCCAAATGTATGAGAATACAACCCCTCAAATGCCTGCTCCACCAACACACCACAAACACTCTCAAGCTCACCCACATTCCCCTCATTAACAGAAAATACCCACCATCCAACCTCTATTGCAATCTAATGCTCTCTATTGCACTCTTGGCCATCCACCACACTGACATAGACTCACTGCCAGTGGTATCTCAAAAACCCATCTCTCATCCACCTCTGCCCACATCTTCCATTTTCACATCCCACCTGGGCACAGAAGCCAATGTTTTGATCATGCAGGAAAGGCAGAGGAAGGTTTGGCAGTCATCCGCAAAGCAGAATGGACAGTACCATGCTCAGCCAAAAAAGCCACAAACTCCATGAGATGGTGCCACTGCCCACTATCATATAAACAGACTGCCAGATTCTATCTGATCTACTATCCATCTCATAAGTGTGGTGCATTACCCAATGACATTTCCAATCTCAGCATCAATGGAACATTCAAAAATAATCTTCCCTATTGTCTCCAATCTGCCCAGGCCCCAAACCACTAAAATCAGCAGAGATGTTAACCCCCACTTTATGGATTCCAGGACTTAAAAGAAAATTCCCAAAACCCCTCCCACATCAGTGAAAGCACACCCAACCTTGTCTTCTCAGCATTTCCCCTGATACAATGTATTTCACTGATCCCACTTGAATTGACAGACCCCATGCTCCTTACCCATATTCTTCCGTAAGGCACAGGACAGGGTAAGCCCACTATATCCTCTCGCACTGCTCTAAGTACTTCCCCTTGAAAGTATGAGAACACAAACTAGCAACTCTTACCACCCACACTACATGGAGCATTGACACACTCCTCTAAACTCTCAACCAAATGATAATGGAACTGGTTGATTCGCAGGCCCCCTGAAATTCTTTGTGTCAGAGTTAAGCCCTGTGCATCCTGGTGCATGGAAGAACTAACCAACAAGAAGGACAACAGTGACGTTAAATACAGAGGAATGAAGACCTGGGAAGGTAGTATAACTGCCTTTTCTTTCTGGGCAGGGTTTTGACAGAAATGCACTCCTTAGCAGATTGATAAGAATAAGAAGTGTAGCTTTCAAAAAAGCTTTAATCTGGCATCTTCTACAGTCACTGGTGAGAGGCCAGTGCTGAAAATGGAGGATCAAGTGATCTGGTCCCTCAAAAGTCTCAAATGTCTCAAATTCCTGTACATTTCTCTGTAAGAAATGTGCAGTTGTTTTGCCAAATGATAGATGTTTTGGCTTAACTAGATCTAGCAGGAAAATTGACAATTCCTTAGCTATTTCAAAGATATACCTCTGAATATTAAGGGTCTAATCAACATGAAGGGAGGATTTATTGATTTACTTTATGTGTTGTTTTTCTTGTATTCTTGTAGCATGTTCACCAAAGAGATGCAAGGAGAAAAATATTTTAAAAAATGATTATGTTTTCTTCTCTTTAGACTATCATAAAGTGTCTAATCCACAATAGAAGCCTGCATTCTTAAATGTTCCTTTGTCTGCTCAAGCTTACAGCCCTCTGGCCACTCAGCCCGCGTGGAATGGAGGGTCTAACATCAAGTAAAGACTCTATTCCAAACTTTACTTTGTAATGTATACAAGTTGAGTCACTGTAACCTGAAGGAGAAGCTGCACTTTGACCCCTGCACAAACTCAAGCAGCATCCCATCCCTTACCTTTGGGTTATATTGTTTGTAAGTGACTTTCGTCCTAATTGAAGAACACTGTGATTAGCTAGTGACCACCATTTTAGGTTGTGGTCACCTACCACACAATATATTGCAGGTGTTATCACTTCATTAATTACATTTAATCAGGCACTGACTGTGTGGTGAGGAAATAGTCAAAAATAGTCAGAAATTCAAAAATGTGAAGATGGGGCTGCTGCAAAGGACTTAATTATAGAGTACTTAAAACAATACATTTGAAAGGCTGAAAGAGGCCACACAGTGGAGACAAGGCACAGTCAAACAGAACTGAGTGGCAGAGTGAAGACAGCAGTTAGGAATGGAAAGAGAAAAAAGAGAGGACACATATGTTAGACCTGGGCTCTGAAGAATAATTCTGGGTGTGGGGGCAGAAGAAATGTACAGCTGCTGAGAGAAGATGTAAGCCAGAATGGATGATGAGAGTCAGAATTCATTAAAGAAGATATGGATTGCGACAAGCAAACACGTGTAAATACCAATTAAAAGAGAACGAGAAAAAGAAAATGTTAGAAGTTCATAATAAGCGTACGTTTTTCAGACTAATAAAAAGAGTAAAGGGGACGTCTGTATCAGGCATTATAGTAATGAAAATGATAGGAATGAGCTAGCATAGAAATATGAGAAATGAAGGCAAGGGATGAGTTGTAGAAAAGACCCAAGCCAGGAGGATAGCAGAAGTGCAACTTCTTTACCATGCGAACAAGGTGATGCAAAAACCCTGGATCCAATGCTCAAGTCATGTTGATGTCCTTTGTGGATAATGATGACAACAATAGACAACACTGCTCACTGAGCACTTTGAAATTGGATTCCTTGTAATAGTGGCACTGTGTAAAACCAGAACGAATTATCATTAAGTTGCTGTCCAAAGAGAATGAAGATAGGATCATGCTAAGGAATCAAATTGCAGGTAGATTACCATCGAGGAAAGAGCCTGAATTAAGATACAATCATATATCAATCTCCGAGGGATTTCGAGGAAGAATGTGGGACCAAGTGTTCTCAGTGAGAAGAAAAGTAGAGATTGAGTCATGAAGGGATTGACTAAACAAGGAGAAGGAAGTAGTGGTCCTTTTCAGAAAGAAATGAGTAGTCTGCAATTTCAAGTGCAACACCATGATTAAAAGGTACTTCTGGTGACATTCAATAGATATTGCTAGAAATGTGTAAATAATAACCTCGGTCAACTATAGCTTGTTAACTTCCTCTTAACTTCCCCTGACAAGCTTTATTGAGAAACCCACGTAGAGGACTCCTGCCCAGAATGTACAGTAAAGGTGAAGGTAGGGTACATTATCTCCCTCATTAGGGGTGCCATTTGTCAGCCAGAAGCTCCCCCTGCAGTCTTCCCTCCAGCACTGTACCAGCATCCTGTAATCCCGCAGTTGCTTTTGTCTTTCCTTCAAAAGAGGACTGCCTTCCTGGTTCCTTTTTATATCTTTTTCGTACTGAAGTACTTCCTGGTTACTTTGCGAATTTAAGCGATTTCCTTACGGGGGTCCACTTGTCCATGTTTCTTGAACAAATGATTAGCAGAGCTAAGTGTTATTGCTATTATCTTTTCCCTTTTTTATTCTTTGTTCCCAGTTAGCCTGTGTGCTACTGGTTGTCACATGCAGATTAAACTCAAACACAACACTCCACTAAAACAACTAATTACATACACATGCAATATTTTCTACTACCACTGTGCACCTGCCCACAAACATGAAACAAATGAACTACTTACCACTCATTCCCCGGATACCCTCTTCCTTACAGACACATGACTCAAACCCTACCACACACCAAATATCCCCACACAAACACGGTTGTGACATTGCAATAATATATAAAAAGTCACTCACACTTAGCAACCCCACACAACGCCCAAACACATCATTTGAAACACTATCTCTCACTGGTGCCCCTCCATCACACCCATACCCCACCTTTTTCCTCCTCATTTACCACCCCCAGCACACAAGCCCAACTTCCACACACAACTAACAGCAACAGCTCCACCTGTATCAAAATCTACCTTGGTGACTTCAACCCCGGAAGTTCCCATCCAGACAGCTACCCCATATCCACAATCCACTCATCCCTATGACCATACACACATCATCAACTAAGCCACACAGACACAGCTGGGAACACCTTGGACATTTTAATTTCAAGCAAAATTCATTGAATCTGGATATCATGGACAGACCACTTTGCAATACCCATCACATTCACTGTACCACACAAAATCCCGCCACCTGCTTCATATTCGCCTCGCAACCTAGACAGAGAAACCAACACATTACAGTCTTAGAACCACTCACACCGCCCCTTCTTGCACATCCCTCCATTTGCCTCAATAATAACAACACCATCATCACACAGGCATTAAACTAAATTGTCCCGATCAAATCACAAAAACCCTGCAGCCACCAGCAAAACGCATGGTTCAACAGCTCCCTCCTTTCTAGCAAGCAATAACGCCAATCCGCCACCATTCGTACACAGAAACCATTACCTTCCACACCCCCATACACTGCAGTATGCAAATCCCTCATGGATTACTTGAAAGTCAAAATATACCACAATAGACAAGTTCTACTGCCTGCTCTCCTACTCCCACCGTGCTCCCAAACATTCCATCCCATGACAGACCTTCCAACCCATCGACACAGACACCCCCCTCAACCTTAATACCAAAACAACAGCTACACATTTTCGTCACCACCCTCACGTCCCACTGGTTCAATATCACAAATTCCTCACATGGTACTATCCCCTCTGCTCTTAAAACTGGACAGATCTCATCAATCCTGAAAAAACATCTCTCAACAATAAAATTGAGAGACTTTCTAAAAACAATGTGTACAGCAGAACATAGTCAATTGACAAAGTGACTGTGTTGGCAGTTAATGCATTACAAAAACCAATGATTAGTTAAAATTAAATGCACTTGTTTCTAGGATGAATGAGACAGGGTCACACAAATATGATAGATTATTGGAGCGTTGGCTGAGAAGTAACAACATTTGAAGTGGCTCTTGCATACACCTTGAGTTTGGGCAAATGGAGAAAAGCACATAAGGATTTACCACAGAAGTGTTTCTGACCTACAGTTGTTGCTGATTTTCTCCCTTGTTTGGGATTTGCATGTTTGCTAAAGGTTCTCAAGGCGAGGGCATGCTTGTGAATAAACTGCATTAAGGAATAATTGAATCTGCAGATCAGAAGAGACCTTTCCTTTTGTGTGCCTTTTATCTGCTTAGAGTAACATATATTGCACAAATGTATTCAGCTAGAGTTCCTGCATCAAAATATCAGATAATTTACAAACTGTCTTACATTTACTAAAACATAAAAACACAAGCCTGAATGACAATAGTCCAGCCCTATACATATTATGTTTCATACGTCCACTGTGGCTCAGTGGAGGAAGGCAGGCTACTGCCAGAGTTCAGCAACAAGCTATACTTTAAATTCCTAGTGGGATTTGAGACTACCAAGCAATTCATGAATAGTCATTTGTTGGTAGAATTTATTTTTGGGTGACGGTTGAACATTTACTGATTTTTTGAGTGAATTTTCCCAGAATAAATCATGAATCAGAAGTTAGGATTGTGTTTAGTTGAAAAGGATTTCACATTTTCATCAACCCATGCATTTCGAGTCAACAACATCAACTAAGGTAAAGCTGAAGTACAAATGCAGCACAAACTGCAGTTCCAAGGTTGATAGGATCATTAGCAGAAAAAAACCTTCCGAAGAACGTCAATTGCAAATGTCATTGTGAGACATTCGTGTCTAATTGGATCACACTTCAAAGTGTAATCATATTCGAAGTGAAACTAAATTGATTAAATCACTCCTCGAAATGGCGACTATTTAACAGCGCAGCACATTTAAATACCAGTTGTCTGCTAAATTAGCCTATTGAAAAGTGTCATTTTTATCTTGCCTTGCGTGCTTAAAATGTAACCAATCCCACTCGGGCTGGTTTCAATTCATTTTTGTGTGTAGAACAGCTCATTCTGACCAAATACACTGTAAATATATAAATACATTGAGCCAACACACTAACTTCTGGATTCCAACAGTTTTGTTAGTAAATGAATGCAAGCTAAGCAAACTTTTTAAAATTGGGCGAAAAAATCAGGTAAGTTAGGTGAAGGAATTTAACTGCTGCCCTGACTTACTACTTGTTTGCCAGAAGTAAGTCAGAGTTAGTTCAGAGTCACTTCCTTTGTGAATTAGACAGGCCTCGCCATGTATGAGTGAACGATAGACAGTGTACTCCCATCAGTATTTGCAGTTATCGCTGGATCCCATGGCAGGGATGCATGAGAAAATAACATTTTCATGGGTGGACAAAGCATAACAGTGATATAGGTGAGCCAAATGTCCTTGGCTGAACTGGAATTGGTAGAACCACTCCGCCAGTGTAGAAGCATTCCATGTCACTTTTTGGGGAGGTTACTGCAGCCATGAAAACATTTCTGCCATTTCTGGAACCAACATGTTTTGTGCCTCCACAATGTCAGAAACGGACAAACGCCTATGTCTGATTTTTGCACCAAGAGCAGAATGTCAGAGGACAGATTTTTCCCAAATCCAGCATTCTGTCTGCAGTACAAATATCTTCACTTTCGCCGACAAATATGCATAGGGGCAGTACAACTGAAAATAACCAATTCCACCCAAACCAAATGAGTGTTGATTGCCTCAAGCCCCCATCAAAAGGTTTACGGTTTGTTCTATTTTTACAAAATGTCAATGCATGGTTTATTCAATAAGTCAGTCATGAAAAAGGGCATGTGTGTGCAGAATTAATCCCTATTTCACCTTCCAATCTTTACTCAGTCTGTGAGGAACTTCTTTCAAAGTAGTTGGTATGCGTATTTGTTAAGAACAATTGACTAGTTCCGCACCATGACACATTATTTTCAATCTCGTTTTATTTTTGTGTTTAAGGGCACTCGTTATCAGTTCAAACTGCAAGACATATCTAGATCAAGTTGCCAATTCCAGTCTTACTTGAACAACTAATGTACTGATAAGTGGAGACTCGGAACTCACAGGAATCACATATCTCTACAGGTATCCCAAGATCCTGTGCAGGTGTATTATTATTCAGCCTAGAAAGGAGTTGACACTACGGTCCAAAGACAAATAATGCTCCAATGTGTCGGTATCAACAAATGCAATTCTGAAGTAAGGGCAACACAAGACTGGATTCACAATCTTTCTGAACTTCAATTTCTCCATATGCAATCTTGCTTACACGATACAATTAATTGTTTGGCTTGCTGTGATATTGTATATCTGTATACATGCACATTTGCACACTGTACTTTAATATGTGTTTGTCGCTAAAGAGAGAGCACTCCAAAGACACCAAGGCATAATACAAAGTTGGGACGGAATTTTGAGGACAATGGGCCTCATTACACGGAAGGCGGTAAGGTTTTACCTTACTACGAGGTCCCTTTGCGGGTCCTCCCTTAACGCCTGGTTTTTCCAGGCGTTAAGGACGGGACCCGCAAAGGGACCTCAGAGCTAATTATGGTACAGCAATTAGCGGTACCCTAAGTAGCACCTACATCATTCCCATTGAGCCCTATGGGGCTGACTGGCTATGATGTAGGGGTAATGGAGGATGGCTAATTCCGCCATCCACCAAGGCGGACCCAGTAAGGGACCGGCGGCAGCCATGGCACTAATAGCGCCATGGCTTACCGCCTTCCGTGTAATGAGGCCCAATGAGATGGTTGACTTAATACTGTTTGCCACATGGAGGTCTTTGAGGGGACTAGTGTGCCTCTTGTGGTCACCTATCAATCCTGTAGGTGACAGACACCTACAGCAGACCAGGGGTTGCCTGAGGTGGGAGAGCAATATACTGGACGGTCCAGAAGAGGAGAATTGGATTGTCTGGATTGTCTGTCTGCATTGCAGACAGAGTGGATTGTCTATCAGATCTCTTTCTTTGGCTGGCACCACCCTCTGGAACAGCTTCCCTGCCTCTCTGAAACTTGGGCAGAACCATTTCTGGTTCCGTAAGCATCTCAAGACCTTCCTCTTTGCTTCTGCCTTCTCTCTTCCTCTACCCTGCTGATACTCCTGTCTGATACTGTACTGGTCACCTGGCTACCCTCTGAACTTGGGCCCAGGTCCCTGCCCACCCAGTTGCACACCCGCACTTCCTCCTGGCATCCCCTGCATCTGTATCTGTAACCCTACAGTCACTTTATTTCTGCACTTATTGACACCTCTTGTCTGCACTTTTAACACTTGCACTTGCCACCTCTTGGCTGCACTACTTGTTTTGATTCCATGACCTGCACTTGCCCATCCTTGCTCCCCCACTCCCTCGGCACTACTTCCCTCCCACTTCCCTGCACTTGTGCGATCTCAATGTCACTAGGACTAGTAAGATCATTGTTTTTTGTCCTCTCTCTCTTCCCCCTCCCTTGCCTTGTCACGCCTTGAAACACTTGAGTATAGGCACGTTATAAATTTCATAGCATATCATATCATATCAAGAGATAAGGTTGATGGACAGTTTGCCACTGTGACAAGGGGAAGATATGGAGAAGTCGTCAGGGCCCTTGATAGTGCGGTAGTTGTCACTGCTACAGGAGGGTACAACTGAGGGGATGGTGAGGAGGCAGGGATGGAGCAGGCCTTTTTTTACAACAGAGCTGTTGTCTCAGGAAGCCTGGCAGGCTGTAGTTGACTTAATGCAGGAGAAAGAAATTGTAGTTGTAGTTCCACTAGAATCATTGCTGCAGAGGCTTTGGGCTGCCCAGAGCCAGTCAGGGAACACGTGCAAATAGTGGTACAGAAGAAGACAAGAGTGCAAGAAGTGGAAGATTCAAAAGGGTTCTGCCAACAGATGTCTGTGGAGGAGATCAAGAGTGAGACCTATGCATATGCGCCTCCTCGCGTAGAGGGCTCAAGGCAGCCAATTCGAGTCTGGGGTGTGTAGCGAGACCTGAAGCCAGATTTAAAGAGCAGAGAGTCACACCAAGAAAAGATGAAGGTCCCCTGGGATAGCTAGTATTAACAGAGATGAAATTCTCCGGAGGATAATGAAAGGACTTCAGAAGAAGCCCTTTCGAAGAAGGTCAATGACAGAAAATTGAACTCTAGAGCCCCAGTCCATCCTTGAATTCAGGGGACTGTGGCCCCAAGGAGATGACCAACAAAAGGAGGAGGAGGGGGTCAATCCAAACCATCTTTGCTGGTTGTCCCAAAGATGACCAAGCACAGTCTTCTTGCTGGATGTGGGGACATAGACAGGGTCAAACCTGCCCTCCCCAAAGACCAAATTACACTAGGTTACCTCCAACAAGCAGAAGAAGGAAGCAGGAGTAATGGTGGGAAAAAACCCAGACCATCATACAGTGACAGACCCCAAAATAAGACTTACAGCCTGGAAGGCATCCCAATCTAAAGATCAGAAGAAGGGTTTCAGAAAAGACCAAAGCCAGGTTCTGTGGGCTTGAACCCTAAAGAGAACCAGAACAGATTGGGGTTGGCAGGCCATTCATTGACTGAAATCATTGTTAGTCCTATGGCAGGAAGTGGAGGAACAACAGCAGAGAAAAAAGTGGCACAATACCTGACCTTTTCAATAGGCTCCAAAACGATAAAATTGTCAGAACCCCACTGAGAAGAACTCACTGGCACACCCATCCAAGCAACACCAGAACAGAAGGCTGCATCTCATCCTCAGAAGGTTCAGGTGCCAGACAAGAACCAAGCCTTAAGGAGTCCTGAATTGTATGTGGTATAATGGGGGAAATGTGGGCAAGAAATACCTGCTCTTAGTGCTTGTCCAAGGAATATCTACCAACTCCTTATTGGACCCATAGAACAGGCAAACATCCCTGATAACCCCCTGAAGATTTCCATCTAGGACTGGTGCCCCAAAGCACCAGTGTTCACAGAGACAGCAACGTATATCCCCAGGCACAGGTAGATATTAAGGTGCTGGGGCATCACTGATAGTTCACTGGATGGTCATACCCGACCTACCAGAAAAGATAATTAGCATCCTAAGTCAGTTAGAGGGGTCAGAGAAGAGGGGATTTTGGGGGAAAGGGTATAGGTATGTTACAGGGCTATGACCCTGGCAAAATAGAGTGACCCTTCCCAGCCTGAGGTAGGAGGCTCACAAAAAGCAAAGTCAGAACTAGCTCTGCCCCAGATATGTGAAGTGGGACACTAACAAATCTCCCCCAGGTGCTGCAAAAGCTACTGATGGCACAACTCTGTCTCACAATGCCTTCACATACAGTTGCCGGCCACTATTCCCTTTCTTATTTCATAACTGCAACTCCCAGAATCCCCCTGGAAGCAACCATGAAAACCCAAACCCGAGTCCACCAAAGGGGAAAACACTACAGCCAGGGGCCTTCACCACACCCCAACAGTGAAAAACATCTCAGGAAACCATACAACTCACAAAGACTACAGAAAATAAACTGTTAAACGCACAGGATGCTAGAAAACCACCAGAGACTCTGTCTGCAAAACTGTGCTGGAAAAGGGAAGGGGTTGGAGATTTCTTTAAAGCCTCTCACTTAGGTTGTGGGGAAAAGACGGTCACGGATTGGAGCTTAGTGTTAGGTGAATGCAGCATCCAATGGTAGGGTGAGAAAGGCACTCAATCTCCAGCCTTACAGTATACAAGCAGGCTGCTGGACAGGTATAGTGTGGGCTGTTAAGGTGAGGTCACAGGAGGAGCTAAAGGTGGACCAAGAGACTAGACAGAGGACAGGCAGAGGAACAGGGTGTTTGATATTTGGTGGCAGAGCTTAGCTAAGGTGAGGTATTTGTGGGAGAGAGTGTTGCCAGTTGTTTGTAGTGTACTGTAATGTAAATGTAGTGTAGGAAGTGGAGATGTGGTGTAGGCAGAGACAGATATAGTGTGGGAAAAAGGAGTAGGGTAGTGGGGTCGCAGCTGTCAGTGTGAGTGGGAGTTAGTGTTAAGAGAGAGTGAGGATAGTACAGAGAGGTTTTGGCTGTGGTGTACAAGCAGAGGGGCATAGAAGAGAAGTGGGAGGTGAGCATAGTGAGAGGGAGTGTAGTGAAAGGTTGAGCAAGGCACCACATTCCTGAGTCTGAGGAAAATGAGAGCAGTGCAGAGGCAGTGGTGGAAGTAACACAGTCAGAGGAGTAAGATCAAAGGGTGGAGGGAAGCACTAGAAGTTTGGAAAACAAAGGAAGGTGGTAAGGAGAGGGGAGAGTAGCAACAGTGAGAGTAGGAGTCGTAGCAGTAGTAGTAGTCATATCAGTAGTAGTAGTCAGTGGCAGTAGTCAGTGTGGAGGAAGGAGAGTAGTGGTAGGTCAGAGCCGGGAGAATAATAGTACAGAAAGAGCAGTAGGAAAGAAGATTCAAACAGTGCATGGCAGAGTTAGGTTGTAGGAGAGGGAGAAACATTAGAGAAGAAGAGGAGAAGACTGTGGGGAGGAACACTAGTGGGTGGAGTTGGATGGAGGAGAAGAGTAGGGGATAGAGAGCTGGAATAACTTACAGCACACATACCCCACTCATTAGTACAACAAATTGCAAGTGTAGGGCCAGTTAGAAAGCCCTTCATGGAGATAGAGAGCCAGCATTTTAGGCAGACCTCTTTAGTTGAAGGCAGTGGTAGACTGTAGGGGTTACTGGTCTGCAGAATTAACCAGGGGTTACAGACATCTGTGCTAGGACAGAAACCCACAGGATTTAAAAGAAGGATGGATGGCCCTAGAGGCACCTCCAAAAAACCAAGACACCTTTTCCAGCCAGTGCCTTTAGTAACCCATCTGTCTGTTCATAGACTGACTCAAACCAGTTGATCTACTTGTGTTGTGGCTTTCAATAAAAGGCCTCAAACTTTCTGGTGACTCCTGTAAATTATTGAAGGCATCTGTGAGAAATGTCACCTTGACTAGATACTCAGTACTAAACTCGACATATCTGCTCCTCACACCTGAGGATGGGGAACCATGCAACACTGAACCCCACAATCGTGTAGTTATATCACTCATTGTGTACTGATACCTCAAACAGATCTAACTTATGTACCATTAATGGGTCCTTTTCCCAGGATTAGAATGAGAAATTGGTTGCAGGGTATGTGGTGAGTGAGCCTTGGGTAGTGGCAGACGGTGGAAGGTTGTCCCATGTCACCTTCCCCCAGGTAGTGGAGTTGATGGTGCTATCACGAGTGTGCAGTCTGGCTGCTCAGCAATCTAAAAATATATATACCGACATTTGTTATGACTTTTGGGTAGCCCATGACTTTGGTCAGCACTGGAAACAGAGAGGATTTCTGACCTTGCAGGATCCACTATGGTCAATATGTTAAGTCACTTCTAGACACCATTACGTTGCCCAGAAAGATACCTATCATCAAATGTGCCACGCACCAGCCCCTAGATGACGAGATATTTTGTAGAACACATAATGCAGACTTTCCAGCTAAGTTAGCAGTGGTATTTGACACAGAGGATGAAAATGCCCCTCGCCTAGTAAAGATTTCTCCTGCCCCCACCCCATATCAGATTCTGTAGGATGTAGCTTTAATGCAAGAAAATGCTCCCTTTAGTCAGAAAGATAATTGGATAAGAAAAGTATGTCGACTATATGATGAATTTCTGTTGCAAAATTACCAAGATCGATTAGTGTCCTCCAAGATGCCATCATCACGTCACGTTAGGAGGTACCATGGCCAGGCTCATGTGGAGAGAGAAGGGAAGGTTATGTAATTCATCAAATCATGGTTCATCCCATAGTTCATCATTATGGCTAATGAATACTGTAAACATTGTAGCATTTGCCTCCAAAACAATGCGGGAAAAGCTGTACACCCTCTTTTATGACCCACTTCTAGGCCTACAGATATACCTTCTCCCAATACCCCATTCATATAACTGGCAGCACCTTCAGGTTACTCTACATGTCATCTCTGGGTGGGTGAAGGCTTATTACTGCAGGAGAGAAGATTCTGTGACTTTCTTGAAAAAACCTGTGAAGGGCTTTGTGCTCAGATTTGGGGTGTTTCACAATCTCATTTGTGATAAAATTACTCTTGTCTACTTTGAATGTAAAGCACAATTTGCATTGTCCACACCATCCCCAATCAGCTGGCACAGTGAAGAGAAATAATGGGGTGGTTAGGAATATGTTGGGTCTGCCAAGAGACTGGGTTGAAGTTGTCTGAATCCCGTTTTCTTGTATTGTTCAGTAGGCTAAGTATCCCCAACATATATACTGGCCTCAGCATCTTTGAGTTACTGTATGGCAGGCCCATGCATTTGCCCTTATCCCCACCTGTAAAGGCTATTGATGACAGCTTGCACTTAACATATGACAGATTACTAGAGTATGTGTGGACCCAAATTTCTTCTGTTAGTTATGACCACTGCCAGATTAAGGCAGCTTTGCCCAAAGAACCTCTTGTACCGGGACATTCTCTGTAACCAGACAATTTGGTCATTGTGAAGATACACCAAAGGAAGTCGACCTCGGACCCAAGTGGAAAGGGCCATATCAAGTGCTTTTAGCATTGAACTCTGCTGTAAAAGCTCACGGGTATCTGACTTGGGTCCATGTACTCCATTGAAAATGGATTGACCCATCTGTGGGTTGAAGGGGCTACAAAATGTCTGATTAATGTGCTCTTACTGTTGTATCATCTTTTCTAATATATGATGTAGTTTGCACCACTGGCGTAACACTTGGAAAAAAAATGAAAAAAAAAGAAAAAAAAGGGAAAACAGGGCTGTAATGCTCTGAGTAAGTGCAGCCAGGACAGTGCGGCTCTGGGTAGTGAAAGGAGAACAAGGGACTGTAGGGTTGCAGTTACAGTCCCTAAGTGCGTGGTAGGCCGGAGGCAGTGCAAGGGTTACTGATCAAGAAAGAGCCTGGACTCACTGAGACTCTGAGGGTAGCCAAGCAACCAGTTGGTACAGCAGACAGGTAGGTAAGGTAGGTCAGCAGGGGAGGGACAGAGCGAAAAGCAGAGGAGAAGAGGAAAGTTTTGAGCTGCTTCCAGAACATCAGGTGGTCCGCTAAAGTTATAGAGGGGCAGGGAGGATGACATGAAGCAGCTTCCAGCCTTCTTAGGTTGACTTGCTAGGTTTATTACCAGCTTCATAGGTATCCTTGCAAGCAGTTTCATTTGTTACATTCAAGTTACATAAAAGACATAAACACTGGCGGCCCATCACCCAGGCAGAGGGCTGACCAACTGACCAGGCTAGAACACTCAACCATATATTCCATCACTCAAGCATCAACACTCCACGTGGCATCACAAAATTCCTGCATCACCCAGACAAGCCATACACAACAGAGGCCATTCCAGAGGGAGGTATCTACAGAGGAGAGAGATCTACCCCCCATTCTCTGCCTGAAGAAGCGTCTAGCCCTTAGAGAGTTGGAGGTAGCCTGGGGCAGGGCTCGAGAAAAAAGGTATTTTGGAAGAGAGCGTTGGATGTAGTACAGGCCCGACTCCAGAAAGCCTTGTGGACAATGCAAAGGGCATTGAACTTGATTCTTGCAAACACCAGGAGCTAGTGGAGAAATTTCAGGGCTGTAGAGATATGATCTCTGGGCTTGTGGCCAAGGATAAGTCTTGCTGTCCTGTATTTTTTGCAGAGGCCGGAGAGTAGAGGAAGGCAGCTTGAGAAAGAGGCTGTTGCAGTAGTCCAGCCTAGAGAGAAACGGGGCTCTGGAGACAGTGAGCTTCTGGGGGAAATGAGAAAGGGAAGAGTCCCTTTGAGGACGAGCAGCTGGTAGGTAGTGGGCCTTCTTGGCGACGTCCGAGATGCGAGGAGAGAAAGAGAGAGTGGAGTTGAAGAGGACAAAAGGTTTTTTGCCTCGCTGGAAGGCAAAGGAAGAGGGCCCAAGGTGGGCAGCCAGAGTGAGAGAGGGAAAACAGGGGCAGGATTCCCAATGAGAAGGATATCCATCTTAATGGCACTAAGGTAGATATCTTTGGAGGTACACCAATCCTGAATCACGGATAGACAGTCAAGAATGACCAAGAGATGAGAGGAGCCTGAAGGAAAGCTGAGTGCCATCTGCATAACACTGAAAGTTAGAGCAGAAGGTAGAGATCAGGTGGGCCAAAGGGGCAAAGTAGAGGTTGAAAAATGAGGGTGAGAAGATAGAGCCTTGGGGAATGCCACAGGTAGAGAGAGAGGTGGCGTAGAGAAAGGGACCAAGTTGGACCTGGGAGGGGCAGTCCAAGAGGAAGGAGGTCAGCCACTCCAGGGCCTGATGCGTGATGCCCAGGTTCTCACGTAGTCGATTGATCAGGATGGCGTGGTTGACTGTTGAAAGTAGAGGAAAGATCAAGGAGGATTAGGACAGAAGGAATGCTGGAATCAAGGTTAGAGAGCAGATCTTCACGGGTGTTCAGGAGAGAGCTTTCCATGTCTCAGGCAGCTCTGAAGCAAGACTGATGGTCATAGAGACAACCAACAGATTCAATGTGGAGAGTAAGCTGGGAGATGGCCAGCTTTTTTCCAAGAGTTTGCCCAGGAAAGGGGTGATGGAGATTGGGCGATAGTTTGCCGGGCACGTAGGATCGGCAGACGGCTTCTTGAGGAGTGGATGCATAAGGGAGTGCTGAAGGGCAGAGGGGAACGTTCCAGTGGTGAAAGAGTGATTACAGAAATTGGCCAAGGTGCAGCAAGGGTGTCAATATGGTGCTTCATGGTTCTAGAGGAGCAGGGGAGCACCTGTTTGGATGACACTTTCATGGATAGGACTTGTCTAGAAACCTTGTCAGGTTTTGTCAGAGAGAAAGAGGAGAAAGCAGGAGGAGAGGTAGAGATGGCTAAAGAGGGGCCGAGAGAGGAAGAGAGAGAGGAAGAGGAGATAGTGGACAGGATGTCCTGAGTTTTAGCAGAGAAGTGAGTGGCCAGAGCCATACAGAGGGTCTGGGAGGGAACAGGAGAGGTGGGGACCGCATCAGGATTGACCAGTTCTGTGCAGATTTTAAAGAGTTTGGCCGTGTTGTTAGAGACAGCAGAGACCCGGGCTTCAATGTGTGCTCTCTTCTTGATGAGTGTTATTGCTCCGACTGGCATTTTTGTGCAACCAGTCTAGGTATGTCTCAATGTGGCCTGGCATACTTTACTGTAATGTTATAATGTGTCTACACTGGTCTTCATTGTGCAGCCAGTGGGACATGTTTTCAATGTGGCATGGCATTTTTACTAGCAAAGCATTAATGTTCCAGTGCACTGTTTGTGACTTGTATGTATTGGATTGGTGTTACCCTACAAAACAATTGCAAACACTCTGGCTTTTTAGCCAATTATTCTCAGAAAGTGTGCTGTATATTACATTAAAAATACATATTTATATCTCTCTCCTATTACACTGTGCGGCAAACCCTTTTCAGCAGCACGTCCATGCGCATTGTGCAAGCGTGATAATCTTGGCCTGCCCACAGTGTTAGACCACCCGTGATTTGTTGCTGAGTTGGGGGGCCCCCTCAGAATGGTTTGCAGGGGGGCCCCCACATTTTGTGTTACGCCACTGGTTTGCACCTATCCTGAACAGGGACAAAGCTATAACCCCACCAACCTAGTTACCACTTTGGATGTTTTTAAACTTGCATGGTACAAGAAAAGGTTACTTGTTCACTGGCAGGGAGGTATTCTAATCCCAGGGATGTTAACTATTGGATGTATGATATCAATGACTGTTCCATAGATGGGAAAGCAGCAAGAAAATATGGGCACATTAAAATGAGGGTTGGATGTTGCCCACGGCAACCCTGGTACAAAGAACCTGATATGGACTGCCAAGAGATTCCTGAGTTCTGCTAGGACCTTTGTGGGAATGTTTATAGAGGTGTGTGCGGCGGCCATCCTCTTATGCTGAGCCCAAATATGGAAGTTAATTTACGTAATCCAGGCTTTGACTAGCCTATTCATACTGGGTTGCAGTTACTGTGTCCTTTTAATAGATGGCATCATGTGTGGAATCTTGCCACAGCCAGGGGAAACTGATTTACAGTGAGCATTAATGAAATAGGGCCTTATTCCGAATTTGGAGGTAAGGGAAAAACGATGCTGGTAAAGGATTACCGGCATCGCTTTCCGCTACGGGCTATTCTGACCTGTCAGACCTCTATTTACGGCACCGTAAACTACAATGCCGTAATTATCGGTCTCGGGTCGTGCGCATGCCCCACCATACCGGAATTAGCAGCATGGCGTAAACCGAAGCTGATCACAAGTAAGGAGCACACGTAAATAACGGCCTCCTTAAGGCCGTAAAGTACCTTACCGGCATACAGGCATCTCAGAGAAGGAGTAAAGAACTCTGAGCAGTGGTATCCAGAGCCACAGGTGCACACAATCAGCACAGGTGGAGTCTGCCACAGCAGAAAAGGATCACACCCACACAGCACACCCCCTCCCACACCAAGATGAGACCAATAGCGGTAGCAGTACATGAAGCAGGAGGCCCTGCTAGCAAGGGCCCAAACAAAATAAATACACCAACAACACCAGGCCCCCCCAACTGAGGAGACACAGGGGGAGAAGAAGGGGGAGACAGGACCAGCATACAGCACCAGTGCAGCCTCCGTCACCACCCAGCAGCCCCCATTCCCACGCAGCAGGTCCGGACCTTCAAGGAAACCCCTGAGCAGATACACACCCCCTACCTGCTTGACTATGTTATGTTATGTTATTAGCATTTGTAAAGCGCGCGTTTTCCGAAGGGCATCATGGCGCTAGAAGGGAAGCTACCCAGTCGGAGAAGGCCAGTGGAGTGGTCAAGCTTAGAACAGATTGGTTTTCCACGCTCTTCTGAATCCGAGATGGTTAACAGTGGCCCTAAGAGGTTCAGGGAGACTGTTCCAAAGTATGGTTGTGGCAACAGAGAAGGCTCTACCACTGAGCCTTGCCCGGTTAAACCTGGGGACAGTGAGCAGGTTAGAAGTAGCAGAGCGGAGGTTCCGGTCCGGACAATATTGGGTGAATTTAAGCTGCAAAAATTCAGCACCCTGACCGTGAATAGCCCGGTGAACAATACACAGAGATTTAAACTGAATTTGTTGGTTCACCGGGAGCCAGTGCAGTTGGCGAAGCACTGATGTAATATGGGCACCATAAGGGGAGCCAGTAGCCAGCCTAGCAGCCAGGTTCTGCATACGCTGAAGGCGATGGATGAGGCCGATAGGTTGAGACAGTGAATTGCAATAGTCCAGTCGTGTGAGGACTAACGCGGCTACCGGGATCAGGGGCATAACCCTCTTAAGGATTCTGATCTGGTGATGGGTGGACTGGCACACGGCCGCAACCTGGTTAGACATTGACAAAGAAGCGGAGAGGATAACTCCTAAATTCTTGACTTTGCTAACTGGGTTGGGTAACGGGCCCAAGGCAGCGGGCCAGAAAGCAGGGGTCCACAGGGAGGGGTTGGGGGGGCAGCCTACCAACAGTACCTCCGTTTTATCACCATTTAACTTTAGCCAATTCTGGTCCATCCAGATCCCGACTGCCCTAAGGCAGTCGTGGAGGCATACAGAGGTCTCTGATTTATCCTAGTCCAGACGGATCAGGATTTGGGTATCATCTGCATATGAATAGCAGTTTAACCCATAGGAGCGAATGAGACAAATCAGGGCCCAGATGTAGATGTTAAACAGAATTGGTGATAGCGAGGATCCCTGAGGGACACCACAAGTGAGAAAGCAAGAGGGGGAGAGAAACGGTGGCATAGCAAGGGTCTGAGTGCGATCCGAAGAAACTGAATAAACCAGGCAAGAACAGCACCAGATATCCAATCTGTGAGAGACGAGAGAGAAGGATGAAGTGGTCTACCGTGTCGAATGCGGCGGAGAGATCTAGCAGGATAAGGGCCCCAACTCCGCCAGCATCGACAAGTCTGGACATGTCATCCTGCACCGAGACCAGGACACTTTCCGTACCTCTCCCAGGCCTAAAACCCGCCTGGGCATGATTAAATATTTTGGAAGATTCCAAAAAAGAGGACAGAAGCGGTGTGACCAGTGATTCCAGCAGTTTGGACAGAAACAGAAGTAGAGAAATAGGGCGGAAATTAGCCAGGATAGTGGGGTCGAGAGAAGGCTTTTTGAGGAGGGCAATAACCCTAGCAGATTTCAGTTCTGGGGGAACAAATCCCGACTGACAAGAATTGTTTATTGCCAGTGTGATCTCAGTCAAAATATCAGGAGCAATAACCTTCATAATAGAGGCTGGGATGGGGTCCTCGGGAGATGATGATTTAATCTTCAAAATGGCTGTCAAAACCTCTGCCTCGGTGAATGGAGGGAAAGAGGACCAACTAGCCAAGGTATCAGTAGAGGGCACAAAGCTGGGGGTTTCAGGAGGCAATATTGCAAGAGATTTAGCAATGTTTGCTCTTATAGCATCAATCTTGGTGGTGAAAAAGGAGGCCAGTTCATTGCATAGTTCCTGAGAGGGCTTAACCATGGAGGTCAAGGTCTCCGAAGAAGATAACGAGTGCACAATGGAAAAAGAGAGTTTTTGGTTTGCATAGAGCATGTTCAATTTTCTGGGCAAAGAAGGAGGATTTTGCCAGTTTAACGCTTGTCAGGTATGAGGACAAATTGCGTTTATATATATCTCTGAGCTCTGGATTATAACCAGAACGCCATTTCCATTCAGCTTGTCTAAGATGGAGGCGAGCCATTTTAAGCTGGTCAGTGAACCAGGGTTGGGAGGGAAGTCTACGGCCTTGAATCAGTTATGACACCATCACCACCATATTTGGTCCGCGAAATAACGAGATAAGCGAGCAGCGCACAAATACACACTGCTATCCCGGCACAATTGAAGGTGTTGCCTGTGCCCCACACCCATGCCACAGGCACCTACCAGCATACAGTGGGGCCCATGTATGGCATGTCACAACCGTCCATTACACGGACGCAGAAACAAGTGCTGGATCACCTCCCCAGGCACACAAGGGGCTACAAATCCCTAACATGGACTACCAAGGAGATATACGACACAAAAACTGGCCCCCATGCATTGGCAGGCATGCCAAATTACATGGGTGCCCATGATAGCACCCACATGGATTAGGTGGAAAGGCATGGCATGCAGGTGGCAGATCGCAACTGCAAGCAATACCACTCCCCCAACGTGCAGAGGGAATGCAACGCAAGCAAGAACATCACACATGGGTGGGCCCGACATTAAGGAACAACTCATGACTCAATGGGCCAGCTGAACTCCACGCTACCATGCCGCATGGGGCGACATGCAGGATAACGTGCCTGGCTGCTTGGTGAGTCGTCTGACTGTCATGCCAGTGCATTGGTGCCATGAGGTGGGTGCCTGCATTAACAAACTGTGTCGAAATGATGAAGCCAGTCCACGATATTTGCCCCACCAAACACTGTGCCACAGAACCAGTGTAACGGCACATGAGTACAGATTCCCACATCAATGGAGTAAGGCACACACCAAAGACAACATTACCAGCATCTGACAAGGCCAAATCCCACAACACATGCATCACTCATTGGCGGCCCCCACAACCATAAGGGCATATAGGAAGACACACTGCATATGCATCATGTGGCTGCCTCCAGCATGTCACCACACCGGAGAGTCATCCGTGGGAGTGGATTGAACTGAGGACAGCAGGGATAACACACCACATCCCCGGTTCGGCACACCCATAGGAGTGGTGGAATTCACGATAGTATGGATCAGAGCAGTATGATGAATATGAGCCACTGACTACAGCCAACACACCCAACTACGGATTCACACAGTACCCAGCACTTCATGGATATAACATAAAGACTGCTGCATGCATCAACGAAGCACGTACCACAAGATGTGCGTGCCATTGTTCATGAACCATCTCATAGACGCGCCCCCCTACAGCATTCCATTGCACTGGACACATATTGTGGCCATGAATGGGCTGAATGCATCCATGGACATGTGCATATGGGTATCAATGACCTGCTGCCATGTCAGACAAGTTCAGTTCTCCACCATGACAGACCAAATGCTTACCTTAATTGGCTAGACATGCAGGTGTTGGTGGCTGTCCCTTGACACCATGGAATGGGACCCCTATCAGAAAACCACAGAACAGGCCCAGGGAGCCCTAAAATACTGGCCATACCCGTGCATGCGTGCAGATGAAGCAGTCACCTGGCTTGCATAAGGCACATATGAGTTGCCGAAGCTGGACTGGTGGGGGACCCATCCACTGCAATGTGGTGTCCAAGACCCCCATGTCATGTGTAAAGCTGGACAAAATGTGCATCCCTTAGAATGTGTCTCTGTCCACTGACATGGGACTGCTAGCACCAGATGAAGATGGAGTGAAGGAGGAGGAGGAAGGGGCAAGACAGCATCAGGGAGGCGGTGCACGGGAGGGACATGTTGTGTGGTAAACATTGGTTGGACATAATAACCACGACACAAGTCGGCAGAGGGCGGCATCACATGGGCACACACAGGGCATTATATACATGCTCAATGATGAATGTCCACACAGGTTAAACTTTGCAACTCCAATGGTGTATTGAAAAAATAAATGGATGAGTGTGAACATTCCCTCCACTCCCCTACCCACCTCCCCCCCAACTCCACAACAAACCCTCACCCCCACCCACCTCCCCCCTACCTCCACAACAAACCCTCACCCCCGCACCCACCTCCCCCAACTCCACAACAGTAGTCCCGTGTTCTCCATTAAGGGCACATGTGGCAGCAATGCCGATTAATCCATGCTACCGGGGCCCGGGGGAGGCATGTCCCGGCGCCGCATTGAACACAGAGTGCGTTGCGGTGGGCTTGCTGGGGTGGATCGGCTGGATGAGGGTGTGTCCTCCTGCTGAGGCTGCTGATTTGTATTCGCAGCCTCAAGGGCATCTGCGATGCATCCTAGGACGGCACATAATCTGTTTCTGCTCTCTGTGACCGCCTGACGCATTTCCCTGAGCTCATCTAGCCACTCCACCCTGTCCTGGCGGTTGTCCTCCCTGAACCCAGTGATTAGGGCAGTCAGCTGACTTGCACGTAGTGCATCCATTGATGCTTGTTCATCCCTGCAGGGTATTGGGCCTACATGCCCTGGCATGTCCTCAACTGGGGAACTGGGGCCAGGATCAGCATCTCCCTGTGTATCGGCATGTGCACTACAGCCAGGTGTTTCAGGCTCCCCAGAGTCACTGCACGATGCCTGGGGGACATTGCTGGGCTCTGGGGTGTGGACTGTGGGATAGAACTCCTCCTCGGATGCCCCACAGATGGACAAGGGGCTGTGCACATTCTCCTGGGTTGCCGTAGCTGCCACCTCCCCAGGAATGCTAGGGAGGGTTTGGGGTGGTGCATCCTCCACTGACCTTTGGGGAGCCAGTGTGGCTGTTTTTGTCCGGGCTGGTATGCGTCAGACCCTGCCTCTGCCCGTGGAGGTGGTTGGACGGCTTGTCTAGGGCTCCCCGCTCTCATACTCGGTGCCTGTGGGGGTAGAAGAGAGGGACGACATGAGTGATTGTTTGAGACGCTAATTACATTGATGGCTGCATTCACATTTCAGTCATTTGGGGTTTGTGGCCTTTTGGGCGTTGAAACAGCACTAGTACATATGCATGTGTATGACATGGACGCAGGTGTCAGAGTGACTACTCCTGCCCCGGTAATATGCAGTCTGGCTCGCCCACTGCCAAACCTGCTGCACAGTGTGGATAATGGGATGTGCAAGTTAGTGCACTATGGTTGATGTGCGTTATGTACTTGCACTTGTCCCTTGATTGCGTGGCAGTTGGCTCTGCATTATTTGGATGGGGGGAAGTCACCATGACAAGGTGCCTTTGACGGCCCTTGGGGGAGTATACATCATGTAAATGCCATTGCCAGTGCTGTCTTTGGACACTCACCTCCATCGGCTGACGACGTTGCCCCTCACTCCATATCGCCGACGCCCTCTATCGATTCAGTCCCGATCAATGAGGTGCATGTCTCCTCCCATGGCTCCAGTCTCATTGGGGAACTTGGGCCCCCTCCGGTCTGCAGTGCCAGACTCCGGTTGGTGGAGAGGAGGCTCCGCACCCGCACCCGCAAGTCATCCCACCGCTTGCGGTAGTCCTTGGTGGTGCGGGGGGGTGGTGCCTACTGCGCTCACCCTTTGGGCAGTTTGTGCCCAGACGTTTTTCTTCCAGATTATTGCCTCTCAGCGCATGTTGGTGCTGAACATGACGTCAGCGTGCTCCGCCAGGTTGTCCACCCTTGCCTGAAGCTCTTCAGGGCTGAATCTCTTCTTGCAGAGCCAGTCCTCAGACTTCTTTGGGGCTTTAGGCATTGTTCCTGGGTGTGTGGTCCTTTCCCAGACTTCGGATTGCCCCCAAGGGTGCTGCCTGATGAGGATGGCAAAGGATTGTGTTTTTAAAGATGGCCGCCATGCTCCTTCCCGTTCCTGTGCGATGACGTTATTTCCGCTTCCGCTGTTTTATGGTGACCGTAATTTACGGGATCTGTAAATTACGGTCACCATTATTTACAGACGCTGCTGCTTCTGTGGCGGTGTTGTTAAGTACGTCTCGCAGCATGCCGGTAGGGGGTTTTACGGGTCATTTAGCGGCATGCGCTAGGTAATTTTCCGGCATGGCGAAAAAAAGCACGGGCCCGCGACGTCGTAATGCGCCGGAATTAGCGGTCTGTCACCAGGTCGGACTGGTAGTTTCCGCCATGCAGGAAAGTACCTGTACTTACCTCCAAGCTCGGAATGAGGGCCATAGTCTGTGGGCTGCGTCCCTAGCTTCATGAGAGTGATTTAAAGTGACCATTGCTGGTATTGATAGATTGTGCCTGCAGCTTCATGCAGTGATTTACTGTGTTGATTACTAGCATGCATCGATTGTGCTCCCAGCCTCATGTAAGTAATTGCCTGTTACCAGTAGTGCCATAAATAGATTGTCTCTGCAGCCTCATGTGAGGGCGATACGGTATCACTTCAACATATGCTATCAATTTAGCTCAAGAGAACATGATCGCCATTGGACTGACCATCCATTTTCCTGAACCAATTTACAATGGTGCTCGTGCCCTTAATCTGATGTTTTATTCTTTGGGATTGCAAACAATTCATTGCTTCCCCAGGATTGTCTGTCGCCAAAGTATTCTATTTGAGGATGCCCTCAAATCTAGTTTGTCTCCTCTAATAAATATATTTTACCCTAGGATGGTCTGTCTACTACAGTATCCTATTTGAGGTTTTTCTCCTCTTAGAAATATATATTGCCACCCGTGAAAATCAAGTATTGCCCGTCCGTACCTTATCCTTTCATCTAGATAAAAAAATCAGTATCATCTGATCCTGATAATATTATGTTGTCTTACAACTACAAACTACCTGACAGAGTTAATTACACTGCTGTAGAAAATGGATCTCACCTACTGCGAAGCATGTGAGTGACAACCCTTCTAAAAATAATAGTACAAGCGAATGTATGTATTTTGCCTGAATGGCTACAAACTTGCCACCACATTGCTAAGAAATTATATTTTACAACTAAAATCACACACACTACTAAACCCAACCAGGAGATTTTGTATATTGTCCAGGATTAATTGCCCCTACACGTCATCAAATCTGTGTAAACCCTCTCATTACTCTTTGTATGTGCCTGGTTCAATACTTCTCCGATAGATTTAACTTGCTGCTTCAGGAGATGATGTACTGTGAATTGAGGATTCCTACCATCGTTTTAGGCACCCTTCACTTGCTGCCCAGTATAAATATGTGAGATTAACTTAGTTCTCCCTGACCTGTGAAAGACAGACTTTGATTTACAAATGTGTACCTTCCATTTCTCTCCTTGATAACAGTCCATCAAAATGTATATTAAACGAATTCCTGATTGTATTTTCTCTGATTTATGTCTCTGCAATAATATCTCCCTCTATTTGTTTAGGTTGAGTACAAGCTGGGTTAAATAAGGCTATTGTTCTTCCCATATTAAAAAAACTCGAACCTCAACCCAACAAAACCAAGCAACTTGCAACCAACCCATATCCCACCATAGCTGCCCAATGAACATGTTGGATATTGGGAGTTGTGAACTACATGCAGGCTTTTGCAAAATGTTCTGGTTGTATCTATCATAACCAGGACGGTGTTCACCTTGTCTGGGTACAAGGCTTATTCAGGTAATTTTCCTTGGTGAATTTAGAATGGCAGATGAAGCTGGTGCCTTGAAGGCCTTAACACTGATCTATATGTCTGCCACTTTTGACTGTGTCCATCTTCAGCTGGTTCAATCACTCCTTATTTCACACCTTCTTTGAACGGCAAGATGCAGGCCTCATTCGATTGCTCATACCGTACCTATGATAGGTTTAACTTAGCTAAGAGGTCCTAAAGTATTTGGTTTTGTCACCTCTTATGTTCAAAATGTCACACATTTCTTTTTACCAAATTTTTTAGCATTGTTAACAAATCAGCTGGACACATTAAGACCAAATTTGCAAAGGCACACTTTCAGGACAAGTTCACCTTTCGTTGCACAAGTTTGGTGAAAATCCATCCAGCGGTTTTGGCTGTTGGTGTGACAGATTTTTTTCCCATTCAATTCAATTTAAATTTCAAAACACTTGGTACCCCCCTTATGACATTTCCCCCTTATGTCTTTCAAGGTGTACCGTTGATAATCGATCCTGTCGGTGTCCTTATTACTTTACCTTATCACTATAGCCCCTTTTTGAACAACTCTCTGTGGCTTAGAGCCAAGTTAGTGCTGTATGAAACCCGGCACATAGACAGCATTTACATATGATTCCATTGGAAAGTATTGAACAGTGCAAGAACATGGTCTCCCTTCTCGTATTTATTGTTCTCATCATCCATAGAGACTTACTTTTTTGACACTAACTTATAATGAGTTATTCTATAAAAAGAAATGGCAATGCAGGCATTCACTTGGTCCCAAGCCGATATTCCTGTCTATTTGCTTGCCTATAACTTCAACTTCTGAATCTGCTCAAAATTTAAAATGTTTTTCAAATTGCACTGATGACTACCTATTCATCCCGAAAAGGAAAAAAGAAGAAAAGAATCTCTCGTATTATTTATGATCTGAATTATTTTATTATTTTATTTAATAAATGTCATTATTCTTCAAACAACGATCCCCTGGCTGGTATACCCCAGAGTCCTCCAGTAGTAGCTGTAGTTTGCAACCTAGCAGCTTTGCTCCACCACTAGCTGACCAAGGCCAACTCTAATTCCAGCCATCCCTGCATCTGACTACATGGGTATACCAGCCGGGGGATTGTTGTGTCATCCGTCAAGCGTCTGTGAACCTTGGAACATTACTAGACTAAATAGAGAGCCAACTATACACATGGAAAATAAGGATGTGGATCGGGCTTTATGTAAGAAGACAGCCTCATAATTTTGACATAAATTCTCCTGATGATCCACCCAAATGGTGGAAAAACACATGTAGAGTATGAACATACTATCAAGTGTTTTAAGGATGTAAATACTGCAACATAACCACAATAATGCATTTTGTATACAATAGCTTTAGGAAAAATGGATAAGGGTTAGGATTAAAGTAGGATTAAAGTAGCCTTCTCTTAAAAAAAACAAGATATGTTTTTCGTAAAATAGTTTAAAATACTTTTACCACAGCTGCATTACAGTCAGTTCTATGTGCACCAAGAAGTATTTTACAGTGCATGGAAAAGTACAGTAAAATAGTTTTTCCTCGTTCAGGCCTCTGAAATTAACAGACCTGTGCCATTCGTACCTGTCGCCAGTAAATCCATTGATCACGTTAATGATGTGCTGCAGGCTGTTTATTACACACAGGTGTAATTGAGGGGAAACATGCACTCTCATCGTTATGGCGATTTGTGTTACAGGCAGCATTCTCCTAATTATTGCTGAAAAATGGCCATGTGCAGTGCCTACCATCTAATATATTTAAGAAAAGGGCAAGCAGACATACTTTTCCTATTGGGAGACTTACAATGATTGTTAATCTTTTTTTTCTAAATTATAAACTTGAAAAAGAGATACTATGTGTGCCATATGTGTGTGGTGCATTTTCTTTTTTTGAATTTACTTTTTCATTTTTAACAACAATGACAAAGGCCAAATGGAACATACAAGCTGCACAATAATTACAAAAACGAATGATATCCATGAAACCGAGTGATAGAACAAACCCCATGCTCCTTCCGAATCATGGCAGGTAAAACAATTGCACCGTGGAAAAAGAGGGGGGAAAACACATCATTTATCATGAGAACACACACATCAGATAATCGTACAGCAGGACACTACAGCAAGAACAGCAGGGCAAGTACAGTACTAAATTGAAACACTTAGAAAATAAATCTTCGTTCTGAAACCATATCAGCTGTGGATATCCAGGAATAGCCCACAGATCTCAATGAACTTGTCCATTTCCCCCTTGTGCTTGAAAATGGCTTTCTCGTATGTGGACAATATCAGCATTCCTCCACCCAATCATCAGTACAGAAGGAGTTGGAGGATTTCCATGCCCGCATGTTCATTCTTTTCACAAGCATGCAACCACGCAACAGCCAGATATTTTTTTGCAAATGGTGGATCAGTCATCAGAATGACGTCGCTAAGGATCAAAAGGGAAGCCTTTCTAGGAATGGCACACCCCAATATCAGGCCCAAATCTTTCACAGACTCCTTCTCTAAAGTCTGTAGTCTTGATGCAAAACCACAGGAAGTGGCTCGGCGTCCCCTTTGCTGTCTGCATTTCCAACATTGGTCCCTCTCTAAAAGGTGTCTTTTAAACGTTCGTTCTGGAGACCAATGTTTCCTGAAGAGTAATGCTTTTTTGACTAATAAACAGGATTACTGTCTGAACAGCTAACAGCTGTGTACAGGGTATTTACTTAATTAACTTCCCAACTATCATTTTCCTAATAATGGTAATTGGTCATTTCTCTGGTGGTAAATACTAGGGAGTCAAAACCGGGCTAAGGACCTCGTTATTGACTAAACATCATGATACCCATGGTATCTCTGGTGCATGGTAGAACACTGGAGGTCAAGAAATACTTTGGAATAATACCATATGCCTCTTTCCGGGTTTGGCAGAGTGGTAAAAAAGTGATGGTCATTCCGTTACTGTCACTTCTTTTGATGGTAATGGAATTACCACTGTTTCTACCACTCTGCCAAAACCCTAGTTTGGAATTGAAGTGTAGACTTTAACTTCAGCATCATGCGTGTGGTAAATTCTACCCTTTAACATCATACATTGACAGAATTACTGGTTGCAGTAATTCTGCCAAAATCACCATGAAGTCCTATGGACTCCAAAAATGGGGATTTACATTGTTTTACCACCACTTGAGATCCTGTAGTTAATCTGCAGAACCAAGTGGAGGTAACAGTTGCTGATTTTGGTGGTATTAGGGAGATTTACTACTGAAACACCCCCAAACTGATCGCTATGTCATAGGACAAATGAGTCAAAACTATGTTGGTGTTATGAAAAGAAAAACTAGAGTTTATGTTGAAATTCATCTTTTTTCAATAATAAAGATTATTTTTTTCAGATACCAACCATACAGCAAAATATCCTCAATCGCTGACAAAGCCATGAAATTCGATGGGGCATTGGTGTGTATGTGTTTCAATGTTTTTCATAGTTTGGGAAAATATGTTGAAGTATTTCCCAGAAGTGTTTTCTGTCTGGGGCGTTGGAAATAATTGGTCAGGTCATTCCCTGTATTGTGGCAGCGATCATAGTTCACATGTTTGCCAACACTCCCAGAACGCTCGTCTGTCAGTGCATTTTTACTACATTCATTTCTGACTCTTTCTCAACACGAAAGTGAGAATTTAGACAAAATGTAGGCCTACATATTAGCTGCTTCTTTGCTAATTTTCTACTACTAATGATCGGTGTTGAAAAAAACATGCTGGAAAGCTCTTGCAAACTAATGGGGTAAATGCTGCGAGATCCTCATGTACTTTATATTTTCTAATACGTATGCCCCTGAGAACTCAACTACAATTCAATGTTAATGGGGACATAATGTTATTTACAAAAAACAGCTATGCTGTTGCTCACTAAACATGGTTTACAATCTGCTTGTAAAAGACAAAGCAATATATTTGTCCATCCATTTAATGTGCTACTTTTGAACATTCTTTTTTTTCTTATTTATGTTGTCCTCAATTTTTTTAATGGAGTTGAATTCCTGAAAAGGAAAGGGACATTGGTGGAGGAGAGGACATCCATTCTTCAGCTTGATTACACAAGCATAGATGTTAACTAAAATGCTGCACCAAATTTTACTTTATGACAACATGTTTACATGTCTTGTAATCCTGCACTATCAGTAACAATAGTACCACACACAATATAAGTAGAAGTTGTACGAAGAGTAGTAGTTGTAGTAGTAGTGAACCAGGAGTAGAACTAGTGAGGTCATGTAACAGGGTCTTGTAAATTGTAGCTTCAGCCATTTTGGTTGGTCTTTAGGAGCAGGTGCCAACAAGAAGTGGGGTGTGAAGGAGTAGCGGGAAAAGAAGGAGAGGTGAGTTGCGTGTGCTGATCTGTTGATGGCTGCAGATCAAAAGCACCCAGATTCCTTAGGTTAGCAATTTTATCAACAATCTTTAGGAAGGCGGTGGAGCCAGAGGGGGCCCCCTATTTGCTACGATCAATGTTGGTTATGCAGATCCTTTGTGCCTCATGGGAACAAATGAAAGCGGGATGTGTGGCACAATGGAGTTAATGGAGTGAAAACAGTGCAGTGTGCATCAGTGGAGTGTTAGAGCAGGTGTGTGCTTACGGCCTTCCAATGCTTGTCAGGTAGGAAATTACAATGGAGCGGTGTAATTAGTGGGATGTGTAGGATTTGCTGAGTACAGAATTCTGGATATGATGGCTATGTCATAAGTAAAAAGTACCACATGGAGTAAATAAGGGTGATAATGGTGTGCATCTGGAGAGTGTTTGAGCATGCGTGCGCTTATGGTGACCAATGCTTGACAAATATCTTGGATTGCTGACAGCACTTCCTGTGGCCGTCTTGGTTCAGCCAAATCTCCAGCTGTAGGCCACACAGACATCTCTGGGAATACCAATCAGGAGAAATTGCCTCATCCTAGCAACACCAGGGACAATATTAGGAAGAACAACCACTAATGGTCGATGCTAGTGTGTGATGTCACTTGTCAACTCCATAGGGGCGTCCAGCCAGGGGCATTCCAGTTAAGGGTGGAAAAGTGAAGCGTGAAGACCAACCATTGACAAGCCTCTTTGCCTCTTCAAAGGCGGAACACTGAGGGGTGATGACCAGCTGTTGCCCAGGCCCTTTGCCTCTTTGCCTATGAGCCTTTGCATGTCCCTTCTTCCCAGGTGCACCTGTGAGTATCCCAAGCTTGCTGATGAATGTGCTGTCTCTCCACTTTGCGGTACTCACCTATTATAAATTCACTGTTAGTGCTCCCGCTGCTCTTCCTCTTATTTCTTCAATAACACTTTAACTTCCTCCTTTCCTATCCCTATCATAAAACTCACATCTTGTAACTCCTACTACTCCATCACTCTTGGACCAACTGCTTCCAACAAAAATAGCCAATGAGCTAACCATACCTCCTCTAACAAAACAAAGGGGGGTCTGGGAGTCTCTCTACCAGCACAAACACAGCCCAATGACCTGTTCTTGGGTGAATAACCTCTGGGAGAGACTCTACAAAGTCTTTAGCTCACTGTCCCTTTTCATAGAGAAGAGATTTCCCCGCATATCAGCCTTTGTCCTGCCCAGGGGCAGTCCAGCGCCGAAATGCTAGGCAATTCTCCTCTGAACAAGAGTACCATCAGTAACCCCATGCACGTGTTTCAGCCTTGTTGGGCATCACCAGTGAGGTGAAACTGTTGCCTCTCTAAGAACAATGAGCAAGGGGTCCACGTCTGGATCGCCCTGTTAATTTAGGGTGAAACCCAAAGTTAATTTATTCAAAACAAAGGGGGGTCTGGGAGTCTCTCTACCAGCACGAACACAGCCCAATGACATGTTCTTGGGTGAATAACCCCTGGGAGAGACTCTAGCAAGTCTTTAGCTCACTGTCCCTTTTCACAGAGAAGAAATTTCCCCGCATATCGCCCTGTTAACTTAGGGTGAAACCCAAAGTTACTTTATTCAAAACAAAGGCGGGGTCTGGGGGTCTCTCTACCAGCACAAACACAGCCTCCTCTAACACCTATCCACCTCGCCTCTCTTCCTCTGAGACTCAACTTTCTTACTGCATCAACGCAACATTGTAATCTGGAATGCTCAGTTTGTATGCAACAAAACGTCCTTTATTACTGATGACTTTCTTGTCAGCACTCCTCCTGTAGAAGTCATTGCTATCACTGAAACCTGGATTTCTGCCTCTGACAATGCCACGCAGGTGGCCCTACACAACTTCACACTATGCTTAATTCACTCTCCTCATCTGCCTTGCAGTGGTGGAGGAATCGGACACCTACTCTCTTCCTGCTTTAATGCCTCACAAATCCCCAATGCCATGTCCTCTCCTACATCTTTTGAATTTACCAATTCTATGATTGCTCCACCTCTGTCGGTTCACATCATCTCCATCTATTGCCATCCTGGACCCTCTGGACCATTCTTTAATGAACTTGGGCAACTCCTTGGTTCTCTTTCCACTAAACATCACCTAATTCTGTTATCTTACTTTAACTTTCCCTCTCCAACCACGTCTCAGTAATCGGAACTTCAGTATTTTCCTAGTGACCAGACTCTGCACTCTATTCCTAACATACATACCCACACCTTATATCAACCTCTCTCAGCTAATAATACTACTGTCACACCATCCCTATCTGAACACTCCATTGTTTGTACCATCATCTCCTTCCCAGCCTCTGACCTCTTCTTACCACTTGCCTCACCTATCACTAAAAGGAAATGTAAACCTTCTGCCATTCCTCCCTTTTTTACAGACCTTCAGTTCTCACTCTCCCCCTTCACACCTGATACCTATTCTACTAACTGTGCCTTCTCCAGCTTTTAAGCCCTACTATATGACTCATTCTCCTCTCATTCCCCACTGCTAACTTTCAGCCCTAAGTTTCAGCATCCTCAACCATAGATCACCCCATTCATAGGCTGTCTCTGCACAGACATGCGTCAGCTACTGCCCAAATGAAGGTGTACCCACTCACTCGAGGACCTGAATCTCAAGCTCTCTGCCCTGAAGTCTCCCCAGTCCTACTTGTTAGAGCAAAAACAGAATTCTAGCTCACCTTGACTCTTACTCCAACCATCCTTTTAGGCTACAGGGCAGCATACACTCACTCTTCACTGCTCCTATGCCTACGACTATCAACTCCACTTTTACAGCTAATTACCTAGTTGAAAACAACACTGCAAAAATGTCCAAAATTAGAGACTCTTTCCTGGCCTTCCTCACTTTCCCTTCTCTGACATTCTACACTCTGCCTACACTGCCGTCATGTTCTGACTCTATCTTCCACTTTAGTTACACTAATACTGAAGAAGTCCTATCTTGATTTAAGAAGGCTTACCCCTCTTCTTCCATCTCCTCAGGTAGGCAATCATATTGGCCCTTAAGTTGCCTCTCACCTTGTCATACTCTTCAACCTGTCTGTCAACTTTGCTTGCTTTCCCTCCTTTTTCAAAATGTCCTTGTTCATCCCTCTCCTAAATACGGGTCTGACTTGAACCAACCTGCACATTGTCACCCTGTGTCTCTCTGTCTGCACTACTCAAATGTACTTGAACGGATAGTGTTCAACCATTTTACACATTTCTTAGACATCCACTACTTTAGAGACCCCTAAAAGCAGGTTTCTGCTCCTGTCACTGCTCACATAAAGGTCTCCAAGTTTATCACCTGTGCCAGGCATTCTGAACTATCCTCTATCCTAATTCTCCTGACATGCCCACTGCCTTTGACACTGTCAATCCCTCTGATCTCCTTAATACTCTTTCTTTTATTGGAATTGATGATCGACCCCTGCCTGGATTGAATCCTACTTGGCACAATGCCAATTCTCTGTTACCTGGAACAACAACACCTCTCAGGTTACTTCTCTGACCTGTTCCACAAGTGTCTCTCTTGAATCCCCTCCTCATAACACTATACACCTCTGCTCTTGGTGCACTAATCTCCTCAATTGGGTTCTCGTACCAACTCTTTGCGGATTACACCAAAATGTTATTCTCTGTTCCTGAACTCTCTTTGGATGGCTTCTCACTCTCTGAAGTTGAACTCTACCAGAACAGAGGTGCTCTTCTTCCATGCAAATAACTGTCCCACATCTTTCCCCTTGACTATCCAGTTCCCCAACCTGACCCCCCCCCCCCACCCCCAACCCACGCTTCTTCAGGCAGAACCCTCAGAATCATCTATAACCCTTCTTGCACCTATTCTACTTTGATTTCCTAAACTGCAACAGTGGTTTGCCTCAACCTCCTGAATATTAGGAAAATCAGGCACCTCCTTTCTTTCATCGCCGCCAAGCATCTCTTAACCACTTTTACCTTTTCTAAACTGGACTACTGCCTTCCCCAGGGTAACAGATGCAAGGGATTCAGACCAAGTGCCGGTTGAAGCACAAAGACAGAGAGAAAGGAACTGTTTCAAAGTCTAATACACAGCCCCATGGTGCGGAAGGGGCAGGGACATTTCACTGCCTCATTTCTTTAACTGTGCAACAGGGCCAAGTACCCCTTTTCTAGACAGTAACCTAACCATTTCACCGCTGTGCACCAGTCCCCTATAATGGTTTACATTAATACCTTTTCTGTTTATAGTGGTAGACACAGGAACTAGGCTAGATTAGGTTTCTGGACAACAGATGGAGATTATGTTGTAGGACATATGTGCACCCTTTACACTTCTGTCTTTTGTTAGAGACAGGCCGCAGGAACATAGGGACGGATGGTTGTTGAAACAAAGAAATACGTTCAGCAAAATGTCACCTTGTTCTTTTCCTGATTCTGACTTACCTTAAAGTACAGTGAATGGCCCTGCGGACATCAATATTGAACCTTCTCTGCTAAATTGCCAATCCAAGGCATGTGGACCCTCAACAGCAAAATCCTGCCAGGCACATGGGCAGGATGCAATTGAGTCTGGGTAATGAACAGAGAATTGTGGGAAGTTCTTCTTCCTGGTGGCCCAGGAAGATATCCGACCTCCACCCTAGGGATAACCCCTGACTCGTGGCTAAGAAGTGGCTTAACATAGAAGTTGGTACCCATTCAGTCACCCCAGCTGCAATGGCTTAACCTGTTAGAAATGGATCAAGTGTTGTTAGTGGGGAATAGGATCTGTTGTGATGGAAAGGAAACTGGGCTATTGTTGACAGGCAGGCAGTTGTTTCATGATGAGAACAGGTGTGTGGAGTGTTGAGTGTTTTTTGCCCTTGACAGATTTGCATTTTGTCATGCAGACAGTAGCTAGGCAGTTCAAATCCTATTGTCCTGCAGTCAAGAGGGAATCTGTGCATGTTCAGATAGTATTCTTGAAAGTGTGGTCTAGAATATTGCCTAGTATGTTTGAGGATTTAGAAAAACCAATGCCAGAGGTTAAGGAGTTTACTAATATTGAGAAGAGCTTACCCTTTTTAGAAGTATACTTTAATGAAAAGAAAAAATGCATTTGAGGGAGCTCATGATACAGCCACTCTGTGTACTCTTAGTGATATTTTATGTGCCATTAGCAATGAAGTGTCAGTGCGACCTTACATCACCTCCACTGTGTGGTGTTTAACCATAGTTTTCTTCATAATGGCATGTCGTGTTTCCGGCTATCAATGGTGTTGCAATATGAGGACAAGTATGGTTATCAATACCCTGCCTCCAGACCTTCTACCCGCTCCATGACTCCAGATCTGTATCCATCATTTGTTTTGCAGTAAATTGACATAGATAAAGATGCTCTCTAATATCAGTTAAATGATGTATTGGACGTATAAAATAAGAGACGAGAAAATACAATAATGCTTATTTTTGCTAATCTTAGATTTTACTTTTAGAGAAATAACAAAGGCCAGAAGTTGGTGGCAATATTCGTACAAGAATCCACAACTCCTATAAAGGAATCATGATTGTGGAGGGACAGGTCCAGGTAGGATTTCCTTGACCAAAGAAAACAAGGAAGAGGAAACCATTTTTTAAAACCTTGCTGTTATATCACCTTCAAACCAAGTCTTTAAATCTTAGTGGACTTTGGTTAAGGTACCCCCGTTTCTATTGGCACCAGTCATTGTTGGTTGTCGCAAATTGTACTACCTATGTGTACTAATATTCCTGCCTCTGGACATTCAGTCAGCCTTGGGTGACTGGGGCAAGACCATTGCCTCGATGCCAATGGGCTTCACTAGTTCAAACCAGATTCCTCAACAAGACTGACTATCTACAGTGGATGTCGTCAAAGGGGTAGAGACACACTATCCTCGTCTGAGGAGAAAGTAACTGGAAAACATTTGCTCCACCATGTATCACACAAAATCTGTAAGTCAGGTGTTACCGAAATGATATTAACATAAGACGAAAAAACCTATTGTCCTAGATAAGGCGGGAATAGTGTGCATGAAAGCGCGGTAAGTGCCTTTTGATGTAGTGGGGTTGATTGTCTAGAGTGCATGGAAGGAGTGCATCTGGAGGGCAGAGTGGGTTGGAAACGGGTTAATGTTGGGATGTTATCCATTTGTCTTGCAGGAGTGACTGTAAAAAAACATTTTGTCCATGTCAGTGCCTGAAATTGAAACATTTATTATTTGTGTATGTTTAATGTAGATGCTACTTGATAAAGTTCAGTGGCATGCGGCAGGTGTTTAGTGGTGCTCAACCATTCCACCACATTATCATGTGCATCATATGGTCCTCATGCTAAATATGCATTTGAAAGTGCTGTTGTTCCTCAACACCCTGGTTGATGTCATTACTATATTCTGGTGGTGTATATTGGTGAACGAACTTCTGCAAGTCACTCTCCTTAGGTGCTGCACAATGCCATATATATCAACAGAAAAGCCACGTTTCCAATGGATGTTGCAGCCTCATGTTTTAGTGATTTATCTTTTCTTATCTCGTATTTGTATAGCACCTCTTGCCATCAGTTATGACATCGAAGCGTGTTGCCTGTCAGAGAGGCACAGGATGAGTATGATAGAAAAAACAGTACAGGTATGGAGGAGCAAAGCTGTTTGATAGTTGGGATGATGGCGGAAGATAGATAAGCGAATCAGGAAGGCATGAGAAGGAAAACATGGAGGTGCTACGGGTAGAATTGGAACACATTTATTGTGGGACTCAACTGTATTCTATGGGGCAGAGCACTGAAAGGAGAGACAGCAGGAGAGGGGTGTTCACCATGACAGGGGGTATGTCTGGAATTTACTGATCACATGGTGAGGGAAGGCATGTTGAAGCCATGCACAGGAAAACACAGAGAGCAAAGCCCTTCTACATACTTCCTTCCCTTTGCCCCCAACAAACATTTGGGAGGTGTTGCAAGTACGAAATTCGATTTTCCAAATTTGAAAAAAGCTTCATGAAATGCAAATCAAAGTCAACCTCAGATTTTTTTAGGATGTTATCCCTTGCATATAAAAAGGATTTTCTTTTTTTTACAAAAACCCTAGGCTTGGGCTTCTGTGCAAAGTGCCTAAGGCTCAGCAGTCGTCAGACTTTGAGCCTTTCACATTATCCTGGTGAGTCAAGGCATTTAAAAACTGCATCCAGAGCCCTTCGACTTCCTTACTTCCCTAGGCCCCCAATAAACATTTGGGAGGGGGGGGGTGTTGCATGTCAGAATTTTGTTTTTTTTCCCTCGTTTATGTCATGCATACCAACATTCTTTTTGTACCAAAACCATAGGCATGTGCTTCTATAGAAAGTGCTTTAAGAATACGTTGAAGAACACCACCTGCTAGACCAAGCTCAAGTCGGCTTCAGACCCGCAAGAGGTACAGAAACAGCACTACTATCCATCTGGGATGACCTAAAAACAAACGCAGACTCCAACACAACATCTGCCCTTATCCTGCTCGACCTCTCTGCAGCCTTCGACACAGTTAGCCATGACACCCTAACCAAAAGACTAGAAGACATAGGCATAACAGACACAGCGCTACGCTGGACTAAATCATTCCTAGCAGACAGAACTGAAACCGTCTGGATCAAACCCTTCAAATCCACCCCACGAGTCAACGACTGTGGAGTACCACAAGGATCCTCACTATCTCCACTGTACTTCAACATCTACCAAACCCCAGTAATCAGAATCTTCAAGAAACACAACATCAAATGCTACAACTATGCAGACGACACTCAAATCATCTACAAGATCGAAGACACTCAAGCAGATCATTCAAACTTAACCAACTGTCTAAAAGAAGTCTTCAACTGGATGAATGCCAACAACCTGAAAATCAATCCAGGAAAAACCGAAATCATGATCATATCCAAAGACCAAGAGAAGGAAACCGCCATCCCGTGGCCAACGGAAATGGGATCTACACCATCACCATCTAAGGTAGTGAAAAATCTGGGAGTCCTGATGGACAACACCCTAACCTTAGAACCGCAAATAAATGCAACAGTCAAGAAATGCTTCTTCCTCCTCCACACGGCAAGAAAAATACTACCTTTCCTCTCCTTCACACACAAAACACTCACCATCGTCGGCCTCATCATGTCAAATATCGACTATGCAAACAGCCTCTGCCTCGGTATACCGGAATACCTACTGAAGAAGCTAAAACGGATCCAAAACACTGCAGCCAGACTACTCCTCAAACTATCCAGAAGAGACCACATCACCCCGGCCCTAAAAACACTACACTGGCTCCCAGTAAAACAGCGTATCATCTTCAAAACATTGTGCATAACGCACAGGGCAATCAGCGGACAAGGAGCAGAATTCCTACAAAAAAAAATAACAATCTACAAGCCAACGAGACAGTTCAGGTCAACCAACGAAATCCGACTGGAACAAAAACCTTACATCAAGAAGAAACTCGGAGGCACCGCTTTCTACCACTTAGCCGCGAAAACCTGGAACAACATCCCAAAAGTAATAAGGAACACCAAAGACCACCTTAAATTCAGAAAATTACTAAAAACCTGCCTCTTCAACACCGGAGACTAAAACCGAAACAACAATAAGACAAACGACTCATCAAAAAAGGACATTGACAAACCCCTAGAACCGACAGAAGTACCCTGGGCACCAGTAGGGCTGACGCTGGACACAGGGGTCCACCCGCGAGACCCAGAGAAATGGATACAACTACTCCAACCAACCCTTACCATCCCCCACCGCCCGTACAGCCACAACTAGGTTCCACGAGGCTGTGGAACGAACAAGATACCACCAATCACCACACAACCGGGTGTGTGGACACTAGCAGCAGCGCTAGTCATGTGAAGGGGGTGAGGAGCATGCAAGGTTATTAAGGGAGCGGGCGGAGGGGACAGCTAGATCCTCTAATGGCCTCGAATGGAAAAACGGGCACGTACCTCCTGAGGCTCAGGGTGTACAAGTATCCCGTCGGGTAAGATTACACGAGCCCAACCGGTTCAGTCCAGGATAGAGATGACAACGAATACCATTAACAATTTCCTTCTCTGCATACACCTCTCAAACTCCAAACCAAACACAACCACAAACCTCTAGCACAGCAAACCGCACAAACTTCACTACACTGCAACAACAAAACAAAAAACACATAGACTCGCACATCAGCACACGACGACTACCGGCCGCATACACCCCAGGCCCAGCCGGCGGAACCACTGGGCTGAGGCTGCCAACAGCACATCACTGCAATATTGCACTTTTCCAGCCTCCACCCACTAACCCACCCTCCCCCCCTCTTTCAGAGCCGCCAGAGCACCAGGGGACCACTCCGGTGGTGATAGTGCGCGGTACAAATGACCTTTAACATTAACATTAACATTAACAAAAAAATGACCTTTAACATTTAAGGACACAAAGTCTGTCTATGTCTCAACAATGGTCAAACCTGGAGCCTTCTACAGTGTCATGGTGAACCACGGCTCATAGAAATCATAACCAAGAAAATGCAGCTTGCAAAGCCCTTCTACTTACTTCTCGAAGTCACAAACGGACAGGTTCTATACATGGAAAAGTTGCAAGGGGTATATGGGCACATTAAACTTATGGTGGGATGTTGACCAAGGCTTCCCTGGTACAGAGAAGATGGTATGGGCTTCCTGGAGGTTCCTGAGTTCTGCTAGGACCTTTATGGGAATGTTTATAGTAGTGTGTGTGGCAGCAATCCTCTTAGGCTGCAGCTGGGCACTTATGGAAGTTAATTTACATAATTCATCCTTTGAGTAGCCTATTCATCCTGAGCTGCAATCACTGTGTCCTGTTAATAGAGGGCATCATGTGCATTATGGTTCAAAACAGGGCTAATCAGTATTGGCCTAGGGTGTGGATTATGCCCACAGCCATGGGAAAGTGATTTACAGTGACCATTATTGACATAGTCTGTGGGTCTGGCCCTAGCTTCAAGAGAGTGATTTAAAGTGACCATTGCTGGTATTGATAGATAGTATCTGCAGCCTCATGCAAGTGATTTGCCATGATGATTCCTGGCATACATAGACTGTGGCCACAGCATCATGTAACTGATTAACTGTGAGCAGTTGTTGCATATATAGATTGTCTCTGCTGCCTCATGCGAGGCTGATACACTATCACTTCAAAACATCCTACCAATTTAGCTCAAGAGAACTTGACCGCCATTGGACTGACCACCCATTTTCCTGAACCAATTCACATTGGTGCTCATGCCTTAATCTGATGTTTTATTCTTTGGGATTGCAAAAAATGCAATGCTGCCGCTAGGTTTTTCTGTCCACCACAGTCATCTATTTGGGGTTGCCCTGAAATCTAGTTTTTCTCCTCTTATAAATATATGTTACCACCCATGAAAATCAAGTATTCCCCAAACCTTATCCTTTCATCTAGATAGAAAAATATCTGTATAATCTGATACTGATAATGTCATGTTAGTTTACAACTCCAAACTTCCTGACACAGTTACTTATACTGTTGCAGAAAATGGATCTCACCTACTGTGAAGCAGGTGAGTGAAAGCCCATCTAAAATAATAGGCCAAAGGAATATATTTACCTTGCCCAAATGGCTGCAAACCTGCCATCACATTTTGCCATCACATTTTGCAACTGAAATCACACACACTACTTAACACAACCAGGACATTGTCTATATTGTTCTTGACTTGGTTGACTTGGTTGCCCCAAAGCGTCATCACATCTGTGTATGCCCTCTCATTACTCTTTGCATTTGCCTGTTTCAGTACTTCTCCGATACATTTAGCTTACTGCCTCTAGGGATGATGTACTATGAATTGATTATTCCTACCATCTCTTTTCGGTACCCTTCACTTGCTGCCCAGTATGGATATGTGAGGTTAACTTAGTTCTCTCTGACCTGTGAAACCAACACACAGGCTTTGATTTGCACATGTGCACCTTCCAGTTCTCTTCTTGATCCCTGTCCATTAAAATGTATACAAATAATGTCTGATTGTATTTCCTGTGAATTATGTTTCCACAGTAATATCTCCCTCTATCTTCTCTGGTAGAGTACATGCTTGCTTCAAAAAGGCTATTGTTTAATACCATATAAAAAAAATTAAAAAAAATAACCTCAACCCAGCAAAACCAAGTAACTTCCAATAACCCCATATCCCATCATAGCTTCCCAATTAAAATGTTGGCAACGGGAGTTGTGGACTAACTGCAGGCTTTTGCAAAGTTGTCTGGTTTAATCTATGATAACCAGGCAGGTTTTCACTTTGTATGGGCACAGGATCTATTATGGTAATTGTCCTTGGTGAATTCATCCGTCCCGGGAGGATAGCTCCGTGGCAACGTGCTCCCCTTGAAAGCAAGACGACCCAAAGCAACACTGGTTCGATCCCTGGGTCTGCGCTTAGAAACCTCTGGGTATTTAAGCGCGTTATAAATATGCAACTAAGACAACAACAACAAAAAGTCTGTAACAGCACCTCGATGCCCCGGGCTGTATGAGGGCTTTAAAAATGTTACTAAATAAAATAAATAAATACGTTCAGGATGGCAGACGAAGCTGGTGCCATGAAGGGCTTAATACTGCTCTATCTGTCTGCCACTTTTGACAGTGTCCATCTTCAGATGGTTCTATCACTACTTATTTTGTAAATTCTTTTAGTGGAAAGATGCAGGCCTCATTGGATTGATCATACCTATGATCAGGGTTGATTTAGCTGAGAGGTCATACAGTGCTTGGTCTTGCCACCTTTGATTTATCTTTACTGTTCGTTAATATCATAAAAGAAACACCACCCTTGTTTGCTCTCTTCAAGCCTATTATACCCCATCCAAGCCACCCTTCGCCTCCTCAGAGGTTGTTTCTGATGTAAGAGAAGGGCAATACTGTGTTTTTGAATAATTTCTCAATGTGCTGCTCGCAGAGTACACGTGCAGTTCGGAAAGCCAACATTGTGTGCATGTCAACATTATTCATGTACCTCACATATCTCAATTGACCCATCAGCACCTTTACACAATGTCCACAATGTTACGCTGCCCCCTGGTTGGTCTGAAGGTACCCAGGGACACTGAATCAGGAAGTGAGTCAGCGGACGGAACAATAATTGTTTTAACTTACTATTTGGGCATTGTTATGAAATCAGCTGGTCACAGTAACACCACATTTGCAAAAGCACTCTTTCAGGACCAGTCCACCTTCCCGTGCAAAAGTTTGGTGAACATGTATTGAACGGTTCAGGCTGTTGCCGTGACAGATTTGGTTTGCCCATTCATTTCAATCAAAATTTCGAAACTTTTGGGGCCCACTCATGACATTTCCCCCTTATGACTTTCAAGGTGTACCACTGATAATCGATCCTGTTGGTGTCCTTTTTACTTTACCTTATCACTGTAGCTACTGTTTGAATAACACTCTGCGGCTAAGAGCCATGTTAGTGCTGTATCAAACCCGGCATATAGACAGCATTTACATATGATTCCAGTTGTGGGATGTTTTTACCCATGCATCCGAGCCCTACCTCAAAAACTGTGCAGTACTGGCATTGAAAACATCATGATGGCCAGAACTTCCCAGAAAATGCCCAGGGAAATGCATGAAGAATAGGCTGCCACCCATTTTTGCCGATGTTATGGGCACAGAAGGGCACTGCCTAAAACCCCATTGGACTACCCACACAGTAGCCTGAAACCATTGGGAATGGCAATGCTGATTGCCAAGAGCAACCTAGAATTGTGGGGAATTCATTTTCTTAAATCCCAAAAATGGGTGCATTATCAGTACTCACCACTATCAGAAAGCCGGCGTTTTAAAACAACACCAGACTTTTTTTTTTTGGTGTAAAACTGAATAAATGAACCCAAAGCAGGCCAAAGAAAGACTTACTGAGGGGTGGATACAATGTAAAGTTATATTCTGAAGTGACTTAAAGGTTTATAACAAGACTGGTTGAGCTGTGGATTTCAGCAGTTTAAGTAAATTTGGACTGAAAGACACTAAAAATCTAAATGTTTAAAAGAAATGAGTGACCTACTTTTGAGTGTCACATAGGTTGCAATTGTTTAAATGTCATAGTTTTAAACTTAGAATCAGCATTCTAGCTGCATATGTAAAAATGGTTAGTTTTATTTGAATGCAGAAAACTGGGTAACTAAAAGTGACATTAGCTGGGGCTTGGCTTAAGGAACTGAATTCTGCCCACCAGCTACCCCCGACAGGGGATGAGACTTGCACAACAGCTGTGTTCCCAGGCCTAGCTGCCTTTTGCTGTTCCCACCAAAAGGGATATGACACTTCTCTGATTGAATTACCTGGGCTCTGCAGGAAATTGAACAAAGCCCTGTCCTGACTCAGGCAAATGTTTTATTGGTGGGAGTCGTAAATGTGGCTTCCTCCTGGAAGGAAAGGGGAGGAGCACTGCATGTGAGAGCAAGCTGGCTTGGCAGAACTGGAAAAACCAGAAATTCAACCTTGTGCTGGGGGGAAACCACACCCCTTTGGGGCCAGAACATAACTCTAAAAAGATGGATCATTCATAGAGCGGACTTGTGAAAATTTTATAAATGATACCATAATTCTTGTGATTTTTCTGCCCACATTTTAAGAGGTTTTTAGAACCGGTGGTATGATCTGGGGGCAAGCTAGCAGTTAAGAGGGTATTACTTAAAATGTATGCATGTTAAAAATCTGACACTTCATCAATTAATGTCCATACTCCTTGCGCACATGTGTGTAATTTTGGGTTAATGTCCGATATTGCAAAACCAGTTAAAAAGTGCAAATGTTGCCATTTCTCAATGCAAGCTCTCAGGAAGAGCAGATTGGACAGGGTATACCTCCTGTGATATGTGATGGGTGCATGTAATTTTAAACAAATGTGTACCTGTGCAAATATGTCTTTTGGGTCAAAATATAGATTGTGTGTGATTTGACAGGTGTGGGTTCTCTGTATCATAAACAGACCTCATCATGATGACACTTCATTTCATTCCCCCAATCAAGGGGAAGAGGATGAAGTGGCCAATGACAAGTGGAGAGGGGTAGGGTCTAGAAAGCTAGCCTCTCCACCCACTTTCAAAACACATAAAAGCAGTCAGGACAGATAGGGATATTCAATTCCATTTGCTGCAACGCGCTCTGCCGGACCACACAACATCCAGAAGATACTAGATTCAACACTTAGACTTTAAAACTCCAAAGAACTTGATTCAGAACTCAAAGCAAGGGCCTAAACCCACAAACTGAGAACTCTTCTCAGTGGGCCTCAGCATCCAGCAAACCTAACAATGGTAGCAGCATCCAGGAGCCGTGCAGATCAGCGCTGGGTCCAGAGAAAGCTGTGCAGAAAGATCCAGAAGCAGTGCTGTACCCAGAGAAAGCAGAGCAGTATCCAGAACCAGAGGCAGAGCAGAGCTGAACCAGACCGCTGTTTGCAGAACCAGAGAGCTGACCCAGACCGCTGTGCGCAGAGACTGTCCGTGGCGAGTGAAGAAAACCTGACCAGATCCGTGGCGAGGCCCATTCTATTTCTAAATATATTGTGAGTACCTAGCAGAACTGTGCAGAACCAATCTCTTAGTTAAAATAATATAATTCAATCTATTTTAATCTAACCAGAACTGTCTCCTAACTGTCACCTGTCATTTGCAAAGCTGTCACCTGTCATTTCTAGTTGCTAGCTGTAACTTGTCACTTTGAACTTTTAAAATTTCAAATCTGAAAAACGACCTTTACCATATCGCTCATATCTCCGTGACCGTTTGTCTTAGAGACTTGCAGTAACTTTACACTGAAAGCTGGGAATCTTGGCTTTTCAACGAACCTAGAACCGCATTCCTACTCCCTATACTTTTGCCGCAATCGCACTCGCAAATTTTACCGCGATTTGCAAATTTCTCCACGTGTGAAAACAGCAGCTTCCTTGCTTTCATTTGCCAAAAATTTGTTTAACCTGCCAATCATTCCTAGAACATTGCTAAAGTAAGCCTGAACTTATTTAAACCAACTAATCCTCAACCTGAACCTCCAGAGGGAATTAAAATGATTTTAGCACATTTTCCAATATATTGCTATCACATGTAAAAGCATTTTGAGCCTCTGTAAAACTCATATCTATTCTCCTCTAAGCTTGCTGGGAAACTGGAACTCTGTATTACATTGTGATTGTATACCTGAACTGTGTGCTCTTCCTTCCATCTCCTTACATTGTATAGGGGGGGTGAATTGCCACAAAGGGAAAGTGATTACCTTGTCTTTTGTGAAACCATATCAATTTATCTTCTATACTGCATTTCATTCATTCAACCTTGCATTTCCTTGAACCCTATAAACCATTCTCTACCACATTATTCTTCTGTCCCTAGTTACCAGTGTGCTACCTTATCCATTTCATGTCAACTCCTTAGTGATTATAAAGAAGTGGGCTAGTGCCAGATTCTCCGTTGTTAATCTTTATCATATCAGATTAAGTGTGATATTCAATTATTAATTTATTATAAAGTGTGATATATATATATATATATATATATATTGTTTAAATTCTCAAATAAACCTTTTAACTTACAAAACAGAACTACTTCTTGGCTCAGTGGGGTCAGGGGGATTCCAAGAGAGGGGTGTTATATAGGGGTAGTCATCCAGAACGCATGAACCGGACATAAAGATATATCTATAAGGGTTTCAAGGATGAGCACAACAAGATTGCCAGGGTAGCGGCATATTTATATTCACATATGGGAGCCATGCAGGACAAATGTGCATGTAATTTTAAACAAATGTGTACCTGTGCAAATATGTCTTTTGGGTCAAAATATAGATTGTGTGTGATTTGACAGGTGTGGGTTCTCTGTATCATAAACAGACCTCATCATGATGACACTTCATTTCATTCCCCCAATCAAGGGGAAGAGGATGAAGTGGCCAATGACACGTGGAGAGGGGTAGGGTCTAGAAAGCTAGCCTCTCCACCCACTTTCAAAACACATAAAAGCTGAAGGCCAAGATCTGGCGAGTAGGCAACTGCTGGCATTACAGAAGGCCCAATCTGATCTGGACACTTCTGAGCAGAGGCTGCAGAGGAGCCAGGAGTCAGAAAATGATAGTAGGTAGTATATCATTAAAATAAAAGAGGACATGGATATACTGCAACAGGAAAAGGCTGACCAGGATACTAGACTTCTGGCCCTGCAGAAGGAGCACCAAGACAGTTTGGACTCCTTACTGCAGAGCCAGAAAAAGCTGGAGCAACAATTAGACTTTAACAGGGCATGCACGGAGCAGGTAGCCACCCTGCAAAGTCATCTAGATAGAGTGAAGGCAGAGAGCAACAAGCTGATTTTGAAAGACCTGGATACCCAGGCAGAGTTTGATGAAGAACGCCAGAAAGCTGGTGCCTTTCAAAGGCAGAGGGACGATCTGGCGGCACAAATACAGGCTCTTAGTCAGGAAAGAGACGCCTTAGGCCAGGAAGTCTGCCATTTAAAAAGAAAAACAGAAGAAAATCACTTGGCCCTCCAGGGGCTGGGTGACCTCCAAAAAGAACACCAGAACTTGTTAGAACACACGAGGCGGGTGGAGGATGCTCTGGCAAGAAAGGAGCAGGCCAATAGGGACACAGCTCAGGAGGTAACCCTCCTGCAGCAAAGACTGGCCCAGTGCTCCAGGACCAATAAGGAGGCACAGAGAGAGAATGAGGCTCTCTGCCAGCACAATGATAGACTCCAACAACAGGTAGCGATGCAGGAGAGGCTGATAGAGTCTAGTAAAGCCTTAACTGAGGAACTGAAGGCGCAGGCTCTTGCATTGCAACAGGGAGCAGGGGCGGATAGAGATGAGGTTCGCTGGGAAAGAGAAACTCCTGAGCATAACCCCAGGAGCCCTAGTACCGGAGGCCTTTATCTCTCTCAGTCCCTGGACTCTGCCACCCCCATGTCCCCTGGCGCACATGAGCACAGGGCCACAGGGATGGCAGATTACTATCCAGCCAGAAGCATGGGGCTCATAGGCCAGTACCACCCAGGAATGGAGGGGCGGGCATCCGGGTATGGGCACCCAAGCACAGTGCAATTTGATGGGGAACCCCAGGAGAGTAGGCCCATTAAGGGCATCCTGAAAACCTCTGCCCAGTTAGGTCAGTGGGGGGGTACCCATCAAATCCTGGCAGCAAGAAGGGATCTGAAGACTCCTCTGAGCGGTAAAGGACACAGGAGACCAGGTCCCCACATTCTGCCAGCCATTCCCAGGCTCGCAGAATCCGGGAAAACCTGGAAGAACAGACGGGAACCTCTGGGAGCAGTGCCTCTGAGTCAGAAGATGAATGGACCAGGGTTACCCGGACCAAAAGGGCCAATAAGACAAAAAGGGCCTTGCTTAAGGACCCCTTAAAGCAGATTAAGGCAATCAGGAGCGTCATCACGCCTTATCATAAGAACGCCAAGTATTCTGTTTGGGAGCACTTAGAGTTGTTTGAGCAAATGATGGAGACTTTCCATTTGAAGGACAGCCAAAGCTGTATTTAATATGTAAAGTGGACCTTCTCCCCGGAATACTCCAGTTTCTTTGCGGGGCTGGAGGACCAAAATCATTTAAGATGGTCCACCTATAAGGCGGCCATCTTGAAACATTTTTCTACTCATAGAAATCCTCAAGAGGCTCGCAAGGCAGCCTACAATTTAAAATGTGGGGAGGATCAAGCCCCACAAGAATTTGTGCAGGAGTTAAAGCGTGCTTTTGCACAGACCACAAGAAGGGTGCGCACGGATAGCAGAGAATTTATTAATACGTTTTTCCATGCCTTGCCCAAATACATAATGACCCAGCTCGTGAGGGATTTTCACGAGAAAAGATCTTTAGACTGGGTTATTGAACAGGCGACCCGGATCTATGAGGTGCAGAAGCCAATAGAAAATAAAAATAATGCGCCCAAAAACCCCAAAGCCAACAACACCCATGCTGCTGCCAAGGTGGCAGAGGTAAAGGTCACCCCCGTTTTAGATTTGGAGATGGGGGGGCCTAAAAACCTACCTGCACCTAATAATGCTAGGCCCAGAAGGTCCTCGGGCCAGTCACAGACAGGGAGCCAGGGAGGCAGCCCCACAAATGGGGTCCCTCGCTCTCCTGATTATGTAAGCCCCCGTTACAAGGGAAACAGACCCATCCTGGGTTATGTGTGGACTCCTCCAGCCCAAGGGGGGGGATCCAGCTAAGCACCTAACCCAGAGAACTTCCCTCCCAACTTGTCACAGGAGGGCAGAAACTCACCAAACCCTGGGCAGAACTTCTTCCCCAGGTATCCACCCAACTTCCAGCCCCAAAATCCTCCAGCCTTCTTTCCCCAATTCCCTGAGCCCAGACAACCGAATCCGGGAGAGGGGAGGCCAAGGGTGGAGGGGTATCCAAATCTTCCCAACCAGGGGTACTACCAAAGAAGGGATAGCTACCCTTCCCGGGATCAGCCCAGGGGAGAAAACAGGGCCCCTTATCAGCTTGAGCGGGTTTCCCAGTTAGAGCGCCAGGTTCAAAACATGGCGCGGGATCTGGGTCACATACTGAGGGCTCAGCAGAAGCCTCAGATCGGCATGCCGGCGCAGAACGCACCCAACTCTGGACCTGGTGCTCCAGAACAATGATGGGGGCAGCACCCCGATAACTCACCGGTTCCCAGGGAGGAGGCACAAAGGGAAGGGGGGTGAAAGCCTTGGAGGAAGCTTCCTTCCTCACTTGTAAACAGCCCCTGGAAACCCAGGAACCGGAAACAAAATATCTTCCCCCTGAAAGTCTGCCTCCTAAGGAGCAGAGGGGGGTAGGAGAAACAAAAGACCCAAACAGACTCAGTTTGAGGAGGAGGTACAGATCTTCCAATTTGAGGGAGAGGGATCCTCAGAGGATCCTGGGAAAAGGATCTTCTCCTTCAGAGAGGGGGGAACTCCTCCCAAAGAAAAATGGGTCCCTAGGGATGCAAATCCAGACTGGGGAGATGGGGACACTGAGCTACTGCCGCCCACCATCTCATCCCAGAACCAACAGCAAGAAAATCCCCTGGTTCAAATCCATCCTGGTGACTGCCTCCAAAAAGGGGGGGGCGGCCCAGAACCGGAGCCAGGGGAACCCACAATGGCTCTGATCTCCAGTTGCCAACTTTTTCTTTCAGATTCCCAAGGCTCTCCACAGAATTCTGCCCAAATCTCTTCGCTAGCGATGTCCAAAACCAGAAAGTTAGCCCACCAGTTGTCCAAAAATGTGCATTATGTGCCCCCTTGAGGAGAAGGAGGGAAGATACTATGCCCCGGTACAAGTACAGGGGCAGGGTACAATTTTGGCACTGGTGGACACTGGATCTCAAGCTACCCTTCTGTCCAGAAGGGCCTTTGACGAACTGAATGCAGGAAGGGGAGAGAATTACCAAATTCCTCTCACCTCTCTTCCTGGACAACTGCAGAACTTTGACGGGAAGGAAATTCCCGTTGAGGGGACTGCAGACTTGGACATTAAGATCGGGCGACACAAGGTGAAACACCCGGTCATAGTAGTGACTCCAGAGGGCACCCCTTGTTTACTGGGGAATGACCTCCTGAGGAGGTTGTCACCCTTAATAGATTGCGTAAACAAGGGCCTCTGGACCCAGACTAGCCGACCAATAAAATTAAAACAGAGTGTCAACCATGTTAGTTTAAACGGCACCTGCCACATGGTTGAACAAAAATCTGACCAAGTAGAATTTCACTTCCAGAACAACCAAATTCCAGACGTGACAGTAATAGCAGTAGGACAACAGACTGGTGATGGGGGGTCCTCTCTATTTCTGAAAATCAACTTTCTTCCAGTTTAAGGTGGTATTCCACACTGGAAGGAAACACCCTGAAATTTGTTACTAATCCACAATCAGAAACTCCCACTCCTATAGTCCAGAAAGATGTGAAATCAGCTCAGAGCCTGGCTGAGATTCAGCAAATTGGAGAGCAGTTGTTCATCCCTGTTCAGTTAAATGATGGGAAGGACTCTGTTCTCGCTCGAGTGTGTGTGAACAACGGTAAGAGCTTCATCAGCGAAGCCATGTTCCGCCAACTCCCAAAAGATCCAGCCATTCCCACATTCAAACTGATAGACAAATGGGAAATGGACCTGGAAGCGCCTAATTCCAAACATCTCCTGCCAAGCAGGTGTATGCTCAAAATCTCCATTGGCAACAAGAGCATAGTCCATAATTGGTGGGTCATGCGAGACGTCACTGCTGCCTTTTACTTAGGCAGTGACATTCTCAATCGCTTTGCCATTAGTTTGGACCTAATAAACTTCAAAGCTTGGTCCCGATTAGCGGATAATCCCATGGGCTTTGATGATCCAGAAAAAGCATTTAGGTCAGCTCAATTGCTACCTTATGCAGTTGAAATTCAGATTAAAGAGGAAGTCACCATTCCAGAAAGGACCCGACAATTCTCCCTGGAAGTGAAAGTTAAAAGAGGACAACATTTGAAAAACCCTGATGCTTACATACATCTAAACGCTTCTCTCCAACAGCAAGGGTTGGGGGTAAACCCAACACCATTAGTCAACATAGAACATGACACCATTCTAATAGAGGTGGATAACAGCGACTTAAAGAGTATTACTCTAGCCGCAGGCACCATTATTGGAATGGCGGTTGATGACCGACATTTTTCCATTGATTTAGGTAATGAACTGTTAGGGCCAATCCCCAAGGACTGCGTTGACAGTGACAGTGAGGACAATACAACACCAGAAAGGATTTGTACCCGGCATGGGGGGAACTTCCTGGTGTACACTTCCTGCCCCTATGGTAAGGAAGATGTGACTTGTGACTTCAGGAGGGATGAGGTGATTTTCCAGGCCCATGAGGGCTGCCTTTCCCACCTGAAGCCTCCGGTCCAAATCAGCACTCTGACCAGGGACTTCTCCACCCAGCTGGAGGAGGCCGCGGAGATAGCCAAACCTGAAGTCTTTCCAGGCTTCAGGCAGATGGTGGAAGAGAGAGTCAACCTAGCAGAGGCCTGTGTGACTCTGGAACAAAAGCAAAAGTTGAAACAAGTTTTCTTGGATTTCCAAGATCTCTTTGCGGTAGACTCATATGACTGTGGTCGCACTGACATCCACACAACAACAATCCCCACGGACCCTGGCATGACTCCTGTGTTTGTGAAGCAATATCGCTTGCCTCTCGCATCAATGGAGTCCCTTACTGAAATAATTAAGAACCTTGAGTCCCGGGGAATAATCCATCCAGTCCACAGCACCTTCAATAATCCGGTGCTGGGAATATTGAAGCCAAACGGCCAGTGGCGACTCTGCGCCGACCTCAGGGAGCTCAACAAACGGGTCCATACTTCCCGATGGCCTCTTCCCTACATTGACCAAGGGCTGGCCCAGATTCAGGGGTCACAGGTATTCACTGCAATAGACCTGACCAATGGATACTGGACCGTGCCTGTCAGCAGGGAGGACCAATACAAACTGGCTTTTACCTTTGGGGGCCAGCAGTACACATGGAACCGAACTCCCTTCGGATACCTTAACTCCGGTAATGAGTTCAATATTTTCCTACATAAGGCCATGCCCGACCTGGGTGCGAGGGGTAACCTGGCTTATGTAGATGATGTCCTCATCAAAAGCTCAACTGTTGAGGAACACATAGCGGAGATCCGTTATGTTCTGAAACAGTTGAGGGCCGCCGGAGCAAAACTTTCCTTTCAAAAAGCACAGTGGTGCAGAACCCATGTTAATTTCTTGGGGCATGAGATTACTCCTCACGGTCTCTGTCCCCAGGAAAAGAAAGTGGAAGCACTTCAGAAACTGAAAGACCCCACAACTCTGCGGGAACTAAGGAGCCTCCTTGGACTGACTAATTACAGCAGAAAGTTCATTGAGGGCTACGCAGAGATCACCAGACCCCTGATTCATCTCCTGAAGGGGGGTGTCAAGTGGGAATGGTGTCCAGAACAAGCCGAGGCAGTAAAACAACTCATAAGAAGCCTCTCAAAAGCGCCTTGCCTAGCTTACCCTGTCAAAACAAGGAGTTCTTCCTGGAGACGGGGTTCTCTAATACGTGCTTGACGGCAGTATTATACCAAAAGCATGACAAGGTCAATAAAGTAATCTCCTATGCGAGCAAAACTTTATCCTCTGTGGAGGAAAAATTCAACGATTGTGAGAAGGCACTCCTGGCAACGGTGTGGGCATTGAAGAATTACCGCCCGTTTATCCAGGGGGAACACATCATAGTGGAGACTCCACACCAGCCTCTGCAATATCTGCAAAGTGACAGAATCCGGGCCGGAAATGTGAGTAATTCCCGAATTACTTCCTGGATTCTGTCAATGCAAGGCTTTCCTGTGGAGGTCAGATATGGCCAAAACAAGAAGAGTCCCCTCGCGCAAGGTCTGGCTGACTTGCATGATTGTGCCAGAGAAAACTGTCTCGAGGACGAAAGTCTAAAAATAAAGGACAACATGGAGGCATACCTTAATTCCCCCCACAAAGTCTTTGAAGAAGACAAGTGTGAGGGAATGCCCACTGTGTATGTGGATGGGTGCTCTTACCATGTTGACAACGACGGGGAGAAAGAACTGGTGGCCGGCGTAGGGAATGCATGGGTGAATGAGTCCCCAGAACCCTCCGCTGGATACAAAATTGGTCCCCGAAGTAGTCAGGTGGCAGAATTGATGGCTGCGCATCAGGCCATCCTCACTGCTGTCCAGCATCAACTCCACAAACTGGTCATAATCACAGATTCGGATTATGTACGGAACGGGTTCGTGGAGCACCTGGTTAATTGGAAAACCAGAGGCATGTTATGTGCTAACAACAAACCCTTGAAACATGGGAAGTTGATCCAAAACATTGATGATCTGGTCACCTCGAAAGGAATGACCATCTATTGGAAGAAGATCAAGGGTCATTCCAAAGTAGAGGGACCAGACAAAACTGGAAATGACTTAGCTGATCAGCTGGCCCAAACCGGGGCCATCCAAGGGGATCTAATTGAGATTGAGTCCCTGTTGGGGGAAATCCAGGTCACTGCTATCACTAGGTCCCAGACAAATGCTCACAACGACCTTTCAATTGCACAATGGAGTAAGGAGACCCCTGATGCTGATTTGATTACCGCTCAGAAGGGGGATCCAATTATTGGTAAGTTTTACCAACACCTTGAGGACCTTGAGAACTTTCCCCTGACGGATACCGATTATATTGGGAAAGAGGACCTAAGAGTGTTGATGAAATGTCGAAAAATGTTCCGAATCCAAGACGGTTTTCTGGTAAGGAAATCCAAAGCTGGCCACGATCAGTGGATGGTTCCTACCTCATTCCGAAGCCTGATGTTAAGTCACGCCCATGATGCGGCCACCGCCGGTCATAGAGGGTTTCACACAACACTGGAAATCTTAAGAGAGGTTGCATACTGGCCACACATGGGGCAGGAACTTGACCAATACTTGAAGGGGTGTCTTGTGTGTGCGCAATTTCAGCCGACTTCCCTCACACACCGCGCGCCTCTCCAAAAGCGGGGGATGACACTGCCATGGTCAGATTTGCAAATCGACTTTGTAGGCCCTGTGATTCGCTCGTCTAGAGGAAACAAGTACATGTTGACCATTACATACAAGTGGGTGGAATGTCTCCCAGTCCCAAATTGCAAGGCAGAAACTGCATCTGCCCTGATGATTAACCACATCTTTTCCCGTTTCGGTCTACCTCAAAGCATTGAGTCAGACAGGGGTAGCCACTTCACCAGTGAAGTAATGACAAAGATGTGGGAGATACTGGGGGTCAAAAGGAAGTTGCATATTGCTTACCGGCCAGCTTCTTCTGGGGCAGTAGAGAGATATAACCGAACCATTGTGAGCATATTAAAGAAGTGTGTGGCAGATTCTGGGCCAAGTTGGGATATCCGATTACCTCTGGTCCTAATGGCCATCAGATCTACCCCTTCATCTGCAACCAAAATGTCACCATTTGAGTTGATGACTGGGCGCAAGATGGTGCTTCCTCAGCATTTGCTCTACAGGACCCAAGAGCAGACACTAATAAATGCCTCCACAACTCATGAGTATGTGGAGAATTTAAGGAAACACCTTCAACATGCTTTTGCTTATGCTCAGCGGAATCTAGAAAGATCAGCTGATAGCATGAAGACCCACTATGACCTGAAGACTTCCAGGAAGGAATATCAGGTGGGGGATCGGGTCTAGCTATACAATTTCCAAAGAAACCAGGCAAAACAGCGAAAATTCTTGCCTACATGGAAGGGACCCTTTGAGATTATAGACAAGATCTCCCCTGTGGCCTACAAGATCCGCATCCCCAAAGGCGGTTTGGCAGAGGGGGAAGACAAGTGGGTCCACATTAACCAGTTGAAGTGTTGCCATCCCAGGCACACTCTGCAACAACTGGAGGAATCCTCTGGAATCCTAGAGGGTACTGTCTCAGATTAATTCAGTTCTAACTTAAAATATCCTACATATCACCTATCAAATTCTGAGTTTCTCAATGTGGGTGTTTTTGTTTTTGAATGCAAAAAGAAATGTGCATGTTCATATGTTTTGACTATAAATGTATATGCCACCCCACTATATCAATGGTGGGGTAGAAATGTCCATGAATAGGTATTGCTGCTCTTCCTTTGTCGTCCTAGGAGAAGGAAAACCTGCAGGCTGGCCAAGAAGGATGATCCGGAGACCCGGAGCAGAGACGCAAGGGGCCCAGTGTACCGCCCAATATTCCCATCAGGACCAGCGAGGAGAACCGATCGATCAGTACCGGATGCAGGAAAAGATGCTGAACTGTGCCATCTATTGGAAGAAGATGAGGAAACATCCCAGGTCTTGCGAGTCCCATCAGTGAAACAGAATGGCCATCGCAAGAGGGGGGCTTGTGGGATGTTTTTACCCATGCATCCGAGCCCTACCTCAAAAACTGTGCAGTACTGGCATTGAAAACATCATGATGGCCAGAGCTTCCCAGAAAATGCCCAGGGAAATGCATGAAGAATAGGCTGCCACCCATTTTTGCCGATGTTATGGGCACAGAAGGGCACTGCCTAAAACCCCATTGGACTACCCACACCTGAAACCATTGGGAATGGCAATGCTGATTGCCAAGAGCAACCTAGAATTGTGGGGAATTCATTTTCTTAAATCCCAAAAAAAGGTGCATTACCAGTACTCACCACTATCAGAAAGCCGGCGTTTTAAAACAACACCAGGCTTTTTTTTTGTTGTGTAAAACTGAATAAATGAACCCAAAGCAGGCCAAAGAAAGACTTACTGAGGGGTGGATACAATGTAAAGTTATATTCTGAAGTGACTTGAAGGTTTATAACAAGACTGGCTGAGCTGTGGATTTCAGGAGTTTAAGTAAATTTGGACTGAAAGACACTAAAAATCTAAATGGTTAAAAGAAATGAGTGACCTACTTTTGAGTGTCACATAGGTTGCAATTGTTTAAATGTCATAGTTTTAAACTTAGAATCAGCATTCTAGCTGCATATGTAAAAATGGTTAGTTTTATTTGAATGCAGAAAACTGGGTAACTAAAAGTGACATTAGCTCGGGCCTGGCTTAAGGAACTGAATTCTGCCCACCAGCTACCCCCGACAGGAGATGAGACTTGCACAACAGCTGTGTTCCCAGGCCTAGCTGCCTTTTGCTGTTCCCACCAAAGGGGATATGACACTTCTCTGATTGAATTACCTGGGCTCTGCAGGAAATTGAACAAAGCCCTGTCCTGACTCAGGCAAATGTTTTATTGGTGGGAGTCGTAAATGTGGCTTCCTCCTGGAAGGAAAGGGGAGGAGCACTGCATGTGAGAGCAAGCTGGCTTGGCAGAACTGGAAAAACCAGAAATTCAACCTTGTGCTGGGGGGAAACCACACCCCTTTGGGGCCAGAACATAACTCTAAAAAGATGGATCATTCATAGAGCGGACTTGTGAAAATTTTATAAATGATACCATAATTCTTGTGATTTTTCTGCCCACATTTTAAGAGGTTTTTAGAACCGGTGGTATGATCTGGGGGCAAGCTAGCAGTTAAGAGGGTATTACTTAAAATGTATGCATGTTAAAAATCTGACACTTCATCAATTAATGTCCATACTCCTTGCGCACATGTGTGTAAATTTGGGTTAATGTCCGATATTGCAAAACCAGTTAAAAAGTGCAAATGTTGCCATTTCTCAATGCAAGCTCTCAGGAAGAGCAGATTTGGACAGGGTATACCTCCTGTGATATGTGCTGGGTGCATGTAATTTTAAACAAATGTGTACCTGTGCAAATATGTCTTTTGGGTCAAAATATAGATTGTGTGTAATTTGACAGGGGTGGGTTCTCTGTATCATAAACAGACCTCATCATGATGACACTTCATTTCATTCCCCCAATCAAGGGGAAGAGGATGAAGTGGCCAATGACAAGTGGAGAGGGGTAGGGTCTAGAAAGCTAGCCTCTCCACCCACTTTCAAAACACATAAAAGCAGACAGTCAGGACAGATAGGGACATTCAATTACATTTGCTGCAACGCGCTCTGCCGGACCACACAACATCCAGAAGATACTAGCTTCAACACTTAGACTTTAAAACTCCAAAGAACTTGATTCAGAACTCAAAGCAAGGGCCTAAACCCACAAACTGAGAACTCTTCTCAGTGGGCCTCAGCATCCAGCAAACCTAACAGCGGTAGCAGCATCCAGGAGCCGTGCAGATCAGCGCTGGGTCCAGAGAAAGCTGTGCACAAAGATCCAGAAGCAGTGCTGTACCCAGAGAAAGCAGAGCAGTATCCAGAACCAGAGGCAGAGCAGAGCTGACCCAGACCGCTGTTCGCAGAACCAGAGAGCTGACCCAGACCGCTGTGCGCAGAGACCGTCCAAGGCGAGTGAAGAAAACCTGACCAGATCCGTGGCGAGGCCCATTCTATTTCTAAATATATTGTGAGTACCTAGCAGAACTGTGCAGAACCAATCTCTTAGTTAAAATAATATAATTCAATCTATTTTAATCTAACCAGAACTGTCTCCTAACTGTCACCTGTCATTTGCAAAGCTGTCACCTGTCATTTCTAGTTGCTAGCTGTAACCTGTCACTTTGAACTTTTAAAATTTCAAATCTGAAAAACGACCTTTACCATATCACTCATATCTCCGTGACCGTTTGTCTTAGAGACTTGCTTTCCTCTGAAAGCTGGGAATCTTGGCTTTTCAACGAACCTAGAAACACATTCCTATTCCCTATGTTTTTGCCGCAATCGCGAAAAAGCACTCGCGAATTTTAACGCGATTTGCAAATTTCTCCACGTGTGAAACCAGCAGCTTCCTTGCTTTCATTTGCCAAAAATTCGTTTAACCTGCCAATCATTCCTAGAACATTGCTAAAGTAAGCCTGAACTTATTTAAACCAACTAATCCTCAACCTGAACCTCCAGAGGGAATTAAAATCATTTTAGCACATTTTCCAATATATTGCTATCACATGTAAAAGCATTTTGAGCCTGTGTAAAACTCATATCTATTCTCCTCTAAGCTTGCTGGGAAACTGGAACTCTGTATTACATTGTGATTGTATACCTGAACTGTGTGCTCTTCCTTCCATCTCCTTACATTGTATAGGGGGGGTGAATTGCCACAAAGGGAAAGTGATTACCTTGTCTTTTGTGAAACCATATCAGTTTATCTTCTATACTGCATTTCATTCATTCAACCTTGCATTTCCTTGAACCCTATAAAGCATTCTCTACCACATTATTCTTCTGTCCCTAGTTACCAGTGTGCTACCTTATCCATTTCATGTCAACTCCTTAGTGATTATAAAGAAGTGGGCTAGTGCCAGATTCTCCGTTGTTAATCTTTATCATATCAGATTAAGTGTGATATTCAATTATTAATTTATTATAAAGTGTGATATATATATATATATATATATATATATATATTGTTTAAATTCTCAAATAAACCTTTTAACTTGCAAAACAGAACTACTTCTTGGCTCAGTGGGGTCAGGGGGATTCCAAGAGAGGGGTGTTATATAGGGGTAGTCATCCAGAACGCATGAACTGGACATAAAGATATATCAATAAGGGTTTCCATTCAGTATCCCAGACTAGGCATTGACTTAGCTGTAGTGTTGAATTGAATCCTCTTACACAGTGGAAAGTATTGAACAGTGCAAGAACATGGTCTCCCTTCTCGTATTTATTTTTCTCATCATCCATAGAGACTTACGTTTCTGCCACTAAGTTATGTTCAGTTATTTAAACGTGTTTTTGTATGACTTCATTTTCACATGGCTGCTGTGGACCTGTTTTACAGATAGGAATACAGCAGCATAATCACAATAATGTATATGGCATTTAACATCTTTAGGCAAAATGGATAAGGGTTAGGATTAAAGTAGCATCCACCCCCAAAAATCAAGATTGCGTTTTGCCGAAATGGTTTTAAAAACGTTTACAGACAGTTCTAGGCGCAGCAGTATTTTACAGTGTGAATATGGAACAGTGCAGTGACATTGTTTTGCCTCGTTCGGGCGGCTGAGAATGAACAGGCCCGTGCCATTCGCACCTGTCACCAGTAAATCCATTGATCACGTTAATGATGTGCTGCAGGCTGTTTATTACACACAGGTGTAATTGAGGGAAAACATGGCCTGTCATCATTATGGTGATTTGTATTACAGGCAGCATAATCCCAATTATTGCTGGGAAATGGCCATGGTGCACTGCCTGCCAGTTTAATATGTTTAGGAAAAGGGCAAGCTGACATACCTTTCCTATTGGGAGACTTACAATGACTGTTCAACTTGGTTTATTCTAAGTTATAAACTTGAATAAGAGATACTATATAAGACATATGTTTGTGATGCATTTTCTACTAATGAACAGGATTCATATCTGAGCAGCTAAACACTCTGTATAGGTTATTCTCTTGATTAACTTACCAATAATGGTACACCTGTGTATAGGCGCGTTACAAATGCCATATCATATCATACTTAGTAATTTCTAATGTGGTCAATACTAGGGGGTCAAGGTCTGGCTAAGGACCTCTTTTCGGACTTAACCCCATGATACCCATGGCATCTCTGGTGCATGGTACCACACTGGAGGGCAAGACATACTTTGGAACAACACAATGGGGCTCATTGCGGGCCTGGTTGAGCGCTAAAAAAAAGTGGTTTTAATTCTGTTGCTGACACTTTTTTAGCTGTTAATGGAATTACCGCTGTTTTTACCACTTCATCAAATCCCGAGTCTGACATTGAAGTGCAGACTTTAACTCCAGCATCATGCTGGAGGTAGATCCTCCACTTGTATGTCAAAAATCATCTGAATTACTGCTTGCAGTAATTCAACCAAACTCCCCATGGATTCCTTTGGACTCCAAACATAGGGATTTACACTGTTTTACCACCACTTGTAATCATGTAGTTAATTTGCACGAACAAAAGGGGGTAATTGTAACTGATTTTGATGGTATTTCGGCAGATTTACCACCGATACACTAGCAAACTGATTGCGATGTCAGACGCCATTTGTGAGCAATGAGTCAAAACACTTATGAAAGGGAAATCTCCTGCTTCTTTTGGAATTAATCTTTTTTTCGATAATAAAGGTTCTTTTTTTTCAGATACCAACCATACAGCCAACTATCCATAATCGCTGACAAAGCCATAAGTGTCGAGGTGTGTATACTCTGAAGCAAACGGGGCACTGGTGTGGATGTGTTTCCATGTTTTTCATAGTCTGGAAACGTGTGCTGACTTACTTCTCAGAAGTGCTTTCTGTGTGGGGTGTTGGCAAACATTTCTCAGGTCACTCGCTATATTATGGCAGCGATCTCATTTCACGCGTTTGCAAACACTCCCAGAATGTCTGTCAGCTCATTTCTACTACATTCATTTCCGCCTCTTTCTCAACCGAAAGTGTGAATTTAGACAAAAGGTGGGCCGTCCATATTAGCTGCTTCTTTTCTATATTTCTGCTATTAATGATCAGTGTTGAAAACACATGCTGGAAAGCTCTTGCAAACTGATGGGGTAAATGCTGCAAAATCCTCATGTATGTTATGATTTCTAATACGTTTGTCCCTGAGAACTCAACTGCTTTTAAATATTAATGGGGACATAATGTTATTTACGAAAAACAGCCATGCTGTTACTCACCAAACATGGCTTCCAATCTACTTATAAAAGACGAAACCATTTGTTTTTCCATCCATCTAATTCGCAACTATTTTTGTTTGTTATTTATGTTGTCGTCCATTTTTTGAACAGTGTTGAATGCCTGAAAAAGAAAGTGACATCGGTGGAGGAGAGGACATCCATTCTTCAGCTTGATCATACGAGTAAAGATGCAAATCAAAATGGTGCACGTTATTGTACTTTACGCCAACGTGTTTACGTGTCTTGTAATCCTGCACTATCAATAGCAGTAGTACCACACCCAATACAAGTAGTAGTTGTACGAACAGTAGTACTTATAATAGTGAACCTGGAGTAGTACTAGTAAGGTAATGTAACAGGGTCTTGTAAATTGCAGCTTCTGCAATTTGCGTCGTCTTTAGGAGCAGGTGCCAGCAAGAAGTGGGGTGGGAAGGAGTAGTGGGGAAAGAGGGGGAGGCGAATTGCGTGTACTGATCTGTTGATGGCTGCTGATCAGAAGAACCTGTATTCCCTAGGCTACTCAGTTTTTAGATATCTATGTTTAGGAGGGCTCTGGAGCTAGAAGGGTCCCCCATTTGCTATGATCGAAGACTGTTACACAGATGTTTTGTGCCTCATGGGAGAGAATGGAATGGGGACGTGTGGCGCAATGTAGTTAATGGAGAGAAAACAGTGTAGTGTGCATCAGGAGAGTGTTGGATCGGGTGTGTGCTTATGACCATCCCATCCAATGCCTGTCAGATCAGAAATTACATAGGACTAGAAGGATTAGTGGGATGTGTAGGATTTGCACAGTGCAGAGTGCTGGGTATGATGGCTATGCCATATGTAAAAGTACCACATGGATTAAATCAGGGTGTTAATGGTGTAGTGTGCATCTGGACAGTGCTGTAGCTGGTCTTTGCTTATGGCTGTCCAATGCTTGTCAGACAGGAATTGCAAATGGAGTAGTAGGATTTGAAAAGTGCATTGTGCTGAATATGATACATATAGCATATGTAAAAGTACCACATGGAATAAATGAGTTTGATAATGGCGTACTGTGAATCTGGACAGTATTCAATCAGGTGTGTTCTTAATGCTGTCCAATGCTTGTCAGATTGGACATGAAAATGGAGTGATATGATTAGTGGGATGTGTAGGATTTGAAGAGTGCAGAGTCATGGATATGATGGCTATGGCATATGTAAAAGCACAACGTGGAGTAAATAAGGGTGCTCATGGTGTGGTGTGCATCTGGAGAGTGTTTGAGTAGCTCTGTGCTTACGGCTACAAATGCTTGTCAAATATCTTGGATTGGTGACATCTATTCCTGCGGGCATATTGGATTGGTGACATCTCTTCCATCTTGAACCAGCTCAAACCCCTGCTTTAGGCCACGTAGACCTCTCTGGGAATATCAATCAGTAGAAATCACATCATCCTAGCAACACAAGGGACAATATTAGAAAGACCACCACTGATGGTCTAGGCAATCAGTTGATGAAAGTGTGTGATGTCACTACTGAACTTCTTAGGGGCATCTGGCCAGGGGTGTTCCAGTTAAGGGTGGCCTCTTTGCCTATTCAAAGGTGGAACAATGAAGGGTGATCAACAGCCTTTGGCCAGCCTCTTTGCTGCTCCAATGAGGAAACAGTGAAGGGTGATGACCAGCCTTTGGCCAGCCTCTTTGCCTCTTTGTCTATGAGCCTTTGCATTTGCTTTCCTCCCGGATGCACCTGTGAGCTTGCTAATTATTATGCCATCCCTCCACTCTGTGGTACTCACCTATTATGCATTCACTGCTGCTACTGCTCCAGCTGCTCTTCCTACTCACCTATTCCTATTCTTTCTTCAATCATTTTTTAACTTCCTCCTTTCCTATCCCTCTCATAAAACTCACAACTCGGAACTCCACTCCATCTCTCATGGACCTCCTAGTATCCACAAAAAAAGCTAATGAGCTAACCATACCTCCTCTAACACCCATCCACCTCGTCTCTCTTCCTCTGAGAATCAACTTCTCTACTCTTCCTTACCTCATCAACTGAACATTGTACTCTGGAATGCTCAGTCTGTATGCAACAATACTTCCTTTTTCTTACTAATTTCAGGCCAGCTCTTCTCCCCCAGATGTCCCTGTTATTACTGAAACCTGGATTTCTCCATCGGAAACTGCCACTTTGGTGGCCCTACACGACTGCACACTATTCTTCATTCACTTTCCACATCTGACTGGCAGAGGTGGAGGTGTCGGACACCTACTCTCTTCCTGCCTCAATGCCTCACAAATCTTCAATGCCACTATTATATCTTTTGAATTCACCATCTCTACTATTGCTCCACCTCACTCGGTTCACAGGATCCCCATCTATTGCCCTCCTGGTCCCACAGGACCATTCTTGGATGAACTTGGGAAACCCCTTAAGTCTCTTTCAACTAAACATCACCTCATTCTCTTAGCTGACTTAAAACTTTCCTCTCCAACCACGTCTCTGTAATCTGAACTCCAGTCTTTTCCTAGCGACCACACTCTCCACTTTATCCCTAACCTACCTACCCACACCTCATCTCAACCTCTCTTTCAGCTATTAATACTCACATCATCCCTATTTGATCACTACATTGTTTCCAACACCATCTCCTTCCCACATTCTGACCTCTCCTTATCACTTGTTTCATATCTGCTTTGCTCGGGCCTTTAACTCGGGCTGCCGGGCCATTAACCCCGTTCCAGCCCTTGGAGCGGGGTGCTTATGCCATATTTCAAGTAGTGAAGCATCACACCTGAGGCTCGTGCGTTTGTTTTCTTCTGCTAAGGAATGGAAAAACATGTTTAGAACATGCTCATTCCTTATGAAAGAAACAGCTGAGCTGCAGGTGTGAGGGAATAGATCAATAGCCCTAAAATGCCTGCAACCTGTTTGTGAAAAATATGTATACGGCCAGGATTTGTTGCCTTTTAACTAGAACCCACCCTATAGGTACTAATGATTGTTCATACCCTCGTTATAGCGTGTTATTTCATGCTGAGTATTAGAGCCTGATTCACAGAGCATTTTCCTATGGGATTCCGCCATTATAAACTGCTTCTGTGAACTAGGCCCTCTGCGAACAACCACGGTTTCAGTGCCTTAACAAAGAATAGGTTTTCCTCTAAGTTACTTTGGTCTTGAAATCCGGAGATGAGACCCATTAGTGTGAAAGGGACAGCACTTTGTTGTTTCTTGGCATTCTGCTCGGTGCTAATAGGCAGAATGCATTTAGTGTGACGTCCATGACTTTCCAGCCCTTGGGAAGGGGGAAGCAAAGTGTTTTCAATCGAATCCTGCATTTTACAAGCACTGAGCTTATGTTTTAATGCGCTCGATATATTATTTACTATCATTATGATCACAATAAGAATAAGCACAGTAGTAGTTAGTGCTGTGAAGGATAGTATCAGCATTAGTACTACAAATGATCCAACCAGGACTGGTATTACTACTACTACAAGGCTTACATTTGCTTTTGATTTGTTGATTTTGCTAATTATATTATTCTTGATTAGAAATCCAATTTGTTTGATAAGTTATTTTTTATTTCATCAATGTGTTCCTTGTCACAGGAATTGGTTAATCAATGTTTTCAGTGTGAGCGGAATGCATTGGCATCCAGAGACCAAAGTAAACATGCAGCATGCTTTTGTTATTCCAAAACCAGTGTGTGAGACTGGAAGAACCATGTGACAAGTGAGTTAAACTTTAACTGCACAATTTAGGATGCACCACTAAGAAAGAGAAATGCAGCATAACATAGTGTACAGACAGTTTCAGCACATTTTCATGTGCAGTGGGTGATGGCTGCAATAAGGTTCACACATCTTTGACTTTTTTAGCATCCCGTGCTTGTACTCTTTTAAGGAGCAAAAGTTTAATTTCTCGGATCTTCAAATTCATGATTTTCAAAGTCAGAGCTGGCAACTAAGCAAAGTGTACTGTGTTGCATCAGGGTAGGGACATTGCCTGCTGGACATGGGAAGCGGGGGGCTGGGCGGAGCGGCTTGCTGCCATAACTATTGTCCAAAACTTACTAGTCCTCTCATTTCAGGTCGTTACCCTTCTCCAGACATGCTTCTTCCTTTTTATTTCAGGTCTTTTAGACTTTTAATTCTATTGCAAGAGGCAGACCCATATTACAAGAACGAAAAGACTAAATCCAGGAATGCATTTGCTGCTATTGAAATGCCCATACAGTTGATGCATTGTGGCATGCAGGGATCACAGAAAATTGGGAGTGTACGTATAGCTGTTTGTGCTTTTTGGCCACTGGCCGTGGTTGCTTTAAGTACCGAATGAATGGATGAAAGTGCATGCCAAAGAATTTCCACTCAGTCCATGGGCTGCTAAGGTGCAGCAACTATGGAATCGCCAGGGAATATGTTCCTCGTCCTATTAAACTGGCTCCCAAGTTTGAATACTTGTAGAATCTGTAAGGTACAGGATACAGACTCAAAGATTAGTAGAACAGCTCATTGTGTACAGCTGATATTGAACAGTTCTATGTGACCTGCCGGTCACAGATCTACTTTCTCTCTAGAGAAACGGGCAGTGAATTACATCGACTACTTTTCAAAAGTCCCCACAGTGGCTGCCCATTTGCATTCCATGTCCCTGCAGAATAGGAATGTCACACAGAATGTGAATTGGGGAAACTACCGCTGGCAGGCTCTGAAATTAAGTAATTTAGTTATACACGTTTTACATTTTCTTTTTGTTTTTGTTTAAAAGGTTTTATTGTTAAAAAAGACCATACAATGTATAAACAAAATGATGATAGAATACAGCAACTGATTTGAACATATGAATTGTCAATGAAATAAAGGAATGTAACATTATCAGTTAAGATAAACAGAAAATTTGCATGGATATGGAACTGAAGGGGATAATAATCCCAAAGCATTTTGATATATGGGGAGGATGGGATTTGGACATACACCACGAACAAGACAAAACATAACAGACAGACACAAGAAGGAAGGGGTGGGATTAACAGAAAAGGGAAGAAAGAATCTGAAACAATGTGCAATGATTAAACTAAATATATGTTAGTTGATCTGGGGTAATACTGGTTAAAAATTCTATGAAGGGTTTCAATTTTGATTAATATTTTTGCAATATTGGAGGGGTATAAGCATTCCATTTCTCTAATCTATGAATATTGCATATTGCATTCCACCATATCTTGAGGTGGAGTTTTTACACATTTGTCCAGTTGGATATTATCGTTTTAACAGCTATCAGCATGAAAAGCTTAAACAAATTCACAACACTTTTGTGCAAATTAAGTTTACATACAGAGTAAGCCTTACCAATTAAAAGAACATGGGTGCAAAAAGAAATGTTTGTTTGAGTACGTTCCATACACTGATCCAGAAAGGTTTAACATATTTGCATTCAGACAGCAGTTCTTGAGGGTTGAGCACAACTCCAACAATTGTCATCCATTGAGACGCCACATTTGTAGAGTAGCGACGGAGTAACGAAAGAACTGTGATGTAGGAAGATTAAGGTTTGTAATAAGTTTGCTGGAGTGGTAACTCTCGATATATGCTGCCATTTTGGGGGCCATTGTAGTTTGTCATCTGGAAAAGTGCAATCTTGTCAAGCTTGAAAGCAATTTTGCATAGTAACTATTGATGAGGTTCCTAACAGAATTTTATAAAAGAGTTAGGGCCTCATTACACGGAAGGCGGTGATCCAGGGTGCTATTAGCACCCTGGACCATGCTGGTAAATTACCGGCACCGCCTTGGCAGAAAGGGGATTTACCGCCCCATTCCAAGGTTGGTGGGACGGTAAATCCCCCTTCCGCCATTGCCCTTCCCCATTCCCATTTCTGCCCCATAGGGCTCTATGGGAATGGGGAAGGCGCTAATTACGGCACCGCAATTTTGCGGTGCCGTAATTAGCTCCGAGGTCCCTTAGCGGGTTGGTTTTTAACGCCTGCAAAAAGCAGGCGTTAAAGCACCAACCCGCTAAGGGACCTCGTAGTAAGGCGGTAATGGTTAACGGTCACCGTTACCATTAACGGAGGCCGTTAACCATTACCGCCTTCCGTGTAATGAGGCCCTTAAGCAGTCATGAGGGAACTATGGACAGATTTTAGTCGATCAACATGAGGAGATATAGTATTACATGTGAGAGAAACATAATTAGTCATAATAGCATCCATTACTGACAGATATTGTCACATATATCAGGACGGGATATGAAATTTGATTACAAGTTCATTGGAAATGACTGCAACATCATGTACAAAAACTTGACTCAGATGTTTAATGCCTAAAAAGAGCCATCGTCCCCAAAAGAGGGATTAAACCAGAGGTATGATGAAATAAATTTGGTAGGATTTGGAATAAGAGGGTACAAATACATTTGAGGATACCGGGATGACAAAATAATGCTTGTGCATTTAATAAATCTGTTCTTTTTTTTAAATGAGGTGACACTCTTTCAAAGAGATGGGGGAAGCCATAGCTCTCTCCAGACATATCCACTGGGGTACATCAATAGATTGCTCATACGTAAACCACATTTGAGTTTGCCTCAGGACAAAGGCCATGTGATATTTCCTAAGTCCAGAAAACCTACACCACTGGATGTTTGTGGATTTTTGAGTTTACCTGAGGAAATTGTATGTTTCTTAGCACCCCCAAATAATTTTTGTCAGACAAGAGTCTATGGATTTGAAACATGAGGATGGGACGGGTGAATGTAGCATGTACAGCAGATACATAATAATTAGAGATACCATCATTTTAATAGATTCCAGTCTACACCACCAAGATAGAAATAAGGGAGAACAAGAGTTTGTGAGTACTTTAATTTTTGATAATATGGATGTGGTGTTAAGTTTTATTATTTCCTTGATAGAGTTGGAGATGTGAATTCTGAAATATTTTAAACCATTTGGGGACCATTTCATTCTTGAAGCAAGGGTATGATGTTTGGTGCAGTTTACATTCAAGGGTAACATTTCTGATTTATCTGCATTCAATTTATATCTTGATACGAGGGAAAATGTAGAGATGTTCTTTATAAGATATGGTATGGGGAGATCAGGGTCTTTTAAAAATAAGGTATCAGCATATGCTGCAGTTCTAATTTGTACATTACCACATTGTATTCCCTTTATGTTTTCATCTTGCCTGATACTCTCTAGAAATGGTTCTAGAGCTAAAATGAAGAGGAGCAGGGAAAGTGGGCAGCCCTGACGCGTACCTCTGAAAAGAGGAACATAAGGGGACAATTGTCCATTAATGAAAATAGTAGTTCTTAGATTTGAATAGAGGAATAGAGTATTCTTATAAGGGAAATAAAGCTAGAATCAAAACCATTCCACTTTAATGCTTCAAACATACAACTCCATTCTACTCGATTAAATGATTTTTCTTCATCAAGAGAGATTGCAGAAAATGGGTCATTCGATTTATGTATATGATCTAGTATTTTAAGGAAGAGTTTGATATTTGAGGAAGAGAGCCTACCTTTGATATAATCCACTTGATCATGTTTGACTATTTTCGGTAATAGGAGAAGAAGTCTATTTGCCAAAATGTTTGCAAAGATCTTGCAGTCTGTGTTAATAAGAGATATAGGCCTATAGCTTTGGGGCAGCTCCAGATCTTTATTATGTTTTGGGAAGACAACAAGCATAGCTTCTAAAAATGAACTTTTCACTTCATTAATTAGGATGAAATGAGAAAAAAGCCCATTGAGTTTGGGCACCAAAAGGCGATAGAAAAACCATCCAGCCCTGGTTCTTTCCCGTTCATAAGATCTTTGATGGCTCTATTAATCTCATCAAGGAATATAGGATTACTTAGCATTTGCAGGTCTGTTTTTGGATAGGTAGAGTGGGGTATACGTTGAAAAAATTCTTCTATATGAGCATTTCTGGGAGGTGGTTCTGATGTATTTAACTCCTGATAGAATTCAGTAAATACTTTAATAATATCCTTGTCTGAGAAGATCCGATTGCCAGCTGGATCTTTAGATGAAACTATTTTAGCCTTTTCCCTTTTAAATTAGAGGTATGAATCAAGAGACTTACTAGATCTGTTAGAAACTTGATATATTTCTGCTTTGTATTTTATGAGGTTTGCACAAGAGTATTCTGTAACAAGCTTATTATATTGAATTCTGAGTTTGGTAATATTGTTTAGAATAGCTTCTGAATTAGTACTGGCATATAATGATTCTTTAGTTTTGAGTTGCTTAAGGATATTATCTGATTCTTTTTTAAGCAACCTTTTCTTTCTTGAAGCGAATGAAATAATGGACCCACGAAGAACAGCTTTATAGCAATCCCAATTGTTGGTTACGGAAGTGTTGGGGGTTCTATTTTCTGCAAAGAATTGATTATGTTGTTGGGTTATATAGGGTGTGAACGAGTCATCCATTAGAAGAGATGAATTTAACCTCCATCTATTGTATTTACAGGGAGTCTGCAGTGAAGTGAGTTGGATGTTAACAAGTGCATGATCCGAGAGCGTAATGTACTCAATATTGGCATGTACTAGGGAACTAGACATGGATTTTGATATAAGTATATAATGAAGTCTGTAGAAAGTTTTGTGAGGGTAAGGAAAAAAGTATAGTCTAAGTCTGTGGGTTGAGTGATGCGCCAAGAGTCAACAATCCCTAATTCAAGTATAAAATTAACAAATTGTGTGTGGTATTTGGTTTTCTTGAAACGAGAATTGGATTTCCGATCAAGAAATGGTTCAACAATTTTGTTACAATCTTCACAAATAATTCCTTAGCTTACCATAACATGCGAATTTCAGAGGTTTTTCGGTTTTACTTGAAACCATAATGTCCCTTTAACAATCTTTTTTTACTGAATTTCATAGGTTTTTAGTAGCGCAACTTAACCATAACGTCCCTATAACAAAGTTGTTTTACTGAATTTCATAGTTTTTTAATAGTGCAACTTAACCATAATCTCCCTTTATCAAAGTTTGTTTTATTGAATATACATATTCATAGTGTGAATTTGATACATAATTACTAGGATTCCCTTACTTTATATACATGTAACATCGAACATACTGAACCCCCAGCTAGTGATTTTGATGTTTGCGGACTGTGCGTATGTCCACGGACAGACGCGGACAACATCAACACTACCCATGGGGGTATCTTAAACTGTTCTATCATGCCATATAAACACTGAACAAGTTCAAAACGCAGCACATAAACACATTGGGCCTCATTAGGACCCAGGCGGTAAGGGGTTTACGGCGGCGTAAACAGCGCCGACCCTTACCGCCTGATTCCGAGGTCCCTTAGTGCCATGGAGGATTTAACACCTGCTTTTAGCAGGTGTTAAAATCCATGGCGCTAAGGGACCTTGTTGTTAATTACGCCACCATAATTTACGGTGGCGTAATTAACGCCTTCACCACTCCCATTATGCCCTATGGGTCAAAAATGGGAATGGGGAAGGGTAAATGGGGATTGGGGACTTACCGCCCCGCTAACCTCGGAATGGGGCGGTAAGTCCGCCAACCACCATGGCGTAAACGTAGTTTACGCCATGGTGGTAAAGGTACGACCCAGGCGGTAACTTACCGCCTGGGTCGTAATGAGGCCCATTATATGTAATAATAAATTTGTAGTGGAACCTCTATATGTAACACATCAACCATCCATTTAAATAGCATATGTACTAAAGTGGAATATACCAAAACAAAAAAGATATGCCTCCAACATAATTACCTCACAGAAACTGCACAGCAAGAAGCAACAGCAGACCTACACAACAGTAACAACAAAACTTACCAGAAACTAGTTAGTAAACTTCATTGTTCTTGTATATTTATAATCTTTCTGTATTAGGTACACTAACATTCATATATTTTCTTTTACACAGAAATGTCAAGTACTTTGGAAGGCTTGAAGAAAATTTCCCACGTGACCAAATGAGTGAAGACAGTGATACTAATGGTAGACACTTCTCTATATAAGCAAATTAATAATCATTACTTTATGTGTATATAACATGTATATATTTTTTTTTAACAGACCATACAAACATTGAAAGTGATATACCAAAAGAGAAATTACAAAATACTCTGCAGCGCATGGAACCAAAAATGGATATCCACATAAAAGAAAAAAATAAATATCATTGTTCCACATGCACCTGTTCCCCCTCTCCATGTCCCAGTCAACTATCCCCAAACCCTCACCACCAAGAAACCCTTATGATGAGACTTCCTTCCATCCCTTCACCCCCTTCCATCATCCTCTCTGGTGTAAATCATTCCTTTATGTCTTTTTATTAAAAAAAGGTAGTTATGGTGTCCGCGGGCAGGGCGGGTATCCGGAATGTCCGCAATTAACCAAAATGGGAGTGTCCTATGGACATTACACCTGTCCGTACTGTCTGCAAGCAAGATGGAACTTTTCTTAGAACATACTGGTGTCTGGAATGTCCGTAATTAACCAAAATGGAGGTGTCCTAAGGTCACTATACCTGTCCGTACTGTTCGCATGCAAGATGGAACTGTTCTTAGGACACACTCAGTGTCCGGAATGTCATAATTAACCAAAATAGAGGTGTCCAAAGGACACTATATCTGTCCGTACTGTTCGCAAGCGAGATGGAACTGTTCTTAGAACACACTCGGTGTCCGGAATGTCCGGAATTAACCAAAATGGAGGTGTCCTAAGGACACGATACCTGTCCGTACCGTTCGCAAGCAAGATGGAATTGTACTTAGAACATACTCGGTGTCCGGAAAGTCCGCAATTAACCAAAATGGCGGTGTCCTAAGGAGACTATACCTGTCCGTTCTGCTCGCAAGCAAGATGAAACTATTCTTAGAACACACTCGGTGTTCGGAATGTCTGCAATTAACCAAAATGGCAGTGTTCTAAGGACACTATACCTGTCCGTACTGTTTGCAAGCAAGATGGAACTGTTCTTAGAACACACTTGGTGTCCGGAATGTCAGCAATTAACCAAAATGGAGGTGTCCTAAGGTCACCATACCTGTCCGTACCGTCCGCAAGCAAGATGGAACTGTTCTTAGAACAAACTCGGTGTCCGGAATGTCTGCAATTAACCATAATTGAGGTGTCCTAAGGACACCATACCTGTCCGTACTCTCCGTAGAACATCTACGCACATTCGCACCACACCCATAAGTCCTAGGAACATTGCGCCTGTCCGTAACTGTCCACCTCACGTGTGTCGTACTTTTAATTAGTTTGAGGACCCAACACTATCCGTAGAGCATCTGCGCGCATGAGCACAACCATTACCACGCATTTGGTGTCCTGCGGACACCCGTCCCATTCGCGGACGTGTTTGCAACGTCATCATGTGACCACAACTACGCTGAGTGTGTGTCCTGATTTGCGGACACTGTCCAGGTCCCTGAACATTTTAAAAGTACTTTTTTGGCCAACAATCCAAAGTATTTGACAGTAAAGATTCACCATTGCTCACGTCCCAGGCAATGTCCCTGGCGTTCTACATAATTTTTGGAACTTTTTGAGCCTTTTTGGGGTGTTCGATCAGTCTGCGGAGAGCGCGGCTGTCCACGGAGCGTGCATCTGCACCCCTATGAAAGGCCACACCCCAGAGCTCATCCTCATTGTGCTTCTGGCTACCTGACTGAATAATGAAACTTCAATTAGAAAACTATAAACAGTTAGAATACGCCAACAGGTATCTAACTGCCCCAAGATTCTGCAACAACCAAACAGATAAATCAATGCCACTAAATTATAAGAAGAAATAAACAGTTAGAATACGACAACAGGCATCTAACTGCCCCAAGATTTAGCAACAACCAAACAGATACATCAATACCACTAAAATATAAGATGAAATAAACAGTTAGAATATGCCAACAGGTATCTAACTGCCCCAAAAATCTACAACAACCCAACAGATAGATGAGTAACTTGAAAATTTAAATAAAAAACTATAACCAGTTAAAATACGCCAACAGATATCTAACTGTCCTAAGATTCTGCAACAACCAAACAGATAAATCAAGAAGAAATAAAGAGTTAGAATATGCCAACAGGTATCTAAAAATCTGCAACAAGCCAACAGATAAACACTGAAAAGAAAGAAAGAGATGTATTGTACCATAACAAAAAAGTTATTTTTTTAATCCAGCATGGATTTTCTTCCCACAGACCCAATGATTTAAGAAACAAACACAGAAACAGAGCAAATTGCACAGTACAATGCTTTGTAAACTACTGAATATGAGGGTCAAAATAATACAGAAATGCCTATTATGCAATGCAATAACTCATTATAAACTACCAACACTGACATGATCTTTTCTTTTATCACAGAAATTGAAAAAGAATATCTGCTCCAGTTAACCAAGTCATGAAAAAATATATCCAATCACAAAAATCAAACAGTAAGTATATTATAATTGAACTCACAAATACTGCTCCATGACACAATCATTGAAGCAAACATCTAACCACACACCACAATTCAAAATGTTTACTTCCATGGATATGTTATATTTCAGTGCTTGTTACCAAACTCTACAATCTTAATTACATGACATAGCCAAAACTTAACATACAAACTATAGAAATCCAACAGTACACAAACTGTAGATTTGTGGATATTTGATGGATGTTTGATTCTATGGGTCTGTTATGCCTACGGCCTAAGGCCTTTGGCCATGCACCCAAGACTCTAGGCCCTGCCACAACCACCGCAGCATAACACACTCATAGAATCAAACATTTTAACTATGCTTTATGGGCATTTTGGCGGGCATGACTAACATATCAAGGGCACCTGCCACCTAAACAAATAAAGCATTTGACCCATCTCTTACTCCGCTACCCTCCCCAAGCACTCTTACAACTAGCACACTACCCAAAGTTGTATTTTCCCCCGTTTGTTGCCACGCTGTCCGCGGATGTCCGCGGATCCAAGATGGCAGATGCATCAAAACAATATGACGCACCTCACGCTTCATACCAGCCAATCAGTGAACACGTTGTATGTCCACGGACATGACACAAGCTGATTAGCCAATCGGTGTCCTGTCCGCTGAGCGAACAGGGAAGTATGTCCGCATAGCGGACATAGATATCACTAATTTTTTTACACCTACTTTTTGATAGTTTTAAAAAAAAACTACTGGACAGATTTCCACCAAATGTATGAAAGCACACTTTTTGGGACCACGCCATTGCTCCTGCCGCATATTTGGTGAAAATCCGTCCAGCGGTTTGGGCTGTAGGCGTGAGCAAAGTTTTTTCCCCTTTCACTCTATGGGAAAAAAAGAAATTTTGGGACCCCCTCTATAACTTTTCCCCCCTTTGACCAAACCTCACCAAACTTTGCAAAAGAATTCAGAGTGGGCCATATACTTCTTTTGGTGTGGATTCGTCCACAGGGAGCAAAGTTATAAGCCACCCAAAAGTGCTCTTCCTATGGGATTAGCAACTTAACCATAACTACACGGCCACTACCGTGGGCCGTGTAATTCTCTGATAGAAGAGAATTATTCCAAGATGGACAGTCTGGTACAATCCTATTGTACTCTTTTGAAATGCCACATGAGAAAGACAAAGTTGATAAATAGGACCAATGAGGGTTCCTTTTCCTTTTGCATAAAATCAAAGAGTATTTTGAGAATGTAAGAACAAACATATGTTTGCTCTATGCTTGATTCAATAAGTACACAATATACAGTATGCCCAGTTGTCCATGTGCAAGTATTAGGGGTAGGTCTGGGCAAAATTATGAAATTCATTCCCGCCAGCTGTGGAAGCGAAATATGAAAGATTTCGATCTGTTTTGACAAAATCCACCATTCTGCCACCCCTGTTTATCGAAAAGAGCACTGCAACACTTCTTGTGCCATCGCTCGACCTGAAACAAGACATGCAAAGTTTCTTGTGTCACTGTACAAACCTAGCTTGGATCTAAAAGAGTGGCACAAAGTTTCTCGTACCACTGTGCAAACCCAGTGCAGAATGAAAAAAGCCGCACAAAGTTCCTTCTGCTGCTGCCGGAACCTAGCTGGAATTGAAACGTGAAACTAGTATAGATCGAAAATAAGCATGCACAAAGTTTATCATGTCGTAGTACGAAACTAGCACAGATAATGGAAACTGGTATGGCTTGTTAAAAGACCCACACAAAGTTTCTCGTGTCGCAAACATAGCACAGATCGATAAAAGACCCACACAAAGTTTATTATGTCACTCCGGGAACCGATCAGAAATAAAAAAAACTGCACAAAGTTTCTTGTGTTGCTGCACAAACCTAGCAGGGATTGAGAAAAAGACTGTGCATAGTTTCTCGTTTCGCTACACGAAACTGACATGGGAACAAAACACCACATTCCCCACGTTCCCATGCAACTTCACAAAACTTGGCTACATTTCAGTGACGGCAGAACCATAATGCTGATTTCATGGATCAGGCAAAAGCAGAATCCAGTGCAGATTTTGCACTATTCACTTCACAGGCAAACATTATTTTGCTCACCCCTAGTTAGGGGATGAAGAGGAAACAGGAGAGATGACAGGGAGATTACCTCTGGTTCAGAATGTAAAGGAGGAACCAAAACAAAGACCTTTGTAAGATCCTTCAGGGAGACCAACGTACCCTCCTATTAGGGTCTGTCAACTAAGAATGGGAAACATTAGATTAAGAATGTAATGCTCTCTTGGCAAAAAAAAACAAAAAACTCCAGCTCTATTTCTCCAGCCTCGACAAACTCAACAGAAATTTGTAGACCAAAGGAGGACTTGTCTGGTGATTTTTTGGAGGGTATGGAAAATGCTAAAATCAAGGTTTTGTTAGAGAATGAGAAAAGGGTTCAGGAACAACTGGAAGCACAGAACACCAAGGATTGAGATACACTAGACACTAGTAACTGAGAGCCACATTAAACCTGGTCTCAGACTCATTAGAGATGTTTGGTTGAAGCCATCACTTCCCTCAGGCCATTTTTCTATTGGTTAGACAGAACCTTCACCTTGAAGAGAATATCTGTCTTCAATATTTATTTTGGTACTGCTAATTCATTTGTGTTAATAGAGATGTGATCTGCGTTGTCGTTCTATTCCCATTGCATACACGTTAAATGCAAGAGGGGTGCCAGAGTAATATAAGGAGGAAACAGTTGTATGCACTTTGGCATCTGGTGAGATGCATGGGTTTCAGGGCAGAAGGAAGTGGGGAGTTGAGATCTAGAAGAAGGTGGAGGAGTTGAAAGCAAAGTGGCTGAGGGCTCATAATTTACTTTCTAATGAGGACACGTGAGGCTCGAAGGAGCATCAAGAGGGCTCAGTGAGGCCACACAAGCAGAAACACTTTCCGGATAAGAACCTGGGATGCTGGAAGGTAGATGGAGAGAATTGAGCTAGAAACTAAAGTTTAGGAGTGTGGTCCCCAAAGGGGAAAGAATGTACCCAGAAGGATGGAGGAGCTGAGACAGAGCTAGGCACCCTTGAATGTAATAATGGTTGAAATGGCATTGCTCCCTCACGATTAATCATGGAAATACATGTCCCCTGTTGGGCACATGTCATTCACCTCTTGTCACATACTGTATCAGCAAATGTCAGCCTGTGAAACAACTGGTTGTTGTGACCAACAAGATTAGCTTACATTTCAGCTAATTATGACAAAAAGTACACCACAAGTTCCCATTGCACAAGCTGAAGACTTCAGTAGCCACCCGTTGGAATTCTACATTGCACTTGTTGGATAGGCTACTGGAGGAGTACAATGCATCACAAATTAGTAAAAAACTCAGATCACAGCTTTACACTGAGTGTTTTTAACACTGAGCTAGTGGCAGCTAGTCTTTTCTCTACTCTGTGACATTTCATGGGTTCACCAAGTAGGTCAGTAATCAAAATCATTCAATGAAGATCTCCCAAATGTGTACCTGCTTGAGATGAACCTATCCAACATGGCAAAGGCCTATGCTTTGGCAGATGATGTAAATTCAGCCAACCAGGTTGGAAACATTCTTTTCACCTTGCATGGTGATCCATGGGAAGTTGGATTTAAAGGTGCTTTATGTTATGCAGTATGTGTTATGCGATATGCAATAACATTTATAGATGGTACACATCACCAGAATGTTGGCATACCTGTGCTTTCTAGAGAGTGGACCGTGTGTTTGAAAGAATGTAATAGATTAAATGGAGAATAGCTTTGTCTTCAATGTCTTCCTAAAAGAGAGATGTGAGTCATTGTTCTTCAGATGTTGTGATGAGTTCAAAAGAGAGAAACATGGTATGGAAAACCCAGCAGCCCATCCATGATCTTTTAAAATGAGAGATCACATCCTGCCTGTTCCCCGCACAGGGGCGAACCCTAGTGGACACATTGGAATGAATTCTATCCCTGATAAATGCAGGGCCTCTTTTATGGATTGCATTGTGGGCCAAGCACAGTTAACCAATGCAGAGAAGTTAGCGCTGGGGCCATGCAATTGGAGAATCCTGTATTAGTGAGAAAGGCAGGCTGCCAAATTCCGCAACCTTTGGAGCCTGTGAATCCGGAACCTGGGTGTTTCAAGACAGAGGCCACTGACATAGTCCTACTGACAGACGTTCTTGCTAATACAAGAGCAAGCATATCTGTTTTCTGGGAGGATGGATCGAGAAAAGGGAAAAGCTAAGGAAGGTGAGAGAGCAGGAAAATTGGCTTAACTCCATAACTGACCTGATGGTTCAATAAAACATTTTTATTTAGTCATGCACCCGGAAATGCTGTTATTTTTCGAAAAGGGGATAGGCTCAGGCATCCCCCCAAGGATGATAGCCAAATTGTCTAGTCATGGGTAGCCAGCCACTTTTATCTCTGTCTTGTGGGGTTGTAATCAAAGAAGGTTGTGGTCACCTGGTGCTGCATTGCATTGATGCAATCAGCAAAGTTATATGGTGTTTAAAGGGTGGCATTAGCAGGATATATGTGATCACTTTAAATAAAAAACTGAAGCCTAAAATGCCGAATTTGTTTATTCTTTAAACCCTTTTTGCCACATATATATGTGAGGGCAGACCCCCACACCCTCCCATACCACCCCCATATTTATTTTCACACTCAACCACCCTCTCAGATATATGCAACAAAATGCAGCATTTTAAATTTGATATTTTTGACTTTGGTATTTTTGGCTGTGCAATAATTGGGTGGTACCGCAATAGCAGGGACTTGAATACACATCTGCATGTCATCCACATAATTAAAGAAAGAGATTGGAGACAGTTCAGATCCTTTTGGTACTTCACACTTCATTGTAAACTCTTCTGAGAAAAACAGAACAATGGGTGCAAATTGTGTTAATTCAGTTAGGAATTACATTAACCACTCAATACAGAACCACATACCACGTAAGCCTATGCAAGTAAGATGCTCTAAGTGGATCTTATGACAGACTCTTCTGAATCCCACAGAAATGTTAAAGGGGACATTGTGTACCTGCTGGCTACATTTATTGGCACACATTCCAGGGACAACCTGGGTGATTTTCAACTACAAGTGTCGTGTAGGAAAACAAGCAACAAACATCAAAAGGAGGAAACACTCTAAAAATGTGCAAGAATACTTTGCTGATACGCTTGCAGCATCAGTTGTAGAAAGAACGCAGGCAGCAAGAAGACCATCCACCGGCCAAATTTCACAGTCTAGGAATTACAACATCTACGGACATTCCATCAATTACTTTAGTTGAAAGCTTTGTGACCAGTGTGTGTGCAGTCTGATCACTCTGTTCACTGACTCAGAATTCTTTAAAAAAGAAAAGTCTTCAACAAGGGAAACGTCCAAAAAGACTGTATCCATTCGTACGAATAGTACATAAGACAGAAAAAGGCCTGTACCATTTGTACAAATGGGAACATACCAAACATGAAGAGTGGGGTTGGTGGTGGTGTACCCCGCTCCTCATGTTCGGGATTTACGGATTCACGGGTTGCGGGGGTGTCCCCCATATAGGGGCATACCCCCTATGTAAAAAAAAACAAGTAAAAAAAGGGGGAAAGGACGCTGCAGTGCCAGTTCCCAAGCACACGTCTGTGAAGGGAACCAGTGTCACAGGGAGTCAGCGGCACACAACAAGGTGTGCCGCCAAGAGCAAATGGTAACTAAAGGGGGTAGGAGGTTGGGAAGATATTTGTGGGGTATGTTTCAGGAGGCATATTTACTTTAGGTTGTTTGACCATAACGGTCAAGTTAGCTACAGTTTTTTCGGCAGCAAATCTTTCTGTTACGGGCAAACAACCCAAAACTTTCAACAGGTACGGATAAAGGACCATTTGCTGTGCAGATCTTAATGCTTCTCTACTCTCTACTAAACACTTCACCTTTTGAAAGATGTGATGATGCGGCACAGTACTTGTCCAGCAAATGGTCTGTCTGGCACTTGTGTGAGTTTCTGTGGAATTACTAAGCTTCCTGACCGCATGTGTGCAGTCTGAGAGAGTTTTTAGTGCAGATGCAGCTCGTTTCTGCAAACGGAGGAGAAGCCTTGCAGTGCTACATCTTGAACAACTGAAATTCATAAAAACAGTTGCTAAATTGCAGAAGACTATAGAGCTTCATCTATCCATATCTAACATACCTCAGATAATGATGATGATCTATTATCCGGCATGTGTCAGACATGAAAAGAGGGGTGTGGTTGTATTGTGGTGCATGCGGTTGGGAAATGGCCAAATGTAGTAGTGTTGGAGAAGCCCTGCCCAAATGAAGAGAGATATGCCATTACGCATTGTACCAGTAGTTTTTTGAAGCATACTATTGTGTCCTTCACAGACCCCACTTGTATATGTTCCTCAGGCTCTCCTGTAGAGCACAGCCACACTCTTACGTTTGTAAGCTCTCTCAAACATGACTGTCACAGGGGCTTGTGGCTGGCCGCAGTTGCCAGTGCCACTGAGACCAATTGGACGTGTGCTTAATGCTGTTTCTTGGCACAACCTGTCCAATGATGCCATGCTGTGCAATGAAGGGGGTGATCATGGCAGACTGGTCACAAGTGGAGTCTTTAAGATAGGTCCAACACATGCTGTGACACCAGCACATAGTGGACCTCCTCCTGAAGCTCATCCTGAATGGCCCTGTACCACTCCTGCTTGGTAGAGACCACTACCTCCTCTGCAATGGCCTTTTCAGATAGGATACAACCCACTATACTTATTCTCCAGGGTGCTTTCTGCAATCACCCCTCCTCCCTTGTGAGGAAAATGCTTATCTCATCCTGCATCCCCTCTTCTCCAACATAGGTCCTTCTTCCATGGCGGTATACACAAGAGTCACTGCCTTCATGGGAGAATTCACTGGAGGCCCTACCTCTATTGCATCTGTGCTAGGGGTCTCCTCCAATGACCCTGCCTTCATTCACACGACATTTCCTAAGGCAACCTTATACCCCTCTGCAGACTCCCTCACCAACCCTGAAGACCCAAGGGACAACAGCAATAATCATGCATGAGGAAGATGGGAACACTGTTTTGCATTTTTTGCGGGATAGGGTAAGGGACAGCAAAGTTGTATAAGGGGATAGAAAAGGGACAAGTGGAAAGGACAACTTATGTGTGTCCGTTTTTTATACGGGGGAACTAACTAAACACTGAACAAACACAAATACAAAGTGACACAAAGATAGACAGCAACAACAACACTGAGAACAACAAATTACATAAAAACAAACACCTAAGAACTAAAACTTGGCAAACGCCTGTTCAAAACTCTGCTGAAATCTTTCTGAATGCACCAGACACCCTCCCAATGTTAGTATGCCCTATACAACACCTTCTCTCACACCCTAGCAAACCCTAAGAAAGGAAAAGCAAGTGAGCGAGAGGTTTTGAGGTTCTTTAAGGCGATTTGAAGGCTCTGATTGGCTAAATCATCTCCCTCAAACTTCCTTTACATGATTGCAGTGCGCCAATTGTTTTCCCAAACCCAAGAACTGAAGCTCCTCGTGAACGCACACATTTTACCGCAAGATTGACTCGTGATTCGACCACACCAAAATCCCATTCTATATTTCCAGTATAGGATACATTATGACAAAAAGATTCCAGTGAATCGTGGGTACCTTTTTATGAAGTGTGCAGGCTTACTGCCAACACATGCAAAGGACGCTGTTTTGCTGCTGAGCAGGGTCTTTGATAATATGCATTATATCAGTAATGGCAGCGTCATTCATTTCAGTTCTCGTTTTCCTTCTGTTTCTTTTCATTTTCCTCTATTAGTATGAGATGTGATATTCATTTATAAGATGGGTCCTAGACTAGTACGCCAACATTTTGCTGAATGCCCTAATCATTTCGAAAGCACCTGCGTGCTGCGGAAGTGCTTCTGATAGGCGTCAGAAGTGATGCTCTAGAGAAAGCATTATGAGCCAAACCTAATGACATATGTGCCTAGAGGGCTTAGTGGCATTTCTTGACTGTTGATGACAGGGGAGAAGGGACACGTCTTCACACAGTGCCTTTTTGAATCCCACCAACCTGTACGCTAATGGACATGCATTGGTTGCCAAAGTCACAACAAAATCTGGGGAGCACTTACCATTGGCCCTTCATTTCAGCTGCTGGGACGTCTGAAATTAGAAATCCTTCTCACACGAACGCCAGACTGTGCTAGAAATTAGAAATCTCCAACGTAAAGCCCTCCTGATACAAAATCAGTGAAAAGCAGCAATTAGCTCCACCTGATTGCATGAGAATTGGTTTCATTTTGGTTTTAGCCAGTGCAGCTTTTCGGAGGCATTACATTACCAATGTGACTAAAACAGTCATATGTTGGCTCTTTTGACGCACTTAAGGATGCACTTGCATATCACTGCAACACATAGATATGTGAGTCAATATCTTACATGTGGTCACTATATTATCATGCACATTTAGGCACTCAGCAGATGATGGTATCTTCTGCACATGTTGGGCTGTCCCTTACATATATGCATGAGGGGATTTTTTTAAATTAAGAACTCAGACAAAAAAATTGAATTCGACAGATGTACTTCTTTAAAGTGTGTCCATTTGTCCCCCCCCACCAACGGATGTCTTCAGAACAGCTTGAAAAATTCCAAAACTGATCTCAATGAAATGCCAAAACACAGATGTAGGTCGATTTGAAAGACGCACAGTGAAATCCTACGGTAGACCGGATTTGACCTACATCTGTGTTTGTGATTGATGACGTTTGGCCCTGTGATCTTAAGGCCGTTAATGATGATAATTGTTAATTGAGATCAGTTTTGGAGTTTTTCAAGCTGTTCTGAAGACATCTGTTGGTGGATGTTCCTAGGACTCCTACTGCACAATATTGAAAGCATTTTTTAAAAGAACAACAGAAAAGAAGTGTTTTGTTTCCCCTGAAGAGAGTTCGGCCACATAAAGGCATCAAGAACTGAAACATGTTACATGTTGGGAATATATGTTTTGTCAGGAACACATTTGTTTTATGATATTGTGATATGCTGCTATTGTTGTGTTTATGTATTCTTTTCAAAAGGTTTTTTTATGAAAACTAAGTAACTTTATTGTATTTTATATGATCAATTGTTGTGCCAATTGTGGGTCATTGCATTGTTTTTTTCATCTTTGCATTTTTTTCATTCTTGTATAATAAATTATATATATTATTGGATTTTTTTTGTACTCAATCTATTTTTTCAAGGTACGAGTACACGGATTCTAGCTAGAAATACGTGTAGGTTCCCAGTATTACATTTTGGTATGCTGGTGCTCCATCTAACCAGGTTACAAGCCAGTGCTGGGGTGAGGCGATTTAGAGCTGGTAAGATGATGCAAGCACAGTGGTTCAAGTTTTCGAGAGAGGGCCAATGGCAGCACTAGTGATTGGTTTAAATTCAATAAACTCAGGATGCTCTGATTCCCAATCCAGGGACAAGATGAGTTTTTGTTCTCATTCTGCCAACCAGGGGGAGGCTGGCTAACACCTGCAGGAGCCCTTCACCTCCAGTGATACAGTGAGGTCATAGGTGCCAGTACAGATGTCAGAGAGACACTTGCAGGATATCAGCCCCAATGTGTCCTTAGAATGGGCAGGGAGCATAGCTTACCTCTGTATTGGAGAACTCCTTTCTCTGAATGGCTGAGGGCTTTGGAAAGATACATTTCCAACAAAGGGCCAAATGAATTATTCCGTTAGCCCTGGATGGTCCACAAGTGAATCAGAAAAGGGGTGCAAGAGGCCATGTTGAATTGGGGAAAAGCAAGCCTGCTTTAAGGTGTCCAATCCCTGTCCTTGCAACAAGTGGTCCTTGACTTATTGCATCATACCCAAACTGCTTTGGGCAAATAAAGTGTAAGAGACAGAAAAAAGGACAGATGTAAAGAAATGCAAGATGGTGGAACCTTTCTCATCTATGCAGAGCTCCCTTTGACTGCACTTACGTCGCCCTTTTGCTGTGGATCATCCTTTTAAATTCTGTTTCTAGGGTAGCTTCTGCCATAGGCCATCCTGCTGGAAAGAGGTGTTCCCCAACATCATAAAGGATCAAATGAGGGGCAGTTCCCACTGGAAATTACTCTGCAGGTGGCCGCAGGGACATCTAGTCTAGAAAGAGTACATACAGTCTGTCCATGAGTGGCCTGGGCTCATAGTGTTAATATGTGTTCTTACACATTAGATGCGGCTTTGAAAATTATGTGAACTACCAGACACCATACCCCAAAATTCAGGGATGGCTAATGTTTAAAAAGTAAACTGCCACCAGGATAATAGTTCATCTTAATTATGTGATTTTGGGACAGAGGTGCATATATAAATGCAACCACTGTACTGCATTGGCTTGTCTGTCAAAGCAGCAGTCACACGGGCACCTCTGGCCTCTGTGCACCTGGAGAGTAGGTTCCCCAGATAATGAGACTGATGCAGAAGGGCTCATGTGTCACTATGCTTTTGACAAGCAAGTGCCAGTGGAAGCCTTTGCCTCTACTTTCTCTGCCCCTCCTACTCCTATGGCTGGCTCACACTCTGACACAGCCCTCTCTAACCTGCATCTTTCTATCAGCAACACACTGGACATCCTTGTCCCTGTAATGAGAATCTGCCTGTAGTCTACCTCTAAATGAAACTCTTGGTGTGAGCTCGACCTCTCCACTCTGAGAGGCAAGTGCAGGGTGGCTGGGAGGAAGTGGAGGGCTTTGTGTGCATCTGACAAACTGGCCTGCCGCCTGCTCTGAAGGCAATACAGACTATGTCCCCTCCAAGAAGAGGTTCCATAGCCAAGCCTGCAACTCACAACATGGCCAAACTCTTTAAAATCTGCAAGGAGCTGGCCGACCCTACTGCAGTTTCCACCGCTCCTGTTCCCGCCAAGGCCCTCTGCAGAGCACTGGTTTCTCATTTCATCACAAAAACTCAAGATATCCTGCCCTCACTTTCCTGCTCCTCTCCCTATACCTCTTGCAGGCCCCCTCTGGCCACCTCTCCCTCTCAGCTTCCTTTTTCCTCCTTCTCTCAGACAGCACATGACAATGTCTCTAGACAAGTCTGATCTGTAAAAGTGTCATCCAAACAGGTGCTTCCCTGCTCTTCCAGAACTATCAAGGACCACATTTCCACTCTTGCTCCAGCCTTGGCCTACTTCTGCAACCACTCTTTTGCCACTGGATCTTTCCCCTCTCTCCTCAAGTACTCCCTTGTGCAGTCCCTCCTTAAAAAGCCTTCTGCCAATTCTACCTGTCCGGAAAACTATCGCCCAAATTCTATCACGCCTTTCCTTGGAAAACTCCTGGAAAAACTGACGATCTCCCAGCTTGCTCTCCATACTGAATCTATTGGTTGTCTGCATGACCATCATTCTGGCGTCAGAGCAGCCAGAGGCATGGAAACTCTGCTTTGACATGGTTAATCATGCCACCCTGATGAACTGACTCCATGAGAACCTGGGCATCACGAATCAGGCCCTGACATGACTGTCCTCCTTCCTCCTGGACTGACACGCTCAGGTCCAACTTGGGTCTATTCTCTCCACCAGCTCTCTCTCTACATGTGGTGTCCCCCAGGATTCTATTCTCTCACCCTGGCTCTTCAATGTCTATCTGGGCCACTTGATCTCCACCTTCTCTTCCAACTTTTAGTGTTAGGCGGATGACACTCAGCTCTCCTTCTAGCTTCCCTCATCCGCCTCATCTCCCTCGCTCATTCCTGACTATCTATCTGTGATACAGGATTGCTGTGCCTCCAATGATCTCTGCCTTAATGCCAGTAAGACAGAGATCCTTCACTTTGGGACCCCTGCTTCCACTTTCCCTCTCTCACTCTGGCCGCCCTGCTTGGGCTCTCTACCCTCACCTTCATGTGAGGAAAATAAACTTGGTGTCATCTTCAACTCCACTCTCTCCTTCTCTCCTCACATCATGGGCCTTGCCAAAAATGCCCACTTCCAGCTGCACCTCCTCAGAGGTATTCTACCTTTTCTCACTTCCCCCAGACCCTCATTGCCTCCAGAGATCTGGTTCTCTCCACTATTGGACTATTGCAACAGCCTCTTTCTCAGTCTACCTGCCTCTACTCTTCGCCCTCTGCAATGTATCCAGAACAGCACTGCAAGACTTGTCCTTGGCCTCAAGCCCAGAGATTGTATCGCTCCAGCTTTGAAATCTCTCCACTGGCTCCTGGTGACTGCAAAGATCAAGTTCAAGACCCTCTGCATCATCCACAAGGCTTTCTGGGGCTGTGGACTGTTCTACCTCCAACTTTCTCTTCCAAAACATCTTCCTTCTCGACCTCTACACTCATCCACATGCAACTCCCTGAGTATCAGACGCTTCTCAAAGCAGAGAGTGGGGAAAGATCTATCTCCTCGGCTGGGGCCTCCCTCTGGAACAACCTCCCTACCTCTCTCAAACTTGAGCAGAACCACCTCTGGTTCCGGAAGCAACTCAAGACCTTCCTTTTCGCTTCTGCTTTCTCTCTTCCTCTTCAATGCTGTTGCACCTGACTGCTCTGCGCACTGGTCACCTGGTCACCCTCTGAACTCGGGCTCAGGCTCCTGCATGTCCAGTTGCTCTTGCACTGCCTCCGGGCTCCCTGGCACTTAAGGGTCTGTACCTGCAACCCTACAGTCCCTTCTCTCTGCAGGTATTAGCCACCCGCAGGCTGCACTTGTGAGTTAACTGCAGTTCACCCTTGCCCTCCCCTCTGGCACTTCTCCCCTTCACTCTTCCCTGCACAAACACGATCTGATTGACACAAGGCCTCGTAAGATCGTTATTTTGTACTCTCTTGTTTCCCCCTCCTTGTCGTGTTGCATCTAGAAACACTTGTGTACAGGCACGTTATAAATGCCACATCATATCATGTCCAATCATATCAGATTCATGATGTCAGTTTTGCGATAGCCGAGATTTTAAAGAAATTACATCTCATTATAAAACTCTAGTTAGTGAATAAATACAGTTGTACCAATTTGTTTTATCTGAGTTATCAAACTGTCCCATGTCAGTGGTGAGTAGTAGTGCTGAAAGAAAACAGGCTCCTTCGTGGTCTGCTGGCAGGGATGGCATTCCACCAAAATGCCAGAGGTAGCAGAAGTGACATCACATGACCCTTGACTTCTGATGACATCACAGGATGTGATGTAATTTGACCCACCCCAAAGAGACATCACAGGAAGCGATAGAACAAGACCATTTACCCCTTTACAAAACAGGAAGTGGTATCACATAGCATTGTTTCTAAGTACACTATGAAATATATGGTTACACCATTACTGTAACGTGATATACATTTTATTCAAGAATGGATCACCATATGTATCGACAGAAGAAAAAAAAACATGCTATAACTGCAACTTGTGAAAAGCAAAATGCATAATCTGAAATGGATGCTTATTCTACTCTAAATGATTTTTTCAGCATTTTGTCTGCATTGTAAATTTGACTAAATCTGTCACTCACTCCCTGAAGTGTGCCTGAAATAAACCTTTGTTGAGTCTAGAAATTATTGTATGGGATTCCAGAAAGCCAAATAGCTCAAATGGCCACATGGCATTGGCCACAGCCAAGGAGCTTCAGTTTTAGGGGTAGCAAGGGAGACCACAGGGGTAGCAAGGGAGATTGCAGGGGTCGCAAATGCGACCCCTCGCAACCCCTAAATGACGTCCCTGTCTGCTGGAAACAAAATATTTTGTATTTTCCCCTCTGGATTAGATGATCCAAGGTATTTGTGCATGTTACCCCTTTTAATATGCTGTTTGGAGCTGCACTTTTTAGATATATATATTTTTGAGAAAATATGAACACATTGCACAGATAAAATCGCAATCCAAATATCGTAAAAAAGCTGCATCTCTGTTCATTTGATACCCTAATTACGGCAGTGGGTGTTTTCTACAGTTATTGTATATACTAATTAATAGGTGTTCTTCGTTAAATAGTAACAACGTGTTTAGTGATGCATGAATAAAATGTTTCTGCATTCCCTTCTCCGAACAAAAGGTCTAATTTGAACCGCTTTCATGAAATACGTTGTACTGAAGTCCCGCAGCATAAATGCCAGTATTAATGTACCACAACATTGAACAGTAAAAAAAAATGTTCTGTGCACAACATTATTAAAATGTACAAACCGACTTCAATGTCTCTCCATTGGACATCTTTACTTTGCAAAAATTGAATATTCAAAAAGATAAAGCTACCCAGCGTGTGTAGGCGAAGAAATAAACAAACAATTTATGTCTGATTAATTGCAGCTCAGTTGAATCAATTTCGGTCCAGGGGATAATTAGTTTCTTGGTAAAATTGGCAGGCACAAGTAGCTTTGTCACTGACATTGTAATGTTAATATTTTTTGTACATTCTTACTTTCATTTGCCTTGGCTATCCTGCTTTAAAAAGCAATTCAAAGTAAACCTCCTCATAAGTGTATGAGTGAAACGATCATTACATTTGTATCCAAATACACATTTCCATATAATTCAAAAATTGTTTTAGAATTTATAGAGGCAATATTAACTGAGGCGCGGGCCAACCTTGTCGATAACGACCCCCTTCCCAAGTTGAGGGCCAGAGCGTAGCGAGGGTCCCTTAACGAGGGCGGCTGTGCCATTACTGACAGGCTCTGCCCACCGCTGAGGTTAATATTGCCATTAGCACCTGTGTAGTTTTACTACAAGAGTGCTAAAGGTGTTTTCAAAAAAACATAATAAAAAGAAGAAACTTAACTTTGTCGTTCGGCTCGGTGCCGGCAGTGCTGCTCTCAGGGAAGTCCCTTTTCCATGTTGATGACTGTAACATCATCAACATGAACAACAGACTTCCCGAAGAGCAGCTATGTCCAGCACTGTCCGCGCCGCAAAATGTTTGTTTCATTTTTGTTTTCCTTTTTTTTTTTAAAACCACACCATTAGCATCCCTGTATGAAACTACATGGGTCCTAAATGGTGAAAGGAGATTGGGGAAGGGAAGCACCTGTCACCAATGAAAATGCTCAGAAAGCAGCCTTTCCGTAGTGAATACAGCCTGCATTCCGAGCATTCTCATTGGTTGACGGCACCTGAATAACGCGTTAAGACTTTAGCTTAGCCCACACCTTGAGAGGCCAGTTTTAGGGAGTCTATGTCGATGGTGAAATGGCCCATGCATGAAAAAAGTGCAAAATGGATAAACCACCAATCATTTCCAATGAAAAACATCTAAGGGTCATCCCAAATGCATCCCAGTCACCGACATGACAGGTAAGTAGGGTCACTAATACCTGGGTCAAGTTGTGTGCAAGTCACTGTAAATCTCCAAATTAGATCATGAGTCTCTGAAGGGTTCTTAAAACTGAAACTATATGAATCGCCTAGCACATCCATGGATCAGGCACGTTCGAGTAGATTGGAACTTAAGGATGATGTTAGATAATTAAGTGTCACATCAAAATAACTCCAATGAAAGGGTTAGCTGTCGTTTGCTGGATTTGCATGGGAGAAGTGAATAGTGGAGTTAGCAAGAGGCCATAGTGTGTTGTCATCTGCAAATGTTAGCAAAATAAGACCCTGCATTAAAGCCTGCAGGTTTATGTATCTGCATTACTTGTAGACCGCATGCAAATGGGCATAGGAAAGTCAGCCTTGTATATTTTTGAAGACAATTAATAGACACAGTTCAAGGGAGCAATTGTGAGGGTTCTTGCTAGGTTTTCAACTCTGTAAGTTTGAGGAAGGGTACATCTGATATGAGACATGTCTATCTCTTTTCCCTGGTTTTTCTAGCAGTGTGAACACTGTTCTGGGTAAACATTTCCTACTGCTGGCAGTGTAAAAGGATCACCTCCATAACATATTTTTGTGCACCGGTGGTCATGTGACGCATGCAGTAGAGACCACCCACCGTTCATTAGCATTAGCACGCTGAAATTCTCCACACCTGAGACGTTCCATGCACTGAAGATGCTCGTTTTTGGTTTTATTTTTTGGAACTGCTGTTTTGAGTAGTTAATTCAACCATAACCATGTGGTATGTTGTGCTATAAAAGAGGTCGCCAACTATTATAACATCACTGTTGACCATAATGCATTTAATGGTTGTAATTATTATACTGCTGATGCTAACTCGATGCCATGGATTCTACTGTAATGGGTTTTATTTTGCCATCTGTTTTAATTGCCAGTGACTGTTTGTGAAATTCCTACTTCCGTATCTGACAGGGTTCCAAATGTCCTGAATTGCTGAAGAGCAGTGGGGGGTAGCTTTGGCGTTCCAGTTCCTGTTGTCAACCTTGTAAACTAGAATGCATTTTTAATTCTGATCTTAAGTTCCAAAATGAAAAGTTTCCTGTTACTCAGTGTGCCATGTTTAAATTATTTAATATCAGGAACATGTCTCACTGTTCTCGGCAACTAAAACCCTGCTTTTGATTTTGGTTGTCTCGTTTATGTTATTGTTGGTTCTAATAATATGCTGTTCTGCCTAAAAACGCTCTTCTTCTTTTGCAATATATTATATGTTATGTGGGCCAGTCTTTGTTTAACTTACGTGTTTCCTCACCTGTTCACACTAGATTGCCCATTTACCACAGTTGCCTTTCACGTGTAGGTTTGAATGCCCTTTTCTTTGCATTATATTGAAACTTGTACATGGTTCAGACCTTGTTTATATTTCTGATTTAATTTCCTCATATCAACCTCGGCAATTACATTCTTCCGCTTCTGTCCTGCTTCATTCAACCCCCACATCGTTCCTTTCAAATGATAGTTCCAACATTATGGAAAATATTACCATGTAATATACAGTGATCTAATTCTCTAATTTATTTTAAATCATGTTTCAAAGAATCTTGTCTGTCTTTTTCAAAGGCTTCTAAATTAATGAAATGTGTGGGGATACCATTTGTGATGGATGGCATCTTTGATGTCCTGGTTGTTAGGCTTAGCCGTGTATGGTGGTGGCACAACTTATGATTGCGTAGTTTACCATAACTGGCGAACTTCTTTGCTTTTTCAATTTTACCCTATGGCCATAATATCCCTTTGACAACGTTTTTTCAATGAATATATTTGCATTCATTTCAATTGGAATGTTTATAGTCCAAGATAGCGGTCTTTGTTGACCCATGATAAAACAATATGAATAGTGGAAATAAAGAAGTCATAGGTTAGACACCATAGAGATTTGTACAAATAGCAGACCTGAACCTGTGACTCTTTATATGTGAACAAGCTACTTGGATTCTTCCTTATTTGCTGTTTACGTCAAAAGGAACTTGATAAAAAAGTAATATGCTATGGAACATTTTGGACTCCTGCAGTTATCGATGAGCACAAGTGCGGCCTGAGGTAATATGTTACTGAATTAATTTCAAACATTGAAAACGCTCTGGCGTTTGAGCATTGGACCGGCATCATTTAAGAACTTCAAGCACATGGCTTTTCATGCTGGAAGATTGTTTGTCCTGCTGCTACTCAAGGTGACTTTTGGACACGCATTAGAGGAGTCACTGAAGGACACGAGAAGTATGAGGTTTGATTTGCTCAATGGAACGGGCGTAACCCTCTATGTTGAAGGAAGCAATGGACTGAGCTTTTATCCAATGAGTGCTGATCAGCCTTCGGACCATGCAATTAGTGATTTTGTCTTGTGAAGCCAGAAACCTTGGAGAATCTTTGACTCCCCTCTCTCCTTCCCCCTTCACAGTCAGAACATTGCCAAGAAGTCCCACTTTCAACTCTTCCTTTTCAAAGGAATTTGCCCTTTTCTTACTTTCCCCAGGAAACTAGATGTTACCCGAGCCCTGGTTCTCTCTACGCTTGACTATTGCAATAGCCTCCTCAAGAACCTACATTCTTCCACTCTGCAACCCCCCCCAGCTTATCCAAAATAGGGCAGCAAGACATATCCTTGGCCTTAAGCACAGGGACTTCATCTCTCCTGCCCTAAAAAGTCTTCACTGGTTCCTGGCTGCTGCACGGATCACATTCAAATCCCTATGCATCATCCAAAAGGCTGTCTGGGGTCGGGGCCACACTATTCTCAACTCTCCCTAACTAAATACTCTCCCTCCAGAACTCTCTGTTCCTCTGGCACCAACTCTCTTTTGCTAAACAGAGGGCTGTAGGTTGTTCTATTTCCTCGGCTGGCTTCCTTCTATGGAACAGACTGCCACTCTACCTGCGTCTTGAACAGACCTTTCTTAAATCCCAGAAGCACCTCAAGACTTTCCTCTTTACCTTCTCCTTCCCTTCTCTCATCTGCTAATCTTACAGTTGTTGAGAATGGTCAAGAGGGCCCTTATGCATCTGAAGGCCCTTTCCCTCCCAATAGCCTAGCTTCTTGCACATTGCCACCCAATGCATTTCCATGCTGTGTAGCACTTTCCATACCTGGCACTTCTTCTGTGTCTCACCCACTAGCACGGTCTCCCCATCACTTACCCCCCACTGCGCTCATCCTTGCTGCACTTGCACATTCTGAATACTCAAAAGGCATAGTAGGTGTGTCTGTTGTTTCTCCTTCACTGCACTTTATATTTCTTTGTATAGTATTGTGTTTTTTCCCATGTTCCCTCCCTGTTGCTCTGTGGGTGCTTTGAAACAGTATTCACTTCCTGAATTAGCACCTGACAAGTGAATAATACCTACATAAATACATAATCTGGTAAAAGAAAGTGATCAAGCCAGCACTTTCGTGTTAGACATGAGAAGCAGTGACAATGAAGAACCATCAATCATAATTAATTTTTTAGAAGAGTTGCAGTTGTTGTGTCAAGATGGAAAAACAAACAAAAGACCCAGAAGGTGAGGTCATGGCCGAGGACAAGGATCCAGAGCACAAAGAAACCCAGGCGAGGGAGGAGGGGTCAGAGGAGAGACAGTAGATACGGAAGAGAGATCAATGTGCAAATGGATGTAGATGTGACCAAAGTCTCTAAATGTAACCAAGTAATTAATCTGTCTAATTTCAATCTAAAAGAAGATCAATTGAGAGTTTTATGTCTGGGTCTAACCTTTTGCCCCAGATCTTATTTCAACTATGTGGATACCCATATAGACTTTGACAAGTAGATGAGAATTATACATTTCAAACAATTCTTCAATACAAAACCAACTAAAATGCCATTCCATATATCGAAGGAGGTCAAACTTATATTGTGATCAATGATCTCGATACTTTTGCAGATCTTATCCATTTGGATCAAGGATTAGGATTAGATGAAGCCATTGATGGCATTAATTAAGAATGTGGCATAAACGTGTATTGGCATAGAAAAAGCATGTTCAATCCAAAGTCTAAGTTCAACCCCCATCACAGCCTGGAGTTTAGATTGAGAATTGGTCATAACAGACCTTAAGAACATAAGAAAAGACAATTCTACAAGGTAGGGTGGTAACCTGCCAACAAGAGACCGTGCCATCCTTGAAGAAATGCAGAATATGAAGGAATACATTATCAAGCCATCTGACAAGGGACGAAATATAGTCTTCATTAATATATGAGACTACATCAGAGACGCATATCGTCAACTTAATGGCCAATTATATTATGAAAAGCTGTCCAATAATCCTGTGCAAGAAATGGAAGAGAATTTGTAAAGCGTTCAGGATTGCTGGTACATAAAGGGATGTTTGGATGAAGATTATAACGCATTTCTTCCCTAAGCACACAGTCATGCCCACAATTTATTTCCTCCCAAAAGTGCACAAAAACATCAACAAACCTCCTGGAAGACCGATTGTCACACTGGTAGGTGCCTTATTAGAAAACATGTAAAAATGCATTTATGATAAATTACACCCTTTTGTTTCAAGTTTACCATCTGCTTTAAGAGACAGTAAAGATTTCCTCCAGATGATCGATGAATTACCATTGGAATCTGAGTATTTGATGGCAAATCTGGACATTGTTTCATTGCATAAGTCAATAGAACACACATTTGGAATGAAATCATGTGACTATTTTTTGAACACCCGCTCTCTCAATTACATAAATTATACAAAAATGATTTTGTGAATGATCGACTTCTGCTTAACTGATAATATTGCCTTGTTTGACAGTACTTTTTGCAGGGAATTAAAGGATACTGCCATGGGAACCTTCTTTGTCTGTATCAAAGCTAAACTCACTATAGGTTGGTGGGAGAAATTCTTAGTTTGGTCAGAATATAATATTAGGGAGACAGAGATTGTGGTGCTTTGGTTAAGATTCATTGATGATCTATTTGTGCTTTGGAGTGGCAGTGAGGTGGAATGGTTAGATTTTGTGAGCAGGTTAAATTATAACATATATAACCTTGGTTTCACTGGGTCCCATAGCAGAAACTCCATTATCTTTTTGGATGCAAGAGTTATCATTATAATTGGTTATTTATAACCCATTTAATGCCAAAGAGGTTTCTAAGTGCAGGCCCAGGATTCAAACCTTTGTTGCTCTGTGTCATCTTACTAGCGCATTGCCACTAAGCGATGCTACCCTTTGAACATGGGGATGGGTGTTTAAGGACATCATTACATAGAAAAACGACAGGATCAAACACCCCTTGCTCACTACTGGTTGCCATCTTAAGAGTCTTCTGTGGAGTATCCCCTGTGGAGAATGTATCCATCTGAGAAGAAACTGTTCATCCTTAGACTCTTATGATGGAGTAGAATAACGGCTTGAGGGTTTTGTCAACACACCTATCCCAAGCGAGTTATAGAGCGAGCATACATTAAGTTACGTGAAATGAATAGAGACTCAGGGTTTTGAACAAATATTTCCAATATAATAGTTGACCCTCACAGGGAAGAAATTAGATATATTCTCACTTTTTATGAATCTTCTAAAGTGATTAGAGAAATTCTTGGAGGACACTGGCACATCCATCCTTATGTTTGATTAAAATGTGGCACCCTATTTGGGTAGACGTGCGAGTGTACATTTTCTCAGGTCAATATCTATGAGAGATATGCTGGCATTTAATTTTATGCAGAGTGTCATGATAAGCCAGGGCAACCAATGGTTAATGGAATCTGGCAAATGTTTCTTCGATTTTTGGGAACTTGAGATAATATCTTTGAATTAATGATATTCTCTTAATTTTGAAGTATTGAAGTGATTTTGTTCTGAAGATACAACTCGTTTTTGTCAACTGTAGAGAGAGGATGTTCAATTCAAATGTATGCAATAACTTCTCTTGGTTTCTCTTTATTTGTTTGGATATTTGTCTTTTCTCTTTCTCCTTCTTCTCTTTCTCTTTTTTCCTCTTTTTCGTTTTCTCTTTTTTGTGGACATTTCTGTTGTGGACATTGAATTTATAATGGTTTTTCAAAGTGTTATTTGGAATTATGCATGATGTACATACATTCTTTGATTAGTGATTTTGACAAAGTTAGTTCATGTTTTTTCCTCTTTGATCATATAGTTTTGCTTAGTCAAATTTATTTAGGCCAAGAATTTTCGTTAGGGTAACTAGCAGTTTAATGTTTACTTTATTGTTTTATTATGGTTTATGTTTTGTTAGAATTATTTATTAGCACATCTGCACTCTTTTTTCATTTGTTAGTGTCGTGTTCCCTTGATTTATTCCTACAGTTAGTCATGGTATAATGAATGTTGGGGCAGAATTTATTTAACAATGCTGTATTGAGTATTAGGACTTCATGTACATTGTGCGCCTATTATGGAATTGTGATTATAGTAGCATACGTGAAGTCCTATCAAATAGGTCAACAGGAACACCATTACTGGACGCTTTGTGAAATTTGCTGTGTATACATGTGTATACGTGTAATCCAATATTGGTGTGATGCACTAGGCACTTTATTGAGTTACTGTTTACATGCATTTTTGCCCTTAAATATATTGAATAACTGTTTACATGGGTATTTGCTATTAGGCGCTAGGCACTTAACTGACTAATTGTTTACATGTATTTTTGTGCTCACATTTATTGAATGACTGTTTACATGCATTTTTGTTCCCTAATGTTTTCAGTTTTGGTTAATTTTGGTGTAGCTCTTTACATGAGATGATTATGTTTTGTTGATTTATACAGCGCACCACTCCCACCCGAGGGCAATCTCCAGACGCTCACTTGGCTCTGCAAGAGAAGATGGTGGGGTATGTTAGTGAGGATAGGATGATAGTATAGGTTGAGAACCAGAAGCAACGGGCATCTGTGTGTGTTATTTTGTGTGTGGGAGTTGCTTTGATTCGGCTCGAGAGGCCCCACCTGTTGTAATCATATGGGTAGGACACAGTGCCTCGGATGTGTGCTGGTGTGTGTGTTCGGTGTGTAGGTCGTATGAGGTTGGAGTGCGTTTTTAGACATGCACACTGGTAAGTTGTATCCGTAAGGGGGTTGAGAGTCATGGACTGTTAGGTATTTTATTGCATTGTGTTTGTGTTCCTTTGTGTACTGTTGGTGGATTTATGGACTATGTGCAAGGGTGTGTTCCTCTGAGGCTACTTCCAGAGTCTCAGAGGAGTTTGTTGAGTGGCAGGGTTAGATTAGTTCTTGTGTATTTATGTGTAGTGTGGCTAGCGCCTACATGTGTATAGTGGCGTTGGTTTTGTTGGAGGAACATGAAGGGGGAATTGGTCAGTACACTGGTTATAATTATAATTGGTTATTTATATTATAATTGGTTATTTATAACGCTCTTAATTCCCAGAGGTTTCTAAGCGCAGATCAATTAATTCATCATTGTTATACATTTTAGGCATTCAGCACTTTATCATTGATTCATGTTTACATCCACGTTGGTATGAATAAAAGAAAGAGGAAAGAAAAATGCTCATACCTTAATAATATTTATTATGATCCGAGTGGAGAGCGGTTTTAATGTTTTGGGAACATGACGCATTACTAATGTTCACTTTTATTTTTTCTTTATTGTGCATTTGGTTATGAAAACAAAGCACATTTGATATAATATGGAAAATTCATTTTTCCATAATATACGAACATATTTTAGGCCTTCAAAATACTGATATAAATATCACAACAATAGAAAAGGATGAAAACATGAATTCTTGTTTTATTATTGATAAGGTTGAATATAAAAAAAACCATCAAACTTTCAATTCATAAGATAAAATTAAAAAAAGATTAATGTAATATAAAATATGTTTACATTGATATGATTAAAGGAAAAATTATTAGAGTATGAAGACAATAAGGACATATTCCTCCCTCTTCTATTATCTCTTAAAATCAGGTAACAATTATTTAACACATAAAAGGACATCATGAATCATCTTGAATTTTGTCTAACGAAAATAGAATTTTGATGACAGCAATTCTCACTGTCGTTCGTCTGGTACAGAATACTTCATGACAGAGTGCTTCTGAAATTAGAATTCTGAAATCTTTAAAGAGCATTTTTAAGTAAAGGTTCTGCTTGTGCGTGCGCATGGGACATGCTGTTATTAAGTGTTTTGGAGTTTCTGAATGTTTTGTTTCTTTGCACAATCTGCATACATTTACAGATTTTGTAATGAGTTTCCAATTTCCCAGTACCTCTTTTGTGTGCCAGAGATTGAAATCGTAAAAATGCAATTCTGAAGATTGGGGAATTGAATCTCACTAAATAGGATTTAGAGATACAATACTTTTTATGGGCAAATGGACTGTTCTTAAAATCTCTATAAGTCAAACACAATTGTTGTGTTTTCATCCAATCTTGTTGCCAAAGTTTTTGTTTGGCATGTGTTGAATTTTCCAGCAAAAGTTCAGACTATGGGCCTCATCACGAGTTGGGCGGTAATGCCGATGGTATTACTGCCGGTGGTATTAGCCCTACCGCCAAACCCCCGGCTATTAGCACCGGATCACGGGTTTGATGGTAATGGAATTCCCCATTCCCCACTGAGCCCATTCGAGAATGCCCCATTCCCCATTGGGCTCAATGGGGAATTTTCATGCTCTTACCGCCGGCAGATTTCCCGCCGGCGGTAATAGCATGAATTTTCTGCGGATTTCCCCCAGCTCAGAGCTGGGGAGAAATCCGCCGAAGCCATGATTTGGCGGACCCTTAAATCCGGCAGTAATAGCGCGACCGCCGGATTTAAGGGTTACCGCCAAACTCGTGATGAGGCCCTATGTATCTATGGCTTCCATGATATTTATAGTTTCATGCTTCCATGCCGCTATAAACTGATGGCTGGAGGAGATTAGGTAGGTAGATAATATATGCAGTAGTGATTCTGATTTGGTTGACAGTACGCATTTCCCATACAAGGAGCACAGTTTCCACACATATGAGCTAGATAGGGATAGCAACTATAGTTGGTGCATGATTATAGGCATCCGGTGCCTTGGAGGAAATGAGAAGACAAGTTTCCAAAACATCCCTTCAAATTTGAGCCAAAATGATACACGTCTCCATAACTTGGTCTCTACACCATACAAAAGTGTTGCCACTACCTTTTGATTGTAGAACGTTAGCACTGGGACACAGGAACATTTGCAATATTTACCATATATTATACGGGCTTGTGCAATAGCCATTATCATCTTGAACTTGAGCTCTGCAGTGTACGGGAGATCGGAACTGTGATCATTCATATTTATAACTAAGTAGCGATACTTGTGAACTACTTCCAGTCTTGTTTCATGCAGGGACCTTCTGTATGAGCTCTTATCATTATGTCTCTTACCACAAGGTAGAACCTTTTGTTTTGTCTAAATTGACCAATAGCAGATTTTCTTCATCATATTCTCCTAGTGCAGATTTTGTAAACCTCTTGGAGTCTTTTATAAGAGAACCAAGTAATCCGCATAGAGTGGCCATGGTATGGGATGGTGTACTAATTTGGGAAAATCAGAAATTACATTAGTACATTTTTTTCTATAGATAGGAAATAAAAAAGTGAAACAAGGCTGATGCAGAGAAGCATCCCTGCTTCAGCCCCCTAAAGGTTGGGATCGGAGAAGAAAGCTTACCATCCAGTGTTAAACAGATGTGTACCATAGTATTGGTGTGCAATAGGTCTATCAAGGTTCGGATGGATCAGGATCACTCTTCCTTGTGCAATTTTATAGTTCTATAGATACCGAGTTGAAGGCAGTCTTAAGTCTATAAAAGCCATATATACTTGTTGTTTCATTAATTGACAATGTGCTTTTATGGTACAAATCATCAATACATTAACTGCCAAAACCAGGCCAGGTACAAACCCTGTTTGGAAGGGATCTTGAAGATTGTGCTTGTTTATACATGGATTAAAGTTTCTTAGGACCAATTGTGCAACTATTTTGCCTGGAGCATCACGAAGATCAATTGGTCTGTAATTGGCAGGGGACTGCCGATCACATTTTCTAAAAATTGGCACGATTGTTAATTTTAGCCACTAGGATGGGAGGACGTTTGTTGTTAGTAGCTGTGTGAATATAGTGAAGAGGGTTTTGGCCCATGCTTCAGTATGATCCTTGAACATGAAATTGTGGAGACCATCGGCCCTGGTGCTGTGGAAGAGCCTAATCTCAGAATGTAATAAATAATGTCCTCCTCGTCAAAACTGAGGTTGATAATATTTACTTGCTATGGCAGCTAACATTTGTTATCCATCTTTCTGTAGTAATAGTGCTTTTTGTGCTTGAATCCAATTTTTATATTGGGTGTTGAGCTGTCTGAGGCTGCTAGATCTGGAGGATTCCAGAGGTAAACGCCAAGTCATCCTCTTTTCTCGGCAGTAAGATTTTTTTTCCCCTGCAATTCCAGATCATAAGTGTGTTCTTTGTCGTCATAGATTGGTATTGACTAAATATCTTCAGAGCTACAACATAGAGTCCCCCAGAGAGAGGTGTAGTTGGACACAATGCTTGTGAATTAAATGAAATACAAACATTTAGATCTTTTAAAGATTTTTCTGACCAATGAAATCCGTTTCTACTTCCAGACAGATATAATGAGATTGCCATCGTAATCATATGTTGTGATATGGATTCACTGAGTGGACCAGGTACAGGTTACAGAATGTATCTCATGATCACTATGTTTTTGCAGCATGATTTTGAAGGTCCCTGTCACCCCAAAAAGATCTTTATCTGTATATACAGTCGATGATGGCTTCATGCTGGCACCTTCTCCATGTGCTTTACGGGGGTATGTCACTGGGAAGAGCTCCATTCAGCATTGCTAGCTGCCTGTTGCTCATAACAGTAGACCAATGCCTCTTTAGGGTATGTTCAGCAATGGCTGTGTCAGAGAAACAATGGAGATTTAAGTCTCCAACTAAAATTGTCTGAGTAATAGATGGTTCATTCATGATAAGGTCTAGAACAGTTTCAAGGTCATGAAAAAATGTGCTAGCATCTATGCCCACATGGCTCCAATAGATATTAATTAGAGCTATGATTTTAGAAGGGAATTTAATCTTCACCAGTTGTATGTAGGCGTTTGGAGTAGCCCTAGGTTCCAGTTGGAGACCAAATGCTATTTTTGTTGCAACTAATAGTCCTGCAAAAGGTCTACCTTTAAGGGGAATTTTGGCAAACAGTAATGAGATATTATGACCATCCCAGATGAGCGGGTCCAATAACCAAGTCTCCTGGAGGGCTATAATGTCATAGTCATTCAGGTTGTTTGCAGGTGTATCAATAAAGCGCATGAAGCCTTGGGTGTTCAAGCTTGCAAAATTAAAGCCTTGCTTATTTTATTAATTGCGTTGTTATGCATGAGTTGTAAGTCATGCGAGCGGGTGTTTCTGATCACTCATAAGTGCCTCTGACTGATGTACAAAATTAGGTGCCATTGGAGTACATGTAACTTTTAAGCATGGTAATTAAGTCGCTATATGTTTGGAGCAATAATGTAGCTTGGACTCAATAGATCTATCAAACCCTACTTATCCACCCCCAACCGCTTGGCCATAGCTAGAGCAACTATAGGGGGTCGATTATTGCAACACCCTCCTAGCTGGCACCTCTGCCAAAAACATACACAGACTGCAAACCACACAAAGCAATGCCCTCAGAGCCGCCATGGGCATCCCTAGAAGAGACCATATATCCCACGCCAGACGTGAAGCACGGTGGCTCCAGGTCAAAGACCGTATTACTCTGAAAATCCTCACCACCACTCACAGCTGCATCAACAAAACCGCTCCAGCATACCTATCTGAAGCAATATCAAGGACCACATCCACTCACCCCACCAGAGCTCAGTACACCATCCAGCTACAGATACTATGCATAAAGAGAGCCACAGCGGGAGGTCTAGGCTTCTCCTATATTGCACCGAAACTCTGGAACTCACTCTCTGCCACCCTTAGAGCTGACACTTCCATCTCTGTCTTCCGCAACAACCTAAAGGCCACTCTCCTCAACTAGCAAGTGGAGGACTGCCTCCTCCACTTCTGCCATGTATATTGTAATATAACACAAATGTAATATAACTATATTGTAACCTGTATATATACTGCTAATGACTATGTAACTATATTGCAACCTGTATATATATTGCTAATGACCATGTAACTAAGTAACTAAGCTTTGTACTGTAACAAGTGCCACGATGTCCTAGGGCTGTTGTGTGTGTTGTGCGCTATATAAATACGAAAAAAAAAAAAAAAAAAAACAAACCTAATTCCCTAACTCAAATCCATGGTATTGCTTTATTTCAACCCTTACAAACACTATTATATCTGCAATTCCCTTCCCATGCACACTTGAGCCACTCTTTATAAGCTCTTTAAGTTACAAACAGCAGCTGTTCCAAGCTTCTTCGGGTCTATCTTCATATAGATGTCATGTAGCACCCAGTAAAACCTCTTATTTCAAGCCTCGATTGAGAAACCCATTAAGGTTGTCCAGGTTAAAATTGTGCAAATGATAAAGGTGTCAGTTTTGTTTGAACCACCCAACCATGCCTTGTTAGGGATGGCAAACTGGCTCCATCTTGTGCCCCCCAACCCAAACAAATGGCATTTGAATATATTACAATAATTTAGATAAAATGTGGAGCTGAAACTTTAAACATTGAACATGTGAATTTAGTGAAAACAAACAAGATACAGAACACCAAACCTCATCAATGTGCTGGGATGCAGGAGTATTTAAAACAGGATGTTTCATGAAACTCAAATGGAGTGTTGGGCGCTTCCGTAGTATCCCATGTCATGAAATTAAGAACAAATTGCTTAAAGTTTCAAATGCACATTTGAAACCTAAAGCAATTTTTTCTTACTTGAATCAAGTAGCTTGGCTAGATATGAGAAGGTTTGGCTTCAACCTTGTGACATGTTTCTGTTTTAATTTCTTTTGATTGCATTTTATTTTTAGTTGACTTTCTATGTTAAACTGTGACAGTACACCCTTTTACTGAATGAGTAGCTTTGAATTTGATTCAAGCACGCTAGAGCCCATGGCTAAAATCAATATGAACCACAAAAAGGTCCATCTGGAGTTTAAGTACTTTGGTTGAATTCCCTGAGGAGTTAGCTCTATAGAGTAGCAACTGATTCCAATTAAGTTGGACAGGCACACTCAAACTATCCTAAATGTCCTACATGACCTTTGAAATAAGAATGTATTTTTTTGGGGGAGCCCGAAACCATTGAATCCTGCATTATGCCTGACATCCCTGAATCAACACGAAAATTATAGGGTGGGGATAACCACCCTATAGATAAGGTGAAACCTACCATCCATAGGAAAAGCAAAGATTCTATGGTTAATAACTTTTGAGCCATAGCACGGATCAGCACTGTACTTGACATTCCTATATTGGGCCCGGGCCCGCATCAAACAAAAGTTCTGTGCAAATATGTGTTGCGGTTCAAAAGATATAAAGGGTCAAAAAGGGTGTGTCTTCACATTTCCATCAATTTTCCCAGAGGCAAAATATCAAATTTTTGCTCGTGCTCACAGCCCAAACCACTGGACAGATTTTCACCAAATAAGAACCAAATCAGGCTCAAAGGAAATCCTTCTTGTTTTGTCGCAAATCCATCCAGTGCTTTTTTAAATTTTTTTATATGGTGCATAGCAGGGTGCTCCTGTCGCAAAAAAGTAAGTCATAACTCGCATGATTCATTGCTGTGGCCACGCATTTTCAGTTCTGTAAGGCAGCCATTACATGATTTGAGAATCAAGTTCTGAATCAACATTGAAAACTGCCTTAAATTGATATAAAGGGTGTTTAGTAAGGAGCTTTGGGGGCAGGGTTAGGAAGGATGTTTGAGATATGGTATTATTATTGTATTTCTGTAGTGTTCTGCTGAGACCAAGAAGCATCGAGAATGGGGAAAAGAAAGAGAAAATACTCATAAAATATAATACATTGAGATGTGGTCATCGTTATGGTTGCTAGTTAAGGAAAGTTGTGTATTTCAGGTAAATTTAGAAATTTGAAAACAAAATATATATATTAAAAATAATGGTTTCCAAATCAAATTAAAATGTGTAGGAGGGTTGAATTAAGGCAATTTAACATTGGTTCAGCAGTGGGTTGCAGGCTATTGTAACCAAAGAGGATTGCCTGTTGCCAGAACATGCTCCTCAAACGCTCATCTATTTGCCAACAGTGGTAGTAGATCACGTGGTTGAAAATGATGCACTGCCCAGGCTTTGTGGAGAACCTTCTTCTTCAGACTTTGCCTCAAAATTTGCACTGTCCCATCTCTATGTATGATAGTGTAGTGTCTTAAGGCACGTTAAAGTACTGCCAGCACAGGAAGGTGTGAAGCTCCTGCTGCAGTTCTTCTTGGATGAGCAGGCTGCTTAGGAGCTCAGTGTGCTTAGGGGCCAGGCAATGGGGGCATCATAGTTAAGGAGGTGCTGCTTCAACCCCTGTCAATTTGCAGGTTTTTATGGTATTAAATCAGCATCTTTACATCACTGTAACTAATGTTTTTTCACAGAATATAGATATAGTGTAAGGGTGTTGAAGAAGGATGCTGACACATGGGTGGCATGTTGGTTGCTATCGCTATAAACTAAGGATAATACTAAAGGATCTGTCAGCATGTCTGTTGAAATCACACTCCACCGTCGTGTGTCACAACCTATTTCTATCCCTTACACTACAACTAAAGAATAATTTAATCCAACAGGAAGTTCCTTCTTCAGGAGAATGACTCTCTTTTTTTTGCTGTTGTTCCCAAAATGCTCTCTTGCAACGATTTGCCTGGGGAATGACTCCCTTCCTGTGGCTTGTAATTCCCACAAACCTTGTTCAAGTCAACTTTATATACCAGGAGAATTATATCCTTCTCCTAGTACTCAGGTGTAATTTCCAAAATATTCTCTTGCAAAAGCGTGCCCGGGGGAATGACTCCTTTCCCCTGGTTTGTGGTTCCAACAAAACATTGTACAACTCAGCTTCTAGACCAGGAGAATGACTCCCTTCTTCTGGTATTGGTTTGCACATTCCAATATAGTTCACAACAAAGCCAGGGGGAATGACTCCCTTCCCCTGGTGTCTCTTGAGTATTTTCAAAGAACTTTAGTTTACTTGCCAGGAGAATGTCTCCCTTCTCCTGGCGTTAGAGGGTTCCTTTCTGTATCCTTCATACTTGGTTGTTCGAGTACTATCTCTGTCACTGTGATGAGCAACATTTCCTCTGATTATTGTTTTATTGGCGTTAGGTTCCCAGAACCTTCTCTGGTCGTCAGTGGGCTTATCTCTGCCACTGTGGTGAGATAATTTCCTCTAATGCTTATTTCACTTATGTTGGTGTCCCAGACCCTTCTCTGGTAGTCAATGGACTTATCTCTGCCACTGCTGTGAGCATGACTTCCTCGAATACTTAGTTCACTAGCAGTGGGGTCCCAGATACTTCAAGGTGGTCAGTGGGCTTATCTCTGCCACTGTGGTGAGGACAACTTCCTTGGATGTTTAGTTCACTTAGACTGCAAATAGCCAATCCTGCCTTACCTAATTGATCACCTTAACAGCATCCAGTGACACCACTGCAGACTCGTCTATCTGATCAGCATATGGGTCATCATGTGTTGCTGTCTCCTCAAGTTGTAGGATGTTTTTTCTATATTGAATGAATCCTGTTTTATCCAGGTGTATCAATTCTAGGCGCACTGTTGGAAGTCGTTGTACCAGTATCAGACTTAGGATCTAGGCATCCAAGTTTAGCATTGAAAGGGGTCTATAAGACCCACATTCTGTCAGGTCTTTTCTGGTTTTCAGGAATGGCACAATGACCACCTCTCACATACATCTCGGGAGTTGTCCCACCTCATATGAGGCTGTCAGGGTTAGTATAAATATACCTGCCAGGAGTGTCATATATGTTTTATGCAAACTCTTCAGTGAGCCTTTCGCAGCCCGGTGTCTTTTGTGACGCCAGCTGAGAGACAGCCCCTAATATTTCCAGCTCCTTCATCCATGCCTCCAGTCCCTCTATCTGTGAAGCTGAAATCCTAGGGAGGTTGAAATTCTGAAGGGTGTATTCTAACTCCACCATTGAGTATATTGTGCCCCACCATATTGTAAAGACATTATTAATTTCAATGCTTTGGATTTTCCCACGCCAGTAGTCTACCAGGTTTATCTCCCAGCTCATTCAATCTCTAGGTGTGCACCTGTGTAATCCTGTTTCCCCAGCCTGTCCCAGGCCTTAGCACACTCCTGTTTTAGAGACACCAGCTCCGGTTCGCTATCTATTCCGGCCACCAGGGCATTTTCAGCTGCTTCAGTTTGTCTCTTGATGCTCTCCAGGGATTTTGACAACAAGGCTCTGACCCCTGCTGTAGTCGGATTACTTCCATAAAGGTTTCCCATACCACTCAATTATCAAGAATTCTGTGCTCATTTTCCACAAAGTATCTTCTCACGGCATCAGCCACATTTTTCCAGAAAATCCAGATCAGTTAGGGCCTCCGCCCTGAACTTCCAGGTGGCTACAGGTGGTTTGCTTCCTTCATAGAGAACTTTAGCAAGCATTGGGTGTGGTCCAATATGGATCTCCCTAAATAACATGTGTTGACAAACTGTTTTGAATGTTTTACCCCCGTAAAAGAGAAATCAATTCTTGTATAAACTTACTGTGGGTGAGAATAATAAGAAAACCCACTAGCAGAAGGGTTACGATCCCTCCATATCTCCCCAAGGTTGTATGTCCCCATCTGCTTTCCCAGCCCTCATGTTGTCAATGATGTTCTCACTGTTCTCCTGCCTGACCTGTCCTTCTGTGGGTCTAGTGTGCAAGTAAAGGCTCCTTCCCCACACCCACAAAATATCTCTTTAACCAGCTACTTCCTCCAGTATAGATTCAAAGAATCGTGCTGTTTCTATATTTGGCGCATACATGTTAATAATACAAATTGGTCACCCTCCCAATCCCTCTTGGACCTGCCTTACCAGGCTCTTAGTACCTTTTCCACCTTAAGTGTCCCATACACTACCCATATGAGCACCCCCCTTCCATAAGTCAAGTAGGTTGCCCCATAGTATGTCCCTCCCCACCTAAGATACATAGCTTCCTACCCGTATCTATCCAGTTGTGTCTCTTGTAGAAATGCAACATTAACCCTATTCTGTTTATGGTAACTATGCCCTATGTTCCCTTTAATGTACCCATTCAGACTTCTAACATTCCATGTAATTACATTAAGTTCAACCCTGATCACTCGGCAGATCCCAAAAATTTGCCAAATCATGTGCCCTTCCTCTTTCATTCAGTGCTCAGATTATAATGAGCATCCAGTTGTATCATCCTTCCAACACTACAATAATTCCTGTATACGCCTGTCCCATCCAATCAGACATTTTCCGCCTCAATAGCCAAAAACAAACAACTTAAACATAACAACACACTTCCCCGTAATAGCCGTTCGCCATTCGGGAGAGCAACATATTGTTCCCTGAGCCTTGGAGCTTAGAATGTGGGGGTGTATAGGTCCCGCTATTGGCACCTAAGTGTCTACCTCCAAGCCTGAACAGGTCCTTGGCCAGTGCTCCACCAACAGCGTCAGGATGGCTCAGTCCCTCAGCGATGAGCCAAATACAATGGGGTATTTACTACTGTAGAAAGTTAGATCTCCGGGCCGGGGTGCCAAATGTACTTTGGGTCCTCTATAGGACCACCATCCAGCTCCTGCATCTTCCAAATATGAAGCTCATTTCGCCATCTCCCTGGCACAAGATCTCATCCCACCTGCCTTCATTCACCCAGTTCAGGCGCCACAGTTAATGTTCCTCTAAGTTATCTCCCCCATCTCACATTGCCCACGAGTGGCGTTTGTAGATTCTGCTGAGCCATCCAGTTGTGCACCATTACAGGAGTGTAAAAAACCATGACTTCCCCTCGTACAGCACTTTAAGCTCGGCCAGGTATAGCAACATGTACTGCAGCTGTTATTGTCCGAGCCTCTCTTTAACCGTGTTGTATTGTCTGTGCTATTTCAGCACATTCACTGTGCAGTCTGGGTATATTGCCATGGTTGCGTTCCTTCTCTTGATCTTCCCTCCATGCCTCGATAACTGCATGATACTTTCCTTATCCTTGTAGTTGTGTATCTTCACGAAAGGCCTGGGTTGTGCTGCGGATGGAGGTCTCCTGGTCAAAGCTCTATGTGCCCTATCCACTGTAAAGCCCTGTGATAGCTTCCCTGGACCGATCTCTTGCAGGAATAGGGTTTCAATCAAATCTGTTGGGTCGCCTCCTTGCAGTTCTAGAATACTAATGATATTTCTCCTCACACGCCCTTCTACGTCCTCCACTATCTCTTCAAGCATCACTGTCTTCTGCATCAGGGACTCGACTTGTCCTTTCAGCTTGTCCATCAACAACGTGGTTTCCTCAATCTTCCCTTCCAACAATTTCAACTTCTCAGTCAGCGTGCACAGGTGAGCATCACATTCAAAGTAGGAATGCCCTGCACTGTAAGTATTTACAAAACCATTAAGTGGAAACACTACCTCTAGATAAAATGTATGGATGTTATAGACAAACAGAGTACCATTTAAAAACAAAAATATCTATTTTTAGGTCCCAAGTCCGGATCATTATATAATCCTCCTAATGAACCGCCAAAACACGTGTCGAGGGAGCCATTATAATTTCTTTTCATGTGGAATATAGCCCACATGTACCATGGGCTAATATGAGCTGAAAGCAAATCAAGCTATGTGTTAAAAGAAAAATAATAGCAAATCACAGGATTCCAATTCTCCTTCGTTTCCTCTATATTTTAAGGATACTGGTCAGTCTCAGTATCAGGAATCTGTCTGCAGCCAACTGAATAACAACCACAATGAATTAAATATTGAATACTAATCAATTAGGAATCGCCACAAGTTGCTGCAAGGCTGAACAACTACCAATTGGTTTACATTAAACAGCCACTTCTTGGAAGGCAGAACCAAATGAGTCATATGTGGCTCCTTGGAGTGCTGGAGTACTCAACAATAACATATCCACCCACAGGAAAGACATGTGACAGTTGTGGTACAAGTGGGCACTTTCTTAGGGTGTACAGATCCAAGCACGAGTTATTCAGAACAATCCCTTCAATGAGCAGAGTAGCCATCATCCAAGATACTGGAGCAGACCCATGGAAGCATTCAGGGAGTGTCATGATTGTAACTTGCCTTACCCTAACATTCACCATCCCGGACAACGTGCCAACTCCCGAGGATACAGTGAAAACTGCCAGGATCATAATCGGAGAGCTATTTGTATCCAGTTTGCAATACACTACAATTGGCAAGCACTTATGAGCACACATTCCAAACCATTATAGGGAACCCACTGACATTGATACTTGGGAGCTCATTTTCCATTGATCTGTAGCGTCAATGGAAGATGTAAAAGCCTTGCCTAAGGCATGCACCTGGGCTCTAACTCTAACATTGTTGTAGATGCACACCTTCCGCCTAAGATCTCTAAACCCCTGAGCCCTATGAATGTGGCAAGTGTGTACTCCACTCTACACTCAGGATTTTAAGGAGTACACCACCTTCTTCACCCTGGACGGCATGTATCACTTTAAACAAATGCCATTTGCCTTTGCAGCTTCTTTCTTCCAAAAAGTAATGCATAAGCTGCTGATGATGGCATAGGTAATGCATGCTTCCAAGATGGCATACTGGTATATGCCGCTTCTATGTTCTTCCAGAAAGAAGGACGTGATTTGGAGGATCCTAGGTATGAGAACCAAGGAAAACCTACAAAGGGCTATCATCGCTGCACCAGCCTGTAGAGAAATGGGTCAGATGTGGTTCTAAATGTGTTTCATCTTTCATGTCCAGCGTGAAACCCTTATCATCTTTGCTGCAGAAGGAGACCACATCTGAATGTGCAGAATCAGAGGAACTGTCCTTTGTGGCAATTAAGTGGCAGATAACCTCTGCCACCCTCTGTATCCAATTGATCCCTTCTATTTTTACATTTGATGCCAGTGCCTATGGACCGGGGACACATTTGTGCCCAGATTGAGCATGGTGAGCAGGAGTTGATGCTGGCCTTTAAATCGAGGGTGCTTTGCCCTGCAGACACCAATTATTCTTTTATGGAGAAAGAAGCTTTAGCCTTTCCCCGTGCTCATTGGGGTGTGGGGGATTATTCTCAATCAGGACGTATCAAACATTTCTCTTGCCCTTGTTGCCCCATCACAGCTCTGACAACATGCTCCCCAGATAAATTAGGTTGGTATGGACATTCCAAGCAGTGAAAAGGGGTTGAGCATTCGTGTCTCACACAATGATCCTGTGGAATTGCCAATGGGAACCTGGAATGGGTTGGGGGTCATTCTAGTCGGCCAAATAAAAGGCCTCCTCGAGGGGAAGCAATATGGCATTGTTTTGTTGATTATTACAAGAAGTAGCCGGAAGTTGGCTTCTTAAACGACCCCTCCATCAATAAGGTTGCCGAGTTGCCGGTGGGAGGTTGTCCATACTTGACTGATACAGCCAGAGAGCCAGAAGACACAGAAAGCAAGATTACACATTTGTTTTTCTGTCAGTACCCTGTCCATAGTTCTTACATGCACATACGGAAAGGTGATAATGAAACCTTTGACTTAGGCAAGGTATTTCTAGCAGGCAGGGCCTTTAAAGGTGATAACCAAGTCGTGGGATGTATTTGGAAGTGTCTTGTAATGTTCCAGAAGCATAGGTCAGGTATACCACTCTTTAGTGGCACAAAGCAATAGAGTAGGTTCTGCGAACCAAGGAAAAAACGACCTTATCCTATATGCCAGAGCAGATTCCAACAGAGAGATGGGGGACCATTACATAAAAACAGGATAATAAGCACATTTCAGAATGCTGGTTTGAGGATGTTACTCATAAACTTCAAGAAACAAACTAACTCACTAGCATCCTCCACTGCATACACCTGTAAACTGATCCGAGCATGCAGACCTTTCCTAACGGAAGCTAGTTGCATTACCCTAGCGAACGCACTCATCATATCCAAGCTGGATTACTGCAATGCCTTATACGCTGGCTCCAACAAATACATCCATGACAAGCTCCAAACGCTCCAAAACAACGCTATCAGAGCAGCTTTAAACATTCCTAACAGAGTTCATATCTCCACCGCTAGGAAGAACATTCACTGGCTAAAAATCAAAGACAGGATTGCGCTCAAGACCTTATCCCTTACCTCCAAATGCCTCAACCACATAGCGCCCCCCTACCTGGTAAACAGAATCAACAAGAGAATCTCAAACCGACCCACCAGAACGACGAATGCCTACACTCTAGTGGTGCCCAGATACAAAAAGAGCACAGCGGGCGGCTCTAGCTTCCCGGTCATAGCTGCTCAAACCTGGAACAAACTCCCCCTTGACCTCAGAATAGACCAACCATACACCAGCTTCAGGCGTAAAGCCCTCTCCTGGATTCGCTCCCTCGACACTTAGCCCGTCCGTCCACCTCACCGCCACTTTTCCCGGATGTGCATAACTAGATTACAGGTCGCTAGACTACCTGCTCTATCTACAGTTCTGTATTTTGTACTGCCTGTATATGCTTTCCTCTCATCTGTATAACCTTTTCTTGTATTGCAACTAAGTTCTCAAGTATCCTTGTACTGCCTGCGCCCAGTTACCCTCGCGGGTTTGGCTTCTGCGCTATACCAAATAAACAAACAAACAAACAAACAAACATGAATATCGGCAAAAACCTGTACTGTATATACCAGCTGTTGAAGCTCTGGGAAGTGCAGAGAGATTGAACACAGTCTCAATGTGAAGTCAGACAGGCCACAGGGATCCCAGGCAGAGAACTGTAGCAGAGCAGCATGGAGCAGTCTCGTTGGTGGATCTTCTGCCTAACACCAAGATGGCCACCTGGCTACTCATAAGCTTGAAAGGGGGGGGCTCCACATCAGCTGGATAAAATAAAATTAAGTGAATTATCTAGTCTCAGAGTCTTGTAAAATGTCAGACTGGGCATTTTCAATCAGAGGATTTAAAGGAAAGTCAGATCGTAGGAAATACCTGCACAAGGTCAGAGTTGATAGACATGAGGCAGCAGCAGCACGTGGAGCAGAGGAAGAAAGAGAAGTAGTTTACCAGGATCTACCAGCAAACAAAAGGGTAACAAGACACAGAGAGAGAGGGAGAGGAAGGGAGAGAGAGATAGAAAGAAAGAGAGAGAGAGAGAGAGAGAGAGAGAGAGAGAGAGAGAGAGAGAGAGAGAGATAACACAGGCACTTGGGAAGATCCTTATGAGGTACCAAGTACTTCAGCGAAGAGTGGACTTGAAGGTCCATAGCCAACTGGGCAGGCTTGCCAAACTGCTGATGCTGAGTAAGGTTAAAAGGTTTTAATGGGTATCCCCTAGAGGTCTGTAAGGAACAAGAGTGGGACATCTTGCTAGTTTAAAGGACAGTCTTTCCCTTGTTTGGTGAGAAGGGCACGGCAGTACTTAAGGGTGAGAAGAGCATGCCAATCCTCATTTAGGGAATGAACTGAGGCAACATAGCCCTGTTTCAAGAAACATTGGGCGAAGGACTACCCTCCTGGATCAATTACAAATAGCAAGCTTTGAATTATATTCCTGTGAAGCAGGGTGATCTATCACTGCACTTTTAAACCAAAATGCGATGTACATAGCTAGGTGCATTATAAATGCCATATCATATCATATATAATTGTGTTTAAAATGGAGAACCGTGGAAGGCCAGAATCCCACGAGTAAAGATTCCTTAGATGGTGTATTTGTGCCCTTCCTTCTACTGTTTAGCATAAATTGTTCCTGGGGAGGACATTTCAGTTCAGTTACAGTTAAACCTGTGGATCCCACGGGCATTCACCCCTACAACTTGGTACTTTTAAATACAATTGATTTTGACACCTTCCTTCTTGTGTCACGTGTATCGTCAGTCCAGCACATCAGGTACACGCGTAACTTAACTTCCAAGAGGTAGCCAATCAGTGATAAGCTGCTGCATTTTTAATATGAATATAGACGTTCCACTTGTGCACCACATTTTCGAGCAGGCCCACCTGGGTAGGAACCACTAATACCAACATTTAGTCATAGAATATATCATGAAAGCGACTTTAACTGACTCCAATTTCATGCAAAATCTCTTCAACTCGAGTTCCAAAAATTTGAAAAAAACATTGTTTTCATCTAGCAGATGGCAGTCTGCCAATCATATTTAAATACACATTCTAAGCATTAACACAACTTGAGGAAACTTTGCAGGAATGGAGAGGAGGGTTTGGGAAAGGAGGGGAATGACCAGTTAGATTGTGAAGATTGTGTGAGGATAACTAGCATTTAAGAATTGGAAACATTCGTCAAATATGTAAATATAATCCAGATGAGGCATCACATTGAACTTGTCATTAGGAAGGTGTAGTGCACCTGCTGATGTGTGGAGGTTTACCAAGGATATTATCACAATGGTAGTGGCCCCATGAAATATCTATAACACCGAGAGACCGACACAAAACTGATTTCTGTAGCAAGTGATTTATTGAAGAAGTAATTTTTGCCAGATGACACCTGAGACATGTTTACCCTCTACTTACTACCCAAACCCTTGCAAGAGATTAAGGGGCTGAGTCACAGACGCGTTTCACAATCCCGTTGAAAAGCGCTCTGTGAATCAGGCCCTGACTCTCAATCCACATGGTGTTTCCTCTGAAAAGCTGCAGGCAGGAAAACAGCTGCACTTTGCCTTCGCTGTTTTCTGATTACTTTAATCAGCTTAAAACAGTCGTGCACTTGACATCCAACCTTCATTAATTATAGGAAGATGTGCGGATCTCCAAATGCCTTGGCAAATTCGAATTCTTTCTCTCGGCACACACATGCTTAATTGGCAATGTGTGGCTTTATCAGGCTGAATTAAAGTGTTTCCATAGGGTTGGTTTTGGTCTGTGCAACAGTTATGATTACGTGTGTCCCTTAATAATGTAATACATGTAATTTCAAGCTTTTGACATATCGATTTGCATAACTCAGTTGGGGGGCCATTGTATGTAAGGATCTTCTTTATTTGCACACATATGTATGCTTAGGCAAAGTATTCTTGATGCAGTCAACAACTCTTTCCAGTTGGGTGACAGCAATGCTGCTGTCTTTCTCGCTTTTGTTCTAATGTATTGTGATCACTGGAGGGCATATTTTACATTTACATTTTCCCGTTCATTAAACAGATACTTATAACTTGGAATGTCACGGGACACTAGGATACTGCATCTGTTCTTGTGCGCATAGTGAATGTTGTGTTAATGCATCTGGGGGATGAATAGTGCATTTCCCTGGCAGCAGAACTCCAAGTATTACCAATGCATAGGACATATGGGAAATTATTACATTGTTTAATCAAAGTTGTTCTAGAGTCAAGTGAATAGCTGCACATGAGTTTTGAAAGTCACTGCTCTGAAAGGATTGGTATTTGTTACATATGCGTATTAAATTGGGTAATAACAAGAAGAAAAAGCAGGGGTTCAGGCTCTTTCTGGTAGTAGGAGGATACCATAAAACATATTATGGGCCTGATTCATGGAATTGTTTGTGTGTAAAATCGAGGATTTGTGTGCCATTCTGCGCGCAAAACACAAATCCCCATCTCTCGATTCATGGAATGGACAGCGTATTATATTTTGCTGACTTATGTGGATTACCAACCTGCTCTGGGTGTCTCTGCGAGTAGCTAAGTGCCTTGTGTGAGAGATCACGCAAGGGGTGGCCGAGGCCTATGCAGAGGGTGGATTTGTGGGCGGACCATGTTAAATGGGGAACAACATGCCAAAAGGTGTGCGCAACGAGGGATGGCACGCAGGCAGTCCATGGCACGCCTACAAGTGCACACGACAAAGCATATCAATGGATGTGACCGTGCAACTTCTCATCTATGAAATGCTCAAACAAAGCCCTTGATCTCTCCACCACCCGAATGCAGGCATACAGACTTGCATGGAGAAATTGCAACTTTGAGGTGAGTTTGCATGTCGGATTTAGGGGTATGTGCACGCAGGCAGGGTTGCGATCGTAGTTAGGGGTGCGTGTATGCAGCATAGCCGGGTAAAGGAATAGTTTATGGTGGTTTCCACACAGATTCTGAGTTGCAATGTATCTTATGCATGTTGTCTGGGTGCCGGTGAAAGTTACGAGGGACCCCGCGCAGGATCCCTGAGGTGCAGGCCTGTCTGCAGGGGACCCCACACACTGTTTACAGGGTGCATGTATGCACGTCTGGGGGCACGTAAATGTAGCTGTTTCCGGCTGCGTTTTGCGAATATGGTTAATTTGAAAGAGAGATTCCGTGAATACACAGAGAGCACAGTGTAACTTCTGTGTGCCGGCTCATGCAGGATTGTTCTCGGCACGACGGCATTGCAGGATATGTGCATACTTTTCCATGAATTGGGCCCTATGGATTTCTACTTGCTTTCCTCTGCGCAGCTGCACTGCTGTGGGATGTTTTAACCCACTTCTGCTCTGCTATGCTGCAGCACTGTGTTATGAGTGTGCCAGAAATAACAAAATGGCCGCAAAACCCTTGTATGCACCTAAAAATCTGAAAACCGTGCTTTGCAATGCCCAAAAAGATGGTTGCCAATGGTGGAACAAAGATCTCTCTCCTGAAATATGTCACTGGGTTCCACAACAATTGAAAATGGAGTACAGAAGGAAAAAGCAGGGTTTTGCTAAGTGAAACTTAAAATCTTGCTATGAATCCCTTTTTTCTTTGTTGCTGAAAATGCAGAATGCCGGTACAAAACACCCTCAAACATCCAAAATTCTTGCTGGGTGCTACAATTCACTTAGTTTAAGAAATCATTGTGAACATTGCAAGGTCCTGAAAAGCTGAAAGCATAAACAGATTTCCACAGCAAAAGTGGCCTGTCTGTGGATCTGTCAAAAATATCTGGGTGCAGTACCCTGGGCCACCTGAATGACAGCTGTCAGGAGCCTGCCTGATTAAACTGTAAACATGTATAAACTGAAATCAAATGTTTGCAATCTAAGAGGCCTGTACTGATGGTAACCTATGTTGTAATTGTTTTGATCCCATGGTTTAAAATCTGGAATCAGAATTCTAGCTGCTATTTTGAAATCACAAGTTTGTTTTAAGATAAGGGAAAATGCAACAGAATTAACAATTAAATCAAGCCTGGCTAAAAGCTACCAAACTGGAATATCAGATTTCTCCACAGAAGGATGGCCTTTCCCCTCACCAGGAAATCACACCCAAGCAGTAATTACAGGGTTTGGAAAGAACTTGGTCGACAGAGGCAAAAGGGAACAATGAACAGCTGCTACTAAGGAAATGCGGGGTGTGAGGACAATCGTAAATGGCTTCTGCCAAGAGCAAACAGGGAGGAGACTGCTTCTGGACTGCAGGGAGACAGAAAGAGGCGGACCCGAACAACCATCTGTGGCTGGACCTTCACAAAGAACATTTTCTTAAAGGACTTATAATTTGCCAGTGAAAATTGTACAAAATATAAAAATAACAGATTTGTGAATCTTATTTGTGGCTGCACGTTTCAAGAGGAAGCAAAATCGTGTGACATGTTTGGGAAAGAAATGGCAGAAAATGTGATTTTACACAAAATGTATTCTCGCTAGAAGTCTGAAACTTTATACACTTATGCCCATGTTAAACGCGCACACTTGTAGAAATGTGCTGGACATTTTGTTCCTGATGAAAAGGGCAAAATTCTGTGAAAAGCCGAGATAATATCCCACAGCTACGGGTTTTGAGGGATAGCTGCCATGGAAAATATGCAATCTGTATATGTGATTCTTATAGAGGTTGTGGATGTGGAAATATGTATGGTGATTGTGTGTTCAAGGGGCCAGGGATGGATTCTCTGCATCATAAAATCCCACCATAAAGAGGACACACTGTTTCTCTCCTCCTATCAAGGCAGAGAGGAGACTCAGACTCAATCACCTGTCAAAGGGGCGAGCTTAGGATAAACCAGCCCACACACCCCTTTATCATAGCATAAATAGACACAGCTCACCATTCAAAAAGACAGACAGATTCACTCACCATCCCGATAGTGGCGGAGCACACTGCTGCTGAACTCTACATCTTTCTTGCTCCAGACTCCAGAAACTTGCCAGAGCAGAAACCCAGTGTATAGCTGAACCATTTTCAGCTAGGCCTCAAATTCCAGAACCAGAACCCCACAAACCTAAGGTGAAGCATCAAAATACAGCCGTGCCGTGCTGTACTGCCTGCCTGCTGAAAGAATTATCATCAGAACCAAGAATGCTGATCCAATCCGGTTCTGTGCCGTGCTGTGACCAGAGTGCTTTGCAGATCCAGTCAGGTCCTGTGCCGTGCTGTGACCAGAGCACCTTGCTGATTGCAGATCCAATCCGATGTTCACAGCTGTCTGTCCTAGAACCAGATCCCAGTCCCTGACCAGAATCTTGTGGGACAAGAATCTTGACGGTTCCGTTTAAAAACATATCTAGTGAGTATCTATAGATAGAACTTTGTCACTAGCATGTGTACTGTCCATAGTCAATCCCTATCTTAAACCGATCCTATCTTGTATTCAGAACCTGTACTGTTAGGAGTACTTTTGAATTATCTGAACTCTCTCCAAACCATTCTATCTTCCTCCTGTAATAGTATTGCTAAAACTATCTTTGTGCTGATCTTTTCCCATCTGAAGAAGGCGAGTCCTTAGCAGGCAGTCATTCTGATCAAGTGGCTGTGTTCCTGTGGGGCATTCGTTTTGTTCATAGTCACCCTCTAGTGTAAGAAATCCTTTTGTCATATTAAAAGTGCATTCTTGTTTTCCATTCTTGCGCCTATCTCGAAAAAACAACCTCCACTAAAGCGTCCATAACCTCCTAAAATTTCATACGGTTCATCCCAATTCCATACGGTTCTCCCGTTATCGCGTATATTGCACAGTAAAAAGCTTGCCGCAAATTTCGTTTTTTGGGAAATTCTGACACGTGTAAAACAGCTTTTTATTGCTTCCGACTTAATTTTTAAGATATCAAATTGTTTCTTGGTATTAAATCATTGCTTGTGTTTGTGTGCACTATACAAAGCGGCTCCCATAAGAATTTATACTATTTCAGCAATTTTGACCATATTTGGTGTTTTTCTTCCCAGTCCATTCTAAAATAACTTTAACAGCCATTCTTTCAGCTTGATAGTCAATTACGTTTTTCTCTTGTGTTTGCTGGGAGAAAGTGGGATTGATATTCTGTGTGAATTTTGCCATTCTTGAAAACCTGTTCTCTCCTCCTATCTCTTTACGTTGCCTATTGGGGGTTGAGGGGTGTGCAGGGGGATCCTTTAACCACAGTGCTATCTGATCTGAACACACACACAAAAGTATCATTTCTCTGCTGAATTGTTTGCTCACTATTAACCCTTGTGTATTAAAGAGATTGTTCAGTGTTACATCACCCCATTGGTGATTATTGTGTATCCATTAAAACCTAGTGTGATTAAATTGTAAATACATAAATACATATTTTAACTTTGCAAACCAGCCTAATTCCTGATTCAGTGTGACCGGGGGTCGGGGGGGTCCAGGGGAGCGGCGTGATATGAGTGGTATATCGTTCAGAATAAAGAACTTTTAGACAAAAATAAATAAGGATTTCAGTTGTGCATTACACGCTAGGCGTTGACTTGGGTGTGTGCCGGATTGAAATCACTTACACTGCATAGTGTACATAAAGCAGGGACAGACTGTGGGCATGCAGAAAGCCTTGTAAAATTCTCAGAAAAAGCCCTCTATGGCCCTGCAGGGTTAGACGCTGAGGTTTTGAGAAGGCCTGAACCAATTGCTGATCTACATCCATGAGGTGCAGATCAGTAGTAGATTTCCCGAGGAACACGGGATATGGAGAAAGTATCACAGTATTCCCTGCAGATTCATTGTCAAGGGTAGAATGATGACCTAAGTGTGCAATGGTGAACGTGTCATATCCCTCTGTAGGACAAGCATGTCTTTTTATATTTATAGTCTGCGTTATAAGGTCCATCACCGAATATATTTATGTTGAAACATAAAGTAGACCAAAAAACCTTACAGTTTGAAAGTGCTGTGGCTTTGTTTTCATAACAAATAAATGTCACACTGTAGCAAAACCAATCGATCATATCACCAGTTATCTGCTGTAATTATAAATATGAACATGTGCAAGTTACATCTTGAAATGTGCACACCTACATGCTATGATTCATGGCCTTTATATGATAAGTAAGGGCTTCACCACAAATAGCATGTATTACTTAAAGTACCTTAAGGAAAAGGAGACACCAGCTGAGCTCCTGACACCTTCAGATCGGCCGCCAACTGACACACAAGGCAACTCTCATGTATTTCATCAACACAGCATTCCAACATTCTCTGAGCTTACATGCACTAATCACTCACCAGCATTCTATCTTCCATTCACTATAACCGCCAGAACACAACACCTCCCGTTCTTTCAGACATCTCCACAACATCCCACACTCACAATAGCGGTCGACATACCTCATATTCATCCTCACAGACACAAAACCAGGAGACACACATTCTCATTCTCAGATGAACCTTACTGGAACACAAAGACAATGCACGCATACCACAACACAAGACAGACAAGTGGGGTCCCCACTGCCCAAAGCACAATACTGAGTTACCTCCAAGCATACAAGTTTGCAATAATGGAAGAGATTGTGAACACAAATCATTGACACAACACAGACACACCAACATTTCTCACACCTTGCTCCTCATACAATAGAATGACAAGTGCTGTAGAGAAGCGACACACATGTTGAACAATAATACCAGAATGCGCTACCACCTGTTAAACACAACACACAAACGCCAACTCTGTCCCACTCCCCTGCTCAGGCACGCTCCATAACCATTGGGCTGGTATTGCCACTTCCTGGAAAATGGAACTCATACAAGCACTGCGAAATGAGTCCCAGCAAATCTACCCCTCTGTATTGCACAGTGTAAGGTAAACACAGGACTAAACACCAAGGAGGGGTGCATCCAAAACCTGGAAGCTCCCCCAGGAAACACTCACAGAAGAACACTAAGACTCGAGCACTTTCCAAGGAAGCTTAAGAAGTGCCTACCTCTTGTCATAACAAGTATGAGCAACATTGGTGCCTTAAGACATTATGCAGGAGGCGGTAAAAGCAAAATGTGAAAGATGCATATCTGCTTGTAAGATCAAGAAGCCTGTAGCACTGAATAATACTAAAAGCAAGTGACCAGCAGTGTTTGTGGGGGTGATTCACTTCTGGGACCCATTCATCACATCACCGCAGACAGAATGAAATCGATAAACAGCCAGCCATCACTATTTATACAATAATAACGATGATAATAATAATAATAATAATAATAATAATAATAATAATAATAATAATAATGATAATGATAATAACTATTTAAGGACAGTTCCATGGGTATAACTAATCATCTCAAGCTGCATGACAATTTAAAATGTGTAAATGCATCCTCACAATGATCATGTTAGTTAACAACGTAAACAACGTTAACAAAACGTAAATAAACAAACAAACAGACGTGCGTGTAATGTGAATGTGCACAGTGTGGGCAAACAAGCCAAGCCATCCACTCAACAAGAGAACAGCCCAAGACAACAGAAGGCATACGGGATATACTTTGAAAAATATAAAACATTGAAAGTTTGTAAAGTATCAATACCATTCAGATTTACATGACAATATACAGGCCTTTTCCAGTTGCAAATATGTTTTGTCATCACTAAGCACAACAACAAAATCGCAAATAGCTAAATGTGCAAAAGGCACACAGAAATAACTAAAAAGAAGCCTGGTGTATGCAACGTTCACGCGGGTCCTACTGCTCATGAGACCTGTGTGAATGCTAAGGTTCAATGACGGATGGGTGAGCCATTAACGACTTCCCCCTTCAGTGATGGCGCACCATTTCTATTCCCGCCCATAAATTCATAAATGCCTAACTTACCTGTTAAGCCCATTGTTGCATCTTCTTTCCTCTTTATAAAGTGATGATGACGAACGGGATCCGCAGACACGCCTGGTGGTGAAACTGAGAAGTGTCAGTCAAAAACTCATAGCTCTGCACGCTGGTGTGTGCAAGTCCCAGTCCCTTGAGGCGGAGTTGATGGGGATACCAAGTTAACCCTGTGTAGCCAGGTGCTGTGATAATGGGCTGACATTTTATGAAGGAAGGTGGCAAGGACTGAGGGGAAGGCGAGAGGGAGTGAACATGGGAATAATGAACAGTAAACGGAATAGAGGATTAAACAGAGAAAAGAAGGGCTAATGAAATTAAGCAAAATAATCTAAACAATTAAGGAAAATAAAGGGAAGAGAAGTAAAGGAAATAAGAGTTATAGAAAAAGGCAAGGAATAAAGGGAATGAGAGCAGAGAAGCCATAAGAAAGACAGTGGGCCTCATAACACTCTTTGCGCCGCATGATATCCCAGTGTCGGGATGTCCGACTGTCTGAACTTTAAATCCCTATTTCCATGTCGGAATGGGGACAAAGAAGCACTGGCACTGTTGCTAATGGTGCCAGTGCTTCTGTGAATACCACCGGACCCTGCAGCCATACTCGTAGTCTGGTGGTCTGGAAAGGGTACCGGTATTTCTGAACTGCCAGACTTGAAATGAGGCCCAGTGAAACTAACAGTTTGGGCTCCAATGCCATTTTAATCAATGCCCAGAAGTCCCAGTCTTGGGGTCCATTTGAATGCACAAGATGGAGTATCCAAGAAACTATCATTGTGGAAAACTGCAATAGGGGCAGAATAGGGGCAGAAGCAGTGAAGTTGATGAAGCACTTACCAGCAGATCAAGATGAGGAATGTAACGACCTGTTGTTATATCGATGACCAGATTGGAGGAGAGATTTGCTGAAAAAACAAATGATGTTTTAGAACATTTTAACTTCTATTCAAGAAAACAAATTCGAGGAGAAGGCATAGATGACTACCTGGGATCATTGAGAGTATTAGCAGCCAAATGCGACTTGGAAAAATTATCACCAGAACAAGTCCTGACAAATCACATATTAATGAATGCATTTAACAAGCATATAAGGGAAAGGCTATGGACTGGATGAAATACTCAATTTAAATACTACTATTCAAATAGATAGGAGCATTGAAACATCGGAATTAAACATAAAGGTATTGGAATGAGAGAAGAAGGATTACATGTATACAATTAAGGCAGCCAAAAAAGAAGGCAAGAAAGGAAGAAGAGATTTGGAAGGAACCTCTGCATTTCTAACAAGAGGAAATAGGAACTATTTCAGATGTTGCAAACAGGACCACCTGGCAAACAGCAGACAATGCCTGCAATGGAGAAAGAGTGTTCAAACTGTGGATGAAGAGGACATTTTGAAGAATATAATAAGCATCAGTTATACAGAACCAAATGAAGTGATACGAGGAGAAGAAATAGAGGATTTTGTTTTAATTATTAATGAGGGGGCAGAGTTAAGTGAACGAGAAAGGCCCCAGTGTTAGGTGTCATTCAATGGATACAAAATGAGAGTCATGGCTGCCGTTTGTTCTAAGTTTATCATATTAGGGTTGGAGGACTTCAAGGATGTTTTTGGGGAATGCAAATTGTGCAAGCCAGCGATTTACCCGGGCGGGTATGGCGGTTGAAAAATTGACATATTATGATATGTTAAAGGTATGATTGGGTATAAGGGAAGCACCACCCATTCAAACGTTTATGTGGCAATTAAGGGGGTACCCATTTTATGGTAGATCCACCAGAGAGAGTTCCACATGAAGTTACAACAAGGGGAAAATTAACAAGCATGTTGCATGGATGAACAGATGACACGAGAAGCGGTGAGAATATACTTTTTAAGTATTCCGGATACATTTGTATATGAAAATGTAATATTTGTTGAAGCAGATGGTACCTAAAGATGTAATTGAGCCAGTTGAAAGAGCTGAATGGGTTTCACCTGTGGTTTTAACAAAACAGTCAGATGGCAAGATAAGGATGTGTGTAGATTAAATTTGTGGTGGCTGACTGTCATCCATTGCCAAACGTACAGAAGATTTTGGCTTTTTTGGATGTAGCTAAAGTATTTAGCACATTTGATATTTCAAGTGCATATCATCAGGTTTGTTTCAATTTAAAAGGATGCCATTTGGTTTAGCGAGTGCAATGTAATTCTTCTAGAGAATAGTGCCTATTCTCTTAAAAGGAATAACTGGAATGGTTGCATTTCAAGATGACCTCTTATAATGAGCATGATAGGGCTTCATGTCAAGTGCTGAAAATATTGCAGGAAAGTGGCTTGACATTTAGAAGATAAAAAAAAACTGTAAATTCCAGGTAGGAAAAAACGTATTACCTGGGACATAGCAGATCATGAGGCTATTGATGTGAAATCAAAGCCAGATCAAGCAGGTGCTATCCAAGGGAACCTTCTGCCACAATTATGGAACAATTATGGTCATTCCTAGGTTTTGCAGAGTTGTATTCTAGGTTTGTGATTCATTCGCCCACAAAATAACCTCTGAGATGTTTACTTATTAAGCAAAGGGAAGACATTTGAATGGACAGAAGAGGAAGAAAAATGGTTCCAAGAAATAAAAGATAAAATATAAAAAGCTCATCCACTTAAGGGTTTTGGGAGTGGAAATGAGTGTGTGTTAGGTGTAGATGCAAGCAGCTATGGGATGAGAGCTCAAAGGGAGAAGGGGAATCTCAAAGTCATGGTATGCACAATGAGGGGGCTATCGGAAAGTGAGAAGAAATATTCCATGTTTGAGAAAAAAGCTCTTGTCTGTAAATGGGAAGTTGAGCATTTTCAATGTTCCTGTGGGGGGCTAATTTTATAATCAAAACAGAGCACAAACCACTCATGCAGATTTGTACAGAAGATATAAGACTGGCAGGAAACTATAATCTCACATGAACAATGGTTGAGCTCTTTGGATACAGAGAAGGAGCTATGTTCACCAGAACCATTGATTTCATTGTTGACAGAATCAGGCCTGACAATAGAATCAGAGTCTGAAATGCATTGACTAGAGGTTTTGCCACTCAAACAATGGTGATAGGATGACACGATGACCACACGTTCCCAGTGAAAAGATCTTCTTATGAAGATCTTTTCACTGAAAGGTTGATTTAGAAAGACCACTCAGTGGCCGCATGGAGCTGTCTTTCTAAATCAAAATTTTACACCCCTGCCGCACATGAGTGCGCACAGGGGTTGACAGTCTCCGTGGGACCAGGAAGCGGAGGGTGAGAAGAACGGGTCGAAGTAAATCAGTCTTTCCTCTTGAGACTTTTTAAAAAAAGGTCTTTTCACATAGAACCAAACACTATCATGAAAATGATGCATCCAGGACTAATTGATTCATTAATGTATTACATTGTGGTAGTTAACATTACTAAGGTGTTACCAACACTGGTTGTGATCCATTAGTTTTTTGGCATACATTTGGCATACATTTGACTCATGAAACAGTGCAATTCGGGTTTTTAGTATACCTCAAATGCTTATTAGGATATAGATTTGAATACAGTTTGAACTATTTGTAGTGCCCACTGAATACAATCGTTAGGTGGAAAATAATTGTCAGCCAGATTAAAAATAACTGGTAACAAAAGTACAATCATGCAAATTCAAGGAGGAATCTATATCAGTAAGAGACAACCTACAGGCAGATTGTCTATCTAGGTTACTCATAGGTGGGTCAAGCAATCAGAGTGACTCTGGGTGCAAAGTAGCTTGAATAGATAATGCAGATCAGATACGTTCAGACATCTCATGGTTGGAAGAAGCAGCTATTTCAAGAGAAGAATGGAGAGAAGAAGAAAAACACAGAGGTGCTGGCCGACATGAGAGAATACTGTATGAATGGTTGGCCATCTGAGAAAAACTTACAAGTTCTTTGTGGAAGATAGAGCAATTAGGTGTCTGTTGCGAATATGTGAAAAGAGGTGAAGTGTTATTACCCCGTATGGCACGGAGTACACAATTAATGAAGATAGGTCATAAAGGCCAAATTGGCATAACTGGGACCAGAAGAAAATAAAGAGTAGATTTTCGGTAGACAGGAATGGATGGTGGAGAATATGGTGACAATGTGTATTCCATGGCAGAATAGTGACAAATCATTGGTGACAAGAGTGAGTCCAATGACACCCTTGGATTTACCTGTGGGAGCCTGGAAGAAGATTAATATAGACTTCAATGGACCATTTCAATTATTACAAGATGACTGCACCTATGTGTGATGGATTATTACTCAAACATCAGCCTGTGAGAGAATTGAATACAAGCAATATAATTGTTTTTCTAGAAAAAAATGTGCAAGCCAAGGTGTGCCACAATAGTTTACGATTTCAATTCAAGTCACAGGAGATGAGTGACTTTTTGACAGAATACAATATAGGACATTGATACACATCTTTGTATTGTTCACAATTTAATGGAATGATAGAAAGAATTAATCAGAGATTGAAGGAATTGGTGCACGTGAGGATGCCAAAGTAATTGGATTTCACTGAGGAACTACTGCAATTTCTTTCCTCGTATCGCACTTCCACCCATAGCACAACAGAATTGACTCTGTTTGAGGTCATGCGAGGGTGGATGCCATGCACCATATTGGCAAGGATGGGTAAGGAAGGAAGGGAGAACATTCAGAATGGAACTTGGAGGGAGAGAGAGACTGGAAACCAACTCACCAAACAAATTCTACTGACTGTAGACGGGAAGCTAAAGCTCATTGTGAAAAAGGGGGAGATTGGGTAATAGTGAAGCTTCCTGGAAAAGTCATTAAGGTAATGTCGAGATTCTCAAGTACAAAATGTGTAAAGGAGTGGAAGGGATGATGCTTGCATCTAAATAATGGATGTCGGTAGTACATAAGTTGGAGCAAACCATGTCATCTAGGAGGCAGTGTTGAGGAGAGTGGAATGTGGGGTCCTTGGCATAACATTGTCACGAAGGAAGTAGTGAACAAACTAAGGACACATGAAAACAGTGAAAGAGAACCAGTTGTGAAAGAAAATGCAGAGGACCTGCAGAGAATGGAACAGATAGAATGTAGTTCACAAACCAGAAGAGATTACGGTCAGCAATGAGGGTCCACATAAAATGAATAGAGATGAAGTGTTGTTTTCAACATTCACTTAATATCAATGTTATCCTGAATGGGAAGTGGGAAGAAGTGTTGTGTGGAACTTTCTCGCGGGACCTCTTGCACGTGAGGCCCGCGTGAATGATAAGGATCAATGATGGTTGGTTGTGCCATTATTGGCTTCTCCTAGCATCAACAACTCACCTCTCCTCCTCTCCTAAATAAATAAAAACGTAACTTACCTTTTAAGCCCATCGCTGCATCTTCTTTAACTTCACAAGGCCTTTGGATATAAAGGCTGGCACACCGAAAAAAAAATAACCCTTGAGAAAGGAATGTGCAGTAGAAGTTAGAATATAATTTATAATTGTTCATTTATTATGCGCTTAATACCAGGAGTGGTTTTCTAAGCGCAGGAACGGGATTCAAACTTGTGTTGCCGCTGCGTTGTCTTGCCCCGAAGACATAGTGTTGCCCCTCAGCTTTCCTTCCTTCCCTGAAATAAATGAGAAAGTCTTTGTCTGGTGTGTCCTATGGCTGCCACGTAAGCAAACAACCAGCAAAGTGCACAGACAATACACCTCAGGTGCAATGTTTCAGAACAACCATGTACAATTCACCAGCACTTCCAGGCAGCACTGGTGCAACACTATCAGCACAAGCACAACACCTGGAAAGTCTGTATACAAAGTGCCTCTGGCAAAGAACCTTGAAAGTGTGAAGGCAAGGAAGGCTTCAGCACATTGCCTTGACATGCTATTATCGTGGAGGTGCCTGCCCTGCCGCAGGGCATTCATATTCGAAGAAAGAACCAGCAAGCACATGATTCATGCAGAGGCAGAAGAGGAAGAACGACCTCTCACTCTAACTAACTCTGTGTGATCTCATCTCAGAGGCATTCAGCTCCTTTCTCACTTGACAGTAAAAAGCTCACCATGCGTCCCAGACAGATGGAGGACATCTTTAAATATGCGTAACATCATCATTCACATGAAGCCAGCCTGAGGGAGGATCTCATGGAAACGCTGGAAGGTAATTAGGGATTTCTGATGTGCGTTTGACCTGACGGCTCCCAGCAGCACTGCAGACCAGCACCTCTTCTCAGATCTGCTGGGTTCCTGTCTCCATTGGTGAAGGTAAGTGAAAGATAAATCCACTTTCACCCACGGTGAGGAAACCCCATTAGGAGGTTTTACAAACAATGATCCCTTTGGAGATTAACTTGCATTTCCCAGCAGTGGATATGAGGGAGCACATATTGCTAAACCCAGTCAGCAGCAGCCTTGAAACATCCATACAAAATATTACAGTATACAACATGCTACGACACATTTCTCAGTTTGTATGCCACTAACCAAGCGATAACATTATCCACAGTCGTTCTCTGTTACAAGTACGGCAGTGTGTGAAAGAACAACAGTAATGCAGTGGTAACTCTGCTGCCACTGCATTAGCACTACATTACCACACTGCCACACTTCAAAATGCTGGAGATAATTATTATGCCTTGCTGCCAAAAATTGGCAGATTCGGCAGAATTACCACTGGTGGCAAATTCCCTCAAAATCCCCATGGAGTTCTATGTACTCTATAATTTGGGACTAACACCGCCATCTCACCACTTGTAATCCGGCAGTAATTCCGTCAGACCAAGTTGCGGTAACTGTAATTCCAATTGGTGGTATTCCAGTAGATTTACCTTTGGAATACCACCAAATTCATAATGAGACCCGGTAGTGGTCTTCAAATGCATTCATGGGCTGGCAGCAACCTACCTGACAGCAACAATCCAGGTGTACTGACCTCAACAAAACCTTCGCTCTAAAGACCAATACCTCCTGCAAGCTCCACTGACAAGAACAACCAATGGGGGTGACAGGCGGTTTTCCTCATTTGGCCCCCGGGCCTGGAATTCTCTTCCACTGGAACTGCGGAGGGTCAACTCATGGACCGTTTTCAGGAAACAGTTAAAACACATCTTTTCCTATAAATTGTTGTAAATGACGTGACAGCCATATGAGACAGTATGGTGCCGTTATCCACTGAACTAGTATTTACATCAGCGTCTAGATGCAGTCAATGCCTGGTCCCGTCGGGGTTCCGCGCCATATAAATGCCTAAATCAGATCAAATCAAAGCATAGTCATCTGTTACCTTGACAGACTTGCCAAACCCCCTCCAAGCAAGTCATGCTGTCTGCTCACTTGTGGACGGGCTGCTGACTTCCCCATTCTTTCTCACACATGTCTTTTTCAAATGCTTTATGCATGATGCAGTTCACCTGTTCAATTTTAAACATGGAGTTTTTCTTTGCATCCTTTTCTTTGGTATATATTTCCCTACAATATATGATCACTTCAAATATTCAGCGGGCTGTTTCATAGTTCCAATCCCAAGTAGGTAGAGTGCTTCATTACATCATTATATGCACAACTGTTTAATTTCGTTTTTTGACGGGATCAGTGAATATTAATGGATTACAGTAGATCAGTACAGTAGGTCCTTTTACCAAAGCTTGCCTAATCTACTTTTCTACCACACCCTCAACGTAACCGTGGGAGCTGCACAGATGTGAACCCCCGGAACACATGGTTGTCACTGGATTATTAAATAAAAAACAAGCCATCATGAAGCAGCCACTGGTGGAAAACAGGGTTAGTCAGAGGCTTTGTGTAGGAAGGGGACGTTAGGGAAACCACGAAAAAGATTACGGAACAGTTCTGGATATGTAGTATTGTTTTTCTTAGAAAAGACATGCAATATTTATTGACTGGGTTACTTCACTCATCTGCTAGAGGGCTGTCTTTGATATCATTTCATTCACAAATTCATCTACTCATATCAAGCAGGTTAATGACACTGTTAGTCCATATGCATTAGTATGTCATCGAGTCTGCAGTCGCTAGTTTAATTAGTAATTATGTTTGGCTGTAAGAGACAAACAGTATGCCAGTGTGTGATGGTGATTGTGCCACGCATGTGCCATGCAACGATTATAGCACACACTAAGCAAGAGGTTTGGCATGAGGTAATTATCCAGTATGAGCAACAGTCTGATAACACACTAGTTCTGATAACATACATGTCCTGATACCATACTTCACTCTATGTTGTTAGGCAGGTTTTTCTTTGATAGACAATGATGACCCCTCAAATTGATGAGCACGTATCTGTTGCACCCTGCTCTGTCTGAGGGCTCCGTAGAACAAAGTCGTCACTGGCTAATGCTTTGAGAGCAGCATTTGGACTCCAGCGTCTGTAACAGGACTCTGCATTCAGAAGTGGTATATGCTAGGCTCTGCTGTGAATGCTGGAGCAAACGAAAGGAGGCATGCATCGCAGATGGAGTGAGTTTGGTGTTTATGCTCGGCCAAGTGCCACTGTTCACACTACTTCTCTAAATTAACTATGTGAAAGCATGCATAGCATGCAACGTAAATTGAAGGACCCCAGCAAGATGGCTGACTGCCTGGGATTTTGGGTGAAGTGGTTTCATGATCCTTGCTCTGTTTCTAGGGCATTTCCAGAGCTTCGTAACACTCAGATTGTTGCTGTAGGCGCTGATGCTGCTCTCGGGTCCCTGATTCTGTCCTGTTTGCCCCCTCCTTGTGTTTCCATAACCTCACACCACTGCTAGCCTTGCAGAATCCCATACACTATAGAAAGTAATTTCTTTTTGTCTCTGTAGAGAAATGATTGTTTAATTGACATCAGATGCCACAATCTATCAATCCAGAAATATAGTCAATGGGTTGAACCTAATGTTTGCTGTCAAACCTTTCCAATTGTGTTTAGATTTGTGGTGGAAATTAATCAAATCTCTTCTCCAATGAAGTAAGCGTTGTATTTGAATGTTACAACATGAATCAGGTATTCACAGACCCACAGGTTTCTCCACTATATTATAAACTCTGTATATGATGCTGCTACACCATGCCTGAAGGAGGAAAATCTGGATGTCCAATTGTATGTTGATGGAACAAAACATTCCCTAGTCCTGAAATTTGATGATGGCTAGAGATAAAGTAAAGTTTCTTCTTTGGATTAAAATGTAGTGGATGGCTAGCTGGCTCCAGTTAAATAAAACCACAGTAAAACGTAAACGTAAGGGACTAAAACATATCCCGACTGTCCACTGATATATCAAGAACCTTAAGAATTCTTCAAAATGTCGACTCATATGTCATTCCTTTAGATAAGGAAGTCATGACAACAGGAGTTTATACAAATTATACACTGACATATTACCATACTTTATTGGGAGGAGTTCCAGAGGCAGAAATAGCAATTTTCCAAGGAATTCATAATCTGGCAGTGCACCTGTTGTTCAGTCAGAAAAAGTGGGACCACGTTTTGTAACCGTGGAAATCCTCTGCTAGCTCCCAGGTAATGAGCTAGATTAGATATAGAAAGTGTAAATGTATGTTCAGCTGGCTGAGTGGACTTGAACTCGGATTTTGGTCCCGAAACCTCAATCTGGATCTGAGGTCTGCACATAACCATTACTTGGAAATATGATATAGAAGTATTAACACTAAGCAGTCTACCGCCATACCGACATTCTGGTATTTTGAAACAGTCCAATGCTCCAAACATAATGGTGTAGCTCTGCACCATCGAGTGATGACAAATAGATAATCCCTATTGAAATAGCTCTACACCAATTAAGTTTAACCAGACATATTCTTTGGTGCACTAAACTACTTCTCCCATTTGGTTTTGAGACTCACATTATCACAGTGTTGGAAATTAGTTGTATTCGTATACACATTGTTCTTCAAAGTATCAATGCTCCAGAACACTCTTCTACCTAAAATGTGACACCAGAAGACACCATTTCAAATAATTTGAACACACAACAGTGCCAGCTCGTAGCCTTTGCTGGAATCTCACCTCCAGATCAGAGCCACACAACAATGCATCACAGGTTTGCAAATTAGCTAAAAAATCGTCCTTGTCTCATAGGGTCGTGCTAGTTTATGTATACATTTTTCAACCCAAGTCTGACACCTCTGAAGGATGCAGCACCAAACCAAAAGCGTCTTTCACCCTGAGTGGGGATCATCAGTATGATTGGAGGATTATAGCATGTTTGCCAAACAACATAATGTAAGGTTTAAAAAGCAAGACAGCAATGTGTTTGGTAAACATGCCTCAATGCTCTAGTGCATCCTTTTTGTATAATTAAAAATATAATGGAGTGCCGGATCTCTAAATTATACAATGCAACTTTTGAAAACTGTTTTTCCCAATTTTGTCAGTGGTGCTACAACAATATTGTAATGAACAGAATTTGCACATTTGAACATGTATGTGATGTTGGAAACAGAAAAGGAAAATCACCGTCTAACAACTGTAGCACATTGCCTCCCCTCTATGAATAAGTACACCTGTGACCAAACTATAGCAATGCCAGCTGTAACGCTCATGTGAACCATTATAAACGGAAGAAATTAAACCTCCCACGTGATCGTTCACATAGAAAAGCTCTTCCTTGAAGCCCTTTGTCAGAAGCTTTTCAACACAAATCAGCTAAAAAGGCAGCTGGTACTGTAGGAGTATGAAGAGTCTCCGAGGAATGCACATCATGTGGCTTAACGTCCTGGATTACGTATGAAATCATTGTAAGCTCCACCCACTCCCACACTTAAGTGGTTAAAAGGCGCACTCGAACAATTGAGAGTGGTTTCCGTTTCCAAGGGAGAACTTTCGAAAATATAAATGCTTATTTTTTCAGTCAGATAAATATATCGCATAGATACACACATTAACATCTGTTTGTTATTAATTATTAAGATGAAGTTGGTAAGTTTTTTAAGATTTTTAAAGCCAAGCGATAATACTACCAAACAATGTGAAGGTACTGATGAATCGTTACATTTGGAAACATTCACTGCCTACTGGGAGAGAAATGGAAACCATCCTCCAGGATTTATGATTTTAACTTCAAGGGACAATAGTACCAAACGATTTTCACATTCTGATGATGATTGGCCAAATTGGGAACAGTCACTGCCTTGTGGGAGAGAAATGGAAACATTCATATCTATATATATATGTGTCAGAAGAACAGAACGGACTGACACACAGTACAAAGGGTTGCGGCACGAGGCAATCTTTGGAAAAAGTAAAAAAGACAAAACCCCAGATCTTGCTGCTGTATAGGAAGTCCTTTATTGAAACATTGCTGTAGACAGGAGGGCAGCAAAAACACACAAAAAAACAATGGGCCTCATTACGAGGTAGGAGGGAGCCATGGAGCTATTAGCGCCATGGCTACCCCCTTACCGCCTTCCAGGTCCGTGTTCCCGGAATAGGGATTTACCGGGTCATTCTGACCTTGGAGGACCCGGTAAATCCCCATTCCGGGAACCATTCCCCATTCCCATTCGAGCCCCCATAGGGCTCAATGAGAATGGGGATGTTATTAGTTCTGAAGTTCCTTAACGGGTCCCTTCCATAACGTCTGGTAAAACCAGGCGTTGAAGAAGGGACCCGCTAAGGGACCTCGGAATAGGGTGGTAAGGGATTACCGGGCTTCGTCGGGTTTGAGTGCAAACAAAAGAGGACTGGTGTTTTATAATAAATATTGGTCCTACATCTCTGTTGATGGTAAAATCCATTGCATTCTATGGTAAAATAACATTTGGAGTCCAAACATGCCGCCATCTTAGATGATCCTAAATCAATACATATTACTTTGTGAAAGGCACTCGGTTTGCCAATATGCATACTTTTACTGCAACCGTGACTCAAATAGAAAATATTGAAAACCGTTGAACGTATTGAAATATTTAAATATGTGACAGTACAAAAATGTAAAAAAACACATTTAGTCATGTTTATCATTTTGATCTTTGTCTCATCCTTTGATTGTTCGTCTATGGTGAAGGGCTGTGCACCATGACAAGCGAACGCCAAGAGAATCACATAAAATCATTTGAGGCATCTGATGAAAATCATTACAGAGTGAGCAAGTGAACTCAATAAAGGTTCAGTTGGTCCACGTAATGCACACGAGCAGACCGCCCCAGTGGGTACGTCATACATGAAGTTCCATTGCCACAAGTGGCTCGTATTCCTTATTGTGTGACTGAAATAGTCAACCTAGAACATAGCCTACTGTATTATCGGAACATGTGCACCAAGTTTGCGTTGGTACATGGACGCATAGGGCCTCATTACACAGTAGGCGGTGAGCCATGTCGCTATTAGCGCCATGGCTCATGCCGGTAAAATACCGGCACCACCTTGGCGGAAAGGGGATTTACCGCCCCATTCCAAGGTTGGAGGGGCGGTAAATCCCCCTTCCACCATTGCCCTTCCCCATTCCCATTTCTGCCCCATAGGGCTCTATGGGAATGGGGAAGGCGCTAATTACGGCACCGCAATTTTGCGGTGCCGTAATTAGCTCTGAGGTCCCTTAGCGGGTTGGATTTTAACGCCTGCAAAAAGCAAGCGTTAAATCCCCAACCCGCAAAGGGACCTCGTAGTAAGGTGGTAAGGATTTACCGGTACCAGTATTTTACCGGTACCGGTAAATCCTTACCGCCATCCGTGTAATGAGGCCCATAGTGTAAAATGTGATGTAAAACTCTGCAAAGTAAGGGACTGATTGCTGGTAAAAGTGTGATCAGTCCACACAAACCCTTGACCCAAGTGGGTGTGTCTGTGTCTGCTGTATTTTCTGATGCGTACATATCAGTGAATCATTCAACTATTATTGTCATCCTTAAAGTGCAATGTGGTGTGTGCAAGATGCAATATCGGCCCAGGTTTTATTTGGGGTATTGGCCTGCCATAGATAGGCTTAATTGTAAAGTGCAATATGCTAGGTGCAATTGAATACACAGCTTGTTAGCTTGAAAGTGCAATGTGCTAAGTGCATAATGGAATCCTGGTCCATATTGCTTAAACTTGGGGGGCTAACTTAACATTAGTATACTCGGTTATAAAATGCAGTGTGCTTAGTACAATTAGGTAATCAACTTCATATACAGTACAAATATTACATGTATTAAGAATACTGGCCTGCCATTAATAAGCTTGATTGTAAAGTGCGATCTTGTGAGTGCAATTAATTCAGCTTGTTGTCTTTAAAGTGCAATGTGCTCAGTGCCAAATGGAATGCCGGCTCTTATTGCAAGTGCTAAAATTGCTGGCCCCCACTAATAGATTTTAATTGTAAAGTGCAATGTGCTACATATAATTAGATTGTCTTTGTGCGTACTTGTACTATAAGTATAGGTTGCTGCAAGTAAGATAAATGCAGATGATATTGTTATACTGTACACTTTATGACATAATTAGTGTGCCACTCCTGTTGGACCTATAATCTGTACTATCTTTGCATCACATGCCAACAGATATTACACCAGATCCTCTTGCATTGAAAGAAAGCACAATGTATATATTTTGCATAGTTACCTGGTAGGACCCTCTGGACATTACTGGCTACATGACATTTGGACACCCCACCACGTTCCCCGGATTTCAGCACAAATCAACATTTGTTTGTGGGTTGGTGGCTTAGCCAAGTCTTGTTCCTTGTACACTTCCACACTGTTTCACCAATCTGCACCAAATTTTGTATATTTACTCTTTAGAACCCTCCAGACATTACTGGCTTCATGACATTTGGACACCCCAGCCCGTTCCCTGGATTTCAGCACCAATCAAAATGTGTTTGTGGGTTTGTGGCTTTGCGAAGCATTCTTATACAATGCCACACCATGTCACCAATCTGCAACAAATGTTTGCATAGTTACCTGATACGATCCTCCAGAGATTACTAACTACTTGAAATTTGGGCACCCTACTCCTTTCCCCGGATTTCAGCACCTCCACACATGAGACGATTGCCTGAAAACAGCGAAACATCAATGTGTTCTAGGAGGACTAGTCCCGACACAAGGAACAAAACTTGAGGTCCAGGCCGCACGATGCACAGTTTGCAAGATATTTGCATCACAATGAACTGCACCACACCAGTGTGAAGCGACAGTTGGGGAGAGAGCACAGAAGGTCCCAGTATGCAGCTGCTCTGGGGTATGCCAGCCAGCCACATGCACCAATTCTTCAGGGTGCAAAGCACATCAAGCGATACGCGAATTGGACTAGCAACCTACAGGAACAATGTTATCATGTCTGTCTACAGAACCCGTTTTGGAGAATGGGTACTTATGCTGGTATGTATATATATATATATATTTTACAGGACCTGTGGTAGTGGCCCCGTAGTTATGGTTAAGTTGCTCAACCCATTGGAAGAACACTTTTTGGGCGGCTTATAAATTTGCCCGCTCCACCACCCCTGGATGAATCCTCTCCAAACTTTGCAAAAGAAAGTATATGGCTCCCTCGCATTGATTCAGCAAAGTTTGGTGATGTTTTGTCTAGTGGAGGGCAAAGTTATAGCGGGTTCCCAAAATGTGTGGTTTTCCTCATAGATGGAATGGAAAAACAATTATGCTCATGCCTAAAGCCCAAACCGCTGGACAGATTTTCACCAAATCTGCGGCAGGAGCGGTGGTTTTGCATCAAATTTACAAAAGCAAAAGATTGCTTTTGTAAATTTGATGCAAAACGGTTCAGTAATCTTTTAAAAAAATGGGCAAAAAGTAGGTTAAAAAAAAAGTGATATATGGGTTTGGTCCATGGGCAAACTTCCCTATTTAGTCTGTGGACACCCCTCTGGACCAATAAGGGCCCAAGCATTATGTCCACGGACACCGGACGCGCCCGCTGATTGGATGGTGAAAAACGTAAGCTGCGTCAGATATTTTGAAATGGCGCCATGTTGGATTCCCGGACAGCCGCTGTTGTCCGCGTACATTGCAGTAAAACATATTAAAAAACACTACATTGCAATCAAATTCATGAAACAATCTCTGGGGAGCTCAGGGGTGATGAGGATGGGATATGGCCATGAAAAGTCAAAAAGTGGGTGTGTTTTCATCTTCCAGGTCCACGAACAGTCTAGATGTTCGGGGACATCCATGCCTATTTCTGAATTGCCGGGTTGGTGAAAAGCAATTTTTGGATGGCTTATCACTTTGGCGCCACTCAACGAAAGTACATGAAACTTTGCAGTAACATTCAACACCTGGCCCTGAATGATTCTGTTGTGCCAGGAGGGAGCAAAATTAGAGGGGGTGTCAAGGAATATTTGAAAGGCTTATGAATGTGGTACCATTTGATGACTCTGCACAAAAGTTTGCAAAAAGATTTAAGACCCAGATTTGAATGGTTCTTCGGTGGGAATTTGTCGAAAGGGGGCAACATTTTAGAGGGTCTGTCTCAACATTTTTAGATGGCTTATAACTTTGTTGCCATTTGACGAATATACACAAAAGTTTGCAGAAAGATTATAGACCCAACTTTTAATGTTTGTGCAATGTCTAAATGTCATGTTTTATATTTTGTCATCAATGCCTTTTGTGATGTTATCTTTGACGCCCTGGGTGTTAGTCTTAGCAGTGCACAGTGCTGGTGCGAGATATCGTTGCTTAGCTTACCATAACTAGCAAACATCTGTTTTTTTTGGTTTTACTTGTAACCATAATGTCCCTTTAACAAGGTGTGCTCACTACATTTCATAGTTTTTATTAGTGCAACTTAAGCATAATGTCCCTTTAAAAAAGTTTGTTCGCTGCATATATATATATATATATATATATTCAGTGAAAAAACTTTGTTAAAGGGACGTTATGGTTAAGTTGTGCTACTAAAAACCTATGAAATTCAGTGAAAAAATGTTGTTAAAGGGACGTTATTGTTCCAAGTAAAACTGAAAAACCCCTGAAATTTGCCAGTTATGGTAAGCTAAGCAACCATAGCTCACGCCACCACCGTGCACTGCTAAGACTAACATCCACAACATCACTGATGACATCACATGTGTATGTACTTTTCATGAAATATGTGTACAAGGGATTCTTATTATAATGTTGCGAAAAAAGTGTCAAGGATCATTGCAATAAATATCATACCCTAATTAGTGCATTGAATGATGCATTGATATAAATAGCATTCTATTATGGGGTTCTATCTAGTATACTAAGCTACTCATGCAGAAACATAGCATTGTGTGCAGCGTACAATTAATGTTAATATGTTGAATAATGAAATGATAATTGTTTTCTTAATAGATTTTTGTGTACTGTGAAATATGTAATAAGTAGCTAATAAAACCCATGTATTACATAATTGCATTACTATAGACAAAACACAAAGAGACAAGAACACATACCAATATGGGTATATACAGGGAAAGTGAAGTTAGCAAAAAAGCACAAGTAGTAGCAGAAACAATTCATAACCTAACTGATTATTTTCATGCAAATAAATGATTGCTCTGTTTGAAAGCTACCATTTACCCTATGTATATGTATCACTTGATGTGATTGGACCCTAAGGAAAGTAGGGTGAGTACAATGTATACAAATATGACCATATACAGGGAAAGTACAGCCATACAAAAACAACAGAACTATCAGAAAATGCTGATAAATCTATTGATTATCTTTATGCACAAAAAGGATTGCTGTCTTTCAAGCTTGTGTCTTCCCCTATGTATATGTTTCATATGATGTGACTGGACTCTAAGGGAATTACTGTAAGAACCTACTTGAAGGATACGTCTACAAATAAAATACAACTTTTAGTTTCTGACTGTTACTGAAGAAAACCATGTGGCCTAGATATGTCAGCAAAAGAAAAAAGAGTGAGCCAGACATGTGATGTCATCAGTGATGTCATCGATGACATTTGTGATGTCATCTTTGATGTCGTGGGTGTTAGTTTTAGCAGTGCACGGTGGTGGCGCGAGTTATGGTTGCTTAGCTAGGCTGGCGAATTTCAGGGATTTTTCAGTTTTACTTGGAACCATAGGTTTTTAGTAGCGCAACTCAACCACAACATCCCTTTAACAAAGTTTTTTCACTGAATTTCATAGGTTTTTAGTAGCGCAACTTAACCATAATGTCCCTTTAACAAAGTTTTTTCACTGAATTTCATAGGTTTTTAGTAGCACAACTTAACCATAACGTCCCTTTAACAAAGTTTTTTCACTGAATATATATATATATATATATATATATGCAGCGAACAAACTTTTTTAAAGGGACATTATGCTTAAGTTGCACTACTAAAAACTATGAAATGTAGTGAGCACACCTTGTTAAAGGGACATTATGGTTACAAGTAAAACCAAAAAAACCAGATGTTTGCTAGTTATGGTAAGCTAAGCAACGATATCTCGCACCAGCACTGTGCACTGCTAAGACTAACACCCAGGGCGTCAAAGATAACATCACAAAAGGCATTGATGACAAAATATAAAACATGACATTTAGACATTGCACAAACATTAAAAGTTGGGTCTATAATCTTTCTGCAAACTTTTGTGTATATTCGTCAAATGGCAACAAAGTTATAAGCCATCTAAAAATGTTGAGACAGACCCTCTAAAATGTTGCCCCCTTTCGACAAATTCCCACCGAAGAACCATTCAAATCTGGGTCTTAAATCTTTTTGCAAACTTTTGTGCAGAGTCATCAAATGGTACTAACTTTGACTTTATGTACATGTAATATGGAAAATACTGAACCCCTTCTACTGAATTTGATGTCCGCGAACTTTTTTGATGTCCGGAGACATGTTCGGACAACAGTACCACTACCTAAAAACTCTGGGAGGGTATGTTTAATTGTTATATCATAACATAGTAACATTTGAAAAATTCACAAAGCAGCACACATATATATTATATGTAGTAATACATAAGAAAGGTAACCCATATATGTAACACACTAACCAGTCATTTAAATACAATGGCCCTCATTACGACCTTGGCGGAGAACCATGGTGCAATTAGCACCATGGTCCATGGCGCTAAGTTGCCAACTCCGCCATGGTGGTTGGCGGACTTACCGCCCCATTCCGACCTTGGCGGGGCGGTAAGTCCCCAATCCCCATTTACCCTTCCCCATTCCCATTTTTGCCCCATAGGGCATAATGGGAGTGGGGAAGGCGTTAATTACGCCACCGTAAATTACGGTGGCGTAATTAACAACAAGTCCCTTAGCGCCATGGTTTTTACCACCTGCAAAAAGCAGGCGTAAAAATCACCATGGCGCTACGGGAACTCGTACTCAGGCGGTAAGGGTCGGCGAAGTTTACGCCGGCGTAAACCCCTTACCGCCTGGGTCGTAATGAGGGCCAATATGTTCTAGAATGGAATATACCAAATGAAGATAAATTGGCTTCCAACAAAATTACCTCACAGACACTCCACAACTAAGAACAAGACCAGACCTACAGAGTACTCAGAACATATCTTACCTGAAATAGTAAGTGTACTTCATTTTACTCATATATTTATAAACTTTCTGTATTAGATTAAAAAAAAATATTATCTTTTTTTTCTATCAGAAATGTCTAGTACTCTGGAATGGCTAGAGGAGCATTTCCCACATGAGGAAATGTCAGAAGATAGTGAAACTAATGGTACACACTTTACAATATAAACCATTTAATTATTATTATTTTATATACATTTAACATATATATATTTTTTTGTACAGAGCATACCAAAATAGAAAATACCTCTGAAGAAACTGTTACAGATAACACTCTTGACAGCATAAAAGAAAAAATGGATATATTGTTGACCAATTTTAATAATTTGAAAACTTTTGTTGAGGAGCATTTTAAAACAAAAACCTCATACCATTGTCCCACATGTACTTGTCCCCCTCATCATATCCCAGTCAATTATCCCCAAACCCTCTCCATAACCCAAAATGTTTTGATGAGACTTCCATCCCTTCTTCACCTGATACCAATCATGTTGAAACCCCTAATTCTCCTGTTTTTGTTTCCGTTTCTGCCTCACCTTCTCTGTCATGAATTTTTAATATATTTTAAATAAAGTTACATTTTTATATTGTGTTGTAATTAGTTTCAGTTTAAAAAAAAAAACAATTTAGATGTCCGCGGACAGCGTGGTTGTTCTGAAATGTTCGTAAATAAATGAAAATGGAGGTGTCCTGAAGAACACTATACCTGTCCGTACTGTTCGCTAGCAAGTTGAAACTGTTCTAGAACACATGCGCTGTCCTGAAATGTTCGTAAATAAACGAAAATGGAGGTGTCCTGAAGAACACTATACCTGTCCGTACTGTTCGCTTGCAAGTTGAAACTGTTCTAGAACACACGCAATGTCCTGAAATGTTCGTAAATAAATAAAATGGGGGGTCCTGAAGAGCACTATACCTGTCCGTATTGTTTGCTAGCAAGTTGAAACTGTTCTAAGAACACAAGTGGTGTCCTGAAATGTTCGTAAATAAACAAAAATGAAGGTGTCCTGAAGAACACTAAACCTGTCCATAGTGTTCGCTACCAAGTTGAAACTGTTCTAGGAACACAAGCGGTGTCCTGGAATGTTCGTAAATAATTGAAAATGGAGGTGTCCTGAAGAACAGTATACCTGCCCGTACTGTTCGCTAGCAAGTTGAAACTATTCTAAGAACACACGTGGTGTTCTGAAATTTTTGTAAATAAATCAAAATGGAGGTGTCCTGAGGACGCTATGACTGTCCGTATTGTTCGCAAGGAAGTTAAACTGTTCTAAGAACAAACGGTTGTCCGTAACTGTTCGTTTGACATGTGATGCACTTTTAATTGCTTCAGGACCCGAACAGTGTCCGTAGAACATCAATGCGCAAGCGCAAACCAATGTCCGTGCATTTGGTGTCCTGCGGACATCCGCTTCCTTTGCGACCATGTTCGAGAAGCGATCATGTGACCGCGTCCATGCTGATCGCGTGTTCTGATTGCGGACACTGTTCGTGTCCCCGAACAATTTAAAAGTATGTTTTCAAGTAATCCGCAATATTTCTCAATAAAAACTCACCATAGCACAAGTCCCACATACTAATCCTAATCCTGAGTTTCTACATACTTTTTGAAAGAGCTTATTCTCATTGTGTTTCTGGCTATTCTTCAGAGCACAGCTATTTTTCATGCAACTTGCAGATTACACCATCATCGAGATGGCATCCATGGCTGCACTACTGCCACCTGGTGCTGCACCTGCTTCAGCACCACCCCCACCCCCTCCACCACACCACCTCCCCAAGGGCCTGAAGAAGAGAACAGGAGTGAGGATGCAGAGGAGGAAGAAGAGGATGACGAGAATGAGGTAGTGGAAATCCCTACTACCCGCACTCGGCGTGAGTCTTGGGTGTGGAGGTTATTTACCATTCATGGGCATGGTCCTAAGGCTTGTGCGAACCGAGTCACCTGCAATGAGTGCAAATTGGTGCTCAGTTGTGGGAGGCATGGTTCGTACAGCTTTGGGACCACTACCATGAAGCAACACCTAAGGTAATTTCACTCTGGGGCCATTCGCAAGGTTGTACCTTGCGAGGGCCGTACTAGGTTAATTTCCTCTACTTCATCCTCCGTTTCTGATCCTGTCACCACAAGGAACACCTCTGTGGGACAGCGTCTTCCTCAAGCTGCCTCACAGGCCATACATAATGCTGATGACCCTTACCTTTCAAGGGTCACAGTTGTGTGTATGTACTGCAACACAGTACTCTGCAGGGGGAGCGACTTCATAGTGCTTTTGAGACTATTGTCTCAGAGCACGAGAAGACCTGCTCACTAGCCAAATAAAACCAACTCTACATCTTCCTATCTCAGCTCGCCCTTTCTTATCCCTGTGGTTGGTGCCCCCCCTTTACCCTCCTTTCCCCTCCTCTCCTAGTTTGTTGTGTATAAAAAACAAAAAATATATAAAATAACAAAAATCAAAAAAAAAATAAGGCTCTTTTCAGAGCCGCCTTTCACAATTAAAAAATAGAAGTGAAAATAAATGAAGCAGGGCCCTTTGTATTTTTTAGAAGTCTGCGGACAGTCCCCGGACATCTAAAATTTTGGGGTGCTACCCTATCAAAACCATTGCAGTTTTCTCTGGGAGGAAGTGGTGGCTCTGAAAAGAGCCTTTGGGAGGTGTTTGTGTTTCAAAAATTATAAATACTCAACACCTACTTCAAAATGGATGCTGTCATTCTAAAAGAGGTCGCAGTGAATTTTGTATGTTTCTTAGAAAAATCTGATTACCAGCATAAGTTAGATGTACTCCATCTCTGCAAAAAATGTATGTACTACCGAAACATAATATTTTCATTGTAAAAAGAGGACATGCCAAAATCTCTTAGAAAGGCACAAACAGCCTTATTGACATTGCGCCTTGCTTTCTCCATTTGTGGACCAAATGAAGAAGAACAAAGCCACATTTGTCTCTGCGCAATCCGTGAAAAAATTACTTGAGAATTTGGAAACATGTCCATGACCTTCCCAAGTCCTTCTTTCATTGCAAATTGCAAAGAATTTCCAGCCACATGTCCTAAACTGTTCCCTCCACAATGAATTATAATTATATCTGGATGTTGCTCTGTCTCCAAAGTAGCACAGAGAGGTAACAAGTCCAACCACTTCTTTCCACATACTCCATGCCAGTGTACTTCCACATGTGGGAATCCAAGATCTACAGCTACTCCACAGGTCTCTGCATGCACCTTCAACCAATGTATCCACGAGTCTCCCAAAATCCAAACAATCTGTTTTCTGAAACACACAGCCATAGCTATCTGTTCTTCTCTCAGCAAAAAGAGTATCTGAGAAACTCTCTCCTGGCACAACACACCCACTAAACTTTCCTGACCAATCCCTTGCAGTGCTCATTCTCATTTGCATGACTTCTGAACCCAAAATTCCCCGGATGTAACACCCGATGTCCGCGAATTACCACCATGTCCGTGGACATATCGTAACATGAACAGCCCTTCTACCATTTCCAGTTCACTCTCTGTGCCATTCCCTCATTGGATGTAGCTAAGAAGTCACATGACCATCCACCAATCAAATTCAAGACCTCTACATCTAACTGCATCATCATAGATCAGCACTGCAAATGTACTGTGAATCTCTCTGAGTACAAGTGTCATGTCATTGGCAAGCACCATCTACAAGAAATACTGTACAAGTATCCAAGATTTCTACTTGCAGCTCCATGCATATCCATATGCATGAACACAAACTACAGGTATGCATATTTTCTGTACAGTACATGAACACATTTTCTAACTGACTTTTAGCTTGTATAATATGTAAAATGAATCTACTGTCTTTTTTCAATCTCCTAAAATCAACTGTCACTTACAAATCTTTATACTATTTAATGTCTTTATACACACACACACACACACACACACTCAAATCATGTTAAACTAACATTTTTGAAATTAAATATATAGACTACATATAGTCAAACAAAATTGCATGCTCACTCTATGTTCAAATCTCAAACACTAATACTTGTACAATTACATAATTTTTTTAAATTTCTTTATTTATTTAATTACTCACATTTATATAGGACACACAGCCCATGACATTGGGGCACTATTACTTGGAAGAGCTTAGTTACTGGAATAGTGGTATTCAGTGGTAAATTATGAATTTCACAAAACATAGTAAAGATATTTTGTTTGCTACAGTTAGTCATTGCAATACAATTTGTTCATTAAGAACATATCATATGTATTCAACTGGTGCAACGTATCTCATGTAAATAAGATAGTTTTAATGGTTTTGAGGAAGGCGCTGAGGATTTCAATTAAAAAAATCAATGTCTAAATTAAAAACAGTGCTATATACAAACAAAATTACTAATTTGTTTCTTTTACAATTACAGTGAAGACCATTCTCCTGAAAAGAAGCAACCAAATTTGAAGTACAAAGAACAACTAAGAAGTAACCTGTTCATTTTAGAAAAAAAGTAAGTAGAATATCACCATAATATTTGTATTATTACTCAAACACACTGTAAAGTTAATTCATGCATCATTTCTGTGCCTAAAAATAGAGATATTGCACCATTCTGTCCAAAAACCCCCATGTCTTAAACAGCGATTTACAGCCAGAATGACCCACAAATTCCCATTTTTCGACACACAAATTACCCAACTCAACTGCTAGAATTTAGATGTTATAGAACAAACAACTGTTTTAATTGTATAGCATAAGATATACTATTTATACTTCACACCACTAGCTTACTTTTTTCTGTCATCTGAACCCCAGTTTAGTAACACATTAATTCAAGAATACCCATCCCTACTAGTTGTAGTTACCAATGCACAATTACACACCATTGCATACATCTTTATCATTTTACACAAACACTCATGCACACAGCACACATACATTGCAGAACACCCCAACCCATACCTTCTTTATTTTTTTCAACAGACCCTAAAGAATGCCTACCAAAAATCAAGTCCGTAGAAAGCAACGCAGAAGTAGAGCAAATGAAAATAAAAGTGTCCAACATAAGCATCCATCTCTAGCACAATTTGTAAAGAAAAGTTGATACAAAAGAGCTAATACAGTCATTTAGTGAAACAAAAGAAGTTTCAAGTACAAAACTTTGCCTCCTCTATCAAAATGTAAACCAAACCAAACAGATAGAACTGCTTCTTTAAATCTTGATATAGTTCAAAGTAAGCATTCCAAGAAAAGTATTTTAGCCAAAATGTTCTGTCACAAAGTCCTTCAAAATCTTATAAAAACAGGAGAGAAACCACGTTCAACGTTAAAAGCCTATTGTAGGAAATGAATCTTAGAAGCGTTGATAGACAGTGCAATTCTTCTCAAAAGAATGATATTTATTTTAGTGTTAAACAAAATGAAACCACTAACAAAACTAATAACTAAATTACAAAAAAGACTTCTCAATAAACAAAATGTCAACAGAAAGAACTTCTTAAGTATCTACGGAGGTGAATGGAGTCACACTACGAGCACAGAACCATACTTTAATGAAGAAGCCCACAAACAAAAGCAAACAAATACAATTGCCATACATAGCAGTGGTCGAGGTTATGAAAAAGTTAATAGTACTATAATGGAACAAGAAGTACTCCTTACAAAAATATGTCCTGAAAAGTTACCCCTCCATTCAACTGATTCAGAACGTCTAGTGTACAAATGGCCATGCACGTCAATGTATAACATTCCCAAACAATTTTTCAAGTCTTTAGGCCAATTCCTCAATCAATATGTGAAAAGCAAAGACAAAATCAAAATTAAACTACTGCAAACTATGGATACCTGTCCAGCACGCAAGTACACAGGACTACAAGGACATTCATTGGCCTGCATTACAGGACCTACTTGCAAAACCACCTTCCATGATATCAACAGGATATCAACACATCATTTAACTATAAGAAATCTAGTTTATACACTGTACTATGCTAAAAGTCCTGCTTTAGCACTAGCCAATTTAAATAACATTCTTCTACATGGTACAGCAAAAGACCTACTAGAAGAAATCGACTATATCCAGAAAAAATATTTTGGAAGTGAAACCCACTTACAAAATGAAATAGCTGTAAACCAAATTAGTAACAATTCTACACGTGGCAACCTTTTACAACACACATACAAAAAAGAAATACTAAAATTTAAAAGTACATCAGCTGAAGTACCAAACCATGTGTGTGTATGTTGCCGCAGAACGTTTTCTAAAAGTAACACAAAAACTGTAGACCTATCATACAAAATAGAAGACAATGAAGATTCTAAATGGTTTGAATTAGCGCTCTACCTTATAGCAAAAAACAAATACAAAATAACTGACCCCGTAATACTTTGTAGTTACTGCACTGCAAAACTTGACAACAACCAAATTCCTTCACGTGCTATCACAAATAATTTGGTATTATATCCACTACCAAAACCCGTTCAACAACTTAATTTATATGAGAGCATCATAATTCAAACAGTGCACCTATTTCAAGTAATAATACGCCTTCAACCAAAAACTGCAAAATTACCTCCCTCTGAATTAGTGAAAGGTATTTGTGGAAAAGTAGTGTATTTACCATTAGATCTAAAAGAAAATGTGCACACTCTGAGAGTGCAACGTCCAATGCAACAATCTTTAATTATCTTGGTAAATGGAGTACCTACAAAACACAAAACAATTTAGCAACAGCTGGTAGATTTACATAAAGTTAGAGAAGCCTTGGAATATCCTAAAGAGAATAATGAATATTACAAAGAAATTAATATTGAAGAAAACTTAAAGGATACAACTGAAATAATTCAAGAGACACAAGAAGCTGGTCAATTTGAGCTCCTAGATCCTGCTACAATATCAAACACTTTAGACCATTATACAATTCATCCATTGCACTCTAATGACACCATAGAAGATGCACTGGAAACGTACCAAATGCGTCAAACAAAAGGATCACCAATCAGCATATGGGAAAAAAGCATAGAAGCACGTGCTTTTCCTCTACTCTTTCTTACTGGCAAAGGAGGAAGGTATGATGATAGACCTATTCAAATATCATCATCAGAATAACGCTCATTACGGATGTATTCTGAAGATCCCAGATTTAGACAAAATGTGGAATACATATTCCACCTACTCTTTGAACGTAAACTAGCAACTTTATGTTACGGAGTTGCACACATATTAAAATCAGGATCACACTTTCAAAATATGACAGCTACACAATTATTACAAAAAGTGCAACAGAAAGATGAGGTTTTACAATCAAATATTACAAATCTATTAGCAAATATGTGTGGTGCTAAAGAGTACTGGTTTCAACGTCACGGAGATATACGTTGATGATCAGAAACCTTGGCCCACCCACTTGGTTTGTTCCATTGAGTTGTGCAGAATATGCATGGGAAGATTTACATGATTTCCTACGCATATCAAACAAAAACAAAACAAACATAGGTATACTAACACCTGGAGAACTTTGTTCTCTGGATCCTGTTAATGTTTCAAGATATTTTCACCATCGCTTCATTGCTATGCTACCTTTTATTTGTGATAAAACTGTTCCTCCCCTTGGAGAAGTGCAACACTTATTTTGGAGAAAAGAATACCAAGCCAGAGCAGCACCACATATCCACATGATTTTATGGATTAAAGATGCTCCTAAATTTGGTCAAGACAGTGATCCCACTGATTTACAGTTTATTTGAAAAATATGTCACTTGTGAAATTCCATCAGAATGCAAAAATAGTGATCTTCATGCACACATTTTACAATTTCAAAGACACAAATGTGGCAGATATTGTTGTTTCAAATACAAAAACAAAGGGAAATACTACACCAAAATTTCAGTTTGGTTTCCCTAGACCAGTTACAAATACAGGTCAAGTGAACAACCTCATGTCTTCAGTTAGACATAGTGTTAAAGGCAAGTCACCTAAAAATACATATTACATAAAAAGAAAAGAAGAAGAAAAATATATCAATGATTACAATGCAATCATTGCTCACTTATGGAATGCAAACATAGATGTGCAGTATATTGCAGACAATTCTACTGCAGTTGCACGATATGTCACAGCATACTTAACCAAAGCAGAAAAGACAGAGCAGCAAGACCTCTGGAATGACCTGTCATCAGATAAAACAGTGTCTCAAAAATTATACAGCTTGGGCATAAAAATGCTGTCCCATAGAGAATGTGGATCCTATGAAGCAGCTGATCGTTTAACTGGTACTGCACTGTATGGTAAATCTGAAAATATAGTATTGCTAAGTCTTGGTCCAACTAAATCTAGAAAAAGAGTTCTAAAATCATACAAAGTTATAGAAACAATAGCCAAACATGATCCCAACAGCCAAGACATTTTAAAAAACAATGAATTAGACACATACTACCCAAACAGGAGTACCACTTTGGAAACCATGCGCCTATACCACATAGCCCAAAACTACACATACAAAAATAATATAAAACCTGATTAAAAAAACGGTAAATACAGAGTGACAAACTGTGAAGGCAGCTTAATAAAACTCACCAAACCAAATTTAATTAATCATATGAAATTGTCATTAAAGACTCCTCAACATAAAGAAGTATATTACATGCCCCTGCTACATCTCTTTCAACCATGGAGAAAAGAAGAAGAAATACTAGATAACTATGACTCATATGAAGACGCTTTAAAATCAAATGAAAGCACTATAACTGATGTAAACTTTACACAGTACAAAACAATGTTGCACAATGAACAGCAACACGAAGAAGAACTCCAGGCCCAACTAGATAAGGACACTCCTGACAGTAGTCAACCTTCTGTAACAGGAAGTCAAGAACCACTGGGAGAGCCACTAATAACAAATGAGGCAGAATTAGCTATGATAGAAGTAGAAAACACCATGAGGGTAATTCATAGAATTCAGCGCACAAGTGGCGCACGCGGCTGGCGCACAGTGTGCGCATGCGAATCCCTGCGCCAGCCGCGTGCGCTAAAATCCATTTCCGCGCACAGCATATTTATGGATTCCAGCTACCAAAACCAGCCGTGGCGCACAGTGGCGCAGCGTCCTGCAGCAGCGCCAGTTACGCCCCCAAGAACGCCTCTCGCACAGGGAAAAGCCATCAAAATCCCCAATCCAGCACAAAGGGCTGCGCTAACCCTGTACCAGCACGGCAAGCGGGCTATGTGTATTTCAGGGGTGCGCGGGAAGTTCCACACGTGATTGGCCCCGTGCGAGCAGGGTACGCGTATTTCAGGGGTGCGCAGGAAGTTCCACACGCAATTCCATCAAGGTACGTGTATTTCAGGGGTGCACAGGAAGTTCCACACGCGATTTCAGCAGGGTACGTGTATTTCAGGGGTGAGCGGGAAGTTCCACACGCGATTTCAGCAGGGTACGTGTATTTCAGGGGTGTGCGGGAAGTTCCACACGCGATTAGCCCTGAGCGAGCAGGGTACGCGTATGTCAGGGGTGCGCTGGAAGTTCCACACGCAATTCCATCAAGGTACGTGTATTTCAGGGGTGCACAGGAAGTTCCACACGCAATTTCAGCAGGGTACGTGTATTTCAGGGGTGCGCGGGAAGTTCCACACGCGATTTCAGCAGGGTACGTGTATTTCAGGGGTGTGCGGGAAGTTCCACACGCGATTGGCCCTGTGCGAGCAGGGTACGCGTATGTCAGGGGTGCGCGGGAAGTTCCACACGCGATTCCATCAGGGTACGCGTATTTCAGGGGTGCGCGGGAAGTTCCACACGCGATTTCAGCAGGGTACGTGTATTTCAGGAGTGCGCGGGAAGTTCCACACGCGATTTCAGCAGGGTACGTGTATTTCAGGGGTCCTGGGGATTACTACATGTGAATTGGGCGTGTGGGTCCTCCCAGGTGTTCGCTCTACAACCTCCACGGCCCCTGCAGGCAGCCCACACCACGGGGGACTACCTTGCACCCCTGCTCATGTCCCGCAGGCAGCCCATCCACCATGGGCATGCCCCCCAGCCAAGCCACATGTCACCTTGCACTACTGATCAACAATGCATGTCTCCCAGCACCCCCACCCCCCAGCAGTCAGGGGCACCCTCCACCAGGCCCCCACTCCTGTCTCCCTGCACCCCCACCACCCAGCAGTCAGGGGCACCCTCCACCAGGCCCCCACTCCTGTCTCCCTGCACCCCTACCCCCCAGCACTGTGGGGCACCTGCCAGCAGGCCCCCACTCCTGTCTCCCTGCAAACATCACAATCTAGATCCCTGGTCCCTATGGTCAGCCTCCAAATGCAAAACACCCACCTGAGTATTGCATCCACCCACTTAGAAATGGCAATAACATGATAGAACACCAAAACAAACACATGTCCCTCACATACACCCAATGGGTGTCAGTGAATCTCAAAACCCATATCATGATATGCATGAAACCAATGAGATGATACCACACATTGAAGTTTGATCAAAAAATATGTATTAAAGGAAACATGAATTGAATCAAAAATAAACTAACAGAAATGGGAATTTAAAAAAAGTGAAAAGAAGCATGTCTGTGAAAAAATGCAAAACAAAAAATCAGAATCCAAAGGAATGGTGTCCAAAATCACAGTCCACAAAAGAAAATCCAATGGGAAATTATAATTGAAAGCCATTGCTCCATGGGTAAATTTTAAAAAGAAAAGAAAATCCAACAGTGAACTATGTACAGGTGAACAAGCCAGGGTCCATGATCCCAACAAAAGAAATGAAACCTATCTAACAACACTACCTAATAAAAAATAACTATATACAAAAATGTGGCCCATTGTCCAAAAGGTCCAAAGAAAATGCAAAAACAAAGGAAACCTAACACTAACTACATAACTATTTACATGGGCAGCGGGCTAGTCCAACGGCTCACTGGATGTTGTCATGGGCAAGGGCATCATCGAACTCCTGTTCAATGGCTTGGAGGCGGGCATGTTCCCTGGCCCCGAGGTCTCGCAGGGATAAGGCAGTGTCCAGCTCCAACTCCCTGCGAAGACCCTCGAGGCACTCAGCCCGCCTCAGCGCCCTCCGCATGGAGTTCTCTGCCCTGACCATTGTGAGCCGTTCCTCCTCTGCCCGCTGCCGCTCCGCACCTATCTGCTGGCCCAACTGCTCCCACACGGAAGCCACTCCCATTCCAGGGTTCTCCTGCCCTCCGGCCGATGCCTGCACCCCTGATGTTGATGGCCCCGAGCCATAATGCCTCCCACGTCGAGCCTGCCGCTGGCTCCGACGCAACTGCCTGTGCCAGCACGACAGCATCCAGGCTGATGGAATCCACTGACGCCGTCGTGCACGTGCCCTGCCCGATGATGCCGTCACATCCTCCATCTGCTGGGGTCCAGTTGCTGGTGTGTCCACCCCTGCTGGACCTCCGACTCCCGACTGTGGCAGGGATGGGATCCCCACCGAGCTGGCTGCATTGGTTGGGGCAGGTCCACAGGGGGCCCTGGTGGCATCTGGGCCGGAAGACGGCATGGAGAACGACTGGTGCATAGTCTCCACAGAGGAGGAGAGGGTCGCCAGATTGGCCGACACATGTAGGAAACCCCCGACCATGGCCGATCCCAACTGGGCCACGTCGGCACGGTGCTCTCCGTGATGACGTGCATGCTCCTCCCGGGAAGCACGCACCTCATCACGAATTGCACCTGTGCGCAACGTGACACCCATCAGGACCTTCTCCATATGGCCAGGGGTCCCCTCGTCCGCAGGTGGAGGGGAGTCAGATGACATGGACATCCCCCCTACCTGCGGACGGGCCTGGGATGGGGCATCCCTGCTGGTGCATGGTGGTGCAGTCACAGTGTCAGGGACAGTGACATGCACAGGCCCCTCCACGGCGACCTGTGCTGCCTCCTGCCCCTGCCCCTGGACTGCAACACTTGCACCAGCAGGGATGCCCCCACCAGGCCCCATGTGCGCCTCAGTAGCGGCCTCCTCCTCCTCTGTGGAAACCACCAACCTGGATGGCTCCACCCCGTCTTCCGCCGTTGCAAGCCCCTGTGGGGGCTCACCCACCCCTTCCGCTGCAGCCATGGGGGCATCCCTGCTGCTTTGCTCCACAGAGCCGTCCCCGCCCTCTTCTTCACGTGGCGCTGTGTAGAGGGAGACATAGAACACAAGCATCAGGGTACTGTACAATGGTCCCCTAGACAGGAAGCAATAGCAGATGAGTGGCACTGTCAAAGATCACTTCAATCATGTCCCTCCACAACACATGGCTCAGTGCAGGTAAAACACATGCGGTAACAGGCATGGCGCATGCTATGGACATTAGCATACATGTCCAAGGGATTCTTGAAACATACAATGTTGTTTTGGGACTCACATGCATCATGGGCCATGCCTATCACATGCACACACTTCACCCTAGTTTCATCCATCTGGCCTCGTACACCACAGACACAGTGGATACAAGGATGACTAGGCTGCATCAGTGAACCTGAACATTGCGACAGACATGTGTCATGCATCCCTGGCATTCACAAGTCACAGACACACAGGTCAGACACACAGACATGGACAGCATACATGTACATGGCATCAGCACCCATCCCTCACCCCCACCCATGTCCAGGAACAGAGACTGGCATGCTTTCATGTGGCCATTCCGCATAGGGCAACCCATGTTGCATTTGAACACATGCACCAACCGTGTGGTTCACACATTACTGGTCTCACATGCATGACGTCCCTGTACACACACATGCATACATGGCCTATGTCACACATACAGGCAAGTATTAGGCAACCAGCACACTGCGACATGCCCTGTCTCACACAGCAATGCTTGGCCACTTACCGCTCAACTCCAGACGGGTCTGCCTCTCAAGGATCTGGGCGTGGAGCGCTGGGCCTATGCATTCCAGGACCCTCATCTGGATGGTACTCATGCGGCCCCGGTCATCCCAGCGCTTCTTGACATGTTGGTAGTCGCGGACTGCCACCCCCTCCGCGTTGATGGCAGTCACAATGTCCGTCCAGATCCGAGTCCGTCCTTCCTTGTTGGCGCGCTTACTTCCGAAGAGGGCATCATACTGCCCCAGGACTTGCTCCACCAGGACACCAACTTCGGTGGCAGTGAAGCTGGTGCCCCTCTGCCTCTCTGGCCGGGGGTTGCCAGTGGTGCCAGATGTTTCAGTGCCCGACATGGCAACCCCAGAGGCAGGAGTGGGTGGTCAACTGGGTCCTGGGGCTGGGCTGTGGAGCGATGGTATCCCAGTCGGGAGTCTTCTGTTCCAGCAGGGGTGGACACAGCAAATGGACCCCTGCAGATGGCTGATGTGCAGGCACCAAATGGCAGGGCACGGTGGCAGCAGGCAGGCAGGCAGCAGCAGATGGCTCGTGGGAGGCTGCTCGGGGCTCTGGGGGCCAGTAATTCGGCCTTTTGGGCAGGAGCGTGGTCTTCCGTGTGCTTACGCGTGGCCAGCTTGATACAGAGTGATTTGGCACGTGAAAATCTTGCACGTCTGCATGTAAATCGAGGAAAGGCCCTTAGCGCGTAAGCGCGTCAACACGCATACGCGATTTCATTGGACCAAAGGCCCTTAGTGCGACGTTTCGCGCATGGGTGTTTCCCTGGCAGAGCTTGTAGATTCCACGTGCCTTTACATTGCTCTGTATGTGCTTTTCGTGGGGTGCGGTGCGTGTGTTTTGCAGCCGTTGGGGTTCACACGCTATTACTTCACAGCGGGTGTTGGCTACGCGTTCTTCTACACGCAAGGCAGACGGTGAGTGGTAGCCCGCTCCCCCAGGCCCGATCGCGTGAAAAACTTCACGCGAACCCCCGTGATACATGTAGCCCGCTCCCCCAGGCCCGATCGCGTGAAAAATTTCACGCGAACCCCCGTGATACACGTAGCCCGCTCCCCCAGGCCCGATCGCGTGATAAACTTCATGCAAACCCCCGTGATACATGTAGCCCGCTCCCCCAGGCCCGATCGCATGAAAAACTTCACGCGAACCCCCGTGATACATGTAGCCCGCTCCCCCAGGCCCGATCGCGTGAAAACTTCACGCGAACCCCAGGCACAATAGCAGTATGGGACATTCATCATTGCTGTATATTGGTGCTTTTGTGATGCGCAGGGACGCTACCGCCTGCCTTCGTGTGGTGGACGTGTTTAGGCCTGTGCGTGTCTTTGGCCGTGCGCGGCTTTGCCCTATTCGATTCCATGAATATGTGTGGTTCGCGTGCGTGTGGGCGTTCCGTCTGCTTCCCAGCAGTACATCCCAGTTACGCCCTTATTTTCGCGCGCTGTTCCCCATTCTGCGTGTTACGCCCCGTGTTACGCCCCATTTTTGGTGTGTGCGCTGAGGTTGTGCGCTTTCACTGTGCGCGCTGCGCACGCCGTTCGGGATGTTTCAGTGACGTGTGCACCATGCACGGGTTTGGCGCACATCCCGAGGAAAACACTCGCAGGGACTTCCATGAATGGCACGTGTGCGCGTGCGCCTGTTTTTTCGCGCTTGCGCCTGCTTGCGCCTGCTTGCGCCTGCTTGCGCATAGATTTTCGGCACACGTTTGTTCCATGAATCGGCCCCCATGTGTCAGTATGAAGATAAAGAAGACTTAACTATACTACAATCAAAACTAAACAATGAGCACATGGTGTACAACATGAAAACAAATAATGCACCTGCCAAAATTACAAACCTATACTATTGTACGTCAGTGGTGAAGCTGGTTCTGGCAAAACATTCCTAATCAAAATCATCAGTAAGTTCCTTCAACAATTGACAAACAACAAACTGTCAGCTGTTGTCACTGCCCCCACAGGTTTAGCTGCCTACAACATAAGTGGTGTCACTTTACACCGATTACTACTCCTGCCAGTAGAACACCAAAACAAATTAGACTATTACAAACGTTCTACAGAAGCTGCAATGGAACTACACAGAGTATTGAAACAAATGAAAATGCTTCTAATATATGAAGTGAGCATGGTGTCCAACCTAATGTTGGCTTTGATTCACCTCAGATTACAAGAAGTACTCAAAACAAACTATGAAGAGCTATTTGCAGGAAAACACATTATTGTTTTCGGAGATCTTCTTCAATTGACACCAGTAAAAGGTGAGCCTATTTATAAAACATTAGGACACAAACTCTGTCGTAAAACTGTTGGCAGTATTGGAAATGTCAACCTTTGGCAGCATTTCCAATACAGAGAATTAACAGAAAACATGCAGCAATCTGCAGATCTCACTTATGCCAACATCTTAAAACGTATCAGAGTTGGTATACTTTCTAAAGAAGAAGAAGCAATATTGAAAACCTGGCACATTCATGCAATTTATGATGATAATGCATGTGCTACAGATGTTATAGAACAATTAGCCCACAAAAATGTCAATTGTATGGCCTTAATGCCAACTCTTGCAAGCTGTTTCAAATTCAATGAAATAATGTTAAGTAAAGAAATGCAACCAATAATGGAAATTAGCGCCACAGACAAACTAGATGTACATGGTATTACACTACCCATGTGTGACCAAGCCACACCAAGATTAAATAGTTTAGAAAAATCAATCTCAAACACAGCAGGATTGGAAAAGATATAAAAATCATCCTTAAATTGCAGAGTAATGCTTAAACGTAACCTTGACGTGGACCAAGGACTAGTTAATGGAGCACTGTGTACAGTTGTTGGCTTTCAAACATACCCACGTGACAACAAACTTCAGTTTGTCAATATTCTCTTTGACAAACTTTCAGAAGTAAAAAGGATAGGACGCTCAACAGCTCGATTCCTTCTCTTCAAAGACATGTATGTACGCAGAGAACAATTTTCTCTAATTCTTGCATACAGAGTCACCATTCATAAATCACAAGGTCTTACCCTAGACAAAGCAATGATAGACATTGGTAACACAGTCTTTAAAGAAGGCATGAGCTACGTAGCACTATCACGCTTACCTACACTTGACGGTCTATTTCTAATCAACTTTGATTCAAGTAAAGTAAACGCTGATATTCCTTGCATTTTAGAATACAATAGACTTTGCTCACTATACACCCCCCATCTAAACACATATTCTGTACCACAAAAAGTAAGACGTTGTAAAATCAAACTAAATCAAACAGAAATGCAACAGGATGTCACTGCAAATCCTCCAAAGAGAGTAAAAGAAACTAAAACTTCATCAAGTACCACAAACATAAAAGAACCCATTAGGGAAAGCAAACCAGGTACTTCATCAAAGAAGGAAGACAAACTAAAAAAAAATCAATCAGATACAGAACTACCTGGTCCATTTAAACTCTCAAATATAGTTGGAGTAAGTTGCTACACAAATGTAGCAATGAATAATCTATTTCAATTGCCACCAATTGTTGACAGCATTTACTTACACAGTACAGACCAATTGTGTTTGCAAATGTTAGTACTTCACAGAAATGCAACAAACAATCCTGATAACACATATAGGCCCTCATTACGACCCTGGCGGAAATCGAAAAACGATGGCGGAAATGCAATACCGCCATCGAATACCGCTCAGTGCGATTATGACCCGTCACCGTAAAGTACGATGCCATTAGCGACACCGTAGTGAACGCCAACGCTAACTGCACCAAGTACGCGCACGCGCGCCATGCAAAACCGTAATTACCACCATGGCGCAACGGTATGCGAATTCTGACCCTAGCGGACATATACTTAACGCCATCAAGCATGGCGGAAAGTACCATTCCGCCATGGTGAGAATTACGGCATCGTGAACCAACCGTAAATGGCCCTACTGAGTGCCTGTACACCACTCCCTGCCCACATTGCACAACTCCTCGTAGGTGCAATGAAGTTACACAATGCAACCAGTGAAATGTACAAGTCACCCATGCATGCCAACGAACAAATGAATGTAGGGGCTCCAAGTGCCTTGTGAGTGGCCATCCATATTTGGCATGTCACCATTGCCGTACTGATGCAGCACAGGCATGTGAAGGTTCAAGTACAGCAATATAAACTGAAATATGAGACAAAACAACAACAGGCCCCCATCGCTTGACACCAGTGTAAGGCAACATTCAAAGCAGTATCCTGAGGGAGACTGCACCAGCCCTGTACTCTTGCCAGTAAACAAACCAACCATCAGCATAAGCATGTACCACACAAGTTGGCAGAGTGACTGAGCAGCCAGGCTCATCTCAAGAGGGGCCAATGGGAGCTGCAGGGCACAGATGGCACGAATTCAGAAGCTATTCCAATGGACATGACCTCAGTCTCCCTCCAAGAAACGCACGCAAACACAGGCACCTGTGACCAGCCATTTTCTGATAATCACATCATTCCACCAATCCACCTGGCTGACCGGCATCTGTTACACAAAAGCTAATCCCCCGCCCCTGAGCATGACATCATTAAAACAGTCATAATGGCAGCCCCTATCCCTGACCTTACTGGGCTTCGTAGGCAAACGCGGCCAGTACAGTACCACGCAACTATACTCAGAAGCCGGAACCCAATGCAGATCTTCTCACAATACATCGCTCCACAAATAGGAATATGCTACATTACTTGCAAAGAATAACGCTACACGGTTAATATCAGAATAAAATTTTAATGCACATCAAATTCACCAAGCCCATACAGCCATTAGGTCATAAACTCCAAAATATTTTTCATTACTGTGGGCTGCATCCGCAATAAATGACCAGCTTCTTCTTGTGTGACGCCCTGTTCCTTCATGGTACACAGGGGCTACATTCACGTTCAAAAAGGCAACATGGAAGCGCCTAGAACCGCAGGGCCGTCCCATTAGGTAGGCACTAGTCCAGCTGAAAGGTTGATATGTTGCTCCTAGCCACTAGTACTGCGTAAGGGCATGTGGCCCATTGGCGATCGTCCCATAAGATCGTAATGGTGCTCCACTGATTAACTCGAAGCAGCAGGTGTCGGGAGTAAAAGCAATCTGCAGGAGTGGCATACAGATGGCAGCGGCAAAAGGGGAGGAGATACCTGTCACCCAAATGAAATGAAAAAGAATAGTATGGGCATCAGAACTTCATTTGTATTACTCACTTCAATGATCACACTAAATCTACAGCCATATGCATGCTAGCCCACTCAAAAGGATTATTTCCACCCAAAAATCACTTGCGAATCATAACTATATAAATCGAGGTGAAAACACTATTACAAACGAGTGTTTGTGTGCATGCGTCTGTTAAAACAGAATCCATTAGATGGGATTAGTAACGTGCATAGACACAAGTGTTTGAAGGCGCGTCGAGACAGGGAGGGTTCAACAAGGGCAGATAGACGATGGTCCCACTATGGCAGCTCTGCATCACATAGCGCAGAGGAAGGGGATAGATTCCAAAAAGCCATGTACATGGCAAACTCTCAATTAAATCATCTGTCCATGCATCCATACATCATTCCCTCATCCCGGTATGAAAACGCCTGATTATTTACTCACATAACATTTGAAATTTCCATTGAGTCTGTGCGTAATGCAGTCTGCAAAATCCACTGTGCCCCAGCCCGGAATTCTAGTGTTGTGAAGTAACATGTATTTGGGAACGTCCTGCCTTATCGACCACTACGCTATTGCGCATCCCATACTATTCATATCAATCATTGCATTCTCGCCATGGCCCCTGTCCGAAGGACATTAAACAATAGAACGTTATATTTGCAGTCAGACCTGTGGGCGTCTCCTCGCCGCTAGCTGAAAACCGAAAGCGCTGTCCTTCGAATTCCTCATTTGCAACATCACGTCGAAAAGGCATCTGTGACCGCTTGAAATCACAAATTCATCCATGTAGTGCGGCAGTGTGTGAAAATGGGATGGGACGCCCCGCCCGTCGGTGAACCTCGGTACAGTGCTGCATGAGGGTCCACCGTTAATCGAGTACTACATTCCACTGACCCTTCACAAGTTTGTTCGCGACTGCAAAGTTAGTATGTGAAACAATGGGAGCATAGCAGAATGAACATATAAACCAATATTTCACTGCCATCGGGATTAAATACATGATTGTAATAGCAAGATGCCATGCGTCAAATTGCAGCGTTGTGTGCGGGACGTGCTCGCCCAAAGGGGATTGCAGCTGGCACAGGTGGAATGAATCACCACAGGTGGAGGCTATACAGCCTGAAAACACATGAATTGCACACCCAACCCCCTCCCACAACCACACCCACTCCAAAATGCTACCGGCAGGACTAGCGATGTTGGCCCTGGGGGACCTGATAGCACTGCAAGTACTCCAACTTCAAGAAGAAGACGAACACCAACTACTACAACAACCGGCCGCACAGAGGAGACGCAGGAGGAGGAGGAGGGCAAGGCAGGGCCAGCAAGGCCCACCAGCACAGCCACTACCACCACGCAGGCAGCCCGCAATCCCATGCCTCCGAGCTCATCCGTTCAACCTCACTGATGAGCACATCCACACCCTCTACCGTTTGGACCGGGACACCATAACCGCCATTGTGGACATGACACACGCTGACCTTGTCTGCATGATAGATAGCCCAACCGCCATCCCACCCCTACTGAAGGTGGTGTCGGTACTCCACTTCCTGGCCACAGGCACCTACCAGCACACAGTCGGACAGTTGCATGGCATTTCACAGCCACTGTTGTCACAGACACTATTGCAAGTGCTCGATGCCCTCCTGAAGCACGCAGACGACTACATCTCTTTACCACGCTCGGAGCAGGAGATTACAAACACAAAAGTGGGATTCCATGCACTTGCCGGCATACCGGGTTGCATTGGTGCCATCGACTGCACCCATGTGGAATTGGTTGTCCCACATGCCATGGAGGTCCAGTACCGCAACCGGAAACAATATCATTCTCTTAATGTACAAATGGTGTGTGACTCCAACAGGATCTTTACACATTGTTGTCCCCGATTTCCTGGATCAACCCATGATTCTATGGTCTTGAGGAACTCTACAATACCACGCTACATTGAGCGACACGCAGGGAACAGATCCTGGCTACTCGGTGAGTCTCATTTCATGCATGATAATGTGGGGTATGTGATGCGGCAATGACCTGGCAGGAAGGGGGGGGATGCGTACGTAGCAATGTCATTCCACAAACATCCGTTATTGTCCATATACAGGTGATGCCGGGTATCCACTGAAGAGATGGCTCCTTACACCACTCCGGAACCCACAGAACCAGCATGAGGAGGACTACAACCATGCCTACTCACGTACCCGTGTAGTCATAGAACAGGCATTCGGCCTACTGAAGGCTCGTTTCCGCTGCCTCAGCAGGTCTGGTGGGGCACTCCTGTACCGCCATGAGAAGGTTGCAAAGATGGTCATGGCATGTGTCATGCTACACAACATGTGCGTACGTAGAAATGTGCCCATGCCCCCTGACGCAGAACTGCAAGCACCTGAAGATGGTCATGATGAGGGTGGGGATGTGGCAGCACCTGAAGGAGTCCGCGAGGCACAGGAGGCCCGTGAAATTCGTCAGAATATCATAGATTCATGCTTCTAGCACTCACGCCTGGTGGCTGATACATGGACACGGGACTTGTGGCACTGTGTGTGTCTGGAACATGCACAATATGGACTGTACGCCTATAAAGGCCTCGTACACAAAGATCAATGTCCACACATCTCATTGGATGATTGTGAAATGTGTATAGCATATGTGAACTTATGTTACACACCCCATCGACCCGCCACCCAAGTAAGCCCAACACCCCCCCTCCACCCTCCTACCTCCCCCCCGAACACCAGTGTCCAAAGATGCTCATTGTCAGTGGGCAGACGCTATTGCAAGCCCCCTCTCCGGGTATCAGGGGCACCCCTGCCTGTGGAGCGCAGGTTCCTCCCAGATCTACGTTGGGGGCTGCCCTGTACGGAACTTGCAACAGATGATGTCTCTGCCTGCTCACGTCCATGCATGTCCCTAAGGGTTTGTGAGAGCTCAGTGAGCACACGGCGCACAGCGGCAAGTTCACCACATACGTCTTTGGACGTCGCATGCAGTTCCCCCCTCAGGCTCTCGGTGCTTCTCTCCATTTGTACCCTTAGTGTCTCTGTACTTCTCTCCATTTGTACCCTTAGTGTCTCTGTACTTCGCTCCATTTGTGCCCTAAGTGTCTCAGTAGATGTTTCTATGGCTGCCTTAGAACCCCCACATTCATCAGCATGCTCCTTGAGGAGCGTGGCCAGTTGCTGCTGTTGCACGATCACCTGGTCGAGGGACTGTTGCCTCTGCTGGGCCATGCCCATTTGCGGTGGTGTCACAGAGGGGCTGATCACCTCATGTTGCCTTGCCACAGGGCTCGTGGGGGATGGCCAGTCGTCGTCTTGTCGGTGCCCCTGCGTGGTATCCTCATGGTGTACAGGATGAAACAAACAGGGGGATTGAGACAGGTCATGGATGGGTCCTACATCGACAGCACTGTTTTCTGTGTCGGAGCATGCTGGCATTAATGCAGTGTCACCTATGGTGCTGCTGCCACCAGAAGCAGTGCCTTCTGTGGCATCCATTGGGGGGACCTGTGGTGCTGCTGTTGTGGGCATGCTGGCTGCTGGGGTGCCTGTTGGAGTCCCCTCCTGTGTGCTGCCACTTGATTTGTGCTGCTGCCGTGTCTTGATCCGTGCAGCTGGAGATGGAGGGTCTTTGGCCGTTGGTCTTGGCCCTCTTTGCAGGTGTGCTGGTAGGGGTGTCCTGAAGCTCGTCGTTTGAATCGGACCCTGTGGTGGAGTAAAGGAGGGCGAGCGTTATTTATAGGTCTGTGGAAATTGGAATGGCAATGTATCACATGCATTGGGGTGGTACCTGAGGGTGATTTGGGTCAGGGCCTTGGAGGTGGTTTCATTTTTGTGTGGATTGAGGATGCAGTTGTTTAGCAGCCTGCAGTTAGGGTGTGCATGCTGCACGTGTAGAGGGTGTTTTTAGGATTTGTACTTATTTATGTATTTAATGTGACTTTTAAAGTGCGCTATCAGGCCAATGTATGTGGACGTTCTCCTGGACATGTGTTTCTGTTGCACTATGTGGACACATGGTACTTCACATGATTGGACATTGTGGATTTAGCATTGTTTTATTTGGCCCACCTACCTGATTCTTCGGATGTCTGCACTCCTTTCTCCATCCCTCCGACTCCCTCTATACTCTCCATTCCACTGGAGGAGGCACAGATTTCTTCCCAGGGGGTCAACTTGATGGGTGATTCCGATCCTCCCCCGGTAGCTGTGGCAATGTTACGGTTGGCTGATAGTATGCTCCGTACGCGTATCCGCAAGTCGTCCCATCGCTTTCTGCATTGCTGTTGGTTGCGGGGTGCGGTCCCCACCGCACTTGCCCGCTGGGCCACCAGGGCCCATATGGCCTTCTTGTTCGCAAGTGCCGTCCTGGTCATTTGCGTCGAGAAGACGACGGCAGCATTCTCCTGGAGGGTCTCTGTGAGCACGGTGAGTTCCTCATGGGAGAAGTGGACCTGCCGCTTGCGGTCGCACGCTTTTTTCGCAACTTTTCCCATTTTGATTGTTTTCACTAGGGTGGCTAACGGGTTGGGATGTATCTCAGGGTAGGATTTTTAATGGTTGTGTTGGGATTCTGATTTTATAGGTGTACGGCGTGCTGTTTCCCGTTCCGGCCCCATGTTTTTACTTCCGTTTCCGTATATTTACGGTCACCGTATTTTGCGATTACCGCTCATTACGGTGACCGCTATGATGGGTGGCGGAATTGCACCTAGGGCGCCGTACGACGGCGGTGAGGGGCGTTTTGGGGACATTTCCGCCATCGCAGACTTTGCACTTCCGCCATGGCGTAATGCTCGTGCCCGATGGGTCAGAATTAGCCGCACTTTACTCCATCGTGCAATGGCGGAAACGCTATTTACGCTATGGCGGTCAGGTCAGTTACTTTCCGCCAGGGTCGTAATGAGGGCCATAGTGTTTAAGGAATAAGACAACAATTGGACTACTGTAATGGAATGGTTAAATTCACTACAAACTCACAGGAAGATCCACAAGAATTTCTAATGTACTTACTACTTACTAAGTACTGGAAAATAAAAACATACCTATAAATGAAATCTTCCAGATTTCATACATGTGGAAACATACATGCACTCTCTGCAACAATGTGACACAAGAAGAAATCCCCAATGAACGCTTCATATATATATCAATACCTAATTGTGAATCCATTCCATTTCAGCAACTTGTACGAAATGCAAACCTTGGTAGATTTTGTACTACCTGCAGTTCGGATAATCGCTCCATGTTAGAAATACAAACACATAGTAAATTCATCATACTAATGCTTCTACGTTGCAATGCAGATGGTACCAAAAACAACTGCAAGCTGACTGGATTCACACATGGTCAAATATCACTTGGTAAGAAAACCTTCACAACAATAGGTATAATCTACCACACAGGAGCCACAACCAATTCAGGGCACTACACTGCATATATAAAAAAGAAATGTGGATGGTTTGAATGTAATGATAGTACCATTACTCTAAAGCAAAGATTACCAGCAAATCTTACAAACGCTTATTTAATGTTCTTAAAACCAAAATTTGATAACTAAACTGTACTTAAACCTTAAGTAAACTTATAGTAAAAAAATATAAACTGTTAGAATATTCCAAAAGCTATCTAACTGCCCAAAGATTCTACAACAACTAATCAGATAGATGAATACGACTAAATTAGAGCAAAAAATAGACAGGTAGAATATGCCAATTGGTATCTAACTGACCCACAATTTAACAATATCCAAACAGATAAATCAATACCACTAAAATATATAAAAAAATAGACAGTTAGAATACGCCTACTGGTATCTAACTGCTCCAAAATTTTACAATATCCAAACAAATAAATAATATGTTACTGCTCCAAAAAACTGCAACAAGCCAATGATAAAGCATTAGCCAGAAACAACAAGTGAACACTGAAAACAAACAAACAAATAAACTGTAGCATAACAGAAAAAGTTTTTTTTTTAATCCAACATGGATTTTCTTTTCTCCCACAGACCCAATGATTTTAGCAACAAACACAGAACTAAATATGGGGGTCCAAAAAAAAAAATGTTGATTATACAATGTAATACGTCATTACAAAATACTAATACTAACATGCTATTTTCTTTTATCACAGAAATGAACAAGAAATACATGTACTCCAGTTACTAAACCAAACAGTAAGTATATTATAATAAGTACAACCATCGCAGCATATCACACCCATAGTGGCTTATGACTTTTTTCCTTATAAATTTGTTTTTTACTCAAAGTTATAAGAAACTATGAGTGTGATATGCTGCAGTGGTTGTGGCCAGGGCATAGAGAATTGGGTGCATGGCCAAATAAAAAAACATGGACTGAAACGGAGGCTTTTAAAGCTGCTTAACGAGCACACACCTCAGGTGTGCTGCTTGCTGCACCAGCAGCCACAGGATTGCCTATCCTCCACCCAACCTTGTCCTGCAGTGGGCCAGACATTCTGGGAAGCATAGTCATTTGATTAAAGCAGCATGCTGGTTGCCAAAAACCTGGAATGGATCCGGAAGGGAAGTAATTTGGAAAATAAGGATTTAGCGATTCCAATTCGTCACAGCACTGTAGCATAAGGTTCGGAAGGAAAGTCCAGTAGGAAATACACCCCAAATCATGCCCCCAAGCAGTGGGAATGGGAGCGAAGGGAGTGAATTGTGACAATAAGTCGCATTCAATTAAGAAATACAAAAAGTTCTTCATCCCCATTGAGGTTTGAGGGTTTCAAAATGAATGATACGTTTTGCTCAAATTTTTCAATTTTAACTGTCTGTTGCCCCCTCGCAGCTGTTTTGGAATGTGTGCTAATCCTGTAAATTTCATGCAGCTAACATCCATGTTATGATGTTCAAGGAAGTGAACTGCCATTGGATAATTCAAATCTGTGTTTTTATTAGCTCTATAATGCTGAATAATTCATAGTTTCAAAGGACAAATGACAGAGCCTATGTATCTCAAACTACAGGTACATTCCAGATGGTAAACAATGAACATAGATACACAACATAGAACATAGATACACAGGCATTTCTCTGTCTAAAGGTCCACAGCCTACCCCCGGCATAGTAACACCATTATTTGTTAGGCCAAAGTTACACATTTTGCACTTTCTACAGTTGTAAAAGCCATTTGGTTTGTTTGAGATGGGCATCCATACATTCTGGCTATCGCCCATCGAGTTCTGATTGGGCACTAATATAGAGGTAAAAGAAGGTGCCTTGGAGACGGTCAACATGGGGTAATTGGGCAGAGCCTGGTTTAGATCTCTGTCTGTCAACAGGACTGACCAATGTTTTTAAGACTAATCTAATCCTGCCTGATTGATGGTTAAAAGTAGTGATAAATTGTAAATATCTTCAGAATTTGAAGATTTTTTAGATTTTTTTTTACTTTATTACATTTCAAGAGTTCTTTTCTATCCTTAGATGTGGCTTTTTCAAAGGCTTTAATCACCTCCTGTTGTTGATAGCCACGTTGTAAGAACCTCTCATATATGTTAGCAGACTCAATTAGGAAGTGATCTTCTGAGGAACAATTCTGACAAGTTCTCAAGAATTCCCCGAATGGTATAGATTTGATAAAATGCGCTGGATGGTGACTAGCCCTGAGTTACAACGGGTAGATTCTCTGTATAGATCGGATGTAAGTTGGTCCTTATCAATTGATTTCTAGAAACGTAAGTTCAGTACTACTGCTAACCATGGCACGCGACGACGTCATCACGTTACGTGCCCACGCCATTTTAAGTGTATGTTATGTTATTCTGCTTGTACCGCGCCAAAGCCCATAGGAATCCAGGCGCCGAGAGAACAAAATACAGTGAGCAAAAGATTACCGCAGAAGTTTACACTAACACTAATTGAATAGATACATTTTTAGTTGTTTACGGAAGGCAAGAAGGTCTTCTGTCTTATGCAGTGCATTCCATGCTTTGGCTCCCTGAGTGTGGAAAGCTCTTCCAGAACCTCAGGAGCGTTTCACCCAGTACTGTACCAGTAAATAGCCTTCAGCCAACCTAAGATTCCTTTTAGGCTGGTAGATGCCAATGACATCCATTAGGTAAACAGGAGCATTTCCAAAGATGCATTTATGACATATTGTTATCAGTTTAAATTGAATTCTGCTTTCCACGGGAAGCCAGTGCAATTTATTTCTGGCTGCGGTAGTGGGTTCAGAACGCTTCATTTGAAAAATGATGCGGATAGCTTTGTTTTGGATTTTTTGTAGATCCTGAATTTGGGCTTTACCTGCACCGCCTAGAAGTGCATTACAGTAGTCTACCCGTGGCAAGATGACAGCTCTCACAAGTTTAATACGGTTTTCGACCGAGAATAATGGTGCGACCTGCCTGTGCACGTTAAGATGATAGTTAGTGCTAGTGCTAATTGCTGCAACATGGGCTTCACAGTCTAAACTGGTTTCCATGAAGGTGCCCAAGGTTTTAACTTTCTGCACAACGTTAATAAAACTACCATCAATCCTGAAGCCGGTATACTCCTGGCCCAAGTATGTGTATGGTGTATATAAATAGCAGGGACAACCAGCAACACGTATCCACGTGAGCATGTTGCCCTGCTGTTTAAAGAGTGTTACAAGAGTGTAAGAAACCCCTTTTGGGGAGGAGAATCGCTACCATTTGAGAATTAAGCTGTGTTTTATTTTGGAACCCCACAAAAATGTACATTTTCTATCATGTAGATTACCCTCCAGAAATTGGCTCAAGAAGACCTTAATAAGGATATAATAACATTATAAAGCAATACTGTTTGAGGGAATATTTTGAAAACTCTTTTGAACAAGAAAGCAATTATCAATAAGGCAATTACAAGCACTAAGGTAAAAATATTTTTATATATTTTTGACAAGGCATACAACATATGATTGGTTTATTTATTTGTGAAGTAAGATGTTGGTAGTTTTTGATTTTTGATTTTATACTTTTCTTTGCAATAGAAATGCATTGGACGACAAAAAATTGTGCTAGAGGCCTGTTATGAAGCATAATTGAATAAATTATCAAAGTTTTGATGAATCCACAAAGCTTCATCACCAATTTGTTCTCATGAATGAATAACAACTTTAATTTGTTAATTTACTGTACTGGAAAATCTGGTCCAGTCATTTGTGCATCTTAACTTGACACCACCCATTGCAAATGGGGAGGCAACTGGCAACAGGACCAAACCATTTTTTTCAAAAAATGAAAAATATATATGAAAATCAAGAAAATAGGCTGTGCCCACTCACTCCCTTTTCTGAATTGGAAATTCATAACATTTTGATTTAATCAAGACACATATCTCATAATTTTTTCATGTGGGCCATTCCAAATCAAAAATAGATCATCAATAAAGCTATACCAGACAACATGTTCTGCAGACTCATCAAAATCTTCACTCCAAGCAATAGTCTGTTCCAACCAACCCATGTACAAATTAGCATAGGTGGCGGGCATACCAACTGCATTTTCAATCGAAGTATATAGAGAGATAACATCGAATGATACCAGAGTGTATGTTGGGTCTCGAGAGATGTTCTTCACTTTATTTAATAAATCAGAGGTGTCTTGTATATAAGAGTTCAAACTTTTGAACAAATGGTTGGAAGTGAAAGTCCAAATATTTGGAGATGGACTCCAGAAGGCTCGACATAGAAGACACAATGGGACATCCTGGTGTAGTTGAGACATCCTCGTGCACCTTCGGTAGTAGGTAAAGAATAGAAGTCACATGGAAATCTGTTTTTAGGAAATGGTGTTCCTCCTCATCTATCAACTGTTTGGTGGCCTAGTGTTTTAACAGCTCATGGTATTCTTTCTGAGCATCAACCAAACTGGAAGCATCAACTTTAGAGCAACAGTCAGAATCACTCAGCTGTCTCATGACTTCAGCTGTATAGCGATTGTTATCCCAAATTACCACTCCACCCCCCTTGCCTGCTGGTCGTATGACAATGGCTGTGTTTTGCTCTGTAAAGTAGTGAGGCTACTAGCTTGATTAGCATGTTTAGATGAGAGAAGTGTAAGATCTGTCAATCTTTCAACACCATTTCCTCAAAGACTTGGCATATATTTATATATATATTACATGGCCTGCGGTAGCAGCCATGTAGTTATGGTTAAGTTGCTAAACCCATAGGAAGAACACTTTGCTCTCCCTGGACGAATCCTCACCAAACTTTGAAAAAAAAAGAGTATATGGCCCACACTTTTGCAAAGTTTAGTGAGATTTGGTCAAAGGGGGTAAAGTTATAGGGGAAGTCCCACAATTTCTTTTTTTGCCATAGACATAATAGGAATACATTTCTGTCGCGCCTACAGCCGAAACCGGTGGATGGAATTTCACCAACTTTGCGGCAGGAGTGGCGGCTTGGTCCCGAAAGCGTGCTTTTGTTTATTTGGTGTAAATCCATCCAGTATTTTTTTTTTTAAATGACCAAAGTGTAAGGCAACAAAATTAGTGATATCTATGTCAGCTCTGCGGACACACTTCCCTGTTCGCTCTGTGGACAGGACACCGATTGGCTAATCGGCTTGCGTCATGTCCGCAGACACGCAACATGTTCTCTGATTGGCTGGGATGAGGCATGAGGTGTGTCACATTGTTTTGATGTGCCCGCCATCTTGGATCCGCACACATCCGCAGACAGCGCGATGTGGAAGTTAGCATATATCCAATTTTGGTGATTGTGTTGGTGTGCTTGAGTGCTGGGAGAATGGTGGGGGTGTAAGAGATGGGTCAAATGCTGTATTTATTTAGGTGGGAAAAGGCCTTGATGTGTTTGTGGTATCCGCAGACATACAAAACACTGGGCGCGCTACTGGTTATTTTACTTTATTATGATGTTGGTTTTGGTTCATTAGTAGAGCATTGGGTGAAGTGGGTATGGATTGAAGAGTTTGTGCGTTGGTTGTAATGATTATTTTCGAATGTTAATTGAAGTGGATATGTTTTGAGGTGGATGTGTTATGATTTTGGGTTGTGGTCATTTGGTGGGTGTTTGCTTCTATGGGTGTGTTATGCTGCAGTGGTTGCGGCCACGGCCTAGAGTCTTGGGTGCATGGCCGAAGGACCATAGGCCTTCGGCCCTGCACCCAAGACTCTAGGCCCTGGCTGCAACCACTGCAGCATAACACACCCATGCTAGCAAAGATTTGGACTGTGGTATGTGGGCTGCTTAGGGGATATGTTTTCAAAAATGCGAGTACTGATTGGCATTAGTGTAATAGTGTTTATAGGCTAGTGAGATGATGTGTGTTAGTTTGTTTGTTGGATTGTGTTCAGAATGTTGGTATTGAAGACTCTATGCATTTTGGGTTGTATTTATTGGTGGTGTTTAAAAGGTAATGGCTTTGGTGGTCCGGTCTGTCAAGGCAACATATATAAATTGAGCACAAAAGGTAAGTTGTTGAACTTTAGATGGAATGAGCTGAAAGTCGCGTCTTGCTGAGTTGTGGTTTGAAAAAAGTCAATGAAACCACTGGTGGAATTAGTTGCTATGAAAGTACTCAGATAGAAGACAGCGCCAAATATAGGTTGCAAAAGCAAATTATTATTTTATTATGATAGATGTGCCCTTGTTGATGACACGTGTTTCAGCTGTGCTAAAAGCCTTTTTCAAATCAGGGCCTTGTCACTGATTATTAATGCAATCTATTATCGAAAAAAATATTGTAAACAAACATTCGGCCAATTCAAAAAACATCCAAAACAAACATTGTCGAGTGCATTGATAAGCATGATCAGGTTAAACCATATGAAAAACGGGGTGCAAAGTGGGGGAGGAGTACAGAATATCAAATCACATTCATAATGATGAAAATATTACCCAATGTTCAAAACAAACAAAATCACAGAAAGACAAGGGTTGACAATGGGACGGATTCGTAGGATGTAGAAAAACAAATATATAAAAAAATTACAAAAAAGAGAAGAAAAAAAGAGAAATAAATAAAGTAATATTAGTCCATGTTTTTTAGTGCAAGCAAGTTGCACAATCGTCATTAGATTCCAAATGCAAATGGATATTTTTACCTTTATGTTTCATGTCCCCATATCATTATCTTCTTGGTGCTCATCAGTAGTTGGGTTCAATCCCTTCAAAAGTAAATACAGATTTTGTAAGAATTTTCATGGGGTCATTACATTTGTGTAGCCTTTTTAGATACATAGAGGTGCCATTCATTCCATTAATAATGCATGTATTAGCCCTCTTGGTTCTCCGCTCTCACGGAAAATGTTTTCCTTTAAAAATACTTGTTAATTATTTCAATTGAGGATTGTCAGTTTTCTCTTGCAGATCGCACATTAAAGTACAACTTGAACTATTAAGATAAATCGTCCGCATTATCATAAAAACAACCGTGAAAAATCCTTAGATTAGGTTAATTGACACAGTTTGTTTTCAAGTTAACTGTTTTGATGTTCCGCAAAGCGGCGCTCAGTACGAGCGTATTCGAAGTCTAAATATCAAATTATCCACAGGCGACTATAGTTTGTTGACAGTTTCTTCCCTTAAGAGGTCTATTCCAGCATTCACTCGCGTGCGTCTGTTACTCAAGGGGGTGCCGAATGGCGTCTACACAGACTATTGTTTGTTGTGATGGTCGTCATGAGGATAGACTCACCAGAGTCCCTTTTTTGTTATTACTATTGTCCTTTCAGATGGCGTTGGCCATTTTTTGGGATTCAAGATGCCGTATTCTTGTGAAAGCGGGAATTCCACTGCCCGATTTCCAAAAAAGATTCAAAAGAGACTATGCATAATTTTGGGAATCTTTAAATAAGTCAACTTTTGACTAGTGGTAATTAGGCTAATCTCAGAGTATGATAATTTTCGAGAGCAATCATCTAAAATGCGTGTTTGAAATGATAAAACACACAATTCACCCCAAGAATGGGTCCCGTTAGTTTTGAACCCTTCAAGTATTTCTATACACATCTGATTTGAATTATGAACCATTATTGTTGTGCATGTGGGGCTCAATATGTTGGTACCACATCCTATCCGCAATATTAGCTGAGTTACATGCTTTAGTAATTTGACTCATGTAAAATATGTGAATCAGCTAGATTTAACGTGTGTTTGTTGTTCCTTCATGATTAGTTAAATAATTAAGCTCTTTCTAGATTATCGAATATTTCTGTACTGAATATGAATACCATAAATACAGATTTTGTGAGCATTTTCGTGGGGTCGAATCATTTGCTTTTGCAACCTATATTTAGCGCTGTCTTTCAAAGCAACTAATTTCACCAGTGGTTTCATTGCCTTTTTTCAAACCACAACTCAGTAAGACGCAACTTTCAGCTCATTCCATCTTAAGTTTAACAACTTACCTTTTGTGCTCAATTTATATATGTCGCCTTGACAGACCGGAACTTAAAAGCCATTACCTTTTAAACTACTAAATCTGTTCCTGGTCCGCAGCAGACACTACGAGTATAAAATATACCATGGCAGAATTCTAAAGAAACCTGCAAGAAGAAACTGCCAACTTATTCACATCAAGGGGTAACATAACGCATGCATTTTTCAATCCAACAGAGAAACAGGAAGACTTAAGAGCACAATTTTTAAAAGTGGATAGATTATCAAAAAAGGAATTTGACAAATATTGGGAAATAGTTGAAAACTATGCCAAAAGTGAACTTATCCTAAGAGGTCTACGAATCTTAATCTTTCCCAGTTTCAGTAATGATCAAGACAACGACCTTACGGACCTATGGGAAAAGAATCTGAACTGAAGCTCGAAGAAGATGATTGAACTCTTGATCGAACATGCTACAAGAGAACACAAAAGAATAATCAAACTGATAGATAGGACTAAGAAGGAAATTACGGAAAAGAAATCACTAGAGGCTACGAAAGAAAAAAACAATAATTATGCGTGAAATTTTGAAAAACTATCAGGACAATATAAAACTAAGGAAATTAGGTTCTCAAGCATGGGGTCTGGCATGGATTCACATGCTCATGAATATTCCCCGTTGTCTGGCCGGGAATACTCGGTAAAGAAAAAATTCAGTATCTGTTTCGTTTCTGATCTGTCTTTCTTAGTAGTAAACAATCACTGGTCTCTGGGTCATACTGCCCCCAGCCAATGACTGCCCTCTCCCTAAGCCCGCCCCTGGCAGCCATCCTCAGATTTTTAGCACACGTTCAAGTGTTGGGAGTCTGCATGCTATAGCTCTTGAGCTTTTACTGCGTTTTGCATTTTTTCAAAGAGTTTTATCTCATTTCTGCAGTCAATCGAGCCTCAAGCTCCACCGTTTCTACTTCTGATCAATGGGGACCCTTTTCAGAATTTTCTACACCCCTCAAGGGTGAAGTTGTCATCGAGTTACGCTTCTTGGAGGATTCCAGAAGTTTCTGAGGCCTACCGGGTGGACATGGCCCATGAAAAAGGCTTGACACCCGGATCCAAGCTGTTTAGAAACTGCCCTGGATGCGGGTTGCAGAATGTGTTCAAGGAGGACGAGCATTCTAGATGCCTCTACTGCCTTCACGAAGACAAAACGCACGTGGAGAAGGACTCTGCGTTTTGCATGAACACGACGGATCGGACTATGAGGGATCGTCGGACCCGACTCGCCAACTGGCTGCAAGGAAAGAGCCCAGCAGGTGAGAAGAAGAAGAAGTCCGAGTGGTCTTTTAAGTCCTGTGAGGGCGCTCTGGTGACAGGGGCCCAACAAAAGGCAAAGCACTGCAAGTCTGCGGGCACCGGGAGTGCCGAACGGTCGGGTTCCTCGGCTGCCAGGCAGGGCGCACCTTCACCGGTGCCATCAACCACGAGCCAACGCTCTGTCTCGTGGAAGAGAAAATCCGAGAAACCGGCTAAGCTTCTGGAGAGGCCCTGGTCGATCTCGAAGGAACCAGCCGAGGGGGAGCGAGGCGGTGACCCTCCCCCCAAGGTGAAGGCCTCAAGCACGCACAAGGTGGTGAAGGCCTTGATTCACCCGTCGAAGGCCTCTATCGAGGTAGTCGCGATGGCCCTGGCGAAGCCTGTGGAGGCTACCCCAGTGGAGGTGACCTCGGGGATCAGAGATTCCCTGCCACCACGGAATCAATCCTCTTTTCAGCTCATCTAGAAAACCCCTGTGAAGACCCCGGTGGAAAAAGAGAGGGGGCGGTGGCCGTTACGGACACGGATACAGCCTCTGAGGAGGAGCTGGTTGAAGTCGTGGAGGGCCTAAACAAGAAGTTTAAGGAGTTTCGGTCCCATGGGAAAAATTCCGACGAGGAGGATGAAGAGAGCGACTTGGGCGCCAACGAGGTTCCCGTGGAGGAGGAGCAACCATCACGCCTGTCGACAACCCGAGCCACAGGACAACTTGGTGGCCATTTTGATGGCAATCCAAACCTTATGCACGGAGATAAGGACGAGATTGCCCCTACCCCCAACAGACGAGCCAGCAGAACCGGGCCCGTCGGGAAGTCCTCCAAACAAGAGGAGGAGAGTTCATCCACTCCCGCCCTTCCAGCCCTCACAACCCTCTCAGCCTTTATCTCCTTCCCCTGTCCCCGGGGATGACACAGGAACAGATACTGCCACAACGAGGATGGATGATGACGGTGGCGACGACAGGATAGGCCTCCCATCACCACCTCCTCGGGCCTCCCCGCCCGACTAAATAGGCTCCTTCCACGCCATGATTGCCAGGACATCCGAGCTGTTCCAGCTCTCCCCAAAGAGCAGAAGAAGGAAGGCTTCCTCTACCAACGGCGTGAGGCCAAGAGGTTCTCGCGGTGCCATTGCTGGATGACATCTGGGAATAGGGACTTGCTCTTCTGAAGAATCCGTCCACAACACCAGCCAAGAGGGACCGGTATGAGAAGAAGTACCGGGTCCCCGATGCCGCCCCTTTGTGCCTTAGGGCACAGCCGACCCCGGATTCGGTTGTCTCGGCGGTGGCCAAGAAGAAAGCGGCGGGGGCGTCGGCTTTAACTTCAACTTCCCCACCGGATGCGAGGGAAAGAAACTGGATGCCATGGGACGACGAGTCATCTTGTCTGCGGCAACGACGATTAAGGCGGCCAAAGCCCTGGCGCTTGTGGCCCGCTACGACAGGGAGTTGGGGTACAAGATCGCCCCCCTGTTGGACTTCCTACCAGACGACAAGAGGGCAGAGGCCCTGGCGATCCTACAGGAAGGTGAAGTGGCATCGGACCATGCCATAACGGTGGCCACGGACATTGCCGACACTGGTTTCTGCCAGTTGGGCAACAGCGTTTGCCTTCGATTGCGGGGATGGCTCAAGGCTACAGATTTCCGCCAGGACGTGCAAACCAGAGTTTTGGACATGCCCTTCGACGGGAACAACCTTAGAAAAACAGTGGATGAGTCACTTCAGGTTATCAAGACCGAGACAGAGACGGCTTGGACCTTGGGAGTTTTGCAACAACGATGGCTGCCCTTTCTGAACTCTGAAGGCAAGCAAGGTGCCGCCAAAGGTTTTGGCGGTGGCTCCTCGACGTACCGGCAGGAGGCCCGCTCCTCGTCACAAGAGGCCTACAGAGGACGAGGCAAGTCAGGTGGATCTCACCGTCGTCGCCAGGGAGGCCAAGGTGGCAAGGCCGCTGCCAAGCAAGACTGCACTGGCCGTAGCAGCGGGCCCCCACCTGAGCACCCCAGTGGGAGGCCGGCTGGCGAAGTTCGTCAGCGTGTGGAAGTCCATCTCCACCGACCGTTGGGTGCTGGATACCCTGGCCCACGGGCACACTCTCGAATTTCTAAAAAAGTGCCCCCGCATTCCTCCCGTGGCCAGGAAGGAAAACCACATCCCTCAACTGCTCTTAGAAGTAAGGGCGATGCTCAAGAAAGGAGCCATCGAGCGTGTCCCAAAGAGGCTCTGGGACTACGGGGTGTACTCAAGATACTTCCTCGTCAGGAAGAAGCCAGGAGGATGGCATCCCATCCTGGACCTGCATCGATTAAACAAATACATCAAGGCACAGAAGTTCCGGATGGTCACCCTCCAGCACATGCTGGGCCAGCTGGAGGAGGGCGACTTCCTATCGTCGTTGGATTTGGAGGATGCCTACTTTCACATCCCCATTCTAAAAGGACACCGAAAGTTGCTCAGGTTCGTGGTCCAAGGACGGCACTACCAATTCAAGGGCCTCCCATTCGGATTGAATTTGGCTCCCAGGGTATTCACCAAGTGCCTGGCACCAGTGGCTGCGCGGCTGTGCCTTCAAGGAATTGACGTCTACCCCTACCTGGACAATTGGCTCATCCGAGCAAGGACAAGGGTACTCGCCGTCGAGCACACAGCGAAGACCGTTCAGCTGCTCACGGACCTGGGATTCTCCATCAACTTCCCCAAATCCCACCTGGTTCCGTCGCAGGTCGCACTGTTTCTGGGAGCCATGCTCCATACAGTAGCGCGATTGGCCTCGCCGTCGGAGGAAAGGACGAAGTCCATCCTGGGCAGGGTGTAGCGTCTGCTGGCCACAGACGTGACCAGGGTGAGGTCCATCAAGTCCCTTCTCGGAATGATGTCCTCATGCATCTACCTGGTGCGCTTATGCAGGCTTCTGATGCGTCCCCTACAGGAGTTCCTCGACGCCCGTTGGATGCAAGCGACGGGCAGTTTTGAGGACAAGATCCCGCTCAATGAAGTTTTCCGCCAAGCAATTCGGTGGTGGGGCACCTGCACGCATCTCGCGGCGGGCACCGACTTTCAGACCCCAGCACACCAGGTGACGGTGACGACGGATGCCTCCCTGGAAGGGTGGGGAGAGCACACCGGAGATCTTCACGCGAGAGGCCTTTGGCTCCCGGAGGAGAGGCCACTCCACATTAACATCCTGGAACTCCGAGCAGTGTTCTAGGCCCTCAGGTCGTTTCTCCCGTCCCTCAGGGGCAAGGTGGTGAGGATCTTCACCGACAACACCACCACAATGTTCTACATCCGGAAGCAGGGAGGAACCAGATCCCCAGCCCTATCCAAGGAAGCCCAGGATTTGTGGCATTGAGCCGTTGCCCAGGGGATGTTTCTGGTACCCTTTCATCTAGCAGGGATAAAGAACACCATCGCCGACTCACTCAGCAGGGAGCTGCGGTCGTGCCACGAGTGGAAACTACGTCAGGACCAAGTGGATCGACTCTTCCAATGATGGGGCAAACCCCAGATCGACCTGTTCGCGACTGCGACAAACTCCAAGTGCCAGAGGTTCGCCAGCAGGTTTCCCCAGCTGAGGAGCATGGGCGATGCTTTCTCGTTCCCCTGGGACGGTCTGTTCCTGTATTCATTCCCTCTGTTGCCATTGCTACTGCAACTCATCAACCAACTCAAGAGGTCCCGGTGCAGGATGATCCTAGTCGCACCGGCGTGGCCGAGACAGATCTGGTTCCTGGACCTTCTGGACTTGTCAGCGTCCCCACGAGTCAAACTGTCGACGGACGCAGATCTTCTCTCCAGAGAAGGAGGTGCCATCCTTCATCACGACCCGGAGTCGCTGAACTTGCAGGCCTGGCTCCTGCAGCACTAGAGTTTGAAGGGTACGAAATCCCGGCAGCCTGCAGAGAGGTTCTTCCAAAGGCCAGGGCGTCAACTCTCAAGTGCTACAGACACAAGTGGAAGAGGTTCTCTGTCTGGAGCCGTGCACAGAAGATTAACCCTCTACGGATTACGGCCCCTCAAGTACTACCGTACCTACTGTCGCTGGCCAAGGCTGGACTGGCTCTTGCTTCCATCAAGATACATCTGGCAGCGATTTCCCGATACACCAGGACTGCAGGACGGTCATCCCTGTGGTCTCATCGCCTGGTGAAAGAATTTATGAAAGGACTGTTCCGATCATTCCCACCAGTGAAGGCTCCAGTCCCGGCATGGGGCCGCCATTTGAGCCTCTGCATTCGGCACCGTTGAAGTTCCTGTCATGGAAAACAGCGTTCCTGGTGGCCATCACCTCCGCACGACGGTTGGGAGAGATCCAGGCCCTATCCTGCAAGCCTCCATACTTGACTTTCCACGAGATGAGGGTGGTGCTGAGGATGCACCCCTCCTTCATGCCCAAGGTGCTGTCGAACTTCCACCTCAACGAGCCCTTGGTGTTGCCAGTTTTCTTCCCGTCGCCTTCGTCGCCGGCTGAGAGGACTTTGCACCGCTGGATGTAGCTAGAGCGCTGAAGTTCTACGTGGACCGCACAAAGAGTTTTCGGAAGACATCACAGCTTTTTGTGAACTTTGGACCTGTGAACCAAGGGAAGGCCCTCTCGAAGGCTTCCATTTCCAGATTGCTCTCTGGCTGCATCATGCACTGTCAACGGTTGGCAAACTGACCATTGCCTGGCCGTCCGAGAGCCCATTCGACCAGAGCGTTGGCGTTCTTGTCTGGTGTGCCTCTGCTGGATATCTGCAGGGCTGATACATGGAGGTTGACGCACACCTTCACGAGATTCTACTGCGTCAACCGGGATTCTAGGGAGGAGTCCAGGGTCGGCCAAGCACTGCTGCGCAACCTGTTCACCTGAAGGTGGGCCTGGTGAAGAGGTAAGAGTTGCTTAATGTTGAGTTTATGTAATGCTTAATGTTGAGCCTTTGCCACCTCCCGTGGTTGTTCATGTGTGTACTGCTATGTATTCTTATATTCATGAGCATGTGAATCCATGCCAGACCCCGTGCTGGAGAACGAACAAGTTACTTACCTGTAACTGTTGTTCTCCAGCATTGGTCTGCCATGGATTCACATGCGAACCCTCCCTCCTATCCTTCTGCGGCTCTTCACTTGGTCGTACTGCCACTTTACGTGCTACCAAATCTGAGGATGGCTGCCGGGGTGGGGCTTAGGGAGACGGCAGTCATTGGCTGGTGGCAGTATGACCCAGAGACCAGTGATTGGTTACTACTAAGAAAGAAAGATCAGAAACGAAACTGATACTGCATTTCTTCTTTACTGAGGATTCTCGGCCTGACGACGGGGAATATTCATGAGCATGTGAATCCATGCCAGACCCATGCTGGAGAACAACAGTTACAGGTAAGTAACTTTTCAAAACATTACAGAGTTGAGAGAGATTATACAGAGAATAGAATATACACTTTCCAAGCCAAATACAACCAATATCAAAGGCAGGATCTAAAACAAGTACACCAAATACATCCTCAGCCAGCTCGGATGCAGATTCTGAAGGAGAGACAACGTCTACAGATAAAGGAACACAGAGGAACCAAGAAAAGATAAGAATAACTCAGGTTACATGAATCAAATAAAACGTCAGAAAAAAGGCAACAGAACCCAAATAACCAAGCAGGTCGGTTTTCAGTTACCAATAAATATGGCACCTACGTTACCTACCCAAGGAGGAGAGGAAGGAGGGGGTTACAAGACCTAACAAATCAAGGAGCACAAGAAAATACCAACAAAAAGATTCACCAGAGCAAGTGCGAAGGAATACAACAGGAACAAATAGGTAGAGATCTTGTTATAAACCTGTCCAAAAGATTACCGGCACAAGATGAAATTCAACTACTAAACAAGGGGCTTTCATTTGCCACAACCACCTGGTTTAACAACATTGATATCCACATTGACTTATTTAAATTTGTACGCAAGCTTAAACTTAAAAAGTTCTTTGCAAATAAAGCACCAAGCCACTACCAAAAATCTACACAGGTAGAACAAAGCAATCTTACCATCAAAGAAATTGAAGAGATAAATCTTCCTAGGTCTATTAGAGAACCAGATGACTTTGATATACTGCAAGTTGTTTGTGATTTAAATATACAACCTGACATGTTGCCAAATAAGGAATTGAAACCCACATCAAAATTTGTGCCTCAGCTACCAACAGACAATACCATTGACACCTTCTATAAAGCAGTAACAAAAGACTTCTACAATTTGAGAAAAAAATAAAACGTCAGAAAAGACTAATCCACAACGTGTCCCCTAAAGAACAACAAAGCTTTACAAGACCTAGCAACTGACCTATCCATAGTGATGAAGGAAGCTGACAAAGGGGGCAATATTGTTATAATGCAAAGATCAGATTGTTTAGAAATGGGCAGATGACATTTGATAACACCTGGTTGTTATGAGGTACTATCTACCAGTCCAATAAAGTGAATTGTGCTACATCTGGAGCAAGAAATATTCAATTGGTATCGAAAAGGTCTTTTGACTGATGATGAAAAAAGTTTCCTGTACATCAAGGAATCAGTAATACCAACTATGTACTTTTTGCCGAAAGTACATAAAGAATATGACACAATACCTGAAGGCCGGCCCATCCTAAGTGGGATCGGGTGGGCAACGGAAAATATCTCTCAATACCTGGATAATATTTTGAGACCAAGGGCGAGTAAACTGAAAGCACATCTGAAAGACACCACTGATGTAATTTTAAACTCAAACTATCGAATGGAAAGACAACTATCAATTGACAAGTCTAGATGTTAAGGCACTCTACACATCTATTCAACATCAGTGGGCGATCAAAACTATAGATCACTCTTTTAAAGGTGACTCATCATCAATACATCAACAAGTACAAATGGTTAAAGAAATGCTTGAACTAACCTTTGAATGCAATATGTTTAACTTTAAAAATGACTACTACAGATAAACAAAAGGTGTAGCAATGGGCACAAAATATGCTCCTCATTAGCAAACATCTTCATGGGTTTCTTTGAGGACACCGCCATTTACTAAGACAGGGCATACCAGAAAGAACTACTAAAATGGATGCAATACATTGATGATGTTTTGATCATTTGGAGAGGGACTAAACTTGAATTCAATGAGTTCATGAATCACATTAATGATAAGCAGCTGGGAATACAATTGACTGGAACTTGTGATGATCAATCAATTAATTTTCTAGATCTAACAATCTACGTAGACCAAAATGAACTTAAGACATGTACATTCAGAAAACCTACTGAAGCCAATTCCACACTACACGCCAGAAGTTGTCATCACAGATCCACCATTCTTAACATACCCTCCAGAGAGTTTATTTGGGCAAGAAGGAACTGTCAAACAACTGCATCTTTTGAAAAGGAATGCACATTATTAGAAACAAGGTTCATGGCTAGAGGATACTCAGAAGATTGTGTGAAACGAGCCATGAATAAAAGTAGAGTACTCACACAGGAACAAACCTTGGTACCAAGTGTGAGACAAATTGAACAGCCGAAAGTGGGGTTTATCACCAAATTCAGCAGTGATCACAAACTTTTGAATAAAATCCTTTCCAAACATCTCTTAAAACTGGATGAAAATATTAAAAATCATATTGACCCGAAACCAAGAATCATCTTTAGATGGGCAGAAACACTAAAGAATAAACTGAGTCGTTTGCTGTTACCAGACTTGGACACAATTAACACAACACATTGGCTACAATTCCCCAACAATGGGTTTAGAAAATGTGGAGATTGTACAATGTGCAACTATGCGCATGCTAAAAAAAATGGCACCTCTATGAAAAGGCTACACAAATGTAACAACCCCACAAAAATGCTCACAAAATCTGTATTTACTTTTGAAGGGATTGAACCCAACTACTGATGACCACCAACCAGATTAATATATGGGGCTTGCAACATAATGGTAAAAATATCCATTTGCATTTGGAATCTAATGACGATTGTGCAACTTGCTCGCACTAAAAAACATGGACTAATATTACTTTATTTATTTCTCTTCTTTTCTTCTCTCTTTTTTAATTGTTTTATATATTTGTTTTTCTACATCCTAAGAATCCTTCCCATTGCCAACCCTTGTCTTTCTGTGATTTTGTTTTGTTTTGAACATTGGTTAATATTCTCATCATTATGAATGTGATTTGATATTCTGTACTCCTCTCCCACTTCCCAACCCGTTTTTCATATGGTTAAACCTGATCATGCTTATCAATGCACTCTACAATGTTTGTTTTGGATGTTTTTTGAATTGGCCGAATGTTTATTTACAATCATTTTTTCTATAATAGATTGCATTAATAATCAGTGACGAGGCCCTGATCTGACAAAAGGCTTTTAGCACAGCCGAAACGTGTGTAATCAACAAGGGCAAATCTATCATAATAAAATAATCATTTGCTTTTTCAACCTATATTTGGTGCTTTCTTCTATCTGAATACTTTCAAAGCAATTTATTGGTGAGTTGTTTGTTTGCATGGCTGTGTTATGTTGCGGTCCTTGTGAGTTTAATTATTATATACTTACTGTTTCTTTTGTTGAGGCAGTATGAAGAGTTTTGGCCAGGCCATGCAGTCAAGATTGTAGTGTTTGGCAACAAGTGCTGCAGCATAAGATACCCTATCGAAGCAAACATTTTGATTTGTGGTTCATGGTCAGGTGTTTGCTTGAATGGGTGTGTATTGCTGTGGTGTTTGTGAGTCCAATTATTACAAACTTACTGTTTGACTTTTTGTGGTTGTATGCAGTTTTTTCATGACATGGGTAGTTGGAGCAAACATTTTTTTGAATCACTGTGATAAAAGAAAAAATCACATGTTAGTGTAGGTAGTTTATAATGAGTATTGCATTGCATAGTAGACATTTCTGTATTTTGTCGACCCTCATAGTTAGTGCTTTAGAAGTACTATAGTTCAAACCAGTGTACTGTGCAATCTGCTCAGTTCCTTCGTTTGTTGATTAAATCATTGGGTCTGTGGAAAAAAAAATCCATGTTGGATTAAAAAAAACCTTTCTACGTTGTGGTACACTATATTTCTTTCTTTGATTTCAATAGGAGGAATTGAATAGGTGTGGTACTATTGTTGCAATTAGTTAGAAGCTGGTGTATTCTATTTCATTATTTCTTTTTCCATTTTAGTGGTATGCATGTATCTGTTGGCTTGTTGCAGATTTTTGGGGCAGTTAGATACCTGTTGGCGTATTCTAACAGTTTATTTCTTGTTTCATTTTAATGGTATTCATTTATCTTTTTGCTTGTTGCAGAATCTTGGGGCATTTAGATACCTGTTGGCGTATTCTAACTGGTCATAGATTTGAAGTTCAAGTTTTGTTTATGTTCATACAAAGATTAGTTATTAAATTTTGGTTTTAAGAATATTAAGTAAGCGTTTACAAGATTTGCTGATAATTTCTGTTTCAGAGTAATGGTAGTATCATTACATTCAAACCATCCACAATTCTTTTTTATATATGCAGTGTAGTGACCTGCATTGGTTGTGGCTCCTGCGTGGTAGATTATACCTATTGTTGTGAAGGTTTTCTTACCAAGTGATACTTAACCATGTGTTAATCCAGTCAGCTTGCAGTTGTTTTTGGTACCATCTGCATTATAACATAAAAGCATTACTATTATGTATTTACTATGTGTTTGTATTTGTAAGGTGGAAGGATTATCGGAATTGCAGGTAGTACATAATCTGACATGGTTTGCATTTTGTACAAGTTGCTGAAAAGGAATGGATTCACAGTTAGGTATGGATACATACACAACATAGTTCATTAGGAACTTCTTCTTGTACTACATGCCTGCAAAGAGTGCATGTATGTTTCCACATGTATGAAATCTGGAAGATTTCATTTAAAGGTATGTTTTGATTTCGAGTACTTGCAGTAAGCACATTAGAAATTCTTGTGGATCTTCTCAGGATTGTTGGTTCCATTTCTATGAAGGACTAACATTTGCAAAAACAATTGGTCTGTACCGTGTAAGTAAATGTTGTCAATAATTGGTTGCAATTGGAATAGAATATTGATTACTACATTTGCGTGGCAATTTACACCAGATGTATTTTAAAATCTGAATGGACCTGACAGTTCTGTGTCCAAGTCATTTGTTCGAAGTGTGCGTTGCTTCTTTGAAGAGGTAGTTGAGTTAGCTTCTTTTACTTTCTTTGGAGGAATTGCTCTGAGATCCTGCATAGTTTGAGCCTGAAGTAGTTTTCTTTTACAACATTTTGCCTTTTGCGGAACAGGATAGGTTTTTAGACACATTGCCACATGTTCCGCCAGTCCATCTGAAGTGGACGACCTACTGGGAGGAAAGTGCCCCATTGGAAACCCTCACCGCAATAATCATCTTTATGATGCATCCACCTGTGCATTTGAGGCACAATACCAGAAGCCCGACTCCTCGCTGCATACATTTTTATTTTGAAAATGTTGGGCGCATCTCGTCATGAGAACGAGGCTTGGGCTCTGCAATGTTACTAAGCAATGCCCAATGCGCTCCTATTTCATAGATCCAGTTCAGCCAGCAGGCGGAAAGCCGGTGGCCGACGAAGTTCGAAAAAAGGCCCTGTTAGCCTCTGTTTGCGCATGGTTGCGCCCTAAAAAGACATTTTCTTTGATCAAACTCTAACTTTTTCAAAGACTAATCATCTCTTTCCACTCAAACCTCAGGACAATGGTACGCCGCTGCGTAATCCACGACAGAATTTATTTGCTGCTTCCCACTCAAGGTAACCATGCCATCTGATTTGCATAAACAAATTATATAGTGTTTCACACCAGAAACCTCTATTTACTTCTATAGGCACTACTGTATTCAATTGCCAAAACCTATCACCGCTGCCCGCCAAGGCTCTTTATGTTCAATCGTGACTCAGCCCATCTGCGGTCATTTTGCCAACCATGCCCCAATGTCGCATCTGCCTACTGCAGATATCAGCCCACTGTGTTTTAATTTGCATCTGCCTATAGCAGATATTTGCACACTGTGTCTTAATTAGCATCTGCCTATAGTAGATTTTTGCCCCCTGTATTTTAGTTTGCACCTGCCTTTAGCAGATATTTGCCCACTGTGTTTTAATTTGCATCTGCCCATAGCACATATTTGCCCACTGTGTCACAAAGTCGCATCTGCCTATTGCAGTAATTTGCCAACTGTATCCCAATTTTGCATCTAAATATTACAGCTCTCCTCTCCATCTCCAATCATTCCCTCAATATTATTATCAACTGCAGCTCTGTGTGGCGACTGCTAAATGCATACTGTTATTCATACCAAAACTATTGCTGATACTTATCACTTTGCATGTTCATTACTACCACCTACATTCCTTGACTCTCGCACACTATGATGCTCAAAGTCACTAGCAAGGTCTTCACCTCCAACTCTCTCACCACTACATCTCTGCTTACTCTCCTTTTCACACTCTCCATCCTCTGTCCTTACACCGCTCTAACTTCTAAACAACCAGCACCGCTGAAAATCTCTCCCGATACTCCGTCACGTACTGACACGCACACTTCTAATACATCGTAAGAGTCGAGCCTCTCTCACACAACCATATCCCCTCCACCACTGTGCCTCAGCACAATGAGCAGACTACACAGACTCAGAGCAGGAACACTTCAGGAACACCTCATCCACATACTCAGCAACAACACCAAAAGCTCCACCAAGACCATTCTACTTGGAGACCTTAACTTCAATGATTCTAAAGATAAAGCTGCTGATATCCTTACTAAGGAACTTATTGACCTAGGATTCACCCAAAAAGTAATGAATCCCATGCATTCCAAAGGCCACACCCTAGACTCGGTTGCAGACCATAATTGCCTCACCACTATCACCTCCAATACAGCCATGCCATGGAACGATCACAGCTGAATTGTATTCACGCTACTCATCACCAAAAGCCGCAAAGCTCTCATGCCTGCCCCCGCAGCTCAAGTGAGAAGCTCCAAGAAGCTCAATGAGGACAACCTCTGCCCATAACTTAATATACCGGCGCTAGCCCCCCCTTTCTCCAATGATCCTAATACATTAGCAAACATATACAAGGACACTCTCACCAAAGCCATTAATGCAATAGCACCACTTGAATGCAAAAAGGAAAAGAAATCACTACACTCCAATTCTTGGTTACTGAACAACTACAGTCCTTGCGCTCCTGCAAAAGAGAGGCACTAAAAAACTGGCAAATTAATCAAAGTGAGAGTGCCAAAAACAGCTTCAACCTAATCTCCCACCAATACAAAGCAACGATCCCCAAAGCCAAAGCCAACGCATTTAATGCACGCATTTCCAATGCTATATCGCATTCAAAGGAAATCTTCACTATCTTCAACGAGCGCATCTCGCCACCTAACACACCTGATTAAATCGTCAAAGATGAAGCCTGGTGTGCCAGTATTGAATCTGCCATGCTACATTAAATCCATCTCCTCCCAAAAAAATCCAGGATCACTGCAAAGTTCTACCTCCTCATCTTGAGCCCAAGCAAACCTACACTACCCCCGCCTCAACTAACCACAATAAACCCGTCTTCACCTTCAGTGACATCACCGGATTAGACTTAATGAACCTCCTCAAAAACCTCAAACATTCTATGTGCAAAGGGGACATATGTCCGCCTAAACTCATCAAGGACTGCGCAGATCACTTTGCACCACCCCTGACAGCCTTCATCAATGCTTCTTTCAGAACAGGCATTATCCCTTATAGCCTCAAAGAGGCTTGGGTCCGCCCCTCCTAAAAAAGCCTCCTCTTGACCCTCTACAACCAAATAACTACCGACCAATTATCACAATGGCCTTCCTCCTTAAGATACTGGATAAAGCCGCTCATACCCAGATCCAACATTTCCTGGAAACCCACTCTATCCTAGGGACCAGGCAATCTGGCTCCCGAAAAGGACACAGCACTGAAACAGCCCTGGTGGACCTAAAGAATCAGATCACCCAAATCATGGACAAAGGCAAGCCAGCCTTTTTGTTACTCCTAGACCTCTTGGCTGCCTTCATTTTGGAGGACCACAAGACCCTCACATCTCACCTTACATACTCAGCCAACTTCTGTAAAGAAGCAGCTCTCTGGATCACCTCCTTCCATGAAGGTAGAGCAATGAAGGTATTCTCTAACATATTTTTGGATGAAGTGCAAAACGGTGGCATCACTGTTCTGAACAAATTTAGGAGCATCTTTAACCCACAAAAGCATGTAGATGTTTGATGCTCCTCTGGCTTGGTATTCTTTTCTCCAAAAGAAGGATTGCACTTCTCTGAGGGGGAGGAAGAGTTTTATTACAAATGAAGTGTAGCATACCAATGAAGCAATGATGGAAATATCTTGATACATTTACAGGATCTAGAGAGCAGAATTCTCCTGTTTTTTTTTATATCTATGTTTGGGTTTTTTTTGCTATGCTTAGGAAATCGGGTACATTTTCCATGCATATTCTACACAACTTGTGGGTGGGCCAAAGTGGGCCAAGGTTTCTTATCATACAGAGTACATCTCTGTGACATCTGAACCAGTATTCTTTTGTACCACGCATGTTTGCTAAAAGATTTGTAATGCTTGACTGTAAAATCTCATCTTTTTCTTGCACTTTTTGTAGTAATTCAGTACCTGATATATTTTGAAAATGGGTACCTGATTTCAATGTGTATGCAACTGCATAGCATGGGGTTGCTAGTTCACTTTCAAAGGGAAGGTCGACTATGTATTCCACGTTTTGTCTGAATCTGTGGTCTTCAGAATACATTTGTAAAGAGGGGTATTTTGATGCTGTTATTTGTGTGGGTCTATCATCGTACCGTCCTCCTTTCCCAGTAGGAAAGAGTAGAGGAAAGGCACATACTTCTATACTTTTTTTCCCATATGCTGATTGGAGATCCTTTGGTTTGCCGCATTTGGAACATTTCCAGTGAATCATCTATGGTGTCTTTAGAGTGTAATGGTTGAATTGTATAATGGTCTAAAATATTGGATTTTGTAGCAGGATCTAGAAGTTGAAATTGTACAGTTTCTGATGATTCTTGAATTATTTCAGTGGTTTCCCCCAGTTTTTCTTCAATATTAATTTCTCTGTAGTATTCATTTTTGTCTTTTAGATATTGCAGGGCTTATCTAACTTTAAGTAGGTCCACGAGTAGTTACCACATTTTTTTGTCTTTTGTAGGTACGCCATTTACTAAGATAATTAAAGATTGATCTATTGGACGTTGCACTCCCAGAGTGTGTACATTTTCTTTGAGATCTAATGGCAAATAAACTACTTTGCCACAAATACCTTTCACTAATTCAGAGGGAGGTAGTTGTGTTGTTTTTGGTTGAAGCCATATTATTGCTTGAAATGGGTGCAATGTTTGAATTATGATGCTCTCAAATAAGTTTAGTTGTTACAGGGGTTTTGGTAATGGGAATAATTCCAAGTTATTTGTGATAGCACGTGAATGTTTTTGGTTGTTGTCAAGTTTTGCAGTGCAGTAACTGCACAGTATTAAAGGGTCAGTAATCTCATATTTGTTTTGTGCTATAAGATAGAGAGCTATTTGGAACAATTTGAAATCTTCATTGTCTTCTATTTTGTACAATATGTCTACAGTTTTTGTGCTATTTTTATAAAAGTTCCTGTGGCAACACACACACCCATGGTTTGGTACTTCAGCAGATGTACTTTTAAACTTCAATATTTCTTTTTGTATGTGTATGAAAGAAGGTTGCCATCTGTACAGTTGCTGCTAGTCTGTTGTAAACCTATTGCATTTTGTAAGTGGTTTTCAGTTCCAAAATATTTTCTCTGGATATGCTCTATTTCTTCGAGTAGTTATTTGGCTGTGCCATGTAGAAGATTATTATTTAAATTGGCTAGTACTAAAGCAGGACTTTTGGCATAGTACAGTTTATGGAGCAGATTTCTTATAGTTGAATGCTGTGTTGATATCATTTTGATATGGTGGAAGGTGCTTTTGCAAATAGGTCCATAAATGCAGGTTAATGAATGTCCTTGTAGTCCTGTGTATTTGCACACTGGGCATGAGTCCATATTTTGTAGTAGTTTCATTTTGAATTTGTCTTTGCCTTTCACATACTGATTGAGGAACTGGCGTAAAGATTTGAATTTTTTTTTGGCTATGTTACACATTGATTTGCACAGTCATTTGTAGACTGGAGGTATTGGTTCAGCGAAATTGAGAGTTGATACTGAGTTTTCTGGGGATATTTTTGTAAGCAGCGTTTCTTGTTCCATAATGGTATTATTAAGTTTCTCATACCCTCCTCCACTGCTATGTATGGCAATTGGGTTTATTTGCTTTTGTTTGCATACTTCTTCATTGAAATATGGTTCTCTGCTCCTGGTGTGACTCCATTAACCTCCACAGATTTTGCGAAGATATCTTTGTTGTTATTCCGTTAATTGAGAAGTCTTTTTTGTAGTGCAGTACTTAGTTTTGTTAGTAGTTTCATTCTGTTTAAAACTAAAATAAATAATAATCTTTTGTGAAGGATTGCACTATGAGAGCTTCTAGGATTAATTTTCTGCGGTAGGTTTTAAGGGTTGTGCATGATTTCTCTCCTGTTTTCACGAGGTTCTGAAGTAATCTGTGGCAGAACATCTTTTGTAAAATAATTTTTTGGTATGCTTACTTGTCACTACATCAAGATTTATAGGTGTAGTGGTAGCTGCAGTACTGTTAATCATTTTCTGTTTTGCTTCACATTTTGAAAGAGGAGGCATTGTTTCTGTACTGGAAGCTTGTTTTGTTTCACTTAATGACTGTATTAGCTGTTTTGTTTGAACTTTTTGTAAACATTCTGCTAGAGGTGGATGTTTATTTTTGAGAGATTTAGTTTGATTTTGTTTACTTTTGCATTGCTTTCTACGGAGTTGCTTTTTGGTAGGCATTCTTTGGGGTCTGTTGGAGAAAAAAAGAAAGTGTGGGTTGGGATCTTGTGCAGTGAATGAGTGCTTTGTGCAAGAGTGTCTGAGTATGATGGTAAGGATGTATGTAAAGGTGTGGGATTGTGCAATGGGCTGCTACATCAGGTTGGGAAGGATATTCATGTATTTGTGTGTTACTATACTGGTGTTCAGATTACAAAACAAAGTATGGAGCTAGTGAGGGGAAGTCCTAATATTGAATCTAATGTTGCCGGGTTAGTAGAATTGTTTGTGCTCGAATACTAGAATTCTACAGTGTTTGAGTAACAATTGGATCATTATGGCAGCATTGCACTTACTTTTTTGGATGGAAAGAGTAGGTTTCTTAAGACTTCTCCTTTGTACTTCAGACGCTGTTGCTTTTCAGGGGAATGGTCTTCACTGCAATTGTGAAAGAAAGAAGTTAGTGAATATGTGTGTTAATAGCACTGTTGTTAATGTAGACATGTATTTCTTAGTTTTTCAGTAGTAGTGCTTTCTGATAACTGTGTATAGCATGTACATGCACTTTCCTTTGCCTATGTGCATTCTGTATATTTCATTTAGAATCTGTCAGTTGAATGTGTTTTAGAAATTAGTGCAATAGTAAGCGCACAGAGCACAGGTGGTGTTATTGGATGTTATGAGATAGAAAAAATAATTGTATGCTTTGTTTGCTATTTGTACAGGTTACATGGCAGGAAGTATATGGAAAAGTATGCAAGGTATGCATTTGTGAAGTTGTGGGAAATAAAGCAGAAGAATTTGATGTGGTCAGCAGCTTATTACACAGTAGGTCATTACCAAAGTACTGGGCAATTCTGTGGTGGTTGGAGATGGGAGGGTCTGAAATAAAGTAAGGCTTGCAAGGAAGGATCTGGTGCTTGTGTTGCAGACTGAAGGGAAGGGGGAGATGTTGTATGTCTTGCTTTACAACACTATACATAGTTGTAGATGATGTGATAGACATGAATGCACCTGTGCACAGTTGAATGCTGTTGTAAATTCTAGAACGGAATGGGCAACCAGCTGGAATGAGAGAGCTGTCTAGATTGGAAGAACAGTTGTAGAGGCAGTGGTATTGCTTCAGCTCAGAGCCTTTCAAATGATATTGGCTATCTGTGTGCATAAATAAAGATCCATCTACTCATCCTGGGTGCGTGTCATTTTATAACACACTAGAAAGCCTTTTTCCATAATTATACTGTTATTTCTCCCATCTTTTAACATGAAATGACACTTTGTTAGATAGCTGTGTGTGTTGTGTTTGATTAGTATTATAATCATTTGTAAAAGAAGCTGAAATTATAGAATGTATGTTAAATATGCAGAATGTATAGAAAGGAAATTGTGTGTACATCTTATGCACTATAATGCATTACATGCTATTACGTTTGAAATGTGGATAAATAGGTGACAGTGGTTACACAAATGATAGAATGAATGAAGAAAATAACAGTTTGCCCATTGCAGTTAATGATATGGGTAAATAAAAAATGATCATAGCAGATGGGAGAAATGACAGTAAGCTTGTTTTACAGGTTATACAGGGTAAGTGGCAGTTACACTGTTCATATGCATTCATACATGCCAACTCTCCCAATTTAGGCGGGAGACTCACGATTTTTTGTTGAAAAATATAGTAATTTTTCACATTCTGCTGCATAAAATTACTGTAGAGCCAATGCATTTCTATGGGGAAATGTAGGTCTCCCGATTTCCCTGTGGAAATCTCCCTGCCAGATGGCACTGAATGTTGGCATGTATGTGCATTTATACAAGAAATGTAAATGTACTGTGCAGAAAATATTCATACCTGTAGTTTCTGCTCATGCATGTGGATGTGCATGAATCTGCAAGAAGAAATGTTGGAGAGTTTAGTAGTAGTTGCTGTAGGTGCTTTGCAGTAACAGCACAATTGTACTCAGAGTGATCAACAGTACATCTAAAGTGCTGAATTGTGATGATGGAGTTAGATGTAGAGCTCTTGGATGTGATTGGTGGATGGCTGTGTGACTGCTTAATAGTAGCCAATGAGGGAATAGTGCAGAGAGTGAAGTGGAAAGGGTAAAAGGGCTGTCCCAGTGTTATGCGCTGCATGGACACCACAGCTGTTCGTGGACAGGGCGTACCACATACGGTGCTTCTCAACATATCTGGCATGGAAATAGGACTGTAGGGATTAGCCAATCAGGTGTTGAGGTTCTGCTTTGTATTGAGAGAGGCTGTGTGTAGTGAAGATGGTAGAGGTGGAGAAAGTCAAGGTGTTGGTGCTTGGAGATATGTTTGTGAATGGTTTGGAGCAGTATGCTAAATGTATGAATGTGGCTAACTATTTTGATGTAAAAGGAGTGGAGGTGGTGTGGAGCACTGTGCCTGGTTTCAATTTACAGTCAGTGCTAGAAGTTTGTGAAGATATGGCTAGGGTTAATAGCCCACATGTGGTTGTTCTGCACTGTGGTGCTTTGCATTTGAGCTATGGCAGTGCCCCTACTTAGTTAAAAGATATAGAAAACATGGTTCAGGCAGTAATGAAACTACTTCCAAATTTCAAGGTAATTTTTTTATGATTTGGTACCTAGGGCAATATGGGACAATAGTTCTGTTTTTTGTCCTCAGCAAAATATTGCTACGTTTTTAATCAACCAAGGCATGTTTGCCTGTATGCTTAGAGCTAGCATTTTCTTTTGCAACAATGGGCCTCATTACGAGTTTTGAGGTAGCCATGCCGCCTTTTGCGGCATGGTTACCCCCAAACCGGGTATCGGATACGGGTCCCGAAATAGGGATTTACCGGGCCTTGCTGACTTTGGCCCCATTAGGGCTCAATGGGAATGGGGAGGATGCTAACAACGGGCCCGTTAATGATGCTGACCAGACGTACTTAGCGGGACCCGCGAGCAGACCTCGTAATAAGGTGGCCCGTAATTGACAGTGCCGGTCCCTTAAAAGCACCATTCATTATGTGGCCGCCCTCATCGTAATGAGGCCCAATGACAACATTGACTCTGGTAATGTTGATTACTTTAAAGAAGATGCCATGTCTTTATCTTTTATGGGAAATGCCATGCTGTTTTGGAACATAAGGGTTGCTTTGGAGAAGCTAATGTGAAGATTTTTGGAGGAAAATTAAGAAAAAAACCCATGAAATACAAAATAAAAGGTGTTTCTGAAGCATCTGCAAAAAAAAAGGCTCTTTTCAGAGCCAACCTCAAAGGGGAATTGGGGTACACTATTTACATTTTAATTCCCCATGCTCAGATTTTACGATTTTTCAGCGGACACTGCGGTTGTCCGCAGACAGTGCTTATTACATATGGGATTTTTGAGGTTGAGAGGCATGCAAATGAGACTTACCAGAGCAAGGGATTGGTCAATAGTTTTTAGTTGGTGTGATGTGTGAGCAGAGACTTTTTTAAAGTCTTTTTCCTTAGAGGAGAGCAGATAGCTATGGCTGTGTGTTTCAGAAAGCAGATTGTCTGGATTTTGGGAGATTCATGGATACATTGGTTGGAGGTGCATGCAGATTGCTGTGGAGTAGCTGTACATCTTGGATTCCCTCATGTGGAAGTGCACTGGCATGGAGTGCGTGTAATGAAGTGGCTGGATTTGGTACATCTTTGTGCTACATTGTTGACATAGTGTCATCCATATATTAATATTATTATTCATTGTGGAGGGAACAGTTTAGGACATGTGTCCGGAATCTCTTTGCAATTTGCAATGAAAGAAGGACTTGCGACAGTCATAGACATGTATTGAAACTCCAGAATAATGTTTTCGCATATTGCGCAGAGACAAATGTGGCTGCGCTCTTCTTCATTTGGAGAAAGCAAGACACAATGGCCCTCATTACGACCCTGGCGGAAATCGAAAAACGATGGCGGAAATGTAATACCGCCATCGAATACCGCTCGGTGCGATTATGACCCTCCACCGTAAAGTACGATGCCATTAGCGACACCGTAGTGAACGCCAACGCTAACTGCACCAAGTACGCGCACGCGCGCCATGCAAAACCGTAATTACCACCATGGCGCAACGGTACGCGAATTCTGACCCTAGCGGACATTTACTTAACGCCATCAAGCATGGCGGAAAGTACCATTCCGCCATGGTGAGAATTACGGCATCGTGAACCAACCGTAAATGGCCCTACTGAGTGCCTGTACACCACTCCCTGCCCACATTGCACAACTCCTCGTAGGTGCAATGAAGTTACACAATGCAACCAGTGAAATGTACAAGTCACCCATGCATGCCAACGAACAAATGAATGTAGGGGCTCCAAGTGCCTTGTGAGTGGCCATCCATATTTGGCATGTCACCATTGCCGTACTGATGCAGCACAGGCATGTGAAGGTTCAAGTACAGCAATATGAACTGAAATATGAGACAAAACAACAACAGGCCCCCATCGCTTGACACCAGTGTAAGGCAACATTCAAAGCAGTATCCTGAGGGAGACTGCACCAGCCCTGTACTCTTGCCAGTAAACAAACCAACCATCAGCATAAGCATGTACCACACAAGTTGGCAGAGTGACTGAGCAGCCAGGCTCATCTCAAGAGGGGCCAATGGGAGCTGCAGGGCACAGATGGCACGAATACAGAAGCTATTCCAATGGACATGACCTCAGTCTCCCTCCAAGAAACGCACGCAAACACAGGCACCTGTGACCAGCCATTTTCTGATAATCACATCATTCAACCAATCCACCTGGCTGACCGGCATCTGTTACACAAAAGCTAATCCCCCGCCCCTGAGCATGACATCATTAAAACAGTCATAATGGCAGCCCCTATTCCTGACCTTACTGGGCTTCATAGGCAAACGCGGCCAGTACAGTACCACGCAACTATACTCAGAAGCCGGAACCCAATGCAGATCTTCTCACAATACATCGCTCCACAAATAGGAATATGCTACATTACTTGCAAAGAATAACGCTACACGGTTAATATCAGAATAACATTTTAATGCACATCAAATTCACCAATCCCATACAGCTATTAGGTCATAAACTCCAAAATATTTTTCATTACTGTGGGCTGCATCCGCAATAAATGACCAGCTTCTTCTTGTGTGACGCCCTGTTCCTTCATGGTACACAGGGGCTACATTCACGTTCAAAAAGGCAACATGGAAGTGCCTAGAACCGCAGGGCCGTCCCATTAGGTAGGCACTAGTCCAGCTGAAAGGTTGATATGTTGCCCCTAGCCACTAGTACTGCGTAAGGGCATGTGGCCCATTGGCGATCGTCCCATAAGATCGTAATGGTGCTCCACTGATTAACTCGAAGCAGCAGGTTTCGAGAGTAAAAGCCATCTGCAGGAGTGGCATACAGATGGCAGCGGCAAAAGGGGAGGAGATACCTGTCACCCAAATGAAATGAAAAAGAATAGTATGGGCATCAGAACTTCATTTGTATTACTCACTTCAATGATCACACTAAATCTACAGCCATATGCATGCTAGCCCACTCAAAAGGATTATTTCCACCCAAAAATCACTTGCGAATCATAACTATATAAATCGAGGTGAAAACACTATTACAAATGAGTGTTTGTGTGCATGCGTCTGTTAAAACAGAATCCATTAGATGGGATTAGTAACGTGCATAGACACAAGTGTTTGAAGGCGCGTCGAGACAGGGAGGGTTCAACAAGGGCAGATAGACGATGGTCCCACTATGGCAGCTCTGCATCACATAGCGCAGGGGAAGGGGATAGATTCCAAAAAGCCATGTACATGGCAAACTCTCAATTAAATCATCTGTCCATGCATCCATACATCATTCCCTCATCCCGGTATAAAAACGCCTGATTATTTACTCACATAACATTTGAAATTTCCATTGAGTCTGTGCGTAATGCAGTCTGCAAAATCCACTGTGCTCCAGCCCGGAATTCTAGTGTTGTGAAGTAACATGTATTTGGGAACGTACTGCCTTATCGTCCACTACGCTATTGCGCATCCCATACTATTCATATCAATCATTGCATTCTCGCCATGGCCTCTGTCCCAAGGACATTAAACAATAGAACGTTATATTTGCAGTCAGACCTGTGGGCGTCTCCTCGCCGCTAGCTGAAAACCGAAAGCGCTGTCCTTCGAATTCCTCATTTGCAACATCACGTCGAAAAGGCATCTGTGACCGCTTGAAATCACAAATTCATCCATGTAGTGCGGCAGTGTGTGAAAATGGCAACTGGCTTCACTCACAAATGGGACGCCCCGCCCGTCGGTGAACCTCGGTACAGTGCTGCATGAGGGTCCACCGTTAATCGAGTACTACATTCCACTGACCCTTCACAAGTTTGTTCGCGACTGCAAAGATAGTATGTGAAACAATGGGACCATAGCAGAATGAACATATAAACCAATATTTCACTGCCATCGGGATTAAATACATGATTGTAATAGCAAGATGCCATGCGTCAAATTGCAGCGTTGTGTGCGGGACGTGCTCGCCCAAAGGGGATTGCAGCTGGCACAGGTGGAATGAATCACCACAGGTGGAGGCTATACAGCCTGAAAACACATAAATTGCACACCCAACCCCCTCCCACAACCACACCCACTCCAAAATGCTACCGGCAGGACTAGCGATGTTGGCCCTGGGGGACCTGATAGCACTGCAAGTACTCCAACTTCAAGAAGAAGACGAACACCAACTACTACAACAACCGGCCGCACAGAGGAGACGCAGGAGGAGGAGGAGGGCAAGGCGGGGCCAGCAAGGCCCACCAGCACAGCCACTACCACCACGCAGGCAGCTCGCAATCCCACGCCTCCGAGCTCATCCGTTCAACCTCACTGCTGAGCAGATCCACACCCTCTACCGTTTGGACCGGGACACCATAACCGCCATTGTGAACATGACACACGCTGACCTTGTCAGCATGTTAGATAGCCCAACCGCCATCCCACCCCTACTGAAGGTGGTGTCTGTACTCCACTTCCTGGCCACAGGCACCTACCAGCACACAGTCGGACAGTTGCATGGCATTTCACAGCCACTGTTGTCACGGACACTATTGCAAGTGCTCGATGCCCTCCTGAAGCACGCAGACGACTACATCTCTTTACCACGCTCGGAGCAGGAGATTACAAACACAAAAGTGGGATTCCATGCACTTGCCGGCATACCGGGTTGCATTGGTGCCATCGACTGCACCCATGTGGAATTGGTTGTCCCACATGCCATGGAGGTCCAGTACCGCAACCGGAAACAATATCATTCTCTTAATGTACAAATGGTGTGTGACTCCAACAGGATCTTTACACATTGTTGTGCCCGATTTCCTGGATCAACCCATGATTCTATGGTCTTGAGGAACTCTACAATACCACGCTACATGGAGCGACACGCAGGGAACAGATTCTGGCTACTCGGTGAGTCTCATTTCATGCATGATAATGTGGGGTATGTGATGCGGCAATGACCTGGCAGGAAGGGGGGGGATGCGTACGTAGCAATGTCATTCCACAAACATCCTTTATTGTCCACATACAGGTGATGCCGGGTATCCACTGAAGAGATGGCTCCTTACATCACTCCGGAACCCACAGAACCAGCATGAGGAGGACTACAACCATGCCCACTCACGTACCCGTGTATTCATAGAACAGGCATTCGGCCTACTGAAGGCTCATTTCCGCTGCCTCAGCAGGTCTGGCGGGGCACTCCTGTACCGCCATGAGAAGGTTGCAAAGATGGTCATGGCATGTGTCATGCTACACAACATGTGCCTACGTAGAAATGTGCCCATGCCCCCTGACGCAGAACTGCAAGCACCTGAAGATGGTCATGATGAGGGTGGGGATGTGGCAGCACCTCAAGGAGTCCGCGAGGCACAGGAGGCCCGTGAAATTCATCAGAATATCATAGATTCATGCTTCTAGCACTCACGCCTGGTGGCTGATACATGGACACGGGACTTGTGGCACTGTGTGTGTCTGGAACATGCACAATGTGGACTGTACGCCTATAAAGGCCTCGTACACAAAGATCAATGTCCACACATCTCATTGGATGATTATGAAATGTTTATAGCATATGTGAAATTATATTACACACCCCATCGACCTGCCACCCAAGAAAGCCCAACACCCCCCCTCCACCCTCCTACCTCCCCCCCGAACACCAGTGTCCAAAGATGCTCATTGTCAGTGGGCAGAAGCTATTGCAAGCCCCCTCTCCGGGTATCAGGGGCACCCCTGCCTGTGGAGCGCAGGTTCGTCCCAGATCTACGTTGGGGGCAGCCCTGGACGGAACTTGCAACGTATGATGTCTCTGCCTGCTCACGTCCATGCATGTCCCTAAGGGTTTGTGAGAGCTCAGTGGGCACACGGCGCACAGCGGCAAGTTCACCACATACGTCTTTGGACGTCGCATGCAGTTCCCCCCTCAGGCTCTCGGTGCTTCTCTCCATTTGTACCCTTAGTGTCTCTGTACTTCTCTCCATTTGTACCCTTAGTGTCTCTGTACTTCTCTCCATTTGTACCCTTAGTGTCTCTGTACTTCGCTCCATTTGTGCCCTAAGTGTCTCAGTAGATGTTTCTATGGCTGCCTTAGAACCCCCACATTCATCAGCATGCTCCTTGAGGAGCGTGGCCAGTTGCTGCTGTTGCACGATCACCTGGTCGAGGGACTGTTGCCTCTTCTGGGCCATGCCCATTTGCGGTGGTGTCACAGAGGGGCTGATCACCTCATGTTGCCTTGCCACAGTGCTTGTGGGGGATGGCCAGTCGTCGTCTTGTGGGTGCCCCTGCGTGGTATCCTCATGGTGTACGGGATGAAACAAACAGGGGGATTGAGACAGGTCATGGATGGGTCCTACATCGACAGCACCGTTTTCTGTGTCGGAGCATGCTGGCATTAATGCAGTGTCACCTATGGTGCTGCTGCCACCAGAAGCAGTGCCTTCTGTGGCATCCATTGGGGGGACCTGTGGTGCTGCTGTTGTGGGACTGCTGGCTGCTGGGGTGCCTGTTGAAGTCCCCTCCTGTGTGCTGCCACTTGATTTGTGCTGCTGCCGTGTCTTGATCCGTGCAGCTGAGGTGGAGGGTCTTTGGCCGTTGGTCTTGGCCCTCTTTGCAGGTGTGCTGGTAGGGGTGTCCTGAAGCTCGTCGTTTGAATCGGACCCTGTGGTGGAGTAAAGGAGGGCGAGCGTTATTTATGGGTCTGTGGAAATTGGAATGGCAATGTATCACATGCATTGGGGTGGTACCTGAGGGTGATTTGGGTCAGGGCCTTGGAGGTGGTTTCATTTTTGTGTGGATTGAGGATGCAGTTGTTTTGCAGCCTGCAGTTAGGGTGTGCATGCTGCACGTGTAGAGGGTGTTTTTAGGATTTTTAATTATTTATGTATTTAATGTGACTTTTAAAGTGCGCTATCAGGCCAATGTATGTGGACGTTCTCCTGGACATGTGTTTCTGTTGCACTATGTGGACACATGGTACTTCACATGATTGGACATTGTGGATTTAGCATTGTTTTATTTGGCCCACCTACCTGATTCTTCGGATGTCTGCACTCCTTTCTCCATCCCTCCGACTCCCTCTATACTCTCCATTCCAATGGTGGAGGCACAGATTTCTTCCCAGGGGGTCAACTTGATGGGTGATTCCGATCCTCCCCCGGTAGCTGTGGCAATGTTACGGTTGGCTGATAGTATGCTCCGTACGCGTATCCGCAAGTCGTCCCATCGCTTTCTGCATTGCTGTGGGTTGCGGGGTGCGGTCCCCACCGCACTTACCCGCTGTGCCACCAGGGCCCATATGGCCTTCTTGTTCGCAATGCCGTCCTGGTCATTTGCGTAAAGAAGACGACGGCAGCATTCTCCTGGAGCGTCTCTGTGAGCACGGTGAGTTCCTCATGGGAGAAGTGGACCTGCCGCTTGCGGTCGCATGCTTTTTTAGCAACTATTCCCATTTTGATTGTTTTAACTAGGGTGGCTAACGGGTTGGGATGTGTCTCAGGGTCGGATTTTTAATGGTTGTGTTGGGATTCTGATTTTATAGGTGTACGGCGTGCTGTTTCCCGTTCCGGCCCCATGTTTTTACTTCCGTTTCCTTATATATACGGTCACCGTATTTTGCGATTACCGCTCATTACGGTGACCGCTATGATGGGTGGCGGAATTGCACCTAGGGCGCCGTACGACGGCGGTGAGGGGCGTTTTGGGGACATTTCCGCCATCGCGGACTTTGCACTTCCGCCATGGCGTAATGCTCGTGCCCGATGGGTCAGAATTAGCCGCACTTTACTCCATCGTGCAATGGCGGAAACGCTATTTACGCTATGGCGGTCAGGTCAGTTACTTTCCGCCTGGGTCGTAATGAGGGCCAATGTCAACAAGGCTGTCTGTGCCTTTTAGAGGGATGTTGGAATGTCTTCTTTTCACAATGAAAACATTATGTTTCATAGTACACACATTTTCCGCGGGAAATGGAGTACATCTTACTGATGCTGTCAGTCAAATTTTTCTGCAGAATATACAAAATGCATTGCAACCTTTTTTGGAATTACAGAAATTCAGTTTGCAGTAGGTGTCGACCATTTGAAGTTTTCGAAAACACCAGAAAAGACTCTTTTCAGAGCCACAACTTCCTTATAGAGAAAAGTGCAATGTTCTGACAGTGCAGCGCCGTAAAAATGTATAAGTCCTTGAACTGTCTGCAGACTTTTAAAAATGCACAGCGCCCTGCAGAACTTCATTGACACTTCTATTTTTGAACTGTGAAAAGCGGCTCTGAAAAGAGCCTTTTTTTAGGGGGGTTTTGTGGGTTTATATTATTTTTGTTTTTTTTAAACACAATTCACAGGGAAATGAAGGGAAAGGAGGGTAAGGAAGGGGCACCAACCATAGGGATATGAATGGGCAGATAGAGAGAGGAAGATGTAGTGTGGGCCTTATTGAGGTAGGTAACAGTCCTTCTCATGCTCCTTGACCACAGTATCGAAAGCACTTCAAAGGTTCTCCCCTGCAGAGTACTGCGTTGCAGTACATGCACAATACTGTGACCTTCGAAAGGTAAGGATTAACAGTATCACGTATGGCCTGCAAAGCAGCTGGAGGGATGCGCTGCCCCACAGGAGTGTCTCTTGTGGTGGCCGGAGCGGAAATGGAGGATGCTGCAGGGGAACTCAACCTACTAGGTTTATCGCAAGGTACAACCTTACGAATAGCCCCACTGTGGAACTACTTTAGGAGTCGCTTCATTGAGGTAGTACCATACCTGTACAAACCCAGTTTCCCACGACTCAGCACCACCTTGCACTGATTGCAGGTCACCTTGTTTGCACATGTTTTTGGTACTCCATCAAGAGTGGTAAATAACCTCCACACCCAAGAATCATAGTGAGCATTAGTAGTAGGGACTTCCACTACCTCATCCTCCTCACCCTCTTCATCACTCTCCTCTGTATCCTCACGCCTGTTCCCCTCTGCAGGCCCTTGGGGTGGTGTTGGTGGTAGAGGGGGTGGGGGTGGTATTGAGACAGCAGTAGCACCAGCAGCAGTCATGGATGCCATCAGGACAGCGGTTTTAAAGACCAAAAGCAATCCAATGCAACAACGAACAGTCTCTGTCCTGGAAGCCCAAAAACAGAATAAGGAGCAGCTCTGGGATGTGGCCTTTTATAGGGGCGCAGGGGAACACCCGCACTGTCTGCGAACACTTCGAACACCTAGAAAGGACTCAAAAAGTTCCAAAAAGAATGCAGATCACCAGGGACATGGTCTGGGACATGTGCAAGGGTGGACTTTCCCAGGAAAATACCTTGGAGTGCACAAAAAAAAACATTTTAGGTGTCCGGGGGCCTGGAGAGTGTTCGATACGCTTAGCACGGGTGCATTCACATACTGATGTTGCGGACACCTTTGCGAATGGGACGGCTGTTTGTAGGACACCAAATGCACGGGGTCGGGTCTATGCATGTGTGCCATTTTCTACGGACAGTGTTCCAATCCCCAAACTAATTAAAACTGCAACACACGTGCAGCAGACACTTTCGGACAGGCACGATGTTCGTAGGGGCCAAGGGTATGATACGCATGCGTGCAGGTTTTCTATGGACAGTGTTCAGGTCCTCGAACAAAATAATTGTGTGTTACAACTTTTCTGGTTGCGGACAATGCGAACAAAGGAATGTTCTTAGGACACTTTAATTTGCATAGTTACGAACATGTGGATGTATTTAGTGTTCTGCGGACACCCCCATTTTGACTATGGACAGCTCAAACAACTAGTGTCCTTAGGACACCCCCATTTTGCTTAATTACAGACAGGCGGACATCTTGTGTGTCCTAAGGACACTTCCAGCTTGATTGAGGACTGTGCAAACAGTGCAAACAGGTATGGTGTCCTTAGGACACCCCCATTTTGGTTATTTGCGGACAGACGGACAGGCAGACATGTTGTGTGTCCTAAGGACACCTCCATTTTGATTGCGAACAGTACAAACAGGTATAGTGTATTTAGGACAGCCACATTTTGGCTAATTAGGGACATCCCGGACACCTGCACTGTCCGCGGACTCCTTAACTGCCTTTTTTTAAAAAGTAAGACACAGAGGAATATGGGAACAACACACTTAATATTTTATTATTGAATAAAAGTATAACAATTATGAAAGAGCAGAAACTGAAACAAATACAGGGAATTAGAAATTTGATAAGTACACATAGAGTAATGGGTTTTAAGTGGTTTATAAAGAGAAGTGTAGTGTCTACCATTAGTATCACTGTCTTCACTCATTTCATCTCGAGGAAAATGTTCTTTCGGCCCTTACAAAGTACTAGACGTTTCTGTGTAAAAATTTAAAAAAATATTACTTTTATTGTACCTAGTACAAACAGTTTATAAATATATACAATTGGCATGGTCCACAGACATCAGAACCACTAGCACAGGTAGGGGGTTCAGTATGTTCTATGTTATATGTATATAAACTAAGGGAATCCTAGTAAACATTTATCAAATTTATATTATCTCTATCTATATTCAGTGAAAACACTTTGTGAAAGTGGTGTTATAGTTATGTTGAGCTACTAAAGACCTATGAAATTCAGTAAAACAATCTTTGTTAAAGAGATGATATGGTTAAGTTGCGCTACTAGAAACCATTTGTGATGTCATCTTTGATGTCCTGGGTGTTAGTCTTAGCAGTGCATGGTGGTGGCGCGAGTTATGGTTGCTTAGCTTACCATAACTGGCAAATTTCTGCGGTTTTTCGGTTTTACTTGGAACCATAACGTCTCTTTAACAAAGTTTTTTTCACTGAATTTCATAGGTTTTTAGTAGCACAACTTAACCATAACATCCCTTTAACAAAGTTTTTTTTCTTTACTGATGTGTGCTCTTTTTAGTCCATACCAAAAATAAAGGACATTTTTATCAATGAAACATGCATGAGTGGCGTACTTTTTTGGAGGTATGCTGGATGGAGGAGTGCCGCTGTGAGCCGCTGTTTCGCGGTTCGTTTTCTGCTTGGAATATATATATATATATTCAGTGAAAAAACTTTGTTAAAGGGATGTTATGGGTAAGTTGCGCTACTAAAAACCTATGAAATTCAGTGAAAAAACGTTGTCAAAGAGACGTTATGGTTCCAAGTAAAACCGAAAAACACTTGAAATTCGCCAGTTATGGTAAGCTAAGCAACCATAACTCGCGCCACCACCGTGCACTGCTAAGACTAACACCCAGGACATCAAAGATGACATCACAAATGTCATTGATGACATCACTGATGACATCACATGTGTATGAATTTCATTGGTTTTTAGCAGCGCAACTTAACCATAACGTCCCTTTAACAAAGTTTTTTCACTGAATTTCATAGGTTTTTAACAGCGCAACTTAACCATAACGTCCCTTTAACAAAGTTTTTTCACTGAATTTCTTAGGTTTTTAGTAGTACAACTTAACCATAACGTCCATTTAACAAAGTTTTTTCACTGAATTTCATAGGTTTTTAGTAGTGCAACTTAACAATAATGACTTTATATACATATCATATGGAACTGACTGAATCTCTTCTGCTGTACTTGAATGAGTTCGCGGACATGTTCGAAGAACAGTACCACTACCTAAAAACTCTGGGGGGGTATGTTTGATTGTTATATCATAACATTGGAATATTTAACAAATTCAAAAAGAAGCACACAAACACATTATATGTACTAATACATAAAAAATGTAACCCATATATAAAACACACTAACCATTCATTTAAATGCACTATGTTCTAAAATGGAATAAACCACAAGAAAATAAATTAGCTTCCAACATAATTACCTCACAATCCCGACAGAACTGAGAACAAGAGCAGACCCACTGAGTACATAGGACATATCTTACCTGAAATAGAAAGTGTACTTAATTGTATTCATATATTTATAAACTTTCTGTATTAGATAAAAAAATATATTATCTTTTTTTTTTCTCTCACAGAAATGTCTAGTACTCTGAATGGCTAGAGGAGCATTTCCCACATGAAGAAATGTCACAAGATAGTGAAACTAATGGTAACACTTTATAATATAAACCATTTAATTATTATTATTTTGTATACATTTAACATATATATATATATATATTTTTGTACAGAGCATACCAAAATAGAAAATACTTCAGAAAAACCTGTTATGGATAACACTTTTCACAGTATAGAAGAAAACATGGATTTATTGTTGACTAATTTTAATAATTTGAAAACTTTTGTGGAAGATCATTTTAAACCAAAAACCTCATACCATTGCCCCACATGTACTTGTTCCCCCTCACCATATCCCAGTCAATTATCCCCAAACCCTCTCCATAACCCAAAACGTTTTGATGAGACTTCCATCCCTTCTTCACCTAATAACAATCATGTTGAAACCCCTAATTCTCCTGTTTTTGTTTCTGTTTCTGCCTCACCTTCTCTGTCATAAATTATTAATATATGTTAAATAAAGTTTAATTTTTATATTGTGTTGTAAATAGATTTGTTTTTTTTAAAAAAAAACAATGTAGGTGTCCGCGGACAGTGCAGGTGTTCTGAAATGTTCGTAAATAAACGAAAATGTAGGTGTCCTGAAGAACACTATACCTGTTCGTACTGTTCGCTAGCAAGATAAAACTATTCAAAGAACACTATATCTGTCCGTAGTGTTCGCTAGCAAGTTCAAACTGTTCTAAGAAGACACGCAGTGTCCTGAATTGTTCGTAATTAAACGAAAATGGAGGTGTCTTAAAGAACACTATACCTGTCCGTACTGTTCGCTAGCAAGTTGAAAATGTTCTAAGAACACAATTGGTGTCCTGAAATGTTCATACATAAACGAAATTGGACGTGTCCTGAAGAACACTATATCTGTCCTTAATGTTCGCTAGCAAGTTTAAACTGTTCTAAGAACACACGCAGTGTCCTGAAATGTTCGTTTCATGTGTGATGCAATTTTAATTAGTTCAGGACTCGAACAGTGTCCGTAGAACATCAACGAGCATGCGCTAGCCAATCTCCGTGCATTTGGTGTCCTGCGGACATGCGCTTCCTTCGCGGACTTGTTCATGAACGGATCATATGACCGTGCCAACGCTGATTGCGTGTTCTGAATGCGGACACTGTTCGTGTTCCCGAACAAATTAAAAGTACATTTTCAATTAATCCATTACATTTTTCAAAAACATCTCACCATGGCACAAGTCCCACATAGTAATCCTGAGTTTCTACATACCTTTTGAAACTTTTCGAACTTTTTTTTGTGTTCGATCTGTCCGCGGACAGCGCGCATGTCCGCGGACCGCACACAAGCACCCCTATAAAAGACCACACCCTAGAGCTTATTCTCATTGTTTTTCTGGCTATTCTTCAGAACACAGCGATTTTTGCTGCCACTTGCAGATTACACCATCATCGAGATGACATCCCAGGCTGCTGAACTGCCACCTGGTGCTGCACCTGCTTCAGCACCACCCCCAGCCCCTCCACCAGCACCACCTCCCCAAGGGCCTGAAGAGGGGAACAGGAGTGAGGATGCAGAGGAGGAAGAAGAAGATGATGAGAATGAGGTAGAGGAAAACCCTACTATCCGCACTAGGCGTGAGTCTTGGGTGTGGCGGTTATTTACCATTCATGGGAATGTTCCTAAGGCTCGTGCGAACCGTGTTACCTGCAATGAGTGTAAAATGATACTCAGTCACGGGAAGCACGGTAAGTACAGCTTTGGGACCACTACTATGAAGCGACACCTGAGGTCTTTTCACTCTGGGGCTATTCGCAGGATTGTACCTTGCGAAGAACGTAGCAGGTTGATTTCCTCTACTTCATCCTCTGTTTCTGATCCTGTCACCACAAGGACCACCTCTGTGGGACAGCGTCTTCCTCAAGCTGCCTCACAGGCCATACAGAATGCTGATGACCCTTAACTTTCGAGGGTCACAGTTGTATGTATGTACTGTGACACAGTACTCTGCAGGGGGGAGTGACTTCATAGTGCTTTTGAGACTATCGTCTCAGAGCACGAGAAGATCTGCTCACTACCCAAATAAAACCCACTCTACATCTTCCTCTCTCAGCTCGCCCTTTCTTATCCCTGTGGTTGGTGTCCCCCCCTTTACCTTCCTTTCCCCTCCTCTCCTAGTGTGTCGTGTATAAAAAACCCAAAATAAATACAAAATATCAAAAATCAAAAAAAAAAATTAAGGCTCTTTTCAGAGCCGCCTTTCACAGTTAAAAAATAGAAGTGAAAATAAATGAAGCTTGGCCCTTTGTATTTTTTAGAAGTCTGCGGGCAGTTCGCGAACATTTAAAAAATTGGGTTGCTACCCTATCACAAACATTGCAATTTTCTCTGGGAGGAAGTGGTGGCTCTGAAAAGAGCCTTTGGGAGGTGTTTGTAAGTCAAATATTATAAATGCTTAACACCTACTTCAAAATGGATGTTTTAATTCCAAAAAAGGTTGCAATGCATTTTGTACATTTCTCATAAAAATCTGATTGCCACCATAAGTAAGATGGACTCCATCTTTGCGAAAAATGTTTGTACTACGAAACAGAATATTTTCATTGTGAAAAGAAGACATGCCAAAATCTTTTAGAAAGGCACAAACAGCTATATTAACATTGTGCCTTGCTTTTTCCATTTGTGGACCAAATGAAGAAGAACGAAGCCACATTTGTCTCTGCGCAATCCGTGAAAATATCACTTGAGAATTAGGAAACATGTCCATAACCTTCCCAAGTCCTTCTTTCATAGCAAATTGCAAATACATTCCTGTCACATGTCCTAAACTGTTGACTTCACAATGAATTATAATTATGTCTGGATGTTGCTCTGTCTCCAAAGTAGCACAGAGAGGTAGCAAGTCCAACCACTTCATTCCACGTACTCCATGACAGTGTACTTCCACATGTGGGAATCCAAGATCTACAGCTACTCCACAGCTTTCTGCATGCACCTTCAACCAATATGTCCATGAATCTCCCAAAATCCATATAATCTTTTTCCTAAAATACACAGACATAGCTATCTGTTGTTCTCCCAGCAAAAACAGTATATGAGAAACTCTCTTCTGGCACAACACACCCACTAAACTTTCCTGACCAATCCCTTTTAGTACTCATTCTCATTTCCATGACTTGAACCCAAAAATCCCTGGATGTAACTCCCGATGTCCGCGAACTACCGCCATGTCCGTGGACATATTGTAACATGAACAGCCCTTCTACCATTTCCACTTCACTCTCTCTGCCATTCCCTCATTGGATGTAGCTAAGAAATCACATGACCATGCACCAATCAGATTCAAGACCTCTACATCTAACTGCATCATCATTGATCAGCACTGCAAATGTACTGTGAATCTCTCTAAGTACACGTGTCATATCATTGGCAAGCACCATCTACCAGAAATACTGTAAAAGTCTCCAAGATTTCTACTTGCAGCTCCATGCCTATCCATATGCATGAACACAAACTTCAGGTATGCATATTGTGTGTACAGTAGATGAACACATTTTCAAACAGACTTTTAGCTTGTGTAATCTGTAAAATTAATTTACTGTATTTTTTTCAATTTCCTACAATCAACTATCACTTATAAACATTTATACTATTTACTTTCTTTATACACACACACTCAAATCATGTTAAACTAATATTTTTTAAATGAAATATATAGACTACATATATTCAAACAAAACAAAATTGCATGCAAGCACAATCTATGTTTAAATCTTTAAAAAAAATACTTATACAATTTCATATTTTTTTGTTTTTATTTATTTATTTACTTAATTACTTTAATTTAGACATGACATTGAGGCGCTATTACCTAGAACAGCTTAGTTACAGAAATAGTGGTATTCACTGGTATATTATACATTTCACAAGACATAGTAAAGATATTTTTTTTGATACAGTTAGTCATACAATACAATTTGTTAATTAAGAACATATCATATGTACTGAACTGATGCAATGTATCTTATGTAAATAAATTAGTTTAATGGTTTTAAAGAAGGCACTGAGGATTTCAATTAAAAAAATCAATATCTAAAACTGTGGAACCCAAGTCAAGATTCTGATCCTCAGCATCTTGAAGAGCAAACTTATGGAAGGGCCTGGGAGAGTCTTCTTAGCCTTCATAGACCTGACCCAGGCCTTCGACCAAGTCAACATAGAGTTACTATAGTCCAAACTGTCCGCCTGGAACTGCCCGGGTTCCCTACTGGAGCCCATCAAAGCTCTCCATACAAAAACCTCCATGCGAGTTAAACTGAACCACCAAGGGCTACTCTCCGAAGTCATTCCAACATTCACAGGGGTCAAGCAGGGATGCCCCCTGGCGCCTGCCTTGTTCATCTCTATTTTGGGAGACTATAAAGAAAGCGCAAACCAAACAAGATCATTCCCTCCAAAAATCGGCCCAACGCCTCTAGCTCGACTTCTTTATGCCGATGATATAATCCTTCTCGACCAGACAGAAATTGGTCTACAAAGACAACTAGACAATCTGGCTTCCTACATATCCACAAACAACCTGGAGATTAATAAGGAAAAGACGAAAATTCTGATACTGGAAAAACCACCCGGGAAGAGGCAAAAAAAGAAGCTTATCTGGCACATTGAAAAAGCCGCTTTAGAGGTCGTAGAACACTTTAAATATCTTGGTGTGATGATGGATAGCTCCAAATCAGAAGTCGCAGCGCAAAAACATCTGTGGGAAAAAACCTGTCAACTGACAACTCAGGCACGGATCATCGACAGAAAGTATGGACGGTTTTCTCTGTTACCGGTCCTGAAATTTACAAAGGAAAGGTGGCCCCTTGCCTGGTCTACGGAGGAGAAGCACAACCCAATCTCCCCACTGCGATATGGGCCGCACTGGAGGGATACTTCTGGCGGAGGGTCCTCCAATTACCGGCTTCAACGCCAAACGCAGGCATTAGACGCGAACTAGGCCTACGATCTCTGAAAGCAGCAATAGAGGCAGGAGAAATGTCACTCTTCAGGAAAATACTCATGCAGGAATCCCCCCACTTTACAACTTGATAAATACTGAAATGCTCAACGATACGTGCAAGATGCTGACCACATGGGCATCCAAACAAAGAGCCACCCTGGACAACATCGCCTGCTCAGAAGAGACACTGATCGGCAATCCTACCAAAGTGAAAAAGAAAATGGACCAAGAAGACTGGATTGAAACCCACACCACTGCTGAAAAAAACAAACTTCTAAACCACCTGTCTCCTCAACCTAAGAAACTGGATGCTATGCTCGAAATATTCAAAAGATTTCCGGACAAAGCTCTACGTTCAACCCTACTTAGGGCAAGGTTGAACTTACTCCCAACCAACGAAATCCGGGCAATAAGGGGCATTTCTGCTACAAATCAATGTCGCTTGTGCAAAAGTCAATCTGAAAAGGAGTCAGTGAAACATCTACTCTTAAAATGCCCAAAGACCACCAAATGGAGAAAAGCTTTTCTTGGTCCCCTACTTGAACCTTTCTCCCAATACGACGAAGAAGTGTGGTGGGCCGGCTTAATGAGTGGGTCAAGAACTTCGTGGTCCAGAGCAACGACAAATATTTTAATAGCTGCACTGGATGAATGCACAAAAACAACACAAAATGTCTAAACTGAAACTGAAACTAAAGTACACAGAAGTGAAGAGAAAATGAAGTAAACAACTCTGCAAAATCATAAAATTGATAAATGCAAAAAAAAAAAAAAAATATATAAATTAAAAACAGCGCTATATACAAACAAAGTTACTAATTTGAAGCTTTTATAATTGCAGTGAAGACCAGTCTCCTGAAAAGAAGCAGCCGAATTCGAAGATCAAAGAAGAACTAAGAAGTTACCTGTTAATTTAAGAAAAAAAGTAAGTAGCATATCACCATAATATTTGTATTATTACTCAAACATACTATAACATTAATACAAGCTATTTCTGTGCCTAAAAATAGAGATTGTGTACCATTTTGTCCAAAAATCTCCATGTCTTAAACTGCGATTTATAGCCAGAATGGCCCACAAATTCCTATTTCATATTATAGAAAAAACAACTGTTTTAATTGTATACATTAGATTTAATATTTGTACTTTTCCAAACCACTAGCTTACTTTTTTTTGTCATCTGAACCCCAGTTTAGTAACACATAAATTCAAGAATACCTATCCCTACTAGTTGAGGTTCCCAATGCACAATCACACACCATTACATACATCTTTATCATCTTACTGAAACACTCATGCACACAGCACACATACATTCCAAAACACCCCAACCCATACCTTCTTTATTTTTTCTACAGACCCTAAAACATGCCTACCAAAAGTCAAGTCCGTAGAAAGCAACGCAAAAGTAGAGCAAATGAAAACAAAAGTGTCCAACATAAGCATCCATCTCTAGCAGAATTTGTAAAAAAAGTTGAAACAAAACAGCTAATACAGTCATTTAGTGAAACACAAGAAGTTTCAAGTACAAAAACTTTGCCTCCTCTATCAAAATGTAAAACAAACCAAAAAACAATTAACAGAAAATCAGCTATCACTACAGATAAAACTACTTCTTCAAATTTTAATATAGTGCAAAGTAAGCATACCAAGAAAAGTATTTTAGCCAAAATGTACCGTCACAAAGTCCTTCAAAATCTTATAAAAACAGGAGAGAAATCAGGTTCAATGCTTAAAACCTATCGTTGGAAATTAATCTTAGAAGCGTTGATGGACAGTGCAATTCTTCTCAAAAGAAAGTTATTTATTTTACTGTTAAACAAAATGAAACCACTAACAAAACTAATAACTAAATTACAAAAAAGACTTCTCAATAAGCGAAATGTCAACAGAAAGAACTTCTTAAGTATCTGCGGAGGTGAATGGAATCACACTACGAGCACAGAACCATATTTTAATGAAGAAGCGTACAAACAAAAGCAAACAAATACAATTGCCATACATAGCAGTGGTCGAGGTTATGAAAAAGTGAATAATACCATAATGGAACAAGAAGTACTCCTTACAAAAATATGCCCTGAAAACTTAGAATTACCCCTCCATTCAACTGAATCAGAACATCTAGTGTACAAATGGCCATGCACGTCAATGCGTAACATTCCCAAACAATGTTTCAAATCTTTACGCCAATTCCTCAATAAATATGTAAAAAGCAAAGACAAAATCAAAATTAAATTACTGCAAAATATGGATACCTGTCCAGTGCGCAAGTACACAGGACTACAAGGACATTCATTGGCCTGCATTACAGGACCTACTTGTAAAACCACTTTCCATGATATCAAAAGGATATCAACACATCATTCAACTAGAAGAAATCTAGTCTATAAACTGTACTATGCTAAAAGTCCTTCTTTTGCACTAACAAAGTTAAATAACATACTTCGACATGGTACAGCAAAAGACCTACTTGAAGAAATTCACTATATCCAGAAAAAATATTTTGGAAGTGAAAGCCATTTACAGAATGAAATAGCTTTAAACCAATTAAGCAACAATTCTACACATGGCAACCTTTTGCTAAACACATACAAAAAAGAAATACTAAAATTTAAAAGTACATCAGCTGAAGTACCAAACCATGTATGTGTATGTCGCCGTAGAACTTTTTATAAAAGTAACACAAAAACTGTAGACCTATCAAACAAAATAGAAGACAATGAAGATTCTAAATGGTTTGAATTAGCTCTCTACCTTGTAGCAGAAAACAAATATGAAATAACTGAGCCCTTAATCCTTTGCAGTTACTGCACTACAAAACTTGACAACAACCAAACTCCTTCACGTGCTATCACAAATAATTTGGAATTATACCCAGTACCAAAACCCCTACAACAATTTAATTTATATGAGAGCATCATAATTTAAACAGTACAACCATTTCAAGCAATAATACGCCTTCAACCAAAAACAGCAAAATTACCTCCCTCTGAATTGGTAAAAGGCATTCGTTGAAAAATAGTTTATTTACCATTAGATCTAAAAGAAAATGTGCATACTCTAGGAGTGCAATGTCCAATGCAGCAATCTTTAATTATCTTAGTAAGTGGAGTACCTACAAAAGACAAAATAATATGGCAACAGCTGGTATTTTTATATAAAGTTAGACAAGCCTTCCAATATCTTAAAGAGAATAACAAATATTACAAAGAAATTAATATTGAAGAAAACTTGAAAGATACAACTGAAATAATTCAAGAAACACAAGAAGCTGGTCAATTTGAGCTACTAGATCCTGCTACAATATCAAATATTTTAGACCATTATACAATTCATCCTTTGCACTGTAATGACACCGTAGAAGATGTACTGGAAACGTACCAAATGCGTCAAACAAAAGGATCGCCAATCAGCATATGGGAAAAAAGTATAGAAGCACGTGCTTTTCCTCTACTCTTACCTTCTGGCAAAGGAGGAAGGTATGATGATAGACCGATTCAAATATCAGCTTCAGAATACCGCTCATTACGGATGTATTCTGAAGATCCCAGATTTAGACAAAATGTGGAATACATATTCCACCTACTCTTTGAAAGTGAACTAGCAACTTTATGTTACGGAGTTGCACACATATTAAAATCAGGATCACACTTTCAAAATATGACAGCTACACAATTATTAGAAAAAGTGCAACAAAAAGATGAGGTTTTACAATCAAATATTACAAATCTATTAGCAAATATGCATGGTACTAAAGAGTACTGGTTTCGACGTCATGGAGATGTACGTTGTATGATCAGAAACCTTGGCCCACCCACTTGGTTTGTTACATTAAGTTGTGCAGAATATGCATGGGAAGATTTACATGATTTCCTACGCATATCAAATAAAAACAAAACAAACATAGATATACTAACACCTGGAGAACTTTGTTCTTTGGATCCTGTTAATGTTTCAAGATATTTTCACCATCGCTTCATTGCTATGCTACATTTTATTTGTAATAAAACTGTTCCTCCCCTTGGAGAAGTGCAACACTTCTTTTGGAGAAAAGAATACCAAGCCAGAGGAGCAACAAATATCCACATGCTTTCATGGATTAAAGATGCTCCTAAATTTGGTCAAGACAGTGATGCCACTGTTTTACAGTTTATTGAAAAATATGTCACTTGTGAAATTCCATCAGAAGCCACAAATAGTGATCTTCATGCACACATTTTACAATTTCAAAGACACAAATGTGGAAAATATTGTCGTCGCAAATACAAAAACAAAGGGAAATACTACACCAAATGCTGATTTGATTTCCCTAGACCAGTTACAAACACAGGTCAAGTGAACAACCTCATGTCTTCAGTTAGACATAGTGTTAAAGGTAAGTCACCTAAAAATACATATTACATAAAAAGAAAAGAAGAAGAACAATATATCAATGCAATCATTGCCCACTTATGGAATGCAAACATAGATGTGCAGTACATTGCAGACAATTCTACTGCAGTTGCACGATATGTCACAGCATACTTAACTAAAGCAGAAAAGACAGAGCTCCAAGACCTCTGGAATGACCTGTCATCAGATAAAACAGTGTCGCAGAAATTATACAGCTTGGGCATAAAAATGCTCACCCATAGAGAATGTGGATCAAATGAAGCAGCTGATCGTTTAACTGGTACTGCATGGTATGGTCAATCTGAAAATATAGTATGGCTAAGTCTTGGTCCATGTAGTCGCGGTAGCGTCCATGTAGTTATGGTTAAGTTGGTGTTTCCATAGGAAGAACATTTTTTGGGTAGCTAATAACTTCGCTCCCTCTGGAGGAATCCTCACCAAACTTTGCAAAAAAGTATGCTGGCCCACTCTGAATTTCTTTGCAAAGGTTGGAGAGGTTTGGTCCAGAGGGGGCAAATAGGGAGGGTCCCAAAACTTTAGTTTTTTCCTATAGAAATAATGGGAAAAAACTTTGTGCACGCCTACAGCCCAAAACGCTGGACAGATTTACACCAAATTTGCGGCAGGAGCGGGGGCTTGGTCCCGAAAGCGTGTTTGCAAATTTGGTGTAAATCTGTCCAGTAGTTTTTTTTTAAATAACCAAAATGTAAGGCAGAGATATTTGTGATATCTCTGTCCGCTCCGCGCACGCACTTCCTGTTCGCTCCGCGGACAGTGCCCTGCTTGGCTGAGCGGCTTGCGTGATGTCCGCGGACATGCAACATGTTCGCTGATTGGACGGCGTGGTGCATGAAGCGCGTCAGATTTTCTGTGGCACCCGCCATCTTGCATTCGCGGACGACTGCGGACAGTGTTTGGGGAGGGTGGGGAAGTCTAAGATAGGTTCAATGTTCTGTTTTTTTTATGTGCTAGACACTTTTGTTGTGTTCGATTTTTCTGCAGACTACACGGCTGTTCTGAAATGTTCGTAAATAAACAGAATGGATTCGGTGTCAAGTTGAAAGTGTTCTAAGAAGACTCGTGGGGTCCTGAAATGTTCGCAGGGGGTGTCCTGAAATGTTCGTACATAAACAAAATGGAGGTGTTCTGAGGACGTTGTCCGTATTGTTAGCTGGCAAGTTGAATGTGTTCTAAGAACACTCGCGGTGTCCTGAAATGTTCAAAAATAAACAAAATGGGGGTGTTCTGAGGACGTTCTCCATATTGTGTGCCTGGTTAGCTGTATCCAATGAGGGAATGGCCATTGAGAATGAAGTGGAAATGGTAGAAGGGCTGTTCAAGAGTAATGTGGTCTGCGGACAGGGCGTGCTACATCAGGGGTTTTTCAGCAAATCCAGCATGGAAAGAAGACTCTAGGGATCAGCCAATCAGATGTTGAGGTTGTGGAATTGTGTTCAAAGAGACTGTGTGTAGTGAAGATGGCAGAAGTGGAGAAAGTCAGGGTGTTGGTGCTCGGAGATATGTTTGTGCATGGTTAACAACAGTATGCTCAATGCAGGCATGTTGCAAAGAATTTTGATGTTAAAGGAGTGAAGGAGTGGAGGTGGTGTTTAGCACTGTGCCTGATGGCAATGTACAGGGAATTGTACAAGTTTGTGAAGATATGGGCAGGATCAACAGTCCCCATGTGGTAGATTTGCACTATGGTGCTTTCCATTTGGGCTATGTCAGTGCCCCTACTTTGTTGGCAGATTTGGAACACTTGGTTCAAGCAGTAATGAACATCCTTCCAAATGCCAAAGTAATTTTTTCTGGATTAGTACCTAGGGCAATATGGGACAATAGTTCAGTTTTTTGTCCTCAGCAAAACAATGCTAGATGCGTAATCAACCGAGGCATGTGTGCCTTCATGCTTAGAACTGGTATGTTCTTCTGTAATAATGAGAATATTGATTCCAGTAATGCTATTTATTTTAAAGAAGATGGCATTTCCTTATCTTTTATGGGAAATGACATTCTGTTTTGGAATGTAAGGTTTGCTTTGGAGAAGGTTATGTGAAGATTTTAGGAGTAAAGTAAGAAAAAAAAAATAAAAAAAATAACCGGTGTCTGTCAAGCATCTGCAAAAACCCCCCCAAAAAAATGGCTCTTTTCAGAGCCAACCTCAAACTATTTAAATTTACATTCACCACGCTCAAATTTTCGATATGTCCGCGGACATGGCGGTAGTCAGCGGACATCGAAATCACTAGCTAGGGGTTCAGTATGTTCTATGTTACATGTATATAAAGTCAGGGATATTATGGTCAAGTTGTGCTACTAAAAACATATGAAATTCAGTAAAAAAACTTTGTTAAAGGGACGTTATGGTTAAGTTGCGCTACTAAAAACCTATCAAATTCAGTAAAAATACTTTGTTAAAGGGACGTTATGGTTCAAAGTAAAACCGAAAAACCCCTGAAATTCGGCAGTTATGGTAAGATAAGCAACCATAACTCGCGCCACCGTGCACTGCTAACACTAACACCCAGGACATCAAAGGTGACATCACAAATGTCATTGATGACTGAATGGGAAAAAAAATGTGCTCGCGTCTGCAGCCCAAACCACTGGACGAATTTTCACCAAATTTGGACCAGGAGCAGCGGCTTGGTCCCGAAAGCGTGCTTTTGAAACTTTGGTGAAAATCCGTCCAGTAGTTTTTTTTAAAATGACCAAAAAGTAGGTAAAAAAAAATGAGTGATATCTGTGTTCGGTACGCGGACGGACTTCCCTGTTCGCTCCGCGGACAGTGTCCTGATTGGCCAATCGGCTTGCGTGATGTTCGTGGACATGCAACATGTTCGCTGATTGGACGGGGTGGAGCGTGAAGCGCGTCAGATTTTCGGTAGCGCCCGCCATCTTAGATTCGCGGTCGTCCGCGGACAGCGCAGTGAAACTTTGTTCAAAATTTGTATTTAATAGAGTGTGTTGGTGTGTAGGAGTGTTTGGGGAGGGTGGGAGTGTTTGAGATCGGATGAAAGTTGTGTTTTTTATGTGTTAGACATTATTTTTGTGTTTGATTTGTCTGCGGACAGCACGGGTGTTCTGAAATGTTCTAAATAAACTGAATGGGGGGTTTTCTGAGGACTCAATATGTGTCCGTTTTGTTCGCAAGCAAACTGAAACTGTTCTAAGAACACTCGCAGTGTCCTGAAATGTTCGCAAATAAACAAAATGGGGGTGTCCTGAGGACGCTGTCCGTATTGTTTTCTGTCAAGTTGAATGTGTTCTAAGAACACCTGCGGTGTCCTGAAATGTTCGCAAATAAACAAAATGGGGTCGTTCTGAAGACGTTGTTGAACACTCGCTGTGTCCTGAAATGTTCGCAAATATGAATGGGGTTGTAGCTGACAAGTTGAATGTGTTCTAAGAACACTCGCGGTGTCCTGAAATGTTTGCAAATAAACAAAATGGGGGTGTCCTGAGGACGTTGTCCGTATTGTTCTCTGTCAAGTTGAATGTGTTCTAAGAACACCCGCGGTGTCCTGAAATGTTCGCAAATAAACAAAATGGGGGTGTCCTGAGGACGCTATCCGTATTGTTCTCTGTCAAGTTGAATGTGTTCTTAGAACATTCATGGTGACCTGAAATGTTCGCAAATAAACGAAATGGGGGTGTTCTGAGGACACTGTCCGTATTGTTCGTTGTCAAGTTGAATGTGTTCTAAAAACACTCGCGGTGTCCTGAAATGTTCGCAAATAAACAAGATGGTGCTGTTCTGAAGACGCTTCTAAGAACACTTGCGGTGTCCGGGGAATGTTCGTAGGGGGTGTCCTGAGGACGCTGTCCGTATTGTTCTCTGTCAAGTTGAATGTGTTCTTAGAACACTCATGGTGTCCTGAAATGTTCGCAAATAAACGAAATGGCGGTGTTCTGAGGACACTGTCCGTATTGTTCGTTGTCAAGTTGAATGTGTTCTAAGAACACTCGCGGTGTCCTGAAATGTTCGCAAATAAACAAGATGGTGGTGTTCTGAAGACGCTTCTAAGAACACTCGTGGTGTCCAGGGAATGTTCGTAGGGGGTGTCCTGAGGTCGCTGTCCGTATTGTTCTCTGTCAAGTTGAATGTGTTCTAAGAAGACTTGCGGTGTCCTGAAATGTTCGCAAATAAACAAAATGGGGGTGTTCTGAAGACGTTTCTAAGAACACTACTGGTGTCCTGGAATGTTCGTAGGGGGTGTCCTGAAGGCGTAGTCTGTATTGTTCCCTGGCAAGTTGAATGTGTTCTAAGAACACTCGCAGTGTCCTGAAATGTTCGCAAATAAACAAAATGGGGGTGTCCTGAGGACGCTGTCCGTATTATTCTCTGTCAAGTTGAATGTGTTCTTAGAACACTCATGGTGTCCTGAAATGTTCGCAAATAAACAAAATGGGGGTGTTCTGAGGACACTGTCCGTATTGTTCGTTGTCAAGTTGAATGTGTTCTAAGAACACTTGCAGTGTCCTGAAATGTTCGCAAATAAACAAAATGGGGGTATTCTGAAGACGTTTCTAAGAACACTCGCGGTGTCCTGGAATGTTCGTAGGGGGTGTCCTGAAAACGCTGTCCGTATTGTTCGCTGGCAAGTTGAAAGTGTTCTAAGAACACTCATAATGTCCGCGGATATTAAAAGTTTCCATAGACCATAGTTGAAATGTTTGACTCTATGGATGTGATGCCATGCACCCAAGACTCTATGCCCTGGCAACAACCACCGCAGCATATCACATTCATATTTGCTTATAACATTGGGTGAAAAACACATGTATAAGGAACAAAGGTATTAGATACTATGGATGTGATATGCTGCTATGGTTCTCCTTATTATTGTATACTTACTGTTTGGTCTAGTAACGGGAGTCCATGTTTTTCTTGTTGATTTCTGTGATAAAAGAAAATAGCATGTTAGTATTACTATTTTGTAATGATTTATTACATTGTATAATCAATATACTTTTTTTTTTTTTTGGACCCTCATATTTAGTAGATTACAAATCAGAGTACTGTGCAATTTGCTCAGTTTCTGTATTTGTTGCTAAAATCATTGGGTCTGTGGAAAAAAAAATCCATGTTGGATTAAAAAAAAACCTTTTTCTGTTATGCTAAAGTTTATTTGTTTGTTTGTTTTCAGTGTTCACTTGTTGTTTCTGGCTAATGCTTAATACATTGGCTTGTTGTATTTTTTTGGAGCAGTAACATATTATTTATTTGTTTTGATATTATAAAATATTGGAGCAGTTAGATACCAATTGGCGTATTCTAACTGTCTATTTTTTTTATATATTTTAGTGGTATTGATTTATCTATTTGGATATTGTTAAATTTTGGGACAGTTAGATACCAATTGGCGTATTCTAACTGTGTATTTTTTGGTCTAATTTAGTGGTATTCATTTATCTGATTAGTTGTTGTAGAATCTTTGAGCAGTTAGATAGCTTTTGGAGTATTCTAACAGTTTATATTTTTTTAACACAAGTTTACTTAGGGTTTAAATACAGTTTAGTTATCAAATTTTGGTTTTAAGAACATCAAATAAGCGTTTGTAAGATTTCCTGGTAATCTCTGCTTTAGAGTAATGGTACTATCATTACATTCAAACCATCCACATTTCTTTTTTATATATGCAGTGTAGTGCCCTGAATTGGTTGTGGCTCCTGCGTGGTAGATTATACCTATTGTTGTGAAGGTTTTCTTACCAAGTGATATTTGACCATGTGTGAATCCAGTCAGCTTGCAGTTGTTTTTGGTACCATCTGCATTGTAACGTAGAAGCATTACTATTATGTATTTACTATGTGTTTGTATTACTAACGTGAAGCGATTATCTGAATTGCAGGTAGAGCATAATCTACCATGGTTTGCATTTTGTACAAGTCGCTGAAATGGAATGGATTCACAATTTGGTATTGATATATATATATATGAAGCTTTCATTGGGGATTTCTTCTTGTGTCACATTGTTGCAGAGAGTGCATGTATGTTTCCACATGTATGAAATCTGAAAGATTTCATTTATAGGTATGTTTTTGTTTTCCAGTACTTGTAGTAAGTACATCAGAAATTCTTGTGGATCTTCCTGTGAATTTATAGTGAATTTCACCATTCCAGCACAGTAGTCCAATTGTTGTCCTATTCCAAAAACACTATACATGTTGTCAGGATTATTTGCTGCATTTCTGTGACGTACTAACATTTGCAAACACAATGGCTCTGTACTGTGTAAGTAAATGTTGTCAACAATTGGTGGTAATTGAAATAGAATATTAATTGCTACATTTGCGTAGCAACTTACACCAAGTATATTTGAGAATTTAAATGGTCCAGGTAGTTCTGTATCTAACTGCTTTTTTTGGAGTTTGTCTTCCTTCTTTAAAGCAGTACTTGGTTTACTTTCCCCTAATTGATTCATTTTTGCTTGTGGTACTTGATGAAGTATTAGTTTCTTTTACTCTCTTTGTAAATTGGAGGATTTGCAGTGACATCCTGTTGCATTTCTGTTTGATTTATTTTTCTTTTATAAAGTTTTACTTTTTGTGGAACAGAATATGTGTTTAGGTGGGGGGTGTATAGTGCAAAGTCTATTGTATTCTAAAATGCAAGGAATATCAGCGTTTATTTGCTTGCATCAAAGTTGATTAGAAAGTGTACGAAAGCGTGATAGTGCTACATAGCTCATGCCTTCTTTAAAGACTGTGTTACCAATATCTATCATTGCTTTGTCTAGAGTAAGACCTTGTGATTTATGAATCGTGACTGCGTATGCAAGAGTTAGAGAAAATTGTTCTCTGCGTACATACATATCTTTGAAGAGAAGGAATCTAGCTGTTGAGCGCCCTATCCTTTTTACTTCTGAAAGTTTGTGAAAGAGTATATTGACAAACTGAATTGTGTTGTCGCGTGGGTATGTTTTAAAGCCAACAATTGTACCCTGTGCTCCATTAACTAGTCCTTGGTCCACTTCAAGGTTACATTTAAGCATTACTCTGCAATTTAAGGATAATTTTAATATCTTTTCTAAGCCTGCTGTGTTTGAGATTGATTTGTCTAAACTATTTAGTCTTGTTGTGGCTTGGTCACACATGGGTAGTGTCATGCCATGTACATCTAGTTTGTCTGTGGCGCTAATTTCCATGATTGGTTGCATTTCTTTACTTAGCATGATTTCATTGAATTTGAAACAGCTTGCAAGAGTTGGCATTAAGGCCATACAATTGACATTTTTGTGGGCTAATTGTTCCATGACATCTGTAGCACATGCATTATCGCCATAAAGTGCATTAATGTGCCGGGTTTTCAATATTCCTTCTGCTTCTTTAGAAAGTATACCAACTCTGATACTTTTTAAAATGTTGGCATAAGTGAGATCTGCAGATTGCCGCATGTTTTCTGTTAATTCTCTTTATTGGAAATGTTGCCAAAGGTTGACATTTCCTAATGCTGCCAACAGTTTTACGGCAGAGTTTGTGTCCTAATGTTTTAAAAATAGGCTCACCTTTTTCTGGTGTTAATTGAAGCAGATCTCCAAAAACAATAATGTGTTTTCCTGCAAAGAGCTCTTCATAGTCTGTTTTGAGTACTTCTTGTAATCTGAGGTGAATCAAAGCTAACATCAGGTTGGAGACCATGCTCACTTCATCTATTAGTAGCATTTTCATTTGTTTCAATACTCTGTGTAATTCCATTGCAGCTTCTGCAGAAAGTTTGTAATAGTCTAATTTGTTCTGGTGTTCTACTGGTAATAGTAGTAATCGGTGTAATGTAACACCACCTATGTTGTAGGCAGCTAAACCTGTGGGGGCAGTGACAACAGCTGACAGTTTGTTGTTTGTCAATTGTTGAAGGAACTTACCAATGATTTTGATTAGGAATGTTTTGCCAGAACCAGCTTCACCACTGACGTACAGTAGTATAGGTTTATAATTATGGCAGGAACATTCTTTATTTTCATCTTTTACACCATGTGCAATTTGTTTTGTTACTTCTTGAAAAATGCTACTTTGCTCATTGTTTAGTTTTGATTGTAGTATAGTTAAGTCTTCCTTATCTTCATACTGACACATGGTGTTTTCTACTTCTATCACAGCTAATTCTGCCTCATTTATTATTAGTGGTTCTCCCAGTGGTTCTTGGCTTCCTGTTACAGAACATTGACTACTGTCAGGAGTGTCCTTATCTAGTTGGGCTTGGAGTTCTTCTTCGTGTTACTGTTCATTGTGCAACATTGTTTTGCACTGTGTAAAGTTTACATCAGTTATAGTGCTTTCATTTGCTTTGAAAGCATCCTCATATGAGTCATAGTTATCTAGTAATTGTTCTTCTTTTCTCCATGGTTTGAAGAGTTGTAGCAGGGACATGTAATATACTTCTTTATGTTGAGGAGTCTTTAATGACAATTTAATATGATTAATTAAATTTGGTTTAGTGAGTTTAACTAAGCTGCCTTCACAGTTTGTTACTCTATATTTACCTTTTGTTTCATCAGGTTTCATATTATTTTTGTATGTGTAGTTTTGGGCTATGTGGTATAGACACATGTTTTCCAAAGTATTACTTCTGTTTGGGTAGTATGTGTCCAATAAATTGTTTTTTTAAAATGTCTTGGCTGTTGGGATCATGTTTGGCTATTGTTTCTATATCTTCATATGATTTTAGAACTCTTTTTCTAGATTTAGCTGGACAAAGACTTAGCCATACTATATTTTCAGATTTACCATACAATGCAGTACCAGTTAAACAATCAGCTGCTTCATATGATCCACATTCTCTATGGGTGAGCATTTTTATGCCCAAGCTGTATAGTTTCTGAGATACTGTTTTATCTAATGACAGGTCATTCCAGAGGTCTTGGAGCTCTGTCTTTTCTGCTTTAGTTAAGTATGCTGTGACATATCGTGCAACTGCAGTAGAATTGTCTGCAATGTACTGCACATCTATGTTTGCATTCCATAAGTGGGCAATGATTGCATTATAATCATTGGTATATTTTTCTTCTTCTTTTCTTTTTATGTAATATGTATTTTTAGGTGACTTACCTTTAACACTATGTCTAACTGAAGACATGAGGTTGTTCACTTGACCTGTATTTGTAACTGGTCTAGGGAAACCAAATCGGCATTTGGTGTAGTATTTCCCTTTGTTTTTGTATTTGAAACGACAATATTTTCCACATTTGTGTCTTTGAAATTGTAAAATGTGTGCATGAAGATCACTATTTGTGTCTTCTGATGGAATTTCACAAGTGACATATTTTTCAATAAACTGTAAAACAGTGGCATCACTGTCTTGACCAAATTTAGGAGCATCTTTAATCCATAAAAGCATGTGGATGTGTGGTGCTCCTCTGGCTTGGTATTCTTTTCTCCAAAAGAAGTGTTGCACTTCTCCAAGGGGAGGAACAGTTTTATTACAAATAAAATGTAGCATAGCAATGAAGCGATGGTGAAAATATCTTGAAACATTAACAGGATCCAAAGAACAAAGTTCTCCAGGTGTTAGTATATCTATGTTTGTTTTGTTTTTATTTGATATGCGTAGGAAATGATGTAAATCTTCCCATGCATATTCTGCACAACTTAATGTAACAAACCAAGTGGGTGGGCCAAGGTTTCTGATCATACAACGTACATCTCCATGACGTCAAAAACCAGTACTCTTTAGTACCACACATATTTGCTAATAGATTTGTAATATTTGATTGTAAAACCACATCCTTTTGTTGCACTTTTTCTAATAATTGTGTAGCTGTCATATTTTGAAAGTGTGATCCTGATTTTAATATGTGTTCAACTCCGTAAAATAAAGTTGCTAGTTCACTTTCAAAGAGTAGGTGGAATATGTATTCCACATTTTGTCTAAATCTGGGATCTTCAGAATACATCCGTAATGAGCGGTATTCTGAAGCTGATATTTGAATAGGTCTATCATCATACCTTCCTCCTTTGCCAGTAGGAAAGAGTAGAGGAAAAGCACGTGCTTCTATACTTTTTTCCCATATGCTGATTGGCGATCCTTTTGTTTGACGCATTTGGTAAGTTTCCAGTGCATCTTCTACGGTGTCATTACAGTGCAAAGGATGAATTGTATAATGGTCTAAAGTATTTGATATTGTAGCAGGATCTAGTAGCTCAAATTGACCAGCTTCCTGTGTTTCTTGAATTATTTCAGTTGTATCTTTCAAGTTTTCTTCAATATTAATTTCTTTGTAATATTCATTATTCTCTTTAAGATATTGGAAGGCTTGTCTAACTTTATATAAATCTACCAGCTGTTGCCATATTTTTTTGTCTTTTGTAGTTACTCCATTTACTAAGATACTTAAAGATTGCTGCATTGGATGTTGCACTCCTAGAGTATGCACATTTTCTTTTAGATCTAATGGTAAATAAACTACTTTTCCACGAATGCCTTTTACCAATTCATAAGGAGGTAATTTTGCTGAATTTGGTTGAAGGCGTATTATTGCTTGAAATGGGTGTACTGTTTGAATTATGATGCTCTGATATAAATTAAGTTGTTGTAGTGGTTTTGGTACTGGGTATAATTCCAAATTATTTGTAATAGCACGTGAAGGAGTTTGGTTGTTGTCAAGTTTTGTAGTGCAGTAACTGCACAGTATTAAGGGCTCAGTTATTTCGTATTTGTTTTCTTCATTGTCTTCTATTTTGTATGATAGGTCTACAGTTTTTGTGTTACTTTTAGAAAAAGTTCTACGGCAACATACACATACATGGTTTGGTACTTCAGCTGATGTACTTTTAAATTTTAGTATTTCTTTTTTGTATGTGTTTAGCAAAAAGTTGCCATGTGTAGAATTGTTGCTTAATTGGTTTAAAGCTATTTCATTCTGTAAATGGCTTTCACTTCCAAAATATTTTTTCTGGATATAGTGAATTTCTTCAAGTAGGTCTTTTGCTGTACCATGTAGAAGGATGTTATTTAACTTTGCTAGTAAAGCAGAACTTTTAGCATAGTACAGTTTATAGACTAGATTTCTTATAGTTGAATGATGTGTTGATATCCTTTTGATATCATGGAAAGTGGTTTTACAAGTAGGTCCTGTAATGCAGGCCAATGAATGTCCTTGTAGTCCTGTGTACTTGCGCACTGGACAGGTATCCAAATTGTGCAGCAATTTGATTTTGATTTTGTCTTTGCTTTTTACATATTTATTGAGGAATTGGCGTAAAGATTTGAAACATTGTGTGGGAATATTACACATTGACGTGCATAGCCATTTGTACACTAGACGTTCTGATTCAGTTGAATGGAGGGGTAACTCTAAGTTTTCAGGGCATATTTTTGTAAGGAGTACTTCTTGTTCCATTATGGTATTATTCACTTTTTCATAACCTCGACCACTGCTATGTATGGCAATTGTATTTGTTTGCTTTTGTTTGTACGCTTCTTCATTAAAATATGGTTCTGTGCTCGTAGTGTGATTCCATTCACCTCCGCAGATACTTAAGAAGTTCTTTCTGTTGACATTTCGCTTATTGAGAAGTCTTTTTTGTAATATAGTTATTAGTTTTGTTAGTGGTTTCACTTTGTTGAACAGTAAAATAAATAACTTTCTTTTCAGAAGAATTGCACTGTTCATCAACGCTTCTAAGATTAATTTCCTATGATAGGTTTTAAGCATTGAACCTGATTTCTCTCCTGTTTTTATAAGATTTTGAAGGACTTTGTGACAGTACATTTTGGCTAAAATACTTTTCTTGGTATGCTTACTTTGCACTATATTAAAATTTGAAGAAGTAGTTTTATCTGTAGTGATAGCTGATTTTCTGTTAAGTGTTTTTTGGTTTGTTTTACATTTTGATAGAGGAGGCAAAGTTTTTGTACTTGAAACTTCTTTTGTTTCACTAAATGACTGTATTAGCTGTTTTTCAACTTTTTTTTACAAATTCTGCTAGAGATGGATGCTTATGTTGGACACTTTTATTTTCATTTGCTCTACTTTTGCGTTGCTTTCTACGGACTTGACTTTTGGTAGGCATTATTTTGGGTCTGTTGAAAAAAATAAAGAAGATATGGGTTGGGGTGTTCTGGAATGTATGTTTGCTGTGTGCATGAGTGTTTGAGTAAGATGATAAAGATGTATGTAATGGTGTGTGATTGTTCATTGGGAACTACAATTAGTAGGGATAGGTATTCTTGAATTTATGTGTTACTAAACTGGGGTTCAGATGACAAAAAAAAAGTAAGCTAGTGGTGTGGAAAAGTACAAATAGCAAATCTAATGTATACAATTAAAACTGTTGTTTGTTCTATAATATGAAAATTGTAGCGGTTCAGTTGGGTAATTTGTGTGTCCAAAAATAGGAATTTGTGGGCCATTCTGGCTGTAAATCGCTGTTTAAGACATGGAGATTTTTGGACAAAATGGTACACAATCTCTATCTTTAGGCACCAAAATAGCTTGTATTAATGTTATAGTATGTTTGATTAATAATACAAATATTATGGTGATATTCTACTTACTTTTTTTCTTAAATTAACAGGTAACTTCTTAGTTCTTTTTTGTTCTTCGAATTCGGCTGCTTCTTTTCAGTAGACTGGTCTTCACTGCAATTGTAAAAGCTTCAAATTAGTAACTTTGTTTGTATATTGCGCTGTTTTTAATTTAGACATTGATTTTTTTAATTGAAATCCTCAGTGCCTTCTTTAAAACCATTAAACTAATTCATTTACATAAGATACATTGCATCAGTTCAGTACATATGATATGTTCTTAATGAACAAATTGTATTGAATGACTAACTGTAGCAAAAATAATATCTTTACTATGTCTTGTGAAATGTATAATATACCAGTGAATACTACTATTTCTGTAAGTAAGCTGTTCTAGGTAATTACGCCTCAATGTCATGTCTAAATTAAAGTAATTAAGTAAATAAATAAATAAAAACAAAAAAATATGAAATTGTATAAGTATTTTTTTAAAGATTTAAACATAGATTGTGCTTGCATGCAATTTTGTTTGAATATATGTAGTCTATATATTTCATTTAAAAAATGTTAGTTTAACATGATTTGAGTGTGTGTATAAAGAAAGTAAATAGTATAAAGGTTTATAAGTGATAGTTGATTTTAGGATATTGAAAAAAATAAAGTAACTTCATTTTACAGATTACAGAAGCTAAAAGTCTGTTTGAAAATGTGTTCATCTACTGTACAGAAAATATGCATACCTGAAGTTTGTGTTCATGCATATGGATATGCATGGAGCTGCAAGTAGAAATCTTGGAGACTTGTACAGTATTTCTGGTAGATGGTGCTTGCCAATGATATGACACTTGCACTCAGAGAGATTCACAGTACATTTGCAGTGCTGATCTATGATGATGCAGTTAGATCTAGAGGTCTTGAATGTGATTGGTGCATGGTCATGTGATTTTTTAGCTACATCCAATGTGGGAATGGCAGAGAGAGTGAAGTGGAAATGGTAGAAGGGCTGTTCATGTTACGATATGTCCGCGGACATGGTGGTAGTTCGCGGACATCGGGAGTTACATCCGGGGATTTTTGGGTTTGAAGTCATGCAAATGAGAATAAGCACTGAAAGGGATTGGTCAGGAAAGTTTATTGAGTGTGTTGTGCCAGGAGAGAGTTTCTCAGATACTCTTTTTGCTGAGAGAACAAAAGATAGCTATGGCTGTGTGTTTCAGAAAACAGATTGTTTGGATTTTGGGAGATTTGTGGATACATTGGTTGAAGGTGCATGCAGAAAGCTGTGGAGTAGCTGTAGATCTTGGATTCCCACATGTGGAAGTACACTGGCATGGAGTACGTGAAATGAAGTGGTTGGACTTGCTACCTCTCTGTGCTACTTTGGAGACAGAGCAACATCCAGACATAATTGTAATTCATTGTGGAGGGAACAGTTTAGGACATGTGACTGGAATTTTTTTGCAATTTGCTATGAAAGAAGAACTTGGGAAGGTTATGGACATGTTTCCTAATTCTCAAGTGATATTTTCACGGATTGCGCAGAGACAAATGTGGCTTTGTTCTTCTTCATTTGGTCCACAAATGGAAAAAGCAAGGCGCAATGTTAATAAGGCTGTTTGTGCCTTTCTAAAAGATTTTGGCATGTCCTCTTTTCACAATGAAAATATTATGTTTCGTAGTACATACATTTTTCACAGAGATGGAGTCCATCTTACTTATGCTGGCAATCAGATTTTTCTGAGAAATGTACAAAATACATTGCAACCTTTTTTGGAATTACAACAACCATTTTGAAGTAGCTGTTAAGCATTTATAATTTTTGACTTACAAACACCACCCAAACGCTCTTTTCAGAGCCACCATTTCTTCCCAGAGAAAATTGCAATGTTTGTGATGGGGTAGCAACACAATTTTTAAATGTTCGCGAACTGTCCGCGGACTTCTAAAAAATACAAAGGGCCCTGCTTCATTTATTTTCACTTCTATTTTTTAACTGTGAAAGGCGGCTCTGAAAAGAGCCTTATTTTTTTTGTTTTTTTATACACGACACACTAGGAGAGGAGCGGAAAGGAAGGTAAAGGGTAAAAGGGGGGACACCCACCACAGGGATAAGAAAGGGCGAGCTGAGAGAGGAAGATGTAGAGTGGGTTTTATTTGGGTAGTGAGCAGATCTTCTCGTGCTCTGAGACGATAGTCTCAAAAGCACTACAAAGTTGCTCCCCCCTGCAGAGTACTGTGTCACAGTACATACATACAACTGTGACCCTCGAAAGGTAAGGGTCATCAGCATTCTGTATGGCCTGTGAGGCAGTTTGAGGAAGACGCTGTCCCACAGAGGTGGTCCTTGTGGTGACAGGATCAGAAACAGAGGATGAAGTAGAGGAAATCAACCTGCTACGTTCTTCGCAAGGTGCAACCCTGCGAATAGCCCCAGAGTGAAATGACCTCAGGTATTGCTTCATAGTAGTGGTCCCAAAGCTGTACTTACCGTGCTTCCCGCGACTGAGTATCATTTTGCACTCATTGCAGGTAACACGGTTCGCACGAGCCTTAGGAACATTACCATGAATGGTAAATAACCGCCACACCCAAGACTCACGCCTAGTGCGGGTAGTAGGGTTTTCCTCTACCTCATTCTCATCATCCTCTTCTTCCTCCTCTGCATCCTCACTCCTGTTCCCCTGTTCAGGCCCTTGGGGAGGTGGTGGTGGTGGAGGGGGTGGGGGTGGTGCTGAAGCAGGTGCAGCACCAGGTGGCAGTTCTGCAGCCAGGGATGCCATCTCGATGGTGTAATCAGCAAGTTGCAGGAGAAATAGCTGTGCTCTGAAGAATAGCCAGAAACACAATGAGAATAAGCTCTAGGGCGTGGTCTTTTATAGGGGTGCTTGTGCACGGTTCGCGGACATGCGCGCTGTCCGCGGACAGATCGAACACAAAAAAAGTTTCAAAAGTTTCAAAAGGTATGTCAAAACTCAAGATTACTATGTGGGACTTGTGCCATGGTGAGATTTTATTGAAAAATATTATGGATTAATTGAAAATGTACTTTTAATTTGTTCGGGGACCCGAACAGTGTCCTCATTCAGAACACGCGATCAGCGTGGGCGCGGTCATATGATCCGTTCGCGAACAAGTCTGCGAAGGAAGCGCATGTCCGCAGGACACCAAATGCGCGGAGATTGGCTAGTGTATGCGCGTTGATGTTCTACGGACACTGTTCGGGTCCTGAACTAATTAAAATTGCGTCACACGTGAAACGAACATTTCAGGACACTGCGTGTGTTCTTAGAACAGTTTAAATTTGCTAGCGAACAGTAAGGACAGACAGATATACTGTTCTTCAGGATACGTTCAATTCCGTTTATGTACGAACATTTCAGGACACCAATTGTGTTCTTAGAACATTTTCAAGTTGCTAGCGAACAGTACGGACAGGTATAGTGTTCTTTAAGACACCTCCATTTTCGTTTAATTACGAACAATTCAGGACACCTTGTGTGTTCTTAGAATAGTTTAATCTTGCTAGCGAACAGTACGAACAGGTATAGTGTTCTTCAGGACACCTCAATTTTCATTTATTTAAGAACATTTTAGAACACCTGCACTGTCTGCGGACACCTACATTGTTTTTTAAAAAAAGAAAACGAAACTATTTACAACACAATATAAAAATGTAACTTTATTTAACATATATTAATAATTTATCACAGAGAAGGTGAGGCAGGAACAGAAACAAAAATAGGAGAATTAGGGATTTCATCATGATTGTTATTAGGTGAAGAAGGGATGGAAGTCTCATCAAAATGTTTTGGGTTATGGAGAGGGTTTGGGGATAATTGACTGAGATATGGTGAGGGGGGACAAGTACATGTGGGGCAATGGTATGACGTTTTTGTTTTAAAATGATCTTCAACAAAAGTTTTCAAATTATTAAAATTGGTCAACAATAAATCAATTTTTTCTTTTATGCTGTCAAGCGTGTTTTCCATAACAGCTTCTACAGAGGTAGTTTCTATTTTGTTATGCTCTGTACAAAAAAAAATATATATGTTAAATGTATACAAAATAATAATAATTAAATGGTTTATATTATAAAGTGTTTACCATTAGTTTCACTATCTTGTGACATTTCTTCATGTGGGAAATGTTCCTCTAGCCATTCCAGAGTACTAGACATTTCTGTGAGAGAAAAAAAAAAGATAATATATTTTTTTATCTAATACAGAAAGTTTATAAATATATGAATACAATTAAGTACACTTACTATTTCAGGTAAGATATGTCCTATGTACTCAGTGGGTCTGCTCTTGTTCTCAGTTCTGTTGTGTTTGTGAGGTAATTATGTTGGAAGCCAATTTATTTTCTTGTGGTATATTCCATTTTAGATCATCGCGCATTTAAATGAATGGTTAGTGTGTTGTATAAATGGGTTACATTTCTTATGTATTAGTACATATAATGTGTTTGTGTGCTTTTTTTTAAAATTTGTTAAATGTTCCTATGTTATGATATAACAGTCAAACATACCCCCCCAGAGTTTTTTAGGTAGTAGTACTGTTCTTCGACCATGTCAGCGAACATTAAATGAGTTCGCGGACATCAAGTACAGTAGAAGAGATTCAGTCAGTTCCATATGATATGTATATAAAGTGAAAGTCATTATTGTTAAGTTGCACTACTAAAAACCTACGAAATTCAGTGAAAAAACTTCGTTAAAGGAACGTTATGGTTATGTTGCGCTACTAAAAACCTATGAAATTCAGTGAAAAAACATTGTTAAAGGGACGTTATGGTTAGGTTGCTCTACTAAAATCCTATGAAATTCAGTGAAAAAACTTTGTCAAAGGGACGTTATGGTTCCAAGTAAAACCGAAAAACCCTTGAAATTCGCCAGTTATGGTAAGCTAAGCAACCATAACTCGCGCCACCACCTTGCACTGCTAAGACTAACACCCAGGACATCAAAGATGACATCACAAATGTCATTGATGACATCACTACATGATAACATGATAACATCACTACATGAGACATGATAACACTATCATTCATTTTTTAAAATCAATGATCCTGTAGGTCACAGTGTCGCTTATCGCTTGATATGCTTGCACTCACAAGTTAACTGCACTGTGAATGGGCATGTGTGGCTGGCTTACATACCCCAGACATACCCCAGACCAAACGTTGAGGGGAGGTGAATTGGTGTGTTGCAGCATACTGGGACCTACTCTGTGCTTTCCCCACATGTTGTTGTGCACTCTCCCAACTTGGGGCCTTGAATCGTGGTTTTGGAGGCATTCGGCTCTGTTTCTTTTGTCAACACACTTAAAAATGAGCTTTGTTCAGTCCTTCTACGACCACATTGATGTTTCACCGATTTCAGGTAACCATGTCATGTGTTGATGTGATAAAATCTGGTGAAATGGGTGGGATGTGCAAATGTCATGTAGCCAGTAGAGAGAGACATAATAACACAGTCATTAATGGTTGAAAATCAGTGATCCTGTAGGTCCCTGTTTCGAGTCGTCTATCCATTGATGTGCTTTGCACTCTGAATAAGGTGGAGGGGAGGCAAGTGTTGCTGTGCTGCAGCATACTAGGACCTTCATTGTGCTCTCCCTACCTGTTGGCTCAACTTGGCGCATTGCAGTGCATTTCGGTACAAATATCTCAGAAACAGTGCATCCAAGGACCTTGAAACGTGGTTTTTGAGCCTCAAAGTTTTGTCCCTGGCATTGAGATGCTTAAAATGAGCCTTGTCCAGTCCTTCTATGACCACATTGATGTTTCGATGATTTTGTGTGTTGCATTGCAAATATCTCAGAAATGATGTATCCTTGGGCCTTGAAATGTTTTGTTTCTGGCATCAAGATGCTTAAAATGAGCTTTGTCTGGTCCTTCTACAACCGCATTGATGTTTCACCAATGTTGTGCATTGCGGTTCAAATATCTCAGAATCGGTGCGTCCTAGAGTCTTCAAATGTGGTTTTTGAGGTCCCTCAAGTTTTGTTCCTTGTATGGAGACATTCAAAATGGCGCCCTCCTTGATGTTTCACCACTTCCAGGCAACCATCTCATATGTGCAGGGGCTGAAATCCTGAAAGCCAGGGAACGGGGTGGAGTGTTCACATGTAATGTAGCCAGTGATGTCTGAAGGTTCCTCACAAGTAACAATGCAAAATTTGGTGCAGATTGGTAAAACGGTGTGGAATTGAAACAAACAAACTAACAGATTTTCTGTTTTATATATATAGAAGATAGATCGATTCACTGAAAAAACCTTAGTAAAGGTGCAGTTAAATTGTGCAGATTTAAAGCAACAGAACTCTTCCCTTTTTTCCTTTTTATCAGCATTGTCCGGCAATAGCCTTTTTAGTGCTGAGCACTATTGACTACTGCAATTCTTTATACTTGGCCCAGCATCTCTATCTGGTGCGTCATCTCAAGCGTCTGCAAAATGCAGCAGTCAGATTAGTAACTCAGACTTCCTTCTCTATCTCCTCTCCTGCATTCTAAGAAATGCACTGGCTCCCTGATATTCAGAGAATTCAATTTAAATCTATGTGCATATTGCATCGGGCCTTATATGGCACTGGAACAGAATATCTTCTGCTCAAATTCTGCCCCCATGTGCCTAGCTGCTCCCTGCGATCTGAACAATCTCTTACTATCCAAGTTGCTCGGGTGCAGCTTAGCCGGGTTGATGGCCGCACCTTTCTGTGGCCTCATCTAAGCTGTGGAACTCGCTTCCTCTGCCGCTATGTGCTACTGGGGATGACTTAAATGACCCCCTCATTTGCTGGCTATCTCCAGGTTGCTCTAGTGCCATGATGCCTTTGGGTGTAGGCTGCGCTCTACAAATACCAGTAAAAGAAGATAAGATAAAATAATATTCAGAGGCAAAAACCTCCATTTTGATTTTCAATCTCTAAGAAACATGCACTGGTTGCCAGACAACAAGATACACTCTTTTTTAAATATTCCACCTACTACATTCAGCAGTCCCTCACTACATGTGTGAAAAAACAGAATACCCAGTGGGGTAACTTTGGATCAACAGACATCAATCTACTCAGACTCCTAGGTAACAACTAGAAACAAGCACTGGCAGTGGCAACAGTTTGGACTTTTCTGTAGGTATGAGAAAGACACTTGCCAGGCAATGCCGCAGTGGTATTAACTGGCTCTAGTGGTAATAACGGGCCATCAATGGTAACAGCTGCAAAATGGCGTGAGTACCTGGACATATAATATCAGAGCTTCTCTGGTCAGTGGTGGTGCAGCCCTGATCTCTTCTCCCTTCTTCAATTTCTTTTGACCCTCTTGATATTTCCTTTCCTACCTGTCATTCCTATCCCAACTTGCAATTTAACTTTTCTTTACTTTTTATGTGTTTTCTCGCCTTCCGCCAACCCCTTGCATGTCTCCTATTCTCTCTGATTGGTCTGAGACCGGGGCAATGTGACTAGGATACCTCACATTCACAGGCCTTCAGAGGGCAGTCTTGCCTCGGTAACCAGCCAAGAGCCACAAGGCAAAGGGCAGCTCCCCTCTGGGCAGCTCCACTCTCTGTTTGACTCTGCTTGCCCATGGACACTTGACAAAGCACCCTACAGCAACAACTAAGGTAAGATGGAACAGGCAGTGAGCACAGCCATTACTGTGCTCAATTGAAACACTGCCACTTCTATTACTACCATCAAATCAGAACATTGTGTAGATTATCTGCTGCACTACTTAGCTAGCCTTATGTATTATGAAGGGCAGACGTTGTGTCTCACTTGAGGCATTTTGGGGCGGGCAGTGGGTTGCACTTAGATGAATTTTGGGAGTTAACAATGTGTTGAGCTTTGATGTATTTGGGAGCAGACAATGTGTTGCACTTAGATGTTTTAGGGAGCAGACAATGGGCCTCATTACGATGTGCGAGGTATGGGATTACGGGCACCGGTAAGGGCACCGGTGCCGGTAATCCCTTACCTCCCTACTACGAGTTCCCTTTGTAGGTCCTTCCTTAACGCCTGGTTTTTGCAAAGGGACTCTAGAGCTAATAACGGTACTGCAATTTGCGGTACCGTTATTAGCGCCTTCCCCATTCCCATTAAGCCCTATGGGGTCTGAAATGGGAATGGGATTGGGGAATGGGGAATGGCCCTGGTGAATGGGGAATTACCGGTCCCTCCGACCTCGGAATGGACCAGTAAATGCTCCATTCATCCGGGAGGAGTCGGAAGGGTTTTGGAGGCAGACATGGAGCTAATAGCTCCATGGCTACTTCCAACCTCGTAATGAGGCCCAATGTGTTGCACTCATATATATTTGGGAGCAGACAATGTGTTGCACTTAGATGCATTTTAGGGGGCAGACAATGTGTCGCACTAATATGCAAATTGGGGAGGAAATGTTTTGCACGTAGATGTGATTTTGTACAGACTGTGTTTCACTTAAATGTATTTGGGAGCAGATACTGTGCTGCACTTAGATGCATTTTATGGGCAGACAATGTGTTTCACTTAGATTACTGGTAATGTTGATACCAACTCCAAATTACTAAATAAAAAGTACCTCATCATTCAGGCATGGATGGCCACACATGGCCTCTGCCTCAATGATGAGAAGACAGAACTTTTATTAACCGGCTCACAAGAAAAACTAACCAAACTTGACACCACCTTCAACTCCTTCTGTATTGACGGCATTAAGATCCCGGTCTCCAAAGTTGTCAAAACCTAAGGCATCTATGTAGACTCTTCCTTAATGCTGACCAAACAAGTGAAGGCCGTAGCCTGCGCCACAGTTTATACTAAATTAATAAATGCCTGTAGACCCTTTCTCTCCCTCACAAGCTGTTCCACCTTAGATAGAGCGGTGCTCCTATCCACATTGGATTATTGTAACACACTCTACCTCATAACCAGCAAAAGAAATCTAAACAAACTGCAGGTCCTCCAAAACAACGGTATCAGAGCAGCCTTCAGCATACCCCCATCGCACCACACGACTGGCTGTCCATCGATAACAGAATCTCTCTGAAAATACTCATCCTTACTCAGAAATGCCTAATGAACTCAGCACCTAATTACCTGGTCTGTAAATTCACCAAAAAACAGTCGTTCAGACACATTAGATCAGCCCAACTGCACTGCCTCAAAATCCCGAAGTATAACCATCAGAAATCTGGAGGCACTAGCTTCCCCGTATTAGCATCCAAACTTTGGAACTCTATACCTACAGCCATACGAACTGTACCTGCTCTCTCCCAATTCAGGACAAGCGCTAAAAAATGGCTTGCCAGCCTTGAAAGCAACTAACCTATAAGAGTTCTGCTTGTCGTTTGCCCTCCTGCTTATACGTAATGTCCTGTATTATTTCCTGCTCATTTAAATGCCAGTGTTGTAAATATTATCTCAATGTTGTTATATAAGTAACACGTAACCAATATCTATATCTTGTAAAAATGTAACTGGAATAATGCGCCTAGATACCCGAGGGTTTGGCGTGCTATACAAATAAACAATAAAATACAATACAGTGTACTTGGGAGCAGACTATGGGCCTGATTCACAGAGCATTTTCCAATGGGATTGCACCTTTATAAAAGGCTTCTGTGAATCAGGCCCTTTGTGTTGCACTTAGATGTATATCGGGGCAGGAACTAAGTTGCACTTATATGTATTTAGGGGGAAAGAATGTGTTGGACTTAGATGTTTTTTAGGGGGCAGACAATGGGCCTCATTACGACTTTGGCGGTAGCCATGCCGCTATTGGCGGCATGGCTGCCGCCCAAATCGGGTCCGGGTTCCCTGAATGGGGAATTACCGGGTCATTCCAAATTCGGAGGGCCCGGTAATTCCTCCCTCCAGGAACCTGGGCCCGAACCTTCCCCATTCCCATTTGAGCCCCCATAGGGTTCAATGGGAATGGGAGAGGGAGCAAACAGCAGGCCTATTACGAGCGGCCCATTGTTTGCTCCCTCTTCCCCTCGCGGGACCCGGTAAGGACGCCTGGTTTGACCAGGCGTTACTTACCGGGTCCCGCGAGGGGAGCTTGTAATGAGGCAGAACGGGTTTAACGGGTCCTCCTCCTTTAGCAGAGCCCATTAACCCGTTCCGCCTCAGTCGTAATGAGGCCCAATGTGTTGCACTTAGATGTATATTAGGAAATGTCATGCACTTAGAGGTGTTTTGGGGAAATTAAAAGGCGTTGCACATGAGGCATTTTGGGGGTGGGCAAGGTGTTGTGATTAGATGTAATGTGATTAGATATAATCTGGGGGCAGGCAGTGGGTCACACTTAGATGGATTCTATTACATTGTAATTATTCTAGGTGAATGTTTGAACGTAGCTATACTACTGATTGATTCATGAAGTTTAAGTCAATGCTTTAAACCTGTCACATTCCTTATGGTACTTTAGTTGCAGGCATGGCCGCTCACCGGCATGCCCTCACCCCATACACCAAACTTTACACAAAGCACAACACCTCTGTGATTAGAATGCAGCTGCAATCAATGACAAAATTTGGTCTAGTTGGACACATAACGATTCTCTTGCACTCACACATTCCCCTGTCCACCTCTTATCACCCATCCACAGGCTGATCTTGGGTAGCTTTTTCTGTGGCACAGCCAGCCCACCTATCTCCCTTTCTTGGCAAAATGCACACATGCATCCTAATCCTGTGACACATTTTCCCAAACAATGGACTTCGGTCTTCCGAGGGAGTTCCCTCCACAAGCGAGTTGAGGCCATACTAATGGATAAAGGCACTACACAAATGACAAACTAATACTACTGCTTATCTGCAGGCCAAAACTGTTGGCTCTGCCAATGCTTGTTTTTAACTGGGCTTCAGTGAAGGACACGCAAAGTGCTTATAAATAGAGTGACTGAAGGAAGACCAGGTTAAGACATTTTTATTACACCAGTAGCACTTCTGCAGGTCCAAATAAGTATTGACTCTCAGAAGATCACTTTGAAAATTCACTGGCAGGCACGTTGAGCACATAGTTTGATGATAAGGCTTGATAAAGCTAGCTTAAAAGATCCCAGGGAGGATGTTTTGTGGGTGGGGTGGGCAAGTAAGTGGGTGGGAGAGTCCATACGGATTAGCATGGTCAAGGGCAGTCAATGAGCAGGTAATAAACACACAGAACATGCAAGCTTTTTGTAACTCTTCATGTGCCATTTCTCTCTAGCTGTGCTCTAATGTAATAGTTTTGGCTAACAGGTGTCTCTTTCGCCTAATTGCTAAATCTAAATGAGATGAAAGAAGGCTCTCAGTAGTCTCACGAAGACTCTGGCCCTCATGACCACAGGCATCAGGACAATATCCAACCCCATGCAGTTTAGGGAAAAAAAACATGCATACTCTGATCCTTGTTGAACAGCACTCATGAGATCCCCCATATATTCATTGATAACATGATTTTTCCAGTCAGGGTAACCATGTGCCCAACCTATGAAATCAGTACAGCATAACAAAGAACACCTATATCCCCCACCACTGCAGCGTTTCAGCAATTGTATAGCTGCAGTGCCACGAAGCATTTGCTTTCCTGTGAGCACAGCACACATAATTGAACATGATGTCATTTTATTCGAGAGAAAGGAACATCTTGCGTCTGCTAATTAGTTTATTAACATTTCACCTACTAGGACATATGACATTATTAGTCAAAAGAAAAACACACGCCCATAAGCAATATAGAAAACAAGTGACTTTGGTAAGAGTAATTCCCGCGCATCCGCTGAGCACTGCCTGATCCCTATCACTCAAGCGAAAAAGGGACGGCTCGGGAAGCTTGCATCACACCTCTTTCCACCATGAATGTGGCCCATCCATCAGTGCTGCCTTGCATTCTAGAATGAAAAGGACATCGCCAACCTCCCACCCTCCCGCCCCCGCTGCAATGAAAGGAAGCCTCTGTCCCTCTTCTTCATTTGCAATTCATTTGCACTTCCTGTTGCCCAATCTTTGATTTTTATTTTAATGTTTTATATATGGATTGAATGTTATAGTTCAATTAGCAATAGTCGAATTAAGAATGCTACTTGCCAATCTCGCTATTTTAGTTTTAATGGAGAATTAGAATTGGCAAACTTGGTCCGAACTTGCTTTCCTGTAATTCACAATCAGAAATCGTTTGATGTTGTGCTCCCGGATGCATGATCATGTGGATAGATGTCATGTGCTTCTAAGGTGTCTTATAAAACCCTCTTAGTACGTTGATTGAGCGTTCATCTAGCTGGCATTTCATTTTAGGTATGTCCAGCCTAGCTGCACTATCAAGGCGCGCGCCTTTCACTGTCGTCTTCCTGTACCCTTGAAAGACATTCAAACCATATCAGGCAGATAGAAAAATCTAAGCCCGCCATTGGTGCTGCTGCTCGGAATCTTCTAGAGTCCCTCGCCAGACCCATTGGCCTGTAGTTGCAGGAATGTACATTTTCGATGCATGTTGGTGCATCGAGAATGGAGTCCAAACATTTTATGATCTCGCTGCCAAGCTGCGGACCTCATACACTTGGGATATTTGCATCTTTTAAAATATACTTCTAATTTTGTAAAGTAATTCACACTTGGATGTAGCACACACCTAAGTACATATGTCATCTAACAGTCTAGGAATGTTAGGGCCATTGGGTGAATGGTGCACGTATAATCCTCTTGTGATGCAGAATGGATGAATATGTTATGTCCCCGAAATCATTTCTTGAAAGCAGTGACACAGATCTGCCCAAGCTACAGTATCTTCCCAGAAGTGCATTTCCAGCAGTTTTATATTATTGGCTGACCATCACATGATTGGGTATGGTAACACGTATTTGTTTAGTCGGGGCTTGACGTGAAATGACCATGAACAGATAGTTTAAGCATGTTTCTTAAGAAAGTAGTGGTAAGATTGTGTGTGGATGATATCTGTTGCACATGACATTTGGTCATCCTAGTCCTGTACTCATGTGTTTGCTTATGAAATTCCTTCACGAATCTGCGGTTTCCTTTAATATTTTGAGAGTTAAGAAAAATGTGATTACATGGTGTTGGTAGTACTGTAGGTATCCATCACGGACATCTCTGTATCTCTGTGTATTGTCTGAATAACATCTGTTATAGTCTCACATGACAACATATCTGATTCACCAGATACTGCAGATAGAGTCTGAAACATGTCAGAAGGTGCTAAGAATAAAAGCACTGTACATTCCAATGGCCTTGTTCTTGATGGGCATTTTTTTAATAATTACCGGTATATCGATTTACTCGCTGGATTTCTTCTAGCAAAGTGGAGATTGAAGGTTGCACATAAGTTAAAGTAGGGCGCGCATGACTTGGACATACCCTTATTTGTGCCATGCTTCTGGAAGTCATATTCCTGAGGACCTTGGCTATAATACCCGCCCATCTTATACCAGCAGCAAATAACCTCTTTCTTGTCCAATAACCATGAATAAGAGTGGGTGAAATCATGGCAAAACTAATCTTGTGTGACAAGCCAAATGTGGGCATTAGCATTCAGCATTCCAGCTATATCTTGCAGGTCCTGCCGGCAGATAAAACAAGACCCCAACCCCTGCAAGAGATTCAACGTGTTGGATATACATTGAAGTGACACTCAGAATCCTTGAGCATACTACAGTTTTTCTGTGGTCCAATCGGAGCACCTATTTCATGTTTGCTGACAATGGGCGCAGCTCATACTCTGGTGCTCTGTGGATTGTGCTTGGCTGTTAGAGAGAAGAATCGAGATTACCAACACAGCACAGATCTGGAGGGCCTGTGCTGAAGCCACTGATTGCACTTTTTGTGTGTCATCTTGACATTGCAATTCCAATTTGTGACATTTCATTGGATAAGTTGCATGTTTTCTGAAGTTCCTTATGGTCTGACTCACCGCTGCTGTTGGCCCATGTGATGTGAAGGGGCAACGCAGGGAAGGAAAAAGAGGGGTACTGCCCCAATACTTTTTAGTCTGAGCCCATCCTGGTTGTGGGTTTAATTTCCCCTGCTTAAGGGGAAGGCACGGACAGAGAAGTGTGCGGGGTCTGCATTAAGGAAGTATGGCAGGGCTAGACAACACAGGAATTGGCATTAGACACAGCTGCAATGCATACATATATTTAACAGAGGTTTAAACCAATATACTATAGGTATGCACCATCTGCCACTTCTCCCACCATGGTCATCCCCTAGAGAAGAGAGGAGGAACCATCTGACAGTATATCCTAAAACGCAGGTCATTCCCCACTATGATTTAGAGGATGTTGCTGTTTCTAAGAGGATCATCCACAGCCAGTTACAGCAGCTGCAACTACAGGGACTTTTGCTTTTGGGTAGAAAGGTTGCCTACGTCATATGTAAGCAGCTGGTATAATCATATGTTTTTGCAAGCAGGCACACATTGCATACATTTCAGGGTGGCGGTCAGCCAGAGGGAACTGGACAACTCTATCATCCAAGAGACTTTGGAGGCACACTTGCATGCCCATCAACCTAACATCCCCCCTTAAGTTTAGTAACGAGAGAAGACTCAAATGCCTTACATGTTTTTACATTGACTGCCAACCACCCCTCTCGCATCTTCTATACCTCGACACTCTTATTCTTACACCCTACACCCTAACATGATGCACCTACCTCAGTCTCACTGTGCTGCCATACCCATTATGCACCTTCACTTCATTCTGCTCCTTCTCCCTACATGCCACAACTCCACCAATGGCTAGATGTAGGGAACAAAGGGGTAAATCATGCTTCGGTACCGAAAAGGGTGTCAAGATCGTTGTTGTTTTGAGGGTGGTAATGTCAGCAGTGCTTGTGACCATTGAGTGGGCATTAACCAACATAACCGGCAGGACATGTCACAGGGGAGTATGTGAATATAGATGAGATTTGCCAGGGTTGCTGTCTCGGGTGGCTCTAGACATGTGCCTGTGCAATCTCTGTAGAGGATGGGTTGTGGTGAGAGGAGACACGTGGCCATATCTACTGGGTGTATTGCAGGAAGAGTAACTGGCTCTTGAACCTTTACAATGCATATCAGGAAGAAACAGGAATTGCCCTCTTATTCTACATTTTTCTTCAGAAATCCAAGAGATGCCTTGTGATCTAACAGTTAAGAAGGGAAAGGAAGGGGCAGGGCTAAGCAGGTGGGTGGGTTTTAGGCCATGTGCCCCAGAGCCAATTGCACCAGCTGACAAACTGCACAGACAAAAAAGCTGGAAGTCTGCTTAAGTAGATACAAAAAGAGCTGCAAAGCAAGAAGGCACCAAAAGCTGAGCAGTGACTGACATTGATGGATTGATGGACTGTAGGTCATGTGGCCTAGATAATCGTGTACCAGCTCTCCAACTGCAAAAGAAAGAGGATGCAATGCTGCTTAAGGATGAAAAAGCTGCAAAACAAGAAGGCACCAAAGGATTATCAGTGATTGACAGGTGGGTGGGGCATAGGTCATGTGAATTAGATCCACTTGCACCAGCTGGCCAACTAAAAAGAAAAAGGTCTGGAAGGATGATTAAGTAGGGAAAAAAGAGCAGAAAAAACAAGAAAGCACCAACAGGTTACTTGTGATTGAAAGGTGGGTGGGGTTTAAGTCACCTAACCTAGATCCACCTGCACCAGCTCATCAAATACAAATGAAAAAAAACTGCAAGGCTGCTTATGTAGGAAAAAAGATTAGCAGGTGGGTGGGCATTGGTCACATGGCGGCATAGATCCACTTGAACTAACTAAATGCATAAGAAAAAGGCTGCAAGGCTTCTTACATAGTGGAAATGAGTGGCAAAAAATGAAGACACCAAGCAATCTGCAGTGATTGACAGGTGTGTGGGGCTTAGGTCACATGGCATAGATCCACTTTTAGCAGCTAACCAACTGCAAATGAAAAGAGACTGCAAGGCTGCTTAAGTATGGAAAAAAGAGCTCCCTGATGGTTTGCATCTCTGATGAAAGATTTCTCGCCTCTAAACTTCTGTGGTTTTAAAGCATCCAGAGCAGGACCTAGGTGTAGGACTTAACAATATATGATACTCACAGCACTCTAGAACTAGAACTCATTCACTGGAACTGTCAGTTTAACAATTAAAAGCCTCACACCACTTTTACAAGTTGTTATCATCTGAGTTAGTGTATTGACTAGGATTATTTGCTTTGCTGTGGTCTTCCTTAATGTTGTGCTGGTTTGATTAATAAGTGTTAGTTTTTCAACATGGAGAACTACCTGGCCTCAACAGTGGTCAGATATTATAGCACCAGTCGCATCAAAGATTGCTTAGGTACACTGGCAGGGTTGCAGTTTAGGGGTGATATGACAACACTCTCAATTGGTTTTAGCTGGATATGATAATTACTAATGCTGTACTGTAGCAGATCAGCATCCCTACTTGTGTAAAGTGTCAATAAGCTATGCATTCACAAGATGAGATGCTCAAAGTTAGGTGATTTCTTTCTTTTTTAACACTCATCTGCATTGAGTGATAAATACATTCCTCAAGATTGAAATCTCCTGCCTATGTAGGCAGTAGAGTTTATAGAAAATGGATCATGTGTTGCAAGCAAGACAAGGAATGTACTACCTGGTGATGAGGAAGGTCATGTTGTGACATCTCTGCACAGGGGCTGTTGTAATTTATTGACTCTCTACTTCAGACAATTTAATTTCCACCTGCATCGTTGCACATCGTATTAATGTCTTGTTCTGAAGGGTTCTGAAAGGTTTCATGTGGATGAAATACAGCCGCTTTGATCTTGTAATGTGGGTCCTAAAACAAGGCCAGGATGCCTTCAATGTTATCTTTCATTGAGTCTGTACATGGATCAGCATGCATGGTTCTGAGACCATCCATACCTGATGTGCTGTATTTGATCTGATGAGCTCTAGCCGGTACACCATTAGAAGCACTGACTGATTAATGGATTGGGCTGGATAACAACATTGTGCCTTCTCAAAAAGCTATAGCACTTATCCAACAGCATCTTCCACTTTCCTTTTGTTACAAATACCTCTAGTAAAGCTTGACAGTTACTGTTGAAATAATCACTGATGGCATTCCATTGCTTACATAGCCAGTTCAACATTTGCAATGTAGAATTCCAGCAGGTGGCAAATGTGGTCTTCATATTCTGCTGTGACAGCTTGTGGTGTACCTACATTTGGTGTGGCACATTTTTTATGCACTGTAAACCCATCTGAAATATGAGCTGATCTGCTGGTCAAGGGTGACAATGTCCTTCAGTGACTGATAACTGCTCATGAAGTATGTGACCAGAAGGTGGAGGATGTGTGCAAAGGTAAGTAAAATGTCAGCAGCAACAAAGGCCAGGAGTAAGTGGCCTGGTCATATTCACTGCATCACCTCCACTTTCTTCTAGATTACAACACCCCTGTGTCTGCTGACTTGCATACACAAAGTACTCTGCTGCTGAACTGCATCCACATGCTGTCCTCTAGGATTAATAAGTGATTGGGACCACTTTTGATCTGGCAGGAGAAAAGAAGATCGTAAAGTATGTAGTCAATGGTCTGATGCTTGGTCTACAGATTCATGGTGAAGTGGATCTTCTGGAACTGTGACTGATCTAGTGCCTGTTCCATTGGATAAAGTGCTTAATTGTCTAACTGTTAAATTCTTGCATGAATAGTAAATTGACTAACTACTTTCTTGCGGTTTTTGGCTTTACTCATGAACCAACAGTAAATAGTTGTTTTACACCAAATGATTACACCAGGAGATCAATAGCCACCATTTCCACTAGATGAGTTGTGAACAACCATGCTTCATCATGTGTCCTGCAATATTTGTGGCAGCCTGTCGTAATATCACTGTGAGGAGCCGTGATGGGTCTCAGCTCTGGAACAATGCAGTTACATCAGAAATGTTTTCTGGGGTGACATCAGGGGAGTTGCTAGGTCTGGAAAAGACCCGGGGCTAAGCTGATGTTGGAACTGTCAGGACTGGGGGCTAGCTAGTCTTTTGGCTGTAGCTCCTGAGATTCTATCCGGGGCTACAACCAAAAGATCAGGGGCTATAGCCCCCTTAGCCCCCCCCTAGCAACGCCCCTGGGTGACATTAAGGGCTTGCAGTGCAAAGGTGATTACCTGGTAAAGGCGGGCTGCAGTTAAGGATTTCTGTGCTCAAGCCGATCCTGTACATAGTGCCACTGCATGCAAGATGTGGCACCCAAGCTGTCCCTAAGCTTCCCTCGGGAAACAGGTGTTTTTCTGAAAGTTTAGGTGGCAGGATATTGCTGACCTCAGTACGGTTTGACAATTACGTGATATATTTTAGACATCTGACCTCAGAGGTGATGGGCGTGGTGGTTGTGCCATTGCTGATCTGGCTGATACACTAAAATGTTGCACTTTACAGGTCTTAGATTGTGTTTCAAAGACACTATGCACAGTTGGATTAGTAACTTTCTATATTCTCCCATCTCCGTAACTGCAATGTCCTCTTCTTCCTTAGAATGAGTCATGTGTTCTCCAACCTGTATTTGGATGGGTCAAAATCTTTATCTAGCCACCCACATCCTGTTCCTCTGCCCTTTGTTCTGTTCCTCCTGTCTCATCGTCTTACTCAAGACTGTTTGTGGATCCTAGTGGCTCATCCTGCTCCTTTACACTGCATTTTGTGGTCCTGCTTATCTGCAGAGTCAATCTGCACCTCTCCCTCTTCTGCCCTAGATATATTGGACTGAATCTCCTCCCATAGCTTCTCATCCTGCAATATTTGAGCATGCACTACTATTTCTTGTGCGCAAGGTGCTACAGAATGCATTACTGATGCCTTAAATTTTCTGCACACAATTCGGGCACGGACAGCAGATAGAGTGGCTGATATAAAGTCCTTTTGAGCCACATGCCTCCTCACTCCTTGCATATTTAGGGGCTCCAGACATGTTGGCACCCAAGATAGTAATATTATATCATCCATCTACCGTTTGCAAACATATTGCTTAGACTTTTCATTCACAACGTTATTTCTTAGACTTTTCTATGCAAGTTAGAAGTATGTGGACTGACCACACAAAGGAATCACAATTAGTCACAGACTTTAAATGTAATCTCCGGCCTGCCTTTTAAAGGTAGATGGTATTCACACAAAGTGTTGATCCTATTTAATTGTTCTATGTCTCATACCTCAACTAAGTCCTAGTTTAATGTTCTACCATTCAACCAATTAATTCCTCCTCCCTCCACAAAAACCTATTTCAATGCTCTAACTCTCATTCAACTAAGTCTATCTTCTATCTAGCCATCAACTAGATCCTATTCTCTCAATGGCTATGACAACTGGTTCTAAAATAGAACTACACATCCATATGTATACTATTTTACTTTAGAACACTGGCCAACTATGGGAAAAACAATGTCAAGAAAAGAAAGTCCACCCTTACGGAGGGTTTGATTTGTAGCCCAATATGTACACCCAGGCTTACTCATGAGCAGCAGGTGCAGCATACACTGTGCCTGTTTGAGTTGCAGATTTTAAAACAAACGAAAATATAAGAAGAAAGCTACTTTTTGTCACTTTTTAAAAACAGAAAAAGTCTGTATGCCCTCTGAGATGTGAGGGTTTCTGCCATTGTCGTGTATTCAAGGAGATGATTGCTCTGGTCAAGGACCTGAAAGCACAGGTGATGTAAATTGGCTAAGTGGAAACTGATCTTGATGGTCAGGAGAACTGTCATGCAAACGAGTGCTTACATGTGTAATTAAGAGCAAGAGAATGATTGTAGCATTCTCCTCCCTGCCACGTTAAGCCATGTTTTGGATAGGCCTCACTAGATGGGACTACAGGGCTCTTTTCACAAGAGACTCTTCTCATGTAGGAAAGCACTTTTGTCAGGTTGATTGATAGCTCAAGACTTAGTTGGCTGTCCGTCAAATTGGGTCCAATCTGGCTCTTCTTTCAATGTAAATTACACACATGTATATAATAGAGTTTCAGTATAGTTTAATCACCTTGGCCCTCATTACGACTTTGGAGATAGCCATGCCCTTAATAAGAGCATGGATGCCTCCAAATCCGTGTCCGGGTTCCCTGAATGGGGAAATACCGGGCTATTCCGAGTATGGAGAGCCCGGTATTTCCTCCTTCAGGGAACCCGGGCCCGGTCCTTCCCCATTCCCATTCGAGTCCCCATAGGGCTCAATGGGAATGGGTGCAGGAGCTAACAATGGGCCGATTACGACTGGCCCGTTGTTAGCTCCCTGGTCCCCTCGCGGGACCCGCTCTGGACGTCTGGTATAACCAGACGTCCAGAGCGGGTCCCGTGGGGGAACCTCGTAATATTGCGGAATGGGTTTAACGGCACCGGCACCATTAGCGGCGCCGTGAAACCCATTCCGCAATAGTTGTAATGAGGCCCCTTGTGTCCTTTCTGTGTTTTTGGGATTACATTTATGAGAATCTGTGCCCTACCTCCAGCAGTGCATGCATTCTGAAATGGGGTGTATGCTGCTAAAGGGAGTTATCAGGTTAATTTGCATCCATGTCCTGTGGTGCTTCACAATGATATGATTACGCTGAATCCCTACAATCATCTGTGATTAACATAATTGCATTTGAAATCCAGCAATTATGTAGCCTGTGTTCATCATGTGTATCCTACTGTGGGCATATGGTTACAGCATTTTTGGAATTATTCTGTGTTTGCTATGTCAATATTTTACTCTACCATATAGGGAGATTATCACACTGGTCTGCTGTTGGAATAGCCGGAGATGACGAAATCTTAGGAACATTTCTTGAAGATGAACATTTCACTTTTAACAGATCACTGGGTGATAGAAACATATTGGTAATATTCCACTTTAAGAGAAATATTTGTTCAGAACTGGGTACAACCTTTAAGACTTGTTATACATATGTGTTTCAAAGAAGTCATAGGGCCTGGATATCCATCTTTGCTAATGCAATGCTCACATGCCATTTATCAGAAAATACCCCTATGTCATATTTGGGCTTGGAAGGCCATGAGGGCCCTGTTGTAATCTACATAACTCACAATTATGTATGCAAAGTGCAGTGTTGGTCGTTGTCTCAGAGGGTTTTTTTCCAGCTAAGCTCAAGGCTCTGCAGGTATATTTACACACATATGATTTTCCTGGAAAAGAACACCTTCAGTGCCCTTAGAAGTGAATCAGAAAAAGTACTCTCATTGTAAACTTGAACATTCCTTGCTTGCTGAAACACCCAGTAGTTGTTAGAAATGTTAAGTGCCAGGGGCATAGGAACTAGGATGGTTATATCACACAGGCCTGAGTGGAGGGGCTACACGTCCCCCCCACCACATTTCTGAACTTAGAGTGGGCAAAATGGACACGTGAGTCATGTCCCAACCTTATGAGCGTCCATGTGGTTGCCTGATGCAAAGAAATGACTGCACATTGTGTTGCAAATCCTAGTGTGCACTGCTGAGGCTCTTATCCTGCTGCCTCACTCTTGTTATCAACAAAGTTCCGATCTTTTTAAATACTCTTCCAATGTGTAATGTATTCACTGTTTTACGTACATTTTGTGCATTCTTTATAGTACACATTGTGTACTGGTTTCACCTTTCCTTGAGAACTATGTTAACCAAGTGCAATAACTAAAGTTCAAATGCATTTTTCTGAATGTAATGGCCATGGAAATGTAATCACATGTCAACCCACATAGCCAATCTTTAGCACAGCCAATTCAGCCTTTTCTTTCTCTGAGGTGATAAACTTAAGTACATGCATTTTGGTGCTAGAAAGACTTGGTATGCTTCAATAAAAGAACGAGTACTTGGATCCACTATGTTCACTCCTTCACAATCCAAACAACTCTCTACAGCTATGGAAGAATCATTTCCCGCTGCACTGTATTGAACTGTACCACAGCATGACATGACATCAGAAGAGCCTTGCCAACATTCAAATGTGAATGCCAAGTGCATTCCCAAAGCTCATCCCAAACAAAAGGGAATGTGTTCTCATCATTCACCCATCCAAACAGGATATCATCCAAGCAATTGGATGGGTGTACTCCACTACTCATCTGCTCTGCCTGATCCATTGGATCGACTGTAGACAATAACATCTTCCAGCAGCATATTAACAAAAGGGCCCAGAGCAATTGTTATCAGCTCACTCTACACTTTAAGATTAAGTCCTTCCTCCAATTACAGGACTTCCAGACTGTGGTACAGGCTCTCATAATTGCACAAAATGAATGCGGAAAGGCCATTCTCACTGTGCTCCCTGTCATACAGTTGTCACCTGTCAAGGTGATCCTTCACCCTGCAGCTCGCCTGATAACAGGTTCCAAGAAATGTCAATACATCACCCCCATTTTGCATGTTTTACACTAACTACGTATCCCCCACAGGATTCCATTCAAAAGCACCTATGTCAAAACAAGGAAACCACTGCCAGGACACCTACTTACCTTGAAGCCAAACTTACCACCCGTCGTGGCACATGCTCCTCTAGGACCCAGATCACAGCGATGCTTGAAATAAAACTGGCCTGCAGAAAGAAGACCAGAAGACAGTCTGGCATGTCCAGGCATACTGGAATACAATCCCAGTTGTGATTAGGATTGCTCCAACATTCCTGCATTTCCGAACAGAACTATAGATCCTGCTTTTTAGGGAATTCTTAGATGTGACTTGAGATCCACTGCCGGCTTGTCACCGCTGCTATGGGAATGTCATGTAAATCTATACATCTTTTTTTGTCTAAATAATGTATAGCGCTCTTTGCTCTTGTACTAGGTTTGCACTATATAAAACACAAATACATACAGGTGTATATATAAAACAATGGGACTCATTATCCGTTTTGCAGTAAGCACACAGTAAATTCAGGGAATTACTGCAAAACTAGTTTAGTGTTACCGCCGCAAAGCTCTGTGGTTTTACCATGGGATTTTGAATGGTGACAAAGTACTGTAATTCACCATTTCTGGTGCCCGTATGAATTCATTGGCAGATTTTCAGAACTAGACCGGACCCAGCAGTATGTCCACTGCAGTCATTCGGACAAGTATTGGCTGTAAAGTGGAGGATGTACCTCTGGCAATTTTGTGGAGGTTCATCGCCACCTTCACCACTGAAATTGGCTGGTAGTACCTTGGTACAGTAATACAGCGGTAAACTGTCAATGTATTTACTGCCAATTTACTACAATTTTTAACCCACCACCTTACTTGTAATGAGGCCCAGCGTAATTATGCCAGAAAGTGCTAATTATAATAATGAACATAGCCTCAGTATGGAGAAAGTGTACAGATCGTTCACCCAAATGAAGGTTGAACATACTGGGCAGGAGTGCAACATAATGCATTTGTTGTTAGGGGAGGCAAGTTAGCAACATTTGGGAAGGTGGAACCAAAGTGACAGGGCTCATATCTAGACTTTGCCACTGGGCAATATTGTGATCACAGATAGATCATCTCACTGTGTGGTACTGTGCTGTCTTTGGGCACATGTTTTGGCGCCTCATATTCTGGTGGCATTCTTTTGCCTACTGCGATACTCTTTTCTATATTGAATGCCATTTAAGTGAAAAAAGAACCTACGCTAGAGAGGGAGAGTTTACCATATGTCACAGACCTCTGACAAGTTTATTTGCAGGTCTACTTTCTTAACACCAAATACTTTGTCTCTAGAATTTAAAATGTTCTTCATCTTGCTAAATCTTGTGCAGGGTGTTATTTACATCTTTAAATACAGTAGCAAGCCCTGCATGTTATTTATTTTTAGCTCGAGGAGATCAGGCACTGACTCAGACGCAGCCCACAATCCTGTCATAACAATTGCAAAAGCAAATGCAGCACATTTAAAAAAAAGAACTAAATGTAGTTCACTTTGCATATGTATTGCCTTCATCAAATCTGTGTAATAAGGAGAAGTACATCTAAGAATTGCTGCATTAGGTTCACAGATCCTGTGTCTTGTGGTTGTGTCTTTCAATAACGTACTTCAAAATGTTGTGATTTTATGCAGCTTGCATAGGGCCCTACAATTTCAATGCCAAATGATTCTGTGCTGCTGCAGAACAGTATTCACATCATTGATCACATTAGGGATTAGAGTCACACTCACATACAATACACACTCTGCTGGATAGATGAGACTGGAGAACTTACAACAGTGTGTGTGTGTGTGTGTGTGTGTGTGCAGCTTTTGTGGCACATTGTGATAGCTCTGTCTTTGGCTTTACAAAAACTGTATTTGCTGGTGGTGCTATACACATGAAATCATATCTCTCTCTCTCTCTCTCTCTCTCTCTCTCTCTCTCTCTCTCTCTCTCTCTCTCTCGCTTTGTTGTAAAAGATCAAAATAAAAATAATTTTAAATAAAGAAATAGAATGGTATATGATATGATAAGTCATTTATAACACACCTGTACAGAAGTGTTTCTAGGCACGACAAGACAAGGGAGGGAAGACAGAGGGAGGATAAGACAAACAATCTTACTACGCCTTGTATCATTCAGATTGTGCAAGTGCGAGAAAGAGAAGTGCAAGGGGGAAGTGTTGAGGGACGGGGACAGCAGGGCAGCAATGCTCTGAGGAAGGGCAGCACAGGGCGGCGCGGCTCTAGGTAAGGGCAACGGAGGCAAGGGTCAGTAGAGCTTACAGATTACAGTCCCTAAGTGTGTGGAAGGCCCGACCAATCAAGGGAGAGCCTGGTACCTAGTGATACTCTAATGGTAGCCAAGCAACCAGTTGGTGCGGCAGAAAAGTAGGAAAGGTAGGTCAGCAGGGGAGAGAGAGAGAGAGGACGCATAGAAGAGAAAATAGTTGAGCTGCTTCCAGAACTTCAGGTGCTCCGGATCAAGTTTGAGAAGAGCAGGGAGGCCATTCCAGAGGGAGGCACCTGCAAAGGAGAGGATTCTACATCCCACTCTCTGCCTGGAGAAGCGTCTGACCCTTAGAGAGTTGGAGGTGGCTGAGCGAAGGGCTCGAGAATGCAGGTGTTTAGGAGAAGAGTGTTGGATGTAGTGCAGGCCTCGGCCCCAGCAAGCATTGTGGACAATATAAAGGGTCTTGAACTTGATCCTTGCAGCCACCGAGAGCCAGTGGAGAGATTTCAGGGCTGGAGAGATATGGTCCCCCGGCTTGAGGTCAAGGATAAGTCCTGCAGTCCTGTTCTGGATTAGTTGAAGAGGGCGGAGAGTAGCAGAAGGCAGATTGAGAAAAAGGCTGTTACAGTAGTCCAGCCTAGAGAGCCCCAGGGCTCTGGAGACAGTGAGCTTCTGGGCAAAGATGAGAAATGGAAGAGTACCTTTGAGGTGGTGCAGCTGGAAGTGGGACTTCTTGGCCATGTCTGAGAGGTGAGGAGAGAAAGAGAGAGTGGAGTTGTTGATGACACCAAGGTGTCGGCCAGAGTGAGAGATGGAAAGTGGGAGCAGGAGTGCCAATGAGAAGGATCTCTGTCTTACTGGCATTAAGGCAGAGATCATTGCAAGTGCACCACTCCTGAATCATGGATAGGCAGCCAGGAATGAGCGAAGGGGAGAGAGGAGGCTGAGGGGAGCCTGAAGGAGTCATCCACATAACATTGAAAGTTAGAGGAGAAGGTATAGATCAGTTGGGCCAAAGGGGCCAAGTTAAGGTTGAAAAACTAGAGTGAGAGGATGGAGCCCTGGGGAACACCACAGGTGGAGAGAGTGGTGGCGGTGAGAAAGGAACCAAGTTGGAGCTGGGAGGGGTGGTCCAAGAGGAAGAAGGTCAACCTTTCTAGGGCCTGATCCATGATGCCCAGGTTCTCACGGATTCAATTGATCAGGATGGTGTGGTTGACTGTTTGAAAGGCAGAGGAAAATCCAGGAGGATGAGGACAGAAAGAATGCTTGAATCAAGGTTAGAGAGCAAATCTTCACTGGTGTTCAGGAGAGCAGTTTCCATGCCTGTGGAAGCTCTGAAGCCAGACTCGTGGTCATGGAGACAACTAGCAGATTCAGTGTTGAGAGTAAACTGGAAGATGGCCAGCTTTTCCAGGAGTTTGCCCTGGAAAAAGGTGATAGAGATCGGGTGATAGTTTGCCGGACAGGTAGGATCAGCAGACGAGTTCTTGAGGAGGGGGTGCACAAGGGAGAGCTTGAGGAGAGAGGGAAGGTTCCAGTGGCGAACACATGATAATAGAAATCGGCTAATGCTGGAGCAAGGGTGTCAATATGGTCCTTGATGGTTCTGGAGGAGCCGGGGAGCACCTGTTTGGACAACACTTTCATAGATCGGACTTGTCTAGAAACCTCATCAGGTGTAGTCAGAGCGAAAGATGAGAAAAGGGGAGGAGAGGGAGAGTTGGCCAAAGGAGGGACGAGAGAGGAAGAGGGGCGGGAGAGGAAGAGGAAGAGGAGATAGAGAACAGGATGTCCTGAGTTTTAGTGGTGAAGTGAGAGGCTAGAGCCATACAGAGGGCATAGGAGGGAACAGGAGAGGTAGAAACTGCATCAGGATTGTCCAGATCCTTTCAGATTTTAAAGAATCTTAAACTGCACCTCTGTGCTCTAAACCCAGATAGGGAAAAATTGCATGCTCTACACTGTCAATAACTTGTGTTTGCTTTGCTTCAAGTCCTATAAGCACTCAGGTAGAAATGTCCCTAATTCAATAAACGTATTCTTGAATTGTAATTTTGCACCAGTGAACCTTCCCGTATAGAGCTTGAATTAGGGTAAACATTTTTCTGGTGCAGAGCTGCATTGAGAGGATGTTGTTTTGCTTAATGCGCCTGCGCCGATGCAGAGTTTCTGTATTATGGTTCGCAGTTCTGAGCATTTCTCTCACATTTTTTTAAGAAGGGAAAAAGGTTTGAAATGATCTTGTCATTTCCCATTTTAAATTCTCGTGAATTCTGGAAGGCACATTGCTGCTGTCAGCATGAGAGTTTGTTGGATCTGCAGTACAGTAGGTAGCTCCAGATGCCAACTGATCCAATATGATTTAATTCTGCATGTTCACTAGTTCTCAATTATCTGACCTGTGTCCAGGATACCACAAACAGCCTGAATCTCAAGAAAATAATACATCGACAAGTAAGATTGTCATTGCTTATACACAATAGTATATCCTCTCACAGTCTCAATAATGCAATGAATGCATAGCCTTAAAATTGTGCTATGAAGCTGCATATGCTGTCTTTGTGCAAAAACCTCCTGGTTCAGGCCTGCATTCTGAAGAGTTGGCATTTCCTCAAATTAAATGCTTGCAGAGAATATTATTGATCATCAATAATCCTTCCAAATACTAGCATATGTGACACAGAGGGAAACTAGCATTGGTTTGGTTTTTGAGCACTTCTTACGCTGACTGAATTTGTTTCAAACCACTTGTACAGTATCATTTAGGAGGATGAGGAGGATGGGGAAGTCTATGATCTGCATTCAGCAAGGAGAATATAGGTACTCTATGCGCTTCTGAACTAGAACAGATTGGGTTCAAGTCAGAGATGCAGTGGGAGCGAGTTCCAGAGAGAGGATCGCCTGGTTATTAAAAATGTTCTAATGAAGTGGTCATTTTAGTGGTTTGTACCTCCACATTGAGGATCTACAACTCTAGCATGCGCCTTTAATCCGATAAAGACTATGTACATGTTTAATCACGTATATACCATGACCTTCTTTTCAATTTAATCTCACAGTTTCTTCAGACCGTGTGCAACAAAAGAGTCACTAAAGAACTGATGAATTAGCTTCAATCACTATATTCTGTTGATTTATAGAAGGTGTTAATCATTGTCTGCAGATGTAGAAATGTTCAATAGAATATTTGCACGGTTGCAAGCACAATTTTAGTACTATAATAGCACAATATTAGTACTATATTAGCACTAGGGCAATTATCCCCAGTATAAAAATTAAAAAAAATTTCGATACATTTTTACAACAGAGTATTGTGTGCCCTAATACTATTAAGGACTAGTATAAGCACTATGGCAATATTACCTTGCTGCAAAAATGCATTAAAAGAATGTTCTACTGCTCTAGGGCAATATATAGCGTAGTGACAATACTGTGCACAATTGTGCTCACATTGGTTCAAAGTTTCAGTGATACCTCCAGATGTCTTATTTGGCAAAGGAATACACTTATTGAATAGCTGTTATTCTGTACGATAAAATAAAAGTAATGACTTAGTTTAATTACAACACTGATCATTATTGGAGATTGAACACAATGGGCCTCATTAGGATGCTGGCAGTAGCCGTGCCCTTATTAAGGGCACAGCTGCGGCCGGTAATGATTTTTATTGGGGCCCAGAAAAGGGCAAAAACCGTGTCATGACGACCTTGGCGGACCCGTTATTGCCCTTTTCTGGGCTCTGGAAAAAAAACATTCCCCGAATGGGGAGGGTGCTAACAATGGGCCTGTTAATGACGGGCCCGTTGTTAGCATCCTGAACTGCTAGCGGGTCCTGCTAAGGATGCCTGGTCTGACCAGGCGTTCCTTACCAGGTCCCGCAGCATTCCTTGTAATAGGGCAGCCCGTAATGAACGGTGCCGGTCCCGTACCTGCACCATTCATTATGGGACTGCCAGGGTCCTAATGAGGCCCAATGTGTCTGTGTGTGCTGCCGTTTTGATGGCATAGGAAAGTGAATGTGCATTTATCAGCAGGTATGTATGTACCTTTGACTCAAAGGCCATTTTGTCATCATTATTCAAATAACGGTGTGAAACAGACACATGGGAAGTAATAATTTCCACCCTCATGATCAAAGGACCAAAAGTCAAAATGATAAAACAACAGAGATACGAGAATTAACCTTTTTGGTAGCCTAGTTGAGTAGCCATGCCCACCTTTGACTTCCTACTACATAAAATCTGGCGCACCCGCTCCGGTGCGTGCGCACCGAGCAAGTACCGTCAAGTACTGTTTGCTGGCAGGAAGTTCTGCGAGATACGAGAATTAACCTTTTTGGTAGCCGAATTGAGTATCCACATCAACCTTTGACTGTCTACTACATAAGATCTGGCACTCACAGAGCAGCGCGTGCACACTGAACAAGTACCATCAAGTACTGTTTGCTGGCAGGTAGTTATGCGAGGTGATTCCTGTTCTGAGTGTTATGCCATTGAAATACTGCATTGTTTGGTTAATGTAGTTCTCTGACTACAATAGCTTAGTGCTATATTTATCGAATGTTTCTTTGCTCGCAGATACGAGAATTAACGTTTTTGGTAGCCTAATCAAATACCCACGACCACCTTTGACTACCTAGTACATAAGATCTGGCGCACGTGCACCAGCGCGTGCCCACCAAGCAAGTAACGTCAAGTACTGTTTGCTGTTTGCTGGCTCGCGCGGCGACAGCTACAACACTTCCCGGAAACTGCTCTTTAGTAACCGGCATTGGTCCTGAGTTGCAACCACTGACTCAGAGAAAATAAAGTGGCCACTTCCTAAAGATATGTTGTTTTATCTGAAACTGACAGACAAGTCGAATAATCTGACTGCAGAATTATACTGTTGCAATAAGGGAGTGGCTAAGGTTAAAGAGTTGTGATGAAACAACGTGTAAACACGGTAGGATATGACTTTTCATTACCCAGCTTTCTAAGTACATCTGATCTTTGAACTACGGCATAATTGCCACTGCAGTCTTGTGCGCTGGCCGATGTCTATGTGTGTAACTCGGTAATTTGGACCAGTAACTGCCGCATATGCACTGGACTATTATACAAGCAGGCTGACTAATCAGCATTTACTGAGAATTAGTGACTTTTATATATCGCTTAGCGCCCATAGTTTGTTAGTAATTCATTTTCTGTCTCGCTTTTAAAATAGCTGTGTGAGTTTGTAACTCCTAACAGCTCAATAAGTCCAGCAGCGCACATCATATGTTTCCTGGTAGATGAGTAGTTAAAATTATCTTGAATTGTAATAGTAGCTTAACTGGTCATAATACCTACACGTGCACAATACTGCACAGTGAGTGAGTATACTTGTGATAATCAAGTCAACAACAGTACCTCCAGGCCCCTTACCTCCTTTAAGAGGCTTGGACCCTGAAGGCTCTCTATTTATTTCAGTATCCCACAAATTATTAATAAATAGAAACTGATATATTACCCCCTTTGATTTATACCATTGTAGATGACGCACCAATTGCGACTAATATGCTTATCACCCCAGCAATATTAGAAAACCAGCTCACGAGTAACCAAGTGGGATCTACGAAAGTACAGATTCATTCTGAGCTAATACAAAACATTTCTAGTACAACAAAACCCTCCACTGCATTAGATTTGATGTTGCTCCCTCCAGAGGTTGAATACCTTGATCCAGATCTTGACTCCTCCTTTCCTTTTCCCACATTTGCAGTGGATAATACCCCTTGCCTTTATTAGAACACAAATTTAAAATAGAAATGGTAAAGGAATCCTAACATTTTCCTATACATGAGCATAATCTAGCATCTAACCTCACTCTTCCAGATGTGATCTCTCCTTTGCAATCGAGAGATGAGTATTTATCTGATTTGGGACCTGAAGTGAAGAAGTTAACAATATCCTCCCTACAAGATCACATTTTTTCTGTATCCCTTCCAATACTGAATTTAGATGAATCAAGTGCATCTAGCATGACATCTGATGAAATGTTCTTAGCATTTGAATGTCTGTTGTGTATGCTGTTAGAAAAAAAACGAAAAAATTGAACAAAAACTCGATATCCAATTTGGGCTACTGCATAAAAGCATAAATCGTGTTCGCAAAACCATTCAGGATCAAGTGACAAACACTGAGCCAATTCAGTTTATGGAGAATAGCATAAGTAATAAACCAGATTAATCATCCAATATGGCGTTGATTTTAAATCCTGTCACTTTTTAGATACTCAAGATCTAAAACATTGTCCGATTAGGAAATCCCTAATGGCCAAATGTAAAAACAAAGTGATTACACAGGCGATCATGTATGCTAAAAGAGCAAAGGAAAGTGATAACCCCTGTGTGAGCACCCATATCAATACTAATATTATCCCTTGTACAGTAGCAAAATCCGATGGTGTTACTCTGTCATTAGCCCCGTCTTCTGAACACGCCTTTTCAATAACCGTCCCATTGGATTCGAACATATCCAAGCTGGGCAGACCTTGTTCCCAGCAAACTATGGAGCCTAATAGAGTAACATCTAAAGGTAATAGTAGCAATTTAATTATTGGACAATCACGGCTAACACATAAGTGGACCCCTATTGTTCCCAAATCCATTGCCATGAGACAGGCAAATATAAACTGGCGATGAGCGACGCTGACACCATAATGAGTAGAGCATTAAAACTGCAGGCCATTTGGTCTGACAATTGCGAGAGTGGTGCAATCCAAAGACATTATGATCGTAGACCAAGTTGACCATAGTCGTATTAACATATCAACATTAGGTTTCTTTCTGATTCTCTCCTTAATTATGTGATAACATTTCAAGACAAATTATTTAAATTGGGCTATACGTGTTCTTTGACCCAGATACCATCGTTCAAAGCATACATAGAGAATCCATCTGAAACTTTACAAGACAACAGATTGAACTCCTTGCCTATCAAAAATAATAAAAACATAGACATGACCAGTAATAAATGTTGCCAGAATAACCGATTGAATGAAGGTAAGCTGTCAGAGGTTCAATCTAGGGATATAAGAGCTACAAAATGCCAAAATACTGGCACATAACAATGGAGACAATACCACGAGACTCCTCTTTGAACAAATTTAAATTGACATTAAATAAAAATACAAAGATGACAACAGAATCTGAAGTGCAAGGTGAGACACCCGAGGCCTATTGGCAATGGCATCGATGACTTGGAATACCAGAGGAAACTCTCATTTTCTAAATGAAGATGGGTGTTCTGGTGGTAACCCTCCAGGAGACCTGGCTATGGGAACCCTGTGAAATTGATGGTTGATGTACCATCCAAAGTCTAGTAACAAAAGGGCTGAGAGGCTGCCCTAAAGGAGGTGTGCTTACCTCAATTAGACATCCATGGGTTGGCCGAAATACTAGCTGGTCTACTGATATGGTACTAGCAGTGATGGTGAGCAGCGCTGAGAGCCAGGGCCTATCGATTATAGTGGTAAACATCTACAATCCAACGAATAGAGTAAATAATAAAGTTAATATTAAGACGGTTATGAAGATCCTTGAAGAATGTGATGTTGGTACCCCCATTATCATATTAGGTGATCTAAATGCTAAAATTGCTAGACCACAGTATAATGGAGAAGATAGTGAGTTTTCAGTATCATTGGACAAGTGTTCTTCTAACTCACAAGTCAAAGCATGGGATAAATTATTCTGTAAATATCAATTACATATAATGAACATAAACTCTGAAGGCGATAGTAATAGAGGGGCAACGTGCGTGAATGGGCAATACCTATCTACCATTGACTATGCAGTTATCAATGGATCCGCCAACGCGCTAGTGCTTGATGTGGCAGTTGGCAGTCTTGAGGAAAGTGATAATCTACCTCTGTTTCTCTTGATTGCCAATACTAAATAGAAGTTGAATTACCAACTAAATGGCAAAGTAATGCTCAATAATGGTGGTAATAGAATGACTTGGAACCCCATCAAATTAAAAAGGGCTAATACAGTTGAAGAGCGAGAACTCATTAACTTTATGGAAATTACGCGGGGACAACTAAACAATGGTGATGAAACAATGATACATGTATTTGAACAGGTGTTGTATGCCATTAAGAGCACTACCCTGCAAAAACGTAGTTATCTAAGTACCAGCGAGAGATGGAATGCTTGTCATCATGCAGATATGTTCTTTGATAGAACGATACATGAGGCTAAAAAGAAGCTTAGAAAAACTATTGATGCTTTGAAGTGTGCGGATTGCCCTGATGCCACTCGCAAAATCAAAGAGGCAAAGAAAAACCATCAAAAGTAGGGGTCCCTTCAAAAAGCACATCAAGCAAACAAATTATGGCACTCTGTTGCCTCATTTTCTAGGAGTAATAATAACCAAGGTGTTTGGGCAGTGGTAAATAGCACTAAAAAGAAATCTTTACTGATAAACAGCGTACCTGAAAATATTGGACCACCTATGTTACCAATAAGCAGGGCGCTGAAAATAAAATGTATCAAGTTGTTATCGATAGCATAGTAGAGTGGAGAGGTTGTTATACGATTGATGACCTAATCAAATTAATGAAAGTCCTACTTTCTTCTCGAGCTGTTGACCCAGATGGGACTTGTAACTCATTGGTGAAATTGGCTCCGGAATAATGGGCATATGCGCTGAATCTATTGTTTCAATGGATAGGTGAATATGTATAAATACCCCAAACCTGATGGGAAAGCATAATACTACCTATCCACAAGAAAGGAAGTCGGAAAGATCCGGCTACCTACAGGATGTTATCGATGTTAGACATCCCTACCAAAATGTTCACGAAAATACTTTTGACAGAATTGAATGAATGGGTAGCAGTTAACCATATCTTGCCCCCAAACCAATCAGGTTGTTGTGCCAAATCATCCACTATCACAATATAATCAACCTTGTATATCAACGCCAACTTCCAGTGTATGCCTTGGTTTTCGACTTTAGCGCGGCATTCAATACCATCATAAGGTAAAAATTACTGAAGAAACTTCAAGATTGGAGAATGCTAGCAGGGTTGTTATACATGATATGCCTGCTGTACACAGGCACATCGGTTAGAGTTTGTTTAGATGCGAGAGGGCAAAATCTCTGAGTTCATTCCAACATCGCAAGGTGTAGAGCAGGGCTGTATATTAGCTGCTACAACTTTTAATCTGTACCTAGCTGATTTTGAAGATGAATTACATGTAAATCTGTCCAATGACATTAAGATAGAAGTTATTAAAATTGGATGGATAGGCTACACTGATGATTTAGTACTAATTGACTGTACCCCTAAAGGCTTGCAGACCAAGATAGATGCCTTGGAAAATTAAAATCAACATTGGAAAAAACAAAATTATTCAGTTCTTAGGAAAAACAAAACTAGAGAGCATCACAAATGTCGGCTGGTTGATTGATAAACAGCAAATTGAAGTGGTCAGATGCTACAGATATTTACGAGTGATAATTGACAAAAACCTTGGATGGAAACAACATTGGCAAGAAGTTCAAATTAAATGCATGAAGGTAACAATGGCATTAAGCCATAGGAACCCAAGGTGGCTGTTCTATTCACACAATTATGCTGCTATATTCATCCAAGTTTGTTTCTTGCATGCTCTATGGAGCAGAGATCTGGGGAAAATAGTCCAAAAAAGAAATGGACAAATTTGAAGCAAAGATTTTAAAGATTTTATTTAGAATGCCTAAATCGGTTTCTATTGAATACATTTTACTTATATGTGATGTGACACGGATAAGCGACGTTTTAGAGTATAAGATTAGCATGTTGTTTTTTACGTTAAATGCATTGAATAATGATACTTTTATTGTAAATCTTATGGAAAGTTTAAAACATGTTGACAATGTCCTTGATTTATGCACCCTATATTTTTATCAGATCTGTGTATCTTAAATGGACAAAGGAACAAGCGTATGACTGGTTGGCGCTATCAGAAATAAAGAGTAAAGCCTCACTTAAAAATGTAATATATGCTCTAGGAAAAGAGAGAGACATGAATGAGCTTGCCACAAAGTCGAATAATGGGATGTTTTTACAATTTTGGTCAGATACACATGAAAGACCGAAATCCCAAGCTACTTACCCTGTCAGTAAGATAATAAGGTGCTATCTACTTTTTAAATTTAATAACTGTGAAACATTAGAGATAGTAGGCGCTAAGTGCGGAATTCCTTGTGAAACTAGAATTTGTAGATTATGTGGGGTAAAATTGTTAGAATCTGCCGAACATATCATCTGTCAATGCAAAAGCTAGAATCTTTTAAGAGCCAAGTACCTGAAAGTGTATGATAACACCAGCACTTGTGAAAATCTCAGTGAAATATAGGAATTATTGTTAAAAGGAAATGTCATGAACCTGATCTACCACATGCTGAAATTTCATGAGCTTGTCCTTACTGTTCTTAATAAACTGCTGACTGGAATTCTTCTTAATTAGACCATTTTTAAAGCAATTATGTTATTTAAGGAGGATGATGTATGTATTTATAGCATGATACTTTCTATGATATGATGATATGATATGATGATATGATATGATATGATATGATATAATATGGCATTTATAACGTGCCTATGCACAAGTGCTTCAAGGCACGACGAGGCAAGGGAGAGGAACAGAGGGAGGACAGACAACAATCCTACTAGGCCAGGTGTCATTCTGATCACGCAAGTGCGTGGGAAGGGGGCAGGGACAGTGCAGTACAAGATGATAACAAAAGTAAGTAATGGCCAGCATGTGTCAAGTACAGTACAAGATAATAACAATAAGTGAGTAGCGGCCAGCAGGTGGCAAGTGCATGGGTAAGTGCGGACAACAGGTGTCAGGGGCTGGTAGGGGGACTGTAGGGATACAGAAACAGTCCCTGAGTGCGGGGTTTGCCAGGTGGGCAGTGCAAGTGTGAGACAATGGCAGGGGAAGGACCTGGGCCCGAGATCAGAGGGTGTCCAGGTAGCCAGTGTGGTTCAGGTTTCAGCCAGGATGTCAGCAGAGGTGAGGAGGAGAGAAAGCAGAAGCAAAGAGAAAGGTTTTGAGGTGCTTCCGGAACCAGAGATGGTTCTCCTTACGTTTAAGGGAGGCAGGGAGGCTTTTCCAAATGGAGGCACCAGCCGAAGAAAGGGATCTACCACCAACTCGTTGCTTGGAGAAACGACTGACCCTGAGGCAGTTGGAGGCGGATGAGTGGAGGGCTCGAGAAGAAAGGTATATAGGAAGGGCAAGTTGAAGATATTGAGGACCCAGGCCCCAGAAGGCCTTGTGGATGATGCAGAGGGTTTTGAACTTAATCCTCGCAGCCACTGGGAGCCAATTCAGAGATTTCAGTCCTGGAGAGATACGATCCCTCTATGCTTTTGTTGTTGTGTTCATATGTAAAGACTTTGTTGGCTGTAAACATATTTTTCTAATACATAAATGAATAAATACATTAAATAAAATGACACAGTGGGCCTCAATATGACTCCAGTGGTAGCCCTGCTGGTAAAAATGGCACGGCTGCCGACAGAGTAATTTTTTTCCGGTGCCCGGCAATGGGGACTTACCGGGGCATTACAGCCCTGGTGCTCCCAGTAATTCCCCGTTGCCGGATGCTGGGAAAAACTACTCCCCATTCCCATTTCAGTCCCATTGGACTCAAGGGGAATGGGAAGGAGGGATGCACCGGCACTGTGTGCAACAGTGCCAGTGCATCCGTCAAGGTCTGCGAGCGGATGCCATTATGCTCACCAGGTCATACATGGCAGGCTGAAAGGCACCCGCTCACAGAACTCAGAGTATGCCGGTCCGGTAACAATGGTGCCAGTAGCTTACTGGCACCATTGCTACCGGCCCGGCATACTTATAATGAGGCACCGTGATAATTATAGGTTGCCACCTGATAGTTAAGGTGAGTCGTGAGTCCATAAGAAATAATTTTGAATGACATTTGAACCGTGCAATGGATTTAGCTGAAATCTTGCAGACAATTCTGAATGCCAGGTGTCCCCCGGACTGGACACTTTGGGAAAGATCTGTTATCTAGTAAAAAAGAAGAAAGATATTGATAAAACAATGAAAAGCACTTTCGGCCTACTCCCCATTCATTTTCCCCTAGACAAAAAAGGTACATTTTTGCTCGAGCGCACAGTGGCTACTGCCAGACGTATTTGGACCAGGTCTGAAACAACTTGGGCACAAAGTTTTGACTCACAATCCTTTTGAGATTTGGGGTTATTCTGTCCAGGAGTCTTTTTAATAGAGAAGGAGGTGCCCCATTCTCTCAAAAATAGTGATATCCCCATGAAGCATCGTGGTAGAATCTTTCCAGAACTGAAAAATCCACCATCATTTTTCTGATGTAATGCTATATCTGTGAATATTGAAAAACAAAAAGCAGAAAAATGGCATTTGGCGGTAGAAAAACTGTGACATAGTATGAGGCTAGAGGTGATGGGGGCATGATGTGAAATTTAGGATTTGGAGGTGTTCTAGGGACGGACGGTGTATTACAACCATTTTCCTGTAGTCATAGTTATTCGGTCCGATAATCGTGGCTACCAGAGAAAACAAGAGTGTTTGATGGGGTAAGGGAGAGGGCTACCAAGGAAAATGGGAGTTTGTGGGAGTGGGGGGACCTTGCCGTGAGGAGAGGGGCACTTGGTGAGTGTGGGTGCAGGTGAACATTTTTTTCTCACCGTTTTGCTCCAATAATCACGGTCATCCGAAAACTACTGATAATCGCAGCTATACCTAGTACATCACAGTCATGGGGGAAAAGTAAAACAAGGAAAAAAAGGATATTTATACAGCTACAGTGAGGCCAGTGGCTTGGTAGCATTTTAAATGACTGAAGGTCTAGTAGTGTTGTAAAATATACAGTGGACATTGCAGACACATGTTGTGCCTCCTCAGTGAGGTAAAGCTGAGCCTCTAAGGCACAGTGAGCAAGGGGTGCACGTCTGCATTGCTCTTTGTTACTTAGGGTGAAACCCCCAGCATTCCACAATTGAAAAGGAGTGTGGGAGCCCCTATAATGAGAACGAACATGGGTCAAATACCATGTTCTGTGGAATTTCGTCCACTCAGCAGGGTCTACAAACATGTTTTAGCTCACTGCACCCTTCAAAGAGGAGAAATATCAATTGGCATATCAGTCTGTGTCCCACCCACAAGGGTAGTCTAGCACCGAAATGGCAGGCAATTCTCTTCTGAACAAGAGTACCATCAGCAACCCCAGACATATGTTTTAGCCTTGTTGGGTCACCCCAGTGAGGTGAAGCTGAGCCTCTCTAAGGTACAGTGAGCAAGGGGTCCACTTCTGGATTACCCTTCATTAAAACCCCAAGTTTTACAAAATTGAAAAGGAGTGGAGCGGAGTGGCTGAGGGAGGCTAAAAACCTTTGACTTGCTGGATGCATTTGGATGGCAATTTCTAAACAAAAAGTATGTCAAGGGGCATCCCAAATTGCAAACGTTGGGAATAATTCATAAAAAATGTCATTAAGAAAACTTAAACATTTAGTTTCCAGCGTACTCCAATTTATTTTCCCACAGAAACACAAATTGGGTAGTATTTGAACAGCAGTAGCATGTAAACCACTTGGCAGATTTGGACCAAATAAGAAACAATTTGGGCACCAAGCTTTGACTTAATTTCCTTGACTGGTCCGAGGTAAATCCACCCAGTAGTTTTTAAAATATTCAACGGAGGCAGGAGGGTACCCCTGCTCCTTAATAACATTATATTTATTGGCTTTGGTGTTTTGCAGCTGAAAGGATTTTCAGAAATGAAAATCTGATTTTTTTATTTTTTGCTCGATACAAGTGATGGGAGTGATTCTCTCGATAATACCGGAAGAACATGAAAATGAATGAACTCAAAACACTGTTTGGAGGAGGAAAAAGGATGTCATCAAGCATTGTAATGAACTCCCGCATGACCGTAGAGAGTGTAATAACGTTCTCGATTTCAGAAAGAGACTGAAAACTCTTCTGTTTGTCAAATCACTCCTAAGGGAACACTGATTATTTTTAACGGCAGTGCCTATCTAGCCTGGCTGGAGGTGCTATATAAATACCAATACAAATAGCATTAGCAATAGCAATCGCATCAGGCTAGAAGTCTTGAGTGGGAAAGAAGATACCATGTGAAGTTGAGGATTTGATGTTGGGTTGGGGAGCCAGTTACGGGTAGAACATTTTTGGTTTATCTGGGGAAGAACATGGGAATCTCACAAGATTAGAGCAGTAATGCTACAAGACATGCTCAGAAATAAATGTGCGTCTCACAATTCGTTGAGTGATAGGGGGTAATGGGAGAGGGTTAGGGATGGAAAAATCAATTCAATGGAGTGATAGCACTTGGAAAAAAGAAGAGGTGCACATGCTGAGTGCCTGTGAAGAAGTGGAAGACTTTTTGATTTTGAGCATTTTTTCCTGTTATCGGAGAAATCGGCCAGCCACCACTCTACAGAAAGAATTTCTGTTATTGGAAACAATTACTGTGAAATTATCGCAGGAATAAGGAGTTAGAAAGAACATTTTTAACATCTACATCTACTGGGTAGAGGGCAATGGGTGTTTGGTAACTTATTAATGGTTTGACATGAAACAGTGGCCATGACTAGTGGCCCAAAAAGAAAGCTATTGGTGCAAAATGTGCAGAAGTCATGGCTGAATCACGTTTGAGACCTCAAGGAACTATGGTACATGTACAGCCGTGGCAACTGTTTTTTAGTTGGCCCCAAAGAAACCCATTGTTGCCACATGTACAATATCCACGGGTGAAAGCCATCTGTAGCGAGCCCCAAAGAAACCTATTGGTGCAACATGTGCAGCGGCCACAGCTGAAGGCCATGGCTAGTGGGACCCAAAGAAACATATTGGTGCACCATGTATAGTGGCCAAGGCCATAGACCATAGCTAGTGGACCGCAAAGAAACCTATTGGTGCAGCATATACAGTGGACATAGACCATGGCTAGTGGGCTCCAAAGGAACTATAGTATAACAAAACTCTTGAAAGAGAGATTTACAGCAAACAGATTTAATGTGAAAAATACATAGCAACAAAACCTTTGAAATTCACTGAAAATACATTTAGTTTGAAAACAGTGAAGATGAAAAATTCATTGCAGCAAAACCTTTCGAATTCAGTGAACAAATCTTAGTTAAAGAGAAGTAGGTTGAAAATATAATGCAACAAAACCCTTGAAATTTGGCAGACAATTCAGGCAAATCACCCTTAACTATTGGACACTTCTTGTGCAGCGTATGACAACAATGATGACACCAGAGATTACATCACTGAGGACCTCATTATTGACATCACTAATTACATAATATATGACACCACTGATTACATCACAGATGACATCAGTGGTGACATCACTAATTAAGCCAGTCATGACTTCCCACATCTTTTGAATTTCAATGGTTTGTTGCGTTAAGTCTGTACAACTTAACTGCACCTTAACTACATTTTTCAGTGAATATATGTATCTATATTTTTAAAAGTGATCATTTGTGGGTGGCTTGGTTTGTGGCAAAGCGTTGTTCCTTATACAATTCTACACAGTTTCGCCATTCTGCACCAAATTTTGCATAGTTACCTGCTAGGAACTGTTAGGCAGAAACCTGTGGAGATCCCTTACGGACCACTGCAAAAAGTTTAGGACCACAGGATTAAGCAGTAAACCCAATTGGTAGCAGTCTGCACCACCCAGATTTACCTGGTAGCTGTGGCTGAGCAGTCAGACTTCTCTCAGGAAGAGTTAGGCAGTATATAGAGTATACACAATAGGGCTAAAAATACAGTAGAACAAGCAAACACTGACCAGAGCTTTGGTATAAAAGTATATAATTATTTATTTAAAAACACACTTATGAAAATACACTGGCACTAATATATCAAGCAAGTTCAAACACAGTCACTATAAGTATATACACCTCCCTAGTTAATTATTCGACAAGTCTAGGTTAAGACACCACTTATTTAGCAAACAAAGGTGAGCGCGTAACCGTAGATGGCACTCCAATAATTTGTTTAAAAAGGGAGAGAAAAGGCAGAGTAGGAAAATAACACAGTACCAAAACTTTTAAGGAAACCACAGCAAGTCAAGAAAGGCAGGGTCTACTGTAGAGCAAAAAGTTCATAGGCCAGGCCCACTCTTGGAGAGAGCAAGGCGGAATGTGCCCAAGATCACACAGTGGAATGCACTAAAAGTCTTTGCAGAAAAGTCAAAAAGAGGTTGGATCAGTTCAGAAAGGCAAAGTTAGCAGGTCTGAGGTCAACCCAGTTAGAAAGTCAAGGATTTATGGGACACCTTGGAAATCTGCTGCAAGGGAGACCAGGCGGGACACAGTACCTGAAATGGCGAGAAAGCTCCAGCGGTGGCAGTTGTTCCTGGCAGCGGGTGCAAGTCATGGCTTCGACCAGGAGAAGAGATGATCTCGACAAGGACACCACTTATTTAGCAAACAAAGGTGAGCGTGTAACCGTAGATGGCACTCCAATAATTCGTTTAAAAAGGGAGAGAAAAGGCAGAGTAGGAAAATAACAAGGTACCAACACTTTTAAGGAAACCACAGCAAGTCAAGAAAGGCAGGGTCTACTGTAGAGTCAAAAGTTCATAGGCCAGGCCCACTCTTGGAGAGAGCAAGGCGGAATGTGCCCAAGATCACACAGTGGAAATGCACTAAAAGTCTTTGCAGAAAAGTCAAAAAGAGGTTGGATCAGTTCAGAAAGGCAAAGTTAGCAGGTCTGAGGTCAACCCAGTTAGAAAGTCAAGGATTTATGGGACACCTTGGAAATCTGCTGCAAGGGAGACCAGGCGGGACACAGTAACTGAAATGGTGAGAAAGCTCCAGCGGTGGCAGTTGTTCCTGGCAGCGGGTGCAAGTCATGGCTTCGACCAGGGGAAGAGATGATCTCGACAAGGACGAAAGCTGGAGGTCGTTGCACTGCCAGGGTAGAAACCAGCTGTGGAGTTCCCTATTAAAAGGTACGACCCTTTTATTCGCGGTAGTGGTGAAGCATGGCTATCCAGCCGTCGGGGTGCTTGGCACGGGCGATTCGACCACGAGACGTCCAGGAAGGCCAGGAAGGCGAAAACGGTGAACTGGCTGGTCCCACCAGCTCAAAGGGAAAAAGACTCTCCTGGAAGAAGATCTCCTCTGTCGTCGGGGAAGTGGTGAGTTCATACAGCAGGGCTCCACCGGTGGTGTCGCCATTGTAGATGGCTCAGCTTCTCCCCTCTTCGGATTCTTTAGGTCCTGTGGCGACTTCTGAAGTTCCAGTCCACAAAGCCCTGCTTTTATGCAGCAAAACCCCCATTCAACAGCCTGTCACTCAAACATGCTAGGGCTCGACTTGGGTTAGAATTTCAGAGGCAAACAAAAATGCCATTTTAAAACCGAGCCCCGGCAAAAAGACCCAACCGGGGTATAAATATTAAATAAATAACCTAGCAGTGTCTTTAACATTGCACCAAAAAGTGGTGCGTTTAAAATCAATGGGAAAATCCCATAGGAAATATTCTGGTGGAATATTTCGCATGGTATCCACTGCCACCAGCCAGAAACTCGACAAGGGGGGACTGGACAGTGCCCCCTTGGAAAACAGACCCAGGGGCAATCGAATTACCCCTACCCCTACCAGTACTTCCACAATATGATGGTTTGTACTGGTTCTGTTCACAATTTGAGACTAGTAAAGCCAATGGTGACTTTACATGCCCTGGGAGACAGTAGTCAGTCCCAGGGTATGGAGTCTATGTGTGGGGGTCACTATGACACCCCTGTGTTACTGCACTGAGGGTGCTGTGTAACACACCTACCAAAAACACATTAGGCCCTATGGAGTAAAAGACCCCATAGCCCATAAAACACATTTACAGTCAAAGGACATTCTCAAATCATGTATAAGAATGGAAGAAAAAGAGTCTCACTCTTAGCAGGAGAAAAAAATAAACCCCAAAAATCCAGCAGAGCTGCTGGCGGACTTACTAGGTTTGGGAAATTAGCCTTAACAGAGAATTCTCCCTAACAGGAACCTCCAGGCAATACTGGCTACATGACATTTGGACATCCCACCTCGTTCTCTGGATTTCAGCACAAGTCAAAATGTATTTTTGGGTTTGTGGCTTGGCGAAGCGTAGCTCCTTATACACTTCCACACCGTTTCACCAATCTGCACCATATTTTCCATAGTTACTGTTGGGACCCTCTGGGTCAAGTAGACATCCCAGCCCTGCTCTGGGGTATGTCAGCCAGCCAACCACGCCCATTTTCCGTGCAGTTTACTTCAGCGTGCAAGTCACTTCAAGCGATAAGCGAATCAGAACAGCGACCTACAGGATAATTGATTTTCAACAATTGATGAGTGTTATCATGTCTGTCTATAGAACCCATTCAGAGAACGGGTACTTTAGCTAGTATATATATTTTTCATATGGGTTTCACTAGGAGAACATTTCCTATATTGATAGCCTTTATTGGATAAACTATAAAACATTTATGAACATGGCACCAACTATTCACTTTTATTGTCCTACATGCCTCTTTATTTTGTGGTTTCAACATGACCTGCAGAAATACGCTTTTGCCAACACACACAAGAACATGCTAGATTAATAAGAGCCGAAACGGAGCGAAAAAACATTGCAGTAGAGAAATGCCAGGCGTTGTCATGCCGGATGCATCCTTTCTGTTGCTCTTAAGGTGCTTGATAAAGCGAAGTACCCCTTCATCAAAGATCAATCAGCCCACGGGTGCATGTTTACAAATCAGGGTTAAATGCACAGGCACTGCACTGCATTTACAAAGCTAATTACATTTTGCAGGAGTCTCTCAACATGCCATGCAACAGATTACTACAATAATATTGTTTTATCCTACAAACACAGTAATTGACTGGAATTGGTTGTGATGAATTCACCACACAGTGGAAACACTCAGAGCAGCAGACTGTATATGCAGCATGACCCAGCAGACTTGCAATCTCCCTTTTTAATGCGGCCATGTAATGCCTGTTTTTTTTTTAATGTATCATACCAAAACATTGTTCACAAATACAGAGTCACAAATCAACACATGTTTTTAATCCAATTTAAACACGATTAATCGAAAAAATAAAGGGGCTGTGGGGATTGGGGTAGTGGGGAGATGTGGGTGAGGATGCGGAGGAGTCTCCCCCACTTTTTCTTAATGAACTGCATAGAAATTCGAAAAACAGAATTGGATGTTTTGTGTCTCACAGTAAAAGGTTTGGTGTTTTAACGTAGATTCCTTTTTCCATGAAGGGAATAGTAAACCATGTCCAACATGAATGTAAGATTTCAAAGCATACGACAATTAATTGCATTGTTATTGTGATCAAATATAAAAGAGACTAGCCTCCAGATGTATTACTGTAGTTGTACGTCTAATTTAGACGTAAACTCATCTGGTACTGTTGAATATGGACATTTTGATGTTCCTTCAAAGTTTTTATTGGAAAGTACATATTCATATATATGTTTTCAAAGTTCTTCTGACACCCTAGATGCTGACTGACTCCAGAGGGTAAGAGAGCACAATGGCTAACTTGAAGAGGCAGCTGGTAAGCTCGAGCATTATATCTGTCATCAGGCCCTCATTGAATTTGGGGTATGTGGGGCTGCCCCATGGGGTCTCCCATCACATCCTGGTGTGCCAATATTCCCAAGCTTGGTCAGGAGGTGTCCAATCCACAGGGAAAAAAACATCCAAATCTTCCTGCAAACAGAAGCACTTAACTTATGTTATCATAAGTTAAGTGCCACCCGCCCGCACCCCCCAACAAAGGCCCTAACTAAACCCCACTCTCATCTTTCTTCTCCCTTCTTCATCGTGTGGATGCAGGCTGCCTCATCTCCATGTCCTTGTCAATACTTCTCCTGACCTATGGACTCCCCATATGGTTTCTGTCCTCTCCCCTTTCTCTTCCTCATCCGTTAATGGTGGTACCAGATGAGAAGTGCTCTTGGCAAACTTCTCACCGTCCAGGTACATCATCAATGTCTATCGTAACAGCAATATCATGGCCCAGGGCTCTCAGCTAAACCTCCTTCTTCTTGACAGTTGTTTACCATCTCTTTTCAACTCCACCACCACCTCTTGCCACCCCACTTTTGTCTATCCCCTCTTTCTTCCCCCCTCTGGTGGTGGTAACACCACCCCTGCACCCTCCTCCAAAAAAAGGGGCAACCAGCTTCACTTAGCTACCATTCAGTCTCACTCTGCTGTCAAACACTCCTCTGACATCCGTCTCCTTCTTGCTTCTTGAAGAACTTGACCTTGATGTTCTTGCCCTCAATGAGACGTGGTTCAAGGCTAGCTCTGTCACTGCTTTTGACACTATTCTCCCTGAGAGCTACAAGATGTCGGTCAAGTGGCACAGCGAGTAGAGCGATTGCTTTGACATCCCTGCAGAGCCTGCTCACGCAGGTTCAAATCCCAGCAGGGCCAAATTCAGCCTTTCATCCTTCTGAGGTCGATAACTGAGCACCACACACCGTGGGTAATAATAAGCAGCGCTCAGATACCTGAGGGTTCATAGCGCTATATAAATGCGAAATTATTATTATTAAGATCCTGTCCAATCCGAGGCCCACACGGTATGGGGGCACAGTGGTCCTGATTATCCCTGAGTGGGTTTTGGTCACCATCATACCCACCCAAACCTACGCCTCCTTTGAATGTCTCATCTGTAGGCTGTCTATCTCTCCTACCCTCTCCCTCATTCTCACCACTATCTACAGACCCGCAGACCTACCCCGCTTTTCATTCGCTAAATGAGCAGACCTCTCCTACTCTCTCCTGGCCTCCTCCCCCAAACCTCTCTTCCTTTTGGACTTTAACATCCACCTTGACTCTCCAGATTTGGCCACTGTACTCTTTTGTGACCTCTGTAACTCTCTTTCCCACACAGTTCTTCCCTTCCGGTCCTACCCAATCTGCCAGACACACCTTAGAAGCGCTCATCTCACCAGACATCGCTCTCTCCAACCTTCAAACTATTCCTCTCTCCTGGTCTGACCACTCTCTCCTCTCTTCCCACCTTGAGCTCCCAGACCACTTGACAGTGCCTCTACCCACACTGCCAGCTCCTTCTCTGTCATTCAACCGATGAAGCGTGTGTCAGTCGCTGTATTTGCTGCCACATTCATTCCTCATCCCCCCTGCCTTTGACTCACCTACTGACTCTGCATTGGAAAACCTCCATCTCAATCACTCTGGCCATCCTTGCCCTTGTCATGAGGATCCGCATGAAGCCTGCTTCTAAGTGCAACTCTTGGTATGACTCTGACTTGGCAGCTCTGAAACACAAGTTCAAAGCTGCAGATCAAAAGTGGCAGGCCTCAAGTACACCCTCTGACAAACTGGCCTGTTGCCTACTACAAAGGCAATATCGGCTTGCAATCCACTCCAATAAGAGGATTTATGTCCAAGTTTGCATCACTGGGGCCACCAATAACACAGCTGAAATGTTCAAAATCTGCAAGAAACTTGCCAATCCTACTGCAGTCTCCTCCTCTCCTCTTCCCTTCCAGGGCCTCTGTACTGCACTGGTCTCCCACTTCTCCACCAAAAGTCAGGACATCCGATCCTCACTGTCATATACTCCCCTCTGCTCTTGCCTCCCATGGCCCCCACCCCATACTCTCCTCCTTCTATCCCATTGCAGCGGATGAGGTTTATAGAGTAGTCCTCTCTATGAAAGTCTCCTCCAAACAGGTTTGCCCCTGCTCTTCCAGAACTATCAAGGACAACATCTCTTCTCTCACCTCTTCCTTGGCTGACCTCTATAAGCATCCCTTTGCCACTGGCTCTTTCCCACAATCGCGCAAGCACTCTCTTGTGCACCCTCTCCTAAAAAAGCCATCTGCTGACACTTCATGCCCAGCTAACTATTGCCCTATCTCAGATGCCCATTTCCAGGGCAAGCTCATGGAGATGTTGGTCATCCCCCAACTGACCCACCAAACTGAACTGGCTGCCTGCCTCCACGACCACTAGTCTGGCTTCAGAGTATCCAGAGGCACATAAACTGCTCTCCTAAACACCTGTGAATACCTGCACTCGAACCTGGATTCAAGCACCCCCTCTGTTCTAATCCTACTCGATCTTTCCTCTGCCTTTAACATGGTCAATTATACCATTCTCATATATCGTCTCTGTGATACCCCAGGCATCATGGACCTGGCAATGGCGTGGCTGAACTTTCTTTCTAACTGATCCTGCCAAGTGCAATTGGGCCCTTTCCTCTCCTCCACCTCACTCGCTACCTGTGCGGTCCCTCAGGGCTCTATCCTATCACTATGGCTCTTCAATATCTACCTTGCACCTCTGGCCCACTTGATCTCCAACTTCTCTCCTCACTTTCAGTGTTATGATGATGACACACAGCTCTCCTTTAATGTTCCTTATTCTACCTCGTCTCCTTCCTCTCTCATACCTGACTGCCTGACTGCTATTCAGGCATGGCACTCTGCCTCAATGCCAGTAAGACAGAAATCCTTCTTATTGGGATGCCAGCTCCCTGGTTCCCTGTCAATCTCTGGCCAGCCTCCTTGAGTCCCCTCCTCTCTTGTGAGGCTAAAAACCTTGGAGCCATCTTTCACTCCTCTCTCTCTCCTTCTCTATGCACCTCACAGACTTTGCCAAGAAGTCCAACTTTCATCTCCACCTCCTCAGAGGCATTCTCCCTTTCCTTACCTTCCCCCAGAAGCTCAATGTTTCCAGAGCTCTGGTTCTCTCTAGGCTGGACTACTGCAACAGCCTCTTCCTCAATCTGCCCATTTCCTCCCTTCGCCCTCTTCAACTAATCCAGAATAGGGCTACACAATGTATCCTTGACCTTAAGCCCAGGGACTGCATCTCTCCAACCCTAAAATCCCTGCACTGGAAGGCCCTTTGCATCATTCACAAGGCTGTCTGGGGCCTGGGATCTCTCTACATCCAGTTTTCTCACCCTAAATACCTCCCTTCCAAAGTTCTTCGGTCCTCTAGTTCCACCACGTTTCTCCAAGCAGAGTGTGGGTGCAAAATGTGTTTCTTCAGCAGGAGCCACCCTCTGGAATGGCCTCCAGGCACCCCTCAGACTTCAGCAGATCTTCTTAAATTCTGGAAACTTATCAAAACGTTCCTCTTCTCCTCCTCCTTCCCTGTCCCCCTCCTGTACTAATGTCCCCCTGCTGCTGCTACTAGTGCCTGGTGCCATACGAGCCTTACTGGGGAGCCTTAATAGTCTCTCCCAGCATCCCTAACTAGCACTTACTCTTCCCAGACGAGCCTGCATCTGGCCCAACCATGTCCATCTCACTTGCTTTCCCATTTCCATATTCTCCCCTGGCACGTGCCCTCCGTGGCCTCCCCCTCAGTCAGCACTTGCTCATCCCCCAGGACACTGCCTCTTGCACTTCCTCCCCTCCCCCGTTGCCCTCTTCCAGCACTGCCCCTTCCTCCCTCCCCTGCACTTTTTGTTACTGCACTTGCACGGTAAGAATGTCACAAGACCTTGTAAAATCCTAACTGTTGCTTGTTTTCCCTATGTCCCCCTCCCCCTTTTTTGTCTTCTGGCACCTGGAAACACCTGTGAATGTAGCGAGTCTTTTTACATTATGCATAGTGTTCTGACTCACAGAACTGCACAACCAAATCGGTGGTAGCTATAGTACAGTGCATGTTGGGATTGCAGCCACTTTAACAAATGTGCTTTACAGCTGATGATATGTGACATATATTCAGTGTCCACCATCAAGCATGTGTTTTATAGTGGTAATACTGCCATATGTTTCACAAAAATCATTTAGTGCTTTACTGGGCTGCACTGCCAGCTGCATATTGTAGATGCATGTAACGGTCATACTCTTTTGACTCCTCGCAACAACCTATTCTCTATGAATACTTTGTCCTTTCTTCTCCCAGATGCTTTCCTCCTCCCTAGCCTCTCTCCTACTCTCTCCCTTATGTCTTCACTGTAGTATCTATCTCTGCCTCCTGTTCAACCCATTAAGCTCTAAAGGTATGTCTGTTATCCTAAATCCCCATAAGTAATCATTTTAGTGGTAAACTAGGCTGCCATTTTGCCTCTCCAAGCTGTTTCTTTACCTGTCTTCACAGCAGCCATGCTCTGCCTCACTTATAGTAGTGTCTCCTTCCTGTACTCCCACCCTCTCTTACTATTTCCATGCAAATCCCCTCATCTCTCCCTTAGAGGAAGTATCCAACTGTGTCTGTAGCTGCACTATGCAAGCCTTTCTATCTTTAACTCTAACTCCTTCTCACTTTACAAATCACATCTATTCTTTCCTGTCTAAAAATGTCCCCCAAATAAGCCTGTATACTTTTTCGTAGGTGTGCTGACTGTGGGGTTTCCTTCCAACCACAATCTGTTTCTAAATGGCTTTTTCCCGAAATCCAATTTTCTTTATTTTCCCACTTCAACAAACCTCTTCCCAGCCAGTCCTATCCCATTTCTCACAAATCCATTCCCAGCCTCAAACTTCAATACACTTACCTTTAAAGGGTACAACTTTCCAACAATTCTCTCACGTAACCACACACCTGTTGCAATGGCTCTTACTTTGTCAAGTATCCATGCTTGCGGTCTCCCATGATCATCAGTCTTCTTTCTTGCAGCTCTCCTGCAGACTGACAATCTCTGCTTTTGCTGGCTGCTTTTTGGGGTCATTTCATCATCTCCATGTCTGTTATATGGCAGCAATGGTTGCAACTGGGATTCAGCAGCTAGTCTCTTCCCTACTTGAGTCATATGCCCAGGGTCATGTGTTATGCCAGTGAGCCATTGTAAGGCAATGTAGAAGCTGGTGGCCATTTTGGTCATTTTTGTTTTTTCTTTGGCTTCCGTAGTGATAGAAGCTGTTGTATGGCTGATGATCCTACTGTATACAGTATGGTTATATCTGTAAGTTCTCTCACAAATTCACTGATTTTTTAGCTGAGGTCCATGGACCTGAAAAAGTCTGGAATTATATAATCCAGATTTCCACATTTCCGTTTTGTGGGTTCAGCAGTTTGCGGGCCCCTTTATTGTTCCTTGGGCATTGCCATGTGGTTTTCCAGGTCCTACATAATGGGATCTTGCCATATGAGGCAGACCTGGAAGTCTATTGGACAGTTTGCACTTCTTTCAGGAACATGAGAGGCCCTCTATCTTTGTGTTATGTTACTGATGCACAGCCTTTAATCTTTCTTAGAGCCCTGCACTGGCTTTGCGATAACAATCACATGATGCTGAAATGTCCAAATCTGCTCACCCACCTTTCAACGTGCTGCTGGGGAAGTCCTCCTCAACCTCACAGGTATCTCTGAGGATGATGGTGGCAAACGAACTATGCCTCAATGAGGACGCAACCGAAATCCTACTAATAGGGCCTCAGGATACACTAGAGGAACTCTTCAACCAATACTCCACATTCCTGATAGAGAATATAGAAATCACGGTCTCTCCCGCTGTCGAGACACTAGGGGTATACGCCACCCTCTTCATATCCTGCCAAGTCAGTGTCATTGCATAATGTGCGGCATAACTGGTGCACCCAAGCACCCTACAACACGTTACTTTCTCAACTGACCTGGACTACTGTCCCCACGGGCGTTCACCCTACCAGCGCTTTCAGGTCATACCAATAATATATAGAATGCTATACAAATGCCACATAACATAACATAACATCCCCTACCAAATTACTGAATGCAGCAAGATCGGTCCTCTCCACAGCAAGCAGCCTCACCATAGCCAGAGCTGTCATAGGATCTAGGTTGGATTACTGCAATGCCATATTTGCTGGCATATCTGCCAAAAACCTCCAAAAACTCCATGTAACCCAAAATAATGCACTGCGGGCAGCTCTCAGCATCCCAAAAAGGGAACATATTGTGACAGCAAGAAGAGAAGCTCACTGGCTGCCCATTAGAGAGAGAGTCCTGTTCAAAACATTAGCCATTACTCATAAGTGCCTCGCTAACTCAGCCCTGCCTTACCACTACCAGAAAATAAGCAGAGCACACTCCTCCCAGCCCACTAGAACACCATACACCTGCGGACTACTGATCCCCAAAGTCAAGCGTGCCAAAGCAGGTGAAGCAAGCTTCCCTTTTATAACGGCCAAACATTGGAATTCAATGCCCCCTTTGATCCCTCCCATGGAGCTTCCCGCAAAGCAATCAAAACATGGCTTTTCAAATAAGACCACTCTCTATTATGTACTACCTCATGCCAACTGCAACTGTCTGTACATACCATGTACTATATGCCTGCGAGTCATGTAACAGCGTCACAATGCCCCTGGACTGCTGCACATTTTATACATGAATAAAATAAAATATATAAAATATATACATATATATAATTTATGATGTCTGTTTCATTTCTTGTGCCTCGACTGCTGCAGCTGACTGTTGCTTTACAAAGTCACCACACAGCACACTGCTAAATAATGTGCCCACCACCCTAGTGCCACACCACTAAAAGAGAGAGAGAGAGAGAGACAGAGAGGCAGAGAGACAGAGAGAGAAATAGACAGTATCAGAAATTAGATTGAGGCATAAAAGAGCCAAGTCAAATACAGCCCGAGCCCAGTGAACATCAACTCATCCTCGAGTTGAAAATAACGCATCTCAAATTTCAAACCCTACAAAGCACTGCCTGAGCCGGGTAACCCTCACACTCGGTAAGTGTTCAGGAGGAAAAGATGGGACAATATCAAATACTCTGGGGCTTCTCATGAGACCATGTTCTTCTCGACAGTATGTTTTTCATTGTTTTTACTTCACATGTTTCTCACAGGGTCTCTCTATTCCCCTGGCTAGTAAACTGCTCACATCTCTAATTAGGAGTGAGGTTGTGAAGCAAGATGCTTTGTAAAATAAACTGCTGCAGTAGTTAGACCCTAACCGCTCAACTAGATTGGATTCGGGAAAGTGCATGGAGAGAAATGCTAATGGAACCAGGTAAGAGGGATCATGGGAAGGGATGGGCAGATAGCATAGGAAGGGATGGTAAAGGGGAAGAGGAGAGGTGTCCCAATGATGGGACATGGATTGATGCAAGGAGGTATAGGCTGACATAGATATCTCTCCAGAGAGAGGACAAGTCCTCAATTGGCATGAATTCAGAACTCGTCATCTTAAGAGGACCACCTGCCGTAAAAGGCCAGTTACTGCATATGCCTAGCATCCAATGAGACTCAGATAGTTCACGCCCTTGGACAGAAGTCAAAGAATGCATTATCAGGTAATTGAAACAACCTCACTGCAAGGCATCCAGAAAGAGACCAAGAAGCACAGTGCTGGTCAATCTCTGACTTGAACCTTTCAAGAGGCGGAGTGTTGAATTAGGCATCCCCATGCATATCCTCATAAATGCATCACATCTTAATTAAGGGTGATGTTGTTATGGATATTGAGACCAGTGCCAATTCCTAAACGGCATGTTTCTGGGAACAGCTTTAAATCCATTTAGTCTCATAGAGAGGAAGCTTTTTTTGTTAATTATTTTGTTCCTTTCCAGTCTTATTAGACCTAGCCACTATTTGACGTCAATGAGTTTGTGTACTTACTCTAATCCACTCAGCTCACCCTGCAATACAAGAAGAAAGATCTATGTCCCCGGGCACACATTTCAGCCCACCCTGCTGTGGAGAGGGACCCTTTGTATCCCTGTGACAGTACTCTGTACTGTTTATCTTGAGAGATGGGGTACGTGTACCCATGTACTAATTTCAGAGGTCTGTACTGTTGTGAAAGGTTCTCTGTCACTAGAATAAACATAATGTTTTTGTGTAGCACTTCCGCCTGGTTTCCTTGTGCCTCTAAGCCTTTTAATAACAGGTGCTAATATTATTAATTGTAATGGTACTCAATGTATAGGGCTCAGACTGGAGAATGTGCATTACTGGGTTGGCTTTGCCAAGCTTTGAACCTGTGTCATCTAGTCTAAAACTCAATTCTAATGCAAGCACTTAACTTTCCAACCTATTTTATAGACATAGCCACCAGAACACATAATTCCTGCATGTGGCCAGTTCTTTTTCCTCTGAGTGAATCCTGAGAGAGACTTTTTTCCTACAGACAAAGTTCCCAGACTCTGGAGAGAACACGCAGACCCATTCTTCGTTGATACAGAAGTACCACCATCCCTGCATGAACTGATCTTTTCTAGGGTTAGCAGTTTCCCCATCTGTGTGAAATTACCTTTTATACAGTTGACCGGTTTTATATCTCTGGGTGACTCCCCAGAGCCTGTTCTTGACACAGGTGACATGTCGTATGTCCTTGTTTGTAGAAACAGAACAGTTTGTACATCTGTGGATCATGTTTGATATCCTTGGGTGAGTGAATCCCAGAAACTGCACCTCCCACAAGAGACATAATGTATTCTCTCATTAATCTCATTAATCCGTTCCTGATCAGTAAGATTTGTCTCTTCTTAATTGCACTGTAATTGTGGGTCATTCATCCCGGACACATTTGGCAGAGGTACATTTGAAAGCTGGGGGTACTTTTCAGAGCTACATGACTTGTCTCTGATTAAGTATTAAGTGAAAAAGTGGCTTTATTATGATTGGAAAAAAAGATTAATTTTGAAAGACCACTCTGTGACCACCAGAGCGGTCTTTCTAATTCAAACTGTCATGCCTCTGCCGCACACTAGTGCATGGAGGGGCTGACAGTCACGCCAGGACCAGGAAGAGCTGCCGTGGGAGAACAGGTAAGTGTTTATGTGTGTGTGAGTGTGTGTTTATGTCTGCATGTGTGTTATGTGTTTGTGTGATTAGGGGTTTGGGGTATGCTTGGGTGGGAAGGAAGGCAGGGCAGCGCAGAGGAGGGGGGTTGATGGGGTGCGGCCCTTCAGTTTTACAGCCATCCCACCAGCGAGGTTGGGGGGCAAAGGGTTGTGATACTCTACTTTTTGCAGGCCGCCAAAAATCGGCCCCACAAAATCAGTATTTTTGGTAGGCAACCAGCAAAAAGCAGAAATACCACATAGATCCTCTGAATATGGTCTGTTCATTAGGGTATGCTGAGAGCTCAGCTTGAGTCATTAAACTTACAACCATGCTCCCAGTTTGTTCCTCATAGGTTCTCAATTTACGACTGAATCCATAGAACCCATCCTTACTGTGACCAAATAATTTCTCTGTCTCGGATGAATCCCTCAAAACCATCCAATTCACAAGTAGCTAGCTATTTATCTTGGGGCCACACTGCAGAACCAGTCTATCCTAGAGATAACTGTCTTGCCACCTCTTTGCTAATCATCAAAACAAATTCTTCCAGCATAACAATAAACATGTGTTTGGATAGTGCTTTGTGGTGCAGTTCACAATTGTATTAATTGCTTCTTTGTCTTCATGTTGCTCCCTAGAGCCCATTAATTTGGCATGTTGATGATTCTTTGACCATGGTCGAAGACCCTCATCCATTCTTTCTGCAGTTGACATGCTTGTCCATGGGTGAATACGAAGAATCCCCACTTCCTTCAAGGGAAGCTGGCTTTGTACCTGAGCAAACACACAGAATTCCCCCTTCCTACAGGGGATATATTCTCTTTCCTTCTATGAATCTGTAGAGCCATCCACGCTTCATGGATGGCTCTGAAGGCCTTCCAATTCAACTGAACCCATTATTTCAATGGATACATTAATTTAACTTTTGAAATTTAGTTGTTTGTCCTTGTGGCAAATGACAATTCTCCATCCATCGGAAAACCACTAGTCTGTCAATATTTTAGTTGACAGTCCATGGAGCTTGGTGAATCCTCTATTCTCATGCTTTACACATGTAATCTCAAGCACTCAACCTTCCTAAGTGAAAGGCTGTACACATTGAATCCATCCTTCCTGCAGATGACAGCCAGGTCCGTCATTTCTTGCTGCAGGCTGTTAGCATATAGTCACTGTGCACAGATAATTTATGCTGTAATGGGGACTAGTCAGTAACTTTGTGAAGTAATGCTGTGAGCCTGCTCCAATACCATTGGACCCCCCAACATTTCGATTGTAGTTGCTCCTGGGCTATTATTCACCATCATGCCTAAAATGTTCTATTATTTTGACATAACTTAAAAGTTTGACTATCATTTCCCTTTGTGTTTTTGTTTTAGGCATTGTACATCATTATTGAGGTGCAATAAAATCAGGTACAGTCTGTTAAAATCGCCTGATTCTGGGGGAATAGGAATAAGCATGACACACGGTTTTATGAAATACAGCACCAGTGCAGGGATCCTGCATTCTGCAGAAACACACCAGGCGACTATGGGACTTTAAACCCCGTGGTAACAGAATATGCAGACATTGATTTATCCCAGGCAATCTTATCTCCTGAAAAAAGTCTGTGTGGACATGGGTCATAATGAGGCTCCTAGTCTCTGAATGTACCCTCTCATTCTGCTCTTTCCCTCATGTTGCCACCATCTGCTTTAACTCTCCTAAAACAGTTTCCTTCCTGTTTTATTGATTTTTATTTCCTGTCTCCAGTTACTGCTAATCACTCGATTTCCTCTTTTACTTTCACTACTCCCTCTTTATTCCAGCAGGTCTTCTTTCATGTCTTTCTCTCTAGTAAGCTCCCCTCTCACATCTGCCACACGCTCTTTTACTCTCTCATCTTTCTTGCAGAAGAGATATGTTTCCCTATAATAGAACTATTAAGAAAGCAGACGAGTGCTATGGGAATGTGTTTCGCACTCTCAAATCTGCTATCTTTGTAAACAACATATGTTCCGTTTCCTGCTATGTAGAACAACATACTAGTTCACAAATTCACAAATGTCTATTAGGCTTTGAGTTTTATGCCTACGTGGAAGAGTTATAGTCGGCGGCGTGCTCAGCAGGTGTGCAGAATATACCCCATCCAGGGAACCAGGTTTGTTATGTTATGTTACTTGATATTTGTATAACGCTTGCTGCCATTGGTATGGCCACGAAGCGCTGGGGTGGATGAACACTCTTCCAAAGACCGCAGTCTGAGCAGACATGTAAATGGAAGTTAATGCCCCAAAAAAACAAATGAGAAAACAAGCTTGAAACAATCACGTTTTTTTAGTCTACTTTTTGTGGGATATTTGCACATTTTTATTAAAAAATAGATGGGCGGCGGTAAAGGGTGTCCATCAAGGTAGGGGGAAGGGCAAGTGGTGTGGGGGGGGGGGAGAAAGTGCAAAAAAACACAAAAACATTTCCGCAATTCAACCAAAAAGAACTTTTTGGCCTTGTTAATTTTTTCTTTTTTTTTATAACCTAAATCCAAATGGAAAGAGCGGTAAAATACTTGTGTACATTTATTGTCAACATTTTGATTAGCAGAGAATGACTAGGTGATAGGAATGTTTTCAGGCATGCAGCACATATTGCAAAGGCTTAAGGAAGAGTGCTGTGTCAGAATGCTATGTGACAGTTGGAGCGAATTTTTCGTCAGACTCAGCTGTATTGTATGGGTTGCAGTGTGAGAGAGGGTGTGGGTGAGGTAAGAAGCATGTTAGTACCCAAAGCAACTGTCTACTGGTGAGGGCTCTGCTGCCAGTTGAATGCAGGGCGCCAGCCTCTATGGCAAACATGGAGTCGACATGCAAATTACATGCACAAATGTAGAGTGAGACATGGATGCCATCAGCATACTTCCATTTGTCTTTACCATCTTTTTTGTTGATTAGTAAATATTTAGTTGACTTCAAGCGTGGTCTTGATAATGCATATTCACTTATGGGAGATCAAGCTCGTCGTCTGTGCCACTGCCAATCTTATCGAAGTACCAGGTCCTGAAGATAGAAACTGTGCATTAAACCCCCTTCAATCATCCACCTACCTGAGTCCCCTGGGTGTTATGTTAGGTTAGGCACATTTATACCACACTCATTCACCCAAGGGGATCTTGGCACAAGGAGTTCACTACTGGCTCAACAACCTGGTGTCAAAAATAACAAGTTCTTTAAGGATCGCCTACATTGGAGATGGTTCTCAATGCACCTGAGCGTAGGCAGATGACCATTCCACAATTGGCCAGCGGCGTAAGTAAATGCACACCCTCCAAATCTAGACAAATGAATTTTTGGAATGGCAACCAGGTGGGTACTGCCCGATTGAAGACCCTGTCCCGGAACAGTTGGGAATTTTTGTTGCAAGTAGCCCGCCCCCAGACCATAGAACGCCAGTGAACCAGACATAAAGATTTTAATGTTATCCTCTGGCTCAAAGAAAACCAGTGGAGTGTGTGGAGCACCTGGATGATATTGGCACCATAAGGATAATGGGTAGCCACCTGGGCAGCAAGATTTTGCAACAATGGAATGCGATGTATCAGGGCAAAAATAACGCATTGCAATAGTCAATCTGACTAGTAACCAATGTGGCAACAGACAAGGGTCTCAGATGACTGGGAAAAAATGGAAGGACTTTGCTGATACACTTTAAGAAGAAAGTGACTAGTTTTGCATACCGCACTCACTTGAGGGGCCATCGGAAGTGAGGAGGAAAGAAGAACCGCTAAGTTCTTCTCTGTTGTTACTGGAATGGGAAGATCATCCAGTGTAGAAGGCCAGAAAAAGGGTGTCCATAATGCAAAATTCAGAGGAGAGCCCACCACCAGGGCCACCGTCTTCTCCACATTGAGGAGTAAAACAGAAGCTGTGGAAGCAGACAAGGCGAACTAGCAGCTGAACATAGATGTTGAATAACATAGGGGACAGGGCAAAGCTCTGAGGAACACCACAGGAAAATGCACATGGTAGAGAAAGAAAAGGAGCAGGGTAGAGCAGTTGGCTCCTACCAGCCAACAAAGTGGTAAACTAGGCAAACACAGGGCCAGCAGGGCCTGCCAAGGCCAGGCAGACTAACATGATGGAGTGGTCATCAGTATTGAATTCTAAAGACAGGTCTAAACGTATCAGGGCACCCACCCCACCTCTGTCAGTCAGCATGGCCAGGTCGTCTATTACAGACACCAGGACACTCTTTGTTCCCTGCCCTGGCTGGAACCCAGATTGAAAAGGGTGCAAAGAAGCTAGAAGTTTCAAGGAAAGAAGACAAAAGATGGGAAACCAAAGATTCCAACACCTTCATAAAGAAGGAAAGAAGAGAAATAGGATGAACGTTAGCCAAAACCGAAGCATCCAGTGACTTTTTTTGTAAGGGGAATTTCAACAGCCTGATTCAGGGCTTGCTCATCTTTAAAGGTGAACAAGCCCTGTTTAGCCATATATATATATATATATATATATATATATATATATATATATATATATATATATATATATATATATATATATATATATATATATATTTGAAAAAAAGAGGAAAAGGTGAACCGCAATCCCGCGGGCCAGGCATTAGTGGCAAACTCCAAGATCCCTGACAAACACAAAAAAAACACAGTGTTGTAAATACGGATGTTTTTAATGTTTCAAAAGAAAAAGAATTGTACATAATAATATGCAGTACAATGAGCAGCAACACAAAGGGCCTCATTACGACTCAGGCGGTAAGGGGTTTACGGCAGCGTAAACAGCGCCGACCCTTACCGCCTGAGTACGAGGTCCCTTAGCGCCATGGCGGATTTAACACCTGCTTTTAGCAGGTGTTAAAATCCATGGCGCTAAGGGACCATGTTGTTAATTACGACACCGTAATTTACGGTGGCGTAATTAACGCCTTCCCCACTCCCATTATGCCCTATGTGGCAAAAATGGGAATGGGGAAGGGTAAATGGGGATTGGGGACTTACCGCCCCGCCGACCTCGGAATGGGGCGGTAAGTCCGCCAACCATCATGGCGTAAACGTTACGCCATGGTGGTAAAGGTACGACCCAGGCGGTAACTTACCGCCTGGGTCGTAATGAGGCCCAAAGACAAACAGAGGCAGGACACCATGGTGCACGACCTGCAGACAGCGCTCCACTGAGCACGTGATCATATATATATATATATATATATATATATATATATATATATATATATATATATATATACTCAGATGATAGTCTCTGGTAAGCTGCTGGAAGGCACCCTTAACCAAGGGACTATATGAGCAATGCCACTTGCACTCTGCCTGTCTAAGTTGTAGGCGTGCTGCTCTAAGTTCCTCTGTAAAGTTTCAGTGGAGCAACCTGATCAACCCCTGAGTTCAATATCTGGGAAAGTGAGGCCAGGTCAACTGTCAGAACATTCTTGCACTTATCATTAATCAGAGCTTGTATCAGGTTATGATCCACAGCGTGAATGAAGTCAGTGTGGACCAGTCATGCGCCAAGGCCGGGTGTAAACCCTGTGCCTAAAAGGAAAATATAACTAACAGGGTAACTTGCAGAAGGCACACAGAGGCTGAAAGCATTATCGTGATATCCCACATAGGGGAAGCTGGTGAGGGGGATGATACTCTGGTTGTCAAAATGGCCTGTATTATGTATGCAAGGGTGTAGAAGGTTTTGAGTGCTTTTTTAAAGGTTTTTTTGATGTTGTTCTCTATGTGGCAGATGGCTACTGGAAGAGAGTTCCACATTTTGGGTGTGCTTGTACTGAGAATGAAGAACCCCATACAAAATGATTTGGGGTGTTGCAAGTCAATTTTTGCTACACGTATACAAGTCCTTTGTTGTAAAAGGCAGATGGGTGATACACATCACCTTGAAGGCAGTTTGCCGACTGATCGGAAGCCAGTGGAGAACTCAGAGGGCATGGAAGATGTGTTCTCTGGGACCTAAATCTAGGAGGAGTCTCAAGGCAGTGTTGTGCCCTTGTTGGAGTTTTCTCAGCTCCGAGGTGGAAGCTCCTAGGTATAGTGCATCGGCATAGTCTAGAGGTGAAAGGATAATTGCCACAGCGAAATCCTCTTTGTCGTTTCTTCGCAAGATCTATCGACTCTTCATATGATCTCTGTACTCTGTCCTGTCTTCTCCTCTCCCATTAATGGAGGCACCTGTTGGGAAGCTCTCCTGGCTCCCTTTAACTCCTCTAAAGTCATCATTAATGTCTACCGTAATGGCACCATCATGGTCGAAGGTCCTCAGGCCAATCTCCTCATCTTTGACAGGCGTTTCCCTCACCTCATCAATTCCTTTTCATCTCCTGCTGTCCCACCCTTTCCCCCCTTGGCTACCTTGTCCTCTCTTCCCTCCTCCTCTGCCCTACCTCAGGCACCTTCTTCACCTCAGCAGGGCATAGGTCTTATTTGTACCCCTCCCCGGAAAGTCTTTAAGGCTGGTAACCTCCTTCATCTAGCCACTCTCAACTCTTGCTCTCCTGTTAAACACTCCTCTGACATCTGCCACCTCCTGGAAGAACTCTTCATGGCAAGCTCTGTCACAAGCTTTGACACTTTCCCTAATGGCTACAAGATCCCCTCTGCACCCACATGGTCCAGAGGGGTGTAGCCGTGATCTTTCCTGAGTGGATCTCTGCCTCCATCATTCCCATGCAGACATACTCCTCTTTTGAATTCCTTGTATGCAGGCTGTCAGATCACCTCTTTTCAATCTGAGTGGGCAGACCTCTCCTCCTCCCTCCTGGTCTCAACCTCCCAACTCCTCCTGCTTGGTGACCTTAATATCCATCTTGATACTACTTGTTCCTCCTCTGTACTCTTCCGTGACCTCTGTGACTCCTTCTCCCTTTCTATCATCGCCTCTGGCCCAACTCACTCTGCAGGGCACATACTTGATGTCTTGATCTCCTTTGAACTCCCCCTCTCCATCCACCTGACCACTCCTCACTCCTCTGCCCCCCAGGACAAGTCTAGCCCAACACTGCCACCTACCTACTCGGACATCCGGCCCATGAAGCATGTGTCACTGGAGGCTTTCGCCGCCACCTACTCTCCAACCCTCCACCTCTGGCTAACTCACATCCTGACACAGCCTTGTCCATGCTCTACTCTTCTATCTCCGATACTCTTGGCCCGTTATGAGGATCCACTTGAAGCCTAAAGCCAATTGCAATTCTTGGTAATCCTCTAACCTAGCTACACTTAAATGTAAGTGTAGGGTGGCTGAGAGGAAATGGCCTCTTGTTCATCCTCTGACAAACCAGACAATCGACTGCTCCAAAGGCAATGCCGACTCTATGTCCACAGCAAGAAGAGAGCCCACATCAAAGCCCATGTCTCTGTGGCATCTAACAACTCTGCAAAACTCTTGAAAATCTGCAATGAACTGGCCAGCCCTGCTGCAGTCTCTACTCCTTCTGTCGCCTCCCAGGCCCTTTGCACAGCCCTTGCCTCTTACTTCATCTCAAAAACCTAGGACATCCTGTCAACCCTCTCATCCTGCTTCTCTCTTCCCTCCTTTTGTGAACTCTGACCCTCCTTCTGCCACTCCTACCCTCTTTCTCCTCCTTTCCTCTTTTCTCCCCTGATGAGGTCGCTAGACAAGAACCCATCTACCAAAGTCTTGTTAAAACAGGTTCATCCCTGTTCTTCTAAAACCATAAAGGACCACATTGATGGCCTCGCTCTTGCCCTGGCTGATTTCTGAAACCACTCCTTTGCCTCAGGAGACTTCCCATCCCCTCTTAAGCACTCTCGTATGCATCCTCTTCTCAAGAAACCCACAGCTGACCCTTCTTGCCTGGCTGACTATCACCCAATTTCCATTACTCCTTTTCTGGGCAAACTGCTGGTAAAGCTGGCCATCTCTCAGCTCAACCTCCACTCTAATTCTGTTGGCTGTCTCCCCGACAATCTGTCTGGCTTTAGAGCTGCCAGAAGCACAGAAAGGCTTTTCTGAGCATCCATGCATATCTGCTCTCCAACCTTGACTCTAACATTCCCTCTGTCCTCTTCCTACTCAATCTCTTCTGCCTTCGACACAGTCAACCATACCACCCTGCTCAACTGTCTCTGTGACAACCTGGGAATCACCGATCAGGCTCTGGCATGGCTGACCTCTTTCCTCTCTGATCAACCCTCCCAGGTCCCACTTGGGTCCTTCCTTTCCTCTATCTCCCTCTCTACCTATGGTGTTTCGCAGGGGTCAAACCTCTCACCCGGGCTCTTTCACCAATACCTGGCAACTCTCACCCACCGCATTGCCATTTTCTGCTCAAATGTCCAGTGCTATGCTGACGACACTCAAATCATTTTCAGGCTTCCCTCAGTCAGCTCTTCTCCTCTCATCTCCGACTGCCTATCTGCCATTCAGGATTTGTGTGCCGCCAATGATCTCTGCCTGAATGCCAGTAAGACTGAGATCCTCCTCATCGGCACACCTTCACCCTCCTTTCCTATCACTCTCTGGCAAGCCTCCCTTGGCCCTCCTCCTACCCCCTCTTGCGAGGCAAAGATCCTCAGGGTAATCTTTGACTCCATGCTTTCCTTCTCTGCTCACATCTCTGATGTTTCAAAAAGTGACATTTCCTACTGCACCTCCTCTAAGGTATTCTGCCTTTCCTCTCCTTCACCCAGAAGCTCACTGTCTTTCGAGCCTTGATTCTCTCAAGGTTGGACTATTGCAACAGCCTCTTTCTAGATCTACCTGCCTCTACTCTCCTCCCTTTGCAACTTATCCAGAACAGGACTCCAAGACTTGTCCTTAGCCTCAAGCCCTGGGATCATATCTCTCCAGCCCTCAGATCTCTTCACTCGCTCCCAGTGGCTGCAAGGATTAAATTCAAGACTCTCTGCATTATCCACAAGGCCTTCTGGGGCCTGAGTCCAAAATACCTTCAGCTGTCCCTCCTTAAATACCTTCCCACTGAAGCCCTTTGCTCCTCCACTTCTAACTCCCTGAGAGTCAGCCATTTTTCTAAGAAACGAGCTGGGGGTAGATCTCTGTCTTCGGATGGGGCCTCCCTCTAGAACAGTCTCCCTGCCACTCTACAACTTGAGGAAAACCACCTACAGTTCCAGAAGCACCTCAAGACCTTCCTCTTTGCTTCTTCCTTCTATCCTCCTCTCTCCAGTTGATCTGTTCTTTATCAGCATCGTGCACCTGGTCTCTCTTTGTCTTTAGGACTGAGGAACCTGCTCAACTCTTGCTCTCCTGTTAAACACTCCTCTGACATCTGCCACCTCCTGGAAGAACTCTTCATGGCAAGCTCTGTCACAAGCTTTGACACTTTCCCTAATGGCTACAAGATCCCCTCTGCACCCACATGGTCCAGAGGGGTGTAGCCGTGATCTTTCCTGAGTGGATCTCTGCCTCCATCATTCCCATGCAGACATACTCCTCTTTTGAATTCCTTGTATGCAGGCTGTCTGATCACCTCTTTTCAATCTGAGTGGGCAGACCTCTCCTCCTCCCTCCTGGTCTCAACCTCCCAACTCCTCCTGCTTGGTGACCTTAATATCCATCTTGATACTACTTGTTCCTCCTCTGTACTCTTCCGTGACCTTTGTGACTCCTTCTCCCTTTCTATCATCGCCTCTGGCCCAACTCACTCTGCAGGGCACTTGATGTCTTGATCTCCTTTGAACTCCCCCTCTCCATCCACCTGACCACTCCTCACTCCTCTGCCCCCCAGGACAAGTCTAGCCCAACACTGCCACCTACCTACTCGGACATCCGGCCCATGAAGCATGTGTCACTGGAGGCTTTCGCCGCAACCTACTCTCCAACCCTCCACCTCTGGCTAACTCACATCCTGACACAGCCTTGTCCATGCTCTACTCTTCTATCTCTGATACTCTTGGCCCGTTATGAGGATCCACTTGAAGCCTAAAGCCAATTGCAATTCTTGGTAATCCTCTAACCTAGCTACACTTAAATGTAAGTGTAGGGTGGCTGAGAGGAAATGGCCTCTTGTTCATCCTCTGACAAACCAGACAATCGACTGCTCCAAAGGCAATGCCGACTCTATGTCCACAGCAAGAAGAGAGCCCACATCAGAGCCCATGTCTCTGTGGCATCTAACAACTCTGCAAAACTCTTGAAAATCTGCAATGAACTGGCCAGCCCTGCTGCAGTCTCTACTCCTTCTGTCGCCTCCCAGGCCCTTTGCACAGCCCTTGCCTCTTACTTCATCTCAAAAACCTAGGACATCCTGTCAACCCTCTCATCCTGCTTCTCTCTTCCCTCCTTTTGTGAACTCTGACCCTCCTTCTGCCACTCCTACCCTCTTTCTCCTCCTTTCCTCTTTTCTCCCCTGATGAGGTCGCTAGACAAGAACCCATCTACCAAAGTCTTGTTAAAACAGGTTCATCCCTGTTCTTCTAAAACCATAAAGGACCACATTGATGGCCTCGCTCTTGCCCTGGCTGATTTCTGAAACCACTCCTTTGCCTCAGGAGACTTCCCATCCCCTCTTAAGCACTCTCTTATGCATCCTCTTCTCAAGAAACCCACAGCTGACCCTTCTTGCCTGGCTGACTATCACCCAATTTCCATTACTCCTTTTCTGGGCAAACTGCTGGTAAAGCTGGCCATCTCTCAGCTCAACCTCCACTCTAATTCTGTTGGCTGTCTCCCCGACAATCAGTCTGGCTTTAGAGCTGCCAGAAGCACAGAAAGGCTTTTCTGAGCATCCATGCATATCTGCTCTCCAACCTTGACTCTAACATTCCCTCTGTCCTCTTCCTACTCAATCTCTTCTGCCTTCGACACAGTCAACCATACCATCCTGCTCAACTGTCTCTGTGACAACCTGGGAATCACCGATCAGGCTCTGGCATGGCTGACCTCTTTCCTCTCTGATCAACCCTCCCAGGTCCCACTTGGGTCCTTCCTTTCCTCTATCTCCCTCTCTACCTATGGTGTTTCGCAGGGGTCAAACCTCTCACCCGGGCTCTTTCACCAATACCTGGCAACTCTCACCCACCGCATTGCCATTTTCTGCTCAAATGTCCAGTGCTATGCTGACGACACTCAAATCATTTTCAGGCTTCCCTCAGTCAGCTCTTCTCCTCTCATCTCCGACTGCCTATCTGCCATTCAGGATTTGTGTGCCGCCAATGATCTCTGCCTGAATGCCAGTAAGACTGAGATCCTCCTCATCGGCACACCTTCACCCTCCTTTCCTATCACTCTCTGGCAAGCCTCCCTTGGCCCTCCTCCTACCCCCTCTTGCGAGGCAAAGATCCTCAGGGTAATCTTTGACTCCATGCTTTCCTTCTCTGCTCACATCTCTGATGTTTCAAAAAGTCACATTTCCTACTGCACCTCCTCTAAGGTATTCTGCCTTTCCTCTCCTTCACCCAGAAGCTCACTGTCTTTCGAGCCTTGATTCTCTCAAGGTTGGACTATTGCAACAGCCTCTTTCTAGATCTACCTGCCTCTACTCTCCTCCCTTTGCAACTTATCCAGAACAGGACTCCAAGACTTGTCCTTAGCCTCAAGCCCTGGGATCATATCTCTCCAGCCCTCAGATCTCTTCACTCGCTCCCAGTGGCTGCAAGGATTAAATACAAGACTCTCTGCATTATCCACAAGGCCTTCTGGGGCCTGGGTCCAAAATACCTTCAGCTGTCCCTCCTTAAATACCTTCCCACTGAAGCCCTTTGCTCCTCCACTTCTAACTCCCTGAGAGTCAGCCATTTTTCTAAGAAACGAGCTGGGGGTAGATCTCTGTCTTCGGATGGGGCCTCCCTCTAGAACAGTCTCCCTGCCACTCTACAACTTGAGGAAAACCACCTACAGTTCCAGAAGCACCTCAAGACCTTCCTCTTTGCTTCTTCCTTCTATCCTCCTCTCTCCAGTTGATCTGTTCTTTATCAGCATCGTGCACCTGGTCTCTCTTTGTCTTTAGGACTGAGGAACCTGCTCACCCTGCCACCCACCTGCACTGCCTCCAGGCAATCCCTTTTCGTGAGGATGGATTGGTCCATGGTGTTGAACACTGACGAGAGGTCAAGCCGAATTCGGTCAGCACAGCCATCAGAGTTTGTGTGACTTTAAAGATTTTTCCAGATGGAGACTAAGCAGGATTCTGTTCCTCACAATGGCCTCAAGACTGATTGAGCAGTATCTAAGATGTTGTTGGCTTCTGAGAAGAAGCATAGTTGTGAGTAAAATGCTCGATTAGCTAATTTGGTTTTTCATGATGTGAAGTCTTTTTTAGGAGGGGGCTTGATGAACGAGGTTTTACATTCTGCTGGGAAGATAATGCAAGTGAGTGATGAGCTGATGATGGATAGTGAGAATGCCAGCACACACAAAACTCAAGAGTTCTTTTAGCAGGGAGGCGGGAGGAGGCATGGGTCCCCTAGGGAACAGATGCCTGGCTAAGTGATATTAGTTTGAGAATTCTGAAGGGAAGAGTGCTGAGAAGGGGGAGTATATAAGGAAGTTCTGTTACTGGGGGGTGAAACAGAGTGAGGGGGTGGCAAGGTTGAGATTTTTGAGATGATAAAGGTGTGCCTCTTTAGGGCTTAGCTGTGGAAATGGTCTGAGAGAGAGTCGCAAATAGAGTTTGCTGGGGTGAGTGGTGAAACATGCAGCAGTGATGAATTCAAGAATTAGTTTAACGATGTCCCTGGTTGGGTGTGGGGCTTTGGAGATTCTGTTCCAGTAATAGGATTGTTTTGCTTTGTGCACTTCTGCGTGTTAGGTCTTAAGATGGGAGGTTAGGTAAGTCTGTTGGATGAAGATGGGTCTCATGCCATCTACACTCCAGGATATTGTTCAGTTTTCATTTTTCTGAGGGCTTCAGTGAACCACCTGGGTGAATGACATTATCTGTTTCAGAGAAATCTAATGGACACAATGGAGTTAAGTGATTCAGAAAGCCAGAGATCAAAGTTAGAGATGGTGACAGGACTCGGGGAGAGGGAGAGTGTGGTATGTGGCGCAAGTAGTATTTCTGTCACATCCAGGGTCACTTTGATTTCTTTCCAGATGTGGGATTGGGCTAGTGGTCCAGAGGCTGCCGGAAGGGTGGGAGATTCCACTGAGGATAGGACCAAGAGGATGGCGGAATGGTCTGACCATATGAGCAGGAGTGGTGGTAATGTGCTGAGGAGTTCTGGAGATCTGAAGATTGCATCTAGGGTCTGACATGCAGAGTGGGTTGGGGCTTAGACTAGCTTTGTTGGCTGCAACATTTCTAGTTTGTCCAGTAGTGATTGGGTCAATGGGTTCAGGGGCATGGCAAACCAAATGTTGAAGTCCCCTAACATGTTTACGTGGGAGACCATGATTGTTGCAACAGAATCACTTAGCGATTCTGCAAAGCTTTGATTGTATCCTGGGGGTCGGTTAATAAGCAAGAAGATGTGTGTAGATGAGGAGAGAGGAAGAGAGCAGGAATTTGACCTAGAAGGATTCACAGTCTGGGTTACAGGATGGGTTGTCAATGTGCAAGGCAGAAAGAGAGGCTTTGTGGAGGATGGCAATGCAGCCTAACATGCTGGCTCGGTTTTGGACAATACATTTGTAGCTCAGTGGGAAGGCTTAATGTGTAATTCACATTACATCTAGGAAGAACCAGGTTTTGGTGATGAAATTGATTTTGGGATATTCTGTTGAGACAAGGTCATTATTTACTAAGATGTTTTTTTGCGAAAGATTTGGCATTGATGAGAATGCAATTCAGTCAGCCTTTTAATTGTTTGCTTGAGGCAGGGTGTTTGGTTCGGTGTGGTAGCTTGGTGGGGTGGGGAAATGACCCCAGAGCGAGGGGGTTAGCTTGATGCAGAAGTTGAGGCAGGAGATAGTTCATGCAGTATTCGTGGGGAAGGTTTGAGTTTTAGGAGAGATCGGGAGGTTGATTGGTAATGTGGCATGGCGAGTTGAGGGGATTAGGTACTGGGTGGGAGCTTGTGTAGAGGAGGGTTGTCTGCAGAGGGAGGCAGTTGGCTTGCTGTGCAGGGAGAGGAGACAGATGCCGAACACAGTATTAGTGGTTGTGTGGGGAAGGCCAGGATGGTAGGAGAGGTTGACAGGTTGATTGGTTATGTGGCTTGGATAGTTGATGGTGTGTATGGGGAGGGAGTGAATTAGTGCTGATTGCTGGTACACCATATGTCTGAAGATGGAGAGACTGTAGTGTTTGCGTGGGAGAGGGTTGGTGGTGGTCGGGCTCCTTCTTGCAGCTGGAGTTCCAATTGGGTGTGGGAAGTCAGTGGAGTGTCTCCTACTGGTGCCGGAGGTGACGTGTTTGGAATGCAGGCACTGGGGGATGTTTAGCAGGTTGAGGAGAGATTTCACTGGGTTTGCAGGTGTGGGAGAGTGGGAGAGGGTGTAGGTATGTGTATGTTATTATATCCAGGAGGGAGGTAGGGGGAGTTTTGCTGGATAGGTATAGATGGGAAGCAAGGTGTCTATATGTTCTGTTTTTTTTATGGAGCTGGGGACATGGGAGTAAGAATTGGGTCAGCCGCGAAGGGGGTGGAGATAATAATTAATTGCATGGTGCTTAGTTATGCAAGGTGAAAGTCTGATTGGGGTGGCCGTCATGCAGATTGGAGGGTAATGCTAGTAGGAGGGAGTGGGGTATGGTTTATTGTGGGGTAGACCTAATGGGAGGGAGAAAGCTGGATTGATGGTTTATGGGGTTGAGGTGCTGGTAGAGGGGTCATCTCAGGAGGTAGGGATAGAGTAGGGAGAGGTGGATCCCACAGAGGAGCTAGGAGCCCGGGGTGCACAGAATGAGTCAGGAATCGACTGAGATGTGACACCCCACTGGGCTTTTGAGGATTTTGGAGAAGTAGTATGAGATGTGTTGAAGGGATCCTTCTTGGATGGGAGGCAGGGATGCAGTTAGAAGAGGTGGCATGTTCTGAGAGTTAGTTGGGGATGGTGTTGTGAGGGGTGAAGTTTAACGATGTGGGTGTGAGTGGAAATGGGTGGGCCGTGACGGTAAGGTTGATGATAAGGCAGTGGGCAGGTGGGACATGCAGGAACAGCATGAGTTAGGGTAGGAGGTGGAGGAGGGAAGGTTAAGGAAGAAGGAGGGAATTGGGGTGTTCTGGGAGGACATTGAATGCTGATGGGAAGAGTGGAATTGTGAGGAGTTTTCCGAGGGTGCAAGTTGAGTCTAAGTCTAAAGGGTAGAAGGGGTGTGAACGATTGCTGGTCGAGTTGTGTCAATATCAATGATGGGTATGTGATGTAATGTGATGTAGGTGGTCTATCATCAAGGTGACAGTAAGTTTGCTGAAGGAGGGTTGTGTGTCCGGTGTCCATTGAGGATTGAGGGAGTGGGGAATGGGATGGAGCAAGTTGTGTGAAATGTCACCTATTGTAAGAAATAGTTCATGCTTGTCCACTTTGGATTTTAGACTCCCACTGAGCATAGCCCTCACATTAACATAATTAATTAAAAACATATTAGACAGCGTAGCTAGCATCTGTTTTAATGGCTTGCCTAATGCTGTATGTCTCCATCACTTCCCCCAGTGAGCGACTGATAAGGAAGGTAGGCAATATCTATACATGTGTTTCATGGAGAGTTTACATTTGCCCAATAATGCAACAAAAAAAAAATGGGAGAAAAAAAACCTAAGGCACAGGGTGATGGTGCCCCAACCAAGATCAAACCGCATAAATCAAGTAGAGAAACCCAGATTATGGCCCAGATCTTCTGGTAATCAACTTGACTACTCAGTTGATCACATCCAAATGCCTCCCTGGTCTTCTTTTTTTTTTATTTCACTTCATATTGGTGTTCATTTTATTTTCAGGTATTCCCATGTTTGCATATAGGAAACCTACTCCAGATGGAGAAAGATATTTGCTTAAGTAAGTTAACACAACTTTGGTCAAGTAAGGACATCAGGATTAGATTTATTTGCACCGTGTTCAACAAAATGAAAGGAGCTACAGAAATGGAATCACCAAACCCATGATCCCTAAATGACTTCACTGAAAGGAGAATCAAATGATCCTCAACCTATGTGTCTTCTCAGTGTCTTTACTAAAAACCTGAGACAGCGGTATGTCAATAAACAGCGATGTAATAGCTGGATGTTGGTGCTTATAATCAAACTATCAAATGTCTCAAGGGCTGCTTACATTTAACAGAACAATTGTCTGATTGGTTATAGCATGGAAATGTGAGATTGTCTTCTAGGCAGGGTGTAGAAGCGATGGCCTGTTTATATTTTGATTCATTAACTAATAAAATGCATCTAAAAAATGGTGGTCTGCTAACCAGACCCCTGTTCCTAATGCTCCATGCCAAAAGCATAGTACACACACGTACCTTGCTGCATCAGTCTCCTGATCAGCAGCACCTGCACCTCTGTGGCACAGAGCAGTTCAGAGGTCATATTTGCCCTGTTTGATAGCTGTTGTGACGCAAGGTCACTTCAGACAGTGGTTGCATTTAACTGCTGCCCTTCTTAACCAACTAAATGATAATTGTGGGTCCATCCATCTGTTGGCTGGGTAATCTCTAAGAATAAGCCAGACCTGGTTTTAGTATGGTGACTGATTGCGCAAATTTCTAAAGGCATATCAGATTGGTGTCATACCCATGGCAACCCTGTGATTTCAAGTCAGCTTTGGAAAGGCGGTGTGGGCTCATGGCCAAACTGCCTGTCTTGCTTCAGCAAACACAACAAAAGGCAGGAAGGTTAATTCTTTTGATCCTCAGTAACTCTGGTTATTAAAGTCTCTCCAACATCCCAGGAAACTGTTGCAGCAGTGGAGTCAAGTACCCCCATCAAAAGCTCCGCCTATATTTTGGGAAGCGTAAATTGTAACACGTGCAGTACCAGTGAGGATGCCTGTACTGCAGAAAATCATGGAAACAAGGTATCCATTGAGAAAACCTTATATGCATTCAGGAAGAAATAATGGCCTTTTGGACAGAGTCCGGAAGAAATGTGAAAATGAGTGAAAAAGAAGACTGGTGACGTCATGTAGAATGGAGCTAACGCACCTAGAAAAGATGCATGAGGTAAAGAACATAGACATTCTATAAGCTCTGAATGGTAAAAATGAGCAACATTACAGGCTAGATATGAAGATGCTCATTGTACAGAAATGATGAAGAAAATACAAATCAGTTTACACTTGTACAGAAGCAGTAACGCCAGTAGACAAAGTGATCTTGAGGCCGGCTACATAGTGAATAGTTTGCGGTGATGGGCCAATGTATAATACATAGGAATGTAGAGAACCTGGATATTCCACGATGCACTTTAGCAAGGCCTGAAACCCAATGATTAAAAGAGTTTTCTGTTTGGCGCAGTTGGAAAATTACTGATGGTGGAGGAGATATTAAAGATAGGCTTGGCTGGCGCAGCACCAAAAAGACGAGGTCACTGTGAACCTGGTTGTCCATCCAGTAGTTACAACGAACGTGAGAAAGAAAGAAACTTCTGTTCAAGGTTGAATGGAGAAACACTGAAAAACACTGAAGGCATCAAGAGTTCATCCTTTAATATAATTAAATGCTGCAAAAGGCTTGAAAATGCAGTCTCACAGTCAAATGGTCAGATCAAAATAGAAATTGGGTTGAGCTACACCAAAACCAAGAAAATACCCCCTTTATTTCTCAGGCACAGAGACCTTTTACAAGGCCAAGTTCAAATCCTAATTGACTGGCAGACTGCAAGAGTGATGATAGATGTTGGGATAATTTGGATGGGAGGCATGATCATGCTGACCTTCCCTGCACCTGTAGTGGTAGCCTGCATGCTGCTAGCGTGCGGAATATTCCAGAGGGGTACAAAGGTGCCAAACCAATGCTAGGGGGCCACGTATCAAAGAGCCCTGGAGTTTGTATAACCAATAAAGTGTTGAGTATTAGTGTGAAACGGAAGATGTCTTAGACTTGCATGGGCTTAGTTGCTCACTTGACACTAGAGACCCAATCACTTCCCCATCAGTTTGGAACAAATACTTAAATGTTCCCTGTAATCCTATAACATTCCCCAAGTAGGTTGTAAAAGCTGTTTCTTATGATATGCGCTGAGAGAAATCGAGTGAACGTCCATTGATGTCCGTTGTAACTCCCTGTTTTAGACAAATGCAAATAAAACAGACAAACTTTGCCAACTTCCTGAGTTGGTTTGATTATTGATGTTTGAGTAAATTCTACATCCCCATCTATCTCAAAGTATTGTTACCTCGTCTTAAAGGGCCCTAGGTAACTGTGTTCACTATCAACAGGAGAGCTCCAGGGAACCATGCTTTAAAGACGCACATCTATAACATTGGACCGCCTCACAGCACAGTGTTGCAAACAAGAGGGACTTTGAAGATGCAGGTTTGGGATAGGTATGGGGTTAAAATCGCCAGAAAGAGCCAAGGTTAACTCAGGTGAACGGAGGAGAGCACAGGGAAAATGCACTTGTCTTGGAAGCAAGATCACGCAGAGCACCAGAGGTTTGAATCCCGGATCTATGCTTAGAAATCAAAATCAGGTACAGTATTAGGTGCATTTAAAAAAACAATAAAAATAAAAAATAAATAATGAAAGGGAAGATTTCGCCATCTTGATTTTTTGTAGGTCCTCTCTCCTTCCTGTGCTCTCGATTTCTTGTTGGACAAATCACTCTGAGTATGATGTAAGAAGGCAAGGACCACTTGTTACAGGGATAGGTAGTGACTGCGTTGTGAATTATTTGACATAGCGTCGAAAGAGGGCATTCGTCTGGGTTTTGGTTTGTTCTAATGTTCCTGGTCGTTTTTACAGTATGGCGTGATGCCGAGTTGTGCACTCCTCTATACAATACTTCGATCCCCACCAGACATTGGGCATCTCAGCAGTGCCTCCAAATGATTTTAATCTAACATGCCATTGGTTGGCACTCTACTACACTAGTCGATGAAAATAACATAGTTTTATTGGGCAGTAATTTGTTCATCTGGCCTCAGGCACTTTTATGCAGTGCAAAGGTACTTGGTGGGGAAGGAGAGATTTGCAGACCGCTATGGTACAGTTTAAAGAAGCGACTCCCAGGCTTCAGGACTTATCTGCCAGTCTGCTCGTGGCCTTGGCATATCATCTCTATGTCTGGTTGTACTAAGTAAATGGCAATCTAATTGGGCATGGAATAAATGACCATTGTTTCGATCACATGGTGAAGGATCACTGTTCAGAGCAAATTTTCATCTATTTATCGGATTTTATGCTGTCCAAATATTCATTATGGGATCTGTTTCCCACTGCTACCAACGGTAATTAATTAACTTTGATAATTGCATTTAAACTTTGTATTAACTGTTTGTATGATTTATTTTTATTTTATGTGTAAAGTCTTTGACTGTAACACATTAAAGTATGAAATAAACATTTATAAAATTAAATAATTGCATGCTGTGTGTCCTAGGAAAAGTTATCGGCTGCAGTTTCAGCTTCTATGCAGAACTCCCTCGGGGAACACTGACTTTGGTGCTTGGGTTACTGTTTGAGCATAGTGAGGCCTGGAATTTTGTGATCAGCAATTTGATGCCAGGATGCAGTATTTGAGAATGGAGGCCTTGCAGAGTTCGGCCTGAGTAATGGTGGGACTTCGTGTCTAGCATGCTGCCATTCATTATTCCCTGCCATCTATGCTTCAACGTCTCCATACCTGCACATATATATACTACTTGTGTAACCCTGTCTGGGTATTCTGCAACCTTTCCCTGTTTTTGTGAATGTACACTACTTCTTACTCTACTTTTGTTGCACAATCTATTCTACTCTCTGTGGCGGCTGCGTGAACATTAGTGTTTTACTAAGGGTTTACATAATGTTTCTAAGCATGTGTTTTCGTTCATGCTAAGGAACGGGTGGGGACATGGCCAGATCTTTCCTATGAACTATCACAAGCAGCTGTGGCAGTGATCAGCAAGGAGCAAGCATGCAAGATAAGCACAATAGTGTGGCAAATACTGGCAGACTCTGTTAGATCTTGGTGGAGAGTCTAAAGGGCAGTCAGCTGCAAACAGTAGCCAACAGAAGCAAGTATGTGTAGTCCTCTGCCCGGTATTTGTTTGCTGCCTGTTATGTGTTAGTTAACTGTAGGCTCAACTGACACTTATAACGTACCTTCAGAGAGCAAAATGTCCTTTTGTTTGTTTGTATTCAATTGTGTGTCATAAACCAAATAGCCACTCAACACTCTGAGAAATGGTTCCCCTTTTTGGATTCTTCTTTGTGCACTATCTCTTGTGGTTTGTGTTGTCAGCCTATATGTGAATTGTGATATTTCAACCAACTGATGCTTGTTACATCGTTTTCTAAACATAGCACTTGCTAACGACTCATAGCGAGATGAGCTTCAATCAATATGACCTGAGGAGCGTTACTACAATTGACCTGGAGGTAGGGGGAAACAATGATAGCGGTGTCAATGGTGGTCTGATGGTCTTAGATGAGACATCTGCAGTAGCTAGGAGTGATCAGGAAACATGGCTGTGAGACGCTCATGCAACCTCAGGCAATCTCAGAGTTAAAGACATAATTATACTTACGTATTGATACAGCCGACAGCACAGCAAGCATGGCAGCCTCTTGTGAAACTGGCGAAACTGATGAAATAAGAAACCGCAAACAAAAGTTGTCAGGGGGTAGCTTAGTGCCTGTAAACCGCTGTGTTGGGGTGACGCATGTGCCTGATTTTGCAGTTGGAAACAATGATTCCATGGTTTCTAAAAAATACTCAGATCATTCTTTGATGGCTGTCTGAAACCATGGCTGCTTCTGCTCACTAAACAACTATTCAGGGGGAGCAACTTCACAAATGTAAAGCCGTTTTCGATGACGACTCCTTTTTGGAGTTCTGCAAGTCCATGGATAAAGTTGAGATTCCAGGGTCCAAGCAAATAAAAAATGTCACTTCTATAGCTGACAATAGATACAAGAATGGTAAATCCCGATTGGACGGAAACTACATATAATCCAGAAACATCTCAGTATATTAATTCAGATGGGAATTCCCTGGAACCAACAACACTGTCAATCTTTGGCACGATAATATAAGATTGGAACCAATGAAGCACACAAGGCATCAGCAAAAACCTTTGTACTAAGTGAACAGCGTTGAACGTATACTTAAAAACCAGCAATATTTATCATCACCCTGATGTGATTAATCGGTAATGGGTTAAAACATCTCTGATAAAGTTTTGTCAGATTCAGAATCTAACATAGATATCTCTACTTCTGTTATAACTGTCGCCCCCACAATGTTTCAAGAGGGTCTCATACTCGCTCTTATAGTGAGGTGGTGCAACATATACATTTGAGTAATTCAACAGAAAGTGCAGAACCAGTAACTGAACAAGCATCTGTCCCTGACCTTGACCCACATGTTGACAACAGTACAAGTATAGAGAATGCTTAGAGATTCTATAGGAAATAGGCTCATACTGTGAAGACCTAACAAATAGCCCAAATTGAGTACAATTGAAGGTATAACTATGGGATTGGTCAAGGCAGAATGCAATAAATAAGGAATTTTAAAATGTATGAGCATTATAAACATACTGTAAGAAAAATAAATATGATACCTAAGTATTTGAATTTATTTCTGGATAGACAGATTCAATTGACTTACCTCAGAATTAGGTTGAATATATTATGTATATTACAAATAATGGAACACCGTAGAATACGGCGTCAAGGGATAATGAAGAAGCACAGGATATGACGATTATGTCATCAGACCAAAGAAACCTGGAGGCATTTTATTCTTGCATGCCCATTACCTAGACAACCTTGGTTGGTACAGTTTATTCAAGCTCAATTGACCGGCTGTAATAATTGTTGTTCACTGATAATCGTAAGCCTGTCATATTTACATTAGTCTATCTTAATAAGGACATTTTTATAATGCAAGGAGAATTGTTTGCATATGGATTTTAATGGACATCCTTACTGTGGCTTCAGAGGTTGTGCAATTAGTTCTATGAAGGTTGTGTAACGTGGCTATTGATTCTTGATGTGTACATAGTATATCATGAGTTTTTATGAGCTTTCATAATGTATGAATTTTACTTAATTGTGTATTAATGTATGTTATAATGTGAAAATAGTTGAAATAGCATTGTAGGGCAGCGATAGCCGCCCTATAGTTAAGGTGAGTCAGGGACAAATAGGAACCCCTCAAAATTCTTTTGTTAATGATTTTTGATTAGAGTAACGGATTTGGTTGAAAGTGATGAAAAGTCTGCAGGCCACTCCAGACTGCAAAGTTTTGTAAATATTTGTTAAAAAATAAAAAAGTTATTAAGCATCAAACATTTCTTTTTCTCCAAAAGTGCAGCCTACTTCCCATTCATTTTCCGAAAGACAAAAAGGGTCAATTTTTGCCAAACCGCTAAATCTAATCAGCTGGGCGGACTTGGACCAGGTCAGAAACAGCGTGGGCATGAAGCGTTGACTCACTATCCATTCATGGTTTGGGGTTATTCCGTGCCATAGTTATTTTAAAATTTGACAGGCAAGGGGGTGCCCCTTTCCCCAAAAATTATGCTGAGGTTATTGGAAAATGAAACACAGTAAAAAAGCTATTTGCAGGTCAAAAAACATACACATGTCATCTGGGTAGAGGTGGAGGGATGGCTAGAAAAGCACTGAGTGAAATTTGGAGTTGGTCCAGGGACAGAGTTTGCAACACAAAGCTTTCTGTAGCCGTGGCTATAGTCGCAGATAGCCGACATCTGAAAGCAAACTGCGTCACAGAAGCAGCGTGTGCTCTTGAGTGAATGGGAGATGGCAGGTGAGGTGAGGAGGCCGTCTGGGGGCTGGGGGAGCTGGCACAGATGAGGGGGCATTTGGTGATGGCCTGGGGGGGCAGGGAAACATTTTCTTTCTGATTGTTTTGCCAATATTCCCAGCAAGGACTACAGATAACTGCAGGTATGTCTAATTCAGTAGCCGCTGTTACATTTTTAAAACTTTTTTTAAAAAGTTTATTTTTAAAACTATAGTGAGTCAGGGGTGAAAAACCACTGGCTATGGCTGAAAGCCATGGCCAGTGATTCAATTGCCATCCAGGTCTCCCATTCATGCATTAACCAACAAAGACTCTGCTTAGTTTCAAAGTAAGGAAGGGACCAGGCACTTCAGGCTATGTTGCCTGATGAATGAGCCAAACTTACAAGACCACTTAGAGGAATGGGACGGCTTATTTTTTACCTTTGAAGCTAAGCAGGGTCAGCCCTGCTTTGAAGCTAAGCAGGGTCAGTCCCGGTTACTACATGGATGGGTGACCGAATGGGCTTCTGAATGATTTACTTTTTTTCAAACTTTTCCAGATGTAAGTCCTCGAAGGTTTTGCACTCAGAGACAATCGCCTTTTGCTGAATTGCATTCTGGTAATTGTAGTCTCCCAGTCAATAATACAAAATAATAAAACATAGGTGTTTTTTCAGCAACAGTGGGTTTCCTATTTCTGTAGTAACTGTGGTGAACGCTCGTTGGTTTCAAAGTGAGGAAGGGGTCAGCCCACTAAGGCCATGTTGCCTGATATATGGCCACCCCCAAAGGATGCTGCTGTATGACTGATTGTTAAAATGGAAATAAAGTTGAACTTGAAAAGTGCTTAGAAAGATGGGTATTTCATCAATGAAAGTACAGGAGCTGTGCTAACCAGTGCAGGTGTTGTTCTAGTGAAAGTAAGAAATTCTGAAGTCCGTAGAATTGTAGGGGCCCACTGACAAATAATAGTATTGTTCCATTAAATGAAGTTGGCCACATTTTGTATTTGTAATTTATATTTGCATTTATTTGAAGAACAGTAATGGCAATTTTGATCAGAAATGACTTAACAATAACACATTTACGGATGGTGGATAATTACTAGGAAGTGTGCATGTACAATAGCACACAGATGAGAACAATTGGTGAGCCAATGTATGAGGGTGCAAAATGTGGGCCATAAACCAGGGACATAACAAAAAAGAAAAACATACATATAAGAAAATAGTTTACTTCCAAGGTAAGGTTAGAAAGGGGGGGCAAGTGATTCAAACTAAAGCAGAGTAATATTTAAATATACCAGATTACATTATTAAGTGTCACTGGAGGCAGTGGTCAGGTCAGATAGGGAGGATGGGGAGAGGGGAGGGAGAGTTCCCACTTTAGCAAGTAAGAGAATTTTAAGCTGAGCATTGAATATATCCACAATTGGGGAGGCTTTGATTGTTAAGAGAAGCTGGTTCAAGGGTGCAGGATGAGCAGGCAGAAAGAGCGGAGGCGAAATAATACACAGTGTGGATATGGGATGGTAATGTTGAGTGCCGAGGAGAATCAGAGAGAATCAGATGGGGAGAAAACTGAGATACAATCAGACAGGAACTGAGAAGCAAGATCATTGATAGGTTTGTAGACGAGGAGAATGAACTTGAAAAGAGACTGAGTTTGCATAGGGAGCCAACAAGCATAATGAAAGTAGGTAGAACTAGGGGAGGTTCTGAGTAGGTTGAAAAGTTGAGGACTTTGTGTAGTGGGAGAAAGGCGTAGAGATGAAGTCCAAGGAGTACAATTGAGCACAATGTTAAGTTTGCTGACACAGGAGTGGAGATTAGAGTTTTTGTAGAGTGCTGAGCAAGAAAATGAAGACTTTAAAAATGTTTAGGAGGTTAATTCCAACACCACTAGTGGTGGTAGCGATGAATGATTGGAATTGTAGGTCACTATCAAAAAGGAATCCATCCAAGATTGTGAGCCTTGAGTGATGGGGCAAGAAGGTCAGTGGGGAAGGAAATATGAGAGGGGAGAGTAGGAATGGCATTGGAAGCCAGCAGACCCATTTGAGAATCCAGCAGAGTCAGCAGAGAGCCATTCAGTGATGAATTGCAGTGAGACAGTCTATAATCCATTCCAAGATGGCCTCGGTGAGGGAGGGAAAATGAACAATATTTGAGTGTAATCAGTAAAAAGGTGATAGTGAAAGCCAAAGGAAGAGAACAAGTATTCCTAGGATACAGGTACAAAGGTTGAAGACAGAAGTCCAAGGACTGATCTTTGGGGGATGCCGACAGGGTGAGGAGTGAGGTCATAAGTTTGCGAGTTCCAAGATATTTTAAAGAATCAAACTTCCAGGTAGGAGATGACCCAGGCAAGAGCTGATTTGTGAAACCTAAAATCCTGTAGAATGAGCAACAGTGATGAGTCGTCAACTGTGTCTAAAGCATCTGAAAGGTTAAAAACGGTGAGTATAGAAGAGAGTCACAAGTGGTGAGCACTAGAGAGAAAGGCAGAGGCATTCTTGGGGGAGTGTTTAATATGGAAGTCAGATTGATGTGGATCTCCAAGGCCAATATCCTTGTACTTGTCTCGTATCCAAAGTACTTAGTGATCTGGGTCAATGACAGCCCACACAAGGGCCTTTGAATAATGTGGATGGAGATAAACTGGGCGATAGTCTGCTTGGACATTTGGGTCATCAGAGGGTTTCCTCAATCGGGGTAAGACAGTTGCAAATGTTATGGAGGCAGAGAGGAATCAGTGGGAGAGAGAGAGGTTAAAGAGCTCAGAGAGATAAGTGCAAGTAATTGAGACTATGGGGGCTATTAGCGTCATGGCTGCCTCCAAACCCGGGTCCGGGTCCGCTCTGGTTGAATGGGGACTTACCGGGACATTTGAACCTGTGCAACCCGGTAAGTCCCCATTCAACCAACCATTCTCCATTCCCATTTGAGCCCCCATCGGGCTCAATGGGAATGGGGAAGGCGCTAATTATGGGCCCGCAAATAGCGGGCCTGTTATTAGCGCCCTGGTCCCTTAGCAGGACCGGCAAAGGACGTGTGGTCAGACCACACGTCCTTTGCGGATCCCGCTAAGGGAACTCGGAATTGGGCAGTAAGGGTTTACTGGCACCGGGTTCCTTACCGGTGACCGTTAACCCTTACTGCCCAACTCGGAATGAGGCCCTACGTCTTTGATCATTTTGGGAGCCTAACGGTTGGTAGCTCAGGATAAGTTGGTACTGCAAAGTATGGCTGCTAATTTAATAGTAGAAGTATGGAAGAAGTAGTGAGTAGAAGAGGTAGAGGAGAGAAGTGGGACAGAAAAAGGGGTGTGTTGAGTGTGAAGGGGGATGTGATGGTGTCATACATTTTAGAGAATTTAGGGGAAAAGTAGGGAGCAAAATAATTAGCAAAAAGATGGGAGGCAATGGATATTGGATTGTGAGGTGTATGAAAAGATGTGATGGTATAAGCGTTGTGGGGGGATATTAGGTTTGTGAAGTCTGAGGATTTGGCAGAGTCCAGTACAGAGGTTAGAGCAGCAGGAGAATGTTTGTAGAGTAGGGTAGGTGTCCATAATTTGTTCCATCATCATAGGTCCCAGCACATGTTTGTTTCGAGGGTCTGAATTTCAGAGCTCATCCAAGGATTAGGATGGGGACGACAAGATGTGAATGTGCAAACATGAAGGTGTTCAAAAATGGAGTCAAAAGTGCATAGTGAAAGTCAGAGAAAGTATGGTCAAGGGAACAGGCATGAACAGGGTAAAGAGACAGGAGAGAGGGCCTTGCATCATCAAGGTAAGGGGCAGGCTGGACCTGCCTGAATATCCTTTTAGTCATTAAAGGGAGATGAGGTGTATAAGGCAGAGGTACCAAGATGTTAAAGTGAACCATGGAGTGATCAGAAGAAGAGGGGTCAATGGAGATTCAGAAGAGGAGAGTGAATTAGAGAGAAAGATAAAGTCAAAAGATAAAGTCAAAATAGTTACCGCCAATGCAGGTAGGCTGACTGTGGAGGGAGTAGAGGGAGTGATAGGATGAGAGGGAGTTAAGTTCAATGCAGTTGGCTGCCGAGGGGTTGGGGAGGTGAAAGTCCCTCGGCATGTCAATAGGGATGTCAGTATGATGTGACCCAAAGAGAAGGTTCTGATCAGGAAAGGATTTGATAGGACCAGGGCATTGATAGAGAGCCAGAGAAGAGAAGAATAGATATGTTTAACAGTGACTTGTTGAAAAGGCTAAATGAACAGTTTAGAGTGCTTTATTGATAAGAAAATGAACACCACTGCCCTTCCCAACAGGTCTGGGAGAGTGAGCAAAGGTAGCAGAGTCGGCGTGTGGAGTCATGAGGGAAGATCCAAGTTTGTGTGATAGCAATAAGTGAATGTTGGGGGTGATAAGAGTCGAAGTGATCAGTGGTGTAGGAAGATTTGTTGCAGAGGGAATTTGTATTCCAGAGGCCAAGTGAAAGATTGATCAGAGTTGGGGGAGAAGATTAGGTGTTGTGCAGTAGATAAGGGGGTAGACAAGGTTGGAGAGTCGGGGAGAACAGGGACATCTATTTGAGGCGTGCTGTTGAGGGAGGTGGGAGGCCAGAGAATGATGCCGAAGTTACATCAACTTGTAGCTGAAGGCTATGAGTGAAGAGAAGGAGGAGAGTGAGTAGAAGCAATAAAGAAACCTCAAGATGCATGATGATGAGTAGAATAAATAGGCAAGTGCAGACAATGAAAAAAGAGTGCAGCCCAAGAGAGAGAGAGAGGAGGTAGTTGGGTGAACAGAAAGGGAAGGATTGTTATTTGGTCTTGTTAGATAACATAAGCTCCCTAGTGAATGGCTAGTCAACAGGTGGAAGGATACCTATGCCCATATAACAGGGATAAAAGAAAAGCAAAAAGTTATGACATTTGCTTGTGTATTTTTCCCCATTAATTATATGTTGTTTTTAATTGTACGATTATCCTTAAGCATGAAGGTAAATTGTTTCAGTACATTTCTCAACACTTACATAGTAGCTCTATTTAGAAGGACAGTTGTCTTCTCACAATGTCCAGTAGTGTCAGTCACAGATTCTCAAAAGTGTAAGAGTGGAGTTCAAACATCCAGTCCATTTAGCCCATTCAGCCCTTGCCCTTTATCCTCAGACTACCAGGAAAGATTTGATGGGATTTTTCAAACAAGCACGGTCATACACACCTTCATACACACACATACAATTCTAATTGTGAACAAGGTACGCTTAGTTCCAACTAATACATATTCTTCTACTCAACAAGTTTGCTTGACCACACACACACCCACGTCATTGATTTAATGCTATATGCACTAAGACAATACTCATGATTAAAACGATATATCACTGTTTCAAGGACGGCCAAATGTCATCTGTGGTGATTATGAGAATTCAAACAAGGTTTTGGGTTCAGGGTCAGCATGGTTTAAATGACACACACAAGGTTTTGGGTTAAGGGTCAATATGGTTATCAATCAATCAGATTCACTGCAATAAAGCAAAGACCATAAACCGGTATGGAGGTGTAAACTTAGATGTTTTGTGCAAGTAATAATTTATCATTGTTTAACTTGTTCTATGCATTCTACAGATATCACCACAGTTCTGGGTGATAGAAAGTATAGATAATTGAAGTGAGGGATAAGGAGTTGGTAGGCTATTTATGTTTACTTTATTTATATATATAATAAGCACTGCGCTGAGTCCATATGAGACCCACAATCCAGCCACCAACTGACCCTTCCTCGCCTCATGCCCTCCCTCTGCTGCCATTCTTGCATCGCTTCATCATCTCCATGACTCGATGTGAATGCCACACTACACATCCCCTTTCTTTCACCATGATCCTTCCACCGACAGTGTGCGGGGTGACCAGGGTGAGGCGCGCTGAGGCTTTAATGGAAGAGAATGAGAGCTATCAAAGTGACTGATGCAGTTAAAATGGAACTTTAAGTTACCCCAACCTAATTTTAAACTTGAAAACAAACTGTTGTTCGATTAAAATGCGCTGCCACATGACACATTACAAAGAGTCCATTCAGATTGGATATTTATCCTTGATGTTTTAATCTGTGGTCGATACAGTATTTGCTGACATGTGTTCCGACCAATTTTGGTTTTTGTCAAGGCAAAATTTCAAATCTGTATTGCACATTTTGGTGAAAAACAAATATTAACATTTGTTCATGTCATAATCAGATGAAAAACAGTAAAGTTAAAGCCGTAGAAATGGCCAATAGTTCTCACACAGACCCCATTACATAAATAGGTCATAAACAGAAATGATGTTTTGAGTGAACATAACCGAATAATAAGTAACATAAATGAGAGGGAAGAAGAGAAGGAAGAATGGGAGAAAAAAGGAATGAGAGAGAAGAGACAAAAACTATCGAACAATTTGTTAAAACGAGAGAGAAGAGACAAAAACTATCGAACAATTTGTTAAAACGATAATAAGATACTGTCTGTCAACCTTGAGCCAATTTAGGGATGTGTTCCTCTTATGCCCAGTGATTATGTATGATGTGGCTGAAAATGTGCCATCCACCACCATATACAAAACCATGCCTTGTCACAAGCTAATAAGGTCTTTTATCAACGTAAATCTGATTCAAATGTTTTCAAATGTCATGAGCCAATCTTAACGTTAATCATTGATTGGTAAAACACAATGGTATTAAAGCCAAACGCTAATTGAATATTGCATGCCTCTATATCAGTGCTTAGCCAGTTATAGATATTCCCACACGGAAACCTGGAAAGTGCCTACATCAGGGGGGATAAGGTGGGTTGGACCAATGCAAGGGCTAAATTTCATTTTCTTAAAATCTCAAATTCCTCAATGTTATCTAGTCATGAGGGAATCCAAATAATCAATACTATCAGGCCACACCATTTTTATAATTCGTCATTGTCAAAAATCAGAGTTCAATCTCCTGTGAGACCCATGCAATTGCCACTGTAATGGTATTCAAAAACCATTTTGGGAGTTGCTGCGTGCTGTGATGCGTGTTAAGTGCAATTAATTAAACCAATGTACGTTTCAAGCACTGAATGTTTTTACTTCACTAGTTTGTAGTTCCACTTGATTGGGATAAGATGAATAGACTCTGACTTTAATATGTCTACTACTGCAAGAAACAAGTAAAGTAATTCTTGAAATAATCTGGATTATTTTTCCAGATTATTTAAAGCATTACTTTTACTAATTTCTTTGCATTAGTAGACATAATGATACTCTGAGGGAAGGTTGAGTGTCAAAACTCTTTTTGTAGGACCCATCATGGTGATCAGCTTCTGAATGTTGGGAAGTGGATGCTTCTTTGGTATGACATTTTTGTTTACTTGGCGGAGATCCACATACACTCTGATTTTTCCTGACGGTTTTCCGACCACCATCAGAGGTGACACCCACTCTGCTGCATCTCTGTTTTCTACAATACCTTCTACTCCTCCTCTTCATGATATGTATGATGTGGCATTTATAATGCGTCCATACACAAGTGTTTCTAGGCGCGACAAGACAAGAATGGGGAAACAAGGGAGGAGAAAATAACAATCTTGCTAGGCCTTGTGTCATTCAGATCATGCAAGTGCGGGGAAGAGGGAAGAGGAGAGGTTCAAAGGGAATGGGAAGGGGGAAGTGCAGTTAACTCACAAGTGCTGCCAGCGGGTGGCTCATAAGTGTAGAGAGAAGGGCAGTAGGGTTGCAGATACAGACCCTTAAGTGCCCGGAGGCAGTGCAAAGACAACTGGACATGCAGGAGCCTGGGCCCGAGTTCAGAGGGAGACCAGGTGACCAGTGCACGGAGCAGTCGGATGCATCAGCAGGGGAGTGGAAGAGAGAAAGCGAAAGCAAAATGGAAGGTCTTGAGTTGCTTCCAGAACTGGAGACGGTTTTCATCAAGTTTGAGAGAGGCGGCAGGGAGGCTGTTCCAGGGGGAGGACCCAGCTGAGAAAATAGTTCTGCCTCTAACTCTCTGCTTGGAGAAGCGTTTGACCCTCAGAGAGACAGAGGTAGATGAGTGAAGAGCTCAAAAAGGAAGATGTTTTGGAAGAGAAAGTTGGAGGTTTAGCGGTCCCAGCCCCAGAAAACCTTGTGGACAATGCAAAGGGTCTTGAAGTTGTTCATTGCAGCCACAGGGAGCCAGTGAAGATATTGCAGAGCTGGAGAGATACGATCACTGGGCTTGAGACCAAGGATAAGTATCACAGTCCTGTTCTGGATAAGTTGTAAAGGTCAAAGAGTACAGCCAGGAACATTTAAAAAGGGGCTGTTGCAATAGTCCAGCCTAGAGAGGACCAGAGCTCTGAGAAAAGGAAGAATACCTCTGAGGAGGTGCAACTGAAAGTTTGACTTCTTAGAGACGTCAGATATGTGAGGAGAGAAGGAGAGGGTGAAGTTGAAGATGACACCAAGGTTCTTAGCCTCAAAGGAAGGAACAGGAAGAGGGCCCAGAGTGGGCGGCCAGAGAGAGAGCAGAAAGGACGGAGTGGGTTTCACAATGAGGAGGATCTCAGTCTTACTGGCATTAAGGCAGGGATCATTGGTGGCACACCATACTCGAATTGTGGCCAGACAGTCTGGTGTGAGAGAAGAAGCAGAGGTGGCTGAGGGGAGGGTGAAAGATAGCTGAGTGTCATCCATATAACATTGAAAATTGGAGCAGAAAGTAGCAATGCATAGGGCGAGAAGTGCCAGGTAGTGGTTGAAGAGCAAGGGAGAGGGGTTAGGCCCCTAGGGAACACCACAAGTAGAGAGAGAGAGATAGAAGAGAGGAAAGACCCCAGTTGGACCTGAGAGGGTCAGTCGGTGAGAAAGGAGGTCAACCAGGCCAGGGCCTGATCAGTAAAACCAAGGTTGTCCCAGAGACAATTGAGCAGGATGGCATGGTTGACCGTGTCAAAAGCAGATGAAGCAGAATGAGGACAGAAGGGAGATTAGAGTCAAGATTTGAGAGCAGGTCTTCACAGGTGTACAGGCGAGCAGTTTTCATGCTTCTGAAGCCAGGCTGGTGGTCATGGAGGGAACCAACATATTCAGTATGTAGATTAAGCTGGGAGTTGGCCAGCTTTTCCAAGAGTTTGCCCAGGAATGGAGTGATGAAGATGAGGCAATAGTTACCCGGAGAGGAGTGCTTCTTTAGAAGGGGGTTCACAAGAGAGTGCTTAAGGGGGAGGGGAAGTTCCAGTGGCAAAGAAGTGATTGCAGAATTCAGCCAAGGCTGGAGAAAGGGTGTCAATGTGGTCCTTGATTGTTCTGGATGAGCAGGGGACAACCTGCTTTGACGAGACTTTCATAGATCCGACGTGTCTAGAAACATCATCAGGGGTGTACAGGGGAAAGGAGGAAAAAGGAGGAGGAGAGACAGCTTCAGGCGGGCCAGGAGTGGTAGAGGAGGAGCAAGAGGAGGTAGAGGAAGAGAGGGTGGACAGGATGTCCTGAGTTTTAGTAGTGAAATGAGAGGCCAAGGCCGTGCAGTGGCCTTGGAGGGAACAGGAGAGGTAGAGACTGCAGCAGGATTGGCCAGCTCTTTGCAGATTTTGAAAAGTTCAGCCGAGTAGTTGGATGCCGCAGAGATACAGGCCTGGATGTAGGCTCTCTTCTTACAGTGGACAGAGAGTCTGTACTGCCTTTGGAGCAGGCGACAGGCCAATTTGTCAAGGGGATGCTCGAAGCCCTCCTTTCCCTCTCTGCCACCCTACACTTGTGTTTAAGGGTGGTGAGGTTGGATATTGGTATGGTGTGCAGCTTCTGCGCATCAGGTTTGGAACCTTCTTTTAATAAAATGTGATGCATAAATCCTTTCAGGCATCCAATTCCTTCTCTGAATGCATCTAACTCCCTCTCACTCTTCAGGCGTTTTACATTTTCTATTCCGAACACTGGTTCATCAGCATTCGGATCCAGTAGTAGCAGTTTTTAATGCGTCCAACTTAAGAGAGACGATGCAGCCCTCTTTGATACATAAACGTGACCATCAGCATGTCTATCTTTAAAATCTAATATTGCCTGGGAGGGGGGGACTGTCACACTATAGCATGTTCTGGCAATCCTGCGTCCCATTACACTTTGACCTCAGCCATGTCCCTCCATGCCCCATGTCCTTCCCGACCCTTCCTGAGCCTCTACTCATTGTAACTCTGTTTTAACTATTGTAACTGGAGCCTCTTCTATCATTATTCCATCTTCTCATCCTACTTTGTGTACTTATCGCAAATATGGATTCATTAACTGGCTCAGGACTATTTACTGGTGCTGGCTTAATTGCAATTTCCTTTACCCTGCCCTCCAAGGTCTTTACAAACTTTTCTGTGTGTTCAACGTCTTTTGCCACCCTCAATACTGGTCCCAGTGGTAGTACATCATCTGCCCACAGTCTTTCTCTTACTTTGCTTCTTCTACGCTCAAACATAAATTGATATTTAAGACTTTCAGCCAACTGTTGATTGGATCTGCATGTTCTTGCCAGATTGAGCAATGTGGTAATGTACTGTTCAACACTTTCTCCTTCTTGTTGTATGCATTTGCCAAACCCGTACCTTTCTAGGATTGTGCTAATTTTCTTCTCATAGCGTTTGTTCATTCATCCATGCCTAGATCTGGTAAATCTTCCCATTTCTCCTGTGCAGCTGGTTCCAGGCAATGTGAAAACAGATTAAGTATTGAGTTATGTTTGTTTATGTTCTGTGTATGAGTACAGATAATCTTTCCCTCGACCCAATCTTTCTAAGCCCCTTTTTGAGTAGCTATCCCTTTTTTACAGTGATGCGCTGTGTATCTAGGGTGAGGGGACTCATCTATAACTCAATACTTAACCTGTCTCTACAATGAGTTAACGTAAAAGGGTTAGTTACAGGTTAGCTACCCACACCAAGTCCTTAAATGTGTTTTTGGCCAATGTAAAAACAGAATGTCTTCTGATCCACACTGTAGTTTGTGCCAAATCCCACACTGGCATAATATTCAAAGCCTTCTTTTCCAGGGCAGAGAGGGCTCATCAGCTTCTGGTAGAAACATAATAGTTGGGGGAATACTGTGTAATGCCCTCTGAAAGTAACCATGGTGTTATGCTGGCCAGGTAGTCTTTCAACAAAACTTAGCTTACGTTGTATTCAATTTGTCCATCAGTGGAAATACATGTGTTAATATCAGACTTGTCCAATCGCCTCTATTATTATTATTTTTTTTTAACCGGGATGAGGAGGAGTGCTCTTACCCAGAGAGTGGATCATCATTGCATTGCCTGACTCTTGAAAATGGCCGCCGGTCATGTGATTACATCCCGTTATGCCAGGCCTTTCCTCTAATCCTTTGTTGGAGATCATGAAGCTGAGAAGAGCTTTTCTGGCTCCTGACGTGTGCCTAATCGTGGCATCTTTCCATGTCTCCTCTTTAAAAAAAAAAAAAAAAAAACACATATATATATATATATATATATATATATATATATATATATTGCTCCTCCTTTTCGTTGCTCACCTTGGCTTCACTGCGGTTATCCCAGAGCGCTTCCCGGATCAATCGAGGGATGCAGGGCTTGCTTCCTCGTCTCCACCTGAAGTGAGGGACAAGGAGCTGCTAGGCTATGTTTACTATTACACGGCCCACGGTAGTGGCCGTGTAGTTATGGTTAAGTTGCTAATCCCATAGGAAAAGCACTTTTTGGGTGGCTTATAACTTCACACTCCCTGGACGAATCCTCACCAAACTTTGCAAAAAAAAAGTATATGGCCCACTCTGAATTTCTTTGCAGTTTAGTGAGGTTTGGTGCGGGGGGCAAAGATATAAGGGGCTCCCAAAATTAATGTTTTTCCCATTGAGTGAATGGGGAAAAAACTTTGCTTTGGCCTACAGCGCAAACTGCTGGACGGATTTGCACCAAATTTGCGGCTGAAGCAGCAGCTTGGTCCCAAAGCCGTGCTTCTGAAAATTTGGTGTAAATCTGTCCAGTAGTTTTCTTTAAAATGACCAAAAAGTAGGTCTAAAAAAATTAGTGATATCTATGTCCGCTCCGCAGACACATTTCCCTGTTCACTCCACGAACAGGACACCGATCGGCTAATAGGCTTGCGTCATGTCCGCGGACATACAACGTGTTTGCTGATTGGCTGGGTTGAAGTGTGAGGTACGTCGTATTGTTTTGATGAGTCCTGCATCTTTGATCCGGGACATCTGCGGACAGCGTGGTGATGAATGGGGGAAACATACAACTTTGGGGAGTGTGTTCGTGTGTAAGAGTGCTTGGGGAGGGTGGGGAAGTAAGAGATGGGTCAAATGCTGTATTTGTTTAGGTGGCAGGTGCCCCTGATGTGTTAGGCATATCCGCGGTTACCGCGGCTGTCCACGGACATAAAAAATGCACTTCTGGCTATTTTACTTTAGTATGATATTGTTTTGGGTGGTTAGTACAGCATTGATTGTAATTAATATCCTGTATAAGTAGCCCATATAGCACAGTTAAAATGTTTGCTTCTATGGGTATGTTATGCTGCAGTGGTTGTGGCCTGGGCCTAGAGTCTTGGGTGCATGGCCGAAGGCCATAGGCCATAGGCCATGCACCCAGGACTCTAGGCCCTGGTCAAAATCACTGCAGCATAACACACCAATAGAATCAAAAATCCATCAAATATCCACAAATCTACAGTTTGTGTACTGTTTGATTTGTTTAGTATGTGAAGTTTTGGCTATGTCATGTAATTAATATTGTAGAGTTTGGTAACAAGCACTGCAGTATAACATATCTATGGAAGTAAACATTTTGGAATGTGGTGTATGGTTAGATGTTTGTTTCAATTGTTTTGTTGTGGGGCAGTTTTTGTGAGTTGAATTATTATATACTTACTGTTTAATTTCTTGTGATTGCATATATTTTTTCATGACTTCGGTAAGTGGAGCAGATATTCTTTTTCAATTTCTGCGATAAAAGAAAAGATCATGTTAGCGTAGGTAGTTCATAATGAGTTATTGCATTGCATAATAGACATTTTTGCATTATTTCGACCCTCATATTTAGTAGTTTACAAACCAGTGTACTGTGTAATTTGCTCACTTTCTGTGTTTGTTTAATAAATCATTGGGTCTATGGTGAAAAAAAATCCATGCTGGATTAAAAAAAAAACTTTTTTGTTATGGTACAATATATTTCTTTCTTTGTTTTCAGTGTTTATTTGTTATTTCTGGCTAATGTTCTATCTATTGGCTGGTTGCAGATTTTTTGGGGCAGTTAGATACCTGTTGGCGTATTCTAACTGTTTATTTCTTTTTATATTTTAGTGGTATTGATTTAACTGTTTGTTTGTTGCAGAATCTTGGGGCAGTTAGATACCTGTTGGCATATTCTAACTGTTTATCATTTTCTAATTGAAGTTTTATTAATGGTTATGGCAGATTAGTTATTAAATTTTGGTTTTAAGAATATCAAATAAGCATTTATAAGATTTGCTGGTAAGCTCTGCTTTAGAGTAATGGTACTATCATTACATTCGAACCATCCACAATTCTTTTTTTATATATGCAGTGTAGTGACCTGCATTTGTTGTGGCTCCTGCATGGTAGATTAAACCTATAGTTGTGAAGGTTTTCTTACAAAGTGATGCTTGACCATGTGTGAATCCAGTCAGCTTGCAGTTGTTTTTGGTACCATCTGCATTGTAATGTAAAAGCATTAGTATTACGTATTTACTATGTGTTCGTATTTGTAAGGTGGAGCGATTATTTGAATTGAAGGTAGTACATAATCTGCCATGGTTTGCATTTTGTACAAGTTGCGAAATGGAATAGATTCACACTTAGGTATGAATACATACACAAAGCGTTCATTAGGGATTTGTTCCTGTGCCACATGGTTGCAGAGAGTGCATGTATGTTTCCACATGTATGAAATCTGTAAGATTTCATTTATAGGTATGTTTTTGTTTTCCAGTACTTATAGTAAGTACATTAGACATTCTTGTGGATCTTCTTGTGAGTTTATAGTGAATTTCACCATTCCAGCACAGTAGTCCAATTCATGTCTTATTCCATGAACACTGTATGTGTTGTCAGGATTGTTGGTTGCATTTATATGAAGTACTAACATTTGCAAACACAATTGGTCTGTTGTTTGTAAGTAAATGTTGTTAATAATTGGTGGCAATTGGAATAGAATATTTATGTCTACATTTGTGTAGCAATTTACACCAGTTATATTTGAAAATTTGAATGGACCTGATAGTTCTGTGTCCAAGTGATTTCTTCGGAGTGTGTGTTGCTTCTTTGAAGAAGTACCTGAGTAGTAGATTATTCTTTGGTTGTAGTAATTGATGACGTATTATCTTCTTTTACTCTCTTTGGAAGATTTGCAGTGAGATCATGTTGCATTTCTGTTTGAAGTAGTTTTCTTTTACAACATTTTGCTTTTTGGGGAACAGGATAGGTTTTGAGATGGGGGTGTACAGTGAATGTATTCTATTGTATTCTAATATGCAGGGAATATCAGCATTTACTTTACTTGCATCAAAGTTGATTAGTAATAGACCGTGAAGTGTACGTAAGCATGATAGTGCTAAGTAGTTCATGCCTTCTTTAAAGACTGTGTTCCCAATATCTATCAATGCTTTATCTAGGGTAACACCTTGTGATTTGTGAATGGTGACTGTGTATGCCAGAGTTAAAGAAAATTGTTCTCTGTGTAGATGCATGTCTTTGAAAAGAAGGAATCGGGCTGTTGAGAGTCCTATCCTTTTAACTTCTGATATTTTGTCAAAGAGAATATAACAAACTGAATGTTGTTGTCACATGGGTATGTTTTAAAGCCAACAACTGTACCAAGTGCTCCATTAACTAGTCATTGCTCCATGTCAAGGTTACGTTTAAGCATTACTCTACAGTTTAAAGATAATTTTAATATTTTCTCCAAACCAGCTGTGTTCGAGATAGAGTTTTCTAAGGTATTTAGTCTTGATGTGGCTTGTTGACACATGGGTAGTGTCATACCATGTACGTCCAGTTTGTCTGTGGAGCAAATTTCAATTAATGGTTGCATTTCTTTTTTCAACATTGTTTCATTGAATTTTGAACAGCTTGCAAGAGTTGGCATCAAGGACATAGAATTGACATTGTTGTGTGCTAATTTTTCCATGACATCAGTAGCACATGAGTTATGGCCATACAGTGCATGGACGTGCCGGGTTTTTAATATTGATTGTGCTTCTTGAGATAGTACACCAACTCTAATACTTTTTAAAATGTTGGCGTATGTGAGGTCTGCAGACTGGCGCATGAATTCTGTTAATTCTCTGTATTGGAAACGTTGCCAAAGGTTGACATTTCCTATGCTGCCAACAGTTTTATGGCAGTGTTTGTGCCCTAAGGTTTTAAAAATAGGTTCACCTTTCACTGGTGTCAATTGAAGAAGATCTCTGAAAACAGTAATGTGTTTTCCTCCAAAGAGCTCTTCGTAGTTCATTTTGAGTACCTCTTGTAATCTGAGGTGAATCAAAGCCAACATTAGGTTGGAGACCATGCTCACTTTATCTATTAGAAGCATTTTCATTTGTTTCAAAACTCTGCGTAGTTCCATTGCAGCTTCTGGAGAAAGTTTGTAATATTCTACTTTGTTTTGGTGTTCTACTGGAAGGAGTAGTAATTGGTGTAAAGTGACAACCCCTATGTTGTAGGCAGCTAAACCTGTGGGGCAGTTACAACAGCTGACAGTTTGTTGTTTGTCAATTGTTGAAGTAACTTTCTGATAATTTTGATTAAGAATGGTTTTCCTGAACCAGCTTGAACACTGACGTATAGTAGTATAGTACATACTCTCATGATGATGAGTGTGGAGCCCGTAAGATCGATACCTCGAATTGTTCAATGAGTACGCTTGACTCAATTGAGTCAAATGAGCCCGAGGAAAGACGGCCGACAAATCCGTGGGCCATAAGTAAAAAGGTCTGTCTCAAACAAAAATCACCACTGAGTAAAATTAGTCACTCTTCAAAACCAGTGCCATCTACATCAAAGTGTAATGCTGGGCCATCCACCAGAGTGGCAACTTCTGGTGGGGCTACCGTGACTGAGCATGATAGCAGTAAAACAACGATGGGGCTAAATCCAAAGTTAACAGCTGCTCAGCGACTAAAGGAGTCCTTGAAACACAATCACGAAATGCAAGATTCAGGCAAACAGTCCAATATCCGAATCGCAATCGTGAATATTTTGAAAGAGGATCGTGATGTGAACATGAACAGGAGAAAGGTACTGTGCTTATTACACTCAGTGCCTGCATTAAGAACGATAACCTCCAATGATATTGCAATCATCGAATATATGTCGGAGGACTATGCAGACCAGGTGTATCTCCATATACAATCTCATGCAGTAAGAAAAGTCATATTGGCAGCCAAAGTCGAATTATTGCAACTTGGATTCGACATTAGTGAGCATAAATCTGTCCCGCACACAGCTGGCAACCCTTTGTGTGAATCGGAAAACAGATTAGCACCTAATGAACAGAGAAAAAATAACATAAGAAACCAATTACGAACAGGAACATATGCAAAATCAATGACAAAAAGAAACATGTACGATGGCCAGATATATTAGCTGGGGGACGTGAAGGCCAAAGATGTGGTCTCCCTGGTCTCGTGGAACACGAGGGGATTCTCCCATCTACTTGAGGAATTTCCAATTGATCTAGAGAACAACTTCATAATCTGCCTACAAGAGACGTGGCTAAGGTCCGTGCCTGTTAAAGATGGTTATGTCACCTTGCTAAACTCTGCAGGCAAAAATGAGCATGGACGTCCCTTTTCGGGCCTTTTATCCATGATTAAAATCGGGCTTGGATGGACAGTAATTAAAATTGTAAATCCTAACATCTTTATACAAAGTACCTTACTCCAGTGTAAACCAAGCAGCCCTGGACTACACCAATATATCTTATTATTAAATGTATATTGGAACCCAGTGATGATAACTCTGAAGAATTTCATAACTGCGGTAACCACAATCCTAGACAAAAATTTGCAGGTCAGAAGCAACATCATGATCATTATTGCTGGCGACATGAACCTAACCTGGTTCGATATAAAAGGTAACAAATTGCTTACTAAGGGAGAAATGGAATCCCGACACCATGATAGACGTAAGCATTGGGACAACATCATGAAGACCTACGATTGTGTCATGGTAAATGGGCAAATTGATGGAGACATACCTCCAAATACTACTTGGCATAATATGGGTCACGCAAAGGTACTAGACTACATTTGGGTGTCTAAACACTCCTGGAATAAAATCAGAAAAATGAATGTGATCAAGACAACAAAAAGTGACCACGAAATATTGGTGATGGGCTTGTATATAAGTAACAATCCAGAATTGCAGACCTTCGGACAAGCTCTCGAAGTAAATAATGGAAAAAACAAGCTGCGACTATCTTCGCAACAAATAATTACGCTATCAAAGGTCATGGATAATGACAGGATCTCCACCTACAATAAAGTGGATTATGTGTCGTTTTTGCCTCAGCAAAATGGCGTCCCATTATGGAAGAAAAACACCAATAAGCAGCATCTGCATGGCTGGAGTACGATGGTAAATGAAAAAAAAAAGACGCTTCAAAGTGAGATACGTAAGCTGAAATCACAAGGAGGCATAAAGAATATCGATATGATAAAAAAAAAGAGGCAGGTTTACCGTAATTGGGTTAAAGCATACAGGTATCAGCGTGATCAGGAACGAGGTGAACAAATGCTAGGCCTGATGAAATCCAACAAATGTAGAGAAATATGGCACATACTAAATAGCTGCTCAAATAATCAAGCAACTAAGATGGCCAACGTAGTATCGGAAGCTGAGTGGAACCAACATTTTACAAAAGTATTTGCATGTGAGACTGAATGCGAAGTAAAAAAAGAAGAAGCATCGACAGGAAATTGGGACTGTATTGAATCTGTCGATGACATACTCCTTGCAATCAATTCCCTGAATAATTCACGTGCGGCAGGCCCCGATGGCATATCGAATGTGATGCTTAAACAAAATAAAGCAGAATGGGCGGACTTTATTGCAAAATTATTTACAAAGATAGCAACATCGAAGAAAATCCCCATAACCTGGACATCTGCCATTATCGTACCGATATTCAAGAAGGGTGATCGGGCAAATCCAGCAAATTACCGCCCTATCGCCCTGTTGGATACCATCGGCAAAGTGTTCGCTAACTTTCTACAAAAAAAAATAACAAAGTGGGCCATTTCAGCCAAAATTGTGGACTGCAGACAAACTGGGTTTACCAAGGGTGTTGGTACTGAGAACAACCTGACGCTGCTTAACATCTTAAAACTGACAGCTCTGGCGAGTAAAACGAAGTTGTTTATAGCTTTCATTGACCTTCACCAAGCTTTTGATTGCATAGATCGGAAATTGCTATGGGACAAACTAAAAAAATGGAATTGTCCTCAGGATCTATTGCAGCCAATAATTGCTTTACACACATCAACCACAATACAAATAAGGCTAAATGAAGCAGGACTCTTGTCGAACAAAATGAGGACACAAAGAGGTGTGAAGCAAGGCTGCCCAATAGCTGCATGCTTATTTAAGCTGTTCATCGCTGATATTCCGGCTGCTTTGTGTAATGTCCGATGTTTCCCCCCAAAGATAAATGGTTCTCACATAAACTGCATGATATATGCGGACGATATTGTGCTAGTTGATAACACGCAGATTGGCCTCCAGCGTCTTTTGCAAAAAATACAAGCCTACATGAATCAAAATCACTTAAAAATAAACATATCAAAAACAAAAATCATGAAGATTGGACCAAAAAGCGGCACAAGGTCAAGTTCCTTTAAGTGGAGACTTGGAAACATGACCCTAGACAAAGTTACTGAAATGAGATATTTAGGAATCATGTTCAGTCCATCAATTTGTGAGCGGAATTGGGTCCAAGACGTTGAGTTCCGGATGACCACATTGGCAGTACAAGGAGCCCGGTTCCATTATCTCTTCGGCAAGCTCCGATCCGGCTATTCTACCTCCAAAAAGTGATTTCGTCAATCACCTATGGAGCAGAGGCTGGCTGGAACCTGGACCACTCAATTTGGGCAAAATTAGAAGGCCAGTTTTAGAAACGTGTTTTAAGACTACCAAAATGCGTTTCCATAAAGGTTATAAGGCAGGAGTTAGCACTTGACGACTTATATACAACTATTATCTGGAAAACACTGGCATTAATGCGTAAGATGCTAATTACAAAGAAAGACCCACCGTACAAAATTTTGGCGGTGACAGAGGCAAAACACGTAGGGGGTGTTTTTGCGAAATGGTTGGAAAAAGCAAATAACATCATGTTGGCTGCCAATATAAGCAATGAAATGCTAATAAAGTGGCCACAATTAGCAAAAAAGAGACTAAAAGAATGGTCCTGGGCATGTAACATGGGTAAACTAGAAGGGTTAACAACTGCCCCCAAACTAGGACCAACAGCAAACAAACTGAATAAACTGCCAGGATATCTCACTCAATTTCCATCAAGGCACCATCGGGATCGATTTCTCAGACTTCGGCTGAATGCTCTAAGAACAAGAGAAGTACTATTCATAAGAAAAGACGCAGAGACAAGTGACAATTTGTGTAGATTCTGCTGAAATGAAATGGAGACAGCAAGACATTTGATAACCGCCTGCCCCAAACTCCATTCTTTAAGATCTCTACACCTTAGGAAGTTCGCACCACTAAATGAGAACATGGACGAGTGGTGGTATCGAATCTTGAGTGGAAGTTCTATTATCTTAACCTGTGCGGTGATCAACTTTATTGATGCCCTAAATGTCTGATAAGATATGTGGGCCAAGGGTCTGGCATAAGGATTGTATAAGGATATGTGTAAGGAACTGTGTGTTAGAACAAAAAGTTTATATTAAACTATAAAAAAAAAAAAAAAAAATAGTAGTATAGGTTTGTAATTTTGGCAGGTACATTCTTTATTTTCATGTTGCACACCATGTGCAATTTCTTTTGTTACTTCTTGAAAAATGCTACGCTGCTCATTGTTCAGTTTTGAGTTCAGTACAGTTAAGTCTTCTGTAGCTTCTTTATAGTGACACATGGTGTTTTCTACTTCTTTCATAGCTAATTCTGCCTCATTTGCTATTAGTGGCTGTCCCAGTGGTTCTTGGCTTCCTGTTACAGAAGGTTGACTACTGTCGGGAGTGTCCTTATCTAGTTGGGCCTGGCGATCTTCTTCATGTTGCTGTTCATTGTGCAATATTGTTTTGTACTGTGTAAAGTGTACATCTGTTATAGTGCTTTCATTTGCTTTGAAAGTGTCTTCATAGTAGTGATAGATATCTAGTAACTCTTCTTCTTTTCTCCATGGTTTAAAAAGTTGTAGCAGGGACATGTAATATAGTTCTTTATGTTGAGAATTTTTTAATAACAATTTGATATGATTAATTAAGGTTGGTTTGGTAAGTTTCACTAAGTTGCCTTCACAATTTGTCACTCTGTATATACCTTTGTTTTCATCTGGTTTTATATTATTTTTGTATGTGAAGTTTGGGCTATGTGGTATAGACTCATGGTTTCCAAAGTGTACTCCTGTTTGGGTAGTATGTGTCCAGTAAATTGTTTTTCAAAATGTCTTGGCTGTTGGGATCATTTTTGGCTATTGTTTCTATGTCCTCGTATGATTTGAGAACTTTTTTTTCTAGATTTAGCAGCACCAAGACTTAGCCATACTATATTTTCAGATTTTCCATACAAAGCAGTACCGGTTAAACAGTCTGCAGCTTCATAGCAGCCGCATTCTCTATGAGAAAGCATTTTTATGCATAAGCTGTATAATTTCTGAGACAGTGTTTTGTCCGATGATAGGTCATCCCATCATCCCAGAGGTCTTGAAGCTCTGTTGTTTCTGCTTTCGTTAAGTAGGCTGTAACATATTGTGCAACTGCAGTGGAATTGTTTGCAATTTACTGCACATCTATGTTTGTATTTCATAAGAGGGCAATTATTGCATTGTAATCATTGATATATTTTGCTTCTTCTGTAATATGTGTTCTTAGGTGATTTACTTTTAACACTATGGGCCTGATCATGACTTTGGGGGTAACCCTTAAATCCGGCAGTAGCACTATTACCGCCGTATTTAAGGGTCCACCAAATCAGGACTTCGGGGGATTTCGCCCCAGCTCTGAGCTGGGGGGAAATCCACTGAAAATTCACGCTATTACCACTGGCGGGAAATCCGCCGGCGGTAAGAGTGCGAAAATTCCCCATTGAGCCCAATTGGTAATGGGGCATTCCCGAATGGGCTCCATGGGAAATGGGGGTTAACATTACCGCCAAACTCGTGATGCAGCGCTATTAGCACCAGGGAGTTCAGCGGTAGGGCTAATACCGCTGACGGTAATACCGCCAGCATTACCGCCAAAGTCGTGATCAGGCCCCATGTCTAACTGAAGACATGAAGTTGTTTACTTGACCTGTTTCTGTAACTTGTCTAGGGAAACAAAAACAGCATTTGGTGTAGTATTTCCCTTAGTTGTTGCATTTGCGATGACAATATTTCCCAATTTCACAATAATTTCTTTGAAATTGTAAAATGTGTGCATGAAAATCACTGTTTGTTTTTGGGAAGGAATTTCACAAGTGACATATTTTTCGATAAACTGTAAAACAGTGGCATCACTGTCTTAACCAAATTTAGGAGCATCTTTAATACATAAAAGCATGTGGATATGTGGTGCTCCTCTGGCTTGGTATTCTTTTCTCCAAAAAAAGTTTTGCAATTCTCTGAGGGGAGGAACAGTTTTATTACAAATAAAGTGTAGCATAGCAATGAAGTGATGATGGAAATATCTTATAACATTAACAGGATCTAGAGAGCAAAGTTCTCCAGGCGTTAGTGTATCTATGTTTGTTTTGTTTTTGTTTGATATGTGTAGGAAATCATGTAAATCTTCCCATGCATATTCTGCACAACTTAATGCAACAAATCAAGTGGGTGGCCAAGGTTTCTTATCATACAATGTGTATCTCTGTGACGTCGAAACCAGTATTCTTTAGTACCATGCATGTTTGCTAACAGATTTATAATGCTTGATTGCAGAACCACATCTTTTTCTTGCACTTTTTGTAGTAATTGTGTAGCTGACATATTTTGAAAATGGTTACCTGATTTCAATGTGTGTACAACTCCGTAGCATAGAGTTGCTACTTCACTTTCAAAGAGTAGGTGGAATATGTATTCCACATTTTGTCTAAATCTGGGATCTTCAAAATACATTTGTAACAAGCAGTATTCTGATGTTGTTATCTGAGTGGGTCTATCATCGTACCTTCCTCCTTTCCCAGTTGGAAAGAGTAGAGGAAAGGCATGTGCTTGTATACTTTTTTCCCATATGCTGATTGGGGATACTTTGGTTTGTCACATTTGGTATGTTTCTAGTGCATCATCTATGGTGTCTTCAGAGTGTAATGGATGAATTGTATAATGGTCGAAAAAAATGGGATACTGTAGCAGGATCTAGAAGTTCAAATTGACTAGTATCTGATGACTCTTGAATTATTTCAGTGGTTTTCCTCAGGTTTTCCTCATATTAATTTCATTAATTAATATTCATTATTGTCTTTTAGATATTGCAAGGCTTGTCTAACTTTATGAAAGTCTATGAGTTGTTGCCAAATGTTTTTGTCTTTTGTACGTACACCATTTACTAAGACAATTAAAGATTGATCTATTGGACGTTGCACTCCCAGAGTGTGTACATGTTCTTTCAGATCTAATGGTAAATAAACTACTTTGCCACAAATGCCTTTCACTAATTCAGAGGGAGATAATTTAGCTGTTTTTGGCTGAAGGCATATTATTGCTTGAAATGGATGCACTGTTATGGTGCTCTCATATAAATTGAGTTGTTGCAAGGGTTTTGGTAGAGGGAATAAAAAGTTATTTGTGATAGCATGTGAAGGAGTTTGGTTTTTGTCAAGTTTATGGACTAGATTTCCTATAGTTGAATGATTTGTTGATATCATGTTGATATGATGGAAGGTGCTTTTGCAATTAGGTCCTGAAATGCCGGCTAATGAATGTCCTTGTAGTCCTGTGTATTTGCACAATGGACAGGTATCCATATTTTGTAGTAGTTTCATTTTGAATTTGTCTTTGCCTTTCACAAACTGATTGAGGAACTGGTGTAAAGATTTGAAAGATTTTTTGTCAATGTTACACATTGACGTGCACGGCCATTTGTACACTAGCTATTTTGGTTCAGTCGGATGAAGAGGTGATACTGAGTTTTCTGGGGATATTTTTGTAAGCAGCATTTCCTGTTCCATTATGGTATTATTACATTTTTACACGTTGTCCACTGCTATGTGTGGCAATTGTGTGTGTTTGCTTTTGTTTGAATGCTTCTTCATTGAAATATGGTTCTGTGCTCGTGGTGTGACTCCATTCACCTCCACAGATAGTTAAGAAGTTCTTTTTGTTGTCAAATGTCATTTATTGAGAAATCTTTTTTGTAGTTTGGTAGTTAGTTTTGTTAGTGGTTTCATTCTGTTTAACACTAAAATAAATAACTTCCTTTTGAGAACGATTGCACTGTCTATGAGAGCTTCTAAGATTATATTTTCTACGGTAGGTTTTAAGGGTCGTGCATGATTTCTCTCCTGTTTTTTATAACACTCTGAAGGACTCTGTGGCGGAACATTTTTTGTAAAATACTTTTTTGGTATGGTTACTTGCCACTACATCAAGATTTATAGGAGCAGTGTTAGCAGCAGTGGTAGCTGAATTCCTGTTAATTACTTTCTGTTTCATTTTACATTTTGAAAGAGGAGGCAAAGTTTCTGTACTGGAAGCTTGTTTTGTTTCGCTTAATGACTCTATAAGATCTTTTGTTTGAACACATTGGACACTTATCTTGATTTGCTCTACGTCTGCATTGTTTTCTATGGACTTGCTTTTTGGTAGGCATTCTTTGGGTTCTGTTGGAAAAAAGAAGGTATGGGTTGGGATGTTTTGCAATGTATGTGTGCTGTGTGCATGAGTGTCTAAGTATGGTGGTAAGGATGTATGTGGAGGTGTGTGATTGTGCAATGGGCAGCTACAACTATTTGGGAAGGCTATTATTGTATTTGTGTGTTACTATACTGGTGTTCAGATGACAATACAAAGTAAACTAGTGGTGAGGAGAAGCACTAATACTAAATCTAATGGTATAGAATTAAAACAGTTCTTTGTTCTGCAATACTAACAATCTAGGGGCTGATTTATGGAATTTGTGTGCCGAAAAACAGGGATTTGTGTGCCATTCAGCCCGCAAATCCCTGTTTAGCAAAAGGGGATTTGTGGGCAGAATGGCACACAAATACCTGTTTTTCGGCGCACAAATTCAATGAATCAACCCCACAGTGTGTTTGAGGTACAATTAGAACATTATGGTAGTATTGTACTTACTTTTTTTGTTTGGAATGAGCAGGTTTCCTATGATTTGTTGTTTTTACTTCAGATGCTACTGCTTTTCAGGAAAGTGGGCTTCACTGCAATTGTAAAAGAAAGAAGTTAGTAATTTTGTGTGTTTATTGCACTGTTGTTAATTTAGACATTGATTTTTATGTTTTTGTACTGGTATTGTTGTTTGATAACTGAACATAGTGTGTGCATGCAGTTTCCATTGACTATGTGCAGACTTTATATTTTACTTACAATCTGTTAGTTCAACATGATTTGCAAATGAGTATAATACTAAGCATATGAAACTCACTTGGTTTCTTAAGGCTGTGTTATTGGATGTTAGAAGATGGTAGAAATAATCATATACTTATTTTGCTATTTTGAAAGGCTAAATGGCAGAAACTGTATAGAAAAGCATGACATGTATGGGTAATATAGCAGAAGGATGTGATGTACAGGCAGTGGTGTTTTTTCAGCTGGGAGCTTTTTACTGATAGTGTCTATCTGTGTGAGTGTATAACGATGCATGAACCTATCCTCTTATCCTGGCTGTGTGTCATTTTATAATACACTAGTAAGTGTTTTTCTACAATTATACTGTTATTTCTCCCATCTTTTAATATTAAATTATACTTTTTTAGATAGCTGTGTGTGTAAAAAAAGGAAATTTAGATAGCAGGCAGGATTGGAAGTGACAGTTGATTATAGCAGATGGGAAAAATAACAGTAAATACAGTATAGTTTATACAGGTTAAGTGGCAGCTATTCTGTTTGTATGCACTGATAAGAGTTGTATATGTACTGTGCATAAAATATGCATAATTGTAGTTTGTATTCATGCATGTGGATATGCATGCAGCTGCAAGTAGAAATCTTGGAGACTTGTACAGTAGTTTTTGTAGTAGGTGCTTTCCAATGATATGAGACTCGTATTCAGAGTGATTAACAGTACATTTGAAGTGCTGAACTATGATGATGGAGTTGGATGTAGAGGTCTTGGATGTGATTGGTGGATGGTTGTGTGAATGCTTAGCTGTATACAATGAGAGAATGGCACAGAGAATGAAGTGGAAATGGTAGAAGGGCTGTCTCAGAGTGACACACTCCGCGGACACCATGGCTGTCCGTGGACTGGGAATGCTACATCTGGGGTTTTCCAGAAAATCCTGCATGGAAAGGGGACTTTAGGGATTAGCCAATCAGGTGTTGAGGTTGTGGGTTTGTGTTGAAAGAGGCTGTCTGTAGTGAAGATGGCAGAGGTGGAGAAAGTCAGGGTGGTGGTGGTTGGAGATATGTTTGTGAATGGTTTACAGCAGTATGCTCAATGCAAGAGAATGTGGCAAAACATGTTGATATTAAAGGAGTGGAGGTGGTGTGGAGCACTGTGCCTGATTGCAATGTACAGGGAATTGTGTGCAATGTACAGGGAATTGTACAAGTTTGTGAAGATATGGGTAGGATGAACAGTCCCCATGTGGTAGTTTTGCACTGTGGTGCTTTGCATTTGGGCTATGTCAGTGCCCCTACTTTGTTGGCAGATTTAGAGCACTTCTACTACTTCTACTACTGCAAGCAGTAATGAACGTCCTTCCAAATGCCAAAGTTATTTTTTCTGGTTTAGTGCCTAGGGCAATATGGGACAATAGTTCTGTTTTTTGTCATCAGCAAAACATTGCTAGGTGTGCAATCAACCAAGGCATGTTTGCATTCATGCTTAGAGCTGGTACGTTCTTCTGTAATAATGAGAATATTGATTCCAGTTATGTTGTTTATTTTAAAGAAGATGTCATTTCTTTATATTTTATGGGAAATGCCATGCTGTTTTGGAATGTAAGGGTTGTTTTGGAGAAGCTTATGTGAAGATTTTAGGATTAAAGTAAAAAAAAAATACAAAATCACAGGTGTCTGTCAAGCATCTGCAAAGAAAACAAAGGAGAAATGTGGTACATTATTTAAATTTAAATTCATCATGCTCAGATTTTCAATATGTTCCCAGACATGGCGGTTGTCCGTGAACACTGCGTATTACATACAGGGATTTTGGGGTGGAGAGGCATGGAAATGAGAATGAGTAGACCAAGGGATTGGTCAATAAAGTTTACTGGGTGTGTTGTGTAAGGAAAGAGTTTGTCAGAAAGTCTTTTTCCTGAGAGAACAACAGATAGCTATGGCTGTGTGTTTCAGAAAACAAATGGGGCCTCATTACGAGTCCGGCGGAATGGGTTAATGGGGTCCGCTAATGGATGCAGACCCATTATTCCCATTCTGCCTGATTACGAGGTCCCCTGGCGGAACCCGGTAAGAACGCCAGGTAAGACCAGGCCCGTTGTTAGCTCCCTGCACCCATACCTATCGAGGCCTATGGGAATGGGGAAGGTCCGGGCCCCCTGAGGGAGGAATTACCGGGCCCTCCTAACTCGGAATGGCCCAGTAATTCCCCATCCAGGGAACCCGGACCCAGTTTTGGAAGGAGCCATGCCACCAATAGCGGCATGGCTACTGCCAAAGCCGTAATGAGGCCCATCATCTGTATTTTGGGAAACTCATGGATACATTGGTTGAAGGTGCATGCAGAACGCTGTGGATGAGCTTCACATCTTGGATTCCCTCATGTGGAAGTGCACTGGCATGGAGTGCATGGAATGAAGTGGCTGGACTTCGTACCTCTCTGTGCTACTTTGGAGACACAGCATCATCCAGACATAATTATAATCCATTGTTGAGGGAACAGTTTAGGACATGTGTCTGGAATTTCTTTGCAATGTGCAATGAAAGAAGGACTTGGGAAGGTCATGGACATGTTTACAAATTCCCAGGTAATTTCTTCTCGTATTGCGCAGAGACAAATGTGGCTGCGTTCTTCTTCATTTTGTCCACAAATGGAGAAAGCGAGGCGCAATGTCAATAAGGCTGTTTGTGCCTTTTTAAGAGATGTTAGCATGTCCTCTTTTCACAATGAAAATATTATTTTTCGTAGCACATACATTTTTCGCAGAGATGGAGTCCATCTTACTTATGCTGGCAATCAGATTTTTCTGAGAAATGTACAAAATGCATTGTGACCTTTTTTTGGAATTACAGCAATTCATTTTGCAGTAGGTGTTGACTATTTGAAGTTATGATAGGGCAGCACCCCCAAAAAATAAATGTCCGCGGACTGTCCCACGGACTCCTAAAAAATGCACAGGGCCCAGCGCTATTTATTTGTCCCTTCTATTTTTAAACTGTGAAAGACGGCTCTGAAAAGGTTTTTGTAGTTTTATTTTTTTGGGGTTTTTTAAACACGACACACAAGGAAAGGAGGGGAAAGGAGGGTAAGGAAGGGGCACCAACAACAGGGATACGAAAGGGCAGGTGGAAAGAGGAAGATGTAGGGTGGGCCTTATTCAGGTAGTGGGCAGACCTTCTCGTGCGCCTTGACCGCAGTCTTGAAAGCACTCTGAAGAGTCTCCCCCCTGCAGAGTACTGCGTCACAGTACATGCACAATATTGTGACTCTCGAAAGGTAAGGGTCAACAGCATCATGAATGGCCTGTGAGGCAGCTGGAGGGATCCGCTGTCCCACAGGAGTGTCTCTTGCAGTGACATGAGTGGAAATGGAGGATGCTGTAGAGGAACTCAACCTACTACGTGTATCACAAGGTACAACCTTGCGAAAAGCCCCACCATGGAACGACCTTAGGAGTCGCTTCATTGATGTCGTACCAAAGCTGTATGAACCAGGCCTCCCACAACTCAGCACAATGTGGCACTGATTGCAGGTGACCTTATTCGCACATGCTTTTGGCACCAAGAGTGGTAAACAACCACCACACCCAAGACTCACAGCGAGTGCTGGTAGTAGGGAATTCCACTACCTCATCCGCTTCATCCATCTCCTCTACATCTTCACACCTGTTCCGCTCTGCAGGCCCTTGGGGGGTGTGTTGGTGGAGGGGGTGGTGGTGGTGCTAAGGCAGAAGTAACACCAACAGGAGCAGCATCAGTCATAGATGCCATCAGGTTTGATTAAGCAGTCACAGCAAGAGCAGCAAAAGCAGGTCAATCTGCAATAGTAGAAAGACAGAATGAGGATGAGCTCTAGGTTTCGGCCTTTTATAGGGGTACAGGTGCGCACTCCGCGGACAGTGGCGTTGTCCGCAGACAGATCGAACACCAAAAGAAAACTCAAAAAGTTCCAAAAAGTGTGTAGATCGCCAGGGACATTGTCTGGGACATGTGCAATGGTGAACTTTTACTGTAAAAAACTTTGGATTGCCCAAAAAAGTATTTCTGAAATGTTCGGGGCCCCGGACAGTGTCTGCAAATCAGGACACACGCTCAGCGTGGGTGCGGTCACAAGATGAGGTCGCGGACACATTCGTGAATGGGACGCTGTCCGCAGGACACCAAATGTGCAGGGGCGGTTGTGCATATGTGTGCTGGTGTTCTACGGACCATGTTCGGGTCCTCAAACTAATTAAACGTGCGATACACGTGCACCGGACAGTTACGGACAGGCACGATGTTCGTAGGACCTATGAGCATGGTGCGCATGTGTGTAGATGTTCTACGGACAGTACAGGCACTCCCATTTTAATTATGAACAGTACACACAGGTATTGTGTCTTTAGGACACCTCAATTTTCGTTAATTACGGACATCCTGGACATCGAATGTGTTCTAAGAACAGATTAATTTTGATTGCGGACATCCTGGACATCGGGTGTGTTCTAAGAACAGTTCCATCTTGATTACGGACAGTACGGACAGGTATAGTGTCCTTAGGACACCTCCATTTTGGCTAATTACAGACATCCTGGACACCGAGTGTATTCTAAGAACAGTTTCATCTTGATTGCGGACAGTACGGACAGGTGTAGTGTCCTTAGGACACCTCCATTTTGGTTAATTGTGGACATTCCGGACACCGAGTGTGTTCTAAGAACAGTTCCATCTTGATTGTGGACAGTACAGACAGGCATAGTGTGCTTAGGACACCTCCTTTTGGTTAATTGCGGACATTCCGGACACCCGCGCTGTCCGCGGACACCCGAACTGCCTTTTAAAAAAAAGAAAGACACAGATGACTGAATTAAAACACACATAATCATTTTTTTATTATATAGAAATATAAGATTTATGAAAGAGAGGCGAAAGCAGAAACCGACACAAATATAGGGGATTTAGGGGTTTGGAGAGGATGGATGGGAGGGGATGAAGGGATGGAAGTTTCATCATAACGTTTTTCATGGTAGTGTGGGTTTGGGGATAGTTGACTGGGACATGGAGAGGGGGAACAGGTATGTGTGGGACAATGATATTTAATTTTTTCTTTTATGTGGTCCTCCACAAAATGTTTCAAAAGATTGAAATTTTCAATAAGCATATCCTTTTTTTGTTCCATGCGCTGCAGAGCATTTTCTAATTTCTATTTTGGCATGTTATTTCACTGTTTGTATGGTCTTCAAAAAAAATAAATGTGCTAAGTACACATGAAGTAATGATTATTCATTTCTTTATTTAGAGAAGTGTCTACCATTAGTATCACTGTCTTCACTCATTTTATCACATGGGAAATTATCTTCAAGCCATTTCAAAGTACTGGACATTTCTGTGTAAAAAAAAATGTATTACTTTTAGTGTAACTAATACAGGATGTTTAGAAATATATACGAAAAATGAAGTTTACTTACTAGTTTCTAGTACGTTTTGTTGTTACTGTTGTGCAGGTCTGCTTTGCTTCTAGCTGTGCAGTTTCTGTGAGGTAATTATGTTGGAGGCCTAGCCTTTTTTTTTGTTGGTACATTCCATTTTAGTATATATGCTATTTAAATGGATGGTTGATGTGTTATATATAGAGGTTCTACTAATGGGTTCATGTGCTGCTTTTTGAACGTGTTCATTGTTTATATGGCATGATAGAACAATCTAAGATACCCCCTGAGTTTTTGGGTAGTGTTGATGATGTCCGCGTCCGTCCGCATCAAAATCACTACCAGGGGGTTCAGTATATTCTATGTTACGTGTACATAAAGTAAGGGAATCCTAGTAGACATCTATGAAATTCACACTATGTATATGTATATTCAGTAAAAAAAACTTTGATAAAGGGAGGTTATGGTTAAGTTGCGCTATTAAAAACCTATGAAATTCAGTAAAAAAACTTTGTTAAAGGGACATTATGGTTAAGTTGCGCTACTAAAAACCTATGCAATTCAGTAAAAAAACTTTGTTAAAAGGATGTTATAGTTCCAAGTAAAACCGAAACCCCCCTGACATTCGCTAGTTATGGTAAAATAAGAAACCATAACTCACGCCATCACTGTGCAATGCTAAGACTAACACCCTGGACATCAAAGATGACATCACAAATGTCATGTTTTGTATTATTTGACATTATTGTATTTAGGGAATAGAATAAAGACAGATTTATTCATTTATAATGGGTTCTATGCAATGTATGATTTTCGCTGATGTCATCCTTTATTTCTGTGTAAACAATGCACAATTTTAAACAAAGAAAGCACATGTACATGCACACCACTGCAGCAGAGGGGCTTGTTAGCAAAAGTCACCTTGTATGCTGCATATTCCCTACATTAACAGTCTGCATCCTTCCAAGAAGGCGTTTGTGAACTACTCCACCTAGGTTCATCACAGTGGGACCTCTTAATACAATGGGCCTCATTACGAATTTGGAGGTAGCCGTGCAGTTTTTACTGGCATGGCTACCCCCAAATTCGTGTCCGGGTCCGGGTCCCAAAAAATGGGAATTACCGGGCCATTCGGACCTTTGCATGCCCGGTAATTCCCATTTGTGGGACCCGCAGTACTTAATTTGTGCCAATGTTTGCCGGTGGGCAACACCGGCAGTCTTTTATGGGCACCGGAACATCAGGGGTCAGCGCAAGTGCAATTTAAATTGTTTTGTTTGTTCTTCTTCTGCACCTCACTTCCATCATAAATCATTGTAGGCCATGGACGTTTCCGAAATCAATTTGGCTTTAAATGGGACGTTTTTATCTCCTAATGTGTGTGGGCCGGTTTTCCTCCATTAAAGTTTTACTTTTGTTAATTTCATGCTGAGCTGCACCTATCTTGTCAGCTTTGCAAGAAACATGGTGCCATTTAAGAGTTAAAGAAGTGATACAGTCCTGCTCCAGCCTAGGTTGCATGGCAACAAGCCATTAATCAAGTTCCCGGGCCCTCACATGTGATGTGATTCCTGTCACAGGCGAGGCCTGCCGCTCTCCAAACCCTGCTTCTGAAGACCTGGAGCCTCGGAGATAAAAATTTATAAACTTGGGAAACTGAAGGTAAGCAAACCTTAAAAGGTGTAAGTTTATATACACGTAAGATAATTTTTCAAATTGTATAAACTCTACAAACAGCTTCTCTATGAGAGCTGAGATGCAGCCCATGCATGCATTATTGGTACTGTAGGCAACTTGCAATGTTAACACGCTAGTCTCTCTCCATCTTTCGGCTGTCTGTTGAACTAGAAAAAAAAAGTTTGTTTTACTTCAACATCTTCCATCCTCTAGCTGCATTTTGCATTTTCAAATAGTGCTTAATACAGCTGCTGTAATGTGAAGTGTTGAAGAGATTAGAAATGTATTCCATGTTCGGGGGGCGCTGTTGCGCACATCTAAGATGGCCGCCTAGTCCCAGAGCTCCGGCTTCTATAAATCCTTCAAGATACGCATCCTCTCTCAGGGCCGTCCGCGGAACAAACAAAGCACACCGTCCAGAGGCGTAAAACTGTGTGCACATACTGGGAAAAATTTGGGCCGGTCCGCTGAACCGCGTCGAAGATACACCGTCTTGAAGATCCTGCGGACGGATATTTGAAACACATTTTGGCCGCGAGTTCCGGCCGATCCTCCCCTGGAGCCGCAGGGGGAGGGGCCGGGTCGAGTTGGAGAGGCCACGCTTCGATCAAACTCCTTGATATGATGGACTGTCTCTAACGGCGGATGTGAGGGCTACGCGCCGGTATATACTGCTGCTGCGTGCTGGGCGCGGCGGTCGCGGCAATCCCCCGGACAAGGCCGCGTGGTATACAGCTGTCGTGCTCTGACCCCCGTACCTGTGGAGCCGCCTTGGCCCCCCTGATATTTCCTGCTAGTGGAAGGCCTCTCCACGTGAGGACGAATGTTAAGAACAAGTAAGAACTAGTGGGGCAACGCACGAGGAGGGAGGATCTGCTGAGGAGAGGACATTTTATCCGACTACAACCCTTCCTTGAACGCCTCTCCTGCACGATAAGGGGGTCTCAGCTCACCATCAACCCCGTATAGAGTCCGAGCCACACGTTGGGGCGGACGGGGCAGAGGGCGCTGGAAGACGCGGTTTACCTAAGTCTACACATGGGTCGACACGAGCAGAAGGGAACACGCCCCAAGAAAACAGGCCCCATGGACTCCTTCGCCAATTCCGAGCCCAGCGGGTCCGACGCCCCCGTCGCAGCAAGAGGATAGTCACCCTGAGTTGCCAATGGAGGAGAGGTTGGACCGATTGATGGCCATGGTGCAGAACGGCTTCCTAGCAGTGAACACTAAATTGGACGACATAGGGGCAACAATTAGCTCCTTGAAGGCAAGGGTGGACAAAGAAAGCACACGGATTACTGAGGCCGAAGGCAGGATCGGTACCAATGAAGACTCGATACAACAACATGGCCGCAATATTGCCCAGCTGAAGGGGGACCTCCGGAAAACCCTTGCCAAATGCGAGGACTTGGAATCCCGTTCTAGGAGGAACAATATCCGTCTGATTGGGGTGGCTGAGACTTTCAGCTAAGGGGCCATGGAACGTCAGGTAGAGGCCCTCCTGAAGGAACTCCTGGGCCCCGACTCCTTTTCGGACCACTTCCTTGTGGAGCGGGCACACCGTACATCGGCACCTCCGCCTAGGCCTGGAGCTCCACCTCGTACGATAATTGCCCGCCTTCTAAATTATAGGGACAGAGACGCTATCCTGCGGATATCCAGGGAGAAGGGCACCCTATTCTATGAAAACAATAGAATTCACGTATATCCGGACTTTTCTACCAATGTGCAATCACTCAGGAGATCCTATGAGCCCGTCAAGAGACAACTGAGACTGCGACAGGTCCTGTACTCCCTTGTCTACCTGGCAAAAATGAGGATTCAGCACGGAGGCAGGGCTCATTTTTTCGAAAATCCAACCGAAGCCATGCTCTACGTGGAAGCCTCCATTCCTCTACCGACCCGGGATCGGGCCGGGAACCAGAACCTCCCACCCCGGGGCGCGGTGGAACCCGACGACCCTGCTGGTTGATATCCTTTTCTTTTTTCTTATGCCACACTGCTATAAAGTCTTAAATTGAAGCCCGCAGGGTGGCCCTGAAGGTAAATATTTGTTGGAATGGAGCTGTGCAGACTTCCCGGACCGGCGGTCGTACGAGTGCAGCACACACCCCCAGGAGTGTTCCTAGGTTATGGTTTTAGGGGTACATCGTCCAGTTGGGGTTGATGATGCCGGAGGGGGTTGGGAGTGGAACAGGGTGTTGAAGTCCGAAATACCGGGCTTGTTGGGGGAACCCATGTTTAGGGTTGTTATAACGGTTAAAATAGAGAGCGGTTTTGCAGCGGGATGCCCATCCTCCCCGCGACAGGGGCGGGAGCATGGATGTATGCCTAGTCTCAGGTGCAACCATAACGCAGGTTAATAAGGGCTTGAGTGTTAAGCTCCTCTCCTGGAACGTCCGGGGGTTAAATAACCCGATTAAGGCAAGGAAGATCACGGCGTACATCACACGTCACAACCCTCACATTCTTTTCTTGCAGGAAACACACGCGTTTGGGCAGGTTAATACTAAACTCTTACCGAGGTGGGAGTCACACAGATACTATACAGATTATTCAGCACAATCCAGAGGTGTGTTTACTCTCATACACCCCAAAATGTGTTTCAAATATCAGTCCAGCAAGATAGACCCACAGGGTAGATACGTACTGGTATGGGGTGAATTGGCAGGGCACCAAGTGCTTCTGATTAATACCTACGGTCCCAATTTAGATGACCCACAGTTTTATTGTACAATACTGGATATGCTTTCATCAGCTGGGGAGGTACTAATACTCTGGGGTGGCGATTTCAACATGATACTGGACCAATCCCTGGACCGTTCATCGACTGTCCCCAGAACCCCCTCCAAAGCCGCACTGGTGGTAACACAATTGAAGGAACAGACGGGTGTGGTGGATGCATGGCATGCATTACACCCAAGTGAGAAGAAATACACCTTTTACTCGTCGGTGCACGACTCCCACTCACGAATTTGACTATTGGATTGTCAGCCAATCCCTATCTGGGGCGATCTCCCAATGTGAAATACATCCCTGTACCCTTTCGGATCACTCGCCGGTATCGCTTGACATCAACTTTAGTGACGTCTCTCCCCCGGCGAGGAGATGGAGGATGCCCCCTGCAATCCTAAGAGACCCCAACATATGTGAAGCATTGCATGTAGAGATTGCCGAGTTCCTAGAACTAAACGCAGGTTCTGTTGCCGCATATGCCACGCTGTGGGATGCATTCAAGGCCTGGATCCGGGGAGCCATCCTGGGCAAATCGACTGGTATGTTGAAGTCGGTGCGTGAGGAATTGGGGGTGGGCGAGACAGAAATTGACCTATTACAGACCGAGTATAGCATCACACAGGATAAGGGAACCCTGGCGCAAATACATACCCCAATGAAAGAGTTCCACACGCTAGCCCATAGAGAGGTTCTTTATATGGCGGCTCCAGCCAAAGCCCGACGGTACGGGGAAAGCAATAAGGCTGGGAGATTCCTGGCCAACATGCTTAGAGCTGATAGGCACCACAACCCGATCCCGAGCATACAGACACCGACTGGGGAGACGGTGAACAAAGACCAAGACATTAACTCCGCTTTTACTGAGTTCTACTCCTCCCTCTACTCTAACCACGACACAAAAAACAAAGAGGATACGTTTCAATATCTGGACAGCATCGATCTTCCCACACTAACTGCCGGAACCCGTGACATACTAGACAGCCCAATCACATCAGAGGAGATTGCAGAGGCTATAAAAACTCTGTCGAGCGGCCGTTCCACGGCTCGGACGGCCTCCCTGCGGAACTATACAAGGAATTCTCTGGTGAATTAGCCCCGATACTGCTGAAAGTGTGGGAAGAGGCAATGAGCCTCCGGGTTCTCCCGGAATCGATGCGAGAAGCAATCATCACGGTCCTTCTGAAGCCCCGTAGACCGCCACAAGACATGGCGTCCTACCGACCCTTGTCTTTAATTAACACTGACGCAAAAATCTTTGCAAAAGTGCTGGCAACCTCCTGCCATAAATGCTGATCCTGGTTCATCCCGACCAGGCTGGCTTTATACCAGCTAGGTCCACGGCTCTCAACCTAAGACGCCTATTCAATGTTATGGCACAGATAGACCCAGATGCCAAGGCGGCCGTGGTCGCACTAGACGCCGAGAAGGCCTTTGACACCGTTTCCTGGGCATACCTCTTCCTAGTGCTGGAGCGGTTCGGGTTCGGCCAGTACTATATCAACTGTGTCCGATTATTATATACACAACCGACAGCTAAGGTCCTGACTAACACTACTCTCTCCCCGTCATTTCACCTACACAGGGGGACCAGGCAGGGATGTCCCTTCTCACCCATACTATTCCCATACTATTCGCTCTGACCATTGAACCAATGGCGGAATTCATACGGCAAAACCACTCACACAGAGGTCTCAGGATGACCGGTCCCCCCCAGATAATATCACTTTACGCTGACGACACCCTTTTATATGTCCGTGACCCCAAAGAGAACGTGCAACACATTATGTCTGATATACATGAATTCTCAGATCACTCGGGTTATAGAATTAATATTCCGAAATCAGAAATATTTCCCCTTACTGACGGCACGGGAGACCTAACTGAAATAGAGGGATTTAGATATGCCCCCACCAAGGTACGTTACTTGGGGATAATGGTCGCCAGAGATAAAACCCTGTTATACACGCATAACCACGGGGAACTGTTGTCAACCCTTTCAACCAAATTTCAGATACGGGCTAGCCTTCCATTATCCCTGTATGGCAGAGTTGCGCTACTTAAAATGGTGTCCTACCCAAGCTCCTATATTACTTTAATAACATCACACTTTGGCCCGGTAAACCGTTTTTCTCGAAACTTACTCAAATCACTCGCCTCCACGTTTATTTGGAATGGGAAAACCACCAGGATGGGTTGGGACAAGATGGTTGAGCCTTTTGTACAGGGAGGCATCGCGGCACCAGACTTCGAGCTTTATTATTTATGCGCACAGGCGCAATTTGCAAAACATTGGTTTGACCCGGAGGATACTGCCCCCCACATATTGATCGAAAAGCACTCTGTTCGCCCAAACAACATACGCTCAGTCCTTCTCAATCCAGGCTATGGGGACATATGCCCGTTCTATCCAGTATACACGACCTCTCATGCTTGGGCCAGACTTTACAAGAGGCTAGGACTCGAATACCCCTACGACCCAGAAGTCCCCTTGTGGGACTTCTCCAGCATTTCTCCCACATTTGACCAAGCCCTTCAACAATCCTGGGACCCTAACAAACTTTTCACACTACATGACATGTTCCCGGATGGTGAGTTCTGTGACCTCACGACATTCACTGAAGCGGTGGGGAGGGTCCAACTTAAACGCCTTCAATATTATAGGATGAGGGCTGCTTTCTCGGCGAAGTGGCCGACATTTCCACAAGAACCCCAATCCCATGCATGCATTAGGTCAATAGTATCAATGGACGGTCAAAGCAAGGGGGTCTCTATGTTATATTCATTGGTGCAGACCCACTCCCATTCGCACAATACGATGAGAGAAATCTGGGAGCGAGACGTGGGCACTCAAATAGACGCGGTCCGCTGGGCCCGGTACTGTCAACTTACTCGATCAGTGTCCATGAATGCTGGGTTCCGGCTGATTCAGTTCAAGATTTTTAACCAATTAAACTATTCCCCGGCTAGATTAGCTAAATTTGGGGGAAATTGCACAGGTGCCAGCCCCAAATGTGACGCCCCCAATGCGGGGCCTTACCATATGTACTGGTCATGTCCGCTAATAGCGGAGTTCTGGAAGGAAGTTGCGAAGCTCCTTGAGGACATCACAGCCATCCCGGCGACCCTCTCCCCCTTGAAATACCTGCTGGGCGACATAGGCAAAGTAAAGGAAACCACGAGGCGTTTATTTAACATTGCTTGTATTATTGCTAAACGTTGTATTCTTAAATGTTGGAAGTCCTCCACTGCCCCAACCAGAGCCACTTTTTTAAGGGACCTCTGTATGGTAAATGATGACGAGGAATTATTTGTATTGTCGGTTCCGACGCCATGTCGCCCCAAAGATATCTGGTCACTGCTACGCTTCTATCTGTGCGGCCTGGACTCAGACCCTGATGTAACACCTGGGTCCTCGTCTTGACTTGCGATACCTACTACACTTGTACTGGTTGCTCTCATGTCTGTGATTTGTGATGTCTCCCTCTTCCCCCTCTCCCCTAAATTGAAGGCTGTAAAATGATCAAGCTATATTTTGACATGTTAATATTGTATCTTGCTGCTGACCTACTCTCTCAATAAAAATATGTTTAAAAAAAAAAAAGAAATGTATTCCATGTTCAACCATGTATTTTCACGTCCCAGGATTGGTATTCAGTTGATCAACTTTCCATTTTGAAGTGCACTTGTAGGGTTCAGAATCTGGCCATCCATCCATCAGTTTGGTGGGATAATATTACTCCAAAGTCTACGCACACCATTTCCCAGTCCTGGGCTTTCATGAAATAACAATGTATTCTGGGAGCTGTAGTCTTTTAACTTCAATTAGACATAAGTAGCCGATTCATATAATTTGCAAAAAAGGAAGCCCAGGACTGGAAAGTGGTTACCTGTTGTCATGAAACTTTCCGGAAACTTTATCCTCAGTACTTTGTTAGCATGTCTTCTTGAGGGCCTCTGGACCCCTTGGGAAATGTTGGAAACTTTTATTTTTGGTGCCCGGGTATAATGTTTATTCCAGTCCGACCCTGTATGTTGGTGTTTGTTTGTGTCAATGCTGTTTGGTTTTATGTATGCGTGCATGCAAGGAGTTGTGTGACTTGTGGATGAATGCATAGGTACAAATGTTGTATGTGAGTGTGTGTGCCAGCCCCAACTCCTACATTTATCGGCCAAAAGCCCACTAAATTTAGGAGTGGGGGCATGCACCTAGGATACAATTTCAGGGGAAGGAGCTAAGACCTTAATGTTGGGAGAGGCGCTAACATCAGAGGCTATGGGGCAGAGGCTAACTTAATTGTGTGGGGGCATCTCACTAAATTGTGCATTCGGATGAGACTATTCTGGTGCTGCTTCAATGTTACAAGCAGTTACAAGCAGTTAACCCTCTCCTTCATTTCTGAAATGTCACACTTATGGACTGGTGTGCAAATGAGCTGTCTTATGTCCTATGTCCCCACTTGCCTTCTTATCACTCCCCTTGCATGCAAGTGCTAACCCCACATCATGATTTCAATTGCCTAAAAATGTATGCATATGAATGTAGGTGCTAACAGTGAAATGTTTTATTAATTGAAAGACCTTTATTAACAATGAAGCCCAGGCACCATTTAACTTCTGTGTCCTGTTCAATCCGCTATGGCTCTGTACATCAGCCAGGCAGAGGCACAGCCAGCCTCAACATTTTGGGGGGCTAGATGACAGTTTTGAAAGCGGCTAATGAGTGGGGTCAATAAAATAATTGCGCTGTTGGACTCTCCACTGAGGGATGGTGTCTGGGCCTTTCAGCTTTTACAGTTGAAAGGGTCCCTCAAGCAGCTGCCCCATATTGGCTCTTATGACACTGAATCATACTGATAGTCTGCAGCTTTTAACCACCTTTCTGCATTCTTTTGATTTCATTATTGATTTAAGCACTCCATAGTTGCCTTGGCCTATTTTCCCAAACAGTAAGGCAAGGGGTGCCCCCGTCCAACATCAAGATGAAATGGGCCCCCACCAGCCCTGACACATCTTCATCCAGTCCTGCTCCCACTTCGCTCCCAATTCCCTGAACCCTGTTAGGAAGCTGAATAGCGGTTTTGTGTTCCCTTTGGCCATTAGTCGTACCATCCCAATTCAGTGGCTATTTAATTTCATAATGCTATGCTAATCACTGGAGGCGTGGGCCATCTAAAAGCTGAGCCCAGAAGTTAAGACATGACCAAAGCAAACATACGTGTTGCTACAGGGCTAAACCGGACCACATTGAATGTAGGCAAGTCTAGCCAGTAATAACACTTATGGTTCACAGCCAGCCTGGACATGCTTTCTACGGCATGGCATTTTAACTGGCTGGGAGTCCTTGTATGGTAATACTGGCATATATTGGTGCAGCCTGCATGCACATGCATTGGAACAACCAGCATGAATATATTTTTATACTGGCATATGTTGTGGGCAAAGGTTGGTGACTTGCAACTATTAGGTTGTTCCATGTGCTACCATACAAAACCAATTCCAAACTGTATGGCTTTCTAACCGATTTGCAAAGAAAGTGCTGTAAAATGCATAATTTTAACCCAATGTTTCAAACATTTACGCGGGATTGAGAAACCCCCTCAAGTGCCCCTTGGTTGGTTTGTTTTCCCTTACTGTGCTCTCTCGATCCTGCATAATTGGTGCAAACATTTAAGCCTCTTCAGTTCAGAAATTCACCAGCCTCTACTGTACCTCATCTATCTGTCACTGTGTATGATGTGTGTTTTAATGCGCACACAGGGGCAGGGTTCTCCTCATGCACCACAAGCTGTCATGCCATCCTACATATATTTATGCATATGATACAAATGTTAGTCTGGCATAAACCTCTCTTCTGTAGAGAAATCTAACTTTGCTGTAGTTGATTTGCAGTTGTAGTAATAAAGCATATTTGTGTCCTCCACACAAACTCAAGGGGAGATTTCTAGCATCTCCTGTTTGCAGCAGTGCCTCCGCTGACCCAGTGCAAAACATTGTAAGAGAGCCTCACCAAATTTTTTGCCCCGGGGTTCACCAACCCTTGTGACAGCCCTGCGGACCAGCAATAGCAATGCAATAACAAACTGTTGCAAACAGGTAATGAAAACTACCATGCTGTTGTTACCATGCAGTATTTTGATACATTCTGTATAGTTACCAGAATGTGCAGTTTTCATTGGTTGTTCTGACTGACATGGTGGCCTGTTGTTATTGCAACAGGAGGCAGTGCAGCGCTACCTTCGTTTCATGTGTTATTGTGAACTGAAGGTGTCTAGGCATGGCATTGGTCTTTCAGAGAGCCTGCTCCACTGCTTTCTTGCGTACGGCCTAGTTGCTGGGGGCTGGGACCTGCTTTTTCACTCACACTAGTGCCTGCCAGTCTGCCACTGCCCCCCCAGTCCCTGACAGGAGATAGAGAGTCCCCGCCAGCAGCCGACTTCAAAATCAGGTACGTGGACACTCTCTGACCATGTAACTTAAGCAGTGTGAAGATTCGAAGGTCCGGGCGGCGCGGTCCCCTGGTGGTGTCCACCCTCCTCCTGGGGCCAGGCTGGGGCTGGGCCCTTGCCAGGACCGAGGACCCAGATCCAAGACTCAGAAGTCACTGAGCCAGGAGTACACCAGGAGACCGCACCGCCGCCCGGGCCCGGCTATCTTGTATACATGCTTCTAGTTACGGAGGTAGCCCCCCCACCACATACAAAGGCAGATGTCTGTCTGGAAGCCCTTTCGAGAGGGAGAGTGAATGCGCCACGAATCACTAGCTTTGGTCCTGGTGGTTAGTTGGACACGACGTAAGCAGAGGACTGTCTGTTTGAGATTGTTTCGTTCAAGAGGAGTCAAAGATGGACCAGCATCTTTGTCATCATTCTAGTCATGTGCGTCATGGTTCATATCAGTGACCATTTGTGTGGATGTCCTCGAAGGCCTCCTGTGCCTCAGCCGATGCTTTCGCCATCCATCCCACTACTAGCCTGTAGCAGCAGTTTCTACACCACAAAACATGTGACATCGAGCAGCAGCAGTGTGATGGGTTGGTGGTGGGTCGATCCAGGTCTAACACTGAACTGGCCCGGGCCGTGGCGCCCGCAATGAGGGCGGTGCCCGCCGGCCCCGGCATTATTGGGCCAAGATTGTTTGGGCCCTGGCACTTATTCTTTTGCAAATTAAGCACTGGGGACCCGGTACATCCCCATTCCCATTCGAGCCCCCATAGGACTCAATGGGAATGGGGAGGATGGTAGCAGCGGTACCGTTAATGACGGTACCGATGCTACCATCCTGGTCTGCTCGCGGGTGCCTGTATGTACGTCTGGTCAGACCACACGTGCAGTCTGGCACCTGCCAGCAAACTCGTAATGTTGCGGAGAGGTAACAATGGCGCTGGTAGCACTACCAGCGCTGTTGTTGCCTTTCCGCAACACTCGTAATGAGGCCCAATGACTTTCACAACTCGTTCCATTTGGTCTTCCGTTTAATTTATCATGGACATAATTTGGTGGTAGCTAGGGGTTGCAGCTACAACTTATGCCAACCTCCCTGCTACCTCTGACAGTGCCTCTGCTGCCCCTGGTTAAGGAATCATGGTCAGTGAAAGTTCATCATTAACAAAGTTTATTCGGATCAAAAAAATCCATTAAACATAAGATACTCACATACACATAAAAATTACTGACAAAAGCCATTAAGTCACACTTTAAAACACAGCATTACCAGACAGAACAAATCACAGTTAAAAGTGCAGCAATTAAGACCCAATTTCTTATAACCACTAAAACATTATCTATAAACGTAAAACCCCCCTTCTCAGGTCAGTAGCTCTTTTCAAATAATTTGAAAAGGCCCAGCCAGTCAGCACTGATTCTGCCGTCAATAAAAACAGTAATGCCGGCCTATATAAACGGATATTAGTAGGCTTACCACCTGGACTGTCTATCATCCTCATACGCTGGACAGAACAGAACAAAGTGCTTCAGAACTTCCCTCACAGCCTCACAAGCAGGGCAACGTGGGTCATTTGGGAAGCAGGGCCACTTTTTCATATTTCCCCTTAATTGCAGGTAATCAAACCTTGCGCTTGTTAGGAACCATCTATCCTTCTTTTTTGCGCTCCACAAGACATAGGGCAGGCTCTCAGATGCCTTAATGATCACCACATGTTGACACTCAGAGGAGGTTGTGCGATCCATGTTTCCCCTCTTTACCTGTGCTCTCCGGTGTAATGCCTGCTTATTGACTCTCAATTGCATGGGTGTCAACAGTGCATCTGGGGGAAACCGAACATGAATGTTACAGCAGCACAAAGACTCCTTCATGAATGCCAACCAGTGGATATTTCGCCACCTTTCCATGCCCATAATGCTCCTAATGATAAAGTGGCATACAGTGGCATGTTTGTTTGCCCATAGTCGTAGCCAAAAAAGACTAGGGGCGGTAGTCTATGATCCTCCCAAAACTGCATCCCCAATTCCCTGTGGACTGAGGCACTAGTGGTTGATCAAGAGCTGTCTGAAGAACTTGTTTTCTTTCACCTCTAGTTCCACTGCCTTCGTGTGACCCCACAATGGGGCTTCATATAGAGTAGCTGCCTTTGTCTGGGTGGCATAAACCTTCATAACTGGACTCAGGGGCTGACACTGGCACCTACTCAGAAAGTGGAAAATGCCTGCTAAGTACTGGCTTATTTCCAGAGACTATTTTTTAATGTGGGCAACGCCCATGACTGCCTCTGAAAATCCCAGAGTAGTCGAATTCTTTGACCCTTGGGATAGTTTCCTTGTTACAGACATAGGATGCATCTTAGCAGACCTCCTCCTACATGCACACCCCATCACCGCTGACTTGGTGGAGTTAACTTTTAGCCCCAGACTATTCATGAAGGCTGCATAGGCATTGATCATTGCCTGTAGGGCCCATGGGGTTCTGGGTATGAGAACGGCATCATTGGCATAGGCCAGAACCGGAAAGACCCTCCCCCCTAGACTCAAGGAGTCTACACTTATATCCACAAGGGCCTTCGGAAGCCTATTAATATAGTCTGAACAATATTGGGGCCAACACACAACCCTGTCGGACGCCCAGCCTGACATCCAAACATTCTGTGCATTGCCCCCCAGTACCAATGCAAACACAAGCATTGTGGATTTCCTGCAATACAGCCTGCAATACAGCCAACATTTCTTCTGGGCATCCCAATGACCCCTGCATGGCCGATAACTTTGATCTATCTACTTTGTTAAAGGTTGTGCTTAGGTCCATGAAAGCAAGATATGCTGCCTCTTTCTTAAAGAACACAGATTTGGAGCTTAGAAGGTACATATTGAGACCCTACTACAGGCTACCTAGCTCTGGGCAGAAACCAAACTGAATATCAGAAAGGACTGACCCTTCCGAAGTCAGGACTCTATATGCCCTAGTAGGACCCTTCCAAAGATTTTAAACAAGGTATCTAAAAGGGATAGCGGTCAATATGACAATGGGCTGGTGGGGTCTCCTTTTTTTAAAAATTGGGAAAATAGTTGTTTTTTTCCATGTCGGTGCGAGCTGGCCAGTCATTAAGCTGACATTGTAAGCTATGGTCAGCACCAGTGCCCATAAGTCAATTTGAGCCTGAAATAAATCAGCGAGTATCGCATCTGGTCCAGGGGCCGGTTTATGGGCCTGTGCCCTAATTGCCATTGAATCATCTTTAAGTTTGAAACATAGGGTGGAGCTACTGTTCCTCCCTTGCTCAACTGCTCCTCTTGCTCCAAACAGGGAGGCAAAATGGGACTCCCAGGCTTCCATTGCCATGTGGGTGCTACTCTGGCCTTCTGAAGGATTATAGACCGGCCCCCCTTTAACAAATTCCTAGAATCTTATTGAGTCATTAGTCCTGTAGGCCTCTAAGAAACCTTCCCACGCCTTGTTCTCTAACTCCATTTTTCTTTTCTCTACCACTAAAGGCTAGTGGGCTCTTGTCTGAATAATCCCTCTTCTTGAAATAACCAGTCATTTTAAAGCATTAAAGAGGGCCTGTTTGGCATTCGTACAGGCTGAGTCAAACCAACCCCTCCTTTTAGCCTTCCCCTTTTTGTGGGAACCTACCACAAATCCCTCAGTATAGACCCCCAATATGTCCCTAAAATGCTCTACCACCTGTGCTGGGTTTGACTCATCCCCAAGGATCCAAATTAATTCCGGAATCATACTTGCCATGATACTCAGATGCAGGCCTGAATCCCTTATTCCCCCCAGATGACTCTTTTTTTGGATAGCGCATCTCTTTCCACCCTGGCGGATGCTCTGTTGGAAACACCTTCACCCCCAACAATTCCTCTTAATTTCAATACTATGGGGTTGTGGTCACTGTCTGTATCTGCCACCACTTCAAAACTTACTACATTATTCCACAAATCCAGGGATATGCAAAAATAGTCAGTCGTGGAAGAGCCAAGGTGATTATCGATAGTTAATTTCCCCGGAAGGTAAAGTGCAAACCAGCCATTAACCAATCTCATTCTCCATTCTATCAGCCATGCGCTTAGCAGTAACCCCTTAACACATGTCCTAGTGCCCTCCATCTGAGGCACCTGAACATTCAAGAATCTATCCTCCAAATGGTCATAGATATCCTAAGATAGTCCACATACCATTCTAAGGTTAAAATATCCCCCCTCCCCTAGACAAACCTGGTACTGTTTCTCCCTCCACTACCTCGATACTTGTCCACAAAACTCTTAACTTTCCCCAGAAGGTTCAAAACCGCCTTATCGGGGATATTGTAGAAGTTCAGGATGGCAATCTTTCCACCGCCAGGGAAGGTTACCAACAGCATCTGAAGGAAATCCAGCCCGGCTCCTCCACCTTGACCCTAAAGTTCAGTGATGCCCTAAATAGGGCAACCATTCTCCCATAACACCTACCCCTACAATTTTTCTTGGCAGGTATTCTGTATGGAAAATATCCGTTGAGCAAAGTGAGGTCAGGGGCCCAGGTTACCCGAAGAAGAATTATTTCATAGGTTTTTACCCTTTCCAGCTTCCGCCTAACTCCAGCTATATTCCAGTATACCACCCCCCCCCCACCCTCGTAGCCTCCTCATGCCTACCCCTATCTTCTCTGAACTCCAGGCTATGTTGATCACATCCTCCTGACACTCCCTTTTCCGTCAGCGGCATGATAGCCGATTGTCAATCCAGCATATGTATGGACAGAAGGCGGTCAAAACGGTTATAGGGCGTTAGTCCTTGAGTATAAGCACCCCTACTTGGCATTGGTGTCCTACCGGTGCCATTATTAACTCTTGGTGCTCACTCATGGAAGTAAGCAGGGTCACGGCTCCCTGCTCCCTACCACCTAACCCCTGGATGCCCCTGGTTAAGGAGTCACGGTCAGTAAAATGTTCAAACTGTATGTCTCTGGCAGTTCATGCAGAAAGGAAACAACACAATAAATATGTGTGTATAATGAAACACACAGTCATATTGTGTCTGATATTCCTACAGACCTTTGGAAACTGTAGATTGTAGGATAATAGTAATTGTGCCTTCTTATTAGGGAAAGTGGGCTATTGTGAGAGCTACTAATAATGGTTTTCTATTTCCACCTTCTTATTCTTAACATGATGTTGGGTTCATATTTATTTGCCTAGATTAGGTTAAAGCAACAACACAACTGAATACTATGGGGATCATTACAACGTGGGCGGTAAGGGATACCGGGCAACGGTAAGGAGACTGGTGCCGGTAATCCCTTACCGCCCTATTCCAAGGTCCCTTGGCGGGGACCGTAAGGAATGTGTGGTCTGACCACATGTCCTTTACGGGTCCCGCTAAGGCACCAGGGTGCTAATAACGGGCTTTCAAGTCGCGAGCCCGTTATTAGCAACCTCCCCATTCAAATTTAGCCCTATGGGGGCTCAAATGGGAATGGGGAATGGTTTGTTCAATGGGGATTTACCGGTCCGGCCAGGGTCGGACCGCACCGGTAAGTCCCCATTGAACAACACCGGTGCCGGACCCGTTATTGGAGGCAGTCATGGTGCAAATAGCGCCATGACTACCACCAATCTCGGAATGAGGCCCTATTTATATACAGGAATTAGCTAAACGATTTAACCATATTTGGAAAGGAATCCCATGTTGCCCATTGCCTATTCTATTTCTTGCATTTTAGTGCTTTAAGTTGAGCATGTGTCAGACACCATGGAACATAGAAATCCATGTACCAGAGGGCAACAAAAGAAAGGAGGATAACGTATAGTATTCACAAATCAAACCTGAAAAGGAACAACTTGAGATGTCTGGAATATTTTCCTATTGCATATTGATTTAGTTCTTGAAAATGTTACAGAAAACAAATATTTATTCACGTGGCTACACTACCAAATGTGTATTAATAAATCTTAAACTTAAAGTCCTACGGCACATATGCCACAGTCCTTTAAGGAACCAGTTCAGCTTCCCACACTAGCAGTTATGAGCTGGCCTACACAGAGCTCTGGAGATTTCCGGGTGAGCCTCTTTTTGAGCAGGTACCCTGGTTTTCTGCTTCTCTTACCCTGTGGCTCAGTCACCCCATCCCTTCTTTCCATCCCCGCTCATCCCCCACGTCTCTCTGAAGTAACACGTGTGATAAAGCTTCCAGCAAGTTATATCAAGTTATAATGTTTAGGTCTTGTTTTGTTATGGTTAACCATGTTTTACTCCCAATATAGTACTTTCAAATTTATTATTTGGACCCGTTTTCCAAATTCACCCTAAACCCTCGTTAGAGGAGTTGTGCTAGCTAGCACATTTGTATGCATGTTGTGACATGTGGCCACTTTCAAAAACATTTTCAGGGCCACTATGGTTCCCAGTCCACCCCATGCATAGTAGTACCTGAGTAATTAATTGAGAAACGTTTTAGAGATATGTACGCCTTCTCTAGTGATATGATGGGCCCTGAGCCTTTCCTTATCAAAATGTCAAAAAATTGAAGATCATTACATTGGTACCAAATCAAACCTAATAATTCAGTGCTTAGACATACGTGGTAGTACTTCATTATGCAGCACTATATAGAAAGTTCTATTTTATTTCTAAAGGTGCAATATCTGTGACATATGTTCACTTTGTTGCACAATGATTTCCTGAGGAATTCTACACACTCATGCTTTCTCAACCCATCTGACATTGAGGTATGGCCTTTTAAGTATGAGGTGCTTGAAGTGCAGGTCAGGTGGTTTCCTGTACAAATGAAAGTTGTTTGATATGTGAGGCTATAACCAGCATAAAATGGCTTTGCTGTTCAGCTATGATGGTTCTGCTGGGTATGTTGTTGGCAATCATGACTACGCTCGTGGCATATTTGGGTAGAATCCCAGTTAATATATGGTTGGTAAACAAATGAATGTTTTGCAACTTTAGAAACATTTTATGATATTTATTTAAACGTATTGTAGCTGTTTACATCAGTAATGCCACTTATTATGTCATCAAGGTAAAATGTCATGATAAAGCATTTCCATTTGTTTATCTGCGGTCACACGTCATGTTGTGTCTCTTCCTGTGATGTCATTGGCCGAGTGATGTAACTTCTGCTACCCCAGATATTTTGGTTAAATGACATCCCTGTTCATTTTTGTTTGTATATTTTATAGCACTTTTATCCAAGATGGCAGCCAAACATTTGGTGAACATGTGAAAGGAAGTAAGCGAAGCAGTTTGAAGGAATCCCAAGAATGGTACGTTTATTCAGTCAATGTCTACACTGTATTGCATGCTGGGAACGCCTCTGCTTATTGGTGAACTATTCAAAGCACTAGTCCTCAGACCTGAGTTGTTTTTTTATTATTATATTTTTTTTTGTTTTGATGCAGCTGATAAATGCTAGGGTTGTTTTGCCTCTGGCATTCTTTTCCAGCATCTCCCAGCATCCAATGTTGCTAAGTGACCAAGGATACTTGCTTGGAGGAGGAGGGAGTGGATGCTGGAGTAAGGTTGTTAACAGACGCGGACATCATTAGCAATGATATACACTCTGACGCCTGTTTCAGTGACAGAAATGCAATGAAAGATCGAAAAAACCATGCTTTGCTTGAGCATAGTATTATGACACACGTTATGACCACTTGTGGAGAAAGAACAATAGCTGTTGATGCATCACACATATAAGTGGCATAGACGTCTCGCTATATCTATATGCAATTGGAAATGTTATTTGCAAGATAACCGGAAGTCAAACAAGCATGTTTTTTAAACCCTCCCCATTTACCAACCAATGCAAGCAGATATTCACCAGGACATGCTTTAATCTTTCAGTCAGCGTTCAGCGCTTTTCAGAACTGTGGAACATTGCTGTTTCTGCTCACATTGTTGGTATGTAGTCAGACGGTAGGTCACCATTAATGGTTATACCACACAGGTGTACATGCACCTTGTAGTGTGGAACTTTCTCTCAGCTGTTGGCCAATGTGGTTACATTATGCTTTTGTCAGCGTCATGCTGTCACGCTGTGATTAAGTGGATGCCTCTTAATAAGGCATCCCATATTCCTTTGAGACACCCATCACTATAGAATGGCACTGAAAAGGTGCATGGGCAAAACCTATGTGTGCCGATGTGAACCACATGAACAGATCCACCCACATGGGCCATGTATGATACAGTCTTGAAAATTCAGTTAGGGAGTAAAGAATTTGCTTCATATATTAAGAAAGGGGTGCATCATTGGAGGAGATGCTGGGATTCATGGATGTGAATGTTATGAAAAAAGAATCAAAATCTCTTTGAATGACAAATGCCCGCTGGATGATGTTTTTAGGAAAAGGGGATTTAGTTTGAGAGATTGGGGTGTCAAATAAAATAGATTTTTTAAGTAAGATTTACTTCCTTTCCTATTTAAAACGACCGAATGCGGGAATGATTTGAAGTGCTATCAAATAGTGTGTGTTTGTAAAGCTAACCCCGCTTTTTAAAGAACATACCCCAGAAGAGGTTCCGCTATTTGTATGAATATGAAAGGTGGAATGGAAAATGTGTTGTCAATATCAGATGCATTTATGAACAGTTGTTCTACAAACCATTGATTGCCTTTTTCTGCTACATATTAGTGGCGCAGAAACTCCAAAACGTATACTGGGGTAGTGTGATACAAACTTGCTATGTGCCATGACTACACTTTTGAAATCTGGTTAGCATTAAGCGTTGTATAACAAACACTACCTTAAATTGTATTTAGTATTTATTGCCTTTTATTATTGTGCAAGTTACTTTAATGCGGTCACCTTCTCTGAGTGTTAAGCGATAAAACACGTTCATACATTTTTGTATATTCTTTTAATAATTAATATAGAATACATTTGATTTTAGTCATTATCATTCTGATTTTGGTATTCTGTAATAACATGGGTATTGAGTAACTAGAGGTGCTCATTAAAATAACACCCAGTACAATGGACCGAAGAAAGTATATACTCTCAGAAGGGGTGGGAATGTGATACAGTAACAACCCAAACAGCAATAGTACACAGTTGAAAAAAAAGGAATGTCCAACAAAGATTCAATAAAAATATATACCTTAATCAAACACACCGATGTACAACTGTGTATAGGCGCGTTACAAATGCCATATCATAGCATATCATATCATATCATATCTAACTAGAAAACACACTATAAGAAACCCACCCCTGTAAAGTAAGACGAAGAAAGGCAAAATTTAAGATGCAAGCACGTTGGACACTTAGCATGGAAGAAAAATGCATAAAGTACCAATGTGTTTGAAAAGGATATCCTTTTTGGTGAAAAGGGTAAAACATGGGCTTAACCAGTATCTAGGGTCCCAACAAGTGGGCCAGTGAGGCTGGGGCCTTCCAACACTATCCGTATTGAGCTTGAGCTGGTTTATCATCATCGAACCAGGCTTCTGATCTCCGTATGAGCAGTTGTAACCAGGTTTTGTTCCAGTGAGTCATGTAGGTCCAAGCTGTTTATTTTTTTTATTTTGTATTTTCTAGTTTATTGTTAATTTATAAAGTGCTTTACTCCAACGCACTGTACAGGGAGGGCAGAGGCAGTGAGATTGTTCGAAGCAGTAGCTCAGAGCACTTTGAATGCCCCATTCAAGTGATGCAGTGCAGAGGGTTTACGAGGGTCAGTTCGAAGATTGAACTGTTATGAGACATGTGATAACTGCTCTTTAGGATTGATAAGTGATGCACAATGGCTCAAATCGATGTCCTATGATGGCTGAACGCTGTGATCCTGACGGTCCAATGTGTTGTTCGACAAGTGATTAAATGTCTAAGAATGTATGTGATTACTGTGCCGCCTGTGACTGCGCCAATGAAAATGTTAATGCCAATTACGGTGCGGCACAGTGATTAAATAGATCACTTTACCCACATCCGCGGTCTGTATTCCCTTACCTGACCTGCCCACCCCACTTACCTTTACGGCAGCAGACTTCTGTGCGCAGAGCCGACTCTCCGCTACAGCTGCAGCGTTGGTTCCTCACACTTACATAGGTCGGAGCTGACACTGCAGGGTGCTTTTTTGCGTTTTTCATTTTTTTTAAAAACGTTCTTGTCCCTTGCTTACCACAATGGTAAGTGGGGGACACCCCTGCAACGCCGGACTCCAGTTACTGTGCCCAAGGTGAGCGGGCAACACCCCTGCAACCCCTCTCTGCTTGAGTGCAGCCAGGGGTGTCAATATTTTGTGCACTCCCAAAATCACAGTAACTGCGGGGGGCACTGCTGAGGGTGACATTTTTTATATTTCCATGTCTAATAGGTTTACAACGCTGGTAAACATTGGTTCAGGTCGATGCATGATGAGATGCTTCTAGCTATTCGAGTTGAGGTCCAGCGATGAGCTGATGATTCCAGCAACTGTTTTGCTTTGGTACTATGCAGCACCAAGCTGTATCAAAGGTGCAAATAACAGTGGATTGAAGGTCAAGAGCGAAATGTAGCAATGGTGGGTCCCAGATGGATTGAAACACTTATGGCTTTCAATCCTGGGGCTCATGGACATATTTACTCCATGTTCTCGTTCTCCTAACACAGGGGAGGCTGGAAAACACCTGCAGGGATCATTCACCTCCAGTGAGTTCCTGGGTACCAGTGTAGCTGGCAGAAAAGCAGGTCTTGCTCCAGCAGCAGGCCACCTCCAATATACCCAGGGTGTGGCTAGGAAGCTGAGTTTTACTCTTCCTTGGAACACTCAATCTTCACCTCACTGGCAGAAGGCCCTTGAAAGATCAATTCTACCAAACAAGGTTCAAATGAATACTCCCTTAAATACTGGATGGTCCAAAAGTGATTCAAAGAAGGAGTGAGAGACCACTTCTAATATAGGGTAAAGTACACAGGAGATTGGACAAAAGAAGCCTGATAAAAGGGGTCTGCTTAAAGGGGTCCAATCCCTGTTCTTGTGACAAGTGGTCATTGCCTTCTTGCATCATACACAAAGTGCTTTGTGCCAAAGGAAGTGGATGAGACTGGAAGGAAGGAGAGGGGCTGAGAGAAACAATATGGTGGAATCTTTCCCCATATGTGCTGAGCTCCCACTGTCTATATTTACCTAATCCTTTTCTCAGACCCGTAACATCGAAGTGCCTTTGTTATGCAACACTCTGCTATGAGGCTACTCCTTTTGTGTTTGATATGCCTTTTGATTCCTGTTTCCCAGCTCCTGCTGATGGGTTATCTTGCTGGAGAGAGCTTTTCACCAGACCTCAAAAAGGATTAAAAATAGGTGATCTCCACTTGCTATATTACTGCTGGGTGCAGCAGAGACAGATTTCCAAAGACCTCTGCCGTTAGTTAAAGAAGGAGTATTCCAAGGCAAAGGCAATATCTGATAACTATCCACTCTCAGGGCACTTTGGATGTGATTGTTAATGAGGACCAGGATGTTCCACGCATCAAACCTCCCAGAGCTGGGAGAGAGGAACCTGATAGGACTTACCCTGTCCTAGATCCCCTGCAGTGGGTCTCACAGCATTTGCAGGGGCAGATCAACCAGGATACCTGTCTTACTGCCTTGAACCTCTAAAAACACATTTTAACCATGTTCACCGAATTTGAACCAGAGGGACCCATCAGTGCTGCTTTTGGCACTTCATTGAACTTTCGGATGATCACTGCTTTGGACCCTTCAAATCAGCTTGCCACTGCATTGCTCCAAGGAGATAATGTCACATGTTCGGCTCCAACAACCTGTTCACCGCTGTGGACAAACTCAAACCATTGACTCTTCTAAGCCTGCATCGGATCATCGAGGTCACTGACTAAAACTGAGGGACTTAGTCTTGAAACACTAGAGTGCCCAATCACTTGTTGACCTGAACCAGCAGTTACCAATGTCTCAAACTAACTCGTCACTCAAACCGACCTTGGTGAGGCATCTGAACTGCATGACCTGAGTGCCACACTCCGGCCCCACTGACCTCCCAATTCAAACTTGCTAGATGCCAGCACGTTGCGTAGGACCAGCATGACTTGACACACACACACACACCTGGTTCAATCTGCATCGCAGTACAGCTGGAAGCCTGATTTGTTGCATTTCAATTACTGAATATAGAATTAAGGTACTTTGAACTGACCATGTCCTAATGGTTCACCGTCTGGTGTTCTGGAGAATGGCTAAGTGCCTTTTTCCACAAAAATCATATCCACTTTGAATTCTGTATTACATTTCTTGCCCGTGTCTCCTCCCTACTGAAAACCTAGAGTGCTACAACATTGCATTCTGCATTTCACTATCTATCATTTAGAGTTATTTGTACATGGTGTGTTTAATTAAAGTATATACATTTTTATAGACATTTGTTTGGACATTCCTTTTATTTTGGACCTTTGCACTGTTCTGTTTCAGCTGCTACTTGATCACTTTTACATCCCTTCTGACATTAAAGCCTTCCCTCAATCAGTGTTACAACAAAAGGTCAAGGAGGTATATCTATTAGCTGTCCCTGATTTTCCTTTATAATTTTGATCACTCTTTCTAAGTGTAGGGGCTAGGTAGGCAATTTTGCCACTGTTCATCCCTAAAATCATTCTGTCATATACACGTATTGCACATGGTCAATTTCCAGTGAAAAAAACAAAGATGGTTGACACTTTTCGAAAAAATAAAGGAATGAGTCCCTTTTCTGTTTCCATGGCTGGGCAGCGAAGGACCATGGGGATCCAGAAGACAAAAAGGCCTTGGGTTGGCCATGTAAGTGAATCGAGGATGATGGGAGTAGTCAGAGTGCAAGATTCCATAGGGTTGGGTTTGGTAGGTAAGGGGGCACCTTCCAAAATAAATTGCTGACACCCTGGAAGACACACTGGTTACTGAGAGAACATGTGTATTTACTGTCAGAATCTGGCCCAACATTCCCAGCTCCCTGTTTGGTCAAACACACTATGTTGGTTGCAATATGGCTTTTGACTTTTTTTGGTTGATGACATGGAACGTCTGTTTACGAGTTACCTTTGCTGAATTAATTTTGGGGTGGTGCGAAAGGGCAGATAAGAGATGGGGGGTGTCAGCAATAGTTAAGAATCGGTGCGGATGGGGTTTTGAGGGGAACCCCGAATAAAAAATTAACATTTTGATCACTTATTTCTGCAAAATGTATTCGTAAAAATACCAGTCATAAAAATAACTGGAGATGAAATGACACACAACCATGTGAAATATCCCAAGAAATTCCCCCTTACAAAGTATTATGTCAGTATGCTGGACCTTGTTACTTTCATAAATGTGATAATCATGTGCATAATAGGTTACTAATTGTGGAATAACATTTTAATTGTCTTTTTCTTTATCATAAATACACACCTGACAAAGGAATTATTTTAGAAACTGTCTGGTTTTCCATTTGAAAGAACACATGATTGTTGAAAACTATAAATTAATTCTGCTTGGTAGATCAAGCAGAGGATACACTCGTTATGGAATAAGTAGATATAATATGATGTTTTTTGAATGAATCTGTTCAAGTGGTCAATCAATGTATTAAAATAAAAGAGTGCATTGCAGGGTAAAGAGTAATCCACCCAGAGAGTGTAATGGCTGCTCGGTGTGGTGATATCTGAATCCCAGTGAATGAAAGCAACTAAAAGATGAGTTTAATTAATGGAAAATAAACCTATTTTAGGATGGAGATGTTGCAGAATGTAGGTTACGTTTTTAGGGGAGGTGTACTTGTTGGGTTGAATTTGCCTTGCAAAGTAAGGTTACTGTTAGACAGGAGTTCTTGTGGGAGACACCAAGACTTCAGAAGGAAACACAAAGGAGCACCAGACGCAGCATCAAGTGTAAATGATTATGCAAGACCAGCATTTGAGGGCTGCTGGCATAATCAGTGCCCATTCAGAGAAGTTACTGAAGTCTTCCTTCATTGCTTACAACCCTTTGGCTGAACATCACAAACTATTAAAAATGAGTAATAGAAGATCATGTAACGTGCGCTTTCTAGATATCAAGTGTACGTCTTTATATCAATAGCCATTGCAGTACTAAAACGCAAAATAAATTTGCATCCAACGAAGATGTACAAAGAAAAGACTTGCTGGTTAGAAAGAAAGTGGAGAGCTTAGTGGTTACATGCCACATCTTAGCTTAGTGGTTACAGGGCAGCTTCGCGTGTGGTTACAGGACATAATATACATGGCGGTTACAAAGGTTACAGTAGATATTAGTTACATGTACACAGTAGCTTACATTGGATACAGTAGATTTTGAATACATACATGGTTTCGTGGTTAATTGGGCAGCAGAGTGGGATAGTTACAGATTTTGCTAGGAGAGCGAGAAGGGTTAGTTGAACAGAATAGTTTTGAGGGTTTTGCGAAAGATGAGGAGGGATGGTTCTGCTCCAAGCTCGCTAGGGAGAGCATTCCATAGTTTGCAAGCTATGTGGGGGAAGCCTAGACCTCCGGCGTTAGCACTTTTGATGAGTGGGACTTGCAGTTGGTTGGCATAGCGACTTCTTTTGGGACGGGTAGAATTGACTCTGTTGATAGTTTCAGTTAGATAGGCTGGTTAGGATTTTGAATTTGACCTGTTCCTTAACGGGGAGCCAATGAGCAGCTTGCTTGGCTTGAGTAATATGTACTCTTTTGGGAATGCACGCAGTGCATTGTTCTGCACTATTAGGAGCCTGTTGAGATTTTTGGCTGAGGTGCCTGCAAGGATGGCATTGCAGTAGTAAAACTTAGATCCGATAGTGGCACGGGCGATGGAAAGGCAGTTTTGGGGGGAGAGGAAAGGTTTGATGGCGTTAATGAGTTTGGTGGTGTGGGCCGAGGCTGAGGCAATGGCGATGACCTGTGGTGTCATAGAGAGGGTCGAGTCTAGGTAGACTCCAAGGGTTTTTACGGAGGTGGAAACAGGGATGATGGTGGTGTCGATAGTGAAGTTGTCATACTTTTTGTTGAGTTTGGGTAAGATTTCTTTGCGACCCAGGTGTATGATCTCGGTTTTGTCATCGTTTAGGCAGAGTGTAGGACTTTTGCAGCCCTCTGAGCCAATTGATTTGTCAGTGGTGACAGACCACAATGGTGATTTTCTTTTTTTAAAACTGTTTTTTTTAATAGCAATACGTGTTTTAAAAGACTTTCATTTGAAATTCTGCTTTTAGTTTGTGCACTTTTGGTTGATTCGACCAACTGCATATAAATAATACATTCATATGGTATGTAGGTGGTGGGTTGTTTGGGGGTGGGGGTTTGGGATATGGAAGGGGCATGGGATGGAAGCCCCATAAAAAAGAGTCAAATTCAAGTCGACCAAAAGTGCATGTAGAAAATGCAGACTTTAAAATGAAAGTCTTTCAAAACACATACAGCCGTTTAATGCACACTCATATAATGCATAGACACCACTGTAAAGTGTGAATATGATTTTACCTCATTAATAATTTTTGTTGGAAGAAAGTTCTTCTGATAAGAAATGTAAATGTATAAATCTGTTAGGGTATTTGAGAAATGCAACCCTGTGTTTAGGACTTGGGGTTCGGGGTTTGGGTGGTCACGGGTGCCGGTTGCCACACCATGTCCTGTTATGCTGTGCTCAGAGGGCCTACTGGCAGGATCCCCTGACATTCCCTGGGACTACAGAAAGGGCCTCTTCCTGTGACTTCAATGACTCTGTACAGGATGTCCCCCTAGATGACATTTAGAAGCAAACCCCAGTCTTAAGGTAGAATATGCTCGCGATCTGAGGCCACGCACAGGAAAAAAGATTGCTTGAGAAATGTACTGTAGCCGATATTAGAGGTGAGCCAGCAGAATTTTGAAAGCCACAGCGGCTGGATGTTGGAGAGAGGAAAAGAGAGGAAAAAGAGGGAAAGAGAAGGAAAGTGCATTAAAGGCAGGGAAAGATAAGGGAGAGTGAGAGAGAAAAGGGGAAGGAGAGGGGAATGATGCTGCTCGGCTTCATGAATCCTCCCTAGTGAGTCAAACCAACAACCCTATGACCAGGACACATTTTCATTTTGACCCCAGTCTTAAAGGCCCTTTGGAGGGACTTTTAAATATTTTGGGGACCGAACCTCCAAGCTTCTGTGTGTGTATATAATATTTGTTTATGGTACTAGTTTTGTCTTATGTCTGGCTAGATCCAGTCATAAGATTCAACATGACTTCCTTTCTCTTGTAATACTCTTTATGCTTAAAAACCTGATATCCTGGTTGTGAAAACCTATTTCAGAATTGGTTTTATCGACCCTTACTTTGCTGTTGACCTATAGTTTATAGGAGCTGAGTTAAAATATTTGTAAAATGTTACAATTCCTTTAAGGTGGTTTACAAAGGTAACCCAGCTATAGGATCTGTTGGTTTTCTTCGTTTATGTTTTAATGCATGTTTAATTTCACTGTTCCAATGTAGCCAGGAACTACATTTACTGTGTACTTATTATGCGTTTTTATATCGCTGCGAGAGCCCATGCCCAAAAAGGCTGTTCGAATTCCAACCCTAAGCCACAGATTGAGTTTCTGAGTCTTCATACATGACGTCCTGCAATGTCTTTGAATTTCTCTTCACCTCAGAAGTGAGCTAAGGCATATGCCTGTTTTTTTTGGTTGTCATTTGGAGCTGTGTGATTTTGTAAGTAGCACATTTACCCATGCAATCTTCTTTAATCAGATATTAGGCATAGTCTTCATGCATACTTTCATATGTTAAACATATGGTCCCATTATTAAATAGCACAGTCCAGTGAGGATGCTTCCACTGTTAACTCCCTTTTATGGAACACTTGCAGCAAGGATACCTGGATTAGCACCTACACTATGGTACACCTCCCCAGGGTTTCTTGATATAGATACTGATGTTCTCAACGAACACAGTTCCTCTTGCGTGGCCTTGTCTTGGGGATAAGATTAGTTCACTGACTTTTATCTCACACTAGTGGGTAGTGGGTGTGCCATGCCCCCCCTCACCATCTGAGTCTGCAGGTAGATTGTACAAACCAGAAATATACTATCCTCCATTCCGTTGACCACAGACAATGGGCCTCATTACAACCTTGGTGCTAAGTGCACCAACTTTACCACCATGGTGTAAACTCCGTTTACACCATGGTGGATGGCGGATTTACCGCCCCATTCCAAGGTGAGTGGGGCGGTAAATCCCCATTTCCCATTTTCCCTTCCCCATTCCCATTTTTGCCCCATAGGGCATAATGGGAGTGGGGAAGGCGCTAATTACGCCGCCGTAAATTACGGCGGCGTAATTAGCACCATGGCAGGTTAGCGCCATGGATTTTAACGCCTGCTAAAAGCAGGCGTTAAAATCAGAATCAGGCGTTAAGGGTTAACGGTGGCGTTAACCCTTAACGCCTGAGTTGTAATGAGGCCCAATGTGTTAAAGCTCAGGGCTGTTACCTCACATAAGGCGTTGCGCATGAATGAGATGAACTTCTACAGCATCTCCTTGTGCAGCATCAGTTTACATTTTATAGGCCCATCCCCACAATAAAGTGAGTATAAACACTCCAGACTTATTTCTTTCTGCTTATTTTTTTCTCCCTCTATATATTCCCTTATTTGTCCGTTTCACGTCACCTAATCCATTTACAGCTAATGTGAAACCTGTATTCGTCCATCATAAAATCCAAAGTTAAATAGATGGTACTATATTTTGTACACATATTTGTAGATGGAGGTGTTCACTAAGAGTAAACATTTCTTTTTAATAGGGATTCATTTAGCCTACAGTACTGGCCAATAAAGTAACCATTGCCATAATACTGTACACAACCTTTTTTAGCATTGCATATGAGTAAGTAACCATTGCCATAATACTGTACACAACCTTTTTTAGCATTGCATATGAGTAAGGCTCCACGCTGGTTCTTCTGTCTCGAACATAATCACGTACGAAGAAACTGGGACTGAAGTTAACAATGAGAGATTAAACATGAAAATATACTTCTCTTTTCTTACTGTATTCACTTTTAGATAAGGGCCACACCAGCGCCGACTGGGTATAGAGTTGTGGACAGGACACGAGAGATAGGACCTTCTGTTTCCTCTTTGCTTTCTGTCCTACATAGTTTCCTGGATTTACATCAACAATCGTTCCAGTACCCAGGGTAAACTCCACATAAATGCATGTGTTCTTCAAAGAGACAGGATCAAAAAAATCCAGCTTTGCCTTCCCCCTCCTTTCCCTCATTATGAGTGACCCGTTCCTGAAAATGTGCTGGTAACAACGGTTACAACCCCTTTTCCTGACTGGGTCACCCTGAGCCTGCCAGTAGGGGCTGTGAACAACCATCATGCCTGACCTACCAGTAGTTCATGCCCCTACAGGCAGATTTTTCACTGAAGCACAGGCACCATTACTAATGGTGCCGGTGCTTCAGTGTTCCCATTCCCGTGGAGTCCTACCAGTCTCCATGGGAATGGGAACTAACCGATCCTCCTCCGCCAATTCTATCCCAGTATTACCAGGATTTTGTTCATCAGAAAAGGTAAGACAAGGTTGGTGGAAGGCCACCAGTACTAACAGGAGCCTACCGGCAACCTCATATTGAGGGCCAGTGTCCATAAACGACTGGGAAGCATTTTTCCTGAAAACAAATGACACCATAATATTGCAAACAAATAATGTGGCCCTTAAAGTCTTCCTTAACACCGTCCCCAGTCAATTGTCCAATAACGTATTGCAGCTACCCTATCTCCCCTACGACAACATCTTATCAAACAGCCACCCTAGCAACTGACAATACATGCCTGATCGATGATCAGTCACAACCACACTACCATGGTTCTTAAAATCACCATACGTGGGACACATCTGGACCTAACAGCCATACATAACAACTGGGCGATTTAGCCTGTGTGGATCACCTGTGCCATCAATAACCTTTGACAACTTGATAATTAATATAGGGATTGATCTCTCTGACATCTTCACAAAATTATTGTCCAAGCGTCTAACTAAAATTGCCTGATGTTATCTCTAATTAATTCCCACTCAACTGTACAAAAGGCTTCAACATTCACATCCCTCAGAAACCTCCAACCTTTCAGTTTTAAGCATCACAGAAACCTCAGTCTCATTTAACTTTGCCTCACACCTCACCTAGGCACTCACTCAAGCACCACTTAAAATGTGTGATCAAAACTGAGCTTCATCTAGTTAAGCATATAGAGTAGATACAGACACGTTTGATAACATGACAATGGCTCAATTTAAAAAAGACAGCTATTTCTCTAATGAATACCAAAGGTTGAATACTGCATTAAAGCAAAATCTTGCAGCAATGCTCATATCAAAATGTTTGAACTTTAGGGGTATTTTGTTCCCCAATCTCCTGCACAGTCTTTTTTTCATTAGCAATCTGGGTTCTCTTGTTTAAATATCCTCTGGTGTTGAATTCGCAGACTGTGGCATCTGATGTCTTTGCATTTAAAATGCATGCCAGAGAGTGATAGTTATGTGTAAAACCCCCTTATTAAATGGATTTTCGCCTTGTGAAAGGACTGACACAGCCAATTTGGGATTGTGGTTGTCATTTAAAATACAGTTGGCAATGCTCTTACAAAACCTAGTGTGTGCCTCCTGGAAGGATTCATTTATTTATTTATTTGACATTTGTAGAGCACGCTGAACCTGAGGGCATCTGGGCGCTAGTTACATTACAAACATGAAACAGTAAATACAGTAAATACAGTAATGTCAGTGTTAGACCAAGTGTCAGGGCTTACCTAACTGCAGTGTGATATGCTCTATAGGTCTTGCGTAAAGAGGCAAGATTGGAGTCCTTCACCAAAGGGTCAGAGAAACAGACATGAAGCAGTAAATACAGTAATGGAAAAGGTAGGACAAGGGACAGGGTTTACCTAAATGCAGTGTGATATGATCTATAGGTCTTGCATAAAGAACCACGTTTTGAGTCTTTTGCAGAAGGACCAGAGAGAGGAGTCTGATCTTAGGGACAGAGGGAGGGCATTCCAATGTTTGGAAGCCACAGCTGGGAAGCTGCGGCCCCTACCTTTTCTCGTTTGAACTTAGGTATGGTGAGAAGGTGCGATTGGGTGGTGCGGGTGGGTCTGTTGGATTAATGTTTGGCAATTCTTTTAGAGAGATACTTAGGGGCAGTGTTAGCTAAGCACTTGTGAGTGATGGGGAGGGTTTTGAACATAATGCGTTCTCGAATTGGCAGACAGTGGGCATTTGGTCTGGCTGAAGAAATTTGCTCTTTTTTTCTATATTCTCTGCCGCTCTTAGGGCATTATTTTTGATGACCTGTAGTTTTTTTGATGTTTCCAGCGGCAGAGCCTGCAAAGAGGGTGTCACAATACTCTAGTGTGGGCAAAATAAGAACTCTGGCTAAGGTGATGCAGGTTTGCGGAGTCAGGTATGGTCTGCAGGCATTAATGAGTTTAGCGATGTAGTCTGCCGCCGATGCCATTGCATTAACTTTTCTCGTTAGAGAGAGCAAGGAGTCCCGATAGACGCCTAAGGTTTTTACGTCCTTCAGGACAGGATGAAGTTCCCGCTTATGGTGAAAGATTTGTAGTCGTCGTCCGATTTAATTGAGTTTGGGTCCCCACTTGGAACAGTTCTGTTTTTTTCATCATTTAGACAGAGTTTGTGTTGTGCCATCCAGTCTTGGATGATTTGATATATTTTGTTGAGGGCATTGGTGTCAGTGTTATAGTTACCAGAGATAGGGAGGAGGATATGCGTATCATAAACATAATTAGTGTAGGAGACACCTTGTTCAACCAAGAGGTCAAAAAGGGGATTTGTAAAGATATTGAAGAGTGTCAGTGAGACACAGGAGCCTTGAGGTACGCCACACAAGACTACAGTTGGGTTGGCAGCAGCTAATTTAGAGAAGACCCTCATTGTATGGTTGGATAAGAAGGACTCAATCCATGCTATGGCTTTTGTGGAGCAGTGAGCTGCTGAAGAGAGGTGCTGGCATAGAATGTTGGGGTTCACTATACCAAACGCAGTAGAGTGGTCAAGCAGGAGGAGGATGGCAAGGTTCCAATTATCTATGATCTCATCCATTTGGATTTTTAAGTCTAAGGCCCTCATTACGATACTGGCGCTAAACCATGGCGCTATTAGCACCATGGTTGGTGCCGGTATCGTAACGAGTCCGCCAATGTTCAATGGGGAATTACCACACCATCCCAAGGTTGGCGGGCGGTAATTCCCCATTGAACATTGGCCCTTCCCCATTCCCATTTTTGCCCCATAGGGCTCAATGGGCCTGGGGAAGGCGCTAATTAGGGTACCGCAAATTGCGGTACCGTACTTAGCACCAAGGTCCCTTTGCGGGTCCCTACTTTAACGGCTGGTCTAGACCAGCCGTTCAGGTCGGATCCCACAAAGGGACCTCGTAATAAGGCGCTAAGTGTTTAACGGCGCCGCAGCCTTTTATGGGGCCGTTAAACACTTAGCGCCAGGGTCCTATGAGGGCCTAAGAGCGCTGACTCAGTACCATGTCCTAGGAAGAAGCTGGATTGGTGCAGGCCAAGGAGCTTGTTGTATTCCAGATGTTTCTGTATTTGCAGGCATGCTGCTCTATCTAGAATTTTGAAAAGGAAGGGGATAGTGGTGAAGGGATGATAATTAGTGGGGATGTTAGGGTCTTGTGTGGGTTTTCTTAAGAGTGGGAGGATCAGGCATCTTTTAGGTTGTTCGGGACAGTACACTGTGCGAAAGAGTTGTTAATGAGCGATGTGATGAAGGGGGCGAAGGGGGCGAGTGCTGCCATGCAGTCTTTGGTGAAGGGAGCTGGGCAGATGTCTCCTTGGCATCTAGAGGGTTTCAGGCCTTTGATGATTTTAATGACTTCTGCTATAGAGACGGGTCTAAATTCAAAAGGATTGAAGCGTTTGAGCAGTGGTGGTGTGGCAGCAACAGGAGTATCTGGTAAGTGTAGTTTTTTTTGTGACAATTTTGTTTTCCGGTTGGGTGATTTTTTTTCTAGGAGTGTTTGGATATTAGTGCACCAAGTGGTGTCCTTGAGGCAACTGTCTGGGGGAGTGGCTGGGGATTTGAATTCCCATAGGATGGCAAATAGCTCTTTTGAGCCTGTTTTAGCTTTTGCTGTTCGCTCATTGTAGGTGAGTGTTTTCGCTTGGAAGAGGATTGTTTATAGGTTTAAGCCGGTGAGGTTAATTGGTCTCTATTTGCCCCTGATGGGGTCATTTTCCACATGGCTATGCAGCTTGCTTGGTGTACGGTAGAACTTTGAGGTTCAGTGTTTACCAGGGATTCAGGTGAGCTAAAGGTTTAGGTTTGCGTGTGCTCATCAGAGCCACCTTGTCTATGGCTAGGAGGAGAGTTTGGTTGTATAGCTCTGCCATGTGGTTGGGATTGCAGGCTGAGTGTTTAAGGTCTAGGATGGGGTGCAACAATGTGAGCATATTCTCTGGTGTGATGTTGCGAGTATTTCTTGACTGTGAGGCTGAGGCCAGTTGCGGTCAGGCTTTGGTTGTATTGAATTTAGGGATGGAAACGGTGATGACATTGTGATCTGTCCATAGGCAAGGGGTATTGGATATGTTGTTGGTCTTGCCGTTCATTTCTGCCAACCATTCTAAGGTGCAACGTCACATTTTGTGAACTCATGTCCCATGGGTCAATACACAAGAAAATGCAATTCCTAAGAATTGTCAAGAATTTACATTAACAGAAGGATAACACCCATGTTCTTTGAATCGAAGATTGTAATAATTCTCATGTCTTTCCACAATAACCTAAAGATACCCCACTTCACATCCATTGCTCCTATTTAAACTAGATGTTTTCCTTACTTCAATCTTTACCAGGCACCACAATCATGTCCTGGCAGAGGTGGCAAAGTTTAACGTTTGGTGATTTTTTCAGTCAAGCCAGGTCCCACAGCATTCATTAAATACTTAAATAATTCTTTAGCACTAGACATATTGGACATTTGACAATTACTATCCCCTAAGGTCGAGTCCCGAAGAAGCTAAAACATGTCATTATGAATCCCATACTCAAAAACACATTATCAACCCCAATGACATTGCAAACTATAGTTGTTAGGACAGTGTAATAACTGTGTTGGCCTTTTCTGTAGTTTTCAGCCATGTGGACCATGTCATCTTTCTCCAGCAATTGGGAATGGCTGAGCTGTAGGATAGATCTTCTGCTTTCTAACTTTTTGGGCACTGCTTCCTCTCCATCAATTGCTTTCCCTGTGGTGTTAGTTAGGGTTTCTTCCTGTCAAGAGTCCTCGTCGACATCTCCAACTCAGGCGATCCCCCAGCACCAGCTGCATTTCTAAACAAATGCAGATGGCCCTCTGCTTCAACTATGCCTAGATGCCACTTTTTGGAATATAAATTAAAGTAGATTAACACGCATCTATCACTGAATGACATCAAGTCAGGATTTGGCAGGTAGAAACACTTTCAATTGATGCTGAGAAAGGGTCTCCCTCTACTTAGATTAAGCTATCACTTCCTCTCCCACTTCCTCTCCCATTGGTGTTTCGTGTATGCCGGAGCCCTGAAGAAGATATTCTGAATCTAAAGCTTCATATAATACAACATAAAGACAATAGACTGTCCAAATCACAAGATACCTAACCACTTTACTACAGCCCCTCCAGAATAGTACAATTCTAAACACTCTATACAGCATGCAAGGGCTTTGCTGAGATCAGACCAGACTACCAGCAAAAACCTTATAACCGATGCATTCAAAGCCGTAGTCTCCGTAAAAGAGTCACGAAAATGCTTGTCAACCCCAGATTGAATCCCAAGAAACATGATGCTGATACAATCATGGTTCCGGATCCTCCCCCCTTGGAATGCCTTGTACCCACATTTCTAGTCCTTGCCCAGTGCTCTGTCTTTCAAAAGAGAACTTCTGCCTGTACACTATTTTGACTGCTAGCAATGTGGGGATTGTATGCAGAGACACACAGACGTGGGGACGTTTCCCACTATGGTTCCACGTCACAGCCATTTGTATAGACTCTGGGACTATTTATAGCAGTTGGTGTTTCTGTGAGAGCAATTATAAGAGCTGTGCACTTCCAGCAGGGACTTGTGTTGGTCTGGAAATCATGCTACCTTTTTTTCCGAATTGGAATTTGATGTATTAGTGGCTGTAAATACATGGCATAGAGAGTAGGAGTGTCCCTTAATTCAGACAGGTACCTGTGCCTATAAGCATCAATGTTCATGTCATGAACATAGGATCGACCCTTTTAATTTGAAACCTCCCATTGTCCACTAACTGCATCTTAAGTAAACAAAAAAAGAAGAAAAAAAGAAATATGTAAGGCTGACTGGTGGAAAATATCTGCTTCGTTGATGGTGCATAAAACAGCTTTAACTTTTCTTGTGGGACTGCAAATAATATACACTTTAAGAATAGTTACACACTGCATGTCTGCGCCAAGGAACATCTACAAGCTGGTGACACTATTGCACATGCTTATCTATGGCGTGATTAAAGGCCTAATTCAAGGAACTTTTAGCACAGTGCGAAGACTTGGCACTGCTCACTTTGCAGTGCAAAAATGCACTTGGCACCACTTTGTGAGTAAGGGTGGTTGTTGGCAGTGCATTATCACTCTGCACCACGCTGAAAGTTCCATGAATAAGGTCCTAAGTCTTTCAAGTAGTTTGCAGTGTGCGAAGATCTCCTATTGCCCATGGCTGTCCGCCAGCCCTAATATTAAGGACCGCAGCATATTACATTCTGGCAATTGTAATCCTGTAAATATAATGTGTACACAATGTTTTTAAAAATTACAGTTGCGAAAAATGCAAGAGTGCATGATTTCAAGAGGTCTGCTAGAAAGCATATTCAGAACCAATATTGTGAATGGAGTAGTTACAATGATAACATTGGCAATTGGGGTGCTTGCTTCACGAGAGTCTGAATTTTCACATGCATACAGATTACTGTTCTGTAGCCAAAGAGAAAACATAATATGCTGGGAATGACATGGGGTCCTGTTCACATATATGTAGACATTCAGAGATGTGTATGAAACCTGCATGCATATTTTGAAATGTTGCCATGGGACACTCTGCCTTTCATTGTTATGCTGGTGTATACATTATATATATGTATAATATTTAGTTGAGTTATAGTAAAAACTGTTAATTACAATGACTTTTAATGCTCAAACATCGTGTGGTCGCATGGTGCAGTGCCCAACCTAAGGAAATCCTGGCTAGCCCATTACATTTGTGGCATCATTCTAGTTCAATCATGTGACTAGCAAAGTTTGAAGCAATTGGTTGTGTGGCAGCACTGACATGCCCTACTGTACGTGCACGTCAGAAACACGTCCAGAAATCCTGTACAATGCGAATTTAGAATAATATGCTAAATGACAGCCATCCACGTTGAGACATAGGTAAGGAATCGAAACCAAGCTTTCCTGACAGATAAAAAGAAGGTAGATGCCAAGTTTACTTTAGAATCATGTACTATTCTGGCAGTGCACTGTGGTGGCTGACGGCTTGGCAAAGGCACTGCGAGTTCAGCATTCCCATGGCCCTGTCCATGGCAATTATCTCAGAATGAACACGCTGCACGTGGCGCGGTTCCACGAGGATTGTGTCAGGGTTTCTAAAGGTCACGCGCTGGCTATGCCTAGAGGTGTAGGAGTTGGTGCAGACAGGACCCTAGAGGGGAAGTCAGAATCAATGTACACGCTGCTTTCTTTAAGCCAAAGGGGTGATGCAATGAAATAACCATCGAAGCTCTGCTCACAACTTTCAGGATATGTTAGTTTTATAAAACAACAAGCAGGCTTTCAACCAACACAAACGCATTTGCATAATTGGGGAATGTGCAATCGTAACTTGCTAGTAGATGACGCTTTACATGGTGCTATGCGTTGTGTTTCTGTTAAATACGTCTCTACACAGAAATGGTAACCTGTTGGTAAACTGTAGAACACATATCGTCCTCTGGATTTCTATATGTTTAAATGCACACACATTTTAAACGGTTTTGATAGAGGTTTGTTTTCGTTAGCAAGTCAGCACAGTTCTACCTTTTATTAATAAGAAATGAGAAGCATGCTTTCTCCTAAATGAAAACCCTTCGACATTTCCTGCTGTGCTGTATTTGAACAATCTGCAAGCTACAGGAGGTGGTGTTGTAGCTCGCAGACAAGAACGGCCTCCGATTGGCCAGCAGGCAACATTCCTAGTCGACCATTGGCAATGTACAGTTTACCAGCAGCCAATTCTCTGTTACTGCGCATCCGGATACCTGTTCTATTTACCGGCATCTGCATCCCCATTCAAATGTTAGTACCAAAAATGGTTTATAATATCTTTATAGATCCAGACATCATGATGTAATGTATGTTGTGGACCCTTGTAAATGTCCAGCTTGAGAGCTCATAACGCTACATACACCTCTCCATCCAGGACCATAGAACTTAATTTGATCAACAATTCGATTATAGATCTCCTCTTAGCCAACCACAATGTTCATACTGCAGCCTATAATCTCCGATATAGACCTCATTGTAACCATTCTATATTGAGCAGCGGCCTGAAAAGCATCAAAGAAGCAATTGCCTTAAAGCCAGAGATGAGCATGTATAGTTCAATTCCCCAAATTAACCGCGGTGAACTAGTCCCATGCACAGATATCGATGCTGGTTACTTGCTTGGACACATTGTATCTCTCATTATAATACTTTACTTTTAGCTGCATAACTCAGTGTGCTAAAAGCCGTATCAACTTCGTTAAGTGCCATTATTGCTTGGGATGATGGCTTTTCCCTGACATAAATCCCTTGGCTTTGCATTGAGTAATTAACTTGGGGTGGGTCATTATCCCACAATGATTACCCCTTCCTTGGTCTATGTGATCTTTATTTCATAGTTAGAAAGTATCATAAAATAATAGCATAGTAATATTTTTATTAAGCCATTGGGCCTCATTACGAAGCTGGCGGTAGCCGTGTCTGCAATACACAGGTATTCATTTTTTTCCGCACCCAGAAATGGGCAATTACCGGGTCATTACGGCCTTGCTGGACACGGTATTTGCCCATTCCTGGGTGCCTGAAAAAATGTGTCCTCATTCCCATTTGATCCCCATAGGTCTCAATGGGAATAGGGAGGTCAGATGCACCGGCACCGTTTATAACAGTGCCAGTGCATCCGACATGCTGTGCTCGCGGGTGTCTTTCATTCCGCCAGGTCAGAGCCGGTGGAATGAAAGGCACCCGCGGGCACAACTCAGAGTTTGCCGGTCCGGATACAATGGTACCAGCATGCTTGCCAGTACCGTTGCATACGGACCGGCAAGCTGGTAATGAGGCCCATAGACTGTATTCCTTATATAATATTAATCTGTTTGCTTTTTAGAAAGCGTGAGTCTGATATTGTTTGTGAAATATAAACAATGATTTTCCAGCTGTCCAGGCTTCAGAACATTAATTTCATACCCAGACAACATCATCGTTCTTCTCTGTAAGGTTCAGTTCAAATCCCCAATGCCGAACTTGAAGGACCATGTATCTCCTGCTGTCCAATTTTAAATGTGGTTTCCTAAATCACACTCAATCACAAACATGCCTTTCTCTTTCTATGGTATCTGTATTGCAAAATATATTTCTCTCTGCTCTCAAAACAAATAGGCGTGTTAATGGGAGGCAATTCATAATCTTGCACACAAATGTGTAAACAGCGATGCATTTCATACAGAACACAATATGAGACATAATACAAATTAGCTAAACAAAATAGGTTGAGCTCATCAGTGAGGCTGTCTCTAGGCAGCTAATGTGATTCCTTGATATATGGTTATATATAATGAATACTACAATTCAAGTGGCAGTGTTCCTTCCAGAGTACCCACACAGTGTTCCCCACTCACCAGCTACTGATTACTTATATGTTTCTACTGTCTCTAATTAATTCGTTGATATATGGTTATATATAATCAATACTACAATTCAAGTGGAAGTGTTCCTTCCAGAGTACCCACACAGTGTTCCCCCCTCACCAGCTGCTGATTACTTATATGTTTCTACTGTCTCTAATTAAGTGGAAGGTAGTTGTGCTTACTGAGTGCCCCAGAATTCTTCACTGGCATCCATTTTAGTCACCATCTATGTCCACGGCGTGGTCTGTTGCTTCCTCTCCTTTGGCCTCCAGACCTACTCCTATGTGGAAGACACTCAGCTCTATCACTGAGTGGACCAGGGACAGAAATTCCTTTGGTTTATGTTCAGGGAATATCTCATCCCCACTGGAGAATGGATGAGCATGCATAAGCTGGCTAGGGCAGATACTTTGCTAATGTGCCTGATGATGGGGTGTGGAACTCCACAGTTTGGCCTACATCCAATTATGTATTTAAAAATCCATGTCCCCTGAGTAAAGCATCTTTGAATTGTAATCTGATGCTCAGTTTCCCTTTGTTCCTACAGCTTCATGGCTGTGAACAGTAGTTGTTCTCATCAGCTGCTGTCAAAAAGATTTTCCCTTACATGGCAATAGAACAAGCAAGCTCAAAGATTTTGAGCAAAACTTGACTCTCCCAAATGTAAGTGAGAGTGCTGCAGAAAATACACGTTATCAATTTGTGTTGCAACAAAGTTTTTCGGCAATCTACTGGTGCTCATTTATTCAACATCAGAACAGTGAAAAGCTGGGACAGACCCCTTGCCAGCATTAGATTTGTTTTAATTTACAGGTTTCAGACTGTTGACTTAAACAGGTTTGTTACCAAAGTTAGCTTTGTTAATGCATTGCTGGAACATGCAAAGCAACCTGAAGTTCTCGTTCTGAACTTCACAGCACCTCCACATTCTCCAGCTCCCTTGAGCATCCCTTGAGGATCGAGGAATGCAGTGAGGTTGGTGGAGACTGAAGTGCAGTCACAGAGCCTCTTCACCTCCATGGATCTCTTTCAGGCTCATATCACGGGTACCTTTAAATCCGACAGAGCAGGCTGCTTTCGTGTTCAGCACAGACAGAAATGCACAGGAATTCAAGGCTCTCCTCAAACACCAAAATTGCATATGGGCAGGAAAAATGTGCAGAGCATATTTCCCAATCTAGACCCTGACTTGTCAGGTTCGAACTGACGGACATATAACAGGTGGTAGAACAGGCGGAGAGCCTTTCTCTGCTTTTTATTTACCATCTGTTCTATTTAATGCTACAAGGAAAACATTTATTTTAAAGAACGTTTTGAGAAGCTTCTAATAGCATTTAGATTTGTTGCACAAATGCACATTTTTCTATTTTCTATTAGTAAGTCCTAAGCAGCCAATCTTCACACAGTGCTTCCCATTAATTGTCAAATGTCACACCAGCCAGGCCTTTCACTTGCTCTAAGTGGACCAGCATAAGGAATTCCAGGCATGTGTCTCACCTGCCAGTCCTATCATTGAATTCACCACTTTTCAATAACCGTAGGTATTACCACGCTTTTTGCTCTTTTTGTTCTGACATGATTAGAATGAGGATCATATGCAAAACAAACAAAAGAGGTGATTGCCTAGGGACCAAAGCTTCTCCTGACTGATGAGGCCCAATGAGGCAGAAACATGTCTGTGGGTGCTTGTGGCCTTGTGCAGAAGGGATGCCACCAAGCAGATTGGGCTGGACTGCCCCTTTTGGGGTGGGAAAAGACGTACCAACAACAAAGACATTGTCATAAAGTCTGCAGACAAGGGACTAAATACCAGAAATCACCAAAGAAATTGAAGAAATCACACATTTCGCAAATAACCATAAGTGGCTTACCAAGAATGAACTTGAATATCTCAATAACTCACAAGGGAGAGTCCTGGCACTCTACACCCTGCCTAAAATACATAAAGATCTGATCAAACTCCCTGGCAGACCAATAATATCTGGGTGCAGCTCCATCCTTGAACCTATATGCAAATTCATTGATTGATTTTTGAAACCATTGGGTCAAGCAACACCCACTTATTTCAAAGATACAATGACTACAATAAACCATTTTGAAAAAACCCTCTGTGATCCGGCAACACACCTCCTGACTATGACTATGATTATTAAGGCATTATATGCAAGCATCCCCCAGGTCGCAGCACAGGAATGTATCAGGAACTACCTCACACACAATATGACACAGAGCAGAGTTCCATCCAACTTCATAGTCGAGCTACTCACACTAGCCCTCATAAAGAACGTAGCTCTATTCAAAGAGATATACCACCTCCACATCTGCAGCACAGCAATCGGTGCTGTCTTTGCTCCCAGCCTAGCTGTGATATACATGGCTGAATATGAAAAAACACATGTCCTCACCAACACCAACACCTTCCAACAAAGGATCAGTAAGGGGAAACACTATATTGATTATATTATCTGTATATGGCATGGGGACCACCAAACCCTGAAGGAATTCCACAGCTGGCTTAACAACAAACTACCAGAAATTCAGTTCATGATGTGTAGCAGCTCCGAGTCTATTAATTTCCTCGACTTAACCATCAGGAACAAAGAAAGGAAACTATCATATACCCTATACAAAAAGAGCACAGGCAGAAATATGCTCCTCTATTTTCAGTGCCATCACCACAAGAATATAATAGCAAATCACCCCTATGGACAATACATAAGGATACATAGAAATTGTTCATAGCTATCACAATACCAACACCATGCTGAGGAACTAGAAGCAAAACTGAGAACAAGAGGATACCCTAAGAAATTGCTGAGAAAGGCCAAGAAAAGGGCCAAATGCACACCAAGAGAAACTCTACTAACCACCAACACAAGAACCTGCAATGATGAAACATTTACATGTGTAACCAATCATCTTTAGACCTGATACGGGCCAAATAAGAGCAATAATCAAAATGTTGGCCAATTATGCAAGTAAGTATGCCAGACAAGCCACTACCTATGTTGGCCCTCAAAAGATCTAAGAACCTGAAAGAACACCTTACCCATGCAGTGAACAAGGAAATGAGAAGCTCCCTAAGGAACCTTTGTGAAATCAGTGGTCATTATTCTTGTGGCACATGTAAGGTTGTAGTTCACTAAGAAAATAAAGATGTTCAACATAGCAGAACAAGAATGGACTGTCAAACACCTTTCAAATTCCAAATTCCAAATCATGCAAGGTAGTGTATGCAATTGAGTTTTTCTGGGCTTCACTACATCGGGCAAACAGCACGGCCTGTGACCAAAAGAATAGGCAAACACAGATTGGATTAGATGCAAAATCCACTCGTCCCCTTTGGTAACACATTGCCTGGAATTCCAGCATGGCCCAGATGAGATATTGTGGTGGGTAACTTGGTTTATGAGAAGAAGTTGCTTTGAGCTCTTTCGTCACAAGTGGAAAGAAGCAAACCTTATTCACAAGAAGTTTTTTGAGCTCTTGTCACAAGTGAAAAGAGGAAAACCTTTTTGAACATTTTTTAACTGTTGTTTGAAATCAAGTTGGAACTTTATGTTGTCAAATTGGAACCAAAAGAATTGATGTGGATCTTTGTAAAAAAGACAGAATGTCCTTATCCTTTTGGAACTGTTGAATATAATTCTGCTTGAATTTGGGTAAGGGTAATTCATCAAGATTATAAGGGGAAATAGTTTAATTTCCTTATGTTACCTTATTGAGTTGCTGTATGCACAACTGTGAGGGACAGAATCCTATTATTAGAGTGGTTCCTTTAGTTTACTTTACACAGGGAAATCCTCATCAAGGCAAGGATAGTGAGCCTTGTATCCAACCTTTTGAGTTAATAAAATGGCATATTTTGAAAAACCTTCCAAAGTTGTCCACCTCATATTTCTGACCACTCAAAATGCCCTGTCATTCAGTGCATCTCATTCAGAACCTTTCCGGGTAATGAGCTAGAAGCATATTTTGCAGACTCCCTACCAAAGGGAATTCCTCTGTCCTCCTAAAATGATTCAATAGGTATGCTATGAAATTGGTTGACATTCTGCCCCCTTGAAAACTAGCGGTGCTAAGACCAAACCATCTGTCCCCTGCAAGATTCCCGAGTTCACCTCAAACAAATGCTCTAGAGAAACTGTGGGACAAAAACTGTAACCTAATCTCTCAGCCCAAACTGTAGAATTGTGATTAGTGAGTCCAAAGTTACTTACTACTCCACCTCATCGTGGCTGCCTCTAACAGGAGCAAAGCCCTCTTTAAAGTAGTAAAGCACTGCACTAAAAACTCCCACCTGACTCTGTGGTGCATGCAACCCTGCAAAAATGAGTCAGAACCAACATTTTACAAACTCTGACAGATCGTCAAACTCACATAGCATTAGCCCCACCTGCACGCCAGCATACACCCTGGCCCTCTGATCCAAATTATCTTCCCTCTCTTTTTCAGACTTCATAAAAAACAATTGCTTCCCTTAAATTTACTTCCTAATCTGATACTATCATCCCATTCTCCATCATGAAAATATTCTCCAACATTAAGCAAATGATGGGCCTGGCGCTCAATACACTCATCAGCATGATGAATGTCTTCCTCACAGAAGGTAATTGCCAGTCACCCTCAGGACTGCTCTCACCATCCCGTTTGAATTTGTATTTGTAAAATCTTGGAAAATGTAATTGCTACACAACTACTCATCAAAAATTGAAATACTACACCTCCTCCATGTCCACACCAAGAGTAGCATTGAAACAGCTACATTGCAGGTGGTAGATGATGATAGATGATGCCCTCCAAATCACTGATGAGGTTGACTCATGCCTCCTCAGCCTCCTTGACCTCTCAACTGCATTCAACACCCTCAATCACCACATCCTCCTCTCACTCCTCACCGACATAATGGGATTCTCTGGCACTGTCCTATATTGGTTTATCTCCTATATCTCAGGCAGTCAAAAGATGAACATGTTTCATTCTAACTGGCTGGAGTCTGTGGGCAATATCCTCAAAGATCTCAATATAGCCATCCATCACTACGCAGATGATACTCAGTTGTAAATAATAGTAAAAAACCCACAGGACATCAGTCCCCTCCACGATTGGCTAGCCATCATAAAGTCCTGGATGTTGACTGCCTACCTCAATTTAACCCATTCAAGACAAAATTCAACCTCATCTGTCTCCTGCTACACAACAAATTGTCCAGCAGTGGCTCAGTGATATGTACCTAGAAGGGTTTGTTCTGCAACTTTCAGATTCAGTAAAATCCTTAGGCATCACCATAGACAGCAGACTGTCCTATTAGAAACACATAGCCAAGAAAGGCCAAATGGCCTGGATCCATCCAAATGTCCACCCTTCCCAAAATCAAACCCTTCATCCCACTGCAGGATTACCAGACCATAGTGCAGGCCCTATTAATTGGGAAACTGCCCCCCTGATGGGGTTCCCAGCCACTCACATTACTCCCATAAAAGCAATCCACCACGCTGTCGCATGTCTTATTACAGGTGTGTGGAAATGTGACCGAATCACTCTGTCCTACGCAAGCTACATTGGCTTCCTCTCCAGGTAAGGATATTGATTTAGACTGTATCCTTACCTGTAAAGCCTTCATTGGAAGCACACCAGCATACCTGATGGCTAGGCTCCACATATTTGGTGGCACACACACTTGGCATGGCAAATTGACCAACTGGCTCAAATTGTAACTCACCCTCAAAGAGAGGCTCTGTGAGACCACTGACTCTTTGGTTCTTGATCACAGTATGAGTTCGGAAAGCCCCCACATTTCTCCAGTTTCACAAACTGATCAAAATGTGACTTTGTCAAAAACACCTGACCAAGGGCTAATCCCAATGAAAGTACAAACAGACACACAGGCAGTAACTCACCGTACTGCACTTAGTTTAAAAGATGCCAGCCCATACACTGGCTGCCCACAACCTGTACAGTGCTCTGCTTCTCTTGAGCTTGGTCCATGCTTTAAACAATAACATAAAATAAATAACCCTCTCAAACACACTGAGAAAACAGTACATTGTAATGCTCAATTTGTGAGTTCTTTGTGTACACATACCTGTGTATTTACTTTTTGTGGCTCTGATGGCTTGTTTGGTGAGGTCAGTTGACTGAGTAATTGAGAATCTCACAGTGGGACAAGTTCCAGTTGTGTGAATTTATAGTGGTTATGTGGAGGTGACTTTTGGCAGGAGGCCAGATGTGTGATTGCCCATCATGTTATCATGTCATGGGGGGAGATGTTTCATTTTTTTCATGGTTTACTAGCACATTGTTTTGCATATGAAAGCTTATCCAGCAATGTGTGTGCAATGTGTGTGTGTGTGTGTGCGCGCGTGCGCGTGTGGGGGAGGGGGCAGTAGATCCAGATGATTGTATGTAGTATACAGTCTATTTCCTAATTGAGTTTGTTCCTTTGCCTTTACAGATCATGCTTTAAATGTTGTGCATGGGATTTAAAGATGTTTCTGTATATTTGGAAATACAAACTTGATTTTGTTTGTCCCTCTACATTTTCTACACATTGGTTACATCTTGGGGTGGTTTTTTACTGACCTGTGTGTATGTTTGGTGATATACACTTAATTTTGTTTGACCCACCACACCGATTGTGCATGGAGAGAAATAATAATTCTTTTTTTGGCATTAAAAAGTGAACACTTTGTGTTTGGCTGATCCTGTTCAATTTCGTGTTCCATGATGGGTGTGCTGGTTGTAGATATTTGTCTATGTTGGGTAGAATAAAACTCATTTTCATTTGTTCTTCTAACGATATAACACATTGGTTTCTTGTTAGGTGTTCTTTTTGCAAACGTTTGTGCATTTTGGCAATATAACGTTTGTTTTGGTCATCCATGCCTACCTCACATGCATGGAATGTTGATACATTGGTTGATATATCATAACTACAGAGATCAATGCAGTATAACATATATAATGAATGACTTAAAAGTTCATAGCTTTCGGAACAGTGCAAGCTTGAATGGAGTACCAAAATCGATAAACTACAAGTTTCCTACCAGGATTACTCACCTGTTCACAATTCGAAGCTTTTACAGGCATAGTATATACACTCTATGAATTAGTAAGTTATTTTGATCAACATTCAGAAACATTTGCACCTCGCTCACAAATAAAATCTGCCAGTTTGTTAACAAATACATATTGATGGTAAATTCAAGTTGTTTTATAATGAGTGGGCACTGTTAGCAGTTTGGATGAATTTATGTTATAAATGGTTCATGGCGATTCAGAACAACTATTATAACAAAGTGGCATTTCCAATGGGCTGATATTTGACAAAGGAATGAGAGGTTATTCCACTGGCAGAACAGATTGTTACATTGGGATCCCAAAGACATAGCCAGGCAATGTCCCCAATATACAAGAACAGGGGTGTGGAGGTGTTTGGGAAAATGGCCAATTTGCTCACAGCTATAAACCTTCACATCAGTGCCAAATGACTATCGAAACTCCTTACAAATGCCCACAAATGTTCTTAGAGTGACCACCCATTTAGCACCCAGCGTACAATTAACACAGCATACAAAATGTAGCAGTGCCAGGAATAAAACCCTAGTTCTAGTGATTTGTTGACTTCCTGAAATAGATCCAATATTCAATTTGGGATTCTGGGGTACCACATTAGGAAATCACAAAGAAAGTGGATTTCTGACTAAATCTGCAATACCCCACGCGAGTACAACACAGAATGCTTATAATGCACGTGAAGAAAAATACATTTAGAGTTGTATGTTGTGAATCACCTTCTTCTCTGTCTTAAACATGTGTTTACTTTATTGAGGTCATTCATATATATATTCTGGAAAAAAGACACATGTTGAAGGAATTGTGTACACCTATTGCACCACTTTCAAAGCAACCACTTGGACCTACATTAATTGCCCTACAGCAATGGGTAAATAGAAACCAAGCAGACATGCACATGTGTGAGGTTTAACAACCATGCTCATTGCCCTTCCACAGCCTCACGTTGGTACTCTCTTGGGAATTTCCAGTTAAGTAAATACAAAATGTGTAATGAAAATAATTGGGAATACATTGCGCACAGGCCTTTGGCACCTGTAAAACTGAGCTGATTCGTGTTTTATCCATGAATAAATAACAATGTATTCCAAGTGTCAACCTAAAGAAGAGCTTTGAAGCCATTCCAGAAATCCACCAACCCATGGACATCTGTTAACATTGGTTGCACATATGCTTTTATCTCTTGTTAAGAAATAAGCACAAAGAACTGCATAAATATTGGTCGATGTCTCCCTCACTTCTTTGTACCTGGGATGGGAAAGAGCAGTGCACACAGTGATCCATGTTCTATCTTTTTGTGTGGAGAGTTGAACATCCCACAGATTACTGCATCACATTTCTTGCACAACTATTGAAACATCCACACATTATAGGTGGTTCTGTGGTTTACAGTGTACAAAGCGTGCAAACCTAACACATGTAAAACTCTTCATGTATGCCACGTTTGTGCATGATTTACAAAGATGTTGATATCATGATTAGTAAAGATGCGAAGATATGAATTACCTTACGTCTGAAGCAGTGGGCATATGGAGGGAACATCACATGTTGTGAGATGGCATTACTCATAATGGCTCATAGTGGTTCTACTAATGTGCAACTAAGGATGTCTTTCTTTTTACACGCTGTTATCCCCATCACTGACTGTACAGGTAAGGCTCTACCTCTGGCATCAGCAACATAGTAAATGATCCCATGTTGGAATCAGAAATCCAGGGTTCCCTGCCACAACCAAATCTGCAAGTGGCGCTTTTTTTGCCGGATCGAGTGTCACCTGTTGCCTTTGGTGCTGGCGGTGGAATGCTACTTCATTCCTGCACCAGATCATCACAGATGCCTATTCCTACTCCCTGCCTATGGAAGTGTACATCACGCTGTTCAGTCTGATTTCTCCACTATCTTTAGTAGGACATGCATGCTGTTCATCACACATTCTGAGGTGTGCACCTTTGTAACCGATCTTCCTAGAACACCAGACTTTAAAATGTATGTGAGCGAGACCTCATTTCTCCACTCTTCCTCTCAATTTTGAACATGGCCAAAATGACACCCTTTGCATAACGTTTGCTCTTATCACTCCTTTTACTTTATATATCCTTTTGCAATGACAAGCGGAAGCCTTTCTGTGTGCACTTTCTTTAATTGTGATCATGCACATGGCAGTACACACCCAATTACACTAGTTAGCACCAGAGGTAAAACAAATTCTAATAATGCTTGCACCCTGATGCCTCCGGGCCTGATGGTTTGCACGTTATAAATAAAACAAATACAAATGCTAAAATTGGCACAATGTACTTTTTAAAACACGAATATGAATGTCTCCCATATTCTATTGTGCCTTGTTTGAGCAGCCATTACGTAGCTTTTGATTGTATGACGACATGACGAAAGGTCACAATGACGAAGGAGCTAGACCTATCCTGGATTGTCACAAAAAACTTGAAACACACCTTCCATTCACAAGCCCTTGCATGAGGGCAAGCAACATGCGTGTTAGTGACACCATTTAGAAAAGTCATGGATTTTAAAGGATTTTTTTTTTTTTTTAAATTAGTGCGTGCTTCTAAACCTTCTTTTGATTTGGCTGCTTTCCGTATAACTCTATATTATGATTTGTATTATAAATTTCTACATTTTAAAACATTCTTTGCGTCCATGATGTGCCATGATAAATGATGCAGTATATATTTGCATTTGTTTCAGAATCACAGAAAGCCTTAATTTCAGAGGGTAGATTCGTTGATAGTACATGAAATTTGATTACAATGCAAGAACGTTTTTCTATGTAAATCTTCTACAAAATGAAATGACACATTTTTATGAAATGTATAAAACATTCACAAAATTCCGATAGGCCATGGCTGATTGAAAAACGTTTTCCATATCATAATTATCTCACATTTGAAAATGTAAACTATGTATTAAGAAAAAAACTGTTATGCATGTCACTGTCTTGTTTGTACTACCTCGTGTTCCATCGGTCAATCCTAATTTTATATATTATGTGAGGGATAATTCTAGTCAGTTAATTATGTACTCATTCATTATTTAGATTGCTACAATATACTTACAGAATACAGAAACATTAATCATATAAGAAAGAAACACTTGCCAAATAAGAAAATGTCCACATATTTTCCAATTAGCATTTTTGACGTTCAGTCAGATTGTATGTTATATGATTATGCTTTATATAATAAGTTTGTAAGCCTATCAACCAGAACTGATTTCATGTATCTCATTTATTGATCAGCAAAGTGCATGAAAAACAATTCCAATTCAGCAATACTAGAAGAGATGATATTTCAAACCAATTTAACAGCATTACAAATCTAAGTAGGGAACTATTGGCATCCCTTCAACTGCACATATTAAACACTGAAGCAGTAAATCCTCAAAGTACATCACACTCAGCGGAACAAATATGCTATGATCAGGCATCAGTAGTATCAAAGTCCCAGAGTTTTGTGGGGGTCGGTTGTCAAGTTCTCAATCCTCTCCTTCTTCTCCAAGCAGCCCTTATGTAGTGAGCCATGTTTATCAACACAGGAGAATTCCTATTCTATTTGGCCCAGACTTTTGCTTCTAAAGGATGGGGAATCCCTTTCTCCGTCAGAAGGGAAAGCATGAACCGCTTCTATATGTCTTAGGCTTTACAAAAGAACATGACATTCATCGCAGTATCTTCAGATTCTTCACCAGGTCATTTGCTTCAAATAGCCAATTTTCACACACAGGGAGAAAGTGCATATTCAGAAAATAGAGTAATGTGAGGGCAAACCGAAGAGAAACATCTTATTAAAATAGGCATCTCTACACCATAGTCGTGCTTACATAAGTACAGAGTTTGTCTGGAATTAGAGAGATATAAGGGTAAGCATAATTTGTAATCATGTCCCAAAACATAGTTCTAATAACCATGAGGTTCATAGGTGTAACAGACACATAAGGGTCATCTCGAGTCTTCCATGCCTATAAGAGAACACTCAGCTTTTGCATCTGATATCCAGCACATGTGACCTACCCGGAAGCTCAGCTTCAAAATGAAGAGCTGTCAGCCACTCATAGAAACCTTTGTGATTACTATAGTGGAGTTGTTTCTTCTTCATACAAAACACTAGCAGAGTTCTTGTCAAATACTTGGAAACATCATATATTGTTTATAGGTCAGTGCTATTTTATGCTTTGCCATAATTGACTTGATTTTCCACTGGATAATAACATAAAGCCGTAATTGCACATTTTGGATTCCTAACAGTGTTTCTCCCGGCTTGTAACTCCCACCATCACTTGAAGGATAGACTGAGGAAGGCTACGGGAGGCGAGGGTCTTTTACTACAGTGACCCAGAAAATACGCCTTTGCCTTTATTTCTGTATTTGCCCACCTTGGGACAAAATGAGAGTTCATGCATGTGGATGAGGATGACAAAGGGACCCTGCTTAAGTGTCAGAAGAATTGTACAAAATATGCTCTCCCTCTCTTTTCACACACACACACACACACACACACAGACACACGTTCACACACGCACACACACACACACACACGCACACACACACATATTCCCTGAACCTTAAACTCAAGTGGACTTAAAGAGAAAGTTACAATTCTTACTGTTTTTCAATGAATCACCTGTACGCCTCATAGACATGTACTATATTCGTGTTTTCTATGAAGCACCACTTACTTTTGCTTGCCCTGAATACTGTAACCCAGGCTTTTCTGGCATGGCCAACTTGTGGGCAGTCACACTCAGATGATTTAACTTCAACTCTCTCATGCACAGAACATGGTACACACCATTACTGATGATGAGTGTGTCTGCTGCAGGAAAATGCTCTCTCAAGTCTTTATGCAATCATGGGTCACAATGGAAAGACACAATACACTCTTGACTCCATTACATATCAACAGAGTTTGTTTATGTTCCTTAAATACATGTTTTTATTTTCTTAACGCTGGGTATGTAGGGAGTTTGAACGTGTGTTCGCATGGGAAATGTACAAACCTTTTGTGGTTCGTACATTTCACATGCAAAATCTTCAGCCACAGGAAAATCAGCCACGGTCGGATCACGTAGATTCATGCATCAACACATTGATAGTCCTTTTGCCAAGATCGGAGGCAGGAGTGTGGGATGTATGTCACAGGGTTTTATTTTACTGTAGATCATTTTGTCACAGCCATCCCACAGAAGGGAATAGGAAAACAAGTTTATTTCGGGTTCACAAACCATACACTTTGATATAAATATATGCATATAGACGAACAGGATTTATACAGAATGGCCTTCAACAAAATAAAATACATATTCATATACAAATTAAAATCATCTCACAAAAATAACCTTCCTAAAATTCTTTAAAATCAGCATGGTAACAATACAATTAGATATTACCTCTTAATTAAATCACATAATGGACTTCACCTCATTAGGGCAAGGATGGCTTATAGCACTTATTTGCTTAATCAATGCCATATACATTTCTTCCCCCTCTCCCACCCGTTGGTCAGCTCCTGACCGCCAACAATTTTAATGTACAGAAAGGTGGTGAACAGGGTACCAAACCCAATTTGTTAAGGTCTGGTTTTATATATGTAAACTTACTGATTAAAGTAGTCACATCCACAAAAAGACTCATAGATTTTAACCCCCACACCTTTTTTTTGCCAATCTCAAATTAATTGAGAGTTGGAAATGACTCTTGGTGAGACATCATCTTTTTTGTGGATAGGATATGTAGAGAAGTTAATCATCTAGACATGGATTAGATTTGATTATCAGATTATTCCATATCGTTTCCAATCATCTGACATTGTTTAGGGGTCTATTGTTAGCTATATTTTGGATTTCGCTAATTAGGAAACAGCATGCCTCTGCCCTGATATCTAGGCCTTTTTCAAACAGGTTGATATACTGTCTGTTGTTAACATCTTTGAAAACTGAGTCCATCCACAATATATTTCCCAGCAAGCTGATCTCATTAAATCATTTCTAATACATTTTATTAATACCCAGTCAGTAAATTTACAAACGGAAAGCTAAATCAAGATGGGTGCCGCCTAAATTGCTTCTATAGTGTAATCAACACCCTGTTCCAGATATACCACCGCCTTGGGAGTGGCCATCGAGACACTCAACAGTTTCTAAAAAAACGCTTTGATACTTCATATGTGTGGTACATCCCCATATCCCCAGGTCCCTGTTCCATGATGTGCCTGGCCACCAAATTGGGCCTGTGCAGGCTTAATGATCCTCTGCCTTTCATGTAAAAAGGATACGATTGATAGTGCTAGTATTTGCCACTCAACATTGAAGGGGTTCCAAACGGTTCTTCCATTTCAAATGATCACAGATACAGATCACAAGATAGTTGTAATTAGACGAGCATGGTAATATGCCGCTAGTCAGACAAATTGGTCTTTGGGTTGGTGATTTTTACTCAACCTCATAACCTGTGACTTTGAAACATTAATGGTAAAACGGGTTAGGCCAGTGCTTGCATAGAATGGTCATAGCCAAAACAACCACATCGCCTTTACATAGAAGGACCACATCATTAATATATATTGAAAATAGGTTGGTATCCAGGATACAGCCCTGCCTCACACACTTCATCATGCAGAATGTCTTTGATGTCTCGCACTGAATGCTCTACCTAACATTCAAAATTAAACTTTAATCTTCAACAGGCCAGAATCCAACCCCTTCTTATGTACGATTTCCCACAGTGCTTGCCTGTCTACGCAGTCAAAGGCACTTTTAAGATAAAAAATGCCTAACCTCAAGGTGTTACATACTTACCTTTAATGAGAGTTTAATTCAAGCATTGTTCAGCTCCACCCATATGGTGTCTTAAACCAAATTGTGCATGAAAGATGACGCCCTTAGATCATTCACAAGTTACTGACTCCCCTACTATACATTTCCTGAAGAATTTATTAGAATGATCCATTGGTGTCATAGGGTGATAACTTTTGAGGACATTTACCTAAAAAGGCTTGACAATAGGGGTCCCTGCAGATCTGGATTCTGCATTTCTGCATTTCTGGGTTAATGCTGAAAACCCCAGACACTGCTACTGGACACACCTCCATTTCAGTGCCCCCCCCCCAGTGTGAACAGGGTCATGACTTGGCCATTTGAAAGAATGACTATTCCTGGATCCTGAAATAATCTAGCGATCTGTTTATAAAGTCATCCCATGATATAGGCTTGTTGGCATGCAGTATCTGGCAAGCATACCAGAATACCTTTACAAATTAACTTGAAAACGCACTGTTAAGAAAACGCAACAATACATTTTAAGGGATGTGACCAAGGGTGTGAGAAAACTGGCATCAGTGAAGATCCCTCCACCCCCATAAGCACATGCCAAAAAGTGATTGTTTCCAGTAAGTGCTATAGAAATCAACAATAGATAAATACACAAATTATCACACGTGGTCCCCTCCAAATATAGACTGCCACCTTGACCCTCAAAAGATATTCAAAACATCGCTTCTACATCTAAAACTACCTAGAATAACATTTTAAAGCCGTGTGGTAAGCATTCTAAACACTCCCTATGCCCACACTCTGACAGCAAAAGCCATGTGAGGCTCCCAGAAAATACCACTGATTTGCTGCAATGCAATATTAGTCATAGTTACACAATGTAAATAGTTGCCACGTCATATTCCTGAGATGTCCATGTCTGAATGCATTTATGAAATATGTAGGATATATGTTCAAAATTGTATCTAGTATTGCAGAGACAGAAAAGGGTTCTCAAATGTCAATTTTACAACCAGTTATTTGATGTGGATTCTTAAAAGGTAGAACCATCACAGGTGCAATGTAATGCTTATAGCTCATTGGTTAGAATGTTAAGGCCATCAAAACTCCCGTTTCTGTGAATTGTTTCTGTTTCACAAAGGTATGACTGAGAGATTAAAAACATATCAGAGAATTTACATCTAGCCAATGTAAAGCAGAACTGTGACAGTACCTACTATTTCTCACCGCGTCAAAATGAAAACTTAAAATAGTGTTTAATTAGAATATTTTGATCAAAAATTAGAAAGTATCAACAGTGTGCGGAATGATTCGTGCAACTCATGGCATTACTCAGTTCAAGAGGCTTTGACCAGCGGATGCTGCGAAACACCAGACTAAAATTCTATTCTGCAGTTTTTTCGGAGTCAACCAAGGACGGCTTCAGTGCCGCATGCCAGCACTGCTACACAGAGCTTAATGTGTTTCAGTGCCTCTGCCCTTGAATAGATGCCTCCTTCAAACTCTCTCCTCAGTGTCCCTTTGTCCAGCCACAAATATCCATGCACGTGCTTCAAGTACTGGCAAATATGTGTTTCACATTAAAAACGTTTGATTGATTAATATTCATAACTTTATCTGCCACAAGGAGCAGCATGGCAAAGTCTGCCTGTTCAGGATTTATAAGTGTGAGCTAGCTGCAGTGGTTTAGATGGGCTATCTTGTGAGGCGTAGGCCTTCCCTATGTGCCCCAGGGCTAAACCTTCACCTTCGGATCCTGGAGAGGAGAGGAATGTCTTTCAGGCTGTAGCTACTCTTATTATGCTATACTGTTCAGTCTGCTGGTAAATACACATTCAACATTGACATAATGTTATTCAAAGTAAGAAAGAACAACAGGTAGATAAGACCCCAAAACACCATCAGCCACCAGGCAATTTACTCCATTGCATCAAATATATAACAGCCTATTTACAAAGAGTCCGAGGATGGACATGGAGCACACACACAGGATTAATGATAGATATTGTTTAACGGGAATCAGTCCATTCTCCGTTTGCAGATGGGACATCCACAGCACGTAAATGCAGAAAGTATCTGCACAGCTCACATTTCTGCGCACAGGCAATGTGCAATACAGTACATCACCAGTTTTGCATTGAAGAGAAATGATAACACCCAAAACCCAGTCAATTACTTTCTTAATAACCCGATATTCCATGTTTATACACAAGCAGGTTTCTTTAAATTGCAATTCGTTGAAATGTTTTTACAACATTAATGTGTGAATGTCTACAGTTTATGCTCATTATGCATTGTACCAAAGGCACGTTCATGTGTCAAACAATAAGAACTGGAGCACAACAAAAAACAGTATCCTTTGAGTTATTAGCACAACTCACAGTGCCAATTGTATAGATCTGAAGTTCTTCTATATCAGGTATGAGCAAAAACAGTCTTTTAGGTTTTCGCACAAAACGTCTTGTATTTTAGGTTCTCAATTACCATTATGGGAAATAAAGTGGCACTTTTAGGATGCTTTCTGAAATCCAGAGCATGAAGCGCTCCTGCGAGGAGAACATCATTTGTAAGTTCTGATATAGCATGCCTTGTACACCACCAGTGTGTTGGAAGTTGTGATGCCCTCACAGCCCACATACTGCCCCACATTGTAATCGTATCTTTCAAGATAGCATAGAGTCACAAGCTAATGCCATATTATTATTTTAACTACTTAGCACAGTTCATTAATGTCTGCATGCTAGTCATTAAAAAACGGTTGTTCCTTGCAGCAGTTCCATTTTTGGCACATCACACAACAAATTGCATGTCCATGATAGACATTGACAGAAAACAGGTGCCCCTATTATACATCTACTTTGTGCTTTGAAAGCTTAGAGTTGATTAATTTGTGCCACTTTGGGCTTTGATTCTATGTAAAGGGGCATTTATGATATTGCTTATTTTTAAAATGTATTTAAAATCATGAAATAGATGGTATACGCTTACACCTAAGCCTCGTCGATAAGAACGTGCTAAAGATAAGTAGTCTACAAAATGCTATTTTCTACTTCCACAGGCTATTGTCTATATGATGATGAGGAATGGTAGGATTCCTTTCACTGTGTGTAGGAGGAGGAAACATTTTTATTGGTTATAGCGTTTTCTTGTGGCTCAAGTGTTAGTTGGTTGTCCATTAAGACTCCCAGGTTCTTTACTATCGTTGAAGGATTCAGTGCTGTTCCCAGTTCAGTCGGCCATGGGATCTAGTGATTACTTTGCCCACTTTTGGATATAATCATTATTGTTTTATTTTTCGGGTTGAGTTTGAGACTGTTAATGTTCATCCAGCTGTAGAGTTCTTTTAGGCAGTCTTCCAGTGTTGTGTTTCCTTCCTGTGTATCTTGTGTTTTGTAGACGATCAGCATGATTATAGCAAGTGAGGTTGTGTTTTTTTAATGAGCTTGATTAGCGGCATCAGGTATATTTTGAAGAGCAGTGGGGAGAAGGAGGATCCATATGGTTTCTGTTCTGTTTGGTAAGAAGGATGTAATCCATAATAGGGCTAGGTCAGTGATTCCTCTTTCTTCCAATCTCCCGATGAGCATTTCAGGGTTGACTTTGTCAAATGCTGCAGAGAGATCCAGAAGTATTAGATCTGTGCTTTTGTCTGTGTCTGCATTAGCCTTTAGATCACCCCAGATTTAATGCAGCACTGTTTCCGTTCCTCTCATCGGTCTGAAGCCTTCTTGTGCTTTATCCAGCAGTTGGTGTTCTTCTATGAATTCTAGTGTTATTCTATTGATGTACGTGTTGAGTATTTTCGTTGGGTAGGGGATGTTGGAGATGGGTCTGTAGTTGGAGAGGTCATCCATGTTTCCTGCTGTGTCCTTGAGGAGCGGTTTGATGCATGCCAATTTGAATGATCACAGTAGTTCCCTGTTGAAAGTGATCGATATGATATGATATGGCATTTGTAACATGCCTATACACAAGTGTTTCAAGGTGTGATGAAGCAAGGAAGGGGGAAAAGAGGGAAGACAGAGACAACAATCTTACTGGGACAAGTGAAATTGAGATCACGCAAGTGCAGGGGAGGGGCGAGGGGAAAAGTGCCAGGGGAAATGGGAGGGGGCCGTACTGTACATGGGATTAAAACAATAACAAAAAAAGCTTCCAGCAGGGGGCAAGGTTAAGTGAAAACAGCTGGTGTCCAAAAGTGCATGTAGGGGGACTGTAGGCTTACAGGAACAGACCCAATTGCAAGGGTTGGAAGGAGGCATTGCGGGTGTGCAACTGGGCGGGCAGGGACCTGCACCCAAAATCAGAGGATAGGCAGGTGACCTGTGCAGTATCAGACAGGAAATCAGCAGAGGATAGGGAGAGAGAAGGGAGAGCAAGTTTCAGAGAGGCAAGGAGGCTGTTCCTGAGGGAGGCCCCAGCCGAAGAAAGAGATCTACCACCAACTCATTGCTTGGAGAAGCGATTGATCCTGGAGGGGTTGGAGGTGGAGGAGGCCAAGGACACGTCTTGCACTCCTGTTCTGGATGAGTTGCAGAGGGCAGAGTGTAGAAGCAGGCAGATTTCGAAAGAGGCTGTTGCAGTAGTCCAGCCTAGAGAGAACCAGAGCTCAAGAGACAGTGAGTGTAACGCTCACCTGATTCCCGCAGAGGCGCCGGTCTTGACTGGGTGAATGCCGTATCTTCAAAGGTGATGTGTAACACACGGTTGGCTCTTTGGGCTGGACCTCTGTGCACTGTATGTCTGACTCGAAGAGTAAGATGTCTGCAGATAGAAAATATGGGATTAATGAACTGGGGTTATTGGGTGCCTCTCTCCTCTTCCCTTTCTCTTCTCCTGTAGAACCCCAAAGGTTAACACCCTCACCTTAGGTAAGTGAACGCCGAGCTCTCCATCTGCCTCGGGGCAGGGTGCCGTAACCAGTTTCTTCACTGGATAAGGGTGCAGGCCTCTTGACCTCAGAGGACTGCTGTCCGTCGTTAACTGCACGAACGGTAAGTTCTGGGCACTTCAAATGTCTTAAAAGTCTTTTGTAATGATATGTCTTGTTTTGCAGGGTTCCGGCGATGGCGGATGGCGGGCTGATGAGAGTTGAGGATCGAACCCGCGTGAGGAATAGAAGCGCCTGGAAGCACGTAAGTAAGCGCTTGTAGCCTGCTTCACGATGCGCACTAACTGTCCCATTTATCTTGCAGGTACAAGTTCGGAGCTTTAGAGAAGCTGAAGGGTGCTGGAATACCCACTGGATTCGGCGTGGGAAGGAGTAATGGCACGTGAGTAATAAAGTTGCCCAATGTCTTTAAACGCACCTTCTTTTGTCTTTCAGATGCGGGATGCAGCGCCGAAGGCCTCCGGAGCGTGCGAAGAGCTGGTAAGCTTTTGTCTTTCAGATGCCGGAATGCAGTGCGAAGACCTCCGGAGCATGCGAAGAGTAGGTAAGCCTTTGTCTTTCAGATGCCGGAATGCAGCGCGAGGCGTTGGTGACAGCCGATGGACCAGATAAGAGATGCGCTGCCACTGAAGACCGTAGTGCTAACCTGTTCTTTCTTTGTCTTTACAGGTGCTGCTGAAGACTGGATTCCAGGATGGTAAGCCTTTGTTCCCTTAGGCCCAGGATCAGAAGCAGAAGACACGATGAGCGTTCTGCTGCAGAGAATGCAGAATAACGCAAAGCAAGATTCATCCATCGGGTGTGGTTTAAATAGCCTCCTGTAGTGCTTAGGTGTCTCCTTCCACAGCCACGCCTAAGAAAAGAGTTCCTGCTTTCCAGAAGAGTTCCAATGTTCTGAACCTAGGGAGTGGCTCCTGCCCCACCCAACAGGAAAAGTAGTCCCAAACAGAAGAGGATCAGGGGTTCAACTGGCAGGAAAGTAAGCAGCATGGTCTGCTGCAGGTAAGTCCACCCAAGCATTATGAGCCCTTCGCTTCCAGCGCTGGGACTGGGCATCTTTATGAGCCTGGTGCCACTGGCGCCAGGACAGGGTCAAAAAGGTCCCAATTGGGACTGGCTGGCACTCGGAACCGGGGTTATGGGTCTGCTTCCAAGGGAGTCGGGCAAGTCCTGATCTTTTGGAAGCAGAGATCATGACAGTGAGCTTCTGAGGGAAGGAGATTAAAAGAAGAATAGCTCTGAAGAGGTGCAGTTGGTAGTTTGACTTCTTAGAGACATCAGAGATGTGAGGAGAAAAGGAGAGTGTGGATTCGAAGATGACCCCAATGTTCTTAGCCTCACAGGTGGGAGCAGGAAGAGGCCAAGGGAGGCAGGCCAGAGAGTGACAGGAAAGGTGGGTGCAGGTGTGCCGATGAGGAGAATCTCTGTTTTACTGGCAGAGATCGTTGGCGGCACACCAATCCTGGATAGCAGACAGACAGAGATGAGAGAAGGAGAAGGATTGGTTGAACATTTTTCTGGAGTATTCCATGGGTGTTCCTTGTGTGAGAATTGACTTGTGTTGGTTTTTATACATGTGTGTGATGTTTTAGTCCACAATGTTGCAAAAAATGGTATCCATATTTCACTGTAAGATGTTACAAATTTCGATTACAGCTAAATGAATTGAAAATGGTGCAGCATATGTTTTATATGTGAAGTGACAGGACTTTTGAACTCTCACTTTGAATTGGATGAAATAAAAAATAAAACAACATTTTTTACTTGACGTCTATGCATGTGCTGACTGGTAGATCCAATCGAACATTTCTAGTAAGGGTCAGGCCAAAATAAGTTGCCAACCAATGTGATTAATTAAAGAAAATGTGAATGGTTCACCCAGGGGACTCCCCCCCATTTTGTTTTCATAATATATTGGCAGTCCAGAAAGAGATTAAAGCATCATGATCAGAAAACACTATTCAGGCTTTAGAAACAAGGATGAAAAGTTACCACTGGCACAGAAATGGGATAAACAGCATGCAAGAACAAATACAGATGTATTTACTTTCATTCTTTGAGCAACATCAATCAAAAAACAAGATTACAGAGGAGACTAAAAAACTATGAACATATGATGAGAAAGTAAGAGGCTGAGCTCATCTTCAACTAGAGAGAAATCAAAGAAGGACTTAACCAGGTCCAGGAACTGAATGTGATGTTGTGGTGAATAAGGATTTCAACTACAGTGCAATATGGAATGCACAATGATGAGCTTAGATAAACACAGAGGGGCAATAACGGACAAATATTTAACTATTAATGGCCTTAATGGACATGAAACAGAATTATCAAAACATGGTGACATATTGGAGATTAATTAAGATATATGCAAAGTGGGAACATTAATAGGCATAGGCCAAAAAATTTAATGACTTGCACTTGTAGACTTGTAATGAGATCAGTGAATGTTATTTCATACTGTACAAGTTTTGCCACGTTACACACTCCATTTTCTTATCTAACTGAGGAACGACATAGAAAGAAAAACAACAGACAAAAGTCCATTCTCAACATCTCCCTCTTCTAACAATAAAATGCTCAACAGGTGGACTGGGGGCTACATACATTGTTGACCATTTCGTAGATATTGCGACTCTAAAAATAGCATAGATTGGAAGTTGGATGGTGGCCTCATTGAATGCTTGTAAACATTAGCTGCTAACACCTTTGACTGGGGTAACATCTAGCACACTTCTTTTAACCTCATGGAACTCCGGGGGATCTACAAACATACACACAGTTTTTGATTTTGTGATTATTGGACTGGATATATTATGTTTTCAGGAATCAAGGCTTTTAGAAACCCCAATCATAGTCGCATATGAGTGTTTTCTCAACCCGCTCTTTAAAGGGGTGAGGGTCAGGCCTGCATCAGGGTTGCTTTTTGCTATTCGCAATGACGTTGCCATAGCAGTAGCAACGTTCGCACAGCCTCATTCTTTTGTGCACGTTTGTTGTTGTTGTTGTGGTAGAGAAGGGTATAGCCTGAGATGAATTATATGTTGATCATGAATATTTATTGTCACACAAGGGTAATCACACAAATGGCATTTTTTGAGTCGATTGTGGAAATGATGTATGCATGGCAAACTAAGAGAAACAGCAACTCAATCATTATTTGTGGAGATTTGAACTCAATCTGCCTCCCACAAACTGGGCAATTGACCTGTGGCAAAAACAACATAGCCCTTAAGGTACATGGTATTATGTGGATGGAATTGATGGAGGCATGCAGGCTGCATATTTTTAACAACAGGGCTTCCGGGAATACTTCAGCTAACTGCATGTGGCACAGAGGAAACTCAAAGAGTTTTATTGACTATTATTTTGTGTCGGGAGATGTTTTCCAAGATGTATCCTCTATGTTGGTAGCAACAACAACCCAGAGTGACCACAATCCACTCTTGTGAAATGGTTCATAAAAAAATAGGGTACCGATTGTGTACCTTATCCAGGAGAATTAGAGGTTAACTGTGGGAAGAACCTGGTTGCCTGGAAGGGTGCCAATCAGCAACGGTTCTTTTGTGTTCTGAAAGAACTATATATTTCAGGGGAACTTTAAGCCTATCCTAACCAAGGTACCCTATCAGTGGTTTTTGTACCAAATCTTTGCTCTAATGCCCTGTCAACATCCAAGAAACATACTTATGCATAAACATAATTATGACACCGAGGTCCAACAAAAATTGAGGGAGCTTAGGAGACAGTTGTGCGCAGGTAGTGGCCTGAAGCGTGAGGTGAAAAGGTCAGTAAAACCTGCTTAATTGCAATGGTTGCCGAATCATCGACATGTAAAGTTGATGAAAGATGCTCATAAAATTCTTTCTCTAATTGCATCACAGGACTCATGTCTTCTTTGGTGGTTGATTAATAATATGATGGATCCATCCTTCCATGACCTAATTAATACCATTGGAATACAGGGGTGGATTGACCACTTTAGTGCAGTTTACAAAGAGGTGGCTCGAGGGGAGCAAGGACACCAGGATGTACCATCGAAAGCCTTGTGCCAGAACTTTTCGGAGGAAGAGATCTCTGAAAACTCATGAGCACCCGGCCCTGATGGTCCCTCAAATGTGGTACTGAAGCTGGATCCAACTTTCTGGGCCCGGGTTTTGGGAACGATCTTTAGCAGAGTTTTAGGTTCTCTCCAACTGCCAAAATGCTAGTCTGAATCAATTCTGATTTCTATCCACAAAAAAGGGCCTCGCTCTATGCCATGTAACCATAGGCCAATTGCCTTATTTGATATCCCCTCCAAGATGTTTTCTTCCCTGATTTTGCGGGATTTGTCGTTGTGGCGAAGAGCGTGGGTAGCCTGCACCCATTTCAGACAGGTTTCCGAAAGGCAGCTGACACTCATGCCAGTGCCTTTTTGCTTGTTCTCCTGAAAAGGGAAGCCATGGTGAGGTCAAAAGCTGTTTTATATTGCATTTATTAACTTCACCATGGCTTTCGACAGCATAGACAGACAACTTCGGTGGAACAAGCTACTTCGATGGGGCTGCCTGGGTCATCTTCTTGGGTTGCTTGTGACTCTACACTCAAATACATCAGTGAATGTCTGCCTAAATGGCCAGGGTAATTTATCTAGTACCATCGCCCCCAGCTGGGGCCTTAAGCAAGGCTGCGTTTTGGCTCCCCTACTTTTCAGGTTGTTTATCTCAAATATCAATGAAGTGTTTGAGAAGGTCTGTTGTTTTTCTCCCTATTTAGTTGCCTCCCAATTACATTACCTCTTGTATGCAGGCAATCTTGCACTGTTCGACTTTACACCAGTGTGACTGCAGCTCAAACCGCAGGCTTTAGATGAGCATGCACTTAAGAACAGTTTGACAGTAAACACCCAAAAATCAAAGGTTCTTGTGCTGAGGCCAGGGATGATGCGGAAATATAAGAGCTTCAATTGGTCACTGGGATGAGACATTTGGAGCCTGTGCCAAACTTTTTGTAACAGAGGATTCGAGCTTGGAAGCAAAATCAAGATGCATAGTCATTATCACTCTAAAATGGTAGCACTAGCTGCACATAGAGTGGTTTTGAACCACAGATTTGGTCTGTTCTCTTTGATACCAGTGTTAAATATTTATAAAATCAAGGTGGGACCCTCAATGATATGCAGGGCTGAGAATATAGGTCTCCCAATTCAATTGAATTGTAATGCTTTGGAGAGTATATTCTGGTGCAAGATTTTAAAATTGCCTAATGGAGTACCGGCAGCAGTTATCACTATGAGTTGGGCCTATCCTTGTTGAGATTCTACAAAGTATGGAAACATCTTTCGCTATTAAATAAGATATTGTGTGCCAAAGAGGGCTCGATTTGATTTAAATGTTTAATGGAGAGGAAGTATTGGCCTTCTTTGAATGAATGAGTTAAACAATATGAAAAATGTGTGAGGACCTAAACATATCTAAATATCTGGTTCTGCAATTCCCTCTAAAAGCAAAGAAGAAAAGGAGAGAAATGGATTGGGTTCAAACAATTGATAGGGTGAGAGCTTAGATTTTGTATGTAGGCTTGCTAATCAATGTAAGACCTGCAGGAGTCTGCCCCACCTATCTGAATAAGTCCCTGAGTTTCACATGGCATGCGCAGGTGATGCAGTTAAGGTTCATTTTACTACCAACTCAGAAAATCATGGGTGCCAGAAACAAGATACTGTGAGACCAAAGAACTTGTAGATTCTGCTCTGGGTCTGGTTGTTTGGAAACACTGTCTCATTTCTTGTTACCTTGCCAAGCTCTGAACGGCCTGGTGTGGCAGTTTATTATGGTATTGTACAGACAAATAGATGGTTAACGGCAGCAGTGCAATTTTTAAAGGAGGTTTTATCCTTGTAAAGGTTACTCTTGGAATTGATGAATTGAAGAGTGGTTTTTAACATGATAGGTATTGTGATGTATGATGTATGAATAAGGATTTTGAGATGATGTGGTATTTTTTAACTTTGTTATTTTGTAATTGATTGTTATTATTTTCTATGTTTGTATTTGTTAAAGGTTATTTTTAATCATGTAACAATAAATACAATAAAAAAACAGACAACAGAAAAGTCAAGCCAATCATCACTAACATCCATTTGACACACCAAGAGAAAGCCATTTATTGGTAAATTTCCACCAATCTTTAAGAATAGGAATAACTGTGTCAGATGGCAGGTTTTATCAATAATGACACAATAAACCAATGTCTAGTATAACATTGGTAATTCCCTCTTTTTTGTTAACGGGGTCCATTCTTGTAAGGGAGCAAGTTAAGTGAACAAAGAAAAGATGAACACAGGCTACCTCGCTCTTCCACCCGTGAGTGGGTGGATTACAGCTATGGTAAGTATTGAAAGGGTTTACTCAACAATACTCATGGTCTGGAGACTGAAAATAATGTATTCAAATACAAGCAAAGTATTGCAGTATCAAAAACACATATCATACATTTAACATATACACTGCACAACAATCAATAATGCATTAAAACAGCCACTGGAGATGGCTGTAGTAAAAATCCTATTAAATGGGCATAGAGTACATGTCCTGTGTCTATGTGGGATTAGTAACAGTGTGACAAGCATTCGACTAAACAGGTTGACACATTGGGCCTCATTACGAGTCCGGCAGTAACCGCGGCGGTAAAACCGCCTGGTTACCGCCGGACTCGTATTACCATTCCGCCTCCGTGACTCCCAGAAATACCAGGGCATTACGACCCTGGTGTCCTGGGAATCCCGCAGGCGGAATGGTGTAAATCCCCATTCCCATTGAGTCCTATAGGACTCAATGGGAATGGGGAAGTGGAAACACCGGCACCATCTCGTGATGGTGCAGGTGTTTCCACGTCCGCCTGCAGGCGGGAGGTGTTCATCCCGCCAGGTCAGACCTGGTGGGAAGATCATCTCCCGCCTGCAGGACTCGGGATCGGGCGGTCCGGAATTAATAGTGGCGGCGGGTTTACTGCCACTGTTAATTCCAGACCGCCCGACCTGTAATGAGGCCCATTGTGTTTCTGGCTAAGAGGGAGGACTGTGTCTTGCATCAGATCAGGATTTAATGTGTCCCTCTAAACCTTCCTCAGGTCACCGAGCTCAAGGTGATGTACAGATATTTAGTTCCCCATTTATGGCGATCAACTCCAGATAAACACTACAAAAAGAAACAACGTGATAGAGTATAAAAACTGACTATGGGTGGTTCCATTGTGTATGCAACATGTATATCGAAACTGACCACCCACCTTCCATTGCTTCTATGTGTCTTGGGCCACTTGCTTATAAACACATCATAAAACTATGTGTGTTCAGTGATTTATTACTAGGAGGCAAAAGAAAAGAGGGATAAAAACATGGTTATCCTCATCCTCATGTAACCGTCAATCACAGGCTAACTTGATATAACTGCCAAGAATGTATCTTTTAATCACCTTTTATAATTGGTGCCTCCGGTGATGCGCCTGTCGTCAATAGGTTCCTACACCAGAAGAAGGTGATAAAGAAGTTAAAAATGACAGAGCGCATAGGGAGGAGATGGTGTGGCAAAAGGACCCAGGTCAGTGGTGGTCCGATTTCATCATTATAGGGAAAATACTGCAGTGTTGGAAAGAGCAAAACGCCTCCCAGACATCCAGTATGAGTCTGATAAGATGCGTATTTAACAGGATTTGTCCAGCTTCATGGTCATCAGATGGAGAGACTGTTGGTCACTCACAATGTGGCTAAATGAAAAGGATATTTGATATCAGGGGCCTACTCATTCACTTTTTTATGTGAATATAAGGACGTGAACTGTAGGATCACTACAGGGATGGAAGTTATGGAGCCCTAAAACACTACATGGAGGAAGTGCAAGATGAGGGGAATCTGCCCTCTGCAGGAGAGGGAGGTGAAGATGTCTTGCAGCCCCTCAAAAGGATTACCACCTCATCAAGGGTTCCCAGCAGGTAGAACGTTTCGAGGACTTGGCACGCTGCTGGGGATATGATGTCAGGCCATGGATTAAGTATTCTTTGGAAAAGGGGTAATTGCATTTATGGAGAATGGAGGGAGGTTGAACGTGCATTACAATGGGTGAAAGAGCAGCGGGTGAGAAATACCTAGCGACCCCTTTGAAGATGGGATTTCAGTGAGAGGACTTTGGTTGTTTTCTCTTAGGGGAAGTGAGGGAAGTTGGTTTGGGGAAGTGGACAGGGGTGGGTGTGGACATGGGGGTGGCAGGTTGGGGATGGTACCATAGATGTGGGGGTTTATGTTATAAGGGGTGAGTGGTGGGGAACATGCCTGGACCAAAGTGCAGGGATAGAGTTGGTGGGGAGGAGGGGCCAGTCATGCTGTGTGAACATTGAATGTAAAAGGCCTGAACTCACCTACCAAGTGGGCTCTTGTCAGGGATTTCCAGTTATTGGATTTGGATATTCTGATGGTAGGGAAGGAATGGCACATTCTGTGTATACAAATTTGGCAGACCTATTGGGCATATGGGAAGTTGAAAAGGGGTAGAGTGGGTATCCTGTTCCATAAAATATTGCGGGTGTGCAACCCTCAGGTAAGGAGGGACATGGATGGACGCATCCTGGTAGTGACTGTTTTTATAGGAGAGGCCATAATAGAGGTGGTGACAGTGTTCTGCCCAAATCAGGGACAGGTGGCCTTCTGCAGAAGGGCTCTGGATCTGATCCTGAAGTGTGCAGGGTCCACTAATATTTGGTTGGGACTTTTAACATGTGGGCTGACACAGAATTGGATAGGCTGGCCCTTCGGGAGGTAGGCATCAGGTTTCAGCGCAAGGACGGGCCGTTTTGAGGAGTTTTTGGACTTGCAGTAGTGGACATGAATGAAGAGATTGATGCATACACATTCTTTTCTTCCCCACGCAGCACATACACCGGGATAGACTATTTGTGCTGAACAGGGAAATAAAGGGAAGGGTGGACTTCTTTGAGGTGGTCCCGATTGGATGGTTACACCATGATTTAGTCCTTATGGATGTGAAATTGTGTGTAAATAAATACCTGCATCACTCTATTGAAATGTAATGACTCCCTTTGGAGAGATGCAATGCGAAAATTGTGGAATACTTTAAGACTTATGAAACCGGGGAAGTGAATATCTGTACGGTGTGGGGGTGACTTGCAGGGAGATTTTGATGAAAGAAGGGGTGGGTAAGAAGGGGGAAAGGCCTTTATGGGGAGATGTGTTACGCAGCGAGATTAGAGGCAAGAGACCTTATCAGGAAAAATTCTTAACATTTCTTAAAACAAACATTTTAGGAAAAAGGGGACAAGGCAGCTTCATTGCTAGCATTTAGGCTGAGAGCACAGAGGGGGCAGAGGGTGGAGACGTGGATGAAGGAAATAACAGGCACTGATGGGGGTCAGCTCTGCTCTGGAGAAGATATCTTAGATTTTCACTACTTTTTATGAGATTCTCTATGGTATGCAGACCCAGTAGATATTGAAATGATGGAGGGGTATCTAAATGGAATTTCTCTTCCGATATTAAGTCAGAAGGCCCCTCCCACGATTGACACTGCATTTACTGAAGAAGAAATTCAGTTAGCCATAGCAAGAATGCCGGCTGGCAAGGAACCTGGGGATGATGGGTATGGCCCTGTTCTCTCTTACTTCCACATACACAATCCAGTATGGAAAGTTAATCCTTGCCCCTGCAGCAGCCAAGGCTTTTCCGACCTGCATGTATTTAAAGTGTTTTAGAATAAGCATGCAATATGGACACTCATACATTCATTAGGACATGAGGCAGATAGCCATGTCCTCTGACCTTTGATTAGTTTGGTTAGTTGGTCAGGTCAGTGTGTTGCTCTTCAATACCCTGGCTGCAGACTGTCAGCCACTGCAGGTCGGTTCACCAGCGCTCGATTGAAATTCCACTGGCAGGCCACAGGCCAGTTCAGTTTGTGGTAGTGGGTGACTGTAAGCTTGGCAATGACTGGCCTGCCCTGCTGTCTGGGCCTCGATCTTCCTGTCAAGCTCGATGGTGAGGCTCAGGCTGTCTGGTGACCGTCAGAACTGAGCTGACTGAGCAGTCCAGCCTAATCAACACAATCACCCACAACTCTAGCGCATGCGCTGAGTTGAAAACACGCGTGGTCCAGCCAGGCCTGGGTATGGGAACTGATAAGCAACAAATGTTGCTTTTAAGGCCCATCATACGGGACTTGCACAGACTCCAGGAGGTGCTAGGCTGGCTTTATGTGTACCACTGTGTGCTGACAGTGACAACAGGCATGCTGCTCAGACTGAGTGTCTGATGATTTCATAGGTATCTCTTTTTTAACATTCTATATTACAATAATTATATGTCATGCTGCATGACAGTGGTGTTGTTGCAGTCGCACTGGCGCCCCCTAGAAGCTGGCACATCAGCTGGGAGGATAATTGTAGTCGCGTGTCGTCCCGCTCCCTTTTATCTCGGCTTCCCTCATTGTGTCCTTTCCTTATGCCTTGTAAAGTACTCTTATTGATTCCCGAAAGTAGGTCCATGCTCAATAAATACACTTATAATAATAATAATGAAAGGGGGAAGGACAGGATATTTACAGATAAACTTAAAACACACTTAGACATATCTACTAAACTTGATGCTGACTGAAAACAACTGCAGCTTCCTAATATGTAAGCATCATGTGGTCTTAAAGCAATGCAAATCGTGTTGCACATGCTTGCTATGCTTGCTTTGGGGTTCAGCCGGATCAGGCAAAATATTGCTGCAGACAATTTCAAGACAAAAGTAGGCGATTTATTTCTGCAGGGGTTGAAGCAACATGAAGAAAGAACAGTCAATTGGGACACGATGATCAATAATAGCCAGACTGAAAGCCCTCAACCCATCGAAACTGAGCTGGCTTCCAGACTAATGCTCTGTATTTTATGTGAACATTTACTTGAGTGCTTTACTTTCTCTCTTGCATTTTCGTACGTTTTAAATAATGATGGTAATTTATATCTTCCTGTTCATGAGTCATAAAGGAAGTGCAACTTTATAGAATCCGAAGCAATTTGATTGAGAAGTCAGCATGAAGGTCATAAAGTTTAGTGTTTCCATTGCTTCACTGACTTTTTCAATCAGCATACATTAGGTAAACAGAAGTCAAATGTTCAAGAGAAAAAAAGGTTGACTTTGCTACCTGCCACAGAATTGCTTACAGTCAAAGGAGAGCAACACATATGGGCACGAATTAATAATGCACCCATATCTGTTCATTATAAGCAGTGGCAGCAGTGTACCCAAAGAAGTAGTGGAACTATGTTCCCCACTTTCCTGCACCGCTCCCTATAGACCCAATCGCAGCGCCCCCTCCCATGCACAATAAAAGCTCCTAAACACATGCTCCTACTGTTACAGGAATGTTCAGTGCAGTGCACTGAAAGTGCAAGTTCCAACCTCTTCCTACTCTTTTATTTTTAAACAAAACCGTTCCGGAATGGTTTCTTTTTTAAATAAAAGTATAGGAACGATAAAACGTAATTAAAAGAAGTAGAGGAGCACCGCTCCTGACCGCTCCCGCCCACTTCGACCACTGATTATAAGGATATAAGCACATTGACCCTGGTTATGAGTCAATACCTTGTGGTTAGGAGGAAAATCAGTTTATTTCAGCTAATTTGCATAGTCTTATGGTGCCAGCGACCATAAGGAACCCTATACTACTGAAATTCTACATTGCTTGCCCAGCCAAAATATCTTATCCAGCACCTACAGGTTGTCCAGAACTCTGCAGCACATCTTGCTACCAGTCATCCTAGATTTTCTTCTGTCTCCCTGGTGCTCCAGAGTCTCCATTGGCTTCCTGCAGATGCACGGATTAAGTTCAAATCCCTATGTATTGTACATAGGGCATACTAAGGGGTAGCTTTATCTCCAGGTGAATTTTGTAAAGTATAACCCCTCTAGGAACTTACGGCCTGCTAACTCTTTTTTGCTGACGGTGCCATGGTTCTCTAGAGCCACTATGGGAGGGATAGCCCTATCAGTGGCCGCCTCTCAGATGAGGAACTCGGTACCTCTCTATCTATGTGCAATTATTGACCATCTTTCCTTTAGAAAGGCCTTGAAAACTTTTCTGTTTAATTAGGTCCCCTAGCACTTTTTTGCTTGCACCATGCTACTGTGACTGTCCCCTCCTAGGAGGCTCGGGTCTTCCAGCACCAAGATGCATCTTGGGATATTGTTGCACTATATACATTCCAAAAATAAATACATTAGTTCATACTGTTTGTTGATATTAGCATTATTCATTTATTCTTTTACTCTTTAGAGGTTTCCTTGAGCCTTGCTTAAGCACACTGGTACGTTTGACATTACGTACACTGCCCCCTCAATCAAATTGCCCAGGACAATCGATAGCTGCACCTCCCATAGCACCAATCAATCTGTGCCATTACAGGGAGGGCAACTAGTGGGAAGGGAGGCAAAGGTGGCCAGGGTGGCGGAGGTGGCGGAGGTGGCGGAGGTGTCCAAGTTTTACCTCACCAACCAGCCTCCAGGTCACCCAGCCAGGCCGGTGTTGCTCTCCCACCCCAGACCACGAAGATGCTAGGGCAGATGCTATACGTGCATCGAAGGGGAAGGGACATGCTGTGCAGCATCATGGCACCAGCACCCAGGTACAGCCACCTGCAAGGGCACCGACAGTCACACCATGAGTGTGTGATGCCACATCCCAGGCCACCATTGCTCCAGCCCTGACTTACCCACCTCGCAAGACCGACCTCGCAAGAAGGCAAAGTGTGCAGTAGGCAAACAGTCTCAGTCCCAAGGCACGGCACAGGAGACCCACATGTCGAGGAAGAGGAGTTTTAGTGATGAGGAGTACCAGGTCCTCGTGGACTATGTGCAGGAACATGAACACGAACACGACATGCTTGTGAGGGTCGGGAGCACACATACGCCTACACAGCGTATGGTCCACTGGCAGTGGGTTGCTGATCTTATTAATGCCTTGGGCCATGGGAGGCGCTCAGCTTCTGACACAATGAAGCATTGGTATGATCTCCGGCGCCAAACCAAAGATAAGATGGATGCCATCTACGCCTCTACTCTGGTGACTCGAGGTGGGTAACCACCAGAGGACGAAGAACTCACTCCACATTAGGAGCTCATAGGTGCTATGATTGATGTGGTGCAGATCCAAGGCGTGGGAGACTTGCCAATTTATGAGGAACTGTCTGGTGAGTGGTGATGCATGTGTGTCCAGGACATGTTCATGTTGCTTGGATGAAGTGTGATGATTGTCTGGAAGTTCTGGCTGCATTTGCATGACTGCAATGGGTGAACCATGTCATGGTGGACTGACACGTGCTTGTTGTCCTGCAGACTGCATACGCACAATGTGCTGCACACCGTGACAAACCCCATCACCACACCTGCTCACTCCTTCCATGTCACTCTGTCCAGGCTCTCCCTCTTCCTTTTCCAACCTGTAATGGCCGATAGCTTGTGACAATCTTGCACTCCACATTCACTTTCTCCCTGCACATCTCTGATGTCTCTGAGAGGTCACCCTGCCAGTTGCACCTCCTCAGCCGTATTATTCCTTTCCTTTCATTCCCCCAGTAGCTCACTGTCTCCAGAGGACAGGTCATACCTATGGCAGGGTACTGCAACAGCCTCTACCAAGATTTCTGTGTCTCTACTCTCTTCCCTCAGCAACTCATCCTGACCTGGACTGTGGGGATTGTCCTTTTGTCTTATTGCCAGGTATTGTATCTGCCTAGGACTGTGATGATGGCACTGGCTCCCAGTGGCTATGACTGCTCATTTCCAATCACTGTGCATTGGCCACAGGGACTTATAGGTCCTGGTGCTGCAGTTCCTTCAACTCCATCTTCCTAATGTGCTTCCTACTCATGGTCTTTGATCATCACATTCATACTCCCTCAGGGTCAGTTACTTCTCATAGCAATTATTTGGTGGTTAATCTCTATCTTTGGGCCTCCCTCTGGTACAGCCTCCCTGCCTCAATGGAACTGGAGGTGGACCTTCTCCAGGTCTGGAGCCACTTCTGATGCTTCCTCGTGTGTTGTGCTTTCTCTACCTCCTTTCCACGGCTGGAGTCCTGGATGACTGAGAGAATGCACTAGTGACCTGCCCACACTCTGATCTCCAACACAGGCCTCTGAGCCACCAGTTGTACCCATGCACCGCCTCCCTGCTATCCCCCACACTCGGTGGCTGTTTACTGTATCCCTACAGCCCTATTGCAGCAATTGACACATGATGTCTGCACATACACTTCCACCAGCCCGCTGCATTTTCATTGCTGATTATGTACTTGTATTTCATTGGTATGCCATTCCCATGTACTGCACTGCCCACTTCCACTTCCAATCCCAGGTCTCACCTTCACCATGCTTATTCACTCGCGTGATTTCAATGTGACCTGGCCTCATGGGATGGGTGTGTCTGGCTTCACTCCATTCCACCACCCTTTCATCATGGCACCGTGTGACACTTGTGTGTATTGAGTTTGTGATTTACTTGTCATGTCATTTCACATTCATTGTACATGGCTCTGGGACAGTAGTCAGCAAGTTCCATGTCATGCAGTATTACAGTTCAGGGATGGCTATGCTACGTGGCATATGTGTCTTTCCATCTGTGATGTTGGTCTATAAATTATGCCATTCAGGTGCTCATGTGTGTAGCAGGTGCTAGGCACCATGCACTACATGTTACATTTAGCCCTTCCACACACAACCATGGCTGCTTTCATGCTACCCTTCACTTGCATTGACATTGCGTACGTGCAGGAGTTTGTGACATGGCAGGTTGATGTGATGCATGACGACATTGTGATGCCTATGTCTGTGGGCTATGCTATTTACATGGCTCTTGATGTATTTTTTTGTCCATGTGCAGGTTATGAGGCACTGGATGCAGAGGAGGAGGCGGAGGAGGAACAGAATGCTGAGCCACGACCAACCACCAGCGGAGGACGTGGTGTGGTAGCCCATGAAGATCCACTGGTGCTGCAGGCCTCCGATGAAGCCTTTGGCTCTGATGGTGAAACAGATATGGAAAGCTCTGTGCTGTCGCAGGTGAGTGCATCGACTGTGGGTGCTGTTGCATCTGAAACATCTGGTGGAGGGATGACCCCTCACAAGGCCTGTCAGTCTCGGTACATCAGTCAGGGGTGATTACGGTTGCAGGGTCATGCTCCACAGTATTGACTCCTTTTCCTGAGGCAGCTGATCAAGGGAGGGATGCAGTCCTGCAGCCACAGACGGTGTCATCACATCAAGGGCCAGGTACCCTTGGCCTAGGTAGACGTGGGGACCGCCAAAACGGTGGCCATGTGTCAGCTGGCGATACTGTGTGGGAACAGTCCATGTATGTGGTTGAACAACACGCTGCTTCAAATGAGATGTTGGCTCAGGGCATGGATAGGGTGGCCAATTCCATGATACCCCCAGCAAGACATGTGGAGCACCAGCAGCAGGCAATGCAGTCCACATGCTGCCCACACAGGCTGAACATGGTGGCCAGCAACAGGAGCCGGCAGGCAGAACTGAGGACTCTGCGCACATCCATGGCTGCAGGGGCTTGGGCCCATAGGGAAGCCCTGCGGTCAGAATATAGGTCCCTCGGGATTACACTTACTGCACAGGAGGCATCCAGCAGTAGACAGTCTGAACAGCAGATGCAAATGATGACTCATACCATCACCGAGGAACTGCGTGCATCCCGTGAGATGTTGCATGGAGACCTCCGAGCCATCATGTTGCAGATGCAAGCATATCAGTCCCACATGGCCACTGCCATGGAGGACCAGACCAGGGCTATACATGGTGATCCTCCCTTACCACTACCACATTGTGAATACAACACCAGAGGGTGGAGACAGCAGCGACAGGTCTCCCGATCTCCCGATCTCCTGATACTGCTAGCCGAGCGGACCATTAACCCATGGAGGTTTTATTTTTTACATCCACACATGTGGGTGTTGATGTGCACTCTCCACCTCCTCCCTCCATTTTTGATTCTTTTTTACAATTTTTTGTCTATTGTGCATTTATGTGAGAGTGTGTTGCTTTGTGTGCCAGCCGAGGGCATCCACTGTAGATTCCAGCTGGCCCCATGCAGGCCTGTCTTGTGTTGGTAACCTCCTTGTTTGTGCCTTAGGGTCCAGGCACATATGCCACTCCTGCTTCCCCTTTCCATGGGCTTGCAAGGAGTGCAGCGTATAAAAGTAACTTACACAGTGGCATTGGGCTTCCATTCTATCTCTGGGCAGTCTCAAATCTGACCTGTGTATACATCCCTAGTGGGATTCATGATTGTTTTTCCAGTGCATGTTTAGCATCCCTTTTTGTTTGCACATTGAGCTCCATCCTTTGTTCATGTTCCATCTTCATGTATTGGCTTGACTATCTCCATTATTGTTAGCCTTCCTGCTGTATGCACTTCCCGGCACCCTTTCGTTAGCAGTGCCACACCAATTTACTAGGGTGGCATGTGCAAGTCATGACACATTGAGGCACAAGTGTCGTTATGTATGCTCACAGTGAGCTGGATTCACTCTTGGGTCCTGTGTTTCTGGTATGTTGTACTGGACAATTGATGTTGCTTTGTACATTATTAGATTGATGAGTTAGAGTGAGTTAATTCTGTAATTGTTCCGTTGATTGTTGGGCACTTTGTGACAATAGTGTTATGTGTTGGCCATTTTCTTTCTCAGTTTGGACATTGCATGCCATGGCATGGTGTGTCAACCAGTTGAATTGAAGTGTGGGAGCGTTTAGGTGACATACCTGCATTTGGATGTGTACTTTCGCATTGTGTTAGTGGCATACTCCATCTTCCATGTGTACCTTTGTGCACAACTGATTGAGATACTTTTAGTATTAAGGGATGTACACAATGTGGCACTTCCAAGACACATTCTCAGGGTGTTAAGGTTGGGACAGATGATTGTCCCTTTGTCATCATCGATTGTCGCCTGGAATGTGCCAGGGCTGTGTGCACTCCACAGAGGTTTGATTTTAGGTGAAAAATTGAGCCACAAGCTGGGTACAGGCAGCCTCGCCAAGTGCCCTTTCCCCTACCATGCACAGCCGCCGTGCATGTGGTTGGGGATGTGGGGCACCACCATGTCCACCGGTACGCCATGCCGTGTTGCAACGTTGTGTAGGACACCTGCTGCCAGGATGATCCTGCACACTACTGGTGGTGCATATAGTAGCTCACCACCACAGTGGTCAAGGGAGCGGAAGCGTGACTTTAGCACTCCGAATGTGTGCACCACTATGCCCTTAGTTGCAATATGGGCTGCGTTGTATCTTACCTGGGGGGGTGTGGTGGGGTTCCATATTGGCGTCATCATGTAGGTGTTCAGGGGGTAGGCATTGTCCCCTGTGGAGGTGGGATGGGTTGTCAGTGATGTGGTTTTGTCTGTGTGAGACATGCATGCATTTGAAGGGCCATTTGTACTCACCAGTGAGGCGTGTGTTGCCATGCCTTCCAGCTTCCAGGGCCCGGTGTAGGGGTGACATCCTGAATATGAAACTATCATGGGTGGACCCTGGATAGTTGGCATGTACAGAGGTAATGATTCCCTTGGCATCAAATACAACCTGCACATTGTTGGAATGGCAGTGCTTGCGATTGCGATAGATGTGCTCTGTGGCCCTAGGTGAACGTAGGGCCACATGGGTGCAATCGATGGCACCAAGCACTTTAGGGAAGTGCGCCACACCGTAAAAGTCCTGGACCATGGCCTGCCTTTCTGCAGGTGTTCTGGCCATGTGTATGGGCCTGCAGAATGAGGGGCATGCAGTCATGATTGCCACCACCAGGTGTAGGCAGCGTGAATGCGTGGCCTGTGAAACGCCCCTACTATGGCAGTTATCCGCTGAAATGACCCAGTGGCCAAAAAATGCAGTTCATTGAGCACCTTTTCCAAGGGGCTCAGTGCTTGGGAGCACAGGGTGGGTGATGTGAGGTCATCTTTCCACTCTGTAACCAGGTCTAATATAATATGAGGTGGAAACCTATACCTACCATAGACCTGGACATCAGGCATCCCAAAAAGTCTGGTCCTGGTTAAGAAAATGCATGCCCTGGCTGGTACATTCATCATAGCTATATACGCGTGTTGGCATTTGTGCTTTTTATGCATTGTTTTTAGTGCGCAGCGATGCCTAAGCCAGTTTTCGCGTGGCGGACATGTTTCTGGATTAGCGCATCTTTTTCAGCACGCCGGAGAGCCCTGTTCAATTCCATGAATATGTGTTGTTAGCGTTGCAAGTATTTTACTGTGGTGCTTCCTACGTAACGCCTGCATTTATGCTTGTTGTTCCCCATTCAACGTGTTCTGGCCCCTTTTTAGGTGACTGCACTAGACGGTATGCGCCTTTGCTGGGCCTCTCACGCAAGGTGTTCGTGGTGTCACAGTTACGTGTTGGACCCTCATGGATTCAGCGCAAGTCATGCGCAATGTGTTCCATGAATTAACAAACGAGCGCTTGCGCGTGTTTTGCATGCAAGCGCCCATTTTTCTGTACTTTTTATTCCATGAATCCGGGCCTTAGTCTGTTCTTAAACACCTCAACTCAGCCTTTCATCCTTCTGAGGTTGATAAATGAGTACCAACACAGGTTGGGTGATATTGTTTGTATATTTGTTCTATATAAAGCACTTTAGCATAAGTGCTATATAATAACACATCATTATCATTTGGTCTTGGACGTCTGCTTATATTCACAGTAATTTGGAAATATGGGCCTGATATTAACGATAAATATGTTGATCCATTCTTGTATGAAATGTATATCACATTATAGTGACATCGAAGCATATTTTTCATAGTGTACTTAGGATGGCAATTGATGTTTTGTCAAGGGGTGAACGGTTGTGTTCCATCGCTTCCCGTGATGTCTATTCGGGGTGGGGTCAAATAACATCACTTCCTGTGATGTCATCAGATGTCAAGGGTTATGTGATGTCACTTCGGCTACCCCTGGCATGTTAATTACCTACCAAAGTACATGAACTCTGAAAGCAAATGATCATAATCACTCCTGGCTAATTTGGAGACAAATATAGCTGCTGAAGCTAATCTGAAGGACTCAGTTGACATATCTAATACCACCTTGGCTGAAGCAACTGCCTCTATTGAGCCACTTTAAACTGAAATCATTAAAGTTAAGCTTTTCGCTAAACAATGGTTCACACCACAACTTAGTTATCTCAGGAACACATGTAAATGAAGGAGACATACATTCTTGGAGGCAATATTATAAATAATCATACGTCTCAGGCTGGACTAGTAGGCTGTGGTGTGCCCTCAGGATCATGCATACCCCTTTATTCTGTTTAATATTTACCTAAAACTGCTACATGCCATCCTCTTGGATCATGGAATCTTGTTCCAGAACTATGTAGGTGATTTCCAACTATTGTTCCATCTCGGCCCGGACCCGGTTGCTAATATGCCACATATCCAAAATGTGTGTGCCATCATCAAAAACTGGATGTCTTGGTTGAGGCTGAATGGAAACAAGACTGAGATCTTGCTGGTGGACCACCTTCTAAACTAGCTTATGCTTTTAACACTTGCCCTATTTTACTGTGGGTGGTCATGACATGAGAATGCAAACTCAAGCCAAAACATTAGGAGTCACTGTGCCAGCTCATCTTCCAGAACTGCAAAGAAAATCTGTACATTAGATGAATGGCTCACTCCTTTCTAAAAAGAATTCTGCTGTTATCGCATGTGCCATCGTTAATACTCATCGGGATTAGTGTAACACTTTGTATACAGGGACAACGAAATTCTGGTTACATAAACTCCAAATGATCCAGAATACTGCTGCTTGTATTTTGACGGAATGTCTTAGGCGAGATCACATTAGCCCCATTTTAACTGCATTGGCTCATGGTAAAATCACAGATGAAGTTTAAGCTCCTGACTAGAGCTGACAAAGCATGATCTGGCCAGGCCCATCTCTACATTAAGAAATATTTCAGATGGTTCTCTTCGTCAAGACCTTCAAGATCAGTCTCAGGCTATACAATGGTTGTTGATCGCTTCCGACTTTCTAAAGTATTCAGTCACTCTTGTATTACCTGTGGCAAGCTTTGGAACCTGCTCACTATTGAGATTCAGAGCACGAGTGATCAAATGACGTGCAGGATAAAAGTTATACACTGTTCTCTTTTAGTTATTTCAGTCTCCTTAGGGATCTGGTCTTATTGGTCTCTGCCTTAGATACCTACCGGTTGTAGCACTGCTACCTCCGTTCATTGTTGGCATTGTCAGGTACTGACCTGCCAAGCTTCGATCTCTATAAATAAAATATATCTATTGGAGAAAACCTCCCATCTATGCCCCTTACCGGTCTTGATCGCTGATATTGGATCTACGACCCATCCCCCTATCTTTCAGCATGCCCCTGACTTCCCAACAAATTCCCAACAAATTCTTCTAGGACATTCTCAGTAATGCTGTACTCACCTTTTGAACATGCTGGAGCTGACAAATGCATCATGTTTCGCAGTTACATCTTTCGCTGCAGCTTCCTCCTGAGATTTCTCTGTGTCAGCTCATCTTCTAGAACTGCGAAGGAAATCTGGCCATGCCACAATAAATGAATGGCTCAAATCTTAATCTCATATCTGCACTACCCCTCTACATATTTTAGCGATCCTACGAAGAGAAACTCTTCTCTTGACAGTCAGACATGAGAAAGAGAACAGGAGCTGCTATAAAATAAACAAGAATCATTTTAATTATGGCACATGGAAAACAGACTGGAGTTTTGTTTTGAGACTTTGCTTCCTGATTACTTTTGTGTTTTATTGTGGAAATGTTATGCTGACAGTTTGAATAACTGAGAAGCATGAATATCGCACCCAAAACCTTCTTTGTTGACGTCCCAGTTGTGCTCTCAACAGTGGCTCTTACTAGAACAAAAACAACCTTATCCACAGTGAGTCTTTTGGTTTGGCCAATGGTGTCTCCACAGCAGTCACCAGACACACAAACAAAAAGGCACTAACACGTCCACATCAAAGCAACATATATCTCATGCAGATCTGATGCTTCAGTTAAATGTCTCTGGTTTGGCCTCCAACTTCATCTTGCTCACAGTGGTTGTGAAGTCAAAAGTGAACTTACCAAAAAAGCCATACTTGTTGCTTTGGATTTGAATAGAGGGAAGTTGGCCAAAGACCGTACATGCCCAAGGCTCTATAGCTCCCTAATATTTCCCCAGGCGCTACTGTATTGTGTGTACTCTATACAATTGTTACATGCTCAAATTGGGAAAACAAATTTGGTACAGAAACAAGCTTCACAACAAAAAAGGCAAATGAAGGATCATAAAAGCTCTTTGAAAACAATTAGTTCCCAAATCTACACAAAGCATTGCATTCGAACAACAGCATTTCAACTACTCACTGACACTGACTCACTGACACTGGTCTGAATGCAATACCTGGAACTGGGAAGATGAGAATTCACAGCGGTTTGTCAAATAAAAATTACCTGAATTCCAAAAACCCTGATCATAACAGGTGGTCTTCCATGCCTTTCAATGTGGATACATCAATCACAACAACCATTGCCCAGTCTTTTCCGTCAACCTACCCTCTAACTCATCTATCACTCTTCTTCCAATATCTCCCCCACAATGCAATATTCCTCCTTTATCTCTCATGTTACCATTCCTCGCAATGCTCTATAACTTTCAACAAGTGTGCAAAATAAAGGCCAGAGAGAGTGATGCCGATTTTATGAAAAGATTTGCTTTTCCTCTGGTTTCTGATCTTACTCTTGTTTTAATGACTGGTATCTTATGTTTGCCTGTCTGCAAATGTTGTTGTTTTTCAGTCCTCTAAATTCATCACTGTGTTTTTTTCTTGTTCCTTGTTTCGTTACCGCTTTCACATTTCTTGCATGGCATCTTGTGTATTCACACAGTAGCTAGCCTGCTTCAGTGCTCCAGAATGCACACGGAATTGTGCATCAAGGCAAAGATTGCGGGCCGGAGTGTAAATCAGCTATGAAGTCATTCTTGATTTTAGTTGCTAATGGACAAACTATGAGAAAACATCCTGAAAACCCAAATTCTAGTTTCAGTTTAAAACAATAATATCAAATGATTAGAGGCACAGAGGAGTAACATGGTGAGAAATAGATGGGGGAAAGTGGAACAACTGTTTTATGGACTACAAGATATTCTGTATTTATATTTGTTTCAAGAACAGGCATGGCAGTTTTATTCAGAAATGACTTGCAATAAAGCATTCACTGGGGCATTCCGTCGAAGGATGCCTGTGCAATCACATAAAGACAAGACAAGTTATTGAGGGTGTAACAAAAATAAGTGGGACCTCAAACTTTGTTAAAGTGACGTTATGGTTACGTTTCACTAATAAAATCCTATGAAATTCAGTGAAAAAACTTTGTTTGAAGGGACATTATGGTTAAGTTGTACTAATAAAAACCTGACATCAATGTCATCAGTGATATCAATTACATTGGTGATGTCATCTTTGATGTCCTGGGTGTTGGTCTTAGCAGTGCATGGTGGTGGGGCAAGTTATGGTTTCTTAGCTTACCATAACTGGCAAATTTCAGTTTTATTTTGGTTTTACTTGTAACCATAACTTCCCTTTAACAATGTTTTTTTTCACTGAATTGCGTAGGTTTTTATTAGTGCAACTTAACCATAACACCCCTTTAACACTGTTTTTTTCACTGAATTTCATTGGTTTTTATCAGTGCAACTTAACCATAATGTCCCTTTAACAATGTTTTTTCTGTTAATTTCATAGGTTTCTATCAATGAAAATGTTTCATGTCACATCACTGTATATAAGTTAGTAATAATTCCTCTTTTAACATATATGAAAGAACTGTAAACCTCCTTTAACAAACATATTTTTTGCAACACATACTTATGTGTGATGTTATCAGCTGCGCATGCTGGGGATGCAAGTCATGGTTGAATTGCCGAGGGCATGAGGCTCGACCATGACCCCAACCCCACCAAACCACCCCCGTTATCCACTGCACCTACCCTGCATCCTAGTTCAGTGCCCACTATACCCTCATAATGTGGCCAGTGGCCAGTGCTCATGGCTTGCATGGCCAGTCTCAACATTCCATGGGACATGGGATTCGGCCATGCCGTATTCCCCAATAGGCAATTCAGAGGGCCAGTCCCACTGCCCATGCAGCAAGTTATATCACTATTTTTGTACTTACCTTTTGACACTTTCAAAAAAGTAAAACACTGGACAGATTTGCAAAAACATGCTTTCTGGTCCTTGCTGATGTTCCTCGCGCAAGTTTGCTGCAATCCCATCTAGCACTCTAGGCTGCAGTAACTCAGAGTAGGCAATCGTCCTTGCCGAGGGCCAGGCCCACTGTCCATGCAGCAACGTGATATCACTATTTGTTGTAGTTACAATTGGACACTTTGGAAAAACAAAACAAAAAAACAGATTTGCAAAAGCATGCTTTCAGATCCTTGCTGATGCTCCTCGCGCAGGTTTGTTGTCATCCAGTACATCACTTCAGGCTGTAGCCGTAAGCAGAATATTTTTTCCCAATCCACCCTAGGACTTTGACCATTCCACATGTCCCAATAAGCAAATCAGAGTACATGAGTATGAAGTGATTGCAGGGCAGTAGAGTGGGTAGGTCACCCTGCTTGAACTAGTACTTTAATTGGATTACCCTGCTGTTGGTGATGGAGTTCTTTTGTGAAGGTGCACTTCCTTCTTCAAGTGTTAGGGTTTTAATAGGAGAGTTAGCCGTGTTCACCTGAGTCCAGAGTTATTCAATAAGTAACTGTTGTTGTAGTAAAGCAGTCTTGAAAAACATTGTTGGCACTATTATTATTGTTAGAAATCAGCCAACATGTGTTTCGCCCATGTAAGTTCTTTCTCAAGGTGCGTGGATTGGGGGACAGTTGTTGCTGCAAGGTTGTGGAAATGAGTCCAGGATGCAATCCCAATATCTTGTCCTGGTATGGTTGCAAATAATGGTGGTTGATGATTTGGAAGGGTGGCCCGGTGACCATGTGGGAGCCTGGTTTGGCGTGCTCTGTAATTATTTGCTGATTAGCATTGCCTCAGAGTTTGTTGGGGCTTGCAGTGTATGCAGTGGTAGTCACATCAATCTGTTGATGAAATCCTGTCCAGCACTTAGGACTGTAGCCATGGGAATTCATTTTCCCATTCAAACCTATCCTGAATTCGAAAAACTTTACCACATAGCCGGACCCTGGTGGCCATGACCACTTTAACCCCATTGCCAGTCCCTTGTGGTCATGGCCAGTAGACTGTCTAAGTCATGGCCTTTGGCCATTATTCTGATAGTCTGGCCACTGTCCAAGGTCACAGGCTATACCTCAGTCACCAAAGTTATATCACTGTTATTTGTGGCAACATTTTGACACTTTTCAAAAATGAAAACATAGACACATTTGTAAAACCATACTTTCAGGGCCTTGCCAATGCTCCTTGCAGGAGCTTGCTGCAAATCTGTCCATGTTTTATTTTTTGAAAAATGTCAAAATGTACATAAAGAAATTAGTCATATAATGAAGCCCCCACTTGAATAAATCCATTCTGACTTTGGACAAACATTCACGTTTGGGGCTAAAATCATTGGGAAATATTTTGTGCACATTATAAGCCATTTAAAAATGTTGAGACCCCCCTTCTAATTGTGCCCCCTCTTGACAAAATCACACCAAACTTTGCAAAAACATTCAAAGCTGGGTGTAAAATAATTTAAAAATGTTTTGGTCATTTTTCGTCAAATGGCACCAAATTCATAAACCTTTCAAATATTTTGCTCTCTCTTGGTGAAACAGCACCAAACTGAAGAACCATTCTGGATCAGTTCCAACAGATGTTAGAAGCCATCCAAAAACTGTTTTTCACCAACCCTGTTATGCAGAAATATATATGGATGTCCTCAAACATCTGAGATGTTCGCGAACATCATAAGGCTGTCCCTAAACATCTGGACTCCTCACCTCCCCAGAGATTGTTTCATTAGTTTGACAAGGGCAATGTTATGTTTTTTAATATGTTTCACTGGGATATCCGTGGACAACTGCAGCTGTCCGTGGATCCAATATGGCTGGCGTTTAAAAAAATGTGTCACACCTTATGTTTTTAATTGACAAATCAGCGGGTGTGTACGAAGTCAGCGGACATCAAGCCGCTCTCTGATTGGCCCAGAATGGGTGTCCGCGGACTGAATAGTAAAGTGAGTCTACGGACTGGACAAAGATATCACTATTTTGTTCCCCCAACTTTTTGAGCTTTTTTTAAAAAAAATGCTGGATAGATTTTCATCAATTGTACAAAAGCACACTTTTGGGACCATGCCACGACTCCTGGTGCAAATTTGGTGAAAATCTGTAAATCTTTTTCTATTGCATCTACAAGGATTTCCGCACATTGTGGGAACCTCTATATCTCCTTCCCTCTTAACGAAACCTCACCAAACTTTGCAGAATCATTCTGAGTGGGTCATATACTTTTATCTGCAAAGTTTCGCGAGGATTCGTCTAGGGGGGAGGACAAAGTTATAAGCCGCCCAAAATGTGCTCTTTCTATGAGTTGAGCAAATTAACCATAACTACGCAGCCGCTACTGCAGGCCGTTTAATATAAATATATATAAAAACATGTAACATTAACAAAAGGGGGAAATTGCTTCAAACTAATTAGAGGTACTGTATAAAAATATAAAATAACATTACTAAGTGCCACTGGAGGCAGTGGTGGGGTCAGGTAGGGAGAATGAGGGAGAGAGCAGGGGAGCTCCATCTTTAGCAAGTAAGCAAGGTTTAAGCTACGTTTTGAGGTGATTTGCAGTTCTGCTGGCTTTCATGGTTATGGGCAGTGGGTTCCAGTGGAGCGGGGTGAGTAGGGAGAAAGAGCGGGAGTGATAGGAGGCACAAGAACTGTATGGGAGTTTGAGGTAGAGGGGTGTATCAGAGGGAGCAAAATGGTATGTAAATTGAGATGGAATCAGTCAAGAAGTGAGGAGAAAAACTATTGATACCTGTGTAGAATAGAAGAATCAACTTGAAAAGAGAGAGGTTGTGCATAAAGAGACAACCAGCATGTTGTTGGTAGGTAGAAGTGGGTCTGAATAGGTTGTAAATAGTGTGGGTAGCAAAGTTGAGTACTTTGTCTAGAGCGATGAAGAAGTAGAAAGTTAAGCCAATTAATAGGCTTGAGCAGTAGTCAAGTTTGCTGAGCACAAGAGTGGAGATTAGAGTTTATGTAAAGTGGTTAGTAAGAAAAGGATGCCTTTTCCAGATGGTGAAGAGGTTAATAGGAGCAGCTGAGGCAGTGTTAGTGGTAATTGTTGCAATGGTAGGTTACTATCAAAGGTGACCCCAAGAATGCTTGTCTTGGGTGAGGGAGTGGGAAAGTCAGGTGGGAAGGAGATAGGGAAAGGGAGTGGAGGGAATGCATTGGAAGCCAGGAAAAATACGACTTCCATAAAGAGTTCAACATGAGGCAGCAGCGAGCCACCCAGTGACAAATTGCAGTGGGACAGTTCACAATCCATTCTGTGATGGCTGGGACGTAGGAGGGGAAGGAGAAAATATGTGATTGCTATCAGCAAAAAGTTGATAGTCAAAGCCAAAGGATTAGACATGCCATTTTAGGACAGAGATGTGGAGGGTGATCCTTGAGCTAGGTGGACAGGCAAAGGGCTGGGTTAGAGGTTTGCGAGTTCCAAGAGATTTTAAAGTATTAACCATCCTGATTTATGTAACCCAAGGTCCTATGGAGTGAGGAGATCAGAGTGGTCAACAGTGTTCAAAGTGGCAGTAAAGTCAAAAAAGGATTAGTATTGAAGAGAGTTTGTATTGGTGATCATTAGAGAGAACGTTGGAGACATGCATGCGTGTAGTGTCAGTGGAGTGTTTACTATGGAAGCCAGATTGATTGAAGTGACTCTCAGAGGCCTTTGTCATCAAGGTACTCAGTAATCCGGTCGATGGGAAGGAGAGAAACTGGGCAATAGTTTCCTGGGATGTTGGGGTCAGCAGAGGGTTTATTAAATAGCAGCAGTGCTTAATTTGTAAAAAAAATAAGTGCCAGGGCCCAAATATTCTTGGCTGACTAATGCCGACCCCGGCGGCACCACCGCACCAGCCGCCCGGCTCAGCACTAGATCGCCCCACCACCAGCCCATCGGCTGTTCCATGTCACATCTTTGGCGCTGCAGCAAATGCTGGCATGGGATAGTGGAAAGATGCACACATATCTATCTTTGTTTATTACACAACTTATTTTATTGGATGTCTTAAATCACTGAAAGTACCGTGGCGTTAACTAGATTTTTTCAGTTTGGAATTATCTTGCATTCTGGGAGTTATAGTTTACCATTAAAGCCACAATCATATTCTTTTGGCTTAACATGTTGCTATACATGTTTTCATGCTGTCATGTGGCTTTATAATGCAATTTGTGTTTTTGTAGGTAAACTCCATACGACATTATTACTGTACAGTGTAGTCCTTGAAATCCAACTATTTGAGCTAATCTTTGTGATCCTGACCAGCTCCCCCCCCTCTCAATATCCCCAACCATGCTGGCCATCTCTCTGACTACCCCATCTACAGCAGTGCTAGCTCTCCAGTCTGCTCACCTCTTTCCATTGAACCAACCCTGATGGCTCATAAAACGGACACTATCTACTGTTCAACAATTGTGCAAATTGCAATAAAATTCCAGAGGTGATCCAGGCTTGCTGTGTTGACAGGGGACCCATAGAATATGTAAAACATAGCTGACAGTACTACTACAGTTACCAACTCGTCTGGTATCCGAGGAAGAGTACAGAGTGTCCCCTCATAGAATTAAGGTATATTTGAAATCATATTCAAAGGGAATGTTAAGAAAATCACACTATAAGAGAATTAGAAGTATTGACCTATTTTACACACAGAAGTAAAATTAGTGAAACTGTTTTCCCAGGCAAAGATCTTTGCACATAAAGATGGAGAAAAATATGTGCTATGTCTATGTGCACGCTAACGGGCTACCAAATCTCATTTACAATAGTATAATGAAAGGAGATGCATTAATTCATCCGAGAGCGAGCTGAAATGCAGATCAATGTACTTGAAACATATACTGTGTATTATCTAAAATGGCCATGCAGATTGTATGCAGAGGAAACACGAGACATAAAAATGCTTGGCTGCACACACGGATGGCTACCAAAATCATAGTATGAAACCACCAGTAGTGAGGCACTATCGTAAAGAACCATGAGTTCCACAATTACGATTTCAGCTAACTGATACAGCCATGCGGGGCCTCCCCTCCCTCTCACCACATATCCATGGTTGAGGATTGATCGAGAGCAAACGTTATTGCAAAAGGAAACATGTTGCATTAACAGTGCACTGTGCACACATTTTATAAAGAAGATGAAAAAAGTATTTGAAAAATAACATACCCAAAATACTGAATCACATTGAATGCAGATTTGGCTCAAAATGATAGACAGAGTATAGGTGTGCACATTTGTGGACCGGCCAGCGCTCTCTCGCCATGTCCTGCTGCTTTGGTGATTTGTGAGGCACTACGGGAGGCAGAGGAAGTTCGCCTTTGTCACTTGTATCCCTAACAACCTGACACCTGATACATTTTCGCTGCAGGTTTTTTTATGAGGATGCGCTGAACGCTTCCTTTGTTCAGCCAGACAACCCCAAAGCGGTGAAGCAGACCATGACCTCTGAACCTGGTTAATCCATCCAGCAGCCACTCACCTCTCCTGAAGTGGGACTCCTCAAGCTAGCTTCCCCAGGTGGAGCGGCTTATCATCCAGTCAAGCAACAAATGCCCCTAGAATGTGACTGGCAAACAGGGGGCTTTCACAGAGGGTTTGAGGGGATACGTGATTGTGCTTAGGTAGCCTCGCCCCCATAACAATTTGTTTCTGAGCGAGCGTGGCCTAAGCTGGGCTGCCTCCCGACTGGCGCCACGCCGGTGGATGGCTGTAGCACTGACAGTAGAGCCTCAGCTAATGAGTGCGTTCATCACAGAAAGTTAACACTTAATTGTTAACTTTCTTTGATGAATTCCTCTATCTCTGTGCACCACTGTGCAGCAAGCCGTGATTAAGTGCAGCTGCAGAGAGTGCCGGTGCCGAAAAAATAGTGCCGTGTTGGCCACCGGCAATCATCGGCACAAATTAAGCACTGAATAGCGTTAAGACAGTTGCAGATTTGAAGACAGCAGGGAAGAGTCCAGTGTAGAGATAGAGGTTTATGAGCTCAGAGGGATAAAGCAAGTGATTGACGCTAGGTCGGTGACCATTTGGCAAGGAGGAGGTGTGTGATACAAAGGACAGGATCACAGCTTTCACTCACAAAATGAAGATTTGAGCAATGTTTGGTTCTTTCCCATCAACCTCACCACTGCCAGCAGACTCCTTAGCAGGAAGTGTTATTCCACCTTCTGAAGGATATAGAATCTCCCAACAGCACCAGCATAGATAGAATGTTATCATGAATCTGTTTGAGTATATTATCCCATACTGCAGTTAGAGTTCAATATTGTATAATATGTGATGGTTGGGTACTTAGTATGAATTACTGTGCCTCTAGACCTACTGTTATCAAAAGGTTACTGCTAGGTAATATGTTATCAGAGATATGGCTGCTATTCAACAGAAAGGCTGTAGCATACAACAGCATACAACCCTTATTCCATTACAAATTGCATACAAAATGTGAAAAGGTTTTCTTATGAATGCGCCCCTATGTTACTAAGTTGAGAATTTTACCAGGAAAAATGAAATCATTCATAAAGCAAGGTCATAACTTTGTTGCCCTTATTTTGTGTAGTGTCAACATCATGGCCATGAGTTTCACCCACCAGGCTTAATCAAGGCTAAATCATATTAATTAGATGTGTGAACTTCATAAATAATTGTCACTCTTTGAGAAAGGCATTGACCATTTGTATCATTTGACTATATTAATCCTAAAGCCTCATTTAGGTCAGTATAAATAAACTGATCCTTGTATATGTTCATAGTTTGTCAGTTATCCATATTTCAATTTCTGTCCTCCAATACCCATTGTTAACAGTAGTAAGAGGTTATCATTGTTTTTGTTCACCGTTCAAGGCTTGTATGCTTAGTGTGCCCGCTATCGATCGTTTGTTTGTGTCATCGTTGTATATAGATGATGGATGATATTGATTCTTGTATGGTGGTACAGAAGACTAATTGGAATAGGCAAAGCATTTTATTTTTCTTGTGGCCTTGTAGTTGAACTGTGTCAACTTTCTCTTGGAGTTACCAGGGAACCCATAATCAGGGAGAGCTGTCTGACCATTTGGGATTCTATAGTGTCTTTTTTAACTAAAAGTGGGAGGAACGAGTACTTGATTTGGGTGCTATTGCTATACATATTTAGTTGCAGGAACTCTGCTGGCACTGACTTCTTTGTCGGGATGATGAAGATTTTAAAATGGAAATATCCATAAACGCCTCGGACTCCTGGCTTTTACTTTTGAAGGAATCCATCACGAGAATGCTGCTCACAGTTGCGGTGGGTTTTCGATGTCAACTTTTGAAATATTTATTTATTCATGTATTTATTTATATACAGGAGGAACAATGCTCTTTTGCTCACAAAATAATCTACAATAGAAAAGAAATCAGATTTGGCGAAAAGCAGTGAGCTTCTTACAATGGGAGCAGTTTGAGGGACATTCGGACCAGGTTCTGGAGGGGAGTAAATGAAACAGTCACCAGGGACAATACATAAGTGGACATACATAGATTAAAGACAATGAACATTGGACATGTTTAAGTGCAGCTAGGTGGTACGCCCATCTGTGGTCAGGATGTGACCATGTTGGATGAAGTGCTAAAGTGGAGGCAGAGGAATTGAGGGACTGAGACAGGTTAGCTAACAGGCAGATGAGAGTTAGTTTAAGAAGAGGCGAGGAGGTAGGTTTTTAGTTTGGTTTTGAAAAAATCCATGTGGACTGTTTCTCGGGTGTCCGGGGGAAGAAAATTTGATGCAAGTGGCGCAAGAAGAGAGATGGAGAGGAAGGAGAGGAAGCACAGGGACGGTGAGGTGCCACATGGCTAGGCGAGGAGCAGAGCAGAGATTACGAGAAGGCTTAACAGGATAGTGAGGATAGATACAGTGGTGCCTCACCGTGGTTATATTTGTGAACCAGGAGAAGACATTTTAATCTGGCCCTGTTTTGCATCATCAGGCCATCCAGCCTGGTGATAGGATTAGGAAGTAGGTGTTAAGTAAGGGAGTTCATAGAAAGTTCTGGTTGCAATGTTAATTATCTTGCTGAGAGGACTGGGATGAATCAACTTCCGGGGTACCAGTGGTCCAGGGGTGAGTATCGGTTTCTAAACCATCAATCAGCCCCCACCTCTAATACACCAGAAGGGATTCAAACATGATAACAGGGACTGTCCAGTAAATGTTGTATCAAAAATATTGAGTTAATTTATATCACAACAGACAGTTGTAGCAACACTATGAAATACAGCCCATCCTATAAAGGAATGCAGAGGAGAGACATACTGACAGGAGGGGGGTCGGTATGATTAATAACCACAACAGTTTAAGGTTACTTGGCTTCAGCACAAAGGGAGCAATGGATTTTAATATGTCTCTAAGGGGCTTCCAGGAAGGACCACAGGGACAGAATCACAATGTACTTTTTGCATGTAGGTGTTATTGGTGCTCAACAGGGTCGAGTCAGTTTCAGAGCACTTTTCAGCTCCTGTGACAGAGTTGAAGATGGGAGACAGCTCCGGGTATCAGGCGGCAAACAGTTTGGTGATTGAAGCTGAATGGACAGCTGCAGGCTGGCCTACATGGAAGCTCCGGGTCAGGAATTGTTGTCTTACTGCTGGTCGGTGGTTCTGAAGCACTGGTAAAGATGTCTCGGGTGGCTTTAAGCGACTGTGGCATAACAACAATCAGTGTTGCAGTCGATTGCAGGTCGAAGGACTCAACTGGCTCAAAAATGTCATTAAAGATGTCTTTCAGTAAATGCTGGTTGATGCACTTCTCCTATCTTCTTCACTGGGCATGTGTCGCCATTTAAGGCAGGCGCCCCAAAGCTGGGGGGTGTGTTGCAGGCAGCTACTTTGTCCACGGTTTAGGGTTCAGAGACTGTCTGGCATCTTCCATCAGTGAGTAGGTAAATTATCCTGAGAGAGACTACTGGTTCCCCATGAAAGGAAAGGATCAAATGTACAAGGAGATTTGTGGCAGTGTGAGTCTTCATTGGTTCTGAGAGGTTCAGTTCAGCTACATTTATTCTGAATTCTCTACTTAGGATGCAAGGTTGGTGCAGGAAGCATGGATGAGTGGCAAAGTGGATGTTGTGCATTAATGAAGAGATCCCTAGGCCTCTTGATGACCTCCAGCACTTTACTCTCATGTATTACTAGTAAAAAGTATCCGTTATCCAAACTGGTTCTGTGGACAGACATGACAACACTCTTATCAATTCTTGAAAATCAGTGATCCTGTAGGTCACTGTTCCAATTGGCTTATCTCTTGATGTGCCTTGTACTCTGAAGTAAACTACAGAGAATGGGCATGTGTGGTTGGCTGAAATACCCCAGAGCAGACGTTGGGGGGAGGCGAGAGTTGGTGTGATGGTGCATACTGAGACCTACTGTGTTCTCTCCCCACGTGTTTCCTCAACCTGGCAAGGTGCAGCTTGTTGTGGTGCAATGCGGTGCAAATGTCCCAGAAACCGTGCATTTTAGTGTTGAGGACCGATCCTTCTACGACTTACATTGATGGTTCGCCGATTTCAGGCAACCGCCTCATGTGTGATGGTGCTGAATTCCGGGGGAAGTGGTGGGGTGTCTAAATGTTATGTAACTAGTCATGTCTGGAGGATGTTAACAGGTAATTATGCTAAATGTGGTGCAAATTGGTGAAAAAGTGTGGAATTGTAGAAGGAACAACGCTTTGCCAAGCCACACACCCACAAGCATTTTGACGTGTGCTGAAATCTGGGGACCAGGGTGGGGTGTCCAAATGTCATGTAGCCAGTTTTGTCCAGAGGTTCCTAACAGGTAATTATGCAAGTACTGTCAACAATCTTAGAGTATTGGACACGATTATTGCTCAGGCTAAAATTCCAGCTAACTAGTCAATATACATTGCCTTTGTTGACTTCCGGTCAGCTTTTGATCACGTCGAGGCAAAATGCGGCAATGTGGGTGTCCAAGCTGGCTTTTGAAAGTTATCGTGGCATTGCATGCTGACAACACAGCTCAGATTAGGTTGGGAGATCAGGGCACCCTGTCAGAAATTATGCATATTAACAGAGGGGCTCAGACAATATTTATGTCGTCAATCTGTTTGCTAGAGTATTGGCAAAGGCAGGTTGCTCTCCAAAGATACGCAATGTGGGGATTGGGGGAATGCTCTCTGCCGACGGCTTGGCCATTTTTACCCACATGCTAACTGGAATTAAGGCTATGTTGGGAGAGCTGGCTAGTTATGCAAACAAAACTACATTTTCAATAAACCTTGGTAAAACTAAGGTGATGCTGGTCTCATCAAAAAGGAGTAGCATGGTGAAACTGTTGACCTTGGTGGGTACCATCGAGTACACCATTGAGTATACAGACTGCTATAAATACCTCCGGACATTATAGCCTCCAAGTTAACTAGGGCCAGTGAAATCACAGGTATGTGCAGGAAGTTTGTAGGGGACCACTCCGGCTTTCCTCTATTAGGAGTGCTGACTCTGTAAAAAACAGTGGCTTTGTCTGGCTCTTTTGTATGGTCTAGAAGCCAAGCCCCCCTCCCCGGCAGTGAAGGACCGAAAATGGTTATATGAGGTGAAGGCCAGATCTTACGTCTGGCCAGATCGACCTCTGTAGAATATATACCCCTCGAGCTGGGGCTTTTGTTCCTTTGAGCATAACTATTAGCCCGTAGGGGCTGCTTGATGTTGAAAGCTAAAGCCACTCCGACTTGTCCACTACTATGTATCTTGGGTTCAAGCTATGAGTTGGAGGTGAGTGGGAAAAGTATCTCTCCTTATGTAAAACTATTTCTACTGTTTCTACTATTTCACAATCTATGTGGAGTGATGGGATGGTCCCCTGATTTTAAACTTTGCTCCACATTTGAAACTCTGAAAGGAGCATTTATACGCAGGCTGATTAAATATGACTGGGCTCGTAATTATGACCACCGCTTCTATCTTAAGAGTTATCAAAGTGTTGCACGAGCTGTACACCTCTACATGAAACCAGAACGACATCTAGAGCTTTACCTGATCCAAAAGCCTGTGATTTCTATCTTCGTCCACCCCTAGAATTTACAACTAGGGGAATTATTTCATAAGATAATGAGGGGCAGTGGATGACCAACATTTGTGAGTCAGTGTTAGAATTCTATGAGGAATCCTGTGCACTACAGGCAACCAGTGTAACTTGTTTCTGGCCTCAGAAACGTGATCATGTTTTTGCAAACCAAAAATTGTGCGAACAGCAATGTTCTGCAATATCTGCTGGGACTGAATATTTGACTTTGACGTGCTTGCCAAGAGACTTTTAAAATCATCTTCATCCAATGCTAATATTTACTAGTAGGGGCAGTCTCTCTGCTGAAGTAATATGAATCTACCCTCTTAGGTGGGTCTCTGCTTCTGTTTGTGACCCTTGAAGAACTGCACTCTCTATTGAAATCTGGAATGCTGGGAGGTTATGGGTTGTAGAAAGTTTTAAGTCTGTGACTTTGTGCCATGTGGTCATATCGATATTTTATATATATTTATATGAATTAATTTGTCTTTACACTTATTGTGATAATATTGATATGTGTGTTAATAATAATAATTGAAAGCATTGTAAAAGTTCAGTTTTGAACTATTACACAATTAAATAAAAAAATAAAAAATAAGGAACAATGCTTTACCACAAACCCAGCCGCCCACAAATGTTCACTTTTATAAATATAGATATTTTATTTTGGGTATTTATGGTGCGTGAAACTAGCTTTGATAAAACAGAGTGCTATACATCACCATTGGCCCGAGCGCCACCACCCATAAAATACAGCTGAGTCCTACGTAAACATTTTCACATACCTTGACTCGCTTCATAATTTGACACAGCACCTGTGCCAAATCTGTTCATATGGGCCGCTGTTCGGAACCTAAACATTCCCTACTTATCTTCAATCAGGCTAGAAATGTTTTTTAGCACTCCTCTCACTAACTCTGAACTCAGACTATGATCTTCCAAAGGGCGTTCATCCTCACAGTGCTTGAGACCATACCAAAGGCAGTAGGCACTATACAAATGCCAAATAACATAACATAACATAACATAACATAACATAGGTGGTGGGGGGACGAATGCATAGAACAGGGTTTTTGAAAAATGTAATAAGTTGTCTTAATTTCGATGAGATACGTTATTTAATATGGTCTTGGATGTGAGATAACGTAATTTGAGTATTTGGTGGGAAAGAGAATTACAGTGAATTGTAACATGCAGTTGTGTCACTAGGCTACTACCTGTGCTATCACATCTATAGTTGGATTAAACATTTTAAGATGAAGCTCAGGCAGTGCTCATTCTTATTTGAGAAGTATGTGGACATCACTTGTGTTTAAAGACTGTTACCCATGCTAACAATTCATTGGACAGGGGGGGTGGTGTCATCTTCATATCGTGTGTCAAAGAATACATTATCATTGTATGTCTCTCAAAGATTGAAACTACAGGGCTTAGCAATATCAGAACTCAATGAGGGAGAGGACCCTGCAAAAGAAGACAATTTGAAAGATAAGTAGTTCAATGTTACTTGCTGAAAATTAAAGGCTACAATACATTATTGAGACCATCAACTGACAGATACAATCTTCCTGACCATCAATGTAAAAGGTATGGACCTTTATACCAAAGGCAGCTAACACATCCAAAGTAAAGACCACCAGATTATCTGTGTACAGGGAAGCCTAGACAAAACGAGTAACAAGTATCCGAATAGATGAAGTGTCAAAGTTGGGTTGATAGATTATCTGATTTGAGAATCATTAAAAGAAGAATTCCTTAAGAAACATAAGGTGGATACTAATGGATACATATGGAAATTCCACCTGTCAGCAAATGTCCCATTTGAGACAAACATTCTTGGACAGTTAGTCAACTCCTACTTCTTGGATGGATCTTTCCCACAAGACTATGAGTCAGGCTTGAGGCCAAATAGAGGCACTAGTCAACCCTCTATTAAGGATGAAAAGAAATGCAAAGTGAACACAACGTTCTGCTCAACTGCAGACAGCATCAAATGGCTATATCCAGCATAGTTGTGCAAGGAATATATTTTTCCTGCAAAACAGGTTTTCTTTTCTCTGGCTGAAACAATTGTCAGCAGATCCCCATCCCAGTGCAATGTGTGGTCCAATAAGGATCTGCCTTATCCCCATTGGTCATCAATGACTATATGAAAACCAATAACAAATAAACCCATTGACATAACTACTACTAATTCTAAGCAAGCATGGCTCACGTTCTGAATTACAAAGAAATGGCAAGGAAAACGAGATCTATGATACATTTATGGATGTACTACTTTTATTTATTTATTTAATTAATTCTTCTACCTCGCCAAATGCCCATAGGCCTCACGGAGCACACAAATAACGCACAGATAGTGAGATATAAAAGTACAGGAGCAGGAGAGTGATGCATAGCCAGGAGGACTAGCCAAAAAAGTGTGTTTTGACTGCTTTTTTAATGCAAAGCAGGGAAGAGATAGAACGTATTTTGTTTGGGAGGGCATTCCATTCCCTGGATGCCTGCACTGAAAAGTTGTATCCACCAGATTTAGACAATTTGAAACTTGACTGTTTAAGTTTGTGCGAATCCCCTGATCGCATGGCATGTGCAGGTTTATCTAGAGTCAATTCTTTCATGAGATAATGAGGGGCAGTGGATGACCAGCACTTGTGAGCCAGTGTTAGAATCTTATGAGGAATCCTGTGCACTACAGGCAACCAGTGTAACTTTTTTCTGGCCTCAGAAACGTGATCATGTTTTTGTAAACCGAAAACGGTGTGACTGAATATTTGACTTCGAGGTCCCGGCCAAGAGACTATTACAATCATTGAGTCTCGAGTTAATAAGTGCCGATGATAAGGTGGATCTATTCTCAACACTGTAATAACATTAATGTTGGGTGACCCCAGATATCCAAAATTCATCACTAGAACTAAAAATAAACCTTCATTCCCATATTACTTCCTGGAACCTTACTTCACCATGAGCAGGGCTGCATCAAAGTAATTAAATGCCATGTTAGGGGTAAACAACTTTGAATATTAGTCATTAGCAACATGGAAGGCTTACCCAAAAATATCTAATCTAGGTAACCTACATTGCTTGAAAAACATAATGGGATCCTTATTACAGCTGAGGAGTGTGTGTTTCTTAAGGACTATACATTCTTTGGAATCCATTTCAAATATGTGTTTATTGGTTCTATGCAATCCATTACCTCAATTTTTGGTTTGTCCACATGACTCTTCACCTTTTGTTTGTTTACGATTAGACCACACGACAATATTTGAGTCAACTTGTGAAATGTGTTTATGTCACCCCAAATCACACAATTAATGATTGGATGGTATTTTGCTAGGAATCTGTCTTACGTTTCAAGGCAATAAAGTGTAAGGGAGAAATGTCCACAGCCCTCTGCTGGGGGATGTAAAACCATCTAACATAAAGAAAACATATGCATGAGTTTCCTTACGAGTGTGCAGGTCCGGTAAAAATGCCGGAATAATACCGGTAATACTGGCTCCGTCATTTTTACCAGACCAGCGCACTCTGAGTTTGCTGGTAGAGGCAGTAAACAACCAGCAGGCCTGACCTGCTGGGAGTTCAGGCCCCTATTGACAAACCATTGCCACAATCACTGGCACTGGTACTGCCAGGTAATTGACTGCAGCAAACCCATTTGATGGAGTCCTATAGAACTCCATGGAATGGCATCTTGCCACCTTTGCCGGCACCCGTAATATCCTGGTAATACCGGGATATCGGGCACTGGTAATGGTATACGGTATTACAGGCGGGTTACTGTCAAATCTGCTTTGACCCCCATGGACTCCACCCACGAGAAGTAGTAGTTATGCCAGAACAGGCAGGAGGTAGGATAGTGGAGAAGTACAGTTAATCTGCATAATGTATCCCCATGCTATTAAGTAAGGACTTAAATGTAACACAATGTAATACAGAGTGTTTGTATACAAAAAAAAACATAGTCAGACCATAGTCAGACCCTGCTGAATCCTTAGCTAAAGGCAGGCCTGCCATCTGGTGTCAGGCACGCTACAGACTACGGGGTGGACGAGAATGCAACCATATGCACCACTAAAACACATATACAGCATAAGAATCGGGACACAAAATGCCACACAGGCAGAATACTTACCATTCCAAAACGTAGCAGCAATTAATGTCACATTATTGCATTACATATAGACAATATGCAAATTACTACTTCCTGCTCACTCACACTCAGAAAGATACCTTTACCTGATCTACTGACCACCACAATCCAACAAGGCTCTGCTCAATGTAATTGCAGACCTAAACACAACAGCATCGAACAACAACAAAAGTTATTTTTGGAGACTACAGACCATGGGCATCAAGCAACATGCCACAGAGCCGACCCACAAAAAAGAGTCAACCTAGTATTCTCCACCTTTCCAGCCATCATATATCTTCCCCATGCATTACAACCGGACAGCCCATGCTCCACCACACACCCCTACCCACATCAGGACCAAACAAAACCAACCAAGACACTGCACCTTCAAGACCTGTGTGCACTGGAAGAACACCTCTTCCCTTGGCCTCCATGTCAGATGACCTAGTGAATGTTGAAGCCTAGCTCAGTGCCCTCAATTGCACCCTAATTGTGACCACCGACACCCCTATCCCACTGAAATATTGTCTCAACAAACATAAGCCCTCCACCGTCTTGGAACCCACAGGAACTCATCAACAGCAGGCTTGCTATACACAGAAAATAACATCTCTGGAGAAAATCCCATCAACTAGAAGACATAATCCCCCTGAGAACCATCTAATCAATGTGCAGGATACTCATCACCCCATCCTAAAGTAAAGTATTGGGCAACAACCATCATGGAGGCATCCAGCCTTCTCAAAGTGATTGATGAGAACATTGCCATCACTCAGAGCAATGTATGACATTCCGGTTTGTAACCACGATGCAGTACAGAGACAGGCACCAATCCAAGTTCTCAATGACACTATAAATATCCTGCAAAAAGTGATCACATACTTATGGTCCTCCTTGACCTCTGTGATGCCATCAATAAAATTGACCATGAAGCCCTTGTCAACTTCCTTGGCATACACAAGATCTTTGATGGAACAGTCCGGAATTGGTTCATCGTATACCTCTCCAACAGAGACCAACATGTCCATACCGATCACAACACTGCAGGATAACCTGCAGAGTTACACCAAGCTCTATCCTGTACTCTTTCATCTGCAAACTGTACATGGAACCACTGAAGGAACTCCTTGCTAACAAAAATGTCAAGATACACTAAAATACACCAATATGTAGATTACATGCAGATTCACCCAATCTTCAATTGCATCAACAACATCCATTAAATAAAGCACTGTCTGTCCCTCACCCATGTCCGGATGCCAACCCTCCAAACCCCAAAATGCATTCTCCAAAAGAGAATAGACAAACTAGAAGGCATATTGGCTAACATAGAACTCTGTGGAGAATGTGTTGAATTGGAATGGGGACTTCTGCAGAAAACCCTCTGATCAGAAAAGTAATTCAGAGAACCTAGGCAACTAAATGAGCAAAGCTAAACGCTTAGGGTCCAATAGAAACGGACAGAAATACTGCCCAGATTGGAATTCCGCCCTAACACTAGGGCTGTAATATGTTTTACTGTTGGATTTCTGCCGGGCAAGGTAATAGGTTGGCCCATGGAAAGAAACCCTCTAGCGCATTGGAATTTCAAGACACTTAATGTGATGTCCTTCTATTTGAACCAAAACACACACACATTTTGGACTGTTCAGGGTCTCATTCCTCGAGACTTCCCCAGTCAAATTTTCACACAACAAAGTCTCAGGTCAATTTACTACAAAATGTATATTTATTCTACAAATGTAGTCCTAGTCTTATCTAGGGTGAGGGGATAGTGCAGAGAGGACTTGCCCTATCACTAAACTATTATACAGACCCTAAAACATAACTTGTATGGTTTTTCTAAAAGGCACATGTCGTACTCATCGTGGCATGTGTCGTCTGCCTTCCAAATGAAATTATGTCTTTTTTATTAGGCGTCTTTGTTTGGTAGATATTCTAAAAACAAAATTCCATAAAAGTATTGTCAGTTTTGTGTATTGTTAATGGGACAACACAAAAGTTGATAATATTTAATGTCAAGGAAATCTAGACAAAATATCTCTACATATATCTGAATTCAACCCCAACTATCCTCTAGGCTTTATCTGTGTTTGGTTCATAAATGATACGATCTGTGTTCTTTTTAAAGGTTCTGAAAGAATCTTTTGTTATTTCCGGCCTCTCACCATATCACTGGTCAGTTTTTTTGCGAGGTCCGGTAAAGCCTACCGTTTTCAGTGGTATGTTCTAAATCAGGCCTGGTGGGCAGGATGGCAGCCGCCTGCAGACTCAGAGTGTGCCGGTCTGGTAACAACGGTTCAGGTAGGCTCGCTGGCACCATTGTTACCGTACCGGCACACTCATAATGAAGCCCAATGTCTTGCATCTAGGCAGTTAAACTGAAATAGAGTCATATACCAATTGAGTGTGAAGCAGTGTAATTCTAACTGCACCAGTGATCTGTGTTGTGAGGTCATGTATGACCTGAGACCGTGGGGGGTCCTTCCCTAGAAGGCGTTGGTACTCCTGAATGGAGAGACGCCTGTGGAGTTCACAGCAAGACCAGGGCGAGGTCATTGAGGTCTGAATATTGGCCGGTGGAGCAAGAGGATTCAAGCTGATTCAGGCATTCGACTGGATTTGGTGGGGTTAAAAGAACTGTTAAGAGGAGAGTGGATTGTTGCAATGGGGTTACTAGGCTTATTTGGTGTGACAATGACTGAAGAGTGAACCGGTTATTGTTTGGGAGAAGGGGTGTGCATGTAAAGTGGCACGCTGGTCCTGGGAATGCCTTAACAGGACGATAACATATATCTACAGTTGATGGCTTTGTCAGCTTATGTTGTAATAGGCCACATGTAACTCTTGCAGTTATAGAGTGCACAATTAAGACTTCAGGCTTCACTCTTTTCAACTTATGGTGTTACCTGAAGAATCACTACTTTAATATGAGTGTGCACTGAAACTCTTATGGGTGACATAAATTAGTGTGCACACTGCAATTTGTCATGAAAGATGGGTTTTGAACATTTCAGGAGAGAGCTAGTAGCATTCCACTGGTGGGCTTAGAACATGCGGTTATGGCACTGTATTTGGATCGTGCATTGTTACAAAAAATGAAGAAAGCCGCTAAAGCAAAGCACCTATCAGGACAAGAACTTGCCCTGAAGAAGGACCAATTTAGGTCCGAAATGCATTGGCTTTGTTTGGATTCTGCTTCTTCAGAAAAATGAACTTTAAAAACAAATTAAAAAAACTACAAAGGAATAGCTAACTGTTTTCTACGTGGAACTTTCTGTCTTGTTCCTTGGAACTCTGAAGGAGTAAAAATTCATCAGACACTCTGGGCCTCATTACTACTTTCGCGGGACGGGTTAACGGGCTCCGCTAATGGAGGCAGACCCGTTAAACACGTTCCATGAGATGACAAGGTCCCCTCGCGGGACCCGGTAAGGACGCCTGGTAAAACCAGGCGTCCTTACCGGGTCCCGCGAGGGGAAGAGGGAGCTATCAACGGGCCGGTCGTAATTGGCCCATTGTTAGCTCCCTCTCCCATTCTCATTGAGCCCTATGGGGGCTCAGTTGGGAATGGGGAAGGTCCGGGCCCAGGTTACCAGAGGGAGGAATTACTGGGCCCTCTGAACTCGGAAAGGCCCGGTAATTCCCCATTCTGGGAACCCGGTAAAGGAGCCCGGTTTGGCAGCAGCCATGGAGCTAATAGCTCCATGGCTGCCACCAAACTCGTAATGAGGCCCTCTTTCTTGCTTTTCGATACATGCCAGTACAGTGTATACTGGGTCTCTGAGGTTCTCCATCAACTTTACAAGCAAATTTCACAAATTATTACAGAACATTAATCAATATAGCGGTGCCCACCCACACATTGGGCCTCATTACACGGACGGCGGTAAGGGTTAACAGTCACCGTTAATGGCAACGGGGACCGTTAACCCTTACCGCCGTACTACGAGGTCCCTTTGCGGGTTGGAGGATTTAACGCCTGCTTCTTGCAGGCGTTAAAATCCAACCCGCTAAGGGAACTCGGAGCTAATTACGGCACCGCAAAATTGCGGTGGTGTAATTAGCGCCTTGCCCATTTCCATAGAGCCCTATGGGGCAGAAATGGGAATGGGGAAGGGCAATGGCGGAAAGGGGATTTACCGCCCCTCCAACCTTGGAATGGGGCGGTAAATCCCCTTTCCGCCAAGGCAGTGCCGGTATTTTACCGGCATGACCCATGGCGCTAATAGCACCATGGCTCACCGCCTACCGTGTAATGAGGCCCATTCTCTCTTCTTTATAAATTAGTCTATTCCCATACAGCAGTTCTGGCGGTGGAGTTGACCTAAACTGAGTTTTTTTTGCCACAGGTCAGCTACTTGGAATGGTTTTTATTTGGAGGCTTTCCGTATGATCTCTGATTTGTGGGAGACTTGAGCTGCATGATTGTTGTGGCTGGAGTATAATTTGTACTTCCGTTTTTACTTGGAAGAATGGACACATGATCCGTGTGTTCTGACACAGGGGACTAGTATCACTTTGGTTTTGCTTAAGGGCAATCATTTCCCAGTGCTTCTTTAGCTCCCCTCTAAGCTCGTCCAGTTTTCACCACGTCAGTACTTTTTGCTTTCACATCTGACAAGTCCCTCTCATTATATCACCAAACTTGTAAATGTCCAGTAACTGTTCGATTTAAGAATTTTGAATGCAGGAATCACAAAGCAAGTGTTTTGGGGCACCCTTTGACAGACACTTTCTCAGAAAGTGAGAGAATGATGCCTGCAGAAATGATACAATGGTGTGTCCCATCTTTGAACTCAAAGGCATGTCATTTATGCACTGCTGTGGCAATCACCATTATACTATACTTTCACCCAGAGGGTGGGCTCTACATTCATTCTTCTATGGATAATATCCCTTACCACCTCAGGAGTCAAGTAAACTCTCAGGTCTTAATGCAATCCCGGTATACCAGAGCATTGCAATGCTTTTCTATATTGATCAGTCACCTTAGAAGTTACAGTAAATCATACCCAATTCAAAGGTTACAGAATATCATGTTATTTCATTCCAGTTCATTGTGTCTCCTCTTCCCCTCCCACTGCACCTTCCACATGTGTTCACACCTGTTCATCTCTGCGCGTTCAACTCTTGGTGCTGACACATCTGCCAGCTGGCTTGGCAAACCCAAAGCTCTCCCTCATTACAGGGAGGGTTTCTTACTAAATAAATCCGGTGAAAGCCACCGCTCTGCTATGGCCCACTTTAGCACCTCTCAGGTTCACCACACACCGACCACATCTTGCACTGTGGATTGTATGACCTAGATAATGCTATCACATGTAAGCCTTGCTATTAAAGTGAGCTGAGCATTCCTCAACTTTTCCTCACACTTAATGAATCACATCTAAGAAACATGAATTCAAACTACCACTCCTCATCATCTCATGTGCTTTCCACTCCTCGACTGGCTAATCCCCCTGTCCTGCCACATCTCTTCCTCAATCCTTCTTCTTTCATATTCACAGACCATGGTCTGGTGATTACCTTGCAGGGTCACAGTGTGCCACTTCTCAGGCAAGATCAGGCACAGTAAGACTACCAGGTTGGTGATGGGCACATTATAAATATTGCTTAACATAACTGATGTTCATGTAGTGTGGTAATCATAGTTCACTTCATTTTAGAACGCATTGGCAGGATAAATGGCATTGCTATATCACCAGTAACCCTAATAAGTCCTCAATAAAGTGCACCCTCAAACACCTGTGGCATACACGTCTCTTGATGTGTGTAAGAATGTACTAAGACTGCTTGGGAGACTGACAGATCCAACGATATGGGATCTTTAAACGTTGCCAGTATTTACATTGATGATTAATAAACAACAGCTTGTTACAAGAGGTCCTCATTTTGTTCAGGAAACTTCTATTCTTCTTTGTATGTTAGAAACTGTGCCACGTTTGATATGATAAGATATGATAAGTCATTTATAACACACCTGTACACAAGTGAGAGATAACACTAATCATTGCAGCCATTGATGCTGTTCGTTTATAGGCACATGATTCCTAAGAAGAAGGTATTGTGATAGTGAGATAAGCATTGGCAACAGTTGATCCACCAGGGATACCTTAGAGAACTATTTTCAGTTTGGATCACATTATTACCACAATACACATAATACCTCCATGGGGGAAAACAACCACTGGGCCAATATGTTCTTGAATTGGCTGAAGCAACACCAGATTTCACACACTGAACTTTGGTTGAAAGGAGGTATTAAGTATATGCAAAACAAGACTTTGAGATTGTGGTTTCAAGCTTTAATGATATGCATCCCAGCATCAAATATATGCTCAGTGCAGGAAGCAAGACTGAATTTTCTGGGCCAACCTATAGAAATTTACCTTCACTCTGAATGTGATGCATCAGCACAAATTACTGAATCTCTTCCCTTTCTCCCTGCTTGCAAACAGCCAACAGAAACCGCAAATACCATACTAAAAGTAAACGACAACCAGAGAAGTGTGGCAAAAACAAGGCACCTTCAATAATAAATTGTGTTCTAACATGAGGGCCAGAAACTCCAGTGAATCAAACGAATATATTATCGTGTTGGAAATATTTTCAAGCAGCAAACAACTGTAAAGTGTTGTTTTCGTTCAGAATAGTTTACAAACGACATTCATATATTTCCTGTGATTCATCTAATTTGATTTGGTATGTCTTCCCTGAAAAACAATCAGACACAATTACTTAAAACTAATACGGGAACATACCAATGCCTAAGAAGCTCACACTGAGGAAACATTCGAAAAGGGGATTCTTTTGTGAACCCCTTTACTGGCAATAAAATAATGTTAAAGGATTTTGCTACATGTTTAAAATATTACTTTGTCTGTACACTTGTCCATGCGGCAATTGTTGTACAAAACACATGTTAAATCATTAATCTAATCTATAATAACAACAGAAAGCTCTGCATAACCACACATTACATTGATTTCCACCATTCAGTTATCCAACAACGCGGGTTTGTTATGGAATCAATCGAGAGACATTGAAATAGAAGACATTTAATTTGTTCACAACGCCAAAGAGAGGGAGGATGTTTTTTGTACAAACTGGAACCCTACGCAGGTTGGATGAGTGTGAACTTTCAGAGTTGTTCATAAATATACATTTCTGTTTGATTATACCTATGGACATAGCCAGTATATCCATAGCATGTCTTCCATTTCTTTGAGGTCCTGCACATACCCATTAAGATCTTTGATTATGTGATTATGTTTGGTTGTTTAGCAGGTCAATACTTCCTTTCTTTAAATGGCATGTGTCCTCCATGGTTGCTTTGTAATGTGTTCACTCGCAAACGCATATGGATAGCCTGAACTTATGAGACACGTTGTGCTCCAGTTCTTTAGAGCTGCTTCATATGCTGCAACTGTAGATTTCATCTTTCTGTTTCTATGTTCCACTCTACTTTCCAATTGTATGATTCATGCATGCAGATCTAACACTATTTACTGACATCAGAACACAAAGTGTCTTTCGGTCCAGGAAGGTTTTAATTGAAATCATACCATGCGTTTGTGCTCCTGTTTATATGTACTATTTGAATGAGGAATAAATCAGGTTATATGTCCTAATACAATTATTTATCCTCTGCCCTTGTCTGAAGTCCATACTTGCCTGCAGGTTTGTTAGCAACTTCCAGTTCTTTTACTCTGCTTGCATATTTCCTATTTGTTCTGTTTTGATATAGGAACACACGAGGGACTCTCGCCATGTCTGCCTCGGCATCTTGTACCCAGAATGCTTATATAATGAATTGCCTAATGGTCCTTAAAGTAGGTTGGCATGGTGACATCTCTATTAAGTCACCAATTGCTGTATGTTGATCCATGCATTTAGTGACACTAAACACACCTTTTTCGTTTGATTGGTTAGTGTTTGCAAAAAAAGACACATTTTAAGAAAATACAAAATGAAAAACAAAGTAATAAAAACATATTTTGCTTTTATTTCCAAGTAATGTAAATACATTCATCAGTGTTCATGTCACAAAGAGGCAGCAACAGTCTACTACAGAACTGAAGGCTACTAATTGTATGATTATTTCATTCTAAAAATGTAAACAAGCTATACTAGCATTAATGTTGTCTCCCCTCAATACAATCTCCTAATGGCCAGAAGCTAGGCTGCCATACTGTATACAGATGTGCCTGAATCGAGCCGTGCATGTGGCAGCACATTCTAACAGGAGATGATACAGGGTTTCAATGACACGTGTTTCCCTGCCTAGTCGGCAGCACCTGTCCTCTCAAGGTATTCAATTCAATGTCGCAGTTACTTATAGTGTTGGCCCCAATATATAGCGCATACATTTATAAGTTTGCCATCACTTTGGATTTGGAAATTCCATAATGTTCTTTGTGGAGAAAGTGGCTTGCTCGACTGGCCCCATTAGAGGAGCAATGTAAGCATAATTACCTTCTTATATTTTCACCTAAGTTGTTCGCAGTGTGTATATTATTATTCTAATACATGTTCTGCTTCATTAAACATTTATGTACTAAAATCTTCAATTTCATCAATATTCACATTTGATATATTGAGATAAATGTCATACAATGCCTCCCCATTATTTATTACCTCTTCTTTTAGTAACACTACAAGAGAATGAGATTTAGCAGACCAAATCTAATGAGAATGTGAGGGCTCAAAAAGTTTAAAAGGATGGACATCCTTCCCACTGTATCGCAGTAAATCATCTGTACACCCACGCTGCAACACAAAGAGATGTATTGTAATGAAGGTTTACTGGTTTATGGTATTCGTTCTTGCACCATATCTGTCTGTATTTCGCAATATTTATGTTTTGGTGATTTTATCTGTATGTATCCACGTTTATTTTTTGCTATGTAGAAAGGTAGGTAGTAACTAGAAATGTCAGCATTTATTTACATGAAAAAGAAAACATCAGCAGGTAATGAGAAGCTGATAGCGAAGCACAAGAAATGAAGATCTGCATATCTGCAGCCATTTGAACAACTTAACAGGGATTAAATATCTTTTTGCGTTACTGCCGTGTGGAGTTACTACTGAACATCCAGAGTAAGGACGAGATTGTGTCAAAAAATTGGCAGAATTACTGTTACCGCCATGACGGTCAACAGAATTCTCCACCAGTGGAAATTCCACCGGCAAGAATTCTTTATCGCTATACAAGTAGACCGTTTTGGAAATCATAATCCATTTAATATCTCGATATAGGAGTGCCATCCAGACACCCAGCAAAGGCCACATATGTCATCAGGAAAGGGAAAAGTCAGGGTGCCCGATATGATGCTGCTGAAGCCTAAATTCATGTAGCAGGAGCTTACAGTTTTGGCAGAGCAAGTGGAGTGGTACAGGGAATTGGAAAGGAAGACCAGCCAACATCGCAAGAACACCATGTGGGCAGAAATTCAGGACACAGTGGTGATCGTAGGACATGTCCAACGTGAGGTGGAAGACATGAAAAAGAGGTGGACTTACCTCAAGGCCAAGGTCAGGAGCCTCATCTCCATCCACCGCTGGGAGACAGCTGCTACTGGAGGTGGGTCAGTGGAACCCTTGCAACTGACACTGTGAGAGGACATAGTCAGTGGCATCCTGTACATGGTCATGATAGAGGGTGTAAGCACGGCTGAGTTAGCAGCCAACAGCCAAGCTGAGTCTGGTGAGTATCACAGTGATATATTCTCCCATAAATGGACAGCCCTGCAGACATCCCAGAACACCCACACTGCCATGCAAACAAGCAATGTGAACCCCAGCAAGCATTCACCAACCATGTGAGGCATCAGGCCACAACATGATTCAGTGGGTAAAGGAACCCCGTAACATGACACCCATGGATGCACATCAGTGGATAGTAGCATCAGAGCCACTAGCACCTCGACTGCAATACTCCATGTAGATACACATTGAGGACTACTTTTCTGAACAAATGGCCACCTCACCCACACACAGCCAAATGCACTGCACCCATCTGACTGTACCACCGGTCATCAAATATCCTGACGCACCACTACACAGGACAGCCTGTAGCCCAACCCATCGCAGGGATGTACGACCAAAGCAAGCCAGCCAGCCCACACCTGGCCGGGCAGACACAATGCATGCCATGTACACAATGTCTGACACATGATGCCAGCCCCCCCAGGAACCCAAACACGCAGTGACGACATAGTACAAGCGGCAGTGAATGTTGATTTGCCATGAACCTCAGCATCAATGTGGTAACGCACATGTCAATTTGCCCCAACAGGAATGCAAGACATCCAGGAAACAACCAAGGACGGTGGCACCTCCACTGCACTTTCACCCACCACTACCAGCAAGCAGCAAGGCAAAGGCAGTTTTGGGAGTGGGCACCAGGACATTAGGCCATCAATCGAAAATCCGGCCATCCAGACGGACATGTCCATGGGGTCACTACAGACCCCAATTGTGCCATCAGTGCCACCATCAACAAGTCTGGAAAATACCACAGCTAGTCTGACTGTGGATGTACAAGTGTGGCAAAATGTGGACGACAGCCTGAAATAAGAGCAGGCCACTTCAGGCATGACAGATGAGCAGTATGAGTGTGCCTCACCTGATTCCTTTCCCTTATGTAGCCTCTCCCAAATGCACACACCGCCATCCCATTGCACATCCCACCATGCCCTACGGAAATGCTCCAAGTCTAGGGCAGCATGAGGAACATGACAGTGGACATTCACCACAGGCAGTAGCTGTCCCCACACTACAAGCCAACTACGACCGACTGGACCCGATAGAACAGAGTCAGGCGGATGTGCACGCCATGGCACATGAACAATTGGGGCATGCTGAGGCCCTCCGTGATTCCATCCAGGGGGGCCTCTAGATGGTTGTTGAGGTCCATTAACCATCTTTGCAGGAGCACAGTGACTAGCAATGCAAGCCTGTGCCTCACAAGCCAGAGGGTGCGGGAACTGACTGAACAATTGTCCTCATCCATTGAGTCCATGACCAGAGCCATACAACTCAGCATGGACCACCTCCGGGGGAGCATGCAGGGGAGCTCACCGACTGCTAAAACTACTGCTTGGTCACTGGCGAGCACCCAGCCCAGGTGCTCATAATGGCATGCCTCAAATACTGCTAAGTGTGCGGACAAGGGGAAGAAGCGCAGGTGCTATTGGGAGTAGTACTTGGGGCTGTTTTTTTTGGGGGGGTGGGTTGTTGTTGTTGGGGCTGCGGTTACCTTGTTGCCAGAAATATACACAGTTGAAACATTATGATTTTCATAGTTTTCATTCAATGCAATTTAGACATGTGCATTCATTGCATATATGGGCCTCATGTGTCCAGAGTCAAAAGCAATTGTCCATGAATTCCTGGTGGACCATCCGACCATCCCTCACATCCGCACATATTTCCTGTGGTGCCCTGTTCACTCCTTCACTGTCTTCCTCATCAGAGCTAGAGGGGTCATTGTCCTCATCCCCAACATTTCAATTTTTCTATGTATCCACTATGATTATGTCAATCTTCTCTGGGCTGTACATGAGTGCACCGCCTGTGTGGTGCAGGCATCTGAACCTTGATTTCAGCAGGCGAAATGTCCTCTTGATGTATGCTCGGGTCCTTCTCTGCACCTCAGTGTAGCCTATCCCCTGTGGTGTAGAAGGGTTTCTCACAGGGAGTCATTAGCCATGGCAATTGTGCGTATCCAATGTCACTTGAAAAACATGAATGGACTGTGTAAGACATGGCGGTTTGTGGGTTGGGGAACAAGTTAATGGTCCTGACGTGTATACCCCATGTGCATGACTCAGTAGTTGTGCATGGTACACCTTCAGTGCATCAAGTTTGATGGGACTTGGGCTACATGGTTCACTTGCGGTCAGTCACATTGTGGGAGTCAGCAGGCATGAGGTTTTTGTCACTGCCATGACATTGGCAATGCACTGGTCAACTATCGGGCCGCAGTAAGCCATGTAGGGCCCATGGCAATGCTTATTTGCGTTGTACTTTGCCCTGATTGCATTGTGCCACTTTGCATGGCTGGATACCCTGTGTTGTCACATGGTTCAAGTGTGTGTCCTGGGGTGGGTCAGTCAGGGTGCTTGACCTGTTCTGTGCATTTCTGTTGTTTCATCAAGGGACTTGTAGTTGAGTCACTTTGCTAATGCTTACATACATTAGGTATGTGTCAGTGATTTTGGCAATCAGGTGTGGGTGCTACTTACCCACAAACCAGGTGTGTTGTCCTCTGTGCCTCTCTATGTACACAGGTAGGGTGCTTTTGCGCAGTATCAGCAAATCATGTGTGGCCCCAGGGTAGCGGGCACAGCAATGGCTGATGGTGAGGTCGGCATCACAGGTCATCTGCACATTCATCAAATTGTAATGTTTCCTGTTGCGGTTTGCTTGTTCTGTTGCCTGGGGGAGTACCAATGCCACATGCGTGCAATTCAATACTGCAACGGTGTTGGGGAAATGGGCAATGTTGTAGAATCTTACTTTTGTTGCATGCATCTGCACCTGGGTGATGGGCATGAAGATGTGCAGGTGCACATGCCTCATGAGGGTATCCAGGATTTGGTCCAACACCTTGGAGAAGGTGGGTTGTGACATTCCACGCAGTGTCCTAACTGTGTGTTGAAAAGCATCCGTGCACAGAAGTGTAGGACTGCCACAGGATTCAGCAGGGGGTGGCAGTGGCATTCTGCAGTTCAGCATGTGTCAGGGTGAGCAGTTTGGTGATAGTTGCCTTGTCCAGTCAGCAGAGGGTTACTAATTGACTGTCCGTGAGTGTCCATGGGGATGGGCAGACATGTGGTATGGGTGCCCTCGGCAGCATATGTCTCCTGCACCTTTGTGGTGCCTACCTTCTTACCTGTTGTGGCCGTGCATGCTACTATAGCAGGTTGAGGAGCCCATAATCTATGTCTGTCTGTGGCTGCAAGTTGCTGTCATGTGTGTTGGGGTGAGGGTGGACCTTTTATGGTCCTCCTGAGTGGTTCTGGTGCACCTGAGCCTTGATTCTGTGAATCCTATATGCATTACCTCCACCTTTTTTGTGAAGGTAACTCTGTTGTGTTTTTGGTGCAATTTCCTCCAATATTTTGAGGTAATTCCACCATTTCTGAACTTGTAATGTGGCAGTAATATGTTTTTTTCCTTTTTGGCAGTAATTCCATTGTTGGAATTAGCCCTGCTGCAGATTCCACTGATTCTTGGCATAATTACTGCTGGAGGTGATTCTGCCAGAGGTAATTCTGCCAGTGGAATTACTGCATAATCTTTTTGGCAGTCTTAATTTGGCACAGTGGTAAATTGTACCACTTATCGCCATACTTGTAATGAGGACCATAGACATTGCATTTCTGTGTCTTTCTAATTTTGCAAACAATTATTGAAAGGAAACAGAGTGATTTTCATCTGTACTTACGTGTAAAAATCAGTAAAAACGGAAAATAGGGAGCCTTAATTGTAATTGAATATTTGATAGAGGATCCAATTCTTTTGAACGCCCTGGACACTGAAACTCAGCCTCATTTGACACAGCCATATTGTAGCAATGAACAGAGACCTGGGCGCATGAACATCAAACACTTTCACATCTCAGACCATAGCACATGGTGTTGATGCCCAGAGCAGATCACATGTCGACATTGAAAGGTCAAAGGCAATCTTGCCTCCATTCATATCAAGAGAATCTTTACCAGAGTTCACTTTATTAGCCTTATTGATGTCTAGTATCAAGTTTCACTGATTTGAACTATTTTCAAAGTTACGTTTTTGCAAAATCAAATTACTTTCTGCATCTTTATGAAAGTAGACGAGTCTCAGGCATCCTCTGCATCAGGGGCGTTGCTAGGGGGGGCTAAGCGGGCTATAGCCCCTGATCTTTTGGTTGTAGCCCCGGATATAATCTCAGGCGTTACAGCCAAAAGACTAGCTAGCCCCCAGTCCCAGCAGTTCCGACATCAGCATAGCCCCGGGTCTTTTCCAGACCTAGCAACTCCCCTGCTCTGCATCACTTACAGTGTTGTACAATATATACATTTGTTGGGCTACAAAAGGATCTGCAGGTGTCATAACTGTATTTCACTAAGCATTCTCAGGAAAAGTGATTTTTTTTAGATAACATACTGCCCATTAAGCTCTATTGCAGAAACATATTATGTCATAAGATTGTTGTTGACATATCTCTCTCTATTTCTTATTTTTATAAAGAGTGGGATTGCCATTGTTAACTCGCCCATTTTCCCTTTTACTAATTCATGGTTTATATATATATATATATTGTAGCTATAGGTCAGTCACAGTTCCCATTGTTTTTGGACATACCAATATCTTACAACTGTGTTATGTGTGGTCTGCATGCCTTTGTGTTTTAAACTGAGTATTTTGATTACGAAATAGCAGCAAGACCAACAGAAGAAGTTCAGACCAAAGTAGTGGCAGTGAAAATGAAAATGATTTACCTAAACATGGTAAATTATTTCAACTTGATCATATGAATCATATATATCTATATCAACTTGGTGTCATTGTCAGAAGCAGAATTGTCAGCTGATGCCCTCATTATAATGAAACATCTGCTATCTGGAAGATTCTTCATGCCATGCATATCTAGACACAGAAGATCCCCCACAACAATGAATCACTCTTCACAAAGTCTTTAGCTCAGTTCTTCATTCTGTTCTTCATATCATGATAACTTTCATCCATGAACTACTGGGCAATGTTCATACATGGGTCCTGAGTAATAAATAAATAAATATAAATACTACTGAAACTAGCATAGTTTCACTAGCCCAAATGCCAGTCATCTGTTCAATGGAACAATCCATCGATCCATCATACCTCCACTGTAATAATGATGTATCTTAGTTCCGTATTTATGGTTGCTACTGACTCTTAATTAAAACTTGTTATTTGGAATACCACCAAGGTGTGAAGTGGGGAATACTGTCTGCAAAAATGACAATTCATTTATTTTCTGATAGACTGAGTAGTGAACAGGATGGGTTAGAAAGAACATTCGTTCAGTGGCACTGGCCAAAAGTACTATCTGCACAGCAAAGTGAGTTATTAAAATGGTTAGAGATTTGGTGTGGAGTTGACCGGTGGTACTGGTGAGATAGACTACTGTGGATGTGACTGGAGTTTCTACAGTGCCTGTACCAAAAGCAGTATCCCTTTAATCTCCCTCCTCCCCCTGCATCTACAAAATCACTACCGGGCACAAAGCGCGAGAGTTGGTGTGGAGTTGACCGGAGTTAACCGGAGGTAACACAGAGGGTTGCAGAGGCTGTTGAGATTAACAGTTGGATGTATTTTGACCGGCCGCAAATGCGGGATCAATCCTGGAGTGTTTCTATCTCTGGATGCTTAGTGATTAACATTGAGTCTTCAATGCAGCTCTCGGAGTCGGAGTCTGAAGGAGTTACAGAAGTGGTCCGGCCTACGCCTATGCTAATCCACTCTGTGGTGAGTGTGCTTTCATTGACGAATACGTCAGCTCTACCCCACGGCAACTATGACCTGACTGCAGATGCCAATGAACATCTCTCCCCTATTCTGCCTAAGCTATGTGACTCGGAGGACCATGGAGAGTCACGGAGACTCATGGGGTTTGAGTGTTAATTTTCCCCAAGAGGAGGATTTCTTTGACACTATGCAGTGGCAAAGTGAGGACTGGGTGGATGCTCCCCCCCTTTCTACAAACTTCGAGGGGGATGTGGCTCAGCCATCATTAGCCAGGACTCCATCCCCATCAAGCTCGGCAGCAGTTTGCTTACACAACTCTGCATTTCCATTGCTTAATTGCAGTCAATGTGCTGTGGCCTCGTGCTGGAGACAGAAGACCCCAACGGGGGGGTGATGCCGGCATGCCTGAGCTCATGGACCGGCCCAATAAGGAGTCCTTGGATTTAATACAGACTCCTACCTATATACCTCGTCCAACAAAGGCTATTCGTCCTGTTGGGAGAAATCTAAATGTAGATGCCGCAGAAGTACAGTCCCTCGCCGTAAGCACCCTGAAGCGTCTGTCAACAAAGGCTGCCAGATTATCTATGGACATTCTGGAAATACAGGCTTTAATGAATTCACAAGAAAGAAGAAATTATATTTTTGGAGATCTGACTCAACATGGAAATAAAAAAAGGCTAATTTAAACAACTCGACAAACAACTCGTTAATGAGTGTGCCTAATTTCATTGGGGATCCAAATCTAACATGGGCAAACTCTGTACGGGATCAGCCAATTCAAAAACCTGGGGAACTGAACCACCAACCAAGATCACGGCCCAAACATCTTTGGTTTTAGGATTGGTCGCGACTCGAGGAAGAGAGATGGATTGTGCCCCAGTCTGGCTCTCCAAACTCGTGCTCCCACAGTAATATTGAGAGCATTCACTGAACAAGTGGTGATACCTTCTCCTCGGCAAAAGAGATCAGAATCAGACAGCTCCTCAGAAGAATGCACCTTCCATGATGGAACTCCAAAACAACATCATGGCGGCTTTGTCATTCTCTTCATTGCTGTTTCTGAAACTGCATGAATCAAATAGTGACACTATTAAGGATCAAGCAGCGCTAATGGCAAAAAATCCATTCAAAACAGATATACCTTCAATCCTTCACGGCCAAAATTCAAGAACCTTTAGACAAGGAGGCGGAGCTATCAGCACAATGATAAACCCGGCTATTTGATTTAGCTGGGAGGGAACGTGCTGACAAAACAACACTGATTGCAGCAATCCTTGAATTGATGAAGAAGACAAGGCAGAGTGGGCAAGATCCAGCTATTTTGCAGCAAAGGCCCCGTTAGAAAATAATGTGAAGATGATAAACCAATCGCCCTCTCTCCCCTCAGATTATGTTCCTGAAATACCTGAGGTTTTATTCAACTATTTGCTGAAGGAAACTGGCACCTACAAAGCTTTAACATCAAACAAATGCAGCATAAAAAGAGAGAAGTTTTAATTTGAGTGGACCTCAACATTTATCTGTTCAAGAATAATGGAACTTTGGTTCCCTCTCACAAACTGTCCAAGATAGCTCAAGTATGGATTAACAAATTACAAGCAAGGTCTATTTTCTTGCTAAATGGTCAACTTCCAGAAGACGTGCCTGTAAAGCCCATTTAGATTACACCTTTGCCTCCTGGACACTAATCTCGGATTTTGATTCGTTGAAGGTGATTGATATGTCAAAGAGTGACCACGGTCTGCTCTCATTAACCTGGAAAGGCTTGCAAGATGGTTTCTATATGGCCAAACTCCCAATATTGAATCTAACCATGGGGAAAAATAGGCTCTGAATCCAGCCTGATGATGTTTCAGAAATGGTGAAAAACTATCAAACCATGTTCCTGGCTGACTCACAGAAGCTTGATTATGAGTGGGTCTTGGATCTGTATAGAGTGCCTGCTGCTATTAGATCCAAAATTGCCTCCAAAAATGACCATGCATACAACCTCAAGCTGGTAGAAATGAGGACGATCTATTGAGCTGATTTAAGGAAATGAAAGGCCGCACCAGTAAAAGACGATCTCTACTAATAAAAAGCAAAAACAAATTGGCTGCACATGTCTAAGGTGCAGCCTATACAACAGGATGCTGAAACAATCCTTTTTACTTTGGCTAACCACAATACGCAATAATTGTGGTCCCTCCTGAATGGGCAATATAAGCTATCCAATCTATTAACATCTGCAGTCCCTGAAGCAGCATGGAGAGACAATTGTTCTACCCTCTATGCGAACAGATTGGTGCAGCCAGGGTCCCCTGTGGATCCAGAGCTTGGTAGATGGGAACTCAACTGGAATAGAGATGACATTTTGGATTTAATTAATAAACTAAAGACTGAAGAGCAACTGACTGTGGCAGCCTTACAATTAACTTATTAAAATCAAATCCAGAGGTGTAGGCTGACTTCTGTACAGCACTTTTTGAGGTGATATTTTTGAGGAGATAATAAAAAACAAGCAGGTGCTAATGACGTGGGGAAATGCTGTTCTAGTCCCTATTTTTAAATAGGGAAATAGATCAACTCCAGCAAATTACCACCCAATTGCCTCATTGGATCCATTGGAAAAGCTCTTCACCTCAATCCTTCTGCATCGACTAGAAACCTGGTCCAAATTGAATAGGAGAGATCCCAGACAGACTGGTTTTGTCAAAGGAGTGGTAACAAATGTTAATCTCCTCCTTCTCAACTTATTAAAATTGGAACACTCCGATTGAAAACAAAAATATACCTAGCCTTCGTTGACCTTAAACAGGTCTTTGATAGTGTGGATTGGGACAGAATATGACATAAACTAGAAACATGGAACTGTCCGATGGGCCTAGTAGAGGCACTACATGCTCTCTATTCATTGACCTTGTCCAGGTACGATTTTCTGGCATAGGTGCCATATCTAAGGAAATTGAAACCTGGAATGGTCTGAAACAGAGCTGCCCTTTGGCACCCATATTGTTCAATCTTAATATTTCTGACCTGATCGAAAGCTTAAAAGATATGAGAGCCCATCCTCCGATCCTGAATGTGGTCCCAGTGCCTTGGACAATCTACGCAGATGATCTGGTGCTATTAGATAAAACACCCATTGGGCTACAAAGAAGACTGAATGCCCTGGACGTGTACTTTAAAGACAATGGGTTGAGTATAAATGTTCCAAAATCTCAAATTCTGTCTTTTCTCAAATAACAAGGACCAGCTAAGAGCAAATTCTTTGTATTTCTTGGTCCAACCAAACTGATACAGGTCCAGAGTATCAAGTATCTAGGAGTCAGGGTAAATTCCAGAATGAAAAAAGCCGAGTGGGAGGCCAGCTTAAGACAAAACGCTTGGTCGTTGGCCAGACAAGCTCTGGTTATTCACAAAAGGAAAGCTTTCAATAATACCAGTCCTTACATTTTACCACCAGCCAGTGGTTCCCATTCTGACTTATGGAGCTGAACCATCTCTTAATTTATCATGGAGTACCTGGGATCTGTTGGAATGTCTCTTCTGGAAGAAAGTGCGTTCACTGCCGCAATCATTCCCAGCACCAAGGATAAGATTTGAACTGGCAATGCAATCCATGCATTCGATGGTTGCACAAAATCTATAGATCTATACCGAAAAACCATCTTGGGAGCAGACTTGCCTCCAATGGATATATTGAGATCAACTTCATTGGCTCAGCAAAGTGACCTTCTTAACGGTTGGAATGCCAAATGCAAAGGCTGGATGGCCTCCTTGGGCTGATCCAAAGACATCTTGAAATTCAATCTTTTCAAGATTTGGAAAATAATTCAATGGAGGGACTGGATTGAAACACAAGCTGCAAAAGACTCCTATAAACTATCTATTAACTGTTTGGCAGTGAGCCGTGCACTGAACCAGCTTCCACCATATTTAAAGAAATGTCGATGTCCAAAAGGCAGGGACATTTTTCTACGATAAAGGTTAAACCTCCTCCGCAACAGGGAGGTTCTGGACCATCGAAAGCAACTGAATGGGCAGAATGGGTGTTTATTTATTTATTTAGTTATATAGCGCAACCAAGCACCGAAGCATCTGGGCGCATTTCGTACAGATACATATGTTACACAATAACAATGTTAATGCTAAGGTAGCAAAACAGAATCATCCAAAGTGCATTAGAAGAGTACAGACATACGAGGATAGAGGAGATACACACATTCTTAAGTCTCTTGCTAGAAGTACCAGGTTTTTACATTGTTTCTGAAAAGGTGGTAGGATGGTTCTGACCTTAATGTCAATGGCAGGGTTTTGTAAAGTTTGGCTGCTAGCACCGGGTAACTGCTGCCTCCTGCCTTCTGGAGCTTAAACCTAGGGTACTTTAGGCAACGCAATTGTGAGGATCTTGTGGAGTGGTCTGAGGAGTTCCAGGATAAGTTCTTGGTCAGGTAACTAGGCGCAGTGTTGGTAAGGCACTTAGGTGTGAGAGATAGTGTTTTGAGCGCGATCCTCTGGTTGACAGAGAGCCAGTGTGTGTTGCGTCTTAACTCAGAGATATGGTGAGCCCTGGGGAGGTTTAGTGCCGATCTAAGGGCATTAATTTGGATTACTTGCAGTTTCTTTAAGTTTGAGTTTTTTGGACTTCATTTTGGCTTGAAGCATCGTTATTTTGCCAAATAAAGTGTAGTATCTTTAGTAAAAGTGTCTGGTGAGGATGAGGGAGAGGGAGATTCAAGCTCTCTCAGTATGTTGAATAGTACTTTCGTACTAGATTTGGCTTTGATAATTTGATCGCTTTAGTTGTCTTTTTTGGTCTGAAGAATGGCTTATTTATAATTAAGAGATGCTGTTAGGAATTCGTTTTTGTTATAGGTTGATGGGAGGTTCTTCCAAGTGGTTTCTGCATTTCTTTTGATTTTATGTAGAGTTCTAAGGTGAGGGGTAAACTAAGAGTTTAAATGCGCCCGGGGTTTGGCTTTGCACATTTTAAGGGGTGCAATAGTGTTAATGGCATTAAGTAAAGTATGATTGTATAAGTCTACTGGGGCATTAGGGTCCAAGTTAGTAGACGAGAAGTTGATGATCGGCTGTAGAAGGTGAAGTAATTTCTCAGCTGTTGTATTGTTATATTGTGGTTGTTCCGGTTGTGGTCCGACCAGGCGCATGGAGTGTTTGAAAGAATGTTAGTGGTGCAGGTAAGGTTGGCCAACCAGTCTAGTGTCCTACCTTTGTTGTGTGTGGGTTTAGTGATGCAATGTATAAAACCTAGTTCCGAGATGGTGTTGGCAATGGGTAGCGCTTTATCATCTTTGGGGTCCTGAGAAACTAATGTGAAGTCGCCAAGTAATAAAATTTGTGAGCTGGGTTTGGTATTATTGGTGAGGAGAGATGTAATGTCATCTTCGATGGAAGAGAGTGGTCCGGGAGGTCTGTATATTAGGTGGATGGTGAGCTTTCGAGATGCAAAGATGGGTAGATTAATAGATAGTAATTCACATGATGGTAATGCTTGGTTATATATGAGCTAATGCCTAAGGTTGTTTTGGCAATGAATGCGACACTGCCGCCTTTCGTGGGCTCTCTATCTAGTCGTGTGATGGAGTACTCCTCTGGAATGGCAAGTGCGAGAGAGGGCCCTGCCGCAGCATGAAGCCAAGTCTCCATAATGGCTAAGAAGTGTAGGTCAATGTAGGTTATAACACCCTCAATGTCTAGTGCAAGAGCTGATAAGGATCTAGCGTTACTGAGCGTGCCCTTAATCAAAATGCTAGGGCTACGCAGATTGCTTTTAGTGTGGGTTGAGTTTTTTCTGGGCGTGGGTGCATTGTTTTCTGTACTGTTATTAGTATTAATTGATTTATTTCTTTTAGGTGAGCAGTTGGCCCTAGTTAGGCATGTAGTGCTGGTATTATGTTTAGGGTGTTGTACAGAATGAGCTGACAAGAATCTGGAGCCCAGTCTTAGATTCCAGATTTTTGTTGGGCAGGGTTGTTAGGGTGTAGGTCTCGTGGCATATAGTCTGATCCATTGGGCAGGAGTGAGAGGATGAGCTCTGCTTGACTATGATAATATAGGACGACTAGGTTTGGATGCTGCTGGATGGTAGGCGGGTAAGTATTTTGAAGGTGGTATGCTGACATAAGGGAAGTGTCAAGGACATGGACAGTTAGATACGGATGTATCATAGTAGTCAATTTTTGGTGGTAGGAAGTTGTTACTCGCAACTTTGAAAGCCATAATAGGTGGGAACATAGCTTTGAGTGTGGTTAGGAGATGTATGATAATTGTGGTAGACATGAGCATGGTTATGCAGAGTACGTGTTAGTTGAAGACAGCTGGAGTCCTTAGTGTCACATAGTTGTTGTGATTTTAGCATATTGAGATGTCACAACGTGGGCTAGTGGATCCAGATTTTAGCTATGGATTAGAGTCACAAGCAGGTGATTAGTTCAGATGTTAGCTAGGTAACAGTGGCTTAGGCTGGTCAGCAGAAGCTATTTAGTGGTGAGCGGCAATACAAATGTGGTGAAGCATGGCAAGTGAATTAGATCATGCACAATTTAAGCTATGTTGCTATGGCAGGATCACTTAGAACAGTAATTTATCAATGAGCATTCATGCATGAGTATCAGGCAATCGATCGGCAGGTAAGTGCAGCCAAGATAATGATTGTCAATGTAGTAACAGTAAGCAGTTGACAGTGGACATCAAAGTGAACATGATTAGCTAAATGGCCATAGGTGGTCACAGAAAACTTCGGGTCAGATATTCAGGCAGGTTGCAATGTCACAGAATCACATTGCAGTCCGTATAGAAGAGGCTTCGGGATACTCAGGAAGTTGAGTATCCCGAAGCAATGTTTGTGGCTGGTGTGGCTGGGTGTCAACTGTTGGAATCCATGGAGAAGAAAGAGAAAGTTGAGACGTCGGGCTAAGATGGGTGAAAGGTAGAGCAGGAGGCCATCAGATAGGAGCAGTGTGCCAGGTGGTAGCAGCTAAGTGCTGCCAGAATGTTATCCCTCGTAATACCGCGTGAAGTGGATGTGTTATAGCAAGGTTGCATAGTTAGGTGGGTTTGTGCATTTGGCTGGTAAGGTAGGCTCAGGTTCTTTCATTGCCGCTTTTGTGATGATACTACTCATCACAAAACTTCGAGACATTTATTGGCTATCTGTAGGGGGCTGACCGATGTTAGAAATAAATATTGGGATAGACTCCCACTAGACTCATTCCCACTTATCCCGGATGATCGATGGAACTCCTTGATTTTCGGAGAACAAAACACGTTTGTTTTTACAGTTTTTCAATTCTGTGAAGAATTGTCGACCTTGCCTATTTTGAAGATAGTTTACAGGAATTTGATGTGTTAAAGTGAATTGTGGCAATGAAAAGCTACAAAGTAAAAGGTTTGTAATAAACCAAATTACTAATAAAAAAAAAAGAAAAATTGTTCATTTTGACCAACACAAATTGCTTACACAAGCACGTTGGCCCTGCACTTTGTGCATTGCTCTAGATGCCTGTCTGAGGCTGGCATCACCATGTGGTCGGTTGTCAGGCTATTTGTGATGTCAAGGCTTGGCTAGCTGCCATGATAATATTCCATCTCAGCTAATATTGTTTCAAATGTGCTACTATGGTCATCCTTCCTCTGTGTCTCTAATCAAATAAATGAACATTTGATTTTCCTCTCAATAGATAGATTCTCTGCAGACTCCGAACGGAAGTGTGTCGAGTGACCCTGTGTGGGTTGTATGTTCCATTCACAAAGCGTTTCCGAGCTCTTCTGGACTTTGTGTCAATTTCAAGTACAGAAGACATCCGCACAGCATGGACTCTATATCAAGAATGTTGGAAATGATACTGTTTTTCATGTTTGTCATTTTAATGAGTGAAGGTTAATGTCTCAATTCTCATCATTACTTATATTGCTATTAATAATGTGTCTTCTTATTCATGAACCGTTCTCTGCTTTTTTGAAAATTGCACCTATTGATAAAGTTCATAGAATGCGTCTAATAAGATACTGAGGAGGTATTCTGGTGGCATGCATGTGAATTTGAGCTGCAATGATTAGTAAAGGGTAATATTTCTCAAAACTACAAGTTGCACAGTGAATAAAAGTATGACAATCCCCCACAATATGCCCAAAAAGGTTTCCAACTCCAGCCATTTGGCCTTAAGACACAGCCCTAGAACTTCATTGGCCAATTAAAACCTGTAATAATGTGGGCATCATTACGGGTTTGGCGGTAGCCATGCCGCTATTGGCAGCATGGCTGCCTCCAAAACCGGGTCCGAGTTCCCTGAATGGGGAATTACCAGGCCATTCCGAGTTCAGAGGGCCCGATAATCCCTCTCTCAGGGAACTTGGGCCCGGACCGTCCCCATTCCCATTTGAACACCCATAGGGCTCAATGGGAATGGGAGTGGGAGCTAACAACGGGCCGATTACGACCGGCCCATTGTTAGCTCCCTGGTCCCCTCGCGGGACCCGGTAACGATGTCTGGTTTTACCTGGTGTCCATAACGGGTCCCACGAGGGGACCTCGTAATCAGCGGTATGGGAATAACGGGTCCGCATCCATTAGCGGACCCCGTTAACCCATTCCACCTGACTCGTAATGAGGCCCTGTGTGTAGAACAGGTTGCTCTTTTGAATGTCAGCAAGTATGACTCAGCCTTTCATCCATAATTAGTTGATACCTTGAGTACCGATTTGTATGGGATAAGGACACATTGCAAGCAGTGTTTTCAGTCGATATCAAACGAAACAGTTGAATACAAAATACCGAATGCAACAATACTGTGCATTTTGACAGCCTGAAAATACCTAATGTCGAAAGCAGGTCCATTCTAGAACTGCCTCTGTATTTCGCTTGTGCGTGTAATTTTGTTACCAGCAGTGTTGAAAGTTACCGTACAAGGTGAGCTGCGGTTGCAGCGGTGTCCCCCACCCCCTTCCACAGTATAATGGGGTGGAAATTGAGGAACAAACTGCGCTAGGGTGCAGGGTTGTCCCTGCTTCCATACAAAACATTGAAAAAAGCACAAAATCAAGTGAGAGTGTGAACGTGTCTTTTGGTTTCATTTCCATCAAAGCAAAGATGAAAGGGGCCAGGAATGGAGGACAGCCGACCCATAATACAAAAGGTAAAGCGTGGAAAGAGGAGGGAAGGGGTGCGGGCAAATGTCCGTCCGCTCAATGCAAAACATTCCAGACGCTGACTATGTGATCACTGCGCGCCGCAGTTATGGTGCTCGGAACTTGAACAATCAGCATTTTCGGTGGTGCATTGATCCCATAGGTCCTTTAGAGTTTGCAGCAGTTCCGTACCGTTGCAGATCTGCTTCTGGGACTTTGGTGACAGACTGCTGCAGAGTCCAAACACTGCTAAAGCTACGGCTCTAGGCAAGCTGAGGGAAAGAGATGAGGCATTTGGGAGTGGGTGACAGCACACTACGATTTGTCTCCTTGGATGTTGGAGACGGAAGTGGGATTTGCACAGAGAGGGTGGAATTACTCCAGGTAGTTTTTTTCTTATGGTTTCTAAGAAGGGTTGTAACATATTAAACCTCTGTATGGGGGGGGAGTGTTATGAATAGTTGTAGAGCTGTATAATTAATTACAGCTCTAGAGTAAGTGGTATAAACCACATAGCTGCCCATTGACCTTTCTTGATTTGCACGTCTGACCCACATTTAAATGGAGACATACGCAAGCCACAAGGGCCCTCTAGAAACACGTGAGGCAGATTCAGCAATTGATGACCGCACCCTACTTATTCACTTGTAAGATCCCACCCAGGCAGGGCATCCTTAAAATAAACAAAGGAAAATAGCTCAGAAGGGCCCTGGAACTGCAGAGACAGGCAAGGCAAAGAAACAGCAGCAGGTGAAACTCTTGCACCAAATGGATAATTCTAATTCCTGGAGAAATGAACCTTTCTACCGCTGACCTTTTATTATAATTTGTTTGCCTCTGATACTCGATATGATACTTCTATGTGCTGGGAAAAATACCTTAAATAAATGAAGGAGGAGTGTGTGCGTGAAATTGCTGCGCTCCAAATTCTTACATGCCTTCTAAGTACCTAACCCCCAATACAAAAATTCAAAAAGATGCTACTATTTATGAACAATATCAAGCTAATATCATGCTAAACGAAAAATTGTCGTATGTAAAGTTCTGAATACGGAATTTAATGGTGGGTGAGAGGAATAGTGAGTTGGTTTGCAAAATTGCTGTCCAGAAGGCCCTCAAACCCCTTCTCCATAGTTGCTCCTATGAAAACAATGAGCAGCTGACCTACAAAAACAAGGCACTTGATCATTTTAAAGTATGGGTAAAATGCTTCATATGCTAACACGTCGTATCCCTGTGCTCTCCCCTGGTGCCTATGCCTGGCCAGGCGATGGTCAATATCTCAGGAATCAAACAGCTGATCCTCTAGTGAGCTCTACCACCTTCACTCTGATGTATTCAGAACTCAGTGTGTCATTGGAGAGTTAGCCAACCATACCTTATGGAAGCTCTGTTTCTTGAAATAATTGTGGACATTCTTTTAAGATCTTTTCACATGTTACCTCCAATGAACTACAGGGAGGCTATGTCCTTACTGCTCACTGAATAAAATAACAAAACAACCATTTGGCTTGGTTTTCGAGGTGCCTTGCGCTAGACTGAATAGTATCTGATGAGGGCTGCTCCATATGATGGATGCATTTGTTAACCTCAGAAAGACTGCCCTCAGAATTATAGTTATGGGATAGATTTCTGAAAACAGCATGTCCATACCTCTTCTTTTAAACCAAAATAAGTTGCATTCTCTCAAAAGCTGTTTACTTTACTTGATATAATTGTTAACATGACATGATAACTCAATATCTTGCAAACACTTGATTTGTGATACCATTATCATTAGGTTACGATTCTCTTCTCTCTTATTTGTAGAGTCGTAACAATGCACAAAACCTGCTTTACACTTATCAACTAGTGTTGCAAATCTCTCAAAATGATGTTTCCTAGAGGTGAGTGTGAACTCCCTATTTACAACTACTACCCGTTGTACATACAACACCTTAACGAAAAACTATTTGATTCATGTTTCAGTTCACAACATGAAAACAACACAATCAAGCGTATAAACATTCTCTATGTACATATTCCCATTTTACAAGACCCTGTTTCCCCCAGCCAGGGTGCAGATAAATAACAAAAAAGTATAATAGCAAAAAAACTACAGCCTGGTATACATGTGATGGTGCAGATAGGACCAGTGGCGTGTATGGCCACTCCCAGGCCTGTTCCCAAGTGACAGCGAACATATAGAATATGGAAACTAGAAAAAAAGGTGCCATTTGTGTATGCCACCAGCACTTAGAATGTAACACAAGTAGGATAGAGTTAGTTTGTAACAATGTGGGGAGCTAGTTATATTTTAGGGAGTGTTAGGTTGCTGAATACACAGAGAAGAAACATAGTGAATGGTGGTATGCATGGCTAGGTATGATACACAAAGGAGGCAACATTATGCATTACAAGCGAAACATGGTTAGACATCATAGCATTGCAGTTTAAATAGCTTAATAGGGATTTTTGTTGGTTCATAATGGTGTCCAGACAACTGAAAGCAGGAGGGTTGATGGAATCAGGGAGGACAGATGGAACTGCACACATAGGTTTTTCCCATGTTTCCAGTTTAGATAAGCAACAATTGAGTTTGTTTTGTGCTAAGCAGACAGGAATATATGTTTCCATAGCGAGGTGCACATAGTAATGTTCCAATAACACTAGCAAGGTACATCCATAGCACTTCCAATGGTGAACGCAGTGCAATGCACAAACGAGGAACACATTAATAGGTTGAATAAACTGATGGCAAAAGTCTCATACACTGGCCGCACAATAGAATGAATAGGCAATGTACGCCATGGCCCATTTAGATCAAACACCTCGAAGCAGCACTATGCATCAAAGGGAGTACAGTACAAGCTGTCCATGGTCGAGCAAACTATTTGGGATATGGGGGCCCAGCGTGAAATAATGAGACAGTAGTGAGTTTGATAGTTCTTTGGACAAGGCAGCATTTCAATCTCCCCTTTCCCACCAAAGTTAATTTGGCGTGTTGTGAATAAGTGCAACATCCAAGGCCACATCAGTAACAGGCACCAGTATTTTAACAATGTCAGCATGGTGTGGTACCAACCAATAAGAGCACGGTCCAGTGATGTCCGGGACATGATGTCTTGTATAGTGGGAAGGACTCTGGGTGGACTCAAGATAATGACTGACCAATAAAGGAAGGAAATCTATATAAAGATGTGTGTGACTTTATTTTAACAGCCAATAGTAGCTTGTAGATATTGTTTTTTTATAAATATTATGATGTAAAGTTTTTAGTTTGTAAACCCTGATCAGGAAGTAGCTAAGAATGTCTGTGGACCCTCTCCCAGCTGAGTATATTTATATTTATAAATCTGGTTTCATCGTGCACCCGGCTCTGCTCCCTTATTTGATTGGTTTGGATTATTGGAAGCAGGTTTACACAAGCCTAGTCTGGGGGCACCTCCATAAGATGACTGTGTCTAGTAATGTACAATTATTTTATAGACAGGGGAAGTAATATTGTATGCATCACTGAAGCCGCAGTTCCATCTTCAAGGGTTCACCTTCGTAGCCCAAGGGTTTACCTTGGTTGCCCATTATCTTTCACTCGGTAGATATATCCTTTTCCAGGTGGTCGCTAAGCAGGGTTCGGCAGCTAACAAGGTAAAATGAGCCATGTGTGGTAGGGACCTCCAACCTCCCATGTCCTCTCCAAACCCAAATAAAACAAGGATTGGGTCTTGCTGTCTGTCAATCCCTTATATCCCCCTGATCCATCACAGGACTTCTTTCCAATAGGCCGGTACCTTTTCACAAGACCACCACATGTTCCCGTACGTAGCTCTTTCACCACATTTCCGTCAACACATCAGCCTCATTACCGGGAACATTTTCGAAATCCTTACCGGGTGATATTGCCACCTATGTAATAATTTGACCCATGAAACCTATTTCGACATGATATTGATGTCTATTAAGCCCCTATGTAGATTCCGTTTCATAAATTCCCATCCACTTCCCTACCCAGGTCCCTTTCATATTTAGTTTTTAAGCCCTTAGCATCCTCCCCCCTTTCCATTATGAAGGCAATATACAATCTCTATATCAATCCCTTCGTTTCTGAGAAGGTGTCTAGTATTTACACCGCCAGATAAGGTCCTTTTGTATCTCATACTGCCATTTCTCTGCAGTCAGTACACACTTCAGCTGCAAAAAGAGAACACTGAAGCTTGCCGTATGGAGAGAACCTTTCAGGTCCGTATCGGTATATATTTCACCTTTGCCGACAACTGACCAATCCTGTCCTGTCTCAAACCATTCTTGATATCTCAAGGGGTCTGGGAGATCATTTCACACTGTAATAGGTAACAACCAGAAGTTCTCAAAGTACACCCTTTGCTTTTCACGATTCATCCGTAAGTCGGGACTAGCACCCTCAACTGTGCTGCCTTATAATAATAATAGTCGAGGTCCGGTAATGCATGCAAGCCCCTACCCCATTTCCTTGGGAAGTACCACTGTATCATGGGCAATTCTCTGTTCCTTACCCTGCCAGAGGAAGCTAATCATCCACCCTCTAGCCTCCCTTAACATCAGTTCTGCTACTCAGCATTTGGAACAAATAAAAGACCCTGGTTAGGAGGTTAAGTTTCAGCGTAGTGAGCCTTGCCATCAATGAGAGAGTATGTCTACCACAGGAATCCATGTTCTTATACAGTTCTGACAAAAATAGGGGAACGTTCATGCCATACAGTTCTTCCACAGACCTAGTCACCACTACACCAAAATATTGAAGGCTATGCATGTGGACATCCAAAGTGAGGGGTTCTAATGTGGCACCATCCCTCTACGAGCCTCGTTGGAAAGAAAATATAATGGACTTTTTCCTATTTATTTTGAACCCTCAGAGGACCCCATATTCCCCAATAGTCTCAAACTCTGCTGGGACTGAAGTGTGAGGATTCCTCAAATGGGGAAGGATATCATCTTCATACATAGGTAGTTTAAATTCCTTATCGCCTATCCATATACCCCCTATCTGGGGGGAGTTTCTTATCTTCTCCACAAGCGGTTCCAGGTATAGGACAAACAGCAATGGGGACAACAAGCAACTCTTCCTCATCCCTCTTTGCAACTCAAACAGCTTCGAGAGCTTCCCATTAACTCACTCACGCCCGACTCTTGGTATATAGCTCTAATCCCATTGAGAACCTTACTACCAAAAGCAAATTTCCCTAGAACTTCCTTCTCTGCATCTAAACAAGGTGTGTCAGCTTCCCTCCTTTCCCTCTCACCAAGTACATCAGATTCAACATTTTCCTCAATGTATCCGCTATTTACCCGCCCGGGATGAACCCAACCTGATCCGGGTGGACTGTATCGGTGGAGGCATGATTTGTCCGAAACCAGAAGCTATTGTTCTAGTAAAAATCATTCCGTCCATATTAAGCAGCAGGTTCGGCCTATAGGACATACAATACTTGGGACCATTTCCCTCCTTGTGAATGATTCGGATTTCCTCTAGAGAATCAATGATAGAGAGACAAACTAAATAACTGAAGGAACTACAACATTGGCTATAACTGCATGCTCTCATTGCAAAATGATTCTTTGGCACACTACTGAGATAAACTTATATTTACCTAGGCTACTGTGACTCTGCTAACAGGAATGAGTGAGCATTGGGAAACTCAATGGGATTTAACTCTAGACTTTATAAAGTGAAATAAAACTCCATTGCAGCCATCAACATTTCGCCCATCGATTCTACTGTGTAGGTTCATTTGTTTCCCAACTCTTTCACTTAGAGATGATAATGCTAAAAGTGTGAATAGAGAAGTGTTTGATAATTGCTTATCTTTCTAGTGCCTATTAGTTCCTCAATGAAAGATTGTATGGGAATCTGCTACACAGAGTCTGTATGGGGAGATTGGAAGCTACATTCAATGTTTGCATCTGAAATTCAGCTGGTCGTGTTTCTGCGGACCTTATAAAGCAGAAGTATACATGTATAGCGTATATGGGTCATACTGCTTATGTTAAACACTGTCTGAGTCACTGTTCGACTCACATTTTACCATATACACTAATATTTAGCTATAACACATGCAGAAGTTGTGTGTGTTTAGCAGAACACATGTCCCTGCATAGAAACCACCATCATTTTATGTTGCAAAAAAGGAGTACACCCTTGTAGATGGCATTCTCTCATAGCATTACTTAGTTAGATCAGCTAGCACGGATCCAGTGTAAGTAGAACACTAGAACCAATCAGTCAAACATGTTTCCTACTATGCCAGCTGTAAGCTAATATTCTTAGTTCCTCCTATAGGTGCAGAAACATGTTTGGCAGCCACTACCTATCCTTAAAAACATATGTTCAAGGGCCAAGGTGAGCTTTCAGAATTGGATAGGCCTCCCCTTTGACCCATTCACCTGCAACAGAGCAACCACCTTTAACCAATGTTAAGGTCTTGTGCCAGGCTGAAGTCTTGCGTCCTGTGTCTCTGTGGTGTACACATTTCTGATTAACTGAAGATTCATCATTTGAATGTGTTGGCCTTCAAGACAAGACCTGCTGCAATGCTCCTTGATGTCTGAAATCATTTACCCAATTGCTATGCCAGATATAATGAATCAAGGGGGCACAAGATGCTTATAAACATTTCTTATTTTAGAAAAACTCATTTTTGGGGAGGTTGTTGTCTGAAAGGATTATAGAAAAGCTATGAAAATCTTGAATGAAGAAATAATAATTTTATTCTGGATCTTTGACCAATTACATATTGTGTAGCTGAGTCCATTGTGATGGCATCAGAATCCCCATGCACTACCATCTTCTCCCTGCAGGATTGGATGCTCCAGCAATAAGATCTAGCTAACGGGTGTTGCACTGTGGCAGCCCAGGAGTCTTCTATTCTGATTTCACCTAGAGCAGAAGCCATCCCTGTTGCATGTAATGCCAGTAGTGGATACTATGGCTGGGCGTCATGCTTCTGTGAAATCCAGATTTCGTTTTCATGCAGGATTGGTGATGAAACATTTTGTACAAATAAAAAAAAGTAGTTAAAACGTGTTAATTTAATTGAAATTGTAAAATGTGAATGAAATGTTAATTTTGATAAAAGTTGAGTTTTCTCAGCTAAATTCAATTAAAAAAAAGTAATTAACACTTGATAAATGTTATAATATGGTCAGATCTGTCCCACAATTAATTAGAAGTAGCTTGACACCGCCTGGGAGCAATTCACTCTGTCACTGCTAACTAGGACTTCTGATTACATCATTTTCTGCTCATCTGTGAACTGAACTCATTCCCTCACCTAAAGAGAGGGAGGCTTGGGATAGAAGAGTTCTTGCCATTAGCAGGCACATGAGGTAGGTGTTGTGAGAAATTGTCAATCCCTTATAGTGGCTGTTTGTCCTGGGGCCCACTACTCACATTCTTGTTCTCCTTCAAGATTGCCATTATGACATCCATTGCCATAGGTAAACCTCTTGACCTTCGATGTCTTCACACCCCACTATCTACTTCCATGCTTTACAGAATAATGGGCATTGCCAAAAGCTTGATCGTATCTCCAACATCTCAGTCAGCTTGATCATTTGCCTCTCAGTTGTTTGAAATGTGGCAAACATTGTTGACTACAATTACTGAGTGAAAACCTTATGTTATTGTCCTCAATGAAGACTGGTTTCATGAGACCTCTCTCCCCATTCTACAGTCTCTGATCCCATCAATTTACTATGTAATCATCACAAAGAGAGACAAGGGTAGACACATAGGGCTACTATAATTGTGCACAGCATTCTAAAAATGGCAAAAACACTCTTCCAGTTAGTATCTCACACAGTGACTACTTACTTCTCAAAACTCGTCCTAACATCAAAGTGTCCATCTCCTATCTGATTGGCTGCTTTTCCCACCCCGTCAACCTGAGCCACACCATCACACTGGAATCCCAACACAATAGTACACATCTTTAGATCAAATGCATCACTGTTCCCATTTGACTTCAATATTTGACATTCCCTCAACCCCACTATCATTTAGCTCTATTATACAGGTGTGACTTCTTCCTTCCACACCTATGACCTCACTCATGTCAGATGACACAGACTAGATTGTATTCCTTCAAATGGCATTAAGATAACCTCTCCACAGCTGTACAGTCTAGTAAGAACATATGCTAGTGTCCTTGCACCTACCTATCCTTTCTCGCTCCACTCAGTTATCCCGGATTCTCACTAAGCTTGAGCTTCAACCAAACTCTCGCTGTAGCCTTCTACCAAGATCTTCCTGTCCCAGCTCATCTTCTAGAACTGCAATGAAAATCTGGTTTCCTTTACTGGGCCATGCTACATTAGATGAATGGCTCAAGTCAGAATCTCATATCTACAAAACCCCTCTTTATATTCCAGATGGTGCCCGTCCAATGAACTGAAATTCTTCTCTTGACAACCTTAACAAAAGTGATTTTTTTGATCTGGCCAATGATGTCTCCACAGAGGCCACCAAACACAATAACGAAAAGGAATGAATGCATCCACATCAAAGCTTGCAGGTCTGCTGCTTCTGAAAAATGTCTCTGGTTTGGCTTCAACCTCATCTTGTTCACAGTGGTTGTGAAGTCACAAGTGATCTTACCAAGCAAGCCTTACCTATTGCTTTGTATGAGAATTGAGGGAAGTATGCAACATGAACCTAGATGCCCATGGCTCTATAGCTCCCTAAGCTTGCACCAGAGGCACCCTGTATTTTGTGAATATTATGAAGGTGCTATATGCTCAAATTAGGTAAACATATTTTGTGCAGAAACAAGCCTCATGGCAAAAAAATCCATAGACAGGATCATAAAAGCAGTATCTGAAAAAATAAGATTTCCCAAATCTTCAGAAAGCCTTGAATTCTAACAACTGCTTGCCACCTACTCACTGACTCTGGACTTCAGACATGCAACAATTGTGAAGTTGAGAACTCACAGAGGAGCGTCAAATAAAAATCATTGGAATTCCAAAAACACTGATCATAACAGGCGGTCTTCCATGCCTTCCAATGCTGATTCATCATTTACAACAATCATTCGTTCAACCTTCCCTCCTACTTGTCTAACATGTCTCCCTTCTTCTACCACCTCCTCAACAATGCAATGTTCCTCCTCCCTTATCTCTCATGTTCCCATTTCTCAGAGTGCTCTATAACTTTCAACGGAAGCGTGCAACATGCAGGCACTTGAATGCTGATTTCATTCAAAACAAATTCTTTTCACAAAATGTATGCATTCCGCAATTGCATCCGCTTCAGAAATGGTACCCCCTAAACACAAAACAGATTGGCTTTTTCAGAAAGTCGATTTGATTGTCGCTTAGTGGGTCGGTATACCCAGATCCTAACTCCCCCAGGAGGTCGGACAGCAAACCATGACACAAGTAGGCAAGTGGTTGGCACACAAATTATTAGTAGATTGTGCTGGCCACATTCATACATCCCTAATCCCTTTTAGCCACTCTTGGGGATATTTTTACAAAAACACAGGAAGAATTGGCACGAAATGTCCACTCCTCGTGAACGTTTGAAACAAATCCATCCCACTAGAGCAAACGTGTGTCTTTGCAGATTAAAGGGAAAATGTACATGTTGTGGCTCTGACCATAACTTTGTTGCCCCACCCCATTTGACAAAGCCATTCAAATTTCACATATACAATATTATAGTTCGGTCTAGATTTCTTTTTTTTTTTTTATTCTGTGTGAGTTGTTAAACTGCACCAATGTTATGAGCTTTCCAAAAAAGTATCCTCCCTGTACAGTCAATTTAGCCTTAACAACAGGCTGCTATTTGTGACCTGTATTTGTGTGTGTCTATGTATTAGCAAATTGTGTTACCTTCCTTTCAAACACTTAAAGCAGTGCTGTCCTAGAAAATAATGGGTCTGTACTTAAATCTGCCTGAATGGGCATATGCAATGTGGCCATAAACAACACGTTTTGACTAAGATTGCTCCTTTCCTGTTATTATGTTGAATATCAAAGAGTGCATCGCTGGCGGATGAGCACACTGTACAGCACAGTCGCCTAGAGACGTTTGATGCGCTATGACAGCTTGCAATGCGCTGGAACTCACACGGCGCATTTCATAACAGCCACAATCTCCTACAGCCAGCCATCAAGCTGCCTTGCAGGCCACAGGAGTACATTCAGACTCCATTTCGAGTACACAGAGTATTTGTCAGGTTTGAGATGCTGGTGGCATCTTTCGCGCAACACCTACAGGCCTCACTCTGACTCACAGCACTTTCTGGATAAATTATGCCAATTCGAAAACGTGTATTCCCCAGAGTTTTTCACTGCTCTTCTTACGCACGACTTCCATTTATCTAAACGTAATATATTCAGTGTTTGATGAGTTTTTATTGTTGCATCCATTGTAGAAAATGGCCCTAAATAGATGAGTGGATTTCACTTATTTTACAATAGCTCACCTAAAAGGGAAGAGTGGAACGATAGTCCACCTTAAAAAACAATGATTGCAATGTGCATGAATAATCTGTAATATCTTAAGGTAGACAGATGGAGTTAAGAGCATGCAAGTTATTGGGCCTCATTATGACCCAGGCGTTAACCATGGGGCTATTAGCGCCATCGTTGACGCCGGTACCTTACCGATGCCGCCATGGTGAATGGTGGAATTACCGCCCCATTCCAAGGTTGGCGGGGCGGTAATTCCCCATTCACCATTGGGCCTTCCCCATTCCCATTTTTGCCCCCATAGGGCTCAATGGAAATGGGGAAGGCGGTAATTACGGTACCGCAAATTGCTGTACCGTAATTACCTCCAAGGTCCCTTTGCGGGTCCCGTCCTTAACGGCTGGTAAGACCAGCCCTTAAGGGAGGACCCACAAAGGGACCTCGGAATTGGGTGGTAAGTGATTACTGGCACCAGTGCCCTTACCAGTACCGGTAATCCCTTACCGCCCGGGTCGTAATGAGGCCCATTGTGTACTGACAGTATTTTCCCTTCAATGATTTCAACCGCTCGGTATGTCAGTTGTCATATTTAAGCAATAATGCTCGAGATGTGTCGACATTACCAGGGCAACTAATGGCCCTGGAGCCCAAGATATATAACGTAGGCCAGACCATTACCAGACCTATTAATGTCATCCCATCTCAGGCGTTATGGCTATTAGGACCCCTGCACATTGTTGTAGGAGCTAACAGCTTTTTTAAAGTTGATATTTATTGAGTTTCCATTTCACAACCTAATCGAATGTAAAAATAAAATAAAAATGGTGCCATGGATGTATAAAGTAGGGAACTACATCTATTCCCTTATTCCTTTCCATGCTGACCATTTCCATTAAGTGGGTGTTCCTGGAGGCCACGAGGGAGGAGGCAGTAGCAGGTACGAGGGTTGGTGTGTTGGGGAGTAGGTAGGTGAGGTGGAAATGGTGAAGAGGGGTAGGGGCAAGAGGGCACGGGCAGTGAAGTCTTACCTTCCCAAAAGGGATGATGACAGACTCCCGCTATTGAGGAGGCTCGGAATGTGGGCAATAGCACGTTGCATTCCAAGCTTCCTGTGTGGCCCCATGACACCCCCTTCCAGGTGCTAATTCTGATTATATCTCTTAGTTTGCCTCTTTAATTGCATCGGTAAACTTACAGTGCGGCTCATATGTGCACATTCTGCTTTGGCAGCTTGACTTCAGTGTAATGTTCTACCAGACCTTTTCCATCCCTTGTGGGATTTATGCTCCAGCAGCCTCTACAAACGACACAATGACTTCTCTACATACTATTCAATGCACATCTGGCTGACTTACATTAATGGTGCATGATGAAATGTGTTTCTGAAATTGCTACACAATATTTGTTTTCTTATTATATTTTCTGAATATGATATATGATATATGTACGTTATATCACATCTACCCAACACCTTACAGTGCAGTATCAAACTTGTTGATCACTCTGTTTCTGTAGTGTTTAATATACGTCTCCTTCGCCTTGATAAAGAAATCTTGTATTTTTTTAAATCTAGCAATTGAATATTCCATCCCATTCTCTGCTCATGTTCTTAAAATAAAATGTTATGTTTTCATTCATGATTATATCACTGCAAGAAATCCATCCTTTAGGAACCGACTGACACCAATGGGAACCCTTTTCTTATCCTTAGGGAGTGTGTCCCAAGCTCAACAAGTACTCATAAAAGTCGGGAGAGGTGCATACAGCACAGATGCTCAACTATCATTCACACACATTAAAGAATACATATTATTAATGTGAAAACCTTGAAAAAAGTAAAAAATCATATTTCTCCCTAAAAAGCTATTGTAAATCTGTAATTACCAAAGAAAAACAAAGCAACTGTTCGCCCGAAAGAACGTGTCCACTAAGCAGGTTGATACATGGAAAAGATTAGTCCCATTTGAAAAAGTGACTTTTTGATTTAGAAATTTATCTGGAGAAAAATCTTACCAGTGCAACCTTGTGAGGGTTACAGATAGGACAGGGCTCCATTGTATGAGATATGTTTTGAATGTACTTTATCGTTAAATGGAGAAACAAACCATAAACCAAACCCCAAAAGCTCTGAACCAGTAAAAGCCGCCCAGATTGTTTGCCAAGATGATAGCCTTATTGGGAAAGTTCATGGGCCCTCCAGTTTGTATTTGTGAGCAATGCTTCATTGTTGACTATGAAACAAATGTGTGTGTAGAGGTGCACACTTAGTTATAGGATTGCAAGATACGTCAAATAAACACTGTGTCTAGTTTTAAGACTATTTTGGTGCTCCTAGTCTAACCTTGGCCAAAAGGTCAACTATAATATGCAAATAGGAAGTCCCTAGAAAGATTCAAGGGTCACGACTTGGGCAAACCTTAAGTTTGCCTCTGCCTTCATTTTCCATTATCGGGTTAAGGGGAGGTCTCCTGTCTCAATCTGTTTCATGGTCATGATCTGCGGGAGATATTTGATAATCATATATGAACACTGGTGTTTCGGAAATATAATTGTAATTGTATTTTAATTTGACAGCATAGCAACCATTTCTGAAGCTTGACTAATTTGTGGGGAATGGTCAGAGGATGCACATGTTGGGGCAATGCCACGATGAATCCCCACTCCTCTCCGCTAGCGACAATGCCATACTCACAATGCTGACACCTTTCAATTCTGAATGTATAGGAATGGAATGGAAGCACTAAGATGAGATGGGCAAAACAATATGTAATGTTGCCGTTGCTGTCAGGCTGTTAAGGAGGGCAACCATTGATTGTGTGTCACGAATTGGCCAGGGATTTTGCAGGACTTCCATTAGGAAGTACTGTGAGGAGGAAGAGATGTACTAAAGTTCGAAAATTACCATTTCTGTTCATTTGTGTCATCACTTTGATACTTTCATAACATCAGGGGAATTAAATAATATGTCTTCTTGCAGGCTTCCAGACCTGTCATGTGCATGTTTGCAGCAATCTAAACAGCAAGTACATTAACCCATCAGCTATTCTGCCAGCTTTGATTAAAAGACTACTTTTCATACAGGTCATGATGAAGTATCTGTTTCCACATGTGTCTGAGCAGTTTATAAGGCACCACACTAGGCCTCTGGATGTTAACAAGAGCACCTGTCTATTCTAGAGCTTTTTCTGGCCAAAAACGTTAAAGGTTTTAACAAAGGTTTTAACAAAAAAATAATAATACTTGTTTATTTGAGCATATCACTCATTAAAAGCCCCTATTCCAAAATGCCTACATTAATAAGCGCGCTCAGCATGGAAGACGCATAGATTATGTGCACGATGAATCAATTGTTCTTTCTTAACATGCATTACTAGCTTTCTCTAAATTAGAACGCTGATCACAATAAATGCACCCGAAGATTTATGATGCTCGATGCAAGACTCCAGTAGCAACTTCCTGTTGCACAGCAGAACGACTTGCCATGACAACACAATACGATGGAAATAGAGTGACGTGTTATCAGCAAGGCACAAAATACTTGGAATGCTAGAGCAGCATCATACACTTTTCTGTCGGTGTCTATAATGCCCAGAACATTTAATAATCATAACGGCATCCCTGTCCTCAATGTATGCCGTCGTGACGTGGGGTCTGATTTACAAAGCGCTTTTCAATGAGATTGTGCCATTGTAAAAAGCTTTTGTAAATCAGGCTCGTAGTCTTAAAATGTTCCTGCAAAGAATAACAGTGGGACGCAATCGGATACTGAGCTTACAAGTTGTCCCTTGTCAAGCGCAAGTAGCTCATGCAGACTGGGTTGTCTCTCCGCTTTCTGGACTTGCATTCAAGCTTTGGTAATAGGCAAAACAAAACTACAAGTACCAAAATAAATCCGGCACTGGGTAGAATACTCAATCCGGGGTCCTTTAATGTATGTTGTGGGCTGCCTCCTACCTTATTTCATGCTTGAAGAAGGTGAGTGTGTAAAATAATTAAATAAAACACTCTATGGAGGGCCCGATTCTCATGTAGGGGCAGTGAGCACGCTAACTAGAACGCTTTGCTGCTCCTTTTCCTGACACCCAGGTACCACGCTTATTCTGAAGTGATCCTGGGCGTTGGTGCAGAACACAACAAAGAAGTGTCATGAACTGCCTGTAATCCGTCAGTTTTGTAAGTTAACGGGGGTTGTTAAAGTTTGTGGCAGTATTTTCGTAAAATAGCATGCATTTTGCAATGTAACAAAAGTGCAGGCGAAAACACCCTCCTGGCACCCACTACCCTTTCCAATCATTCCCTTGGCATGCAAGTGCTAAACCCACATCACAATTCCGACCCCCGTGATTTGTCTGAATGCTCCCCTGCCCCCTTTTGTCTCCCGTGATTCGTCTGAATGCTTCCCTGCCCGTCTTGTCCCCCGTGATTTGTCTGAATGCTCCCCTGCCCCCTCTTGTCCCCCGTGATTCATCTGAATGCTCTCCTGCCCCCTCTTGTCCACCATGATTCGTCTGAATGCTCCCCTGCCACCTTGTGTCCCCCATGATTCCTCTGAATGCTTCTCTACCCCCTCTTGTCCCCTGTGATTTGTCTGAATGCTCCCCTGCCTCCTCTGGTCCTCACCGAATTGTATGAGTGCTCCCATGCCCCCTCTGGTTCCCTATGATGTGTATGAGTGCCCTCTTGCCCCCTTGTATCCACCTAGATGTGTGTGAACATGCCCCTCCCCCCGTGATGTTGCTGTGCCCCCTGCCCCTCCTTTTTGCATTGCTGGAGTTGTCTTGATTCACTAAGGGTTCACCATTATCGGCTTTTGCCAATGCTTGGATTGACTTTTTGGACACATTGGCTTCACCCCCACAACTCTCATGCTGGACCATCCCTGCATCTCCCACTCGGGCTGGCCCTGATTCATGCTGTGCCAATTGACATTGTGAATCCTTGCTTACATCTTTCTGTTCCCTTTCAACATTATGTGCCTCACTGACCTCTACAACTGTTTTTCGCTCTCCCTTCTGCATCTCTGCTTTCTCACTGTCTATTCTCTGTTCCCTACTCCTCTCCCTTCCCTCTTTTCTCTCTTTCCTCCCCCTCTTACTTTTTTCTATGCACTTACTCTATCTGAATAGTCCCAGGGCCTACTATGATAGCTACATTGTTTACCCCCCTCCTTACTTGTTATTCCCCCCTCCCCCTCCAGCAGTATCTGAAACTTGTCAGGCCTAGTACGATAGTAGCTTGTTTTGTTCCTCTCCCCCCTTCTCCTCCCCCCTCTCCCCCACCTTTTTTAACCTTCCGGCTCTACCAGAAATGTCGTCAGGCCTAGTACGGTAGTCACCTGTCTGTCTCCCATTTCCTTCCTATTTGTTTCTCAGAACTTGCACTGAAATGTTGCTAGGCCGAGTATGATAGTTAATTTCACATTCCTGTTGTTCACAGCCTGTAAAAATGTTTTGTATTCTCCCCTGTTCCCTCCCTTGTTGTGAAGTGCTTTGAAACACATTGTGTATGGGTGCTATATAAATAAACCACCATATCATATCATATCATATGAATAGGTTAGAAAAACAGGTGCTAGCAAAGAAATGCTTCACAATATTAATTGCCAGTCCTTCTTTAACAGCAAACCCCAGGCATTGTTTCATATGTATCCTGCCCTGGCTCTGTGGGTCATGCAGGTCGAGTCAACATAGCCCAAATATTTTTTGGGGGGTTATGAGACGAGGGAGTATGGTGCATTTACCATAGCAATCCTGGTGTCACTCCACCACAATAATGAAACTGCAGTGAGCACAAACCTCCACCAAAGAAGCTGCTGTATGTGCACAACAATTGCCCAGTGTCTCTATTGTGGAGGGGTGGCACCAGAATACACACGGTAAGTAACGCTTTCCCAAATTGGCAGTTGGCAGGTTGCTTTCCACCCATTCCTAGCAACCGGCACACACTTTTGTAAAGTGGTGCTTTCTGTGCTTCCTCATAAAAGACTGACAGCTTCAGAAAAGGTGTTGATTGCCAAAAATGTTGGTAACCTTTTCTGCAACATTTTCGGTAATTCACACCTCAATGAGATTTGAGCCCTCAGTTTATTATTTTGAATGATTGGGATATTTTACAGAAGCAAGGTTTATCTGTAGATTCAGGACATTGGAACTAGGACTTAACAAAGATAATGGGCCTCATTCCGAGTATGGCGGTAAGGGATAGCGGCCACCGCTAACGAGAGCGGTGGCGGTAATCCCTTACCGCCATACTCCGAGTTCCCTTAGCGCCATGGTGCTTTTAACACCTGCTTTTAGCAGGCGTTAAATACCATGGCGCTAAGGGACCTTGATGTTAATTACGCCACCGTAATTTACGGTGGCGTAATTGACGCCTTCCCCACTCCCATTATGCCCTATGGGGCAAGAATGGGAATGGGGAAGGGTAAATGGGGATTGGGGAATTACCGCCCCGCCAACCTTGGAATGGGGCGGTAATTCCGCCAACCACCAAGGCGCTGCCGGTCCGGGTACGGCGTCAACCAAGGCGTTAATAGCGCCATTGGTTAGCGCCGTACTCGGAATGAGGCCCAATGAGATGGTTTAATTTTTGTAGATTCCTAATGAAGATTGGAAGGATTTGTTAATTTGCTGTTAATTAATAACTAATCCATGAATGTGAGAATGATCGGAAAGAATGGGTTTGGGGGAATGACACAGCGTACAAAATTTTACATAGAAAGAATACTGAGATCAGGGGTGTTTCCGAACGGGCAATTATGATAGTAATACTCCTCTCTCAATTAATGTGATAATTTGACTTGTATAGGAAGAGTAACCAGCATGACAGTCCTTGGATGTAATGTAACCTAAAGGCTACTAGGGGTAATTAACCCTAACAGACATGTATTCACTAACAGACTCATATCCCCTAAGGTGGTACTAACTGAAGGGATTTCAGTGAGAAATAAGGATCTTAGATTTGACTATGGACTACTATAACCCTTATGTATTTCTACATTTTTTACACTGGATTTTAGTTCATTCATTTTTCCATTCCTTGCTATTGCATCCCGCTTATATCTTTTTGTCTTTTTTCCTATTACAATGTGAATATGTCTTATTGCCCGTGCAGACTTAAAGATATGATTTATGCTAGTGAGGAATCATAAGGATTGACATATATCAAAGGCAATTGTCCAACGTACATTGCGCAGCACTAACAACGTAGTTTACTATCATTTGAAGTGGAAGGAAGCCTTCTATATATGTACAGAACTAGAAATTAATAGTAGGCTAAACAAGCCAGCACCATAGCGAGGAAAATAGATAATTATGTCATGTTTATGTACATTTGTCTGTTCAAGGTCATTATCCCGTGAACCTGTAAGATTGCGGAGTATATACAAATACCCGTGTTAGTTAATGTAAGCATTATGTTTTTAGCCTAGGATCTTCGATCATGTATTTAGCACATATATTTAAACAATGCAAAACCCAGAGTCTTTTGCTATCTTTGAATGGTGAGATGCCATTACCATTTTCAATAGAAAACATATATGAACCTATTGGAGACAATGCATGGGATTAAGTGTATTCAGTATCCATAGTGGGGCACCCAGTCATCCAAAAACATGGCGACTATGTATGAGGAAACCGAAAGTAATGGCAGCCGCACATGCTAACCAAACAAACCTCATTACACATTAGGTTTGCAAATCAGCGTCTCGTTTTCAATCGGAGAGCCAACGCGCAGGGACAGGAGACCTAAGTTCGAGGTAAGCGGAATGAAAGAGAGGATGCGCATAGACAGTCGGATGTATTCTGTAGGGACAAAATAGATATATTGAGAGTGCCTGTATGATTTTAACCGCACTTTGGAAACATATGGGTAGTGGAGTTTTTTTGCCTATACCTAAGAGAGACTACATGGACTTAGTGTCCGCATTTGACCATGAAAACTAACAAAGAATAGAATGCAGCGGTGAATGCATTTGTAATAAAACAAAATGTTTAAGGAAATTTGACACGCAATTGTATGGGATAGAGTAAATATTCAGGAAAAGGTTATATAAAAGTAATGGAGACATGTGTCTGCAAAAAGGATAAATGTGGAGGTGATATGTCAATGAGGTGAGGATTATGAATGAGATAGGAATACTATTTTGCAGGTGTGATTAAACCCATTAAATTTTCAGACTAAGACCTGAAAAAGGAAACTACAAATGTATGGTAAGATGCAAAGGCTATGCCTTATTTCAAATCATGTTTAAGAGGAGAAAAGAAAGAAACGCTCATTGTGAATTGTTAGACAAAAGTAATGTGATATTAGTGAAAAGGACTCAATGTTGGGACCAGTATTGATGATTGGGTGTGTAGTTTATAATAGCATGACATAATTACAAGGAAAAAATGTGGTGTGTGTCAATATGTGATGTTAAAATTAAAAATAATGGGCTTGTTTTCTTAAAGATGATCTTAGAACTTACTTCAGTCGGGATTAAGTCAAAGGGACATTGTTTGTAACGAGATATATTACCTCATAAATGAGGCACTATGTTTTATGTTTATGAATAACTGAAATGTTTAAGGCTTATTCCTTTCTTTGTATTTTTCATCATATTTATTGTATTTGACCCTAACAATCCTTCCCTTCATCATTCCCTCATCTCTGTCATGTTTGAAATGCACATTGAAGTTTTTCTTTGGATTCAAGCAATGCATGTTTTTGGTAAAACTAATGCCCAGATCTGAAAAAGGCACGAGATGTGCCAAAACACGTGTCATCATACAGGCTCTTCCATGTGAGTGGAAGTAGAGTATTAGTATTAAAAAATTAGTTCAATATTGAAATCAAATTGTGGCAGAGTTTCTTTGTGAGAGATAAGCCCTAATATTTTACATAAGTGCTTGTGTCCAATTTCATTGTTTACTAACCAAGTGTGATTTTACTACTTACTGATAATCTTTATAACAATGTATCTTTTTTCCTGAACTGACAAACTTAATATTTAATTGCATACAACTAATTTCTTTTAAAACAATGAAATAGACTAATCTGAAGCCATTCTGCTGTAATATACCTGCTTCATTGGATATCCAAACTAACAACAGAGGATAGGAAAGTTTGGAAATAGTGCATTTAGGTAGGTTATTGCACACATTTCTGGATAATAGAAATGGATTTTGTAGTTGTTGAGGAGGATCAATTTCCAATGACATTGGAAAAACATCAACAATGAGCATTGTCATGCCCTACTAAGAGATTAAAGGAATTGTGTATCAAATTATATAGAAAAAAGTGGGCAAGCTACAGATCGAAATTGATACAGCAAATAACTTTAAGTAAACCCGCTAAACTATCACACACATGAAAGACAAGTTATAAACATATCTATTGTAAATTCAGTGGCGACTAATGGGACAAAAAGCATTACGACTTCCTGAGTCTGGACACCATTCCGAAATATTTGCACTAAATGTACTATCAACTGGTGAAATGTGTTCCATTTGTGACAAACGGGTATATGAATAGGAATTTTGACTTATTGTACAAATTGAAACACTTTATCATCTGCTTTGTAAATGCCCCTCTTTATGTAATTTGAGAACTACATTACTAACAGGCTGTGTTCATGACGAAAACTGGTTCTATGATGATCATTTGAAATGAACTATTGTGATGTATACTGGCTGACCATACTAGTTTGCTTTTTACTTGTTTTTTCATCTTCCTCTCCTTTTATGCATTTTTATGAATTTTTATTTTCAATATGTTAACATTGTGTACGGTTTAATTTAAACCAAATCTCAAAATAAAATATTATAAAAAATAACGACTTCCTCATGGAAATTGTGTCACAGAATTGATACTTGTCAACAGACTATAAATCGCTAGACAGATAATGATAAAGGGACATTACACTGGAAGTGAAAGAAAGGATGGGGCTAGCCATTGCTGTTAGACTCATAGGTTGTACCTGGCTAAACAGTCACTTAGAGGGCCCTGTTTGTTTTCCATTAGTGCCTTTGATTTAATTGTATTTCTACAAACTTACATTTGATGCGAATCAGAATATGAATGCCATCAGATGCTCTTAGTTAATAAAAGAAAAGAGGCTGGCAGAGATGACTGTGGTGAAACAAAACACCATCTGGCATATCACCAATAAAACCCCCATTAACAGTGATTTCATATCTAAAAGGTGTTGCCAAATGACAACGGGAAAGTGGCACACGTTACATTATGCATATGTATATAGGTCCCCGTTAAAAAAGGAGGTTGACTTAAACTCAAACATTGAGATTTTTGATTGGGGCAAGTGTGTCAATGTGTGTATGTATAGATTATTTGTCTATACATTAATCTCAGGAGCATTTAAGTGCTGCCCCTTCTGTAGTCATCAGGTTAATTCAGAAATGTAATTGGTCAATTGTTTATGGAGTATCCCTGATTTATGGTTCCTAGCAAGGACCTTGTCATACTTGTTGGGAAAATGTATTGATAACTTTGGAATGTATGCACTTGAGATGTCTGAATGGAAGGTGCACCTCAGACCAGTTTGCTCCTCCTTGGTATCTGATGTATGGTTACCTCATTCTGATAGACTCTACCATCAGTCCTGTTGCACATTTCACCCAAGCAGCAGATATTAAGATCTAAATGTTGCTGTAAGTGGTTATGCTCCATGGTGAGTTCTATGATGATCTAATTTATGGAAAAGTAACCCAATGTAGGGATTACTGAACATGGTTGACCACTCCATATGTAATATGGACAACATCAGTGCCTGGTCCTTTGTGGGAAAATTTGCAAAAATTGTCCATCTAGGTGAATTTGCGGGTATGTTGTCCATAGATTACTGGATAGGTTGTGTACAAATGATTCATTGTCTGAGTATAAAACATGTACAATATCCAATAAACAACCAATGGAAGCCCCATGCTTTTATTTGGGTTTGTTAAACCACCAAAACTAAATATCAAAGAAGGGTCAGGCATGTGCCTGGACGACAGAAGTGCACTGTTAGCAATGCTGAGAGTGAACCCTTAAGCAACATCATATAAACCAACATAAGGAGAAATGGAAGAACGCTCTCATATTGATAACATAAACGAAATGTTGATGATTTTGTGCAGTGGAAAATGCTAGTTTATTAGGGTCTGGATTAACAGACACGGTCTTGACCTCAAGCCATTTAGTTTTAGGACCAGAGATGGTCAATGATGTTCAGCTAATCCCAGAGGAAAATAAGCTTGGATGTACAGACACAGAAATAGATGGACTGTGGGCTTGAAAATAGGAACATCCTCTACCAGGATGCTGGGCAAGGGACAGAAGTGACAGGTCTGCTTTCTAACTCATCAACATAGGTTAATCCCCCTAGGAAAGCAGAGCCAAATGAGCTAATGAAGATAGAGAAATTGCATGGGGAAAAAGTATGAAAGTGATGGCCCGAAACACCTCCAAACAGATTGCAACTGAAATCTTAGTAAGAGTTCCAGAGAAGTAGGGAACAACAGGACATAGCAATTCCAGAGCAGCAGAGATTGACGGGAAGGAGGTGCCAAAAAGTGCCTCAATGGTAAAACCAAGACAAACAAAACATGACTCAGTTTCAGAGCACAGAATGAACAATAGTGCTTTATGTTGATAGTGTTTGCATATTCCTCCCAAAGAGTGAGCCAATAGAAATGGTGGACAGCATTAGGGACATGAACAGAAGCAGTGTTGTATGAACTGATTCTGATGACATGACCCGAGGAGAGTTTCTGTCAGTGTATGCTCAGTTTCCTATGAAGTACCCAGTCTCCTCCTCATTTTCAGTGTGATGGTTCCCATGCTGCCATGAACCATGCAGCGATTGTGTGCCTTTTGCCAGCCCACTATGCTATCATATCTATGCCTCTATCAATGCAATTCACTGTGTGACTCCTGAGGGTGATCCTCACATTTGTCCAAGATGTAGGTGTATATGTGCTTGCAAATAGAGCTGTATGTGCACGAGTGTCGGTCTATCAGTGGGAATCATGTGTGAATGGGAATGTATCAGGTCTGTATGCAAAAGGTATGCTTGCATAAGCGCATTTGCCTTTGAGTGGGGTCTTTAGCAGGAGGGTTGTGACATCAATTCTTGTGACAGTTTTGACCAAGGGAACATATCTATAAGAACCATTATTACAACAGGAGACAAAGGGCCAGTCCTTTCTCTTATTATATGATTCCTTTATTGGCTACCGCTGGGAAAATGTTTCCTAGATTAGCGTTTCACATGTAAAAATCAGGGTGGAAGAGTCTAATGGCTTGCTAATTCAGCAGGACTGGTTTAGGGCGGGTATCATTATCGCCCTCATCATCTCCCTCATAATGTCCAGGATAGAATATGCCAACATTTTATACCAGATTAATTACTGAAGAAACTGCAAGGTATACAGAACGCAGTGGCCAGACTTCCGCAAACTCTCATGAAGGGACCACATCACTCCAGCGCTAAAGATGCTACATTAGCTATCAGTCAAAAACAAATTACCTTTAAACAATGTGCATAACACACAGAGCAATGCATGGCCGAGCAGCATAAGTCATAAAAAATAAAATCACCATCTACCAGCCAACTAGAACACTCAGATCGAGCAACAACATCTGCCTAGTACCTAAACCATGCACAAGGAAAAACATTGGTGGATCAGCATTCTCTTCCCTAGCCATAAAACTTTGGAACTCCATCCCCAGAGAAATACAAACCATGAAGGACCATCTAAAATCCAGAAAACTTCAACTCAGAATGCGACAAAAACAAATGAACAGCATCCACGCCCCATGAAATTAACACACAACTTAAAAGGACTGGGGAGTAGACTGGAAAGGGAGTCAAGTGCAAAGAAGTGGAGAGGTGCCTGAACTGGAAGGAGGCACAGGTGTACCCATTCCCATAGGGGGTCAAACCAGAACCAGGGGAGTGAAATGGGCCATACTTAATTGAACCTCAGCTAAAGGGTCTTAGATAAAGAAGGGGAGAGAGAGGTTTCCCGAACTCGAAACTCATGGACTGCAGGGGACAGGGAGCACAGGGGCCCAGCAGTGCCTTAAATCTGGGTGTCTTAAGTTCTCTGTTTTCTGGGCATCATTACAAAAATCTCCAGAAATTGCAGAAGTATGTAAAAGTAGACTTACATGTTAAGTTATTTTGCTTTCTTTATGTTGGTACTTTTAAATGTTTTTAATTAGTAAAAACTGTAGTGTTAATATATTTTGTACAGCACCCTTAAAAACTATATAATGTGCTGTATGCTTTTTAATATTATTGATGCATTGTTTGAAATTGATACAAAATGTATACTATTTTATAAAAAGATTTCGTTTTTAACAAACTTTACATTTTTAAAGGTATGTCTTAGTTTAGGATATTTAAATGTTTGCAGACAAGAAGCTGCATTTGTTTCGTTACTTGAGTTTTTGCTTCACATGTTAATCAGCGTAATAAAAGAAAAAGCATATCCGGGATCAATACTTGATCAATTTGGAAGTGACACACAATCACCAACTTCACATGTTCTAGGAACTTTAGACGGTACGGGTTAATTTCCTTTTTGTACAGGTACAGTTTCTGTTTTCTTTTCGTATTTTTGTTTTGTGCTGTACCAACTACAGTGGAACTTTTTTTTATAGACTTGTGTTCAGTAGTTTGATTTTCTAAACATTTCAAAAATATATTTGCTCATGTTTTTTTTCACATCTGTGCTAACATTCCTGAATTTCATAAATTATATTTTTGAGGGTTACCCCTTTTATAGTTCTGATTTGCAGATGGTGTAAATAACTTGAGTTACATTTTGCACTTCATCTGGTGTAGGAGTTTCAAAGTAGTTGCCAAATGGAGTTGATCCAAAGGTATATGTTTGGGATTTGGCTCCAGTGAACTAGCACTGGAAATGCTTTCACTACTGTCAGTACTACAAACATTTATTTTTGACATTTGTTCATTTGTTGAAGTTTATGATGTCGAACTTAAAGGAGTATTAGTAATGGGTAAATTATCATTTTTGGTTCTGAGGGCCATTCTAGTTTGACTTTTGCCAAATTTAATTGGAATGCTTTGACTAATGTCAGTACTACACACATGTAGCTATGATATTTCTTTATTTGTTGAAGTTTATGATGTAGAAGTTAAAGGAGTAATAGTAATTGGAACATTATGTTTTTTTGGTTTTGTGGGCCACGCTAGTTTTAGTTTTAGGTTTTGGTGCATCAATATTGCCAAAGCATTGCTACTTTAAATTAAAACGGTAAAGGGGAGTTCGGGAGCAGTGTACGGCAACTTGCAAACGCTTGGCAGTGAAATGGCTGAAGCACCAGACGGGCCTTGACCCTCTCGATCACATCTGCCAGCCTACTTCTGTTGCTGGGAGCTATGTGCACTCCCAAGTAGGAGCTAAATGACTGCACTTCCCTATATGGCTGTTAGATTTTGATATTTGTATGCACCATTGCTTTTTGTTAGATGAGCTTCTGTTGGACTGTGTTTAAAGTCTGGTGCGCAGTGATCTCTTTTTTTGAGCTGAGTCAAAGCTGTAGCCATTTGCACCATGGCGTTGCTGCCGGCAAGTACAGGGAGCGCATGAGGTGCATGAGCTGGGGGAGCATGGACGCTGCGGGGTAGCCCACTGCATTTTTGATTCTGCCTGGGGGAGAGAGTGAGCACGCTCGTCCACCGCGACACCTTTTTGCGTAGTGAGGGTCCATTGTGTTCGTGGGGGCTGAGCAACCAGCCTGTTGTCGGGACGGACAGTTTTCATCATTTTACAGCAGAGATTAAAAGTTAGGGGCTATGGGTGCTGGCTGTGTTGGGAGAGAGTTTGACTGGTTTCCCAGCACTTTCAACGTTAGGTACCACTGATAAATTCTTGCCCGTGTGTTTTGCGTAGGATGTTTTGATGCAATGCATCAGTGTGAGCGCGGTGCACAAGGAACACATTGTTTGACAGTCCCCTGGTGAAGGACCGCCAATAGGTTTATTTTTTCTGCATTTTCGCTTCAGAGCCCTAGGACTTGCAGTGACATGCCGAGGCAGAGTGGAAATGCTCCCCTGAGTTTTTATTGAAAATGGAAGAGCTGGACGATGAGCACGAATCCTGATCGCATCTGAGCTCAGAATCTAATTAATGCTGGGCTATGGTTAGTACTTAGAGGGGTGACAACGTGGGTGTAACGGCACAGGGTGCCTGGGAATTCTGGGTGGTGAACAATTTAATTTTAGGAGTTCATAGTGTGCTCACAGGAGCAGTGAATAACCTATGACTTGGGAAGCCTTTGCTGCACCCTACAAATTACGGAGAGGGAGCAGAAGCCCTCAGTCGGGTGATGAGTTTCCCGATTGTGTGCAATAAATATTATATTTCTTTAAAAACACTTCACCTGTGAGTTAGCTCAGTGCAATCTTGTACTTGCTCTGGTTCTAGTCCCCTGTAGGGGTGACATTTAAAACAAAGTATTTTTTGCCATTTTGGAGCTACACTAGTGCCTGCACGACGACCTCAATTAGTTTTATTTTGCAATGTGATTTCTTCCAGATATCATTACAGTGGCTCTGTGGCAAAACTGGGTATATTCAGGCTTGAATGACAGCTGTGTCTCCATTTTTAAGGTGGCAGCTCAAAAACCTACACTTGCAATTAGAGGAATAACATAAGGAGATCCCAAAAGATCAACAGATAGAGTATGTATCTATCAGCAGCAAGGTCCTGTGTTAGGGCCACCCCTCAAGCAGGTGAAAGCAAAATGGCAGTGAGAGATACAAGTGAATTTTGGGTGGCTGTCTAATTATGGGAGCTGCAATTTTCCATCCCTAAACCCCCATTGCGGGAGCAGAATGTTTATTATGTGTTTGCCTCCTTTTATTGTTGGCAGTGCAGCCCTCCTGCGCCTGAGCACAATTGTTAGGGGGGAACACAATGTTTATTATGTAGGAAGCACACTTTTATGGGAGGCAGTGCAAGCCTCCTCCACGCGATCACTGAGCACTTTTAATGGACACGCATGCACAACGTTTACAAATTATTTTCTGCGCTGTCTCTCCTCTCTCACTGTGCTGTCACTCCTTCTCACTATATGTGATGTCTCTCTCTACTGTCTCTCTCTCTGCACTGACACTCTTTCTCTGTGCTGTCTCTCTCTCTCTCTCTCTGTCTGTGCTGCCTCTGTGTGACGCCTCTCTCTCTCTATGTGCCTCTCTCTATCTTTCTATCTCTCTTTGCTGCCACTCTCCCTCTGTGTACTGCCTCTCTCTCTCTGCACTGCCTCTTACTCTATGCTGCCTCTCTGTGCTGCCTACCTCTCTGCACTACCCCCCTCTCTCTCTCTCTTTCTGCTGTCTCTCTTTGCATCATCACATCTATGTGTTGGTTTCTTACACCCTCACCCTTTCTTACTTATATTTCCTCTTGCTCATCACCAATGCACCCTCTATAAATGGCTTCCCCCTTTGCTCTATGCACCTTCTTATTCTATTACACACCTGCACCCCATATCACATCCTCCTTTGAAAATTTGAACTCTCATCCGTGCACTTGGGTGCCTAGAAATACAAAATGCAAAGAATAATAGTAAAGGCGAAAACTATTGGCATTGCAATTCTTGTTTACAATACCAATGCTTAAACGTGATGTTGTTTTACATTGCTTTTTAGCTGATGTTATAGGATTTCTAAGAGGACATTAGTGGTTTGACTTGTATTTCTATCAAAAGTTGTATTAGTAGAAATAGAAGTGCTAACATGTCATTTATTTGTTTAATTCAATACAAGTAGTTTGTACTGTTTCAGTGGTACTAGTAATAGTAGTCCTAGTAGTGATAGGGAATGTATTTGTCCTATTTCTGGGGATTTGTGGACTTTCAACTGTTGGAATAGTTGTATGTTTATTATTAGGTGAGCTATGTTTGTTTTTATGCAGTGTAACAGCACTTTCAATTAGCAGTGCTAGGACTAGCAATAGGCAAAAAGTTGTATTTGTATAGGGAACGTTTGTACTCTAGAAATACATTTTAATACATTTTTAGTGGTTTTTAATCATTTTAATTTGTCAAATGTAGGTGTTCCTGTTATAATTTTAATTCAGGAGATGTTGTATAGGTTGCTTCGGTGGTAACATTTGGAGTACTAAAAGTGTATTACTATTTTGTGTGATTTATTTGACATTTTTTATCAGACTTGTGGATACAGATGGTGAGATTTCAACCAGTGCAATGAATGTTGGTGTTTTTATTGTAAATTGTTCTTTTACAAATTAATTTTTGACTACTCCTTGTGTGATGTAACCAATAGTTGGTATAGTTGGAATGTTGTCAATGGGATTTTTTTTCCCAACATCCTAGTGGCTAGTTGCATGAGTGCTGTCATTGAGGAATGACTATGTTGTTTTTGTTTATGCGTCCCTTTTCTTTTAAAGCTTTCTTTTCATGCCTGTGTTGTGTTTCTGCAATAAAAGCAGAAAGGATAGAGTATTACAAGAGTTATTTTGTTTTAACATATTTTGACATTTTTTGGTCTAACATATAATTGTGTTTTTGTTGTTGGTGAAAAACACACATGTTTTTATGTGCTTGTATAATGAATTATAATAATAAGGAATTATACTATAATGCACCACAATGCACCGCAAAAAACTGCCACCACAAATGTCATGCAGCCAGTAATATTTGGAGGGTCCTAACAGGTAACTATGCAATATTTGGTGCTGATTCGTGAAACAGTGTGGAATTGTATGAGGAAAAAAGCTTCGCCAAGCCAGAAACCCACAAGCAAATTCTGACTTGTACTGAAATCCGGTGAAAGGGGTGGGGTGTCCAAATGTCATGTAGCCAGTATTGTCCGGAGAGTCCTAACAGGTAACTATTCTAAATTTGGTGAAGATTGGTGAAACCAAGTGGAATTGTATAAGGAATGCATTTTGACCCAGTCACCCACAAATGTTCTCTTTTATAAATCTAAATATTGTATATATCGATATGTATAGTTCACCAGTGACTCAAGAGATGTTAACATATTCAGTATAGTGCTATTAATGATACGCTAGAAGCTACCTACGATTTATTTTTTATTAAGCTATTTTTTATTAAATGGAAAGATAACACATTTGTTGATGCTATGCAGCATATGAAGTGTGCCTACATTAGTAATGACATTTTGTATATAGTGATATTAATTATATGCTTGTCCTTGCATTTGCATTACCATTTTGTATATACTGTTATTACTAGTATGCTGGTGGGTACATTCATATTCTATATAGCGCTATTGTTAATATGCTAGTAGCTACCTATTTTTATGTTGTATTTAGCAGTTGAAAGATAACAATGTTGTTGATGTTATGCAGCATATGAAGCGTATTAACTTGTCTAACTGCACACTATTGCCTACTTTTGTGTTGACATTTTGAATAAAGTGATTATTATTTTTACGATATTTATTGAACGCAGACCTAGGTTCACGAAACAGCATAGCACTTTACATTCATAGAGGGAATAACAAGCTTAGGGAGCAGAGAAACAAGGGAGTGGGCTTTTAACAATTGTCAGCAATGGCTCCATATGTAAACAGTGGAGGAAACTATTGGGGGTCAGATCATCCAGTCTCAGGTATGGTGGAGAGTGGATGGTGTCCAGGCCTGGGTTTTAGGAGGAGCCATACCTTGAAGAGGAGGGTATGCAGCACCTTTCTGAATTGTAGAAGAAAGTATGGCTGTCGGATTTTGATGGGGATGAGGTTCCAGAGTCTTGTGGCATCAACAGAGAAGACCTGTCTGCATAAGCCCTTACTTCTGGTACATCATACGCCTCCAGAGATACAGAGGTTCTCATTGAGGTCATTTGGGGACTTCAGGGTGACATCCTTGTAGATTATGCAGCATGATTCAAAGATGATTCAGGCTTGCAACGGGAGCCAGTGCAGTTTAATGAGGGTCGGAATGATATGTTGAATTTGTGGAGTCCCTTGATGAGTCATGCTGCAGCATGCAGGACACCTCTTAGGGGAGCCAGTGTACGTGCCAGAAGCACTTCCAAAGGACATCGCCAGTATCCAGGTGGGAGAGGACCAAGGCTTGGATAGCAGATCTGAGGTTGTTTTTTGGGATGAAGGTCTTGATTTTATGCAGGAGAGAAAGTAGGTACCAAGCTGTCTGTGTCTTCCTTGTTCAGTGCTATTTGAATGAGAAGTGTCTGTTGATGTCAAATGCAAGGGACTATACTGATATTAATTACATGCTAGTGCTTGCATTTGTATTACCATTTTGTATGTAGTGTTATTATCAGTACGCTGGTGGGTACATTGGCATTTTTTGTTTTTGGATGAGAAATGTAAGTGAGAAAACATGTATGTTCAATTGTATATTACAATTGTAAAGATACTACATGCTACCACTTACATTTCAAATTACATGTATTATATAATACTATTGATAGCATGCTTGTGCATACCGTCGTATTGAGCTTTTGCATATATTGCTCTTGTACGGTAGAGTCTACATTTGTATTCACATGTTGCATATTGTACTATTAACATTACTCTGGTGGCTACACTAGTGTTGATTTTTATCTAGCAATAAAACCATTGTATCTACCTTTGTCAGCATCTCTTGATATTGATATTTCCTCTATAGGAAAGAAGACATGTTACAATATAGAATGTTGTACGTTTTACTGTATATACCTATATGTATTAATTGTGAGGGCATTTAATGCTACTGCTAATATTCATATTAACATTTTGTACATATTTGTATTTATAGTACGCTAGTGCCTAGAGTGGTATTTATACATTTGGTATAGTGCTATTAATGATACATTAGTAACTACCTGAGTATTAGTTATTATTTAGCAGTCAAAAGATAACAATTCTGTTGAAGCTATGCAGCATATGAAGCATATTAACTTGCCCAACTGCTTACTGTACATACCTGTGTGTTATAATTGTAGGAACATTAGATGCTACTGCTCACATTTTCATGTTCATATTTTCTATCTAGTGGTATTTATAATACGGTAGTGTCTACATTCACATTACCATTTTCTGTTTAGTGCTATTAATACTACGCTAGTGCCTACATGTGTAATGACATTTTGTATATCGTGCTATGAACAGTATGCAAGTGGCTACATTAGTATTGTTGACGTTAGATGCTACTACTTGCATATGTAGTCACATTTTCTATCTAGTACTATTTATAGAACGGCAGTGCTTGTATTCATATTCTAATTCTGTGTATGGTGAAATTAAGTATATGATACTGCCTTATTGTTATATTGCATTATGAAAAGAGTAAGTAAAAGTAGTTTTATTATTTACAATGTTGTTGTTGGCATTTTCACATTAGCTGCAATTAAATAGTTATACATTATTTATGTACAGTATAAAATTGTAAAAAGACAAGTTTAACATTACTTTTTTTAAAGTACAAATGTTTGTAAAGGGTGCTTACTTTGCTTCCGCACTGGTCACTGTCTTCAATTCAAAAGATTATTATTATTATTATTATTATTATTATTATTATTATTATTATTATTATTATTATTATTATTATCATTAAGTGTGGTCATATCACATGTGAATTTCTTGTAATGTAAGTTCGGCAGAGTGTTTCTGCATGTTGATTGGTTGATGGACATTACGAATGTCTAGATGGTAATTATATGCAGGTGCTGTTAGTGAAATAAAAGTTGTATTTTTATAAAAATGTTGCACATTGCATTTATTGACACATTTCACCCTGCATGTTCAGAAAATGGAATATCGGTTACGTTTGTAAGCAAAAGTGTTATGTATGTATTATGTTTATTTGTCAATCTTGGGTTGTGAAAGTTTGGTACGTAAATATTTGTCAACCTCTACAATGTAACAGTATTTAGCAATAAACATTCATGCGTTTTTGTTGTATTAATCAAGTCAAGTCATTATAAATGTAGCTGAAACTTTAGTACAGTGTGAGTTATGTTAACTGGTGGTATTTGTATAGCGCCTGCTGTTGAACATAATGAAAGTAGTGGTAAAATGTGTTTGTGAATTTATATCCAGATAGAAGGTAGGTAGAGAATGGTTACGTATCTAATAACAGCCTATATTACACAGGTGTGATATACCTTTTTCTAAATAAATTGTCATGTGTTTCCTTGGCTAAATTAAGTATTTCCTTTCATATGCTGTGTGTGGTTACAGTAAGGTTGGCTGAATATTGTTCCTGGAATTATGTGTTTTCTTGCTTGAGTGTATGTTGCAATGTGTATGCTGTGTGGGTTGAGGCTATGTTTGCAAAGTTACACCTTTGAGATATTGTGTATGGTTATGGAACTAGCTAAATATTGTTCCTGGAATGTCTTTTCTTGCTTGAGTGTATGTTGGAATGTGTACGCTGTGAGAGTTGAGGGTATGTTTGTAATGTGTGCTCAGTGGGGGATAGTAGGTATGCTGTGTATGGTTATGGTAATGTCTGAATATTGTTTCTGGAATTATGTGTTTTCTAGTTTCTGTCTATGTTGAAATGTGTACGCTGTGAGGGTTGAGTGCATTTCCTTTGCATATGCTGTGTGTAGTTCTGCTAATGTTGTCTGAGTAGTGTTCCTGGAATTATGTGTTTTCTTGCTTGTGTGTATGTTGGCATGTTATTGCTGTGGGGGTTGTGTGTGGGTGTGTATGTTGTGTGGGTGTGTATTTTGTCTGGATGTATATGCTGTGTGTGTTGTAGTGCTTGTGTGTGTGTGTGTGTGTATGTGTGTGTGTACGTTGTTTGTGAGTTGTGTGTGCGTTTTGTGTGTGTTGTCTGTGGGTATGTATGTATGGTGTGTGTGAGTGTATGTTGGGATGTGTGGGTGTGAATTTTGTATTTCCTTGCTTGGGTGTATGTTGGGATGTGTCCGCAGTGTGGGTGGGTGTGTTGTTGTGTGGGTGTGTTTTGTTTGCAAATTCTGTATTTCCTTGCTTGGGTGTATGTTGGGATGTATCTACAGTTTGGATGGGTGTGCATGTCGTGTGTGTGTGTGTGTGTGTGTGTGTGTGTGTGTGTGTGTGTATGAATTCTGTATTTCCTTGCTTGGGTGTATGTTTGAGTGTGTCTGCAGAGTGGTTTTATGTATTTGTTGTGTGTGTGTTGTGTGTGAATTCTATATTTCTTGCTTCAGTGTATGTCGGCTTGTGTATGCAGTGTTGGTGGGTGTGTATGTTATGTGTATTTTCTCATGCACTACATGTACAGTCTGTATGACATACGTGCATTAATTCTGCGCATGTGGCATGCATAGATACATTTCAATAATTCAATAATTAATATCTCAAAATTGGCTAAATCGTTTTTCAATTTGTTATTATTGCACCAATTCGAGCTAAAGTGTAGGTGCCTGCAAAAAATGAGGAACATGTAAGTGGCCAATTTAGAGATATTTGGCCCGAAATTTTATTTTGTTTTTTTCTGTGGAAAAACCCCATGTTAAAAGCTGTTCAAAATTCAATTGGAGTAAACAGTTTTTTCAACTATGAAGTCATTAATGTAGGCATCTGACATTTTCCATGCACAGGTGGCTGCCTCAAATTATTACTCTGAAATATGTTATTTTTTCATACAACCGTTCGGAAGTTATTAAGAAAAGCCATTTTTCTGAAATGCCATAGAGACCTTTTGTCTTAACTATGCCTTGTGCTAGCACAAATACATTAAAGGAAATAAATGTAGTTGCAGGGACGGTAAGGTGAGAATTGAACTCAACAAAACCCCTGAAATTCAGCTAAAGCCACCTTAACATTTGCGCCCACTGTTGTGCATCCTATGAACACTGTGATGACTTCACAGATCACACACTTTGGTTAAGCAGCGTGCCACAAGCCTCTTGTTTTATGGCAGGTCTCTTGGTGACTGTTGTCATACATTGCACATCCCCAACTAACCGCATTTAAGCAGCATGTAAAAGGGAAAGAATGACCAGCTGCAAAAATAACATATGCCCAGGTCTTTTGCCCCCATAGCGCAAGTCAAAGGTTGGCCCCCATGAATATATGTACAGTAAGTGAACATCTATCTTAAAGTGAAATATACAAATGTAGTTCATTTTACCTTCCTCTTAGAAGAAAGTGCGCAAGACAAAACAGCATTGGACTTTTAAAAAAAGTAATGAATACCAGAAAAATAATCTGAGAGAGGATATGTTCCAATATATATGCTGGCAAAATATAAAGGGTGCTCACATTTTAAACCCAACAATCTGTCGTGAGATATTCCCTGGTAAATAAAATCCCAATATGAACCAAGTGCTTGTTGTCTTGTGGGTAAGTGTCTGCACTGGGAACATGACACCATGAGTAAAATCCTGGTAGCCAAATACTTGAGCAAACTTGCCAACCTCAGAAAAACGCAAGGGTTTGCATCCGCCCTCTGACAAAAAGTTGTCCACCCACATGTGCCCTTAACTTGGGCCCTGAAAACAGTCACAATCAGGTGGAAATAACTTTACCAATGTCCCGGATTGCACACTCTCTTGCCTCATCATGGGCAAACACTCGTGACTTACTTGCCCTTTCATCATTTCCCCTTCTCACCCCATGTCTGGCTTTCAACAACACCCTGCTTTATAAAGCTAACTTGGAAAGTGCACATACCATAGTGTCACTCAAATATATAAATCCTTATAGAACTGTGTTAAGCAAAAAGAATGCAATTCAGCAAAAGGCAAAAATAATTGTCTCTAAAACTTTCGAAGTATGACAGTAGCATTGTGGTGCCGTGTGATATTTAACACTAAGAAAACATGCCGTTCGGGACTGTGGACATAATTGTGGCATTTTTACTGATGCTATGTTACTGGCAATTAACTTTCTGGTTGACTTTCAATGGATGAACTTCCTCTTAGATAAATTCAGGGGCCCTCCCATGGGAGATGGAAATGGTGATTAATATGGTTTTTCATTGCATCCTACATTTTATTTGGAGCAAGTGGAGTATCCAGAGGGATGGGGTGATGTGTTCCTGTCTCTGCAATCGTATAAGGAGTAGTGGCCCTGCAACTTGGACTCTGTCTTCTGCTTAGTAAGACATCATAGAGGCTCACACCTAGACACAGTCTGATCTAGCAAGGAAAAGTACAATGTTTACTAAAGTTTCTGGATGGAAGGTCAGATAAGTCACGATGCACTGAATAGTCTTGAGATAAAGGAAGCAGATTTTGGGGTGATAACTTTTACCAGCAGTTTGTGTGTGCATCTGATGTTTTTGGGCACGGTTTTGGCAGTGGGCAAGTTCCCATTTCTTAAAGCCATGGGATTGATGTGGGGTTTAAAGTGTGGTTTTGCAAAACATTAGAATATATGCCACCTTGGCAACAGTAAAAACAGTTGCAAACATGCTTGCGAATAATACATGGCTGCATGCCGGAACTGCCTGTTTCATGATGATATTAGCACTGTAAAACATTTCTGAACTGGCTGTGGCCAGTATATGCCAGCATGGCCTATAAAGAAAAATAATAATAATAAACATTTCATGATTCATTTTCCTGGAATATGGCTGTATTGCCTGTGTAGAAACCTGCTCATGCCAATAGCAACTGTTAAATTTCAGTGATGGCTCCATCTAAACTTTTCTTGTTGCGTGTTCCCATTGTATATCAGCATTGCCAATTAACATATTTTCTTCCAGGCAATGCCCACTATATGCCAGGATTGCAATTGTAAAATGCATTTCTGGGTGCTTGTGCACACACATACCTACACACACAAATACATTTATAAAGAATCATGATCCTCCCCCATAACCTTCATGACTGCATCTTTATCTGCTCCTACTATTGAATTCTACGTTCCTCCTCTCTCCTAAACCTTTCCTCCACCACGCCTCCATTCTTTCTCTCTACTTTCTCTCACGTCCCTGGACATCCACGTCAGCGCATCACTGGACATTTTCAAGATCCGACTCAAGCTCCAGCTGCTTGCTGGTGAAGTGACATCTCCATGTGCCCCTCCCTGGCTGACCCCAATACTACCTCTGATTTTTCCTCATAAAGTATGCAAATAACTAAAGTGTTTCAATGTCGACTCTGGCACTAGGCCCTAATGTACCAATGTTCATGTCTTTTTGCAAAGTCACAATCCACCATGTATGTATCCTTATGATTATACTAAGGACCTCATTACGACCCTGGCGCCAAGGGATTACCGGTACCGGTAAGGGTACCCGTACCGGTAATCCCTTAGCGCCTGATTACGAGGTCCCTTTGCGGGTTGGAGACTTTAACGCCTGCTTTTTGCAGGCGTTAAAAACCAACCCGCAAAGGGACCTTGGTGCTAAGTACGGTGCCGCGATTTGCGTACTTAGCGCCTTCTCCATTCCCATTGAGCCCTATGGGTCAAAAATGGGAATGGGGAATTGCCATGGCGGAATGGGGAATTACCGCCCCGCCAACCTCGGAATGGGGTGGTAATTCCCCATTCCGCCATGGTGGAGTCGGTAAGTTACCGGCATGGACCATGGTGCTATTAGTACCATGGTCCAACGCCAGTGTCGTAATGAGGTCCTAAACCTTCTTCACCTGCTTTGCGTTCATTCATATTATGGTCCCATATTGTACAAGCCCCCTACCCAGAGAATTAATCTGTGATCTGCTATGTGTCCTCTGTATGGAATTTCTGTTACAAATGCCATCCTTATTGTTCAATAAATATGCACACACTAACATACACCCACGCACATATGCAAATATGCACACATGCCCACATTCAAACACAGTGAAAAACATTCACACACTACTCGCACACAGGTCGTTTTTTTTACACATATATGTTTTCTCACCACCACACATTGCTCAACAGTTCCTCTTCTTTGTGCACTGGAAGAAGAGAGGGAAGTTGTCAGTGAGATTGACAACTTCCTCCCTAAGCCCCACCTTCACATGGCCAAAGAAAGCTTTGAGAGTGCCTAATGTGCATGGTGTCATGGTTTATTATGGGCCAGCATTCTACAGTGCCACGTAGTTCCTGCAGAGACCAAGGCCTTGCTTCCATGTGGGAAAGCACCTCACATGAGCGCCTACAGAGCCTCTATTCATGCAAGCGCGTGGAGAATCAGATGCTCTGCTATGCAGAACGCTTAATGCCATGGAGCATGCTCTATGACAAAGAATAAGTGAGACACTAGTGTGCATAATGTTCGGGGCTGAACCCCTACACCCATTTTGCACTATGCAGTTGCTATAAATCTGGTATGCAATAATCTGCATGGCTGTAACAACCAAACACGTGGAAACCCAGATTCTGTTAATTCATTTTGTGCCACTATTCAAATAAGACTGCCAGTAATGTTTGAAACATGTACTAATTACATGAAGGGAAATATGTCAGTTAGCACAATATGCTGGGCAGTAGGCAATTTCCTGTACACCATTAAGGCGTCCTAAACATTATTTTATTTATCTAAATATTATGAAGATGAAGCCATTTTACTAAGAATGTTACTGTTAAATGTAGTTCATCAGGATTGTTCAATGTCATTTGTTGCTGGCATGTTATTGTGATATTGGCTGCCTGTATTTGGTTCTTGGTATGCCACCTCCATCGAATGTTGGAAGCCTGAGGACAGTAAGCTGCTTCAGGGAAGTGAATGTGTGCAGTTTCCGGGGTCCTGTGGGAGCACATTAGGCTCCGTCATAGTTTGGTTTGCCTCCTTGGGCCTCAGCTGAATCCTTAATAGCAATATCACTCCTGGCGCTTTTGCAGACAGAACAACTGTTGTGGGGGGGCATATGTCTCCATTTATTTACATAAGCCTCTGAATAGTGAGCGCAGTGTGAGCAGTTGTTTAGATGCTCAGGAGGACTGCATTCTATGGGGATCCCTTTCAAGTTCTCTTTAAATTACTAGGATGGGACCTATTAACTATACACTTTTGCATAGACAGGTCACCATCACGTAATTTTCTAGATTTTCACAATGTTGTGCAAACATAAAGAGTGAAAAAGGTGATGTGCACGCTGGTACGCTACCATTTTGCACTCTGCCATGTAAATTGAGTAAACACCACCTGCAATGTACACAGGACAGGCAACATTTACAATGGATTACCATGGAACTGCCTGCTTTTTGCTGGTACAAACATTTGGGTGAATTGGAGTTTAATTTGTATACGTTTTATTCTACAATTTTTCCCATTCTCCTCTCATCAGACAAGGTATAGCGATGACAAACATAAGATCTCAATGGGCCTGATTTGCAAAGCATTTTTCTCTGAGATTCTGCCATTGTAAAACACATTTGTAAATCAGGGCCACTATGTGTAGTCTGTCAATTTATTTTAAGAAACACCAGATCAAAAATACATTCTGGCACATGAATTCCATTAGCACTGTTAGCTCTGATTAACCTGCATGTATGCACACATTTAGAGTTCAACGTCAGGAAAATAAAGAATAATTAATGTATATGTCTTGCTAACAAATACTTTTGAGAAGGACCCCACACTATTACACAGTGGTGACCGAATATTCACTTAGATATGTAAAAAGGGGGTTTAACAACATATTAAATACATTTAAGTTTTAATTGTAGACATTTCTTTTACAGATTGTTTTTATTTCAAATATTGTATTTGTTCACAAATATATGAAGCCCTGCAAGGAAATGCAGGATGCAATAGGTAGAGCAGTGAAGACTTGTTTTTAAACATATCAGTGAACCTGTGGGGGAAGACAGCAGTAACAGCTCTTGAGCTCCCCAAAATGTGTCCCATGGGAAAGTCAAGCTGCCCTGGACGGATCTGCTCTGCGGCGCGATATTCCAGTGGGATTTCCTATGGTATTGGCCTGCAGCCTTGATCTAGGGTTCAAATGCTGTGGGCCCATTCAGCAGCTCAAGCCTTGATAAAGATGTTTGACTAACCATTCAGTGGATTGGATACATCTACAATAGGTTTGAGGCTTAAAGAAGGCCGAGCTCACTTCCTGCTTACTGTGTGGGTTTTGTTTTGCTGTGGAGAGAGGTGCACAGTGAAGATGCACATTTTGATTGTATGTTGGAGACAGGGGAGTTTGGGTGTGCTTTTAGAACACGTAGGAACGTTTTGGGTGAAGTTTAAACGGGTTTGTTGGTTATTTGCACTTTTTTTATATTTCTTGATTCCTGTTTTATCCCTTGTCTGTATATATGTGTTTGCTTCCTGCTCTTAAATTCGTTTATTTTTTAAAATTCGTTTTTATTGAGTGTTTGCATTTTAAAAATAATAACACAATTTCTGCATGGCCAATCCCTCGCCCTATAACCCAAAACCTCTCAACCACCAGCATCCCCCCTTTAGTCTCTGTAGACCTAAATTCCACATCTTTTCTGGCTTAATGTCCACTCTCCATATATACCTTATTTTATAATATCCAGAATTCTCAACCATTAAGGGAACCACTGCAATTTGAATGTGTTTTGAGGGAATGCAAGAACAGGCCCCCTCTCCTGTTTAAACACCAAGTGTTCTCCATGAATGGAATATGTCACCCACTAAAAAGTCACAAAGTTCCACATTTCTTTTAACCAATCCATTTCCATCAGGCCTTGCTGTTGTTTATATCTCTGTGTCACTCCCAACCATGCCACTGTTAGGTGAACCATGAATGCTTTAATTTGTGCTGTGGCGGGCAAGCAATTCTCTTGGTCCCCCCAAACCACATAGCCATATTTTTATGGCCAGCTTTTGTTCTGAGGGAAATATCCCTTCCATTTGTGTTGTTCCCAGTAGGGTTGAATTACTGGGCATTCCCACCATATATGGACCCAATCCCCTTTCCCTGCACACCCTATCCAGCACCTGAGAGACGAGCTGGGAAACATTTTGTACACACTTGTTGTGTAATGCCACTGCATTAAAACCTTGTAGAACATTTGTTTGAGCTGAATGGACCATGTACATTTTGGTACTTTTCTCCACAATAATTCCCACAACTACGACGAGATGGTGCACCCCAGTAATGCCTCCCTTTTTTTATATATGGCCATTGCATTTATGGTGTATTTTCAGTAAAAAATGTTGTACAGTGACGGGACCAGTTTCTTTGCACCTGAGTGTGTGGTTATGAATTTCTCAAAGGGAGTAAGAGGCTGTCTTAATTTTGGGGCCTGACAGCTAGTGCCTTTGCTGATAATACCTAAGTCTCTCTCCTTCACCTGACCCCAACATCCACTTCCATTCCTCAAAGGATGTTATCTCCTGTACCTGCATCATATTGCTTAACTATAGACACCCAGCTCCTTGCTACTGCTTAAGGGCTCTGTCTTCCATTCCCGGGGAGAACTGAGGGTTATGAAACAGCAGCATAAAGGGGAAGGATTAAATGAGCTATTCTATTTTGACAGTAGAGAGTCCCGTATGTTTTCTACCAATGCTAGAATGTGGCTAACCTATGTTTTGGCTGGTCTGTGGGCTCTCTCTAACCACATATCCTTGGAGAGGGGCTTTCTGGCCACCATTATGTCAATTCTGGAACAGATCTTTAAAGTGTCTCCCGGGAACCACTCCCTGATCATTCTCAGTTGCACTGCTTCACACCCTTTGAGGAAATTAGGGAGCCCCAGTACCCCTTTGTTCTTAGGAGCCTTCAGAGTTTTAAGCAATATCCTCAGAGGTTTATATTGCCATATGAAAGTGGATACTTTTGTATTCAAGAAGGTGAAGAAGGCTTGTAGAAGCGATATGGGAAGAGCCTGAAAAAAATAGAGAACCTTTGGCAACTACTACACTTTTTATCGATGCAATCCTGCCCAGCCAAGATATAGAGATGTATTCTCCAGTTTACCAAATCTGACTTGATTTTATGCAGTAGATTTGTGTAGTTCGCTCCATAGAATTGATTCCCTCCTGAGACCATCCTAACTCAGTGCCCTGTCTTGCCTGTTGTAAGTGATCCCCATGCACTGATATATTTAAGATTTCTGATTTTTGCATGTTTATTTTTAGTCCTGCCACCTCTCCAAATTCTCTATATCATGGGAGAGGGCCTTTAAAGAGCTCTTAGGTTCCGATACTGCCAGCAGCATTTTGTCGGCGAAAGCCATTATCTTATGCTCTTCTCCAACAAAGCTGATCTCCCTGATCACACCTGTATTCCAGCAATGGGGAATTGGGCACCTCTGTTTGATTCCCTGAGTGATAGGGATTTGTTGGAATAGATGGCCATTAATTGATAGCCGTATGGAAGGGAGTGATAGTTTGCTTGAAGCATGTTTGCTTGCACACACATGGATCCCACTCACATATGCTCCAAAGTATGTTAAATAAATGACCACTCCACCCTGTCTAACGCCTTCTTAGCATCTAGGGAGACCAAAAGTTATGGATTTTCTGTTATCAAAGTCCTTTCTATTAAATGACAGACGTGTCTTATATTATCAAATGTTTGCCTATTTTGAACAAACCCTGATTGGTCTGGGCCTATATGTTTCAGGAGTAATTTGGTCAACCTCTCCACCAAGATCTTGGTATAAATATTAGTGTCTGAGATAATCAATGCAATGGGCCTATATTGGTCGCAATTGGTAGGATCTTGATTGGGTTTCCGAAATAAGACCACATTCACCTCGTGCATCAATGGTGTTATACGCCCGGAGGACTGAAAAATATTGTAGAGTTTTCTTAACCAAGCAACTTATCTTGTCTTATATTTGGTATTGAATGAAGCAGAAGACTTTTAATAGCTGTCGACACCTCTTCTTCCTTAATGTTATTGTCTAAGTGCTCCCTTTCCAAACTAGAGATTTTTTGCAGTGTTACTGAATATAAATATGTTATTTGCGTGCCCCCTACTGGACTATCTGATGATTACAATGCAGTGTAGTAATCCGAAAAAACGTCCATTATCGCTTTATTCTTTGTGACATTATCCCCATCTCCCGATTTTATTTTTAATATCATTTGGGTGGAAGCTCGTTCCCTGAGTTGTCATGCTAGTAGGTGGTCTGCCTTAATTGCTGAAACATAGTACTTTTGTTTGATAGTTAGCAAGGATCTATTCACTCACCAAGTGTGCATCATGTCTAAGTAGCCTCTAACATACCTGTAAGACTTTTTCAAAGCCTTGCTTGAGCGTGCCTTCATGGCCCTCATTTTCCCTTTTAGTTCATCTTCTTGATTCCTCTCTAGCTCTCTGCAGTGCCTTTCCCTTAGGGCTTTTGTCGCTATTAATTCTCTGCTAATTACTACCTTAAATATATCCCATATTTTTTCTAAGTTTATCCCAGCTGTACAGCTATCCACAAAGTGTGTATCTATTTTTCTCCCTATTGAATCTGGCAGCATAGCTAGGATATTTCAAGATCGTATTCGGGAACACACATTTCCGTAAGGCACTTCCACTCTCAGGGATATCTATCTTAGCTGTGATTGAAGTGTGGTCCGAAAATGCTGTGGAGCTTGGGTCGAATGCCATTACTATCCCCATCAGTCTCATCGATACCAAAATGCCATCTATTCTGGAGAATGTTCAGTGGACATGGGAATAATAGGTATTCCCTTTTTCATCCCCCTTAATTGGTCTCCAAGTGTCTTGTAATGTGAAAAACTCAAACCTTTGTTTTAAGGATTTTGATGGAGCTAGTGGAACCTGACTCACCCGGTAGTCCTGTCTTCCTGTGACACCCACAGCAAATGAAAGTCATCTGTCAATATTACATCTCCTTGCACAAAACCTTCTAGCTGAGACTACCCTTTGCATAAAGCTGTGTTGACCCGAAATGGGGGCATATACCATTGCTATCATAAGCAGACCTTCATAAGTCTTCACGACCTGTAGGTTTAGCATGTCTTTGAAGGCCAGAAGTACCCCCACCCCTGTTTTATCTATTGCATTGGTTTGAAAAATACAGCAATATGAGTGTATCCGAACACCCTTTTTTATCTTTTTTCCTGATATGTGTTTCCAGCATTGTTATGACATCTGGCTTCTCCCTCTTTAGGAATGCCTTAACCTTCTTCTGTTTAACCGGGGTGTTCAGTCCCCTAATGTTGTATGTTAATAGTGTGAACATGATTTCCTTGTGATGGTTCACTGTTCACCCCTCTCCGTAGTTTGCTGTTGATTTTCCCTCCTGCAGAAACCTCTGGAGACTTCTCCCCTGCACCTCTCCCTTTCCTCAACCAACCCAACACCAACAAAATACTCTGGGTTGGGTCATAGTTCCTATTGACCCTGGAGACATTACATCCCATTCATGACCCAAAACCGAAACCAGGGAAACAAACTGTTGAGGATAAACTAATACCCTCTTTGTGATCCCAAGGAACACTATTCAGGCTGGTCTTTCATCCCCGGGGCCTCATGTCCTTATTCAAGCTGTGGTTTTATCACCTAGTCCCCATCACAGTCTAAAGCCAGGGTATCGAGTGATTTTACAGAAGATTATTTATTCAAGGCATTTTTTACCAAAAATGTTTTTACCAATAAATACCAATTTAAAAAAAATATATATCTATGGGTTAAGGGATTAAAACAGGTGGGGAGGGGGCTTGTGGGTTAGAAACACAGGGAAACAGGCAATGGGGTGAGCCCCCCAAATAAAAACAAAATAAAATGAATCCGTATTTTTTTGGTTATACTGTTTTGCTAAAAATGCCTTCTTTGCAGGTCGTGATCCTTTGCTGCTTGTTCTGCCATGTAAATATCATCCCAAAAGGGAATGGTGATCTATACTTGATTCACTTCTGGTTGAATACCTTAATCACAGGACCCAGAGCTTTCCTTTTCTGTAACATTGAAGATCCTGATAGGGCTGCATTTCTGCCCCCGTTGACCATGATATGTTCCGCCATTTGGGCTTCTCTCAATATTGATTCTTTTTGCGTGTAAGATGCTATGGCCGTAAGCATATCTCGTGGCCGTGCTGTGGGCTCTGACATTACAGGGCCCACCCACTGGATTCCATCTTTGACAATATCTTCTGGTGGCAGATCTGTGACAAGGTCCTCAAAGCAATGCTGCATTATGACTTTCAGGTTTTTATTTAATACACTTTTCTCTGAGATCTATTCTCTAGATCTTTGCACTGCAATTGTACATTTTGGGACAAACTTGTTAGATGTTTCAGGATTTCATTGTTCTGTTCAGTGTCCTCAGCCATTTCTTTTTGCTCTTTCCCTCGTGTCGACCCGCTTGCCCTAAATCCCTTTTCAGTTCTTTCATTGAATGTTTTATGTACTCCTTCAATGAGGTGAACTGAGCCTGCAATTAGGCAGCAATCTTATCCTGCACCTCTTGAAGACATTGAATCAGTTGCTCTTTGATTATTGCCATTTCGGTGGTATGTGGGTCTTTCAGGGTATTCGCCATTGTATTCCCTTTCTCCTGTTCTGCTATTTCTACCGACCTCTGCCGCCAGCAACATCTTATACCTCCATCTACTGATGGGCGCTGGGGTTTAGGGTCCCCCAAGGTTTCGCTCCTTGCCTTGGCATCAGATATAGAAGGATTCCCCACCACCCACAGCAGATCCTGAGACCCTGAAGACAGAGCGCAATCAGAACATCCACTTGCTCCCCTTCCCCACATACCCACTTATTAAAAATGTAAAACTGTCTATGTCGTACTTTCCATTGCACCCTTTTCCCTTTGTTTTTATTACCCATAACATTATAAAAAATCCCCAAAATATTTCCTGTTTTACCTTTCCTAGCTTTATATCACAGAAAACATTCATAAATGGAAAATCATTTTCAAAACATCTTTCATTTTCTGTTTTTGTTTTGGACATTTCTGAGACATCTTCTTGTGATCAGTCACCTTCTATATCCGTGCTTTCTTTTGTTTTGCAGCAATCATTTTCCTTTGTGTAAATCGTGATAAATCCATGTATTTGTCTTTGTCACCGTGTTTCATTGCATATTGACACGATAAACCGTACACATCAGCATGTTGTTTCTTGCAGAGGCAGTGCTGGGAGAGTTCTGGGAGGAGAAGAGGATGAGCTAAACTGGATGGGATGGCACATAGCGAGAAGAGGGAAAAAGTGGCTCTGTGCTTTTCAGACCCTCTTCCAGGGAGAGAATCAATGCATCCTGTTGTGTTCTGGAATATACTTTGCCTGAGGACTTGCTGGGTGTTTTGTCCTGTGTCCTGTCCTACCCAACTAGTGGTTATGTAGCCCGCCTAGGACTGTGAAAGATCTCCTCCAGCTACAAAGCCCAAGAGCAAGAGAGGGCTGAGGAAGAAAAAAAAGATTGCTGCTACTATTTCTATCGAAACTGTGAAAGAGAGCCATCCGGCCTAGGTAAAAGAAAGGCGATGGAAGGTTGACTCAGATGCCGTTTGCCACACCTTGCAGTTCACGAAGACAAGAGGAGAACGAAAGGTTCTCCCAATCACTGAGGGCCTGGTGAGTTCCTAAGCCACTCTGCAGGAAGGACCTGTTGTAAGGGCATGTTCCCATCTTCCTTAGATACCCTAAATGAACCAACGGTCAAAGTCGTCACACATACACTAACGTTTGACCTGGCCAGTACACCCCCATAAATCCTGTAATTAATTAATGCATGATTTCATTTGAACAGTTTCAGCTGCTTCTTCATACAAAATATCCTTTGCATATTTTGAACTGCCTGTATTTATTGGGTATAATTTTCAACCTGATTTAAGGTTTTCCCCTTTGAACTGTATATATACTACTTTCATATCTTCTCACTTATGTTCGAGTAAGCTGCTATAATTCTGCCTTCCTGTATATCATTTGCATTTACCTTGAATTGCATTCTGGTAGTTCATTGTATGCAAAGTAAGTTCTGACCATCATTCCTGGTGTCAGTAACGGTTAACTTGAGTCTGCAGTCATTCTTGTCTGTGCAGTAAGTCACAAATTACCGTGCTTCTTTGTGAATGTTTTTCGATGGCTACAGTTATTTCACGCCACTTCTTCAATACTCATTTTATTACCAGTTGCACACCTAGGTTGCCTGTCTCACTTATTCCCCTCCTGCACACTACCTGTCTCATTTGCTTGGTTGATTGAAACTCAGGAACATTTATCAGGCTACCCCATTCACTGCTCATTTCAAGGAGGCACTTCCCAGGAAAAACCATATCTGTTCCAGGCCCTCACTCATTGAAAGTCCTTCAGATAATCTTCATTCTCTACATTCTTTACAGAAACGACTGTTAAACATTAAGCAAATCATTCACCCACAGAGAGTGCTAAGGATTTTATTTTATGTATGTATTTATTAATTTCTAATGCGCCGAAAGCCCGCAGGCATCGGGTCGAAACACGCACATAAGGGGACAAACAAAAGAGACTGGACAGGGTCAGCAGAAAGACAAATACAGGCAATTACTTGAATAGAAATGTTTTTAAGGCTTTTCTGAAGGTCCTGGAATTGTGCTCCAGTGTCACAGAGGTGGGAAGAGAATTCCAAGGTTTGGCCGCTTTGATTTGGAAGGATTTTCCCAGACCATTCTCGTGTTTATACTTTAAATGTATGATCTGCATTTTGTTGGCGGATCATAATGCTCTGGTAGGACAGTACTGCGGGCCCAGAATTTTCAGGTCGTCGGGGGCTGCCCCATTACACACATTTGTGAACGATTATACCTGCTTTGAAGTAAATGCGATCCTGAATAGAAAGCCAGTATAGCTCCCTGCTGTGGGTTGAAATGTGCTCCCGCCTCCTCAATTTATTAAAAATGCGCACCGCATTATTTTGTAGTACTTGGCATTTTCTTACATTGGTAAATGAGGCTCCGAGAAGTAAGGAGTTACAGTAGTCTAACCTTTCCAAGACAGTGGCTTAAGCGTTAATCACAGTATTGTCTCTAGTAATAAATGGACATATATTTTTGAGTAGTTGGAGAACATGGTTACAGCTTTTTGTCAATAGATTGACGTGTGCATCTAAGTTTAAGGAGGCTTTCAGATAGATGCCCAAAGTTTTTACCAGTACTGGAATACAACTTGTGCCTATTTTAAAACTAGAGTAGGCAGTACTTAGTTTAGCCTGTGCACCCTTTGAACCAAAAATCAACAATTCAGTCTTGTTGCAGTTCAGGCACAGCCAATTAGAAGACAACCAGTCTTCGATTTGATGATACGTAGAAGAAAGGGCTGCGGAATCAGCAAATCAGTGCAAACCATACCCTCTGTGGACCTCAGGGAGGAGCCAGAGATGGGATGTGGGGGAAGGAGGTGTGATAGACTCAGCGATTGGGTAAAGGAAGTGGAGAAAAGGCAGCTGTGACAAGATAATCTGTTCAGCCTGCCCCGCCTCAGAAATTCAGGTATGCCAGGACACTAACAGATAAAGAGCCCAGTATTCCATTGGCTGGGAGGCCCCAAACAGTTTGATGAAATATAATCCATACATAGTTTCAGAACTTTTAAATGCTGTGAAAAATATCCATGAAACTCAATTCTCAATAATGACACTATTGCGGCATGCAAGTGGTTGGATGTCTTCTAGAAAAGTCAACCAACTGTTAAACATTCCCCACGTATGGTATCCTGTTTTATCAACTGTATAAGTGGGTATGTTAGACCTCTGTGTGGAAATTATATTCTTATGGAAGACAAAATGCAGCTAGCTCCCAAGAGGAGGCGGTCTTCGCCCTTGAAACCCTGGAGTTACAATTCCTTTGCTATGCTGACTAAAAGGAGCAACTTTGATCTGAAATATTCTCACTATGCTTTTCCCCCATGATAAGGATTCCAAGATTTGCAAATTCCAGAGGGCAAATCCTATGACAAAAGTCTGAGGCACTGAACTCTTTTATTATAAACAATTATTGTCATTTTCCTATGCTGCAATGAAAAGCTTGTGTACCCAACAGTGTAAAAATAACTTTCACTTTGCTGATTTAGAAGACTCAGTTCACATCAAATAAATGCATTTATAGTTTCGATATTGTACAGAAACCAATAGCTTTGGTTAATGTTGGGGATCAAGCAATTGGTGAGAATTTTTTAGGAGATTTTTGGGATTATGTTTAGTATCTCATGGTATGTTGTGGTATTTTGCTATGGTGGTATTTTGTGGTAATATATTGTTGTAAAAATATTGGGGTATTTTTATCGTGGTGACACTAACTTCAGAACACTGCCTAATAATTATTTCACCAGGGTCACAATGGTAAACAAATACGGGACCTGGTATACTGAATAATTGGCTCATGCTCTCCTGTGATATTATATCTACAAAATCTCTCTTACAAAATCACTCTTACAAAATCACTCTTATGCCATTTTGGCTGTGTTAAACATTAAACATGATCTCTCTATGCATGTCAAATCAGTGAGACAGAATGCAGAAGAAATACACTGAGACTAAATGATCTTTTTGAGTTATTGTTCTTTATTATAAACTAGAATTATACAAGTTACACAGAAGGACACGTGCGCCGACGTTGGAAATTCAAACATAAACACGTTTTTTCCTGCAATGGATTCCAACGCACTTTCTGTGATAAAGTGCAGAGCTCTGCCTGTTGCCAGCCTTGAAGTTCACAACAAAGCTGGCAGAATAAATACAATCTGATTTGCAGCAAAATGTAAATGCAGCGCCTAAAAATTAACTGAATTATTTAACCTACGCTAAATAGTTTCAAACAGCCACTTCACACTCCCCTCAATTAACAGCATAATTTCCTAGGTCTGTTGGCGATATTCCATGAGTCAGCTTGGTAGTGACCCAGCGTCATTCACAGATAAGGTTGCTCGAGATTTGCAGAGTTTGTATGCAGTAGCCTTTGGGACCACTACACACAACTAAGACTACAGGTGTAGGCAAAACCAACCTTTGGTATAAGTCTGTACTACACAGTTTTGTGGTAGCGCTGCTGAGCAGTCAGACTTACCTCAAGAGGGAATGTGAGCTGTAAGGATGTTACACAGAGGTCTATAATTACAAGTATTCAGATATACACTTATACTCAAGGTTTCTTGTTAAAACACTTATTAATCTATTACACAGTCAGTTAGAAAACATTCACTAGAAGGGAGGAAATCTATATCACACAAAAATATATTTTAGTACTTCACAATATCAGATTCTGAGGCATTTAAACTACTTTGAGGGAGGAGCAAAATGGCATTCAGAGCATTTAAAGTAGGAGAAAAAAGGCATAAGTTAATAAAACAGATATTACAGTTACTCTTAAGCAGTGCAAATATTTTGAGTTCACCAGAGGAGCTGATTCAATGCAATTGGTTAGGCCAAAGTCAATGGGCTAAAGTCTCGTATCGAATAAAGCCGTTCTGGAAGTTAAACGGAAAAGTCTTTGCCTAAGTTCTCAGAAGTAGTTAATAAAAGAAAGATTCATATGTCGGGTCACAAGCTTACAAGGCCTTCAAGTTGCCAAGGTTTCAAGCACTTTCGCGGTGAGAGTTAAATTCTCTCGGTCGGGTTTTCACAGTAGCTTACAATGAAGAAAAAGATGCAGCTGAAGAGGTTGGTTCCTGGCAGTTCCTGCAGATCTCGCTGTTCCTGAGCCTTAGTTGTGGGGACAAGAGGGAGGACGTCGGAGGACTCATCCACTGCACGGCGACTGGTCCATAAAGCTGGCAAAAGCAAATCTTCGATTCCAGTAGCTGTCATCTAGCACACAAACTGGTGTCCCTCTCCCTGGCTATTCGGTTTCCTGCAGCACTCTGAGGAAAATACAACCATCTACGAGAATGGTGTCCAGGTGGCTTACGTGTTGATTGGTCCCAGCAACTCAAAGGGAGAAGTCACCCTTGAAGGGCTTCTCTGTCGAGATGAACTTGTCAATTCAGACCTGCAGCAGGGCTTCACCGGGCAAACCAACGATCCAGGAGTTGCAGCAGCCGAACACTTCCAGCTCGTCTTCGGTTCTTTCATTCCAGTGGTTGACTCTGCCTTCCAAGTCACGAGACTCGCCTTTTAAACAGTTTTCTCCCATTCATTCCAGCCTAGCTGCCGCTCACCCAGCAGGGTGCCTGTCCTTGCAGGACAGTCAGCTAGCCAATCACGCCAAAGTGTATTTGGGTCTCCTAGGAGACTAAGCACAGGGAGTTTCGGGCACCTCCCTCACTTCCTGCCCACCCCAGCCACTTGGGCGCCAGAGCTGGTCTTTGGTCCTGAAGCCCACCAAAGGCGTAGGAACAAAGGGACCAAACCTGGTTTGGTGCGCAGAGACAAACTCTAGAAGGACCTTTCCAAAACGAAATGGCAAAAAAAGAAGTTGGGGATCCGTTTAAACAAAGGACGCTCAGACGCCATCTTGAAAAACATGGCTCCCGCTATTTAACGCTACCGGTGTTCGCGGTCATGAAAAATCATGGTAGTTCATTGTAAAACCACTTCCACCAGCCATTTTGAGAGGGAAGGGTATCATTTTACTGCTACATGTGTTTCGAGACATAGGGGATACTAGGTAACCCCTCCAGCACTCTATTGTAAGATAGTGTGTGTTGGGTCTAGGAATTTGAAAAGACTAGTAAAGCCAATTTCACTTTACTTTATCTTGGAAACAGTAGTTTATACCAGAGAAGGTATTTAAACCTGCGGGCAGCCAAAAACAGCTTCCCTGTGTCACTGCACTGAGGGTGCTGTGTGACACACATGAAAAGATGATGCCTAAGGAGTCGTCTAAAACTCCATAATCAAAGAACACAAGAGTAAAACACACCTCAAAATACACGAGAGAGTGGGAAAAAAGGCTCACACTCTCACCAGTCAAAAAAAAGCAAGTCCTCAAAATCCAGCAAAGTTGCTGGGGGTCTCCAAGGTGAGGAGAATTAGCATATGTATGAAAGTTCTCCCTAACAGGCGGCTCTTCTAGTGACCGCTAACGCAGGAGAGAGACAAGCTCAGCCCAGAAGACTCAGTCTGCCCAAGCACCAGCCCTCTCTTCATTCCAGCACTTCTGTCTCCTTCGTCAATGAGTGGATGGAATGACCAGCCCTCTGTGCCTCAAACTTTTTTCACAAAACCCTCTGTCACTCAAAAAGCACCTCCCTTTTGATACTGATATTCATATTTTATTTCTATTGCGCTCGTACACAAGTGTTTCAGAGTGCGACAAGGCAAGATAGGGGAACAAGGGAGAACAAAACAGCAATCTTACTAGGCCCAGTGACATTGAGAACGCGCAAGTGCATGGGAGAGGGGGAGGGGAAAAGTGCATGGAAGGGGGGAGAAGTGGAAAGTGCGAAGCAGAGGAGAAACAGATAAATAACAATGAATAAATAATAAAGGCAACAAACAGTGGTAGTGCAGCCAGCAATGTGCAAGTGCTAGGTTTAAGGCAGCAGACAGGGTAGGTCTGACAAGTGCAGGAAGATAAAGGGGGGGGGGCGCATGGGTACAGATAGAGACCCCAGTGCAAGGGGTGGCCCGGAGGCAGTGTGGGAGGGTGGTAGGGTCAGCAGGTACCTGGTCCCGGAGGACAGAGGGTGGCCAGGTGCACGGTGCCAAGAGAGAACAAATCAGCAGGGGAGAGGGCGAGCAAAGGCAGAAGAAAAGAGGAAGGTCTTGAGGTGCTTCCGGAACCAGAGATGGTTCTTCTCAAGTTTTAGAGTGGCAGGGAGGCTCTTCCAGAGGGAGGCCCCAGCCGAAGACAGAGATCTACGCCCAGCTTGTTTCTTTGAAAAACAACTGACCCTCAGTGAGTTGGAGGTAGAGGAGCGAAGCGCTCGAGAGAGGAGGTATTTGCGGAGGGATAGCTGAAGGTATTTTGGACCCAGGCCCCAGAAAGCCTTGTGGACAATGCAGAGGGTTTTGAATTTAATCCTTGCATCCACTGGGAGCCAATGGAGAGATTTCAGAGCTGGAGAGATACCATCCCAGGGCTTGAGGCCAAGGACAAGTCTTGCAGTCCTGTTCTGGAATAGTTGCAGAGGGCGGAGAGTAGAGGCAGGTAGATTTAGAAAGAGGCTCTTATAATAGTCCATGCTAGAGAGAACCAGAGCTTGGGCTACCATGAGCTTCTGCAGGATCATCACACTAAAATAGCATGTGATTTCCTCTGTCCCTTTACACGAAACACGAAACACAAACTGCATTTCTGAAGAGAACTTGTTACATCTCTCTGGCACTTCCTGCCCCAAGACAATGCTGTGTTTTTAGCAGAATGGATCTCACATTCCACATCTTATAAGACAAAGCAGCTTTTTGTCTGCATGTTTAAAGTTGATTTTTTTTCCATTGATTTTTACCATGCATTTCTATCAACCTGCATTCAGTTTATATAATGGACCAATTTGCACTAAATATTATTATTGGAATCGGTTACATGTTAAAAGGGGTTGGGTTGAACGGCCACCAGGGGGCGCACGGATGAGTCGCCTCTCCGTGTGAGCTCCGTATTCAGGGTCCGGAAAGTGACAGTGAACCCCCACTTTGAGACCCCCCCCGGTGCTGATTTTCGAGCGAGAGGTCACGGACGGTGTCCTCCCCGTCTGGGAAAAAACTTGGCGAGAATCGGTGGCGGCATCACGACGAAAATAACTTTGGCCTCTGGCGCGGTGTGCGAGCTGCGGATCTTCCGTTGCAGGCCAGAGCGCACGCGGGAAGAGCCGTTTTCTGGAATTGCTCCGACGCGGTTCCTGGAGCTGTGCGCTGCCGCTCTATTTGGCTGGGAGCCCCCTCTCAGAGCTCGCCGACACCCCTACCGCCGCACGGTGAGTGGATCTCCCCCTCCCCCCCTTGCGCCACAAGACGACTGCCCCCTCCGCTGCCGGTCTCTGCTGACCTGTCTTCGGCCCCCGGCCCGGTGGCGCGGTGGGGCATAGCCCTCTCCCGCGACCGCCCTCCAAAGGAGCCCGGCACTCGCTGCATGACCGGAGGGGAGGGCTGGAGGAGGACCCGCACATATTGACCGTGGAGGAAGAAACGGTCTGCGCAGATATGGAGCCCCGGAGTGCCCTGTGGTGTCCCCCCCCCAGCGGACGTGGCTCTACCTAGACACCCTGCATGTGGTACAACACCGCATACCCCACAAAATCACCGGTACTGAGGGTTGGGCCCCCAAAGGATTGGGGCGTGTGCCTCCTCGAGTACCCCAGCAGCTATCACTGTGAGAACGGAAGCCTACACCGCGCACTGGCAACACACCTTGGAGTCCTCGCAGATCTCCTCTGGCAAACCCTTATGTCTCATCGTACTTGCTGGACGCGCTGACATATGCTTGTGTCTCTCCACCCGAAAGCAAATAGTCAGTCCAAACTTAACTTTCCCTGCTGCGCAATCCTACATGTATATCTCCGCAGTCAAGTACTGGTAAAAGATTTATGAGATTCTGGTGGCCCGTGTCCATATCAGAAATATTGTGCATCAGAGACCCAACACTACATCCATGGAAGATTAATAGGATCCTTCTTACCCTGCTGGGTGTTTCGGGGTCCCATCCCCCATGGACCCTAGGACCAAGTTGGCGAAATATACGTTCTCACCAATTGCCAGATCCCCCTTTTTGATTTCCACGATGTCATCAGCAGGGCCCGAGGCTGCTGCGACCAAGGCAGATGTAGCTGATTTGCTTGCTGAAATGAAAGGCATGCGAGCAGACATTGGCAGTAGGATAGATAAGATCACACAACGGATAGACAAAATGGATGACAGGCTCGAACAGGTTGAGCACAATCAAACATCTCTGAGTGTATTAGAAGCCCAGATGGATCACCGCATTGCCGACATAGCAAACAGAGAAAACGAATTGCGTCTTAAGGTCGACGACCTTGAAAACAGAGAGCGTCGCAACAATATCCGAGTTTTTGGTGTTCCGGAGAAAGAGGGTGAAACCGAGCTGGACCTGACACGCTCACTACACGCTATCCTGAAGCTCCTCTATAATGACGACACGATAGATGCACCTAAAATTGACCGAATCCACAGGGCTGGAGGTAGACCTGGAGGCCCGAGATCGGTCCTGGCCCGATTTCATAATTACGCGGACAGAGCACGAGTTTTGGACAAGGCCAGAAACGCTCCACAACTGTCCTTGGAAAACTCCGTTATCTCCCTCTACCAGGACCTATCCTCCTTCACACTAGCAATGAGAAAAAAGTGCTCTCCGATCACGAAAATGTTGAAGGACAAGGGTGCCAGATACCGATGGGGGTACCCATTCTCCCTCACCTTCGAGTGGGAAGGCTCGACAATGAGACTTGCCTCGGAAAAAGATATTGCCGACTGCATATCGGATCTGATAGACCCGCCGGAAGATGCTTCTTCTCATGAGGATCAGGGGAAATCTGGCGGCGAATGGAAAACCAAGGCTCCACGGCGGAGAAGGATTCCAGGTTCTAGGAAATACAGAAAGATGAACGCTTCCCAGGACATGGAACACTGAAAGTGTGTAGACTGTTCAGGTTATTCTGCTGAAGAGGTTATGGGTTTGTGTACAGGAGTTATCCTCCTGCTCCGCGACTTCCATAGATGGCCTGTAGGCCGAATTCCGATTGCTCATTTTCTCCACGAGCTAGGTATCCATAGCTCTGTGTGCCTCAGAAGCCCACCTTGCGATATGAAGTAATATTCACATTGTGTTGGCTCCTGGGGGGAGGTTGATGACTCTATTATTAGATTATTGCTAGCGTCAGAAGCGCATGAAAGTTGGGGGTTCACTGATATATGTGATTGTATTATGGTAGGACCGTCTGTTCTGCGGTCTTCACTGGTGGTCCGAGCTCGGCTGGGTGATGTTAACCTGGGCGAATCGGGCGCCGACTAAGTTGGGGCTGGGGAGGGGGGTGGGGGAGAGGGTGTTTGGGGAACGCACAGTTTGCACTAATTTTGACCCAATAGAAGCACAGATGCATCTCGGAAACATTGGGGTCTATTGTACGCACCGAACGACCTGGTCGTTGGCCTTTAGAAAATTCTTTGGGATCCACTCATATGACACTGACCCACACGTTGCAATAGCCGACGGGTTATGTGCCACGGCTCAGACGAAATGGCCGTTCACGTCCTTTGAACATATCTATGATGGCACCTATGTCCTGTAGCGACACATTACGCATTTGCACACTTAACGTCAAAGGCTTGAACTCCCCCACAAAACGATCAATGGTGGCCAGGGAATTCAGGCACTCGAAAGTAGACATCCTGTTCCTTCAAGAAACAAGATACCGGAGGGGTGAGGAGAGGGCCATACCATCACGGGAGATTGGGCTCGCTTACTGGAGCTCGGGTATACTGAAGAAGGCTGGGGTGGGGATTCTGATTCGCAAATCTCTGCGGATGACAGTTCTTGACATATGGACAGATACTGAAGGTAGGGCGGTCACGGTTGTGGGCAACATAGGGGGCATAATAATTACTTTGGCCACACTTTACGCACCCAATCAGGGACAAAATCGGTTCCTTCATAAAATCTCCGAAAAGGTCTTCAATATGGCTAAGGGGCACACTGTCCTGGGTGGGGACTTCAATACATGGATGGACAGCTCCATTGACAGACAAACCAGAGCCGACGCATTGGACCCGCCCGTTATCCGAACTGAGGCCGACATTAAGTTTACCCTTGACCTGTATGGCCTTGTTGACAGTTGGCGATATCTGCACCCGTTAGAAAGAGGCTTTACCTTTCACTCCCTCCCCCACGACACACTCACACGCATCGACTATATTTTCCTTTCCAACGACCTTCTGCGCGTGCTGCAAGCCGCCACCATATATCCCTCCGCATGGTCCGACCACGACATGGTTGCGATTGACATGTCTTGGACTGAGCTCGCACCCCGAAATACCAAATGGAGGTGTAATGATTCCCTCTGGGCTGACTCAGTCTTTAAGGAGACCTTTGAAACCGAAATCGCGCAATTCTTTTCCACTAATGATACAGGAGAAGTGGGGAAGGTGTCTGTGTGGGAGGCAGCCAAGGCAACTTGGAGGGGAGTCCTCATAAGGGAAGGGGCCCGAAAGAAAAGGGAACGTGCCTTAGTGGAGAGGGGCATTAGGGAGAGGCTTGGTGTGGCCCAGAACCTGGCGCAATCTTCCCCGTCCGATAGGCCTAAGTACTTAACTGAATCCAAACAACTCAGAGAGGAATTGAGGATACTGATTGCTGGCAAAACAGCCCAGACCCTACAGTGCCTTAAGCAAAAGTATTACGAGAAGGGGGATAAAGCAGACGCTTTGTTGGCGGCTCGCCTTCGTGCACAGAAGGCGGAAAGATGGGTCGATATAATTGAGAGGACTGACGGCACTCTTATAGATACGACGGTCACGTCCCCGGAGGGCATACAAGAGGCATTTGCCTACTTCTATGAAGACCTATATATGTGTGACCCCCCTCCCCCTGTGGGATGCATAGACGCATATCTTGAGGACGCACGTCTTCCTACTCTCACGGGTACGGAGGCCGAATCCCTAGATACACCAATCACTGAGGATGAAGTTGACAATGCCATTAAGAGGTTGAAAATAGGGAAAGCCCCGGGGGATGATGGATTCACACCAGGTTTCTATAAAACATTCTCCAGCCTTATTGCCCCTTTCCTAGCATCCTTATTTAATCATATCTTCAATACAGGTCAGGCCCCCCCATCCTTCTCTCAGGCCCTCCTGGCTGTAATTCCTAAGGAAGGTCGAGACCCCAAATACTGTAGCTCTTATCGCCCCATATCACTCCTTAACATCGACGCAAAAGTGTATGCCAGAGTCATTGCGGCCCGGCTTGAAACATATCTCCCTAGATTAATACACTCCGACCAAGTTGGCTTTGTCCTGGGTAGGCAGGGCGCAGATACCATGAGGAAAACGCTACACTTACTTCACGAGGCACAGGGAATGAAGGGGGACCCATCTCTTCTGTCATTGGATGCTGAGAAGGCTTTTGATAGGGTGTCATGGGACTTTTTAGAAAGAGTGTTAGTGTCTAATGGGTTGGGACCGAAGCTCCGCTGCGCCATTAAAGCGTTGTACACCTCCCCCACGACGTCTGTGGCAGTGAATGGAGGATACTCTCGCTGGTTTCCCCTTGAGAGAGGAACGAGACAGGGTTGCCCAATGTCAGCAATATTATTTGTGATGTCCCTCGAACCATTGGCGCAGAAACTAAGGAGTGACAGTAGAGTTAAGGGCATCAAGGTAGGAGATCGGGAGTACAAACTGGGATTATACGCGGATGATATCCTGCTTCATCTGACGGACCCCTTAGAATCAATCCCAGCTGCGCTCAGCATAATTGAAGAATACGGTGCACTGGCCGGCTTAAGAATCAACACAGGAAAGTCAGTCCTCCTCCCGATTGATAAAGACAGGGACTCTGAGATCGCGCGCTTTGCCCCGCTAGGAGTTCAAGTCAGCCTAACTACCCTCCGTTACTTGGGCATCAATGTCACCCGTGACCTTGACTCCTTATATGGAGCTAACTTTCCACCACTATCACTCGCTCTACAGAAAGATAGCCAACGGTGGTCTAAGCTCACGATCTCCTGGATGGGCCGCTTAAATGCCATAAAGATGGTCTTTCTCCCCAAGATATTATATTTATTTCAGATGCTCCCCATTAGGATCCCCCCAGAATATTTCACAGCAGTGAGACAATTGTTCCTGACCTTCCTATGGCAGGGCCAGAAGCCAAGGATTCCGAGACCTTTACTCCAGCTCCGCAAAGAAAACGCAGGAGTAGGCCTCCCGGATATGGAGACATATTACAGGGCGACGCTACTTAGGGTTCTCGTCCCGCACTTTAGGCAACGTTCAGAGCCTCAGTGGATAGCGCTGGATAATTATCACCTCCGTCCCTTTATTGTGTCCGAATGGTTGTGGGTCCCCAGATCTCAATTGCGGGAGGGAATCAGATCCCATCCTATCTTGGGCGCATTGTGGGCTGTATGGAAACCTGGCGGGAAAATGAAGGGCGTCACGACATGGCCATCTCCCTTGGGACACCTTTGGTCACCAGGAATTCGGGATGCAATCCCAGAACCGGGAGGCTATGATACATGGTATCAAGCAGGGCTGGAAAGGGCGGGTCAATTATGGCGCAATGGAACCTTTATAACCATTCAGGAGCTCCAGGAGGCGCTTGACATAGGCCCACTCTCAGTCTTCTTATACTTAAGACTCAAAGGGGTGATGACAAGGTCAATCTGGAAGGACCAACTGCAGAGGGATCTTACTCCGTTTGAAATGATCCTTGATCGATGTACGGGCTCCAGTGGCCTGATAAGTGCTATGTACTCGGCTTTGATCGAGGCTGATACTTCCTCCTCCCTGGTCCTTAAGAGCAGATGGGAAGTAGATATGGGTAGACCAATCTCGCAAAAATTGTGGCTACAAATTTGCAGACGTACTGCGAAATCCTCTATATCCTGCCAGTATAAACTGCATGCACTAAAGTTATTGTATAGGTGGCAGTATGACCCGATCAGACTCGCCAAGATGTATCAAGGGGTCAGCCCATACTGTTGGAGGGGCTGTGGGATGCGGGCTGATTACTGGCACATGTGGTGGGGGTGCACAATGGTTCAGACTTACTGGTCGGAGGTTCTTAGTTGGATTAAGGACCTGGACAATGAAGAAAGGGTACAGCACCCAATGCTCATTCTGTTTGGTCTGATTGAAACAGAGGACAAAGTTATAAAGGCATCCACGATGGTGCTCGGTCTTCTGATGGCTGCACGAGCCTGCCTCACTATGGTATGGAAGAGGCCAAAGCTCCCGAGTAAAACCGAATGGCTTGGGGTTGCCCAAACCCTCTACAGAATGGAACACCTGACTGCCGCCCTACGCGGAGACCTTACGGATGTTGAAAGTGCCTGGTCTGAGTTCAGAGCCAAACACGCCCTGTAAAATCAATGTGTGCAGACTATTGCTGTGATTTCTGTCAATACTAACGATGAACGATGAATTTCGTTATCGCGGCGTCACGGGCCGTGTCATATGTCCTGGTCGAATACTATATTTGTACTCAAAGCTTTTCTTGATGTGGTCTTACTGTTTAATGTCGTTTTTCAATCCCATAGTTAGAAATGTTAAAGAAGGGAGGGGAGGGGGGAGGGAGGGAGCGAGATTGGGTATTACAGATTTTACTTGCAATATTGAGCAATTCTAAGGAACTAATGCGCATTCCATACGGAAACGGTACTCTACTTACAAGCCATTTACAATATCTTATTGATAAACTCTGTATGAAGATGATTGTTGACTTTGCATAAAATCAATAAATTTTGAATTTAAAAAAAAAAAAAGGGGTTGGGTTAGTTAGTATATTAGTTTCATGTTAGTTTCATTTTTTTCAGTGCAACTCAGCCCATTACAATAGCATTGTGGAGCAAAGTGTTTCTAGCATGTTGAGATGTTCAAGTTGATACAATCCCAGTGGTAGAAGGCAATGAGTCGTTCAAAGGTGCAGTCTCCCGATCGGTTAAGTTGTTGTTTTAAATGGGCAAGTTGATGGCTTCCAGCAGTCAAATCAGTGCTCAAATCAGTTGCTGCTATGATGTTGAGCATGCAATCTGGTTGATCAAGACGATCCATGACAGTGAGGCGAGCCAGCACTTGAGAGGCTGAAATGCAGGAAGCAGTTTAGAGGTTCATGGAGTGCCAATAGCAGCACCAGAGGTTCTGTCTCAGGTCAAATCAAAATGGAAACAGTCAAGCAAGTCCACAGACTTCTCACTGTGGTACAACAGGATTCCAGCTGCTTGTGGTGCTGGGTGTTTCAATGCAGGGACTCCGAGACAAGGTGAGTCCATCAGTTTTGTAATACAACTGTGAGAAGTTGTCTGACAACTACACTGAGTCCTTCACCACCATTGAAAAGATCCTGGTTTCAGTGCAGCCAGCAGAGAAGCATTGGTTCAGGTCAATTCATACCCACTGTTTCCTGGGTTTGGTAGGAGACAGGGCTCATCTCTACCTTGGGTGCCTTCTGTCATCACCTCCGTGGCAGAGGACCCTACGAGCAGACTGTACTCCAAACAGTGGTCCAGTGAATGTGTCATATGATCTTGATGGAAGACTGAAAGACAATTGGGGCACACCATTCCTGATAAAGGAAAAATGTCAAAGTGTATTTTCACAAAACAAATCTTCTGTAGGTGGTGTAACATGTTGCAAGAAGTGCCATTTGTCTTAAGACATCACACCCAGACTGCATTTCCTGTAGAAAGTTGAAGGGGCAAGAAGTGGTAGAGTGCCCAAACAGAAACCATGATGGTTGAACCCCTCTCTCAGCCCAGCTTTCCGGTCTGGCTACTCTAACCCCTTACCCCCTCCCCATGCCTGCTGACTTGAAAGGGACTCCAGTGGTCAGGAACCTGGTGTGAGCGTGGCTTTGTTATATGATTTCTGACTTTGAAGCACCAACTTTTAGAAGATCTCCTGGTGAGCGTTCCTGTGTCCTGAGAGGAAGATTTTGCCCTTCCAGCAAGAGGATTAAAAGGCAGCAGCCTGGACATTGCCCCACATGGCAGTTGTAGAGACAGTCAGACCAGGCACAATACACACTAGGCCCGCATATCTGGGCACTGCTCACAGAGCTGACCCTAATAAATAATCGAATTCTTGTGCTGTATATTTGTGTGATCCATGTAGCCACACTGCCACTATTGCGCATGGCTACATTTACAGATTTAAGTGCCACCAGGCTGACTAGGTTACACAGTTATTATAATTTACACAGTTATGATAATTTAGATCAAAGGTGCAGACAGATAAAAATCCACCTCTTGCGGTCAGGAATGCACATGTGACCTTTGAACCTGCCTTGTGTCAGTGAAAGTCTGATGCTGAGGGAAACAAGGGGCTGCCTATAATTTTGGCATAGAGCATTTATGGTAGGGGGATCTGCTAAGCTGACCTCTCTTGCATAATCAGAATAATCTGCAACATTATATTTAATACAAATTTTAAAAAAACATGGGTAACCCACTCTCACCACATGGTATTCTGTTACACTTCCTCCTTATATCTCCTTCGCACCTCATTCCTTGTGTGTCTCTTTGTGCTTAGTGGCCTTCTTGTCTGCTCCTCCTGCTTCTGCATTGTTATTCTTGCCACTTCCTTTGTTCTCTCCTCCAACCACCTATCTAGCCATCTCTTCCATCATACCTACTTTCCTCTGCCTCTTCTCAGCCCACATATCCCCCTGCCTCTGTTTGCTCTATCCTCTTCCTTGCCTCAGCCTCTTATCACTACCTCTTTCCTCCTCCTTCTCCTTGAACCCACCTCGTTTTTTGCTACCTCTTATCACCCCATCACCAGCATCGTCTGTAACTGGATCACTAACTCACTACAATCACACTCCTAGAAAACTGTCAATTCCTGTTATAGGGGCCTAAATACTGACATTCAGCCATCCTATTCATGATTGTGGACTGGAGCAGTGGTTCTCCTGTATTGAATTAATTTCACTTTAATGGCTTCAGAAACAAACATGGAAGTCATTTGGACTTTTTAGACTCTAGAGGACTGTCTTCAATTTCATTGTTTCATTGACATATCGGTGATGCTTGCCTGCATCAGATTTGGTCAGCAAGCCACAACTCACCAATTCCTGTAAGGCTTTCAGATGTTTTCTTCAACCTAGGTCCCCACAGCGGGGTACCATCATGTAAAGGGACATGTGTATTGGCCTGCTCAAAGCATAGGAGAAGACCTTAAAGGAGAAGGGGAATTCAGGACACCTTGCTAGTGCTCTGTCTTAGTCCTCATGAAAGGTGGTGTGGTTTGTGAAACCCCCATGTACCTCATTGGGGCAAGCATCACACTGTAGGAGGGGTGCACCATGCACCTGTTATCACTGCATTCACTAACTGAAGTCCATTACATGAAACTTCATTACAATTGGTTGTGAAAGTTTTGTAATTTCAGGTACATTCTTCTGTAACCCTCCTACCATATCATTGTTTCATGAAGCTGGAGTACATCTTTGAGATTAGGTGATATATGTAATTATTCTTACGTTTGTGATTGTATATGCATTGTTCCAGATCTAGCCTTTTTTAGGGCTTTCAGAGTGACTGATGATTTATACTGATCAGTTATGGGCCAATCTCTCCAGTTCAAAGACTGGCTAGTTTGCAAAATGTTTTTTTTATCAGTTTTTGACCTGCTGTGGTGGCCTATCACACATTCCAACATGTTCATGGAATGCATCTTCAACCCCTACATTCTATTATGTTGGTGCACATTAACACAAGTCATATTTTGAAAGGTTTTTGAGAAAACGTACACATACTGGGCTTCCATCCTTATGTATCAGTTCCCATAGGGGCAGCTTCCAAGGCAAATAATGTGCATCAGCCTCCACTTTCTGTTTAAAAGTTAGGTTATTGACAATCATGATATTGCAACATTTTTGCCAAATCTGAATTATTAATGATCCATTTGTTGCTCCAATATTCTTCTCTCCCTTTTTCTCTTCTTGGGAGCCGGTGGTTAGTGTTTATGGAAACTCCACCATTCATTATTCGAAATACGTCCCGTACTCTGATGCATGATCTCTCCATGAGGGTGCAATTATGCAACCTTTTGCAGTAGGATTTGGGTCAGAACCCCTGCCAAAGGAGTTCTCATTTCCAGGAAATGTTTTGAAGAATTCTACTTTGGTTGGTGATGATATGTCCATGAATGCGTTTGCACTTCGTGTTCGGGTCCTTGCTTTGAGAGCAGTTCGGAACTGCATTTTCTACAGATCTAGGAACTTTCAAGCTCAACCTGTACGCTGCTCCTACACCTATTTTTACTCATTATCCATTAACAATCTAGTACAAAGCACATACTTGGACGAATAGTAGCAAAACTGCTATTTGTCTTAAAAATGGCATCAGATATTGCCATCCCTCCTCCCCAAGAGCCACCACCATCACCAGCTGGAGGACCCACACAATAAAAAAGCGCATTATTTCCAAAGACAAAGAAGAGGACCAAGAAGATGAGGTAGAGGAAGTGCCTACCTCTAGCACCTAACGTGAATCATGGGTGTGGCAGTTCTTTATCACTGTTGGGAATGTTCCAAAGGTTAAAATAGTTCAGTGAAATATGGTCCTGTTTCCTTCATTGGAAAAAGTTGTGCAATTTTAGGAATGGGCATTTGAGACTCTCCTACCTATCATTGTTCTGCAACGACAGTATACATCTTACAGACGAAGGGATGGCGTTAATAAATCATACGTTGTTGGGGGTATGCAAATGTTTTTTTTTCTATCTTTGCTACTGTTGGGTGACTTCACACTAGGCTATTGATGTCTACTTTCACAATCATTTTAAATGGGCATCGATGAGTGTACGAAGATTGCTGTTTAGCTGTTGTAGACTACGGATTTGGTCACTGCTTCAACCTGCCTATACTCGCCTGATCGCGCTTTTTCTTATTTTGGATTCAACGTGAATGCACCAGAGTCTTTTCCCTACTATGCAGTGTGAACTGGTAGCTCTGCCACTGGAACCCATGAACCACTATAAAATCCCTCGGCCATGTGCATCGTGCAGCGTGGAGTGCACAGAGAGTGCTGTTCCGTTGTTGCAGGCTACTGGATTTGGTTGCTGCTTCAACTTGCCTATACTCGCCGGATCACGCTTTTTCTTATTGTGGATTCAATATGCCTTGCACCAGAAACTTTTCCCTACTAAGCAGCCAAAATCCACTTGAGACTATGGAAGAAGATACATTTCAATCATCCACCACGGAGCGGAATCAAATTACTGATGGTGAACTCCTAGCTGTTCCATCTCAAAGAATTAGTAGCAACTCACAGCCCATGAACCTGCAGATGTAAATACCTGTATTCTTATAATATCCACAACTCCAGTAGTAACTGAGGCGATGATACAGTAACGGACAATACTCAGCAACCCATATTTTATTCTCAAGCAGTAACAGCAACTGCAAGGAAAATTGTTACAAATCCACCCAGTGCTCAATCATTCAACAAAACGACTGAACAACTTAAACCTCCTAATGTAGCAACGGTAGCAATGTCAACGATTGCGTAATATGTGAAATGCAACTAGAAGACCTAAACAAACAGGAGGTTAACAATGTACCGCTGAATCTCATTCACCAATATTATATCTAGAATCCGCAGAACCGAGCTTTAACTCGTCAGTATCGTCGACAATGTCATTTGCAAAGGTCACCCCGAGACCCTCATTTGGATTCCAATCACATCCTACCCAGGCTTTTGAAATAGCTATGACTGCAATGAACAATGGGATACATACCCTAACAAAACGTTTTTGAAATACTGGACAAACAAAATGATGCCCAAACACACCTGCTTACTCTAGTTTCTGATAAAGTAGACTGGGTAGCAGCTGAGAAGCAATATCTCAAGCAACTAACCATAGCTGAACGACCTATTACGCTATCACCAACATCTTTTCCTGAGCCATCTAGGACAGTGGAGGATCCAGATTTAGCAATCGAGGTGGCTTCCCAGATATTTGGCGATTCAGAGGAACAGGACAGAGAGCAAGTTAATATTGAACCTGCATTATTAGCCCCTGATAGTGAAGTGTTAGAGCTAGAAGAAGAAATAATGCAATGTATTAAGTTTGCCAAATGCAAAAATGAAAAAAGAAAGAGAGTAGCAAAAGGATGAGTAATGTTAATAATAAAAATATTAAAACTAGAAACAAGAAAACTAAAAATCAAAGTCTACCATCCAAATCGATAACAAGTAAATAGAAAACCTAACTACACCCATGCGGCAGACAAGAATATCGACTAAATTGAGAAAAGATCAAGCCAGTAGTAATGAGCAGATAGAATTCGACAGAGGGAACCATCAGAATGACAATCCATTACCCAAAGTCGCAGAAGAAAAAATACCCAAGGCAACAACTATCTGCCCATCACCCGATAATGAGGAACAAATACATTTATCAACGTACTCTATTACTACTTTACCATACCAGATAACGACACAAGAAAGATCTGGTCCTGTTGACCTATCTATAATAACCAATATTATCAACAATGCGCATACTAACAACAACCATGGATTTTTAACTTCAGAACAAAAAAGATCCCGACCTACCAAACAGATTAGAAACACTGAAAGAGAGAGCGGTGCGAATAACTGATAGAATATAACACAAGAACTGTGTCCCAAAAATAAGTATACCATCCCACTTGCCCCCTGGAGAAAAACATTCAACTACACTAATGAGAAATAATGAACGTGATATTCAGAACAAAGACAAACCGATAAAACAAGTAGATACATTGATTCTAATGATGGTACATAGGCAAAGACATGATCCTTTTCCTAGTGGAACAACTGTTCTTGCAGTCAATATCGAGCTTTGAACTAATACAATCTCATGATATTCAATCCATAAAAATGTGTGAACAATAGGAATATGGACACAATTGAATTAAGTCCATTGCAAATTATTTAAAAAATTATATGGAATACAAAAACTAAATTGAAGCAATATGGGTTCAAATTGGGTCAAAAAGAATCAAGCATATCAAACAATGTAAGAAAAAGATGATATTCAAACACAGTGCTAGAGGAATCATCATGCCTGAAATATGAACCCCTGATCATAAAAAGCCAAGGCAGCCACGGTCAATTAAATAGTGAAGTGCTTATTAACTCAACTCATACAAACACCAGAGATTCCAAATGGACTTGGCTGTCAAAAGCAATTTGTGATACAACAAAGCGAAAGGAATATTAATGCCAGGATGTAACTAAACTCCAGGCCACAAGGATGGCTGTGTGGAACACCAGAGGATTAGAGCACCTGATGAGAGAAAATATCAAACATCCTTTAACTACTTATAATATTCTTGCATTCCAAGAAACCTGGATCACAACTCAAACACTTTGTCCAGGGTATGAAATATGCTGGATACCTGCAATCAAAAATGCCAAAGGACGACCGTCATCAGGCCTACTAATGGCTGTAAAATTGACTATCCAAAGTAAGTTAATTCCCCACATCCTGGAATCCAGCTAACAAAGCTATTCTCATCTGACACAATGAGTCCTCTCAGAACCAAGACAACAATCCTCAACCTATACTGGAACCCAGTTGTCACACCTGATGATGTTTATTTTGAGTTGGTGAGTAATATGATAGACCTAATTGCAACTGGTGTTACCATCTATACAGAACCAATTGTGGGTGATCTGAACATGAAATACATATTTGCCAACAAGTCCACTCTATTGACTCGAGCAACACAATGGATGAGTCTTATGAGAGATAGAAATTACCTAATGCTAAATAGTGTGGCTGAAGGAGATGTCCTTCCCAATCCCACATGGAATAGCGGTGTATCACCATCTATCCTGGACTATGTATTCACTACCTATGCCACTATTAATAAAGTGAAAAGCTTCAAAGTCATACAAACTACATACAGTAATCATAGTATCTTAGATATTACTTGGAAGTTAGCACTGCAGTCTGGTGATGACTATGACAAACCACATCTTGATCTCTATGAAGGGTGAACCAGGATAAAATGGACCATACCAAACCTATATAAGCTAACAAAATAATTGCAACAGGACAGCATAGTCTCTAACAGTATTCAAAATTTAGAATATAATGAAACCTTACATCGCTTTCCTCCCTCTCTTACAGAGGCATACAACAGAGTTATCCATAAATACCCATATGACTCAGTGATTCAAAATATGACATTAGTTATGCACAGAGATATCAAAAGCATATTGGTCACCTCCCATGGCGGGAGACTAATACAAACTACAAAAATACGAACAAGGTATAAAAATGGAGTTAAGCAATACAAAATGCAAAAATTCCAAATAGCTTCCGAAAACATGCTAAAGGCGGTGATCTCCAAGTTTAGTGGCGAAATATGGAAATGGTTAAAGGATGGTACCAACAACCTAATGTCTTCCTGTCTTCTCAATGCAATAAGTGAACCAATCTGACGGAGGTTATAGGTCAAAGGATAGAATCCAAAGGACCGAAATGCAATAGGGTCGAATCAAAAAGACTGAAAACCAAAGGGTTGAGTTTTTTGGGTGTAAAAAACACTTTTTCTTTACTATACGAAAACCCCCAAAAAATATATTTAAAAAAAATGTGGCCCTTTGGTTTTCGGTCCTATTGCCTCGACCCTATTGCATTCAATCCTTTTGGTGTCGAACCCTTGACCGGACAGCTCTGACGGAAGCAGGTTGTACACTATATACTCAATTTAATCCAAAATTCTACACTAACACCTCTATACAGATAGAATCTCATAGGTTTTTATTAGTGCAACTTAACCATAACGTCCTTTTAACACGATTCTTTCAGAGAATTCCATGGGTTATTTACCAGTGCATGCTATTTTCCTACAATTTACTAATATCATACTTACCCCATTATAGCAATGCCTTTGTCCAATTTCCAACATTTCCCATCTTCTAGCATAATTTTTAACACTTCTATACTTTTTCCACTGTTTTTGCTTTCGTCGATGTCCGCAAACGTCTGATGTCATTGTGGACCTTCCAGACAGTGCCACGTAACCATGCGCTTGCGCGCAGCATGACGACATGTCCATGAATGCATTTGCACTTCGCGTTCGGGTCCTTGCTTTGAGCACAGTTTGGAACTGCATTTTCTACAGATCTAGGAACGTTCAAGCTCAAACTCCTTGCACAGCTTCTACACCTACTCTTACTCATTATCCATTAATAATCTAGTACAATGCACATACTTGGAAGAATAGTAGCAAAACTGCTATTTATCTTAAAACTGGCATCAGCTATTGCCATCCCTCCTCCCCAAGAGCCACCAACAGCTGGAGGACCCACACAACAAAAAAGCACAGTATTTCCAAAGACAATGAAGAGGACCAAGAAGATGAGGTAGAGAAAGTGCCTACCTCTAGCACCCAGAGAGAATCATGGGTGTGGCAGTTCATTACCACTGTTGGGAATGTACCAAAGGCTATAGCTACAAAGTGAAATGCACTGAGAGTACTCAGTCACCGACTACCTGGACATTACTCCTACGGGACCACCTCCATGCGCCGCCGCACCAAATCCAACTACCACAATGCTCTCAGAAAGATTGTTCCTTTCTCAGCAAGTAGTAGGCTGTCTTCCTCCACATCATCTTCCTCAACCAATCCTGTAACCACACAGCCTATTGTTGTGAGACACAAAATACCACCAGCTTACCCTGCATGCAATAAAAGAGGCTGTTGATCCATATCTTTGGAAGACAACCGTCCTCTGTATATACTGCAAAACACCACTCTGCAGGGGAAGCAATTTCGATGTGCGTTTGAAGCTGTAATCAAGGAGCATGAGAAACACTGCCCACTACCTTAGAAGTAACACATGCGCAACATTTTCCCCTGTCCACCTGCCCCTCCATATTAGTACTTGGTGTCAAATATGAGGCGGGGTCTCAATATTTTTAGATGGCTTATAACTTTGTTGCCTTTTGCTAAATGTGGACAAAGGTTTTCAGAAAGATTAAAGACCCAACCTTGAATGTTTGTGTAAAGTCGGAATGGTTTTTGTCAAGTGAAGGCTAAGTTATATGAATATTATATATACTTGCATTTTGACACTTTTGAAAAAATAAAACATGGGCCAATTTCCAGCAAACTGGTATAAGGTCCATTGGCAAGGAGCCTAAAGCATGATTTTGCAAAAGTGCCTGTGTTTTATTTTTTGACAAGAGTCATAATGTAGGTACAAAAAATAGTGATATACCTTTGGTGACTAAGGTATAGCCTGTGACCATGGGCAGTGGCCAGATTATCCGGGTCATGGCATAAGATCATGACCCAGAAAATCTGACTTCTGGCCATGAACACAAGGGACGACAAATGGGGTTAAAGTGGTCATGTCCTCCTGGGACCGGCTATGTGGTAAAGTTATTCAAAAATGGGATAGGCTTGAAAGGGAAACAAATGTGCTTGTGGTTTGGACAATTTCTGAGGTATAGACGCACATACACCAACCCAGAAGACTATGTAGACCAAGCAGGATGCCTTAAAACAACAACTGCTGCAGAGATGTTACCCCAAGAAAATTGTTTTTGATGCTTAATAACGTTCTCATTTATTAATGAATCTCTATGAAACTATGCAGTCTGGGGAACAGGTTTTTAATCACTTTAGAAATTTCAGCCAAAACTGTTACTCCAATCAAAAGGTAGATAGAATTTTGATAGGCTTCTCTGGGAGTTCGACTCACCTTAACTATAGGGTGGCTATTACCGTCCTATAATATAAATATATATAGAGAGAGAGAAACTGACAATCTTTACCCAGGATGCTAACACTGCAATGGGAAACGTAGTTAAATAACCAAGCCTATGTATATATTTTTAGAAAATCAATTCTTATGTAAGAATATCTATAATTGTTTTCAAGTGAATATGTCTGGACAATAGCCACATTCAAAATTCTTACAGTTTAGACTCCAAAAAGTAACATGCAATTAGATTGTCAAAATAAATAAGCACAATATTGGTTCCCACAGCAGGAGTGCATTAATGACTTTAATCACTCAAATCAAATAAATATTTTATCAGTACAATTTTCTAATGTTCCTCTGAGACACCCACATTCTCTTTTTGAGTCACTTACACACAGACACGTTTTATAATGCTGATGGGATGTGGCTAACATTTATAAACTCTGACCTTTGGGAGACAGTAACAATGTGGGAATATCCAAAGCAGATTCCCAATTGTAATCAACCATTATGTCCCCAACTGCATGGGATAAATATGGTCCAAAATATAATCAGGTGGTTTGAAAAAGGAGCTGGGATTTGAACCAGTGTTTGCCTTTATTTTATTTTTTCTATCCTACTCATAATGAGCACATTAGAGATTCATTTGCTGAAATGTGCAAATAAAAGGAGTGTGTTATAAAAGCTGGATAGACCTCACGTGTCTGCTGCGATTGAGTCTTTTTGTCATAGTTGGTATGCTTCATAGGATGTTCAATAAAATGTTTTTGCTGCCTACATAAGGGTTTTTTGAGAGCAGATTCTCACTTCTGTTTAACTCGTAGAGCATGTTATGTGGTGCTAGTAAGAACAGGGCCTGGAAAATGGCGGTTAATTGCCAATTACAGTTTGTTTGTTTATCAATGAAGAAGGATCAGGGGAATTCGCTGAGCTGTTGTATGCTGTCAGGAGAAATGGAGTAGCCTCAAAGGGTTAAGGGAGCAGTGACATAGCAAGAGGAAAGGAAGGAACGTCTGGGAGGAAGAGGCAGTAGTTATAATAAAGTATATAATGAGAAAAGAGGTGCCCTGTTATCCTTATTGTAATAATTAAAGTATAACAACTGGTGATAAGGATAAAAGCACAATCTGACCCGGCGCAGAACAGCTGTCCTTCTGCAAACAGCTCACAGGTTACCGCCGCTACCCAGGCCTCCTTCCGGGTCCCTCGCTGAGAGTGAGAGCCAGCGTCCTTTCGGGCGAGCAGCACTTGTATCCCTGCACTTAATGAGGTGGGCATCAGCCAAAATATCAACAGCGCAGCAGAAGCCCCCCCCACACAGTCCTGCAGGCCCTTCACTAATAAGTAGCAGACTTCCCGGTGAGCCGAGCCGGCATCCATACACGAGGAGAGGTGCACAACATGCGACACAGAAGCAAAGGCGCCGAGGCCCCATCTACGCAGCCCATGTGCACATCAAGTAAGCAGCCGTGCTGTCTCAGAGCAGGAGATGGCCACATCAGAGCACGTTCACCTATCCTGCCAAGTTTAACATGGCGAGAGGACCCAAGGGTGGCACATGCCCACACAGAGGGTTAATAAGCATACGACATCCGTGTCAGAAGTGGGAAAGAGCTAGGAGCCAAACATCGACTCCAATGAGGTGTTTTGTACATAACTAACAACAGCCAGTGCATCCATCAACATGCCAGGAGCACAGCCCACACGTCTGCCCTGGGGCACTAGAAGCCTAGGAAAACCTTGAATGACACCCCACACCTCCAGTGGCAAGCAGCAGGGGAGGCAACAGAGCAGCACCCACCACCAGCCCCACCATCGAGAGGAGACCAGAACACCAGAGATCATAGTGGACCAGGCGGGGGGCAAGGTGCAATACATAAGACCACTGGCAACATAGCTTTCTTAAGGAAGCCAAGGCCGTTTACAGTCCAACCGCAGTAGGACAGAGGACCCAGATGGACTGCGTGGGTAGAGGCCTTCATCAGGTTTATCATGGTGAAAGGAGAGGAGATGTCAATGGTGTTGAAGGACATCTTCACTAATCTAGCAAGGACGGAGATCAATGGCATCATCAAGACCATCCAAGTGGAAGACGGAGACACATACAATGCCCTAGTGGCAGCCCTTGACAAGAAACTAGTGATACAGTCAAACAGGGACTATGAACTGTATGTTTCCAGCCAGTGACAACAGTCTTCCCATGAGACGGTAGAGGAGTTCATAACATGTCTCTACCAGAAGTTAATCCACTGCCAATTTTCAGACTTTTCGGATGCTGAAGTAATCTCTGTGTCATTGAAGGATGCACATTGTCTGTGCTCCGCAAGCAGCTCATGGGGAAGCCCCTGGCCATCGATGAAGTTATTGAGATGGTGAGAGTGCCTGAGCGGGTGGAGATCCAGGCATTCACCATAGAGACCCTGAAGAAGAAAATGGAGAGGGATGATGCGGTAGCAGCACTCACCTGTATCAGAGACACAGGAAGGGGCCCACAAGACCATCAAACCCCAACAAGAGGACCACAAAGAGATGGTTACCCACAGATGAGATCAGCGCCATGCTCATTAAGACTGTGCTACCGATGCAGACAGATTTTCCCCCATGCGGGCCCATGCTCAGTGATGACCCAACGGTGCTCCAGATGTGGCAGGAAAGGCCATTTATACGTTATTTGCCAAGAGGGAAGACAATTCCCACCGGCCCAACAATATTGTTCGACACCAAGCAACTGGAGACACACATACATACCTACAATGGCGACCACACAGTGGAGACATCCACAATTGTATCCACAACTGCCAAGCAGAATGGTGAGGGCAATGGAACAAGGAATGGACTATGGAAACACACCTACGAATGACCTGCCAACACAGTCAGAATACTATGCAGACTTCTACGGCTACCCAGATGACCCACATGCAAACTGGGATAGATTATCATACAGACAGGACCCCGAATTCCCCGATGAGTTCATCAATCTCATACACGGGGAACAAGATAGCAGCAGGCACCGAAAATACTGGTGATAATGGATGCAGTCACACACATATTCCTCATAGATACAGGGGCCACTGTCAACATTATGAGGGAACAATAATTCCTTCTCTCAGCAAACACTCAGAACCTGAAGCCGTCGAAAGCAATGATCTTTCAATGAGGAGCCAGTGTGCCACTCCCATCTTTAGGACGATTAAGAAAAACATTTTAATTTAAGGGAAAGAGAGTTGACACCGTCATTCATGGACTGAAGAGCCCTGTCCTAGGAAAACGCCTGCTTGGCCTGGTTGACATTATGTTTCAAGGTGATGATGTAATGGTTTTCAATGAGGACTAATGCAACAACAAACTCTTATGCCATCAGAAAGGGTCGAAAGTCAACAAGGAGATGATCAAGGATGGATTTTCCAAACTCTTTAAAGGCCTAGGAAAGCTGAAAGACACAGTGATCCGCCTACATATCAATGACCAGTTTAAGCCCGTCCCTCAACACCCGAGAAGAGTAGGGTTTCACCTGCAGGAAGCCGTGTCATGAGAGTTGCAGCAACTGTTGGACAATGACATTATAGAACACATGATGGGGCCCATACTATGGACCTCACCCCTGATAGTAGTACCCACAGATGGCAACACAGATGGCAACACATTGTGACTATTGACATGAGGGTGGCAAATACTGCCATCGGGAGAGAGAGACACCCATGCTCAAAGATAGAGGACATGTTGGGTGACTTCACACTAGGCTATTGATGTCTACTTTCACAATCATTTTAAATGGGCATCGATGAGTGTACGAAGATTGCTGTTTAGCTGTTGTAGACTACGGATTTGGTCACTGCTTCAACTTGCCTATACTCGCCTGATCGCGCTTTTTCTTATTTTGGATTCAACGTGAATGCACCAGAGTCTTTTCCCAACTACGCAGTGTGAACTGGTAGCTCTGCCACTGAAACCCATGAACCACTATAAAATCCCTCGGCCATGTGCATCGTGCAGCGTGGAGTGCACAGAGAGTTCTGTTCCGCTGTTGCAGGCTACTGGATTTGGTTGCTGCTTCAACTTGCCTATACTCGCCGGACCACGCTTTTTCTTATTGTGGATTCAATATGCCTTGCACCAGAAACTTTTCCCTACTAAGCAGCCAAAATCCACTTGAGACTATGGAGGAAGATACATTTCAATCATCCACCACGGAGCGGAATCAAACTACTGATGGTGAACTCCTAGCTGTTCCAACTCAAAGAATTAGTAGCAACTCACAGCCCATGAACCTGCAGATGTAAATACCTGTATTCTTATAATATCCACAACTCCAGTAGTAACTGAGGCGATACAGTAATGGACAATACTCAGCAACCCATATTTTATTCTCAAGCAGTAACAGCAACTGCAAGGAAAATTGTTACAAATCCACCCAGTGCTCAATCATTCAACAAAACGACTGAACAACTTAAACCTCCTATTGTAGCAACGGTAGCAATGTCAACGATTGCGTAATATGTGAAATGCAACTAGAAGACCTAAACAAACAGGAGGTTAACAATGTACCGCTGAATCTCATTCACCAATATTATATCCAGAATCCGCAGAACCGAGCTTTAACTCGTCAGTATCGTCCACAATGTCATTTGCAAAGGTCACCCCGAGACCCTCATTTGGATTCCAATCACATCCTACCCAGGCTTTTGAAATAGCTATGACTGCAATGAACAATGGGATACATACCCTAACAAAAAGTTTTTGAAATACTGGACAAACAAAATGATGCCCAAACACACCTGCTTACTCTAGTTTCTGATAAAGTAGACTGGGTAGTAGCTGAGAAGCAATATCTCAAGCAACTAACCATAGCTGAACAACCTATTACGCTATCACCAACATCTTTTCCTACTATTTAGGAAAAGATGTTGGTGATCCATATTTAGCAATCGAGGTGGCTTCCCAGATATTTGGCGATTCAGAGGAACTGGACAGAGAGCAAGTTAATATTGAACCTGCATAATTAGCCCCTGATAGTGAAGTGTTAGAGCTAGAAGAAGAAATAATGCAATGTATTAAGTTTGCCAAATGCAAAAATGAAAAAAGAAAAAGAGTAGCAAAAGGATGAGTAATGTTAATAATAAAAATATTAAAACTAGAAACAAGAAAACTAAAAATCAAAGTCTACCATCCAAATCGATAACAAGTAAATAGAAAACCTAACTACACCCATGCGGCAGACAAGAATATCGACTAAATTGAGAAAAGATCAAGCCAGTAGTAATGAGCAGATAGAATTCGACAGAGGGAACCATCAGAATGACAATCCATTACCCAAAGTCGCATAAGAAAAAATACCCAAGGCAACAACTATCTGCCCATCACCCGATAATGAGGAACAAATACATTTATCAACGTACTCTATTACTACTTTACCATACCAGATAACGACACAAGAAAGATCTGGTCCTGTTGACCTATCTATAATAACCAATATTATCAACAATGCGCATAATAACAACAACCATGGATTTTTAACTTCAGAACAAAAAAGATCCCGACCTACCAAACAGATTAGAAACACTAAAAGAGAGAGCAGTGCGAATAACTGATAGAATATAACACAAGAACTGTGTCCCAAAAAAAAGTATACCATCCCACTTGCCCCCTGGAGAAAAACATTCAACTACACGAATGAGAAATAATGAACGTGATATTCAGAACAAAGACAAACCGATAAAACAAGTAGATACATTGATTCTAATGATGGTAGATAGGCAAAGACATGATCCTTTTCCTAATGGAACAACTGTTCTTGCAGTCAATATCGAGCCTTGAACTAATACAATCTCATGATATTCAATCCATAAAAATGTGTGAACAATAGGAATATGGACACAATTGAATTAAGTCCATTGAAAATTATTTAAAAAATTATATGGAATACAAAAACTAAATTGAAGCAATATGGGTTCAAATTGGGTCAAAAAGAATCAAGCATATCAAACAATGTAAGAAAAAGATGATATTCAAACACAGTGCTAGAGGAATCATCATGCCTGAAATATGAACCCCTGATCATAAAAAGCCAAGGCAGCCACGGTCAATTAAATAGTGAAGTGCGTATTAACTCAACTCATACAAACACCAGAGATTCCAAATGGACTTGGCTGTCCAAAGCAATTTGTGATACAACAAAGCGAAAGGAATATTAATGCCAGGATGTAACTAAACTCCAGGCCACACGGATGGCTGTGTGGAACACCAGAGGATTAGAGCACCTGATGAGAGAAAATATCAAACATCCTTTAACTACTTATGATATTCTTGCATTCCAAGAAACCTGGATCACAACTCAAACACTTTGTCCAGGGTACGAAATATGCTGGATACCTGCAATCAAAAATGCCGAAGGACGACCGTCATCAGCCCTACTAATGGCCTGTAAAATTGACTATCCAAAGTAAGTTAGTTCCCCACATCCTGGTATCCAGCTAACAAAGCTATTCTCATCTGACACAATGAGTCCTCTCAGAACCAAGACAACAATCCTCAACCTATACTGGAACCCAGTTGTCACACCTGATGATGTTTATTTTGAGTTGGTGAGTAATATGATAGACCTAATTGCAACTGGTGTTACCATCTATACAGAACCAATTGTGGGTGATCTGAACATGAAATACATATTTGCCAACAAGTCCACTCTATTGACTCGAGCAACACAATGGATGAGTCTTATGAGAGATAGAAATTACCTAATGCTAAATAGTGTGGCTGAAGGAGATGTCCTTCCCAATCCCACATGGAATAGCGGTGTATCACCATCTATCCTGGACTATTTATTCACTACCTATGCCACTATTAATAAAGTGAAAAGCTTCAAAGTCATACAAACTACATACAGTAATCATAGTATCTTAGATATTACTTGGAAGTTAGCACTGCAGTCTGGTGATGACTATGACAAACCACATCTTGAGCTCTATGAAGGGTGAACCAGGATAAAATGGACCATACCAAACCTATATAAGCTAACAAAATAATTGCAACAGGACAGCATAGTCTCTAACAGTATTCGAAATTTAGAATATAATGAAACCTTACATCGCTTTCCTCCCTCTCTTACAGAGGCATACAATAGAGTTATCCATAAATACCCATATGACTCAGTGATTCAAAATATGACATTAGTTATGCACAGAGATATCAAAAGCATATTGGTCACCTCCCATGGCGGGAGACTAATACAAACTACAAAAATACGAACAAGGTATAAAAATGGAGTTAAGCAATACAAAATGCAAAAATTCCAAATAGCTTCCGAAAACATGCTAAAGGCGGTGATCTCCAAGTTTAGTGGCGAAATATGGAAATGGTTAAAGGATGGTACCAACAACCTAATGTCTTCCTGTCTTCTCAATGCAATAAGTGAACCAATCTGACGGAGGTTATAGGTCAAAGGATAGAATCCAAAGGACCAAAATGCAATAGGGTCGAATCAAAAAGACTGAAAACCAAAGGGTTGAGTTTTTTGGGTGTAAAAAACACTTTTTCTTTACTATACGAAAACCCCCAAAAAATATATTTAAAAAAAATGTGACCCTTTGGTTTTCGGTCCTATTGCCTTGACCCTATTGCATTCAATCCTTTTGGTGTCGAACCCTTGACCGGACAGCTCTGACGGAAGCAGGTTGTACACTATATACTCAATTTAATCCAAAATTCTACACTAACACCTCTATACAGATAGAATTTCATAGGTTTTTATTAGTGCAACTTAACCATAACGTCCTTTTAACACGATTCTTTCAGAGAATTCCATGGGTTATTTACCAGTGCATGCTATTTTCCTACAATTTACTAATATCATACTTAGCCCATTACAGCAATGCCTTTGTCCAATTTCCAACATTTCCCATCTTCTAGCATAATTTTTAACACTTCTATACTTTTTCCACTGTTTTTGCTTTCGTCGATGTCCGCAAACGTCTGATGTCATTGTGGACCTTCCAGACAGTGCCACGTAACCATGCGCTTGCGCGCAGCATGACGACATGTCCATGAATGCGTTTGCACTTCGCGTTCGGGTCCTTGCTTTGAGCACAGTTTGGAACTGCATTTTCTACAGATCTAGGAACTTTCAAGCTCAAACTCCTTGCACAGCTTCTACACCTATTCTTACTCATTATCCATTAATAATCTAGTACAATGCACATACTTGGAAGAACAGTAGCAAAACTGCTATTTATCTTAAAAATGGCATCAGCTATTGCCATCCCTCCTCCCCAAGAGCCACCAACAGCTGGAGGACCCACACAACAAAAAAGCACAGTATTTCCAAAGACAATGAAGAGGACCAAGAAGATGAGGTAGAGAAAGTGCCTACCTCTAGCACCCAGAGAGAATCATGGGTGTGGCAGTTCTTTACCACTGTTGGGAATGTACCAAAGGCTAAAGCTACAAAGTGAAATGCACTGAGAGTACTCAGTCACCGACTACCTGGACATTACTCCTACGGGACCACCTCCATGCGCCGCCGCACCAAATCCAACTACTGCAATGCTCTCAGAAATATTGTTCCTTTCTTAGCAAGTAGTAGGCTGTCTTCCTCCACATCATCTTCCTCAACCAATCCTGTAACCACACAGCCTATTTTTGTGAGACACAAAATACCACCAGCTTACCCTGCATGCAATAAAAGAGGCTGTTGATCCATATCTTTAGAAGACAACCGTCCTCTGTATATACTGCAAAACACCACTCTGCAGGGGAAGCAATTTCGATGTGCGTTTGAAGCTGTAATCAAGGAGCATGAGAAACACTGCCCACTACCTTAGAAGTAACACATGCGCAACATTTTCCCCTGTCCACCTGCCCCTCCATATTAGTACTTGGTGTCAAATATGAGGCGGGGTCTCAATATTTTTAGATGGCTTATAACTTTGTTGCCGTTTGCCAAATGTGGACAAAGGTTTTCAGAAAGATTAAAGACCCAACCTTGAATGTTTGTGTAAAGTCGGAATGGTTTTTGTCAAGTGAAGGCTAAGTTATATGAATATTATATATACGTGCATTTTGACACTTTTGAAAAAATAAAACATGGGCCAATTTCCAGCAAACTGGTATAAGGTGCATTGGCAAGGAGCTTAAAGCATGATTTTGCAAAAGTGCCTGTGTTTTATTTTTTGACAAGAGTCATAACGTAGGTACAAAAAATAGTGATATACCTTTGGTGACTAAGGTATAGCCTGTGACCATGGGCAGTGGCCAGATTATCCGGGTCATGGCATAAGATCATGACCCAGAAAATCTGGCTACTGGTCATGACCACAAGGGACGACAAATGGGGTTAAAGTGGTCATGTCCTCCTGGGACCGGCTATGTGGTAAAGTTATTCAAAAATGGGATAGGCTTGAAAGGGAAACAAATGTGCTTGTGGTTTGGACAATTTCTGAGGTATAGACGCGCATACACCAACCCAGAATACTATGTAGACCAAGCAGGATGCCTTAAAACAACAACTGCTGCAGAGATGTTACCCCAAGAAAATTGTTTTTGATGCTTAATAACGTTCTCATTTATTAATAAATCCCTATGAAACTTTGCAGTCTGGGGAACATGTTTTTAATCACTTTAGAAATTTCAGCCAAAACTGTTACTCCAATCAAAAGGTAGATAGAATTTTGATGGGCTTCTCTGGGAGTTCGACTCACCTTAACTATAGGGTTGCTATTACCGTCCTATAATATAAATATATATAGAGAGAGCGAAACTGACAATCTTTACCCAGGATGCTAACACTGCAATGGGAAACGTAGTTAAATAACCAAGCCTATGTATATATTTTTAGAAAATCAATTCTTATGTACGAATATCTATAATTGTTTTCAAGTGAATATGTCTGGACAATAGCCACATTCGAAATTCTTGCAGTTTAGACTCCAAAAAGGAACATGCAATTAGATTGTCAAAATAAATAAGCACAATATTGGTTCCCACAGCAGGAGTGCATTAATGACTTTAATCACTCAAATCAAATAAATATTTTATCAGTACAATTTTCTAATGTTCCTCTGAGACACCCACATTCTCTTTTTAGAGTCACTTACACACAGACACGTTTTATAATGCTGATGGGGTGTGGCTAACATTTATAAACTCTGACCTTTGGGAGACAGTAACAATGTGGGAATATCCAAAGCAGATTCCCAATTGTAAATCAACCATTATGTCCCCAACTGCATGAGATAAATATGGTCCAAAATATAATCAGGCGGTTTGAAAAAGGAGCTGGGATTTGAACCAGTGTTTGCCTTTATTTTATTTTTTCTATCCTACTCATAATGAGCACATTAGAGATTAATTTGCTGAAATGTGCAAATAAAAGGAGTGTGTTATAAAAGCTGGATAGACCTCACGTGTCTGCTGCGATTGAGTCTTTTTGTCATAGTTGGTATGCTTCATAGGATGTTCAATAAAATGTTTTTGCTGCCTACATAAGGGTTTTTTGAGAGCAGATTCTCACTTCTGTTTAACTCGTAGAGCATGTTATGTGGTGCTAGTAAGAACAGGGCCTGGAAAATGGCGGTTAATTGCCAATTACAGTTTGTTTGTTTATCAATGAAGAAGGATCAGGGGAATTCGCTGAGCTGTTGTATGCTGTCAGGAGAAATGGAGTAGCCTCAAAGGGTTAAGGGAGCAGTGACATAGCAAGAGGAAAGGAAGGAACGTCTGGGAGGAAGAGGCAGTAGTTATAATAAAGTATATAATGAGAAAAGAGGTGCCCTGTTATCCTTATTGTAATAATTAAAGTATAACAACTGGTGATAAGGATAAAAGCACAATATGACCCGGCGCAGAACAGCTGTCCTTCTGCAAACAGCTCACAGGTTACCGCCGCTACCCAGGCCTCCTTCCGGGTCCCTCGCTGAGAGTGAGAGCCAGCGTCCTTTCGGGCGAGCAGCACTTGCATCCCTGCACTTAATGAGGTGCGCATCAGCCAAAATATGAACAGCGCAGCAGAAGCCCCCCAGGCACAGTCCTGCGGGCCCTTCACTAATAAGTAGCAGACTTCCCGGTGAGCCGAGCCGGCATCCATACACGAGGAGAGGTGCACAACATGCAACACAAAAGCAAAGGCGCCGAGGCCCCATCTACGCAGCCCATGTGCACATCAAGTAAGCAGCCGTGCTGTCTCAGAGCAGGAGACGGCCACGTCAGAGCACGTTCACCTATCCTGCCAAGTTTAACATGGCAAGAGGACCCAAGGGTGGTACATGCCCACACAGAGGGTTAAGAAGCATACGACATCCGTGTCAGAAGTGGGAAAGAGCTGGGAGCCAAACATCGACTCCAATGAGGTGTTATGTACATAACTAACAACAGCCAGTGCATCCATCAACATGCCAGGAGCACAGCCCACACGTCTGCCCTGGGGCACTAGAAGCCTAGGAAAACCTTGAGTGACACCCCACACCTCCAGTGGCAAGCAGCAGGGGAGGCAACAGAGCAGCACCCACCACCAGCCCCACCATCGAGAGGAGACCAGAACACCAGAGATCATAGTGGACCAGGCGGGGGGCAAGGTGCAATACATAAGACCACTGGCAACATAGCTTTCTTAAGGAAGCCAAGGCCGTTTACAGTCCAACCGCAGTAGGACAGAGGACCCAGATGGACTGCGTGGGTAGAGGCCTTCATCAGGTTTATCATGGTGAAAGGAGAGGAGATGTCAATGGTGTTGAAGGACATCTTCACTAATCTAGCAAGGACGGAGATCAATGGCATCATCAAGACCATCCAAGTGGAAGACGGAGACACATACAATGCCCTAGTGGCAGCCCTTGACAAGAAACTAGTGATACAGTCAAACAGGGACTATGAACTGTATGTTTCCAGCCAGTGACAACAGTCTTCCCATGAGACGGTAGAGGAGTTCATAACATGTCTCTACCAGAGGTTAATCCACTGCCAATTTTCAGACTTTTCGGATGATGAAGTAATCATCAAAACCCAACAAGAGGACCACAAAGAGATGGTTACCCACAGATGAGATCAGCGCCATGCTCATTAAGACTGTGCTACCGATGCAGACAGATTTTCCCCCTTGCGGGCCCATGCTCAGTGATGACCCAACGGTGCTCCAGATGTGGCAGGAAAGGCCATTTATACGTTATTTGCCAAGAGGGAAGACAATTCCCACCGGCCCAACAATATTGTTCGACACCAAGCAACTGGAGACACACATACAGACCTACAATGGCGACCACACAGTGGAGACATCCACAATTGTATCCACAACTGCCAAGCAGAATGGTGAGGGCAATGGAACAAGGAATGGACTATGGAAACACACCTACAAATGACCTGCCAACACAGTCAGAATACTATGCAGACTTCTACGGCTACCCAGATGACCCACATGCAAACTGGGATAGATTATCATACAGACAGGACCCCGAATTCCCCGATGAGTTCATCAATCTCATACACGGGGAACAAGATAGCAGCAGGCACCGAAAATACTGGTGATAATGGATGCAGTCACACACATATTCCTCATAGACACAGGGGCCACTGTCAACATTATGAGGGAACAATAATTCCTTCTCTCAGCAAACACTCAGAACCTGAAGCCGTCGAAAGCAATGATCTTTCAATGAGGAGCCAGTGTGCCACTCCCATCTTTAGGACGATTAAGAAAAACATTTTCATTTAAGGGAAAGAGAGTTGACACCATCATTCATGGACTGAAGAGCCCTGTCCTAGGAAAACGCCTGCTTGGCCTGGTTGACATTATGTTTCAAGGTGATGATGTAATGGTATTCAATGGGGACTAATGCAACAACAAACTCTTATGCCATCAGAAAGGGTCGAAAGTCAACAAGGAGATGATCAAGGATGGATTTTCCAAACTCTTTAAAGGCCTAGGAAAGCTGAAAGACACAGTGATCCGCCTACATATCAATGACCAGTTTAAGCCCGTCCCTCAACACCCGAGAAGAGTAGGGTTTCACCTGCAGGAAGCCGTGTCATGAGAGTTCCAGCAACTGTTGGACAATGACATTATAGTACACATGATGGGGCCCATACTATGGACCTCACCCCTGGTAGTAGTACCCACAGATGGCAACACAGATGGCAACACATTGTGACTATTGACATGAGGGTGGCAAATACTGCCATCGGGAAAGAGAGACACCCATGCTCAAAGATAGAGGACATGATTGTCAAACTGAACTGTGCCAACTGTGCCACAAAGTTTTCCAAATTAGACTTCAATCCGGGTTACCATCAGCTGGAACTACACCCTGACTCCAGAGATATAACAACTTTTGCCACCCACAAGGGTGTCTTTCGGTACAAGCGGCTGAACTTTGGAATCTCCTCAGCTGCAGAAATATTCCAGGAGACTATCAGACACCTATTCCTCCCTGTCAAGTTAGCTTATTTTTTTTTTTCTTTCAACTTGACTTTTATTAATTTTGACATTGGAAGTGAACATACAGGTGGATACATATTATGCATTAAGGGCTATTTCACGAAGTTGTTCCAGACCACCCTAACGATATTTAACAACATTAATGTTCATTGTTCCAATAAAATGAAAATAAAGGCCCCGCCCCCCTCCCCCTACCTTCCCCCCCAGTTCTCGAGTCTCCTTCTTTCGAGGCATTGCTACTTTGCTTCGTGGTAGGCTGCGTGACATTCATCTTCAATCATCTCTAGGTCATCGATCTCCAGTATGGTCTGTGACAGGCATGGGTTGTTGGCAATGGGTCGTTCGGCGTTCCGCCATTGTTGGCGTAGGTTGGGTACTAGTTTCTTTACTGTGTTGAGTCATCCGTGGTTGAGCGTGAGATATATTGTGCAGTGAAGTCGCACCAGGCTTGCTCTTGTCGTGCAGCTTTGTCATGTAGTATTGCTGTTATTTTCTCCATTGTGTAAATGTTTGTGGCGATCTGTATCCAGTCCTTTTTATCGGGTAGGTGTGAGGATTTCCATTTTATCACTAGGGCTGCTCTCACCGCGAGTAATAGGGGGGATATTAGACCTTTTACCCTGATCAGTTCGTCATCTTCTTCCTCGAGGCCAGAAAGAATCAGGAGGGGTGACAGTTCCCTCTCTATGCCGTCCAGCTGTATGATCCATCCCAGGACTTCTTGCCAGTAGATGCGGACCTTGGGGCAGGTCCACCACATGTGCCAGTAGTCGGCATTCATACCACATTGTCGCCAGCATCCCGGCTGGAGGTCTAGAACATTTTGGACAGCCTGTATGGATCGTACTGCCATCTGTGGGGCAATTTTATAGCATGTAATTTATACTGGGCTGCGATTGATATCTTGGATGGTGTTTCACAGATTTTGTCCCAGGCCTGCTGGTCGAACTCTCTGCCGAAGTCTCTCTCCCATCTTGCCTTGAGACGGCTGTTTGGCGCGTCGTCTTTAGTAATTAGAGCCTTGTATATTCGTGCTATGAGGCCTTTGGAGGTGATAGTCGTGTCTAGGATTGTCTCAAAGGGCGTCAGTTCTCTCTGTGTGGTGGGCTCCCATTCCCTTCTGGATAAAACGCCTTTCAATCGCAGGTACAGGAAGACTGGTATTGGGTGAATTTGGATGGCTTCCTCTAGTTCCGTTATTGAGATGAATTTCCCTTTTCTCCAAAGCTGACCGACTCCCTCGAGGCCGGCATCGAACCACGATTGGTATCTAGCATGTTCCGGGATTTCTTCTCTGATCCCGGGGGACCAGAGATAGCTTATGGGCGAAGGCCACGTGGTGACTCCCAACATCGCTTTCCCCTTCTTCCATATGTTCCACATTGTGCCCAGTATCGGGTGGTTGAACAGTCTTCTCGTAAGCTTCGGTCTGGGAACCCATAGCCATTCTGCCAGAGTTACTGTGGCTAAAGTGTTGTTGTCCCCATTGGAGGTCCTTCCTATCTCGCAGGTGTGGCATTACAATTCTGAGCTGTGTGGCTTGATAATAGCGTTCTATGTCTGGCAAGCCCACTCCTCCTAGGTCCTTTGGTAATATTAAAACATCGTAGGGGATTCTTGGTTTCTTCCCATTCCACAGAAATTCTAGTATGGCCTTTCTGACTTGTCTGAAGAAATGCTCTGGGATTGTGATGGGCAAGACCTGAAAGGGATAAAGGAACCGTGGGAGGGTCACCATTTTGATTGCGTTTAGGCGTCCCATCCAAGAGATTGTCAGCGGTTTCCATTTCTTGAGGTCAGCCTTGAGGGCTTCGAGAAGTGGAGGGAAATTGGCTTCGTAAAGGTTGTCGAGGTGTCGCGTTAAGTTAATTCCCAAGTATCTCATTGTTGGGCCTCCGATGATCAGCCCGAGTTGCTCGAGAGCGATTTGGTGTTCTGGAGATGGATCATGGAGTGGAAAAAGAGTGGATTTGGATTTGTTGATCTTGAATCCCGAGAGTGTGCCGTATTCCTCTATCAGATGGATCGCTCGTGGAATGGAAGACATTGGGTTTGACACATGGAGCAGAATGTCGTCCGCATACAAGGCTAGCTTATATTCTTTGCCATTCACCTGAATCCCTTCCACTGCAGGATCTGCTTGCAGTATGACGGCGAGGGGCTCCAGGGACAGTGCGAAAAGTATTGCCGAGAGGGGGCGACCCTTTCTCGTACACCTGCTGAGGGGGAACCAACGGAAGAATTGGGCGTTCACCGCGACCAATGCTCTTGGGGATGTATAGATGGCTTTGATCCCTCGACGGAGCATGGGGCCTAGGCCTATCTTCTTTAGCGTGGCCTCCAGGAAGTGCCATTCGACTCTGCGAACACCTTCTCGGCATCAATTGAGAGTAACGCTGGTTTGCTCAACGATGTTTGGGCCTCGTGGATTAAGTGCAGGGCTTTCCGGGTGGAGTGCGCGCCTTGTCTGCCCAGGATGAAACCCACCTGGTCATTGTGGATTATTGATGGCATGTGTGACTCCAGCCTTGCAGTAAGTATTCTCGTATAAATGTTGGCATCAGTATTTAGAAGGGATATTGGACGGTAGGAGGCACACAGCTTTGGGTCCTTACCCTCCTTGGGGATGACTGTTATCAGTGCTTCAGAGAAGGATTTGGGTGCCACACCGGTTTGAAGGATGTTGTTAAATAGGTCAACCATGAATGGGAGAAGAGCATTTTTGAAAGTCTTATAGAACCCTGCTGTGTACCCGTCGTTCCCGGGGGCTTTCCCTGTTGGAAGTCTTTTGATTGCTTCTTCAATTTCTTTTCCTGTGATGGGTGCTTCCAAGGTATGAGTTGTCTCGGACGGGAGGGTAAGCAATGGTATTTTGTCCATATACTCAATTATCGCTTCTGGGTGTGAGGCAGCGCGTGACGTGTATAACTCTTCATAGAAGTCGGAAAAGGCTTCCGGGACACTGGAAATGGTTCACAGGAGTTCCCTTCTGTTTGGATCATAGGCACCCACCTCTCTTGGCGTTCACCTCGAAGTCTTGCGGCTAGTAAGGAACCTGCTTTGTCCCCATGTTCATAGTGTTTCTGCTTCAGGCATTGAAGCTTGTGCGCAATGCTGCCCACCTCCAGTTGTCGTGGTTCCTCCCTCTTGCCTTTGGCCTCCTTAATCTTTTGTAGTCTATCTTGATCAGCTGACTGTGCCATGAGGTCAAGCTGAGTAATTTCGTTTCGTAGCCTTTTTTCTATCAGTTGTCTTTCTCTTTTTTTCGCTGCTCCCTCTTTAATAAGTAGCCCTCTCCAGGTCGCCTTGCCAGCTTCCCAGATTGTGTTCATGGAAGTTTCGCCCGTGTTGTTAATCTCAAAGTATTGGGTGATATCCTGCTCTAGTTCATCCCGAAAAATTGGGTCCTTAAAGAGAGTCTTGTTGCACCTCCATTTGGAGCATCTTCGAGGAAGGACGATTTGATCAAGGGTGACCATGACCATATCGTGGTCTGACCATGAGACATGGATTATAATGGCATTAGTCATTGCCGTGATGAGATCTGCAGTTAGGTATATATAGTCTATTCTGGAATAGGTCGTATGCGGTGCTGAGAAGAAAGTAAAGCCAGTACGGTTGGGATTGGCATGTCTCCACGCATTGGTGAGACTGTAGGCATCCATCATATCTGCGGCCGGTGGGCGTCCAACGCCTGCTTGAGGGGGCGTATAAGTGCGACCTGATTGTCTATCCTGTTCCGGATCCATCCACGTGTTCAGATCACCCCCGAGTATTACCTCGCCTTCTGCTTCGCTCATGACTTTCGGGATTATCCTCTGCAGGAATCTGGCTTGTCCTGTATTGGGGGTGTATATTGACGCCAGGGTAATGACCGTGCCTTGTATCCTGCCCACTAGGACTAGTGCTCTGCCACTGACGTCCATCCATGACTTCAAGAGTTCAAATTGGATTGTTTTATTGACTAATATGCCGACTCCCGCTTTCTTTAGCGGGCAGAACCACAGTATTCAGAGCCTAATTCAGCATATAAAAACTTCCTCTCTTCTCCCTTGCTGTATCAGGTTTCTTGTAAAAAGAGTATATCTAGTTTGGCCCTCTTGAACTTTCTCATTACCAGCGATCTATTGGTGGGGGAGTTAAGTCCCTTAACATTCAGCGTGCCAATTTTAAGTATGCCCTGCCTGTCACTTGTTTTGTTATGTCTGTGGGACATTAATATGTTTGTGGAGATCGGTCGCAACGTCACGCTGCCCATTGCAGGAAATTGCCATGCTGGAAGTAATGTAGTAGCTGCCGCTACTTAACACAGGCTTTTCCGGAGGATATACCTTTCCCTGTCTCCCTCCCCCCACCCGCCTCCATCGGGTATTGAACATCATACCCCTTGCCCTCTGTTCTGTCACGTTGCTCTTTGGTTCTTTGATGAGGGTCTGTGTCTGTTTGTGATGGCGTCCGAGTTGGACTGGAGGTGAACAACCGGTCTACTGTCGGACCACCAGTAAGGGTCGTAACCGCACGGCCCCGTCAACTAATAAGATCAACAAATCATTTATGAGCCCCGCACCTCCTTTTATAAAATTACGTAACAAACGAGAGTATTACAAACAACAGCAACTTTAACTGTGTACTAGTATATAATATGATACATGCGGTTTCCGGAGTCTTCATTCCTCGGCAGTTCACGTTTGCGGTTCAAGCAGTTCACGTGGCATATGATGGAATCAGTGATACAGGGGTGCTATGATCCGGGATGTAGTTAGGTCCACTGCAGGGACCTTGGAAGCAAAGATCGCCGGGATATAGAGCTTGGGCATTTGTCATTTGTTATTGTCTGGTGTGTCGTTGGGTCGCCTGTACTTTCTGGATCCCTTTACTTGTTTCCTTCTCGGGCCCTGAAGTTCCCATCCTGGTCTGTCCTGTGCAGGGGTAGCCTGATTTCCCTCCCCCGAGGTTGACCAAGGAGGTTGGCGATGCATTCTTGGATTTCTTCTTCAGAGCGGAGTAAAAACTTCCTGCTCCCATGTTCAAACGCGAGGGAGAAGGGGTATCCCCATCTGTATCTTGTGCCTTGATCTTTTAGCCATCTCGTGAGAGGATCACAGAGGCGGCGTAGGGCCAGTGTCAGCGATGACAGATCCTGGAAAATGGTAATCTGGGCCCCTCCAAGGCTAAGGGTGCCTCCGGACCTGGCTTTAGCAAGTATCCTTGTTCTGTCCTGATATCTATGGAATCTGGCAAGGACCGATCTTGGGCCACCCGGGGGGCCGCCAGCTCCATGAATTCTCTCAGTCTTGAGTTCATCAATGTCCTTGTCTGCCGTCAGGATTTTGACGATATCGTGTATCGTTTGTTTGAGGTCTTCCTCTGTCTCCCCTTCTCTCTCCGGAATTCCAAAAAACCGCACATTATTCCTTCTCTCTCTGTTTTCCAAATCATCTATCTTAAGGTGAATCTCGTCCTCCTTCTTCTCTATACTTCGTATTCTAACCTCCATTTGGGCTTCTAGGGTATCGATTGAGGCCTGGTTGTTCTCGACTCCATCTAGTTTCTCCTCGATGTTGTCTACTCTCTGGGTCATCTTATCCATTTTACTGCCGAGGTTGGCACCCATGTTCCGAATTTCACTTAGGCGATGTCTCCCTTGGTAGCGGCGGCACCCGTTTCGGAGGCTTCTAGTGACATTTTTGGCCTTGGGTCGGGAGCCTGCGGCAGCGGGGTGTAGGCGTATTTGGCAAGCTTACTTGGAATGTTCATGGGGCACTTGCATGCGAGGAGGCACATACCCCAGGATCGCAGGCCCTATCCTCGGTCCTGGTGTGTTGAGGGGCACGTAGGCACGTAGGCAGTGTCGGGGGCACCGAGGCGATGACCCTCTGGGTGGGGATTCTTCGGTGGGAGGAGACACACGCCCTATCTCCAGGGGCTCTACCCTCCGTTCCGGTCAATTTCCTTCGGTGGGTCCAATGTCGTGTGAGTGGGGCCTGAGTATCGAAGCCGGCCCGTGATGGGGCTACGGGGAGAGTCTGTGAGGCGAGGCCTCAGGGGGGTCAGGCGCATGGGCGGCCCATACGTGAGTCCTCGCGAGGCCAGGTCCTCAGTGAGAGCGGTGGGGTCGGGGGTCACTTTGGCCTCCCCCGCTCGGCTGTTCAAGTCTGGGCCCCGGGCAAGGCACGTTCCGGGGAGGAGAAATGGGCCCGGGGATGTGGAGGCCGCTGCGGTCGTTCGGCCCCCGATGTACGTCGGGTGGTTGGGTGTTCGCGGCTTTCCCGGGAGTTACAGCACGGCGCAGATCCTCTGCCGGGAGAGCAGAGGGAGGAGTCGGGTGCCGCAGGCCGCATGTTTATTTATTTATTTATTACATTTGTTACTCGCCCAAACCCTTTGGTATCACGGCGAAAATACAGGTAATTTGCTCATTATTATACAATATTGCAGTTATTGTGTGAACGCGGCCTCCTTTCCAGATGGTATCCTCGTGGGTGAGGTGGAGGCAGGTTCCGACAAACTGGCAGGTTCCGACAAACTTTTCTCCTAGACTGGAGGTCCGATTTTTGTCAGGTTTTCGCTCGGGAGGTGGGGAGTTGCTTCCGATGGCTCAAACTGCTGTTGTTGGGCACGAGGGGGGGCAAAAGTGGGGGCTCAGGTCACTTTTGAGGCCCGTGGGTCGAGAGCTGACACAAAGGCGATCATCGTCCATGCGCCTCCTGGTGGCCAGTCCAAGTTAGCTTTTAATTATTCCATTGACATCTGATATATGGCACCACCCAGGTAGAGCACGACAATGCGCTCATGGGTGTATGCAAAATCCTAAAAAATGCAGTACTATGGAAAATACAATATCATTAAGGAGAAATTGAGGTTTTATGGATACATTTTTCCAGGGAAAGGGATGCAACCCAACCCGGAAAAGGTGAGCATGATCAACGAACTACAGGAACACACCCAGATCCTTACTGGGAATGGCCGGACACTGTGCCCGTAACCTGCAGAGATACACATTAACCATATAGTTCCTGTGACAATTGCTAAGGAAGGGTGAGCCATTTGTATAGTTGAGAGAATATATAAAAGCGTTTGACACCATCATATCAGAACTAGCGAGTGTGACGCACCTGGCATATTTTAATTCACAATGGCACATGGAACTGGTGTTTGACGCCAGCCCGGTCGGCCTAGTGGCCATCCTGGCACAACGTGAAAGGACAGGTGGCCCCACAAGCTGTGTTGTGGCATACGCAAGCAGGTCCCTATCCCAGCGGAGAGCGCATACTTGCAGCCGGAGAAAGGGAGCCTGACAGCAGTGTCGGCCTGCAAACATTTCCACCACTTCGTGGTCGGAAAAAGGTTTAACCTTGTAACAGACCACCAGGCCCTTCTTTCATTGTTTGGCAATCCAAGCACGAAGATGCCGCCCAGGATAGAGAGGTGGGGTATTCACCTCCAGGAATACAATTATGCCATCACTCACAGGCCAGGACGAGGCAGCAACGCTGCTGACTTCATTTCAAGACACCCCACAGCAGAAGATTGCCACCAAGGGAAGGGGATGCAGAATACCTGTGCTATGTCACAGAACATTCCGTACCACTGGTCTGATCACCTAGGACCTGGCCAGAGCGACACAAGCAGGCCCGTCCACTAGATAGGCCAAATAACTCACCTTCTCGAATAAATGGATACTACAAACGGTTGTTGCGTCATCGTGAAGGAATGAACACTCTGAAGCTGGAACATATGGTGAAGATGAGCACAGAACTGGCAGTGTCCGAACAGGTGATGATATTGTGAGGATGCCGCATTGTCATCTCATCATCCCTCCGGAGAGGGCTGGTACAGTTGGCATCAGGGGATAGAGGCAGCCAAGAAATTTCTCTGACAGTAAGCATGGTTCCCACTCATGGATGCAATGGTGGAGGACATACTGAGTAGTTGCCAACCATGTCAGTGTGCAATGATGAGTGACCTGCCACTCCCCATGCAACCTATGTATATTCCTGAGAAGGTGTGGCAAGGAGTTGTGATGGACTTCTATGGGCCACTCGAGACGGGGGACTACCTCTTGGCAATAGTAGGCGAGTTCTCCAGATTCCCCATAATCAAACATGCATTGTCCGCATCGTTCACCCAGATAGTCGGAATCATTGAGGAGGTGTTCAGTGAGTGGGGCATCCCTGGCACAGTCAAAATTGACAATGGGCTACCGTTCAGTGGTCAAGACTTCTACAGGTTTGTGAAGCACATGGGGTTCACGCACCAGAGGATAACACCACTATGGCCACAAGCCAACAGAATGGCAGAGCAATTTATGTCATCAATAAAGAGAACCATCGAGAAGGCAACTATTGAGGGCATGCCAATCCAGCAGGCCCTATGTTGCATGCTACGCCACTACAGGAACACACATTTGGTGACCGGAAGTACCGCCCCGAAACCTTATGAGAGACTACCAGGCCAAGATACACTTACTCCAAAGGGCTCCCAGAAGCAACCGGAAGACCAGGGACTTCTAAAGGATGAAGTGAGGGACAGAGATCGCAATGGCAAAGGAAGCAGCAAAGGAAAGGATAGACTGGACCGGGAAAGCAAGAGTCATGGAATTTGAAGAATGGGAAGAGGTGCTTGTGAAGCAATGGATGCACAGGAAAATGGATGCGAGATACGACAGCACACCCGTCAGAGTGACCGATGTGAAAGTGACCATGGTGATGGCCGCAAACACCCAGCGGGCCGTTACGAGGAATGCGTCCTTCTTTAAGCACTTAAAGCAGGAAGAAGATCGAGGACACCAGAAGAGCAAAGTGGAGAGAGGGAGGAAGCGGTCTGGGTGCCAGCAGAAAAGAATTAAGAGATTGACCCAGGAGGCAACCCAAAGAACTATCAAAAGGCCCTGCAGACTCATTGAGGAGGCGTGACACAGATGTAAGGAGATATGTGAGGGGGAGGTGTTGTGAGAGGAAATGGAGTAGCCTCAAAGGTTTGAGGCAACAGTGACGTAGCAAGAAGAAAGGGAGGAGCCTCAGGGATGAAGAGGCAGTAGTTGTAATAAAGTATATGTTGAAAGAGTATAACAGTGATCTTAGAACTATATTCTTTAAAAAATAGTAGTTTACACTGGTTCCATTTTTCTGGGCACTAAAACCAGGCCATTCCCAAGCCAAGATTTTGAAAAGTGAAGCAAAATCATGTCCATATTACTAGCTCTTCACTTAACCAACCTATTGTATTGTTTGCTTGTAATGTTCTGTTTCTGTTTTGATGTGTCCCAGTTGCCTTTTCTGAACATAAACATTGTTGCATAGTGTTCAGGCTTTCACACATGAAGCAGTTGATTCAACATTATTACATTTAGATTAAGATGCACTACATTTGCTTCTGGAAGCAATAAAACGGCATATGCGTGCACACACAGGAAAAAGACCTGCAAGCCATTTCTAAGAAATGTTATTCGATCCCATTGTCTCAATGAATATTAAATGTAAACATATTTGAGAATAACACGCAGTGCTTTTATATATCACTTACTAAAGACGTATTTTTATTGTGTTGTTTTTTACTGTGCCAGCATGGAGAGAATATTCTGCATAGTTTTGAGGAGGAATTGGGGTAGCAATATGAGACAGTAGCAGAGGTCAGGGGTGCAGGGGGATAGAAGGTGATAGGTTCAATGTGAGCGGGGGGAGGGGCAGGTGGCGGTGGGGGCTGTTGTAATGTGGGTACAACTGCCAAGGCAAAAGTGCCAAGGCAGAACGTTTAGGCTATGATATTGTTTTGTGCACATATTAAATCAGTTTAAACAAACATTTACAAATGCATAGTAAAAATATGATCACTAATGACATTACCCATGGCATTTTAAATTCATCAAGTGGTATCACTTGTTGCACAACACATAACTTCACAGTATTAAGCATTTCACAGATGCCTACAGCTATCACATCATAGCACCAATGCTGGCCTGTGAATAATGGGCTCTCGGACGAAGAACAACTTAATCTATAAGGCCTGATCAGATACCATAGGAGCCATTTTGTATACCTTCTAAATGGAATTCTGGTGGGAGGTGTTGCTGTAAAGTCATTAGTAAAGAAGGCACTCATGTTCTCCTTGGCCCGGTGGCATTAGTTGGAGGCCAGCAGAGAAGGTGTAGCACTCTGTGGGATCATGCACATTTGTATACACACATTCACACTGACAACCAAACTTCTAAACATAGCTATGTTGAGACCCTAAAGAAATGTGATAACTTCAAAATAATGTAAAGAGTGGGTGCCAACTGAAGTTCCTGGGGTTTTCTATTCTCTGGCCAGATTGTCTATCACTAATTAGATGTTGGGAATAGAAGACCACTCCAGTACATGAAGTCAATTTACCTCCTTAGCCTCCATTCGAAGGAATCCCACATTCCAGCTTATTTCGTAAGTCAAGCGTAGATCAGTTATATACTATAGAGCTGGCAAAGACACAAAAGTCGCATGTACAGCTGAGCCCGATCAAAGCCAATGGCTCAGCTGGGCTTCAAGAGCCAAAGCCTGAGAAAAGCCATGGTGTGAATCACGGCAGCGAAGTACACCAGAGGAATTGGGGATTTGCAATAACAATGTCCTCAATTAGCAGAGTATCTTAGGCCCATCAAAACTCCTCAATTCAAAACGGAAGACTCAGCCATGGGGCAACTTTAACTGTCTTTATTTTTCCATAAGACAGGGATGATAGAGAGAAAAAACAATTCTCCAGCAATCTCAGCTCTCGAACATATGTCACAGGGTTTTATGCCATAGTAATGTCAATAAATTCAGGCTGACCCCAAAAACCTATGGGGTATCCCCATTGGTCTCCCTTTCCAAGTACTTGAGGCCTAGCTTTTCCACCTTCATGTTTATTACCTTTAGAAATCCCCTATCTTAGTGCTCCCATTGGTTCTCTATGTCAAGTGGCTCTGTCTGAGACTACCCCCAAACGTGTCCCACTATATTGTTGCAGGGTCGCAGGAAGACCAATGGCCTGTGCAACATTTTATTCCACCTCACAAATAGAGCTTCTGGATTGGCTAGAGCAGGTCCTCCCAGGCCTGGGACCCTTTCTGGTCACAGAGCTCTGTGTACCTTTCAAGGTAATGGGAATGGCTATTGAGTTCTGTGTGTTCCAAATTGTTGCTACTGGTCTGATCACCTAGCCTGAGAGAGTGCCGTTTTTGTGGGCAACACTTGTATCATTTCACTGTGCCTCACTGGGAACAGCTTCTCTTCCCACCACAAGAAAATGGGTATTGTCTTGCTCTGCTGGTTCACGTGTGAAGGGACCGCAAAACAAAGCCCTTCTGTCTGCAATTATGAGGATTTTATTCAGAATTCTTGTAGGTGGCTTGCTTCCTCGGGAACCAGGAATTTGCCACCCGCGCTTGTCCTTGGCTGTGAACCCTACTCTGTGCCTTGTGCTGCAGGGATCATCTCTCCCCTTCCATGTACTTGAGGCCTAGCTTTTCCTACCAGATTCACTTCAGTCACTCTATGGTTTCCTCTGTGTTTTCTTGGCTTCTTGTGGTTAGCTGCAATAAGGCATATGGGTCCATGTTTATTCTGTGTCTTGTGGTTTCGCTTTGGCAACATGGTCATAGCATTATGTACATGTATCTGTCCTCTACCTACATGAGTTATAAGCATGTGTTTCATGCCTACAAGCAATACAACTAGCATATGTCTGCATAACTTCTTTCTTTAAAAAAAACTTTTTTTATTGATATAGCTGATATAAATCAACTTTACAATATCATTATTAGAAAAAACAAAACAAGATAACATTTTTAAATCTGCACATTAAACAAAAAGTTCATCCATTAAAACAAGCAAATCAAATTAATCAAACATTCAAATAAATTAAACAAGAATTAGGCAAAAACCAGCACCCAAACACAACTTAAGAAAGATGTTACTTCATGAATGAGTGCAGATTTGCTTCACGACTAATACGTGTATGTTGTGGTATCTCTAATGACATCATCAATGCTTGGCTTTTCCTTCAGTCGACCTGGTCCATTGATGAGGCCTCTGTCTCTTCGAAACTATCCATTGGATTCTGTTTAAATGGCTGTCTGATAGAATATCTCTTATCATATCTGTGATATATTGATGCGTTTGGTGAAATGAGTTACACCTTTCATTCTTCATCCTGCAGGTTAATAGTCGCATAGAGGATATGAGGGCCATTCCCAGAACCCTCTCTTCAATCCTCCCATCTGTTTGACCTGTCGACCACTCTTACAAACTTTTTCAACTTCAACCTCTGGAGCCATATCTTTGTCACTCCCCCTAGGTGTCCATAGAATCTTGCATGATCATCCAAACTCTACGTCATGTAACTGCAGTCTCCTCCTGGGTTGCACCAAACACATTTTCCCCAATAGTCTTTGGTGTTGTAGGGATACTCAAACACTACTCCTGCCGGGAACAGAGGACAGTCTGTTATATGGGCCCTTAGTGTATCTCAAGCTTTAATTATCTTGTTGTCTTCCGAGTCTAGGTCTACCAGTACTCTCATCTCTACATTTTCTTTCTGTTGCCTTTCAGCATCGTGTGATGCATATCCTGATGACACAAAAAGTCAACAATACTAACACTAATGCTGAAGATAACACCTTCAGTCCATTGACCATCCACGTTGGTATCCATGAGAAGATGTACGAAACACAACCTTCATCCTTCCCTGCTGCATTTGTCTCTGCCTCCATGTTGGCATGTATCTCTGATAACCTGGTAACCACCTCAGTGAGTATCCCATTGTCTTCGTCATTTGCTGCAACAAATGTACAGCAAGGGAACCCGGTTTGGAACAAACTCCTCCCTCCATTGCTGTCAGTAAATCTAAAACATATCTATTCTGTAAACCTCACTGCTGTGAGCTCTCCTTTGTTTGCATTGAACACCTTGACGGTCAAATGTATTGTCTGCATCAGCTCCAACCTTGTGATTAGGAGCCATTTTGTATTTGTGCTGGCCTGTACTGCTGGAATGATGGATGCAAATAATATCTCTATTCTGCTAAATAGTCTATGCTCAGGTGGTATTGCATCCAGGGACTCTTGGATTTTCGATGACACATAGTTCCCCTCTAAACTCTGGTCAGCTCTACAGATCTCATTTTCCTTCTGTTAGAGTCCATCTTGGTGAATCCTTCTACTTTGATATCCTCCTGGGGTACTACCAATGCTGGTGTATTGAGGTGCACCAGTGTGCTCGTCCCCCCCACCCCCAGTTGGGTGTCAGTTTCACATAGGCCTTTAAACCGCAGGCCCAATAATGATTTATCAATACAGCTATTCCAAACTTCATACCAGGAACTTTTATAGTCTGCTTGCATTCAACCTTTACTGGACCATCGTTCTGGAAGCATAATGCTGCTCCTTTGATTGGTATTATGTGCATTGGTCCAGCTTCATTCTCTATCTATGTCAGTAACTTCGCACTTGCTTCCCATTCTATAAGATATTTGTTCTTTTCTTCTTGTGCTATTTCAAATGGAACTGTTAGGAGCGCATGTGTCTTGCTCCCCACCACCCCTTCTTTCCAGCCATCAGCTGTGTATAATTGACCATACACCAGCATTTATGGTCTTTCCCAGCATCCTGGTTCTCCTTCTATCTCCACTGGTCCTCTTTTGGGACATGGTAACTCCTTTAGTGTCATTGCCTTTTTTTTCCCTTTTGTGAATCTTCAGTTATGTATTCTATGGCCTGATCCTTTTGCCAGTAACCATCCATCATGTCTAGGGTCTTTATATAGTTGTCTTCATATGGATAAGTCATTTTGGACAGACATTTTAAGGTAGCTCTTTTCCCTTGGGGTCTTCAACTCTTATGTGGGCTTGGGACTTCATGAACGCTATGCCTATTGGGAATTCAAGTGCCTCTATGTGTCTGCCCAACAGGGTTGCATGCTGTAATGGTGTGCCATCAGCACATCGGAAGCCTCTCCTTAGCCATTGTGACAGTCCAGAGTGTACTATAGATATCACGTAGGCTGAGTATGGCTACACCGCCACTTCCTGGTTCTTCCTCTGCTTTAATGCCAATATAAGAGCCACTAATGCTGCTACCTGTGCTGAAAAATGTAACCATAATTGTGCACTTGCTCCTACCTCAGCAGTCCCATCTGCCTTTATTTTCACTACCGCTGTCCCAGTCTGTTTCTCCCATGTGGTCTGGTCTATCATTGAAGAAACATCAATATAAAGTGCTTCACCCCCCTGAAGTGGCTTCTCCCTCGCTCTTGGAAGGTCATCATACTGCTCCATGTTTGTGGTGTACTTAATAAATGTCTTGTGTATGTGTTGTAGTCAAATACCCAAGCTCTGCAATAATAACAGAGACCTAAGAATTTCTGCATCTGCCTAATTGTTGTAGGTTTTGGTATCTTACGGTTTGCCTCTGCTCTTTCTGGTGTCATTCTGTGCCCCCCCCTGCGAAATAAGCTGTCCAATGTAGAGCACCTTCTTCTGACAGTACTGTATTTTTGCCTTATCTGCCTTGTACCCCATCTCTGCTAATATTGTCAATATGTGCACCGAGTAATTTCTGCACTGCATCTCTGACTGGCTGAAGATCAAAAAGTTGTCAATGTACTGTATGATGGTACTTTCCAACTGTACATTGCCAAAATCCATCTGGAGGACCCTGTTGAATATGGAAGGAGACTCACAGGAAGCTTAGTGTGTTTCCACTTCCTGTTTCTATATAGAAAGGAGGTAAGATTATGTGACTCTGTTGCCTTTTTCACGGGGTACATTGCAGTATTGCACTGTGATTCTGATGGTACTAGAATGCTCTGCTTCACTAATGCTGCAATTGTCTCATAAATGCCCGTATCCGCTTCTCTTGACAAGGGAAATTGTTTGACCCTTGGTAGAATTGCTCCTGGTTTAAGCTTTATCTTTACTGCCCCTATCCCTTTCAGTAGCCCCATGTCATACGGATTTGGGGTCCATAAGACACTGGGCACCCTTCCCAAGTCTTCTTCGCGAAATGGAGCAATATCGCCATTTTCTGTGCTATCTACCACTAGTGTGCTCTCACCCAATACATGATGCTAATGTCAAACACCACTACGTGATCTGATCAAACACCCTGAAACAGTTCTTAGTCAGTCACATCAGTCAGCCTGTACCCTTTCCCTACTGCAATCAATGTCCTCCAGGATCATCTGATGTCATCTGTACCATGCAGTGTTATCCAGTCTTCCCCCACTATTACCGCCTCTAGTTCTGCTGAAACCACTTTCACTCGGACTCTTCTAATGGAACTTCTGGCCTAAATATATACTCATTGGGTAATCACCCCTCTTTATTACGTGCCCACAATAAGCCTCACTAATCTCCCTCACATTCATGTAATGAATCCCTGGTGTCGAGCACACTATCCCCTGGTTTGTGAATGAGATGGTGAGTTTTCTCATTATATCTCCTTCCTTTATGTTCACTGGTGTCTGTTGTGAATATAACAGTGGCAAGGCTAAGTCATGCTTCCCTATCGAGAGTGAAACTTTGTCTGTAAAAGGAACCAAATCCATTGCCCTAGAGAATTCCAGCACAATCATGGCATTGCCTGGCATTGGGTATCTTCCTTCCCTGATACAAGATCTAATTGGCCCTGTGTCTATGAGAAAGGAAAACATCTTGTCACCTATTGTCACCCCTATATCTGGTTCCGCTGCCGGGTTGGATCTAATATGTAGGATTCAATACATCAGTTTTTTCTGTGGGCTTTCCTATTGTGAGAATAACGACATCCTAGTCCCGTGAATGGGTTTCCCCCAGAACAGTCAGCCCCCCTAGCTTTTGATAGGGAATCAATCCCACAGACTTTGCAGATGTCAGTGTCCCAGCATGCTGCTGTTCTGCTGGTGATGGCTATATGTGTCTCTGCATCTGCAGTGCAGGTGGTGCCTGTGGGTATGGATATGTGGCACCCTGCATTTGTGGTGCCTGTGGGTATGGCTGATATGTGTGAATATACACGTCTTGGGTCTGTGCTTGTTGTTTTGTTTGGTCTTGGGCATAATAGTCCATTTGTCATGCCTGGTATTTTGGTTGGTATGGCATTCCCCCATTCTGTTGCATCCCCCCCTGCTTCTGCAAACTCGAGAGATGTGCCCTATCTGTCTTCATACTCAGCACTGCGGTAGCATTGGTCTCTGCTAACCCCCTGGAACTCCCTCTGGGCTTTGCTCTATTTGATGTCCATACCCCCTTCCCCTGGGTGCCCCTCCTCTCCCTTTAAACCCTTGGTGCATATGTCCCTGCCCGTGAAGCCTACGTCTGCGGGTGGTGGTCTCTACTATGGCGGTGGTGCACCTGTTCCTTCTGTGCTGCTCAACATCACCCCTTCCATTGCATACTTTGATGATTTCTTCCAGTTTTCTATTCTCACGCTTCTTTCTTGCATTCTCTTGCATTAGCCTACAATAGTGTACTACAATAAGCTGAATTTCTGACCATGGTTTGGCCTCTAACTCCACACATTATTTGAGCTGCCTTTTCACTGGTTCAGGTAACTCCTGACACAATATATGAAAAGCCTTTTCCAGGACCCTTTGTGCTCCCCTTCCCCTCGGCTCCCTCGTTGTTTCCCCAGTACCTCCTACCTCCCAGCCCGCCCACTGACAGTGATTGGCCGCCTTAGCCTTCCTCCTTGGGTCTAGTGACCCTCGCACTGCCCCCTGTCTCCTTTACCATCCAGGAGAGCAGGTGAGTGCTAGCATTAGCGCGACCCCCATTTGCCCATAAACTTAATGTAAACGCCTTTTCCAGTGCCCATTGTGCTCCCCTTCCCCTCGGCTCCCTCATTGTTTCCCCAGTCCCTCCCACCTCCCAGCCCGGCCACTGGCACTGATTGGCCACCTTAGCCTTCCTCCTCGGGTCTAGTGACCGTCGCACTGCCCCCTGCCTCCTGTACCATCCAGGAGAGCAGGTGAGTGCTAGCATCAGCGCGACCCCCATTTGCCCATAAACTTAATGTAAATGCCTTTTCCAGGCCCCGTTGTGCTCCCCTTCCCCTTGGCTCCCTCGTTGTTTCCCCAGTCCCTCCCACCTCCCAGCCCGCCCACCGGCAGTGATTGTCCGCCTTAGCCTTCCTCCTCGGGTCTAGTGACCCTCGTACTGCCCCCTGCCTCCTTTACCATCCAGAAGAGCAGGTGAGTGCTAGCATCAGCGCAACCCCCATTTACCCATAAACTTAATGTAAAAGACTTTTCCAGGCCCCGTTGTGCTCCCCTTCCCCTCGGCTCCCTCGTTGTTTCCTCAGTCCCACCCACCTCCCAGCCCACCCATCGGCAGTGATTGGCTGCCTTATCCTTCCTCCTTGGGTGTAGTGACCCTCGCACTGCCCACTGCCTCCTTTACCATCCAGGAGAGCAGGTGAGTGCTAGCATCAGCACGACCCCCATTTTCCCATAAACTTAATGTAAAAGCCTTTTCCAGGCCCCGTTGTGCTCCCCTTCCCCTTGGCTCCCTTGTTGTTTCCCCAGTCCCTCCCGCCTCCCAGCCCGCCCACCGGCAGTGATTGGCTGCCTTAGCCTTCCTCCTCGGGTCTAGTGACCCTCGCACTGCCCCCTTCCTCCTTTTCCATCCAGCAGAGAAGGTGAGTGCTAGCATCAGTGTGACCCCCATTTGCCCATAAACTTAATGTAAATGCCTTTTCCAGGCCCTGTTGTGTTCCCCTTCCCCTCGGCTGCCTCGTTGTTTCCCCAGTCCCTCCCGCCTCCCAGCCCACCCACCGGCAGTGATTGGCTGCCTTAGACATCCTCCTCGGGTCTAGTGACCCTCGCACTGCCCCCTGCCCACTTTACCATCCAGGAGAGCAAGTGAGTGCTAGCATCAGCGCAACCTCCATTTGCCCATAAACTTAATGTAAATGCCTTTTCCAGGCCCCATTGTCTTCCCCTTCCCCTCGGCTCCCTCGTTGTTTCCCCAGTCCCTCCCACCTCCCAGCCCGCCCACCAGCAGTGATGAGCTGCCTTAGCCTTCCATTCTCGGGTCTAGTGACCCTCGCACTGCCCCCTGCCTCATTTACCATCCAGGAGAGCCCTCCCACCTCCCAGCCCACCCACCCACTTGCCATAGCTAATCTTGCCCATTAAAATCACACGCTGGGCTCCCCGGCACGGCCTTTGCTTTCCCCGACCCCTCTTCCTGGCACCTTCCCCCTCCCCTCCGAAACATCCCACCCACCGTGCCCTGATTGGGCCTCTGACTCCGTCACCTGGGCCATTACTTCCCTTCCCAGGGCAGCCCTCTGCCTGTGCAGCCCCTGCGGCTAAGGACCCGCGGCAAAGGACGGCTCCGACAATGAAGGCTCCAGGACATATCTGCAGGTATCAGCAGGAGAAGCAAGAAGCTAGCAATAAGTAAGTGTGGCAAGGGCGGGGACAGAAGCAATTACTTCACGCCATACTACCCTACCACTGAACCATAGAAACCAAACTATTGTAAAAATCTGCATAACGTGGTGCACTTACACTTAAAAGCCCGCCTAATAGCATTGCTGTGTTACTATTGCATCGTGAAAGTGTGCCTAAAAGCGTATCCGTTGTATAGTTGCATCTTGAAAGGGAAACTCACTGTTGATTTTAGATTGTGTGCCCAATACCCTCTCTTTGCAAAGTGGGATTTAGAAGTGTGCCTAATAGCATGCCCCAGTTGACTATAGAATGTGTGCCTATTAACATGCCCTGGTTGACTTTAGAAGTGTGCCTGATATCTTCTCTGTGCAGAGTTGAATTGGGTTGCCTAATATCCTCTCTGTGCAAAGTGGAATTTAGAAGTGTGCCTATTAACATGCCCTGTTTACTTTAGAAATGTGCCTATTAACATGCCCTGGTTGACTTTAGAAGTGTCCCTATTAACGTGCCCTGGTTGACTTTACAAGTGTGCCTAATATCCTCTCTGTGCAAAGTTGAATTGGGTTGCCTAATATCCTCTCTGTGCAAAGATGAATTTAGGAGTGTACCTATTAGCGTGCCTTGGTTGAATTAAGAAGTGCGCCTAATATCCTCTCTGTACAAGGCTGAATTCTAGAAGGGTGCCTAATAACGTGCCTTGGTTGAATTTAGAAGTGTGCCTGATAGCATGCCCTGGTATACCTTAGAAATGTGCCTATTAGCACACCTTAGTTGAATATCCTCTTGTGCAAATTCAAATTTGGTTGCCTAATAGCATCCCCATTGCAAAGTTGTTTTGGTTGCCTATTATATTCTGTCTGCAAAGCTGAATATAGAAGTGTGCCTAATAGCGTGCCTTGGTTGAATTTAGAAGCGTGCCTGATAAATTGCCCTGGTTGTACTTAGAAGTGTGTCTATTAGCGTGCCCCGGTTGACTTTAGAAGTGCGCCTAATATCCTCTCTGTGCAAAGTTGAATTTAGAAGTGTGCCTATTAACATGCCCTGGTTGACTTTAGAAATGTTCCTATCAACATGCCCTGGTTGACTTTAGAAATGTGCCTATTAACGTGCCCTGGTTGACTTTAGAAGTGTGCCTAATATCCTCTCTATGCAAAGTTGAATTTTAGAAGTGTGCATATTAGCGTGCCTTGTTTGAATTTAGAAGTGTGCCTGATATCTTCTCTTTGCAGAGTTGAATTGGGTTGCCTAATATCCTCTCTGTGCAAAGTGGAATTTAGAAGTGTGCCTATTAAAATGCCCTGGTTGTCTTTAGAAATGTGCCTAATAACATCCCCTGGTTGACTTTAGAAGTATGCCTAATAGCGTGCCCTGGTTGACTTTAGAAGTGCGCCTAATATCCTCTCTGTGCAATGTTGAATTTAGAAGTGTGCCTATTAACATGCCCTGGTTGACTTTAGAAATGTGCCTATTAACATGCCCTGGTTGACTTTACAAATGTGCCTAATATCCTCTCTATGCAAAGTTGAATTTTGAAGTGTGCATATTAGCGTGCCTTGGTTGAATTTAGAATTGCGCCTAATATCCTCTCTGTGCAAAGTTGAATTCAGGAGTGTGCCTATTAGCGTGCCTTGGCTGAATTTAGAAGTGTGCCTAATATCCCCCCTGTGCAAAGTTGAATTTAGAAATGTGCCTATTAGCGTGTCTTGGTTGAATTTAGAAGTATGCATAATATCCTCTCTGTACAAAGTTGAATTTAGAAGTGTGCCTAATAACGTGCCTTGCCTGATTTTAGAAGTGTGGCAAATAACGCGCCCTGGTTGAATTTAGAAGTGTGCCTGATATCTTCTCTGTGCAGATTTGAATTGGGTTGCCTAATATCCCCTCTGTGCAAGGTTGAATTTAGGAGTGTACCTATTAGCGCGCCTTGGTTGAATTTAGAAGTGCACCTAATATCCTCTCTGTACAAGGCTGAATTTTAGAAGGCTGCCTAATAGCGAGCCCTGGTTGAATTTAGAAGTGTGCCTGATAGCGTGCCCTGGTTTACCTTAGAAGTATGCCTATTAGTGCGCCTTAGTTGAATATCCTCACTGTACAAATTCAAATTTGGTTGCCTAATAGCATCCCCATTGCAAAGTTGTTTTGGTTGCCTATTATCCTCTTTCTGCAAAGCTGAATATAGAAGTGTGTCTATTATCCTCTTTGTGGAAAGTTCAAGTTAGAAGTGTGCCTAATAGCGTGCCTTGGCTGATTTTAGAAGTGTGCCTAATATCCTCTTGGTACAAAGTTGATTCTAGAAGTGTATATAAAAACACCACTCTGGCATAGCATAATTTGACAGAGTCCATAATAACGTCACTGGGCCAAAGTCTAGAAGGTCTGCCCTATATCGGGGGGGAACGGGTGAAGTGGATGCCCTATATTGGGTGAAGTATGTGGACGGAACAGGTGAAGTATTTGGATGGAACGGGTGAAGTATTTGGATGGAACTGGTGAAGTATTTGGATGAAACGGGTGATGTATTTGGATGGAACGGGTGAAGTATATGGATGCAACGGGTGAAGTATGTGGACGGAAAGGGTGTAGTATGTAGATGGAACGCGTGAAATATCTGGATGGAACGGTGGAAGTGTGTGGATGGAACGGGTGAAGTGTGTGGATGGAACGGGTGAAGTATCTGGTCGGAACGGATGGGAGTGCATGGAACGGATGGGAGTGCATGGAATGGATAGGAGTGCATGGAACGGATGGAGGCGCATGGAACGGATGCGAGTGCATGGAACGGATGCGAGCGCATGGAACGGATTGGAGTGCATGGAACGGATTGGAGTGCACAGAATGGTGTGACGTAAATGGAATGGTTTGGAGGGCATGGAACGTCTGAAAGAGCATTGAAAGGAACGGTCTGAGTGCTTAAAACGGTCGTAATGCACGGAACAGTCGGAGTACATGGAATGGATGAAGCTCATGGAACTATTGGAGTGGGCACGATCTCAAGCACCTAAAGTAAACCACCATATTCACATCTCCACGCTTACTCTCTTCTTTTTGGTATAGCTGTTCTCATAACAACATCTGCCTCATACTCCCCATCACTCTAACTAAACACTGCTGGTTACACACCCCCCAGTCAGGCTATCTCCTCAGGCCTAACGCAGCCACAATCGGTCTGGATAAATCCTGCCAGAATGAACACATACTCTTGACCTCTCAACCACCACACCTACCGCTAAGAAGCAGCTATTACACAAATGCCACACCAGCTGCACACATATCTGGTGCTCACACACACCTTTGACTCTCTCTACTCTCTCTACTGACTTGAACTTCGGTTCCCAAGGGCGTTCAACCTACCAGCGCCTTCAGACCATACCAATCGTACATAAGGCGCTATATAAATGCAAAGTAACATATATAATAATATATAATAATATATAATAATAATACTCCAGCGTCCATTTCTCTTGAAAAGGCTGCATATATTGAATCAGATCCTCGTCCTCGCCCATTTTGCGTGGCATATTTGCGCTAATGTGTGAGGTTCTAGGTACTGTACTCTCAAAGCATGCCACACAGCTGCTCGACAATTATTGAACTGCGAACCATTGTGTGCTGTGTTCTGTACTGGTACTGGTACTTCAGGTTAACCCAGCTCTTTTTCACACATTGTCTGCAACCTCCCAGAGAAATGCCAAAAGCAAGCTCTACATGTCACCCACCACTAATGTCATCCCTGCTGTCAGTCTCTCTAGCTCCTATATCCACTTCCCAGCCCATGAATTCAACAACGGTAACTTAGATTGTAAATTGTCTTTGTCCATTTGCTGCCATGGTATATATTGAGGTTGCCTTCATGCCTTCTCTAATAGTGGGCACTGAGTCAGCCCCATTCCTTCACTTTGTCTCCCCACGTCTTTGGTAACCGTGAACCCCCTTGTCATTTCTCTCTCCTTCGCGCTGGCAGTTTTCTAAACCTCTGCATGAATGGGGTGATGCTGTCTGTGCACCGTGATATGCCTCTAGGATATTGCAGTCACCCCCCTCCGTCCTCGCTTAGTCCAAATGGCCTTGTTGTCTCCCCATACTGTGTCTCTGTCTAGGCTTATTCCTCGGGAGCAGCGAGATGGTCTCTCCCGTTCATCATCTTCATTCCACAGTAAATCACCCTCAGATTCCGTGTCCCCATCGGTACTGTCAATGTTCTCCTGGAAGCTGAGCCGCCTCAATACCATGCTTCCCTGCTGCTTTCCTCCTGATTCACCGTACTTCTGCGTTCCCCCCTCATGGAGAGATCAATCTCATCGCTGTCTATTCATGCAGTGGCCCTGCTGCTCTTCCCGCTTCTGTCTTAGTCTCCTCTCCCTTGCATCTCCCTTGCATCTCCCTTTCCTCGTTGTCACTAAAATGTGCTAAACCCATATTTATGTTTCTTCTTCTGCCTTTCTTCTTGCTACATCATCAAGCTCTCTCTTCTTGCTTCCCGCTCCTCTCACTCTCGTGCTTCTACCTTCTGCTGCTTCTCTCTGCACACTCTTCCATTTTCTTCCTTCTCTTCCCTTTCCCGTCTCTCTGATCCATTATGGCTGCCCGTTCTCTCACCTCCTCTGTGCCTGTGTCTCTTGCAAGCTCCCGGCTCCTGCGACCTTCCCCTCTAGTATAAGCAATATATGCCCTCCTACCCATTCATTCAGGACTATGGGCTACTGTTCCTGAAGGCTCTCCACTTTCCCCAGGTCATTTTCCTTCAACCTCGCCTGGATCTAACAGCACTCCTTGCCTTCACCGCCTGTACTCTGTGTTCCCTTAGTCACTTGTACAGCCTCGCTTTGCCCCTACCTCTTACTATATGCTGGAGGTGCAAAGGTGGAATTGATGTAACCTGCTGCTGCTTTTAACTCCCTCACAGGGTATGATCCCTGGGTCCCCGCTGTTGCTCCTTCGCACTCTGTTTGAGGAGGAGGGGGGAGCTGAGGGCAATTCACTCTCTGCCTCTTTCTGGCTCAGCATCCATTGTTGCTGCACCAGGTCCCCTTTCTCGTCCTGAAACATCTTCCATAACTCTAAAATGGCCATTCATTTGCTTAACGTCTTCCCCTTGTAAGCCTTGTGTATATACGCATGTAATTGTTGCTGCACACATTTGGAGAAGCTCCCCTCTTTTGTCCACAGCTTTGCTAATTTGCCCTCTGTGCCTGTGAGATTGGACCTCCTGGGTCATAGGGTCTGGACCAGGTAGTGCACTCTAGCCATGGAAATCATCACGAATCCACAACAATGGCTATAATGGATAAGCCCGGCAGTATGGCCAAGGAGAGAGCGGGTATCTAGAACCGGGAATACGGTGGTTGCAGGGCGCCATGAGATCAGGGGAACAATGGAAGGAAAAGATGAAACAATGAACAAACCAAGGCACAATGCCACTTTGACAGGAGTTTCGGAGAGGTGCCCTGCAACATGTAAAGTTACGAGAACTACTGCTCCCATACTGCCTTGTTCTGAAACCCGTCAATCCAGCAGAAACACAAAAGCCCCTAAATCTAAGACCTGTAAAAAACACAGTGGAAAATACTTTCCTTAGCAGCGGGACCGGAGGATGTCTAGATTGAGAAAACAGGGTGGCGGGTTAGAGAAAGCGAGAAACAGGACGGCTGGGATAAAACAGAAGAAATGCCAGGAAACAAAGATAGGAAAAGGGAGGGGCTGATTAGGAGCATAAGGCAAGGAATGAATACACCTGGTGATGAGGGAGGAGGTGGTGTAAGAACGTACAAAACCGCATGCGTGAACTCAGAGGCTCGGGTTGTTTTTCCATCAAGGGACAGAGCGAGAGCTGTGAAGAGTGGACCGAGGGCATGGCAGGTTTTCAAGGGGTGCATTAGGAAGCAGAGCCCAAGGCACCGAGGGAATCCATATGCACAACCAAACGCCAAGAAAAACAATGTGATCTTGAAAAGTGGCAAGCTACACAAAGGACGGGGGTATTTTCCGTAGTGACAACTGCAGAACTGACGTCTGGTGAATGCTTAACAACTTTGCCACTTGTAGCTGCGGGCCGGCGTTCTGCAGCAGAGACTTTTATTCCCCAACAAACCTTTGCTTTATTTCTGAACTGCCAAAGCCGACTTTCAGCTGTGAATTGTTTTAGTAGTTACAAATAGGTGCTGGGCCACGCTATCACAAAGCTAGAGTGGATATTCTGTTTGAAGATTCGTTTTCATTCCCTTATGCCCAGAACAAACGCAGAAGCAAGGAATTTATGTTAATGTAACTGCCCAAGAACGCCGGTGACTACAGAGTTGAATGGTGATTTTTGTTGTTTGAGAACCGTACATATGATGTTATCATTCTGGTATTGCCTAAATAAAGGTCAGTTGCTTCCAGCCGATTGCCATCTACAGCCCACTGATTAACAGTGCCACAAGTCCATTCCATGCAATATTTACAGATTTTGTCCTTACATCGCAGGAGGTACTTGCAAATGTGTTGTAGGGTTGTGTTGCTCATGGTTTTACTTGAATACATTATATGTCAATACTTACATGACACCAAATCGGGATGTTGACAGATACACAGTTCAAATATGTGGTTAACAAATATCTCTTATGACCATAAAATCACTTCTCTAGTCTCAGCCTTTCCGGCTCTTGATCAATACCACGTGTGTGCTCCGCGCACACCCCCTTCTGCAACTCTCTGCCCCAAAGGCTCATCTGACAACTCTGTTCATGTGCTGTCCACGTTTCACCCGAAGGTGCGACCACTTGTTTTAAAGCTCCATTATCATTCACAGACCTCCGAAACCGTTCTGCAACTCTTGTGCACCTTATGTCCTATACAACAACCTGACTGTTGACATCACCTCTACAATAAGGAAGAAAAAAGTAATCGCTGATAGCTGCCCCTTCAATGTGTCCACCTATACACTCCCCAAACTCAATGATAAACTTGACAGAACTTAAATAACATGCATAGGGCCATGACCCCTCCGTGCAGGGAATACTAGTAAACAACGTGATATGCCGGTACCTACAGCATTGCCTTGTAAATAAAATGCCTCTGAAAGACTTAATCAGGAGAACACCTTCCGTAATATAAGCTAGCTTCACCAGGTAAGATCTATTTCACGAGGATACCTTCATCCATGACCCAAGGTACAATGCCCAACCCACAGGAAAGACAATATTTACATATCTTCTGTCATGCCTACCCTTAAGTCAATCGTCTAAACTCACTGGCAGATGGATCACCCTAACACTGAATGCTCCCTATCCAAAAGCAAAACTTAACCAACAACACTCCTTAGCACCCCTAATACTCCAATATGGACATCAATCAACACCTATCCACCCCCTCACCTCTTTGCCATATAGCTGTGTCTACACATACACTCTGTGGTCCGCTGACATCGTTTTGACACTGACTCTCCCTCAGCCTGCCACGCTGCCCCTCCGGTCTGCTGGGCGTCCCACGGAAATCAGGCATGAATTTCTCTAAATTGGTTTCTGAGGACCTCTTTACATGGTGCACCTTGTGCGTGAGTCTCGACTTCCGTGGATCACCTCACAGACATCCAGGCATGCAGCAGGATAGGACAGCTTCTTTTCGAGCGATCATAACAGACATCCTCTGCTATCAGCTGAAGTACATCAGAGGAATTGGGGATTTGCAATAACAATGTCCTGAATTGGCAGGGTATCTTATGCCCATGAAAACTCCCCAATGCAAAAATGGAAGACTCAACCATGGGGGAAAGTTTACTGTCTCTATTTTTCCATAAGACAGTGATCATAAAGGACAAAAACACTTTGCTCGCAATCTCAACTCCCGAAACAGTGTCACAGGGTTTTATGACCAAGTGATGTCCAAAGAATCAGGCCAACCCCAAAAACCTTTTAGGTATCCCCATTGGTTAGTTTGTGTTTGTTACCTATAAAAATCCCTGATGTTAGTTCTCCCATTGGTTCACTATGTCAGGTGGCTCTGCCTGAAACTACCCCCAAACATTGTTGCAGGGTCGCAGGAAGAGCATTGGCCCGTCCAACATTTTATACCACCTCACAAATGGAGCTACTGGATTGGCTATAGCATGTCCCCCCAGGCCTGGGACCCTTTACCGTGAAATACTGTGTACTCAATATGGATTACAAAATTGTAGATGATACTAATATTCATGGAATTCTGTTTTGAGTGGGTCAACCTCATAGAGCCAAATTTATAACTTACATGCTGGATATACTTAATTCCTTCTGTGCTTGTGATTATATGTTAACTTAGAATTCTTGGAATTTTAGTGCAAGTTAAAGGATGTTAGATCCTTTCTAGGGTATTAACCCTTATGCTGCAGATGATAAGGCTAAAATATAAGTTTGTAATTCATATTGAGTACACAGTATTTCTTTATGATTAGGAACTACGATTCCCAGAAGCACATATTACATGACCGCGGTATTCGAGTCATGTGATTACTTAAGGGAACGGTAATTTAGCGACAGGCTTTCTCAAAATCCACATGAGGAAATGTGGTTAGACTTTCGTGAATATCATGGATTAATTACTAAGGTAAGCACTCCGAAGGGTTTCGGCATTCATACTGATAGAAGTAAAGTCTTCCACTTTAACACCATTCCAATCTTTTCAGACGAATTGGTGAACACGTCAGTGAGACGACAGTCACTACTGTTGAGAACTCTGAAAGACATCTGAATGGTGAGTGTACTCGCCATGTTGGTTATTCAAAAATACAATACAGTAAACTAATTGTAAAACGTGCATACTGAGAATAGTTATATTTACAATTCTAGGTCATACAGATGCAGGTCATTAATGATAAGGATTTGGCACTGACATATTTACCTTACTTAATATTGGAAAGCAAGAAGATCCTCTCTCATATTTGCAAGAAGACTTTTCAGCACTCAGGTACTGACCGTATGGTCACTGGATTTTTACAATCATTACTTTTACCATAACATTCAGCACTAATATATATATATAATATAATTATTATATTATTCGCACCAAGCGAAGCAGCATTGAAGCACCGGTATGCCCGCTCGCTCTCTTCTATGAAGTTGGATTCTTAAAGTTTGACCTGTCATTCATTTGACCATTACACTGTGAGACTCCGCCCACTATTTCCCGATGTTTCAAAAGGGCGACCTTGCACGCACCAGCGCGCGCACAGCAAGCAAAGCACCATTGAAGCACTGCTTTGCCCGCTCGTTCTCTTCTATGAAGTTGGATTCTTAAAGTTTGACCTGTCATTTATTTGATAATTGCATATAACTACTGTTCGACCTCTACTGGATTGCAATACCAAGGACTTAAAGAACGCTATAGGTTACTACCGTAACTTATACTTCTGTTTTGTTCACTTTGTTTACTGTTTTAGACCATTTTACTGTAAGACTCCGCCCACTATTTCCTGACATTTGAAAAGGGTGACCTCGCGCACACCAGCACGCGTGCACCAAGCGAAGCATCATTGAAGCACCTGTTTACTGCTTCGCTCGTTGCGGCGGGCTGGTGCTTCGTTTTGATCTGGTGCGCGTTTGGTCTCCGGATACATTGGATTGGAACTAGTTGTTTTTAACAACTATTACACACAGTAAGGTGGGAGCGGAGTAAATTAGCTGATTTTTGAACACCGTGTATATTTGTAGGAAAAATTGTGAGTGTTTTCTGTAAACAATGAAACATACGTTGTACACTTTACGTACAGATATACCTCCTTTATCCATAGTGCAGGAAATTGATTCTGCCCTCAGCAAGAAGCAGTCAAAGAGCCGGAAAAGGTTCTTTGAAGATAAATCCTGCTCTACCTTCTAAACTGCAGCATTCAACAGTAAAGTTAGATCAATCTGTACTAAAGAATAATCCGGTTGCTGGCATACGTAGATTTTTTCCTACCACATCCATAAAAGCATCATTGGCCACTAAACTGGCCGAACCCTGTATTCAGGAGGCTGCTGTTGGAGGTGTTATGAGAACAACAACTAGTCATTCCATCCATTCTGTAGTCTGCAATGTGTCTTTATCTGATAGCACTGTATTGAGGGGCGAAACAGTGTTAAATGACTCAGCGGACAATGATGGGTAGAAATTTGATGTCTCTGGAGATATAGCCGTTATTGATCTGGACTCAATGCACACGGACTATACTGTTCAGACCATCCCTGAAAAACTGTCTTTCTCTCCCGATATGTTTTCTGGAGCAAATCCTGTTAGATCGTATGTGGCATCTTCATTTCTTGCCCCAACTCCTAGGCAAACATGTGTTAATGACAACCCTTCGGTTGACAAGAGAACGAGTAAAGTAGTAGGTCTTGCTCTGGAGGTTTTGAACACGACTATGCATACGATTGTAAAACTCTATGAGAGTCTGAACGATAAAATAAACACTCAGAGTACTCAGATCACAAGCATTATTGCATGCCAATCTCACTTCAAGGTTCCACATGAGCAAAATGATTGATTAAGTGGAAATAATGCAGTCTCTATTTTCAATGATCAAGCTACATCTCTGATGTTATTCTGCAATACCAATATGCCATCTAATATTGCCATACCAACTGCAGATGTCCAATTTTCCTTACCACACATTGTGGGCATAATAACAGATGTTGTGGTAGAGCAGAATAATGATACTGCACATCTCAAAGCATGATTGAAAAGGTAGGCAAAAAAGCCTACACAATTTTCGCAAAACCTCCAAAGGGGGTTCCATCTGGAACCAAGCCAAATAGTGGTACAAACTCAAATCTACAAACAGAAAAAGTGACCACTGCAGGAGATTCTGGAAAAAAGACAAAGTTAAGAAAAATGTAGTGTCAGGCGCTACGAAGCAATTCATTCACACACTTAAGGTCCCGACAAAGAATAAACAATTGGCTTCTGCTGCTGTTGGAAAGAAATATGCACTACTGGATCAAAACCGTAAACGTAAAATGTGTGCTGTATACTGAGGAGAAGTGTTTCCAAGACAAACAAACGTTCTTTGTTCCTACTTACCGGCACTGCGAGCTGTTTTGGGGCTCTTGCCGGATCCTGCTTGCTTCCTGGAGGAGGCGGCCACTTGGGTCACGTGATCAATCACGTGACTATATCCGGCTTCAAAACACCGAGGCTACCACCCTTGTGGCGTTAAGCCCTGGAGGCAGTAAGGGCTGGAGCCGCTGTTGTGCTGTTAGGCTGTGTGGCTGGACAATTCAGGTAGGATCCTTCAGGCATTATTCACAGTATACCATCTTATGAACTGGAGAGTATGAGGAGCAATGCACTCTTGTATACGATTCTGAAACTGGAAATTCTTATCTTTGACTATGCACAAATCTACCTAAATGCAACATAATTGCCTGCTGAATTTAAAATCATTTTCTCTCTGACCGCTTTGTTGGTTCAGCCGCGAGACTGTGGGGCTTGCCCTTTGATCGCGTCCACACCCCTCAAGTGATACTAGTTAGCCATTTGGTCGGTTATAAGCAGCCTTAAGGTTAGAACTCTACGTCTTACACTCATACGGAGAAGACAAGGAGGACACATTGTTTCTTTTGTCTTTGTAACCCACATGCCATATCATAGGCAAGGTGCACAATCTAATTACAATCTTCGTGAACGTAATAGCAAGTTCTCTGACGCTCGAAGAAACAGTATAATGACTAAAGTGAAATCTAAAAAGAAAGAACTCCATGTAAAAGGAACCATCACAGATTACTTTCCAACAAACATTCCTCTTGAGAAAAATTCCACAGTCATCGAAGGAGTAGATCCAGCAAATAACTGTGTTGAAATATTGCATGAAGTCACTAACTACGGCGACATAGGTAACAATTCATTACTTGATCTATGCTTATCAATGCAGCGGGCCATGACACCAGCCCACCCGCGCCAATCATGCAACGCTTCACAGACTCCTTACTCAAGTGCTCCATCCTTACAGGGGGCCTACGGCATAAGGTTATCTGCATCTCCCAATTTTGCCCCTTTTCAAGATCCCTCTTTCCTCAGAAGTAATACCGAATCTAGTAGGGTTTCTACCTCTAACACTCCGGCCTTGGCCGAACTACAGTCCTCAGTGGCCTCCCTTCAGTTTGCTTTGAAAATTTTACTGAAAATGTGTGGCCACATTCTAGAGACTACCCTTACAATCGCAGCGAAAGAAGAAACGAAAAACCCTGCTGAGGGCAGAAGAAAATTCGGATCCCAGCCCTATGGACAAAGCCCCAGAGGCGCCTCTTATCGACTCAATACCCGCCTCTGAACCACCTGATGAGTCAGAAATATTATTCTCTCGAAAACAAAGAAGATTGGCTAGAAGAGCAGCCATGAAGAAAAAGCCGTGCACAATCGCTTCACCATTGCCCGTGACGGCCTTGCCAGGAAAACCGTCAAAAAAAGTCAAAAAGAGAGCTACCAGGGCATTGAAACGCAAAGCGAAGGGTTCAGGCTCTCTCACAAGCTGGCTAATCCCTGACACTGCAGTCGATTCCATATGTATGTAGTCAAATGTGCTTGACCTCGAAACAACTCAGCTAAACAACGATGTCGAGAAGATCTCATCCACTCCCAATAAAAGTTCTAGTCGAGGTCCTGTGGCTATAAATATCCCCAATCCTCTCAGTACTAATGAGCCTCCTCCGTCTGATCAAATCAACAATCGCATATGCATTATTAAAAACTTGTATCAGCAGCACGAACGAAATTGGCTCACAAGATCAGCTTTTATGACTAGGCTCCACTCAGTACCTCAGCTTCGTGTCCTTAGCTCTGCGGACTTTGAATATGTGGAGCCTCTCTATGTGACCAATCCGAATGTTTATGCTAAACACTGCAAATTCCTTGCAACAGCTCAGCTAATGCGAAGTTTTAAACAAAGTCTTTGGACCGTGGATATTGAAATAGATGCCGACCCTGAAATGGAAGATCCCAGTTGTCCGCGTAACGTGGCTCCTCCACTGAAAAAAGTCTCCCTGAACACAGATCTACCCAAGGCAGACAAAGCTGAGATTGAGGATATACAGAGAGTCTTAAACTGGCTGGCTGACTCTCTACCTCAAACTATAAACAAGCAATGAGATTAGAGTATCGTCTCCTGGAATTGTAGAGGTTTCAGCCATCTATTATCATCACAAGGATCGGCAGATATTCTAGCAGATCATCTGAGCATATGTCTACAGGAAACGTGGCTGATCACTCCGGTGACATTTAACGGATATACACTCTACCAATCCTTAGCCAAGAAGGGCCCCAGAGGTAGACCCTTTGGAGGTTTGATAGTGGGTGTCAGACATTCTGTCCAATCGTGCCAAATTAATACAAGCCAATCTGATAACATCTTAGCTGTGGAAATGGTAGTCCCTAACGAAAATGCCTTGGTAAGAATATTACTGGTAACCTTATACAATCCAGTAGGTGCTGCCTCTAGAGAAGTATTACAAGAGGCAATACACAACCTACTTGGTGAATGGACTATGAAATCAGGGAACAAGTCAGTAATATTCACAGGCGACTTTAATTGTCACATGAAGGGCTCCAAAGGCACCACCCTCAACCCTCTATTACATCCAAAGGGACATATGTCCTATTGCAAAGAAGATCCAGAAGGCACAAATTGGCAAAAAATGTTCTCTGAATGGGATTTGGAACTTATTAATTGAAGAACTGTAGGCGACTATCCCGGAAAACCTACATGGCATAATGCCTCTACTAGTAGTACCCTGGACTACATCTTTGTCAGCCCTAATATAGCCAGCAAAATGAAAGATATGAAGATCAGTCGGAACACTTGGAGTGACCACAGCCTCCTAAACCTTATCTTTGCGGCTGACCAGCTAAAGACGAACATTTGCCCTATGGGCAATATGGTAATGAACCAAACTGGTACGTGCATACGCTGGCACCCTAAATATATTGAAAATGCGGCTTGTACAACACATGCTCTGTTACACTATGATATTCAAACCTTCACTGAACTGACTGCCAATGATATAGAGATATGGATTGCGGCCTTCTCATCATCCCATGCCACTACATCTCTTAGTACGATGATTCGAGATGGAAAGAAGATCTTACCCTTTGATAAATCCATTTGTGATGCCAAACGAATATTAAGGGCTTCCATCCGTAAAGCACGAACTTTTGCCGCTTCACCAGATTCTTTCTCTGTTCTGCGTAGAACGCTTAAAAACAAATATCATGCTTGGATTAAGACCAAGAGAAGAACAGAGAAGTTAAATCGTTGGCAACAAATGGTACAAGTAGTATGTTCCAAAAAAACAAAAAACATCTGGGGCGTATTAAATGAAATGAGGGGTCCTACTGAACATACTATGGTGAAACCGATAGGTACCCTGGAATGGTCTCAATTTTTGTGTGCCCAAAATTCCCTAACAACATCGGCTCAACACGACACTTGCAAAAAGGTCCCTTTTGAAAAACCTTTCATAGTAACTATTGAGCAATTGCTCATCAAAATTAAATCATTAAAATCATCTAGAGCCCCTGGCCCTAATGGCCTTGCGAATGTGGTGCTTAAAAGCAACCCGGATTTCTGGGCCAGTCTGATTAAGATCCAATTCGACAACATATTGGAAACTGGCAACATTCCGATATCATGGCAATCCTCCATATTAATACCAGTGTTTAAGAGAGGAAACAGACTTGAACCATGAAATTATAGGTTGGTATCCATGTTGGATTGTACAGGGAAGCTATTTGCATCAACGCTTCTTGACAAATTGGAAACTTGGGCAGACGAAAATGGAATTTTCAATCAGTTTCAAAGTGAATTTAGAAAAGGGTACACGACCTCTATGAATTTAATGACCTTCGATTTATTGAGGACTCGAGCAAAGCTCAGTGGAAAAGCCCTTCTTTATGCCCTCTTTATAGATTTCCGTGCAGCCTTTGATACTGTCCCTCGAGACAAATTATGGTCTAAATTGAAACTATTGGGTTGCCCAGAAGAACTTCTCTATTATTTAAGAGCCCTCCATCAAAACACAACGGCCAAGCTCAGGTTGGATGTCCAAGGCCACATGACCCCACCAGTTCCCCAAAATTGTGGAGTAAAACAAGGCTGTGTTACAGCTCCTTTCCTATATAACGTATTCACGTATGATATCCCCATAGCGGTATCAGCAGTCCACAATTGTCCTCCTCGAATTGGCTCGGAGCATTGCCCAGTACTTGCATACGCGGACGATTTGATTATAATGGACCATACATTCAGCTGCCTCTCGAGATCGGCCAAGGCACTTTGGGATTACCCCCTCAAGAATGATCTGTCCATTAACACAGTAAAAACTCAGTTAATGGTATTCTCTGCAAAAAAAATTTCCTGACCAAAATTAGTTATCCTGGGGACAGAGATAAAATACACCCCCTCATATAAATATCTAGGGGTTGAGGTCGATGTCATGGGTGAATACACTAATTGCATACGAACGCGCAGCACCAGAGCTGCACAACTAACAGCGTTAATACACAGCTTTGCTATAAAAAACTATGGCTATACTCTGTGCGGTGTGCGCCAGCTTTACCTTCAGATCTTGGTTCCCATGGTCATATATGGCCTGGAGGCATTATTGCATATTAACCTGAGCTGGCTCCAAGTTATAGAAGGTACATTTTGGAGGCGGATACTGGGTCTTCCCCAATGCATTCCAATGGCCATATTAAGACTGGAACTAGGGCTAACTTCCCTTAAAGCTACGGTACTTAAAAGAAGAACTGAGATTCATCATAAGATGACTAATCAATCTACGAATCCTCTCTTAAACGTACTAAATCAAGAAATCTCCAAGGAAACAACTTCTTACCATCTAAAAACAAGCATGGAAAAGTTGCATAAAGAGATAGGTTGGTTCCCTGTATCTAAGGATATACATACCACAACTAAGAAGGCCCTATCTAAACGTATAGACTTAGGGGACTGGCTCGAAAATTATGACCATTTAAGTAAACTTACAAAGTACAAATTTGTGCAGTACAGATTTTACATCTACCTGAAACCACAGTTGTACCTAAACTTCAGTCCCTCTAGTAAGCTTAGACGCTTCCTTCTCTTGCTGCGCCTGGATTGTCTTCCGGTATTAGCCAATAAGTGGGTAGAGAAACATATATTACCACACGAAAGATACTGTCGTATGTGCAAGAACTCTTCCATCAACGAGACAGCTATGCACCTTTTAACAGCCTGCCCTACAATGCTCGAAACATACGAACAATGTTATGGGAAAGTGGTCCATAATCCTGCCCACATAGAAGAGCCATAGTTTTGGCATCATAGCTTAAATTCAACGTCTAGAAAAACTCAAACAGCGATGTATAGCATATGGCTGAATATCGAGAAATCTTTGGCGATAAGCATTTAGTCCTATAACAGTTAAATTACGCTAATGCGAATAGGACGAGGCAGACCTAAAGTATATATCACAAGACTGATTCCTTTTATTAGGTCTATGAATTTTTGACTTTTAATTTAACGAAACTAGCTGAAAGTATATACAGCTCTTTAGACCAGGAAAGGGGAGACACTGATTAGTGTAAATCCTAAGTAATATGACTACACGATGACAAATTAACTAGATACATCATTGATAATTTGATCATAAGAACAACTTGTCTTGAACTAGAAACATATGTCTCCCCTTGTCCCGTTTGACTTTGGCTTGTTTATTTTTGTTTATTTAATATTGTTTGATTTCTTTTTATTGATATTATATATCTGTATTTTATTCTTTAATATACATATGTGTAAAGTTTATATTCTAAACTGTATCACATTATTATTAAAAAAATAAAATGAATCTGCAAGCTACTAGTAACAGTGACAGTGTGAATAAACCCCACTCTCCTCTGGTTGATCTTGTAGAAGCGATTCACAACCATGCTAAACAAATAACCTCATTACCTGTCGTCATTCCTCCGCAAGTTACATTATTTAAGGCTTCAGCAGAAAATAAAGCAACAAAGGAAACTAGACGACAGGAAATTAGAAGAGAGGTTGACTCCTACATGTCATGTTTTGTCAATTTACCTAATGTAGGAGCTCCGCACATAAACCATATTGACAGGGTGCTCCTTTTGTGATTCCACCTAAATTACCTACTATAAATCCTGATTATAAGCAGCTGACTATCAATGGAGGAGGTGCACAGGCTCTGACTCTATCTAAAGGATGTATTAATGACTCTGAAACTAAAAGTAAACAAATAGCATCTGAAACTGCAGCCTTATTGAAGAAGAGTAATCTGGTAAATCAGCCAACAAGTATACCTGACACCTTGAGTGTACAAGATGACCAATATGGAGGTCATGGAGCTGAAATTGCTCGATTGCTGCAATCTTTACTACCTAAGGAACAACATAAAAAACCTTATATAACAATGGTAGATATACAAAAACCAAAACAGGTTCTGCATACAAAGTCAATCTGCCAATAACTGATAAACATGTTACTAGTTTAATACTTGGCTGCCGGGATGCTCCCTATCCTCAATATGTGTTGAATAGACACAGTGTACTCGAACTGTTCTCCGATATTCACAAATTGGAGGACATAGCAACAGCTGACATTGATCAGGTTGAATTTGTTAATGAAACCAATTTGGGGTTGGTATGCTTGCGATTACGATCTCAGTTAGTCCGCAATATTATCTGGTCCGCAAAGGAAGAATTATTTGATATGGGCTTTTTATTATTACTAGGCCATACTCAAATTAATGAAGTGCAACGGCTAAGTTCTTCTCGTGTAGGAACTTTACCTAGAGTAGTATCTGATGTTGTTGCCTCAAATTGTGTTAAGCGAATTGATTCTAAATGTGTATGTACTTGTGAAGCTAATAGTTAACTACCACAGCAGGGAATGAACTGAACCATAAAAATGGTATCTTGGAATACTTGTGGGCATTGACATCTGTTTAATAATGTAGAGTCCCAAATGGGACAGTATGACATAGTCTTACTCCAAGAAACATGGCTGACTAATTCACCTATTTGGTATGATTTTACAACCCATTTCACCCGGCTTTGCAGGGTGGGAAGGGTCGTCCTATGTCTGGGCTTCTCATCTGTATTAAAATCAGTTCCGGACTTAGCATTGTGTTTTCATATGCCCCGAATGCATTTATCCTGCTTACCATTGTTTCTGTCCATTCAATCCTGTATGCCCTGATTAACGGATATTGGAATCCCAATGGCATTGAAGATTCTAACTTTTTGCATGAGGTTTCTAAAATGTTGGATTACGTTGCACTGAATTCTGAAATTGTATATGTTATACTGGCTGGTGACCTTAATTTACATTGTTTTGAATCTGCCAACCCAAAGGAAAGGAATAAGATAATGCAGTGGGTACATTTGATATCCTCTTGCGCTCTTTGCATGCTTAATGGTTCTTGTATGGGAGATACTCCGCCTAACATCACATGAACACGTGTCCATCACAGCGCAATTATTGACTATACGTATGTGGATTATAACTTACTTACTAGAATACAATTTTTTCGAGTGCTCAATGTCCTGGTCAGTGATCATCGAATGCTTACCACTCAATGGACTGAGTTAAATCAGTCACTAACTCCTCGTCAAATGCACTGTTCGGGAGTTGTGATAGTCAATGCGCAAATGGTCCGTCTCAGATGGACAGAAAAAAGCCTTACAAATTTTGCAAGTGATCTAAACTCGGCATTTGTTCACTCTTGACATAGTGGCGCATGGTCTAACATATATTATGATTTAATGCAGAAATACACAGTATATAAAAAATCTAATATGCAAATTAACGGTAAAGCACATGTCTTTGACAGTCAAATTAAAAAGGAAATGTCAGAACATCGCGCCCTAAAACGTAAAGCTTTAAAGCTGAGTGGTCAACAAAGAGCAACAGCTATAATCAGAGCTAATACAACATATAGAAATTGGATGCAATCCTACCGTGCCAGGTTAAATCAAAGAGATGGTGAACATATATTGAATCTGATGCAAAATAAAAACACTGCACAAACGTGGCTGGTATTGAATCAGGCAATAGTTACTTCTCAAATGATGACACAAGTACATAGTGTCACTGAAGCAATCTGGATTAAACATTTCACTAAGATATATGCAGATCCTTTGACTGGTTCAGATCAACAAACATCTGAAGAAAAGACTTTCTTTCACCTTGATATAGTGGCGGACATATTTTATTTTTTTAATACTATAAGTCAATCGAAAGCTCCGGGGCCTGATGGCTCATCAAATAAGATCTTTAAGCAGAACCCTGAAATTTGGTCTGAAATTCGGTTTCAAATATTTCAACATATTAACTATACACAATGTATTCCTCCTACATGGAAACATTTTATCATTGTTCCTCTATTTAAAAAAGGAGACTCTTGTCAGCCCAAAAGATATAGACCAATTGCCTTGCTAGACGCTCCAGGCAAAGTATATTGTCGTATTATACTACAAGAACTTAAAGAGTGGATGAGATGTGAGCTAAAACGTGACCCTTTTCAATCCGGGTTTGTAAGTGGGCTGGGCACGCCCCCAAACATGCTCACACTTAATCTACTCAAAGCCAAATATCTCAACCAGAACCAAAAGCTATATCTGGCATTTGTAGACTTTCGCATTGCGTTCGATTCTGTTGATCGACATTTATTTTTCGCAAAATTGCAACGCTATGGGTGTCCCTCATCCCTCCTTACTTTAATTCATCTTTTACATTCTAATACTACCATACAAGTAATGTTGACGCTTGATGGGCTACTATCTGCCAGAATTCCAACTGAGCATGGAATGAAACAAGGGTGTCTATTAGCCTCCACTTTGTTTAACCTCTTTTTGCTGGATATAGGTCATAAGTTTGAAGATACCATCTCAGATGCACCAAAATTGGGAAATCAAAAAATCATGTGGCTACTCTATGCTGATGACCTGGTTTTATTATCATTAACACCCACAGGCCTCCAAAATCTTTTAAATAAATTGAATGAGTATGTCGCAGAGAACAATTTGACTATAAACCATGAGAAAACGCAAATTGTTATCTGTCATAAGACTCAAACAACTAAGCTATTGAATTATCATTGGACCTTGCAGTATAAAGCATTATCGGTTGTCTCAGAATACAAATATTTGGAACTGCCATTCACTGATACAAACAGTGATATTATTCAGACAACAACATTGGATGCCAAACCTCGGACATTAATCTCGCAGGCCAAGATACTCATATATAAATATGGCAAATTTACTTCTACCCATATTATGACTTCTACAACAAAAAGTTGTACCGATAATCTCGTACGGACAAGAAACAGTGACTCCAAAAGCCAGAAAGTACTGGGACTGTTTAGAAGCAAAGTTTTGGAAATCCGTACTGGGCCTTCCAAAGTGTACACCCTTGCTTCTTCTGCGATATGAGCTAGGTACCATTTCTCTTTACACTCAAGTATTATGGAAATTGATTAGTCTATATAGAAAGTGCCTTATAGGAGCAAAGACCCCCAATATTTTGGGAATACTTGCTAATTATGAACTTACATCATCATCTAGATTTCCAAAGTTGTGGACTAATTGTGTTCTTAAATCTTTGTGTAATGCAGGTATATCAATAGCTCTCCTTTTGTTGAAAACAACAAAGGCAAAAATGTATTTATATCGTTTTGACTGGATATTTACACACACACAATGTCAACACTATAAAGATTGTGAGGCAATGATGTTTTCTCACAAGAATTACGTACGATGCAATCTTACTTAATTAAATGTCCTTCAAAATTTGTCAGATCACAAATGCTTCGCATTCATTTAAATTTGTGTTTAACTAAGCAGGTATTGGTAAGAAGAAAAATTATTCCAGAACATCAAATTGCATGTCGTCATTGTAATGAGCAAATTGAAACTCTTTTTCATCTTGTAATTCATTGCCCAGCTTTGACAACTATTAGGAATCTGTATTTTAGCAAACATTTCCAATTTTTATGTTATCGTTCTGAAGACGAAATATGGAAATTTTGACTTTGTTCAACAAAAAAGACTATACAGATAGCACTGGTACAGTTTGTTAACATTGCCATACAATCTGAGGCACGTTAGAATTAATAGAGCAATACACTCTGTGATACAATCTGTTCTGGAATGCAATGTGGAAATCTGCCTATATTTTATGTGTGTTGTTATTTTCTCTTGAATGTAAGTGAAATCAGTTTTATGAATTGTATATCAATATTTTGTATTTGTAAAGAATTGAACAATGTATTATTTTTGACTTTCTTTTCTAAATTGAACACATTGGTATGAGTTAACATGTAAATATACGAAATTTAAGTTGTATGAAAAATTCAGCCAACCAAATACAAAAAATATATATATATCATTTTCAGATCATTTCCGAATGAACACTGACACCAACAGATGACATGCCCATGAACTCACAACAATATTGCACTTTTCACCATGAAATTAATTTTTTTAACATTTTGAATTAATTCTGCTCCTGAAGAAGAGAGAAATTAACCCTCGAAACGTGTAGAGCTCTGTATTTAATTATGTGATGTTTGTTTCAACTCGCTATGTGTAAAATAATCATTATTTCTTAAATTTCATCAACTTTGAGTAAATTGAACTCATTGGTATACAAAAATACTGTGTTGTTTTCTCATTGTAATGACATGGGAGAATTGGTTATAAAAAAGAATGTACAAAAAATAATGAATCATCTATAGACATTAAGCTTTTGTGTACTAATGAATGTACTGGTTGTATTTACCTTCTTACTTTTTCAAATTTGAACACTAAAATCACCAAACTAAGGAAAATATGAATAGAATTTTGATTGGAATTGCTTCTTCCTTTTTTATGGTGTGCAGGGGACGGGTGTTCCTCTTACCAATAGGAACTCTTTTGTGTTCATCCTTGTGCTGCAGGGATCATCTCACCCAATCCATGTACTTGAGGCCTGGCTTTTCCTACCAGATTCATTTCAGTCACTCAATAGGTTCCGGTTGTGTTTTCATGGCTTCCTGTGGTTAGCTGCAATAAAGCATATCCAAGCTGGGTCCACGTTTATTCTGCGTTTTGCGGTTTCGCTTTGGTGAAAGAAGCAAAAGGGTCATAGCATTATGTATATGTATCTGTCTTCTATCTACAGGAGTTCTAAGCATGTGTTTCATGTCTACAAGCAATACAACTCGTGTTTGTCTGTGTAACTTCATGCATGAGTGCAGATTTGCTTCATGACTAACACAGCTATGTCGTGATGTCTCTAATGTTGTCATGAATGCTGGGCTTTCCTGTCAGTCAACTTGGGCCATAAATGAGGCCTCTGCACCCTCCGAAACATCCACTGGATATGGTTTAAATGAATGTATGAGAGAAGATCTCTTGTCATATCTGTGATATTTTGGTGCATTTGATGACTGGACAAACAACGAGTTACACCTTTCATTCTTCATCCTTCCGGTTGACAGTCTCATATGGGACATGAGGGCCCCGGGACCCTGTCTTCAGAAGTGAGCTAATGTATGTTGCAGTTCTGATCATTATAATAATTGCAAGAGCATTTAATGCAGAGTTACTTTCAGAACATGTTGCCTAACTGGGACAGTAAAGCCAGCACTGGTGTAGGAGTGTCCCATGCAGCAACCACGATTTGGGGGTCCCCATGTTCATAGGGTGTGGGCTGCCTCAGCACTCTAAAAACAAATCTAACCTTTCTTTCTAAATTCAAAGTCATAGAGCAGAAAATGTGCATTCAAAAATTAATGGTACAACTTCTTAGCTATGAGTCGGCCCGCCACCACGATTGGATTGACTATGTAATGTAATGTGTTGTAAAGTGGTCTCATATAGCGCCCTTTTACCAATAGTTTTGGCCTTGCTACACATGACTATGTAAGAAAGGAGGGAAGGGTGTGTTAGTCAAATAGCGGGAAGGCAGATGTAGAAACCTTTAGTGTTGATGGATGCAGGTTGGAAGTACCCATCACCTGTGTGTCGATAAAAACATCTCTATCTGGTTTGTGGTTGGTACGGACCGGGCAGGTTTTTTTGCACAGCTCCCGGATTGTGCAAAAAGAAACCTCATGGTTGTTGAAAGGAGATGGATAGGGTTTGAATATGATAAGTACGCTAGAGCTAGGAGATCATCTGTATGAATGTGGGAGGTGTAAACATGAAAGGTTTTAGTATTGAGGAGTTAGTTTAGGAGTGAGAGGGGGTTGAGGGTGTTGTCGTTTAATGGCTGTTGGTGGTAGATTTCACTGACATTAAAGGTATGGACCAGTGTCAAGCGGAAGAGCTTCCATGAGTCAGATTGTTTTTCTGCTGATGGTAGTGCCAAGTTTTGGAAAATGCTTGTCATAAAATCACTCCAGGTTTCTGGTGCACAGTTTTTAGTCAGTTGCTATTCATTTCCATTTCTTTCAAAGTGGTTGGTTGAAAAGCCAAGTCTTCAGCTGCTTCCAGAATGGCAGGTGTAGAGGTTTTGGTAGAGTGGTCAGAACCACCAAACAAGTGAATCCTCCTTGCCATTTCTTGTTGAAGTTGGGGACTAGTACTAGTGGTGTATGGATGGATCTAAGTGTCCTGGAAGGAATGTTATGTTGAAACCTACCCTTGAAGGGAGAGGGCCTCCCCTCCTTGGTATGAACTGTGGCCGATGCACAAGGTTTTGAAATTAACCTTGCATATTGAACTCTTTGTAATGTCCTCATTTGGTAATGTGGGAGTCCAAGATAGAGGCTGTTTGCATAGTCTAGTTTGGATTTCCAAACAGAGATTTGGGGGTAGATATTTATCCTCTGCAAGTGCTTCCACCTGGAACAACCTCCCTGCCTTTCCCCATCTTGAGCCTGATCTCCTTAAGTTCCAGAAACTCATCAGACCTTCCCCTTCTCTTCCTCTTTATCTCTCTCTCTTCCTTGCTAACCTCCTCTCTTTTTTTGCCTTCTTCCCTCCTCCGTCTCTTCTCTAAACTCTGCACCATTTTGCTGTCTGGTCGCCTAGTGCACCCCCAGAGCCTCACAGGTCCCAGGCTCAACCGCAAGTCATTGCACTTGCCTCCAGGCCTCTCTCCTCTGCTCAGCACTACTGCACTTTGGAATTTGCTCCATGAGAAGGATTACCTCTCTGCACTTAACCCAGGGCCCTGCTGGACTGGGTGCACTTGTTCCCCTCACCCTCTCTTTCACTTCCTGTTATTGCACTTGCATTACCAGAATGCAATAGACCTAGTTTGCCATGCCTAGTACAGTAGTTTTTTGTTTCTTTATGTTCTTCTCCTTCTCCTCCCCCTTATCACCTCACTATTTGTCATGCACTTGAAACATCGTTGGCCAAGTACGGTAGTTTATGGATTGTATTTTCTTCTCCGTCCCATCCCCCCTTTCTTGCCTTCCGTCTTGTCATGCACTTGCACTAGTAGTAATGCTTCAGGCCTAGTATATTAGTCATTTTTTGTTGATCATTCAGAAACTTTAAGGCCTAAGAATGACTCTGCATTCCCTTGTTCCCTTCCCACCTTAAAGCGCTTTGAAGCATTTCACTTGTGTATAAGCGTTTTACAAATAAACAATTACAATTGTATTAGAGAAATGTTGGCTATAGCCCTCTGGGTGAATGTTAACTAAGGTAAGATGCAGTGTAGCATGCACAGCTGGAAGAAACAGCTTCAGACAATGGGTATGACCTGTGGATCAAGATTGAGGGTGTTGTTCATTTTCATTCTAAGATTTCTTACTGTGGTTGAAGGGTTAGGGCAAGGGCCCATATCTTCAAACCAAGTGATTTCGATGGAGTTAGAGCTGTAGGATTACAGAGCATCAGCTCTGTTTTGCTAGGGTTGAGTTTTAGTCTGTTTTATGGCATCCATCAATGCCAGTTTCCAATATTTGCTTAGCAACCAAAAGCCTGCCCGTGCCTTGGAGGAGCACATTGTGACGCAGCTGCAATGCCCTGTTAGCACTAAACCACACGGCCAGCAGTAGCGCAGTGTATGAATCAACCCCAAGTTAAGTTACATTTTAACAAAAACGTTTTTGTATGTGGTTGGTGTGTGTATGAATGTATAATTTGCATTGTGTGCAGAGTTTGGGATATGTGTGCATGTGGGTGTTTGTGAGTGAGCCTGTGTGTGCACTGCACTGACTAAAATGTTGTGCAATAGTTGTAAGGTGAATCTATGGGTTGGGCATGGATGGATGTGGTGGAGGTGTTCATATGTGAATGTATTACAGCAAGTCTTTGTAAGGTTTGAAATATGTATGCACATGTGTATTTGTGTGAGTGAGTCAGAGTGGCTCACGGACTCTGCATGCACCAAACTGGTTGACTTTGTTTGCCAAGTGATGAGTCCATGTGCTAAGTAGGGGGAGGTGGCGGGTGATTAAACATATCTCACAGTGACCATTACTGCCAGAGATTATGGATGCAGCCTCATGAAAGGGATTCCAGTGCCCATTACTGGCATAGATTTTGCTGCAGCTTCATGAAACTGATTTACAGTGAACATAACTGCATATATAAGACCATATGGTGTGGCTGCAACTTGACAAAGATGATTTACATTTCCGGTTATTGGCCCAGATTGTGGCTGCAGATTAATGAATTGACTGACTGACAATCACCTTACTTCTATAGACTTTCACCCTAGTTTTTAAACATGAGTTACAATAGTGACCTTACTGGCATAGGCTGTGGCCACAGCTTCATGAAAGTGATTTACAGTAGTAACCATACTGACCTAGACTGTGAGGCCAGAGCTTCACAAAAGTGATTTACAATGGTAATGCTGGCATATATCGTGGGCACATCCAAATAAAAACAAATGACATGCAATGGCAAAGCTGGTGTATGTTGTGGGCATCATGAACATTTAGTAAAATTATACTATCTACTGATGGTGCAATGGCATTTGCCAGATTATCTTCATGATTTACCCACAAAAACCAGTGTAAATTGAATGGCTATATATCACATGTTTCTCAAAATGTGAGCTGTAAAATATGCCATTTAAAAACATTATCAAAAGCTATGTGGATAATCATGATTTTGCTGGCCACACACAGAGTTTAACAGTACATTTGGCTTCAGGGATCAGGCCTCACCCCCTAAACTAGGTATAAAATGCATGATTCAATAAAAAATAAAAAAAATAGCATACATCTTGCCCATAGTGTAGTGTGGTGTGCCTCTGCAGCAGCATTCTCATCCTAAACCTTGCTCATGTGTTGTTGTACAGACTAATTTAGGAGTCAGTGACACGCTTTAGGGCTCCGCGGCATGGCTTGCAGGGACGCCCGCACTTTTTATGTTACACCATTGAAAGTAAGGTTGTTCTCACTGTAATGTCAATGCAAACACTCTAAAAACAAAGTTGTGTTTTGCACAAAAAAATGTACTAGGTATTTTTGATTGTTGAGCATCTTTGAGGACTGACTCCCTTTAGTTGACATATTGAAAGTAACATTTTAGTGGATTTCACATGTATTTTAGTCTAAGATTTTGCTTGACAAAATATCATTAAATGCTCATCGTGAGGTTTTCAATGTGCATGTGTATTCATATAACAGAATTGTTTTATTTAATTGAACACCTGCCCCTGTTTCCCCCACTACCTTTGTACGCTGTTGCTAGCATGTACATGGGTAAGGAAACTGCAGAGGGTCCAGTATTTCGACAATAGGCCTCCCAGCATTAATAGATCCAAAGCAGAAATGCTCAACTTGGATGCACTTTTTGACTCCCACATGGGGGGAAGACTGGCTCTAGTTCCCCCCACCGCATAGGGTAAATCAAATAATGGCTTTTCAGTGTATGTTAGGATTGCATCCTGTGCAATCAGGGTAAAGTGAACAGACCGTGATTCTGCACTATTACCATTTCAAATTTGAAATCACCCCATTGCACGCAGAGCTGCAGAAAATGGCTGCTGCTCATACTGTATACAGGTTGCCTAGCAACTGCTCTTGACGAGCACCGTCCTGATTGGCCTAGCATTCCTTTTGTTGGTCCGGGCACCGCTGGACGGCATTAGTCAGCCCTACCCACAAAGGCACTCCTCTAAAGACAAAAGCCTGTCTGTGCCACAGAAGTCCTGATCTTCGAGGGGGCAGGAGCCCAGCCCGCAACATTGCTGCCTCGCTTACTTCAGGAGAAGCCTAAGACTCCTCAACATGATCCATCCTGTGCAATCAGGGTAAGGTGAACTGACCGTGCATCACTATCACCCTAGCCCTACCTCCTGGGTTTAACCCATTGCTCCATTGGGCGCACTTTTGTTCCAATTTCAAATTTAAAATCTCTCCATCGCACGCGGAGCTGCAGAAAATGGCCACCGCTCATACTGTATACAGGTTGCCCAGCAACCGCTGTTGACGAGCACCATCCTGATTGGCTCAGCGTTTCTTTTTGTTGGTCCGGGCACCACCGGAAGGTGCTTGCCGGCCCTACCTACAAAGGCACTCCTCTAAAGGCACAAGCCTGTCTGTGCCACAGAAGTCCTGATCTTCGGGTGGGCAGGAGCCCAGCCCGCATAATTGCTGCCGTTCTTGCTTCAGGATAAGCCTAAGACCCCTCGACATGATCCATCCTGTGCATTCAGGGTAAGGTGAACTGACCGTGCATCCTGCACTATCACCCTAGCTCTACCTCCTGGGTTTACCCCATTGCTCCATTGGGCGCACTTTTGTTCCAATTTAAAATTTAAAATTGCTCCATTGCATGTGGATCTGCAGAAAATGGCAGCCGCTCATACTGTATACAGGTTGCCTAGCAACTGCCCTTGACGAGCACCGTCCGAATTGGCCCAGCGTTTCTTTTTGTTTGTCCGGGCACCGCCGGAAGCCGCTACCCAGCCCTACCTACAAAGGCACTCCTCTAAAGGCACAAGCCTGTCTGTGCCTTCCAGTGCGTAAGGGCCTCGGGCCTAGCCACTCCACCCGATCTTACTGCTACCTGGGACATCAACCGCAGTACTGGACTCCGCTAACCCACAAACACTGTAAGCCTGACCAAGCCATCTACAGCGGTGCTGCGCTTTCTCGAATTGTGCCTCTGAGTCCAGATCACTCCTCGTTACTCTACTTGCCATACTACCCCTTGCTCAAGTACTGTTTACTTGCAATTTAGCTCACCAGTCTATCCCACAATTTATATAATTGCCATCTTTTCACCCACTGGGGGCCCGAGCCCCGTGTCTGCATCTGTGCCGACATTTCTCCAGAAACAAAATGGTGGGCGCGATGCGGGGCGACAACCAGGCTGACATTTCCTCCCATGACTTTATATGTATGTGCATAAGTATTTCCTAATGTGCATATCAAATGGGAATTAACGCTCACATGGGGCGACCCAACAGCATGCTGAATGATTTAGAATAACACCATATACAGTCCAACTTGCACTGTACTAGCCTCTGCCATTTGACCTAGACATTGTGTTACCTGAACGAGCCCGCAAAGTTCAAACTAACATGATCTTGCCACCTCATGACACTAGGAATTAGCCTATTCTGTAATAATGGTAATAATGGTAACTAGCCTATCCTGTGATAATTGAAACTAGCATACTCTGTGATAACCAGCATCAGTCTAGTCTGTGCCAATTGAAGCTAGCCCATCCTGTGCTACCTGAAACTTGCCTATCCGGTGCCAATTGAAATCTCCCTATCCTGTGATAATTGAAACTTTCCTACCCTGTGACAATTGAAATTAGCATACTCTGTGATAACTAGAATCAGCCTAGTGTGTGCCAAAAGAAGCTAGCCTATTCTGTGCTACTTGAAACCTCCCTACGCTGTACCAATTGAAACTAGCCTATCCTATGTTACTTGAAATCTGCCTATTCTGTGATAATTGAAACTAGCCTATCCAGTGCTACTTCAAACTTGCCTATCCTGTGATAACGGGAATCAGCCCATTCTGTGCCAATTGAAACTAGCCCACTTTGTGACTACTTGAGCAGCCTACATTGTGATAACTCTGACAGAGACCACCCTATGAATATGAGCAAAACCCAGAGGAACCAGATACTCTTACTCCACCTCGGCCTCTACGTGACGATGGCCACCATTACTAACTCATCCCACCCACCCCATGACAGAAACATGAGACTTAGAGCAAGATTGCCCCAGCTCTATAAGCCTAAAACAAACTGTAAACATACCCAAATCAGCACTCCTAAACAGAATGACACCCAAGCCTGTGAACTCGTGGCCAGTCCAGGGCAGGGGGGCAGTCATAACAACCTCAACTCTGCAGATGCCCCTACTCCAAAAACCTTTACAAAAACTAAAACCCCCATAATTAAACATCCCCTTACCTTCAAACCTAATAGCACTAGTACCCTATCTGGAGTGCTTATTAACGCTAGATCACTCATGGCAGATGACACTGAAATTGCAGACATCCTAACCAATGGGGACCTGAACCTGCTTGCAATAACTGAATCCTGGCTTCATGAGGCAGCAGCACCTACCCTTATACTAGCCATACTTGATAGCTACCATATACTTAGAGCTGACAGACCCAATGCCAGAGGCGGCGGCCTAGCTATCATATCCAAAACTAACCTATCCATTAGATTAGCCACTCCACCACTATGCCAATCATGTGAGATACTTACAGTCAAACTTCCCCTATCCAGCAACCACACTTTAACTATTCAGCTGGTATACAGACCTTCGGGTCCATTGGGAACCTTTGAGGAGGACTTAACCAGCCTTCTAGTCAACAATACAAAAGATTCCTCACAGATCATATGGTTGGGAGACTTTAATTCAGGCTTCAATGACCTCGATAATAAACATGCCCAATCAGTAGCAGCCATACTGACGGATCACAGGCTCACACAAAAAGTCCTCACCCGACCCATATCAAAGGAAGGATGCTCGACTGGGTGGCTGATATGAATTGCAACATTGCTATTACCAACATTAACCCACAATCCTGGACTGACCACTATGTAATCTCCTTCTCATCCACGCTAGATCTCCTCAGCCCTAAGACTATCTTCATGGTACCACCACTCCCAACTAGAAGCAAAAAGGATATCACAGTGGAAAAATTACTCCCACATCTCCTTCCTTCTATTAATAACCTCGCCAGCAACACTGACCCCAACCTACTAGCAGAGATCTTCAACAACTCCATGGCGAAGGCATTGGACATTATCGCACCAAAAAAACTTTGCAAAGGCAGACAAAAATCACACCTTAATGTCTGGTTTACACCCCAACTTAAAGAACTAAGGCTCCAAAAAAGAAAGCTTCAATCCACTTGGCGTCACTCTCCCACTGATTAAAATAAAGCTAAGCTACCTGACCATTCCAAACTCTACAAAAAAGAAATAATTAGCACAAAAAAGAATACCTTCAACAATAGAATCTCAAAAGCTAAGTCCAATATCAAGGAATTATTCATCCATCCTCCGGGAAATGGAAGCACCGATCGCTCCCGCTGATAACGCCCCGAAAGATAAGCAATGGTGCACGGACATACAAAATGCTCTGACGAATAAAATTGCATCCCTCCAACTAAAAATTGCAAATAAAAAGGAAGCAGCAACCCCCCTAACTAAGCCACATCTGATAGAACCACCATACCCTTCAGATTTATTAAAATCTCTGTCCTCAAGGGATCATGTTGCCATCGATGTTGAATGCTCTGTATTGAACATTTTGTTTTTTTATCACTGTCGGCATGCCTATGAGGAGGATCTCCGTTTTGTCATTGTTCAGGCAGAGGCGATGAGTGGCCATCCACATCTGGATGGTAAGGTAGACAGAGTACATAAAGGTGGAGTCGTCATGGTAGTTGCCAGAGAGTGGGAGGAGTATTTGTGTATCATCGGCATCATTCTTGTAGGATATGCTGATGGAGTCAAGAAGGTGAAACAGGGGTTTTGTGAAAATGTTGTTTAATGCAGGGGATACACATGACCCTTGGGGTTCTCCACAGGAGATTGGGGCTGGGGGGGCATTGGCATTTTCAGCAAACATTCTGATAGCTATTTTTATAGGATGGAGGAAATGCACTATGTAGCTTCTGTGGAGAAATTAGTATCTCATGGTCAAGTAGATCAAAGGCCGCCAAGTGGTGCAAAAGTAGGAAAAGGGCAGGCTTTCTTTCATTCATAAACCCATCCAGCTGTTTTTTTTTTAAGTCTAGCAGCGCTGATTCAGTACTAAGGCCCGGGCGGAATCAAGATTGACGCAAACCTAGAATATGATTTGCTTCCATGAAGTGCTGTATTTGAATGTAGGCTGCTCTGTCTACTATTTTCAGGAGAAATGGGACGCTTTTGATGGGTTGGTAATTTTTAGATAACATCGATCTAGAGTGGGTTTTCTAATGAGGGGGAGAACCCAGGCTTCCTTTAGACTGGTGGGGACCATTCCAGAAGAGAAGGAGGCATTAATGAAGGAGGTGATGAACAGGGTAAGGGCCTAAGAACAGTCTTTGATGATAGTGGCCGGACAGATGTCATCTTTACATCTTGAGAGTTTTAGGCATTTTAGGATGGTTTTGACTTCAAGCTCTTTGACGTTGACAACTGATAAGTGTGCAACACCTCTTCTTCTTGGTGACGTCAATCTCCATCTCTCGACCATCCATGTCTTCTCTCCCTTTCCCTCCATATTGAATTAATTTTACCTTTCTCGAAACCCTGCACCGCCTTCAGACATATCTGGTTCCTCTTGTGATCTCATATTTGCTATTTCTTTTCCTCTGTCTCCCTTTTCCTGTACTTCCTTTCTCTTTGAGCACTTTTTTCTCTTTCCCACTCTCCCACTCCACCCCTTCTTCCTATTTCCTCTGCTCATATCTTCATTTATCTTAATCTTAGAACCTATGGCTCTGCTGTTTTCCTAACTGTCCTTAATTCTTTCTTCCCTTGCATGCTGCCTTTGCCTCTCTGCCGACTCAGCTCTTTATTTTCTCAATCCCTTCAACTATTGATGCACTTAACCCTGCTTGTCAGTTTTGCCCATCCCACAAATCTCCCCAACCTTGGCTGACTCCCGATCTTCTGTTTCTATGCACTACACTTCGGCAGGCTGAACGCAAGTGGAAAAAAGAACTTTACTTCTGACCTAGCCACGGTTTTCTCCTATCCACTCTTATCCACTCCTATCCAATTGTCCTACTATTCTGCTCTGATTGATGCCAAAACACATTATTTCTCTAATCTTATTATGTCCTACTCTCCTCACCATCGTCATCCTTTCCAATTACTTAATCACATACTTTCCGCTCCTTCCCCTCTGTCTCCTCATCTCTCAGGCCTACTGATCTGTCTAAATATTTAACTTCTAAAGTGGCACCGCTATGATCCTCTGTTCTGACCCACAATAACGTACTGCCATTTAGACTTCCTTGTGTTGTCTCTTCCTTCTCATCATTCAACCCTCTCTGATACCTCATCTTTTCTTGCCAGACCACATCCTACTGCTTCTCCTCCGGACCCCATTCCTTCCCCCCTCATCTCTGAAATCTTTACTCTTCTACTCTCTTATCTGACATCTCATATCAACACCTGTCTATGCTCAGCACTTTCCTGGCAAACTGTAAAACTGCTTTTATCCTCCATCTGTTAAAAAACCTTCCTTAAGAATTTCCCTAAGGTCAAGCTATCATCCCATCTCTTGTCTTCCCTTTCTCTCTAATATTCGAAAACAAGTAGTTTATCCTCACATTTATTCTTATCTTGATCTTTGCTCTCTCCTTCCACCAACAAAATCAGGCTTTCTCCCATTTCATTCCATGTAACCTGCACTTCTAAATGTTTACAACTCTATTCTGATTACACGGCACTCTAAGCTCTCCTTTATTCTAATTCTGCTTGACCTCTCTGCCACTTTTGACACAGTCGACCATCCTACTCTTCTCTCTTCCCTATGACTCCTGTTTTTTTCTGGTACTGCTCTTTCCTGGTTTAAATTGTATCTTGCTGATTGTTCCTTTTCTGTTTCTTGGGATGGTCCTGGGCCCTCTTTTCTTCTCCCTACATATCTCACCACAATCTTCTATTGTTTCGTTCATTGGTCTCTCTGCACATTTCTATGCTGTTGACTCTCAGCTCTTTGTCTCTTTCTCCTGTTTTTCTGACATGCTTCTCTGGTTGAACTCCAACTGTCTCCTAGCCATCAATCCTGTATGAGCTCCCACTACGTAGATCTAAAGGCTTCAAATACTGACATTATTTTCTTTCCTGGATCTGAAATCCCTCTACCCCTCTCACCACCTTCTATTCTCTTTCCTCCTTCCTTTCTTCCCTTTTCTGCATCTGCCAGAACGTAGATGTCACCGTCGACTCCTCGGTTTCCTTTACTATTAACATTTGTGACATTTCTCGTCCTATCAATCCTAACTCTGAAATATCCATAAAGCGTATAGTACTTTTCTTACTTTTCATGCCACCAAACTCCTCTTTACTGCCTTAGTATTTTCACATCTTGATTATTGCTCTTGTTTCTGGTTGGTCTTCCTGCTTCTCGTCTTGCCCCTCTTTTTTTCTGTTTTCAATTATTCTATTTGCAATCTTTACAGAATTTCGGGTCTCTATTACTTTTTCCTTACTCTCCCTCTGTTGGCTTTCTTTTGAATGTCATCTCTGTATTTCTTTTAAATGTTTTCATGGACTTGCTCCCCTGTATCTCTGTTCTCGTGTTTCCCTATATGTCCCTTCTCGTTCCCTTCAAAATCAATCTCTCTTTTTTGTTAACTGTTCATAGGCCACCCTGCTCCCAATCTCACTTCCGCTTGCACACGCTCTTAGCCCCCAAGCTCTGGAAATCTCTTCCTCTTCACATCAGATCTAACCCCAGATACTCCCCTTTTCACATAAAATCAAAACCCACTTACTTTCTAACTTGTCTTATCTTTTCTCACTGCTGTTTTTTAAGCTACTATTCATGTTATTTATCCATGTGAATTTGTACTGGTAATCTACGTCCAACGCTGTTGTGAAAGTGCCTAATTAATAAATAAATACACATACAAACATGTGGTGCAATCACCATTACCACTATGCTACCAGAATCATGACAGGACAAGCAAAAACTTTCTTAAACAAAAATATTTGAAACATAAAATAACATTCATAGTGTCTGCATTTCAGAATGCATGCTGAAATTCTGTAGTGCAATAACCTATCCAATTAAAATGCAAATGTTAGCTGCTATACAACATGTGTATGTATTACATATACTTAATATATATCATATTATTTATGATATTGCTGGTCCCATCTGTGAGCTGAGCAGAGTTGGGGGGCCTGGGGGAGTAGAATGATGTTGGCAACAATTCCAACACCTGAGTTCCATGGGATTTTTTAGCAGTTATTGTTTCACATTTCTTTCTTATAAGGTTTTCACTTAATTTCAAGGGTATTGTTATATCTTACCCAACCTCTAGTAATAAATAATTATGCAAACACTCCATTGCCTTTAGCTATGATCAATGAGCACTTTACACCATATATGTCAGTGACCAATCTCCCCTTTAGTAGTAAGTAACCATGTCCAAATAGCCTTGGCATTTGGGTGGCCTCTGTTAGTTTGCACTAAATTAGGGTGCAAGACTAAGACTCACTTTCCTTGTCCTTCAGCCTGTGCCACTGTGCCCTTTGCAGCACCTATGATAAAAAAATAAAAAAATGTGTGGCCCATTTGCTGTGCAACAGGGTGCACAGCGTTAAGGCAGGTGAACTTTGAACACTTGCTGAATGTAAAGGGTTTGTTTGCATTAAACCATCTCCTTAGCAACATGTCAACTAATTATTTTCTGCTGAATTTCAAGGTTTGTGGAATGCACCACCTGCAGTACAAAGTTTTTTTTTCTTTAATTCCAATCACTGATGTCATATTCAATCTTATCAGTGGGGGTCATTACGACCCAGGCGTTAACCATGGCGCTATTAGCGCCATGGTTGACGCTGGTATTTTACCGATTGCGCCATGGTAGATGGCAGAATTACCGCCCCATTCCAAGCTTGGCGGGGCGGTAATTCCCCATTCACCATTGGCCCTTCCCCATTCCCATGTTTTGCCCCTATAGGGCTCAATGGGAATGGGGAAGGCAGTAATTGCGGTACTGTAATTACCTTGAAAGTTCCTTTGGTAAAACCAGCCGTTAAGGTGGGGACCCGCAAAGGGACCTCGTAATTAGGCGGTAAGGGGTTAACAGCGCCGCCACCTTTAACGGCGCCGTTGCCCCCTTACCGCCTGGGTTGTAATGAGGCTTAGTATGTTTCTAAGATATACACCATGGGAATTTTCCCCATTAAGGGTCCGTTGCTCACTGGCCATAGCCTATGGGCGTGGGCCCGCGGCCAATTTGCAATAGTTATAAATTGGAAAGGGAATGGGTGTGATATTTGGAGGGTTATTTTACAATTATTGTAGCACAAATACAAAATGTAAAAACAAGGTATTAGCCATATATGCCTGACCCTCACACTCCCGGGCATTTTAGTGCCCTTTAGAGATGGTGCAGCAGCACAAGACAGAATGAACATTTCCGACGTTCTTTCCTCCTCGATTCCAAAGAGCACAATATTTTATGCCTGAATGAGATTTTCAGGTTGGAGTCAGATTACCGGATCCCTATGGAATCTGCCTGTTTTTAGTACCTGATAAATATATGGGGATTCCTTAATTCCGTCAGCAAAGTATATTTTGCAGGCAGCATTTACATTTAATCACAACATGGAGCATACCCAAGAAAAGAAAAGACAATTTCACCTGGTTTTACTCTTCACAATTGTACTGCCCTTTGTAAACATTTGAAATTGCAAGTAAAGCATACAACAGTAGGGAAGTGATAGCATTGGTGGCCCCCTACAAGCAATTGACATTTGTTGTAAAAGTACCCACTGTGGTATTTTGAAAATAGTTTTTTTAGGACTCTCCTTTGTTCTCACATTAATTTACAGCACATATACAGGGAATTTACAATGACATTCCCACAGGAATGGTTGGCAGTGATGGACAAAACATGGTAGATAAACATTTCTGAAAAGCCTCTGAACAAACGTTGTTTTGGGCTAGGGTGCACCCCCTTCCTCTTTACATTTTAAAAAAAAAAATCGAATGCACGGGTTTACACGAAATTACATCTGCACTGCTCTGTGCCCAACTTCTTTCTAATGTGGTGCAAATTCAAGCAGCGTTTTTCTCTGCGTACGTGGTCAATTGAAGCACCTTTTTCTCTATGGAATGGGAATGGGAGTAAGCCCAAAACAACTTTCCTTTCTTTTCTTATTAATCTTTGAACCATTCATGAATTGGCCCCAAATCCTCCAGTTTGGGAGGGAGATCCATGCCAGAATTTTTTTTGTTTGACAATTTCGGCCCGATCTATCCAGAGTCACAAAAATGATAAGCAATAGAAACACTTGAATGCCTGTACACCAGGAATACCAGACAGGGACCCGTGTTCCCCGTTCAGGTTACAGATTCAAATGTCATAATATAGGTTTTGGAAACGTAGCCTCATGAAATCAATACATTGAATAACATTTGATTGGTCAACAGTACAAATAGTATACCATTTTTATATAGTGATGTATGACAACTTCCTTCTGCATTTAAGTGTTGTCCTATTACCCTATTTAATAGTATTCATATGTTGGGCTCGGATGGATACATGTTGGCTTTTTGTCGTTTGCAATGTGTGCCTGCAACTGCTGGGTAAACACTGATCCCCACAACATGCATTTATCCTAAAGACCAACCTTACCAGCTACTCATATTTGCCATTGACCATGCAATTGTGGTGATAAGCAGTATATATGAATAATATATTTTAAAAGTTACTTATTAACTCACAGGTGAATAGAATCAGCCAAGTGCATTCAAAATAGCTTCTGTCAGCATTCCCATACAATTGTGGCTTAGTTTGCTGTGTGCCTTCAATGTATTCTGGTCTCTTCATAAGTAAAGTAATGGTGCTCTGTTTCATGTTTCCATGAAAAATCCAATAAATAACAACCATACAAACACAGCAATTTCAATTTAGGGCTTTCACATCTGTCAATGGACACCACACGCTATCAGTATCCCAATATCTGTGACCTTAGCACCTGTGAGAAATCCCAGTCCTCAAATCTTCAAGATTATTACAAAATGCACCATTGTGAATCAGCTTTCAGAATAGGGAGATGTTAAAGAACAATGATGGCAAATACTCTTCATTTTACGCAGCAGTGTCAGTGGGAAGTGAAGACTAACATGAGAACGCAGACCAGAAGAATGATGTGAACGCCCTCACTTCCCACTTAGAAGATTAAGACAGATTTCCAAACGACAACCACGGGCAGATTTGTCAGAAAAGCTGTACTGAACATTTACTATATAAAAGAAAAACTAAACAATTCAGCAAGAATGAATGAGCTGAGAGTTATGGTATGGTTTTCTTGTAGCAAAATATGTAATGGATTTGAAACCTTTATTTTCCTTATGTAATTTATGCCAGCCTGTTGTGAGACAACATACTGGATGATGCTACACTGTGAAGGATTGCTATCTGGCATGGTGTAAAATCAAAGGTATTTTTGATTTTCATTGACTATTGAATGAAGTGGGCATTTTGAGTACATGTGTGCCATGCTGAATCAGTATACTAATCTGCAGCACCTGCTCCATGTGGCACAGAGCAGGCTCAGTGCCCACATATTCCCCTTGACAGCCGCAATGACAGCCACATCATTGCATCACAGAAACTGCATTTATGATATGCACCCCTGTTCCCAAAACCACATAACTATCAGTGTTACTTTCCTGGTGGCAGTTGTATATTTTAAATATAAGCCATACCTCAGTTAGGGCATGGTGGCTAGCATCTCTCATATTTAGCACAGCCACATCCATTTGCAATCAGAAATGTGTCAGCACTGTGAGCCCTGCTAAACTGTGGAAAAGTTATGTGTATTCTGGTCCAACAGGGCAGAAGACTGGGTGGCTATTCCTCTCTTTTGATCCTTTGTGAGGACAAGTAACACCTCTCTCCAGTGAACCAGCCTCCAGCAGGGGCTTTCCTGTGAAACATGAATCAAAAGGCACACCCATCGCAAAAGGTCTAACGTCACACCAGGGTGCTGCATACCAAAAGGGCTGTTGATGCAATTAACAAGCAAAGTAGCTGAGTTAGTGTAGACAGGGAGATCTCAGAGCAGCTCGAGGAAGAATCCACCATCTTGTTATCTGTCTGTATCTGTTTTTTCCTCTACCCTCCACCTCCTTTAACATAAAACACTTTGGGTATGATGTCAGAAGGCAAAATGTACTTGTACCAAGGAGAGACATTGACCTTTCAAAGAAGCGGTTTCCCACTACTTAAGTGATTGAAATTTGGAGAAACACATGAGGAAGAATGAATTTTGACAACTTTTGGGAATGTTGATCTTTCCAAAGCCCTCAACAACTGAATTGCAGAACCAGCATTGCAAGGCATAGGCAGGTTCTGCTCCCTATACACGCCCAAGGTCCATTGGGGTGTCTCTTGCTGAGGACCAGGAGCTGCCGCTATGTACCAATACTCCATTGTCTGGGAGAGGAGAACCTGAAAGAAATAATTCTATCCTAGATCTCCTTGAGTCGCACAACATCTGGCGGGCCGGATCCCTGTACTGCTGCATTTAAAGCACATTCTCTGCAATAGAAACACTGGGACCAGTGGCTTGATCAGCATGGCTTGCGCACCTGAACCTGGTATGACCTGCATCCCCAAACAGCTTGAAATATGTCTCAATGCTGTCGAACCACCTAAGAACAGTGGAATGGTACTTTGACCCATAACTGCCCCAAGGTCCTAAGGACAGGTTAGGTCACCTTTTCACCTTTTTTCCACTGAACAACATATCCTTGTGAGCTCATTTGTTGCTAACTGCCTTCTCATCCCTGTTTTCATTACCCAGCATCTTTCTATTTTTAAATATTCTGTGTTCTTTCTTACAGTAGTGTTTATTTGAGTGTTTTAGTAGTTATTTTTACATTAATGTGTTTAATTAAACTAGATATATTTATGGGAGCTTGATTGGCCATTCCTTTATGTTGAACTGTTACATGTTGTTGTTTGGGTCACTACTGGGGGATATATACACCCCTTCTTAGAGTATAGCTTGTCCTCGCCCCATGTTACCACAAAAGGCGAAGCAAGTATATCTCTTGGCTGTTCCTGTTTTAACTTTATGCTTGGAATCACTGTTGGTTTGTAGAAGTGGGGGACTGAGCAGGTTGTTTAGCAACTACAAATCCTTATACTCCTGCATAGCAGAGGTCATTTTGTTACACACACAAATGTAAATCTCCTGTTGTCTTATAATGAAGTGACATTGTCCTTATTAGGGGACTCCAATGTACTTACTTTCATATTACACTTGCACAGTAGTTTAATCAGACAGTGATATCAGGACACATCTAAAACAGGTCAGGGAAGTAAAGGGGTAAATGAGGTTCAGAACTTTTAAAACACACACACAGTTCCTTTATTCTGCATAGAAAGAGCTGGACTCACAGACATCCAGTCTGGCATACATACTCTTCCCATGTCATCTTCACTTCAGTCATAACATTTTTTATGGCTCATTGAGCAAAACTGAAAGTGGGAAGAACACTGCAGGTTCATCCTCTGCATCTCCATCCTAGTACTAACAGTGATTGCAAACATGCGTCTTCTGGATCAAAGTCTTGGCCTCTGTGAGAGTTCACTGTGTGTTCTGCAACATTGGTGTTTCTAAATTCAGTGCCCTGTACGACTATAAACAAACAACCTGGTGCTCCAACTTCCTCCAGCTTGCAAAGTGCACTTGATATATGTTACAGTATCTCAGGCAAGGTGCTCTGCTGACATGCTCAGCATGCTCTTTGCAATCGCCTTATGCAAATAACTTAACAATTTCCCTGTCTTTATCCAACAATGTAATCTCGGATAGTTGCAGCCCTTCAGGTTCCAGAGCAGCAGAGCCCATCGACCCTAATGATCAAGCTACTACTGCTTTTACACCCTGCATAGAATAGTGAGCCGAAACAGATCTTCTCTTTAAAAATTCCTGTTTGTTTTGAAATGTTACAAAATGCCAGATAAGATGAATTGTATTCAGAGGTGTTAATTGTTGCAATAGGGACTCGTGTATGAGCTCTGTGGGATCCTCCTTGTACCATCTCAAGAGGTGACATTACAGAGCAAGTGAATCATCCGTTCCCCACACAGTTCCTTAGCCCTTACTTGCAGGCAACAAACACATGACATCATCATAACTGGCAGTGTGAACAATTGCCATCTGGCAAGGGTGTAAAAGCCTTAGCTTTTTTTATTTGCATTAATAATCAAATGATGTAGGTAATGTATCTCAGAAAATGTGGTCTGCAACAGTACCCCCTTTCATTAAGCTCCATGCCAAAATCATAGTGTAGACCTGTGCCCTGCTGCACCAGTATCCTGACCTGCGGACCCTGCTCTCCATACATTTAAAGGACCCTTTGTTCGACATCCTGGTGATTAAACTCATTGGTTCAGTAAATGTGCTTAGAAAATATTTGATATTTATTAAGATGGCATACGAAACAGTTAATGCAGATGTACCTTGTGGGATGTTTGAACCCACTCATCCAAGCCCTGCTACATCATTGTGCATTACCGGCAGCGGAAACATCATAATGGCCGCCGGAAAGCATGCTGCTCGCCAGAAATCATCCAAAAATGCACAGTAAAAATCTGAAGAATAGGCCGCCACCCACTTTTGCCTATATTAATGTGCACTGGAGGTCACTGCCTAAAACCGCCATTGGGCTACACACACAGTAGCCTGAAACCATTTGGGAATAGCAATACTGATTGCTAAAAGCAACCCAGAGCTGTGGGGAATTCATTTTTTATTATGTCAAAAATTGCTAAAATTAAGGCTCACCAAAACCACTAAAAAGATCCCACCTCCGTGTTGGGGGGGTCAACATCATTCTCCCGCAAGAATCAACATGAATCTGAGGTCCACAGAAGTGCATCTATATTTGAACAAAGTATATTTTGAGGATTGCTTACTGGTAAGGCAGCTGTGAAAAATGGGTGCAATGACCGGTGCTTGACACTGACCGGCGTTAGCGATCTAAATTCTGACAGGAGACCTGTATTTCTGAAGCTAAACTGTACCCTGAGTTAGCTGAGACTTCAAAGGGCTGGCTGTGCCCAGGGAGCCATCACACGTAGTCTTCCCAGCAACAGCACAGGAAATCACATGGTCATGTTAACCAGATGCAGAGTGGCACCCTGGTCTGCTGACCTCAGTCAAGACAATAGACTCTTTCAATTGAACATAATATGCTGATTTGGGTGTGCCTGAGCAACAACTGCTCTGGGAGAAATAAGACATGTGACCATTCTGACTCACCAAGTTTCTGGGGGCGGGGACAAACCAATGGGTGTACTGCGGTGGAGGCAAATGTATGTTTTATTAAATTGCTTATAAAATATTGTATCAAGCTGACAGAAATATACAATTTGGGGATTCTTAATATGAAAAATGCACCCACAAATTGAGACTAAGCTGGACATTGTGGGATGTTCTGAGGCCAAGCCCCATAATTATTAATATTGTTGATGCAGTGTTTATGCTAGAAACCTAAGAACTTCCAGTAATATGCGCAGAGAGGGAGTGTAACTCCGTGTAAGATTTCATGAAAAACCAATATGGTAAAACCCACTAAAAGCGCAAAATGTTGGCATTTCTGAACCCAAGCTCGTAGAAACATGTGACTTGAACGGAACTATACCTTAAGCAATCTGTCATGCAATTTAGGTAATATTAACAAGTGTGTATATTGTAAATATGTTTTATGAAAAAGAAGATATGCTGTATGGACACAAAGGGGAGTGTCCTTTCCTTGAGCCATAAAGATGATAACTGATGACTCATTCTGACTCACAACTCACCAGTCAGGTCATAGCAAATCCTTTAACCTATCAGCATCCTCAGAGGGTTGGGCATAGAAAGTCAGCCTTCCCATCCACTTTCAAAAGACATAAAAAGAGACTGCTGGGACCCAGATGGACATACTCATTTTTCCACTACTCATCGATTCCTGTGCAGCACGCTGCCCAACCATATCTAGAACTTAGACTCCAGATAGACTCCAGAACTTGAAGCAGAGAGGCCTGAACCAAAAGCTGAATCCTTCTCAGCAGGCTTCAGAATCCAGCAACCTAACCAAACTATTCAACAGACGGGCAAGCTGTTTGATTCTGGCTCGAACCCTGTGCCAGAACCATATCCAGACCCAGAAAGCAGAGCTGTACCCAGAACCCAGCAGACCCAGACCAGACCGCTGTGCAGTGCCGATAGCAGACCAGAGGCCCCGCTGTGAGCAGAACCAGTGCCAGAGACCGTCCTGTGGCGAGAGAACCGCAGCTCAAACCTGACCAGATCTGTGACGAGGTCCATTACCTTCCAAAACTAGGAGTGAGTATCTAGAACTGTCCAGAACCCATCTCTTAGTTTAAAGTAATCTTATTCAAACCATTTCAACCTGTCCAGAACTGCATAGAAATCATGTGTCCATTCTGTGATTTCAATGCTGCAAAAGTCTCATCTGTCATTCTGAAATCTTGACTTCATTTCTGAAAATCTACCTCCACAAAAACGTCTGTATCTTTTGAAACATATGTCCTAGAAGCGAGATTTAACTGTCATTTTAAAGCTAAGAACCTTCTAACTCCTTATAGTGTTTCTGTAATCGTGGTTTACGCATTTGGAAAAAGTACCCGAATTGCAATTTGGCTCAATTTCACCACTTGTAAAAATAGCTGCTTCTTGCTTTCCACTGCTGAAATTCATGTTGACTCTGATAATCATTCATGAATCATGGCTAGTGTCGACCGGAACTAATCCAAAGTAGCTGTCACCTACACTGAATCTCCTATAGGGAATTAAAATCATTTTTAGCATATTTTTCACTTCATTGCAATAACATTTAAAAGTATTTGGCCTGTGTTTTAAAATCAACCCTGTTTCTCTAAGCTTGCTGGGGGGAACGGGAACTGAACTGCTTTTGATTGTATTCCTGAAAACCTGTGTGCCCTCATTTCCATCTCTTCATATTGCATAGGGGGGAGTGAGTTGTCACAAGGGAAAAAGTGATCATATTATCTCTTGTTGAATCCATATCGAGTTTTATTTCTGTGCCTGCATTCTTTCCATCTTGCATTTCGTTGAACCGTAAAAGTATTCTCTGCTACTTTATCCTTCCTATTCCTACTCCTTTCTGATTAAAGAGTTGTCGCTATTGAAATATTACCCAATACTGATCACTGTTCATATTCATAAGTGTGATATCAAATATTAATGTATTCATAAAAGAGTGATATATATATATTGTTTAATTTTTCCAATAAATCTTGTAATTTGCAAAACAAACCTACTTCTTGGCTCATGAGGTCAGGGGGATTCAAAGAGAGGGGCGTTATATAACGGTTTATCATCCAGATTTAAGAACTTGACATAAAAATATATGAATAAGGGCTTCCATTGGGCATTCCAGACTAGGCATTGACTTAGTTGGAGTGCTTGATTGAAGTCACTTACAACACATGATATCAAGCAGAAAGGTCCCATTTCTAATATATGTTGATGAAGTGGTCTTCGTAGTCAAGATCATGAGATTATTTCAAGGCTTGTTAATGCTTAAATAAATCATATTGAAACTCTGAATGTAATTATAAATCCAAAGAGATTGGCAGTGTTAGTTATTAGATCAAATATAAATAAACAAATTGTTTTCTTTTAAAAAGTTGCAGCTTATTGGAGGTAAAGACCTTTGACTATCTAAGGATTCGGGTGACCAAATATTTTAAGGGGAGCATGCTATCAAGCAAGCCTCTCTTTTAGCTCATTCTATTGGTAGTATGATTACATTTACATCCATGTTGAATTATCAAGCTAGTGCGATGACATTGAAAAGCCTTCCTACAGAACTTGTTAAGTTTCCCACATCAGCCCCCAGGGGCCAAGTACATGAAGATAAGCTTTTGATGATTATTTCGAGGATCGCATGAGAGTTTCTCCTTTGCATTTGGTAGGCATCGGGTTTTCAGCAACCCTGTTACAGCTGTACCGTTGTAACCCTGCCTGATATTCTAGTGCCACCAGGATATCACAAGTGGTGGTAATGACTACTCCCCATTTCCATGGAGTCCCATAGGACTCTGTGGAAATAGGGAAACAGAAGCCACGGCACCATTGCTAACAGTGCAGGTCAGGCCTGCCAGGGGATCCATGGTCCTTACTGGCATCGTTGTAGTATGGCAGCTCAGAAAAGGTGCTGGTATATTGCTATCAGCACCCTTATTTGCAGACGGCCATACTTGTAATGAGGCCCTTAAGATAGATTTGAGGGAGGATAATAAATGTATGAAAATGAATAATTTCATGTAACTAAAAATATTGGAGCCTCTCCATCTTGAGTAATATTTAACATGGTCTTTGCACCTCAGTTACATAGTTGCCCAGAGACAGTTTCAGTTTACTCTACTTTCATAAAATTCAGCAGAGACTACAGGATGATTAGAAAAAGTACTAGAATTTATGTTTTGGTTTCAGAAATTGCAAACCAGCTTTTTACCCTATTCCTACTCATGGAAAGGATAGTGACATGACTGCAAACACCTATCAGTTAAGAGCTTTGCAACAAAAGGAATAATATCTATTAGCACTAGTCTCATTTATGTTATGGTTGTTCATGACTTTAAAAAAAGGGAAATTAGTAATGCATTTTATAACCAATAATTAACTATATATTGTCATGATGCCTACCCCCAGGCATCCGGACCAAGCCCATCAGCCCCGGGAGCAGGCATCTAGACATTTTGTAAAACCTCAGCAGCCCTGGCTAGGGGCTATCTGGGTTCAGTCCTGGCGCCTTAGGCGCCAGGCTCATAGTAGGAATCAGTCCTGGCGTCTAAGGCGCCAGGCTCATAGTCATTACTTACCTCAGGCAGACCATGCTGCAAATGACTCCAATCCAACATGAACCCTGAAAGGGACTATTTTTCTACAGGGACTATTTTTTACTCGGGTGTGGTTCTAGGGACTTCTTACCTGGGACTACTTTTGAGGCTATTTAAACCACGCCCGACCAGCAACACACCCTTCACGTTATTCTGCATCCAGCAGCGTAACACTCACCGTGCCTGCAGCCTGTATCCAGTCTTCTGCCACGCCCGCCTCGAATCCGGAGCTCCTAAAACAAAGAGGAAAGAAAAGGACAAGGTTAGAAAACAAACTTATTTCTGTTCCACACCTGATTCTGGATCCATCTTGTCTCCGGACCTGTAAAGAACATCATTTCTGCACGTGCCGCACCTCCAGCTGCAACGCCGCGCCATACTCACCAGTCTTCACAGCATTCTTCGGGTCGGCGCTGCCTCCATCATTTCTTCGCCGAACTTGGGGACCTAGGAGACAAAAGAAAACCACAAGGTGAGCCGAGGGAACCAACAAATATAATTCTTACCACCATAGACTTACCTGATTTACCACCGGAGGCATCCTTTTGTGACTCTCTATATTTTCACGTGCCGCATCTGTAAAGAGAGACAAAACAACACGTCTTCCCCGTTAACCATTTACCGGACAGCGCCTGGGTAATGAAGACTCTTACCTGACCGCCACCAGCTGCCACAAGAGCATATTTTCACGAGCCAGCTGCAAGAGAAGAAAGGAAGGGGGGAACAAGAGTGAACATCTGACATATTGAACTCTATGAACTTAATACTTACTGGTCCTCACCAGGAACCTCAGAGACAATACTCTCCGGAACTTTCCCGAGCCTTTGAACCAATGAAGTAACTGGAATCAACGCGCCCTTGCAAATCCACGCATGATGGAGAGCTCCTCTTTCAAGAATATAAGGTGAGATTGCTGTGAGGGCATTTCGGAGGTGATTAGTTGGGGAGGACTGTGGGGGTGCCATCACTTGAATCCACAAGTGGCTAAATCCATCTCTCCACTTGCAGGAGAATATTTCTACGGGTTAAGCAGACAAGATTAGGAGGGCAGATACAGTCAGTCATGGCTGCACTACGCATCACGTGGGTGGAGACCGGAGCTGTCTGGGTACAACCGACGCCCCTGTGGGAGCCAGGTGACCGTAACATATATGTTGTGTTATCTTGCATTTTTATAGCTTCTCCTCCATAGTTTATGGTGTTGAAGTGCTTTTGCCTGTCAGAGACACAAAAGAGGAGTATGATAGAACATTCATTACGGACAAGAAAATGCATGTATATATTTGGGATGAGGGTGCAGGTTAGAGGAGATGCTCAGGCAGGCATGAAAAGGAAAACGTGGCAAAGCAATGTGTACAGTTGGCCTGCATTATTTGTGGGACTCAACTGTATGTTGTGGTGTGCAGCACCAAAAGGGGAGATGGCTGGAAAAGAGGTGTTCACTGCACTTATGGGTATGTCCGGAATTTACTCACTGCATTGCGAGCCTGGGGATGTTAAAGCTATGCCCAAGAAAACACAGCTTTTAATGCCCTTCTACTTACTGAGGCCCCAATTATCATTTGGGAGCGGTTGTATATCAGAAATCTAAATTTGCCAACATTTGCAAAAGCTTCCTGAAAAGTAAGCAAACATCCCTTCCTTTTTTGGTTTCCTTTCCTCATTTATGTACCGGTTTCTTTAACACTTTGTGCTTTTGTGCTTTTGGGCAAAGTGCTTAAGGACACAAAGCCTGTCTGTGCTTATAAGTGGTCAGACCCTTGAGCCTTCCACACTGTCATGGTCAGCCAAGACATGCCTAAGAAAACGTAACATGCAAAGCTTCTCTACTTACTTCCCGAAGTCCTGAACGGTGGTGGGGTTTCGACCATGGATTCCTTGTGAGCAGAAGTCACGGTCTTGCCTTCCTGTAGTCTTACGGGTGCCGCTATTGCGTTTAAGCTAATGTTTATATTGTTGTGTGATGCAGGAATCCTCTTAGGCTGAGCCTGGGTGATTTTTCACCCTAGGCTGCAGTTACGGTGTCCTGTTAATAGATGGCATCATGTCAATGTTAAGTCAAAACAGGGATGTGTGGTCTAGTTAACAGGTTAGATTCCCAGGTCTACCATACATTTTTTTTCTGCATGTTGAGGTGGTTGTTACATGCTGTCTTATGGCTGCTTCAAAGGCCCTTAGACATTTAAAACAGAACATTATAATGAAACCTCAACATGATATAACATGGCCTAACAAGCTCCCCCAGCCCACAACAGGAGTGAATTGGTGCCATACAGTATCACTCAGGTAGATTCTAGTTAACATGCATTTAGCTTTGGGAAAAGAGCACGTTGATACCAGCAGAATTACAGCTTACACAACTTGTTTCCACTGCTTAAAAAATGACATGGTGTAGCATAACATAACACGGTATAGCATACCAAGCCTAACAGAGTGTAGCTCTTCAAAACAGGGCAGAGCACAGGAAAAAAAAGCTTAGTGCAGGCCATAGCAAAATCTTCCATCGCTAGGCGTTCCAAATCAAAAATGATGTAACCCAGCAAAAACGGCACCGCAAAGGTAGACTTTCTCTCACCTACAAACCCACACACACAATACACATACACACACACACACACACCGTCCACTACATACACACCATTTCCGGATTTTTATATATTTCTTAATCAATTAACGATTGAAAGTTGAAAATAATATTGGTTTATGGACTCATTAATCCAACTGGCTGACTGTACAGCAACTGTATAGTTTCAAGTCATTATGATATTGACCATCAGGTCTTATATATTTCAGAGTGATTTGAACAGATACATGTAATATCTGAGGTAAAAAAAAAAGTATTGCCTTGTAAATTAATAGGAGAGGTTAAGATGAGAAGTGGGTACCAGGTGGAGTAATGTTAAGAATGTTTGTAGACTGTGAGATCTATTTAAGCAATTAAACCTGAGCTGCTTGTCTTACCCCCTGCTATCAGCATGGGGAATATGTTAGAGGCCCAGACATGCCAAGGTCCATGATGAGGTCTCTAGGCATTACAAGGTGGTAGAAGCCCACTGCCATGGGGTACATAGTGTTTATTGCCCTCAGAGTACCTTAAGAAAGAACAGAGGGTCATGGGGTACAAATCCGGAGAGAAGCAGACTGGTGGGTGGCAGACTGCAGGAGCTGTGTTACAGGAGAGGGAGCTAAGAGTAAAGACAAGCCAGGAAATGGTGGTGTGACGAGGGAAAGGAGATGGCATTGGTGTGGATCTATCCATCATATGATTGGGAGTGCAGGAAGCCAGGGAGGGTTGACAACAAGGCAGCTTTGAGGAATGGGGTATTTTATTGTATTGTTTATTTATTTATAGAAGGCAACCGGGCCGTTGGGCAACTGGGCGCTTGAGAACATCTTGTGTTAGAATTACATGATTATTTTACATTTCTTACAGTTACAAGGAGAACAATTGCATAAGTATCTTAACATTTCTTATGTTACATTTATAGGCATATCTTACTGTTATAAATATCTTACATTTCTTATATTTCAATTGCAGGCTTAACTATACAATTTCAAGCATGCATATTATTATATATTACAGTTGACGGAGGAAGAAGGGGTTAAAGGGATGTCAATGGGGGATAGGGCAGGAGTCTAGGGGATCTGTAGTAAGAGAAATGGTGTCAGCAATCATTGGTTTGCCGTAGGAGAAGAGGTGTCAGCAGTTGTTGGTTTGTCACCAGAGTTTGACATTAGTTTTAAACAAGTGAAAAGAGGGAATTGCTCTAAGTGGGTCTGGGATAGAATTCCACAGATTAGCAGCCAATACTGGGAAGCTTGAAGAGTGAGTACCTCATGTAGAACACATTTGGTAAATTCTGAACTTTACCAACTGGTAAAGCTTGCAATTTCACCAAAGTACTGTACAGCCGTTAATACTCTTTTGGGGATGGGATCACAATGCTGACAATGGGCCTCATTACAAGTTCTGCGGAATGCTTTTAACGGCGCTGGTAATGGTGCCGGCACCATTAAACGCATTCCGCACTATTAGGAGGTTCCCTCGCAGGACCCGATGTGGTTGTCTGGTTTATCGAGACGTCCATAGCGGGTCCCGCGAGGGAACCAGGGAGTTAACAACAGGCCCTCTTGTAATGGGCTCGTTGTTAGCTCCCTCCCCATTCCCATTGAGCCCTATGGGGGCTCGAATGGGAATGGCGAAGGTCCGGGTCCGGGTTCCCTGAATGGGGAAATTCCAGGCCCTCCATACTCGGAATGGCACGGTATTTCCCCATTCAGGCAACCCGGACACCGTTTTGGAGGCAGCCATGGTGCCAATAGCACCATTGCTACCTCCAAAGTCGTAATGAGGTAGCAATGTCTTTTTATACTGTAAGAATTAAATATTTTGCATCAGTGTCTGGCGGGAATGCCTTTCATGAGCTTTTATTCTCAATACGGATTAGCCATAAATATAAGTATTTGAAGAAAAAAAGAAAAAAGAAAATGGACCACAAGAATAATTTTGGTTTAGCCTAAATTGAGCCTAAAACATATCATAATAATCCAGTGTGAATCTGTCTTGAGGCAACTAGGTGGAGGTAGAGTAAGTGAAGTACCAGAAAAAAGTGATTGTTATATCCTAAGGGACAACCAATGATTCCAAATGGAGAGGCAATGTAGTGGTATAAAGTGAAATCAGTGGACCTATGGCTGATAATTGGTAGATACACACCATTAATGAAGTACTTGAGAAGACAGAGACGCCCCAAAAATGTGTGAGAGCATTCTAAATTATACTATAGGAAATAACAAAGGATTGAAAGTAGTGTGCTATTGTCAACAGGGCTGAATGGGCCAAGAAAATAGTACTAAAGGATTTGGTGTCATGTTCAGAAAATATTACTTAGTGGATCACACGGATAAATATAGTCTAGATAAATTGTAGACTTAAGAAGCAAGAGGAGAGATGGCTGTATACATTCTTAGCGGACTGATAGAAACCTAATTTGAAGATTTAGAAGAATGGTGGAAGAGAAACTTTGAGATACCTGAAAACCTGGCTTTTCGACTAAAGCTCTCTAGAGTTGTAGCTCATGACATCCCCGGTTTGCTGACTCCTATTTGTTATTCGTTGTGTCAGTCTTGTCCACGCCATCATGCCCAAGGGTTCATTGCTGCCCAACACAAATGTATTAAAGTAAAGTAAAGTAAAGAGATGGTTTTCTAGAAGGACACAGATGCAGTCATTGTTTATGTGACTGCTGTCAATGGTGCACCTACATAGGTAACTTCTCACAAAATGAACATAACAAAGGTATAAACTGCTAAAGAGGAATGACAATGTTCAAGGACAGGTGAGAAAAGAGGTACTGAAGGTCAAAGGCATGGAATTCTATTGTGTAAATGAAAGCATCAGTTTATGCAAGAGACTTCATGTTAAAACATGTTCAGCGTTCATGTCTCATATGCCATTGGAATGTGAGATCGCATATTGGAGTAAAAGGCCCATTTGAGAGGGTTAATCTTGATAAGTAGTGGTCCCAACATGGTTACCTGTTGAAAGTAATTCAGCAATAAGGAGCTCATGGAGGAAGTGTGATTAGGACCATGACCTACTCAATGATTTGAGTCCTGATGACACTACCAGGGAGATTGATATGAGGGCATTCTGATTTCATCCGATTACGGGCACCTGCATGCGGTTTTGTTTGAAGTCTCCACTTGGCATAATCCTCCACTACCTGAAGTAGTGCACACTTCCTGTATCTGGGATGAATTAAGAGAGGAGGATTAAACATAGTACTTCCCTGTGAATCTGTAAATCCAAAAGGCACCTTGTAGCGGATCCTGCTCAATATCGGCTCAGCTGTCAAATTCAGCCCAGCTCTTTTAGCCAGAACATGCGCCTTCCCCTGACCTTATTCAAGGTCAGGAAGAAGTCTTTAAGGGATATGGCAGCCAATGTATCTGCCCTTGGTATAGTGGGTGGAAGGAGAACATTGCTCACTTCGTTCTCAGGCCCTTTCTAGGAGGAAACACCTTTGGCTCTTTTCCCTGAAGACATCATCCCCACACCACCGGAACTGCACCCCTTTTTCCCGCATGCTGGGAATCTAACCCCTGGGTTCATATAATCTTGGAACAGCTCTGGAAATACGAATGAACACCATTACTTCATGGCACCACTCATCTGTACCAAATGTGGAATCACAGGCTACAGTAGCCTCTTGGAGTCAAGGCCTCTGTCCATCAAATCCCACCATTCAGGCACCATCCCTCAACAACCCTCAGAAACTCTTGCTTTACATGTGGAGGGAAAATAGGAGTCCAAGAGCTCATTACGCCTAAACCTCTGTACACTCTAATGCATTGCTTCATGCTTGCCGGTCCCAAAGTGGAAGGGTCCGCACACATGTTAACAAAAGGGACTGCTTCTGAAAATGCTTAGAAATGTATGCCCCCATCTCCTTTCTTGATTTTTGTATGCTATGTTGGACATGTTTCCTCCCAGTCCTGGGTCCTCTCCTATAAATGTATCCTATGTTAGTATGGGCACCACATCCTTTATGAGAAGGATAAGGGTGAGCGATCTCATAGTGAGTAGTGAAATACGCACTATAACCCAGATCAGAAAGAAGTGAACCAGGCACTTTCCTACAGATGTGGATTACAAATAGTTAGCAGCGTGCTACAATTCCGTGAAGAATAGATGTGGCAAAATCGCAGCTAGGTGTTAGATCTTTAAGTTTGGGAGTTTTCTGCCACGAAGCAGCTTAGTGTGATATCGGTCACAACAGTTGGTGCTGTATTGAACCTGTGAGAGCCCACTTTACCCATGATAGAAATTGCTCTGGCATGTTATTTCTTCTGCCGGCCTGATCCTGTTGAGCTAGACAAGTCCAAATAAGTATTCCCTTGTCTATCATGTGTGTAAGATAAACCCTATGTTGTAGTAGGCATGTATCTCAAATGTGCACAAATAAACATGACCTCAAATCAAGTAATTGAGCCACTTGGTTATGTAGATCAGCCACAGATACTTATGCTCAGAGTTTCAGAATAAGTAGGTGTGCCCAATTGAGAGGAAGAACAATGTCCGAGATGACATCGCTACCCATATTAGGACTTGCACATTAGTTGATCTTCCAGCACCATCTATGTGGACCACATGGATGTATGCAAAGTGAAAGGGTTTGCGAGTCTGTGAACAGGGAAACCAACGATTCATTTGTCCAGCCATTCTTTCCTGCCCCATGACATGCATTGGACGAAATCAAAAATTGGGGAGTGGCCAGTATGGAGTGCGAGGACAGCAACCAATCAAGCCAGGTTACGTATGAGGTGCTTCATGCCCCCATGTTGATGATGCAGGCTGATGAACACCATTAGAGATGAGCATTCTCTGTGTGCTACCTAGGACTTTCTTTGATTCCTGGTGATGTGGTAAACTGGGGTCCAGTTACAGTGCAACATGGCCAATGGAATTACTGAGTAATTGTATGGGAAGGCTTTGCTCAGATGCAACTTAATTGCATTTGACCAGGTTTTCATCCTATGCTTGTCTTCAGTTTAAAAAAAATACAGATGTATGGGAGGCATTGCACAACTCATATTGCAGAAGACTATTTTCTTGGAGGTGGTATTATGAGATGAACGAGGGAGCCAGCAATTATGAGTTTAGTTAAGTGGCATCTGTTGTCTGCATGAACAGTGGATCACAGAGGATCACCAGTAAAGCTAAAGAGGTGACAGGGCTAGATCCATCTCAATGTCTCTGATTGGGCAACACTAACCTTAACCATTGTATTGATGCAACGACCTTTCTCCCCTCTCATATCCACCCCAACCCACTGGCCTCTGTAGGCATCCCCCTTTCACACCCTCTCACTCTATGACTGTCCTTTTACTCTCTGTTTTCCATAAATAGATACATTGTACATGGATTACAAGAGGAATCAGGCAATGGTAGGTAACGCAAGAGAGTGCTTTTTACAAACAACCCCCTTTCCCCTAAGTGCTGTTTTTTTTAAAGTCTACATTTTGGTAATTCGTGGATGAGGTGGGAGGGACATGTGACAGGGGGTGGGGGGACCCAAATAACTAAAACAATAAGGTCAAAGATTGGGCACTCAAACTTTGTAAACCTAAATGTGGACTTGAACTTTTGGCAGGCATGAACTTTTTAATTCCTGTTTTGTTTGAATCAGGGGCAGGCTGCGGGAGTAATTTGACCTCGTCTTGCCATCTAGAGGTGCAATGCCCAGTAAGGCATCCTGGATGTTTAAAGTCTACATTTTGGTAATTCGTGGATGAGGTGGGAGGGACATGTGACAGGGGGTGGGGGGACCCAAATAACTAAAACAATAAGGTCAAAGATTGGGCACTCAAACTTTGTAAACCTAAATGTGGACTTGAACTTTTGGCAGGCATGAACTTTTTAATTCCTGTTTTGTTTGAATCAGGGGCAGGCTGCGGGAGTAATTTGACCTCGTCTTGCCATCTAGAGGTGCAATGCCCAGTAAGGCATCCTGGATGTTTTCGCCTATTGCTTAAACAAGGGTGAGCAAGACAATAAAACAGAATTATGTCCTCTGTCTGTTTGCAAGATTTTGAGCATTACATGCAAATGTGTAAAAACGGCGCATGTATCACAATCTAGCGTTGAACTCGTTTTCATAAACTCAGGGGCTGGAAAACATAATTATGTTTGACTGTTGAAGCATGTTAGGCTGGTGCTAGCTTGCATAGATCTAGGTGATCTCCTTCCAGGGACTAGAGTGTATTCATGCCTCTATCATTCCCACGCAGACATACTCCTCTTTCGAATGCATTGTCTGCAGGCTTTCTCTCTCTCCTTCCATTTTCTTACTTTGGCTACTATCTATCGGCCTCCTGGTCAGATCTACTCCTTTCTCTCTCCAAGTAGGCAGACTTCTCCTCCTCCCACCTGCCATAACCACTCAACTCCCCGATTTTGGTGACCTCAGTATCCGTCTAGACACTCCCTGTTCCTCCTCTGTACTCTTCCGTGCCCTGTCCGCTTTCTTCTCCCTTTCTAACTTACCCTCTGGCCCAACTCACTCTGCAGGGCACACACTTGATCTCCTCTGACTCCCCCGTCTCCATCCCTCTGACCACTCCTCTCTCCTGGAGCTGATCATTCCCATCTCTCCCTATCTACCCCACCCAGGCCAAGCCATCCCCAGCACTGCCACCTACCTTCTTGGGCACCCGTCCCATGAAGCGTGTGTCAGTTGAGGCTTTCACCACCACATTCCCCCGTCCTGCCTCTGGCTGACTCACACCCTGACACAGCCCTTTCCGTGCTCTACTCTTCTATCTCCGAAACTCTTGATGCTCTTGCCCCTGTCATGAGGATCTGCTTGAAGCCCAAAGCCAAGTGCAATTCTTGGTATGACTCGGACCTAGTTACCCTCAAACGTAAGTGCAGGGTGGCTGAGAGGAAATGGAGGTCTTCATGTTCATCCTCTGACAAACTGGCCTGTCGCCTGCTACAAAGGCAATACCGACTCTCTGTCCATACAAAAAAGAGAGTACACATCCAAGCCTGTGTCTCTGCAGCATCAAACAACTCAGCTGAACTTTTCAAAATCTGCAAGGAGCTGGCCAACCCTGCTGCAGTCTCTACCTCTACTGTCGCCTCGCATGCCCTTTGCACGGCCCTTGCCACTCACTTCATCTAAAAAACCCAGGACATCCTGTACACCCTCTCGCCCCCCCCTCTTCTCCCTTCTCCTTCTGTGAACGCTGGCCCTCCTGCAGCCACCCCCCCACCCTCCTTCTCATCCTTTCCCCTTTTCTCCCCTGATGAGATATCTAGACAAGTCCAATCTATGAAAGTCTCATCAAAACAGGTTCTTCCATGTTCCTCTAAAACCATCAAGGACCACATTGACACCCTTCTCCTGCCCTGGCCGATTTCTGCAACCTCTCCTTTGCCTCGGGAGCCATGCCCTCACCTCTGAAGCACTCTCTTGTGCACCCTCTTCTCAAAAAACCCACAGCCGACCCTTCTTGCCCAGCAAACTATCGCCCAATCTTTATCACTCCCTTCCTGGGCAAACTCCTGGAAAAGCTGCCCATCTCGCAGCTTATCCTTTACTCTGATTCTGTCGGCTCTGTCATTGACCATCAGTCTGACTTTAGAGCTGCCAGAAGCATGGAAACTGCTCGCCTGAACATCCATGAAGATCTGCTGCTTGACTCTAACATGCCTTCTGTCCTCATCCGACTTGATCTCTCTTCTGCCTATGACAGGGTCAACCCTACCATCTTGCTCAACCATCTCAGTGACAACCGGGGTATCACTGATCAGGCTCCGGCCTGACTGACGTCTTTCCTCTCTGACCGATCCTCCCAGGTCCAACTTGGGTCCTTCTTTTCCTCTATCTCCCTCTCTACCTGTGGTGTTCCCCAGGGGTCTAGCCTCTCACCCTGGCATTTCAACCTATAGTTGGCAACTCTCGTCCATCGCGTAGCTGTTTTCTGTTCCAATTTTCAGTGCTATACGGATAACACTAAACTCATTTTCAGGCTTCCCTTGGTCACCTGTTCTCCTTAGCTCATCTCTGATTGTCTGTCTGCTATGCAGGACTGGTGTGCCGCTGATGATCTCTGCTTGAATGCCAGCAAGACTGAAATCCTCCTCATCGGCACACCCTCTGACTACTTTCCTGTCACCCTCTGGCTGGACCTCCCTTGGCCCTTCTCCTACCCCCACCTGCAAGGCTAAGAACCTCAGGGTCATCTTCGTCTCAACACTTTTCTTTTATGCCCACATCTCAGATGTCTCTAAAAAGTCAAACTTCCAACTGAACCTCCTCAGAGGTATTCTGACTTTCCTCTCCTTCCCTCAGAAGCTCACTGTCTCTCGAGCCCTGGTTCTCTCTCTGCAACAGCCTCTTTCTAAATCTACACGCTTCTACGCTCCTCCCTTTGTAACTCATCCAGTACAAGACTGCAAGACTTGTCCTTGGCTTCAAGCCCTGGGATCGTATCTCTCCAGCCCTGAAATCTGTTCAGTAGCTCCCAGTGGCTGCAAGATTAAATTTAAGACATTTTGTGTTGTCCACAAGACTTCTGGGGCCTGGGTCCAAAATACCATCAATTTATCCTGCCACCACCATAAGTGACCCATGGTGGTGGCAGCATAATCTCTAAAATAAAGCTATGCCTTATTTTAGGCACAGTGCATGGTGCTACATATGATCATGACCGCCCTGCCCCCAATGAAATTGCACATACGTCAGCTCTTGTGAGCCAGCTCTGTTGTGGAAGGTGATGTGTATTCTGGCCGGTCAGGTTTAGCCACCAAATGGCAGGACAGGAACCTGGAGGGTCGGGCCTCCTCTTTGATCTCTTTCTGAAGGTATGTAACACCCTCAACCCGAGACAGTCACACAGCAGGGGCAGTCCAGTGCCCAGTCATCAAAGGAGATTCACATCTGGGTGCTGCATCTCTAAGGGCCTTTGTTCTCAGTGAGAAGGGAAGAGGGCAGGATTGTATTAGGCAGGAGGGCTCTAGTTAGTGAAAAGATACTTCCACACTTCTCCAGTGGCATTATAAGGGCAAACTCCACTCTGTCTAAGGGCAGGGATTGAACCACCAAAGCAGGATAGCTTTAGTCCAATTACCTGTGAACTTTGACCTTTAAAAGAAGGAGTCTTCCACCCCTTTGTGAGATTCTCTCAGACAGATCCTCTCAGATGCTTTAAGGCTGCAGGTTCGCTCTGAGGACCTCACTGGACTTCTTTTGGGAAATTTGCACTTTCCAAATCCCTCAACCTGAGGTGAAGAAAGAATTCATCCAAGACAGAAGGAAGATCTGTTCCCTACCCATACCCAGGGCACATTTGGGATTGACCTCTGCTGGGGACTACGACCTACCAAAGTGCACTGGAATTTCCTAGGGCTGGGAGAGCAGACCCTGAACGTAATCATCTTGTCCTCTTGTCTGCCTGACTGGAACTCCCAGCAACTGGAGAGCCAGACCAGCCAAAGCTTCCTGTTCTACCACACCAAATCAGTCGCTCCATGTTCACTGCACCTGGGGCAAGAGGGAATTTGGCAGTGCTGGTTGTTGCGTTCCTCCACCACTTCAAACTTGCTTGCACTTTAAACCAGCTTAAGACTGCTTCATGCCCTAGGTAAAGCTTGTCCCTACGATGAATGAAGTGACTTCTCAATGCCGGGAACCAAACCGAATCACGGGCTTGAACAAAGCCGGCGCGAGATATGCCACCTAGTTGATACACATTAAGGAACCCTGGATCACCACTTCAACGACCATCGCCTGCCAACTCGAACCCATTGGAACTTCACTCATCAACACCTCCCAGCAGCTAAAGCCTGTCTCAGCCTGTCCAACTGAAAGGCATTCCTGGGACCCCTTGACCTACATCCTTGAGAGCCGTCCTTCTACCACACAGAGCAACCAACTTCGCCCCTATTTGACACCTGCTTTCTGCTTGGGCCCCCATGATCCAACATGCCCGAACTGAGCTTGATCCCCTTGCATCTACGTTCGACACAGGGTCTGACTTCATCAACCAACCAAGAACTGAATCCAGGTACTGTTGACTCTGTACTGCCCCCTTGGTCCACTTTGACCCTACAGGCTGTTTAGGTCAAGATCGCTCTAGTTTTCATAACACATACCCTTTTGGTTGCTAGTGATTTACCTACCTCCCCTGGAACTACTCTCAGAGTGCTACTTGTCCAGTCTATTGCATGTTCTCTGTTCCTCCTTTGGGGCGAGTTTTTGTATAGTGTTTTCTATTCATTCTAGATGGTGTTATTTTACAGTCTTGTAATCATTGGACATTCCCTTTTTGGGCTGTGATACTGTATTGCTTGAGACACTACTGGTTCACGGTCACACCACGCTAAAGAGAATCATCTTCCCTCGGCTCACTTTACCGCAAAAGGCAAAGGAAGTATATCTCTACCTGTCCCTGTTTTTTTTAGCTTTATTATTTCATTGGGTTTTAGTTTTTAGAAATGTGAGCGCTGAGTGGATGATTTTACCCCTGCTCATCCATGTACTCCTGCAGAGCAGAATTCAATTAATCAGAGTAAGTGTCGGGAGAAGGAGAAGTAGGTAAGCACAAATATTGGTACACACTGGGGCTCACAATAGGACAGAATAAAGGAACCAATATGTGAGCACACAGGAATAGAGCATAACATACAGTAGCCCAGACAAGGAAGTGCAATGTAAAGGGCAGTGGCTACATAAAAAACGGTACCTGCAGGAACCTAAAGTACATCGAACAGTAGCCAAAGGGGTACACAGGCAAGTATTCCAAAGAAAATTACATTAGGCCCAACCATCAGGTATCACATAGTCAGAGATCCAACAACAACAACAACATGAAATAGACAATATATTTAGTGAGATGTACACACCAAATGCTGAGACCTTGAAAAGAGACCAGAGATATTAACCACTCCTCTAGTAGATTCCAGTCAGAAGTCAGCAATCCAGGGAACAGCCATGTAAGGAGGAGGAAGGGTAGGGGGTCCTGCGTGTGTACATTTTCCTCATGACCCTACTGACATTGAGTGTCTTGGAAGAGGTTGAACATGACACTCTGGTATGACAGTACTTGATCACCTTACAATTGAGGTATTTAGACCCAATTTCACCAGAAGGTCTGATGAATCCAAGAACAAAGCTTCAGGTAAATAAAATTGACCCCCTCCAATCAGTTTTCCTCATTCACCACTCCACTGGAACTGACTAGTTTCTTACATAATTTTACCAGTGACCGACTCTCTAACCCCAGTTGGTGTCCCACAATGATATGTTTCTAGCCCTCTACTACCTAACCTTTATACATCCACCATTCACAAACTCATATCCACTTCTGGATTTCCCTATATGGGAATTGACAATAACTAGATCTCCTTGTTCTTTCCCACCTTTACTGCTGATCTTTCCTCCCAAATGCCTAATAGTTTTTTGGTTGTCTGCGACTGGATACAACTTTGTTGTTTTATGCTCAGGTAAGATAAAACTGAAGCCATCTAATCCCCTGCTGTACTACACCCCCCCCCCCTATTGCTCTGCATATCCATTCCCCACCACCTCCTCTTACCAACCGCAAGATGTGCAACCTTGAGGTTGTTCATGACAGCTGTCTAAATCTCATTCATTGCATTACCCACAAATTACTGCTGATAGGTTCAACCTGCTTACCATCAGAAAGGTCCACCCCATATTTTCCATACACCCCAAGAAAACATCATGTCCACCTTAGTACTCAGGAAACTCATCTACAGCACTAGCCTCTTCTTCTCATTTGCTCACTCAAAATGTACACCATTTCACTATGCAACACTGATCTACCTCACTGATCTAGCTTCAAATGCAGTATCCTTATCCGTTTGGCTTTCCCCCATCTGCCTAACTCACTAGCTCCGCACCCACAGACTCTGCATCTCAGACCCTTTTCCCAGGCACCCTCCTTCATTTCTCATCACCCCACTTTCAATTGCTGCCTCCTACTTCTGCTCTGACTCATTTCTAGCCCTATACCACTGGAACACCCTTGCTCGTGACATTTGAAGATGCCTTCAAACTATATCTCCACTTCCCGGAAGAGTGTTCTACCCCTATACAGCAAATCGCCATTCCACCTTGAGCTTCCTCCCCTTCCACACTGTTCACAACTTGAATGTGTATGAATGAAAACGCTTTGACAAAACCCTGAGCATGTCTGGTTGATTGAGTAACCCTGTGGTTAAATTAAGAGGATAGTAGAGCATTACATTACATAAGAAATATTGTAGTAGTAACTCAGGTGTAGTAGACAAATGGGGGAACAAGATGACACAGACAAGACATGGGCCCTCATTACAAGTCAGGCGTTAAGGGTTTAACGGCGCTGTCAGCGCCGTTAACCCTTAACGCCTGATTCACACTTTAACACCTGCTTTTTGCAGGCGTTAAAGTCCAAGGCGCTATGCCCTATGGGGCAAAAATAGGAATGGGGAAGGGCAAATGGTGAATGGGGAATTACCACCCCACTCACCTTGGAATGGGGCGGTAATTCCGCCATCCACCATGGCGAAATCCGGCATGGACCATGGTGCTGACAGCACCATGGTCCACCCCCTGACATGTAATGAGGGCCATGGTGTAACATAGATACAATAGGATTGTCAGCAGAGAATATGTATATATATTACAGAATGTATGTCTCTGTATTTTGTATCTATTTACAGGAGATTATGGAGGATGGGTTTTCAAATGGGAAGGGGATACAAACTGACAACCCTTCAAGTTCTGCCGCTTGACAAGGTGGTGATAGACTTGATGCCAGGTGGTATAGAGCTCCAGGGCAGGGTGGGAATGATGGTGAAGGAATGAAAGTGTGTAATATCACTAACCATGTATATTAATTCACTGTGATACATGTTATACTGCTGTATATGTGTCCCTATCTGTACTGCTATTTGCTTTGTTCGGTCTGAGCTGTCCCTGGTCATTATTTTTATTATGATTGACGCCTCCATGACCAGGTATGCATCTTAATTAACCAAATAATTAACCTTTAATAAAGTACCCTGAAAAGGCATTCCTCCGTTCACATGTATTTCATATTGAAGGTCTAGCCTTATGATAAATACATGTAGGTTCAAATCCAAGTCGTCTCCTGACCACTTGCTTATGTACCTGCTATGCAAGTTAACCTTCATCCCTCTTCCTTGGGATGGAGAAAACTCCAAATGCATTAATTGTCATCACAAATATTTTCCCAGATAACATCATTTCTAGGTTTGTATGGTTCTTCACCACATGCACATATTAAACTACTACCCACATTTAAGCAACACTGTGCTGGACATTCAGGCTTAAAGAAATGGCCACCAAGACCAAAATGCAATTCTCAGCTGTGCTTGTACAATGACAAACATATTTCCTGTCGATTAGCTATAAAGGCTTGGATGTCAGAGCATTTTGCTGTTTTCAATACAGCCAAAACCGAAGTTCTCCCCTTTCTGTCTAATACTATTCTCCCTCCCTCCTTCTTTTGTCTCTTTTCCTCCTTCTCTACTACCTATCTCTGGCACTGCTCGAAACCGTGCTCTCTTTCTCTTGATACTGATTTTTCGTTTTCTCACCATCTTTCCATCATCTCCAGCTCCTGTCATTATCATCTTTTTAACATTCGTAAATCTCGTCCTTTTCTTAAGTTTAATGCTACTAAACTCTTGATCTCCACACTTATTTTCTCACGTCTATTCTGTTTCTCTACTACACTCTTTGGTCTTCCAGTTTCTCGCTTAGCTCCTCTAAAGTCTGTCTTCAATGCTTCCATTCGTCTTTTATATTCACTCTGTTCTCGTGACTCTATATCACTGTCCCTATCTTCTCTCAGCTGTCTTTATTTCCGTTCGCTCCTCAAGTTTTATTTTCTTTGTATTTTGTTTTAATCGTACTATGGCCTTCCACCTTCTTATCGATCATCTGTTGTTTCTTTGTATCATCCCTCTTGTTCTCTTCATTCAGTCCCTATTCTTACTATAAGTTCCTCGCCCCCTGTGTGCTCAATCACAATTTAATTCTTTTTCTTTGCTTGCTCACCTCCACTGGAATGCCCCCTCTCCATTCTATGACTTTATACTCACTATTTTGCACTACTCTTAAAAGCCATCTCCTCCACTCTTGATGGTAAATTTCCTATAGTCTGCAAACCTAATATTATTGTCCTGTAAGTCTGTTCTTTACAACGCTTTGGAGTAAAGCATGATATAAATGTCAAAAAAATATAAATACAAAATACCACCAAAACAAAAAGGGTAATTCAGTGTTATGCTATTCAGTACATCATTATGTAATAAAGGCCAAAATGGTCAGCAGCTCGAATCCCCTCAAATTCAGGGAGGTTCATGTGAGTCTCGGAGATTCAAAATGAATCGTGGGCATTGTAAATTGCCCACAGGACACCACAGACTTTCTGAGATTTCCTTTAAAATAATCCAGAGCTCCGTGGCACAGATTCTGAGATGTTCGCTCACTTGTAGCGGAGCAGCTGAATGCCTCTGCAGGAAGTCCCACCCCTATTCCGTCTAAATGTTGGAACCGGAAATTGTGACATGTGCAACGCCAGTAATGGTGCCTATCCCACAAAGAGCCTTTGAGACAAAGTATCCACTGAGAAACCCCTATATGATGCATCCCTGTAGAGACAATGGTCTCCTGAGGGAGATCCCCACAGAAGATGTGAAAAGGAGAGGCTGGTGACGTCACAAGAAATGAGCGTGACACACTGAGGAGGATGACCGCAGAAGAAAATTCATAGACCTTATAGAATCTGATGGCAAAGTAAAGATTTGAGAAGACTTTCATGTGCAGAATAAAGATTGCACGTGTGAAGAAGCACTGCAGAAAATGCAAGCCATTTTATAACTGTACAGATGCTGTAATGCAAGTAGACTAAGTAATCGTAAAGGCTGGCTATACATAGTGAATAGACTGCAGGCGATCCAACCAATATATATATAAAATCTGGATATTCAATGTCACAACCTTACTAAACTGAACCCGTGGAGAAAGGAGGATTGGTAGCTATGCAGGTGTTGCAGCAAAGAAATAAGCTGAAGCTCGAAGATGGACCAAAGGAAGGCTGTTTGGCCTGGTGTCAAAGGCTAAGACAGCCAAAATTGGTTATCAGTCCTTGAAGAACAGTGAATGTGAGACGCCAAGGCATTCCTTGTTAAGGTGCAAAGAGAGAACACCATGAGAGCCAAGTTTGTTCATTCAAGACACTTAAATGCTGTAAAATGGGCTGATTCAAGGTCTCCTGTCACATGAATCCAGGAAGGAAATAGAAGTGGGCATGCAGTCCTGAAATTTGATAAGAACATGCTCACACTCACTTATATTCCAGAGAAGAAAAGCTACTACAAGGCCAATTTCAAAGACAATCTGAATGGCAGAAGGCACTAGTGATGAGAGATGGTGGGCTAACTTGGTGGAGAGGTACGGTCAAGTCCACCTACCAGCACCTGGGGTACAGCTCACATGCTGCTAGTGAATTGAATGTTCCAGAAGAGTACAAGCGTGGCAACCAATTGTAGAGGGCCATGTAGCAAAGGGCCTTATAATTTGAGAGCAAATGATATGCTGTGTACATAATAACTGTTGAAGATGACTTGCACTAGGGGAGGGCACAAGTTGTCCACCTGACTTTAGAGACCCAATCACAATCCAATCCCTTAAAGAAAGTATACTTAGATATTCCCCTTGAACCAACCACAATCTCACGTCGGTTTTCTTAGTTTGCCACGTAGTATGACGTCACGTATTACACATTTTTGTTATATAAGAATGCTTTTTTTATTAAATACTTTGAGACTATAACGTCCATTGATGTCCGTTGTAACTCACTGTTTTAGATCATTGAGAATAAAACAGATACATTTTGCCAACTTCGGTCTTATTATTTGGTGTAAGAGTTATTCTCCATCCCCTCCATTGTAAGCTGTGTTGCCTCCATTATAAGGATCATAAGGGTTCACTCCCTTCTCTTTGTTGCTTCCTTTCCCAGGAAGAGCAGGCAGGCCAAAAGGATGACAGTAAACTGAAAGGTGGGGGCTGCACAGGCTGGTGTTTGGGTTTGTAAGAACCATGGTATGAAATATTTTGACCATCTTTCTGCATATCTATGTAGGAATTGTGAAGTGCTAGAGTTTGGTGTTGAAAGAGTGCCCACGTGGTTCAGACTATGAATGCAAACTATAGATTCGGTTACTATATTCTATTAGACAAAGCTGCATTTTGAATGCAGTGAACGTATGCTTTTCCTTTCTTTTAGCCTATTAGCATTTCTGGCTGTTAGTAGTGCTGTGCCCTTTTCAGTGTAACCTATCACTGACCAGATGTTGTTTCACTGGTCACAGCTGCTTGGAGCGTTCAAATCAGGGATCAGCAATGTATATCATTCCTCCCTTTGTCAATGGCCTTGTTAATCAATTCCATTCCTTAGAGAAGGCTGGTGTAATTTACAGATTTAATTAACAGTTCCATCCTGGGGTGGCAGTGGGTTGAGAGCCAAGTGCTTTCGGGCATCCAACGTGGCTTCCTTGGGGATGTTTACTATCACAAAGCATTCATATTATGAATCCACTTTAATATGAAACGTTTTCTTTCAAGAAATAAACAGTGCTTGAAATTGCATCTGTGCACACACACTCTCCCTTCGAAGCAGGAGCCAGAGGACACACAGCCTCTCTGGCTCTTGAATGGGAATTACACATGCAGACAGTTCCCATTCTCGGACATGGAGGTCATTTTTGGCTCACTCGTCTGAAAGTGATGGGGAAAACATTTTGGAGGGGATAATACATGTTCATAGGGCGTTGAGGTGATTTTGCTTTTATCAAAATGATGCATTACATCATTTTATTGTGATCTATGAATGCACTCAATAACATTTTTGTGGAGGCTTTCGACAGGTCTATGAAATTGGCGCTTACAGTACAAGAAACAGATATTGGAATGTGTTGCCCTTGTGTCTCTATGATTATCATACATTTGTTTGCTCACTCGCTTTTTATCACGCTCGCCTCTCACTCACTCCACTCGTCTCACTCTCTTCAGATCTCTTTCTCACTATCTCGTCCTCTCCTGCTATCTGCAATTTTCTGTCTTCTACTTTTCTCACTCATTTTTTCTCCAGTTTCCTTTCAATCTCAAATATCACTCTTCTGTTCCTCTGTTTATCTCCCTGTCTCTCCCTCTCTCTCTCTCTCTCTCTGTCTCCCTGCCGTTCTCTCTTTCCTCTCTCTCTCTCTCTCCCTCTTTTCGTTCCTCCTTTTTGTGTCCACCCCTATTGCTCCTATACTCAAATTTAATTGTGTCTTCTATTGTACTCTCTGACATCATCAATACTTCCCTAATTTTCTACATCACCATTTGTAACTCTATTTTCACTTTCAACAATGTCACGAAAGGGTTCCATACAATGTACAAAGGACACATTCGCCTCATTGCCCAAATATCCGAATCATCATTTGTAACTCTATTTTCACTTTCAACAATTTATTTATTTAAATTTGTATAGCGCGCAAGCAGCCCAGGGGCATTGAGGCGCTGTTACTTGCATGACCTTAGTTACAGGCATGGTATCAGTAAGAGGCATATAACAGATAGGAACAAGCAAGGTTATCATTAGTTTATGCGGTTGGTCAATACAACTTAAGCAGTGGGTCCTATGGTTGGTATTCATGCTGCTGCGAGGGACCTTATGAGAAGAGAGTGGTTTTCAATGCTTTGCGGAAGGCTAGGAGGGAGGGCTCACTGCGGATGGTGGGAGGTAGGGCATTCCAGTGAGTGGGTGCGAGATAAGGGAAGCTGGATCCACCTGCTCTGGATCTTTTTACTAGTGGCACAGAGAGCATGTTGGTGTAGGGTGATATTGTTGGTCTTGTAGAGGCGACGGAGTGGATTCTTTGTGAGAGGTAGTCGGGGGCAGTGAGATGGATGCATTTGTGTGTCAGTGTGAGCGCTTTGAAAATTATTCTCTCCTTTATTGGCAGCCAGTGGGCTAGTTTTCTGGCTTCCGAGATGTGGTCGCTTTTGGCAATACCTTGGGCTGCTCGGAGAGCACTATTCTGGATGACTTGTAGCCTCTCCAAGTTTCTTTTTGAGGTTCCTAGGAAGAGTATGTTGCAGTAGTCTAGCCTGGAGCCGGTGATGGCTCTGGCTGTTTGTGCAGTTCTCTTTGGAGAGGAAAGGCCTGACTGCGTTGATCAGTTTAGCATGATATGCGGCTGAGGAGGCAATGGCGTTGACTTGTCTGTCCATGGAAAGGTTAGAGTCTAGATAGACTCCAAGAGTTTTGACTGAGTCTGAAACAGGTATTTTGATGGTGTCGATGGTGAAGTGACTGAATTGGGAGTCAAGTTTTTTTTAGCGTTTCGGGGGAACTTACCAGTCGGAGTTCTGTCTTGTCAGAGTTGAGGCATAGTCCATTGTCTGCCATCCAGGCTTGGATGGTGTTGTAGAGGTTGTTAAGGGTCATGGAGTCAGTGTCATAGTTGCCTGTGAGGGTAAGGAGGATCTTGGTATCGTCCGCGTAGTTAGTGTAGGATATACCCATAGCGTAGAGGATGAGGAAGAGGGGTCGTGTGAAGATGTTGTAGAGTGTGGGGGAGAGGCATGAGCCTTGGGGCACGCCAAAGAGTATGATAGTGGGTGAGGCAGAGGCTAGGTGGGGGAATACTTGCATGGTTCTGTCTTGTAGCAAGGATGTGATCCATGCTGTGGCGTCAGGGGAGAACTTGGCAGTGGAGGAGAGATGATGGCAAAGGACGTCATGATCTACGAGATCGAACGCTGCAGATAAGTCAAGGATTAGGAGAAGAGCTGGTTTGCCCATGTCTCTGGCATCGTCCATTTGGTTTTTCAGGTCAAGTAGGGAGGTTTCAGTCCCATGTCTAGGGCGGAAGCCAGATTGGGGGAGTCCCAGGAGTTTGTTTTCTTCGATGAAGTGCTGAACCTGCAGATAGGCTGCTTTGTCCAGTTTTTTGAGGAGGAAAGGGACAGTGGTGATGGGTCTATAGTTGTTGGGGGAGGTGGGATCGAGAGTTGGTTTTTTTAAGAGGGGGCAGACCCATGCTTCCTTGCGAAGGAGGCATTAACAAATGCTGTCAGGAAGGGAGCAAGCGCCTCAGTGCAGTCCTTGATGAGAGTGGCTGGGCAGGCATCACCTTTACAGTTGGATGCTTTGATGTTCTTCATTATGTTAATGATGTCCTTTTCCTCTATGGATTTGAAGGAGAAGGGTTGGGGAGGGTCTTGGGCTGGTGGTGGGACAGGGATATGAGTATTGGGCAGGGCTTGTTTGGTAGCTAGTATTTTACTTTGGAGGCGGCTCAGTTTTGTTAGCATTGCCGTTTGAATTTCGTCGCACTAGGCTTTGTCTTTGGTGAAGTTCTGGGGGGTGGGAGTAGGAGTCTCTAGCTCCCTAAAAATTGCAAATATTTCTTTTGTGCTGGATTGGGCTTCCGAAATTCTGGATTCAAAAGATTTGGATTTTGCCCGGGTGATAGCTTTTTTGTACTCCGTAGAGCAGGCTTTAAAGATAAGCTTGTCTTTGTCAGTGTGGGACGTTTGCCACTGAGTAAGTGCTGCCTTTTTCTCGTTTCGGAGTGCGAGCAAGTCTGGGGTGAACCAGGAGTTAGAGAGGGTGGTGGGTTTGTATTTACGGGGTTTTAGTGGGGCAATGGAGTTGATAGCTGCTTTAATGGCAGCATCGTAGGTTGATGCAAGAGTTTCTGGGTCTGTGGAAAAAGGTGGTCTGAAGGCTGGGCCTTGGAGGAAGGGCAGTAGTCTTTCCTTAGTGAGCTGGCGGGAGCTTCTTGTGAGGCAAGGTGGTAGGGTTTGGGTGGCGGGGTAGAGGAGCTGGTGGTGAGGATGCTAAATGTGATGATATGGTGGTCAGACCATGGGGTAGGAGTGTTTCCAGTGATGATGAGTGGGCAGTTGTGCTGAGCAATCCAGTCGAGTGTTCTGCCCTGAGTGTGCGTTGGGCTAAAGATAGTGTTCTTATAGCCTAGTGTTGTTAGGGCTGAGTCAAAGGATTTGGCTGCTGGGTCCTTGTTATCTTGGAGGCCTAGGTTGACGTCCCCAAGGAGAATGGCTTTCGAATGTTTTTTGAGGTTGTCAGATAGAAGATGGACGAGGGAGGCTTGGAAGTCTTCTATTGGGCCAGGAGGGCGATAGACAATATGAGCGGTAATGGTACAGTTGGGGGAGAGGATAATTTTGACTTGGAGGTAGTCGTCGTTGCTGTGTAGGGATTTTTCTACCTTTCTAATACTATAGCAGTCCTTAGCGATGATTGCGACACCTCCACCTTTAGAGGGGCGATCTTGTCTGGTGATGGAGTAGCCAGAAGGGAGTGCCAGGGAGAGCGCAGGGCCAGAGGCCTCGTGTAGCCAGGTTTCTGATATCATGAGCAGGTCAAGGTCATGGGTGGTTATGAGGTCGTGGATGTCTAGAGCGTGGGCGCTGATGGATCTAGCATTGATCATGGCGCATTTGAGGTGGGGTTCTGTGACGACTAGGGAGGGGTCTGTGGGAGGAGAGGGTGAGGTGATGGGCATGGTCGGTGTGGAGCTGGGGGCTCCAGTGGTGTTGTGGTGGGGGGCAGTAGAGGAATTGCATATCATACATTTAGCACTGGAGGGCGCAGTTTTAGAAGTGGTGGGCACAGGTGAGATCACATTTGGCAGAATAGCATTCACAATGGGGGTAGAAGAATTGCATATCACACATTTTGCACTGGGGAGCGCAGTTTCAGTGGTGGTGAGCACAGGTGAGATCACATTTGGCACAATAGCATTCACAATGGGGGTAGAAGAATTGCATATCACACTTTTTGCACTGGGGGGCGCAGTTTCAGTGGTGGTGGGCGCAGGTGAGATCATATTTGGCACAATAGCATTCACAATGGGGGTAGAAGAATTGCATATCACACATTTTGCACTGGGGGTGCAGTTTCAGTGGTGGTGGGCACAGGTGAGATCACATTTGGCACAATAGCATTCACAATGGGGGTAGAAGAATTGCATATCACACATTTTGCACTGGGGGTGCAGTTTCAGTGGTGGTGGGCACAGGTGAGATCACATTTGGCACAATAGCATTCACAATGGGGTAGAAGAATTGCATATCACACATTTTGCACTGGGGGGTGCAGTTTCAGTGGTGGTGGGCACAGGTGAGATCACATTTGGCACAATAGCATTCACAATGGGGGTAGAAGAATTGCATATCACACTTTTTGCACTGGGGGGCGCAGTTTCAGTGGTGGTGGGCGCAGGTGAGATCACATTTGGCACAATAGCATTCACAATGGGGGTAGAAGAATTGCATATCACACATTTTGCACTGGGGGTGCAGTTTCAGTGGTGGTGGGCACAGGTGAGATCACATTTGGCACAATAGCATTCACAATGGGGGTAGAAGAATTGCATATCACACATTTTGCACTGGGGGGTGCAGTTTCAGTGGTGGTGGGCACAGGTGAGATCACATTTGGCACAATAGCATTCACAATGGGGGTAGAAGAATTGCATATCACACATTTTGCACTGGGGGGAGCAGTTTCAGTGGTGGTGGGCACGGATGGGGAGAAATTGCGGGTAGAGGTGGTACTATTAGGGGTGGGGTGGAGTGTATCATTTGCTACTGTATAGGGGGTAATTGAGAAGGCTTTAGGCTTTGTGGTTAACCGTCTGAGTATGGCCATGTAGGTGGGTGGGGTGGGTTGCGAGATACGGGAGCATAGCCGCGCATTGCGGATGTTAGTGGGAAGGGGATTGGAGCTGATGGTGGGCTCTATAGTGCGAGCACGTAGTCTGGAGCTCCTGGTGGCCAAGTCTTGGTGTAGGAGGAGGCAGTGGGCAAGCTCCTTACCTCTGTGACGATGCATAGTATCGTGGCAAATGGCAGACGCAATGTCAGGAAACCGTTCCATACAATGTACAAAGGACACATTTGCATCATTGACCAATAGGATGAGGTCAACTACCTAGGCCTGCTGGACCATTGGGAATGGAGAAGGAGGGTGGAGATGATTGCGGGCTGAGACAATTGCATGACAGCTCGTTTAGGTGGTAGTTCATTGTAAAGTGAGGAGCACATCACTTTAATAGTTTTACAAAAGTGTGCACCAGTAAACTGTTAATTTTAACAAGAAAATAAGTAGTAGCTTGAGATTTTGATTTGGAGGTAACTACTGGTCCTGAATTAAATTGCTCTTGGTATGAATGTTGCTTTTGTTATTGATGACATGAAATCCCAGTTGCCCTTAGTCACTGCCAAAGTCTGAAATGATTCAATGACAAGGAGGATTGATCTGCGGATCTTTTGGTGGGATATATGCTTCACCACATTCGTGTCACATGGCTTTAGGATAGCACATCACTCTTATGTTATAATAAGTAAGTATGCTTTTGTAATGTGCTGAATCACCACATTAGTAGTTTCAGAGTTCCAAATCCTTGTCCAAGGTGTATCATGCCCTCACCAGGTGCCTACAGATGTTAGCCTGCTGAGCTAAATACCAGGATCAAGGGTGAAGTAAGTGAAAGTGAAAGCAGGAAATTAACTTACTGATGCAGGGAGAGAGTTAGGCAGGGCTAAGTGGTTGTATTAATATGGATGCATATCTGTCCATTACACGTGGACTATCTTTTAGAGAGGGACAACACAGAAGAGTATGTGTTTGTGTTTTTCTGAATAACAATGATTATGCATATGTTTCACTATTGGCCTCATTATAACTTTGCCTTTCCGGTAACAACGGTACCGGTAAGCTTGCTGGTACCGTTGTTACCGGAAAAGCAAACTACAAGTTCTGACCTGGCGGGAGTACCGGCACCCGCGAGCAGAGCATGTCGGATGCACTGGCACCATTCATGAATGGTGCCAGTGCAATGAAGCTCCCCATTCCCATTGAGCCCTATAGGGCTCAAATAGGAATGGGGAGCCTTTCATTCTGGCGCCCGCGAATGGGCAATTACCGGTTCTGATGGGGTCATAATGATCTGGTAATTGCCCATTCGCGGGTGCCGGAAAAAAAAGTAGGTAAAAAAAAAATAGTGATATCTGTGTTCGGTTCGCGGACACACTTCCCTGTTTGCTCCGCGGACAGTGTCCTGATTGGCCAATCGTCTTGCGTGATGTTCGCGGACATGCAACGTGTTCGCTGATTGGACGGCGTGGAGCGTGAAGCGCGTCAGATTTTTCGTTAGCGCCCGCCATCTTGGATTTGCGGACGTCCGCGGACAGCGCGGTGAAACTTTGTTCAAAATGTGTATTTTGTAGAGTGTGTTGTGTTGGTGTGTAGGAGTGTTTGGGGAGGGTGGGAGTGTATGAGATAAAAGTTGTGTTTTTTATGTGTTAGACGTTCTTTTTGTGTTCGATTTGTTTGCGGACATCACGGGTGTTCTGAAATGTTCTAAATAAACTGACTGGGGGGTGTTCTAAGGATTCAATATGTGTCTGTTTTGTTCGCAAGCAAAGTGAAACTGTTCTAAGAACACTCGCGGTGTCCGGGGGGTGTTCGTAGGGGGTGTCCTGAGGACGCTGTCCGTATTGTTCTCTGTCAAGTTGAATGTGTTCTACGAACACCCGCTGTGTCCTGAAATGTTTGCAAATAAACACAATGGGGGTGTTCTGAAGACGTTTTTGAGAACACTCCCGGTGTCCGGGGAGTGTTCGTAGGGGGTGTCCTGAGGACGCGGTCCGTATTGTTCTCTGTCAAGTTGAATGTGTCCTAAGAACACTCGTGGTGTCCTGAAATGTTCGCAAATAAACAAGATGGTGGTGTTCTGAAGACGCTTCTAAGAACACTTGCGGTGTCCGGGGAGTGTTCGTAGGGGGTGTCCTGAGGACGCTGTCCGTATTGTTCTCTGTCAAGTTGAATGTGTTCTAAGAACACCCGCGGTGTCCTGAAATGTTCGCAAATAAACAAGATGGTGGTGTTCTCAAGACGTTTTTGAGAACACTCCCGGTGTCCTGAAATGTTCGTAGGGGGTGTCCTGAGGACGCTGTCCGTATTGTTCTCTGTCAAGTTGAATGTGTTCTAAGAACACCCGCGGTGTCCTGAAATGTTCGCAAATAAACAAAATGGGGGTGTTCTGAAGACGCTTCTAAGAACACTTGCGGTGTCCGGGGAGTGTTCGTAGGGGGTGTCCTGAGGACGCTGTCCGTATTGTTCTCTGTCAAGTTGAATGTGTGCTAAGAACACTCGCGGTGTCCTGGAATGTTCGCAAATAAACAAAATGGGGGTGTTCTGAAGACGCTTCTAAGAACACTCGCAGTGTCCGGGGAGTGTTCGTAGGGGGTGTCCTGAGGACGCTGCCCGTATTGTTCTCTGTCAAATTGAATGTGTCCTAAGAACACTCGCGGTGTCCTGAAATGTTGGCAAATAAACAAGATGGTGGTGTTCTGAAGACGCTTCTAAGAACACTCCCGGTGTCCGGGGAGTGTTCGTAGGGGGTGTCCTGAGGACGCTGTCCGCATTGTTCTCTGTCAAGTTGAATGTGTCCTAAGAACACTCGCGGTGTCCTGAAATGTTCGCAAATAAACAAAATGGGGGTGTTCTGAAGATGCTTCTACGAAAACTCGCGGTGTCCGGGGAGTGTTCGTAGGGGGTGTCCTGAGGACGCTGTCCGTATCGTTCTCTGTCAAGTTTAATGTGTCCTAAGAACACTCGCGGTGTCCTGAAATGTTGGCAAATAAACAAGATGGTGGTGTTCTGAAGACGCTTCTAAGAACACTCGCGGTGTCCGGGGAGTGTTCGTAGGGGGTGTCCTGAGGACGCTGTCCGTATTGTTCTCTGTCAAGTTGAATGTGTTCTAAGAACACCCGTGGTGTCCTGAAATGTTCGCAAATAAACAAAATGGGGGTGTTCTGAAGACGCTTCTAAGAACACTTGCGGTGTCCGGGGAGTGTTCGTAGGGGGTGTCCTGAGGACGCTGTCCGTATTGTTCTCTGTCAAGTTGAATGTGTCCTAAGAACACTCACGGTGTCCTGAAATGTTCGCAAATAAACAAAATGGGGGTGTTCTGAAGACGCTTCTAAGAACACTCGCAGTGTCCGGGGAGTGTTCGTAGGGGGTGTCCTGAGGACGCTGTCCGTATTGTTCTCTGTCAAATTGAATGTGTCCTAAGAACACTCGCGGTGTCCTGAAATGTTGGCAAATAAACAAGATGGTGGTGTTCTGAAGACGCTTCTAAGAACACTCGCGGTGTCCGGGGTGTGTTCGTAGGGGGTGTCCTGAGGACGCTGTCCGTATTGTTCTCTGTCAAGTTGAATGTGTCCTAAGAACACTCGCGGTGTCCTGAAATGTTCGCAAATAAACAAAATGGGGGTGTTCTGAAGACTCTTCTAAGAACACATCACGGTGTCCGGGGAGTGTTCGTAGGGGGTGTCCTGAGGACGCTGTCCGTATCGTTCTCTGTCAAGTTTAATGTGTCCTAAGAACACTCGCGGTGTCCTGAAATGTTGGCAAATAAACAAGATGGTGGTGTTCTGAAGACGCTTCTAAGAACACTCGCAGTGTCCGGGGAGTGTTCGTAGGGGGTGTCCTGAGGACGCTATCCGTATTGTTCTCTGTCAAGTTGATTGTGTCCTAAGAACACTCGCGGTGTCCTGAAATGTTCGCAAATAAACAAGATCGTGGTGTTCTGAAGAAGCTTCTAAGAACACTCCTGGTGTCCTGGAATGTTCGTAGGGGGTGTCTTGAGGAAGTTGTCCGTATTGTTCTCTGTCAAGTTGAATGTGTCCTAAGAACACTCACGGTGTCCTGAAATGTTCGCAAATAAACAAGATGGTGGTGTTCTGAAGACGCTTCTAAGAACACTCGCGGTGTCCGGGGAGTGTTCGTAGGGGGTGTCCTGAGGACGCTGTCCGTATTGTTCTCTGTCAAGTTGAATGTGTTCTAAGAACACCCGCGGTGTCCTGAAATGTTCGCAAATAAACAAAATGGGGGTGTTCTGAAGACGCTTCTAAGAACACTCGCGGTGTCCGGGGAGTGTTCGTAGGGGGTGTCCTGAGGACGCTGTCCGTATTGTTCTCTGTCAAGTTGAATGTGTCCTAAGAACACTCACTTGCGATGTCCTGAAATGTTCGCAAATAAACAAAATGGGGGTGTTCTGAAGACGCTTCTAAGAACACTCGCAGTGTCCGGGGAGTGTTCTTAGGGGGTGTCCTGAGGACGCTGTCCGTATTGTTCTCTGTCAAATTGAATGTGTCCTAAGAACACTCGCGGTGTCCTGAAATGTTGGCAAATAAACAAGATGGTGGTGTTCTGAAGACGCTTCTAAGAACACTTGCGGTGTCCGGGGAGTGTTCGTAGGGGGTGTCCTGAGGACGCTGTCCGTATTGTTCTCTGTCAAGTTGAATGTGTCCTAAGAACACTCGCGGTGTCCTGAAATGTTCGCAAATAAACAAGATGGTGGTGTTCTGAAGAAGCTTCTAAGAACACTCCCGGTGTCCTGGAATGTTCGTAGGGGGTGTCCTGAGGACGTTGTCCGTATTGTTCTCTGTCAAGTTGAATGTGTCCTAAGAACACTCACGGTGTCCTGAAATGTTCACAAATAAACAAGATGGTGGTTTTCTGAAGACGCTTCTAAGAACACTCGCAGTGTCCGGGGAGTGTTCGTAGGGGGTGTCCTGAGGACGCTGTCCTTATTGTCGTCTGTCAAGTTGAATGTGTTCTAAGAACACCCGCGGTGTCCTGAAATGTTCGCAAATAAACAAAATGGGGGTGTTCTGAAGACGTTTTTGAGAACACTCCCGGTGTCCTGGAATGTTCGTAGGGGGTGTCCTGAAAACGGTGTCCATTTGGCCATGCACCCAAGACTCTATGCCCTGGCAACAACCACTGCAGCATATCACATTCATATTTGCTTATAACTTTGGGTGAAAAACAAATGTATAAGGAACAAAGGTATTAGATACTATGGATGTGATATGCTGCTATGGTTGTCCTTATTATTGTATACTTACTGTTTGGTCTAGTAATGGGAGTCCATGTTTTTCTTCTTCATTTCTGTGATAAAAGAAAATAGCATGTTAGTATTAGTATTTTGTAATGACTTATTATATTGTATGAGCAATATGCTTTTATTTTTTTTCGACCCTCATATTTAGTAGAGTACAAATCAGAGTACTGTGCAATTTGCTCAGTTTCTGTATTTGTTGCTAAAATCATTGGGTCTGTGGGAGAAAAAAAAAATCCATGTTGGATTTAAAAAAAAACCCTTTTTCTGTTATGCTACAGTTTATTTGGTTGTTTGTTTTCAGTGTTCACTTTTTGTTTCTGGCTAATGCTTTATACTTAGCTTTGTTGTATTTTTTTTTGGAGCAGTAACAGATTCTTCATTTGTTTTGATATTATAAAATTTTGGAGCAGTTAGATACCAATTGGCTTATTGTAACTGTCTATTTTTTTTATATATTTTAGTGGTTTTGATTTATCTATTTGGATATTGTTAAATTTTGGGACAGTTAGATACCAATTGGCGTATTCTAACTGTGTATTTTTTGGCCTAATTTGGTGGTATTCATTTATCTGATTAGTTATTGTAGAATATTTGAGCTGTTAGATAGCTTTTGGAGTATTCTAACAGTTTATATTATTTTAACACAAATTTATAATTTTGGGACAGTTAGATACCAATTAGCGTATTCTAACTGTGTATTTTTTGGTCTAATTTAGTGGTATTCATTTATCTGATTAGTTGTTGTAGAATCTTTGAGCAGTTAGATAGCTTTTGGAGTATTCTAACAGTTTATATTTTTTTAACACAAATTTACTTAAAGGTTTAAATACAGTTTATTTATCAAATTTTGGTTTTAAGAACATCAAATAAGCGTTTGTAAGATTTGCTGGTAATCTCTGCTTTAGAGTAATGGTACTATCATTACATTCAAACCATCCACATTTCTTTTTTATATATGCCGTGTAGTGCCCTGAATTGGTTGTGGCTCCTGCGTGGTAGATTATACCTATTGTTGTGAAGGTTTTCTTACCAAGTGATATTTGACTATGTGTGAATCCAGTCAGCTTGCAGTTATTTTTGGTACCATCTTCATTGTAACGTAGAAGCATTAGTATTACATATTTACTATGTGTTTGTATTACTAACGTGGAGCGATTATCTGAATTACAGGTAGAGCATAATCTACCATGGTTTGCATTTTGTACAAGTTGCTGAAATGGAATGGATTCACAATTTGGTATTGATATATATATATGAAGCGTTCATTGGGAATTTCTTCTTGTGTGACATTGTTGCACAGAGTGCATGTATGTTTCCACATGTATGAAATCTGGAAGATTTCATTTATAGGTATGTTTTTGTTTTCCAGTACTAATAGTAAGTACATTAGAAATTCTTGTGGATCTTCCTGTGAGTTTATAGTGAATTTCACCATTCCAGCACAGTAGTCCAATTGTCGTCTTATTCCAAAAACACTATATGTGTTGTCAGGATTGTTTGCTGCATTTCTGTGAAGTACTAACATTTGCAAAAAGGGTCTGTACTGTGTAAGTAAATGTTGTCAACAATTGGTGGTAATTGAAATAGAATATTCATTGCTACATTTGCATAGCAACTTACACCAACTATATTTGAGAATTTAAATGGTCCAGGTAGTTCTGTATCTAACTGCTTTTTTTGGAGTTTGTCTTCCTTCTTTAAAGAAGTACGTGGTTTACTTTCTCTAATTGATTCTTTTTTGTTTGTGGTACTTGATGAAGTATTAGGTTCTTTTACTCTCTTTGGAGGATTTACAGTGACGTCCTGTTGCATTTCTGTTTGATTTAGTTTTCTTTTACAACGTTTTAGTTTTTGTGGAACAGAATATGTGTTTAGATGGGGAGTGTATAGTGAGCGAAGTCTATTATATTCTAAAATGCAAGGAATATCAGCGTTTACTTTACTTGCATCAAAGTTGATTAGAAATAGACCGTCAAGTGTACGTAAGTGTGATAGTGCTACGTAGCTCATGCCTTCTTTAAAGACCTTGTTACCAATATCTACCATTGCTCTGTCTAGGGTAAGACCTTGTGATGTATGAATCGTGCCTGCGTATGCAAGAGTTAGAGAAAATTGTTCTCTGCGTACATACATATCTTTGAAGAGAAGGAATCTAGCTGTTGAGCGTCCTATCCGTTTTACTTCTGAAAGTTTGTCAAAGAGTATATTGACAAACTGAATTTTGTTGTCACGTGGGTATGTTTGAAAGCCAACAACTGTACCCAGTGCTCCATTAACTAGTCCTTGGTCCACATCAAGGTTACGTTTAAGCATTACTCTGCAATTTAAGGATAATTTTAACATCTTTTCTAAGCCTGCTGTGTTTGAGATTGATTTTTCTAAATTGTTGTGGCTTGGTCACACATGGGTAGTGTCATACCATGTACATCTAGTTTGTCTGTGGCGCTAATTTCCATTATTGGTTGCATTTTTTACTTAACATTATTTCATTGAATTTGAGACAGCTTGCAAGAGTTGGCATTAAGGCCATACAATTGACATTTTTGTGGGCTAATTGTTCCATAACATCTGTAGCACATGCATTATCGCCATAAAGTGCATTAATGTGCTGGGTTTTCAATGTTGCTTCTGCTTCTTTAGAAAGTATACCAACTCTCAAACTTTTTAAAATGTTGGCATAAGTTAGATCTGCAGATTGGCGCATGTTTTCTGTTAATTCTCTGTATTGGAAATGTTGCCAAAGGTTGACATTTCCAATGCTGCCAACAGTTTTACGGCCGAGTTTGTGCCCTCATGTTTTAAAAATAGGTTCACCTTTTACTGGTGTTAATTGAAGCAGATCTCCAAAAACAATAATGTGTTTTCCTGCAAAGAGCTCTTCATAGTCTGTTTTGAGTACTTCTTGTAATCTGAGGTGAATCAAAGCTAACATCAGGTTGGAGACCATGCTCACTTCATCTATTAGTAGCATTTTCATTTGTTTCAAACTCTGCATAATTCCATTGCAGCCTCTGCAGAAAGTTTGTAATAGTCTAATTTGTTCTGGTGTTCTACTGGTAATAGTAGTAATCGGTGTAATGTAACACCACCTATGTTGTAGGCAGCTAAACCTGTGGGGGCAGTGACAACAGCTGACAGTTTGTTGTTTGTAAATTGTTGAAGGAACTTACTAATGATTTTGATTAGGAATGTTTTGCTAGAACCAGCTTCACCAATGACGTACAGTAGTATAGGTTTATAATTATGGCAGGAACATTCTTTATTTTCATGTTTTACACCATGTGCAATTTGTTTTGTTACTTCTTGAAAAATGCTACTTTGCTCATTGTTTAGTTTTGATTGTAGTATAGTTAAGTCTTCCTTATCTTCATACTGACACATGGTGTTTTCTACTTCTATCATAGCTAATTCTGCCTCATTTGTTATTAGTGGTTGTCCCAGTGGTTCTTGGCTTCCTGTTACAGAAGGTTGACTACTGTCAGGAGTATCCTTATCTAGTTGGGCTTGGAGTTCTTCTTCATGTTGCGGTTCATTGTGCAACATTGTTTTGTACTGTGTAAAGTTTACATCAGTTATAGTGCTTTCATTTGCTTTGAAAGCATCCTCATATGAGTCATAGTTATCTAGTAATTGTTCTTCTTTTCTCCATGGTTTGAAGAGTTGTAGCAGGGACATGTAATGTACTTCCTTATGTTGAGGAGTATTCAATGACAATTTGATATGAATAATTAAATTTGGTTTAGTGAGTTTAAATAAGCTGCCTTCACAGTCTATCACTCTATATTTACCTTTTTTTCATCAGGTTTCATATTATTTGTGTATGTGTAGTTTTGGGCTATTTGGTATAGACACATGTTTTCCAAAGTATTACTTCTGTTTGGGTAGTATGTGTCCAATAAATTGTTTTTTAAAATGTCTTGGCTGTTGGGATCATGTTTGGCTATTGTTTCTATATCTTCACATGATTTTAGAACTCTTTTTCTAGATTTAGCTGGACCAAGACTTAGCCATACTATATTTTCAGATTTTCCATACAATGAAGTACCAGTTAAACGATCAGCTGCTTCATAAGATCCACATTCTCTATGGGTGAGCATTTTTATGCCCAAGCTGTATAATTTCTGAGATACTGTTTTATCTGATGACAGGTCATTCCAGAGGTCTTGGAGCTCTGTCTTTTCTGCTTTAGTTAAGTATGCTGTGACATATCGTGCAACTGCAGTAGAATTGTCTGCAATGTACTGCACATCTATGTTTGCATTCCGTAAGTGGGCAATGATTGCATTATAATCATTGATATATTTTTCTTCTTCTTTTCTTTTTATGTAATATGTATTTTTAGGTGACTTACCTTTAACACTATGTCTAACTGAAGACATGAGGTTGTTTACTTGACCTGTATTTATAACTGGTCTAGGGAAACCAATTCAGCATTTGGTGTAGTGTTTGCCTTTGTTTTTGTATTTGCAACGACAATATTTTCCACATTTGTGTCTTTGAAATTGTAAAATATGTGCATGAAGATCACTATTTGTGGCTTCTGATGGAATTTCACAAGTGACATATTTTCAATAAACTGTAAAACAGTGGCATCACTGTCTTGACCAAATTTAGGAGCATCTTTAATACATAAAAGCATGTGGATATGTGGTGCTCCTCTGGCGTGGTATTCTTTTCTCCAAAAGAAGTGTTGCACTTCTCCAAGGGGAGGAACAGTTTTATTACAAATAAAATGTAGCATAGCAATGAAGCAATGGTGAAAATATCTTGAAACATTAACAGGATCCAAAGAACAAAGTTCTCCAGGTATTAGAATATCTATGTTTGTTTTGTTTTTATTTGATATGCGTAGGAAATCATGTAAATCTTCCCATGTATATTCTGCACAACTTAATGTAACAAACCAAGTGGGTGGGCCAAGGTTTTTGATCATACAGCGTACATCTCCATGACGTTGAAACCAGTACTCTTTAGTACCACGCATATTTGCTAATAGATTTGTAATATTTGATTGTAAAACCTCATCCTTTTGTTGCACTTTCTCTAATAATTGTGTAGCTGTCATATTTTGAAAGTGTGATCCTGATTTTAATATGTGTGCAACTCCGTAACATAAAGTTGCTAGCTCACTTTCAAAGAGTAGGTGGAATATGTATTCCACATTTTGTCTAAATCTGGGATCTTCAGAATACATCCGTAATGAGCGGTATTCTGAAGCTGATATTTGAATAGGTCTATCATCATACCTTCCTCCTTTGCCAGTAGGAAAGAGTAGAGGAAAAGCATGTGCTTCTATACTTTTTTCGCATATACTGATTGGCGATCCTTTTGTTTGACGCATTTGGTAAGTTTCCAGTACATCTTGTACGGTGTCATTACAGTGCAAAGGATGAATTGTATAATGGTCTAAAGTATTTGATATTGTAGCAGGATCTAGTAGCTCAAATTGACCAGCTTCTTGTGTTTCTTGAATTATTTCAGTTGTATCTTTCAAGTTTTCTTCAATATTAATTTCTTTGTAATATTCATTATTCTCTTTAAGATATTGGAAGGCTTGTCTAACTTTATATAAATCTACCAGCTGTTGCCATATTTTTTTGTCTTTTTTAGGTACTCCATTTACTAATATAATTAAAGATTGCTGCATTGGACGTTGCACTCCTAGAGTATGCACATTTTCTTTTAGATTTAATGGTAAATAAACTACTTTTCCACTAATGCCTTTTACCAATTCAGAGGGAGGTAATTTTGCTGTTTCTGGTTGAAGGTGTATTATTGCTTGAAATAGGTGTACTGTTTGAATTATGATGCTCTCATATAAATTAAGTTGTTGTAGAGGTTTTGGTACTGGGTATAATTCCAAATTTTTTGTGATAGAACGTGAAGGAGTTTGGTTGTTGTCAAGTTTTGTAGTGCAATAACTGCAAAGTATTAAGGGCTCAGTTATTTCATATTTGTTTTCTGCTACAAGGTAGAGAGCTAATTCAAACCATTTAGAATCTTCATTGTCTTCTATTTTGTATGACCGGTCCACAGTTTTTGTGTTACTTTTATAAAAAATTCTACGGCAGCATACACATACATGGTTTGGTACTTCAGCTGATGTACTTTTAAATTTTAGTATTTCTTTTTTGTATGTGGTTAGCAGAAGGTTGCCATGTGTAGAATTTCTGCTTAATTGGTTTAAAGCTATTTCATTCTGTAAATGGCTTTCACTTCCAAAATATTTTTTTCTGGATATAGTGAATTTCTTCAAGTAGGCCTTTTGCTGTACCATGTAGAAGGATGCTATTTAACTTTGCTAGTGCTAAAGCAGGACTTTTAGCATAGTACAGTTTATAGACTAGATTTCTTATAGTTGAATAATGTGTTGATATCCTTTTGATATCATGGAAAGTGGTTTTACAAGTAGGTCCTGTAATGCAGGCCAATGAATGTCCTTGTAGTCTTGTGTACTTGCGTACTGGACAGGCATTTATATTTTGCAGTAATTTAATTTTGTCTTTGCTTTTTACATATTTATTGAGGAATTGGCGTAAAGATTTGAAACATTGTTTGGGAATGTTACACATTGACGTGCATGGCCATTTGTACACTAGACGTTCTGATTCAGTTGAATGGAGGGGTAATTCTAAGTTTTCAGGGCATATTTTTGTAAGGAGTACTTCTTGTTCCATTATGGTATTATTCACTTTTTCATAACCTCGACCACTGCTATTTATGGCAATTGTATTTGTTTGATTTTGTTTCTACGCTTCTTCATTAAAATATGGTTCTGTGCTCGTAGTGTGATTCCATTCACCTCCGCAGATACTTAAGAAGTTCTTTCTGTTGACATTTCGCTTATTGAGAAGTCTTTTTTGTAATTTAGTTATTAGTTTTGTTAGTGGTTTCATTTTGTTTAACAGTAAAATAAATACATTTCTTTTGAGAAGAATTGCACTGTCCATCAATGCTTCTAAGATTAATTTCCTACGATAGGTTTTAAGCTTTGAACCTGATTTCTCTCCTGTTTTTATAAGATTTTGAAGGACTTTGTGACGGTATATTTTGGATAAAATACTTTTGTTGGTATGCTTACTTTGCACTATATTAAAATTTGAAGAAGTAGTTTTATCTGTACTGATAGCTGATTTTCTGTTAATTGTTTTTTGGTTTGTTTTACATTTTGATAGAGGAAGCGAAGTTGTTGTACTTGAAACTTCTTGTGTTTCACTAAATGATTGTATTAGCTGTTTTGTTTCAACTTTTTTTACAAATTCTGCTAGAGATGGATGCTTATGTTGGACACCTTTATTTTCATTTGCTCTACTTTTGCATTGCTTTCTACGGACTTGACTTTTGGTAGGCATTCTTTAGGGTCTGTTGAAAAAAATAAAGAAGATATGGGTTGGGGTGTTCTGGAATGTATATGTGCTGTGTGCATGAGTGTTTGAGTAAGATGATAAAGATGTATGTAATGGTGTGTGATTGTGCATTCGGAACTAAAACTAGTAGGAATAGGTATTCTTGAATTTATGTGTTACTAAACTGGTGTTCAGATGACAAAAAAAAAGTAAGCTAGTGGTGTGGAAAAGTACAAATAGTAAATCTAATGTATACAATTAAAACAGTTGTTTGTTCTATAATATGAAAATTGTAGTGGTTCAGTTGGGTAATTTGTGTGTCCAAAAATAGAAATTTGTGGGCCATTCTGGCTGTAATTCGCTGTTTAAGACATGGACATTTTTGGACAAAATGGTACAAAATCTCTATTTTTAGAAACCAAAATAGCTCGTATTAATGTTATAGTATATTTGATTAATAATACAAATATTATGGTGATATTTTACCTACTTTTTTTAAAATTAACAGTTAACTTCTTAGTTTTTCTTTCTTCTTCGAATTCGGCTGCTTCTTTTCAGGAAACTGGCCTTCACTGCAATTGTAAAAGCTTCAAATTAGTAACTTTGTTTGTATATAGCACTGTTTTTAATTTAGATATTGATTTTTTTAATTGAAATCCTCAGTGCCTTCTGTAAAACCATTAAACTAATTTATTTACATACAATACATTGCATCAGTTCAGTGATGCAATGTATTTTATGTAAATAAATTAGTTTAATGGTTTTGATATGATATGTTCTTGATGATATTTTCTTAATGAACAATGTTCATTGATATGTTCTTAATGAACAAATTGATATGTTATGTTATGTTCTTAATGAACAAATTGTATTGAATGACTAACTGTAGCAAAAAAAAATATCTTTACTATGTCTAGTGAAATTTATAATATATTAGTGAATACCACTATTTCTGTAAGTAAACTGTTCTAGGTAATAGCGCCTCAATGTCATGTCTAATTTAAAGTAATTAAGTAAATAAATAAATAAAAACAAAAAATATGAAATGGTATAAGCATTTTTATAAAGGTTTAAACATAGATTGTGTTTGCATGCAATTTTGTTTGAATATATATATATTCAGTGAAAAAAACTTTGTTAAAGGGACGTTATGGTTCCAAGTAAAATCGAAAAACCCTTGAAATTCGCCAGTTATGGTAAACTAAGCAACCATAACTCGCACCACCCCCTGCACTGCTAAGACTAACACCCAGGACATCAAAGATGGCATCACACTCTCTCTGCCATTCCCTCATTGGATGTACCTCAAAAATCACATGACCATGCACCAATCACATTCAAGACCTCTACATCTAACTGCATCATCATAGATCAGCACTGCAAATGTACTCTGAATCTCTCTGAGTACACGTGTCATATCATTGTCAAGCAGCATCTACCAGAAATACTGTACAAGTCTTCAAGATTTCTACTTGCAGCTCCATGCATATCCATATGCATGAACACAAACTTCAGGTATGCATATTTTCTGTATAGTAGGTGAACACATTTTCAAACAGACTTTTACCTTGTAAAATCTGTAAAATGGATTTACTGTACTCTTTTCAATTTCCTAAAATCAACTATCATTTATAAACCTTTATACTATTTACTTTCTTTATACAAACACACTCAAATCATGTTAAACTAACATTTTTTAAATGAAATATATAGTCTACATATATTCAAACAAAATTGCATGCAAACACAATCTATGTTTAAACGTTTATAAAAATACTTATACAATTTCATATTTTTTGCTTTTATTTATTTATTTACTTAATTACTTTAAATTAGACATGACAGTGAGACGCTATTACCTAGAACAGTTTACTTACAGAAATAGTGGTATTCACTAATATATTATAAATTTCACAAGACATAGTAAAGATATTTTATTTTTGCTACAGTTAGTCATTCAATACAATTTGTTCATTAAGAACATATCATATGTACTGAACTGATGCAATGTATCTTATTTAAATAAATTAGTTTAATGGTTTTACAGAAGGCACTGAGGATTTCAATTAAAAAATCAATATCTAAATTAAAAACAGTGCTATATACAAACAAAGTTACTAATTTGAAGCTTTTACAGTTGCAGTGAAGACCAGTTTCCTGAAAAGAAGCAGCCGAATTCGATGAAGAAAGAAAAACTAAGAAGTTACCTGTTAATTTTAAAAAAAGTAAGTATAATATCACCATAATATTTATATTATTAATCAAATATACTATAACATTAATACCAGCTATTTTGGTTTCTTAAAATAGAGATTTTGTACCATTTTGTCCAAAAATTTCCATGTCGTAAACAGCGATTTACAACCAGAACGGCCCACAAATTTCTATTTTTGGACACACAAATTAGCCAACTGAACCACTACAATTTTCATATTGTAGAATAAACAACTGTTTTAATTGTATACATTAGATTTACTATTTGTACTTTTCCACACCACTAGCTTACTTTTTTTTTGTCATCTGAACCCCAGTTTAGTGACAAATAAATTCAAGAATACCTATCCCTACTAGTTTTAGTTTCGAATGCACAATCACACACCATTACATACATCTTTATCATCTTACTCAAACACTCATGCACACAGCACACATACATTCCAAAACACCCCAACCCATATCTTCTTTATTTTTTTCAACAGACCCTAAAGAATGCCTACCAAAAGACAACTCCGTAGAAAGCAACGCAAAATTAGAGCAAATGAAAATAAAGGTGTCCAACATAAGCATCCATCTCTAGCAGAATTTGTAAAAAAAGTTGAAACAAAACAGCTAGTACAATCATTTAGTGAAACACAAGAAGTTTCAAGTACAACAACTTCGCTTCCTCTATCAAAATGTAAAACAAACCAAAAAACAATTAACAGAAAATCAGCTATCAGTACAGATAAAACTACTTCTTCAAATTTTAATATAGTGCAAAGTAAGCATACCAAGAAAAGTATTTTAGTATTTTATCCAAAATATACCGTCACAAAGTCCTTCAAAATCTTATAAAAACAGGAGAGAAATCAGGTTCAAAGCTTAAAACCTATCGTAGGAAATTAATCTTAGAAGTATTGATGGACAGTGCAATTCTTCTCAAAAGAAATTTATTTATTTTACTGTTAAACAAAATGAAACCACTAACAAAACTAATAACTAAATTACAAAAAAGACTTCTCAATAAGCGAAATGTCAACAGAAAGAACGTCTTAAGTATCTGCGGAGGTGAATGGAATCACACTACGAGCACAGAACCATATTTTAATGAAGAAGCGTACAAACAAAAGCAAACGAATACAATTGCCATAAATAGCAGTGGTCGAGGTTATGATAAAGTGAATAATACCATAATGAAACAAGAAGTACTCCTTACAAAAATATGCCCTGCAAACTTAGAATTACCCCTCCATTCAACTGAACCAGAACGTCTAGTGTACAAATGGCCATGCACGTCAATGTGTAATATTCCCAAACAATGTTTCAAATCTTTACACCAATTCCTCAATAAATATGTAAAAAGCAAAGACAAAATCAAAATTAAATTACTGCAAAATATAGATACCTATCCAGTGCTCAAGTACACAGGACTACAAGGACATTCATTGGCCTGCATTACAGGACCTACTTGTAAAACCACTTTCCATGATATCAAAAGGATATCAACACATCATTCAACTATAAGAAATCTCGTCTATAAACTGTACTATGCTAAAAGTCCTGCTTTATCACTAGCAAAGTTAAATAACATCCTTCTACATGGTACAGCAAAAGACCTACTTGAAGAAATTCAGTATATCCAGGAAAAAAACATTTTGGAAGTGAAAGCCATTTACAGAATTAAATAGCTTTAAACCAATTAAGCATCAATTCTACACATGGCAACCTTTTGCTAAACACATACAAAAAAGAAATACTAAAATTTAAAAGTACATCAGCTGAAGTATCAAACCATGTATGTGTATGTTGCCGTAGAATTTTTTATAAAAGTAACACAAAAACTGTGGACCTTTCATACAAAATAGAAGACAATGAAGATTCTAAATGGTTTGAATTAGCTCTCTACCTTCTAGCAGAAAACAAATTTGAAATAACTGAGCCCTTAATACTTTGCAGTTATTGCACTACAAAACTTGACAACAACCAAACTCCTTCACGTTCTATCACAAATAATTTGGAATTATACCCAGTACCAAAACCTCTACAACAACTTAATTTATATGAGAGCATCATAATTCAAACAGTACACCCATTTCAAGCAATAGTACGCCTTCAACCAAAAACAACAAAATTCCCTCCCTCTGAATTGGTCTATGGCATTCGTGGAAAAGTGGTTTATTTACCATTAAATCTAAAAGAAAATGTGCATACTCTAGGAGTGCAACGTCCAATGCAGCAGTCTTTAATTATATTAGTAAATGGAGTAAATACAAAAGACAAATAAATATGGCAACAGCTGGTAGATTTATATAAAGTTAGACAAGCCTTCCAATATCTTAAAGAGAATAATGAATATTACAAAGAAATTAATATTGAAGAAAACTTGAAAGATACAACTGAAATAATTCAATAAACACAAGAAGCTGGTCAATTTGAGCTACTAGATCCTGCTACAATATCAAATACTTTAGACCATTATGCAATTCATCCTTTGCACTGTAATGACACCATACAAGATGCACTGGAAACTTACCAAATGCGTCAAACAAAAGGATCGCCAATCAGTATATGGGAAAAAAGTATAGAAGCACGTGCTTTTCCTCTACTCTTTCCTACTGGCAAAGGAGGAAGGTATGATGAAAGACCTATTCAAATATCAGCTTCAGAATACCGCTCATTACGGATGTATTCTGAAGATCCCAGATTTAGACAAAATGTGGAATACATATTCCACCTACTCTTTGAAAGTGAACTGGCAACTTTATGTTACGGAGTTGCACACATATTAAAATCAGGATCACACTTTCATAATATGACAGCTACACAATTATTAGAGAAAGTGCAACAAAAGGATGAGGTTTTACAATCAAATATTACAAATCTATTAGCAAATATGCGTGGTACTAAAGAGTACTGGTTTCAACGTCATGGAGATGTACGTTGTATGATCAGAAACCTTGGCCCACCCACTTAGTTTGTTACATTAAGTTGTGCAGAATATGCATGGGAAGATTTACATGATTTCCTACGCATATCAAATAAAAACAAAACAAACATAGATATTCTAACACCTGGAGAACTTTGTTCTTTGGATCCTGTTAATGTTTCAAGATATTTTCACCATCGCTTCAATGCTATGCTACATTTTATTTGTAATAAAACTGTTCCTTCCCTTGGACAAGTGCAACACTTCTTTTGGAGAAAAGAATACCAAGCCAGAGGAGCACCACATATCCACATGCTTTTATGGATTAAAGATGCTGCTAAATTTGGTCAAGACAGTGATGCCACTGTTTTACAGTTTATTGAAAAATATGTCACTTGTGAAATTCCATCAGAAGCCACAAATAGGGATCTTTGTGCACAAATTTTACATTTTCAAAGACACAAATGTGGAAAATATTGTCGTCGCAAATACAAAAACAAAGGCAAATACTACACCAAATGCCAATTTGGTTTCCCTAGACCAGTTACAAATACAGGTCAAGTAAAGAACCTCATGTCTTCAGTTAGACATACTGTTAAAGGAAAGTCACCTAAAAATACATGTTACATAAAAAGAAAAGAAGAAGAAAAATATATCAATCATTATAATGCAATAATTGCCCACTTATGGAATGCAAACATAGATGTGCAGCACATTGCAGACAAATCTACTGCAGTTGCACGATATGTCACAGCATACTTAACTAAAGCAGAAAAGGCAGAGCTCCAAGACCTCTGCAATGACCTGTCATCAGATAAAACAGTATCTCAGAAATTATACAGCTTGGGCATAAAAATGCTCACCCATAGAGAATGTGGATCTTATGAAGCAGCTGATCGTTTAACTGGTACTTCATTGTATGGTAAATCTGAAAATATAGTATGGCTAAGTCTTGGTCCAGCTAAATCTAGAAAAAGAGTTCTAAAATCATATGAAGATATAGAAACAATAGCCAAACATGATCCCAAGAGCCAAGACATTTTAAAAAACAATTTATTGGACACATACTACCCAAACAGAAGTAATACTTTGGAAAACATGTGTCTAAACCAAATAGCCCAAAACTACACATACAAAAATAATATGAAACCTGATGAAAAAAAAGGTAAATATAGAGTGACAGACTGTGAAGGCAGCTTAGTTAAACTCACTAAACCAAATTTAATTATTCATATCAAATTGTCATTGAAGACTCCTCAACATAAAGAAGTATATTACATGTCCCTGCTACAATTCTTCAAACCATGGAGAAAAGAAGAACAATTTCTAGATAACTATGACTCATATGAGGATGCTTTCAAAGCAAATGAAAGCACTATAACTGATGTAAACTTTACACAGTACAAAACAATGTTGCACAATGAACAGCAACATGAAGAAGAATTCCATGCCCAACTAGATAAGGATACTCCTGACAGTAGTCAACCTTCTGTAACAGGAAGCCAAGAACCACTGGGAGAACCACTAATAACAAATGAGGCAGAATTAGCTATGATAGAAGTAGAAAACACCATGTGTCAGTATGAAGATAAGGAAGACTTAACTATACTACAATCAAAACTAAACAATGAGCAAAGTAGCATTTTTCCAGAAGTAACAAAACAATTTGCACATGGTGTAAAACATGAAAATAAAGAATGTTCCTGCCATAATTATAAACCTATACTACTCTACTTCAGTGGTGAAGCTGGTTCTGGCAAAACATTCCTAATCAAAATCATTAGTAAGTGCCTTCAACAATTGACAAACAACAAACTGTCAGATGTTGTCACTGCCCCCACAGGTTTAGCTGCCTACAACATAGTTGGTGATACATTACACCGATTACTACTATTACCAGTAGAACACCAGAACAAATTAGACTATTACAGACTTTCTGCAGAAGCTGCAATGGAATTAAGCAGAGTATTGAAACAAATGAAAATGCTACTAATAGATGAAGTGAGCATGGTCTCCAACCTGATGTTAACTTTGATTCACCTCAGATTACAAGAAGTACTCAAAACTGACTATGAAGAGCTCTTTGCAGGAAAACCCATTATTGTTTTTGGAGATCTGCTTCAATTAACACCAGTAAAAGGTGAATCTATTTTTAAAACATTAGGGCACAAACTCTGCCGTAAAACAGTTGGCAGCATTGGAAATGTCAACTTTGGCAACATTTCCAATACAGAGAATTAACAGAAAACATGCGCCAATCTGCAGATCTAACTTATGCCAACATTTTAAAAAGTTTGAGAATTGGTATACCTTCTAAAGAAGCAGAAGCAACATTGAAAACCCAGCACATTAATGCACTTTATGGCGATAATGCATGTGCTACAGATGTTATGGAACAATTAGCCCACAAAAATGTCAATTGTATGGACTTAATGCCAACTCTTGCAAGCTGTCTCAAATTCAATGAAATAATGTTAAGTAAAGAATGCAACCAATAATGGAAATTAGCGCCACAGACAAACTAGATGTACATGGTATGACACTACCCATGTGTGACCAAGCCACAACAATTTAGAAAAATCAATCTCACACACAGCAGGCTTAGAAAAGATGTTAAAATTATCCTTGAATTGCAGAGTAATGCTTAAACGTAACCTTGACGTGGACCAAGGACTAGTTAATGGAGCACTGGGTACAGTTGTTGGCTTTCAAACATACCCACGTGACAACAAAATTCAGTTTGTCAATATACTATTTGACAAACTTTCAGAAGTAAAACGCTCAACAGCTAGATTCCTTCTCTTCAAAGATATGTATGTACGCAGAGAACAATTTTCTCTAACTCTTGCATATGCAGTCACAATTCATAAATAACAAGGTCTTACCCTAGACAAAGCAATGATAGATATTGGTAACACAGTCTTTAAAGAAGGCATGAGATACGTAGCACTATCATGCTTACGTACACTTGACGGTCTATTTCTAATCAACTTTGATGCAAGTAAAGTAAACGCTGATATTCCTTGCATTTTATAACATAATAGACTTCGCTCACTATACACTCCCCATCTAAACACATATTCTGTTCCACAAAAACTAAAACGTTGTAAAAGAAAACTAAATCAAACAGAAATACAACAGGACGTCACTGCAAATCTTCCAAAGAGAGTAAAAGAAACTAATACTTCATCAAGTACCACAAATAAAAAAAAGAATCAATTAGAGAAAGTAAACCAGGTACTTCTTTAAAGAAGGAAGACAAACTCCAAAAAAAGCAGTTAGATACAGAACTACCTGGACCATTTAAATTCTCAAATATAGTTGGTGTAATTTGCTATGCAAATGTAGCAATGAATATTCTATTTCAATTACCACCAATTGTTGACAACATTTACTCACACAGTACAGACCCATTGTGTTTGCCAATGTTAGTACTTCACAGAAATGCAGCAAACAATCCTGACAACACATATTGAGGATAATTCATAGAATTTCGCAGAAAAGTGTCGGAAGCGGCTGGCGCAGAGTGTCCGCGTGCGATTGTCTGCGCCAGGCACGTGCGCTAAAACCGATTTCCGCGCACAGCGTATTCATGGATTTTAGGTTCCCAAACCAGCCGTGGCGCAGAGAATCGCAGCGACCCTGCAGCAGCGCCAGTAACGCCCCGAAGAACGCCCTCGCGCAAGGAAAAGCCATCAAAATCGCTAAATCATCGCAAAGGGCTGCGCTAACCCTGGACCAGTTCACCGGGCTGGCAAACAGCAAACGGCAAGCGGGGAACGTGTATTTCAGGGGTGCGCGGGAAGTTCCACACGCGATTGGCCCAGTGCGAGCAAGGTATGTGAATTTCAGGGGTGCGCGGGAAGTTCCACACGCGATCGGGCCTGGGGGAGCGTGCTACGTGTATTACAGGGGTTCGCGTGAACTTTCTCACTCGATCGGGCCTGGGGGAGCGGGCTACGTGTATTACAGGGGTTCGCGTGAACTTTCTCACGCGATCGGGCCTGGGGGAGGGGTTCGCGTGAACTTACTCACGCGATCGGGCCTGGGGGAGCGTGCTACGTGTATTACAGGGGTTCGCGTGAACTTACTCACGTGATCGGGCCTGGGGGAGCGTGCTACGTGTATTACAGGGGTTCGGGTGAACTTACTCACGCGATCGGGCCTGGGGGAGGGGTTCGCGTGAACTTACTCACGCGATCGGGCCTGGGGGAGCGTGCTACGTGTATTACAGGGGTTCGCGTGAACTTACTCACGCGATCGGGCCTGGGGGAGCGGGCTACGTGTATTACAGGGTTTTGCGTGAACTTTCTCACGCGATCGGGCCTGGGGGAGCGGGCTACGTGTATTTCAGTTGTTCGCGTGAATTTTTTCACGCGACCGGGCCTGGGGGAGCGGGCTATGTGTATTCCAGGGGTTAGCGTGAGGTATCTCACGCGATCGGGCCTGGGGGAGCGGGCTACATGTATTACAGGGGTTCGCGTGAAGTTGCACACGCGATTGTCCCAGTGCGAGCAGGGTACGTGTATTTCAGGGGTGCGCGGGAAGTTCCACACGCGATAGTCCCAGTGCGAGCAGGGTACGTGTATTTCAGGGGTGCGCGGGAAGTTCCACACGCGATAGTCCCAGTGCGAGCAGGGTACGTGTATTTCAGGGGTGCGCGGGAAGTTCCACACATGATACCAGCAGGGAATGTGTATTTCAGGGGTTCTGGGGAATACTACACGTGAATTGGCCGTGTGGGTCCTCCCAGGTGTACGCTCCACAACCTCCACGGCCCCTGCAGGCAGCCCACACCACGGGGGTCTACCCTGCACCCCTGCCCATGTCCCGCAGGCAGCCCATTCACCATGGGCATGCCCCCCAGCCAACCCACATGTCACCTTGCACTACTGATCAACAATGCATGTCTCCCACCACCCCCACCCCCCAGCAGTGCAGGGGCAGCCTCCACCAGGCCCCCACTCATGTCCCCCTGCACCTCCACCCCCCAGCATCCAGGGTCACCCTCCACCAGGCCCCCACTCATGTCTCCCACCACCCCCACCCCCCTGCCACCATGGGCAGCCCCCACCAGGCCCCCACTCATGTCTACCACCACCCCCAACCCCCCGGCAGTTCAGGGGCAGCCTCCACCAGGCCCCCACTCATGTCCCCCTGCACCCCCACCCCCCAGCATCCAGGGTCACCCTCCACCAGGCCCCCACTCATGTCTCCCACCACCCCCACCCCCCTGCCACCATGGGCAGCCTCCACCAGGCCCCCACTCATGTCTCCCACCACCCCCACCCCCCCAGCAGTGCAGGGGCAGCCTCCACCAGGCACCCACTCATGTCCCCCTGCACCCCCACCCCCCAGCATCCAGGGTCACCCTCCACCAGGCCCCCACTCATGTCTCCCACCACCCCCACCCTCCTGCCACCATGGGCAGCCCCCACCAGGCCCCCACTCATGTCTCCCACCACCTCCACCCCCCAGCAGTGCAGGGTCACCCTCCACCAGGCCCCCACTCATGTCTCCCACCACCCCCACCCCCCAGCCACCATGGGCAGCCTCCACCAGGCCCCCACTCGTGTCTCCCACCACACCCACCCCCCGGCAGTGCAGGGTCACCCTCCACCAGGCCCCCACTCATGTCTCCCACCACCCCCACCCCCCGGCAGTGCAGGGGCAGCCTCCACCAGGCCCCCACTCATGTCCCCCTGCACCCCCACCCCCCAGCATCCAGGGTCACCCTCCATCAGGCCCCCACTCATGTCTCCCACCACCCCCACCCCCCTGCCAACATGGGCAGCCCCCACCAGGCCCCCACCCATGTCTACCACCCCCCCACCCCCCAGCAGTGCAGGGGCAGCCTCCACCAGGCACCCACTCATGTCATACCACCACCCCCACCCCCCTGCCACCATGGGCAGCCTCCACCAGGCCCCCACTCATGTCTCCCACCACCCCCACCCCCCTGCCACCATGGGCAGCCGCCACCAGGCCCCCACTCATGTCTCCCACCACCCCCACCCCCCAGCAGTGCAGGGGCAGCCTACACCAGGTACCCACTCATGTCCCCCTGCACCCCCACCCCCCAGCATCCAGGGTCACCCTCCACCAGGCCCCCACTCATGTCTCCCACTACTCCCACCCCCCTGCCACCATGGGCAGCCTCCACCAGGCCCCCACTCATGTCTCCCACCACCCCCACCCCCGGCAGTGCAGGGTCACCCTTCACCAGGCCCCAACTCATGTCTCCCACCACCCCCACCCCCCCAGCCACCATGGGCAGCCTCCACCAGGCCCCCACTCATGTCTCCCACCACACCCACCCCCCGGCAGTGCAGGGTCACCCTCCACCAGGCCCCCACTCATGGCTCCCACCACCCCCACCCCCCGGCAGTGCAGGGGCAGCCTCCACCAGGCCCCCACTCATGTCTCCCTGCACCCCCACCCCCTAGCATCCAGGGTCACCCTCCACCAGGCCCCCACTCATGTCTCCCACCACCCCCACCCCCCTGCCACCATGGGCAGCCCCCACCAGGCCCCCACTCATGTCTACCACCCCCCACCCCCCAGCAGTGCAGGGGCAGCCTCCACCAGGCACCCACTCATGTCTCCCACCACCCCCACCCCCCTGCCACATGGGCAGCCTCCACCAGGCCCCACTCATGTCTCCCACCACCCCCACCCCCCTGCCACCATGGGCAGCCCCCACCAGGCCCCCACTCATGTCTACCACCCCCCCACCCCCCAGCAGTGCAGGGGCAGCCTCCACCAGGCACCCACTCATGTCTCCCACCACCCCCACCCCCCTGCCACCATGGGCAGCCTCCACCAGGCCCCCACTCATGTCTCCCACCACCCCCACCCCCCTGCCACCATGGGCAGCCCCCACCAGGCCCCCACTCATGTCTCCCACCACCCCCACCCCCCTGCCACCATGGGCAGCCCCCACCAGGCCCCCACTCATGTCTCCCACCACCCCCACACCCCGGCAGTGCAGGGTCACCCTCCACCAGGCCCCCACTCATGTCTCCCACCACCCCCACCCCCAGCCACCATGGGCAGCCTCCACCAGGCCCCCACTCATGTCTCCCACCACACCCACCCCCCGGCAGTGCAGGGTCACCCTCCACCAGGCCCCCACTCATGTCTCCCACCACCCCCACCCCTCGGCAGTGCAGGGGCAGCCTCCACCAGGCACCCACTCATGTCCCCCTGCACCCCCACCCCCCAGCATCCAGGGTCACCCTCCACCAGGCCCCCACTCATGTCTCCCACCACCCCCACCCCCCTGCCACCATGGGCAGCCCCCACCAGGCCCCCACTCATGTCTCCCACCACCCCCATACCCCGGCAGTGCAGGGTCACCCTCCACCAGGCCCCCACTCATGTCTCCCACCACCCCCACCCCCAGCCACCATGGGCAGCCTCCACCAGGCCCCCACTCATGTCTCCCACCACACCCACCCCCCGGCAGTGCAGGGTCACCCTCCACCAGGCCCCCACTCATGTCTCCCACCACCCCCACCCCTCGGCAGTGCAGGGGCAGCCTCCACCAGGCCCCCACTCATGTCCCCCTGCACCCCCACCCCCCAGCATCCAGGGTCACCCTCCACCAGGCCCCCACTCATGTCTCCCACCACCCCCATCCCCCTGCCACCATGGGCAGCCCCCACCAGGCCCCCACTCATGTCTCCCACCACCCCCACCCCCCGGCAGTGCAGGGGCAGCCTCCACCAGGCCCCCACTCATGTCCCCCTGCACCCCCACCCCCCAGCATCCAGGGTCACCCTCCACCAGGCCCCCACTCATGTCTCCCACCACCCCCACCCCCCTGCCACCATGGGCAGCCCCCACCAGGCCCCCACTCATGTCTCCCACCACCCCCACCCCCCGGCAGTGCAGGGGCAGCCTCCACCAGGCCCCCACTCATGTCCCCCTGCACCCCCACCCTCCAGCATCCAGGGTCACCCTCCACCAGGCCCCCACTCATGTCTCCCACCACCCCCACCCCCCGGCAGTGCAGGGTCACCCTCCACCAGGCCCCCACTCATGTCTCCCACCACCCCCACCCCCCAGCCACCATGGGCAGCCCCCACCAGGTCCTCACAATCCCCAATCATGTGTGTGCTGGTCAGCCTCCACAGCCAAAAAGCCCTACCATTTAACCCATTCACCCACATGGAAATGGAAATCACATGTTACAACCCCAATGTTCATGAAGCTAATGAACCCATGTCCGTCACACACATTTTTTGCATTGAATGGGAAAACACACAACATGACATGCATGAAACCAATGAGATGATACCACACAGTGAACTATGCAAACAAAATTGTATTGAAAAAAGTAAAGAATGCTAAAGAAAGAAAACTAACTACAATGTGAATGTGAAAAAATAAGCTGCATGTCCGTATAAAAACACAAAACTTGAAATCCAAATCCTAAAAAATTTTGTCCAAAGTCAAATGTAAAAAAATCTCCAGGCAAAAAATAACTATGTACAAAACTAACAAGGGTCCATGAGCCCAACTGAACAAAGGAAACCTACTAAAAAACCTACCTAAAAATCAACTATATACAAAAAGTGGAGCAGTGTCCGTCGACTCCAAATCATAATAAGAAAGAAAGGAAACCTAAAACTAAAAAACTATATACAAAGGCGGCGGCAAAGTCCAGCGGCTCACTCCGTGGTGTCCCGGGCCAGGGCATCATCGAACTCCTGTTCGATGTCCCGGAGGCGGTCCAGTTCCATGGCCCCGAGGGTCCGCAGGGACGACGCCGTGTCCTCCTCCAACCCCCTGCGGATTGCCTCGAGGCACTCGGCCCGCCTCAGGGCCCTCCGCATGGAGTTTTCCGCCCTGACCATTGTGAGCCGCGCCTCTTCCGCCCGCCGCCGCTCCGCACCTATGGCGTGGCCCAACCGCTGCCACACGGAAGACACTCTCTGTCCTGGGTCCCCCTGCCCTCCGGCCGATGCCTGCCCCTCCGATGTCGAAAGCCCCGAGCCTTCATGTCTCCCACCATGTTGCTGCTGCTGCTGCTCTGCCTCTGCCCGTGCACTGCCTCGTGCTGCCTGCACATCCTCCGCCGGCTGGGGTGCACTTGTTGATGTGGCCACCCCTGCTGGACCTCCGACTCCCGACTGTGGCAGGGATGCCTCCTCCACCAGCCTGGCCGCACCGTCAGAGGCAGCTCCACAGGGCACCCAGGTGACTGATGGGTGGAAAGATGGCACAGAGGACGACTGGCGCGTAGGGGGTCCAGTTGAGGAGGGGGTCAGAGCAAGCCCCATCAGACAGCGGAATCCAGCCCGGGTGACCTGTCCCAGCAGGCTGACGTGGTCAACGAGCCATTCGAGATGACGTGCAGTCTCTCCATGAAAAGACTGCAGGTCACCTTGCATGGCCCGTTGACGCAACGCCACACCAGCCAGGACAGGCTCAACCTGGACCTGGATGGCCACGTCCGCAGGCAGAGGAAGGCCAGTTGACGTCAGCTCATCCCCTGCCTGAAAACAGGTCTGGACGTCGGCATCCCTGCTGGTGCAAGATGATGCAGGGACAGGATCGGGGACAGGATTGCACACAGGCACCTCCGCGGCCACCTGTGCTGCCTCCTGTCCCTGGTCCTGGACTGCACCACTAGCACCAGTGGGATCCCCACCTCCAGATCCCATCTCTGGTGCTTGCACGGCCCCCTCCTCCACCAAACCCCCCACCAACCTGGATGACTCCGTGCCATCTTCCCCTGTTGGGCCCTGTGGGGTCCCAGCTGCCCCTTCTGGTGCCGAGGAGTCCAAATGCAACCTCCGCCACTTGGACCTCCCCCCGGCAGCTGCGGCCTGGGATGCGGCACCGGACTCCTCACTCCCCGACGAGATGACAACACGGGAGGGGAGCCGGGCCTTGCGTCTCCGGCTGGCGGTCGGATCCCCGCCGCTGTGCTCCACAGCACCTTCGCCGCCCTCTTCATCTGTTGACGCTGCAGACAGGGAGAAACAAAACACAGGCATCAGGGCACTGTACAATGGACACATACACGCATGACAGTTGCACATGAGTGGCATTGGCAAACCTCAGACATGTCATCACAATCCCCAACACACATGTCATTGCAACTCGCACACATGAGCCATATCACAGCCATATCGCAACTGCCACCACCATCCCTACACATACAACAGCATCAGCAGCCAAAGGGGAGCCAGACATCACATGCAACACAGGAAGTGCACCACACATGTACACACACCCCCACACTTGCATGCATGTCTACACCTCTGCCAAGTGTCGCACTGTTCAGACGGGCATCCATGTCACATCTGCCAATCAGGCTTCCACATACCGCTGTCACATGCATCCATGTAGCATCACTGTTGCACCCTTGACAAATACACACACATGCACATGTACACAGTGCTCATACATGCAGGCGAAAACAACATACATGCCTGACATCACGGAAATGTCTACTTACATGCACATTCATCCAAACATGTGTGCACGCACAACTGCATTTGCCATGCAAGCCCACACACACAAGCACCATCCATGTCTCACACATTACAGCCCTCGCATGTGTCAGACCCTCGGCCCTGTACACCCCCACCCATACTCGACCCCATACAAACAGATGTGCAACCGGCACAATGCCGAATAATCAACACACGCACTGCTCACAATCAGGATGCATGTACACTCACCGCTCGACTCCAGACGGGTCTGCTTCTCTAGGACCTGGACGTGGAGCGCTGGGGATATGCGTTCCAGGACCCCCATCTGTTCTTCCGACAAGTGGCCCCGGCGCCACTTGGCATCCGCTGCCTTTAAGAGGCACCGGGCCTTGTTCAGGGTCCTGGACCTGAAGTCCTCCCAGCGCTTCCCCTCCACGTTGATGGCAGTCACGATGTCAGTCCAGATCCGAGTCCGTCCTTCCTTGTCGGCGCGGGAACTTCCGAACAGGGCATCATACTGGCCCAGGACTTGCTCCACCAGGACACCAACTTCGGTGGCACTGAAGCTGGTGCCCCTCTGCCTCTCTGGCCGGGGGTTGCCAGTGGTCACAGATGGTGTTTGCCCCGACATGACAACCCCAGAGGCAGGAGTGGGTGGGCAACTGGGTCCTGGGGCTGGGCTGTGGAGCGATGGAATTCCAGTCGGGAGTCTTTGGTTCCAGCAGGGGTGGTCACAGCAACAGCACCCCTGGCTGATGTGCAGGCAGCAAATGGCAGTGCACGTGGGCAGCAGGCAGTCAGGCAGCAGCAGATGGCAGGTGGGAGCGTGCTCGGGGCTCTGGGGGGCAGTAGTTCGGCCTTCTGGGCAGGAGCGTGGTCTTCCGTGTGCTTACGCGTGGCCAGCTTGGTACGGAGTGATTTGGCACGTGAAAATCCTGCACGTCAGCGTGAAAACCGAGGAAAGGCCCTTAGCGCGTAAGCGCGTCAGCACGCATACGCGATTCTATTGGACCAAAGGACCTCTGCACGTAAGCGCGTCTGTGACATGACCCGCACGGGTGTTTCCCACACAGCACGTGATGACAGAGCACACGTGGAAAGACTGCACGTCAGAGTGTCATCGCGTGTAATTGGACAGCACGTCAGAGTCTCATCGCGTGTAATTGGACTGCACGGCAGTGTGTCATCGCGTGTGATTGGTGGAAATGGCCCTACACGCAGAAGTGACAAAGCGTGTAATTGGTGGAAATGGCCCTAGCGCGTACACGCCGCGTAAGTGACGCTGGACGTGTGGGCCTGTATAAAAGGTACGCGTAGAACACCATTTCCTTGTACGTGCTTTTTGTGGAGAGCGAGTGGGTGAATTCTGTACTTCTTGTCTTTTCACACGCGATTTACTTCATGGCGTTTCAAGTTCGTATTCCCTGTTACCTCTGACAGCTTTTTCTCTTTTTTCACTTTAACTGGTTTACCTGGGTCTGTTCCCTCAAACAGTGTTCCCTACTACTGTTGTCCTGTCTCCTCAGACAGCGTACAAATCTTCTTTTGGCGGGGGTGTTGCCAACCAAATGCGCTCCTTTTTCACGCTCTTTTATCTGACAGACGGTGAGTCACGCACGTATCTAACATCTGTGCTTGCCCCGTGTGTAGCCTACCCCTTCAGAGGTCATTCTAGGCTGCGTGTGACATGCATACGTTCATTCTTGTGTTACTGGGTGCCACAGCGTAGTGCAGGTTTTTCTTTCTGCAAACGTGGTCTAGGAGGGGTTGCGTGCACGTCATCTCCCTTTTTTGGGGCTCCTGTGCGTAGCGTGACCCGTCATCTTTCCCCAGGGGTTACAATCAGCCTTGCAAGAGCACTAGGGTACAATTACCATCTGGTACCCAACCCCTTTGACCCCCAATTGCCCAGGACAATATTTTACAGCCACTCCCATACGCACATTAACATCAGTGCCATGGCTGGGAGGCGAGGATTCCGTAAGGGTGGCAAAGGTGGAAGAGCCACAAGTGGTGGCCGTGGTGGATCCGGTAGGGGACGTGGTCGTTACTTGCAGGGTGAGCCTGTCCCCCCATGTGTGGAGGACCAGTCAAGGGCACCCATAATCCCTCCCCCCCTCCCGATGAGGCTGATGTGGCTGACACCATCCATGCTCAGCCCTTGTTGGACCAGCCCATTGTGGCACCAGACCTGGCTGACTCCATGGCTGACTTCCAGGTCAGCAGGCCTATGACACGTGCGCTGGTGCACGTTGATGTCACCATGCCACGTGCATCTGTGGCAGCAAAGTCATCTGCTGCACCAAGTAGGCAGGGCGGAGAGGCTGCAGGGGCAGCTGCAGCTCCATCCACCCCAGCCCTCACACACCCAGCCCAGACAGTGTCGGTCCTAGTCCATGCTGCTGACATTCCCCCTGACACCATCACACTAGAGCCCATGCCTGCACCAACTCCCATGCTGAGTGTGCAATCCCACACTCCTGATACAGAGTCCACCAGGGCTCATGCCCCTAGTGTCCAGAGCGGCGCAGGACACTCAGGATCACCACCACCTTCCAAGTAGAAGAGGAAGAGTGCTCGTCCGGCACAGACTGATGCCCCAGACACGGCTACACAGTCCGGCCCATCCAGGAAGCCCAGCTTCACGGATGACGAACTGAATGCACTTGTCGAGTATGTGTCCGCACATGACAACGAGATGGTCATTGTTGCAGGATCCAAGACCACACCTGCACAACGCCAGGCACACTGGCAGACAGTTGCGGACATCGTAAGTGCCCTTGGAATGGTAAGGGGCACAGCCAATGATTGCTATAAGCGCTGGAATGACCTAAAGCGCAGGGCAAAGAGTAAGCTGGCCTCAAGTCATGCCGCAACTCTAGTGACTGGCGGTGGGTCTCCAGTAGTAGACATGGAACTCACTCCACATGAGTCAGTCGCTGGGACCTATGTCACGGAGGAACAGATCCAAGGCGTGGGAGATTTGGCTGATTACGAGGCATTGTCCGGTGAGTACACATGCATGTGTGTGTCATCCATGTTCATGGTGTGTGTGAGGGCTTCTGTTTGTGTGACAGGTGAGAGTGTGTGCGCCTGAGTCGTATGGGTCAGCCATGTGCTTCATGCAATAAGTCCTGCGCAGCTGCATTTGGCCATAGCAGTATCCCTTCTGCCAACAGTAGACATCTAGCCCAACTGCACGCCAGTTGCCCTTGAAGTGTCACCCTGCCACAACATTGTTGCCTGATTTTTCACAGTTCATTTAGTCAGATTGTTTGCATTCCACCACTTTTACTAGGCATGTCGCAGTCCTCTAGTCACATGTCTGACATGGCTATGGTAAAGTGGAGCGACTTTGTTACCTGGATATCATTTTTTCAAACATGTCCCTGTGCAATTGCACCATTTTGGACTGGCAGCTCCAGGTGAAGAATCTGACCTGTTAGAATTAGAAAAGCTATTACATGCGGGAACTGGACTGAATGAATAGGTGCTGCCCTCCTCTCCATCTTCACTCAATAGCAATGGTACATGCCATCTGTGTGATGGCATGTGTGTTTCACCTGCCAATCACAGGCCAATGTGTGATGCCACTGCCAGGCAGCATGCAGAAAATGTGTTCATCTACCATCTTGGTGTCATCAGTGTGTGCCATTTGCCTGCCCTTCATACGCAGTGAGGGTGCATGCATGGGAGGGTTTTAGTCATGTGGGACATGTGTCAAACAAGTACTGGTTCTCTTGCTTCTCAGCCCTCATTGTGTGCCATGGTGCTAATGCCTGTTTCCATTTCTTTGTTTTCATGTCTTTGCAGGGGAAGACGCACCTAATACTGCTGGGGTTGTGGAGATGGTGCAGACCCAGGAGGGGTCCAAGGGCCGACCAACCACTAATGAGGGACGTGGTGTGGTGGTGGGTGAGAACCCACAAGTGCTGCAGGTCCTGCTCTCAAGGGGTGTCTCTGGCTGCACCTCCCCCGAGCTGTACTCAGGTGTTGATTCGGATGAGACCTGCGTGCCGTCGCAGGTGAGTGTTCCAGGGAGGGATTCTGTTCTGTCTCACCCACCTGCACCAGGGTCAGAACCCTCAATGGGGATGTCAGTGTTGGCAGCTACGCCTTTGGTGGTTACGGATGCAGGGTCACACTCCGCGACATCTGATCCTGTTCCTGGGCCAGCAAATCAGAGGGGGAATGCAGTCCTGCAGCCTCAGGCAGTGCCCGCACAGCAAGGCGCTGTTTGCCTTGCCAAAGACATGTGTGGTGCCCGCCGACGTGGTGGCCGTACGCCACCTGGCAATACCGCATGGGAGCAATCCATTTACGGTATGGCAACCCAACAGGCAGCATCATCCGAGATGATGGCTCAGGCCATGGATAGGGTGGCCACTTCCATTGTCCCCCCTGAAAGGCTGATGGAGCGACTAGAGCAGGCAACCGACTCCATCTGCCAGTCACACAGGGAGGACATGTTGGGGTCCAACAGGGACAGGCGGGCGGCACTGGCGACTCTGCAGGAGGCCTTCTCCATTGAGTCCCAGGGCCACAGGGAAGCCCTGAGGCAGGAGCTCCTTCACCTCAGGACGACTCTTGTTGAGCTTGAGGCTTCAACACACCAAAGGACAGAACAGCAGCTGGAGCGTCTCACCCGTACTCTCTCAGCTGAGATGCAGGCAACGAGGGCGGAGGTCCGGGCATCCCGTGAGTTGTTGCATGGGGACCTACTCATCCTCCAGAACCAGACCTACCACACCCGCATGCTTGCAGCCATGGAGGAGCAGACTAGGGCCTTGCGTGGGCTGCCTCCCATAGTGCAACCACCTCCGGATGCAGCTGCACAGGGTGATAACAGCGACAGCAGTGATACTCCCACAATAGGGTAGCCGTGTGGGCCATGAGCCCATGGAGGTGTTTTTTTTTTCCCAGGATCCACGCAGGTGGGTTCTGGTGTGCATCCTGTCCTCAGACCTCCTGGGTGGCCTCCCCAACCCCCCCGGGCCCTTCTATGGCCATTTTTGATTTTATTTTTATTTTTTTTTTTATTTTTATTTCTTTTATTCCCAATTTTTTTGGGACGATTTGTTGGCTTCCGTGGTTCCTGTGGGCATACGCTGCATTGTGGCTGGGCACATGCAGGCTTGTAATGTATTTGGTTCCGATGCTTGGGTTTGAGTCACACTCACCCCTCCTGCCTCCCGTTTCCATGGGCTTGCAAAGGGTGTGCCCAAATGACAGTGAATTACACAGTGACGTTGGACTCCCATGAGCTGTGTGGGCAGTCTGTAGTCAATACTGTGTATACATTCCTAGTGCATATTGCTGTTGTGTTGTACACTGCATGTTGCATTGATGTGTAACTCATCTTCTGTGTCTACCTCCCAATTTGCAGGTCCCTTCCTCATGTCGACACAAGGACCTCTAGTCTGGAGATGTGGTCCCTGTTGGCAGCAGTGCACCTACAACTCTACATGGCGCCAACACTGCACAGTTGGTAGTGGTGGGAGTGCAGGCATTTCCAGGTGGTGAGACTACTAATATTTAACATTAGTGATGTCATGTTAATGGTAGTACGTGCTCAACTTTGTTGTTGGTCCAGCATTACTGTGAGCATTTCAGGTGTTGCAAGTTTCTAATAGGGACACTGTACATTGTGACCCTAGTGTCATGTTGTGTGGATTACTTTGTTTACCTGCAAATAGCATGACATGGCACGGTGTGTGGTGTGGCGGTGCTGGGGTTGGGTTGGCTGACATGGCACTGTCCTCTTGTTGCATTTTGCAAGTGGGTGTTCATTTTATCTGCTTGAATGTGTAACTTCACAAAACTGCATTGGTGGTGTCTGTGTGGGTAGGGATGCACACATTGTGACACTTCCAGGTGAACAATCTCAGGCTGATATGGTTTTCACGGTTCTTTCTCCAGACATTCAGGATCAGTGTCAGGTTGAGTCATCACTGATTGTCAGATGGAATGTGCCAGGGCAGTGTGCACTCCACAGGGGTGTGATTTCTATGTGAAGTAATTAGCCACTAGCTGTGTACGGGCTGCCTCTCCCCGTGCCCTTTCCCCTCCCATGCGCAGCGGCTGTGCATGTGGTTGGGGATGGGGGGCACCACCATGTCCACGGCCAGGCCCCGGCGTGTTGCAACGTTGTGCAGGACACATGCTGCCACTATGATCCTGCACACTACTGGGGGAGCGTACAACAGCTGCCCACCAGAACGGTCAAGGGAGCGAAAGCGTGACTTCAGCACTCCGAATGTGCGCTCCACTATGCCCCGGGTTGTAATGTGGGCTGCGTTGTATCTTACCTGGGGTGGCGTGGTGGGGTTCCGAATTGGCGTCATCATGTGGGGGCTGAGAGGGTAGGCACTGTCCCCTGTGGAGGTGGTGATTGGTATCATTGGTGGGGTTGTGACCTTGCTCAGTATCTGACATGCATGCATGTACAGTGGCATTCATACTCACCAAGCAGCCATGATGTATCGCCATGCCACCCAGCTTCTAGGTCCCGGCTTAGGGTGGACATTCGGTAAATGAAGCTGTCGTGGGTTGACCCGGGATTGTTGGCATATACTGAGGTGATGATTCCCTTGGCATTACATACTACCTGCACGTTGATGGAATGCCAGTGCTTGCGGTTCCTATAGATGTGCTCAGATGCCCTGGGGGGACGTAGAGCCACATGGGTGCAGTCGATGGCACCTAGCACTTTGGGGAATCGTGCCACAGCGTAGAAATCCAGGGCGGCAGCATGCCTTTCTGCAGGTGTTCTGGGCAGGTATATATGCCTGCGGACTGATGGGCGTGCAGTGATGATGTTCAAGACCTGGTGTAGGCAGCGTGACTGGGTGGCCTGTGATACACCACCCACAATGGCACTTGTCCGCTGAAATGATCCAGTAGCTAAGAAGTGCAGTACATTGAGGACCTTCTCCAGGGGGCTGAGTGCTTGGGAGCACAGGGTGGGTGATGTGAGGTCATCCTCCCACTCACTCACCAGGTCCAGTATGATGTGTGGTGGAAACCTGTACCTCCCATGCACCTGGTCATCAGGCATCCCGAAAAGGCTGGTTCTGGGTGTGGATATTCTGGCCCTGACTATCCTCCTCCTCCTCCTTTGGTAGGCTACGCCCACTGCTGCTAGGAACGGTATGTTCATCCTGGGTCTGAGCTTGTTATTTTTTTAGTGCGCAAATTAATGCTTTGCGCGTGTTGTAGGCGAGCGTGTGACCCGCGCACCCCTGAAATCCAGTACCCAGTCCAATAGCGTGTGGAAATTCCCGCGCACACCGGGATACAGGTGCGCTGACGTACTTGCGTGTGTAAGTGTCCGCGCACACCTGATATACACGTACATAGGCCAATCGCGTGTACGCGCACTTTAGTCCAATTACACGCAATGAGACTCTGCCGTGCTGTCCAATTACAAGCGATGAGACTCTGACGTGCTGTCCAATTACACGCGATGACACTCTGACGTGCAGTCTTTCCACGTGTGCTCTGTCATCACGTGCTGTGTGGGAAACACCCGTGCGGGTCACGTCACAGACGCGCTTACGCACTGAGGGCCTTTGGTCCAATAGAATCGCGTATGCGTGCTGACGCGCTTACGCGCTAAGGGCCTTTCCTCGGTTTTCACGCTGACGTGCAGGATTTTCACGTGCCAAATCACTCCGTACCAAGCTGGCCACGCGTAAGCACACGGAAGACCACGCTCCTGCCCAGAAGGCCGAACTACTGCCCCCCAGAGCCCCGAGCACGCTCCCACCTGCCATCTGCTGCTGCCTGACTGCCTGCTGCCCACGTGCACTGCCATTTGCTGCCTGCACATCAGCCAGGGGTGCTGTTGCTGTGACCACCCCTGCTGGAACCAAAGACTCCCGACTGGAATTCCATCGCTCCACAGCCCAGCCCCAGGACCCAGTTGCCCACCCACTCCTGCCTCTGGGGTTGTCATGTCGGGGCAAACACCATCTGTGACCACTGGCAACCCCCAGCCAGAGAGGCAGAGGGGCACCAGCTTCAGTGCCACCGAAGTTGGTGTCCTGGTGGAGCAAGTCCTGGGCCAGTATGATGCCCTCTTCGGAAGTTCCCGTGCCGACAAGGAAGGACGGACTCGGATCTGGACTGACATCGTGACTGCCATCAACGCGGAGGGGGTGGCAGTCCGGGACTTACAACATGTCAGGAAGCGCTGGGAGGACTTCAGGTCCAGGACCCTGAACAAGGCCCGGCGCCTCTTGAAGGCAGCGGATGCCAAGGGGCGCCTGGGCCACTTGTCGGAAGAACAGATGAGGGTCCTGGGACACATATCCCCAGCACTCCACGTCCAGGTCCTAGAGAAGCAGACCCATCTGGAGTTGAGCGGTGAGTGTACATGCATCCTTATTGTGAGCAGTGCGTGTGTTGATTATTCGGCATTGTGCCGGTTGCACATCTGTTTGTATGGGGTCGAGTATGGGTGGGGGTGTACAGGGCCGTGGGTCTGACACATGCGAGGGCTGTAATGTGTGAGACATGGATGGTGCTTGTGTGTGTGGGCTTGCATGGCAAATGCAGTTGTGCGTGCACACATGTTTGGATGAATGTGCATGTAAGTAGACATGTCCGTGATGTCAGGCATGTATGTTGTTTTCGCCTGCATGTATGAGCACTGTGTACATGTGCATGTGTGTGTATTTGTCAAGGGTGCAACAGTGATGCTACATGGATGCATGTGACAGCGGTATGTGGAAACCTTATTGGCAGATGTGACATGAATGCCCGTCTGAACAGTGCGACATTTGGCAGAGGTGTAGACATGCATGCAAGTGTGGTGGTGTGTGTACATGTGTGGTGCACTTCCTGTGTTGCATGTGATGTCTGGCTCCCCTTTGGCTGCTGATGCTGTTGTATGTGTATGGATGGTGGTGGCAGTTGCGATATGGCTGTGGTATGGCTCATGTGTGCGAGTTGCAATGACATGTGTGTTGGGGATTGTATTGACATGTCTGAGGTTTGCCAATGCCACTCATGTGCAACTGTCATGCGTGTATGTGTCCATTGTACAGTGCCCTGATGCCTGTGTTTTGTTTCTCCCTGTCTGCAGCGTCAACTGATGAAGAGGGCGGAGAAGGTGCTGTGGAGCACAGCGGCGGGGATCCGACCGCCAGCCGGAGACGCAAGGCTCGGCTCCCCTCCCGTGTTGTCATCTCGTCGGGGAGTGAGGAGTCCGGTGCCGCGTCCCAGGCCGCAGCTGCCGGGAGGAGGTCCAAGAGGCGGAGGTTGCAGTTGGACTCCTCGGCAGCAGAAGGGGCAGCTGGGACCCCACAGGGCCCAACAGGGGAAGATGGCACGGAGTCATCCAGGTTGGTGGGGGGTTTGGTGGAGGAGGGGGCCGTGCAAGCACCAGAGACGGGGTCTGGAGGTGGGGATCCCACTGGTGCTAGTGGTGCAGTGCAGGACCAGGGACAGGAGGCAGCACAGGCGGCCGCGGAGGTGCCTGTGTGCAATCCTGTCCCCGATCCTGTCCCTGCATCATCTTACACCAGCAGGGATGCCTACGTCCAGACCCGTTTTCAGGCAGGGGATGAGCTGACGTCAACTGGCCTTCCTCTGCCTGCGGACGTGGTCATCCAGGTCCGGGTTGAGCCTGTCCTGGCTGGTGTGGCGTTGCGTCAACGGGCCATGCGAGGTGACCTGCAGTCTTTTCATAGAGAGACTGCACGTCATCTGGAATGGCTCGTTGACCACGTCAGCCTGCTGGGACAGGTCACCCAGGCCGGATTCCTCCGTCTGATGGGGCTTGCTCCGACCCCCTCCTCAACTGGACCCCCTATGCGCCAGTCGTCCTCTGTGCCATCTTCCCACCCATCAGTCACCTGGGTGCCCTGTGGAGCTGCCTCTGACGGTGCGGCCAGGCTGGTGGAGGAGGCATCCCTGCCACAGTCGGGAGTCGGAGGTCCAGCAGGGGTGGCCACATCAACAAGTGCACCCCAGCCGGCAGAGGATGTGCAGGCAGCAGGAGGCAGTGCACGGGCAGAGGCAGAGCAGCAGCAGCAACATGGTGGGAGACATGAAGGCTTGGGGCTTTCGACATCGGAGGGGCAGGCATCGGCCGGAGGGCAGGGGGACCCAGGACAGAGAGTGTCTTCCGTGTGGCAGCGGTTGGGCCACGCCACAGGTGCGCAGCGGCGGCGGGCGGAAGAGGCGCGGCTCACAATGGTCAGGGCGGAGAACTCCATGCGGAGGGCCCTGAGGTGGGCCGAGTGCCTCGAGGCAATCCGCAGGGGGTTGGAGGAGGACACGGTGTCGTCCCTGCGGACCCTCGGGGCCATGGAACTGGACCGCCTCCGGGACATCGAACAGGAGTTCGATGATGCCCTGGCCCGGGACACCACGGAGTGAGCCGCTGGACTTGCCCGCCGCCTTTGTATATAGTTCTTTAGTTTTAGGTTTCCTTTCTTTCTTATTATGATTTGGAGTCGACGGACACTGCTCCACTTTTTGTATATAGTTGATTTTTAGGTAGGTTTTTTAGTAGGTTTCCTTTGTTCAGTTGGGCTCATGGACCCTAGTCAGTTTTGCACATAGTTATTTTTTGCATGGAGATTTTTTTACATTTGACTTTGGACATAATTTTTTTGGATTCTGATTTGCAGTTATGTGTTTTTATACGGACATGCAGCTCTTTTTTTTTCACATTCACATTGTAGTTAGTTTTCTTTCTTTAGCATTCTTTATTTTTTCCAATACAATTTTGTTAACATACTTCACTGTGTTATATCATCTCATTGGTTTCATGCATGTCATGTTGTGTGTTTTCCCATTCAATTGCAACCATTGTGTGTGACGGACATGGGTTCATTAGCTTGATGAACATTGGGGGTGTAACATGTGATTTCCAATTCCATGTGGGTGAATGGGTTACTTGGTAGGGCTTTTTGGCTGTGGAGGCTGACCATTACGCACATGATTGGGGATTGTGAGGACCTGTTGGGGGCTGCCCATGGTGGCAGGGGGGTGGGGGTGGTGGGAGACATGGGTGGGGGCCTGGTGGAGGGTGACCCTGGTGGCTGGGGGTGGGGGTGGTGGGAGACATGAGTGGGGGCCTGGTGGAGGCTGCCCCTGCACTGCTGGGGGGTGGGGGTGGTGGGAGACATGGGTGGGGGCCTGGTGGAGGGTGACCCTGGTGGCTGGGGGGTGGGGGTGGTGGGAGACATGAGTGGGGGCCTGGTGGAGGCTGCCCCTGCACTGCTGGGGGGTGGGGGTGTTGGGAGACATGAGTGGGGGCCTGGTGGGGGCTGGCCATGGTGGCTGGGGGTTGGGGGTGGTGGGAGACATGGGTGGGGGCCTGGGGGAGGGTGCCCCTGCACTGCTGGGGGGTGGGGCGGTGGGAGACATGAGTGGGGGCCTGGTGGAGGATGCCCATGGTGGCAGGGGTGTGGGGTTGGTGGGAGACATGAGTGGGGGCCTGGTGGTGGATGCCCCTGCACTGCTGGGGTGTGGGGGTGGTGGGAGACATGGGTGGGGGCCTGGTGGAGGCTGCCCCTGCACTTCTGGGGTGTGGGGGTGGTGGGAGACATGGGTGGGGGCCTGGTGGAGGCTGCCCCTGCACTGCTGGGGTGTGGGGGTGGTGGGAGACATGGGTGGGGGCCTGGTGGAGTGTGACCCTGGTGGCGGGGGGGTGGGGGTGGTGGGAGACATGAGTGGGGGCCTGGTGGAGGCTGCCCCTGCACTGCTGGGGGGTGGGGGTGGTGGGAGACATGAGTGGGGGCCTGGGGGAGGCTGCCCATGGTGGCAGGGGGGTGGGGGTGGTGGGAGACATGAGTGGGTGCCTGGTGGAGGCTGCCCCTGCACTGCTGGGGGGTGGGGGTGGTGGGAGACATGGGTGGGGGCCTGGTGGAGGGTGACCCTGGTGGCTGGGGGGTGGGGGTGGTGGGAGACATGAGTGGGGGCCTGGTGGAGGATGCCCTTGCACTGCTGGGGGGTGGGGGTGGTGGGAGACATGAGTGGGGGCCTGGTGGAGGCTGCCCCTGCGCTGCTGGGGGGTGGGGGTGGTGGGAGACATGAGTGGGGGCCTGGTGGAGGATGCCCATGGTGGCAGGGGGGTGGGGGTGGTGGTAGACATGCATTGTTGATCAGTAGTGCAAGGTGACATGTGGGTTGGCTGGGGGGCATGCCCATGGTGGATGGGCTGCCTGCGGGACATGAGCATGGGTGCAGGGTAGTCCCCCGTGGTGTGGCATGCCTGCAGGGTCCGTGGAGGTTGTGGAGCGTACACCTGGGAGGGCCCACACGGCCAATTCACGTGTGGTACTCCCCAGAACCCCTGAAATACACATACCCTGCTGAAATCGCGTGTGTAACTTCCCGCGCACCCCTGAAATACACGTACCCTGCTCGCACTGGGCCAATCGCGTGTGTAACTTCCCGCGCACCCCTGAAATACACATACCCTGCTCGCACTGGGCCAATCGCGTGTGTAACTTCCCGCGCACCCCTGAAATACACGTACCCTGCTCGCACTGGGCCAATCGCGTGTGTAACTTCCCGCGCACCCCTGAAATACACGTACCCTGCTCGCACTGGGCCAATCGCGTGTGTGAATTCCCGCGCACCCCTTAAATACACGTACCCTGCTCGCACTGGGCCAATCGCGTGTGTAATTTCCCGCGCACCCCTGAAATACACGTACCCTGCTCGCACTGGGCCAATCGCGTGTGGAAGTTCCCGCACACCCCTGAAATACACGTACCCTGCTGAAATCGCGTGTGTAACTTCACCCGCACCCCTGAAATACACGTACCCTGCTCGCACTGGGCCAATCACGTGTGTAACTTCCCGCGCACCCCTGAAATACACGTACCCTGCTCGCACTGGGCCAATCGCGTGTGTAACTTCCCACGCACCCCTGAAATACAAGTACCCTGCTCGCACTGGGACAATCGCGTGTGGAAGTTCCCGCGCACCCCTGAAATACACGTACCCTGCTCGCACTGGACCAATCGCGTGTGGAAGTTCCCGCGCACCCCTGAAATACACGTACCCTGCTGAAATCGCCTGTGTAACTTCCCGCGCACCCCTGAAATACACGTACCCTGCTCGCACTGGGCCAATCGCGTGTGTAACTTCCCGCGCACCCCTGAAATACACGTACCCTGCTCGCACTGGGCCAATCGCGTGTGTAACTTCCCGCGCACCCCTGAAATACACGTACCCTGCTCGCACTGGGACAATCGCGTGTGGAATTTCCCGCGCACCCCTGAAATACACATACCCTGCTCGCACTGGGCCAATCGCGTGTGGAGGTTCCCGCGCACCCCTGAAATACACGTACCCTGCTGAAATCGCGTGTGTAACTTCCCGCGCACCCCTGAAATACACGTACCCTGCTCGCACTGGGCCAATCGCTTGTGGAAGTTCCCGCGCACCCGTAACACCCGTAACCTGCTGAAATCGCGTGTGGAAATTCCCGCGCACCCCGGTATACACGCACACGTATTTTTTGTCAGTGGGTGTCCGTGTTTGTGGGTACCCCTTTGCACGTCATTTGTCCTGGAGGGCCACAGTATAGGACATTCATCATGGCAGTATATAGGTGCTATTTGTTGGCGCACCTTTTGGCGCACATTTCTTACAGCCGCAGAGACGCTACCGCCTGCTTTCTTGTGGCGGTCGTGTTTGTACCTGTGCGCTGGTTTGAGCGTGCGCTTTTTTGCCCTATTCTATTCCATGAATACGTGTTGTAGCCGAGCGTGTGGGCGTTCCGCGCACTTGTGCCCTGTACTTCCCCCGTGACGCCCACGTTTTGGCAAGTTGTTCCCCATTCCGAGTGTTACACCCGTGTTCCGCCTACTTTTGTTGCATGCGCCGCGCTATGTGCGAAATTCGCTGTGGCCTGTGCGATTTTCGCTGTGACCTGGTGCACGCTGTTAAATGGCCTGTGCGCCAACGTGCGCCGCGCTCTTTTTTATCGCACATCCGCTGGTTTTCTCGCGCACAGACTTCCATGAATCGATGTGCGCTGCTTTTCGTGCGATTTTCGCACTTGCACTGCGATTTTCGCTATTACACTGCGATTCGCACGTTTTTGCCCACTTGTGCCGCGCTATTTATTCCATCAATCGGCCTCTTTGTGTTATTGGAATAAGACGACAATTGGACTACTGTGCTGTAATGGTGAAATTCACTATAAACTCACAGGAAGATCCACAAGAATGTCTAATGTACTTACTACAAGTACTGGAAAACAAAAACATACCTATAAATGAAATCTTTCAGATTTCATACATGTGGAAACATACATGCACTCTCTGCAACAATGTGACACAAGAAGAAATCCCCAATGAACGCTTCATATATATATATCAATACCAAATTGTGAATCCATTCCATTTCAGCAACTTGTACAAAATGCAAACCATGGTAGATTATGCTCTACCTGCAATTCAGATAATCGCTCCACGTTAGTAATACAAACACATAGTAAATACGTAATACTAATGCTTCTACGTTACAATGCAGATGGTAACAAAAACAACTGCAAGCTGACTGGATTCACACATGGTCAAATATCACTTGGTAAGAAAACCTTCACAACAATAGTTATAATCTACAACACAGGAGCCACAACCAATTCAGGGCAATACACTGCATACATAAAAAAGAAATGTGCATGGTTTGAATGTAATGATAGTACCATTACTCTAAAGCAGAGATTACCAGCAAATCTTACAAATGCTTATTTGATGTTCTTAAAACCAAAATTTGATAAATAAACTGTATTTAAACCTTTAAGTAAATTTGTGTTACAAAAATATAAACTGTTAGAATACTCCAAAAGCTATCTAACTGCTCAAAGATTCTACAACAACTAATCAGTTAAATGAATACCACTAAATTAGACCAAAAAATACACATTTAGAATACGCCATTTGGTATCTAACTGTCCCAAAATTATAAATTTGGTTAAAATAATATAAACTGTTAGAATACTCCAAAAGCTATCTAACAGCTCACAGATTCTACAACAACTAATCAGATAAATGAATACCACTAAATTAGGCCAATAAATACACAGTTAGAATACGCCAATTGGTATCTAACTGTCCCAAAATTTAACAATATCCAAATAGGTAAATCAAAACCACTAAAATATATTAAAAAATAGACAGTTAGAATATGCCAATTGGTATCTAACTGCTCCAAAATGTTTTAATATCAAAACAAATGAAGAATCTGTTACTGCTCCAAAAAAATACAACAAAGCAAAGTATAAAGCATTAGCCAGAAACAACAAGTGAACACTGAAAACACACAAACAAATAAACTGTAGCATAATAGAAAAAGGTTTTTTTTTTTAATCCAACATGGATTTTTTTTTCTCCCACAGACCCAATGATTTTATCAACAAATACAGAAACGGAGCAAATTGCACAGTACTCTGATTTGTACTCTACTAAATATGAGGGTCGAAAAAAAAAAAGTATATTGCTTATACAATGTAATAAGTCAATACAAAATACTAATACTAACATGCTATTTTCTTTTATCACAGAAATGAAGAAGAAAAACATGGACTCCCATTACTACACCAAACAGTAAGTAAACAATAATAAGGACAACCATAGCAGCATATCACATCTATAGTATCTAATACCTTTGTTCCTTATACATTTGTTTTTCACCCAAAGTTATAAGCAAATATGAATGTGATATGCTGCAGTGGTTGTTGCAGGGCATAGAGTCTTGGGTGCATGGCAAAATGGCCATGCACACAAGACTCTATGCCCTGGCAACAACCACCGCAGCATATCACATCCATAGAGTCAAACATTTCAACTATGATCTATGGGAAACTTTTAATATCCGCGAACAATGTGAGTGTTCTTAGAACACTTTGAACTTGCCAGCGAACAATACGGACACCGTTTTCAGGACACCCCCTACGAACATTTCAGAACAACGCGATAGTTCTTACAACACTTTCAATACGGACAGCGTCCTAAGGACACCCCGTACGAACACTCCCCGGACACCGCGAGTGTTCTTAGAAGCCTCTTCAGAACACCACCATCTTGTTTATTTGCGAACATTTCAGTACACCGCGAGTGTTCTTAGGACACATTCAACTTGACAGAGAACAATACGGACAGCGTCCTCAGGACACCCCCTACGAACACTCCCCGGACACCGCGAGTGTTCTTAGAAGCGTCTTCAGAACACCCCCATTTTGTTTATTTGCGAACATTTCAGGACACCGCAAGTGTTCTTAGGACACATTCAACTTGACAGAGAACAATACGGACAGCGTCCTCAGGACACCCCCTACGAACACTCCCCAGACACCGCGAGTGTTCTTAGAAGCGTCTTCAGAACACCCCCATTTTGTTTATTTGCGAACATTTCCGGACACCGCAAGTGTTCTTAGAACACATTCAACTTGACAGAGAACAATACGGACAGCGTCCTCAGAACAACCCCTACAAACATTTCAGGACACCGGGAGTGTTCTCAAAAACATCTTCAGAACACCCCCATTTTGTTTATTTGCGAACATTTCAGGACACTGCGCGTGTTCTTAGAACACATTCAACTTGACAGAGAACAATACGGACAGCGTCCTCAGGACACCACCTTCGAACACTCCCCGGACACCGTGAGTGTTCTTAGAACAGTTTCACTTTGCTTGCGAACAAAACTGACACATATTGACTCCTTAGAAGACCCCCTAGCCGGTTTATTTAGAACATTTCAGAACACCCGTGATGGCCGCAAACAAATCGAACACAAAAAGAACGTCTAACACATAAAAAACACAACTTTCATCCTATCTCATACACTCCCACCCTCCCCAAACACTCCTACACCCCAACACACTCTACAAAATACACATTTTGAACAAAGTTTCACCGCGCTGTCCGGGGATGTCCGCGAATCCAATATGGCGAGCGCTACCGAAAAATCTGACGCGCTTCACCCTCCACGCTGTCCAATCAGAGAACACTTTGCATGTCCGCGAACATCACGCAAGACGATTGGCCAATCAGGACACTTTCCGCGGAGCGAACAGGGAAGTGTATCCGCAAACCGAATACAGATATCACTATTTTTTTTACCTACTTTTTGATCATTTTAAAAAAAACTACAAAAGACGGATTTTCACCAAATTTGCAAAAGCACGCTTTCGGGACCAAGCCGCTGCTCCTGGTCCTCTTCTTCATCACAGTCCCCAACTGCCCCACCTCAGTCTTCTTCATAACAGTCCCCCACTACCACACATCACTTGTCATTTTCATAGTACCCCCTGCCACACATAACTCTTCCTCATCAGAGTCCTCCACTGCCACCATGCCACTCTTCTCACTACACCAACTCACTATTCCTCATCAGTCCCTCACTATCTCATCACAGACCCTCACTACCATCACATAACTCTTTTTACATCACAGTACCCCACTATCACCACATCACTCTTCCTCATCAGAGTACCCCACTACCACCAACACACTCTTCCTCATCCCAGTACCCCCTAATCCCAACTCACTGTTCCTCATCATAGTACCCCACTACCACCACCTCTCCCTTCCTTGTCGTGGTCCCCCACTACCACCACATCACTCTTCCTTGTCACAGTAACCCACTACTACCACATCACCCCCTCTCATCACGGACCCCCACTACCACATCCTCACTATTCCTCATCACAGTCCCCCATTGCCAGCACATCATTATTCCTTGTCACAGTCCCCCACTACCACCACTGCATTCGTCATCGACAAAGTATCCCACTACCACCATGTCGATCTTTCTCATGTCAGTACACCATTAGTAATCCATTCTGGTGTAGTGGACACAAAAGAAAGATGAAATACTTGATAAACCCAATGATGCATAGCGGAAGAACAGATATTGATAACAAATGATATGACATCAGTTATGCTATCAGACAAAAATACAGAATTACAGGTGGTGGGAAGTATAGCATAGCAAAATCCTTCAAGTGTAGTGGAAACACTTCAGTTAAGGGACAGTTAAAATGAACAAGTTTAGTGCAACAAAAGCCTTAAAATTAATTTAAAAAACTGTAGTTCAGGCATCATTAAGGTGAATAATCTAATGCAATGAAACCCTTGAAATTCGTTGAAATTTATTTTAGTAGAAGTGACATTAAGGTTCTGATTTGATGCAACAGTGGACATGGAATTGAAAAGTGAAAAACACTTTTATGACTTTATATATCTTCTTTTAAAGGTTACACAGATCTTTATGAAATGTTCCATTTCCGGGGGGATGAGCCCCAAATTACAAATGTCAAATGTCATGCTGATCTATCTATGGCTCAAATGTTATTACCCATAGAAATTTCACATTGCCTATCAATGATAGGTTTCACCTTTTCTATAGGGCAAATATTGTTTTACTGAGAATATTGAGATGACAAACCATTGTTCTTCTGTGAGGCATACATGGTTTGCAATTTAGGCAAACTCTAATGACTAGCTAAAAATAGAAATTAAGAAACCCAATTATACACCCCGCAGACTGTTCTCCTGGTCTCATTTAGGTCTATCTATACTCCAGAATCCTGAAATCCATGTCACTGTTACCTCATCCCATATGGGCAATACACAATCACTGTGCTGTAGAGTTTCTGTAGGACGCATACAAAGTGTGTCTCTCTGAATACCAGACCAGTCCTCTCCTTCTGGGAATGGCTCTTTCGCTGTTGCTCTCATTCAACTCAACCATAAAACACATCACACACTCCCTTCCCTTTCAAGATATCTGCATATTTTCTCTGGTTATGCTGCTGTTTTCAATGGCTACGGTGCTCTAGAAGCATGCATGACTCACCCCCAAAGAGAGATGGAGACAAGGAGAGAGAGAGAGAGAGAGAGCGAGAGAGAGAGAGAGAGAGAAAGCGAGAGAGAGAGAGAGAGAGAGCGAGAGAGAGAGAGGAAGAGGGAAAGGTAGACAGAGAGGGTGAGGAGGAGAGGCAGGGGGAGAGAGTGCACATGCAGAGAAGGGTTCCAGATCAGCCGATTATATGACAGTTATAGATAGCAATTTAGTAAAATAGGTTGAAGTTTTTGAAGCTCAGTAAATCAAATGTATCAACAGAATTTTACAACATGTACATAGCTCCCCTTTTAACTGAGGAACATGTTCATATTCACTACTCTGATAAAGCCATATGTCTAGTAAATGCATCCACCCAGAAAAGAGACATTAACTTAAATGGCTTTCTTTAGCAAAATTGTCAAGGACCTGGTACACATTTCTAATTAAATATATTATAGCAGGTAACTGCTGCATCGGTTTACAGTAATGCCTCTGTATATCATTCCTTACTTTGGAAAATGCTATTTGCTACCTAAGTGAAGTATACATTAATTATAAATGAGAAAACGCATTGCTATTCTGCTGAGTGATGCATTTCTGAAATGCCTCCCAGGAAAGATCAGATTAATTTAATTTGGATACTTAGAACCAAACAAAAGGAAGATGATTTGGCCATGTGCAGTGAAACTGTCTTTCATGGTAATTTGTAGATTGATATTAAAATTAATGGCCGAGAGCCCACACATGCTATCATAGTCGGGTAATGCACATTCATTTACATTCTACAATATGAATGCATGCAGAGCCAGGCAGTCACTGGCTAGAAGTTAACGTGTCGGGAGAACCAGTGTTTCCAAGATTTGGTTTTTATATACTGTATTTTCTTTTCATGCTTTATGTTTTAATTATAAGTTACAAAACACATACACTTTACATTGTATTCCTCCTTTCAGTGGTATTGTTTGTAAACAGGGTTCATCAAAACATTTTAATTCATTTTTGTGACATTTCTCTAGATAAGTTGGAGTAATTGTATTCACTTTTGGTTTACTTTTCAAAGGCCAAGGCCTGGTAGGGACTTCAACAAGCTTCATGCTGCTCTGCCAGATAAACTTGCCGTTGCCTTTAATTCTGCCTTTTATTCTGCCCAACGCTCCTGCTCACCCAATTAGTGTCTGGATCCATCTTGGGGAAGGCCTCTCCATTTAGTCCCAACTGGAAAAAGACCCTCGTAGGAGATTTTCCACTACTTCCAGTGGGAATTCCAAGCAAATTTTCTGCTGCTGAGTGGGCTATTTTGCTGTTCTGCCTTCCTTCCTAAAACTCTCTCTTCTTCATATGTATTTGCATTTAGATACCACCTGCAGCATCGTTTGGCATAATACATCTGGATTGTACAGAGACAGTGATATTCTGAACCCAGAGTCCTCCATAAAATGTCTGTCATTTGATATGAGCTTTATTAAAATATGTGAAGTGTGCATAATTCATACATTTAATGCATCATCTCGTGCATGCAAACCGGTGATCTGTGCTTTTTCAGCTAAATCAGACATATATCCTGTGTCCAGATTGGATAAATCATTCATAATGTATAACTAAAGAGGTATTTAGCGATGCCATCCCTTAATCCCATCAATAAAAGTGTTCATTTATTCCAGAGTCTCTTCCGAATGGTGTCAGATACCGGGTGTCAGATAACGGGAATGTTGGCTCATCTTACATCATCACTGATTCACAAAATAGAACATGTGGTACCTACTTGTTAAACCTAGGTAACAATATGAAATTAGTTTATTTAACTTGGATTATTAAGTACTTTAGAGCATGCTATATTTAAATACGGTCATTACTTTAACAATTCAATGAGCAAATCTTATGTCTAACATCATCACGTCACATTGCACATGATGATTTGTGTATCACGTGAGCATTGGTCTTAGCTGAGAACGATTAAGGTTCAACATGCTGGCTTTCTAGCTACTCTTGGCTTGTCACTCATTTTTAATACATTTGTATTGGGTAAGTGGAAAAGCAGGGTAAGATGGGCTCTAGTTTAACAATCTCAGGAGCCATTTTGACGCGTGATGTCATCATGTCGCATTAAACGTGACGTTTCAAGCATCACGTGAGCATTGCATTATATTGAAAATGAGTGCAGGGCAAGATGCTGGTTTGCCAGTTCCTCTTGCCTCACCGCTCCTATTCAATATAAAGAATAGGGTACGCTGATACATTTGATTCTTTAATAGATTTCTTAATTTAGAATGGTCCATTGATGGACATGTAGACATTAGGTTACTTATTTGTATTATTTGTATCTGCTTTTCGGGATATCTTTGTTGAACCCTCTGAAGGGATTACGAGAAATACTTTACAGCAGAGACCACCTTGAGAGGCACAGCCTATTTTATGGTTAGTAATCTTCTTTACATTCTTGGGAGATTTAGTTGGACATTTTGGCAGATTGTTGATGGCAGAATTACTTGTTTGGTTATAGATTGAAATATCAGTGGGTTGATCAACGCGATGAGGCTTTTGTGAAGACCAAGGTCAGTTGTTTACGTCAATTGTCTTTGATATGGTTAGTTGAGTGATGCTTAGAGAGTTCATTGGTTAATATCTGACTAATTCATTATCATAGGACAACAGATTGAATTAAACTGAAGAAGGACAACATGTTCGAGACTTTTTGTGCTTAAAGCAAAAGGGCACATTTCATCTAAAGAATATTTGATCGTTTCATGAAACTATTCAAATATATCTGTTTATAATTGTAATATATTTAATAACATTCAATGATTCATTGATTCATTTATTTGTTTTGGTTGGTTGTTAAAGAGTTTAGTGACTTACATTTCCATTCAGTTTGAAAGGGCTTTTTCTTTGTTTGACAGGTTTTGATGCTCTAGCCCAGGATTCACTCAAGGCACCTGAAATAGATTGATTCCTAAAAAAAATAGCAATTAAAATGTATTGAATTAGCTGTGCAATCGTAATTTGGATATTTTAAGAACAAATATGTAGCCTTGTTGAAACTTAGTTCAGAATATCAGGCCTCCACTATAAGAGACAATCTATACTTTTTGAATTGAAAGCTTGTCAAATTACATTTTGAAACACAAACAATCCTCTAGTTGCCTGTTGAAGTTCACAGTGATCCGGTGATCCAAAGTGAGAGCAGCAAAGTATCATGGCAGAAGCAGTATACAGGCGCAAAGGTGTGACCACCTCCAACTAACATTACCAGTGTGGTCACCTGACAAAGGTGCATAACCAAAACATGGTTTGTCAATGAGCGAGTAAACTGCCAAGATTGAAACAGTTTAACACAATGAAGTGCTACTGAAAAAAATAATAACATTCAGGTTTCAACATAGTTAAGAAGCCTTAGAGACACTTGTTTTTTTGTTATCTCATTGAGTTTTTTCCCTCATTTGCCATGCCCAAAGGGCATCTTGATTATAAACAGATGGTAGACATTTCTTTACACTGACATTCATGTATTCAGGTGTTGTTTTGTAACAGACTACCTACTTGGAGTGATGGAATCAGCAAATGAAGCCCTGACAGAGCTGCCAGAAAAATCAGAGGTGCATCTATAGATCATTGTATGGTGGCTGTACATATGTGCCAAATGGAACCAGTAAGGATGAACCTAAAGATCTAATGAACACCTGCAGAAAAGCATCCACATTCTACCATTCCACGTTCTCACCACAATCATCACATTTTTCTCTAAGTAGCCAAAGAGAGAGTTCAGCAGTTGGCTTTTCAAATACTGGAACCATTAAGGCCCAGATCTGTTTTTGTAACTTTGCTGTACATTTAACTAGCTATTGATTATGGAGCAAATGTTTGGGGTAAGGATCTAAATCAGCTGTTGATGACTTCTGAAGGCCATGGATGTGAGGATGGTGAGAGCTAGTTTTTTTTATTTATTTTTTTATACCCAAGAGGTTATCTTCTTTTAATATTTGTATTTATTTTTTATAGGTTTTATTTGCTTCATAGTTTACAAACCTTTGGCCTTAAAGTCAATTTTTTTTTTTTAAATCTCAGATTAATTACAAATACAGAAACAAAATAGGTTCGTTTTTCATTTGCCAAGTTCTATTTAGTTGTTTCCTCTGTGGCTTGTTGGTTTTTTAAATTGTTGATTTTCTTGAAGATTGCCAACAACAGTTTGACCAGTGCTAATGTAAGGTGTATTCCTTGTCCTCTTAGTAACTCCAGCCTCCAATCTTCTGCTGTTCGACATACATAGGAATGAATGATCTCAGACATTAATTGTGTTCTTATTGCATCCATTTATGGGCAAACTAATACCAAATGCTTTAATGATTCTATTGCCTCATCATGTTGGCATAGTCAAAATTTGTGAGGCTGTTTTGAACTTGCATTGAGGATTTCTCCGGTAGGAAACAGGTTCAGCCTCAACCTCAGATACTGGTCTCTGAACAACACATTCAGGAAGACTTCTAGGTATTTTGGTATAGTGTTTAGTTTTCTACTTTCAGGTATTGATTTACCATATAGTTTTAACTTGTGTCTTTCGTTCTGTGTGTTAATCCAGTCCATGGTATAGAGCTTCCTCTTGATCTTATCAGGGTTCTCCATGAGTGTTTGATCGGTTTCATCTAGGTCTGCAATAGTAGATTGACATATTGTTTTCCATTCTTGTAGTGTCAGGTCATTACTTTTTATGAGCGCATTTCTTATTGTTGAGAATCCTCTTTTCACTGGTGGATCTAGGCATTTTCGATACAATGCTAGTGATTTACATGTTATAATCGCCTTTAGTGAAGTTAAGAGTAATTCCATGCGCAAGGCCTGAATCGGTGCACCAAGAGGTATTTGCAACACTCTTTTCCAAAACACTCCTACGATGACCGTCCAATTATCAGATGAAAATGTAAATACTGTTCCGGCACTGTATGTTAAAATAGGGGTTACTTTAAGCTGATAAAAGTCAATCAAAGATTTAAGGGAGAAGCTGCAGTACTTTTTTAACAGGATTCTACCTTGACTATCAAAGTTAATTGCTTTTGCTCGCAGTAAGTCCAGTCTCGGATTATCAATCTTGCTAGTATTGAGAGATACTCCAATGTATGTGAACGTGGAGACTTGTAGAATCTTTTCTCCATTTATTTGCCAGGAGTTGTTTACCCTACCCATTCACCTTCTTGTTTGTTCTCCAAAGACCATCACTCTGGATTTGAGTGGGTTGATTTTTAACCCGTTAATTCGAACATGAATTTTCAATGCGTCCAATTGGTGTTGTAGTCCCACTGGAGTTTGTTCGAGCAGGACTAGGTCATCAGCATACAGAAGACAACTTATTTTGATGCCGCCAATGTTGGGAGGGAAGATTCTAGTCTGGTCAAATTCTTGGTCGATATCCAAAAAGTCTGCTGCCAGTGGGCAGCCGTGTTAGAGCCCCTTATTTGTTGTAATTGGTTTAGTCATCATCCCTAATTTATCCAACCTATCTGTATTGTGGTACCCGAGTACAGATCTTGGATCGCATGGAGGATTGGAGTCGAACAACCCCACTGTTCAGTTTGTTCCAGAGTTTAGGTCTGTCAACTGAATCAAAAGCTTCAGAGAGGTCGATAAATGCTGCATAGATTTTTTTTTCCTTTGATCATTCAGTTTGTGCCTTCAAGATGTTAATTATGAAGCGATTTGGGGAAGTGCCCACTGCTTTGACAAAATCACTTTGCCAAGTGTCACGATGATTGGATTCTATACTTCACCTGCTAAATCATTTTTGATAAAAGATACAAACATCTTCCCCACCATATCAAGTTGTGCTATGGGCCGATAGTTGCTTGCAACAGATCTTATGCCTTTTTAGAAGATTGGAATTATTACTGTGTTTTTCCAAGATGTTAAAATTCTTGGGGGGGGGGCGCTCGGAGAAGATGGCAGCTTGATAGAGAGCTCTGTGCTGGGAGGCGTTAAACTTGTTGAATCCTGCGTTGGTTCGTACTTATCTGTTGAGGAGACATTAGAGGCTTACATCCTAGTGCTCAATCCACCCGTCAACCGAAACCCGAGGTGTCAGCCTGCTCCGTTCCGGAGCTGTGGACAGCTGTGGTTGGGCCAGGGGTCTGTGGCAGCCCGATCCGGCGGCCACTTCCAGGAGAGAGGCCACTGAGGCCATGGATACACGGCCTCTGGTGGCCTTCTGCCCGCGGATTCCATATTCCCCAGTGCTGGTCGCACCTGAGCCTACGCGGCTAAGGGGAGAGGGTACCTCCCTGGTGGGACACCACGGTCGCAGGTCAGCAAAACCTGCCCTCCAAATCTTTTGGCTCCTTAGAGCATGACATGGACTGCTGCTGCACCTGACCTACCCGGCATAGAGTGGGTTGGCTCTGCTGTGGAGCTGGTGTGGGGTGCCCATTGCGGCTCTCCCAACGTCTACACATCCGGCAGGGTGCTTCTTCTGCGGACCGAATGAGTGCAGTTTGGAGCCAACAGTGAGTTCTTGGGGCTGGGGGGGGCCCTGAGCTGATCACCAAGTCTAACATCCCATCCTGGGTTGCCCCCCCTGGGGACACTGCAGACCCTGCAGCAGCCTGTCCTTCCTCACTGGGGGCCCCATTACTGTAGCCTCCCCTGGCCCCCCGCAGTCAACATATCTACCACGGGCGGAGGCTACGTGGGGGAACACAACCCACTTGAGCGGTCTTACAAACCTCATTCTATTTTGAAGTGCCACATCAGTGAAGGAACCTATCCCTCAGCTGTGGCCCAGATATAAGTGGCTTTGATAGGAACTGTGAGAGAGAGCTCTGGACCCCTAGGTCCTCCTCCTCCCTTGCTCAGCTACAGTTCTCCTGCCTGGCAGACCTCGGCGGAGTAGCCACCTGGGCGTAGTGTGTGGGGTGAACTAGACAAGAAGCTTGAATTTTACACTACATATATTACCCACTCACCCTGCACCCCAGGAGATGCTCGCTGGCTAGTCCTTGCTGCGCACACTGTGAATACCCACTGTCCAGCTGCCCGGGAAGCACTAACTGAACTTTAGCTAGTCTTTGTCACCTTAACCATCCAGTGACTCCTTCCCACCCTGACAACCTGTTGCCTCAGAGTTGCTCTGGGGCACCTTATCGGCACATCTGAATCCACAAAGCCTTTGGCCCGCAGCGTTCCAATGACTTGCAGCTGCTCTCTAGGTTCTGCACCCTAATTCTGAACAGTACTGGACTGGTTTCTTCTGGTCATTCCTGCCTCTGGACCTTCTGTGCACCTGCACACTTATTACAAGATGCAGTGATGCGGGCTGTCGACCGGGCTCGTTGCTGCATATTCTGGACTCCCACGCATCACTAAGGGCCCAAGGTCCTACAAGCCATCCTGGCCCGGTGTGGCCCCCTGCGGTCACACTTGCTCACCCACTTGCCCATTATCTGCGGTCCTCCCTTTCTTACGCATGCGCTCCTCATTTACTGGTTTCATGGGTCTGCAGGCCTGCCCCCAATTCCCACCATGACCAAAGGCGCAGGGAGGAAAAAACAGAGCTTCATCAACATTTTTACTAAGACAGCGTCTAAACATGCAGAGGAAGTGTTGGAGCCTGAACCCACAACCTCGACTCCTTCAGACTCAACAGACTCACAGAAAATGATGGAGTATATCCGCGAAGGGTTCACCACTCTGCATTCCAAGTTAGATGATATGAATGGCTCCATATCCTCGATCAAAGCACACATTGAGAAAACCGACAGCCAGGTAGCTGAAATTGAGATGAGGGTTGGCGTCACGTAGGACGACTTGGGCACTCTTTGAGCAGAGGTCTCCTCATTATCTAGACGTGTGCTGGAGGTAGCCAAAAAGAATGAGGACCTCGAATCACGCTCCAGACGCAATAACCTCTGCATAATTGGGATCCCAGAGGACAGTATGAAGGAACCCATGGAAGACTATTTAGAACGCACTCTACTCACACTTCTCGGCTCACCTAGGCTCTCGCCACAGTTTGCAATAGAAAGAGCCCATCGAGCTTTATCAGCAAAACACAGACCTGGCGCGCCCCAGCGCCCTATCATATGCAGAGTCCTGAACTTTTGTGATCGAGATGTCCTCCTCAGGGCGGTGAGGGCCAAAGGGGAGCTTTTGCTTGGGTCCTCTAGGATACACCAATACCCTGATTTTTCAATTGCGGTTCAACAGGAACGCAAAACCCTCCTGGCAGTTAAGAAAAGACTGCGTGACCTGCAGGTCAAATATTCCATGCTGTATCCTGTCAAGCTGTGAATTGAACACTCTAATCAGGTTTTCTTTTTCACAATCCCGGAGGAGGCCTCCAAATTCATAGATGAGTACTTTCCTGGTTGACTTTTCATGGCCACATCATTTTGTTGATGTTTGTTACATGTTTGGACACCTACTAGGAGGGGCGTACCCCGACCCGTTGGCGTAGGAGATCCATCCGTCAGTTACTCGCTCACAGCTGACTCTTGCCTTAAGACGTTTTGATCTCCCCGACATAAGATCCTATGTATTCTTTATGTTAATGCTTCCAATGCATCTTATCCATCCTTCATGTGCCCCCAGCCTGGAGCATCGCCGCCAGGCCAGAACACAGGCCCCCAGGCGTTGATGCCATTGGTTTGGATCTAGTTATTTGGTTACAGGGTTGTCATTTCTATGATTGGGGGAGGGATGTGAGTAGGGGTGGGTTGGGGCAGGAGTTATGTTAAAAAAGGCTTGATTTTCACAGAGAGGGTGGAATGCAAGACAATACCAGGTCGAACGCACTTTAAGAGGGGTCTTGCTTGCCTATCCAGGGCTCTAGGCCCTAGGTTACTACCCCGCCGTGGTTCAAAGTCTATCCATTGCTCCGACTCTAATGGGTGATGATAATGTAATGCTCATGAGCTGGAATGTGCGGGGGCTGGGTAATTATAAGAAAATGCGGCAGTGACAATTGCATGCTTAACGCCATGGCGTTAAAATCCTACTTCTTCAAGAAATACACGCAGGTGCTGAACACTGTGAAAAATGTGCCAAAGGGTGGGGACTCCAAAGACATTATACCAACTATTCTACACAGAGTCGGGGGGTTATGACCCTGATCCACAGAAGCATCAAATGTACTTGTAAATCCTTACAGACAGGTCCACTAGGTAGATATGTACTGTTCCATGGTGTCCTACAAAAAAAAGAGCTGGTGTTATTGAACAGCTATGGTCCCAATATGGATGACCCGAATTCTACCTTCACTTAGCCTCTCTCTTAGCCAGCTTCCCTATCGTACCGATACTGTGGGGGGTGACTTCAACACTATACTAGACATAGACCTTGACAGATCAGCTTCCAGACCCCGTCAACTCTCTAGAGTGGCCTATACAATTAAATTCTGTCATCCCTTCCCCGGCTGGCTATTGTAGACGCATGGAGACTGTTATACCCTGAGTCCCGAACATACTCCCTCTACTCTTCAGTTCACGACTCACATTCTAGAATCGACAGGTGGCTAATATCAGACATACTGATAAGAAACGTCTCACAGCAGTCGATCCTACCTAGAACCCTTTCTGACCACTCCCCTGTAACCATCTCTCTCTGCTGGGGCCCAGACTACGAAAGAACTCGGGGTGGAAAATGAAACCACACTCCCTGCTTGACAAAGCCTTTGCCTCCGAACTAGAGACTGCCATTGAAGACTTCTTCGAAATCAACACTAATTCAGTCTCTACACAATCCACCCTGTGGAAGACATTTAAAGCCTACATCAGGGGTATTGCCATCTCTAAGGAAAGTGGTATTCTGAGAAATTTCTCAACATCCCCCAGCTTGCGAGAAAATACGAGGAGGGCGAGCGACCAGGCCGAATCTTGGCCAGACTCATTCGCCATGAGTTTGGATCCCCCAACATCCCTACTATTGAGAGAGCCGACGGCACCCTGGCCAGATTCCCACAGGATATCAACACTGCATTCCTGACTTTTTCTGAAACCCTTAATGCAGAAGATGACAGTACTCCCACAGCCGAGATTGACGCCTACCTAGACAGCCTTCCCCTATCCGTCCCCTCTTATGAGACTAATAGCTCTCTTGAGAGGCCATTCACTACTGAGGACCTCACAGAGGCTATCGACTCGCTGTCATCTGGCAAGTCCCCAGGCTCGAACAGCCTCCCAGTAGAATTTTACAAACGTTTTAAGCCACTCCTAATTCCTCACTTGATGGCCCTGTGAGAGGAAGCCTGCGAAGTAGGCAGGCTCCCCCTTCTCTTCAGGAAGCTATAATAACAGTCCTTCTTAAACCTGGCAAGCCCCCCACCCAATGCAGCTCATACCGTCCCCTATCGCTAATCAACTGTGACATAAAAATGTTTGCCAAGTTGCTAGCCTCACGCTTAGCCCCCTTCATGCTGCATATCATTCATCCCGATCAAGCAGGATAATATTATTTAATATTATCAGTAGAATTAACCTGAACATGCAAGCGGTGGCTGCTACAATAGACATGCAAAAAGCTTTCGAGTCCGTATCTCGGAAGTACCTCTGGGGGGTCCTCAGAAAATGTAAATTCAGACCCAGGGTCCGTTCTTGGGTTCGACTACTCTACTCCAATCCATTGGCCAGAGTCTGTACCGAGGACAGATGCTCGCCCCGATTTCGAGTTTCCAGAGGCACAAGGCAGGGCTGCCCCTTCTCTCCCTTAATTTTTGCTATAGCCATGGAACCGTTTTCTGATAGGATGCGCCACTGCTATGAACGCAGAGGGTTACGAACAGCAGGCCAAGCGGATATCATCTCCCTATATGCCAATGGTGCCCTGCTCTACATGCGGTCCCCCTCTATCAACCTAGCTCCGATACTGGAATATGTTGTCCACTTTGGGTGCATCTCTGGGCTTAAGGTAAACTGTTGCAAATCTACCCTGTTCCCACTTACTGAATGCATACGTCCCCCTCCTGATCTTATGGGGTTCACTTGGTCGCAGTCAAACTTTACTTACCTCGGTATCTGAAGTACCACGCGAAAATAACTGAAAAGACCTCCAGCTGGGCGAGACTTCAAATTTCCCTGATTGGCCGGATTGGGATTCTAAAGATGGTCGTACTCCCCCAACTATTATATAAGTTCATCAACTTACCCCTATGGCCAGGAGACGGCTTCTTTCAAGCGTTAACCCGTACCGTTAACACCGTTCTATGGCATTCCCGGGCAGTTTGACTAAAACTTGAGACATTGACCACCCCCATGTAGGGTGGTGGATTCAACACACTAGATTTTCTCAAATACTGGTTGGTAGCGCAGGCTCAGTTCACCTCATACATGTTAGACTGGAGTCAGTGACCGAGATGTCCGCTCCTTGACTCTCTCTCCTCTGCCTGTTAGAGTTGCTGGATCCTGTCGTTAGCACATCTCTTGCCTTCTCTAAAATCTGAAAACTATCATATATCCCCCTTCCATTCCACAGTGATTTACCACTATGGAACTTCCTCCAAGTGTTCCCATACGTACCACCATCCATCATACACCGGTGGGCCGAAACAGGCTACGAAAAAATCGGAGACATCTTCGAGAATGCTAATTTCATTGAGTGGCCAGATCTTCCACCCACCCTCAGACAGAAACCATCTGTGTTGCTCCAATACTCATCCCTCTGAAAAGTTCTGAAAATCAGATACCCCGATTTCCCCACGATACCTCCCGACGACCCAGTTGTCGAAGAGCTATGCAGCTTCAACTCCTTAAGGGGAAAGGTATCCAGACTATACACCCTGTTGCAAACCAGAACAACCCCCTCCTTTGATAAATTGAAACACATTTGGGCAGAGGACTTGGAGGTGGAAATGTCCGACGAACGCTGGAAACTCATGTGTGCACGCACCCATAAAGTGTCCTTTAACTCCCGATTCAAATTGATCCAGTTCAAAGTCCTACAAAGGTACCATCTCACTCAAAATTCGGCTACACCACATGTCAAAGGACTACTCCCCCAGATGCCCCAGGTGTGGAACTGACAGCGCCACATACATACACATGATCTAGTCCTGTCCTAAACTGGTGCAGTACTGGAAGGAAGTATGCGCTACCGTGCGTGCTATCCTGGACTGTACAATTGCCCCGTCCCCTTTATTATCTCTCTTTCACGACTTCCCTGATCTGGGTCGTGATTCTAAAAAGCTAGCTGGCCTCTGTATGGTACTTGTTGTTCGCTGCATCTTACAATGCTGGCTCCACCCTGGTCCACCCTGACATGTGCAATGGCTTAGGGCAGTAACCTGGGCATCAGACACGGAAGAGGCCTGGTCTAACCAACAACCGCCACATTCTAGGCTCAGGAATATCTGGCTGAAGTTTCGCTCTTATATGGCACCCACAGCTACAGACTCTGATCTTGCATCCCTGGCTTCCTCTTCTCCCACTTTCACAAAGGCTTGAACTCTCGATGCCCCAGATCTCTCCTCTCTTGCTGTACCCTCTCACACTCATAACTGTAGAGCTAAGTACAATTTTGTGACCTAACTGTATGAACTGCAATTGTCAATGCTTGCCCTGGTTGAGCCTCTGCCTCTACTCTTCTGTGTTATCAAGCTGAATAAATAAAGGTTTACAAAAACAAATCGCAGGAATAACAGCATTAAGATTTCAGTCCATTGACCAGGATTCTCCTTGAGCAGGGCATTTGTGCGGCCATCCGGCCCTTGGCCTCTAGATTTGTTTAATTTGGCAATTGATTCTCTTACACACGTATGATTTATTTGAAATATGTTCCAACTTACTCAATCCAAGTTTTGATTGGCCGTTTGTTGTAAATTTTGAAAAAATATTTTGAGAAATGGGCAATCCAATTTGCGGCTGTGATGCAATTCGATGTCAACACGTCTTGTGGAGTGTCCAAATGATTAATCATTGCCCAGATTTGAGAAGTGTTTTTCAACTTGATGTTTTTTTGCATCTGCTCTGCATCATTGCGAATGATCACCCTTTCATGGATTTTCCTACAATGTCTGTTTAATTTTGTTCGAATGTATTAGCCGATAGGCTGATTCTTCATTTTTTTAGTGCTCTTATCTCCTTGTTCATTTTCTTTTTTTGATCTGCAATTACGGGATCAAAGGAATGTCTATGTGAGAATCTTGGTTGCTTAATGCTTCCCTTTTTTGTTTCAAATGATTTTATCAAAGCTGCGAATACTGCTGTGTCTGCTGGTGTAGTTCGGGCTTTTGATGTTATAGATGCTTTCACATTTTTATGCAGGAGTAGTAGCTGAGAAGATGTTATTCATAGTCTATTACGTCTTGGCATTAGGTCTCGCTCTGTGTTATAAAGCCCTGCTGCGTTCTCAATTTGGTAGACCCAAGTCATCTCCAGAAGGTTGTGATCACTTTGAAGTTTTTCTACCACTTGCATGGATACATTTTCTGATATGTAAATGTAATATAGAATCTCATCGTGTTTTTTCCCCCTCCATGTTGATGATCCTGGTTTAGCTCCAGAGGGGTGATCAGTAAGGAGTCTTACATTTCTTAGTGTCATTGCCCATCTACAAGTTACACCCGTCTTTCTTGCAGCGCTTAATGGAGTTGGGTATTAGTCGGTATCGTATCCTTCAGTATTCCAACAAAGGGCATTCAAATCACCACAAATGACAAAGTGAGGGTTTTTTAATTTTTCTCTATGTGTATCCACATACAGTGCTATTAATTCTGGGAAGTTACTTAGTGACTTTATTGCTGGATACCAGTATAAATGTAAAATGATTATGATTATTGGTTCTCTCCTAGCACTAACGGTCAACTTTCCCACTACGCATTTTATATGTGGATTTGGATTAGTTGTTTCTATTAATTCAAACTGTAGAGTGATTTTAGTTGTGAGGAGCAGACCTAATGTGGGCCTGCCTCGGGGGCCCTTGGGAGCCGGGTTTAGGAATGCAGAGTAGCCGTCGACAGTTGGGGAGGTTTTCAACCAAGTCTCTTGCAAGCAAATAATGTCTTGTGTTATTTTTGATATACCTTTATTAGCTTTCAAATGACTGAATCCTCTTGTGTTCCAGCTAGCTATCGTCAGATATTAGCTCTTATTTTGTTTTAAATTCTATGCATTGTTCATTTTCACAGCAAAAAGGCCAGCAAGTCATCTCCAGTTCTCTGCCGTGCCTTTTTCGGAGGTCTGTGTGTTTGATGCAATATTCAAACATTTAGTCGATTGATCTTGGTTGACACTTGTTTTCCGTGCCTGCTCCCTTGAACATGGTCTATCTTTTTTGTCATTCTGGTTCCATGGTTCTCTCTGAGTCTGCATTGGAACATATTACTGTTTTAATATTGGGTTTGCTGGCTGTGGTAAGTCTTTTAGTTCGATTAGATTGAAGCCCATCATCTCAAGTTCGGAGCCTCGTTCAATAGAGGATGTTTAATAATTATACTAGTTAGGTCTGTCGTCTTATGTGAATTCGATAGTTGTTAGATTTTGGTTAACAGCCTCAGAGCCGGATGGTGGTGAAATACCCTGTTGACATTGTCTCGTTTAAAATTAAGCCATCTTCGTGGGTAATATGTTCTAGTAATATACGGAATGTTGGTCCCAATAGTTTTACTAGATTTACTTGGGGGGATGACCAAGGTTGGGAGTTCTTTTTCGTTTTGTAATTCTCAAAGGAGATATCGCATAATTGTCTTTGTTTGGTGACATTTGGTACGCGTTGGGTGAACTCTTATGCTCTGCTGCTGCTCGAATTAGGGTGCAAGTTTCTCGATTTGTCAATTGGTCGAAATGGTTCTGTGTCCTCATGTATTATTGTCAGTAACTTTGAGTTCACTTCCTCTTCATGTTGTTTTGTCCATAAACGGGATCGGTTACTCCATCGAGTAGATGATATTTTTGTGTCCTTCTCTATGTCACCAGCATTAGTTGGAAAATTGTCATGAGGCATTCGATATACAAGCCGAGGACCTACTGGTTTCTGGTGCCACCTTAGTACTCCAATATTCAACAAGATCATCTTCAGATTCTGTTGAAGCAGGGTCACATGTTGAGTCTTCATTGTTCATGGACTCTGAATCAACCTGCTCTGATGATGCAATTGAATATGTTGATAGATACATAAGGTCGTTGATAGAGATATCAACGATTTGTATAGGCTCTATAGTTTTATTGATTTTCAATTGTGGTTTATCTTTTTTGTTGACCATTGTTAAAGAGGGCATAGATCGGTTACAGTTAGGCAATGTGATGTTTTTGATAAATGTTTTACTTCCATTTGATTTTTGTTTTGTTGTTAGTATTTTCTTGCTTTTCTTGTTTTGACTTAGGGTCTCAGCAGTTTTACCTTTTGTGTGTAGCAATGTATTTCTCTTTGACTATTTAAATGTTGTTATTCAGTTTGTGAATTAATCTTTGATGGTTTGTCAAAGATTGGGCACATCATCTTAATTTCAGTAGTTGATCTTCTCATAGATTGTTTTTTTGTTGACAGGATTTGATTCTTGTTGTTCAGTGTCAATTAGGTCAGTGTTAATTTGAGGGTCCTTCCCACGTTCTACGACCAAGTTATCTAGTGGTTGGGTATTTGTTTAGGGGCAAGAATCGATTTCAGATCGGCATTCCGTGATTGTTGCAATCAAATGGTTGTCACTATGTTGTATCTTGTTATTTTGCACGAAAGAATTAGCATTATGTTCATTGATTTTGCCAAGACGAATCTGCGGATCGGTTTGTAGAGCGGTTGATGTTGCGTTCTTCTGTAGTGTTACAGAGTGCAGGTTTGATTCTGCTGTGTCAAGCGACTGCGATAATCTATGTGCTTGTTTTTCTTTTATGATGGGATCTAGTATTGTATGAAGTAAAGCAGATTATTTTGCTTTGCTTGTATCAATATTATGCTGTACTCCATTTACAAAACCTTCAATATGTATCATTTTTTAATGGAGCATGGATAGAAATGTTGTCTGATCTTTCATTTGCTCGCCGATTTTTTCATACTGCTTCATAAATGGTGATAATATTGCTGTTAAGGTCGAGAACATTATAAACACACGGTTGTTTGGGGCTATTATCTTGATCACTTTCTTCACATGAGTTTTTTTCCCCTGTGTCATTTGAGAAATATTACTAATGCATTGTGGTTTGTTTGAATTTGCCAAGTCTCTTGTTAGTGTCTAGCCAGAAGTAGATTGCACTTGCAAGCCTGGATTTGTGATTTATTCAAATGACTTGAGTTTTGGTTGAAGTGAGAGTTGTGTTGAAGTCTAACTTCAACTTGTTGGAGCTAAATTCAAGTTGGTGGTGGTCTTGTGTTTATCCGCATTTGTAGGGCAGATGCACCCATCTTCATTATCATGGAGGTTTCTAAGAACAATTGGTCTGATATTTCTAAATCAGTGTTTTTGTTGTTACATACTGACACAGGAACCATACGTAATTTGTTGTGACTGGTCGATCGAGTTTTCAGCCATGTGTATTTGGTTCCATTTATAGCTCACGTCGTGAAAGGCTTTTTCTATAGATGAGTTACATTGAGGTTTAAGGGTCGTGGGTTTCCATGTAGTCAAACGTTTTGCAAAGAATTTGGCAGCACGCTGTTCATGGAGCAATATGTCATGTTTTTTTTCATGTTGAATACAGTAGTTTGTTTTGCCTGTTTATAATGCACATTGTTGGAATGGAATGTATATGTTGTGGGTGCAGAACAGGAGCAGATAAGAAATTGATCTTGTGTTTGCAGTCACGTGTGGGTGGAGCTGGGCTTTTCGGGAGGGTCCACGTCACTAGTGCTAGTCGCACTATCATCCTTCACCACAACAACCTCGATGGCGCTGCCTCCACTCGCTGGACTAGTTCCCGAAAAGCACGGAAGGCCAGCTGCCACAGAGCCACACTCAACAAGATCCATGGCATCCGAATCCCAGATGGCGGGGGTCAGTGCACTCCATTCTCATCCGCGTTCTCATCCGCGTTCCCATCCGCACTTCGGCACCAGTTTTCTCTCTCCATGAGTAAGTTATTATATTCATTTGTTTTGTCATACAAAGCAAGCAAATGTTTTGAGTTGTTTGTGTTAACTGCATTGTTAGCGTTGTCTAACATGATATGATATGATATGATATGGTATTTGTAACGCGCCTATACACAAGTGTTTCAAGGCGCGACGAGGCAGGGAGGGAGGGAAACAAGGGGAAGACAGACAAACGATCCTACTAGGCCAGGTGTCATTCAGATCGGGCAAGTGCAGAGGTAAGGGGAAAAGGAGAAAGTGCAGGGGGAGGAGGTGGGGGGGAAAGTGCAGTACACGGTAAGTAGCGTAATAAAATAATAAATAAAAGGGCCAGCTGGTGGCAAGTGCGAGGTAAGTGCAGAGCAAGTGCTAGGAAGGGGGCTGTAGGGATACAGTGACAGTCCCACAGTGCAGGGGGAGCCAGGGAGGCAGTGCAAGTGGAGTGGCTGGGCCCTGGACCGAGGTCGCTGAGAGTGGCCAAGATGCAGGTTTAGTGCAGAATTTCAGTGGGGAGTTAAGCAGGTTTAGCAGGGGAGAGGGAGAGAGAAGGCAGAAGCGAAGAGGAAGGTTTTGAGGTGCTTCCGGAACCGGAGATGGTTCTCCTCAAGTTTCAGGGAGGCAGGAAGGCTGTTCCAGAGGGAGGCCCCTGCTGCGGAGAGAGATCTACCCCCAGCTCGTTGCTTCGAGAAGCGGCTGACCATGAGGGAGTTGGAGACAGATGAGCGAAGGGCTCGTGAAGGAAGATATTTAGGAAGAGAGAGTTGAAGGTATTTAGGCCCCAGGCCCCAGAAGGCCTTGTGGACAATGCAGAGGGTTTTGAACTTAATCCTCGCAGCCACTGGGAGCCAGTGAAGAGATTTCAGTCCTGGAGAGATACGGTCCCTGGGCTTGAGGCCAAGGACAAGTCTCGCAGTTCTGTTCTGGATAAGTTGCAGAGGGCGGAGAGTGGAGGCAGGCAGATTAAGATAGAGGCTGTTACAGTAATCCAGCCTTGAGAGAACCAGGGCTCGGGAGACAGTGAGCTTCTGGGGGAAGGAGAGGAAGGGAAGAATACCTCTGAGGAGGTGCAGCTGGTAGTGTGACTTCTTAGAGACGTCAGATATATGAGGAGAGAAGGAGAGTGTGGAGTCGAAGATGACCCCAAGGTTTTTAGCCTTGCAGGTAGGGGCAGGAAGGGGGCCAAGGGAGGCCGGCCAGAGAGCTGCAGGGAAGGAGGGAGTGGGTGTGCCGATGAGTAGAATCTCAGTCTTACTGGCATTAAGGCAGAGGTCATTGGCGGCACACCATTCCTGGATAGCAGACAGACAGTCGGAGATGAGGGAAGAAGAGGAGGAGGCTGAGGGTAGCCTGAAAATGAGCTGGGTATCGTCCGCATAGCACTGGAAGTGGGGGCAGAGAGCGGCGATGCGGTGGGCAAGGAGTGCCAGATACTGGTTGAAAAGCCAGGGAGAGAGGTTGGATCCCTGGGGGACACCACAGGTGGAGAAAAAGATGTCGGAGAGGAAGGAGCCCATTTGGACCTGGGAGGGTCGACCGGAAAGGAAAGAGGTCAGCCATGCCAGAGCCTGACCAGTGATACCCAGGTTATCACGGAGACGGTTGAGCAGGATGGAATGGTTGACAGTGTCAAAGGCAGAGGAGAGATCGAGCAGAATGAGAACACAGGGAGTGTTGGAATCGAGGTTTAGGAGCAGGTCCTCACGGATGTTCAGGAGAGCAGTTTCCGTGCTTCTGGCCGCTCTGAAGCCGGATTGATGGTCATGAAGGTTACCAACATATTCAGCATGGAGGTTAAGCTGGGAGATGGCCAGTTTCTCCAGGAGCTTGCCCAGGAAGGGAGTAATGGAGATTGGGCGATAGTTGGCCGGGCAGGAGGGGTCGGAAGAGGGTTTCTTGAGGAGGGGGTGCACAAGGGAGTGCTTGAGGGGGGATGGGAAGACTCCAGAGGCGAATGAGTGCAAAAGTCAGCCAGGGCAGGAGCCAGGGAGTCGATGTGGTCCTTGATGGTTTTGGAGGAACAGGGGTGAACCTGTTTAGACGAGGCTTTCATAGATCGGACTTGTCTGGAAACCTCATCAGCAGAAAAAGGTGGAAAAGCAGAGAAGGAGGGCGGAGGGGCGGCTGCAAGAGAGCAAGAGGAAGAGCCGGGAAGAGAGGGAGGGAGGTGAGAGGAGGAGAGCGAGGACAGGATGTCCTGAGTTTTTGAGATGAAGTGCGAGGCCAGTGCCGTGCAACGGGCCTGGGAGGGGACAGGAGAGGTAGAGACTGCAGCAGGGTTGGCCAGCTCCTTGCAGATTTTAAAGAGTTCGGCCGAGTTGTTAGATGCCTCAGAGATGCGGGCTTGGATAAGGGCTCTCTTCTTGGTGAGAACGGAGAGCCGGTATTGCCTTTGGAGCAGGCGGCAGGCCAGTTTGTCAGAGGATGAACATGAAGCACGCCATTTCCTCTCTGCCACCCTGCACTTGCGTTTTAGGGTGACGAGATCCGAGTCATACCAGGAGTTACATTTGGCTTTGGGCTTCAGGCGGATTCTCATGACGGGGGCAAGGGTATCGAGAGTATCAGATATAGAGGAATAGAGCATGGAGAGGGCTGTGTCAGGGTGGGAGTCAGCCGAGGGGGGAGAAGGGGGCGAGAAGGTAGCAGCGAAAGCCTCAACTGACACGCGCTTCATGGGTCGGATGACCGAGAAGGTGGGAGGCAGTGAAGAGGGTGGCTTTGCCTGTGGGTTAGGGAGGGAGAGGTAGGAGGATAGGAGAAAGTGATCGCTCCAGGAGAGAGGAGTGGAGAGAGGGAGGGAGAGGGGAAGGTCAGAAGAGATCAGAGCATCAAGAGTATGCCCTGCAGAGTGAGTAGGCCCAGACGGGAGAATAGAGAGTGAGAGAGAGTTGCAGAGTTCGCGAAAGAGACCAGTGGGGGGACAGGAGGCATCGAGGTGGATGTTGAAGTCACCGAGAAAGAGGAGTTGGGTGGTTGAGGACAGGAGTGAGGAGGAGAGGTCAGCCCACTCAGAGAGGAAGGAGGAAATTTGACCAGGTGGCCGATAGATAGTGGCCACGGTAAGGGAATGGCTAGGAGAGAGAGAGAGTCGGCAGACAAGACATTCAAAAGAGGAGTAGGTCTGCGTAGGAGTGACAGTGGCAGGAATCCACTCAGGGAAGATAAGGGCAACACCACCCCCTGAACGGTTAGGCCTGGGCACGGAGAGGATCTTGTAGCCATCAGGTAGGAGTGTGTCGAAGCTGGTGGCAGAGCTGGCAGTGAACCAAGTCTCAGTGAGACCGAGGACGTCGAGGTCCAGTTCCTCAAGAAGGCGACAGATATCAGAGGAGTGCTTGATGGCAGAGCGAGAATTTAGAGTGGCAATGTGGAGAAGGTTGCCACCCTTGAAAAACTTCCGGGGAGGGGTACAGATCAGAGGTACGCCCTGCGGAGGTGTTGGAGAAGGAGTTGAAGAGGGAGCAAGAGAAGGGGCAGGGAGGGAGGGGAGAGGCAAGGTAGCCGAGGACAGAGGAGGGGGGACAGCGGGAGCGGAGAGGAGGTTGATGAGGCATGGGAAGCGTCTATCAAAGAGGTGAAGGTTGGCCTGAGGGCCTTGGACCAAGACGGTCCCGTTAGCATAGACATTAATGATGGCTTTAGAGGAGTGGAAAGGGGCCAAGAGGACATCCCAACGGGTGCCACCATTAATGGGAGAGGTGGAGAAAGGAGAGAGCACAGCGACCATGTGAAGGGTCCATAGTTCAGGTGAAGGCACGAAAAAGAGAATGTCAGTGAGAGTTTCCTTGGAGCAGGCGCTCGTGTAGGTGTCAGCGATAGGGAGGCCTGGGTTGGAGACCAGGATGTCCTTTTTAAACTTTTTCCTACCGGATTTAGTGAGGAGAGCAGGATAGTCAATGGAGAAGCAGTTAGAGTAGATAGGCGAGATAGAGAGCACCATGGAGTAAGAGGGGAGGCGGACGACACGAGTATGCAGGCAGGAAGTGAGTGGAGGGCACTAGTATACCACAATGCAGAGCAAACAGTAATGCTTAGTAGGTCAGGGCCACCTAAGTTTGAGAATCCTGCGAGGGGAGAAAAAGCACCCTAGTTGAACACAATGCAGAGCAAACAGTAATGCTTAGTAGGTCAGGGCCACCTAAGTTTGAGAATCCTGCGAGGGGAGAAAAAGCACCCTAGTTGAACACAATGCAGAGCAAACAGTAATGCTTAGTAGGTCAGGGCCACCTAAGTTTGAGAATCCTACGAGGGGAGAAAAAAGCACCCTAGTTGAACACAATGCAGAGCAAACAGTAATGCTTAGTAGGTCAGGGCCACCTAAGTTTGAGAATCCTGCGAGGGGAGAAAAAGCACCCTAGTTGAACACAATGCAGAGCAAACAGTAATGCTTAGTAGGTCAGGGCCACCTAAGTTTGAGAATCCTGCGAGGGGAGAAAAAGCACCCTAGTTGAACACAATGCAGATCAAACAGTAATGCTTAGTAGGTCAGGGCCACCTAGGTTTGAGAATCCTACGAGGTCTCTGTGTAAAGTGAAGGGGTTTCGTTTGTCATCACAGAAGTTTGTAAAATGTTGATATGGGAGCATGTCCTTGCGCTAATATGCACGTCAACAATAAAGGGAGGGAAACAATTAGACTGATCTTGAAAGTCAGATAATGCGAGAGTTGATGCAAGTGTAGACAACAGTTTCTCCTCGATGTTGGATGTGCGTAAACTGAAGAGTAATGTGTCAACGCTTGCCTCTTGATGTGCATTGTACTGTCATTTTGTGACTGTACATCAAGGATTGTACTAGTTCGATTAGCATCATCTGACTGTTGTTCACCAGGTGGTGGGACAGAAATTACGGGGCTGGCGTCTAATGACATCTTTGTGCTGTTGAAAAAAAAGTACACAATAATCACAAATATTTATGGATTCAACAAAGGGAATCAGTAGCCATGATTCACAGCCTAAATAGAGAATTAACTCCTGTGAAAGCCGTAGATGGTATACATATTTGTAAAATAACCTGGAGTGGACTATCTTGTGATTCATATATATATATATATATGAATCACAAGATAGTCCACTCCAGGTTGGTATAGCATTACATTGACTTCTGGCAGACTGCCTTATGTTTATGTGATTTAGGTGTTTTTCATGTACTTCATCTGTGGGATATCTCAGTACAGTATTATCTCACCCAAAATATATATTGAACTTACAGGGCAGGTTAAAACCCCAGCAGAGCAGTCAATATTGTGTCTTTCCTTTTTAATGTTTGTTTACCAACAAGAAAGCTGTGGCTTCCATGAAGCTCAGGGTGGGATAGATAACAAGCACTCTGGAAAAATAATACTGAAGGATAGTGCTATTCCTCATTCTGCCCTCTGCACTGCAGGCCCTGTAACTGCAGGATCAACATCTAAACTAAAGGAATTTCTCAAAAGCTGATGGTGCACTGCTTTGGCCCCTGGATCCACCAGGCAGAGCAGAGGTCTGAAAAACATTGCCCCCTTGGCGTATGTTCCATACTAAATGGATGCACTAAATTAAGTATTGCTGCATTTTCTGCCTTGTTATGGTGAGGAGCATGCCATTCTATCCACTATTATCATTATAAGCTACTATCACTATATGCTCACATTTTAGTCTGTGCTTTGAATGTAGTTTATGCCATGCAAACACCAAAGAGATAGTCCTGCTATCAAAGGTAGCCTTGCCTACTTGTATATATTAGAGCACTTCTATGGAGAGTATATGCCATACATGAATGCATAATAACTAATTTCATCTCTCTAAACTGTGCTTCTTTGCATTCAAATCAGTTTATCCCTATACCAGATTATAACTATGTCCTAAATCCAGCTGTTTGGAGATGCTTCTTTTGATTTCCATAGCTGCTGAGTCTATACCTACACAATTAATGTTTGTGAGCATACAGCACATTTTAAGACAATTTTCGGTGTTGCGAAAATCTCTTGTGTCACAAAGACATTAGTGTATTATTAATGAGTGTCAACACGAATAATCATTGGCTATGTTTTTGTTTTGTAAATATACTTCGACATTAACTAGAGTGAACGCACACTAGAAAAGCCGCCGTGCCAGAAGAAGTTGCAAGGGGTTTCCAGACAGCTCAGCTTTTTAATGCTTTTTCTGCATACACATCTCTGTATAATTGGCAGTTTAGAGGTCCGAATCCTGATGGGAGCAACTTGGCTTAATCCTCTATAAATTTGACGTTATTAAAATGTTTAAATATCCCAGTGTGGTTTAATCAGAATGTTCTAACAAGGTAATATAATAATTAAATGGGAGTTTACAGGCTTCATGTGCTCTGCCAGAGTTTTATAATACTCTTCGTCCTGTAAAGCGCAATCCCAAATGTAAACAGCCTTACTGAGAAAACCCTGACTCTGCTTTTGAAATGTTGGCTGATTTCAAAGCAAAATAGCTGACACCTTGAAGAGAACAACATGCAAAAAAATGTCATTATTGAAAAGTAATCTTACATAAAAATAACATACAGTTATGGATTAACAAAGGGAATCGGTCGACCCGCTTCAAAGCCTAAATACAGAATTGAACAATTAACTCCTGTGAAAGCCATAGATATTTTAAAAGACTAATTGGAATGGAAGAGAGTTTAGTAATGTTTCCCTCGTAGAACGATCCGATTGCAAATAGATGTTATTATTTCCCCAATGATTTTGTGTTAGGGTGAGAGGACCACTAACCAAATATACACAGGTAATTTACCAAATCTGGGGGCAAGGGTTATCCTTCCAGAAAGTCAGAATCTAGGATGAATACATAGAACTGGTCAATTAATGCTGAGATTTCTAAATTGATACCACAGGTTTCCTAAACACATTTATGTTGATCCTAATGTAATCTACCATGGCATGTATTATACTTCCATGCATAGGTTAAAACCTCACAAACCCATATGCATAAAAGTGGGGCAAATTAATATAAACATGCTTACATACATGTCATTTTGCTACGCAACCTTTTCAGATATATTGTTTTTGATAATGGAGAAATACAGTTTTAATCTGCTATTTATTAACACAAATAAGTTGTAAGCAAATGTTAACTGAAGCAAATGTAATTATTACTGGCCGATAAACAGCATTATGGTCCTACAAATAACAGTGCTTCTTAGAGGTGGCATTGTACTATTTAGGAAAAAGAACTGTTAGAAATATGTATTCACTTGGTGTTAGGGTGACTGTGTGCATTAAAGCCAGTGAGGCTGTCACAGGTAGGCCAACTCCCATTCTGTATATATGTTCCCAACATTCATGTATCTGATTGTGGTGCCTTCCCCTGCATAACGTAAGCAGGCCATCTTTGGTTTACTATTATTAAAATACATTTGAGTTGTAACTATAAACACAGCCTTTTTCTTGTATCAGCATTCTGGGGTGGGAGTTTATACCAGGGAATGTTAGATCAGGGATTGCAACTTAGTGAAAAGAGCCACGTATCAACAAATATGTCAACAGTATGGAACATGATGTGAACCCTGACAACCGAGACAGTTCCCCCACTAGATTTGATCATGGTTCTGGAGTTGATACCTGTTTTTGAAGTACATATCCAATGTATGTATGTATTTATTCATTTTATTTAAGGATTCAATTTGGGTAACTTTTCAAATGGAAAATACACATGCATGACCCTGGCCTTTCAATTAACAGCAAATAATAATACAAGAACAGCACGACTATGCAATGGTTGGAAGAACATGAAATCAGCTTTGACACAGGAGGACTTATTGAACAAAGCAGTGACATTATTTTAAATGGATTTAATTTACTGGCAGACACCAATCATAACATCTGTGATCTGGTCCGATCTAGAGCAGGTTTAGGTTAAGGCAGCAAGTCCTGAAAACAAATCCAACCCTCCTCCAATTACCAACTAGACTCCTGGACTCTCAACTATGGCTTAACCTTCAGACACCTTAATGCATGCTGCTGGCTCACCTTTTATTGTTTCATTAACATTATGAGTCTCTACTCTAAAGGAGAAAGATTTTTTATAAGCAGTAAGATAGCTTAGTTATTTCAGTTCTTGCTGCTGAGAGATCTGTCTGGCTGTAAGTTTGAATCCAGACAAGGCGATTTCAGCCTTTGATCCTTCTGCAATCTTTAAAGAAATTGCAATTTGGTTGTGTAAGCATGTTATGTGAAAGTTTTCTCTGATTTGGGTCTGGGCATTTGCGTTATTATATATAACATATATTGCAGGGCCTGCGGTAGCGACCCTGTAGTTACCATTAAGTTGCCCAAACCATAGGAAGAGCACTTTTTGGACGATTTATAACTTTGCAACCCCTGGACAAATCATAATGCAACTTTTGAAAACGTATATGGCCTCATCAGATTGATCCTGCACATTTTGGTGAGGTTTTGTCAAGGGAGGGGCAGAGTTATATGGGGGGTCCCAAAATGTGTGGTTTTTCCCATAGATGCAATGGAAAATAAATTTTGCTCATGGATGTTCACCAAATTAGTGGCAGGAGCAGCAGCTTGGCATTTTAGTGTAAATTCAATTCTTCCAGTAGTTTTTTTTTTTTAAATGACTGAAAAGTAGGACAAAACAAATTGCAATATCTGGGTTTGGTCCATGGACTCACTTCCCTTTCGGTCTGTGGACGGGCCTCCGATTGGCCCAGGCCCGACGTGGTGTCCGTGGACATGGGACGCACTCACTGATTAGATGGTGAAGAGTGTGAGGTGCGTCAGATGTTTGGGAAAAGCCTGCCATGTTGGATCAACGGACAGTTGCAGCAGACCACGGACAGCTCAGTGGGGAAAAAGTCTGGAAAACACACCTTTAGCCATTTGGTGGTGTAAAGAAGGGCTTGGAAGGGTGGGGGAGTGGAACAAATATTATATTGGGGCTGTTTTTGTAGGTTGAAAAAAGCCGGGCAGGTGCTGTAGTTGTTCGCGGACAATGCAGTAGTTCGCAAACATTGCGGTGATCGGGCGGCTTTGAAAAGACATTTGGTATTATTTAATGGCTGGAAGAGGGCATAGAAATGGTAGGGAAGTGGAATGAAGGTAATGTAGAGCTTTTTTTGTAGGTAAAATAGGTTTGTTAATGCCACCGGGCCAGCGGCCAATTTTAGTTTCCGCTGACATTATTCCGATTGCAAGGGGGTTGGCGGTGAGTTTTATTAGTTAAAACTGTATGATACATACTTTTTATAGAGTTAATTGTGTTGTGGTCAGTGGCCAGAATATGTGCACTGGGTAAAATCACCACAGTAGTAATATGTAGTATGGCCAGAATCACACTAGTAGAAATATGTGCGCAATAATTGTACATAATGTAGTGGGAGTGTTTGTAATATGGAGGAATTATGTAGTTGAGTTGTATACGGTTCTTATGATTGTAATGCAATTGAGGATAGTGCTCACAGAATATGTAGTTCATTAAGATTGCTGTGGCTACTTATTGTTGTAGTGTCATGCAGCTGCCTTCTGTGCTTTCTTTTCTGTGGAAAATCAGTACAATTGGTTAAGCATGATAGTACAAAAGTTGTAGTGGTATACAGTTTTTAATATACATATTTTTGTTTAGCCCTCATAAACAGTACATTCTAAGTACTATGTTTCCTACAACATAAGTGTATGACACACCGCTGTTGTTTTCAATTTACAAAATCATTGGGAAAAAAATCTGTACTTGATTAAAAAAATGATCACAGTTACGTGAGTCTAAGGGTGATAATATTTGTTTGTTTAAATACGTTATAATTGAGGGAATGCTTGAAATAGTTAGATATCTGTTGGCGTACTGTAATTACATTAGAGGGTAGAAGATGTTTTGACACATAACAATTCATAGAGCATATTTGAAGTACTTTGCAATGAAGGGTGTTTTTGAAGTAGTTGGATACCTTTTGTCGTATTCTGACTAGATTGACTTTGCAAAGAGTTCTTGCAGTATTGTGGATGTAGTTAGATACCTGGTGGTGAACTCTAGCTCTTAATTATGCTACAGTTCAGTGACAAAATTTGTGTTGAAGTAATATTAGGTAGGCATTTGTTAACTTTGCTGGTAACCTATGTTTTGGGGTAAAAGAGGTATCATAACATTCACACCAATTACTTCTTTTTTCACACATGCAGTGTAGTGCCCTGAAGTAATTTTGGCACCAGCGTGGTATATTATATCTACTGTTGTGAAGGTTTTCTTTCCAAGAGATACATGGCCGTATGTGAAGCCTGTAAGCTTACAGTTATTTATGGGACCATCTGCATTGTACCTTATAAGCATTAGTTTGACAAATTGGCTACGTGAGTTTATTTGTATGGCAGATTGTCTGAATTGCAAATCCATATCAAATTGTGAATCAATTCCATTTCACTAGCTTCTTCAGACGACAAATCATGGAATTTTAGGCCCTTTTTGCAATTCAATGAATTAAAGCCAGTATGAGGTTAGACACCATTCTTACTCCATCTATCAGGAGCATTTTCATTTGTTTAAGAATTCTGTATGCCTCATATGCAGATTCTGCTGCTAATTTGTAGTATTCTAATTTGTTTTGCTTTTCTATGGGGAGGAGTAGCAGTCAGTGTAAAGTGACACCACATATGTTGTAAGCAGCTAAACCTGTGGGGCTGTTACTACAGCCAAAAGATTGTTGTTTGTTATAATGTTTTGCCAGGGCCAGCTTCACACTTAAATACATGAGCAGAGGTTTATCATTTTTACAGGTTTTACTTCCATCTTAAAAACCATGCTCAATTTCTTGAGTGACTTCCAGATAAATGGTGAGCTGTTCATCATTTAGCGGAGATTCCGGAACTGCAAAGGTTTCCACAGATTCTACCTCAGCCATGGCTATTTGTGCTCCATTTAGAATCATTTAGAATGAGTGGTTTTCCAAGTGGGTCGTGGCTTCCTGTAAGGGAAGATTGTCTGCCCCCAGGAGTGTGTAGTTGAGCTTCAATTTCTTCCTCCCCTTGGTGTTCATTGTCCAACATTTATTTGTATTGTTTGACATTGTCATTTGTTATACTTCTTTCATTTGCTTGAAATGCCGCTTCAAATGAGTCATAGTCACCTAATAATTCTTTTTTTCTTCAAGGTCTAAAATGTTGGAGTAGGGCCATGTAATAAAGTTCTCTATGTTGTGGAGTTTTAAATGATAACTTTACATGATTAGACAGGGTTTAGTTAGTTTCACTAGGCTTTCTTCATAAGTTGAAACTAAATATTTGCCAGTCTCATTTGGTGTGACATTGTTATTGTAGGTGTAGTTTTTGGCAATGATGTAGAGACATATGTTTCCCAAAGCAGTACTTCTGTTTGGGTAGTATGTGTCAAGTAAATTGTTTTTCCAAATATCCTGGCTGTTGGGATTATTTGTGGCTATTTTTTCTATCTCCTGGAATGATTTTAGTACTCTTTTTCGGGATGAGACCAGTCCAAGGGTTACCCAGAAATGTGCTCAGATTTGCCATATAAGGCTGCACTGGTTAAATGGTCTGCAGCTTCGTAGGACCCACATTCGCTATGAGAGAGCATTTTTATACCGAGGCTGAACAATGTATGTGATAGCATTTTGTCAGATGATATGTCAACCCAGGGTTCCATCAGCTCTCTTTTCTCAGATCGGGTGAGATAGGCTGTGACATACCTTGCAACTGCAGTGGAATTGTCTGCAATGAATTGGATGTCTATGTTTGCATTCCAAAAGAGGGCAATGATTGCAGTGGGATCATTGATGTACTTGGATGCTTCGTCCCTTCTAATGTTGTATGCATTGGTACGGGATTTGCCTTTTACTCTAACAGAAGACTGTAAAGACTGGAGGGGGGGTGTGCACTTCCGCTCTCTATATGGTAGAGGGGAGGCACAGAGACCCCTGCCAAGATTCTCTATTACGGTAGCAATGGGCGAGCAATTAAGGCCTAGCTTCTCAGGAGGTGATGTGAGCTGGTTCTTAAGTACAGGGTAGTCCCCAAGCACCCACAAAGGAATGTCCACACACTGTATCGGTTACAACACAGTCTTTATATAATTAATATTCAAGGTCTTATATACGATCACGATAACTCACTTTGTACTCCGAAAATCAACATTGGCAAATATGTACAATTCTAAAGTGGTACCACTAACATTATTAGATCTTATTAAAGTGCATACGGTCAGAATGACACACAGATCAAAATAAAGAGGAAACCAGCAGTAGAGAGAGGAAGGAAAGCAAGATGGTTGAGCAATAGGCAGAATACTGGCCCCACTACCTAGACACAGTTCTGTGTGGAGATCCCCCCACCTGGGCACCCTGTAGAAGAAAGATACAAGCCCAGCCCATATATTGTTCACACTAGACTTTCCAATAGTTCTGCAACCCCAAAGTACCTTGGCGTTTTAGCGGTCCTCATCGGGGAAATCGACAACCCTTCTTGAGTGTCCTCCCTTTCAGGCAGGAGTCACGGGTCGTCGAACGTCCGATGGAGAACAGGTCGAGCTACGACGGTGAGGTGGCCGCGCCGTTCCTAGCGGTGCTCGTTGATGGGGAAGCATAAACGTCCTGCCAGGAAGAGGCATGCGGGGCACCTCCGTGTCGATAGTTCTGGACCGCAAAAGAGTTGAAGAACTGTGGCCCAGCAAGGGCGTTGAGTCTTCGGCGTCTCTGTGGTCTTTGGGTGGCGGGAAAACCACTGATGGATGCTCCTTGGCACGTTGACGGTCAGGCCTTCTCTAGCAGGATACAGCAGCGACAATGCGGACGAGAGCGTCCTTGGATCAATGAAGTTCTTAGGCAATGGGAGCACGGCTGCTCCAGTCGGTGACAGCGGTCGTCGACAGTGGCGGACAAGAGTCCCGGCGCTTCTCCTTGGAGTTCTGCAGCAGTCCCTGTATCGGGTCGGCAGCCTGTCGAAGGTCTGTCTACCAGGGCGCTTAGGCAAAAATCAGCACGATGGTCCCTTGTAGCTCGGGAAGAGGGTGCCTTACCAGGTCCTCTCTGGGTCAGTTCTTGAAGCACAGCAGCTTTTAGATTGTGAAGGAGAGCAACAGCAATTCTTCTCGTCCAGCAGGGCTTCAGGATCAAGCTTCAGTTACTCCAGTTACTTGTCGTAGTGGACTTCAGCTTCTGAACACGATTCCTAGCAGTGAGAGGGCCCCAGATATACTGTTGATCTCCCATTCATTCCACTGAGTCACACTCAAGCATCCAATCACGACTAAGGTCATTCATACAGGCAGGCAGCCAATCAGGCACATGGGGCATTCAGGCCATTCACTTCTCTCCAGACACTCACAACAAGATATGTGTATTGGGACAAGTACCGAGCCATTCAACACTCCAAGCTGCATTCATACCGGTTTTGGGCAGGGCTGTCTCAACCATTGTGTCAACCACCAGATACTAGACAGCCACAACATAGAATGCATATTCATCACAGACTCCATTCACCCAGGTTCCACTCACAGGCATACCCACAACATACGGTTGTTGAGAAGGCTCCAGCCAGTCTGGTCAGCACTTCCCCACACTACCATATATGGAACTTCCACCCAACAGCCAGTCAGGGGGAAGGGACAGAGGCAGGGCTTCCCGGGACTTCGGAAAGATCAAGGTAACAGGTGATGGAAGGCAAGAGGCCATGGGGGCCATTTTGTCTCCATCTGGAATCTACCGATTCCAACGACAGGGCCTGTCCATATATTGTTCACACTAGACTTTCCAATAGTTCTACAACCCCAAAGTACCTTGGCGTTGTAGCGTTCCTTCTTCATACACTAGGGGCACATGGTTGCACCCCTACCCATGGGTGCCATAAGGGTATCCCATGGGTCTGTTCACCAAACCAAAACAGAGAGAGCTGCACCGCCAGGAGTCCCACATGAACTCCTGCATGGATAACATGACAGAACACATGATAATAAGCAGTAAAGGACAAGGATACGGAGGCCCTGTCCCTCCGATGCATTTCCAGCATCACAAAGACATCAGGCTATTTACTTGTCATTTTTTGCACACTGGTCTAGGGAAGCCAAAGCGACATTTGGTATAATATTTCTGGTTGTTTTTATATCTACATCGGCAGTATTTGTCACATTTATGTTTTTGGAAGCGTAACATCTGTGTATGTAGGTCACTTTGTGTGGTTTCTGAAGGAATGTTGCAGGTAATGGTTTTTTCAATAAATTGTAAAACAGTGGGGTCACAATTATGGCCAGATTTTGGAGCATCTTTTATCCACAAACTCATGTGGATGTGTGATGCTCCTCTGGATTGATCTTCTTTTCTCCAAAATAAGTGTTTCACTTCTCCGAGCGGAGGTATAGTTATATTGCAGATAAAATGTAGCATGTCTTTGAAGCGATGTTGAAAGTACCTTGATACAGTTACAGGGTCAAGAGAACAGAGTTCTCATGGTGTTTTTATGTCTGTTCTGGTTTGTAGTGCATAGGAAGTTGTGCAAGTCATCCCAATGCGTACTCTGCACAAGTTAAAGTAACAAACCATGTTGGTGGGCCTAGGGTCCTTAGCCTACAACATAAATCAGCATGACATCGGAGCCAGTATTCTTTTGTACCATGCATGTTTGTCAAGAGATTTGTGACACTTGACTGCAAAACTTCATCTTTGTCTTTTATTTTTTGAAGCAGTTGGGTAGCGGATATGTTTACAAACTTAGAGCCTGTTTTTAATGTGTGTGCAACTTCATAACATAGAGTTGCTGGTTCACTTTCGTAGAGGAGGTGGAAAATGTATTTAATATTTTGCCTGAATCTGGAGTCTTCAGAATACATTCGTAAAGAGCAATATTATGATGCACTAATTTGTGTGGACCTTCCATCATACCTTCCACCTTTTCCAGTAGGAAAGAGAAGAGAAAAGGCTTGTGCTTCTACACTTTTTTCCCATATGCTGATTGGAGATCCTTTAGCTTGCCACATTTGATATGTTTCTAGTGCATCGTCTAAACTGTATTTATAGTGCAATGGGTGAATTGTATACTGGTCTTAAATATTGGATGCTGTAGTAGGATCTAGAAGTTCAAATTAGCCAGTTGATGAGGAATCCAGAATTATGTATGTGATTTCGCTCAGGTTTTCTTCAATGTTTATTTCTTTGTAGTATTCATTGTTCTCTTTAAGATATTGCAGGGCTTCTCTAACTTTGCTTAAGTCTACTAGTTGCTGTCAAATTATTTTGTCTTCTGTGTTCATAGGACCCTGGGGGTGTGATGTGTATGTGCCCAAGTGTCCGCCGGACAGTGATGGGGTCCCCGAACTAATCAAAGTACGTCACTGCTTTGATGACATGCCGGACAACCACCGTGTTCGTAGGACAAAGGGGACAAGATGTGCGTGCGCCGAGGTGTCTGCCGGACATGGGTGGGCTCCCCTAAATAATGAATACTACGCCACAACTTTTCAGACATGCCAGACAGGTGCATTGTCCGTAGGACACAGGGAATGTGATGTCTGTGCGCTCAGGTTTCTGCAGGACAGGGGGTGGCTCCCCAAACTAATTAGAGGTATGTCACAACTTTGCAGACATGCCCGCACAGGTGCAGTGTCCTAGGGACACCTCCATTTTGATTGGGGACAGTCCGGACAGGCGCTGCATCCGTAGGACACTTCCATTTTGATTACGGGCAGGCTGGACAGTCACGTTCTTCGTGGACTCCTAATGGGGCTGTTAAAAAAGAAAACACACATACACAGCAACAGTATACACATAGTACTTTATTTACACACACAAATACACACAATTATGAAAGGGAATGGGTAGCGGAAAAGGAACATAAACAGGGGAATTGGGGTTTTTCACAGGCTGGTCATCAGGGGAGGAAGGGATTGAGGTCTCATAATGTCTTTGCTTACAGGGAATTTGTGGGGATGGTAGGCTGGGGCAAGGGCAAGGGGTAAAGGTGCACGTGGGGCATATGCCTTGGAACACATATTTTTAAATCTGCAAAACTGTCATTCAATTGGTCCATTTTTGCCCCCAGGCTCACTAGTTCATTGGTCTCGTTGTCTGTTTGGGTTTGTATGTGCTCATTCACTTGTGTTGTAGCTAGTGCGTCATTACCTTCATTTCCCGTATATACTGTTAACAAAAAAACATGTTTCAGTTACATGTGAAGCAATGTGTATTCATTTTCTTACTTTTGAAACTGCACTGTGTACAATTGGAGTTACCGTCTTCACTCATTTCATGAAGAGGAACATTTTCCTCAAGCCACTCCAGGGTGCTTGCCATTTCTGTGTAAAAAAAGAGAAAAACATTTTTTCTAGTCATGTACACAGAACAAGCTGCACAGTTATATCAAAAGATATAGTGTACTTATCACTTTCTAGTATGGTTCTGCTGTCTCTACTTTGCACTTCTCCGCTGACAGTTGCTTCTCAGTTTGTATATAAAGCAGCTCCGAGGTAATAATGTTGTAAGCACAGGTTATTTTTCTGCTTGGTACATTCCGTTATGTTGCACACCCTATGCAATTGCACTGCTGCTTTTATAAGTACAGAGTGTGTAGGCCTACTTCATTTTTCCTTGAAAGTCACTTATGAGTTGTTCTTTAAGCATGTTGAGTTTCTTTGCTGCTCGCTACCATAATGTAAAACAACCCCTGAGCTTTTGGGCAGTGTGGATGCTACCCAACGTCCACGGACAATCGCATAGTCCACGGACCCTGTGGTTATCAACATTGGGCCAAGGGGTTCAGTATGTTGTAGGGTACATCTACAAAAATTAAGGGCATCCTGGTAAAAACCTATGAAATTAATTGAAAAAACTTTATTAAAGGGACGTTATGATTAATTTGTGCCAATAGAAACCTAATCAAATTCAGTAACAAAAGTTGTTAAAGGGGCTTTATGGTTAAGGTGCGCTAATAAAAACCAATCAAATTCAGTGAAAAAACATTGTTAAAGGGACATTGTGGTTCTGTTGCACTAATACTGAAAATCCTCTGAAATTCGCCAGTTATGGTAAGCTAAGCCACCATAACTCATGCCATCACATGTGAAATACATTTTCGTGAAAAGTCCCTACAATGGGGTTGTGTTTATAATGTTGTTAACAAGATGTCAGGGGTGATTGGGAGACCTATCATGAAATACTTAATCTATTAAAGAATGTACTCTTCTAAACAACATTACATTGGAATGTTGTTGTTAATACAGGAACATAATCATACATAAACATAGGCAATGGCTGCAGCATGCACCATAGAAGTACAGCGTGTATAATCTTGTAATTTGGGATAGTACAATAATGAATGCTATCTTATCAGAGCAATGTTAAACATGTAGTAACTAGCTAACAATTCAAGACTTACTACACACTCGTGCTAGGACAAACAATACATATAAAGGCCAACAATGCATACAAATCAGAGGCACAAACAGGGAAACTAAAGTAAGGAAGAAAGAAACAGCATCATCAGAAAATGTTACTAACATTAAAGTTTATCTTCATGTATACAAATGAATTGTGTGTTTGAGGCCGTTTTATTGCCCCATGTATGTGCACCATGATCTCAGACCAAACCCTAAGGAAAGGACTTTAAGAACATATGATAAGGTTAACGTCTAGATAACACCTTTTGAATTTTAATATTCTGACTGTTAGTGAAGAAAAACAAGTGGCCCAGATATGTGATGTGATCGGTGATGTCATCAATGACATTTTTGATGTCATCTTTGATGTCCTGGGTGTTAGTCTTAGCAGTGCATGGTGGTGGCATGAGTTATGGTTGCTTAGCTTACAATAACTCGTGAATTTCTGAGGTTGTTCGTTTTACTTGTAACCATAATGTTCCTTTAACAATATGTTTTCACTAAATTTGATAGGCTTTTATTAGCGCAACTGAACCATTACATCCCTTGAACATGGCCCACAGTAGTGGCCGTGTAGTTATAGTTAAGTTGCTCATCTCATAAGAAGAGCACTTTTTGGGCGGCTTATAACTTCGCTCCCCCTGGATGAATCCTCACCTGCAAAAAGTGTATATGGCCCACCCTGAAAAGTTTGGTGAGGTTTGATCCAGGGGGGGCAAAGCTATAGGGGGGTCTCAAAATGCATTTTTTCCCATAGAGTTAATGGGAAAAAAACTTTTTCATGCCTACAGCTCAAACCGCTGGATGAATTTTCACCAAATTTACGGCAGGAGCAGTGGCTTGGTTCCGAAAGCGTGCTTTTCGCAAAATTGGTGTAAATCCATCCAGTAGTTTTTTTTAAACAACCAAAAAGTAGGTCTCAATAAATTAGTGATATCTATGTCCGCTCTGTGGACACACTTCCCTGTTCACTCCGCGTAAAGGACACCGATTGGTTAATCGGCTTGCTTTATGTCCGTGGACAAGGGATGTGTTAGCTGATTGGCTGGGGTGAGGCGTTGGTTTTGATGCGCCCACCATCTTGGATCCGCGGACATCTGTGGACATCCGCGGACAGCGCGGCATCGAACAGAGGAAAAATACAATTTCGGGGAGTGTGTTGGTGTGTAGGAGTGCTTGGGCAGGGTGGGGGAGCAAGAGATGGGTCAAATGCTGTATTTGTTTAGGTGGCAGGTACCCCTGATGTTTTTGCCGTGTCCGCGGTCACCACGGCTGTCCATGGACATACTAAATGCTGGGGTCACTACTAGATATTTTACTTTAGGAAGATGTTGGTTTTGGTTGTTAGTAGAGCATTGATTGTAATTAATATCCCCTATAAGCAGCCCACATACCACAGTCAACATTTTTGGTAGCATGGGTGTGTTATGCTGCAGTGGTTGTGACCAGGGCCTAGGGTCTTGCTACCAAACATTTTGACTGTGGTATGTGGGCTGCTTATAGGGGATATATGTTTTCAAAACTTTGTGTACTGATTCATTTGTAGAGTCTGTATGTGAAGTTTTGGGTAGGCTATGGAGTTAAGATTGTAAAATTTGTAACAAGCACTGCGGCATAAGATACCCATGGAAGTAAACATTTTGGATTGTGGTGTATGGTTAGATATTTGCTTGAATTGGTGTGTTATGCAGCAGTGTTTGTGGGTCCATTTATTATATACTTAGTGGTTGACATTTTTGTGGTTGTATGCAGTTTTTTCATGACATGGGTAATTGGAGCAGACATTCTTTTTTGATCTCTCTGATAAAAGAAAAGATCATGGGCCTCAATACGCGGACGGCGGTAAGGGTTAACGGTCACCGTTAATGGCAACGGTGACCGTTAACCCTTACCGCCGTACTACGAGGTCCCTTTGCGGGTTGGAGGATTTAATGCCTGCTTCTTGCAGGCGTTAATATCCAACCCGCTAAGGGACCTCGGAGCTAATTACGGCACCGCAAAATTGCGGTGCCGTAATTAGCGCCTTCCCCATTCCCATAGAGCCCTATGGGGCAGAAATGGGAATGGGGAAGGGCAATGGCGGAAAGGGGATTAACCGCCCCTCCAACCTTGGAATGGGGCGGTAAATCCCCTTTCCGCCAAGGCGGTGCCGGTATTTTACCGGCATGGACCAAGGTGCTAATAGCACCTTGGTCCACCGCCTACCGTGTAATGAGGCCTCATATGTTAGTGTAGGAAGTTCATAATGAGTTATTGCATTGCATAATAGACATTTCTGTATTTTTTTGACCCACATATTTAGTACTTTAGAAGTACTATACTTCAAACCAGTGTACTGCGCAATTTCCTCAGTTTCTGTGTTAGTTGTTTAAATCATTGGGTCTGTGGGGAAAAACATGCTGGATTAAAAAGGAAACTTCTATGATGCAGTACAATATATTTCTTTCATTGTTTTAATGTTTATTTCTTGTTTCTTGCTAATCTTGTATCTGTTGGCTTGTTGCAGATTTTTGGGGCAGTTAGATACCTGTTGGCATATTCTAATTGTTTATTTCTACTTTTATGCCATTCATCTATCTGTTTGCTTGTTGCAGAATCTGATGGTGTATTCTAACTGTTTATTTCTTGTTACATTTTAGTGGTATTTATTTATCTGTTTGCTTGTTGCAGAATCTTGGGGCAGTTAGATACCTGTTGGCATATTCTAACTGTTTATAGTTTTGAAATTGAAGTATTGTTAATGTTTATGCAGAGATTAGCTATTAAATTTTGGTTTTAAGAATATTAAATAAGCGTTTACAAGATTTGCTGGTAATCTCTGTTTTAGAGTAATGGTGGTATCATTACATTCAAACCATTCACATTTCTTTTGTTATGTATTCAGCATAATGACCTGCATTGCTTGTGGCTCCTGTGTCGTAGATTATACCTATAGTTGTGAAGGTTTTCTTACCAAGTGTGACTTGAGCATGTGTGAATCCAGTCAGCTCGCAGTTGTTTTTAGTACTATCTGCATTGTAACGTAAAAGCATTAGTATTACGTATTTACTATGTTTCTGTATTTGTAAATTGGAGTGATTATCTGAATTGCAGGTAGTACACAATCTGCCATGGTTTGCATTTTGTACAAGTTGCTCAAATGGAATGGATTCACAGGTAGGTATGGATACATACACAAAGCGTTCATTAGGGATTTGTTCCTGTGCCACATGGCTGTAGAGAGTGCATGTATGTTTCCATATGTATGAAATCTGGAAGATTTCATTTATAGGTATGTTTTTGTTTTCCTGTACTTGTAGTAAGTACATTAGAAATTCTTGTGGATCTTCTTGTGAGTTTAGAGTGAATTTCACCATTCCAACACAGTAGTCTAACTCTTGCCTTATTCCAGAAACACTTTAAGTGTTGTCAGGATTGTTGGTTGCATTTATATGACATTTGCAAACACAACTGGTCTATACTGTGTAAGTAAATGTTGTCAATAATTGGTGACAATTGGAATAGAATATTTATTGCTACATTTGCGTAACAATTTACACCAGTTGTATTTGAACATTTGAATGGACCTGACAGTTCTGTTTTGTAGTAATTGGTTCAGAGTGTGTGTTGCTTCTTTGAAGAAGTAGTTGAGTTACTTTGAGCAGTAGATTCTTCTGTGGTTGTGGTACTTGATGAAGTATTAGCTTCTTTTACTTTCTTTGGAGGAATTGCAGTGAGATCCTGTATCGTTTCAGTCCTAAGTAGTTTTCTTTTACAACGTTTTGCATTTTGGGTAACAGGATAGGTTTTTAGATGGGGGTGTAGAGTGAACGCAGTCTATTGTATTCCAGAATGTAAGGAATATCAGCATTTACTTTACTTGCATCAAAGTTGATTAGAAATAGTCTGTGAAGTGTACGTAAGCGTGATAGTTCTACATAGCTCATGCCTTCTTTAAAGACTGTGCTACCAATATCTATCAATGCTTTATCTAGGGTAAGACCTTGTGATTTGTGAATGGTAACTGTGTAAGCTAGAGTTAGTAAAAATTGTTCTCTGCGTACATACAGGACTTTGAAAAGAAGGAAGCGGGCTGTTGAGCGTCCTAGCTTTTTAACTTCTGATAGTTTGTCAAAGTGAATATTGACAAATTGAATGTTGTCATGTGGGTATGTCTGAAAGCCAAAAACTGTACCAAGTGCTCCATTGACTAGTCCTTTCTCCATGTCAAGATTACATTTAAGCATTAGTCTACAGTTTAAAGATAATTTTAATATTTTCTCCAAACCAGCTGTGCTGGAGATGCAGTTTTCTAAGGTATTTAGTCTTGTTGTAGCTTGTTGACACATGGGTAGTGGCATACCATGTACGTCCAGTTTATCTGTGGAGCAAATTTCAATTATTGGTTGCATTTCTTTTTTTAACATTGTTTCATTGAATTTTGAACAGCTTGCAATAGTTGGCATCAAGGACATACAATTGACATTTTTGTGTGTTCATTGTTCCATGACATCAGTAGCACATGAGTTATGGCCATAGAGTGCAGGGATGTGCCTGGTTTTTAATATCAATTGTGCTTCTTGAGATAGTACACTAACTCTAATACTTTTTAAAATGTTGGCTATGTGAGGTCTGCAGACTGGTGCATGTTTTCAGTTAATTCTCTGTACTGGAAATGTTGCCAAAGTTTGACATTTCCTGTGCTGCCAAGAGTTTTATGGCACAGTTTGTGCCCTAAGTTTTTAAAAATAGGTTCACCTTTCACTGGTGTCAATTGAAGAAGATCTCTGAAAACAATAATGTGTTTTCCTCCAAAGAGCTCTTCGTAGTCTGTTTTGAGTACCTCTTGTAATCTGAGGTGAATCTAAGTCAACATTAGGTTGGAGACCATACTCACCTCATCTATTAATAGCATTTTCATTTGTTTCAAAACTCTGCGTAGTTCCAGTGCAGCTTCTGTAGAAAGTTTGTAATAGTCTAATTTGTTTTGGTGTTCTACTGGAAGGAGTAGTAATCAGTGTAAAGTGACACCGCCTATGTTGTAGGCAGCTAAACCTGTGGGAGCTGTTACAATAGCAGGCAGTTTGTTGTTTGTCAATTGTTGGAGGAACTTGCTGATGATTTTGATTAAGAATGTTTTGCCTGAACCAGCTTGACCACTGATGTAGAGCAGTATAGGTTTGTAGTCTTGGCAGGTACCGTTTTTATTTTCATGTTGCACACCATGTTTAATTTGTTTTGTTACTTCTTGGAAAATGCTACGCTGCTCATTGTTCAGTTGTGATTTTAGTACAGCAAAGTCTTCTGTAGCTTGTTCATACAGACACATGCTATTTTCTACTTCTGTCATGGTTAATTCTGCCTCATTTGCTATTAGTGGCTGTCCAAGTGGTTCTTGGCTTCCTGTTACAGAAGGTTGACTACTGTCGGGAGTGTCCACTTCTAGTAGGGCGGAGTTCTTCTTTGTGTTGCTGTTCATTGTGCAACATTGTTTGGTACTGGGTATAGTTTATGTCTGTTATAGTGCTTTCATTTGCTTTGAAAGCATCTTCATAGGAGTCATACATATCCAGTAACTCGTTTTCTTTTCTCCCTGGTTTGAAAAGTTGTAGCAGGGATATGTAATACAGTTCTTTATCTTGAGGTGCTTTTAATGACAATTTGATATGATTAATTAACCTGTTTTTGGTAAATTTCACTAAGCTGCCTTCACAATGTTCTACTCTGTATCTACCATTCTTTTAATCTGGTTTAATATTATTTGTGTATGTGAAGTTTTGGGCTTCGTGGTAGAGACACATGGTTTCAAATGTGGTACTCCTGTTTGGGTAGTATGTGTCTATCAACTTGTTTTTCAAAATGTCTTGGATGTTGGGATCATTTTTGGCTATTGTTTCTATGTCCTCATATGATTTGAGAATTATTTTTCTAGATTTAGCAGGACCAAGATTTAGCCATACTATATTGTTAGATTTTCCATACAAGGCAGTACCAGTTAAACTGTCTGCAGCTTCATAGCAGCCACATCCTCTATGAGAGAGCATTTTTATGCCTAAACTGTACAATTTCTGTGATAGTGTTTTGTCAGATGACATATCATCCCAGAGGTCCTAAAGCTCTGTTTTCTTTGCTTTGGTTAAGTAGACTATGACATATTGTGCAACTGCAGTGGAATTGTCTGCAATGTACTGCACATCTATGTTTGCTTTCCATAGGAGGGCAATGATTGCATTGTAATAATTGATGTATTTTGATTCTTCTGTTCTTTTTATGTAATATGTGTTCTTAGGTGATTTACCTTTGACACTATGTCTAACTGAAGACATGAAGTTGTTTACTCGACCTTTTGTTGAAACTGGTCTAGGGAAACCAAAGCGTCATTTGGCGTAGTATTTCCCTTTGTTTTTATATTTGCAACAACAATATTTCCCACATTTGTGTCTTTGAAATTGTAAAATTTGTGCATGAAGGTCACTATGTGTTGTTTGCGAAAGGATTTCACAAGTGACATATTTTTGGATGAACTGCAAAACAGTGACATCACTGTCCTGACCAAATTTGGGAGCATCTTTAATCCATAATACAATGTGGATGTGTGGTGCACAATGTCTAACTGAAGACATGAAGTTGTTTACTCAACCTTTTGTTGAAACTGGTCTAGGGAAACCAAAGCAGCATTTGGCATAGTATTTTCCTTTGTTTTTATATTTGCGACAACAATATTTCCCACATTTGTGTCTTTGAAATTGTAAAATTTGTGCACGAAGGTCACTATGTGTTGTTTGCGAAGGGATTTCACAAGTGACATATTTTTGGATGAACTGCAAAACAGTGACATCACTGTCCTGACCAAATTTGGGAGCATCTTTAATCCATAATACAATGTGGATGTGTGGTGCTCCTCTGGATTGGTATTCTTTTCTCCAAAAGAAGTGTTGCACTTATCTGAGGGGAGGAACAGTCTTATTACAAATAAAGTGAAGCATGGGAATGAAGCGATGATGGAAATATCTTGATACATTTACAGGATCTAGAGAGCAGAGTTATCCTGGTGTTTTTATATCTATGTTTGTTTTGTTTTTGTTTGCTATGCGTAGGAAATCGTGTACATCTTCCCATGCATATTCTGCACAAGTTAATGTAACAAACCAAGTGGGTGGGCCAAGGTTTCTTATCATACAGCATACATCTCCATGACGTCAGAACCAGTATTCCTTTGTAGCACGCATGTTTGCTAAAAGATTTGTAATACTTGACTGTAAAACCTCATCTTTTTCTTGCACTTTTTGTAATAATTGCATAGCTGACATATTTTGAAAATGGGTACCTGATATTAATGTGTGTGCAACTCTGTAGCACAGAGTTGCTAGTTCACTTTCAAAGAGAAGGTGGAATATGTATTCCACAATTTGTCTGAATCTGGGGTCGTCAGAATACATTCAGAAAAAGAGTGATATGCTGATGCTGTTATCTGTGTGGGTCTATCATCGTACCTTCCTTCTTTCCTGTAGGAAAGAGTAGAGGAAAGGCACATGCTTCTATACTTTTTTCCCATATGCTGATTGGAGATCCTTTGGCTTGTCTCATTTGGTACATTCCCAGTGCATCATCTACAGTGTCTTTAGAGTGTAAAGGATGAATTGTAAAATGGTCTGAAAATATTGGATTCTGTAGCAGGATTTAGAAGTTGAAATTGACCAGTTTCTGGTGACTCTTGAATTATTTCAATAGTTCCTCTCAGGTTTTCTTCAATATGAATTTCTATGCAGTATTCATTGTTGTATTTTAGATATTGCAGAGCTTATCTAATTTTATGTAAGTCCTCAAGTTGTTGTCAGTTTTGTTTGTCTTTTGTAGGTACGCCATTTACTAAGACAATTAAAGATTGATCTATTGGACATTGCACTTCCAGAGTGTGTAAATTTTCTTTAAGATCTAATGGTAAATAAACAACTTTGCCACAAATGCCTTTCACTAATTCAGAGGGAGGTAATTTTGCTATTTTTGGTTGAAGGTGTATTACTGCTTGAAATGGGTGCACTGTTTGAATTATAATGCTCTCATATAAATTGAGTTGTTGCTGGGGATTTGGTAATGGGAATAATTCCAGGCTATTTGTGATAGCACGTGAAGGAGTTTGTTTTTTGTCAAGTTTTGCAGTGCAGTAACTGCAAAGTATTAAGGGATCAGTAATTTCATTTGTGTTTTCTGCTATAAGGTAGAGAGCTAATTGGAACCATTTGGAATCTTCATTGTCTTCTATTTTGTATGTTATGTCTACAGTTTTTGTGCTACTTTTGTAGAAAGTTCTGCGGCCACACACACACAGGGTTTGGTACTTCAGCTGATGTAGTTTTAAACTGAAGTATTTATTTTTCGTATGTGTGTAATAGAAGGTTTCCATGTGTACAGTAGTTGCTAGTTTGTTTTAAAACTATTGCATTTTGTAAGTAGCTTTCAATTCCAAAATATTTTCTTTGGATATGCTCTATTTCTTCGAGTAGTTGTTTTGGTGTACCATGTAGAAGATTGTTATTTAAATTGGCTAGTGCTAAAGCTGGACTTTTAGCATAGTAGAGTTTATGGACCAGAATTCTTATAGTTGAATGATGTGTTGATATCATTTTGATATGATGGAAGGTGCTTTTGCATATAGGTCCTAAATTGCAGGCTAATGAATGTCCTTGTAGTCCTGTGTATTTGCGCACTGGACAGGCATCCATATTTTGTAGTAGTTTTATTTTGAATTTGACTTTGCTTTTTACATACTGATTGAGGCACTGGCATAAAAATGTGAAAGATTTTTTGGCAATGTTACACATTGATTTGCATGGCCATTTGTAGACTGGACATTTTGGTTCTGTGGAATGGAAAGCTTATACTGGGGATATTTTTGTGAGCAGAGTTACTTGTTCCATAATGGTGTTATTAAGTTTTTCATACCCTCATCCACTGCTATGTATGGCAATTGGGTTTGTTTGCTTTTGTTTATATGCTTCTTCATTAAAATATGGTTCTCTGCTCGTGGTGTCACTCCATTCATCTCCACAGATGTTTAAGAAGCTATTTTTGTTGATATTCTGTTTATTAAAAAGTTTTTTTTTGTAGTTTAGTAGTTAGTTTTGTTAGTGGTTTCATTCTATTTAAAACTAAAATAATAACTTCCTTTTGCGAAGGATTGCACTTTCTGTGAGAGCTTCTAGGATTAATTTTCTACGGTAGGTTTTAAGGGTTGTGCATGATTTCTCTTCTGTTTTTATAAGGTTCTGAAGGATTCTGTGACGGAACATTTTTTGTAAAATAATTTTTTAGTATGGTTACTTGCCACTACATCAAGATTTATAGGTACACTGTTAGCAGTAGTGGTAGCTAAAGTCTTGTTAATCATGTTCTGTTTCGTTTTACATTTTGATAGAGGAGGCAAAGTTTCTGTACTGGAAGCTTGTTTTCTTTCGCTTAATGACTGTATTAGCTGTTTTGTTTGAACTTTTTGTACAAAATCTGCTAGAGATGAATGCTTATTTTGGACATTTTTATTTTGATTTGCTCTACTTCTGTGTTGCTTTATATGGAGTTGCTTTTTGGTAGGTATTTTTGAGGTCTGTTGGAGAAAAAAGAAAGTGTGGATTCGGCTGTTGTGCAGTGTATGCATGCTTTGTGCATGAGTGTATGATGGTAAGGATGTTTGTGGAGGTGTGTCATTGTGCAATGGGCCGCTACATCAAGTTGGGAAGGCTAGTCTTGTATTTGTATGTTACTATACTGGGCTTCAGATGACACTATAAAGTATGCAGCTGGTGAGGGGAAGCACTAATACTAAATCTAATGGTAGAGGCTTAATACACATGTTTGTTCTACAATACTAAAATGCAAGTGTGTTTGAGTAACAGTTAGTACATTATGGTAGTATTGTACTTCTTTGTATGGAAAGAATAGGTTTCTTCTAAGTTCTTGTTTGTGCTTCAGACACTGCTGCTTTTCAGGAGAGTGGTCTTCACTGCAATTGTAAAAGATTGAAGTTAGTCAATATGTGTGTTTATAGCACTTTTGTTAATGTAGACATTGATTTTTTTTGTTTTTGTAGTAGTAGTGTTTTCTGATAACTGTGCATAGTATGCACATGCAGTTTCATTTGCCTATGTGCATCCTGTATATTTTATTTAGAATCTGCTATTTGAACATGTTTTATAAATGAGTATAATAGTAAATGCATAGAGCACACTTGGCTTTTTAAGGCTATGTTATTGGATGTTAGGAGATAGAAGAAATAATCATATTATTTCTTTGCTATTTTTACAGGGTAAATGGCAGACATTGTACAGAAAAGCTTGCAATGTATGCAGTTGTGAAGGTGTGGGAAATAAAGCTGAAAGATTTGATGTAGAGGCATTGGTGTTTCAGCTGGGAGTCTTTCTAATGATATTGTCTGTCTGTGTGCATGAATGAAGATGCATGTACTCATCCTGGCTTACAGAAGAACATACCAGCTCTAAGCATGAAGGCACACATGCCTCGATTGATGACACACCTAGCAATGTTTTGCTGAGGACAAAAAACTGAACTATTGTCCTATATTGCCCTAGGTAGTAATCCAGAAAAAATGACTTTCACATTTGGAAGGATCTTCATTACGGCTTGAACCAAGCGTTCCAAATCAGCCAACAAAGTAGGGGCACTGACGTTGCCCAAATAGAAAGCACCATATTGCAAAACTACCACATGCGGACTGTTCATCATGGACATATCCTCACAAACTTGTACAATTCCCTGTACATTGCAATCAGGCACAGTGCTCCACACCACCTCCACTCCTTTCACATCAAAGTTCTTTTCAACATGCCTGCATCGTGCATACTGTTGTAAACCATGCACAAACATATCTCCAAGCACCAACACCCTGACTTTCTCTACTTCTGCCATCTTCACCACACACAGTCTCTTTCAACACAAATCCACAACCTCGACATCTGATTGGCTAATCCGTACAGTCTTCTTTCCATGTTGGATTTGCTGGAAAACCCCGGATGTAGCACGCCCTGTCCACGGACAGCCGCGGTATCCGCGGACCGCGTAACTCTTCGACACCCCTTCTACCATTTCCACTTTACTCTCTGTGCCATTCCCTCATTGCACACAGCTAAGCAGTCACACAATACGAAGAACTTCCTCAGAACACCCCCATTTTGTGAATTTTCGAACATTTCAGGACAATTATCATTTCATTATTCAACATATTAACATTACAAATATTATACTTTCATCTTGTACGCTGCACACAATGCTATGTTTCTCCATTAGTAGCTCAGTATACTAGATAGAACCCCATAATACAATGCTATTTATATCAATGCATCTTTCAAAGCACTAATTACGGTATGATATTTATTGCAATGATCCTTGACACTTTTTTATAATAAAAATCCCTAGTACACAAATTTCATGAAAAGTAAATGCACGTGTGATGTCATCAGTGATGTCATCAATGACATTTGCGATGTCATCTTTGATGTCCTGGGTGTTAGTCTTAGCAGTGCACGGTGGTGGCGCGAGTTATGGTTGCTTAGCTTACCATAACTGGCGAATTTCAGGGGTTTTTCGGCTTTACTTGGAACCATAACGTCCCTTAAACAAACTTTTTTTATTAGCACGCAAACAATTTACAAAGATGTAGTGTAAACAGCAAGTTCTCACAGATGGCTTTACACAGAATGTTGCAAAGTAAGCATTTATGCTCGTTCACAGTGAAGATCAGCTGCTTCCATTTTTTTCTCACTGCCCGGAGAGGCCCACGACTCCCTGTATAAGGTTCTATTTTTTTTTTTACCTTGACAGACAGAGATTGTGCTGAAAGACTTCTTTTGAAGAAGTGTAGCAAAAACGTAAGACACGATAAAGATGAAATTTCTGAAACGAAACCACTTTTGTATATTATATCACTTTGAGAAAGATCATTGGCACACGCGGAGTCATATTTTGGGACTGCACTACACTTGGACAATGGAAAATGCAATTATAATCTAAGTAACCCTTTAGATTATTTTATACCGGAATATAATAACAATAGCGTGGCATTAAAGCCCGGTCAAGTTGTACTTGTTCGTTCAATGTGGCATATTGTTTTCTACCGTGCACTATCACCGCCGAATTGATCCCCTGTCATTTAGAGGGCTCTGAAAAAGGCAGGCGACACAGGGTGGGTTAATAGAAATAATTTAACCGGCCTGTAGCCGGTCAAGCGCTCTACTCGCTGTGCCACTTCACTGTAGCCGGTCAAGTGGCACAGCGAGTAGAGCGCTCGCTTTGACATCCGTGCATAGCTTGCTAACGCAGGTTCGAATCACGGCACGGCCAAACTCAGCCTTTCATCCTTAGTATTTAGTATTTTATTTATTTCTATAGCGCACCAGGCCCAGGGGCAACCGGGCGCTTAACTTAGTTACAACAAGATGAAGGCATGACAAGGCATGTGACAGAGTATTACAGGAGTATTACAGGAAGATTTACAAAATTTACAAAATATACATTCAAGCGAATATCGATAAGGCAGTGATTTACAGGATAGTTAATAAGGGATGCAGAGTAGGTCAAAGTGCAAGTAGGGCAGTAAACTGGTGCTAGCTGTCTTGGGCGGATAGCCAAGCTTTGGTAAGGTGTTTGAATTTCAGGAAGGAAGGTTCTGCTCTAAGGTCATTGGGGAGTGAGTTCCAAAGTTTGGCTGCCAGGATGGGGAAGCTGGTTCCACCTGATCTTTGGAGATTAAAACGCGGGATGACAAGGCAGTTGACTTGGGCCGCTCTGCGAGGTCTGGTGGAATTGTGGAAAGAGAATCTGTTTGCCAGGTAACGAGGGGCTTGGTTGTGGAGGCATTTGTGTGTGAGAGCCAGGGACTTCAAGGAGATGCGATGTGGGATAGAGAGCCAGTGCAGGTTGCGCCTGGTGTCAGATATATGCTGGCGCCTAGGAATGTTAAGGGCCGCTCTGATCGCATTGTTTTGGACAATTTGTAGCTTGTTTAAGTTGCGGAGATTAGTACCTAGATAGAGGGCATTACAGTAGTCGACCTTGGATAGTACGAGGGTCCTGGCCAAGGTTACGCAGTTGGCAGTGGTTAGGAACGGGCGACAGGCGGTGATGAGCTTGCAAGTATACGCTGCTGCAGATGAGACTGCGTTGGACTGTCTAGTCAAGGATAGGGTTGAGTCGATGTAAATCCCTAGGGTTTTCGTGTCCTTAGCAATAGGGATGGTGTTCCCATCAATGGTGAAAGACTTGAAAGCAGGGTCAAGTTTAGTGAGTTTTTGTGGTGAACCAAGAATGAGGAGCTCTGTCTTTTCATCATTTAGGCAGAGGCCGTGTTGGGCCATCCACGCTTGGATGACCTGGTAGATGGCGTTGATGGCGCGGGAGTCAGTTGTGTAGTCTCCTGTGATGGGGATTAGTATCTGTGTGTCGTCAGCGTAATTGGTATACGTGACGCCCAAATGGTCCAGAATATCGAAAAGGGGTTTGGTAAACACGTTATATAACGTGGGCGAGACACAAGACCCTTGAGGCACACCACAAGAGACCAGAGCGGGTGGTGCGGCCGCAAGTGGGGAAAACACGCGCATTGATCTATTATCCAGGAAGGATCTGATCCAAGTAGAGGCATTTTCTGAGAAATGTGCGGCTGATTTGAGGTGATGGCAGAGAATTTTGTGATTGACAAGATCAAAAGCAGCAGAGAGGTCCAGGAGAAGTAATAACGCCAGTTTGCCTTTGTCTTTGAGCTCTTCGATCTGCGTTTTTAAATCGATAAGGGCGGTCTCAGTGCCATGGCGAGGCCGGAACCCTGATTGCCTGAGTCCCAGAAGTTTATTTGATTCAAGATATTCCTGAATTTGTAGGTAGGCCGCGCGGTCAAGGATTTTTAGTAAAAAAGGTACAGTGGTAATTGGTCTGTAGTTAGTGGGTATGCTGGGATCCAGGGTAGGTTTTTTCAGAAGCGGGATGACCCACGCATCCTTAAGATTGTCCGGTACAATCCCAGAGCTGAAGGAGGAGTTGATGAGCGTAGTGATGAATGGTGCTAGGTCGTGAGCTGCTTCCTTAATAATAGGTGCAGGACAAAGGTCACCCTGACAATTGGACGGTTTAAGGCTAGTGATGATCTTTTCCACTTCGAGAATGGAGAGTGGAGAGAAGCTAAAAGGAGTCAGAGAGTCTGTGATAGAGAGGTTTATGGTAGGTATAGGGATCTGTAGAGGGTTGGATTGAAGGCTAGATTGTTTGTTGTTGATTTTAATTTGGAGAGTGGCAATCTTACCTAGGAGAGCTTCTTGGATTTTGGAGCACCAGGTGCTATCTTTGGTACAGGTGTCAGGTGGAGTAACAGGAGTTTCAAGTTCTTTTAGGATTTTAAACAATTCTTTGGTGTTAGATTTGGCTTGTTCGATGCGTTTGTTGTATGTGTCTTTTTTTGCCTGGAATATAGCTTCCTTGTAGTTAAGGGTGGCCAGGAGTACGCGTGATTTGTTAGCTAGAGAGTGATTGCTTCTCCAGTGGGATTCTGCAATTCGTTTTTCTTTGCGTAGAGCTCTGAGATGGGGTGTAAACCAAGAGTTTAGGTGGGCTCGAGGTTTAGATTTTCTCAGTTTCGAGGGTGCAATGGTGTCTAAGGCTATAAGCATGGCCCGGTTGAATGTGTCGACCAGGGCCGTAGGGTCAGAGCATGAGGGATCCCGGTCATTGAGAGCTGGAAGGAGGAGGGGGAGGAGTCTATCGCAGGTAATGTTGCGTTTGTTACGGGTGGCCATAGCCGGGGCAATGTTGTGAGGGAGGCTGATAGGTTTGGACTCAATATTGAATGTAATTAAGTTGTGGTCTGTCCAGGCGCACTGTTGGTTAGAGGTGATGTTGATGGGACAGTTGAGGGCGGCTAGCCAGTCAAGGGTTCTGCCCTTGTTGTGGGTGGGTTGGTTTAGGAACTGAGTGAATCCAGCATTAGTGAGGATGTTGTCAATAGACGAAGCAGCAGTGTCCTTGGGGTCGTGGAGGCCTAAGTTAAAATCCCCCAGTATCATGACCTGGGAGATAGCTTTGGTGTTGTGTGTGAAGATGTTAGAGAGGTCCTCCGCGAAGGTGGATAGTGGGCCAGGTGGCCGGTAGAGTAGATGGAAGGTGATAGAATGGTTAGGTGTGACAGCTAGTTTAGCTGTCAGTGCTTCCAGAGTGGAGGAGTGATGTGTGGCTGAGAGGTGGAAGTTCAGAGCGTTTTTGTGGATGATGGCGATGCCACCTCCTTTAGATTGGATGGAATTACGGTCATGTCTGATAATGTTGTAGCCTGGAGGGATAGCGAGGGAGAGAAGAGGACCTGAAGCTGGGTGGAGCCAGGTTTCAGTGATTGCTATAAAGTCGAGGTCAAGGTTGATGATCAAGTCAGCTACTTCTAGGGCGTGAGCCGGGAGTGATCTGGCGTTGATTAGCGCGCCTTTGATATTGTTTGAGTTAGGGGAGTTGGAAGATGGTGGTAGATTAGGTGAAAGTGTGGGTGGTGACAAAGGGAGAGGCAGTTTGATGCGGTGAGCTAAATGATGGGAAGCGTGGGTAAGACGCGAGCCAAGTCTAGCATTTCTCAAGGAGATAGAGCAGGGTAGTTTAGGTAAAGGTCTGGTGGCGAAGTGCTGGATCCAGAGGGCTGGGTTGTTAAGATAGGGGTTGGTGTGGTGGGCGTGGGATGGCATAGTTGAGGTGTGATGCAAGTAAGAGTGGTAGATAGAGGGGGTGGTAAGGTATAGTGCAGTGCAGCCAGAGTGCAGTATAAGGAGGAGAAGGGTGGGCAGCAGTCTGGTAAGTAGGGTACTGAAAGAGTACAGAGGAGAGTTTGCAGTAGTTAGACTGTTGGTGGGGGGCATGTTGACCTAGTAGAGTCTAAGCGCGCGTGGTCTGGTAAGGATCGTGAGGGCGACCATATGACACTTACACAATTACAGTAGTCTGTTAGTGACCATAAGGCACAACACAATTGCAGTGGTCCGTTAGCGACCATAAGGCACAACACAATTGCAGTGGTCCGTTAGCGACCATAAGGCACAACACAGTTGCGGTGGTCCGTTAGCGACCATAAGGCACAACACAATTGCAGTGGTCAGTTAGCGACCATAAGGCACAACACAGTTGCGGTGGTCCGTTAGCGACCATAAGGCACAACACAATTGCAGTGGTCAGTTAGCGACCATGAGGCACAACACAGTTGCGGTGGTCCGTTAGCGACCATAAGGCACAACACAATTGCAGTGGTCAGTTAGCGACCATAAGGCACAACACAGTTGTGGTGGTCCGTTAGCGACCATAAGGCACAACACAATTGCAGTGGTCAGTTAGCGACCATAAGGCACAACACAGTTGCGGTGGTCCGTTAGCGACCATAAGGCACAACACAATTGCAGTGGTCAGTTAGCGACCATAAGGCACAACACAGTTGCGGTGGTCCGTTAGCGACCATAAGGCACAACACAATTGCAGTGGTCAGTTAGCGACCATAAGGCACAACACAGTTGCGGTGGTCCGTTAGCGACCATAAGGCACAACACAATTGCAGTGGTCAGTTAGCGACCATAAGGCACAACACAGTTGCGGTGGTCCGTTAGCGACCATAAGGCACAACACAATTGCAGTGGTCAGTTAGCGACCATAAGGCACAACACAGTTGCGGTGGTCCGTTAGCGACCATAAGGCACAACACAATTGCAGTGGTCCGTTAGCGACCAAAGGGCACAGCCAATAGCAGTCATGAGGCATAAAGCACTAGGGGCTGAAAATGACTGTACTATTAAGAGGTGGCAGCAGTAACGCATAGAGGCGGCGGAGTTGGAGGCATAAGCGTATGTAGCAAACAGTTATCGAAGGTGAAAGAGACCGAGTTCAAATGTTTGTGATTGCGGAGTAGCAGAAGACATACCAGAAAGCACAATAGTGTAGACTGAGGGTATCCCCTCTACTCACAATGGATTAAAGGTCCGAGTAGACACTGGCTCCAAGGCTCCGGAGGCGAACAGGGGGCAAACAGGGGCCTTAGTGCGGGCCTTTGTTGAGAGGCCGGCGTTCCCGCCTGCCGGCGGAAGGGGATAATTATGAATGGGGAGGTCAACAGCTGATTCGTGCGGCCAGAGCCTCACTCTGGTGCCGCGATGCGCCCGCCATTGCTGGGCCAGGCGGAAGAATCTGACGAAGTCAATCGATTCTCAAGAAGCGTTGCGCCTCAGAACTCGACGTACAGCTGGAAATCAATAAATGTGCACGATGGGCATACCTGACTGTGATATGATGGCAACCCTCGCCCTTGAGGGAATTCGGTGAGGCAGGGTGATCTGAAGCACGGCCGAACCGTGTGTAGCTGAAGATGCTCCTCGGCTCAGGAGGCTAGTGCTCCTGCCCTCCTCCGTGGTGTGCTGCTGCGGCTGGAATGGTGAGGGCAGAGTTCGTGGCCCCTGGCTCCTATGGCTCCAAACAGGCTCTCAACAGGCCTTTGTATGGCCTTCGTAGGGCCGCCGGCACATCCGCCTGCCGGCGGATGTAATGAGCAGGATAAGCGAGGCTTAGCCTCGTTGTGGCGCCGCGATGCGCCCGGCATGCGGGGGTCAGGCAGGAAGTAGGACAAGGCCAGGCAGGCCTTCGTTGCAGCTTACCAGCTGTTACGGTTTGCAGCGATGGGGAAAGGGCTCCTGCCCTCTTCCCTTGGATGGGGCGACGAAGTGAGGCCAAACAGGCTCTCAACAGGCCTTTGTATGGCCTTCGTAGGGCCGCCGGCACATCCGCCTGCCGGCGGATGTAATGAGCAGGATAAGCGAGGCTTAGCCTCGTTGTGGCGCCGCGATGCGCCCGGCATGCGGGGGTCAGGCAGGAAGTAGGACAAGGCCAGGCAGGCCTTCGTTGCAGCTTACCAGCTTCCGTGGTCGATAAATGAGCACCACACACCGTGGGTAATAATAAGCAGCGCTGAGATACCTGACAGTTCTTAGCGCTATATAAATGCGAAAATATTATTATTTTATTATTAACATACTCCGTTGCACTATCTTCGCTAGCAAATAGTTTCACGCCCTAATAAATAAAATGAATATTTTTAATAAAGGTTGGCTAGTGAGACTAATTTATGTTTTTTAAAACAGGTATGTTGCCCCATTTTGCCAATGTCACGATTTTCAGACTCCAGCGGATGGATTTTTCAACTGCCAGGTGCAGCTCCATGTAAGCAACTTCATGACCCTCACCATTTTATGGGACAATCGCCAAGGACCAATATGCCCTTACTCAGTACTAGCGGCTAGAAGCAGCATACCAACCATTATGGTGGTCTAATGACTCGTTGTTGGAGCAACCTTCCGATTATCAGTGCGACCATTTACTGCTTTTATCATAAACCAACAGCCTATCTACCGCAAAGGAACAGCGCGTGGCTCAAAATAAACTTTTGCTGATTGACAGCAGAGACAATTGCAAATCGCTGAATATTCACTAAACATTTCATGTGAAATAAATGTACTTTACCAAATGTACAATCCTGCTGTTTACTTTTAAACCACAGTTTCATATTCTGAATTGTGGTGCACTGTGTTCTAAGCTGATCTAACACCCTCTGTACTGCAAAGGAACATCGCGCGGCTCAACATGAACTTTTGCGGATCGACAACAAAGACAAATGCAAATCTCTGAATATTCTCTAAACATTTGATGTCAAATAAATGTACTTTACAAGATTTACAATCTTGCTGTTTGCTTTTAAATCACAGTTTCAAATTCCGAATTGTGGCGCGCTGTGTTGTGACATAATGTGTGTTGTCTTCAGGGTTCTGTGAAAAGTCGCGTAGGACTGGAGACGACTGGGCGCGTTTGATGACGCACCCTGTAACGTCACAGAGAGAGGCTGGGAATATGAATGCTTTCATAATGTCAGGTTTAGGGGCGGGAGATATGATTTACTGTCGCAAAAGCAAGTCAGCCAGGTCGATAGCGCCAGTCATAGGATTATCACATAATGTCGGCGCACACCAGCCTGATTTATCGTTTCTTTAGTGGACAAAAAGTCGGGTGAGGCCTATAGGAAATTGTACTATCAGCGGACAAAAGGAGTGTTCATAGAACACTTTCAACCTGACAACGAACAATACAAACAATGTTCTCAGAACACCCCCATTTTGTGTAATTGCAACCATTTCGGGACACCGCGAGTGTTCTTAGAACACATTCAACTTGACAGATTACAATACGGACAGCGTCCTCAGGACACCCCCAGTTTGTGTATTTACGAACATTTAAATAGACCGCAAGTGTTTTTAGCTCAATTTTACCTTCCTTGCGAACAAAAAGGACACATACTCCGTCCTCTGAACACCCCACCATTTAGTTTATTTACAAAATGTCAGAACAGCCGTGTTCTCCGCGGACAAATCGAACACAACAAAAGCGTATAGCACATAAAAAAACAAAACATTGAACCTATCTCATACTCCCCCAACCTCCCCAAAAACTCTTATACACCAACACACTCCACTAAATACAATTTTTAATCCAAGTTTCACCACGCGGTCCGTGGTCGACGGCAAATACAAGATGGCGGGCGCCACAGAAAATCTGACACGCTCCACGCCCCACGCCGTCCAATCAGCGAACACGTCGCATGTCCGCGGACATGACGCAAGCCCATGGGCCAATCGGGGTGCTGTCCGCGGAGCGAACAGGGAAGTCCGTCCGCGAAGCGAACACAGATATCACTAATATTTTTGCCTTACATTTTGGTCATTTTTCAAACAACTACTGGATGGATTTACACCAAATCTGCAAAAGCACGCTTTCGGGACCAAGCTGCCGCTCCTGCCACAAATTTGGTGTAAATCCGTCCAGCGGTTCGGGCTGTAGCCGTGCGCAAAGTTTGTCCCCATTATTTCTATAGGAAAAAACAAAGGTTTTGGGACCCCCCCTATAACTTTGCCCCCCCTGGACCAAACCTCTCCAAACTTTGCAAAAAAATTCAAACTGGGCCATATACTTTTTTTGCAAAGTTTGGTGAGGATTCGTCCAGAGGGAACGAAGTTATAAGCCACCCAAAAAGTGCTCTTCCTATGGAAACACCAACTTAACCATAACTACATAGACGCTACCGCGTCCATGTAATATATATATATATATATATATATATATATATATATATATATATATATATATATATATATATATATATATATATTAAATGCAGGTATAGAATTGGGATATTGAAACCCAAAAACATCTTTGGAAGCATCCAGTAAAGCAATGGCATATGTTGAACCGTGTGACTAGCATTCAGCACTACTGAAATGCATATTTTTTCACACACTACTCATACATTGGAGTATTGGATGTTATTGGAACTGTAACACCTAATAAAGCACTTCATGGTGGAATGCCGCAATTAAAATTAGACATTTTTCATGAGCACTGCAGGCACTATGCACTTTACGTATTAACTAAAAAGACAAGATTTACAATTTTTCTAGCGGAGCATATAACACATCCATATTGAATACTAGCAGGTGTACCCATGCTTAGCATGGTAATTCCTACTTCAGTCCTAGTTTGAAGTTTATTTAATGAACTAAACCAAGGCTTCTGTGTAGACAATATTGCTAGTCTTTCCTGTAGGAACTAGTGTCAACAAATTGTCTTTGTTTCCAACTCTGGCGAAAGCCACATAAAGCTGACCATGAGAAAATCATGAATACCATAAATTGACTCCAGCTACTTTGAGCAGGAGTGTTGAGATTGCGCAGCAACATACTTGGTGTCCCGATCTACAGTTGAGGCAGTAACAACTTCAACACAAGTGCCACACGTAGGACTGAAGCGTTTAAGCTTGAAGTGCCGTTCCCGTATGTGTGCGGCTGACCCATGTAAGCTTTGCACTTTTGAGATGGCATACATTCATCAACTTTTGTGGAAAATGTATATCCTGTAATTATCATGAGAGATTTGTCACAATGTGACGGACATCATGATTGCAGACACTATTGAAGAGGTATGAGCCATTTCCTGTCACATGCATTACTACAAAATCATTGGTTTTGTGTCACCCGCATGACTTCAAAAGTGAGTGCTGCTAATATCAGCTAAAATGCTGATAGTGTGAAAAGTTTGGAAAAATAAACTTCTGATGTTTGCATGAAGTGCTGAACTTTAGGAACAATGAACATAGGTCTAAGGCAGAACTACAGCACAGAGAGCCTTATGTAAGGGGTAAACATTGCAGAAAGCTTAAAAAAAGAAAAGGTTATATTTTACATTGTCTACGCCATGGAACCTAGCCACCTGCCAAATTTCAGGTTTGTAGCATGTTGGGAAGTATGCTGAACATTTCGAACAGACACACAAACACATATCCAAGCATTGCAGACCGTGTACAAAAACAAACATTCAAAGAAATGTATATTTTATATTTTTTCCATTGTCCACACAATGGAACCTACCCACATGGCAAATGTCAGGTTTGTAGCATGTTGGAAAGTTTGCTGAACATGTCAAACAGACACACACACGTATCTAAGCATTACAGAGCACTTAAAAAACACTTTAAATAAACACAATAAAAAAAAATTGATTTTATACCATTTACATTGTCTACACCATGGATCCTAGACACATGACAAATTTCAGGTTTGCAGCATGTTGGCAAATATGCTGAACATTTCCAACAGACACACACACACACATATCCACATATTTCCCTTTTATGTACACTGTGCACTTTATGAAAGGATTGCGATAGGAGAGAGGCAATATTAAATAAAATGTATGGCATTTTACCATAGAAGGCAAAAAGTAATATAGTAAATATAGTAAATTATTTTATGAATGCATGCGAAAATATATCATGGAGGAATAATGTAGATACCAGATTGACAATGAACGGAATGAAGAGCAGTGATAAAAGTAGAAAGGACATTTTTGTTAAAAATGTGCATTGAGGATTGCAAATATTGAAAGCATAGGAACATTGTTAAGAAGACATATAAATAACACCTGTGGATGAACATGGATTAATAAAACACAATATGTTACTTCAGTTGCATACACATGTACCTGATAGATTGGTCTACACCAAAATGGCAACCAACTTGGATGAGGTGGCACTGGGTGCTGTGTGAGAATTGACAATGAGGAGGGACTACAGACTACATGTTCAGATGTGTATTTATTGCTAAAACACACGGATCAAATCATTCTGAAGAAGCCTGTGTGGGTGAAATGCATAAATAATTTTGCCTGATTCTACTTTTTTACTTAATATGACTAAATTAAGTTTAAATGGTGAAACCTGGTGTGAAGCCCTGAATTACTTGAGGATGCTGATGATCTTTGCCCTGATGAGTGCAGTTGAAAGCAGGAGTTTCCCTACATCAGTGTGAGAATATATAGATGAAGATAAGAAATAATACAGATCGGGAGAACCGGATTGGAGGTAGCATTTCCCTTAGTACACAAAAAATCAAAGTTTGGTAGTGGAATTTTGATCGACAAAAATATTCGGCGAGTAGCTCACAAACTACTCAACACTTCAAAATACAAAATAAAATAAAATTATATTACATTTAGATAAAGATAAACTGATTATTGGTTGGGACAGTAAGACACCAATACTAAATAATAAGTCAATAGTGCCGCATTTGGGACAGAGCATTGTAAAATTTTAATAAAAGCATCAAAATAAATTCAAGACATATCCCATTGATATGAAATGATATGATATGGTATTTATAACGTGCCTGTACACAAGTGTTTCTAGGCACGACAAGACAAGGAGGGGGGAAACAAAGGGAGGACAAAACAGCGATCTTACAAGGCCCTGTGTCATTCAAATCACGCAAGTGCAGGGAAGAGGGAGGGGAGAAGTGCCAAGTGGGAGGGGAAGGGAGAAATGCAAGTAACTCAATAAGTGCAGGCAGCAGGAGGCTCTTAAGTGCAGAGAGAAGGGACTGTTGGGCTGCAGGTACAGGCCCTTCAGGTGTGGAGGAGCCCAGAGGCAGTGCGAGGGCAACTGGGCATGCAGGAGCCTGGGCCAGAGCTCAGAAGGTAGCCAGGAGACCAATGCGCAGAGCAGTCAGAGACATCAGCATGGGAGAGGAAGAGAGAAAGCGGAAGCGAAAAGGAAGGTCTTGAGTTGCTTCTGGAACTGTAGGTGGTTCTGCTCAAGTTTGAGAGAGGCAGGGAGGCTGTTCCAGAGGGAGGACCCAGCCGCGGAGAGACATCTGCCCCCAACTCTTTGCTTGGAGAAGCATCTGTGTGAGGAATTCGACCATGTACACAGGGAGTGTCCGCTCTCCTGGGCTTTTTTGAAGTTTTGTAATTAAAATGAATGATGGGAGATCATCCTTGGAAAATGTGTGGGCTAATCCGCACACATTTTCCTCTGCTCACTGCCCAACAAACACATAGTCAAGTGTACTCTGGGGGGACACAGCCTACAGGCCTCCCTGTCACAGTTAGCTGGAATGTGACAGCCACAGGTACATCAAATCAATTCAGGGAGGGGGAAGGCAACACTTTTCTCCGGCGGTGGCCAGCCTAATTAAACTATCAAAGGCGCCATGTATCGGCCCTCTCTATTGTCTAAAGTTGTGCTGGTGGCATTGCATACTAACGAGAGTTAATTGAAACAGGCCTGCAATAGGCCTGAGTGCATAACTGACAGAAGCGGGCAGCACACAGTCACCTCTTTGATATGCAATGTGTGAACTTGAAGCTACCTCCCACCCCTCTGTATGAAGGGCAGTGAATGGCATGTCTTGGACAACTATTTACAATAGGCAACCCCTGCTGGTGGACCCCATTTCAGAAGGAAGAAGTATGTGATTTAAGAAAGACAGTTCTCACCACAAACTTCAAGGAAGACCTGCGTTTTGATCAAGAGTCACTGAGACCTCAATTAAACAGAGAGACACTTAGATCCACAACAGACAGGAAGATTTGTGGGATTTATAGTACATGTTGTCCCCCCATACCTTTCATGTTGCAAAGCATTCTGGTTATGACCACACACATAACAGCAGATTGTTGGTGGGGTCCCAGGATTGGTTCATTAAGGTAGTCTTAGTCTTCACCAACCACTGAGGCCCCTTTGGCTTTAAAAGAGGGATGAGCCCCTCATTTAGGAGATCATCCGACAACTTTGAAATAGTAAGAAGAAGGACTAATTTGGACCCTGGCTGAAGATATAGTATGCCTTATATCTTCCGCCAGTGAAGGAAGGTCAGGATTTCGAAGAGGGAAGCAAGATCCCTCCCCTAAACATCTCCCAGGAACAGAGGGAGATACCGGACTCAGCAGACCCATCCAGGAGCTCCAGGACTGGAACCCAGCAAGCACACATTGTGCCCTTCTAGGTTCTGCCAGCAAGCTTCCTAGATGGTAAGTGACAGAAAGTCTCTGAACAAAGGACAATGCTGTTGGCTGCAATCCCTCTCCTCAGCTTTGGGCCATCTGCCTTGAAAGACAACACAAGCCCTGCGAAGAAGCTAGGAGGAGTGCCACAACAAGCATCATCCAGCATTCATCTTTTAAAGACATATTTGAGCCCTCGAACCGCAAACAGCTGCGCCACTGACTGTTGTCATGCTGCAGTCACTAAAGCCATTTGTGACGACTCGACCAGCATTCCAGTTCTGCCAACTAGCACAGAGATAACAATTCTTGACCAAGAGCCACCATGTAGACAAGCCTGCAGCTGTCCATCCAGCCTCACTTGCCAAACTGATTGCTGTTTGATAGCCACAGATGTCTCCCATCTCAAACTCTGTCGCAGGAGCAGAAATGCGTCCTGGAACTGACTCGATGCTGTCAAGCATCAAGATCATCTCAAGCACCAGGTATATTGTGGGTCTGTCCCCCTGGTCCTTCTCCGAAGGCCCCTAGTGACATTTATGACCCCTTGCTCCCTTGGTGCTGAAACCAAATAATCTTGAACAGTTAAGATTGATTTCTTTACCGACTACCCTCCTGTCAGTATCCAGAGTGTATCCATTTCCTTCGTCTAACTGTCTGTCCTCTCTGTACCTTTACAGGGTGGGCTGTATTTTGAAGTTGAATGAGGAGAACGAGGACAGAAGGAAGATAAAAGTCAAAATTGGAGAGCAGGTCTTCACAGGTGTTCAGGAGAGCAGTTTCCGTGCTTCTGACAGCTCAGAAGCCAGACTGGTGGTTATGGAGACAACCAACAGATTCATTGTGCAGATTAAACTGGGAGATGGGCAATTTTTCCAGGAGTTTGCCCTAGAAAGGAGTGATGAAAATCAGGTGATAGTTAGCCAGAGAGGAAGGATCAGCCAAGGGCTTCTTAAGAAGGTTATGCACAAGGGAGTGCTTAAGGAGGGAGGGGAAGGTTCAAGTGGCAAACGAGTGATTGCAGAAATTGGCCATTTCTGGAGATGGGGTGTCGATGTGGTCCTTGATGGTTCTGGATGAGCAAAGGAGAACTTGCTTTGACGAGACTTTCATAGATCTTACGTGTCTAGAAAAATCACTGGTGGACACGCGAAAAGAGGAGAAGGGAGGAGAAAGGAGGGGGAGAGGCGACCATAGACAGGCCAGGAGTGGTAGAGGAAGAAGAAGAGTAGGTAGAGGGAGAGAGAGTGGACAGGATGTCCTGAGTATTAGTGGTGAATTGAGACTCCAAGGCCTTACAGCGAGCCAGGGAGGGAACAGGAGAGGTAGAGACTGCAGCAGGATTGGCCAGCTCCTTGCAGATTTTGAAAAGTTTGGCAGAGTTGTTAGATGCCGCAGAGATGCAGGCTTGGGTGTTGGTTCTCTTCTTTTAGAGGACTGAGAGACTTTACTGCATTTGGAGCAGGCATCAGGCCAGTCTGTCAGGCAGTGCGCCTGTAGCCCCACTCTTCCTCTCAGCCACCCTACACTTGCGTTTAAAGGTGGTAAGGTTGGAATTGTACCAAGTGTTGTATTTGAATTTGGGCTTCAATCGAATCCTCATTACATGGGAAAGCACATCCAAAGTGTTGGGGATAAAGAGAGGAAGGTTAGTTAGGTCTGTGTCACGGTGTGAGTCAGCCAAAGGTGCAGGAGGAGGAGAGAAAGCAGAGGCGAAATCCCCAACTGACACACGCTTCATGGGTTGGATGACCGAGAAGGTAGGTGGCAATGCAGGAGTCATTTGATCTGAGGGATAGAGAGAGAGAGAGAGAGAGAGAGAGGTGGGAGGAAAGGAGAAAGTGCTCACTCCAAGAGAGGGAAGTAGTGAGAGGGTTGGAGAAGGGGGGGTCTGAGGAGATCAGAACATCCAGGGTGTGCACTTCAGAGTGAATCAGGCCAGAGGCCAGAGGGAAGAATAGAGAGAGAGAGAGAGAGAGAGAGAGAGAAAGAGGGAGGGAGAGAGAGAGAGAGAGAGAGAGAGAGAGTCTCAGAGGTGGCGAAAGAGTCCCAAAGAGGGCTACTAACATCCAGGTGATTGTTCAGGTTTCCAAGGACGAGAAGTTGAGAAGAAGAGGCAAGGTGGAAGGAGGAGAGGTTGGCCCACTCAGAGAGGAAGACTGGGCCAGGCAGCCTGTAGATAGTGACCACAGTGAGAGAGAGACCAGGAGAGATAGAAAGCCTGCAGGCCAGGCATTCAAGGGAGGAGTAGTCCTGCATTGGAATGATAGAAGCAGGGATCCATTCCAGGAAAATCAAGGCTACACCCCCCCACAGGACGGTTGGTTCTGGGTCCAGAGAGGATATTGTAGCCATCAAGAAGGAGAGTGTCAAAACTTGTGACAGAGCTGGCCGTGAACCAAGTACAGGTGAGACTGAATACATCCAAATCAAGCTCTTCCAGGAGGTGGCAGATGTCAAAGGAATGTTTGACAGCTGAACGGGAGTTGAGAGTAGTGCTGTGGAGCAGGTTGCCACATTTGGAGGACTTCCGTGGAGGGGTGCAGGCCAGAGGTTTGTCCTGTGGAAGCGTTGAGCCTGAGGATGGGCGGAGAAGGAAGTAAAAGAAGGCAGGGTAGTCAGAGAGGAAGAAGAAGAGAGTGCCAGAGGGGTGGCAGAGGAAGGAGGCAATGGGGTGGGCAGAGAAGCAGCAAGGTGTGCCGAAGAAGTGGCTGAGGAAGGAGGCGGCAGAGGAGCCAGAGATGGGTAAGAAGGGATAGCCGGAGAGGAAAGGAAATTGATGAGATGCGGGAAGCGTGTAACAAAAAGGAAGAGATTGGCCTGAGGGCCCTGGACCAAGATGGTGCCATTTAAGTAGACAAAAATGGTGGTCTTAGAGGAGTGGAAGGGGGCCAGGATGGCCTCCCACTGGGTGCCACCATTAATGGGAGAAGAGTAAAAAGGAGAGAGAACAGAGACCATATGGGGGGTCCACAGGCCTGGTGAGAGAATGACAAAGAGGATGCTGGTATGGGTCTGTCTGAAGGAAGCACTGGTGTTGGGAACAGGGATAGGGAGGTCTGGGTTTGAGACCTGGATATCCCTTTTGAGTTTCTTCCTGCCGACTTAGTGAGAGGGATAGGAGTCGATAGAAAAGCAGTTAGAGAAGATAGGTGAGACATAGAGCACTATACAGGGTGCAGGGAGGAAAGAGGGGGGAAACAGGGGAGCCCACGCAAGGGAAGGGGGGTAGTGCACAGGGCAGACAGGAGGTAGACACAAGGGGGGATACGAGAGGGAAGGGGGCACAAGAACAAGAACAACCGACCTGCGAAAACAGATGCAAAACAGAACCAACAGCAGAACACTGAGCACAATAGGGAACGTAGAAGTAAGAATGCAGATGCAATATTGAACCAACAGCAAAATACAGAGCAACAAAGAGGGGAACCTAGAAGTGAAGGATGCAGAAATGCAAAGTAGTGCCAATTAACTTGGCGAACATCACAATATCAAAATCATTAGAGAACAACACAAAGTCAATACCATCAAACAAGGCACAATGCACAACAAGGAGCTAGAAGAATGAATGCATGCAATGCAATGTAATGTCAAAACAGTGGAACACAACGCAATGCCAAAATAGTACACAAAGGTTCGAGAAGGGAAGGGGCTAAGATGCGAGAGGAAGGAAGGGAACGCGGGGGAACGGAACAGTATGCAGGAACCTATGATGCGAGGGAGTGCACGTGGCTAGAGAAGCAAAGGAGTTCACGGGGCCAAGTTGCGGGTGAGCGCACACACGTGAATAGTATGCATGGTCCTACGATGCAAAGGAGAGAACGCGGCTAGAGAACAGGGGTTGTATGCGGCAATATCGTGAAGGAAATACACGCAGCCTGATTTGCGAGGAAGCGCACATAAGAAGGGGAAAAACAAGCACATATGGGGGGTGCGAGGACCGATTGCACAGAGCCTAACACCCATAAGAATATCAATGTACCTTTGCAATTTGCAGTGTGCAAGGCGGCACCTGGGCCTTATATTGTGGAACATACTATTCTATAAGAAAGGAGTAAATGAATTGTTTTTCTGTTTAAAAATGACGATGTGGGAATTGTCATTAACATGTAAAACTAGTCCTATTGAGTATTTGGTTATTTGAACTTATTAAATTAAATTCAAGAAAAAGATCACTATCAAGCTTTCTTTCGCCCTGATATGTAACGTTACGCAGTTTGGATTTCTTTTTCGAAGGCACCTTTGTTCAACTAATTATTCAATCATTAGTACCTGGTTCATGCTGCACACCGGGAATACAACATGTGGATTGGCTCTTTTGCGAGCCATACCACACTCTTCCCTTGTACGCCAGTGCGTCCTCCACGTGCCGGGTACTCTGTTGCCAGCCAGGGGCGTGGCAGCCACGTAGCCAATGAGGAGGCTTGAAACGGGGTAATCCCCGCTCCGAGCCTCCCCATGGCTGGAGGCTGCCTTCGTCCCCCGCCAGGGACTCAGGTACGTTTTTTTTTCCTCCACACCCCTCCCCTGCAAACTATCCCCTCCCCGCCCTCCCAACCCCACTTACCTTCTTTTTTCTTCTTTTCTTGGAACCAAACGCACTGGAAACACTTCTGTTCCCAGCGCGTCCGCGCCCAATGGCTGCCATTGAAAGGGAAAATGGACTACGTTTTCCCTTTCCTGGCAGCCATTTTTTTTCACCTTTTATTTTCTTTTTCTTTTTTCCTGTTTCGAAACACGGCAGCGTTTCAAAACAGAAAAAATTGCCATTAGTACCCCGGACTAACAGGCCGGGGTACTAATGGCTATGAGACACTTGGCAGCGGGCCAATACCGCCCACGGTAATGCCCCCGGGCTTTGTTAACTACGGCCCCAGGGGCATTACCTGGGGCGGTATTGGCCCGCCACCTCAGGTCTTATTGCCACAATAATAGGATTAATAATGGCATGCGTTCTCTTGAGCACCGAAGGGCAACAACATTGGCCTTGGCGGTGCTGTTAGTACTCAATGAACTGTGATCGGCATTGCGTTAATTCATATATTTAGATTGTCCTCGTATTAACAGCTGTGTATTGCCTCTGAAACCAATACAATGTAAGTGCTGTGCCCCGTATCCATAATTCGACCTCTGGTGAAGTGGAAACCGCTCGGCATGTGCTCACGTGAAGCACTGGAATTGCGGCAGCTCCTGGTTTGAATTTCTGTTATTCTCTTTTCCTTTTTCAAACCCCGCTTGTTTTCAGGAGGGACCTGTTTTGCCAATGCAGAAGAATTCTTATCAGCGTGTATGTAAAAATGTCGACCATTTTTTTTTTTTAGCACAAGAAAAATGCGCTTTTTAGCAAAAAGAATGACGTGCCCCTCCCCCTCTCCATTCATATTCGTGTTAAGGATAGAAACATGGGTTGCCTGATGGGCAATTGCCCTTCTGCGAAACCGTAGGATGCCAGGTTCATCCGTTCCGAGAAATATAGATTAGGCTGAGCATGGCAAAATGTGATGTGTGGGCACAGGCGCTGCCTGACTGAGCATCTGCTTGCCTCCTCTCGTACATGCCCGGAATGAGATTAGGGCCAGATTAAAGGACCGGCTGCTGTCTCACTGGGTTTAATAGCAATGTCGAAAGATCGAATAAAGCAAAAAGTCATCAGCCTGCGCCGTGCGAACATACCTTTATAGTCACAGTGGGAGGAAGCACGTGGAACAGACACAAATGCGCGGTGTGTAATGGAGCAAAGTGTATGTCACGGGCAAAGGAATACACACACGCTTTGCATCGCAGCTGCAGCAGGAAGCCAGCGTCGAACACGCTCAAGGTCAGCCTCGCACAAAGCAGGTTGTGGCACCGTGCTTTCTCCTCTCTCCATCTACACTTGAAATTCAAGTCCTTTGTCCTCTCATGACGTCTTGTGTACATATGTATCAGCGGGCATATACGCCCAAAAGCTAAGTAGGAGAGTAACCCCATTCTGGCTGGGCTAATGCATTCTTTATTTTAATGTTTGTGGCACACTTTGTACTTTCTTAGTCCATAGTTTGTGGATCCATTAACTACTTTGTGTTTCGAATTATTTGGCTGGAAAACTCTTCAGTTATGCAGAGTTTTTTCTGTAAACCAAGTCAGTTCCCAGGCCTTCCTAGCTCGTCATAGCTGAGTGCGGTCGATGGAACCTTTATACTTGTTGGATAGAAAGGTATTTCTGAACGTGGCTTTTTTTCTCTGATACCGTGTGATTCTATTTGCGAGTTGGCTACCGTGTACCCTCCAACCAAGGCACCACTTCTCTGCTGGAGGACAATGCAATGATTAATGTTAGGGCTGTCCTCCCTTTACCGAGACACTGGCTAGTAGTTTGTTCAGCCATGGTTCAAAGTCATCGCACCTCTCAATAAGAGTGATAATTGCAGTGAGGCAGATACAAGGTAAACACTAGCATGGCATGCTAGTATATCTCACAGACTACACTGCCGTTGCGTTAGTCCAAAAGGAAACAGGAAACTGCTTGACAGATGTGTAAGACTAAATAATATGAAAGGAATCAACATTATACACATGAAAACGTTTGCTTGAACATATATTATATTTTACATTTGAAAACTCGATAGAATAGTGATTGAGAATGACAATAGTTTGGCTTGTTTTTAGTGAAAAGCTTTTCACTGGGATGGGCAGAGGGAGGTGAAAAACGGATCGGGTATAGGGGAGAATACTTGGTTCACAATGTAATAACATTAATACTTATATATACAGTTATGTATGTATAAGTACAGAAGAGATGGAGACTTGTATCTAATTGTCATGGGAGAAGTGGCACAATGAGGCAGCCAGGACACTAGAGGAACACACAAGTATTACAGTGGGGCTTGGGAACTCCATGACATAACACATGGGGGGCTCATTTCCGAGTTCCCTGTAAATTAGCAGTGGGGACATTTTATGTTTGCACTTCAACATAAATTGACCCCCGCCGCCAAAAAAGCAGGTGGTCTCCATAGGGATCCCCAGCATTTGTGCTGGCTTGTAAATGCATGCCAGTATATAAATGTGAGTATTTGTATGGCTTAGAGGAAGGGAGGCGGCAGAAACGTATGACACATTCCACCCCTCCTCTCCGCCATACAAATGCAGGGGAATATGGAGTACCGGAAATGGAATGCTTAAAAGCCTTACTCCAAGCTCAAAATTAACTCCCGGGAGTAGACTAATGTCAAGGGTCCAACTAAACATTTGGCCTCATTACGGGTCTGGCGGTAACCCTGCCGGTGACATCTGAAAAAATGACTGGTGCCTGGCAAGCCGGTAACACCAGGGTATTACAACCCCGGCGGCCGGGAAGTAAGGCACCAGTAATTCTGTTAATCCCCATTTCTCCACTTCCATAGAGTCCCATAGGACTCTATGGGAGTGGAAACCACAGAAGCACCGGCACCATTAATGGTGCCGGTGCTTCCGTTACAGCTTGCCTACTGTGGCCGCTGTGTCCAGCAGGGGCTGCCTTGTCAGGTACAGCAGCTCCGGCAGGCAAAGCCATAGCGTGCCGGTCCGGAAACAACGGTGCCAATAGCCTTACCGGCACCGTTGTTTCCACACCGGCACACTTGTAATGAGGCCCATTGTCACAATAAAGAAAGCTTCTATCATAGCCAAAGAATCACTGGCCATCAGACTATCCAATACCACCATTGAAGGTAATAGTGACTCCCTATACCTCAAACTCGTCTTATCCCACAAGTGTATTTTCTCTATACACATGGTCTACCGTCCACCTGGCCCTATGGGGGACTTCCATGGCAACCTCCTCACCTCATCTCCGACAACATTAAGCTCTCATCTAAGTCCATTCTGTTGGGGGATCTGAACCTAGGGTTCAATAACCCAGGCAATCTTCAAGCCAAATCCCTTGCCAAGGCTCTAGACACCTTCGGCTTTAGGCAATCAATCACTAGCACCACACAAACCAAAGGCTCCATCCTAGACTGGATACCGGACCACTACTGCCCGTCTGCCATTAGTTTTAACTCCCCCAGCCCCTGGACAGATCAACATGTCACTCCCTCACTCCAAGCAGGAACCCTGCCCCACTCCCCTACCTCCCGCCCTAGCTCAAAGCACCCGCAAGAAATAAACAAAGGGAGCCTAACACCATATCTAAAATCACTTGCATTCAGACCTCCATTCTCCAACAACCCCAGTATTTTTGCAGACACGTACACCTCTGCACTCACACAAGCTATTGATGCCATAGCACCGCTAGTGGCTCGAAAAGCAAAATCAGTGGGACACAACTCCTGGTTCACCCCACAGCTATTGGAACTAAGTTCCAAGAAATGTACTGCCCTCTCCACTTGGCAATCAAATCCTTCAGTGTCTGCAAAATCTGAATTTAATAAGATCTCTGTGCAATACAAAAAAGCAATCATCCTAGCCAAAGAAGCCTCCTTCCGCACCAGGATTTCCAATAGGAAATCAGGATCTACGTAGATATTCGCCATATTCAGGGAACTTGAAACCCCAGCCCCGAACACACAACCCATTCACAAGGCTGAGGCATCGTGTTCAAACATCCAAAATGCCATGTTAGACAAATTAGACTTACTGCACAATAAAATCAGAAATAGCCAGGAGGCTGAAATGGCACCACAACACGCTGCCCCATCCGTAGCCTCAGTTAACCTCTCCACCCAGGACTCCCCAAGCTTCTCCTTTAAGGATGTCACTGAACTAAAAGTCCTTTCCATCCTAAAAAACCTGAAACCTCAATCTGTAAAGACGATGTCTGCCCTGCCACTATCATTAAAGGCTGTGACGCCTCACTGGTGCCATTCCTCACTGCCTTTATAAACACCTCCTTCACCTCAGCATCAGTCCCCTCATGCCTCAAGGAAGCATGGGTTTGCCTGTTATTAAAAAAACCTTCACTCATCCCCAAACTTCCCAACAGCTACCGCCCCATAACAGTCCTCTTCCTTCTAAAAATCTTGGATAAGGCAGCCTACCTACAAGTCCAACACTTCCTCGAGGCCCATCACATCCTCGGCCTACAACAATCGGGCTTTCGGCCTGGTCATGGTACCAAATCAGCTCTGCTGGACCTAAAAAACAGCTGGATGAGAACAAGGACACAGACAAACCAGCGCAACTCATTCTCCTCGACATATCAGCCGCTTTTGACCTAGTAGATCATAACACTCTTTGTCATCACCTTGCCACATCAGCTAATTTCTCAGCCAATGATATAGCATGGAAACTATGAAACAGATGCCAAGGCTCTTAACACAGTTTGTGCCACCAGTCAAGCTTGGATGCCAACTAACTGGCTCTGCCCCAATGGGGACAAAACCAATATCCTTTTGGTAGGGTCCCAGGAAACCTTGAATAAACTCAACAGCCAATACAAAAACTTCACCATTTACAACAAACTGATACCAGTATCAGCATTGGTAAAAACTCTAGAAGTCTACCTATGTCTCTCTATGCAGGGGCGTTGCTAGGGGGGGTAAGGGGGCTAAAGCCCCTGATCTTTTGGTTGTAGCCCCGGATAGAATCTCAGGAGCTACAGTCAAAAGACTAGCTAGCCCCCAGTCCCAACAGTTCCGACATCAGTGTAGCCCCGGGTCTTTTCCAGACCTAGCAACTCCCCTGTCTCTATGTCACAACAAGTCAGTGCCATCTCCTCTTTTGCAGCTTACACCACCAACCTACTCATCACAGCTAAACAATTTCTATCCACGGAGAACTGCCTCTCCATTGCGGAACGCTAGTTGGATCTAGACTAGATTACTGTAATGTCCTCTTTACCGGCACCTCAGTAAAAAACCTACTCAAACTTCAAATAATCTAGAACAATGCCCTCCGGGCAGCACTTAGCATACCTAAGAGAGAACACATTTCCACAGCAAGACGGGAAGCCCACTGACACCCCATCAAAGAGCGGATCTTATTCAAAACCCTTGCGATCACTCACAAGTGTCTCAAACACACAGCGCCCCCTATCTCTCACACAAAGTCATTAAGGCAGACTCTTCAAGACCTACCAGAACACCATACAAAGGGCCTCATTACGACCCTGGCGGAAGACCATGGTGCTATTAGCACCATGGTGCATGCCGCTTAGTTACCGACTCCGCCATGGAGAAGGGGGAATTACCACCCAATTACAAGGTTGGCGGGGCGGTAATTCCCCCTTCATCCATGGCCCTTCCCCATTCCCATATTTGCACCATAGGGCTCAATGGGAATTGGGAAGGCGCTAAGTACGGTGCCACAAATTGCGGCACCGTAATTAGCACCAAGGTCCCTTTGCGGGTCCCTACTTTAACGGCTGGTCTACACCAGCCGTTAAGGTCGGGTCCCGCGAAGGGACCTCATAATTAGGCGCTAATAGGTTAACGGCGCTGCAGCCTTTTACGGCGCCGTTAACCCATTAGCGCCTGGGTCATAATGAGGCCCAAAGACTTATAGTTCCCAGAAGCAAACACACCAAAACAAGTGGCTCCAGCCTCACATTCATTGCCTCCAGGCAATGGAACACCTTGCCATAGATGCTAAGGTCCGAACCCTCCCACCTCACCTTCTGCAAAGCCCTAAAAACTTGGCTGTTTGTCTAACATTTTCAATTTTTCCATTCCACTGTCTTCTGTAACAATATTGTACTCATCTGTAACCAAGCAAACTGTCAAACATCTGTAACAGCGCTTTGATGCCTAAGGGCTTTTGTGCAATTTATAAATAAAATAAATACAAAATTAGATGAAAAAGCTTTCTCCACTCAGACATTCTCTGGCAAGCACTACTTTCTCTGCCTCATTTATCTGAATGGGGAAGAACAAGTGTTTGCTCTTTTTCTGGATATCGGTCAGACTTCGAGCTGGTTCTTCATTCTCTTTCAAATGACTCTCCTGAATTTGCATTTGTATAATATCTCAAAGTGCTCCCTTCCAGTGGGGAGTACCACTTGTAGCTGCAAGGAAGCTTGATCTTCACTAGTTGGGACTAGTTCCCATCACCACTTTTTTCTCCTATAGATATGTTGGTGATTTCTAGGACTTGGTTGTTCTGGAAGTGAAATTCCATTTATTGGTACACTGCTCAATCTAATGACAGGTACATTCAGGCTAACATAATTTGTACTCCTCTTCAGTTTGATAGGCCGGTTAGTGTGAGCCCAGAATACCTGGTTCACGCAATCGATACAAGGTGATAACGTCCGAAGGAAATTGTTCCCCAGTAAACTGGGGGTGGCCTTCGAAGTCACAACTATAACCACGTGTTTGAAACAATGTTGCCAAATTTTTATTTCTAGATCGACAGTCCCTTTGGGTGGAAATGTCATTCCCATCAAAGTTCTGGAGTTTTCCAGAAAAAGGTATGAGGGGAATCTGGTGACTATCCCCCATACTAGATTCAGTTGGCCAAAAGCTTCTTTAGAGAGCAGTGTAGTTTAGGATCCTGTATCCACCACAGATGACCATTCACATGGATCTTGTACCTTGACCGGGCATACAATCTGACCTCTTTTGCTCCAACCCTACAGAGAAAGTGTGTGTTGGTGGCCAGCCTGGCGGTCATCTTCTTAATGTTTAATCACTGTATGATCATGGGTGGTTTCCATGGAGATATCACCCTGTTTAAGATTGAGTTCCTGTGTCTGAGATCAGGAATCTGTAGGAATAAACCTGTACTTTGTAAATTATATTTGTAGTAGGTGGATCCTATTTCTCCCCAGACTCTTTGCTGTCCCTTTGTATCTGAAGACAGTCCTCAGAACCTGTTAGTGGGGAGGATACCTCTACAGTCTTTGGATTATCTGGCTTGCATAGTTGGGCTCTAGGAATTTCTCTGATTCGGTCTCCATATATACACTGTTAGACTAGGGCCCCATTTATCTTTGGGAGGGATCCCTCCATTCCTGAAAAAGAAGATTTCCTTACCTGAATCCTCCAGTGATTCTTCTCTCTGAAATGGGATGATCTTGTTTTCTTTATCCTCGAAATGAGTTTTTCTTCAGCCTCTTCTACCTACTCTCTTTTCTTTGGGTTCTAGCTTCCAAGGGTTGGAAGCGTTACTATCAGGTTTGGAGGTTTCCTGGGGTTCTTTTCCATTACGAAAGGCAACTTCCTCAAGGACTTGGCATATCCCTTCAACCAATGCCCCATTCTCAGGAACCTACCTCCAGTCATTTCCCCCGGGCATCATACCCTGGTTTTGGGGCATTCTGAGGAACATGGTTGGTCTCAGGGTTTGACTGAGCCCTCAGCATTCATCCCATGTGTTTGGTCAATTGTTGGACATGTCGCTCCAATAGGGTAACATTTTCGCTTTCCAGGGTTGTAGGGAGGTCTTTGCTCGTACCTCTGTTGCTCCCCAGAAGGGTAACTATCCCTTCTAGCGAAGTAACTCAGGTATTGAAAATGTCCACCATAATTTCCAGTACCTTCGCTCAGGGAACTATTGTTCTGGAACTGGGGAGAAGGAAGCAGATTGTTTTGAAAATTAGTGTTTGGTGGGTACCTGTTGGAAAAATTAATGTTTGGAGGTGGTGTAGTACTACTTTTCTGCAGGAAATTCTGAGGGAAATTCCCCAAGGAAGTACTTACCTGGTTTGAGCTCCCCCTTTGTGCCGGGGAGTATACACGAAACCTGTAATGGGCCTCATAGCTTTGTACCTAGGACCGATGTAGGTGGTAGGGTTAGAGGGGTCATTACTTTGATACCCTGATTGAATACCATTCGAGTGGGCCTGGGTGAAGGGTCTCCTCTGCCTCGCACTCTGCTTGTCAGCTGGAGTAGTAATTTTAGGTCCCCTGTCTCCAGGTCCAAAGGAAGGGTAGTTTTCACTTCCACCACCTTTGCAGCGGTAGGTGTGGTAGTTGGAATTCAGGTTGTGGGTTTGTTTTTATTGTCTGTGGTTTTCTGTAATTCATAAATCCTAGTAGCGTGCTCTATTAGTCAATCCCGTGTCCTACGCCTGTGGACATTTCAAACTAATTGGGTAATTATGTATCTGGGTAGTGCGTGAAAGTATATAGTAATAAATTATCTGCTTTTTGTATTCACCCGTCTTGAATTCTATGCAAATGCATGTTTCAGTTCTTGTGCAAATTATCTAGGCACCTGATCTTCCCCACATTGTAAGTTATAGGCAGTCTTGCTGCCTTTTGTGGGTTTCTCTGGGTTTCTCTGGGTTGAAAAATGTTACTGAATGGCCACCTTATAGGTGGACCATCTATAATGATCCTGGTCTCTCAGTCCAACAAAGAAACTGGAGTACTCAGGGAAAATGTCCATGTTCCTAATACAAAACAATTAGCATCATATTTGATTTCAAATGATGACCTTATTTGTTTGTATAGTTGTAAATGTGCCCACACCAAATACTTAGCATTCTTGTGGTCTGGGGTCATAAAGCTCTTTATGGCTAGGAATGTCTGATGGGGTCCTAAACAAAACCTTTTCTCTATTTTGTATTCCAGTCCCTGTCTTCTAGGTGCTCCCTATCAGTGTCAATTTAGGAAGTCCTTCCTAAATTACGGTGTCTTGATTCCTCCTTTCTCGTGTGTCGCTTTGAGCTCTCAATACCACTTTCCCTGCAGTCACTTTTTGGCACAGGATAACACACAGTCTCTTCTTATGAATGTTGAAAGTATGCACTAACCCTCTGTTTAGGTGGCCTGAGGAATCCACCCATTCGCCTGAATGTTTGGAGGTTTTTAAAATGCCCTTCCTGGGCTTAAGTGTTTGCCTTTCCCTTTCAGCTAAGTGGGCTAGGTGGTCTCTGCATCTTTTGTATGTCTAATTCTCGGATCTTCTTCTCATATTTATTTTCAGGTTCAGAAGTATATCTTTGACCTCCCATGGCACACTGGTCAGGGCATATTCCCTTCTGTTTGTTGGCAAGGGCAACTAGCCATCAATAACAGATAGGCACTGGCCTTCCTGATCAGACTGGCTAGGGATAGGAGTGCCCACCTGCCTCATGTCTCCGTTTTCTCTATGAGATGCATGTATGAGGTCAGTTCCAGTCTGTACACAGGGAGTTATAGGTAATTGGTATGAGACTTTTGATGGGAGGCACTACTCCCCTCTGTTTATGGACCCTATCCCATACATTGGTTTATCAGACTGTCTCAGCGCCAGTTTACAATCTCTCATTTCATTGTTTAATTTCTCACACTTGTTTCTCTCTTTCCTGCTTACATTCAGAGAGTTGAATTTTTATATTTGACACTGAGCTTGTGAAATCACTCTGCTCTCATCCACCAAATGCCCCCTGACTTTCTGTACCTCTTCTTGGAGGACTTTGTATTTGCTATGAGAGCCTTGCAATATGCACACACTTCCACAGCATTTTTCTCTTAAAATGACAAGTTCTATATCCTGAACATCTCTACTATGCACAGCATCAACAGGTCAGCTTCTGCTTGTCTCAAATGCTCCATAAGATCTATATTTTCTTCCCTGATTCTGGCCGGTTCCTGAGAAACTGGCCGACCCATGTCTAACTCCATTTTCAACATTAAAGCATCTTTGTCTTTGACCAGCTGCATTTTCTGTTGTGTCAGAATAGTTCAATCCTGTTTCATTTGATCAAAATAATTTTGTAAGTCAATCTCTTTTATAATTAATTGACTATTTTCGTGTGGAGTGCCACATTGAGTGCTGTGCTCTTGGCTGTGTTCTTCCCTGTTCATGAAACAAGTGCAGCTGCAAATACTTTGCCTCCTTTCCTTTGATTTAATCTTTATTCTGCAGTGTGAGTGCTATGACCTGACCCGTTGGAAAAGCAGGATTCATCTGGACTGCTATATTGTTATAGTAGTCACACTCGCGAACAAGCATACGTGGTGTGCCAAATTCAGTACACTTTGGCTGTATGGCAGGTGGGCAGAGGGCCCCCTGTGCCTTTCCCTACGGGGTGAGTTCAAAAGTTGCAATGCCTAATTCAGTGGGTAAGACTTGTGAAAGCAATTTTGATTCAGCATCATTTTTCCTTTTCTCTTTGGAATGTGACTTATGTAAGAGAGAGGTAGGTCCCTCAAAAGAGACAATTTAATGGATGCTCTTCTGGTGTTTTCTGCTAAAAAAGACAGACTCAGCCTGTCTGATGTAATACCCCTGCCTCCTGCTCTGCCTCCAATGATATGGCACCTTATGTAGGGTGGGTCGATAGGGGAAATTGAGGTGATTAAGGCAGACCAGGGAAAAGATAAGCGGTTAAACCACAAGCACACTTTTGAAGCCTATTTCCAGCCACAAGTTGTTTTCAAACTAGTTACCTCAAGCCCTTGGCAGAAGTAGTCAAAGACCAAATTATGGGGAAGCCATGTTCTATTGACATCAAAATTCTGTGGCAGCCTCCATGGAGAAAATAGACGCCTCTTTTATCAGCCTCATTGCTCAATACATTGGAAGTGATTTATCTATTTGTGGTTCTGAGGAACTTGTTGAAGACAAAATTGAGGATTCACATTTGGTGGATGAGAGTATAGCCTGGAATGGAATGCTGAAGTGTGATGTGTTAGGGGACAATTCACACTTAAAAAGAGTGATTGCCAAGTACACTCAGTACATGCTGGATAAATTGAAATTACACTGAGCTGTCTTGACTAAAATACCGTTGTGTCTAGAAAGGCTTGAAGTAAGGAGTACTTTTTCTTCCATTCATAAGACTATTGAGGAAGGTAGCTGCCTGGCAATGAATGACATTATTGGACTGAAGTGTGATTTTCAACAATTCCCTCAGGGAAACATTTTCGAAAATGCTGGACAGACCAAAGGAAATAGGAAAAAGAAAGGAACAACACGATGGAACAGTCTGTTGCAACACCCACTAGAAAGTTGTTATGTACAATACCTTTCCATTTTAAAAATGTTAATAAGGCACCTGACAATCAGGATGCACCATTGGAAGTGGTGAACCTGGACCTGTCTATTTTCTGTTTGGACAAGGATGAACATGTTTTGATATTGACTGTGGGTAGCCCTGAGGCTTTACACGCTTCTATGCACCAGTCTTGTTCTACATCAACACCTTTAAACATTGTACCTTTGGGCCCTAAAATGTCAGATTTGCTTAATAGGTTTACTTCAAATCCAGAGGTTTGGAAGGGACAATATCCTAAGGACATGTTTTAATCTGGTGGAGTGAACATTATGCTATTGGAGAGATTGTGGCAGGTGAATGTTAAATGTCCGACAGACCCATTGGAAGCTGATACTGGGACATCTACTTTGAATGAAAAGCAGGAGGTCCCAGTTGGTACTTTGGAGGCCTGGAATATGTTTCAGATTAACAATGTTAACTATTTGGGTATAGGGCGATTATTAGTGCCTGTTTCAGGAACGGCCCCATTACACGCTAATTGTAAGAGGGAGGGCTTATCTCTCCAGTGACCGCTCCCAATTTTAAGAGGAGAAGTGGTTATACCTCAGTGGAATTTACTGACAATTCTCAGAGCCAGCAGGGGACTGCTACTCTTCTGAGCATGAAGAGGGGGGCAGGGTGTTCCAGTCCCTCTTAGTGGGCACAAGAGTGCCGATTGTCAAACCACCCTCCATTTGAATACCATTAATACACAGGGGGCCTAATTACGAGTTTGGCAGTAGTCGTGCCCTTAATAAGGGCACGGCTACAGCCAAATTTGCTACCGGCACCGGCGAATGTGCCATTACCGGACTTGAGTGGGCCGGTAATTGCCCATTTGCGGGTGCCGGTATGGCCGGGCTCCTGATTCCCATTCTTCCCCATAAGGCAGAGTGGGGGTGGGGAGCATGGTTGCACCGGAACTGTTTATAACGGTGCCAGTGCAATCATGAGTTCTGCTTGTGGGTGCCTCTCTCAATAGATACAAATGAGTGGCGATGGTTAGCTCTGATGCTAGGTTGCTGTGTAACCATGATTATTGCACATTCCTGTTATCCCATGCAATCATGTTTATCCAAGGAGTCTGATTGGCCACATGTGCAGTTTTAGATTTGCTTCAACTATGGTTTCAGCCAGTTGTAAGGGGCAAGATGGCTCGTCGTTCTGGTGGCCTCATCACTGCAGTTTGAAACGACTCCAGTTTACCTTTTGATAAATTCATGGAGAACCAAAGGGGTTTGTTGGTGGTTGGTCTGAAGTACATTAGGGGTGGGAAAATTAGGAATGTATTATTTGTCAATGTATATTGGCAGAGGCCACAAAGCCCATTTGTAATCTTCCTTGATAATTTGACCCGCCTTGTGGAGGATTGGCATCTGGTGCAGCCAGTTGGTTCTGTATTATGTGTTAATTGCAGTGGATATTAATTCTACCTGCATGTATGTAAATGCAGTAACAAAACAGCATGGACGCATACTGCAGGGTACTCAATGGAGGTAATTTATTGAGGGTTGGAGACTTATGTATTAAATGACCAGGTCCATGTAGATCAGAGCAGAGTTCAAACTTGGAATAGAGGGTTAATGTCCTCTACTACCGTTTACATGCGTGTATTGAATTACTTGGTGGAGCACTGTGAGTCTTTCATCATTAAGGAAACAGAGCCAAGCAATCATAATATGCTAATTGCTAAGTTGATGGGGCCTAGGTTAAAGTGAGCGTGAATGAGGCAAAATAATTTGGAGGTAAATTGTGTTAGTAATAGAATAAAGTGACATAACAAGAATGTCATCAGGTATAACAATCACTTGAGAGTTGTCTTGATTAAAACTGACTGGGAACAGAAAGCGAATATTTTCACTGTTTCTAATATTGATGAAACAGTGAGGAGATCGGTGGAAGTAACATTGTTGGGGAAAGGAATTTTGGTAGACAGGCACCGCCCACATATATACAATAATGAGGAGGCTACTCAAAAACGGTTTTCGAGAAATGTTATTCCCCAATTCAAAGTTAAGGTAGTTGAAGTGGTTGAATTGACAATCCTCATTACAAAAGAGAGATAGAGATTGAAGAAGTGGATGTTAAGGGGGTCATTCATAGAATTTCGCGCACAAGTGGCGCACGCGGCTGGCGCACAATGTGCGCGTGCGAATGTCTGCACCAGCCGGTGCGGTAAAATCGATTTCCGCGCACAGCGTATTCATGGATTTGAGCCTCCAAAACCAGCTGTGGTGCAGAGTGGCGCAGCGACCCTGCAGCAGCGCCGGTTATGCCCCCAAGAACGCCCTCGCTCAAGGAAAAGCCATCAAAATCCCCAATCCAACGCAAAGGGCTGCGCTAACCCTGGACCAGTTTACAGGGCTGCCAAACAGCAAACAGCAAGCAGGGAACGTGTATTACTGGGGTTCGCGTGAAGTTTCACATGCAATAGGCCCTGTGCGAGCGGGGTACGTGTATAACTGAGGTTCGCGTGAAGTTTCACACGCGATTGGATCCGGGTATGTGTATTTCGGGGGTGCGCGGGAAGTTTCACACGCGAAAGGGCCTGTGCGAGTGGGGTATGTCTATAACGGGTTCGTGGGAAGTTTCACACGCGATTGGAGCAGGGTACGTGTATTACGGGGGTTCACGGGAAGTTTCACACGCGAAAGGGCCTGTGCGAGTGGGGTACCTGTATAACTGGGGTTCGCGGGAAGTTTCACACGCGATTGAAGCAGGGTACGTGTATTACGGAGGTTCGCGGGAAGTCTCACACGCGATTGATCCGGGTATGTGTATTTCGGGGGTGCGCGGGAAGTTTCACACGCGAAAGGGCCTGTGCCAGTGGGGTACGTGTATAACTGGGGTTTGCGGGAAGTTTCACACACGATTGTAGCAGGGTACATGTATTACGGGGGTTCGCGGGAAGTTTCACACGCGAAAGGGCCTGTGCGAGTGGGGTACATGTATTACTGGGGTTCGCAGGAAGTTTCACACGCGAAAGGGCCTGTGCGAGTGGGGTACGTGTATTACTGGGGTGCGCGGGAAGTTTCACACGCGAGTTTGCTGTCAGAGTGGTGTACTGAATTTCGGGGTGCGTGGGGAGTCCTACACGTGAATTGGCAGTGTGGGTCCTCCCAGGTGTTCCCTCTACACCTTCCACGGCCCCTGCAGGCAGCCGACACCACAGGGGACTACCCTGCACCCCTGGTCATGTCCCACAGGCAGCCCTTCTACCATGGGCCTGCCCCCCAGCCAAGCCACATGTCAGCTTGCACTACTGATCACCCACTCATGTCCCCCTGCACCCCCACCCCCCAGCAGTCAGGGGCACCTGCCAGCCGGCCCCCAGTCATGTCCCACTCATGTCCCTTTGCACCCCCAGCAGTCAGGGGCACCTGCCAGCAGGCCCCCACTCATGTCCCCCCACACCCTCACCCCCTAGCAGTCAAGGGCACCTGCCAGCAGGCCCCCACTCATGTCCCCCTGCACTCCCATCACCCCAGCAGTCAGGGGCACCTGCCAACAGGCCCCCACTCATGTCCCACTCATGTCCCTTTGCACCCCCACCCCCCAGCAGTTAGGGGCACCTGCCAGCAGGCCCCCACTCATGTCCCCCTGCACCCCCACCCCCCAGCAGTCAAGGGAACCTGCCATCAGGCCCCCGCTCATGTCCCCCTGCACCCCCACCCCCCAGCAGTCAGGGGCACCTGCCAGCGGGCCCCCACTCATGTCCCACTCATGTTCCTTTGCACCCTCACCCCCCAGCATTCATGGGCACCTGCCAGCAGGCCCCCACTCATGTCCCCCTGCACCCCCACCTCTCAGCAGTCAGGGGCACTTGCCAGCAGGCCCCCACTCATGTCCCCCTGCACCCCAACCTCCCAGCAGTGCAGGGCATCTGCCAGCAGGCCCCCACTCATGTCCCACTCATGTCCCCCTGCACCCCCACCCCCCAGCAGTGCAGGGCACCTGCCAGCAGGCCCTCACTCATATCCCACTCATGTCCCACTCATGTCCCCCTGCAGCCCCACCCCCAGCAGTGAGGCGCACCTGCCAGCAGGCCCCCACTCATGTCCCCCTTCACCCCACCCCCCAGCAGTGCAGGGCACCGGCCAGCAGGCCCCCACTCATGTCCCGCTGCACCCCCACACCCCAGCAGTGCAGGGCACCTGCCAGCAGGCCCCCACTCATGTCCCACTCATGTCCCCCTGCCCCCAGGTCATGACGATCGTCAATCATGGCCCTTAGGCCAGCCTCCCCAGCCCAAAGACCCAACCAAGTATTGCATCCACCCACATAGAAAAGGCAATTACATGATACAACCCCAATGTCAAGTATGTAAATGAACACATGTCCGTCACACACACACAATGGGTGCAAGTGAATGTGAAAACCCATATCATGACATGCATGAAACCAATGAGATAATACCACACATCGAAGTATGAAGAAAAAACTGTATTAACCACAACATGAATGTAATTAAAATCCAACACACAACAATGGGATTCATCTAAGAAAAGCTGCATGTCCGTAAAAGAATAAAAAACAAGAAATCATAATCCAAAGAAATCCAAAGGAAATGGTGTCCAAATTCACAGTCCAACAAAGCAAATCCAAGTGAAAAAAGAAAGTGAAAACCATTGCTCCATGGTGAAAAAAAAAAATAGAATAATCCAATGGTGAACTATGTACAGATGAACAATCCAGGGTCCATGAGCCCAAGTGATGAAATGAAACCTATCAAAAATATTACCTAATAAAAAACTATATACAAAAACGTGGTGCATTGTCCAAGCGCAACCAAAATAAAGAAAAAACAAAAGTAAACCTAACACTATCTAACTATATACAATGGGCCTCATTACGACCCTGGCGGTAATCGCCCGTCATTACCGCCATGGCGTAATGAGCGTTTACGCCGTGGGACGATGGCGTAAAGAGCGCCACATCACGACCCATCGCGCACGAGCATTACGCCATGGCGGTAATGCAATTAACGCCATGGCGGAAAAGGCCCCTACCGGCATCGCTAAGCGAGCAAGGTGCCCTTCCGCCAGCGTAAGTAGCGGCCACCGTAATTTACGGCCACCGTAATTTACGGCCACCGTAATTTTCGGCCACCGTAATTAGCGGCGGCCGTAAAAGGCCAAACCGGAAATAGCGTCATCGCGCCGGAACGGGAAGCAGCCCGTCGGCCATCTTTAAAAACACAATCCATCGCCATCCTACCAAACAACACCAGACCCAACCCTGACACCTGTCCCAACCAAACACCCACCCATCCAAGTTCCCGAAAATGCCAAAATCCGTGAAAAAGGCATGTGACCGCCAGCGCCAGGAGCGATTCAGCCGGGAGGAACTCTGCATGCTAGCGGAGACCCTGCAGGACAACGCAGGTGTTGTTTTCTCCCCTGAAATGACCAGGACAGCAATCGGGAAGAAGAAGGCCATCTGGGCCCTGGTGGCTGAGCGCGTCAGCGCGGTGGGGACCGTACCCCGCACCCCACAGCAGTGCCGGAAGCGCTGGGATGACCTGCGCATACGGGTCAGAGCCGTCATCTCGGCAAACCGCAACCTTGCCCAGGGAACCGGTGGAGGGTCGGAATCCCCCCTGAAACTCCAACCGTGGGAGGAGATCTGTGCTACCACCATCGGCATGGAATCCATCGAAGGCGTTGGAGGGATGGAAAGGGGAGCCCCGACATCAGGCGATGAAGGTAGGTGCCTCATACAAGACATGCCATAGTCACAGCAGTCCAATCATGTGTAGCACAAGGTTGCCCTAGAGTGTAAATGCAACACAAATCAATACTGCCCATAGCCACATGCGAGCACCACCCTGCATACACTGCTGGCACCCGCATACCTGCATCCACATACCACACCAAAAGGAGACAACCTGCATGGCACTGCCTGAAATCTGCCTCATCCACTGGCCAAAATAATGTCAACCATTGTCATTCAGAAGTCCGTAGACCCATCAATAACGCCCTCCCACCTTTGCTCCACCACAGGCACAGAATCACACCCAGAGGACCAGGACACCCCTGCGCCGAAGAGAGCGAAGTCCAACAACAACCTCCCTGCACCCTCAACCTCAGCTGCAGTGAGGCAGACCCCACGACAAGCAGGTCCCACTGCAGGCATACCGGAGGTCCCACCGGCAAGCACCCCTGTTGGCAGCAGGCCAGCAGCAGCTGCTCCACCTCCACCGACATTGCCTGCCACAGAAGGCAGGGGGTCAGCGGCCAGCAGCAACATCGGGGAGACAGCTGCAACAGCTGCATGTTCTGACTCGGACATGGAGCAGGAGGTCAGAAGCCCCACTGACCAACTACATTCCCCCTGTTTCTCAGACGCCAGCCCCCATGAGGGCGACACACAGGGGCACACTGAGGCAGAGGAGTGGCCTTCCACCCCATGCCCTGTCCACACTCCACAGGAGGGGACCAGCCCCTCCATCACTCCACCTGCACTGGCCATGGGCCAGCACGGCCAGCCGTCCCTCGAGGACATCACTCAGCGGCAGCATCAACTGTCCGCAATGCTGGATGAGCATGCCGCGGAATGTGTGGGGGCTAGGTTCAGCATTGAACAGGCCACGGAGACACTAAGGGCGGAAGTGGCGCAGAGCACTGCCACCCTGAGGGATGCCATGCAGGCCATGTCCAGGGACATCTGTGCCGAACTTGCGGGCTTGCGTCGTGCGGTCACTGACCTCACCCACACAGTACAGGAGCTGCATGCACAGGGGCAGCCAGGGACATCCTCCACTGCCAGTTCTGCGCAGAGCAGCCCCGTGCGCCGTTCTGGACGCAACCTGCGCTCCACAGCCAGGGGTGCCCCGGGTGCCGGGAGAGGGGGCTTGTGACGGCCTGTGGACACGGTCACAGGCATCTGTTGACAGCTACATGGGGTGTGTTGGGGTGTGCAGGGGGGAGGTGGGAGGTGGGAGGGGGTGTGTTGGGGTGTGCAGGGGGGAGGTGGGAGGTGGGAGGGGGTGTGTTGGGGTGTGCAGGGGGGAGGTGGGAGGTGGGAGGGGGGGTGTTGGGTGTGCAGGGGGGAGGTGGGAGGTGGGAGGGGGTGTGTTGGGGTGTGCAGGGGGGAGGTGGGAGGTGGGAGGGGGTGTGTTGGGGTGTGCAGGGGGGAGGTGGGAGGGGGTGTGACACGACAGTTCATAGTTCCAATACACTTTTTTCTTTCAAAAAAAGAAATGTGTGGACATTTTCATTGCGTATGTGTGCTTTATTGGTGTACAGTCCACAGTGTGCATGTCCCAGAGACACACAGTGCCCCAAGTGCAGTCTCCATGCGATAAACACCAGCCGTGTGTGCTAGAAGCAGTGGTCGATGATACTTTGGCGCATGGCACGCCCCTCCTGTGCATCGCCTCCTCCATGTGGTGGCGCCCCATCTGCACCCTCCTCATCCTCATCGTCAGGTGGTTGCAGTTCTGCGTCAGGGGGCAGGGGCACATTCCGTCTGACGCACATATTGTGCAGCATGACACATGCCATGACGATCTTTGCCACCTTCTCATGGCCATACTGGAGTGCCCCACCAGACCTGCTGAGGCTTCGGAACCGTGCCTTCAGGAGGCCGAATGTCTGCTCTATGACCACACGAGTACGTGTATGTGCACGGTTGAAGTCCATCCTCGTGCTGGTTCTGCGGGTTCCGGACTGGCGTGAGGAGCCACCTCTTCAGGGGATAGGCTGCATCACCTGTATGTAGGCGAGAATGTATGTGTCAGTCATGTTGTCTGATCAGGAACATGATGTTCCACCATGGCTGGCATGGAACTGTTACCTTGGCTCACTTCTACATGCACTAATTGATTCACACTATGCAACCAGTATATGCTCATTGCTGCCATGGCCTGTTTTGCATGCCATCACCCTATGTATGCAGAGGGGTTTTGTGCATTGTGAGTGCCCTTCCTCTGTATCCGTTCTCTGTGTTACTCACAGCCAGGTGGAGTATGCATCTCCCCCCCCCCCTTTCTGCCAGGTGGAGTATGCATCTTCCCCCCCCCCTTTCTGCCAGGTGGAGTATGCATCTTCCCCCCCCCTTTCTGCCAGGTGGAGTATGCATCTTCCCCCCCCCCCTTTCTGCCAGGTGGAGTATGCACTGGTACGTCATTCCCATGTCCACTTCCATGACATTGCACTCACCGAGTAGCCAGGATCTTGGGCCTGCATGTCGCTCCATGTAGCGTGGTATTGTGGAGTTCCTCAGGACCATTGAATCATGGGTTGATCCGGGGAATCGGGCACAACAATGTGTGATGATCTTGTTGGAGTCACAGACCATTTGCACGTTGATAGAGTGGAACTGTTTCCGGTTGCGGTACGGTACCTCCATGGCACGTGGAACCACCAATTCCACATGGGTGCAGTCGATGGCACCAATGCAACCGGGTATGCTGGCTAGTGCATGGAAACCCACTTTGGTGTTTGCAATCTCCTGGGCAGTCCGTGGTAATGAGATGTGGTCGTCTGTGTGCTTGAGGAGGGCATCGAGCACTTGGATGAGTGTTCGTGAGAATAATGGTTGTGAAATGCCATGCAGGTGCCCCACTGTGTGCTGGTAGGTGCCTTTGGCCAGGAAGTGGAGTACAGCCACTACCTTCAGTAGGGGGGGGGTGGCGGTTGGACTTTCTATCATGCTGACGATGTCGTCGTGTGTCATGTCTACGATGGCGGTGATGGTGTCCCGGTCCAAACGGTACAGGGTGTGGATCTGCTCAGCAGTGAGGTTGTTTGGATTGGCTCTGATGCGTGGGATTGGGGGCTGCCTGCGTGGTGGCACTGGCTGTGCTGGTGGGGCTTGCTGGGCCTGCCTTGCCCTCCTTCTCCTCCTGCGTCTCCTCTGTGCTGCCTGTTGTTGTTGTTGTTGCTGTTGTAGTAGCACATGAATTGCTATCAGGTCCTCCAGCCCCAACATTGCTAGTCGTATTGCCATCATTGTGGAGTGTGACTGGGTGTGGGTAGGGGTGGGGTGTGCTCTTTTTGTACTCCCCTGAGTCTGTATTGCCTTCACCTGTGCTGTTTCTGTGCACCTGTGGCAGCTGCATTCACTTGAATTGGCCCTTTACGGTTGGTTCGCGATGGCGTTATTTGCACCATGGCGGTAAGGTACTTAGCGGCCTCGGTGATGGCGTTAGGTGCATGTCCGCTTGGGTCGGCATTTGCGTACCTTTCCGCCATGGCGCTAAGTACGGTGTGGGCGGTCGCGTGCGCGCACCCTTAGCGCAGTTAGCGGCAGCGTTAACTACGATGCCGCTATTGGCATCGTAGTTTACGGTCAGGAGTCATGATCGGACCTGGCGGAAAACGATGGTGGTAACCATTTACCGCCATCGTTTTTCACTTACCGCCAGGGTCGTAATGAGGCCCAATGGCGGTGGGCAAGTCCAGCGGCTCACTCTGTGGTGTCCCGGGCCAGGGCATCATCGAACTCCATGTCTATTTGCCGGAGGCGGGCTTCTGTCCTGGCCCCGAGGTCTCGCAGGGAGGCACTCATGGCCTGTTCCAACTTCCTGCGAGTTGCCTCGAGGCACTCTGCCCGCCTCAAAGCCCGACGCCTGGAGAACTCCGCCCTGACCATGGTGAGCCGCGCCTCTTCCGCCTGCCGCCGCTCCGCACCTATCTGCTGGCCAAACCGGTGCCACACGAAAGACACTCCCATTCCTGGGTCCTCCTGCCCTCTGGCCGATGCCTGCCCCTCCAATGTTGATGGCCCCGAACCATCATTGCTCCCACCTAGAGCCTGCTCCTGCTGCTGCTGTCCATGTGCCATGTCTGATGGTGCCTGCACATCCTCCATCAGCTTGTCTCCAGTTGTGGTGTCTACCCCTGCTGGGCCACCGACTCCCGACTGTGGCAGGGATGTGAGCTCCACCAAGCTGGCTGTGTTGGTCGGGCCAGGTCCACAGGGGGCCCTGGTGGAATCTGGGCTGAAAGACGGTGTGGAGAACGACTGGCGCATAGTCTCCACAGAGGAGGAGAGGTCTGCCAGAGTGCGCGACACATGTAGGAACCCACCAACCAGGGCCCCTCCCAGCAGTGCCACATCACGACGCTGCTCTCCGTGATGGCGTGCATGATGGCGTGCGTTCTCTGCCCAGGAAGAACGCACGTCATCACGAATGACACGCGTGCGCAATGCAACACCAACCAGGACAGAGCCCACACGTTCGTGGGACCCCTCGTCCGCAGGTAGTGGAGAGGCAGATGACATGACACTCTCCCCTACCTGCGGACGGGCGTGGGACGGGGCCTCCCTGCTGGTGCATGGTGGTGCAGTCACAGGGTCAGGGACAGCGACATGCACAGGCCCCTGCGCAGTGACCTGTGCTGCCTCCTGACCCTGGCCCTGGACTGCACCACTTGCACCAGTGGTACTACCCCCACCAGGCCCCAAGTGCGGCTCAGTAGCGGGCTCCTCCTCCTCTGTGGAGACCACCAACCTGGATGTCTCCACACCGTCTTCCCCCATTGGAAGCCCATGTGGGGCTCACCCGGCCCTTCCGCCACAGCCATTGTGGCAGACACAGCACCAGCCCCCTCAATAATGAGGAGGCTACTCAAAAACGGTTTTCGAGAAATGTTATTCCCCAATTCAAAGTTAAGGTAGTTGAAGTGGTTGAATTGACAATCCTCATTACAAAAGAGAGATAGAGATTGAAGAAGTGGATGTTAAGGGGGTCATTCATAGAATTTCGCGCACAAGTGGCGCACGCAGCTGGCGCACAATGTGCGCGTGCGAATGTCTGCACCAGCCGGTGCGGTAAAATCGATTTCCGCGCACAGCGTATTCATGGATTTGAGCCTCCAAAACCAGCTGTGGTGCAGAGTGGCGCAGCGACTCTGCAGCAGCGCCAGTTATGCCCCCAAGAATGCCCTCGCGCAAGGAAAAGCCATCAAAATCCCCAATCCAACGCAAAGGGCTGCGCTAACCCTCGACCAGTTTACAGGGCTGCCAAACAGCAAACAGCAAGCAGGGAACGTGTATTACTGGGGTCCGCGTGAAGTTTCACATGCAATAGGCCCTGTGCGAGCGGGGTACGTGTATAACTGAGGTTCGCGTGAAGTTTCACACGCGATTGGATCCGGGTATGTGTATTTCGGGGGTGCGCGGGAAGTTTCACACGCGAAAGGGCCTGTGCGAGTGGGGTATGTCTATAACGGGTTCGTGGGAAGTTTCACACGCGATTGGAGCAGGGTACGTGTATTACGGGGGTTCACGGGAAGTTTCACACGCGAAAGGGCCTGTGCGAGTGGGGTACCTGTATAACTGGGGTTCGCGGGAAGTTTCACACGCGATTGAAGCAGGGTACGTGTATTACGGAGGTTCGCGGGAAGTCTCACACGCGATTGATCCGGGTATGTGTATTTCGGGGGTGCGCAGGAAGTTTCACACGCGAAAGGGCCTGTGCCAGTGGGGTATGTGTATAACTGGGGTTCGCGGGAAGTTTCACACACGATTGTAGCAGGGTACATGTATTACGGGGGTTCGCGGGAAGTTTCACACGCGAAAGGGCCTGTGCGAGTGGGGTACATGTATTACTGGGGTTCGCAGGAAGTTTCACACGCGAAAGGGCCTGTGCGAGTGGGGTACGTGTATTACTGGGGTGCGCGGGAAGTTTCACACGCGAGTTTGCTGTCAGAGTGGTGTACTGCATTTCGGGGTGCGTGGGGAGTCCTACACGTGAATTGGCAGTGTGGGTCCTCCCAGGTGTTCCCTCTACACCTTCCAAGGCCCCTGCAGGCAGCCAACACCACAGGGGACTACCCTGCACCCCTGGTCATGTCCCACAGGCAGCCCTTCTACCATGGGCCCGCCCCCCAGCCAAGCCACATGTCAGCTTGCACTACTGATCACCCACTCATGTCCCCCTGCACCCCCACCCCCCAGCAGTCAGGGGCACCTGCCAGCCGGCCCCCAGTCATGTCCCACTCATGTCCCTTTGCACCCCCAGCAGTCAGGGGCACCTGCCAGCAGGCCCCCACTCATGTCCCCCCACACCCTCACCCCCTAGCAGTCAAGGGCACCTGCCAGCAGGCCCCCACTCATGTCCCCCTGCACTCCCACCACCCCAGCAGTCAGGGGCACCTGCCAACAGCCCCCCACTCATGTCCCACTCATGTCCCTTTGCACCCCCACCCCCCAGCAGTTAGGGGCACCTGCCAGCAGGCCCCCACTCATGTCCCCCTGCACCCCCACCCCCCAGCAGTCAAGGGAACCTGCCAGCAGGCCCCCACTCATGTCCACTCATGTCCCTTGCACCCCCATCCCCCAGCAGTCAGGGGCACCTGCCAGCAAGCCCCCACTCATGTCCCACTCATGTCCCCCTGCACCCCCACCGCCCAGCAGTCAGGGGCACCTGCCAGCAGGCCCCCACTCATGTCCCCCTGCACCCCCACCCCCCAGCAGTCAGGGGCACCTGCCAGCAGGCCCCCACTCATGTCCCACTCATGTCCCCCCTACACGAAATAATGATGCACAGTCATGGCCCACTTCTACACCAAAAATACCACATCATGCCACCCCATTCTTGAGACGCAATGATTTCCCAATCCACCCCACACTGACATGCCTATCTCAAGACACAAACCAAAACTCAACTATGTACATCAACACATGTCCATCCCACACATATACTGGTTGGCATTGCTTGTGTAAACCCACAATTTCACATGCATCAACCCAATGAGCAAATCCCACACATGGAACTAAAATATGAAAATGTATTATGTACATAAATAAATAAATTAAATTAAAGCATACCAAAATATCAAACATGAAATGAAAAGCATGTGAAAAAGATGAGTGAATGAAAATGATAAGCAATGCAAAAAAAAATGAAAGAAAAACAGTCCAAACTCTCCCTCCACCAACGCAAATCCAAAAAAAGGTAAAAAAAGATATCCATTGTTTCATGTTCATAATGATGAATAAAAATGCAAAATCAGTTCATAGTCCAATTATTTACAATACATTGTCCTGAAAAAAAAAACATTACTCCATGTACATAATGAAAAAAAAATCCAAATGAATCCATGATGTAACTATATACAATCCATTGTCCAAAATAAAAATCCATTAATCCATGTGCAAAAATCGCAAAAATAAATCAATCCATTGTCCAACGATGTAAAGGGTCCATGAGCCCAACTAAACTAATGAAACCTACCTAAGAAACTACCTAAAAATATAAATATACAAATGTGTGTGGCATTGTCCATTGACCACAAATAAAAGGAAAATGAAAAGGAAACCTAACTCTAAAAACTATTTACAATGGCAGCGGGCTAGTCCGACGGCTCACTTTTGGATGTCCCGGGCCAGGGCATCATCGAACTCCTGCTCAATGTCCTGGAGGCGGTCCTCTTCCATGCCACCGAGGGTTCGCTGGGACGATGACATGTTCTCCTCCAACTCCCTGCGAATTGCCTCGAGGCACTCGGACCGCCACAGGGCCATCGGCATGGAGTTCTGTGCCCTGACCATTGTGAGCCGTGCCTCTTCTGCCCGCTGCCGCTCCGCATCTATAGCATGGTCTAACTGCTGCCACATGGAAGACACTTCCAGTCCTGGGTCCTCCTGCCCTCTGGCCGATGCCTGCCCCTCCGATGACGAAGGCCCCGATCCATCATGGCTCCCACCTTGTTGCTGCTGCTGCTGTGCCTCTGCCTGTGCCCTGGCTCTTGCTGCCTGCACATCCTCCTCCGGCTGGGGTGCAGTTGTTGACGTCCGACTCCCAACTGTGGCAGGGATGTGTCCTCCACCAGCCTGGCCGCAGGGTCAGAGGCAGCTCCACAGGGTACCCAGGTGATACATGGGTGGGAAGATGGCATGGAGTACGACTGGCGCATAGGGGGTTCAGTTGAGGAGGGGGTCGGAACAAGTTCCAGCAAATGGAGGAATCCGGCCCTGGTGAGCTGTCCCAGTAGGTCAACGCGGTCAACGAGCCATTCGAGATGACGTGCAGTCTCCTCATGAAAAGACTGCAGGTCACCTTTCATGGCCCGTTGACGCAACGCCACCCCACCCAGGACAGGCTCAACCCGGTCCCGGATAGCCACCTCCACAGGGAGAGGAAGGCCAGTTGTTGTAAGTGGACCCCCTCCCTGAAAATGGGGCTTGATGTAGGCATCCCTTCTGGTGCGGGATGATGCAGTCACAGGATCGGGGACAGGATTACACACAGGCACCTCCGCGGTGGCCTGTGCTGCCTCCTGTCCCTGCACCTGCACTGCACCACTAGCACCAGTGGAATCCCCACCTCCAGACCCCGAATATGTCCCTTGCACGGCCTCCTCCTCCACCAAACCCCCCACCAACCTGGATGACTCCGTGCCATCTTCCTCCGTCGGACCCTGTGGGGTCTCAGCTGCCCCTTCTGCTGCCGAGGAGTCCAACTCCGACCTCCGCCTCTTGGACCTTTCCTCGGCAGCTGCAGCCTGGGACACCGCACCGAACTCCTCACTCCCCGACAAGATGACAACCTGGGAGGGGAGCCGGGCCTTGCGTCTCCGGCTGGCGGGATGATCCCCGCCGCTGTGCTCCACAGCACCCTCTCCACCCTCTTCTTCAGTTGACGCTGCAGACAGGGAGAGATAAAACACAGGCATCAGGGCACTGTTCAATGGACTGATACACACATGACAGTTGCACATGAGTGGCATTGTTTAACTACAGACACGGCATCATACTCCACGACACACATGTCATTTTAACTCACACACAGGAACATTTCAACAGCAATATTGCACCAGGCAGCACCATCCATACACATACCACAGCATGAACAGCCAAAGGTGAGCCTAACATCACATGAAACACAAGGAGTGCACTAGACATGCACACATGCCACCACACTTACATGCATGTCTACATCTCCTCCAACTGTTGCAGTGATGAGTTTGCCATACATGTCACATCTGCCATTCATCCTTTTTTATATCAGTGTCACGTGCATCCATGTTGCATCACAGTTGCACACTGGTCAGATACACATACATGCACATGTACACAGTGCAGATACATGCATTATGAACCACCATCCATGCCACAACCATGCCAATGTACATACACAGAAATTCAAACATGTGTGCTCCCACACCTGCATTTGCCCAGCATGCTTACCAACACATAGACTATCAATGTGTCTCACAACTGAGAGGACTCACATGTGTCAGCCTCAAGGCCCATGTTCATACACATCCCTACATGTCCCTACATAAACAAGTGTGCAACCTGCACACTACTGGCACACCACGACACGCACAGCGTACTATCAACATGCATGTACACTTACCGCTCGACTCCAGACGGGTCTGCCTCTCAAGGATCTGGACGTAGAGCGCTGGGCATATGCGTCCCAGGACCCTCATTTGATGGTTCGACAGCTGGCCCCGGCACCCCTTGGCATCCGCTGCCTTAGTGAGGCGCCAGGCCTTGTTGAGGGTCCTGGACCTGAAGTCCTCCCAGCGCTTCTTGACATGATGTTAGTCGCGGACTGCCACCCCCTCCGCGTTGATGGCAGTCACAATGTCCATCCAGATCCTGGTCCTTTCTTCATTGTCGGCGCGCAAACTTCCAAAGAGGGCATCATACTGCCCCAGGACTTGCTCCACCAGGACACCAACTTCGGTGGCAGTGAAGCTGGTCGCCCTCTGCCTCTCTGGCTGGGGGTTGCCAGTGCTGCCAGATGGTGTTGTGCTGGACATGGCAACCCCAGAGGCAGGAGTCGGTGGGCAACTGGTTCCTGGGGCTGGGCTGGGGAGCGATGGAATCCCAGTCGGGAGTCTTCAGTTCCAGCAGGGGTGGTCACAGCAACTACACCTCTGGCTGACGTGCAGGCAGCAAATGGCAGGGCACGTGGGCAGCAGGCAGTCAGGCAGCAGCAGATGGCAGGTGGGAGCGTGCTCGGGGCTCTGGGGGGCAGTAATTCGGCCTTCTGGGCAGGAGAGTGGTCTTCCGTGTGTTTTCGCGTGGCCAGCTTGATACGGAGTGATTTGGCACGTGAAAAAATTGCACGTCAGCGTGTAATTCGAGGAAAGGGCCTTAGCGCGTAAGCGCGTCAGCACACGCACGCAATTTCATTGGACCAAAGGCCATTAGCGCGTAAGTTACATTACGCGTGCGGCCGTTTCCCTCATAGCACGTGATGACAGAGCACACGTCGAAAAACTGCACGTCCGAGTGTCATCGCGTGTAATTGGAGGAAACGGCCCGCATACATGCGTATCTGACGTGTACGTGTGGGCCGGTTTAAAAGCTACGTGTAGGATGCCATTTCCTTGTACGTGCCTTTCGTGGAGAGCGAGTGGGTGAAATCTGTACTTCTTGTCGGTTCACACGCGATTACTTCACAGCGTTTCTAGTTCGTACTCCCTGTTACCTCTGACAGCTCTTTTCTGAATTTTTGTTGGGCCTGTTTCCTCAAACAGAGTTCACTTCTCCTTCTGTCCTGTCTCCTCAGACAGCATACAATTCTTCTTTTGGCGGGGGTGTTGCCAATGCGCACATGCGTGTATTTTTCACATTCTTTTTCCAGGCAGACGGTGAGTTCCACACGTACTTAGCAACTGTGCTTGCCCCGTGTGTCACGTTCCCCTTCAGAGGTCATTGTAGGCTGCGTGTATTACGCGTATGCTTATTTTTGTGTTTCTGGGTGCCACAGCGTAGTGCAGATTCATTTTTTCAAGCACGTGGTCTACGAGGGGTTGTGTGCACGTTAATTTTTGATTTTGGGCTGCCTGTGCGTTGCGTGACCCGTCATCTTCCCCCAGGGGTCACAGACAGCCTTGTTAGAGCACTAGTGTACGAATTCCATCTAGTATCCTACCCCTTTGACCCCCACTTGCCAGGACAATAGTTTACTGCAACTCCCATACGCACAACAACATCAGTGCCATGGTTGGGAGGCGACCAAGCAGTAAGGGAGGCAAAGGTGGCTGACCTTCAAAAGGTGGGCGTGGTAGGCACGGTAGGGGAAGTGGCCAGGATTTCAGGGGGCCCCTATACCCCCATGTGTGGAGGAACAATCAGGGACACCCAGTGCCCCCCTCCCCATGGTTGAGGGAAACGTGGCTGACACCATCCCAGCTCAGCCCCTGTTGGACCAGCCCATTGTGGCACCTGACCTGGCACAGGATGACTCCCAGGCTGACTTCCAGCTCAGCAAGTCTAGGCCACGTGTGGCGGTGCAAGTTGTTGTCACCAAGCCACGTGGATCTGGGGCAGCTATGTCATCTGCTGCCCCAAGTATGCAGGGTGGGGCGGCTGCAGGGGCAGCTGCAGCTCCATCTGCCCCAGCTCTGACTCTCCCAGCCAGGACAGTGTCAGTCCAGGTCCATCAAACTGACGTTCCCCCTGCCAACATTACCCTGCAACCAATGCCTGCATCAAGACCTATGGTCATTGTGCATTCCCACACTCCTACTACGCAGTCCACCGGTGATTCTGCCCCTACTGACCAGAGCGGCGTAAGCCACTCTGGCTCCGCTCTACCTTTAAAGAAGAGGAAGAAGGGTGCTCTGGCACGACAGGCTGAGACCCCAGACACACTACACACTCTGACACGTCAAGGAAGCCTTGCTTTAATGACTCGGAACTTGATGCACTTCTGTACTATGTGTCGGCACATAGCCGCAAAATGTTGGGGACTGCAGGGTGCAAGACCACACCTGGTCAACGTAGGGCACACTGGCAGACCATCGCCGACTGCATAAGGGCCCTTGGATTTGTGAGGCACACAGCTGATGATTGCTACAAGCGGTGGAATGACCTGAAACGCAGAGCAAAGAACAAGCTGGCCTCAAATCATGCCGCTACTCTGGTGACTGGCGGTGGGTCTCCACAAGAGGACAACAAACTCACTGAACTTGAGTCTGTTGCTGGGGCCTTCATCACAGAGGTGTGGGAGAACTACCTGATTATGATGCATTGTCCGGTGAGTGCCCATGCATGTGTGTGTAATGAATGTGTATGTTGTTTGGGTGGCAGGTTCTGATTGAGTGCCAGGTGATGGTGTGTGTGCCTGAGTGGTATGGGTCACCCATGTGCTTCATCCAAAACATTCAGCGGCCTTGGATTTGGGTGTGACAGTATCCCTTCTGCCCACAGTAGTAATTTAGTGCAACATTACGGCAGTTGCCCTTGAAGTGGCATCTTGCAACAACATTGTTTGCATTTTTCAGTGTTCGTTCAGGCTGATTGTTTCAATTCTCCCACTTTTGCTATGCATTCCTCAGCCCTATTGTCACATTTGTGACATGCTTCTGTCATTGATGAACCCCACATTAGCCCACATGTGTTACCTTGTTAGGTGAATGATTTGACCATTCAGGCTGATTGAGTATTGGCCTGATCACATACATTTTTGGGGCCTGTTTGAATGTGGAACATGATAGTTGTTTCCTGTCATGTTGAAGTGCACAACCATTGATGTGTACATCGGCCTGCAATCCCTGTATTTCTGTACACTGGATGTGTTGCAGTGTTTGGCACATACGTATTTTGTCACACTATGTAGCATTTTTTATCTCATCTTGTCCATCTCACATGGATGACTGACAGTACTCAATCACTGACATATGGAAGTACTTGTGGAATGTACCATTGCTATGGTACATGCCATCTGTGTGATGGCATGTGTCATGTATGTGTATTGGACATGCCACTCACAGGCCAATGTTTGATGGCAGTGCTACCCAGTATGCGGCAAATGTGTGCTCTTCCATCTTGATGTCATCAGTGTCTGCCTTTTGCCTCCCCTTCCAACTCAGTGACAGTGCATGCATGGGAGGGTTATAGTCATGTGGGACATGGGTAAATCATGTACTGGTTCTGTAGCTTGTCAGGCCTATTTATGTGCTATGGTGCTAATGCCTGTTTCCATTTTTTGTCTTTCATGTTTTTGCAGGGGATGACGCACTTGATGCTGTTGAGGTTGAGGAGATGGTGCAGACCCAGGAGGTATCTCAGGCACGACCGGGCACCAGTGGGGGACGTGGTGTGGTGGTGGGTGAGAACCCAATCTTGCTGCAGACCATTCTGTCCAGGGGTGTCTCTGGGTGCACCTCCCCAGACCTCTATTCAGGTGCTGATTCGGATGATGAGACCTATGTGCCGTCGCAGGTAAGTGTTTCTGGCAGGGATTCTGTTCTGTCCAACCCACCTGCACCAGGGGTAGAACCCTCTATGGGGATGTCAGTGTTGGTAAGTCCGCCTTTGGCGCTTACGGATGCAGGGTCACACTCCACAACATCTGATCCTGTTCCTGGGCCAGCAGATCAGAGGGGGAATGCAATCCTGCAGCCTCAGGCAGTGCCGGCACAGCAAGGCGCATATCGCCTTGCCCCAAACAGGTGTGGTGCCCGCCGACGCGGTGGCCGTACGCCACCAGGCAATATCGTATGGGAACAATCCATGTATGGTATGGCAACCCAACAGGCAGCATCAGTTGAGATGATGGCTCAAGCAATGGAGAGGGTGGCCACTTCCATTGTCCCCCCTGAAAGGCAGATGGAGCAACTACAGCAGGCAACAGACTCCATTTGCCAATAACACAGGGAAGACATGTTGTCGTCCAACAGGGACCGACAGGCGGCACTGGAGACTCTACGCCAATCGATATCAATAGAGTCCCAGGCCCACAGGGAAGCCCTGAGGGTAGAACTCCATCACCTCAGGGAGACTCTTGTTGACCTTGAGGCTTCCACTAACTTGAGGACAGAACAGCAGCAGGAGCGGCTCACACGTTCGCTCTCAGCTGAGATGCAGGCAACTCAGGAGGAGATGCGGGCATCACGTCAGGTGATGCATGGGGATCTCTGCACTATAATCCTCCAGAAGGAGACCTTCCACAACCGAATGCTTGCTGCCATGGAGGACCATACCAGGGCTTTGCGTGGGCTGCCTCCCATAGCACCACCACCTCCTGATGCAGCAGCAGAGGGTGATGAGAGCGACAGCAGCAGTTCTCCCACAATGGCATAGCCATGCAGGCCATGAGCCCATGGAGGTGTTTTTTTTCCCCAACATCCACACAGGTGGCTGTTGGTGCGCACCCTTTCCTCGGACCTCCGGGGTGGCCCCCCCGGACCCTACATGGTCATTTTTGATTTTTGATTTTTGATTTTTTTTTACAGTGTGTTGCCTTGTGTGGCTCCTGTGGGCATCCACTGTATTCCGGCTGGGCACATGCAGGCTTGTCCTGAGTTTGGGTTGCTTGGGTTCGTGAGACACACACCCCTCCTGCTTCCCGTTTCTATGGGCTTGAAACGGGTGTGCCCAAGTGACAGTGAATTACACAGTGACGTGGGACTCCCATGAGCTGTGTGGGCAGTCTGTAGTCAATACTGTGCATACATTCCTAGTGGATATTGTTGTTGTATTGTACACTGCATGGTGTATTGATATGTGCTTGTGCATCCATGTCTTCCTCCTAATTTGCAGGTTCATTCCTCATGTCTTCACAAGGCCGTCTACTTTGGAGATGGAGTTCATGTTGTAAGCAGTGCACTTACACATTTGCGTGGCAGCAACACTGTACAGTTCGAAGGGATCGATGTGCTGGCATAATCAGGTTGTAAGACTACCACTACTTTAACTTAGTACTGTCATGTTTTTGCTATGTTTGAGGTTATGTAGCTGCATTGTATTGTTGGTAAGTATTTGGTCATGTGTTAGTTCTACATTGCTGGGAGCATATTGTGTGTGGCCAGTTGCCATTAGGGACACTGTACTTTGTGACACTTGTGTCAGGTTTTGGGGATTGCTTTGTTTGCTCTCAAATAGCATGACATGCCATGGTGTGTTGGATGGCGGTGCTGGGGAGGGGTTGGGTGACATGGCATTTTTGTCATGTTGTATTTTGCAAGGGGGTAATGAATTTAGCAGCATAGAAGTGTGTCTTTTGATGACACAGCATTGGTGGTGTTTGTGTATGTAGGGATGCACACAATGTAACACCTCCAGGTGACCAATCTCAGGCTGGTATGGTTGTGACAGTTGACTGTCCTTTATGTCATCATCATTGATTGTCAGCTGGTATGTACCAGGGATGTGTGCACTCCACAGGGGTGTGATTTTAGATGAAGTAAATAGCCACCAGCTGCGTACGGGCTGCCTCACCCCGTGCCCTTTCCCCTCCCATGCGCAGTGGGCATGCATGCGGTTGGGGATGTGGGGGCACCACCATGTCCACGGGCAGGCCCCGGCGTGTTGCAACGTTGTGCAGGACACATGCTGCCACTATGATCCTGCACACTACTGGGGAGCATATAACAGCTGCCCGCCAGAACGGTCAAGGGAGCGAAAGCGTGACTTGAGCACTCCGAATGTGCGCTCCACTATGCCCCGGGTTGCATTGTGGGCTGTGTTGTATCTTACCTCGGGTGGCGTTGTGGGGTTCTGAATTGGCGTCATCATGTGGGTGCTCAGAGGGTAGGCACTGTCCCCTGGGGGGGTGGTGATGGGTATCATTAGTGGGGTTGTGACATTACTCAGTATCTGACATGCATGCATGTGCTGTGGCATTTATACTCACCGAGCAGCCATGTATCGCCATGCCACCCAGCTTCTAGGTCCCGGTTTTGGGTTGACATTCTGTAAATAAAACTGTCGTGGGTGGACTCTGGATAGTTGGCATATACTGAGGTGATGATTTTCTTGGCATCACATACTACCTGCACGTTGATGGAATGCCAGTGCTTGCGGTTTCTATAGATGTGCTCTAATGCCCTGGGGGGACGTAGAGCCACATGGGTGCAATCAATGGCACCTAGGACTTTGGGGAATTGTGCCACCCCGTAGAAATCCTGGACGGCAGCCTGCCTTTCTGCAGGTGTTCTGGGCAGGTATATGTGCCTGCGGACTGATGGGCGTGCAGTCATGATGGCCAAGACCTGGTGTAGGCAGCGTGACTGCGTGGCCTGTGACACCCCCCCTCCCACTATATAGCACTTGTCCGCTGAAATGATCCAGTGGCCAAGAAGTGCAGTACATTGAGGACCTTCTCCAGAGGGCTGAGTGCTTGGGAGCACAGGGTGGGGGATGTGAGGTCATCCTCCCACTCACTCACCAGGTCGAGTATTATGTGAGGTGGAAACCTGTACCTCCCATACACTTGGTCATCAGGCATCCCAAAAAGGCTGGTTCTGGGTGTGAAAATTCTGGGCCTGACTATCCTCCTCCTCCTCCTGCGGTATCCCACGACCACTGCTGCTAGGAACGGTATATTCATCATGGCGTCTCAGCTTGTTTGTTGTTTGTGTGCACTTTTATGCTGCACGGGTCCACGTACGCCTGCTTCCTGCTGGCATACGTGTTTCCAGATTAGCAAATCTTTATTGGCGCACGCGTTAGCCCCGTTCGAATCCATGAATGCATGTTTTGAACGTGCGTGTGGGCGTTCCGCTAATTTGCCTCCTGTACTTCCTCCGTGATGCCCACATTTTCACGCGTTGTTCCCCATTCCGTGTGTCATGCCCCCTGTTCCTCCTACTTTTGTTGTGTGCGCCACGCTATGTGCGATTTCGCTGTGCGCATAGCACACGCTGTATGGAGACGTGTGCGCCAGCGTACGCCACGCAGAATTTTGGTGCACATTCTGGGTTTTGAAAGTGCACAGACTTCCATGAATCGCTGGGTGCGGGTTTCGCTGCGATTTTCGCACTGGCACTGCGATTCGCACGCTTTTGCACGCATGCGCCAAAAATTTCAGCGCACATTAATTCCATCAATCGGCCTATAAATCGTAGGACCAGATATTCCAGCAGGATGGGGAAAGAATGATGGCCATCCTGCTGGGTAAACAAGATGCCCATTTTTGAGTCATTGCTAATAGTTTGGAAGTTATACATGAAAAAAGTCCTAACAAATCCAATACTGGAAGAACTGTGGATCAACCACTTTTCTTCACTCTATAGTATGCAGAGTAATGAAGTTGCTCTGTTGGATCTTGGAGAGGAAGTCTAAAAGTCCTGTGAGGAATTGTTGGTAAAAGTCAATGAGAATGAACCCGGCATAGGGAAGCCGACAGCCAAAGGCAAAGCCCAATGAACTGTGTTTCTTAAAGTTGGCAAGAGTGAACCTGACAGAGGGAAGCTAACGAAAAGGGGCGAGGCATGAAGTCCTTGTCAACAGTGTGTTGACAGAAGTTAACCAAATCGAGAGAAAGTCAAACTGCATTGTTTGAAAAGACATTAAGATTTGTGAAAGCAGGAAATATTGCAGAACAAGGGGAAGTGAAGTGTCTCCCTTGTCATTTGGGGTCCGAGCCCAGCTGAGGGAGATAGAGGGGTGAAAGCTCATCACCCAAACTTCATTGAGAAAGGAACTGTTTAGTTGTTTCGGTGGAATACGATTGGTGAGGAGTCTGCGCCCGGAGGAGGGGGACACATGGGGGCTTACTATAAGTGACATTGAAAGGATTATTAGATCATCAAGCAGCTCTAGATGATGCTTGATGCGGACAACAACCTTTTTGCTGATTTGGTGCTGGAAGAACTGGAGACATGGGCAAGTGATAGCGGTTTTCTAAAAAGGTATCAGCCATGCTTTAGGAGACAAATTGGGGTGGAGTGTAATTGCTTGACTATCTCATGCATTCAGAAGATGTCCTGGCCCAGTAGTAGCTTCTCCGACATATGCAGCTTCACTCGATTTAACAGCTGCCTTTGATTTAGTGGACTGAAATCTGCTGTGGGTAAGATTGGACCATTGGGGTTTAAATCAAGGTTTGCTGAAGATTCTTATACATCTGCAACAGGGAACATCTATCTGGGTTAGACTGGACACTTAACTAGGAAGATCGTGACATGCTGGACTAAGGCAGGGGTATGTTTTGGTGCCATGCCTTTTTAATCTGTATGTTGCTGATATAGGGGAATGCCTGGATAAGCCCTCCTTTGTTCCTCCTCATATTGTGGATCTAAAGATCACTTGGCCTACAGTTATTGCTTTGTGTTTTTGACAAGTATATGGCCACATAGAATGAAGATTACGCAGCCCTGGGTTGGAAGAAAGCTTTTATACTGTTTGCAACAATGTGTACCCATTGCAGCCACGTGTTGGGAGTTGGGATTCCAATCTTTAAAGAGTCAAGTTGTATGGAAGCAACCAACTCTTTATCGGAAAATGTTGGCTTCTGGTTCTGACTTGCTTTATACTTCATTGGGCTATGTTTGTCAACAAAGAGGGCGCAAAGTTGTGAATGAGTTTTTTTTATTAATGTCACCAGAAGATGGCTGATCTAGACCTATCCATTGAGATGTTGATGTCTAATCTGAGGAATGTTAAGTGGAACATTTGAATTAATGATTGGATTGCTATTGGTGAATATCTGGGAACTTATCGGCTGTTTAGTCATTTGAATCTACTGCATAAATGGGTTGGGAGTGAAGAACCCTATATAAGTAGATTACCAGACCGCCAAACTCAAATTCATTTCATGAGATTCTGCTTTAATATTTTGCCCATGGATACAATTAGGAATATTAGGAACAAGCTGCTGTGCAAATTGGCTGTATGTAGATTTTGCAAAGCATCAGGAGCTGTGAAAAATCTAAAACATGTGCTACTATTATGCCCAGGATTACTATCACTATGGATAGTTCATTTTGGTAAATGTGTTCATTCACTCGAATCGGTTAATGTGCAACATGTATGGTTAAGGATGCTAAGTGGTAAGCCTGTTTCTATGATTTTTGCTATTGTGAGATTTGTTTTAAACGTAGGCGTTGATGTTTTTAAATGTATGAATATTGATATTAATATGATCTTTTGTCTTTCCTTTTAGCTTTTTGGGCAATAATTAGATGTACTTAGTGTGTATCTTGGATTTTACATGATTTGATGTTTTAATATATATGTATGTTGTTTTATATTGTAATGGTTTAAAGTCTATTTTTTTAACCCATACACAATAAAGAATTGAATTGACTATTTTCATGTTTTAGCATATTAATGGGCTGTTTGAAGGCCACTTATTCCTCCAACAATGCACCATTACGTTGAAGTTGGCTTATGGTTTTTACACTCTGTGTATGTGTGTCCTAGAGCGCATAGAACTCATTTTCTTTCTCTGCACTGGCCTGTTGTTGGGTTTTTACCTCAAATTTGAGTTGCTCAATGAGGTTCATATTTGAGGTCATAAATATGTCTTTGATGTTGCCTGTTCTCTAATTGCACGAGTGATTACTGGGCTTGTTCAGCCAACTGATGTGCCTGTTTCAGGTCTTTCGTCTGTCTTAGCATACTGTCCCCTTTATTTTGCAATCCCTCTTCTAACAATTGCAAATGAAAATACAACTGAACCTTGAGTTGGGCCGTTTTAATATGTTCCTCACAGGCATTTTGTGTCATATAACATTGCTATAGGGCTTTGTGTAAAATTCCACCATCATGTCAAATGTCAGTGCCTACTAATGTGACTTCCTGTACCATTCTGGCTTGCCAACACCCAACCTCCTTCTCGGGCCAATCTCCCTGAATGAAGAGCTTAGCTAGGAGATGTTTCATGGCTTCTTCTAATTCTATGTCACTCACTTTGAAAATTAATTTCACACAACCTTAGAAACTTTCACTACAAAGGAAGACAAACCTTGCAATGTATTCCTGTTATATTTCAACATACTAAATAAAATTATATTTGCATTATTTCTGCACAATCTTATTTGTCTGGACACCTCCTTGATTCTCAGAGGTCAAACAAACAGTGGTGCTTTAACAACTTCATCAACAACCTGACATTCAAATCGCTGACATTGTGATAAAATGAATAGCCTGTTAACAATGCAATTGTCATGAAACAAATCAGAAATCTAGATCCCAGCACAAGCCCCCAACAATTAATGCAAGGAGTTCCTCCTCCTCAATCAAGAGTTCCACACCATTTGAGTAATGACATGTATGTTCCATATGCAGAGATGGTTAATAATCTAACACCCCAGTGCTCCCTCACCCCTTTTGCAACAGACAAGCCAAGACGTAGGCTGGTGTGCAGAAAGAATATCATTTATTTTCCTTTAATCAATAGACAACATCCTTATATACACAATCTTGATCAAAATGCATGCCACCTCTGTGGCACAAAACCTTTCCTTCCTGTCAAAACTTCACATTACACAAGTTGAAAACACCAGTTCAATACACAGTGCGTCTTTGGTAAAGAAAGATCACAGACTCTCTAAGGCACCAACTTGTAAAGTTTTGATTTCAGGTTTGTCTCCCCCCACGCCCGATCACATGTACAGGGTAACGCAGGTCTGGAGAATACTTCAGGTGATCGGGTCACTCACAAGAATACCCCTAATGTATGGATAATCAATGCAGCACCCTACAACACGATATGACAATTTTATTTGACAGTGTAATTTGCAGGTGGCTTACCTTAAATATATGTAGCACTTTTCTGCCGTGCAAAAGAATAGACACATGCAGCTCTTTTTATTCCTGACCACTCTGCATGCTTTTCATTTGTAGCAAGGTTATAGCACAACAGACTCTTCTCAACAGACGATGAAACCCTTTCTTCTGCCAATATGCAGTGAAAATGTCCCTCTTCAATTTTGAGTTCCTTATTCACTCTCTGTAGAGAGAGTGTGATTTTAAATCAGTTATTTTCCCTTTACTTAGCTCTGGAGACAATTCTCTGCACATCACATAACCAAAGTTTCAGTTTAGCATTTGGACCCCATCTGCTTGAAGGCAGGGTTCAGGAAAAGTTGAAAAAGTCGGAATTTCATTTTTAAATATCCCCCTCCTCTTTAAGGGATTTTTGGGGTTGACAAAAGGGTAATAGGTGTTCCACAATTATTTTATCGACTATATAACTATTCACACTGGTAAAGATGTTGAAGATTTTGTAGTTCCCCAAGATCTCCCAAGTGTCCTTTAACTATGCGGGGATTCATTAAAAGATTCACTAATAAGACATGTTACGGCTCTACTTCTGCATGCCTACCACATTAATAGGAAGATGATACTAATTCAAATATATGGCCACCAATGGATTGTTCTATCAGGTGTTTGTAGTTACATTACATGTCTCTGAGATGGTGCACAGGAAAAGTCATCAACCACCCTGGGTCATCTCATGGGAAGGAATGGTACCTGGATGGCAGTCCAAGCTCAGGCCTTCTCCTGGTCCATGCCCTGGATGGTCCCAACCTCAATACTTCTGTCTGCCTCTTATTTTGGATGGCCCAAGCCCTTCTCCTGGTTCTCTCAAGGTTTTAGTTCCACCATCCTGCTTGCCTCCTTCTCTCGATCAGTCAGTCAGTACCTTTTCTCACTATGTGTCTAGTTTTAAAATCTCCTAACCACACCCCAAAAATGTCTAAATTATGAGTTGCTGGCTCCTTGGTCGATGCTACTGAGTGGGCATCTCTTGTTCTTCCCCCTAACAAGGCCTAGCCCCTTCAATTTGATTGGTCCGAGGTCTCCAGGCCCCATCTCTGGGAGTTCTTACTCCACCCTTCTGAAATTGAGTTTCTAAACAACTTAGATATGAATTTATAAATCTTCAACGTGACACTTTTCTCTTATTTACAAATAAGGGTTACAACCCATACTTTTCTAAACTGTCTGATCATGCCAGTCACAATGTACTGTGTCTGATGTCGACAATTGGGCGAATGATAGATTTGTGCGATTTCCCCCAATAGGACATCAGTTAAAATGTTGATATTTCAATGACAGGTATCTGATTCAATAATCTACCATATTTCTGACTCTCTGATTCATAACTTTTTCTGGGACGCTAGAATCTCATTTTATTTTATAACTCTGGTTCACAAGGTTGAATTGTGAGGGGATTCATATCAACAAATAGCACTTTTCATGTGTTTTTCAAAGACATCTGACCATCTCAGTATCTATTACGGTTCCCCAGTTTATGAGCAAACTACGATTCCCTATATAATCCCTATGTGACCCGTTTAATTACATGCATACTTTTTCACTTCATTAATAATATTTCTGTTCCCAAAATATGTATGTGGCCTGGCTATCTGCCTTTTGTTGACTTAGTCTGCAATAAAATTGCTTGACAATCTTTCAAGGCTAAGACCTGAGCACATGTTTTCTTATCTCCTTTAGCAGAGGGGTGTAACTCCACCCCCTGGACTCATGTTGCATCCTCTGGTGCATGTCAAATTATCAGTCAACCCAGAACACCAAAACAAACTGAATTTAATTTTTAGCATTTTATAATGTTCAGAATCCATGTGCTGTATATTTGTTTACTCAGTGGTCATCATTCTACCCCCATAAATGTCTGCCACAGGCCCAAGCTCTGCTCCCTTTCCCGGCTCTGCTAAGCTTTAAAGGGTTTTCCAAATAGGGAGGTGAAGGAGGGTTTAACCTGGGTGATCTGATGTGGGAAGATTACCCTTGATTAGGCACAGATTTCAGTCAAATTCACATTAACAAAAATGCTGCTTTATAAAATGCACACTGTTACATGTAGGCCTTTTTTCACATCTTGCATTAATACAACACATTTCCGTTTATTCCCCTCGAGCTGCTTCTGTCAATATTTTTTATGGGTTAACAGAGTCACAACCTTTTTTAAGTCATTACTTCTGCCAATGGAGTTTAATATTTACATGTTCACTTCCATCCAATGTTGCACAATACACAGATTTCTCCATGGCAGCTCTCGGTTTTAGCAAATCTGCACTTTAGTGCATCTGTTACCTGTAGTGGGAAGTAGGCCTCAGGATCTTGGCCTTGTCACTCGAACACATGGTACACTTACATTTTTTATTTTTTATTTTCTTTTGTAGAGGACATTGGGACGCTTGGCAGTTTAAAATTAAATGCTGGCCTTTTTGTCTAACAGCCAAGAGTGTGCTCGCTTCCGATATTCCTTCACCTTTGGGGCTAACGTAGCCAGCTGCAGTGCATTTGTATCCTGTAGCTGAAAATACCCCACAGTAAGCAACCCCCTGGTGTGAGGTTGACCCTTTTGTTTTGGGTGTGTCTCTCTAAAGCATGTTTCCCAAGAGTTCCCCTGCTGGGATGTTCCTGGGTTGGAGAGGTGTCACTCAACTTCCCAAGTGATCAAAGAGAGACACATCATTCCTGCTTAAGCAGAGACAGGCAGTATGGGTAGAAACCACATAGCCTTTCCATAACCAGCCTGAGCTCACAGTGTTGATATGAGTATGATTCAAATCTGATGTGGTGTTTATAATTGCATGACCTACCAGTCACCATACCAAAACCCAGTTATGAACTATTGTTAGCGATTGATTACCCTGCCACCAGACAGAAAGATCTGCACAATTGGTATGATTTTGGACCAGAGGTGAATATTTAAATGCAATCTCTGTAGTGACTTTGATGTCATAGAAGCTATCAACCAGGGCACCGGTGACCTTTGAAGCGGCTCTGTTTCACTTAATAGCAGGGACTGCAGATCTGGAGACTGATGCAACAGGGCACAGGTTTTCAGTGTTCTTTTGGCATGCAACTTTCTGAAAGTAGGGTATTTTTTCAGACCACCATTTCTAAGATGTATTGCCCACATAATTGTATTATTAAAAAAACAAAAAACCTGGGGCATCTACACCCTTGCCAGATGGCAATCCTTCACAAGATAACTTGTCTTGAAGGCATACTTCAACACATGAGGTATGATATTAAAGCCATGGGGGACATCATCAGGGAACCACAAATGCATCCTTAGAGGCTGATCATGTTCTGGGAATTTACAAACCAACACTAGATCACTGTGGTCCTGTTTTCCCTTTTCCCTAGAGATGTGGCATATAAAGGAGTTGTTCCAGTCAGAATGCATGATGTGTGGTGTCCCCAAGAGTGAACTATTTGTAGACATGCCCAAAACCATATTCCAATTGTATTGAACCAGGTTTTTAGATCCAAATATGTGGAAAGTGATCACTCTGTTGTTGGTGTGGCCAAGGGCTCTCTTTTATGTCCTCCATACACACATAGGGCCTCATTCCGAGTATGGAGGTAATCATGGCTCTATTTGCGCCATGACTACCTCCCATACCGGTACCGAGTCCGACCTGGTTCAATGGGGACATACCAGTCCATTCCAACCTTGGAGGGACCGGTAAGTCCCCACTTAAAAAAGCATTTCCCATTCACATTTCAGCCCCCATAGGGCTCAATGGGAATGGGGAAGTAGCTAATAACAGTACCGCAATTTGCGGTACCATTATTAGCCATTATTAGCTCTAAAGTCCCTTAACGGGTCCTGTCCTTAACACCTGGTCAGACCAGGTGTTAAGGCAGGGCCCCGCTAAGGGAACTCGGAATAGGGCGCAAAAGGGATTAACGGCACCGGTGTCCCTACCGGTGCCGGTAATCCCTTTGCGCCCAACTTGTAATGAGGCCCATAGACTGCTTGTGAATGATGGACCAGAAAGGACAGATATTATGATGGTTACTCCTTTCCAGCTAATATGTCCTTATTTTCTTGTGCTCCAAGATTGGGTGTTTAAGACACCATGGATCTTGAATGTGACTCAATCCCCAAGTGCCCAACCATGTTTTTGCCAGGTCATTACAAGCTCAGACTGACAGTATGGAATTAAAAAGGAAGGGATTGATCAAGTTGGGTCTGTCAGATGACGTGGCAAGAATGGCATAATTATCTTGAAGGTTTTCTACTTGCCATTGCTACATCCAACATTGGATACCAGTAACAAAGCCCATGATCGTTCTTCTCCTGTGGATTGTAGATTTTCTTCTTGTGGGTTTTCACAAGGGTCTCACAGAAGCCATGTCTCGGTCTTATTGGTGTTCATCAGGGGCTTTTAAAATGTCTTGAGTAGTTCTACATGTATTGAAAGCAGTAGTCAATAGTTTCTTGAAAGCAGGTCTACTGCTTATCCCGTCATGCAAGATTACCCTTTCCCAGAGGGATATGCCTCTGGTACCCAGAAAGTTAACACTCAACTATGTTTCCTCTTCACCAGACACATCCTGAATTACTTTTCTGGTAAACACTTTTTTTTGGTTGCAATTTCTATTTGTAGATTTGCAGAACTGCGTGTTTAGGTCTGCAGCCCCACCTTACTTGACAGTTCCTCCAGGTATCTTTACCCAGCATCCCAGGTCGTGATTCCTCCCCAAGGTGATCTCTAATGTAATTATTGTCCATGAGGTTGTGTTGCCAGTTTGATAGACAGTGGGCAGTGTCAAATAAGGTCATGGGCTGTTTGCAGGTCCATATTTGTATACAGGGTCTGGATGGCATGTTCCAGGATATGTTACAACCTGTTTATGTCCTTTGAGAGGAAGAGAAAGGGATGGAAACCTGTATTGGCATGTTGATTTGTGATACCTTTGCAAAGGGTTCTGAGTTGAAGTGGGTGCCTCCCCACCCTGATGCTGCAAGTTAGGTTGTCACGGATCAGGGTTGACACACTGAGTGAAGGTCCAGAGGGTTACCCAGATCAAATTATTTAGGGCTGCTACTTCGGGATCCATGTAAACCTTCATCACTCACTCCAAGATTTATGTGGGCCTGTTGAGTAATCTGTCAGTGGATAATATGCGGTTACAAGCTGCAATGTTTCCATGATTTGGTACCTATCATTCAGTTGGTTAATAAAACGTGGGTTGCACATTTTTCTTTCTCCTGTTAATGTTTTTCTTTAAAGATCATGTTGAGACTTGAAGTTGAATTATTTTCATGAGAAGTGAGGACTGAGACAAGGTTATGGTATCTTGGGGTAATTACTGTATTTTGTATGGTAATCCTATACTACTGCACATCCTCCTTAAATCACTGACATTCCCAACACCCCCTCAGGTCGTTGGCAATCATTCTAGATGTTCTGATTGAGGTTTTCCACACCTCACATATCTTTGCGACTCCTGAATTTGGAGGTTTCAAAAACAGGCCAATTCCCCAGGCAACATTATGGACCAGATAGAATGTGTCACTGGTGTTGTTAGTTGACCCATTCATGAATTAAAAATACTATCTGTGAATAGGTTGAGAACGGCTCTATATATAAACATTGGGAAGGGAGAGGAGACTCATTGTAATGGGGATGTCCAAACAAAACCTTTTCAACACTGGAGAATTACACAGCCAGCTAGGTACATGGCAATCTCTGAATAGGGTGTCTATTTCCGCCAGCTCAATGAAGAATTGCTTATTATATTTTATTATTTTATTTGAGTCATTTTTTAAATTCTGCTAAGAGTTTGTTTTCCAAATGCAGGGACAGACAATCATTGCAACTGTACTCTCCAATTATAATTTTCTCATGCAATGACAGGAAGGAGACTTTGAAGATTCCACTTTAGTGTGTTGAATATTTTTGTTTATGCTAACCATGTATTCAATTTTCATACTAAGAGATGGGTACATACTGGAAGTACCAATCGGTTCTTAGTTGGGGAAGTATGCACGAAATGGCAGGTGAGGTCTGCAATTAATTTCCAGGATGTGTGCACACCTGTAAGAAAGAGCCTGTTCTTAGTCTTGATACACTACACATCATATACCAAGAGAATGTCCTATTGAAAGGTAGCAGATTTTTGGGAAAATAATCTTTGTCTCCAGATTGTACTTACTGGAAAATATGAGAGCCACACTCAGATGTGTTCACTGTTTTCTCACCATTCACTCCCGTCACTAAGAAGCCTAAATATAGAAATAGATAAATGGCAATGTGCCTTGTGCCAGCACCCTGTCTGATTTCTTGGATGTTTGCTATGCGTAGTGATTAAAGACATGAAGCAGTTCAGGTCATAAGTCCACAATGCAACCCTCCTACACAGACCAGTGATTTCTATTATATGTTAGGGCTAGTCACTGCCAATGACTTTGAGAGTTACATATCTTCAGCCATCAAGGTATTCCCTCAAGAAAAATGCTTGGTGCATAAATATAGTGGATGAACAGAGGGGGGTTGAGATTGAATACAAATGTTATCAGTAGAAACTAGTTCAGTGGTAACAGAGGATGTGTATGTGTCATGATCTCTGCTTCCAAAAGGTCAGGGTTTTCCCAACTCCCTTGGAAGCAGATCCATAACCCAGGTTCCGAGTGCCAACCAGTCCCAATTGGGACCTTTTGGACCCAGTCCTGGCGCCAGTGGCACCAGGCTCATAAATATGCCCAGTCCCAGCGCTGGAAGCGCCGGGCTCATAATGCTTGGGTGGACTTACCTGCAGCAGACCATGCTGCTTACTTGCCTGCCAGTTGAGCCTCTGATCCTCTTCTGTTTGGAACTACTTTTCCTGTTGGGTGGGGCAGGAGCCACTCCCTAGATTCAGAACACTGGAACTCTTCTGGAAAGCAGGAACTCTTTTCTTACCTAGGCGTGGCTGTGGAAGGAGACAACTAAGCACTACAGGAGGCTATTTAAACCACACCCTATGGATGAATCTTGCTTTGCGTTATTCTGCATCCTCTGCAGCAGAACGCTCATCGTGTCTTCTGCATCTGATCCTGGGCCTAAGGAAAAAGGCTTACCATCCTGAATCCAGTCTTCAGCAACACCTATAAAGACAAGAAAGAACAGGTTAGCATTACGGTCTTCAGTGACAGCTCTTCACTTACCTGGTCCATCGGCTGTCACCAACGCCTCGCGCTGCATTCCGGCATCTGAAAGACAAAGGCTTACCTACTCTTCGTGCGCTCCGGAGGTCTTCACACTGCATTCCGGCATCTGAAAGAAAAAAGCTTACCAACTCTTCGCACGCTCCGGAGGCCTTCGGCGCTGCATCCCGCATCTGAAAGACAAAACAAGGTGCGTTTAAAGACATTGGGGAACTTTAATACTCACGTGCCATTACTCCTTTCCACATCTAACCCAGTGAGTATTCCGGCACCCTGCAGCCGCTCCGAACTTGTACCTGCAAAATAAAAAGACAGTTAGAGCGCATCGTGAAGCAGGCAACAAGCGCTTACTTACGTGCTTCCAGGCGCTTCTATTCATCACACGGGCTCCATCTTCAACTCACTTCAGCCCGTCATCCGCCATCGCCGGAACCCTGCAAAACAAGAAACATCATTACTAAAGACTTTAAAGACATTAGAATTACTCGAAACTTACCGTTCGTGCAGTAAACGACGGACAGCAGTCCTCTGAAGTCAAGAGGCCTGCTCCCCTTATCCAGTGAAGAAACTGGTTACAGCACCCTGCCCCGAGGCAGATGGAGAGCACGGCATTCACTTACCTAAGGTGAGAGCGTTAACCTTTGGGGTTCTACAGGAGAAGAGAAAGGGAAGAAGAGAGAGACATTCAATAACCCAGTTCCTTAATCCCATATTTTCTATCTGCAGACATCTTACCCTTCAAGTCAGACATACAGTGCGCAGAGGTCCAGCCCAAAGACCCAGCCGTGTGTTACACATCACCTTTGCAGATACGGTATACGCCCAGTCAAGACCGGCGCCTCTAAGGGAATCAGGTGAGCGTTACAGTATGGCACTGTACTTTCCTAGATGGGACGTGTATTTTGGAGGATGACCCTAAAATCCTAGCCAAAGTAGTTGATAGAACTTTTTGCACGAGGATGCCAATTTAGGACATTTGTATCTGCCTTTAATGACATTGAGATAGGCACACTGTGCTGGGTAGTAGGTTACTAAAGCCAGGTTATTACCTGGTCCCCTATAGTTTGAAGGCTTCATGTGCCAAATTAGAGTCACAGCCTTTCAGAGGTGATGCTTGAGTGACAAGCAGTTCCTGCTATGAGGACATGACTTTGTGCCCTGATTTGCCATTGGTTGTTTGCTGGGCAATTACCTTTTGGATTCTTAAGCAAGTGAAATTGTGATTAGCCAAACCCCTTTTTCTGGGGTGTTCCAATGCATAGATTCCCAGGGTAAGGACCTGTTCTAACATATGTGGTGAAAAGGTAGAAGAGCAGCACATCCCAGGTTTCTAGGTTGACTAGCCCATTAGGAAAGGAACCTGAGATGAAGGAAGCTTTCAGCACGTTGATGTTGGGGAGCTGATGGCACTGAAAGATTTGTTGTAAACTGCAGACCTTGTAAAGGTAAACATTTAGAAGGATAACAGTGATGGGTGAGCCCTCAAGCATCTGTCTTAGCAGAGTATGCTAAAAGAGGTAAGCTGCCACTCAGCCATGTGAGGGCAATCGGAAAGATGGGCTCTTGTACAGGGAATCTTAATTGATTGCAATAATTAGTGACTGCTAGAAGACCAGTAACACCTTCAAAGATCCATTGAGACTCATCATATGGGAAATGGGGGCAGAATAGAAAACCACTGTAACCTCACCAACTGATTTCAGTAGGAGAGACTGACTGGAAGCAAGAACAAAGATGTATTGGAGGTACTTGTAGAAGAGCAAGACACAACTCTAACCTCTTCATCTGGACACGGGTTAGCTGAAATCTGCAATCGAATGAGGGAAGGCGGAGAGTCGCACATCAGTGGTCACTTGTCAACATGCCAATTTAAGTTTAAGTAGAGAGTCAGGTGGTCTTCCAGCAGGGGAAGCAGGGTCTGCTGGCATCACTAGGGAACTCGTGGGATGTATACTGTTTCTAGGCTGCATGTGTTCAGCCAGCTTGGACAAATCAAGCAGGGGTCCCAGCTACTAGCCACGTCCCTTTCTTTGTGAACCCATGTACCTGAAACCCAAGGAGGCCTAGCTATGATTAATAATGGTCTAACTATGATCTGTAGAATAAAATATACATATTTTCTTTAGATATTCACTCCTCATAAACATGCACACTTTCTCCCTACCAACCCCTAGATGTGCCTGGGTTTTCTGAAGGCAGCTGTATGATTGTACACACATTGTGTTTTGAATAGTGATCCCTTCAACTGTACTGGTTTACAACATCATAGCTGTAACTTAACCATCTGCATAATGTTAATAAAAGTGTTGCTATATGTATTAGTTATTTGCATAGTCCACCCAAAATACAAGCAAATATTTTTGACTGGAAAATTAGTCTTTGTACTTTACTGGATCACTGCCGGCATGGCAGTATTCACACTGTAATTTGCATTTCTTCCTCATAAAAGGCGTTTGGTGTCACTTTGTGTGGAGTCATCATTTGAGAAATGAAGAGTCTTCAGGGCAGATGAACTTATTGACTGGGGTTGCCACTACAGCTAACTGCCACAGTAGGTCGGTCATATAATGTCCTTATATTCACAATAGACATATTGTTTCCTGTTTAAAAAGAACCAACTTTTTGGAATTGAGACCCCGCCACATTCATCATTCATTAATTTGCGGCATCAATGGGTGGCACACATGTGAAACTATATATTTGCATTTCCTGTCTTCATTTGACAAGGTAAGTAGTACACTTAGAATCATCTTCACCTGTTAGTTACTGGTACATACATTTGCAGAACCAAACTCTCAAGTTGTCAGGTTTTAGATGTTCAGAAAGGTCTGGAGTTGTGCTACCTCTACCCTCCCCTCCACTCTGTGTTTAAATTGTCCAGTTGTGTTGGGACGTTGTATGTTTCCTGGCAGGCCCCATTTCTTGATTAATTGCGATATCTGAGAGCCAGTATCCACCTTTTTATCACTGTTTACCTATATGTGGGGCCTTGTTAAAAAGGAGTGCTAATCGATAGAGAGGTGAATGGCTGTTTGTGTTGTTTATGTGCTGGTAGATGTGGTGTGGAAATTAAACATATGTGTCACCAAAAGCTACAATATCATGTGCTAACAAATATTATTGGCCAATAAGGTGCACACGTGAGATCAACACCTTGTAATTAACCACACAATATCCTTTTAGCAACCCAACTTTTTGATTATCTGGGGGACCAGTCTTAGTGTTTTCACCCAGCGAGAATATATATCACAGGAATTGATGCTACAGGAAAAGGGAGTCCTGTCCCAAACATTAAGGTTTGAAAAGAGGCAGGATCATTTATAACTAGTCTCTGAAATAGTCACTTTGTATACGGTACACCCATTTTGCTCACTGGTCTTTAAAACTGTCAGACCAGGCCCACTGAAAAAGTGGTTTATTTACAATCATGTATCAAACATATGCAGAACCAACCTCTCAAGGCGTCAGGTTCTAGATGTTCTAAAAGGTTCTGGAGTTTTGACATACTGTATTATTGTACAGCACTTGCAGTTTAAATTACCACAATGAATGCAGAACCACATGTATCAGAATGCAGATTCATGCAAGTCTAAGTGCCAAGTATATTTAGCCAATGAACAGCTTGTTGTAATGTGTCATATAATAAAATGTCCAGTCCATCAAATAAACCGAAACAGACAACATGACAATAAGCAATGATGATTTCCTATCTTCAGGAAAATACCTGCTAATACTTAAAGCTATATTCTTTAACTTTGAAGAAGTGAACGCTTGTAGGCTATGTTGGATTTTTGGCTATCAGAAGTCTGCATATCTAACTGCATTCACTGTTTTCCCTAATAATGTTCTGATCCAAACAACGAAGAATGTGCGCTCAATGTAATTGTCAGCTATTGAAGGGAACAAGGTGTGACACTGACAGAGGTACAGTTTTGGTTATGTTTAAAATTACAAATGGAAAGTAAAAAAATGATATCATCAACAACAATTTTATAATTCTGTTTGCTTCAGAAAAATAAATGTGAGAACGGTGTCCCCGAGAAGCAGTAGAGAATGACATTATTCATATTTAATTTTTTGTTTTTGCAACAACTAAAATCACTAAAATGTTTAAAGTTAATTGGGCAGAGTCTAACACAATCTTGCAAAGACACTGAGGTCACAGACTCTCCTCTCTCCTCCCTACATGAGACTCAGCGATCTGATCCCCACTGTTTCCTCCGCTGGTTGCTTTTAGATACCTTGCTCACAAATTGCCCACCCTCCCCTATTGTTATCTCCTGACACCTTTGTTTCTGTAATACCTTCACCATGTTATTCACCCTATAAATGTAAAGCACACTGTTCCTTCCTGAAGCTAAGTCTGAGCTCAATAAATACTATAATAATCATAATAATAATAATAATAATAATAATAATAATAATCAGAGAAGATACATCTGCCCCATTGCTCATCTCATTGCACAGAAAAATCACAGACAATTGCAATCAGTGTAGCAACAGTGTAGCAATGCACAAAAAGTAGGGCAAAGGTGGCATGCATATTGGAGCAAATACATGCACATTAACACAATGCACACACTACTGATGCATCTGATAAATGTGTTCAAATGAAACGCAAATGCATTAATGCACATGATGTTGTGTCACTTCAGATGCAGCAAAAATATGTGCAACTAACCTCAATAACAAAGAAAAACCAGAAAACAGCCTTTCAAATGATCCAAATGAGCACTGTGAAGACCTGTGCACACATCCAGAGCAATCCAGAGCCTGAAGATGGCATCCAGCAATAATGATGGAGGGAAAGAGTGTGAGAAGGACCACGGAGCTAAGAACTTAACCCATGATGAGATTTCTAAGCGTGGACATGAGGATCAAACCTGTGGTGCTCAGCATCGTTTTGTTTCCAAGGCGAGCGTGTTGCCCCTGAGGTATGCTCCCGAGACAACCTTGCTGTAAAAAATGCCTTATGGGAAGAGCTCACCCAAAATGTGGATTCCCTTGGAGTAGTGGTACACAACACCACAAAAACAAAGAAGCAGTGTACTAACGAAAAGGTGGCAGACACCCATAGCCATGCCAACGGCACCGATGGAGACCCATCAAGCAAGACCATCCTAACTCCAATAAAGGGGCAAGTGGCCAGCATGCTGGACAGTGTTTCGGTGGAGGGCATTGCTGGACCTGACATTGCCAACCCAACACCGGGTGAGGAACCTAACATAGGGGGATGTCTCCATGTGCAAATGTGTGTTCTGTCGGTAGGCAATGTGCAGAGGATTGGAGAGATAGATTGAACAGCCAACGTTTGCACTCTTGGGATGGCGAATATTTGGAGGTCCTACACTGAAATTATGTAAAAGCATCTACAGAAATGATTTGCTTTATATGCCATGTCCAATTTACAAAGAAGCACAGCATGTAGCCAGTAATTTCCGAAGGGTCCTAACAGGGGACTGTGGAAAATGTTGTGCAGATTGGTGAAACAGTGCGGAATTGTATATGGAACATACGCAAAGACACACACCCCCAAACCCACACCCACACTTTCACTTCTGTTGAATTCCAGGGAAAGAGGCGGGGTGTCCAGATGTTATGTAGCCAGTAATGTCCTGAGGGTCCTAACAGGAGTCTGTGCACAATTTGGTGCAGATTGGTGAAACAGTGTGGAATTGTATAGGGAACATACGCAAAGCCACAAACCCACATACACATTTTCACTTTTTTATGTATAGATAAATGTGTGTTAGGTGTTTTAAGGGCTGCTATGTTTATCCATCATATTAACTAACCAAGTAGTGCAATCATGTCATTGGAAGTGCTCACGGAAGTGTTTTTTGTGCATGGAGTTAGTTGAAGGAAGTAAACCGGGTAGATCATCTGGGCAGTGAGGGTGCTGGGGTTTGTGGATGACTTGTCTTTGAAACCATTTCCTCAGATCTATGAAAGACCAAAGGCACTAGGGCTAAGCACTGCAGCGTGCAACATATCCCCTGAGCATTCTAGGGCTGTGGGTCGTTTGACTTGTGCATGGAGGAATCTCATGATGAGTGCAGCTATGAACTCACCCAGTTATGCTCTTCTACACATGACAATCCTAATAAAACACACACACAGACACGAAATAGGTTATTCTTATGATATGGACATCTCCTTGTTTTAACTGCCGTTGAACAGCTACTTTTGGATCTCTCCAATCCTCTGCACATTGCCAAATCCTGGCATTGCCATATGTGACAAGTGCTAAAAGATTTGCGTCGCTTTTTTTAAATTACATTGCCCCAAAAATGGGTGACAAATAGGGATAGCTCTAGATTGGGCAACTGCTTCAAGAAGAGACCCCCTACTCTCTGGGCAAGGCCATAAATTGTGCAATTTCCCTCACATCCACTCCATGTCCTGTGTCTTTTTTCGGGAATCCCCCAGTGAGCTGTGACACTTTGCCTCTGGCTTTGCATTCTTATCCATGCCCCCCACCATGTTTCAACCTGTTATGCGCGGGTGGGGTGCACGCACTCATATTGCCTCTACTGAACGTATTTTGTGTGATAGGAAAGATGATTTTGACTCTGCCAGGGCTGCCATTTTCAGTGGTTGAAATTAGGTCTGTCTGCACAGCAGCTGCTCCCATGATCGGAGTATTGCGTGTACATGAGGGAAGCCTGCACAAAAGCATCTTCTGTTTGTGAGAAGGACATTACGTTTCCACTGATGACTCCTCTGTAGAGCCGATTTTGTGTGTGAGGGGGGCTGGCAACGTTGTTAGATGTGCTGTACCTGGTCTGTGAATTATAAAAGAAGGCTTCCAGTGCTTTCTCTGCTCAGTGCGCCAATGGCAAATGCATGGTTGTTTCCTGTGTTGTACCTATTCCTTACACTACTGCTGCCTGTGCTTTACCTGATTTCTGTGATGGTAGCGTGCACGACTGCAGCCTGTGATTTCCCTGTTTGGAAGGAGGATTGGACTGTGTTTGTACATATGTGAAGAACCGAAGCAGTGATTCATGTCACACAAAAGAATGCTGTTTACCATATCTTTATTTTAGGGTCAGAATGGTGAAGGTTGGGGCTAGTCACACGCCTGAAAGGGGCTACAGGAAACTCCTAGCCTAATAAGAAGAGATCTCAGCAGAACTGTGTCAGGAATGGGTAACACAAAAGTCATTCTTGGGTGAGTCCAATGCCATTTCTTGATGTCCACCAGCCCGGTCAGTTTCTCTGACTGTAGTTCATACTTTTCATATCTAGGGCTTGGTAAGATCCTTGATACGGGTGATCTTTGCCACAGGTTCCTTCTTGATGAGCTAGGGCTTTTGGGACCTGCACTCCCACTGGGATACACTCTCATGTGTTACATTGGATTAGGAGGGAAAGTATTTAAGAGTGGGGGCTAAGCCATGGAGATCCATCGGGAAGACACATTCGAGCAGTGGCTGGACCAACCCCATCACCTTTGCCTTGGTCTTCCCATCAAAAGTTTGGAAATTCGTTCAACACATCACAATACTCGACTTGAGCTTTGTTTTCAATACCTGACAGTTTTCTACTAGTCTCCTTTGCTAGCTCACATGTATATTACTTTCCATACTGTGCAAGTTGTGGGCAAGATGAGGTGCACTTCTTCAGCTTGTGCTATACAGGATGTGTGTGATTGAAGCTTTTACTACCTTACACCATACAACATTGCAGAGTTGTCTCACGTCAGGCCCTAGAAGCTCATTATTTAGTGGTCTTTTCCTTTCCATTATGGTTGCTGTAGTTTTCTATTTCCATTATACAATTCAGGTCTGCAAACGCCAGCATTCAAAGTAATACTAAGCAGTGTTACACAACGCATTGATCAGAGCTCTTCCTATATGTACACGTGCTGCTTATAGTGCTTACAGCTCTACTGTATATGTTCTATGCATGTATAAACAACTAGAGCCAACACTGCATGGCATGCACTCAGGTTCCATTCCATTGAATATCAGTAACAGCGGTTATTGCAACAACTAGAAGTGAGAGGAAACCAGCATGAAGCAATATATCAACATAACCGAGATCTCATACCTGCCACAAAGCCCCTATACCTTTAAAATGAGAGACAGGAGAGACACCTCCCTGCAGTTTCTTCATTGTTATACTTTTAATTGGTAGTCCCTGCTTCTTTCATAAATGCAGTATATGATACAAATAAAGCCAATTAATATTATTAGTGCTCTGCATGGAGTTCACCGTTTTCAGAGAGGACGATCACATCAAAGTGTGGGAGTCATTTGACTTTTTGGAGAGGGTGGATTGAAATGAGTCAAAAGAGAGTACACCCTCCACTTGAGGCTGAGCTGAGAATTCTGGCCATCTAGCCCAACAAGAATCTGCATTTTCAATGGGTCAGTAGTGGCATTCCCCAACAAGTCAACTTTACGTTCATAATGTTCTTCCCATGTCCCTAAAATGTGTACACGTATTATGAACAAGGGACACATTATAGTGTTAACATACATGCGATGGCATTTCTCCCTTCAGGGCCGGGACACACACACTTTTTAATCATAGAGAGGGTGCTGCTTCCCAACTCTATAGAGTGCTTCTTTTGCTTCATGCACATGTTTCTGATCACGTGGTTATCATGTCTGTTTGTAAGGAATGGCCCTAGTAATGCGTCTTCATCAAGTAACTTGCATGTTCGGCCCCATTAATGTCAACCTTGTGATACATCTCCACTCATTTTGACCATTCAGGAGCAGGGAAGCCGCACGTGGGCAAGCATTGCACCTGAAAGTTAACTTAACATTCCTGCTTCTTCAGATTTTTTTAATAGTTACATTGGTGGCCCTGTTAGTTAGCCCTGTCTCTTTAAGACAGAGACCAGGGTCACGAGGGGGGGGGGGTGGAGGGGTGACGCAGGAGCGGGGAGGAGTGAAACGGATTTCAGTATGTATTAAATTCGGGATTAAAGAAGTTGTGTTTCCCAAGCTCCTGAGTTGCGTCATTATTGTGTGGAGTCAATAGAGCTTAACAGGCACAGTGATAACTTGGCCTGCTCCCTGTTTGGTGACATGGAAATGCTCTTTAATAAAAGCTACAACAGTACTCATATAATTGTACATACGTCACTACCTCCAACCTAAGAGGGGAGAATGCTTTTGGGACAATGGCAGCACCTACACATACCAATATCCCTTTAACAACCTTGGTCACTGAGTTTTGCAGGCTTATATTATTTGCATCTATCTTCATTAACTCTGGGAGCATTGCTAGTTTTAATGTTGTTTTTATGGTATGTTTTCTGTTTTATAGCAGGTTGAACCTTAAAGTTGGCATTCCCAAATATTAGTTTTATAGACGTTTACAACTCTTTTTAAAACATGTTTCTTCACCATTTTTAAAAATATCATTGGGAGAACTGTAAAAACCGGGACAAATATATCAGTGGGAAAGACACATTAAAAATCAAGTTTGATATTAAAATATATAAATAGTGGGATTACCAACATTAAGGTTTAATCTAATATTAAATACTAAACATAACAAAGAGTAAAACCAACTTTGTTGAAGTAGGTTACTGGTGAGGGACTTTTTTTGTTGACACCAAGCAATACCTTGCAATCGATTTTCAGTTGATATTAACAGTTATTAGATATTTGAATTATGAGGAATCGTCGCGTCGATGTAAGCTGCTATGGAGACATCGAGACCCTCTACTCCGTTTGTTAATAATAGTATTATTTGGATGAGCTTACAAATGACGATGCGGCGAAGGACAAAGAAATTACATGCTCTTCGAATAGGGTTTTCATTGCTTTTCTTTCATTTGAGAAATTTGAACATTTTAGCCTTTATGGATTGAAGATTTTAAACATTGTAGCCTTGGATGACACGTGTTTCGGCAAGTTTATATTGCCTTTTTAAAATCCAGGCCTTAATGTGTTTTTGCATTTGCAAAACAGTTTTAATATTGATATTTTTTTTCATTTAGTTTTTTGTTGTTGTCCCTTTTGCCCTATTCATCATGTATTGTGGCCCTTCTGCATGTTTCATGCGGCAGTTCTTGTATGATATGTGCCATAGGGCTCAATGTGAATGGGGAGGCCGGATTCACTGGCACGATTCATGAATGGTGCCGGTGCATCTGACGAGTTATGCTCGCGGGTGCCGCTCTGCCCGCCAGGTCAGACCTGGCGGGCAGAAAGGCACCCATGAGCGGAACTCAGAGTTTTCCAGTCTAATAGTAAAGGCACTGGTAGATTACTGGCGCCATTACTACTGGACCGGCAAACTTATTATGAGGCCCAATGTGTGCCTGATCACGTCGGTGTGTTGAGGGCTGCAGAGGTTTCCCTGTTTTTTGTGGTATACTTTTGCATTTTGACCACCACATCTGTTGCATGTACATAAATATTTGGATGTGTGTATACATTGGGAACTGAGTATATTTTCTGTATTGCAGAATATTTTCATTTATTGTAATGTTTTTCATTTAATTGTATCGCTTCAACCCTAGTACACATGATGGAATAGAATAGGCGTGTGTGTGTGGTATATATATATATTTTTTTTAATTCCATTTTATTGAGTTTTCATAACTACAAATCAGAAAAGAGAAAACCAAAGCAATGCAGAATGAAACTGGCGATCCATCTCATTGACATATAAATGAGAACCACAAATATTCTAGCAGCTTGAACTGGAAATCTACAAAAAGACTTATCCCATTCCCCACCCTCCACCCTCCCCGAAAAGAGCAGTCCTCTTACAATCATGTGTGCATTAGCATTGATATGTTCTCAATTAGAGCATAGCAGGGTTCCCTTGGTAGGGACATCATATTTGGCAACCTGGTCTCAGCCCTTTCAGCTCCACAATATACCGCATCATACAGTGTGTGATTTAGCTCGCATCTGATCGAGAGGTGGATCATTCCCTTTGTTTTACTTCCACAGGTTAATTTAGTACTCTCGGCATGTATTTATTCACAGAATCCACCCATAGCACATCACATTGCATAGATTCCCCGTGTAGGGACAAAGTAATTTTTTCCATGACGCATATATTCGAGACTACATTGACCCATTACCCTTTACAAGGCACAGTTGGGGATTATAATATAGGGGTCTGCAATTCTGTGAATACCATCAAGGTCTTTGATCCACCCCAGGACTGTGTCCCAATAAACTTTGGGAACAACCCCACCACATATGCCAGTAGTCTGCAATCCCACCACATGCACGCCAGCATTGCGGGCTTGTTGACTGAAACATCTTGCCTCTGTGGGTTGTACTGCCATCGATACAATAATTTCATAGCATGGAGTTTGTATTGACACAATATTGAGGTTTGGGAAGCTGCTCTGCATATTCTTCCCCATATGCCCGGTTCAATGTGTTCACCAAGATCCCTTTCCCATCTACCTTTCAACGACACAGTGGTCCCTTTCCCTACCTCAATCAGTTCTCGGTACATGGTGGATATCAGACCCTTAATTTCCGTTCTGGATTTCAAAAGCATCTCAAGGGGGCTAAGGTCTCTCTTTATCTTATCACTCCACCGAGCTGAAATCAGGGTGCTCTTAATCTTTAAAAAGTGAAGGATTGGCAGGGGGCCTAGGCCCAGTGCCTCCTCTAACTCTGAGATTGTAAAGAAGGTGCAATATTTTCATAATTGACCCACTCTCTCCAGCTCTGCCTTATACCATGATTAGAATCTCTCCAAGTTGGGGATCTATTCTCTAATGCCCGGGGCCGATAGGTGACTCAGTGGAGGCAGCCACAAGGTGACTCTCCGCATCTCGTTTCCCTCTTTCCAAATTTCCCAAATGTTTCCCAATATCGGTTGGTCCCTCAGTCTATTTAAAAGATTCTAGGTACCCATAACCTTTCAGAGACTGTTGCTGGGGTCAAATAATAGTTGTCCTTAGCAATCCATTGGGGTTCCTTGTGATTACGCACATGGGGAATCAAAATTCATAACTGGGCAGCCACATGATATTTCCTCAGGTCTGGGAGGCCAACACCTCCCTTGTCCTTAGATAACGTCAGGGTGTCATAGGCAACCCTGGCCTTCTTCCCCTGCCAGACAAATCGCACAATTGCCCTTCTAACCTAATTGAAAAAGAGTCCCGGCATCTTGATAGGGAGCATTTGAAAGGGATATAGAAATCGGGGAAGGCAGACCATTTTGATAACATTGAGCCTCCCCGACCAGGATATTGTTAATCTATCCCACTTGGCAAGATCTGCATGGAACCTTTGGAGAAGGGGAGGTCATTTAGCTTCATATAAATCTTTTAAGTTCCTTGTGATTTGTATTCCCAGATATTTCAATTTAGAATGTTCAACCCCAAACCACAGCGGGGCAAATCTATCTACATCCATCTGTGGGGTTTCTTGCAAGGGGAACAAAATGGACTTTGCCTTGTTTATTTTGAAGCCAGAGAGTTTTCCATAATCATCGATCAGTTGGATGGCCATGGGAATTGAAGTCATCGGATTAGCTGCGTGAAGAAGTATGTTATCAGCATACAGAGCTACCTTATACTCAGTACCGCCCAACCATAATCCTTCTACCCGAGGATCCTCTCTCATTTTTTGGGCCAAAGGTTCCAAAAAGGGGTTGAAGAGAATGGCTGAGAGAGGGCATCCCTGTCTAGTACCCCAACCTAGCTCGAACCAACAAGAGTATTCACCATTTACAAACACAGAGGCTTTGGGGGATGTGTATATCACCTGTATTCCTCTTCTAAACTTCGGACCATTCCCCACCTTTCGGAGAACCACCATAAAAAAGTCCCATTCAACCCTGTCAAAGGCCTTCTCAGCATTAATTGAGAGCTAGACACGATCGTTGGTCATTTTCTGGGATGCATTAATGAGATGTAGGGTCTTTGTCATTGTATCTGCCCCCTGTCTCCCCAGTATGAAGCCCACTTGATCGGCCTATACTAATTGGGGCATGAATGTCTCTAATCTGGAGGCTAGGACCCTGGTATCAATTTTGGCATCTATATTGTGTAAGGATATGGGGCAGTACGAACCACACTGTTTGGGATCCTTCCTTCCTTGGGAATCACTGAGACAAGTTTGAGAAAAGGAGTCTGGGACATTCAATGTGTCTATGATCTCATTAAAGAGTTCAACCATGAAGGGTAGGAGGTGGGCGATAAAGGATTTATAGAACCCAGCTGTGTAGCCATCTTCTCCTGAGGATTTACCAAGTGTCAACCTTTTGACTGCATTCTGGATTTCCTGCTCCGTTATTGGGCTCTCTAGAAACTGCAAGTCCACACCCGATAGCTTTGAGATATTAATAGATGACAGATAACTTTCCGTGCCCGGTATGTGTGGGTCTACCTCAGAACTGTATAGGGACTCATAAAAGATGGCAAAAGCCTATGGAATGGTGGACATTGTTGTGGCTGGGTAGTTCCCCTCTCTTTCTATTTCTAGTACCTTCCGCGCAGCCCTTTGTTCCCTAGGTCTAGTGGCTAACAGCGCTTCGGCTTTGTGCCCTTTTTTGTAAAATGTCTGCTTCAGGAGTCGCAGTTTACGCACAGTCTGCTCATGCTCCAGTGGGCGAAGTTCCACTCTTTTCTTTCTTGCCTCAAGGGTCTTGCTAGTGCCCACACTATCATCTCTCCTTATTTCCCCATCAAGGTGGCAGATCTCCTTCCTGAGTCTATTTTCAACTAGTGTCCTCTCTCTTGTGGGACCCTTCACTCATAAGGACTTACCTCCAGGTTGCCTTCCCTGCCTCCCATACTACCAACCTAGAAACCTCCCCAGTGTTATTCACTTTAAAATATTCCCTCATTTCAGTCTCCATCTCTTCCTTAAAGACAGGGTCCCTCCAGAGAGCTTTGTAACACCTCCATTGACCCACTTTCACTGGTAGGTTTTCCCATTGGACATCAGCAGTGACCATATCATGGTCAGACCATGTGACCGGAGCAATGTTCGATCTTATTGTGGTATTAAATATTTCTTTAGACAGGTATATGTTGTCAATTCGACTAAATGTATTATGAGGGGCAAAATGGAAGGTGTAACCCCGCTCATCCGGGTGCATCTCCCGCCACGCATATTTCATACCATACACATCCATCATATCTGCAAACACAGTACGTCCCCTATCAACCGGATCTCTTGTATCAGAGTTGCCTGTCTTCCGATATAAAGTAGGGTCGGCCCACAAATTAAAATCGCCCCCCAGAATGATATGTCCCGTGGTCACAAGCATGATTTTAGGGATTGTTTTGGCTAGAAACCGAACTTGACCAAAGTTGGGGGAATATATGGTGGCAATTGTTACATTTACTTTCCTGATAGAGCCTGTCACCAACAGGGCACGTCCCTCTACATCAGAACATAGCTTGGTAACTGTAAACTCTATTCCTTTCCTGATGGGTATCCCAACTCCCTCCTTCTTCAATGGCCCGGAACCCGAGTAACTTTATCCCCATATGCTTCCCAAGGATTCGCCGCTCTTCCCCTTTGGCATATTTGGTCTCCTGCAAGAGTAGGATATCGAACTTCACCCATCGAAATTCTCGACACACCAGGGATCTCTTAAGTTGGTGAGTTCAGACCCTTGACATTAAGTGTTCCAACCCTAAGGGAGTCCCCAGCCTGTGAATTAAGATTTGTTGTCATTTTCAATTGCTAGAGTGAAATGGCCTCCCAGCCATGACCGACATTTCGGCAGCTCGATATGCAGCACACTTTGTCCCACCTGTAGAACTGATGAGGGTTTTGCTCGTGGTCTGCCCCCCCACCATTCCCCATTCCTCCCTCCCCCCACCCCCATCTGTTTTCACGGTTGATGATGACTGATCGAGCCCAGTCGGAGACGCCGGGCCAGTATCGGACCACCAGGAGAGACCATTAATTCATGGTCCCCTTCGTACAAAAAAAACACAATGACAGTTGAGCCCCCTTTACCTCTACCCCCGTTCGACCCATCCATCTCCTAATCAAAGCAGTAACATCTTAACCAATTGGATGGTTGAACATCATTTATTCCAATAATAGGTCCATTGATCTATTGAGCATAGCCAGGGTCAGTTATCTCCCTCAGGAGAGACATTGCCTCTTCGAAACTTCCTCGAACCTTTCACCCACCTCCTTCTGGGGCCTTTGATGTGCTGTTCCCTTCCATCTTGTCTTGGCTCTTCTCGGTCTCCCCTCTCTCCTTGTGGCTTGGTGAGCTCAGAAGTGCATGTCCAATTTTTTTTTTCTGACCTCAGCCGTATTCTCCTACCTCCATATTCAAAAGAGAGAGAAAAAGGGTAGCCCCACCTGTATCGAATGTTGTGTTCTTTCAGCCACTTCTTGAGGGGGCCGCACATCCGCCTCAGGGCCAGCATCAGTGAGGATACGTTTTGAAAGATTGTTATTTGTGTGCCTTCTAGGGTAATTGATCCACCGCTCCTCGCCTTTTCCAGTATCCTGGCCTTGTCCTGGTAGTTGTGGAAGCGAGCAAGGACTGACTTCGGACCGCCAGGTGGTCCCCCTGCTCTGTGGATGCTTTCCATTTTTGGTTCATCAATTGCATCATCAGCAACCAAGAGCTTAATTATATCGTGGAGAATGTTCCTGAGTTCTCTCTCCGTTTCACCCTCTTGTTCGGGAATACCAAAAAAGTGTAGGTTATTATTCTCTCCCGGTTTACCAAATCGTCCATTTTGAGCTTGAGGTCCACCTCCCTCTGTTCTAGCTCAGATAATCTGTGCTCCATTTGTGTCTCAATAGTGTCTATAGAGGCCTGGTTGTTCTCAACCCCTTCAAATCTCTCTTCGATGTTGTCCATGCCCGGTGTAATTTTGTCAATCTTTCCGCCTATGCTGGTTCCCATGTTCTTGATTTCATTCAAGAGGGCCGCAATGTCTCCTTTTGTGGCGGCAGATTCAGTTCCTACGGCTTCCATAGTCGACATGTGTAGATCCCCAGTACAGGGAAGGGACGAGGAGTAGGCAAAGTTAACTAGTTTTAGATTTATGCTCATAGACGCCTAGGTGGACTCACAGTAGCTGTTCGGGACTCCAAGTTGCAGCAGTGGGGGTGGGGAGAGTCTGACAATGTCACGAGGGGGAGGCCTACTAGGTTACTCTTCCCGACTGAGCTTACGCGTTCTGCCTTACGGGGTTTACCAAGCCTGCAATACTTCCAGTGCCAAGGCGTCTCCCAGAGTCACTCGTTTGGTTTCCTCTGTGAGCGGGAGGAATTCTTCTCCTCTGCGGATTCAGACCCAGGGTCCCTATGTGTTATGCTTCCCCAGTATGCTTGTGTCGGTCAAGGCAGGTAATGTACCTGGTGGGCTCAGGAGTAGCCACAGATTAATGGAGGTAGTTCTGTTACGTGACTGAGGCGGGATGGGCCAGTCTCAGGCTTTCATGAGCATTGGCACTGCAGTTTGATAGGACTAGGGTGTGGTGTTAGTCTGCTTGGTTATGTTGGCCTCTCAGCATCCACAGGTGAGGGAGTGTCCTTGTCTGTAGGTGAGTGTCCTTGGCAGGATAATATTGGGAGGGCGCCACTTCTGGTGTCAGGTGATCGTTTTGCATATCCTCCCTGTTGATTACCGGGTCCCTCAATGATCTTGGGCAATCTGCATGGCTGGATCTATCCTAATACCAGGCTCAGCGCATGCAAGGAGATCCTATGACCCTAATTGGCCCTGATGAAAAGGGCAGCAGTGAATAACTCAAATTACTCACGATTTTGCGGCTAAGCAGTTCAAAATACTTATAGAGAGGCTTGGGGCTGTCTGCACACTCGAGTTAGCTGACAGGGATCCTTCTCAGGAGGCACCTCAGCAAAATAGCGTGCAGTGAGGGTATGCATGTACATTGCGAAGCGGTGCGGTGGAACGTCTGCGATCCCTGCTCTTCCTTGTGTATCACTCCCCCAATCATGCAGTGTCCATGCACTCTGGGTCTACCTTAAATGCACAATCTGCCACGGCGGTCTGATCTAATTTGGATTGTTCAGCAAAAGACCAATCATTGCGTCAGCCATGGGGCCAATGAGGGGGCAGCAACTGGAGGCCCGGGCAGTCTCAACGCCTGCGGTCATCCGTGTCAGTTCGTATGAGAATCTTCCGCTAGACAGCCGTGTCTAGGGCCGCGGACCATGGGGTTCCGTTCACACTTTGGGGGGGGTTATCACGGCCTCAGAGGACCAAGCGCTGCAGCGGGGAGCAGAGGGGACATCTCCACTCGGACTCCGTTAGGCGTGGAACTCCCACCAGAAACCAACCTTCAGGCCATATCATACGGAATCCCTGGAGCCATCCACTGCGATGACAGGAAGGGACGTATACTTCTCAGCAAGGTTAGGCGTCTTCAGCGGGGGAAATGCACATGCCTGCAGGACATTTTGCTGCAAAAGGGACGTGTTGCTTCACGAAGGGCACTCCGGGAGGATACGCACTGGTATCGGCGTGTGTCCTGAGCTCACTGTTTAGTCACCATCGGTAGAAGTTTCCCTCGGGTTTTCTTCATGAATTCCTGTCAGATTTGCATCTGACTTTTTCCCAGGGTGACTTAGCAAATTAGACTACCTGGTTCTGTTGGTGTGGGGGCCTTGGGGAGGGGGCTCATTCCGCTTTTCCGGTACCGCTCGACGGAGCTCACACGAGGAGAGTGCTCATTCGTGCGCCCCCTGGTGGCCAGTCGTGTGGTATATTGTTAATTGAGCCTGTCCGTCAGATCCGATTCCACATGTCTGGAAATATGTATACTATTTTCACTTAAAAAGTGAATATCTTGCGTATGCCGATCACATTTTTGCAATCATTGTGGCATGCATAACTTCAGCCTAAGATATGGATGTTTGCCAACAAAATTGCAAAATTCTAAGTGGACAATTTTGAGATTGTGTGAGCTAAATTGTGGATTTTTCAGTCTCTGTTAAAAGCTGCATACAAAAATACAGTTCTATTAATCAATCATTTTAGGCATTAAATCGTTGATGAAACTATGACAAATTTGCCAATTGTTTTCAGATCTGGCAAGATCAGTTGGTTGCCAAATATAGTGAACTTTTCTGGAGAAGAACAAAGGTTATAGGAAACCACGTGCCTCCCCTTGGCTCATGCCTCTATCATAGAGGCAAATGGGTTGATTTGCAATGCCTTTTTGAATGGGGGTTTCCCATTAAAATATTGCTTTTGTAAATCAGGTCCAAAGGGTGTAAACAATCCTCTTTGTCCTGTGTATCATTTGTGACTGAAAGACCTCTGAGACAGTGTGTGGTACATGTGTGGGCACACAACTTAAAACCATTTTCTCACCCTTGTACTTCAGGCCAGAATAGAGCGTGTCATTATAATTAGAGTTTCTTGGGGACACATGCCATCATGACGTTAATTAAATTGGATTTTGCTGAAGTCCTCTTGTCTATCTCGATCTGTGGTCATGATCATCCATGAAAGCTTTTCACACACTTACGAAGCAACTTTTTTGATGATTTCGCATATGTTTCAAAGTATAACAATTACTTTTGGTCACACACATGAAATCAACATTTTTGCAAATCTCTGAATCCAAAAGTTAGAGAAGCAAAATGTGTAAGTTTGCATTACCGTTATAATTCATCCAATTAAAATCTCTAATCCCCCCATGATTAACAAACGCATAAACTATTTCGCATTTTCCGAGAAGGCTGTTTCTTTCCCTGAATAAATGGAAATGCTGCAGTTTGTAGAACTGGCAGTATTGCATTTGGATAATATTTTATTTACCAATATCCATGTAAATCTTTCAGTCAATGGGCCTGATTTACAATGGCCCTCATTACGACCCTGGCGGAGTGGGTTTACGCCAGCGGAAATCATGGCGGACCCTTCCGCCTTACTACGAGTTCCCGTAGCGCCATGGAGCCTTTTTCCGCCTGCTTTTTCCGGGCGGAGAAATCCATGGCGCTACGGGACCTTGATGTTAATTACGCCACCGTAATTTACGGTGGCGTAATTAACGCCTTCCCCACTCCCATTATACCCTATGGGGCAAAAATGGGAATGGGGAAGGGCAAAATGGGGAATGGGGATTTACCGCCCCGCCAACCTCGGAATGGGGCGGTAAATCCGCCAACCCCCATGGCGGTATTGGCAGCTTTCCGCCATGCTCCATGGTGCATATTGCACCATGATCTCCGCCAGGGTCGTAATGAGGGCCAATGTGTTTTTCAATAGAATTGCACCATTGTAAAATAATTTTGTAAATCAGGCGAAAGTGTTGAACTTGACTAGTTTCAAATTCGGACCAAGACGAAATACATTCTCAATCCCCATTCCAAAAAAAGAAAGAAACATGTGTTTTTAAAACCAGGCTGTTATATTGTGAAGGGAATACATATGTTCAGATCTCAACAATATACAAATAACTTGGAAACAGAGATTCAATTCTCAAATTACTATTGGCACAGCATGGCAAACAATGTGATGCCAGCCTGCATTACAACCTGCTACAGAGTCCATCCAAAAGGCAGGTCTTATTTACCAATGGGATCTGAACATTAAGGAAAGGATGGGCAAGAATGGGAAAGATGGGCTGCTAGTTTAAGTTTTTCCCGGCTGTACAATCACTGCATGTGCGGACATAAAGAGCATGCGCTTGCCACTTCCTTACCCATTGACACCCAGAAGCCAATTGAGTGTTGAGGGACTTTCATAGGGTACATGCTTTACATATTGTATCACCCAACATGTTAATTTAAGTTTTACCCCCTTAAGCTGAATCATTAGGATGCAAATGGAAATTATTTGTTGATTCTGGCCCTTGTTCTTTTAATTGTGTGCCAAAGTGTGATTAATCACGCAAGCGATCCAGCAATGTCCTCAAATTCTCAGCCTTCAGGCTATAAAGGGCCAATGGCAGGTGTTAGCCAGGTCTTGTCCTGGTGTGCTCACACAGTTTTGGATGACCTAAGGGCATTTACCTGTCTTTCTCCAGTCCTGCGTGCGGAAACAATACCGTGCATCCAGCCATCCTACACCGCTCTGCACCCTCTATCCAAAAGCAAAGCAGTACAATGCATCTGGTGCTCACCACACATCCCTTATGGTTTCCCTCTTCTCATATCCCCAAATGAACATACTGGGTGTCCTGGCATCCTCACCCACCTCCCTCAACTTGTCCACTCTTTCCCTGCTTGCGGTGTCCCCGAGAGTGCAGAAGTGGAGAGCCTGGTACTTTACAGCGACACAGCGGCCACGGCCTGTGGCTTTGTAGAATTGGCAGTCGTGTGCCACCTAGGCATTCAGGATCCATGCTGCAAATTATGACTAGGGCACTTCATGTTCTCTATGTCCCACATGTATAATTAGGCCCAGCGGATTCCACAAATTGTTGTTTCCCTCTTCTTCTTCTTGCCAGAATGACATCTATAACTGTGTGCATGCATTGACTACTGGGCATGACCACACTGAGACCCAGCCTCAGCCCTTCTGGACTGCTCTAGAAACAAGAAGCAAAACAGCCTTAGGGCAGCAATGGAGTTACAGACTCCATCCTTCACAGAGGGACAGCCATAGAGTGAGACAGAGAGAAAGAGAGAGAGAGACAGAGAGAGACAGAGAGAGGGAGAGAGAGAGAGACAGAGGGAGACTGAGAGAGAACAAGAAATGAGGAGATGGGAAAGTGAGAGAGAAAGCGAGAGAGAAAAGAGCGGGGTACAGCTAGTGATTTCCATATTCCAATGCAGCAATGCCATAGAAGAAGATGTCCAAATTGTGGAACGCATTACTTTATGATACCTCCCTATCGAATGTTTACATAAAAACAGAAGTTGGAATCCTTCAGATATAAACATGGTGACTGGCAAGTTACTGGCAACAGTATTACATGATCTCCTGTCATTTTACCACTAACTATGCAATCTGAATCAATCAAGAGAGGCAGCTTTACCATGTGAGTATATGGTTCCATCACAGATCAAGGGAGTTTACTGACTATATCATAATCACAACCTTTTATTCATCATCATCATTATCATCATGTGCGTACAGATTACTCCCACATATTCTGAGTGGGAGAGGTGGTATCTTATGCAAACAAGTTGTACTCCTGCGTATTCTGACTGTGGGACCGCCTCCTGAACTTGGCCGGATTGGAGAGTGGGAGCAAGAAGAGACACGTCAGCAGTAATGGCTGGAGGATGCTAATGTGGCACCCAGAAGCACCTGCGAGTCTTGCGTCCTGATTGCGTCCATCTTGAGTGCAGAGATGTGTGCATCCGCTGAGGATTTTGATGCAGACGTTACGCCTACTGCCCGGATTTCTACTTATTGGATGGCCTGACTCAGCTCCCTCGTAGTCGAAAACACAACCCTCAGGTATGGAAAAACTTGGCAAGTGATATCTCCCAACTGCCGCACATAGCATTAGGAGGGGTCAGGGACTCTGATGAATATAGGGGACACTAGTGAACCTTGTTTCACACTACACCTCCACAAATTCTAAAGTACACTATATCGCTGGACTGCCCAGACTACCTAGGAGAAGAAAGAAGGGAATGTCCATGAGGATGCAACGGGATTATATGAACATGTGGAGTCTGCACCATAAGAAGTCAAGTGAGGGTGGTGAAGAACACTTACCTTTACTTCTTTTCTCAACAGATGAGGGTGACCTGCCGCAGATGTAGGATAAGGAGAATATTTCCTGTTGAGAGAGTCGAATTAGAAATTGAGCCAGACACCAAACCCACTACCTTAGGCGCAACTTGCGCAATCTCAATGTCACCTGGCCTAGTAAGATCGCTGTCTCTGTCTTCCCTCTGTTCCCCTCCCTTACCTCATTGTGCCTTGAAACACTTGCGTATAGGTGCGTTATGAATGCCATATCATATCAGAGCGACAGGAGCATCTGTGGTGCTGTTCTCTACGTGTCGAGGCGTACCACCAACCTATCGAAGTGTGTGCTGTCACTTGCAATATACCAAGGCAGTGATTCTGCTTCTTTAAGAGATTCTCTAAATACATCCTGGCACACGGCTTAAAAAAAAAATAACCATCTCAAGAAACTCCTCCAGATCAGACTAAATTCTTTGTATGCGGATTCAGTCCATCATGCGTTCACAAAGGAGGAATGCACAGAATGCAAATGCATCAAGCGCAGGCCCTTAAAATATGCACTATACGACAGCATGAATGGCAAGGCGAGAATTTAGCGTGGGCTTCAATTCACGGACAAGCTCGTGGTGTATTTGTCATTTGAGAAACTGTAGCTACAGCCAGTAATGTAGGTATCACCAGGGCGGCATACTGTGCATGGCAGAAACAGACGGACATGTCGTCGTGCAAGGGCATGCACACCAATGCATTGCATGCAGGAGGTGAGAACAATCCTTGCAATGTAGGCATTGCATCTCTAATCATGTGAGGCCACAGAAATTTAATTAAAAAGAAAACAGTCTTGAAACAGATATGCACAGTACATGACAGACTGCATTTATTCATCAGAGATAATGCTTCGAATTCACACTTCCTCCACCCAACATAATAGATATGGTTTATAGCAGTGGGTTAGTCTGACTTCACACTTATGAAATGCTTCTCTGTTTGTGAGATAGAATACACGTATTAAAAAAATATATATATTCTGTCACATGGCAAAATTTACTTGCAGAAGCGGGAGGCGGCGGGTTCAGTAAGAGTACTCATTAAACGCTCCATGGGTTACAACATATAGATAATAGCAGTGTGTGCAACATTGTCATAGTGCAGGCTAATTCTAACCTTTGAAGTCACCGTCCTCAGAAAGTTCTGTCCTCAAAGCAGACCACAGCCGAAATACAAAGCCAGTGCCTCCTATCACTGGTTAGCTAGGGTGGTTAAATGCTCAGCCACTTACGAGGTGGGTGGTAAGAGATTACCGGCACTGGTAAGGGCACTGGTGCCAGTAATCCCTTACCGCCCTACTACGAGTTCCCTTTGCGGGTCCTTCCTTAACGCCTGTTTTTTCAGGCGTTAAAGACGGGACCCGCAAAGGGACTATAGAGCTAATAACGGTACCACAATTTGCGGTACCGTTTTAGCACCTTGCCCATTCCCATTGAGCCCTATGGGGGCTCAAATGGGAATGGGGGAGGGCCCTGGTGAATGGGGAATTACCGGTCCCGTCAACCTTGGAATGGGCCGTTAATTGCTCCATTCACCAAGGCGGAGTCGGAACGTGTTTGGAGGCAGCCATGGCGCTAGTAGCGCCATGGCTGCCTCCAACCTCGTAATGAGGCCCTAGCCTTCCTATTTGTTTATTTTCTCTGCATTCTGGGACTGGTAGAACAGCCTTGACAATGGAAAAGGCACACCTGCATGTCTCAGAAGGTAAAGGATACAAACTCGGATATGTGTGCTACAGCCGACTGATATGGATCTCGCTCAGAGCTCTGCTTTCCACTCGGGTCATTCGGGTGGCTCTGCTATTTAGGACGTGAATGGGTAGAGGAATAAAATGCATGGACAAAGCCAACAGGTATTCCTTTGTAAAAGAAAAAGTACAATGTGTCGGTAATACCCCCGCATGACAAAAACGATTGCCTATTAGCACAGCCAAACCACTCAATATTATTGCAGATCTGGCATTGAAGAGAGTCCACAATGCTTCCACTTCATAATGCCTCCCCATTGCTAAGCTAGGTGTTTGCTATGCTGCCTGATGTCTGTTTTAATTGCTCTGACTAGTCTCTATCATGCATGCCCCAGAATGCATCGCAGTCCCATTTGCATAGCCATGAATCGCTGTTGTTTTAATCAGATATTTCTTCATTCGTCCCTTGAATCATGTTATATTTTCAGAAGGCTTGAGTGGAGAGAGTTCAGTAGATGGACAGTGTTGTGAGAATAAATATGGACAATATAACATTTCAGAAATCCTTCTATATATATATATATATATGCACACACAACAGTATATACAGATTCATTCTTCTTCAGAGCAACCTTTTCAGTACAATAGACAAAAATGTCACAATCTGATTTAATGTGAACCACACCATTCCTCCCATGCCTGAGCAACATTATAGAGGTTTATATAACCAATTATATCAGGGGTGCACCAGTACCTTTTCTGGAGGTCCTTGGCTGGTGGACTGCCCAAGCCGTGGGTCTATTGACTTTATAAATCATTTTAAAAGATAGCCATTTTAGGCATACTTATTACAGTAGTAAACATGCCATGTGGCAAGCTATTAGCTAGGCATAAATACCTATTTCCATTTCTTGAATGTCCGCTCTACGCATGCACACAGAACACCATTTCTCACTCATCAATAGACAAATATAACTCACCCATGGATAGTGGTGAGTGAAAAGTCTGCATACTAACTTTATCGATATGTTTTTAGCACTAACACATGTAGGATTTTCTGCAAAAAGTACAGGGTTCAAGTAGAACAACGTGCTTGAAACCTATAATCCACAGAAACACATTAAATTGAAATGACAAATATGCCTAAAATGCACCACTGGTATTTATAGAAAAGGAAAACTTTGGGACATTACAAGTTGCAGACTGACGAAATGACAAGGGCAAATTATGTAACAACAACTTGAATCTGTGCAATGGGACATTGAAGAATTACTACAGAAGAAGAAAAGCTCTTGCATCGTTTTGTGTGTTATGTTTCATAAAAGACCATACCGTCTCATGGCATACCATTTGCACATGATTGCAAGTCTGCTGTGCAATACAATATCCACTTTCCAGCACTAATTTCCTTATTGCTGCCATTGGTTTGTACAAAAGGTCTGTAGTTTTTTTGTTTGCCCAGGATCACAAGGTTTTACTGTAATGAATCCCTCCAACACCAGTACAGGCTAAGGTGCTGGTTGGTTTACACCGCATGACAGGAACCCTAGAGCATAGAATATACTGTTTCACAGCGATCCAAGATCTTTTCTTTATTGGCTGCTTTCATGTCCATGTGCTTTTCCCTTTCTTTGCAATGTTATGGTACGCTATTTCATGGCATGTTATTGTATTGGTATGTATACCAAACCCCTGAAATGCGCATGGCCTCCAGGTGATCTGACAGATCTGAAAGAGAGATGACTGAGTTAAGTTGGTGGGGAGAGGGGGGGAGACGGGAAATGCAAGATAACGTTGCTGTTGTGTTGATGCACGCAGACAGGAATTGCTCTGAGTTCTCTGTGCAGGTCTGTTTATGTATTTATTTATTCACATTTGTAAAGCGCGCAGCAGCCCAGAGGCATTGTGGCGCATGTTACAGACAGTTTACTTAGTTACAGGCAAGGTGAACATTGCAATTTTCATTACAGGCATGAAGAGAGAGCAGTGCATACAGTGGGTTAGATGAAGAGGTCAAGGATAGAGTTTTCAGCTGTGATGTCAGTGGGTAGAGCATTCCATAACTTAGCGGCTATGTAGGGGAAGCCTAACCAAACAGCTTTGGCCCTGTTAATGGGTGGGATGTGTAGTTGGTTTGTGTATCATGTCCTGATAGGACGTGCAGAGGTAGATTTAGTATTGTCTCTGATAGATAAGATGGCGCTGTGAAGGAGAGGCATTTGTGGGTGAGTGTGAGGATTTTGAAATTAATGCGCTCTTTAACCGTGAGGCAGTGAGCTGCCTGTCTGGCATGGGAAATATGTTCCCTTTGGGGATGCTTAATGCTACTCTTAGCGCATTGTTTTGCATGATTTGGAGTCGGTTAAGATTTTTTACAGATGTACCTGCTTGGCACTGATAGTTGCTCTGGCTATTGAAAGACAGGCTTGGATAGGTATGGTTTTATAGCGTTTATGAGTTTAGTGGTGTGTGCTGATGCGGATGATGGTGCTGAACTGCCTGGTCATGGATAGCGTGGAGTCTATGTAGACCCCTGGGGTCTTCACAGATGTGGAGAAGGGATGATCGTATTATGATTGGTGAGATTGGAGTACAGTTTGTCGAGTTTGGCTATTGTCGTTTTTTGACCTAGTATGATGATTTCAGTTTTCTCCCCATTGAGGCAGATGCCATTGGCTGCCATCCAAGTCTGGATGGTGGTGTATATTATGTGCAGTGCTTCGGTGTCTGTATTGTACGAGCCAGTGAGTGGTAGGAGTACCTGAGTATCGTCAGCATAGTTATTATACGCAATACCTAGGGTGTCAAGCTTGTCGAAGAGGGGCTTCGTAAACAAGTTGTACAGTGTGGGTGCTCTGCAGGGTGCTGTGTTTATAGGTGTCTTGTGTTGAGAGCACAGAGGCATGTGTGTCCAGAGGGTAGACATGTGCGCTCATAGTAGTAGGATGCATTGTTCAGGACTGTGATTTCCAAGTTGATTGTAGATATGCAGCGTTCTGTTGTTTGTTGGCATTTGTGAGGGGCTTAGTTGGTAACTGTATAGTGTGTATTAGTCTAGAGGTCGAGAGGTTAGTAAGGGGAGGTTTGTGTAGGGTACCTGGTGGGTAACTTAGAGTATCCATCCACGTGGCTATGGTGACAGTGCCATAGTGATACGTTTCAGGTAAGTCGTTGCGAGATGTCCTGCGACACATTAGAGTGGGCTTGTATCTCTACCATTGAACAGTGTGCAGGGACGGGTTCTTTATGGGAGAGGGAGAACTTAAGTAGGATTTGAAAGTAGGGATCACGCATCTGTAGGAACTAAGTAGACAGTGGGTGATAATAGTTCCCAACGGGAGTTCAATGTAAGCATTCCAGAGAGGGAAAAACCCTTGTCTGGTCACTATGAACAAATCAGCATGCTACAAAAGTTGAAAGTCAAGTTCTGCGTGGGCTCAAGCAATCAGGCCACATTTATCAAGGCATAACATGGTCTAGCACTGCATGATACAGATATGGAAAGGCAAAAAAAAAACAGAAGTTGTAGCAAAACACTAAAAGAGCAAACAAAAGAAAACAGCCAGTACTCTTCTTCTCACACTATCATCATTCTCTCTCTTGCTCTCTCTCTCTCACTCTCTCTCTCTCTCTCTCTCTCTCTCTTTCGCTTTATCCCTCTCTCTCATATGCATTGTGCACTGGTAAGCACTTACCTGTGTATTGACAGATGAAGGGATGGAACAGCCTGGAGACTTTAGGCATTAGCGGAATGCTAAGGTATGCGAGAGGCATGAACTTTAAGTTCAGACAATATGGCTGCTTGAGCATTGGATATGCCAGGCGCTCACTTCACGTTCGTTAGTATGTTGATTGTCAGGCGGAGTGGTGTGTCCCAACCCTCACTTTAACTTGCTCAGGTGCTGTTCTCGTTGAGCTCTTGCCTATCAGGGCAAAGTTCATTACAGGAATTAACACTTGTGCAAGGCGCTCATTAGACTATCAGGCAGGGGCCAGAATCCCTGGTTGTTTCTCCCAGTAGTCTACCTCAGATTTTACAAAAGGCCTCGAGCCCTCTACATTAGCACACACAGCTCCAGGCTATACATGAATCCCTTCAACCAGCAGCCTCCCTCACCTGTTGTTGAGGTCTACTCCATAATTATGGTTTCATAAAAATGGTGACACTTTGCAAGGTATTGAATGAGAAAAGGAGCAGGCAAGTTAAAAGATGATATATACACCCTCTGCACACCTACAGTAGATGTCACAGCAGAAGGACGGTGAAGAGAAGCATGCAAGTAGTTAAAGAAATGAGGTTGTTGGTTGGGGAGCGGGGGCAGGAATTGCAAGCTTCTATTTTCAGCATCTCAATCTCATTCCAAGGTATGAATATTTGGCATTCCTCATTGGAACGTTCTGCTCGGGAGCTAAAGAATGGATCATGGCAAAAAGCCACTTGTACCTCAATTTCCATCGCAAACAAGCGCAAAATACGTTAACTCAGAGACCAGGAATGTGAGGCCTGGCCATGCATGGTTTCAGATTATCCCTGAAGCTGTACGGAGGGGCTTCAAAGTATCCCATAGAGAAGACTGCATCTTTCTTTTGCCTAGGGATCTCCAGTTCTTAAAATGAATCATGGATTCCCAAGCAGTTATGCAGTATTTTTTTCCAATTTTAGGGGGCTGTCTCATCAAAGAAGCCAATAAGAATTAACAAAACAACAATGACTGTATAAGAGGGGTGGGAATAATGTATGAGTTGCATGTAGCAAGTTTTATATCCAATATACAATATGTAGGGGTCAGGACATCCAAACAACCCCCACCCGAGGATATAAGTGGCAAAATGATATTTAATCCGAGAATGTCACTGGGATGGAAATACGGACACAAATGGAATTCTTTGGAGGACAGCAAAGCGATATGCACATATGAGCATTCTGGACACTCTGAAGTGCCTGCAGGATGTGAGAAAGCCCCCTCTGTTTTAAGCATACAAGTGCATAACCCCATCCAGCTCGATGAAGCAATGATGCTAATATCCAAAGTATTCACGAGCAGGCATTGAGGTCTGCCACCCTAACAGCCCCATCCAGCCCGGTGAACCAATGATGCCTAATATCCAATGTATTCATGAGCAGGAACTGTGGGCTGCCTCTCTAACAGCCTGCAAGCGTCAGAGCGCAGCTTGACAATCATGTGACAGATTTGTGGATGATGTCCTGCTTTTTGACAGCTAGGGCCCCACAAAACTGCAGGGGTCCAAGGTTGTCCACCACAAATCTTGCTTATGTGGATGATTTTATGTACCACTGTGACAAAAATTATTCTGCTCAGATGCAAGTGAGTGAGGGATTTCAAGCACTATACCTAATCCTGTACTACAACTGAGCAAAGCAGGGTCTCAGTCATGAATGTCTAAGTTTTAGAAAGTGAGCTGTATAATTCCATCTCCTTTATTGTATTACCTTGGACTCTGGGCCTGTTGTATAGCGTTTGAGATGTTAATCATCAGTAGCAACATGCAATCAATAATATTATAGTATGTAGCCATAAAAAAAATAAAAAATAAAAATATATATATATATATTATATATATTCTTAATTGTGAGATAATAAGCGTAACAAGGAAAGAAAAAGGATGCCTAATAATCACTAACATAGATACAAGGAGCATAAAAACATCAAGATCAGATGTAACCCATTGGGGCAAGGAAGCACACAAAACTCCTCCAATATCCACCCACACACCCCGAAAACAACCAATGTGGTCTACGCTCCTGCTCAAAAGCCTAACAAAACCCACATCAACAGCCTAACAAAACGCACAAAGAGAACGTGAATCTGACTAATTCTTTTAAAGCTCTCCCTCTCAGATCTCATCCAATCTCACTGGGAGATTTGGAGGCTGTGATTGGCCCATCAAACTGAATCCTGTCTGCCATAACCTGCAGAACCGGTTAAGGGATCATTATTGGCTCCTGATGAGTTCCACAATGTCCCATGGAGTCATCAAATGCTGATAGGTGCGTTAATTTAGGCGGCATACAAATTGAAGAATTAATAAGAGATTTGCCATAAAGCACTTGAATCAATTTGAAACAGGATGTGTTAGCAATACAGGGCTCTAAGAGCATTTCACTTATCTCTGATAGGATGTGTCAGGGAAATGATCCAGGTGGTCCAGTGCGCTAGAATGCAATGGTGATGTTTCAAAGAGAGCGAGAGAGATTGGTACAATGTTGTGGAATTCTTGCAAGATGCTGGGCTCTCCCCTAATTTACCCCACCGTTTTGTGCACGTAATGGAGGTGTGCATGTCCCCCACAGGTACCATCCTACTTTTGAACTGGTCTGGTAGCCTCAGGCGTTAGTACAATATGCCAAGCTGCACCCAGCATGAGCGATGCTAGATTTGATATTTGCACTGTGAACGCTGGAGTCGTGACGACACATTTTAAAAATCCTACCCAGAAATGACGCTGCTCCTCACTCGGGAAGAGCTAACTAATCCTGACCTTAAACTAGTTTGTCAATATGTTCGTAGCGTTGACTTTTTGCATTTGAACAATTGTATCCATAGGTAGTTAAAGAAAAAAACTATGATACATCAGCGAAAATAATAACAAACTACATTAGATGAAGTTTGTTGGGGAATACTGGTGCCCGTCTACAAGTAAATTACAAAGACTACATTAATAACCAGCCAGGAACTCGCCATTTCCTGCTCACAGCTTTCCAGGGGAGATGTCTGTGTTAATTGCATTCAACCTCTATCAAAGAGAATCCTGTAGTCAAGTGTAGCGTTCAGAATGCCAAGTCATTTCACCACATATGGGTAAACATATTGTGTGGATTGTAATCTGTTGATTTCGAACAGCTCACGGGGAAATGCACTGTCCTCTCATGCACATATGGGAGCATGTGTTCTAATTACACGGTTATGCAGATTGCCTAGAAGAAAATCTGCATGCACTCTGGGGCGGCTATCAGATACCAGAAGTGAGAAGGAGCTGTAAACAATACAAACAAGCATTCTTTTGACGGAGCCACTGCAAGTGAGTTTCCAACACAAAGATTTGCCTTATCTTAGAGAGATGCAAAAAATAAAATTAAATAAAAACAGATGGATGCCATACTAGTGGCGGGCCTAAAGGGAAGTTCAAACACCCATTTTTAAAAAAAAATGTTTATAGAGCAGTTCTTTAAAACAATAATTGGCAAAGCCAACAGCGCTGTAGTGGTATTAACGGGTCATCAATGGTAGCAGAAGCAAAGTGGTGCAAGCACCTGGGCATCTAATAACAGTGCCTGCCAAATGCATAATACTTGAACAGAATTCAAAACTGTTGGCTTTGCAGTGCTTGTTTTTAACAGTGATGGACATGCATAGTGCTTATAAATCGAGTGGCTAAAGCCAGGCCTGGGTAAGATTTTTTTATTACCCTAGTAGCGTGCTTACAAATCCAATTCAGTCATTTACTCTTGGAAGACTGCTTTGAAACAACACGTGCAGGCATTGCGAGAGCAAAGTTTGATGGCAACACTTGATTAAAGCGAGCACAAAGAGTTCCCATGAGGAGGTGTTTTGAGGAGGGGAGGGCGGGAACTGGGTGGGAAAGGCCCTAGTGATTAGCATGGCCATGGGTAGTAAATGGGTGGGAAATACACCATCAAGCTTTGTGTAACTCCTCACGTGCCATTTTCTCCCTATCTGTATTCTAATGCAATAGTGTTGCTCTATAGATCGCTCTGTCACCTAATAGCCCACACTAAAGAGTGTTGTGGCCTTTAAAACCCCCAGCTTGCATTTTTCTTCCCTTGTTGATTTTCTTTCACTGTGGAGAAAGGCGTTCACTAGACAGGCTCACCCGTGTGTGCTGTTCAAGTGCTTTTGATGAGTTTAGAACAGTTTTGGTGAGTTTTGCGGCAGGTTGTTACTTGTTTGTATTGTTTGTGTTGTTTTCTGATCCTTACTTAAACCCCATTTTGTCTGTTTGTAGTTGTTTGTTGTTGTTCTGGTGTTTGTCGAATTCTGTTATACCCTTTTGTCTATGTGTATATTTCTAAACAGCCTCTCTAATCCCTGTTATCAAATGGATCATTCTAGACCTACATCTCTTTCACCGGCTCCTGTGCATCATTCCAAAAATAACAAAACGCAAAACGAGTTTCTTGACTTATTTCCTTTCTTGTGTGAAACATGTGTGTGAACCGGTGAACTCATTTGTATTGCATATTAGTCAGTCACCTTCCCTACTCTTTGTGTGTTTGAGAACCCTTTCCAATTGTCTGAGTCCTACTTGAAATTCCTTGCTTGTCTTTCAAACCGGTTTTCTGGTTTTCAATTTGACACCTTAGGCAACTTGCCCTTTCAATTGGAGGGAGTGCTGGGAGGAGAGGACGAGATGGACACTTTTCAGATACTGTGCATAATTAAAGGTAGTCAGCTAGGAAGGTAAGGCAGGTTGAAGGGTGCACACTGAGGTTGATATGGACCATGATTAGGGGGCCGGTAAAGGCTGATACTTTGGAGGGGACCGTGTTGGTGCTAGGGGACCCTGGGCTAGACTCAGTGGTTGAATGAGCTGGTGTGGTGCAAAGGGATAATGTGAATACTAGTGAGGATGATGTTAATTTTTAGCTTTCATTTTGTAAAGGTGATCTGTAGCTGTGACTGTCACCTACTACCATGTGCTGTTCATGTGACCTATTATCAGGCACATTGAATGCCATCAATACTCAACACATCTCTTGGGCTTTAATATATCTTCTTCCTTCTTACAATACATCTGACTTTTTGTACTATTGTCTGACTTCTAATTGCCATAACAATCACTGCTCACAGTTTTATGTTGTTCAGAGATTTTAGCCCCTAAGTAGAAGGCACTATGCATACCCACACAGGTTATTTAACAACACAAGCCTGCACATATAGTTTTCTTGTTAAGATATTAGCCCTACTCATCAGAAAGTCCATTGGTTGGTTTGGTGCCTAATAGAAACATGGCGATCATAATTTGTAGGGCTAAAGAGTTAAGTAGGTCTAATTATGAGGTTATTCCTTTTACCGTGGCTCCCTCAGAAAACCTAAACATTTCCTCTCAATGACCTATCAACTGTATCAACTGACTTGCCTTCTAAAGACCAATCTTTTTCAGCCATTAATGTGTACAATGTTTAGCTCTCACATCTCTCACCTAAACCTTGTGGGCACATTTGATGTTTATAACTCCACCTTATTAGATATCACTAACCAGGTGCAACATCTAAGGCTGTCTGGACATAGATCTGCACCTGCTATCCATCCACGGTATACCCTTAAGCTACAAAGGCACATTAAGCTACAAGGACACCTTTGGATACTTCACTAACTTCAATAGCTCTGGAGAAAAGATCATCAGAGAACAACCAGATCCATCCAAGTCTGTAAGATCTATCTATAAATCTAAACGTATGCAAACAACACATTATTTTTTCTCAGGGAAAATTGACTTGGCCCAAAATTCTCCAAAGGAGTCATTTCAGATATTACACCTTTTGGAAAATAAACCCTTCCCTAGTGCAAATGATCACTACACAGTGGCTATTGAGATCCTATATCATATGGCATTTAAAATAGAAACCATTTGTTGTTCTTCTGTACAGCAAGCAGTTATTTCAGCAGTGACGTATGTTGCAGATCCTTGCCCCTTCCTGCCTACATTTACTTTCAGAAATGTATCTCCATTTCACTAGGCTAAAGTATTACTTCTTCGAGACCTTCTTCCTGCTTGGGTAATCCATGTCCATCACATGTTGCCCAGGATTGTGTCTGTGGCGCTTCTGTTATGGTAAATTGTGCTACCATAGCAGATTTGATGGGGATAGCTACGTCGGCTGCTGCTGATAAGTCTGCTGTTAATACAGACATTTGCCCCACTAATGCTATTGCGAGTTTGTCTCTGCTTCTACTTACTCTGCTTCAAGCTCGAAAACTAAAAATCATCAGTGTCTGTCACTTAGTCCAAGGCCCCCAGTTGATCAATTAGAAGCAAAACTGGGGGACATGTTGGCCACCTTTTCAGAGAAGCTGGATAGCTCATTGTGCAGCCCAATTGGCACCTCCAATGTATCCTGTGAGCTTCAAATTCCTATTGGTGAGCAAAGGGGCCACTCCTCTAAAACTATCACTGAAGTTGGGAAAGAAATTGCTGAGGGCAGCACATCCATTAAGAGTGTAAATAATAAAGAACCTGATTACTATCAATTCGGATGGCACTCAATCTAAGTCCTTGGATAATCAAGATACGTCAGCTACCTAGTAAAACACTTATTCATTTGGTCATTGCCTCAACATTTGTTCCCCATCGATGCGCTATAGTTTTAACATTCATGATACTCATGATAATGCAGATTTAGGAGACCTATTGAGCAAGGTCGATTTTCCCAGACTGCCTGACAACTATGTGCAAGGGAGCTCATGTAGACAACCTTGCTCTAGGACTGAGAAAGCTTCCTCTAATCTAACCAGCTTGGCTTCACATGAATCCCTGCATTTGCAACTGTTAAGACTTGAGATATCAATGAAGGAACCCATGTGTTTGGTTACACACCTTACAGAAGAGCGTTTTCAGGACCAAATACATTTCAAGAAGATTCTTGATCTAATTAAAGATCTTACACTTAGAGGTGGTACTGCAAATATTTCTTCACACAACCATGCATTTAACAATATCATGCTGATTCCAATTGCCAGCACTGCTGCTAATGGTGCTGTTGCTATTGTGCAATTTGGGTACGCCTGCACCATTGCTCAGCAGTGATAATCAACAAAAGCATAGGTCAGATGTTTGCACTCAGACAAATCCTATATCTCAAAATAATCCATCAAGATTTTTGTTTCATGAAATGGATCAGTGCACATTGGCTGGTTTTGTACTATCCCCTCGCAGTCTAGCAGATGTGTCTCCTCATTGACACCACCACACCAGCCACCTTTTGGTCATTCCTCGAGCATGACATCACTCAAGGAGCAGAAATCTCATCTACCACTAGAGGAAAACCTACGAATTATGACCTTATGGATATCTGGAGGAAACAGAATATAATGTGCACGTTCAAAGCTTGTTTTCATGGCAAAAAGACACAGAAGAATACTTTTTTGGGCCCTCATTGACCATGGCGGCCTTGCGAGGAAGCAGTTGTTGCCATGGATATGTATACTGTCAGACATCATGTATTGTGTAGGATGTAGAGTAAGGGTTACATGCACAGAATCTAGTATACGAAACCTATGTTGGAACAAACGGAACATCCTGTCAGAAATTAGCATTGAGATCTATGCTGATAAAGTGGCCACGCTTTGCTCTCTTCACAAGCATTGGTACTTGCCAAATGTTGCTTGCAGTTTAAAAGATGGGAATATTCTCTGCCTGAAACCTGGCACTACTAATAATATAAGTTTGGCAATGATACAACCTTTAGTTGTTACCAGTGTTATACCTTCTTTTAGTATTAGCTTACTAATAATCACAAGAGCACTGGGGCATGTCTTACTTCAACTTCATTCTTAATCTAACTGCCTCACTAACCATTTATATTCCAGAAGCTCCTTTCCCCTAACGTTCTATGTTCTACTTGACCCACACCATTATAGACCCTAACAACAATAATAGCAATACATCAACAACCAGCATTATGGATATAAGTCCTATTTTGCTGGAAAGGGCCCTGGCTATGTCTCTTCACTCAGAACTTTACTTGCAAGCAAGGGATCCTTCATATAAGTGGGCATATCCTCACCAACTGGATTTCTGTGTGCTATGCCGACCTGAAAGTGAACATGACCCACTATTTGTACCCATGTGTGTCTCCCAGTGTATGTCACGTAAGCTGCTTAATGCCATCCAGGGTAAATTGTGCACTACGTACGCTGAAGCCCCTAAAATGGGAGAAGACGGATAAAGAGCTTAACTCTATAATATGGGAAAAAAGTACCACACAGAGGAACAAGACCAAAGCACACAGAACTCCAAGGTGAATTATCAAGGGTAATATCCTCTTTACATATGATAGGGGGTATTTTATTATGTATAATCAATGGCCTAACACTGTCATTCCCTTTAATACCTGGTCTCTTCTTAATCTAATTTGAGCAATCTTCCATTTGCTGATCCATATAATCAACGTAGAATCTGTTTTAAAAAAAGCTAATATGCAGCTTTCATGAGTTGCAGAAAATAGTTTAAGCATTTTAATAACATGCTTTGAAAAAACGTTTTCATTTTGTACTTTAAGATAAGTAATAACGCCCCACTTCTTGCTCAACTGTGTTAAACTGTGACAGTGCACACATTAAACATTCTACCATAAACATTTCCTTGGCAATTAATCGTTGCAAAGTGTCACAGTAAACTCTTTAACAAGCAAGGAATTTGAAGAAACTTGTAATGGCTTTAATTAACTGTGCAGTGACAGCTGGAATTCTGACCTCTGCTGGTTCAAAGCGCCACACATTATGATTTCACAACAATGCAGAGTAACTGATTACGTAGCAGTTGTTATGACATTTTCTTATTACAGACCAGTTGTGAAATCACAAGTAACCTGTAATAAGGAATTTATTTCCAGGCTGCAATGCAGAATACGTGTATTCCTGCTTCAATGAATGAAATTGAATATTGCTTAAAATTTTTCTCCATCTTTAGCTTTTGGTATGAACATTTTCTATCAATTACAGGAAGAACCTTCTTAGCTTATAAAGCTAAAACTAGTATTAGCAGAAAATATTCTCCAGGCTGGTATTCTAATGACTGCAGACGTGTGAAAACTATTCTCATCAAGACACTTAAGGAGACCTGGAGAAGCAATTATGAGCTTGCAAGGGCAAGGTGCAACTATAAGCAGGCCCCAAGTAAAGCAAGGAAAACCTGGAAAGAAAAGGTCTGGTGCAGACTGGAATCATCAGCGTACTGTAAGGATATGAGTGTATTTTGGAACATAGTGGTCCATGCACTGTCGAACCAGGAATAAAGCTGTACTGTGAGGCAGGTTGAATCGGGTTTGAATATGGCGAGTAATGCTGGGTCAGGCTGTGATCTTTAATCTAGTCAGTTCAAAGCTGAAGCTTGCACAACTCAAGAACATTGTTCAGGTTATGCGGTTGGGATGGCTCACCAGGGTCAGACTGAGGGTCAAGTCAATTTGAATTGGGTGCTGCTTGCCTGGTTCAGGTCGAGGATTGATGCAATTCTCTGCAATTTGTGTCTATGTCCATCGGTGCAATGCAGTAGCTTCGGTGATCCAATTCAGGGTTCGAAGAGGCAGTGGTTTGTTTTGTTAAGCAGTGGCAAGAGGATCGTTCAAGCAGAACAGGTGAAGTGTTCACATTGGCACAATGTGGTGGCAAGCCAGTTCAAGTAATGTAAAGTAGCAGTTTTTGGAAGGTTTGATGAAGTGCCAAAACCATTAGTGGCAGGTCGCAAATATTAAGTGCAGTGAAAATGGTTCAAAATGTGGCTGAATGGCCTGATGCATTATAAGAGATATCTGGCTGATCTAGCTGACCTGGCCCTGCTAGCACCAGGTGAGTCCTGTCAGGTTCTCTCCCCCAGTCTAGCCAGGTTTGTTGCATAGCTGCAGGTGCTGGTACCTATCAAGAGTCACCCCTAATGGGCACTGGATCACCCCTTCTTCACCTTAAGGGATGAGGGATTTGGAAAGATCAACTCTCCCAGAAGAGGTCCAAACAAATTCTTCCTTAAGTCCTCAATGTCCCAAAAGTGAATCAAAGAAGGAGTCCCCCTCCCCTTCCTTATAGGCTAAAGGTCCACAGGTGATTGGATAAAAGCTTGTTTTCTTTATGGGGTCCAATTAATGTACTTTTGACAAGTGTTCTTTGCCTGTGTTGCATCATACTGAATGTAAGCGTCCCCCAAAACCTCACCCCCCTTAGTGAGAGGCAATACAGGACACACCCCAGGAGGGAATGAGACCAGGACCAAGTACGGGTGAGATCAAAAGGGTTTTTATCTAAATCAATATAGGGCATGCAAAGGACTCTGCAAACTCCAAGAGCGCTCTGTCTGCCAATAGCAAAGACAGTCATACGTATTACAGAAAAATATGTCCCGCCTAAAGTAGCTATCGGGGGCACATAGTCGTTGGGATTGGGTGGCATCATCTAGAACTATATACAATGTCTACTGTGCTGCTCCAGGATTGGCGGAGATCCACGTGGTGCCAGTGCGGGGTAAATGGTCAGCTGGGCTCATCAGGGTGGAGTGCTGGGCCGGACACAGCTTGTAGTGATGATTGGTGGCTGGGTTGCTACTTTGCCCTTGTGGCCACAGACTCACATCCATTCATTATACTCTGCAGTTTCAGTTGTCTTGTAACTATTGTAATACATTGACCTTAGATCACGAAGGAGACAGGGACATTGATATGCAATAGGAAGTACCCTAATACATCTGCTGTAGTGAAACCTTGGGTTCAAACATGCTAGTCCCACAAGTCCATACATTGGGTCAGGGGCACAGGAGGGGTTATTCGATCGCCCTGTTCTGATGGGTGCAGTGGAGGATGGTATTGCAATCTGTTGGTACAAGTGGTGGGCGCCCCCCCTTTGAGGGCCATTAACTGGGGGTCAGCGGAAATACCAATTGGCCGTGGAGGTATATAACTGGTGCCCTGGAGGCTGTGGGATTTAGGACCAGGTAGTTCATAATTCATGGAGTCAGGCTGCGGTGGCCTCTGACATGGGGGAGGTGAATGCTTGATGCGAGCCCAGCGAGATTGGGAGGGGAGGCGAGGCTGTGCTGTTCGAACACCAGCTATCCCTGGCGAGCCTGGGCGGGAGGAGGGGGAAACAACCTTGCAGCTCTGGGCCTGTCTCCCTGCACAGAGCAGCGCATCATACCTTTGGCAAAAGGTGGGCGACAACACTTAGGACTCCTGGGATTATGCACATATATTTACATTAATGAGGATATAAGTTGGGGGACTATATCCTTTAGCACAACATTTCATAAAATTTCATAACAGCAGTTGACATACGAACATGAGGTAGCATTAGATCGGTTTGTGTGCAGAGAGGGCAATACATATTATACCATGATACAATCTGGCTCCAGTGCCTTGGTGGGTCTACATGTGTTTCCAATGTTCGTTATTACATTATATACAGGAGCTGTCAGAAGCTGTCATACATCGCATAACCACTCTTCTTTACAATAGCAGCAAATGGTTAGTCAATGCGACATGTATCACAAAATGATTATCATACAATGCAAGGTGCCTCGGGGGTCGGTGGGGGTGAGGGGCGCCACACAGTCCAGCTTTGGGGCTTGATACATGGTCAGGGTATGCAGGGTTGGGCTGTTTTCAGTTACTTCCGAATGAACCTGGTCACGACTGGGGCAATGATGTACTGCGGAATGTTAGAGGATACAGTTGTTATTTTGTTGTTTGTTCGTGTCTGGTTGCTTGTGAGAATGAGCTCTCAGCGGATCTACCACGAGGAGGAGGCTGGGGGAAAGTGCAGGCCTCTGCGAGCACGGTCAAGCAGGGGTCAGGCTGCAGCTCTCTGTGTATGCGAGTTGTTCTGCATGTGTTAGGGATTTAGCGCTTTTAACAAAATGGAGTTGTCTACTATAAAATGGTGTCTGTGCTCCGCCATATATGTGTTTGTGCAGCTTCACGTGTCGATCCGCAGCCACCCCGCCTCCTGGGCTGTGGGGCCTGCGGACGAGTCATGAGTCTTCACATAGGTAGGAGATGTAGGTGAGGGGGGGTCCTAACAACCTGCCCTCCCCTACATTTCCCCCCTTTCGTTACTTAAGTAACAAATACCGTAATTCTCCCAGCCTCTCACGTTCCTTCTCTTCTAGGACTGCTTCTTCCCATGCCGGTGTTCCTTTTATTGGCATCCACGCTCTACAGACTCCCCGGAGGCTTTCCCCTCTTCTAGCATACTCATCTGGTGTGCAAGTCATATATATACATCCCCCATCTCCCTCCAGGTCTACCCATACCTCTGTGTACCATTCTAGTTCCAAGGGCTCTTTTATTGTTGTATGATATAACCTATCCACTATATCCCCATCATAGTATATGGGCACCATTCTAAACTTTGGCTCAGAGTTCTCACCAGTCTGCACATGTACCTCCTGTTGCATTCGTGACACTCCTCTAGTGTTGCCCATTGTTAGCATCATCATTGTTCCATTGGGGACTATGTTTGCACAGCAGCGAATACCCAGCTGGCACACACAAAAAATTAAGAGAAAAAACACAATGAGGGGCATCAGTATTTTGACGGCGAGTCCCATCCTGAAGGCACTCATGAAAAAATGTTGTTGAGCCATGTGCTTGACTCCGCACCACCTTTCTTCTTCATGCGTTCCCCTAGGTTGTGCACTGCTGTGATGACGTGTGATAATGTCCCATTCTCTGCGTCTTCACAAGGCAAGAATGTGCAACACGCGCTCCCAATTTTTCGGCAAACACCTCCATCCATCGCCGTCAACAGGTCTAGGACATACCTGTTTTGCATTGTCATCAGTCTCAGAGCCCTGAGCTCCACCTTGATCTCGTTGAACCCTTCTTCAGTGTCATTGGCCAGTTGGATCAGCTCCCAGCGTGTTATTTGCAACCACTTTGCGTTGGTTCGTGCCTGGATGCTCGGGACAAGGGAGGCAAAAAAAGTCTCGGCTGAGCTGAACAACCTGTATCGGTCTGGGATTTGCACCAGTAAATCTGAAGAGGCCTTGGATATATAGTTTGACGACCTTTGTTTCCTGGATACGACCCCTTGAATGTTGTCCTTCGACAGGACATACAGCAGTGGCTCCTCAGTGGGCGGTGCACTTTCTGTGTTTCGAGCTGCTGGTATTCATCCTTCTTCAATGTGACTCTCTGGGATTACCATTAGAGCAGAGTGCAGCATCGCCAGAGAACATGTGCCTCTCCAGGTTGGCGGGAGGTGCAGGTATGCCCGTTTTCCACACACCCAGTAAGTGTCCATGAGGACTGCCGTCCCTTTTCTCATGTCAGGAAACGTGAGTGTTTTGCTACAGTTCTTGTTTTTCCCCATGTCCATTTTTCCTTCCCCTTGGAAGCATAGTTCAGACTCTAATTCTTTTTGTAGTTTGAATGGCTTTTCGATGGCGCTCACCCATGTTAGCTTGGAAATATGTTCTGCCCAGACCGGGGTGGAGATTTTCTCGATCCACTGGAATTTCTCTGCTGGCAACCCTCGCAGTGCCTCTGCTTTGCATATTATCACGTCACCCTTTCATTTGTTTTCGGAGAACAATGTTCATTTTATGATAAAAAAAGGTTCTTTCAAGCACACCACTCCTTTGGCTCTTGCGTAACATGTTTTCTCATTCTGCATCATTTCGAAGGATACTGTGTGTGCCTGGAAGGTGTTCTTAATTCTGCACAGGGTAAGATGAAGGAGACATCGGGCATCTGTAAGAGCCAGTTCTTGTGGCAGCAAGACCTTAGGTGTGCCTGAGGCATGGGGAATTAACGAGCACACATAACAACTGTCGTTAGTTGTTTTCTTTGCCGTGGAGCTCATGTCTGCATACCATTTATTTGATTAGTGTGGGTGTCTGGGGTCTTCTATTGTATCCAGCCCTGGGCCGAAGTATTTGTCATATTTTTTCCTACTCACTTCCCTCCTCCTTCTGCTGCTTTTAAGGAATTTGTTTGCATCCCTAGCTCTTCGTAGTAGTGTTTCTCTGTCCCCCGCCCCCCCCCTTTTCCCATTCGTCATACAGGGTCTTAAAGTTGTTAGTCATTTCCGCATTTTCTTTCATCCTATCTGTGATGTAATAATTTTCTATTGGTGGACGGGTTGCTGTTGTGGGCAGGGTAGCAGTAGTGTCATATAGCCATGATATAACAGAGGGAATACGATCGTTTAACTCGTATGCACTAAAATTTGTTGCATTGTGTCGGGGCATTGGGTGTGGGGTCGAGCAGTTGCTGGTATCATTTGGCCGTTTTGCTTGGTCAGGGTGAGGGCCGCACCGCCATACCAGCTGGAAACCATCCCATATCAAATAATTGCCCTCCTTACATATTTTTGTTCCATTCTCCAGGCTGGTTCCATTCCCCCCCTCCTTTATCTCAATGGAGCCCAGTAAATTATGAGTCCGAACATGAGGGTGAAAAATATAATTGCACAAACAGTCAAGCCACATTCATACGAATAAGTACGCAAGCCAAAGTTACATGTCTATTTCTAATTTCCCTATCCCTAGTTGTTGCAGGTTGCCTGGTCGCTGCCATGGTTTCTCCTACGTATTAAAACATAAAAGAGTATTAAGCATACAGGTATATTGAACTTTGCATTTCTTACTTTTTATAATATAGGCAAGAAGTGGAGGATAGAAGGAAAGAGAAAGAAAGGGAGAGAGAGAGAGAGAGAGAGAAAGAGAAAGAGAGAGAGAGAGAGAGAGAGAGAGATATTTCACTTATTTTCATTCTTTTTTCATATCTTGACATAATGTATATGTTTTTTGTCATACATTGTCATTCAGTATATTCTACATAATGATGTGACATTCAGTGTGGCTATGCTGTCGCTGCTCTACTTTTGTGCATTCTGTTTGTTATCATTTTCTGTGTTGTTCACTTGTGTCACGCTGTCATAAGCTCTTCGGACGTCTGTCAAATGTATCCAATACCTCAGGCTCTTCACTTTTACTGCTGTGGGCGTGCAATACACTACCTCATATGTGCCATGAAATCTTGGGGCATTCCACCGACGTACAAAACTTCTGACATAAACCATTTCCCCTGGCTCTAGCGTACTTGTTGGGTGTTCCTTTTCTGTATTTGATGTGTCCGCCTCTCCCTCGCCTGTGAATGGTTGTGCGAGCTGTCTCATTATCATGCGGGCTGCTTTAGTAAGTTTTGTCAGGTACTCATTGAATTCTTCTCCTAGTACGGTTGCGCTCCTGTGGGCGTCAGAATGTCTGAAGAGGGGTGAGTTTGCTGTGTGCATTCTTCTTCCTGTCACAATCTCATGCTGTGACAGATGGTGGTCCTTGCTGGGCTGATTTCTCAGCTCGAACAAGGCCAAGGGGAGACAGTGCACCCAGTTCTTTTTGAGAGTGAAGCAAAGTTTTCAGAGTCTCCCCTTCAGCAGGCCGTTTATTTTTTCCACCATGCCGTTGCTTTGCGGGTGATAAATCAAACACAATTTGTGTTTTATGCCTAACATTGATGTTACTTCTTTAAAGAGATCATTAACAAAGTGTGTGTGATTGTCTGAGTGAATTATGGCACAAATTCCCCAGCGGGGGAATACCTCCCTCACTAAGAACACTGCAGCGCACTTTGCATCTGGACGTGCACATGGTCCTGCCTCGACCCACCTGGAAAAGGGGAAAACTACTACATTCATGTACCTTGCTCCATTGCACCTCTCCCCCATATCTGCATAGTCTATGTGCAACTCCCTGAATGGGCCTATCGGTTTGGGTACCGTTCCTCTCAGTGTTCTTAGAGTCATGCCTGAATTGTATATCTGGCATGTCGTACATCCCATCACCAATTTTGATAGCTGTTCCTGAAACCCAGGTATAAACCAGTGTTCTTGTATTTCTGCAGCAATGTGTTGTTTTGCAGTGTGTGCTGGGACATGCAACTGCTGAAATGCTACTTCTAATAATTTAGTTGGCATGATCACCTTTCCTGTGTTGTTTTGTCGCCATAACAAATCAGTTGCTGACTGGCTGCATCCCCTCTTCTCCCACAGTTCCTTTTCGTCGGATGTTGCTCCTTCTTGTAGCTCTAATATTTGTGACATGGGCATAGTGTTGTAACCGTCTGGGAGGTCCTCCTCTGTTTGTTTCCTCACTAAATACTCACCTGTTCTTTCTTTTACCAAATAGGAGGCTTCTTTGGCGGCAGCGTCTGCTGCCGCGTTTCCCAAAGAAATGTAATCGGTGTTAGTAATATGGGCCTTGCATTTCACTATTGCTACTACAGTAGGATCTTTCAATGCTTCTATGAGTTATTTCAAGAGTCCTGCATGTTGCACGGGTGACCCATCAGCTCTGTTGAATCCCTTTCTCCCCCACCTGGCAAGTCCTCCATGTACTGTTGTGGGCATATATGCTGAAACTGTGTAAATTGTGACTGTGCACCCCTTTGCAGCACGCAGCATTTCAATCAGTGCTATTAGTTCTACCGCGTGTGCTGAAAAGTGGGCTGGCAGGCGCTGTTGTATTAGCACTTCGTACTCACCTTCTTCTAACCGTACGACAGCTACCCCCACATGTTTTTCTCCTGTTTCCGAATTTATGGAGGCTGACCCATCTATGAAAAATATTTGACCTTCAGCTAGTGCGTTTTCATTCACAGTCACCGCCCCACTCTCTTCTCCTTGATATGTTGCACAATCATGCACTTGCATATCTTCCACAGTGCAAGGCTTTGAAATGAATCTAGCAGGGTTGACCACCTTACATCTCACTACGTGTATGTTGGCGCTGGATAATATTACCTCATACGCTGTTGCTCTCTGTGTAGTCAGCGTGCTTTTTGATCTTTCCAATATGGCGAACAAGGAATGCTCCACGTATAATTTTACTGAACACCCCATTACTATGGTGGCGCTTTTCTCAATGGCGAATGCGGTGGCTGCGAGGGCCTGTTCGCACGTGAAGTGTCCCTGCATTACTGCGTCTAGTGTTCCACTGTAGTATGCCAGAAGCTTGTGACCTAGTGATGTCTTTTGTGTTAGGACTGCTGTCATGAGTGTTCCCTTGCAGTGTGAGAACAGGTAGAATTCGCGCTCATAGTCTGGGTTCGCGAGTACTGGTGCACTTGAGATGAGTTCTTTGAGTGAGGTGAATGCATCACATAATTCTGAGTCCCACTGTATCTCTGTATTTTCCTTCTGCACTTCTTTGAGTGCCTGAAGCAATGGGCGTGTGTATGCAGCATAGTCTAATATCCATGCATGGCAGTAGTTGCACATGCCTAGGAATTTTTGCATATCCTTCACTGTTTTTGGTCTTCCTACAGCTGAAATGGCTGCCACTCTGCTATTATTTTCTTGCTGTCTTTTGAAATCAATTGCCCTAGGTACAGCACTTCACGTTGACAGTATTGCCACTTTTCCCTGTCAACCTTGTACCCCTTTTGGGCTAGTAGTGTCAAGAGGGCAATGGAGTCTTTTCTACATTCTGCTTCTTTTTTACTGCAGATCAGCAGATAATCCATGTACTGAATTATCGTGCTGTCTGACGTCATGTTTCCAAGATCCTCATGCAATATTCTGTTGAATATGCTGGGGCTTTCACAATATCCTTGGGGCAGTCTGCAGTGCTCGTACCTACTCCCCCCCTAGGGTGAATGCTGTCAGGTATCTGCACTCTTCTGCGAGTGGTATAGAAAAGAATGCATTCTTCAAATCCACCACTGTAAAGTGGGATGCATCTTTTGGGATACTGCATAGGATAGATGCAGGGTTTGGGACCAAAGGGAACTCTTTCTGGCTGATGTCATTAAGTGGGAGTAGGTCTTGGATCATCCTCCATGCCCCTCCTTTTGCTGTTTTTTTGTCAATAGGGCGTTCATTGTTTCCTTTATCCCTTCCTCTGCTTCCCAGGACAAGGGGTATTGTTTCACTCTGGGCAGTATGGATCCAGACTTGAGGTAAATGTTTACTGGAGTGACCCCGTGTAGTGGCCCTACGTCATGTGGGCCTGCTGTCCACAATTTGCTTGGCACCAATTGCATATCATCAGTGAAAAAGGATGGTGGGGCTCCCACTACCGCCATTAGCTGCACTGGCACTTGTCTCTGCTGCGTCATTATTTCACAAGGGATGGCTATTTCCATTATTATCTCCCCGTCACTGTCTGAGTTTGTGAAAAGCTCCTTGTCTGTTAAATCTTGAAGTGCAATGTCGGCATTTATGCATAACACTGTACGCCACTCAGAGCCATGTACGTTCATTGCAATCACAGCTATTCTTTTGGCCGAAATTTGTACTGCATGTATGTCCAGTGACATCACTGTCCCTGGTACTATCTCTGGGCGGGCTATTGGGCGAAAACCAAATTCTGCTGCTACCCTCCACTCCAGCTTCTATAACTCTGGGACTACCCACGTCAATGTTTTTATCCCATGGATGAACATATCTGGGTCTACTGGTATGCCGCGGATCTCTGGACATGTTGCTCGCAAATATATTACTAGCATTACATGCATGGGGCACATCCCTGGTGTTGAGCAAACAATTCCCCTTCTTCTCGTAAATGAAATAGTCATGTTTAGCTTACTGAAGACATCCCTCCCCAGTAGGTTGACAGGGGATTGTTCATAATACAATAGGGGTGCTCTTACTGTTTTTCCTCCCACTGTTACATCCAAATCTTCTGTGTAAGGAACTTCGACCACCGCCCCAGTCTCCAATTTACGATTAGATAGTGGAAACCTGGCCTTCAGGTATACATGACTTCTCGGCTCCAGAATCAACCATAAAGATGAACTGTTTATTCCCTATCTCCGCCCCTATCAATGGTTCCTCAGTTGCATTGAAGGTCGTCAATAGTATTGGACACGCAAGTGCTCCCTGTGGGCTGTCCTATGCTGGGTGACTTGTGGTTCCCCCTTGGCTGAAAACATTACCTGACACTACTGCTACTCCTCCAAAAGGTGCAGGTGCGCCATTTGGTGCTGTGGTGAAGGGGTTGTTTTGTGTGTAGGGAATATGTTCGCTACTTTGTGGGTGTTGTTGAACATTGTGTGGACGCTCCCTGTATTGTGCTTGGCCTCCTTGATCTTGTTGTTCCCTTCCCCGTCCCTGGGCAATCCATATGGGCTCCCTGGGTGTGGGTGCCCATAGTACTGGTCATCTTGATACACTGGGTTTGGTCGGCTTCTGCACTCACGTGAGAAATGTCCCCACCTACCACAATTCCAACAGTTTCCTTGCCCCCCTCTGGGTCCTTGTCCCCCATTTCCGTCATTCCCTCCATACCCCTGACCACCTCATTGGCGCCCTCTGTACCCACCTCTTCTGCTGCTGGGGTGCCATGCCTGCCACTGCTGCCCTCCGTACTTCTCCTGTCTATTCCACTGTCTTTGCCCATTGTCTGCCCAATTTGCAGCATCCTCCCCTGTATTGCTACCAGCCCCTCCTCATCTTCTGCGTCTCTATCTTGGAGGAGTGCAGCTAAAGCTGCATCAACCTTCACGAGTTTCGTCTGTATTAACCTAGCTTCATCTGCCAACCTTTTTTGTACTATCTCCTTCTCCCTCTCTTTAATTCTTTTGCAATGGTGCACTATTATGCTCTGTATTTCTGGCCAACCTTTCGCCTCAATCCCTGCTATCTTGTCAAGTGCTTTTTAAACTTCTTTTGGGAGCCCCCTCTTTATTATGAAGTAAAATAAGGACGGTGATTGGTCCCAGGGCGTGCCCATTTCCGCTCTCCACATCTCCTGCACCCGAAAAATGAAATTCATAGCCTCCTCCCCATCATTCATGGTACATTGCATTACTGACGGTAAATCTGGCATGTCAGGGAATGTTTCCCTCAATGCGTCGTACACTCGTGCACATACTGTATTGAAGGCAGCACCATCATGTCGATCACTCTCCAGTGTTATTCCAGGGAAACCTGCTTTTGCCCACACCCTGTCTGCCTGGTCACCCACTGCTGATACGAGCAAGCTCTTACCATCCCCTATAGCCAGAGGCACCCCTGCAGTATGCTTCTCAAAGGCATATATCCACTTACTAGCTCCTCCTGATAGCAGGGGCAATGATTTTAGCAAATTTGCCTTATCCATCTGTGCCCAGGGTATGTAATTTGGACTTCCTGCCCCCCAGTGTAATAGTGGGAGTTGCACGCGTCCCTTACTCCCTCTTCCAATACTCACCTTCGATCCTTTCTTTCCCACCAGAGCCATCCTCCCCATCCTATTTCTTAGTCTCGCTGTCCATTCTTGTTCCATTCCTAGTGGTGTCTCACCGAACTCCACTAAGTCTCCCCCTGCAGCCATTCCCAGCCTTCCAGCTTCTTGCTCATCTTCCTCTACATCACACCATAGCTCTTCTCTCCCTTCGGCTGCCGCTTCCTACCCGTCTGCGCTTCCCCCAAGATTGTGTGCCCCCAATTTTGCTATCCGTGTGGGTTCTTCCTGTATCCTGAACAGTATCTCCCCCATCTTCCATCCCTCCTCAGTTGATTTATCTAGGGTGTGTGACCGGGACAATCGCTCTGATCTTGACGTACCTGGTTTGTTCACATATGCTTTGTATTCTAGACAATTCTTCTCTGGCTAACGAGAGCCTAGAATCTAAGTCTTCCATTAGCTTACATATGTTTACTGAAGGAGTACTTACCTGCTCACTTGTTCGGTTGCAGTCATATGGTGGTGGTGCTGTTGGCCGTGTTGTGGGGGCAGGGGTACTGGTGGGCACATATGTGGGGTCACTATACCCTTCAGCGGGCACAGGCTTATTCAAGAGTCGGTACAATCGAGTTACTTCTATTGATCCCTCTTTCCCCCATCCTCCCTACCACCTCCTGCTCTTTCTGAGGGGGTGGCAGTGAGGGCGGGTTGATCAAGAGTGATCCCTGTCTTCTTTGGTGGGGGTATTTCCTTGAATAATCTCCACAAGTCTAGTATTTCTCTCCTGTTATGAAACTGTTTCCCCTTGTATTTCATAAATATGCAGGTTGCTACCATGTCCAGAACGCTCTTATCAAAGGACCCTCCTTGTGGCCATACCTGTGGGAGACCCTTCCCCTTCAGCTCCGTGACCCACTGGTCATGGTATTTATTTATTCTTTCTGCATATCCCGGTAAACTTTTAGAAATGTGTGCTAACTGTGTTTCTGCCCCCATTTTAGTCCGCTGTTACCCTATTCTCCTAAGTCAATGTAGTTTATCACTATACGTGTGTAGCTGTATGTGTGGGGGCTTTATTCTCTGTCTCAATTCTTACTCATCAACCTATATTTACTCAGATGACATTTCTTTGTCAAACCTTACCAGGTCACACTTACATTGACCGCACCCTCTTGGAGTCGGTTAAACCAATAGCAATTTATATGGGCAGTACATTTCAAAAATTATAAACAACGCAATGTGCACTACATAAGACAGACATGCAACATACAACACATAACATTGACCCTCCCTGCCTGGCCCTACACCTTTATCTATGGCGATATCCCCTGACCCTCACACAATTTCTTGCTGTTGGCTTGTTTCTATCCCCTTATGTATACATCGTTTACCCTTAAAGAGAAGAAGAAAAGAGAAAAGCTAGTTCTAATGTAGTCACTGTGTCTCTTTTACTCTCAGACACTCTTAATATATTTTGGCCATTGTTTCACTTATTCCCAGCACTAGTCGAGATAGAACTACGCGGTGCCACCTTCTACCCCCTTTCAGAGTTAGGTTCCCGTTCTCTTTTCCCTTTTTCACTTTTTTGTCCTAATGGCCATGTGCAAAGAAAGAGAAAGCATTAGAAATAATTAAAAGTCCCCTCTATTTCCCCTTACCTTCTCCAAAAAATGTTTTAGATCACTCGCACTTAATACTCACATGCCCGTCTTGATCCGAGACTCTCCAGACTTGGTCCGTCCAAGCGGTGCTGCCTCGCACTCAATGGCCCCACCCGGCTCCGGCGAGCGGTACTAAGGGTTTTTTCAAATAGGACCCGTACCCTCTCGCCCTAACTGCATGCGCACATCTCTGTGTACCAGTTGCCGTAGGTGGGCGACTCTGTTGAGCGGGTGCGCTGTGCGTCTCTACTGCGACCAGGGCCGTCTTGTGTCAAGGGGACAATTTAAAACAAATCACGTCGGGGTCACCACTGAATGTAAGCATCCCCGAAAACCGCACCCCCCTTAGTGAGAGGCAATAAAGGACACAGCCCAGGAGGGAATGAGACCAGGACCAAGTGCGGGTGGATCAAAAGGGTTTTTATCTAAATCAATATAGGGCATGCAAAGGACTCTGCAAACTCCGAGAGCGCTCTTTCTGCCAATAGCAAAGACAGTCATACTTATTACAGAAAAATACGTCACGGCTAAAGTGGCTATAGGGGGCACATAGTCGTTGGGGTTGGGTGGCATCATATAGAACTATGTACAATGTCTACTGTGCTGCTCCTGGATTGGCGGAGATCCACGTGGTGCCAGTGCGGGGTGAACGGTCAGCTGGGCTCATCAGGGTGGAGTGCTGGGCCGGACACAGCTTGTAGTGATGATTGGTGGCTGGGTTGCTACTTTGCCCTTGTGGCCACACACTCACATCAATTCATTATACTATGCAGTTTCAGTTGTCTTGTAACTCTTGTAATACATTGACTATAGATCATGAAGGTGACAGGGACATTGATATGCAGTAGGAAGTACCCTATACATCTGTTGTAGTGACACCTTGGGTTCAAACATGCTAATCCCACAAGTCCATGCATTGGGTCGGGGGCACAGGAGGGGTTATTCGATCGCCCTGTTCTGAAGGGTGCAGTGGAGGATGGTATTGCAATCTGTTGGTACAAGTGGTGGGCGACCCCCCCTTTGAGGGCCATTAACTGGGGGTCAGCAGAAATACCAATAGGCCGTGGGGGTATGTAACTGGTGCCCTGGAGGCGGTGGGATTTAGGACCAGGTAGTTCATAATTCATGGATTCAGGCCGCGGCTGCCTCTGTCATGGGGAGGTGAATGCTTGATGCGGGCCCAGCGAGATTGGGAGGGGAGGCGAGGCTGTGCTGTTCGAACACCAGCTATCCCTGGCGGGCCTGGGCGGGAGGAGGGGGAGACGAACTTGCAGCTGTGGGCCTGTCTCCCTGCACAGATCAGTGCATCGTACCTTTGGCAAAAGGCGGGCGACAACACTTAGGACTCGTGGGATTATGCACATATATTTACATTAATGAGGATATAAATTGGGGGACTCTATCCTTTAGCACAACATTTCATAATATTTTATAACAACAGTTGACATACGAACATGAGGTAGCATTAGATGTGTTTGTGTGCAGAGAGGGCAATACATATTATACCACAATACAATCTGGCTCCAGTGCCTTGGTGGGTCTACATGTGTTTCAAATGCTTGTTATTACATTATATACAGGAGCCGTCAGAAGCTGTCATATATTGTATAACCACTCTTCTTTACAATAGCAGCAAACGTTCAGTCAACGCGGCATGTATCACAAAATGATTATCATACAATGCAAGGTGCCTCAGGGGTGGGCGGGGTGAGGAGTGCCACACAGTCCAGCTTTGGGGCTTGATACATGGTCAGGGTATACAGGGCTGGGCTGGTTTCAGTTACTTCCGAATGAACCTGGTCACGGCTGGGGAAATGATGTACTGCGGAAGGTTAGACGATCCAGTGGTTATTTTGTTGTTTGTTCCTGTCTGGTTGCTCGTGAGAACGAGCTCTCAGCGGATCTACCACGAGGAGGAGGCTGGGGGGAAGTGCAGGCCTCTGCGAACGCGGTCAAGCAGGGGTCAGGCTGCAGCTCTCTGTGTATGCAAGTTGTTCTGCATTTGTTAGGTTTTTAGCGCCTTTACCAAAATGGAGTTGTCTACTACAAAATGGTGTCTGTGCTCTGCCATACATGTGGTTGTGCAGCCTCACGTGTCGATCCGCAGCCACCCGCCAACTGGGTGCTGGGGCTTGGGGACTGCCGACGAGTCATGAGTCTTCACATAGGTAGGAGATATAGGTGAGGGGGGGTCCTAACAACCTGCCCTCCCCTACAATACCCACAGTGCTTTGTGCAAAAAGGAAGTGATAGAGACATTAGGAAATGTTAGGTAGAGAGAGATACAAGATGGCCACACCTTTCTCCAACTGTGCTGAACTTCCTCTAGCTACATTGGGCCTCCCCCTTCACACACCCACAAGTGTCAAAGGCCCTTTTTTATGCAACACCCTTGTTTGAGACTAGTCCTTTTGTATAGAGTATGCAGTTGGATTCCCGATTTCCAGGACAGCTCCTGCTGAGTGACTGTCTTGCTGGAGAGAGTGTTACCCAGGCTCACAAAGGATCAAAAGAGAGGCACAGTATTTCAGTTTCATGTCTTCCTGGCTGGCAGGGACAGGCTGTCTGACTAGAATACGCACAACCCTTCAAGAGCTGGTCTGGGCTCCCAGTGCTGATATAGTACAATTCAACCAGATGTGGCTTTTAATCATTTTGTAAACCTTCCTTCACCAAACCCCATGGGGTTTGGATTATTTTTCAAATGACCCTGCATTCAGGTTGGGTAGTTTATCATAATCATATGGAATTTGGAACATAGGTGTAAACTTAAACGCTACTTCTCCACTACAGTGATTTGACTGTAATAGCAGCTGTGAAACAGGGCACCTGTGAACTATGAACCTGTTCTCTGCCACGGGAGATCAGATGCTGCAGATCAGGAGACTTATGCAGCAGGGAACAGCTTGATGCTCTGATGTTTGCATGTTGCTTATGAAAGAGGGTCTGATAAGCAGGTCACCCTTTCTCTATGGAACAAACTGAGTCATGTTATTAATTCAAACTAACCAAAAAGGCCAGGGCTTCAACACCCTTGCTAGATGGCAATTACTGACATTCTGAAGTATTAAAGAGTTTCTAAAATGACCATCAATCAACAATCATCATCAAATTAAATCAAGACCAGAACAATCTGCCATCAAGACAAATTACAACACTACGGGACCTAAGACTTCAGCCAGTTCACCAGAGGTACCCCACTTTGTCATATAACCTTTAAACGTCAAATGGAATTAATCAAAAGCTCTCCTAACTAATGTACTTTCCCAAACTAACCCCCACACCTTTCAATGTATCACCTCTAGCACCCCAAGTACAACAGGGTCTTAAAGCTCCTAGAACATCTTCTAACACATTAAATCAGCGACTGAGACAAGTAGAGCTTGCTGCACGGCCCGCAAAACCTTTATAATTATGAAGTAACAAATCACAGTGAAGCCCCCCAGACCTCCCCTTATTCCACTAGTGGCAGGTAAGAGATTTTAGGTTCTCATCTCCATATAAAACATGCACCCATTTGTCACCCCCATAAGCCATGTAGAAACATACAGGGACACAGAACATGCATGATAACCTGTCCTGTATTGATCAATAACTCAGGTTTTGGGCCTAAATCTGTTTTTACCCCCACTAACCTTCACTACCCTGCCTTGATTTATTTTCTAAACTGTAAAGGTTTATTGAGAAATCACCCTCAACACAGGGAGTTCCTTCCCACCCCACTCAAGTGGTTATGCAACACACATTTATTTTAGCCCTATCTCAGACACTTGTCATGCCTCTTGGATACCTCTCCCCTGAGCTAACAATGAGCCAAGAACCAGTCCGGTCTACAGGAAATATATTGATATTTATTTAAATTAAATGTAATAGAAATTAGCACGAACATGTCCAACACCACTTTATCCATGGCACAACACAATCAACTTCTCTCAGCATAAATATATCACAAAAGCGTAATTAAAAAGAACACAATCACAATTCTACACTTTCTACAAATTTTGATTCACAAAATAATTACACTGATCCATCACGAAGGCAATTATCAGGCAATGTTGTGCAATTCTAATTTTCCTGCAGGCTTAAAAGACTAGCAGTAGGATTTCAACATTGGTAATGATGATTTTGTCCACACTTTTGTTTATAATAAACACACAGTGATTTACCGGTTTGTTTTTTCAGCCCCCCCACCCCTGTTTTGGTCTATGTTGGGAAGTCAGACAGAAAAATTGGAATGCTTTGGGGAATTTGGGATTTCATAACCCCCTTACTGAAAGGCCTGTGTTGGGGAAGCTGGATAAAAAGGTTGGACTGATTCAAGAACACAGACACCCCCCTTCCTTAAAGAAGTCATGGTCAGCAGGACAAACAGGATTACACAATTAATTTATAGGCTATATTTTTCAGCACACACTGGGAAGTGAGCTTTGTTAATTTCAAATTTTAACAAAATTCACCCAGTAGTGTTCTGCCAAATGGGGAATTAATTCAATCAATATATTTGGTTAAATAGGCTAAGAATCTACACAGTTTTGTCTCCCCGCCCACTATGAATGGAAAGGGTTCAAGGCAAGCAGACTGCCTCGGCTTTTGGTTTGCCAGGGCTCAGTTCTACGTACATAGCAAGCCTCTGTTCAAGTTTCAAGAAAGCCATCTGTATCTCAGGACACTCTGGAAAGATAGGGCAGGGGTCTTGTCACTTCACTGTCAAAGATGGCCTCCCACTCTCCACCATAGGAATCAGTCAGCTTTGAGGCCTTCCTACGAATAGACAGCTCCAACCTGATTCACTCTCAGCAATCTCCTCTGGTGTCGACTTAAAGCTGTCGGGTGATAAGTTTCAGCAGCCTTTCTGATGGTCTGACTCTTCTCTGTCTGTTCCCTTCTTTTTCTGTGTCTCTTCTGTCCTAGTGTAGTCCCCTTTATATAGCAGTGATGACACCACCAATTTTACAATCTTGGGGAAGTACCCTGCAATAATTCCTGCCACTAGGATTGGACTGTTACCCTTCTGTGATGCTGGAAATGCATCGGAGGGACAGGGCCTCCGTATGCTTGTCCTTTACTGCTTTTTATCGTGTGTTCTGTCTTGTTTTCCGTGCAGGAGTTCATGTGGGACTCCTGGCGGTGCAGCTCTCTTTTGGTTTGGTGAACGGACCCGTGGGATACCCTTATGGCACCCATGGGTGGGGGTACAAACCCTGTGCCCCTAGTGTATGTTTCTGGGCACCTGTGGGTGGCCCACAGAGCAGGGTATGGGCTGGTGGCAGCTCCATGCTGAATTTTACGGGTGCGTGGAGTATCCTCCATTTTGGGATACTACGGCCCTGCCATTGGGGTCAGTTGATTCCTAATGGAAAACAAGATGGCCCCGGTGGCCTCTTGCTTTCTATTACCCATTACCTTGTTTTCCGAAAGTCCTGAGAAGCCCTGACTCTGTCCCTTCCCCCTGACTGGCTGTTGGGTGGAAATGACATACATGGTGTTGCTGTGAAGGCCTGGCCAGACTAGCTGGAGCCTTCCCGGTTGATGTATGTTGTGGGTACCTCCTGTGGGTGGGACCTGGGTGAATAGAGTGTGTGACGAATATGCATTCTGTGTTGTGGGTGTCTAGTATCTGGTGGTTGACACAATGACTGAGACAACCCTGCCCGAAACCGGTATGAATGCAGCTTGGAGTGTTGAATGGCTCGGTACTTGTCCCAGTACACATAACTTGTTGTGAGTGTCTGGAGAGAAGTGAATGGCCTGAATACCTCATGTGCCTGATTGGCTGCCTGCCTGCATGAATGCCCGTAGTCGTTATTGGATGCTTGAGTGTGACCCAGCAGAATGAATGGGAGATCAACAGTATATCTGGGGACCTCTCACTGCTAGGAATCATGTTCAGAAGCTGAAGTCCACTACAACGAGTAACTGGAGTAATTGACGCTTGACCTTGAAGCCCTGCTGGACGAGAAGAATTGCTGTTGCTCTCCTTCACAATCTGAAAGTTGTTGTGCCTCCAAGGACTGACCCAGAGAGGACCTGGTAAGGCGCCCTCTTCCCAAACTAAGAGGGACCATTGTGCACAGCTGATCTTTGCCAATGCTCCCTGGTAGATAGTCCTTCGACAGGCTGCCGACCCGATACGGGGACTGCTGCGGAACTCCAAGGAGAAGCACCCGGACTGTTGTCCGCCACTGTCGACGACTGCCATCGCCGCCCGGAGCCGCCGTGCTCCCGTTTGCCCGTTTGTTTTCAGTAATACAGTGTGTGGACATTCCTTTGTGGGGGTTCGGGGACTACACTGTATTTAAGAAGCAGCCTGCATCACCTCCTGAGAAGCTAGGCCTTGATTGCTCGACCACGTATCAATAAGAGAGAATCTTGGCTGGGGTCCTCTGTGCCTCTCCTCTACAATATAGAGAGCGGAACTACAGACACCCCCTACCAGTCTTTACACTGGTGGCAGTGGTGGGATGCTTATGGTTTTAAGAATCAGTGTATAAGCGTGCCACTTACAAAATATCTGCACTTTATTCGATTAAGGTTTAGGTGTGTACAAAATAACTGCATTACAAGCAATGCAGTCTATTGCGAATGGTAAATTGACTCGGATGAGCTTAGAGGCTCTCCAGAGTGCTTGTGAAGCCAGTGAATTCGACTTTGTGGATAAGTCTAGGGCTGAGCTGATAGCTGCCGTGGTGGACTACCAGACCGATGGTGAAACTCTTGATGAAGGGGGGAATGCAACCAATGAGGACTCGCCCCTGGGGTTTCTACTGAATCTGTTTCTGGGAATGCGCCATTCCTGCTGCCTCTGTTCTGAACCCCAGCAATACCTTGGAGCTTGAGTTATTAAGGATGAAATTGGCCTTTGAATATCGCAAGTTGGAAATAGATGCTGAGCTGAAGAAGGAGGAGTTGGCTCAACAAGTGGAGCTCAAGAATAGGGATCTTGAACTCAAGAATAGGGATCTTGAACTCAAAGACAAGGACACTGAATGTCAGAGAATCAAGCTAGAGAAAGCTTGAGTGGAGACTTCAGCGAAACCCAGTGACAGTGTCAGGTCCCCAGCAACTAAATTTATGAAGGATTTGGTTGGTGTGTTTTCGGAGAGTTCTGATATCCTCCAATGGATTGAAGAGTTTGAAATGGCTTGTGCAATTCATGATGTTGACAAAAGAGATTGGGCTAAGTGTTTGCTAAGAAGAGTGCCTCAAACTGGATATGACTGTATTCTGACGCTGAGTGTGGAAGAAAGGGGTCAGTATGAGTGTATGAAATCTGCTTTGATTGCCAAGTTTGGCAAGACGCCTACCCAATACCTTAAAAGGTTCAGGGAATTTAAGAAAAGAGAGAATGTGTCTTGGGTCGAATGGGTGAGTGCTGCGCACATGAATATGATGGGGTGGATTGATGGTTATGAGGTGAAAACTATTGTTTAATTGTCCCACCTGTTGTTTTTTGAGCATTTTTCTGAAGCCTTTTTACCAGAGCTGCGTCAGTATTTTGCTGACCAGAACATTTTGGATCCCTTTACGCTGGCTAGGTTGGCTGACAAGTGGGTCTCCCACCGGGTGTCCCCTAAGGACTCCAGTGGGAAGGACAAGGACAAAGAAAAGGGGGCCTCTCAGAAAGCTGAGGAGTCCCAAAAGCAGTCACAGTCGGATAAACCTAAACCCTCCTCTCCTAAGACCCAAAATCTAGTGGGGATAAGTCATCTGTGCGTGGGAATAAGAGTAGTGGTCCACCTACTGCAAAACATGCTCCCGGTGGTTCCAGTACTGTACCCCACACTCCCGGCACTTGTTGGGACTGTGGCGCTCTGGATCACAAAAGGGGTGACTCCAAGTGTAAAGGTAAGGCACTCGGAGTACAGGCTGTCAGCCTGACCTACCCTTATCCTATGTCTGAGGTGGAGGCCACGGTCCTCCCCTCCTCTACAGGAATCACTTTTGGTGCTCCCGTAGAGATTTCCTTAGTGTCCCTTGGGGCCTGGGACCAGTACGCAGAAGTACTGGCAACTATTCCACAGAACACCTGTAGATTTTTTAGAAGTGTCCTCCTGAATGGCCAGCCTTCCACTGGTTTGAGAGACACTGGGGCAAGCATGACAGTGGTGGACAGGACCCTGCTCAAGCCAGAGGACTATGTAGATGCTCCTCTGAGAACCACCAGGTTAGCTGTAGCCCGAGCCCGAGTCACACTCGTAATTGGAGAAAACATAGCAAAGCTTCCTGTCCTGGTTCAGGACAATGTCCCTGCTAACATTCTGTTAGGTAACTATCTAGTAGAGATGGGATTGATCGCGGATGGACTTCCGATGACTGCTGTCGCGGTCACTAGGTCACAGGTGACACCGGGTTTGGCTGTGAGTCCGGTACGTGAGCCAAAGGCGCGGCCTAAGGCAAGACGAAGGAAGAGCAAGAAGGCCACCTCTGCGGAGGGAGCTCCTTCTCTTCCTGCTGTTCCTACAGCACCCATTGGGATCCATGCTCCGGACGGGCTGGGTCCAGTGGTAAACCCTGTCTCAACTCCTGTGGGAGAAGAGCCAGAAGACTCTCCTGTGGGAGAGGTTCTCAACCCGGAGGATCATCCCGATCTTCAATGCTTGTCAGTTGAAGGGGGACCCTCCCGTGCAGACTTCTGTAAAGGACAGAGAGAGTGTCCCTCTCTCGAGGGTCTGAGGAAACACGCCCTGTCCCAGGCACACGGAAAAGTGCCTAGGACATTTCGGGTTCATTGGGAGGGTGAGCTCCTTTTTAGTGAGCCCACTAAGCCTGAACCTGGTGCCCTCAAGAGGTTGGTGGTCCCCGAGGTTTACCGGCCCTTCTTACTGCAGTTGGCGCATGAGGTGCCCTTGGCTAGTCATCTTGGAATCAAGAAGACTAAGCAGAGGCTCTCTGCCCATTTCTACTGGCCTCGGATGGGAGTAGAAATGGAGTCCCTTTGCAGGACCTGCCCAACTTGTCAGTTGTCTGGCAAGACTGGAGGCATTATTGGTTTAGGGATCCGGAGCTACATATGGCAATTCACCCTTTGTTCTCCTTTCAACTTTTTGGCAAAAACGAGTTATGTATCACAACTTCATAATTTTACTAGCAACTGCTATACTAAACATATTTTCTGATTCAGTTAATCATGGAGAATTAGATAAGCCTAACACAAAATAGGTACCATTTATCATGGCCATGAGGCACATTTCTGCCATTTCTATAAAAAGCACAATACTTATGAATATGTAAGTTATTAAGCATATCTCTAATTTCATTTTCTACTCGCTCACCAACCCTCACATTTGGAACATGTTTAGATCAGCCAGAAACGGTATCATGTAATATTATCCCCACATATATGGTCGCCGTAAATAATATCGCCGGGAAAAGGTTGTGGCGATATTATATGGGTGACCATATATATGGGGACAGGGGCAAAAGAAATTGGCGGTTGCGGGGGTGTCCCCCGCATGTTCCATGCAATAATGTCGCCACAAAAAACGGCAATTTTTCGGCGAGATTTTTGTATGGCGAGATTTTTGTGGCAACATTATTACATGGAACCCCAGAAACCTAGTTTAACTGGCCTGTATAGTTCCTGAGTCACAGGTAGGTTAATTTTATATCGCACTATTGCCTGGAAATTACATAAAAAATGGTACAACAATGAAATCAATCCGCATTATGGATGCTAGGAAAAAGGCCTAAATGACAATAGTCCTTTTAAATTAATTTTGAATCTTCATGTGGGACAAATTGTCCTTTTTATACCTGCCGGCCATTTGATTTCACTGGGTCAGCCTGTACCCAGAGTTTTTTTTTATCCGTCTCCTTTATGTTGGAAGCTTACTCTTTGAAGTGGGTGCCCCCATTTTCACACAAATTAGTCATGCTCCAGCCAAGGGTAATTTTTCTTGAAGTAAATGATTTAACAGCAACATTGTCTGTAATGTATTTTTTATCAAATTACATTGTACTTGACTGATGTTATTTTTTACTTTCCATTTTCTTTTTTCCTTTATTGATTTTGGAAAGGTTAACGTTTTTTTAACCAAACAAAATAAACTTTAAATTGAAGTCAGTGCTTTCAAAGCCAGTATGCCCGGAGTAGACTCAATTTTGACACCTTTAGCAGGACATTTTACTGCGGTTGGTTGTTATCTGGGAGATGTGACATCCAGGCTGGAAGTAGGACATGTCCTTGTGAAGTTTATCCCCAGCCAGCAAAAGGGTTTACCTGGGGCTAACATTTTCCATGAAGACAATGTGGTTCTTCAAATGTCACTGGTGTTTTGTAGGTAAAGCATAATATACATTGCTTTTTCTCAACCCACACATCATGTATAGTTTTCCTGAAATTTTTTTGAGAGCAGTGATATTTGTTTTTTTTGTCACTTTTTCAAACTGCTTTCATTTGCACACACCTGTGCAGGCAGTTTTTGTTTTCAATGTTTAAACATCATGTTTCCCATGTGACAGGAATCTCTGATTCCTCCTTCTTTTGAAAATTAAAATGCTGCTTACCCATTGGTAATGACAGGTAGGCTGCTTTCCACATGGCTCTTTAATTTTACTTGACAAACAAAAACAAAGGCCAGGCCGTTTTTGTTTAACTGTTTAAAATCTTGCCATTCATGCGAAAAGGACTTCAGTTTGGGGCCTTTAAATCATGCACCTTCAGGCAAAAGAAATGGCAGAGCTGTGCAATGCATGGTTGGCCACTTTGCATTACATATGCAACAATACTGCTCAGAGTTCTCAGTAGCTAACTGAGAAATATGGTACACTGCAAACTTCCAACTTCCTTCTTCAATATCGATTTACAGCCTGTTCATTTCATTAAAAGACTCAACTTCGAAGCATATTTTCTTCTGAACATAGCCAATCACTGTTGCATCTTCCTAAAGAAAATCAGGGAGTCACCAGTAGTTTGACAGCTCATGTTTCAGCCATAATCAACGGATGTAAAATATTCAATGAGTGGCCAGTCCTTAAAAGGCAGAAATAGTGGTTTCTTGTGGCAGCATATACTTTTTGGAGCTCGTTTCCCTAGCTTGTTGATCTTGGCAATAGCCCAGCATGGCTAGTGCATCTGGCAATCACAGTCTTTCTCAGTAAGAGTGTTGAATACAATGTAAATCTGAAGCCGGGTTTGATTGCTTCGTCTTTTTGGACCAAATCTTTCCCTATCATGATTTTTTGCAGAAAGTCTGTGCCATTACCTTATTTGTGCATTTGTGATTAGATTATGCCTTCCTGTCCTATTTGGGCTTCCACCATCTCCAGCCGGTGCACATCGCATTGGTCCAACCTTTGCTCTTCTGGGTGCAATGTGATCTTATGTAACAATGTATGTATTCATTTTGTATAACCTGTACAAGGGCTGTACAAAAAGGGAATACAGAGGGAAGAGGACAGTGGAGGCTGGGGGAGGGAGGAGTAGAGGACGCATGTGCTATTGCGGTGGGTTACATTACACTAGGACTACCTCTGGCATTGAATGGATCAGCAAGCCGAGCTTAAAGCTCTCTCCATAAGTCCATAAGTCCTGAGGCAACGCTTGGCCCACTTTTTACTTCTGAGATAATGTTTCACTTTGCCACCGAAGGACGGTTAGCTTGACCAATCCCTTGGAACTTGTAACATTGAGCATGAGTGAGGTACATTGGTGATATAAAGCCTTTTCGAGCATGCCAAAAAGATGTTTTTTCTTTGCAACAGTCCTAACTGGAATTCATTTAAAAAAACACATATTTCTTGAATAACGGTTTATTATTTCTTAGTGTACATCAACATTCAGTGCCAAGAGATAAAGGCTAATGTGTGACTGCACGTCTTTCCCCTTAAATCGATTATGAAGTTGAGTCTGTTACTTGAGTTAGTCCATTGACCCCAATGCACTGATGGAATAATAGCCTGCGTAATCATGCGCGTGAAACACGTGAGATGGACATGCAGACAACGACTCAGAGCAGTGCGTCATGCTTAATTAGTAGCATTGTCTCCAGTTCACTCTGCGATCTGACCATCACAAAACTGTTGGAGGTGGCGTGTGACTCCCGGATCCCCCGTGCACAAACTCACACGCAATCAGGCAGAGACAGATTTGTGATGCATGTTGCTGGTACAGGTTCCCGGCTGCCACTGGCGACAGGGACCTCCTTTATTGAACAACACATGCGCGAGCCATAAGGAGGCTCGCGCATGCTCACATGGTTTGCGTACTACACAACATCCCTCTTTTTCCCCCAAACAATGAACACGGGTAAACCATAACTATAACAGACAAAACTTTGGTGTACTGGAACAGTTCTCTACTTTCCATGAGAACGGGTCCATGATGAAGTTTTTGAACGTTGATGGGTGCTGACTTCCCCCCCGGCTCAGGTACCTCCTTTCGTCCTCATGAGGAGGCCTCGATGTCCCCGGGGCCTCTAGAAGTCCTTCATCCACTGGCGGCGTTGCAAGTCATGACCCTGGGGCGGATGCCTCCAGCGGCGCTCCTGGTGGGGCCTCCTGCGGGCCGGCCTCGATCCTCTTGAAGTAGGATATGTTCCTGGTGATCGTTCCCCTCTGGTTGGCCGCCGTAACCATGGACCCTTTGACATGGGTCACTCTTAGTGGCTGGGCCACATACGTGAGGGACCTCTCTCCGCCGGACTGGCCGCCTGGCACGGAATGCATATGCGCACAAGTTCGTCCACTCTTTGCTCCAGGTCCGGGAACCACACCTTCAGTCTTAGGCGTGCCTTGGTCTTGGCAGCGCCTTGGTGTCCCTTGTGCACCAGGTGTAGCACCTTGGTCACCAAGGTTCGCGGGATGACGATCTGGTGGCCTCGCAGCAGAAGGCCGTCCTCAGTTATAGAGAGCTCATTGCGCACCCTACACAGCGCCTGAAGGTCTTTCTGAGCTCCGGCCTCCCATCTGGCGTTGATGGCGAGCTCTTCCCTCCATTTGCTGCCATCCATCGCCTCCATGATGACCAGGAAGATGTTGTCCTCTCTGGAAGCATTCACAATTTCCTGGCATGCCAGGGCCACAGGCAGGGCCACCTCCATCTCAATGCAGTACACTATTTCAGAGGTGTCATGGGGGCTCCCAGCCCCTGGATGTCTGGACAAGTAGTCTGCCGGGTTATGGTTCCCCGTGCGATAATGCAATTTGACACCGAACTCCATCAGTGACAGCATCCACCGTTGGATGCGTGGAGGTGGCTTGGAGGATTCACCCACCATGATCGGAATGAGTGATTACCACAATATGCTTTCCAAGGATGTATATCCTGAAGTCAATCTGGGAGTATCTTTTCTCCGTCTCAGTGAGCGCCTTGCTGGCATACGCTATCGGGCGCATGAGTCCTTGTGAGTCCGCTTGCATCAGCACCGCACCTAGGCCGACTGGGCTGGCATCCACCACTATCTCCGACTCCTTGTCCGGGCTAAAATATGCCATGGTTTCCTGACCCGACAGGGCATTCTTGATCTCTGCAAATGCTCTCCGCTCTTTGGATGTCCAGGCCCATGCAACGTTGTTCCTCGTCAGTCCCCACAAGGGCTCTGAGAGTGAAGCCAGGTCGCGAATGAACCGCCCGCAGTAGTTCACCATGCTGAGAAAGCTTCTTATCTCGGCCGGTGACTCCGGGGGGGGCGCCTCACGAATGTCTCTCACCTTCTCCGGGTCGGGCGAAATGCCCACTCTGTGGAATACAAACTCTATCCGGTCCTTCAGAAACTCAGACTTCTTCCGGTGTAGAGTCAGCCCCAGACTTTTGAGTCTTTCCAATGCTCGTTCCAGCCTCTTCAGGTGTTCGGCCTCCGACTGGGCAAAGACCAGAATGTCATCGGACATGTTAATGACACCTTTGAGTCCCGCCAGGGCTCCACGGATGACGTTCTGGAACACTTCCGCCGCTGACGAGACACCAAAACAGAGTCTTTTAAACTGATATAGCCCTTCATGGGTCATAAACGTAGTAATGTACCGCGACTCCGGGTGGAGTTCTAGCTGGTGGTACCCAGACCTCAGATCGAGCTTGGAAAAAACTTTTGCCCCTTGAAGCTCGCCCACAATGCCGTCCAGCGTAGGCGTGAGGTGAGGCTCCCTCTTGATGGCAGCATTCGGCAGTCTCATGTCCACACAGATGCGGACAGCCCCTGGTTGCTTGGGCTTTGGTGCCACCACTATGGGGGTGACCCACGGAGTTGGACCCTCCACTCTCTCTCTCTCGATAATGTCCAGGTCAATGAGCGACTGGAGTTCCTTTTCCATCTGCGCCCTCAGATGAAATGGAATTCTGCGGTGTTTGAGGGCTGTCGGTCTCACTGACCCATCAATGTGGAGTATAATGGGGTCTACTTTCAACTTGCCTACACCCTGGAAGATGCTTTCAAATCGATGCAGCAGGTGATCAATGTCGGTATGGTATACTGCCATAGTGAAATGCACAATGTCAAGGGCTTCGAAAGCGGCACAACTCTGCAGGGAATGCAGGCTCACATTAGTCACGAAGAACCTGGCCTTGATTTTGCTCAGCCCATGTGACACGAGAGCCACAAAGACCCCTTGAATTTGAAGGGGCGTGTCCCTGCCAAAAGAGTATATCCAAGCTTTTGACACCTCCAGCTTGGGTGGCCCTGGTAGAGCCTCATAGTGTTCAGCGCTAGGACGCAGACCGACGCTCCTGTGTCAATCAAGACGGGGGTGGGCACGTCACCAATGTTCACGGTGCATGTTGGTTGCCTGCTCTGCTTCGCTCCCATGTCAATGCTTGAGATGAAAAAGATCTCTTCATCTTCCTCTTCCTCGGCAATGTCCAACTCCTGCACCCCTTGCTCTATCGTAGACACGTTCCTCAAGCGCCTGGGGTCGTGGCCCTGCACACTCTCGCGTAGTGTCCTGGCATGCTACACCTTCCGCAGACTCTTGTTTTTGCGGGCACTCCCCCGCATGTGGCAGGTCGTACCCACAGTACGGGCAGGACTGCGGATTGCTGGATGTTGAGGGATTGTACGCCCTCTTGGGACCCCAGCGCGACCTCCCTTGGGCCGAGCGCCGAACGGCAAAAGCGTCCTCACTTTTCCCCAGATGCACTGTAGCATCCATTTTCGCACCTCTCGACTCTGCCAATTCATAGGCCCGCCCAGTGTCCAGGATTTGTGCCAGTGACAGGCCTGGTCCTCTAAGCACTTGCCTCCGCAATTTCCTGGAGCTGTACCCCTGTATTAGTTGGTTCTGTACCATCTCCTCCTCATTCACCCACCTGCAGGTGCTAGCGAGGCACCTAAACCTTGCACAGAACTGGTCCAAAGATTCCTCCCCTTGCTGTTTCTCAGCACACATCACAAATCTGTCAAAGTCAACATTCACCATGGGGAGGAAGTGATCCTGGAGGGTCTGTTTCACTGCGTCATAGGTGACCAGCTGAAGGTTACGCAAGTAAAAAATCTGATGGACCTCTGTGCCAGCCGATTACACCAACGTGGCCACCTTCGCATCATCATCCGTCTCACCCGAGGCCCTGAAGAACATCTCCAGTTTCTTCACCCACAGTAGCCACTTCAGCCCCAATTTGGATGGTGGGCCTGAGGAGTCAAACTCGGGCATGGGTGCCAAAGTGCTATGCATCCTGCATGAGACTGGCCTGGGTACCCCCTCTTCTCCATCCTCTTCACCCATGGTGTTGGTTGGGGTGGACTCCACTAACATTTTCTGCGCAGAAAGAGGTGCCCACTGTCAGATGGCCAAGGCTGATGATGTGGTAGGCCTGCAGCTGCAGCAGGTGATGCCTCTGGGTGTCCCCAAGTCGAAAAACCAAGGCCCCTTCTGTATTTCAGGGCCCTGGAGTGTCCAAAAATTGAGTCATAAACTGTGGATCACATCCGGCGCACGAGCACCCATGTGGGCCGCAACTGCCGTGATCTGCGTGTTCATAAAATGGCCGCCGGCCATCTTCGTAGGTCCATGACCGCATGGGGAGAGACAATATCTCTGACAAAACAGCCAGAGCAATGGCGCGTTCTCCGCCGTGGCGGATCCTCGTTGCCAATGTTGGAGGTGGCATGTGACCCCCGAAGCCCCCCGTGCACACACTCACATGCACACGCAATCAGGCAGAGACAGACGCGGGACGCGTGTTGCTGGTACGGGGTCCCGGCTGCAACTGGCGACCGGGACCTCCTTTATTGAACAACGCATGCGCGAGCCATAACAAGGCTTGTGCATGCTCACATGATTTGCATACTATGCAACAAAAACCTATCATGATTTACCATCTGCACATCTCCATACCGAATACCAGAAAAACAGAGATCACATGTGCATGCTGATTGTGCCTGTGATACATATTCAGCTTTTGAAAACTGCATCTACTTTTTAATTGCTCTATCACGGTAGGCGTGTTGTAAATCACCCCATGTTTTTCTTGACTCTTTGCAGTTTTGCACGTGACTGCCTAGCATGAACATTTCTCATTTCTCATGGAATCATTACTTAATTAAGTCAGGCAACTGTTTGAACGATGAAGCCATTCTGTACCCTGTCTGCCATTGTTGAGCTTTTCAAATTCATCATAAATATGAAATTGATTTTCGAGCATGTAGCTATGACAGGTGATTGTTTTTATTCAAGCGTATGCTAATAAAATGATTACGTATAAGTGCGTATTCAGTACTAGGTGTTTCAATCGGACCATGGGGTTGACGAAATCAGATCTGCAGTCCAGGAGCGGTGTGGAAAAACCGGGTGTGAGACCGGTTTTGCACCTCTTTTAATGTACCAGGGCATTTTCATTGTTTTAATTTTTTTAACAGACGATGCAGGGGAAGAGAACAAAATGAATGTTTCCTCCTGTCGTAGGGACTCTACCTACCAAAACATGTGCAATAATGGCACCATTCTATTTTATTGCTGTATTAATGCATAGGACTCAAATGCTAAACACTTTTTTATCACTTGCAAAAAGTAGGTGGATTCCATACGAATTTGTTGTAAATGCCTTGTGTAAGCCTACTGTTGTGGCCCACAATAAACACAAAGCTTTGTGTTGGGAATTATGACTTTATTTTGTCAACCAACTCATGCATGTCACACAGTTGAATCACTGTGGCATAATAGAGCTCTTTATTTACATCAAGTAGGATTCTGTGGTCTCATGAGGCATGGGAGCGATCAGGAACATGATATTTACTCACCAGGAGGAGCGCAGGGGCTGCAGTGTTGTCCCATCTCAGCCCACGCTCAGAATGCCTTCCGTCCGCCACCAGCGTCCTTTTCCGGCTCACGTCTCATGAGAGGTCGAGCCTCCGACTCTCGCAATACTATGTACCTGCCTACCTCCTTTGTTGAGTAGCATGGTGCTACTCCAAAACAAAATTGTCAAATCGTGCTGGTCTTTTCCCTTCTCTTTGGGTGCAGATTTCTTCAGACTCCTCACTGTTCTTCAGATTCACTGACAACTACGTTGCAGCTCGCGTCCTGTCTGAACAGTCTCTTTTTGCTTGACGGGGTTCGCTGACATCTCGCTTCCAGGGAGTTGCTGTCCCTCACTGATCGACCTGTTGCCTTATGGCTCTTTATTTATTTATTTTATTTATTACATTTGTTACTCGCCCAGACCCGCGGGTATCACGGCGAAATTTCATATACATTGTGGCATTTTTATACAATGTTACAGTTACAATCATATAGAACATTTTTATCCTGAATTTCAATAAATCATGGGATCAAATGTCTTATACTAAGATACAGTCGGTCACAGTAGTAGGTCACACTTTGTTTGAATACTGGTTGCAGATCAAGAGGTGACCCCTGGAGGTACATGCCGGCCATGGGATTACATTTAGTGTTTTGGTTCAAAGAAAGGTGGTAATCTGAAGCATTCTAGTACTAAGGTGGAGTAAGACTGGTGAGGGTTAATATTTATTGAATAGCCAGGTTTTCAGTGCTTTTTTGAATCTTGGTAGGAGTCCTCATTTTTTATGCTAAGGGGTAGTACCTTCCAGTGCGATGGGGCTAGGACTTTGAAGCTACTTCCTCCTGCTCTACTGTATTTGTAGAAGGAAATTCCAAGAGGGACAGTTTATTAGTTCTCAATGTCCTGCAGGAGGTTTTTTTCTTGATAGTGTTGTTGAGGTAGCTACGCACTTTATTGGTGATGTATTTGTAGATTGTGCTGAGTGTTTTGAAGATGATTCTTGCTTCGATTGGCAGCCAATGGTTTTCTCTTCTGATGCTAGATATATGGTCGGATTTCTTTATGCCTAGAGCCACTCTAAGGGCTTTGTTTTGTAAAAGTTGGAGTTTATTTATTTGGTTTTGGAGGTTCCTAGGAAGAGGATGTTACAGTAGTCCAATTTCATTAAAATCTGTGCTCTGGCCAAGGTTATGCAATTTGTTGGGGTAAGAAATTGGCAGCTAAGTGCGATAAGTTTAGCTGTGTAGGCTGTGGACGAGGAGGGAGTTGCTATTTGTTTGTGCATAGTGAGGTTGGCATCTATGTAAACACCAAGCGTTTTAACTTGTTTGAGTACTGGAATTTGTGTACCATCAATGTTGATGTGAGAGTAGTTAGAGTGGAGAGTGCTTATTCTTTTTTGGGAGCCCACGATGAGGACCTCCGTTTTCTCATTGTTAAGGCAGAGACTATTTAGGGCCATCCAATTTTGAATTATAGCATAAACTTTATTGATGGTGTCGGGTTCTTGGGTGTAGCCACCTGTAATGGGGATGAGGATCTGGGTGTCATCTGCAAAATTAGTGTAGATGACACCCATATCGTCAAGAGCTGAGAAAAGGAGTTTAGTATACGCATTGTAGAGGGAGGGCGAGAGGCAGGATCCCTTGAGGACTCCTATAGGTACTACTATGGGGTCCGCTGCATAGTTTCCAATGGCAACTCTGGATGTGCGGTCTGTTAAAAAGGATTTGATCCACTGAGTAGCGTTACTGGAAAAATTCAAATCTTTTTTTAGGGTGTCGCATAGTTTGTCATGGTCTACCAGATCAAATGCTGCTGATAGGTCCAGTAGCAGTAGAGTGGCTAATTTGCCTGAGTCTCTAATAGAATCCAATTGGATTTTCAAGTCCAAGAGGGATGTCTCTCTACTGTGGTTGGGCCTAAAGCCAGAATGTCTAGCTCCTAGTAAGTTATTTTTTTCGAGGTGGGTTTGTATTTGGTTGTAGGCTATTTTGTTGATGATTTTAAGTAGGAAGGGGACGGTTGTTATGGCCCTGTAATTTGTGGGCACTAATGGATCTAATGTTGGTTTCTTTAGTAGAGGGGTGACCCATGCCGCTTTAATGCTTTCTGGGACCTGATCGGTATGGAAGGAGGCATTCACAGAATTAGTGATTATGGGTGTGAGAGTAGGGGCGCATAATTTGATTAGGTGTGCTAGAAAGTTGTCTCCTTTGCAATTTGAAGCTTTAAGTTTGGATATAGTATGAAGTCTACATCATAGGAGACTGGTGTAAAATTGAAGGGAGGGGTGGTATCTTCTATGTTCATGGAGGTTTGGTTAGACATAGAAGGCTTATCAGCTAGGAGATTTCTTTTAGAGATTATTTTATTTGTAATAGTTTGATTTTTGAGGACAGGGCATCTTGGATGGTGGCGCACCATTCTTTACTTGGTTGGACTGGGTTGATTATAGGAATCAGATTCTCTAACTCCTTGAGTATAGTGAACAGTTCTTTGCTGTCGGAGGAGGCGTTGCTAATTCTGGTGTTGAAGGCATCTGCTTTATGAGCAATGATAACTGATTTATAGATTTTGTTTGCAGAGTTGAATGCTTCCATAGCTTCTAAGGTATGGGTTTTATTTAGCCTGTGTTCTAGCAATCTTTTAATCCATCTAAGAGAGACTAGTTCCTCGTTAAACCAGAAGGAGGATTTTTTTTCCTTGCATTTGGTTTTGTTAACACAAGGTTTTAGGGTATAAATTGTGCTAGTTAGACAATTATGATAAGTTTCAGCTAGGGCACAGGGGTTTTCAGTATTGATGTTTTTGTTGTTAAGGGAGGTGGCTAGTAGAGGGTTCAGGTTTTCTGCTGTAAGTTTCCGGATGTTTCTCGTTACATAAGATACCTCGACGACAGTTTTAGGTAGGTCTGGTTCGTCACACAAAATAGAGAAATGTATACTGTGATGGTCTGACCAAGGAATCGGGTTGATAGATTCTATGGATACTATGCTATTGAGAGGTAGTATCCAATCTAATGTTCTCCCTTTTGTATGGGTAGGGGCATTCACTAGTTGTGTGAATGCCATGTCTTTGAGTGCACTGTGTAGTGCTTCTGCTTTATAGTCTTGGGTATCATTGAATCCTAAATTCAAGTCCCCTAAGACTAGGCATTTTGTGTTTGGTTTAATTAGTGGCATTAGTAGTAGTGGTGTATCTAATTCTGGTTGGGATTTGGTGTTAGGTACTCTGTAGATGGTTATTATGTTTATGGTAGTTTTATTATTAGTAGCTAGTTTGGCTAGTAGGACTTCGTAACCGTCTGGGTTCTCAATAGGGCAGGTTCTTATTTTGAGGTGGGTTTTAGCAATAATAGCTACTCCCCCACCTACTGATTTCATTCTATCAGTCCTAAGGATGGTATAATCTGGAGGAATGGCAATAGAGAGTGAGGGTCCGGAAGCTTGGTGGAGCCAGGTTTCCATCACTATAAGTAGGTCAAGTTGTTGTTCAGTGATAAAGTCATGTATTTCTGTGGCGTGAGCAGGTATAGACCGTGCATTAATGAGTGCTGCTTTGATGTGTGAAGGAGGGGGTGGCTCTTGGATTGGGGGGGTGGGTATGTGTTGGCGGTCCCTATGATAACAGCTTGTTGTTTGGTTGTGGTGATCCTTTTAGGGTGTTTAGGCTGGGTCACTTATGGAGGTGAGCTTCCTATAATGGCAGGGTCGGAGGAGGCAGTTGTGCTAGGGTGGTTTAAGAATCGGGATCTGAGTCTTTGGGTTCTTACGAGTCCTAGTAAAGGGATTTGTTTTGTTTGCTTAATTTTAATGGGGTTCCTAGTCAGCAAGCATAACGTGGTGACAGTCCGTGATCTAAGTCTGGAGCGTCTAAGTGAGCTGAGGAGCGGAATAGTCATTTTGGGTTGTTTATTGGAAGTAGTTGTGTGGGGTGAGCTGGCTCTTAGTGGTTATTGGATCCCTATGTGGTCTGTAAGACCATTAATCAGATAGTGATGTTGGGGAAACAGATTGGTGAGAGGCAGGAAGGGTGTGGGGCAGGGGATGGGGTGGTGGCAGGGGCATACTGATCTAGAGAGGCCATTATCATGGATGATGAAGTGGGAGCCTATGCAAGGTGTATCATGCGCTACAATGCAATATGGAAACATTATGATTAGTAACCAAACTGTCATGGTTTAGTTTGGAGAGGAAGGCTGGTTGGATACCGGCTAGCCGTAATGTGGCTGGAGTGTCGCACCTATGGAGTGGGTTTAGGCGAGTAATAATGCAGAAAGCAGTTGCTACATAAATGGGAGGTCTAGGTTGCAGTTGTAGGCCAGAGCAGTTGCTTAACACATTACCAATGAGGTAGGGGTGCTAGGGCAATTATGTGCTGAGATAAAATGACAAAGGCCAGGCTTACTAGCGATGTTTCCAAGCAATTTAGATGCGACTGTGTATCTGTGTGCTAGAAAGGGCAGTAACAGGGCTAACTAGACACATCAAGGCAATAGCAGGGCTAACTGGACACATCAATGCAGAGGCAGGGCTAACTAGACACATTAAGGCAATCTAAATGCGACTGTGCACCCATGTGCTGGAAGTGGCAATAGTAGGGCTAACTGGACACATCAAGGCAGTAGCAGGGCTAACTGGACATATCAAGGCAATCTAAATGCGACCGTGCACCTATGTGCTAGAAATGGCAGTAGCAGGGCTAACTGGACATATCAAGGCAGTAGCAGTGGCGGGGCTAACTAGACATATCAAGGCAATCTAAATGCGACTGAGCACCTATGTGCTAGAAATGGCAGTGGAAGGGCTAACTAGACACATCAAGGCAATCTAAATGCGACTGTGCACCTATGTGCTAGAAATGGCAGTGGCAGGGCTAACTAGGCACATCAAGGCAATCTAAATGCGACTGTACACCTATGTGCTAGAAATGGCAGTAGCAGGGCTAACTAGACACATCGAGGCAGTAGCAGGGCTAACTAGACACATCAAGGCAGTCTAAATGCGACTGTGCACCTATGTGCTAGAAATGGCAGTGGCAGGGCTAACTAGACACATCAAGGCAATCTAAATGTGACTGTGCACCTATGTGCTAGAAATGGCAGTAGCAGGGCTAACTAGACACATCAAGGCAGTAGCAGGGCTAACTAGACACATCAAGGCAGTCTAAATGCGACTGTGCACCTATGTGCTAGAAATGGCAGTAGCAGGGCTAACTAGACACATCAAGGCAGAGGCAGGGCTGACTTAACATATCAAGGCAGTCTAAAAGCACCTGAGCACCTATGTGCCGGAAATGGCTACAGTAGTAGGGCTAATTACGACCTTACAGGCAGATTAGGTGCTAGTAGGCATCAGTGAATAGATGATTTTAGCAGTAACATTGAAGAAGCAAAACAGTACAATGTTTAAATGTGGCAGATAATGCTGAATGGCACGAAATTACGTTTAGTACAGTGGTATACATAGTTAAGTAGTCAGTACAGCACATCCGTGTATAAAGCGGGACACGTGTGGGATGCCGGAAGAAGGGAGGGCAGTGCAAATAGTATGCTATGCTTGATTGTTATGAAGCGAGTCTCTGGTAAGGATGGAGAGGGTAACATACCGTTGGTGTTAACATATTTAACAGTCAGTAACGTGTCTCACCATGATAATTAGCAATCCTGGAAAGGGGATAAGGCAATGCACAACAGTAGAGCTCCTCACTGGGTCATGCAATACTTGGTCCCTCATTTCAAATAGTGCTACATGTTCCAATTCCATCGTACCAACATGGATGCTGCTCTGCACCCACATTTGTAGTCCCATTTGGGATCACACGATGGGCCGCAACTGCCTCCTTTACCGTGCTGTATGGGTCCCTGCTGGCTGCTGTGGTCAGTTGCATTGCCCCTTTGATGAATCTGTTTGTTCTACCAGCCCATTGGCCTGGAGATGATACAGCACAGCCTTCATCTGATGTATATTGTTGTCCTTCAAGAACTTGTCCATCTCTTTGGAGTTAAGTTGGACTCCATTGCCTGTGACAGGTTCCTTGGGCATTACTTCCCTTTGAATTTGAAAAATGTCTTTCCAAATGTTAATGACTGTGGACGTCATGATGTAGGCGCACACTCTACTTCTACCCACTTCGATAGATAGTCAACTATCCCAATTCCATGCCTGTGTTCTGTCCGCATAAACTCCAGGACCTATAAATTCCAGTCCCAGTTTTTGCCTGAAACCTTCCAGTATCACTGTGGGGTGCATCAGAGCTTGCCTCACCTTCAGCCTTGTGTTGCTGTTGAGGCCCTTGTGACAACTTTCTGTTGTTATTCTTTTATCTTAGTCTATGCCTGGCCACCAATAGGGCTCTCTCACTCATCTCCGTGTCATGTTGCTTCCCAAATGACCTGCATGGGCCCTGCACATGATGGTCTTCGCAACGTCACTGGTTGGATTGCTTGATCACCTCTCATCAGCATGTCTCTGTATTTGAAAATGTGTTCTGCCACCTTCCAGTAAGCCCACAGGCCTTCAGGTATCGCTCTCATACGGCCAACCTTTTCTGACCTATCCTGTAATGTTCTTTGTTGTTGCATCATTCACCGACTCATCTTTCCAATGCTTTTCAATCATTTTGAGGGATCCTTGCTTCTGAGATCTCCCAACAACGCTACTATACTCTCATCCTTGAGGAAACTTGTCACTGCATCACTGCATTCAGGCAACCTGGACATGCCGTCTGCCTGGGCATTCTTCCACCCTGCAATGTGCACAATTTTGTAAGTATATTCTTATAACTTAACTTGGCTGCAATGCAGGCAAGACAAGGGTGTTTGCGTCCCTCCTAGACTGAGCATGTGTACCAATGGTTTATGGTCAGTCACCAATTGAAATGTTGTGCCCCATAAGTATGTTCGGAGGTAGTCTGCAGCCCATGCACTTATCAGCATTTCCTTCTCCACTATGGACTAGTTCTTTTCTGCCTGGGAATGTGCTTTGCCGCAAAGGCCACTATGTGCTCGACATCGCCCCTCTTGCGGGTCAGTATCGCCCCTAGTCTGTACACACTGGCGTTGGTGGTTATAATGGTCTTCCACTGGGGATTAAAAGGTTGCAAGCAGGGAGCATTTGTGAAACTCTGTTTAACCTCCTAACCTAAAAGCTTTGAGCTGCTCCTCTGACCATGGGTACTCAGCACCTTGTTTTAGTAACTCCCTCATGGGGGCAGTGGTTTCTGAGAAATGTGGTACAAATGTTGAGTAAGATTCGACCAGGCATAGGAACAACCCCAGTTCTTCTTTGCTGATCTGTGCTGGTGCCTTCACAATAGCTTGCAACAGTTTCCTCTTTGGGATAATTCCTGCCTTGGAGATCTTGTAGCCCAGGTATTCCACTTCTTCCGCTTTTATCACACACTTGTTGAAGTGCAACCTGAAATATGCTTCCTGTAGTTTTGCTAACACCTTCCGTAACACTCTGTCATGGGTACTGGAATCCTCAGCGATTTATTAAGATATCATCTTGAAAGTATCATACATTCTCTATATTTCGTAAAAGCGAGTCCATCTTGCGCTGAAAGGCTGATGTGGCCGAAGACAGGCCAAATGGCATGCAAGTGAACTGGTAGGTGCCACAAGATTTATGAACACTGTCAACGGCCTTGACGCTCTATGCCAACTGATTCTATGATAGGCATCTCTTATATCGAGCTCCGAGAACAATCGGGCCTCTTTCATTAGCAGGATGAGTTAATTTATGCTAGGTAGTGAGTAGTGTCTGACACTACTTCGAGATTAAGCTGCATAAATCAATGCAGATGCATAGATCATCTGCGTGTTGTTTCTTTATTCGGTCTACTGCACTCATAGGACCATTGGAAGATCATTCCAAACAATAGCTATGCAGTGTATAGTTTCTTGCCTTCTTGATGTTTCTCCAGAAGGTTAAAATGATGGTTTTGTAGGTAGAAGACCTGCAGGGCATGGTTGGTGGACAGTACTTTGTCCTCATTCTGGATAAAGTAGCTACAGGAGGGCTAGTGTGCCAGCTTCGGTGAAGTTGATGAAATATTCTAAGCGTGCAATGTGACGCTAGTATTTGAATTTTCGCAAAAGATCACACATGATGTGAAAACGGTATAGGCACAATTTATTTTAGGCCGCACGCAAAAGTGGCACAAAACAAAATGTGTCTACTCTCTGTCTACAAGGGAAGCGCAGAGTGTTGCGTTCATCCTTAAATGTGAAAACTGCAAGGTCTGCTTTAAAGCACAGTTAACAACTTAACCAAGTCTCTTTAATAAAGTTTTTTCAGTGAATATGTATGTACTTAACAAGGGTCTAGAACCAGAAATATATCGCAGGCATGAATCACCTGCCATGTAAAATAAACTGGTTGAGGACACTTTAGCAGGGTTACATGCTGTGGAACCTCATCCTCGCTCAAAGAAATTGAACCTTGACAATGAAGACGCACCATTGTAACCTTAGATACTCTTCACCCACTTTACTTTTCAATCTTTTGGAAATGAAGAGGCTTGATGCGATCTCTAGCTGTCATTGTGTGCTATTCATATGGACCTCAAGCAGCATAACATGCATGTGTATGTCTGTTTACTTGCTAAATATACTATTCCTCTTGCTCTGCACTCTGTTTTCTTGAATTCCTAAATACATGTATGCCGTTTTGAGATAGGCACTGGAAAGACCAAAGGTAAATCCTGCTTAAGAAATCTAATTGGTGCACAGTTGCTCAAAATCAAAGTAAAGAAAGGCAACGGAACCCAATCCACGTGATTAAAAAAATCGACCAATCATGGCACGTAATAACCAAGGCAAAAGTAATTGTTTAAAATATGTGACCCATGCATTGCAGTTAGTAATACATACGATATAAGGTATACACTGGCAATACATGCTGCTCTGAAATGTGCAGCCTGGAGGCATTCAGTAAATTACAGTTCACATAACCTCAGTGCCTTTGCGCCACATGTGTCTGGACCCCTGTAACTTGCAGGCACTATAATTTAGGTTGAAAAGGCAAGCAAATGGCTCTCCAGAGCAAGAACATGTAATGAAGAAAGGGATTACCTTGCATTTCCTGTAAATCCTGTAATCCAGTAATCAGGTAATGACAGTACAGACATGTATTTCAATTTGGAACGGACATAACTATAATCCCCGGATAATCTCTGTGACACTGATATGCAGTGCTATATTATCTTGTTGAGCCTGAGCTGTGAATCAGGGTTGGAAGTAAACAAGAATGAACAAAACAATATTCTAGAATACTATTGCAATGACATATCAGAAGGCTGATTTGTAAACAATGTAGGGACACGAATTTGTGGGGTCTCGTTTCTTGTGACTCTGAAGAGACAACAGTTGATTTCACAATGTCGATTTATGTAGAGTATGGACCGATGTATGGCAATACTGTGACTATGAGGATACTGTATGACAAGAAAAAAGCAGTCAGGAAGTTGGATGTTCCACTCTTAGGCTTCTAAACATAACAGAATTGTTTACATTAGTGCAATTTCAAACGTGCAATAGTGCTGATGTTATTGGAATTCAGCTTTAACTTACATGTTGCAAGGATGGATGGATGTGATGCATTATAAAGCGTACACTGCCACATGAAGCCCCATTTGGCACTCATGATCTCTGCACAGACCTAAGAGGCCAACCACGTTCTCTCCTACTGCTTGGAGAGAAAGCACTTAAGCATGGCGCAGAATTTTAAGTATGTTGTGGTGCATAGATGGTTGCATGGATGGATGAACCGAATGATGGATGGGTGCATGGATTGATGGGATGCATTGCATATCACACACTGCCACATGAAAGCCGCCTGGGCACACATCATCGCTGCACAGAACGACCTGAGAGGCCAAATGCTTTCCATCCTAATCCCTGAAGGGAAAAGGTTTTAGATGACCACAGACTTTTGCAATTATGTCGGTAGTGCGTAGGTGGTTGAGAGAGAACCTTCTACTCTTCCTGAATTTGTTTACAATAATGGGAATACACAAGGATATATCGACCACAATTTCTACAAATGTGGAATTGTTAAAATATTACATTGACTGGTTGTAAAGACCAGAGGGGCGGGTCTGTACTTCTGCTCTCTATATGGCAGAGAAGAGGCACAGAGGACCCCAGCCAAGATTCTCTATTGTTGGTAGCAATGGATGAGCAATCAAGGCCTAACCTCTCAAGAGGTGATGCAGGCTGGTTCTTAAGTACAGTGTAGTCCCCAAGCCCCCACAAAGGAATGTCCACACACTGTATTAGTTAAAACACAGTCTTTATATAATTAATATTTAAAGTTATGTGCAATGTCACTCACTCTGTACTCAGTTATCTATAATGGCAAATATACAGTTCTACGTGGTACCACTCCTACTATTATATCTTATTAAAGTGCATCAATTGTACATTTAAATGTCACACAAATCAGTACGAAAAGGAAACCAACAATAGATATAAGAGGAAACCAGTTGGTTAGAACAATTGGCAGAATACTGGCCCCGATACCTATAAAGAGTTCTGTGTGTAGATCCCCCCACCTGGGCAACCTGTGGAATAAAGATATATCACAAACCCAGTCTATATATTGTTCACAAGAGACTTTCCAATAGTTCTGCAACCCCAAAGTAGCTGGCATTGTAGCGTTCCTCGTCGGGGAATCGACAGCCCTTCTTGAGTGGCCTCCCTTTAAGACAGGAGTCACGGGTCGTCGAACGTCCGATGGAGAACAGGGTGAACTACAACAGTGAAGTGGCAGCTTCTTTTGTAGCGGTGCTCATGGACGGGAAGCATAAACGTCCTGCAAGGAAGAGGCGTGCGGGGAACATCGGTGTCAATAGTTCAGGACCGCAAAGTGTTTGAAGAACTGTGGCCCAGCAAGGGTGTCGAGTCATTGGCATCTCTGTGGTTTTAAGGTGGCGGGAAACACACCGGCGGATGCTCCTTGGCGCGTCAGTGGCCTGGCTTTCTCCGGCGGGATAAGGCGGGCGGCGGTGCGGACACGCATGTCCGTGAATCGAAAGTTCTAAGGCAACGGGAGCACTATGGCTTTGGTCGGCGACGGCGGTCGTCGACGGTGGCGGACAACAGTTCCGGTGCTTCCCTTTGGGATTCCGCGGCAGTCCCCATCTCCGGTCGGCAGCCTGTCATAGGTCTGTCTACCAGGGTCCTTTGGCAAAGATCAGATGGTGCACGATGGTCCCTCGTAGCTCGGGAAGAGGGCACCTTACCAGGTCCTCTCTGGGTCATTCCTTGTACACACCGCAGCTTTCAGATTAATGAAGGAGAGCAAAAGCAATTCTTCTCTAGCAGGGCTTCAAGTTTAAGCTTCAGTTTCACTCCAGTTACTCTTCGTAGTTTGGACTTCAGCTTCTGAACACCAATTCTAGCAGTGAGAGGCCCCCAGATATACTAGTTGATCTTCCATTCATTCTGCTTGTTGACGCTCAGGCAACCAATCGGTCAGAAGGGCATTCATGAAAGCAGGCAACCAATCAGGTGCATAGTGCATTCAGGCCATTCTCTTCTCTCCAGACACTCACAACAAGTTATGTGTATTGGGACAAGTATCCAGCCATTCAACACTCCACACTGCATTCATACCATTTTCGGGCAGGGCTGTCTCAGTCATTGTGTCAAACACCAGAAGCTAGACATCCACAACAAGAAGTGCATATTGGTCACACACTCCATTCACCCAAGTCCCACCCACAGGTGTACCAACAACATACAGTCATTGGGAATGCTCCAGCCAGTCTGATAGGCACTTCACAACAACACTATATATGGAACTTCCTCCCAACAGCCAGTCAGGGGGAAGGGACAGAGACAGGGTGTTCCAGGACTTCGGCAAGATCAAGGTAACAGGCGATGGAAGGCAAGAGGCCACGGGGGCCATCTTGTCTCCATCAGCAATCTACTGATTCCAATGACAGGGCCTGGGCATCCCAAAATGGAGGACGCGCAGGGCACCAGTCAATTCAGCATGGAACTGCCACCAGCCCATACCCTGCTCTGTGGGCCACACACAGGTGCCCAAAAACATACACTAGGGGCACAGGGCTGTACCCCCACCCATGGGTGCAATAAGGGTATTCCATGGGGTCCGTTCACCAAAACCAAAGGAGAGAGCTGCACCGCCAGGAGTCCCACATGACCTCCTGCGTGGAAAACATGACAGAACACATGATAAAAAGCAGTAAAGGACAAGGATACGGAGGTCCTGTCCCTCTGATGCATTTCCAGCATCACAGTCGCCCCCCCCAGACTGAGGTTAGGGTGCCTACCGTCATCCAGACGGTAAACATAACTTCTGGAAAGGCCATCTGCATTATCGTGAGTCTTCCCTGGTCTATGCTCTATGGTGAAGTTTAGCCCTTGCAGGCTAATGGACCACCTGAGCAGTTTTGGGTTTTCACCCTTCATCTGCATAAGCCACTTCAGGGGCTTATGGTCTGTTTGGGCTTTGAAGGTAGACCCCGTAAGGTAGCGCCTAAAAAGCCTAAGGCTCCAAACTATACTAAAACATTCCTTTTCAACAGTAGCCACCTAAGTTCTCTACCCTTGAGTTGTCTACTGATGAATATGATCGGATGTTCTCTTCCTTTGTCATCTAACTGGGACAAGACAGCTCCAATTCCGGTGTCACAGGCGTCAGTTTGAACGATAAAGGGATTGCTGTAATCAGGTGCACACAACACAGGTGCCCTACACAGACTTTCTTTCAAGCCATTAACGGCCCTCTGACAGTCTTCAGTCCAATTAACCTTCCTAGGCTGTTTGGGTGAAGTCAGAGCTGTCAGGGGTGTGGCTATGGTTCCATAGTCTGCCATGAAATTGCGATACTACCCATTGAGACCCAAAAAGGCTCTCACCTGAGTTTGAGTAGTGGGAGTCACCCAGTCATGTACATCCTATACTTTACTGGGGAGAGGTTGGATTTGACCCCCTCCTACCTCATGACAAAGATATGTTTTTTTTTTCCCCTGAGCTATCTGGCACTTGGTGGTTTTGATAGTGAGGTTAGCCCTTTTCAAGGTCTGCAACACCCTATCCAGATGTGTCAGATGCTCTTCCCAGGTGGAACTGTAGACGGCAATTTCATCTAAGGAGGCCACACAAAAGGCATCCAGCCCACTGAGTGCATGATTGACCAATCTCTGGAAGGTGGTAGGGGCATTCTTCAACACAAAAGGCATGACCCTAAACTGGTAGAGTCCCTCAGGTGTTGAGAACACCATCGTTTCCTTTGCATGGTCTGTCAGAGCTATTTGCCAATAGCCTGAGGTAAAGTCAGAGGTGCTCATAAATCTGGCAGCACCTATTGTGTCCACAAGCTCATCAGCCCTAGGCAATGGGTGCGCGTCAGTTTTGGTGACAACATTGACTCATCAGTAGTCCACACAGAACCTCCAATCCTTGGTACCTGCCTGGGAACTTGCCTTGGGGACAAGGACCACAGGACTGGACCAGGGACTGGTTGAGGGTTCAATAACACCCAGATCCAACATCTTGGTGACCTCAGCCTGGATGTGGTTCTTAACGGTATCTGACATACGGTAGCACCTGCTTTTGAGAGGCACACTGTCACCAGTGTACATTTTGTGCCTACACCACAGTGTAAGGCCTGGTGTCAGTGAAAACACAGAGGCATACTGCCGGAAAAAAGCCCTGAAGGCCCTCTGCTGCTCTGTCGTCAGATTGGGAGAGAGATGCAGTCCCTCCACTGAGCCATCCTGAGGGTTGCTATGCAGCAAATCAGGAAGGGGCTCACTCTCATCCTCTTCTTGCTCTGAAGCTAGCAAGAGAAATGAAACTTCTGCTCGCCTGTGCAAAGGCTTGAGCCTGTTAACATGGAATACCTGAGGAGCTACCCCAGGGGCTCCCATGTCAACCAGATAATTGACTTCCCCCATCTTGGAGATGATCCTGGAGGGTCCAGTCCACTTGTCTGCCAAAGCTCTAGGCTTGGTAGGCTCCATCACAAGGATTTCCTGTCCTGGAGTCCAATCCACTTGCGAGGCTTTAAGGTCATGCCAGTACTTATTCAATTCCTGGCTGGCCTTGAGATTCACTGTCGCCTGACCCATCATCTGTGTCATCCTCCATCTGAGGCCTAACACATAGTCCCCCACTTTCTTGGCGGGACCTGTAGGGGTGGCCTCCAAACCTTCTCTGATCAAGGTAAGGCCCCCCCGCCCACGGGATGTCCAAAGAGTAACTCAAAGGGGCTGAAACAAACACCGTCTTGAGGTACCTCTCTGTAAGCAAATGGCAGGCATGGCAGGAGGAGATCCCATTTCCTGCTTAGGGGCTCTTCCAAAGCGTCTAGCATGCCCTTGAGAGTTTTATTAAATCTCGCAACCAGACCATTGGTCTGGGGATGGTAAGAGGTGGAGAACTTGTAGGTTACCCCACACTCTTTCCACATGGTTTTCATGTAACTAGACATGAAGTTGGATCCTCTGTCAGAAACAACCTCCTTAGGGGATCCAACCCAGGTGAAAATGCCCAGGAGCACCCTGGCAATCACCTTGGCAGTAACAGTCCGAAGAGGTATAGGCTCAGGGTACCTGGTGGCATGATCAACCAAGACCAGGATGAACCGATGTCCACCTGAAGTGGGAGGGTCAAGGGGAACAACAATGCCGATGCCCACCCTCTCAAATGGTGTGCCAACCACTAGCAATGGTTGCAATGGGGCAATGACACTGCCTTCAGTCTTGCCAGACAACTGACAAGTTGGGCAGGTCCTGCAGTGGGACTCCACTACTCCCATCCGAGTCCAGTAGAAATGGGCAGAGAGCCTCCGCTTAGTCTTCTTGGTACCAAGATGACCAGCTAAGGGCACCTCATGTGCCAACTGCAGCAGGAAGGGCCTGTAAACCTGGGGCACCACCAACCTATTGAGTGCACCAGGTTCAGGCTATGTGGGCTCACTACAAGGAGCTCACCCTCCCAATAGATCCAGAATGTCCTAGGCGCTTCTCCTTGTTCCTGGGACAAGGCCTGTTTCCTCAGACCCTCGAGAGAGAGTGGCACTCTATCTGTCCCTTACAGAAGTCCGCCCGGTGGGTCCCCCTTCAGCTAACAAGCATTGAAGGTCAGAGTGGTCCTCCGGGTTGAGTACCTCTCCCACAGGAAAGTCCTCTGGCTCTTCTCCCACACGAGTTGAGAGGGGGTTCACCACTGGACCCGTCCGGAGCATGGATCCCAATGGGTGCTGTCGGAACAGCAGGAAGAGCAAGGGTCCCCTCCACAGAGGGGGCCTTCTTACTCTTCCGTTTCCTTCGTGCCTTGGGTTTCCCCATCGGAAAGTATACCGGGCTCGCAGCCGGATCCTGTGTGACCTGCGATCGGGTGACTGCCACAGCAGCCATGGGTAGACCATCCGTGATCATCCCCAACTCGACCAAATCGTTGCCTAACAATATGTTCGCAGGCACGTTGTCCTGAACCAAGACCGGAAGCTTTACTGTCTTGTCTCCAATTGTAAAGTTGACTAAGGCTACAGGCAATAATTTGGGAGGCCCACCAGCTAACCTGGTGGTTCTCAGAGGGGCACCTACATAGTCCTCTGGCTTGAGCAGTGTCCACCACTTTCATGCTTGCCCCAGTGTCTCTGAAACCAGTAGAAGGCTGGCCATTCAAGAGGACACTTCTCAAAAACCTACGAGTGTTCTGTGGGATAGTTGCCAGTACTTCTGCGTACTGGTCCCAGGCCCCAAGGAACAATAAAGAAATCTCTACGGGAGCACCGAAGGTGATCGGTTCCATGTCATTTCATCACCTGCCTTTTCATCCCCAGGCTTTTTAACGTGTACATTCCATCGAATGTGCTCATGTTTTTTTTTTGTTTATTTTTGGGGAGTACCCCCAAACTCCCCTCCCACTTATTTTTTGCCATTGCCCACCCGCCCAAACCCTTATCTGCCCTTTCCCACCCTCCCTAAAATATTTGATGAGCACATTCCATCGAATGTGCACTTTGAAAAGCTTGGGGATGAAAAGGCAGGAGAGGAAAGGACGTCGTACCAGGTGATCCCGGTAGAGGAAGGGAGGACAGTGGCCTCCACCTCAGGTACGGAGTAGGGGTAGTCAGGCTGACAGCCTGGACTCCAAGTGCCTTACCATTACACTTGGGGTCTCCCCTTCGGTGATCCAGAGCCCCACAATCCCAACAAGTGCCAGGAGTGCGGGGTACGGTACTGGAACCACTGGGACCCTGCTTTGCAGGAGGCGGACCACTACTCTTACTCCCACCAACAACAGACTTATCCCCACTAGGTTTTTGGGTCTTAGGAGAGGAAGGTTTTGGTTTACCCAACTGTGATTGCTTCTGGGACTCCTCAGCTTTCTAAGAGGTTCCCTTTTCTTTGTCCTTGTCCTTCCCCCTGGAGTCCTTATGGGACACCCAATGGGAGACCCACTTGTCAGCCAACCTAACCAGCTTAAAGGGGTCCAAAATGTTCTGCTCAGCAACATACTGATGCAGCTCTGGTGAGCAGGCTTCCGAAAAATGCTCAAAAAACAAAAGTGGGACAATTCAACAAATGTTTTCACTTTGTAACCATCAATCCACCCATCATGTTCATGTGCGCTGCACTCACCAGTCAACCCAAGACACATTCTCTCGTTTCTTAAAATCCCTGAACCTTTTAAGGTATTGGGTAGGTGTCTTGCCAAACGTGGCAATCAAAGCAGACTTCATGCACTCATACTGACCCTTTCTTACACACTCAGTTTCAGAATACAGTCATATCCAGTTTAAGGCACTCTGCTCAACAAACACTTCTCTCATATCAACATCATGTATTGTACAAGCCATCTCAAAGGCTTCAATCCACTGGAGGATATCAGAACCCTCCGCATACACACCAACCACATCTTTCATAAACTTGGTTGCTGGGGACCTGACACTCTCAACTGGTTTAGCTGAAGTCTCCACTCAAGCTTTCTCTAACTGAATTCGCTGACATTCAGTGTCCTTGTCTTTGAGTTTAAGATTCCTATTCTTGAGTTGCACTTGCTGTGCCAGCTCCTCTTTCTTAAGATCAGCTTCTATTTCCAACTTGCAATATTCAAAGGCCAATTCCATCCTTAATAACTCAAGTTCTACAGAATTGCTGGGGTTTGGAACAGAGGCAGCAGGAATGGTGGTGTTCCCAGAAACAGATTCAGCGACAACCCCCGGGGCAGGGTCCTCATTGGTTGCATCCCGCCCTTCAAGAGTTTCGCCATCACTCAGGTAGTCCACCAGGGCAGCTATCAACTCAGCCCTAGACTTATCCAAAAAGTCTAACTCCCTGGCTTCACAAGCATCCTAGAGAGCCTCTAAGCTCATCCGAGTCAATTTACCATTCGCAATAGATTCCATTGCTTGTAATGTAGTTATCTTGTACACAAGTAAACCTCAATTTAACAAAGTACAGATATCCTTGTAAGTGGCATGGTTATACACTGATTCTTAAAACCATAAGCATCCCACCACTGCCACCAGTGTAAAGACCTGAGGGGAGGTATGTACTTCTGCTCTCTATATGGTAGAGGAGAGACACAGAGGACCTCTATTGTTGGTAGCAATGGACGAGCAATCAAGGTCTAGCTTCTCAGGAGGTGATGCAGACTGGTTCATAGGTACAGTGTAGTCCCCAAGCCCCTACAAATGAATGTCCACACACTGTTTTAGTTAAAACACAGTCATTATATAAATAATATTCAAGGTTATGTACAATATCATGATAACTCACTTTGTACTCGGTTATCTATAATGGCAAATATACAGTTCTACGTGGTACCACTCCTACTATTAGATCTCATTAAAGTGCATCAACTGTATGATTAAATGTCACACAAATCAGTTTGAAAATGAAACCAACAATAGATATAAGAGGAAAGCAGTTGGTTTGAACGATTGGCAGAATACTGGCAACCTGTGGGCAATCTGTGGAATAAAGATATATCACAATCCCAGTCTATATATTGTTCACAAGAGAGTTTCTAATAGTTCTGCAACCCCAAAGTACCTGGCGTAGCGTTCCTCGTTGGGGAATCGACGGCCCTTCTTGAGTGTCCTCCCTTTAAGGCAGGAGTCACGGGTCATCGAACGTCCGATGGGGAACAGGGTGAACTACGACGGTGAAGTGGCAGCTTCTTTCCTAGCGGTGCTCGTGGACGGGGAAGCGTAAATGTCCTGCAAGGAAGAGGCATGCGGGGCACCTCGTTGTTGATAGCTCAGGACCGAAAAGAGTTTGAAGAACTGTGGCCCAGCAAAGGCGTCGAGTCGTCGGCGTCCCTATGGTCTTTAGGTGGTGGGAAACCCACCGGCGGATGCTCCTCGGCGCGTCAGCAGCCTGGCCTTCTCTGGCAGGATAAGGCGGGCGGCGGTGCGGACAAGCGCATTCATGAATTGAAAGTTCTTAGGCAATGGGAGCACGGCAGCTCCGGTCAGCAACGGCGGTCATCGACAGTGGGGGACAACAGTCTGGGAGCTTCTCTTTGGGATTCCTCGGCAGTCCCCATCCCCGGTCGGCAGCCTGTCATAGGTCTGTCTACCAGGGAGCTTTGGCAAAGATCAGCTGGTGTACGATGGTCCCTCGTAGCTCAGGAAGAGGGCACCTTACCAGGTCCTCTCTGGGTCAGTCCTTGGAGACACACCAGCTTTCAGATTGATGAAGGCGAGCAACAGCAATTTTACTCTTCAAGCAGGGCTTCAAGGTCATTCAGTTTCACTCCAGTTACTCTTCATAGTTTGGACTTCAGCTTTTGAACACCAATGCTAGCAGTGAGAGGCCCCCAGATATACTAGTTGATCTCGCATTCATTCTGCTGGGTCACACTCAGGCAACCAATCGGTCCGAAGGGCATTCATGCAGGCAGCCAATCAGGTGCATAGTGCATTCAGGCCATTCACTTCTTTCCAGACACTCACATGTTATGTGTATTGGGACAAGTACCCAGCCATTCAACACTCCACACTGCATTCATACCAGTTTCGGGCAGGGCTGTCTCAGTTATTGTGTCAAACACCAGAATTTTGTGAAATATAAATAGTACTGCTTAGAATTGTGTCAGGCGAATCAGTTTTATTTGGAAACACTCTAGGTCCACTCCAGGTCCTCCAGATCTGAATTTTGACTTGCTTGTGACCGTTGTATGATCGCGTGCTAAGAAGGAAGTCTCTACCCCCCACGCGTTAGAAGAACTACAATTCCCTGTAGGATTGTAGTTTCCTAGCTTCTTTTTGAATAGAAACCCAGCGCGAACGCGCCGGCGTGCACGGACAGGCACAGTCTGCTGCAGTACAAAAGCAGCGTGTCTATCAGCCCTCGTTTGGAAGCAGCTTAGAAATTACGTGTGTTTAATTCTTGTTTTAGCCTAAGTTTTAGATATTTTTAAAGAATCTGTAATTTTGTGAAATATAAATAGTACTGCTTAGAATTGTGTCAGGCGAATCAGTTTTATTTCGAAACACTCTAGGTCCACTCCAGGTCCTCCAGATCTGAATTTTGACTTGCTTGTGACCGTTGTATGATCGCGTGCTAAGAAGGAAGGCTCTTCCCCCCACCCGTTAGAAGAACTACAATTCCCTGTAGGATTGTAGTTCCCTAGCTTCTTTTTGAATAGAAACCCGGTGCGAACGCGCCGGTGCGCACGGGCAGGCACAGTCTGCTGCAGTCTGTGAAGGAGGTGATAGTGAGGTGAGTTTTTCTGAAACCCTTGCCATCCCCCGTGATATCAGCCCTAGAGACTAGTGCTTTTGCTCTACTCCAGGTCAGATTAGTGGAACCAGATCCCACCATATCCCCACTAGCATTTGGACAACCTGGGAATTGTTTTAGAAAGCATCATGCCGTGTAGTGGTGTGAAAACGAAAGTAAGCCACTCGCGGGATGTTTCAAGGTTGAAAATAGGGCTACTGAACACGCGCTCGCTGCACAAGCATGCACACAATGTTCATGATCCTATCTTAGAAAGGGACCGGGACATCATGTGCATCATGGAAATGTGGCTCAAAGACCCCATTGGTCCAACTGTCACTTATGCCACACCAGAAGGATATATCTTATATAATAAAAATAGAGAGTTGGGGCAAGGTGGAGGTGTAGCAGTTATAGCAAAAGACGCGCTTCATATCTTTAAAGCAAATTTTGACTGTTGTGGTTGTGATTCCCTGCAATTAAAACTGACCCATACACCCAACGACTGCCTAAACATTATTGTGGTTTATAGACTCCCCTCCTTGACCTCCGACTTTGAGAGTGAATTAGGTTCACAACTAAGTAAACTGGTTTCTGATCATTCATCCTCCCTGTTAGTTGGGGACATGAATAGATGGAGAGTAAACCCCAATGACAAAGAAGCTACTGCCCTGGAAAACGCCTTGCACAACGTGGCCTTTCAAACAGTAAACAATGAACCCACCACGCCACAGGGGAACCATTAGACTGGGTCTGTACCAATAATCTACTCTCCTCTCAGATAAAGATGGAGCCGTGCATTTGGTCTGACCACAGTTTGGTGACCCTGGAAATAACTTTAACTTCCCTAATTAAGCTTTCAGAGAACCCACATGTGAAAGTCGCAAATAGAAACTTCAAAGGAATCGGTCCTGAGCAGTTAAAACCGTGCCTGCTCCAGATTCAGGAATCCTTTTCAGTAGATGATGACTGTGAACACATGTTAGCTAAATATACCAAATCTATGCAAGAGATGATTGATAAATATGCACCTCTTAAAAATAAGCTGGTAAGGGAAAACAGCTGTAAAGCAAAATGGTATACCGAACACGCAAATGCCCTCAAACAACTCAAACGCGCCAAACAACGAGTATGGCTTAAGTCCCACACTCCGGAGGACAGAGAGAATTGGAAATGCGCCAATCTAGCGTATCGGAAGGCAGTCAGAGAGGCTAAGTCCAATTACTACAACAAGGAAATTGAGGCAGCCCCAAATTCGACCAAAAAACTCTTTGACATTCTTAAAGATATGGAAAAGCCCAAAATCCTCTCCCCTCCACACATCCCCACTAAAGAGGATTGCGAAAGGGGCCAAGAGGGTTTTGCCGCCAAAATAACTAAAGCCAGGAACAACATAATCCTGGCTAGAGACAACATCAGCATAGAGTCCCCTGTTGGGGAAAAACCCATATCAATAGAAAGGGAAAGTTTCAGTTTTGTAGAGGTTTCAGAGGAAGAGCTATGCAGGGTAATGTCAGGCATGAAACCCATCTCTTGCGCTGAAAATATCCTCCCCTCTAAGATCATACTGGAAAATAAAGAACTTTTCATTCCAGTACTGACAAGGCTAGTCAATGCCTCATTCTTAGAAGGGGTAGTCCGTAAGGATTTAAAAAAAGTGACCATTACGCCGCTTGTCAAAAAGGCAGGCTTGGATCCTAAGGACCCCAACAACCTCCGTCCGATCACAAACTCCAATTTTATCTTAAAAATTCTTGATAAAATTGCCACTAATCAGCTGCAGAAACATGTGGAATCTGCAGACGTGTTACATGACCAACAATCTGGCTTCAGAGCGGTGCACAGCACTGAATCTGCCATGCTAGACCTACAGACGCACATGTTAGAACTGACAGCAAGCTAAGACGGGGTTACTTATGCTGCTGGACCTCAGCGCTGCCTTCGACTTAGTAGACCATCAACTGCTACAATCAGCACTGGATAAACTTGTAGGGTGCTCAATAAAAGCACAGGCCTGGTTGGCCTCTTTCTTGAAAGACAGGATGGAAAGAATACATTGGGGCGAAAATTTCTCCGAAGCAACCCCGATTTTATTTGGAGTTCCCCAAGGTGCTAGTCTGTCCCCTCTCCTTTTTAACCTTTACATAAGAAGTCTATGCTCGCTGTTAGAAAACAGGTGTGATCTTCACCAATTACACTGACGATATCCAGCTAATTTTTGGGTTAACTGGAGACCATGCAGTGGACAGTGCCATGATCGAGAAAATATATAATATCATTGACAACTGGATGCAGAGGCACTGGATGTGCTTAAACAACACAAAGACGGAATTAATGATATTCGGATCCAATCAGGCCAGGTCCAAGTTGGAGCCCCAATATAAGACATTCCGTATCAAAGACGCTGTCATACCAGTGGTACCCAAGGTAAAAACCTTGGGTATGATGGTTGAAGCCTCATTAGGATCAGGAGCACAGGTTAGTTACCTATAGAAAAACAACTTTTACTACCTGCGTCTCCTGAGAGCTATTAGACCATACATTAACGAGATCAATGCAGCCTCGGTAGCCAGAGCTATCCTGTTATCACGCCTGGACTATGGAAATGCGCTGTTATTAGGAGCCTCAAAAAAGGAGTTAGCTAAATGCCAAGTTATGCAAAACGATGCAGTTCGCATCATTAAAAAGAAAAAACAAAGAGACCACATATCAGATAGCAGGAAGGAACTACATTGGCTTAGAATAGAGGACAGAGTCAAGTTTAAATCACTGACGATTGTCCACAGATGCCTATTCGGAAAGGCGCCAGCCTATTTCAAGAAGCATTTCTCTTGGTATGTCCCCCGAAGAGGCTTAAGATTGGCAGATACTGGCCTCTTAAACATCCCAGTAGCCAAGCGGGCATTGGGAAGAGGCAAGTCCTTCGCCTTCAAGGCAACCAAATACTGGAATGAGCTCCCTGTGCATCTAAGACAACAAGAAAACTATGCCAGTTTTAGAAAAGCATTGAAAACCAGACTTTTCCAATAATTGAGGGTAACCTTGGCTATTTTCACCCCAGCGTAGTCATTCCCCCACCTAACTACTTGAGAAACACTAAATGTAAGTGGTCATCTTCGCGCTCCACCGCGCCCTGATGCCTGCGGCTTTCGGCGCGTAGCAAGCATAGAGTAAAGTAAAGTAAAACTAGACATCCACAACAAGAAGTGCATATTGGTCACACACTCCATCCACCCAGGTCCCACCCACAGGCATACCCACAACATACAGTCGTTGGGAAGGCTCCAGCCAGTCTGGTCTGCACTTCACAGCAACACCATATATGGAACTTCCACCCAACAGCCAGTCAGGGGTAAGGGACAGAGTCAGGGCTTCCCGGGACTTTGAGAAGATTAAAGTAACAGGCGATGGAAGGCAAAAGGCCACGGGGCCTGTTAGGGAGATTTCTCATAAATGGCTGATTTCCCTTACCTAATGAGTCCCTCAGCAGCTTTGCTGGATTTCTAGGGTTTATATTTTTCACCTGGTAAGAGTGTGAACCTTTTTCCCACTCTTACATGTGTTTTGCTGTATGTGTTTCCACTTTTTGTGTGAGCTTGGGCTCTGGAGCTTCACCTACTCCATGAGCACCACTTTTTGTGTGTGGTACACAGCACCTTCAGTGCAGTGACACAGTATTGTCTTTGTGACTTCCCACTGACTCCATTTTTCTGGGGCTGACTACTGTCCCCCAGAAACAGGTAAAGTTGCCATTGACTTTATATAGTCACTTTAAACCACAGACCCAGTACACCCCATTTTACATGGAGTATTGGAAAGGGTTAACTCTTATCCCTTTTTGTCTGTGCCTCTTGGAGCCTTGTTTCGCTCCCTTAACATTAAGACTTGGCTGGTTGTATTGGTAAGTACCTAACTTTTCAACCGTGATTATATTATATCAACATGGCATTGTTTTGGGCTATTATATTAGCCTCGAACATATACCCGCTTGACCAAATACATTTTATTTTGGTTCCGGCTTGGTTTATTCGCCATTTCTTTTGTTAAAGTCTTTCTCGTGTTTTTCTCTGCGCGCCAAACCAGGGATAATTCCTTTGTTCACTGTCTTCTCGCGGGCTTCTGCACAGAAGCCCTCCTTAAGGCGCCTAATAGTCTAGGTAGGCAGGATGTGAGGGAGGGATCTTTGGTCCCCTGCCATAGGTTCCCTTGGTAAACCAAGTCACACTCTTGTCCGATTGGCTAAGGGGACTGTCCTTGTCAGGCCAGCCACCCTGCTGTGTGATTGACAGGCAGGCTGTTTGAATGGGGGAAAACTGCATAACAAGCAGGTCTCTGGTGTTGGAAAGGCAGAGTCACCACTGGAACGAAAGAACCAACGAGGAACTGGAAGAAGAGGACCCCTACCACGACTGAACCGCCCGGTGAAGCCCTGCTGCAGGTCTGAATCTCCGAATCTGAAGACAGAGAAGATCCTCCAGGAAACTTCTTCCCTTGTGCTGGTGGGACCAACCTGTTTGCCCAAACTACAAGCCAGGACCTCTCCTCTGTCGAATTCACTATACAGAGCTACAGTGGGCCGGATAGCCAGGAAGGTCGGACCCTGCATGCCATGTATTCGTTGTTTTGCTCTGCTGCTGGTTTCTTCCCTGGGTGGCACAGGACCCTCCAGTCTTCCTACTTCGTGTCAGTCCAACAGTCACTTCAGGAACCGTGAGCCTGCAGGAACCACCAGGAACGTCCGCCTCAGCTACAGCTCCCTCTCCGTTTTAAGGTACTGTGCAAATCCGGTTGCTCGTTTCGTTCTGTGGCGGTGAAAGTGTTTGAAATCTTTCTCCAGTCCGAGAGCTTATCCTTCTCTTCTCTTTGAACTAACTATCTACCAAACAACCTCGTCCGGTATCTGTGCCACTAACTTTACCGCGAACTACCCTGAACTGTGTGATCTTGAGCAAAAGACTTTTGACCCATTGACTTTGGCCCTAAGCCTTTTCTAGCTGATCTCCTCAATGTAGTCTCTCTTGTTCAATTGCCCTGAGTACTTACCTGTTGGTTTGGCCTATTTTCTAATAACTTTGTCTTTCCCTCCCTTTTTAATTGCTGGAGTGCCATTTTGCTCCCACTTCATTTTGTGAGCTTAACTTGTCTGGAATTTAAGGGAAGTGGTGTGGTGTATTTATGATTGTGATTTTTAACTTGCTTAGAATAGTGAAATGTTATACAACTGTTGAGTAAATACATATATATTCTTTTGCTTTAAAACCTTGAATCAGTGTTTGCCTGAATCATAGTAATTGCTGTCCTTTGTGTAACTATTTGTACTGCTCACTTACTCTTGAGATAAGTCTGGCTGCTCCGCCACTGCTACCGCTATAACTGTGTGGTATGGGTTTGTACCAAAGGTGAAATTGTACTGTCACTTGTAGTCTTAATTATGTTAAGTGTTCCCAAAGGGTACTGCATATAATTCTGCCTAACAGGGGCCATCTTGTCTCCATCAGGATTCTACCGATTCCAATGACAGGGCCTGGTCATCCCAAAATGGAGAACGCTCAAGGCACCAGTCAATTCAGCACGGAGCTGCCACCAGCCCGTACCCTGCTCTGTGGGCCACACACAGGTGCCCAAAAACATACACTAGGGGCACAGGGTTGTACCCTCACCCATGGGTGCCATAAGGGTATTGCATGGGATCCGTCACCAAAAGAGAGAGCTGCACCGCAAGGAGTGCCACGGGAACTCGCGCGGAAAACACGACAGAACACACGATAAAAAGCAGTAAAGGACAAGGATACGGAGGCCCTGTCCCTCTGATGCATTTCCTGCATCACACTGGTCAAAATAGTGTTTTTTGTGAATTTTTATTCCATGCAATGACATTTATTTTCTTAATGTATATTCTTATATCTAAGCCTTGCCGTGCATCAGCTAGCAGTGCTTGACATATTTATTGCTGTAATCCTCTGAAGGAGATGAACAAGGCCAGGGGCGTTGCTAGGGGGGGGCTAAGGGGGCTATAGCCCCTGATCTTTTGGCTGTAGCCCCGGATAGAATCTCAGGAACTACAGCCAAAAGACTAACTAGCCCCCAGTCCCAACAGTTCTGACATCAGCTTAGCCCCGGGTCTTTTCCAGACCTAGCAACTCCCCTGAACAAGGCAATGCTTACGGGAGTCTGTGTGGAGAAACACACCAACGTTTCACTTCCATGTCTTGAATGGATGCCGGCCTACGCATCATACACATACATAGGTATCCAGGATGCTTATGTCTGTGTGATCTGGAGGGTATATGAATGTTGATGGGCCAGGCGGTGGACAGTAGGTTTTGATTGCGGTTCTGTAGTCGTTTTCCAGCAGTCTGCATCGGGGCATGCCACATTCTGTTGGCTATTAACCAGCATGCATTTTCCCAGCTTTCGTTGGTATGCCGGTATGAATTCATTGGGTTTTGTAGAGCGCAAAACTGGCTGAGAAGCAACATAGAGGCCAGGGGATAGGAGGCGATGACAGGGAAGCAATGACCAGAATATAAAGTTATGGACAGAGTTAGAAGGATATGGAGAGGGGGGGATAATGTCTAACAGGCAGCGAATACAGACTAGGGAGGGTAAGCCGGTTCTGGCATGCAAGCGAGGGGGACAGGGTGATGCCTGGCAGAATGATGTAGCTCCATCTAAAAACAGGAAGAGCCCATTATCTTTTCTGAGATCTTGCATGATTGTGGGGTTTGGTTGTTAGGGTTTTATTTCTGTTCATGACATATGGAATGAACACAATGCACCTAGAAAGGATGAATTTTGAGGAGGTAGATGGTTACGATTATCTACACCAGATGGATAGTTACGACGCTCACTCAAGAACACAGGTTTCAAATGAACACGTTGGGCCTGATTCACTGAATCGTCTTCTAATGGCTCAAGCCAATAGGAAAACGTTCTGTGAATCAGGCCCTTTAAAAACAATAATGCCTAGGAAAAGGTGCACGTTTTAAAACCTTTTTATTTAGAAGAAAACTATTCATAACATCCAAATATTTACTCCCAATCAATTATGAAGTACATACAGTTGGCTTTAACATCCCTGATCAAAGAAATATAAAAATGTGGATTGGAAAAGTATATTTCTTGATATAAATAACACATGTTACTAAAGCCGGTTTATGGTGGAGCACAGCTTCCATTCGAAACAGGACATTCACATTAACAATAACAATAACATGCTATTTAGTGCAATATTAAATGAACACAAATGGAGCTATGTAAGCAATTAATATTCTAATAGAAACCACAACCACTACACAAGGTGGGGGCTGAATTGAAGTTAGGAACTCCCTCTGATATTCTGAACCTTGAGACCAATAGGAGCCAAGTGAGTGGTTTTCTGGGAGTGTTTTAATAAAACAACAGCTAATCAATGAATCAATCTATCAGGATATTGCTGTCAGATTACACTGAGGTTGGTATTTGTATTTAAGTATTAAGCCAATTAGAAGTTATATTGGAGGTAGGGAGTTGGCATTTTCCCCACCAGATAAAATACATCCCTTCCCTGTTTTTTGCAGAAAACAAGGGTCTCCTGCAATTTGTGGTTCCTGATGCTTAAGACGCCACACATTTGACAAAGGGATTTTTTTAAAAACTACGCATTGCAACAAACTTATTAAAAGTAATGACCTAAATAACAAGCATGTTCCCCGGTGTTTGGAAATTGGGGACAGACTTTGTCACAGACATGTGATTAAAAGAATCACTTGTTCAAAGTGTGTTAACTTTTGAACTTGCCTTTAACTCCAAAACCACGTAGACTTTCATGTACTCGGCCTTAATTCAAAAACAAATCTAAAATCATTTTGAATCTCCCTTTAATGCGTTTTCACTTCAAACTTGGAATTGTTTTTCTTTTCCTTTTCTCTGTTCTTTATTAAAGTACACATACACTGCAAAGTAAAGCCCTGCAATACCTTGTTAGCGAGAACGCTTCGTTTACATCACACACCAATATAAATCAAAACATTAAGTGTTCCAATTTTGAAACATAAATGCATTGATGAATTTTGTGATGAGGGAATTTGGTTAATTTATTATTGTTTTACTCAAGTTTCGACAGAGTAATAACTATTATACTTTTTGAAAATGTGTTGTTTGTCAATGAAGTACACACGTTGTTTAGAGATATTATTTAGAACAGTCATTCATTTATGATAATTCATGTTTGAATGCTTACTTGAATAAGTGATGCAAGCTCCACGTTCCAAGCATTTCTGATTATGATGAGCAATATGCATGGAGGCATGCTACTGTATAGAAATGTGTATTTTATAATAGCCTGCATGTATATACTGATTTTAGGGAGCCGTCCTACAATTGAGAGTTGGCGGAACACCTGTACTTAATTTTTCTGGTTTTAATAAAACAGGCAACATATTCTGTCTAGCTTCTTTTTCTACATTGTTAGGTGGGTTTATCACATACATTTTGGTGGAATTAGATCAAGGGTATCTTGGCAATGCAAGAACCAAATTTAAAAATGTGTGTGAACCAGTTTCTAGGGTCAGTTGTCAAAGTGCCTTGGAGGTGGTGAATTCAATTCAGTGACTTCCCTCAGAGGTTGTAAGTGGAGGAACTTTTCTTGAATTAATGAGGCTCCACTGCCCTGTTTGGCTCTGTGGCTGATGAAAAGTGCTTTGAAGTGGGTGAATTTATTCACTGGTAGCCAGTTGAGAGCTCTTATGGCTGCTGTTATGTGTTCCCTCCTGTTCAGTGTAAGTAGTAATCTTTCTTTTGAGTCCTCAATGCATTGACGTTTCTTGGCAAGGTTAACTGGCATGACGAAATATAGGCTGTTGTCTTCGTCTATGCTGGATAACGCCAGTGATATGATGGCAAGGGTCCTTTGCATTATTTTCTGAGTGAAACCCCTAAAACATGTTTTACTAGAGCATTGATCTGTGGTTCCAGACAAGTTCCTTATCTAAGGTTCCTGATTACTTTTGAGGGGGGTTTTGGGCACATGCACTTTACCATAGTCAAGGTCATAGTGTTTTGATGTGGCATTGATTGAAGCAATCATGATTTCCATTTTTGCCTGCTTACATTCTAAGTTTGTCATCACTCATGTGCCCACTTGGGGCAATTGGCTAGGGTTGGGTTAGTCTTCTGCGCATTTTCATAAGTGTATTTGCTGAAGTGCATTTGCGTTTGCTGTCTTGCTGTCACCTACCTCCGTACCTGTCAAGATTACTGTGCCCAGTGTTGTAGCAGGGTTGAAGATATCACGTGACCGCTGCACAACGTTTTTCCACCAATACAAACCAGCGTATTTGTCCCACCTCCACTACCCAGAACTCTGTTTAAGCACAGCGCACGTGCATTTGCGTGCGCGCATTTGCATAAGTGCATTTGCTGAAGTGTATTTGCATTTGCTGTCTTGCTGTCGCCTACCTCCGTACCTGTTAAGATTCCTGTGCCCAGTGCTGTAGCAGCATTGTACAGCGTTGAAGATATCACGTGACCGCTGCACGACATGGTTCCACCAATACGAACCAGCGGTATGGAGTGTTGAACTGTGGAAGCCCAATACTTGGTGAAGGATCCCCTAATGAGACTCACTTAGTAAACGCTCATATTTCTTTTCTTCTTCGCTCACAATATTTGTCCCGCCTCCACTACCCAGAACTCTGTTTAAACACAGCACACACGCATTTACGCACGCGCATTTGCATAAGTGCATTTGCTGAACTGTATTTGCGTTCACTCTCTAGCTGGAGAGCAGGAGACTGGAAAGGATTGGACTATTTCTGAGACACAGGAATCCCTTTTGTAATTTTCACCATTGTTTTGTTTAATCAGGAGATTTCTGTATTTCAGTATGTCAACTCTCATTCACTGAAAACGGGCATGCCGTCGAATAATGATTTTGAGAAACGTGTTTCCACAAACTCCTACAATAATTTGAAAATGCCAGTAACAGCAACTCGTGAGTCATGTGGCTCAAGTAAAAAACATCAAGGGGCGATTTCTTTATCCGCAGATATAAGGTGCTTCTGCCGCCCAGAGTCAAAGCAAACACCATCAAACTCTGGGCCACAATGTGTAAATGATAAGCCTCCAGTTTCGGAAACTTTAGGAAATCCTCCGTCCATTCTAGCAGTGTGTTCAATATCTACTAGTATACCACCAGTGGCAAATGAAGTATGCACGCAGTTATCAACAGAAATATCCCATTCAATCTTGGAAAGTGCATGCCAACATGGCAAAACCTGTCCACACAATCTGAAATCCGCACTAATGAGTGGCATTCGCAGCACAAACATGCACGTTATTAAAGCCTCCCCCTCTCTGCTTGGTCGAATTACAACATGTCCTGTGAGCAGCATACAATGAATTAACTATAGCAGGCGACATTGACGAAGAGGCAATGGCCTTCATGAACACCACAAGCCTCAAAAGTCCTGAAACATCAGAAGTGCAATATATATGTTCTAACACGGGTGACCTCATTCAACTACACGAGGGTTCTAATTCCACCTCACAGAGTGTAGATAACCATGAAGAAACATTAGATAGGAGCTCAGAAATAGTTACATCTGTGCACGAATTATCTAGATCCCCAATACTATTCGACAAATCCGACATCCACTCACCTACTAATTCATTGTCCTTCATAGCACCAACTCCAAGAAGACCTAGATTTAGTGATGCTCCGGGTGAACAGCACTTTCCTTTGCAGGATCGTCAATCTAATTGTTTCTCATTCCCGGGGGACCCGGCCCTAAATAACACACTATGCACCATCAATACAGTGTTATTGGCAGTTGCTAAACTATATGAAGCACTAAACTCAAAAATAGTGAAGCAAACCGAGTAATTTCTCAATGTGATGTCTAAGAATGCTCAAACAAAATATTTATGTCAACAACAAAAGCTATTATTGACCTCGTTGACAGAATGTATGAATGGCAAAATCATTCTTGATAAAGAAGTCAGTACACTGAACATGCGATAAGTAAAAACAACATGAATGATGTATGTGTTACAATAAATGACCTCTTATTGAACACGATTCCTGACGATAATATTCCTGTGACAAGTGACCTGGAAAATCTAGACATGAATGTGAACGTATTTGAAATGACAATAGCGGAAACAGATCAGCCTAGTTCTGTAATTGATTCCAACACGCAGCAAAATCCCATTAATAGTTTTGGCAAAAAACATCCCACCCAAACCAAAATAGTGAAGAAACCAACAAGAGAAGTGAAGAGGAAGGTGCTAATGGAGAAACCAACTTTTTACAGAGCACACAGATCAAAAACGAGACGTTTTGTCAAGTTGCTGACGACCCCTCCAGAAATTAAATCATTGGATTCTGTGATGCCCTGTAGGGAGTTGTCTCAAAGTGATTGCTCGGCAAACACGATGAGCCAAAAGCCCTTGGATTATCAACCTCTAAGTGATGCAAATTCGTATATAAATCAGGGTGGTCCCATGAGTCTGCCGAGCCATGCCAATTTCCCAAACACAGAACAAAAAAAGATAAAAGAGCCAGAAATGCCGAGTATCCAACAATTAAGAGAGGAAATATACTGAGGAATTTCGAAATACTACTGACAAAAATTGGAATACAACTCCACACATAGCCCAGACATTATACACGTCACTTCTCAAGTGCCCTACATGCCTCCAGAGAGATAATAACCAAATTCAGAAGGTCACTGAACTGAAACATTTCTAATGGCCCGTGGTCGAAGTGCGAATCAACAATTTGGCCAATTTATCAATACTGCGTCCAAAACAGGTACTCCGTTGAATGCTACCAACTATAAATACAAGAATCCTCATAAATTATTAATACGATGTCGAGAACAGCCTTGTGCTCAATACGATTTAAATAGGGCCTGCATGTTGAATATATGCCGAGATGTCCTACACTTGGCTGATTTAACTTCGACCGACATCAGACTGGTAGAGTTCAACAATGATAAGGACCTAACGGAAGCCAGATTGTTCATAAAATCAGGACTCATTGCTAATACTCTGTGGCAAGCAAGAGTGACTTTATATAACTTGGGCTTTATTCTCTCTGAAGACATGACTTCCTATGACTCGGATAAGTGCCAATACCCCTTGACAGTTATGAGAACTTACACTAGTACATTAAATCATCAAGATCTTGCCTTTTCATCAATTAGAAAGACAGAACACTGGAAACAACAGATTCAATTAAAAAACCTATAACCATCCACACATAATGAGTGCATAAACCTAGTTTCCTGGAACACGACAGGAAATAAACATTTTATAAACAACAAGAATAATGAGCTTTGTACCTCAGATATTGTTGTGTTACAGGAAACCTGGCTGACTATTGACCCAATATGGGACTCCTTTGACATTTACACAGTTCCTGCTACAAAGAACAAAAGAGGACGCCCTATGGCAGGCCTTCTAATAACAATTAAAAAATCCAAAGGCTTTGAAATTGAGATCTATAAACATATCATCCCCTACATTCAGATGATGAAATTAACAAAATATGGATCTTCCATGATAATTATAAATATATACTGGGGTCGTTCGCAGTTGTCACCAAAAATCTTTTTTTAAAATGTAAGCCTTGTCCTGGACTTAATTGCATTAGATATGACGATCAATCATACTATTATATGGGCAACCTACATTTACATTTTATTCCAAGAGTTCCTGCCCCCCTAATTTCTAGTGAATTACGATGGTCTAAATTGATGAAATCTAGGAACTTTGTAATGTTGAATGGTACCATTGAAGGAGATATTCCGGCAAACACTACTTGGACCATAGGTACTCTTGAGGCAACGTTAGATTACATGTATTGCAATGTTAAATTTTTGAATCTAGTACAGACATTATGTGTCAATCCAAATGCTCACAGTGACCACAAACAGTTACATCTTCAATGGCTTTGGCCTGGGAAACACCAGAATAGACTTAAACATCCAAATTTAACATCTATGCGTATAAATAATGCAGGTAATCGTATCAATTGGACGAATTCCAAGCTAATTCAATTTGATCAAATACTTCTAAAAGAATGTACAAGTTACAATTTCTGCTACATTCAGTCAATGCAGATATTTGCACAAACACGATTACGTACTGGGTATCACCAGCAGAAACATCTTCATGCGCTACATGTAGAAGTGAGGCAGAAAAGGAAGGACTTGAGACATTCTATAAAAACTCTGCGTGATGTTCCAATAGAATCAAGAATGACTCAAATTAAAACATTGAAAATGATCTATTAAAGATGGATAAGAGGAAGGAGATCACTCATGTATCAAAAAGATGGGGAAGTTATGGACAAAACTCAAGCTGCCACTCAGATTAACCCGATAACAGAGAGAACGTGGAACAGTTACTTTAAATCAATATATCAATCTCCTTTTCCAAATTGTCATATTAACTTTGATTTGATCCAATTAAATCATAGGTTACCGTTTGATATAGATGATATAATTAATTGTATACACAAACTTAGTAATTCAAGAGCTGCAGGGCCCGACGGGCTACATAATCGCACCATGAAAGAGAATCCCCAAGTTTGGGCCTCCATCTTACTAAAGATATTTAATCAAATCATGCTAACTGGCCATATTCCTAATTCATGGAAAAAATCTTATATCCTTCCGATCCTGAAGAAAGGTGACAGGATGGATACCAAGTCATATCGACCTATAGCCTTATTAGACTGTCCTGGCAAATTATTCGCCCATCTCATACTTGTTGAATTTAATAAATGGCTAACAAATAAATGGTTGAGAGATCCTTTTCAAACAGGGTTTTTACCAGGCCTTGGTACTAGCATCAGTTTAATCACTCTACAAGCTATTATATCTCATGAGAAATGTCAGAAATAACCCTTGTTTGTTGCTTTTGTTGATTTCAAAGCAGCATTCGATGCAATACCTCGCAAACTCCTATTTAAGAAATTACTAGATAATAAATGCCCATGGAATATATTGAAAAGGATAATCGAATTACATTCTGGTACCTCTATCCAGATTCGTTTGAGCCAAGAAGGACTAGTATCGGACCCTATCCAAACTGATTGTGGCCTAAAGCAGGGGTATTTACTAGCCTCAGCCCTATTCAACTATTTCATAGTGGACATTAACAAGTGCTTTGCAGAGTTGAATATTGATGCTCCACGGATTAACTGCGCAACCTATACATATATTAATGTATGCTGACGACATGGTATTATTATCAAGGACACATCAAGGCTTAAGATTACCTTTGGTGGCGCTAGAGAGATACACGCTAGTCACTATATCACTATTAATACTGATAAAACACAGATTATATAATTTGGGAATAATAAACAGAAAAATATAAAATACAAGTGGTTCCTCCAGGAAACACCCTTGCATGTGGTGTCACGCTAGAAATATTTGGGTGTCTCTATTAATAACCAACCTCAAGATATCCCCAATGAAGATGTTATAGGGGCTAAAGTAGGAACTGCCATTTCCCAATCATGTATAACCAGATCCAAGTACTGCAAATTCTCGATTATCCCATTAATAGCTTATTACAAACAGAAGATGATACCTGTTGTTCTCTATGGGGCTGCAAGTAAATTGTGGAAGCCTATTCATATTGGGCCAAAGTTGAGGGCAGATATTAGAAGAAGGCCCAAATTTTACTTAGCTCAGAATCTCTTGCGTTGATCCGATATGTACTGGGCCTAATTTCCATGCATGCTATATACAAATGGAAGATCTGTTGTCTGTATAGGAAATGTATCATGAATGAATATGTTAACGGTTTGCTGATTCCAATTGCTGAATATATAAAAATATCTAATGATGAATTGCAAAATCATGGTGACATAGAGCCATGAAAATTCTGTTCCACGCTGACATTTCTTCTGGTATCTTGGTGAATAATGCAGAGAAAGCAAAACAAAAATGATAAGATCTAGACTGGCGTCTAACGCGTGATTGTTGCATGACATATGCTAAATTTACCAAAATCAATTTTATTTGAAAAAGTATGATGAAACAGCTGCCTACTTATTACAATCACCTAATCCATATCATCGTTAAGATTCCTTACGATTTAGATTGGATTTGTGGACTACTAAGGAACTTATGATGAAATGGAAGTTGTTAAACTCTGGAGATATATTGTGTAGATTCTGTAATTTGGAACCAGAAACAATACAAAATTTAGTAGTTAGTTGTCGAGAACTACTGCCCCTAAGATGTATTTATTTTAAATGTTACTTTGACAAATATGTTAACTCAGATGCTACACAACTATGGGAGGCTGTGTACCATACTGATAGGCGATCAATCAGGTATGCCTTCACAAACTTATTGCATAAACTCAATCTTAAAAAAAATGACGATGGCAGAAATTGGTAGATAAAGATGACATAACATGTTTTTCTTTTTATTCAAGAAGATAGCAATGCGATTGACCAAGAGTTGTATTATATATTGGCATTGATGTATGTACAAGAGAATTTATCATATTTCTCTCATATTTTTAAATGTTGGTATAAGTTTTGTTTTGAATTGTGTTTGAATGTTAAATTATATTGGTTTGTTATATAAAATGATTTTACATTGAAAGGTTGACATGTGTTAGCCAAACAATGGTAAATAAAAAAAAAAAGTAGGTCTTCTTCTTCCATTGTCCTAATTACTGCCCTGTGGTTAATGGTATCAAAAGCTGACGAGAAATGAAAGAGTATGAGATTTGAGGTGATGTTAGAGTCTGCAATGGCCTTAAAATTGCCTCAAATGGATAAGAATGCCAATGTTGTTCCCTAATTATTCTGAATTGTGTGTGAACTTAAATTGAACTCCACATGTTACAAGATGTGGCTATATTCATATATGTCTAGAATTTCAACTAGGTCTGTTATTTTGGAGATTTCTGGCAGTGGTTTAATATAGCCCATCTTTGACGTTTCATATCTATCACTGATATGCTGTCTTGTCTTGCTGTTTGTAATTCTTTCACTACGCTCTTTTCACGTTATCAGTTTGTTTTATGCAGGATTCATATTTGGGTGATAAACCACCTTGCTGCTATATATTTTTTCCATGAGGGTGATTGATACATTTCCATGGAATACGGATGCCTAGTGCATTTGCGATCCAACTTTGGAACATTTGTATATTTTCCCTAGGGAGTGAGTGGTCAGACATTTATGGGTTTGACTTGGTGTCCTCCAATAGTGTTCCAAGGTCCTCTACATTGAGTATTTTCCATCTCAGTGAGTTGAGAGCTTGCAAGTTGGTGCATTGAGAACAAAGAGCATGTGAGGGTGTTGTTCCACAGAATAAGTCTCAGATATAGTTGCCATACTTTCTTTGCAGAAATGTGCATTGAGTCTATGCCCAACAAAATGTGTTGCCTCCTTGGTCATTTTGCAGATTCTGCAAAGGTGTAATTGTCTCCCTCAAACCAGACACTGAATTCGTGAAGACACATACACCACCATCTTAGCTACTATATTGGAAATACTTACTGCACAGATTGGTTTAAAGGATGTTTTCCTTTATATCAGCAGTAAAGAATGTGTTGTTTAATAGGTAAGGACAAGGTGGGTGAAAAATGCTTTACCATATGGGTTGTCGATAGGTGGGGTTCTTGAGATACTGATGTTGTTTGTTGTGTGGTACAGCAATCCCAGCAATGCCAATTCACCAAAATGTCAGGGCTGAAAGAAGGGATATCACATGCTTGTTGACATCACAGGAAGTATTATAACATGACCTTTGACATGATGATATCACAGGGAATTATATGATAAGACCTTAGGTTTCAATCATATCAAATGGAATAATAGATACCTAAAATAAATGCAAGATTAATATAATAACAGCTAGGACTCACAGCAATTTAAATGTCCAACTGTATATGAACTATGGTACTGCCTCAATATGCCATGCATGCTGCAAAATATAGCAGGGGCATGACCAGCAGAACCATTACAGCCCAGAAACAGTTATTTCTAATATTCCAGAACAGCCTCATATGGTCAGTTACAGCTGTCTCAGATCAGTTGTAACATCATGTGGCAGGAATAATTATAGCATATAAAATACAGCCTTGCAAACCCAGACACAGATATAAAATGACAACTGCCAGACAATATGCCAAAGCAGTGTTCTTTTATGCCAGGCAAATCATCATACGCCTTGTATAGTAACCATATACAAGGTGAAGCCTCCAAAGCCCAAGTGCTGTTAGCATAGTCCAATTGTCGCCTCATTTTCTCAACTCATGCAGCTTTATGGCAGGCAAAGCCTCCTATGTTGAAGTGTTTCCATCACGTGGCAAGTGTAGATTCTTTCACTCAGGAACAACCTTGAGCAAGCAACTTGGTCATCTATGCAACCCAGCACAGGCAAATTTGTTATGTTAGGTTGATTTATACCACAGACCACTACCACCCACGGGCGATCTCCAGGTGCTCTCGTGGCTCTGTAATTGGGGGGCTGTTGGGGTTAGTGACGATAGGTTGAGAGGATAGGTTCAGAACCAGGAGGAACTGGTGTCTGTGAGTGTTGATTTGAATGTGGGAGTTGCTGAGGGGGGCCCTGTGGGTTGTAACCGTATGGGCAAGGCTCAGCACCTCAGGTGTATGCTAGTGTGTGGGTTGTGAAGGGACCATTTTCAGAAGATGTTTCATGATGATAAACTGAATGAGGCCCAGCCAATGAATGGATTTTGCACACATATGGAAGGAATTTATTTTAGTATTAAGGATATCGAGGCGATAATAAGAGCTTTGCCCAGAGAGAAAGCAGCAGGCACGGATGGAATACACTCTGACATTATCAAGGATCTGTCTTATTGGTGGGCCCCTGTCCTATTTAAAAATGTTAATGCTGTCTCTCTGTCTGGGAAACTACCTTGTACTTGGTGACAGAGTACTGTGGTCCCGTTATTTAAGAAGGGGGACCGCACAGACCCTAATTATTGTAGGCTGATCTCAGTGATTGTAATCCCTGCCAAGGTATTTGCAAAGTGTATACTTACTGGAGTAGAGGAGTGGGTAGATTCAATGAACCTCCTGGCACCATTACAGTACAGGAAGGATTTAGAAAAGGCTACTCTACAATAGATAAATTACTTGGTGCTCTCCACCATGATAAACAAATACTGGAAGGTATGAGATGGGAAGCATTACGTGGCCTTTCTTGATCTAGAAAAGGCATTTGACTCTATCCCCAGGCAAAGCTAGCAGGTAAATTGGCTGATTTGAATATGCCTGTGGGGCTTTTGAACATGCTGCAAATCTGTTATAGCGACACATATGCGTGCGTGCATGTCTCCATGGATGGATTGCTGTCAGAAACATTCCAAACTTAAAAAAGGCATGAAGCAGGGCTGCCCTTTGGCCCCAATATCATTTAGTTTATACTTGTCTGATTTTAATTTAGCAGGTATGGGAAAGGGGTTAAACATCCTCAGTGTGAATGGTTTTCATTTTGGGATTTTAATCTACACAGACGATACCGCACTGATCGACTTAACTCCCGGTGTCCTCCAGAAGAGTCTTTTGTATGCCGAGGCATATTTCTCTTCCCATGGGCTGAAATTAAATAGAGCCAAGACAAAAATGCTGGTATTCGGGAAGGGACAAGCTGGCTTCACATGGCACCTGGGGGAGAAATGATTGAGGTAGTAGAATGTTATTGCTAGCTCGGCATGTTATTTACAAAGAACAGACAATGGACAGAGCACGTTGCAGCTATTGTGGTGAAGGCGTTGGCCAGATTGGGTGGCCTTCTTAGATTCTGTGATATGTTCGGCGGACATATGCTCGATAAGTGTCTGGAAGTGCATAAAGCCAAGGTCTGCAACATGATGACCTATCTGAGATCTGAGGATTTGTCAATTGTAGCATCTTTTAGAAAGCCCAGAAAAGAATAATGAAAAGAAATAGTGGGGCTTCCACAAGGTACAACAAATGGCACAGTGCGGTTGGAACTGGGTATCCAATCATTGGAAATAGAGGCAATAATTAAGTTTGCCAGTTATTTCTTAAAAGTCTGTGTTGGCCAACCATGAAACCAACCAGCCGATGGAATAATTTCTTCTCCAAATAAACAGCGTAAACCGAAGAAAAAGCAGATTGCTTCAGAAACTAATCAACATCTGTGAAAGTTAAAAGATGGCTTAAAGAACCTTGAAAAATTTCAAAAGGAAATGGCTTGGATGCCCTCTGATTCCAAAAAGGGGAAGAAAATTCCTAAATCGAAAGCCCAAAAGCCCAGGTAATGGCTGAAATGGTTGTGCCTAGAGGTAAATCAACGGTGGGAAGTCAAACCGATCCTGCAGAGCAACCAAAGAAAATTGCACCAATCTTTTTAATGGCTAAACAGAAAAAGTATCTGCCTAATCCTCTGGTGAAAATTGCTCCTATTTTTCTGAAAAAATCAGAGAGGGTGGCCTTAGGTCTTAGATCTAAGGGTGCAATTTCTAGTACTGAAAATCTTCAAGTAAATACTGCTGATGTAATGAACTGACCGCCTGACAGATCTGTTTTTTGCAGGTCTGGTGGTCATTTGCACAATCTACAGGTAGGATCGTGTTCAGCCGTCGGAACTGGAGTTCCAACTGGTTCAAGATCTCCGAAGGTGAAAGGAAATATCCCTTTAGGAGACCAGAGGACTGATAAATCATATAAGCAGAATCCAGACTTGAGAGTTTTTCTGTCAAGACACTTTGCATCTACACGCAATGACTCACCGTGAAATCGTTCTGCAATTCTCCTAGAAATGAAGTCAATTCCAGCCTTGAAGTACTTTTCATAAGATGACATTGAGGCTGTGAGCTTTCCGCTTGGCACTGATACTAATACGGCGGCAATAGTACTGAAGTCAAGACTTGGTCTAGATTTAATTATGGGAGAGGTGGTGGCTTGGGAGCAGAGGGGCCTGAAGATTTCTCTGACTTGTCTGGTACCTGTTTCCACTCATTCTTACCAGGTAGTCAACCAAGAGCATGCTTGGGGAGCAGCTATTAAGGATATTCCCCCAACCATTCAATCGAGTGTGTGAGATATGCTCCCTGAAGTGAGTTCACAAGTTTTTCTTAAGATTGCTATGACCCATCCGAAGCTCTAGGGTTGACTCAGGTTAATGTGTTATCATGGAATACCAGAGGTTATGCCTCCTTTTCTGAGGAGCCTAGAATATCAGACATTTTTAAAACATTTGACCTAATTCTTTTTCAAGAAACTTGGTTAACCTGTTTAGTGGGTATAGATGGGTACTCAATTTTTCAGCAGTTGGCCTTGGTTCCAGGGGTTGGTAGAACGATGGGGGGTCTTTTGGTGGCCTCTAGTAATGAGGTCTTTAAATCCTCTGTTATTGTCTCAAACAGTATTCAGGGGATCCTTATAGTGAGACTGTCTAGAAGAAGTTCTACTGAATGTTCAAGTTGGATAGTGGTAAATTTGTATTGGAACCCTGGTGTCCTTCCACTATCTGAGTTTTTGCATGCCCTTTCTGATGGTTTACTTGATTGTTCATTGCGATACCCAGCGGATGACATTCTTATTGCCGGGGACCTCAATTCTCAATTTATTTCTACACTGGATCCTAGATCAGGCAACCTTAAACAGAAGTCCAGTAACGGCAAAATATGGGTAGAGTTTATAAAGGATTGGAATCTTTTTATGCTGAATGGAAACATCTAGGGGATATTCCGAACTCCCCTTCTTGGCACAGAGGTTCCTCTTTCTCCACGATTGATTATTTTTTTGCCTCAAAAAATATTTTTGAGAATTGCTGTAGTTTGATCGTGGGGGATGGGAACAATGATGACCACGCCATGCTGAAGGTGGCCTTGTCTTATGATTGTGTTTCAGCGGCCCCTCGCTATGATCAAGAGCTCTTCATTAATAATGCAGGAAATGTTATTAGAACGTTTCCCAAAGGAGGTCAACTATTAAATAAGGAGCTGAGACATAGGACGAGTCATTTATCTGTTCAGCAATTGTCTGATTTCTGTACTCCTGGAGTTTTTTTGAATTTTTTGTTTGATTTGGCTTCGGGGGAGTTTCCCTTGCAGAAATCTCACAAGTTGCATAAACACTCCTTTAATGTTCAAATCATTGTTCGAAAAACTGAATTGAGGCGTCAGCGATCTATCCTAAAGAGATCAGGCCTATGTGTGAAAGCTTATGGGGTGGGAGTAGCTAAGCTAACAAAATAATTATAGGAATTGGCTTCGTGCCCATAAGCATTTGGTAGTTCAACAGGATGCTGAGAGAATGCTCTGTGCCCTACCTCTTAGGAATTCTCAGAATTTTTGGTCAATGGTGAGTTTGAATGAGGTAACTCATCACCAGAAACAGGACTCAGTTATCCAAGAGGGGTTGTGGCTTGACCATTTTGCCAAGGTTTATGACTCTGAGGCTTCTATGTGTTCAGTTGTGGATATAATGTCCAACTGGTGTTTTGAATTTAATGCTCCAGACCTTGAATTGCTAATCAAGAAATCTTCAGCCTCAAGGGCGCCCGGTCCGAATGGTTTAAGTAACTCAATTTTGAAATTGGATCCAGTTACCTGGGCGAAGGTCCTTAAGGCTCCCTTTGACAACATCATTATCCAGAAGAGAATTCCAGATTCCTGGAAACAATCTATAGTTATACCTATCTATAAGAAGGGTGATAGGTCGCTGGCCTCTAACTATCACCCTATTTCTCTCCAAGATGCTGATAGTAAAATCTTTTTGGGCATCATTTTAGGGGAATTGGAAACCTGGGCTAAAACAAAGGGAATCATCCCTAAGCAGCAATCTGGTTTTAGAAAGGGCTTATCTACTTCACTGAATGGGGTTGTTTTGAGTTGCCTTCCTGCTAAGTCATTTATCAAGGGTGGCCCTCCCCTTTTTAGAGCCTGGATTGACCTATCCCAGGCATTCGATTTGGTTGATAGGAACTTATTGTGGGGAAAACTGGATGCCTGGGGAATTCCTCCTGGTTTACTTTCTATTCTAAGAGAGCTGCACTCCAACAATTATATGCGGGTCAGACTTGGTAGATCGGGTTTGCTTTCTGATCCAATTAGGATTACTAGAGGGGTACGACAAGGTTGTTTATTAGCTCCCCTGCTTTTCATCCTCTTTATGGCGGATCTATCTGACTGGTTGCAGGATATTGGTTTAATACCTCCTTCCATTGGTAATGCAAAAATCAATTGACTAGCGTATGCGGATGACGTAGTAGTCCTGGATTATTCACAAGTGGGGCTACAATGTCTGTGGTCCGTGTTAGAATCTTATGCTAGGAGCAATCAATTAAGTATAAACTCCTTAAAATCCAAGATTCTCCTATTTAAGAGACCAAATAAATAGGGAAGAATTTTGTGTGGAAGTTGTATCAGTCTCCGGTAGAGGTTGTTTCTGAATTAACTTATTTGGGAGCTGAATTGAGATCTTTTCCATCAAAGAATAGTCTGCTGTCATCTATTGATCTAAAATTGGTGAAATTAGGTGCTCAGATGAAAATAATTAACTCCAAGTTTGGCAAATTTTCTATCCTTCCCCTTGTAAGATTCTATATTGGGAAGGTAGTTCCCATAATTTTATATGGTTTGGATTATAACGCTGTAGCTTTGGAGATAGAATGGGATGTAATAGAATCTAGAATTTGGAAACGTACGTTGGGTCTGCCAGACTGTGTTCCCATTGTTTGCTTGCGTTATGAACTTGGTCTCTCGTCACTAAGATCGTGGCTAGATTGGAAATGGTTGACTCTCTTCAGATTAATCTTAGATCCCCCCAAGAACTCCCTCTTTGAGGAAGCAGCTATAGAGCTGCAACTAGGGACCAATGTTTTTTTGCACAGATTAAGACAAACATGTTTGGAGCTATTCTCTAGTTGTGACTGCGTTGTTGTGTTGCTTCTGCAGAACCCCTTAAAAGTGAAAGAAAAAATGAAATTGGCTGATTGGATTAACACGATTGATGATATGCGAAGAACCAAAAGATCAGCCTCTTTAACATTGCTGGACAAATGCTTATCATGCGTGCCTGCTTATTTAAAGAAGTCCCCTAACCCTTGGTTTAGATCTACTTTTCTGAGATTCCGTTTAAATTTACTCCCTACTCTAGAATTATTAGCTATCAGAGATAAAGAAGGGGGGACTTTGTCAGGAACTCGGATTGGAGGGTCTGGAAACGCTGGAGGCATTTATTACCGTACGCGCGTTTCAGTCTTCACCCAAGATGGCGGACGAGTCCTTATATGCTGACTCCTCCCACCGACCTACGCGTTGTATCTGTTTACCAACGCTACGGTTCGTGAGGAAACTTCGTCCGTGAAATTCTCATTGCCTCTTCCCTTCTTTTTCCTTTTCAGCCTTCCTGGTCCGTTTCGTCGGATCGTCTACTTCCCTTCCACCTTTTGTATCCCCCTTTGCCTGCCTCTCCCTAGCCCTTATCCGTTGCTATCCTTGCCGCCTCCAGACTTACCTGTATAGTTTTTGGTTTCCTGCGTCCTACTTTTTTCCTTCCTCGCATCCTCCTGTTCTGTCTGGTTCCTTCCTAAGTTTGTTTGTCCACTCTTCCTGGTTTTCTGTCTTCCTGTCTTATGCATTGCTAGGGCTGCCTTTATTACGCCCTTGCTATTTTTCTGCAGCCGGTTCCGGCTCTTCAAATTTCGTTTACTGAGCGGTCTCCCGCTCCGTAAGCATCTTCCTGTCGGCTTACCTTACTGCTCCTTGTTCGGTACTTATGAACTAGCTCTGACTGTTTCTCACTATTCTCTTGTCACCGTCACTATCAGGTTTTTCTTTGACTCCTTTCTATTTTTGTGTACCCTCCTTTTCCAGCTATTCATCTAACTCCTGCCCTAACTCCAAGGATTTATATAGCCACAAACAAACATTCCCTTGAATTCTACCAACACCAGCTTCCTCCAGGTCATCAAGGAAGTGATTACAGCCAACTGAACCCATCTGAACTTACAGGGTTTTTTCCGCCTTTGTGCTTTTTCCCTGTTTAGGGCTGGCCCCCTGGGGGTCCTCGCGGTTAGGGTTCCTTCTCTGCCAAGGTGGCCTCCGGAGGGGCCAGGCCCTACCTGCACGAAAAGTAGATCAGGACACCCAAGAGAGACACCCCCACGTCACGGAAGGAACGAAAGAAGACCGAGACCATCCCAATAGAGTATACCTCTGAGGAGCCAGGTGAGGAGGAAGGGGAGGAAGTTCTTAAACTTGACAGACTTCATCAATTTGTGACAGGTGCTCAAGTAATGAAGTTCAGACTATTAAGCATTTATTTTCTAATTGTCTTGGGACCTGGAGTATCAGGGCCAGGCTTTTTGGTAAATTTGTCCATGATGACTCTCACCTTAATACTGATGATTTTTGGGCAAGATTATCTTATGGTAATGAGACGGCTTTATCAATTGAGGTGGGAAGATGTTTTAGGGAATTGAAGTTAGTAACAGATTGAATTATTTGCGTTGATTTGTGTTGATTTGAATTTCATTCTCATCTTTTCCTCTTCTTTTATGATGTGTGTTTTTATTTAAAACTTGTAAATTGTTGATATTTTCTTTTGTTTTAATTGTTTTATTTTGTATACTGTATGTTGAAATGTGTTAAAAGTCAAATTATGGCTATTGCACTATAAATAAAAAAAATAATTAAAAAAAATAATTATTAAATATCAATGGTACAATGAGAGATTTAAGTTACTGAATACACGGCAAATCCCTTAGAAGGGTTGTCCGTCTAGCTGTACGCTGCCACATTTTAGAAGCATGGTGAAGCAGAAAGCAAGGGGGTGGGACTTGTAGAGAAATGTCAGGATGGCACGTCTACTGCCCTCACTTGCTTCATTTAGAGCCCTAACATACTTCACATATGGGAGCAGGGAAATTTGTTCAGTCATATCAGGGCCCTGCAAAAGACTAATACTAATGAAAAGGTTGAATCTGTTACCGTTGAAGGAAAGAATGTGGTGGGAGCATAAAGATATGTCTAGGAAATTCCACTGCATTCAGGATAGAGTTGAGGACCTGGGCCCCCTTTTATGTTTATGCCCACATTACTTAGACTAAAATGGTTTTTAATTCATTATTTTAAAGTATTAAATATCAGATGTTACTGTGTTACAGTTTGTTTAATTATGGAGTAAAATGATGAGGAATTTTTGTATGACTTATATAATTATGTTTTTAGAGCACTTACTAGAAGGGTATCCATTTTAAATACTGTATACGTTAAGGTACATTGTAACATGATGAGATATGTTTTTATGTACTTAAATGTAACTGTTTTGCTGCTGATGGAGAAATCTGTATAAAATAAACAATTGAATTGAGTATCAAGTACCATAGGAACCTGAAAAAGTAATTGCTAATACCTTTCGACTTTTATGACAGATTTGGCAGAAATTTTGCAAACACAATTGTACTTACGCCCACCCCCCCCACACCCTCCTCCCTGGACATTATGGGACAGATCTGTTAAAAAATAAAGAAGTTATTAAAAGAGTCACATTTTGGCTCGAGTGCACAGTGAAAACAGCTGAGCAGAATTGGACCACTTTGGCACAAAGCATTGACTTGCTTTTGGGAGTCCGGGGGTCAGGAGTTATTGCGTCCAGTAGTTTTTTAAAATATGTGATGTAGAAGGTGCCCCTTCTCCCAAAATTATAGTGATATCTTCCATGGTGCTATGCAACAGAGACGCTTATCAGAATGAAAAAGCAAAAGTCTGATGCATGAGATAATCAAGGATTTACCCGTGGCTACCCAAAAACACGAAGGCACAACAATGTCATTTGAAGGGCCGAAAAATGATGCAATGGCATCATGCTAGATGTGTGGGGTGGACATCATGTAAAATTTGGCAGTTGGAGGGGGGCTGTGGACCAAGTTATGAGCACAAACTATTTCTCGATCTGTGTTTTTTTTTGGCTAGATAACCGTGGCTTCTCAAAAAAAAAGATCCGGAATGAAAGTGCTTCACACGGAACAATGAGCGTTGGGGTGCATAGGAGAGGGTTAGGCAGGGAAACAGGAGTTTAGTGGAGTGGGGAGAGCGTGCGAGTAGGAGAGGCACACCTCATGAGTGACTGGGAGGGTAGAGAAACATACATTTTTTCATAGTTTTTCCTGATACCACAGCTATCTGTAGTACATTGCTATTTTATCAGTGGTTGTGGGGAAAAAGAAAAAAAAAAGAGAATAAAGAAAACAAGTATTTTGACAGCTACAGTGAGATGGGGTGGAAAGCGGACTTGACTGATGGACGTGGCCACTGGACATGGCCTTTGGCCATGGCGCGTGGTCTAGCAGTTTGTAAAATATACAGTGACCATGGCCGAATGCCCTGGCTAGTGGGCCAAAAAGAGAGGGGGAACATGTGCCTAGTGGTGCTTTAAAATATAGAGTGGGCACTAGCATTCGAGTCCACTCGCCAGGGCCCTGGCTAGTGGGCTCGAAACACATCATAGTTGGTGTAAAATAAACATATTGAGGTAACACATACAGTTGCCATGGCCAAATGCTATGGTCAGTGTTTTATTTAAAAAACTATGGAATAACAAAAACCTTGAAATTCCATGAAAAAACTTCAGTTAAAGTTTAGTAAAGTTGCCAAGATTTAATGCAACAAAACACTTGAAATTCAAAAGATGTGGGAAGTCAGGACAGGCTTAACTCAGTGGAATTACTGTTGTAACGCCCATAAACACCATCATATTATAAAAGAAGAAGTTCACAATCACATACACATAACATTATGGGGAAATCGCATTATGGGGAACATCAAGGGGAACATGCCGAGTTAAGCCGGTCATGACTTCCCACATCCGCTGAATTTCAAGGGTTTTTTTTTGCGATACATCTAGTCAACTTACTTTAACTTTAATTAAAGTAGTTTCAGTTAATATGATATAGTCGTGAATATCTCTCACATTTGTAAAACAAATGGTGGCCTTTCATTCCTGAAAAGTCACTCTTCTGCAAAGCACTCAATGATATCACTATATCACTATAATTTTGGGAGAAGAGGACAACTCCATCAAATATTTAAAAAACTACTAATCTACTGCTAACTACTAACTACTATCTAATATAGACATAGTTGTGAATATCTCTCGCATCGGAAAAAATAATGGCAGCCTTTCATTCCTGAAAAGCCACTCAAAGCACTCTCCCAAAATCATATCAATATCATTTTGGGAGAAGGGAACAACTCCATCAAATATTAAAAAACACTGGATGCGATAACTCAGACCCCACTGGAAATTGAGGAAACGGTTTGTGCTCGAGTTGTTTCGTACCTGGTCCAATTCCATCTAGTGGTTATCGCTGTGCGGGTGAGCAAACATGTGACTTTTTCCTCTATGGGAAAATTAATGAGGACTAGACCGAAACCGCATTTTTTTGTTTTCTTAATAACTTTTTTATTTTGTAACGGATTTCCCAAAGTTTCCAGTCTGCGGGTGGGGATATCAACTTGTATAAGTACAATTTTGTTTTCAACATTTCAGCCAGATCCGCCGTACGAGTCAAAAGGTATTAGCTATTAATTTTCTGATTTCCTATGGTACTTGATACTCAATTTAACTATAGTGCAATATAACTGCTATAATATATATACATATGACAGGGTCTGCAGTAGCGACCATGCTGTTTTGGTTAAGTGTCTCAACCTATAGGAAGAACAGTTTCTGGGTGGATTATAGCTTTGGCACAGTTTAACGAATCCTCGCAAAACGTTGCCAATGAAGTATACAGTCAACTCCAAATTATTTTGCAAAGTTTAGCGCGATTTCACAAAGGGCGGGTTTATAGAGGGAGGTCCCAAAACCTTTGAAATCTGGATAGATATGAATGGAAAAAAACTTTGCTTGTAGATGAAGCCCAAACAACTGGCCGGATTTGCAATAAACTTGCCTGGTCCTGAAAGCATGCTTTAGAAAATTTGCTGTAAATCTATCCCATTGATTTTTTTTAAATGCCCACAATGTAGGTCAAACAAATTAGTGATATCTCCGTCTGGTCCATGGGCTTATTTCTTGATTCGGTGTCCGGGGATGCCTTTCAGCCAATCAGGGAGCTGCATCACATTTGCGGACATGGTGCATGTCTGCTGATTGGTCAATTAAAAACATGAGATGCGCCAACACATTTGAAACGGACAGCATGTTGGATTCGCGATCTGCGCCCGTAGTTTGCAGATACTGCGGTAAACAGATACTCAAAACACATTATTACCATTGAAAATAATTGAGACAATCTCTGGGGAGGTGAGGAATGATGAGAATGTGATTCGATGTGTTCAGAAAAAGGCAAAAATCTGGGATCTTTGATGTCCGCAAACACCTCAGATGTTTAGAGACATTGCAGTGATGTTCGGGAACTTGACAAATGTTTGAGGACATGCGTGCATATTTATGCATTACAGGATCAGTGAAGAGTGGTTTGTGGATGGCTTAAAATTTTGCCATCATTCAATGAAACTGCAAGAAGCAAAAGTTTGGTGCTGTTTCACAAAGAGGGCTTACAAATTTGATGCTGTTTGACAAATCTGCATAAGCATTTGAAAAACATTCTAGAGTTAATTTTCTATGTATTTGCAAAGTTTGTTGGAATTTTGGCAAGAGGGGGAAAATTAGAGGGGGTTCCCAACATTTTTATATGGCTTGTAACGTTGGTGCCATTTGAGGAATCTGCACAAATGTTTGCAAAATTATTATGAGCCCAACTTTGAATGTTTGTGCAAGTTTGAAGGGATCCTGTCAAGTGGGGGCTAAATTGTAGGTGGTCCCAAAATGTTCAGAATCAGGATAGACATGAATTTGAAAACAAAATTCTGCTTGCGCCTACAGCAAAAGTGCTGGATGGATTTGCACAAAACTTGTGCGGGGAACATTGAGAAGAACCGAAAAGCATGCTTTTGTAAATCTGCCCTGTGTTTTATTTTTTGAGAAGTGTCAAAATATAAGTGCAGAAATAGTGATATAGCTATCCTGGACAATCTGGCAATTGCCCACAGCCACCAGGGCCTGGCCATGGGGTTAAAGTGGGCAGTGGGCCTGACCACTGGGAAGGACAGTAGCAAACTTAACTGAGGTGCCTGAGGCATAGTTTGTGGCCATGGACAGTGGCCATGACCCGACAATTTGGCCTCTGGCCATGGCCAACAGCGATGGGTAATGACATTAATGTGGTCATGACCTCCAGGGACCAGCTATGTGGTAAAACGTATCGAAATTGGGAAATACATGAATGGGGACAAAAATCTGCTTGCGGCTACAGCCTGAAGTACTTAACGGTTTTGCAGCAAAACGTGCATGAGGAGCATTAGCAAGGACCTAAAAGCATTCATTTGCAAATCTGTCCTATGTTGAAATATAGGTACAACAAATGGTGATGTAACTTTGGAGCCTGGGCAGTGGGCCTGGCAACTGGCAGGAACAAATATCTACTCTGATTTGCTTAGTGTGGTCTGCATCATGGCAGAAGCCAATGCCTCATTGATTAGGGTGGTTTGGTGGGGCTGGGGCCATGGTCGAGTCTCATGCAGTAGGCAATTTAACCATGACTTGCATCCCCAGCATGCTCTGCTGGAAATGACAAACATCAGTATGAGCTACAAAAAATATTTTTGTTAATGGAGTTTCATAGTCCTTTCATATATTTTAAAAGAGAAATTATTAATAGCGTATATCCAGTGATGTAATATGGATCATGGGACCTCATTACGAGGTTGGCGGTAACCTACCGATGGGAACGGTGGGTCGCCGTCAATACCTTAATGCTGAATTCAGCGCCTGACCTCACGGTGCAGCTCAGGACTTAAAATTCCTGGTGGCATGGGAAGTCAGGCGCTGGATTCCGTAAGTCCCCATTCCCATAGAGTGCAATAGGACTCGATGGGAGTGGGGAGATGGAAGCACTGGCACCGTCACTAACAGTGCCGGTGCCTCCGTGATGATTCAGCCTACCGGGGCTGATACAGAGTCAGATGTGTTGGGCACAGCATCCCCGGCAGGCACACTCTTAGTGCGACACCCTTGTTTGCGAACGCCAAACTTGTAATGAGGCCCATTGTCACTTATATAATCCCTTGAAAGTCAGTGAAACAACTTTGTTAAAGGGACTTTATGGTTAAGCTGCACTAATAAAACTCTATGACATTCACTGAAAAAAACATTGTTAAAGGGATTTTATGGTTAAGTTGCTCTGATAAAAAGCTATGAAATTCAATGAAAAGAACGTTCTTAACAGAATATAATGGTTGCTGGGTAAAATTGGAAAACAAAAGAAATTCACCAGTTACGCTAAGGTACCCAACCATAACTCACGCCACTGCCATGCACGGCTAAGAATAACACCCAGGACATGAAAGATGACATCACAAATGACATCATTCATGACATTGCTGATGATATCACATATAACATAATCCTGATGGAAAGTCCCTAGACGGGGTTCTGTTTAGCATTTCATGAACTACTCCATTTATCACAAAATCTACTTTTTGAAACAGAAACATTCTACTGAAGGTGTGTTGTTAATACAGCCATTTTCAATCCACATAGCAATGGCTGCAGCATGGACCACAGAAGTAGAATATTTGTAATCTGGAATGTTTGTCCAGTAGAATCATAAGTTCTTGCCTAGCAGAATCCTGACTAATGTCAAACTTGCAACTAACAATACAAGAATTACTACAGACATGGAGAGCATCAATACATACACATTTGAGACACAAAAAGGGAAACTCTAATAAGGAGGAAATAAATATCTTTTCCTAGAATTATATTGTCAGTCTGGGGCCTGCTTATTGTTCCATTTATGTGCACCCTGTGGCCAAACCCAATGGAAAGTACCTAAAGAACATAGCGCAAGATCAAAGTCTGCGAAATGAAAAGATTGCAGCCCAAAAACCGCAGAATAAAACAATCCAAACGACAAAATAACCACTGCACCTCTGCAAAGGAAAAAAGGTTTATTACATGCAAAAAGGGTCTCAGGCGGCTCTGTAGAACCAAACTGACACACAACTCATCTTATCTCAAGACATTAAATCTTTTGCAGTGATAGAAAAGCAAATTAACAAGCTCTTTCTGAGACCTGGACACTTGTTCTCTCTTAGGAATATTGCGCACTATTCGAACAGCGTCATTCTGAATTATTTTGCAATTTCTTTAGACTCTCTTTACTGCCCCCCCTCCTAGCAGGGAATTTCACAATTTATTTGAGTGACCAATGAACTAATCTGCCATATTAACTTCAAGTGTCAATAAGAGTTTTTCTCCACGTGATTACCACGAGCATCATAGCCCAAGGCTGCTTCCATGTAAAGACCAAAGATTTAACCTTGTCTGCCACCAAGATTTGGCATCCTTCGATTTCAAACCCTTTGTATGCTTGTCCCAAGTTTGCCCTAGCTTGATTGGATCCATAAATCATGAGCTTGGCTTTTGAGCTATTCAGGCATAGCCAGTTTGTTGTCATCCAATCTTTGATGACACTGTATACTTGATTTAGTTTCCCCAAATGTTGTGCCATTGTCAGCCGGGTATCATCTGCATAGTTTGTAAACTGCAGACCCATCTGTTCCATTTGTATGTATAATGGTTAACAGCGAAGGAGATAAGCAGGCACATTGTAGCACCCCATGATATATCTGGGACGGTTCTGAGGAGGCATCCCTCCAGCAAATCCTATATTTTATTCTACTTAAAAAAGAGTCCATCTACCCAATCACACTCTCTGAACAATTACCGTTTTCAACAAAAGTATCTAGTTGACGTGTATGATCTAACAAATCAAAGGCCGCTGATAGATCAAGAAACCTCAGCAGCCCTGTACTACTCTTTCCAAATGTGGCCAGCATCTGGGTTTGCAAATCCAGGAGAGCTCTCTCAGTGCCATGATTACTGTGTAAACCAGATTGTTTTATGTGTAGTAATTTTGCAGCGTCTAGGTGCTTTTGGAGTTGGAGTGCAGCAATTTTGTAAATTATTTTAAGTAAAATATGGGTACTTGTCATCAGTTTTAAGTTGGAGGCCTCCTTTGGGCCCAACCCCAGATGGGTCATCACTACCTCTTTAATTATAGATGGAACTGATCTATGAGAAAAGGAAGCATTAGAGAAACTAATGAGAAATAGGGAAAAAACGGTCCCATTTTCCAGGTTGATTTTAGAGGGTTAGGAGTCTCCAGGACACGTGCTAGCATGCATGTCCTTCAAAATCTTCTCTATTGCTGTGATAGAGACGGGACTGAATTCGAACAATTTCTGATTATCCTTAAACCCATTGTTCCTTCCCATGTGCACCTGTACCGTAGGTACCTTTAGATTGTTATCATGACTAATATTATTGCGTGCTGATGTAATTTTGTCAGCAAATGCGTGATGAATTCTCAAATAATCATCCTTATCTGCCACAAATTGTATTTCCAGAGCACTAGGTTTTTCCCATTTCCTGAATATTTCAAAGAGATTCTTTGTCTCAGTACCCACCCTATTTATTTGCTCATTAATAAAACATTTCTTTGTCTCATTAATTTTGAGTTATACTATTTTTTGATCAATTTCCAAGCCCTTTTATTTTCCCCAGTTTTATTTTTCACCCAAATGCATTCGGACTGCCTTTTGGATTATTTAAGGCCCGTCAGTTCTATGGTGAACCAATCTTGGTGCTTTGAGTGGTCCTTACAATGTTAGGTTTAACAGAGGCAATTCTTTCTAATAAAGCTTCAACACGAGTTCCATACATTTCCACCAGTTTACTTGGTCAATCGTGGTCTGTTGTCAGGTTCATGATTTCTTCCACACAAGTGACCAGCTGTGAAGGTTTTAGTTTAAAAAAATGTCTACTAAAAATGTGTTTGGCGATTTATAACTTTGCTGGGAAAGATCTGGTAATTGCACATTGCATACAATGACTAATGGTCTGACCAGATACAAGGTGTGTTGTTTATAGTGGAAGCATTCATATTTCTGACAGAGACCCAATCCAAAGTGCGCCCGTTGATATGTGAGGGCTCAGAATTATGAGTATGTATTTTAGTATGCGTTCCAAGTCCATAGCTTGCTTGTCCTTGGGATCTCCTCTCCATTGGGTAAAATCTCCCAACAGTATTGTGGCACAATTTGGTTTGTGTTTAGTTTAGTTTAGTTTATTTATTTATAGAGCGCTCCTAACCCTGGGGCATCTGAGCACTTGTCCTTGAATGAAAGATTACAAATACAGAACAGCTAGCAGTTGACTTGTGTTACATATAAAATCTGCAAGGTCAGGTGACAAAGACAGAGCAAGTAGCAGTTGACTAGTGTGACATATCAAGTCAGCAACTCAGACATAATGCATGTATGCAATGTGCATCCGAGCAGATAGAGGCCACAAATATAAGGTTACAAAACAGGCAATTATCCAAAGGTACAGGTGAGACGAACAGGAGGCAGTTGTAAGATTTAATTTTGCTGGTTGTGGAGCCAATATTTTACCCTGTGGGCAAGGAGTTCCACAGGTTGGCTGCTAGAGCTGGGAAGCTGGACCCGCCAGCTTTTTGTAGATTATGTTTAAGAATGTTGAGGCGAAGTGTAGTTCGATCTAATAGGTCTGGTAGATTGGTTCCTGAGGAATTTGTCGACCAGGTATTTTGGAGCTGTGTTGGACAAGCAGCAGTGAGATTGTGTCTCTAACTGGGAGCCAGTGTATGTCCCGTCTGATTACTGATACGTGTTTGGTTCATGGGATATTTAAGGCTGATCTGAGTGCATTATTCAGAAGCGCTTGCAGTTTGTTCAGGTTTTATAGATTAATGCCTAGATAAAGAGTGTTACAATAGTCAAGCTTGGATAAGATCAGAGCTCCTGCAAGAGTAATGCAGCTGCTGGTGGATAGATAAGGTTTGCAAGCATTAATCAACTTGGTAGTGTAAGCTGTTGCTGAGGCGGTTACATTGACTTGCCTAGTGAGGGAGAGGGTGGAGACTAGGTAGATGCCTAGAGGATTGATCTTGTTGGAGACTTCGATGATGTTTCCGTCAATGTTGAAAGATTTTTAAAGTGTATCTAGCTTGTTTATGTGAGGTTGAGAGCCTATGATAAGTAGCTCTGTGTTATCATCATCTAGGCACAGGCCACCGGTGGCCATCCATGCCTGGATATGAAGATAGATTTTATTTAGCAATTGGGCATCTTTGTCATAGCAGCCTGTAAGGGTGATGAGGACTTGGGTGTCATCTGCATAGTTAGTGTAGGTAACACCCACGTCATTGAGGTGGTCGGACAGTAACTTCATTAAGATATTGTATAAGGTGGGAGGGACGCAGGAGCCTTGAGGGACTCCACAAGAGATTGGTACTGGTACATCAGACTCCGAGGGTGCAAAGACCCTAATACTTTTATTTGCTAAAAAGGATTTAATGCAGGTGGCAGCATTAGGGGAGAAATAGGCTGCTGTGGTAAGATGTTTGTTGAGAATCTGGTGGTCAACCAGATCAAAAGCCTAATGTTTAGTTACCTACTTGGTAATTAAATGCAGGCCTCTGTATGTGGGGGAAGGTATGCAGACTCAAATAAAGTTAACATTGTTATTATCATTGGGTGTGATTTTGGTATGCATATTTTTGCACCCTTCACATTCCATTTTATTTTCCTACATTCCCAATTCCGTTGTTACAGATTATAGCCACATCTCATCCAGTGCCTTTCAGTAGCTTTTTTCTCAAAAACTCATAGCCTGAGGGTGCAGCCTGCTCAATTTTAGGTTAGTTCGATATATGAAGCCATGTATCAGTCAGGCACATGATATCGATATTGTTCTCCTCAATATAATCCTATATATCTATTTCGGGATATGTGTTTAATCATGGAAATAGGAAAGGGTTACTGCCTACCACACTTGCTCCTGTGTATGTGTCACTGTGCCGTGAGGCAAAGCCTTTATGTTCCAAACTTGTGGGGCTGGCTATTGTGTCTGTTGCTGTGCATATACTGGAACAGTATTGGGTGATGGAGGTTGCATTTTATGGGGTATAGATGCTTGATCTTGATACTGGGAATGTTGTATCTGCTGGTGTGCTTCTGCTGGCATTGTGCCATATAAAACGCTTAGGGGCATCGTCACATACTATTGCCGATATGTAACTGGTGCTGCTGGTCCACTAGAATACGAAGTGGGATTATATGCATAAGCTTGTCTGCTCCTACATTCACATGCAAAGCGACCCATCTTCCCACATGACCAACACAGTCCTGACCCACCAAATCTTGGTCCTCTCCTGCTCTACCTCTCCCACCCTTTGAAAACCTCCTCTTCCCTGCAGTTAACCACCCCGGTAACCTCCCTGATAACCACCCTGCTATCCACCCTGGTACCCTTGGTTGTACGTGTACCCTTGGTATCACTCTTCAGTCCACTCTGGTGCTATTTTCACTTCTACCAGAGCCATGCTGTGTTCCACCAGCTGTATGGATGACCCTGTTATCACCGCGTCTTCTATACACAATTTTTCCAATTTCTTTTCTACTAACTTCATCTTCGGAACATTATCTGCTTCCTCCGTTTCCTTCTCCTGTCACATTTTACAATGACGCACTGTAATCACCTGAATCTCTGCCCATCCCTTGGCCTCAATCCCTACGACCTTATCCAAGTCTGTCTGCACCTCATTGGGGAGTCCCTTCTTCAACATGTAGTAAAATATTGCCATTGTCTCCTAAATCTGCAATAAGTACTTTGCTGGATATCTGTCTATCTTCATAGTTAAATGTATGTCTGGTCTGTCACACTCTAGCCTGATAATCATTTAATTGTGCCGGATCATGATTGTCATCACCCATCCGTACCCACGGATATCGTGCCTGTTTTCAAATGGCATCTGCTTGGTCCCCCAATACTGCAGCAAACAAGCTTAAGATATCTCCTACTGCCAATGTAATACCTGCAGTCTGTTTCTCGAGCACATAAATCCACTTGCCTGCTCATGCGGTGAGTGAGGGCAGCCCCTTAATCAAACTGTTTCTATCCATGAGTGGCCAGGGCACACACTGTGCTCTGTCAGGACCTTTCTATAACAACAGAAGCTGTGTTCCCACATTCTTCGCTATTAGCATTTCCCCCCTCGCTTTCCTTTTACCACTGCCAGACAACATGCTCTTAATCTGGGGCCCTACACTCCTGGCGTCACTCTAGGCGGTACCTCTTCTCCCTGCTCCTCATCTGTCCCCCACTCTTCCTCCTCCTCCGCTACTCCTGCATCAGCTTCCGATCGAGTGGATTCATAATCAAAACTATCTTTTCGTGGTCACCCTCCCCTATACCCTTCATCATTATGACCATCATCCCTCATTTCAACATGTACATCTCTAATCACAGTACTGTCAATTCTAAATAGAATATCACCCACTCTCCATTAATCAGTACATAGTGGTGCTCTTAGACCTTCTCCACTCTCCTGCGTTACTCATGCAAGCTCGGCTTCTGTCTTTTTGAGCACGATTTCTATCTCTATTTTCTATTTTCTGTTTCCATCACAAATGGATTGCGCATGGGACTCACTGCTAGGTGATGTGAGATGTTTTCATAAGTTGCACGGGCTTGCTTTCATGGGGCTCTATGGGACACACACTCTGGGTTAGTATATCCTGTAGCTGCTTGCATGGAATAACAACCATGTGGGTGTGGCAGGGCTCTGGTGGTTGTAGGTACTGCAAGTGTTGTGGATTGTTCACAGGGCACAGGTATCACGCTAAGTACGGGACTGACACAAGGCACTTGCACTTGAATTACTACTTCTCCCCTTTATAAATCATCTAGGACATCTTCCAAATCCTCTACCAATCTCCAAAGTAGGTGAATGTCCTTCCTATTCCTCAACTTCTGCTCCTAATATTTTGCTGTCAAATAAGCATACATATGACCCAGAACAGCTATATTATTCATTCCTTCTTGGAGCCAGGGATTATACATTCCCCCCTCATATTGACCACCCACTCGTTGAAATACTTCATTATTTTTTCCTGTTCAGCAGAAGTGCTGTACACATATATTCAAGGGGCGTCAGGGCACTCATGTTGTATCCTAACCTCTTAAACACTGATCCAGTGGTATCAATCCCCCTTCTGCTATTTCCACCCTAGTATTACCCCTAGCTTCCCCCATCAACCCCTAACCCCACATACTAAGACCTCACACAACTCTCCACACAATTTAACAACAACTAATTCACACCACAACAATTCAAAAACACCTTAAACCACAAATCAATCAAAACACAAATCTATACACAATGCTTTAGAGCCTTCCTCAATCTCCTTTTCAAGATGAGGGCATTTGCCTCCTTACATCCCTTTGTGTCAGGCGAAGGGATCCCAGGTCTGCAATATAATTGACCTACACAAAAAATCACACTTATTTACAAATAGTGTAGGCCCTTCCTCTTTCTCCTTGGCTCAGCAGAGGGAAATTACCTCCTCACACTACCTTGTGCCAAGTGGAGGGTTCCCAGGTACTCCATATAGTGGACCTTAACTTTTATTTAATTCTACAGTGCTATTTTTCCTCCACAATTGGAGAAGTTCCCATTTACTCTCTCTTCATCCTTTACCTCATAATATATACCATGACTTCAACTTGTAAAAAACGACTTTAAATTACCATGTGCTTTTACACACTTTATCCGTTCACCACCAAATCACTCCAAACATAGCTTCTCTCCCTTGTTGTTTTTTCCCACAAAGGTGCACTTATATCTATGCGTTCTCCCAAGCTCCTCAGATACAGGGTCTCATCAATGCCCTGCACACTCTGGGAGCAGAGCCCTGCTCCAAAGTGCAGACAGGACTTCTAGCAACACAGTGCCTCACAGAGAGTCTAGGATCATGTCAGCGTTATCAAATTGAAAGGATGCCTGCCCAAAAACAGAGTACAAAAACAATCCAAATGACAAAATAACCACTGCACCTCTTTGCAAAGAAAAACAAGGTTTATTAAATGCAAACATGATCTCAGATGGTCCCCTAGAACAAGGATGACATGGAGCACATCTTATCTCAAGACATTACATATTTATAGCAGAAAAAACACAAATGAACAATAATATGCATAATCCCACCACTGTCATTGGCTACCACCTATAGAATATGCTAATCCCACCTATAATCCCTTGACCGCTTGCCCACATCTCTGATACCCCTATTCCCCTAGAAACGTGGTCCCCTACATTGTTACTGCTGAACACAGGCATTTGATTGGCAGGTATGTATCAATAGGGTCTTAATTTGGGACCATCACGTGATGTGCACCCTCCTATTCCAGGCGTGATCAAAGTAACTTGGAGAGGCCTACCCTGCTTTTGATTAGACAATAGGCTTCTATATTAACCCAGACACCATGGCTCACACATGCCGCAACCCCAACCTTGTTTTAAATCTATTGGCATCACCTCCACTCCTTCTATCCCAAAACACAAGATGTTCCAGAAACAATTGCCCACTTATCTAATCCCAACTCCAGGTACCCAGGGAACTGCTCTTGAGTCTGAATTTCAAGGCTTTGTTCTGCTTAAAATATGTGCCTAGGTGTAATTCATATTTGGTGTCTGCCCCAGGTTGAGGGCAGTAGCGCTCTAAATCTTTGCCATCACAGAGCTTAATGCCCTATTCTCATGAATTTGTCCTTCAAAGGGCACATCCATTCCTGCTCCTTTACCAACTAAGATTCTCTTCCCATCACGTTTAGGGCCCTCCTCTGGATACAATTAGTGGTTATCTGTGCACCATGGGGGCCTCTGACCTCTGCTTCTCTGATGTTGGACAGGGGAAGGGGGATTGTTTCGGGATCTGAACCACCAGAGCTGCAGCTCCACACCAAGGTCTGTGTTCTCTTCTGTTCATCATGCACTAGGCCTTAATACCAATAATGGTGACACATCTGCCAAGTTGCCTGGCTGGGACGCTGTACGTGCATCCCAACAATATACAGCATCTTTAGAGTTTGTTTAACATGTTTTCAATGCAGTATGACCAGAATAGGTCCTCTGCTTACATTTCTTACTGTCACTGAACAAAAACAACCACCCCATATAAGTGTTGTCATCAGTGGTGTCACCGATGATGCTACCTGTGATGTCATCTTTTCTGTCCTGGCTGTTAGTCTTATCAGTGCATGGCGGTGCGCGAGTTACAATTGCATAGTTTACAATACAGGTGAATTTCTTTGGATTTTTGATTTTACCTAGAATCCATAGCGCCCCTTTAAGAATGTTTTTTTCAATTAATTGCATAGGATTATAATAGTGCAACTTAAACATAAAGTCCCTTAACAACGTTTTTACGTGAATTTCATAGGTTCATATTATTGCAACTTAACCACAATGTTCCTTCAACAATGTTTTTCCAGTCGGTATATATCTCTATGAGCGTGAAAGGCGCTACATTTCTGCCCTGTGTTCTCTGCATTTGCTGTGCTTTGTTTTTCCAATAAAAACATTCCCATAGATGTTTGCTCGGCTGTTTTCTTGTTCACTGTGGAATTAAATATATATATATATATATTTCGGAGGCTTGTGGAATCTGCTTAGATCACATGCTGTGCATAGGCCGACATCTAGTGGAAGCTGCAGAGTATTACAGTTTGTTTTTCGAAACTCGAAAATGGGTGTCGACACAGGGCGTGCCAGTAATACTATCCCTAGTGTGACGTCCACTGTACCCATGATCCCTCACGCGTGTAGGACCCTCAGATTGTTTTTTTCCACCATACTGGTCGGAAGCATTTCGCGGAGTTCCCTGGCCTTAGCCATACTTTTGCAAAATATCGTTATATTTTCCCCATTCTCCACCCCAACGTCGAGTCACCGAACTTCCACACTCGACGCCGGTCCGGAGAAGAAATCGACCGTCGAGAGCTGCACAACAGATTTGGGCCTCGGAAGGCATCTGGCCTCGGCCCAAGCCTCGGAAGGCCTCTGGCCTCGGCCCTGCAAGTAGAGAGAGTGGGGGGTGGTCATACTCTATACTCTTTTGGTATATAGGTACATTCTTATATATTCCTACACTTATCAGCCCGCTGCCACAAGGTGCGTATGGAGGGTACCCCTTTCCAATTCTGCCCCAAGTGCAACCGCAAGTACCCTTGGGTTGACAGACACGCCACGTGCAATCTCTGCTTGCCGAGGGACCACCCCGAGGTGAACTGCAGAGCATGTAGTAGGTTTAAACCGAAAATACTTAAGGACCGTGCGATCAAGCGTTGGGACCACCACGCCAGGCGTCAGGAGGCCATGGCAGCAGAGGGCGCCTTCAGCGATGGCAGCGACTCCGTGCTTTCAGACGGCGAGGGCAACGTGGCGTCAAGAGACTGCCGAGCGCAAGTCCCCGACCTCGGAAGGTCGTCCGGCAGGGCTGCTATGGGCAAGACCCCCGGCGAAACAAGCGCTACCCAGAGCACTTCTACAAAGCACATGATGTCCAACCAAGACTCGACGCGCACGTCGAGTTCTCGGAAAGAGGCACATAGAGAACGGTCCGAATAGGTGCTCTCTGGGCGTTCTCGATCTAGATCGCCGCATGACTCCAGGCAATCATCCACTGTTGCCAAGAGTGCCTCTCTCCCCAAGGTAACGGAAGTTTGATCGTCGGAAGACAAAGCCGACTTCCATCCCCAGACCGCACTCCAGGAGTCGGCGCCCGCAGACCGCGTAACAGCGGCTCCCGAGTCCCTACCTTCACGTTCTAAAGATAGGGACACTAGCCCTGAACGTCGACGCCAAGCGTCGGAAGGCTCCGAAGGGACGAAAAGGCAGGGAAACACTCTTCCTTCCACGGGGAGGGGGGGAAAGCAACAAAGGAAGCAGTCTCAGCCTCCTTACACACCTCTAAAACTTTCCACTCCACATAAACAGACAGACAAGTCCCAGTCTTCTGTTATCCCAAAGAGCCCTGCTAAAACCAGTAAGTCTAGTCAGGATAAGGCGGAGAAAGTCCCAGAAAGGGTCATTCCCAGTTCTAGAGAATTGTCTAGTGATGACATAGACAGGGTTATGTCAAGGATGTCATCATTGGCAGATTTTTACGCAAAAAACCCTGAACACTTTCTCTCCTATACTCCCAACGGGTCAGCACCCTCAGACTCTAAGGATCCAATACCTCCAAGTAAGAAGTCCCGGTTTGAAACCCCAACACGGTCTTCAGACCCCTTCTACATACATCCCTACTCTCAATATCAAGGGGATACATCCTTTTGTGAGGATCCAGATTTGGGCATGTTGGAAGAGCAAACTGATACGGGCTAATATGGGGATGATGAGGACCAAGAAGAGGAAGAGGAAGACCCTGAGACGTACAGAGCAGATTCCCCGGTAGAGAAAGAACCCCCGATTACCGACTCCCCTGTCGACAATCAACCACTCCTGAATGAAGTTCTGTCCCGAGCGGCAGAACACTTCCACATTGACACCCAGGGTGCTCAGGAAGAGAGGGACTTCGCTGAGGAGTTAGTAGGAGAAAGGAGGCATGTTGCGCAGGCCATCCCTATCCTTAGGTCTATTCAGGGAAGAATAGACCCTTCACTTGTAAATCCCAACCTCACCAGGGCAGTGAACCCAAGGATTGAGAAACTTTCAGGGCAGCCCAATCAGACCCACTATACATAAGGGGGCATCTGAAGCCGGACTCCCTGGTAATTACAAACACCCGGGGGCGGGAACACCCTTGTCATCGTCCGAAGCTCCTCCCGACAAGGAGAGCAAGAAACTATATGGGTTAGGCAGGAAGGTAGCCTCCACTTCTGCCTACCAGGCAAGGATCGCCAACTCCACCACCCTGTTGGCCAGTTACAACTGCCACCAGTGGGAAGATGTTGCGGCACTCATAGACTCTGCCCCAGAACCCTTAAAGAGCCAATTGGCACGAGTTTCCGCGGAGGGAAGAGCCGTGTCCGGTTGCATTTTAAAAGCAACCTTTGATGCCGCGGATAACGCTGGCAGATTGATAGCAGAAGGGACTGTTATCAAGAGACACGCTTGGTTACGCAAGTCTGGATTCAAGGCTGAAACCCAAGCATCATTGTTAGATAAACCGGTGGAGCCGGTTCTGTTGTTTGGTAAGGCGGTCGAGGACGCGCTGAAAAATGCCAAGGATGAGTATGAGACACTCAAATCCCTAGGCCAACTAACCAATAAACCCCCTAATCAAAGAGGGAATGGCAATTTTCATCGCCCACGCGGACAACATTCCCAGAGAGGATCTAACTATTCCCAAGGGCAGGGTACACCATGGAACAATAACAACCAGCAGTCTACCCAGGGTTATGGCAGGGGTAATAAAAGAGGACGTGGTAAAGGTAGAGGCAGCCCCAGTAGAGGGGGCGGCACGCCTCTACCAAAACAGTCATGCTCTGTTCAGGGTCCCTTCTCATGCAACCCCAGTAGGGGGACGCATTTCCAACTTCACCCAAGCTTGGGAAGGGATCACATCAGACAGATGGGTACTGCATAGAACTGTTAGAGCGTCCCCGAAACCATCCTCCACGACAAAAAATACATTCTTTGGTCCACCAGAAGATCCTCCTCGAGGAGATCATCAATCTGCTAGCAAAGGACGCAATAGAACTTGTCCCGGTACACCAGGTAAACAAGGGTATTTATTCAACTTACTTCCTTGTGCCAATAAAAGATTTGACAATGCGCCCAGTATTGGATTTACGGCCTGCAAACAAGTATGTCAAGCCCCAAAATGTTTGCATGACTACTCTCCAAGAGGTAATGCCCCTCCTAAAAAAGGGATTTACATGGCAACATTGGACATGAAAGATGCCTATTTCCATATTTCCATGTTCCCAGCGCACAGAAAGTACTTGCGCTTCAAGGTGGACAGTCGGCACTATCAGTTCAAGGTACTGCCCTTCCGGATAGCTTCGGCTCCAAGGGTATTCACCAAGGTACTGGCGGTGGCGGCAGCACTCCTACACAGGGTGGCAATCCCTGTGTACCCTTACCTGGACGACTGGCTCATCACAGGGGAGACCCCAGTAATTTGCAAAACAAACATTCAAAAGACGATCAACCTCCTCTTCGAATTGGGTTTCTCAACAAACGAGAAGAAGTCAAGTCCGGTGCCAACTACCTCTTAACAATTCCTAGGAGCTATCCTAAACACTCAAGAGGGGTTGACCTTTCCATCCGAGGAAAGAATTCGGAATATACTACTGCAAATTCCGCATTATCAGGTCGGTCGCCAGATAACGGTACGCAAAGCAATGTGTTTGCTGGGCATGATGGCGTCATGTATTTACCTGGTCCCCCACGCACGCCTGTGCATGCGTCCCATGCAGGAATGGTTGGCGAAACAGTGGTCTCAGGCAAGTGGTCAGTGGGACGATCTAGTGGTCATTTTGCCAACACTTGTACAAAGCCTTTACTGGTGGACAAGAGAAAATCTGTCCAAGGGGAAACCCTTTTACGATCCCGAGATCCAGGCGGTAGTCACAACCGATGCATGCCTGACAGGGCGGGGAGCTCACTATCTCCACCACACAGCTCAGGGGCTCTGGTCTCACTCAGTGGCCAGGAATCATATCAACCTACTAGAGCTTCTGGCGGTGTTCAGAGCGCTTCAAGCGTTTGAGCCCTACCTGCAGAATATGTCAGTGCAGATCCAGACGGACAGCACTACAGCCATGTTTTACCTGAACAAGCAAGGGGGGACTCGTTCGCCAAATCTGTCCAAGCTTGCCCAGAAAATTTGGATATGGGCACTCAGACGGAACATCTTCCTGTCATCTCAACATGTTCCAGGGGACCTCAATTCTCTGGCGGATGCTTTTAGCAGAGACTCCCTTCCAGAGGAACACGAATGGTGTCTACACAGAGAAATCGTAGAAGATATCTTCTCTCAGTGGGGTTCCCCCACTATAGACCTATTTACCACAATCGAAAACAGACAATGCCCAGGATTTGCATCCAGGTTCCCCCAGCCAGACTCCTAGGGGAACGCCCTGTGGATGAACTGGTCAGGGATGTTTGCGTACGCTTTTCCACCAACTCCCCTCATCAGGAAGGTGGTCAACAAGATGAACAGAGAATCGAGGACGCTCGTCCTAGTTGCTCCCATGTGGGCCAGACAACCATGGTTCCCACACCTACGCAGACTAGCAGTGTGCGAACCCATCAGGCTCCCAGGCTGGTACAACCTACTGTCCCAGCACCAAGGGCAAAAGGTGCATCCTCAACCCAACTCATTGAACCTGGCAGCATGGCTCCTGAGGTCATAGAGATTGGACATCTCAATTTACCACAGAGATGTATGGACATCCTAAAAGAATCTAGGGAGCCAAACACGAGGCACTGCTACTTTGACAAATGGAAAAGATGTGTTATCTGGTGCCAAAATAAGCAAATCAACCCGGTTGATTGCACTCCTTCAACTATTGTCACATACATGCTCCACCTGCTGGATGCAGGACTGGTTTTTAACTCACTAAAGGTAAACCTGGCAGCTCTGTCAGCATACACCACCTCCCATAACAAGGTGTCGTGGTGGAAAGTACCAGTAGTTAAAGCCTTCATGGAAGGAGTAAAGAGACTTCACCCTCCTATTTCAAACCCACCACCAGGATGGGACCTTAATGTGGTGCTATCTAAGATCACGGGCCACACTTTTGAGCCCATGCATAAAAGCAGTCTCAAACACCTGACTTATCAAACGGCCTTCTTAGTAGCTATTACATCTATAAGAAGGGTCAGTGAAATTCAGGCTCTGTCAGTGCAAGATCCTTTCTTTACAGTTCATAAAGATAAACTGGTTTTACGCACACACCCTAGGTTCTCACCTAAGTTTATTTCTAAATTCCACGTGAACCAGTCCATCGAGCTTCCGGCTTTCTTCCAAGACCCACAGAGCTCGGCTGAGGTGAAACTACACACCCTAGATGTGCGTAGGGCGGTCCTCTACTATGTAAACAAGACCAGACCGCTAAGGAAAACAGACCAACTGTTTGTCTCCGTAGCTACAGGCAGAGAGGGGGATCGTGTCTCTAAAGGTGCCATCTCTAAGTGGATTATTAACTGTATCCAGCTGTGTTACTCCCTTTCTGAAAAAACTCTGCCTTTCACGCCAAGAGCCCACTCTACAAGAGGCATTGGGGCCACTCTGGCTTTCATTGCAAATGTCCCCCTTGACACCATTTGCAAAGCAGCTACTTGGAGCTCTATTCACACTTTTACTCAGTACTACTGCATTGACACCCATTCCAAGACAGTTACCCAAGTGGGACAAGCGTTCTAAGACATTTATTTGCTCATGACCCTTCTCACATCCCACTTCCTTCTTCAGGTACTGCTCGCTAATCTATGCACAGCATGTGATCTAAGCAGATTCCACAAGCCTCAGAAGGGATACATTACTCACCGTTATCGTATTTCTGATGCTTGTATCTGCTTAGATTCACATGCAACCCACCCTTCCTCCCCTCTGAGAGAAGGCGCATGGATGCTTCTATTCTTAACTTTCTTTCTATCTGCTTGGATTATCTGTACTCACGCTTCTCCTCATGCTACCTCATGTCAGAAAAAATACAATCTGAGGGTCCTACACGCGTGAGGGATCATGGGTACAGTGGACGTCACACTAGGGATAGTATTACTGGCATGCCCTGCGTCAACGCCCATTTTCGAGTTTCGAAAAACAAACTGTAATACTCTGCAGCTTCCACTAGATGTCGGCCTATGCACAGCATGTGAATCTAAGCAGATACAAGCATCAGAAATACAATTACGGTGAGTAATATATCATATATATATATATATATATATACATATATATATATATATATATATCCAGTGAAAAAACTTTGTTAAAAGGGACGTTTTTACTTCCTGACTGTTACTGAAGAACACTATGTGGCTTAGATATGTCAGTAAAGGAAAGAAAGGGAGAGCCAGCCATGTGATGTCATCAGTGATGTCATCAATGACATTTGTGATGTCATCTTTGATGTCCTGGGTGTTAGTGTTAGCAGTGCACGGTGGCACGAGTTATGGTTGCTTATCTTACCATAACTGCCAAATTTCAGGGGTTTTTCGGTTTTACTGTGAACCATAGCGCAACTTAACCATAATGTCTCTTTTAACAACGTTTTTTCACTGAATTTCATAGATTTTTATTAGCGCAACTTAACCATAACGTCCCTTTTAACAACATTTTTTTCACTGAATTTCATAGGTTTTTAGTAGCGCAACTTAACCATAACGTCCCTTTAACAACGTTTTTTTTACTGAATTTCATAGTTTTTTAGTAGCACAACTTAACAACAATAACTTTGAATTTATGTACATGTAATATGGAACATACTGAACCCTTTCTACTGAATTTGACGGTCCGCGGACATGTTCGGACAACAGTATCAACACCTAACAACTCTGGGGGGGTATGTGTAATTGTTATATCATATATATGTAGTAATACTTAAGAAATGTTACCCATATATGTAACACACTAATCATTCATTTAAATACAATATGTTCTAAAATGGAATATACCAAAAGAAGATAAAGTAGCTTACAACATAATTACCTCACAGACACTCCACAACTAACAGCAAGACCAGACGTATAGACTACTGATTACATATTTTACCAGAAATAGTAAGTGCACTTCATTTTCCTCATATATTTATAAACTTCTATATTACAAAAAAAACATATTACTTTTTTGTTTTCTCACAGAAATGTGTAGTACCCTGGACTGGCTACAGGACCATTTCCCACGAGACAAAATGTTAGAAGATAGTCCAACTAATGGTACACACTTTACGATATAAACCAATTAATAAATATTATTTTGTATACATTCAACATATACATTTTGTTTTTACAGACCCTACAAAAATTGCAACTTCCAAAGAAAAAGAAGCGGTGGATAACACTCTTGAACACATTACCCACAAAATGGACCAACTTATGGCAAATTTTACAGATTTAAAGAACTTTGTGGAAGATCACCTAAAACCACAACAACATACCATTGTCCCACCTGTACTTGTCCCCCCTCACCATATCCCATTCATTTAACCCCAAACTCTATCCGTGGACCACAACGTTTTAATGAGATTTCCATCCCTTCTTCACCTGATCCCACTTATATTGAAAACCCTAATTCTCCTGTTTTTGTTTCCGTTTCTGCCCCAACTTCTCAGTCATAAATTGTTTATATATGTTAAATAAAGTTACTTTTTTATATTGTGTTGTAATTACTTTCCTTTCTTTGTGGTAAAACCAATTTAGGTGTCCACGGACAGTGCGGTTGTTCGGAAATGTTCGTAAATAAACGAAAATGTAAGTGTCCTGAGGACACTATATCTGTCCTTAATGTTCGCATGCAAGTTGAAAATGTTCTAAGAACACTCGTAGTGTCCTGAAATGTTCGTAAATAAACGAAAATGGAGGTGTCCTTAAAAACACTATGCCTGTTCGTAGTGTTCGCTAGCAAGTTGAAACTGTTCTAAGAACACTTGTAGTGTCCTGAATTGTTCGTAAATAAATGAAAATGGAGGTGTGCTTGAGACGCTATGTCTGTCCGTATTGTGCACAAGTAAATTAAACTGTGCTAAGAACAAACGGCTGTCCGTAACTGTTAGTTTTACGTGTGACGCACTTTTAATTAGTTCAGGACCCGAACACTGTCCGTAGAACATCAACACGCATGCACAAAACAATGTCCGTACATTGGGTGTCCTGCGGACGGCTGCTACCTTAGCGAACATATTCATGAAACAATCATGTGACCGCACCCACGCTGATCGCGTGTTCTTAATGCGGACACTGTTCGTGTCCCCAAACACTTTAAAAGTACATTTCCAAGTAATCCTCAATATTTCTCATTAAAAACTCAACATACCACAAATCCCACATACTAATCCGAAGTTTCCACATAGTTTCTGTGACTTTTTAACCTTTTTTGGTGTTCGATCTGTCTTGCGGATGGCGCGCATGTCCGCGAACCGCGCACAAGCACCCCTATAAAAGACCACGCCCTAGATCTCATTCTCATTGTGTTTCTGGCTATTCTACAGAGCACAGAGAGTTTTGCTGCAGCCTGCAGATTTCCATCTTCAACCTGATGGCTTCTGTGGCTCCACTGCTGCCACCTGGTGCTGTATCTGCCTCAGCAACACCCCCACCCCTCATCCACCACCACCTCCCCAAGGGCCTGAAGAGGGGAACAGGCATGAGGATACAGAGGAGGAAGAAGAGGATGATGAGAATGAGGTAGAGGAAAACCCTACTACCTGCCCTCGGCGTGATTCTTGGGTGTGGCGGTTGTTTACCGTTCATGGGAATGGTCCTAAGGCTCGTGCGAACCGTGTCACCTGCAATGAGTGCAAAATGGTACTCAGTCGCGGGAGGCATGGTTCATATAGCTTTGGGACTACGACCATGAAGCGACACCTGAACTCATTCCACACTGGGGCCGTTTGCAAGGTTGTACCTTGTGAAGAGCGTAGTAGGTTGATTGCCTCTACTTCGTCCTCCATTTCTGATCCTATCACCACAAGGAACACCTCTATGGGATAGCGTCTTCCTCAAGCTGCCTCACAGGCCATACAGAATTCTGATGACCCTTACCTTTCGAGGGTCACAGTTGTATGTATGTACTGTGACACAGTACTCTGCAGGGAGGAGCGACTTTGCAGTGCTTTTGAGTCTATCGTCTCAGAGCACGAGAAGACCTGCTCACTACCCAAATAAAACCCACTCTACATCTTCCTCTCTCAGCTCGCCCTTTCTTATCCCTGTGGTTGGTGTCCCCCCCTTTACCCTCCTTTCCCCTCCTCTCCTAGTGTGTCGTGTGTAAAAAACAAAAAAAAATACAAAACAACAAAAATCAAAAAAAAATAAGGCTCTTTTCAGAGCCGTCTTTCACAGTTAATAAACAGAAGTAAAGATAAATAACGCAGGGCCCTTTATATTTCTTGAAAGTCTGCGGACAGTTTGTGAACATAAAAAAAATTGGGATGCTACCCTATTGTAACCATTGCATTTTTCTCTGGAGGAAGTGGTGGCTCTGAAAAGAGCCTTTGGGAGGTGTTTGTATGTCAAAATGTATAAATACTTAACACCTACTTCGAAATGCATGCTGCATTTCTAAAAAAGGTCTCAATGAATTTTGCACATTTCTCAGAAAAATCTGATTGCCAGCATAGGTAAAATGGACACCATCTCTGCGAAAAATGTATGTACTACGAAACATAATATTTTCATTGTGAAAAGGGGACATGCCAAAATCTCTTAGGAAGGCACCAACAGCCTTATTGACATTACGCCTTGCTTTCTCCATTTGTGGACCACATGAGAAAGAACGAAGCCACATTTGTCTCTGCGCAATCCGTGAAAAAATTACTTTGGAGTTTGGAAACATGCCCTCTATCTTCAAAGTTGCACAGAGAGGTAGCAAGTCCAGCCACTTCATTCCACGGACTCCATGCCAGTCCACTTCCACATGTGGGAATCCAAGATCTATAGATACTCCACAGCTTTCTGCATGCACCTTCAACCAATGTATCCACGAGTCTCCCAAAATCCACACAATCTGTTTTTTAAAACACTCAGCCATATCTATCTGTTCTTCTCTCAGCAAAAAGAATATCTGAGGAAACCTCTCCTAGCACAACACACTCACTAAACTTTACTGACCAATCCCTTGCTACATTCAATCTCATTTGCATGCCTCCCCACCCCAAATTCCCCGGATGTAATACGCGGTGTCCTAGAACTACCGCCATGTCCGCGAACATATTGTAACATGGACAGCCCTTCTACCATTTCCACTTCACTCTCTGTGCCATTCCCTCATTGGATGTAGCTAAGAAATCACATGACCATCCACCAATCAAATACAAGACCTCTATTTGTAACTGCATCATCATAGATCAGCACTGCAAATGTACAGTGAATCTTTCGGACTACAAGTCTCATACTATTGGCAAGCACGATCTATGAGAAATACTAGACAAGTCTCCAAGATTTCTACTTGCAGCTTCGACCATATCCATATGCATGAACACAAACTACAGGTATGCATATTTTCTATATAGTACATGAACACATTTTCTAACCGACTTTTACCTTTTATAATCTGTGAAATGAATCTACGATCATTTTTTCATTTAAATTGGCTAGTGTCTCTTGAATTATTTCAGTTGTATCTTTCAAGTTATCTTCAATATTAATTTCTTTGTAATATTCATGATTCTCTTTAAGATATTGCAGGGCTTCTCTAACTTTATGAAAATCTACCGGTTGTTGCCAAATTTGTTTGTCTTTTGTAGGTACTCCATTTACCAAGATAATTAAAGATTGCTGCATTGGACGTTGCACTCCTAGAGTGTGCACATTTTCTTTTAGATCTAATGGTAAATACACTACTTTTCCACGAATACCTTTTACTAATTCAGAGGGAGGTAATTTTGCAGTTTTTGGTTGAAGGCGTATTATTGCTTGAAATGGGTGCACTGTTTGAATTATGATGCTCTCATATAAATTAAGTTGTTGAAGGGGTTTTGGTAGTGGATATAATTCCAAGTTATTTGTGATAGCATGTGAAGGAGTTTGGTTGTTGTCAGGTTTTGTAGTGCAGTAACTGCAAAGTATTATGGGGTCAGTTATTTCGTATTTGTTTTCTTCTATAAGGTAGAGAGCTCATTCAAACCATTTAGAATCTTCATTGTCTTCTATTTTGTATGATAGGTCTACAGTTTTTGTGTTACTTTTATACAAATTTCTGCGGCAACATACACACACGTGGTTTGGTACTTCAGCTGAAGTACTTTCAAATTTTAGTATTTCTTTTTTGTATGTATATAGTGAAAGGTTGCCATGTGCAGATTTCTTTCAAAGTTGTTATATAGCTAATTCATCTTGTAAGTGGGTTTCACTTCCAAAATATTGTTTCTGGATATAGTCGATTTCTTCTAGTAAGTCTTTTGCTGTACCATGTAGAAGAATGTTATTTAAATTGGCTAGTGCTAAAGCAGGACTTTTAGCATAGTACAGTTTATAAACTAGATTTCTTATACTGCATGATGTGTTGATATCCTTTTGATATCATGGAATGGTGTTTTACAAGTAGGTCCTGTAATGCAGGCCAATGAATGTCGTTGTAGTCCTGTGTACTTGCGTACTGGACAAGCATCCATATTTTGCAGTAGTTTAATTTTGATTTTGTCTTTGCTTTTCACATATTGATTGAGGAATTGGCGTAAAGACTTGAACATTTTTTTGGGAATGTTACACATTGACGTGCATGGCCATTTGTACACTAGATGGTCTGATTCAGTTGAATGGAGGGTTAAATCTACGTTTTCAGGGTATATTTTTGTAAGGAGTACTTCTTGTTCCATTATGGTATTATTAACTTTTTCATAACCTCGACCACTGCTATGTATGGCAATTGTATTTGTTTGCTTTTGTTTGTAGGCTTCTTCATTAAAGTATGGTTCTGTGCTTGTAGTGTGACTCCATTCACCTCCAGAGATATTTAAGAAGTTATTTCTGTTGACATTTCGTTTATTGAGAAGTCTTTTTTGTAATTTAGTTATTAGTTTTGTTAGTGGTTTCATTCTGTTTAACACTAAAATAAATAACTTTCTTTTGAGAAGAAGTGCACTGTCTATCAACGCTTCTAAAATTACTTTTCTACGATAGGTTTGAAGTGTTGAACCTGGTTTCTCTCCTGTTTTTATAAGATTTTGAAGGACTTTGTGACGGAACATTTTGGCTAAAATACTTTTCTTGGTATGCTTACTTTGTACTATATAAAGATTTATAGAAGAAGTTTTATTTGTAGTGATAGTTGATTTTCTGTTAATTGTTTTTTGGGTTGTTTTACTTTTTGATAGAGGAGGCAAAGTTTTTGTACTAGACACTTCTTCTGTTTCACTACATGACTGTATTAGTTGTTGTGTTTGAACTTTTTTTTACAAATTCTGCTGTAGATGGATGTTTATGTTGGAGACTTTTCTTTTCATTTGCTCTACTTCTGCATTCCTTTCTATGGAGTTGCTTTTTGGTAGGCATGCTTTAGGGTCTGTTGAAAAAAATACAGAAGGTATGGGTTGGGGTGTTCTGCAATGCAGGTGCGTTGTGTGCATGAGTGTTTGAGTGAGATGATAAGATGTATGTAATGGTGTGTGATTGTGCATTGGGAAGTACAACTACTAGGGATGGGTATTCTTGAATTAATGTGTTAATAAACTGGGGTTCAGATGACAGAAAAAAGTAAGCCAGTGGTGTGGAGAAGTATAAATAGTATATCTAAAGCTATACACTTAAAACAGTTGTTTCTTCTACAACATCTAAATTCTAGTGGCTGACTTCGGTAATTTGTGTGGCGAAAAAAAGGAATTTGTTGGCCATTCGGCCAGTAAATCACTGTTTAAGACGGGAGGATTTTTGGTCAGAATGGTGCAGAATCTCTATTTTTAGGCACAGAAGTAGCATGAATTAACATTAGAGTGTGTTTGAGTAATAATTCAAATATTATGGTAACAACCTACTTACTTTTTTTCTAAAAATGAGCAGTTTGCTTCTTAGTTGTTCTTTGTAATTCAATTCGGCTGCTTATTTTCAGGAGAATGGTCTTCACTGCAATTGTAAAAGAAAGAAATTAGTAATTTGGTTTGTATATAGCACTGTTTTTAATTTAGACATAGATTTTTTAAATTGAAATGCTCAGCGCCTTCTTCAAAACCATTAAAACTATCTTATGACTAACTGTAGGAAAGAAAATATCTTTACTATGGCTTGTCAAAATCATAATGTACCACTCTATACCACTATTACTGTAACTAAGCTTTTCCACGTAATAGTGAGTACATGTGATAGCCTGCTTTTCCACGTAAGAGGGAGTCAATGTCATAGCCTGCTTGTCCTATATAAATGTAAGTAATGATATAAACTAAAAAAATTAAAACCAAGTATGTGTTTGTACAAATATTATTCTTTGAGATTTGATGATAGAGTGTGCATGTAATTTTCTTTGATCATATGTAGTCTATATATTTTATTTCAAAAATGTTACCTTAACATTATTTGCGTGTGTGTGTGTACGAAGAAATTAAACGGTATAAAGGTTTGTAAGTCACAGTTCCTTTTAGGAGAATGAAAAAATGATCGTAGATTCATTTTACAGATTATACAAGGTAAAAGTCGGTTTGAAAATGTGTTCATGTATTGTATAGAAAATATGCACACCTGTAGTTTGTGTTCATGCATATGGATATGGACGAAGCTGCAGTAGAAATCTTGGAGACTTCTCTAGTATTTCTCGTAGATCATGCTTGCCAATGGTATGGGACTTGTATGGAACTTGTATGGGACTTGTAGTCCGAGAGATTCACCGTACATTTGCAGTGCTGATCTATGATGATGCAGTTACATGTAGAAGTCTTGGATTTGATTGGTGGATGGTCATGTGATTTCTTAGCTACATCCAATGAGGGAATGGCACAGAGAGTGAAGTGGAAATGGTAGAAGGGCTGTCCATGTTACGATATGTTCGCGGACATGGCGGTAGTTCTAGGACACCGCATATTACATCCGGGGATTTTGGGGTGGGGAGGCATGCAAATGAGATTGAATGTACCAAGGGATTGGTCAGTAAAGTTTAGTGAGTGTGTTGTGCTAGGAGAGGTTTTCTCAGATATTCTTTTTGCTGAGAGAAGAACAGATAGCTATGGCTGAGTGTTTTAAAAAACAGATTGTGTGGATTTTGGGAGACCCATGAATACATTGGTTGAAGGTGCATGCAGAAAGCTGAGGAGTATCTATAGATCTTGGATTCCCACATGTGGAAGTGCACTGGCATGGAGTCCGTGGAATGAAGTGGCTGGACTTGGTACCTCTCTGTGCAACTTTGAAGATAGAGGAACATCCAGACATAATTGTAATTCATTGTGGGGGGAACAGTTTAGGACATGTGTCTGGAATTTCTTTGCAATTTGCAATGAAAGAAGGACTTCAGAAGATCATGGACATGTTTCCAAACTCCAAAGTAATTTTTTCACGGATTGCGCAGAGACAAATGTGGCTTCGTTCTTTCTCATGTGCTCCACAAATGGAGAAAGCAAGGCGTAATGTCAATAAGGCTGTTTGTGCCTTCCTAAGAGATTTTGGCATGTCCTCTTTTCACAATGAAAATATTATGTTTCATAGTACATACATTTTTCGCAGAGATGGTGTCCATCTTACCTATGCTGGCAATCAGATTTTTCAGAGAAATGTACAAAATGCATTGCAACCCTTTTTAGAAATGCAGCATGCATTTCGATGTAGGTGTTAAGTATTTATAATTTTTGACATACAAACACCTCCCAAAGGCTGTTTTCAGAGCCACCCCTTCCTCCCAGAGAAAAATGCAATGGTTACAATAGGGTAGCATCCCAATTTTTTTTTATGTTCGCAAACTTTCAAGAAATAGAAAGGGCCCTGCGTTATTTTTCTTTACTTCTGTTTTTTAACTGTGAAAGGCGGCTCTGAAAAGAGCCTTATTTTTTTTTGATTTTTGTTATTTTGTATGTTTTTTGGTTTTTTACACACGACACACTAGGAGAGGAGGGGAAAGGAGGGTAAAGGAGGGGACACCAACCACAGGGATAAGAAAGGGCGAGCTGAGAGAGGAAGATGTAGAGTGGGTTTTATTTGGGTAGTGAGCAGGTCTTCTCGTGCTCTGAGAGGATAGTCTCAAAAGCACTGCGAAGTCGCTCCCCCCTGCAGAGTACTGTGTCACAGTACATACATACAACTGTGACCCTCGAAAGGTAAGGGTCATCAGAATTCTGTATGGCCTGTGAGGCAGCTTGAGGAAGACGCTGTCCCAGAGAGGTGTTCCTTGTGGTGACAGGATCAGAAACGGAGGATGAAGTAGAGGCAATCAACCTACTACGCTCTTTGCGAATGGCCCCAGTGTGGAATGGGTTCAGGTGTTCCTTCATGGTTGTAGTCCCAAAGCTATACGAACCATGCCTCCCGCGACTGAGTACCATTTTGCACTCATTGCAGGTGACACGGTTCGCACGAGCCTTAGGACCATTCCCATGAACGGTAAACAACCACCACACCCAAGAATCACGCCGAGGGCGGGTAGTAGGGTTTTCCTCTACCTCATTCTCGTCATCCTCTTCTTCGTCCTCTGTATCCTCACTCCTGTTCCCCTCCTCAGGCCCTTGGGAAGGTGGTGGTGGTGGAGGGGGTGGGGGAGGTGCTGAGGCAGATACAGCACCAGGTGGCAGCAGTGGAGCCACAGAAGCCATCAGGTTGAAGATGGAAATCTGCAAGTTGCAGCAAAAATCTCTGTGCTCTGTAGAATAGCCAGAAACACAATGAGAATGAGCTCTAGGGCCTGGTCTTTTATAGGGGTGCTTGTGCGCGGTTCGCGGACATGCGCGCCATCTGCAAGATAGATCGAACACCAAAAAAGGTTCAAAAAGTCACAAAAACTATGAGGAAACTTAGAATTAGTATGTGGGATTTGTGGTATGTTGAGTTTTTAATGAGAAATATTGTGGATTACTTGGAAATGTACTTTTAAAGTGTTCGGGGACACAAACAGTGTCCGCATTCAGAACATGTCATCAGTGTGGGTGCAGTCACATGATTGTTTCATGAGCATGTTCGCTAAGGTAGCAGCCGTCAGCAGAACACCCAATGTACGGACATTGTTTTGCGCATGCGTGTTGATGTTCTACGGACAGTGTTCGGGTCCTGAACTAATTAAAAGTGCGTCACACGTAAAAAGAACAGTTACGGACAGCCGTTTGTTCTTAGCACAGTTTAATTTACTTGTGCACATTATGGACAGACATAGCGTCTCAAACACACCTCCATTTTCATTTATTTACGAACAATTCAGGACACCACGAGTGTTCTTAGAACAGTTTCAACTTGCTAGCGAACACTACGAACAGGCATAGTGTTCTTAAGGACACCTCCATTTTCCTTTATTTACGAACATTTCAGGACACTTCGAGTGTTCTTAAAACATGTTCAACTTGCATGAGAACATTACGGACAGATATAGTGTCCTCAGGACACTTACATTTTCGTTTATTTACGAACATTTCCGAACAACCGCGCTGTCCGTCGACACCTAAATTGGTTTTACCACAAAGAACTGAGAGTAATTACAACACAATATAAAAAAGTAACTTTATTTAACATATATAAACAATTTATGACTGAGAAGGTGGGGCAGAAACAGAAACAAAAACAGGAGAATTAGGGTTTTTAATATAAGTGGGATCAGGTGAAGAAGGGATGGACATCTCATCAAAACGTTGTGGTCCATGGAGAGAGTTTTGGGTTAAATGAATGGGATATGGTCAGGGGGGACAAGTACAGTTGGAACAATGGTATGTTGTTTGTGGTTTTAGGTGATCTTCCACAAAGTTCTTTAAATCCGTAAAATTTGCCATAAATTGGTCCATTTTGTGGGTAATGTGTTCAAGAGTGCTATCCACCGCTTCTTTTTCTTTGGAAGTTGCAATTTTTGTAGGGTCTGTAAAAAAAAATGTATATGTTGAATGTATACAAAATAATATTTATTAATTGGTTTATATAGTAAAGTGTGTACCATTAGTTGGACTATCTTCTTACATTTCGTCTCGTGGGAAATGGTCCTCTAGCCAGTCCAGAGTACTACACATTTCTGTGAGAAAACAAAGAAGTAATATGTTTTTTTTTCTAATATAGAAAGTTTATAAATATATGAGTAACATGAAGTGAACTTACTATTTCTGGTAAAATATGTAATCAGTAGTCTATGGGCCTCATTACGACCCTGGCGGTAAGGGGTTTACGCCAGCGTTAGCTGCGCCGACCCCTTACCGCCAATTACGAGGTCCCCTAGCGTCATGGTGCTTTTAACACCTGCTTTTAGCAGGTGTTAAAATCCATGGCGCTAAGGGACCATGGAGTTAATTACGCCACCGTAATTTACGGTGGCGTAATTAACGCCTTCCCCACTCCCATTATGCCCTATGGGGCAAAAATGGGAATGGGGAAGGGTAAATGGGGATTGGGGACTTACCGCCCCGCCAAGGTCGGAATGGGGCGGTAAGTCCGCCAACCACCATGGCGTAAACGTAGTTTACGCCATGTTGGTAAAGTCACGGCCCAGGCGGTAACTTACCGCCTGGGTCGTAATGAGGCCCTATACGTCTGGTCTTGCTGTTAGTTGTGGAGTGTCTGTGAGGTAATTATGTTGTAAGCTACTTTATCTTCTTTTGGTATATTCCATTTTAGAACATATTGTATTTAAATAAATGGTTAGTGTGTTACATATATGGGTTACATTTCTTAAGTATTACTACATATACTTTGTATGTGTGCTGCTTTTTGAATGTGTTAAATGTTCCTATGTTATGATATAACAATTACACATACCCCCCCAGAGTTTTTAGGTGCTGGTACTGTTGTCCGAACATGTCCGCGGACCGTCAAATTCAGTAGAAAGGGTTCAGTATGTTCCATATTACATGTAAATAAAGTCAAAGTTATTATTGTTAAGTTGTGCTACTAAAAAATTATGAAATTCAGTAAAATAACTTTTTTAAAGGGACGTAATGGTTAAGTTGCGCTACTAAAAACCTATGAAATTCAGTGAATAAACTTTGTTAAAAGGGACGTTATGGTTAAGTTGCGCTACTAAAAACCTATGAAATTCAGTGAAAAACTTTGTTAAAAGGGACGTTATGGTTAAGTTGCGCTACTAAAAACCTATCAAATTCAGTAAAAAAACTTTGTTAAAGGGACGTTATGGTTCAAAGTAAAACCGGAAAAACCCCTGAAATTCGGCAGTTATGGTAAGATAAGCAACCATAACTCGCGCCACCGTGCACTGCTAACACTAACACCCAGGACATCAAAGATGACATCACAAATGCCATTGATGACATCGCTGATGACATCACATGGCTGGCTCTCCCTTTTTTTCCTTTACTGGCATATCTAAGCCACATAGTTTTCTTCAGTAAGAGTCAGGAAGTAAAAATTGAAAAGTACTATATTTGTAGACTTAGGGTCAAGTCACATCATATGAAACATATACATAGCGGAAGACACAGGCTTGAAAGAGAGCAATCCTTTCTGTGCATGAAGATAATCATTAGAGTTATCAGCACTTTCTCATAGTTTTATTTTTACTACTCTACCTTACCTGTATATGCTCATATTTGTATACATTATACTCACTCTCCTTTCCTTTGGGTGCAGTGACATCATGTGATACACATACATATGGTAAGTAGCAGCTTTGAAACAGAGCAATAGTTTCTCTGCATAAAGACAATCAGTTAGGTTATGAACTCGTTCTGCTACTACTTCTGCTTTTTTATTTACTTCACTGTCCCTGTATACACTCATATTTGTATGTGTTGTTGTCTCTTTGTGTTTTGTCTGTAATAATTATGTATTAAGTGGGTTTTATTATCTACTTATTACATGTTTCACAGTACGCAAAACTCTAATAAGAAAGCAGTTATCATTTCACTATTCAACATGGCAAGATTATGAATATGGCACCTTCATCATGTATGCTGCACACAATGCCTATGTTTCTGCATGAGTAGCTTAGTATACTGGATAGAACTTCACAATAGAATGCTATTTATAACAATGCATTGCTTAATGCACCAATTAGCTCATGATATTTATCCCAATGATCCTTGACAGTTTTTGGTCAGCATTATAAGAATCCCTTGTACAGAGTTTTTATGAAAAGTAAATGCACATGTGATGTCATCAGTGATGTCATCAATGACATTTGTGATGTCATCTTTGATGTCCTGGGTGTTAGTGTTAGCAGTGCACAGTGGCGCGAGTTATGTTTGCTTATCTTACCATAACTGCCGAATTTCAGGGGTTTTCCGGTTTTACTTTGAACCATAACGTCCCTTTAACAAAGTTTTTTTACTGAATTTGATAGGTTTTTAGTAGCGCAACTTAACCATAACGTCCCTTTTAACAATGTTTTTTCACTGATATATATATATATATATATATATATATATATATATATATATATATATATATATATATATATATATATATATTACACAGCCACGGTAGTGGCTGTGTAGTTATGGTTAAGTTGCTGTTTCCAATGGAAGAGCCCTTTTTGGGTGGCTTATAACTTCGCTCTCTGGACGAATCCTCACCAAAGTTTGCAAGTATAAGGATTTTTGCAAAGTTTGGTGAGGTTTGGTTTAGGGGGAGCAAAGTTATAATGGGGGTCCCAAAACATATTTTTTCCCTTAGACGGAATGGGGAAAAACTTTGCTCACGTCTAGAGCCCAAACCGCTGGACAGATTTTCACCAAATTTGTACCAGGAGCAACGGCTTGGTCCCGAAACTGTGCTTTTGCAAATTTGGTGAAAATCCGTCCAGTAGTTTTTTATAAAATGAGCAAAAAATAGGTTAAAAAAAATGAGTGATATCTATGTTCAGTCCGCGGACACACTTCCCTGTTCGGTCCGCGGACAGTGTCCTGATTGGCCAACCGGCTTGCGTCATGTCCGCGGACATGCAACGTGTTCGTTGATTGGACAGTGAAGAGCGTGAACCGCATCAGATTTTCGGGAACGCCCGCCATCTTGTATTCGCGGACGTCCGCGGACAGCGCTGTGAAACTTTGTTGAAAAATACTATTTAGTAGAGTGTGTAGTTGTGTGAAAGTGTTTAGGGAGGTTGGGGGAGTAGGAGATGGGTTTAATGTTTTATTTATTTAGGTGGTAGACCCCCCTGTTGTGTTTGCTTTGTCCGCAGACAACGCAGATGTTCTAAAATGTTCTAAATAAACAAAATGGGGGTGTTCTGAGGACACTAAGCTTGTTCGTTTTGTTCACAGGCAGGTTGAATCTGTTCTAAGAACACATCATGTGTCCTGGGATGTTCGTCAATAAATAAAATGGGGGTGCCCTGAGGATGGTATGCCTGTCTGTTCTGTTCGCAAGCAATTTCAAATTGTTCTAAGAAGACATGTTCGCAAGCACGTTCAAAGTGTTTTAGAACATATTATGTGTCCTGGGATGTTCGTAAATAAACTAAATGGGTGTGTTCTGAGGACGGTAAGCCTGTTCGTTTTGTTCGCAGGCAAGTTGAATCTGTTCTAAGAACACATCATGTGTCCTGGGATGTTCATCAATAAATAAAATGGGGGTGTCGTGAGGACGGTATGCCTGTCCGTTCTGTTCACAAGCAATTTCAAATTGTTCTAAGAACACATGTTCGCAAGCACGTTCAAAGTGTTCTTAGAACACATTACGTGTCCTGGGATGTTCGTAAATAAACAAAATGGGTGTGTTCTGAGGACAGTAAGCCTGTTTGTTTTGTTCACAGGCAAGTTGAATCTGTTCTAAGAACACATCATGTGTCCTGGGATGCTCGTCAATAAATAAAATGGGGGTGTCCTGAGGACGATATGTCTGTCCATTCTGTTCGCAAGCAATTTCAAATTGTTCTAAGAACACATGTTCTCAAGCACGTTCAAAGTGTTCTTAGAACACATTATGTGTCCTGGGATGTTCGTAAATAAACAAAATGAGGGTGTACTGAGGACGCCATGTCTGTCCGTACTGTTCGTAGGCAAGTTGAAACTGTTCTAAGGACACTCATGATGTCCGCGCACCGCAGCATATCACACCCATAGTGGCCTATAACTTTTGGATCCAAGAAAAAATGTATAAGCAATGAAGTTATAAGCCACTTTGGGTGTGATATGCTGTGGTGGTTGTGGGCAGGGTTTATAGTCTTGAGTGCATGGACAAGATCAAATTTATAGGCAGCAAAGTTATAAGTCACTATGGGCCTCATTACACGGATGGCGATGAACCATGGTGCTATTTGCGCCATGGTTCATGCCGGTAAAATACCGGCACCGCCTTGGTGGAAAGGGGAATTACCGCCCTATTCCAAGGTTGGCAGGGCGGTAATTCCCCCTTCCACCATTGCCCTTCCCCATTCCCATTTTTGCCCCATAGGGCTCTATGGGAATGGGGAAGGCGCTAATTACAGTAACGCAAATTGCGGTACCGTAATTAGCTCCCTGGTCCCTTTGCGGGTTGGTTTTTAACGCCTGCAAAAAGCAGGCGTTAAATTCCCCAACCCGCAAAGGGACCTCGTAGTAAGGCGGTAAGGATTTACCAGTACCGGTAAAATACCGTTACCTGTAAACCCTTACCGCCATCCGTGTAATGAGGCCATATGGGTGTGATCTGCTGTGATGGTTGTACTTAATATAATATACTTACTGTTTGGTTTAGTAACTGGAGTACATGTATTTCTTGTTTATTTCTGTGATAAAAGAAAAGATCATGTTAGTATTGGTATTTTGTAACAACTTATAACATTGAATAATCAACATTTTTTTTTTTTTACCCTCATATTTAGTAGATTACAAACCAGCGTACTGTGCAATTTGCTCAGTTTCTGTGGTTGTTGCTAAAATCATTGGGTCTGTGGGAGAAGAAAAATGCATGTTGGATTAAAAAAAAACTTTTTTTGTTATGCTACAGTCTATTTGTTTGTTTGTTTTCAGTGTTCAAGTGTTGTTTCTGTCTAATGCTCTATATATTGGCTTGTTGCAGATTTTTGGAGCAATTAGATACCTGTTGACATATTCTAACATCTATTTTTTGTTATAATGAAGTGGTATTGATTTATCTATTTAGATATTGTAAAATTCTGGGTTAGTTAGATACCATTTGACGTATTCTAACTGTCTATTTTTCTTATAATGTAGTGGTATTGATTTATCTGGTTTATTATTGAAAATCTTGGGTTAGTTAGATACCAGTTGGCGTATTCTAACTGTTTATTTTTTTATATAATTTATTGGTATTCATTTATCTGTTTAGTTGTTGTAGAATCTTGGGGCAGTTATGTAGCTGTTGGCATATCGTAACAGTTTATAGTTTTCTAATAGAAGTTTAGTTAATATTTAAGTACAGTTTAGTTAATACATTTTGGTTTTAAGAAATTAAAATGAAGTGGTATTGATGTATCTGTTCGGATATTGTAACATTTTGGGGTAGTTAGATACCATTTGGCGTATTCTAACTGTCTATTATTTTGTTATAATGTAGTGGTATTGATTTATCTGTTTGGTTATTGAAAATCTTGGGGTAGTTAGATACCAGTTGGCGTATTCTAACTGTTTATTTATTGATATAATTAAGTGGTATTCATTTATCTGTTTAGTTGTTGTAGAATCTTGGGGCATTTATATAGCTGTTGGCATATTGTAACAGTTTATAGTTTTCTAATAAAAGTTTAGTTAATGTTTAAGTACAGTTTAGTAATTCATTTTGGTTTTAAGAAGATTAAATAAGCGTTTGTAAGATTTGCAGGTAATCTCTGCTTTAGAGTAATGGTACTATCATTACATTCGAACCATCCACAATTCTTTTTTATATATGCAGTATAGTGACCTGCATTGGTTGTGGCTCCTGTGTGGTAGATTATACCTATTGTTGTGAAGGTTTTCTTACCAAGTGATACTTGACCATGTGTGAATCCAGTCAGCTTGCAGTTGTTTTTGGTACCATCTGCATTGTAACGTAGAAGCATTAGTATTACGTATTTACTATATGTTTGTATTAGTAAGGTGGTGCGATTATCCGAATTGCAGGTAGTACATAATCTACCATGGTTTGCATTTTGTACAAGTTGCTGAAATGTAACGGATTCACAATTAGGTATTGATACATACACAAAGCGCTCATTGGGGATTTGTTCTTGTGTCACATTGTTGCACAGAGTGCATGTATGTTTCCACGTGTATGAAATCTGGAAGATTTCATTTATAGGTATGTTTTTGATTTCCAGTACTTGTAGTAAGTACATTAGAAATTCTTGTGGATCTTCCTGTGAGTTTATAGTGAATTTCACCATTCCAGCACAGTAGTCCAATTGTTGTCTTATTCCATAAACACTATGGCCCTCATTACGATACCGGCGCTAAACCATGGCATTAGCACCATGGTTGGTGCCGGTATCGTAACGTGTCCACCATGGTGAAATAGGGAAATACCGCCCCATTCCAAGGTTGGCGGGGCGGTATTTCCCCATTTCCCCATGGCCCTTCCCCATTCCCATTTTTGCCCCTGTAGGGCATAATGGGAATGGTGAAGGCGCTAAGTACAGTACCGCAAATTGCGGTACCATACTTACCGTGAAGGTTCCTTTGCGGGACCCTACTTTACCGGCTGGTCTAGACCAGCCGTTAAGGTCGGGTCCCGCAAAGGGACCTCGTAATTAGGTGCTAATGGGTTAACAGCGCTGCAGCCTTTTATGGCACCGTTAACCCATTAGCGCCAGGGTCGTAATGAGGCCCAATACGTGTTGTCAGGATTGTTTGTTGCGTTTCTATGAAGTACTAACATTTGCAAACACAATTGGTCTGTACTTTGTAAGTACATGTTGTTAACTATTGGTGGTAATTGAAATAGAATATTCATTGCTACATTTGCATAGCAACTTACACCATTTACATTTGAAAGTTTAAATGGACCAGGTATTTCTGTATCTGAGTGCTTTTTTTGAAGTTTGTCTTCCTTCTATGAAGAAGTACCTGGTTTACTTTCCCTAATAGGTTCTTTTTTGATTGTGGTACTTGATGAAGTATTAGTTTATTTTAATCTCTTTGGAGGATTTGCAGTGACATCCTGTTGCATTTCTGTTTGATTTAGTTTTCTTTTAAAACATTTTACTTTTTGTGGAATAGGATATGTTTTTAGATAGAGGGTGTATAGCGAATGAAGTCTATTGTATTCTGAAATGCAAGGAATATCAGAGTTTACTTTACTTGCATCAAAGTTGATTAGAAATAGGCCGTCAAGTGTACGTAAGCGTGATAGTGCTACGTAGATCATGCCTTCTTTAAAGACTGTATTACCAATGTCTAACAATTCTTTGTCTAGGGTAAGACCTTGTGATTTATGAATGGTGACTGCGTATGGAAGAGTTAGAGAAAATTGTTCTCTTCGTACATACATGTCTTTGAAGACTGTTGAGCTTCCTATCCTTTTCACTTCTGAAAGTTTGTCAAAGAGAATATTGACAAACTGAATGTTGTTGTCACGTGGGTATGTTTGAAAGCCAACAACTGTACCCAGTGCTCCATTAACTAGTCCTTGATCCATGTCAAGGTTACGTTTAAGCATTACTCTGCAATTTAAGGATAATTTTAATATTTTTTCCAATCCAGCTGTGTTGGAGATTGAATTTTCTAAACTATTTAGTCTTGTTGTGGCCTGTTCACACATGGGTAGTGTCATACCATGTATGTCTACTTTGTCTGTGGCGCTAATTTCCATTATTGGTTGCATTTCCTTTTTAAACATTGTTTCATTGAATTTGTAACAGCTTGCAAGAGTTGGCATTAAGGCCATACAATTGACATTTTTGTGGGCTAATTGCTCCATAACATCCGTAGCACATGCATTATGGCCATAACGTGCATGAATGTGCCGGGTTTTCAATATTGCTTGTGCTTCTTGAGATAATATACCAACTCTAATACTTTTTAAGATGTTGGCATACGTGAGATCTGCAGATTGCCGCATGTTTTCTGTTAATTCTCTGTATTGAAAATGTTGCCAAAGGTTGACATTTCCAATGCTGCCAATAGTTTTATGGCAGAGTTTGTGTCCTGAGGTTCTAAAAATAGGCTCACCTTTCACTGGTGTCGATTGAAGAAGATCTCTGAAAACAATAATGTGTTTTCCTCCAAAGAGCTCTTCGTAGTTTGTTTTAAGTACTTCTTGTAATCTGAGGTGAATCAAGGCCAACATTAGGTTGGAGACCATGTTCACTTCATCTATTAGTAGCATTTTCACTTGTTTTAATACTCTGCGTAGTTCCATTGCAGCTTCTGTAGAAGGTTTGTAATAGTCTAATTTGTTTTGGTGTTCTACTGGCAGGAGTAGTAATCGGTGTAAAGTGTCACCACCTATGTTGTAGGCAGCTAAACCTGTGGGGGCAGTGACAACAGCTGACAGTTTGTTGTTTGTCAATTGTTGAAGGAATTTACTGATGATTTTGATTAAGAATGTTTTGCCAGAACCAGCTACACCACTGATGTACAGTAGTATAGGTTTGTAATTTTGGCAGGTGCATTCTTTGTTTTCATGTTGTACACCATGTTTTTGTTACTTCTTCAAAAATGCTACGTTGTTCATTGTTTAGTTTTGATTGTAGTATAGTTAAGTCTTCTTTATCTTCATACTGACACATGGTATTTTCTACTTCTGTCATAGCTAATTCTGCCTCATTTGTTATTAGTGGTTCTCCCAGTGGTTCTTGGCTTCCTGTTACAGAAGGTTGACTACTGTCAGGAGTGTCCTTATCTAGTTGGGCCTGCAGTTCTTCTTCATGTTGCTGTTCATTGTGCAACATTGTTTTGTACTGTGTAAAGTTTACATCAGTTATAGTGCTTTCATTTGCTTTGAAAGCGTCTTCATAGTAGTCATAGTTATCTAGTATTACTTCTTCTTTTCTCCATGGTTTAAAAAGTTGTAGCAGGGACATGTAATATAGTTCTTTATGTTGAGGAGTCTTTAATGACAATTTGATATGATTAATTAAATTTGGTTTGGTGAGTTTTACTAAGCTGCCTTCACAATTTATTACTCTGTAGCTACCTTTCTTTTCATCTGGTTTAATATTATTTTTGTATGTGAAGTTTTAGGCTACGTAGTATATACACATGTTTTCCAAAGTGGCACTCCTGTTTGGGTAGTATGTGTCTAGTAACTTGTTTTTTAAAAGGTCTTGGCTGTTGGATCATTTTTGGCTATTGTTTCTATGTCTTCATATGATTTGAGAACTCTTTTTCTAGATTTAGCAGGAGCAGGAGCAAGACTTAGCCATACTATATTGTCAAATTTTCCATATAAGGTAGTACCGGTTAAACGGTCTGCAACTTCATAGCAGCCACATTCTCTATGAGAGAGCATTTTTATGCCTACTCTGTACAATTTCTGTGATAGTATTTTGTCAGATGAAATGTCATCCCAGAGTTCCTGAAGTTCTGTTTCTCTGCTTCGGTTAAGTAGACTATGACATATCGTGCAACTGCAGTGGAATTGTCTGCAATGTACTGTACATCTATGTTTGCATTCCATAGGAGGGCAATGATTGCATTGTAATCATTGATGTATTTTGATTTGTCTGTTCTTTTTATGTAATATGTGTTCTTAGGTGTTTTACCTTTGACACTACGCCTAACTGAAGACATGAAGTTGTTTACATGACCTGTTGTTGAAACTGCTCTAGGGAAACCAAAGCAGCATCTTTGAAATTGTAAAATATGTGCATGAAGGTCACTATGTGTTGTTTGTGAAGGGATTTCACAAGTGACATATTTTTGGATGAACTACAAAACAGTGGTATTACTATCCTGACCAAATTTAGGAGCATCTTTAAACCACAAAAACATGTGAATTTGTGGTGCTCCTCTTGCTTGGTATTCTTTTCTCCAAAAGAAGTGTTGCACTTCTCTGAGGGGAGGAACAGTTTTATTACAAATGAAGTGTAGCATAACAATGAAGCAATGATGGAAATATCTTGATACATTCACAGGATCTAGAGAGCAGAGTTCTCCTGGTGTTTTTATATCTATTCTTGTTTTGTTTTTGTTTACTATGCGTTAGGAAATCATGTAAATCTTCCCATGCATATGCTGCACAGCTTAATGTCACAAACCAAGTGGGTGGGCCAAGGTTTCTTATCATACAGCGTATATCTATGTGACGTCGGAACCAGTATTATTTTGTACCACGCATGTTTGCTAAAAGATTTATAATGCTTGACTGTAAAATCTCATCTTTTTCTTGCACTTTTTGTAGTAATTCCATAGCTGACACATTTTGAAAATAGTTACCTGATTTCAATGTGGCTGCAACTCCGTAGCATAGAGTTGCTAGTTCACTTTCAAAGAGAAGGTGGAATATGTATTTCATGTTTTGTCGGAATCTGGGGGTCTTCAGAATACATTCGTAAAGAGCGGTATTATGATGCTGTTATTTGTGTGGGTCTATCATTGTACGTCCCACCTTTTCCAGTAGGAAAGAGTTGAGGAAAGGCACGTGCTTCTATACTTTTTTCCCATATGCTGATTGGAGATCCTATTGGCTTGTTTCATTTGGTAAGTTTCCAGTGCATCATCTATGTTGTCTTTAGAGTGTAATGGGTGAATTGTATAATGGTGTAAAATATTGTATTCTGTAGCAGGATCTAGAAGTTGAAATTGACCAGTTTCTGATGACTCTTAAATTATTTCAGTGGTTTCCCTAAGGTTTTCTTTAATATCAATTTCTCTGTAGTATTCATTGTTGTCCTTTAGATATTGCAGGGCTTGTCTAACTTTATGCAAGTCCATGAGTTGTTATCAAATTTATTTTTGTCTTTTGTAGGTACCGCACTTACTAAGATAATTAAAGATTGATCTATTGAACTTTGCACTCCCAGAGTGTGTACATTTTCTTTGAGATCTAATGGCAAATAAACTACTTTGCCACAAATGCCTTTCACTAATTCAGAGGGAGGTAGTTTTGCTGTTTTTGGTTGAAGGCGTATTATTGGTTGAAATGGGTGCACTGTTTGAATTATGATGCTCTCATATAATTTGAGTTGTTGCAGGGGTTTTGGTAATGGGAATAATTCCAAGTTATTTGTGATAGCACGTGAAGGTGTTTGGATGTTGTCAAGTTTTGCAGTGCAGTAACTGCAAAGTATTAAGAGCTCAGTAATTTCGTATTTGGTTTCTGCTATAAGATAGAGAGCTAATTCGAACCATTTGGAATCTTCATTGTCTTCTATTTCGTACGTTACGTCTACAGTTTTTGTGCTATTTTTCTAAAAAGTCCTGCGGCAACATACACACAAATGATTGGGTACTTCAGCAGATGTACTTTTAAACTTTAGTATTTCTTTTTTGTATGTGTGTAATAGAAGGTTGCCATATGTACAGTTGTTGGTAGTCTGTTATAAATCTATTGCATTTTGTAAGTGGCTTTCAATTCCAAAATATTTTCTCTGGATATGCTCTATTTCTTCGAGTAGTTGTTTGGCTGTACAGTCTAGAAGATTGTAATTTAAGTTGGCTAGTGCTAAATCAGGACTTTTGGCATAGTACAGTTTATGGACCAGATTTCTTATAGTTGAATGATGTGTTGATATTATTTTGATATGATGGAATGTGCTTTTGAAAATAGGTCCAGAAATTCAGGCTAATGAATGTCCTTGTAGTCCTGTGTATTTGTGTACTGGACAGGGGTCCATATTTTGTAGTAGTTTAATTTTGAATTTGTCTTTGCCTTTCACATACTGATTGAGGAACTGGCGTAAAGATTTGAAAAATGTTTTGGCAATGTTACACATTGATGTGCATGGCCATTTGTAGACTGGACATATTGGTTCAGTGGAATTGAGAGGTGATACTGAGTTTTCTAGGGTTATTTCTGTGAGCAGTGTTTCTTGTTCCATAATGGTATTATAAAGTTGTTCATACCCTCAAACACTGCTATGTATAGCAATTGGGTTTATTTGCTTTTGTTTGTATGCTTCTTCATTGAAATATGGTTCTGTGCTCGTGGTGTGACTCCATTCACCTCCACAGATGTTTGTGAAGTTATCTTTGTTGATATTCCGTTTATTGAGAAGTCTTTTTTGTAGTTTATTACTTATTTTTGTTAGTGGTTTCATTCTGTTTAAAACTAAAATAAATAATTTCCTTTTGAGAAGGATTGCACTGTCTATGAGAGCTTCTTGGATTAATTTTCTACGGTAGGTTTTAAGGGTTGTGCATGATTTCTTTCCTGTTTTTATAAGGTTCTGAAGCACTCTGTGGCGGAACATTTTTTGTGAAATAATTTTTTTGGTATGCTTACTTGCCGCTACATCAACATTTATAGGTGCAGTCTTAGCACTAGTGGTATCTGCAGTCTTGTTAATCACTTTCTGTTTTGTTTTACATTTTGAAAGAGGATGCAAAGTTTCTATACTGGAATCTTGTTTTGTTTCGCTTAATGACTGTATTAGCTGTTTTGTTTGAACTTTTTGTACACATTCTGCTAGAGGTGGATGCTTATTTTGGAGAGTTTGTTGGAGAAAAAAAGAAAGTGTGGGTTGGGATCTTGTGCAGTGTATGTGTGCTTTGTGCATGAGTGTCTGAGTATAATGGTAAGTATGTATGTAGAGGTGTGTGATTGTGCAATGGGCTGCTACATCAGGTTGGGAAGGCTATTCTTGTATTTGAGTGTTACTATGCTGGTGTTCAGATTACAATAGAAAGTATGGAGATGGTGAGGGGAAGCACACATACTGAATCTAAAGTTGCAGGGTTAATACAATTGTTTATTCTAGAATACTAGAATTCTACAGTTTTTGAGTAAAAGTTAGAACATTATTGCAGTATTGCACTTACTTTTTTGGATGGAAAGCGTAGGTTTCTTCTGAGTTCTCGTTTGTACTTCAGACACTGTTGCTTTTCAGGAGAGTGGTCTTCACTGCAATTGTGAAAGAAAGAAGTTAGTAAATATGTGTGTTAATAGCACTGTTGTTAATGTAGACATGGATTTCCTTGTTGTTGCAGTAGTAGTGCTTTCTGATAACTGTGCATAGCATGTACATGCACTTTTCTCTGCCTATGTGTATTCTGTATATTTGATTTCTTGAGACCCTTGATCAGGTATATGATTTACTGTATACTTGATACCCTATTGGTGATTAGGGTGTGGCTATGGTGATTAACTAAACCGATTATGCCCGTGTTAGTGATACATGTTTGTCTTTTTTACCCTGAGAAATAGTAATTTGATGGTTGAATAGGAAGAATCTACCTGAAGCACAGGAGTACTTCTGCCCCTGATGAATGTACGGTTACTAGGAACACAGAGGACAGAAACTTACATAAGTTGGGCTGGTACACACAATGGGAAATGAGATTAATTGAGTTGCCATTGTTGTGTTATGCTGATCGAATTGTCAGCATAAATGTTTCGATACTGTGAGGTGGAATGTTTTTAACATGTATATGACTATGTGATGTGTATATGTGTTTTAAACAATTTTTGTATTACTTGTGCTGAATTAGAGATTAATATATTAAAAATGATATTTTTTGACAATACTGTTTTATGATCATTGAGAACACATAATGCAGCCTATATTGGTTTAGCGGCTGCTATTTGAAACTGCTTTCTGAGGGTATACATTCATTGTTTGATATAGTTTTGTTGTATATTCCTTCCTTTTGTTGAAATACATATTATACATCCTCACATAGTAGGAGGGATTATCACCAGAGTGTGGGGTTACCCCTGTAGAAGAATATATGTCTTGCTTTACAACACTCTACATAGTTGTAGATGATGTGATAGATATGACTGCACATGTGCATAGTTGAATGCTGTTGTGAAATCTATCATGGAATGAAAAACCAGCTGGAATGAGAGAGCTGTCTATATTGGAAGAACAGTTGTAGAGGCAGTGGTGTTGTTTCAGCTGGGAGCCTTTGAAATAATATTGGCTATCTGTGTGCATAAATAAAGATGCATGCACTCATCCTGGCTGCGTGTCATTTTATAACACACTAGAAAGCCTTTTTTTCCATAATTATACTGTTATTTCTCCCATCTTGTAACATGAAATAACACTTTGTTAGATAGCTATGTGTGTTGTGTCTGATTACTAATATACTCATTTGTAAAGGAAGTTGAAATGATAGAATGTATGTGAAATATGCAGAATGTATAGAAAGGAAATTGTATGTACATCTTATGCACTATGATGCATTAAATGCTATCATGGTTGAAATGTGGTTAAATATGTGGCAGTGCCTACAGAAATGATAGAATGAATTAAGAAAATAACTGTTTGCACATTGCAGTTAATAATATGGGTAAATAAAAATTTGGTGAGCAGACAACTTTGCAAGTGTCACTGGATCATAGTAGATGGGAGAAATGACACTAAGTTTGTTTTACACGTTGCACAGAGTAAGTGGCAGTTACTTTGTTTATATGCATTGATACAAAAGATTTACATGTACCATACATGCCAATCCTGCCGATTTCGGTGGCAGACTCCCGATTTTTCTTTGAAAAATATTATTTTTCACGTTCTCCCGTCAAAAATACATCTCTGCCCAATGCATTCTTATGACACAAATGTTGTCTCCCGATTTTTCTGAGGAAATGTCCCTCCCAGGTGGGTCGGAATGTTGGCATGTATGATGTACTGCGCAAAAAATATTCATACCTCTACTTAGTGTTCATGCATATGGATGTGCATGAATCTGCAAGTAGAAATGTTGAGGAGTTTACTAGTAGTTGCTGTCGGTGCTTGGCAGTCACAGCACAAATGTACTCATAGTGATCAACAGTACATCTAAAGTGCTGAATTGTGATGATGGAGTTAGATGTAGAGGTTGTGTATGTGATTGGTGGATGGTTGTGCGACTGCTTAACAGTAGCCAATGAGGGAATGGTGCAGAGAGTGAAGTGAAGTGGAAAAGGTAGGAGGGCTTTCCCAGTGTTACTTACGTGCTCCACGGACAGCACGGCTGTTTGCAGACAGGACATGCCACATCCGGGGCTTCCGAGCATGACATGGGAGTGTATTTTGAGGATTAGCCGATCAGGTGTTGAGGTTCTGCTTCGGATTGAGAGAGGCTGTTTGTAGTGAAGATGGCAGAGGTGGAGAAAGTCAGGGTTGTGGTGACTGGAGATATATTTGTGAATGGTTTGGAGCAGTATGCAAAATGTAGGAATTTGGGAAAGAATTTTGATGTAAAAGGAGTGGAGGTGGTGCGGAGCACTGTGCCTGGTTTCAATTAGCAGGCAATGGTAGAAGTTTGCCAAAATAGGGCCAGGGTTAACAGTCCACATTTGGTTGTTCTGCACTGTGGTGCTTTGCTGTGGTGTTATGTCAGTGCCCCTACTTTTTTGGAAGATCTGCAAAACTTGGTTCAGGCAGTAATGAAACTATTTCCAAATTCCAAGATTATTTTTTCTGGTTTGATTCCTCGGGCAATATGGGAAAATAATTCTGTTTTTTGTCCTCAGCAAAATGTTGCTAGGTGCTAAATCAACCAAGGCATGCTTGCTTTTATGACTAGAGTTGGCATGTTCTTTTGCAACAATGAGAACATTGACTCTGTTAATGTTGATTACTTTAAAGAAGATGGCATGTCTTTATCTTTTATGGGAAATGCGATGCTGTTTTGGAACATAATGGTTGCTTTGGAGAAGCTAATGTGAAGATTTTTGGAGGAACATAAGAAAAATAAATATTAAATAAAAGGTGTTTCTGAAGCATCTGCAAAAAAACCAAATACAGGCTCTTTTCAGAGCCAACCTCAAAGGGGAAATGGAGCACACTATTTAAATTTTAATTCCCCACATTTAGATTTATTTGATGTGTTCGCGGACACCACGGTTGGCCGCGGACATTTCATATTACATACAGAATTTTTGAGGTTGAGAGGGATACAATTGAGACTTACCACAGCAAAGAATAGGTCAGTAGGGTTTACTGGGTGTGATGTGTGAGCAGAGAGTTTGTTAGAAAGTCTTTTTCCTGGGAGGAGAGGAGATAGTTATGGCTGTCTGTTTCAGAAAGCAGATTGTCTGGAATTTGGGAAATTAATGGGTAAATTGGTAGTAGGTGCATGCAGATCGCTGCTGAGTGGCTTTACATCTTGGACTCCCTCATGTGGAAGTGCACTGGCATGGAGTGCGTGGAATGAAGTGGCTGTATTTGGTACCTCTTTGTGCTATTTTTGGTGACACAGTGTCATCCAGACATTATTATTATTCATTGTGGAGGGAACAGTTTAGGACATGTGTCTGGAATCTCTTTGCAATTTGCAATGAAAGAAGGACTTGGGAAAGTCATGGGCCCTCATTACAACACCGGCGCTAAACCATGGCGCTATTAGCACCATGGTTGGTGCCGGTGTTTTAACGGGTCCGCCATGGTTCAATGGGGAATTACCACCCCATTCCAAGGTTGGCGGGGCGGTAATTCCCCATTGAACCATGGCCCTTCCCCATTCCCATTTTTGCCCCATAGGGCTCTATGGGAATGGGGAAGGCGCTAAGTACGGTACCGCAAATTGCGGTACCGTACTTAGCACCAAGGTCCCTTTGCGGGTCCCTACTTTAACGGCTGGTGTAGACCAACCGTTATGGTCAGGTCCCGCAAAGGGATCTTGTAATCAGGCGCTAATGGGTTAATGCGCCGCATCCTTTTACGGCGCTGTTAACCCATTAGCACCAGGGTCGTAATGAGGCCCATGGACATGTATCCAAACTCCAGAGTCATTTTTTCCCGTATTGCGCAGAGACAAATGTGGCTGTGTTCTTCTTCATTTGGCCCACAAATGGAGAAAGCAAGGTGCAATATTAACTAGGCTGTCTGTGCCTTTTTGAGAGATGTTGGTATGTCCTCTTTTTACAATGAAAGCATTATGTTTTACATCTTCATTCTGGTTACGGACAATGCGAACAGGGTGAATGTTCTTAGGACACTTTATTTTGCATAGCTACGAACATGCGGACGTCTTTAGTGTTCTGCAGACACCCTCATATTGACTACAGCCAATTAGAACAGGCATAGTGTCCTTAGGACACACCCATTTTGTTTAATTGCAGACAGGCAGACATCTTGTGTGTCCTAAGGACAATTCCATCTTGATTGAGGACAGTGCAAACAGGTATAGTGTCCTTAGGACACCCCCATTTTGGTTAATTGCAGACAGGTGGACATCTTGTGTGTCCTAATGACACCTCCATTTTGAATGCCAACAACATTTGTGATGTCATCTTTGATGTCCTGGGTGTTAGTCTTAGCAGTGCACGGTGGTGGCGCGAGTTATGGTTGCTTAGCTTACCATAACGTCACTTTAACAAAGTTTTTTTCACTGAATTTCAAAGGTGTTTAGTAGCGCAACTTAACCATAACATCCCTTTAACAAAGTTTTTTTTGTATATATATATATATATAGAGAGAGAGAGAGAGAGAGATGAATCTTCACCAAACTTTGCAAAAAGTATGTGGCCCACTCAGGATTTATTTGCAAAGTTTGGTGAGGTTTGGTCCGGGGGGGGGGCAAAGTTATAGGGGTGTCCCAACATTTATTTTTATCCTATAGACTGAATGGAGGAAACATTTTTGTCGCACCTGCAGCTGGACAGATTTTCACCAAATTTGCGGCAGGAGCTGCAGCTTCATCCCTAAAGCGTGCTTTTGTAAATTTGGTGAAAATCCGTCCTGTAGTTTTTAAAAAAATGACCAAAAAGTAGGTCTAAAAAAATAAGTGATATCTATGTCCGCTTTGCGGACATACTTCTCTGTTCGCTCCACAGACAGGACACCGATTGGATAACCGGCTTGCGTCATGTCCACGGACACACCACGTGTTCTCTGATTGGCTGGGATGAGGCGTGAGGTGCGTGAAATTGTTTCGATGCGCCCGCTATATTGGATGCGCGGACATGCACTGCAAATTAGAATAAATCCAATTTTGGGGAGTGTGTTGGTGTGTATGATTGCTTGGAGAGGGTGGGGGAGTAAGAGATGGGTCAAATGCTGTATTTGTTTGGGTGGGAGAGGTTGTGATGTGTTCGGCAGTGTCCACAGACATAATAAACACTGGGCACACTACTGGTTGTTTTAGTTTAGTATGATGTTGGTTTTGGGTCGTTAGAAAGAGCATTGGGTGAAGAGGATATGTATTGAAGAGTTTCTACGTTGGTTATAATTATTTTTTACGATGTTAATTGAAGTGGGTAGGTTTTGAGGTGGATGTATTATGTATTATGTTTTCGGGTTGTGGTTATTTGGTAGGTGTTTGTTTCTGTGGTTGTGGCCAGGGCCTAGAGTAAGAAGGGCTGTGCACCCAAGACTCTAGGCCCTGGATACAACCACCGCAGCATAACACACCCATGTTACCAAAGATTTTGACTGTGGTATGTGGGCTGCTTAGGTAGTAGGTAGTAGGGTAATAGTGTTTATAGGATAGTGACATAATGTGTCTTTGTTTGTTGGATTGTGTTCAAAATGATGGTATTGAAGACGCTAGGCATTTTGGGTTAAATTTATTGGTGAGGTGTTCATTTGCACAACTGTGTTATGTTGTGGTGGTGGTGAGTTTAATTATTATATACTTAGTGTTTCTTTTGGTGAGGCTGTATGAAGAGTTTTGGCCAAGCCATGCAGTCAAGATTGTAATGTTTGGCAACAAGCGCTGCAGCATAAGATAGCCATGGAAGTAAACATTTTGGATTGTGGTGTATGTTGAGGTGAGCTAAAGAATCTGGGTAAGGCTCTCGTACCCAGGACTAATGTCTGGCAGAGAAACTCCAAGGAACCCCTTTGTTTTTTACAGTTTTTTCATGACATGGGTAGTTCGAGCAGACCTTTTTTTTCAATTACTGTGATAAAAGAAGAAAACTATATAATAGTATTGCATTGCATAGTAGATATTTCTGTATTTTATAGACCCTCATAGTTAGCACTTTAGAAGTACTATAGTTCAAACCAGTGTACTGTGGAATTTGCTCAGTTTCTGTGTTGTTGTTTAAATCATTGGGTATGTGGGACAAAATCCATGCTGGATTAAAAAAAAACTTTCTATGTTGTGGTACAATACATTTCTTTCTTTGAGTTCAGTAGGAGGAATTGAATATGTGCATGATTTTCGATTTGGAAGTGGTGGTAGTATTGTTGCAATTAGATAGCAGTTGGTATATTTGTTTATTTCTTTTCCCATTTTAGAGGTATTTATCTATCTGTTGGTTTGTTGCAGATTTTTGGGGCAGTTAGACATCTGTTGGCGTATTGTAACTGTTTATTTCTTGTTTCATTTTAATGGTATTCATTTATTTGTTTGCATGTTGCAGAATCTTAGGGCAGTTAGGTATCTGTTGGCGTTTTTTAACTGGTCATAGTTTTGAAGGTCAAGTTTTGTTTAAGTTCATACACAGATTAGCTAGTAAGTTTTGATTTTAAGAATACTAAGTAAGCGTTTACAAGATTTGCTGGTAATCTCTGTTTCACAATAATGTTAGTATCATTATATCTGACCCATCCACAATTGACCTGCATTGGTTTTGGCTCCTGCATGGTAGATTATACCTACTGTTGTGAAGATTTCCTTACCAAGTGATACTTTACCATGTGTGAATCCACTTAGCTTGCAGTTGTTTTTGGCACCATCTGTAGTATAACGTAAAAGTATTACGATTACGTATGTACTATGTGTCTGTATTTGTAAGGTGGCAAGACCCCACACCATTCACCTCGCTAGTGACCCAAAGTGGGATAGTACAAAGACACGTGTGCAAATTATAGGCCGGGGGCGGGCAGTATTTTGAGAAGGGTTTCATATGTGTGGTATATCATTCAGAATATTGAACTTACAGATAAAAATAAATAAGGGTTTCATTTGTGCACTGCATGCTGGGCGAGACTTGGGTGTGTGCTTGATTGAAATCCCTTACAGTTTGGGGGCTTGTGGCCGGGATCCTGAATTTGACATATCACTCGTGAAAGTCTAACATAGCATACTAGCCCGCGGGGAACATACACCTTGTTGGGTTGGCATACTATGCTACACTGTACAAGCACCCTCAATAGAAATAGTCAAAAGAATCGGGCCTGTTTGCAAAAGTAAATTAACCCTGAGATAAGTCAGAAGGAAATTAATATTTCTGGAATGGTGACCCCAGTGGAAATGAATATTGCTAGGGAACACTCCTGCACAAACTGTTTGTCAGGGGAGAGTGGCCAGAACAGGATGAACAGGTATGGATGCAGGTGATAAAACAACAAGTCACTGCAATCAACCTTGATATCTGGCAGGACAAGGGTCCATTACATCAAGCGCTTAGCGAGCTGTACTTGGCCACAAAAATAAAAGAGGAGCAGCCTACCTGTACTTCCACATAGGAATCATACAGGAAAAGCATGCAGACAATATAGTTCTGGCACAGAAACAAGGGGAAGCACTGCAGAAAATCCAGACTAATCTGGACTCTGCAAAGCACCAGGAAACCAAAGAATCAGAAACAGAGGCAAGGCAGTATATCTCCAAACTCCAAGGAAATCTGTCTATCTCACTGCAAAAGAATGCAGAGCAAGATACCCAGGTACAGACATTGCAAAAAGAGTGTCAGGAAAGGTTTGACTCGTTACAACAGAGACAACAAAAGATGGAGCAGCAATTAACTTTTAACAGAGTCTGCGCAGAACAGTTAGTTGTCCTACAAGACCGCATAGACAAATTAAAGAGGAAAACAATACATTAATTATTAAAGACATCCACTCTCAAGAGGAATTTGATGAGGAGTGCCAGAAATCTAGTACATTTAAAAAACAGAGGGAGGACTTGGCTGAGCAGAGGGGTACTCTAATTCAGGAGAGGGATGCCTTAGGCCAGGAAGTCAGCCAATTAAAAACGAAGTTAGAAGAAGGAAAGCTGGCCCTTCAGGAATTTAGTGAAATTAAAACAGGCGGGTGGAGGATGGAGGATGCTCTGGCAAAGAACACCCAGACCAATAAGGACCAAACTCAGGAGGTGAGTCGCCTGCAGAAAAAATTGGCCCAGTATTTCCAATCCAGTCAGGAAGCACAGAGATACCATGATGCTTTCTGTGAAAAGAATGACAGGCTCCACAGACAGATAGCTGTACAAGAGCAAATCATTGAGACCAGTAAGGCCTTACTAGAGGAGCAAAAGGGTCAGATTTGGGCATGTCATCAGGGAACAGGGGATGAAAGAGATGAGGTAAGGAGGGACAGAGAAACAACTGAGCATAACTTCTGTCATCAGGGACTTTAACCCCTTCAGTTCCATGAACTCTGCCACCCTCATGTCCACTCGCCCATATGAACCAAGGGCCACAGGGATGGTAGACATAAGAACAATGGGAAATATGGGACTGACAGATCAGCGCCTCCCAGAAATGGATGGGCGGGCATCGCTGTACAGATTACCAAATGTGAGGGCTAGCCTCTCTGATCAGGAAGACTCCAGTGAGGGGAGAATCAGAGAATTGGATCCTCAAAAATGTCACTTACCAAAGGACCAGTCTGTCAAATTTGGTGGGGAACTCCATGAAACTAGACCCACCAAGAGTATCTTAAAAACCTCTTCCCAGCTAGGGCAGTGGGGGGTCAAGGGGGTACTCAGCCAATACTAGGAGCAAGGGAGAGTCAGAAGACTCTTCTGAGTGCCACAGGTCTCAAGAGACTATCCCCCCACATTCTGCAAGCCATTCCCAAGCTCGCAGAATCAGGGAGAGCCTAGAGGATCAGATAGCCACATCCTGTAGCAGTGCCTCTGAGTCAGAGGATGAGTGGACAGGAGTGACCAAAACTCAAAAGGCCAACAAAGTTAAGAGGGCACTACTGAAAGATCCCCTGAAGCAAATCAAGGCCATTAGGAGTGTCATAACTCCCTATCATAAAAATGCCAAATATTCAGTTTGGGAGCACCTCGAGTTGTTTGAGCAAATGATGGATACTTTCCACCTGAAGGATAGCCAAAGTTGCATTCAATATCTCAAGTGGACATTTTCCCCTGAATACTCCAGCTTCTTTGCAGGGCTGAAGGATCAGAACCACTCAAGATGGTCCACCTATAGGGCGGCCATCTTAAAGCATTTCTCCATACATATAAACCCTCAAGAAGCCCGCAAGGCGGCCTATAATCTGCAATGTGGGGAAGACCAGGCCCCACAAGAATTTTTACAATAGTTAAAACGTGCCTTTGTGCAGACCACCAGGAGGGTGCGCACAGACAGTAGTGGGTTCATCAATACCTTCTTTCATGCACTCCCGCAGTACATCATGACCCAGCTGGTGAGGGATTTTCATGAGAAGAGATTGCTAGACTGGGTCATTGAATAGGCAACTCGCATTTATGAAGTGCAGAAACAGGTAGAAACTAAAAGTACCACTAAAAACCCCAAACCAACCAACACCCCTGCTGCTGCTAAGGTGGCGGAGGTGAAGGTTACCCCCATTTTAGATCTTGAGATGGGGGGCCTAAGAATACTCCTGTGAAAAATCCTCCTAACAAAAGACCCAGAAGGCCCTCGGACCAATCCCAAACAGGGAGTCAGGGAAGTAACCCCACAAATGGGACCCCTATCTCCCCTGACTATATCAGCCCCCGTTACAAGGGCAGCAGACCCATCCTGGGCTATGTGTGGACTGCCCCAGCCCAAAGGGGGGATCCAACCAGGCAGCCGCCAACCCAGGAAACTTCCCTCCTAACTTCTCCCAGGAGGGCAGTAATCCCCCAAATGCCGGGTTGAGTTTCTTTCCCCGGTACCCGCCAAACATCAACACCCAAAACAACCGTCCTTTCTTTCCCCACTTTCCTGAGCCCAGACAGCCCAATTCGGGAGAGGGGAGGCCAAGGGTGGAGGGTTAGCAGAACTATCCCAACCAAGGATATTATGGGAGAAGGGACAGTTACCCTCCCCGTGATCAACCTAGGATGGACCAGAGACCCCCGTACCAGCTAGAGCAGAACTCTCACCTGAACATGGTGGCCCAGAACCCCCAAACAAATGAGGGACTCCAAGCTAAAAAAATACACTTGGTTGTGCTTGGAAGAAACAATTATATATATAAAACAACTAGGAGACCGAAGCGTAGAATCTTGTTTAGGCGAACAGACAAGACTGGACCATAAATGACAACGGTGGTCAAAAATACAACAAATGCATCGATACAGACCACATCACATAATCGGAGATGAAAAAATTCACATCCTAAATTTAATAGAACATATTATTTTATTTAATAAAGAATCTCATAAGAATTATAAAAAATCTTAATGTTTCTTGTAACATTAAAGTAATAAAATGCAATCCATGAAAGAAATTAGTTCATGAATGTCCAAAAAATTGCTCAGGACAACATGCAACACAACCAGACCAAAACAATTCACCAATCACTCCATTCATACTAAAACTCATGCACATCTACAATTCATACCTCAAATACAATGGTGAAACACACAAATACATTAACACTAATGGACTAGTTACACAAGATATTATAGCACCATGTTCAAATTCCAGTCAGTATCAAGCACTAAGTGACTAGAAATACGTTCAAAAGTCATATCAATTGACAAATTGGGCCTCCAATCAAGGGTCTGGTACTCCAGAGCAATGACAGAGAGAGAACCCTGAAAACCACTGGTTCCCAGGGAGGAGGCACAGGGGCAAGGGGGGTGTAAAGCCTTAGAGGAAGCTTCCTTCCCCACTTGTGAAAAGCCCCTGGAAACCCAGGAACCGGAACCAAAATCTCCTGCCCCCGAAAGTCTGAAACCTAAGGAACAGAGGGCGGGTAGGAGAAATAAAGGGCCTAAAAAGACCCATTTTGTGGAGGAGGTTAGAATCTTCCCATTTGAAGGAGAGGGGTCCTCAGAGGGGTCTGGGAAAATGATCTTTTCCTTCAGGGATCGGGGAACTCCTCCCAAAGAAAAATGGGTCCCGAGAGATCCTAATCCAGACTGGGTAGATGTGGGGACTGAGTTAAAACTGCCCATCATTGAACCCCAGAATGACCATCCAGAGAATCACCTGGCCCAAACCAAATCTGGTGACTGACTCCAAAAATAGGGGGGCAGCCCAGAATCAGAACCAGGGGAGTCTAAAACTCCCCCAATATCCAACTGTCACCTTTTTCTTACCGGTTTTCAAGATCCCAAACAAAATCCTGCCCAAATGACACCTCTGTCAGAGTCCAGAGAAAAGAAATTAACCCACCAATTGTCCCCTTGAGGAAAAGGAGGGAAGATTGTATGCCCCGGTCCAAATACAGGGGTAATGTACATTTTAGGCACTGGTGGACACTGGGTCCCAAGCCACCCTTCTGTCAAAAAGGGCCTTTGATCAGCTGAATTCAAGAAAGGGGGAGGTATACCAGATCACTCTCACCCCTCTCCCTGGACAACTTCAGAACTTCGATGGGAAGGAAATTCCTGTTGAGGGGACTGCTGATTTACACATTAAAATTGGGCGACACAAGGTGAAACAGCCGGTCATAGTTGTGACTCCAGAGGGTACACCATGGGCCTCATTACGAGTCCCGCGGTAACCGCGGTGGTAAAACTGCCTGGTTACCGCCGGACTCGTATTACCATTCCGCCTCCGTGACTCCCGGAATTACCAGGACATTACAGCCCCGGTGTCCCGGGAGTCACGGAGGCGGGATGGTGTAAATCCCCATTCCCATTGAGTCCCATAGGACTCAATGGGAATGGGGAAGTGGAAACACCGGCACCATCTCTTGATGGTACTGGTGTTTCCACGTCCGCCTGCAGGCGGGAGGTGTTCAAACCGCCAGGTCAGACCTGGCGGGAAGATCACCTCCTGCCTGCAGGACACGGGATCGGGCGGTCCGGAATTAACAGTGGCGGCAGGTTTACCGCCACTGTTAATTCCGGACCGCCCAACCCGTAATGAGGCCCCATGTTTACTAGGGAATTACATCCTGCGTAGATTGTCTTCCCTAATAGATTGTGTAAACAACGTCCTCTGGACCCAGACTAACCAACCAATAAAATTAAAACATAGTGTCAACCATGTTAGTCTAAATGGCACATGCCACATGGTTGAAAAAAAACCTGACCAAATTGAATTCCATTTTCAAAACAACAGAAGCCCTGATGTGACAGTAATTGCAGTAGGACAACAAACTGGTGATGGGAAATCCTCTCTATTTCTGAAAATCAACCTTCCTTCCAGTCTCAAGTGGCATTCCATACTGGAAGGACATACTCTGAAATTCTATACAAATTCACAATCAGAAAATCCTACTGCTATAGTCCAAAATGATGAGAAATCAGCTCAAAGCTTAGCTGACATTCAGAAAATTGGAGAACAGTTGTTGATCCCCATTCAGTTAAATGGGGGACTCTGTTCTCGCCCGAGTGTGCGTGAACAACCGTAAGAGCTTCATCAGTGAAGCCATGTTCTGAAAAATCCCAAAAGATCCAGCCATTCCCACATTTAAATTGATAGACAAATGGGAAATGCACCTGGAAACACCAAATCCCAAACATCTCCTGCCTAGCAGCTGTATGCTTAAAATGTCCATAGGCAACAAGAGCATAGTGCATAACTGTTGGGTCGTGTGAGATGTCCCTGCTGCATTTTAGGCAGTTACATTCTCAATCACTTTGACATTTGACATTAGCTTGGACCTAATAAACTTCAGAGCCTGGTCCCACAGACTTTGATGACCCAGAGAAAGCATTTCGGTCAGCTCAATTGCTGCCATATGCAGTTGAAATTCAGATTGGAGGGGAAGTCACCATACCAGAATGGACCCAACAATTCACACTTAAAGTAAAAATTAAAAGAGGACAGAAACTGAAAAATCCTGACGCATATGTTCACCTCAATGCCCATTTCCAACAGCAAGGGTTGGGGTTAAACCCAACACCACTATTCAATACAGAAGATGACACCATTCCAATAGTGGTGGATAACAGCGACCTTAGGAGTATCACTCTGGGCGCAGGCACCATTATTGGAATGGCGGTTGATTACCGACATTTTTCCATAGATTTAGGTAATGAACTGGTAGGACCAATCTCCAATGACTGTTTTGACAGTGATAGCGACAATGACACAACACCAGACAGGATCTTTACCCGGCATGGGGGGAATTTCCTGGTGTACTCTTCCTGCACGTATGGTAAGCAAGATGTGACCTGTGACTTCATGAGGGATGAGCTGATCTTTCAAGTCCACCAGGACTGCCTTCCCCACCTGAAGCCATTAGTCCACGTCAGTACTGTAACCAGGAACTTCTCCACCCAGCTGGAGGAGGCTGCTGAGATAGCCAAACCAGAAGTCTTTCCGGGCTTCAGGCAGATGGTTGAAGAGAGTGTCAACATAGCTGATGCCTTTGAGAGCAAAAATTGAAACAAGTTTTTTTAGATTTTTAAGATCTCTTTGCAGTGGACTCAAATGACTGTGATTGCACTGAAATCCACATAAAAACAATTCCCACGGACCCTGGCATGACTCCAGTGTTTGTGAAGCAATATTGCTTGCCTCTCACATCAACGGAGTCCCTTACAGAAATAATTATGAACCTTGAGTCCCATGGGATAATGTGTCCAGTCCACAGCACCTTCAATAATCCGGTGCTGGGGATTTTGAAACCAAACGGCCAGTGGAGACTCTGCGCTGACCTAAGGAAGCTCAACAAATGGGTCCACACTTCCCAATGACCTCTTCCCTACATTGAGCAAGGGCTAGCCAGATCCAGGGGTCAAAGGTGTACACTGCCATTGACCTGACCAATGGGTACTGGACTGTACCTGTCAGTAGGGAGGACCAATACAAGCTGGCCTTTACCTTTGGAGGGCAGCAGTACACTTGGACCCGGACTCTCTTTGGACACATCAACTCCGGCATGGAATTTCATATCTTTCTGCATAAGGCCATGCCCGACTTGGGTGAAAGGGGTAACCTGCCCTATGTAGTTGATGTTCTAATCAAAAGCTCAACTGTGGAGGAACACATAGAGGAGATCTGTTATGTTCTGACACAGTTGAGGGCTGCCAAAGCAAAACTCTCTTTCCAAAAGGCACAATGGTGCAGGACCCGTGCCAACTTCTTGGGGCATGAGATAACTCCTGAGGGTCTCTGTCCCCAGGAAAAGAAAGTAGAGGCACTCCAGAAACTAAAAGACCCCACAACACTGCGGGAGCTAAGGAGCCTCCTTGGACTGACTAATTACAGTAGAAAGTTCATTGAGGATTACGCAGAGATCACAAGACACCTGATCCATCTTTTGAAGGGGGGGTCAAGTGGGAGTGGGGTCCAGAGCAAGCCGAGGCAATAAGGTATCTCAAAAGAAGCCTCTCACACGTGCCTTGCCTAGCTTACCCTGTCAAAAACAAGGAGTTCTTCTTGGAGACAGGGTTCTTAAATACATGCTTGAGTGCAGTATTATGCCAAATGCATGACAGGGTCAATAAAGTCATCTCCTGTGCGAGTAAGACTTTATCCTCTGTAGAGGAAAAATTCAACGATTGTGAGAAGGCACTCCTGGCAACGGTGTGGGCATTGAAGAATTACCACCTGTTTATCCAGGGGGAACACATCATAGTGGAAACTCCTCACCAGCCTCTGCAATATCTCCAAAGTGACAGAATCCGGGCCGGAAATGTGAGTAATTCCCGAATTACTTCCTGGATTATGTCAATGCAAGGTCAGATATGGCCAAAACAAGAAGAGTCCCATCGTGCAAGGTCTGGCTGACTTGCATGATTGTGCAAGAGAAAACGTGGACGAAAGTCTTAAAATCAAGGACAACATGGAGGCATAGCTTGAATCCCCACACAAGGTCTATGAAGAAGACAAGTGTGAGGGAATGCCCACTGTCTATGTGGATGGGTGCTCCTACCATGTTGACAACAATGGGGTAAAGGAACTTGTGGCCGGCGTGGGGAATGCATGGGTGAATGATGCCCCAGAACCCTCAGCTGGGTACAAAATCAGTCTCCGTAGTAGTCAAGTGGCAGAGTTGATGGCTGTGCATCAAGCCATACTCACTGCTGTCCAACACCAACTCCATAAACTGGTCATAATCACTGATTCAGTTTATATAAGGAACGGGTTCGTGGAGCACCTAGTTAATTGGAAAACCAGAGGCATGCTATGTGCTAACAATAAACCACTAAAACATGGAAAATTAATACAGAATATTGATGATCTGGTCACCTAAAATGGGATGACCATCTACTTGAAAGAGATTAAGGGGCATTCTAAAGTAGAGGGATCAGACAAAACTGGAAATGACTTAGCTGATCAGCTGGCTAAAATCAGAGCCATCCAAGGGGATCTACTTGAGATTGAGTCCCTGTTGGGGGAAATCCAGGTCACTGCTATCACTAGGTCCCAGACAAATGCTCACATTGAACTCTCAACTGCCCAATGGAGTAAGGAGAACCCCAGATGCTGATTTGATTACGGCTCAAAAAGGGGATCCAATAATTGGTAAGTTTTATCAACACATTGAGGACCCCGAGAACTTTCCCATGACGGATACCGATTGCATTGGGAAAGAGGACCTCAGAGTGTTGATGAAACGTCCAAAAATGTTCTGAATCTAAGACGGTTTGTTAGTGAGGAGATCCATATCTGCCCATGACCAGTGGGTGGTCCCTACCACATTCCGAAGCCTGATGCTAAGTCACGCCCATGATGCGGCCACAGCCAGTCATCGGGGGGTTTCATACGACATTAGAAATCTTGCGAGAGGTTGCATACTGGCCACACATGGGGCAGGACCTCAACCAATTATTTAAGGGGTGTCTTGTGTGTGCATAATTACAGCCAACATCACTCACACACCGTGCTCCCCTCCAAAGGAGGGGGATGACACTGCCTTGGTCAGATTTGCAAGTCGATTTTATCGGGCCCATGATTCGCTCCCCTAGGGGGAACAAGTACATGTTGACCGTAACATGCTTGTTTACTAAATGGGTGGAATGTCTCCCGTCCCCAAATTGCAAGGCAGAAACAGCAGCTGCCCTGATGATCAACCACATATTCTCACATTTTGGACTACCCCAAAGGATTGAGTCAGACCGAGGTAGCCATTTCACTAGCGAAGTGATGACAAAGATGTAGGAGATACTTGGGGTAAAAAGGAAACTACACATTTTCTACCAGCCATCCTCTATTGGTGGAGTTGAGAGGTACAATAAAACTATTGTGAGCATATTAAAAAAGTTTGTGGCAGATTCTGGGCCAAGTTGGGACATTCGATTACCCCTTGTCCTGATGGCCATCATATCTACCCCTTCTTCTGCAACAAAAATGTCTCCATTTCAGCTGATGACTGGACGAAGGATGGTCCTACCCCAGCATCTGCTCTACAGAACTCAAGAGAAGGCCTTGATAAACACCTCCACAACTCATCAGTATGTTGAGAATCTGAGAAAGTACCTCCAACATGCTTTTGGAATGCTCAGCAGAATCTAGAAAGATCTGCAGACAGTATGAAGACCCCATATGACCTTAAGACAACTAAAAAGGAATATCAAGTAATAGACAGGGTCTACTTGTACAATTTCCAAAGGAACCAAGCCAAAGAGTGCAAATTCCTCCCAATTTGGTGGGCCATTTAGAAATTGTGGACAGAATCTCACCAGTTGCCTACAGAATCCACATCCCCAAGGGCAGTTTGACAGAAGGGGAAGACAAGTGGTCCACATACACCAGCTAATGAGTTGCCACCCCAGGCATACTTTGTAGGGACACTTAAAAAAATTATTAAATATTCTTTGCTTACACCTGAGAAGATGAGTACATGATCACTGAATAATAGATGGGAAATATTGCCAATTGTCAGGGAATGCAAGTTTCTTTCCCACTGCTGAGATCCCCCGAAGATGTCTGGGCATAGTAGTGGGAAAGTTTTTTCTAGTATTGGCACTAAAATCCCAAGTATCACCAAGGAAGACCACCCGGGGACCCGGAGGAAAACCCCAAGGAATCCGGAGTATCGTCCAATCCAAACCTGATCCGTCGAGGAGAGCGTTGCCTCAATCGCTGACGGGAGAAGCAACTGAATTTCTCCACATGGACAGAAAAAAACATCCCAATCGCCCGACTCCCTCTCGACTGGAAGTCAAAACTAAGTCGGGAGGGGAGATTTGTGGGATCTATTGACCCACTTTGTTATACTATGCGGCCTCACTCTGCTATATATGGTGCAAGAAACAGTAAAATGGCGGCAAAACCCTTGTGCTCGCCAAACCTCCAAAACCGTGTTTTTCAACACACAAAAAGATGGCTGCACAACCTGCCACCCAGGCTGCATGTGTGGTGGAACAGAGCACACGATGCAGAAAAACTGCCAGTGGACTCCATGACAAGTAAATAGAGTGCAGAGGGAGAAGCAGCGCTTTGCAAATGAAACTCAAAAATGTGCCTTCAAATGACATTCACTTTGCTGCTGAACCTCGAAAATGCATGTACATAACACCTTCCCAACACTCAAAATCTTGCTTGGCGCTAAAATCCATTTAACCTAATGGAGCACTGTGAATGTACAAAGTCCTGAAATGTAAAGAGCAAAAGGTTTTCTCAGCAAAACTGGATTGCCTGTGAATAACAGTTCCTGTCACAAATCTGTGTGCAGCCACACTGAGCCCCTGTCAAATGGGCTCTCCTGATTAAACTTTAAAGTTGTTTAAACGAAAAGTCTGCCAGATTAGCAAGTATAAAAGTACTGTTGCTAAAAGGAACACAGATCTCAGTTGTTTTTAATCCCACAGGTTTAGATCTAATAATGTCATTTACCTATGTCATCTGATGCAACAAGTGTGTTTTCTTCTGGATTTTAAGTCAAAAGCCTAAGAATAAATTAGCCTTGCTGGGCCTGCCAGAAGTAGAAAAACAGGTTTTCACCCAAAGGGAGGGCATTCCTCTCAGCAGATACTCACTGACATATGATAATTGTGGGGTAGGACAGACTTTTGTCTGCAGCCAGTGACTGAACACTGGCAGATCCTCCAGGCCAGGAAATGGATGTGTGAAGAGGTTGTAAACTTGGCTTGCTGAAGGAGATCCCAAAGATGGGGGCTACTCCTTGAGCTCCAGAGAGAGACAAAAGTCAGACCATTTGCTGCTAAGAACATGTAATGAACCATTTTTAGAGACTTATAACTCGCTATCAGAAATGGTGAAAAATATTAAAAGGGCAGAGTTCTTAATTTAATTTTTGGCCCCACATTTCAAAACGTGGGGGAACTGTGTAGCATATTCTGAACAGGAATGGCAATATATGTGATTTTATGGGAACTTTATGCTAGAATTGTTAAACTTTTCACACACACATTCCTATGGTAAACAAACAAATTGATGGACATTTTTGTGAAAGCTTGGAAAATGTGTTCATGGCGAAATTAACAAAATGCTGCAGAAAGGCAAAACAAGATCTCACAGCTGTGGGATTTTGAGGAACAGATACTTCATAAAATATGTAATCTTTGTATGTGATTTTCATAGAGATTACAAATGTATAAATATGTATTTAGGACAAAATTTGATTTTGATAGTAGTGGCTATGGGAGGTTTCTAAGGATTGTAAAAACTGAACCATACATTTGACATCATCCGTCCTTGAGCCAATCTCTCGGATGCAAGGTGTAGATGAGGCTCTGATCCAATCCCAGTCACAGGGGCAGGTTTAGTTAAGCCGGCCCATACACCCATTTTTGTGATGTCATTTAAAAGGATAAATAGAGACAGCTGACAAAACACAGACACTTGCTCTTCTGATTCCAACGAAGCACTCTGATCCTGCATTCAACATCCGGCTTTTAACATCGTTCCAGATCCAGATACCATTTTCAGCAAGGCCTCACTCCTCAACTATATGTTTACCTGATGAACTCGCCATTCCTCTGATCTGAAATATCCAGAAACAAGAAGGGCAGATCCTGTGCAGTTCCGGTGACCGGCCTAGCTGATCCAGTCCTGTGCCTGATGTGCTGTTTTTCCCTGTTAGACCTGATCCATTGACCAGAAACTTGACGGGTCTAAAATCTTAAATCCCATTGAATTGTGAGAATTAACAGGACGCTAGAGAACTATTGACTACCTTGCATTATCTTGTTCCACCCTAATCTCTGAACTACCCTTACTTTCATAACCAGTAACAGTTTTAAAATATTTAGTGCTATCTTATTCTTTCTATTTGCTAAGTGTCATTTTCATAGTCATTTTTATTAGTGTAACTCTGATCCAAAAATCCCACTTCGAGTGTTTAGACTGGTTCCGCCGGGGAAGGTGATGGGGATCTGTTACTGAAGTCATGAATCAGTCTCAGAGATTACTTTGTCCCAACTTGGTTGCCTAGTATGAATGCTCTAGTCTTGAGTAAAAGCCTAAGCCATAGTCCTTGTCCAAATTCGTGCCTTTATTTTCGAAAAACACCTCTCACTGAAACCTCTATAACTGCCTCAGTTTTGAAGACAGAAACGTAAAACTCCCACTTATACCTAACATCCTTAGCTATCCCCACAACCAGAAACAGTGTGATTGACCCGTTTTTATCAAAAATTGCATTATAAAAGTTTGCTGCAAATTTACATTTCGCAAAAGTTTTACACGTGTGAATTGCCTTTCAATTATTTCCCACTTTGCCTTTGAGATTCCAAATGTTTTCTTTTGAGTAAATCATAGCTTTTGATTGTTTGCATCTGTTCAAAGCAGCTCCCGTAATCATTTAAGCATTTTTGGCCACATTTAGGGGGTAATTCATAGAATTTGGCACACAAGTGGTGCACACGGTTGGCACACAGAGTGCGCGTTAGATTTCGGAGAGATTTCCACACGTTTTCGCTAGTACATGTCCCCACCCACCCCCATTGACAGGCACCTGCCAGGAGGCCCCGATTTATGTCCCCCCACCCACCAGTGACGGGCACCTGCCTGCAGGCACTGACTTATGTCCCCCCACACCCCCACCCACCCACCAGTGATGGGCACCTGCCAGCAGGCCCTAACTTATGTCCCCCCAAACCCCACCTTCGACATTTTAAGTATAATTTTGGCAGTTACTTTTATCATTAGTCCCTCCACCACTGATTACAGGTCATCTCTTCCCCCTTTCCCTTCTGTTTTTCTTCTCCCCCTCCCCAGCACTATCTTGATTCTTTGTAGACCTACAACAGTTTGTCACTTGTTTGGTTACTCTCCTCACCTCTTCCCTCCTCTTCCCTCACTCACCTCCTTATGTGACTCCTGCACTGCGACTATTGCCGTCAGGCATAGGACTGTTGATGCTAGTTATGTCATCCAAAATGCCCTCCCTAGACTCTCCCTTATTGTTCCAGGCACTTGTAATATGTACTTTGCTTTTCCAGTTCATTATCACACTGTGGACTGTTTGAAGGACACGTAGGAATGTAATGTTCTTCTCCCTTGTTCCCTCCCTAATTGATGCGCTTTGATGAACTTTGTGTGTAGGTCGTATTATGGATTTCTATGATTCAGTAATGGGTCACTTTCTGCCATTGCCGATGTGGGGTACTCTGTACATGATATGTTCTGCTGGTCAATGGCTGATGCAATGTAGTGCTTTATTTTGAGGTGTCAGGGGATGGGTGTGGTTTGACACACAGGGGGGTCCTTGGTGCTATGTTCCCATGTGTTGTGTACGGGACACTGGCACTCACTTCATTTCACATACATGTATTCTAGGCATGTCCCTATGGACAAATACACTTAGGCAACACCCCCACAACTACATTGACACCATGCAAATGCGTGCACCCAGATTGCCTTCTCATGTATGCTGTGTCACGACAATCCATGTTCACTTCCAAGTCATTGATCGTGTACATGCATGACAGGGTACTATTTGGTTGATTGCCATTTTTTAAAATGATGCAGAAGGGTTTTCACCAATGCATTGCACACTCACTGTGCTGTGCTGTGCAGTGTGCGGGGTTTGATATGTTCTGCTGGTCAATGGCTGATGCAATGTAGTGCTTTATTTTGAGGTGTCAGGGGATGGGTGTGGTTTGACACACAGGGGGGTCCTTGGTGCTATGTTCCCATGTGTTGTGTACGGGACACTGGCACTCACTTCATTTCACATACATGTATTCTAGGCATGTCCCTATGGACAAATACACTTAGGCAACACCCCCACAACTACATTGACACCATGCAAATGCGTGCACCCAGATTGCCTTCTCATGTATGCTGTGTCACGACAATCCATGTTCACTTCCAAGTCATTGATCGTGTACATGCATGACAGGGTACTATTTGGTTGATTGCCATTTTTTAAAATGATGCAGAAGGGTTTTCACCAATGCATTGCACACTCACTGTGCTGTGCTGTGCAGTGTGCGGGGTTTGATATGGCAATTTGCAATTGTCCAATGTGCATGGCAACAGGTATTCTGATTTTTGTTGGTTGCACCACTGGTGGCATGCATTTGTGCCACCGTTTTCAGGGTATGAGGTTTTGGTCACTCCTTTCTTCCGATTCCATGTCAGGTATAATTGTCTGGTGCCTATTTACATTTCTCACGTGGCACTTCATGACTATTGTGTCATGTGTTGTGCATATGGTTGGCTGTTTTGCCGTTGCATACCATGGTATGGTGTGGCAGTCAGGGTTCGGGAGTGTTGGGAGGGTTTGGGTGGCATACCAGTCTTTTCATGCCCTGTTTAGCAAGGGGGGATGCCTTGCATGATTTCCCTTTGGTCACATTGGATTGGATGTGTTTAATTAGCTAGGGATGCACACAATGTGGCACTTCTGTATACACATTCTCAGGGTGGTAAGGCAGTGACAGTTAACTGTCCCTTTCTCATCATTGATTGTGACCTGCTATGTGCCATGCCTGTGTGCACTCCGCAGAGGTTGGAGTTTAGGTAAAAAATGTGGCCACAAGCTGTGTACGGGCTGCCTCGCCACATGCCCTTTCCCCTATCATGCGCAGCGGCCGTGCGTGTGGTTGGGGAAGTGGGGGCACCACCATGTCCACCGGTACGCCATGCCATGTTGTAAGGTTGTGCAGAACATATGCTGCCACAATGATCCTGCACACTACTGGGGGTGCATGTAGTAGCTGTCCACCAGAGCGGTCAAGGGAGCGGAAGCATGACTTGAGCACTCCGAATGTGCGCTCCACTATGCCCCTGGTTGCAATATGGGCTGCGTTGTACCTTACCTGGGGTGGTGTGGTGGGGTTACGTATGGGCGTCATCATGTAGGTGCTCAGAGGGTAGGCACTGTGCCCTAGTAAGGTGATAATGGATGTTATTAGTTGGACTGGTGTATTTGTCTGTGTGTGACATGTATGCATGTGCACAGGCATTTGTACTCATCTAGGAGCCATGTGTCGACATGCTTCCCAGCTTCCAGGGCCCGGCTCAGGGCGGACATTCTGAATATGAAACTATCATGGGTGGACCTGGGATAGTTTGCATAGACAGAGGTGATGATTCCCTTGGCATCACATACCACCTGCACGTTGATGGAATGCCAGTGCTTGCAGTTTCGATAGATGTGCTCAGTGGCCCAGGTGGACATAGGACCACATGGGTGCAATCTATGGCACCAAGTACTTTGGGGAAGTGTGCCACCCTGTAGAAGTCCAGGACCACGGCCTGCCTCTCTGCAGGTGTTCTGGGCATGTATATGTGCCTGCGGACTGAGGGGCACGCAGCGATGATTGCTAACACCTGGTGTAGGCAACGTGACTGCGTGGCCTGTGAGACACCCCCCACTATGGCAGTTGTCCGCTGAAATGACCCAGTGGCCAAAAAATGTTATGTTATGTTATTTTGCATTTATATAGCGCCTTATATACCATTGGTATGGTCTGAATGAGCTGGTAGGTTGAACGCCCTTGGGAACCGAAGTTCAGATCAGTAGAGAGAGTAGAGGGAGTCAAAAGGTGCGTGTGAGCACCGGGTATGTGTGCAGCTTGTGCGGTATTCGTGTAATAGCTGCTTCTCAGCGGTAGGTGTGGTGGTGGAGAGATCAGGAGTATGTGTTCATTCTGGCAGGATTTATCCATACCGGATGTGGCTGCGTTAGGCCTGAGGAGAACGCCTGGCTGGGGGGTGTGTAACCAGCAGTGTTTACTTAGAATGATGTGGAGTGAGCGGCAGATGTTGGTATGAGAACAGTTATACCGAATGGTGTCATAGTATCTCTGTGTTCTAGTTGAGTGGTGATGTAAGGAGAGAGTAAGCGTGGTGGTGTGATATGATGGGTTATATGCTCTTTCAAACAATCTCTGCATTCCAAACCATACCATATACGTCACGCAATTCTATGCGCTCCAGTCCATTCCATGCACTCCTATCCACTCCATGCACCCCAGTCTAGTCCATACACTCCGGTCTGCTCCACGCACTCATGCATTCCAGCCCGCCCCGCATGCTCCAGTCCGCCCTGCATACTCCAGTCTGCCCCACGCATGCATTCTTGTCTGCCCCACGCATGCACTCTTGTCTGCCCCACACATGCACTCTTGTCTACCCCACGCATGCACTCGTCTGCCCCACTCATGCACTCTTGTCTGCCCAACGCATGCACTCTTGTCTGCCCCACGCATGCACTCTTGTCTGCCCCACACATGCACTCTTGTCTGCCCCACGCATGCACACTTGTCTGCCCCACACATGCACTCTTGTCTGCCCCACGCATGCACTCTTGTCTGCCCCACGCAATGCAGTACATTGAGCACCTTCTCCAAGGGGCTCAATGCTTGGGAGCACAGGGTGGGTGATGTGAGTTCATCCTCCCACTCCCTGACCAGCTCTAGGATGATATGAGGTGGAAACCTATACCTGCCATAGACCTGGTCATGAGGCATCCCAAAAGGCTGGTCCTGGGAAAAAAATGCGGCCCTGGCTATTCTCCTCCTGCGGTGTCCCACGATCACTGCTGCGAGGAACGGAACATTCATCGTAGCTGTATATGCTTGTTTGTTGTTTGTGCGCACTTTTATGATGCGCGGCCGCACTTCTGCCTGCTTTCGTGTGGCGGACGTAATTGTGCGTGTGCATGTCTTTTGACATACGCAGGTTTTCCCTATTCAATTCCATGAATACATGTAGTTCGCGTGCATGTGGGCGTTCCGTGTACTTCCCAGCGGTACTTCCCCAGTTATGCCCTTATTTTCATGCGTTGTTCCCCATTCTGCATGTTCCACCCCTTGTTCCGCCCCCTTTTTGATGTGTGTGCTGACGTGCGCTTTCGCTATGCGCGTCCCGCACGGTGTTCAGGGTGTGGAAGTGACGTGTGCGCTGGTGTGCACCACGCGCAGACTTGGCGCACATCCCAGAAAATACACGCGCATGGCCTTCCATAAATCGCACGCGTGCGATTCGCACACGAGCGCCAGCTTTTTCACGCTTGCCCCAGCTTGCAACACTGATTTCGGCGCACATTTATTCCATGAATTAGCCCCTTAGTGTTTTTGCTCAGCCACTTTCAAAGTCATTCTGACAGTTCAAAAGTCAAATCCATTTTTCTCTTGTGTCTAAGTGGTTAAGGTGGGAGTGATCTTCTGTTTGTTCTGTATTATTCCTGAGTACCTGCTCTCTCCTCACATCTATTTATATTGCCTATTGGTGGGTTGAGGGGTGTTGCATGGGGAACCTCTAACCAAAGTGCTATCTGTTCCAAACCAACTCAAAAGTATTATTTTCTTTACTGCATTCTTTTTGTGTTCATTCCCTGATTCCCTGTGCATTAAATATGTTATTCATTGTTCTTGTCACCCATTGGTGATTGTTGTTACCTATTAAAAATATATTGCGATTTTAAATTCTAAATAATTAAATAAATATTTACTGCTGCAAATTAGCCTGATTCCTGGTTCAGTGTGACAGGGGGGGTATTTTGAGAAGTGTGTGATATGAGTGGTATATAATTCAGAATATTGAACTTATAGATAAAAATAAATAAGGGTTTCATTTGCGCACTACATGCTGGGCGAGACTTGGGTGTGTGCCTGATTGAAATCCCTTACAACAGTATAAGGGGCAATTGTTTTTTGACCTTGAAACAAAGGGAGCATTTCAAAAGGAATGCTTGCAGGGAGGGATGTATCACTGTCAAATATGGTAAGGTTCACCATTCCAAAACTGGACAAAGGAACATGTAATTTAATTTAATGAAAATTAGTTGACCTGAACCGAGTGTCTGCCGAGAGAATGGAAATGCCAAATATTATGTAAGTTTTACTTTCGACAATTTTATAGACCAATGAGTCAACTTATCATTCGCCGACCATTATTGCTGGCTTACATTGTACTTGGTTGTGTTTTGTGTCATATTGGAACGACAAGCAAATACAACCTGTGTGTGTACTTGGCTTTGTCCCGGGATCATGGGCAGTCCAGCATCGAGATGCATGTACTCCACTAGTGGGTTCCACCAGGTTCCACAAACGCGTAATTCAACGCTAATATTTAATTAAAATTCCATCTATGTGTTCTTCGTGCCCTTAGCTTGCTCCCTGATTGTAGTGTCAGCAACCCATTTCAAGGTGAACATACTGCATAGCAGGAACCTTTGAAGTAAATTGGTGACTACTTTCTACTTTGTTTTCTCTGTGTTCCCATTATTTCACATCCGTGTTCATCAATAGTTTTAACACAGGGCCGATTTAATGGGTAAAATGATAAACTGCACTAAAGATCGGCAACTGAGACACATTTCTGTTATCTTTTTTAAACAGCTACATCCTGCCTTTCTGCGATTGTCATCGATTCCACTTACCAACTGATGGGGTTTTCAACCGGCAGCTGCAGATACAGGTGAATGGCTGGATAACAGTGACTCTTTTTTGGGACGATCGTCATGGGCTGATATCCCCTTACGCGGCACCAGTGAAAAGGAGCGTTTATTGTGAAATAAAATAAAAAATTTACAGTTTTGCTATTTTGTTTAAAAGTATGGTTTTAAATTCAAAATTGGGACGCGCTGTGTTGTGAGATGATGTGTGTTGATTGTCCGGATTCTGCGTGAACTAACGTTATCACGCAGGTGATGATTGGGTGCGTTTGGCTACCCTGCCCAGTAATGTCCTGGAGATAGGTGGAGAATATCACTAGGTTTGGTGATGTCAGCCTCAGGGGCGGGCCATATGAATTAGTGCCGCCAGGGCAGTCCACCTTGGGCGATGCAGCAACGGATAAGATTATCACAAGATGGCTGTGCCTTAATGCCTGTTTTCACATGTGTAAAAAAGAGGAAAAATATGGTAAGGTGCATAGGAAATGTTTGTACGATCGATCAATGTATGCTTAGAAACACATGCCGAACCCTCGGGACAATAGTATTTCTGAGCACACTATTCCTTCAATAGATCAATGTTTTGCTCCATTCGCTGCAGATGACTTTCTAAGTCCTCTATTTAGGATAATATTTAATGTCTGTATGGTGTGTTTAAAAAAATGTATTTGGTAAGTACACATAAAGTAATCGGTAATAATTGGTTTAAATAGAGAAGTGTTGTGTCTACCATTACTATCACTGTTTTCACTCATTTAATCACGGGGGACATTTTCTTCCAGGCATTCCAAAGTACTAGACATTTCTGATTGAAAACATATATATAGATTATTTTTACTGTACCTAATACTGAAAGTTTATAAATATATAAAATAAATGTAGTGTACTCATTAGTTTCTTGCTAAGTTTTGCTGTTACTGCTGCGTAGGTGTGCTGCTGATTTTTGCTATGTAGTTTGCGTGAGGTAATTCTGTTGGAGTCACATTTATTTTGTTTGCGTATGCTCCATTATGTTGCACATGCTATGTAATTGGACGGTTGGTGTATTACATTTACAGTTTGCACTTCTTATTTGTTATTGAATGTAATGTATTTATGTGCTGTTTTTTTAAAATGTTCGGTGTTTCTATTGCATGATGCAACAATGTAAGATATCCCCTGAGTTTTTGGATAGTGCTGATGTTTACCGAGTCCGTCCGTGAACATACGCATGGTCCGCAAACATGAGACCCACTAGCGCAAGTAGGGGGTTCAGTATGTTCTATGTTATATGTATATAAACTAAGGGAATCCTAGGAAACATTTATCCAATTTATATTGTCTATATAAGGTGAAATGGAGGTTTTTATAAGATTCTGGTTTCACCATCACCACCTTGTGGGCAATGCTGGATTTGACTTTTATGGACTTCATTAATTCATAGTGCCTCACCCTTTCTCAACTCTCATGCTGGACTTCCTTTGCATCTTGTACTCATGGGGGTCCTGAATCATGCTGTTCCCATGTTCATCTTGTATCCAGTCTTGCAACATTATGTGTTACTACTGACTTCTGCAATTGTATTCGCTTTCCCCTCTTGCTTCTCCACTCTTTTTGACTGCTTACTCTCTGTTCTATACCCCCTCTCCCTTTTCCTATCTCCTCCCCTCCTCCCCGTACTTTATCTATGCACGTAATCTATCAGAATTGTCCCTGGACCTAGTATGATAGCAACCTCGTCTGTCGCTCCCCCATCCCCTTACTGTCCCCCCCTCCCTCCAGCACTATCTGAAACGTTGTCAGGCCTAGTACGATAGTTGCTTGTTTTGTTCCTCCCCTACCTTTCGCCACCCCTCTCCATCACCTTTTGTTTTCCTCTGGCTCTACCAGAAATGTCGTCAGGCCTAGTATGGTAGTCGCCTGTATGTTTCCATTTCCTTCCCACTCTCCCCCTCCTTCCTTATCTATGTATTAGCACTTGCACTATCAAATTCAGTAAAAAACATTGTTAAAGGGACGTTATGGTTAAGTTCGCTACTGAAAACGTATGAAATTTAGTGAATCAAACTTTGTTAAAGGGACATTATGGTTCCAAGTAAAACCAAAAAAACCCTGAAATTCGCCAGTTATGGTAAGATAAGCAACCATAACGCACGCCACCACCGTGCACTGCTAAGACTAACACCCAGGACATCAAAGATGATATCACAAATGTCATTGATGACATCACTGATGACATCACATGGCTGGCTCCCTCTCTTTTCCTTTGCTGCCATTTGTAGGCCACATGGTTTTCTTCAGTAACAGTAAGGAACTAAAAATTGAAAAAGTACTATATTTGTAGACTTATCATTCAAATATGTGTTTACAGTAATTCCCTTAGGGTCCATTCACAGCATATGAAACATATACATAGGGAAAGGCACAAGCTTGAAAGACAGCAATCCGTTGTATGCATGAACATAATCAGTAAGGTTATCAACACTTTGTTATAGTTCTGCTGTTTTTTTATTACTGTGCTTTCCCTGGATATGCTCATATTTGTATACTTTGTACTCACACTACTTTCCTTACGGTCAAGTTACATCATGTGATACTTATAAATAGGGGAAGTAGCAGCTTTGAAGCAGAGCAATCATTTCTGTGCATGATGATAATCAGTTAGGTTACGAACATTGTTTGGTAGTACTGCTGCTTTTTTGCTTACTTCACTTTCCCTGTGTATGCTCATATTTGTATGTGTTGTTGTCTCTTTGAGTTTTGTCTGTAATAATGCAATTATGTAGTAAGTGGGTTTTACTAGCTACTTATTACATGTTTCACAGTACACAAAACTCTAATAAGAAAGCATTTATCATTTCACTATTCAACATGGCAAGATTATGAATATTGCACCTCCATCATGTATATCTTGTATGCTGCACACAATGCCTAAGTTTCTATGAGTAGCTTAGTATACTGGATCGAACTTCATAATAGAATGCTATTTATATCAATGCATTGTTTAATGCACTATGAACCTCATAATATTTATTCCAATGATCCTTGACGCTTTTTTTTATCAACTTTACAATGAGAACCCCTTGTACAGCCTTTTCATGAAAAGTAAATGTACATGCAGTGTCATCAGTGAAGTCATCAATGACATTGTGATGTCATCTGTGATGTCCTGGGTGTTTGTCTTAGCAGTGCACAGTGGCACCAGTTACGGTTGCTTAACTTACCATGACTGGCGAATTTCACTTTTTTTGTTGGTTTTACTTGGAACCATAACGTCACTTTAACAAAGTTTTTTTCACAGAATTTCATAGGTTTTTAGTAGCACAACTTAACCATAACATCCCTTTAACAAAGTTTTTTTACTGAGTATATATATATATATTTGCATCCCCACAAAGTTATTTTGTTCAATTAAATCACTGCAAAGTAATTTAAACCTCTGTGTTGATAATTGGGCATGCTAGTTTTTGTTATGAAAGTTGGCTTTTGGTTAAAATGTTCAATTGGTGAAATTCTTTTAAACTGTTGCTGGTGTGTACACGTTCTGATCCTAGTTGCACAAGGGTTTTTGGTCTATTTGTATAGGTTGTTCCTACATTTTGATTTTCCTGTGACCTTCACTTCTTTATACTGTAGGTTGTTCATTCCTGTATTTTCAGCGCTAACAGATATCAGATATAGAGATATTTTTGATCTTTGTTGAGATCTTGCTGTCCCACATGTGTTTTGGTTGAAAATGTTAGGCTTTTTGTAGGTTAGGGGGCAGCAGTCCATCAGATCGTGTTTCTAATATTGGAGTCATAGCCATTTCTTAATTTGCTTCTGGTCCAGCTGTCTTTCTCTGGGTCACCCATTCTGAAATGAATGACATGCCGTGATTGGGTGGATACATTCAGCTGACTAGTTTCCAGTGATTTTATACTTCCTGGGCCTGTGTTCAACTAATTGGCAGACATTCATATATGGATTCCTAATCGTCCCATTTGTTATTAATATTTGTTATTAATTTAGGTGTAGCACGCCATAGCACACAGGCATCAGGGCACACATTAACACAAGGATATAATGGAGATAACTTGACAACGAGCAGTCAGTGATCAGGGAGGGAATTATTCAAACAAAAGTGTTTTCAGATGTTTCCCGGAGAGTGAGTTTTTCTTCCATGGGAAGGCTCACTGGAAGAGCATTCCATGCCTTGGCATCTCTGAAAGGGAATGATCTACCCTTTCCTCTAGTTTGTTCACATGGGGAGTGGCGAGCAGTTGTGCTGTGCTAGATCACAGGATTCTGCAGTGTTTATGTCGTGTCAGTGATTGCTTTAAGTAATCAGGGGCATTGCCATATATACATTAAAAAAAGCTTGTCCTCCAATGGTGAGGCCAGCTGGGTTAAAACGCCCGTTGTGGTTTCAAGAGAGCAGTGATAGTGTGAGTGTTGTCAATAATATAGATATGGAAACTGGTCTAGCTGTGAAAAAGATTATAACTGTAAAATCAATGGGCCTCATTACAAGTCCGGCGGTAGCCGTGCCGGTAAAACCGGAAGGCTGCCGGCGGACTTGCACATTTTTCCAGCGCCTGGTTTCACAGACAATGGAACTCCATGGGAATGGGGAGCACCGAAGCACCGGCAGCGTGTACAACAGTGCCGGTGCTTACATGTAAGTCTGCGGGCAGATGCCGTCCCACCCACCAGGTCAGACCCTGGCACCCACCCGCAGACTCGTAGTGTGCCGGTCTGGTAAAACGGTGCTGGTAGGCTTACTGCCACCGTTGTTACCAGACCGGCACAAATGGAATGAGGCCCAATGTCTGAAAAAGTTAGCCTAAGGGCACTAAACATCTGCCGATGCTGTACAGCAAACATGCTGGCACTGCAATAAATCTGTGTAGCTGTGCACAATAAATTAATCTAATTGAAAAAATCAATGTAGCTGTCCATAAAATCAATCTGGCGTTAACTGACCCTTTTCCAACATCACAATGCTTTGAAAAGAGATGGCTCAGAGAATCCTCAAAAATTCATGCTAATGCCAGGGTCTGTATTCTCCCATTTCATTCTACAATTGTTTTTGAGATTTAAAACAAAGCATACACCAAATGCACATTATTCAGCTTCACTGTGTTTGCTATTCCTGCAGCTGGGAGCATGGAGCCCTTTAAATCAGAACTTTGAAAACAAGATGATCCCCTTGATACATTGGTCATTTTCACTCTGTTTGCTATTCTGCGATTTGCCGAGCCTGGAGCCTTTGAGACGGTAACTGAAGAACAATTTAGGCACTTCCTTGCCTGCTTTCCTTGTCGCTATTTAATCGGATTAACTTTGATGAAGCAGAACACACTGATGAGTAGCAGTACTCTGATCTGCTGACTGAAGGGCCTGCAGTCGCTGTTTGAACAACTTTTGAGATGCTCTCTTGCATGCAGGCAATCTGAAGATGATTGGGAGAAACCTTTTTTTACTTTGAATGTAGACTTTGCTTTTGGTGGGGATCTGCCACAAGCTCTGCTGAATGTCCTTGGGATGGAAGCATAGATGTACCAAAATGTTGAAATTACGAACTACGGTCTTGTTTGTGATCCCCGAGTGCGATATAACCTATGGCCAGAGAAACATACTGTTCAAAGATTAAAAGTCTCATTGGGGGTATTGCGGCGATAAATCCGCTGAAATACCACCAAATGGATTTACCTTTACTGCCACTTGGTCCGGGGGAATTACCACCTGACTGCAAGTGGTGGTATTAGTCCCCATTTAAGAAGTCCATAGGACTCCATGGGGATTTTTGTGGAATTATCTCTGGCGATAATTGTTGCCAACATTTCTGTTTTTTGTCGGTAAGGTGGCGGAATTACCTCCAGCATTTTGCTGGAGTTTTTTTCCTTCACCTTACCTCCAAACCCGAAGTTCAGCAGTGCAGTAATGTGGCAGTAACGCAGTGTTAAGTAAGTTACCACTGCATTTCCACCGTTTTTGGCCACACCGCCAAACTCATAATGAGGCCCTAAATTCTAAACTAAGAAACAAAATGAGAATTCAAATAAGTCAGCAATACATGTGACCCCAGACAAAGAGTGCCTTGGCTTTTCTAAACCTTTGGCCCAAATAAACTCTAGTGTGAGAAGCTAATTTGACCCAAATTGAGTCTAAAAATAATCAGCATTGTACCCATGTCAAGCAAAGATCACTCTTAACAAAGGAGAATGTAATTTTATATATGAGAGATTACATGTTAAGGACTATATTCGGTTTTATATGGTTCTTAAACAAGGGAAGTTCAAAGGTGACATAACTTAGAGTTGATGGACAATGTTAGATTGAAATAAACAGCAGAGGTGAGAAACATTATTAGGCAACAGCAATTCAAGATCAATCGAACATTAAAATAAGGCTAATCAAATGTTCTAATCTCTCATAAAGGACAGAAGTCTTAGGCCAGGTGAAAGAAAATTATCTAAATAAATAAAACTCATAATTACATGTGTCACAGATGGCCTCAAAAAAACACCAACTCACAGAGAAGGTTCAAGAGTTTATATTTTAGTTTCTGCAGGAGGGCTCACTGAGGGTTGTTCTTTTCTCTCTTGTCTTTCTGTCCCTAACCAAGATATCCTAATCCACAAGATTGTCACTTGAGATTGGTAATCCCTACTATATAAAATTCTGCATGGCTGTTATGATGGCCTAAATGCAAACACCTTCGCTATCCAATGCCATCTGGTAATTCTAGGTGGATCTTATTCAGGGGTATTTTTGTATTTTCAACTGGGTTAAGTGCCTTCCTAATGCTCTGGTTCTGCCTGTCCTTTCTATTCACATCCTTATTATTATTATTATGCCTACATTTTCTCCCACGTCTCTCCCTTCTCTACTTCACTCTTTCTCTTCTGTCCCTCCCATGATCCTCTCTCTCCCTCTACTGCTTACAGCCACACTCAGAGCTTGCAATGTACTCCTCCCACTACTCTTTGCTACACTTCCCCCCACTATTCCCTATTACACTCTCCTCAATGACTCTTTACTATTCTCTTGTCCTGCTATTCTCTACTACACTGTCCACCCCACTACTCCATACTTTACCCTCCTACCCATTACTCTCTACTACAGTCCCCTCCCACTACGCTGCACTCCATGCACACCTTCGCCACAACCACCTTCCTTTTACTCACTCAGTAACTCTTCTCAACTACTCCCTATCACACACTTAGACTCTCCCTTACTCTCACTCACTCAATTTACATGCACTCCCACACCCAAGTATCACTTTGTCTCAGCAAACAATACCTAACCTTGCACATGCTCTTGAAAATTATCCTCCACTCTCTGCTGCAACGTCCTTCCTCAACCATGCCTCTTGGTCTTCCATTTCCTCTCTTGACCTCACCTGAACAATCCACACTGCCCTGGTCACTCTGTCTTCTTTTATCAACCCGGTCCTTGTCATTGGCTTCTGTCGTCAGCTAGTTCCCTAGGCCAACCGCTGTATATCTTTGCCCTAGGAGCTGCATTACAATCACCAAAGCACATATCATGGTCCTTAAGCCCCATCCCTCATATGCCCACTGGTCCAGCATCATTTGGAAATGGTGGCCCTCTGAATCCAAATGAATTTCTTGAGTTTGTGTTCCGCTCAATCTGAAAATCCACATTGCCGGTGTGATCAGTGCAGAGTTCCTTAGCTGCTCTGCTTGCCGCTAATCTTTGTTGTGTGCTGCCAGTTGAGGTCCCTGATGCCAGGCATGTTATTACATGTTGTTGTGTGGAAGAAGAGAACGAACACTGGCGAACATTGTGCACCACAAGTATGGAACAAGAGTCAGTGGTACTTGACATGGTCATCCAGGCATAGGTAGAAGGGACTGCTTGTGCTCTCCCACCTCCGACACCCTGCCTCAAGGAAGGGCTGTGGTATGTCTCCTGGCAAATCCTGCAAGACAGCAGTCTCTCCTTAGGGATCCAAGGGCTGCTTCTCATTTCTAGAGATATTGTTTTCTCTCCCAAAAACTGGGAACCTTAGAGAATTTCTCTTCAGGTGCTGATAGAGGGAGAGGGAGAGATCAAGCTGTGTATTTTTCTAAGGATTGTTGATGCTGCATATGCTAAGGAATGTTTTGTTAAAATGTGAGTGTTTTTGAAAGTGTGGTTGTTATCAGTGTTAAGGTTAGAGACCTGTCTTTTGTCTTAGCATCACCTGTAATGATGCAGATGCCAAAGCAAACAGTATATGTAGTCTTTACAGTTATTGTACTATGAATTCCCACCCAGTTTGGGATATCCTCAAGCTTTAAGGATCAGCATTCTGATTGAAGAGAATTGAATTTTGTGTAATAGATTACAAACAAATGGACAATGGCCACAACAATTATTCTAATGGTGGTGATTGTCAAAATGGGTGGTGAATAGCCCAAGATCATTTGACACAAAGATCGATGCACTGGTCTCTAGAGGAGGAGCCAAAAGCCTCCACTAGTGTAACGCTCACCTGATTCCCATGGAGGCGCCGATCTGTTCTGGACTGCTATGACCTCTTCTAAGGTGATGCGCAGGACTCGGATGACGGACTGGACCGGACCCCCAAACCTCGCCTTTCTGGCCCGTAGAAGAATCCTTCTGTAGATGGAAAAGGGAATTAACTGTCTGCTGGATAATGTGTTGGATTCCCCCCTTCCCCCTCTCACACTCCTCGAACCCCCTCCGCAATTCCCCGTAGAGTCTCACCTTAGAGTCTGAAAGGACGAGCTCTCCATCCTGCTTCCGATGCAGGGGCGCGTTGATTTCCAATTACTTCACTGGATCTCGGGTTTGGTGAGTATTCAACTCCGCTTGACTTTTCCGATATGAGGCTGTAAGTATTCAGTTGCAAAAGTTCAAGCCTTAATTGTCCGTTGTCCTTTTCTCTATTTCAGATGTAGGATGAAGAATCCACGTAGAGGAATGGATTTGCCGAAGGTAACTCTGGTGAGTCTTTTTGATGGATGGTTCCCTTAGTGATCTTGCTTTCACCCACTAATGTGTGTGTCTTTTTCCCCTTAGGGGCCGGGTTACGGAAGTGCCAAAGAAGCGGCGCCGACCCGAGGTGAGGAAAGATTGTCCCAACAATAATCAGGTAAGTCTTAAGGTGGAAGAATCAGGCCTTCCTCGATCTGTTCCTTCGCTCACCTTTGTTTTGTCTCTTTTTTTCCCCTTAGGGGCCGGGGTACGGCAGTGCCAAAGAAGCAGCGCCGACCCGAGGTGTGGAAAGATTGTCCCAACAAAAATCAGGTAAGTCTTAAGGTGGAAGAATCGGCCTTCCTCAATCTGTTCCTTCGCTCACCTTTGTTTTGTCTCTTTTTCTCCTTAGGCGCTGAAAGGCGACGGATGGTGCCAATGGTGGCTGAAGAGCCCGAGGGTGCCTCGTGAAGGTGAGTGGAACGCGGCGCTGCAGCGAGCGATGCGATGCGCTTCTAAAAATAATGTCTTTTCTCAGGATCGTCAGAGTAATGGTTCCGGACTCCGGATGGAGGTAGGTAAAGTTCAATTATTCTCCTTTCTCTCCTTTCCTTCCTTTTCAGGTGTTCCAGGTTGCAGGCGGGAGTGGCTGGAGCCAGGATGCAGGAGCAGACATGGTGAGCGTCCAGCTGCTAGATGCAGAACAACCCGAAGCGTGAGCTGCTGTCTGGGCGTGGTTTAAATAGCCCCCGAAGCAGTTCCAGGTAAGTATTCTTCCTCAGCCACGCCCGAGTGGTAAAATAGTCCCATAGGTAAAATAGTCCCTTTCAGACCTCAAGGAGGTCTGGATCCGGCAGCATGGTCTGCATCAGGTAAGTCCATCCAAGCACTCCCATAATGAGCCTGGCGCCTATGGTGCCAGGACTGATGCCTTCTATGAGCCGGGCGCCAAAGGCGCCAGGACAATGTCCAAAGAGCCCCTATAAGGGGTTGCTGGATCCCTCCCTGGGGACATGATGTCTGCTTTCGGGGACACTGGCCCTGAACTGGCTTCCCGGGAGTAGGCATCATGACAACTAGAAGCCCCGTCCCTAACGTGCCTATATGTGGGGAATCAGAGATAGTGACAAAGGTGACACCTGTAATGATGCCAATAACATGAACAGCCTTTGAAGCAAAGTATCTGTTGAGAAAGACATTCTCTATGTATCCATGAAGAGTTTACAGCCTCTTAGGAAAGATCTCTGAAGAGCGGGAGAAGATGAATGAAAGAGCAAACTGGTGATGTCACATGATACAACGTGACACACTGAGAAGAGATAACAGTGGAGAACGTAAAGAGAGCATGTAGAATCCAGTAACAAAGTAAAGAGTCGAGTAATCTGTTAGATGTAAAAAGAAGATTCCACGTGTGAAGAGCATTTAAGAAAATGCGAAACCATTTTATAATTGTACAGAGCCTGTAAAGCAAGTAGACTAAGTGATCATAGAAGCTAGCTATACATAGTATATAGACTGCTGGCGGTGCAGCCAAGCTATATGAAAGCATAAGAAATCTGGATATTCCACATCGTGTTTTAGCAAACTGGGATTTCCAGGAGAAGGAAGCCTGAAGTGTGTTGCCGTTCACAAACAGTAGCTGACGAGCAGGAAAGAATCAAGAAGGCTTGTCTGGCCAGTGCAGCTGACAACTGATTGTCTGTTCAAATGATACAGATATTACAAGAGATGAGTCAAGCTCCTGCCAAGGTGCTGCTGAGAGACAATGGGCCTCATTACGAGCATGGCGTTAGCCCTGCCTGTATGGCAGGCACAGCTACCACCATGCTTGCTACCAGACCGCCACCTGTGATTGGGCAATAACTGGCCCATTATGACTTGAATAGGCTGGTAATTGCCCATTCGCGAGTGACCGTATTGCTGTGCTCCTGATCCTCATTCTGCCCCATAGGCCAACGTCTTGAGTCAACATTAGTATTGATGTTTGAGTAATTTCTGTATCCCCATTCTTCCCATAAGAGCGCCATCTTTTCTTAAAGAGCCCCCTCGGGTTCAAGTGGTAGAGGGTCGGATGGTTGAATGAAAGGTCCGTCGATTTAGTACACTCGAGATTATCGGATATTCCGATAACCTCTGCCGTCTAGCTGGAAGGACACAAAGTTTCCTGTGGAGAATGGCCGAAATAGTCAAGCTTGCAAGTAAAGAAGATCCAGGTGGGACGTGTCCCTCTTTGAAGAAATCCCTCCTGGTTTCCACAGGTGCAGAGCGAACTGAAGACGCAGTGGTCGGATTACAGGAGGGGAGATAATACCGAGGGCCTACAGATAAAATAAATATGGTGAGTAGGCTAAGAGACTGTCAAAAGTGTGGGGAAAGAGATTGAAATAATATAAAGTAACGGGAGGTTGGGTTTTAGTGTGTGACAGAGATTGTCAAAAGTATATGATAAAGTGTTAAGGTGAGACATATATTGTCTGTAAGCCTGGTTGCCATCGTTCAAGGAGCACAGAAGAAGCCATTTCAAAATCCAAGTGGATAAAATAGGCTACACAGAGATAGATCTGTGAAAGGAATTGACTTACACTCCCCTTCGAGTATATTAGGGGCTAGTGAAAAGAGGTGTCATGACGTGCATGCAAGAGTCGACTAAGTTTGTCTGTTTGTGGATATTATGTTTTAAAGAAGTGTCTGTTGTATAGAGACAAAGGTTATTATCTAATCAAGGTCATTATCAGCGCCAACCATAGAGTAGATTGAAATGATTGATTTGTAAAAGCTATGAGCAGCGAGTGTGGGGCACGCTCATATTTATTATGTTTCTGAAAACGTATTTTTCTGTGAATACTGGTAAGTATAGAAAGTTGATTGAGACTTGTCAAAATGGGAGAAGACACACCACTGATTCACATTTGCAAGACATTGCCCAAACACATGCCCAAGATCAAACAGTACAGTGCTTAATGGATAAAAGGCACAGCACATAAGATGTTCATGCCATGGCCACAAGGGGGATCACTGTCAAAAGCAGTTTTCAACACATGACCACATACCTGCATGCAGCATTCACAGGAAATAAATTAGAGAAAAGATGAGCTATTTTAGAGCTCTGGAAAATGTACCAGGAGGAGCGAGAGGATCCGCCTCCTGAGTAATGGATGCTCAACATGAGCAAGGAGAAGGGTGCTAAGCCTTCTGCTCCCCCTACTCCTTTGGAAATACACGGTGATAGTACAGCTGATATAGGACTGTATATCTCTTAAAAGAACTAAAAGTGGCGACAGGGTATACTAATCCGATATACGAACCACTTGCGTATAGCAGGGGCAATAGTTCAGAGGAAAGTAGGAGAAAGGATGAAATCATTAAGGCCTTGCAGAAGAAGGAGGAAAAAAGTGAACGATTGAGCATGACCACAGAGATAGAACAAGAGATTATGAGATGGAAAGGGGAAAACGATAAAGCTGAAGATATAACGCTCGTACAGAAACAAATGGATGGGTTGACAGATATTGCTTAAACCTGATGGGAAAAGCATCAAGGAAGTTAGGTAAGGGGAAGATCAAGCCAAACAAGATAAAAAAGACAGGGAATGAGAAGGAAGGCAGAGGGAAGATACAAACTAAAGAAAGAATAGACAACGATGTGAACAGATGTATCAGGAAGAACATCAAAGAAAGGAAGAAAGGAAGAAAGAGCAGAGAAACAAAGGAAGTATGACAACTGGCAGAGAGGACCCGCAGAACAAGACAGATTAGAAAGGAAGAGAGAAGAGGAAGAAGAACAGAAATTGAGAGATAAAAGAATTCAAAGATGAAGAGATGAGGAAGTACATTCAGACAGAACTCATGGAACCGAATCCAGTAATATCATGGAGTCATACAGAGAAGATTCTCCAGTCACAGGGAGCGACAACAGAGTCACTTAGAATAAACCTAGGATATGCCTGGGTCATCCAGGGTAGACATAGAGGAGAATTTTGAGATAGGAAGTATCAGAGATAGAATCGAAAAAGTCTATCAAGACATGAGGACAAGGGGTGAATCGGAAAGCAGGGGAAAAGAAGATAGATCCATAATTGCCCCATGGCGAGGCAAGGAAGGAAGCCTGCTTAGTTTCGAGCACAGAGCCTTGTCTTTGGACAGGTTAACTTTGGATTAGAATGAAAGGGGCGAAAGTCATACTAGTTGGGGACTAGATATGTCAGACGATGAAAGGGAAGCATTCCAAGGGGAGGAGGGAGAAAGCACATGTGATCTGGAAGGATGCATGCTGTCAGACAAGGAAGAAAGATGGTCAGATCTGGAACAACGTAAGGATAGGACACCAGATCGCATAGTATATCCTGAGTGACCTTAAGGACGATCACATAGTGAGGGAGGAGAATCACCACCACATGCAAGCAGGCTAAGGTCATTGCCAGGTAGAGAGCGATGCAGAACCATTGTTCCTGCTATGGATAGGCAGACGATGGATGCCTATGGCGGAACTGGTATACACAGTTCCCCCTGTTAGAGAAGGGAGGAGCTAGGCTACAGTATATCCCTTGGCCACAGATGGATAAGTATAATTTAAGATGTAAACTCCCTAGTTTAACGGCAGCTGTGGGAAAATGGATCAATGAGTTAGAGAAAATGACAGGAGGAAATACTCTAGCAATAGGGGAGATTAATGATCTCCTAGCAGCTATTCTTTGGGAAAGGGCTGATGACATTTGGACACAAGCAGGTTATTCAAGTGTCACAGCACAGAATGCAGCTCATGATTGAGCGCCATTCAATAATTGTAGGGCAGACGTATGGAGCGCGCTGAGGGTGCAGTATCCTGATACCTCAGATATGGGTGCAATTATGGCACGTAAGATGCTAGAAGGGTAAGATATGCTTGCTTATATTCAAACTATTCAAGAGCAATGGTCTTTAAGGAAAATCAATAGTGGTATTTTACCACATTTTATATCAAGGACTGCCAGAGCAAGTGCAGAGGCAGCTCAAGAAATTAGTGGGTATAGAGCAAAAACCATGGGCAGAAATATAGTTGACCATCATGCATCATTGTCGACTGTTGCAAGAGAAACACAAAAAAATCGGGAAGAAGATAGGTAGCTTGAAGAAGCTAAATTAGTTCTGAAAAAAATGTCAAAATACACTTTAAAAGGGGCGGTTTTGACAAGCAGAGAAGGGTTGGGAAAGCAACAGCCTATGGGTGCATCACAGGCAAATAATCAATGTCAGGTGGACCAAGGAGGACATGGGTTTATGCAGAGAGGCTGAAGAATGGGTTTTAGAGGAAGGGGTGGTTTTCAGAATAATCAAAACAGTTTCCAGAATATGCAGAATGACAATCAAAATATACAAGGAGGGCAAATTAGAAGAGCACCTCCTGTATGTTGGACATGTGGCCTGACAGGCCACATCGCACGTATGTGTGGAAACCAATGGTATGTACAGACTGGGCAATTTTCAAGAGGGGGACAGGTTACCCTCTAGCATACAGCCCTCAACTTAGACATGGACTTGCTCCAGATCAGACAGTGTATCAGCAGCAAGCGCTGCAAATGCAGCAGGCACAGCAATTATAGCAAGCACCATTGAGTCCGCCGTTAGGGCAGTCACAACACACACCCATGCAAATACAGCAGAATGCAAACACGGGACAGCTAATGACATCTAGAGTGAGGGGTGTTACTGCGATTGGAGGGAGTCCTTTCACAGGCACTGCGATGTGCATATATCCCCAATAGGACAGCTGTCTGGGCGACTTGATGTGTTCAGTACTATCAGTAACAAAAGATCCTCAAGAGGAACCGAGGGTGGATGTATTGATAGGAGGCAAATCCTTTTCTGATTTAGTAGACACTGGTGCAACTCGCTCATCTATACGTGAGGGCAAATATCCGACGTTGGGAAATTTCATGAATACTCAAGGGTTCTCTGGAGCTACAAGCAGAGTAGATTTTACTGATGAATTGCCAATCTTTGTGGGAGAATGTGACATCTGTGTGCCTTTATTGCATTCACGGCAGACACCAGTCAATATTCTAGGGTTAGATTTATTGATGAAGCTTAACATGACAATTTCATTTATTGATGATGGCATAGTGTGTTCCACTCCCGGGATACACTATTTAAACGTGGGTGAATTTATAATGGCATTTGCAGGGGATATGACTCTGCAAGGAGTGTTACTCGAACTTGACATTTTTCTGTATGGGATACACATTTTGCTAACATGGTTGCTTGGCTTAGTGGTGAATTCTATGAGAATACCTGATGAGTTTCTGTTTAGACCACAGATACCGAGGGACGAAGAGGGGGGACGAGTGGTTCCTCTAGAACTAGTCACAGCTGTTGCACAAGGGGAATTGGCCATGCTGGAAGGATGGGATCAGGGCAGGACATGGCGAACAGTCATTGCCATCTGGGAAGGGTATAGATTCACTAATGTCACAGACGAGGATCTGTTTAAAGACTATCCAGCAGATGATGAGTTGATATTTGAAATGAATATTACATATTAAATTAAAATAGAGAAAAGAGAGGTCCCGCAGCGGATGATGATAGTACGGCAATGTCCAGAATATTTTGACGAAGATTTAGAAAAGGTGCCAACCTTGTTATGGACTACAGGACCTTATGATGTAGGCCTATTGAAGGGGGTAGGGGAAGTCCAGATTAAGCTGAAACAAGGAGCAATTTTATCTCGAGCAAGGCAGTATCCCATGTCTCGAGAGGCAGATGAAAGGATTTTTAAGACCATTTCCACATTAATGGAACAGGGTATTCTACTGTTGTAAGAGTCACTATGCAACACTGCAGTATATCCAATTAAAAAACAGAAGGGAGGGTCATGGTGTTTAATACAGGACATGTGGCCGATTACCCAGATTGTAGAGGCAGTGTTTCCTCTAGTTCCAAATCCTGTGATGATATTGTGTAGTATTCCCATTGAAGCACAATATTTCAAGGTAATTGACTTGAACAATGCGTTTTTCTCAATCCCGTTGCATAAAGACTCTCAAGATCTGATGTCATTTATGTTCCATCAGACAAAGCTGAAAAGCACAAGATTACCTCAGAGTTACTGTGAGTCTCCATCAATCTTTAATAGGGTCCTTCAGATGGACCTAGGCAATGTTGAATTGAAAGGGAAACAGTTGTACTGCAATACGTAAATGATATTTTAGTTTGCAGCACGACAGAAGATGAGTGCAGGGAAGACCCGATTCAGTTTACGATCATTCTAGCAGAAAATGTTATAAGGTGGATAAGGAAAAGTTACAGTATTGCTAAAAGATTGTGTTGTACATAGGCCAGTTGATTTCACATGAGGGAAAAAAAGTTACACCTGAAAGAGCAGAGACAATTATGAAAACAGCAAAACCGCATACGATAAAACAGGTGCAACTCTGTTAGTGCATGGGTATTTGATTATAGTTCATACACAAGCCAACTTTTACAGGCTCTCAAAAAGGCACGAGTAAACACAGATAAAAAAGAATAGACTGAGGAGATGGAGAAAGGATTTGATGAGTTAAAGAAATCCATTTGCACAGCTCCAGTTTTAGGAATTCCCAATTATTCTGAAGAGTTTTACCTGTTTTTGCATATAAATGGCACAGTTATGACAGCAGTGTTGACACAAAAGACTTCTCTGGGATATAAACCTCTGGCATATTATAGTAGGATTTTAGACCCAGTTACGAGAGGACACTTTCCTTGCGAACAATCGCTTGCTGCAGTTGTGTTCTCTATTGAGAAGGCTACAAATATAGTGATGGGATGCTCTATGCTCAAAGGCGCCAGGACAATGTCCAAAGAGCCCCTATTAGGGGTTGCTGGATCCCTCCCTGGGGACATGATGTCTGCTTTCGGGGACACTGGCCCTGAACTGGCTTCCCGGGAGTAGGCATCATGACAACTAGAAGCCCCGTCCCTAACGTGCCTATATGTGGGGAATCAGAGATAGTGGCAAAGGTGACACCTGTAATGATGCCAATAACATGAACAGCCTTTGAAGCAAAGTATCTGTTGAGAAAGACATTCTCTATGTATCCATGAAGAGTTTACAGCCTCTTAGGAAAGATCTCTGAAGAGCGGGAGAAGATGAATGAAAGAGCAAACTGGTGATGTCACATGATACAACGTGACACACTGAGAAGAGATAACAGTGGAGAACGTAGAGAGCATGTAGAATCCAGTAACAAAGTAAAGAGTCGAGTAATCTGTTAGATGTAAAAAGAAGATTCCACGTGTGAAGAGCATTTAAGAAAATGCGAAACCGTTTTATAATTGTACAGAGCCTGTAAAGCAAGTAGACTAAGTGATCATAGAAGCTAGCTATACATAGTATATAGACTGCTGGCGGTGCAGCCAAGCTATATGAAAGCATAAGAAATCTGGATATTCCACATCGTGTTTTAGCAAACTGGGATTTCCAGGAGAAGGAAGCCTGAAGTGTGTTGCCGTTCACAAACAGTAGCTGACGAGCAGGAAAGAATCAAGAAGGCTTGTCTGGCCAGTGCAGCTGACAACTGATTGTCTGTTCAAATGATACAGATATTACAAGAGATGAGTCAAGCTCCTGCCAAGGTGCTGCTGAGAGACAATGGGCCTCATTACGAGCATGGCGTTAGCCCTGCCTGTATGGCAGGCACAGCTACCACCATGCTTGCTACCAGACCGCCACCTGTGATTGGGCAATAACTGGCCCATTATGACTTGAATAGGCTGGTAATTGCCCATTCGCGAGTGACCGTATTGCTGTGCTCCTGATCCTCATTCTGCCCCATAGGCCAACGTCTTGAGTCAACATTAGTATTGATGTTTGAGTAATTTCTGTATCCCCATTCTTCCCATAAGAGCGCCATCTTTTCTTAAAGAGCCCCCTCTGGTTCAAGTGGTAGAGGGTCGGATGGTTGAATGAAAGGTCCGTCGATTTAGTACACTCGAGATTATCGGATATTCCGATAACCTCTGCCGTCTAGCTGGAAGGACACAAAGTTTCCTGTGGAGAATGGCCGAAATAGTCAAGCTTGCAAGTAAAGAAGATCCAGGTGGGACGTGTCCCTCTTTGAAGAAATCCCTCCTGGTTTCCACAGGTGCAGAGCGAACTGAAGACGCAGTGGTCGGATTACAGGAGGGGAGATAATACCGAGGGCCTACAGATAAAATAAATATGGTGAGTAGGCTAAGAGACTGTCAAAAGTGTGGGGAAAGAGATTGAAATAATATAAAGTAACGGGAGGTTGGGTTTTAGTGTGTGACAGAGATTGTCAAAAGTATATGATAAAGTGTTAAGGTGAGACATATATTGTCTGTAAGCCTGGTTGCCATCGTTCAAGGAGCACAGAAGAAGCCATTTCAAAATCCAAGTGGATAAAATAGGCTACACAGAGATAGATCTGTGAAAGGAATTGACTTACACTCCCCTTCGAGTATATTAGGGGCTAGTGAAAAGAGGTGTCATGACGTGCATGCAAGAGTCGACTAAGTTTGTCTGTTTATGGATATTATGTTTTAAAGAAGTGTCTGTTGTATAGAGACAAAGGTTATTATCTAATCAAGGTCATTATCAGCGCCAACCATAGAGTAGATTGAAATGATTGATTTGTAAAAGCTATGAGCAGCGAGTGTGGGGCACGCTCATATTTATTATGTTTCTGAAAACGTATTTTTCTGTGAATACTGGTAAGTATAGAAAGTTGATTGAGACTTGTCAAAATGGGAGAAGACACACCACTGATTCACATTTGCAAGACATTGCCCAAACACATGCCCAAGATCAAACAGTACAGTGCTTAATGGATAAAAGGCACAGCACATAAGATGTTCATGCCATGGCCACAAGGGGGATCACTGTCAAAAGCAGTTTTCAACACATGACCACATACCTGCATGCAGCATTCACAGGAAATAAATTAGAGAAAAGATGAGCTATTTTAGAGCTCTGGAAAATGTACCAGGAGGAGCGAGAGGATCCGCCTCCTGAGTAATGGATGCTCAACATGAGCAAGGAGAAGGGTGCTAAGCCTTCTGCTCCCCCTACTCCTTTGGAAATAAACGGCGATAGTACAGCTGATATAGGACTGTATATCTCTTAAAAGAACTAAAAGTGGCGACAGGGTATACTAATCCGATATACGAACCACTTGCGTATAGCAGGGGCAATAGTTCAGAGGAAAGTAGGAGAAAGGATGAAATCATTAAGGCCTTGCAGAAGAAGGAGGAAAAAAGTGAACGATTGAGCATGACCACAGAGATAGAACAAGAGATTATGAGATGGAAAGGGGAAAACGATAAAGCTGAAGATATAACGCTCGTACAGAAACAAATGGATGGGTTGACAGATATTGCTTAAACCTGATGGGAAAAGCATCAAGGAAGTTAGGTAAGGGGAAGATCAAGCCAAGCAAGATAAAAAAGACAGGGAATGAGAAGGAAGGCAGAGGGAAGATACAAACTAAAGAAAGAATAGACAACGATGTGAACAGATGTATCAGGAAGAACATCAAAGAAAGGAAGAAAGGAAGAAAGAGCAGAGAAACAAAGGAAGTATGACAACTGGCAGAGAGGACCCGCAGAACAAGACAGATTAGAAAGGAAGAGAGAAGAGGAAGAAGAACAGAAATTGAGAGATAAAAGAATTCAAAGATGAAGAGATGAGGAAGTACATTCAGACAGAACTCATGGAACCGAATCCAGTAATATCATGGAGTCATACAGAGAAGATTCTCCAGTCACAGGGAGCGACAACAGAGTCACTTAGAATAAACCTAGGATATGCCTGGGTCATCCAGGGTAGACATAGAGGAGAATTATGAGATAGGAAGTATCAGAGATAGAATCGAAAAAGTCTATCAAGACATGAGGACAAGGGGTGAATCGGAAAGCAGGGGAAAAGAAGATAGATCCATAATTGCCCCATGGCGAGGCAAGGAAGGAAGCCTGCTTAGTTTCGAGCACAGAGCCTTGTCTTTGGACAGGTTAACTTTGGATTAGAATGAAAGGGGCGAAAGTCATACTAGTTGGGGACTAGATATGTCAGACGATGAAAGGGAAGCATTCCAAGGGGAGGAGGGAGAAAGCACATGTGATCTGGAAGGATGCATGCTGTCAGACAAGGAAGAAAGATGGTCAGATCTGGAACAACGTAAGGATAGGACACCAGATCGCATAGTATATCCTGAGTGACCTTAAGGACGATCACATTGTCGGGGGGAAATTCTGCCGGGGTCGGCCGGGCCGTCCGCAGACCTCCGGGCAGGGAGGCCCCAACTCCTCCCGTATATCCCAGATGAGATAGAGTATGAGACACACACAAGGAGCAAGGTGACTCTGCTGTTTATTTATACAAAACGGCAGGGATGGGTCAAGGAGCGTACGCGTTCGTCCTGACACACACACAATCGTGGGGCTCGCAGGCCCTTTTTACTGCATTATGACGCGCTACTTGCGTCACTTCAAAAAGTTAGCAAAAAACCTATCGCCACTCTTAATTGGATGCTCGAGTGGTAGGGTTAGTATAGTACACATATAGAGAATGATATTAGTGGACAAGGTGTAGTCAGGTGGTATATCTGGGTTGTCCCTACAATTAGATACATAAGAATTGTTACATGGAGACTCCTGAGGATTGGCTAATGTTACTGACGTCTGAGATAAGAGCCCCATGTTCTGATTGGTGCACCCGTGAGCTTCCCAGCCTGGGACCACCGTTGTTCCCAGCTCTCGGTGTACCTGTGATTGCAACAATGTTTCAATATGGGTACGTGCAGACAATGTGAGGATTTATTCATAGGTGGAAGACTGACCGCTCCCACTGTAGCAGATGTCCATTGAGCCTTTCAAGTGTATTGGCCTGTGTCTCGTAGCGAGGGACCCAGACGCCTTTTTTCTCCTGGGCTTTGGCATCTCGTCAGGTTTGGCTTGGTCACGTGGGGAGGGACCGTGAAAGAGGCAGAATTCTGCACAATTAATATTGCTTTTTCTACTGCGCGTCTGGTTTAATTTGCCGGCGTGACTTTAACGTTGGTGCGCGGAGTGCGAGGTTGCAACATCGTGCCTTTGATGATTTGTTCTTGGACTGTGAGTTTGCAACATTACGACCTTGGCTGGTTGCTCCACTGGGTTCTTTCTGCAGGATCAGCAACCTGACTCGTGCTTTGTTAATGTCCACGGGAGCTCTTGGTTGAGGCCTACTTGGGCCTGGTGCATAATTAGTCCGTTTGGTGCATAGGTGCTTTTAGGTTATAATAGCATATATTTCCATGACCAGTATCGTGTTTCCATTATACCTCTATGGTGGTAATGGGTTTCAAGAGAAGCGTGAGCAAGCGTTATAAATGAGCTCATGATGCGTCTTGCGTTTCTGCATTCTGAAAGCCTATGTAAAAATAATAAAGATGCACGTCCGTGAATATGCCTGTCGCCTACGTCAGAGCACTGAGTATGTTCTTCGTGTAGATTGGTGTGGAAATGTTCAGTGTGTATATTTGTACAGAAGTGCTTCCCGTTGTCTAGGTCGTCATGGCATCTCTAACGACGTGTGGATTTTAGTCTAGCTGATCCGAACCGCAGGTGTCGGCATGGCCAGTGCGGGCTGTTGGGCAGGCAGATGGACACATCCGTATGTTCCTGTACCAGGGTACCTGGTCGTCTGGTAAATGGACAAACTCTTCTCGCGGCGGGTGTCTGGGCCGTGATCCTCTAGGCCAAGCGCGAGAGGTGAAGGACGGGAGCCTGGTCTTCCATTCTCCCACTTCAGTCCCCCCTCTGGTCGACTTGTCGACCACAAACATATCCTTCTCGTTATCTCCTCTTACCCTCCATATCTTAGTTATCCCTCCGAGATGTCCATAATGGTTTACATGATCTTCAAATGACCAATACATATATTCACATGTTCCTCCAGGAGTACAGTACACCCATCTTCCTATGTAGCTCCTGGGGTTCCTTGGGTTCTCGATCTTCACTGATGGTGGGTCTAGATGGTTGGTGATGATTTGGGTGCGCAACTTCTCCCTCTCTTGTATTATCACCCCTGTATGCTGGCCGTCATCTGCTGGCATTAAGGGGTGCATTCCCACCATTTCCAGCAACTCGTCAGTCGTGCGTGCCTTCCGGGCCTTCCAAAATCTAATTATGATCAGAGTAGCTCCAGCCAAAATAGTACACCCCACTATTATTTTCAGTCCATCTGACAGCCAAGATGGCATCCATGACCATAATAGTGAAAACCAGCTCTTATCCTTGTCTACACCGTTACTTTCATCCATCATTTTGGAGTGCATCTGGGCCAATTGTGATACTGCTTCTGTCAGTGTACCATTGTCAGCATCGTTGGCAGGTATGAACGTGCAGCAAGATTGTCCTATCTTTGCACAAACTCCTCCTTCCATTGCTGTGAGAAGGTCCAATACATATCTGTTCTGTAGTGCTACCATCCTTACAGCTCGCAGCTCCTCTTTAATTGCGTTGAACCCATTTACTGTTGAATTGATGGTCATCATTAGTTCCCATCTGGTTATTTGGAGCCATTTTGCGTTTGCGTATGCCTGCAGTCCCGGATGTATTATTGAGGAGAAGAACATTGCTGCTCTGCTGAATAGTCTGTGTTCTGGCGGTATTGATGTTAGTTCCTTTTCCGACCTTCCCCACAGGTAATTTCCTGTCAGTGGCTCTCCTTGTCGTTTTCTCCTATTTAGGACAGTATCCTCGCTGTTGGTCTTGTTTTCTTGCTCCTTCTGAAGTGGTGCAGATCTCTTTCTTCTCTTATCCCCTTCATCCATTTTAGGAAATTTCGCCACATTGACATGCTTCTTAGGTACCACTAGTGATGGTACATTGACGTGTACCATTGTGCACACACCATTCCACAGGGGAGGCAGTGTATGATATGCCTTTTCTCCACAGGCCCAATAATGGTCCATTATTACTGCTGTTCCCGCTCCCCCCTCAGGTAACTCCATCACGCTTGCACAATTGGTGTTATATCCTACGTCCACCTCTCCTTTATGCTGGTAGCATACTTTGGGCGCAGTCAATGGTAGTATTGTTATTGGGTCTTCATCTTCTTCTACCCACGTGAGCATTGGTACGTACTTGATCCACGTCGTCCAACATCGATGATTGTGTGTCTCGATGGTTGAGATAGTTTCTTTTGTTACCATGTTGCTGCCAATTACTCCTATCTCCCAGCTGTTGTCCAGATACACCTTTCCTGTTATCGTCAGTAGCGGCCTCTCCCAGCATCCTTGTTTACCCGGAACTTCAGTGGCGTACCAATCACATGGTAGATACTGCAGTGTTACCTTCTTTGTTTCTCCTTTTGCAGGGCCACTTGTTATGTATTTGAATGCTTCAGCATGTAAACTGGTCTTGTGATAACTCAGATAGGTCTTGAGGAAGTTGTTTTCATATGGGTATGAGTCTCGTGTTTTCCATGTCATGTGCACTACTGTTCCTTGAAATCTTCCTTTCGTTTGGAACAGGGCCAAATATATTATGCACTGTGCTGTCTTTTCATCTATTTCAGTGGCAACAAATGTTCGTGAAGCGCTCATAGCGTATGGTATTAATGAGCAAACGTAACAGCTATCCTCAGTTGTCTGCTTACCAATGCGGGTCATGTGCTGGTACCATATGTTGTTTGTGACGTGTGCTGAATCTTGTACATAATTATCAATACCTTTATTGTCTGAGTATGTGCTGCGTTTAACTCTATTTTGCTTGGGTGCAATGTTACTATTACCACCTGACGTAACACCCGTTGCAGCAGGGAACGGGGGTATATTAGGTTTGGGTGCAGCAATAAAACTGATAGCATAGCTGTACTGCCAGACAGAGGCAGCCAAGAACCCGGTGATCATAAAAATCTGAACTTGTTAATTAGCTTTTCTTAACAATACAATATTACGCAGTTCCTGTATGTGCGAGAGAAAAAAGAGAACATTCACGTGTTTACATGTGTATTGGTGCAAGCAATGTCCTTCAGTTTTAGTTACAACTGTACTTAGCAGTCAATGGGGGGGGTTTTTGCTCAGATGGCGGAAGTATTTTTACTCTTTGAGCGTGTGACCATAGGGTGGGCAGTATGGGGATCACCCCTTTCTTCGTCAGTTATCGTCTCCGAGGCAACAATTGGGTCGTTGTCTGTGATGGAACTTTCTTCCGCTGTCGGGGATGTTGTTACTGTCCTTCCAATGGACCTGTCGTTGGCGCTGGGGCGGGTCTGCAGTTTGTAGATCTTTACGTCATGTAGGTGGTTCCAGGCACGCTTATCCTTTAGTTTTACTGCTCTTGTTGATACGTCCTCCACCAGATGGGGGCCAGTGAACCTCTTCTCGTTCCACTTTCTATTGAAATTGCGAAGTAGTACGTGGTCACCTTTGGCAAGTTTGCACGAGTTCTCCTTTCCCAATTCTGTACTTTCGTCTTTTTCTTGATTGCTGGTAGACCCGCCCCGTGTGCGCTCGAGCTGTTGAGACACAAACACGACACTAGTAATCAAAGAAGACACATATTGATACATTTCATCACCTAACACATTCGCTGAACTTTCGTGGTCGGTGAATGCCCTTGACGTTGGTGTTAGGGGAAGGCGCATTTGACGTCCAGTAACCACTTCGTGAGGGGTGAGGTGGTGGTCGGACCCTGGCCTATTTCTAAGTTCAAACAATGCTAACGGAAGGCAATACAACCAACTTTTCTTTGTTGTTTGTTGTATTTTAGCAATTGCCTCCTTCAATAAGCCATTCAGGCGTTCACATACACCATTAGCCTGTGGGTGGTATGCACATGCAAATTTGTGTTTAATGTTCAGCAGGGATGTGATATGCTGGAACATTTCGTTTGCGAAATGGGGGCCGTTGTCTGATCTTAACACCTCGCACACTCCCCACCTGGGGAAGACCTCCCTTACTATGAATTTGGCTGCTCTAGACGCATCAGGGTGTGAACAGGGCCCTGCTTCAATCCACCTAGAAAATGGGCATACTACTACAATCATATACCTATTACCTTGACATATGTTGATCATATCAACATAGTCAATGTGAAGGTGCCGAAAAGGTCCTTCTGGCCGGGGTATGGTACCTCTTATCACTTTTAAAGTATGACCGGCCGTAAACTGTTGACATGTGAGGCAATTGCTGATAAAATTTGACACATGAGAGGTTAACTCGGGACAAAACCAATCTTCTCTAATTCGTGCTGCAATTATTTCCTTGCCTGTATGGGCAGGGTGATGTAATTGGCTCAGGGCGGTATTTAACAGTGCCAACGGTATTACAACTTTCCCAGTGCCACCCTGGCGCCATAGTGCGTCGGTTGGTGACATTGTGCATCCTCTTTTCACCCATACTTCTTTTTCGGCCATTGGTGCAGCCGCTTGTAGCTCCATAATCTGTGTGGCTGGGAGATGGGTGTACCCTTCTCTTATTAACATCTCCCTAGCTATTCCCCTCCCTCTCCCTCTCTGTGAGTCTGTGGGGTTCCATATCTCACCAAAATATGCAGCATATTTCGCATGTGCGTCTGCTGCTGCATTTCCTTTTGAGACGTAGTCTTCTCCATTGGTGTGTGCGGTGCATTTGACTAGGGCTAGTTCTTGGGGGTCGTTTATTACTTCAATTAGTTCAGCCAACAAGAGGGCATGTTGTACTGGAGTGCCATCAGCTCTCCTAAACCCTCTTCTTCTCCATTTTGATAGCCCTGAGTGGACAGTGGATGTAACATATGCACTGTCGGAATATATAGTTACTCTTTTATTAAAACTTTCCTTTAATGCCAATATTAGTGCAACGAGTTCCGCGGCTTGAGCAGAGTAATGCTGTGGTAATTGTACACACTTCATAGCCACACACACCGGCGCCTCCATCATTTTTACTACTGCTGCCCCAGTTCTTCGTATCCCATCTCCTTGATCAATAGTTGATGACCCATCAATAAACAAAAGCTCACCTCCCTCTAGTGCGTTTTCTTCAACTTTCCTAGTACATGAGTACATTTCAGTTACTTGGGTGCAGTCGTGGGCGTAATCTCCCTCTTCAATTACTTCTGCTAGGAACCTTGCAGGGTTAACCGTGCCACATCTAACAATTGCTAGTTCAGCTTTAGACAAAATAATCTCATAACCTGATGCCCTCTGTGTCGTTAGTGTGGACTTAGGTTTATTCAATATCGCAAATAGTGCATGTTCCACAAATAGTGTAGTTGGACACCCCATAGTTATTGCTGATGCTTTTTCTACTGCAAAAGCAGCTGCAGCAAGACCTTGTTCACAAGAGAAGTGGCCTAACATTATAGGGTCTAAGTGACCGCTGTAAAATGCTACTGGTTTATAGCCCATGCTAGTTTTTTGGGCCAACACTGCTTTCATCACTGCTGAGTCGCAATGTGAAAATATAAAAAAGCGCCGCTCATAGTCTGGGGATGCCAGTACTGGAGCAGTTGATATCGCGTCTTTTAATTCGTCAAATGCCTCCCTCATTTCCATAGTCCACCCCAACTTTTTCTCCCCTTTATTTGCTTCCTTCAAACCCTCAAGCAGGGGTCCTATGTATGAGCTGTAATCAAATACCCATGCTCTACAGTAGTTGCACAGCCCCAGAAATTGCTGCAGTTCTCTCACAGTCTGTGGCACGGGAGTGCTTGAGATGGCCTGTGCTCTTTGTGGTGCAATCCTTCTTCCATGTTGGGATATCAGTTGGCCAATGTAAAGTACCTGTTCCTGACAGTATTGTATCTTTTCCATGTCTACCTTGTACCCCTTTTCAGCCAATATTGTCAACATTTTTAAGGAGTCCTCTCTACATTTACTTTCGTTTGTACTGCAAATTATTATGTCATCCACATACTGTAACACTGTGCTTTCCACCTCAACGTTACCCAAATCCATCTGTATTACTCTATTGAAAATTGAGGGTGATTCACAATACCCCTGTGGTAATCTGGTATGTTTCCACTTTGTATTTCGGTAAGTGAAGCTTGTCAAATCTTGTGAGTCTGGGTGTAATGGTATTGAGAAAAAAGCATTTTTAAGGTCAATCACTGTAAATCGTGATGCTTCTGCTGGAATGCCACACAATATTGTGGCCGGGTTTGCTGTTACTGGATACTCTGCTTCTACTATGTTGTTCAAGGGTCTGAGGTCCTGTATGAAGCGCCAAGACCCCCCTTTCGCCTTGCGCACCGGGTACACAGCTGTGTTACATGGTGATTCTGAGGGGACCAATATGCCATTGTTTATAAGGGCCGTTATGGTTTCATATATGCCCTCATCTGCCTCTTTTGACAATGGGTACTGTTTCACTCTTGGTAGTATGGCACCTTTTTTCAATTTTATCCTTACACCCCCTATGCTTTTTATACACCCCACGTCATAAGGGCTAACAGTCCATAATGATTTGGGCACCTTTGACATATCTTCCTTAAAAAATGGGACTGGGGTGCCTGCGGGTGCCTCAAGTGCCATTGCAATTTTCTGTGCTACTTGTTTGTGAGCCACTCTTAGCCATATTTCTACACTCATCATGAACACCATTTCACCTTCCTCCTTTTCTTCTGAAAACAGCTCTTCATCTGACACCTGGGTCAGCCTACATCCTTCTGCTAGTGCTATCACTGCCCTCCATGCTCTCCCTTCTTTATCTTGGGCGTGCACAGCAACATAATCAGCTGTTGCAATAATGCTCTCAATGTCCATTACAAACACCTTCCCTTCCAGTTCATTAACTGGTGTTTCTGGTCGGAACAGATAGGCTGCTGGCCTCCTCCATATTTTCCCTCCTATCCCTGGCATCCATGCAAATGCCATGTCTGTGCCATACTGGAATAGCTCGCCATCTACTGGCTCTGCCCTAATCGCTATCTGTCCACAGTATGCTTGCAAAATCTGTCGTGCTGCGAGCATGTTAATCCCTGGAGTAGAGCAAATTATGCCATCCTCTGTAAAGGAGATCGTCATATTCAACCTGTTCATTATGTCTCTCCCCAGTATATTTACTGGTGAGGCACTATAATACAAAAGTGGGACTGACAGATCATAATCTCCAATAGATAAGGGAACGTTATCAGTAAATGGAACCAAACCTTTAGCCCCAGAAAATCCTTGGGTGTTCATGGCTTCGCCTGACATCTTAAATTTACTTTCCCTTATGCAAGACCGGGTTGCCCCGGTGTCAACAAGGAATGATAATTTTTTGTCACCTATCGTTACCTCTATGCGTGGCTCCTCCGCACTATTAGGTGTTACTGACAGGATGGGACACACCAAGGCCGTCTGTGGGCTGACCTATTGGGGGTACAATGATTGGCCATTCCCTGTGTAAGGGTTGTGTCCCAACACCGTCACCCCACCCAATTGTGTTCGTTGAGTTTGGGGTGGTGGTTGTATTAACGCCACTTGTTGTTGTGGCGGCGTCAGTTGCTGTGTTATTTGTTGTTGCGGCAGTGAATAGGTTTGTGGCTGTTGTGTTTGTTGTTGTTGGTCACTCCCTTGTTGTGACATCTGCTGTTGTTGTATGCCTTGCTGTTCTTGTGAGGTCCTAGGTTGTGCTTGTTCATTCCATGCTGGTGTTCCTGGCCTGACCCTACATGTACGTGACATGTGTCCTAATAGTCCGCAGCTCCAACACACGGGTGGTTCCCTGCTTTGCCATGGGAAGCTCCCTGTGTTGTCCTGGTATACGGGTTGCCCTGTGGGGTAGTAATTTCTAAGTCCCCCAGCCTGTTGTTGGGTATTATATCCATATCCTCTCCCCCTCATAAATCCTCCTCTCCCTCTGTTATAACTATAATACCCAGTTCCTTGCATTGGGTACCCTCCTCCCATGTTTGGTGCGTGTAATTGCAGAGGCGGCACTTGCTGTGTTACACCTTGTTGAGGCGCTATTTGAGCGGGATCTTGTGCAGCCACTACTTGCGTTGGGCTTTGGGCCATTGGTGTGGGCGTAGTTATTAGTGCCCCTTCCATTGTGTATTTAGTAAGTTTTTTCTGTACTAATTTGGCCTCTTCTGTTTTCCTGTCCTCCTCATTTTGTTTCATTTTTCCTTGCCATGTCCTGCAGTGATGTACTATAGTCAGTTGTATTTCAGGCCATGGTTTTGCTTCCATCCCCACTACTTTCTTTAGTTGTTTCTGAACTCCTTCTGGGAGCCCTTGTACTAGTATATGATAAAATATGGCTGGTGTTTTGTCCCATTGTTCTCTAGTTTCCATGCGCCACTTCTCTTGAATATCCTGGATATAATCAACAGGATCCTCATTTTCACCCATCTTACGGGAAGTAATGGCTCCTATGTCTGATGTGTCTGGGTACTGCACTCTCAGTGCCTGCCATAGCGCATGTCTGCAGTTTGCAAATGGTGCCCCATCATGTGATGTGTTCGTTATTGTTACCCCATGGAATCCCGCTCTTTTCCAAATGTCATCCGCTCTATCCCCTAATATTGATATTAACAGGCCCTTCACATCTCCTACTGCTAGTTTCTGTCCTGCGGTGTGTTTTTCCATTTCATATATCCACTTACCCGCACCTCCACTTAGTGATGGGAGCCTACATTTTATATTTTCCTTATCCGTATGTTTCCAAGGTACATACTGTGGTCTAACCCCTCCTCTCTCCAGCAGTGGCATTAAATTCTGTCTTGTGTCACCCTTTACGCTCCATAATATTGAGTCTTCACACCCCTCCTCTTCCCCCATTTCTTTTACTACTTCAAATTCTTCCTTACTACCTCTGCTCCTACCTCCCTCTTCTTCCTTTCCTCTTTTTTCATCATTTCCTGTGTTCAATATGGGTATGTTTATTTGTCTGTCTTGCCTGCGACTAGGGAGGTCCCTAAGCCGACATGCATAAGGTGTAAGTTCGTTCATGAAGGGCGCGAGCTTTATTCTGTGCAGAGAGCGTGCGGTGGTTGAACATGTAGGGTGTGACGTGGGAGGGCGTGATGGGGATGTGGGTGGCGTGGTTTCATTGGTTTGTGTTTCCCCTATTCTTTTCACTTCCTCCTTACTTCTCTCCAGCTCCTCCCATCTTCTACTCATCCAGGGCGAATCTATGTTTGTTCTAGTGAGGTATAGTTTATCTAAGCTTTCCCTTTCACTCTTTCTTCCCTCCTTCTCCACTCCTCCTTCCTCCTCACTGCAAAAATCATTCATAAATGGCACCCCCCACTCTGCCTTTTTTCCTTTTATTGTTACTGTTTTTAAGTCTATTAGGTCTCTTTCTCCCTTTCCGTTGTTACCAACTGTTCCCCCTAGTGCTGATGTTGTTGCTACCTCTCTACTTTTATATACATCTCCCCATCTTTCACTCTCCCTACTCCTCCCTTCTCTTCCTCCTTCACTTCTCTCCTCCATTTCCCTACTATTTTCCTCCCTTTTCCTTTTCAATTCCTCCATTACTTCGTTGCTCATCTGTTCCAATATCCTTTCATCCTCTTTCTTCCTTTCCCATTTCACCCTTTCTCTTTCTACTATACTCTCTATTACCTTCCCCTCTTCATATTTCTTAGCTGTCTCTGATATTATCCTCCTCCTCCATATTTCCATTTCCTTCTCCTTTTCTTCTTCTTCCTTCTTCTTCTCTCTCAGCACTACTCTTGATACCCTATCTGCTGCTGCTTTTACCCTTTCAGCTTCTCTCTTTTGCTCATCACTCCGTTCCCTTCATTTTTCCAATTCGTCCTTACCTTCTTTCCTTTTCCTCACTCTCTCTCTTTCCTCCCTCTCAAGTTGTTTGATCAGTTCATTCTGCTCATCCCTTAGTTTTGCTAATCTTTCCTCCAAAATCTCTTCCTTCTGCCGTAGTAGCTCCTCTCCCCTCATTTCACTCTCTCTTGCACTATCCTCGTTTGTTCTCTTTACCGCCTCCCTTTCTTCTCCAGTTAGTGAGCCTCGTAATTTCAATAATATCTGTGCAGCTACCCACTCATCGTTTCCTATCTCTACAGTCTGCTCTTCTCTAATCCTCCCTTCCCCCATTGGTATCTTCCCATGAGCCACATATGGTGGAGGGCTGTATGCCGGGTTTGAGTATCCTTCAGCCGCCCTGAACTGTCCTTCTATTTCTCCTAATTCTCTTAAAGGGTACAACCCTCCTCCCTCTGTTTTCACTCCCGGTGTTATGGGTACCTCATTGCTCGGTTCCTTTTTTATGTCGTCTGATTTATCAATCTGTTCTCCTCCCTGTCTTTCGTTCCCCGTATTCTTTGTGCTTTCGAACTCCTTTTCCCCACCCGTTCCTTCTTTCTTAATCTCCTTTTCTTCCGGTGTTTCCCCCATAGTGAACATTCCATTTGGTCCTGGTCGAGACCCCTGGAACATCCTCCATAAGTTAAACACCTCCACATGGTTTGCCAACTTCTTCCCCTTGTATGTATTGTGCAGATGGTTTAGTAGTGAATGTTGGGCATATGGATCGAAACTACCATTAGGCGGCCATGGTGTTAACATTTTGTTGTCTGTCCCCTGGGTCCACTCTATGCTGTACTTAATTAACTTCTCCCTATGTGGTGGCAGTGTGGTGCATATGTGTTGTAGTGGGGTAGTGAGGGTGTTCCCCCACCCTCCCGACCCTCTCCCGTATGACATAGTTGCACTCCCCTTGTTACTCTTCCCCTTACTAGTAGTTTACAATATACAACCTTGTATTGCTTACCTCGCCCCGTAAGTGTGGGGACTTACGACAATCCTTTGACAAATTATGCAATAATAATAAATATGATGTTATATTATATTCCTTCCCCTACGGCCCCCTGCGGCCGAAGCGCACGCAGCCCCCTGCGGCTGCGTACCCCTTACGACGATCTTATACAGTCGTCCTGTTTCTCCGTTCTCCTCCCCCTTTTACACTTGCCGTGGCCGGCGTTCTCCGTGCGCAGCCACGCCCCTTTCCCCTTCTCCTCTTTCGATCCACCGGTTTATAGTTTATCTCCGTATCAGCTCCTTTATCATGTTTCTCTTCCCCACCACTCTCAAACCCAAAATTCCTTGTGCTCGCGATATCCTATTAAATCCCTACTGGTGACGTCACCGATTTCTTCGAGCTACTGGTACATTCTTGTTATGTTCTTTAAGTTCAAAATACACTTGCAATCTACCCCGCTAACCCTACAGCTGTCTTCCTGTCTCTCCTGGAACAAGGTAATCTCATCAATAATATAACCGGACTGCGCACGCTGCGTCGCCTCGCGTGTGATACGCCCCTCAACAGGAGGGCTTAACCAGCCAATTATCTTCCGTTTTGGGCAACTATGTAACTAGCTACCGCCCACAGGGAAACGTCATCTACCTATCGAGTTTCTTGCTCGAACAATAGGGAACCTCATCTACTCTTTGATCAATAAATGTCAAATCGCAGTAAACCACACACACCCACCCTCACACGTAGTCGCGACTTAGGTCAATCAGTGTCTTACGAGCGGTCGCATGTGATGTTTTCGTGCTCCGCCCCCCTCTTTCTCGTGACGTAGCCGATTGCTCTCGCACTCGTTTCGCTACCATTCATTCCATTAGCAACACTAAGTTGTTTAAACCTTCGCCGCGCATCTGTACAACACCTCCCTCCTCCCTTATTTACTTCCTCCCCCTCCCTCACAATTTCGCATTGCTTGTTGTGCGTGTCATGCTCACCAAGTTCTCTCGATGCAGGGCCGCTCGACTGCGTGCACCCCTCCAAGCGGCTCGCCACCTCCCCTCGTCTTGACCACGTCTGGACACTCGCCGACCGCGGGCGGGATACTTCTCAACCGGCTCCCGAGGGCCAATATCCGGATTGCGCTGTCCGGTCCTCTCGCAGCTCCGCGATGGTCCTGTAGTCCTCAGAAGGGGGCAACGGCAGAGGGGGCCGCGCCGCCGGGCCTCCTCGCAACGGGAGTGCCTGGAAAAATTAAAAATAAAAGTCGATCTTAAACAGATCTCAGCAGTGCCTCCAACTTGTCGGGGGGAAATTCTGCCGGGGTCGGCCGGGCCGTCCGCAGACCTCCGGGCAGGGAGGCCCCAACTCCTCCCGTATATCCCAGATGAGATAGAGTATGAGACACACACAAGGAGCAAGGTGACTCTGCTGTTTATTTATACAAAACGGCAGGGATGGGTCAAGGAGCGTACGCGTTCGTCCTGACACACACACAATCGTGGGGCTCGCAGGCCCTTTTTACTGCATTATGACGCGCTACTTGCGTCACTTCAAAAAGTTAGCAAAAAACCTATCGCCACTCTTAATTGGATGCTCGAGTGGTAGGGTTAGTATAGTACACATATAGAGAATGATATTAGTGGACAAGGTGTAGTCAGGTGGTATATCTGGGTTGTCCCTACAATTAGATACATAAGAATTGTTACATGGAGACTCCTGAGGATTGGCTAATGTTACTGACGTCTGAGATAAGAGCCCCATGTTCTGATTGGTGCACCCGTGAGCTTCCCAGCCTGGGACCACCGTTGTTCCCAGCTCTCGGTGTACCTGTGATTGCAACAATGTTTCAATATGGGTACGTGCAGACAATGTGAGGATTTATTCATAGGTGGAAGACTGACCGCTCCCACTGTAGCAGATGTCCATTGAGCCTTTCAAGTGTATTGGCCTGTGTCTCGTAGCGAGGGACCCAGACGCCTTTTTTCTCCTGGGCTTTGGCATCTCGTCAGGTTCGGCTTGGTCACGTGGGGAGGGACCGTGAAAGAGGCAGAATTCTGCACAATTAATATTGCTTTTTCTACTGCGCGTCTGGTTTAATTTGCCGGCGTGACTTTAACGTTGGTGCGCGGAGTGCGAGGTTGCAACATCGTGCCTTTGATGATTTGTTCTTGGACTGTGAGTTTGCAACATTACGACCTTGGCTGGTTGCTCCACTGGGTTCTTTCTGCAGGATCAGCAACCTGACTCGTGCTTTGTTAATGTCCACGGGAGCTCTTGGTTGAGGCCTACTTGGGCCTGGTGCATAATTAGTCCGTTTGGTGCATAGGTGCTTTTAGGTTATAATAGCATATATTTCCATGACCAGTATCGTGTTTCCATTATACCTCTATGGTGGTAATGGGTTTCAAGAGAAGTGTGAGCAAGCGTTATAAATGAGCTCATGATGCGTCTTGCGTTTCTGCATTCTGAAAGCCTATGTAAAAATAATAAAGATGCACGTCCGTGAATATGCCTGTCGCCTACGTCAGAGCACTGAGTATGTTCTTCGTGTAGATTGGTGTGGAAATGTTCAGTGTGTATATTTGTACAGAAGTGCTTCCCGTTGTCTAGGTCGTCATGGCATCTCTAACGACGTGTGGATTTTAGTCTAGCTGATCCGAACCGCAGGTGTCGGCATGGCCAGTGCGGGCTGTTGGGCAGGCAGATGGACACATCCGTATGTTCCTGTACCAGGGTACCTGGTCGTCTGGTAAATGGACAAACTCTTCTCGCGGCGGGTGTCTGGGCCGTGATCCTCTAGGCCAAGCGCGAGAGGTGAAGGACGGGAGCCTGGTCTTCCATTCTCCCACTTCAACATAGTGAGGGAGGAGAATCACCACCACATGCAAGCAGGCTAAGGTCATTGCCAGGTAGAGAGCGATGCAGAACCATTGTTCCTGCTATGGATAGGCAGACGATGGATGCCTATGGCAGAACTGGTATACACAGTTCCCCCTGTTAGAGAAGGGAGGAGCTAGGCTACAGTATATCCCTTGGCCACAGATGGATAAGTATAATTTAAGATGTAAACTCCCTAGTTTAACGGCGGCTGTGGGAAAATGGATCATTGAGTTAGAGAAAATGACAGGAGGAAATACTCTAGCAATAGGGGAGATTAATGATCTCCTAGCAGCTATTCTTTGGGAAAGGGCTGATGACATTTGGACACAAGCAGGTTATTCAAGTGTCACAGCACAGAATGCAGCTCATGATTGAGCGCCATTCAATAATTGTAGGGCAGACGTATGGAGCGCGCTGAGGGTGCAGTATCCTGATACCTCAGATATGGGTGCAATTATGGCACGTAAGATGCTAGAAGGGTAAGATATGCTTGCTTATATTCAAACTATTCAAGAGCAATGGTCTTTAAGGAAAATCAATAGTGGTATTTTACCACATTTTATATCAAGGACTGCCAGAGCAAGTGCAGAGGCAGCTCAAGAAATTAGTGGGTATAGAGCAAAAACCATGGGCAGAAATATAGTTGACCATCATGCATCATTGTCGACTGTTGCAAGAGAAACACAAAAAAATCGGGAAGAAGATAGGTAGCTTGAAGAAGCTAAATTAGTTCTGAAAAAAATGTCAAAATACACTTTAAAAGGGGCGGTTTTGACAAGCAGAGAAGGGTTGGGAAAGCAACAGCCTATGGGTGCATCACAGGCAAATAATCAATGTCAGATGGACCAAGGAGGACATGGGTTTATGCAGAGAGGCTGAAGAATGGGTTTTAGAGGAAGGGGTGGTTTTCAGAATAATCAAAACAGTTTCCAGAATATGCAGAATGACAATCAAAATATACAAGGAGGGCAAATTAGAAGAGCACCTCCTGTATGTTGGACATGTGGCCTGACAGGCCACATCGCACGTATGTGTGGAAACCAATGGTATGTACAGACTGGGCAATTTTCAAGAGGGGGACAGGTTACCCTCTAGCATACAGCCCTCAACTTAGACATGGACTTGCTCCAGATCAGACAGTGTATCAGCAGCAAGCGCTGCAAATGCAGCAGGCACAGCAATTATAGCAAGCACCATTGAGTCCGCCGTTAGGGCAGTCACAACACACACCCATGCAAATACAGCAGAATGCAAACACGGGACAGCTAATGACATCTAGAGTGAGGGGTGTTACTGCGATTGGAGGGAGTCCTTTCACAGGCACTGCGATGTGCATATATCCCCAATAGGACAGCTGTCTGGGCGACTTGATGTGTTCAGTACTATCAGTAACAAAAGATCCTCAAGAGGAACCGAGGGTGGATGTATTGATAGGAGGCAAATCCTTTTCTGATTTAGTAGACACTGGTGCAACTCGCTCATCTATACGTGAGGGCAAATATCCGACGTTGGGAAATTTCATGAATACTCAAGGGTTCTCTGGAGCTACAAGCAGAGTAGATTTTACTGATGAATTGCCAATCTTTGTGGGAGAATGTGACATCTGTGTGCCTTTATTGCATTCACGGCAGACACCAGTCAATATTCTAGGGTTAGATTTAATGATGAAGCTTAACATGACAATTTCATTTATTGATGATGGCATAGTGTGTTCCACTCCCGGGATACACTATTTAAACGTGGGTGAATTTATAATGGCATTTGCAGGGGATATGACTCTGCAAGGAGTTTTACTCGAACTTGACATTTTTCTGTATGGGATACACATTTTGTTAACATGGTTGCTTGGCTTAGTGGTGAATTCTATGAGAATACCTGATGAGTTTCTGTTTAGACCACAGATACCGAGGGACGAAGAGGGGGGACGAGTGGTTCCTCTAGAACTAGTCACAGCTGTTGCACAAGGGGAATTGGCCATGCTGGAAGGATGGGATCAGGGCAGGACATGGCGAACAGTCATTGCCATCTGGGAAGGGTATAGATTCACTAATGTCACAGACGAGGATCTGTTTAAAGACTATCCAGCAGATGATGAGTTGATATTTGAAATGAATATTACATATTAAATTAAAATAGAGAAAAGAGAGGTCCCGCAGCGGATGATGATAATACGGCAATGTCCAGAATATTTTGACGAAGATTTAGAAAAGGTGCCAACCTTGTTATGGACTACAGGACCTTATGATGTAGGCCTATTGAAGGGGGTAGGGGAAGTCCAGATTAAGCTGAAACAAGGAGCAATTTTATCTCGAGCAAGGCAGTATCCCATGTCTCGAGAGGCAGATGAAAGGATTTTTAAGACCATTTCCACATTAATGGAACAGGGTATTCTACTGTTGTAAGAGTCACTATGCAACACTGCAGTATATCCAATTAAAAAACAGAAGGGAGGGTCATGGTGTTTAATACAGGACATGTGGCCGATTACCCAGATTGTAGAGGCAGTGTTTCCTCTAGTTCCAAATCCTGTGATGATATTGTGTAGTATTCCCATTGAAGCACAATATTTCAAGGTAATTGACTTGAACAATGCGTTTTTCTCAATCCCGTTGCATAAAGACTCTCAAGATCTGATGTCATTTATGTTCCATCAGACAAAGCTGAAAAGCACAAGATTACCTCAGAGTTACTGTGAGTCTCCATCAATCTTTAATAGGGTCCTTCAGATGGACCTAGGCAATGTTGAATTGAAAGGGAAACAGTTGTACTGCAATACGTAAATGATATTTTAGTTTGCAGCACGACAGAAGATGAGTGCAGGGAAGACCCGATTCAGTTAACGATCATTCTAGCAGAAAATGTTATAAGGTGGATAAGGAAAAGTTACAGTATTGCTAAAAGATTGTGTTGTACATAGGCCAGTTGATTTCACATGAGGGAAAAAAGGTTACACCTGAAAGAGCAGAGACAATTATGAAAACAGCAAAACCGCATACGATAAAACAGGTGCAACTCTGTTAGTGCATGGGTATTTGATTATAGTTCATACACAAGCCAACTTTTACAGGCTCTCAAAAAGGCACGAGTAAACACAGATAAAAAAGAATAGACTGAGGAGATGGAGAAAGGATTTGATGAGTTAAAGAAATCCATTTGCACAGCTCCAGTTTTAGGAATTCCCAATTATTCTGAAGAGTTTTACCTGTTTTTGCATATAAATGGCACAGTTATGACAGCAGTGTTGACACAAAAGACTTCTCTGGGATATAAACCTCTGGCATATTATAGTAGGATTTTAGACCCAGTTACGAGAGGACACTTTCCTTGCGAACAATCGCTTGCTGCAGTTGTGTTCTCTATTGAGAAGGCTACAAATATAGTGATGGGATGCTCTATGACATTATTTGTTGCACATGCCTTATTTGCCATTTTGGAAAAACCTAAAGGTACACATTGACACACGGAGAGATTCTGCATGTGAAGTAAGTTATATCAAATCCTGCAATTGAGATAGTCAGATACAGGACAGTGAACCCTGCCACATTTGTAGCTGAGCCAGTGGCAGAGGGTGAACATGTGCATGATTGCCCTAGCTATGAGGAATCGAATGAGGACATACCGCATGTAAGTGAAAACGCATTGCCGGGAGGAGAGATTCTATTTATTGATGGTTCATCAAAAATGTATCAAAATAATGAGGAACAGCGGACTGGATCAGCTGTAGTGAGATACAGGGAAAATGGGGAGTTTGAAGCAGCGGCAAGCGTAAGCCTGCCATCTCATTTTTCAGCACAGGCTGCAGAATTGGTGGTGCTTATTATCGTGCTCGAAAAATATGTAGGGGCAGAAGTGACGGTGTACAGTCACTCTGCCTAGGTGATGTCGACTGCTCATGCAGGGCTAGCACTTTGGAAGAGGAGGGGCTACCTCCAAGCTGACAGCACTCTGATGCAACACGCAGTATTATTAGACAGGCTTATTAAGGCACTACAGCTCCCAGCAGCCATCGCAATAGTCAAATGTTCAGCACATACTAAGAGAACTGATTTTATTTCACGCGGAAATGAAGCCGCAGACAAAGAGGCCAAAAGGGTTGAAGATTCTTTAGATATTTCAAGTTTTGATATCCCCAGTGTAAAGAGGGGGGGTGACTTTGGCTATGGCAATGCAGAAGGATTTAATCATTTGCTGAAAACACAGTTGATGGAAATTCAAGGAAATGCTCCACAGGATGAGAAGGAGCTATGGGAAAGGCGGGGATGTTTGTTATCCCCCAGCAAAGCCTTATGGCAACAAGATATACCTGAAAAGCCAGTGATGCAAGTAGCATTGTTAACGGTAGCGCTTGAACAGCTGCACTTCCCTGCACGTGTAACTAGTGAGAGTCTAGCTGCAACTATTGCAGAAGACAGGTTTGTACCAACTTGTTACAACATGTTGCATTTTATGTAGTAAAATGCATCGTATGTCAACAGTTTTCTGCTGGGCATACAATGCTAGACTGAATGGTCCTTTTCAGCATTGACATAGTGACTATGTTGACATGCTGCCGATATATAGTGGATATAGGTATATGATAGTGGTAGTGTGCCCCTTTTCAAGACGGATTGACGCCGGTCCATGCACACATCCTGATAACACTTGCACAGCAAGGTTTTTAGTCTGAGAAGTATTTCCTAGATGGGGGTATGTGAGGTGGGTCCCGTCAGGCGAGGGGAAATGGGAGAACCTGGGGTCGTGGCAGTGGACCACGAGGACGAAGCTGCCCGTTCATTCTGCCAGCCCTTACCTTGGTTCGCCGTGGCTGCCGACGCGGGTGCTGACCGGGGCTCAGGGCTGGAGACGGTGAGGACGCGGGAACCGTGGCCAGCTGCGCAGCAGAGACACGCGCACCCCAGCGTGTTCCTCTCACCGCCAGAGCAGGCAAGAAGAGCGAGGCGGCTTGCTAGACGGGGCGGGCCGCTATGCGGGTGCAGTTCGCTCGGCGGGAGTGGGCGAGCGTGGACACCAATGCAGGGGGAAGGAGGGGCCTCGTGGCACAGATGGGAAGGTGGACAGGACTCCCCTGGCAGGCGGGAGAATCAAGAAACACAGACCCAGACGGCAGCCTTTAAGGGAGGCGGGATGTGGCAGGATCAGCCAATAGAAAGCCAGATAGACGGGGAAGGTCCCTATTGGAGGGGAAACAAGTCACTCACAACACATACAAGACCGGGAACTGATCAACGTGTTGTTTTTTCCTTTTCTAGTCATACGGAGAGGGCGAAGAGTGAAGGAACGACTGGTGGGCCTATCCGGACACCCAAGAGGCTTAGGAAGGAAGGTTATATTCCTGGAAAGCGGCCAGAGAAGTGAAGTAACTCTCAGCAACTAAACAATTGACTATAATTTCATTTGGTTAAGTTACAAGAATAAAGCACAATTTTAGCAACTAACCACCTGGTCCGACTCTTGATTCCTACATTGGCGACGAAGGTGGGATTTAGCGACAACGCGATGGAGACCCTAATTGAGGCGCTGAAGGACGGCCAACAACAGTTGCAGCAATTAATACAGCTGCAAACACAGCAAGCGGCGGCTGACCACCAGGCATTCCAGTAAGCCATCCAGTTGAAGGGCACCTTGCAAACTACGGCGCAAGACAAACAACACGAGCACATCACTAGGCTTACGGATGCGGTAGCCAGCTCCAGGAACCAGCCCATGGTGCCGTCCACCCTGCTTCAGAAGTATAAGGAAGGGGAAGATCCAGCCTTTTTCTTCACCAGCTTTGAAAGAATAGCGAGAAATGCGCAATGGCCACCTGAACGTTGGGGACAATATGTGGCTCCCTGTTATCCGGAGTGATGCAGGGAGCATATCAGGCGGTGAACCCCAATGGTAACACTCCATATGGTGAAATCAAGGCAGCCGTACTGGACCGTTTAGGCCTGGATGAGGAGGCCTACCGTATCCAGTTAAGGGACACAAAGCTAAAGAGTGGGGAAAGCCCCCGGCAGTTATATTACTGCATCAAAGATCTGGCGGAGAAGTGGATCCAGGCACCTACCCCAGCTAACCAACCGCTCCTGGACAAAATAATACTGGAACAGTTCATAGAAGCTTTGCCAGGCCCAATGCAAAGATGGGTTCGGCAACACCACAGGACTACATTGGCAGAGGCCGTGGACATCGCGTCGGCTTATCAAAAGGCCGGGTATAGCCGTTTTCCCATAACCAGTACCATAGGAAGGATGACCTTATCCAGCATAGAACACCCAGTACAAAAGGGACCAAGAGGGACCCCCACCAGATGGAGGCAACCAGAGGACGCCACAAAAAAACATGAAGAAAGGAAATTGGGATATGAGGAGAAGCAGTCTCCTATGGCCCAGGGGTTTCGACAGCCCCAATGCTTTGAGTGCAGTGAATGGGGCCACATTGCCCGGTTCTGCCCCAGAAGGAAGACGAGAGAGCCCATGGAAATTGGCTATATGAAACCCCATCCAGAAGAACGCAGCCCTGGACCCTACGTTGTGGATATAAGGGTGGATGGTCGGCCAACTCGGGCGCTGCTGGATAGTGGAAGTAGACAAACAGCCATATCTCCAACCGTGAGTACTACACCTAACTTGTCTAACATTTCTATACCGATAAGGTGTATTCATGGGGACGTAAAATCATACCCGGTGAAGGAGATACAGTTAGAGATGAACCACAAAACCACTCAGTTAAAGGCTGCCGTCCTTCCTACCCTACCTACCCCAGTAGTCCTAGGGACAGACCTGCCTCACTTTGATAAAGCACTAATGGCCCTAGAGGAGGAAGGTGGGAGCAGGGTCAACCACAAAGCCATGAAGGAAGAGAACCCCAGAAACCCTCCCGGACACAAAAGACGGAATAGATTGGAGTGGTGTCAAGCCAGTTACATGACTCGGCCAATCAATTGGAACCCCGAAGATCATGAAGATTCCATGAGAGGGGAAACCCTGACTGATCCAACCCTTCGGGTAGCCCGAGAGAGAGCGGCTAACGAGATGGAACCAGACGTAACAAAGGGACCTGGATTCTTGTTTCATCATGGTCTCTTATATCGCAAATACAAAGCGGACGATGGGAATGTAAAGGAACAACTGGTCTTACCGAAAACACATAGGATGGTCATAATGCAGTTGGCGCATAACCACACCTGTGGGGGGCACATGGCCTCCCTAAAAACCCAGCAGAACATCTTGAGACGGTTCTATTGGCCAGGCATATATGGGGAAGTAGCTCTGTTCTGCAAGGCGTGCCCCACTTGCCAGTTAACCAGTGGGGTTTTACCAGCAAAGGCCCCATTACAGAAGATGCCCCTCATTAACATACCCTTCCAGCGGAAAGGCATGGACATCGTGGGACCTATAGAACCTGCATCCCGAGGGTACAGGTATCTACTAGTCATCGTTGACTATGCTACGCGATATCCTGAGGCATTCCCCTTGAAGGGAACCTCAGCACGACAGTTATGCGACCAGCTCATACCCTTCTTCACGAGGGTGGGGTTACCCTCGGAAGTCATTACCGACCAAGGGACCAATTTCATGTCCACCCTACTTCGGCAAGTATGCGAGAGACTACAGATCCATCAGCTACGCACCTCAGTGTATCATCCCCAGACAGACGGCCTAGTCGAAAGGTATAACAAAACAATCAAGAAGATGATACGAAGAGTAACAGGACCCGATGGGAAAAACTGGGAACGAGTATTACCCTTGGTCTTGATGGTATTACGGGACACCCCGCAATCATCTACAGGCTTCTCTCCCTTTGAGCTCCTTTTCGGAAGACAACCCCGAACCATATTGGATCTCGTAAAGGAGGAATGGGAGACTTCAGATGAGATTTCTTTAACGGAGTACACCGAAGAGCTAAAAGAACATCTGACAATATTCTGTTCAATGGCCGAGACGAATCTAGGACAAGCCCAATTAACTCAGGAGAAAACATACAACAAGGGAAGTCGGATGAGAACGTTCAAGGTAGGGGACCAAGTATTGATCCTCCTACCTACCAGTACGAAGAAACTCCTGGCCAGATGGAGAGGTCCTTATGAAGTTAAGGAGGTCCTTAGCCCGGTGACATATCGAATCCACCAACCCGACCGGACCAAACCAGACCAGGTATATCATGTGAATCTACTAAAGGCATGCACCGCACCCATATTAGCGGCAATGATGGAGATCGGTGACGATGGTTCAGAACAAAATGTGAATCGCCAACGGGGCAAGCTGGAAGACGTTCAATGGGGAAAAATATTGACACCTTCCATGAAATCAGAACTTTTAGCCAGATTGTCACCCTATGCAGGGGCCTTCTCGACCTTACCAGGAAGAACCGATCTAATCAAACATGAGATCAGAACCGATCCCGGACAGACTATATACTTACGTTATATAAGACCTTATCGGATTCCAGAAGCAAGAAGGCTAATCATCAAAAACGAGGTGGAAGACATGCTCCGCATGGATATAATAGAACCATCCACCAGCTCATGGTACTCCCCGATAGTACTGGTACCGAAGCCGGACGGTACGATTAGGTTCTGTATGGATTATCGACAGTTGAATACCATTTTCAGATACGAAGTCTATCCAATGCCAAGGATGGACGAGTTGTTGGAGAGCCTAGGATCCGCCAACTTCCTGAGTACGATGGACCTAACCAAAGGGTATTGGCAAATCCCCTTGAAAACCACAGACCGGGAAAAAACCGCCTTTGCAACCCCCCAAGGTCTATATCAATTTAAGGTTCTACCTTTTGGCCTACACGGGGCTCCAGCCACCTTCCAAAGATTGATGGATGTCGTACTACGCCCCCATGAGAAGTATGCTGCGGCTTACTTAGATGACATTGTCGTGTATAGCACGACCTGGAAGGACCATCGATATCACTTGGAACAGGTGGTGGCCGAGTTAGATAAGGCAGGCTTACACATCAATCCGAAGAAGACGGTGATGGGTGCGCACGAAACTAAGTATCTTGGACACCTGGTTGGTAGAGGCATCTTACGACCTCAAACATCAAAAATCAAAGCCATTCATGAGATTCCGACACCCACTACAAAAAAACAAATCCGAGCCTTCTTAGGCTTCATCGGTTATTATCGAAGATTTATCCCTGATTTCTCCACGGTGGCAGCCCCCTTAACCAACGCTTTAAGAAATAAAGGATCTCCTGATCTGTCAAAGAATGTTGCGGCTTTGGAAGCTATCGAGGTCCTAAAACAAAGGATTACCTCGAATCCGGTACTCCGGTGCCCCGACTTCCGTAACCATTTTATTCTGCAGACAGACGCTTCGAACCATGGTCTTGGTGCGGTTCTTTCGCAGGAACATGATGGTGAACTTCAACCGGTCTGTTTCGTAAGCAGGAAACTCGTTCCTCACGAGGAGGCCTATTCGACTGTGGAGAAAGAGTGTTTGGCCATCATATGGGCCGTAGAATCTCTCAAGTATTATCTCTTGGGTCGCTGCTTTACGTTATATACTGATCACGCACCCCTACAATGGCTCGCCAAGCATAAGGATACCAACCAGCGTGTTCTTCGCTGGTTCCTGTCACTGCAACCATTCGATTTCCTTACCATTCACAAGCCAGCTGGATTCCAACTGGTGGCCGACTATCTGTCCAGGAATACTCCCTTGCCCAATCGGCCAGGGTTTGTGATGGGGAGATGTGAGGTGGGTCCCGTCAGGCGAGGGGAAATGGGAGAACCTGGGGTCATGGCAGTGGACCATGAGGACGAAGCTGCCCATTCATTCTGCCAGCCCTTACCTTGGTTCGCCGTGACTGCCGTCGCGGGTGCTGACCGGGGCTCAGGGCTGGAGACGGTGAGGACGCGGGAACCGCGGCCAGCCGCGCAGCAGAGACACGCGCACCCCAGCGTGTTCCTCTCGCCGCCGGAGCAGGCAAAAAGAGAGAGGCGGCTTGCTAGACGGGGCGGGCCGCTCTGCGGGTGCAGTTCGCTCGGCGGGAGCGGGCGAGCGTGGACACCAATGCAGGGGGAAGGAGGGGCCTCGGGGCACAGATGGGACGGTGGACGGGACTCCCCTGGCAGGCGGGAGAATCAGGAAACACAGACCCAGACGGCAGCCTTTAAGGGAGGCGGGATGTGGCAGGATCAGCCAATAGAAAGCCAGATAGACGGGGAAGGTCCCTATTGGAGGGGAAACAAGTCACTCACAACACATAAAAGACCGGGAACTGATCACCGTGTTGTTGTTTCCTTTTCTAGTCATACGGAGAGGGCAAAGAGCGAAGGAACGACTAGTGGGCCTATCCGGACACCCAAGAGGCTTAGGAAGGAAGGTTATATTCCTGGAAAGCGGCCAGAGAAGTGAAGTAACTCTCAGCAACTAAACAATTGACTATAATTTCATTTGGTTAAGTTACAAGAATAAAGCACAATTTCAGCAACCAACCACCTGGTCCGACTCTTGATTCCTAGAGGGTATTTGTAATGTGCTGAGGTCTGACAATGGTCCACATTTTGTGAATGTACTGTTTGAGCAGATACGTTTGTTATTAAATGTTCAGCATATATTTTCTTCTGCTATCACCCGCAAGCAAACAGTTATGTGAGAGACTCAATGGTCTTCTCAAGGAGAGTACTGCTATATTGGAACTGACACTGAAGAAGGGATGTCTGTATTGCCTACTCTAGCATTATATGTATTAAGGAATCAGCCCGGGTTGGACCATCACTTTACACCCCATGAACTAGTTACTGAGAGGCGGATGAGAATGCCTCTGACTCCTGCATCGAGGAATTAAAGTGATGCCCAGAAGACAGCAGATATGTTAGGAAATTAGATACTTTATTTTATGACAGGCATGACTGCTAGTATCTCTTTAATTTCAGATCAATACTGCAGCAAGGGGCGTCTTCTCAGGATTCAAGCAAAGACCATTCATCAATTGGACTACCAGAATTACTACCTCTACCTAGACAATTCATGGGAGACCCACTCCTAGTTTGAAATTTCACTAGGAAGTGGCATGAGCCCTGTTTTATTGGTCCCTTCATAATTGAACATATTACCCCTTCAGCAGTAAAAGTCTAGGTAAGATGAGCCTGGATACATTTGAGTGACATCAAGCCATATGCTGGTGAGACTGATCCACCCCCACCCGTTGATTCAGAAGCAAGTCGGCACGAAGTAGTTCAGCATGTGCAGACTTTGATCTATGATGAGGAAGAAAGACACAGAAAGTGCTGATTAAATAAATGCAAGTGTGCATTTGGACTGTGGCTCCCCTTGAACACTCTTTATAGATATTATAGCAGGCATCAATACCTTTTGTTTTAGCCACAGAAATATTTTAATGTTTTGAACTTAAGAAAAGCGTTGAAGTCCTGAAAAAAATATACCAGATCTTGAGTTTCTGTTTGACGACTGGAAAAGGGAGCCGTTTCCCGATTCATTTCTCACTGAGTTCTTGTTTCGTCTCCCTTATGGTGTTGTCTGATGTCAAGACTCATCGGCTTGTATTTGCGTTTTTTCCTTTTATTCTGTGAGCATATCCTGCACTGGTGTGGAGAAATACTGATATGTATGTTTTCCTGCAAGATCCTAAAATTGGTCCGATTGTAAGGAGATTGCTCTCAGCAATAATTGAGCAAATTCTACAACTTCCAGAGCATCTGACAAACTTTCCTGATTAAAGAAGTTTTACCTTCCTTAATAAATAGTTTACAGGCATGATGTAGAGTTCTAATAGTGATACTGTAGCAGAAAACGAGAGAGCACAGCAACATATAAGGAATCATTGTTGGTGGGCATGGATGTACTGGTCTATAAGATATGTGTGCACCACATTCATTATTTTTTTCCTGTTTCTCACGATACACACGGTTTATCTTGTTGGTCAGAGGAAGGTAGCAGTTCTCTTTATCCTTCCCACACAAGTGACTGAGGCAGACATAACTGTTTCACGAAGGCCCAGGCCATATGTAATTGTCCCTATACCAGTGGCACGTATGAGATCACTTATCTCTCTGACAAGTGTCCCGGTGATTCCCCCTGTAGGAAGGATGTATTCTGATATGTTTCATGAGTTACTTGCTGTTAAGATGGATTTCTGAACTCTGACCTGGAGGGGCAGAGGTTCCGAAGGCCAGCCTAGTTTCTTGGAACAGGGTAACCTCTGGACAAGCCAGACCAATCAGGGTAGCGATGGCGGCGGTCAAGACTAAGTCTCAAGAGGGGTGAGGGTGACTGAAAGACCTCAATGAGCACACAAAGCAAGGACACTTACAAATTACACCAGACAGGTGTTATATTAAAAATATAGACACATTTATTACAAGGCCTTTGTAACATCGACCATAGCAAAGAATCACAATAATACTAAAGTAAACCAACACATCACAATCAATACAATATATATACAAGACCAAGGGGTCTAAGGAGTTATGAGCAAGTAATATGTAGACCACCTAGATGGGGAGGAAAACAGGTATTGCAAGTAGTCATTAGACCCAGTTCGACATCAGAAATACACCTAACTAGCAGGAAGTGGGAGCCCTACAAAGAGACGAGCCTTATGCTCAAAAGTACCTGCATGCGCTGGTGCCAATGGATAAAGTAGGGTCTCTTTAAGGGTCTCAGGCAGTTCAGGAAGGTGAATAAAGCGATGCAGAACAAGTCCCCACTACTCAAGCAAGGCCTCCACTTGTGGGCAGAGGCAGGGTGAGAGTGCGGGAGAGAGTCGCTATTTCGCAACAGCGATAGAAAAGAAACGGGCTCCGGCGCGAGGGGCCACCGGTTGGGGTATGGACTACTCACCGGTCCCCGACGCAGGCAGACCCAGACTTCTCCAGTTCAGTTCTCGTTGCTGGCAGGTTCAACTGCGATGATCAGGACGTCTCGACACCGTGTAGATTCTGTGTAGCAGGATGCAGGGTCGAGGGTGTCCCAAATGCAGTGGACGTTCACAGGTTGTTACCGCAGCAGGGCAACACGACAACCGCGTTTACTCTGGTCCGGGCGCACTCGTCTCACTTCAGACCTGGGAATGCCAAGTGAATGAATTTTGGTGTGAGGGTGCCGTGGACGCAGAGCAAGCAGTAGACTAAGTTTTGAGGGCTTCCCCGAAACGGCGGCGGTGACAGAGCAAAGCATCCTGCGTAAACTGGTCAGCCTATTGGTTGGCCCGGGGACACTTCCGAAGAGGCTTACTTGCAGGGTTTGATGAAGGTGCCAGGAATAGTTGATCCCACTATTCCAATGGGTCGAAGCGCCTTCGCAGACCTTCTAGGACGATCAGATGCAGAGGAGTCTCGCAGGACGACAGCAGTTCAGGGTGCCAAACCTTCAGCGGGTCACCAGCGGTTCCTCGACTCAGTCTCTTGTTGCAGGATACTTGGCTCCTTATCCCTTGTTCGGTGTGAATTTAGGAGATCGACATGGTAGTGGTGTTTTCAGCCTCCTCTTATCCAAAGTTCCCTTCGTGCCAAAATGGAGAGGATCCAATGGGAGATCTGCTCACGAACACTCACACCATACGTGGACCTATCACGGACCACGGTGGTCCCAGGCATTCAGGACACTCCAGACTCTCTGGCACCCACGATGTGTATTGGGAACAGACATCCAAGCCCACATCCTGGAGGCATACACACAAGGCATGCAGAAGCCCACGAAAGCGTTGGGTTTCATGGGAAAGTGCATGACCAAATAAGTACTGACCCGGGTTGGATCGACCTGGGGAAGGTGAAGGGGCAAGATGATCAGAGGACAGGACAAAGAACCTCGTGGCATGACCATTTTGGACATTCATTGGTTGCCCCGCACTGCGGTGAAAATCCCTTCTACTAAGTGAGGATATAATATCTATTTCATCAAAAGAAGGGACATATACATACTTGATAAAAACAACATGTTACCCTAAAAAATCTGAAACCTACCATACAGCCACTTAGCAAATGTGATCTGTGTGTAATCTAATTAATGACATATGACAATAATTTCACTAAAATATCATATTTTAATTCATTTGCTTAATCACACAATTATCCAAAAACATTTATAAAAATACATTTACACCACATAAAAAAGTATACAATGTTAAAAGTAGTTATTCCACCACACAGAATCAAGTTTTACAAATACTTGAAACACTACGCAGTAGCAACTCAATTCATCTTGCTCCCTACTGCATACACAAAAGTTAGCCCAACTTATATGAATTTCTGTCCTTGATGTTACTATTAACTGGACATTATTCAGGGGCAGAAATTTGTCTTGTGCTTCCTGTAGACTTCTCTCTAGGTTCCGGTTCCTAAACCTGAGGGTACATACAAACATAAACACATTACTACGTGGGCATTATCGGTTGATTTACTAAACCTTAGCCTACCCTAATCACCATTAGGATGCAACAAGTAAACAATTTATAATACACTGGTGCCTCACACTTTTAGCAATAAAAGTTTACAAGTCTGTTTAACAATTACAATTATTGTTCTTCACTTTAAACTGTGGTTTGGAGAAAATAGTCAGAACCTGACAATGTTCTCTAATGTCATTTTCAAATTCACCATGCCCTTATGTGCACAGTATTACCATGAGTCTCGCTATTAATTACCAATAATCCGAGGAGGACATCAAAAACATTTAAATTAAGTCCTCACCTCGGTCCCATATATAGCTTCTCTCTCTCTTTGGGAAGATTATTAGATCTTTCTTGTGACCAAACAACCATGGGGTAATGCGTCCACAATGCGGGTCATATATTGGATCTGATGGAAGTAGAAAAAACTCAATGAGTTGATAGCAACAATAGGGGTGGGTATAAAAATGGTGTGTGGAATCAGTCTACACAAACACTGAAATCCAGTCCCTTACCTTCATATCGCTAATCTGTAGGGTATTGATCATATCAAGGATCTGTAGTTTCCAATTGGAAATCCCAACCCTGGCTTTCTGTCCATTCAATGGATGGGTAAGCTTCTCACCTATAGCAAAAACGAACAAACCCACCAATAGGTTACAATGAGAATAGCCTGGCTCGAACTACAAGGAACCCGTCCCCTGGGGAACCCTTGCTTAGCTGTCACATGTGTTGCTCTTGCAAGTCTATGGTCTGCTGTTTCGTGCTACAGACAAGCCCGCGATGCAAGCATTAAGATAACCCTACAGCGTCGTGACCGCGTGCGAGCCGATGACGTCATCGCGTACAGCGTAACGCAATGACATCACAGGAGTTTGCGTCGTTGCTAGGCGACCCGTAATACAGGAGTTACACTCCATTTTCCTCATAGGTAAAGCGGCAGGTTAAAACCAAACCAAATGCAAAAACATGTAAAACCTTCACCAAAAAGTATTGATAAAGGTTACTAATAGTTGCCCTGTTTTAAGTTCGCTAATATGGTTTTTCATGTGTCTATATGTACCTAACATCAGCACTGAATATTCCCTCTAAATTCATGGGGGTGAACTTGGTATCAAACCTCTCCATTATATATATAGGTACTGCATCACCATTAGTTACACTCTAGACTCGTAGGGGTGAAGTTAATATAGAGCCTCTCAATTCTGCACAAACAATCAGATACACCTCAAAAATCAGATACATCTCAAAAATCTATCCAAATTTCACTCCAGAGGGATGATAGCATACAAAATTATGTCAAATTCAAAAAAAGACAGTATGGATCAATCTAAAACCCCTCTCTTATGTACAATTAGAGCACTAAACATCTTGTCCTTCCATGAGTTGGTTGATGTACATCAACCAACTCATGGAAGGACAAGATGTTTAGTGCGGATAACATGGCGAAAAAGGGTTCAAAACACAAGAGAAACGATAGCTGCCACCAGTCCTGTCCGTGACACACTTGCACAATTCATAATAAGTCCAGTGAGAGTTTCTAGGGCCTTTGGAATGACTAGAGACCCAAGAGTGCGGTAAAGTAAGTTACAGTGCACTCTTGTTTCATGTTGCACAAAAGCTGCAACATGAGGAAAGGACTAAGGAAAACAAAGTCTCCCAGTACTGACTGTTTTAAGGGCATGTCAGTTTCCCCATAAGAATTGAGCGAAAGCCCAGAGGAGTGCGGCAGAAGGCTGCACTTCTCTGGCAAAGTCTAGATCCGGGTGTAAAACAACAGCAAAAAGTTTAGGGGTTGCCACATGGAGGGAAAATTACATACAATTATGAAATCTTTCTTAACATTCGCACATTCTCTTCTTGCAAGGAAGAGACGCAAAAGAGGTATAAGAGAAGCTGATTATGAGTTAAATAATTATCTTGCCAGTACAGCACATTTGGGAATAACATGTGGTATCAGCACATGAAAGAAGTAGGCAAAAAATGTCAGAGGAGAGTTGCTATGTTTGTGCTCTCCTGCCACATGCATTGGGGAACTCTAAGATATTTATAGCTATCGAAGTAGATGTCCAGACAGCTCATTGCCTTACTCACCTTTCACTCTGTCATACAAGAGGTCAGTTCCAGGGCTGAAAAGCATCTTTAGTCTGGGTAACATCATGCTCAGCATCAGAAGAAGATGATTATGTTCAAGATTCGAAAACAAGAGCAAGATCACACACCAGCAATCATGTGATAAGATACAAACATCCTGGAATGAAAGGAGCAGGAATCAGATGGGAGGTAAATGCAAATCTTAATTGCCAAGGGAATCCTGAGGGAGAAATCCAAAATTGCAAAGAGAGAGGTCAAATGCAGATTTGGGGACAAGTACTGTCACCCGATGGATGGGAAGAAGGTGTAGTTGTATGCAAAGCACTGGCAGTAACAGGATCTCGCAAATCAACCGTAGTGAATGTGGAGAGGATATGCAAACCTCTATGCTGAAGCTTGGCAAGCTGCTAACCTGGGTTGGAGACAGAGGTGCCCCAGTGCAGATAGTGCCTCTGGCAAATGCAGAACTGTTTTTCAGAAACAATGGCACAAGAAAGGTTGGAATGAATCAGCAGTGCAACCAAATCTTCGATGTACCAGAAATGAAGGATAGGACAGTAGTAATAATGGACCTCTACTAGGCCTGTGAATCCAGAGCATTCATTACGTTGCCCAAGGACTGTGATGGACAGTCTTCCATAGTAATCATTCATGTTTCAGTACTAGTAATTCCGAGGAGTGACCTGAACATTGTAGAGTTTCCCAAAGCTTATGCTCACCTGAGAAAGAAGAGATCACTTGAAATTCTCAAACAGATAATTATTTCTCAGCTAAATCCATAGAAGCTTTTGACTCCATTCCATATGAGCACAGGTTGTTCAGTAAGACATCATCGATATTCATGATTATTCATGATGATTATTTTCATGCCCATGATCCAGATGATGGCGAACACTAAATGGTTACAAATAACCAGATGGGAGCTATTGAAAACGAATAACACTACCATAAAGGGATTCAATGAAATCAAGGAAGAGCTGAGAGCCATAAGACTAATGACACTCCAGAATAGATATGTTCTAGACATGATGACAGTGATGGATAGAGGTGTTTGTGCCAAGATCGGAGTATCATGTTGCATATTCATACCTTCTCATGATGACAAGAATGGAACCTTGACAGAGGCTATAACGATGTTGACGAACTTACACATCAAGATGTAAGATGAAGTGGAAGATATTGCAGATGACAGCTGGTTTGCATAGATCTTCTCATGGGTACCTCAGTGGATGGCGAACTTCTTCAAGTTCCTTGGAGCACTTCTAGTGATGATAATGGTTGGATTCTGTGTGATCAGGATAATCATCCCACAATGCAAGAAGACAACAAAGAAAGCAATAGGGGTGAAAATCATGATTTATGTTGAATGTCCTTCCTCTCCTAAATCTCTAATTTTACCTGTGGTGTTCCCCAGGGGTCTTCAACCAATTCCTGGCACTTCTTGACCACCGCATTGCCACTCTATGCCCCAACTTCTAGTGCTATGCGGATGACACTCAGCTCATTTTAAGGCTACCTTCAGCCACCTCTTCTCCTTTATTCATCTCCGACTGTCTGGCTGCTATCCAGAAGTGGTGTGCCGCCAATGATCTCTGCCTTAATGCCAATAAGACTGAGATTCGCCTCATCGGCATACCCGCTCCCTCCTTTCCTGCCACTCTCTGGCCGGCCTCTGTTGGCCCTCTTCCTGCTCCCACATGCAAGGCTAAAAACCTTCGGGTCATCTTTGACTCCACACTCTCCTTCTCTCCTAACATCTCTGACGTCTCTAAGAAGTCACACTACCAGCTGCGCCTCAGAGGTATTCTTCCTTTCCTCTGCTTCCCCCAGAAGCTCACTGTTTCTAGAGCTCTGGTTCTCTCTAGGCTGGACTATTGCAACATCCTCTTTCAAAATCTGCCTGCTTCTACTTTCCCCCCTCAGCAACTCATCAAGAACAGGACTGCGAGACTTGTCCTTGGCCTCAAGCCCAGGGATCGTATCTCTCCAGGACTGAAATCTCTGCACTGGCTCCCAGTGGCTTCTACTCTCCGCCCTCAGCAACTCATCAAGAACAGGACTCCGAGATTTGTCCTTGGCCTCAAGCCCAGGGATCGTATCTCTCAGGACTGAAATCTCTGCACTTGCTCCCAGTGGCTAGGAGGGTTACATTCAAAACCCTCTGCATCGTCCACAATGCCTTCTGGGGCCTGGGGCCTCAATACCTTCAACTCTCTCTTCCTATTTATCTTCCTTCTCAAGCTCTTTGCTCATCCGCTTCCAACTCCCTCAGGGTCTGTCGCCTCTCCAAGCAACGAGTTGGTGGTAGATCTCTCTCTTCGGCTGGGGCCTCCCTCTCGAACAGCCTCCCTGCCTCCCTGAAACCTGTGGAGAAATATCTCTGGTTCCGGAAGCACCTTAAAACCTTCCTCGTTGCTTATTGCTTTCTCTCCTACTCTCCCCTGCTGAATTCCTGACTGATACTGAGACTGCACTGGTTACCTGGCCACCCCTCTGATCTTGGGCCCAGACCCTGCCAGTTGCATGCTGCACTGCCTCCCTGGCAACCCCTGCAACTGCGGACTGTTTTCTGTATCCCTACAGTCCCCCTACCAGCACTTCTGTCTGCACTTACCTTGCACTTGCCACCAGCTGGCTGTTTTCTATTTATCTTATTTATTCTATATCCCATGGACTGCACTTTCCCCTCTACTCCCCCACACTGTTCCCTTTCCCCCTTCCCATGCACTTGCGCGATCTGAATGACACCTGGCCTAATAAAGATTGTTGTCTGTCTTCCTTCTGTTCCCCCTCCCTTGCCTCGTCGCACCTTGAAACACTTGTGTATAGGCGCGTTATAAATGCCATACCATATCATATCAAAGAGCTGATGTATGAAGAAATCAGAGACTACATAAAGGCCATCATAAATGCACCTGAGGGAACAAAGTTCCTGTATCCAAGTGATCACAAGAAATATGTGGAAAGATGGATTTACTGTAGCCCAAATGGACAATGCAACCACATGTTGTGGAACGTTGATGACCTGCAGCATCCTTGAAGGGAGTGATGAAGATATGGACTCCAAAGAAGCATTTCTTCAAGAAAGGATGTCTAAAAATGCAGAATGATGAAGGAGTGGTCGATGAATCAACCAGAGGGAGGAGTGTAGAGGAAGAGCCAAAAGCCTCTACTAGTCACTAATCTAGCTGACATCTATGCTAGTCCTTATCACCTACATCCCTGCCACTCTTCTCAAATCTCCTAAATTGCCCAGTTGCCCTTCTTATTCCAGCTAGTTTATCTGCACCACCTTACATGCACAGTTCACCAACCCACCTCTGCACAGGCCCTCATCTTACATATGTATCACGTTTCTTTCTCCTCAATCTCTCTGCAACTATAAGGTTATCCCTATACTTGATCTCCTCTTCTTCCTCTTTCATTCCTTCCATTGCCCCTTCTCCCTATGTTCTTCCATCCCCTTTCCTTTGTCCTATATAGCCTCCCTTTTCAGCTCTTTGTTCCCCCTTATTACCCATCCCTTCTTATTCCTTGCCATATTCCCTTTATTGCTACCTTTTGCATACCCTGCAGTTTTTTGCTCTGTGAAGGTTTGCCATCAGGTAAGGGTGTAGATATGTAGCAAATATGTTGTGTTTATTTTTTAATAATAATTAATTGATGCAAGTAATCCATCTAAAAAGGGTGGCCTCCTAATCAGACTCCCCTTTCAGAAATCCCCATGCCAAAATCATAGTGAGCAAATATGTCCTGCTTTATCCATCTCCTGATCTGCACCACATTCTCTTCAGTGGCACAGAACAGGTTCAAAGGTCACAAGTGACTTATTAAACAGCTGATGTGACACCAAATTCACTGCAGACAGATGTTGAATGTAAACCTGTCCCTCTGATCGAAAACCATAATAATTATGAAGAGCTATCCATTTGGTGGTAGGGTAGTCTCTAATTATAACTCATACTTGGGTTTTGGTATGGCCATCATTAATAAAGGCACATCCGATTTGTATCATACTCATATCAACCCTGTAAACTCAAGCCAGCTTTTTAAAATCTATGTGGATTCCAGCCAGACTGCTTGTCTCTGCTGCAGCCAGCAGGATAATGAGCAGTAAAGATTTCTCTCTTTGATCCCTTCAGAGGTCTGGTAACACCTCTCCAGCAGAGGACATTCTCAGCAGGAGGACACTTGGGAATCGTGCCTCAAAGAGGCACACCCACAACAAAAAGCCAGCCTCACTCCAGGGTGTTGCATATCAAAGGGCCTATGATGCTTCTGGCTTGGGAAGGGGTAGAGTTTGAACAGTCAGACTAAGCAGAAGGGACTGGAAGAAGGACTCCTCCAACTTAGTTTTCTGTGGCCTCTTTTTCCTACCTGTCTCTTCATCTTCCTGCACTGGAAAGCACTTTGGGTGTGATGCAAGAAGGCAAAGGTCACTTGTCACCTTGACAGAGATTGGAACCCTTAAAGCAGGCCTATATGTATCCTTTCCCCTGTGACCCTTTACCTTTATAAGGAAGGGATATCCCCCTGGTTCATTGATTTATTTTGGAAACTGAAGTGTAAACAAATTCATTTGGACCCTGTTTGGAGATCAGTCATTTCAAAATCCCTCTGGCAGGCCAGAAGGGAAGAAAGGTGTTCCAGGGATAGGCATGCTCTGCTCCCTACCTATCCCAAGGGAACATTTTGAGTGCCTGCTATTGGATCAAGACAGTCACTCTCTCACAGCTGCATTTGTAACCACTCACTGGAGGCAGGGTCCAGCTATCTTTCCCGGGCTGGGAGTGAAAAGGAAAAGGACTAATCTTGTCCCTGAACACCAGATTAGGACTCATGGCTTCAGAACAATCCAAGGCAGCTGGATTTCAGTATTCGACTGCTTCAAGCCATCCTTGAACCAGAGCCGACTGCCAACTGCATACAACCACCTTCAAACCATCAGGACCCATTGTGCTGCTTTTGGAACTTTTTTTGACCTCTTTGAAACACTGTTTATCAATCATGGAACCAGCACAATGCCACATAGTACCAGTAGACCATGTCATCTGTTATGCTTGAACATCAGCTTGCCATTGAGGGCAAAGTTGAACCACTGCCTCTGCGAACAATGCATCCAAAGTCCAGGATCTCCTCATCTAACCACTTCATAATACAACTAAAACCGCTGGAAGCTTTGTGTCACTCATTGACTTGAATCAGCAATAACAATCTTCTCAAAATGATTTGACCATGGAATCGACCCTGTTGGGCTTATCGAGCGACATTGCTTAATTGCTGCCTTCAAACTGCACAGAGCTTTGCTCCGAACCCGACTTGATGCTGACTCACTACATATACCAGCATGACTCACTGCCTTCGAGCCCAGTTCCAATCACAAAGTAGCATCCTGCAGGATGCTTCGTTATAGTTGAGCCATCCCAGAACAGGTACTTTTGTGTGGTCCCGCCCACATGGTCCACTTTTGGGCCTTGAAGACTGATAAACCACCCCTTTTCACCTTTGTCTACCAATGCATATGACAGGGTTGACATTTCTTGGCTTTCACCTCTGCTACAGTACCAAGAGTGCTTAATACATCTGTGTTCTGCATGTTCTGGGTTATTTCAACAGGGGTGAGATTTAGCTATTGTTTTTATAGTCAGTTATGTTGCACATTTGTGTGTTTTTTTAAAGTACATATCATTTTTGGAACCTTGATTGGACATTCCTTTATTGTGGGCTGTTGTACTGTTACTGTGTGGGTTGCTACTGTTATAACACACACCCTTCTTAAGGATAGAGCCTGCCCTCAGCCTTTGCTACCACAAAATGCAAAGGAGGTGTATATCTTCGCTATGCTTATTTCACCTTTATGATTGGTATTGTGAGGACAGAGTAAGCAGTTTAGAAAATACTCATCTTTGTATTGCTGCACAGTAGTAGTAGTTTTGTGATGGTCTTCTCCTTCCCCGCTTCTTTCTTTTCATCCATTTTCCCTTCTCTGTGTATCATTTATCATTTGATCATCTGCTATTTCTTACAGTCTTTTGTTTCCTTTCACTCTTTCCTTTATCCCCACCTTGCCTTTCTTACATTATTGTTTTCCCATACTTTAATTCTTATTTATTTTCTTTCTTTGTCTTCCTTTTCCTCATACCAACAATATCTGTTGTTGCTTCATAACACAATGTGGCTTTTTTACTCTCTCTCAACTACCAATTCCAAGCTTGTGAGGTAAAATGTAGCACTTGAATACCAGAAACAAAGAGGCCAAAACGATTTGTGAAGTCCCATTGAAGTCTAAAGCCGGCACAGAAATGGCTATGTCAGACATGAGGCCTATTGAACCAAAAACAGGCCTACATCTCAAAAGAAAGAAAGTGGGCTTAAATTTCAATAGTGTGAAATTATGCCATTGTATTTCAGCAAGGCTGACAATGCTGTTTTACTAAATCTATGCAAAGATAAATGTTTGACTTAAGAGACAGTTAGCAGTGTGCACATTATATTCAATGTAATATCAGATTGTGATTCCAAAATCTCAAGTGAAACCAAGCTTCTTGCATTTATAAGAAATAAAAGAACTTCATTTTTCCTCATTCTAAATGACAGTATGCAACGAGAAGTGTCTACTGGATTTTTTGAGTTTGAACATGGTTTTCTCATATAGGTGCCCTATACATTGGAACAGTTGTTTTGTTATTCAGACATGTGTAATGACCTCAGCACTTACCCTATTATACAGACTGAAAGTTCTTGGACTCAGGATGGCAATAATGCACACTTAGACTATCAGTTGGAAATATAATTGGCTTGTTGCAGGCCCTTTATTTCACAATTTATAAACACAGAGATAACTATGAGATAAATGCAACTGGTTATACATAAACACACAAACAAGGACAGCTACAAAGGATATACATCACTGTTAGTGCAGTTACCAGAGAAAGCTTAATCTCAGCCATGATAAACACTACCAAGTCTGGAGGGAGGTAGGCAGAGAGATCACACGTGCTAACAGGGTCTGGAGCGAAGTGTCCTCCCTCTCAGTGAGACATCATCACCCGGGGTCCCAATCCTCTGTCTCCTCATTGGGATACCTCTCTTAGTAAGGGGGAAGAATCCCTGCCCCTCACAAGTTGAAAACTGCCCCCTGCCGAAGGACAGACAGCAAGCATGGGAGGCAAAGAGCAGAAAAATCCATACAGGAGTGGAAAAACCCAGCTTGTCTCTCACGTGCTCATTCCCAGCAACCTTTTTCAATGCATCTGCACATCTCCGACTCCCCTCTTGGCTCGTTCCTGAGCGAACAATACAACAACTATCCTCCATAGTGAGCTCAGCTGCTTCCTAATAAAATATTGCATCCATTGAAGAACTCGTGTCTGCCTTCTAACTGAGCTCACAGAAATGTAGAATTTCATTGTGGTTCGGAAGTGAATATCCAAAATGGCCAGGAACCAGCGCCATGTTGTTTAGCTCATTTTCGTACATGCACTACAGCAATACAGAAGTGATAGTCATGTATTTTGCAACTGTGAGATTAAAGAAGTACATTACACATGGATATAATGCCCAGGTGCCTTATACAATGTTATGTCAAATGCATTTTGTGTGTGTTAAAAGTCATTCCTTGCAGAATTATACATGTAGCCAGTCAGTTCTCCTGAAATGAAACTTTAACCTCAAAGACTTTTCCTCTGCTAGTCCTGGAGAGGGAGGTCTGGCTGTCAACAATCTGGTCCATTGCTTACAAATATAAAGAAAAAGACTGCCCCTGATGAAAACCAAGGTGGCAATAGATAAAACCCTGCCTGTCTATTCAGCAAAAGTGACCTTGAGGTCGCAACTCCCATACATTGTGCATTAAAGCAGCAGCCAGGGCCATTTCAAGGCCAAGAAGGGAAAGGCTAAAATAAACCTCTGGCTGGTCACATGCTTAAGAGGAAATGCAACTTAAGAGAACAAAGGTGGGGGCCAGAGTGAGCGAGGCATGTGAGGCTGGAGTTTAGTTAATAGAAAAATGAATTTTGTTGCATAAAAAGGGCAGCATATATGCCACAATGCTCATTCCAGGCTTTTATTAAAGGTGATAGTAACCCTCTTTGAACCATGCCAAACAATTGTGTGATAAACATAGCCGAAGTTATTAGGGAAAATTTGATTTGGGCCTTCCCTTGATTCCAAGAGATTTGAAAGTTGGTATGAGGGTGAATGACAAAATTAACATGGGAACTATGAAGTGGCATATTTTTCACTGATACGGCACCTCAGTAAACGAAGAAAAAACATATCTCTGCATAAGAAGGGCGTGCAGGCTTCAGATTAGCATCATCTGACTGGCCTTAAAGTGTAGTTCTTAAAAATATATTCATACATGTAAAGATTTGAAAAATTAGGATACTTGCCATGTTGATAGATTTTCAGAGTTTGAACATGACAAACCCACATGTCAGTTTGGGATGAAAAAGCTTTCTCCTCCCACAGCTTTCCTAACTCATACCCCTGATCTTCTTGTTCTATTAGCACACAGGTGGGAGGTGGGTAGAGAAACTGATCGCTTTTTCGGGAATCATGACACAATTGATGTAATTTGCCCTATAAGTAGACCAGTTTACATTAGAACTGGGATTTTTTCCATTTTATCCCAGGAGGTAACCTGCTGCTTGCATTGGAGACAGGGACATGGAGACATAGAAGCTGACTGGGTCCCCTTGATTGACACCCTTGCTGTCCCAGCGGTGCCCTGTTGTTTCCTGATGCCTATTACAAGGCCTCTTCTGTAAGTAAAACTATCCCAAAGCCATAGAATGTGTAGGCCCTGCATTTCTCAAGTATTGTTCTAGTCATTTTCCCATAGCAAAATGCCCTGTTTTTCTGTGTAGATCCTTAGCATATTTAATTGTAGTAAACCAATTAATTCCCCTATAGAAATCACTGGATGTATTTTGTTAGCATTCAAAACTAACAAGCTCCTCCCAGTGTGTCTTGAGCCGGTATAGACATAAAGATTTGATTGACTATTTGTAAGAAAACCACTGACTTTGGTACAGAGAGGGAGGGGTCGTAAATCCCCAAAAATGTATCCCCAAAAGCCTGTTTCCAAGTCAGTGTGCAGGGTGCAAAACAACATTTCCCATTTATCCCCTACATTTTAAACCAGAAGTGGGAAGGCTTGGATTTCCTTTGGTGGAGAAAACAAAATTGCCTCTTCGTTCCCATTGTTCTCTGACCCAAACCACAAAGCCTGTTCTTTTTAGTTGTGGCAAAACAAATGTTCCCATTGTTTTTCTTTCCCTCATATTGCATCTGTGGTAATAAGTGAAAAGCGATTTTTCCCCATGAATCCCTTTTCCAAAGATTGCATTTCTATCAGAACCCAAAACCATGTTCACATTGTGTTCCCACTCTCTGCCACTGGCCTTCAATTCAGAGGGGTCAAGTCTAATTGATGTTTTGAGGGTGGGGATTGCTGGGAGAAAAAGTAGTATAACCAAATCTGCAATAACTGTGTGTCTTGAATTGTTTTTTTTTCTGTATTGGTCATTTTTGTTCTTGTGTTACCACAGCATTGGTGGCTGGTGTTAGTCTGTTTGTCAAATTTGATTTAAATAAATTAATAAATCTACATCGTTACTACACACCATCCTGGTTCCTAATACATTCTGTCACCGGGTATTTGTTGGGGTTGGGTGGGAGATGGGGTGGAGGCCTTTCCAAAGTGAACCTGAATTGAAACCATAGTGATTTGTTCTGCGCCACCTTGATTGGGGGGAAAGGAATTCCGTGAGTTGAGTGTGACTACGTAATAAACCGCAACAAAACCTGGCCATTCATGTTTTTCTAAAGGTTTTTTTCACACTTTCAAATGAATGCAGCAATGAAATTCAGTTCATTGATGTTAAGTGCTACACTGAGGTCTTAAACAAAGGGATATTTTCAACCCTCTCAAGTTTATGATTGACTCTTTCTATAATTGAAGAGGGGTGGAGGTGAGGTTACACCCATTCAGGCAAAACAAGGTTCAGTCATTGTGCTGTTTTGATACAGTGAAAATACATAGGGCCTCATTACGACCCTGGCGGTAAGTTACCGCCAGGGCCGTGACTTTACCGCCATGGTGCTAACTACGTTAACGCCATGGCGGTAAGGGGATTTACCGCCCCATTCCGACCTTGGCGGGGCGGTAAATCCCCAATCCCCATTTACCCTTCCCCATTCCCATTTTTGCCCCATAGGGCATAATGGGAGTGGGGAAGGCGTTAATTACGCCACCGTAAATTACGGTGGCGTAATTAACACCAAGTTCCCTTACCGCCATGGTTTTTTACACCCGCTAAAAGCAGGTGTAAAAACCGCCATGGCGGAAAGGGAACTCGTAATTGGCGGTAAGGGGTCGGCGCAGCTAACGCTGGCGCTAACCCCTTACCGCCAGGGTCGTAATGAGGCCCATAGGCAGCCATTCTCTACCCTTCCTGGTAGCTTGGGAAGACGCATCACCTGTTGTGGCTATTTTTATATATGTTTTATTTGGCTGCACTAGGTCTTCAAACTCTGGCCACCCAGTCTTTTCTTTCTGCAGAAAACAGATGGGGTGTATGCTGCAGCTAAAAAAATCCCAAGTCACAAGGTTTCAGGCTGTTCTGCACCACCCAAACTCCATGAAATAGGTGGATTTTCAGACTTTTCTGCAGCACCCAAACTCCATGAAATAGGTGGATTATTTCTGTAACTGAATTGACACTTAACAAGACATTTTACCCTGATTTTCCTTTTGCACTCAAAAGTCCATGCAACTCTAGGCACCAATCGTCGAACAATGCAACTTGCAGCTCATGCAGTTGCCTTTCCATGAGTAATGAGTATCCTGACCTGCTTCATATAGCAAACAGTGCAATTACTACAGGCTGGCAAAGTAGACAGCAGTGTGTATTGCTAGCGAAGATGGCATGAAGTGCTAATGGAGACACTTATTTATATTACTAATTCCATAGCCTATCTATACCGACATGCCCCATACCATTCTAGGAATACTGGTCAGTCTTGGTTTTTACTGAGCAGCACTTATAGTTTCGGATTTCACCCTTATAAACCCAGGATTACAAGTCGCAGGATGCAACTTTAAAAAAAAGGACTGGACAAGTTTCTCTCGAATGGAATGGGGCAGGTTGACATGTATGACCACCGCCGTTTTACAGAGCCTAGGCTGAAGAGGCCACCATAATTGGCAGAAGTTACACTACTCAAGACTCGGTTACATCACATTGATGACTACTGTTCACTTCCAAGAGTTAAAAGACTAAGGCCTCCTTACGGGTTCGGCACTAAAGGTGATGCTAATTCCACTGGTCTGAATTATTATTACTGCGGGGGGGGGTCGAGGGGGGGCCTGGATGAATTAGTGCCAAAATGATGAGGCCTCTTTACGCGCCCCAACTGTTGGCTTTAACAATAATTCAACCCAGCAGAATTATTGGAGCCAATTCCTCTGATGCTAATTCTCCCAGCCGAAAAGTACCGCGGGTAGAATTACCACTGGTTTCTGTAAGCCGCAGGTTGGTGGAACGTTAAAAGAGATGGTAATTCAGTTGCGGCCACTTTTTTCCTTTACCACCAAACTCCTAATTAGGCTCCAAGGCAATCTTGTGAGAATTCTAATTGGTAACTCTTTGGCTACACATATTTGTCAATACACGATTATATCAGAAGTATTATTTCTTGTCAGGCCAGCCTCAGAAAGCAGCATTTTTTTTTACCAGCTAAACACCTCAATGGAACGCATGTGCTACCAGATCAGAATCAGCGAAATTTCGTATAGCTAGCTCCTGTTTACGAATAACTCGTAAGTGTGTCCTCTTTTGCTAATTGCTGTGATCCCTTAATCCATACATCAGTATTTACGCATGACAGCAATGAATGGAATTTCCAATCTCAATTCATCTGAAAAGACATCTGCACTCAATAAGGGCTGTACGGATTAAATGTGTTGCACCCTTCAAATGCCGGAGAAGGGGTACTGCAATGCCAACAGCCACTAACCGGAATTGAAATTGGCTTGATTGCTTTGCAAAGTGCATTTTTCTCCGAAACGTGAATGCTTGTTTAGGCTGGTCGGTGAGGCCTGAAATTGTGTGCAGAGATAGCGTGCTTTGCATAGCTCGGTATGTAAAATGGGTCTGGCTGTTAAATGTCCGCGAGTATCATCATTTCACTTTAATTGAAGCGCCATGATCATTAGAAGTCAATGGTTCGTCTTCGTGCCAGCAATCTGCCTGCAGCCATTTTATTCATTTACATGGGAAAGAATCTTATTAGGTTGCATTCGTCATAGTGCATTTCATTTTAACCACAAGAATGTTTCAATTTTAGGCCAAAAACCCCAATCAAATGTTCTTCTGAAAATGAAACCAAAGAAGTGACCTGCATCCTAGCTGCCCTTATAGGTAAGTACTCGCTTTACGTTTACACAATGCTTTTCTTAATACCTATAATAAAAGTGGCAGCAATAAAATAATCTTAAAAGTAAATGAAATATCAGACAGAAATGAGGATTCAAATGTGATTAAAGTAAAATGTGCATAATCAATTCAAACATACTCTGTCTCCATGAATCTTTTAAGGGTTTAATGTTACTGCTTAGTTTACTGCAGCTCTGCTGTAGCCTATGTGCTATGTGGAAAAGCAATCTTGTTTTAAGAGTTGGCACCAATATTCTGTTGTTAATACCATGGCAATGAACAGAGGTTAAACTGTAGTGAAGCACTTTATGTATGTTTTTTAAGTTGCAGCCACCATGGAGCTCCATGGAGCTCCCGCTCTCATACACACAAAACGCACACACGCACACACACACAACACACATATGCACACATATGCAAATCCACACACACACAAACACACACCTTTGCAGGAGGTACATTAACCTGTCAGGCTGTCTTACTAGGGTTGGGTATTATACAATGCAGGCTTTTTATAGGTTTTTGTAGCAAGCATCTTTACCCCCTGAGCTGTTCTTCAGATTCTGGAACTTGCAACCAGCAGGGCAACCAGATCCCGACAGTAGGCACACCAACAGTGCAATCTAACACAATGAAATTCATGGGGAAATATTCCTCATCATTGGTTGTAGGATGAACAACTGATGTACTAAGAAGTACATGTGGTATGGGCCATCTTTAAAGGTCAGCCCAAATATCTCTCATTAGTACCGGCGCATTGCCATAATCATGAAACGTGAGCACCGATTGGTGCGTTTGCAGGCCTTACTTCATGGTAAACCCTCACACATTGCAGCATCTATCTCGTGCTGCCCCTCTTCTTTCTACAGCATTTATAATTCTTTACTCATGCCACCATGGAAAGGGAGAAGGGACTACATGGTGGCCATTTTTTTTGTTTGACTTTTTCATTTAATTGAATAGCCACAATGAACTGGAGAAGAGGCAACCCACAGTCCCTTCTGTTCCATGGCGGCCATTTTCTTTGTTTACCATGGCTGCCACAGAAAGTGAAGACTGTTTCCCAGTCCGCGATGGGCATTTGATTTTTGTGTGACTTTCTTTCCGTAGCGAAACGCACTGGTTCTTGTAACCAAAAAAAATACCTTTAGTACACTGGTCTAACAGGCCAGGATACTAATGGCAGTATGATCCTCGGAGGGGGGCATACCCGGTCGGGTAATGGCCCCAGAGCTCAGTTAAATCTGTTGCTTCACTCAGGCTTCTAACCCGACCAGTAATGCCCCCATCCTCGGGTCATATTGACTAATTAAAATCCTGCTCGGTTGTTGGCTCCCTGGTGTCTCTGAAGCACAAGAAGTTGTTTACAGTTGAAGAAACAACATATCTCAGTAGAGCTGTTTATGAAGCCGTATTTTATAGGATGTTTTATATGTGAAATTTACAAATGTCTAAATTAAAAACTTAAGGGGTACTTGGGTGAGTTAGCGCAACAACAAACTGCTATTTATTTATTTTGTTGGGTATTTATAATGCGTCTGTGCAGCAAATGATCTTTCAAAGCACAATTAAAGAAGTTGTCATCCCGTCAGCCTTCATCTCCATAAATCATCCGTACAACTGCTATGCACCACATTGAGATGTTTAGTATGGTGCATTACTTGCTTTTGGAAATTGTGACCCAGCCTTATTCGGCATGGCCATCTTGTCTTCATGTTACTATTTTGAGTAAACATTGAAATCTCTCACGACATAACACACTGCCCTCTCTCAATCTATTGACACCATGGCGCTCAATACGACCCAGTGTTGGACCATGGTGCTAATAGCACCATGGTCCATGCCGGTAACTTACCAACTCCGCCATGGCGGAATGGGTAATTACCGCCCCATTCCGAGGTTGGCGGGGCGGTAATTCCCCATGCCGCCATGGCCCTTCCCCATTCCCATTTTTGCCCTATAGGGCTCAATGGGAATGGGGAAGGCACTAAGTACGGTGCCGCAAATTGCGGCACCGTACTTAGCACCATGGTCCCTTTGCGGGTTGGTTTTTTAACACTGCTAAAAGCAGGCGTTATCAGTAATCAGGCGTTAAGGGTTTAACGGCGCCGCCACCTTTTACGGCGCCGTTAACCCCTTAACGCCTGGGTTGTAATGAGGGCCCATCACTTCCCACTATATAAATTAAGAAAATGTCTCAATCCCTTACAGATAATTTTTGTTTTCAAAGACATTGGGCCTCATTACACGGTAGGCGGTAACCATGGCGCTATTAGCGCCATGGTTGCCGCCGGTATTTTACCGTGTCCGCCTTGGTGGATGGTGGAATTACCGCCCTACTCCAAGGTGAGCGGGGGCGGTAATTCCCCATTCACCAAGGCTCTTCCCCATTCCCATTTTCGCCCCCATAGGGCATAATGGGAATGGGGAAGGTGCTAATTACGGTACCGCATATTGCGGTACCGTAATTAGCTCTGAGGTCCCTTTGCGGCACCCAACTTTAACAGCTGGTAAAACCAGCCGTTAAAGTCGGGTCCCGCAAAGGGAACTCGTAGTAAGGCGGTAGGGGTTTACCGGTACCGGTGCCCTTACCGGTACCAGTAAACCCCTACCGCCTACCGTGTAATGAGGCCCATCATTTCTCAAAGTAATGAAGAGATCATTAAACTCAGTAATTTTAGTGCAGTTATTTTAAACGTCATTTTAACCGTGTAGTTTTCACCACAGCTGTTTGTTCTGTTTTTTTTGTTGAATTGGGAGTCTTCCCCAACCCTTCATCTAAGGTAACGCCACCACCTCTCCCTGCTCACCTCCACTCCCATTCACCTTCCCCAAACACACAATACATGTAGTTAAAAGAAATAATTTGGCGAAAATGGCAGTGGTGCCAAATATATGGTTAACGTGCAAAATGGCAAACAAAAGAGGTGATGGCTTGAAGGTTTGGAATTAATCTTAATCTCTGCCATTGCTCTGGGCAACGCTCTCGACCATCATTCTTCAGCCTGCCAAACCATTACATAAGGGGAAAGACCTTATGCAAATCGGGCTTGGTCCCACCCCAAATGGTACAGTCCAGCTCAAAATGCTTTCGCGCCTTCAAACACTTGTGTATAGGTGCGTTACAAATGCAATATCATATCATATCATATATCATATCCCTTCTGAACAAGACCATAAGCATCCCCAAACATGGTTCAGCCTCATTGGTTGCCATCAGTGAGGATCAGCTTGGGTCTCTAGGCCCGGTAGTCTCGTGTTAAAATGCCTGTGATGAAAACTCGGAAAGTGTTTTAGTACGTGTATTAACATTTAATTGCCAAAAGCTAACAATCAGTTACTAAAGAGCACACAATAGATGGTTCTATTTGAATTGTTCGAACTACAATTGTTCGAATTACAATTGACCTTTGCACAATTGACCGAATTGTGGAGGTCAATTGTTACATATATGCGGGGAGAAACCCCCCCGCAACCCCCATTATATATATAAATATATATACGTCAATTGTGCAAAGGTCAATTCGGACCCTCGACTTTCGGTCAATTGGGTAATTCGAACAATTGTGTTCGAACAATTTGGGTAATACCCAATACATACTGGTTTCACAATGTATAACTGTGGACAGGTAAAGACATGAGCTAAATGATCTCCCGATTATTTCAGTGCGCAAGGTGTGCACATTTATTTACTTTGGCTGGTAAACCTGTTCTAATGATGTGAAATCCTGTTGGGTGTTTAATTGCTTACTTTCTGTACGATGCATTGAAATCTACGGAAAACATAGTGCTTGTTGCAGGGTTGAGAGGAGTCCAAGGCGGTTGACTACTCACAGTGAGTTGCTAGGTATTCTTTACTAAATGGATGACATTTGAGTGTAAGATTACCAGTGAGGTATCTGAGAGACACTAATAGTAGTTGTTTTGTTTTCACTGACAACAGAGAGGATTCCATTTCACTTGTTTTATTCACTATGACATATGAGGAGGGACACCGAGTCTGTAGGTGTTGTTTGCTTATGGGCCAACCCATTGACTGCCCATGCCCATGCTAATCCCTATGGCCATTCCCACCTATTCCTTCCTCTGCCTACTAAAACACCTCCTCCTGGGAACTATTTGAGACCCCTTTAATCAAACCTCATCATCAGGCTTTGCATTCAAAGTGCCTGCCAGTGTTTGTTCAAAGCAGTCTTCTCAGGGGTAATAACTTAATTGGAGTTGTAAACACCATGACATGGAGTCAACAGGTTGCTCAATTTATACAAGAGCAAATACAAATTCTGAGGAAACAACACATGTTCAATTGGTTTGTTCTGTTTTCGTATAGGTGTGTACTCGGCAATGTGGACAAATGCACTAACCTGTGAGCGAAACCTGTGCTAGCGTTTTATTACTGCTTATCAGTTTCTTCCTTCAAGCAGATCATCTAACGTGGGGTTGATTTACAATCAATGGCCCACTTATTAAGCCATTGTTTTGGACAAGACATTTGCAACGTTTCCATTTTAAGAAATCCTAATAGGCATTTTAATTTTGAAGGCACACAGAAAACATGACTGCGCCCTTCTCCAGGTCAATTAAATATTTTCACACAGAATAGTTTTAATGTAACTTTGTTATTTTCAGATGTTCATGTTCAACACACCAAACAGCGTTTATTTTTGGTAGAATGTAATATTTTCATCACATTGTATATGGACCCTGCGTTTGTCAAACACTGAAACCTTTTTTATAAGTCTTGAAAGTGCATTTTCAAAACCCAAAGGACATTTCTTTGGCTTCTGCTGAATGGCATTTTGGTATGTGTAGTCTCCCAATCAAGATGGGGTTAATAATGCCACAATTGTGCACTTTTTGTATAACATATTTCTATAAGGATTTATATACTTGAGTGAGTACCGTACTATGGTATGTGTGTGTTTCAATTGATCTTTATAAATCAGAGTATTGTTGAAATCCAGACATGGGGGTGAGGAGGGGAACTGATGAGAGGGCAATTGAGTCATGAATATTTGCCCAGAATGTGGCAATCCAGGGGACTAGAGAAGCACTTTTCCCTGATTCTGGCCATGTGCTGCTTTTCAGGGCAGAGCTAAAGGAAACATGTGGGTCGACAGCTTAACACTTTCAGAGTGCGGATGCAACGCCCTTTGGTGTTTTTGAGGTCAGCAAGCTTGCTCACATGTCTCATATTGGGATTTTGTTTTCCTGGGAATATTTCACTACAGGTTGCTGGGTTTAAAAGGTGAGCACCTTTTATACCTTGCCAGAGTATTTATAGAAAAATGTCTTTTTCTCTTGTAATTTTGGCTGGTGTTCATTACTTTTTTTGAAAGGCCAATGTTCTTTTGTGAATTTTCTTCTAAGGGTAAAGGTCAACTGAACTAAGTTTGTATATTTCACTTTAAGATATGTTCACTTACTGTGTTCACTTACTGTGTGTATATTAATTGGTGCTAGCTTTTGATTTTTCACTGTAGGGAAAAAGATCCCACACTGAGTGAAGCGAGGGAGACGTACTCATCCACAGGTCAGAACAACACATTTTACAGCACATGCTGTAGCAAGAATAGGAAGAAAGGCCATATGGTTTACAGGAAGATATACGCTTAAAACCTCACACACCAGTCTCTTAACTTGCTGAGTTGCCTCTGTATTATTCTGCTATAGGATCCTCTGCTAATCCTGTACCCAACAAAAAGATCTGGCCTGCACACCCCCTCCAATCAAGGTTCAGGGGGTTCGTTAATGAGACTCCCTTCTCATTTGGTAGCAAGCAGCACATGATAACCGTAGTCATTGGCCCTCATTACAAGTCAGGCGTTAAGGGTTTAATGGCGCCGTCGGCGCCGTTAACCCTTAATGCCTGATTCACACTTTAACGCCTGCTTTCTGCAGGCGTTAAAGTCCAAGGCGCTAAGCGACCTTGGTGCTAATTACGGCACCGTAATTTACGGTGCCGTAATTAGCGCCTTCCCCATCCCCATCCCCATTATGCCCTATAGGGCAAAAATGGGAATGGGGAAGGGCAAATGGTGAATGGGGAATTACCGCCCCACTCACCTTGGAATGGGGCGATAATTCCGCCATCCACCATGGCGGAATCCGGCATGGACCATGGTGCTAATAGCACCATGGTCCACTGCCTGACTTGTAATGAGGGCCAATATCTGATTTGAGTGTATTTCTTTTGACAGTGAACATAATCCTTATATGCAACTTCTGCAATACAAGCATTTTATTAATTTGGACAATATGACCTAATATAGCACAATAAAATAAGAACAGTTGTGAAAACTCTGCAAAAACAGCAGTTAGTTTCAGTCAGCAAAACACAATCACTCTATTTTTGCAATGTCACAGTCAGACAGTGTTTCCAAACCAATTTTTCAAAAATACAAACAATATTTCTACCAATTACATCTGGGAAGAGATGTGTTCAAGTTCCTGACTTGCATACTGCTCTCAAGTCCCAGCTTTGCTACTTAATCAAAGTGAGCGCTCCCGGGTAAACCCTTTTATCACACCATGCCTATCTGCTAAAATTAGAGTCTATACAAGTTATTCAGCTCACACTGTCTGCTTCTTCAAAAAAAGAATCGCTCCTGATATTGCCACATAGGTAAATATGAATAGTCACAATTCATATACTGAACATCACAGTGTATTTGTCTATTTCCGTCACATGGCAACATGTTTTTACATTTAATTTAACTTCATTGCGTACTAATGACTCATTCTGTGATATTGCAAATGAAGGGGGGGCACACATCTTTTGTTGCCTAGGACCCCGCAAATCCTGAGTCTAGTCCTGCTCCCTCCCACATGAGACAATCTGCACAGTTCTGTCATACCTTTTTGGTGCAATTACCTTGCAAGTTCTACATTTTATCATTGCCCATATGCTAAGTATTACCATGCTGCAAGTAGATTCCGAAATGGCAGGCTGCCAAGTGGGCACAGTGTGCCGTTTTGCCTTTTAAGTTGAGTTTGGGGACTTGTGGGTCTGATTGTATTAGTTTGGGCTAATAGGTGTTGCTTGCAACACCTAACAGCCGAAACTATTGCATTACCGTACACATAGAGACAAATGACATTTGAGGAAGGACACAGAGACTGCAGGTGTTTTTTGGTTGGTTGGCTGGCCACCCATTGCCCGCCCATGGCCTTGCTACTCCCTATGGCCATTCCCACCCATTCCTGCCTCTGCACCCCCAAAGCACCTCCTCATGGAAACTCTTTGAGCTTGCTTTATTCAAGCCTTACCATCAAACATTGCACTCAAAATGCATGACAATGTATTTTCAAAGAAGTCTGCTGAGAGTGAATGACTTAAATGGAGTTGTAAACATGCTGTTGTAATATAAGTGTCTGACCAGACCTGCCTATACAAAAGCCCAAACTGTTGGCATTGCACATGCTTGTTTCGTTGGCAGCTCACTGAGCTATCTGTATTGTATTGCTGAAAACCACTGGCACACCTGTTTTTTTACGTATTTCTGTACATAATGAAGAATTGTGATTATTTTCCCTATTACCAAATTGTCATGTTTGAAGGCAATGGGCCTCATTACGACCCAGGCGGTAAGTTACCGCCTGGGCCGTGACTTTACCACCATGGCGTAAACTACGTTTACGCCATGGTGGTTGGCGGACTTACCGCCCCATTCTGAGGTTGGCGGGGGCGGTAAGTCCCCAATCCCCATTTACCCTTCCCCATTCCCATTTTTGCCCCATAGGGCATAATGGGAGTGGGGAAGGCGTTAATTACGCCACCGTAAATTACGGTGGCGTAATTAACTCCATGGTCCCTTAGCGCCATGGATTTTAACACCTGCTAAAAGCAGGTGTTAAAAGCGCCATGGCGCTAAGGGACCTCGTAATTGGCGGTAAGGGGTCGGCGCAGCTAACGCTGGCGTAAACCCCTTACCGCCAGGGTCGTAATGAGGCCCAATGTCTGTCAAGCACAACAGAATGTTTTAAAACCATATAATCTGGAAAAGAAACTGAATTGAAAGCTCAACAAATATTTTTAAGAGGGATGCTCAATAGTGTGTGAAAACAGAGGCATCTGAGATGATCCCTCCATAGCCATAAGCACTACCACCACAGTTGATCCCCTCAAAATATGGTCTGTCCTTTTTACACAACCAACACAATGGGTCATTTCAACCTCCACCTCCATTCTCCATCCAACATTGCAGCCATATTCACATGTTTAGAGTCCTGTGTTAGTTAACAAAGTGGTTGAAATTACGCGCACAATTTGATATACAATCTGCCTTCTAAACCCTCCCCTCCACTGTCAAATGTTCCATTGTTCATGACCATGCAGCCCCTGTTAAGCTACCAGTAAACCCTATCACTTTCCATGTAATGCGCTAATTTTCATACATTAGAGGGCCTGCGCTAGCGGGCCAGTAGTTATGGTTAAGTGGCTCAACTCATAGGAAGAGCACTTTTTGGGCGGCTTATAACTTTGCTCACCCTGGACGAATCCTTAGCAAACATTGCAAAAAAAGTATATGGCCCCCCTCTATATTTGTTTGACAATTTTGGTGAGGTTTCATCAGGGGGGGTCAAAGTTGTATGGGGGCTCCCAACAATTTCTTTTTTTCCATAGACGCAATGGAAAGAAAATTTGGCTCATGTCTACAGCCAAACAGGCTTGGTCTCAAAAGCGTGCTTTTGTAAATTTGGTGTAAATCCGTCCAGTAGTTTTTTTTTTTTAAACGGCTCAAAAGTAGGTAAAAATAATAATTGTAATATCTGGGTTCAGTCTGTGGACTCACTTCTCTTTTTTGTCAGCGGCCGGGCTTCTGATTCAGAAGGCGATGTGAGGTCCGCAGACATCGGGCGCACCCGCTGATTGGATGGTGAAAAGCATGAAATACGTCTGATTTTTGGAAATGCCTGCCATGTTAGAAACACAGTCATCCGCCGGTGTCCGCGCACATCACAGTAAAAATCTATTAAAAAACACAACATTGCACCTGTCAAAATCATCAATCTCTGGGGAGGTGGGGGGTGATGAGGATGGGATGGGAAATGGCCGTAAGAAGCCAAAGAAATGGGTGGTTTTTAACCCCCAAAGTCTGCAAACAGTCTGGATGTCCGCACACAGTCCTGCAATGTTCGCAAACACTTCAGATGTTTGGAGTCATCTATGCCTATTTATACACTACTGGGTTTGTGAAAAGCAGTTTTTGATTGGCTTATAACTTTAGCGCCACTCAGTGAAACTGCATGAAATCTTGGATTTTTATTCTAGGCCTGATTCTGAATGGTATTGGAAAGGGTGGAGCTGGTTTGTCCAAAAATATTGTAAAGGCTTATAAATGTGGGGCCATTTGACAAATCTGCCCAAAGGTTTTCATTCTGATTTCAAATATAGATATAACTGTGTTTGCAAAGTTTGGTGCGATTCTGTCAAGAGGGGACACAATTAGAGAAGGGGTCTAGAATAAAAATCCAAGATTTCATGCAGTTTCACTGAGTGGCGCTAAAGTTATAAACCAATCAAAAACTGCTTTTCACAAACCCAGCAGTGCATAAATAGGCATAGATGACCCCAAACATCAGAAGTGTTTGCGAACATCGCAGGACTGTGTCCGGACATCCAGACTGTTTGCAGACTTTGGGGGTTAAAAACCACCCATTTCTTTGGCTTCTTACGGCCATTTCCCATCCCATCCTCATCACCCCCACCTCCCCAGAGATTGATGATTTTGACAGGTGCAATGTTGTGTTTTTTAATAGGTTTTTACTGTGATGTCCGCGGACATCGGTGGATGACTGTGTTTCCAACATGGCAGGCATTTCCAAAAATCAGACGTATTTCATGCTTTTCACCATCCAATCAGCGGGTGCGCCCGATGTCTGCGGACCTCACATCGCCTTCTGAATCAGAAGCCCGGCCGCTGACAAAAAATTGAAGTGAGTCCACAGACTGAACCCAGATATTACAATTATTATTTTTACCTACTTTTGAGCCGTTTAAAAAAAAAACTACTGGACGGATTTACACCAAATTTACAAAAGCACGCTTTTGAGACCAAGCCTGTTTGGCTGTAGACATGAGCCAAATTTTCTTTCCATTGCGTCTATGGAAAAAAAGAAATTGTTGGGAGCCCCCATACAACTTTGACCCCCCCTGATGAAACCTCACCAAAATTGTCAAACAAATATAGAGGGGGGCCATATACTTTTTTTAAATTATTTTTTTTTTATTACGAGTATATAATCACCGAAGTGATTTTTAAAGGCTTATACATGTGGTGCCATTTAACAAATCCACACAAAAGTTTGTGAAACGATTTTAGATCTTGCTATACATGTATGTGTGACGTTTGGTGGGATTCTGTCAAAAGGGGGCTAGATTAAAGGGGGGGTATCAACATTTTTAGATGGCCTATATAACTTTGTTGCTGTTTGACGAATGTGGACAAATGTTTTCAGGAAGATTATAGATCCAACCTTGAATGTTTGTATAAATTCTGAATGGATTTTGTCAAGTGACGGCTAAGTTATATGACTATTGTATTAACATACATTTTGACACTTTTGAAAAAATAAAACATGGGCAGATTTCCAGCAAACTCGTGTAAGAAGCATTGGCAATGACATTAAAGCATGTTTTTGCAAATGTGCCCGTGTTTTATTTTTTGATAAGTGTCATAATGTAGGTACAAAAAATAGGGATTTACCTTTGGTGACTGAGGTATAGCATGTGGCCATGGTCAGTGGCCAGATTGTCTGGGTCATGGCATAAGGTCATGGCCCGGACAATCTGGCTACTGGCCATGACCACGAGGGATGACAAATGGGGTTAAAGTGGCCATGTCCACCTGGGACCGGCTATGTGGTAAAGGTATTCGAAAGTGGGATAAGTTTGAAAGGGGAAACAAATGTGCTTGTGGTAATATGGTCCTAGGGTTCTCTCTTCACCTTCTGCAGGCTGCCAAGGGACGGGAAGAGGGACTCTCTACGGAGCCCTGTCTTCCCTTTCCATGATGGCCCTCTTGGAAAAGGATTTTCCTTCCTACAGTGGGAATATTATTGAGTCTATGTACTTTATTGGGAAATGTAAAGTAGATGGAGTCTATAAGACTTTTGTTTTTAGTTCTATTTTTTAACTGTGAAAGGTGGTTCCTAAAAGAACCTTTCTTTTGTTGTTTTGTGATGTATTTTCTTTTTCAGGAGTGGTTAGAATGTAAGGTAGGGAGGGAAATGAGGGCAGTGGCACCAAGCACTAAAATGGAGGGGCAGGTGGACATGGGAAGATGTTGCGCATGTGTTAATTCTGAGGTGGTAGGCAGTGTTTCTCATGCTCCTTGATTACAGCTTCAAAAGCATTTCAAATTGCTTCCCCCTGCAGAGTAATGTGTTGCAGTATATGCTGAGGACTCTTGTCTTTGAAAGATATGAATCAACATCCTCTTTTATTGCTTGCAAGGTAGCTGGTGGAATTTTGTGTCCCATAGAAGTAGACTGTGTGGTTACAGTATTAGTTGAGGAAGATGAGGTGGAGGAAGACAACCTACTACTTGCTAAGAAAGGAACAACCTGGAGGTTGGATTTGGTGTGACGGTTCATGGAAGTGGTACCTTAGGAGTACTGTCCAGGTAGTCAGAGACTGATTAAAAAGTTGCACTCCGTGCGTTTTACTTTGGTAGCTTTAGCCTTTGGTACATTCCCAACAGTGGTAAAGAACTGCCCCACCTATGATTCTCTCTGGGTGCTAGAGGTAGGCACTTCCTCTACTTCATCTTCTTGGTCCTCTTCATTGTCCTGAGAAGTACTGTGCTTTTTTTGTTGTGTAGGTCCTCCAGCTGGTTGTTCTGGTGGCTCTTGGGGAGGAAGAATGGCAATAGCTAATTACTTTTTTAAGGTAAATAGCAGTTTTGCTAATATTCTTCCAAGTATGTGCTAGATTGCTAATGGATAATTAGTAAGAATAAGTGTAGGAGCTGTGCAAGGGTACAATTTGAGCTTGAACGTTCCTAGATCAGTAGAAAATGCAGTTATGAACTGTCCTCGAAGCACAGACCCGATCGCAAAGTGCAGACACGTTGCGGATAGATCATCATGATTGCGCGGTTGCATGGTCACGTGGCACTGTCCAGAAAGTCAGCGATGATGTCAGTCGCAGAAAATTGTACAGAAGTGTAAAAAATGATGCTAGATGGTGGGAAATGGCAGACATGTTGCTATATTGGGGTAAGTATGATGTTAGTAAATTGTTGGAAAATAGCATGCACTGGTAAAAACCCATGAAATTCACTGAAAAAACTTTGTTAAAGGGATGTTATAGCTAAGTTGCACAACTAAAAACCTATGACATTCAATGGAAAAACTTTGTTACAGGGACGTTATTGTTACAAGTAAAACCGGAAAACCTCAGAAATTCGCCAGTTACGGTCAGCTAAGCATCCATTTCTCGTGCCTCCACCATGCACTGCTAAGACTAACACTCGGGACATCAAAGATGACATCACAAATGTTATTGAATTTCATAGTATTAGTGCAAATTAACCACTATGCCCCTTTAACAATGGTTTTTCAGTGAATATAAATATAAATATATAATTTTTTATCCGGTCCGGCAAAACAAATCCTGATCAAAGATGAAAGTTATATTTATTTTTTATCCAGTCTTAGAAAACAAATCCTGATCAAATATGAAAGTTGAGAAGTCTGATTTGCACTATTAAACATAATACGGCTCCTAAAGACCATGGCATTTAACTAGCTTGTATAGGATGGGATTGCATGGCTCAAACAACTTCCATTCGTGTGAATAGACAATTCATCAAATGATCAGGATGGCTACCATCAGAGACTTCTTTTTGACTTGGTCAAGCTTAATTTCAAAATTTAAATATATACTACTCTATTATTAAATTATTTCCATCTAAAAAAACAAAAGTAGCAATGGTGAGTTGATTGAACACTGGGACCTAGTCAATTAGGGGGTCGCCAAATTGAAGAGGTGTTCACCCACTTGATGTAATGAACAGCAGGATTACTTAGGTCCACAATCTACTTTGGGAGAACCAGGAAGGCTTCTGCCCTGCACATAACTGCTGCTACCAAGAGCAAAGTCCATCGGAACGCCTGTGCACTTGACTAGTGTCTCAGGTGAAACTCTCTCAACAGTGCCTCTCTGGTCAGGGCACCAAGGTGTATGTGCTTAGATGCATGTTGGTTTAAATTACTGTGGTAAATTAGCAGACTGGCATATCATTGTTCCCCTAATATAATTGTTTAATTCATAAACTCAAGCGATTCTGCCACAGACGTAGAAAAGGACGAGTCTGCCTTTCCCGGATTTGAAACTGCAATCTAGCATCAGTAATAAGGGCGTGCTGTGGACTGAGAGGTACACCGTTCCCTCTTGTGCCAGACCATCACTTTTAGATGCAGAACATTAGAGGAATAAGGAGGAGGCCACTGCTATTGGTGACAGGTGATACATTAACACACTGAAACTGGGCAGAAACAATCTCTGAGAAAAGAACTCTGTGCAGCAGGGGAATAGTCCAGGAAACACCATAATGTGCATTGCACGTTCCTCCATTGAATTAACCAAATTACAGTCACCTGTTTCTTAGGCCTTCTTCGCTGGAAATGGAACATGCACATAGGATTAAAGGCACCTGTCTCTTATTGGGAAGTAGTTCTCTTCGATGATTGCAGGATGCTAGATGTTCTTTCTACAATGTACATCTGCAGTGACTAGCTGTGCATCAAACACATTTGGACACACAGCAGTTTGCAATAGAATAAAGCACTAGTTGCAGCTGCAGAAAAATGCTAAAAACAGACACAAGTGAAGTTCATTACTAATTGAATATTCCCATAACATACTCAAACATGATGTTGTAATTGCAAATCCGATTGAAGTGGCTTTTGCAACATTTCTTTGTGCGTTTGCAAAGGTTATGACCATTATGCATAGAACCAAGGCACGTGCGTGGGGTAAATCATGACTACACTCATGCAACAATAATGCATGCTGCACTGGCACAGTTGCATATCCTATAGGGTAATTTGCACAGAACTTGAGTTGTTCAATGTCAGATATGAACAAATACAATATCCTGTCTGTTAGAGCAACACATTTCATTCTGGGAAATTAAGTCCTAAATGTATAATTCATACTAAAGTGCAAAACAGCATGTGCTCATACAGACACAAGCTACAAAACATGATTTCAGAGCTATTTTTAGTCTATTTTCTTATAATCACAAGAATTTTCAACCTGCGCATAGCCCACCCACTGCACCACCTAGAAATCTTATCTTCCAAGACTAAAAACGAAATCATAAAGTAACCACACTTTCTTTGTATGTGGCTTACTTTATTTCCCTTCTATGCTTTTTTGTAGCAGTTCGAAACTCAATTGTGATGCCGAGTTACACGTTGACTACAAGCAGGTGCACTTATCAAACATTGTATGTTCTCATTAGACGTAAAATATCAGAGGTACACAGAAAGGCATATTGATGATTACTTGTTATAGCATTTTAGTTAGAAACATACCATAGATGATAAATCTCACATTTTGGAATGGTACACAGGAGCGTGCTAAAGAAAATGCTTCAATAAAAATAAAATGATCTTCTTTAGTCTGTGAGGATCCCTGCCACATACCCATATCAATATGGGGGTTGTCCACCCCAGCAAGTGGTCCTGGCTACACCGGATTGGCCCATGATAAAGGGTCAGGGTAACTGAAATAAAGTCATCTACATAAGGGTTCACCCACCCTTTGATATTCCTAAGCTTACAGGCCCTCACCTCACACTCTGGTAGAGACATGATTACCTAGAAGGAAAATTGGCTGTCAAACATGTGACCAACTCAAATACAAATACCAAGTCATTAGTGTTATATATATGGGTTGTCAGTATTATGGGAATGTTAAGTGTTGCTATGAAGATGTTGAGCATCCATGATGTGCTGACATTAGTCATTGTATGGTTGATGTCACAATGTACTTCTATGGAACTTAGGCACTTGTTATGTATTGTATTTCGGGCAGTTGGAGATGTGATGCTGTGCTGGTTGGGGGTCTCCATCATCCGTCTGACTTATGCATAAATAAATCTCCATATAACCATACCTGGTGTGTCTTGCCTCACTATAATTAGCCTCCTGGCTACTCGCATGTAACAACAGAAAATTCCATGGTGTGGCCCAATGAAAAAGCTAACAAACTCACTCTTCAATGTACATCTCTATCCTAGTACAACAAAACAAATAGCTCTTCCCGAAAGGTCCTTGTAGCAATTACTCACAGAAGGTTCCCCTTCTGGCATCTCTTATGGCGTCTACAAACCTTTCCAGTTTCAGGTTCCATTTAACCTTGTCATAATTCTGTGTGACTCTCTTCTGACTCTTGGTTTTTCCAGGTTTCTGCCATATTCTTCCAATACTTTCAGGAACCTGTTTGGCTGTCAGGATTTTTCCTGAAACGTGGCTTAGTTCAGGATTCTTGCTAACAGGTTCCTCCTTGACCTTGGCTCAGTTTAGGTTTCTGAAAAGGTCTCTATGATTTAGACCTTTGGCTTTGGATTGGCAACCAGCCTCTCTTAGACCTTATATTATCATTTTCTACACAGTCTTCCTCGAGACCACAGGTTTCATGGTTTCACAACAGTTCTTCTCCCCACCTCCGGTTTCAGGAATTGTGTCTGTTTCTATTAGGGACGATGGTGTTCAGGTTTCTAAAGCTGTCTTTTTCTAGACCTTTGCTTTTAGGATTCTCAATGGGTCTTCTTCCAAAACGTAGCTTTCTGGATGCACAACAAGTGTTCTTCCGGACATTACATGACTAGATCCTACCAGTAGCTGAATTGGATTCAGCTTATTGTGATTAGTATTTCCCCAACCCTCATTAGGTTCCTTGTGAAGCAGTCAATACTCGAATGCCCTCCTGCCATGGGCCAGTATCTCTTCCCAGTTACCCTGGCATTGACAATGGAGGTCCTAGTCTCTCATCTCTCCATTTCCCTCAAGGGTTGGAAAGTAGGTTTATATGTCCACTGCTAGCTCTCTGTTCTCTGTGTTCCCACTTGTGGACACCTTCCATTCTTACCTTCTGCAGCCTTGCTTAAGGGTTTGCAAGGCTCTATGATACGGCAGTCCTCCTCGATGTCTCTGCATCCTGATGCTGCCCTTTTGACACAAGAGCAAGTGCAGGCCTGTTTGCCTCCTCGAGGATCCCCCCTCTCTCTCTCGTTCTCTCGTTCTCTCTTTCTCTCTCTCTCTCTCTCTCTCTCTCTCTCTCTCTCTCTCTCTCTCACTTATCTGTCTCATTCACTGTCTCTCTGTCTCTCGCTCTCCAAATCTCTCTCATTCGGTATCTTTCTTTCTCTTTCTGTTTCCCCTGCCCCTTCTATACCTCATCACTAAGGGCTTGGAATTCCCTCTTATTCTCTATTGACTGTTCTCCAATTTGGTTTGAATCCGGGGTTTGATTGTTTCTTCCCTGAGTACATTTTACTCCCCCTCTTTATGTTATTATTAGTTCCAACCTTTGATTTGGTAAATACCTGATAGGTTTGATTAGTATCAAGAAGGGTCTGAAGCAGCTTAGGCAGAATCTTCTCGTTGGGACTGGTATTAAGCTGGGATTCCCTGAGCAATATGGGCTCACTCTTCCTCCCCTCAGCCTTAATCTCAATTAACTCTCCACTGTGCTCAGCGTAAGATCCATGAACATTGCCAGTGTGTGGTTTCGACATCAATGCTCTAATTTATTCAGCACATGTTTTGAGAATGCCACAGGTTTGCAGCTTTGATAACACGTGATTTTGATTTTGACATGGCTGCTGATTCTGGGACTACTTGAAAGAACGTGCAGGTCATCTGGGACTTGTATCATACAAAGTCCCACTCCTCCCCAAGGATGTTTGATGGGGTAATGCTGCATCTTCTGATTGCTAGCGGGCCTACCGGATCCCACCTCATCCACCCTTTGGGAGGCTAGCAGCTGTAAAAAAACCCTGTCCTAGCATCCTGCTAGTCCCACATGTTAGTGTACGAGTTTGTGGAACTCACCACAGTATGTATTATTCTCTTTATGTGCAAACAAAGGTAGTGGTCCACAAGCTGGTGGGGCAAAGGGCCCATTGACAGGCTTGGATGACTGTCACTGAATGGGCACCTGACTTGGGACACAGGAGCATGTGTAGGCCTGTTTACCTCCTCAAGGATCCCCACTCTCTCTCTTCTCTCTCTCTTTCGCTCTCTCTCTCTGTCTCTCACGCTTCCTATCTCTCTCACTCTGTCTCTTTCTTTCTCTGGGAGGATTGTGGCTTCTCAGAAGCCTACCTGATGTTGCAAATGTTTCATGTTTGAAGGTGGTGTGTTGCCTTAATTGAATGTCTAGTGTATTTAGGTTAGGGACAAGCATGGGATGCATGCTCAATAGACATGGCAAACTCTCTGGTTAGCACAACACACACAGACAAGATCGTGGTAAACATAATATTAACAAATGACCAACATCCAGGAACTGGAGACAAGTAGACGGAAAAACAACAGGTATTGTCATGTAAATTGAATGGAAGAGATATGTGAGATGGATGTGAGGAGGGTGGATGGTGGGTTCATATGAACTGCAGCACTTTGGTATAAAGCGCTATATAAGACGAATAAATACAAATACAAATGTATACAGGGGGATTCTCAGAGTTATATTCTGCAATATTAGGCACAATGCATGTAAACAATAATCTGAGTTGCAATTGATCACTGAGGGAAAATGTAGCCAGGACAGAGGGAGGAAGGCAGTGGGCGAGATGGAGGGACAGGCATTTGACTGTACATTTGTTTTTCTTTTGAAAAGGTTTAGTATTCATGGTACTTCTGGCTATAGAAACGAACATCTGCACAATGGCTTGAGGGCATTTTCAACATTAATTCAATGAGTGTTCCACTCTCTGGCGCATTGCAGTAACCATCTCATCCTGGACATGTTTCTTTCATCATGACTACACCATTTGCAATGTCTGTTTAATTGGTTCAACATTGAGATTTTGCTAACGGACCTTGGAACAGATGCCCGGCATTATTGCTTGTCCCATCTAAATACTTTGTATCATTTTTAAATTACCTCTGTAATGGAAGCGGTATAGATGTTTTGCATAATTTCGTACTTCTAACATTTTCTGATTTCAAAAAGCTATTCTGAGCTTGTTAGCAATATTGTTTTAAGTGTTCACTAAATGATATTTTGTCCTATCAAGAGAAAGGGAACAGGCCAGTGTAGGTAACATCTCTTGTGAACCTGAGGTGAGACAGAACAGCTACCTTCAGTTGGAACACTGAAATGTATACTATGCGATGTCATCATCCTGCATATTAATTATGTGGTAAGAGCTAAGTAGATTGTTATTTAATGATTCAAGAAGCAACGCGCCCACCTCAGAAATCCTGCAAGGTCATTCGTTGCAAACAATGTTTAGGGTGATGCAATTAATAATGGCAGCAGTGTACTTGGCAGTACCACCCCAACGAATGACTGGCAGCAGTCCTGCGAACCAAAGTCATTATAAATGGGTTTCGTTTCAAGTGTGATGGTGTGGTAAACAGTGTCAGTAATGATGCTACCGCCACCTCATTACTGCCATTTTTGCCTTAGCGCCAAATCCTGAGTTAAACCTTTCGGTGGAGGATTTACCTCCGGTATGATCCTCCACTTTAAGGTTAAAAATCATTGGAATTACAGCAGTGGCGAGATTACAGTTTGTGGCAGTTCCACCAAGATCCCATTGGAGCTTTTTGGACTCAAGAAATGGAGGTTAACAGACTCCTTCCACCACTTGTAATCACATTGTAAACCCACAGGACTGATTTGCGGTAACAATAAATGAGTTTGACAGTAATTCAGTTCATTTACCACCAAATAAACACCAATGAGGCTCTCTCAGCCTTAGCTGGAATTTGAAGCCCATTGTTGCCTCTGCCACGTTCGCCCGTCCTTTCGACTGACCAACACCTTCACTACTGTTCTTCATCACCAGTTGACAGTACTATGGGACCTTACAGAACAGCGACCCTTGAAAACTGCATTCAACCACCCAAATTAAACTGTGATCCAGTCACCTGCATCTTCATCATTGAACAGACCATCGAGCTGACACTGGTGGCCCTCATGATCCACACTTCCTCTATCAGCTCATCGAACCAACCTCATGAAACAGAGCATCCAGTAACCAGCACCATCGCTATTGAACATGATTCATCCTTCTTCAAGCATTGCTTCAAACTGTCTCAGACTTCAGCTCGACCCCATCTAAAACAACACAACCACTGCCTTGGAACAGCTTTGAACGGCAAGAGCAGCACCTAGAAAACAGTGAAGACCAGTTGATGGTACTATTGAGTGGTAACTGACCCATTGGTCCATCTTTGGGCCATAGAGACTGCTAGGTCACCATTCTTCCCTTTTCACAACAGACCATATCCTTTTTGAATTCATTGAGGTTATTTATTGCAATTTCACCCCTGCTTCATTACGCAGAGTGTGGCATCTTTCTATCTTGCAAATTCTCTGTTCTTTTTGCAGGGCTAGGTTTTGTGCAGTAGTTTTATATTAAGTATTTAGGAGGAGGGTGTGTTATCATTCCCTTTATTTTGGATTGGTATACTTTGATGTTTGGGTTACTACTAGATCAAATTTACAACTCTGAGGGGTCAGAAATGAGAGCCGGACACAAGGTTATCATGTTTTCATACAAAGACATTTATTAAATACAAAATGTGTTGGAAAATGCCTCTCTGACCCTATTTAAAAGATCATCTTCCCTACATAAAACCAAAACTAAGGATCTGTCTGTGTCAGCATGTCAATAACTGAAACAGTGTCCTTGTGTCCAGAACGTCCTATCCTGACCCTCACACTACAAGGAAAAAACTAAAATATGTGATATGAGCGACAAGGTGTTCACCACTGAAAATAAGATCCTACAAAACATGTTCTCCATGGTGGAAGCTCTTGGATCCAGAGGGTGGACCCCTTCCCCTGTATTCTTAAGTAAGATGGAAAATGTCTCTTTTACTAACAGTCCCTTGGTGTCTCTTCTTGATTCACAAGATTCCTATTTAGGCAACAAGTTCTGTAACACTCTTTCTTTAACACAATTTCCTCTTGGTTTAGAAAACACTTTCTTTCTTTAACATCAATGTCTCCTTGGTTTACAAAACGCTGTCTTTCTTTAATACCTCTGGAGGATTTGCAAGTTGCCTGTTGTACTCACGTGCCAGGACTCTTTATTCAATTATGTCTGCATTGTATACTCTCCTGGCAGGATGCCAACACTTGTTGTACTCTCCCGCCAGGAATTCACATGTGGTTATCATTTGCCTGGTATACTCCCCTGCCAGGTTTTTCAAATATCTGGGGTCTTGCATTGCCAGGATTTCTCATGCAGTTTAATTAACTGCCTTTGTCTTGCTAGGTTTTCCCATGCATTTCAATTGCCTGGTCTTGCCTTGCCAGGACATCTCAGGCTTTTCAATTATGTGGTCATTCCTTGCCAGAATATCTCATATGTTATTATATATATTGCTCTTGACATAAATATGTGTGCTGTAAATTTGTTCAGGTATTGCCCCACAATTGCATTTCATCTATCCATAGCTCATTGGGGATTGTAGTTTGCCTTTTCTGCAATCAATACATCTTCTTATAGCTTTAACAATGTTATCATAGGCAAATTGTTGTTGGTGTGATCGCTGGTATGCCCTGCTGGTCCCCAATGGCTTCAGGTAGACTCACCGGTTCTCTCCAGCATCTCCGGTCCGGTTCACACTTCTGCGGTGTGAGGCTTTCACCCACTTTCCAAACTGGAGTGTACGGAGGTCCTTCCGACTTCCTTCGCTGCTTCGCTGTCACTTCCCTACAGGTCCAGGAATGGAGAACGCTGCCTCTGAAATCTGCTGAGTGCCCAGGACCTTTCTCGTGGCTCGCAGCATCTCCACTGCACTTCTTTTTCTTGTGCAGTGGTTGCCTTTCTGACTTGGTGACCTTCTCTGCTCCACCACACTGGTACATGATCTTCGTGGTCATGTGCCCTCACACAGGAACCATTGGCTTTCCCTAAACTGCCTCACTGATTAATGGCCTTGCCATGTTTAAATGTCCTGTGCTGATTTGAGTAGATAATAGCTAGACTGCATGTTGTGCTTCAAGTGCTTATCACCTTGTTCAAACTCCTTCATTTTCCTCATCTCATTATTTGAGTGATTCTGGGAGTTGAAGTCCATTGGTGTCATTGAACACATGGGGCCTCATTACGACCCAGGCGGTAACCATGGCGCTATTTGCGTCATGGTTGCCTCCAAAACCTTACCGATTCCGCCATGGTGAATGGAGCAATTACCGCCCCATTCCAAGGTTGGTGGGGGCGGTAATTCCTCATTCACCATGGCCCTTCCCCATTCCCATTTGAGCCCCCATAGGGCTCAATGGGAATGGGGAAGGAGCTAATAACGGTACCGCTAATTGTGGTACCGTTATTAGCACCAAAGTCCCTTTGCGGATCCTGTCCTTAACGCCTGGTAAAAAGAGGTCGGTCTTGAGTTATTTTCTGAATTGTAGGAGCGTGGGGGTGAGTCTGATGATGATGAGGAGGTGGTTCCATACTCTTGGATCGTAAGCAGAGAAGACTTGTTTTCTTGTCATTTCCTTTTTGCAGCGGTGGATAACAAGTCTGCATGTGTCCTGGCTTCCTGTGGTGCACTGTCCACCGGAGATGCTGAGTTTCTCTGCAAGGTTACTGGGTGATTTGCGGGTGACAGCATTATAGATGATGCTGCAGCAGAATCACTGCATGTGATTTGCAAGTGCAGTAGGAGCCAGTGAAGGTCAATGCTGGCCGGGGTGATGTGGTCGTATCTGCGTAGACCCTTGATGAGGCACGCAGCCACATATAGGACACTTCTCAGGGGCACAATGGAGGACGACGGGAGGGCTTTGAGGAGTGCATTGCCCCCCCTCCAGGTGGGATAGGACGAGTGCTTGAACAATATATCTAAAGCTGTCCGGCAGGAGGAAAGACTTGACAAGCGTTGATCTGGAACCCAAGGGACTTGGCACAGGAGGTTAGCTCTGGTGTAAAGCCTTCAAGGTTGACAGCCAGGTCTGTATGTCTGGGTGTTCAGTCCTGTGGTGAGGAGTAGGAATTCGGTCTTGGAGGGATTGTGCTTCAAGTATGCACTGGACATCCAAGACTGGATCACTGTGAGGCAGGATTTGAGCCTATGGATGTCCTTGATGGAGTTGATTTTGAGGTATAGCTGTGTGTCATTGGCATATTGTTGATGTGGATGTTGTGTGTGGCTTGGAGGGCTCCAAGCAGCCCCAGGTATATATTGAATATCACTGGGGAGAGGATGGAACCCTGTGGGACTCCACAGTTGCTGGGTACCATTGGCGATCTAGCGGAGGCCATCTGAACAAACTACTGGCGGTTGGTGGGTTAGGACTTGAACGAGCATAGCACATCATCATTGCTGATCCCCATGCAATGATGTATTGTGTCCATAAGTGCCTTATGGTTGTGGGATGTTCTTACCCATGCATCCGAGCCCTACCACAAAAACTGTGCAGTACTGGCATTGAAAACATCATGATGGCCAGAGCTTCCCAGAAAATGCCCAGGGAAATGCATGAAGAATAGGCTGCCACTGATTCTTGCCGATGTTATGGGCACAGAAGGGCACTGCCCCTAAAACCACCATTGGACTACCCACACAGTAGCCTGAAACCATTGGGAATGGCAATGCTGATTGCCAAAAGCAACCTAGAACTGTGGGGAATTCATTTTCTTAAATCCCAAAAATGGTTGCATTACCAGTACTCACCACTATCAGAAAGCCTGCATTTTAAAACAACACCAGATATTTGTGTAAAACTGAATAAATGAACCCAAAGCAGGCCAAAGAAAGACTTACTAAGAGGTGGATACAATGTAAAGTTATATTCTGAAGTGACTTGAAGGTTTATAACAAGACTGGCTGAGCTCTGCAGGTCTGCAGCGGCTTAAACTGAAACTGGATTTAAAATTACCAAAAATCGAAATGTGTAAATAAACTGAGGGACAGACTTGTGACTGCCACATAGTTTGTCACTGTTAAAATGTCATAGTTTTGAACTTAGAATCAGCATTCTAGCTGCATGTGTAAAAATTGTTAGTTTTATTTGAATGCAGAAAACTGGGTAACTAAAAGTGACATTAGCTGGAACCTGGCTTAATGAAACTGAATTCTGCCTGACATCTACCCCCACAGGAGTTAAAACCTGCTCAGCCACTCTTCCCCTTGCCAAAAGGAGTTGTCACCTCTCTGATTAGATTAGGGGTGGAGCAGCTACAGGGAGTTGAACAAAGGCCTGTCCTGGGCCCAGGCAGATGGTTTATTAGGGTGGCCGTAAAATAGCTTCCTCTTGGCAGAAGCTGGGAGGGGCAGGGTCTCTGAGCTTGGCAGAAACTGGATAAACTGGTTTCTACACCATGTGACCTGAAAAGACACACCCCTGTTGGCCAGAATATGATTCTAAGAAAGATGTATAACTCACAGTGCGGACTTGTCAAAATTATTTAAATGATACCATAATTCTTGTGAATTTTCTGTGCACGTTTTAAGAAGTGTTGGGAATTTGTGTGATGTTCTGGGGCAAAACCCCGCTATTTATGGATACTACAGACTCTGTGTTTAAGCTAGAGACATGGGAATTTACTGGAGTATGTATGGACAGGCCGTGTATATGTGTATAATTTTTAATGAAGAACCAAGGTTGCATAACCCAGTAAAATCAAAAATGTTGCCGTTTCTGAATGCAAGCCCTCAGGAAGAGCAGATTTGGGACAGAGACTACCTCATGTGATAGGTAATATGTACATGCAATGACAAACCACTATGTATTTGAGAAATGTGTATTTTGATCAAATATAGATTTGTGGGCAAACTGACCAGGGGAGGATCCTCTGACCCATAAAACCTACAGCATCACTCTGACTCACAGTTCCTTCCCCAATCATGGGAGAGGGGAGAATTGGGCCAATGACAAGTTGAAAGAGGGGCTGGCTAGTGATGCTGCATACACACCCACTTTCAAAAGACATAAAAAGAGCCACTGGAAGCTAGAGAGGACATTCAAATCCATTTGCTGCAACGCGCTCTGCCGGACCACACAACATCCAGAAGATACTAGATCCAACACTTAGACTTTAAAACTCCAAAGAACTTGATTCAGAACTCAAAGCAATGGCCTAAACCCACAAACTGAGAACTCCTCTCAGTAGGCCTCAGCATCCAGCAAACCTAACAGCGGTAGCAGCATCCAGGAGCCGTGCAGATCAGCGCTGGGTCCAGAGAAAGCTGTGCAGAAAGATCCAGAAGCAGTGCTGTACCCAGAGAAAGCAGAGCAGTATCCAGAACCAGAGGCCAGAGATCCAGAGTGACCCAGACCGCTGTTAGCAGAACCAGAGAGCTGACCCAGATCACTGTGAAGTGCCGAGACCAGAACCGGAGTCCAGTCCAAAACCTGACCAGATCCATGAGGAGGCCTAATTCAAAAATATATTGTGAGTACCTAGCAGAACTGTGCAGAACCAATCTCTTAGTTAAAAAAATATAATTCAATCTATTTTAAATCTAACCAGAACTGCCTCCTAACTGTCACCTATCATTTGCAAAGCTGTCACCTGTCATTTTCTAGCTGCAAGCTGTAACCTTTTGCTTTGAACTTTTAAAATTTCAAATCCGAAAAACTACCTTTATTTAATCGTCCGTATCTCTGGAACCGTTTGGGCTAGGAACTTTCTTCTGAAAGCTTAGAATCTCAGCTTTTCAACAGCCTTAGAACCGACTTACTACTCCTCATACTTTTGTCGTAATCGTGATTCATGCATTCGCAAATTTTGCAGCGATTCGCGATTTGACCTGATTTCAGTCACGTGTAAAAATCTGCAGCTGCTTGCCTTCCGTTAAAAAAAATTTGTTTGCAATCTGCTAATCATCCATAGAGCATTGCTAACCCAAACCTGAACAATATAAAGTAGCCATCACCTACCCTGAACCTCTAGAGGGAATTAAAGGCATTTTGGCGCCTTTCACTTCCTTGCCACCACATTCCAAAGCATTTTGGGCCTGTGTTTAAAACTCTGACCTGTTTTCCTCTAAGCTTGCTGGGGGGGAACCGAATTTCGTATTGTATTGATTGCATTTCTGAGAACTGCGTGCTTTCCTTCCATTTCCTTGCATTGCATAAAGGGGGGGGGGGGGTGAATTGCCAGAGAAAAGTGATTACATTGTCTTTTGCTGAAATCCTATCAAGTTTTTTTTCTGTACTGCATTTTCATTCCACCTTGCATCCATTTGAAACCATAAAAGTATTGTTGCTATCTTATCCATCCTATAACCACTCATCATTGATTATAAAGAAGTGTGCTAGTGCCAGACTATCCATTATTGTTTACTGCTCAGATTAAGTGTGATATTCAATTATTAATTTATTATAAAGTGTGATATATATATATATATATATATATATATATATATATATATATATATATATATATATATATATATATATAGTTTAAATTATCAAATAAACCTTTTAACTTGCAAAACAGAACTACTTCTTGGCTCAGTGGGGGTCAGGGGGATTCCAAGAGAGGGGTGTTATATAGGGGTAGTCATCCAGAACTCATGAACTGGACATACAGATATATCAATAAGGGTTTCCATTCAGTATCCCAGACTAGGCATTGACTTAGCTGTAGTGCTGGATTGAATCCTCTTACAAATTGGGGGCTCGAGCCGGACGTTTGGGTTAGATCTATCACTTGTGCAGATTAATACAGTGTGCCAGCTGACCAGATACACATATCCGGTCGGATCACCACGCTGTGTTAAGCTGTAAAGCACTCCTCAAAGGAACGCTCTAAGGAAAAGGTCTGTTTTGCAAAAATAAAATATAAACTTCTGTAAGTCAGGAAGGAACTCAAATTCCAGAATGACGACCTTGGTAGATATGAAAATAGCCAGAGAGCACTTCTTACATAAGCTATTTGTGAGAGGTGAGTGGGCTCATCACGACCAGACGGTCTGGTTGCAGGCAATCGCACCCCAGATCACTGAAACAGGGTCAGGTATATGGAGAGACCAGGGTCCCTTACATGTGGCCCTGAGTGAACTATATATGGCCCCTAAGGCCAAGGATGAGCACAACAAGATTGCCAGGGTAGCGGCATATTTATATTTACATATGGGAGCCATGCAGGACAAATGTGCTGAAGGCCAAGATCTGGCGAGTAGGCAACTGCTGGCATTACAGAAGGCCCAATCTGATCTGGATTCTTCTGAGCAGAGGCTGCAGAGGAGCCAGGAGTCAGAAAATGATAGTAGGCAGTATATCATTAAAATAAAAGAGGACATGGATATACTGCAACAGGAAAGACAGACCAGGATACCAGAATTCTGGCCTTGCAGAAGGAACGCCAAGACAGTTTGGACTCCCTACTGCAGAGCCAGAAAAAGCTGGAGCAACAGATCAATTTCAACAGGGCATGCACAGAGCAGGTAGCCACCCTGCAAATCCAACTAGACAGAGAGAAAGAGGAGAGTAATAAACTGATCCTGAAAGACCTGGATACCCAGGCAGAGTTTGATCAGGAGCGCCAGAAAGCTGGTGCCTTCCAAAGGCAAAGGGACGACCTGACGGTACAGATGCAGACTCTTAGTCAGGAAAGGGACACCTTAGGCCAGGAAGTCTGCCACTTAAAAAGAAAAATGGAAGAAAATCACCTGGCCCACCAGGGACTGGGTGACCTCCAAAAAGAACACCAGGACTTGCTAGAGCACACCAGGAGGGTGGAGGAGGCTCTGGCAAGACAGGAGCAGGCCAGTAGGGATGGGACTCAGGAGGTAACCCTCCTGCAGCAAAGACTGGCCCAGTGCTCCAGGACCATTCAGGAAAAGCAGAGAGAGAATGAGGCTCTCTGCCAGCACAATGATAGGCTCCAACAACAGGTATTGATGCAGGAGAGACTGATAGAGTCTAGTAAGGCCTTAACTGAGGAACTGAAGCCGCAGGCTCTTGCATTGCAACAGGGAGCAGAGGCGGATAGAGACCAGGTTCGCTGGGAAAGGGAAACTCCTGAGCATAACCTCAGGAGCCCTAGTATCAGAGGCCTTTATCTCTCTCAGTCCCTGGACTCTGCCACCCCCATGTCCCTGGTGCACATGAGCAGTGGGCCACAGGGATGGCAGATTACTATCCAGCCAGAAGCATGGGGCTCATAGGCCAGTACCTCCCAGGAATGGATGGGCGGGCATCCGGGTATGGGCACCCAAGCACAGTGCAATTTAGTGGGGAACCCCAGGAGAATAGGCCCATTAAGGGCATCCTGAAAACTTCTGCCCAGTTAGGTCAGTGGGGGGTACCCATCAAATCCTGGCAGCAAGGAGGAATCTGAAGACTCCTCTGAATGGCGCAGGACACAGGAGACCAGGTCCCCACATTCTGCCAGCCAATCCCAGGCTCGCAGAATCCGGGAAAACCTGGAAGATCAGACAGGAACCTCTGGGAGCAGTGCCTATGAGTCAGAGGATGAATGGACCAGGGTTACCCGAACCAAAAAGGCCAATAAGGCAAAAAGGGCCTTGCTTAAGGACCCTTTGAAGCAAATAAAGGCATTAAGGAGTGTCATCACGCCTTATCACAAGAAGGCCAAGTATTCTGTTTGGGAACACTTGGAGCTTTACGAGCAAATGATGGGGACTTTCCATTTGAAGGACAGCCAAAGCTGTATTCAATATGTAAAGTGGACCTTCTCACCAGAATACTCCAGTTTCTTTGCGGGGCTGGAGGACCAAAATCATTTAAGATGGTCCACCTATAAGGCGGCCATCTTGAAACATTTTTCTGTTCACAGAAATCCTCAAGAGGCTCGCAAGCCAGCCTACAATTTGCAATATGGGGAGGATCAGGCCCCACAAGAATTCGTGCAAGAACTGAAACATGCCTTTGCGCAGACCACCAGAAGGGTGCGCACAGACAGCAGAGAATTTGTCAATACATTTTTCCATGCCTTGCCCAAATATATAATGACCCAGCTCGTGAGAGATTTTCATGAGAAAAGATCTTTAGACTGGGTCATTGAACAGGCTACCCGGATCTATGAGGTGCAGAAGCCCATAGAAAATAAAAGCAATACCCAGAAAAATCCCAAAACCAACAGCAGGCCTGCTGCTGCCAAGGTGGCGGAGGTAAAGGTAACCCCCGTTTTGGATTTGGAGATGGGGGGCCTAAAAACCTACCTGCACCTAATAATTCACAGCCCAGAAGGCCCTCGGGCCAGTCACAGATAGGGAGTCGAGGAGGTAGTCCCACAAATGGGGTCCCCCGCTCCCCTTACTATGTAAGTCCCCGCTATAAGGGAAACCGATCAATCCTGGGTTATGTGTGGACTCCTCCAGCCCAAGAGGGGGGATCCGGCCAAGCACCTAACCCAGGGAACTTCCCTCCCAACTTCCCACAGGAGGGCAGAAATTCTCCAAATCCTGGGCAGAACTTTTTTCCCAGGTATCCACCCAATTTCCAGCCCCAAAATCATCCATCCTTCTTTCCCCAATTCCCTGAGCCCAGACAACCTAATCCGGGAGAGGGGAGGCCAAGGGTGGAGGGGTACCAAAATCTTCCCAACCAGGGGTACTACCAGAGAAGGGATAGCTACCCTTCCCGGGATCAGCACAGGGGAGAAAATAGAGCCCCGTATCAGCCTGAGCGGGTTTCCCAGTTAGAGCGCCAGGTCCAAAATATGGCAGGGGATCTGGGTCACATACTGAGGGCTCAACAGAACCCTCAGATGAGCGTGCCACCGCAGAATGCCCCAAACTCTGGACCTGGTGCTCCAGAACAATGACGGGGGCAGCACCCCGATAACACACCGGCTCCCAGGGAGGAGGCACAAGGGGAAGGGGGGTGTAAAACCTTGGAGGAAGCTTCCTTCCCAACTTGTAAACAGCCCCTGGAAAACCAGGAACCGGAAACAAAATCTCCTACCCCTGAAAGTCTGCCACCCAAGGAGCAAAGAGGAGGTAGGAGAAATAAAGGACCCAAACAGACCCACTTTGTGGAGGAGGTACAGGTCTTCCAATTTGAGGGAGAGGGATCCTCAGAAGATCCTGGGAAAAGGATCTTCTCCTTCAGAGATGGGGGAACTCCTCCCAAGGAAAAATGGGTCCCAAGGGATGCCAATTCAGACTGGGGAGATATGGAGACTGAGCTACCGCCGCCCATCATCTCATCCCAAAACCCACAATACCGAAATCCCCTGGTTCAAACCCATCCTGGTGACTGCCTCCAAGAAGGGGGGGGGGGGCGGCCCAGAACCGGAAACAGGGGAACCCACAATGGCTCTGATCTCCAGTTGCCAACTTTTTCTTTCAGATTCCCAAGGTTCTCCACAGAATTCTGCCCAAATCTCTTCGCTAGCAATGTCCAAAACCAGAAAGTTAGCCCACCAGTTGTCCAAAAAATGTGCATTATCTGTGCCCCCTTGAGGAGAAGGAGGGAAAATACTATGCCCCGGTACAAGTACAGGGGCAGGGTACAATTTTGGCACTGGTGGACACTGGATCCCAAGCTACCTTTCTGTCCAAAAGGGCCTTTGAGGAACTAGACACAGGAAGGGGGGAGAATTACCAAATTCCTCTCACCTCTCTTCCTGGACAACTGCAGAACTTTGACGGGAAGGAAATTCCGTTGAGGGGACTGCAGACATGGACATTAAAATTGGGCGACACAAGGTGAAACACCCGGTCATAGTAGTGACTCCAGAGGGCACCCCTTGTTTACTAGGGAATGACCTCCTGAGAAGGTTGTCACCCCTAATAGATTGTGTAAACAAGGTCCTCTGGACCCAGACTAGCCGATCAATAAAATTAAAACAGAGTGTCAACCATGTTAGTTTAAACGGCACCTGACACATGGTTGAACAAAAATCTGACCAAGTAGAATTTCACTTCCAGAACAACCAAATTCCAGACGTGACAGTAATAGCAGTAGGACAACAGACTGGTGATGGGGGGTCCTCTCTATTTCTGAAAATCAACCTTCCTTCCAGTTTAAAATGGTATTCCACACTGGAAGGAACACCCTGAAATTCTTTACTAATCCACAATCAGAAACTCCCACTCCTATAGTCCAGAAAGATGTGAAATCAGCTCAGAGCCTGGCTGATATTCAGCAAATTGGAGAACAGTTGTTCATCCCTGTTCAGTTAAATGATGGGAAGGACTCTGTTCTCGCTCGAGTGTGCGTGAACAATGGCAAGAGCTTCATCAGCGAAGCCATGTTCCGCCAACTCCCAAAAGATCCAGCCATTCCCATATTCAAACTGATAGACAAATGGGAAATGGACCTGGAAGCACCCAATTCCAAACATCTCCTGCCAAGCAGGTGTATGCTCAAAATATCCATTGGCAACAAGAGCATAGTCCACAATTGTTGGGTCGTGCGAGACGTCACTGCCGCTTTTTACTTAGGCAGTGACATTCTCAATCGCTTTGCCATTAGTTTGGACCTAATAAACTTCAAAGCTTGGTCCCGATTAGCGGATAATCCCATGGGCTTTGATGATCCAGAAAAAGCATTTAGGTCAGCTCAATTGCTACCTTATGCAGTTGAAATTCAGATCAAAGAGGAAGTCACCATCCCAGAAAGGACCCGACAATTCTCCCTGGAAGTGAAAGCTAAAAGAGGACAACATTTGAAAAACCCTGATGCTTACATACATCTAAACGCTTCTCTCCAACAGCAAGGGTTGGGGGTAAACCCAACTCCATTAGTCAACATAGAACATGACACCATTCTAATAGAGGTGGATAACAGCGACTTAAAGAGTATTACTCTAGCCGCAGGCACCATTATTGGAATGGCGGTTGATGACCGACATTTTTCCATCGATTTAGGAAATGAACTGTTAGGACCAATCCCCAAGGACTGTTTTGACAGAGACAGTGATGACAATACAACACCAGACAGGATTTGTACCCGGCATGGGGGGAACTTCCTGGTGTACACTTCCTGCCCCTATGGTAAGGAAGATGTGACTTGTGACTTCAGGAGGGATGAGGTGATTTTCCAGGTCCATGAGGGTTGCCTTTCCCACCTGAGGCCTCCAGTCCAAATCAGCACTCTGACCAGGGACTTCTCCACCCAGCTGGAGGAGGCCGCTGAGATAGCCAAACCAGAAGTCTTTCCAGGCTTCAGGCAGATGGTGGGAGAGAGAGTCAACCTAGCTGATGCCTGTGTGACTCTGGAACAAAAGCAAAAGTTGAAACAAGTTTTCTTGGAATTCCAAGATCTCTTTGCGGTAGACTCATATGACTAGGGTCGCACTGACATCCACACAACAACAATCCCCACAGACCCTGGCATGACTCCTGTGTTTGTGAAGCAATATCGCTTGCCTCTCGCATCAATGGAGTCCCTTACTGAAATAATTAAGAACCTTGAGTCCCGGGGAATAATCCGTCCAGTCCACAGGACCTTCAATAATCCGGTGCTGGGAATATTGAAGCCAAACGGCCAGTGGAGACTCTGCGCCGACCTCAGGGAGCTCAACAAACGGGTCCATACTTCCCGATGGCCTCTGCCCTACATTGACCAAGGGCTGGCACAGATCCAGGGGTCACAGGTATTCACTGACTGTGCCTGTCAGTAGGGAGGACCAATACAAGCTGGCTTTTACCTTTGGGGGCCAGCAGTACACATGGACCCGGACTCCCTTCGGATACCTCAACTCCGGCAATGAATTCAACATTTTCCTACACAAGGCCATGCCCGACCTGGGTGCAAGGGGTAACCTAGTTTATGTAGATGATGTCCTCATCAAAAGTTCATCTGTGGAGGAACACATAGCGGAGATCCGTTATGTTCTGACTCAGTTGAGGGCCGCCGGAGCAAAACTTTCCTTTCAGAAAGCACATTGGTGTAGAACCCGTGTTAAATTCTTGGGGCATGAGATTACTCCTCAGGGTCTCTGTCCCCAGGAAAAGAAAGTGGAAGCACTTCAGAAACTGAAAGACCCCACAACTCTGTGGGAACTAAGGAGCCTCCTTGGACTGACTAATTACAGCAGAAAGTTCATTGAGGGCTATCAGAGATCACCAGACCCCTGATTCATCTCCTGAAGGGGGGGTCAAGTGGGAATGGGGTCCAGAACAAGCCGAGGCAGTAAGTCAACTCAAAAGAAGCCTCTCACAAGCGCCTTGCCTAGCTTACCCTGTCAGAAACAAGGAGTTCTTCCTGGAGACAGGGTTCTTGAATACAAGCTTGACAGCAGTATTATACCAAAAGCATGACAAGGTAAATAAAGTAATCTATGCGAGCAAAACTTTATCCTCTGTGGAGGAAAAATTCAACGATTGTGAGAAGGCACTCCTGGCAACGGTGTGGGCATTGAAGAATTACCACCCGTTTATCCAGGGGGAACACATCATAGTGGAGACTCCACACCAGCCTCTGCAATATCTCCAAAGTGATAGAATCCGGGCCGGAAATGTGAGTAATTCCCGAATTACTTCCTGGATTCTGTCAATGCAAGGCTTTCCTGTGGAGGTCAGATATGGCCAGACAAGAAGAGTCCCCTCGCGCAAGGTCTGGCTGACTTGCATGATTGTGCCAGAGAAAACTGTCTCGAGGACGAAAGTCTAAAAATCAAGGACAACCCAGAGGCATACCTTAATTCCCCACACAAAGTCTTTGAAGAGGACAAGTGTGAGGGAATGCCCACTGTCTATGTGGATGGATGCTCTTACCATGTTGACAACAACGGGGAGAAAGAACTGGTGGCCGGCGTAGGGAATGCATGGGTGAATGAGTCCCCTGAACCCTCCGCTGGATACAAAATTGGTCCCCGAAGTAGTCAGGTGGCAGAATTGATGGCTGTGCATCAGGCCATCCTCACTGCTGTCCAGCATCAACTCCACGAACTGGTCATAATCACAGATTCTGATTATGTACGGCACGGGTTCGTGGAGCACCTGGTTAATTGGAAAACCAGAAGCATGTTATGTGCTAACAACAAACCCTTGAAACATGGGAAGGTGATCCAAAACATTGATGATATGGTCACATCGAATGGATGAACATCTACTGGAAAAAGATCAAGGGTCATTCCAAAGTAGAGGGACCAGACAAAACTGGAAATGACTTAGCTGATCAGCTGGCCCAAACCGGGGCCAGCTGAGATTGAGATTGAGTCCCTGTTGGGGGAAATCCAGGTCACTGCTATCACTAGGTCCCAGACAAATGCTCACAATGATCTTTCAACTGCCCAATGGAGCAAGGAGACCCCTGATGCTGATTTGATTACAGCTCAGAAGGGGGATCCAATTATTGGTAAGTTTTACCAACACCTTGAGGACCCTGAGAACTTTCCCCTGACGGATACCGATTACATTGGGAAAGAGGACCTAAGAGTGTTGATGAAATGTCCAAAAATGTTCCGAATCCAAGACGGTTTGCTGGTAAGGAAATCCAAAGCTGGCCACGATCAGTGGGTGGTTCCTACCTCATTCCGAAGCCTGATGTTAAGTCACGCCCATGATGCGGCCACCGCCGGTCATAGGGGGTTTCACACAACACTGGAAATCTTAAGAGAGGTTGCATACTGGCCACACATGGGGCAGGACCTTGACCAATATTTGAAGGGGTGTCTTGTGTGTGCACAATTTCAGTCATCATCCCTCACGCACCGTGCACCCCTCCAAAAGAGGGGCATGACACTGCCATGGTCAGATTTGCAAATCGACTTTGTAGGCCCTGTGATTCGCTCGTCTAGAGGAAACAAGTACATGTTGACCGTCACATGCTTGTTTACCAAGTGGGTGGAATGTCTCCCAGCCCCAAATTGCAAGGCAGAAACAGCAGCTGCCCTGATGATTAACCACATCTTTTCCCGTTTTGGTCTACCTCAAAGGATTGAGTCAGACAGGGGTAGCCACTTCACCAGTGAAGTAATGACAAAGATGTGGGAGATACTGGGGGTCAAGAGAAAGCTACACATTGCTTACAGGCCAGCTTCTTCTGGGGCACTAGAGAGATATAACCAAACCATTGTGAGCATATTAAAGAAGTTTGTGGCAGATTCTGGGCCAAGTTGGGATATCCGATTACCTCTGGTCCTAAAGGTCATCAGATCTACCCCTTCATCTGCAACCAAAATGTCACCATCCGAGTTGATGACTGGACGCAAGATGGTGCTTCCGCAGCATTTGCTCTACAGGACCCAAGAGCAGACACTAATAAATGCCTCCACAACTCATGAGTATGACGAGAATTTAAGGAAACACCTTCAACATGCTTTTGCCTATGCTCAGCGGAATCTAGAAAGATCAGCTGAGAGTATGAAGACCCACTATGACCTGAAAACTTCCAGGAAGGAATATCAGGTGGGGGACCGGGTCTATTTATACAATTTCCAAAGGAACCAGGCCAAACAGCGAAAATGTTTGCCTACATGGAAGGGACCGTTTGAGATTATAGACAAGATCTCCCCTGTGGCCTACAAGAACCGCATCCCCAAAGGCGGTTTGGCAGAGGGGGAAGACAAGTGGGTACATATAAATCAGCTAAAGTGTTGCCATCCCAGGCACACTCTGCAACAACTGGAGGAATCCTCTGGAATCCTAGAGGGTATTGTCTCAGATTAATTCAGTTCTAACTTAAAATATCCTACATATCGCCTATCAAATTCTGAGTTTCTCAATGTGGGTGTTTTGGTTTTTGAATGCAAAAAGAAATGTGCATGTTCATATGTTTTGACTATAAATTTATATGCCACCCCACTATGTCAATGGTGGGGGAAAAATGTCTATGAATAGGTATTGCCGCTCTTCCTTTGTTGTCCTAGGAGAAAGAAAACCTTGAGACTGGCCAGGGAGGACGATCCGGAGACCGGGAGCAGAGACGCAAGGGGCCCGGGGTACCGCCCAATCTTCCCATCAGGACCGGCAAGGAGAACCGATCGATCAGTACCGGATGGAGGAAAAGATGCTGAACTGTGCCATCTACCGGAAGAAGATGAGGGAAACATCCCAGATCTTGCGAGTTCCATCAGTGAAACAGAATGGCCATCACAAGAGGGGGGCTTGTGGGATGTTTTTACCCATGCATCCGAGCCCTACCACAAAAACTGTGCAGTACTGGCATTGAAAACATCATGATGGCCAGAGCTTCCCAGAAAATGCCCAGGGAAATGCATGAAGAATAGGCTGCCACCCATTTTTGCCGTTGTTATGGGCACAGAAGGGCACTGCCTAAAACCACCATTAGACTACCCACACAGTAGCCTGAAACCATTGGGAATGGCAATGCTGATTGCCAAAAGCAACCTAGAACTGTGGGGAATTCATTTTCTTAAATCCCAAAAATGGTTGCATTACCAGTACTCACCACTATCAGAAAGCCGGCGTTTTAAAACAACACCAGACATTTGTGTAAAACTGAATAAATGAACCCAAAGCAGGCCAAAGAAAGACTTACTAAGAGGTGGATACAATGTAAAGTTATATTCTGAAGTGACTTGAAGGTTTATACCAAGACTGGCTGAGCTCTGCAGGTCTGCAGCGGCTTAAACTGAAACTGGATTTAAAATTACCAAAAATCGAAATGTGCAAAAAAACTGAGGGACAGACTTGTGACTGCCACATAGTTTGTCACTGTTAAAATGTCATAGTTTTGAACTTAGAATCAGCATTCTAGCTGCATATGTAAAAATTGTTAGTTTTATTTGAATGCAGAAAACTGGGTAACTAAAAGTGACATTAGCTGGAACCTGGCTTAATGAAACTGAATTCTGCCTGACATCTTCCCCCATAGGAGTTAAAACCTGCTCAGCCACTCTTCCCCTTGCCAAAAGGAGTTGTCACCTCTCTGATTAGATTAGGGGTTAAGGAGCTACAGGGAGTTGAACAAAGGCCTGTCGGGCCCAGGCAGATGGTTTATTAGGGTGGCCGTAAAATAGCTTCCTCTTGGCAGAAGCTGGGAGGGGCAGGGTCTCTGAGCTTGGCAGAAGCTGGATAAACTGGTTTCTACACCTTGTGACCTGAAAAGACACACCCCTGTTGGCCAGAATATGATTCTAAGAAAGATGTATAACTCACAGTGCGGACTTGTCAAAATTATTTAAATGATACCATAATTCTTGTGAATTTTATGTGCACGTTTTAAGACGCGTTGGGAATTTGTGTGATGTTCTGGGGCAAAACCCTGCTATTTATGGATACTACAGACTCTGTGTTTAAGCTAGAGACATGGGAATTTACTGGAGTATGTATGGACAGGCCGTGTATATGTGTATAATTTTTAATGAAGAACCAAGGTTGCATAACCCACTAAAATCGAAAATGTTGCCGTTTCTGAATGCAAGCCCTCAGGAAGAGCAGATTTGGGACAGAGACTACCTCATGTGATAGGTAATATGTACATGCAATGACAAACCACTATGTATATGAGAAATGTGTATTTTGATCAAATATAGATTTGTGGGCAAACTGACCAGGGGAGGATCCTCTGACCCATAAAACCTACAGCATCACTCTGACTCACAGTTCCTTCCCCAATCATGGGAGAGGGGAGAATTGGGCCAATGACAAGTTGAAAGAGGGGCTGGCTAGTGATGCTGCACACACACCCACTTTCAAAAGACATAATAAGAGCCACTGGAAGCTAGAGAGGACATTCAAATCCATTTGCTGCAACGCGCTCTGCCGGACCACACAACATCCAGAAGATACTAGATCCAACACTTAGACTTTAAAACTCCAAAGAACTTGATTCAGAACTCAAAGCAAGGGCCTAAACCCACAAACTCAGAACTCTTCTCAGTAGGCCTCAGCATCCAGCAAACCTAACAGCGGTAGCAGCATCCAGGAGCCGTGCAGATCAGCGCTGGGTCCAGAGAAAGCTATGCAGAAAGATCCAGAAGCAGTGCTGTACCCAGAGAAAGCAGAGCAGTATCCAGAACCAGAAACCAGAGATCCAGAGTGACCGAGACCGATGTTAGCAGAACGAGAGAGCTGACCCAGATCACTGTGAAGTGCCGAGACCAGAACCGGAGTCCAGTCCAAAACCTGACCAGATCCGTGAGGAGGCCTAATTCAAAAATATATTGTGAGTACCTAGCAGAACTGTGCAGAACCAATCTCTTAGTTAAAATAATATAATTCAATCTATTTTAAATCTAACCAGAACTGCCTCCTAACTGTCACCTGTCATTTGCAAAGCTGTCACCTGTCATTTTCTAGCTGCAAGCTGTAACCTGTCGCTTTGAACTTTTAAAATTTCAAATCCGAAAAACTACCTTTATTTAATCGTCCGTATCTCTGGAACCGTTTGGGCTAGGAACTTGGTTTAACTTTCCTCTGAAAGCTTAGAATCTCAGCTTTTCAACAGCCTTAGAACCGACTTACAACTCATACTTTTGTCCTAATCGTGATTCACGCATTCGTGAATTTTGCCGCAATTCGCGATTTGACCTGATTTCAGTCACGTGTAAAAATCTACAGCTGCTTGCCTTCCGTTAAAAAAAATCGTTGGCAATCTGCTAATCATCCATAGAGCATTGCTAACCCCTGCCTGAACAATATAAAGTAGCCATCATCTACCCTGAACCTCTAGAGGGAATTAAAGGCATTTTGGCGCATTTCACTTCCTTGCCACCACATTCCAAAGCATTTTGGGCCTGTGTTTAAAACTCCGACCTGTTTTTCTCTAAGCTTGCTGGGGGGGAACCGAATTTCGTATTGTATTGATTGCATTTCTGAGAACTGTGTGCTTTCCTTCCATTTCCTTGCATTGCATAAAGGGGGGGAGTGAATTGCCAGAGAAAAGTGATTACATTGTCTTTTGCTGAAATCCTATCAAGTTTTTTTTTCTGTACTGCATTTTCATTCCACCTTGCATCCATTTGAAACCATAAAAGTATTGTTGCTATCTTATCCATCCTATAACCACTCATCATTGATTAGAAAGAAGTGTGCTAATGCCAGACTATCCATTATTGATTACTGCTCAGATTAAGTGTGATATTCAATTATTAATTTATTATGAAGTGTGATATATATATATATATATATATATATATATATATATATATATATATATATATATATATATATATATATTGTTTAAATTCTCAAATAAACCTTTTAACTTGCAACACAGAACTACTTCTTGGCTCAGTGGGGTCAGGGGGATTCCAAGAGAGGGGTGTTATATAGGGGTAGTCATCCTGAACTCATGAACTGGACATAAAGATATATCAATAAGGGTTTCCATTCAGTATCCCAGACTAGGCATTGACTTAGCTGTAGTGCTGGAGTGAATCCTCTTACATGGTCTACTGTGGTTTGTCAAGTTTTGAGAGCCGACATCTAAATGATTCTGGCATTCCCTTTGGACTTCTATCTATCTGTGGGTTGGTTTTCATGTAGTGGTCAAAATATATTGATCTGGTTGGTCCGGTGAGTGGATACCTGTTGTCATGTAAACTGTGACAGTAAATATAATTGTACTCCAGGATGAGAGACATTTCATCCTCAACTGAGTGTAGCTCAGGACACAGGACACCTCCCTAATGAGGTGGACTGTCTGTTGGGACAAGGGCTCAGCTTATAATATAATGATGTTACATTCATGCAGCAGGTCAAGGTGTGATGGATGTTAGTAGTCCTTTAAACCAGCAATGCATCCGCTGATTTGCCTTGGGTCCCTAACTCAGGTGATAGCTATTAGCACCCATTGCAGCCCTCTTCTCTCTAGGCTGTATTGACTTTATCTCCAACCAGTCAGACTGATTGGAGAAGACATAAAGACTAAAGGCCTGATTTACACACATGTTTTTAAACATGGGAAAGTCCCATTGAAATGTATTTTGTAAAATACAGCAAAATACAGCATAAACTAAGCACATTAATTTCTGAAAGAACAGTAGTCATAAAAGACACTTGGTAGAAAAGCAGTCAGCAAGAGATGCAACTCAATACGAAATGATGGCAATGTGTAAAATCAGGTAACAGTATGCATATCTTTAAAATAAGAGTTTGTTCTTACATTAATATCTCCAGTTTTGCTCGATTATGAAAATAATGCCTAGCACTCTGCAGATTCTCAAGGGGACATGGCAATACGGGCTTGCAAATTATGTTTTCTGCACGGTACGAAACATGATTACTTCCACTAGAGTGATCGTAGCTCTTTGATGTTTGATGCAATCAGAGTGAACATGATAGACCATGACCTCTCGCAAACAATATCCCATCTAAGGATTTGATGCTCTCCTTGAATGAGAAATCCTATCGTTTGGAGAATGTTCACTGAAAAAGGAAGTTGCATAAATGGGTAAAGCCTTTGTAGCCGAGCATTTGGTAATTGGCAGCCAAGTAGGTGGGGATCAAAAAGGTTTCCACTTGTGGTGCGTCACAGTTTTATTTTTCTTCTCCAGAAATCGCTGCCAAAGCTCATATGTTGATGAAAATAACTGAAAAAGTATTTCTGGGAATCATTTGCCTCATAGCCCTTGAAAACCAGACATCATCCGAATGTGAATGCGCAGCTCGTGGCTCTGATAGAATCATTGCTGTGTCGCTGCAAAGCTTAGTAAATAACCAGCAACATGTGGAACTAGAGTAGACCTGCAAATTGAACACCAAAAATACTGACAACACTCAAATACGTCTGGGGCTACAGGGAAAAAATAATACCCATTCGGACGCTCTGAGACAAAGCTACTCAAAGCCAAGATTATTGCGTTTGGATCCTACCAACATCTTCAGTCACCCGATTGTTGGCTCTCTGGACTCGGCGTTCTACCCATTCCCAGTGGCAATGACTCTCGTTATAAGTAACATAATAACTACCACTTTACTGACAGTTTGCCACACCACCGAAAACCGAGTTTGAAAGTGAAGTGGTGGATTTAAATATAGCCTTTGGCTGAAGATGAATTCTTCACTTTTCCTCCATACATCAAGGGATTTACCACAGGGGAATGAATTATTGCTTTCAGTAAAACTGATGAGTTCCCCATGGAGTCCTGTGGACTTCAACAATTTGGAATTGCACCACCAAACTGCAACTTGCAATCCCGCTGTGAGGAATTATCATCTGGCAAGGGTGCAAAGCTCTGGGCTTTATTATTTTGTATTTACAAATAATATGATGAGGGTAATCCCGTCTCAAAAAGGGGTAATTACCAACCAGATTCCCCTTTTTCTTCTACTCCATGCCAAAAGCATAGTGCACTTGTGCCCATCAGCATCAGTAGCCTGGTCCGCAGCACCTTCTCTACTCGTGTCACAGAGCAGGGTCACAGGTCACGAGATGCCCACTTGATAGCTGCAGAGACAGCCATGTCCCTGCGGCACAGACACAGCCTTTAAGACATGCCCCCCTGAACACAAAACTATGATGATCATAAGTCTTCCATGATGATAGCAGGGTAAACTCCATATTAAAGCTATGCCTATGTTTAGACATAGAAAATAGTACTACTTATGATGACAACCACCACATCCCAATTGATACTGCACCTGTTCCAGCTCCTGTGAGTCAGCTTTTCTGTGGAAGGTGATTTGTATTTTGGTCAGTTGGGTGTAGCCTGCCAAATGGCAGAACAAGAACCTCGAGGGTTGGGTTTCCTCTTTGATCTCTTTTTGAAAGCAGGTAACATCCCGCCCGAGGCAGCCACACAGCAGGCTACAGTCCTGGGACTGAGAATCAAGGGAGCACATCCATTCAAAGGTGTAGCATCACACTGGTGTGCTGCATTTCTAAAGGCCTCTGTTCTCAGTGAAAAGGGAAGGGGGAGATTATGACAGGCAGGAAGGCTCTGGTCAAGGGAAGGAGGGTTCCACCATCTTGATTCTCAATGTCTCTCTCTCTCTCTTTCCTTTCTACTCACTGTCCTCTGGGTCAAAGCACTTTGGGTGTGATATCAACAGAGCAAAGTCCACTCTGTTTCAGAGCAGGGATTGGACCAATAAGGCAGATAGTTTTAGTCCAATCACCTAAGGACTTTTGCCCTTGAAAGAAGGGATCTTCCACCCCTTCAGCAGATTCTCTCAGTCCCTCTCTGATCCTTTAATGCTGCAGATTTGTTCTGAAGATCTCACTGGGCTTCCTTTGGAAGAGTTGTACTCTGCACACACCTCAGTCTGAGGTGAAGAAGGAATCATTCAAGACAGAAGCAAGATCTGTCCCCTACCACACCCAAGGCACATCAGGAGTAAAGTCTTCTGTGGATCAGGACCTACCATCTGCACCAAAATCTCCTGAGTTCGGAGAGCAGACCCTGAACAGAATCATCCTATCCTTGAGTCCTACTGAGTATGGCCTCACAGCAACCGGAGGACCAGACCAGCTGATGCTCCCTGATCCCTGCACCAAACTGGACGCTCCCTGTTTACCACACCTGGAACAAGATGGAAGTCACTGGCAGTGGTTTCTGCACTCCATTAAATCGAACATTCCTTGCACCTTTGACCAGCTTGACACTCCATCATGTCCCAGCAAACCTCATTACCTGGTAGGCCTGAAGTGACTGCTCAATGCTGGGACCAGAACTGAATCACATGAGAGTCACACATCGATGATTCTAACTAGGGGTTACAATAGGGCATGGCCCAGGTAGCCCTTGAATGGCAGCTCATTGATTGCACATTGATGCACCCAAGATCACCACTTCGAATACTTGAGCATCACTCGTTGACCCATGCTGCAGGCTAAAGCCCATTTTGGCCTGTGCAACTGCGTAGCATTCCTGACATCACCCCGACCCGCATCTTTGAGAGACACCCTTCTACTGCACAGAGCATCGGCCTCTGCCACTACCCAATGCCATTTGCTGCTGCGTCCTGCACAGTCCTACGTACCTGAAATGAACCTGATCAGCTTTCATCTATTTTCAACCCCCGGTCTGACTGCATTGGATACCCAAGGACTGAATCCAGTACTGTTGATGCTGAGGTACCCTCTTGGTCCACTTGGGCCCTAGAGACTGGTTAGGTCACGATCATTCCTGTTTCCAACTTTTCCAACACAATATCCTTTTTGTGGTTAGTACTTTACCTACCACCCCTGGAACTATGCACATAGTGCTACTTTGTCCAGTCCATTGCATCTTCCCTGTTCTTCCTTTAAGGTGGGTTTTTATGTAGTATTTTTAATGTGTTCCATGTGCAGATTGTGTGTTTGATTAAAGACTATATAATTATATAGAACCTTGGAAATACCCTTTATTTTGGACTGTGATACTGAGTTGTTTGGGTCACCTTCATACCTTTCCCTGGGCCCACGTTACCACATAAGGTAAAGGAGATAATTCTCTTAACTGTGCTTGTTTTACCTGTATGATTGTTTTGTGTTTTGGTTTGTAGAATTGTTAGGGCTGAGTGGGCCATTTCACCCTTACTCATCCTTGTACTCCTACAGAGCAGAATCCAATTTGTCACACCCGTGATAAATTCACTACAGCAGATGGCAGTAATTGTAATGTAAACGTTTGCTATTCCAAAATAAATACTGCCGAACTCCTAGTGAATTTCAATGTTAGAACCTTGTCTTTTTCTTGATAGTAAAATGTCACTCCTGCCCCAGATAAAAAAGGTGGTACAGTGCTGCTGGTTTCATAAACTCCTAAATATACAACAGCCTACTTCTATCGCACTGACACAAGTAGCCTCCGGCTTTGACTACAATAATGTGGCATTTCCAGGTATGCTGAATTATCCCATAACCTACCTACAGATTATTCAATCAGTAGCAGACGGTAATGCACTTATTCTTCCTTGGTCACGATCATCCCTCTTTTAAAAATGCGAGGGGCTGACCTAAACCTGCCAGTGAATCTTCCCTCTGTCTCTCTCCTTTGGCACTACACTAAAGTCCTGTAATGGTTCGTATGCAAATGTATTTACTCATTCACCCAAATGATCTACAAAATCGAAGATGTACAAGAGGAGAACACAGCGATAATAGACTGTGTCAAAGACCTCTATGAATGGATGAACACCAACAACCTCAAAATCAACCCAGGCAAGACAGAAATCCTGATTATATCCAAGAATCAAGGAAGCAACCAGTACATTCCATGGTCAACAGAATTAGGAACCTCACCCACACAATCAAACATTTTCAAAAACCTTGGAATCCTAGTGGACAGCGAGCTAACCTTAGAATCACAAGAAAACACCATAATCAAGAAATGCTTCTTCCACCTGCAAGCAGTCAAACTATTCTACCATTCCTCACCTTCATGTACAAAACACTGGCCATCTTCTTCCTCATCATGTCCAGGATAGATTACGCCAACAGTCTATACCTCGGAATGCTGGATTTTTTGTGTGAAGAAACTGCAACATATACAAATCACAGCTGCCAGATTTTTCTTCAAACTCTCAAGAAGGGACCACATCACTCCAGTGATAACGATGCTATATTGGCTGCCTGTCAAAAAACGAATTAGATACAAAACAATGTGCATAAAACACAGAGCAATCCATGGCCAGGGAGTAGAATGTATACAAAAGAACAACATCAGCCTGGAACCTAAACAGTACACAAGAAAAGCACTTGGTGGATCAACCTTCTCTTGCCTAGCCATTAAACTTTGAATCTCCCACCCCAAATACAAACCATGAATGACCATCTAAAATTCATAAAACTTCCAAAAACCTGGCTCTTCAACTCAGAAGGGGACAAAAACAAATAAGCAATATTGACGCCTCATGCAATGATGTAAGTGATTTCAACCTGGCAATTCACCTAAGTCAATGCCTAGCGTGGGATGCACAATTGAAACTCTTAATTATTTATTTATGTCTATACGTTCTTTTATTTCTGAATGATGTAACCTTATATCACACCCCTCTCTTTGAATCCCCCCCCCCGGTCGCACTGAACCAGGAAGAAGGCTGTTTTGCAAAGTTAAAAATATTTATTTTATGGATTTCACAATATATATATGTATATATATATATATATATCACACTACTTTAATAGTTATACAATGATCACCAAGGTGGTGATGTCACAATAAATCTCTTTAATCAGATGGAGTAAGGATAGGAAAAATAATGCAGCATAGAATATCAAAATGCAATGTGATTATTTTCCCCCTGCGCACTACTCAATTCCCCCAATATGCAATATAAAGAGATTGAAGGAGAGAAAACAGGTTTCAGGAACACAGAATTCAACAAAATAATATCAATCCCAATTTCCCTCCAGCAAACACAGAGGAAAACAGGAATGAATGCAAACGTGTCAAAATGGTTTTAAATGTGGCTTTGAATGGAATGGCAAAAACACTGAAAATGGATTTAATTCACTAGAATTATTTCAATACTAGTGGGAGCCTCTTTGTAGAGTTTGCAAACAAACACTAGCAATGCTTATTGAGTAACTAGTAAGTTTAAAACTTAATTCTGAGGTCAGATGCAATGAACCAAATGAAAAATTTGCGGCAAACTTTTCTGCGCGCTGTAAGCGCGATTGTGGAAAAACTATAACGATACGGTTTTGGGTTCATAGGGAATCTGAGGATGGTAGTGTCAATTAGACACATACATTTCGTTTCTAACATACACAGTGACGAAGTTATGAAGGTTTTTGTGGAGGTCGGTTTTTTCAGAAAGAGTCAAAATAGCAAAACAAGAATGCGCTTTTTAAAATTAACAAACAAGATTTCTTTACACTAGGGGTAGACTATGAAGCCGTAAACTACACAGCAGCGAAGCCACCACCCAACTGGTTGATTTGGCCTGCCGAGACGCTCGCCTTTCTTCAGAAAACATACTAGCGCAAAGATGATTTTAACACTACTATTAAAAAGGACTATAGGGTAAGAGAAAGAGTTCAGGTAAGACAAAAGATTCTAACAATGCAGTTCGGGAGATAAGAGAATGGGTTTGGATAGGATGACTTATGGATAATACATATGCTAGGGTCAATCCTTTGCCATGGATACTCAGTACCAATGTTTGGAATGGACCCATCAGGGATCTGGTCAGGGAGACTTTCTGGACAGAAATTCTGCTAGCACACCGTACTGGACTCAAGGCGCTCTGGTTCTGCAATCAGCAAGGCACTCTGGACACCGCACGGTGGGACTGGACCTGATGGGCTCTGGTTCTGGTTTGCAGCTATCTGGTCACAGCTCGGCTCAAATGGGATGGATCTCTGGATTCTGGCAATAATTCTTAGCAAGTAAACAGCACAGCGCAGCCAGGTTGTTCTTTTTGTTCCCCTTAGAGGTCTGGGGTAAAATCTGCTTTCTGGATTTTTAAAGGCCAAGCTGAGAATGGTTCAGTTTTGGAAATGGGCCTTTCTGCTTTCAAAGTTCTGGAGTCTGGAATATGGATTTCTCTTGCAATGTGCTCCGCCAGCAATCGGTTGGTGAGTGAATGTGTGTCTTTCTAGGTCCTAAGCCATCTCTATTTATGTATTTTCTAAAGGGGTAGGTATGCAGAATTATGCTAGGCACACCCCTAAGTAGTTTATTGGTTAGGGTATTTACTCTTCCTTGATTTGAGAAGAAAACAGGGTGTCATCATGATGCTGTGTTTTATGGCCCAGTGTATCGCTCGCCAATATTGCACGGACAGTAATTTATCACCAGTACAGCTGCAGAGCCAATACTTTGAACGCAGGTAGACGACGCAATGACTTACCACCACACACACAATTAGAGAGTAAGTAGCACTTATACAGCTATTTATTCATAGTTAGGCATATATACAATACAAGCATAGATCAGATAAATCATAGGAAAGACTGTAAATTAGCAAGAATACATCACCATGGGCGTAACCTGACAAAACCTCATCTCGCCAGAAGCGGCTAAAAGACCCTGATAACAGCCAGGCCGAGAGCACAACAGCCCACAGGTTTATCGGACCAGGGCGTCCCCCCTCCGACTGAGGACTTTGTGCTTATCCCGTCTGACCGTTGAGGGTTTCTGCATATATGCCGTCCTCAACAAGGGGTGGCAACTTCTCGAACCTTCTGGCAATGCGCTTGTGCATTGATGGGTGACCGTTGGTTGCCAGCTGGGTCAACCGCCAGTAACCTCAAGGAGCAAAGCGCTTCCCTCTCCTAAACGCCCCGGAAAACAATTCCATAACTCATCTCAAAACCTTGGCGCAAGCATAGCAAACCAAAACAAACCTCGTTATCAGTTACCAGCCGGCACCTGCGGATCTTAGCTTTCCCAGCACTGTGTCCTTGGCTGAGAAGGCCTGCATTCCAAACACATCAGCGAATAACGTTGAAAACATGTTGTTTCGCAAAGCAAGTGCAGCTTTCCACTGAGGCATGGATAAATATCCATTATGGCTCTGAGTTCCCCCAGAATACACTGCGCACCAGCGCCATGTTTTTTAGCTCGAACACCACACCCAGGGAAAAATTTCCGCTTTGTTTCTGCACAGGAAATCTATTTTTCATACACGACATATTTACAATTTTACAAACTTGCTAGCAATAGCATAATTATATCCCATATTTGGTGGAGCAAGTATTCATCCGAGCCCCGTCACGGTGAGAGCTTGGGTCTAGATTTGGAAATTTCTCGCACTTTTGGTCTGGTACCCAATGTCGGATTTATCCCCAATTTTACACACATGTGCGCATGATATCTGGGCATACTCATATGAAGTTTCATGTTTCTGGCATCACCACAATTGCTACAAAACCACACATTCTTTAGTCATGTCCCTGAACATAGTACAGAGTTCTGAGTACTTTTAAAACATGACCAGAAATTTCACATTAACAATACTGTATTTTTACAATTTTTACAATTTCGCACAGTTCTGTGTCAGTCCTTTTCAAAAATATACTTTTCTGTGTCTTCAGAATATACAACACTGTCTGTCCCGGCCCCAAAGTTTTGGTTGGTCAAGAGCTATCCCCGCCTCTTTCCTCCAGCAGGGATTTCTGTTGACACTTGCATCTGCATATTCTTTTCACCAAGGGAGTTCTTTGTCTCTCCCAGGAGCAGCAGAGCAAAATCCCCTCCCCTCTTCATTAACACCTGACTGGGAGTTCCTGGGCTTTGATGAGAATCAGGAGAGATGCCTTTTGTTGGGGCAACTGTGGAATTTGCTTTGAACCTCATTGGCTTGCATCAGATTTACTTTAAAGTCAATTGTTACATTTTTCTTAGTTGAAAAATAAACTTATATTTTTCAAAACAGGAAAACAGATCTCTAATTCCAGTCTTTTTAAACATAGAGATTAAATAGTTGCAACCTATATTGCTTTTGATGGCAAGTCACTTAATTCCAACCTTTTGATTTTAACTGCACAAGTTTAAGCTTCCAATGTAATTAAATGACAGCTGTCACACAGGCGGCTGACGGTACTGCGCCCATATCCCACAGATTTTCACAGACAAGCACACTTTTTAATGTGGATATTCTTATGATGGATTCTGCTTTTCCTGACATAGTGTGCTTATGTGGACTCCTTAAATAAGGTGATGGGTAACACCCAGCAGGGATGTTGGATATTTCCTGATGGTTTTAACCATTATTTTGCAATTTCAGCAGCAAAGGAAAAAGGGATTTCAGAGCACCTTTGGGTTTCCTTGCCATAAAGCACTGCCTTTCATGAAGTTTCCATTTGCACTCTGTGGGCAGCCCAATGACAGGTTTCAGCAGTGTGGTCTCCTGTTCCCCCACTGACACAGGCAAAGTAGATTGGCAGCCAACTTTTCCATTTTCACAGCGCAATTTTCCTAGGTTTAGCGTGCATAGAACTTTTTGAGGCTATTTTGCTGGTTCTGGTGCCACTGGCACACAGTGATGTTGCAGGGCAGAGCTAGTGAGTCAGTACATCCCACAATGAACACACAAATGGAAAGACGGGGGACTAGGCCGGACCACAGTGAAGATGGTTCTGACCTAACTGAACCACAGACAGAGGGCATTAGAATTAAAGGGGAAAGAGTGGCAACCGAGCAGATAGACCACAGTGACCAGGGAGCTCAATGGCACAGGGAACAGATGCACCCTCCTCTAGTGCCTATGGAGGCGATGGTTGCTGCACACTGGGACGTGCCAGGGGGAAAAGTGATGTAGACATCCATTAGTCTGAACGCGGGGGGAGAGGTTATCACCACCAAATAACGCTGTTAATGACCCACACCTCTGCACAGAAAATGGAAGTGGCGATTGAAGCACACCATACTGTATGACATTGGCAGGGATACCTACCATGGGATCCTAAAACTGACGGGTGGTACAGTAAAGTTTCACAACTAACCAACCCCACAAAAAAATCCATCCCTCTGCACACCTCACAAACTCTAAACCAAACACAACCATGCCTCTACAGCACAACAAACTGCACACACTTCACTACACCACAACAACAAAACAAACAAAACATATTTTCACACAACAGCACGTGATGGCTACCGACCAAACATTCACACCTACGCCCAGTGAACGCTGTAAATCGAACTGAAGCTGCCAACAGCACAATAAAGCTCTCTTGCTCTTTTTCCCACTCAGTCCTACTAACCTATCCCCCCACACCTTACCCTCTGGCTTTACAGATTTACCCGCGCCCCAGAGACCACACAGGTGGTGATAGTGCACAGTATAAAAACCCTATAACATAACATTTCTGCTCTTGAAGCACAAATCTCCTCCTTTGAGTTCTCATACCAACTCTTAGAGGATGACACCCACATTTTCTTCTCTTGTCATGTACTCCCCTCTGATCTCTCTATCAAGATTTCGAACTGACTCTCTGCCATTAAATATTAAATGTCTTTGCACTCTCTGACATTAAACTCTTCCAAAACAGGTGTTCTTCTTCTCTGCCAAATACTCATCCCTATCTATCATATCACCTGCCCTGTTTATCCAGTTCCCACCTAATACTCTCCCCTTATCCTCTTCAACTAGAAACTGCTGCAGCATCTATTTCTCTTCATCTCCAAAACTCCAATGGCGGCTCTCCTCAGCTGCCTAAATATTAGTATATATATAGGAAAATTAGGCAACTCCTTCCTTTCAACACCACCAACCATCTCGTAATCACTTGTGTCATCTCTAAACTGGACTGCATCCTCATTCAGAAATACTGCCAAAGGGTTCAGAGGAAATCCAGAAGATGAGTCCAACTCAGTCATTTTGAAAATGAAACCCTTAGCGAGGTGGCTTGGAAAGCCACTGAAAACAAGGCAATGTGATCAAAGTTGCAAATCATCCCAATAGAAGCGGATTAGGGATAGCAATGGTCCATAGATATTTGTTCAAAGTCTTAACGCCTTCCATAGACAACATCCAGACTGTGAATCACTCACCCTTATCTGTTTAATCTTGGAGACCTTTTCATTAAGCTTCCACCTCATCTACAAACCACTGTCCTGCAGCCTGACCTTCCCAGACCAACTCGCAGATCCGGCTGTCAACCTATCCTTATCCTTAGTTCGCCAATACCTCACTTTTCTCTGACTTCAACATCTGGCTGTAGCAAAAAGCCCATCCTGCCACAAGGTTGCTCACAAAAAACCTTGACGTAGTACATCTCAAACAAATTGTTAAGAGTTCCACCCTCATAGTTAGTCACACACTGGATGGCATTTTCTATAATGCGAACTATGTTGCAATTTGCTCTCCAGTTCACCTTCCCATGTGAGATACTAATCCATTATGTTCGAGATTTCTACAAAGACACCACACTGAACCATCCAAACATCCAATCTCCCTAACTAGGCCATGTAAAAGGATGAAACCTAAACACTAAATGGGGAAACCTGCATCAAACAAGTCTAAAATTAGAGTTGATCCTCCAATTACAAAACAGATGAACAATTTCACAACCTCCACAATTGGATAAACACTGCTTTGGCCAGAATGGCACCTAAAAGCTATTTTAAAACTCACATAATAAGAAACTTGCAAAAAGGTTAACTCCAAAATAAAAAAAAAAAAACATATGAAAACAGAAAATCAGAAATTAGAATGGATCCAGATGAACAACAAAATACAAGCAGACAAGTTTACCAACCACATGCAGCTACCTTTCTAGAATGCTGACATAATCAAAGCTAGAAAAGCACACCACAGCCGAATGGAAATGTTTAAAATAATCCATTTCAGCAAAAATATCCTTACAAATCCAAGAGCACCTGGGTAGTATGGGAACATCACTACCAAAGCCAACCAAGGAAATATAACCGTCTGCAACAATCCCCACCTCACTAACGTCATTCTGTCTCTTCTCTGTACATAAACTATTCTCTATTATAGACTCATGCCACCCAGAAGAGTACCCCTGGACTTTGACCAAAGTATCACAAAACTGCAGGATGTGAAACATGTTTTCTAATCCTTCCTCATTAGCTCAATAGCAACTGTGAATGGCCTATTGGCTTTGACGTAAGCTCATGTGTGACCATTTTACAGAAAATCCCACAGTAGACCGATACAATTGGCCATCTACCTCCCAATCTCAAACACTCCTTTTATCTGAAAAGTCCTGGAAAATGTCATATACCATCAGCTCTGGGCTTTTGCTAAGAAAAACAAATCACTTCCAAGACCATGCATGGTTTCTGACTGATGAGTGATATACAATCAACCCTCTATTTTATCTGGGACAAAATAATGAAAAACATAGATGACAATTATGAGTGCTCAATCATCTTACTGCACATCACAACCTTTGACACCTTCATAGGCAAGATTCTTCTAGTGAGACTGGCAGAAATTGGAATAAAAGGTGCACTTCACTAGATCACTTCTTTCCTCACTGAGAGAATTGGAACCACCATCATGATTTCCTGCAGATCACAGCCATGCATTTGTGCATGTGGAGTACATCGAGAATCCATCCTTCTTCTGTAAAACATTATTATGACCCCTCCCGCCACTGTAATTTTGAATTCTCTCTGATCCCACCTGCTACAACTGCACAGGCGACAAAAAAAGTAGGTAAACTCAAAAACAACCTCTCAGCAGATTCACCACACCTAAAACATGCCTGTAACAGATGGATGCATGGATCACAATAAATAGATTAAAGCTCAACCCCACCAAAACAGAATTCATGAATTGCAGTGTGTCTGCATCAAACACCATTTTATTACCTTGGGCTTATGCAATGGGTCAATGCGCATCACCATCTTCCTCAGCGAAGAATCCCAAAACCACAATGCACAGAAATCTCAGGCTTGAACCACAGGTCAGAGCCATTGTCCGAAGTTATTTTCCTAACGTTGCACATTATGGCACATCATGTCTATTATGCCCTTTACCCACAGGGCCAATGCTTTGTTGATACCAATAATTCTAATAGGAGTTGATTACAAAAGCAGCCTATCTCTTTGTCTCCCATAATACCTAGTAGAAAAATTACAGAAAGTGTATAATGCATCACCCACACTAATCCATGGAATAGAAAGTTTCAAACACATTACTCCCGCACTGCTCATTCTTACTGGTTCCCCATCAAGAAAAGAATACACTTTATAACACTGTAAATCGCCCACCGTGCTTACCCTGAAAAGGGCTTGCTTTCTTTCACAAGGAAATTCCATCACTACACACTTGCAAGGGCTCTAAGGTCAGGCAACACTGCTTTAGTACTGGTTCCTTCTTTCAGCAGGAAATGGCAGGAAGGATGCTAAGTCTTTCTTCTGACTGCTATACCTTGGAACTCACAACCTAAGCAGCTTTGCACAGAAAAGAACCACTGGACATATAGGAAGCAGTTCACAATGTGCCTTTTCAAATACTTGAATTGATTTAGACAGGAAGGTAACAAGCCTAATTCAAGAAGAAGCTACTTGATCTTTGTGCTTTACCAAGGACAAGGCAAAGGAGATAAAACCGCCAATTTTAGACACCCTACAAGATTGACAGAAGTGTGGTACCTGAAAGATAACAATGTCTGGGGACACCTGGGTTGTAGTACATACTACTGCATGTAGTGCTGCCCCTTTAAGGGCACACGCACGCGGCGGAGTGATGTTGCACTCCGCTATGTGCAGCATAAATAAAGGGGGCGTTCCTGTCCGTGGTAGAGTGACCAGGGAGCCCGAACCAAGCACACGTTTGTGCATTACCCTGTATAAAGTTGGGGGCTCATGGGGGCACTGGAACAAACAGTGCCACTCAAAACAGTGGCAACGAAGTGGGACGTCGACCCGGGACAGGCAGTGAGGTGCAGGAAGTTTTAGACTTTCAATTTCCTTCCGATCGCGAATGCCGCGGAAAGGGCGATGACCACATGGTTTGGTGGCCATCTTTTATAAATGATCAGAAGGGTCGCGGCTCTTATTTAGAGTGCCTGTGCACCCAATCCGACCATCATTTCTGGATTCCCGGATGAGGAAGAGCAGATTCTGGGATTTCTTCATTTTGGAGGTGTTTTTAAGCACTTTCTCATGTCGAGTGAGGTGAGGCGCTGCAGGAGGCCTACAGTCTCTATATCTGAACCCCTGGGCCCACCCAACTCAATTTGTCGAGCCACTGGAGTGGTTGGATACTCCCTAGGGTGCAATCTTTCCCTGATTTGAACTGTATTGGACTGAGATTTTTCCTGGGTACAGGCCTGGTGCCCCATTTTTCACATTTTGGTCCTTTCTAAGAGATGCCTGAGAGGGCATTGTGGCTGTTGCATGGTGGTAGAGGAAGTCATAAGAAGTTTGATGGTGTAGTGATGGGACAGCGTCATCCCACTCATCATCTGAGCGCAGTGCCATGTAAGGAGAAGACCAGTGGGTGTCAGTGAGTTGCGGCCCCAGTTGTATTTGAATGTGGTGCCCGTGCGCTCGCTGCAATGCAGGATAACAACAAAGGTTGTGCAGTGCCTCCTGTCCCCCAGGTGTCACTGGTATTGAGGCAGCAAGGGACTCTGACCCCTATGCCCGAATTTGACAACCCTGGTGCTCCATCTAGCCTGAGTCCGAGGTGGAGAATGTGGATAGACAGGATGGGCATGTACTTCAGGGACACAGGGGACACCAACGATGATAGCAAGGTGGTGACACTCTTGTATTCTGCTGTTTCAGCAGTCCATGAAGTATTCCAGTCACTGCAGCCTGCTAACGCCACCTATGATGCAGCCAAGAATGCAGTGCGGGAGTACTTTATGCCACTCACCAATGCTGACTATGAACGGTTTGTCATGTGCTCTACCCGCTAGTAGGATGACGAGTCATTGGACAATTTCTATGGCAGGTTGTGCCGAATGGCTCTGCCATGTGCCTGGGACAATGCAGACACAATGATTCAGAACAATTTGTTCCAAGGGTGTTCGTCTGGCAAGCTGCGCAGACAGGTCCTTCGTGAGCCAGGGATTACGCTGCCACGAATCCTGGAACTTGATCGCTGCGACAAAGTGTCCAAGGTGAAGGCCTCAAGAATGGAGGCAGCTGTACACCCAGGGATGATGGGGGAAGTGTGCACAGTAGGCCATAGCCAATGAGGCAGAGGGCAAGACGTCCTAGCGGCTATCTACATGATCAGGGTACAAGAGCAATGGACTCCTGCATGAAATGTGGGTATGACCTTTCACACCCGGATGAATGCCCAGCACAAGGAAAGTCGTGCGGTCGGTGCGGGCGTCAGTTCACTATGCCTGGATGTGCCGAGCCCAATGCCAGTGGTGGTCCTGAGAGGGCGTGTTAGAGCGGGGTTCTTCAGACAACAACGCCTGCCCAACGTTGGCCAAGTCGATCAAGGGGACGATGGGGACACTCAGGAGGACAAGTAAGAGGAGGAGGAGAAGGTCTTCTTCATTTCCAGTGTCAGTGCTCTGTGGCCCAATAACTGAAGACAGCCACAGTGTCTGGTAAAGGTGAATGAGTCCACTGTCCCGGTGTTGGTCGACACAGGTGCCCCCGTCAACGTCATGGCGCGGGGACACTATAATGCCATGGACAAGACGACGCAGCTACAGACACCCAAGGCAAAGATGTTCACATTTGGCAGTGAGTGTCATATCCCGCTAGATGGGGCATTTGTGGTGAACGTGAAGCATAGAGGGTCGTCCATCAGGGCCCGTTTCTATGTCATGACAGTCAGCAGCAATACCTTGCTAAACTGCGCAGCTGCAGAGGCTCTAGGCATAGTGAGCTTCGCTTACTCTCTATATGTTGAAGATGTGCAGGAGCACCTAGTAAAATTAAGTCGGCTGTTTGAGGGCATCAGTCGCATGACAGGGGATTGGGTGAGGCTCCACATTGATGAGTCGATTCAACCAATTGCCTTGAAGCACCGCTGGGCCCCATTCCACCTGAGGGAATTGGTCAACAAAGAACTGGACAGCTTGGTTGCTCTGGACATCATTGAAAAGGTGTAGGGCCCGATGCCCTGGGTATCTCCCATTGTCATTGCCATCAGAAATTGTGGTTGATGCCAGCCCATTTGGACTTGGTGCAGGGCACACACAGACGGATGCCAACAGTGAAATCCAGCTAGTCATGTATGCCAGCAAGGCACTGTCCAAGACAAAACGATATTCGCAAATTGAAAGAGAGGCCCTGGCGGACCAGTGGGGGTATTGTCATTTCAGACACTATGTGTTGGGAAGATCGGGGATGGTGGTCACAGATCAGAAGCCCCTGCAGCCCATATTGGGGGGGTCATCACCTAAACCACCTGAATGAATTGAGAGGTGGATGCTGGCACTGCTAGGTGTGTCCCTGGTATATCGACTGGGCAACAACAATGTGGCTGATTATCTGTCAAGACATCCCCATGGGGGACATGAAGTACAGAATAACATCAGTGCGGAGGAGGTGAATGAGCACATCAGCTTGGTGGTAGAAGCAGCTACTCCCAACTCAGTGCTGATTCAGGAGCTGGAGCAGGTGGCAGCTGAGGATGAATGTTTCATTGTATTGATGGCGGCTCTTCAACTGGGCTCCCATTAGGCTGTAGTTGAGACGCTGGCTATAAGGACCCAGGAAGTGAAGTCAGTGCTAGAGCAGTTATGGAGAGTGAAGGACGAGCTGGCATTCACTAAGTCAGGAATGCTGCTCCGAGGGGACAGGATTGTAGTCCTACAGTGCATTATCACCCGGATAATTGGGCTGGTGCACCGGGGTTATCAAGGCACGGCCAAGATCAAGGCCCGCCTATGACAAAAAGTATGGTTTCCATACCTAGAGAGGTGGGTCGAGGAGTTCATTGTGGCCTGTGTATGGTGCCAAGCAGCATCCACGGCTCAGAGGGAGCCCACCATCAAGACCATGCCGAGAGGGACAAAGCCCTGGGAGATTGTTCAAGTGGACCACAGGTCCACATGACAGGACACACACTTCTTGGTGGTCGTGGATGAGTGGTCCAGATATCCAGAGGTGGAATTTGTTGAGTCAGTGGCCTTCGAGAAGGTGGCCATCGCAATGGAAAAGATCTTCACCACTCATGGCCTGCCCCATGTGCTTTGCTCGGGCAATGGTTGACCTTTCCAAGGGGATAGTTTTGCCCAGCTAATGGAGGAGTATGGCATCCATCACCGCAAAGTCACTCCTCTGTGTCCCAGGGCAAACAGCGAGGCAGAGCGGTTTATGAGAACACTGAAGAAAGTCCTCTGCATCGCTCAGGGTCAGGGGCACAGCCTGCAGAGGGCTCTATACCAGTTCCTGCAGGAGTACCTGGCCACTGCACACACATCCACCGGCGTGGCCTCAGCAGAGGAAATGTTCAGGCAGTGTCCAAGGGGCCTCATCCTGGAGGTGGGTGAGAAAGAGCTGGCGGTCATCGACAACGAGCACGTGGAAAGAGAGAGGAGTATCAGGATGGAGCAGTAAAACATCGGAAGAGGACTTCGACCCCAGAACTTCCTCCCCTGCAATGAAATACTCAAGGGAAGCTGTCCTTGACTTACGAGCCTGGTCTGTTGGACGTGGTGGTGGTGCATGGCTCGATGGTAACAGTCTCTGATGGGGCTGCCTTTGTCACTCGCAATGCCAGCTTCTTCAAGATATTTGGAGAAACCAGGTCAGAGGGATTGCAGCGAAGGGATGGAAATGATGTACCCAACGAGGACAGTGACCTGGCCCATCCACCAAGCTACCGGGCACAGGGGAGCTCAGGTGAGGAGGGCCCGATGCAGGAGGCAGGCAGGAGGTATCGCCAGAGGGTTGGGAGGTGGAAGCCTGCCCACCTGAGTGACTATGTTTTGGACCCCTGAACTTGTTTGGGACCAGCCCAGGGACTGTAAGTAACTTGTGGGACTGGGGTGGTTGTAATTAAAGGGGTTGCGTCTTTGTGTGCAGTGGGGTGTTACATTGTGTGTGTATTTGAACTTCTTTATTCATTGTTATGAAAATGGAAGAGTGTGGTGCTGCCCACCTAAGGGCACACGCACGAGGGGGATTGATGTTACATTCTGCCGCATGCTGCATAAATAAAGGGGGCGTTACCGGCTGCGGTAGAGCGACAATGGAGCCCGAACCAATGTAATGATGCAGAGACCAGTGCCGATGCATTTCAAACTAAAGAGTCCATCCTCAGGGCAGGATATACACATACATAACATAAACAGAAGCTCAGTAGCTGACCCTTTTATGTACAAGAGTTATATAAAATAAAAAAATAATTCAACAAGTAAAGCATGTCCTACCTGTCATGCAATAAGAATGTGTGCACCTACAAAAAAAGTTAGTGACCATGTGGTGTGTAAGATTTACAATTTGTACTCTTTTCAGGATATCTCAGTAATTGCATGGTATCCTCACAAAAGGTTGTGTTGTTAAAAAGAACAGGGGGAGAACCAGGTTGAGTAGATGCTGTACTTGTGGCTGCTCAATGTCTTTATCAAAAGTGCGTGTGCATAATCTGCCTGTGTAACAACAATATATTATTAGTGAAGTTCTTATGGAAACAACTTTTCAAAGTGTTAAAATAACCTAAAATGCAGAAGGACTAAGAGCTGTGTACTTTGCTGTAGTGGATATGAAACTCCTTACCTCCAAACGGAGAGGACAACACTTAACAAGCAGTAAGGACAAGACTTCTGCTTTGTGCCGCCATTGCAGTTGTGTGTTATACCTGTAATGGAGTATGCATGAGTAAAAACTATTGGACTACTCTTAACAAGAACAGTGGGCCTCATCACGAGGTTTGCGGTCCGGTAATAATAGAGCCGGTAAGGCAATACCAGCCTCCATTACCGATATGTAGTATTACGACCCTGGACGGTGGTCCCACCGGCATCGACAAGGATCTGCTGTGGCCGTGCACCACCGTACTGGCATGCGGGCGTGCGGGTGGAGTGCCCGTAATACCGGCATCCCGCAAAGAAGAGGACACCACGAGTCTCACTGACATGTACATACCGGCATCGAAATGCCGGTAAGAAGGGCCATGATGCCGGCAATACCGGCATCGCGGATAACCTGTTAGCATCTGCTGTGTAACCAAGTGCCAAAGGTGCACACAATCAGCACAGGTGGAGGCAATGGAGTCGGGGCCAGCACAAAAGGAGCACAACCACACACCGCACCCCTTTCCAAATCAAAATGCTACCACTTGCACTTGCCATACTGAGACTGGAGGACATGCCTGCACTGTTACTCCTTGAGCAGGTAGTACAACAGGCAACACAGAGGAGACGCAGGAGAAGAAGGAGGGTGAGACAGGCCCAGCAAATCCCACCAGTGCAGGTAGTTGTTCCCCGCAGACAACCATCATTTCCACTTATAAGGGCCAATCCATTTGACTTAACCCCAGCACAGATCCACACCCTGTACCGGCTGGACAGGGACACCATCACCAACATAGTGGAATTAATAAAGGAAGACTTGGTCAGCCTGATCAACATGCGCACAGCCATCCCCCCTCTGCTGAAGGTGGCATCTGTGCTCCACCTCCTGGCCATAGGCACTTACCAACACACAGTGGACCAAATGCATGGCATGTCACAGTCATGCTTCTCTGTTGTGCTAAACCAAGAGCTGGATACACTACTGAAGCACACAAGTGCCTACATATCCCTCCCACGGACACCCCAGGAGGCAAATGCCACCAGAATAGGATTCCATGCACTGGCAGGCATGCCCAATGTAATTGGTGCCCTCGACTGCACCCACGTAGAGTTAGTAGTCCCACATGCCGTGGAGGTGGTGTACCGCAATCGGAATCTATAGCACTCCATCAATGTGCAGATGGTGTGTGATGCCAGCCAGATAATAACACATTGCTGTGCCAGATACCCAGGATCCACGCATTATGCCATGGTGCTGCGGAACTCCTCACTACCCCGCTACATGGAAGGAGACGTCGTACGAAGTGGCTGGCTGTTGGGTGAGTCTGCCCTTTGGGCCATGGGAGGAGAGGGATGCGGGGGGGCAACATGCATATGCAAGGTGAATGCCCTATGGGCCATGGGAGGAGAGGGATGGGGGGGGTACATGCATATGCAAGGGGAATGTCCTCTGGGCCATGGGAGGAGAGGGATGGGGGCTACATGCATTTTCAAGGGGAAAGCCCTCTGGGCCATGGGAGGAGAGGGATGGGGGGCTACATGCATATGCAAGGGGAATGCCCTCTGGGCCAAGGGAGGAGAGGAATGGGAGGCTACATGCATATGCAAGGGGAATGCCCTCTGGGCCATGGGAGGAGAGGGATGGGGGTCCTGAAAGTATCTTGAGTTATCCCCAGCCACACAGCCCTCACATGTGCGTACATAATGGACCTAGCCAAAATGCATCGGGGGACCTGGTGGTTTAAATGTCTAGGCCCCTAAATCATGTATGTCACCTAAGGCTCGCACCATGGATTGGCATGTACTGTACAGGGCTGATAGTCATGTGGATGTGGCTGCCATTGATGGGATAGTGCATGTGAACTTGAAAGATGTACAGGCTGAGCACACATGGCAACTGAGCATTATCCTTACACATACCTCCTTCTGCTCCCATGCAGGTGATGCTGGCTATCCTCTGAAGGCATGGCTACTCACCCATGTCAGGAATATGCAGAACAGGCACGAATAGGACTTCAATGGTGCACATACACGCACGTGTGTGGTCATTGAGCAGACGTTTGGCCTGTTGAAGGTATGGTTTCGCTGCTTCAGCAGGTCGGGAGGGGCACTCATATATGGATCTGAGAAGGTGGGCAAGATCATTATGCTATGTGCAATGCTGCATAACATGTGCATCCGGTGGGACGTACCCCTGCCACCTAACATGGAGCTGGCACCACCTGCAGAAGTAGATGGAGAGGAAGGAGTAGATGTTGGACATAGGCCAGTACGCGATACACTTGAGGGTCGTGCAGTGTGTCAATTGGTCATAGACCAATAATTCTGATGTACAGGGATGCAGAGGGTGCATGTATTGCGAACTGTGGGCACTGGGTGTGTGGGTATATGGGCACAGTGCACTATGAAGCAATACATTGACAAATAGCAAAGAAGCAATGTCCACTCATGTGATGTTTTGTACACAGTAGGTGTATTAAAGTGATGTTTTGTACAACATGATTTAACAATCCACACCCTCATACACCCCTCCCCCTCCCCCTGCACACCCCCACATAACAACCAGAACCCCCAACACCCCTCTTTGTCCCCCTACACACCCCCACACAACCCCCACGCTACCCCCACGCCCGCGAACAACCCCAGTACTACACCCACCACCACCCTCCACCCTCCCCCTAACACCCAAAGTCAACAATGGCACAACATGTGTCTGGATGTATTCCTAGAGAGATTCTGCAGAGTGGCCCTGCTACCGTGGAGCTCCCTTTGGAGGTGGGGGTTGGATATCTGAGCACCGTGCACTTCGCAGGGACATATGCACGGGGCTGGTCTGCCTGGAACGTGCTGGCGTGGTTGATGTGGATGAGCCAGATGGTTGTGACCCCAAAGCCGGAGTTTGCCGCTGCTCCATGCTGTCAGCAATCCTGGTGAAGATCTGTCCCATGGCATTGAATCCATCCCGCACTTGCTGTGCACTTGAGTTGATGGCCTGGATTACGGCCGCAGTGCTGTCATGGATGACACGGTGTGTTGACTCCCCTTCAGCAAGGTACTGTTTGACATAGCCTTGCATCTCCTCCTGCCGGCCCTCCACCCTGGACAGAGGTCCCTCAAGGTCCCGTATGGCAGTGTGGGTGGTGGTTGTTGGGTTACGTGGTGATACTGCATGCAATATGGGGTTGTGCACTGTCGGAGACCACTCTCCATGGCTGCCCTGTTCGGATGAATCCTGGCGAGGGGTGTTCTGTGGGGTGACCTGCAGGCTTGGTGTTCGACCTACAGGCTCTGAATGGACAAGTCTGGCATTGCTGTAATCATCAGGGTCAGCTTCCTCGTGGCCACTATGCTGTACCGATGCAGCCATCTCCCCAATTGTGCTTGCAGCAGTGGACTATGTGCCATCATTGTCCATGCCAGATGTATCCTCGGCCTGTGTCGATTGTGCATCCAGGTGTGCAGGGGCTGGTGTCTGCTGGTCCTGTGTGGGTTGCAGTGTGGCTGGTAGGGCACTGGTTGTTGTCCTGCGTGTCGCTTGCCCCATCCTTGGTCCACTCGAAGTAGATGGTCCAGTGCCATCAGCTTGGCCCCATGCCCTTTTGGCTGGTGTTGTGCATTGTGCACTTCCCTGTCCTTCTTCGGTGTCTGCATCCGTACCTGTGGGGGACAGAGAGTGGCAGGGCATCAATGATGGTGGTGCTTGCATCATGCATGCGTTTGTCTTTGTGCAGTTTGCGCCATGTGATCAGTTGCATGCCTGGCTTTGCAGCGGACTGGGTACATGCAAGGTTGGGGGGTGCTGTTTGCAATTGTGCAGGTGTTCACATGTACACCATGGTGGCTGCTGTTGGGCCTTGATGTGTGTTGTGACTTACGTGCTGTGTGACACGTGCAGGTCATCTGTGTGTCGGGTGTGTATTTGTGTATGGGCGTGGCATGCAACATGCCTTGGGATGTGATAGTGCTGGGCCCAGCATGTGTATATGGATATGTGTAGGTGTGCATGATGGGCCATGTATTGGCTGACGTTGCTGTCACATTTGGAGGTCAACAGTTATGATTGGTTGTCGTGTGTTTGTAGGGACACTCACCTTCATCTGCTGATGTTGGTACGCCAAACCCAACTCCACCGACTCCTTCAATTGACTCCACATCTATCACTGAGCTGCAAGTCTCCTCCCATCTGGCCAATTTCACTGGTGAGTGAGGTCCTCCACCTGTTGCCAGCCCCTGGCTCCGATTCGCCGACAAGATGTTCCGAACTCTCAGCCTGAGGTCATCCCATCGCTTTTTACAATAGGGCACTGTGCGTTCAGTGGTGCCGACTGCTCTTACTTTCCGGGTTACTTCTTCCCAGATGGCCTTCTTCTTCAGCTGGGCTGGACGCCTGAGGTTGCTGCAGAATACCACATCAGCATTCGCCACTAGGGTGTCAGCTAACATGTTCAGCTCCTCATCCTTGACATTGCCTTCCTGGGTAGCCTTAGACATTTTGTCTGTGGTGTGCTAGTAGTTCTGGTGGTGAAGGTCCAGTATGTGGAGGATGGCAATGGATTGTGTTTTTGAAGATGGCCCCCAAAGCATTTCATGTTCCGACGCGATGACGTTACTTCTGAGTCCGGTAATAACTGGCCCATTCTTAGCACTATGTTAATACCGGTACCGCTATTTAGGGGTTGCCGAGGGCTGAGGTGTTATGTGCGCATTTGTTGATGCCGCTATCTGGGGGTTTGAGGTTCGATACCGGCATGCCGGTTCGGCCGTTACCGGCATGCAGGGGTGCGCGTGCTTGCGCACTCTTAATCACCTGGTGTTTTCAGGTTCGAGCCAAGACGGACATGTTATTACCGCCATGCCGTTAAGGGCTGATTTTTAGTGCCAACCTCGTAATGAGGCCCATTGTCTATGTCCCTATAGGGATCATGAAGTCTTGCCTTAGAGTCATATATTTAAACTGAACCATCCAGATACTAAGTGGGTATATCTGAAATATAAGAAATGTGCATCACCACCTTCGTGCCTAGAATCTTTGTAAGGATTTGATGACATTCAAAGGGACTATATTGTGAGATGAATCTTACTGCACAATGCAATCCCATGCTGGAGCTGCAGTTGGCAAGCACTGCTCGTAGGTATTGCATGCATATGATAAAGTGTGATTATGTTTGTGCCATGTCTAGGTGATCATAGCAATGGACGCACAATGTGTCATCATGCTCAGTGATGTCATCGCGTTCAGTAGATGAAACATATGCAACGTGGCTGCGTGTGTTTGCATTGTGATGTTTGTAGGCTCGCGATCAGGTCAGTGAGCTGCAGAGAAGCACAGTAATAGCTAATGTGGCTTCTTATGTAGCATGTTTGGTTTCTATGTAATAAGAAAACATTCCAATTAAAGTAGATGAGTATCTTCCATCTCTACATGATATGCTTGCATTCTAATCATGTAATGACCATTTTAAAATATTTCCCATATCAAGTGCATATTAGCTACTACATCAATTTATACTGTTGACTTACATAGCCAATGACTTAGTCACATTGCTGCAGTAATGTTCATTTCTAAAGCCACTAATGGTACCAAAAAAATATTCCTATAACCTAAATCAAACAACTTTCACATATAAACATCTGCATACACAGCACCTTCTCATGTCTCCAAAGGACTAACACATTTACATATACAGTGCGTTCTCATGACTCCAAGCCTGTTTTCTGTTGGTGATATATACAGAATGCATTCATCTTTCCAAGTTTATATGTACAAATAGGGAAGAAAATATATATTAGGAAAGTAGAAGTGAGTGTGCCGTTTATCTATACTTCCACATTAGTTACACTTCACATACGTATAATATTGCTATATAACTGTTAGTGTCTGCAAATTTATAACAGGCAGTTATGGCAGCACAATGGTTTTTACATGTTCTTAACACGTAGAGATTAAATATGTGGTATACTAATTACAGTGCACATATTGGCTGTCATAGTTACCACCAAGGTTCTTTAGATAGATCATGAGCTTACAAACACCTTGAGCCTCATTACGACTTTGGAGGTAGCCATGCCCTTAATATGGGCATGGCTGCCTCCAAAATCGTGTCCGGGTCCAGGTTCCCTAAATGGGTAAAATACCGGGCCATTCCGAGTATGGAGGGCCCAGTATTTCCTCCTTCAGGGAACCCAGGGCCGGTCCTTCCCCATTCACATTCGAGCCCTCATAGGGCTCAATGGGAATGGGAAGGGAGCTAACAACGGGCCCATTATGAACGGGCCTGTCGTTAGCTCCCTTGTCCCCTCGCGGGACCCGCTATGGACGTCTGAAAAAACCAGACGTCCAGAGCGGGTCCCACGAGGGGACCTCGTAATTGTGCGGAATGGGTTTAACGGCGCCAGCACCATTACCGGCACCGTTAAACCCATTCGCACAAGTTATAATGAGGCCCCTTGTCATCTTAGATACAACTATATTTCAAGCAAGTGTCAATGAGTAGAGACATCACAAATTAAGTAACCTGAAGCACACAGGCTAGATCATTAATGGATGCCCCAGTCAATTGTGAATGAGAGATTGTTACACTAAATTAGAACTTAGATATATCGCTATATCTGTATCAGTGTATACAGCATGTACATTTAAGAATAACATTTTTTAGTCAGTGTGAGATATGATATCACTGTGCTGTTTTTCAGAAAACAATGTAAATTCAATTCTTTGTTCATTCCATTGGGAAAGACTATATATCAATCCAATAGGATTCTCTTTGCTCTCATTTTTTGTTTATACTGGGTCAAAAGTCTGTGGTATGGCAACCTCCAGAATCTGAAATGTAATCTGAGAGAGTTGGTGTCTTTGATGTTCAAAGTGTTGTGACACTGATGACTGTTGGTTACATGTTCTTGTATTAGACTTATGCTCGTTCCACCGTATACAAGCTTTGTGGCTGGTTTGGCCTACATATTGAAGGCCACATGGGCATTTAATAGAATATATCACATTTTGTGAATTGCATGTAGCTTAATGTTGTAGTTTGATCTTTTCCCCTGTTCTGTTGAGTGTAACACATTCTCCCTTGATGACATTATTACAGCTGTTGTTGTCCCTTTGTTCTTTGGTTTCTGTGTTTCGGGGTACTTGGATGCACGTTAGTGCTCCCCTGGAAAGCAAAAAAGAGTTTCTCTACAAATAGGTCCTGTAACTTGTTATCACAGCTTAGTAGGGGTCAGTGTTTCAATATTGACCTTTGTGGACTGAACACTGTATTTGCTAACAAATACCCAAGGTTTCTGTTACAGGCATCTGTCAGGCATCTGTCAGTTCACCATCCAAGTATCCTCTTTCATTGAATTCACTGGTCAGTTTGTCTAGTTGTTCCTTGCATTCATTTTCAGTGTTCACTATCCATTTGACCCACACTAGTTGGCTGTATGGTAAGTTTCTGATGGTTGATTGGGGGTGAAAATGCAACAAGTTGTTACGATCAGTGGGCTTGTGGTAGAAGGAGTTGTTAACACCTGGGGCAGCTGGTGTAATTTGTACATCTATGTAGTAAATCTGAGGTTTACCTATTTCATGTGTGAACTGTATTCGATTGTCAATGACTTTGAGGTATTCTAAGAAAGATGATAGTGTTTCCGGAGTGTCATTGCGTACTTGGAAGATATTGGGCCTCATTACGACCCGGGCGGTAAGGGAACAACGATGCCGGTAAAGGTTTACTGGCATCGCTTACTGCTCCGGACGATCATGACCCGCCAATCTGCTATTACCGGCACCGTAACTAACAATGCCTCTAATAGCGGCATGGGTGCAGGCACGCGACCCTTCATGTCGGCAATACCGGCATGGCGTAAACAGGAGGACATCACAAGTCAGGCGGCCATGCAAATAACGGCCTACTGAAGGCCGAAAAGTACCTTACCGGCATGGAGCAAATACCGGCATCGCGGACCACCTGCAAACGGCAATGTGCAGTGTTCCCAACTGCCACAGGTGCACACAATCAGCACAGGTGGAGGAAATATAGACTGGGCCAGCACAAAAGGAGCACACCCCACCCCTTCCCACACCCAGTCACACACCAAAATGATTCCCACACTACTAGCAATGCTGGGGCTGGAGGACATGATTGCAGTGGAACTCCAGCTACAACAACAACAACAACAACAACAACAACAGGCAGCACAGAGGAGACGCAGGAGGAGAATGAGGGTTAGGCAGGCCCAGCATTCCCCACCAGTGCAGCCAGTGGTACCACGCAGGCAGCCCCCAATCCCTTGCATCAGAGCCAGTCCATACAACCTAACCCCTGAGCAGATCCACACCCTGTACCGTCTGGACCGGGACACCATCACCACCATTGTGGACATGATACATGACGCATTGTCAGCCTGATTGAAACGCGCACCACCATCCCACCCCTACTGAAGGTAATGTCTGTGCTCCACTTCCTGGCCACAGGCACCTACCAGCACACAGTGGGGTTCATGCATGGCATATCACAACCATTATTCTCACGTACGCTGAACCAAGTGCTTGATTCCCTCCTGAAGCACACCGGCGACCACATTTACGTACCACGGACTGCCCAGGAGATCTCAAACACCAAAGTTGGTTTCCATTCACTGGCCGCCATCCCTTGTTGCATTGGCGCCATCGATTGCACCCATGTGGAATTGGTGGTCCCACATGCCATGGAGATAGCGTAACGCAACCGTAGGTTATACCACTCCATCAACATGCAAATGGTATGTGACTCAAACAAGATCATCACACATTGTTGTGCCCGATTCCCCTTATCAACCCATGATTCAATGGTCCTGCGGAACTCCACGATACCACGCTACATGGAGCGACATGCAGGGCAGAGATCCTGGCTTCTCAGTGAGTTGCATGTTAGGCTCATGGAAATGCGATGTGGGTAGGTGATTGGGAGAGAGATGCATACTTCACCTGGCTGAGATGGGGGGAGAGAGATGCATACTTCACCTGGCTGAGATGGCGGGGGAGATGCATACTTCACCTGGCTGAGATGGGGGGGAGAGAGATGCATACTTCACCTGGCTGAGATGGGGGGAGAGAATGGACCATGCTTATACCCCAAAGCAGGCCAGACCGGACCTGACACCTGACCACATAATGCAAGATGTAAGCTGCCCTCCCGTGTAAATGATGCAGTGTCACAACCATTCCATATCCATCTACATGTGCACTGTACTCAATCAGACCTTATCCCCTGCAACACAATGCAGCTACAAGCAATTAGTATGGCCAATACACAGCACCAAATACCATCAACAGAAAGGACAGTCCTCCATTATTGCGTACAAAGGAGTCACATGAGGGCCAAATACATTAATACACCACTACACTGACACAGAGGTCCAACAAAACTGCATGTCACCATTTGTTGTGAATAGTGAGAAAATCGTGAGGCTGACATCAACGGTGACAGGATGAAAGCATACAAATGACTGCACATCAGCCAGATCATGGAAACAACCGGCGTGGACTAACACAGTGCATGAGCACTCACAAGGAACAGGACCTCCCTGAGCCCACTAGATGATGGCACGCACACCTGTCCATAAGAGGAATACACACATAGCAGTCACATCGTGCGTCTCCATTCATGCATGGAAATGTGGTTGCAATCAGGAAATAAATGCATGCTATGGTGTCATTGATACAGGTCCCATATAATGTGATGGCTTACACATATACATTGTTGCCCACATGCAGGTGATGCAGGCTATCCCTTGAAGAGGTGGCTCCTTACCCCAGTCCGGAACCCACAGAACAGGCACGGGGAGGACTACAATTGTGCGCATACACATACCCGTGTGGTGATTGAGCAGACATTTGGCCTCTTGAAGGCACGGTTTCACTGCCTCAGCAGGTCTGGTGGGGCACTCCTGTACAGCCATGAGAAGGTGGCCAAGATCGTCATGGCATGTGTCATGCTACACAATAGGTGCATGAGACAGAATGTGCCACTGCCCCCTGATGCTGAACTGCAACCGCCTGACGATGAGGTTGAGGAGGGTGGAGATGGGGCTGCACTTCAGGGAGGCAGCGATGCACAGGAGGGACGTGCCATGTGTCAGACTCTGAACAACCAATGTTTCTAGCACACATGGATGGGGCGTGTGACATGGAGGTGGAACTCAGGGCACTGGGTGTGTCAGGGACATGGACACTGTAGACTGTTCACCAATAAAGCACACGTACACAATAAGCAATGTCCGCACATGTGAATTATGATTTCCCAACAGGTGTATTAAAGAAATATAACAAAGTGCACTATTTCACTATAGTCCATTTCCTTCCCACTCTCCCCCTCCCTTCCTTATCTATGTTTTAGCTCTTGCACTATCTGAAATGTCGTCAGACCGAGTACGATAGTTAATTTCACATCCTTACTGTTCATGGCCTGTAAGAATGTCATTGTTTTTCCCTTGTTCCGTAACTTGCCTTGAAGCGCTTTGAAACACATTGTGTATAGGCGCTATATAAATAAACTATCATATCATATATCATAGCCCTCCACCCCACACACCCTCTCCCCCTCCCCCCTCAACTCCCCCACACACCCTCTCCCCTCCCCTCTCAACTCCCCCACACACCCTCTCCCCCTCCCCCTTCAACTCCCCCAAACACCCTCTCCCCCCTCCCCCCTCAACTCCCCACACATGCCCTCTCCCCCCTCCCCATCCCCCCTTGACTTCCCCACACATGGTGTGCAGTAGCGTACAACATTAGTCCACATGGCACCAGTATGTTTGGCTGCACCTACAGCCCTCCCCCTCTTCCAGCACCAGGTGCACCCCTGTCCGATCGGCGCAGGTTCCGGCCAGAACTACGCACGGGGCTGGTCCTGGTTGAGCTTGCATTGGAAGATGTCCCAGGTTGTTCTGGCAACTGTGGTGGACGCATGGCCTGCATTGCTGCCACCATTTCGGAGAAGACCTGCCGCACTGCAGCCAATTCGCCGCAAATGTCCTTCGAGGTGGTCTCGATTGCTGTTTTCAGGGATGCAGCACATTCCCTAATATCATCCCTTGCCCGGCCACATTCCGTTATATGCTGTGTCAACAGCCCTGTCAGCTCCTCCTGGCACTTCTGAATAGCCCTGATCCCCTCTTGGCTGGCTGGAACTGTGGTGGATGCGTGAGAGGTTTCCAACATGCTTTGTTCCTCATGCACAGTTGCCATGGGGCTGGAACTTGCGGGCCATGAATCACCAGGGGACAGCTCGTGCATGCTGCTGTTGTGCAAGCTGCATGAGGAGAGTTGTGGTGAATGCAGGGGGCCTGTGTCTGTAGTTGCGTCATGCAGCTTAACATCTGCCTCATCGTCCGACACGGCTGCTGTGTCAGCTGTCTCACCCACTGTGCTGCTGGCAGCCGATGCAGTGCCTTCTGCCACTGGCTCCTGGTTGCTGGTGGCTGGTGTGGGTGCTGTTGTGGGAGCAGTAGTGCACATTGGTGCTGTGGCCTCTGGGGTTTTCTTGGCCTTCCGCAGTGGTGCAGGTTGGTCTCTACCCCTTGAAGTCGAGGGTGGGTGTTCTCCCTCCTCGCCCCTGGCCTTCTTTTGTGGTGTGGCATCATCATCCCTAGTCACCGCTGTCTGAATGCGTGCCTGTGGGGGACCAATAGAGGGAGAGGGTTAGTGATGGGTCTACAGGCATCAGGCATGCATTTGGGTGGCTGCATTCATATTGAATGGCAGTTGATTAACATTGTGGGAGTGACATACGGGTTGCTTGGCTTTTGGGTGGGTGATGCATGGAAGCGTCTGGGTTGAAACACATATGGGGTGCATTATGCATGTGGACAAGATGATGCTGTGCACTGCCTGTAGGCAGTCTTGTACATGTGTGTCTGGTGGACCCTGCTCTACATCATTGCACTGTCAGTTCAGGTGGACATCATCCTGTTGGTATTAGCATTGTTTCATTTGGGACACCTACCTGCATCGCCGATGACGGGGCTCCTCACTCCATGTCCCTCCACTCAATCAATTGCCTTCGTCCCTATGGTGCTGGCGCAGGTCTCGTCCCATGGTTGAAACTTGATGGGGGAGGCCGCACCTCCACCTGTCGCCATGCCCAGGTTGCGGTTGGCAGAGAGGATGCACCGCACGCGTAAACGCAGATTGTCCCAGCGCTTACGGACATCTTTGGGAGTGCGGGGTGTGGTGCCAACGGCACTTACTTTCTGGGCAACCTCCGCCCATATCTGTTTCTTGCTCTGCACTGCAGGGCGGGACATGTCGGGGGAGAAGACAACATCTGCATGTTCCTGCAGCGTCTCCGCCAGCATGGTCAACACCTCTCGGGAGAAGCGCTCCTTAGGCAGGCGATCTGTGCTTTTTTTGACAGCTTTCGGCATGGTGAGATGCAGCAGGTAGTGGTGGAGGTGTGTTAGAGTTCTGGGGGTCAGATGGCTCCTGGTTGTAGTGGATGGCAATGGATTGTGTTTTTAAAGATGGCTGCCGTGCTCTTTCCCGTTCCTGTGCGATGACGCTACTTCCGGTTCCGCTTATTAGCGGTCACCGCTAATGCCGATGGTTTGGATGCCGGTGGAGCTATTTGCACTTCGTACGATGCCGGAAAGGGAGATTTTTCGCCCTTTTACAGCATGGCGGTGGGGTCATTACCGGAAAGGCGCAAAGCTTGAGCCTGCGTACTCGTAATAGGCCGCTTTTAGTGGTCTATTGCCATCACAGACACAGTAGTTGCTCCATGCCGGTAATGACAGGTGCTTAGCGCCCAGGTCGTAATGAGGCCCATTGTCAATGTAACAACCCCAATAACGTATGTATTTGTGCCATACTGGGTGATGGATAATATGGTTGTGTTCAGATTTCAGCATGAATGAGTTGGCATATACATGAGCCATGGTGGTCCCCAAAGCCATTCCACTAGTTTGAAGATAAAATGTAGTCTTGTATTCAAAATAGCTGTTCTGTGCGTTAAACTTCAACATGCTCATGGTCCATTCTTTAGAGGCTTCCGCTTAATTCTTTTTTAACAGTAACCATTCTACTGCCTGCTGCCCTAAATCATGGGGAATGGAAGTGCACAAACTGCAGACATTAATAGTTACTAGTATGCCATTCATGTGTGGTACCTCCTACTTAGGGAACCACAATCAGACACCCCCAATCAACAGGAGGTTCACAGCCCTCCCTCCATGCTTTTCCCAGATTAAAATATGCTATAACCGTCAATCCAAATCTGCAAGTAGATTGGTCTTCCAAACATTCGTGGTGAACCAGCCGTAGTAGGTGTATGATTGTAAGTTATCACAATGTTCACAGAAATGAGATTCAGAAACAAGTGAATCTGCTATTGAAATGTCTTTCTTACTAGCAAAACCTTTTCCTACTAATTCACAACTTTGCCCCACCTCAAACCACAATAACCCTTCCTTTCATATCTTCTTCCCAACCAATGTATCTCTATACAACTTTCTTTTGCAATACACATCTTGCATTTTATCTCCCCTCCCAATCCAGCAAAGATCTTACATTTACATAGGTTCTTCCTGTCTCAAATTTCCCCCAATGGCTACAAACTTCCATAAACCTTGAAACTTCCCACCTCTAAATGTCCCCCTGCTTTCGCCACTTCACCGCACCCCAGTACCTGATTCAGAGCCAGCTCATTTCATCTCCCTTCAGCGTGGCATGCATTGCTGCTTGGGCTGTCACAGAAACTCCATTCTTTCTGCTGGAGCTATTTCATGGACTAAAAAACAGACTTTGTGCTGGCTTCCTTTCAACGGGTGGATTCATCTCCCCCCATAGGTTGTTGAAGCACATTGTCTGCATCTGTTCTGCAGTGGTTGTGCCTTCTCGTGATTTGTCTTCAAGGCCAAGGACATGTGGCATATCAAGGGCGGGCCAAAAGCCATTTAAAGGCTGGCAGCCATTTTTGACTCTCCATTGGCTGTTTGCATGATAGCAATTGCTATCTGTCTGCTGCTGTTGCTTGGGTGATTTTCTTGCACATGTAAGCACTTTGGTCGAGGCAGTGCTGTGTTTGTCTTATTTAAAAATAAGTTCTTACATATGCAGGTTCGCAGATTCACAGATTAATGCTATGTTCTGCGTTATGAATGTCCAGCAGCTTGGAGACCCCATATAAGGCTCCCTTTTTGTACATGTGCATTTGCCACTTCTTAGGGACTGTGAGCAAAGCACAAAATTCCATCTTGACATAATGGGCCTCATTATAAGTATGGCGGTAAGGCAACAACAGTTGCCAGTAGCGCTGCTGGCACCGCCGCTACCGTACCGCCATGCTACGCTATCCAAGAAAACTCCCGCTCTATATTTCTTTTACTGAGCTACACGCAGCGAGGCTTTGTTATTGGCAGAAGGCGATATGCAAACACTTGTACCTTTTTTTACCTTACACGATTTAGAATGATGCAAACCCTATCAGTTATTCCCCATTTTTGCAGTTCGGGTGGACTCCATTGGGGAAATGCGATGTTATTATTTATTTATTTATTTAATTTGCATTTTTAAAACGCACAACTGCCCTCGGGCATCGTGGCGCTGTTACAAGAGAACTTACTTGGCATGGGCAATACGCATGGTTAATATTGCATTCCGTTAATGCTTTTTTGTGAATACAATTACCTCCACAAATGCGAGCGGACTTTTCATATATTAATTCTAAAACCCATTTTATTATATTATGATAAGGCATGCAGTATTCAGAAAAACTGGATGTTTACTATTACTGCAATACAGAGAATGCGACATTATATCATGTATATCATGTTACATGCCTGGACATGCAATGCTTTGTCCATAATTCATGTGGGTGTCTTGGGCTGAAAGTAGGTTCACAGCTGCGAAATGGCATAACTTTGACAGATTGTAGGCAGAGCAGAGGTAAGAAAAATGGGAAGCGAGCACCCACAGTAGTTGTGGGCTTGATCGTCCCTTGATCTCATGTCTTACATTTTCCTCCATCCATTGTCGATTATAATACTTGTCTGTGTAATATAAACAGCTGTTTGCTTTTTGCGTTGGCTTAAATTGTTTTTTGGCAAGGATCACCCTATATTTTTCATCGAATTGTTGGCTTTTTTAGTGCAGCATTTAGAATGGGCAACTCAGGAATACTATTTGTTGCAGGGCAAGTCACTAAAGAATAGAAGGGGCCATGCTGACAAGTATGTAAGTCTGAGTGAAGCATTTCGGGTAGAAACTGAAGCACCCACATATTGCTGATGTTTGGCAAATGTGGATATTCTTAACATTTTCAGTGGCTTGTTTTAATAAATTCACACGGCACACAGTACAATAGGGTACACAGGGAAGGCCTGGCTCCATTTTGAGATCTGCCATTTTAGACAAAGGTTAACGCAGGGGGTTTCCATACCATTTGAGAAAATAGACTTTATACGAGTTGGTAGCAAGAAAGGAATTGGAGAAGGCTTTGGATGAGGGTCAAGTAGAACATTTAAATGAGATTTAGTTGAGGTCATGGGTAAAAAAATCAAAACATGAATTATTTAAGGGACAGGTAGGAAACTGTAATACGATAGGCGATCTTTTGGTCCCTTCACTGCTACTGATTCTATGACATCCCAAGGACCAACTTACGTGACAAAGGCCAATGTTAAGAACACTGCATAATTGTTCTGAGGCATGCAGTAGAGTTAATGACATTCTGTGGATGTGAGTGCAGTATCTTTCGATGGCCCCTCCAAACACTATTGAGAAGTTGAAGGGAAATGCTTCATAATCCTTTGAAGGCATGATCAGGGACCTTGTTTGAGGGTCACCAGGGGTACACGCTGATACTCCTGGTACCGCTGCAGCTGCCCTTGACATTGCCTCTGTGGCCCCTAGTTCAGGCATCACAGCAGGATTGTCTAGCCTGCATGACTCTGATGGGAATCATCTTTGCTTTTCAGAGGTTTCCAACCTCTCTCCATTGCCCAGATCCTCAGCAACCTACCTTTGACTGCTTCGGGGCTCCATCGGGCTACGTCAGGGACACAGGCGCATGACACATTTTGCCATTTCTGGGACTTCATAAGCTACACTTTCATTATGATGTCAGATACTGAGGATGTGTGTGGCTGCACATGATGCCATTACCATGCCCCCGAAGCATTATCCAGTGTTGGATGACATTACTGGAAGCTTTAAGACTCCACTTGGCCTGTGATAGCAGACACCTGTAGTGTGCGGATCCGCAGTGCAAACAAAGACCATACTATGGCTATAAAGGACTGCATTAATGGTGCTGAATGTCCTTACTGGGCCATTTGAGGCTATGCTTGGCATATGATGGTGACCACTGGGGTGGGGTAGCTGCACATTTTATTTGGTGACTATTGATAGATCGCAATATTTGGGCATTGAAGACTGTGCTTTGCATGCAATGGCAGAACTGGAAATTTGAGGCTGTGCCATGCGTATTTTAGATATAGTAGGTATATCATGTTTTAGCTGGAATCGTATCTAATTGTTGGGTACATTTAGACTGTTGTCGTCTTATCTGGGGCAGCACATGGATATGTCTGCCTGTATGTTGCATTGTGTTGCTATTCCAGGCAGGAGGAGTTAAAACAAGATAAGGCAGAAGCCTCTGCATACGCAGGCGTACATTGCCATATTATGGCATCACCTCTAAATGGTGGTTGTATTAAATATATAATGACTAAAACTGGTTCGGGGTATATAACTTGCATGAGATGATTGTAATTTTGGATTGCAATGGCATATGAAAACAGTGCCCCGGCCCTATGCTGATTCAGCTTGGCGTGCACATTTTATATCATAAACTAACTCATTGCACATCAATGTAAAACATGGCATGTCTGCTTTAGCAAGTATTTTAATTATGTTTAATATTGAGCTCATTTAATATTTCTATGCCTGTGATTCTGCTACCTTTGACGTCATTGGGGTCAAGGTTCATATGATCTCACTTCCGGTGACACACATATTCAAGCAGGATGTCAGTACTCTAGAGCAAATGGCATAGGTTCCACAATGTCTTCAATAGTCTTCACTTGTAGACCCCTCCTAGAGAACTCATCCTTATAGGGGAACTGGCAAAGGCAGGGACTGCCATCACCGCAACTAGCAAAGATCATAGCCTATTCTAAACAGTCATGCCACCTTTAAGACATCGATCCCCAATTCTTCAATTCTCCTTTCTTTTTTATGTTCTCTCAACGTTGCCTCTGCCTATTACTAATAATAATATTCCTGTTGGAAATAGAAAATGATCTTCAGAAATGTTCAGAATATCCTCATAAATAGATATTGAAGTTACAAGACTCATAAAACCACACGCTCATAGATACAATTCATCATAAGAACATATCAGAAATATAGTGTGCACTAAGATATCAAATAGTAAACCGACATATAGTAAATATATGTTGCAAAAGAATAATTACAATATATCGACACAAAAGAACATTGGCAATGCTAAGTAAAAATCCACTGTATACTACACCTTTTCCCAGGTAAAGATATGTCCCTACTGCAAAAGATACCCTTCCCTGCCGAGTAGATTACTGATTTATTCACAGATCTTAACTTTTCTCAGGGAATAAGGATCTCAAACATATTTTTCTAATCTGGGCACATAGAGGGCAAAGCAATAGGAAATACATCTAGGAAACATGTGGCAGAACCAGGAAAGACCATAGTCTGACGAGAAATGTTAATGTGAGCACGTTTTCCCCATTGCAGGGATAGGGGAGGAGCCCTTATCTGAAAGGCCCAAGCACACCAAGGGATGAGGTATGAGCACGTGGCTTGCAAATGAGGAGCAGCAGGAAAGGAGGAGGAGTAGAGATGTGGTGCTTGTGGTAGGAACCAAGACTTGGAGTGAGGGACATGCCAGAGATCTTAGAACTAAATAACTTCCTACGGATATCATCATAGGTGCTGGGAAGCCCATACCATAAGTATGCCACTGAGTGCTGAGAGATGCTAAGGGAAATATCACCATGTGCAGGACACCCTTATGTCAGGCGTGAGTCATTAATGAAAGCTCTGGTTAGAAGAGTGACTAAGGATACAGGAACGCCTTCAACCCCAGTCCCTTGTTGTTTATCATTTTTCACAGGAGCAGAGGAGACTATGTTATTATTTTAAACACCCCAAATTATGTTTTTATTAAACTTTACTTTACTTTAATAACTTTTCTTGCACTATCCATGAACCCGGAGGCTTTAGGGCACCACAAAACATACTCACAAAAAACATAAGAAAAACAATAAGAAGCTTAAATCGTCAGGGATGACTGAAACAATAAAAACTAACGTGCTCGAAGAAGAATTACTTAAAAAGCCATGTCTTGAGTCTCCCTTAAAAACATCAATAAATGTAATACCCCTAATCTCCGGTGGTAATGCATTCCACATGGTAGGAGCAGCCTGTTAAAAGGCTGTTTCACTGGCCTCAACCGTATGGAATTTTGGGATGTGCAACAGGTCAGTATTATTTGACTGTAGGCACCTGTAATGACCCTTTTCACTAATCAGGGCCTGAAGATACTCCAGCATCTTTCGCTGCCGACATTTGCATACGATGAGAGCATGGCGGTATACAAGTCCGGATTTCACCGGGGGCCAGTGAAGACAGCAGCGGGCCTCTGAATTGTGATCTGTGCGTTCAATGCCCGTAACTATTCTCACTGCAGTGTTCTGTATCACCTGCAGTCTTACATTCTCCTTTATTGATACCTATCAATAAGCTGCTACAATAATCTATTTTCGCGCCCACTATTGCTCTGGCGATGGTCTCTGCATTCTGTTGTGTGATAAAAGGGCGCAGATGAGCAATGAGTTTAAGATAGTAGGCAGACGAGGACACAATGGAACTGACGTGCTCTTTCATATTAAGGTGTTGGTCCAGCACTACACCTAATGTTATAACCTTTTTTAATGTTGCGATTTTAATTTCCTTGAGGCTAAAGCTCTCATAGGCTGGGCCTAGTTTTTTTTAATCAAGTTTTTAGAGCCCACGGCCGTTAACTCGGTCTTGTCCTTATTAAGGGCAAGATTATTCTGGACCATCACATTTTCAACAGTGGAGTATACCTTATTGAGATAACATTCGTCTTTCTCATAGTCATCGGTTAACGGTATCAAACACTGCGAATCGTCAGCATAATAAGTGAACTCTATGCCATTAAGATCAAGATATTTAAAAAATGGGACAGTAAAAATATTGTACACACAGGGAGAGACCGACGACTGACGACCGATAGTGGCAGCAATCGGCTCTATTTTAGAGCCGTTATGGGTGTACACAGACTTCTTTCTGAGACCGTTTGTGAAAACAATGCGCTCTTTCATACAAGATACGACCCAGATGATTAGAGTGCTAGACACTATAGTAGTAAGAACTAACGACATACTAGTCACTCTAGTTGTCGAAGCGCTCTTTACGAGTATTCCCCAGATGAAATGTGTCAATATCATGGGGAAATATCTGGAGAAAAGAGAGGATATAACAAGAACGGTCCCTTCATCATTCATCTTGGAATGTATCAGACTTGCCCTTACCAACAATTTTTTCATTGAACAAGACACATTTTAATTGCAACAATATGGGACGAGCATGGGTTCCACCTTCGCCCCAGATCTGGAGAATCATCTTATGAAAGTGTGGGTTCGATATATCGACGACGTGTTTATGCTGTGGGGAGGAAACCAATTGGAGCTTGACTCCTTTCTCATTTGGCTTAACAACCAAGAGGTGTGTATCAATTTCACCATGAGCTCTAGCTATGATAAGATCTCATTTGTAGATCTTGAGATATACAAAGATATAAACAACAGGTTTGGGACCACCCTGTTAAGGAAAATTACTGATAAGAATACCTTATTATTGTTTGAAAGTTTCCATCCCCAATCTCTACGACAGAATTTACTATTGAGACATTTCCTTAGAATTAGGAGAAATTGTAGCCGGAAGGAGGATTTTGAGATAAACAGCGAGGATTTATCAGTCAGACTCAAGTCTAGAGGTTATCCTCCACACATTGTGCGGAGGTCTATGAAAAGAGCTAAAAACACAAATAGACAAGATTGTCTTGTGTCACGACCCAGGGTAAAAGAAGATAAGATTACACGCATCTCCACATTTTCACCCATCAGCAATGACTTGTGTAGGTGCATAATAAAGAATTGGAACATGATTAATACAGACGATTTTCTGATAAACAAACCTCGCTTTGCATTTTGCCGCATGCCGAATCTGAAAGATAAATTGGTCCATACATACAGAACGCCCAGGGGCAAAGGTGGCAACACACAATCGACACTCTGGAACTTGCCACCAGTAGTAGGCCATTTCATATACGGAAAATGCTCAGTGTGCAGGTTAACGTCGAACATGAATAGTGTGGATTTACAAGGCAGGAAGTGGGAGTTGAGAAGTTTTTCCAACTGTAACTCGAAATGGGTGGTGTATGGTATAAGATGCCCATGTGTACTACTGTACGTCGGCAAAACTAAAAGACCTATACGGCAGAGGATCTGCGAGCACAGATCATGTGTGAAAAATCAGGTACCAGAAAAACCACTGGTAGCACATTTCAAGGCAGCCCAGCATAGTGCCGACAATATTCATTGGTTTATCATTGAGACGATATTTCCTCAACCGAGAGGGGGCGATAGAGATCTTAAGTTAAGAAAGGCAGAACAAAAAGGGATTTAATCTCTAGATACCGTGAAACACGGTTTGAATAATTCCATTGAATGGTCCCTGTTTATTCATTATAAGAAATAAACAAAAAACAACAAACAAGGTATGTTTGCGCCCCTTTAAATAAGTTTCTCAGTGATCGATGATCTAGATGATTGAGGAACACACAATGAACCAATGGCGTCACTTTAGTAACCACCCGTGATCCACTCACTCTAGAGTATCCTAGGTATCAGGATTTGTTACACTGGGAGTCCGATACACAGCAAGGAATCATGTGACATAATTTTGGTTCGGCTCACTTACGTCATCTGTAAGTATATTTATATACAAAGAGACTGTGCATGAAGTGTGTCAAATCAATTTAGTTATAGTGGTACTGACTGCTCGGGAAGTTCAAACGTAGCAAAAAGAAATGCGATATAATACTTGTTTGGCTTAGATATGTCACATATATATCGGTCTTCAAAAATATTTTGAATAATGAATCGCAACTTAAATCCATTCAACTTAATAACATCACAAATGGACATCATATATGGAATAGGTATCATTCCAATATGGCGTTCGTTACGAGCCAGTGAATAAGATGTCTTGTTAACATCTACAGCTGTGGTGCACGTCATATGATGCCCGATGCATTCAAAAACGCCACAATATGAGCAACGTTCGATCTGTTATGTTTCGGACCAGGCGACGGCCATTCGAAAGAGTGATATACCGCGGGAGTCATCAGTATTTGCGAGGTAAGAGGCGGCGGCTAGCATATGAATAGTATAATAATAGCAGGGTGTCAGAATTCCTGTAGCTGACAATACTCTTCTTGTCATTTCATTAAGCGAACGGGAAATCCCGAGACAGAATTGAGAACATTGATTAATACGGTGGACTATCCGATTACTTTAAAAGGTCCACGGTTTAAAGATCTTTGCCGGTAAGCTTACATCCGGAAAGCAGGTGGTTTGAGATAACTTGTTTTAATAGAGCTCGAAAATAAATGCATGGGCATCTCTGTTTTTATAGAGTCGACCAGAGAGTGGAGGAACAGAGAGCTGTATCGGATCCGGCGTTTATGTACAAGTAAAACGCGGTCTCTTTTAGTCAGAACGCACAAAGGGGCGAAATTACTGGATTGTTCTTAAAGTGAATTGAAATCCAGCATGGAAGTTAAGAATTGGTAAGCAATGACCGAGTGTATTGTTTAGATGTGTTTGATTCAGAAATTAATAGAATGAACAGATATATGTCCTCTCTTTTGTAGAGTCATTTCGATAACGACAAAGGCAATACGACTAGAAAAGGTCCACGGGAGACCCGAGTTAATGGACAGGGTCACAAAGAAAAAAACAGAGGTATTTCATGTTAATATTGTGGTACATGAGACACCGGGAAACACATAATGATAGCAAAATGAGCATAGCCTTGAACTACTATTTAGTAGGTTGCAAGCGTTTGGAAATCATGTGCATATGGGTAATGATGATACCTGAAATGAGTAAACCCTTCTTCTTAAATTCTGGATAGAGGGGAAGTTGGAAAAGATGTCACAAAGAACTTGTCATGTTTTAAGTTGAAGGTACCATGTTTTTAAGACCATATTTTTTTGTCTTTTTGTTTTGTAGAATGTTGAAAATATTGCTACAAATGTATAATATCACACGTGAAAATGAGAATATATGAGAAAAATTAAGTGCCCTGAAGACAGCACCAACAGGATACACAATGTGGATTGATTTCTTCGTCTATCTTTTTGAATTATATTAATGTTGGTACTAGAAACACATTCTCTAAGTGTTGGCACAGGTGTTTGCCCATATCAAATAAGAAGGGCAGTATTAACACTAGAGGTGCTAGAGATATTGATGAACTCTTCACTAAGGCATAGAAAGTCTCTGAAGTATCATTTTCTTTGCCATATATGTCCAAAATGTATATGTGTAAAATGTACATGTGTTTTTTAGAAGGAATCTTGATCATGATGTTGATTTTATAAAAAATAATTGTAAGTTGTGATGTTTTTAGGAAAATATTAAAATATGTATAGTTTTGGCTACTACATGGTTGCTCGCCCTTTTTTGGTTAAGTGGTGAACATTACTAGATCCACGTGCATCTCAACACTAACTCTCAGAAGAAGGGATAGGAAGCTGGTTTGTGGGATTTTGTAGATTTTGTGTCACAAAGGGAGAGAGGCAAGCTCCCAGGGGCACCCCAAATTTTAAGATTGTCGATGGGGATTGTGCCTCTCCGGAGAAAACTCTACATTCCCTGTCACTCAGAAAGGATGAAAGCTAGGAGGCTGCCCCGTTTGATAGGTTTGCTACCTCCTTCAACCTGGGAATCAAAATAGAATGATCCAGCAGGTCAAAGGCAGCTGAGAGATCTAAAAGCACAAGGAAAGATGGCCAACCTCTGTCCATACGGTCAACCAATTTTGATTTCAGTTCTGAAAGAGCCGATTCAGTTCCATACCCCTGCCTAAAACCTGATTGGTGTGGATGAAGAATAGGATAGGAGATCAAATGAGCAGTCATCTACACATAGGCCACCCGATCTAGAATCTTCAATAAGAAGGGGGCATTTGTAATAGGTCTAAAGTTCAGTGGAGTGTCCGCCGATAGACTAGGTTTTTTGATAATCAGCATTAGCCATACCTTTTTAAAATCCATTGGCACCAAATTTTCGGTTAAGGAAGCATTAATTAACTTGAAGATTGCATCCAGCAGAATAGTCAGGCACAATTTAATAATTAGGGCTGAGCAGGGATCACCTTTGCATGAGGTGGGCTTGACATCATTCTTGTATTATGATACGTCAGTCTTGGCCTGTGTTCTTGATCCTTGTCATGTTCCTTACAATAGGCATTCACGTTTATCCAACTGCACAAATCTTCCCCTGTGGAACAGTGTTCTCTTCCTTCTTATTAAGGCCTCACTTTATATTGAGCTAAATATGTACTCTTTCTGCATACATTGGACTACCCACTGTTAAATTATCTCTTCAACTGTTACCTTTACCTTTACTGTGATAGTCAGCTAACAGGTAGTGAACCATGCAGAAATAAGTTGTACAACTCGACTAACTAGTTTGTTTGGGTTCAGATTTTACCTGGAGTAATCCTAGTCGAGTGCCTCTTGAATAATAACTGCCACTTGGTTCTTCTTATTGTACTCACCAATGCTCTCCCATTATTTAATTATAAAATATGTAAAATTTTGAATCCAGCTAGACAAATCTACCACCTATGTATTACCCCCAGTGGTGACCAGTGCTTTTTTACTTTGAGCCACTCTGCCACATGGTGCATTCAGATGGTGCTTCTGCCCCATCCCCAATTCTTCCATAATCATTTTATGAGGCTGCAGTTGCTACATGGCGGCTAGACTACAATGTTTGGATTATCGTGTCTTCATCTTTGCACTCATCAAGTATGAGGCTCACCAGTGTTTTTTTTCTTCACTCAGTACCCAATTTGCGCCACCCTTGTAGGTTGATGTCTAGTAACCTGACAACAATATATGCTCACTGCACATTATCTGGCAGTGCTGAGTGTAAAACGGGTGATTCAAGCAGTACTTGAATGCTGATGTGCTGATTTCACCCCCTTCACCACTCCCCACTTCACAGGCATCGACGCTGACGGCCATTTTGGATAATCCTGGGCAATGTTTACCTGTTTTTGCATCGTATTTCCACTCCCCACTACATAGGAGGCACTGCCCAGATTAATGAATAACAATTAGGACACTGCCTGCTGAGAAATCATGTCCACTTTTCGTTGCAAATGGAAGTGTGGGTGTGAATAATCAAGTATAACAATGCTGATGCCCCTCTCGCCCTCGTCATCAGTATCCCACAGCCCTCACCCTGCTAGCATGCCAGGGTTTTACATTATTCTTGATGCCTCATTACAAAGAAATGCCTCACTTAGTTGTGGTACCTCCACACCAACTTGCCTGATGCATTTAATTAATTTAAAGTTAATATAGTCGCCCCTAGTGACACGCCTGCATGCTAGATATGATAAAATATATAATACACCAATACTTGAGAAAAACATAGCACCGTTGGAAAAGTTCATGTACAATGTACTGCAAATGGCATTCAGTGACTACACTGTAGATAATTTGAAAGGTGTGAATCCTTACTGTGCAAGAGGCCAGGGGTCAAACAGTTGTAATGCAGTACTGCTATATGGTTTCATATCGGTAGGGCATCGCAGCTAATATTAAAACACTATGTGAGAAAAATATTATAACAAGACTATCTTCCCGTGAAACAAGACATCACACCCACTGATCACAAATTACAGACACCCCTTTGCATGAGTCCGTTTTTACATTTCTCACCCCTGTACAAAATATTTTAAAACTCAGTCCCCAAACCGCTCCCTATTTCAAAGTTGAATGTTTAGTCCTCTACACTACCAATGCTCTAATTGGTAAATTTGTTCACAAGCATCAGCACATGACATTTTAGCATTAAGCACCAGGGATGGTATTCACTCCCTACACTGAAGGACAGTAAATCAGTGAAGTGTTGGTATAGAACAACTGCATGCATGGTAGTAGGATTTGTATATAGCACCACAAAATGGAGATGATGAGTTGGTTTTATTTTGAATGTTACTTTGAATGTATTGAAAATGGGACAAAGAAAAAAAGCACTGAAATTGGCTCGCTGAGATGTTTTCTCTTGTAGTGCACCAAAAAATACATCATGTGTTTGTGGGAGGTATTGGCCCACTCCCCTATGCTATGCGGCATCACCCTGCCAGTTATGGGGAAAGAAACAGCAACAATGGTGGCAAAATGCTTGCGTGCACCAAAAACCTACAGAAACCGTGTACTTTAGCACACAAAAAGAGGGATGCACAACCTGCCACCCATGGTGCATGTGAGGGGGAATAGAGCACGCCCTGCAGAAAAGGTGCCAGTGGGCTCCATGACCAGCAAACACAGTGCAGAGAGAAAAGCAGCACTTTGCAAATGAAACCCAAAAATGTGACTACCATTGACCTTTGCTTTGTTGCCAAAAACTCCAATATGCCTATTACACAACATTTTTCAACATGCACAATCTTGCCTGGTGCTAAAATCCATGTATCAAATCAAACATTGTGAAACATACAAAATCTGAAAACTGGCAGCCTCTATGCCAAAATCTGGGTGCAGTACCCAGGGCGACCTGAATGACAGCTGTCAGAGGAGTACTAAGGAAGCTTTAAAATGACCTAAACCTCAAAAGTCTGCTGAATTAGCAAACATAAACATGATTATTGCCAAAAAGGAATACTGATTTTAGTTGTGTTTTTGATTTCAAAGATTTTAAGGTCAAGGAAGAAATGTATTTGTAGGTAATGCAACAAATGTGGGTTTTGTTAAGTTTAAGAAGTAATTAGCTTGGCTGAAGTTGAAATAAAAACTGGGAAAGCAGGTTTGTTCCCAGAAGGAGGGCCTTCCCCCCAGCAGGAACTCATGGGAAGGTGTTAATTGCATGGTAGGACAGAATCTGGTCTACAGAGAGCAAAAGAACATTGACAAGCTGCAGCCAGGAAACTAGAAGTGTGAAAAGGGGTCATAAATGGCCTCTGGAAGGAACAAACAAGGAGGAGCCTGCTCCTGGACTGCAGGGAGACAAAAAGAGGCGGACCCAAGCAACCATCTGTTGCTGAACACTTTTTAAAAGACTTATAACTTGCTAGTCAAAATGGTGAAAAATATGAAAATGACAGAGTTGTTCATTTAATTTCCGGCTGCACGGTTGAAGAGGCGCCAGAACTGTGTGACATGTTCTGGACAGCAATGGCAAGATGTGTGATTTTACACAAAAGGTATTAATGTTAGAATGGTGAAAATGTACACATATATCCCTATGTTAAACATGCACACTTGTGGAAATTTGCTTAAAGATTCGACATTGTATTCATAGTGAAAAGAACAAAATTCTGTAGAAAGCAGAGACAAGATCCCACTATGGGGTTTTGAGGAATAGCTGCTGTGTAAAATATGCAATCTATATATGTGATTTTTATAGAGGTTGCACATGTGTAAATATGTATTTTGCCAAAATTAGACTGTGTTCCAGTGGCTAGGGGTGGATTCTCAGCATCATAAAAATTATACCATAAAGATGACACTCTGTTTCTCTCCTCCCATCAAGGCAGAGAGTAGACTCTGACCCAATCACTTTTCACAGGGGTAAGCTTAGCTAAGCCGGCCCATACACCCCTTTGTGATATCATGTCTAAGGCATAAATAGAGACAGCAGAGAGCAGATAGGGACTCACTGATCCAGCCACCTTCAGGGACTCACTGATCCAGCCACCTTCCTGATTCCAGCGAAACACTCTGATCCAGCTTTCTACATCCAGATTTAAATATTCTTCCAGATCCAGATGCCAAATCTCTTGCCAGCAATAGAGACTATTGATTTCCATCAAGGCCCCAATCCTCAAATTTATTCTCTCCACTTAGTAAAGTGCTGTGTGGTGTGAGAAGGCCATTTTGAACCAGTATCCAGAAGTTCTCTGGCCCGAGAAACTCGCCATCCAGCTGATGCAAATACCCACAGACTAGGAGAGCAGATTCTGTGCCAATCCGGCGACCGGCCTAGAGGATCCAGTCTCATGCGTGATGTGCTGTTTTACCTAGACCAGACCCTATCCTGACCAAAGCTGAAGGTCCCATTTAAAACGTATCCAGTGAGTATAAATAGGAAGAACTGTGTCATATAGCATATGTACTTTGCATAGTTTTATATCTCTAACCCGTCCTATCTGTCATTTAGAACCAATATTGTTAGGAGTAACTTTGCATAGTCTTAACCCTATTTCCAACCCATCCTAGCTGTCATTAAGAACCAGTATTTTAGGAGTATCTTTGCCTTGTCTTATCCCTATCAAACCCATCATATCTTTCCTTCAAAACAATTATTGTTAGAACTATCCTTGCGCTGCCCCTTTCCCCATCTGAAGAAGTCGGGTTTCCTTATCAGGTGGTCACCCTGATCCAGTGACTGTAATACCTGTGTGGTATTTGCTTCTTCATAGTCATCCCCTAGAGTAAGCAAACTCATTTATAATTTTTAAAAGTGAATTTCTACTTTCAGTTCTCGCGCCTATTTTACAAAAACGACCTTTACTAAAAACTCTGTAACACCCTCAGTTTTTTTTGATAGAAACAGAATTTCAACATCCATATCTATCGATAGCAATTCTCCTGATTCTCCCGTTTCCACGAATATCGTGCAATGAAAGGTTTGCCGCTATTTTAAAAATCTGAAAGTTTTACACGTGTAAAATAGCTCTAAATTTCTTCCAACTTGGACCTTAAGATTTCATTTGTTTTATGCTAACCAAATCATTTCTGTGCTTGTGTACAACTATCCAAAGTGGCTCCCATAAGAATTTATAACAATTTCAGCAATTTTGACCATATTTGGTGTTTTTGTCCAGTCCATTCTAAAGTCAATCTTGAAAGCCAGTCTGACAGCTCAATTCCGTTTTTCTCTTGTGTTTTCTGGGGGAAAGTGGGACTGATATTCTGTTTGATTTGTGCCATTCCTGAATACCTGCTCTCTCCTCCTATCTCTTTACATTGCCGATTGGGGGGTTGAGGGGTCTTGCAGGGGGGAACCGCTAACCACAGTGCTACCTCATCTGAACCAACACAAAAGTATTACTTTCTGTCCTGCATTTGTTTTGGTTATTACCTATTCCTAGTGTACTAAAGATATTATTCAGTGTTATGTCACCCCATTGGTGATTGTTGTGTACCCATTAAAACATATTGTGATTACATTTTAAATACATAAATAAATATTTACCTTTGAGAACCAGCCTGGTTCCTGGTTCAGTGTGACATGGAGGGTTCCAGGAGAAGGGTGTGATATGAGTAGTAAATCGTTCAGAATAATGAACTTTTAGACAAAAATAAATAAGGATTTCAGTTGTGCACTACATGCTGGGCTTTGACTTGGGGGTGTGCCAGATTGAAATCTCTTACATGTTGGGCAGGAAAACAAATATCAAGGACAAGTACTGTGCTCCTTTTTTCTTGTTTTGTTCCCCGATAAAAGGCTTGACACACCCTGGCCCTTTGTAATCTTTCCACTTCACTTTAGTGTATCAACATTTTCAGAGTCTTCTTATTATTGTTTCTCTTTTTGGCATGCTACTATGTTGCTTATTTATAAAAGCCTTGATCCATGCTCTGTAATAATACTGCACTTTTGCTTTGATTCTTTATCTTTCAAACTTCTTGAATGTTTTGTTCATTATCGCTCATTTTCCTACTCAGAAGTCCCCCCAGCCTTGGTTCACCTCCCAATCTTCAACATGCTGAGCATTGCAAGTGAAAGTATTTCATGGACTCTCACACTGCTGTCCTCTGCTTGCTTCACTTTGCATTTGACACTGCTCTTCTCTCTTCCAAGAATCCTACAACACTCACCTTCTCCACTCCAACTCTTCACATCCTTGTTGTCTCTTCCAAACTCTGTCTCATAATCTTCCCCTTCTCCTGATCTGGCCCTCTCGTTGTCCCTCTCTGCTGATGACCTGGCCTCCATCAATTTGTCGCTGAATCTACTCACAAGTTGAGGAAAACTCTCAACCTTGTTTTGGCAAAGAAAATGCAATTATCTATGTCTCCGGCTGAGCCCGTGGTGTGGTCTGACCACTATCTCCTGACCTTCATTCTTAATGCAGTACTGACGCAGCTGAAGAGCTTTCCCCCTAGAGTTTGGCAGCATAGCTGGCAGTCGGCTGATCTTCAGGCCCTTGTGCCTCAGTTAGGGCCAAGTGTTGTGTGGACTCAGAGGTCAACCTCTCCATGCTGTCTTTCTCATTGCGAGACGCAGCTGATGAGTTGGCCCCCTTAAGGTGAATTTGGCTGTGGAGTCTCCCGTCTGAACCTTAGTTCTCCGAGAATCTTTAAGTGGCTCATCTTTAAGCTTTCTTGTCTTGAGCTAAGGCAGGCTGAGTGGAATTGGCAGAGAGCCTACTATCCCTGCCTTATATCCCAATATAAAGTTTGTGCAGCTACTTACTTGGCAGCCATTTCGGCTGCGAAGAAGGCATGCTTGGCACAGACAATTCAGCAGGCCCAGTGTAAAATCAGAGAACTCTTCCCTGTGGTTAAATCTTTGACATCTATGGCTAATCTTGTGTCTAGGGTAGGACGAATTTTGAAAAGGACATCCTGGTCTCCAACCCAGGCCTCCCTATTTCTCACACCTATACCAGTGCCTCCTCCAGGAAAACTTTCATCGACATCCTCTTTGTCGTTCCCTGACCAGACTTATTGACCCTACATATGGTCTCGGTGCTCTCTTCCTTCTCCTCCTCTCTCATTAATGGTGGCACCCAGTGGGAGGCTCTTCTGGCCTCCTTCCACTCCTCTAAGGCCATCATTAATATTTATGTGAATGGAACCATCTTGGTCCAAGGCCCTCAGGCTAACCTGCTCCTCTTTTGATAGACGCGTCCCGCGCCTCATCAATTTCCTTTCTTCTCCTGCTGTCCCCTCTCCCCCCTCCTCGGCTTCCTCACTTCCCCCTGCTGCCTTCCCCTTGGCTACCTTGCCCTCACCTCCTTCCCTGTCTGTCCCTCCTCAGGCTTCTTCTACACCTCTGCAGGGTGTACCTCTGATTTGTACCCCTGCCCGTAAGTCTTTCAAGGATGGCAACCTTCTCCATATTGCCACGGTAAACTCTCGCTTTCTTGAGGAACTTGACCTCAATGTCCTCGGTCTCACTGAGACATGGTTCACGGCTAGCTCTGTCACGTGCTTTGACACTCTCCTCCCTGACAGGTACAAGATCCTCTCTGCACCAAGGTCCAACCGTTCTGGAGGGGGTGTAGCCTTCATCTTCCCTGAGTGGATTCCTGCCTCTGTCATTCCTACGCAGGCCTACACCTCTTTCAAATACCTCGTCTGCAGGTTCTCTCTCTCCTAGCCATTCACTTACTGTGGCCACTATCTATCGGCCACCTGGTCATATCTCCTCCTTCCTCTCTGAGTGGGCGGACCTCTCCTCTTCCCTCCTGGTCTCGACCACTCAACCCCTCCTTCTTGCAGACTTCTACATCCACCTGTATGCATCCTGACCTTCCTGACTCTCACTCACTCTTTATTTTCCCCTATGTCCCGACTCACTCTGCAGGGCACACTCTGGATGTTCTGATCTCCTCAGACCTTCCCCTTTCTATCCCTCTCGCCACTCCTCTCTCCTAGAGTAATCACGTTTTCCTTTCCTCCCAGCTCATCCTCTCTACTCCTCAGGCCAAGCCAACTCCAGCACTGCCACCCACCTTCTTGATCATCCGACACATGAAGCTTGTGTCAGTGGAGACTTTGCTGCCACTTTCTCACACCCCTCCCCCTTTGGCTTACTCACACCCTGACACATCCCTTTCCGTGCTCCATTCTGCTATATCTGATACTCTCGATGTTCTTTCCCCTGTCATGAGTATCTGCCTGAAGCCCAAAGCCAAGTGCAACTCTTGGTACGACTCAGACCCTGTCACCCTCAAACGCAAAGGCAGGGTGGCTGAGAGGAAATGGTGTGCTTCTGGTACATCCTCTGACAAACTGGCCTGCTGCCTGCTCCAAAGGCAATACCGGCTCTCTGTCTTCACCAAGAAGAGAGCTCACATCCAACCCCGCATTTAACAACTCGGCTGAACTTTTTTAAATCTGCAAGGAACTGGCCAATCCTGCCGCAGTCTCTGCCTCTCCTGTCTCCTCCCAGGCCCTCTGAATAGTGCTGGCTTCTCATTTCATCTCTAAAACTCAGGACATCCTGTCCTCTCTCTCCTCCTCTCCCCTTCCTCTCTCTACTCCCTGCTGTTCATCTGGCCCTTCTTTGGAAACTCTCCTCCCTCCCTCTCTTCCTTTCCCCTGTTCTCCCCAGATGAGGTTTCTAGACAAGTCTGATCTATGAAAGTCTTGTCAAAACAGGTTCATCCCTGTTCCTCCAAAACCATCAAGGACCGCATTGACTCCCTGACTCCTGCTCTGGCCTACATCTGCAACCACTCCTTCCAAACTGGAGTCTTCCCTTCCCCCCTGAAGCACTCCCTTGTGCACCCTCTTCTTAAGAAACCCTCTGCCGACCAGTGGTTGAAGTGTAGGAAAAGAAGTAGTGGAACTATGTTCCCTACTGGCCTGCACCGCTCCCCACAAACTCCATCGCCGCGTCCCCTCCCATGCACAATACAAACCCCAAAACACATGCACCTGCTGTTTAAGGGCACTTCCAGTGCAGTGCACTCCCATGCACAATACAAACCCCAAAACACATGCACCTGCTGTTTAAGGGCATGTCCAGTGCAGTGCAAGTTTAAACTTCTTCCTCCACTTTTATTTTAAAACGAAACCGTTCCGGAACGGTTTCCTTTTAAAATAATAGTATAGGAACGGTAAAACGTAACTAAAAGAAGTAGAGGAGCACCGCTCCCGACTGCTCCCGCCCACTTCGACCTCTACTGCTGACCCGTCCTACCCAGCTAACTATCACCCAATCTCCATCACTCCTTTCCTGGACAAACTCTTGGAAAAGTTGGCATCTCCCAGCTTAATCTTCTCACTGAATCTGTTGGTTGTCTTCATGATCATCAGTCTGAATTCAGAACTACCAGAAGCATGGAGACTGCTTTCCTGAACATTCCCTAAGACCTGCTCTCCAACCTTGATTCCAGCACCCCCTGTGTCCTCATCTTACTTGATCTCGCCTCTGCCTTTGACACGGTCAACCATGCCATCCTGCTCAACCATCTCTGTGATAAACTAGGTATCACCGGTCAGGTTCTGGCATTGCTGACTTCTTTCCTCTCTGATAGACTCTCCCAGGTTCAACTTGGGCCCTTCCTCTCCTCTATCTCTATCTCTACTTGTGGTGTTCCCCAGGGGTCTAACCTCTCTCCCTGGCTGTGGAACCAATACCTGGCACTTCTTGCCCACCGCATTGCTGCGCTCTGCCCCAACCTCTAGTGCTTTGCGGATGACACTCAGCTCATTTTCAGGATACCTTCAGTCGCCTCTTCTCACTCTCTCATCTCTGACTCTCTGTCCGCCATCCAGGTGTGGTGTGCCGCCAATGATCTGTGCCTTATTACCAGTAAGACCAAGATTCTCCTTATTGGCACACCCATTCACTCCTTTCCTGTTACACTCTGGCCGGCCCTCTTGGTCCTCTTCCTGCTCCCACCTTTGAGGCTAAAAACCTCAGGGTCATCTTCGGCTCCACACTCTCCTTCTCTCCTCACATCTCTGACATCTCTAAGAAGTCACACTACCAGCTGCACCTCCTCAGAGGTATTCTTCCTTTCTTCTCCTTCCCCCAGAAGTTCACTGTCTCCAGAGCTCTGGTTCTCTCTAGGCTGGACGACTGCAACAGCCTCTTTCTAAATCTGCCTGCTTCTACTCTCTGCCCTCTGCAACTTATCCAGAACAGGACTGCGAAACTTGTCCTTGGCCTCAAGCCCAGGGGTAGTATCTCTCCAGGAGTGACATCTCTGCACTGGCTCCCACTTGCTGTGACTATTAAGTTCAAAACCCTCTGCATTGTCCACAAGACCTTCTGGGGCCGGGACCTCAATACCTTTAACTGTCTCTTCCTAAATATCTTCCTTCTCAAGCTTTTCGCTCATCCGCCTCTAACTCCCTCAGGGTCAGTCGCTTCTCCAAGCAACGAGTTGGTGGTAGATCTCTTTCTTCGGCTGGGGCTTCCCTCTGAAACAGCCTCCCTCCCTCCCTGAAACTTGAGGAGAATCATCTCTGGTTCCGGAGGCACCTCAAAACCTTTCTCTTTGCTTCTGCTTTTTCTCCTCCTCTCCCCTGCTGACTTCCTGGCTGAAACTGAAACTGCACTGGTTACCTGGCCACCCTCTGTTCTCGGGCCCAGGTCCCTTGCCTCACCAGTCGCACACCTGCACTGCCTTCTTGGAAATCCCCGCACTTGGGGACTGTTTTCTGTGTCCCTACAATCCCACTACCAGCACTTGACACCTGATGTCTGCACTTACCCCTGCACTTGCCACCAGCTGGCCATACTTTTATTTTATTTTTTCTATTATCCCATGTACTGCACTGTCCCCTCCTCCTTCTCCCTTCCCATGCACTTGAATGACACCTGGCCTAGTAGGATCATTGTCTGTCTTCCCTCTGTTACCCCTCCCTTGCCTCATCTCACCTTGAAACACATGCGTATAGGCGCATTATAAATGCCATATCATATGGTGGGTCCATCTCAGGAACTCTGTGACTCTGTGACTCTCTGTCTTGGTTCTTTATCGCCAAAATTGTGACAATTTGGTCCAGTATCTCAGTGTCAGCAACGGCGTCTGCTCCTGTGAGGGAGCCGCCAGTAGTAATCAGTTTGGCGGTAACCACTGGGTGGTCTCTCTTTCCGATATTTGCAGAGTCTGCGATTCTGCTGCCATTCACCAACTTAAGTCAGCGGCCCGTCTGATTTGGTGCTGCTGGCAGTGATGAAGGATATCTCCTTGGATTTACTGAGTGAGATTATGGTGGACATAAATGCTTCCTGTCAAATGGGCTTTCTCCCTCAGGAATTGAAGATAGCGATGGTGAGTCCCCTTCTTAAAAAGTCTTCTTTAGATCCTGCATGTCCTTCGAATTTTTGCCCTATTTCACTTCTACCCTTCTTTATGAAACTGCTGTCATCCTTTGTGGAGTCCTCTGGTCTCTGACCCCGCTCAGTCGGGCTTTAGGCCTGGCCAAGGTACTGAAAGTGTTCTGGTGTCAATACAGGACGATATGGCTAGGCTGGTCGATGCAGGTCGGGTTGGTGTCCTGATTTTACTCGATCTATCAGCGGCTTTTTATACCATTGACCATCCTACCCTATTGGCCCGCCTAGCACAGGTCGGGATTTCTGGCCAAGTATTGGCCTGGTGTACCTTGTTCCTAGCGGAGTGAACCCAAATACTTTCACTCCCTCCTTTTCTTTCATGCTGCTTCCCCCTTGATTGTGGCAGTGGTCATTTCATATTCCCTCTCTATGGATGCTTAGGTGTCCGCTGTGTGTAAAGCTGGTGATTTCCATTTGAAAATACTGCGAGGATGCTCCCTTTCCTACCTCTGAATCTTAGGCCGCTGCTTGTGGCGGCTCTGGTCTTGAGTCGCCTGGACTATTGTAATGCGCTACACTTGGCCCAGCCTAAGGGCCTCGTTCAGCCGAAAAAACACTTGCAAAATCTGGCTGTGCGAGTGGCGTTGGGATCCCCGATGTGGTACACATCTCGCCAGTTCTGCGCTCCCTGCATGGTTGCCTGTGGCCCAGCACATTAAGTTCAAAGCACTCTGCTTGGTCCATCGCGCTCTCCACGATCTAGGAGCTGAATATTTGTGGGCCAAATTTGCCAATTATCTTCCTAATCAGGCATTCCAATCTGGTTCTGCCGGCCTGCTCTGGGTGCCATCTGTTTGTCGTTCGCCATTGGAGGCCTTGCCTTCTCTGTGGCTGTGGCTCAATTGTGGAACGACATGCCGCGCATATTAAAAAATGTGTCCAACCGACTCACATTCAGAAAGACCCGGAAGACCTACCTGTTCAAGACTGGGTTGGCCAGTCTGTCTTTCCATCCTCCTACCGCCATGATACCTTCAGGTGACTGTGTGCTTTTCAAGTTTTCTTAACATAACATAACACTCAACTCTTTCTATCATTCTCTTCTTTCACATCTCAGTTTCACACTGCAGTTTCCTTCTTTCGTTTGGCCATTCAATCTTGGATAGCCAATCACTACTTCCTTTTAAATTCCTCTAAAACCGAGGGTCTTGTCTTTCTTGCTTCCACTGTCCCCCATACTACACCTCCAGTTTTTTCTCGACTGTTCTATTGCTCCTCCTTGCTCTGTAGTCTTTCTGTCTCCCACTTACATTCACTATAATGTATCTACAGCTCCTCGATCCAGCTTTTATTTTCTTTGACTTCCCTTGAGCCTTTCACCTCTGCTCATTCATCTCTGTTCTGGCTTTGTTTTCTCTCTCGGCTCAAGTTAAATTTGCTGTGCCTTGTCTTTAAATCCCTCTGTGATCTTGCTCCTCCCTATCTCTCCACACCTGTTTCATTCTACTCTCCTATTTGTTCGCTTTGCTCTCAATCCCTTTTTCTTATCACTGTTCCTCATGCCCACTGTGCACAGTGGCGCTTCTGATCTTGTACTCTTTTAGTCCCATCCACTGGAATGTGCTCCCATTGGCCCTTCACGGTCTTCCTTCTTATCCTCTGTTCTGTACTCACCTCAAAAACATCTTCTTTCTTCCTAGACTTTTGTTTTTTTTTCTTTCATGCTGACATTTTTTGTATTTGAATGTTGTACAACACTTTGGCATAAAGCGCTATAAAAAAACACAAATAAAATACAAATGAGGAGCTATCTCACTATCTCAATTCTAAGTCATGATTTTCCCTCTACTATCTGGGTTTTGCCCACTCACTCTACTGGAGCAGCTCCCTTGCATGTTACTGTTTTTATAACTTCACTCTAAGCAATCATCTCTTCTTATTCTTTTGGACTTTTCACTGACTTATGATATGGTAAATGTGTTCTTCCCTTCCTTCTCTTACTATTTCCGGTTCGGTACTTTCTTGGTCCTCTTCCTATATAACCAATCTCTTCACTGTGTATCTTAAATGGTTAATGCTCAGTATTATTCCTCCTCCTTCTTGGTCCTTCAATGATTGGCCTTTTTTCTGTTATTTTTCTCTTTCTAACCAACACCTCTCTTTAATCAATTTATCTCTGATTCATCCACAAGGCTTTCTGGCACCAGGGCCTGCACTACATCCAACTATCTCTTCCCAAACACCTTCCTTCTCGAGCCCTTCTCTCACCCACCTCCAACTTTCTGAGGGTCTCTTCTGAAGGTCCCTCCCTCTGGAATGGGCTTGCTGCCGCTCTCAAACATAGCCGGACCACCTGAAGTTCCCGAAGCAGATCAAGACCTTCCCTTTCGCCTCTGCTTTCTCTCTTTCTCTTTCCTGCTGACCTTCCTGGCAGCTGAGCTGACTGGTTGCCTGGCTACCCTGAGAGTCTTACTGGGTACCAGTGTCCTCCATGACCATTCTTCCCTGCACTGCCTCCAGGCCACTCCACACTTAGGGGTTATAACTGTACAGCCCCCTGCCTCCTTCAGTTTACCCAGAGCTGTGCTTCCCTAGCTGAGTATCCTCAGAGCATGCTGCCCTGGTGGCATGTCCCCCTTCCCTCTCCTTAGCATTTCCCCCTTATCCCTCTCCCTGCACTTTGCAATGTGTGCCCTTGCACAATCTGAATGACACAAGGCCTAGTCAGATTGTTTGTTGTGTCCTACCTCTGCCCCCCTTGTCTTGTTGCGCAAAGAAACACTTGTGTACAGGCGCATTATAAATGATTTATCATATCATCTCATATCATACCTTTCTCTCTTTAAAGTAATTTCAATTCTGGTGATTGTCAAATATTTCTTCTTTTTCTTCCTCTAATGATCAACTTCACTTTTCTGTCCCTGTCTGTCCTTCTGCCATCTAGATCCAGATTCATCGGTGTCCGGTCAAAGGTTCAAATCCAAAAGGATCGAATGCCACAGGGTCGAGTCAATAGGACCTAAAACAAAAGGGTCACATTTTTTTTCAAAATATATATTTTTTTTGGGGTTTCCGTATAGGAAAAAAAAATGGCGTTTACCACAAAAAAGGGGATTTGGGGTGTGAACCCGCCCAAAAAAAATCAACCTGTTTTCGGTCCTTTTGATTCGACCCTTTTGTCATTCGATACTTTTCATTTGAACCTTTGACCTATTACCAGATTCATCATCACTCTCTTAGCTTTAATTCATCAAAGGCAAACATTCCCTTGTTTTACCTGCACCTTCTTCACATGATGTCTGCCTCTTTAATAATTGTCCTCCTGATTCTGTCCAACTATGCTTATAATCAAGCCATCTTTTTTTATTCATCAGTCTTTCCACTCCCACATCTCTTTCCTTGCTTGTTTTTGCCAATAGTAATGTTGAAATATCTGCAACAGTATTCTTTATTTCACTATGTCTTCCACTACGTACCTGATTCTCACACTCTTCTTTTTAACCTCGAATATTGCTTGTCACTGCTTTTGGCCTCCTTCCTTACCCTCTCTGCATTTTAAGTATATGTGCCTTTTTATGTTTGCTCCTTCTCCATGACAACATTTCTTCTTCTTTAGATATTATCTGTCTGTGTTCTTCCTCCGCCTTCAATTTAATTCGTTTTGCATTATTTTTAAATGTGTTAATGACCTTGCTCTTATCAGTATTCCATCTTTTGTTTCTGTTTACTCTCTCTCTCCCTCATTCTCTTCATTCATCATCTCTCTTTCTAATAACAGTCCACATCTGCCTTTTGAAAACACCTGTTTTTGTTGACTCTCCCTTCTTACCCCGGACTTTGGAATGCTCTTCTTTTCTCTTTATAATCTGCCTCTGGTCATAGCTCTTTCTGAGCCTCTCTTCAAACTCTCTCATTGGTAACAATGTAACCCCATGCTGTTTGCCCTTGATTGCGCATGCATTTTTTGGTACCTTGTTTTTGTAATTATGTGCTCAGAAAGACACTTCTTAAATTAAACAAATATATATAGTTTCTGATTTTAGTGAACAGAGCCAAATATTTCAATAATAAAAATAGTTTTCAAAGCAAATAATGTTTTCCAACTCTGTAAGGGAGAACATTTGTTTGATGACATATCAATTATTTAATCATGATTCTTAAGAGCATTTTATTTAGGAAAAGGAAACATAAAAAGCTTATCATCAAGATGTATAAAAACAGGAATATGGGAGAACAAAAGCAAGGAAACAAGGAAAGGATGATTTGGTCTGTTTTCTACAGTTTTGGTGTGCCTCTGCTCTGTGGCTCTGGGAGTTGCATGGTCCTGTAGAGCAGGATGGGACAGACTAGGATTAAAAAATGATGGGATATAGAACACACTGTGATGAATTGTGAACAATACAAAATGAAAGGATTCCAGTGTTCCCTATCTGGTGCAGAACCCACATGAATGGATACTATGGGGATAATAAGGCATCAACTGTGATTGCTAGGTTTTCTTATCAATAATCTTCATGATTCCAATGTCTGCTCCACCTTGTCATAGTACTTACTCGTACGGTATCAATCCCCATAATAGTAACCCATTTGACATGTATTAAGGTTCTGCCATCTAGCCCAGGTGGTGTAACGCCCCCTGTATTCCACAACCTCTCTGTTACATACAAAGCAGATCATGACCCCTCCATCTCAGCAAGGCTGGCGGAGGTGGTTCATAGGTACTGTCACAAGGAAGAGTAAGAGTAGGAGTAATGAAGATAACTGGTAAGTAATTCTAGCATTATGCCCAACTCATTGTACTAGCAGAATACCAAAGACATAAACGTAGAGGGGGCAATGAGCAGAATACTCAAACCACTTAGTATGACGCAGCATACAACTTCACCATTAGTACCCACTAAGTGGACTTCCCAAAATTTTCAGCAAGAGCCAGTGTAAGTAAAATCATAGCCATAGAACCACAGAGCCATTAAACAAAACCACAAAATGCCACTGAAAATGTCACAATGCTCTAAAAAAGGCACAGGTGGAGAATTGACACTACTAAAGAAGCATCTCATTAAAAATGGTTAAGATTCCAATATTAGTGTTCCTGCTCCCTTGAGAATCCTGTGCCACATGGGATTTGTAAGAGGCTTTTCGAATATTGTGAATATGCCAGATAACTGGCAAATACCCTGAAAACCTAAAGGAGTCAATTCCAGGGAGAGTAACAACAGAACTGCTGTTGTTGCAGCAAGCAGGCAGTCTGCCAGGAAGGGAACCAAGGCATGAATAGGAAGGGCATTACTTGGTCCAGCACCGACAAGCATGTCCCCATGGTTACCAAACTGATCAGACAGCCCAATTCCAATAGCATACATTCCATGCACTTGCCACAGGTTGTGTTTGGAGGGTCCATCTCAATGCAAGGAGGAATTGTCCTGAAGCAAAGAACAGTCTCGTGCATGAGAGACCTTTTAGGATGTCCTTAAATCATTGGGGTAGCCTTTTTCCCGTAGGGAACATACCAAAGATGAAGCTACCTGTAGCATTAATGTGTTAGCAATGATAGGAAGCAGCGGTGGAGAGAGAGAGAGAGAGAGAGAGAGAGAGAGAGAGAGAGAGAGAGAGAGAGAGAGAGAGAGAGAGAGAGAGAGAGAGAGAGAGAGAGAGAGAGAGAGAGAGAGAGAGAGAGAGAGAGAGAGAGAGAGAGAGAGAGAGAGAGAGAGAGAGAGAGAGAGAGAGAGAGAGAGAGAGAGAGAGAGAGAGAGAGAGAGAGAGAGAGAGAGAGAGAGAGAGAGAGAGAGAGAGAGAGAGAGAGAGAGAGAGAGAGAGAGAGAGAGAGAAAATGAACTGTTGCATTCCCAGGCTACCCTCCATGATACACAGCAAACCTGTATGGATAAATTAGGTGGAGCCTAGCTACTATTTAAGACTTTCTCACTTTACAGACATTCCCAGAAAGGAAAGGACGTATTGGATTGTTTAGGGAATGGGGCACAATCTTGTACAGGTGAAACATATATAAACCACAAACAGGATGGCGGAACTGTTGGTTATCCATTGTTGGTTGGCCCTCAGGAGGGCAGTAGTGAAGAATGACCAAAAGATCAGCAGGAGGGAGGAAGGAGTGGCAGAAGGTGGAATTGAATTGTGGAGCAGGTGAGGTATTGGCTGGAGTGTGGAAGTGGTGCTGCAATGGGAGTGTGCATGCTTGTGCGGAACGTGTTTAGAAAGAATACTGCACAGAGCGATTGAGAAGCGAATGTGTACTGCGTGAAAGGAGGGTCATTGAAGAGTAGTAGTGTGGTCAAGGAGGGAGTAGCACAGTGGAGGAGGAGGAAGTGAAAGTGCCATGGAGGAGGGAGTTTTAGGGTGGCGGATGAGTAGTAGTATTGCGGAGAAGGGAGTAGTAGTGTAGTGCAGCTGCAGGGACCATCCCTGGTCTGGGAAACCCACCTACCTTGTATGTGTATATTTTTAAACAAAACTTGGTAATTATCAGTTGTTATTGAGAAGTTTATTTAGCAACTTGTCACATCACTGATCCAGTTTTAGGTATGTTTCCCTATATTTGTCACCAGGTGTCTGGAATCGCACCAATGCACAAACGACCAGCTTTCCAGGCTCTGTGCTGTAGCTAATCATTTGTATCCAGCAATTATAATTGTAATCGTAATTGTTTATTTGTACAGTGGTTATACACAAGTGCACGTGCACGTGTGTTTCAAGCGCAACAAAACAAGAGAGGGGAGACAAGGAGGGACAGGACAGAACTTACTAGGTCTTGTAAATTCAGGTCATGCAAGTGTACAGACAGAAGTGCGAGGCATGGGGAATGCACAGAAGAGCTCAGAAATAATGTGACCCCTCCTTCCTCTGATCATCAGACATTGACATTATTTTCTGACCAATGAGTGTTCCTTCCTCTCTGAAATGTGAGACTGCACTGGACAATGACAATTGAGCACAGTAAATGCATGATCATTGCTTGCATCAGTATGTTCCATAATGTGTGTGAACCAACATATTTTTGTTATTAAACAGTGTATTCATCTGCCCACAAGCCTACTGTTCACTCCTCAATATATCTTCATGATGTGTATTCATATCAACCCAATGTGCCACCCCTTAAATTATTATGATCTCCAATGGAGCAAAACTCAAAATGAGTACTACTGAGTCCTCGAAGACACACAATTATTCTTTACTATATAGCCACCGCCAACAGGTAGTTTGACCTAACAATCACAGGTCTTCAAAAGGGCAGTTGGATTAATAGATACAAACGTAACAACCGCATATGATTAATGATCATTACCAAGTCATATAAATAGCATAATTAATCCATTCAGTATGTCAATAGACCACATATTGCACATCCAAAGTGTTGTACAAACAACCATGTGACACATTACATAAATACAAACCAGAAAACTGGTCAGCGATGAATCACAAGGGAGGGAAGATAAGGCAACAAAAAAAAAGAGAAAAAAAATATATAATAACTTAATGACATTCACAATATTTGCCACATTATCACAAACAAATAAAATATAATTATTGTTGATATACATATGATGGTATATTGTGTCATCTTAGTACACTTAATTTAACCAGTGCATTTGTGTGCCCATCACCATCACTCAATAGTGGTTCATGCGAGAACCCGTGATCACCAAACACCTGACCACAATTCCTGATTCACTGATTAGTTGTGAAGGAAATCTACTGGAGATTAGACTGACATTTACTGTTTATGCGCCTCCACAATTGATAATTTCTTCCAAATGTTTTCTTATGACAATATTGGAGGTCTGACTGTCCTATTAATGCCAAAACATCTTACTTCAATCGAACCAATGACCCCAATTATCTGTTTAATGTTGATGCACCTGTGATGGAGAACCCATGTTAGTACCTTAATCAAAGTCCCAATATGAAATCATTTTGAATCTCACAATTTAGAATTTGTATTTTAAGCATTGACTCGGGTTTTTCAGAAAATATAACTATATTTCTAAGAATACTTTTGATGGGTATGTGGTAGTGCAACTTCTGGAACCAATCCGTTTGGGTCTTATTAGCACGTGGACTTGACCTTCTCTCATCCAATCAAACTGTTTGCAATGGAGTCAATAACTCCTAGTACTGAACGCATCCCACCCACAAGCACAAGGGAATCAACAATGTAATCAACAATATCATTGAAAAATGTTTCCCGCATAATGTAACACAACAGAAAGAAAAGAAAGAAAGAAAGAAAGAAAGAAAGAAAGGAAAGGAAGAAAGAAAGAAAGAAAGAAAGAAAGAAAGAAAGAAAGAAAGAAAGAAAGAAAGAAAGAAAGAAAAGAAGAAAGGAAGAAAGAAAGAAAGAAAGAAAGAAAAGAAAGAAAGAAAGAAAGAAAGAAAGAAAGAAAGAAAGAAAGAAAAGAAAGGAAGAAAGAAAGAAAGAAAGAAAAGAAAGAAAGAAAGAAAGAAAGAAAGAAAGAAAGAAAATTCGTGCAAAAGTGTTCTAGATCAACCATGTTTATAAATAAAATGCTCACCATATCCTTACAACCTAGTTACATTAAAATTACAAAATTAATTTACTTTTATTTTTATTTACTAACACTTCATTCATTATTAAACTAAAATGTTTTACCTTGCCAACACAACACCGAAGCCATTATTTCTATTAGCACTATGTGCAAACAGCCGTGTAGGTCTCAGGAGGGGCCAGTATCACTTGGACTCATGACCATTTCCCTACTTATGGTTATAGTCTTTGCCTGAGCCCATAACTTGGAAGTGGTTCATTATCCCATGATTATGAGGTCGATAGGGATATACGTTACAAAGTATGTGCTTCTTCATTGCTGATTGAAAAAGATGAGCTCATGTATTTATATTTTGGGGGGAGAATACTACATCAGTAAACACTTTACTGTTGCTTTAAATAACGTACAGAACAGAGAAGGCATTTAGCAACGAAGGAGAACCCAATCTTTACATTTTTCTACAGCACATGGAAGACACAAAACACTCTGCATTCTCACAATTCACTTAACACCACAAATTGCGACTTAGTTCAGAAAGCTGAGAAATAGGGCCATCTCACACAGCATCCGCATTGGTAATGCCAACTGTAAGCAGTACTGGTCATCGACATGTGTAATACCAACACACAGTGCACTCTCTGTCAGAGTATGATATCCCGCATCTCAACAAGCACCATCCAGAACTGTGTTTCATTTTCTCTCCTTGCAGATGGGCCTTAAAACTAACTGCATCAATTAATTCTCCCAATGGTGTTGCACGTGATGCAAACCAAGATGCCCAGGCGCAACGTTTCAACCTTACCCAGCATCTTGCATTATGTAATGCCCTGCAGGGTGGGTTCTCAATGCCACAACGAAGATAGTGCCAAGCGCATGGTGATATTCTGTGTTAAGCTTCAAGTTATGAATGCTTTGACTTGCTTTTGAGCAAAGCATTTGTAGTAGAGAGGTTTCATCACCTGACTTGAAAAGTCAGGCAGCCATGAGAGCTGGGAGCGAATAGCAATGTTTTTTTTTTTCAGTTTCGCTAGACAGTGGTTTAGCTCTCTGGCAAAGTATCTGAAGAAACATAATTAGAGTGACCCTAGTGTCAATCAGATGCTCTATGATACAGAAAGAGGGCATCATGGTGAAAGCTCTGATATAGATTTGTTAGGGGGGGATAGCTCAGGGGCAACACGCTCACCTTCAGAACAAGACTTCAGTCCAAACAGGTTTTGATTCCTGGTCTGGTAATTAGGGTCTGGAGGCATTAAGTACGATGTAAATCACTAATAATATACTCTGCGACAGTTATTTTGTGGACGTGAAGGAGTGGAACTATATAAATTGTGCAGAGATTTCTTGAATGTGTATTTTTAGTACTTCTGCAAGGTAATGTTGCATTTATCCACCTTTGTGCTACATTGCGCTACATTTATTTGCTGTTATTATTGTTGTCAGTGGCTGCCACTGTTCGTTAAATAATACATTGCGGTTCCCAGTCTATAATGGCTGCCATAAACTGGAGACAGCTTTGCTGAGGCAGCATTTTCATAACGACAGCAATGCTTGATTGGAAGTATTATAATGTTAGCCTCAATCTCACTGTCCCATATTCATATAACAATCGATGTTTAATTCTGCCAGTGGCTATCAAAATGTTATTCCACACTTGACTGTATCTTATTCTGCATCTTACTGTATATCTTGTATGCACTGTATGTACCTAAGCTAATGTACATGTGTATTCTCTGTACCCTTGTTGTACATCTCGTATGTAACCACTTGCAAATGTGCCCAGATACCCTCGGGTTAGATGTGCATTATAAATCAATAAACAAACAAACAAAACAAACCTTTGTAAGGTTCCATATCTATCATGATTATTGTTATTTAGAAGAGACACATTGATTCTTCTCTCGCTCCCTAATTGTAGTCTTACAGGTTTTTGCATTTCGTTCCCCACAGTGGGCAGCTCGCTCCAGAGACCTTTGTGGTTCCAAGCTGAAGGGAAAGCACAAGATTGTTTGTGGAATATCTTAACTCAAGTGTTCACACTCATACTCATTAATTCAAATAATATGTATGAATAGGTGTTTGAGGTGTGGAAACACGCTCAAAGTTTTGCGATGGTTTGCACATGTGTAGTGGTATGCTTTTCCTTTTGGTATCCTTATGGATTGTATGTTCAGTTGAATCTGTAGGAAGAGCTCCTTTTCCATTACAGCGTGTGATAGATTGTGCCGAAAAAGAATATTGTGTAACCTTTTAACATACATTCAGAGGAACTACATGATGTATCCTTCCATTATTAGTTGTTAAAAAAGAAAGAATGTGGTAGCACACTGCTCTGATCTTTTGCTTAAGATGGGAGATGTTGCTGATTAGCAATCTACTTAATTGTTATTACAAGGTGTAGTGGCAAACACGTGTTTAGCACAGAGCGTACTTTGTGAAGGCAAGTTTAAATGTGTTGGAATGGTCAATCTGTCCATTTCGTTTTTAGTAAAATCTCTAAAGGGAGACAGAATGTTCTTGGTGGGAAATCAATTTCCAATCGTGGCGTAACGTTGCCCTTGTGTTGAGTGAGGAAGCCAATCTAAATGGCTGGCATCTAAAGAACACTTGCAGAGAGTTTGCGCTAGTGAAATCAGTGATTACTAGTCAAGTTAGAACTTTAATATCATGATAAGGTGTTCACCTATGGGGACTTAAAATTCGCGTTGATGGTCAGGCGAGTGAGGAAATAACCTTTGGCAGCGTATTTGCCCCCATTATCCATTTGGGACAGTTGTCTGCTGCTGATGAGTGGATATGAACTATTGTGGTTTTTCCTTGATATATAGGCCACTTCCAAGGACGTCATCATTACCCTACTTTGTTAATTATACATGAAGGGGATCTTTCTTTACTTCTGCTTCATCATCCTGGATTAGTCCAAGTGACTAGAACGTGTCTGCCATTCATATCAAACCACACACGTTGGTATAATGTTTAAGCATGCTTCACGATTATGTAGTTTACTTGACGACCCACAGAAGGGAAGACGGAAACAGATACATCTCAGAAACTGACAGAGACCAAACCCTTAAAGTGAGAAGAAGCAGAGAAATTGTGGATGTATATAGCACATGCACAAATCAGGCAGATTTCACAGGAATAAATAAAAATGTTTCCTTGCGACATTCACGATCCATTTTACAAATTATATAAAAGTCACCCTAAACCCAGTGTCCATCTAGCTTTCGGTCAAACATTGCCAACCATGTGCAGAATAGATAACAATTACGCACAGGGGACTGCGTGCATGGGAGTGTGCACATTTCAGGTCGCCCCTGGAAAATGAGACCCATAATGTTTTGTGACAACAGGGACTAGCCTCAAGTTCTTATCCCACTTAAGACATTGACTGTGGGTGCATATATATGCTCTGTAGTTGCACCATGCCAGTATCCCGGCCACATCTTCAGAAGTCTGACTTTTGGGAGAGCAAACTTAGGGCGCAAACTGTTTCCATTCCCTGTCGAGATTCGAGTTTGAGGATACGGCTCAGCAACTCCTGGTTGAATGAAAAATAATGGCTACCAGAGTGGTATTTAAATCTATGGTTTGAAAAAACATGTTTTTCATCGACTCAAATGGAAATGATATTTTATTTTATTTCAAATTCAATAACAAGGCTATGTTACTCATCCTTGGATTAAAGTAAGGAACAAGACAAATGCACCTGAACAACGGTTAAGAAGTTCTGCTGAAATCCTACTACAGACAGTGAATTGACCTCTGCACCCTCTGTCCTCCTTTTCTCAGCCCAAGTAGATTTTCCGTTTAGAAATGACTAAAGAAAGACAGCATTTTGAAAAGTCCTCTTTCTGGAAGGTGACGCATCCCAAAACTTCAGTTTGTGACTCTGCCCAGCGGCTCTGAGAGGCCGTCTTCTTCCATGAAGCATTTCCATCCTCATTATATTCCCTTCTGCTCCCAGAAAACGCAGGGCGAGCCCCCGGTGTTTATTTGTGTTAATGTTTCAAGAGGAGTTTAGATAATCTTAAATGGTCCCCCGGCATGTTGGAGAAAGGAGCCCTCTTCATTGTGTGCAGTGATTTGCTGCTACCTTTGGGTAGTGCAAACAATTCATCGCTTTAAAATGATGCATGACACCACAAGCTTTAATGACTCACACTCCGCCTCAAGAAGGAAGAGTCTTTTGGCAAACAAGGAACTATTTGTACTGCAAAAAATAAAATGTTTAAAAAATATTCTGCGGATCTGTTCAGTGGTTTCTCACGAGTGTTTTCCCCAAAGTACTAGGTGGAGAGGCTAGATTTCTCGCTTATGGTTTAAAGCCACCAAAACATATGACCATTTCCACATTAAATTGAGAAGCAGAATAGAACGCAATCACGTTCTCAGTGAATTCTATCATGCATTACCAACACGTCAACATATATTTGTAAATAGTATGGCATATCGAGAGTAAAGGCAATTGGAATGCAAATAGCACATAGTTCAAGGTGGAAGGAGATGCGGAAGAGATCGTTTTTTTTTTTTAGAGACACACCAGAAAGGTGATTAGGTTCGTTTCAGAAGGCTCACCAGAGACTGCAGATCACACATAATTCCTGGGGTCTGAAATGGTTTCAATGCGACTTTCCCATGTTAAATCATTTCTGTACATGAGGCCCCTGGCGTCCACACAGATGTGAAACCAAATTCACACTTGTGGGAAGATAAATCAAGGTCTTTAGCAGGACTTACAGAAGTCGGTATTTCAACCTGCATATATTCTAATCCCGACGCAGAAAGGATATTGAGAATGGAGATTGTGTGAGGGTGCGAGTGAGGTGGTGGTAGTGGGGTGATGTGATGAGAAAGAGTGAGGGGCAGTTAGTGGGGTACTGCGATGAGGAAGAGTGAGGTGGTGTAAGTGGGTGACTGTTACGAAGAAGATTGATGTGGAATTAGTGGAGGACTGTGAGGAGGAAGAGAGAGTTGGTGGCATTGGCCTTAATGTGATGAAAAAGAGTCAGATGCAGTTAGTGGGGTACTCCAACAACAAAGAGTGAGTTTTACATATCGGGGAGTGTTAGGGAGAATTCGCCAAATGTGCTAATTTCCCTTACCTTTTGAGACCCCATCAACTTTGCTGGATTTCTAGGATTTAATTTTTTACCTGGGAAGAGTGTGAGCTTTTTTTTCCCCTCTTCCATGTATTTTATGTGTGTTTTACTTTTGTGTTCTTTGGTTATGGAGTTTTAACACAACTCCATAGGCATCATCTTTTTCTGTGTGTCACACAACACCTAGCTAGATCAGAGGTAGCCATGTTTTTCAATATGGTGCCCAAGACCTATCTGTAAAAACAGACTCTGGTCATCTTTTTTCGCCATTTCTTTTAGGAAAGGTCTTTCTTGTGTTTGTCTCTGTGCGCCAAACCAGGTCTGGTCCCTTTGTACGGCGGCCTTTGGCGGACTTCAGTGCTGAAGCCCTCCTCTGGCGCCAGGGTGTCTGGGGTGGACTGGATGTGAGGGAGGTGCCCTAAACTCCCTGTGCTTAGCCTCCTAGGAGACCTGAATGCACTCTGGTGTGATTGTCCGGCTGGCTGTCTGGCAAGGACAGCCACCCTGCTGTGTGAGTGACAGCCAGGCTGGAATGAATGGGGGAAAACTGTTTAAAAGCAGGTCTCTGGGACTTGGAAAGCAGAGTTGACCACTGGAATGAAAGAACCGCAGAGAAGAGAAAGGAAGAGGACTGCTGCAACTCCTGGACATCTGGTGAAGCCCTGCTGCAGGTCCGAATTGCCTGAAACTCTGACGACAGAGAAGCCCTTCAAGGTTAACTTCTTCCCTTGATTTTGGAGGGAACAACCAACTCGCAAGCCACCTGGACACTGTCCTATTCTGGTCGAATTCTCTTCTGTTTGCTGTTGAAAACAGATAGCCAGAGGGAAGGAAACTACTGTGCAAACGCGGTCCAGAAATCTTTTCAGCCATCGAGAAAGTGCGTGAAACTTTCCTCAACTACGAGGCTTGACCTCCCCTAAACATTCATCAAACTTTTCGCCTAGCCAAATCCTTTAAAAATCCATGGCAAAGACTTAACCGTTATCTACCAGAAGTGTGCTATCCTATACAAAAGACCCTGAACCATTGACTTTGGCCCAGGACTATTGAGAGGAATTGCTGGTTGCATTTAACTGAAAACCTTTGCCCTGCCTAGGAATGTATTTGAGCTGTCTATTCTTCAAACCTTCTTTTTTCCCTCCTTTATTAAGTATCTGAAGTGCCATTTTGCTCCTACTTCATTTTTCAGCTAAACTTGTTCAGTTACTTACTGGTTGGATTTTTGTGGCGTATTAGTGTGTGATATTGAGCTGCTTGTGCTAGTTTAATGTTTTCTAACTGACTGAGTAAATATATGTATATTCTTTTACCAAGAAACCTTGAGTAAGTGTTTGCTTGAATCACTTTATTGGTTGGTCCTTTGTATAACTTGTTGTACTGTTCACTGTGTGATGTATTAACCCAATTCTGCTCTGCCCTGCGACATCCGTGTGTCCTGGTGGTGCAAGAATTATCAAAATGGCTGCAAAACCCCTATGCGTGCCAAAACCTAAGGAAATTGCCGCTCTACAAGCACAAAAAGATGGCTGCCAAATCTACCATGCATGTGGTCAGTGGTGGAATGGAGACCTCACTGCTGAAACATGTCATTGGGCAGCCCAACATGTAAAGATGGAGCACAGATGAAAAGCAGTGCTTGCTGAAAGAAATCCAGAATCTTGCCTTTGAAATCTTCTCTTGGTTGCTGAAAATACAGAATGTGGTCCAAAAAACCCACAAACATCCAATCTTCTTGTTGGGTGTCACATGTTACTGAATTTAAGAAATCATGGTGAAATTGCAGTATCCTGGAAAGCTGAATTGGTCACAAAAACATCCGCAGCCAGCTTGCCTGCCTGTGAAATCTGTCAAAATTTGGGCGCAGTACTAGCGGCTGCCTGAATGCTGTTTCAAAAGCCTGCATTAAAACTGTAAACTTGCACCATTAAGATCTAATGTCTAAAATCTAAGTGACTTGTTATCAAGAGTAACCTAGGTTGTAACTATTTAAACTTCATGGTTTATGGTCTGGAATCAGTGTTCTAGATGTTTGTTTTAAAATTGCAAGTTTATTTTAAAGAAAGAAAAATGTAACAGAATGACATTTAAAGTAAGCCTGATTTCAAGCAAAACCACAAACAACTTCCCCCACAGGGCCAGGTACCTCCCTTCTGATCTCTAGACCAGGAACTCACATTCATTTGTTGATTAAGAGAGGAGGGGCAGTTGGGCTGCTCTGGTAAGAGCACAATGGGCTTCCCCACAGGCATGGAGATGCTAATCAGGAAGGATTATAAAGGGCCTTTCCAGAAGGAAGGGGGTGGAGATTGCTGCTGAAGCTGCAAGAAGGAGAAGGAGGCAGGGACAGACAACCTTTGTTGATTCACAATTGACAAAAAGCAAATTTCTAAAAAGACTGACAATTTACTGAGGACAATTGTAAAAAATATATAAACCCCCGACTTCTGAACCTAAAGTTTTGCTGCACATTTTGAGAGGAGCCAGAACTATGTGCTATGTTCTGGGACGTAACTGTAGAAATTGGGGTTTTATACCAAATGTAATTATGTCAGAAGTATGAAACTTCACACACTTATGCACATAGGTAATGCGCACAGTTGAACAACATTTTTGATAAACTAGGTATTGTGTTCTGGCCCAAAAGGGATCCTACCATGACGGGGCTTGGAAGAGCCTTTACTCCACAAAATATGTGATCTAGATATGTTATTGTTATAAAGTCTGCAAAATTGTAAATATGTATTATATTAAAAGTAGATTTCATGTTCAAAAGTCAAGGGGAGGATTCTCTGAATCATAAACCCACATCATCATGGTGACACCTTTTTTCCCCTCCAATCAAGGGAGAGGGGAGACTTTAGCCTATAGCTAGCTTAGGGGGCACGCTTATGATAATTCAGAATACACACCCCTTTATCAAATGCATAAATAGAGACAGCTGAGGACTTAGAAACACAGACAGATCAACCCACCATCCCGATCTTGGCGAAGCACCCTGAAGGAGAACTATCCATATTCCAGACTCCAGACTTTGCAAGCAGAAAGGCTCATTGCATAGCTGAACCACTTTCAGCTGAGCCTTAACTTCCAGAACCCATCCCACAAACTTAAAGGGGAAACAAAAGAAGCAGCCGGGCTGTGCTGTACTGCTTGCCTCCCAAATAATTATCTGCAGAACCAGGGCAGATTAATCCCAATCTTGTGCCATGCTGTGCTGTGACCAGAGAGCCATTGCAGATCCAGTCCAGTTCTGTCATGCGGTGACCAGAGCGCCTTGCTGATTGGAGACCCTGTCCAGTCCGGTGTGCCGAGCAGAATCCTAGAATCCCTGACCTGAATCCCTGATGGTTCTGTTCAAGCCTATATAGTGAGTATCTAAAGAAAGGACTGTATCACTATCATATATACTGTCCATAGTAATCCCTATCTACATGCATCCTATCTTATCTTTAGAAACCTGCATTGTTAGAAATCTTTTTGAATTGCCTGAAATTTCCATCTTATCCTATATTCCTTCTGTACTAATATTGTTAAAATTATCTTTGCGCTGATATATTGCATCTGAAGAAGGCAAGCGTCTTGGCTGGCAGTTGCCTTGATCAAGTGGCTGAGCTTCCGTGTAGCAATTGCTTCTTCATAGTCTGACCCTAGTGTAAAGAAACCCTGTTTGTCTTTTAAATGCGCATCCCTGTTTCTCATTGTTACGCCTATCTGAAAAAAATGACCTCCACAAAAACGTCCAAACTTCTTCAAATTGTATGCAAGAAACAATTTAAATGTCTGCTAACATCCACAGCTTTCCATAGAACCAAAAACCGCATCTCAAATCCTTATGGTTCTCCCGCGATCATGTTTACCGCGCACAGAAAAGTTTGCTGCAAATTTTTGTTTTGGCAAAATCTATAATGTGTAAAATAGCTTTTCATTGCACCTGACCTGAAATTTCAGTTTGCACATTGCTCATTGGTGTCAAATTATTGCTAGTGTTTGTCTGCAACCATATAAAGCAGCTCTCATTAGAATTTAAACAATTTCAGTGATTTAAACCAAATTTAGTGTTTTACCCAATCCGTTCAAAGACAACTTGAAACCATGTTGACAGCTTGCCAATCATTCCAGTTTTTCTCTTGTGTTGCTGGGGGGGAATTGGGATTGATACATTTGCTTGAATTCTGCATTCCTGAAACTCCTTGTGATTAAAGAGATTGCTTAGTGTGACATCACCCCATTGGTGATTATTGTATACCCATTAAAAATATTTTGATTGCATTGTGAAATACATAAATAAATATTTTAACTTTGCAAACCAGCCTGATTCCTGGTTCAGTGTGACAGGGGGGGTCCAAAGAGAGGGGCGTGATATAAGTGATACATCTTTCAGAATAAAAGAACTTATAGACACAAATAATTAAATAAGGATTTCAGTTGTGCACTACACTCTAGGCATTGACTTAGGTGAAGTGCCGGATTGAAATTACTTACATCACTTAAACTCTTGAGATAAGTCTGGCCTGTAGTGTTCCCAAAGAGTACTGCAGGTGATTCTGCCTAACAGGGTTGTGTTACAAAGAAGAACAAACATTTGTTATTTATATAGCACTTTAATCCAAAGCACTTTTACATAGAACATATTTACATACATTATTATTATTAGAGTGAGGTGGAGTTAGTGCGAGGCTGTCACGAGGAAGAGTGAGTTGGTGGTGTGCGGGGACTGTAATGAAGAAGAGAGACATGGTGGTAGTAGAGGGCTGTGAAAAAGAGCAAGGTGTGGTTAGTGGGGATTGTGATGAGGACGAGTGAAGTGGTGTTAGTAGGGGACTGCGATGAGTAAGAGTGAGGTGGGGGAGTTGGAGACTGTGATGAAGATAAGTGAAGTGGATTTAGTGGTTGGCTGTGATGAGGAAGGGGGAGGTGTGGTAGTGGGGTACTGTGACAATCATAAGTGAGGTGGAGTTAATGGGGAGCTGTGACAAGTAAGAGTGAGGTTGAATTAGTGGGGTACTGGGATTAGGAAGAGTGAGGTGTAGTTAGTGCTGTAATGCGATGAGGAAGAATGAGGTGCAGTTAGTGGGGTACTGTGACAAGGAAGAGTGAGCTGGGGTAGTGGAGGACTATGACGAGGAAGAGTGGGGTGGATTTAGATGGATACTCCAATGCTGAAGAGTGAGGTGGAGCTAGTGGAGGATAGTTATAAAGGAGAGTGAGGGGGTGTTCGTGGGGGACTTTGATGAGGAAGAGTGGGTAGGGTAGTTTGTGACTCTGATGAGGAAGGGTGAGGTGGAGTTTGTGGGGAACTGTGAGGCAGAAGAGTGAGATAGAGTTAGTGGGGTATTGTGATCAAGGCGAATGAGATGGGCAAAGTGGGGGACTGTGATGAAGAAGAGTGAGGTGGAGATAGTGGAGAACTGCAAGGAGGAAGAGTAAGATGGTGGTAGTGGTGGACTGTGACTAAGAAGAGCGATGCGGTGGTAGTGGAGGGCTGTGAAGTGGAAAAGCAAGGTGTGGTTATTCGGGGACTGTGACAAGGAAGAGTGAAGTGGTGGTAATGGAGGGCAGTGATGAAGGAGAGTGAGGTGGTGTAGTTAGGAAATGGGATGAAGAAGAGTGAGCTGGAGTTGGAGGAGGACTGTGATGAAGAAGATGGGGGTGCGGTAGTGGGGTACTTCAATGGGGATGAGTGAGGTGGGTAGTGGGGTACTGCAACAAGGAATAGTGAGGTGGCACTAGTGGCATACTGTGTGAGAATCCTGAGGGTATACTCACAACTACTCCTCTTGGATCCTCTGTGCAAATGACCTGGGAAAGGTCATCGCTTTTGGATCCTGACCCTGGGTGGAGATGCCAGGGAGTATCACGTGTGTGGAAGGTCCTTGGGGGTTGGGGAGAGGATATCCGCAGGCGAGAACTGGTATCCCCTTTTCTAAATAAGTCAATACCTGTAGCTATTTACTGCATTCTAGCATACTGATAGGTTGAGTGGAGGTCAGTAATGCTACCCACATGCTAATAAATGTTTCTGCTCTTTAGAATGTATAACAAAAGTATAACAACATATATTCTGTTACTTTTCTGCTGCATCAATATGCAGTACATTAAAATATGCTTTGTGACACTTGCATGACAGCTACTAGATAACACGTTATAATATTAATCATGGGTCTTCAATCAACTATAGCTGCAAGACTTCATGTCATACCTGATGTATCTGTGTATATTGAATTTGCAGTATTTTGATGTGATGCACATTTTATAATGCAACTTCCCAATGGCAATACCATTATTGTATATGATTATTTATTGCATGAATTCTATCTGTACCAAGATTTTCCAGGTGCCCACTTCAAAGGAGGTAGAAATGACCCATTGCTCCAGAACATTCATTGCAGGGTGCCCTTAAAGGCCCATCCTGAAAATATCCTAACCCACACCTGCACCCGCACTACTTGTCCTGGCATCCTGCCCTTCACGCCTCACTTGGTAGTTGAAAGAAAATAATTATTAAGACATCACAGGTTCACCCAGATTATTCTGTACTGGTGGCTTAGTAATGCCCAGCTGTTGCCCCTTTAGGTCCCTCAGTGCAGATGTTGATATTTGTAACAACAGGACACCATATTCCCAGTCTTTGATTTTTGTTTCATGCATTGTGGGAGTTGAAGTGATGTCTATCTTAGATAAACCTCTAAAACATTTAGTCATAGAAGGAAGTTTAGTGACTGCTCAGACCACTGTTTGGTGTTTTACCTCTGACTGAATACTATATATACTGTGTTATTGATTATCTCTTATTTAGCTGACAAAACATCTACAGAGAATGTTACATTCACAGTTTGAAGAGATTACATAGTTGTACTACCAATATCAAAGGCAATCCTACTGCACAGCCATTTGTTTCCAGGCCCAATTGTTTGTTACATTAACATTCAATCCTATGGCCACTGACAACATCATTTCAGATTGCCACCTCTCCTCTATCAAATGGCCTTTTAAAGTACCTTTGACCAAAACATGTTGATGTTATCCAGAAGTTCAACCTTTTTCATGGTGTTATGACCATGCTTCAAGAGCACCTGAATCTATTTCAGCTTTAGAGACTAAGCCCATTTGCTCCATGAATGTCCATTCTGAGGAATAATCTGGGTTGGTGTTCATTACCCCGTTTCTTTTAGTGTCCCGGCAATGCAACATTATACATGGTTCATCATTGGCCAACATGTAATGTTCCCCTCAAAGAACACACTGCCCATTATGTCCTCAATGATCCCAATTTACATTTATTTTATTTTGCCAACGTAGTTTCTGATTTCTTTTTTTGTTATTGATCTAGCTGAATTAAATCAACTTTTCAATATAAATCTAATTATTTGATCATACAGTAACATGTAATATATACAAATGATAAAATTGACATGATTTCTAACAAGAGACAAGCAGAATACAAATTAATTGAACAGTTCTCAAAATTAATAAAAATCAAGCCAAAACAAACCAAAAATAAAATGTTGTCAATTATCAGTTTCTATCTTTTTTGTCCTCAACATGAATCTAAAGAGAAACCTTGTCAAGATCTAATGCATTTAAAAAGCTAACTAAAGCAATTTGAATAGAAGTGAAAGATGTTGATACCAATAGAGACCACCGATCATATTTGCACAGTGAACCAAGATAATTACAGTGTTTAGAAAAATGAATTCTTCATAAGCCAACAAGGACTGGGCATAGTGAAATCAAGTGTTCCAATGTTTCTTTACAGGAATAGTTCAGACAAAACCAACAAAAATTCTGATCCATTGGTATAATTTTGCGTGTTGATCGGACATCTTTTGTAGGCCACAAGTTCAGATTGAAATGCAACATAGCAGATCGATGGCGAGACGATGGAGCTTTCCAAAGGTAAAAGGCCATAGATCGTAATTTCTTGGGAGCAAACCTTAAATTTGATGACTGTTTGTAATTTAAGCAAATTTCTCTTTTTTTAATCCAATCCTCTTGATAAATATTTCTCTTTGACTTATCTGGGTTTGAAAGTAGCATTTCAATGGACACGTCCGCATACGATAGCATGCCGATAACACCCATTATCCACTTTTGTGCAAATAGATGTTCAGATGAAAATAAATAGGTGAGAATACTTTCAGCATTACATTTGAGTGTGTAGAAATCAAGCATTTTCTAAAAAGGTTACATAATCACCATTGATAGAGAGCATTGAGAGAAGTCAAACCCAACTCATATCGCAACCAAGAGACAGGTGTTGATTGTGGGAGATGTAGGACTTGTTTCCAGAATTTAGCTTCTAGTTTATCTAACAGCTGACTCGAAAATTGTACCCCTGTTTCTAGTCCATATAATAGACATGGTGTAACCTTCATATTCCAAAATGAAAGCGCAGTTATTAGCAAGAATTTACCATATCGATACAGTATAATATTTGTCTGCGAGATGGCTGTGTCCAACTTACTATCAACACTCTCCATCTGGCCTTTAGTCAAGACAACACCTTCAAATGCCATTCCTAGGTACTTATACCTTGGGACAATTGCTAATTTAATTTTGTTAATTGACCATCTGAGCTCTCTGGGACTTTGTTGGTGAATATGTGACTATCTGTGTTTTATCGGTGTTCACTTTTAATTAATTTCGCTTGATGTAAATATCAAAGGCTGTTAATAACTTCTGAAGACCAATCGGGGTCTTCGAGTACAAGATCATCAGCGTAAATTAATGATTTAATAGGCTGATTATCAAGTTTTGGGGAATCAGAACAGACTTCTTGAAATGCTGATTTAACATTGTGAAGAAAATAATTGAAAATTGCTGAATCAAATAGACAGCCTTGTTTAAGGCCTCGAAATGTTGAAATAGGGGCAGATAGTATCGCTTCTAGAGTAAGCCTAATTTGTATTGATGTGTTTGAATGGAAGGCATAGATTATATCGGACAGTGTGCCTGGACTCTTATCTCTGTGTAGTTTGGACATTAGCAGAAGATGAGAGAGAGTCAAAGATACAATTTAAATCTACAAACACAAAGTTAATGGCCTGTTTCATGCTCTGACATTGTGACTTCAATTCATTTAAATACATCAAATTCATGGCAGTGCTCATACCGGCAACAAAGCCGGATGGATTTGGGTCTCGATAATTTTCCAAGAATTGAAATCACGCAAAATCAATCTGGCAAATATTTTGCCTGGGGTATCCAGCAAGGTAATTGGGTGGAAGTTCTGAGGTAGTAATCTATCTCCCTTTTTTAAAAATAGGGACGATTAACAATGTTGTCCAAGATGATGGAATTACTCGACTGACAAGTATTTGTTGAAATATTTTGTACAAAATTGTTGCCCACAAATGAGGGTTTGCTTTTAACATGGAATTGTGAAGCCCATCCGGAACAGCAGCTCGCGTAGAACTGGCTTTTTAAATTAATGCCTCCACCATCAAAACTGTACAATCGACTTTCTAAGAAGAAGTAGATTGTAAAGGATAACTTGCGTTACTAAATTCTTCATCTGCATATAAACTTGTGTAATAATGAACCCATTGGCGCTCATTTACTGCATTGGTATGTACCACTGCTTGAGTATTACAAGAATGATTGTTCAGCAAAATCCATATTTCATATACTGTTTGATCTGCATTTGGTAATTTACAAATACGTTTCCTTTCTTGTCGATATTCTATTCATCTGTACCTAACCTGTTCATCATATACATGAGTATGTCGGAAAGTTTGTGGACCAATCATTGAGGAAGTATCTTTATATTTAGCCAAAACGTTAGTATATTGGTCAGGTATGGACTTATTTACATTGGTATCAATTGAGTTATTAAGAGTAAATAACTTGGGTTCAGACCATTGAAAGTGGGTTTTTGCACAATTGATGGTTATAATTTGCTTAATCCATTGTTTCGGTGCATTTGTCCCATCTGTCAACCGCCTCCATTTGAGCTCTAAGAGATTATGATCGCTCGATTCGTGATTTACAATTTCAAAAGTCAATAACGTCAAAAACCAACTAGCATCCACATAAATATAGTCAATGATACTAGACGACAGATTTCTTTGCCATGTGACTTTAGTAGGTATGTCACCTGGGACTGAACCATTCACTCTACAAAAGCTACGTTCTACCATAAAAGATGTCCATCTCTTGACTTCTTGTAATTTGTGACCTTTTTTCTTATTAATGCAAGTTTAGATCGCCCACTAATATAGTGGCTGTTATATTTTCTGTCATCAGTTGGTCAACTCAAGATAAAATATGCCATCAATCCTCCCTACTGGATTACGATAGATGTTTATCAAAGCAATATTATATTGCTACCAAGAAATTTTAACTAATTGAAGAAAAGGGCTAAACGAAACCCATGCAAAAACAGAGAATACTGCACTCATTCTTACGGCTACCAAAAGGCACAAATACGGTCTTCTTTTATCTACGGTGCGGGCTGGCAGTAAAGCAATTTCATAGTTGTCCCATATAGGGTCAGTAGTAAGCCACGTCATCTGCAACGCCAATATGTCAAATGTCATAGACAGCTTAGTTAAGGAAGTTTGAAGGTGCGAGTTTCCATGTGTATTCCAACTTGCGAGATAGAAGTTAGTCAGACTATCATTATTTGATGGTTATGTGTTCATTGGATAAGACATATTCCTTTAACTGTCTGCTGCTTTATTCAGCACAGACTCACCATGATAAGTTTGTTCTCACGCTGGATCTTGGGCAACTAGGAAACCCATATCAAACAGCGTCTTCCTTGATTTCCAAATGGTGTTGAACACCACACCAGAAGGTATCCACAATCTCACTAATGAAAGATCGGTGTCAGAAATTCCACCTGCTTTATGTCTCCAGTATCAATATCTTCTAGATCTACCACATCATTAAAAATATTTAATACACTGCTTCTGTTCAGGACATAAGTTCGAAATGGGCCACCTCGACATTTCAGGATCAAGGGGTGGCATTTCTTTAATGAAAATTGAGCATTGTTTGTTTTTGTATGATTCAGCACCTTTTTATCGGTCAGTAATGATGCTGTGTGTTGCTTAACTTCCAGGGATGCATTTATCAATACATTTAACTGGTCTTTATGTTGAACAGAATTTAACTGTGCTGTATCTAATTGCTTATCCAATTCTACTAAGTGTGCTTTGATGATCGATTAAGAATTTAGTTGGGGTATTTGTGGTGGTGAGGTAGATATTAATTGGGACAACCTCTTTTCTAAATAGATGTCCACTGCTTTTTATTTTTCTCAATCGAGTAAGCCATGCCTTGATCCTGCAATATTATCGGTGGAGCAATCGTCACTTTAGAATGTTGTACAGACTTTGCACCGCTGTTTTGTAAATCTTTATGCCCTGACTGTTCAATTACTTGAACCAAATCGTTCAGTGGAGTATAATCCAATAGAGATGTTCGTGAAAGACTATTTGCAATATGTCTGTGGCTGGTTTATTTCCTATTGGTATTTCCAGAATATTTACAGGTGTCAGTACAACCGGTGTAGCTCACAGAGGGTAATGTTTGCATTAAAAAAGGGGTTGTTTTGCAAACACACTGCGCACAGAAACAAGATGAAATACAATTGGTTTGGTATTTAATCAGATCCGATGTAGCCCGACACGTGTTTCGAGCGACTTGCTCTTCTACTGAGGCTACAGTAGAACAAATCAAAGTAGTCATTCAATGCAAGGGTTGTCAACAGAGTTGTGCAAGATGATTGCATTGTGCCAATGGAACAATATTTTGAAACAAAAGAATATACAACCCATATGATTGAAGTTAATCCAATTCAGTCATTGCCAATGTGGATATAGGGAAAAAGGGTAGGGAAAACATAATTAAAGAAAATGCATTAGCACTTTGATTTGTTGTTTTGACCACCTAATTGTTTCGCCTTGTCATTTGGGTCTTTTACATGTACTATGTTTAATTTTCTTGTACTTTTTTATGTTCAATGTACACAAATCTGTAGCCTCAGTAGAAGAGCAAGTTGCTCAAAACATGTGTCATGCTACATCAGATCTGATTAAATACCAAACCAATTGTATTTCATCTTGTTTCTTTGCGCATTGTGTTTGCAAAACAACCCCTTTTTGTCTCACTTACCTGGTGGAACACTTGGCAAGTTTCCACTTCTGCATCCACCTGGAGCGCTTTTAACACCCCCCAAAGTGACGCAGGTCCTTGCGCTGAACCCCGCTGTACTTTTTTGCCAACCCAAGTCTTTTTAATGTTTGCATTAGCTTTATGATGTTACTACCTGTAGGAGCCGTCAATGCACAAAAGAAAGTAGACAGACTATTTCTAGGGTTTTTCACATTAATTTTTTGACTTTTTTAGTTGCATGACAGGGTTTTTTGCTTTCTTTTTGGAAATGGCACCACACACCATTTGCAACTTTTTCAAAGAGTCTTTATTAGTTACAGCTAAGTTTGGTAGGGCCAGTGAATCCTCCTCTACTGGTTCTATACTGGCCCATGAAATGTTTGTTACTTCATCATGAATCAAGATAATAGGTTCCTCTACAGGCCAAATAATATGAGGAATAATGAGAAGGGCTGAAACAACAGAAGGTTCTGCAGCGGCAGATTGTTGTATCTCCACAGTTTGATTGGATGCATTCACCTTCTAAACAAGAAGGTCTACTAATGTCGGCATTCCTGCCACGAGATGATCAAGTTGAGTCGATTGTGCTGACACTTTAGCATCAAGTGACTCAAAAAGCCTAAACAAACCCAGTAGAGAGGTGTTAATAGCAGTGAGCGTCAATTCAAGCATACTAGAGTTTGACTTTAGATCTAATTGTGTTTCAGATTGATTTCTTGGACGCGGGGTTGGATGTGCATAGGATAAGGACTTTGAACAAACTGATAGGTCTGAAGAGTTATTTGCTCTCTGCGATCGTAAATCACTGCCGATTGAAATCGGGGATTCACATTGACTTGCGAATATTGACATTTCTGAAGCTTTGTGACTAAACACCGAGTGGTTTTGCGCGGCGTCAACTTTGTCACTTGAAGGATGAGATTTCAGTTCATTCTCGGCTGAATGAAGAATGGTTTGATCAGAAAGCGCATCGTGTTCCGGCAAAAAAGTCAGCAGAGCAAGATTTCCTATTTGCAGGTTTTTTATACCGGGGCACACCAGCTCTAGACAAGGATGCCATGTTGCTTTGTCCAGTTCCTGGCAACCACCCAGCATTTACATGCGAAGTAACAGGAAGCCCAAAACTACATGTGGTCTTTAATGAATTTACTGGTGTTACTGTAATAGTGATATGGGCTGTATGTATCTCACCAGTTCTCAACATTGTAGTTGTTTTGCCTAACTGATTTGGCATGACTGAGTTAAGTATGTAAAAAGCAAACATAAACTCTGTTCACTACAAAAGATCAGTTTCAATTGTTATATCACCTAAAGCAATGTCAATTGTTACACAATGAAAAAGGTTTTTCCCGCCACACCACAACTGTACGGCTAAGCAAACAAGCAATGCTTCAACAAGATGCTTTCTCACAAATGTGCGTGTGCGGGTGCGCGAACATGCTCGTATTAGTAGGACGTACACTGCAGTAGACGACACCAAAAAGGGCGTGCCTTCACCTCAGTAACGTTGCTATTAAAGCAACAAGCACAATCCAGCACAATCCAACAAAACAAATCCAACGTCGGATGATCAGAGACCCCAACCGGACAAGCAATGCTTCAACTAGTTGTTTCCTCACGAGTGCGCGTGCGAATGCGCGAGTGTGCTTGTATTAGTAGGACACACACTGCAGTAGGCAGCACCAAAAAGGGTGTGCCTTAACCTCAGTAACGTTGCTATTTAAGCAACAAGCACAATCCAGCACAATCCGGCGAAACGAATCCAACGTCAGATGATCAGAGACTCCAAGCAGACAAACAATGCTTCAACAAGATGCTTCCTTACGAGTGTGTGTAGTTTCTGATTTCATTAATAGTTCAAAAGAATATATGATTTGTTTTAATTTTCAACACAAAAAGAGTGTACCTTAATTTCTTGTCACCTTTCACATGATAATCAGTTTATTTTATATATAGTGTACTTAAACTTTCATTTCATGTCACTTTTGTAATAGGTCCTTTATATGTATTCTTTTCACTAAGTTAAATTTAAACAAAAAGTTTCAAAACATATTTACATTTTTCAGATATTGCTGCATATTTATTATTTTTTTTAGGATTTTGAAGGGTTTCTCCTGAATGTCACTCATTCACCTGTATTAATTTTTCATTTCCCTTATGTTCAATAATTTTATGAATGTATTGAGGTTTGGTGCATAAGTTTGCAAAATCGATGCAATTGAAATTGTGGATTTTGCATACCCTTACATTCTTGTCCAAAATAGTCTTGTATTTAAGTTTGTGCAGTAGTGCATTCATGATTTGTTCATATGTTTTTTATTCGTTGCTTTCAAATAATTGGATACCAGCATTTTAAAGGTAATTTGAAAAAAAGGTGATATCACAAAATATTCATTTTTTTCCATTAGTAAATCCATGGTGAACTGCACCGGAATGTCAATGGTTTTTTGTTCAGAAGATTCTGGAAGGTAAGGAAAGATCAAATTGGTAAACATAGTACTTTTTAAAAATGTGATCCATTGTTAGTGGAATTTGTATAAACTGTGTAAGATAAGGGTTGAGAGGGATAAAGAAAACATCATATGAATTAAGAGCTCTACAAAGTTTGCTACATTTTACACACTCTTAATGTACATGTTAAATATATAGCATGTAATATATACTTGCTAATTTGGAGAGCATTCTAAGACTTGGAGGTAAGGCCACATGTTTAGTCATGGTGAGAAGAAGAAGGTGTTGAGAGCAGAGAGAACCTGATGGTGTATAAGGTGAGATGAGAGAAGCAAAATAGAGAGGAGCAAGGCCAAGGAGGTGGAAGGCGGGAGGGTAATTGAGTGGTTGTAGCTGGGGGAGGGAAAGATCCAGTGATATGGGACAGGGAAGAGTGTTTGTTAAGTGGTTGGCTTTTGCAGAGAGAGAAAGAAAAGAGGAGGAAGGGATCATCATTAATGAGTAAGAGAGGGAATTTTACTGAAACACTTACTGTGCATTATTACCAATGTGATTTGGCATGGTTAAAACCAGAGGCTTTGGTGGGTTCAAATGAAACCTAACCCTGTGGTCCGCTTCCAAGAAATATGAGCCTATGGTGGTCTCCAAAGAACCATGAGACTGTGGTGTGATGCTAAAAATCCTGACTCTGTGGTGGACCCATAAAAAACCTGGCCCTCCAGTGGGCTCGCAAGGATCTGACACTGCGGTGGGCTCTTGGTTGAGCCAAGACTGCAACGTGTTCCGCACCCTATATACTGCCTTTGCCTGTGTGGGTCGTATACCAATTACTTAAACCTGAAAATTCAACTGGGTCAAATGGGAAAACAGTCAACTGTCACCTGGACACCAAGCTAAAGTGTCCTGGACTGCGAAAATATCATGGAACTGTGTGTAGCTTTGTGCATGAACCCAAACGGGTGACCTAACACATTTTTGTTGAGTAGAGAACTTGCACTTAGGCCCATGGTCCTACAATTTGAACTTTCCCTGCACTTGTGAGGTTTCCCTTGCACTTCTGCATTGCTATGTAGAGAAATATCAGCTGCCTAGGGGGAGGGATTTCTCTGTGATAGACCCGTAGCCTTCCTCCAACCTCTGTCTTTTGACTCAAATGAACTACTTTATTTTGGTGTTTACTTACTTTCATGTAATCTCTTAATTCTTCGGCCTGTGACAACATTGTGTAAGCATGAGGAACACTCAGATATTGACACAAGAACTGAATCTAACCTATGCTATTTCCATTTGCTCTTGGATTTTATACCTCATGATTTTTTCCTAGTAAAACAATTACTGTTTTTTTGCTTAATGTTTTTGAAGCCCCCAGCAAGAGTGCTGCGACCGAATATTTTTAGCGTGCGCATCACAACGCACATGTTGCAAATCCAAATGTAGACATCCGGCGTCTGCAACCGGCTATTTACTCCAACGCCATGTACACGCCACACACAAGTGCCCTTTACCTCTCAGGTGAAGAGCTAATTGCTATGCAAAAAAGAATGCATATCAGTCGGCGTTGTGCGCGTGGAATATTCCATGCATGTGCTCAGCGGTAACATGATGTTGAAGTAAATAAGTAAATAATATTAGCTTGTGACACACCAAAGATAAATAATATTTTTGGCAGCGGCTTAAGACACCGGCAGAAAACATTCATGGTATGGTTATAAAACTATCAGTGAAAAAGCAATTTTTAATGGGAACCTCCAATTGAAAATTGCGTTGTCAATCAGACCCTCAGCATAATGGCTACAATTGCCATGACACCTGCTGTGAGCCTTGATGGCTAGTTTGTTGGGATCAGATTGTGCCGTCCAGTGAGACATACGAGACTGTTCAGTTGTGCGTGTTCCTGTATCTGTATCTGTATGCCATCGCTCAAACACAAGGAATACCTTGGTGTTTTTCATTCCAAAAAGTGCATGTACCTTTTGTAAAAACCTCTTAGCATGAAAATTCCAAAATACAATGTTATCCCACTGGAGCTCCTGTCCTTTACCAAAATACCTGGTATTTTATGCAAAACGAATTGCACATATTTTTCAAAGTAAACGCTACATGAACTTTTTAAAGAAAAGATGGACAGATTTGTACACCTTTTTCTGAAAGTGTATAATCGTTATGATTCCAATCCCGTTTGCAAGAATGGCAGGTTTATATATAAATCTTCCTAAGCAAGCCTTTAAATATTGTCCAATATAATTAGCCTTAAAAGAATGTACTGTCAATCCATTTATTAAGAGTTGTCTACAGCAGTTCAAGTTCATATTTAATTAAATCAGCCTTTTTCATTTTCGCATTGAGGAAAAATGTAAGAGCGCGATTGAATTTTTCTTCAGACTTTAAAATCTATTCGTTTCAGTAGCTTGCATATCACTGTCTTCATGTTGAGCCCAGTATGGGGCTTATCACCTAGATAATAACACGGCTCAGAATGGCATTGTTCATCTGCCCAGCAAAATTATCTTTAGTGGATGAGATAACCTTTTAAATACAGGAGCAAGAGAAGCCAGGGCGAACTAATGCATGAACACGATAATGACACTGATATTTCACTAGGAACCCCCCTACATCAGTTCATGGTGTCCCATATACTTCCTTTTGTGCATAACAGATTGTGTGGAGAAAGATTCTTGCACACCTTTATCATGGAATATTTGCCCGGTTCAAAGTGAATTTGCACTGCCGAAAAGTGGCTTTGCACTGCCGACACAAACCATGATTCATGGAACCGTACAAAGTGTATTTTTGCCATGCAAAGACCGGGCAAAGCCTGCGCATAGTCATTTTTGCAGTTCAAAATTACTTTGCCCGGACTTTGTCCTGCAAAAATACACATTGCATGGTTCCATGAATTACGGTTTCTGTCGGCAGTGCAAAGTCACTTTTCAGCAGTGCAAAGTCACTTTTAATCGGGCAAATATTCCATGAAGCGGCCCCTTAGTGTCACGTTTATGGTGCAAATTGTGCGTAAATACACAAGTCCATCTATTCGGTACACTGAACCTGTAGGCGCACGCTTGATTCAAGAATGATTTGTTTTCCCTCAGGGGTCCTCAATAGGTGTTTGAAATCTATAATTGTTCATGCGCTATTTCGTGCTTGATGACTTAGCAGATGCAACTCGTGGCAGGGAAAATCACAAGAGCCCCACCCTCAAATCTTAAAATAGTGTAGCTTTCTGAAAGTTATAGAGACCCACGAGACCTCAACTCCATACAACTTGAAAAGGAGGAATTTTTTTCAGAACCTGGGAAATATTGTCTTCGAACGAGAGCATTTCCGAATGTGAGAGTCAGGGCTTCAAAATAATGTCACTCTGCGTTCAGTCAGCATTTTGAGTCATGGATACTTTTACAAACCCATTCCCTTTCCCTAGCAGTTTTGTGTTTTATAACTTGGTGACATCAGAGACACAACTTCACATGGAATTGGTTATTTGAATGTGCAATAATCATCGTCAAGTAGTAATTATCATACAAATCATTGCCCGTTCAACAGATACATTCGGTGAAGGGCCTAGCAGTCAGTAGTGTCTAGTAATGTATACGATTAGTCACTTAGGAGCTCATATTGCATGAGCACATAGCATAAATGAATGGTGTAAAAACCTTGGGCTTTTACGAATTTGTTTACGTTATGGTTAATATTAAAACATTTGTGTGGCGGAGAGGAGGAGTGGAAAACAAATTAGATTTCCACCATCTCCTTCCGCTCCATCATACGAATGCTCCAACATCTTCATGGATTTTCATACCGGCGCAGATGCTAGTGATTGCTATGGGTCCCACCTGCTTTATGCCCAAGCATGAAGCAAGCACACCCCATAGGGATCCTTTGTACATGCTATGGGAGTGTTTGCAGGGTGTTTGAATCTGCAAGGATCCCTGGCGCTCTGATGTTGGACAATAGTCTGCTTTTGCTATCAACACCTGGCTTCACCTTTAAAAACTTCACTCTGGACGCAGAGCGTCGCAGAGTGTTTGCAGAGTGTTCGCGGATGTGTGAGGAATGACCTCTGATCACGGATTACAACAGAGAGCATGAAGTAAGGTCTGCAAATTAGTGATTAACAAAGCTGCAGTACTGTCTCACGTAGGCAGGAGCGGGAGGCACAAAGTGGGAGAGAGTGAAAGTGGGGATAATTCAAGCTTTAAAAACCCTCTTCTATTTGACTGTGCAAACATAAGGCACTCTGCACCACATCCCCCGTTATATCCCCCTCCTCGCATCTTACTGTGAACATGAAACCTTGGAGTGCGTTGTAGATGTCAAGGTTGCGGTTGCGGTTTTGAATGCTTATGAGAGGCTGTCCTCTGCCGATCAAGAACATCACCAAATAGTGGCGGGTGGAGCAGATATCACTAGCTGCCTGCTACCAACACACAAGCACGTTGTGTTTGAGAAAGAAGGAGCATCGTCTGCAGCAATGAACTACAAAACTTGAGTCGGCCACTCGGAGCAGAGGAGCTTGTTACGCGAGCAGCTGTAGAAAGCCAGGCAGACGTCCCCAATTGTACATTGATGAGCGGCACTGAGACTCTAAAGGCAGACAAACAAACCAGTACACAGATTGGAAATGAATGGCTCAGCAAAAAAAACACTGACCTGAGTCCTGAAGAAAAGGAGTTATTCTAACTCTGAATGAGGAACTTTAAAATGGCCCACAAGTCTAGAGAAATCAAAAACACAGAGCAACCTGCTTCAATATTTGGAAAGCAAGAGACATTGTGCAATGTTGAACTCATGACAAATCAGAGTTTAAAAATGAATCGAATAGGAAAAATCACTGATGACGACCTTTTGAATAGCACAGTGAATATTCTTGAAGAAAGTTCTGCTCCCTTTCCATGCTCCCCAACTGAAACAGCTGAATCAGCTGTGGTAAGTATTACACCACTATTTAGTGAAACTGATTCAGAATAGGGAAAGGTGCTACTTGACCGCCCTAACGAAAGTGGGGCCACTGGGAAATATTTACAGGCGGGTGAAGGGGCGACAAAAAGTATTGCCTTAATGGAATCCGATGTGACACATTTAAATGTTGAGATATGAGGCAACCCATTGATAACATAAGTGAACCAAAACACATACAATATATGTGCAGCCTGTTGGCCAAATCGAGCCATCTGGAACGAAGTAAATATCCAGATAAAAAAAACATCACATTGGAAAGAATAAGAGTTGGGAAAGCAGTAGAAGATAAGGATGGTTATACAAACAAGGGTATGCCATCTGCACCAGAGAAGGAGAGGGGTCGTCATCGGCTGCCTTGGCTCCACTACAACCCCTCAAAAACCATTGAGAAGAATTTGCCATTTGACCCAAACTCACAAAACATACTGAATCTAAACAGTAAACAAAAAGAAAACAGATGTCCATCAGTGATGACTCTGGCTCGTCCGATTTAGAAGACTCAGAAAGAGCAGATTGAACTCGGAACAGAGGAAGATCACCAAAGCCGTTTCGGGGAGCAAAAGTGCCAAACCAAAGACGAGTTACACCAGAAGCAAATGGAAAGGAGGGAACCAAGATGCACTCAGCAATTATCGCAGTAGTTGCATTAACACTAGCGCTGTATTTAAAGTTGTACGAGTCACTGAGTGACAATTACAAAGACCTTTCAACACTTATGGCACTGATGAATTCCAAGCCTGTTCTCTTAGAAAACTTCATAGAATCCATTGGAGAGAAGAAAGGAAGAGAGAAAGAACTGGAAGGAGTGATTCTGAAATCTCTCATTGATGCGTTGCAAGACGCCAAAACAGATAAAAAGACATTTCTAGAAGGAGTCAAAGAAATTGTAGGCTGGTTAAAAGCTGACCCATGCAGGGAAGAAAAAACAGCAGTACTGCAAAAGCAGGTAGTGGCTGCTCCGACCACGTCGAGAAGCAAGCAATGTAGTGAAGTGAGAAACTACCCAGGACAATGTAATCATAGAAGAACCAACAGAAGTGGTGCTGCCTTTATTATTAGAGGAGGAACGTATTCCACCAACAAAACCATGCACCATCGAAGTGAATGCAACCAACGCTCTGATACATGGTAGTAATTCAAATATAGGAATCAACGATGACATCTCGAGTGAAAAGAAAAATCCTACCGACGAAGCTTAAATGTCCAAATCCTTTTTTCCATATTTAAACAGGACCTACGGTCGATTAAAAGTGAAAAAGTCAAAGGGAGAGGATATCAAGTGCAGAAATCGAAAAACATAAAGAAATGGGCAAAAAACAAAACATGTGGCTCACGTAGATTCCTGCGGAAATTGAATTTGACTGAAGGTTGTAATAACCAGAATGGAGATGACTCTGGAGAGATATCGAGCAAGGCTAACCATCCCTTATGTCCTGACCAAACAAAGATGTTTAAAGCAAGTCTGAAGAAAGATGAAACCCCAAACTCCCAAAAGGATTCCCTTGATGAAAGTTTGATCGAATTGTTGGATTTATCTACTTATGAAGAAAATCTGATACAATCGACAATAAAAATGGAACATCAGTCGATGTGGTGGATTTGGGGGACAGACTGAGAGGTGCTGTGAATTCCCTCCTCTTTCTCACGTTAAGTGAAAAACAGAAAAAATGGAAACCAGGACACAAAAGAGGTCAGTAGCACGTCCCCTGTCGTACTAATGAGGAGACTTATAGGAAACCCGATAAAGACGAGGTCTCTGAATAAAGGAAGCAGTAAAAGGGAACATCAGCCACTTAACCATCAAAGAAGTCCCACAGAGAAACCCAAAAAAGATTGGAGAAACACGATGGCAATGTGGCATAACCCTAGAAAGAATCTTGAAGACCAATGATGGATTAATTCTAAATCAATCAAATTTGATGACTCTATTTCATCGCATCCCGCGGTTGCATGTGATCAACTCAGAAGACATACAAATCGTCAGTTTTCCAAATGAAAGGATCAACAATAAAGTCTCACTGATTATGAGTTCCTTAATATGGTTAGAACGATAAAGGAAGCACGAGATGAGCTCTGCTCGTTAGGTTTGATATAGAAGAATCTGAAAGTATGTGTCAGGTCCTGCCTTCAGAATTCCCTGGAAGCTGCTGAGCCCCACAGACCCACACAAGCGTCCAGTGCCCAACTGATTAGGAATACAGCTGAACCCAAGACACCCCTGGGGGAAAGGGGAAAATGGAATAAAATAATAAACTCAGACACTGGCTTGCCCTCTTCTTAAGGATTGGTATTTGCATGAAGGAAAAAGAAAGAACATCAGATACAAGTGTGCTTAAGAATAAATGAAACTCCCCTCCAACCTCTTCTCCTTTAAAAAGTATATAATTATACCTGAGAATTCCTCTGCGCAAGCTTAGAGGAATTGAACCTCTGCACTCTTACACCAGGAAACCTGAGTCTCCTTAAATGCAGTTGTCCAAGAATGATCTCTTCTGCAATACTTTATTTTTTGTTTTCTGAAGCGATATGTAAAACATTTATTCTAGTTCTGATCCGGAGAATTCTCTGATATTTTTAAAAATGTCACAAAGTCCTCCAAAACGCTGCCTTCTCTTTGTAGTATAATTCTGAAAAGAGTTGTCAATTCTTCAACTGGAGAATTATTATTCCGCTTGCAGTTTCTAAGGTTAAGGAATTATCTTCTGTACTGCAGGAGCGTTAGTCAAACAAACCTCCTAATTACACATTTGTTTTATTTTCCTATTTAAATGTTTATTTACCTGAGAAAACAAAGCAAACTGAAATACCATTATATTCCATTAAACATGGCTGAATATATAGAATTTAAATGAAAAATAATTCTCATGAAGGAAGTACCGTGCTACAAAGTCACCTAATAACACTGCACAAAAGAAATAAAATAAACTCCCTGGAATTTCTAAACTGACGGATCTGATGAAGACCTCCACTCAAATAAGTTACTAACCCAGGAATAAGCCGTAGAACGAAACGGAAAGTGGAAAAATGCCCTTCAGATTGCACTTGGCAAGTGAACTACGCACACACAACGCTTGCCGAATGACACAGCTCTTCCTATACCACGCGCGTAATGTAGCTTTAGTTTTAACTGAAAAAACTAGCTTCAGGCCTGAAACAAATGAACTACTAACATTAGAAAAAGTAAAAATAAATCTCTTACCTTATCTCTGCTACAAAACAGAATTCAAATAGTCGATCGCGTCTGTACTCCGAACCCGGAAGTGAAACGAAATCAAACTAGAAGGACGCAAAGTCCTGAAAAGAAAGTAACGCAAACTCTGTTATCCAACCTCCTGAATCAAATATAAACTGACTGTCTACACAGCGCGCGTGCTCCAAATTCTTTCTCCTCACTACTAGTAGAGAATCATAAGAAACCACAGAACAACAGGAACCTAACTTCTAAAGTGACTAATAATAATGTTTATATTTTAAAGGGACCTATTTAGTTCTAATTATTTTCTCTTTTTTAAAAATTAAATGCACTTATCTGAAAAGAAGATTGTTCAGTCCAAATCTTCCAGATTTTCTTCCGCTGCTTGCTTGCTTCTTTTTTTAAAAACTAGAATGCAGTTCTTACTGATTGTGTTTTCCAGAGAAAAAAAACTAACACATCAAAAAACAAATACAGGACCAGTCTCTTGAGCAAATCTTGATGAAAGGCAGTTTAGAATGTTCTGCCCTCCCCTTTGTTATGATCACAGCCAATCAGGACTTCTGACTGCCTCCACCATCTTGGCTTGGGAACTCCACCTCACTCTGAATGGACTGAGTTAAGGACTAACCAAACAAATAATCTACTTTGAAAACAAACACATGTCATTAAAAGTATTTACAAGGGTTTATTGATCATTACCACCCAGAGACCTGACAGTATGACATATTATTGTTTTGAGAGCAAGGACATGAGAGATTTGAGGCCTGCCCGTAAAAAATAAGAAGCCTCGAAAATGCTAAAAAAATAAGATTACATCTTAAAAATAAAAAATCGTAGGCCGTGTCACCACTAGGTAAACAAGAGCAAGAAAAGAGAAACAGGGTTGATGACCATAAAATTGCGAAAAATGCGCTACAACAAATCAAAATAACAATTCAAGGTAAAGAGCCCAATGATGAACACCAAAAAAATGGTAACTTAAATATGGAAAAGGATGAGGAAAACAAATGTACATCTTGGGATCTGATAGCCACAGCGCTAGCCTCCAAACCTAAAGACTAGAGCCAGAGGAAGAAAGATTGCAAAACTTGGGAGCTGGAATACAAGAGGCTAAAACCACTTATTCAATGATCTGCTCCGAAAGCTATTTGATCTAGATATAATTTTCTGTCTGGAAACATGGTTAAAAAACACCCAATTATTAGATGGACACACCATCTACTTTAATCCCGTGAAGGGGGGAACTCAGGGAAGACCTTCCTCAGGCTTAATGATAATAGTCAAAATTGATCGAAATGTTGCCATAAACCAAATGAAGAACCCCAAACCATATATCCAGATGAACAAATTACAGAAAACAAATGGGAAAAACAAAGAGGAGGTCCTTCTCATTATGAACTTATATTAGAACCCTGAGACAAAAGAAGGGGTGACTCTTCTAGAGAATGTAATGGACCTGATTGATCAAAATAGGGAAGAGCACCCAAAGGTGCGAATTGTGATTTGTGGTGATTTGAATTCCAACTGCATCATGGAAAAGAGCAGACCTGATAAAAAAGGATCAGAAAAAAGAAGCTTTAAAATTCAGAGAGGGAAAGAGTGGATGGACGAAATGAAGTTACGGGATGTGCATTTATTAATGGCAACACCACTTGGAGACATCCCGGAAGCTCCGACATGGTCAAATGGGATTTTGCACGCAACCCTTGATCATTGCTTTGTATCAAGAAATATCTTGTCAGAGGTACAAAGCATGGTGATAGAGAAATCAATACACAGCAATCACAACCCCCTAATAATAACATTTAAAGGGGTAAATAAGAGACTGCAACAGAAATGGTTGCATAAAATTGAGATTAATAGAGGGTCAAAAGGGTTAGAGTAAACACTCAAGACATCCCTAAAATATCAGAGACCCTAACAGAGTTGTACAAACAAGAGTCAGAAGTGGTGCAGTATGACTGGGTCGTAACATAATTTAAAGAAGTAAACAAAGGCTCTCTGAAACCAAAGTTCATCCATTCTCATGTCCATAACAAAAAATAATGGATCAAAAAAAGTTGTTAAAGAAACATCTACGTGAACAAGTTGAAGAGTTCCAGAAAAAAGAACTGATAAGATAACGGCATGAAAAGTACAGAAATTGGATGAAAAATGAAAGATCAGACATGTTCCAGAAAGATGCTGTAAACATGCTAAGAACTCAACTAGCAGGAATTTCTGCCAACTGCTGAAAGAAAATGGTGAGTATATAAATTTGCACCTTTTAAATCCAATACCCAAAGAGGAGTGGATGATCCACTTAGGACGGTTATTGGAAATGAAGAACACGATAACTATGGAAGAAGATACTGACAAATTAAAAAAATCCAAAAAAGCTGGAATGTACCATATGAGAGAGAGGAGATTCTGCGGCTAATTAAAAAAGCCAGCCAGTCAAGAGCACCCAGGCCTGATGGACTTTCCAATGCTTTAATGAAAGCAGCACCAGAGCAATGGGCAATATCTTGTGAAATTATATTTAACAGGTTCCTTGAAAGAAGAAAAATACCTGAATCCTGGAACACCATGATAATAATCCCCATCCACAAAAAAAGGGATAGATTTATACCTAAAAACTATAGAACAATCACCTTGTTGGATGTGGTGGGTAACATTTTCACGACACTGATCCTACGGAGGCGGAAGAATTGGATAAGAGACTCAAATTCCTTTGACATTCGCCAGACGGGGTTTGTAAGGATGTAGGGTGCAACCTGAATGTAATAATCTTAAACCTCCTCAAGCTTCGAGCGAAACATAAGAAAGAAAACATCTACATGGCCAGCATTGACTTAAGCCAAGCTTTTGACAGTATAGATCACACAATGTTATGGCAGAAACTAAGAAACAAAGAGTACCCGAAAGATCTATTGGAAATCATCCAAGAGCTATATTCAAATACAAGTATACAAGTACAACTGGATTACCAGGGAAAGCTATTGGAGAAGATCAAAACATCAAAGGGGTTAAACCAGGGTTTTCCGTTAGCGGCAACCCTGTTTAACTTCTTTATTCATGATATCCAAGAGGTATTGACAGATAAGACCACATTCCCGCCCTAATTCAATGGTAGAGAAGCGGGATGCATACTATATGTGGATGCTGTAATACTGATTGCGATGACCAAAATTGGCTTACAACAAAAGTTATCTATACTACAGAAGTACATAGAGAACTATCTGTTGAAAATCAACACCAACATATCTGTCATCATGGTATTTGGTGAAACAGAAAGAGGGGAAAAATCTAAAGACTCATGGATGTTAAATATGGAAAGGTTACTTCCAGTTGTAGAATTGAAATACTTGGGAGTCATCATAAATGTATTACACAGTGAAAGTCCTTGGATTGAGCATTTTATGATAAAAGTCAGACAATTGACTGCCCAAGGAAAAGTCCTAAACAGAAGATTCAGGAAATGTTCCTTGATTCGCATTCTGAATTTCTTTAAACAAAAAGTGACACCTGTACTTATCTACAGAGCAAAATACTGTATGGGGATCCGAATTGAGGTTTGGGAGCAACTGGAAGAACATTTTTGGAAGAAAGTGTTACAGCTTCCACAATCGATCCCTGTAGCAATGATCCGCTGCAAACTAGGTTTGAGTACCCTTCAGGTGAAAGTCCAATGAAATAAGTTACTACTTTTCAGGAAAATAATACTAAAAGAGAGTCCTCCACTATTTGAAGTTCTGAAAAGTAGAGAGTATGGTTGCAAAAACTCTTTACTTAGTATGGGTATATCTACAGAAACAATTTGTAAAAAAAAGGTTAGTCAACAAAAACCAAATATGGGCTGATGATTGGAGAACTACTGAGCAAAAGAGACCATTGTCAAAAATGAACACCTTATAAAAAAATAACATTGGCCACTTAAACACGACAAGAGTGTACCTAAGGAAATTCCCAAATAATGAAGCAAGGAACCTATTGATGAGATTTAGATTAAACCTATTACAAAATAACACCACACTTAAGAGGTACAAGAAAGGAAAAGATGACACTTGACGGCTATGTGAGAAAGGCTGTGAGACATTAAGTCATCTATGCCCATTGTGCTCTGAGTTTAAGGACTTAAGATCTATACACCTCCTTAAGGAGCTAAAAAAAAAGGCAGGACTGTATGCCGACAAATGGTGGGAGTTAATTTATGGAGCAGTTGATCAAAGAGTCACCTATTCTACGGTGAACTTCTTAAAGGCTGCTCTAAGAAAACTGGAAGACAAGAGTACCCAGTAACGGAAAACAGACCATATGCATTACATTTTATTTAGACTTTAAGGGGGTGTTAGTATGGAGGGAGTAAAAGGTTGAAATGTAAAAAGTTTGTAAGAAACTAAATTGCAATAGAACATTTTAAAAAAAAAATTAAACCCTCCCCGAGATGCAAGCATGTTGGTGGTATTCCACTGGAACAGCAAAGGAGATACATCCCTCCTTACCTTTAATGAGCTTGGTGCTAAAATAGTTGATAATGAATCCATCCTTTTCTTTTAATCTTTACCTCCAAATTCTTAATAAGCTAATAAACCTGACAAGCAGGTGTGACCCTGTGCTCGAAGAGTAAAAGTTAACTCAGCCCCGAATGTATACTTAGATGTCAAAACAGTGATATAATATTTGACATGTGGGCGTCGATTTTTCAATAAGAGTTTTGTTTAAAGAAATATATATGTTGGAAAAATACACATCTCTGTAAGAACCCCTTATTTGACACACTGGTCCTCATTACAGGTCTGGCGGTAACCGTGTAGGTGCAACCGGCGAGTTGCCACTGGCCCCATAAAATTGTACCGGTGCCTAACTTCCCGGTGCCACCGGCTCATTACAAGTCCAGCGGGGAAGCACCGGCACCATTACTTACAGTGCCAGTGCTTCTGTGATGGGTTTGCTTATCGTGACCACTGCGCCTGGCAGGGGCAGACCTGTTGTACACAGCGGCTCTGGCAGGCAAATACATGGTTTGCCAGTCCAGAAACAAGGGTGCTGGTGAGCTCACCATCACCCTTATTTCTGGACCGGCAAACTTGTTATGAGGCCCACTTACTTTGAAAGTGTCAGTGCCTTCTTCATTTAGAGGTCCACCAAACAAGGCCCCAATGTTTCCTTTAATTTGTTTTACCATCCTCTGCACCCTATATAGTTAGAACAGAAAAAACACCATCTGGGCAGAAGGGAATCAGTTATCTGGGTGGAAGTGAGCATGCCAATCAATGAGCAAAGGGACACTAGGATACATCATTTGTGTTGGCCCAGCTAGTGCTAAGCCAACCGACGAAATGATGTGGCCACTGAGAAGGTTTCACAATATTTGCTCATATATATAGTTTGCCATAATGTGTTCCGATTAAAATGTGTCCTTGTTGTTATGCATACGTGTATCTACTCTTTGATTCAAAAAATTACCTGAAAACCCAAATTAGTTGAAACCATCAAAAGAAAACAGCAGAAATCCATGGCTCTTTTATTTTTCTGTCACCTTCAATATCGTTTCTGATCCAGCAGTCGCTTTTGAGTTAGTCAATTACCAAATTACCTTAGATAATTCACAATACTCAACAGATATTTTATCACTAAAATCTTTTTAAGAGGGTTGTCCAAGGTCAAAAGCATATTCAAACATCTGGTTTAAGGCTTCCCACTTGGCAACTACCGGGAGATAAGCCACAGTAAAAAAGCCAACACAGTTTATAATGGTGGAATACCAAATGTTGAAGAGTGCCACAACAGTGCAGTAAGCACCTATAAAGCCATTCCCGGTGGGAGACAAAAGGCTGAAAGGAAGCCTGGACAGATTGCCTGTGAATCCCAAGAACTGGAAAAGGTCTAATTGATGCCTTGTGAAAGTAGGAAGACAAAATGAACATCCAGACTGTGATTAACACCTCAAAGTGCATGATTTGTAAACTCTTGTGCTGGACACTTCCTGGAACATTTTACATTTGAGCTTAGGGTTAACTAGGAAGCTAGTGACTTTTTAAAGCTAAGTTGTAGATCTTTCTGTTGGCCATACCTGTGCACATTGATTTGTAGAAAAGTGTGTCTCTGGATAGACAGTAATTCTGTAAGACTAGGTTACAGACTTTATGATTTTGAAAGAGATCAACTGGAGGTGTTACATACACATGATATATCCCACCTTTCTGTTGTCCGATTCTTGATAAAGCTTCATTGGGAACACCCTTAATCTTTATATCTCTCTGAAAAGTTTCTATAAGTGTGTGTTCCAACCCCTTTCGAGACTTCATTCAAAATACACTCACTTGTTGTAACACAATAACATTTCATCACTTGTACCATTGTTCTATCTCTCTGCAAAAGGCAGTGATTTCATGACAAGCTGCTTGATTCCTAGCTGTTGTAGTGTGTTCTCCTTTTTGATGTAGTAGGAGTACAACATAAATCTTGGATTTTAAATGTACATAGCAGACTTGTTTTCTTGGTTGGATAGCAGACAACGATTATTATCATCATCATTGGGACTACATATAAATTAGATTTAATTTGCATAGGCTATTTAATGATATATTCAATTTAGTATACTTACACACTTCAGTTCTTGTTTGAGATAGCAACAGTGCATTTCACAGGGAGCATGCATCATATAGCATCAGCAATTTAGGAATGACTCAGTTGTAATTTAAGTATACAATAGGAGGTGCTTGTCTTTACATCCTTCTGGCAAGAGGAATCATCACCACCCTTGGTTTTCTAATTCTTCAAACATTCTTGGACTCTTCGTTTCTTCTGGGGAAGCAATAAGTACTAATGTATCTTCTTTTTCAACACTACTAGCCTTTTATTCTGCTACTCTTAGAAATGATAAAGCTACTTACTCTCAATCTCTAATTACATCTCGAGCCTAATTTCCTAAACAGCTGTCATCGACCCTTCTTTTAATTTTTATTTATTTTATTGGACATTTGTATGGCACCCATACACATGTGTTTCCTTTACATTAAAAGAGCTTAGATCTACACTAACCCTGACCAGTCTGCTCCAGAGTCAGCATTCATCTTTTTCTTCTGTTATCTCGGATGACTTCACCTCATTTATTATATCTATGATGGATGCTATTGATTCTTCATTTAATATTCCTGTACCTCCTAGTTCTAATATTGCTATTAGGATTAATAGCTTGCATTATTTTTATCTGATAACTGAGAATGAGGTAATTCAACATATTAGGTAATCTTATCCTACTACCGCTCCTTTGGCTTGTTTGTCGGCATTGTTGATTAAGTCTGCTTTCCTCTTCTCTCTAACTAATTAGTTTGTCTCTTCAATATTTCACTTCAATCTGGTGTTTTTCTATATTCTTTAAAAAAGGCTACTGATACTCCCTTGCTATAGAAAACTACAATTGTATCTCACTTTTGGCCTATTCCTCTAATCTGTTGCAGAGGCTGGTTCACTGTCAACTATTATCTTATCTGAAATTAAAGCTATAATTTCTCCTTTTCAGTCACATTTTCATCCTTGTCATTCCACTCAGGCGTCTTTTTTGGCCATCGTAGATACTGTATTATAGGACATTCATCATAAACTTGTGGGTTAGCTGGATCACAGTGCCACCTTTGAAACAGTTCATCATTCTACTTGTTTACATTGACTCTCCTCCTCTGGGCTCTCTAGTTCTGTTGTTCATCAGTGTTCATCTCCTATTCATAATCATTCTTTATCAGTATCTTTGAAAGGTCAAAATTATTGTTTGCCTCCACTGCTTTTTGTGCTTCCTAAAGGTGTGGTCTTGGGCCATCTTCCCTTTACACTTTAGGCTATTACACTTACATATTATTCTAGATTTTTAATGTAAAGTCCATTTCTATGCTGATGACAATCAGATGATCTTTTTTTCTTCCCCTTTCTTTTCTGAAGACTTCATCAGCTTTTCTCTGCTTGTTTTTACCATCAATTAATTTTCGGTAATGACATCCCAAAACAAGGAAACTGTTTTTTCCTGCATTTTATCTAGTGATATCCCCTATCAATTTAATTCTCTGCTCTTTCATTACCTGTTTCAAAGTCTATTTGTAACTTAGCTTTCATTTATCATACAACTTTTTTCTTGTCAGCATCACATTTTAACAGTAGTTTGGGCCTGTACATTTGAAAGATGCATTTTTAACTTTTCTGCAATCAAGTTACTGTTGCAATCTTTTATCTTGTCTAACCTATTATTATACTGTTTCTCTATATACTGGATTGCCTCACTATGTAATTACTTATCATTTATCAGTTTAGGATTTTGTCGTTTATATTCTTCACTTGTGTCTGCAGTTTCTCGCTTGTTAACCCCTCTTTGCTGGCATTGCATTCCTTAAAGATGTGAGTTTCAGGTTGTATTGTTTTTAAGTGCGCCCATGCTTTGGCTTCCACTTATCAATGTGAGTTTATTTCTTTGTATCAACCTTCTCGTTCCCTTCTTTCTGCCTCTCAGTTTCTTCTTTCTTCTCTTTGTCCACCTTGTCCTGTTTCTGTTTTTTGTTCTTTTCAATTACTGGGTCCAAAATTGTAACATTCTTTTCCTCTCGATATTCATTCTTCATTTTCTTTTTTTCAGTTAAAGAGACAACTAAAGGATTATTTGTTGGCTAAATACTTTTCCATTTAATATTTAAGGATTGCAATTGTTTGTATGATTTTTGCGGATGGTTTTCAATCAAAACGGATCATATCATTTTGGGGTTAAGTGCAATTTCTCATCATATTTTGTACTGTTTGAAAACCATGAGTAAGTGCTCTAGATAAAGGCACTCTATATAAATACCAATATAAATAAATAAATGGGAGGAAGAATTCTAGGCCCCTGAAAAGGAGTCGCATTTTGGCAATTTTTCGAGAAGTGGATGAGCTCTTTCTCTTCTCCTCTCAGGACATTGAATATGTACGGTTTCCAGATCATAGAAATGTACATATCGTCGAACTTGGGCTGAAGACCAGGGTGGGGGGAATGTAATCCTGGCAGAGATATCGGTGGAGCTCATACATGAGCAAAGTATGCCGTTTGGCCATCAAAGTTTCTCCAATTAGGGCCTTGAAGCTTCCAGTAATCCCCTGTGCCCCAATGGTGCTGCCTATCCTGTCTCTGAGAAAAGGTGCTCAGTGATGATGAATGAATCATCAGCTTTGAAACACAATGCTTGGTCCCTGGTCCCTGAGTTGATTTCCTAGGTCTTTCATAAACTGGGTCTGGTGGAGGAGTCACTCTAGCCTCTCTGGATTTAAAACTGATTGGATGGAATACGAGAGGCTGCAGTTCATTTAAAAATAGAGCTACTAGAGCGGAGATCTTTAATCTTCATGATATAATTGCCCTCCAAGAGACCTGGTTGCTCTCAAAATTTGATGTGGATGGGTTTACAATCATGGAGCAATTGGCACATCGCCAAGGAATAGGGAGACTTGTGGGGGGGCCTCTTGTTGGCGTTTCAAAGAAATTCATCTTCTAGACTAGGCCAGTAATATAACTCTGGGAATCTTGGTGTTAATGTTATTAAATATGAATCATCTTAATCTGACCACTCTCTCTTTAATCCATACTTCCTTTCACAGCATTCCCAAAATCTCTTTATACTATTCTTTCACCTGAATATTTAGACTCACATTTCCTTCCTCTCCTTGGCAGTTTTATTTTTATGTGTTGACCTGGAAGGAGAACTTCTGCTCTATTCCAAAATTCATCATCATGTCTTGATTTGGAAATCTCCCTACACTTCTTAATTCTATCTCTAATATTGTCAACATCAGGTCTAGTTATTTTAGATTTACGTAACCATCCAGGTATTTTGCTTGTAACATCTCAATACTTCAAAATGGGACAAACTATTCATCTCATTTGGTGTGATCTGGTACTGAAAACCTCTATGAATCCATGCTCTGCGTCAACCCTCATCGGAACCGATAGACATTTGTATGCCATACACAATGATTCTATTAAACCTCTTCACACATCCATTGCTCTTGGAATGATATATAGAGGTCCTCATAAATCTCTTAAACAAGGTTCAAACTCCTTTGACAGAAACTGAGAGCCATTGTCACTCAACAGCTTTGAAGAAAAACACAAGTTGAAAGAATACGAGTATACTTTGGGTGGTGGCTTTTCTCAAAACTCCTACTTCTGGCCAAATGGATAATACATCCATTACCACTATAAGATAACTGTCTCAGGCTCCCTTTAATGGACCTAACAAATCAATGGCTATCACCTCCCACAGAACCTCTGGTGCTTGTAGCACAACGATGGACAGTACCCTTGCCTCCAAAACATAATCACTGTCTCTAAATTCTCCATACTCCTTAACTAGTACTAGTTTGTATTAATACCCATGTATCCTTCATGTCCTAAACTCACCACTAATTCTCTCATTCCATCTGGTACCAATAGTCTTTGTCCCCTACATAACCTGAATCCCCAACTCATCTTTCACTAGATTGTGCTTCTTGAGTTCATCACAACATTATTACTCTGTTCAAGAACCTTCCACACATCCTCTAAACAAGCCTTGGACTAACACTCCTCCTTAAGACTCTCCTCAACTACAAATATGTCCCTAATATATTCTTCAACACTTAGTTCTTTGCTGTTCTCACCATCCTAAATGGATTCCTAGAGAGTCCATCTTCCACTGCATTGTCCTTTGCAGATATGTGCTCTACCTCAAAATTCAGACCTTGCAGTCTCCTAACCCATTTGACAAATCTCCTCAACACCCCATCCAAACCTTAGTTTTTAAATATTGCCACCAAAGGTTTGTGATCAGTTCTCACACTACAAGGCCGTCCAGACAGATACACTTTACATTTAGATACCACCCACAAACAAGCTCATGTTTCTTGTTCAATGACAGAATACTGCAACCCTGCATCCTTCAATGCCCTGGATGCAAACACTATTGCATTCTCCCTCCAACCCTCTTCTTACAACAGCACAGCTCCCAGTCCAGAGTCATTAGCATCAGTGTACACTATGGTCTTTAACTCATCTTTAAAACTGGTGCTCTCATTATTTTATCATTCACCCTTTAACATTCAGAATCACATTCTCTAGATCAAATAAATTGAACTCTTGTACATGTATGCATATTACTAGCCTTGCAAGACAAACCTCTAACAAACTTGGCAGATATTCTATCAAGCCCAAAAAGGAAGCTACTTTCATTTAATTTTTCAGTGTGGGCATTTCATCTTTGGCTCTCACTGGACTGCCTATCGGATTGACTCCCTCTTTAGAAAGATTATGTCCCAGGTAATTAACGTGTCTTGTCCTAAATTTGCACTTTTCCAACATTACATTGAGTCCAGCCTTTCCTAACTTTTCCAATACCTCTCACAATCTGGCATCATGCCTACCTCATTACATCCCCAAATCAGTATGTCATTTTAGTAATATTGAACTATTTTGTGTACTTCTAAGATTCTGTGCATGGCCTTCTGAAATACACTGGCTGCTGATATTATTCCAAAGGTCATTCTAAACACTTGAATATAACAATATGTATTATGAACATAGTCACATGAGATGACTCTGGGTTAGTTTAGTTTGATGGTAGGCAGACCTAGCTACAATTGGCATGGCTTCTCTTTCAGTTCTATTTTATGTATAAAACCCTTGAGGCAACCAACCTTGCTTTTAAATACACCTGCCGCCCAATTTGCACCTTGTATTCTCTTAATCCCACCAAGACAGCAACATTTCCTTCACTTCTAGTGCCCAGTTGTTGCTCAGCATTGGGATCAAGTTGTATCTCTTATTCTGCCTGCCAGCCCCAAGGAAGTACATTACCTACAACACTAGCCACAAACACTTTGTTCATGGTACTTTTCCCTTTAACATCTATTTTTGCTTGTAACTCCCCCATTATCTCAATGTTTTTTCTCCCTAGGCATTTGCCTTAACAATATGTTATTGTAGAATATAACATCCTAACTTTGACTCCCAAGTGTCTTCACTGAGAAGAGTGTAGTCTGAACCACTATCAATCAACATCAGGATTCCTACTCGATTTACCTTCACTATTGATCTGTCTTTTAAATCCTCCCTCACAGCATTTACCAAGTTTATTATATCTGCTACATCATATACTCGATTGTCCAAGTCTTCCTCACTTGAATTTTCATTAACACAACCACTCTGAGCAGAACATAGTGTGTGGGAGTGAGGGGCCATTAGCCCCCCATCCCTCCTTTCCTTTAGCACAGCTTAGACCATGTGCCTCCAATGGTGGGGAATGCCCCCATCGCCCTTAAGTAATACCAGCGGCGGCAGGCATTTGCGTAGATGGGGCTGTTGCGCAGGACACGTGGCATCCATGTTGTGCCCCCTTGACTCCATCTTTGTAACTAGGCCTCACTGCGATAATACAAAAAGGCTTCTCTCCCCTCAGCAGCACCGTGCACACCGCGCAGATGGCCCCCACCTTTTCTCTCACTATGTATGAAAGCCTTGAGCCGGAGGTAATTGCAACAAATGTAACATCTCACTATTCCTCTGAGATCACTGTCCTGCGTGTGAACTGGCTTGAGCCAGGCCCTGTAGCTCATCCATCTCCACAAACCTGCTCATGCCCCCTCACCCTCGCTGCAAGGTATTCTCTTGATGTACCAGATACGTGACCCCACCATGATGCCCACATAGCATGCCCTCAGCTAACATCAGACCTCTGTCTCAGTATATTGTCTCCCATTACTAACAAACGTCAACCTGCCTCAGCTTCTTTACGAGTCCAGACCCTCAGCGCAATCAATGGTATCATATTGGTCAAGACCCTTAAACTAATACCCCATATAAGTCTCGATAAGTGATGATGTAAATACACAAATGAAATGTGTAGGTTTATAATGATTTACTCAAAGGAATTGCAATGACTAGTATTTAGTGCTTGCTTCATTAAGATGTATTATGTTAGTTTAGTGAGTGACCACCCCGCCTCGTAGCGATCTGACCCTCACCCCTCCTGGACGCTGGCAGCCGGAACATGTGATGTTCACCCTCGCGCCAACGGGGCAACCAATCCGGACGAAGCAGTTCCCCCATGGACCTATGTATCCATATTGTCTATCCAATCCTGCACTGAACTATGTTAGTCGCATCATCAATGACGATGTTTTACTTTATATTGCCATGTAACTGTAATGTTTGCCAGAGCGCTCTCAGGCAGCAGAGTTCTCTCGATGCCAATTCTATATAAATCTTGAACTCTCACAACCTCTCCTCTTAGATTCATGCCCCGTCTGCGGTGTGTCTCATTTATTTGTATTGCATGTAGTAAGACGGGGAGGGCTCTTACAATAGCCTGCAACACTTGGCCAAGTGTTCTCTCCTCCCCAAAAACTTGCAATCAATGTACACTGCAGGCGCTCTTAATCCATGGCAAGGTGATGTGTGGTACCTCATCATTAGCACCTCCTGACTTGACGATCAAACTGGTGATCATTGTTGCCTTCTTTCCCCAGCTTCATACCTCTCACAGTCCCTACGTTTCTAGTTCTCCTGTTGGTGTCTTTCCAAAAGCCAAAGCTTTGACTCGACACACTCCTCCAATTAAGTACATATATTACTCTCCCCCAAAGACTTGCCTTCATCGCTGTTCAACACCTTGATGCACAAGGTGGTGTGCTCATTTTGCTTTGCTATGTCTATGACCCGATCTACTTAGGTATCTCTTTCATTCTACATCTCTTCACTTATGCGATCATGTCATCATCAGTTGATTTCGCAAATGTTTCTCTTGGCAATGCCCAAACTGGCATTGTATTGCTAGCCCTCTCAGTGTTGACACACACTCTTCTATGATCGCTCCTTTCTTCTGTTCCCTTGTGTCAAAATGGTAGCTAGCTAAAATGTGTTTTCTTTCACTCCAAAGTGTTTGTCAAGTTGGTAATTCCAATTTAAAACATGTTAAAATTCCCTTTACCTTCCGGCTGTACTGGATCTGGTAACCTTCCATACATTTTTTGGCAAGTATGACCCAAACAACGATACAACAATGGAGTAATTTGGTCTATGCACAGCTAGAACACATTTAAGGAAATCCTCTTTCCTTCCTTTCATTCTACTTAATAAGTGTCTCACCAGGTTGTGGTAGATATTACACAGGTCCTTTAATGTTGAACATTACTCACAACTGTGCAAGTACTTATTTCACTAGAATGCTGATTTAGCTGCAGTTACTCTTGCCCATAGACACCTTAGCACGTAACAGCTGTAGCCATTAATACTGGCATCCAACTTGCTTTTAAAATCCTCTGATGTAAGTAAGCAAACTACCATCTCCTTTGTTCCAGTGTTTTCTTTCTGCGATCTACAGCAAGTGTAGATATCCAGCTGCTCCATACAGTTGCCATTGCTAGGAAACTTCTATTCACAAGAAAATGCTCTGTCCTATTTCTACTGCTCTTAAACTGATGTTGATGTGTGACTCCGCACGTCTGTCTGTTACAATTGCCTAGGTTATGTAGGCCGTGTTAACAGAGCTCTGCTTGCGTTCATGCGCACTCCGGCGTTTAACGGATGCTCTTGCTCAATCGCTCTACTTGAATGGTTGAGGCGTGTTACTCCTCTGATCGCACAACACCAATCCGCATCTGCCCCGTAGAACACGAAGTCCAGAGTTTTGGGATTCACTTCATGGGTTCGTCACTCATCCCTGATTACCTGCACTGCAGTTTTTCATCGACCCACGAGCCACTCATCACCAATATAATAAAGTGGCTTTGCTCCAGCACGGTTGTTTGTATATCTTTAATAAAAGGTTCAGAAGGTGGGTAAAAGGGAAAAGACCAATGTGAATCTGGAAATTCACAGGCCTAAGCAACATTCAGATCGGTAAAGTGCAAATGGCACAGGAAGGCGAGAAGAGCCTAGTCCATAAGAATGTATATCAGGCAAATGATGAGGAGCATGGTTGTTAGAACAACTGTTCAGTGAAGCAAAAGTGCATATAACAAAATCCTCTGTATAGAAAAATTCAAGTGGGTTAATGATAGTTGGAACAAATGAGTAATACACAAAGGGTATCGTGGGGTAACAAGGGCAGCCGTTTGAGGCAGGAAGACACACAAGATTAGCAGTCAAAGCCAAAGGATTTCTTGAAAAAGAAAGTATTTAGGGCCTGATTTATGAAATAAACTGTACAGGAACATGGGCACTCACACGTTAAATCGTGCGCAAACCCCAGTTTGTTGATTCATGGAATCGGATGCGCAGTACTTGTGTGGAGTTCGCGCAGGCTTGGCATGACTTTGTGAGCCATCAAGGGCCTTGCACGAGACTCCAGGCTTGTCATGGGCGAGGCCTGCGCAGAGGGCAGGTACTGCGCAGGGTCCCTGATGGTGCAGGCCTGCTTGCGGGGTACCCCAGGCACTGATTTCATGGAACATGTATTTGTGTGTGGAGGGCACGCAAATGTGGCAGTTTCTGGCTCTTTTGCCTCTGCATGTGTGTGTGTCAAGGACATTTTGGCCACAATTTGCGCATAGGGGTATAATGTGTGTAGAATTCCATGAATATGCATCACACACAGATTTGTATCTGCACCCTGGCTCGTGCAGGTTCGGTCACTGCGCACAGAACTTGCAGGAAAAATGTTCATGATTCCATGAATCGGGCCCTTAGTCTTTTACGAAAGTATAGATGTTTATCAGCTTCTTTGTTGGCAGTAGGTTCAGCCACGAAGCATCATTTTGCTAAAGAAACTAGCACTAGAGTTTTGAGGCTTGTAAATCTCAGGTGCCTATTTAGGTATCAGGTGCCAATAGCTCTATTTGAGGTATTGAAGTCTTTTATTTCAATCTACAGATATAAAAGAAGAAGTCCTAACTGATTGACTGACTGACTGATCAATGACCAGCTCAAACCGTTTAACCTAGGAACGTGAAATTTGGAAGATACATTGTTTTCATGACAAAGGTACCCACTAAGGAAGGATTTTGGGAAATTCTGTCCCTAAGGAGGGTATAAGGGGGTGCATTTTTATGAGGATACCTATGTCTCAAAAACCAAAGATGTTACAGACTTGAGAATTGGTATTTAGATTCTTCTTCAAAAATAGAGAGACACATGTTTTACCATTTTCAGAAAATACAGTTATGGGAGGTGCAAAAGGGAGTGAATATCTCACAAACCAAAGATGCTATATAAGTAAAAATGCACATTTTTTAAAATGTTTTATTCTTGTGTATAATCTATTAAGATTTTTACAAGGTTCTTCGTTGCTGACTGGAGTAGAAGAAAAGATCAAAATAAATAAAAGGAAGACACTGGTAGTGTTGCCTGCTTTGAAGTAGTGACTCTGGTGAGGCGTTTTTGGTGTATGGAGAAATTGCTAGCAAGGAATGGTTTTGTGGCAGTGCTCCCTGTTCGTTGGACTTCCTTGTTCAGTGGGATGGATTTCAGCCCTCACGTCGGGCCGTTGGTACGGCTTTTGTAATTTTCATTGCTGCTTCTTAGATTTTGACGGTCGCTATGGTCCAGCTGGTTTTCTCCCCTGCTATTAGGCGACACCACCAAGTTTCCTCTTTTCTGATAGTAGCATCTCCAAGGAGCGGCAATACGAAAGCTGTGCAGAGATGGCTTGTTTTTTGGCATTTTATTAATAAGTGTCTTACGGTTTCCTGTTCTGAGCTGTCGTCACTCAGTCTGCAGTCTGCATTTGTCCGAGACTGTGATTGCTCGGATGGCACAGATTTCTTGTGTTGGTAGTAGGTTCAGGTGTTTTCGCATGAATGTTTTCTGCAAGCAATTATCCAGAAATTCTGAGCAGTATGCAAGCAGTACTTTTAGTTTGTTTGTGGATGAAGGCAGGTGGGTCAGTAATCTGTTTGCTGTAGCCTTTTCACATGTTGAGATCCAGTCTTGGAACCCCATTTTTGCTTTTACTCTTTCGGGGTTGGTGATCAGGTCTTCTTGTGTGCAGGCCAGATCTTTTAGTTTAGTGTTCAAGTTACATTCCGAGAGATGTAGTGCTTTGCAGCAACCGTTTTGGAGTTCCAGACAGATGATCTTGTATATTGGCAGACTGTCTGGAGTTATGATTTTTCTAAGAAGCTGCATTTGACTTTGCTCGACTGACGCGGCCAGAGACAGGAGACCAAGTTTGTGCCTGTGGCTGCCATTGAGGTTGACTTGGGAAGTCCCAGGACTGATTTCCACAGGTGACCCCCGAGCTTTGTCCAAAGAGAGGCTGGGATGTTCAGGCATGCATCCATTCTGTAGGTCAGGGCGGGCACCACTTTAGACTTTTAGAAATGAATTGCTGTTGTTAGTGAGAATTTTCCATATTTTTTGTCTACCAGTCTGGTTTGGGTAGTTAGCATTTTTGTTTTGATCCACAGTGCCTGTTGCATCGACTTTTCGTTACTCGTTGCATCCATCATTATTCCCCGGTTTTTGAAGCGTGGACTACTTCTATTTTTGTCCTGTTAAGTGACCAGAGGCTTTTTTCCATTTTCTTGTTTGGTTTTTTGTCTCAGATCAGGATTTTCATCTTGGATATGTTAATTTCCAGATTGTTCTCTTTTGTGTATTTAGCCAGGTTGGATAGGTGGCGCTGGAGACCAATTTGGGTTTGATCTAACAGGATCAGATCATCCACATAAGAGAATTCGAGATGTTGGAGATTTGCCTATTTTCGGGGGGAAGATCTCACAGACTCTTCAGTATCTTTGAAGTCCCCCAAGAAGGCAATAAAGAAGGCCGGGACTAGCGGCAGCCCTGTTTAACTCCTCATTCCGATTTGATCTCTTCTGATAGCAGTCCCTGCTGACTCAGCCGCACCCGCAGTTTGGTGTCGGTGTTGAGTGCAATCACTGGTTCAAGGATTTCGGCTGGACACTTCCAGGCGTTTAGCTTGGACCATAGTCTTTGACGATTTATTTTGTCATAGGCCTGTGACATGTCTACAAAAGCTGGGAATACCCTTGGCACACCTGTCCTGATGTTACTTTTTATTATATTCAATATCATGATGTTAATATTGGTGCTGGCCTTTTTCAAAAAGCCAGTTTGGAATGGATCTGAGCAGGATGATGTTCTGGCCCACTTTTGGAATCTTGTCAGTAGTAAGGTGGTGAAGATTTTACCAATTATGTCCAGCAACGCAATTAGGCGGTAGTTTGCCGGGTCGTCTCTCTTGCCTTCTTTGAAAATGGGGACCACCACAGCTTCGGACCAGGATCCCGGGATCTGCTTTGTCGTTCTGCATTGGTCAAAGATTTTGCTTATGAAGACGGACCGTTCTGCCGGGTGCTGTTTCAGGTCGATGTTGGTTAGGCCCGGGGATCTCGATGATTTGAGTTTTTCGATCATTGTTTTGATATCGTCTACATCCGTGAGGTCTACCCACTTTGTTTCTGACAGATGCTTCAGTGTCTTTGACTTCGCTGCCAGATGTGCAAAAAGGTTATTGAAGTAGCGTATCCACTGTGTTTCAGGCACAGAGATAATGAGCTGGTTGTTGGTTTGTAGATCCTTGCTCTTTATCAAAGCCCAGAAGTCTCGGGAGTTTTTGGTGGTTAGTACTTTTAATTTATTTTTCGGCGTCGTTTTTATATAGAGTTTCCTTGTGACTTCTTACCCATGATTTATAACTCCTTGTTGCTGCCGTGAGTGTGTTATTAGCTTCGTCTGAGTCCGACGGTCTGCTGGTTTGTTTTCATTTTCTTAGCTCTCTTCTTTTGATTACAAGTGTTTTGTCGTACTCATGTATACCGTTCTTATCAATTTTTTTTCCTTTCACACTTCCTAGTTTGTAGGTGAGCAACAGTGGGAGGTAGTGTGGTCTAGCCACTGCTGTACCAGTGATGATGGTTGTTGGTTTAGCAGTGTATTTGTTTGTTATGCATCTTATATCCGCCGCTGTTAGTCTTAGGCGAGACTGATGTGTAGTTTGCTCAACATTTGATTTGTACACTTGTTTTTGGTGGCAGACGGTGGTCAATGACATACGTAGAAGGTTGTGGTTGCTTTCTTTAGTTCATTGGACTTCAAAGAGGTCGACGTAGGGTAGCAAGGCGTGTGCCACAAAAATGTAGTCGAGAGTCGCTGCTGAGTTTGCCTGTTCCCATGTTGGGAGGGATGGCTGATGTCCTCGAAGTATTGCTACATTGTGGAAGTTTCTTGAATTCATAAGGTTCATCCAGGCCTCGCCTTGTTCCGCAGTGGCCAAACTAGGGTGTGTCGTGGTGGTGTTACAAGCGACTATTTACACTTAGCGTTTAAGTCCCTGCAGATGATGATGTGAGTGGTTTCTAATTCAGTTAGGAATTTGTCTATCGTATCAGCGACTGCTGCGCAGAAAGTGGCGTTTTTGGTTCTTTGAGGGTTCCAGTACAGGTTTATTATTGCTAGATTTGCTGTGGTCCAGTTCGCCGTGCCCAGTTTTGTATGGTTCCATGAGGCTAGAAGTGCCAAGATTCCGTAGGTCTCTACTACTTTTTTTTCAATGGTGATTCCTGAGCCTGAACGGACGACTGTCAAGAGGCCCGAGGATGGACGGCCCAGGAGGCCTTGGACAGCTGGAAATATCTGGATTTTGTAACCATCCAGGGCCGGCTTCTCCTGCAACCAAGTCTCTTGAAGACAGATTATGTTGGGGGTTTCCAGATCGTGTGCCTCTGGGTTTGTTAAGTGTTCGTGGCCACGCGTGTTCCACAAGCCCATGCTTACTGATTTTTTTAATGTCGAGTCGGGACGATGGGGAAGGGAGTTAGCATCTTGATTGCACCTTTTCCTTCGTTGCTATTTCGTTAAATTAGGTTTTAGTGCGTTTTTCAGTCAGCTCTATGGTCCAACGGGGCCACGTTTGTTGGTCTGATTTTCCTCAGGTGGGTCCTGCCATGTCAACGATTTTTGGTCGGTTTGAGTGGTGGGATCTTTCAAATCGGTCCTAGTTTCTTCGGCAGCCCTAGTATTTGATGGTTTTGTAAAAGTGTGGTTTCTGTCCAACCTCAGTCTTCTTCTTCTGCCGTTTTCAAGATTTTCGTTTCGGTGGTTGTGGGGTCTCTCGCAGCGGGGTCGATCTGAGCCAGTATATCTTGGTCATGTTGTTTCCCACGTTCCCTGGTGACCATATCTTCTTTTGTTTTTATAAAGTTCTTCCATTCTAGACCTGTAATGAGTTCTTAGTGTTTCTGTGTCAGATGACGCGGAAGATGTCTGGGAGACTGGAGCTGGTTTAAATAGCTCTGATATGCGGAAACCCAGATGTTCGAGGTTGGTGTATACTTCTTGTTTAATTTCGCATAGGTCTGATGCTTTTATGTGGAGGCAGGCTTTGGCTTTTTTATCCCTGTGGTTCAGTTCTATCAGGGTGAAATGTTTGGTTTTCAGTGTGCGAAGTTACAGTACTTTACCTAGTATTTCAAGTACTGATTTTCTGTTGAGGACCAAGTAGTTCTGGCCTGGGGCTAATTGCTCCAACTTGAAGGTGCGGGTGTAGCTCGTTTGTGTACGACATGTTGTATCAAGGTGCGATTGTTGTTTTTCTGACTTGATTTTCACCATCTTCTCCGAGGTTTCGCAAACTGGTTTATGTAGCTTGTGTGTGTCGATTTTCACAGTTTCTTTGCTGGGTGAGACCGACTTGGCTCTTTCTATTTGTTCCATATGCTTATGGTCAAAATTGTTTGGCTTTGTGGTTAGTCGTCTAGGTGAGGTGGTGCTCAAAGGAGGTTTCTTTTTGTGATTTGGGTCAATAAGGCAAGACTCCAGGTTTGTGGTTGCCCCAACCATCTGATTTGAGTCAGAAGAAGCTTCTGAGTCTTCCTCTTTATCGAGGTGGAGCATTAAGTTCATCAGGGAGGAGTTGACCAAGAAGTCTTTGAGAGTTGCTGGTGATTTAGCAAGGTCGATCACATCGGGGTCCGTCTGTTGGGAATCTTTTGGGGTACTCGTCGGTTTGGTTAGCTTTGTGGTTGATGGTTTCCTTTGCGTTTGAGCTGGTGGTCTAGCAAGTTTGAATATAGCTGGAGTTTTGATGGCTAGCTTCTTTTGAGTTCCTTGTTTAGAGCTGGCTGTGTCATTCTGGAAAGTCGTGTCCAGTGGCACTGATGATGATTGTTTGGCAATCTCAGTGGGCCTTGGGGGGACTTGTCTGTTTTTTTCATAGGCTCTATCTGTAGAGAGGGGTTTCCTTCGGGCAATGTTTGCGACCCTTTGGCTGGGATTGTTTGTTCCCTGCATGGTGTGGTTAATACGGTTTGTAGTTTAAGTTTTTCTTCCAGTGCCGTGATTCTTGAATCCCAGCGTCGTTCATGCTCGGCAGTTTTTTGTTCTAGGGCCGTTGTAAATACTTCCACGAAGATTAATTTTGAGTGCATCATGGCAATTACTGTTAACAAATCTTTCATGGAGTCATTTATTGACTCGTAAAGCTTTCTGAAGGGGGCCAGAGCAATGGTGATAGCAGACATAATTGTCAGCAGGTCGGGCTTTTTTGATGGAGAGTCTTTGTGCGTGCTCATGAATATTTTGCTCGATCTTCTATTTTTGGCCAGTGTGCTGTGCTCTTTACAATGGTCCTGGTGGGGTCGTGGGAGGTCGTGTGCAATTTCTGGATCCATTATTTTTTCTGTAGATGCTGAGGTGGGAGAAAGCCCGGGTGATGATAGTGCGTTTTCGTGAAACTTGCTTTCACATAGATGAGTTGTATAGTTGTATAACTTGGTTTTGCTCGAGGTTTGTAGGTATTTGGAGCTCCACGTCCAATGTTTGTTGTTTGGTTGGAAGGTCCAGTACTTTTGTTGTTTGTTTCTGTGTCTTGCCATTTAGTGTCTTTGAGGGGACCAGGTTCGTAGAGTTTTTGTTGGAGTTTTCCTGAGAGGGAGGAATTCATCCGGGTGGAAGTTTGGGCGAGTTGAGAATTGTTGGTTGGTGATAATCTTTTATACTTAGCCTGCAACAATACAGGAAATCTTTTCTTTTGGTGAATGTTCATAGCAAGGCACACTTTTTTCAGTTAGGAAAGATAAACTGAACAAAAGGTGCGTAGATACTTTCAGTTCCTGTCATGTCACTTCCAACTGTGTACATCATAGTCCCCCCTTTTCTTTTTTTAAGGACTTGAGTGCAGAGTATAACATTATCTGATATTTTATCAGGAATTATAAGTTGCCTATGTTTGTGTATTGGCGAGAAGGAGTGTCTAGGATAAGTGAAAAGTGAGCAGCATTTGTTTGGGTGGGGTGAATATTTGTGAGATGGAGTTCATGCATTTCAGATTTCCTCTTGACTTGTTTCCTGCATGAGCCAACATGAACCATTTTATACATTTCTATGTGAGCTGCAAAGAAGTTTTGAAACTCAACCGCATCGACTTTGCAACTGGGTAGAGAATGCAATGCATCTGATTCACAAAGGCAGTCCTTTTGCATTTGTGAAGCCTCTTACTTTAACTGGCACTGAATATACAACAATCTTCTGTACCTTTGGTCCCTTCATTTTGGTTAAATCTGCTTTATTTCTGGCTTTTATACTTTAAATACAGATGCTACATTAGTTACAATGAAGAGAAATACAAGTATAGATGCATTTAAAATGGTGCTTTATTTGTTTTTTTAATAAGTGTGTTTTTTGAAGTTTGGACATGATTTATTAAATAAAGCAACTATTCGGCTTCATATTCGGCTTCGGCCAAATTGTTAACAAACTATTCGGTATCCAGCCGAATACTAAATATGCTATTCGGTACAGCCCTACTTATTATGTTAAGACACCAACCTGTAAATTATATTTTGTACAGTTTGAACAAAAAAAACCATGTGCCTTTTGAAAACAATTGTACCAAATTCCAAAATCCACACGAACAACGCCGTTGACAACAGCTAGTTTGCTTTATAAAATAGGCAAAGGTTTGCAGCAATAGGTAATATAAAATTAATTTGACAGAAATTCTGATATATGAATTGCTGGTAGATAAAAAGAAACATTGGGAAGTGCAACAGTTTTAGAATGGAGTTTCAGAATTGGAATTAGTATAGGCATAGCCTTAACACGCGCCACACTCACAGCCATCATGTGATCATGCACTAGGATGATTTCACATACTGGGACTCACCCTCTTTTGTAGGAATTGCTACCACATACCCGAAATTGCTATAGCAACCACATGTAGTAACATCATTGTCAGGTTACTCCATCATAATACAGAGCACCCACAAAAGGACAGGTACTCATGTCACTGAAACTCACCAGGCATTGGTGTCTTATTCGAAGTGCTCCAAAGTATGGCAAGATTTCAAATGACTGGTCTAGATATACACATTTGCAACTGTATCACTGCACCCGAGAATCCAGTGTGTACAGGCTTCTCTTTCCAGCCACCCAAGGCCCTTCTCTGGGTGGCGCAACCTTGATTATGGGAGGCAACAGTGATCCTCTCCATGTTGCCTCCCTGTGACTCCACCCTCTCCCCTCCCCACGACATTAGCACCCTTTCTCCTCCCTCGCCCACACTTTTCTGCCGGAGCAGAGCTTTGTGCTCAGATTTCCGTGATTTCCCTGCCTGCGGCTACCACCATGGATATCGAAAAGGGACTACGTCCCTTTTCCAAAAGCAGTGGCCATCTTTTCTTTTTCTTTGTTCTCAGGAGATTGGGTTTGTGCAATAGCGCAGAGCCAATCTCCTAAGAAACAAATAAACTATTTGCACCCTGGGCCAACGCCAGGATTCTAATAGCAATTACACCTCAGCCGCTGGGTGTACAACTGCACCTTTACACTGGTGTCTGGGGATCATGCAACAGTAGAATGGAACCCTTGATGGCTACCTGGAGTCTTTTTAAAATGTTAAACATTTATGAGGCCTGTCAAGAGATTATCCTAAACTGAAGGCAGCGGATTTGCCTCTCCCATTAAACATGATTTAATACATTAATGGTGTTTGGGATTAGTACTGATAACTTAGATAATGGTGAATTATACCATGATATTGTCCATATAGTATTTTAATTAATGCCATAAAAGGTAGTGTTGAATATATATTCCACTATAGATATCTGGCCATTCCCAAACCTGCCTACTTCTGTCCTATTTGTTTGAGTTTAAGGAGATGTAGTTTTATGTAAGGATAGCTACTGTTTTTTACAAAGATTTGTTATATTGATTTGCCTCAAAATGTTTCTTTTTCTAATGAAAATGATTTATTGCTGTTTCCATTCAGTTCAAAAGGAAAAGCTTGTGATGAGTATGGTACGAAGATACACTGGGCCTGATTCACAATGTGATTGCCAATGTGAAAATCCCATTGTGCATCAGGCCTCTGTTTTGTTTTCCCAATCGTGCCTTGTTTCTCTTTTTCTGTTTGCGAGTGGCATGCAATGAATGATTTGTAGGATGAGGGCAGGGGGCGGGGCAGAGCTCTGAATCAAGGTTAGGAAACAACCCTGCCAACTCTCCCACTGACAGCCAACTAACCTCATAGTGTGCATACACGTGAAGTACGAGAGGATTCCATGAGATACATGCCCCACTATCATGCGCAGTCCTCTGAGATGGGCCTCGTGCATTTAGACATGTTGTTTGAGACGGAGCATTGGCATTTAATGGTCACCAAAGTTATATTTGTATTCTCACAGGAGGCAACTCAGGCTTTTAAAACCCAGCAATCGGTGAAATATCTCTCAAAATGGCAGCTTACATTTATTAAGGGTCGCTGTGCCGCCATGTCTTTACACAAAATGAGAGTGTGTGCTAATTCAGGGTGTGTGCTGTTCGAAATATCTCACAGTGTGCATTTGCCTACACCATCCACTTAACGTATCCTCACTTCCATTGCCATGGCAATACTGGCATGCACCTGTCGCCTGGCAGTTTACAGTGTCTTTATGACATGTACTTGCACTACAATTCAGATGTATGTGTACTTTGTGTGATATGTATTCAGACCCTACTTTGGCACCATTTGAATTTGAATTTTGGACACATGCATGTTTTTAATCAATAAAACCCTTGGTCTAAACAATTGCAGCATAACCTTGATATTGGTTCCTGAGTCTCCAAGGTCATGCTACAGAAGTATGAGCACCTTTGCAAAGATACTCTGGCCTTCCTCATGCCACTATATCAAGTCGTCGCTTTCGTACTGTGAACCATACTACTCTTTTGTACTGTACTGAATAGACTGAATGTCCTCTAAAACAAGGAGAGTCCAGCAGGTTCTGTCTTATTTAGTTGGCTCTCCTACAACTACTTGAAGTTGCTTGTCACATTAACACCTGTGAAGACATGCTCTCCAATCTTGACTCTAACCTTCCTTCTGTCCTCATTGTCCTTGAGCTATCCTCTGCTTTCAACATTGGAAACCACACCATCCTGCTCAATCGTCTCTCAGACAACCTGGGTATCTCTGATCAGGCCCTGGCCTGGTTGACCACCTTTCTCTCTGATCGACCCTCCAATGTCCAACTAGGGTCTTTCCTCTCTTCTATCTCTCATTCTACTTGTGATATTCCACAGGGGTCTTACCTCTCTCCCCGGCTATTTAACCACTACCTGGCACCTCTGGCCCACTGCATCTCTACCTTCTGCTCTAACTTTTAGTATTATGCAGATGACAACCAGCTCTCCTTCAGGCTCCCCTCAGCCTCTATTACTCTTTCTTTCATGACAGGCTGTCTGTCCACTATTCAGGAATGGTGTGCCTCCAACAGGTGGTCAGTCATAATGTAGAATGAAATAATGTCGACAGTCAAAATGTCGAAAAAAATAATGTCGAAAACAATAATGTCGAAAACCAATAATGTATTTATGTATTTATTGATAGTGCTAATTGACATTTTTTTTCGACATTTTTTTTCTAAAAATGGACTCTTCATTATATGTATAGGTTTTCGACATTATTGTTTTCGACATTTTTTTTCGACATTTTTGTAAGTCGACATTTTTTTTTTGACATTAGCACTACTATAAACCCCACCAACAATCTCTACCTTAATGCCAGTAAGACTGAGATCCTCCTTATTGGGACTCTTGCTCCCACCTTCCCTCTCTCACTCTGGCCACCCACCCCGGGCCCTGTACCGTCTTTTTCCAGTCAGGCTAAAATCATTGTGGTCATCTTTGACTTCACCTTCTCCTTCTCTCCTCACATCTATGATGTCTCTAAGAAGTCACACTATCAGCTGTACCTCCTCAGAGGTATTCTTCCTTTTCTCACTTTCCCCCAGAGGCTCACTGTCTCCAGAGCCCTGGTCCTCTCTAGTTTGGACTACTGCAACAGCCTCTTTCTAAATCTGCCTGCCTCTGCTCTTCTCCCTCTGCAACGTATCCAGAACAGGTTGCAAGACTTGTCCTTGGCCTGAAATCCAGGGATCGTAACTCTCCAGCCCTGAAAATTCTCCACTGGCTCCCTGCGGCTGAGAGTGTCAAGTTCAAGAACCTCTGCATCATCCACCAGGCTTCCTGGGGCCGGGGACCACACTACGTCCAAACCTCCTCTTCCTAAGGATATTCCTTCTTGAGCCCTCTGCTGATCCACCTCAAACTCTCTGAGCGTCAGATACTTCTCCAGACAAAGTGGGGGGTTGATCTCATTCCACAGTTGGGGCCCCCCTTCGGAACAGCCTCCCTGCCTCTCTCAAACGTGAGCAGGACCACCTAAGGTTCCAGAAGCAACTCAAGACCTTCCTTTGTGCTTTTGCTTTTTCTCTCCCTCTCCATTGCTGATGTCCCTGTTCTGCTGCAAATACTGGTTACCTGGTCACGCACTGAATTTATGGGACCAGACTCCTGCATGGCCAGTTGCTCTTGCACTGCCTCCCGGCCTCCCAAACACTTAAGGGACTGCATCTGCAACCCTACAGTTCCCTGATTCTCTGCACTTATGAGCCACCCCCGGCTGCACTTACTAGTTACTTGCACTCTCCCCTCCCCTTTCACCCTGGCACTTCTCCCCTCCACACCCACCCGCACTTGTGTGATCTCAATGGCATGCAGCCTAATAAGATTGTTGTTTTGTCCTCCTTCTGTCTTCCCTTCCTTGTCTTGTCTCGCCTAGAAACACATATGTACAGGAGCATTATAAATTACTTATCATATCTTATAATTTTACTAACACACCAGACAGTAAGCTGGAAGGCTTTTTTTACCTGTTGGCTGCACAGAGTGCAGAGGAGTGTATGAGAGTGCAGTTGCCTGCAGTTCGAGCATCTGCAGGTTTACAAAAGCTGAGCCATACCAGGTAATGAATCCTTCTGTGATTACCTTCCGTGATTACCCTGAAAGGGCAGAGAAATGGATAAGCTATGAAAGGAGGCTTCCGTCTGCCAAGGGCAGTGGAATAAGGAACTTATACTAATACTGGTGCAGAATATGCGTGTCACACTGGGCCTTTCAAAGTAAAAATGTTCCTCTCGTGGGGGAAAAAGTGCATAGCACGGTTTACAATGAAGTTGATCACTTCATCAATCTGTTAAAGCATAAAAGCTTTGCTCTCCCTACCTATGAACGAACACAGGCATAGGAAATCCTGAAATTCAAGAATAAAAACAGTTGTCGTACAGTTTTGATGTAAAGGTTCTTCACAAAGTAACTATTTTTGCATGACTCTAGTTGAAGGTGCAGTTTAACAAGATTTACAAACTTGCTCGATGCATGACTTTTGCAAATACCTACATTCCAAAAATTCTCTGATTTGACCTCGCCTTTTTAGCGTAGCTCTGTGCTCCTTGGATCTGTCTCGTGGACTCTTAAGGATTCCTGAGCGATGAGTTCAAGGGCTTGAAACTGACCTTCAGACATGAACCTGTCAGTCAGCTAAATTACCCTTCAAGAGTCAGGCTCGTACTGTGGTGGCACTGCGCTTTCATCTCTAATCACAGAACAGTGATACCATTGGAATTAGATCAGAAAAAAATCATCCCTCGGGAAATTCCCAAAGGACAAGCTAACATCTGCTGGTTTAAATTGATTTTAGCATCTGCTGTGCAACGTGTCCTGCTCTTTCTTTGCTAGTAATACAGTGCCACATTCATACGTGCAATGCCTATCCAGCCAAGATTCTGTTACTGCTGCAATCTTTAGCAGACAGTTTAACAGAGTTTAGTAAAGCTGGCGTGTTTCCATCAAATGATCATGAACTATGCCTGCTTCTCTTGTGGACTGAAAACCTCTAAATATCTCGTGACAGAGCACACAGCTGGGAATCACTGGCAGGTGTATGTGCAGGGCTGGTGGTCACCTAAAATGACTACTTCACCAGCGAGCTCAAGACACAGTACCCTTCACAGCCTAATTATCATCATGATACAATCACCAGATCTAATCCCAGAACACAGCATTGAGTGAGGGGATACAAGAAGACTCAGTAGCTGCATGGACGTTGCCAAACATTGGATGCTTGAAGAGGAAATCACAAGAAGAGATATCAGCACAAACAGCCCACCACCTACAATCTCTTGTGAGCTGTGAAATGTGCCTGCACGTCAAAGGTGGCAGCTTAATAGCTAGGGTACAGGAAGTATAAACAATGTTGGCGGGTACTTTTAAAATCTCGGATATGAATGCAAGTTCTAATGCTGTTTGAAGCTTCAGTGTGCTGCTGCCCTAATAATGTGGAGACACATTGTGCCGAAGAGAGGGTTATGAAAGCAGAGAAAGCAGAGACACCAGCGAGGAGAGGACACAAGGTGAGTGTGTGGTAGCTGAAGTGTGCATTGCCTCCTATGTGTTGTCCCACATTGGCACCAGGCGTTACAGTGCACTGGGAGGTGTAGTGAGGCCAGCTGCTACAATACAGCTCGGCTATAACCCACCGTGTACCTTACGCCATTCTGCACGACGCATATGCTGTGTGAATATGCACAATCTGACCAAATGTTACTCTGGACTGCACATTCTCACGACAGAAAGAACATTTCTGTCTGGCTGCGTGGTGCATTCTAATATGCAACTCCCAACTTCCTCCTACGAACTAATGAGGGTTTTAGGACTTACCAGCTGTGAATGCCAATTTAGTGACATGCCCTGCCTATCATAGATTAGCATGGCATGCGGATGTGTGTGCTTGCACAAAGACCTGTTTCCTAAAAAACACTGGGCTTGTAGACAGAGCGGCCTTGGATTGCGCCCCGCAGGTGGAGCAAGTCTGAAGTAGAGCAGCTGAGTAACCAGCCAGAGAAAGACATCAATTAAAAAAAAAACTCAGTTGACCAGCACACGCACGATATCCAAGAGGAGATCATGGCGATGCATGCTGAATTGAAAAGTTGGGACCCTGCCTGCTGGCTCTCCCTTTTCATATTGCTTATGTTTAGGTTAACAAAAGCAAATTTGGCTGCATTGCATGTGCATTATTAAGTTTGTGTTTATCTTGTGTTATTATTCAAATCATATTATATGCAAGTTTGTAACATAAGCTTTGATAAGAAGAGTATTCATATTTTTTCTAATTCTGCGTGCTTTGCTTTTGTACAATTCTTCTTAGGGGATGTTTCTTTAATCATTGTTCCCCTAAAACATGCCTTAGCAGCAGCTGAGAGTGTACTTGCCATCAGGACAGGCATAGTATCCAACTAGACAAGATCAATCATACATTTAAAGAGTTTGACCATACCCTTCATACAACAGACATCTATGTGCAATTTTCATAGAATTTGACACAGAAAAGGGAGAACCTATGCTGGCTCTTACCTGACAAAATACATTAAACCATTACAAATAATCCCTCTCAAAAAGCTCCAGGTGTAGTGCCTCTACGGGAACTATAAAATATACAAATCAATGCTAACACCATCGTATTTCAGGAAACAGAGATGCAAAATTAAATTAGGCCAGAATTGAAGCCAGCGGTTATCATTGTAAGGCTTACGTCCGGTAGGTGCCCATTTCTCCACTCTAAATACAAGCCAAATTTGTTATAAAATTGATACAAAACTATTAGTTATTACTTTATCATCCAGATTGGGCAAGGTAATTCCCACAGGGTTATGTGTCTCAAAAGCTGTCCTTGTACCCAGAAGGATGGCAAAAGACAGCATGAGAACCCTTCTGCTCATACTCTGGCATGAACATCTGTCTATAGATTCCACATTTGTTTTGTCATTAAACCTCAAAAAAGTGTTCAGAGTTGAAAGGCTCCATCATTTTGAGGTTATGGGTAGTTTTAGGCAAGAAATGTATTTTAAAAATGAACTTGTTTCATACCAGCCCGCCTAAAGCCAAGGAATCTAACAGTGAATTCATGTCAATGCCTTTCAATATTTCTGATGGAACAAGGTATGGTTGCCTGCTCTTTCCAGTTTTATTTTGAACTCATTGGAACTGTTAACAGTGACACTAAGGCAAAAATATAAGGGAATTAGCAATCCGGCTGGTGAAAATAGAGCAAATTTCATGCCGATGATAAAACATGTATCCTGTGAGAAATTTAAGGATCCATAAAAATGAAACAATTAACCTATTTACAAATGTTTTTATCATAATTGGTATGTAATAAAAATGAGCAAGGCAGCATAATTCTACAAAGAGGAGCTGCTAGACTTTAACTTTAAATTGGTTAAAAAGTATTTGAAATATTTTAGGATTAAGTCGATCCAGGGATAACCGATATAGAATTGTGCATTAAATATCTCTTTTTGAGGAATAGTCACATTTCTCATGTCAGCATCCTTCAATATCTTTTTTTGTGATTTTGCGCCATATTAAACAACAATAAAATAAAATAAAATGAAACATAAAATATCATTTTAGCACCTGAAATAAAGTATACATTTTGCATGCTCATGAAGGCTCCCACATGTGTTTTGACTGGTCAACATTTAACAAAGAAACTGTAAAATTAAGATAGGGAGGGTTCTAAACTCATATTGACTGTAGTTAATCTCAAAGCAAATTCTGATTTTGGGGACTGAGGTTGTCAGATGTGAAAGTCTATTTTTTGGCATTTCGGCTGTGTTATGTTTTCACATTGTTTGCTCCAACCTGGTTACCCGTAGTTGGATCGGAGTAGAAAAATACTATACAATGCACATGGTAGTTGTAATACATTCAATAATCCTTCGCAAAAGCTACCACACCCAATTCTAAAGGCAGGTCCATTGGTTAGGAAAAGAGTTTATAAGCTGTCAGCTATCCATGCATTTTTGCATTAACTAATACTGATTGGGTGTTAAATTCTAATAGAAATAGAAACTAGACCACTGCATTGGCCAATGTGGATAAACTATGGGTTTGAATACATAGGCCATGAACATAATCATGCACAATTTATTCAATATTAAACAAGGTGGTGGGCTGTCCCGGTCGGTAATAGCCCGGCACCCAAGTTAAGGGCCTGATTGCAGCGAGGGTCCCTTAACACGGTGGCGGTGCAGTTACCGGCAGGGTCGGCCCGCCATTGATTTTAATATCGCCACTAGCACCCGTGTGGTTCCATACATTAGTGCTAATGGTGGTTGTTTTGTTTTTTAAAAGAAAGAAATGTATCTTTGCGGCATGGCCTTACGCCACAAAGTGCTGTCATCCAGGAATTCCGTTTTCAATGTTGATGACTCCATCATCAACATTGAAGAGGTACTGACTGAATGACAGCACTGCACAACTCAATTTCTCAAGATTGATACCCAAACTGTGAATGGCATTGAATTGTATTTAATTAATTTATATAGCGCTTTCGCCAAAGCTCTGCACAAAAGCAGATGGTACAAAGCATGATAAAATAGTTCAGAATGTTACATAATTAGCTAACAGAAGAAGGATGAATAGAGTTTAACAAAATTGCAAACGTGTAGAAGATCCAATATGAAGAGGTAAGGTACTGACCTTGTGAATAAAGTGAATGAGAAGGGATGCAAAGAGTAATCAGTGAGGAGAGATAGAGATGAGGTGTGTCTAGATATACATTTAAAAAAAAAAGAAAATTTAATAAAACGCAAGATTTGTAAGGAAACAGTCAGTGACGGAAGAGAGGGGGAAATCGAGGCATAGGGGACAGGTAATAAAGGGCATGAATGGAAGAATGTTATACTGAGAGTAACAGGGTAAGATGACAGGCTTGGTTCCAATGATTGAGGCAGATCAGTAGTCTATACTAGAAAGAACCAGAAATAATGATATTGGTAGCATGAAAAGAAAGGAAAGGACTCACTTTATGGGTGTCAAATAATTGAAAACAGGAAGAACAAGCTATTTTAGAGATATGTGTATTAAATGAAAGAGGTTAATCAAAATAAACACCATTTGCAGATAGATGTGTTTGACACTACATGTATTTGAGCAGGGGTGTGCAGACAAAAAAATGCAAAAATGTTACTGTTCATAAAAAGAATGTGTCTCAAAGAACAAGGTGGATAAAAGGGGCTTAAAAGTCACTATGGTCCCGGAAAGTGGACTGGGGGTAAGATATCTTCTTGATACCCTATTATTGTCTTGGGAAGCTCAACAGAATACATCTGGGCTTTTGGTGCTTCAGCCGTGGTCAGACCTATGGCACAACCGCGCAAGTCAATGCGATCCAACTGGTGGTCGGCGTTGCATCATTTCAATGGTGCAGGTTACGGAAGGGATAAGTCGGAATTCAAGAATTCCGGAATCCGGGGAAACCGATGTTTGAGCAGCAGTTGATTCAGTGGTGACATGATCACTATCTCGGGGTTTAGTCAATATTTGCGATTCTGAGTTTGATGTCTTCAAGCAGATCGAGTCGGCGTATAAGATCATTTCTCCCACAATGGTTGAGCATGAGCCTGTTTTCCTCTCTGCCATGCCATTTCCTTTGTGATCTTTGTTGCTATAAGAGTACAAAGCTGGAATAACTCCTAGAGACATCTCTGATTACTGAATGGCTCTATATCACTGGGGAAATCCTATTCTAGTCCTGATCTTTCGTCTTTAGTTACACATTGCTCCATATATTCCTTTGAATTATGCCAAGACTACAACTCCCAGAATGCAAGTAATGGAGAGATACAAGTCCAGGACTCTGCATAGTTCCCAGTAATGTGATATCATCTTGTTATCTTATCTGGTTATCTTAGCTACTTTTAGCTATGTATTGTCACTTTTGTAACAAACTTACTCACATTGCTGTTTATCTATTTTTCTCATTCTTATACCACCTTATCTTTCACTCTTATATTTCCTTTTGACCAACCTTTCACCAATCTCTTCCTTTTCTGCACAGTTCTACTAACTTAGTCTAATTTCATTTACAACAAGCTCCTACTGCTCTCCTCAGCTTGCCACATTTTCTGTGGCTTCTACATTTCTTAATCTGGACCATGTGGAAGGGCTTTCATTTTACTGGCTGTGTGTTTTCACCATTGAAGCTTCAGTTTTACCTCACATTCTGATTTCTGTTTCTGTTAAAATGAACAGAACCTCTAACTCCAGCTGCCTATATGTCTGCTCCTGTGATGACTCTGGCTACTCTGCCCTACCAAGATATAACAGGGAACATGTCAATTCATGTTTCCTCATGCATTGGATGTGCATAGAACATGGGTCAGATTCAACTACAAGACCTTCTGTAAAACCTTTAGAAACATGGATTGATACGACTACCTCCTGATTTATTAACAGGGACATAAACATGAGCGTACATCTTGTAACATAGGATATCTTAACTTAAATCAGGATCTATGTAGTTTAAGAAATATTTGGATTCATATATGAACTCTGTGTTAGATGGACCTCTCCGATATAATGCCCCCATCACATTCAACCCCACTACACAATTCTGGGCAAGAAACAAGCAGTTGTCTCGAAATCTGATTTTATTTAAACAAAGACCTTAAAGGTGAAATCAAAGCAAAGGGGGTCTTCAGCTATCTGCAGGGGAAATCACTGCAATGCTACACAATCAAAGATAGCTGACCTGCAAAAATGAAAACGAGCTGCCATAATCGCACTATTTCTCACACACACGTACTAATTTCCATGATTAATTCTATATATGTGTTAACTTTTCAGCAACACTAAACATTCTTATTGCACTTCAACCGCTTGTCAGCCAGTATATCAAATCAGTGTGTTCACTTTAAAACATTTCCAACTTACACATGAAGTTACATTTGCAAATAATACACACACTCTACCTTCCCCATAGACACATTTACATCCCAGAATCAGAGAACTGTGACATGTCTCATATTTTCCCCTATAGGTCCATGGCTGTGGGCTACTAATACGTGTACAGTTTAAAATAGGCCTACAATAGCTTGCTTAGGAAGTGTACATGATGTGTGTTAGATAAGTAATGTTTTCAATTTAGAGTGCACAGACTACTTTGACTCATCCACCCAATTCACAAATCTAAGGGGGTCAGCTATTGTTCAATTAAACTTGCACGCAATTTCCCATTTCTTATTAAATAGCTATATGGTGTTGACAAAAAAATCATTATGAAACATGTCCTCATCAGGCCATAGTATGTACATGCTTTGAACCATGGTCTAATGTCGACTATATCTGTGATAGCACGTAGGGTACTTTTGAAATATCACATATTCATATTGCACTGTCAGCACAGGGAAACGTTGCCTATTTTACAACAGGCTCACAACAGAGAAGGCATTGTTTGTAAATACAATTTCCTTTAACCTTGAAAACATTGAAATCAGGATAAAACTCACCCTATAAAACCACAGTATCCTATTCTCTTTCCCTGAATAACATTTTGTCAACCCCTCACTCTATGTGCAGGAGCGGCATGCTTTCTATGCACAAATGATGTTATGATTGATATACAGCCATATGTTATTCATATACATGTGAAAGCTTAAATACTTAGAATACTGTGTTTGAATATACCTATTGGTCTAAATACACTCTGTACCATCACATATTCTTCACAAGCACTTGGAGTTAGGAATACCCTGCCAACTGCCCGTAATTGCCCTGGTCAGGATTTGACCCAACCGTAGTACTAGAGTAATTCTACAATGGGTGTGTGAAGGGTGGATTGCCAAGTATCTAGATGGGATCAGCAATTTTACATGAACTCATTATAACTCTTTAAATTATGCAGCTGTTCTTGTGTTTTTATCCAGTCGATACTAATACCTTCAATGTAAATTCTTTCAGCAAAACATGATATGCCCACTCCAAGTCATGCATCCAATCAATGGTTTCAAAATAGTTATCACACTCCAGTTTGTACTTCCTTAAATCTTGATTTAAATCACCCAATATAGCCTTCTTTATAATTTTAAATAAAGCGCAGATACAGGAAGAGCTTATTTTGATGTATAACAAGGCCTTTTTCGTTAGTATCAATATCTCCAATGAGGAGAGGCTTAGCTCAACACCAATTGCCTCCACAGATATCGCAGACTCAAGCCCCAAAATTATTCTCCACATCTGCCACTCTAACAATTTCACCCAGGTACTGTGTTGCTAGAGGCCCACCTCCAGACCATATGTTAGCATGGAAACCACACATTGCTTATAGGCTATTGAATCCCATCCATACTATAACCACCTGTATTCAGGCCAAATATTTTAGTAACCACATCATTGATAATGCTTTCAATCTCTTATTTGTAGTCATCTATTTGTAGTCACCCTTGTCTGAGATCATGTACCCTACGTAAGTATATGTCGAGACTCTCAAAATGCTTCCTATTGGAACAATTATACTCGATTTACAGATCTTACTTTCTCCAACTTTCATCAATTTAGATTTATCTAAATGTATTCTAAGATTGCTTTCAAGCAAATACTCTAATTGCACTACGAGATGCCCCAGTATAAGTGTGATCAAGCAAAACAAGTTTGTCCACAAAAGCCAGCCACGGTATGTGAGTGTTGCCTATTTTAGGTGATTAATTTTGAACCATTCTCAGACAGTCTGCAAAATCATACAAGTAAAGGTTAAATAGCTTTGGGGCCAAGACACACACCTTCTTCACACTGCTTTATGTCCTTATTTCTTTTGATAAAAGTTGTGGCTATTTGATTTTACCTGAATCATTATCATTGTGTCAGAATGTAGTTGAATTAAATAGTTAAGAAGAAAGTCACAAAGAACTTTGTTCCATAACTTGTTCCACAATTGCCATGATTGACCGAATCAAAAGCTCTACTAAAATCTATTTAAACAGCATATACTTTTGGAGAGCAGCGTTGATCAAAGTATTTAGTACGAAAATATTAAGTGCTGTTACACACCTTGCGTGAAAACCCATTTGAAATGGGCTCAGGATGTTATTTGCCTCATCCCACTTCACCATTTCCTTCAAAAGAAAGGACACAAAGATCTTGGAAGAATTATCTAGGAGAGCAAGGATCTTGTAGTTACCAGTATCCCCTCTGTCACCCTTTTTATAAACAGGTATAATAATTGCTTTTTGCCATGGCTTGCAGATTTTACCACCTTTGGCTACCACTTGAAAGAGCCTGTATATGAAATAGGACAAGATCATAGTGTTCTTCAGCACTACGTCTGATGGCCTATCCGGGACAAGGGCCCTTGATACTTTCAATTTACTAATAATAAACATAATATATTCATGCAATATTGTCAGCTCTTTTCCATTACTATTCAGACACCAACCAATAGTCTCTTCAAGAGCAGGGTCTCTTCTACCCAAAAACAAATCCCATTCATTTCTTAATTAATCGGGTTCACCAAATTCACAACAGCTCTACCTCTTGCTTCCTTGAAAACCTTCCAAAATGTATTAATTTTTTTAATCCCACCAAATCAATAACACTTTCTGCCATGCTGCATTCTTATCTGAGTACCGATGTTTCTCGACCCAGTTATAATACTGATTTTTCAGCTTCCTTATAAGATCTGCCATCACAGCTGGATCAACATTCATTTTCAACTTAATTCTTATATGTTGCTGCCAATCCCTTTTTGCCATACGAATTACAGGGGCCTCCGGACCACATGTGTTTACTTTATTTGTTAGCAAGGTGTTAGCCCTAATTGCCATGATGTAGTTCTCATAATCTGATTCACAATTAAATTGGGGTCTCTAAAACTCCCATCCCTTTCCCAAATACATTATTTATTTTCAATAAATGGATTCATTGGCTTTATGTTCTTTTCCGACCATCTTATACAATAAACATTCTTCCATGTCTTTACCTCTCCCTAATTTATAAGAACACACTGTTTCTTTTGTTACATCCATAGTTAGTTTCACAAGTGCATGATACCTATAATCATCAAATGCGCTTACCAAACAATTACTCTTAGGCAACAGTTCTGGGCTAACAAAGACACAATCTGCAGTACTTAGAATATTTTCCATTTCCCATTTGTAATGTCCACCACGGCTCTGCTATTTAACATCACCAGCTCCCAATTGTTTGAAAAAGCCACCTATCTCTTTCCCTGTTTATTCTCCTTGTTCGCTGCATCATACATTGAGCATTAACATTTTCTTAAACTCGAGCTGTCTGGGAGTTTACACAATGAGAATTTAAATTGGCCCCTAATACTACATATTCACTTAGATTATCAGATAGTACCCCATTCAATGCTTCATAAATACAGAACATCATATTTTATGCTTCATTCCCTCCTGGGGGATCATAAACATTACAAATCAACAATTTATAGTTATTTGGCAGATCAAGGATTTTGACCAGCACCGCCTGTAGATAGTCACAGCTGAAGACATGCCCCTAAACACTCACAGCAGCAGAATTACAACCCACTAGGGAAAAAAGGCCGAGAGATTATAGCAAGGATAACAAGTTTTAATTATACAAAAAATAGGTGTGCCAGCAAAGAACTCTGCTGTCCAGGAACTTTTCTGAGCAAAAAGGGTGCAAGCAAGAGCTTAAAAGTGGACACCACATCATTCATATACAGTGAAACCCCGTGCCGCTGGTTGGTGGGACCCTATGCATGGTCGGACTTCTCCATAGGGGATGCCAGGCCATTGGCCCCAGCGTGGTCCGTCTGTCTTCCATCACGTGGGGTCAGCTGGGCTCATCGTCTCCAGGGAACCAAGGTCAAAAAGACAATTAGTTATATTATTCTAACAGTGCCAGTCTATTACTACACAGGGCACCTGGCATAATCATGGGCTGGTACAGAGGGAGGCTCAAGGTCACTGTGACCTGCACACATTTCACTCATCCCAGTTGCATTGTCAAGCTTCCAAGCCTTCCACCATCGCTGTTGAACTATAATGTATCCCTCCCGGCACTTCGCATTATAAATCATACCATTGCAAAGTACAGAAAGGGTTACCATTCTCTTAGATGTTTTATGGTTGACTGGTCTATGGTCGGTGGCCTGGGGTCAGCTGTTATCTCAGAATTTAGGAGTCTTGGGACTTGGACAGTTGTAGAAGCAATAACTTGTTATTGGCTGGGTGGGGGTTGAAGGCTTACTCTGGCCTGGTTGTGATAACATGTACAGCGAGGGTCTAGTACTGTCCCATGGCCTTGCGGGATACATTCTTTCTTGGGATAAACATATTGCCAAATGTTTTTGAATAAAAGAGGGTTTATGAGGAAATTAGCAGTGTGGGTCTCTCTCTCATCAGTGATTGGGCCTATTCAGGTTTCTTCATCAGGTTTGCACCCTATTTCTAAGGCTCTGCCATGCAGACCTGTGTTTCTGCCATAGCTACAAAATGGCGTTTGTTTGTATGCTCACACTAAGTCTAAACATCTACAATTGGCATAATATTAGGCCTGTATGGGGTCTCTTAGTATGCCCCCTGTTTCCTGGCACCTCACAGGACTCCTCATGGGATTTGCCTCACCTTAAACATCTAGGGCGGTGGGATAGGTTCATTTCCGTCCCAACACAGCCTTCAAAAACCAAAGCATGCAATGAAAGGCTCAACCTCAATCTAACCATAAGATCTTTGTCATTTGTATCTATCCTTATGTATTTGATTTGTTAACCAACACTCCTGAATAACCCCGTTCAAGGTAGTAAACTGTTTATGGTCTCGAGTATTCCAAAAGATTAACTTCAAATGTCAATTCCGCAGGGCAGATATTGATGGGAAAATCTGGCTAGTCAGGTTCAATCCTCTTGTTGTTTTCTTTCAGGATCTGGACCATGGTCCAATACTGAATTAATGTAGATGGTACGTCCAATGTTGATGGTGGTGACTATAAGGTATTGGTTTGCAGGCAATATTTGGTATCCCCTGGATTTAGGTACAATATCATAACCCATCCTCAAATATTTCAGAAGATAATCCAAAGCCATGTTAACTATTGTAGGGGAGGTACACTGGATGTATGAAGAGTCAGTTCTACAGTGATCCAAACATGCTATGTACTCCAGGTCTCTTGAAAAAGTACACATAAAGCAGGTATCAATGAGAATAAACCAAGCATATGCCAGCAAATAACTGGAGCTGATGACTTATCAGAAAAGAAATTGGTTATAATAAAAGCTGAGTTGTGGGTAAAATAACAGGATCACCCACTTTCTGACCCCTATGAAAAGTATCTTTAGGCCCTCAAATTGCTGGGATAGAGGGGAAATAATGGCCCGGTTGTTATCAGCTTCCACCCCCACTTTCATGGAGTGATGATCTTCTTGCTGCAAAACCAGAATCTGCGTACATGCCTGAGTTCTAGAGGTTTCTAAGGCCTCCTCAGCCACGGTGTCTGCCACACTCCAAGCACCTGCCTGAGGAGCTGGTTTAATTATCCAGGTTGTTAGTGTTCCTTTGTGCCCAGAACACCTTTTCAGTTTTCTCTTTTCATTCCACTTAGCTTTCCGGGTTAAAAACCTTGGTTCAGAGAGAGATGTTTCTACTGGAGGATTTGGTGCTACAATAAGAGGCTGCTTCAAAACTGCTTTCCCTCTGCTTTTAGTGTATTCAACCTCTTAAGGCACTGACGCTCCCATCTAGTTGCATACACCTCTGAATGATCAGGATCTTCATTGTGTATAACCAAAGGCTCTACTTCGGTCCATTCCATGTCCTGACCATCAAAGTGTACCAGCTCTTCCTGTGACACATTACGAATCTCATGGGCATCCATTGTTGATGTGCCACATCATGCAACATCCTGATCTGAGGGAATTTCAGTGTGCCTAAAGGAAAATTGCTCAATGTGGTGCTTTGCTATGTTTTATAAAATATATGTGTGCAATGTAAAAATCTTGTTTATTTTCCCACATACTTTCCACAGCATTTTTACAGCAAACTGTACAGCGATGTCCCTCTTCATTTAGAGTACTATCAGCCTGTTTCTTTCTGGTGGCTTCCTCAGCTCTCTGTCCCAATATATCTGGCATACCAGAGATGCCAGAGCCATCTTGACTGTAAACTAATGGTCCCAATTTTGAAACAATCAGCCCTGGCTCACAAACAACCAAACAATTTTTGGACAAAGTACCAAATTCCTTAGAAGTGCTCTTTCTGTTGGTCTTTCAAACTTTGACTAATGTATAGGCTTGTTTGTAGTAGTCTGTGGTCGTCTCTGGGGGTTAGTCATGTGATTGGTAGTTTGTGGTTGTGTGTGGTTGTTTTAACTAGTATGGTTATTGAGTTGACGTGTAGAATTCTATTCTTTGTGGTAATTTGTGTCAATTATTTGTGATGTTTTGTTAGTGTGTAGTTGTTTTCAGACGTGTATCCTAATTAGTAGGGTTTTTTCTGTGAGTTTTTGGTAGCACTGTGCAATTCATGTTGATTCAGTCCTAGCATTTAGACTGCCATAGTTCATGGTAATTCAGTCCCTTTGGTTAGTTTGTTGTAGTTTATGAAAATTACTCAGATCTATTTGTTGGTTTGTTTTACTTTCTTGAAATTAGTAGGGGCATTTGTGGTAGGTTTTGGCTGTTTTTGTTAGTTTATGACAATTAGTCACATCGTTTTGGTTAGTTTGTGGTAGTTTGTGATATTATTTGTTTATTGCAATTGCTCCTTTTGGTTCAGCTGGTTTGTGGCATTGTGACCTAGATTTCAATTAGTGAATGTTGTGGCACTACTTTGTTGTATTGTGTAGCTGGTGGTCGTCTTTTGTGGTGTTTAGTAGGACCACAACTGCCAAACCATTTGAAACACCATGGCAGTCTTAATTCAAGTGTATGACTTCAATAACACAGATCTTGTTTCTTCAGAACAGTAATCTGTGGATGTTTTCCTTGCTGTGAAAACAGGAAATAATGGACCAAGAGGATAGGGAATGGTACATCATATACATTTTGGTATATTTAAAAAGATAAATGTATATGATGTACCATTCCCTATCCTATTGGTCCATTAGTTCCTGTTCTCATAGTTACTACTAGCCTGGAGGACCAGATATTTTGTCCAGGCACCCCTTTGTTTATAAATGTTTCCCTTGCTGCACTGTTTATTCTGCCTCTCATGGACACCAGAACCTGTCCTTGCCCAATCACAAGCACAAATCTGTGAATTATAGAGCAGGTTCTTTTGTATTTTATAGAAAATCGTTATCTGCAGCAGTAAATATAGAAGAACGCAGAAGATGCTCCATTAAGGAAAACATTAATTAGTGTTCTTAGGATACTGTCCACGGCTTTGGAGTTCACAAATCTCCCTCATACTAATAGCAGTCCTAATTACTACTTGAAGTCCCTGCTACCTTTTAAAGCCAGGCTATGTTGGAATTCGATATCAATCTTGCAACCTGTGTGTCCCTTATATGAGTGTAACCTGCACAAATATAAGGGCCTGCTGCCTTTTCTAGCAGGAAATGCATATACCTGAGTCCTGTAGGTTGGTCCTGTGTCTCATCGATTTGAACGTACTGTACAGACACGGTTTTCTACTGGCCTCTCGTATTTCCTCAATTTTCATCTGTCAAATTTCAGCCTACCAGCTTTGTAATAAACATTTTGGAGCGGAAATTATTTTTGGATAGAACAATTAGACAACTTTCCAAGTTTGCAAATATAGAGATGCTAAAAAGAACGTCTGCCTTCTCTGGACGCTTTACTTCATATAATGTAGGGCTATGAGAGTTCAGTTTCATGGCCAAATATAAACTTCTTCTTGTAACACGATGTTTGTGCTGTACATGTTGGGGGGGGGGGGCACTGTACTTCTGTTTCCTCTTCTCTGACTCTCCTCTTCGAATGAATGCTTAAGACTGAGGTTTTAATTATTCTGCAAAAGACTGTTCTTTGTGTGGAGGCAGCTTGGCCGGCTGTTTTACATATATTCTTTAAATGTAGAGCACTCTCTTCTCCTGCCTGTTCTGCACACACACCGTGCACAGGGTGTTTGGGTGCACTTTGCTTCTGCTGATGCGGTCCTTATTAAAATCATGTACGGTAACTAGCACGTGTAACCTTCCCTAAACTGCAGGCTTTAGGTGGGAGTTTGGAGCAAGGCGTCATGTTTATGTTTAGATGTTGGGATGTGCAGTTTTGCTCCCTCAGCAGCAAGAAAAACAAAATAATCAGTTCACCTGTTAGACTGGATCTAGACGGGTTGGCCCGTATGTACAACACCACAGGCTTGTATGCTACCATGCATATACCTCTGAGTGTGTTATCCCTCTTTCTTTTGTATCGTTGTGGGCTGTGTTTGTAAATCTGTTGTGGGAGTCTGTTTGGTGTACACCGGATCAGGGGTGTTGCTAGGTCTGGAAAAGATCCAGGGCTATGCTAATGTAGGGACTGTCAGGACCCGGGGCTAGCTAACCTTTTGGTTGTAGCTGTTAAACTTCTATCCGGGGCTACAACCAAAAGACCCAGGGCTATAGCCCCTCAGCCCCCCCCTAGCAACGTCCCGCATGCTGTCGTACAATAAACCATTTTACAGGATGTCAGACCGCGTTTTTCTATTTAGGTATTTCAGGCGTTGCATGGCAGTCGCAACATTGTGGCCATGGTATAGCCTGGCAGCAAGGGGTTGCAGGGTTATGTAACGTGCTTAGTCACTTGTCATTTGGTTTGCCCCGGTAGAGGCACGCTTTTGGTCTGGTCCCGTAAGGCAGATATCTGCATGGAGAGGTGAGCAGGAGATTGTGAGGAGACAGGAGCGAGGGTTGGCGCTCTTTTTGACCGTGTCAACCTGTGAGCTCTCAACAGCTCTGCTTGGCCTGCTTAGTGTTGTCCCACACACTGGGGGATTGGTTGAGGTGATGTGAGGCCATTATGGGAGGTTTGATTGGCCATCAGCCGCTAGATGTGGGAATTTGTCAATTGGTGGGAAAGATTATTCAGGTATATTTCACCCTCTTCTAATGATACCAGGTAAGGGTTTTTCATCTGGCACGTAGGGCCTTCTGTGTTGTATGTTAAATGGGGTTTCAGTTCCAAGTGGCAGGGCATTTATTCATTGTGTACGACCAAAGAAAGTACCTGTCACTGTCATATTGCTGATCATCATCGTGCTGCTATATTTATTTATTTAATATTTAATATAAAGTGTCTCTTGTTCACCAGAGACTTGAAGTCTGTGTAAATTATTACCAGTGCTACCTTAACCCATTTATGTCCAGAGTGCAATATGGGAACAATATGTCTGGTGGTAATTGCCTTCAAGATAAGCAGTATTTCACAAACTATAAATACTGCTGGTGATTTTGACATGCACAATTGTGCTGCAAGTTGTTGATCGCATAGAAGGAGCTCACACAGGTGGCAGTCCATATTTTTACCTATGTTCTGCACAGTAAATCCGCCAATCTTTGGCCTTTTATGTGGATGATTTATCTCCTGCATCATGCTGGAGGTAAATGATGCATCTCAAGGTCAAACTTAGAATTCGGTGTGGGTTCAAATTGGTGTTAATTCTGTTAGTGCCAGAATAAATGTCTGTAAAGGAGTAATGGCCACTTTTTTGCAGCACCGCTGAGGTACAGTATCTTTAATGTTTAGATTTGCAGTGCCACATACTGGGGAAGAGGGAGATGAAAAGTGTGTATGTCCAAGATGTAGCCACACTGCCCGTGTGGAGGAGGCTTTCCCTGGCATAACTGCCTATATATTCATTGTAATCACAGGTCAGGGAAGAGAGCAAATCAGCCAGGGATGCCAAGCTTTACTCTTTGAATCAATGGCCGGCCACAACCCTCTTTCATACACCCAATTGCCACTGCTCTATGGTTCCCCTCACTACTGCTTCACCTGTAAAAGCCTCTTTCCTGATCATTCGCCTGTGCCGTCCAGGTTGCTAACTGCCTTGCACAGTGCTTAAGTTCATTCCCCAAGTTATTCTTGGCCCATTGCAGGAGTGGAGCTCGGAAATAAGAAGAAGGTTTTTTTTCGTGTTTCTCCATGTATCCTCTGATAGTTGGCCTTGAGCAGTAGGCACCTCATTGTGATTCGGTGACCCCTGTAGAACACAAAACACAACATTGCGCATTACTGTTAAGAGAGGGGACTCCCTAATGGACGTAACGTTAATAACGCCGAACTGTTCAAAAGCGTAGAAGCTTTTGAGGAATCTGGGGCTGGGAGTCGAGGGGTTCCAGGTGGCCAGAATTGAGCTGGAGCTCCAGGCCAGCTCTCAATTTCTCGGGGGTTGTGGAACTAGAGGGGACGAGTGACAGCAATAGCGCTTCCCAACCCCCCCCCAGAAGGCAGGCAGCGTGGTGTCCCAAATGTAGCAAGTGAGTTGTGATGCCATGGCTTTCAGCAACTGCTCAATAAAGCTGCTCTGGGCAAGCCCCTAACTTGTCTAGTGCTTGCACGAGCACTGGACAGACGCCATCTTGAATTGTCACACTCAGACCTCTGAAACTGGGCACATGGTTAAGGAAGCACGGCAATGATGTACCGACACCCCTTGCAGGAATTAGGCACCTTTCTTTGTTGGCTGGAATCCTTCTTGTGTAGCACATTGTTCAACATGACTTTATCACACACACAGATCTGATGCTTTCCCACACTTTGTAGTATCTGGACATGAGACAAGTGCTGGAAACATGAAACAAGTGCACTTCCTTTAGGGCTACATATCTGAGTGGAAAATCAATAACAGCAAAGTAGATGGGAGAGCGGCTGCTCATGCTGATGCCCCTTCCTTTCCACCTTGTTGTACCTTCCCATGTATTTACCAACCTGTTTCCCAATGGTTCCTTCTTTCCTGTTGTTAGCCTGTAAACAGGTGTTTGCACGGCGCTTGGTACTGCAGCGCTGCTGTTCATTGCACTGTGCAGCACAGATCTGTGCAGGGGTTCATTGTATCTACCTCTCATGACTTAAAGTCTTAATTGGCCCTGCTTGATTTGAACCTATGGCCTCCGGGTCCAGAGCATAGATTGTTTATTTCCCTGGAGCATCCTTCCGGCCTTTTTCTTTCGAGTAATCTAACTGGTTAAGATATTAGCTATATGGTAATAATGGCCGTGGCAAATGTCAGTAATTCAGTACATTGTTTCAATTTACCAATGTTATTGCTCTGAACACTGCCGGAAAAGTGAAATGTAAAATCGAGCATCCTTGTTGGTGTTTGAGCATATTGGTGATTTGCCAGCAGCTTTCCTTTCATTTTGTCGCCAAGCAGACATTATTCGTGTGAGCGAACTTACGTAAGGAGAAAGGTATGTTTTTGAAATTAGCTGTTTTATGTAAGAAGGCCCTGCTATTTTTTTAACCTCGCACTTCAATATGCATTTATATGCATTTCCTTTGCTTTTCAATCTGTAATATTTGGCGCGCACTGTAATTGCCACGGGTGGCGTCGGGTGTAATGAGGCATATGGCACTAATGAAGCGCCCATTGCCAGGAAGAGAAACACGTCTTTTGGAAGGGATGGCCGTTTCAGCATGTTGCAACACTCTCATGCTAAACCTCCCTTTGATGGCATCTGTTTGGCCCACAGAAAGCGAAACACCAGCAACAGTATATGGCAGCTAATCACAGTAACAGATGGGCAGGAGTTTGAGAAACTGACAAGCCATGTCCTATATGCATACATTTATGAGAGTGTTAAGGGAAGGGTGTTCCGCATAATACGTGTCTTATATGTCCAGCATAACCTTCAACACTGAAAAGTAGGAGAAGATGCTCCACCCACATGCTGTTATGTGTGTTCAGGCAAATGGCAGATACTATTTCAATGTGACCTAATGTTTGCAAAAGTGGGATCAGAGATAGTCATGTGTACATCATCACTCACTTTTTCACCAGACAAAGATGGCTCTTAAGCTTTCAATTGAATCACTAGTCCTCACCTTTTCCTAAGTCTTGTATCTCTAAGTAAATGGTTTGTAATTTTTTTTATTTATTTTTTATTTAATGTGTCATACAGTACAAATTGCACTTTTAACACAAACAACATTACCAATTCGTCACAATACAAAATTTCATAAATAAACAGTAGTAAATAACTGTCATAAAAATAACCTGACCCACCCATCCTGCTCCTCTTTTCCAGGATTCAACCACTAAACAACCACTGCACAAGCCTTTAAGAACTCTACTATACGTATAGATCAACATAGTTCATTACAATTTAAAATCCTCTTCCATAAATCATGCTTGCATTTCAGTCCGCTGTATCCTCATACTAGGGCACTGGACACACACGTGCTTTAAAGTCTCTACTTGCTTATGACAGTGGCAGCAAAGTCTCTATTATTTTGCCGTCCCAGAATTTCTTGCTTTGGCACCAAGGTTAGCCTAAGTTTTAGAATTTTAAACCTATAGAGTCTTGATGGATGCTTTTCCAAATAGGAAGCAACAGTACTAAAATGTTTAATTGTGTACATAAAATGATCACCAACACATTGATATTGCAGCAAGGATTCGCGTAAATTAGCCCATGCATGTCTAGTCAATGTTGTCTTTGTAGTTATGGGTGTAATTCCCAGTTCCTCCTTGGATGCTCCTATTATTTGTAATGTTTTTAAACATTCAAAGGTCCATTCTACTAATACCCGACTTGCACCTTTCCTCCACACAGCATTCAGACCTTCATAAATTGAGGCAGACGGGGGGGAGGGGCAAAATACTTGCAAACATCTGAAACTTACCCCAATCAATCACAGTTTAAATCGGCAGCTGACCCAATTCATACTATATCCCCACTAGTGGGACCAACTGGGGTAAGTGCAATAGCCCTCGCCAAATTAGCCCTTCCAATTTGGACCAATCAATTCGTAATCTTCTTGTTTGTGCCCCATATGTAAGTTTTGAGACCATTTGTTGTTTGTACAGCTTTAAGGCTGGAAGAATCGAGAATCTTCAAAATTTAGCATAAAAAAGACGCTATTTAACAAGTGATCCCACAAAGTTAGCCTTCAGGTTCACCAAAAGCTATGGTAATGGTTTGTAAAATCATCTCTGCTGGAAGTATATTAGACGGTCATCTGGGAATGGACAGAACATCAGAGTGAACACCAGTGCATCCATTAGGCTGGCATGTTTGACGGGTTATAGATCTCATAGATCTCATACGAACATCTTTTTTTGCTGTCAGAAATAGACCACATTTCAGGTGTAATTGCAAAGATGGATTGGATGATTTCTTATGAGTAAGATAATTTTGTGAGCAAAAGGTTTCAATATAAACAATAGTGTGGACTTCTGGATAGAGGCCACCACAGTTGAAGAATAGCAGGGGGTAAAAAGGGTGAGATGCTGCATATATTGTTTATTATTGTCTGGGGGGTGAGCCTAGTACGCAGTGGCCCTTGCTGTAGGATTATGGTGGCAGAACATAGGTTAGTGCTCTGAACTACTCCTGGTAAAGGTAGAGAACATACACCCAGCATAGAACACCAATTGCCATGCCTAAGTCTATTTTGGCTCAAATGGCTTAATGTATCATAGCACATTGTGTTTATGTTTCACACACACATGTAAACTGTTAAGCTAACACAATACATGTTGCAGCATAATGGACGTGCAGATTCTAACACATCCTTCTAAATCTGTACAAAATCTTCATAGCAATGACACAGTGACAGTAGATGGTGAGGGCATATGTACTATTGCAAAATGTATTTATATCACTTCATATGACACATTTCAAAAATAAACATAAGAACCTCTCAACCTAGGGGCTGCCGGTTAACAGTACAGTAGAAGGAACATCAGTCTGTAAATTGATCAATACAGATCGTATACAACATTTAAATTCCTGAAGAGAGTGAAGCCAGCGAGGTGTTGGGAGAAATATGTAGCCAAGTGGCAGCCATGACCATTGGAGTGAATGAAAGAAACTTGTCAGTAAAGTAAGGAAAACACAGTAAATTGAATAAAAGAATTATTATGTCTGATGTGCAGTCAACTGACCACTGATGAATGTATTCAGGGTAAACCCATGTACTAAAGAGGCCAACTTCAATGATTGCAATGATTAGGAAACACATATATCGTAGTTTGTTTGCTCTTCAGCATCACCGCCTTTGTCCCAGGGCCTTTGGGTATGTACAGAGCATAAACACTCATTTCTTGAGGTTTAGTCTACTCACTCTTGCTCCTAACTTTAACTCCTAAATTCAGTTAAAGTGATCATTTAACCTAGTGCCCTTAGAGTAAGTGAGGCTCATCATTTCTCTCAAGTGAAACACATAAGTGGGTCTAATATGCATTTAATTTAATTATATTTATATAGTGTGCTTGGCTGTGACACTCATATTCACTTCCCTCATACATCACCTCACTATGTGGTCTCCTTTCTTCCTCCTGTCTGTTATATTGCTCATCAATGAAATATGAAGATATTAGTGTCAAGCCCAAAGCCCCAAACATATTTTTCATGTATAAAAGAGGGTATACACCACCCCCATTTATAATCTAACTAACTCGAGAGAAGTAGGGGTGCACATTCGCCCCATCAACTTGGAGGGGGAGGATAAAGAAGAAAAAATATTAAAGAAAAAAAAGAACAAATACAATTACTAAACACCCTTTGGCTCTTTCTTTGTATCAGTCCCCAACAATCACAAGTGGATTGAAAGCACTGAAAAAAGTAGGATTGACAGAGAATGTAACAAAGATGAGAAGGGAATGGAGTGGAAAGTGAACAGAAGAGATTGATAACATGCGCCACACCACATACAGAGCCACTGTTCCCAATGACAGTATGCTCATGATAAGAAATGTCCAGCTAGTCATTAAAACTTCACCCAAGCAATAACCTTCTGCTGCTCCCAGACTGCACACCCGCAATTAAGCTACAACACCAACTGGATCAGAGTTGGCCAGTACAACAAGGTAGTTATACTTTCCAGGAAGAGAAACCTAGTATAAAGTACATCAAGTGGTAGAGCAAAGAGTCTGTTTATGCCATAGTATATCACACTTTTCCAAGGACAATATATGCCTCATACAGATCTTCAGAAATGAGGAGTTTATTATCATACATCACTTTGGGCCCTACAGGGGACCACAATGAAGATTGTTTCTTAAGGACAGACAACACACTACTTATGTTTAACAACTTGTGTCAACTCTCTGTTAAAGGAACACTTTGATCAAGTAACAGAACAATACTTTGTCCCTGTAGGCCCAGCGGCTTAAGTTGTGCACTTTTTGAAAATCTCACCCCGGTCTCTTGCATCCCAACATTTGCACCATGCATCACTCCCTTCTTGTGAGAAGAAAGGCGAAAAGCCTTACTTACATATTATGGTTTATTGTAGTCTTGTTTTCCTATCCAGACATCAACAAATAACGTTATACCCAGAACTCTGATGTTCACTGAGAACCAGAAGACCATATAAATCTTCAGGTTTCAATACAAGAATAGCATTGTTTTCACCATAATTCATTTGATTTCTATGGTCCCACAAAATTGCACCTGAAAAGAAGCCATTGTCTGCTCCAATCCTTGAACTCGCAACCCGATACTCTGCTCTGTCCCTTGTATGCCCCTCTTCAATGCCCAAAGTGTTGTTTTGCCAGATGAAACAAACCGCTCTACTTTATCCATTGATATTTGCAGTGTTTTTCTGGCCTCTAAAATGTTGCAGAGAACTTGGTTGACCAAGGGCGGTGAGGAGTACATTTGCTCCTTCTCTCTCCTTCTCGCCTCTGCCTATACATGCTTGCTCTGCCTATACATGCTTGCTGCCACTTGAAACCTGCAATCTTCAGACATCCGGCAGTATCAAATGCTTGTGGGGATGCTCACATATTGATAGCCTCTGCAGCCTCACAACACCGGGGCACTCCAAATGCAACGACTCCAGGAACTTCAACCCAACCCAAATAAGAGACACTCAATTTGTATTTATTTAATTTCTTTATTGCATTTATTTTACGCCCAAACCCTAAGGTATCACAGTGTAGTTACTGATATCTTTGTTATGAATCAGTAGCATTCAAAGTACCTACATATATCGTACAACTACAAGCTGACAGTGTGAGGAATACAACATTGGTTAAAATTGCAAACCATTACGTGGGTCACAATTACTTATTTATAAATGTAGGTATTGATTTTTGGTTATTTGGTGTCTGTCTAAAGTGGAGGGTGGTTGACTATAGATATCTAGGTATCCCTTTGCTAAAATTGGTTGAACAACCACAATTTTAGTAGTTTTATGAAGCTCTGGAAAGAGTCTTCATGTTTGATGTTTAGAGGTAGGGAGTTCCAGTGAATAGGGGCCAAGACTGGGAAGCTGCTAACCCCGTCTCTGAAGCTTTTGTAACACGGACCACTAGGAGCACATTTTCATTTTGATCTGAGTGTTCTGTTAGATTCTTTTTTACTTCTTGAATTATTGATGTAGATAAGTGCTTTTTGGCGAGACATTTGTGAATGATACACAGTGATTTGAAGATAATTCTAGCCTTGATGGGTAGCCAATGGGTCTCCCTCCTGATATTAGAGATGTGATCTGACTTTTTGTAGCCCTAGGGCTGCTCGTAATGCTTTGTTTTGCATAAGTTGTAGTTAACCTAAATTAGCATTAGAAGTACCTAGTAGGAGTATGTTACACTAGTCCAACTTGGATAGTATCAGTGCCCTGGCTAGGGTAATGCAGTTTGTGGGCATGAGGAACTGGCGACTTAAGGCAATTAGTTTGGAGGTGTAGGAGATGGATGAGGATAGAGCATTTATGTGTTTTGTCAAGGTTAGATTAGCGTCTAGATAGAATCCTAATGTTTTTACCAGTTTCAAGAGTTCTGCCCTTATTATGGGTGGGAGCCTTCACTACTTGAGTAAAGTTCATATCTTTGAGTTCAGCCAAGAAAGCTTCTGCTTTAGGATCCTTCTTATCATTAAATCGATGCCGCCAAGGATGATGCATCTGGTGTTAGGTTTGATGAAAGGAGCTAATATGAGAAGGATATCTAAGTCGGGGTGGGTGTTAAAGTTGGGTGATCTGTAAAAGACCAGGATGTTAGTAGTTGTTTTAGGGATGGAAGAGAGTTTGGATAGGGGGGAATTCATACCCTTCTATTTCTTCAACGGGGCATGCTCTGATTTGTACATCAGTTTTGGCTTTTATGGCCATGCCGCCTCATTGACCATTAGTTCTGTCGGTGCCGATAATAGCATAGCCTGGAGGGATGGCAATTGCTAAGAGGGCCAGAAGCTCGGTGTAGCCACGTTTCTGTTACTATTAGTAGGTCTCATTTTTGTTCAGTGATGAGGTCATGGATCTCAATAGCGTGGGCTCCAAGTGAACAGGCATTAATGTGAGGTCCTTGGAGGTTGGGTGCTGGCTCTATCAGAGGATTGGAGGTAGTGGTCAGAACCAGTGAACCTGGAGAGCTGCGGGGTTGTTTGGCTGTGCCTATAGGTGGAGACTTGTGCTGTTTGGTATTAGAGAGAAGGTTACGTTTCTGCTGCTTTTGCAGGGCTAAAGACGCATTGTGAGTTCAGGGGAGCTGATTGGTGCGTGATCTTAGACGACATAACCTGGTGTAACCCAGAATAGGATGCAGTGGCATCTGCGTGTTCTATAGTCGTCGTTGGAGTAGAGGTAGTGGGCTCTATGTTGTTGGCGCTCTTTGTAGGGCATTGAGGATTGTTATTGTCCTGAGTGAACGGGAAGGGTGGGATGGAGGGTAGGAATGGGGTGAGACAAAGGATAGGATGATGCTGGTAGCAGCCTAATCTGGAGAGGCCGTTTCCCTGGGTGAGAAAGTAATTTCCTGTACAGGGTAGGCAATCTACCACAATGCAACATTGGAACATAATAGCAAGTAGGAGGCCCATCATGGTTATATGCTCGGTAGGGGAGAAGATGTAGTGATGTTAGTTCACACGGGTCAACAGGTCACCTACCTGGAGGATACATTACACATTGTCACAAGTAATAGTAATCTATCAGTGTGCATTTAGAGTTAGTGCATATGATGATTGTATCACAGCATATAGTACAGAGCTTAAGGGGATACAGTGTACATTGTTGATAAGATCCAACCGATTATAAGCATTCCAAATAGGAATAAAGGGTGTATTAGGCCAGTAAAATCAACTTGCATGTGAAATTGGTCTAACACCATACTACCTGCATCAGCTACTAGGGCAATGGGATCACCACAAGAATCACAATCTTGGATAGAATACGGAGCACATTATTAAAAAAATCAAACCAGTATTATGCATTCCATATTGAGATATGTGGGAGGGTTAGCAAAGGCATGGGGCTGCTTAGTGCTCAGATTAAAGTGACACATTGCATTCACTAGGGGATAATACTGTGTTGCTGTTACTTACAGAGCGTTGCCGGTAATGGGCCTGTGATGATGCAGGTAAAGTTAACAGTTTTTACTAGATAGGTAGCTGCGATAAATGCGGGAAAAACATGTAATAGACGCAGAGTGCCATTTCATAATACAGAACATTACAAAATGGTAAGATGTAGGCCAGGCGCAGTGATAATGCAAGTTAGTTTCACTCTGCAGTGTGGCACTCTACCGGCGTTACGGCAGGATGCAAATTGGGTTGAATTCCGGGGGCCAAGTACAATGTTTACAAATCACTCGTTCTTGGCATACGTCATGTAGGGCTGTTCAAGATGGGATCATGTTGGCCGTGGCATGAACTTTAGTACTTATAAGTAGTTCTGGGTCAAACCATGGAATGTCAGTGCGGGTGTCTGGATTGCTGTGCTTATCATTGCGCCCCTGTGTGTGAGACACATGGGTGGGATGAATATGTGTGGATACAATGGGTGATGCCCTTTGCAGGGTGTGGAATAATACATTCAGTGGCAAAGTACGCACAGTTGTATGAGGAAGGTGTCCGGCCGATGGCACATTCTGTCACAGACAGGCACAGACAGGCAGCACCCTTGTTGGAGGCCCTTAGTGGTAGGCCCGGCTCACACCTTCCGGTGACCACGCTTCACAGATGAGCAGCTGAGAGGCCTATCAGCAATGGTGCACATTGCTTCACAACGCTTTAACAAAAGGCACGGCTGCCATTTTATCATTCCCCTCGTGGCGAGTAGATGAAAATCGAAGTTGTGGGGTTGAAGAAAGCTACAAATGGCAGGTGGGACTGAGGGGACACTCAGGCAGCAGGATGGTAGCATGGATGGGCTGAGACCCTGCTTACCCGTACTGCATGGGAGGTGTATTCTGCAGTCGGCACTGGTTTCATGTCTCTGGCGTCGAACAGCTGATGCAGGGGGCTCCTGCCCTCCAGGACGAATGATAGCAAATGGTTACAGATAGGCAGCACGCTTGTTGGAGGACCTTAGTGGTAGGCCTGGCTCATGCCTTCAGGTGACCACGAGTCACAGAAGAGCAGCTGAGCTGCATGTCAGCAACGGTGCACGTCGCTTAGCAATGCTTAAAAAAAGGCACTTCTGACACTTTCTCATTCCTCCCTGTGGCGAGTAGATGAAAATTGAAGTTGTGGGGCTGAAGAAAGCTACAAATGGGCAGGTGGGACTGAGGGGACACTCAGGCAGCAGGATTGTAGTATGGATGGACCCAGAGCATGCTTACTCGTACTGCATGGGCGGCGTATTCTGCAGTTGCCACTGGTTTCAGGTCTCCGGTGTCCAGTAGCTGATGCAAGGGGCTCCAGCCCTCCTGGACAAATGACAGCGAATGGGCACAGACAGACGGACTAACTTTGTATTCATTTGCATTTACTTCATATTAATTTACATTTACTTTGTATTCATTTAACAAAGTTCTTTCTGTGAACCAGGGTCATGCCAGTTTAACAGTGCCGATTCCCTAGAACCCCCACCCTCATTTCCAGACAAGGAGCATGCAGGTTTACCCAGAAGGTCTATTTGTTAATGAAATAGAAATAATCAAATCAATGTAAATACAAGCAGATTATTATATTTACCATCCTCCATAAAATCCCAATGTTAATGGTTACTACAATGAAGTATTATCAATATGCTGATCAATTAAATGTTCACTGCTGCAATTAACTTAGGTATACACTTTTTGGAAACATACACATCACCATATGTACATTTGCTTTGCCCTGAGCACACATTCACTATGGGTTGAAAAATGAATGTGGGTTCAGGACAAAGCTTTAATTTTATAGAACAAATTAAATAAAATCATCCCTGTCATCTAAATCTCTCTGTTTTTCATTTATTGAAAAACAAAGAACTCCCCTTTACTCAATTGACTTGTCAGTATTTCAAAGAGCATCCTAAAAAACTCAATTTAAAGACAGGCTTCTTGACAATCCTGAATTACGTGTACCTATATAAATGTTTTATATGGTGTTTAACGTAACATCTGTTCATGTAATGTTGCAACTGCGTTGTCTGTCATTGCTCTGGAAAGTTTGTAATGCAGCCCATGACTCCCTACTGGGGTTTCTGCCAAATGTATTGCAATCTAGAGCTAAGCTCTTGCCCAATAGCAATATTGTGAAAATTCAGGCTGCCGGTGACAGCTGGTTGGAGATAGAACCTGATCAGCTGATGAGCTGGCCAACTGGTAAATTTAACAGACACATGAAGTCAGGTTTATGGAAAATACTGACGAGCAATGAATAATCAAGCTGGCAACTAAATCTCAAGATTTGTGTTTTCTTGATTATCTCACAGCAAGATCTAGTATACCTGGGTACATCGCAAGTTTCACAGTGAATGCAGTGGTTTGGAACTATATCAACATCAAATTCAATTGTGCAAAGACAAATGAGATAGTTGGGGCTTGGCAAAACATCCCCCGGAACCAAAGTCAATGCCGACTCTGTGGAGATGATATCATTGAATCGGCAAAACATTTGCTAATGGCTTGTGAAGCGCTTCATTCCTTGCTGCTAATTGCACTTAGAGCTTTCATCTGATGAGGCAAGGCAGGCTTTCATGGCAGGAAATTTGGAGGGCTACATTTATCAGTTCTCTTTGTTATAGAGCAAAATTTGTCAATGTTTTATTTGATTGTTATCACTATCTGATTTGGTGATGAAGAGATGTGATTGATTCATTTTTATTTGACTGTTATTACGTGATTTGGTGATGTGTAGATGTGATTGAATATTCTAAAAGTTGGCTTGCTATGAAACTACTATCAAACCATATTCAGGCATATATGATCCCATATGTAAGATTTAAACATGCACTTATTGTCCTTATTTAACACAATATTAAATAGTAGTTTACTTCCCTGGCCTAGCAACAGGTCAAACAGTGATAATCCCTTTGAGGCTTCAGAGCTGGGTCATTTTATGGCACAGTCCTGTGCCTAATGAGTGCTTACAGAAACTTGCTCTCCCAGATATCAAACTTTCTGTTTCGGCAAGCACGAATGGCATCCTTAATGAAAGCCCTGTTTGAAGAATGTTGCTGATAGTTACGGTCAATTCAGTAACAAATGGAAAGTGGTAATAGGCATCATTTGTTGTGGTCCCAAGGCCTACTTCTGAGAACAAAGAGAACATTTGGCCCCTTGGTTAATATAGGGAGTGTCTTAAAGTTTATAGCGCAACCAAAAAGGTTTGGATTCATTTAATTTGAACAAACCTCTCCTCAGTACTTTTTTCTGAGGTCAGAGACAATGCAATTTTGATTTCTGGCCCAAGGTTGCTGATATCATGTACAAATGTAGCATTTAAAGTCATGTTATTATCCACAATTCTATGTTTTATTTTGCTCTTTAATCTGGGGCATTATAGCAATATTTTCAATCAGGCTCCTGTGGAGAAAAGTCTATAATTCTAGTATCTGTAGGTTTATATTTATAATGCTGTTTCTCAGTCCGATGAAGAAGAAAGCAGAAATAATGTAGGCATCAATCCAATTTTCACTTTTTTGTAACACGCTGGTCTTTTTTTTTTTTACCCCAAAATGACTGGTCTTAATTTAATACATACTGCTGTATTCTTCCATGTCACTGAACAGATTTATTTTGGGCATTTACTGTGAACAAATTCACTTTAGTTGTAGCTTGTCTGCTGACATTGCAACCTTTCCTCACATGTGTTTCTTTCAAATGCTTTGCACAGAATGCAATGCATATGTTTATTTCTAAATGTGGAACTTTTTATTTGCATCATTACCTTTTGTATAGTTTTCCCTACAGCAGGAAACAGCAGATACAAGAAGGTAGAAAACAGATGCAGGAGACAGATCCCAGCATCATTCACCTGACAAAGTTTGGATGTAATTTAAGCAACTGTCACTCTTTGCACATCGGTGTAAAATACTCACACTAAGACTCTACAGTCTCACACACACACACACACACACACACACTCTCTCTCTCTCTCTCTCTCTTTCTCTCATATGCAGGGTTCACTGTGGGAGACAAGAAGTATAGGGTATATCATACCTTCTCCCTTTAACATTACAAAGAGAAAAGTGTAGGCAAGTACCCGCAGAACAGAAGGCTGGGAGATGCTGTGCTGACATGTTGGAGAAAGCGAAACTGAAGAAGCAAGAATGAGCTAGGTAAGAGATCCCTTCCTCTAGCAGTAAATACGTATGTCACCATGAAGCAAAGCAATGGAAGGTACTTAACAGGTGTGCCCAAGAGAAAGGCCTTTGTTGCTTCAAAGGGAGTGATAAAGCAACAAACTGGCTGTGTGACACACAAGTCAGGGTTTGGCAAGGAATAGTTACACATGCAACAATGAGCCAGAGGGGCAATGCCGTTAGGAAAGTTGAACACAGGCACTGGTAATGCCTAGCCAACCTGGAAGATGGGGGCTTCTATTCCCTCTTAAAGGTGATTAACAGAAATGGTTATGCAGTCAGTACACTGCATAATGCACTTTTAAAATAAAGGTCCACAATTGCATGTGCAACTCGAATTGGAAGGTACAAGCCTGCAAAAGAAAATGTTATACATGCTGTGAAGATGCTATGCATGGCAATCACGGGCCAATGCACTCACAGGTTAGGATGATTTTACCCATGTCAGTGATGTGGCATGGTGAGGTAAAAGCCAGTAAGGCTGCACTCAGACGCGGATGCCGGACAAAGTCAGGGTTAGTCGCTGGAGGGACCCAAAATGATTTAAAATCAGTATCAATAGTATCGGAGCACGAGACAGACTTGACAACAGCATTGCACAATGAAAAGCTTATCTTTGGATTTTATCATGCTAGCTCAACGTAAATGAAACACGCTTGCATTTGACACAAAGGAACAGGCAGCAAACACACAGTTACTCCCAAGGGACACAGTCCCACAGTGGATTTTGTTAACTTGCCATGATAAAGACAGCTAAGGTCGAAACACGTGTTGGCACAGGCACAGACAATAAACCAGAAGGCCAAAAAATAAACAACTACCTTTTTAATACAACATTGCCACTCTCTACTTTTTACTATATGTACCAAGTTGACCTTGTTTGTATCAACGCATTGAAGTTGCCACTCGTTTGTTATCTCTAAGGAAAAGTATGGTAAATTGATTGGCAAAATACTGTTTCACCAAGGCTGTGGCCATCAGGCATCAGTGATGTAAGGTGCCCTGCCCTGTGAGAACTAGTCTGAATGAAATATGATGAATGCCTTATGAGTAACCTGGTTGAACTAGGGTGATTAGTTTGGTAAGAACCAGATAATGGTAATGAATGAAAGGCATGAAATGTCTGTTGTATACCCTGGTGGAAACAGGTTGAATTTCTGGTAGAACAAGACAAAACGATGATGTGATGGGTGCATGCTTCTTAGGAATTAGTAGGAATGTATTCTCCTTAGTATAATGTCTCCAAGAGCATGGCACTGATGTTCTGGTGGAAAGTGCAAATATCCCCAACTGCATGGTTATTGAAGGTGATTCAGGGAGCTCCCATACTGTTGAGAAGGCAGGTAAAGACTCTGGGAGTACTTTGAGATGCATTCCTTTGCTGAGCTGCACTGGTAGCTGTTATTGGGAGTCTAATGATGTGTAGAAAAGCCCTCACCTGAGTGGCAGTGACAGTCGGTTTACACTAAGTCAGGTTGTGAGGCATTAGGTGGTTAGAGTGATGTGAGGCTGGTATAGCTGAGATCGAAAGTGAAAACAGTAATACAGGGAGGGGGAAATGTAGGTGATGCTGCCTTCTTGTAAACCACTGTATAGGAGAGCCCTTCATCCCTTAGCGAGCAGGTGCAATAGGTGGAAGGAGTAAGACCCATCACTTTATTGACCCAGTATAAGGGCTCTCTGCTGCGGTGTGGATGCTACTTAGGAGGGGCAGTGGTCATTGTGGTGGTCCCCTTACACAGCACATTCACCTTGTAGGTACATCACTTTGTGGGAAATCTCCAGCTCCTCCCTAGTATCTGGGGGAATGAAACCTTGGGGACATGGTGCTACATATCTTCTCTAGGAAGCTTCTCTGGGAATTCTGCCATGTTCCATGGTTGGGAAACATTCAGTGTCAGCTGTATTCCCCATGGTTGTGGATGCCTATTGTCTCTGTCCTCCATATACTTAAACTACATTTTTACCAGAGTGCTCATGGTATTCAATCATTTCAAAGTTTGGGTGAGAGCCATGGCCCCTTACCTCTTCGGTAGTTGTTCCTATAATTATGACATCCTCATGACATTTGGAAACAGAAAGGAGTAATTTCCCTTTGTTATTACAAGACAAAGGGCCTGATTTACAAGAATGCTTTAAAATGGGAAAGTCAAATTGAAAATACTTTTGTAAATCAGGCTCTTAGTATCTTAACATGGCACTTGTGTATTGATAACTGATAAACGGTGCCCGCTGTCCAATTCTTGCAAAAAATACGACATTTGAATGTGTTGGTTTGCAATAGTACTTTGATATATTTAATTATGGTAGGCTAGTTCAAAAGCCTGTGTACATGGGCCAAATTAGTGCTGAGGGGAGGTTTGCAATTATAGTTTTTTGTTATATTTCCTTTGAGCGGCTTAATCAAATTAATTTTTGTTTATATATTTTTTTAAACATGCATATATTTTCGTAGTGTATGCAACTTGAAGTATGCTGTCAAAATGGAATCCCTGTCTTTGGCTGTTTCTGCAGATAATTGTATGCTATCATTGTTGAAATATATATTTTGTCACCTGGAAAATAAACCTGAAGTCCTATTGTTGGATGTGTAAGGCAACAGCTCCTTCTAGCTGTGATAACAGGTGAAGCGGGCAGTCTCCACTAAGTAAATTGAAGTCTTAGTGTCGTATGTATTAGGCTACAGCTGCCTCTACCAGTGGGAACAAGTGAAGCAGGCGCATGATGGCTTCAGACAAACATACATCTGGCCATTTATTATATAGTATGATAGGAAAGCTCCATGAGTTAATCTTTCACTGTTTAGATATATATTCAGTTAACAGACAGAGGTTAGAATCCATGCTGGGCCCGCTCAGTCTATCATATGTTTTTGAGCAAATTTGCAAGGGCATTATGCAAGTGCAAGTTCACCATCATGGCATCTTCATTATAAATCATAATCTACAATATATCTGCATGTGTGGAATTCTGTGGATATTTTAGGTTTATAATGATGATACCCCTAATTCAGAACTAGGATTACAGGTAAGTAATTTATCCCATATTCCTCCCAGGCACAACGTTAGCTCTCAGAACAAATAAACAATAGAAGAGGTTGCTTCTCAAGAGAAGAACACAGGTGTCTGAGTGTGTTTCCAAGTTCCAAAGAAAACCTTAACCATTGGATCTAAGGCCAGCAAAAATGCTTGTCATGTTCTCTTTGAACACCCTGCAGTAGGTCAACCCAATGGAGATTAAATGACAACACCAGAAATGAAAGATACATGCTTTCCTATTTCCATGTTCCTTAAGCAGTTGCTTCAGGTTATAGGTCCTTTCTTTTAGTATAGTATTGACATCATGTGAACACACAAAGGTACTTGCACAGCAGGTACCGCGCCTCTTTCTGGATTCAATCTTAGGGTCTGAGAGATGCCTTGTAAGTGCTTTCCTTTGATTCCAATCCGATTTCGGCTAGAATTCTGGTGCCTTTTGGAGGGATTTGGGAGCAAATTGTAATCATTTTCTAAGCTTAGAGTTGATTTTCAGAGGCATTTATGTGTGGTTTCCCTTTTAATCCCACTCCATTTTTTTGTGCTGGTCTGCCCATACAGTGCCCTGTCTTTGCGCTGTAGTCTTTTGTTTGTTTATGGCTTTTTTTCTTTCCCCACCCAGTCCTTTACCAATTGGTTGAGGTAGTCAGGTGTTCCTTTCTGCACTATCCCTGTCCCTGCTGGCACCCCAAACCACTTCATTGTTCCCAGAGCCTACCGCCCCCCACCCATGAGCCCTGATTGATCCAAGTAACCCTTTTGAGAACAACACCCAGGGCAGCCCCTGCCTGGGCTGCTCTTGACTAAGGGCCACAAGACAAAGGTCAGTTTCTGAAGAAGCAGCCCCAGTTTATGTTTGCCTGTGTTCACCTGGAAAGCCTGCCACCATCAACGAGCAGTGACTGATAAAGTAAGTGTGGTGTGGGTGGGGCGTACAGCCATTAATCCCACCACTCTTATTACATATTATAAATATAGCCTATCTGTCTAAGGTATTCATATTTTACATTTTTCCTAATTGTGTGTGGTAGCCTTAAACTCACTTATATCCCATTTGTTTTACTCAGCCATATCCCAAAGTTAACCGATTTGTGTAAAACCTCACCTCTCCTATTAACTAATACAATATGCCTACATGCAGTGAGCCCAACTGCGCCAGCTTGCCAAATTCAGCTTTTAGCCTAACTGTGCCAGGTAGCAGCCCTCCACTGTTAGATCAATTGTGTCATGTAGCCACAGTCTGCATTTAGCAATTGCAAGCAGTACCCACGTGTCTCACTTAGATAGAATTGTGAAGATTAGCCACGCGCCAAACCTAAATAGATTTGGGAAGATTAGCCACGCATCACACTTAGATAGATTGTGAAGTTTAGCCATTAGGTACATTTAGATAGATCTTCGAAGATTAGCCATGTAGCACTTTTAGATACATTTGTGAAGATTAGCACGTGTCACATTTTGATAGATCTGTGAAGATTAGCCATGCAGCACTTTTAGTTATATTTGGGAAGATTAGCCACTGTGAAATTAACCATGTGTATCACTATATAGAATTGTGTTGGTTAGCCACAAAGAAGAACATAGAGAGCAACCAATGTACTAACCACCCTGCTCCTGCTTCCTCAATACACCCCCAAACACTATACATGCCCACTGGGCTACCCAACCTATACACATACACACACCCAGCACAAGTAACACAAGTTTACAACAACACAACTGGACACTGGGCCAGTGTGCACAACATGAAATGCCATCCAATCTACACAAAATACATACAGACACACTCCTGCTTAACAAACAATCACATAGAAACAACCCAGGAACTGAACCTTAACCATACAGATGCAATAGGCCAGTGCACGCAACCAACCATCTGCAAGACAACACGCTCAGACACCCATTTCTCCTCATTCAGGACCTAGCCTATCACTCTTCCTCACTAACCACCCCCGTCCTCTTTCTTGCAGAGCCACGTGAGCCCCTGGCCTACTGGAGATTGCCCTTGGGTGGTAGCAGTGTGCAGTATAAATCTACATAACATAACATACCAGAACATATAAAGACACATTAATTTAGTTAGTTTGCCTTGTTGGGTGTTTTTAAATGTGAAGGATACCATCAATAGCTTTATTGCAGGTTTCACAATTCTGAATATTCAAAACTTTAAGCATGTTTTCATGTTCTCCTTTTATCCCTATGTCCATGGCTGTTCAGGTTGCCATACTCCTAATTTATTTTCAAATTTCTTTATTGGGATTTATGTAATAAAACAGTTGCATCACTGAATCAAACAATCACAATAGTAATAGTCAGGAATACACAAAATAGGCCATTTGTGAATTAACGATTAAACAGAAATAACAAAACAATAACAACATTAACAAGTCTCCATATGGTCGATGATGTAAGCAACAAGGGGGGGTCAGGCAGCAAGCGAGCACAGGTTAGGTGCTGCGCCAGTATTCCATTCCAGATATCGTGTGTCAACGGGGGCTAGATGCTCAAGGGGGTTTATCGTCGTTGGAGGGGTTAAGTAAGGCCCAGGTAAGAGTTTTCCAGGCAGCAAGTCCCAAGCTCGTGTTTTCAGGGGATGTGGTGAGGCCGTTCTCCCAAGCTGAGGTTTCTGCCCCTATCCAGCGCTCCAGTTCGTTGTGCCATACCTGGTATTGTGGGCCTCCAGGTCGCGTCTAAGCCATAGCAATGGTCCTTTTGACCAGAATGCATGCCAGGTCCATGAGCTTGACTGAGTGTTTGAACTTGGCCAGTCTGGGATACGTTCCAAGAAGGCACTCTTTCGGGGTCCATTCATATCTGGTCATGCCTGCCTCGCTACATAGGAGTTCCACTCTCGCCCATAGTCGCCGGACCTGGACACATCCCCAGAACATGTGTAAGAGGTTTGCTTCGTCTCTGCCACACCATGGGCAGTTATGCTGGGGTAGCTTATATATTTTGGCTATTCTAAGTGGTGTCAAGTACGAACGGTATAGCATGTTGAGTTGTATCAATTTAAATCTAGAATTTCTGGATACCGCATTAGGGAACGCTAGTGCTCTACCCCATTCGGCTTCAGACAGTTCGTGACCCAGGTCTCTCTCCCATTTGGTTTTGAGGTCCTGACTACGGGGGTTGGGCCTGTCAATTAGGTGACTATATATGCGGGACACAGGCCTCCATCCATCCGCCAAGCTATATAGGTGTGTTATGAAGGAGTCAGTTTCAGGCTCCTCGGGCCATGTGTCCCATTTAGTCCTAGCCAATTTGCGGATCTTTATGTACCAAAGGAATTGACCAGCCGGGACGCCATCATCAGATTGCAAGGAGGAGAAATCCCGGAAGGTGCCCTCATTGTATAGGTCCCCCCAAGTGTATACTCCCAGCCTTTCCCAGTGTCGAATGGAGGCAAGGTCCACCGAGTTCTGGCATAGGTCGGCTAAGAGCGGTATGTCCGGGTTGTATCTGTGTTTCAAGTGAAGAAGACTCATAACCCTTTGCCATACCTGACGACCCAGGGTAGCTAAGAAAGGAATCCCATCCATAAGACGTTGAGGGGCCCAAATGAGTTCATTTAACCGGATTGGAGCAATCGGGTGCTGTAAAAGCAGCGTTTCAGGGGTAACATCATCGGCTAGCCATTTAGCCACAAAGCTTAGTTGGGCAGCCAGGTAGTAACGTTCCAGGTCAGGAAGCCGAATGCCTCCTTGTTCGTAGGGGAGGGTCAGCGTGGATAATGCAAATTTGTGCCTACTAGTTCCCCACAGGAAGTCTTTAAGTATCTTCCCTAAAAGACGGAAGAAGGGAGTTCTAATGTAATAAAAAATATTTTGGAAACCATAGAGAAATCTGGGGAGAACAATCATCTTAATGATGGAGGCCCTACCCATCATGGATAGGGGGAGGCGAGCCCAAAACCCAATTGACTTGCGCAAGGGAGGCAGCGCCGCTACCGTGTTGTTGGCATGCATGAGTTCAGGCGTATGATAAATATTGATGCCCAGATAGCGGAACGTGGTGGGGCACCAACCTATGCCCAATGAGGGGAGGTCATCCACGTGTGTGTTCCGGAGGGCGCCCAACGGAAACAGACAAGACTTGTGTTTGCTAAAGTGTATACCTGATACCTTGGCAAAGTTGCCGAGGACCTCCAACATGGTTGGGACATTCAGCTGCGGGTCCCTCACATAAAGGAGAACATCATCCGCATACAGGGAAATTATATGGTCCACCCCGTCAATCCTTATACCAGCATCAAAGAATTGTTTCCTAAAGAAAATGGCAATGGGTTCAAGCCCGATTATATATAGCATGGGGGAGAGCGGGCAGCCCTGCCTTGTGCCCCTTTGTATGTCCCATGCCGTGGAGATGAGCCGACCAGTTTTCACCCGAGCTCGCGGTTTGGTGTAGAGAACTGTGATCCATCGAATGAATCGTTCTCCGAAACCAAACTCCCTAAGTACCGCAATCAGCCATTCCCAGAAAATTGAATCGAACGCTTTGATGGCGTCCAAAGAAAGCAAAGCGTGGGATTTACCTGTATGAGCGGGATGTGACAATACATGTTGTAATCTACGTAGATTGGCAGTGGTGTTACGGCCCGGCACAAAGCCACTCTGGTCGGGGTGCACCACCTCTCCGATCACCCTGGACAGCCGCTTGGCCAGGATGGTTGTGAGGATTTTAACATCATAATTGAGCATAGCGAGAGGGCGATAGGAGTCACAGTCATCTGCAGGCTTACCAGGCTTGAGGAGCGGAACCACCAAGGTCTCACGCATGCTCCCAGGCAGGATGCCCGACTCATAGGCTTCTAGGAACACCTCGTGCAGCAGCGGGGACAGTTCCGGCTCGTAGGTTTTGTAAAATTCGGCGGGTAGCCCATCACTGCCCGGAGCCTTGCAGGTGGCCAGGGACTCGATGGCATCTTTTATGTCATCTATGTTGATATCAGCATCCAGAGCCTCCTTATGCGGCAGCGGGAGTGGGGGCAGACCAATTTCGTCCAGGGTGTTTGAGATTTCCTCGGAAGGCACCATATCTGTATGGGAGTATAGTCGGGTATAGAACTGCCCGAAGGTGTTATTAATTCCCTGTTGGGACCGTTGTAGCGTGCCATCAGCATCTCTTAGGGCTGTGGTCGAGTACTTAGGGTGTTCTTTCCTACACAGCCAGGCGAGTAGCCTACCAGGTTTGTCGGTGTGGGCGTGTGTTTTGTTGGTTCTGGTAATGTAATCAAATTTGGCCAGTCTGTCCCAGGCTTCCTTGCAGGCGGCCCTAGTACTGGCCAGCTTGTCCTCCTGTGGTTGGGGGTCCAGGGTGTTGGATTTTAGCTGTTCTATTTCAGTTTCTAATGATTCAAGTTCGGTTCTTAGGTGTTTCCTCATGCCTCCAGCCTTTGCTATGACCTCTCCCCTTACGACTACTTTGAGAGCATCCCAGACCGTGCTTAGGTGGTCAACACTGTCTTTATTCTCACTGATGTAGTTCTCTAGAGATTCTCTGAGGCTGTCCCTGAACACTGAGTCTTTAAGTGCCTCGGTGGGCATCCTCCATGTGGGTATGGGAGAACTGGGTCCAGTGATGTTCCATTCAATTACCAGGGGAGAGTGGTCGGAGATGGTGCGACCCAGGTAGTTAGAAGAGTCAATCTGGGGGAAGCTCTCTCTGCCGGTGAAGACATAGTCGATTCTGGTGTGAAGATTGTGTGGCGAGGAGTAGAAGGAGTAGCCCCGATCCCCGGGGTGTTGTTCCCGCCAGATGTCCACCAGGTCTAGACGGTTTAGCATGGTATTCATGGCGGTGGTAGCAGTCGACGGGCCCGCCAAGGGGGGAGCCGACCTGTCAAGCACGGGGTCGCTGACGCAATTAAAGTCGCCTCCCCAGATAAGGAATGCATCTCTATAGAGTGCAATCTTTGTGTATAACATGGTGAGATGCGCGGGGATGTTATTGTTGAGGAGGTATGAATTGACAATACATATCTCTGTTTGTTCAATATGGCCCAAGAGTATAACATACCTTCCATCAGGGTCCAGTTCAGCTTTAGTAAGCTGGAAGGGGATGTGAGGACTGATCCAGGTGAACACCCCTCTGGCGAATTTGGAGTATGTGGACCCGAACCCCTGTCCACCCCAGTACGATTTGAGTGCCGCCATGGATTCCTTGGTTAAGTGGGTTTCTTGTAATAGGGCCAACCCTATCCTTTTTCTGTGCAGATAGGATTTTATTCTGTTCCGGCGTAAGTAGGTACCCAGACCCCTCACATTCCAGGTGGCGATTTTAAGGCGTGTGGGCATGATGGTGGCAAAGGAGCCGGGGCGCTGAGCCCGTGGCAGTCTCAACCCTCCACGAGCCAGCTCCATGTGCTGAGCGGTTGCCCCCTGGGTCCGTGCTCTGCAATCTACCTGCTGACCTTGATTGTTGCGTTGATGTGCTAATCGGAGACTTGTGAACACATTTAACTTCCACTCGAACAGGTGGATTGAACAAGAAAGTTAACTGTGTGTTGCCCCCAGCAGCTGTACTGGGAGGACAACGCTCGGGGGCTTCCGCTACCCATCGGCCTGACCAGGTCATGTGGTGCGGATGTGGTGTTGGCCCTGGGCCAGCCATGCTTGGGGTGGGGTGGGTTGTGACGATGTCTGTGGGGTGGTCCCTAGAGCTCCCGTCCTGGAAAGAGCCAATCAATCGTTGCTGTGAAAAGATCTATTTGGTTTTAGCCGTTGGGTGTCAAGATGTGATCCTCTCCCTCAGCCAAATTGTTGTGCTCCATCCACATAGTGGCTGCTGCCGGGGTCTCCATGTAGACGGCTTTGCCTTTGTATAGTATCTTGAGGCGCGAGGGGTACAGGAGCATGTATTTAAGGTCGAGCTTCCGCAGTTGGGCTTTGACAGGTATGAATGAGTTCCTGGCTCGCTGCACTTGCGGGGTGTAGTCGGGATAGATTACGATCTTGGAGCCATCGCGTCTGATCTCACCTCCGTCCCTCGAAAATTTGAGGATCGTCTCCCTGTCACGAAAGTTTAAGATCTTGGCGATCATTGGGCGAGGGTGTGATCCCGGAGGGGGTCGCTTTTGTAGGGCGCGGTGGGCTCTCTCGACGGAGAAGCCCTGTGTGAGCTTGCCAGCTCCGACTTCCTGCACTAGTAAGGACTCAATAAATTCTGTGGGGTCAGTGCCTTCCATCCCCTCCGGAACGCCAAGGACTCTGATGTTATTGCGGCGAGCCCTCCCCTCTGCTTCCTCCGATCTCGCTTCAAGATGAGCCACTTGTCTCTCAAGTGTGATGACTTTTTGCTTTAAGTCCTTGGCAGTGTCTGTGGTGTCCTGTAGGTTTATTTCCACCTTGTCTATTCTTTCCGCTAGGTTGCGGGCGTCTTGACGGATGAGCTGTATGTCCACCTTGAGTTCATCTATCCTGGTCTCCATGCACGTCTGGAGTGCTGCGATAGCCTGTAGCACTTGGGCATTGCTGGGGTCGGCAGCGGTTGTTGGGGGTTCTGTCTGCGTGGGGATCTCATATTGGCTGGGCTGTTTGGGTTTAGCCCCTGAGAACGAGTCCATGATTGTTGCACCCCTGTTCTTGTTGCGTGAAGTAGACATTTGTCCTTCCTGGTATTGTGACGGCAGGGATGAGCCCCCAAACGGCCCCTAGGCAGTGTAAAAACAATGTGAGCCACACAGAACTGCGTATTTCAGTGAAGTTCGGCGGTATTCTTTGGCGGCGCCGGAGGGCACAAGGGGGTGTAGGTAATTATGTGGCCCAAAACAGAATATTCCCCCAGCAGGACAACGGGGTGCTCTGCGATCCCCTGGCACACCGGGCCGCTATCCCGCAGCCCCTCTGGGCCCTGCCGTCTATGGCACAGGCGAGTCCCGGCTCCCAAGCACTGGGTTAGGGTCTACAGGCTTACCGGTGCATCTGTGCATGAACTGTTCACTCCCCAGCCGCCCGGCTATCTGTTCAGGGTGAGAGGAGGAGGGACCCGCGTAGCCCGCCGCGGTGACAGGGGCCTGCTTAGGTCTCCGCCGCCCCGACACACGGAGCTCCTCGCGGCCGGCAGATCGCCGACGGGGTCTCCCACGTGGTGGCAGCGGTCCGTTCGCTCTCCGTGTCTCCTCCGCGGCGATCCAGGAGCCGCGGATGTGGCTCCGTCCGCTCCCCTGGGCAATGCGGAGGTTCTCTCGCGTGTTCGGGGGCCCCCAGCAGCGGGACGTCCCCCGAGGAGCAGGGAGGTGCAAGGGTGTCCGGTCTTTCCGCTCCGAGACAGGGGAGGCGGCGCCCGATGGATTGTCTCCCCGCTGCCTCGCTGCCAGCTCGGTCCGTCCCTCCGTCAGGCCTCGCCGCCGTCCGCCATCTTGTTTCACCCGGGGGCATCAGTACGAAAGCTGCGTTTTCGGGAACGCCGGTTCCGATTCCCCTCGTTCCAGCGCCGAGCGGGGTCGGTGTCGCTCCCCCCTCCTGGGTGTGAGTTTGGCTCTTGATCGGGTCGAGAATATAGGTCGAGTAAAGGATCTGGGCCAGGATCGGGACGGGAGCTCCACACAGTCACGTCTTTACGCCATCAGCGCTGGCCACGCCCCTGTTGCCATACTCCTAAAAGACAAGGCCCTCATTACCTGAACAATTGGTGTCGTCTGCCGTTTTGTCAAGGAAGGTCACTTACAGTGGTCTGCAAGTGTTATATATTATAGTACACACATAAGGCGTTATTATAATGTCTTAAATTAACTTCAACATTAGTTGTCAAAATCCTTAGTGATGTGCCTGCAGAAAAGACGAAAGTGGATTTTTTTGTTCAGTGTTTCATGTTGTCAAACACACCTACGGCCATCTACATTGAAAATGCAATTATATTTTGAAATGCCCTAACTGTTTTCTCAATCCTAATCTTTTCATTCTAGATGTGTGAAGTGTTGTGAAGGGAGAGTGTAGGAAAGAGCTCCTTTCAGTATTCATGGTATCTCATCGAACAGACCTTTTCCCATGCTGACTGTTCATATTATCCAATAGGAATGTTTACCAGCTTTGCAGGGACTCACCTCTTTGATTAGTGTGAATCTGGAAACACATGTTCTTTTCTGCAACATGAAAGAGTGCCCATTTCTTGTAAATTATGCCAATATCTTTGTGAGAAAATGACAAAGGAGGAGTAGTAATCTGGGCAGAAAGCCAGCAAGGAACCAAGCAATCTGATTAGACGCGTTTTAATGCAATGGGGCAAATGTTAGTGGCTGATGCCTACAGCTTCTAGCTGGTTGCTGAGCGCTGACACAGATATGTCATATTAAAAAAAAATTTAACAAAAGCACTTTTAATGGGAAATAAGTTATCACATTTTAGCAAATGCAATTCAGCATTTCATTTCACTTTTGCAGTAAATAGATTGGTCCTGACTGCCAAGTGTTTAGTATTCTACTGCAAACAATAGCGACAAAATTTCCCCACCACCAGTTAATGTTTTGATTTCAGAATGGTTGTCAGTTGGATTCGGTTGCAGAGAATAGCTAGAATAAACTAAATAGATGATGAGAATGTGATTTAGAGCTACAGCGCAAAAATAGGCTTTTAGGTTTGAAAGGTGTGTCCTGTGTTTTATTGACACAGAACAAATCAGTAAATTACAAAGTTCACCTTTTCCTATTTATTTAATGGAGATTTCTGAAGTTATTTTTTTTAAGTTTAAGGGGTTTTATTTTATTTAGTGCCTGAATAAGCAACTACAATCTGAGTATATATGAGTAATCAGTTACATGTCATAATATTTCAGATCATTACAAACATGTCATGATATAATAACAACGTACAAGTATAGTATGACATTCATTAACTTTGAAGGTGTTTGTAGTAAATAACTAAGAACAGAGTTATCATACATTTATTAACATATATGTAAATAAATCAGCTTAAGAGGAAAAAGGGAGATACTAGGGAAAATTGAAAAAAGTGGGGTTTATCTTAGATATGTGATAGGATATAGCGAAAGTGACATACGACTGTAAATAGAATGCACAAAACAGTTGAGATTAAACATTTGTATTATTTAAATAATCATCAAACCAACGGCATCTTGTATCATGTCTAGAAGAGAGAGAGGGTGAGTTAGCGATACATTTCTCTATTCTGTGGATATCACATATATTATTCCACCAACCTTTTATGGAGATTTTAGTGAAATCTTTCCAATTTGATGTGATTAGATATAACGCCAGAAGTATTAACAGGACTAGAATAACAAAGGATGATTTAATCTTGCTTTCTGTGAGATCTAGGCTCCCAAGTAGGATGTTAGATGGATGTTCAAATCGCTTTTCCCTTAAATTTAACTAAGAAAATTCCAAACTTGGTTCCAAAACGTATTTACCAGGGGACATTCAAAGAACATATGTATAAAGGACCCAGAGGTGGATTGATATGACCAGCATAAATCATTATCTGCCAGCTTAGAATAATAATTTCTTAGGCATGAAGAATGCTCTATGCATGAAGAAGTAAAGGGTCTTGGTTAGGTTCGCCGATATGGATATAATTTTTGTCTTGGACCAGATCATGGACCACATTTCCTCCCCAAAGTGAGTTTCACAGTCTTCTTCCCATGGCAATTCGTAAGAGCATACATTGTTGGGAGTTCTTTCTGACCTTATAATCTTGGTTGAAGGCAGGAGGATCTACACAAACTTGCTGGGAACTATTTCTAGTGCTAGCATCTAAGCATGCATTCTTTGAGATAAAGTGTTGACTCGGAGGTAGTGTTGGTAATAGGAATGTGTTCCTAAATACATCCACAGAAAGGATATTGCCATCCAAAATCACTTGATCTATGAATGTAATACCTTTGCTAATACAGATTCTGAGGAATTTAGGTTTATCATTTATGGTTATAGACTTGTTGCACCAAATAAAGGGGGCCTTAGATGGCTTGTTAATTTGATGAAACAGAAAGTCCTTCAAGTAAGAGCTAGTGAGACAGATCCTTTTAGAGAAGCCCAATTTGGATCCATTGAAAAGATATATTGTATCTTGAACATCGAATGGTGAAACAGGGCATTTTTCAACAATCAATCAAGTAGATGGCCTTATAGTTTCATTGATGCAGAACCAATTTCTGGTTTGTTTAAGAACCAAGGCTCTATGATAGTTTTTGAAATTCACGAAGTTTACACCAACATTGAGAAATGCATACCTCAGCTTACTAGCACCAATTATTTTCTTTTTTCTTAGATCCCCATAGGAAATTAATGAGTATTTTATCAATAGCTTTAAAAAAGGAGGTTGTCAAAGGGAATATGAAGCATTTTAAGTAGTATAAAATCACAGGTGTAAACATCATTGTAATGGCCTCTAATGTTCCATACCAGGTCAGGTATAAGGGGGACCAAGTGGTTACAAAGTTGTTTAGCTTAGATTGTAGTCTTTGTAGATTCATTTTAATCATTTGATGGAGTGAAGAGGCAATTGAAATACCTATGGAATCAATAGAGATGTCATTCCAGCTAAGACCGAAAAGGTCCAAATGTTCCTTAACACAATAAGCATTAAGCAGAAGTATTTCTGACTTATCCTTGTTCAACTTGTACCCAGAGAATTGAGAGAAAAGATTAATCGGATCTAGTAAGTGAGGAAGTAATGTAGACAGATTGTTGAGCAAGATTAATATGTCATCAGCATAAGCAGCTAATTTAAATTCAAATTTCCCACATGTAATACCAGTAATATTTTTATTGGTATGTATCACTTCTAGTAGCGGTTCCAGTGCTAGTACGAATAGAATAGGTGAAAGGGGACATCCTTGCCTAGTACCATTATGGAGGGAAAATAAAGATTGAGGTCTTTGGGTCTGAGTATGAAAGCTTAACTAAATTAAAAAATCCATCCCCAATACCATGCCATTTTAATGCTCGAAAATAGAAATTCCCATTCAACGCAGTCAAAAGCTTTTTCAGCATTTAGCACAATTGCCATATAGGGTTTTTTGAGGTGATTTCTCTTTTGTATGTAATGCAAAAGATTCATGAACAGTCTAGAATTTGCTGAAATAATTCTGCCTTGACAAATCCTACTTGGTTGGGATTACTTAATTTATACAGAAAGGATTCTATTCTATTGTCTAAAATCATTGCAGAGATCTTACAGTTAGAGTTAATCAATAAAATTGGCCTATAGGTTTTTGGTAATTCACTGTCTTTATTGTGTTTGGAAAATAGAAGGGCTTCTGTAAAGGTGCACATTGACTTATCAGCCCTAGAGAAAAATGCATTAAGTGATTTTAGCTTGGGTGTGAGGGTAGAAGGGAAATGTGCAAAGAAATCCATAGAAAACACAGGTCCAGGAGCTTTTCCTTTTTTAAGATCTTTTATGGCCTTTGTAATTTTGCTCATATGAATAGTGCCATCTAGGCTACTTTAATCCATATTAATGGGGTAGTTGTGTTTCAGGTGATCAAATAATTAATTTAAACGAATATTAGAATTAGTATGATAAGAAGTATATAGATTTTTATAGAATTTAGTAAAAACACCCAGGATGTCTGCATCATTAGTTACTGTTTTGCTGGAATCATTCTTATTAGCAGATATCCTGGATCTCTCTTGTTTATCTAAAGATACGAAGACAATGCTTTACCAGCTTTATTGGATGATTGATATACCTTGGACTTAAATTTCATGTCTACACCACATGCCTGTTCTGTGTATTTTTTATTAATAGAGACATGGAGCGTTAGCATTTGTTTAAGTAAGGCATCATTAGCAGCTTTAGGATTTGTTTAAGTAAGGCATCATTAGCAGCTTTAGGATTTGTTTAAGTAAGGCATCATTAGCAGCACTATTGTATCTTTTTTCAAAAGCTCACAATGTATTATACAGGGCATCTACATTTTTCCTGGCCTCCTTCTTTCTTTTGGCTACCAATGAGATAATGTGTCCCTGTAGGGGCACCGTATACACATCCCAATTGTTAGCTGGAGAGGTGTCCTCATCCTTATTATGAAATCGATCTCCTGAAGTAGTGGCTTGTTAAATTTGCATCTGGTTAAAGATCATATAACGTATCCTAATTCAATATTGGTGATAATCTGAGTATGATCTGATATTAGTGAGCATTCAATAGTGTAGTCAATTGTTGCATGCGCTAAAGATTTAGTGACACAAATGTGATAGTGATTTATATGGGAGGGAGTGAAAGGTGAAGTCCAGATCAGTTGTATGTGAGAGACTCCATGTGTCGACAACTCCTATTTCAGGATAACATTTTATACATTTGATTTGTGACTTGCTACGTCTGAATTGACATGAGGATCTTCTATCTAAAAAGTGGTCAATAAAATTGTTGAAATCTTCACATATTATCAAATTTTGAAAGTCCAACTGCTAAATCATTTGTTTCATTCCCCTCAAAAACCTGGGGTCAGGATTAGTGGGCCCATACACATTGAGGATTGAGAACATTTTTAGTTAATTAATATTTTAGCTAAAACCCATCTACCACTGGAATCTGAATCCTTATGTAGGATCTGGTAATTAGTACCTTTTTTATTAGGATAGCCACTCCATTATGTTTACCATCTGCCTGACTTGCTATCAAATACCCTACCCAAAATCTCTTTAATTTTGTTGATTCTCGTAGTAATAGATGGGTTTCTTACAAGCAAGCAATAGTTGGTTTCAATCTATTGATATAAGCTAATACCCTTTGGCCCTCATTACGACCCTTGCGGAAATCAACCGACCGGACCGCCATAGCGTAAATAGCGTTTCCGCCATTGCACGATGGAGCAAAGTGCGGCTCATTCCGACCTATCGGGCACGAGCACCACGCCATGGCGGAAGTGCAAAGTCCGCGATGGCGGAAATGACCCCAAAACGGCCCACACCGCCGCCGTACGGCGCCCTAGGTGCAATACCGCCACCCATCTCAGCGGACACCGCAGTGAGCGCCAACCGGAAAGTACGGTGACCGTAAATATACGGAAACGGAAGTAAAAGCATGGTCCCGGAACGGGAAACATCCCGCCGTACACCTATAAAACCACAAATTCCACACAACCATAAAAAATACTACCCTGAGACACATCCCAACCCGTCATCCACCCTAGTGAAACCAAGAAAAATGGGAAAAGTAGCGAAGAAAGCGTGCGATCGCAAGCGGCAGGTCCACTTCTCCCGTGAGGAACTCACCGTGCTCACGGAGACCCTCCAGGAGAATGCTGCCGCCGTCTTCTCCACGCAAATGACCAAGACGGCACTTGCGAACAAGAAGGCCATATGGGCCCTGGTGGCACAGCGGGTAAGTGCGGTGGGGACCGCACCCCGCAACCCACAGCAATGCAGAAAGCGATGGGACGACCTGCGGATACGCGTCCGTAGCATACTTTCTGCCAACCGCAACATTGCCACAGCTACCGGGGGAGGATCGGAATCACCCATCAAGTTGACCCCCTGGGAAGAAATATGTGCCTCCACCATTGGAATGGAGAGCATAGAGGGAGTCGGAGGGATGGAGAAAGGAGTGCAGACATCCGAAGATTCAGGTAGGTGGCCCAAATAAAACAATGCCAAAACCACAACGTCCAATCATGTGAAGTACCACGTGCCCACATAGTGCAACAGGAACACATGTCCAGGAGAACGTCCACATACATAGGCCTGATAGCACACTTTAAAACTCACATCAAATACATAAATAATTAAAAATCCTAAAAACACCCTCTACACGTGCAGCAGGCACACCCTAACTGCAGGCTGCCAAACAACTGCACCCACACTCCACACACAAATGAAACCACCTCCAAGGCCCCGACCCAAATCACCCTCAGGTACCACCCCAATGCATGTGATACATTGCCATTCCAATTCCCACAGACCCATTAATAACGCTCGCCCTCCTTTACTCCACCACAGGGTCCGATCCAAACGACGAGCACCAGGACACCCCTACCAGCACACCTGCAAAGAGGGCCAAGACCAATGGCCAAAGACCCTCCACCTCAGCTGCACGGATCAAGACACGGCAGCAGCACAAATCAAGTGGCAGCACACAGGAGGGGACCTCAACAGGCACCCCAGCAGCCAGCATGCCCACAACACCACCACCACAGGTCCCCCCAATGGATGCCACAGTAGGCACTGCTTCTGGTGGCAGCAGCACCATAGGTGATACTGCATTAATGGCAGCATGCTCCGACACAGAAAACGGGGATGTCGAAGTTAGATCCATCCATGACCTGTCTCAATCCCCCTGTCTGTTCCATCCCGTACACCATGAGGATACCACGCAGGGGCACCCACAAGACGACGACTGGCCATCCCCCACAAGCCCTGTGGCAAGGCAACATGAGGTGACCAGCCCCTCTGTGACACCACCGCAAATGGCCATGGCCCAGCAGAGGCAACAGTCCCTCGACCAGGTAATCGTGCAACAGCAGCAACTGGCCACGCTCCTCAAGGACCATGCCGATGAATGTGGGGGCACTAAGGCAGACATAGAAACATCAACTGAGACACTTAGGGCAGAAATGGAGAGAAGTACAGAGACACTAAGGGCACAAATGGAGAGTACCACCGAGAGCCTGAGAGTACAAATGGAGAGAAGCACCGAGAGCCTGAGAGTACAAATGGAGAGAAGCACAGAGAGCCTGAGGGGGGAACTGCATGCGACGTCCAAAGACGTATGTGCCGAACTAGCCGCAGTGCGCCGTGTGCTCACTGAGCTCTCACAAACCCTTAGGGACATGCATGGACGTGAGCAGGCAGAGACATCATCCGTTGCAAGTTCCGTCCAGGGCAGCCCCCAACGTAGATCTGGGAGGAACCTGCGCTCCACAGGCAGGGGTGCCCCTGATACCCGCAGAGGGGGCCTGCAATAGCGTCTGCCCACTGACAATGAGCATCTATGGACACTGGTGTTCGGGGGGGAGGTAGGAGGGTGGAGGGGGTGTGTTGGGCTCACTTGGGTGGCGGGTCGATAGGGTGTTTAACATGATATCACATATGCCATAAACAATGCACGATCATGCAATGAGATGTGTGGACATTGATCTTTGTGTACGAGGCCATTATAGGCGTACAGTCCATATTGTGCATGTTCCAGACACACACAGTGCCACGAGTCCCGTGTCCATGTATCAGCCACCAGGCGTGAGTGCTAGAAGCATGCATCTATGAGATGCTGACGAATGTCACGGCCCTCCTGTGCCTCGCAGACTCCTTGAGGTGCTGCCACATCCCCACCCTCATCATGACCATCTTCAGGTGCTTGCAGTTCTGCGTCAGGGGGCATGGGCACATTTCTACGTACGCACATGTTGTGTAGCATGACACATGCCATGACCATCTTCGCAACCTTCACATGGCGGTACAGGAGTGCCCCGCCAGATCTGCTGAGGCAGCGGAAACGAGTCTTCAGTAGGCCGAATGCCTGTTCTATGACTACACGGGTACGTGAGTGGGCATGGTTGTAGTCCTCCTCATGCTGGTCCCGTGGGTTCCGGACTGGTGTGAGGAGCCATCTCTTCAGTGGATACCCGGCATCACCTGTATGTGGACAAGTAAGGAATTTTGAGGAATGCCATTGCTACGTACGCACCCCCCCCTTCCTGCCAGGTCATTGCCGCATCACATACCCCACATCATCATGCATGAAATGAGACTCACCGAGTAGCCAGGATCTGTTCCCTGCGTGTCGCTCCATGTAGCGTGGTATAGTAGAGTTCCTCAAGACCATAGAATCATGGGTTGATCCAGGAAATCGGGCACAACAATGTGTAATGATCCTGTTGGAGTCACACACCATTTGTACATTCAGAGAATGAAATTGTTTTCGGTTGCGGTACTGGGCCTCCATGGCATGTGGGACGACCAATTCCACATGGGTGCAGTCGATGGCACCAATGCAACCCGGTATGCCGGCAAGTGCATGGAATCCCACTTTTGTGTTGGTAATTTCCTGCTCCGAGCGTGGTAGAGAGATGTAGTCGTCTGCGTGCTTCAGGAGGGCATCGAGCACTTGCAATAGTGTCCGTGAGAACAGTGGCTGTGATATGCCATGCAACTGTCCGACTGTGTGCTGGTAGGTGCCTGTGGCCAGGAAGTGGAGTACAGACACCACCTTCAGTAGGGGTGGGATGGCGGTTGGGCTATCTATCATGCTGACAAGGTCAGCCTGTGTCATGTCCACAATGGCGGTTATGGTGTCCCGGTCCAAACGGTAGAGGGTGTGGATCTGCTCATCAGTGAGGTTGAACGGATGTGCTCGGAGGCGTGGGATTGCGGGCTGCCTGCGTGGTGGTAGTGGCTGTGCTGGCGGCCCTTGCTGGCCCTGCCTTGCCCTCCTCCTCCTCCTGCGTCTCCGCCGTGCGGCCGGTTGTAGTTGGTGTTCGTCTTCTTCTTGAAGTTGGAGTACTTGCAGTGCTATCAGGTCCCCCAGGGCCAACATAGCTAGTCCTGCCGGTAGCATTTCGGAGTGGGTGTGGTTGTGGGAGGAGGCTGGGTGTGCAATTTATGTGTTTTCAGGCTGTATGGCCTCCACCTGTGGTGATTCATTCCACCTGTGCAAGCTGCACTCCCCTTTGGGCGAGCACGTCCCGCACACAACGCTGCAATTCGACGAATGGCATCTTGCTATTGCAATCATGTATTTGTACCCGATGGCAGTGTAACATTGGTTGATATGTTCATTCGGCTATGGTCCCATTGTTTCACATACTATCTTTGCAGTCGCGAACAGACTTGTGAAGGGTCAGTGGAACGTAGTACTCGAGTAACGCTGGACCCTCATGCAACACTGTACCGAGCTTCACCGACGGGCGGGGCGTCCCATTTGTGAGTGAAGGCAGTTGCCGTTTTCACACACAGCTGCACTAGATGGATTAATTTGTGATTTCAAGCGGCCACAGTTGCCTTTTCGACGTGATGTCGCAAATGAGGAATTCGAAGGGTGGCGCTTTCGGTTTTCAGCTGGCGGCGAGGAGATGCCCACAGGTCTGACTGCAAATATAACGTTCTATTGTTCAATGTCCTTGGGACAGGGGCCATGGCGAGGATGCAATGATTGATATGAATAGTTTGGGATGCGCAATAGCGACGTGGGCGATGAGGCCGGACGTTCCCAAATACATGTTACTTCACAACACTGGAATTACGGGCTGGGGCACAGTGGATTTTGCAGGCTGCATAACGCACAGACTCAATGGAAATTTCACATGTTATGTGAGTATGGAGACAGGCGTTTTCATTACGGGATGAGGGAATGATGTATGGATGCATGGACAGATGATTTGATACAGAGTTTGCCATGTACAGGGCTTCTTGGAATCTATCCGCCTCCCCTGTGCTATGTGATGCAGGGCTGCCATAGTGGGACCATCGTCTATCTGGCCTTGTTGAGCCCTCCCTGTCTCGACGCGCCTTCAGACACTTGTGTCTATGCACGTTACCAATCCCATCAGATGGATTCTGTTTTAACAGACGCATGCACAGGTACACTCGTTATAGATAGTTATGATTCGCAAGTGGTTTTTGGGTGGTGATGATCCTTTGGAGTGGGCTAGCATGCATATGGCTGTGGATTTGGTGTGATCATTGAAGTGAGTGATTCAAATGTAGTTCTGATGGCCATACTATTCTTTTTCATTTCATTTGGTTGACAGGTATCTCCTCCCCTTTTGCCACTGCCATCTGTATGCCACTCCTGCAGATGGATTTTACTCCCGACACCTGCTGCTTCGTGTTAATCAGTGGAGCAGCATTACGATCTTATGGGACGATCGCCAATGGGCCACATGCCCTTACGCAGTACTAGTGGCTAGGAGCAACATTTCGGCCTTTCAGCTGGACTAGTGCCTCCCTATTGGGACGGCCCTGCGGTTCTAGGCGCTTCCATGTTGCCTTTTCGTACGGGAATGTAGCCCCTGTGTACCATGAAGGAACAGGGCGTCACACAAGAAGTAGCTGGTCATTTATTGCGGATGCAGCCCACAATAATGAAATATATTTTGGAGTTCATGGCCTAATGGCTGTATGGGCTTGGAGAATTTGTTGTGCATTAAATTTCTATTCTGATATGAACCGTGTAGCGTTCTTCTTTGCAAGTGATGTGGCATATTACTATTTGGGGAGCGATGTATTGTGAGGAGATCTGCATTGGGTTCCAGCTTCGGGGTATAGTTGCGTGGTACTGTGCTGGGCGCGTTTGCCTACGAAGCCCAGTGAGGTCAGGGATGAGGGCTGCCATTATGACTGTTTTGATGATGTCATGCTCAGGGGCGGGGGATTAGCTTTTGTGTAACAGATGCCGGTCAGCCAGTTGGATAGGTGGTATGATGTGATTATCGGAATATTGCTGGTCACAGGTGCCTGTGTTTGCGTGCGTTTCTTGGTGGGAGACTGAGGTCATGTCCATTTGTATGGCTTCTGTATTCGTGCCATCTGTGCCCTGCAGCTCCCATTGGGCCCTCTTGAGATTCATTTGTTCGTTGGCAGGCATGGATGACTAGTACATTTCACTGGTTGCATTGTGTGACTTCATTGCACCTACGGGGGGTTGTACAATGTGGCCAGGGAGCGGTGTACAAGCACTCAGTAGGGCCGTTTACGGTTGGTTCGCGATGCCGTACTTCTCACCATGGCGGAATGGTACTTTCCGCCGTGCTTGATGGCGTTAGGTGCATGTCCGCTAGGGTCGGAATTCGCGTACCGTTGCGCCATGGTGCTAATTACGGTTTGGCATGGCGCGCGCGCGCGTACTTGGTGCAGTTAGCGTTGGCGTTCACTACGGTGTCGCTAATGGCATCGTACTTTGCCGTGACGGGTCATAATCGCACCGAGCGCTATTCGATGGCGGTATTGCATTTCCGCCATCGTTTTTCGATTTCCGCCAGGGTCGTAATGAGGCCCTTTGTCTTTTAATTGGGTTGTTTCAACCTTTAACATTCCATGTCCTACACCTCAAAGCCATAGTGTAATGAAGAGTAATAATAGTAATATCAACATAAGGTAACCATCAAAAAGTAATTTATAGTAAAATTGAATTCCGCTCATCTCGAGAATTACAAAGACTACAGCAAAAACAGGGTTACAACAATTGTTATAAAGTGATAACAATTGGTATACAACATTAATAAAGAAAAAGACCAACATTGCAACAAATGACTATAGGGTGTTGTCACGTAGGAGCTTCTAACTTGGTGGTGGTTCAACCCAATTAATATGAAAGAATAACTTAGAGCAAAAATAAAAGGCTTGATAATCAGTGTTGCAATTACAAAAGCCAATAGGGGGTGTAGGCGCATCCTACAAAGGATGGAACGGCTAACAAAAACAGAAGATCCTTAAGATAACAATTCCAGAGGGGTACTTTTTCCATGGAGTTCCTCTTAAAGAAAGTAATGAGGCAGATACCAGTCAAGAAGGAAGGTGAGTCATCTGTGACTAATGCTTCCTGTATCAATCGCTTCCATCTTTTGCAGTCTAATGTAGTTCTTTAGATCAGATGGGTCTTCGAAAGAAGACGTTGTGCCATTAATGATGACCTTGAACGTGCATGGGTGGATAAGACCATATCCAGCATGTAGCAGCTTGAGCGCAGGTCAATAAGAGAGTAGATCTTTCCTCCGCTGTGCTGTAATTTTGGACAAATCTTGTGAAATGAAGATCCTGAAGCCATTCCAGATTCGATGATCCATCCTTTTAGCATTTTGCAGAATCAATTGGAGTTGAGTGTATTCAAGGAGCACAAACATTATTGTTCTTGGTGTGTTATTCTTATGTGATTCTGTCCTTTTAGGTCCAATCCTGTGTGCCCTTTGAATATTAAGAGCAATGGATGACTGCAAGTTCAAAATGTTTGGGAGGGTTTTTTTAGGAAAGAGAGCTATCTTCTCTCCTTCTGCTCCTTCTGGAAATCCAAAGACGTGGAGATTATTTCCTGCTATTTCTGTTCTCCAAATCTTTATTCTGTTTCTGAAGTGTAAGGATAGATTGTTCCATATGGGTAACTCTAGCTGTAACATCTTCAGCTCACTCTTTTTTCTACTTCCTCAATTCTGCTCTCAAAGCTCTACCATCTTTCATCTAATTATTGGAGCTTAGTGTTAGTGGTTTCCATAAAGGGCTTGAGTGCTCTGATTTCAAGCAAGATGGTTTCCATTTTTGATTCCAAAATTGTTTTTCGCAGGCAGAGGAGAGTCCTTTTTGGGCCATTTCAAGGCGGTCGCTGCTGTTTCTTTATAAGCAGAGCCTTCAATTTGACTTTTTTGTGAGGACATCTTAAAATGTAGTTGAGAGCAGTAAGGGGGTCTTAGAACTGTAGCAGAAATGTTACAGATTATTTGTTTCCAACACCATTAATTCCACTTCAATAGAGGATAAATAAGGTACACAAAAGGCACACTACGCAGCATTCACCCCCAAAGACCACCTTCTTTCTGTGATAGCATAGGAAAGTTTAATTGGACATTCATTTATCAAATTAAATGAAATTGTGCAATAACAGTTCCTGAAAGTAGTCAGAAGGCAGGTAGTTATCACGTATTTGATATTTGAAAGCCTCTGGTAAAATCCTTGTTTATAAATTAAAAGTACCTCTTTTACTCCTTTGACGAAGAAAAGGCTATTATTCCTATGGCAGCCTATGTTGTGGAGATAGTTTGTTCCCAGTCAAAAGGCAGAGCTATACGTCATCTCACCGTCCAACGCTGGTGACTGGCAATGCAGTGTCTCCAGCTGCTGGTCTCCAGTGCTTTAGGCCTCGTGAAGCCGTCCCTCAAAACAGTGAGCTGGAGTGGAAAGAAGCACTCCCCATGATCCAGATGAACTGGGCTTTGAAAGTATCTGAGGAGGAAGGTAAAATATGCAGTTTTAAGTACCTCCAAACTTAAAGTATTTATCTGGGATTGGGAGCTCCGATTTAGGCAGCCATTCCGCATTGTGCCTAGCCATGCCCCCCAGATTTGTGAAGTTATTACTCGTTACTTTTAACACCCACTACAATTTGCGCATTAATCCAAGGGATAGGGTCTGTTCTGATGCCAGTAGTGAGCAGAGCAGACCTCAAAGGAGAGAGCACAAGTGCCTGCCTTGAAATGATACCCACACAGCACCATTGTTGATCAAATTGAGAAGCAGAATTTGGCCTCATGCCTGATTTTTAGGCAGAATCATATGCAGTACCCTTTAGAACACCACACACAATTAAGTGCAAGTACAAATTCACCTTTGGTACAAGCCTGTACTACACAGTAAAGGGGTAGCGATGGCTGAGCTGCCAGACTTATCTCAAGAGTGAGCAGTATCAGAAGTTACACAAAGGACATCAATTACTATGGTTCAAACAAACACTGACTCAAGGTTTCTGAGTAAAATAATATACATTTATTTACACATTAATCTGTAAAACAGTTCACTAAATAAAGCAGCAGAAGAATCACACTCTTAATATACTACACAACACCCAATCACTTCTGGATAAGTAAGGCTCAAAATGAAGTGTGAACAAAATGGCACTCCAGCAATTAAAAAGGGATTGAAAGACAAGGTTATACAAATTTAAGCAGCACCAACAAGTAAGTATGCAGGGCAATCTACAAAGGGCTTACTACAATGAGGATTCTAATCAATAGGCCTGGGCCAATGTTAATGGTTCAGAGTCTTTGCAGGGGATCACACAGTTCAGAGTAGTTTGCGGTTATTTCTTTGCCAAGAGTTCGAAACGAAGTTGGTCGGAAGAAAAGTTATTTAAAAGAGTAGAGAAGGACAAGCCCTCGGATTGGCGAAAGATTTAAAACACTTTCACCGCATTCAGACGGAACAAACAACTGGGTTTGAACTGTACCTTAGAAGAAGAGGAATGCTGTAGCTGAGGCAGGAGTTCCTGGCAGATCCTGATGCGACTGTCGGACTTACATGAAGGAGGAAGACTGGAGGGTCCTGCACTACCCAGGGAAGAAACCAGCAGCAGAGCAAAGCAACGAATAAAAGGTGTGCTCCTTAAAACCCAAACAGGGTCCGGTCCTCCTGGCTATCCAGTTCACTGCAGCTGTGCACAGCAAATTCGACCAGAGGAGGGATGCCTTGCTTGATGTTTGGCGAACTGGTTGGTCCCACCAGCTCAAGGGAAGAAGATTCCTTGCAGATCTTCTCTGTCATCGAAGTTTGGAGATTCGAACCCGCAGCAGTGCTTCACCAGGAGGTTCAGTTGTGGTAGTGGTCCTCTTCTTTCAGCTTCTCTTCGGTTCTCTCAATTCAGTGGCGACTCTGCCTTCCAAGTCCCAGAGACCTGCTTCTTATGCAGTTTTCCCCCATTCACACAGCCTGGCTGTCAATCACACAGCAGTGTGGCTGTCCTTTCAGGACACTCACCTAAACAATCAAACAAGAGTGCAACTTGGGTTTCCAAGGGAACCCTGTGCAGGGGTCCTAAAACCCCTCCCTCACATTCTGGCTACCCAGAGTCTCAGGCGCCTAAGGAGGGCTTCTGTGCAGAAGCCCGCCAAAGGACGGCGAACAAAGGAACCAAACCTGGTTTGGTGTGCAGAGTAAAACACGAGAAATACCTTTACAAAAAGAAATGGGGAATAAACCCAGCCGGAACCAAATAAAAGTAAATGGGGTCCAGCGGATTAAAGTTCGAGGCTACTAACATAGGCTAAAACAGTACCAAGGCTATTTTCATAGACGGCAGAAGGAAATATATGGTAGATACCACTGCCACCAGCCAAATCTTAAAGAAAAGGGAACAAAATAATGTTCCATGAGAAACAGACAAAAAGGGATAGCTATTAACCCTTTCCAGTATATTAACCCTTTCCAGTACACTATGTAAGATAGTCTGTACTTGGTCTGTGAATTTAAAAAGACTAATAAAGTCAATGGCAACTTTACATGCTCTGGGAGACAGTAGTCATTCACAGAAAATGGGGTTTAAAGTGGGAATTCTGAAAAAGACAACCCTGTGTCACTGCACTAAAGGTTCTGTGTGACACACTGGAAAAAGATCATGCCTATGGAGTAGGTGAAGCTCCACAGTCTATGAACACAAAAAATGCTAAACACACAGCAAAACACATGTAAGAGTGGGAAAAAAATGCTCACACTCTGACCAGGTGAAAAAAATAAATCCTAGAAATCCAGCAAAGCTGCTGAGGGACTCACTAGGTAAGGGAAATTAGCCATTCTGGAGAATTCTCCCTAACACTTGCCCCCCCAGACTAAGGGACAGGAGGATTTAATCCACTCCTCGATGAATCTCTTCACTCTAGTCGGTTATAAACATCCTAGAGAGACCATCAGCATTTTGGTGGTGACATCCTGACCTGTGCTCAATGGTGAAATTAAACCCTTGCAGGCGGATTGACCATCTTAGAAGTTTTGGGATCTCCCCTTTCATTTGCATTAGGGGTTGTCGGTCTGTCTGAATCATAAAAGTAGATCCATACAAGTATGACCTAAACTTCTTCAGAGGCCACACAATGGCAAAACACTCACGCTCTATGGTTGCCCACCTTGTTTCTGGTTCCTTCAGTTTCCTACTGATGAAGCAAATGGGATGCTCCCTACCTTTCTCATCCCGTTGACAAAGGACTGCACCTATACCTGTATTGGATGCATCTGTCTGCACAATGAAGGATTGTGCTAATCAGGAGCTCTTAGGACTGGAGCTTGGCAAAGGGCTTTCTTCAGGTTGTCAAAGGCGTGAGTGCACTCCTCATTCCATCTAACCTTTTTAGGTAATTTTGGAGAGGAGACTACATTCAAAGGAGAAGCTATGGACCCATAGTTCTCAATGAAATTCCTGTAGTACCCGGTGAGACCTAGGAAGGCTCTCACTTGGGTTTGAGTAGTAGGGGTGGCCCAGTTTTGTACAGCTTGTACTTTGCTAGGCAATGACCTTATTTCACCTCCTCCTACCTCATGACCAAGGTAGACCACTTTGCTCTGACCAATTTGACATTTGCTTGCCTTTATGATCAGATGGACCTGCTCAAGAGCCTGCAAAACATATCCTAAGTGATCAACATGTTCCTTCCAAGTAGGGCTGAACACTGCAATGTCATCCAAGTATGCCATGCAGAAGTCATCCATCCCATTCAGAACTTGATTGACCATCCTTTGGAATGTAGCAGGTACATTCTTTAATCCAAAGGGCATAACCTTAAACTGGTAGAGGCCTGCTTGGGTTGTAAATGCAGTTTTCTCCTTGGCCTGGTCTGTCAGGGCTATTTGCCAATAGCCTGACATCATATCAAATGTACTGAGGTACTTGGCTGCACCAAGTTTATCCTCCAGTACATCTGTCCTTGGTAAAGGATGGGCATCAGTCTTAGTGACTGCATTTAGAGCTCTATAGTCCACACATAATCTCAACTCCTTGGATCCTGCCTTTGGTACTAGAACAACTGGACTAGACCATGGACTTGTAGATGGCTCTATAACCCCGAGATCAAGCATCTTGTTGACCTCTTCCTTTATGTGGGATCTTACATGCTCTGACATTCTGTAACCTCTGCTTTTCACAGGTAAAGAGTCACCAGTTAGAATTTCATGCTGGCCCCAAGTGGTCAAGCCTGGTGAAAGTAAAAACAGGGAGGCAAACTGATTTAACAGAAACTTGCACCCATCCTGTTGTTCAGATGTCAGATTAGAAGAGAGATTAACTCCTTCTATATTCTCATCTAAAGGAAGGCCTCTGAGTAGGTCAGGTAGAGGTTCGCTCTCCTCCTCCTCTTGAGCTGAAGCTAGAAGCAAAGCTCCCACTTCTGGTCTTGAGACATATGCCTGCAAACGGTTTGTGTGAAAGACTCTGGGAGCCTCCCTAGGTCTGTCTAAGTCCACCAGATAGTTCACCTCTCCAAGTTTGCCCACAACCATGAAGGGTCCTATCCATTTGTCCCGCAAGGCCCTCTGCCTTGTTGGCACCATAACTAGTACAAGCTGGTCTGAGTAAACCCAACCATGTTGGCCTTCTGGTCATGCCAATGTTTGACCAGAGTCTGACCTACTTTCAAGTTATCACTTGCTTCTGCCATCTTGTGTGACATTCTCCTCTGGAGACCTATTAAATAGTCAGTCTGGGGGAATGAGTACTCTCCAACCGCTCCTTAATCGTGGCCAACGGACCTCTGACTGGATGGCCATAAAGAAGTTCAAAGGGACTGTAACCAACTCCCTCCTGAGGGATTTCTCTATAAGCAAAGAGAAGGCATGGCAGTAGAAGGTCCCACTTTCTTTTTATGGGATCCTCTAAAGCACCCATCATGCTCTTCATAATACTATTAAACCTATCTACCAGACCATTTGTCTGTGAATGGAAGGACGTAGAGAACTTGTAAGTGACACCACAGTTTTTCCACATAGCTTGCATGTAGTGGGACATAAAATGGGATCCCCTGTCGGATATCGCTTCCTTGGGAAACCCTACTCTGGTAAAAATACCAAGTAGAGCCATAGCCACAGCCTGAGCGTAACAGTCCTCATAGGTATGGCTTCAGGATACCTATTTGCATGGTCTACTACAAGCAGGATAAACCTGTTTTCTGAAGACATGGGTGGGTCAAGGAGACCAACCATGTCAATGCGCACCCTCTCAAAAGGGACTCCTACCACTGGGAGAGGCACCAAGGGTGCCACATTCATGGCTCCACTCTTCCCCGAGTTTTGGCAATTGTGACAGCTCCTACAGAATTTGTCAACTTCTGAATCCATCTTAGGCCAGTAGAAGTATAAAGAGAGCCTTTCCTTGGTCTTTTTGACACTCAAATGACCAGCCAAAGGTATCTCATGGGCCAAATGTAGGAACTGGAGTCTGTTTTCTAGGGGCACTACAAGTCTTTTGCAGTCTCCAGGGATAGACTCAGTCATTTCACTGTAGAAGAGGCCATATTCCGAGTGCAACCTATGCTCCCCAGCTTCTTGCCCACCAAGCTGAGAAGCTGCCTGTTGTCGAAGACCTTCAATCGTAGAACACTCTTTTTGTCCTCTGCTGAAGTATGCCCTGTTGGGTCAACCTTCTGCCAGTAAAGACTGCAGCTCAGGACGGTCAACAGGATCAGATCTCCAACTAGAGTTATGTCTTCTTCCAGATCTGACTCTCAGAAGCTGGCTCAACCACACAGGGTTGTACCTCACACTCAGACTCAGCAGGTGAATGAGTCACAGGTGTGACTTTGGACAATATTGGGGATGTCCTTGTTGGTAGCACAGGGGTGCTATCTGCTTTCATGTTGGAGGTCTTGGGTTTCTCCTTTGCCTCTTTCTTTCCTGAAATAGCAAGGAGCAATTCCTGTAGAATGGGGGTTATAGCTTTCTCTATCAATTCCCCTGGAGAGCCTCTCAAGGTCTTCTCCCCTAGTGAGCTCCTGTTTCCTTTTACTGGGAGGACTAGAGGTACTAGACACAACTCCAAGAGTCATTACCCAACAGGACTCTCCCAGGCACTTCACTCTACACACTAAAAGGTATCTTGAGAGTCATGTCATTACACTGGATGAGAGCTGGTAACTTGGGAAGCATTTGCACAGGGCCTCCAGCTACCTTGGTAAGGTGTGTGGGTGCCTTAGCAACATCCTCCACCTTGAAAAATGATTATTCAAACACAGTTATGCTGGCTCCATTGTCTCTGATGGCAGGAGTCTCATGGCCATTCACAAGAACACTATCTTTATAATACTCTTTAGTATTATCTGGGATGGATTTATAGACATCTAAATTCTGCTGTTCCCACAAACCCAGGGGCACTAAAGAAACACTAGCTGAGACTCTTGTGGGTTCATCAGCCAGTAGGTAAAAGTTTCCACTTGCCATAGGTACTTCTTCCTCTGGGGAGAAGGCTAAGGAGACCGTGTGGACCCCTGAAGGTTTACCCTTACATCTGGGATCCCCTTTCACATGGTCAGTTGACCCACACACATAACATTTCCCAAATGTTTTGATGAATGAGGGTTTGTTCTGACCTCCATCTGGTTTGGGTCCAGATGGTACACTAGCCTGATTCGGTTTCCCTTGTGGTTTACCCATATGTTGCTGTTTGGGACCCTCTTTTGAATTGGAGGTATTATAATTCTCCTTGTTATCTTTATTTGGCTGCTTTCCCTCATCCTTTTTCTGAGTTGCCCAGAATCCGTGTGAGTAGCCCTGTTGGCAAACCAGAAGTCAGCAGCTTTAGCTAACTTCTTTGCATCTATCTCCTTAGAATCAGCCAAGTGCTGTCTGAGCTCAGGAGAGCAGGCATCATAAATTGTCTCCAACATGACAAGATGTCTCATACCTTCATACGTATTTACTCTGTAACCCTTAACCCAACCATCTTAGTTTTTCAAACATTCACATACCCAGGTAGCCCAAGGGGTACCATCATGCTTTTTGAGGGTCCTAAACCTCTTAACGTCCTGGGAAGGGGTCTTCCCGAATATAGCAATTAAAGCTAGCTTCACACACTCATAATCCATCCTATTCACCTCCCCCAACTCCATCACAACATCAGATGCAACAGTGGGTAGCCTAGAGAACAGCCAATGAAGCAACTGATTCCCTGTAATGTCTTGAATCCCATGGTTATACTCAAACATTGCCAACCAATCCAAAATATCGAGCTTAGCCTCATACATAACAACAATTTATTTAGGCATTCAGGGTCTCTTAGGACTGGAAGACCTAGAAGACTCTGGGAGAGACACATTTTCAATAGACACCTTTTTCATTTCTGAGGCATGGTTCATCTCCATTTCTTTGAGCTTATGTTCTTGATGTTTTTGTTCAGTTTGAGCATTAATACGTTTGAATTCCAATTCAAGCCTCATCTTTTCTAGAGCAATGAATTCAGGACTGAGTGTAGGACCTGATGGGTTCCCAGTGGACAAAGGTTGAGGTTGTTGAGCAGGTAGAGGAGCAGTAAGGCCTATATTGTGAGACACATCCACCTCATCTAACTCATCCATAATAACTGACACCTTATCATCCTCAAGATGTTCCACATTTGCTGGAGGGTCAGGTATTTCAAACCCACTCTCAATACTTTGTTTCTCTAACAACCTGTCAATGTATTCTGACTTTTTTGCCTTTAACAGAGAGATTCCTTTCTCTACACAGATTTTTCAGATAATTCACAGTGTAACTAAGGAGGGTCTCCTGACTGTAGCTTTCGTTATCAGATATGATTAAAATATGCTTTTTAGTAATGTTTAGCCTTGTGGTTAGTTGATCCAAGGTAATAGCAGCACTCTAAGTGTAATCACTATACTTTATCCTCACCACTGTACACCAGTGTAAGGCAGATCATATGCAGTACCGTATGGGAACACCACACGCAATTAAGACTACAAGTCCAAGTACAAAACCACCTTTGGTACAAACCTGTACTACACAGTAAAGTGGTAGCGATGGCTGAGCAGCCAGATTTATCTCAAGAGTAAAGTGAGCAGTATCAGAAGTTACACAAAGGACAGCAATTACTATGGTTCAAACAAACACTGACTCAGTGTTTCTGAGTCAAAGAATATACATTTATTTACACACTAATTTGTAAAACAGTTCACTAAATAAAGAAGCAGAAGAATCACACACTACACAACACCCATTCAATTCTGGAAAATTTAGGCTCAAAATGAAGTGTGAGCAAAATGGCACTCCAGCAACTAAATAGGAGGGATAGACAAGGTTATACAAAATTAAGCAGCACTAACAAGTAAGTAGGGAGGGCAGTCTAGAAAAGGCTTGCTACAGTGAGGATTCAAATCAATAGTCTTGGGCCAATGTTAATGGCTCGGAGTCTTTGCAGAGGATCACACAGTTCAGAGTAGTTTGTGGTTAAGTCTTTGCCAAGAGTTCAAAACGAAGTTGGTCAGAAGAAAAGTTATTTAAAAGAGTAGAGAAGGACAAGTCCTCGGATTGGCGAAAAGATTTAAAACACTTTCACTGCGGTCAGACGGAACGAACAACTGGGTTTGAACAGCACCTTAGAAGGAGAAGAATGCTGTAGCTGAGGCAGGAGTTCCTGGCAGATCCTGATGTGACTGTCGGACTGACATGAAGCAGGAAGACTGGAGGGTCCTGCACTGCCCACAGAAGAAACCAGTAGCAGAGCAAAGCAACAAATAAAAGGTGTGCTCATTAAAACCCAAACACGGTCCGGTCCTCCTGGCTATCCAGTTCACTCTAGCTGTGCACAGCAAATTCGACCAGGGGAGTGTTGCTTGGTGTTTAGTGAACTGGTTGGCCCCACCAGCTCAAGGGAAGAAGATTCCTTGCAGATCTTCTCTGTCGTCAAAGTTTGGAGTTTTGGACCCGCAGCAGGGCTTCACCGGGAGGTTCAGTCGTGGTAGTGGTCCTCTTCTTTCAGCTTCTCTTCGGTTCTCTTGATCCAATGGTGACTCTGCCTTCCAAGTACCAGAGACCTGCTTTTTATGCAGTGTTCCCCCATTCACACAGCCTAGCTATCAATAACAAAGCAGGGTGGCTGTCCTGGCAGGACAGTCACCTAGCCAATCAAACAAGAGTGTGACTTGGCTTTCCAAGGGAACCCTGTGCAGGGGTCCTAAAATCCCTCCCTCACATCCTGTCTACCCAGACTCTCAGGCGCTTAAGGAGGGCTTCTGTACAGAAGCTTGCCAAAGGACGGCAAACAAAGGAACCAAACCTGGTTTGGCGCGCAGAGTAAAACACGAGAAAGACCTATACAAAAAAAAAGAAATGGTGAATAAATTCAGCCGGAACCAAAAAAAAGTAAATGGGGTCCAGCAGATTAAAGTTCGAGGCTACTAACATAGCCTAAAACAGTACCTAGGCTATTTTCATAGACCGCGGTGGGAAAAATATGGTAGATACCACTGCCACCAGCCAAATCTTAAAGAAAGGGGAACTAAACAATGTTCCATGAGAAACAGACAAAAAGGGAATAACTATTAACCCTTTCCAGAACTCTATGTAAGATAGTTTGTACTCGGTCTGTGAATTTAAAAAGACTAATACAGTCAATGGCAAATTTACATGCTCTGGGAGACAGTAGTCAGTCCCAGAAAATCGAGTTTAAATTGGGAAGTCTGAAAAAGACAACACTGTGTCGCTGCACTAAAGGTGCTGTGTGACACATAGCAAAAGGATGATGCCTATGGAGTAGGTGAAGCTGCACAGTCTATGAACACAATGTTAAACACACAGCAAAACACATGTAAGAGTGGGAAAAAGGCTCACACTCTTACCAGGTGAAAAAAATAAATCCTAGAAATCCAGCAAAGCTGCTGAAGGACTCAGTAGGTAAGGAACATTAGCCATTCTGGAGAATTTTCCCTAAAACTGATGGATCAGCCATTCATTGGCCTCCCCTCTAGAAGCACTCAACCTTATCAGGATGTTTTCTTCCACAGCAAAAGGATTTGGCGTCATCTTTGTATTGGAAGCAGGTTTGTCAATATATTTTAAAGAAGAATGTGATATGTTGTTCATCTTTACTCATATGATCTTTTTGCCAGTGCATGGAATTGTACTGGTTCTTGATTGCCCATTGATGTTTAATTGTGCGTTCCTTCAGAGCGTGTTCTGTGCTTCCCACATACATTTATTTTCATTTGCACAGTATAATGTACGGTGCCAAGTGAAAAGCTAGTTTTCACTAGCCTGAATTCAAAGAAGAACGATTTAGAAAGACTTCTCTGTCATGCCCCTGCCGCACACACGATCACGCAGGGGCTGACTGGCATGGGAGAACAGGTAAGTGTTGCTGTGTGGGTCTGTGTGTGTGTCTCTGTGTGTGTATGTGTGTGTGTTGCATGGTCCGTGTTTGTGTGTGTGTTTTTGTCAACAGGATGTCAGGGGTGGGGAGGGAGTCAGGGGCGGGCGAGAAAGAGGCTTTTGGGGGTGGTACCCCTCAATTTAGAAGTCAACCAAACAGAGAGGGAGGGGGTGGGGAGCAAGGCAATGGGATATGTTCGCTTTTTGCGGGCTGCTTTAAATCAGCCAAAAGAAATCAGTCTTTTTGTTAAGCGACCTGTACAAATCGAAAATATGACATAGAACCTAATAAAAATGCAAAATCATTTTTTGCAGTTGATAAAGATCTTAATTCTACAGTATTTGACAGGTGTAATTTCAAAATTGTGTGTCTTGTTGAGTGTGTCTGGACACACAAGCATATTCCACACTCAGTTCAGAATGTACCCATCCACCACAATTGCCAACTTGTACGGAGTCCTGCAGTGAGAAAAGAACAATGGGCCTCATTATGACCTAGGCGCTAAGTGTTTAACGGCGCCGTAAAAGGCTGCGGCGCCGTTAAACACTTAGCGGCTAATTACGAGGTCCCTTTGCAGATCCCGACCTTAACGGCTGGTTTAGACCAGCCGTTAAGGTAGGGACCCGCAAAGGGACCTTGATGGCAATTACGGTACCGCAGGAGCAAAAATGGGAATGGGGAAGGGCCATGGCGGCATGGGGAATTACCGCCCCACCAACCTCGGAATGGGGTGGTAATTCCCCATTCCGCCATGGCGGACTCCGGCATGGACCATGGTGCTAATAGCATCATGGTTTCGCGCCGGAGTCCTAATGAGGCCCAATGTGTGGCAATCTGCAGAGGTTGGGAACTATGTGAGCTGGTGATGGAGGAGGTGCACAGGGTGTTTCCTCCAAGTCCCTACCATATCACAAGTCCCTACCTCCTTACCTCACGAGCACCAGGATAGGACTTGCACCACTAACATAACACATCGAGATTAAAATGCCATAGCAATTCAGCAAACCTTTCTAACCGAGGTCATTGATGACCAAATCATGAATAAAAAAATGCTCCCCAATTTTGGGCGTCAACCTCCCCGCTGCTATCTGTTAGTAGCAGTATTTATTCAAGGTGATTTCAGGAGGGGGCCAGTTTGCCAGTAGTACTTTATTTTGGTTCTCACCATTTACGAACAAAATAAAATGCAAGACAGAATGCAATATTAAAATAGCCATAGTAAAATATACAGTACAGTTATTAGGGGGCAAGACTTTATAGAAGGAAGAAAAATATGAACTTAAAATGTTCTTGCCATGCACTTAAAAGAGGCGATAATATGCTTGCATAAACAAAGCGAGAATCAACAAAAGACCGTGCAAAATTCAATGTGTCAAAGACAATCCTAATATTGTTAGCAATAAAATGTCTTCTCAGCCGCCGGCGTCTCAGATCTAAAAATGTTCACAGATTAATTAACAGTGAAATAAATCCTCTACAGCCCGACTACCACAAGTACAGAGCTTAGTATTGAACTGCCATGACACCCAGGCCGAAATGCGTCTCGGCACCAGTGAACAAATAGAATTCACATAAAAATGCTCGTGGCAGGTGCGACATGCCACCATTAGGTGTCCCAGTGAGTGTATGTTTTTCATGCTGTTTATAGCAAGATCTGGCTTTCATGATCAGCTGTTGTTTAGTTATCAAGCCCACCCTCAGTTCATCAAAATCCATCTCCCACTTTCTACACAATATGGAAGATTTCTTATACCAGGGGTATGTGGCTTAGGTCTCGGCTTTTGCTAGCTTTTCCATCATTGATGGTTGATACGGCCAATAAGATGCACTACAGAAAGTCCCAGTTACACCTAGGCAAGGGTAGAGTCAGTTCAGTGATACTGGAGGCTGAAGCACCACAAGCTAGTTGAGAGCTATGTCACAGATGTAAGAGAAAACGAGATATCAATACACGCCTGCCAGAGGGATATATCTCAGACACTGGCTGAAATCAGGAGCAAAGCAGAACAAGATGATGCAAACTTTCTGATGGATACACATTATAAGAGACAGAGATAAAGAAGATTAAGGATTAAGGGCCTCATTACACGGTAGGCAGTAAGGGTTTACCGGTACCGGTAAGGGCACCGGTACCGGTAAACCCTTACCGCCTTACTACGAGGTCCCTTTGCGGGACCCGACCTTAACGGCTGGTTTTACCAGCTGTTAAGGAACGGGCACCCTAAGGGACCATGGTGCTAATTACGATACCGCAATTTGCGGTACCATAATTAGCACCTTCCCCATTCCCATTGAGCCCTATGGGGGCAAAAATGGGAATGGGGAAGTGCCTTGGTGAATGGGGAATTACCGCCCCCGCTCACCTTGGAGTAGGGCGGTAATTCCACCTTCCACCAAGGCGGACACGGTAAAATACCGGCGGCAACCATGGCACTAATAGAGCCATGGTTACCGCCTACCGTATAATGAGGCCCTAAGTATGCTGAAGGACCATGAGGCTCACAAGGCTAAAAGCTGTAGTCAAGTAAGGGAACCCGGACTAATGGGTGAACATAACGCCCTTGACAATGACCCTTGCACTGAGGGAAGAAATACTTGCTGGAACAACATCAAGAACAGAAGCATAGTAAAGTGGCCCATGGCCGGAGGGTGAACATATCTGTGTCAAGGAAACCAGGAACTCCTGGTTGGCCAGACACACCAAACATCCTGCTGTTCCCTATACCTTTGAAGTGAGAAGTCTAGAAGTGAACAGTGTATTGAATCCCTGTAATTTGTGTTGAATCCCTGAGATTTGTGTTTGATTAGGGAATCCCTATAAGGACAGGGATTCCTTTAGGGTGGTCCTTACTCCATTTTTAATTAACACTACCTACTAGTGTGTATTTGAAGATATCACTTACACTTGCAGTCGTTCAGCAAAGCTAACATTAAGTGTTTTGTTAAAATGATTATTTTATCTCATACTGTTCTGTTGGTCCCTCCCTCACCATTTACCCTGCCACTAATAATAAAGAACACTCATTCTATTTGCACAAGGAACCTTTGTTCCTCTGCCATTCCAACTTTCATCCAACTGGTACGCTTTGGAGGGACCTCTTTTGACGTCCAGGCTGCCCTGCAATGGAACCCTCTCTTCGGTCTCATACGTCTGGCTGTCAACCTGTCATCTTTCAAGAAGGCAATAAAAACGTACCTGTTCAATATCAAACCAGGCTAATCTGAGTCTTAGTGAAACAGGTGCTCCTTTGAACTCTCCTCTGAGACTTGCGTCTTTACTCCTGCCTGTCGTTTGTTTTGTTTTGGCTTTCTCTCTGCGCTCTGAGGCCCAGGGGCGTGGGGCGCTTTATAAAAATCTAAATACATAAATAAATAAATAAATAAAATATAATTATTTTTCAGGCCCTGATTAATTGCAAGTGAAACGTGTGCTGCCCATGTTTGTATGCACAATTTTGTGCAAAGAGCTACATGAATAAACTCTTCTCTATAAGCAGATTCTGCTGTTTGTACATTGTTTACAATGCAACCCATCAAGTATTGCAGCTTACTGAGGTGACTGAGGAGTAAGACTAAACAGAATAGCACAAATAACCCCAAAAACACAGTGAAATAAAGTTATGATTGACCTCCAGTTATGCAAACTGTTCAATTAAGTTAATTGGAAACCATAAGTTCATGAGATGTTATGGTTACAATGCAAAACCTAATAACTAATAACATTTGACAGTAATGGTTAGCAAAGCAACCATAACTCAGCACCGCAAGTACAGCTCATGGTGTCCAGATTTGCCAAGAAAGACTTTACCTAGCCAGTGCGGTTCCTACAACTTAGTTGTCCATGATGAAGCTTGAACTCCTCTACACCACTTTGGTAAGGTGAATATAACTGCATTATCTATGTTGAGTGTGTGTCACAATTAACTTGTAAACTGTTCAATAATGTCTAATATGAGAGTTTTGATGTTCCTGAAGGGCCTGACGGACATTGTGCACGTATAGTCGACATAAAACAAAACCGAGCCAAATCAAGATCAATTTGATATTCTTAATCTCTCAAATTCAGCTTTAAAACACAGTTTAAGCAAATAGAGGCATGGTAGACACCCTGCCCAGACCGTCCAACTCATATTAACTGATTTTCAAAATGTCATTCCATAGGACAGTGATATTAAAATTAAATGCAGAATCCTAGATCGGGTGCCATGGCAATTTATCGCATTTCATAATAGTGTCATTTTATCCCTATTCTGCTGCATCTAAAGCTGTGCCTGCTGATGGCCCAATATTGCTAACATCTCTGAAACTCTATCCTGCAGGCTAAACAGCAGTGTCCAAAGTGGGTGCTTAACCTGCTGGGACATCATGCTGGCTACACTGAAAATGTGAGGTTACTAATATCAACGAGTGTTGCAACAACATTGTGATTTTTTGTTCCCTCCAACATAAAACAATACAATTTGAACCTTCTGTCACCAAACTATGAGAACAAACTGTCCTTCTGGCACAAATATAATGAATTCCAGATTGTAACTTACGGTGTTCACAGTAAAACGTCCTTCCTACAAGGTGGCAATGTTTTTAGCACATACACAAATGCATCTTTAGCAATAAGTCTTTAGGGGATATTTTCTTACTTACAACCCTGAATTACAACCCTGTCAGATTTTTTTAACAAAATAATCTTCAGTACTCCACACCAGCTACAAAATGAGTGCCATGTGGGCTGCCATTCCATATGGATTCCCAAACATGTGCCACTGCCCTGTAGAAACCTGGACATTTCTAGAACTAGTACTTTTTTATTTTGGGGGTGCAGTCAGGGAACCTTCCCAGACCCTTGCTAGCAAATGGAGAAAAACAAATGTACAGACTGGGTAAATATCACTCTGTAAATAGATTAAGTACTGTTGTCATTGCAGATATAACCTTGTTACAAATGGTGCACATTCACTTTCTACTATATGTGATGCCCATTATCGAACAAGAAAAAAAAAAAGAAAAGAAAAAAAAAACGGTAGTGGCTGTGTAGTTATGGTTAAGTTGCTGTTTCCATAGGAAGAGCCCTTTTTGGGTGGCTTATAACTTCACTCTCCCTGGACGAATTCTCACCAAACTTTCCAAAAAAAGTATATGGATCACTCTGAATTCTTTTGCAAAGTTTGGTGAGGTTTGGCACAGGGGGGGCAAAGTTATAGGGGGTTCCCAAAACTTCTTTTTTACCCAAAGACTGAATGGGGAAAAAACTTTGCTCACGCCTACAGCCCAAACCGCTGGACGGATTTTCACCAAATTTGGACCAGGAGCAGCGGCTTGGTCCCGAAAGCGTACTTTTGCAAATTTGGTGAAAATCCATCCAGTAGTTTTTTTAAAAATGACCAAAAAGTAGGTCACAAAAAATGTGTGATATCCATGTTTGGTCCGCGGACACACTTCCCTGTTTTCTCCGCGGACAGTGTCCTGATTGGCCAACTGGCTTGTGTCATGTCCGCAGACATGCAACGTGTTTGCTGATTGGACGGTGAAGAGCGTGAAGCGCGTCAGATTTTCGGGAATGCCCGCCATCTTGGATTCACGCACGTTCCGCGGACAGCGCAGTGAAACTTGGTTGAAAAATACTATTTAGTAGAGTGTGTTGTTGTGTAAAACTGTTTGGGGAGGGTGGGGGAGTAAGAGATGGGTTAAATGTTGTATTTATTTAGGTGGTAGACCCCCCTGTTGTGTTCGATTTGTCCACGGACAACACAGATGTCCTGAAATGTTCTAAATAAATGAAATGGGGGTGTTCGGAGGACACTACGCCTGTATGTATTGTTCGCAAACAAGCTGAAACTGTTCTAAGAACACACGCGGTGTCCTGAAATGTTCAAAAATAAACAAAATGGGTGTGTCCTGAGGACCGTAAGCTTGTCAGTTTTGTTCGCAGTCAAGTTGAATCTGTTCTAAGAACACATCATGTGTCCTGGGATGTTCGTCAATAAACAAAATAGGGGTGTCCTGAGGACCGTGGATGTTTGTCAATAAACAAAATGGGGGTGTCCTGAGGATGGTATGCCTGTCCGTACTGTTTGCAAGCAAGTTGAAATTATTCTAAGAACACATGAAGTGTCCTGGGATGTTTGTAAATAAACGAAATGGGGGTGTTCTGTGGACACTACGCCTGTACGTATTGTTCGCAAGCAAGCTGAAACTGTTCTAAGAACACTTGCGGTGTCCTGAAATGTTCGAAAATAAACGAAATGGGTGTGTCCTGAGGACGTCATGCCTGTCCATTTTGTTCGCAGGGAAGTTGAAACTGTTCTAATAACACATGCAGTGTCCTGAAATGGTTGTAAATGGACGAAATGGGGGTGTCTTGAGGACACTGTCCGTATTGTTCGCTGGCAAGATGAAAGTGTTTTAGGAACACATCATGTGTCCTGGGATGTTCGTAAATAAAGAAAATGGGGGTGTCCTGAGGATGCTATGCCTTTCTGTACTGTTCGTAGGCAAGTTGAAACTGTTCTAAGAACACTCATCATGTCCGCGGACATTAAAAGTGCCCATATGGCATAGTTAAAATGTTTCACTCTATGGGTGTGATATGCTGCAGTGGTTGTGGCTAGGGCATAGAGTCTTGGGTGCATGGCCATATGACCATGCTCCAAAGACTCTATGCCCTGGCCACAACCACCGCAGCATATCACACCCATAGTGGCTTATAACTTTGGGATCCAAGAACGCCCTGGCCACAAACACCGCAGCATATCACAGCCATAGCGGCTTACAATTTTGGGATCCAGGAACAAATTTATAAGCAACAAAGTTATAAGCCACTATGGGTGTGATATGCTGTGGTGGTTGTGGGCATGGCCTATAGTCTTGGGTGCATGGACAAGACCACATTTAAAAGCACCAAAGTTATAAGTCACTATGGTTGTGATTTGCTGTGATGGTTGTACTTATTATAATATACTTAGGGCCTCATTACGACCCTGCCGGATGGACCATGGTGCTAATAGCACCATGGTCCATGCCGGTAACTTTCCGACTCCGCCATGGCGGAATGGGGAATGACCACCCCATTCGAGGTTGGCGGAGTGGTAATTCCCCATGCCGCCATGGCCCTTCCCCATTCCCATTTTTGCCCCATAGGGCATAATGGGAATGGGGAATGCACTAAGTGCGGTGCCGCAATTTAGCACCGTACTTTGCACCAAGGTCCCTTTGCGGCATGGTTTTTAACGCCTGCAAAAAGCAGGCGTTAAAATCACCATCCCGCAAAGGGACCTTGTAATCAGGCGTTAAGGGTCGGCGCCGTTTACGGCGCCGTAAAACCCTTAACGCCTGACTCGTAATGAGGCCCTTACTGTTTGGTTTAGTAACTGGAGTACATTTATTTCTTATTAATTTCTATGATAAAAGAAAAGATCATGTTAGTATTGGTATTTTGTAACGACTTATAACATTGAATAATCAACATTTTTTTTTTACCCTCATATTTAGTAGATTACAAACCAGTGTACTGTGCAATTTGCTTAGTTTCTGTGTTTGTTGCTAAAATCATTGGGTCTGTGGGAGAAAAAAAAATCCATGTTGGATTAAAAAAAAACTTTTTTTTGTTATGCTACAGTCTATTTGTTTGTTTGTTTCAGTGTTCACTTGTTGTTTCTGGCTAATGCTCAATATATTGGCTTGTTGCAGATTTTTGGAGCAGTTAGATACCTGTTGACATATTCTAACAGTTTATTTTTTGTTATAATTAAGTGGTATTGATTTATCTGTTTGGATATTGTAAAATTTTGGGGCAGTTAGATACCAGTTGGCGTATTCTAACTGTCTATTTTTTGTTATAATGTAGTGGTATTGATTTATCTGTTTGGTTATTGAAAATTTTGGGGCAGTTAGATACCAGTTGGCGTATTCTAACTGTCTATTTTTTGATATAATTTAGTGGTATTCATTTATCTGTTTAGTTGTTGTAGAATTTTGGGGCAGTTAGATACTTGTTGGCATATTCTAATTGTTTATAGTTTTGCATAATTAAGTGGTATTGATTTATCTGTTTGGTTATTGTAAAATCTTGGGGCAGTTAGAAACCAGTTGGCGTATTCTATCTATTTTTAGATATAATTTAGTAGTATTCATTTATCTGTTTAGTTGTTGTAGAATCTTGGGGCAGTTAGATACCTGTTGGCATATTGTAACTGTTTTTAGTTTTGTACTTGAAGTTTTATTAATGTGTATGCACAGATTAGTTATTAAATTTTGGTTTTAAGAATATTAAATAAGCGTTTATAAGATTTCCTGCTAATCTTTGCTTTAGAGTAATGGTATTATCATGGTTGTAGGTCAACTGGTCGAAAACGAAATGATCGAATGACCATTTGATCGAAGTCAAATGGTCGAAAAAAAAGGTCGTTTTTTTAAAAATGTTATTTTATTTTATGTGGGGTCCCCCTTGACCACCCTTATTCTTTATTAAAAATATTTTTTAACCAACCAAAACTAAAAAAAAAAATATACAAATAAATAAATAAAAAAATGCGACCTTTTTTTTCCAACCATTGACTTCGATCAAATGGTCATTCGATCTTTTATTTTCGACCATTTGACCAGACAGCTATTATCATTACATTCGAACCATCCACATTTTTTTTTATATATGCAGTATAGTGACCTGCATTGGTTGTGGCTCCTGTGTGGTAGATTATACCTATTGTTGTGAAGGTTTTCTTACCAAGTGATACTTGACCATGTGTGAATCCAGTCAGCTTGCAGTTGTTTTTGGTACCATCTGCATTGTAACGTAGAAGCATTAATACTACGTATTTACTACGTGTTTGTATTAGTAAGGTGGAGCGATTATCCAAATTGCAGGTAGTACATAATCTACCAGGGTTTGCATTTTGTACAAGTTGCTCAAATTGAACAGATTCACAATTAGGTATTGATACATACACAAAGCGCTCATTGGGGATTTGTTCTTATGTCACATTGTTACAGAGAATGCATGTATGTTTCCACATGTATGAAATCTGTAAGATTTCATTTATAGGTATGTTTTTGTTTTCCAATACTTGTAGTAAGTACATTAGAAATTCTTTTGGATCTTCCTGTGAGTTTATAGTGAATTTCACCATTCCAGCACATTAGTCCAATTGTTGTCTTATTCCATAAACTCTATACGTGTTGTCAGGATTGTTTGTTGCGTTTCTATGAAGTACTAACGTTTGCAAACACAATTGGTCTGTACTGTGTAAGTAAATGTTGTCAACAATTGGTGGTAATTGCATCAGAATATTCATTGCTACATTTGCGTAGCAACTTACACCAATTACATTTGAAAGTTTAAATGGACCAGGTAGTTCTGTATCTGAGTGCTTTTTGGGAGTTTGTCTTCCTTCTTTGAAGAAGTACCTGGTTTACTTTCCCTAATAGGTTCTTTTTTGCTTGTGGTACTTGATGAAGTATAAGTTTCTTCTAATCTCTTTGGAGGATTTGAAGTGACATCCTTTTGCATTTCTGTTTGATTTAGTTTTCTTTTAGAACATTTTACTTTTTGTGGAACAGGATATGTTTTTAGATCGGGGTGTATAGTGAACGAAGTCTATTGTATTCTAAAATGCAAGGAATATCAGCGTTTACTTTACTTGCATCAAAGTTGATTAGAAATAGGCCGTCAAGTGTACATAAGCATGATAGTGCTACGTAGCTCATGCCTTCTTTAAAGACTGCGTTACCAATGTGTATCAATGCTTTGTCTAGGGTAAGACCTTGTGATTTATGAATGGTGACTGCGTATGCAAGAGTTAGAGAAAATTGTTCTCTGCGTACATACATGTCTTTGAAGAGAAGGAATCGAACTGTTGAGCATCCTATCCTTTTAACTTCTGAAAGTTTGTCAAAGAGAATATTGACAAATGAATGTTGTTGTCACGTGGGTATGTTTGAAGGCCAACAACTGTACCCAGTGCTCCATTAACTAGTCCTTGATTCACGTCAAGGTTACGTTTAAGCATTACTCTGCAATTTAAGGATAATTTTAATATTTTTTTCCAATCCAGCTGTGTTGGAGATTGAATTTTCTAAACTATTTAGTCTTGTTGTGGCTTGTTCACACATGGGTAGTGTCATACCATGTATGTCTAGTTTGTCTGTGGCGCTAATTTCAATTATTGGTTGCATTTCCTTTTTTAACATTGTTTCATTGAATTTGAAACAGAGTTGGCATTAAGGCCATACAATTGACATTTTTGTGGGCTAATTGTTTCATAACATCCGTAGCACATGCATTATTGCCATAAAGTGCATGAATGTGCCGGGTTTTCACTATTGCTTGTGCTTCTTGAGATAATATACCAACTCTAATACTTTTTAAGATGTTGGCATAAATGAGATCTGCAGATTGCCGCATGTTTTCTGTTAATTCTCTGTATTGGACATGTTGCCAAAGGTTGACATTTCCAATGCTGCCAACAGTTTTACGGCAGAGTTTGTGTCCTAAGGTTTTAAAAATAGGCTCAACTTTCACTGGTGTCAATTGAAGAAGATCTCTGAAAACAATGATGTGTTTTCCTCCAAAGAGCTCTTCGTAGTTTGTTTTGAGTACTTCTTGTAATCTGAGGTGAATCAAACTCAACATTAAATCAAACTCAACATTAGGTTGGAGACCATGCTCACTTCATCTATTAGTAGCATTTTCATTTGTTTTAATACTCTGGGTTTTTCCATTGCAGCTTCTGTAGAAAGTTTGTAATAGTCTAATTTGTTTTGGTGTTCTACTGGCAGGAGTAGTAATCGGTGTAAAGTAACACCGCCTATGTTGTAGGCAGCTAAACCTGTGGGGGCAGTGACAACAGCTGACAGTTTGTTGTTTGTCAATTGTTGAAGGAATTTACTGATGATTTTGATTAAGAATGTTTTGCTAGAACCAGCTTCACCACTGACGTACAGTAGTATAGGTTTGTAATTTTGGCAGGTGCATTCTTTGTTTTCATCTTGTACACCATGTGCAATTTATTTTGACACTCTGTATGCAGAAAGCTGTGGAGTAGCTGTAGATCTTGAATTCCCACATGTGGAAGTGCACTGGCATGGAGTATGTGGAATTAAGTGGTTGGACTTGCTACCTCTCTGTGCTACTTTGGAGACAGAGCAACATCCAGACATAATTGTAATTCATTGTGGAGTGAACAGTTTAGGACATGTGTCTAGAATGTCTTTGCAATTTGACTTGGGAAGGTCATGGACATGTTTCTAAATTCTCAAGTAATTTTTTCACGGATTGCGCAGAGACAAATGTGGCTTCGTTCTTCTTCATTTGGTCCACAAATGGAGAAAGCAAGGCGCAATGTCAATAAGGTTGTTTGTGCCTTTCTAAAAGATGTTGGGATGTCCTCTTTTCACATGAAAATATTATGTTTCGTAGCACATACATTTTTCGAAGAGATGGAGTCCATCTTACTTATGCTGGCAATCAGATTTTTCTGAGAAATGTACAAAATGCATTGCAACCTTTTTTGGAAATTACAGCATCCATTTTGTAGTAGGTGTTGAGCATTTCAAATTTTTCAAACACAAACAAACACCACCAAAATGCTCATTTCAGAGGCACCACTTCCTCCCAGACAAAACTGCAATGGTTAAGATAGGGCAGCACCCCAAAATTTTAGATGTTCGCGGGCTGTCCGCGGACTTCCAAAAAATACACAGGGCTCTGCTTCATTTATTTTCACTTCTAGTTTTAAACTGTGAAAGGCGGCTCTGAAAAGAGCATTTATTTTTTTATTTTTGTTGTTTTATATTTCTTTTGGTTTTTTATACACAACAGATTAGGAAAGGAGGGACAAGGAGGGTAAGGGTGGGACACCAACCATGGGGATAAGAAAGGGCGGGTGGAGAGCGGAAGATGTAGAGTGGGTCTTACTTGGGTAGTGAGCAGATCATCTCATGCTCTGAGACCAGAGTCTCAAAAGCACTTCGAAGTCTCTCCCCCCTGCAGAGTAATGCGTTGCAGTACATACACACAACTGTGACCCTCGAAAGGTAAGGGTCATCAGTATTGCGTATGGCCTGTGAGGCAGTTGGAGGAATACCCTGTCCCACAGGAGTGTTCCTTGTGGTGACAGGATCGGAAACGGAGGATGTAGTAGAGGAAGTCAACCTACTACGCTCCTCGCAAGGTACAACCTTGCGAATGGCCCCAGTGTGGAATGACTTTAGGTGTCGCTTCATGGTAGTTGTCCCAAAGCTGTATGAACCAGGCCTCCCGCGACTGAGTACCATTTTGCACTCGTTGCAGGTGACTCGGTTCGCACGCGCCTTAGGTACATTACCATGAATGTTAAATAACCGCCACACCCAAGACTCATGCTGAGTGCTGGTAGTAGGGAGTTCCTCTAGCTCATTCTCGTCATCCTCTTCATCCTCCTCTGCACCCTCACTCCTGTTCCCCTCTTCAGGCCCTTGGGGAGGTGGCTGTGGTGGAGGGGGTGGGGGTGGTGCTGATGCAGATGTAGCACCAGGTGGAAGTACTGCAGCCATGGATGCCATCAGGTTTCAGATGAAAATCTGGAAAGTTGGCAGCAAAATGCACTGTGTTCTGTAAGATAGCCAGAAACACAATGAGAATGAGCTCTAGGGTGTTGCCTTTTATAGGGGTGCTTGTGCACGGTTTGCGGACATGCACGCTGTTCGCGGACAGATTGAACACCAAAAAAAGGTTAAAAAAGTCCCAAAACGTATGTAGAAACTCAGGATTACTATGTGGGACTTGTGCTGTGGTGAGTTATTATTGAAATATATTGTGGATTGCTTGAAAAGGTAGTTTTAAATTGTTGAGGGACACGAACAGAATTCGCAGTCAGAACACACGCTCAGCGTGAGTGCGGTCGTATGATAGCTTTGCGAACATGACCGTAAAAGGAGCGGGTGTCCGCAGGACATCAAATGCACTGAAACTTTTTTGCACATGCGCGTTGGTGTTCTAGGGACACTGTTCGGGTCCTGAAACTAATTAAAAGTGGCTCACAAGTGAAACGAACAGTTACAAACAGGCGCTTGTTCTTAGAACAGTTTCAACTCGCTTGCGAACAATACGGACAAGCATAGAATCCTCTGGACACCCCCATTTTGCTTATTTGCGAACATCCTGGGACACTTGATGTGTTCTTAGAACAGTTTGAACATGCTTACGAACAGCACAAACAGGTCTAGCGTCCTCAGAACACCCCCATTTTATTTATTTATGAACATTTCCGGATACTGCCTGTGTTCGTAGAACAGTTTCAACTCGCCTGCGAAGAATACGAACAGGTCTAGCGTCCTCAGGACACCCCCATTTTGTTTATTTATGAACATTTCAGGACACAGCGTTTGTTCTTAGGACAGTTTCAGTTTGCCTCTGAACAATACGGACAGGCATAGCGTCCTCAGGACACACCCATTTCGGTTATTTACAAACATTTCAGGACACCGCGTGTGTTCCTAGAACAGTTTCAACTCACCTGCGATCAATACGGACAGGTATAGCATCATCAGGACACCCCCATTTTGTTTATTTACGTATATTTCAGGACACTGTGTGTGTTCTTAGGACAGTTTCAGCTTGCCTCCGAACAATACGGACAGGTATACCGATTTATATGAGGTGAAGAAGGGATGGAAGTCTCATCAAAATGTTTTGGTTCATGGAGAGGGTTTGGGGATAATTGACTGTGATATGGTGAGGGGAAACAGGTAAATGTGGGACAATGGTATCTAGTTTTATGTTTCAAGTGATCCTCCACAAAGTTTTGGAAATTGTTGAAATTTGCCATGAGTAGGTCCATTTTTTCTTCCATGTGCTGGAGAGTCTTATCCAATACTTCTTTTTCTTTAGTATGTTCAATTTTTGTATGGTCTGTTCAAAAAAAATCTATATGTTAAATGTATATAAAATAATATTTATTAATTGGTTTATATAGTAAAGTGTCCACCATTAGGTTCACTATCTTCAGACATTTCTTAGTGGGAAATGCTCCTCTAGCCACTCCAGAGTACTAGACATTTCTGTGAGAAAAAAAACATATCACTTTTTTTGTATCTAATACAGAAAGTTTACAAATATATGGGTAAAATGCAGTATACTTACTAGCTTCTGGTAAGGTGTGTTCTTACTGGTCTGTAGATATGCTGTTGCTCTTAGTTGTGGAGTTTCTGTGAGGTAATCATGTTGGAAGACTATCTTTGTTCTTTTGGTATATTCCATTTTAGAACATATTGTATTTAAATCAATGGTTAATGTGTTATATATATGGGTTACACTTCTTATTTATTACTACATATAATGTGTATGTGTGCTGGTTTGTGAATTTGTAAAATGTTCATATGTTATGATATAACAATTAAACATACTCCCCAGACTTTTTGGGTAGTGGTGCTGTTGTCCGCATGTCTGCGGACATTAGAAGAGTTTGCGGACATCAAATTCAGTACAGGGGGTTCAGTATGTTCCATGCAAGACTATGGCTTTTGTAATTAATGTATCTTGTACATGTACCTTGCTCCGATTGCAATCACTGCTCTATGTATTGCTACTTTTGCACTGTAACTAAGTTTTAAGATTCCTGGTCTCTTCTTTGCGCCCGTCTACCCAAGGGCTTGGTGCGCATCACCAAACAAATAAATAAACAAACAAACAAACAAACAAACATGTACATAAAGTCAGAGTTATTATTGTTAAATTGCGCTACTAAAAACCTATGAAGTTCAGTAAAAAAAACTTTGTTAAATGGACGTTATGGTTCCAAGTAAAACCGAAAAACCCCTGAAATTTGCCAGTTATGGTAAGTTAAACAACCATAACTGGCGCCACCGATGTGCACTGCTAAAACTAACACCCAGATCATCAAAGATGACATCACAAATGTCATTGATGACATCACTGATGACATCACATGTGCATTCAATTTTCATAAAAACTGTGTGCAATGCATTCCTATTATAATGTTCACAAAAAAGTGTCAAGGATCATTTGCATAAATATCATGAGCTACTTGGTGCATTAATCAATACGTTCATATAAATACATTCTATTATAAATTCTATCAAGTATACAAACATACTCATGTAGAAACATACGCATTGTGTGCAACATACATGATGGAAGTCTAATATACATAATTTTGCAATATTCAATACTGAAATGATAACTATTTCTTATTACAGTTTTGCATACTGTTACACATGTAATAAGTGGCCATAAGAAGAAAGAAACAGGTGGTTTTGATCCCCGAAAGTCCACGAACACTGCAGATGTCCTGGGACAGTCCTGTGGTGTTTGCATTGGTGAAAAGCACTTTTTGGATGGCTTATAACTTTGGCGCCACTCAATGAAACTGCATGTCATTTGGGAATTTGATTCTAGACCTAATTCCAAATGGTTTTGCAATGATTTGTGGGATTCTGTCAAGAGGGGCCAAAATTAGAGGGGGGTCCCACAATATGGTAAAGGCTTACACATGTGGTGCCATTTGACAAATCTGCACAACAGATGTCAAAACGATTTTGGATCTAGATATAAATGGTTCTGAAAAGTTTGGTGGGATTCTGTCAAGAGGGGGAAAATTAGAGGGGGGTCCCAAAATATTATGAGTAAAATGTGTTCAAATATGAATATATACAGGGAAAGTATAGTAATAAAAAAAAGAAATATCAAAAGTGGTGATAACCCTAATGTTTATCTTAATGCACAGAAACAATTGCTGTCTTTCAAGCCTGTCTTCCCTTATGTATATGTTTCATAGGATATGACAAGACCCTAAGAGAATTACTGCAAAAAAAACTTGAGGGATAACTCTACTAATATAGTACCTTTTCAATTGTTATTTCCTGCCTCCTACTGAAGAAAACCATGTGCCAGAGATATGTCAGTAAAAGAATAAAGGGGGAGCCAGACATGTGATGTCATCAGTGATGTCATCAATGCCATTTGTGATGTCATCTTTGATGTCCTGGGTATTATACTTAGCAGTGCACAGTGGTGGCATGAGTAATGGTTGTTTAATTTACCATAACTGGTGAATTTCAGGGGTTTTTCGGTTTTACTTTGAACCATAACGTCCCTTTAACAAACTTTTTTACTGAATATATATATACATATATATATATATATATATATATATATATATATATATATATATATATATATATATATGTATATATATATAGTGTGGTCTCAGGCAATAAATAAATATTATTTCTAACATGCGCCGACACACACAAGTACCAAATCATATGATCCTGCGCTTCATAGTCTAGGAGGATAGTACATTTGAAAAAAGCATTCAACTACTTGAAATACAACCTCCAATCTGCCACCCACTTTTACTTAGAAAGTGAATGTGTGTGACAGTTGTCACAAACAATAACTTTAAGCAAAAGTACAATTTATCAGCTCACTGTTAAGGAAGGATAGTGACAATGTCTAACTCATGACTGGGGGACCAGATAAGAGACGAAGTATGAAGACTATTGACCAACTTGCCCATGCATTGCTTATCAGCTGAATACTTAGGGCCTGATTTACAAAAATATGTAACATGTGAAAGTCCATTGAACCATTTTTGGTAAATCAGGACCTTTAGAGAGCTTGCACTGGTCCAAAGCAATGTGAGCTATTGTCTAAAATTATCTTTTTTGGGAAATTAGAGATCTGCAACCTTTGGCTCTCCAGACGTTTTGGACTACCTCTCCCATGATTCCTCACTACTGATTGAGCTGGCTAGGTTTGATGGGAGTTGTAGTGCAAAAAGAACAGAAGGACAGCAGGACTAAATTATATCGTTTGGATTCTGAATCCAGTGGTGAATTCCAAATCAAAGTAAATAAACAATGAGAAACACGTTATGCACACAATTCTCTTGTAATGTGAACCTATGCTCAAAAAAGAAATCCTCTCAAAATAATGGTGAAGAATTGATTACAAACACTAGCATAGTAACAGAAAGGTCTTCTGTGCTTTGGGAAAAGCTAAGACTTGACTTCATTCATTTCTGTTGATTAAAGCAAACTAGGTATCAATTAATTAATATTTTGTAAAGGACTAAGGGTTCTGAACCTTTGCTGCTCTGCAGTGTATTGCTTCCAAGACTAACGTGTTGCCCCAGTTCTATCCTCTCAGCCCAGGTATGAGAGCCACAAAGCCAACAAAAAACTGGTTACCAGATCAGAGACAAGAGGAAGGTTTTTTGAGGTCTATCGTTTTACTAGGATAAGCGAGTCGAAGTCGATATATGCATGTAAATAGTAAATCTATAATGGATTGGAAGTAGAGGAGTATGTTTTCAATGCTCATACTCCTTGTTTGGCAATTCAAATATATAACATGTTATGCAGCATGTTGAAGTGCCCGGAACTGTTGTAGTAGATACGTTGGTAGGCCTGCATACAAGACATTGACATAGACCAATTTGGATATTCTGTTGGGTGGGAGGGTATGGCCTAACTGAATCGGCAGCATATGAAGGGGCCCCTTAGTACTGCTCCAATCTACTCACTTTCCTAAAGCTGACACTCAGCCCTGTTCAGGCTAAAAGTGCTCTTTCAGGGTTCTCATCACCCATCTAAGTCTCCAAGAACGTTTCAGGAGTCTTGGTGCACCTCTCAGGATCGAGGTGCTTTTCATGGTCTCTGCACCCCTCTCCGGCTATAACCACTTTCCAGGTTTCTCAGCAGCTATCACAAGATCTGGCATCTTGAGGATATTTTGGCATAAACGTACCCACATGGAAGCCAGGTACATTTAGACTGTAAAAAGGCTCAAGATAGCCTCCTCTGGCTCCAGACAAGGATTCACTTGTTTCTAGCAATGCTATAACCCTCGTCGAATGCTCTGATTGGGAAGCAGCTACTCTACTCTTTCTTTGAAATCCTATTGCCACTGGGGTTTCCTAGCTCAACCCCTTTCTCCACTCTCCTCTACTCTCTGACTCTGGTCACATGATCAGGGAAGTTCTATGATTTAAACCCTGACAGCAAGCTTGGAATGTGCCAGTTAATCCACATATGGAAAAAACTCATTTACATCCATCAACTAAAATAGTCCTAACGTTTACATTGGCTTGGTTTTAAATTCAAGCCTCCCTGAACCTGGTAACCTCTCTGTCTCTGGTCCTTTTAGTGACTTCTCCTCTTCCTATTTTATTCATCTCCTTCAAGGCTTTTGGAACCTTGGGCTCCTGTAGTCACTAGTCCTCTGCCCCTGGACCTTCTCCATCTAACATTGACTCTCTCATTGTGCACCCATATTCTCCATCTCAAGATGTCCTCCACTCGTGGATGAGGCCCATACATACACCCTATTGTGGTAATAGAATCTCAAACATATGAGAGGTTTTTCTGAGAAACAAAACAATCATGCCTATTTAATGCGTTTTGGAAAATGCTCGTTCTTATTTCCATCCAGTTCTCTAAAGGTTGTCTTCCATTATTTCCTAACAGAAGTAGGCATTATAGGTCAATAAAAACACACTTTATTGGGATAACATGAATCCATCAAAGTATATAAAAACAACATTAAAAAACGGTATCAACTTTATTAATAGCCAGATTAACATGTCATACTCACATATGACATTACCAAATCCATCAACAAGCAAGTTACAATTGTGTACCCATGTATTACATTGCAAGGTTCATCATGATCTCTACTCAGATTTATTTTTTTAATTTGACAAATATACAGACAATTTATGGGTCAATAGACACTTTATAAAATACTGTAGCAGCATTTGTACTAAAATGTCTATTTGCTCTAATAAGCTTTGTTAAGAATTTCAACATCAAAATATCACAGGTAGGATATACATATAAAGAAATGGTGGATAGTTTCTTTACAGTTTTTAAGTATAGGACAATTCTCTTTTTTTGTTATATCGCATTTTGCCATCAAGCTTGTAAGTGGTAAAAGATTCAATCTATATTGTATGAACAATAAGCACTTTATTGGGCAAGTTATCACTCATAGATCACCCCCCCCCAAATTTTATTTCACACTTAGCTATTCTATTTTCATTGGTCCCACATGTGGACTTGCTAGCAAGTGGCGATGGGACCATTCCTCATAGGGCAGCAGAATGGGCCTGTAGCTTGTATACATTTAGGGTTGAGTGCACATGTAGTTTCAGATTGGGTGATGGTAAATCATTTGTTATATATGTTACAATATGTTGAAGCACATGCCACAGATTTGAAAGGGATGTGGGTAAACATGTGTCATAAATTGACTCAATAAAACACCAACTCCCAAGAACAGTTCAATGGATTGTATTAATGAGTTGAAAATGCACTCTAAGGGGTATCCCCCTCTAGCTCATATAGAGAGAGCAGGTCACTGGACTCAGGCGTCCCTACTCCACAGATTAGTTTCTATGGATTAATGACCCCTACTATCTAAACTTTGCCTGGTCTGGTGATGATAGCCTAAAGGCACATTTCTTATCTATGTTACTCCTCAGGAGCTTCCAACATGTAACCTACTCTGATCCCCTGATTAGCTCTAGTAGTAGGGGTGATGCCTTCCAGACAATCAGAAATACCCAGTTAGTCTCCTCCTGCCAAAAGTCTGAACCCCCCTATTCCTCTCTGTCCCTCTTCCTTCCCTCGTCCTATTAACATCCCTAACTCTCTACCAACCATGTCTCTCCTCTCTCTCTTACACTACCTCTTCTGCCCCTCTGATGTTCCTTTCTCTACTACATACCACCACCCTCTGATTCTACTCCCAACTACTGTCTCTCTTGAAACTACTACTCACCCCTCTCCACACTACTACACTCTCACACGCTCCTCTCACCACCATTAATATTCCCTCTTCTGCACAACTACTCATCGCTCCTCCATACAAGAACTGTTCTCTGTTGGACACCACTACTACTTCCTGCTCCGTAACACTATTTACTCACTACTTCACCCCATGACTCCACAAAATGACTGCTCTCTACTCCACATCACGACTAGTCCCTATGCTACACCAGAACTACGCGCTAGTGTAAAACACAACTACTCCCTACTGCACACCACCAATACTCACTTCTCCACACAACTGTGACTCTACCTCCCCATCTTCTTCTTAATCACCTTCCTTTCACTTCCTCATTCAGCCCTCATTCACTTCCTACTCTTTCACTGCACTTTTCTGCTTTGTGTGCCTGCTGGCTACCAGTAATGGGAACCCAAATGGAGCAGTGCCCAAGCTTGCATTATGAGGCCCTCTGCATATGTACCATAGATAAGCAGATTGTGTAATGGGCTCAAGCACTTGTCTGAGACCCACTCTGAGTCCTGGGTAAGCAGCTTTTATTGTCGCAATCACAAGGTTATGTCAGGGAGCCACTTTGTGGCCATGCTACAATTACAGGAGCCTGGATTTGTGTGCAGTGCATAGTTCTAGTTCTCCATAAATTATCTCTGTTGTGTTGCTGCTGTACCGCACAGCCTCTCTCTCTCTCTCTCTCTCTCTCTCTCTCTCTCTCTTTCTCTCTCTCTCTCTCTCTCTCTTTTTGGTGGTGGTAGGATCTTGCTAGCAGGAGGTTACTGATTGAAGGCTCTGGTGGGTAATCTGCAAGGCCATTCCAATCATGCTGTTGTCTGCAATAATAACAAAGAGACTGGCCAGCCTCTTTGCCAAAGGCTATGTATGGGGTAATCACCAGTGACACTGTTCACACACATGTAGGCCCTTTGAGAGGGGATAGGAATTGCAGCCCTCCCTCTGGGGTAGGAATATCTCTTGCTTCCATCCTGCTAGGGCTTGCACCCTAGAGTGAGAGGGATTCCCATTCACACGTGTCAGAGTTAGTCACCAAATCCTTTCACACATGTGCTACCAATTCCAGGATAGGCAACATTTTCTGTTTAGATACATTTCATCGCACACAACGATCTAATGAAGAAGCAGAGGTCTAACTTGTGTTTTTAGTACTGGGCTGTCATTGATGTAAAGGTGTTCTTATCACTCATTTGGGCCTGGCATACCCAGGAATTCCATATAAGCTAATACACATGACTGCAAGTTACAGTTTGCACACCCTTCACATAAATAAGAGGCATTGTCAAAAGACTTCCATTCACAATGCACGGAGGTATTTTAACTAAGTCTCATATTGATGTGGAGGGTCTGCAAACACTAAGACATTTTTGTTAGTGTTTAATTAAATACTGGTTAAATAGGAAATGATTAAGTGATTATGGAGCAGTGATTAATAGATAGATCCATCTCAAAGAGAGCCTATTTAGGATTTTAGGCATGTAGAGGATGGGAATATCCATAAGGTTTAACATGGACAAAAGTAGTCAATGGATGGGTAAAAGGAAATACACTGCCAAGCTGATAGTCCCTCCTCACATCCCATCTCCATGTTCCTGTTGTGCCAATTATGTTGGCTTCTAGGTGGCACTAGAGAACCACATAATTGCATACAAAAAAATAAAAAAGAGTGCTGATATCACGCACCCCTGGAGCACTGCACAAATAACACTGACATGTGCATGTCATTTGGCATGTTGGAAATCACTTTATGGATCAGTTAGATTCCAGCGCCTTTCAGTTAAGGAAAGTGATGATGAGATCCTGATCCACTGTATCAAACACAGCCAAGAGATTGATCATTATCAGCAAGGAAAGAGTTCCATTGTCTGTGTGCATCAAGATATTGCCCCAATCTGAAACCAGTGAATAGCCCTCCACTGTACAGGAAGGAATCTGAACTTATGGATATCAAAGATACCCTTTATTAGGTGCGCTGCTCATGGTTGGATGAGGTGTCCAACACTGCCTCGCTTACCTGCTGGTGAGTGGTGCTTGTATCAGCGTTGGTGGGTCCATCAATGATGTGCCGCCACATGATGACATGGAGGGAAGAGGTGGTCCTGTTGCATTGGGAGGAGAGCCCTGCAGACCAGTGTTGTGGCTGCAATGACGGCAAGCATACAACAAGGAAGAAGCCCTGTCCCAAAGTTTCTGCAATATACAGCTTGGCCTGCCCATTGTCTTGCCACTGGTTTTCCACGCCAGATTAGGAAGGACAATACTGAGAGCTTTAAAAGCCTGAATGCTGCCATAACGTATGTGTCTTAATGCTCCCCAATCGGCTCCTGTCTGTAAGTCTGGCGGCTCTGTCAGTCCTTTGCCCTCCATTGCCTTTTGGGTCCTTTTTCCTGCTGTCTGCTCTGTTCCTACCCTCTTCTTTGACCTGCTTATCAGTCCTTCTTCTTGGGTAACCCATTCAGTCCCCTGACCTCTGTCTGATTAGTCCATAACTTTTGGAGGATTTACCTTCCCAGTCATCTTCCTGCTCTGTTTCTGGGTACCCTGTCCTTTGTCCTGCTGACCTACCCTGCCTGTGGGGTTCCTTCCAATTGCCTTGCCTCCTCATTCATTCTGCCTGGTGGCTCACGCTGTTAAACATCTGCCTCTGTGTATCCCATTACCTGGATCCTACCAAAGGCATCTCGACATGCAGTGGAGTGACAGCAGTAACATTAGTCCGGCTCCTCTGACAGTGCTTGCACTGTCCCTGTGCCACATAAATACAGTGGAAGCCACTATGTGGCATAGGGAGACCTTTCAGGTGCCTGAAAGAGGTTTTGATTGGCTAGGCAGTGTTTAGAGAGGGCTTCCTGTGTCACACGTCAACTCTTCCTCTTCACCACCACAGCTATGCCACTCGACCTTTGGAAAAGCAAGAAAGACTGAGGTATGCAACACATATGAGCTCTCACTGTTGACACGTTTGGCCTCCACAAATTATTGTTGTTCTAAAGCTACCACTTTCTCTAATGCCTTTGAGGGCCACTGATGGGACCAATTATTGTTTGTTTTTTTAAGTGCTGATGCTTACGTGATAGGGTAACCTTGTCTGATTCCAATAATGAGTATATACATCGAGTAATGAATGTCTAACTGGCTTAGCATGCTTCATAGCTTGCAGAGGAGGAAGGACATTCTCAGGTCTCCATGTAGGATGAAGGGAGCTGAAAAGAGAAAATATATCTACTGTCAACATTGCCTGAAAGTAAAATACAGGGTTAGATTGAGGTTTCTCTTTACAACTATTTTACTTAATCACGTTCTCTCTGATTATTGCCATTTGTTACTGTTTTTCTTGATTTCCTGAATAAAAACATGAGCTAGGGACTGCACTATGCTTGAACGTGATAAGTTAACTCTGGCAACATCACAGGATCAAAACTAAAGAATAATGTGGAAAAAGTTCCCCGGTTTTCCCCGGTTTTGTTTTATGCCAACATTATTTTACTGTGTGAGAAAAATCGTTGTGCCTCAAAATTGCCTTTTATAGATATGAGATACCTCTTCAAGACTGAACAGATTCTGCTGAATGATGTTGTCTATTTTGTTTGCTCCTAATGCAATTGGCTTTGTGTTATTTTAGTGTCATAAGAAATATAAGAAATTATAAGAAATATTGCAAAGCAGTGACATGCAATGGCTGCCATTAATAAAGTTAAGAACTAAAAATGGGGAACCATTATCAATGGCTCACGCCAGTAACTCCCATGCACATCACAGTGTCGGGGGGAAATTCTGCCGGGGTCGGCCGGGCCGTCCGCAGACCTCCGGGCAGGGAGGCCCCAACTCCTCCCGTGTATATCTCGGATCGAGACAGAGTATGAGGCACACACAAGGAGCAAGGCAACTTCTGCTGTTTATTATGCAAACGGCAGGGATGGGTCAAGGAGCGTACGCGTTCGTCCTGACACACACACAATCGTGGGGCTCGCAGGCCCTTTTTACTGTAATATGACGCGCTACTTGCGTCACTTCAGAAAGTTAACAAAAAACCTATCGCCACTCTTAATTGGTTGCTCGAGTGGTAGGGTTAGTATAGTACACATATAGAGAATGATATTAGTGGTCAAGGTGTAGTCAGGTGGTATATCTGGGTTGTCCCTATAATTAGATACATAAGAATTGTTACATGAAGACTCCTGAGGATTGGCTAATGTTACTGACGTCTGAGATAAGAGCCCCATGTTCTGGTTGGTGCATCCGTGAGCTCCCCAGCCTGGGACCACCGTTGTTCCCAGCTCTCGGTGTACCTGTGTTTGCAACAATGTTTCAATAAGGGTACGTGCAGACAATGTGAGGATTTATTCATAGGTGGAAGGCTGACCGCTCCCACTGTAGCAGATGTCTATTGAGCCTTTCAAGTGTATCGGCCTATGTCTCGTAGCGAGGGACCCAGACGCCTTTTTTTCTCCTGGGCTTTGGCATCTCGTCAGGTTCGGCTTGGTCACGTGAGGAGGGACCGTGAAAGAGGCAGAATTCTGCACAATTAATATTGCTTTTCCACTGTGTGTCTGGTTTAATTTGTAGATATGACTTTAACGTTGGTACGCGGAGTGCGAGGTTGCAACATCGTGCCTTTGATGATTTGTTCTTGGATGTGGGTTTGCAACATTGCGACCTTGGCTGGTTGCTCCACCAGGCTCATTCTGCGGGATCAGCAACCTGACTTTTGCTTTGTTAATGTCCACGGGAACTCTTGCCTGAGGCCTACTTGGGCCTGGTGTATAAGTGATCCATTTCGGGCATGGGTGCTTTAGGTTATAGTGGCATATATTTCCATGACCAGTATCGTGTTTCTATTATACCTCTCATGGTGGTAACGGGTTTCAAGAGAAGCGTGAGCAAGCGGCGTTATAGATGAGTTCATGATGCATCTTGCGTTTCTGCATTCTGAAAGCCTATGTAAAAATAATAAAGATGCACGTCCGTGAATATGCCTGTCGCCTACGTCAGAGCACTGAGTATATTCTTCGTGTAGATTGGTGTGGAAATGTTAAGTGTGTATATTTGTACAGATGTGCTTCCCGTTGTCTAGGTCGTCATGGCATCTCTAACGACGTGTGGTTTTTAGTCTAGCTGATCCGAGCCGCAGGTGTCGGCATGGCCAGTGCGGGCTGCTGGGCAGGCAGGTGGACACATCCGTATGTTCCTGTACCAGGGTACCTGGTCGTCTGGTAACTGGACAAACTCTTCTCGCGGCGGGTGTCTGGGCCGTGACCCTCTAGGCCAAGCGCGAGAGGTGAAGGACGGGAGCCTGGTCTTCCATTCTCCCACTTCAGTCCCCCCTCTGGTCGACTTGTCGACCACAAACATATCCTTCTCGTTATCTCCTCTTACCCTCCATATCTTAGTTATCCCTCCGAGATGTCCATAATGGTTTACATGATCTTCAAATGACCAATACATGTATTCACATGTTCCTCCAGGAGTACAGTATACCCATCTTCCTATGTAGCTCCTGGGGTTCCTTGGGTTCTCGATCTTCACTGATGGTGGATCTAGATGGTTGGTGATGATTTGTGTGCGCAGCTTCTCCCTCTCTTGTATTATCACCCCTGTATGCTGACCATCATCTGCTGGCATCAAGGGGTGCATTCCCACCATTTCCAGCAACTCGTCAGCCGTGCGTGCCTTTCGGGCTTTCCAAAATTTAATTATGATCAGAGTAGCTCCAGCCAAAATAGTACACCCCACTATTATTTTCAGTCCATCCGACAGCCAAGATGGCATCCATGACCATAATAGTGAGAACCAGCTCTTATCCTTGTTTACACCGTTACTCTCGTCCATCATTTTAGAGTGCATCTGGGCCAATTGTGAAACTGCTTCTGTCAGTGTACCATTGTCAGCATCGTTGGCAGGTATGAACGTGCAGCAAGATTGTCCTATCTTTGCACAAACTCCTCCTTCCATTGCTGTGAGAAGGTCCAGTACATATCTGTTCTGTAGTGCTACCATCCTTACAGCTCGCAGCTCCTCTTTAATTGCGTTGAACCCATTTACTGTTGAATTGATGGTCATCATTAGTTCCCATCTTGTTATTTGGAGCCATTTTGCGTTTGCGTATGCCTGCAGTCCCGGATGTATTATTGAGGAGAAAAACATTGCTGCTCTGCTGAATAGTCTGTGTTCTGGCGGTATTGACGTTAGTTCCGTTTCCGACCTTCCCCACAGGTAATTTCCTGTCAGTGGCTCTCCTTGTCGTTTTCTCCTATTTAGGACAGTATCCTCGCTGTTGGTCTTGTTCTCTTGCTCCTTCTGGAGTGGTGCAGATCTCTTTCGTCTCTTATCCCCTTCATCCATTTTAGGAAATTTCGCCACATTGACATGCTTCTTAGGTACCACTAGTGATGGTACATTGACGTGTACCATTGTGCACACGCCATTCCACAGGGGAGGCAGTGTATGATATGCCTTTTCTCCACAGGCCCAATAATGGTCCATTATTACTGCTGTTCCCGCACCCCCCTCAGGTAACTCCATCACACTTGCACAATTGGTGTTATATCCTACGTCCACCTCTCCTTTATGCTGGAAGCATACTTTGGGCGCAGTCAATGGTAATATTGTTATTGGGTCTTCATCTTCTTCTACCCACGTGAGCATTGGTACGTACTTGATCCACGTCGTCCAACATCGATGATTGTGTGTCTCGATGGTTGAGATAGTTTCTTTTGTTACCATGTTGCTGCCAATTACTCCTATCTCCCAGCTGTTGTCCAGATACACCTTTCCTGTTATCGTCAGTAGCGGCCTTTCCCAGCATCCTTGTTTACCCGGAACTTCAGTGGCGTACCAATCACATGGTAGATACTGCAGTGTTACCTTCTTTGTTTCTCCTTTTGCAGGGCCACTTGTTATGTACCTGAATGCTTCAGCATGTAAACTGGTCTTGTGATAACTCAGATAGGTCTTGAGGAAGTTGTTTTCATATGGGTATGAGTCTCGCGTTTTCCATGTCATGTGCACTACTGTTCCTTGAAATCTTCCTTTCGTTTGGAACAGGGCCAAATATATTATGCACTGTGCTGTTTTTTCATCTATTTCTGTGGCGACAAATGTTCGTGAAGCGCTCATGGCGTATGGTATTAATGAGCAAACGTAACAGCTATCCTCAGTTGTCTGCTTACCAATGCGGGTCATGTGCTGGTACCATATGTTGTTTGTGACGTGTGCTGAATCTTGTACATAATTATCAATACCTTTATTGTCTGAGTATGTGCTGCGTTTAACTCTATTTTGCTTGGGTGCAATGTTACTATTACCACCTGACGTAACACCTGTTGCAGCAGAGGGCGGGGGTATATTAAGTTTGGGTGCAGCAATAAAATCGATAGCATAGCTGTACTGCCAGACAGAGGCAGCCAAGAACCCGGTGATCATAAAAATCCCTATTATTTTTATTACATATGCTAATTTCACCGGCATTTTGCTCTTACCTTGCTGCAGTCCTGGCAGCTTATTCTTGCGACGTTACAGTTGCCCGCCTAAAAATTCTCAAAAGTGCTCGTTATTAAATGTTAGTTTTAAGCTCTCCCTATCAAGTAGTCATTCAGTGCCCAGGCGAAGAGCTGCTCCCACGCTACTCTAAGTGATGGGTCTCTTAAGACCGGCAAGTATGGGTGGAGGTGGGGCATGTGATATTCTATGGCCAGGAGGAAGGCTGTGTAGTAGACACGTACCCTTCTCCTTTTTAAGTATGTTGGCCTCTTTATTTCGTATACGAACTGGTGTGACAATTCTTCTGGGTAGTTATCGTCTGGCAGCACCATCTACACCTGCACACTGAATTTGTTAATTAGCTTTCTTAACAATACAATATTACGCAGTTCCTGTATGTGCGAGAGAAAAAAAAGAGAACATTCACGTGTTTACATGTGTATTAGTGCAAGCATGTCCTTCAGTTTTAGTTACAACTGTACTTAGCAGTCAATGGGGGGGTTTGTGCTCAAATGGCGGAAGTATTTTTACTCTTTGAGCGAGTGATCATGGGGTGGGCAGTATGGGGATCACTCCCTTCTTCGTTAGTTATTGTCTCCGAGGGAACAATTGGGTCGTTGTCTGTGGTTGAACTTTCTTCCGCTGTAGGGGATGTGGTTGCTGTTCTTCCAATGGATCTGTCGTTGGCGCTGGGGCGGGTCTGCAGTTTGTAGATCTTTACGTCATGTAGGTGGTTCCAGGCACGCTTATCCTTTAGTTTTACTGCTCTTGTTGATACGTCCTCTACCAGATGGGGGCCAGTGAACCTCTTCTGGTTCCACTTCCTATTGAAATTGCGAAGTAGTACGTGGTCACCTTTGGCAAGTTTGCACAAGTTCTCCTTTCCCAATTCTGTATTTTCGTCTTTTTCTTGGTTGCTGGTAGACCCGCCCCGTGTGCGCTCGAGCTGTTGAGACACAAACACTACACTAGTAATCAAAGAAGACACATATTGATACATTTCATCACCTAACACATTCGCTGAACTTTCGTGGTCGGTGAATGCCCTTGACGTTGGTGTTAGGGGAAGGCGCATTTGGCATCCAGTAACCACTTCGTGTGGGGTGAGGTGGTGGTCGGACCCTGGCCTGTTTCTAAGTTCAAACAATGCTAACGGAAGGCAATACAACCAACTTTTCTTTGTTGTTTGTTGTATTTTAGCAATTGCCTCCTTCAATAAGCCATTCAGGCGTTCACATACACCATTAGCCTGTGGGTGGTATGCACATGCAAATTTGTGTTTAATGTTCAGCAGGGATGTGATATGCTGGAACATTTCGTTTGCGAAATGGGGCCCGTTGTCTGATCTTAACACCTCGCACACTCCCCACCTGGGGAAGACCTCCCTTACTATGAATTTGGCTGCTATAAACGCATCAGGGGGTGAACAGGGCCCTGCTTCAATCCACCTAGAAAATGGGCATACTACTACAATCATATACCTATTACCTTGACATATGTTGATCATATCAACATAGTCAATGTGAAGGTGCCGAAAAGGTCCTTCTGGCCGGGGTATGATACCTCTTATCACTTTTAAAGTATGACCGGCCGTAAACTGTTGACATGTGAGGCAATTGCTGATAAAATTTGACACATGAGAGGTTAACTCGGGACAAAACCAATCTTCTCTAATTCGTGCTGCAATTATTTCCTTGCCTGTATGGGCAGGGTGATGTAATTGGCTCAGGGCGGTATTTAACAGTGCCAACGGTATTACAACTTTCCCAGTGCCACCCTGGCGCCATAGTGCGTCAGTTGGTGACATTGTGCATCCTCTTTTCACCCATACTTCTTTTTCGGCCATTGGTGCAGCCGCTTGTAGTTCCATAATCTGTGTGGCTGGGAGATGGGTGTACCCTTCTCTTATTAACATCTCCCTAGCTATTCCCCTCCCTCTCCCTCTCTGTGAGTCTGTGGGGTTCCATATCTCACCAAAATATGCAGCATATTTCGCATGTGCGTCTGCTGCTGCATTACCTTTTGATACGTAGTCTTCTCCATTTGTGTGTGCGGTGCATTTTACCAGGGCTAGTTCTTGGGGGTCGTTTATTACTTCAATTAGTTCAGCCAACAAGAGGGCATGTTGTACTGGAGTGCCATCAGCTCTCCTAAACCCTCTTCTTCTCCATTTTGATAGCCCTGAGTGGACAGTTGATGTAACATATGCACTGTCAGAATATATAGTTACTCTTTTATTAAAACTTTCCTTTAATGCCAATATTAGTGCAACGAGTTCCGCGGCTTGAGCTGAGTAATGCTGTGGTAATTGTACACACTTCATAGCCACACACACCGGCGCCTCCATCATTTTTACTACTGCTGCCCCAGTCCTTCGTATCCCATCTCCTTGATCAATAGTTGATGACCCATCAATAAACAAAAGCTCACCTCCCTCTAGTGCGTTTTCTTCAACTTTCCTAGTACATGAGTACATTTCAGTTACTTGGGTGCAGTCGTGGGCGTAATCTCCCTCTTCAATTACTTCTGCTAGGAACCTTGCAGGGTTAACCGTGCTACATCTAACAATTGCTAGTTCAGCTTTAGACAAAATAATCTCATAACCTGATGCCCTCTGTGTTGTTAGTGTGGACTTAGGTTTATTCAATATCGCAAATAATGCATGTTCCACAAATAGTGTAGTTGGACACCCCATAGTTATTGCTGATGCTTTTTCTACTGCAAAAGCAGCTGCAGCGAGACCTTGTTCACAAGAGAAGTGGCCTAACATTATAGGGTCTAAGTGACCGCTGTAAAATGCTACTGGTTTATAGCCCATGCTAGTTTTTTGGGCCAACACTGCTTTCATCACTGCTGAGTCGCAATGTGAAAATATAAAGAAGCGCCGCTCATAGTCTGGGGATGCCAGTACTGGAGCAGTTGATATCGCGTCCTTTAATTCGTCAAATGCCTCCCTCATTTCCATAGTCCATCCCAACTTTTTCTCCCCTTTATTTGCTTCCTTCAAACCCTCAAGCAGGGGTCCTATGTATGAGCTATAATCAAATACCCATGCTCTACAGTAGTTGCACAGCCCCAGAAATTGCTGCAGTTCTCTCACAGTCTGTGGCACGGGAGTGCTTGAGATGGCCTGTGCTCTTTGTGGTGCAATCCTTCTTCCATGTTGAGATATCAGTTGGCCAATGTAAAGTACCTGTTCCTGACAGTATTGTATCTTTTCCATGTCTACCTTATACCCCTTTTCAGCCAATATTGTCAACATTTTTAAGGAGTCCTCTCTACATTTACTTTCGTTTGTACTGCAAATTATTATGTCATCCACATACTGTAACACTGTGCTTTCCATCTCAACGTTACCCAAATCCATCTGTATTACTCTATTGAAAATTGAGGGTGATTCACAATACCCCTGTGGTAATCTGGTATGTTTCCACTTTGTATTTCGGTAAGTGAAGCTTGTCAAATCTTGTGAGTCTGGGTGTAATGGTATTGAGAAAAAAGCATTTTTAAGGTCAATCACTGTAAATCGTGATGCTTCTGCTGGAATGCCACACAATATTGTGGCCGGGTTTGCTGTTACTGGATACTCTGCTTCTACTATGTTGTTCAAGGGTCTGAGGTCCTGTATGAAGCGCCAAGACCCCCCTTTAGCCTTGCGCACCGGGTACACAGCTGTGTTACATGGTGATTCTGAGGGGACCAATATGCCATTGTTTATAAGGGCCGTTATGGTTTCATATATGCCCTCATCTGCCTCTTTTGACAATGGGTACTGTTTCACTCTTGGTAATATGGCACCTTTTTTCAATTTTATCCTTACACCCCCTATGCTTTTTATGCATCCCACGTCATAAGGGCTAATAGTCCATAATGATTTGGGCACCTTTGACATATCCTCCTTAAAAAATGGGACTGGGGTGCCTGCGGGTGCCTCAAGTGCCATTGCAATTTTCTGTGCTACTTGTTTGTGAGCCACTCTTAGCCATATTTCTACACTCATCATGAACACCATTTCATTTTCTTCCTTTTCTTCTGAGAACAGCTCTTCATCTGACACCTGGGTCAGCCTACACCCTTCTGCTAGTGCTATCACCGCCCTCCAGGCTCTCCCTTCTTTATCTTGGGCGTGCACAGCAACATAATCAGCTGTTGCAATAATGCTCTCAATGTCCACTGCAAACACCTTCCCTTCCAGTTCATTAGCTGGTGTTTCTGGTCGGAATAGATAGGCTGCTGGCCTCCTCCATATTTTCCCTTCTATCCCTGGCATCCATGCAAATGCCATGTCTGTGCCATATTGGAATATCTCGCCATCCAGTGGCTCCGCCCTAATCGCTGTCTGTCCACAGTATGCTTGCAAAATCTGTCGTGCTGCGAGCATGTTAATCCCTGGAGTAGAGCAAATTATGCCATCCTCTGTAAAGGAGATCGTCATATTCAACCTGTTCATTATGTCTCTCCCCAGTATATTTACTGGCGAGGCACTATAATACAAAAGTGGGACTGACAGATCATAATCTCCAATAGATAAGGGAACGTTATCAGTAAATGGAACCAACCCTTTAGCCCCAGAAAATCCTTGGGTGTTCATGGCTTCGCCTGACATCTTAAATTTACCTTCCCTTATGCAAGACCGGGTTGCCCCGGTGTCAACAAGAAATGATAATTTTTTGTCACCTATCGTTACCTCTATGCGTGGCTCCTCCGCACTATTAGGTGTTACTGACAGGATGGGACACACCAAGGCCGTCTGTGGGCTGGCCTATTGGGGGTACAATGATTGGCCATTCCCTGTATAAGGGTTGTGTCCCAACACCGACACCCCACCCAATTGTGTTCGTTCATTTTGGGGTGGTGGTTGTATTAACGCCACTTGTTGTTGTGGCGGCGTCAGTTGCTGTGTTATTTGTTGTTGTGGCAGTGAATAGGTTTGTTGCTGTCGTGTTTGTTGTGGTTGGTCACTCCCTTGTTGTGACATCTGCTGTTGTTGCATGCCCTGCTGTTCTTGTGAGGTCCTAGGTTGTGCTTGTTCATTCCATGCTGGTGTTCCTGGCCTGACCCTACATGTACGTGACATGTGTCCTAATAGTCCGCAGCTCCAACACACGGGTGGTTCCCTGTTTTGCCATGGGAAGCTCCCTGTGTTGTCCTGGTATACGGGTTGCCCTGTGGGGTAGTAATTTCTGAGCCCCCCCCCTGTTGCTGGGTATTATATCCATATCCTCTCCCCCTCATAATCCCTCCTCTTCCTCTGTTATAACTATAATACCCAGTTCCTTGCATTGGGTACCCTCCTCCCATGTTCGGTGTGTGTAATTGCAGAGGCGGCACTTGCTGTATTACACCTTGTGGGGGCGCTATTTGAGCTGGATCTTGTGCAGCCACTACTTGCGTTGGGCTTTGGGCCATTGGTGTGGGCGTAGTTATTAGTGCCCCTTCCATTGTATATTTAGTAAGTTTTTTCTGTACTAATTTGGCCTCTTCTGTTTTCCTGTCCTCCTCCTTTTGTTTCATCTTTCCTTGCCATGTCCTGCAGTGATGTACTATAGTCAGTTGTATTTCTGGCCATGGTTTTGCTTCCATTCCTACTACTTTCTTTAGCTGTTTCTGAACTCCTTCTGGGAGCCCTTGTACTAGTATATGATAAAATATGGCTGGTGTTTTGTCCCATTGTTCTCTAGTTTCCATGCGCCACTTCTCTTGAATGTCCTGGATATAATCAACAGGATCCTCATTTTCACCCATCTTACGGGAAGTAATGGCTCCTATGTCTGAGGTGTCTGGGTATTGCACTCTCAGTGCCTGCCATAGCGCATGTCTGCAGTTTGCAAATGGTGCCCCATCATGCGATGTGTTTGTTATTGTTACCCCATGGAATCCCGCTCTTTTCCAAATGTCATCCGCTCTATCCCCTAATATTGATATTAACAGGCCCTTCACATCTCCTACTGCTAGTTTCTGTCCTGCGGTGTGTTTTTCCATTTCATATATCCACTTACCCGCACCTCCACTTAGTGATGGGAGCCTACATTTTATATTTTCCTTATCCGTATGTTTCCAAGGTACATACTGTGGTCTAACCCCTCCTCTCTCCAACAGTGGCATTAAATTCTGTCTTTTGTCACCCTTTACGCTCCATGATATTGAGTCTTCACACCCCTCCTCTTCCCCCATTTCTTTTACTACTTCAAATTCTTCCTTACTACCTCTGCCCCTACCTCCCTCTTCTTCCTTTCCCCTTCTTTCATCATTTCCTGTGTTCAATATGGGTATGTTTATTTGTCTGTCTTGCCTGCGACTAGGGAGGTCCCTAAGCCGACATGCATACGGTGTAAGTTCGTTCATGAAGGGCGCGAGCTTTATTCTGTGCAGAGAGCGTGCGGTGGTTGAACATGTAGGTAGTGACGTGGGAGGGCGGCGTGATGGAGATGTGGGTGGCGTGGTTTCATTGGTTTGTGATTCCCCTATTCTTTTCGTTTCCTCCTTACTTCTCTCCAGCTCCTCCCCTCTTCTACTTATCCAGGGCGAATCTATGTTTGTTCTAGTGAGGTACAGTTTATCTAAGCTTTCCCTTTCACTCTCTCTTCCATCCTTCTCCACTCCTTCTTCCTCCTCACTGCAAAAATCATTTATAAATGACACCCCCCACTCTGCCTTTTTTCCTTTTATTGTTACTGTTTTTAAATCTATTAGGTCTCTTTCTCCCCTTTCGTTGTTACCAACTGTCCCCCCTAGTGCTGATGTCGTTGCTACCTCCCTACTTTTATATACATCTCCCCATCTTTCACTCTCCCTACCCCTCCCTTCTCTTCCTTCTTCCCTTCTCTCCTCCATTTCCCTACTATTTTCCTCTCTTTTCCTTTTTAATTCCTCCATTACTTCGTTGCTCATCTGTTCCAATATTCTTTCATCCTCCCTCTTCCTTTCCCATTTCACCCTTTCTCTTTCTACTATACTCTCTATTACCTTCCCCTCTTCATATTTTTTAGCTGTCTCAGATATTATCCTCCTCCTCCATATTTCCATTTCTTTTTCCTTTTCTTCTTCTTCCTTCTTCTTCTCTCTCAGCACTACTCTTGATACCCTATCTGCTGCTGCTTTTACCCTTTCAGCTTCTCTCTTTTGTTCCTCGCTTCGTTCCCTTAATCTTTCCAATTCGTCCTTACCTTCTTTCCTTTTCCTCACTCTCTCTCTTTCCTCCCTCTCAAGTTGTTTGATCAGTTCATTCTGCTCATCCCTTAGTTTTGCTAATCTTTCCTCCAAAATCTCTTCCTTCTGCCGTAGTAGCTCCTCTCCCCTCATTTCACTCTCTCTGGCACTATCCTCGTTTGTTCTCCTTACCGCCTCCCTTTCTTCTCCAGTTAGTGAGCCTCGTAATTTCAACAATATCTGTGCAGCTACCCACTCATCGTCTCCTATCTCTACAGTCTGCTCTTCTCTAATCCTCCCTTCCCCCATTGGTATCTTCCCATGAGCCACATATGGTGGAGGGCTGTATGCCGGGTTTGAGTATCCTTCAGCCGCCCTTAACTGTCCTTCTATTTCTCCTAATTCTCTTAAAGGGTACAACCCTCCTCCCTCTGTTTTCACTCCCGGTGTTATGGGTATCTCATTGCTCGGTTCCTTTTTTATGTCGTCTGATTTATCAACCTTTTCTCCTCCCTTTCTTTCGTTCCCCGTATTTTTTGTGCTTTCGCTCTCCTTTTCCCCACCCGTTCCTTCTTTCTTAATCTCCTTTTCTTCCGGTGTTTCCCCCATAGTGAACATTCCATTTGGTCCTGGTCGAGACCCCTGGAACATCCTCCATAAGTTAAACACCTCCACGTGGTTTGCCAACTTCTTCCCTTTGTATGTATTGTGCAGATGGTTCAGTAGTGAGTGTTGGGCATATGGATCGAAACTACCATTAGGCGGCCATGGTGTTAACATTTTGTTGTCTGTCCCCTGGTTCCACTCTATGCTGTACTTAATTAACTTCTCCCTGTGTGGTGGCAGTGTGGTGCATATGTGCTGTAGTGGGGTAGTGAGGGTGTTCCCCCACCCTCCCGACCCTCTCCCGTATGACATGGTTGCACTCCCCTTGTTACCCTTCCCCTTACTAGCAGTTTACAATATACAACCTTGTATTGCTTACCTCGCCCCGCAAGTGTGGGGACTTACGACAATCCTTTGACAAATTATGCAATAATAATAAATATGATGTTATATTATATTCCTTCCCCTACGGCCCCCTGCGGCCGAAGCGCACGCAGCCCCCTGCGGCTGCGTACCCCTTACGACGATCTTATACAGTTGTCCTATTTCTCCGTTCTCCTCCCCCTTTTACACTTGCCGTGGCCGGCGTTCTCCGTGCGCAGCCACGCCCCTTTCCCCTTCTTCTTTCGATCCACTGGTTTATAGTTTATCTCCGTATCAGCTCCTTTATCATGCTTCTCCTCCCCACCACTCTCAAACCCAATGTTCCTTGTGCTCGCGATATCCTATTAAATCCCTACTGGTGACGTCACCGATTTCTTCGAGCTACTGGTATATTCGTGTTATGTTCTTTAAATTCAAAATACACTTGTAATCTACCCCGCTAACCCTACAGCTGTCTTCCTGTCTCTCCTGGAACAAGGTAATCTCATCAATACTATAACCGGACTGCGCACGCTGCGTCGCCTCGCGTGTGATACGCCCCTCAACAGGAGGGCTTAACCAGCCAATTATCTTCCGTTTTGGGCAACTACGTAACTAGCCACCGCCCACAGGGAAACGTCATCTACCTATCGAGTTTCTTGCTCGAACAATAGGGGACCTCATCTACTCATTCAATAATAAATATCAAACCGTAGGAAACCACACACCCACCCTCACACGTAGTCGCGATTTAGGCCAATCAGTGTCTTACGAGCGGCTGCACGTGATGTTTTCGTGCCCCGCCCCCCTCTTTCGCGTAACGTTAGCTCACTGTTACGAGCGGCTGCATGTGATATTTTCGTGCCCCGCCCCCCTCTTTCACGTAACGTTAGCCGCCTGCTCTCGCACTCGTTTCGCTACCATTCATTCCATTAGCAACACTCAATTAACCCCTCGCCGCTTTACAATACCTCCCCTCCTCCCTTATTTACTTCCTCCCCCTCCCTCACAATTTCGCATTGCTTGTTGTGCGTGTCATGCTCACCAAGTTCTCTCGATGCAGGGCCGCTCGACTGCGTGCGCCCCTCCAAGCGGCTCGCCACCTCCCCTCGTCTGGACCACGTCTGGACACTCGCCGACTGCGGGCGGGATACTTCTCAACCGGCTCCCGAGGGCCAATATCCGGATTGCGCTGTCCGGTCCTCTCGCAGCTCCGCGATGGTCCTGTAGTCCTCAGAAGGGGGCAACGGCAGAGGGGGCCGCGCCGCCGGGCCTCCTCGCAACGGGAGTGCCTGGAAAAATTAAAAATAAAAGTCGATCTTAAACAGATCTCAGCAGTGCCTCCAACTTGTCGGGGGGAAATTCTGCCGGGGTCGGCCGGGCCGTCCGCAGACCTCCGGGCAGGGAGGCCCCAACTCCTCCCGTGTATATCTCGGATCGAGACAGAGTATGAGGCACACACAAGGAGCAAGGCAACTTCTGCTGTTTATTATGCAAACGGCAGGGATGGGTCAAGGAGCGTACGCGTTCGTCCTGACACACACACAATCGTGGGGCTCGCAGGCCCTTTTTACTGTAATATGACGCGCTACTTGCGTCACTTCAGAAAGTTAACAAAAAACCTATCGCCACTCTTAATTGGTTGCTCGAGTGGTAGGGTTAGTATAGTACACATATAGAGAATGATATTAGTGGTCAAGGTGTAGTCAGGTGGTATATCTGGGTTGTCCCTATAATTAGATACATAAGAATTGTTACATGAAGACTCCTGAGGATTGGCTAATGTTACTGACGTCTGAGATAAGAGCCCCATGTTCTGGTTGGTGCATCCGTGAGCTCCCCAGCCTGGGACCACCGTTGTTCCCAGCTCTCGGTGTACCTGTGTTTGCAACAATGTTTCAATAAGGGTACGTGCAGACAATGTGAGGATTTATTCATAGGTGGAAGGCTGACCGCTCCCACTGTAGCAGATGTCTATTGAGCCTTTCAAGTGTATCGGCCTATGTCTCGTAGCGAGGGACCCAGACGCCTTTTTTTCTCCTGGGCTTTGGCATCTCGTCAGGTTCGGCTTGGTCACGTGAGGAGGGACCGTGAAAGAGGCAGAATTCTGCACAATTAATATTGCTTTTCCACTGTGTGTCTGGTTTAATTTGTAGATATGACTTTAACGTTGGTACGCGGAGTGCGAGGTTGCAACATCGTGCCTTTGATGATTTGTTCTTGGATGTGGGTTTGCAACATTGCGACCTTGGCTGGTTGCTCCACCAGGCTCATTCTGCGGGATCAGCAACCTGACTTTTGCTTTGTTAATGTCCACGGGAACTCTTGCCTGAGGCCTACTTGGGCCTGGTGTATAAGTGATCCATTTCGGGCATGGGTGCTTTAGGTTATAGTGGCATATATTTCCATGACCAGTATCGTGTTTCTATTATACCTCTCATGGTGGTAACGGGTTTCAAGAGAAGCGTGAGCAAGCGGCGTTATAGATGAGTTCATGATGCATCTTGCGTTTCTGCATTCTGAAAGCCTATGTAAAAATAATAAAGATGCACGTCCGTGAATATGCCTGTCGCCTACGTCAGAGCACTGAGTATATTCTTCGTGTAGATTGGTGTGGAAATGTTAAGTGTGTATATTTGTACAGATGTGCTTCCCGTTGTCTAGGTCGTCATGGCATCTCTAACGACGTGTGGTTTTTAGTCTAGCTGATCCGAGCCGCAGGTGTCGGCATGGCCAGTGCGGGCTGCTGGGCAGGCAGGTGGACACATCCGTATGTTCCTGTACCAGGGTACCTGGTCGTCTGGTAACTGGACAAACTCTTCTCGCGGCGGGTGTCTGGGCCGTGACCCTCTAGGCCAAGCGCGAGAGGTGAAGGACGGGAGCCTGGTCTTCCATTCTCCCACTTCAGTGGATCTCAAACATATGCAAATGTTTATTACTTATTTAAAGTTAAGCCAAAAGCATTTTTACAAAAATACAAATTGACGATACATTGATGAATACAATATTTTTCAACAATGTTGTTGATGTAATGGCATTTCACCTACTCCATCATTTTATAGATCATATCTCACTTTAACCCTACATAAACCATAATGGCAATACAAAAACACAAAACAAGAGTATACAATTCTTCTACAATCGTTCAGCATCTTGGAACTTAAAAGTGCTGGCTACGCGTGTTTCAGAAAGCAGAGAGATTATTCCACTCCTTCATCTTCATCAAGGCTAATACACACGTTGTCCTGCTATGTACCGAGGCCATGACCTGTTCAGATTGAATTAATGTAAAACTTAGTAAGTGCATTCATTATCACAAAATAACATGTGAGTTCTGCTCATCCACCTATTATTTAAATGCAGTGGCTAATTAAACCCATTTGTGGGACCCCATTCTGCGACCCAATAAACTATCCTGGATTAGAAGCACTCTAACGTGAAGTGTCCTGGCCAAGTGTTTGGTGTTTTGGTGCCTTGGAGGACTTCCTACAATACGTGTGAATCGCATTGCTGCTGCATAATCTCTGAACTGTGCAATTGAGGGAAATTGATAGCCTTTCATCATTATACCACGACGGAAACTATCCCTCATGTGGTGAACTCAAGGAAAGTGAAGGCGTTCCTTGCTACGTGTGGTGGCGCCTTTAATCTCGCCTGCAGGCGTTGCTGCAAAAAAACTTCAAAAGCTCACAGGTCACGCAAAGCGTCCTGGCCAAGTGTTAGGTGGTCAGTGGAGAGACGGGAGAGTCCGAATTTATCAACCATCGTTTCAATTCAGGGAGAGAATGTTGTGATAACAACGGTAAATATCATGGCGAGTCTTAGGTGCACAGACACTGAAGGATTTCCCTGCTGTTCCAGTCCTCTTTCTACATCCATTGGGGAGAAGAAGGTAAAAACTCCCATAACCCGCAGAGAGGCCGTGGAGTAGGTCGCAGAGTCTTAGGGTCATTGGGCTCTGGGGGCGACTCTGCGACACATTCTGATTCACGAACCTGAGTTGTGTTGGAAGGACTCTGACACAAGTGCTCGTACTCCTGTGCCTTGTGCTCCTGTGCCTCGTGGACTCTCTGAATGATCCAAAGCACGTGCCCCTCACTCGCCAACATGAGTCATAAGAAGAATGGTGGGGAAATGAAGCAGTCACCTCTTCCCTCTAATGTGTCCAGACCCAGGACTCGGTTGAGAGGAAAAACGGAACCGAGTACGAACACAGACACGTTATCTATCAAGACACAACCTTCTATCTCACAAGTCTTTGCCACGCTTTCAAAAGAGATAGCCAAGTCTCAACATATGGCTCGAACAAAAAGTAATGTTGAATCAACGACACGGGAAAAGAAGGTAAGTGGCCAGAATACAACAATTGCTGTCATTGATTCCCTTTCAAATAGTTGGCACAGGGATTAGAAAAACACTGGTATTACGCAACCCCTAATCAGAACTAACTCTGAATTGACAATAGCTAACACTTCCCCGTCACATAAGCCTTGCCCAGTGCTGGATATCCCCCCCCAGATCCCCTACCTACCTCAGGACTTGCTGCCTCCGCTCCCATACGCTCCTGCGGGTCCGGGTGGGTGTTCCGCGACCCTGGCTGCGGTGTCAGGGGGCGGGGTCGGGCACCTGCGGGTGACTGGCGTGGGCCTCGGTGAGGGCGGGGGAGAGGCAGTGGCCCCCCCAGCTGCGGAGGCCCCTGCACCCGCAGAGGACACTGTTGGGGGAGGGAGTGGGGGTAACAGGAACACGGGAGAGCAGAGCCACGCCTGTGCCATAGGGAAGACACCATCGAGTGACAAAGCACGGATCAAAGACCCCGATGATACAACGAGGCTGGAGGCTCTGATGACACTGCCCTCCGATGCCGCTGATGAGATACGGCATTCTTTTGCCGCATTGACAAAGCAAGGAGAGGACTTGCAGTCACATTTCCCAGGCGTGGAATCGGCAACCGAAGTGGATGTTCCCCCAGAACTTTCTGACAGAACTTTAAAACAAGGCAAAAGTGAGAAACATACGTCGCAAATTTCCATAAACGAAATCTCAAGTCATAGGAAAGCGAAAGCGTTACGCGCAAGAGCCCTATGGGTACAAGTTCAAGAAAAAAATATGGGAAAAATGTCTCATACACATGAAATTGAGCAGCAAAAACCCTATAGAGCAGCACGCCTCTCACTGGATATGATGGAACTTAACTCAATAATGACCTCACACGAGTTATCAGTCGAGCAAGAGCAAAACCATAAAGGTTTAAAGATGAAAACACTATGCCATACTTCAACTCCGGTACCAAAACAGAAAGATGTCAACTCTTTTTTTGCCTGAAACGACAACCCTATAGAACACCTGGACAAAATGCAGGAGGCTGCAGAGGACAGACGGCGGCCAATAAAGATAGAACACCGAATATGGCCCGTCTACCAACAACAATGATGGAACTACAAAATGTACTGATTACAACAACATCACAGTCACTGATTCCGTTCTTAAAATTGCATGAGACAAATGTTGATGCCATTAAACCCCAAGCCACCCTGATTGCTCTGATGCATACCGAACAGATTCATATTGAGAACTTCATCTGCCAAATACAACAACGTTTGGACACTGAGGCTGAAACAAGCCGAATATGGCAAAATAGACTGGCTGATATTGCCAGTGCAGATCGAATGGAACGAATACAAGCAAACTCAGCTATCATGTCACTTATGAATGAGATGGCAAAGATAACGGCAAAATTAACAGAAGTGTCTTTCCCACAGAAGATACCTGTTAAAAACATTCAGAGACAACAAGAAGTACACCCGGAGAATATAACTTCTGTGGAAACGTCTCCCAGAGAGATAAATCAATCAAAAACAGCGTCTCAACCTACGCAAAGACCAGACCCCCTACCCTTCGACCTATTTCTAAAGCCTGATGGCAGAAGAAATACAAAAGGAAAGGCCATTAATGAAGGAAAAAATAAGAAACGACAAACAGGTTCCCGTGCGCTCTTAAGAAATTTGAATATACCACAACGACAGGAAGGATTACTGACAATACACAGAAATCAGGTCTCCAAAGCACACAGGCTAGCAACCAAAGAAAAATACAAGAAAAAAAGATAAACATTCCATCATCGATACGAGTGGAACCACAACGAGAGGAGACAAAATATGAAGTTGAACTGCTAGATCTGTCCACTTACCCAGATGATAATGCTTTGGATATGTATGATATAGATCAAGATCAGAACATCAAAGACATGATTCTTCTAGACCAATATCAAAACCTCAATCTGATTATCAATCACCAAATCGAGCTCACCTGTACTGATATATCGGATGAAGAACTGGAAAGTGATTATAGCATGGAAAAGTCAAAACCAAATGGGAAAAAAAACAAGACCCGATGACCAAAAATCAATTAGAAAACAGATAAACGAATCGCGGCAACACGGGCCGCGTCCGACGACTAATGAGGAGAGGAGCTTTGCATACCCACTGCTGAAAACACCTATATTTCTCGATCTATTAAAACAACAAGAGAAATATGTAATTACAATGACACACCTACGACCAACAAAGCCTGCGGTCATCCTAAACCGTACTAACAGCTTACGTGCAATTCATGCCATTCCTGAATTGAAGCACATCAGTACAAAGGATATAAATCTGGTCAAATTTCTAGATGACGAGAATCTTGACAAAGTTGAAATACAGCTCATGAACCAGATAACTATGCAAGAAATCCTAAAAGCTGACAGCCAGTTACAATGTATTGGCTTCAAATGCATTAAGAAGAAGGACAGGGACCAGAGGTCAACTCACGATACATTGATGCATAAACTAGATGACCAGCCGCCATTCAGACGCGAATACAAGAACTCAGACCTTGAACTTCACCTCAACAAGAAACAATGATTCATCAGCAAAAATCATGTCATACAGCATGGAAGATAAAACTCATACTACCCAAGGACTGTCTACATCCAGATATATCCAAAGAACATATACGTCTCAATCGAAAGAAAACGAAAGTAGCCTATCCGTGTCATCATAACAACGAGTGGAAAAACAGAATGAACATATCTTACTGACCTCATGGAACACTAGAGGCCACGGTCATCTATTCCATCAAACTCATCCAAAGCTACAACAATCTCACATAATCTGTCTACAAGAGACATGGTTGTCCCATCCTTCAATGTGTGAAGGATACAACATCTTTACTAATCCAGCCATCACACAAAAAAAAGGAAGACCAGCGTCTGGACAGATTATGATGATAAAAATCTCCTCTCTGTGGACCCCGATTGAAGCAAGAAATTTGAATCCATGGATCCAATACGTAGTGATACAACAAAAAAATGAACTCTTTTACCATCAGTCACCACGGACCTTTATATTTAAAATATATAGGAACCTTTTAGCGGTTGATTAAACTCTGCACTTAGATACCTTCCTGACAGATCTCGATAAACTTGTCAATAAGTTTCCAGCGATTGACATAATAATCTGTGGAGACTTAAATATACACATTTTTGATAAATCTGGAAATCAAAAAGAGAAGAAAGATCTGTCCCAGAGAGCGAAATCGTGGATCAAAGAAATGAAAACAAGAAATCTTACCCTTACTGGAACCTATCAGAACATTAAACTTCAATTAAATCCAACATGGTCTCAAGGCACATCGGAAGCAGTTCTGGACTATATATACATCTCGGAGAACATTTCAAAGGTACTGATGAAAACGGAGATCACAGTGAATAACAATAGTGACCATCGCATGATATCAATGACATGGCAAAAGCAAAACCTACACCAAGAGAAAAGTACACTCCCTGCCATGGAACTGAATGCTAAAGCCACAAGTCTGAGACTTAAGACAGCTGATGTACTAGGTCTAAACCAGATTTTTCAAGAAACAGGAAAAAAGGACATAGAGAAAATAAATTATGAGTGGCTATTCGAACCACATTATCAACCGCAAAAAGATCGTAAAAAACAGTAATTGCCTTACACCCACAACTATGATCCGTTGATTGCAACAAAAAAAAAAGGGAGCTACAAAAACTATGCTGAGACCTAAATAAGTTAAGATCTAAAAAATCGTACCTTGCAATCAACACTGCCAAACAAAAATACCGGAATTGGATAAAATCACATAAAAGCGCCATGTTACAACAAGACTCAGAGCAAATGCTAGCTTGCCTTAACAACCGTACTACTCGAGAACTATGGAGTTTGTTAAACCCAATACAAAGTGTCCAACATCGAAGTATACAAAATGTCACCGAAGCACGTTGGCTGGAACATTTTGCTGCTCTATACAAGAAGAAGGATACCCTCGAATTCCCAGTCCAATGGACATTGAACAAATGGCAAATCAGCATTAACAGACAACAAATTCTACACATAATTATGAAATTGAATAATTCTCGAGCACCAGGGCCAGACGGGCTTACAAATGCTCAAATCAAAGCCTCGCCAGACATATGGGCGGACATGATATTACAAATTATCATATTGATTAACCAATGGAACCAAATACACTCAACTTGGAAATGAGCGGTCCTGATTCCAATCTTTAAACAAGGAGACAAAGAGAGTCCCACAAATTACAGGCCCATAGCATTATTGGATCATTGGATCCTTTGGGAAAAATATTTGCCACCATCTTATTGAGGGCACTAACAGCATGGGCCACAGAAAATAAACGGATTGCGACCCGACAAACTGGTTTTGTTTGTGCAGTCGGCACAAACATCAACCTATTTCTTCTGAATCTTGTAAAACATGAAGCAAAGTGCTCAAACCAACAGGTCTGGATAGCTCTTGTGGATCTACACCTAGCTTTCGACTGTGTGAACCGACAATTGTTATGGAACAAATTGGAAAAGTGGAATTGCCCTCCTCATATATTGCAACCAATAAGGCTACTATACTCTTCAACAAAAATACGAGTAAGGCTAACTGAAGATGTGCAAATGACCACCTATATCGAGACCTGGAACGGGCTGAAACAGGGGTGCCCGCTCGCAGCCACACTTTTCAATCTATTCACATCAGATCTCCCATGTGAAATGAAGTCGTATAGAATTTATCCTCCAAAAATAAACTCAGTAAAGATACCAATAATGATGTACGCAGATGACATCGTCCTACTGGACAAAACACTGAAAGGGCTACAGGAGAGTCTTCACCTGTTGGCAGACTATATGGAAAGAAACGACTTAAAAATAAATATAGCAAAAACCAAAATCATGGCTATTATGAAACCGAAACAAAATGAAAAGAAACCGGTGCTATACATTAACAGCTCAACATTGTTTCATTGTACATGTACCTGGGAATTGTGATGAGTCAAACAATGGAAGAAAAAGAATGGGAGATACATCTAAAAAAAAAAGTAATGGTACTGACGAGACAAGGATATATACGCCATGAAAAATTTGGTAAATTCTCGTTCCGGCCAATTACAACATTCTATAGGAGTAAGGTTATTCCAATCCTTACATACGGAAGTGAAACACTAATAAATCTGTCTGAAAAAATATGGCCCAATCTGGAAGCTACCTTCTGGCAGAAAATAATGAGGCTGCCTAAATCATTTCCAACAGCCTGAATTCGAGCTGAAATCGCAGTTCAATCTCTGACATCTGTGGTATGCTGGGAAAAATTTGATCTTTACCGAAAAATAACATGGGAACAAAAAGTGCCAGCGCTAGAAATTTTTCAATCAAAATCTGATTCAGTACATTTTAGGGCCTTGTTAAAATGGAAACAACAAATATTAATCACACTAAGAAACAAAGATATAACAGAAGAAATGCTACAAATGAGGCCCCAACATGCCAAGAAACAAGTAATGTATAATGACTGGATAAATACAAATGAATTCATAACCCGATATAAAGAAAATCTGACAAGTAAAACAGAATCCAGAGCCATCAATGAACTACCACCGTACTTGTTTATATTCCTTGATAAAGATATAAGAATGTTTTTTGTGAAATTTCGGTTGAACATATTACCCACAAGAGAAAGATTAGTAAGAACTAAACAGCAAGAAAACAACGAAATCTCTTGTCGGATATGCAAAAATCAGATGGAAACAGAAAGTTTATATCATCTTACAATGTTATGTCCTGCCCTTGACCAAGAAAGAAATGTCGATCCTACTTTGACTGCGTACATAAGACAATGAGCCCGGAGCAAAGATGGGCCCGGATACCATCAGGGACTGAGAAACAAATGAGCTACATAATCTTTCACTTTTGGAAGAAGATTATGGAAAGAATTGAAAATGTGAACTGATTGAAATGTATAACTTAAATGTAAGAAGTTTGACAAGATAAAATGAAAAGTTTATTTTAAACTGAAACTTTTTTAAATAAAAAAAAAGCAGCACTCTAACCATTTTGAAGATATACATCAAAAACCTGTATCAGTAATAGTCAAATGAATGTGAAGAACACCTACCCTCAACCACTAAGTCATCTTTTATTGTGCAGCAAATTCTACATGCTGGTGTGACCTGCACACTCAGTTCCTACCACCACCTGAAAAGAAACATCTTTGGAACATAAGAACAAATCAGAAATCCTAATATGTACCCACATACCATTATTGAAATAAGGAAACAAGTACTTTGATAAATCAAAATATGAGTCAACCCTTTTGATCCAGGCCTCATTCAATGGGGGGCAACAGACAATTAAGTCAAATGCTCTGTATCAAGTATAGGGGAATGGGCTGAATTCAGATTGTTTTAATACTTCAGGAAATTACTTTCAAGCCCCTTGGAAAACATGAATATTGGGAATGTAAGGGAAGAACTAGCAATACATTATTTTTGCAAAATGTATTATTGGTATTAGAAATGCTCCATAATATTTTAGGGTGGGTTTGATCACCAGGCGACATCTAAAAATGAAAGCAAGAAAGCTAGAATTTGTTGACAAAACTTTGCTCAATGAAACATTTAATGATGGCACATTGTACCCACAATGAGAATGTCTTGGTGAGCTCTATTCGGCTATCTATTCAAAGATTTATTCTGGCTATGGTTAGATTAAATGTTTTGCCACTAAGCGGTCGGATATTGTGGCAAATGAAGACTAAGGGCCTCAGTACAATTTGGGCAGTATCCTAGTGGTAAATCCGCTGGAATACTGCCCAGTGCAATAAACATTTCTGCCACTTGTTCTGGCAGGTTTACTGCCAGATTACAAGTCGCAGTGTAAAGTGTAATCCCCAATTTCTTTTGAGTCCTGGGTCTCAATTGGTCATTTTTCAGGGCAATTGCGTGGTGGTAACTTTGCAGCGGTAACTGCACCAAAAATGGGCAAAAAGGTGGCACATTCACCTCCAGCTCATAGCTAGAGGTGAATCCCCCAACATTTCCCCAAACACATGATTGGGTGGTGCAGTAATGCAGTGGTAATGCTATTAGCGCCACATTTTTTACTGCTTTGCTCAACTTATGATGAAGCCCAAAGTATTGCACCTGCATTAGCGGTGCATTGGAGGATCTACCTCACTTTCTGTTTATTTGTACAACATTTTTAGATTTAAGAAAGCAGTGTTTGAGAAGGCATTTTATATGTAATACTATTAGGTCCGTTTTTGGATGCAATGGTTTTTGTTTTGTCTTGTGTGGATGCTAATTTTGTAACCGATTTATGCAAGTATGTCACTACCTCTTTTAAACGGTTGGAAAGAACAAATTTTACTAGTAGGATTATTTTTTAGGTGCCCTTAACACATTTTAAGACAACAATTGTAATTACTTGTTTTAATGTCTCTCTATTTGTGTATGCTCTTTCTGAGAGTTTATTTTGTAAATGGTGCAAGCGGAAATAAAGTATTATTTACTACTACTGTATTAACTAGCTCAAAGTTTCTCATAGGTAGGACTTGGGGTGTAGCTTGCAGATTCGGGTCCACACATGACTTAGCCCACAGTCTCTAATGCTTATGTTTCAAGCATGGATCCCTAAATAAACACATTTCACAAGTACAGGGTGATTAGGGAAATCAACTATTTTACTCCTGCACTTATGCCCTTTGTTTAAAAATAAATACAATAAAATGCCAGCCTTACCGACCGTAACCCCTTAAGTGCTAAGGGCATGCATGTTCATCATGAATTCCATAGGGAATCATTGTCGGTGCCACCCACTCTTAAACGATTCTTCAAGCATATCCGTTGTTACCTCAAATATGCATACAATGCCAGAAAAGATATGGTTTATCTTTGCTGAGGTTCTATATATCCACTCAGTTGTCCAGATCAACAACACCTGTGGAAAGACGTGATTTCGTCAGTGTCTCCACGGTGTCCTTTCAGCAAACACATGACGGAAAAAGGCCTATACACATAACTCATTTTTTTTAAAGCTTTAAATAAAATGGTGGGTGCTGCAGAAGGTAGCCGCCACTGCAGTAAACCTACCCCTTGGAGCAGGAAACTACCCTGAGGTGTCCATAAAGAAATGTATAATTTTTTTTATTTTTTTTATTTTTTTTATTTGCTTTAGTTGAAACGACAACTTTACAAATATTTTTTTTTTGTATAAACGCAGAGTAACAAAAAGTTAACAATAAAGGATCACCATCGTTCAGTTTTTGACAATAAACAATTAGTGCATCATTATTTAAAAAAAGACAAATAGAGAGCCAGAAATAGAAATGTCACAAAAACTACAGGACTATAAGGTGCACAGGGTCATATCATTATACTGTGATATGTATCATGATTGATATTTGTGTGCTTTTTGTATGCATATCTAAAAAAAATAGAGAGATTTACAACACATTTTTACAGACACATTGAGCATTAATATTGGCAGTAGACTGTTTTCCATTAGTAAATGATAAGACCTTTTTGCTCTTCTGGGAACGCTGCATCTAGAATTGCAATGGTTGTTATTCTCACAGATTGCCGCCCAAGTTTCAGCATCAGAGCGATTACAGTAATTCAAATTCACACATTTAGCAAGTTTGGCACGATGAAAGTCAAAAACTTTGCATTTCATGATTATGTGTTGTGATGTTTCTATAGTGTTTATATCATTGCAAAATCGACAATGCCCCGATTCTTTTTTAATCAAACATTGTCTTAATAGAATTTCATTAACCGGCCATAGGTTAAAGGGGAATCTTAAAATGTTCAATCTTAGTTGCGGGGATGGACATTTCATCAAATAGTCAGCCATTGTGCGTAAATGTTTATGACCGAAGAGGAGTCTATCAAAATCCTTAAGTTTAAGGCATTTCTCCGGAGTTGTCACCCAATCCATTTAATGAAATTTAGCTTTTGCTCGATTTGGATTTGTTATCAAAAGATCAATTGAGATATCCGCTTTTGCAAGTGCGTTTATAGTGTGGGTTCTCCATTGCAGTGGGAAAGTGTGGTCTGAGGATATTAAGTAGTCGGCCAACACTGCGAGGCTGTTTCTCATCGAAATTCCCATGATACATTTTCTGAACAGGCTACACATTTTCCAAGTTATTTGGGCTTGAATTGATATAAGTCCCAGTTCAAATCTAAGAAGCATGTTAGGTGTACTTTTGGGTACATTTGTCATGCCGCCGTCTTTTGGTGGTCGCTGGCGGTTGTGGAAGGCTTGGCGTTGGCGGCGCCATTAGAATGTTCCGTGTTTTTCTCTTCACTTCCTGGTTTGACGGTCTAGTCTTTTTCTCTTGTTCCTGTATTTAACCACGCCCTCCCCTGGGCTCTGTGCGTTGCAACTTTGTTTCCTGTGCCTTGTTGCCGTGCTACTGTGTTTTCCTTACCTTACTCCTGTTGCCATTCACCGCGACCTTTATCGCGATATCCTTTCGCTCTACTTCTCGCCTCTCCTTCCTTTCTCCCGTTCCTGGTTCTTGGCGTTTTTCTCCACTCCGGTCTCTCGCACTGCTCCTTGTTCAGTATCAGTTTCACCGGATTCTCCAGCCTACTGCTGCACCGAGAAGAACTTGCCTTGATTATTCGGTTCCGTTTTTTTCCTGCTCAGCATTGGTACCAACTACATCCGTAGAGAGGTTTTTTTAAGCGGCTGCTTTTTTCCTCTCATCTTGGTTTCTGCGGGAGGGGGGCCGGCTGCTTCCCTGTTTATCAGGGGATCAGGGTGGCTTCTTCCCGCGGACGGCCGTACCTCTTCACAAAGAAGAAGAAGTCCCAGACCAAGACCTTCAGACGAAACCCCGTTCCGGAAGAGACAGGTGAGGAGAAAGGGGAGGAGGACATTGATATATCAGATTTGGAGGATAATACGCTGGTTCCCAACACTCGTGACATTATTTAAAACTGTTTTCCAGAACTTTGCTTCAATTCGATCCCAGAATGTGACGGATTTGGGTAAAACAGATTCGAGCCCATATGTAATGACAGGTATAATTTTCTGCTGATAGAATGACATAAGAGGGGCACATGAAAATTTCCCAAATTTTGCATGAACAATTCTTGCTTGCGAGGTGAGCATCAATAATTTGGCTCGCAATGTTATTTCAAATGGATTATCAGATGTTATATTGTTGAAATTCGTCCCCAAGTATTTATACTCCGAGACCACTTCCAGTTTATGGTTAGATATTGTCCAATTAATTTTTTTATGCAAAGTCGTTTTGGGTTTACCCAAAATAATAATTTGAGTTTTTTTCTGATTCACAATAAGATTGTTTCGTGAAATATATTGATCAAGTGCATCTAACAGAATTTGTAAGCCAGAAGGCGTCTGGGAGATTAGAACTAAATCATCCGCATAGAGGAGCCATGCTATCACTTGTCTTCCTAGTTTGGGTGAGTCAGAATGAACTGAAGCAAAGTCGTCAGCTAAGTCCAGCAAGAACATGTTAAATAGTGTGGATGCCAAAATGCACCCTTGCTTTAAGCCTCTCGCTGTCATTATTACTTTGGATAGTGAGCCTTCCAGGTTCAACTTGACCTGTACAGAGGTGTTTGAATGAAGAAGGCTCACAATCTTGACCAAGGATTTAGGACAGTCATATTTTATCAATTTTCGATAAGTAAATTTCTGTTTACCGAGTCAAAAGCCATACAAAATTCGATGAAGGCAACATATAAAGGTTGTTTTCGCAGGGCATATGACATCTTCAATGCGTTCAAAATTGTAAGATTTATTGAGGTTCCTAATCCTGAGACAAACCCGGACTGAAAAGGGTCTCTGCGCTGGGTCGTAAGAGACCAGGCATTCAGATCACGTAGCACTAGTCTGCAGAAAATTTTTCCAGATACATCCAACAGGGCTATTGGACGATAACTCATCGGATTTTGTCTGTTCCCTTTTTTGAAAATCGGAACAATAATCGACTGAGACCATGATTTTGGAAGGTTTTGGTATCGGATGATTAGTCGAAACAGTGTGTAAAATATGCAAGTCCACACATCCACATTTTCCTTTAATACTGCATTTGAGAGTCCATCCGGACCTGGGGCCCGAGACCTGCTAGCACTATTAATGAGGTCTCGAATGTCATCTTCATCAAAAACAAGGTCAAACTAGGAGCAAGGCATGTCTGGTGCTCCAGAACCGGAAGGAGCTGCATATATACTTGAGAAATGAGATACCCAGTCATTTTCTGAGACCCCATTTACCTGAGAGGCGAGTTGCGGTGCTGTCGTAACTGAGTTCAGTAATTGCCAGATTTGTGCTGAGTTCTTTCTCATAACTTGATTTAGCATTAGGTCACCATTCTTTTGGTAATTAGTAATCTTATGCTCCCGCATCCAATTTCTGTATGCAGTTTTAATAGTTCTCAGTGCCGAAACCTTAGCTGTTTCTGATAGATTTTGAGTTTGTCTCTTTTGTTTGTGAAACAGTGCTTTTCTTAAGCAAACTGCATTGTCTCACATCCGAGTTGTTTTTCCATGAGACTTGTGGTGCGTGGCATATAGCTGCATTAGCTGAAACGGTTCTGGATCATGTGTGCTATTACCTTTGAAATTATCACTCACATACATTTTTAGATGGTCACGATAAAGTATTAGTGATTGTTCCGCCCATTTCAACCGGTTTAGGGAATTGTTGATGTTGACTGACCCATTGCAAGTTTGTCTTGGTACACCTGGGACATGATTTAGCACTACTTTGCATGTAAGAGGCTGATGGTCACTATACTCTGATATTTTAACTGCAAAATCAGTTATGTGATCAAAGAGACACCTGGAAACAAATATATAATCAATAATAGCAGTTTGGTTTCTACTCTGCCAAGTCGCAAGAGGTGGTGAGTCAGCCACACTGGTGCCATTTAGCATGATTAGATTCCAGGCTTTCGCAAACTTGATCCATAATTCAGCCCCTTCCAATTTTTTAGCAGAGTTTCCTTGCAATAAGTGTAAATTCAAGTCTCCTGCCACGATGATATATGTAATACCATGGCTTAATATAACATTTTCAAGAGCAGATGTGAGATTTTTGAAAAACAAGGCAAAACTGCGATACCCATAGGGTTCCAATACCCATTAACACATGCAATCTTGCAAGACTGAGCATGAATAATAGAACATTGAATGAATGGGTTTATCGCGCGTAGTGATGTGAGATGTAAATTTGCTTGTGTGTTTATAGCAGTGAGTAATCCAGACATAGGTCTACCTTTGGCTGCTCGTATGGCCGGCCCAAGATGTATTTCAAAGTTATTCCAGCTTGGAGGAATAGTGAGCCATGTTTCCTGTAAAAGGATAATGTCAGAGTCACACAGTATGCTCTTGGGGTTATTAATCAAGTGACTGTGGCCTCGTGTGTTCCAACTGATTATGGATAAACACACTTGCTCCTTAATTGGGTCTAGTTATACTCTTGTGATCTTGGTGTGTTCTTGTGGGCTCTCCCTTCGCTCTCTGTTATTATAGATTGAGTTATGATGTTGTGGTATTTGCGGTGTTTTAAAGCAAGATTTCAGGGGGTATTTTACATCGTCATCTCGTGATAACATGAAGCCCAGGTCGAAGAGAACTTCCCGCGCAGCCCATATCACATTATGTACAATCAAAGAGGTCGTCCACACAAGTGCCACACCAAGGTCATTCTTGTTTTGAAATTCAATTTGGTCAATGTCTTGCGATTGGATGTCTCTGAGTGTTGTTATGTCAGAGAACAAATTAAGAACACTCTGACGATTCATAATATATTGATGGTCCTGACGACACGCTAGAAGCAAGGCATGTCTTGTCTCAATTTTGCCTTGTGCTTTTTTTGGTGTCATATTCTTGTGCTTTTCCAATGCGCTGACAAATGGACCGAGGACTTTGTCTGCATCAGCCTGTGTTGTTGCAGTTTTTTTTTTATTATAATCATTTTTTTTTTGTGGCGAGATTATCTGTGATTTCGAGTTTAACATCCACAGGCGTGCAATAGACTCTTTTATTTCATCGAGATCTTTTTGTCTGTCATTACTATTATTTGCTGGATCTTGTGCCAGATTATGTGTACTCGGGAATTCTGACTCAGCAAAAGACACTCGTTTAAGAGTAGTCTTTTTAGATTCTATACTCTGCATTTCCATTAACGGTATCATGGTGTTAGCAAAAGTGCTCTTAGCAGGTCCATTAACTATGATAGGGAACCTAGGAGGTTCAAATCTTCGACTCCCTAAATAACGGTCAATCTCACGTTTCAAGTTATGCCTTGATAAATGCGTGTCGTCAGGCATTTCACTCTTGCTGTTTGCTGATGAGTGTGATGTAATTTGAATATCAGTTTCGCCAGTATCTTGCGGTATTAAGAGTGGAGGAGATTGATGACCTTCAGCGAGTTTTATCAACTCATCAAGAGGAGGGTGATCTATAATCGCTCGGGGTGACTGGCAGGACTCCAAATATTTAATTTTTCTCAGTTTAGTTAGGGCATCATACTTTTTTGCTATGATCCCTGAAGCCACCTGAGTTCTAGAATTAGCACGTGATAGATTACTAATAAATTGTTTTGTTGATGACGATACTACCATCTTTGCCGTTTTAACATTTTTTGATTTTTTTGAGGTGGCAATTTTTTGGGTTTAGGTTTTATTCCTGCTGTGTTGTTAATAGCTCTGACATCAAAGACAGAGTATATAGATTTCTCAGATACAGTCAATCCCTTTGCTTTTTGTACTGGAGTTTTGCAAGGAAGAACCTGAGCCAGATCATGAGTCTTAACTGATATAGAATTATCTGTGATGATACCATCTACAAACGGTAGATGTGTATAGATTTTGGAAGGTCGCATAACAGGTGGGTCTTGGTGTGTGTTCCCATTCTCGGTGCTAATTTCTGCATTCTGATTGTTTGGGTCTTTATTTGTTTGTGTGTACGCATCTATAAAACCTAAAGTTTTACTTACTTTTTCTGGTTGTTTTTTACTAAAAAAAATGGTAATTTTTTTTGGGAACTCAAGATCCTGATTGCATTTTTCAATAGAGTCATTTCGAAAAACATGACAGTTCGGAACTAAGTTTGAGTATCTCAGAATTAAGCAATTCAAATTTTTCTGTAAAACCTCTAAGTGTACCATCAGTAGATTCAAATAACTTGGCAAGTGACATAAGTGTTATATTCATGACCTCCAGGGTTAAATTGGCGGGTTTAGAGATGTCAATCAAGTTAGGAGTTGAAGCCTGTTGACCTTCTTGAACCCTGCGGGGAGTTGGAGAGATGAATGAAATGTCAACTACAGTACTGTCTTTGGATCGCTGAAACAGATCGGGGGATTGTGAGAGATTCGACCTTTCTGAGCTGGCTGAAAAGGAAGAATTAGTCGAATCCAGATCAATTATGGCCTCTTCCGCATTTTCGTCTACAGGGACGCCTATGTGCGGCGCTCCAGACAGTGCATTTCTCAACAGCATACTATCAGACACGGACGCGGACAATTTTTCGTTATCAGTCATTAGAGAGAGATTATATACAGCCTGAACAACAGAATCAACTGTTTGTGCATTACAATGAGTTTGACCAACATCAATGTTGGAGGTTATCAAGGGTTCTTTACACAAAGGGATGCATGCCGAATCAGCATTTCTTAAAGTTCCAAAACCATATTTTCGTATGTCCACATTGTTGCCCTTTAGATCCTTTTTTTTATTCAGCATTTTGGATTTATGTCGAGAGTTTCGCTGCAGTGGCGTTGAACACAAAGTGGTCGCAACAACATCTGTGGTGAAGTCTTCGCAGACGGGATGGGACTCGGACATAATTCTTTGTCTTGTGTTGTCCGGCATGCCCGTTGTCAGCCGGTAAAGACTGTTAGGACGTGTGGACATGGTTTCAAGCAAGGCCCAATGAGCGGCAGCGTGGGTTAACAATTACTTAATGTTTGAATTGCAAGGAAGTGAAATATAGAGGAAATAATCACCCACCCCTAGCGAGGAGCCTTGAATGATTGTATACCGTGGTCCCGCGGAGCCCCGGACGCCGCGGCGAAGCGGTAAAGCGGGACTCCATGGGACTTGCTTGGGTGCGCGCGCGCGGAGCGCGGGATCTCCTTCTTTTATCTGCCCGCCTCCAAAAGGCTACCAGATGGCCTAGATAAATATAAATAAACACAGTATAAGCTTGCTTATTGAGACCAAGTGCATTAGAAAGTATGCTTTCTGCGGGTTAGGGATCACCTGCTGGTAACTGTAGTGTAAGATGCAATAGTCCAGAAAAGTCCGTAGCAGCATAGGCAGAGTAACGCGGCAAAGCGGGACTCCACGGGACTCGCTTGGGTGCGCGCGCGCGGTGCTCGCGACCTTTCTTTTATTTGCCCGCCTCCAAAAGGCTACCAGATGGCCTAGATAAATATAAATAAACACAGTATAAGCTAGCTTATTGAGACCAAGTTTGTTTGTTTGTTTGTTTATTCATTTGTTAAGCGCACCAGACTCGTAAGTAAAAGGGTGCAATGACAAGGAAATGCAAGGCTTACATGATTACACAGGTTACAGACAGGATATATACAATATGAACAATAGGACTGTGGCTAGTTTGCATGAATGCGGGAAATATACAATATGAACAATAGGGCTGTGGCAGTATAGTATGATTACAGGATATATACAATATGAACAATAGGGCTGGATCAAAGGTGCGTGCACTAGGATATAAAACTTATATGAGTACACATGCATGGGCAGCAGTATTTACATAAAGAGAGAGTATAGCAAGGTATACTGTTTCTTGATTGCAGGATAGTGTCCTCAGGGAGGGGTGAAGGGTAACTAAGGATTGGTGGCAGTGATATGCTTTATTAAGTTTTTCCTGAAGAGTGGATATGGTTGGTCAGCTCTTAACTCCTGGGGCAGTGAGTTCCAGCTTCTGGCTGCCTTAACAGTGAAGCTGTTGCCCCCGATGGTAGTCAGTTTGTATTTGGGGATATTTAGGCAGTTAGTGTTCCCCATTCTAGTGGGTCTGAGAGAAGTTCTTCTCTGAAGTTTGTCTATGAGGTAACTGGGGGCCGCGTTGTTCAAAGCTTTGTGTGTCAGAGAGAGTGTTTTTAGAAGTATTTTATTGGATGTGGAGAGCCATTTGTGTTGATGTCTCAAGGCAGAGATGTGGGTTTTCTTATTTATGCCAAGGGCTGCTCTTAAGGCATTATTCTGTAGCGTTTGGAGTTTATTAGTGGTGGATTTGTTAGCCCCAATGTAAAGGGCATTGCAATAGTCGATTCTAGAGAGTATAAGAGCTCTAGCCAGGATCAGACAGCTATAGTCAGAGAGGAATGGTTTACCAGCTCTAAGAAGTTTGCATGTGTAAGCCGTAGACGAGGTAAGGGATTTGACCTGTTTGTCAAAGGATAGTGTGGAGTCCAAGTAGAATCCCAGGGTTTTTACTTCCTTGGAGACTTTAATGGTGTTGCCGTCAATATTGAAGGAAGAGTAATCTTGACCTAGTTTTTTAATATTGGCCTGCGAACCCAATATTATTAGTTCAGTCTTATCATCGTTCAAGCATAGGCCGTGTGTGGCCATCCATGCTTGGATGATAAGGTAAATTTTGTTCACTAGGCCCGTGTCCGCACTGTAATCCCCAGAAAGTGGTAGGATAATCTGAGTATCATCTGCATAGTTAGTGTAGGTGACACCAAGCTGGTCCAGATCGTCGAACAATGGCTTAGTGAAGATGTTATATAGGGTGGGCGAGACGCAGGATCCTTGCGGAACGCCGCATAGGATGGGTGTAGGTTCGGCAGATGCTGAGGAGGAGAAGACTCTCATGGTCCTCTCACTCAGGAAGGACTCGATCCACTTGATAGCGTCCGTGGAGAAGTGAGCTGCAGAGTCAAGGTGCCGACATAAGACCTTGTGGTTGACCAGGTCGAAAGCAGCGGAAAGGTCGAGTAGGAGCAGGAGTACCGTCCTTCCTTTGTCTCTCAGTTCGTCTATCTGGGACTTAAGGTCGATTAAGGCAGTCTCAGTTCCGTGCATTGGACGGAAGCCGGATTGTCTGTTGCCCAGGAGTTTGTGCAGTTCTAAATGCTTCTGTATTTGAGTGTAGGCGGCTTTATCCAGTATTTTTAGTAAAAATGGGACCGTGGTAATAGGTCGATAGTTAGTGGGAATGAGGGGATCAAGTGTCTGTTTCTTGAGGAGTGGTAGCACCCAGGATTGCTTGAGGTTGGCAGGTATAGTACCTGTAGCAAAAGAGGCATTTATCAGTTTGGTTATAAATGGGGAGAGTTCTCTAGCAGCGTCTTTTATTAGCTGTGCAGGGCAGATGTCCCCTTTACAGTTTGAGGGTTTTAAAGATAGGATGATTTTTTCTACCTCTAGGATGGACATTTTTGAGAAGTGGAATGTGGCATTGTGTGCCGGTGGTGGCTCATTGGGCTGGAGAATGTTAGGCAGGTGCTGTAAGTTTAGAGCCTTCTTTTTTAATTGGATTTTGTTCTGAAGTGTATCGATTTTATGCTCTAAGGCTTGTTGTATGTCAGTACACCAGGATTTGTCCTTGGTGCAGACGTCCGGGGTAGCAATAGGGGACTCTAGTTCTTTGAGTATGCAGAAGAGTTCCTTCATGCTTGAGTTTGAGCTAGCAATGCGTTGGTCATATGAGTTACGTTTTGCTTGGCAGATTTCCTTTTTGTAGAGTGAGGAGAGTACAGTTAATTTGGCTTTATTCTCGCTAGATGGGCATCGTCTCCAGTTTGTTTCACTTTTGTTCTTTAGGGTGCGAAGGTCTTTGAGTTGTGGGGTGAACCATTTGTTTAGGTGGGCTATGGGTTTGCTCGGTCTGATTTCGATAGGAGCAATTTTATCCAGAGTGGTAAGCATAATATTGTTGAATTCCTGAACTAGGCCGCTGGGGTCGAGATTATCAGACAGTGTATTGAGAGTAGGCAGTATGGCGGGGATGATTTTTTCTACCGTAATACTTTTATTACTTCTGGTTAGGCATGGTGGCGCTCGTGGTCGGACCAGTGGAGTGGGTCTGACAGTGGATAAGAGAAAGGAGATCAAAGAATGATCTGTCCATGCTAAAGGCAGGATGGATGTGATAGTGGCAGAGCAGTTGAGGTCGGCTACCCAGTCCAGTATTCTCCCTTTTATGTGGGTGGGTGTAGAGACTTTTTGAGTAAGTCCTAGTGCTTTGATCGTATTGGCTATTTCTGTGGCATTTTTGTCTGTTTGGTAGTTGAATCCTAAGTTGAAATCGCCTAATATAAGTAGTTGGGTGGAGGGTTTCAGGTTGTTCATGATTATATTATGCAAGTCTTCCTCGAAGGTACCAAGAGGGCCAGGTGGTCTGTATATGAGGTGTATGGTAATGGATTGTGACTCATTAATCTGCATTTTGGCGGTGAGGGATTCGCATGATTGTAGAGATTGGGTGGGGGCTAGTCTGAGACCAAGAGCCGTTTTAGAGATGATAGCGATGCCGCCTCCTCGTGTATTATCACGGTCTTGTCTGAGAATGGTGTAGTCGTCTGGGACAGCTAACATGAGGGTAGGTCCTGCTGCAGTATGGAGCCACGTTTCCGTGATTGCGAGAAAATCCAGGTTCCCTTCTGTGATTAAGTCGGCAATATCCGTAGCGTGAGCGACTAGTGAGCGAGCATTAAGGAGCGCTCCCTGGAGAGGGGGGTCCTCGGGAGTTTTGTTGACTCGGATGGGTTTGTCAGTGGTAGTGCAAGCTTTGGGATGGAGGTTATTAAGCTGGAGGGTGTTCTCATTCGAGGTAAATGTTTGAGTAGGCCGTTTGGGATGGCTAGGCATTCGTGAGCTAGGTTTGTAATTGGTTTTGAGGTTGGAGGCCGGAAGGGTTCTTCTCAATGGTTCATGTAATTTGGTTAGTCTTGCGCGGAGTCTGTTGTTTCTATTAGGAGTGGTACAAGGAAGGGAGGCATATAGTATTGTTTCTTGGGCCTTGCAGAATGTGGGGGGCTTAAGTTGCATATCGTTAGTAGTGAGTTGGCTGAAGTTTGATGTAGGTATTGGTGACTGAGTGATGTGGATGTGACTACTGAGGACCGATTGTGTGAATGTAGCCATGATGCAGAAGGCTAATGCTAGGTGTGGCATCCTTCCAGTTCTAGGAGAGAGCTGTCTAATGGCGACCATAGGGCACAACACAGGGCACAATATAGGTTAAATGTGGTCTATTGGCGACCATAAGGCATAACACAGGGCACAATATAGGTTAAATGTGGTCTATTGGCGACCATAAGGCACAACACAGGGTTCAGCATAGGTTAAATGTGGTCTAATGGCGACCATAGGGCACAATATAGGTTAAATGTGGTCTATTGGCGACCATAGGGCACAACACAGGGTTCAGCATAGGTTAAATGTGGTCTATTGGCGACCATAGGCACAACACAGGGTTCAGCATAGGTTAAATGTGGTCTAATGGCGACCATAGGGCACAATATAGGTTAAATGTGGTCTAATGGCGACCATAGGCACAACACAGGGTTCAGCATAGGTTAAATGTGGTCTAATGGCGACCATAGGGCACAATATAGGTTAAATGTGGTCTAAAGGCGACCATAGGGCACAATATAGGTTAAATGTGGTCTATTGGCGACCATGGGGCACAACAAAGGGTTCAGCATAGGTTAAATGTGGTCTATTGGCGACCATAAGGCACATTGGAAAGTATGCTTTATGCGGTAACTGTAGTGTAAGATGCAATAGTCCACAAAAGTCTGTAGCAGCAGAAGCAGAGTAACGCGGCAAAGCGGGACTCCACGGGACTCGCTTGGGTGCGCGCGCGCGGTGCGCGTGACCTCCTTCTTTTATCTGCCCGCCTCCAAAAGGCTACCAGATGGCCTGCTGGTAACTGTAGTGTAAGATGCAATAGTCCACAAAAGTCCGTAGCAGCAGAAGCAGAGTAACGCAGCAAAGCGGGACTCCACGGGACTCGTATAATGTTATTTGTATGTTTGCTCACATATATGCAAGGGGAGAATGAATGGTAACACGTTTTGCAGCAGATTGAGATCTCCCCCAACTCATTAAGACTCTGATCAATGGTCTTTAAGGAGAACGTCCAATACTGTTGTCATTGTTTAAATAGGTGATTAATCAAACCCCTGCCATTGGACACCACGGTTTTATCAAACACACCACTTAACATGATCCACTGTGTGTTAGGCTGAGACAAAATGTTGAACCAATGCAGGGCCTGATTCACAGAAGCGTTTTATATTGACGGAAATCCTATAGGAAAACGCTCCATGAATCAGGAAGGCACAAGTCCTGCACGAATTAAAGAGCAATACTCAGCTGTGTGAACTGCAATAATTGCAATAATGTTTCTCTGGATCAATTGTGTATGGCAGATAACATGATCAAACCATATAGATGGCATTATTAATTATGGGCTAACCTTTTCCCATTTTGCAAGGCATCCATTTTTTCACATGAATTACAGAAAGTTCTTTGTACGTTTTCAAAAGATATTGCGAATGATGCTTCTGATTTAGAATATCCCCTTAGAGCCGTAGGACAATATTTAGGGGATGACAGTGTCTATACATACACAGTGATGGCAGTGCAGATGGTTTCGTGGGGGGTTCGCTATTGAGGGGGCCCCTTTGAAGAGGAGAGGAAGCATACAAGCTGACTTGAAGGCATGCTACTTGGCATAGTCTTTTTGTATTTCAGGTGTAATGGATATCAAGTGATTTGGGTGGAGGAGGGAGAAGGGGCGGAAATAAGAATATGCACATGCTGGGTGGTGGACAGAGAATTAGAAGAATATTCGAAAGGAGGGCAAGAAGTGGGGGGCAACAGATGACAGAAGGCAGTAGGTAGGGGTGCTATCCATTCATAGATTTGAAGACTAGTAACTGAAATTTAATGAGGGACATAAATGGACTATTTGTACATGGATAGCCAGACGGCAAAGTCGCTGTGTTGAGGTGAGCAGGGTGTGTGGGTGTGCACACAGGCGGGTACTGAAAGGATCAAGTTGCAAACTTAAAGGTCTTCTTGAGGGATCAAAAAACTAAAAAGGAAAGTCCAAGTAGAGTCTTGAAAAGTACCCACATGAGATTTTTTGGGGAGTGGTGGGTGAAAAGAAGCACATCTTCCTCATGTTCATCATGTTATATCTAGCTGTGCTAACAGTACAGTGAGCTTCAGATCACTGTCAAAGAACACCTCAAACCGTGGGGTGGAGGAGCAGTGTTGATTGTGTAAGGATATTTGAGAGAGAAAAAAGGATATTTGAGAGAGAAAAAAATGACTATTTTGGGAGTTGAGAATACGGTGGTGAAGTGCAACCCAGTGGTAGATGCTCAAGAAGCAATCTGAGATCCAAGAGAAGATGTTGGGGGTGAAGACAAGGAAGGAAAAGGCCTGAGCTGAACCCAAAGAAGACCAAGCATAAGTGTAAAAGAGGTAATAGCAAAACATGAAGACTGTAATTACATTACCAAGGGAGGAGGTATCGATGGTCAAGAGTTAAATATGGAACCATGGGGCACACCCAACAGGAGATGGCTTCAGAGGTGTTGAAGCTCGGAAATAGAGAACGTTAATCCACAGTGACTTAAGATCTGGACAGATTGGTGAGTATGTGCATGGAGGGAAGTTTGATGATATGTGCAGTACTGAGAAAGTTGGAAACGGGGTGAGCAAGTGTCAGTGGAGTGATGACGTGGAACCCCAGTTGAAAGGATTTACAGAATCTATTACCTTGCAAGCAACAGGTGATCCTGTCGAAGACCGCACATTGAGGATTTCAGAGTGGTGGGAAAGAGGAGTGACAGGCTGAAAGTTGATAGTATTTGTCTTGTGCACATGGGGCTTCTTGGCCATAGGTAAACAGTGTACATGTCCAAAGAGGCTGGCGGTTTCCTGTTAGTGAGCGAGAGGTTGAAGAGGGAGATGAGATGAAAGCAGGTTGTGGGTCCTATTACTTTGATGGTTTGATAAGTAAAGGGGTCCACTGGTGTATATGACATATTGGTTTTGCAGCAAATGCTAGCAAGCATAGAGGGTGAGATTGGCGAGAAGGAGCAAAGACAAGAGTAGAGGTAAAAAGGATGAAGAAAAAGAGGAAAGAGGAAGAGAAGGGCTGTGTCATGTTTGTTAGATATTTTAGATTTGAAGTAGTGGCCAGTGAAGGGTGACGAATAGGAACTAGGGAGTTCTGCTTGGTTTGGAGGTTAGAGAGAGGTTTGTGGGAGTGGGCGTTTAGAGATACAATGATTCTGGTAAGGTAACAGGGGTAAACAACATGCACTGTCATATTAAGTGCTAGGAGGGTATTTTACAAGCATTTAGGAAGAGAGGAAGTGGTATTTGTGCCAGCAACACTGGTCTAAATAAATATTATTCCTAAGCTGTCAATTAATGGGCTCAGGGATAAGAAGAGTTGGGAACAGGATAATTGTGCTTAAATGGAGATCTGATGATCAGGTTAAAGTCTTTTATTGCCTGTTCAATTGCAGAGGACAGAAGGGTGATGGATCTGTGAAGGAGATTCTGACCACCGTCAGATAGGGAGCAAATACTTTTAAACCAATTTTTTTTAAAATAGAAATTAGCTGGAGATAAGGAGAGTGGAGGAGGGACAGAGGGGAAGACGAAGGAATAGGTTGATAGTAAGGTAGCTATGGACATGGAGGATGATAGGAAAACAAGGTTGAGAGAGTATCCTTGAGCATGTGCTGGTTGGTTCTGAAATATCACCAGAGAGTGGCTTAGTAGAAAGTTTTCAATGAAATCAGTAAGGAAATTATGAGGAAGGAGTCAAGAAAGAGATCGAAGTCATGGAAGAACGAAATTCAGGGGGAAATCAGCATCTACATCTGGAAGATAGTGATGCGGGTGAATTTAAGAAGTTGGGTTGCTGTGCATCAAAAATAGAAAGTCAGATGCTGGAAGGTAGACCAAGAGTTTGGCTCCTTCAACAACAGTCCGCTCTGTCCCCCCTCTTGAACACACAGGGAGAGTAATTGATCATGATATAGTTGGTTGTAAGACTGATAGTGTGGGAGTGCCATGTGGGTCACTCCAGGTTTCTCTGACACCCAGGACATGGGAGTTGTGTGAGGTGAGGTGGTCAGAGAAGAAGGAACATTTTCTAAAATATAATGGGGCATTTTATAACCCACATGTACGAATAGGTAGTAGAAGTAAGTGTGTAGGGAATGACATATATTAGGGAAAACATGAGGGTGATAGATAAGTTGGTGATATACAAGTTGGAAGTGACCATGATGCCAGGATGCCCTTTGTGTGTGATGTGAAGGACAGATAGGGGGACGGATAGGATAAGGAGTAATGGAAAATATCTGAATAGGTACGCCTGGGTACTTGGGGAAAACACAAAGGCATCCTTGGGTGTTGGGGTGGAAAGGGTAGGGTGTAAAGATGTTTTGTGGTGAGACGGTGGTGATGGGGAGATGTCCTATAGTGTAGCCACTTACCGAAATGCAGCATACTGGCTACACCAGTTGTAAATCACATCTTGAGCCTGATCATGGTCACAAACAATGTATAGGATTTACAGACCTCATATTGAAGAACCTTTTAACTTGAATAACCACCCCAACTGCTGCCAGGCAACCTCCTTTCCATCCAGAGAATATTTTCACAATAAGTATCTATGGTATCTTTAAACTGGCATGGTTTCATTCACCTCAAGAGCCGAGCAAGGAATGTAATTGCACTTTGCTACATACTGCGTGTATGGGTTCATATGTGAAGAGCACTTTCAAGTGTAAATCATCACAACAGTGAGATTGGGACAGACAAATATATGCCCGTTTTACCGTACACCTCGATGATTTATTTTTTTATTTTCAATTAATAAATACAAAATACCACTGCAATTAGTTATTTATAACACGCTTAACACCAAGAGGTTTCTAAGAGCGGACGGAGGGATCGTACCTGCGTTGCTCCCTATCGTCTTGTTTCCAAGGCTAGCGCGTTGCCCCTGAGCTATCCTCCCGAGACTGCAGGTGTGGGCTTTGAAATTAGATCCTCCCACAGATGTCAACCACTAGGAGAAATAATTTGAAAATACTATATTTACCTTATTGCCAAACATCGTACTGTGAAGAATAATTTAGAAGCCAAATGTATTTAAGAAGACGTGTTTTTTTAAAAGATACTATTCACATACACCTTTTTTCATTTGTTTTTCTGTTCTCAAATGTCTCATTCCTAAGTTCATCTTTGAGGACAGAAGAAGTAGTTAGCTTCATTAAAAGATCACACAATATAGTGTTCTTAAGCCTAGCTGAGGGAGCTTCAGCTCTCTGTCAGAGCTCCCGAAGACACATATGAATGGGGCTCTTGTGTCAATCAGCTGACCATTGAAGTTGAATGAGAACATTATGTAGTGGCAGTCATTTTCTATAGCAAATGGAACAGTTTAGCTTTGCTTCCTCATTGCTGCGTGCATTGAGGTTTTTTCCCACTGCTGTACGGCCTTACATCTTGTTTTGTTAATGTTGTTGTGATCTTTGTTATTATAACTAATGTATATTCCAGGCACTGTTTGTCTGGTTAAATAATGTGGCCATGATAAAATCAGGGCGTTTTAAATAAACTTGATGATCCCACTCAATAAAGTCTGCCATTAAAAAAATCATTGGAAAAGGCAAATAGTGTGGCCCACACGGCATAACAAGGTTATACCGATTAGATAGCGTGCTACTTCATGCTTGTAGACCACTTTCATGAATACACTATATAAATGAAATTAAGAAATATCTTTGAAAAAGGATCTTGAATATGTAAACATGTTTGTGCCTCGGCAAGGTATGTATGGAAGTCAGTGAGACAGAAAACTCATTTGTTTAGATGGATAATCTCTCCTATTGTCTGCTATCTATCATTTAGTAAATTATACTACATAGAATATTTTTCTTATTTATTTATTTTATTTGATTCTATAAAGGACCATATATGGTGGGGTCATGTCATGTTGTTAGCATTGAAATTGTAAAACATAATTGAGAGTATTTCTTTCCCTACTCAGTACAAAAAGATAGATTTTTTTTATTTCTGAAAATCCTCAGCTGCCACAATGCATCATGGGAGATATATGAAACACATAAGTGGTCGGGCTTTATACTCTCCGCATGAAAAAAGGCCTGTGCGGATTATCACCAAAACCAGCACGGAATGTATTTGCAGGCTTTTTGCCTCTCCCATAACAAACTTGTTGAAAATCCTTTCAGCAGGTTGGGCATGAGAAAAAAAAAATGTTCCTGTTCCCTATGTGAAAATCAATTCAAACAGGTTTTTTGATCCCTGAGCCAAAAATGTGTCTGGAAATGTTCATGCCGATTCACCATTCAGAAGCTATTCATTTAATGTACCCTATTGATTTTGTCCGCTTGGTTTATTTCTGTTTATAACAATACGCTGTACGGTGCTCCCTTGCCTTTGGGCCAGGTCTCCTTTCAAATAAAAACGAATAATACAAATAATCAATGGTTTTCCTGCACTTATGCTTACTTTATTTTAGAACCAGATTCCAGTTTAACAGATCAAAATGTTTTCCTTCCAACTGACCTGACAAGATAAAAGGAGCTTGTTTTCGTCTGTGACCAAACACAAAATAAAAAACAATACTTAAAGTGTACAAAAAAGTAGTTAATATCATAGAACACGAAAATGCAACACAGCAAATGACTGCACCTGAAACCCACTGCAATATAACATTAGATACATACATGTACGTGGGAATATCCCTCTATCCTCTCCCCCTTCTTTCTCACATTTCCCTCATCTCCAATATCCAAGGAAACTGTTCTACATATTGTTACGCTGGCTTGTCTCATGTTTGTTAACTTGCTTCTTCCATTATTGTATCTTGCTGTTTTATTGTAAGCGCTTTGTATTAAAGCGCTATATACATTTAATAAACATAAACATAAATATATGACTTGAATATTTTTCAACTCAATATTGCGTGCTTCAGTTCTGGGTCACCCTTAGTGGGTACTCATTCTCACGTGCTAATTACAGTCAGGTAACAGGGATGGTAGTATCCTAAAAAGTCTCATGTTTGGAGCTCTTGTTTAATAAGCAGGTAAAAGGTGAAACATGGTCAGAGATAAGTCAGTGTTTGGCCTTATGGAACGTGTCTCTCTGTGCATTACTGTGGACCATGTATAGTATTTTGGAACACTGGTCCATGATGGCTGTCAACACAACATTTCTAATATGATATGATATGATGTGTCATTTATAACACGCCTGTACACAAGTGTTTCTAGGCCATTTCATATGGGATTGTCGCTATATAGTTGAATGAAGGGGTGTGGTTTAAAGTCTGGCAGCTCCAGGAAGAAGTAGGACTCTTTGACCCATTCCCTATTAGGGTTTAGAATGCCTGCCCTTTTCGTAGTATTTTGATATAATAAGATTTTTTGACATTTCAAGCAGGCCCTCAATCCAGATTGGAGTTAGACCATGTTTCTGACTGCTCGTTTGTGGCGTTGGGATCTGCTATGCTCCATACCTCTTTACTTCTGATAAGACACTGACAGGCCGATTCATGGAATAATTAGCGCGGCGCAAGTGGGCAAAAACGTGCGAATCGCAGTGGAATAGCGAAAATCGCAGTGCAATTGCGAAAATCGCACGAAAAGCAGCGCACATCGATTCATGGAAGGCCGTGCGCGAGAAAACCAGCGGATGTGCGATAAAAAAGTGCGCGGCGCACGTTGTCGCACAGGCCATCTAACAGCGTGCGCCAGGTCACAGCGAAAATCGCACAGGCCACAGCGAAATTCGCACATAGCACGGCGCACGCAACAAAAGTAGGCGGAACACGGGCGTAACACTCGGAATGGGGAACAACTTGCCAAAACGTGGGCGTCACGGGGGAAGTACAGGGCACAAGTGCGCGGAACGCCCACACGCTCGCCTACAACACGTATTAATGGAATAGAATAGTGCAAAAAAGCGCACGCTCAAACCAGCGCACAGGCACAAACACGACCGCTACAAGAAAGCAGGCGGTAGCGTCTCTGCGGCTGTAAGAAATGTGCGCCAAAAGGTGCGCCAACAAATAGCACCTATATACTGCCATGATGAATGTCCCATACTGTGGCCCTCCAGGAAAAATGACGTGCAAAGGGGTACCCACAAACACGGACACCCGCTGACTAAAAATACGTGTGCGTGTATACCGGGATGCGCGGGAAGTCTAACACGCGATTTCAGCAGGGTACGTGCATCACAGGGGTTCGCGTGAAGTTCCTCACGCGATCGGGCCTGGGGGAGCGGGCTACGTGTATTTCAGGGGTTCGCGTGAAGTTTCACACGCGATCGGGTCTGGGGGAGCGGGCTACGTGTATTACAGGGGATCGCGTGAAGTTCCTCACGCGATCGGGCCTGGGGGAGCGGGCTACGTGTATTTCAGGGGTTCGCGTGAAGTTTCACACGCGATCGGGTCTGGGGGAGCGGGCTACGTGTATTACAGGGGTTCGCGTGAAGTTCCTCACGCGATCGGGCCTGGGGGAGCGGGCTACGTGTATTTCAGGGGTTCGCGTGAAGTTTCACACGCGATCGGGTCTGGGGGAGCGGGCTACGTGTATTTCAGGGGTGCGCGTGAAGTTCCACACGCAAATAGCCTGGGCGCGTGTATTTCAGGGGTGCGCGGGAAGTTCCACACGCGAATAGCCTGGGGGCGCGTGTATTCCAGGGGTGCGAGTGAAGTTCCACACGCGAATAGCCTGGGCGCGTGTATTTCAGGGGTGCGCGGGAAGTCCCACACGCGAATAGCCTGGGCGCGTGTATTTCAGGGGTGCGCGTGAAGTTCCACACGCAAATAGCCTGGGCGCGTGTATTTCAGGGGTGCGCGGGAAGTTCCACACGCGAATAGCCTGGGGGCGCGTGTATTTCAGGGGTGCGCGGGAAGTTCCACACGCGAATAGCCTGGGCGCGTGTATTTCAGGGGTGCGCGGGAAGTCCCACACGCGAATAGCCTGGGGGCGCGTGTATTCCAGGGGTGCGCGTGAAGTTCCACACGAGAATAGCCTGGGCGCGTGTATTTCAGGGGTGCGCGGGAAGTCCCACACGCGAATAGCCTGGGCGCGTGTATTTCAGGGGTGCGCGGGAAGTTCCACACGCGAATAGCCTGTGGGCGCGTGTATTTCAGGGGTGCGCGGGAAGTTCCACACGCGAATAGCCTGGGCGCGTGTATTTCAGGGGTGCGCGGGAAGTCCCACACGCGAATAGCCTGGGCGCGTGTATTTCAGGGGTGCGCGTGAAGTTCCACACGCGAATAGCCTGGGCGGGTGTATTTCAGGGGTGTGCGGGAAGTTCCACACGCGAATAGCCTGGGGGCGCGTGTATTTCAGGGGTGCGCGGGAAGTTCCACACGCGAATAGCCGGGGCGCGTGTATTTCAGGGGTGCGCGGGAAGTTCCACACGCGAATAGCCTGGGGGCGCGTGTATTTCAGGGGTGCGCGTGAAGTTCCACACGCGAATAGCCTGGGCGCGTGTATTTCAGGGGTGCGCGGGAAGTCCCACACGCGAATAGCCTGGGCGCGTGTATTTCAGGGGTGCGCGGGAAGTTCCACATGTGATTTGACAGTGTGGGTCCTCCCAGGTGTACCCTGTACACCCTCCACGGCCCCTGCAGGCAGCCCACACCACAGGGGACTACCCTGCATCCCTGGTCATGTCCCGCAGGCAGCCCACCCACCATGGGCATGCCCCCCAGCAAAGGCACATGTCTCCTTGAACTATTGAACACCAACTCATGTCCCCTTGCACCCCCACCCCCCAGCAGTGCAGGGGCAGCCTCCACCAGGCCCCCACTCATGTCTCCCACCACCCCCACACCCCAGCCACCAGGGGCACCCTCCACCAGGCCCCCACTCATGTCTCCCACCACCCCCACCCCCCAGCCACCAGGGGCACCCTCCAGCAGGCCCCCACTCATGTCCCCCTGCACCCCCACCCCCCAGCCACCAGGGGCACCCTCCACCAGGCCCCCACTCATGTCACCCACCACCCCCACCCCCCAGCCACCAGGGGCTCCCTCCACCAGGCCCCCACTCATGTCACCCACCACCCCCACCCCCCAGCCACCAGGGGCACCCTCCACCAGGCCCCCACTCATGTCACCCACCACCCCCACACCCCAGCAGTGCAGGGGCAGCCTCCACCAGGCCCCCACTCATGTCTCCCACCACCCCCACCCCCCAGCACTGTGGGGCACCTGCCAGCAGGCCCCCACCCATGTCCAACTCATGTCTCCCACCACCCCCACCCCCCAGCCACCAGGGGCACCCTCCACCAGGCCCCCACTCATGTCTCCCACCACCCCCACCCCCCAGCCACCAGGGGCACCCTCCACCAGGCCCCCACTCATGTCACCCACCACCACCACACCCCAGCAGTGCAGGGGCAGCCTCCACCAGGCCCCCACTCATGTCTCCCACCACCCCCACCCCCCAGCACTGTGGGGCACCTGCCAGCAGGCCCCCACCCATGTCCAACTCATGTCTCCCACCACCCCCACCCCCCAGCCACCAGGGGCACCCTCCACCAGGCCCCCACTCATGTCTCCCACCACCCCCACCCCCCAGCCACCAGGGGCACCCTCCACCAGGCCCCCACTCATGTCACCCACCACCCCCACGCCCCAGCAGTGCAGGGGCAGCCTCCACCAGGCCCCCACTCATGTCTCCCACCACCCCCACCCCCCAGCACTGTGGGGCACCTGCCAGCAGGCCCCCACCCATGTCAAACTCATGTCTCCCACCACCCCCACCCCCCAGCCACCAGGGGCACCCTCCACCAGGCCCCCACTCATGTCTCCCACCACCCCCACCCCCCAGCCACCAGGGGCAGCCTCCACCAGGCCCCCACTCATGTCTCCCACCACCCCCACCCCCCAGCCACCAGGGGCACCCTCCACCAGGCCCCCACTCATGTCTCCCACCACCCCCACCCCCCAGCCACCAGGGGCAGCCTCCACCAGGCCCCCACTCATGTCTCCCACCACCCCCACCCCCCAGCACTGTGGGGCACCTGCCAGCAGGCCCCCACCCATGTCGAACTCATGTCTCCCACCACCCCCACCCCCCAGCCACCAGGGGCACCCTCCACCAGGCCCCCACTCATGTCTCCCACCACCCCCACCCCCCAGCCACCAGGGGCACCCTCCACCAGGCCCCCACTCATGTCACCCACCACCCCCACACCCCAGCAGTGCAGGGGCAGCCTCCACCAGGCCCCCACTCATGTCTCCCACCACCCCCACCCCCCAGCCACCAGGGGCAGCCTCCACCAGGCCCCCACTCATGTCTCCCACCACCCCCACCCCCCAGCCACCAGGGGCACCCTCCACCAGGCCCCCACTCATGTCTCCCACCACCCCCACCCCCCAGCCACCAGGGGCAGCCTCCACCAGGCCCCCACTCATGTCTCCCACCACCCCCACCCCCCAGCACTGTGGGGCACCTGCCAGCAGGCCCCCACCCATGTCCAACTCATGTCTCCCACCACCCCCAACCCCCAGCCACCAGGGGCACCCTCCACCAGGCCCCCACTCATGTCTCCCACCACCCCCACCCCCCAGCCACCAGGGGCAGCCTCCACCAGGCCCCCATTCATGTCTCCCACCACCCCCACCCCCCAGCCAATCCATGCCCCCCTGCACCTGGGTCCCAACATTCCCCAATCATGTCCGTAATGCCCATCCTCCCCTGCCAAAAGGCCCAACCAACTATCACACCCACCCACATATCAAAGGCAATTACATGTTACACCCCCAATTTAAATAATGCAATTGAACACATGTCTGTCACACACAATGGCTGCAAGTGAATGACAAAACACCCAACATGACATGCATGAAAGCAATGCGATGATACGACACATTGAAGAATAAAAAAAATAATGTATTGAACAGCAAGTAGAATGGAAATGAAATAAGAAAAAACACAAAGCAAATCAAACAAAACAAGATGAATGTCCAAGAAAATAATCTGAAAAATAAAAATAACCCAACGAAGAACCATGAAGAAGATCATCCTGGGTCCATGAGCCCAACCAAATTAAACCTAACTATGACTACTAACTAAAAACTGAACTATATACAAAAAAGTGGTGCATTGTCCAATCGCTACCAAAAAAAATCAAAAAAACAAAGGAAACCTAACCCTAACTATACAACTATATACAAAGGCAGCGGGCTATTCGGACGGCTCACTGGTTGTTGTCATGGGCCAGGGCATCATCGAACTCCTGGTCAATGGCTTGGAGGCGGGCATGTTCCCTGGCCCCGAGGTCCCGCAGGGATAACGCAGTGTCAAGCTCACTTGAACTCTTGGTTCACTACTGAATTAAAAATGTTACATGCTGAAAAAAGAACATTGGAATCTACATGGAAGCTCCTCCTTTCCGCTGAGAATAAAACAAAATACAAGGAAGAAATACTTTGTACTAAACCTGAGTCATGCAACAACAGAATTAATCAAGCTAGCTCCAGCACAAAAGAGTTATTTGTGATCCTCAAAGAGATGGAGATGGCTATTGCCCCTATGGATCTGTGCGTAAAAGATGAACTCTGCTGTTTGAACATTCAGAATGCTTTCACTAACAATGTTGCCACACTGCAAGCTAAAATTGCGGAAAAAAGACGTAACCTTCAAAATTCAGATAACCTGCACCACACTACAAGGCCTATCTTGAAATTATCCCAAGACTTCAAATTCACTAAAGTCTTTGCCCTGGAGGTAGTTAAACTATCAAAGTGCTAAGGCGACAGATGCCTGGCGCAAATAATCAAATATACTGCTAGAGACCTGGCACACACCAAACACAGCGGATACAAGGGTAATTTGGCTGCTTTACTGAATCTGTGCATTGTCACACACATGTGTCATGCATCCATGGCATGCACAAGTCACAGACACACAGGTCAGGCACACAGACATGGCTACCATATATGTACCTGGCATCAGCACCCATCCCTCACCCCCACCCATGTCCAGGTACAGAGACTGGCATGCTCTCATGTTCTAAATCTGCATAGGGCTCCCCATGCGGCATTTCAACACATGCAACAACCATGTGGGTCACACATCACTGGTCGCACATGCATTACCATGATGTCCCTGCACACATACATGCATACATGGCCTATGGCACACATACAGGCAAGTATCATAGAACCAGCACACCGCAACATGCCCTGTCTCACACAGTAATGCATGGACACTTACCGCTCAACTCCAGACGGGCTTCCCTCTCAAGGATCTGGGCGTGGAGCGCTGGGCGTACGCGTTCCAGGACCCTCATCTGGATGGAACTCATGCGGCCCCGGCCCCCCTCCACGAGGCGCCGGGCCTTCACAAGGGTCCTGGACCTCAAGTCCTCCCAGCGCTTCTTGATCTTCAGGACGTCGCGGGTTGCCACCCCCTCCGCGTTGATGGCAACCACACAGTCGGCCCAGATCCTCTGCCGTCCTTCCTTGCTGGCGCGGGACGATCCAAAGAGGGCATCATACTGCCCCAGGACATGCTCCACCAGGACACCAACTTCGGTGACAGTGAAGCTGGTGCCCCTCTGCCCCTCTGGCCTGGGGTTGCCACTGGTGCCAGATGTGGAAGTGCCCGACATGGCAACCCCAGAGGCAGGTGTGGGTGGGCAACTGGGTCCTGGGGCTGGGCTGTGGAGCGATGTAATCCCAGTCGGGAGTCTTCAGTTCCAGCAGGGGTGGACACAGCAACTGGACCCCTGCAGATGGCTGATGTGCAGGCACCAAATGGCAGGGCACGGTGGCAGCAGGCAGGCAGGCAGGCAGGCAGCAGCAGATGGCACGTGGGAGGCTGCTCGGGGCACGGGGGGGCAGTAACTCGGCCTTCTGGGCAGGAGCGTGGTCTTCCGTGTGTTTTCGCGTGGCCAGCTTGATACGGAGTGATTTGGCACGTGAAAATCCTGTACGTCAGCGTGAAATCCGAGGAAAGGCCCTTAGCGCGTAAGCGTGTCAGCACGCATACGCGATTCTATTGGACCAGAGTCCCTCAGCGCGTAAGCGCGTATGTGACGTGACCCGCACGGGTGTTCCCCACTCAGCACGTGATGACGGGGCACATGTGGAGATACTGCACGTCAGAGTGTCATCGCGTGTAATTGGACAAAAGTGTGCGTACACGCGATTGGCCTATGTACGTGTATTTAATGGGTGCGCGGGCACTTACACACGCAAGTACGTCAGCGAACCTGTATCCCGTGGTGCGTGTGAATTTCCACACGCTATTGGACTGGGAACTGGATTCCAGGGGTGCGCGGGTCACACGCTGTATCCCGTGGTGCGTGTGAATTTCCACACGCTATTGGACTGGGAACTGGATTCCAGGGGTGCGCGGGTCACACGCTGTATCCCGTGGTGCGTGTGAATTTCCACACGCTATTGGACTGGGAACTGGATTCCAGGGGTGCGCGGGTCACACGCTGTATCCCGTGGTGCGTGTGAATTTCCACACGCTATTGGACTGGGAACTGGATTCCAGGGGTGCGCGGGTCACACGCTGTATCCCGTGGTGCGTGTGAATTTCCACACGCTATTGGACTGGGAACTGGATTCCAGGGGTGCGCGGGTCACACGCTCGCCTAGAACACGCGCAAAGCATACATTTGCGGACTTTAACAATAACAAGCTCAGACGCCAGGATGAACATACCGTTCCTAGCAGCAGTGGCAGTGGGCTACCAAAGGAGGAGGAGGAGGATAGTCAGGGCCAGAATATTCACACCCAGAACCAGCCTTTTCGGGATGCCTGATGACCAGGTGTATGGGAGGTACAGGTTTCCACCACACATTATACTGGACCTGGTGAGTGAGTGGGAGGATGACCTCACATCACCCACCCTGTGCTCCCAAGCACTCAGCCCCCTGGAGAAGGTCCTCAATGTACTGCACTTCTTAGCCACTGGATCATTTCAGCGGACAAGTGCCATAGTGGGTGGGGTGTCACAGGCCACCCAGTCATGCTGCCTACACCAGGTCTTGAACATCATCACTGCACGCCCATCAGTCCGCAGGCACATATACCTGCCCAGAACACCTGCAGAAAGGCATGCTGCTGCCCTGGATTTTTACGCTGTGGCACGATTCCCCAAAGTGCTAGGTGCCATCGACTGCACCCATGTGGCTCTACGTCCCCCAGGGCATCTGCGCACATCTATAGGAACCGCAAGCACTGGCATTCCATCAACGTGCAGGTAGCATGTAATGCCAAGGGAATCATCACCTCAGTATATGCCAACTATCCCGGCTCCACCCACGACAGCTTCATTTACCGAATGTCCACCCTAAGCCGGGACCTAGAAGCTGGGCGGCATGGCGATACATGGCTGCTTGGTGAGTATGTATGCCACTGCACATGCATGCATGTTGGATACTGAGGAAGGTCACAACCCCACCAATGATACCAATCACCACCTCCACAGGGGACAGTGCCTACCCTCTCAGCCCCCACATGATGACGCCAATTCGGAACCCCACCACGCCACCTCAGGTAAGATATAACACAGCCCACATTACAACCAGGGGCATAGTGGAGCGCACATTCGGAGTGCTAAAGTCACACTTTCGCTCCCTTGACCGTTCTGGCGGGCAGCTGTTATACGCTCCCCAGTAGTGTGCAGGATCATAGTGGCAGCATGTGTCCTGCACAACGTTGCAACACGCCGGGGCCTGGCCGTGGACATGGTGGTGGCCCCACATCCCCAACCACATGCACAGCCACTGCGCATGGGAGGGGAAAGGGCACGGGGGGAGGCAGCCCGTACACAGCTAGTGGCTAATTACTTCACATAGAAATCACACCCCTGTGGAGTGCACACTGCCCTGGCACATTCCATCTGACAATCAATGATGACTCAACCTGACACTGATCCTGAATGTCTGGAGAATGAACCGTCAAAACCATATCAGCCTGAGATTGTTCACCTGGAAGTGTCACAATGTGTGCATCCCTACCCACACAGACACCACCAATGCAGTTTTGTGAAGTTACACATTGAAGCAGCTAAAATGAATACCCACTTGCAAAATGCAACAAGAGGACAGTGCCATGTCAGCCAACCCAACCCCAGCACCGCCACATGACACACCGTGCCATGTCATGCTAATTGCAGGTAAACAAAGTAATCCCCACAACATGACATCAGTCTCACTATGTACAGTGGCACTATTAGAAACCTGCAACACCTGAAATGCTCACAGCAATGCCGGACCAACAACATACTTGAGCACGTAGTACCATTAACATGACATCACAAATGTTACATATTAGTAGTCTCACCACCTGGAAATGCCTGCACTCCCACCACTACCAACTGTGCAGTGTTGTCGCCATGTAGAGTTGTAGGTGCACTGCTGCCAACATGGACCCCATCTCCAGACTAGAGGTCCTTGTGTGGACATGAGGAAGGGACCTGCAAATTGGGAGGTAGACACAGAAGAAGAGTTACACATCAATGCAACATGCAGTGTACAACACAACAGCAATATGCACTAGGAATGTATACACAGTATTGACTACAGACTGCCCACACAGCTCATGGGAGTCCAACGTCACTGTGTAATTCACTGTCACTTGGGCACACCCTTTACAAGCCCATGGAAACGGGAAGCAGGAGGGGTGTGTGTGACTCAAACCCAAGCATCTGAACCAAATACATTACAAGCCTGCATGTGCCCAGCCACAATGCAGCGTATGCCCACAGGAACCACGGAAGCCAACAGATCGTCCCAAAAAAATTGGGAATAAAAGAAATCAAAATAAAAATAAAAATAAGAAACAATCAAAAATGGCCATTGATGGGCCCGGGGGGGTTGGGGAGGCCACCCAGGAGGTCCGAGGACAGGATGCACACCAGAATCCACCTGCGTGGATCCTGGGAAGATAAAACACCTCCATGGGCTCATGGCCCACACGGCTACCCTATTGTGGGAGTATCACTGCTGTCGCTATTATCACCCTGTGCAGCTGCATCCGGAGGTGGTTGCACTATGGGAGGCAGCCCACGCAAGGCCCTAGTCTGCTCCTCCATGGCTGCAAGCATGCGGGTGTGGTAGGTCTGGTTCTGGAGGATGAGTGTGCGGAGGTCCCCATGCAACAACTCACGGGATGCCCGGACCTCCGCCCTCGTTGCCTGCATCTCAGCTGAGAGCGTACGGGTGAGACGCTCCAGCTGCTGTTCTGTCCTTTGGTGTGTTGAAGCCTCAAGCTCAACAAGAGTCGTCCTGAGGTGAAGGAGCTCCTGCCTCAGGGCTTCCCTGTGGCCCTGGGACTCAATGGAGATGGCCTCCTGCAGAGTCGCCAGTGCCGCCCGCCTGTCCCTGTTGGACCCCAACATGTCCTCCCTGTGTGACTGGCAGATGGAGTCGGTTGCCTGCTCTAGTCGCTCCATCAGCCTTTCTGGGGGGACAATGGAAGTGGCCACCCTATCCATGGCCTGAGCCATCATCTCGGATGATGCAGCCTGTTGGGTTGCCATACCGTAAATGGATTGCTCCCATGCGGTATTGCCGGGTGGCGTACGGCCACCACGTCGGCGGGCACCACACCTGTCTGGGGCAAGGCGAACTGCGCCTTGCTGTGCCGGCACTGCCTGAGGCTGCAGGACTGCATTCCCCCTCTGATCTGCTGGCCCAGGAACAGGATCAGATGTCGCGGAGTGTGACCCTGCATCCGTAACCACCGAAGGCGTAGCTGCCAACACTGACATCCCCATGGAGGGTTCTGACCCTGGTGCAGGTGGGTGAGACAGAACAGAATCCCTCCCTGGAACACTCACCTGCGACGGCACGTAGGTCTCATCCGAATCAACACCTGAGTACAGCTCGGGGGAGGTGCAGCCAGAGACACCCCTTGAGAGCACGACCTGCAGCACTTGTGGGTTCTCCCCCACCACCACACCACGTCCCTCACTGGTGGTTGGTCGGCCCTCGGACCCCTCCTTGGTCTGCACCATCTCCACAACCCCAGCAGTATCAGGTGCGTCTTCCCCTGCAAAGACATGAAAACAAAGAAATGGAAACAGGCATTAGCACCATGGCACACATTGAGGGCTGAGAAGCAAGAGAACCAGTACTTGATTGACACATGTCCCACATGACTAAAACCCTCCCATGCATGCACCCTCACTGCGTATGAAGTCCAGGCAAATGGCACACACTGATGACACCAAGATGGAAGATGAACACATTTTCTGCATGCTGCCTGGCAGTGGCATCACACATTGGCCTGTGATTGGCAGGTGAAACACACATGCCATCACACAGATGGCATGTGCCATTGCTATTGAGTGAAGATGGAGAGGAGGGCAGCACCTATTCATTCAGTCCAGTTCCCGCATGTAATAGCTTTTCTAATTCTAACAGGTCAGATTTTTCACCTGGAGCTGCCAGTCTGAAATGGTCCAATTGCACAGGGACATGTGTGTACAAATGATATCCAGGTAACAAAGTCACTCCACTTTACCATACCCATGTCAGACATGTGACTAGTGGACAGCGACATGCCTAGTGAAAGTGGTGGAATGCAAACAAACTGACTGAATGAACAGTGAAAAAGAAGCAAATATGTTGTGGCAAGGTGACACTTTAAGGGCAACTGGCGTGCAGTTGGGCTAGATGTCTACTGTTGGCAGAAGGGATACTGCTATGGCCAAATGCAGCTGCGCAGGAAGGATTGCATGAAGCACATGGCTGACCCATACGACTCAGGCGCACACACTCTCACCTGGCACCCGAACAGAAGCCCTCACACACACACCATGCACATGGATGACACACACATGCATGTGCACTCACCGGACAATGCCTCGTAATCAGCCAGATCTCCCACGCCTTGGATCTGTTCCTCCGTGACGTAGGTCCCAGCGACTGACTCATGTGGAGTGAGTTCCATGTCTACTACTGGAGACCCACCTCCAGTCACTAGAGTTGCGGCATGACTTGAGGCCAGCTTACTCTTTGCCCTGCGTTTTAGGTCATTCCAGCGCTTATAGCAATCATTGGCTGTGCGCCTCACAATTCCAAGGGCACTTACGATGTCCGCAACGGTCTGCCAGTGTGCCTGGCGTTGTGCAGGTGTGGTCTTGGATCCTGCAAGAATGACCATCTCGTTGTCATGTCCGGACACATACTCGACAAGTGCATTCAGTTCGTCATCCGTGAAGCTGGGCTTCCTGGACGGGCCGGGCTGTGTAGCCGTGTCTGGGGCATCAGCCTGTGCCGGACGAGCACTCTTCCTCTTCCGCTTGGAAGGTGGTGGTGATCCTGAGTGTCCTGCGCCGCTCTGGACACTAGGGGCAGGAGCCCTGGTGGACTCTGTATCAGGAGTGTGGGATTGCACACTCAGCATGGGAGTTGGTGCAGGCATTAGCTCTAGTGTGATGGTGTCAGGGGGAATGTCAGCAGCATGGACTAGGACCGACACTGTCCTGGCTGCGTGTGTGAGGGCTGGGGTGGATGGAGCCGCAGCTGCCCCTGCAGCCTCTCCGCCCTGCCTCCTTGGTGCAGCAGATGACCTTGCTGCCCCAGATCCACGTGGCATGATGGCATCAACGTGCACCAGTGCACGTGTCGTAGCCCTGCTGACCTGGAAGTCAGCCATGGAGTCAGCCAGGTCTGGTGCCACAATGGGCTGGTCCAACAAGGGCTGAGCATGGATGGTGTCAGCCACATCAGCCTCAATGGGAGGGGGGGGGGATTATGGGTGCCCGTGACTGGTCCTCCACACATTGGGGGACAGGCTCACCCTGCAAGTTACGACCACGTCCCCTACCGGATCCACCACGGCCACCACTTGTGGCTCTTCCACCTTTGCCACCCTTACGGAATCCTCGCCTCCCAGCCATGGCACTGATGTTAATGTGCGTATGGGAGTGGATGTAGACTATTGTCCTGGGCAATTGGGGGTCAAAGGGGTTGGGTACCAGATGGTAATTGTACCCTAGTGCTCTAGCAAGGCTGAATGTAACCCCTGGGGAAACATGACGGGTCACGCAACGCACAGGAGGCCCAAAAAAGGGAGATGACGTGCACGCAACCCCTCCTAGACCACGTGTGCAGAAAGAAAAACCTGCACTACGCTGTGACACCCAGAAACACAAGAATGAACGTATGCGTGTCACACGCAGCCTAGAATGACCTCTGAAGGGGTAGGCTACACACGGGGCTAGCACAGATGTTAGATACGTGCGTGACTCACCGTCTGCCAGGTAAACGAGCGTGTAAAAGGAGCACGTTTGGTTGGCAACACCCCCGCCAAAAGAAGATTTGTCCGCTGTCTGAGGAGACAGGACAACAGTAGAAGGGAACACTGTTTGAGGGAACAGGCCCAGGTAAACCAGTTGAAGAGAAAAAAGAGCAAAAGCTGTCAGAGTTAACAGGGAATACGAACTAGAAACGCCGTGAAGTAAATCGCGTGTGAAACGACAAGAAGTACAGAATTCACCCACTCGCTCTCCACGAAAAGCACGTACAAGGAAAACGTGTTCTACACGTACCTTTTATACAGGCCCACACGTCCAGCGTCACTTACGCGGCGTGTACGCGCTAGGGCCATTTCCACTTATTACATGCTTTGTCACTTCTGCGTGTAGGGCTATTTCCACCAATTACACGCTTTGTCACTTCTGCGTGTAGGGCCATTTCCACCAATCACACGCTTTGTCACTTCTGCGTGTAGGGCCATTTCCACCAATCACACGCGATTACACTCTGACGTGCAGTCTTTCCACGTGTGCTCTGTCATCACGTGCTGTGTGGGAAACACCTGTGCGGGTCACGTCACAGACGCGCTTACGCGCTGAGGGCCTTTCCTCAGTTTTCACGCTGACGTGCAGGATTTTCACGTGCAAAATCACTCCGTACCAAGCTGGCCACACGTACGCACACGGAATACCACGCTCCTGCCCGGAAGGCCGAACTACTGCCCCCCAGAGCCCGAGCACGCTCCCACCTGCTGCTGCCTGACTGCCTGCTGCCCCTGCACTGCTGGGGGGTGGGGGTGATAGGGGACATGAGTGGGGGCCTGGTGGAGGCTGCCCCTGGTGGCTGGGGGTTGGGGGTGATAGGGGACATGAGTGGGGGCCTGGTGGAGGCTTCCCCTGGTGGCTGGGGGGTGGGGGTGCAGGGGGACATGGGTGGGCGCCTGGTGGAGGCTTCCCCTGGTGGCTGGGGGGTGGGGGTGGGGTGGTAGACATGAGTGGGGGCCTGGTGGAGGCTGCCCCTGGTGGCTGGGGGGTGGGGGTGCAGGGGGACATGAGTGGGGGCCTGGTGGAGGGTGCCCCTGGTGGCTGGGGGGTGGGGGTGCAGGGGGACATGAGTGGGGGCCTGGTGGAGGGTGCCCCTGGTGGCTGGGGGGCGGGGGTGGTGGTAGACATGGGTGGGGGCCTGGTGGAGGCTGCCTCTGGTGGCTGGGGGGTGGGAGTGGTGGTAGACATGGGTGGGGGCCTGGTGGAGGCTTCCCCTGGTGGCTGGGGGGTGGGGGTGGGGTGGTAGACATGGGTGGGGGCCTGGTGGAGGCTGCTCCTGGTGGCTGGGGGGTGGGGGTGGTGGTAGACATGGGTGGGGCCTGGTGGAGGCTGCCCCTGGTGGCTGGGGGGTGGGGGTGCAGGGGGACATGAGTGGGGGCCTGGTGGAGGGTGCCCCTGCACTGCTGGGGGGTGGAGGTGGGGTGGTAGACATGGGTGGGGGCCTGGTGGAGGCTGCCCCTGGTGGCTGGGGGGCGGGGGTGGTGGTAGACATGGGTGGGGGCCTGGTGGAGGCTGCTCCTGGTGGCTGGGGGGTGGGGGTGGTGGTAGACATGGGTGGGGCCTGGTGGAGGCTGCTCCTGGTGGCTGGGGGGTGGGGGTGCAGGGGGACATGAGCAGGTGTGCAGGGTAGTCCCCTGTTTTGTGGGCTGCCTGCAGGGGCCGTGGAGGGTGTACAGGGAACACCTGTGAGGACCCACCCAGCCTAATCACGTGTGTTACTTCCCACGCACCCCTGTAATACACGTACCCTGCTGAAGTCGCGTGTAAAACTTCCCTCGCACCCCTGAAATGCATGCGCCCAGGCTATTCGCGTGTGGAACTTCCCGCGCACCCCTGAAATACACGCGCCCAGGCTATTCGCGAGTGGGACTTCCCGCGCACCCCTGTAATACACGTAGCACGCTGGGAGACATGAGTGGGGGCCTGGTGGAGGCTGCCCCTGGTGGCTGGGGGGTGGGGGTGCAGGGGGACATGAGTGGGGGCCTGGTGGAGGGTGCCCCTGGTGGCTGGGGGGTGGGGGTGCAGGGGGACATGAGTGGGGGCCTGGTGGAGGGTGCCCCTGGTGGCTGGGGGGTGGGGGTGGTGGGAGACATGAGTTGGACATGGGTGGGGGCCTGCTGGCAGGTGCCCCACAGTGCTGGGGTGTGGGGGTGGTGGGTGACATGAGTGGGGGCCTGGTGGAGGCTGCCCCTGGTGGCTGGGGGGCGGGGGAGGTGGTAGACATGGGTGGGGGCCTGGTGGAGGCTTCCCCTGGTGGCTGGGGGGTGGGGGTGGGGTGGTAGACATGGGTGGGGGCCTGGTGGAGGCTGCCCCTGGTGGCTGGGGGGCGGGGGTGGTGGTAGACATGGGTGGGGGCCTGGTGGAGGCTTCCCCTGGTGGCTGGGGGGTGGGGGTGCAGGGGGACATGAGCAGGTGTGCAGGGTAGTCCCCTGTTTTGTGGGCTGCCTGCAGGGGCCGTGGAGGGTGTACAGGGAACACCTGTGAGGACCCACCCAGCCTAATCGCGTGTGTAACTTCCCACGCACCCCTGTAATACACGTACCCAGCCAAATCGCGTGTGATAATTCCCGCGCACCCCTGTAATACACGTGCCCTGGCTAATCGCGTGTAAAACTTCACGCGTACCCCTCTAATACACGTACCCTGGCCAATCGCGTGTTAAACTTCCCGCGTACCCCTGTAATACACGTGCCCTGGCTAATCGCGTGTAAAACTTCACGCGTACCCCTCTAATACACGTACCCTGGCCAATCGCGTGTTAAACTTCCCGCGTACCCCTGTAATACACGTACCCTGGCTAATCGCGTGTACAACTTCCCGCGTACCCCTGATATGTACGTTACCCGCTTTGCGTTCCTTGTTTGGCAGCCCTGTAAACTGGTCCAGGGTTAGCGCAGCCCTTTGCGATGATTTAGCGATTTTGATGGCTTTTCCTTGCGCGAGGGCGTTCTTGGGGGCGTTACTGGCGCTGCTGCAGGGTCGCTGCGATACTCTGCGCCACGGCTGGTTTGGGAGCCTAAAATCCATGAATACGCTGTGCGCGGAAATCGGTTTTAGCGCACGTGCCTGGCTCAGACAATCGCACGCGGACACTCTGCGCCAGCCGCTTGCGACACTTTTCTGCGAAATTCTATGAATTACCCTGTAAGTACAGGATGTAGCTGGAGCCCTTTTGAGTTCAGCAATGTTGATATTTGATTTCAGCAGCAAGTGACAGTTTGGAAAGATAATGAACCTGATAAATAACTGTAGTATTATCTGAGACTGTGAGGCAAAGGGATTGGATAGGCATATCAAGGATAATACTCTTCACTGGAACTTATAAGCTTCATCACCCAGCACTGAAGGTATTGGGATGAATAATGCAAAGGGGTCAAAATAAACTAAAGGGGAACTACAGACAAATGAAACAGAATTTGCACTGGGCCAAATGTACATGCACCTGATAAGGTATCCCTGAAATGTGCACTACTAAATATACATTATTCAATGAAAAACACACTAGTAATGCATGATGTTATCTTAGATGTCATTGTAAATGGTTTGTTCATTATGTCATTATGGAGCAGCAGCTTATGGATGGTTCTAATCCATTGTTAGAAGAATCTTATAAGGAATTGGATGGGAAACTAAGGTGGTGGCCTAGCCTCATTTGTCAAGTGGCCTTACCCATGGGAACAGACAATGTCTCACAACCTTATATTTTACAAAAGCTGAAAGTACCACCCACCCAACATTATTTGTAACAAAGAAAGAAAAGATGTCTGTGGTGACAGTAGGAACTTGAGTATAATGTTGGTTGGCTGGTGGTGGTGATAGAGCTGCAATACACATCTTGGGTATGCATCATCTTCCTGTCTATGGTGTTGCATCATATGACACCATAAACATGTGGCATACAAACGGGTCCTAGCCGTGGTTTTCAGGCAGGCAGGTTTCTAGTGTAGGATATTGGTGGCAATATGTTGGTTTGTTTGAAGACGTTTCACACTTTAGACTTTCTTTGAGGTCCATCATGTATCCTCCTACTATCATCTGGCTGTGACAGTGGTAGGGGGAGGAGGAGTTGTGACTGCCATATGCTTATATTTTGTCAGGGTATCTTAGAAAGAGGCAGAACGAAGGTGCAAGAGTTTAAGAGTGTCTGTGTCTTTCTCGCCTTTCTTTGTAAGCGTGGCATTGCCCCTCCCATCCCACACTTGTTACACATGTTTTCCAGAAACATGTGTTGGGTCCTGGGCATGAAGAAGGCATACACTTTATCTTGCTCAATATCCTCACTTTTATTCTCAGACTCCTTAATGTGTGGTGGTGGCAAGGGGGACCAGGAGCTTCCCATCTACTGCTCCTCTGCAATCTGAACTGCTTCTCCAAATTAATCAGTAGATACAATGTGCACCTCCTCTCTCCTTTCTGTACCAGAGACAGTGGGCTGATTCGTCTCTCCCTTTGTCTAGCATTGATGTGTACTTGAAAGTGCTGCAGCTGAATGCAAATTTGAGAGCTTCAACCTATCAAGTACATTTCTGGCATCCCCGATGGATGCAGCAACTTATGTGTCTGATGTGGAAAGAAAACACAAGATGCATGCATCCTTTTCTGCCTGGCAAAATTTAGTATTCTGGGCATGTCTGTATTTTCAAAGTTCACTTCTCTTCCTCTGTTGCTTTAACGTGGCAAGGGTGTCGTTTACTCAGTTACTGACACCTTACTCTACAATCTCCCAACAACTTTTCCTTGCATTCACTCTTCGCCTAGTAGACTCAGAAATATGGTCTATCATAATTAGACATTCTTTCTCTTCCTCAACTAAAGGCTCTTTCATTTTTCGACATCCACTAAATTTGATGTCAATGTTTTTTCTCTTTCCCAAGTGAACCCTTTTTTTAAGTAAAACTCCCCATGAATTCAATCGAATTTTCATTTTCTTCTGCTACCTCAATATGTGCATGTTCTACCTCTACAACTACTGCTCTAGGATTCCCCTACCCCTGTGTAAGAGACTGTTGACGAATCCAAACTGTGCTTACCTTAGCTATATACTTCTGGACAGAAACTACTCACATTTCTTTGCCCAAACCCTACTGAAAATCAGGAAAGCTCCATTACCACAAATAATCCAATATTCATTTGATTTGGAGTTTGCACCAATAAGTTCACCTGGCATTACAGAAACGATAGAGCAATCACAGAAAAATATCTATGTAATATTTAGTAATAACTGCGCCTGGGAAAATCTCCCTAAAACCCATCTCGCAAATGCCTGTGGGCTCAACTGTTGGACTGCAAAGTCTGAATCTTTCTCGCTAGTTCAGATAAGATTGGCAAAGCCCATGCATAGATTAGAGCAGTGCACAAGGAGTTGACTGTGAGCATTAAAGTGACGTAAGACTCAGGTATTCTCTCATCGATTCGGGTGAGCTGATAGATGGAACATACATTTGGGGGACTATATAACAAAACAGGCACTTCCTGTTCCGTTTATGGGGTTTGTTTGACCGCAGAAAGGTGAGACTGGGCTGATCCATCCACACCAGGAGTTGGAGAAAGTGAGAGAATTTTGAGGGACTAGGCCGGGTTCCTATTTTCTTTTTGGAATGTTGAGTTGAGGAATCTTCATATTTTCTTTTCTTAGAGGAAACAAACGTGTATTTTTATTTCAGTTAGGCCAAACTCTTAAAAAATTAAAATAATGGTATGGATGCAGAGGAAGGAATCCGATGCTTTGCTATTGGTCCATGGGGAGTACAGCGATATGGTCCAGTGGACATGGATCTCTTATGGTGGTAGACACAGTTTATGAGCATTCTTGGCGTGAGGGGCACAGAGTCGAGCGGGTGTTGATGGTGGGCTTGGTTGTAATGAAGATGCAACTAGAGGGGTTTGGGAATGATGGTGGAAATGGTGGTTATATTCACACAGAGGAAGGTGAGGAGCTTAAGCTAGTGGCACAACCAGTACTGTAGGGTTCAGCAAAACAATCTGTAAGAAGAGGAGGAGAGCCAGAAATGTAGGTGTCAGGATGAAGGACAAAGCCCAGTGAGGGTTCAAGGAAGGCCACTAAAAGTCCAGGGGATATAGGAAGAGAGCTCCCACTTTTTCACAATGCTCTAGGGTCTGGGATTACTTTAAGGCATCTGATGGGGCCTAAGCATGACAGGCTAAATCCGTGGAGGGCACCTTGTGCCTGGAGTCCAACACCATTAGGAGGGGGAATATCTCTTCTACCCAGTCACTGAGTATCACACCCCTCCTGAATCACCTGTGGTGCTCGGATCGAGATGTATATGGCAGGTTCCACCTTTACCCCATACCAGTGATGACAAAGAGAATGCAGCAGTGACCTCCTTGAGAGGAGGGGAATGGCAACATTGTAGTTGGAAGCACAGATCTGTCCCAGTCGTGAATGGGCACTCCATTCCAGGGCATGCTGGGTAAATATCCCAGAGGGCAATACAATGGGTAATACCTGGACACATATTGAACCAGGGAAAATGGGGGTTTTGGGGGGGGGGGGTAATGTCCAATGCACAACAACATTTTGAGAAGTACATCCCCGGGTGCATCACACAATACTGAGGGTTTTGGAGTGAATATGTGGCACAGGAGAACTTGATAAATAATGTTTTTTGTGGGCAGTGCTATTTATGTTTTCACTGTGCCTCCTTTAAGAAAACATAATAAAACATAACAAAAAAACAAAGTTGAAAAGAATATCTAAAAATAGATACCCAAAAACCCCAAAAAATTATCTTCAACTTTGTTCGATCTAGGTTGGTGTAATGGTTTGGGTGTTGAAAAATAAACATTCAGTTAAGGGTAGACATTTCATAAGAAGTCCTACCTTAGGGTTCAGGATATTCATTATTTTGGATGGGATTGCATAAAGTTTAGTCCCTCTATCATCTATTTGATGCACCATTGATTTTTGTGCACGAGAGCCTGTAAGCAGGGACACTCATCTTTCCCGAAACTAATAATTCAGAATGTTTGAGAGTCTGCCCTTGGGTAACAGTGCAGTATGCCTTGCTGAGATTTGACATTCATGTTTTACAACAAGTCCCATCACGAAAAGGTATTCAACTCAGACATGAGATTGGTTCATTGAGCAACTCCTCTTTATTTGTTTGCATTTCTCCAGTGAGAGACATACAAATGCAGCCTGTTTGCCAGCCCTGCACGATAAGAGAGATGCAAAATGTGAGTGTGCGATCTCCGCCCTGTGAGAAAGGAGGGGCATACACATTGAGGGTGCCCTCACTCCTGTGAGACAGGGGAGAGTTACACATTCTGACTATAGCCCCACTGCTGTGAGACAAGAGAGACATCACAATTTAGACTGTTCCCCTAACCCCTGTGAGACAAGGGAGACATACAATTTGATGTTGCGACCTAATCTCTGCGAGACAGGACAGATGTAAACATTAAGTGTGGGCTCTCACGCCTGCCAGACTGGAGAGCCATACACATTTAGATATACAACTTGAGTGTGTGCCCTGACCACTGGAAGACAGGAGGGACATACTGTGAGGATTGCTACCTGGCAAGCGCGTAAAAGCCCTGGCTTTTTTATTTGTATTAAATAATAACATGAAGGGGTTAATTCCATCTCTAAAAGGGTAATATGCTGATCAGATTCCCCTTTTATAAGCTCCATGCCAAAACTATATTGTGTTAATGCGTCCTGGTGCAGCAGTATCCTGATTTGCAGCACCTGATCTACAAGTGACACAGAAGAGGTTCAGAGGCAACGGCTGCCCATTTCTATGGCTACAGTGACAGCCAGGTCTCTACAGAATAGGGGCTTCATTTAAGATATAGTCTCTTGTATCAAAACTATTATAATGACAAATAGCCCATGATGGTGACAGTATAAACTCTAAGAATACATCTTTGCCTGGGTTAAGGTATGGTGTATGGCAGTACTAATAATCATTACAGCCGCATCCAGTTTAATATCATACATGTATCAACTCCTGGGAGCAAGGCTAAACTGTGGAAGGTGATGTGTATTCTGGCAATGCTAGTTGAGCCTGTCAAATGACAGGGTAGGAACCTGAATGTCATTCCATCTCTTTGATCTCTTTGTGAGGGTAGGTAACACCCTCTTCTAGGGTCAGCCGCACAGCAGGCTGCTGCCTGGGGACCAGGCATCAAAGGAGCACACCCATTCATAGGGAGTAGCCTCACATCAGGGTTCTGGATTTCTAAAGGAATTTGATTATATTGAGAGGGGAGGGTGCAGCGTTAGTGAAGCCAGAGAGAGATCTTCACAATTTTAAGAGGATTATGGCAATTCTCTATGTCTCTCTTATTTCCTGTCCCCTCCAATTTCTGTAGCACAAAGCACTTTGGGTTTGATGTCAGAAGGGCAACGTCCACTCAAGAGCAGGGATTGGATGGCAGAGATGTCAAAATTGAGTGTGTGACCTTATCTTTGTGACACAGGATTGATTTAAAAAGTTAGGCTATGCTCCCATACCTGCAAGAAAGGGCAAATGAAAAACATCATGCTGTTTCCTCATCTCTGCAGGACAGGAGATTTTTACACATTCAGGTTTTATCCTCATTTCTGTGAGATTGGAGACATTCCTGTTGCGCCCTCAACCATGTGAGTCAGGGGCTATATACGATTTCAGGATGTTCCATCACGCTTGCGAGAAAGGAGAGGTAGATGTTCAGGCTGTCCCTCTACTCCTGTGTAACAGCAGAGAGGTAAAAATGCATGCTGTGCAAGACAGGAGGGACGTATAAACTGAGTGTATTCTATCACCCCGCCAGGACATGAGAGACATAAAAATGCAGTCTGTGCCCCAAACCTCACAATGCAGGGGTTATAATATTTCAAGCAGTGACCACGCCCTGATACCTAAGAGAAGTAAAAATTGAGAGGTTTGCTCTCATCCCTGTGCAGCATTAAAGCCATACCTCCTGATTTAGCTGCACCTAGCTCCTTGCACACCTCATCCATGGCCACCTCTCACAGATCTCCTGATACCTACCAAACTACTGCACCTCAATACCACAACATCTACCTCAACGATCCGGCCATATGGCTCGACCATTTCGCCAGAAAACCCTCACCTAACCAACCATGTCCTATCACTCTTAGAAACCTAAGATTAGGATCTAGACTTATGGGTAAGAAGGGACCCCCCATGTACCTGAGTTCATACCTCAAAACTCATACGCACAGCCCGTCTCCACAATCGGCCACCTCACCCACGCCCCATCACACTCAAACCATCACAGCTTCATCAAGCAACGTTGGTTTAATTAAAGCTGCCCTGATTAACGCAAGATCCCTAGCTGCGCACGCTCTGGACATTGCTGATCTTATCAAAACTCAGGAACTCGACTTCATCGCCATCACCGATACCTGGCTGCACGCGGCTTCCGGCCCGGCACTCTCATTGGCCATCCCCACTGATTACTCCATCATCAGATGTGATCGCACCTCGAGAGGTGGAGGAATTGCTTTCATCGCTAGAAACTCATTAGGACTTAGAACCATCCCAAGCACTAAGGTGGAAACTGCAGAATTACTCTCTGTCAAGCTTGGACTCTCAGCTAACCAAACGGCTACCATCCACCTAATATACAGACCCCCTGGTCCACCCACATCCTTTGTGGATGATATCTCTACGTTAGTACTCAACAATGCTAAATCCAACTCCCAAACCATCATTCTTGGCGACCTCAATCTAGGACACCAAGACCCTAATGATCCTGCGGCCCTCGACCTAGCTAATACCTTAACAGATTTAGATTTCACTCACCACATACAGGAACCCACCCACATTAAAGGGCGATCCCTTGACTGGCTTAGTGACACCAATTGCAATATTAGCGTAATCTCCAACGCCCCTTGCTTGTGGTCTGACCACCATGTCATCACTTTCAGCATTGAAGCAGCCCCACCACCCAGGCCTTTGGTCGCCCCAGCCACCCTCACTAGAAATAAAAAGAACATTACAACAGAAAAAATACTCCCCCTTATCCTTCCCACACTAAATAACGCTCCTGACACTTGCTCAGACACCACCAACCTAGCCGACATGTATAACCAGTCACTGCTTGCAGCCATCAACTCTATCGCCCCGCTCAAACTGAGGAAACCCAAACAACGAGCACACCTTAACTCATGGTTTACTCCCCAGCTTAGAGTGTTACGCAAAGAGAAACGCTCAGCAGAGTCACGCTGGAGAAGTCACCACTCCGATGCCCACAAGGACAGTCTTCTGATAGCCACCCTTAACTATAAAGAAGCTGTACTCCAGGCAAAAAAAGATTCTTATAATAACCGCATTATGTCAGCCCAGTCCAATACTAAGGAACTCTTTAATATCCTTAAGGAACTCGAGACACCTGCAGCCCCCCCTGACTCTTGCTCCAAAGACAACACTTGGTGCACCAATATTCAGTCAGCACTCCTGGGTAAAATTGCTACCCTCCAATCTAAAATCAGGGACAAACAGAAATCCCTACAGCTTGACCAACCACCGACCACACCTACACTTAATACACATTTAACCTATCCGCATAAACCTTTCTCCTTCTCCCCACTCACTACTCTCGAAGTAGAAAACATCATAAACAATTTAAAACCTTCCAATTGCCAAGGCAACCCCTGCCCAGCACCTATTATCAAAGAAGCATCTCATGAGCTAGCCCCGTTCATTACAGCATTCATAAATGCCTCTTTCAAGACGGGTATTTTCCCCGACAACCTAAAGGATGCATGGGTTATCCCACTCCTCAAAAAACCCTCCCTTTACCCTAATATCCCAACTAACTTCAGACCTATCACTACGGTCCCATTCAGCTCAAGATCCTGGACCGCGCAGCCTACCTGCAGATTCAGGATTACCTCGAACTAAACAATCTCCTGGGCTTAAGACAATCAGGGTTCCGCCCTAAACATGGCACGGAGTCAGCTCTGATCGACTTGAAAACTCAGATGGAGTCACTGAAGGACAATGGGAAGCTAGCTCTTCTCCTTCTCCTCGATCTCTCTGCGGCTTTTGATCTGGTCAACCACCAAATACTCTGCCAGCATCTCAAATCCGCAGCCCACTTCTCCGACTCTGCCAATGCCTGGATCCACTCATTCCTGAGCAATAGATCCATGAGGGTCTTCTCACTGCTGGCATCAGCGGATCCCTCCCCCATTCACTGTGGCATTCCTCAAGGCTCGTGTGTATCCCCTACGTTGTATAACGTATTCACCAAGCCCCTCTTCGATGTGCTTGACTATGTGGGTGTCTCCTACACTAACTACGCGGACGACACCCAGATACTCATCCCTATCACAGGAGACTACACAGCTGACACCAAAGCCCTTATCGATGTTTACTCGGTCATCCAGGCCTGGATGGCACGGCACAAACTTTGCCTTAACGATGATAAGACTGAGCTCTTACTTTTAGGATCAAATCATCGGCTCAACAAACTAGACCAAACCTACAAGTCCTTCATTATTGACGGCAATGACATTAAAGTCTCCAAAGATACTAAGACGCTAGGGGTCTATCTTGACTCCTCTCTTTCTCTGAACAGACAAATAAATGCAGTTAGGTCAGCTTCGGCCTATACCTGCAAACTTATCACTGCCTGTAGACCCTTCCTAAACTCCACCAACTGTATCACACTCGCCAGAACTCTTGTTATGGCCAAAATCGACTACTGTAGTGCTCTCTACCTAGGGACCAGTCAGTCTAACCTTAATAAATTGCAAACTGTACAAAATAATGCCTTAAGGGCAGCCTTAAACATCCCGAGATGCTCTCATATCTCCTCCGTCAGATTGGACTTACGCTGGCTCCCGGTAAAACAGAGAATTGCCCTGAAAACCCTAGCTTTGACTCACAAATGTCTGAACAACAATGCCCCACCTTACCTGTCCACTCACTTCTCACGCCACACCTCCACTCGACCTACCAGAGCAGTCCAAACTCACAGCCTCATCGTGCCTAGATGCAAACTCCAAAAAGCTGGTGGGGTGAGCTTCCCCGTCCTGGCCTCCAAACTCTGGAACACCTTGCCCACACCTATCAGAATTGAACCATCATTCCACTCCTTCAAGAACAATGGCAAAACATGGCTGCTCTCCCAAGTCTCATGAGACCTTGACACAGTCCAGACTCCATGTGGGGTACAGAACTGAATATACATTTTCTCTCTGCTCTGTCCCTGTATTATACGCTGTTAATGGTACCCTTCAGTACATGTATATATGCTGTATATTTTTGTAACTCACTGTAACTACTGCTTTTTTGTAACATGTTTAAGAGTATGTACATGTATATATGCTGTATATGTTTGTTACTTCTGTAACTACTGCTTTTTGTAACATGTTTAAGAGTATGCGCCCGTTTGCCCCTGGGCCTGGTTTTTTGCGCTTTATAAATAAAATCAAATCAAATCAAATCAAATCAAAATACATATTGATCGTGTTGTGTGCTCTCACACGTGCAAGACGGAAGAGATGTACAAACTGTCTTTGTGCCCTCACAGTTTCAGGACAAGATCGAGATACAGATTGAATGTGTGCCCTCAACTCTGCAAGACATAAGAGACATACAATTTGAGTGTGTGCATTCATCCCTGTGAGATCAGCAAAGATGTAAAAATGCAACCTATGCTTACACCACTGAAAAACAGGTGATGAGTACAAATTGAGTGTGTGCCCTCATCTCTGCAGGACAGGAGAGAGATACAAATTCAGTCTGTGCCCTCACTGCTGTGTGACAGAAGAGAAGTGAAAGTTCAAGCTGTGCTCCCACCCTTGCGAGACATAGGAGATGTAATATTTATTTATTTATTTACACAAACCTTATATACCTTTTGCATCTAAAGCACTGGACAATTACAAACGCAGTACAATTAAATGTGCAATTTAAGAAAAAGGAAATTAACACGTCCAAAACCAATTGAAAAGCCAAAACACAACAATGAGGGTTACTGAAGAATTTGTTAGGAGAGAACAGAGTGTAGCAAAATTCAAATCCTTGCTGAATCGACAGCCACTGAAGATGGGCCAAGTAAGGAGAAATGCTGGCTGACCAAGTTAGACAAAACTGAATACAAACAGCAGAATGAAGAAAAGAGCGCACAGGGTAAAGTAGCAAATTTAGAAAAGTCAACATAAACAGAGCAACAGTAATGTAAATGAGAGTGAGCAATAGTTTGAAGAAGAACTTTAGTAGAAACAAAGGTTAATAGGCGCCAGATTGATTTTTCGTATTAAAGAAATGGGACCAGCGAGATTGGGCAGCAGAAACTATTTGCGATTGCTGTGAGAATGAAGAATCAAAAATTAACCCAAGATTACAAGCCTGGAGCCGACCGAGAGTGATGCAGATGAAAGTAAATAGCTAACGGTGGAGAAATAGATAGCTTAGTGTGAAAACACTAGGGGCCTCATTGCGGGTTTGGAGGTAGCCAATCCGCTATTTGCGGCATGGCTGCTTCCAAACTCGGGTCCGGGTTCCTTGAATGAGGAATTACCAGGCCATTGCAACCTTGAGGACCCAGTAATTCCTCATTCAATTTACCCATCCCCATTCCCATTTGAGTCTCCATAAGGCTCAATGGGAATGGGGAGGGAGCTAACAACGGGCCCGTTTTTAACGGGCCCGTTGTTAGCTCGCTGGTCCCACGAGGAAACCTCATAATAGGGCGGAGTGGGTTTAACAGCACCGGCACTATTACCAGTTCTAAACCCATTCCGCCCGCCTCGTAATGAGGCCCTATATCTCTGATTTCTCATGATTAAGGCAAAGGAACTGAGAGGACATCCAGGAATCGACAGCAGTAAGGCAAGTAGAGAGATATTGATGCATAGAGTAATTGAAAGAGTGGAACAAGTGAGTATCATCACCATAAAGCTGTACCAGGAACCAGAAGACAAAGAATATGTTTAGATAGAAACAGAAAGGAGACCTAGAGCAGAACCCTGAGGGACACCAGAAGACAGAGGGGAAGGACTGAGACAAAGAGCCCTTCCATTAAAAGTGAATGAGCGATTATAGAGATATGAATGAAACTAGAGCGAAGATTGTCAGAAAGGCTGAATGATTTCAGGAAGGAAAGATGAATAGAGTGACCCACAGTGTTGAAAGCTGCACTAAGGTCCAGCATAATGAGAATAGAAGAACGTTTGTGGTGATGAATTGGACAATAGAGTTTGAATAGAAAGAAGGGTGGCCTCAGATGAAAAACACCACGGTGACATCTAGATATTCAGGCTGTCCCTGCACCCCTCTGAGATAGGAGATATATACACATGTATTAATGCTTATGTTCCATTTTTGATGCCCTGCGTGATAGTCTTAGCAGTGCACAGTGGTGGTGCGAGTTGTGGTTTGCTTAGCTTAACGTAACTGGTGAATTTCTGAGGTTTTTCAGTTTAACCTGTAACCATAACGTCCCTTTAAGAAAGTTGTTACACTAAATATATATAGAGTTCTGCTGAAGAAACAACAGGTGGTGAGTTTCACTCTTCGAAGTCTCAATTACACCATGCAGGATTCGGAGTCCAAACGGTTGCAGAGTGCCTTTATGAGCACATCCAAAGAGTTTAAAAGGCATCAGCATACTGCGTTCCCATAAGCAGTAAAACCCAAAGGTTTGGCAGCATAACGCGTTTCGCGACTTGCACATCACTTGATCACATCAACTGCCCATTAAACCAGTGAACTTATATACGAGGAGTAACGAGTGAAGCAAGTAGTTAGACATAATGAAAGGACTACTGATTACACTTTCGGCCATATTGCTTTCCATCCACTCTAGTGAGCTGTGAATCCCTATATTAAGTGCTCAAGTATAGTGCTGGTCTTCCAGTACCCTGTGGGTAGACACACACCGCAAATAAACATATGTGTGTATACATCCATGGATATTGTGATCTAAAGTATATCGCCATGTCACCATGTCGCATAAAGGTAAAATGCTTGTGCATTATCATGTTTGAGCCGCACTTGGCTAAAGCAAGTAGCTTGCCAGGAAGGTAAACAGCAGGGAATGCTGCCGCAGTGGAAGCTGCTCCAAAGTGCATTATGTTGTGTAATATATAGCATAATAGTACAGTGCCGATGCTCCTAAAGTGAATGTTGGTCTAAAGTGCATTGTGCTGTGCAATATCTGGCATGTAAATAAAGTGCTAATGCAGAGCCGTATGTAAGCACACAGACACAAAACAGCATTTCACAAATAAGATCCTATGACATATAAATCGAAATGTCATAATGGCTAAAAGCACATGCTTGCGCAAACCCTAATATGCCGGCTATAAAAGTGCACAGTGCATGAACCTTTAGCTGCCTAATGGAAGAAATGCCACCATGTGACATAGAGGCAAGTTGCTTATGCATTATCAATTCTGAGCCACACAGGGCGCAATCAAGTAGCTTGCTAGTAAGGTACACGGCAGGGCAGGGTCCCGCAGCGGAAGCTGCTCTAACGTGCTTAATGATGTGCAATAATAGGGAAGTGTTGATGCTCCTAAAGTGAATGCTGGTCTAAAGTGTGTGGTGCTATACAACATCTGGCATTATAATAAAATTCTAATGCAAAGCTGTATAGGACCACAAAGACATAAATAGCATATAACATATAAGATCCTATAACATATCAATTGCAATGTCATGTTGGCTAAAAACGCATGCAAAGCACAAAGCCTGACATGCCAGCCTGAAGGTGCACAGTGCATGAACCTAGAGTTGTTAATGGAAGTATTGCCAAACAACCTGCAGGGTTTTGCAAGTGCAAAACATGATGTCGTGTGCCAAACTGGAAAGGACCTGAACTAGCAAATGTAGTATTTCATCTCATAAGTGACACATACATGTGGCACCCAAACACTATGCTTAATACAAGAAACACAATGCAAGCATATGACAAAGACAGCTCCTGTACCTATGTAAAAATAAACCGACACAAGAAAAATGGAAAATCAGAAAGGAGAAACACAGATAAGTGAATAGGAAAAAGGGGGAAGAATGTCAACCCCGATATAACCAGTGACGTAGAAAGAAAAAGGTTGTCCCTAATAAACAAAAAAAGTATAAAAGATACCCCACGAACACAACACCATAGTGATCTGAAAGTTGTCTCTGAATGGGACTAAGTGAAAAGAAAACACCTGATCAGATAAAAAAGCAAAGCAAAGCAAGTGACAAAGAAGAACATTAATCAGTTCTACATGAGAAGAAAAACCAAATAAACATGAATATTAGAGGAAAAACAGAAAATGACAGTTAGAAAAGAATTTCAGGAATGGCAGCAGCACCTGAAAACATCTAATCAAGGGCATATCATTGTCCCAACAATATGTACAGCTCTGCATCAGTTGTGACCGTTGGGATATTTAATCTCAAAATCCAGAATGCAGCATGTGTCTTGTTGTCTGAGGGCACATTCTCTGTCCCCTCCTCGTTACCGAATTTTAATACTCCTTATACCAAAAAACTAAAACCCTCCAAGGTGCCTTTATGAAAGCCAGCAAAATTCTTGGCCATAGGATGATTTGTAGCATTCTTAATAATCGCTCCTGTATGTTGCTGTTTGCAGACTTTTAGCTTGAACTACATATATATATATTCAATGAAAAAAACGTTGTTAAAAGGACGCTATGGTTAAGTTGCCCTAATGGGTGTTAGTCTTAGCAGTGCACGGTGGTGACGCGAGTTATGGTTGCTTAGCTTACCATAACTGGCAAATTTCAAGAGTTTTCGATTTTACATTGAATTTCATAGGTTTTTAATAGTTCAACTTAACCATAACGTCCCTTTAACAACGTTTTTTCAGTGACTTTCATGGGTTTTTACCAGTGCATGGTATTTTCCTTCAACTTACTAATATCATACTTACCAAATGTAACAATATTTGTGTCCAATTTACAAAGTGTCACCTTAAAACTCTGCCATTTCCCACCTTCTAGAATCATTCTTAACCTTTCTATACACTTTTTGCAACTATTTCAACTAGTTTTTCATCCATAGACGTCTACGAACATTTGACTTCATTGCGGACCTTCTGGACAGTGCCACATGACAATACGCTGGCGCACGGCATGATGATGTGTCCGAGAACCCGTCCGCACTTCACAGTAAGATCTGTGCTTCGCGGACAGTTCAGAACTGCATTTTCTACTGATCTAGTAACTTTCAACTTCAAAATTTCCCATGCACAGCTCCAACACCTATTCCTACTCATTATCCATTAACAATCTAGTACACAGAACATACGTTTAGCAAAAAATGCTATTTAACTTAAAATGGCATCAGCTGTTGCCATCCTTCCTCCCCAAGAGCCACCAACACTGCTGTAATCAAGGAGCATAAAAAACACTGCCCCCTACCTTAGAAATAACACATGCGCAATGTTTTCCCCTGTCCACGTGCCCCTCCATATTAGTGTTTGGTGCCTCTTCCCTCATTTCCCTCCCCACCTTTCGTTCTTAGCTCTCCTATATACATCCAAAAACAACAAAAGAAATGTTCCTTTAGGAACCGCCATTTCCAGTTAAAAAAAATAAAAAAAATGTAAATACTCCATCTACTTTACATTTCAAATAAAGTACATAGACTCAAGATTTTCCAACATTTCCATTTGCATTTTGTGTTATGCTAATGGGAATATTGTTGCGTTCATCCCCCATTCAGGGACTGGAACAGTGGATACCGGCCAAGCAACCCAGCAGCCCAGCAGTCCAAGTTATCAGCCCAAGCAAAGCAAAGGTGGATAACAAGGTCTCCGGACCATTATCCCCCCATTCCAGCCCCTGTAATGAGGGATGAAGGCCATTAGCACCCTAGGTTCCCAAAGCGGGAACCCGGGGTGCCAAAGAGATTTTCCAAGATGGCCACCATGGAAAGGGAAGGAGGGGTTCCATACAGGCCCCCTCTTCGCTTTCCATGGCAGCCTGTAGAAGGCGAAGAGAAAACCCTATGACCATATTACTAAGAGCACAATGTTCTTCCCTTTCAAACCTATCCCAATTTCGAACAACTTTACCACAAAGCCGGTCGCAGGTAGACATGGCCACTTTAACCCCATGTGTTGTCCCTCGTGGTCATGGCCAGTAGCCAGATTGTCCGGATCATGACCTTATTCCATGACCCGGACAATCTGGCCACTGCCCATGGCTAACGCCTATACCTCAGTCACCAAAAAGGTATGTCACTATTTTTTGTACCTACATCATGACACTTGTTCAAAAATAAAACACTGGCACATTTCCAAAACCATGCTTTCAGATCCTTGCCAATGCTCGCTCCTTCCACAAGTTTAAAGTGTCAAATGTATGCTTGTCTACCTAGATCTATAATGTTTTTGCACCCCTTTGTGTAGATTTGTTAAATGGCACCCCATTTATCAGCCTTTACAATAATTTGGGACCCCCTCTAATTGTGCCCCCTCTTGACAGAATCCCACCAAACTGTGCAAAAACATTTAAATCTATATCTATAATCTATTTACAAACCTTTGTGTAGATTTGTCAAATGGCACCACATTTATAAGCCTTTAAAATAATTTGTGACCCCCCTCTAATTTTGCCCCCTCTTTACAAAATCCCACCAAACTTTGCAAAAGCATTTATACCTAGATCTATTATCAGTTCCCTAACTTAAGTTTAGATCCCTCAAATGGCACCTCATTTATAAGCCTTTATAAGCCTTTATATGATTTTGGGACACCCTCTCTAATTTTGCCTCCTCTTGACAGCATCCCACCAAACTTTTCAGACTAATTCGGAATCAGGTCAGGAATATAAGTGCAAAATGTCATGCAGTTTAATTTAGTGGTGCCAAAGTTATAAGCCATCCAAGAACTGCTTTTAACCCTGAAATGCAGAGGTGTCCGCGAACCTCACAGGACTGTTTGCGAACATCCGAACTGTTCGTGGACTTTCGTGGTAAAAAATGCCTGTTTTTTTGCCTCTTGCAGCCATATCCCATCCCATCCTCATCACCCCTCACCTCCCCAGAGATTATTTGATAAGTTTGACAAGTTCAAAGTTGTGTTTTTTTATATGTGTTTACCGTGATGTACACAGACAGCAGCCGCTGTCCGCGAATGAAAGATGGCGGGCACATCGAGAAACATGTGATGCACCTCACGCTTAACTCCAATCAATCAGCGAGCATGTTGCATGTCTGTCGACATGACATAAGCCAATTGGCCAATCGGTGTCCTGTCCGCGGAGCAAATAGGAAAGTGTGTCCACAGAGTGGACATAGATATCACTCATTTTTTCAGACCTACTTTTTGGTCGTTTAAAAAAAAATTGGACAGATATTCACCAAATTTACAAAAGCACAGTTTTGGGACCAAGCTGCTGCTCCTACCGCACATTTGGTGAAAATCCATCCAGTGGTTTGGGCTGTAGGCACGACAGAAACTTTTTCTCCATTCAGTCTATGGGAAAAAAAGAAATTTTGGGACCCCCCTATAACTTTTCCCCCCCTGGACCAAACCGCACCAAATTCAGAGTGGGCCGTATACTTTTTTTGCAAAGTTTGGTGAGGAGTCATCCAGGGGGAGCGAAGTTATAAGCCGCTCAAAAAGTGCTCTTCCTATGGGTTTAGCAAATTAACCATAACTACATGGCCGCTACTGCAGGCCAACCGTTACACCACACACACGCACAGCTCACACTCTTATGAAATATGCACTTATCACACATACTCTTATGCCACATATTGTTATGCCACACATGCTTACAGCACACACTCTAATGAAAAAACACTCTTAAGATACATGCTCTTATGGCACATAACCCAATAACACACACATTTATTATAGGCACTTATGACACTCACTTGCAACACACACACACTTATGAAACATTCTTATGACATACACTCTTACACCACTGACAATTACAACAAACACTCTTGTGAAGCAAGATCTCATGGCTCTCACTCTTACACCCCATGCTCATACACCACACATGCTAGTACCATGCACTTATACACTGCATGCTCTTATGCCATGAGCTTGTAGGCCAACACTTGTATACCACACATGTACGCCCGCTTTATCCTATGTTAGACATTCTAACACTATGCATACTCTTACAATACACTCATGCAACATGAATTCACACAATATACACTAACATGACAAACACATGTCATTTACAGATTCCAAATACTCCTGACATTCATATGCCAGATGCACATATGCAACATGTGCACATACAAAACACTCACACACCATTGATTTGCCACATACGCATATGCTGTATGCCAGAGCCATAGTTATATGCCACACATTCATATGAAATACACCCTATGGCATATGCTCATAAGCCACACACTGATATGGGATACCGTCATATGCCATACACACGCAAAATACACTCACACACCACACACTCTTGTCAGGCGACCACATACCCAACACTCATGTACCACTCATACACCATACAGTAATATGCCATACACCATATAGTCATATGCCATACACTGAATAATGACACACACACAACATGACACATATCACATAAATACATATGCCATACACTCACACAAAAATGTCATACACTCATATGCAACATATATAAAGGGCATATGAGCATACTCCATATGCACATATGCGTATACACTCATGCAACTATCTTCCTCTCTCTTTGCATTCCATATCCTCCTTTCACCTCTTTAAGGCCCACCTAAAATCCCACTTTCTCTCTCATTGGTCGGTTGGTTTTGTTTTGTATGCTCTTGTTTTTGTACCGTTGGTTACTATGTTCAGCGCTTAGGCATCAAGTGCTATACAAATTCAATAAAAATGCATAACAAAGACAAATACAACATACATTCAAAAGCTATAAACTCATACGCCATACACATATACAAAATACATGTATACTACATACACTCATATGCTATACTATACTCCCACGAAAAAAAAACACTAAAAGAAAATTTAAACAAAATGCTTTTTATAAAAAGGTAAAGTCTACAAACAGAAGAAATAACAATTTTAAGGTACCCATATTCAATGTATACCAATACTAACTCAAAATTGAAACTCAAAGTGTAAACTCTCACTTGATACCACTACAAATCCATACTTATCACTAACTGTAAATATTATGCAAATTACACCACTACCATAGTTCAAATGAGTGCTAAGGTTATATTTATAGTGTTATGGGGTCAGTGGTTTTACTTGGAGATTCATCGAAGATAGCTTAGAATTTTATGTGTTAACTTTCTAAAAGTATGTTTTGTACTTTGCAAACACTTTTAAAGAACGATCTCATTCACAGCACGAAGGAGCAGGTGTCTGAATCTATGGCTCACTGCACCCCCACCCCCTCTGTAGACTGTGTGGGAACCCTTCAAGGTGTCAGATTCATTCTGTAGGAGGGTCTTTTAGCAATCCTGGATTGCTGTATCATTTTTCAAGGACTTGCAGTGATGTTCAATCGTCCAGTGAACTCCCATGCAACTGCCTCAACTATTATTTTGTGGAACTCTCTGAGTGACCTTTTTCTATGCACTGGTCCATACTGTTCTATGTAATCACCCATATGTGCTAGCCAGATGATCATTCCGTGCACATAGTACCCTGACTTGAACTTCTGCCTGTGCCATATGATCAAAGAAGATTATACTTGAGTAATGCATGAAACCAAATATATTGCTGCACTCTTGTGGTGTATTGTTTTTAGGGATCTATGTGATCAGTGTGCTGCCCGTAATTCGAATATGTTGACTGAAATTATCAGATAGATCACTTCTGCCCACCTGCCCCAGTCCGCAATCCCTAAAACCACAACCCTCACCACTTACCTTTACTGTGGCGCACTCCTGTGTGCGCCGCTGGCATCCTTGTGACCCTGTGGCGACAGCTCCTCCAACTTACGTGGGGCAGTGCTGACGCTGCAGCGTCCTTTTTCACTTTCCTTTTTCTTTTCTTGTTTCTATTCTTATCCCATCTTACCGTAATGCTAAGCAGGGGACATCCCCCAGATCCCTGACCCCCGTTACTGAGCCCAAGTAGAGCGAGGGACATCCCTGCAACCCCCGCTCTGCTTGGGCACAGTAATGGGGGTCTGGATTTTCATACCGCGCTCCGGCGCAATTGTAGTGATGTCACCACAATGGTGGCGCCATTATGGTAAAATTCTGTTTTTTAGCACAGATTATTGCAGTGGTTTTACTATCATAATTACGTCTTAACTGTATGCAACTTTTTCAGCTCATTCAGTATACTGCTTTAGTGAATCGATTCTTTTCGAACGATACAGAGAAGGGCATCGGTTCTCAATTGCTCTGATTTTAGTAATCATTAAACGTCTGATTTTATCAATTTTTTGTATACCATTGGGACATTTGTGGAACAGTTAGAATCCCGAAGCCAGCCAACTGTCTCCAAATCTAAGAAGAAAGCTGATCCAACTGGGTACTCCGAAAAGCGGACAGAATATAGTGTTAGCATCCCATTCCAAGGGCTGGAATGGGGGGTAGCGTCCCAGCAGCCCAAGTTATAGGCCTGAGCGAATAACAAGTGCACTAGGACATTACCCCTAATCCAGCCCTTGGAACATGGTGCTAACGTCATTAGCACCCCTGGTTACCAAAACGGTATACCGGGGTGTTGAAAAAAAAGTATTTTCTATCATTGAATGAAAATACTGTGCCAAGATGGCTGCCATTGTTATGGAAGGCGGGGCTCCCACTTCCATCATGGCAGCCGCAAACTGAGAAGGAGGGAAGTTTAGGCGTGGTGGCGATAAGTGCTGCCGCCACAATCAGGTAAGTGGGGATGTGTTACGTTTTTTTTGTTTGAATGGAAAGGGGGGAAATGATGGCAGCCCATGCTGGGGAGGGAGCCTGCGGTTTCCATGGAACATGGGCTGAGATCAGAGATTTCAGTCTGCGATGCACGGAACCTGATTGGCTGGGCCCTGGGCGCTAATCAGAAATCTGACCCATGAGTGAGCAATTACAGATTGAATGTTTTTTGTTATTATTATTTATTATTACTATGGTATTTATTGAGGCCGTACCTTGCTTCAAAAAGCAACAGAGCACTTTACAGGGGTATACAACTATATAGATATATCACAGAGTGCTTTACAGCAGTATACAACAGTACAAATGCATAAAGGAGCACTTTTCAGAGGTAACAACCAAAGAGATATTTAGTGGGGGTATGATACAGAGGGGCACAGAGGAGGGGTATAGCTATATATGGTGCCAGGGAGCAGAGGGTCAGATGGCATCAAGCAAGTTTGGTGGCGTGGGGGCGACGTGATGGCCTAGGTGTTGAGTTGGAGAACTAGTGAAATTAAATATATACAATCCTCGCAATGGACCACTCAGCACTAGAGATTAATCTCCCCCGCTCCTTTTTCTCAGAGCTATGAAAGCACCACACTTTCTGTGATAGGACATTCCTCGCGTTAGGGTTCTGAAAATGTCACCTGTGTGCAGACATGGACCACTCTTCCAAAAACCATGGTACTGCCCCTCTTTACTGAAATAGTAAAACAAGATATAGCAGAAATTCAATTGATTATGACAACTTTGCGTATTTAGGAATCTAGAATGGTGTATAACCTTTGGCTGAGTTTCCTGGAGCTCCTCTAAAACAGACTGCCAAGGAACTGCAGCAGAGAGGAGATTCACCAAAGAGGAAAAGGGCTGACAGGGCCGGAACAAGGAATCAAGGGTACAGGTAAGTGGATTACTGGGACGATAGGTGGTAGGGGCTGAAGGTATTCAGGAAGGGTAGGTCACCTGTTGGGGGGGCAGCATCACGTGTACTAGGGTTTGGGTCAGGGCTGGGCGAGCAGCAATGGTGGCCAGGATGTGGGCAGGAAGGTGGGGTAGAGGAGTATGACAAAGAGGATTTAGGGATAGAACCCCCTGAAGGTGCTAAAGTCGCACCAGTTGGGGGCCACTCTAAGGTGGTCGAAAAAAGATTGTCATGCTTTGGGGCATCATCCAAAAGGGAAGTTAAGGGCATAGAACCATAAAGAATTGAAGTTATGATAGACGATTTGGAAAATCACATGGTTAAGAAGGAAAAACAGGGCCCTTTCTGAGTCAAACACCTGCAAAATGTTCTCAGGGTTTTATTACAAAAGTCTTAAAGTTGACATATTAAATCTTTTGAAATTGGAATATCACATTGTGTACCCTGTATACAGTCTTGGGGCCCGATTCATGGAAAAACTTGTGTGAAAAATAGGGTACTTGTGCACCAAACTGCATGCATAATCTCCCTTGTTGATTCATGGAATCGAATGTGCTGAATATTCCTTTTACTTGCATGAATCCTTTGCATGCTCAGCACATCCCTGCGAGCGGCCGAGCACCTTGCGTGAGACTCCATGCAAAACGTGGGTGAGGCCTGCACAGAGGGCGGAGTAGGGGGTGGAACTTTAAAAATTAGGAAGAACATTGGAAAAAGTGGGTGTTATGAGGGACGAGCCGCAGGCAGTCCATAGCATGCCCACAAATGTGCACAGCAAAGTGTATTCATGGATGAGACCGCGCAACGTCTTGCTTGTGAAGTGCCCACGCAAATCTCTCAATCTCTCCGCCACCCAAAGGCAGACGTATAGACACTTGTGCATAGGGTACGCAGCGCAGAGTTAAGTTTGCATGTCGGATTTAGGGGTGCGAGCACACAGACAGGGTTTGGATCGAATTTAGGGCTGTGCATATGCTGCATAGTGGGATGCTGAGCTGGTTTACAGGTGTTCACATGCAGAATTTCTGAGTTTTTCCCGATTGACAAAGTGTCATACGCATGTTCTCGGGGTGCTACCAACAGTTACGGGGGATCCTGTAGCGGGAGAGACCCGAGATCCATGCACTGTTTGAAGGGTGTTTGTATTTGTGCCAGGTTGCGTGTGCAACTGTAGCTGTTCTGGCTGTTTATGCTTTGCGTGGGAGCATAGCAGGGGCATTCCGGGTGTGACTTGCGAATACGGTTACTCGGCACTGTAGATTCCTTGGGGGACATTACGACCCAGGCGTTAAGGGGTTAACAGCGCCGTAAAAGGTTGCAGCACCGTTAACCCCTTAACGCCTTACTATGAGGTCCCTTTGCGGCTCCCGACCTTAACAGCTGGTCTGGACCAGCCGTTAAGGTAGGGACCAGCAAAGGGACCTTGAAGGTAATTACGGTACCGCAATTTGCTGTACCGTATTTACCGCCTTCCCCTTTCCCATTGAGCCCTGTGGGGAAAAAATGGGAATGGGAAAGGGCCAATGGTAAATGGGGAATTACCGCCCCGCCAACCTTGGAATGGGGTGGTAATTCCCCATTTCACCATGGCGGAATCAGTAAGTTACCGGCGTTAACCATGGCGCTAATAGCACCATTGGTTAACGCCGGGGTTGTAATGAGGGCCCTTGCATAGGTGGGGCACACATTTTTTATTCTGCACGATGACTCGTGCAGTGTGGTTCTCAACGTGCGGAAATTGCAGGAGTAATGCACACTGTTCCATGAATGGGGCCCTTAGTTTTTCATATTTTGAGGCCAACAGGCGAATGAGATTATGCAAAGTTGTGTTAAACATGCCTTCTCTGGGAACTACGTCATCAAATCGTCATAGTGTAGCAGGCTGCATATTTCAGTGGAAGGGTATGGAATTAGTAATGCAAGAAAAGAAAATATGAGTCCTGGAAAACCATGTAGACACTAGAAATTATAAGAAAAGGCAATACAAATGGGCCAGGAAACCCAACTAGCAAAGGCTACAGGGAACCAAAATAAGTTAAAATAAAGCATTAAGTCAATAGTGTTTTATGGGCACAGCGGCAACGGTAGGGAAGTCGTCACAGAAGCACCAGCACTGTTAACCACACTGCTGGTGCTTCCGTGGTCTCTATGGACTCTATGGGAATGGGGACTTACAATTTGCCGGCACCTGCCTTCCCGGACCGCCAGGGTTGTAATCCTCCGGTTTTAACGGGAAGTCAGGCACCAGTAAATAATTATGGTTCTGGCGGCAACCTGACGGTTGCACCGGCATGGTTACCTTCGGACCCGTAATGAGGCATTTGATGCCATTTCCAAAAGGGACTGGTAAACGTTTTTTGTTCGATTGAATTTGAGTTTACAATATCTCAGTAGGGTTTCTTCTTCACCTACTGGAGTTTGTATTGCTCTAATATCTACCTCCGGACATTTAATAACATGTTTGTTTCCAAATAAGGCAGAGATTTGTAGTACGAAGGTTTCATTTACAAATTGCAAACATACATAAAAAACGATGACTGGATTCTGAAGTGCCCTCTCATGGAGCATTCATGTTACTGAATATGAGCTTAAGTGATTGCCCAGATGCCCAGGACTTGATCTCCACCGCCTTGTGTAAACTGTATGGCTAAGAATTCTGCCCATCTTTATATAACATATTGTGTGCTTCTGCCCTTTGTGTTCTTGTGTATTCATTGATATTATTTCTTTAAAGAATAGAACAAAGAATTTCACCACACAACCTATGAAGAAGGGTACTGTGACACGTACACACACACAGACACAGAATTTTACACCGATTTCGAATGTCTCCGTTGCTTGATTAAGATTCTTCTGTTCATCTTCATAAACCTGGAACTTATGGATAATTCAGAGGCTACTGAATACCCCTGTGGAGTAAACCAGGGAGTCGAATACATATCTTCATGCTGTTACCAGCAGGTCCAGTACACAGTGTGGTTCCAGCAGTGTGCTCAATGGAATACAATATCTAATGGCTTTTACTATATTCTATCCCATATTTACTGACCATCATATGAAGTTTTATGTCATGAAACTTTCCAGTCACATGTTCACAGTCCAGTGAGTTGTGTTCAATAAGTAGACTCTCTGGAAGGGCATACATGTACTACCATATATTTGCGATGATCAATCAGGCAAATGCTTCTATGGTGCTTTAAGTGTTTCAGATGGTATGCTTTCAATAATGAGAGTGACTTTGACTCCTTGTAGAGAAACCGGTGACATTAACAAGCAATTACAATATCACCGTGGAGTCTATTTAATTGGCATAAGGCATATGTACGAATTCCCAAGATGCAGGACGCAGGATGCAGTGCAGTCCAGTCAAATACAATTCCAGATATGCGTGAACACAGAAGGCACTGCAACACATGCATCCTGTCTCAGAAATAGTAAGACACTTGGCTTCAGGGTAGTTTATTAGTTTAGTAGCCCCCTGCATTCAGCAATACAGGCTAAAGTCACCACAACAAATGCACACCGTGACACATAGTTGATAGCTCTTCTGGCACCAGCTTTTACCCAAGCAATGTTGGGTTTATCCCTTGTCCGTTCTTCCCCTACTGCCGGCAGACATATCAATATTGTTTGAGGGCATGCTACCTGTGCAGTGCCCGAATCCTGGGTTACATTATGTGTCTGGAATGTTGTGTTATGACATGTTTTGCTATGCGGTTGTGCTTTGCTACCCTTCTTAAGTTCAGCCATGCTTTGTAATTATGTTTTCTTAGGTATGCTCAATTTATGATACGCAATGTTCTTTTAGGCTGCTATGGCATGTTTTGTAATGTAGGTGTACTGTGATCTATGTGTTTGGTTCCCAACTACAGCTTTATTGGAAATGTTAACATGATATTTAGATGTGTTTATTGTACACCTTCATGTTGCTTATGGGGGCACACATACACACGTGTTGGATTTCTACATCCCCTCACTGCATCTATTCCTGATGCTATATCAGTCTTGTGTTTTTTGATTTCTTTTTTATTCTTCTTAAACAATTTCCATTATGTAACCAAATGGTATTTTATTTTTCGGGGGGCTTTGCTCATTTTCATTTTCAGTTTCATGTATTTGTTTATTTATGTACTCCACCAATCATTCTATGGACATATTACTAGTTTTGGTAAAGGAACCTGGTATGATATATCATGTTACTTTTAGTGTTATATAAGTCGGTCTTCAACTGTCTGCAGTTGGCCACTTTCTACTATTCCTCCACTATAGCGCTCTTGTCGGCACTAGCCCAGCTGTGTGAATTCTGGTACTTTCAGTGCCACCAGCCCTATGACACGCATGCCGTGCATTTAACATCCTGGTGCTTTTACGCACCCTCATCCCTCAGTTATTCTATTCTATTCTCTTGTGATCGTAATAGCTTTGATGTCTTTTTCTTTCCCTTCTTTCTATTCCTTTAATCCTACCACTTCCCAAACAACCACTCTGAACCCCTCAAACCTGTGTTACCTTTCCTGCCGAGACCTCCGCCCATCAATCAATCGTGACTTATGGAATGCACAGTCCCTCTGTAATCAGTGTCATTCAGATCTTTTCACCTTTCTACGTTTCAATCTTCACTTCTTTTGCACTACTGGAACCTGGATTCCCCATTTAACACTGCTCCCCTTGCTTTGCTCTCCACCCCCTCTACTTCTTTATTGCACACCACCTGAACTTCGGCCACAGTGGGGAGGTTGGCGTTCTCTACCAATTATCCTTTACTTTTTTCCCTGCTCTACCCTTCCTTCCTGTCCTGTCTTCCTTTCAAGTGTCTCTACACCTCCTTACTGAAACCTCACTCTCTGGACTTACTTCTGATCTACTGCCCTCCTTGCCCTATCAGCTCTTTTTGTGATGACCTTGGTGGCCTTTTTTCGGTCATTCTTCCTTATTCCATTCCTTTAATCCTTCTGGGAGATTTCAATCTGCATCTCCCTACTACTCATTTGTGTGTCCCGTTGCTTTCTATTCTTGACCCTTCCTACCTCTCACCTATTCTTGCTCCACATTACAATGTCTCGGGCTCCCATCTCAAACTTATCTTCTCTTCCTCTTTGTTGACATCCTCTGTTTCTGCTATTCCTGTCTATTCTTCATACCATCATCTTCCTCTCTTCTCTATAACTCCTGCCCTCTACCCGATGTCTGCCTCTTTTGCCTCTTCTCTTCATCATGCTTACTACTGCTAGGGTATTTGTACCTTCAATACTCCTACCTTTGCTTCTTCTTGTATCTCTTTTCTTCCATCTCAGCCCATTTTTGCATCTCTTTCTGCTGACAATGGTTTCTTCGCTCTCGTCTCTTTCTTCCTCTATTGATATTCTCTATCTGATTTCTCAACCTACTCTAAAAGCTTCAAGACTTTGGCTTATGCCGCAACTTTGCTTGATGAGACAAATTTGTTGCCGCTTGGAACTGGCATAAATCACACTAGGGCTCTGATTCTTCTTTACTGCATTCTTTCACGCCTCCTACCGTGCTACTCTTCTCTCTGCTAAGCATTCTTATACTCTGTCCTTCTTGATTCTTACTCATCTCCTCCCTGGGCCTCTTCCAAACTTGGTCTCATATACTTTCTCCTCGTTCTCTTGACCGTACCCTTATTTCCCCGCTCTGCCACTGATCTAGCCTCCTACTTTACCTCTAAGGTGTCCCTTAGCTGCTTTACAAATGTTCTTCCCCTGCTCATAAGGCCTCCAACTCCTCCCAATCCTCTCCCCTGTCTTCCTTTCTCCCACTCTCTATTTCTGACAGTATGCTTCTGCTGCCTAGGGCTCATCCCAATTCTGCTTGTTAAGACCCCATCCCTTCATCCCTGATACCTAAAGTCAATCATTACTTAATGTCTTATCTCACATTTCCTTTTAACTTCTCCCTTCTTTACTCAACTTTTCCCACACCATTTAAGCATGTGACTATTCTTCCTATCCTAAAAAGTGTTCTCTCAACCCTTCTCTTCCTTCCAACCTCCGGCCTATATCTCTTCTTCCTTATCTATCTAAGCTCTTAGAGCATATTGTCTATTCTCAAGTTGCTCCTATTATTACTACTAACTCTACTCTTTCTCATTTTCACTCCCACCATTCCAGGGAGACTGCACCACTCTCTATCTGTGTTAAGCACTCTTCTCTTTAAATGTTCCTTGATTTATCAGCTGTTTTTGACACTGTCGACTACTACTACTTTTTTCTTCCCTCTCTCCTTATTGGTTTTCTGTCTCTGTTCTTTTCTAGTTCAAATCTTATCTGTCTAATTGTAAATGTAATTTTAATTGTTTATTTGTAAGTGCTTATACACAAGTGAAGTGCTTCAAAGCGCTTGAAGGTGGGAAGGGAGCAAGGGAATACAGCAGTCATTCTTAGGCCTTGAGTTTTCTGAATGATCTAACAAAAAAGTAACTAGCATACTAGGTCTGACGGCATTTCTCCTAGTGCAAGTGCATGAAGTGTATCAGGCACAACCAGATTAGGGAGGGGAGACAAAGGGGGGACTAGACAGAACTGATTAAGTGCAGAAAGGTTACTCCTCAAGGAACGTATTCTGAGAGTGCAATAGTGCTGAGCATATTGCAGAGGCCCAGAGGCAAGTGCAAAGAGTGGCAGGGAGACTGGGACCTGTGAGGCTCTGGAGTTGAGCCAAGCAACCAGTCAACAAAAGCTGAACAGAGTAAGGGGAGAGATAGAAGACTGAGGCAGAGAGAAAGCGAGAGGAGGTTAGCAAGGGAGAGGCAGAGAGAAAGAGGAAAGTCTTGAGGAGTTTTCGGAATGGACGCTGTCCCAGACCAAGGCCCATGCAGAGGATAAAGATCTACCCCCAAATCTCATCTTGGAAAAACAGCTCACATGCAAGAAATTGGAGGAGGCAGAGTGGAGGGCTCTAGAACAAGAGTATTTAGGAAGAGAACATTGTAGTTAATGCAGGCCCTGGCCCCAGAAAGCCTTGTGGACTAATCACACTTACTCTGTGTTTTGGGCTAGTAACTCTTCTTCTACATTTTCCCTTCACTGCGGAGTTCCCCAAGGTTCAGTGATCGGTCCCTTCCTCTTTTCTCTTTACACTTCCCCTCTTGCTCAATTATATCTTCCTTTGGGTTATCCCACCACGTTTGGTGTAATGACACCCAACGTCTTCTATCCTTTTCCTCTTTCTCTTCCACTATCCAGTCTACTTTAACCTCATGTCTCTTGGCCATCACATCTTGAATGTCCGATCACTATCACATTTTAATTCCATTTCTTTCCCGCCTCTTCTATTCCAACTCCCCTATCTCCAGCATCTATTCCCTTTACCATCTCTTCTTCTGCTTGCAATCTTGCTGTACACTTAGATTCCAATCTTTCCTTTTATCTTCATATTTCTATGCTCTCTCATATTTGCCAGCCAAACCTTTTTAACATCCATAATGCAAGGCGGTTTCTTACTTTCCAGGCTGCTAAGTTATTAATTTAATCTCTTACATTTTTCTATTGCTTTTGCCTCCTTTTAGGCCTCCCAGTTTCCTGCCCTAGTTCTCTCGAGTCTATCTCTCCTGCTCTCTCTTCTCTTTGCTGACTATCTTTTCACTCTCATATTAAATTTAACTTTCTTTGTATGGTCTTTAAATCCCTGTATAATCTCAGTCCCCCTTATATCTCTTCCATTGTGTCCTTTTATTCTGCCCTGCATACGCTCCCATTCTCCTTTTCTCTTAACTGTTCTTTGCCCACCCTGTGCCCAGTCCCATTTCCCCTTATTCTCTTTATATCTCCCTTCCTTTGGAAGGTGCTACCTGTTTCCATTTGTTCTATCTTCATACCCTCTTTTTCACTCTGCTCACAAAGCTCACCTGCTCTAGTTCATTTGGTTATTCTTGTCATTTTTTGTTCCCTTTAATTGTACCGTGTTGTGATATTTGGACAGTGTAAAGCACCTAATAAATACAAATTACATACACAATAGAAAATACAAATATATATTGCCTTGTGCATGGCAGACAAGGTCTTTGAAGCTACTGGAAGGTGACATGTAGCAATGGACAAAACACACAGGGAAATACTGGTACTTCCAAGCTATACCAGCAATGTTAGCTGGTAAGCAGACTCTACACCCCTTTTCAACCCAAGAACCCCATGCTGTCCTTTCATTACAAGACATGGCAACTCAAGTCACTTTTGAGAAGGGTACACAAACACATATTATATATATATATATATATATATATATATATATATATATATATATATATATATATATATATACGAGGCGGGGACAGAAGGGGTAAACACATCGACAAGGAACATCTCAGATTGATCACTGCGCTCTGGGAAGTAAATGATGAGACCTTACAAGCCAGTTTGAAGATGTCGATTATCAACTTATCGAAACATATCCTCACTGATGCACAAAGCCAACTATTACGTTTAGGCCTTAATTTCTGCCCAGCACCACAATTTGATTATCCACAAACTAGGATAGATCTAGACCAATATGTTCGTTAAATCAAACTAACTAAATTCTTTGCCACAAATCTCATTAAAGAAAAACCTAAAATGAAAAAAGGAGGAAGGACACAAATGACCATGGAGGATCTGGGCACACTATCAACCCTCATGTTCCTTCAAGAAGGTGGAGAAGCCACTTCTGATGATATTGAGATTGATCCGGAAGAATTGGACATAAACATGGAATGGTATAAATCCAATAAACTCAAGGCAAAATCAAAATTTAACCCACCCATTATAACAGGGAGCTCGATAGAGACCTTCCAAAGCCTGGTTATGGAAGATCTGAAGAAATAAGACTCAAAGAGGCAAAAAAATACAAACCAAATATGGAAAATGAATACACAAAAGCCCTAATGGAATTAAGTCTCTTGTCTAAATGCATCATAAGGTGTCTGATAAAGGTTGCAATATTGTGCTCATGGATAGAGACCAGTACATTCAGGAGGCCAACAGACAATTAAAAGGTAAGACCAGTTATGAGAAGTTGATTGAGAACCCCATGAAAAATCTAGAGCTCAAAGTACAAGACTTTCTCAATGAATGGACAGAAAAGGGAATGTTGGAAGATCAGGATATCAAGTTCCTCTACAAACCATACTCCACAGCGCCAACAATATATTTCCTTCCCAAAGTCCATAAATACATTTCCAGACCTCCAGGAAGACCTCTCATTACTCTCACAGGCTCTCTGTTAGAGAATATGTCTAATTACATTGATGAATCCCTCTTTCCTTTTTTCCTTACATTACCATCGTACTTAAGGGACACAAAGGATTTTCTGTAAAAAATCAATGAATTACTGTGTGATTCCAACTTTATTTTGGCTACGATGTATGTAGTGTCATTGTACACTTCAATAACACATGAACAGGGTATGAAGGCATGTGCACACTATCTCAACACTAGATCATTGAATTACATTCTACATTCGGAAATGATCTTGGCTATGATTCATCTTTGTTTGACAAATAACATATTCTTATTCAATAAAAAATACTTCAAACAAAAACAAGGCACTGCGATGGGCACAACCTTTGTCCCTCCTTATGCCAACCTCACAATGGGATATTGGGAGAAGTATGAGGCCTGGAGAGAAGAAAACAAAAAGTTCACGAACAAAGTCATAATGTGGCATCGCTACATTGACGATTTATTCTTTATTTGGAAAGGGACCCCAGTGAATGGATGGACTTTGTGAAACATTTGAACATTAACAATTTGAATTTAAAATTCACAGAGACACACAGTCCTAAAGAGGTGGATTTCTTGGATGTGACGCTCCTCATAGAAGTTTAGTTTAGTTTATTATTTGTATTGCGCTCCAGACCCGAGGGTATTCAGGCGCAAGGCATAAGGATATTCAAAGCTTGGTTACAACATGTAAAATACAATTGTGTGCAAGTGCCGCTTGGTTACATGTTGGCACAATGAAGTTACGATATATACAGGCAGGTACATTGATGGCATGCATAGTTTTACACAGTGGTTGGTGCATGCGGTGTAGAGAGAGGTGCCGGGCAAAGTCAGCAAGGTATATGCCTAGATGTCTGCATCTTTGAGCCAACTAGTGATGCTTTGATGGAACTTGTGATAGGATTGATTGATTCTTAGAGGGGATGGTAGTGAGTTCCATAGGAGTGCTGCCTTGACCTGGAAGCTGCTGCCTCCTATTTTGACATGTTTGTATCTGGGGATCCCGAGGTAGTTGGTGTTGGCGAGTCTGGTGATTCTTGTGGTAGGCTTCAAAGTGAATCTGTCGGATAGGTAGCGGGGTGCTGCATTGTTCAAGCATTTGTGCCTGAGGGAGGCAGTTTTTAGTTTTATTTTGTCATGAGTGGAGAGCCAGTTGTTGGCTCTTCTGGTGTTAGAGATATGTTCTCTCTTGGGGATTCCTAGGGCTGCTCTTAGTGCATTATTTTGTAGGAGTTGGATTTTTTTGATGGTTTGTTTATTGGCTCCTATGTATAGCGCGTTACAAAATAGAAGATGGCAAAATCAAAACCCAATTGTTTCGTAAACCCACGGGAGTAAACGCCCAACTACATGCTAAGAGTGCACATTGCAATAATCTGATTTGTAGCATTCCATACGGCGAATGTATTCGCCTATGTAGGAATTGCTCAGAGATCGAAACTTATGACAAAGAAAGCAAAATCACAGCATGTGGGTTTAAATAACAATGTTACCCCAAATAAATGATAGAACAGGCATATTTGAAGGCACGCCAATGTGACAGATCATAATTATTACTCGATCAGAAGAACCTAACATGGAGTGGGGGTAACAAAGATAAAACATGTCTGCTACTAACCTATGGACAATCAGCCAAGACAGTTAAAAGCATCATTCAGAGACATTGGAACTCACTTATGGTTGACAATGATCTTAATCAATTACTGGGTGCCTATCCCAATTTTTCATTTCAGAAATGCCAGTCCATTAAAGATAAGCTAGTGAGCAGATTTATGGCACCCAAAGTGATCCCCAATCAACATACCTGGCTGAACCAAAGAAGCAGGGGCTTTTTCAAATGCACTAAATGCAAGATATGCAAATTCGCGGACGAGTTCTCCATATACCTACACCCGGTACTTAAAAAATCAATTACCATCATGGAAAGAATCAGTTGTGAACCGGAATACATTGTTTATGCAATTAAATGTACATGCAACAAATGGTGTATAGGGAGCACCAAATGCAAACTAAAAATATGAATTCAACAGCATGGCAGAGCAATCAAAAACAGAGATTTTGCATACCCCATAGCCAAGCATTTTTGGCAGAAACATGAAGGCAAGTTATGTGACTTTTTGTTTTCTGGTTTATGACAAATCAACATTGGACCAAGGGGAAGAATAGGGAAAAACTCTTGAGGCAACAGGAGACATGTTATATCATTGATTTTGAGAGAAAAATCCCATCAGACACAATACCAATGAGGAACTTTATTCCTATTTATAAATAACAAAACATCAGACCCATAGATCATGACAATCAGTTTTTCAGACTTGAGTCCATTCAAGGAGATATGATATCCAAATTTACATTTCTTTCAAGTCATCTTGAAGACATGGTTTTTCACGGAATGTATGCATTGTATATAAGTGGGTGATTTATATTAAGAGGCTTTTCATCTGTACCTATGAAACATCTTCCTTTCTTTCTCTTCTGTTTTCTTATTCTTGTGATATTTTAAACAGCTCCCATCATTGAAGTTGAAGTGTTGGGAGCCTTTTAGATTCAGACAAGGGCACGAGTTGGATCCTTTAGACACATTCTGTTGGGTGGTACTTTGCTGGTCGAAACTCGACACCTGATAGGGGTGGTCCACAAAGTTCTCTGCAAACAATTAATAACCCATGTTAACACACAACAGAATGTGTAACAAAAGACAATTCATTAGCATGCAGTGCATGTCAAGATCATGGCAATGCACAATTCATACTCACAATACCATAGATAAAGCATGATAACATGGGGATATACCATTCAATCTTTACTTTTTAAACACAATAACTAGAGAAAAGAATATCGGTATTGGGTCTCTATCATCACACAAATGTAAGAGCTCAACAGCTACAATGTACTTTCATATCCCACACACATAACTACATTATGCAGTCTGGGGATAGGATTACATAAGACTGATATCAAATGTTGTACATAGAATTGCACTATGCACTTTATGCTGTTATTATGTGTTGTGTATATCGACCTAGATTCTGAGGACTGCACTGTGCACTTTATTGCTAATGTGACAAATGTGGACGTTATATGCCATGAGATTGCTGGATGCAGTTTGGACCCTGGATCAGTCAGAGGGTTGTGACCTGTAAAGAATGGTTGTGGATCACATTTTAGACTTGATAGAGCACCAGCAGTGAGCTGACCTGCGTGCATTGTTGGTTCCATGGGTGTGGTCATTGTTAGAACATCCTACAGTTTTTGGTGTATGGCTGGAGATATTGCCGTGACAAGTCCTGCAGTGTGTCCACTGGGTGCAGTGTTGGAATACTGTCAGTATAGAAGAGGGTAGGGTTGAAGTGGATCTTCTATGTGCTTGGATTCTCTGCTTTGTGCAGATTGGTGGGAGTAGGGCCAATTTTGTGAAGATCTTGTGGTTTGGTTGGCAGTTACACAATACTTAGTGAATGGAAGTGGGTGGGGGTGCCGGAGGCTGTGCTAGGTTTGTGGATTCTGCTAACTATTACATGTTTCCATGCATCGCTGTGTTATGGTGCGGGGATTGGGTAGAAGTGCCGCTGGCTATTTTACGTTTGTGGATTGTGGTATCTGGCCACATGTTCGCATGCATGGCTCCATTATGTTTTGCCCAGTGTGGGCAAGGCCTAGACTTTTGTGTGCATGGCCAAAGTCGTGATGGGTGCTGGCTGCTCTGGATGATTTTGGATGCTGAAATCTTGGATTCTTTTGCAGTAGTTTCTACTGGAAGGCAAGTGTTTAACAGTAAATATGGAGTGCTGTAGAAATTATAGTTGTGGATGCAGAGGTATTGGATGTCATTGGTGCATGCATGAGTGAATAATTCACAGTACCCAGTGAGGGAGTGCTGGAAAAAGAACAGTGGAAGGGAGACAGTACTGTCCCTGCTTTACTGGGGCACAGCCCTCACTGTAGATGTGAAAGCACATGTGCCAATCCTGCCATTCTGAGCATGGTGGGCATGGAAATGGAACTGTGGAGATTTTCCAATCAGTTGTTCAGGGCGTGGTTGACAGGAAGGGGTTGTTCTATTTTTTCCCAATACTCTGTGTAGTGAGGTTGGTAGAGATGGAGAGGCACACAGTGCTGATCGTGGGTAATACCTTTGTGCAACATCTGCTCAGGTGTGCCATGCAAAGAGGCGTTGCTGATAATTTCGGGTTGGAAGGAGTGGGCGCTTTGTGGGGCAGTCTCTATGAGTGCAGTTTCTGTGTGATGGTTTGCCTTTGCAGATATGTGGCATCTGTGGCTACCGTTAATGTTGTGGTGATGCATTATAGTTGCGTATTTATAACGCACTTATTAACCCGGGGTTTCTAAGCACGGACCCGGGGACCGAACCTGTGTTGCATCGTGTCATCTTGCTCCCAAAGCAAGCGCATTGCCGCTGAGCTATCCTGAGAGACAATTTAATTTACCCTCCATTACCACTACAACTATCATTGTTAAACTCATAGCAGGACTCCAGAACTCCCAGACAACCCGGTCCAAGGAATTACTCACAGACGAGCTACATTTAAGAGTACCTGTAATTGGTCCCATTTTTTATGTCATACTTTGTGATTTATAGGGTCAGCAGAAGGGTGTTTTCTCCTTTGCTCCCTTAAGCATTGTTTCAAAACCCACAGTCTAAGAACGGCACCCAGGCTTTGCAGAAAGTCTCAGTAACTCATCTGTCCTCAGTCAAAGACATCTATCACTAAAACATTTAATGCAAATTGTGCCAGACTGTCATTGCATACAGAATCAGAGTCGTATGACCTACCCAACACTAGTTACCCGGTTCAACTCGATCTGCATTCGCCTTTTATGTAGTCTATTCACAAGTTGTCCACTCTTTGTCACTAGACTTAGCAGTCCTAGAGTTAAATATCTCTTGTATATTTTTTGGGTAGATTAAATGTACTCGAGGTAATAAAAGCTGACACGCTTCAAAGGCCCACTTGAACACATCTCAAGTGAGTAAGTGCAAGGTGAAGTGCGATGCTGTTTGGCAGATGGAGGTTTTTTGGAGCAGAAAACACCTTGGATATCTATGTTTTGCTATTTTTCCTGGTGGATTGATGATAAGCTAAAACTGTCTGTAAAGTATAACAACGTCTTGCTGTGCGTGAGCGTGCCCATGAGTAAGTGCATTATGAAAGGCAAAGCAGTTTGGCAGTTGCTGTGCCACCTGCATCCAAGGCAGTCTTCTCGTATTATTTGGAGGATAATCTGATCCAACAGCTGGAATGTATAACTTGTGGGAGCCTTTAAGTACTGTATAAGTGCATTATTGTGCAATATCCGTTGCTTTTAAGACCTACTGCATCGCTGGGTGTAATTTGTGATTATGAGGAAATGCTGGGGCAGACAAAGGAAGCAAAAGGGGAGTTACAACTTACTGTAAAAGAAACTGATACCGAAAGGATGCACTTACAACTGCTCAGCACATGGGGCATTAGACCCTGTTGATGCAGTGGGTGGGAATTATCACCTGGGTAATACAGAGATATTGAGTACCACCCAAATACTGCAAGCAAAAATTACTAATTATTTCATGCCTGGAAAGGCTGTAGACACCAGTAAAGCGGATGAACAGGCACAAGAAAAGGGAGTCAAAAAGTCTAGGATGAAGATGGGGGACAATAGCTTGTTGTTAGAGTTATGTTATTCATTACATAGTGGGATTGCAAGAAATCAGGGTGGAAATCCAAATGTGATTTCAGACTGTATCACTACCGAAGTAAATACATTTGCAAATGAGCCAGTTTTGCTTTCCATTGATATGGCGTCAGCATTTACATGGAATTCAGCTCCTGAAGTCAGATTCTCCAATGCACCTGAAATGTTTAGAGAGAGCTCCCGAGAGTACGTAGAAGGGGATAACTCTATGGGTTCTTTCACAGATGTAATTTGCACTGAAAGTTCTACTAAAACTATGAGGGAAAATCAATGAAGAACTGAGTGCACAGGGAGCTATTCTGGCTAATATGTTAGATATGCAAAAGAAAATTATGGAATTTGAAAATAAAGACAGCATTTCAACATGTGTTGAGGAGGTGTAGGAATCTCAGGCAGAGACAGAAAGAGTACTTGAAGCCACCATTACACACATGAGGAGGGTAGAGCAAGGGCAGTAGATACACCAGGGCAGTACAATAATAGAGAACTGTGATAACAAGGGTATATATATCAAAAGGAAAGAGCGTTGGTGTCTGAAACGATTAAGGGCCGTGATTCACAAAGCGTTTTCCAATGGAATTGCACCATTACAAAATGCTCCTGTGAATCAGGCCCTAAATATTTTAAAATCAAACATTGAAAAAAAGTGTTAGGTTGCCCTCTGATTTCCAAATGGCAATGTACACCTCTTTGTGCCCTTCCAATTCAACAACAACTATCATTTTAACAAACAGAATGTGCAGGGTTGTGCGTGGTCTACTTCACCTTTCACTATCACAACCATTCAGAATAATTTCAAGTTACTTCTTTCCACCCCCATTTCTCTTCACAGGGCACGACAGTTCCAGTGTCAATGAACAGTTAATTACCGGCTCAACATTTCAGTCTCTAAAGAGTGAAGTGCTGTAGGGCGAATGCCTCCTCATGGGCTAGAACTAGAAGTAGGTGCTTTAATTATGCTATTACGCAATCTCATGCCATCACAGGGACTCTGCAATGGAACATTATGGATTTAAAATGACAAAAACCTTAGTTGCAGTGACGTTAAGGTGAAAACATAATGCAACACAACCACTGAAATTCAACTAAAGTCACCTTAACTTTGCCCCCCCCTGTTGCGCAGCCTATGATTACAATGATGACATCACAGATCACATCACTGATGGTATCACTAATTACATGTTGTATGTTGTATGAGAACACTGATGACATTACAAATCACTTCACTGATGACATCACTGGTCACAACACTAATTGTGTTGAATATAACTGATTACATCAACATTAAAAAGTTAGCTCATGAAAACTCTGATTACCTTAATAACAATTTAATCTATGAACTTTTCCATAACAAAGGCTGGGGTCACTGGCCAGTACCAAAGACAACAGCTAGTGGTCAATTACTGTTCAAAAATACCAATGTGCATGGTTAAAAGCCATGCCTAGTAACCTGTCACTGTTTTCAAATATACAGTGGGCAGCATTCAAATCTGTAGTCAGTGGCCATGGCTAAAGGTCATAGCTAGTGCCCATTAATATGTTAGAATATACCATCCGCATAGCCCAAATCTGTGGCCATTGGCTAGTATTGTGTTGAAGACTATGACTACTTGGTGGTTACTGTATACTATATACAGTGGGCATATGTACAAACTGCTCAGGGTCAAGGGCCATGACTAGTCACCCAGTAATAGTGGGTACAGCCAAAGATAGAAGCCACTGGCCTGCATTGTCCTAATGTCCATGGCTAGTGCCTGGCCAGTGAACATAATATACAGTGGACACAGTTGAAAGCTGTACCATTGGTAATGGGCAAAATCAACAGTTGGTAGACTGTTAGTGTTTTAAAATATTCACTGCACATGGGTGAAGGTTATCACTACTGTCCATGCCTGAGGTCCATGACTAGTACCCATTCACGTGTTAAAATATATTTGGCCATGCACACTGACCATGGCTGAAGGTCATGCTTAAGGCCAGTTATTGTTATAATGTAATTAGTGTTGTCACCAGTGATGTGATTTGTAATGTCATCAGTGTTCTCAAACAACATGTAATTAGTGATGTGATCTGTGATGTCATCATTGTGGTCATAGGCTGCACAACAGGGGGCACACATTAAAGGTGGCAGCTTTAGCAAAATTTCAGGGGTTTTGTTGCATTATGCTCTCACTTTAACGTCCCTGCAACTGAAGTTTTTTCCTTGAATTTCAAGAGTTTTATTACAATGTATTGCTCACCTTAACCTCCCTGCAACTAAAGATTTTTCCTTGAATCTCAAGGGTTTTGTTATTGCATACATAATTCACATTAATAATACAGACAATGCAGCTAATCAAAACACTGTATTAAGTCTAGAAAGTAAAATAAAAAACAACTGGGGAAACGCAAACCCCCAAATACACATGTTGTTACAAAAAAGAGTTTGCATATGTACTTAACTTGTTAAAATATTTACATGTACATGTACTGTTCATGAATAGTTATTAAAATTGTAAAGTACCTGGCAATATATTTTAAAATAAATATTTACCAGACTACTGCCCATATATTATAAGAGCACTTTTTGGGCGGCTTATAACTTTGCTCGCCCTGGACGAATCATCACCAAACTTTGCAAAAAAATGTATATGGACCACTCTGAATTTTTTTGCAAGGGGGGGCAAAGTTATAGAGGGGGGTCCCAAAATTTAGATTTTTCCCATAGACTGAATGGGAAAAAAATTGCTCATGCCTACAGCCCAAACCGCTGGACGGAGTTTCACCAAATTTGCGGCAGGAGCAGCGGCTTGGTCTCGACAACGTGCTTTGTAAATTTGGTGAAAATCTGTACAGTAGTTTTTTTTAAAAAGACCTAAAAGTAGGTCACAAAAAAATAGTGATATCTATGTCCGCTCCGCAGACACATTTCCCTGTTCGCTCCACGGACAGGGAAGTGGCTTGCATCATATCCATGGACATACGACGTGTTCGCTGATTGGCTGGAATGAAGCGTGAGGTGCGCCGTATTGTTTCGATGCGCTCACCATCTTGGATCCGTGGACATCCGGGGACAGCGCGGCAGGGAACGGGGAAGAAATATAACTTTGGCAAGTGTGTTGGTGTGTAATAGTGCTTGGGGAGGGTGGGGGAGTAAGAGATGGGTCAGATGCTGTATTTGTTTAGGTGGCAGGCAGCCCTCATGTGTTTGTCATGTCCGCGGTCACTGCGGCTGTCCGCAGATATAGAAAAATGCGCTTCTGGTTATTTTACTTTAGTATGATATTAGTTTTGGGTTGTTAGTACAGCATTGATTGTAATTAATATCCTATATAAGTAGCCTATATAACACAGTTAAAATGTTTGATTCTATGGGTGTGATCTATGGGTGTGATATGCTGCGGTGGCCATGCACTCAAGACTCTAGGCCTTGGCCACAACCACTGCAGCATATCACACCCACAGATCACACCCATAGAATCAAACATCTATCAAATATTTGCAAATCTACAGCGTGTGTAGTGTTTGATTTGTACAGTTTGTATGTGAAGTTTTGGCAACGTCATGTCATTAAGATTGTAGAGTTTGGTAACAAGTACTGCAGTATAAGATATCCAGGGAAGTAAACATTTTGTATTGTGGTGTATGGTTAGATGTTTGCTTCAATGGTTGTGTTATGGAGCAGTATTTATGAGTTGTATTTATTATAATATACTTACTGTTTTATTTTTTGTGATTAGATATATTTTTTCCATGACGTGGGTAAATGGAGCAGATATTCTTTTTCAATTTCTGTGATAAAAGAAAAGATCATGTTAGTGTAGGTAGTTTATAAAGACATAATATATAGAATAATAGACATTTCTGCTTCATTTAGACTCTCATATTTAATACTTTACAAACCAGTGTACTGTGCAATTTTCTCAGTTTCTGTGTTTGTTGCTTAAATCATTGGGTCTGTGGGAAAAAAGTCCATGTTGGTTTAAAAAAAAACCTTTTTTGTTATGGTACAGTACATTTCTTTCTTTGTTTTTAGTGTTAACTTGTTGTTTCTGGCTAATGTTCTATTTGTTGGTTGTTTCAGATTGTTAGATATCTGTTATCAAACTGTAAATGATTATAGTTTTTTATGTATATTATTAACTTGCTAATTTACCTGTTGGTTGTTGCAAAATATTGGGACAGTTAGATACCCGTTGGCGTATTCTAACTGCTTATTTCTTCTTATCATTTAGTGGTGTTGATATATCTGTTTGGTTGTTGCAGAATTTTGGGGCAGTTAGATACCTGTTGGTGTATTCTACTTGTTTAATTTTTGTTATATTTTAGTGGTGTTGATTTATTTGTTTGGATGTTGTAAAATCTTGGGGCAGTTAGATAGCTGTTGGCATATTCTAATTGTTTATTTTTGTTATATTTTAGTGGTATTGATGTATCTGTTTGTTGCAAAATCTCGGGGCAGTTAGATACCTCTTGGCATATTGTAACTGTTTTTAGTTTTGTAATTGAAGTTTTATTAATGTGTATGCACAGATTAGTTATTACATTTTGGTTTTAAGAATATTAAATACGCGTTTATAAGATTTTCTGCTAATCTTTGCTTTAGAGTAATGGTATTATCATTACTTTCGAACCACCCACAATTCTTTTTTATATATGCAGTGTAGTGACCTGCATTGTTTGTGGCTCCTGCATGGTAGATTATACCTATTGTTGTGAAAGTTTTCTTACCAAGTGATACTTGACCATGTGTGAATCCAGTCAGCTTGCAGTTATTTTTAGTACCATTTGCATTTTAATGTAAAAGCATTAGTATTACATATTTACTATGTGTTTGCATTTGTAAGGTGGAGCGATTATCTGAATTGCAGGTAGTACATAATCTGCAATGGTTTGCATTTTGTTCAAGTTGCTAAAATGGAACGGATTCACAGTTAAGTATGGATACATACACAAAACGTCCATAAGGGATTTCTTCCTGTGCCATATTGTTGCACACAGTGCATGTATGTTTCCATATGTATGCAATCTGGAAGAATTCATTTATAGGTATATTTTTGTTTCCCAGTACTAGTAGTACGTACATTAGAAATTCTTTTCGATCTTCTTGTGAATTTATAGTGAATTTCACCATTCCAGCACAGTAGTCCAATTCTTGTCTTATTCCATGAACACTATATGTGTTGTCAGGATTGTTGGTTGCATTTCTAAGAAGGACTAACATTTGCAAACACAATTGGTCTGTATTGTGTAAATAAATGTTGTCAATATTTGGTGGCAATTGAAATAGAATATTTATTGCTACATTTGTGTAGCAATTTACACCAGTTACATTTGAAAATTTGAATGGACCAGATAGTTCTGTGTGCAAGTCATTTCTTCGGAGTGTGTGTTGCTTCTTTGAAGAAGTACCTGAGTTACTTTGAGTAGTACATTCTTCTTTGGTTGTAGTAATTGATGAAGTATTAGCTTCTTTTATTCTTTTTAGAGGAATTGGAGTGAGATCATGTTGCATTTCTTTTTTAAGTAGTTTTCTTTTACAACGTTTTGCTTTTTGTGGAACAGGATAGGATTTTAGATGGGGTGTACAGTGAACGTAGTCTATTGTATTCTAAAATGCAAGGAATATCAGCGCTTACTTTACTTGCATCAAAGTTGATTAGAAATAGACCGTCAAGTGTACGTAAGAATGATAGTGCTACATAGCTCTTGCCTCCTTAAAGACTTTGTTCCCAATATCTATCAATGCTTTATCTAGGGTAAGACCTTGTGATTTGTGAATGGTGACTGTGTATGCTAGAGTTAGAGAAAATTGCTCTATGCGTACATACATGCTTTTGAAAAGAAGGAATCGAGCTGTTGAGTGTCCTATTCTTTTTACTTCTGATAGTTTGTCAAAGAGGATATTGACAAACTGAATGTTGTTGTCACATGGGTATGTTGGAAAGCCAACAACTGTACCAAGTGCTCCATTGACTAGTCCTTGCTCCACGTCAAGGTTACGTTTACGCATTACTCTACAGTTTAAAGGTAATTTTAATATTTTCTCCAAACCAGCTGTGTTGGAGATAGAGTTTTCTAAGGTATTGAGTCTTGTTGTGGCTTGTTGACACATAGGTAGTCTTATACCATGTACGTCCAGTTTGTTTGTGGAGCAAATTTCAATTATTGGTTGCATTTCTTTTTTCAAAATTGTTTCATTGAACTTGGAACAGTTTGTAGGAGTTGACATCAAGGACATACAAGTGACATTTTTGTGTGCTAATTGTTCCATGACATCAGTAGCACATGGGTTATGGCCATAAAGTGCATGGATGTGCTGGGTTTTTAATATTGCTTGTGCTTCTTGAAATAGTACACCAACTCTAATACTTTTTAAAATGTTGGTGCAGATGGGGACTAAATTAAAACACACATATTTATTTTATTATATACAGATATAAAATTTATGAAAGAGAGGGGGGGAAGCAGAAACTGACACAAATACAGGGACATTAGGGGTTTGGAGAGGATGGATGGAAGGGGATGAAGGGATGGATGTCTCATCAAAAAGTTTTTCTTGGTGTTGAGGGTTTGGGGATAGTTGACTGGGACATGGAGAGGGGGAACAGGTGCATGTGGGACAGTGATATATATTTTTTTTTTATGTGGTCCTCCACAAAATGTTTCAAAGGATTGAAATTTTCCATAAGCATGTCCATTTTTTGTTCCATGTGCTGCAGAGTATTTTCTAATGTCTCTTTTGGCGTATTATTTTCAATGTTTGTATGGTCTGTTAAAATATATGTATATATGTTAAGTACACATAAAGTAATGGCTATTAATTTGCTTGTATAGAAAAGTGTGTACCATTAGTATCACTGTCTTCAGACATTTCCTCAAGTGGGGAATTTTCTTCAAGCCATTCCAAAGTACTGGACATTTCTGTGTAAAAAGAAATATATTACTTTTAGTGTACCAAATACAGAAAATGTAGAACTATATAAGAAAAATGAAGTTTACTTACTCGTTTCTGGTAAGTTGTGTTCTTACTGTTGTGTAGGTCTGCTGTTCCTCCTAGCTGTGCAATTTTTGGCAGGTAATTATTGTGGAGGCATATCTTTTTTGTTGTGGTATATTCCATTTTAGTACATATGGGACCTCATTACGAGAACGGCGGTAGCCATGGAGCTGTTAGCTCCATGGCTTCCACCGTTCCGGGCTCCATTACCGGGTTCCTGCAATGGGGACTTACCGGGTTACTCCGAGATAGGAGGACCCAGTAAGTCCTCCATGTAGGAACCCTTCCCCATTCCCATTTGAGCCCCCACAGGGCTCAATGGGAATGGGGAGGGAGGTAATAACGGGTTGATTACATCTGGCCCTTTATTGCCTCCCTCTTCCCCTCGCGGGACCTGGAAAGCACACCTGGTTTTACCAGGCGTGCGATCCGGGTGCCGCGATGGGAAGCTTTTAATCAGTGCTCCCGGAATGAAGGGGGCCGGTGCTGTACCGGCCCCCTTCATTCCAGAAGCTCCAGGGTCGTAATGAAGCCCATGGTATTTAAATGGATGGTTGATGTGTTACATATATAGGTTCCATTTCTTATTTATTATTATATGTAATGTGTTTATGTGCTGCTTTTTGAACATTTTCAGTGTTTATATAGCATGATATAACAATCTAAGATACCCCCTGAGATTTTGGGTAGTGTTGATGTTGTCGATGTCCGACCGTGGACTTTCGCACAGTCCGTGGACATCAAAATCACTAGCAGGGGGTTCAGCATGTTCTATATTATATGTATATAAAGTAAGGGAATCCTAGTAAACATCTATCAAATTCAGACCATGTATATGTGTATTCAGTAAAAACAACTTTGATAAAGGGGCGTTATGGTTAAGTTGCGTTACTAAAAACCTATGACATTCAGTAAATAAAACGTTGTTAAAGTTATGGTTAAGTTGCGCTACTGGAAACCTATGAAATTCAGTAAAAAAACATTGTTAAAGGGACGTTATGGTTCCAAGTAAAACCGAAAAACCCCAAAAATGTGCATGTTATGGTAAGCTAAGCAACCATAACTTGTGCCACCACCGTGCATTGCTAAGACTAACACCCAGGACATCAAAGATGACATCACAAATGCCATTGATGACATCACTGATGACATCACATGTCTAACTAGCTGTTTTTTCCTTTAGTGATATATCATAGACAATAATAGTTAGGAACAAAGAAATCAAAAAGTACCATATTTGTAGACTTATATTTCAAATGTGTTCTTACAATAATTCACTTAGGGTCCACTCACAGCATATGAAACATAAACATAAGAAAAATACACACTTAAAAGATAGCATGCTTTCTGTGTAAGAAGATAATCAGTAAGGTTATCAACACTTTCTTATTGTTCTGTTTTTTTTTATTATTGTACTTTCTCTGGATGTGTTCATATTTGTATTTGCATTACTTTTTTAGGGTGCAGTCACATCATGTGATATTTGTACATAGGGAAGTACTAGGTTTGAAGCAGAGCAATCTTTTCTGTGCATAAAGATAATCAGTTAGGTTGTGAACACTTTCTGCTTCTACTGCTATTTTTTTGCGTACTTCAGTTTCTCTATACATATTTATATTTGTATGTGTTGTGTCATTGTGTTTTGTATGTAGTAATGTATTATGTAGTCAGTGGTTTCATTAGCTACTTATTACATGTTGCACAGTACAGAAAACTCTAATAAGAAAGCATTTATTATTTCACTATTCAACATGGGAAGATTATGAATGTTGCACTTCCATCATATATGCTGCACACAATCCTCATATTTATACATGAGTAGCTTAGTATATTGTTAAGAACTTCATAATGGAATGTTATTTATATCAATGCATTGTCTAAAGCACTACATAGCTCAAGATATCTATTCCAATGATGCTTAACACTTTTTCTGTCAACATTATAATAAGACTCCTTTGTACAGAGTTTTTATAAAAAGTAAATACACATGTGATGTCATCTTTGATGTCCTGGGTGTTAGTCTTAGTAATGCACAGTGGTGGCGCGAGTTATGGTTGCTTAGTTTAGCATAACTGGCGAATTTGAGGGGTTTTTCGGTTTTACTTGGAACCATAACATCCCTTTAACAACGTTTTTTTACTGAATTTCATAGGTTTTCAGTAGCGCCACTTAACCAACCATAACGTCCCTTTAACAAAGTTTTTGTTACTATATATATACATATATATATATATATATATATATATATATATATTACATGGCCACGCTAGTGACCATGTAGTTATGGTTAAGTTGGTGTTTCCATAGGAAGAACACTTTTTGGGTGGCTTATAACTTCGCTCTCCCTGGACGAATCCTCACCAAACTTTGCAAAAAAAGTATATGGCCCACTCTGATTTTTCTTGCAAAGATTGGTGAGGATTCGTGCAGGCGGTGGATAGTTATAGGGGGGTCCCAAAACTTTTTTTTCCCCATAGACTGAATGGGAACAATTTTTGCGCACGGCTACAGCCCGAACCGCTGGACGGATTTACACCAAATTTGTGGCAGGAGTGGCGGCATGGTCCCAAAAGCGTGCTTTTGCAAATTTGGTGTAAATCCAGCCAGTAGTTTTTTTAAAAATGACCAAAATGTAAGGCAAAAAAATTAGTGATATCTGTGTTCGCTTCGCGGACGGACTTCCCTGTTCGCTCCGTGGACAGCACCCCGATTGGCCCAGCGGCTTGCGTCATGTCCACGGACATGCGACATGTTCGCTGATTGGGTGGTGTGGTGCGTGATGCGCGTCAGCTTTTCTATCGCGCCCGCCACCTTGCATTTGCGGACGTCCGCAGACAGCGCAGTGAAAGTTTGTTCAAAATGTGTATTTAGTAGAGGGTGTTGGTGTGTAGAAGTCTTTGGGGAGGATGGGGGAGTATGAGATAGGTTCAAAGTTGTATTTTATTTATGTGCTAGACGCTTTTGTTGTGTTCGATTTGTCTGCGGACAACACGGCTGTTCTGGAATGTTTGTAAATAAACAGAATGGATTCGGTGTCAACTTGAAAGTTTTCTAAGAACACTCGTGGGGTCTTGGAATGTTTGCAGGGGGTGTCCTGGAGACGTTGTCTGTATTGTTCGTTGGCAAGGTGAAAATGTTTTAAGAACAATTGCGGTGTCCTGAAATGTTCGTACATAAAGAAAATGGGGGTGTCCTGAGGACGCTGTTTGTATTGTCCTCTGCAAGTTGAATGTGTCCTAGGACCTTCCCCCTGTCCGCGGACATAAAAATGGTTGCAATGCTTGCATCTATGGGTTTGATATGCTGCGATGGTTGTGGCTAGGGTATAGAATGTTGGGTGCATGGCCATTTGGCCATGCACCCAAGAGTGTATGCCCTGGCCACAACCACTGCAGCATGTCACACCCATAGTGGCTTTTAACTTTGGGTCAAAAACTAATTTATAAGGAACAATGTTATAAGCTTGTATGGGTGTGATATGGTGCGATGGTTGTATTTATCTTGTTATACGTACTATTTGGTTTAGTAACGGGTGTCCATGTTTTTCTTGTTCATTTCTGTAATAAAAGAAAATAGCATGTTAGTATTAGTATTTTATGATGACTTATTACATTGTACAATCAACATTTTCTTCTTTTTATTGACCCTCATATTTAGTAGATTACAAACCAGAGTACTGTGCAATTTGCAAAATCATTGGGTCTGTGGGAGAAAAAAAATCCATGTTGGATTAAAAAAAAACCTTTTTCTACAGTTTATTTATTTGTTTGTTTTCCGCGTTTACTTGTTCTTTCTGCCTAATGCTTTAAGCATTGGATTGTTTCAGTTTTTGTGAGCAGTAAGATATTATGTATTTGTTTGGATATTGTAAAATTTTGGCCCAGTTAGATACCAGTAGGTGTATTCTAACTGTTTATGTTTTGATATAATTTCGTGGTATTGATTTATCTGTTTGCATATTTGTAAATTTTGGGACAGTTAGATACCAATTGGCATATTCCAACTGTCTATTTTTTGCTCTATTTGAGTGGTATTAATTTATCTGATTAGTTGTTGTAGAATCTTTGGGCAGTTAGATAGGTTTTGAAATATTGTGACAGTTTATATTTTTTTACTACAAGTGTACTTCAGGTTTAAGTACAGTTCAGTTATCAAATTTTGGTTTTAAGAACATTAAATACGCGTTTGTAAGATTAGCTGGTAATCTCTGCTTTAGAGTAACGGTACTATCATTACATTCAAACCATCCACATTTTTTTTTATATATGCAGTGTAGTGCCCTGAGTTGGTTGTGGCTCCTGCGTGGTAGATTATACCTATTGTTGTGAAGGTTTTCCTACCAAGTGATATTTGACCATGTGTGAATCCAGTCAGTTTGCAGTTGTTTTTCGTACCATCTGCAAAGTAACGTAGAAACATTAGTATTACGTATTTACTATGTGTTTGTAATAGTAATGTGGAGCGATTATCCGAATTGCAGGTAGAACATAATCTACCGTGGTTTGCATTTTGTACAAGTTGCTGAAATGGAACGGATTCACAATTAGGTATTGATATATAGACAAAGCGCTCATTGGGGATTTGTTCTTGTGTCACATTGTTGCAGCGAGTGCATGTATGTTTCCACATGTATGAAATCTGGAAGATTTCATTTATAGGTATGTTTTTGTTTTCCAGTACTAATAGTAAGTACATTAGAAATTCTTGTGGATCTTCCTGTGAGTTTATAGTGAATTTCAACATTCCAGCAAAGTCCAATTCTTGTCTTATTCCATGAACAGTATACGGGGTGTCAGGATTGTTTTTTGCGTTTCTATGAAGTACTAACATTTGCATACACAATGGGTCTCTAAAGTGTAAGTAAATGTTGTCAACAATTGCTGGTATTTGAAATAGAATATTGATTGCTACATTTGCATAGCAACTTACACCTATTTCATTTATAAGTTTAAATGGACCAGGTAGTTCTGTATCTGAGTGATTTCTTTTTAGTTTGTCTTCCTTCTTTGACGAAGTACTTGGTTTACTTTCCCTAATTGGTTCTTTTTTGCTTGTGGTACTTGATGAAGTTTTAGTTTCTTTTAGTCTCTTTGGAGGATTTGCAGTGACATCCTGTTGCATTTCTGTTTGATTTAATTTTCTTTTAGAACATTTTCCTTTTTGTGGATATGTTTGTAGATGGGGGGTGTATAGTAAACGAAGTCTATTGTATTCTAAAATGCAAGGAATATCAGTGTTTACTTTACTTGCATCAAAGTTTATTAGAAATAGACCATCAATTGTACGTAGGCGTGACAGTGCTACGTAGCTCATGCCTTCTTTAAAGACTGTGTTACCAATGTCTATCATTGCTTTGTCTAGAGTAAGACCTTGTGATTTATGAATGGTGACTGCGTATGCAAGAGTTAGAGAATATTGTTCTCTGCGTACATACATGTCTTTGAAGAGAAGGAATCGAGCTGTTGAGCGTCCTATTCTTTTTACTTCTGAAAGTTTGTCAAAGAGAATATTGACAAACTGAATTTTGTTGTCACGTGGGTATGTTTGAAAGCCAACAACTGTACCCAGTGCTCCTTTAACTAGTCCTTGGCCCACGTCAAGGTTACGTTTAAGCATTACTCTGCAATTTAAGGATAATTTTAATTTCTTTTCCAAGCCTGCTGTGTTTGAGATTGATTTTTCTAAACTATTTAGTCTTGCTGTGGCTTGGTCACACATGGGTAGTGTCATTCCATGTACATCTAGTTTGTCTGTGGTGATAATTTCCATAATTGGTTGCATTTCTTTGCTTAACATTATTTCATTGAATTTGAAACAGCTTGCAAGAGTTGGCATTAAGGCCATACGATTGACATTTTTGTGGGCTAATTGTTCCATAACATCTGTAGCACATGCATTATCACCATAAAGTGCATGAATGTGCCGGGTTTTCAATATTGCATCTGCTTCTCTAGAAAGTATACCAACTCTGATACCTTTTAAGATGTTGGCATAAGTGAGATCTGCAGATTAGCGCATGTTTTCTGTTAATTCTCTGTATTGGAAATGTTGCCAAAGGTTTACATTTCCAATGCTGCCAACAGTTTTACGGCAGAGTTTGTGTCCTAATGTTTTAAAAATAGACTCACCTTTTACAGGTGTCAATTGAAGAAGATCCCTGAAAACAATGATGTGTTTTCCTGCAAAGAGATATTCATAGTTTGTTTTGAGTACTTCTTGTAATCTGAGGTGAATCAAAGTCAACATTAGGTTGGACACCATGCTCACTTCATCTATTAGTAGCATTTTCATTTCATACTCTGCGTACTTCCATTGCAGCTTCTGCAGAAAGTTTGTAATAATCTAACTTGTTTTGGTGTTCTACTGGCAGGAGTAGTAATCGGTGTAAAGTGACACCACCTATGTTGTAGGCAGCTAAACCTGTGGGGGCAGTGATGACAGCTGACAGTTTGTTGTTTTTCAATTGTTGAAGGAACTTACAGATTATTTTGATTAGGAATGTTTTGCCAGAACCAGCTTCACCACTGACATACAATAGTATAGGTTTGTAATTTTGGCAGGTACATTCTTTGTTTTCATGTTGCACACCATGTGCAATTTCTTTTGTTATTTCTTGAAAAATGCTACGTTACTCTTTGTTTAGTTTTGATTGTAGTGTAGTTAAGTCTTCTTTATCTTCATAGTGACACATGGTGTTTTCTACTTCTATCATAGCTAATTCTGCCTCATTTGTTATTAGTGGTTCTCCCAGTGGTTCTTGGCTTCCTGTGACAGAAGGTTGACTACTGTCAGGAGTGTCCTTATCTAGTTGGGCCTGGAGTTCCTCTTCGTGTTGCTGTTCATTGTGCAACATTGTTTTGTACTGTGCAAGGTTTACATCAGTTATAGTGCTTTCATTGGCTTTGAAAGCGTCTTCATATGAATCATAGGTATCTAGTATTTCTTCTTCTTTTCTCCATGGTTTGAAGAGTTGTAGCAGGGACATGTAATCCATTTCTTTATGTTGAGGAGTCTTTAATGACAATTTGATATGATTAATTAAATTTGGTTTGGTGAGTTTTACTAAGCTGCCATCACAGTTTGTCACTTTGTATTTACGGTTTTGCTCATCAGGTTTTATATTATTTTTATATGTGTAGTTTTGGGCTATGTGGTATAGACACATGGTTTCCAAAGTGGTACTCCTGTTTGGGTAGTATGTGTCCAATAAATTGTTTTTTAAAATGTCTTGGCTGTTGGGATCATGTTTGGCTATTGTTTCTATATCTTCGTATGATTTTAGAACTCTTTTTCTAGATTTAGCTGGACCAAGACTACGCCATACTATATTTGCAGATTTACCATACAATGCAGTACCAGTTAATCGATCAGCTGCTTCATAGGATCCACATTCTCTATGGGACAGCATTTTTATGCCCAAGCTATATAATTTCTGAGTCACTGTTTTATCTGATGACAGGTCATTCTAGAGGTCTTGGAGCTCTGTCTTTTAGGATTTGGTTAAGTATGCTGTGACATATCATGCAACTGCAGTAGAATTGTCTGCAATGTACTGCACATCTATGTTTGCATTCCACAAGTGGGCAATGATTGCATTGTAATCATTGATATATTTTTCTTCTTTTCTTTTTATGCAATATGTATTTTTAGGTGACTTATCTTTAACACTATGTCTAACTGAAGACATGAGGTTGTTCACTTGACCTGTATTTGTAACTGGTCTAGGGAAACCAAATCGGCATTTGATGTAGTATTTCCCTTTGTTTTTGTATTTGCGACGAGAATATTTGCCACATTTGTGTCTTTGGAATTGTAAGATTTTTGCATGAAGATCACTATTTGTGGATTCTGACGGAATTTCACAAGTGACATATTTTTCAATAAACTCTAAAACAGTGGCATCACTGTCTTGACCAAATTTAGGAGCATCTTTAATCCATAAAAGCATGTGGACATGTGGCGCTCCTCTGGTTTGGTATTCTTTTCTCCAAAAGAAGTGTTGCACTTCTCCAAGGGGAGGAACAGTTTTATTACAAATAAAATGTAGCATAGTAATGAAGCGATGGTGAAAATATCTAGAAACATTAACAGGTTCCTGAGAACAAAGTTCTCCAGGTGTTAATATATCTATGTTTGTTTTGTTTTCGTTTGATATGCGTAGGAAAGCATGTAAATCTTCCCATGCATATTCTGCGCAACTTAATGTAACAAACCAAGTGGGTGGGCCAAGGTTTCTGATTATACAACGTACATCTTCATGGCGTCGAAACCAGTACTCTTTAGTACCTTGCATATTTTCTAATAGATTTGTAAGATTTGCCTGTAAAACCTCATCTTTTTGTTGAACTTTTTGTAATAATTGTGTGGCTGTCATATTTTGAAAGTGTGTCCTGATTTTAATATGTGTGCAACTCCGTAACATAAAGTTGCTAGTTCACTTTCAAAGAGTAGGTGGAATATGTATTCCACATTTTGTCGAAATCTGGGATCTTCAGAATACATTCGTAATGAGCGATATTCTGATGCTGATATTTGAACAGGTCTATCATCGTATCTTCCTCCTTTGCCAGTAGGAAAGAGTAGAGGAAAAGCAAATGCTTCTATACTTTTTTCCCATATGCTGATTGGTGATCCTTTTGTTTGATGCATTTGGTACGTTTCCAGTGCATCTTCTATGGTGTCATTAGAGTGCAATGGGTGAATTGTATAATGGTCTAAAGTGTTTGCTATTGTAGCAGGATTTAGGAGCTCAAATTGACCAGTTTCTTGTGTCTCTTGAATTATTTCAGTTGTATCTTTCAAGTTTTCTTCAATATTAATTTCTTTGTAATAATCATTATTCTCTTTGAGATATTGCAGGGCTTCTCTAACTTTATGTAAATCTATTTCTTATACTTGCATGATGTGTTGATATCCTTTTGATATCATGGAAGTTTGTTTTGCAAGTAGCTCCTTATATGCAGGCCAACGAATGTCCTTGCAGTCCTGTGTGCTTGCATACTGGACAAGCATCCATACGTTGCATTATTTTAATTTTGATTTTGTCTTTGCTTTTCACATATTGATTGAGGAATAGGCGTAAAGATTTGAACATTTTTTTGGGAATGTTACACATTGACGTGCATGGCCATGTGTAAATTAGATGTTCTGATTCAGTCGAATGGAGGGGTAAATCTAAGTTTTCAGGGCATATTTTTGTAAGGAGTACTTCTTGTTCCATTATGGTATTATTAACTTTTTCATAACCTCGACCACTGGTATGTATGGCAATTGTATTTGTTTGCTTTTGTTTGTACGCTTCTTCATTAAAGTATGGTTCTGTGCTTGTAGTGTGACTCCATTCACCTCCACAGATATTTAAGAAGTTATTTCTGTTCACATTTTGTTTATTGAAAAGTCTTTTTTGAAATCTAGTTATTAGTTTTGTTAGTGGTTCAATTCTGTTTAACACAACAATAAATATGTTTCTTTTGAGAAGAATTAAACTGTCTATCAACGCTTCTAAGATTGCGTTCCTACGATAGGTTTGAAGTGTTGAACCTGGTTTCTCTCCTGTTTTTATCAGATTTTGAAGGACTTTGTGATGGAACATTTTGGCTAATATGCTTTTCTTGGTATGCTTACTTTGTACTATATCAAGATTTATAGAAGATGTTTTATTTGTAGTGATAGTTGATTTTCTGTTAATAGTTTTTTGGGTCGTTTTACTTTGTGATAGAGGAGGCAACGTTTTTGCACTAGAAACTTCTTCTTTTTCACAACATGACTGTATTAGCTGTTGTGTTTCAACGTTTTTTTACAAATTCTGCTATAGATGGGTGTTTACGTTGGAGATTTTTCTTTTCATTTGCTCTACTTCTGCGTCCCTTTCTACGGAGTTGCTTTTTGGTGGGCATTCTTTACCGTCTGTTGAAAAAAATACAGAAGGTATGGGTTGGGGTTTTCTGCAATGCATGTGTGTTGTGTGCATGATTGTTTGAGTAAGATGATAAAGATGTATGTAATGGTGTGTGATTGTGAATTGGGAATTTGAACTACTAGGGATGGGTATTCTTCAATTAATTTGTTACTAAACTGGGGTTCAGATGACAGAAAAAAGTAAGCCGGTGGTGTGGAGAAGAATAAATAATATAGGTAAAGCTATACAATTAAAACAGTTGTTTGTTCTACAACATCTACATTCTAGCGGCTGAGTTGGGTAATTTGTGTGCCGAAAAATAGGATTTTGAGGGCCATTCTGACAGGAGATCACTGTTTAAGACGGGGGGGGATTTTTGGTCAGAATGGTGCAGAATCTCTATTTTTAGGCACAGAAATACCATGAATGCACCGTACAGTGCGTGTGAGTTATAAATCAAATATTATGGTACCAATCTACTTACTTTTTTTTCAAAAATGAGTAGTTTGCTTCTTAGTTGTTCTTTGTAAATCAAAATCGGCTGCTTCTATTCAGGAGAATGTGCTTCACTGCAATTGTAAAAGAAAGAAATTAGTAATTTGGTTGCTATATAGCACTGTTTTCATTGTAGACATAGATTTTTTTTAATTGAAATGCTCAGCGCCTTCCTGAAAACCATTAAAATTATATTATGACTAAGAGTAGGAAAGAAAATATCTATACTATGGTTTGTGGAATTCATAATCTACCAACATATACCACTATTCTTGTAACTAAGCTTTTCCACGTAATAGTGAGTCATTGTCATCATAGCTCTCAACCATGTGTGTTGCAAAGGCGGGTGAAATCACCTGATTTTGTTTTTGGCGGGTGAGACGCCCATTGGAATGAATGGGCGTGCCGGAGGCTTGGCGGGTGAATCAGTCCTTTACAAGGCGGGTGACACCCGCCAAAAGCGTGTGAGTTGAGAGCTATGTGTGATAGGCTGCTTTTGCACGTAACAGTGAGTGAATGTCATAGTCTGCTTGCTCTATAGAAATGTATGTAAGTACTTATATAAACGAAAAAAATTAAAACCAATTATGTGTTTGTACAAATATTATTGTTTGAGATTTGATCATAGAGTGTGTATGTTATTTTGTGTGATTATATGTCGTGTATATATTTTATTTAAAAATGTTAGTTTAATAGTATTTGCATTTGTGTGTGTGTATGAAGAAATTAAACGATATAAAGGTTTGTAAGTGACAGGTTATTTTAGGACAATGAAACAATGATCGTCTATTCATTTTTCAGATTATAGAAGGTAAAAGTCGGTTAGAAAATGTGTTCATGTACTGTGTAGAAAATATGCATACCTGTACTTTCTGTTCATGTATATGGATATGGACCAAGCTTCAAGTAGAAATATTGGAGATTTGTATAGTATTTCTCGTAGATCGTGGTCGTCAATGGTATGAGACTTGTACTCCGAGAGATACACCGTACATTTGTAGTGCTGCTCTATGATGATGCAGTTACATGTAGAGTTATTGTATTTGATTGGTGGATGGTCATGTGATTGCTTAGCTACATCCAATGAGGGAATGGCACAGAGAGTGAAATCGAAATGGTAGAAGGGCTGTACATTTTACGATACGTTCGCGGACATGGCGGTAGTTCTAGGACACCGCGTATTACATCCGGGGAATTTGGGGAGGGGAGGTATGGAAATGAGATTGGATGAAGCAAGGGATTGGTCAGTAAAGTTTAGTGAGTGTGTTGTGCTAGGAGAGGTTTTGTCAGATATTGTTTTTGCAGAGAGAAGAACAAATTGCTATGGCTGAGTGTTTCAAAACACAGATTGTATGGATTTTGGGAGACTCGTGGATTCATTGGTTGAAGGTGCATGCAGAAAGCTGTGGAGTATCTATAGATCTTGGATTCCCACATGTGGAAGTGCAGTGGCATGGAGTGCATGGAATGAAGTGGTTGGACTTGCTACCTCTCTGTGCAACTTTGAAGATAGAGGAACTTCCAGACATAATTGTAATTCATTGTGGAGGGAACAGTTTAGGACATGTGACTGGAATTTATTTGCAATTTGCAATGAAAGAAGGACTTCATAAAATAATGGACATGTTTCCAAACTCTAAAATAATTTTCTCACGGATTGCGCAGAGACAAGTGTGGCTTCGTTATTTCTCATGTGGTCCACAAATGGAGAAAGCAAGGCGTAATGTTAATAAAGCTGTTTGTGCCTTCCTAAGAGATTTTGGCATGTCCTCTTTTAACAATGAAAATATTTTGTTTCGTAGTACATACATTTTTCGCAAAGATGGAGTCCATCTTATTTATGCTGGCAATCAGATTTTTCTGAGAAATGTACAAAATGCATTGCGACCTTTTTTAGAAATACAGCATTAGTTTTGAAGTATGTCTTACGTAGTTAAAATGTTTTACATTCAAACACCTCCCAAAGGCTCTTTTCAGAGCCACCACTTCCTGTTAGAGAAAAATGCATTGGTTTCAAAAGGGTAGCAATGCAATTGTTTTTCTGTTCGCGGACCATCCGCGGACTTTCACGAAATGGAAATGGCTATGCTTTATGTATCTTCACTTCTATTTTTTAACTGTGAAAGGCGGCTCTGAAAAGAGCCTTATTTTTTTTTTTGATTTTTGTTATTTTGTATTTTTTTTGTTATTTTTTATACACAACACACTAGGAGAGGAGGGAAAGGAGGGTAAAGGGAGGGGGACACCAACCAAAGGGATAAGAAAGGGCGAGCTGAGAGAGGAAGATGTAGAGTGGGTTTTATTTGGGTAGTGAGCAGGTCTTCTGGTGCTCTGAGACGATCGTCTCAAAAGCACTCCGAAGTTGCTCCCCCCTGCAGAGTACTATGTCACAGTACATACATACAACTGTGACCCTCGAAAGGTAAGGGTCATCAGAATTCTGTATGGCCTGTGAGGCAGCTTGAGGAAGACGCTGTCCCACAGAGGTGGTCCTTGTGGTGACAGGTTCAGAAACAGAGAATGAAGTAGAGGAAATCAACCTACTACGTTCTTTGCAAGGTACAACCTTGCGAATAGCCCCAGAGTGAAATGACCTCAGGTGTTGCTTCGCGGTCATGGTCCCAAAGCTGTACGAACCGTGCCTCCTGCGACTGAGTATCATTTTGCACTCATTGCAGATAACACGGTTCGCACAAGCCTTAGGACCATTCCCATAAATGGAAAATAACCGCCACATCCAAGACTCACGTCTAGTGCGGGTAGTAGGGATTTCCTCTACCTCATTCTCATCATCCTCTTCTTCCTCCTCTGCATCCTCACTCCTGTTCCCCTCTCCAGGCCCTTGGGAAGGTGGTGGTGGTGGTGGGGGTGGGGGTGGTGCTGAAGCAGGTGCAGCACCAGGTGGCAGTTCTGCAGCCAGGGATGCCATCTCGATGGTGGAATCACCAAGCTGCTGGAGAAATAGCTGTGCTCTGAAGAATAGCCAGAAACACAATGAGAATAAGCTCTAGGGTGTGGTCTTTTATAGGGGTGCTTGTACGCGGTTCGCAGACATGCGCGCTGTCCGTGGACAGATCGAACACAAAAAAGAGTTCAAAAAGTTTCAAAAGGTATGTAGAAACTCAGGATTACTATGTGGGACTTGTGCCATGATTAGTTTTTATGGAAAAATATTGTGGATTACTCAAAAATGTACTTTTAAATTGTTCGGGGACACGAACATTGTCCGCAATCAGAACACGCGATCAACATGGGCGTGTTCACATGATCCCTTCACGAACAGGTCCACGAAGGAAGCTCCTGTCCGCAGGACACCAAATGCATGGACATTGGTTTGCACATGTGCGTTGATGTTCTACGGACAGTGTTCGGGTCCTGAATTAATTAAAAGTGCGTCACACATTAAACAAACATTTCTGGACATCGCGTATGTTCTAGAACAGTTTAAACTTGCTAGCGAACACTGCAGACAGATACAGTGTTCTTTAGGACACTTCCATTTTCGTTTGATTACAAACTTTTAGGACATCAATTGTGTTCTTAGAACATTTAACTTGCTAGCGAACATTACGGACAGGTATAGTGTTCTTTAGGACACCTCCATTTTCGTTTAATTACGAACATTTCAGGACACCAACTGGGTTCTTAGAACAGTTTGAACTTGCTAGCGAACAGTACGGACAGGTATAGTGTTCTTTAGGACACCTCCATTTTCGTTTAATTACGAACATTTCAGGACACCGCTTGTGTTCTTAGAACAGTTTCAACTTGCTAGCGAACAGTACGGACAGGTATAGTGTTCTTTAGGACACCTCCATTTTCGTTTAATTATGAACATTTCAGGACACCGCTTGTGTTCTTTGAACAGTTTCAACTTGGTAGCGAACAGTACGGACAGGTATAGTGTTCTTTATTAGGACACCTCCTTTTTCATTTAATTACAAACATTTCAGGACACCAATTGGGTTCTTAGAACAGTTTCAACTTTCTAGCGAACAATACGGACAGGTATAGTGTTCTTCAGGACACCTCCATTTTCGTTTATTTACGAACATTTCAGGACACCGCTTGTGTTCTTAGAACAGTTTCAACTTGGTAGCGAACAGTATGGACAGGTATAGTGTTCTTTATTAGGACACCTCCATTTTCGTTTAATTACGAACATTTCAGGACACCAATTGGGTTCTTAGAACAGTTTGAACTTGCTAGCGAACACTACAGACAGATACAGTGTTCTTTAGGACACTTCCATTTTCGTTTGATTACAAACTTTTTAGGACATCAATTGTGTTCTTAGAACATTAAACTTGCTAGCGAACATTACGGACAGGTATAGTGTTCTTTAGGACACTTCCATTTTTGTTTAATTACGAACATTTCAGGACACCAACTGGGTTCTTAGAACAGTTTGAACTTGCTAGCGAACAGTACGGACAGGTATAGTGTTCTTTAGGACACCTCCATTTTCGTTTAATTACGAACATTTCAGGACACCGCTTGCGTTCTTAGAACAGTTTCAACTTGCTAGCGAACAGTACGAACAGGTTTAGTGTTCTTTAGGACACCTCCATTTTCATTTAATTACGAACATTTCAGGACACCGCTTGTGTTCTTTTAACAGTTTCAACTTGGTAGCGAACAGTACGGACAGGTATAGTGTTCTTTATTAGGAAACCTCATTTTTTGTTTAATTACAAACATTTCAGGACACCAATTGGGTTCTTAGAACAGTTTCAACCTGCTAGCGAACAATACGGACAGGTATAGTGTTCTTCAGGACACCTCCATTTTCGTTTATTTACGAACATTTCAGAACACCCGTGCTGTCCGCGGACATCTACATTGTTTTAAAACAAATAAAAAATGGGAAGTAATTACAACACAATATAAAAATTTTACTTTATTTCACATATATTAATAATTTATGACAGAGAAGGTGAGGCAGAAACAGAAACAAAACAGGAGAATTAGGGGTTTCAACATGATTGATATCAGGTGAAGAAGGGATGGAAGTCTCATCAAAACGTTTTGGATTATGGAAAGAGTTTAGGGATAATTGACTGGGATATGGTGAGGGGGGACAAGTACATGTGGGACAATGGTATGAGGTTTTTGTTTTAAAATGATCCTCAACAAAAGTTTTCAAAATATTAAAATTGCTCAATAATAAATCAATTTTTTCTTTTAAGCTGTCAAGCGTGTTTTCCATAACAGTTTCTTCAGACATATTTTCTATTTTGATATGCTCCGTACAAAAAGAAATATATGTTAAATATATATAAAATAATAACACTTCAATGGTTTATATTGCAAAGTGTGTACCATTAGCTTCACTATTTTCTGACATTTCGTCATGTGGGAAGTGCTCCTCTAGCCATTCCAGAGTCTAGACATTTCTGTGAGAAAAAAAATATATATATTTTTTTTAATCTACTACAGAAAGTTTATAAAGATATGAGTAAAATGATGTACACTTACTATTTCAGGTAAAATATGTTCTGAGTAGTCTGTAGGTCTGGTCTTGGTCTTAGTTGTGGAGTGTCTGTCAGGTAATTATGTTGGAAGCCCATTTATCTTCTCTTGGTATATTCCATTTTAGAATATATTGTATTTAAATGAATTGTTAGTGTGGTATACATTTCTTATGTATTACTACATATAATATGTATGTGTACTACTTTGTGAATTTTTTAAATGTTATCATGTTGTAATATAACAATGAAACATGCTCCCCCCCAGACTGTTTAGGTAGTGGTACTGTTGTCCGAATATGTCCGCGGACATCAATAATGTTCACGGACATTACATTCAGTAGAAGTGGTTCAGTATGTTCCATATTACATGTACATAAAGTCAAAGTTACTATTGTTAAGCTTTGCTACTAAAAACCTTTCAAATTCAGTTAAAAAACTTTGTTAAAGGGACATTATGGTTAAGTTGTGCTACTAAAAACCTATGAAATTCAGTGAAAAAAACTTTGTTAAAGGGACGTCATGGTTAAGTTGCGCTACTAAAAACCTATGAAATTCAGTGAAAAAACGTTGTTAAAGGGACGTTATGGTTCCAAGTAAAACCGAAAAACCCTTGAAATTCGGCAGTTATGGTAAGCTAAGCAACCATAACTCGCGCCACCACTGTGCACTGCTAAGACTAACACCCATGACATCAACGATGACATCACAAATGTTGATTGTACCTAAGCATGTCATGGAATGCTTAGGTACAAGATCAGAACATTTTGCACATTTCTGATCAGGCACATGCAGATACACACATCGCTCACAAAGTTCTGAAGTAGAATACACTTTCTTACATTTTGGACACATATGCGTCCACTTGTAACTAATTCCAACATGCTTATCTACAATAACATTTTCTTTCACTGATATATCTGAGACATTCATTACATATTCTTGACTATCCTCCTGTGTATTTTGTGAAAATTGATCATTTCCAATTGCAACAGCTACTATATTTTGGATTGATATTGCTGAATGTAAACTGTTTAAGAAATGAAAGTTCTTCACATAGCTCTTTCTATGCTGTTTAAGCTATTTCTTGCATCAATGGAGTCATTTGAAACAGCATACACAAAGCTGCATTACAATTGCATTCAATTCCTGTTTCATTACTAAAGCTGCAATGACAGTATGTTACAGTTGAACCACTCTCTAACTCCATTAAATTGTGTTGTTTTTTTAGTCTTACAAGGACTGATTTCATTTGAATGTGCTTTTACTGACTTCTTCCGTTTCCTTGATGACTGCTTCACAGGTACCGGTATAACGTTCATGAAAGAAATATACAGTACATGTAACTATTATATTCTTCAATGCAAGAAATGTCAGATGTCATTTTGCTTTCATCAAGGTTTATTAGAAATAAACCTTCTTCATTTTTTAAAGACAAAGCAACATATGACATTCTTTCACTCTAACACCAATGTCAATAAGTGCTGCTTCTAAAGTAAAACCTTGTGATTTATGAATAGTTATTGCATATAAAGAGCACTATGGAAACTGGTCTCTTTTCACAAAGGTATCCTTAAAAAGCATGAAACATGCAGAGCTCTGAGAAAACAAGTGAGTTCCTTCTACATGATCAAACTTAACTTCAACATGTTCAATACTTGTACTGTGAGGAAAAGTGTGAAATACCATCAATCTTCCCATCGCTCCATTGACTAGACCAATTTCTACATTCATATTCCTCTTCAACATTACTCGTGCTATGATGCACAGTTTTAAAACTCTTTCCAAACCTGCAGTTTTATAAACTGCCTCCTCTCGTTGACCTAATCTAGCATTTGCTCTCTTATCCAACTCTAAAGGCATAACATGACCATATAAAACATCACATGATTTAATCTCTACAATATATTGCTTCTCTGACAGCAGCATTGTAGAGTTAAACTTGTTGCACTCTGCAAGTGTGCACATCAAAGCAACACAAAAAATATTTCTTTCCTTAAGAATCAACATGACATCAGACAGACTGCCATCCACATAAAACATGTGAGAAATCAGTCTTCCATTTAAGACTGCTTTCACATTTTCCTCAAGAACACCCATATGAATCCTATCAAGTATTTCTGCATACTCTAAGTCTCCCGATTGCCCATATTAATAGTAAGTTCCTAGAATTCAAAGCTATTTCAAAGGTTAAAAGGACCAATAATTCCTATACTTTTTTGAGCAACCTTAGATTGCAGCATTCTATACACTGGTTGACCTTTAACAGGAGTTAATTGTAACAAGTCTCTAAAAACAAGTACATGTTTACCTTCGAACAAAATGCTATGGTCAGTCTTCAAAACATTTTGCATTCACAAATGAATGAAAGCTAGCATAAAGTTAGACACCATACTAACTTCATCTACAATAAATGTATTTAATTTTCTAAAATGTATTCCCACTTCTTGTGCTGCACTTGATACAAGTTTCTGATATTCTAGTGTGTTGTGATGCTCCACTAGTAACATTAACAGGAGATGTAAAGAAATACCGCCTGTATTAAATACTGCTAAACCAGTTGCAGCATTTACAATACATGACAAAGGGGAATTTGTTACAGTTTGGATCATAACTCTTATTGCATTAATTAAAAAAGATGCACCTGTTCCTGCTTGTCCACTAACATACAACAAAACAGGTTTGTATTGCACAGAAGAGCATTCACAGTTGTCATGCAGTAAACCATGTAAGAACATATCTTTAATTTTTATTGTAAACTTCCTTTTGCTCTATATTAAGTTTACTAACAATTTCATCACAATTAACATCAGTAACTTTCCTCTGTCCCATTGCAATGTCTACTTCCTCCATAGTAAGCTCAACATCAGTTTGAATAATTAGCTCACCAAGAAAATGTTGACTTCCTGCTGAAGATTCTTGACTGCCCTCAAGAGTCTTTTTTTTACCAATTCAGCTGTTCTTATTGACATATCTCTTTCAACAGTAAGTCTAAATACTGCTCACATTTAGGATATGTAATTAAGCCTTTTGTTGCAAAAAAATATATTTCAAAAGTTTCAAAACTTCCAGGTAAATCACTCTCTGCACACCCTGAGAAGAACAACTGCAAAATACTAAAATAAAATAATTCCTTTTTCTCACTTTGGCAAGACAGTTTCATGTGGTTAATGAGACTTGCATTTTCATGTTTCACTAGGCAACCACTACCTCTATGTACTTTAAATCAACCTCTGTCACTGTTTGCTTCAATATTTCGATAAGAATAGCGTTTTGTTCTACTTCATATAAAAAAAGATCCTCCAACAATTCAGATAGATTGGGATAATATGTATCAATCAGTTGGTTTTCAAAATGTCTGTACTGTCAGGTGCTGATTCAGCTAACTGCTCAATTTCAGTCAATGACTTCAATATAATATTTCTAGTACTAGTTGGTCCAAGACTACACCAAACTACATTGACGCTACATCCATACAGGGGCAAACTAGTTAGCAAATCTGCAACTTCATAACTACCACCCTATTTATGTGAAAGCATCTTTGAACCAAAGCTTAGAAGCTTACAAGTTTCTGACTGAGACTTTTATCTGACAAAAAAGATTGTCTATACTTCAGCTGCATCCCTCTTTTCCGCTTTTGTCATGTCTGCTGTAACATAATAAGCAACAGCTGTTGAATTATCAGCAATAAACTGTACATCAGTATTTGCATTCCATAGCTGAGCAATGACAGCATTGTAATCATTAATACATTGGTATTCCTTATTTCTTTTTAAATGATAGGTATTTCTCTGACACTTACCAGCAACATGGTGTCGAACAGATGACATTAAACTATCCACTGGAGCACGTGGTGTCACAAGCCTGGGAAAGCCAAATATGCACTGAGTGTAGTACTTGTCATTACGTTTGTATTTTCTTTGACAGTACTTTCCACATGAATGCTTATGAAACCTTTTCACCTTGTTCCATAGAACAGCATTCACGTGTTGAGCTGGAATAGAACAAGTGACATATTTTTCAATTAAATCCAACACACAGCCATCAGTTTCCTTAACAAACTGAGGAGCATCTTTAGTCTACAACATCATATGTACATGTTGAGCCCCATGTGCCTGGTACTCTTTCCTCCAAAAGAAATGTTCTACAGGGCATAATGGACCATTTTCTTTATTAGATATAAAGTGCAACATGGCTAAAAATCTGTGCTGAAAAAAATGTGATACACTTACAGGGTCCATAGCACACAATTCTCCTGATGTCATGTGCTCTATGTTGTCACTCTGCACTATTTTCCCGAAACCACTCTGCAAGATCATCCCAAACATACTCAGCCCAACTTAAAGTCACAAACCACTTTGGGGATCCCAGATTTCTGATAATTCATCTAACCCTGCAGTGTCTCCTATAATTCCTTTTAATTAATTTTTAATTCCTCTCATTGTAGCAAGAATATTCATAAGTTTGCCCTCTAAAAACTTCATTTTTTTCCTTCACATGTTGCAGCATCTCACATGCAGAAAGATTTTTAAATCTAGTTCTGGGTCTGAAGTGTATGAGCAACAGCATAACATAATGTTGAAATTCACTTTCATACAATAAGTGAAAAATATATTCAACATTGATGCAGAATCGTGAATCTTCTGAATATATTCTTGTACAATGATATTCTGAAGAAGAGATTTGCACCTTCCAATCATCCAATCTCCCTCCAGTACTAGTTGAAAAATGCATAGGGAAACAACAGGCTTCTAATGTCTTTTCCAACATACTAATTAGTGCACCTTTCGTTGCTTTTATTTGATACAATTCTAAACTGTCACCCGTGACTAGAAGATGAATAGTGTATTGTTCATGCAAACCATTCTCTTCTGCAAAAGATAGATTCTGAAACTGTCCTTTGCTGCTCTTGTTTGTTGGTACAGTCATGCTTCCTTTGTATACATCATTGTGCGCCAATAGAAACACTAATGCATTTTTCACTTTTCCAAAATTGGTAAGCTGTTGCCAAATCCTCTTATCTTTAGTGGAAACACCATTTACTAAAACAAACAGAGAAACTGCAATATCACGCTTCACTCCTAGAGTTTTAAACTTTTCAGGGGAAAATCCACAACTTTGCCTCCCACACCTTGCACGAATGACTTCTTAGGCAGATTTTACATCTTTTTTTGCAGTTTAACAATAACTTGAAAAGGATGAACAGTTTGAAATGCAATCACTTCAAACATGTTCAGTTTTTGAAGCACAAGTTTGATATTGGGCACTGCCATATCGTTTACGGCACTTCTTGGTGGAATATGTGTGTGATTATGAAATCCAACACAGTGTGTACAAACATAAAGTACCTCACTTGTATCAAATTGATCTTCTACAAACAAATACAGATACATTTATTTCCAAACTTCTTCAACAGTGTGTTTATTTTTGTTCTCAACATACACTAGTTGCACTTGAGACTTATACAAATTGCGTCAACAAGATAAACAATGTCAGTTCTTTCACAAGAAGACAACTCAAACATTGCAATACTTCTTTTATACTGTTGAAATATCTGATCCTTTGAAAGCATAGGATCATCATTTCCACTTCCAGTAAGTGTTTCATCTATGTTCACATACTCTTTTAAATGCATCATATTTATTATTTGCATTGGAGAAACTAAACTTTCTACCGTTCCCATAAAGAGTATTTGTTTTAAAACTGCAAGAGACATGCTTGGTGTTTTGCACTCATACAGTTAACTAGAATGTATCTCATTTTAGTATGATGTGCAGCCAGCATCCGTATACATTGAAACTGACTCTTACATCTACTTTTATCAAGACAAGCAAGAGAGTGACCCGAAAGTCCTGTGTTTTCTCAAACTTCACAGTCGTCTATTCTTTGTAGGATCTTGATTTTTCTTTGAACATTATAATTTGTGTGCAATAGTTGCAAAAATCTCTTTAAAGCTTTACAAGAAAACGTATCAATATTGCACAAAGAATTGCAAGTCCATACCTCACAATCCTTGTTTTGTTGAATTTTTGACTGACCTGCAGTTTCCATTTCTGTATTATTACACTGTATGATTTCTTCTTTTTTAGAAATCACACCATTTCAGACTTCATAGCTACATCCCCTCTCATTAATGGCTAGTGGACCATTCTTTCCTTGAATGTAACTCTCCTCATTAAAAAATCTTTCAGTATGAGAAGTGTGTTTCCACTCTCCACCAAAGATGTCACAAATGCTGTCATGTGCAAGCACATGAACTGTTTGTATATTTGTATAGAATGGTGCAGTCACCTTAAGCAATTTCCTAAGTTTATTTAATACGAAAATGAACAATTTTCTTTTCACCTCAAAAGCTTTTTTAATGATTGTTTCTTTTACCACATATCTAGATTTTGGTTTCACGCTTCTCCAAAGATTGGTAAACACTTAGTAGTAATACTTTCTCTTATATATATATATATCCTTATTCCTCTGTTTCATAGCACATTCACTAACGTGTTTTTCTTAAAATCTTTCTTTTCCTACTAGCTGGTAACACATTTGATTTTTTTTTTTACTTTCAATAAAAACATTATCGGGTCCAGTACAACTTTGTGTTGGCATATCTCTTATTTTGACTTCAACATTTATAAAACTATCCTCAACACTAGAAATTGTTGCATTATCTACAGGATTTGTATCTACAGATTTAAAAACACTACTTTTTAAATAATTATATTGTTTAACTCTACTTCCCTGCAGACAACCCTTTCTTATAGATTGATGTTGTTGTCTTGATGGCATCTTACAAAACAAGCTGGATAAAAAAAATTGAAATGGTTAAGTTCACACATACTGACAAAGGTGGTAAGGTGGTAATAGCTCCCCTACAACATGGAACAACACACATGGCTACCGAAAATCTGAGGGGCAACAGATAATATAAAAATGTGATTTTACATCATTGACCAGTTTGCAAACACCAATGGTCTCCTGAACTGCACACATGTGCAATATGCCATCTGTGTCACCGATTGGGAGGAAGCATGTCTTCCAGAACTGTAAACAATAGCAAACCCTAAATGTACCAATTACATGTGACGCAGACATGACCTGCACACCCTGTTTCACCAGGATCTCAAAGTCCACACAGGAATTCATGGTACTGTAAAACAGTACCCTGGATGCATTCATGACCACACACATTTGACAAATGGCATGTCTCCTTGGTAACTGAAACATACAACGTGGCAAGGGAGTGACTCAGAGATTCAACACTATGTGCCACTCAAGGTAGAGGGCTCAAACACCACTGCCTGTGACAGTGAGGGTGATGGGACAAGTCTGATTGGAGATGGAAAGTTATCATATAACCTACAATAATCAAATATATCCCCAAGAACATCCCAAATGATATGATATCATAAGTCATTTACAATGCACCTGTACACAAGTATTTCTAGGCGCAACAAGATAAGCGAGGGAAGACAGAGGGAAGACAAGACAAACAATCTTACTAGGTCTTTTGTCATTCAGATCATACAAGTACAAGAATAAAAAGTGCAAACAGAAAAGGAGGGAGGAAGTTTAAGGGAGAAGGGATGGGAAAACAGGACACACATGCTCTGGGTAAGTGCAGCCAGGGCAGCGCGGCTCTGGGTAGTGCAAGGACACTATTAACTGCTTATCCTCTTTCAACTACACTGATATTATTCTCAGGAATGTTGTCACCTCTTCATGAAGGGAGGTTAAAACAATTTACTCAGTGCTTTACTCAAAGATGATAGTGATAAAATGTCTGCAGAAAATCAATACGGTAAATACTAATGCCACATGTGGTAGAGAGAGTTGTACTGGATAATTAGATTGTTGCTGCCACACATGCAGTAATAGCAATTGCTGCATGTAAGAACACAACAACATTCCAGTAATGCTTATGCCAGAAGCAGAAACACCACCTGTGTTCAGGTAGGCACCTCAGAGGGCAGCCAGCATAGCAGTTCAATCCATCAGTAATAACAGCCAGGGAAAGGCATCCATTTTTCAGGACTGCTTAGATGTCTGTGATTAGCAAGTGCACATTAAACAAGAACTATTTAGGATACCATGTATGGTTAAAACCTATATGCCCATCATATGTACCCATGTTCCACATTAACAAATACAGTATTAAGATGTTTGTGTTTGTACAACATGTTAGTCCCTACCACTCTCTTGCTTCTCCCAGCACCCATTTAATTACTCCTCCTTAGCCATCTGCAACAAAAAGCATACACAATGAACTACCTCACCTGATTCCACCCATATCAGCATAATAACACAGTTGCCTAATGCACTATCCCGCCTTCCCCTTACAAACTAATAACTACTACTGCTCAACAAAAAAGATATCGGCATGTATGTCCTCCCTTCACTGTCCATCCCCGCTTTACCAATATTTCAATGGCTATATGCCCTAACCAGCCCCAGAAAACTTTCTTAGCAAACCTCACCAATAATACTGTGTCTCCAACCCACTATGCAACGCCAATAATTTGACAATTTATAGACCACATTACCCATTTCTCATTTCTTACATACCATAACAATTCGACATCCACACCACATCCAGAAAAAAAAGGGTGTGACATGTCAAAACTCAATATATGCCATAACAGAGAAAACAGGATTTAGAAAAAAAACAGGATGTAGATAACCTTACACAATAGATGCTGGAAAATAAACCATCTGGTCTACCTGCAATGCCAAATACAAAACATAAACCACCAAAAAAACTCCATCACTAAGTAGCCAGGAATAACTTCCACATGTCCTGACAGGAAACAGAGTTGCAACTGGCCATTAACTTTGCCAATGTCTAATATATCTGCGCTTGAAACCATACATTTTTCAATGATAAACCTAAATGAAAAGTGAGATAATCTTATACGCCACACTTCCCATTTCCTATATAACATAACAATTCTAAATAAACATACACATAATATGGACAATATATACATAAACCATTCATAACGAAGATATTGTAACGCTCACCTGACTCCCACGGAGGCGCTGGCCTGGTTCGCGCTGCTGTGACCTCTTCTAAGGTGATGCGCAGGGTTCGGAAGACGGACTGGACCGGGCCCCCAAATCTGGCTTGTCTGGCTCGCAGAAGTATCCTTCTGTAGGCGAAAATAGGGGATTAACTGTCTGCGGGGTAATGCAATCAGCCTCCCACTTTCCCCTCTCACCCTCCTCAAAACCCTCTGTGATTCCTCGTAGCGTCTCACCTTAGGGTCTGGAAGGACGAGCTCTCCATCCTGCTTCTGATGCAGGGGCGCGTTGGTATCCAGTTACTTCACTGGCTTTTCGGATTGGTGAGAACCAAACTTGCTTGGCTTCCAGGTAAGTTTTTGATAAGAGGTTCCCCTTGTGTCCATGCATTAATGTACTAATGCTAGTGTCTTTTTCCCCACAGGGGCCGGGGTACGGAATGCCGGAGGACAGGCACCGACCCGAGATGAGAGGTGAAATCCTTGTAGAAATCAGGTAAGTCTTTAATGAGCGTTTTTTGGTAATGTCTTTTCATTCGCTCATTAACGCTGATGTCTCTTTTTCCCCTTAGGGGCCGGGGTCTGGAAATGCCAGGATGCGGCGCGGACCCGAAATGAAGTAGGGGCCGGGGTCTGGAAATGCCAGGATGCGGCGCGGACCCGAAATGAAGAGGGAATGAATCAACAGGTAAGTTTTAACATGGAGATTTACCTTTCCTTATTCCCTTCTCTCTCTCACCTTTTGTTCTGGTCTTTTTCTCCCTAGGCGCTGGGGCGTGACTGCAAATCCGGATGATCGCTGCTGAACATGGAGGCGCCCTGTAAAGTTGAGTGGAATGCGGCGCTGCAGCGATCGACGCGATGAGCTTTTAAATAAAAGTCTTCCTTTTCAGGATTGTCGGCGAGATGTCTCCGGGATGTGGATTTAGCAGGTAAGGACTTTTCCTTCTTCTGTTCTCTTCTTCTCTTCCTTTGCAGGTGATCCAGGATGCTGGCAGGCGTGGCAGAAGTCAGGATGCAGGAGCAGACACGGTGAGCGTCCAGCTGCTAGATGCAGAACAACTCGAAGCACGTGTGGCTGTTCGGGTGGGGTTTAAATAGCCTTGGAAGAAGTTCCTGGTATGTATCCTTCCTCCAATCAGGTATGTATCATTCCCCGACCACGCCCGGATAGTAAATTAGTCCCACAGGTAAAGTAATTCCTTTCAGGCTTCAAGGAGGCCGGGATCCTGCAGCATGGTCTGCATCAGGTAAGTGCACCCAAGCACTTCCATAATGAGCCTGGCGCCTATGGCGCCAGGACTGATGTTTTTTATGAGCCTGGTGCCATAGGCGCCAGGACACTGTCCAAAGGGCCCCTATATGGGGTTGCTGGGTCCTTCCTTGGGGACTGGATGTCCGCTTTCGGGGACGCAGGGCTTGAACCAGCTCCCCGGGAGTGGGCATCATGACAGCACTTCCCCCCAAGGCCCCTCCCAAGGTTGTTCTCTCCGGGGGTTTTGGTTTGTCTGGGAAGAGTCGGTGGAATTTCCTGACTAATCGAGGTGCATGCACATGGTCGCTGGGTTCCCACGACCTCTCCTGAGGTCCGTACCCCTTCCAATCAATTAGGTAGAACAGTTTTGACCTAAACATTTTTGAGTCTAAAATGTTCTTCACTTCGAATTTGGGTTCCCCATCTATTAGAATAGGTTCTGGAGGTTTGAGTAGTCGGGTTCCGGGTACCACTGGTTTCAGAAGTGACACGTGAAAAACAGGGTGAATTCGCCTACTAGCTGGTAAATCAAGTTTAACAGCCACTGGGTTCATTATTGCCGTAATAGAATAAGGTCCCAGATATTTTGGGTTAAAAGTTCGAGGCCCTTTGAGTGGTAAATGTCTGGTAGCTAACCACACTTGATCCCCAATCTACACTCCGATGTAGATCAGCATTCTCCTTGTATTTTCTCTTGGCTTGTTGTAAATGCGTAGTTGCCTCTTTGAAGGCTTGGGTAATTGTAGAATGCAGATGTTCTACTGCAGGCATTCCGAGGTTCTGAGGTGAGTCAAGGTTTGAGGTTCGAGGGTGATGCCCAAACAAAGTATAAAAAGGACTGTGGCCAGTTCCAGAGTGTACCGAATTATTATATGCGTATTCGGCTATCCAAAGAATGTCTTTCCAGTTGCTTTCAGATTGCTGTAACATAGACCGTAAGTATTGCTCAAGGGTCTGATTTGTCCTCTCGGTCTGACCATCGGTCTGAGGGTGGTGACTGGTCGATAATCTTACGTCGATCTGCGCCATTTGACAACATTTGCGCCAGAAGTGGGAAATGAATTGGCTTCCCCGGTCAGAGATTAGTATAGATGGGAATCCATGTAGCCGAACAATATTTTTGAGGAATTCTTTGGCTAGGACAGAAGCTGAAGGTAAACCTTTCAAAGGAATAAAGTGGGCCATTTTGGAAAACAAATCCACAATTACTAGAATAGTATTGTACCCCGAACAAGGAGGCAGGTCCGTAATAAAATCCATTGATAGGGTGTGCCAGGGTGCTGGCGGTATGTCTAGAGGTTGAAGGAGACCGGCTGGTCTTTTCTTTTGACTTTTATTTTGGGCGCAAACACCACAGGACATCACAAAAGATTTAACATCTTTTCGCCAAGAGGGCCACCAAAATTGTCGTGTCACCTTTTCCTCTGTCTTGGCAATACCTGGGTGTCCCTCTATTAATGCATCATGATAACCGCAAATAACTAGTTTGTGTAATTCCTTATATGGCAGGAATAAGCGTCCTTGGAAATAAGATAAACCATTATCTACGGTAAAGTCTGATCCCTTTTGTATCCAATCCTGTAAGGTTGTAGGGTCCAGGAGTTGTTTCACTCTGGCTTGAATGTCTTCAAGCGTCTGTAACGAAGTCATGCCTAGAATCCTCTGTTCGGGAATTATTGGCACTGGTTCTGAGTTTGTATCAGATTCTCCCATTCCAATTCGGGATAAGGCGTCTGCTTTGCCATTCTTGCAGCCAGGTCGATAGGTAATCACGAAATCAAATTCAGCGAAAAACAAAGCCCATTGGAGCTTCCGTGATGACTGAGCCTTGGCAGTTTTCAAATACTGTAAATTCCGGTGATCAGTGATCACTGTGATGGTATGTCGAGCGCCAAGCAGATAATGCCGCCAGGCTTTAAAAGCGGACTTAATGGCTAACAGTTCTTTGTCCGTGTTTGCATAATTAACCTCGGGTGCCGAGAATTTTCTGGACCAAAATGCTACGGGAGGCAGTTGGTTGGTTTCGGGATCTCTTTGGGACAGGACAGCTCCCATGGCTAGGCTGGATGCGTCAGTCTCGACGACATAAGGGAGATCTGGACGCGGGTGTTTCAATATAGGTGCAGAGGTAAACTTAGCTTTTAAATCCTGAAAGGCCTGCTCGGCTTCTTCAGACCATTCAAAACTTTATTTTTCCTCAAGAGTGCAGTAATGGGTTGTACCACACGTGAAAATTCCGGGATAAACCTGCGATAGAAATTGGCAAAGCCGAGCATGCTTTGAACCCCTTTTACAGAGCTAGGTGATGGCCATTTGAGGATGGCATCCACTTTTCTTGAGTCCATTCGGACTCCTTTGGGTGTCAGGATGAAACCTAGAAACTCAACTTCTGTGGTATGGAAAACACATTTCTCCAATTTAGCAAATAGTTTGTGTTGGCGCAGTTTTTCAAGTACTGCCCTGACGTGTTTTCTGTGATCAGATTCCGAAGAGGAGTACACCAGAATGTCATCGATATATACGACAACACAAACATCGATGAGTTCCCGAAGGACATCATTCATGAAGTATTGGAAGGCAGCCGGCGCGTTACACAATCCGAAAGGCATCACCTGGTACTCGAATAATCCGTATTTAGTACGGAAGGCAGTTTTCCATTCGTCGCCTTCTTTAACTCGTACCAGATGATAAGCCCCCAGAGATCTAACTTGGTGTATATGCAAGCGTCCTTCACCTGGTCAAGGAGTTCAGGGATCAGAGGCAGAGGATAACGGTTTTTAACCGTTATCTGGTTCAATGCGCGGTAATCGATACAAGTTCTAAGGTCGCCTTCTTTTTTGGGCACGAAGAACGAAGCCGAGGATGCCGGGGACTTTGACGGGCGAATAAAACCATTAGCTAGGTATTGATCCAAATATTGTCTCAAATGCAGATTCTCAGGTTCGGTAAGGGCATAAATCCTGCTACAAGGGGGTTGTGCACCGGGCACCAGATCGATTTGGCAATCGTACGATCTGTGAGGAGGTAACGTGTTGGCCTGTTCCTTTTGGAAGACGTCCTGAAAGTCTTGGTAGTCGGGAGGTAGTTGCATGGAGGCAGAGGTTACAGATGCTAGATTAATCTTCAGGTTTTCTGGGTAGCAGGTTTGTGTACAATCCGGGAAGGTTATTCTCTTAGCTCACCAATCAATTCGAGGATTATGTGTCTCTAACCAAGGGATTCCAAGAATAACCTGAAACTATGGAGCCTTGATTACATCAAACACAACACCCTCCCGATGGCCGTCGGGACCAATAAGAGTCACCTCAGTAGTGGAATGTGCAATTTCAGTTCCATCGACTGTGGTGATGACATCTTTGCTGGTTTTAGGACGGAGAGGGAGGTTAATCCTGGAGACCAATTAACGATCCACATAGTTTCCAATAGCCCCACTATCGATGTATGATGTATGTATGTATGATGTTTTTTATGAGCCTGGTGCCATAGGCGCCAGGACACTGTCCAAAGGGCCCCTATATGGGGTTGCTGGGTCCTTCCTTGGGGACTGGATGTCCGCTTTCGGGGACGCAGGGCTTGAACCGGCTCCCCGGGAGCGGGCATCATGACAGATATCAAAAAGCGGCACAATAATGCAGTAGCACTCAGTTACTCTGCCCAACTCACACACCAAACAACCCTCTGCTTAAATACTGTAGGTCAACTCCAGGTAGACAATATTCACTCTACTGCTACTCACATAACTGTGCTCTGTCACAACCTTCATCCTACTAACACCCATGTAATCAGTCCTTCATAGTCATCCTCATCCAATAACATGCAAAGTCAAAAGCCTCACCTGTTTCTATTTATTCAAATATCATTTGGCCAATAGCCAGACAAACTATCCTACATTTCACCTACACACTAATGACTAATACTACTACTAAACAAAACATTTCAACATGTATGTCCTCCCTTCACTGCCCATCCCCACTGCACTAAACTTAAATGGACATGTCACCTAAGCAGACCCAGACAACCATGTTAGCAAACCTCATCCATACTAATGTTTTCCCCCAACCTACTATGCACCCCCATTCAATGTACATCTCTCTTTGTCAGTGCATTACATAACACCAAATTGAATTTCATAGCATGGAACCCAAATAGATTCTTATACTTCCAAAGCACACCATTTGCACTCAAATTGGAAACATGCCAAATATGATTGTGCATTATTCTAAATGACTTACAACAATTACATGACAGTGAAAATTCGGCAGTATATAATCATGTCTCATATACTCTGAAACCCTACCCACTTTGCCAATATAACGTCACCTTCTTCACTTCGTAATTTCACACTTCCACAATTCTAACATTGTAGAAAATCACCAATATAGGGTCACAAAAACAGCTTAATTTCCAACTACAAAGCACACACACAGCTATAATAGTTGTTAAGGGTATAGTTATACTGCTTTGGTCACACTAGAATTTCTTATGCACCCTCATTCATATCACATCATCCAATGTCACTGATAAACAAGCTTTATTTGCAAATAAGTTTTCTGGCAAACATAAACGTAGCATACCATGTCACACTGATTCATCACCCTCCTAAATGCACTGAAGAAAAATATAGAAAACTCTACTTTGCAAACAATACTTATAAACTTGACCAAATGAGACACCTAAACATACTTCAGTTATCTTACAAATACAATAATTCAACTGTACATAAAGTATATAAAAACACACTGTCACTCACCTTCAGCTGCTCCAAATAATGAATAGATCTTCACCAGAGCCAAACACATAACATGTGCACACTCATACTGTCAAAAGTTCACAAAAAGAGGACTGTAAAAAGCAAACAAGTAAAATGACAAACACATTTCTATCACAAGCTATATCAATCAATAAACTCCAACACGGTCCTTCAAAGAATACTTTATACAATATTTACACACTACATAAAAAACTATTATTTTCTTTCTAATTTTTCCCAATAACATAACTGCGGCTTTAACCCTGGTTACATAACTGTAACCAACCTACAGTCGCAGCAACACATAAATGTTTCTAATGTGCTCAAAAACACATATCAGAAACATTTCAAAATCAATTCACATTAGCCTTCAAGTGACAAAATCCAAATAGAAACACATGTACAAAACTGACCTAAAACATCCATAATATAATCTGATCACTGCACCAAAATATAACTGGCTGCAGTGGTGGGTATAGTGACGCGATAGCGATAGCGATAATTGCGGCTGCACCCGCCAAAAATACACAACGTGCCATTTGCCCGCTCATAACCATGGCTACCAAAGACTGCACAATGCGATTTCTGCATTCATACCCACGGCTAGGGTGCAACAGTTATAACCTTGGCTGCATCTGCCAAAAATACACAACGTGCCATTTGCCTGCTCGCATCAGCGGCTGTAGCCTATACCATGGTCAGTACCCACAGCTTCAATATGCCTGACAGGACACAACATTTCATTGGCTGCTACCCTAGCTGCGGCTATTTGTAAAAAGGAAAACAAACACATTTTCCTTTTCCCAAATACTTAAAAGGTTCTATGGGAGGCTCTTAAAAGAGCCTCTGGGTTCTTCTACCAACACATCAACATCCAATCAGGGAAATACTCTTCATCTCTATGATGATTGAAAACATTTTAAAAAAAAACCTGCCTGTGCTCTTTCTTTAGATGATTAATTGTCTTTTTCCAAAGAGAAGAAAACCTGTGTTCATTGTCAAAAATATTTCTCCACCGCAGTTTATACCTCTGATTTCAAACACTCCATCTAATATATTATAAAACCAAAAAAAACTTGTAAGCCAATGCTTGGAGTACTCATCGCCTATTTCCTCAACATCACTATTAACCCCATTCGCAGAACATTTCCACAATCTTCTGCACAAAGAGATTACTCTCCTTCTGGAATAGATTGGCTCCATGTTTGAAATATCAAATACAACAATAAATATACCCTACAAACAGCACTATTTCCTAACCTCACCCATCTAGAATTTTATTGGCATATATAAACATAAAAAATGCATTCTCTGGAAGGCTCAATACAATTCAACATCATCTGAGGTACCTATCCTATTGGCAGCCACCCACCACACAAACAATGTACAACCAATCACAAAGCAAACACAAACATTCCACCTTCTCTCCTCATTAATCTTCCCCCCTTGCACATTCTAACTGTGAACTAACAAGAAGTATTTCTCTGTACCACTAGAACATTGGAACAATACATGGAATGGCTAGAGGAGAATTACCCTACAGGAGAAGAGATTAGAAAATAAGTCGCTCAAAACAATGCTTCAGAAGAAGATACACCACAATCAGGATTTTGCAAGTACATTTATATATTCATGTAAAATGTGACTAACAATTACATTTAAATTAAACAATATCAGTCACCAAACACATATAATTTATCTTCCTATTGCCCCTTGACAACTATTGTAGCTGTGTGTGTGCTTTGTAGTTGGAAATTAAGCTGTTTTTTGTGACCCTATATTGGTGATTTTCTACAGTGTTAGAATTGTGGAAGTGTGAAATGGGGGAGGTGTAGTACCATCGACCAATTAGGAAGTACAACACAAACACATCATACATACCCTGCTCATACAAACTACTAGAAAATTCCAACTTCGAATAATTTTCTTGGAAAGAGATAAATACTGCAGAAATCATGCCTAGTTTGAAAACTGTGTGGCTGTTTGGAGACAGTTGGCTGTTTTGGTTGCTGGCTTTTTGTGAGAAACTATATAGTAACATGGACCTAGGTTTGAGAGATTTTACCATTAAATGGTTTGGATTGCGGGAATGCATTGGTTCCAGGATTTTCCAAAAATGTTTAAGTTTGAGAAGTACTTGGCACCCAGACCTCATACCAATTCATTGTGGAAGCAATGATTTGGGGAATGCACTGTAAGTGATTTCAGTCCAGCACACACCCAAGTCAAAGCCCAGCATGAAGTGCGCAACTGAAACCCTTGTTTATTTTTGTCTATAAGTTCAATATTCTGAACAATATACCACTTATATCACACCTTTCTCCTGAGATCCCCAGTTCACACTGAACCAGGAATCAGGCTAGTTTGCAAAGGTAAATATTTATTTATGCATTCAAAATGTAATCACAGTAGATTTTAATAGGTACACAACAATCACCAATGGGGTGACAGAACACTGAAGAATATCTTTAATACACTAGAAATAACTCAGCGGACGAGACCATTATATGTGTTGTTAAATTCAGGTGAAAAAAATGGTTTACAATTTCTTGCGATGCCGGATATTTCTTTGACATAATGCCTAGCAACAGGTTGTAAGCCTTTGTAAAACAATGACTAAAAGCAGATCACCTTATCACAAAGGCTTCATTGTCCTGTGCTTTAAAAGTAGACTACCCAGGGGCCTGTTCACAGGATATATAGTCATCTTAACAATATTCGCACAGTTTAAGTTCCTCTCGTAGGTGTATCTTCATACTAAAATTGGATGGAAAACTTAACAGTTAATTCCAAAACAGAGCTTTTAAAAAGGAGAACAGAAATGTGTGTGTTGGCTGCTGGAAACTAGGACGGTTCAAACATATGATTAAGAGAAAGGGGAAAAGTAAGAGCCACAAGCGAGAAAGAGCATCCATACCATTTAAGACATTTAGGGATGTATAAATTATGGTCACTCTCAGATTGCATTGACCAGTTGAGGTGCAGCACTTTAGATAGTTTTTGTTGAAAGTGTAGGGTTGGTGGAACACTGCGTCACAACGTTGATGTTTATATTTTAATGACACAGAAAGAGCAGTATGGTATTGAAAATAATGGGCTAAACAGTGGGTCTTCTGAGTTTTACAAAATGAAGAGTATTGCTACTACTGCCCTCTCAATGTGGAGGGAGAGAACTCAACAATTTTTCACTGTGGGGTAAAATAAATGTAAATGTCCGTCCTTTCCATAGTCATGAGATTTTAAATCGGATTCTCTTCTCCTCTGGCATCCAATGAGGTTGTCAAAGGACTGGTGTAATGTGAGCTTTTTTCTGGTCACGGCAGGAAGACACGAGCAGCCATGTTCCACGAGCGGCCATGTTCAGCATGGATTGAAGCTATTGTTGTAGGTCATGGTAGGCAGAATGATAGTAACCGAATCATGAACACAAGGAAGAATTGACAACGGTCACTCGTTGAGGGTTATGGAAAAAGAGACCGCAAGTTCTGTTTTAAGCTGCCATGGGCAATTTGCTTAATTCCTTTACTTTGTCTGTTAACGCTAGACTTATTATTAGATAGGAGCCTGACCTGATCCACTATTTAAAGGGACTAAATTTAGGACCGTAGGTCTGGATTCCGGAATTGTTCCACAAATCAGAATCTCTCTTTTTCATGCATTGCATTTAAGGCAGTTTGTATTAATCCATTTACCAACTGCTGTAATGCATACCTCAAATGAGAATTGATTTTAAAGCCCCTTGATTCTCTTCTAGGTCGAAAAAAATCTGCATGCTGCCTGCCTTCATGTGGAAACAAGCTCCATGCATGCGCTGCAGATTGTCTGGCGCTGTAGATACATATTTAGGAAGCTTGGAAAGAGTGTGAATCCCTCAGGATCACCACTCTGACTTTCACATATGCTGGATTTGGACTGATCCAAGATCAACATCTAGGATCGGCCATGTAAAAATGATTGCAGCAAATCAAAGACTGAGCTGTCAAATCCCATGCGATGATGACGGCCAAGAGGCATGGTCTGGTCGATGGTTTCAAAAGCTGTCGATAAATCCAACTGGATTAAATTCCCATCACCGCCATCATCAATAAACGTGACTAACAAGTTGTCCCAAAGTGAAATAATCAGCCAGCCCTGGCTTCTAAGCTCATGTCAAATTGCATTCTGGTACTTGAAGTCCTACATTAATAATGTGAACAAACTACAGGTATATATAGCAATGAATCACGCATGCTAAAAAAAGCTAAGGCTGCTGAATAAAACCTGTGAACGTTGTGCAACTTTCACAAATGTTTTGTCACCATTTGGCAGTGATGTGAGAGGAAAAAAGCAAGCAGTGGTTTGCAGCATTATTGGCTTTTGTCGACATGAATGTGTGTGGTAGATGGAAATAATGGAAATAAGAGACATTGGTAGATGAGATTCAATGAAACCTTAAAGCTGATCTTTGTGGACACTCCTATCAAACATTGGGCCTGATTTGCAAAGTGTGTTTCAATGGGATTGAAAGATTGTAAAACGCTCTTTTGAATGAAGGCTTTTGTGTGACCATACAGAAAACCCTTTTAAGTTATCATCTAAGCGCTCTCAAAACTTGACAGATGTCTGCACCGCTGCCCGGCAACCACTCTCAACTTTACTTAATGCTACATCTGTGATATACAGAATATTCCATTTAAGATGTCCACAGCCATTCATTTGCAGGATCGGCCCGTGATTGGCTCTTAGAGCCATCCCTGTCCTCTGGCTGAACTCCAGCTGAATCCACTTATCCACTATCAAGCTCCCCACCTCTGTTGTGCAATATGGGTTAGAACATATTAGAAATATCAATGACATGCAATGCAGCAGAGAACGTGTCTTTCTTTCAGGACAGAAAGCATGCGCCCAAAGACAGCTTTTTACTTCATTTTTGTCATTGCTACTTGACTCCGAAATTCACAAGTAACTATATTAGAAACATGAGACTAATGTTTGCGTCCGATCTTTATCTTGGGAGAAACATAGTTAATTGCTGCAATGACGCCTTATCTCTTCTCATTATAGACATAATTGTTATCACACTCATGTATAAAATAGTGTGGTTGTATGTATGTTTACGTCCGTCCATAACTTCACCAGCATCTTCCGAGCCTGCACAGATTAGAGCCTGGGAAACCGTGGGACCACATGTCTCCCCCATGGGATTGCTGTTGTTTTTTGCTGCAAAGGATGGCATTCTGCTCCATCTACGGTAGTGTGCAATGCGTCATTAATGCCTGTGTGGTTCAGCCCCATCATGTCTCAAGCCTCAATACCCTTGGCCTGAGCTGCTTCTTCCTCATCTGAAAGACATTCTGCCCACTTCCCTGATAAAGAAAGATGGCGATAGGTGCCTTCTGGAGGATTCCGCTCAATCATGGATCGCCTTGTCAACTTGAAAAGTGCTCTGAAATGCCGCCTACAGCAGCAGCCATTTTTACAGAACTCAGTTTTTCTATCTATCCTTGTCAGTTTATAGAGGCGGAACCTACAACTGAGTTAATTGGAACTAATAATCGAATCATATGATCAGTCACCAGACACTGGTCCATGTAGCTACTGCTGTAGTGGAGCAGATGAAATCGGTGTAATCTTTCTGAGCTGGATTCCATGTGTATAATATATGTTGCATGAAGGTGTGTAGCCTGTGTGCATAGGCGAGCCTGCTTACTTCACCTAGAGCACTTAACAGCAGTGTTGATTGAACTGTCTCTCTTAAATACAACACTTTCTGGGGTACAATGTTCAGCTGAGGCCCTTTTTGTAATAAGCATTATTACTTTTCTCGCTATTGCAATTCAGCAGTCAATCACCGGTCATGGTGTTGTATCAACGTTGTGTTTATTTATTTATTTCGTTTTTATAACTGTTAGGCAGAATCATGTGCAGTACCCTTTGGGAACACTACATACAATTAAGACTACATGTGTAAGTACAATTTCACCTTTGGTACAAGCCTGTACTACACAGTAACGTGGTAGTGATGGCTGAGCAGCCAGACTTATCTCAAGAGTAAAGTGAGCAGTGCAAGAGATTACACAAAGGACAAACATTACTATGGTTCAAACAAACACTGATTCAAGGATTCTGAGTAAAAGAATATACATTTATTTACACCATCATTTATGAAACAGTTCACTATCATAAAGCAGCAGAAAATCACAGTCTTAATATACTACAACAACACCCAATCAATTCTGGACAAGCTAAGCTCAAAATGAAGTGTGAGCAAAATGGCACTCCAGCAATTTAAAAGGGAGGAAAGACAAGTTTATCCAAAATCAAAAGCACCAACAAGTTATAGGCAGGGCTTTCTAGAAAAGGCTGCTACATCTAGGATTCAAGTCAATAGGCCTGAGACACTGTTAATGGTTCAGAGTCTTTGTAGAGGATCACACAGTTCAAAGTAGTTCTCGGTTAAGTCTTTGCCAAGAGTTCAAAATGAAGTTGGTCAGAGGAAAAGTTACTTAAAGGAGAATAGAAAGACAAGCCTTTGGAGAGGTGAGAGATTTCCTGCACTTTCACCACGGTCGGACGGAATGAGCGACCGAATTTGTACAGTAATTTTAAAGAAGAAGAATGCTGTAGCGGAGGCAATTGTTTCTTGTAGTTCCTGAAGGCTCGCGGTTCCTGTAGCTTCAGTCGTGACAAGAAGGAGGATGGCTAGAGGGTCCTGCACTGCCCAGGGACGAAGCCAGGAGCGGAGCAAAATGACAAATAAAAGGTGCGCTCCTTAAAACCCAATCTGGTTCTCTTCCCACTGGCTATCCAATCTACTTCAGCGATGCACAGTAAATTTGACCAGGATGAGGACCAGTGTCTGGTGTTTGGTGAGTTGGTTGTTCCCACCAAGAAGATTCCATGAAGACCTCCTCTGTCGTCGAAGTTTCAGGTGATTCGGACCTGCAGCAGGACTTCACCGGGTGTCCAGTAGTTGCAGCAGTCGTCTTCCTTCAGCTTCTCCTTGGTTCTCTCGTTCCAGTGGCGACTCTGCCTTCCAGTCCCAGAGACAGGCTTTTTATGTACCAAATCCACCATTCACACAGCCTGGCTGTCAATCACACAGCAGGGTGGCTGTCCTGGCAGGGCAGCCACCTAGCCAATAAAACCTCAAACCCCTCCCTCACATCCTGTCCACCCAGACACCCAGGTGCCTAAGGAGGGATTCTGTGCAGAAACCCGCCAAAGGACGGTGAACAAAGGAACCAAACACTAGAAAGAACTTTACAAAAAGATATGGCAAAAAAACTTGACCGGAACCAAGTTAAAATAAAAGTGGATTACCGGGTTTTAGTTTGAGGCTACCACCATAGCCTCAAATGGTACCAAGAGCTATTTTCATAGTCTGTGGTAGAAAAAAAATGGTAGATACCACTGCCACCAGCCAAATCTTAGAGCAAGGGGAACATACGAATGTTCCATGAGAATCAGACAAAAAGGGATAACTATTAACCCCTCCAGTACTCTGTTGGAAGATAGGGTGTACTGGGTCTGTAAATTTATAAAGACTAGTAAAATCAATGGTCACTTTACATGTTCTGGGAGACAGTAGTCAGTCCCAGAAAATGGAGTTTAAAATGGGAAGTCTGAAAAGACAATCGTGTGTCACTGCACTAAAGGTGCTGGGTGACACACAGTACAACGATGATGCCTATGGGGTGGGTGAGACTCCATAGTCCATGAGCATACAAATGTACAACACACTGCAAAACACATTTAAGAGTGGGAAAAAAGGCTCACACTCTCATCAGGTAAAGCAATTAAGCCCTAGAAATCCACCAAAGCTGCTGAGGGACTCAAAAGGTAAGGGCAATTAGCCATTCTAGAGAATTTTCCTTAACAATAACGTGCCTAATACCATACCTGTGTTCGGTTTCTAAGTGCGGATCTGGGATTCAAACCTCTGTTGCTCTGCATGGTCTTGTTTCCAAGACCAGCATGCTGCCAGTGTGCTATACTCTGTGTTTTGTGCTTACTCAAATGTTCACTCTACCAATATTCTATTTATAGTGCATATGAGTTCTTCGTTATATAGTAACACAGTCATCTTCTGGCCAGACACCTCAAATGAAGACTAATAAATATATGGCTGACACATAACTCTCCTGGAGGCTATGGGCTGTATCTGGGTGGTAAATACGTTCAGAGCATTTGATTAGGGCAGGATATTAAATATGTCCACAGATCATAAGCACTCATATCAATATTGTGTTGAAGGCAGGTGCTTCGTGACCCCATCCTAAGCCATGTAGGGGACCCTGCATTCTGGAAAAGCAGGCCTACACAAGCGTAAGGGCCAGTATTGTCTGCTACCTGGAGACGGTGCAGTGTGGGGGTCTGAGTCCATCTCGAAGTGAATGCCTGCTCTCTGTGCCAGGATTCCTCCTCCTTTTTAAGGCAGACTATAGTGGTGCCCAAATCTTATCTGGCATCACTGGGGAGAGGAGATGTAAACCCTACTTCTCAGGGGTCTCTGGACTGTTTGTGCGCTTTATAAATGTGAAAAATAGACACTATGGAGGAAGACCCCTTCTGTGACTCCACCATGCTATTCTTTATAAACCTTAAATTAGACAGTCTTCTTATCCATCAGTCTAGACACCCTGTGTCACATTCTTGCCCAACATATCATATCACATGGTAGGGGATACATGCACGGGGTGCTCATACATGTATTCGACTGGGTCGATATACAGAAACATGAATAGAAATTAAATGAAACAACAGTAGCAAGGGAAGCAAAGAGCCTACTTGCGCTGGAGCAAAATTGAATCTCAGACTCTAACAGAGAGCAGTCCCCTGTAAAGAGCAGATGGGAGCTTGGTCTAGAAAGGCACTATATGGCTGTTGGGTTATAAAATCAAACCCTGACAAACACCCTGAGCAAAGCTGAAGAATGGAGTGTTGATAGGAGAGTGCAACATTGTTTCATCTTCATAATCAGCCAAGGAGGGTGACCCGTGGCTAGAGGGCGGGAATATCTATGCCAAATCATATCCTAAAGCCAGGGGAAAAAGTGGTTTTGGGTAAGCAAAGTTAAGGAGCAATATGGATGCTTTATTCCAGAGTTTGTAAAGTCATGAACCAAGCCAGGCCCTTTAATCATGGGACTGTGAGTATGGCTACAAGTGACTGGGACCTATAACTCTGAGTTTACGAGTATAGCCAAGGAGCAGACTGTGAACAACACCAGCATTTGGCTGGACACTAAACTCTTAGACCGTACAATCAAGAAGTATATGGGGTGGAGGGTAGATAACGTAGCAAAAGCCCAGGGCTTTTAGTGGGACACCAGAGCATTTTGATTTATCTGATAGTTACATTTTTGTTTTTACTTGATTAAATAGTAGAGTCTGGGAATACAAATGATAGATCCCCATTCTATTTTTTTAATTTCTGCTATGTTAGCTTTTCCTATTGTGCCACTGAAGAGATATGCCCCTAGGTGGCAGGCTAATCCTCTCAGAAATGGCCCACTGGTCAAGTTAAGTGCCCGAGCGAAGCGAGGATCCCTTAACGAGTGCCATGGTGCCATTACCAACAGGGTTGGCCCACCAACCAAGGGGCATATCGTCATTAGCTCCTGTGTTGTTCCCTACATGGGTAATAATGTTGTGTTTTTTTTTCAGAAAAAGAAACGTCCCTTTCCTGCCATGCATGGTGCTGTGCAGTGCTGCTGGAAGCCGAAGTCCATTTTCAGTGTTGAGGACTCTGACATCATCAACATAAAAACTGACTGCAGTGCACAGCTCTGGGCTGTGCAGGAAAGGTAAGTTTCATTTTTTGTAATAAAAAAAAAAGAAAGCATTAGCACCCATGTAGGAAACGGTTGCTAAGGTGAGGTGGAGAGAGGAAGGGAAGGGGCACTGGCAACCGAGGCTGATCGGAACGCAGGCTTGTACCATAGCATTCAGCCTGTGTTCCGAGCATCCTGATTGGACAGCACCGCCTCCCAGGTTGCTAATGGCTATTATTATATATGCATAAAAGCAGGAAGTCCCGGGCTGTAAGTTTCTCTCCCCACTAGTTTCCACACATCAGTGGTGTGATGAACGATCATTAAAACATCAATGTCAGAAATGAAGTTCAACATCTTTGTTTACAAACGGAAGGGTGTGGATGTATACCTGTTACCATAAGGGGCCAGTCAAATTCACGAAAAATAACTAAATTAAGTGTCAGGATGGATGCACACAAATGGCCCAGGTCATATAGTCTCGAGTTTATAGCACCCAGAGACACCTTGATTCAATGTTTTAGGTGAGCATTTATCTTATCTTATCTGTACCAGGGATATAGCGCCAACTCGCTTAATCACCTTTCATATCAGCAAGTATTTCCTCTCCTTTTGCTTAGGGTATCACATTGATGTATGCATTCTTCCCTTTCTACTCTCTGGTGTCACCTGCTAGCACAGTGCTGGCAGTGATATGGCTCTTCCCTGTGGTCCCCAACCCCTGGCAAATGTAGCTTGTGACGCTGTAACAGTATGATGTAACACACTCCTACGAGCAAGCAAGTCTTCTCCCATTATGGTACCATTCTTACGAATTGATCTGTTCATACTCTAGCCACAGGTCATCGTCCTGGGCTAAAGATGATACATTTGAAGAATCATCTCAGCAAGCATTTCTTCTCCCTTTCTTAGGGATTTTATCACACTGTGATACTATTACCCGCGACGCACCGCGGTGCCAAGGTTTCAATTTATCAATTCGTGGCTGCAGTCATGGTCTGAGATATAGCCCTCAGCAGCTTTTAGCTATTTTTCTTCCTTTGTATGTGGTCTCTGCCCATGTGTATGATATAGCCTGCTACAGCTTTTCAGCTCTCTCTCTCAGGTTTTTGCTATCCTATTCAGTTAACTTCTGCCTCCTTCCCACTTCCTGGCTGCTAACATGATCTGGGACATCCTATCTCTAGAACACTGCTCTTTCATAAGCGGGTGATCATCCTGATTGTCTTTTTGATCCCCCTTAATGGGTTACATCCTCTTCTGGTTGGAGACCTTGTGCATAATAGGTTCATCACTTTTTTAGTGCTGCTTCCCAAGGCGTTTCAAGTGATTCTTTCAGGGTATTCCCCTGATTCTTATGATTCTTATTCCCAGGGGTTAAATGTCATGTAACTATTTTGAAGTCAGGTGGAAGGAACTTGTTTTGCACACTGCACTACTGCAGGATACAGAGTTCCTATAGCCATAATGAGTCTGGAGTGTGGTGCAGGATGTTTGTTTGGGTGTCTTTCGTTCCTACTAGAGAACACACAAGTGAGTTTTTGAGGTAAGTAAATTCGCAGGAACAGATTGGCAGTTACTCTGGTTTGCTCCAGGAGACTCTCTCTCTCTCGCTCTCTCTTTTTCGCTCTCTCTTCCTGGTTGTCTTGACTCTGTCTGGCTAGAGAGGCTAAGATCGAAGGGTGATGGTAGTGTTACTGTGAAGTATTGCTAGCTGGTAAGGGTGTAGAAGCCGTGTTTCTTTATTTGCATTTATAAAAAATATACTGATTCTCTCTCAGAAAGTGTGGTCTGCTGACCAGAACCCTCCGTTCAGCCAAATCCATGCCAAAAGCAGATTTTACTCCTGTGTCCCACTGAATCCGTTTCCTGATCTTGCTTAGGGTATCACATTGATGTATGCATTCTTCCCTTTCTACTCTCTGGTGTCACCTGCTAGCACAGTGCTAGAGCAGGTTCAAGGGGCACCGGTGGCTTCAGACTGCTGTGGTGACAAACAAGTCATTGCAGCACAGGTTCTTGATTTAAGATATGCACCCCTATTCCCAAAACTATCCTGGTGGCAGGTGTACAGTTTACAGATAAACTATTCCTGAGCTTATATATATGCTAGCTAGTATCTCTCATATGTATTAAAGCCACATCAAATGGATATCACAGATGTGTCAGCCCAGCTCAGCTTTGGAAGGGCTATGTGTATTCTGGTCAGACAGGCTGGGAGTTCTGGTAACACATCTCTCTAGCAGAACAGCCTCCCAGCAGGAGCTGACCTGGAAGCAGGCATCACAGGGCACACTCACCTCAAAAGGACTAGCCTCATACCAGGGTGATGCACACCAAAAGGACATTCATTGCTATTTACAAGTGAAGGGGAAGGGTTAGTGTAGACAGTGGGAACTCAGCACGGGGGGACAAAGAATCTGACTTTTGGCTTTAGAATAAGGGGTCTGCCATTATTTCTTTGATTCACTTTGGAATAAACAACTCAGGAAGAATGAATTCAACTGTTGATTATCCAAAGCCCTCTGCTAGTGACTGCGTGTCCAAGGCAGAGGTGAGCATTGCTCCCAACCCATCCCCTGAGCACATTGGGGGTGACTTGCATTTAGAATAAGACCTGCATCTCTGTCAGTCACACTACTTCCATGACATCCTCCCTTGCAATGGGATCCCAAGTACTCAGATGATACGTGCCTTAGAACCCAGAGGGTGACTCACAGCTCCAGAGAGGCAAGACAGCCAGGATTCATGTGTTTTCACCGTCTAAACAAAGTAACATTTGGCGAGGAAGTGGATAGTTGCCATGATGAGGAACTCCAGGAGTAGAAATGTCATTGATCCAGGATCACCAAACCAGCCTTTTTCTCTGGAAAGAGTTTGAGATGTTCTTTAATGGATTTGGTAGGATCAGCCTCTAATCAATAGTAAAATTCTGCTTCATTAAAATAATCCTTTATCAGACTGTTTGATGATAATGGGCCTCATTACGACCCAGACGGTAAGGGGTTTACGGCAGCGTAAACAGCGCCGACCCTTACCGCCTGAGTACGAGGTCCCTTAGCGCCATGGAGCTTTTAACACCTGCTTTTAGCAGGTGTTAAAATCCATGGCGCTAAGGGACCATGGAGTTAATTACGCCATCGTAATTTACGGTGGCGTAATTAACGCCTTCCCCACTCCCATTATGCCCTATGGGGCAAAAATGGGAATGGGGAAGGGTAAATGGGGATTGGGGACTTACCGCCCCACCAACCTCGGAATGGGGCGGTAAGTCCGCCAACCACCATGGCGTAAACGTAGTTTACGCCATGGTGGTAAAGTCACGGCCCAGGCGGTAACTTACCGCCTGGGTCGTAATGAGGCCCAATGTCTGTATTATTTTTAAGCTGCTTCAGGGTTGTGTGCTCTTTTTTAGTTATGTTGCCAGCAATGGGCGATGTTCGTGAATTGGTTTTCTCCAGATACTCAATGACGAGATCTTGAAAAGCCTCCAGGAAACCCCCTGGTTGGATTATGCGATTACATGTTGATTTACGTTGTAGTCTGCTTTTCAGAGGCCACTTTGTTTTAATATGAAAGTCCTCCAGCACTAAATCTGATGTAGTAAATTCTTCATTATTAATAGATGTATCATCCAACTCAACTAGGTTCCCTAGTATTAGCAAATCCTGAATAATTAGATGAGTATGTCCCTGACGAGATAAGGATTTCAGGGATTTTTTAGGATTCATGCAAAAAAGTCTTACGCTTTAATTTGGGCATGAATTTATCAAAATCTATTAGTGTTACCACATATCAATATTCTTGATAGGGACAGAAAACCAATACTATTTTTAATATATGTATTTGTTTTCTCCTTGAGCCGTAGACTGAGAGGTTTACCACCTGCATCGTGTTGGCGATTAATTAATTATTTCCATTGATTTCTGCTTCCCAGTGGGTGTGGTTCTGTCCCCTTCTCTGTATTGCTTTTGTTTACGGCTTCTCTGGCACTCATGCTACTCTTTTTACATTTTTCATCACCCTCTTCCCCTCCCTCTTTTGTTTGATTTGCCAACCTAGTATAGGAGTCTCATCTAATGCAGACAACGAAATTTGACCAAGGTATTTTCACTGCCACAATTGGAATCATCTGACTCGGAACCATTGAGGTTGTTGCATCAGGATGAGTATCATCCATAATGGAAATCTCCTCACATTTGTTTGTTTGTTTGTTTGTTTGTTTGTTTTATTTATTTATAATGCGCTCCAGACCCTTAGGTTACCGGGCGCAGCAGCAAGTATATGCAAGACTTACAATGTTACAATGTTACATGAATGAATTTACAATATTACAAAATTACATGAATGTACAATTAGCGGTTGCAGTATTTACATGAATGTACAGTTAGCAATATACAGAGTTAGCAGTTATAAACATAAGGGTTACTAACGCATCTGAGTGCATTAAGTAGGGCTACACTTGTGAAGGTTCAGGTGTCTAGTCGTTGTTAGCGTTAATATGTTTGATGAAGTTCCTTCTGAAGTGTGGGAAGTGTTGGTCTACTCTTAGGTTGGGTGGCAAAGCGTTCCACAAGTTGGCAGCTCTCACAGGGAAGCTTGCACCACCGATTTTAGCAAGTCTAAATCTGGGTACTACCAGGCAATTGGAGTTGACGAGTCTCATGGGTCTATTAGATGTTTTTCTTTTTATTTTGTCTGTCAAGTAACTACGAGCAGCATTGTTTAGGGCCTTATGGGTCAAGGAGATCATTTTTAGGTGGATTTTATTATCCGTGGAGAGCCATTTGTGTTGCCGCCTAATAGAAGAGATATGCTCCCTCTTCTTTATGCCTAATGCGTCTCTAAGAGCATTGTTTTGTAGAGTTTGGAGTCTTTGGGTAGTGGCTTTATTGGCACCACTGTATAGGGCATTACAATAGTCGAGTCAGGAAAGTATTAAGGCTCTAGCCAAGATTAGACAACTGGTATTGGACAGGAAGGGCTTGCCTGCTCTTATCAATTTACAGGTGTAGGCAATGGTGGAGGCTAGGGAGTTGACCTGTTTAGTGAAAGACAAGGTAGAATCGAGGTAAAAACCGAGTGTTTTTACTTCCCTCGAGACTTTGCTAACATTTCCATCTATGCTGAAAGATGAGTAGTCCGGGCCAAATTTGTTAATATTGGCTTATTCACGTTATTCTGTGAGCATCTTATCAGACCTATGTTTAAAGGTATATAATCTTCTTGTCTCATAATCCTGTTTATCATGCAAAAACTATCTTTGTTTCTGTAATGTTATGTCTTCCTCCTATATCAGAAGGTTAGTCTCCAGGTTTTGCCGTAACCTTCTGCCTTCTTCCCTCTTAGGGTTTAATTTCTACCTCTTCAATCATATTTAAAGCTTTTACACAATCTGATTTGGAATATTTTGCCAACAAAGTCAGAAGCATATATGTGCATTCTTTGGCTGGTGACCCCATTCTTGTAGCATCACAGGATCTAGTTTTTCAAAGAAGGAATGGTGAGGAATCACAACCACCTAAGGATTATTTGTACATCCAAATATTTCCATAGGGAGTATTCTTCCCACCATTTACTAATGCCCTTCTTTTGATACTTCTTCTCCAATTGGCGTAGTAACTGTACTTCATTACTGCCCATGACTTCCGACAGAGATGATTTAACATTCTTGGTATGTGCTTGTTATTCTTCACTAAATAGTGTTAATGCCTGTTCTCTATGGGACACCTCTTTGAATGCCATTATTATAAAGTATTTTTCACAGATTGAATGCTAGTAACATGTATCTCTTTAGACGGGTGTTTTGTACAAAGTCTTTTATGTGAATGTGTGGGGGACTAATGTGTAATCAATGCTTTCTTTTATACCTTAACCTTTTAACTGCTAGGGGTTTGCCCCCCCCCAGTGCCAAGGCCTTTTTTGGTGATTTCAGTATTTCATCATTCAATGCCTTCTAACATGTTCTTCTTCATTAACCCTTTAAGTGCCAAGGACCAGCTATCTCGTCCTTGGCAACAGGGAGGTAATCCCAAGGACGAGATACCTCGTCCTTTGTGCATCTTGATATACTTGCATTGGATTGTCCTTTGTTCCCTGGAGTTCAACTGAAAGGCTCTCTCTTTTAAATAATATATCACACTGTGGTGATCAGTGTAAGCGAGCACCCACCCGGATTTACAGAGCGCAAAGAGGCTTTTTCTCACCATTAGACTTTTTCATATATATCATTAGCACCCTTGGCAGGGGAGCCAGCCAATCAGGTGGCTAGGAACGCGGGCTGACACAGCCGCCTGGCTCCTTCCACTGTCAACCCCGTTTTATTTTGCTCCCTCTCCCTCCATCCCACTTACCTGATTGTGGCGGGGGGGGGAATCACTGCCAATGCTCCTTTCCCCTTGTGGCCGCCATGGAAATGGTAGAGGGCTCTGTACATTGAGAAAAACTATATATATATATTTTTTTAAAACCATTTAGCACGTGTGTAGTGCACTACACGGGTGTTAATCGCGATATGCCCCCAGGTGACTGGGCCCACCCTATGGGTAATGGGCCACCAACGTAATTAGGGGACCCTCGGTTGGGCCCTTAACTGGGGCGGCGGGCTGTTACCCATAGGGTGGGCCCAGCCACCTGGGGGCATATCCCCTCAGTACTATTGGATAATAATAACAGCAGTCATATAACAATTACAGTATCACATTTTATATTATGATTAATCCAGTATTTTAGATATTGAAATGAGAGGCCTTATTATGACCCAAACGATCGATTCCCATTCAATATTTTACCCTCAGAAGTTTAAAGTGTGAGTCAGTCCTGCAGGGATGGGACCTTTGACTCCATTCAGATTTCCATTCAATCTCCAAGTCAAAAGGTAGAGTGTTGTTAGTCCCTCTCTGATGGTTCGGCACCCGCACGGATTCTGTTAACTTCTTTTGGTGTGTAGGGAGAGAAAATCAGTAATTGAATGAGCAAATGTTTCTAAACACGTCGGCCAGCTATTTCAACTGTTGCACTGCAGCCAGCCAACATTCAGCTTCACGCGGAAGCATTTCTGAAGCTGCTGCGTCATCCAAGGAGCCCGCCAAGAATTCGGAATTCTGATACTAGGAAAATGAGGGCTTTTTTAACCTAGAAATTCGCCAGAACTAAGATGATTTCCATGACTGATTGTGTAACATCTCTGGGTGACTGGTGGGGCAATCAGGGGATCCAATCTTTAGCCTCCATGCAATCAATCAATGATGGTGTATCGCTTCTTATGACAGTTTCCAGTCATTTTAAGCACATGTACATGGGAAGTGCTGTTTTAGCACACCTTCACTATATCAATCACAAAATTGTCCTGACACGATTACATATTTCGTTTCTTTAACCCGTCAATCATATCTGCTCTCCTTGCAGGGTTTCTTTAGAGGTATCTGCTTCGTGGAATGCCATTGTAAGCAAGAAATGCGTGTTTACTTCAATTTCGAATGTAAGAATTGTAATCAATGTTTTTTGACGTGTCATTGGAATTTAATTGTGTCAAAACACAGATTTCTTGACTTAATTTTCAATTGTTTGACTGAATACGTTGCATGAAGTGGTGCACTCATTTACATAATTGCGCTCATTAATCAGCAGCTGTCTGCATCAGCTTCATTCATGCATTCTTGAATTAGCCTGAAGTTATACTAATTGCCAGTTAACGCATGCGGTCTCCTTGCAACTTCCGTGAAAGACCAAACAATGATCCTGTGCCCTTCAGCTGCTCCATTCTTTCTCACTGCAGAATATGTAGTGCCCAGCCAGGGACAATCACAATCTGACCACTTTGCAGTAGCGGAAATGCCAGTGTTGTGGTAGCCATTGATGAAAAGGGCAATCATTGTTTCTGACCCCCACCACTCCTCTGCCGATCCCACACCAGAACTGCTCATTCACAATGGGCGCATTTCCTTTTCCACCACAACCTTATACTTTTTATGCTATATTTATTTATACTTGCTCAGGAGTGGGAACCCAGATCTCCCATCTTGTAACTGGATCTGCTCAAACCATACTGAAAATGCAAATACTTGATCAGTTAGACTTGTTTCCCCTGGTATGGCACACAGAGATAACACATAATTCTAGACCCCCCTGAAGGGCACCATCACATCAAACAGGTTTTTAGTCTTTGCTCCCAGTAGAGGTGTGATGAATTGCCATCTGGCAAGGGTATGAAAGTCCTAGCTTTTTTTTTTAATTTTTATTGATCAATAAAATGATGCCGGTAATTTCATCTCTGAAAGGGTAATCTGCTCATCGGATCCCCTTTCATAAGCGCCATGCCAAAAGCAAAGTGTGTATCTGTGTCCTGCAGCATCAGTATCCTGATTTGCAGCCACTGCTCCACCAGTGGCACAGTGCAGGTTTAGAGGCCACAGTTGCCCATTTAATAAGTGCAATGACAGCCAAGTCTCTGCAGTGCAGAGGACACATTTAAATATTTTCCCCTGTACCAAAACTATGATGAGCATAAATAGCCCATGAACGTGGCAGGGTAAAATCTAAGACTAAAATTATGCCTTGGTTAAGGCATGGTGCAAGGCACTACTTATTATCATTACAGTCATTTCTAATTTGATATCACACATGTCAAATACTGTGGCCCATGCTCAGCTGTGGAAGGTGAAGTATATTCATTCCAGACAAGACTTCCCTGACCACTGGCAGGACTGTAGCTTTGGGGATTGCCTCTCTTTGTTCCTTTGTAAGTCCAAGTAACCCCCTTTCCACAGGTACAGCCACTCCACAGGAGACTGGCCTCGGAACAGGAATCAAAAGTAACACCCATTCACAAACGGCCATGCCCCACACCAGGATACTGTATTTCTAAAGGTCTTTGATTCTGTTGAGAACGTAATGGGGCAGTATTAGTGTATTGGGGAAGAGATCTGTACAGTTTGAGGAAGATTCTTCCACCTTTGATCTCTCTGTCTCTCGCTCTCCTTGTTGTCCCCTCTGCTTCCTCTAGAGCAAAGCACTATGGGTGTGATTTCAGAAGGGCAAAATCCACGTCTTTTAAGAACATGGATTGGAAAACTAAGGCAGGGTAGCTTTAGTTCAATTACATAGTGGCTTTTTGCCTTTAAAAGGGTTCTCACACAACTTCTTTGAATCATCTCTGGAATCCAAGCCTGGAAGAAGATTTTGCTGGACCCTCCTGAGAGACTAAATCATGCTAAAGTCCTCTAGTTGTGAGGTAAAGGCAGGAAGTGGTGAGGTCTGTCCCCTAGCCATCCCCAGGGACCATTGAGGTGAACTCTGCTCCGGGACCAAGACCATATCTCTGCCAGCCACCCTGCTGCCTGGGACCTAACTGTGTTGCAGGTCCCTTAAAAGTATGTGCCAACCTCCCCTGTGTTTGGGAGCCTGAGGAACGTACTACATTTGGCCCTTTAGATGCTGGAGTGGGACTCACAGCTCCAGAAAGCCAGACAAGCCAAAATCACTGTGTTTTCAATGTGGCTTGCTGCATGCTTTGAATTGAGTGTGCTCGTAGTGGAGCGAGCGTCCAGGGCCTTTCAAAGCTGCCTTTGGCATTGATTGCTCTTTGAAATACTGTTTGCTGTTCAGCTTAATCTTCACTTGCTGCAGCATCACGTCAGCTGAAGTGTGTCACTGACTTGGCTCAAACCAACAAAATCCTGCTGCCTTGCAGTGCTTGAGTCACCATTCGCAGCATCAACTTCTTCATCGATCAACAAGATCCTGGTGTCCCACGAAGACCAACCTCTGAGCCTCTGCATTGATTCAACTTGCCTGCACATCCTGGTCCAGTTGAACTGACTTCAAACTTCAATTGCCGACTGAACATGGTGACCGCCCGATACACGTAGCTGGAGTAGACGCTTCAAGACTGTAGCAAACTTTGTTCGATGATGCTTCTATCCCAGCTGGCCACTATACCATCACGATTGCCAAATCATTGACCCGATACAAAGCCGCACATTACACCAAAATGCCTGGTTCGATGCTGTTGAACGGCCAAGACATTTGCTAAGGTATTATTTATTGATATCTGCCCCACTTGTACAACTTTGGTTCCACGAGACTGGATAGGTCACCTTAATCCCTTTTGCATGATCAAGACATATGCTTTTGAAGATTGTGGACTTTTATTTGTCTCACTACCCACAGTGCTGCATCCTTTCTATCTTTGCATATTCTGTGTTCTTTCTACAGGGATGGATTTTTACAGTGCTTTCTAGTTAGTTATTATTATACATGGTGTGCTTGATTAGAGTTGTACAGAACCTTGATTGGGCATTGCTTTATTTTGGACTGTTATACTTCGCTGTTTGGGTTGCTACTGAACCACATTCACACTACTCTTGAGACGATAGACTTCCCTCAGCCCACGTTATCACAAAAGGCAAAGGTGATATCTCTTAACTGTGTCTGTTTTACCTTTCTGATAGTGTTGGCGCTTCGTTTGTTCAAGTGTGAGGGCTGAGTGGTCGCTTTAGCGTCTCATCCTTGTACTCCTGCAGGGCAGAAGTCAATTTGTCACAATAGGGCACTCACACTTTGGCTATTACTTGGGGTTTCTCCCTACATTTTCTGGATAATCTAGATGCGGATCCTTTGCTCACTGTGCATAACGAAATTCTACACCTCTGCCGCACCTCAATGATGATCTGCAAAAAGGCAGAGACACCCTGTGGGTGCCATTGACAATATTGTTTGGAGAAGACTTGCTGGGCATTTCAGCAATGGACTGTCCTTATGGGCAGGACAAGAATAATTTACAGGTGGGTATTTCTCCTCTAGTATGACACAAAGAGCCACATTCTGAGACCTCTTGCGGGACCATACACCTATGGATAATATTGTTTTGACCTTTCTTTTCCCAGTTGGGGATTTCAGATTTTTTTCATTTGCAAATAGTTCCACTCTATGTGTCAATGTTTTCTTGTTTCTGGTGATTTTCTTCAGGTTTTTTGACCACTCGAGGGGTGCCCCACTGTTGGCATATACTTTGATCTTGAACCTTAAAGTGATGAATGGTAGTCCCTTTCTGTAGGCATGATGTCATATTTTTAAGACAGCTGTCACTTTTCAAATGGATAACTTGTGATGGGACGACCTTACATCAGCCTCAATCTTCCACAAGCCCTTGACGAGTTTGTGTTCCATGACTCTTTTTGTGCCTGATTTACAAAAAAAAAATGTCCAATTGAAAACATTTTTGAACATCAGGGCCTTTGGGTTTATGGGGCAGTTCAGGAAAGATATCGAAAGTGAAAAAATGTGCACGTCAAGAGGGACAATGCATTGCACTTGGGCCATGTGGCCACCTTCTCCACTCCAGCAATAGAAGTCCCGGATGTTTTGAAAGTCATCTGATCCTGGTATTTCTTTTGCTCGTTTTGTGTCAGTCTATTCCTTTTGTGATTGACTGCCCTCCCGGTTCACTTACAGGGTTTGCCATCTACTTTATTTTCATTTATTTTCCTTTTGTGTGGTTATTGGTCAGTCCCATTTTGCATGATTTGATGTCAGTTGGTGTCATGTTAATAGACCCATCTTGATTATAGTCACTTTCCTACCAAACATTCCATTTTTGCTAATTTGTGATTTGATAATAGGTGAGGAGATTGCTTTCCCTGTTTCTTTTGTTTTGCGCTGATAAGTGGTTCCTGTGGTTTTGAATGTGAAGTTGTTCACAGTGTATTTATTTTCTGTTATCATGATGTGACCTTTTGGTGCTACGTTCCTATTTGTCTGAACCTTTTGTGTTACTCCATTTTGCTACCCATCTACCATAAACTCTCTGGCGCTGCCTCAAATATATGAGCAGTTCAGATAATGTAAGCATTACTCTAAAAATATATCACACCTATTGTCTCCCCCATCCTCTGCAGACACACTATCGGCTGTTCACATACAAGCATATGTGACTTTGGGCTGTCACTGTGAATTATTAAACCTGCGTCACCACAATGTCCACAAAATCTTCTAAGAGACACTGTTTATTTGTATCCTCTTACTTCAATGTAGCCTATTCCAATAGTGCCTTAGCTTAGCCCTTGAGCTAACTCCTCTGAACATGAAACAATCTTCATAGACACTAAGAACATGTTTATAAATGTTCTCATCTCTTCATACTTACTTGGCCCCTCATTGACTTCAGTCGAAATATTTGGTGTAAAGACTGTGCGTGCTTTTTTTTATTTCAAGAAGGTTTTGTCATTTATGTTAGTTTGTGTCTGTTATTTACCAACGTAAATGTAAGTACTAAATGTGTTAAAACATATATAATATTTTATTTTTAAAATATTATGGGTTGGTGTTTTATCTCTTCACCATAATTCATTTTAAACTTGTGTGGAACCTGCACCCCTTTAATAGTTATGTGTTGGCATTGTCCTGGGTTACTCACCATTAGTGAGCAAAAACTGCTTGGCAAGAGACTTTTGATGGTCTCTCTTTGCAGCCAATTAAGAGGGCAATGAACATGAAATGAATGTCTGAACAATCAACCAATGGAGGTCTGTTAAACAGCAATAAAAAGCAAGACCTGCTCAATTACTATCCACCGATTTCCACTTCATACCTTTTTCAAAATATTTACAAAACAGGTTTCACATTTTCTCTTTATATTCTTACTAGCAGGGGGATGAACTCCATTACCGATAGGATATCAGAATTCGTCAATGGCCACTAAGACAAATAGGGCCTCGCCATGAGTTGGGCGCTATCCCGGTGCTAATTGAGCAAGGAGACAGTCCAATGCTATTAGCATGACCGCAACTTGGTCTGGCGCAATTTGCACCAGATGCAGAGTTGCGGGTGGGAGGGAAATCCTCATTCCCATTTGGTCCATTGGACCCAATGGGGGTTTCTTGGCGCTATTAGCGCCGGCGCAATAAGAGCGTGCTAATAGCGCCAAAAACGGGCAGAAAGGGGAGATTTTTAGGAGGTAAACCTCTCACTTTCCACCCAACTCAAGATTGGGTGGAGCGGTAAATGCAGCGCCAATAGCATTACTGCCGCATTTTACCGCTAGGCCCAACTAATGATTAGGGCAAGGGGGTACAAAGACAAAAAAGCTGTTTTAAGAAAGAATGTGAAACTGAAATGACAGAAAAATTGCTCTTGCTGCATTGGATGCCATTCAGCTTTGTACAAACATGGCCTGTGCGCAGGGAATATAAGCAGTAGTGTACTAACTTTGATTGTGTCCCTCAAGCACATAATCATATTCTTATGTATATGCTACAATTTACCTTAAAAGCAAATGATCCAATTGTAATTCATGGGGCACCTCTAATCCCATGCCAAAACATCGCAATCACTCAACTCTCTATGCATTTTAAAACAAGGTCCTTGTTAGAGATCACTCTATAGATGACAATTTAGTGGCCTAGATCACACTCGAGTGTCACATGAATAACACTTTAATAATAATCCATAAAAAATATAAATGACTACATTATCTTGAATTTTTGGATTTACAAATAGACATAAAAAATACAAAAATCAGTCAGAACGCCCATTAACCAACTGCAGTGAACTCCCTCCTACACACCAGCATTGACAACCCAAACAGTTGAAATGGCATTACTGTATGCTGTATTTATTAATATGAAATACAACAGCACAGCCAATCATACAATAAAGAATCTCAACAAGCCATAACAGCATGGCTCTCATCTAGTGGGTGTGGACCAATGCTCCTATTAAGGAAAGGTGCCAACCTAGGGGAACATCTTTACGAACCAAATCATACAAAAATAATATTGAGGCATAATCACATCATATAATACATTATCACCAATCACCAAAACTTTCGGATACTAAGGCAATGCATGGAGAATTCTATTATGCAGAGATCTTTTCTTTATTCAAGTTAGCAGTAAGAAAAATATCTACTGCTGCCATCCTGGTTTGCCTTAGTCCCTCCTTCTCTCCTTCTTCCAATCACTGTTCTGTCTGTCCCATAAAGATTCCTGTACCTCCTGTAGTCCTCCTTTCTTGCTGCTACACAGGAAGATAAGTATTGCCTTTAAATTCATTCTAAATGAAGTTGAATGGTAATGTATTTAGATGGTGGGGGCGTGAACGGAGTACAGTACAGCACAAAGTGGTGCTCAGCAGTCTGCGTACATTATAATGAGCTGGCGGCTCGGTACCTTTTCATGTTCTCAGTTCCTAGCAGTAAACTTAGGACCCTGTTAAGTAGGCTCCTGACTACCTTTCCCATGCCCATACCCCATTTCCAACCCTTGACTTTCCCCAGGAGCTCCTTCCGTCTCCCTTTTCCAACCATTGACTGGCCACAGGGGATCGTTTTGGTGTAGTGATTGATCGGACCTGATGTAACTACTATTGCCGGAATATGTAGAAGGCACCTTAGGAAGGTCTGTGAATTTCAAGAAAGAGGATTCATGTTAACACGCCTCTAATTTTAAAAGTCTTTAACGTGGACATGGCCACCGGGAAAGATGGGACCAGGTGAAATATGCCCCCTTCTTTCTCAGAAACAAGCAGACAGGCTGTTGAATGGCAGTCTCAAATGGCTGCATTTATTGGACAGACTGTACCACGTACCTGTGGGGAGTCCATTGGCCAAGAGTGGGGGCTGCCATTCAGGAAGCCATGGCATATGGCTAATGGTTGTGGGGCATCAGTGTCTTTGGAAGGTAATGATGCCAGTGATAGATTGTAGGGTGACAAGGGGATACCCTCTAGGCCATGGAAAGTGGCGTGCAAATAGCACTATTCCCTTGAGGACATACTGGGGTTTTTCAGTCAAGAATCCCCAGTACTGAGATCTGTACATGGGGATCAATGTCAGAAGTCTGTGAAACAGCAATAAGGCCCTCGAGCAGATGGAATGGCTTATATCCAAATAATGGGACATATTTTGAGCCCTAGGTATGTTGTTTGGGGCCGAAAGATGGAACCCAGATTTGGGAGACTCTAATTCTTCCCTACTATTGACAGATCAATACCACAGAGGAATGGGTGATACTTACACAGGGAGGGAGAGCCTGCAACCTCAGGGGTAGTAGAATACGTGGAGGAGCAAATGTTCAATCCATTTGGGATGTTGAACCCTATTCAATGGAATGGTTCTTCCAGCCTCATGTTTTGGGGTTTGCACAGCACTTCCCCAGAAGGAAGTTGGAAAATGGAACCCTAAGGAACATGAAGGCTGAGTGTTCTAGGCCTTCCACGGTGGATAAATAACATTAGGTCCCGGAAATTGACCCAAAACTTGCCGTCATGTTTTCCCACCATGGCAAAGATGTGTCTAAGGGAGTGGATAAAGCCTGGGCCTTGTACCAGGATCGCATGTTAAATTAAATAGGACCCCTCCTGAAGATTCTAGATCTACCAGAGGAGGCCAGGGTAACCAAGTAACCCTTGGACGTCGAAGTACTTTTGGGCTGGACACAAAGAGTACTATGTTTGGTTGGCAATACCAGTGCCCCAATTTTTCTGGAATGTAGATGAGGCATCCTGCAACAACAAAAAAATATTCATCTGAAACTTGGGGCTTTGGCAGATGGCACAGCACGGGAAAAATCAGAAGGAATTCTCTTTGGGGACAGTTTGGTGAAGGAAATGAAAAATGTAGTTTCTACTTTCACTTTGCTGGACAAGGCCAAAACTTCACTAAAAAAAGATTCCAGCCATGGGTCTCTATGCTAGACAGGCTCACCAGGGATTGCGCGCCTAGCCAAGCTCCATCTTTCATTTGTGGCAGTTACAAACCGCAACAGCTGGTCCAACCACCCAAAACTAGCTCTGGGAGGTACGTGGCAGGAACCCTTTCTTGGCACAAAGAGGAAAATGTGGCAGAGTATATCGCTGTGATTCAGACAAGGCTTCTTTTAAAATGGGTATTCTTCCCCTTAACTAAGCTCATATGACATTGTGTGGCACACTTCATTTATTTTTGAGTAATTGGTCATGGGTAGGTAAGGATATCCAGAAACTGTTAAGGGTCTTCCTAAGTCTCCAAGATGTCTGGGGCCCACTACAGATCGATCTGTTTCACCCCGTCTCACAGCACAATTCCTGTTGTTTTTCAGCTGGAAGTCAGATCCTGGTGCAGTGGCAACATATGCCTTTCTTCATCCTGAATTCCAGACGTCATGTATGTGTTTCCCCCTTTTTGCTGATCCCAAGGGTCCTCCAGGCTCAAAGGGCCTGTCTGGTATTGTTCACTTCTTTCTGGCTCTCCCAAGCTTGGTATACACTGGTTCTGGTGCTTCTGGTGGATGTTCCATGAATGCATCCTGCTCTCCCCGATATCCTTCAGATCCCAACACTTCAATAATGGTCCACTTCTTCTGATGTCGTGGCAGATTCTGGGAAGAGATGGGCCCGACGGGGCATTTTTTTCTCGGCTTAGTCACTTATCCAATTGTTCGGGGCTCCAAGCACACTGCAGTTGTTTCAATCATTATGGGAATACAGGGTGCACTATTTTTATAGGTGGGATTGTGATCCCCATCAGGCCTCTGTGGTAGACGCACTTATGTTTTGGTCGGAGCTGGCAGTGTCATCCTTTTAACGCGCTTTTAATCTCTATTTCTCAGCAATTTCCAACTCCCATGGGGGAACATCGGTTGGCCTGTCTCCTTCTGAATGGTGTTCAAATGGCCACCCCCTTTGGCTCGGTATTTCAGACACTTTGCCTTGAGAAATGACAAGCAAATGTCCAGTTGTCCTTAAAACAGTTGTCTGCAAGGGCGTGATGATGCTGTGTTTAGTTGCCGTCCATTTAGTTGCGGATGTCTGAGCATTGGAGCTTAAAGCACGAGTATTTACTAATTTTGGGGTTTCCTTTTGCAAAAGCCGTACCAAGACTGGGTCGAAAGTGCTTGACTTTCGGTCATTTCCTAACAATCCACAATTGTGTTTGGTGCAATGTTTTAAGCAGTATGAACTAGCCACGATCAAGGTGAAAAAATGTGGCCGTACGTTATTCCTCACGTTACGGAAAACCTTTCAAACCATTTTCCTGCCGCGCTTTTGTTAGATGTGTTAAGAATGAAATGAGGGAATCCGGTATTGATATGGAATGTTTCCCAGCCCATTACACAAGTGGGGCATGTCTTTGAAGGCTTTTTGGGCAGGAGTCCACTTGAAAGATATTCTCAGATCTGACGATTGAGCTAATGCGGGTACCTTTTATTCCTTTTAATGTAAGCCTATAGTGCATGGTTCTATGTTGGTCCTGGCATAGTGTACTTTGAAGTCTACATAATGAGAGCGTCCATGTTACACCTTAGATTGATAATTAGTTGTAGTTTACGACAGGCAATGGTCATTCTATTAATAGCACAGAGGTGAGTGTTATCCCTCCCAGACCTATTCGCATGTTTTATACACTGGATATATGGAATGCCATACTTTTCTTGACTGGTTCTGTCAGACACATCGTGGGCAGTGAATTGGATGCAATTGTTTGATGTTGGGTCACCAGCAGAAAAGAGGATGACAGGAAGGCTGTAATAGTCCTTCTGGGATAGACAGCACAGTGTTTGGAGCAGTCAGAGGATGGGGGACAAGGGCAAAGCTAACTTGACTTGAATGAAAAAAAGAATCCCGCATAGTTCTCACCTCAGTGCCATTATTAGAATCACAACTGTCTTCGTAATCTGGGAAGAATCGACATTCTTTTCAAATAGTGGCATGTTTTGCACACACCGAATGATTCGAAGAATTCTGTCAGATAATATAAGTATTACATACAAAAGGACACCTACACTGAAAATAAATCTGGCCCTTAGCCATTTTAGTTCACAAATGAACAGCAAATTAACATACTTTCCAATCTTTCCACAATTTTCTAGGAATGTGGATAATTTAAACATGTCAAAATGCTTACAATACAGACATTCCAATATCATGCAGCCAAAAATGGCATAATCAATACTTTTATCAACTGTCAAATTAGATACAGGGCCTCATTACGACCCTGGCGGTAAGGGGTTAGCGCCATCGTTAGCTGCGCCGACCCCTTACCGCCAATCACGAGTTCCCTTTCCGCCATGGCGGATTTTACACCTGCTTCTAGCGGGTGTAAAAATCCATGGCGGTAAGGGAACTTGGTGTTAATTACGCCACCGTAATTTACGGTGGCGTAATTAACGCCTTCCCCACTCCCATTATGCCCTATGGGGCAAAAATGGGAATGGGGAAGGGTAAATGGGGATTGGGGATTTACCGCCCCGCCAAGGTCGGAATGGGGCGGTAAATCCCCTTACCGCCATGGTGTTAACGTAGTTAGCACCATGGCGGTAAAGTCACGGCCCTGGCGGTAACTTTCCGCCAGGGTCGTAATGAGGCCCACAGCATAGAATGTGCATGTATTCAAACATATGTTTAGAGCACATTTAGAAAACTCTCTGAGAATGTATTTGAAGTCTACTATCTCTTTGTATCAGGCAGAGAATAACAAACAACATAACATTAACACTATCATGTTTTTGGCACTAGAAACTGTGAAGTCTCATCCAGGAGGAATGCGCAATGCAATCAAACGTGAAGATTACACGACAAATCCATTGGATGCAGTGCCTACAGTTAGCAATGGTTTAAAAACAGTATAAGAGATATAAAAAGTAAGACTATGAACACTGTTTCATTTCATTTATTGAATGTATAAAGCGCCTTTTGCAAAAAGTGCTGTTACAAAATTGTACAATTTACATGATAATGCAAAAAAAGAAATAGAAAGTCACTAAGTAGAACAAAGGAAGAGGGGATGAGCTTTCAGACTAAATTGAAAAATATGAAGAGATGAATACGAGCGGATAGAGAGAGGGAGAGCATTGCAGTGTTTAGGGTCCAAGAGGGAAAAAGATGGGAAACGGAAAGTGGTACAGGGGAGTTTGGGGACAGTGTGAAGAAGCCTATTCTGTGATTGGAGAGTCTGAGAGGGAGAATAGAATGAGACTAACGAAGAAAGACCAGGAGGAGCCAAGCTGTAAGTACATTTAAAAACAATAGACAGAAAATGGTAGCGAAGACGGTATTCAAGGGGAGCTAGTGAAATAGACAGTAAAGAAGAGGTAATAGAGGAGCGGAAAGGTAAAGAGAAGAGAAAACGATGCGAAGAATTATAAACAGATCCGAAAGGAAGAAGGTGTGAGGCAGGAAGGCCAAGAAGAGAAGAGCAGTAGTCTATACGCGAAAAGACCAGGGAGAACAGAAGACAATTTGTAGCATGAAATGACAGAAAGGGGCGAGCACAACGGATGTTAAAAAGGACGTAGCGACAGGACGACCAAATAAAAGAGATATGCATTTTAAAGGAAAACGAGGGATGAAAGATAACCCTTAAATTGTGTGTAGAAGAGGAAAGGGCAAAGAGGAAGGAGTAAAAAAGAGACGGTGGAGTAAGAGTAGACGGAACAGTTGAAGCCAGAAAACACAGAACATCAGTCTTAGAAGGATTGAGGTGTAGAAAATGAGAAGATATCCAGTTTTGGACAGCAGAAAGGCAAGTTGATACAGAGGAGTGCAGAATAGAGTCAAAGGATGAAAAAGTGAGAAAGCTTTGTGTATCATCTGCGTACAGATGAAAGGAAAGATTAAGTGAAGAAATAAGAGCAGAAAGTGGGGCAGTATAGAGAGTGAAAAGGAGAGGACCAAGTACAGAATCTTGAGGGATACCGTAGAGAAGAGGAAGTGAGGGAGAGTTGTGTCAGAATACAGAATAGGACTGCTGAGAAAGATAGGAGCATACCCATTCAAGGAAAGACTCAGTAATACCCAAAGAAGAAAGAGAGGAAAGAAGAAGAGTGTGATCAACAGCATTGAATGACGCAGACAGATCGAGAAGAATAAGTATAGCGGAGAGCTTAGAATGACAAGCAGCGAGAAGAGAGAAGAGAGTTAGAGACATGCAAAAGAACAGTCTCAGTAGAATGAGAAGGATGGAATGCAGATTAGAGAGGTGGTAGGAGAGAATTAAGATTTTGGAAACTAGCACCCTGGGCATATGCAGCCCGCTCAACAATTTTAGAGAGAAAGGGAAGAAGTGAAATTGGGCAAAAAGTAGTAGGAGTGGAAGGGTCAAAAGTCCACTATTTAGAATCGGGAGAATACGAGCATGCTTAAAGATAGCAGGGAAACATGAGATAGAAAGAGAAGAATTCATGAGTGAAGTAAAATAAGGAAGAAGATGGGGATAGACATATGGAAAAGGAGAAGAGGGAAGAGGATCAGAAGGCAACGCTGTTAGATGAGCACAGGTAAGAAGGGCAGAAGTATCCGAATTCGTAAAAGAAAAACAATGGGGATGAAGGTAAACTGGAAGAAGAGGAAGGAGAAAGAGTGGGAGAAGAAGCAAAAGTAGCACAAAGATTAGAAACTTTTGATGTGAAGTAACTAGCAAAGTCATAGGAAGAAAGAGGTGAAAGGAGAGACGGCTCAGGAGATTTAGAAGATAGGATGTTGTGGAGTAGTTGGAAAAGACGACAAGGGTGGTGAGAAAGAGAAACAGCAGGATCTGAAAAGTACAATTTATTTTTTGCTGAAAGTGACACAGAGCCAAAAGAAGAGTGGAAAGATTAAAGTGCAGCAAGATCAGTCTGTGATCTAGGTTCTTTCCAGTGCCACTCAGCTTTATGCAGATGACAGCAGAAGGAGATTAGATCAGAAGTAAGCAAAGGCTGAGGAGTTTTACGAGTGGGACTAAAAGAACAAAGAGGAGAGATGGGATCAAGTACAGACACCAAAGAAGAATGGACGGTTCTAGCAGCCACATTTAAAGACAAAGAGGAGCATGTAGGAATAGGTGGAAGAGAAGAGAGAAATGATACAGAGCCAAAGGAACAAAGATTACGAGTACAAGTAGGTAAAGAAGGAGGGGGTGTAGAAATGGTAAGGGTAGAGAGAGGAAAGGAAAAAGTGATCAGAGACATAGAAGGGACAAGAAGACACAGGCACAGCTGAAGGAAGTGAGGAAAAGATCAGGCCAAGAGAAGAACCACACTGGTGATAGAGTCAGAATTCACATAAGCATCACATTTCTCTAACTTTGCATCACCTTGGATCACACCTTACCACAAATGTGCAAGTGACCCAGCTATTTCATTTCATGCAATGCTGAGTGCCCCATCGTTTCCACATTTCCCATTTTTAAAGCATTATGATGTTTGGCTACACACTAATTATCACCTTTAAAAATCTGCACACCCTAACACTCACATATCGTTCTGTTTAGATACATATATCTACATTGCTAGGCAGTGTTAATCTGGCCTACTGCTACAAATTCAAATATTCTTGTGTTTAACAGTTACTCAAATCTTAATACATATAAGACATACAATAGTATTAGTAATGGTTCCTGGAAATTCTACCTTATACTATCTTATAATGGAACCAAAGGGAGTGACGCGGCACTCCCCATTGGCCAATTCTCAGGGCATATGAGCCAGTATTGCACGTTCAAAACAGTAAAGATCCAGGAATTGCCCAATGAGAGGGAAAGCTGCATGACTCCCACAGTCACTGCCCTGTCAGTGCAGTGCTCCCAGGATAGGCAGGAGCACTACGCTAACAGCGCTACCATCGACAGGGCTCTCATCATGGTGCTCTCTCTCATCATGGGAGCGCTGGGCTGAGAGCCCCACCTGCACTGTTAAAGGGGACGTTTGCTACAAAATGTACTTATGGTCCCTGAAGATCTTATTAAATACCCACGCCACTCCCCTTTCACGATCCATACCTCCTGGTATGGCCCTTGGCTATGTCTATAAAGCTTAATTATAGCTTTTTAGACAGATGGAGGGGTTGTTATCGTGCAATGATGAATTATAACATGAGGTGAAGCCAAGGGCCATAGGGTGGAGAATGGGCATTATCCCAAGTGAGCATGACCCCTCTCACCACCACCCAAGGTCTATATAGCTATTAGTATATAGTTGGACCACCTATACATGTTGTTTAGATTTGGTAGTGAAGAAACAACCTTCAATAGGAAGCAAATGGTGTTTTAGTTTTGTATTAATTAAATAATACGTTTTTCTTCATACATTAAGCATTTTAATTTCAAACTTGTTTGAACTGCAATGGGTTTCACATGAGCATGCATTACATGTAGTGTGAAATGAAACAGTTTCTCTAAAAATAAGCGGAAGCATTTCCCCATGTGTTAGCTTTCGCTTTGCTGCATTAAATTGGATGTTGCATTAAAAAAAAGATCCTCCCAAAGAAGGAGTGTGTTAATGAAAACATGATTTATATTTTCCTGTCTGCTTTTATCATCAGAATGTCCAGAAAGGTGTCAATAATAGTATTTATTGACAGTGCTTAATTTGTAAAAAAAATAAGTGCCAAGTCTTAAAAGATCTTGGCTCACTAATGCTCGCCACGGTGGTTCTTCAGTGCCATCGGCTCGGCACAGTGCTAGATCGGCCCACCACCAGCCCATCACACTGCTACTGCTCCATGTTACATGTTTGGCACTGAGAACTAAATCACTTGGACGAGCTGGCCTGCCCATTTTGAAATATTGGGGACTGGGCCTGTCAATTTTTACAGGTTATTCTAGAGATGGAAGTGTGATATAAATCATTGTAATGCCGTACCACTGGTTCTTTTAATTTTTACAGAGCGTACCGTCTCAAGAAATGCGTCATTGATGCTTTGTCTTTCTGCTGAGACAAATATATAATTGGCTCCCGCCAGACATTCAGGCACTGCCCGTTTCCCAAGTCACAGCTTGGCAGGCACACACACACGGCGTCCGTGGCTATGCAGGTGGCTAAGGTGCTCAGATTGCAAACATATTTCTTTTATCAGTGGCAGAGTCTTTCATATTCATGATGGAGCAATTCTAACTCAAAAAGTGAACAATATTTGTTTTTTTTATTACATGTTTTAAATCACTAAAAGTACTGTGGGGTTAACTAGATTTTTAGGTTGGCATTATCTCGCATTCAGGGATTTATAGTTTAACATTCAGGATGTGAAAATTAAAGCCACAATGATATTATTTCGCTTTACGCGTTGCTATAAGTATGAGTAAGAGCTTATTACTGTATACCTTGAAATCAAGTATTTGAGCCAACGTTTGTGATCCTGGTCAAGCAGGGGAAGTAGTAGTGCATGGGGGGGCTGCTATATGGGGGCACATTCTAGAGTTTCACCCTGGGCGCAACAGGGCATGATTTGCGAAAGTGTTTTTTAATCAGACAGTCCCATTGAAAAACAGTTTGTAAATCATTCCCTACGTTTTACAGCATTTCCAATTTCATGGCCCGTCGCTGTGTTTTCTCATGCCTCAGCTAGCAGCTAGACAGCAGGCTGTCTCAGACGTGAGGCATCCCACCCCAAATGTCAACCTTCTTAAAAGCCTCGACCAAGACCAAAAATACTGCACATTAAGTGCTGGATGGGACTTCATTTCCAGTGCCACCCGGGGAGCTGGATTACATCATCATGCCAATCCTGTTTTACTGGACCATGTATCATTTTTACAGTGCCACATCGTGTGAGTAGGACTGCTCACATGACAGGGCCCCACACGTGTCTACAGAATGTGATCTCTCTTGGAATAATAAAGTAAACAGATGATCTGTTTACTTTATGATTCCAACAGAAGAGCATGCTGTCCAGCCGCGGTGGGGCTATAAAGTGATCACTATGTAGCTGTTGTTGTATGTGTGAGGAACAGGCGGGGCCTAAACGTGTGTTTCGCAGAAGGCCTGGCGGACTGAGCAGGAGCAAAGGAGCCCAATGTATGGGCGAAGTGGCAGTGTTGATATCGCCTTTGGATGTTGGCGAGGCATTCTCTCAATCATTGTATGTCTTTGTGGAGACTTTCAGGTAGAGCTGGGTGTAGTCAAATTTGTGGAGGCTGTCACAGCAGCTGACGAGTAATCCCTCTCTGTGGCTCCAAGTGTTTATGGCAAATCAGCAGGGAGATGATGCAGCCCTGTGGCATTAACAGTGCTTTTACTTTAAGAGCATCACTCTGTCTCATGCTTTTCCTTTAACAGTGTCCTAGGCTATAAGACTGTTTCCTCAGGAAAAAGCACACCATCGTGGTCTGTGATCGGGGGAGGACTGCACAACACACCGGGCCTGCATTGAATGGATCAGGAGAGGCCCAGGGACAGTGAGGGAGGGTCCCGTTCCAAAGTTTCAAACTCAAAAAGAGTCCCTGTACCGAAAAAAAGAGTTCTTGTGTTGGCCACCGGTCAGCACCTGCACACATTAAGCACTGGAACGTATTGGCTGCATTTCCAAAATTCTGATTGGTTGAGAGGATGGCAATAATGATCGGCATTTGCTAATATAAATTAACTGCAAATGAACATTATTAGATATTCACATATGGAGTTGTTTGCTTATTGATGAACCTTCCTGAAACCATTTCACATCAAGCTACAGATGTATTGTAAAAGAATACACTTGATGTATGCTCTATGCAACATTAACTAGGTTGTCTACAGTAGAACAATTGCATGTTCAATTGTTAATAGGAAGTAAACATGTTTTGCTTTGGTTCCAGGACAGTCCATTTCCACCAGCACCATCCACTCAGCCATACAAATACGCAAGTATTTATTCCAACATGCTATTTTCAGACTGGCGCAAATTCTTTGCATTGTTATTTGTTATTTTATTATTATTTTTGAGTCATTTACATAGCACACCTAATGTACCAAATCATATCTGGGTGCAGCTCGAATTTAAATACTCTCAAGCAGCACTATGGGAAGAGCATCTCTACCAGGTTCCAGCCCCTAATACTAAAAAGACACCTGCATTAGCACCATCATCCTAAAGTTACTTAAACAGCTGAATCCTCAAAGCTTGGAGGAAAGGTATCAGTGTTTGTATGGCCAAACTTACAATGGGAGCTTGTTCCATAACTTTGGGCCATAAATTGCAAACCGTTGGTCACCCCTAAATACACAATTTGAGGGGAGAGTGTGCAACAACAATTTATTGCAGGACTGCAAAGTTCAGGATGGTAGGTACTGAGTTATTTTGTCTGAGAGGGACCTGGGGCCAACATGTTTAGACATTTGAATACCAGTCAAAGAATTTGAAAATCAATACGATCCTTCAATGCAGGTCAATGCAAAGATTGGCGCAAGCTTGAGATCGGGGAGGGTTTTGTTACTCCGAAAACAAGTTTGACAGCCGCATTTTGGCATTTTTACAGTCTCTGGATTTGTGTAGAAGGGATGCCGGCTTTCTGTGTGCACCAAGAACAGAGACCTCATCCAATCTTGCGTCTCTGTCGCATCCAACAACTCGGCCTAACTCTTTAAAATCTTGAAGCAGCTGGCCAATCCTGCTGCAGTCTCTACCTCTCCTTTCCCCACACAGGCCCTCTGCACATCCCTGGCTTCTCATTTCATCTCTAAAACTCAGGACATCCTGTCCTTTCTCTCGTCCTCTCCTCTTCATACCTCTACTCCCCTCTCTTCCTCTGGCCCTTCTGTGGCCACCTCTCCTCCCTCCTTTTCTGCCTTTGCCCTACTCTCCCCAGACAAGGACTTTAGACAAGTCCAATCTATGAAAGTCTTGTTAAAACAGGTTCTCCCCACTTCCTCTAAAACAATCAAGGACCACATTGATACCCTGTCTCCTGCTTTGGCTGAGTTCTGCAACCACTCGTAAGAAACCCTCAGCCAACCCCTTCTGCCCTGCTAACTACATCCCAATCTCCATCACTCCTTTCTGATCAAACTACTGGAAAAGCTGGCCACCTCCCAGCTTAATCTTCAAACTGAATTGGTTGGTTGTCTCCATGCCATCAGTCAGGCTTCAGAGCTGCCAGAAGCACTGAAACTGCTTTCCTGAACATCTGTGAAGACCTGCTATCCAACCTTGACTCCAATACCCCCTGTGTCCTCATCTTACATGATCTCTCTTCTGCCTTTGACATGGGCAATCATGCCATCCTGCTCAACCGTCTCTGTGATAACCTGGGTATCACTGATCAGGCCCTGGCCTGGCTGACCTCTTTCCTCTCTCCGATCAACCCTCACAGGTCCAACTTAGGTCCTTCCTCTCCTCTAGCTCTATCTCTACCTGTAATGTTCCCCAGGGGCCTAACCTCTCTCCCTGGCTGTTCAACCAATACCTGGCACTTCTTGCCCACCACATTGCCGCTCTCTGCGCCAACTTTCAGTGCTATGAGGACGAGACTAAGCTCATTTTCAGCCTCCCTTCCGCCACCTCTTCTCCTTCTCTCATCTCTGACTGTCTGTCTGCTATCCAGGAGTGGTGTGCCACCAAGGATCTCTGCCTTGAAGCCAGTAAGATTGAGCTTCTCCTCATCGGCACACCTGCTCCCTCCTTTCCTGGCACTCTCTGAGCGGCCTCTCTTGGCCCTCTTCCTTCTCCCACCTGTGAGGCTAAAAACCTTGGGATCATCTTCGACTCCACTCTCCTTCTCTCCTCACATCTCTTATGTCTCTAAGAAGTCACACTACCAGCTGTACATCCTCAGAGGAATTCTTCCCTTCCTCTCCTTCCCTCAGATGCTCACTGTCTCTAGAGCTCTGGTTCTTTCTAGGCTGGACTACTGCAACAGACACTCTCTAAATCTGCCTGCTTCTACTCTCTGCCCTCTGCAACTCATCCAGAACAGGACTGCAAGACTTGTCCTTGGCCTCAAGCCCAGGGATTGTATCTCTCCAGGACTGAAATCTCTGCACTGGCTCCCAGTGGCTGCGAGGATTAAGTTCAAACCCTCTGCATTGTCCAGAAGGCTTTCTGGGTCCCCAATACCTCCAACTTTCTCTTCCTAAATATCTTCCTTCTCAAGCTCTTCGCTCATCCGCCTCCAACTCCCTCAGGGTGAGCCGCTTCTCCAAGCAATGAGTTGGTGGTAGGTCTCTTTTTTTGGTTGGTGTGCCCCTCTGGAACAGCCTCCCTACCTCCCTGAAACATTAGGAGAATCATCTCTAGTTCTGGAAGTGCCTCAAGACCTTTCTCTTTGCTTCTGCCATCTCGCCTCCTCCCCCCTGCTGAACTCCTGACTGAAACTGCACTGCTCACCTGGCTACACTCTGATCTCTGGCCCAGTTCCCCTCCTCCATCAGCTGCGCACCTGCACTGCCCTCCGGGAAACCCCTGCACCTGGGGCTGTTTCTGTATTCCTACAGTCCGTACCAGCTCTTGACACTTGATGCCTGAGCTTACTCCTGAACTTGCCACTAGCTGGCCGCACTCTAACCTATTGTTTTATTTATTCTACTTATTCTTACTGTTGATCCTATGTATTGCATTTCCCCCTCCCACCTCCCCTGCACTTGTGCAATCTCAATGTCACCTGGCCTAGTAAGACCGCTGTCTTTGTCTTCCCTCTGTCGCCCCTCCCTTACTTCATCAAACCTTGAAACACTTGTGTTTAGGTGTGTTATAAATGTCATAACATACCATATCATATCATGCCTGCCATCAGCCCATTATAGTAATCCAAGCATGAATTCACCAGGGTTTCCACCACCACTGTGTGATCCTTGGCCGGTTGAATGGAAGAGCTTGTCTCAGGAGGCGCAGGGTGCTGAAAACTGATTGCATCCCAGGTCCTCTTGCCAGATACATACCAGATTTTGCATTGTTTGTGCAATTATCAGGTGTGATCCCAGAAAGCAAGGTGAACCTGGTGCCTGCTACCCTCCAAGAGGTGTTTTGGGCCAAACAATGCCACCTCTGTTTTCCCAGAATTCAGGAGAAGCCAATCGGAGGACCTCCCCCCTTTGACTTCCTCAAAGCATTGTTCAACCGTCTGAAAGGTCTCCTCCACCTCCCCTATGTTGATGAACACTTGGGTATCATCAGCATACAAATTAAATTTCACTTCATGCTTCCTCAAGATGTCTATCCATGGTCTAAGGTATACATTAAAGAGAAGGGGGAGAGTGAGCATCTCTGCGGGACACCACAAACTGTGGGATAATGTTTGAATGAAACCCACCCAGTCTGACCGTTGTTCCCGGTCTGATTTTGAACCACCTCAGTGCCTGATCAGAAATGGTTCCGATCTCCCCAAGGCGCCCAAGCAAGATATGGTGATCAAACATATTGAATGCCACACAGAGATCAAACATATCGAGTAGGGATAACTCTCACTTCAAGGAGGTCATCCCACACTGCTATCAGTGCCATCTCGGTACCAAAACCTGGTTGAAAACCGGACTGAAGGGTGTCCAACAGGGATTCCTTATTCACATAAACCTGCAACTGAGACTTTACAATCCTCTCTAAAACATTTCCAGGCCAAGGTAGCCCCATCACTGTTTTATTCACCGGTTGCAATCACAGAATGACTTATTTCTTTGGGCAAATCTTAACAGTAATTGTTGGTGTTGTTTATGCAGTTTTTGGTTGTCTGCTGAGGGTTTATACTTTATCTCGATTGCCTGAGATGGACAAGATATGATCCAAAAAGTAAATACTCCAAATAGCACCAAACCAGTAGGGTAGCAGATAATGGTTAGTGAGAGCCAGAACAAAACAAATGGTCTTGATGCAAGTCTTGTAGTTAACAAGTGGAGACTGATTTATTTAGGTCAAAAAATGTGTTTAATAACTTTCATTTAAGTCAATACATGTTTCAGAATTCTCAACACGTGTTTCACCCTTTTATTATCAAAGGGATCCTCAGGAGAGTATCTATGTCACCACAATAGTCAATCTTAGTGTGCTTTGATAATTCTTAATTTTAAGGTTTCTCAAAGTATGTCAAGGTCCAGTTATTGTCAGTCACTGGCCTTGTGCTAAAGAATAACAGCCAGAGTGAGAAAGGATCCAAGTGTCCAGTGTCTGATGCAGCCGAATTAGATGCCCCCTTCACTGGCCGATAATTCTGCAAATCTTCGGGATCCAGCTTTGTTTTTTTCAAGAGGGGAGTAACCACAGAGTTCTTTAACATCGCAGGTACTGAACCAGATAGTAATGACGTGTTAATAACCTCTGTCAAAAAGGGGATATCTCAGCTAAAAGCCATTTTGATACACTTGTCACTAAGGTGAAGAGTATGTCATTGGTGGGCTTCACACATTGCAAAGTGACAGTACCACCTCGTCCTTAACCAACGAAAAATAGAAAGGCTCCCCAACCAGAGGAGCATGTATTATCTCTGGTTCCTTAGAATCATTTACAGGGCCTATCCCAAAAGAAGATGATCATATAATCTTTCCCTGAATCAGCTCAATCTTTCTATCAAAGAATGAGTGTAAGACATTTGCCTGACTCGGAGAAGCTTCCATAAAGTGATGGATTTCATGCGTGTGACTAACTGCAGACCTAACATTTAATAGTGCCTGCTTAAATGGGCCATCCATCCATCACTTTTAACACCTCAGAATTATTTCTGTCCTTAAGTTTTTTCATGCCCTTATTCCGAACTTTTCAGGATCTGCAAGGTAAGGTGGCCTTTATCAATATTGAGCTCCCTCACCACGGGGCAAGTAACCAGGGCAGCCTCATAGCTCCACGCCATCCCCTATCTAACTTGAAGCAAAGAGTATGAAATAGACATTCATATACAAACAGAACGAGCATTTACCAAAGTGTCCTCACAAAAACCTGGGCAGCATTTCTCGCTGAATGCCGTGACCAGGCTGTAAACAGGCCTAAACAAGCTTTGGGTCATCACTTTGTGCTGACGCGAGCCAATTAAGGCATGTGTCTCCTCCTGCATGATGCACGAGGCTGCACATCAGAAGGAGTGGTGGGCACAGTTGTTTGTTGCTCCTTGTAGTCACTCCACTTCATCCTCCCAAATGTCTTTATTGTATCAAACCACACCAAGACTCCCCCACCCCAGCAATACTAAACATCAGTATTAGTACAGTTTTTTAAAATAAGAAATTAAAATGTGGGTTTAAAAACGAACACAAGTATAAATCTTAGGGAGGCCTTAAAATGTTTTTAACACAGTATAAGCTTGAGCAAAACGAACCTGCTACCTCAAAAGGCAGCAAGACTCCTTTTATGCAAAATGCCTGCATTATACACCAGCACAAACTAAGCAGATTCCATGGAAATACATTGTAAATGGCACCTGACATGTATAAATGCCAGGCTGCATGCAATCAATTGCATTATGAGTGCAAAAACAAGGGCATACAGGCCGATTAACTATGCCTGCTCGCTTTTGTTTTGTATTTTGTAGAGCTAATGACTAACATTGGCAGAGGGACTTGTTTGCACATGGGTGACACTGTAAGAGGTCCCCTCCGTGCAATTTATGCATGCATTTACAATAACCTACATTGGTTCGTTCGTTGATTTTGATGAGTCGTCTTTCACCAGTCCATATTCACTGTTTGGGGCATGGCTATGGCACGGAAACACGATCAGTCATTTATCCACACCTGTGTGGTTCATTCAGAATTCAGTTAACCCTCTGGGAGATGTTATCATGAAATCCATCCCTAAAAATGTGCAAGTGCATTTGTTTTGGAAGTCTCGATGCGTCTATGCTTAAAGGTTTGTCAATAAAATACATTTTGTAAATGTTCTAAGCATTTCTGCCACATTATGTAGCAAACGGATTGAAACCAAACCTGTGTCCTAATGTGTCAGACTCTTCAAAATGTTAATATGGTCAGCTTAAGAAATTATTTTTCTTCTAAAAACTCAACCATTATCTTAGCAGGTTTGGTCCCTTTTTACATAGATTTTAGGGCGAGATTCCTCAAGTTATAATAGTAGTTGTGGAATTACCTTTTATTTGTTAAGCATAAAATACATTAAGTTCCTAAACAATGGCGAAACATTTTAAGGCTGCTCAACACAAAGGCAGTCATTTCCTGATCGGCAAGAGTGGCTTGGCTGACCCGGCAGGATATACTATAAGCAATAGTTTGTCAAGATTCTCTCCTCCTGCCACCTGTTTGGACACCCCGGAGGCTCTCTGTGTTGCTGCAGGTGCTGTGAACACTAATATGATACCTCTGTGCACATTTCCAGTCTCCCCGTGCCGTCTTTTGGAACTGAGTCCGTTTAACTTGATGATCTGGATTTTGGATCTGTTGCATTTTGGTCACTGGAGACTGATTGTGGGAGGAGGGATCATACATGTTCTTAGCTGTTAAAGGTGGCATTAAGCCTCATCCTGCATGTGCAGGAGTTTTAACAGATGCCGCATAAATGTGCCTGCACCTGCTGCAGCTGTCGATATTGTTGACTATTCCTGTCAGTATTTTTGTGCATAATAGCATGTGGTCATTGTGAAAATTCAAGGAGCAAGAAACCTTGAAAAATTGTATTCAAACTATACTATAAAATAACAACATAACAAAGCTACAACAAGAAACAGAAATGAAAGAAAGAAAGACAACTATTTTGGTGTGGTATACACCGAAGGTGTAAACTATTTAAGGAAAAGAACAGTTCTTCAAGAAGAGGAACAGGAAAAAACAACCGCATAAGGGAAGACAAAAACGTGAAGACAATACACATAATGACAAAGAAGAGAGGGGAGGTCAAAGGTGGAGTCGAACAGAGGGACAGTGTAAGACATCTTCATTGATCAGGTCCTGAAGATGGTTGTTTAACCAAATGCATTGACCAAGTGATCTCCACCTTTTAATCCTAGTTTAGATTTTGCAATGGAATAATTGCATTGTTTGAATTCTTTCACTTCTGTATATATATCACTTCAACCTTGCCCATTCGATATTTTCAAACACTTGCAACCCACCAATAAAAAATAAAGGTGTCAATCACAGACTGATATTGTCCTGTTTTGACAGTGTTGTTGTTATGTATAAAAGATGGCAGGCTTCGAGTACTCACAATTCTTTTAGGCAGTGGGCAATCAGATAAAATTATTTGCCAAGGATCACACACTTTGGTTAAGCAGCGTGCTATGGCTGGTCTATTGGTGACTGTTGTGTTACATCGCACAAGCCCAACTAATTGCATATAAGCATGGAAAGGGAAAAAAAACGAAGAATAACATATGCCCAGGTACTTTTGCTCCCACACTGAAAATCAAAAGCAGGCACCCATACCCATACACACAGTAAGTGAACATATTTCTTAAAGTGAAATATACAAATGTAGTTCAATTGACCGTCCGCTTAGGAAAGTGCGTAAGAGAAAATAGCATTGGACCTTAAAAAAAAAAGTAATGAACTCCAGAAAAATAAACTAAGAGAGGAAATATTCCAGTAAATATGCTGTCAAAGTATAAAAAGGTGCTCACCTTTTTTACCCAGCAATCTGTAGTGAAATATTCCCTGTAAAACAAAATCCCAATACGAGACAATTGCTTGTGGTCTTGTTGGTAAGCATCTGTACTGGGAACAACACAGCCTGATTAAAATCCTGGTAGCTTAATACTTGAGCAAGCTTGCCAACCTAAAAAAAAAACAAGGGAATGCACCTGCCCTCTGAAAAAAGTTACAGAGTCCACCCGTATGTGTCCTTTGCTTGTGCCCTGAAAAGAATAACTGCACCAGTGTCCAGGAATCCAGGAAAAAAACCTCTCTTGTCACATCCGGGCAAATACTCATGACTTACTTGCCCTCTAATCATTTCTCCTCCTCACCCTCATGCCTGGTTGTCAACAATAAAAAGATAAATTTAAAAGTACACATACAATACTGCCACTCAAATATGTTAATCCTTATAGAACTATAATATCAGTGATGTCATCAATGATATTTGTGATGTCATCTTTGATGTCCTGGGTGTTAGTCTTAGCAGTGCGCGGTGGGGGCGCGAGTTATGGTTGCTTAGCTTACCATACCTGGCAAATTTTTTCGATTTTACTTGTAACCATAACGTCCTTTTAACAATGTTTTTTTTACTGATTTGCATAGGTTTTTAGTAGCGCAACTTAACCATAACGTCCCTTCAACAAAGTTTTGTCATTGAATCTACATATATAGATAATGTAAATTTGATAAATGTTTACTAGGATGTTATATACATATAACATAGAACATACTGAACCCCCCACCTGCGCTAGTGCTTCTGATATCCGTGGACCATGCGCCTGTTCATGGACGGACTCAGACAACATCAACACTATCCAAAAACTCAGGGGGTACCTTACATTGTTATATCATCCAAAAAAAGCAGCAAATAAATAAATAAGAAGTGAAACTGTGTATGTAAGACACTAACAGTCTAATTGCATAGCATAAGCAACATAGTGGAATGTAACAAAACACACAATACATATGCCTCTAACAGAATTACCTCACAGAAATTGCACAGCAAAAATCAACAGGACACCTACGCAGCAGTAACAGCAAAACATATTAAGAAACAAGTGAGTACACTACATTTATTGTATGTATTTATAAACCTTCAGTATTAGGTACACTAAAACTAATATATTTTTTTTACACAGAAATGTCTAGTACTTTGGAATGCCTGGAAGAAAATGTTCCTCGGAATGAAATGAGTGAAGACAATGATTCTAATGATAGACACTACACTTCTCTATATAAGCCTATTAAGAACCCCTAATTTCCTCTGTTTTTGTATCAGTTTCTGCTTCCCCTTCTCTTCTGTAATTTTTATACTTTTATACAATAACGAAATATTAAGTGTGTTGTTAGTATATTCCTCTGTGTCTTTTTTTTTTTTTAAAAGGCCGTTCGGGTGTCCGCGGACAGCGCGGCTGTCCGGAATGTCCTCAATTAAACAAAATGAGGGTGTCCTAAGGACACTATACCTGTTTGTATTGTTGGCAATCAAAATGGAGGTGCCCTTAGGACACACAAGATGTCCGCCTGTCTGTAATTAACAAAAATGGGGTGTCCTAAGGACACTATACTTGTTCGAATTGGCTGCAGTCAAATGGGGGTATCTGCAGAACACAAAAGACGCCTGCATGTTCGTAGCTATGCAAAATAAAGTGTCCCAAGAACACTTCCCCAGTTTGCATTGTTAGTAACCAGAATGAATATGTCCATAGAACACATAACTAGTCCGCCTGTCCGCAAAGTTCTGACACATATTTGTTTTGTTCGGGGCCCTGAATATTGTCTGTAGAACATCTGCATGCATGAGAGTAAAACACCCTTGCCCCTACGAATATCGTGCCTGTCTGCAACTGTCTGCCACACGTGTGTCGTACTTTTAATTAGTTCGGGGACTGGAACACTGTCCGTAGAAGACCTGCACGAATGCGTAGACCCGACCCCGTGCATTTGGTGTCCTACGGACAGCCATCCCATTCGCCAACGTGTCTTCGACATCATCAGGTGAGCTCACCTGCGCTAAGCATAACGAACACTGTCAGGGCCCCTGGACTCAAAAAAAGTGTTTTTTTCAGCAATCCAAGGTATTTTCCTGGGAAAGTTAACCCTTACACATGTCCCACACTATAGGGGTCATTACGAGTTGGGCGGTAAGGGTTTACCGGCACCGGTAAGGATGCCAGTGCCGGTAAACCCTTACCGCCCTATTCCGAGGTCCCTTAGCGGGTCCCAGCAGGAATGGCTGGTCTGACCAGCCGTTCTTTGTGGCACCCGTTAAGGGATCTTGGAGCTAATAAGGGGCACGCAATTTGCGGACCCGTTATTAGTGCCTTCCCCATTCCCATTGAGCCCTATTGGGACTCAAATGGGAATAGGGAATGGTTTACTGAATGGGGACTTACAGGGTCTGCATAGGTCGGAATGTCCTGGTAAGTCCCCATTCAGTGAGACCGGACCCGGATCCGGGTTTGGAGGCAGCCATGGCACTAATAGCGCCATGGCTACCTCCAAACTTGTAATGACCCCCTATGTCCCTGGTGATCTGCATACTTTTTGGAATTTTTTTAGCCCTTTCTTCATGTTCGAAATATCCGGGGACAGCACGGATGTCCGCGGACCTCTAAATTCTTTGTGGTTGTGCCCCATTGCACTTTTCGCTCGGAGGAAGTGGTGGCTCTGAAAAGAGCCTTTTTGTGGTTTTTTTTGTGTTTTGAAAACTTCAAATGGTCAACACCTACTGCAAAATGGATTGCTGTAATTCCCAAAAAGGTTGCATTGCATTTTGTATATTTTGCAGAAAAATCTGATTGCCGGCATAAGTAAGATGTACTCCATCTCTACGAAAAATGCACATGCATGAACACAAAGTACAGGTATGAATATTTTTTGCACAGTACATCATACATGGCAACATTCTGACCTGGAAGGGACAAAAGGGAGATAACCATTGTGTCATAAGAATGCATTGGGCAAAGATGTATTTTCGGTGAGAGAACGTGAAAAAATAACAATATTTTTCACAGAAAAATTGAGTCTCCCCGTGAAATCGGGAGGATTGGCATGTATGGTATATGTACATCTCTTCTATAAATGCATATAAAAAGAGTAACTGCCACTTACCCTGTGCAACCTGTAAAACAAGCGTACTGTCATTTCTCCAATCTACTATGATTAAGTGTCACTTGCAAAGTCGTCTGCTCTCCACATTTTTATTTACACATATTATTAACTGCAATGTGCAAACTGTTATTTTCTTCATTCATTCTATCATTGCTGTAACCACTGCCATGTATTTAACCACATTACAACCATGATAGCATTTAATGCATTATAGTGCATAAGATGTACATAAAATTTCCTTTTCATACATTCTGCATATTTCACATACATTCTATCATTTCAACTCCTTTACAAATGACTATATTAGTAATAAGACACAACACACACAGTTATCTAACAAAGTGTCATTTCATGTTAAAAGATGGGAGAAATAACAGTATAATTATGGAAAAAAGGCTTTCTAGTGTGTTATAAAATTACAAGCACCCAGGATGAGTGCATGCATCTTTATTTATGCAGACAGATAGCCAATATCATTTCAAAGGCTCCCAGCTGAAACAACACCACTGTCTCGACAACTGTTCTTCCAATCTAGACAGCTCTCTTATTCCAGCTGGTTGCCCATTCCGTTCTAGATTTCACAACAGCATTAGAATCATACTAAAGTAAAATAGCCAGTAGTGCACCCAGTGTTAGTATGTCCGAGTGTTAGTATGTCCACGTACAACTGCAGTGACCGCAGATATCGCGAGCACATCACGGGCTTCTCCCACCTAAACAAATAAAGCATTTGACCCATCTCTTACTCCCCCACCCTCACCAAGCACTCATACACACCAACACACTCCCCAAAATTGGATTTATGCTCACTTCCAGCTCATGTCCTCCATTTCACTATGGCGGGCACATTGAAACATTTTGACGCACCTCACGCCTCATTCCAGCCAATCAGACAACACGGTGTGTGTCCGCAGACATGACACAAGCCGATTATCCAATCGGTGTCCTGTCTGCGGAGCAAACAGGGAAGTGTGTCCGTGGAGCAGACCTAGATATCACTAATTTGTTTGCCTTACGTTTTGTTTGTTTAAAAAAGAAATACTGGATAGATTTACACCAAAATAACAAAAGCATGCTTTCGGGACCAAGCAGCCGCTACTGCCGCAAATCTGGTGAAAATCCGTCCAGCGGTTTGGGCTCTAGGCACGACAGAAATGTCTACATACTGGGAAAAAAAGACATTTTCGGACCCACCCTATAACTTTGCACCCCCCCCCCCCTTGACCAAACCTCATACAAACATTTGCTTTTTTCCAAAGTTTGGTGAAGATTCGTCCAGGGGGAGTGAAGTTATAACCCACCCAAAAAAGGCTCTTCCTATGGGTTTAGCAACTTAACCATGACTACACGGCCCTACCGTGGGCTGTGTAATATATATATATATATATGAATATATATATATATATATATCAGTGAAAAAACTTTGTTAAAGGGACGTTATGGTTCAAAGTAAAACCGAAAAACCCCTGAAATTCGGCAGTTATGGTAACATAAGCAACCATAACTCGCGCCATCGTGCACTGCTAACACTAACACCCAGGACATCAAAGATGACATCACAAATGTCATTGATGACATCACTGATGACATTTCAGTATTCAACATGGCAAGATTATGAATATGGCACCTTCATCATGTATGCTGCACACACTGCCTATGTTTCTGCATGAGTAGCTTAGTATACTGGATAGAACTTCATAATAGAATGCTATTTATATCAATGCATTGCTTAATGCACTAATTAGCTCATGATATTTATCCCAATGATCCTTGATAGTTTTTGGTCAGCATTATAAGAATCCCATGTACAGAGTTTTTATGAAAAAGAAATGCACATGTGATGTCATCAGTGATGTCATCAATGATATTTGCGATGTCATCTTTGATGTACTGGGTGTTAGTCTTAGCAGTGCACGGTGGTGGCGCGAGTTATTTTTCATAGCTTACCATAACTTGCGATTTTCAGGGGTCTTTCGGCTGTACCTAGAACCATAACGTCCCTTAAACAAACTTTTTTTAATATCACGCAAACAATATACAAACATGGCGTGCAAAAACCAACTTCTCACAGATGGCTTTACACAGAATGTTGCAAAGTAAGAATTTATGCTCGTTCACAGTGAAGGTCAGCTGCTTCCATTTTTTTCTCGGGCCCCGGAGAGGCTCACGAAGCGGACTATAAGGTTATATTGTGTTTTGACCTTGACAGACAGAGATTGTGATGAAAGACTTCTCTTGAAGGAGTGTTGCTAAAACGTAAGAGAAGATAAGGATGAAATTTCTGAAACGAAACCACTTTTATATATTATATCACTATGCGAAAGATCGTTCGCACACGCGGAGTCGTATTTTGGGATTGCACTACTCCTAGACAATGGAAATTGCAATTGTACTGTAAGTAACCCTTTAGATTATTTTATACCAAATATAATTACAATAGCGTAGCATTAAAGACCGCTAAAGTTGAACTTGTTCGTTGAAAGTGGCATGTTTTCTACCACGCACTATCACCGCCAAATTGATCCCCTGTCGTTTAGAGGGCTCTGATAAAAGGCAGACGACACAGGGTGGGTTAATAGAAAGAATTTAACCAGTCTATAGGCGGTCAAGCGCTCTACTCGCTGTGCCACTTCACTGTAGCCTGTCAAGTGGCACAGCGAGTACAATGCTCTCTTTGACATCTGTGAACAGCTTGCTAATGCAAGTTCGAATTCCGGCAAGGCCAAACTCAGCCTTTCATCCTTCCGTGGTCGATAAATGAGCATCACACACCGTGGTTAATAATAAGCAGAGCTTAGATACCTCACGGTTCTTAGCGCTATATGAATGGGAAAATATTATTATTTTATTATTAACATACTCCGTTGCACTATCTTCGATAGCAAATAGTTTCACGCCCTAATAAATAAAATGATGATTTTTAATGAAGATCGGCTGGTGAGACTAATTTATGTTTTTTAAAACAGGTATGTGGCCCCATTTTGCCTATGTCACGATTTACAGACTCGAGCGGATGGGGTCTTCAACTGCCAGGTGCAGGTCCGAATATGTCACTTCATGACCCTCACCATTTTATGGGACAATCGCCAAGGACCAATATACCCTTACGCAGTACTAGCGGCTACAAACAACATATCAACCAATAGGGTGGTCTAATGGCTCGTTGTGTCACGACTCGCTCCCTTCGCTCCCGTTCCCGCCACTTGGGGGCATGTTTTGGGGTTTATTCCCTACTGGACATTTCCTCCGAACCTTATGCTACAGTGTCCTGATGAATTGGGAGCGCTAAAACCTTATTTCCCAAATTACTTCCCTTCCGGATCCATTCCAGGTTTTTGGCAGCCAGCATGCTACTTTAATCAAATGACTATGCTTCCCAGAATGCCTGGCTCACTGCTTCACCTCCTCCCTTGCAGGACAAGGCTGGGTGGAGGATAGGCAACACCTGTGGCTGCAGGTGCAGCAGGCGGCACGCCCGAGGGGTGTGCTCGTTAAGCAGCTTTAAAAGCCTCAGTTTGCTTCAGTCCAGCGCTGGTCATTGTTGCTGTGTTCCTGTTGTGACTGGTCCCTTGTTCCTTGTTCCTAGCTTTTGTGCCTAGTACCTAGTTCTTGTTCCTTGTTCCTAGCTTTTGTGCCTAGTACCTAGTTCTTGTTCCTTGTTCCTAGCTTTTGTGCCTAGTACCTAGTTCGTGTTCATTGTTCCTAGCGTTTGTGCCTAGTACCTAGTTCCTGTTCCATTCCTAGCATTTGTGCCAAATTCCTAGTTCCTGTTCCTTGTTCCTAGCTTTTGTGCCTGGTGCCCAGTTCCTGTTTCTTGTTCCTCTGCCCTGGATTTCGGATTCTTGTGCTTAATTGATTTCTGCTCACTGGATTTCCCTTTCTGTCTTCCTCTGTCTGCAGGCAGCCTGTCTCTGTGCTTTACCCTTTGATGCTGCCCAATTCGCCTGTGTTTTCTGTTTCTTTGTTGCTGTCCTTTGCTACTGAAAAACCTGATGCTTTAGTCTTTCCCTTTATAGATTTAGCTTCCTGCCTCAAGGTTTCCTTTTGTGATATCATTTTCCCTGCTCCTGATCCTTACTTTCTATTGGGATCCATTCCATGTTTTCCATCTCACTTCTGCATTCATTTCCCATGGATTATTAGGTGTGGGTGTTATTGTAACTAGTCCCAGTGTAATGCCCTTTTGTTTCCTCACTATTTTATATCACTATTTCTACTCGCCCCTTGACTAGGGTCTTATGTATTTAGTTTCCTCCACCCATTGCTGTTATAGCCTTCAGGGTTCCTGTTTGATCAACTGGGTTCGTGAGTTTACTGACATTCAAGTGGTCTTTCCGGTCCTCGTGAGTACAGTTTCTAAGTTCCTTATTCTCTATCATCCAGAGTGTCAGCTCACAGATCCTGTCCTTGCTTGCCCTCTACGTGGGTTTAGCGCTGTCAGTATCTGTAATAGCATAGTGGGTAAGGAGTTTGCCGACTTTCCTTTCAGTCATAAGGAGGTTCTAAGTGCTTACCCCACATTCCTTTTCATATATAGGTATTATTGTTTCTCCTGGGTTTTAGTATACACAAGTCTTGGGTTTTGTATGCACATATTTAGATTCAAAGTTGTACACTGTGAGATTCCGTGCATATTGCCTTCTTCCTTTCTTAACAGAATGACCAGCCGTTATTCCCGGTTGAATATGGCCAGTTTAAGAAAGAAAAAGAGAGAAGTATAGGGGTGCACAGACAAGTTAAATAAAGGTTTGAGTGGAAGGATTGTGAATAAGAATGTATCAACAAGAAATAGTGTACAAATGTTATACAAAGACTTCTGGTGCAATCGGGCTGTCGTCACAAGGCCACTTGGGACAGAGAAAACCAAACAAATCCAAAGCTGTGTATTGCTACCCAGCAAGCCCAGATGCACTCAACAGGGACAATAAGTACCCTCTATTTTAAATCAAAATTCATTTAAACATTTGGCGCCAACAGGGCGTAAATTCTACGGTGTACAAGCACCGCCTGTTTCTCTAGTTTCCAAAAGAAAATGTCATTACACAATTTAACGGTGTTAATAAGGATAAATTGTAAACACAGGTGTAAAATGAATGGAACAATCAGAACCAAGACATTAGAGTTAACTTTTGGATTTTAATCCTCTTAATCCAATAAATCGTACATGAATAAACAAAAAGTAGTACGATCAGTGTACTCTATTTACATATGGAGAGAGCACTTGTGGGTGTTCCATATAACACAAGTAGGAACAAACGGCGTAGATAGAAAACAGCTTGTATAGAGCAGCACAATTGCAAATCTGTATAGCAGTTTACAGTTTACAGTTTACAAAGCTCTAAATGCATAGGTTCAACCATTCAACAATTTACAAATGAAGTCTCATATTTAGATATAACAAATGAGGCCGACGCGTTTCGGTTCAAAGAACCATCTTCAGGGGATAGACTTCATTTTTCATATTCATAACCATTAAGTCATAGCACAGTCTCTTGCTGATACAAGAGCCGAGACACAGAAAATAAATCCAGTCAAAAAGCAATGGGTAGCCGAATGCCACAGATTGCTAGGATATCATGTAGAACTGCACTTCCTCCCTCTTTCGCTCCACTGTTTCTTTTCTTCTTCTCTCTCTCCATCTCTCTCCCACTCCCTTCCTCTTCCTCCCGTATGAAGCACCGTAATGTATATACAAAGTATACAAACTGCATGTATACTTAACCCACTTTTATTCCACTCTGTAGGAACGATAATGGCGGAGACAAGCGCTCTCTGTGTGGAAAAACAAACCCCTCACTGCACTGTTGCCCACTCTCTGCACAGAGCAAATATTCAAGTCTGCTCTCATTTGCAGGAAAAATGTCACTCTTCTGCACATGGGGGTCTGTACAGAGAGGTATATTTGTGACTTGTGGTCCTGTGTAAAAGAGATGAATATTCCTGGTCGTGCGTAGAGAGCGATTTTCCCTGCGCAATAATTGTTCATGTCTTGTGCAGAAGAGTGACATTTTTCCTGCAAATGAGAGCAGACTTGAATATTTGCTCTGTGTGCAGTTCTACATGATATCCTAGCAATCTGTGGCATTCGGCTACCCATTGCTTTTTGACTGGATTTCTTTTCTGTGTCTCGGCTCTTGTATCAGCAAGAGACTGTGCTATGACTTAATGGTTATGAATATGAAAAATGAAGTCTATCCCCTGAAGATGGTTCTTTGAACCGAAACGCGTCGGCCTAATTTGTTATATCTAAATATGAGACTTCATTTGTAAATTGTTGAATGTTGAATGGTTGAACCTATGCATTTAGAGCTTTGTAAACTGTAAACTGTAAACTGCTATACAGATTTGCAATTGTGCTGCTCTATACAAGCTGTTTTCTATCTACGCCGTTTGTTCCTACTTGTGTTATATGGAACACCCACAAGTGCTCTCTCCATATGTAAATAGAGTACACTGATCATACTACTTTTTGTTTATTCATGTACGATTTATTGGATTAAGAGGATTAAAATCCAAAAGTTAACTCTAATGTCTTGGTTCTGATTGTTCCATTCATTTTACACCTGTGTTTACAAATTATCCTTATTAACACCGTTAAATTGTGTAATGACATTTTCTTTTGGAAACTAGAGAAACTTAGGCGGTGCTTGTACACCGTAGAATTTACGCCCTGTTGGCGCCAAATGTTTAAATGAATTTTGATTTAAAATAGAGGGTACTTATTGTCCCTGTTGAGTGCATCTGGGCTTGCTGGGTAGCAATACACAGCTTTGGATTTGTTCAGTTAAAGAAAGAAAGGCAGCAAGGCCACTAACATGTTTGTACAGAAAGCTTCCCTTAAGTTTACCTGTGACAATCAAATCATTGATCCTGACTTAAATGAACTCCTTGTTACAAATGGGTATTTACGTGCAAAGTATTTTACCCACAGGATGGCCCATCGTACATTGCCTGATCCTAGTTCTGTCTTTACTTTTGATCCAGATTCTATGTCCGCACAAGCCTTAGCAGCGGAAAACAACACACTGTTAGATTTACTACACACAAGTACGTCTGTTGTTGAACCCCATGATTCCGGTTGTGCTTTACCTCAGATTGAACTGTTTCATGATTCAAACATAAAGAATGGAGGGGTTCATTGCATATCTTCTGTTTTCAGCCCTCAGTCTACTGCTTACTCCTCTGCACAAGTACTTACTGTAGTCCCTAATGTCAAGAGGTTTGATGTCAGTAGTCTGCTTAAGGGTAACACAGACCAAGTCGGTAAGAGAGAGTATAGATCACAAAACCTGCAAGCAGTAAATGACAATGTACAATCAGTGCACATCCGGATGGCTAGGGCAGGATCCAGCCCTGATGCTACCATGCCTTCCCCTGTGCCTACTGATAGGGATGTACAGTTAAGGCGGGGCATGCTAAAAGCTGAACTTGAGGAGTTAAAACAAGAATACATTACTTTACTAGAGGAGAATAAGACTTTACGGTCTTTTAGTGAATACACCTCAAACTTTATCCGTTGATGAAGTGAATACTGTTCAATCCCTGAGTGCGGAGGTTTTTGTAGGTCATGATACTTGTCAATATGAAGATTCTATTAGGAGTGAAAGTTCTCTTTCTAGCACAACACTTATTCAGGGCACAGGTTCTGACAATTGTTCTACAGTTTGTCAGGAATTGCCGTTAACTGAAGATTTACAAGCCACTCCTTTACCTAAGATTTCCTGTTTAGCAGTCAGTCATAATTCTGAGCTTGAACACATACATGCTTCTGATTCCCAAACACAATCCACAATGGTGGCATACACAGAATCAGTCACTACTGTAGGCTTAGGTTCAGCCCTTGATCTAGCTGCTGAGACTGAAGTAGACATTCAAGCTGATGTGGAAAACGATGCTACCTCTGTGTTCGCTCCTTCTTCTGCCAATTTTTGTCTCAATGAACAGTCAAAAACAGTACAAAATTCATGTTTTGATGGACTCATTCCACAGTATACTGAACCAAAGACCCGGCAGGCAATTCCTGAACTGTTGATTGTTAATATGCCACTTTCAGAAGCTAAGTCAGAGAAATTGACATTTGACGAAATCCTGATTAACAGAGACTTTACTATGGTGATTCCTCTGGTTGATTTTGACTTTTTCAAAGGAAGAGACTCTGTGTCATCCACTAAGGAGAGGGACGGCATGGTTACAGCTCAGTCTTTGGTTACTGGTGCCAAGGAGTCAACCGCCCTAAAGGTGCATTCCATTCCTGAGCCACAAATATGTCTGTCGACTTCTGGGACTTCTGTTTGTCCTCCTACAACCATTGACTCTTCGATTATCCAGTCCACGGCTCTGCAGTCATCATTGTCTAACGTGTCTTCAATCAATGAACAATTGCTATGTCTGCCAATCACTCAAGAGCCTTCACCATGTACGTGGTCAGAGTCAAAGACCTTGACAAGTTTGTCATCAGCTAACGAGACGGCTCCAGCTCGCATGCCCTCAGCCTCTGAATTTCCTCTGGCATGCCTGTTTTCGGCTACAGTGACTCATCCAGCGGATTATCCTTCAGCCATGGAGCCTCCGGTAGCACATCCTGAGTGCCTGTCTTCGGTCCCAGAGCCTACTGCTAATTTGGCTTCAGTTCATGATAGACCTGTATCCTGCTCAGACTCGCTGCCAATATCGGAGGTGCACCTGTCTGCTCTGATTGATCGTGTTGCAGATTCATCTACTTCAGAGCTACCTCCTAAATCCCAACCATTTATTACGGATGAACGTCCAATCTGCCCTTCTTATGCTTCAGGAGGATCACCAGAAGGCCTGCCTTTTACACAAGTTAATTCTCCCAACTGCTTGACTGTAGAATCAGCACCTCCCGCATATGCTACATCTGAGTCTGAGACTTCTGCCAGAAACATCAAGCTGGATCACGACTCGGGAGGGACTTACATGCAAGGCCGTTGGATTTGCCTGGAGTGTTACAAGAGGGAGACGGATACCATCCGCCATGGCCCAGACATCGAACAAGTAGCCAACCAGGATAACGGGCTGGACGGTTCACATTTGGGGGCCGGTTTTGATCAGCCGCTTGACAGCCTTTTTGTTGCCGGATCCCACATGAGCCTGAAGGAAGGGACGGGCACGGCCCCCCAACTGCTGCACCATTCGGGTGCTAGTAGCCAAAGGAAGGATATGACTGCTGCAGTTCAAGATGTGCCCGTTATTGCTCCTGCTGCGAGTGTGCCTGATGTACCAAGTACTGCGTCTATCACTCCTATCGGTATGCCAAACGTTCCTGCGGTTGTATTCCATGTGCAACAAGGTGGCTACATGACTGACACCAAGAGTGCCAGCCTCGTACAACCCATTGGACTTCCAGGCCCCCAAGGCGTGGGACAGATGCAGTCGAACCTTGGTCACCCTCAACCACAGGCCTTTAATCAAATGGATGATGAGAGAAGATCCGAACCTCTACCTCGGCTGCCACCTTCTTTGTCTGAACATGAACATTTCCTGAAACCTGCTGTTTTCTCACCTCCTGTGTGTCCGCTCTCAGCAGGGGGGCTACCAGAGCATCAATCATTGTCCAAAGCATGTTGCACCAGCCTGCCTCCCTCCTCAATGATGTATGAGTGTTCGCTCCCAGGGACTGAGCTTCCTGGAACTTCCAACTCTGCTTCAGGTCCTGCAAGTCCTTCATGCCTTTCTTCGACCCATGAGTCTCTTCCTCACCGAAAACCTGCCTATGGCTCTTATAGACTGCTGCCTGATTCTATTCATTCCAGTCCTTCTGCTTCTGCCCGTGGGTCATAGTTTCCGTCAGTGCCACTTCTGAAGACAAAGCGCTCCTGTCATGGAAAGAAGATGTTTTGTGCGAGTAACGGCCGCCTGGAGTCGGCCGTGGGAGGGGGTATAGTGTCACGGCTCGCTCCCTTCGCTCCCGTTCCCGCCACTTGGGGGCATGTTTTGGGGTTTATTCCCTACTGGACATTTCCTCCGAACCTTATGCTACAGTGTCCTGATGAATTGGGAGCGCTAAAACCTTATTTCCCAAATTACTTCCCTTCCGGATCCATTCCAGGTTTTTGGCAGCCAGCATGCTACTTTAATCAAATGACTATGCTTCCCAGAATGCCTGGCTCACTGCTTCACCTCCTCCCTTGCAGGACAAGGCTGGGTGGAGGATAGGCAACACCTGTGGCTGCAGGTGCAGCAGGCGGCACGCCCGAGGGGTGTGCTCGTTAAGCAGCTTTAAAAGCCTCAGTTTGCTTCAGTCCAGCGCTGGTCATTGTTGCTGTGTTCCTGTTGTGACTGGTCCCTTGTTCCTTGTTCCTAGCTTTTGTGCCTAGTACCTAGTTCTTGTTCCTTGTTCCTAGCTTTTGTGCCTAGTACCTAGTTCTTGTTCCTTGTTCCTAGCTTTTGTGCCTAGTACCTAGTTCCTGTTCATTGTTCCTAGCGTTTGTGCCTAGTACCTAGTTCCTGTTCCATTCCTAGCGTTTGTGCCGAGTTCCTAGTTCCTGTTCCTTGTTCCTAGCTTTTGTGCCTGGTGCCCAGTTCCTGTTTCTTGTTCCTCTGCCCTGGATTTCGGATTCTTGTGCTTAATTGATTTCTGCTCACTGGATTTCCCTTTCTGTCTTCCTCTGTCTGCAGGCAGCCTGTCTCTGTGCTTTACCCTTTGATGCTGCCCAATTCGCCTGTGTTTTCTGTTTCTTTGTTGCTGTCCTTTGCTACTGAAAAACCTGATGCTTTAGTCTTTCCCTTTATAGATTTAGCTTCCTGCCTCAAGGTTTCCTTTTGTGATATCATTTTCCCTGCTCCTGATCCTTACTTTCTATTGGGATCCATTCCATGTTTTCCATCTCACTTCTGCATTCATTTCCCATGGATTATTAGGTGTGGGTGTTATTGTAACTAGTCCCAGTGTAATGCCCTTTTGTTTCCTCACTATTTTATATCACTATTTCTACTCGCCCCTTGACTAGGGTCTTATGTATTTAGTTTCCTCCACCCATTGCTGTTATAGCCTTCAGGGTTCCTGTTTGATCAACTGGGTTTGTGAGTTTACTGACATTCAAGTGGTCTTTCCGGTCCTCGTGAGTACAGTTTCTAAGTTCCTTATTCTGTATCATCCAGAGTGTCAGCTCACAGATCCTGTCCTTGCTTGCCCTCTACGTGGGTTTAGCGCTGTCAGTATCTGTAATAGCATAGTGGGTAAGGAGTTTGCCGACTTTCCTTTCAGTCATAAGGAGGTTCTAAGTGCTTACCCCACATTCCTTTTCATATATAGGTATTATTGTTTCTCCTGGGTTTTAGTATACACAAGTCTTGGGTTTTGTATGCACATATTTAGATTCAAAGTTGTACACTGTGAGATTCCGTGCACATTGCCTTCTTCCTTTCTTAACACGTTGTTGGACAACCTTCAGATTATCAGAGCGACCATTTACTGCTTTTATCATAAACCAACGGCCTATCTACCGCAAAGGAACATCGCGTGGCTCAAAATAAACTTTTGCTGATCGACAGCAGAGACAATAGCAAATCGCTGAATATTCACTAAACATTTCATGTGAAATAAATGTACTTTACCAAATGTACAATCCTGCTGTTTACTTTTAAACCACAGTTTCATATTCCGAATTGTGGCGCACTGAGTTGTAAGCTGATCTAACACCCTCTGTACCGCAAAGGAACATCGCGTGCCTCAACATGAACTTTTGCGGATCGACAACAAAGACAAATGCAAATTGCTGAATATTCTCTAAACATTTGATGTCAAATAAATGTACTTTACAAAATTTACAATCTTGCTGTTTGCTTTTAAATCACTGTTTCATATTCCGAATTGTGGCGCGCTGTGTTGTGACATAATATGTGTTGTCTTCCGGGTTCTGTGTAAAGTCACTTAGGACTGCAGAGGACTGGGCGCGTTTGATGACGCACCCTGTAACGTCACGGAGAGAGCCGGGGAATATGAATGCTTTGATAATATCAGGCTTAGGGGCGGGAGATATGATTTGTCGCAAAAGCAAGTCAGCCAGGTCAATAGCGCCAGTCATAGGATTATCACATAATGTCGGCGCACACCAGCCGGATTTATCGTTTCTTTAGTGGACAAAAAGTCGGTTGACGCCCATAGCAAATTGTACTATTAGCGGACAAAAGGAGTGGTCTTAAAACACTTTCACCCTGACAACAAACAATACAAACAACGTTCTCAGAACACCCCCATTTTGTGTAATTGCAACCATTTCGGGACACCGCGAGTGTTCTTAGAACACATTCAACTAGACAGATTACAATACGGACAGCGTCCTGAGGACACCCCCAGTTTGTGTATTTACGAACAATTAAGTACACCGCGAGTGTTCATAGCTCATTTTTACCTTCCTTGCGAACAAAAATGACACATACTCCGTCCTCTAAACACCCCACCATTTAGTTTATTTACAAAATGTCAGAACAGCCGTGTTCTCCGCGGACAAATCGAACGCAACAAAAACGTCTAGCACATAAAAAAACAAAACATTGAACCTATCTCATACTCCCCCACCCTCCCCAAACACTCTTACACACCAACACACGGCACTAAATACAATTTTTTATCCACGTTTCACCACGCTGTACGCGGTCGACGGCGAATACAAGATGGCGGGCGCCACAGAAAATCTGACGCACTCCACGCCCCTCGCCGTCCAATCAGCGAACATGTCGCATGTCCGCGGACATGACGCAAGGCCATGGGCCAATCGGGGTGCTGTCCGCGGAGCGAACAGGGAAGTCCGTCTGCGAAGCGAACACAGATATCACTAATTTTTTTGTCTTACGTTTTGGTCATTTTATAAAAAACTACTGGACGGATTTACACCAAATTTTCAAAAGCACGCTTTCGGGACCAAGCCCCTGCTCCTGCCGTGAATTTGGTGTAAATCCGTCCAGCGGTTTGGCCTGTGGCCGTGCGCAAACATCACACACACGGCCAATCTGGAGGCAACACATGACATATCAGCATTAGACTGAAAATGGTGCCTTCATAGTAATCTCATCAGGGACGTCATTTCAGCAAAATGCCAGGAGTAGTGGAAGTAACATCACAGAACCCTTGACATCTGATGACATCACAGGACATGATGTAATTTGACCCCACTTTGAAATGACATCACAGGAAGGGATGGAACACAACCTTTCATCCCTTGACAAAACAGGAAGTGTCATCACATAGCACGGTTCCTAAGTACACAAAAAAAACCTGCTGATGATATCACTGTAATGTGAAGTACATTTCATACAATAGAAATCATATGTATCTTTAATATCAGTGTGTATAGGCCCATATTACCAAATTACTCCGACCCTCCAGTTTATAGCGATTTTGCGATCCCGCAAAATGCTGCGAAAACGGCCGTTTTGCGCAAAATGCCACAAAAACTGCCGTTTTGTGCAAAAACAGCATCTTTAAATAATCTGCAAGAATTACTGTTTTAAAAAAAATAATACTCAGGGTGCCAGGTTCAACTTTTTTTTTTTACACAAGAAATGAAATGCGCTAACACATCTCATCACATGCGCCCCAAAAAAGTCCAGCCCAATCCACAAGGGACACATGAATGGGCATATTTTATATGAGCGCCCATTCAGATGGCCTTTTTCACCTCCATGATCAAATAAAGTGGCGTTTCTGTCAATTTAAAAGCGCATCCCTGATTTCCAAGCAAGATGCACTTTTAAATGTGCAGAAATTGTAGGCAACCCTACGCGCACGGAATGTGGGGCTGCCACTGCATGACAGGGTCTTTCCTGACCCTGTCATGCATTTCTTTTAAGGTATGAACCACTACTGTGTCGCTTGCATTTCTGTTCCAGGATAAAAATGCATTTTTCGGGTCGCATTTTACAGCGGCAGGCACCTGGAGGGCCTGTCCCTATGAAAGGCGCTGGGAGCTTGCTGAACACTGTCAGGAGAGAGATTCTATTCAAAGTACTGCCCATTTTCATGACAAAAATCTATTGAATGTTACAATTTGACCTATTTCGTCCAGTACGATTCGATCGATTTTTATAAATACTGAACATGTGTTGCGGGGGTATCACCCGCTCCCCATGTTCAGTATTTTTGGTCTAGGGTGGTCGCAGAAGTATTTTCCACTTTTTCCTCAAAATTGGAGGTGGGGACAGAAAAAAAAGAAAATAACGAAAAAGGGACCCTGCGGAGTCGGATCCGACCCGCGTTAGAGGGATGGATCTGGCACCGCAGGGTTGCAGGGGAAGCGGCAGCGACCAAGCAGTTAAGTAGGGGAGGGGGTGGGGTGGTGGTGAAAGGTACATTTTGGGTTGTTTGGCTGAAGTGCAAATCAATTTTCAGCGAAATTGACTACTGTCAATTCCGCCGCAAATAATTACACTTCGGTCAAACAACCCAGGACACCATTCAAGGCAGCTGGCCAGCGCACAATTTGCGCTACAGCTCAAGCCTGTGGAAATTTTTCGGTCACCTTTGAGAATAAGGTGACCTGCTCATTTCCAAAAATGGGTTGTCTAAAATAGCACATCCTCTGTTCTTTTTTTAAATGCCCCATTATTTGAGGAACTGGGTCAAAATCTACATTTAAAAACATAAAAAAATGGTTACACTATGAGATAGAGGGAGAGTGATGGGTGAGATGTGAAGTGATAGGCAAGAAAGCAGAGAGAGAGCAGTCGGTCAGAGGAGGAAGCGCTGCACAAGAGAGCAGGAGGAAGCAGTGATGCGGTAGGCCAGAAATCTGAGTGCGAGCGGAGGTACAGAAAGTAGAGGGAGCGTGTGGTCAGTGAGCCAGAAACAGAGGGGAAGCGGTTGGCCAGAAAGAGGCAGTGAGCTGCAGATTGGGAAAAAGGATGAGGGAAGAGTGCAATAGAATGGGTGAAAGGATGCAAGATGCAAAAGCAGCACAAAAGAATGAAGGACTGTATATTGCGGGAGAAATTGTAGAGTGTAAGGTGTGAGTTGGGAGTATGATTTGGAGTGTGGCAGGGGCTGAGCAGTGCAAATTGTGACTTGACAGTGTGACATAGCACGTGAGTATTTGTATGACAGAGTGAGAGGTTAAGGAATGTAAGTTGTGATGGAGAGTTGGTGAGATGTGTGTTGGTGAGAGAGGTGTGTGGGTGTTTGGGGGATTGGAGAACATAGAAGGGGAATATTTTCAGCATTACAATTGATGATGATCAATTTAGTGAATACTATTAAATAGGCATGAACATTAAACCAGAACTGTAGCCAAATCAAACACTGTTCTGCCAAGCCAGAGACATCTGGGACTCTTCCTATTAAATTAATACAAAAGATACATAATAATGATACCCTGGCTCTCTTGTAGCCTTGTACTCTGCCTATTTCCTGCAATGTGACAATCTTACACCCTTCAGTTAATACAAAATGTGCTGCAAAAATGCTGCAATAAATAAAGGTTGTGCCGCAAAATTTGCCATTTCATGCCGCAAAATTTGCCATTTCATGCCGCAAAATCCTGGAAGGTCTGATTACTGTGAATGCAAGCAGACATCCAAAGCCAAATGATAATGATGTGTTCTTATATACAACAAATATACAAACAACGTCACCCAACCTGTGTTGGTACTCATTTATCGACCTCCGCAGGATGAAAGGAAGAAAGGCTGAGTTGGCCTTGCCTGGATTCTAACCTGCAGATTGCACACACATCGCAGAAGCAAACTGTTGAAACCCACTGTGCTATCTTACCAGCAATAGTAATCTTACCATCTACAGTAAAATGTGCAATTACATGTCTGAATATTCTCAAAGTCAGAAAGAAAATTACACTCTTCAGTGGATACCATTAAACTGGTAACTGAGATTTAACAGCAGGCCAGTTCATCTGCAGGTCTGGTGCAAAGTTGGCCACATGCCAAGCCTGTGTGGATATACTTTTCAGGCTTCAGAGATTAGCAAAATGCATACCATTGGGTGGGTTCATAACTGTGTATTAAAGAAATTAGAGTAGCGCAGGGATAGCAGCACACTCACACAGCATTCCATACTCTGGGCACTTGTTACCTCATACATGAAAAGAAACATCCTGAACAGCATGGAGATATGAAAGATAGCAACATTACAACAAAGCATTTAGGGCCTGATTCACAGGGTGTTTACCTATGGTATTGCACCATTATAAAACACGTCTTTGAATCAGCCCTAATTGTGGCACAGTTAAATCAAGGGCCCCTTAATTTGCTAGGGTCAAACATTTCTACACTGTACACAAGTTTGTAGGCACAAGGATATTGTCAAGTGACCGAGGACACACCGATGGAATGTCTTGTTATGATCGTAACAGCAGAAAAAAACATGCTATAACTGCAACTTGCAAAAAGCAAAATGCATAGTCCGGAATGGATGCTTATTCTACTGTAAATGCTTTTTGGAAGTTTTTGTCTGCATTGTAAATTTGAGGCGATTAAGAACAAACTGAATCAGTGACTCACCCCCTGAAGTGTGCATGAACCATTAATGAGTCAAGCAATTGTTGCATAGAATTTCAGAAAGATACATTATTTGTTATTGCTATTCTTTCTTATTTAGAGTAACTGCTCAAAGTGTCCTACTTGTGCAAAATCCTGCTTTTTTAAGAGGCGGAACAAGAAAGCCAGCCACTCCATAAACAAAGAGCCACACAGTGCTGGGCACAGCCCAGGAGCTTCCATTTAAAAACAAAAAAAATACATGTTTTCTTTCTTTTTTTATAGGGGTAGCACTGGAGGCCACAACAATAGCAAGGGAGACCACAGTGGTCACAGCTGCGACCCCTGACAACCCCCAAATGTTGTCCCTGGACCTCATGTAGTGTTGCTTATACAAATAGGCACTTTACTGCATAACTTCATTTTATTGACATAGGCCCACAGGCCCATAGGATAGATGTATACAATTTAATGGCTGGGGCCATTAGAGGCCTGATGTTTCTATATCATTTAACAACAGAATCTAACAGCCGAATAATGGGGATCATGACGCACTTTGCACGGCATGAAGCTACCCAGTTAGATGCGGCAATAGCCTGTCCGAAACCAGGCATCATAATGTAAACATATTATAAAGAAAACACACTAGGCCAAGATGGCCCTCTGCATTAGGCAACTGCAATATCTGGATGTGCTGGAGGGTCATGGGAAAGTCTGAAAGGACAAAAATCCACCATCACAAAAATTGTATAAAACAAATGAACCAACCTACACCATCAACTCTGAGGAAGCCTTGATGGAGAAACGAGTTGGTTGACTCTTTCCTTTATTTGTCATCTCAAATAGTTTTGTGATTTTGTTAGTTAAATGAAAGGACATGTTTTAATCCACTACGTGCTTGGATGTTTTTTCACATTCCTTGCCTGGAATGAGACTCTCGAATGGATAAGAGAAAGGAGAGGAACCGGTGAGTGCAGGGGCAGAACATAACAGCGTCCCTGGAGTGTTTGGCATGTATAGGTATAATTTTGTCAATGACATGCATCTTAAAATTGGATATTTCTGAGATGTATGTACTCTTGAGATAGATTACATATTATTTGGGACTTGACTTCATATCAGCATGCGTAAAAGGTTTGAAAATGTAGGTTAGATTAATACTGCACCGCCTGATGGTACTAACTTTCAGCTCCTTAGCTATTGTTCGTACCGGTATATATTAAAACATTCCAGGCTACTAGTAACAGCTTCCTTCATCATTAGACTTTCATTAAAAGCAACATTTTAATTTGAGCAGTCAACACTTCTATTGTGTAGGTTGCAAACTTTATTGTTCGTCTTTTGTGCTTCCTTTGCATCTTCTTGTGATTTTGCCAGTGCGTGTTTGCCGTGCTGACAACCCAGCTCCTCTCCTGTTTCCCGAACCGCACTGGCAGCTTCTTGAATGTTTCCTGTCATGACCCCTCACGTGTTTACCATTCAGAACCAGTAGGATTTCTGCTCTGAGCCGGCAGCTTCCCGTCTTGCGTTTACGCATTGTTTTTTTCTTTCCTTCCTACATTTAGACAGTTTTTCTGTTTGTCTTGCTCCTGGAATCTCTACCACATATATACTGTGCTGGCAGTGGCCACTGGGTGCCTTACAATCCACTCTTTTCTCCATTGACGTGTGTCTATGTACTCGCTGTTTTAGCAAAGGCCACGCTGCCTTGCTCTCAGTGGTAATTCCAGTGTCTCTTTGTGCCTTGAACTCAGTTTCCTGCAGTCACTCATTGCATCGTGAACTCACTGTTTCTTCTATTTACCTTTCTACCAAGTATTTGATGTGCGGGGCACAACACATATGTGTCTCTTTTCTAATATGTGTCAAGTCTCAGTTTACATTTTCTTGCGGTCTAATCCTATACTCAGGGCAAACTTGTCTAAAGCTTGTCCATGCTATACGCCTGCTGTTACGAGTAATATTATGGTTTTGAACATTGAGCATAAAGGCTTCCCCTGTGCTAAGTCCCTTATCTAATACCAATACACCAGTGGTGCAGCCAGGGGCGAGACAGGGTTGGCAGCCACCCTCCTGCCCCCCCGGTTGCCACCTTGTGCCCAGTGCAAACCTCCCACCCGAGCCTCCTGCTCTTGTGCCCTATTGGACGCCCCTCACCAATACCAAAAGCTGCCTCTGGTACTGCAATACCCCTGCAGTACCCCTGCCTCTCATCAAAACCTGTGCATTTCACTGTGTGCTTATTTATTTACTTGCAACCGGTTTCAGACCTAGGAGATTCGTGGCTCTCGTGCCACTGAGATCAGTCTGGTGTATACTTGCTCCTCTTTTCCTCTTTTGAGAAGTGAGGCATCTCTAATCATGTTTACCTATCTTGCTTCCCATTGGTCTTCAAACTTCCCTGGACTTATATGCTACCACATTAAATAACATTGTAGGGTGTCGGAGTTCTGTCTGTAATGTGTTATCTTTCCTAAAAATGTTCTTGAGTCACATTAGACTGAAGCTGAACGACACCCACTGCACACGATATGGGACAGGTATAATTGAATACTTTAATCTTTGTCTGCCAGGAATCCAGAGTTGGTATTTGGGATGATGTTTCTGCATGCGGACACATCAAACTGATTGGCTATTTCGCTCTGGATCCTCTGAAGTTTATCGGAATGTTTTTCAGCGAGACATTGGCTAATATTGTTTGCATGGTCCAGTGTTGCAGAAATAGTAACATTCATCACAGTGGCATTGGCTGTAGCCATGGAGAAAGGGAAGAAACTCTGCGAGGGGCACAGTGTGGAAAATGTATCCACCAGGATTAACTGTACATTGGGAACCTACTATTGCCCCTCTAAGGGTTTAGAAGGGTTTCGATTTTTAACAATCTTCATTTTTTAGGATTATGCTTTATTGAGAATGCATAGTCCACCTACAGCAAGTGCACCAACAAGACGTATGGGCTCTTCTCATTTCACTGCTGAACCAGGTTAATAGTCCAGCTTGTTTTTGTAAGCTATTTTGGTGATGCATGCTGAGCATTCTGTAATACAGGCTTTTCCATTGCAGCGTGCTCTACAGCTTTATTTATTTTTGTTTTTTAAATTAACTTATTTCATTCAACATATACATCATACTTTACAATGAAGATCTTAAGAGGTTATTCATAAACCATTGTCACTAATTTGTCAGAAATCAGCATGAATGAATTCAATATTATAGAGGGCAGAACAATAACAATTCATTTGGGTATTATTTGTATAAGTAATTACCAAACTAGTTAAAACACCTTAACTGAATATAATGAAATAACCAGCAGACAAATAAATAACTGTATACACATGCAACATTACAATGACGTTACAGGGTGGTCTACACACACAGAGGGGAATAATATTACCAGGGAGACACAATAGTGGGAAACACACGAGCAATTGACACACTAGCGCTTAAAATCGTATGCATTTTAAGAGGTAAAACGTATTGTTAATTGATTAATGAAAGAAAAACACATCTGATCTTATGTTTCCAATTTGATGTACTCATATGAATTGCAATTGCAATGAATACATCAATCAAAATTAATAATTGGTCAATTTCCATGAGATTAAAAGACAAACTAAGTAATACGATATTGACAGAAGTGAGGGGAATATCCATATTAAATATATCTGATAAAAAATCTAGAGTCCAACATTTTTTAACAAAACCACAAAGAACGTGTGCCTGAAGGAGCCAACACTAGTATGACAAGACAAGAATAACATTTGCCATCATTAACGAGTTTTCTTCAAATCGATTTAAAAGGGTAATGAAAGCTCTGTGGGAAAAGAAATATAATGTTCAGGTTACAGTTACTGATGTAGACACTTGCCTAATTTGCTTCCAAATGGCCAACCATTCCGAACTTTGGAATTCCCTGTTACAGTGAATTTCCCCTTGCACTTCAATTGGCCATTTGTTTTCTATAGGTTTAGTATTTTCTATGAGTCTATACAAATCTGAAGCTCTGAAGAGAGATGTTGATTCAAGATACTTTAATTTTGATTGATCTGGAATTAGCAGGCTATTCACAACAATGGCATATTATCAATTCATGCATCCATGAGTCTACAATATTGTGAAAGTTCTGCAGGTAAAAGAGAGAATTTAATTCTAAGCTCACTGAAAGAGAGAGGATTAGGGCCCAAGAAAATCTCATGTATATACCTAACACCCTTACTAAGCCAATGTCCCCACAATGGTGATCTACCACTCACTTTGCTCTTAGAATTATGAGGTTTGAAGGCTTATCTACATGTGGAGATATTCCTTAAGTACCAATGTTGTTATTTTAATTGATTTAATGTAAGCAGATTTAACATTATTGAAATAAACACTAAATCAACAGCAGGGATATTGTAAGGGTTATCATTCAAAATACACCATTGATCCTGTTTAAGTACGAACGCCTTGGAATAATATTTAAAGTTTGGGAATTTAAATCCACCATTTCCATGGAAATTAAATAATTTAGTCAAAGACATTCTTTATTGTATTTTTGCTCACCGTAGAACGCTTCTTAAAATAGAGTTTATAGATTTAAAAAAGTGTGGCAGTGTAAGGGGGCATTTGCAAGTAAAACAAGATGTGTTTAATAAATTCATGTCTACCCCACCAGGTGAGATAAAGTGGAGACTAGGTGCCAATTGAGTCCCTCATCTTATTCAATAAATTGTCAACATTAGATTAGATTTTTTAATAGATGATGACATGTTGATACCCAAAATGTCATATGGTTTTGCCACCATTTGATGCCCAAGAACAGACATTCATGCTTAACACAGAATGAATTTATAGGTAGAATTTCACATTTGTCTTAAGTTTATAACCTGAATCATCAGAAAAGAAATTGATGATTTGTAATAGATTTGTAATGTTGTTATCAGGCTTATTAATACAGATCAGAAAGTCATCTGCATATGCTGTCATTTTAACTTGTAATTTCCAATATAACATATCTGGAACAAAAGGGCATTGTCTAATAAACGCAAGCAAAGGCTCAATAGAGAGAATGACAAGAATGGGAGAATGGGCATCCTTGATGATTGCCTCTATTTAATGAGAGATATGGGAAAATTGTCCATTCATAAAGATTGATGTCCTTGGATTATAATATAATAATTTGGACCCAACACATGCCTTGAGAGTGATTCATTTAGAAAGTCCCAATCAACCCTGTGAAAATCTTCCAATCCCACTGCAGCATAGCTTTCATTTTAATTATCAATTTGTTTAATAACATGTTGCATAAAAAAAATAGTCTAGCAGACATCATTCGCCCCTTAACAATGTTAAGGATTTCAATCAGGCAATACACCCTGATCTCAGCCTAGTATGCAGTGTACAAATGAAAGACTATAGGTTCAATATTCTGAGTGATATACCACTCATATCACACCCCTTCTCAAAATACCCTGAGGTCACAATGGACCAGGGATCAGGCTGGTTGGTAAAGGTATTATTTATGTATTTATTTATTTAAAATTCAAATCAAACATATGTTTTAATATATGGGCATCAATCACCAATGTGGTGGCAATACAAATAGGAAAGTAGGTAAGGCAGTTGAATTCACTTTTAGCAACACAGAAAATAACAGTTTTGGCTTGTTTGAAAGGTAGCATTTAAGTTAAGATTTCACCCAGCAAATTTCTCAACTCACAAATAAGCAATTCTGCACAGATGTAAGTAAGCAGAAGGTATTCAGGAATAATGAACAGTGTACAGGATTTAGATACAACCTTCCCACCCTAAACAAGAGAGAAAAATGGTTTTGAATTCTCACACTTTTAAAATGACATTCAAAAATAAAATGACATTCAAAAATGTCTGAGCAAAACAATGAAAAGTGTGCAAAAGTCCTTAAATTAATATAAATTCCTATGGGAGCAACATGGGAAAGATGCCAACAATCATAAACTTTAGTATGGGCAACAGTAAACACTTTGAACCTTAATGGAAGTTTGGACATAATTGAACATGAAATCACACGTGTAAACTTTTGCAGAAATGCAAATTCCCGCCTAAAATTCACTGCAGATGCAGTTTTTGTGTTGGGATGTAGCTACAGGTCTCATGTTTAAGTCAGAGTTAATGAAGTCTCTATCTATTAAATTGAGGAAGTTATGCAATGTTGAATGAGAGTGTTTTTAGAAAAATAGAACAAAGAAAAACTTCTTCTATTAAAATGACAGGTTAATTTGACTTAAACTGCATTTAATGGCTAAGAAAAACAGAATGCCACCCATGATTCTCCACAGTTACAGGCCACTTATAACCCTTTATGTGGTGGATACCCTGTTTTCTTTATGGGAATGACTTTATTTAATCAAAATCACTAATGGCTTATGGTCTAGCAAAATGAAAATGAGGAGAAAATCGGTGCCAACACTCGGAATCACAGGCAGGGTTGCAAGAATGGTTCGGAGAGTATTATAGGTTTTTCTTTAGGTAAAGATAGGAGGGTTGAGAGATTGGGATAGGACAAGGCAAGGCAAAATATGCTATGGTTTACTATGATTCCTATTAATACTTACAGTCCACTTTAATTTAAGATTTTGGACAGTCAGGGGCTCTGGTCATCACACGGATCAGGTCTAAAGGACAGCATAGCACATCTGGCGGAATCAGATCAGCTGGGTGGCTCTGGTCAAATGGACTGGCACCTCGGACTGGACTGCACTGGTAACTGGATACCGGAGATCAGTGGGATGGCGCGTTTGGAGTAGGCAAGCATTTAGTGATAGCAAACGAGACTGGATCAAATGACTTCCCTTAAGTTTTGGGATTGCTTCAGAATTTGGGCCTAGCTGAAAAGGAGTTCAGCAATGCAGATGCCTTGGCATTGCAATGAAATCTGGAATCAGGAACAAATATGGAGAATTCAGAAACAGGGCGCCACGCAGAAATCAGGATGGCGTCAGGAATCAGTGTGTGTCTGTGTGTTGTGAGGTTCCCTTATTTATCATGCCAAATGACATCACTCAAGTTTATGGTAAGGGCAGACTTACTACGCACACCCACAAGGCAATGATTGGGCAAGAGCACAGTTCCCGCCTCGCTCTTTGCTTGTTGGATAACAGAAAGGGCTGTCATGTTTTATGAGATGATCTGGAAACCTCCTATAGTTATTGGGACCAACATCTAACTTTCCCACTAATACATATTTATGTAGTTATGCCCTCGAAGAAAATCAGATACACAAATTACATATTTTGTGGGTCACATTCCAATCCAACTCCCAAGTTGGTGGGACCTGGTTTAGTCTTTCTTTTGAATTTTGGCAACTTTAACCATAAAAGGTTTGGCCTAGCATTTCCCAATTCTGTACATATATGCACATTTACACCTGGCATATGGGTACATAATATTATATTTGCAACATGATAGTTTCTGTGCAATTGGTCATTCTGTATAACTTCTGTTTCTTACGCAGTAAGAAATTCTACCGAGTTTTCAAATGGATAGCATACATTCAGATTTAGATTATGTACTTTTCACTCTTGTTCTTATTCTTGCTGCCAAGTTAAATGTCTTGAAGTTCAGTGGCAAAATGAGCATTTTAAACCCAAAAGTCACATGTCAGTTTTTTTTCTTTGTTCCCAAGTGTGAGCAAATGGCAAATCCTTTGAAGGTGAATGAGGGGCCGCTCCCTGGAGAGTGGAGCTTCCTGCCCCTCCCCTGGAAGGGTGAGTATCCAAGCCTGCTATTGTCTTCGCCTGGGGCCACAGACACATGTCTAATGAAGTCCCTTTGTCATGAGTAATCAAGGCCTCCCAGCAGCAATTAGCCTTTCCTGCCAGCAGTGGAGGTGTCAACCTTTTTCAGGCTAAGAACTGTCAGAGCAGGGTTGTTTTTTTTACATAGTTGATTAACTCAGACCGGGTTTAACTTTAAGTTCCATCCTTTACATCTTTCATTTAAACATATAAAATTAACACAGTTTATAGGTGGATTTTTAACATTGGCAATCCTTTGACATTATTAAAGAATTAAGCCTTCACACAAGAACATACTTTACAACAGGTGTTTTTTTTCTCTTCATTCCTGAAAAAGCACATTAAACTTATTTCTTTAAATCCGATTTTCATCTGCAGAAAATACAGATTTTAGTCAGCATTAGCTCTTTCCTTGAGTGCCGGAGTAGTTTGCAGCCTGGATACATGTATCATGCCTTTGTTTAGAGTTTCTCTCTGCACAGCTGATTCTGATACTTGTTGCAAAGTTTTAGCCGTGTTTCCCTGTGGAAAAATGAAAACACATTCCCTGGTTTGCTTTTACAAAGATACTGTTGCCAGGAGCTGTCATTCAATGAGGCCTTATTCCTCTGAGCCACACTGGATGATCCTGGGCATTGCAGGGCCTTTTTAATCTCAATTATTCAGTAGTAATTAATGGATCTAGCGCCAAAACAGCACTTTTTATGGTTGAAAAGCTGACATTTTAATGGCATTTTGGGTTTACAGCAAAGTACTGCTGCTTCTTTCCTTTGCTCCATGTTGAATGTTGTAGAGCACACTGGCACATTCCTGCAGTGATTACTCCCATTTTACCCCACCTGAAATGGGGTTGGCAGGGCGGTGCAGCCATTTTCTGGTTATTACAAAATGCAGTTTCAAGATTTTGATGCGCACAGGAGTCTGCGCATCCATTTTGGGCTGTTTCTTTCACCCTTGCAGTAAAGTGATGTAGTGAGGCACATTGTAATGGGACAAAATATCCGACAACAAATCCCACTTGATCAGGTTTGATAAATTTTCATGCAAACGGTTCACTTCTATTGATTAAAACTATTGAAACTATTTTACAGTTACTATTAATGAGGGAAATAGGCCTATAATTCTTAGGACTTGTGTTATTCTTGCCTTCTTTAGGGAAAGGTATAAAAAAAAGCTTCAGAGAAAGACCCTCTTGCGTGTGCCTTGTCTTGTAAATATGAAAAAAGTGTATAATTTTGCAGTCAGAAAGGATGTGAAATAACTAAATAAATTGATGGAAAATCCATCCGGTCCAGGTACTTTACCTTTACGTAAATCCTTAATCGCCTTAAATATTTCATCCATATGAATGGCCATTTCTTAAGCACTCAAGTCTAGTTGTGGATAAGAGTTCCTCTCCACAGATTGAGAAAAGGATTACAAATTCAAATCATTATTTGTACAGATTCATATCATTCTTTTTATAAAGAATTTTGAAAGTCTCTAAGATAGAAATCACTATATTCTGATAATTTCTAATCAATGAAATTCTGGTCCTGTATTTATTTATATTAAGACATGAGGCAAGGGCTTTGCTCACTTTACTAGATGTCTGATATGTTTTAGATTTAAATTAAAGAATAATACTGCAAGCTTGATCAGATTTGTTTTATTAATTGCATATAATTGTGCTATGATACTTAGAAGGATGCCCTCCTCAAGTTTACTATTTTAGAGTATTTGCAATCGATTTAGCGAGTATCCACTTATTTTTGCATGTGTTTCTTTTTCCTACTAGCATATGAAATGGTATGTCCCCACAAAACAGCCTTAAATGCTTCCCAATTATTAACCATTAATGTATCCTCATCTTTATTATCATCAAAATTATTCTGGTGGAAAATGATAAATGATTGCACAAATTCATTATACACTAATAAAGTATCATTAAGTTGCCATCTAGTAGCATGTTTGTGAATATCCTCAAGATCCAATGTAGAAACAACCGGGGCATGGTCAGAGATAACTGTACTTTCGCTGCTGGAGCAAAGTATTGTGAATGATAGTGGCCCAGATCAGCAAATTTAGTTGATGCGTGATTGGGTATTCTGTGGGATAATGTGCAATATAAATTTGAGTTCCATAGGGTGAGCAAGCCTTCATGTATCAAAAAAGGCCCCCCTCAGAAATGCAACACAATAATTCTTTATGTGTTCTATTTTGTTTAAAAACACAACTCAATCTGTCTAAAAAGAAGTCTAATATATTGTTGAAGTCACCACGCACACCAAGAATCGTGAGGTTAGATTGTATAATAGTATTTTTGACATCTTTCCATAAGAGTTGGTTGGCTGCTTTTGGCTCTACTGATAATCATTTGAACCTGGGTGCATTCTAGAAGGTAAAAAAATGTTTTGTGATGTAGAGTTCAACTGTCATATAACGTGATCCTTGGAGCCAATTATGTGTGCCTTTTGAAGGTTGAGGATGGTTGGTGCTTGTCGTTTAAGCACCTGAGGCAACATATTTGTGAGGAACAACACCAAGTCATCAACCTCAGATATCTCGGAAGGCTACACATTCAGATATTGTTCCTACACCCTCTGTTTTCCAACTCTTCATTTTGCGTTTGAAGTTGTTGAAATTATTTCTCAGGCTGTATGACACGGTGCGTTACATCCTTAGCATCACTGACACACCTCTCCACCACCCCAATTCTAGCTCTGATGGATGCCCATCTGTGATCAAGTTTCTGTAATGTATTATTGGTTACTTACTTGAAGGGCTTCAAAGCTCTCCACTCTGACAGAATAGTTTCCATCACAGGGTCCAAAATGGCCTAAATAGGAGGAGGTGAGTCACTTTTGGTTTTGTTCAGGTTCACAGAGGGAGGGTTAGCATACTCTTTCTTGTTCAACCATTTTTGGGAGCTTTTATGTGAGGCCATAATGGATAATAAAGTAGTTCCACCAAAGCAATGGTCACTGATGGGTATGAACAATGGTTAAGCTCACATAAAAAGAAAGAAGCAGTAGTAGACATTGTTAATGGACCCACCAGAGGAAGATTCAAATTATAAATTATAATATATTAAGGTGAAGTAACAAACTGCGGCCTATGTACATCGTGTGGTGCAGCATGCCTTGAGCTTATGTAGGCTAACTAACGAGTGCCGCAGCTACCACAAAAATTCTCTGTCATGCTATGGCATCCTGGTTTTACAGTTGTTCATGCCAATTAGATAAAACCGGGCTCTGAGTACAAGTGAGGGTATTCGCATTCTTTTAGTTACATTTCATCCTCATTCAAGTGCTGCACCAAAGACGTTAATATGATTGTGGATGGGAAACTAGCGGTCAGGATGCCATCTTCATCAGCACCAAGCCACGTCCCCACTCAACAGTTTTTATATGCATGCTGACATTGTGATTTTGTGTAATACCGGTTTTATTTTGAGCATTGCATAATACCCACTTTTACATTGCAGCATGCGCTACAGGTTTTATTTTGAGCATTAAGTAATATCCACTTTTGCATTCCAGCATGCTCTGCAGTTAGTATACGCATGCTGACATTGTGTAATTATTGACAGAAAACCACATCTGTTCATATTTAACATATGCCGTTGGGATATTGGCAATACATTTGTTTCCATTTTCCATAGCATATTTGGAAAAATGTTTCCAATTTGATGTAATCATATGAATTTCAATTGTAACGAATAAGTGATACAAAATTAATAATTGGTTCATGTCCATGAGATTGAAAGACAAAATAAGTAATAGGATATTGGCAAAAGTGAGGGGAATATATTTATTAAATATATGCAATTTTGCATTGAAGCATCCTCTCCTGTCATTATATGCATGCTGACATTGTGTAAAACCCTATTTTGCATCACAGCGTGCCATACATTTTTTATATTCATGCTGAGCTTTGACGTATAATAACTTTGCATTGATGCATGCTGTAAAGTATTTATATGCATGCTGACATTGTGTAATACCCATTTTTGCATTGCAGCATGCTCAACAAGTTTTTTATGGATCCTGGGCATTGCGTAATACTCACTTTTGCATTGCAGCATGCTCTACAGGTTTTATATGGATGCTGATCATTGTGTAATACCCACCTTTGCATTGCAGCATGCTCTAAAGTATTTATATGGATGCTGAGCATTGTGTAATACCCACTTTTGCATTGCAGCATGCTCTCTAGTATGTATATTGATGCTGAGCACTGTGCAATACCCATGTTTGCAGTTCAGCAGGCTGTGCAGTTTTTATATGCATGCTGACATTGTGTAATACCCATGTGTGCTTTGAAGCATCCTCCTCATTTTTTACATGTATGCTGACATTGTGTAACACCCACTTTTGCATCGCAGCATGTTGTAAAACTTGTATATGCATGCTGAGCATTGCGTTATAACCACTTTGCATTGCAACATGCTCTACAGTTTTTATATGCATGCTGAGCATTGTGTATTACTCACTTTTGCATTGCAGAGTGCTCTATAGTGTGGTTATGCATGCTGAGCATTGTGTAAAACACCTTTGCATTGCTGCATGCTCTAGAGTACTCGTACACGAATTAGGAAATTGCATTTTGAATCAAAAGCCTTGATGAAATGTTGACAATATGTGGACATTCGAACTGAATCTTCCATTTCAGCAGGTTTTGTTCGATTAGTTCTTAGCAGATTGAAAAAAGGAGACTGGAAAGACCCAGAAATTAAAAACCATTAAACATGCTCTAACATTACAGTACTCTCTACATGCATTCAATGGTAGAGTCCAGTATTTAAAGTGAACAAATGACACAACGATCCGCGAGAGAATATCTGGAATCCTGTTAGTATGTTTATACATGCTTGTATAACGATGCAGCAAGTTGCATAAAAAGTCCAGTGTATTGCTACCGCTCTTTGCTGAGAGTGCGAACATGTGCAAAGGTTCAGTAGATTAAAGGGCTGCCTTTTATAACCAGGTTGTGTAACTAATTATTTGTTACTGGGATTCTGAATCATTCTGGAAAACTATTATAATAAGATGGATCTGGATATTTAAGAATTATCAAAATATGTTTTCAGAATATCTAATGGCTTTCTGTTTTTCTTCAAACTGAAGAAAATAACCCAACAATAGCAAAAGACAATATATTTGGCTTTTGCAGTTGCTGATTAGCTTTTACGTTTACATTTCCATCAACCCCATACAGAATGGGCCCAGCTAAAAGAAAATGCAAGCTATAGTGAAGGCCATCGTGTGTTGCCACTGCTCCCTGATGGAATACTTCTAACACAACCCACATCCTACAGTGCCTGTTATAAAGCCCATATAATCATGGAATCATCAATATTACAACTAACCTTTAAGTCAAATAATCAAGTTGCAAGAGATGTCTTACTGTAGGGTGTTAACCCCAATAATCCATGAACTACAAAGCCGAAGGTAGCACTCTGCTACTTCAAATAGAATCCATGATATATGAAGCCATGTGCAGAAAGGCATGCACTGCTTGATAACAAATGTTTGAAGCAAGATGATAACATTGTACTCAACCAAGAGCAAGAACCAGTTTATCAGTCATATCCATGCAGAGAGGACGACAACCTTCATATAAACATGGTCGCTATAACTGATATAAGGGAGATTTGCTGGCGTAACTCAGTAATATTTAAGCAGCATTCATGATGTATCCGTTACCGCTATGATACTGCTGAAGTAGGTGCTCTACCAAGTCATTGGGCCTCATTACGACCCAGGCGGTAAGTTACCGCCTGGGCCGTGACTTTACCACCATGGCGTAAACTACGTTTACGCCATGGTGGTTGGCGGACTTACCGCCCCATTCCGAGGTCGGCGGGGCGGTAAGTCCCCAATCCCCATTTACCCTTCCCCATTCCCATTTTTGCCCCATAGGGCATAATGGGAGTGGGGAAGGCGTTAATTACGCCACCGTAAATTACGGTGGCGTAATTAACTCCATGGTCCCTTAGCGCCATGGATTTTAACACCTGCTAAAAGCAGGTGTTAAAAGCGCCATGGCGCTAAGGGACCTCGTAATTGGCGGTAAGGGGTCGGCGCAGCTAACGCTGGCGTAAACCCCTTACCGCCAGGGTCGTAATGAGGCCCATTGTCTACACGGTTTACACTTAAGCATAGTGCTGTGCTCTGATGCATGCCGCAAAAAATCAAATTAAGTGTGGCCCCCAGCTGTAAATTATAAAATAACCACGCATGGATTGATATGCCTGGCAAGGGGACATTTCAGCATAATAAAAAGGCACATTCTTGTGCATTATGACACATTTTCTGCTTTTAGTGTCTAGGACCTTTAAACATTCTCCATTCAGCCTTGTATATTCCTCATAGCCTCTTTTTACATATTTCCTATCCCAACCAGCATGTCAGGGAAACACACGGAAGAGATGTGCAGATCTGAAAGTGGCTTTTGACTCAGTAAGTAAAAAATGGTTGTGGGAGTCAAAGAGGGGGCAAGAGTGAGAGACTTGAACATGAGATCCGAACGGTGACAAAAACAAAAAGCAAAACTGAAGGGTGAGGGCTTGAAGGTTTTGAATTAATCATACCCTCCGTCATTGTTCTGGGGAACGTTTCAGAGCATTATTTGTCAGCCTGTACGAGCCATTGCAGATGGGAAAAGCAGTCTGTGTCCTAAAGAAAATGGGCTCAGTCCAGCCAAACTGATAGAAGAGGTGCATCATGAAAGTAACATAACAAGAGTCAAGTATAGCCTGACTGAAGAACATATCAGGCAATCTTCTGGATGGATGTTCTAGCTCCCAGCCTACATAGCCTATTCATGGATGATTCAGAGGAGTTTCTGGTTTATTTATTTATTTTATTTTAATGTGCATTTGTAAGGTGTTCATACATCAAGAATATGTGTTTCAAAGCACTCACAGGGCAAAGGGAAGGGAACAAGGGAGCAGTAAGACAATGAAATATGATCATAGTGATGAATAAAATACAAAATTGGTCCTACTAGGCCTTGTGAACATTCAGAGCTTGCATTTGCAGAGAGAGGAGGGGGATGGGACAGGGGCAGCTGCTAGAGGTTCCACAGAGGGGGAAGTGCTGCAGAGTCTGTTACAAAGGCAACAGGTAAGTGCCAGGCAGTGACCACTTGATGGAAGTGCTGAGGGTGAGAGATCAGAAAATGTTTCTATTTGTAGACAGCACCCTGCTATAGCAAAGAATGCATTGTGGGGCTACTTTTGAAATTTCTTAATTTGCAAATGGTTAAGGCAAGAGACAAGAGAGACACAAAGAAGAGAGAAACAAAGGCAAAACAGTGTTGGGCCCGGAAAAATGTCGGCTGAGTTTTTGTGTAAAGATATTTAGATGTAGTATCTTACTTTGACCACCTTGGCATACAATAGGAATGGGCTGCAGGTGGAAAGTCTGGAGAATAGATTAGGCCACTCTGCAGGTGGGTTGTGACATTCAATAGGAGGTTTAGGTGCAGATTTCCATGCACAGACCTTTGATGTCTTGCAACTGAAGACTGTGCCTGTGTCTCTACGTGGAGCTGATGTCAGGGGCTAAGCACCAGGTGCCGTTGTGATTGTAGCTGAAAATTACTTCTTTTGAAATAGATTGTCATTATCAAAGAGAATTCCAATGAGACTCCTGCATCTAGAGGCTGATGTGGGTGTGTCCTCTCACCGATCATATTTTTCTCTTACCAATTTCATGTTGGTTTAGGCTAGGCAGTAACCCAGAGACCGTACTATACTAAGCCATATTCAATTATCATTTAGGCTTGCATGCTTCTATGACAATCCTGTGGCTGCCCTAGGTGAAGAAAACTTTGCATGCATTGGGTTTTGGAATGCTCTAAGAGTATCCAATTATGATTAAAAGAGATTCCATAAAGGAAGTGAAGAAAATATTTTGGAATGTGAGAAAAGAGGCAAACACCTTATGCTGTGTTGGTATGTAAAACCTAAGACTTTACAGGGGACATGGACATAGGGGTTCCAGGCTTATAAATATTGGCCAGGAAGCTATGTCTGCAGTTTAGATTGGGATGACTACCTCTCAACAATCAAACTGTGAATAAGGTAAGACCTTTGGGACCCTTATATGCATCTTACTCGTATGCCAAATTATCTCCAAGCATCAAGTTGGTGGTAGATCTCTTTCCTCGGCTGGGGCCTCCCTCTGGAACAGCCTCCCTGCCTCCCTTAAACTTGAGGAGAATCATCTTCGGTTCCGGAAGTACCTCAAAACCTTTCTCTTTGCTTCTGCTTTTTCTCCTCCTCTCCCCCGCTGACTTCCTGGCTGCTGACACTGATATTGCACTTGTCACCTGGTCACCCTCAGATCTCGGGCCCATGTGTCCTCCCCCACCAGTCGCACTTCTGCACTGCCTTCCTGGTAACCCCGCACTTGTGGACTGTTTCCTGTATCCCTACAGTCCCACAACCAGCACTTAACCTTGCACTTGCCACCTGCTGGTCGTACTTTTACTTATTCTTATTTATTATTTATATTTTGTTTGTTTTTTCTTATCCAATGTACTGTGCTGTCCACTCTCCTTTACACCCGTACTTCTCCTCCTTTCCCCTTCACATGCACTTGCGCGATCTGAATGACACCTGGCCTAGTAGGACGGTTTCTGTCTTCCCTCTGTTCTCTCTCCCTTGCCTCGTCGCGCCTTGAAACACTTGTGTATAGGCGCGTTATAAATGCCATATCATATCATATCATTATCACAGATGGACATGAAAGGGACCCCTATCCTTCAGTCAAATAATATTAAAAGATATAACGAGCCTGTGAAATACTGTGTGTCTTTCTACTACAGCTCATAGGCAGATAAAGGTAGTTGACCACTGTCTCATTTCAACCTGGCAAGAAAAGGGTATTGTGCCCTCGATTTTTTGGCCTTGCTAAGACAGAAACAGGGAGAGCTATGAGAAAGGCATGTAGAGGTTTTACAGATTTTTCAATTTGTATGGCTTGTTTCTCAGTATGGTTATGCCTTATTTTATTGATTGTGATCTGTCCATTATATTTGATGATATTGTATATCGCGTTATACTGTAATGACTTTTTCTGCACAATGAAGTGATAATGAGACAAGCAAGAGAGAAAGGGAGACAGCGAGGCAAAGTGGGACCTATGTAGGGGAAAAGAAGGAAACATAGATTAAGAGATTCCGTGGGGTAACAGAGAGAGAGTCTGCACTGAACACTAGTGTGCCTTAAACAATTGGACAAGGACAAAGGAGGAGGACTATTAGAAAGAAGGACTATAGTGATTGTAGGCATATTTCACAAACCAATATTCTGTTCCATTACAGTTATTGCATTTAAGGCAATGGCATTTGTAAAAACACTTATGGTAATGAAAATCGGATGATTCACAAAGTTTCTGTAATGTATTATGTGAGGCTGAGTGCTATGATATTTGTTTGTATAGTGCGTAGTTGCCATTATTATGGTCTCAAAACACTTGTGGTTGTCTGGCAGTTTGCCAGACCATAGTCAAAAGGTACACTTTACTTTATTTTATTGTTTAAAGTACGGACCTAGCTGTGGAGCGGCAGAGTGCTGGACAGGATGTGGGTAGCCTGCATTTGGGCTTGCATCTTTTAACAGTAGTGCAGTACTGTGAGCTGTGGTATGTGCCTCCATTGGGATGAATCCTTGGCTAGGTGTTGTTTAAAAAACATTGTTGGGAGAGATTTGGGAAAATGGAGAATGGTGAGCACATTCCCAACTGATACTGGGATTGAGTTCTAGAGTGTGGGTCTGGTACAAGAGAAGCAGAGAAGCATATGAGCCGTGATTCGAGCTGGTTGGGTGATTTGCTGCTCGAGGAGCGTGTGCCACCAGATATGTGGCGCTTGGCTTCTAGGTATGCGGGAGTACTACTAATTACTACTTTGTAGATGATATATGTAGTATTGAACAGTATCCTGGCTTGGAGAGGATGACAATGTAGTTCCCGAAGGATGTGGTGATTGGGTTGAATTTCCAGGCACCCGCAATAAGACATGCTGTGGCATGGAGGACTGATTCTAGAATAGCCAAGTGAGTGGCTGGGAGCCCCAACAGGATGGCATTTCCCCATAGATGTGTACAGTCCAGAAGTTCTGCAGAGGGATGAAGGGTTTGATTTTTGCAAAGGGTGTAGAATTGGAGCAAGGTAATTTGGGCCTTCTTGGCTATGGGCCTCATTACGGGTACGGCGGTAGCCCTGCTGGTGCTACCGGCAGGTTGCCGCTGGACCCGTAATAATTTACTGGTGCCTGAATTCCCGGTGCCAACGGCTCATTACAAGTCAGGTGCCAGTAAATTGTAAGTCCTCATTCCCATAGATTCCTAGTAGTGGGGACACAGAATCACCGGCACCGCTGCTAACGGTGATGATGCTCCGTGACAGGTCTGCGTACCGTGGCCGCTGTGTCCAGCAGGGTCAGATCTGTTGGGCAGAGAGGCCATGGCAGACAGTCTCAGAGTTTGCCGATCCAGAAACAAGGGTGCCGGTGAGTTTACGGCCCTATGTGCTTTTTGAAATACAAGCTGCCATTCATGGTGAAGCCTAAGGATTTACTTGAATCCAAGAGCTACAGATCAAAACCTTCGAGGTTACACTTCATTGAGACATTATAGGTTGTTGTTTAGCTGGCAAACAATTTTTATTTTATTTTTTCTTTGTAAAGCACACAAACAACCCAGAGACATCAAGGCGCTGTTACAAAGACCAGTTATTTGCATTCAACAGAAAAATATTGCAGGCATATGAGATACAGTTATAAAAGAAAAAAAGGAGCAGTCTAGACAAACAGCCAGGTTTCGAAGGCTCTTCAGAATGCACAGTATGATGGTCCCACTCTAGGGTGGGAGGCAGGGAGCTCTACTGTTTGTCTGTGATATTAGTGAAGCTCGATCCTCCGGCTTTAGCACATCTGACATTCGGTTGGAGGAGGTGGTGGGCATGTGGGTTCCTAGTTGGTCTGGACAAGTGGGCTCTAGAGATGTTCTGAGAGAGGTAGGTGGGACAGTATTGGAGATGCACTTATGAGTAACAGAAAGTGTTTTGAAGATGATACATTTGCGGATGGGCAGCCAGTGTACTGCTCTCCTGGCTGCAGAGATATGACCCCTTTTGGGAATGTTAAGGGCTGCTTGGAGAGCATTATTTTGTTTGACTTGCAACTTCTGGAATTTTTTGGATGAGGTGCCAGTGAAAAGGATGTTGCAATAGTCAAGCCTAGAGCCAATCACTGCTCATGCAATGGTTAGGCAGCTATCTGTGGAAGAAAGGGCTGGATGCATTTAGCGTTTTGGTGCGTAGGTTTCAGACGAGGCAATTGCATTCACTTGGGGGGACAGTAAGAAGGTAGCGTCAAGGTAAACACATAGCGTCTTCACTGAGGAAGAGACAGGGACCAGGATTTCGTTGATATAGAACAATGAGTATTGGTCATTGAGATGTTTTAGTAATGCAAGGGGCACTACCAGCAGATTCTCTGCCTTATCCCCATTCAGGAAAAGGAGGTTTTTCGCCATCCAAGCCTGAATGGTGGAGTATGCTGCATTGCGGGTATTGGAACCTTCCACATAGTTGCCTGTGAGCGGGAGAAGAATTTGTGTGTCATCGGCATAGTTAGTGTAGGCTATGCTGATGGAGTCCAAGATGTCAAAAAGGGGTCTGGTGAAGATTTTATAGAATGTGGGGAATATGAATGAGCCTGGCGGTACCCCATGTGGGATTGGTGTTGGCAAGGCACTGGAATTCTCCACAAACACTCTCATGACTCTCCATTCTAAAAAGGAGGCAATCCAGGTTGTAGCTTCAGGGGTGAAGTTAGCCGAGGTATTAAGATGATAATAGAGGATTTTGTGGTCAACCAGGTCTTATGTGGCTGACACATCCAGAAACGAGGAGGGGGGCAGGCGTTCCCTTGTCCCTAATCTCATGCATCTGCTTTATTAGATCTAGAATGCTGATTCTATACCATTGCCGAGGCAGAATCCAGACTGGCGTATTCCCAGGATATGGCTGGTTTCTAGGAAATGCTGAAGTTGTAGATAGGCAGCTCTGTCTATGATTTTCAGTAGGAAGGGGACTGTAGTAATAGGTCTATAGTTGTTTTTAAGAGGAAGTACCCACGCTTCCTTGAGACTAGAGGGCACTATTCTGCAGAAAAGGAGGCGTTTATGAAGGTAGTGATGAATGGTGCTAGGACTTGTGAACAGTCTTTGATGATAGTGGCAGGACATACATCCCCTTTGCACCTGGAAGGTTTTAGTCTTTTAAGGATGGCTAAGACTTCTGGCTCTGTGATCTCTTTGAAGTGAAACAGAGGGATCACGAGGCTCGGGCCATCAGGAATGGTGGCAGTGGCTAAGGCACAACGTGGTGAGTGTCGGCTGGCTTGATTGGCAAGGATTTTTTTATTAGGTGTGTCAATTTTGTTAAGCATCACAGTTTTAATATTTGTACACCACGCTTCATTCTTGGTCAGGGGGGTGGCAGGGGTCTCAAGTTCCCTAAAGATGATAAAGATCTCTCTGGTATCAGACTTGGCATTGGCGATTCTGGAGTTGAAGGAAATTGATTTTGCAGAGATAATTGCTTGCTTGTAGAGTTAATATACCATAGTGTACTCCCATATCAGCGTGTCAGACAGGGTTTTTTTCCAGGTTGATTCAGCAAGCTGTTTTTTGTTACAGAGTTCTCAGAGGTCTTGAATGAAACAGGACTTTTAGTGTCTGAATGGTTTGGCTCTGCGAGGAGGTAAGAGGGCAATGGTGTCTACTGTAGTAGTTAGGGTGGAGACATAGATATCTGCCAGAATATTGGGATCATTAGAGTAGGGAGGTTTTAGATAAGGTGTGTCTAGTAACGGCAGGATATGTTCTTTCATGAGCTCATGTGAACTACGCACAAACACAGATGGTAGTGGCAAAGCAGTGACCCAGGGTTTCTTGGGGTGTCAGATGAAGAAGTTGATATTATGGTGGTCAGACCAAGGGTATGGGGCGTTAGATCCGATCATGATCAGGCAGTTGAGGTCTGCAACCCAGTCCAATGTGCGGCCCTTGGTGTGGGTGTGATTATTGATGCAGTCCCTAATTCTGGACAAGTTAAGCTCAAAATGAAGTGTGAGCAAAATGGCACTCCAGCAGTTTATAAAGGGAGGGAAATACAAGGTTATTCAAAATCAAGTAGCACCAACAAGTAAGTAGGCAGGGCAATCTAGAAAAGGCTTACTACAACTAGGATTCAAATCAATAGGCCTGGGCCAATGTTAATGGTTCAGAGTCTTTGCAGAGGATCACACAGTTCAGAGTAGTTCGCGGTTAAGACTTTGCCAAGAGTTCAAAACGAAGTTGGTCGGAGGAAAAGTTATTTAAAAGAGTAGAGAAGGACAAGCCCTCGGATTAGCAAAGATTTCAAACACTTTCACCTCGGTCGGATGGAAAGAACGACCGGATTTGAACAGTACCTTAGTAGAAGAAGAATGCTGTAGCTGAGGCAGAAGTTCCTGGCAGGTCCTGCAGGATCAGAGTTCCTGAAGCAACTGCCAGACTGACAAGAAGGAGGAAGACTGGAGGGTCTTGCACTGCCCAGGGAAGAAACCAGCAGCAGAGCAAAGCGCTGAATAAAAGGTGCGCTCCTTAAAACCCAAACAGGGTCCGGTCCTCCTGGCTGTACGGTTCACTGCAGCGATGCACCGCAAATTCGACCAGGGGAGGGAGGCCTTGCTTGGTGTTTGGCAAACTGGTTGGTCCCACCAGCTCAAGGGAAGAAGATTCCTTGCAGATCTTCTCTGTCGTTGAAGTTTAGGAGATTCGGACCCGCAGCAGGGTTTCACCAGGAGGTTCAGTAGTTGCAGTAATCCTCTTCCTTCAGCTTCTCTTTGGTTCTCTCGATCCGGTGGCGACTCTGCCTTCCAAGTCCCAGAGAACTGCTTTTTATCCAGTTTTCCCCCATTCACAAAGACTGCCTGTCAATCACACAGCAGGGTGGCTGTCCAGGCAGGACAGTCACCTAGTCAATCAAACAAAAGTGTGACTTGGGTCTCCAAGGAGACCCTGTGTAGGGGGCCTAAAACCCCTCCCTCATATCCTGTCCACCCAGACACTCAGGCGCCTAAGGAGGGCTTCTCTGCAAAAGCCCGCCAAAGGACAGCGAACAATGGAGCCATACCTGGTTTGGCACGCAGAGGAAAACACGAGAAAGACCTTTACAAAAAGAAATGGCAAATAAACCCAGCCGGAACCAAATAAAATTAAAAGGGGTCAAGTGGATTTAAGTTTGAGGCTACCACCATAGCTTCTAATAGTACCGAGGCTATTTTCATAGCTTGCGGTATAATAAAAATGGTAGATACCATTGCCACCAGCCAAATCTTAAAGAGAGTGGAATGAAATAATGTTCCATGAGAAACAGTCAAAAAGGGATAACTATTAACCCTTTCCAGTACTCTATGGAAGATAGTTTGTACTGGGTCTGTGAATTTAAAAAGACTAGTAAAAGTCAATGGCAACTTTACATGCTCTGAGAGACAGTAGTCAGTCCCAGAAAATGGAGTTTAAAGTGGGAAGTCTAAAAAGAAAACCCTGTGTCACTGCACTGAAGGTGCTGTGTGAGACACGGTAAAAAAATGATGGCTATGGAGTAGGTAAGACTCCACAGTCTATGAACACAAAAATGTAAAACATACAGCAAAACACTTGTAAGAGTGGGAAAAAAAGGCTCACACTCTTACCAGGTGAAAAAAAAAAATCCTAGAAATCCAGCAAAGCTGCTGAGGGACTCAGTAGGTAGGGGAAATTAGCCATTCTGGAGAATTCTCTCTAACAAGCAGTTGAAACCATGCGTTGCCATCGCAGATTCAAAGGGAAAAGCATGGAACATATCATGCTTTCATCTGCTCAGACTAAGCAGAAAACCAAGATAATTGGATATGTTACATGATCAGCATTTTCTTGTTTTGACAATGAACTTAATTTCCCCACAGACTACACTATCTATATTTTGATAAGCTTTAGCTTATGTTTGCTGCAGTAAAATAGACTGTAGGTCTGCCGTCAGGTTAATGTGTTTAGAAATTAATTGAAGCAAGTATATAAATGTCATTCACATGGTTACCCATACATATTTCCAAAAAGGACAGTAATCATTTGTTCACAACTAAATTTCTGTAAACTCCTCAAATGATGCCTTTACAGCCAAGTGTTTGTCAGGAATGTACCCCGACGTGCACACTGCTAGGACCTTTCTAACATGTACTCCCCCCAAAAATGGGTTTCCATTTAGGTTAGAAAATCAGCAGTTACACTTCTTGAAAGTGTAGTCCCAATGCTGCTAAAAATGAAATTAGTTTTGGCAGACTGTTTGTAGATTTACACCATACTTTCCCTGATCTTATAATACGTTATTTGTAAGGTAAGGGGTGTCAATAGATAGTTGTTTGGTAGGAATTGTTATCATTAGTGCTAAGTAGGCTTTTAAAAGGGAACTCATCTGAGAAACTGCTACACTTTTTGCATGTGTAAATATCCTTGTTGTGTATACTTTTCTGTTAGTCCACTTAGTGCCCAGAGAGTTTCTGGCATGCCAAATAATTGATGCCCAGTTGAAAGTACCCCTGCGTGTTTCAAAAATGGAAGCAATGGATTCAGTTATTTACCCTAGGGACTGACAAGCCTATTTGAGCAGAAACCACTAACAACTCTGTTTAAGACACAGGGTGCCTGATTTACAAACGCTTTTTCCAAAGGGATAATGCCAGTGTAAAAGGCTTTTGTAAATCAGGCCCTAGTGTATTCTGAATGCGAGGATTTTTGGCAGGCCTTCGTTTCAGGCAGAATTCATGATGATGAGCTCCTGAATGTTTGAAAGATACAAGAAATGTCGCCTTTTCAGATGGAACACTGGCATTCCTTACCAGTGCCGAGTGCTCTATCCTTCATTTTCGCTTGTTCTCTTTCTCTCTAATCTCTCTCCCACTCTGTCTCTCTCCCTCACTTTCTCTGTCTCACTCTCTGATCGAGAAATCCAAGCGAATCCTGAAAACAGTGGCAGAGAGCCACTCTGTCTCTCTCCCTCACTTTCTCTGTCTCACTCTCTGTTCGAGAAATCCCAGCGAATCCTGAAAACAGTGGCAGAGAGTTTCTGGCATGCCAAATAATTGACCCTAGTGGAAAGTATTAATGTCTGCTTTAATGCACCCTATGGACTGAAAGACTATTTAAGTAAAAGCCATTAACAGCACTTTTTAAGACACGGGATGCATGCTGAAAGTTAGACTCATTAGTTGGGCTTCCTTCGAGGCAGAATCCATCCTGATCATGAAGTTTTGAAATATTTGGGAAATGCTAAATTAGAAATATGTCACACCATTTGTGTATGCAAGTGCTTTATTTTATTTTAGTGTCTGAGATGAGAGTTTGCAGCACACGCTTTTTTGGGGGCGACCAGACGTGGACTCCCTGCTCACTGTGCTCAGAGAGGCACAGCTTCACCTCACTGATGAGGCCCAACAAGGCTGACACACGTGTATGTGGTTGCTGTTGGTAGTCTTGTTCAGAGAGGAATTTCCATAGCATTTCAGTGCTGTACTGCCCATGTGGGCGGGACAAAGACTGATATGCAAATGGATATTTCCCATCTGTGAAAGGTACAGTGAGCAAAAAGTGTGTGCTGCAAACTCTCATCTCAGAACAGGTTATCATGCCATGTTCTTTCTAGAGAGGAGCGCCTGCTACCTTTTTTGAAATATCTTATGTTTTACCCTGCCAATGAGGTACATGGGGCAGGCATTGATTCTACATTTGAAGGACAAATTCAGGATCTTGTATATAATCCTGTGTCGAACAGGCAACGGCACATTTAGGCAGTCCCTCAATGGCTCTAACCGCGTTGTTCTGTGCAACTTGCAGTGCTTGGATGTTAGTCTGTGTGGTGCCTGCCAGGAGACTGTTACAATAGTCAAGTATGAGGTTGACCAGTGCGGTGGCAAGCATGTTATTGGTGGAAAGAAAAGGGCGAATATAATTAATTTGCTTCATGATAAGGCTGCAAGATGAGCAGATATAGGATACATGAGGCCGCATAGACAGCTCATCATCAAGGATGACTCCCAGCTTCTTCACCTTCTTTAAGACTGGAATGGTGTTGGCAGCAATAGTGAAGTTGGCATAAGCAGGGTGTAATTTTCCCAGCCGAGCTTTGGAGGCTACAATCAAGAGCTCAGTCTTTTTACAGTTAAGTGCGAGTGAATTATCAGCCACTGGATGGCTTTATAGACAGCAGACGAGTCCTGCTAGTAGTTCCCACTAAGCTGGAAGACAACCTGGGTATCATCGGCATAGTTGGTATACCAGACCCCCAAAGCATCCAGCATGTCAAGAAGTGGTCGAATATAAAGATTAAACAATGTTGGGGACAGGCATGAGCCCTACAGAACACCACACATTTGAAAAATGGGGTCAGAGCTTTCCTCCCCAACCACCACTCGGATGGTACAGGAACCAAGAAATGATTAAATCCACTGGGAGGGAAGATTAGAACAATGGACAACCTCCACCCAATCGTGTCACCTAGAGAAAGTGGTCCACCAAATCAAAGGCTGCGGAGAGGTACAGAAGCATCAGCAGGGCGGGATGACCATTATCCGCCATGCCAGCCAAGGTGGATTTAAGATCCAGTATGGCGGTTTCCGTTCCATGCTGAGCTCTGAAACCTGATTGGTGAGTGCCAAGTATCTTGTGGTCTTCAATATGCTTTTGCAATTGGTGGTACACCAATTTATCCATCATCTTAAGGATAAAGGGCACATTCGTAATGGGCCGGTAATTGTCAGCAACCTGAGGGTCACAATTGGGCTTCTTCAACAACAGTTTGATCCAATCCTACTTAAGGGAGGATGGAACCACGCCCTTGTCAAAGGAAAGATTAATAAGCCTAGTTATCCAAGGTGACAAGACCACAAGGGAATCCTTAAAGGTATCCACAGGGCAGCAATCTGCAGGACAGGTGGTAGGTTTAAGGACTTTGATAACCTCATCTTCAGTATAATGTGTGAAATTGAAACAAGGTATGTTGTTCATGTCAGAGGGAGAAGTTTGTGGGCCGATCAGTTGAATATCGGATTTCTGCATGGTAAGAAGGTTGTTGTTGATGGTTTCCCTGTGAGTGGAAATTTGGGCCAAAAAGCCTTCATGCATTGTCTGACACCAAGCAGCATCCTTAATTATATCCTTATTAATAGCAGGTGGGTCCCGAAAATCTGTCAGAATCTTGAAAAGCTTACTTATTCGAGCAAGCATTATTAATTTGGTTGTTGTAATAAGATGACTTGTGGGAAGTAATTGCAGTCTTACATTTCTTGGCAGCTAATTTGTACTGTAAGTAGAAGTACCGAAAAGTGGCAAATAAAAGAGAAGGGGACTTATTGCATGTATATATGTAGTGGGGGAATGTAAACAGAGTTATTTACCTGTCCTCAAGGAGGGAGAAAGGACCAAACCAAACTCCACGACATAGTATTATTTAAGCGATTCCCTACTGTATTGCGTTCATAACAAAGTAGTATTTTGCCATATTTTTTTAGTCTGTCCGGTTATTTGGATCCAAGATCATTTATTATGGTAATCCCATTCTGTGCATAAGAATGCCCAAAGGTGCTAGTGCACAGATGTTTCTTTCGTAACACCATATGTGCCTAAGAATGGGTCTTTCCTTTGCAGTGATGTCCACACCCTTGCTCGCTTCAGCGCTACTATTATTTTAAGATTTGCTGTTCCCAGGAGCAAAGATGTCAGTTTCAATTGCCAACTAATTCCATGTTATGATTAACCAGCATGACCTGTTCTGAGATTACCCATCTGCGGTCACATAAAAGGGTACCACTGATACAGCCACCATCCAGGTTGTCGATGATGCTCTTGAAATCATGGATAATGGTCACTCATGGCTCCTGGCCCTCCTGAACCTCTCTAATGCATTCAGCACGATTTGCCAGCTCACACTGACCAGCCTAGTCACGAACACAATGGGCTGCATGCACACAGTGCCCAACTAGTTTGCAGTTTACTTCTCAGACAGGCATCTGTCCAGAGTAGCAGCTTCAGATCATACCAGTGCCCAGTCACCTGCAGAGTCCAACAAAGCTCAATACTCTTTTAGTGCTCTCATTTCACCAAAAAGTGGACGAGGTATTAGGTCAAAATACCTTTTTGTTTAAATCCTAACCAAAACAGCTTGATTTAGAAAGAGAACTCCATGACCACAGAGAGTGGTCTTTCTAAATCAAACCGTCGTGACTCTGCTGCACACGAGTGCACACAGGGGCTGACAGGCTTTGCAAGACCCAGTGGGGCTGTTGCAGGAGTGAGAGGTTAGTTTTTGTATGTGTGTGTGCATGTGTGCATGTATATGTCTGTGTGCGTAAGTGTGGGGAGGATGAGGGTGGGGGTAGGCAAGGTGGGGGGCAATGTGTCATGTTTTCGCTTTTTAAAGCCAACACAAAAACGTCACAATAAAAACAGTGTTTTGTGTCTGGGCTTTAAAACGCAGAAATATGACCTAGAACCATTGATGATGCCAAATTATAGCTACATTTTAGTGTTACCCAGGACATCCCGAGAAGCCTTTTTGAAAAGCACATGCCAGAAACTCTACTAGGTAACACCATGCAAAGAATAAACAGGAAAAAGGACTTGTCTTGCTTCAGCTGTGCCTACTGGACCACCATCCCAGTGGCAATTCAGACCATGACAATGCCCTTGCAATTTAGGAAGGAACTTAAGAACTTACTCTTAATTCAGTACCAGGTAACCACCTATGAACCTTATGCTCAATCATCATATGCTAACCTTGTGGCCAGAACATCCTATCCCACCTATTGTAACCCCCCCATACCTCATCTGTTACTCTGAATGACTTGCACAGCACTCTGTTGTTTGCTAGCCAGGTGCTTTCAATGTAAAATACAAATACAATTACACATACCCTTCTGTGCACTTTGTAACAGCCTATTGTGATATTGTGCTTTATACAACACAATAATGTCATCGCAATCTGCACCTGTTCACTCTTTCACAGTAACTAACAAGAGTCAAGATAGTAGTGTTCCCTCATTTATATTTTAAAAAACATATTTTTATTGGTTTTAGGTTACAAATCGATGAGTCAACTTTAAATGAACAAAAGTCAATGCCCCTCCCCCCAATCCCCCGGAAGGGTCATGTCCTTGCTTCATGCTTGTTAGTTTGAGGTTCATGTGCCGAACAGTTCGAGGTTCCTGATCTTGTGAGGGCACCATTGTTCCATATAATAACTCTGCAGGTATGCAAGTATTGATCCCCAATCAGTCTGGAACTTGTCTTGGTCTCCCTGAATCTTATATGTGATCCATTCCATCACTGCATACATCCATACCGGTTGTAGGTCAAAGGATCGACAGTGAAAAGGTCGACAGGTCAAAGGATTGACACCAAAGGGTTGACAGGTCAAAGGATCAAATTTTTATTTTTTTCACATTTTTATTTTTTTGGGGGGGTCCCCCACAAACCCCCGTTTTTTTGCCAAAAACCACTTTTTTTCCCTAAACGAAAACCTAAAAAATATATATAATTTAAAAAAAAATCGATCCTTTGACCTGTTGACCCTTTGGTGTCGATCCTTTGACCTGTCAACCCTTTGGATTCAATCCTTTGACTAGACAACAACCATACCCTCCATAGCCACTCATTCATTGTCAGTTGAGGTTTATTTTGTTTCCATTTCTGTGCTATTTTTTTTATTTTAATTTTATCAGTTTATCACAAACCTTTAAAATGTTTACAAACAAAAACACAAAACACAACACATAATAACGTCATCCTTTAGGAATACCCCTCCCATATTCTCTATCAAACAGTCAGTTCACTATCCTCATTACTCATCAACCGACAATGCATTCAGGCGATTTTCGATTAACATTAGAAAACGAGTCAATGGTAATATCAATTTCATGTCCAATCCTTGAAACATATTGGCCCACCAATTGTCAGCACAAAAGGAGGGGTAATTTAGGCCCTAAGGCCCCAAGGCCCCAAGTGGATTGTCCTTTCTGATCGAAGAGCCGTGCAGAATAGCACCAAATGTTTAAGGGTTTCCTTATCCTTAGTGCATAGTCTACACATTAGATTTGAGACTTTATTACTTTTCAATGAAGCCAACCGATCTTTAGTTTTAAATACGTTTAAACGCAGCATCATGAACACTCTTCGAGCCTGAGAATCTGGAAACAACTCGATGTAGCGTTGAGGAGCATTAAATGCCCGTATTTCGAGCGGCGCGTCCCTCATCATTTTAGCTCCAGCTCGTTGTGAGCAAGTTAGCTCCCAATCCGCACGCCAGATTTTTAGTTTGACAGCGTTCGGGTCATTATGCAGCATGTCCAGACTAATTCCATATTCATACACGATCTCTTCGCATCTTTTAGACCATAGTGAAACCATGCTATTATTTGTTGGCGTCAGATCATAAAAGATGTCAAATTCTGGTATATGCTTGTTCTGGCGAGTTTTCCCAAAACAAACTCACCAGAGACCAGCATACCCTAGCATGGAGCGAAATGAGCGACAATTCATATCTCACACATGATGTCAGAATTCCCCTTGGGAGAGACAGGACCTTAGACCAGAAACAATGCTCCAGCGATGCCCATGTGTCGTGACTGCAACCCAAAGCGTTTTCAGCACCATATAGTAAAACTGGGATTACTTTTTGCTGGTGAAAAGCTAGCACTGGTTTTAGTGAAAATTTCCCAAATTTCTTATGCATGATGACAGCTTGACTTGCCAGTTGCTTGCATTTCCGTTTCTTTTCAGCATTCCATGGACCATCGTTGATTGATGAATTTATTAACATGCTGAGGTATTTTTTACGCTCTGGGCCTCCTGACCCAGGTGCCATCTTATTTGACTCGATTTTTTTCGGCCTTCATTATTCAGGTTCTTTAACACCAGAATTTCACTTTTTTTTGTGTTTATCACCAAATGGTTAGATGCGACATATTGGGCAACCACATTCAGCTTCCTCTGAAGGCCGGCAGGTGTTAGGTCCATCAGGACCAAATCGTCGGCGTATAACAACCATCTTAGATGGGACTTAGCTACTTTTGGTGGAAAAGAACTTACCGAGTCGATCGCTAACCCTATATCAGATATGAATAAGCTGAATATTGCGGCAGCTAGGGGACATCCTTGTTTTACCCCTTTATAGGTTTCGGTTGGGGCTGTTAGATTTCCAGACCGATCCAGCCGGATTTTTATGGAGGTTTCGGAGTGTAGTTCTCAGATTGCTGCTACTAAGTCAGCTGGACATCCCCAACTTTGTAGTTTTAGCCACAAAAGAGGCCTGTCGATGGTATCGAATGCACATGAGAAGTCAATGAAGGCCAAATATACCTTTATGTTTGACTTTATAGCCTCCATCTTCATCAGGTTTAGAAGTAACAGATTTAACGAGCAGCCCACTTGCTTTACAAATCCAGATTGTCTTTGTCTACGTGATTAGACTCGATTGCCCATGCCACCAGTTTTTGCTGCAACAATGTGGCATACATTTTCCCTAGAATATCCAATAATGCCACTGGGCAGTAATTTTTGGGCATGTTCTGTCCCCCTTCTTAAATATAGGGACAATAATAGCAGATTTCCAGGATTTAGGGGTCCTGTGGCACTTACTTATTCTGTCAAATAAAGCAACGCATATGGATGCCCATAGCTCAGGATGTTGTTTGATCGTAAAATTGGTAAGACCATCAGGGCCATGCGCTCAGGAGTTTTTAGCCTTCTTAATTATTGACACAATCTCCCCTCTTGGAAACAACAAAGCCCACGGTTTCAAAGATGTTTCCAATGGGATAATTCCATGATCCTCTGCTTTGTAAAGGACTTCAAAATGGGCTATCCAAGCGGCTTCCGAGACCATGCAAAACTGCAATGCCATTTGAGGAGCTTGAAAGTTATTAATAAGTCTCCAGAAGTCCCTCGAATTTTTGTTCCTCAATATGGCTAGCATCTGCTCCGCATCATTTTGCACTAGGGTATTTTTGTACATCTTCAACCAGTTCTTATATTTTTGTTTCACCGCCTTTATTTCCAATTTTCGAGTGGAAACATCAAGGGACTTAGCTCTCCTAAGTGCAGCACGCATCCTTCGTTTTTGGATGAGGATCTAGCGATCGAAGTGATGAGCTCGAACCATGTTTGGGTTTTTTAAGCCAACCTTTACAGTTTTGAATTGTGTCAATAATTGATCGTATTCTAGATCTGCACTCAGTTGACAGTAATGGATCATCACAACGTTGACTTCACTCTTCTCCAATCTTAAACAAACTCTATTTGATTCGACCTGGAGTTTGTGTGCCCGCTTTGGCCTTTGGGCTGATCCAAGTATCGCAAATTTCATGAGTAACATGTCATGATCACTATTTGCTTTTTCACAGATCCTCAGCGAATGGATCATAGGATGCAAAGCTTCGGACACGAACATGTAGTCTATGGTAGAAGATGAATCCGCACGATGCCATGTGGGAACAGATGGTATGTCACCACAGGTGCTTCCGTTCAACATCTGGAAGTTACGTAGACCCATTTCGATTATCCATGCTTGTGCCAATATGCCTAGATCTGTGTTTGCTCCCTAATTAGGTCGATGTTTAGGTCACCACAAATAAGTATCTTGGACGAGTCTAATGATTCCACTCGAAGATTAATTAATCCTGTTATCTGGTCAATAAACTCAATTGTTCCTGCCCGTAGATGATTCCAATACAAGTTCAGTATTACAATCCTGTCTTGCGTGTGCTCATGTCCACCAACTCTTTCAATGGCCGTCTCCTGAATATAGGGGGAATGGTTGACAGAATTTGTAATACGCCAACCTGATGCTCTTCTCACCATCGTTAGTAACCCTGACATAGGGCGCCCATGCTTCGATTTTATGGCCGGATTTATTGCAATCTCAAAGTCCAAATTTACTGGCAACTCGTTTAACCATGTTTCTTGTAAACACACGATGTGTAGATTGTCTAGTCAGATTGTATTAAACAGGTGTGAAAACCCTCGTGTGTTCCAGGAAGCTAAACAGCAGGGGCTTCAGGATCCTGGCATTATTGGCTATTTTTTGTGTTTAGGGCCCCTGCTAGCCCATGCCATTCATGATTTCCAGATACAGATTTCGAAGTTTGATGATTCTCTTTGCTGATTTCATCGGAAAGTTCATTTCTTTTAATTGTGATTCTTATTTGCGCATTTTGGCCATAAGATTTCACTCTACCATCACTCGTTGATGAGTGAGTTATCCTTAACGAGCACTGTGGTTGAATGCGTTTCTGATCACAGGTTTGCTTCAAAGCCGTCGCCGTGTCTTTTGTTGGAACCGTTGCTATAAGTACACTCGGGGACGCTTCCCTTAGATCTTCCGAGGTTTCATTGAAGGATGGTCGAGACGCCTCAGGCTCATTCAATTTGTAAATGTCAAAGCCCAGTGAAAACAATGCTACGTTTTCTTCCAAGATGGATGTAATGAATAAGTTCGAGGATAGATGGAGCACCACCATGTCGTTCGTTCCTTCAGCTGGAAACTCCACGATTTTTATGTCATTTGAGGTTATGGAACGTAGACTTGGTACAAGATGAAGTAGCTTAAGTACAGTTCCTCGATTCAAAATCAAGTTGTCTATTGATTCTAAGCTCTCAATAATCAACTTATAAGTGAGGCCCTTATTCGGCACAGACTTTGAGACACTTTCCTTTGGGGTTTGTGGACATCTATCAGCCACCAACCCTTTCACCTTTCTGTGATTGTCTTCCAGAGCCTCGACCTCAGTACTTCCATTCAAAGGCCTACGGGGATGGTTTTCATTTGCTCTTTTGTTGACTTGACCTGAAATCGACCATGACCTCCCCGGTCTGACAGCTTGAGAATTGGCTAAGCACTGTTTTCTCTTCTCATCCAGTGTGAGAAACACCGGGCTGGCTACCGCCGGGGGAGGCAGTGAGTTATTACTATAATGATTTTGCAGGATCTTTCATGTGACCCGCGTTTTGTAACGAGATTTCTGCAATCGTCCTCAACAATGCATGGTTGTGTTATCGCAGGGATGTCCAGAATAATTTTGTCCGTCGGCTGTACAGGTTTCTCCTTACATTGAATAGGCGCCTCACTTTGATGCGATCCTATGTTGTGAGGCAAATCAACACCTATTGGTAAGGCGGCTTCCAGCTCTACATATTCTGGCTTATCATAAGTTGACAGATCCAGTAGTTCCGTCGCAACATCCACGGATGCTGTAGTACTCTTTATTTGGGTCTGTTTAACCGGTGTTGAGTGTACACTTTTCCCTTGAGTATTGGCTTGGTTTTTAGTTGGAGCAGGGCCCATAGATGTCTTGACCAACTCAGTAGACACTGCCTGGACCATTTTGATGTTCCACTGGAATTTCCGAGCTCCATTTAAAGCATTATTTTTCTTTGCTTTTGATTCTTTGATTTCTTACTGATTGCAGCAAGTTTCGATGTCGGTGGCAAAATCACAGATTTCCCCGAGGCATGGGGACCTCCTGTAAAAATGGAGAAAACATTAGATTGGCCCACTATGGAGGGAGTTATTCGAACTTCTGCAGTCGGTTCCATTGAAAACTGACTCCTGAAGTCGAAGCCATTTGAGGATCGTGGCAGGTTTTGTTGGCCGCACATCTAGCCTGCTCGAATGCTGTGTGGAAAGACAGGTTAGCCACGTTCGGTGCAAACGAAATTACCGATGAGCAAGGACCATTCTTCGCCGAAGACTCTGAGACCTTATTTCCTACGTCTAAAGGAGCCGCAGCTTCCTTCGCAGTCGCCGTGGCAGGCTCCTCTCCCACTGGAATGATCTGCGTTGGGATTGAAGACTGAAGACACTGGTGTTCTTGCATAGTCACGACATCAGCTTGAGGATGCCAGTGTTTTACTAACTTGTTGTATTCTTGCTCAGCTTGGGGTCTGGACTTAACACTAGTATCTCTTCCATCGAAGATGGCACACTCAGGAGACCTTTGCCGAGCTGAATTATTTATGTCGTGTTTGAATAGTGTCTTTCGGGCAACTTCCAAAAACAGCCTTTTATTGGTTGAATCACTTTATCTGCTCTCAGTTAACAAATTAAAGGCTGCATCCGGTCTTTTAATGATCTCATGTTGCTCTACATATGAGCGATCGCAGGTTTTTTCCAGTTGGATCAGTTTGGAATTCATCATTGCCACGACGGTCGTTAGGTCTTTGGTAGCCTCATGTATATTCTCATAAAGTTTCATAAAAGGGGCCAATGAAATCGACGAGGATGCCATTAAAAGGGCTTGCAATTCAGTCGAAGACGACACTGCCGGTATTTCTGCCCTTGTGGTTTTTACCTGGAGCTTCGGTGATCTGCCAGCAAAGTGCTCCTCATCACGGCGAATTTTAGGGAACGAACATTCCATTAATGATGAGTCCACAGAGTCGTTGTGTGAGGAGTGCTCATTACAATACGTTTCATCAGTAACCCCATTTGCTTTCCTGTTGATGGTGGCATGTCTTTTTTGGGAAGTCAGATGAATGTCAGATATTTCATGCCTTGATTCTCCCTTTGGCAGGGGATCAAGTGTCTTTAGCCGTTTGTGGCAAACCTCTGACCATATATCACCCGTTGCCCCCGGCAACTGGCTATTAATTCGTTTTACAGCTGTTTTAGCGTTAGTGTCAACAGGAAACCTCTGCTCTATAGCCTTCTTATTTGAACATGCTTTGTTCATGAGCACTAGGTTGTGTAAAACGTTATTCACAACCCCTAGTGAGTCTCTTCTTACGGTATTTATATGGCTCACATCTGACTCAATCAAGTTGTCAAGCTTCAAGCTCTGGTCACAATATTGCCTTCCTGAATTTAAATTACTTTGCTGGTGACTAAGATCATTAACATTAACTTCATGCCAGGACACAGTGTCCCAATTGGCCCTCACACACACTGGAGAACTCGCAGTGAACACTGCATCTGCCTCCTTTGCAATGAGCACAGAGACCTCACAGGCCAGGCTAGAGAGAGAACAGTTGTTTAAACATGCTGCTGCATTCCGTAATCCAGCTGAGTTACGATCTTTCGATAATTCAGCTTCAATTACTGCAGGGTAATCTCCACCAGGGGGAGCCTCTCCCTCCCAGCCGCAGCCAGACTCCATCTCGCACCCAGCGGCGCTCTGGCCACACCGAGCCGAGCTCTTCATCCCTCCGTTCCCCGCCCCCTCTGAAACAGCAGCCCCGGGACCGCTGGGCAGCCGAGCACCTGCAGCAGCCGATGGCGAGGTGTGTACACCACTGCAGCAAGCCGAAAGCCCACCCCCAGCGACATCCTGGGCATCGCAGCAAGGCAATGCCGAAGAGACACCGACCTCGGCGCCCACCACGTCCGCACAACAAGCGCCGCCACCAGCAGCAACACAGCTCTCCCCTGCGTCGCCGTCAGTCAGGCAAGTTCCATTTCGCGAAAATGCGGGTTCATTTGAGGGTTCGAATACTGTGTCACAAAGAGGGTGTGTGTATGTAATATTAACCGCTGCAGGGTCAGGATCCTGTTCGTGATTTGGATTTGAATCTGCATTACAGTCGGCTATCTCCGAAGAACAAGTATGATAGCGACTTACTTTCGCAATACATAGAGTACGCTGTACAGCAGCAGGGTCCTCTGTTATGCCGGCACAATCCCGTCGCCTCTGAGCCCGGGTACCTAGGACGGGGACGGCACCGCCGCCATTGCTCACCACGCGCCCACTCACCACAGCCAAACAGCTCCGCGTCCTCAGCCCGTTCCACCTCAAGACTTCATGCCGCAAGGGTCACATAGGCGGCCTTATGTAGTCATCTGACCAGCACGTTGTTAAAGGCACACACACCTCTACCCTCTTCTACGGGATTCTATGAGTTAGAATAATAGTTAGAGTCTCTCAGCTCCTTTTCCTTTTCCACTTGCCACAGCCAAACAGCTCCGCGTCCTCAGCCCTTTCCACCTTAGGGCTATTGCGAGCCATGCCACTATTACCAATTTCATAAAGTTACATTTTTGTGATTTCGATAAGAGCCCACCCGTGGGGTCCCATAGGCTACATAGGCATACACTCTCTTCAACTCGTCTAAGGTCTGAGAACATCCCGGCATTTGGTCTTCCACATCTTTCAAGAATTGTTGGATATTTGGACATTCTCACCATTTATGCCTCCAAGTCCCCCTTTGGCCACAGTCCCACCAGCAAAGGGCTGTAGTCTGGGGTACATTACATGTAACTGCTCTGGAGTGTAGTGCCATTGAACTAATATTTTCATCCACGTTTCTCTAAGCTGTATCTCCCATGTTAGCTTCGAGATCCAGGCGTATTCCCAGTGTGCCTTGGATATAGTTCTATGTAGTGTTTTTTCCCACCTCTTCATATAGTTCCATCGAACATCTTCCAAGTGTGTATTCAGGAATTTGTACATGTATGAGACACAATTCTTGAAGCCTGTGTAGGTCGTTAGAAAGAGCTCAAAGTGTGTTAGTTCCCTTGCTGCTGCCTGCCTTATGTGCTGTGTCGATAACCAGTGCTTAAGTTGTTCATATTTATATCTGTCTTTGTCAATCCTAGAAGGGATGAACAGTCCTCGAAGGTTGTGACCTCATGTTCATGATACATGTCTCCTATTTTGGTGCATCCTGCATCTCTCCATTTTTTAAATGCCCCCTTCTAAATTCCCGGTGGGAAGTCCGGACTGTTGAACATGGGCTTAAAGGGTGCCAGTTCTTGTGAAAGTGTCCCTCCTCTTGTTGCATCATCCCAAACCTCCAAGAGTTACCTGGTATCCATTTCTTCAGTACCCACAACTGAGTTGCTTCGGAATATTTGCGTATGTGTGAGAGAGCTAGTCCTCCCTTATGTTTTAGCACTGTGAGGACTGTTCTAGCTACTCTGGGTGTTTTTTCTCCATATGAAGACCATGACGACTTTATTTAGGGCTTTGAAGAAGGATTTGTGGAGTTTGATTGGGATCGCCTGAAAATGGTGCAGCAGCTTGGGGAGTATGGTCTTTATCGAGGTTATCCGGCCTCACCAGGAGATCGTCAGGGGATTCCACCTATCCAGGTCTTGAAATTCTCCCCGAAGAGCCTATCCACTCTATCTGTTAGGGTGATTCCTAAATAGGACACCCCTTTGTCGGCTACTCTCAGATGTAGGGAGGAGGCCAGGCCCTTTAACGCTACTCTGTCTCCTGCTAGCACCAACATTTCTGACTTTTGCCTATTTTTTTGGGGTCTGAGATTGCACCAAACTTTTCTATAATAATAATAATAATAATAATAATAATAATAATAATAATAATATTAATAATAATAATAATAATAATAATTTGGCACTTATATAGTGCTACGAACCCTCAGGTATCTGAGCACTGCTTATTATTACCCACGGTGTGTGGTGCTCATTTATCGACTTCGGAAGGATGAAAGGCTGAGTTTGGCCCTGCTGGGATTCGAACCTGCATTAGCAGGCTCTGCACGATGTCAAAGCGAGAGCTATACTCGCTATGCCACTTAACCGGCTTGACTATCTCTTGGAGAGGTGCAGGAAGTGTCTTCTCGGGGTCCGAGATGGCCATCAGCATATTGTCTGCACATACCACTTTCAATACCGCTCAGGTTTTCGGTATCTCTAATCTTAATTAGTAGGGGTTCTAGGAATATTGCATAGAGAAGGGGGGACTTGGGGCATCCTTGTTTCGTTCCGCGCGCAAACCTAACTCTGTCCGTGATCTCTCCATTGAGTGCTTTGCGAATACTGGGGGAGAGTGGTAGTTGGCCTGGATCATTCTGATATGGGGTTCCCAAAAGCCCATGTGTTTCAATATGCGAAAGAGGAAGGACCATTCCACTCGGTTTAATGCCTTCCCAGCATCTAATGAGAGCAGGATAGCTTCAGTCTGGGAGATCCTGTCTTTTCCACTAGGTGTATTAATCTTCTTATATTATCATGTGTCTGCCTATTTGGGATGAAGCCTGACTGGTGTTGATGTATCAGTTTTAGGATTCCCTTGAAGTCTCATCTGTATCATTAAGGACGAGGTACTCCTTGATAGTAGTTCTTATTGAATTCGCCAATACTGGGTCTAGAAGTATATTGGGTGGGAGTTTCCATCTCTATAGCCCCGGCCTCATTTGTGCAAGAGATAATTCTAGCCAAAGCGGTGCGTGGTCCGATGTAGATATTGTTCCCAGTTTGATCTTCTGGATTTTCCCCAATAGCTCCGCCGATGCATACATGTAATCAATTCTGGACATTGTGTTATGTACATGTGTGTATCCTTTCTGTTGGCCCATTCTCACCCACCATACGTCAGTGAGCGATAGGGTATCCATTTTCTTCTGTAGGTATTTGGATGGGGAACCCTGTCCCTGCATTCTGGAGCCTGTCCTGTCTAGGTTAGGGTGCCATGTGATGTTAAAATCTCCTCCTATCACCATTTTCCCTGTTGCAAATATTTCTAATTTATCTAGTGTGTCTCTCAGGAATCCATCCTGGCGCATATAGGGAGCGTATATTTATGCTAGCATTATTGATCTCCCCTTGAGTTGTACATTTGCGAAAACAAATCTTCCTTCTTTGTCTGTTTGTGTATTCTGTATTTGGAGTTTGAGGTTGTTATGGAATGCCAGGACCACCCCTGCTTTTCTCCTCTTGTGCATTGGAATGGAGAATCTGATTATACCCCCTAATGTGGAATTGCCCCTTGTCTTTCCCCCTTATATGAGGCTCTTGCAGCAGTAGGATATCGTACTTCCCCATTTGGAGTATATGTTCTATCTTTCTCCTTTTTACTGGGGTATTCAGCCCCCTCACATTGAACGTCAGTATTTTTATCCCTTTCATTTGATATCTTCTCTCCTCCCTTCATTTCCTTGACCCCTGTGCAGACCCAATTATCACCTTCTTGTGTTCCCTCTCCATCCCCTACCCCTCCCCCTACTTCCCTCTACTTTCCCCAAATTGTAGAGTGCCCTCCCCCCTTTAACTGCCCTGAGGAGGACCTATCGACCTATGAGTGCTTGGGCGAAATGCCCACTGCACCGGGTCTTCTGCACTCTCAGGGTTAACTCTTTGGGGGTTCCTAAACCCCACCTTGGTTCCATTGGTTAGTCCTGGGATTGTCCCCCCCTGGCCACCACTTACTTATTTGAGTTTGGTCACAATGTTCCCATTGAGGTATGCCTTCTTTGTGTGTACTCTCTGGTCTTCTGTGCCCTTCGGTCATAGCCACGACTAGTGGCCTCATATGGTCACCATTTCTTATTTCCAATCGGTTTTGACCTTTGGTGTATCGTTTTCCACTCCGAGGGGCTCTTCCTTGTCCTATCCCCCTACGCTTGCCTGTCTGTGTCTCTTTCATCTTCCTATATGTTCATAATTTGCATCCCCTCCTCACAGATGGTTACTCTGTGTTGCTTTACCTCCCATGCGACTAGGAGACCGAAGGGGAAAATTCATTTGTAGCAAATTTGTCTTGCCACCAATTCCTTGATCACTGGACCCATATCCTGTCTTTTCTGCAGAGTCGATTGGGCCAGATCCTGATAAAGTTGTACTTCAACTTCATTCATCCTGATGTGCCCCATTGTCCTCGCTTTGCGAAGGAACTGCTCCTTCTGGGGGTATGATATGAGTGCAACCAGGATGTCCCTGGGACGGGACCCCGGTTCCCCTGATCTTCGTTGGTGGACTCTGTCTATCGGTACTTCTATTTCGTTTTCGGTGGATAGTATTGGCATCATTATGAGTCTGGCGGTGGCCGTGCTGGTAAAACCGTCACAGGTGCCGCCGGAGTCATTTTTTTCTGGCACCCAGCAATGGGTAATTACTGTGCATTTCTGCCCCGGCAGACCCGGTAATTGCCCATTGCCAGATGCCAGTAATTATTAGTCCCCATTCTCATTTGAGCCACATTAGGCTCAATGGGAATGGGGATTAAGGTAGCACCGGCACCGTTAGTAACGGTGCTGGTGCTACCATGTACGTCTGCGAGCGGGTGCCAGTCTGCCCGGCGGCCTGAAAGGCACCTGCTCGCAGAACTCATAGTTTGCCGGTCCAGAAACAACGGTCCCGGCAAGCTTACCCGTACAGATGGTTCCGGACCAGCAAGCTACCAATTAGGCTGTATATCTTTGAATACTTGTTGTACCGCTTCCTTGAGGTCTTTCTCCTCTACCGACTCCACCATATTCTTAATCCTTAAATTGGTTCTGCGGGATCGGTTCTCTAGTCCAGGTTGTGCGTTATGCGGACCGGGCATTCCTGTACTTCTTCGATCTGCTGCGCTTCCTCCTGCATATTTGCACTACTCTATCTTCTCCCCAACAATCTTGTGCATTCTTTCCTTGAGCTTTGATATGTCTGTTTTTATCTCTTGTACCGCCTGCTTCATTTCGTCTTTTAGTGTTTTGAATTGGTTGTGCACTGAGGCCGAATTCCTTAAACCAAGAATGCATGTCCTCCTTCGTGGCCATCTCTGGTCGTGTTGGGGATGTCTCTGTGGTCAGTTGAGTTTCCTCCTGACCTTTTCCTTTGGCTTTGTTGGTGGGCTCCGAGACCCACAGTTGCATTAGGCTTGGTTCCTGTTTCTGCGTGAGGTTCTGTGGTGCGACCTGTGCAGTTTTCCCCCATGACTTGGACATGTATGCTACCCTTGATGTGTCTATGCCTCTGATGCTGTGTGAGGTTTTGAGGGCTCATGGGCATTTTATTGGGTGTTATTAGAGTCTCTGGAGGGAGTTGTGGTGAGCTCTTTATTTGCGTGGGGTATCCTTGGTTGGCCCCGGTGTTCTCCTTTCTGAAGGTCAGATGGCTAGTGGTGTAGCCCTCTCTATGCTGCCTCCGGGGCTGTGATCTTGGGAGAAAGGCAGGTCCTCCTCTGCAATTTGATTTATCTGGGTAGCCTTTGTCCTGCTGCTGAGGCTGCCCTGGCTTCTGTGCCCCTGAGCGTCGCTATTTATGTGTCAGCTATGATCAGTGCGGTGCCCGCGATCTCCCTGGGTGTATTCACCCCTTTCACAGTGTAGGTGGCGTGAAGAGCTCGTATGTCTTCCTCCTTGGGAGGTTATTGTGCTTCTATCACCAGCGTTTGGCCTGTATTCCAATGATTGTTGAGTGGGGGACCCATCACTGCTTACTATATATCCCTCTGATGGGTGTTCTGCTCCCCCTTAGCTGAGTTCCCCTGCAGTGCTTCTCTCTATAATGGAGAGGGAATTTTGTTTTTGTGGTGCCTCCTTACCTGGAATCCTTCCTTATGACTAGGGAGGGGGTATCCGCTCCTGTCTCTGGTGCTGCTCGCCCTCGGCAGCTGTTGGGTGGAATCGGAGTGTCTTGCTCTTCAGAGCACTGTTCAATCCCTGTTGATGCCATTGAAGTCTGTCTCCCCATGGCGTGGTGCTTTGTACCCCATTGCCATAATGAGACCTGATTGGTCTGCTGCATGTCCTTGGGGGGTGTGAGAGCGTTGCCAATCCTTGGGTTGGCTCTGAGTATTGTGGTAACAAGTCCCCTGGGAGTCTTTCAATCGCCCCGTCTCTCTTTACCTTGAGTGTTCGCTCCTGCCGCTGCATGGATCTTCTGTGGTTTTGGAATCCGCTTCTTATCCCTGCTATGCAGCGTTGTATGGGGATCTCGAGGTCCTTCCCCCTTTGACTCTGTCTGTTCCAAATCTTGCTCCCACTCCACTCTCCCGAGTGCTGACCTGCTTTTCAGCGCAGTGACGCATAGTCCATTCCGTGGCCCTTGGTGCGGGTCTGCATTGCTCTTCTGCCAAATTTCTCTCCTCTTCGTCAGGGAACCACCTTTGGCGGCCTGTTCCCCTTCCTGAACTCGGCATATTTTGGTGATGCTGCAGTGCTCATGAGGGGTGTGGTGCCAAAGCTTTCTCCTGCTTACTGGTGATGTGGCATGCCACCTGCACGGGGGCTCATACACTGTTGCTTGTGAGCTCATGGGTGCTTTCCCTTGCCCCCTGTGAGGTCCAGATGTATTTTCAGGCTTACTGTTACGTCCTCCCATTGTGGCCGCCATCTTGGAATCCAGTGTTCCCTCTTTTAACCATGTCTCCTGAGCATTTTCTTTTACCACCTTCTAATGTCTCTGACCAACCCCCTCTGAATATCTTCCTTCTACCAGGCCCTGATGTCTTACTTCTTCCCTCACTTGAGGTCTGTCTCCTTCTGATGTTTTCCACCTTCCCCAATCTCATAACTTCTTCCATGTCTCCATCCTAGCACCTCTTGCCTCAGAGTAAATCCTTATAAAAAGAGCAGATATATGTTTCTCCATTGTGTTGCATATTGTCAGCTTAGTTTCTTTTGGCCTTAGCTGTGAGGTTGCCCAGAATTGGTGACTTACTCAAATTTTCCGTGACACCAGATCTTAAATTAGAACACGTATACATCTATCCAAGTCCTTCCATTTTCAACGTTTCTTTTAAGAAACATCTAAATATGTATTGCAATGAAAGAAACTAAGACCATTATCAGACATTTTATGACCTCAAAGCAGGATTGACTAGGTGTCAATCTGGTAGATGTATCCTAACATTGATTCGCTCTTTGACAGCTGTAATCCACAATGCTACTAGTGAACATGGTGGGTTCTATAAGTCTGCTGTATAGCCCCTGGTGTCTACTCACATCAGTGACTTTCTCTTAATGCGTGACATACTTACTTGTTTGGCTTTTAAATCTATCAATTTCAGAAATCGCACCATATCTACACTGAACATTCACAATCCCAGTTGGTGTCAAATGTATAAGTGTCAACTATGGACTGAATCTCAAGCCTCTCTCCCCTTTAGGTTTATACAGTGTAGTTTTATTTTTCCTCAGATTTTTGCCACCCCCAAAAAAAGATCAGGAGCAAATTAAGTTTGTGGTTATGTTTTAACTCTGCTTTTGGAACTAGATTCAGCAGAACCTGTAATAAGTACAGCAACCACAGTAATATATTCATTATACAAATGGAAATTCTTCCCATCAAGGAGAAACCAATCCCCTCTAGCTCTTCAAGTCCTGCTATATTAATACCAAAAACTTTAGGATATTAGTGATTTGATTTGATTGTTTTATTTATATTGTGCAAATCTGTTGGAACCAAGCAAGAAATTGCATCTGGGCACAGATGATGTAATAATAAGAACCAGGAAGCCATATTTATCGAGAACAATTATTCAAAGAGAAAGGTCTTCAGCTTTTTCCTGAATTCACAAAGGGATTCAATGTTCTGAAGATAATGTGGCAAGGAGTTCCAAGTTTGAGGACCTGCACAGGAGAAACATCCATCACCGAGGAAACAGAGCTTGATGGTGGAACCACCAAAAGGTGTTGTCCTGAGGATCGTAGACAGCGATCTGGGTGGCAAGAAAGAATCTTTGAGGAAAGATATATAGGGACAGTCCCTTGGAGACATTTGAAAATTAGACAGAGGGTCTTCAATAGGACCATTTGCAGTACTCATAACCAATGAACATTTCTCCAAAACTGAGAAATGGATGACCGTCTGGGCAGTGAATAGAACAGTCTAATGTCTACATTTTTGGCAACTGGCAATATGTTGGATTTGACCTCTTGGGATTCCCATTATTTGGGCATTGCAATAATCTAATATAGAATTTACTATTGCACCAACTATCAATGAGCATTCTTTATCTGAGATAAGCGGTAGCAAATGTTTTAACAATTTAAGATGGACATACACAGATTTTAAACCTTTGTTTACCTGCAGGTTACAGCTTAGATTTGCCTGCCAAATACATCCACAGTTCTTTACCTTGGATGAAAATGATGTTGGGACCTCAAAAAGTGCAGGACAGGACATAAACTGTGAACTTTTATTCAGTTTTGTCCTAGATCCGAATATTATAATCTCAGTTTTAGTTGGGTTTAGATGGAGCTTATTAGCCAGCATCCAACTTTTTATTTTACTGGCACATGATAGCACTCTGTCCATTGCTTACACAGGTTCTTTTAGCCGAACATAAATATGCACGTCATCAGTGCAAGAATGATAGTGCAGGCCAAATTCTGAAAAGATGTCCAGCAAGGAGCAGATATAGATGTTAAATACAGTGGGGACAGGGAGGAACCATGTCGCACTCCACATTTAACTGATAGAGAATCAGAGGCAAAGCCCCACAGTTTAACTTGCTGGGTTTGATTGGTCAAAAAAGATGTAATCGACAACTGTGAGAGGTGTGAGGGAGGAAGATGTAAACCATTTCAGTGATTCATTAGATACCTGAGCCAATGTGGAGAGTTTTGAGGTTAGAATCTCGAAATCAACTGTATCTAACGCTGCTGATAGCTGCTGATAGGTCCAGCATGACTAGCATGCTAATGTCACCCTCATCGGCAACATTCAAAATATCGTCCAGACTGACACAAGTGCTGTCTCTGTCCCATGTCCTGCCCTGCATCCAGATTGGTACATATACAGTATCCCTTGATCTTCCAGGTAATTTGGCCATTGCACTGTAAGGATTTTTTCCAGGATTGTATATGACCAGGATAGGCCTACAATGGAACGGTAATTGGAAAATACCTCATGGACCAGTCTATTTTTCTTCAACAGGGATATAACATTTGACTTTTCAGCTCCATTGAAAAATGCCCCTGAGTTAGTGAAGCATTTATAAGAGATAGGAGAGGCCAATTTAGGGCCGCCCCATGCCTCTTAACTAAGTAGGCAAGAATGGGGTCATAGTTGTGGTTAGTGGGCTTTAGTTTAGACATGAGATTGGATACTGTTTCCAAATCCACAGGTCTAAAAGTAAACTTGGGACACGTCTGATCTTTCTTGACAGTCATCTTTTTGTTTGGCGTAATCATTTGTTGAGTAGAAAACTGAATATCAATTGTTCTCCTAATCTGATCAATGTTATCTGTAAAAAAGATATTAAATTAATTTACCAGGGACAGAGATGGGGAAAGATGCAGAATGGTGCATAAGGGAGATGTGAAGTGTTTTATAGTTGTAAATAGAGCTTTTGGTCTATTCTGAGCAAGATTAATCTGTTTTTGAAGACACAAAGCTTTAGCTAAATCAATACCCTTCTTATAGGCTTTTAATACTATGTTTGCCTCTAGAAGATTTACAGGTGACCTGGTCTTTAACCATAGCTTTTCTTTCCGACGATAATCTTTCTTTAAAATTCGCAATGATGCCATATACCATTGATTGTTTGTTCTTCTAGGTTTGTTGGTAGTTACTATAGGGGCAAACGTGTCAAAATTGTTTTGAAGACAAGACATGCAAGTTTGATAGAACTCAGAATATTTTAAGTCAGCAGGAGAAACAGTTAATCCATTAAGTAGTTGTGTACTTGTAATAGTATCCATTTTCTTTTTACTCGTATAGATACGCTAAAATGCACAGTAAGGGTATGTGTGAGCAACGTATGTATAACCAAGGGGAATGAGAATACAAATTCCAATAAATCCATCCTACATTAAGAAACAATCAAATTAAGAAGTTCTTATTTGGAATAATTGATCTTGAATCGAGACATCTACTATCAATAATGTTATATCTGGGAGCGATATTTCAGGGTGAGTAATTTTCAATAATACGTGTATTTTTGTACAAAGCTCTGGGAATGGCAGTACAACAAATAGTGATAGGGTTTGGGGCTAACACGCTCAGTGAAAAAGAGAAGTCAAACATCTCTTAAAGGTATGTTGCATGAGAAAATATCATGGTTAACTCTCAGAAATTGAAATATTAGTGAATGGGAAATGTGGTAGATATTTGCTTATGGGGGTGAGGTACTCATATAGGTTCCCACCAAAGGACCCAGGGGTAAGTATTCGTGGTGGCAGGTTTGTGAAAATGGCTCCAACAAGGTAAAACAAGGTAAGTACGAACTTGCTTTCTAAGTGCTTTCTAAGTGCAGGTTCCGATTCCAAGGAGGTTGAATCCTGAGCCAACAAAGACCCCCAAGATGGAAAAGAACAAAGGGCCTTCTCAAAATACAAAAGTCAGCAAGGGATACTCAGGAAGATGAAGGGATGAAGGGAACTGCAAAGCCAGAAACTAGGCGCTAAGTGGACAAACGAAGGGTGGCACAACTACAGAAAATGCTCCAACGATGGGGACTCTGATGGAGGCGACACCTGATGGCGCAAAGAACATATAAGGAAGGGTAATGGTGCCCCATTAGCCTTCCACGCAACAACAGCTACTTGCAGCAAGTCAGAAGACTCTGGAAGAAAATGGCAGCAAACGGCATGGAAAACGACCCCAGCAAGAAAGGCTCAACTCAACACCAAAGTGGATTAAACAAGATGATGTCATTATGAAGCCTAGCCTAGAATTCCTACAGCAGAAAACCATAACTAGGATATGCCTAAACCACTAACTTATATCGAATATGGCATATTAGGGCTTATAATGGAATCACTGGTGGGAAAACGGCAGGAAATCCCCCCAGCTGGTCGGTAGAGCTGCTTCTTCAAAGTTCCAAGAACAGAGCACCAAGAAAGAGCAAAGAGGAGCTGGACAAAGCCTTAAACACCACTGCAGAAAAAGGTCTGGCCAATCAGAAGAGAGCAAGGAAGAAAAGAGTCAGGTTGCCCATCACTCTGGTTGGCCTTCAGGACTGCCACTTAGCCAAGAGAACAGGAGGAAAGAGGCAGATCACAGTGATCTACACGAGTCTAAATCATTTAGAACCCAAGAGGATGCTGTCCTGTGGTCCCCCAAAGATCCCAAGTGGTCAGAACAGCAATTGTAGGCATACTTTGGGGTTGCCCATGAAAAGGGGAATCCCTGAAATACAAAATGGCCATGGGCAGAACTTAAATAAATGCATTGGTACCACAATGTCTATCAAAATGGTAGCTGCTGTCACCTAAGAGCTACCAATGCGGTAAAATGGCTTGCTTCACTGGTAAAGCCAAAACAAACGTTAATATGTTACTTGGCCTACTTGCTAAACCAATTTACGGTGCTATAATGACCCCAGGCTGAAAATGGAGAGGCTGAAAATTATCCCTGGGACTGGGAGCCTTATGTGCGACCCAGGACCATATACCTTGAGCAAACAAAAAAAGGGTCCTAAAGAAATAGAGGACAAAAAGCTAAATATTTTGAAGCCCTTGAAAGTTGCCCAAGAATCCCCAAAAATAGGAATTCAGTCTTAAGAAATATCATCAGCAAAATGTTTCTGTGGCCACATTACACAAACATCAGCCATTAATCCTGTTGTTTACAGGAATGACTACTTCTTATGGCATTCCTGTATTCATAATATCAGAGACCTTGCAAATTGTCTATGCTTATGGAACAACTGAGTTCAGATTCATTTAGCTATTATCGCTATTGTCCTTGTGTGCAATATATAAATATATTTTTTGTTTGATATGTGTAATAACAAACTACGATTTTAAATATTTTTCAAGGACTCTATGAGGTGTTCATATTATTATTTTATTCAGTTTAGGTTTCCATGTACAGTGCTCCGATTATTTAACCGAGATTGTCCAGTATGAAAGCATATGATCAAATGATTAACTTCTACAGAAGCAATGGCTTGAAAGCATTGGAATCACAACAACCCTGAACACAAAATAAATAAACACCCAGCGAATCAGTTGGATCTCTGGGGACTTAATACTGCAGAGGGAAATCAATATGGGTAAGTCCCACTGATAATTCTAAGCTGCAGCATCAAGATTGTGATGACGTGTATGATTTGTATGATTGTTTGGGTTGTTAGGAGTTCTCTATGTTATGTATAAGTGGCATACAGTTGGCTGATTGACAGAGCTATAGGCCTGATCATTCAAAAGTTCTTTTGTAAATCTGGCCCTATTTCTGTAAGGTGTGGTCTATAATGCATTTGCCTGCGCTCATGATTTTGATATTACCCACCTATGCTGGCACATTAAGCTTCACTTGGCGACATGCATAGTTTAACAGGTGTTCGGTTGTTTTTATTTTTATTTATGGGATTACATTATCTCTTATTGGACTTCACCGTTGTCACCGTTCTGATGTGTTGTAAACATGGGTATGTGAATTCTGCTGTCAGACATGGTTGACAGTGAATAAATAATGTTCATCGCACGTGTGGCTCTACTGTAAGTCTGACCTCCATTCTGTGAGAATGCAAGAGGTCCCATGTTGCATGAAATGTACTGCACTCTATATCTTCAATTATGCCTCTATGATTATATCCCTTTTTGGTACCTTAACCTTTATTTGAATTGTGTTTTCTTCTTGTTTCTTATGTATGTTGTTTTCTTAGAATTGATATGCCATGATGGATTGTGATAGATGTAGCTGTGTTATTTGTGCATACACTCCCACTTCCTATGGTCTTTCTTGAACCGTTTCATCATTTTAGTGAGTCTGTACCACGGCAGATGCGTGTTTCCTATTTCCGCCATTCTTAGATGTATATTGTTTTGACACATTGGGCTTCTTTACACGGATGGCGGAGGACCAAGGTGCTATTAGCACCTTGGTCCATGCCGGTAAAATACTGGCACCGCCTTGGTGGAAAGGGGAATTACCGCCCTATTCCAAGGTTGGCGGGGCGGTAATTCCCCCTTCCCCCATTGCCCTTCCCCATTCCCATTTTTGCCCCATAGGGCATAATGGGAATGGGGAAGGTGCTAATTACGGTACCGCAAATTGCGGTACAGTAATTAGCACCCTGGTCCCTTTGCGGGTTGGTTTTTAACGCCTGCTAAACAGCAGGCGTTAAAGTACCTACCCGCAAAGGGACCTCGTAGTAAGGCGGTAAGGGTTAACGGTCACCGGTACCATTACCGTTGACTGTTAACCCTTACCGCCTTCCGTGTAATGAGGCCCATTGTGTTAATGTATTGCTCTACTTTATGAGCAATCCCAGTTCTATGAGTAACCCTAGCTCGCTGCATTTTTTAGTGACCACACAGAAGCGCATTTTCTGATTTTGCCCATATTTCTCCTTTAGGGCATTATGTGGGGGGGTCGCAAAGGCAATACGTATACTGCTGATACTCGCAGGTTCGGATATGCAATCTCTTTAGTCCACAGTAGCTGGTGAGAGGAGGCGAGGATGTGTATGTGCACAGCAACCCTGCCGCAAGAACCAGTACATGTTTTGGCAAACATTCCCTGGCACATGCTCTTAATTTCAGTGAGTGTCCTTTGTGGGTCACCATGGAATGCATCTGTGAACACTGGTCTCACCCTATTAGATTGAGGCAATATTCCCCGAGGTGGTGGCCCCACCCTGTAGGTAACGGCCGACCGCCCAACTTAGTAGCCTGAGCTCAGCGAGGGTCCCTTAGCGAGGGTGGTGGGCTGTTACCTACAGGGTGGGCTCAGCCACGGGGTGCATATTGCCATTAGCACCTGTGTAAATCACTACACAGGAGCTAATAATTTTATTTTTTATTTTGTAAAAATGAAAGAAAAACGTACGTTTATCTCATGCCCAACGCAGCCCAGTGTCTTCAGCCAGGAAGTCTGTCTTCAATGTTGATGACTTAAGTCATCAACATTGAAGAGGGGACTGCCTGGCGATGGCACGGTGTGGTGCCGGGCATCAAGATAAAGGTATGTTTTTCTTTTTTAAGAAAATAAAAAAAACGCACCAGGGTGATAGGGGAGCAGGGAAGGGTAGTGCCTGACATTTATGAAAGTGTTCGGAACGCAGGCTTTCCTTTGTGAAAATTATTTCGGTAAAATCACATAGAACGCATCAGACGACCATGTGGTGCGGGATGGACAAAGTTATAGGTATTGAACATAACTGTCAATGGGTTAATTCAAATCAATTCCCTGACATGGGGAAATTCGAAAGAATTGTTTCCTGCATTAGGTCTGTCCTTCCATTCATTGTTAAAAGGAAAGTTTTATTTCAGTTCAGTCTCTAGACGACGTGACTATTGTAATATACTAAAATAGAATTGCAAACTGGATTAAGACAGTATCATGGTGTAGAGTAAATCAGTACACAATAACTAAGTGGCTTATTGTTAAAGGAGTAGTTCACACGCTGATGGCAATTTCCGTTTGCAAATGAAAGCTGCATTTTTCTAGTTTTCGTATCAAAGAACTCGAACTGAAGAGGGTGACATCAGATAATACATTAAATTCCTTATTCTCAGAAAGTGTACCCCTCTCTGAGTTAATTTAAAATACCCAGGGCTGCAATCACGGCTTTTGAAACTATATTATGATTAGCATATCCCCCATGATGTTGTTGTATCTCAATAGGTTTCAGCTTCTATTGCCTTGTGCTCAACCACTCAGCCATGCATTTACGATCCTAGAAACTCAGTAATGCCCAAACACAACTATTAAGCAATACGCTGAACACAACAAATAAAACATTACTTATTTTCCCAGATGTACAGCCAGCACCACAACTAAAACACCTCTGCTCAAAGCACTGGTGTCGTTTCACCAAAATCAGAGGTGTAGTGTGTTTGCCTTTATGTGCCCTTCGACCTCTGATATCACAGGAAGTGACATCATGTTACATTTAACCAGATGACTTCACAAGTGGACACCATTTGATACTGATGAAATCACAACAAGAGTAAACAAAATCCCACAATATTTCTAAAACTAATAGTTGACTTCAGAATCTTACTCAAACAAATAATGATTGTCAAATACAGCAGTTTACATTTGGTTTTAAAAGAGATCTGCTCCGCTGGCAGCTTAATAGACAGCAGGACGAGGTAAGTCACCTGTGTGGCCAAAGCATCAAGAGCCCATTTCTGGTAGCTGGAAACCAGGGATACACATGCCTAAGACAGCAAACGTAACACATGGCAAGTCAAGAAGGTGCAAGAACGTTGTACGAGAGAGCATACACAGAGTACATGTGTCACACGCCAATGTGTGCACCCGTTATGCCAGTTATGTGCACACAAGCTTCCATTCACTGGAATAACTAAAGACAAAAGGCAAAGAAGTGGCTGGAGATATGGGATGAACCATGAAGCATGCTAAACAACCCTAAAACCATACAAATGGTCATCACCACTCCAAAATGAGGGGTGGAAATACACACATCACTCAATCATGTGACACTGCCCTGAGTCAGCAGTATCCTGAAAAAGGGACTTCATCAAGCCTCATTACAATCATAAACTACTACTACAGACAGGTGTAAATTACACATAAACAGAGCAGGCATACCCCTAAAAGAACACTGCAGCAAGGTGTACTTCAGCTTCAGCTGTTTGCCTGGCAGCATGTGTAGCTGCGGGACTCCTTATGTATGGAACCCAACATCTCAGACCCACATATACTGTCAGAAAATCAGCATTTAGCATGCTCGAAAAGGTATGGTGTATACGTATCTTTCCACTTCACATCATAATGGAGATGGCAGAGGAGTGGAGAACAGAATTACAGGCCTCCACACATCACAGAAAATTCATCCCCATGTGTGCAGTGGTGCTGTTGACCCTTCACATTCTCTCTATTTGGTCCTTCCAGGGGGCAATTGGCTTAGTGATGAACATTTCACAACCAATCCTTTCACAATGCCTAAGCCACATCACATTCCATATCAATGCCCATGAACATCAGAACATGCATATTCCGCACACTCAGGCAAAAGCAGTATTTTACAGTATTTCCCCAATGTGTTGGGTCCCATTGACTGCGCTCATGTTGCCCTGCAACCATTCTTCGAGATGAAACATCTGTTTTGCAACAAGCATTGCTGGCGCTCAATAATGTGCAATGAAATGAGCAGTATGGCAGAACACAAGACACCTGACACAGAAACATGACACAAGTGAACACTTGGGACACAAGGCTTTCAGCTACCCAGACACCAAGTCAACACAAACGTTAAGACATGCACCACAATGCAATATGCACACTTACATAATGAAGCATGTAGGTCCTGCTGCGCGAGTACAAAAGCAAAACCAAAAAAGAGATGGCTAAAAGGTTTAGAATTACCCTTAACCACCGGCACAGCTCTGGGCAAAACCCCCAGACCATCCTTTTTCAGCCTGCCAAGCGAATACAGAAAGGGAAAGATTGCACAGAGGGGACCTGGCCTAGCAGTTTGGGCTGGGCTGCTCCCATTGGTGGCAGTACCTGGCTGATTTGCATATGACTAGATCCCTTTTGCAATTGCGCAGATGGGCTAAAAACGGTGGTGTGGAAGGTTGCCCAGAGAAGTGCCATTTGTTCAGATTTATTCAAAACCTTCCACCCATCACTTTTTTGTGTATAGTTTGTCTATGTGTGTGAGAGAGGGTATTCCCAGACACGGGCCCCTTGCTCGCTGCACCATAAGGAACCAAGCTGCACCTCACTGATGAGACTCAACAAGGCCAAAACATGTCTGGGGTTTATTGTGTTTCTGTGCAAAGGGGAACTGACCTACCAGTTTGGGCTGGGCTGCTCCTATTGGTGGCAGTACCTGACTAATTTGCATACGGGTGGACCCATTTTCCAATGGTGCAAATGGGCTAAAATGTGTTGGTGATAGTGCCGATTAGCTAAAAAGCAGTGGTGTGGAAGGTTGCCAATAGCAATGCCAGTGGTTCGGATTTATTCAAAACCTTCCACCCATGACTTGTTTGGTTATAGCATGAATACAACACTCAGCAAGCTCTATACAAAAAAAGAAACATGTGTCCTATGTATTCATCACCGAGGTGCCACAAATACCAGCAATAAATACGTACAGCACCTCAATGCCAAAGGACACCTGAATACCAAATGTACGCCGAACGTATGCCTAATGTGCACCAAACATATGCGGGCGTATGTCTGGCACAGACATTTCCGCATGCACTTGTGTACACTGCACGTATGGCAACTGTACAACAATGCATGTTGCACAAGGCATGATTCAGAATGTTCCTCTAGTTACTTCAGAGAAAAATCTACAAAACTAACAGCAGGATCTGATCATCAATCTTTCCAAAGCACATATTCATACATCCCTTGCTATGGTGTTACCCATACAGACAATGTCAATGCACAAAGGTAGTGAATCGGATGGAGGTCACAGGGCCCCCAATTTCAGCATGGAAAAGATCACAAAACTAGCAAGGGAAGTGTTGTACCCTCGGCTGGGCCTCTGCATGGGCCTTCTACAGACGACACAGGAGCCATGTCTCTGACCAACCTTCTCTTTATTCTCCTTCATCCAACGGTCCCCTGTCTCCCGCCGTCCCTCCAATTCCTCCCACCTCCTGTTCCATCCCCTTGACCTGGATCCTTCCTCCTTAGCGGGGGCTCGTCCTGTTTCCCTGGTAACACCTCCTCCCCACTCAACATGAGACTTCCCTGGCTACATTTGTTCAATCAGCCGTTGGGGTCTCCTTACGGTCAGATGAGGCCTGCCAGGTGACTCGCGGGTCTCGCCCGCATTTCCTTGTTGCAGTGTTTCATATGCCTCTTCGCCCTCTGCTCCCTCCGTCTCGGCCACCACCTCTTCCTTTAGTTTCGGTTCCTTCAGGTATAACTCGTGGAAGAGGGAGGCCTTTGGCGTCATCTCGCCATGGTCCACTGTCGTAGTTATCACTGGTCCTTTGTCCCCTGTCAACAGGAGGGGATCTGCAAGGTCTTGTGAGTCCCTCCTTTTGTATTGTCTCTGGTGCTCTATGGCAGTTTCCTTGGTCGGGAGTTGTGGTTCCTTGGCGTTTGCGGTCTGCCCTGTCCTTGGCTTTCTTTGTCTCTCCAGCATCTTGCTCATGCGTGTAGTCCTTCCCCTGGGTGACTTCGACTGATCTGTACTGGATGTCGATGAGGGCACACTCTAGTGTCGTTCGATGGCTGAGACGGCAGTGCCCTGTGGCGGGACTTGGTACCGTATGGATGGCGGTGGGTACTCTGCGGTCTCCGTGGGTTGGGTCCCAGACTGTCCGTTTGGCTGTAGTGGCTGTGCTGTTCCCACTGGAATTCGTGAGCTTGGGAGTTGCCCAGGGGGTATGCTTCCCTTCTGGTTCGATAAAGTTGCTCATTCATGATGTTGACTGTGGTCTCAGCCTTGGTTCACAACAAATGGCTTGCGCAGGTTTCCAATCCGGACCGTGACCTTGGGTGCCTTGGTGTCATCTGACGTGGTGCTGATCAGTCTCCCATATTCTCCCTTGTGTCCCTCATTGGGGTGATAGTGGTCCCCTCTGGTTTCGGCATCTCGTAAGGCTCTGGATGTTTGTATGACTCACGATCGTCTTGCGGGGCGGGCTGGGAGTGTGTGCCGTACTCCTAATCATATCCATACCTCCCTAGGTGCCTTAACTCTGGGTAGAGTAGGTGCTCAAGCCTGAGTGGGCTGGTTGGATAGTTGTATGCGTTGGAGTGAAGCCTGGGTGGGTCGACGTTCATGACCTCGATGGCCCTCGCGACTTTTGGCTGTGCCACCAGCGGCATTAGGTATCTCTTTTGGGGCGGCAGTTCCTGGAACCTTCCGTGTGTTGGCCGGTCATTGGGCCCTCTTGTTTGTTCTGTTGTCTGGTTCGGATTGGTGGTGGTGCTGGTCGGTATGCGGGGGTTGTAGGCAGTCTCTCTTGGCACATTGCCTGGAAGTGGTTTTCTTGGCCACATCGCAGGCATCTCCATCCGATGGCCAGGCATGGTCGTCTGTGTGGGAACTCAAATCAGCACCTGTAGCATTGTGTGTCTCTCAGGGTTTGGTGCTGTGGGCTTCTGAGTCCTTGTATTTTCCAGGGTCCTGTAGACCTCGAGTATCCCAGATGTCCAACCATAAGGGCTGCGATGGTGTCACATTGTTTGGGGTTTTAAATGGCAGCTGCCTCTATGTCCGCTCGCTTGTACATTCTTGCTAGATCAATGATTTCTTCTAGGGACAGGGGCTTTTTTAATAGGTGCTTTCTGGGCATTGATGAGGTGCACCCTTCTATGATACTCAGCCATATTGCCTCCTCATCAATGAAATTGACAAAGTCGCAGCACATGATTTTTTTTTGGACGGATGACAAAACCCCCAATGGACTCATGTGGATGCTGCGCGCGTTGATTGAATGCATAGTGTTCATAGTCTTTGTTGGGGGTTATTATCAGCTTGTTGTTGACTGCAGCGAGAAGGCGTTGGTATCTGCTTCTTTCTTGCGCGGGGATCATTTTCATGATCCCTTTGATCTCTTTACCTGCTAGGTTGGTTAATATGTCCACCTTGTTTGTCGGGTCATGGTCTCCTACAGCCCGCATGAAGTCCTCACATTTTTCGACCCATTCTTCCCACCTTTGGTCTTCTTCGTGGTGCGGATGGAGGGAAAACGGGTTGGGCCGTCGTAGAAACGTGGCGCGGGAAGCGGGCTATAGGTTTGCAAAGGCGTGTGTCCCTGCATCAGCAGCTTGCTGTGTCTGGTCAATCATGTTGATGGGGTTGTATGGTCTTGGGGCTTTTGTCACTGTTGGCGTAGCATGGTTGGGGCATGGCAATTTTGTTTTCCTGTGGGGGCCTCTTCCTCGTCGACCAAGGTTGTGGAGTCTTCCTGTGGGAGGCTGCCTTTGGTGGCATGCCGCCGGCCATGGTGCATCAGGGGACCAGTGGTAGCATGATGAGTCTCCACACCAATTGTGGGAGCGGGGGTGTCTCGTTGCCCCCCTTGGCTGCTGGTGTTTCTGGTGAGGGCCACAGTCCGGCTGGTGGGAAACTGTGAGGTTTGTGCCCCAGTGTTGGTGCGTGGTAGTTATTTTGGGTGGCGTGCAGCATCCCTTGCTGCTGCGCATGGTCGTTGGCCCATGGGACCTCTGTACTGGATGGTGCAGGTGGCCACACGTGTCACATGTCCTGCTTGCCTCTGCTGCCGAGATGCGTGGACGTTCCCTGGTTTGTATTTTATTTATAAGCAAAAACAATTCTCTCTTTTCTTTCTCTAACTCAGGCTTCATGTGCTTGGGAGCGCCTCACGGTAGGCTTTCGGTCCGTCGTGCTATTTAGCACCTGTCCCCTGCACTGGTGGGCGTGAGCGTGGCTGCCCCCTTGTAGCTCATGCTCTGGTGGGTGCGGGCGGGGCTGCTTACCCATTCCAGTGTCTCAATCCAGCGTTCTTTTACTGCTGTCAGCTACTTTGTGTGCTGTGGTCTGTCACCGGTGCAGGATGGGTTGTCCTTCCGGCGGGGTGCTTCTCCACTTCGCACTCTCTGCTGGGCCCAACCTTTGCTGCACTGCTGGGCTCCACGCTGCAGGCACACTTGCTGCCTTCCCCTGCATCGCAGTCTGCTCTGTGGGTTCTTCTCGTCGGCTGGGCTGCTGGGTGCTGTGGGGCTGGGCTTCTCCCCTCTGCTGCACTGCTCTTACCCACCGGTACCCTGCTGGGCTCGTCTTATCTGCTGGGATCTGCACACCGGCCGCTTCTTTCCTGGGCCTAACTCGCTCTCCTGGAGTCTTCTTCGCCATGCTGTGCGCCAGACGCCCGCCAATCTGCTGATCCTCCTGATCGCTGTGTGCGCTTCCTTCTGCTGGGCTCCCCTGACCCTCCTTTTCGTCATGTGTAACTGCTGAGCTCTACTCACCCTCCTGTCTGCTGCTCTGCTGATCCTCCAGATCGCCGTATGCGGTACCTTCTGATGGGCTCCTCTGACCATCCTCACTGCTGGGCCCCATGCCTGTCATGGTGCATGTCCGATGGCTCTGCTGGGCTTCCTTCAGGTTTCTTTCGCCCTCCTCTGCACTCCACTTGGTGCAACCTGGGGTCCGTCAGACCTTGTCACCAGTTGTTGCACCCTCGGCTGGGCCTCTGCATGACGACACAGGAGCCATGTCTCTGACCAACCTTCTCTTTATTCTCCTTCCTCCAACTGTCCCCTTTCTCTAGCCGTCGCTCCCCTTCCTTCTGCCTCCTTTTCCCTCCCCTTGCCCCGGGTCCTTCCTCCTTAGCGGGGGCTCGTCCTGTTTCCCTGGTAACAGGAAGTATGTCTCCACTTGCAAAGTGTGTAAGGGGCCTGAATAAGCCCTGAAGGACAACATATATTGGACACCAATATGGCAGGAGAAAACAGATGAAGTAAATTCCAAACAAATAAATGACTGCAAGCCCAAACATGTCAAAAAGAATTTTAAAGACCTAAAGTGTTGGTGCTGACAGAAGGCAGAATCCAAACTTTACCTAGGCATGGACATTGTGCATGGAAGGATAGTGAATACATCCAAGTCCCCTATGGAGAGAGAAGTGATGCATCTCACATACAGCAAGAAACATGTATTTCTTTACTATTTGTTTATTTATATACAGAGAAGAACAATGCTTTTTTTATCGCAAAAGAAGCTACAAGAGATAGGAAAAGAGATTAACGGGAAGTGAGTTTGAGTGTGATTGTGACCAAGTTGTGGAATGCAGTAAATGGAACATTCATCTGGGACAATACATGGGTAAACCTATATAGACTAAGGACAACCAACAATAGAACTGAAGTGAAGATAGGTGGTTTTGCCAACTGTGTTAGGGATGTATCCATAATGGATGAAGTGCTAGAGTGGAGGTTGAGAAAGGGAGGGAGAGAGACAGGTTAGAGGTGAGGAAAAAATGTTAGCTAGAAGTTAGAAGGCAGATGATAGGTAGGTTAAGAGAGTAACTCAGAGGTGAGGAGGACTGTTTTTAGTTTGGTTTTGAAGAAATTGGTGTGCACTGTTTCTCAGGTGTCTTGAGGAAGAGAATTCCATGCAAGTGGAGCAACAAGAGGGAAAGAGTAGAAGTGAGATGAAGCATAGGTAGGGCGAAGTGCCATACAGGTAGTTGCAGAGGCTGAGTGGAGATTACAAGAAGGCTTGCAGAGTTGGATAGAGGAGGATAGATAGAGTGGTGCTTTTTGTAAACAAGGCGAAGACATTTTAATCTGCACCTGTTTTCCATCATCAGCCATCCAGCCGGCGAGTACAGGAGTGAGTTGAGAGGTGTTGGTGCTCCAGCAAACATAGAAATGGCAAGGTTGCAGGTAGGATTCCATCCAGGCAGAGGCTGGATCGCAAATTCCAAGAAGAAAGACAGTATTAAGGAGATCAGGGTGATTGACAATGTCAAAGGCAGTGGACAGGTCAAGGAGAATTGGGATAGGGGATAGGTTTAGTCCTTAGCAGAGACAATGAAGTCAGAAACGACTTCAGCACCAGATGGGAGATCAGCCAACCTGTAAGTTTCATGATGAAACATAATCATGATTGCATGATTGCTCATTCATCTCATCTCCAACATGAGACAAATTCCGAAGTGGCTCACCGCACATGCATGAGTCTATATTCCCTGTCAATGTATTACTTTTCTACACATAATTGTGGATGCTTGAAAAAGTGGCATAGAGTCAGTGAAGAAAAGTGGCCCTATCAAGGAAAATTAATAAAAGGATAATTCAGTAGAGCACATGACCCCCACAGACAATGCATACTACTATGAAGTGTAGGACATTGGGTATTCGTAGAAAGTGCAAAAGATAATGGCCCTCATTCCGAGTTAGGACTACACCATGGAGTAAATAGCTCAATGGTTGGCAACCATGGAGCTATTTACTCCATGGAATACCGGCATGGTGAATGGAGTAATTACCGGTCCATTCCAAGGTTGGATGGACCGGTAATTCCCCATTCACCATAGCCCTTCCCCATCCCCATTTCTACCCCCATAGGGCTCAATGGGAATGGGGAAGGAGGTAATTACGACACCGTAAATTACGGTGCCGTAATTTACTCCAAGGTCACTTTGCGGGTCCCGTAATTTACTCCTGCTAAAGGCAGGAGGTAAAGAGGGACCCGCAAAGGGAACTCGGAATACGGAGGTAAGGGATTACCGCCATCGGTGCCCTTACAGGCGCCGGTAATCCCTTACCTCCAACCTCGGAATGACCCCCAATGAGCTTATAGACTGCATGCTGTAAACAAACACCCACATGCCCATGACAGAGGAGCCATAGGGCCATTGTACCTAACTAGCTGCCAGTACCTACCTGTAGTTTTTGGGACAGTAATCATAGATTGGGTGGGCATAACGGTATGTGACCATCAATGCAGACATAGTCCAAGGACAGTGCACTCTCACTGAGACATCAAAATGCCAGCAAGTATACCATTTACTGGCACTGTGTACATGAATCATTGATCAGCGTCTCTATGAACAATATGACAGAGCACTACCGTCCCCATAAATATTCTTACATACTCACTTGGAAACGTCTTCTAAGGTATACAGTAGGCCACATTTCCAATATGGCCATGTGAGAAATGACAGGTGGAATTCTAATGTCCAGCCACTCTTCATCCCCTCTCTAACCCATTCAATAGGTTGCAAGAGACCTGTGATGAAGTGACTACTGCTCTGACTGCTCTGAAGAAGTAACAGAATGTGTAGTGGCTAAAATGCCTACTCATCCCCACATTAATACTAAACCAGCAGGGATCCTAGTCGTAAGGGGGAATCAGGCACAGTCCACAAGGTATACTTCCTTTGCCTCTTTTGGTAACATGGGCTATATCTTCAGGAGGGGTGTGAGCTGATAACAAAATAAAGGAGTGCCCAATCAATTGTCTGTAGTATAGAAATATAGGCCCCGATTCTTGGAATTATTTGCGTGTAAAACAGAGATTTGCATGACATTCTGTGTGCAAATCCTCATTCGTCAAACAGGACTATGCAGACAGAATGACACACAAATCCCTGTTTTACACACAAATAGTTCAATTATTCAGGGCCCCACTGTTTAATTTAACAATAAAATGCAAACAGCTATTTAGAAAACACTTGAATAACCCATCCCTGTAAAAGAAAACACAACGAATACAGACTTTTGGGAAATATCAGCTAGGATTGGCCCAAATTCCGAAATTCAGACAGTCCATCAACAATAGCTGAGACCACTGTGCAGAATGACATATTTGCTGGAGGTAGGCATCATGAGGGAATTATGCAAAAGAAAACCCCGCCCCAAGCCATTGTAACGTGTCACATTGGGTCTCATTATAAGGGTGGCGGTGACGGTATGCACGGTGCCGGTAAGGTACTGGCACCGTTCATAACGTCCAGCCGCATTACGAGTTCTGCTCGCAGGTTCCTGACAGCCTGCCAGGTCTTACCTGGTTGGCTATGCGGCACCCGCGAGCAGAACTCGTGATTGCAATGGCAAAATTATCAACGGTGCCAGTGCAATCATGCTCCCCACCCCCATTCTGCCCTGTGGGGCAGAATGGGGATCGGGAGCCCGGCAATACCTCCACCCGCAAATGGGCAATTACCGGCCCATTCAACTCGTAATGGGCTGATTATTGCCCAATCACGAGTGGCGGGGCCGGTAGCGAGGATGCAGTAGCCGTGCCTGCCATACAGGCATGGCTACCGCCATACTCGTAATGAGGCCCAATGACACAATATAAGGGTTCCATGGTGATACATCACTACTTGGGATAAAACATACTGCCAACATCACATACTGCCTTTTTGTGAGGTGGGCACCTTTGTGGTAAAGGACTCCTCACACCCGGATTAAAAGTGATCATCATGAGTCCATGTTCATGTCCATGTTTGTGTATTTCAGATAGCACAGTTGTTTGTTGATGGTGTCCCCAAAATGCTATTTAATTGTTATTGTCACTTGCACCCCGGTTAATGAAGTTTGTCTTGATTGACACTTATCAAACTCCTCTACTCGGATTACATTTGAAATTATATATCATGTTGAATGTGTGTGACTGCATCAACCCAACACACCAAACTGAATGAGAAAGTGACCCCAGTAACCAATATGACAGTCTTTGGAACGTTCAAATGTGATGGACAGCAGTACTTTTCCTGTACGATGTAAAGCAAACACAGGAGGACCGACGTTTGGTGGTTGTGGGTCCATCTATATTGAGTGGATAGAATAGAATGCAGATGCGACAAGCAGCACAATGGGCAGAGGTTGGCAAGAGGATGGTGGCCTGTAACGTCATAACACCCAGTAACGTTTCCCTGCAACAAGGGGCCAATAGGTGGCTTATAAGGTGTCTCCTTGTCCAATAGAGAGGTCAGTCCGATTTAGCTTCCTCATTCTCTTTACTGTGAGCCTCCTAGTGGGTTGGAGGCACACTTCATAGATGAGGGCAGGCCAAAACGTGTGCCTCCCTCCATGGCATTTGCAATGTGTATACAAGCAATGACTATGGCCTCCTCCCTTTGTGCCCTCAGCTCGACCGGAAAAACTCTATCCCAATGTGGCATGATCTATGGCTGGCGGCCTACAGGCATGCATGAGCCCCTGCAATGCGCACAGTATGCATAATCATATGTGATGACTGGAACCTTGGTCTCTAGGATGTCTGTGTTTGTGACATCCATACCATGGTCACAGTCTGGGGCATTAGAGAGGTCATCCATCAGCTCTATATTGAAGTCTGTCTCTTCTTCCGCTGCCTCTTGTGTGTGTTGCAGGTACACAAATGCATGCATGCCGCTGAAATAGGTTTGCTTGTGATGCAAACATTTAGCAGATGTCCTCTATATTTTGTGCCACAGGTGCAGTAGTGATGGCAGGGCAGAATTGGTGTCATGTATGCTTCAGTGATGAAGACTTGGTGTGGCTTGTATGTCCACCCTCTTCTTCTGGGATGCTCTCCTGGGCAAGGTCCACTTTTTCATGTTGTTCTTGTCTTTCAAGGCCTTTATGTCCATCTGCATGTGTGTCACATTGTCCGGCATGACTCACACCTGCCTCAATGAGACAGAGTAAAATACCTAGCTCGCCTCAGAACACTCACATACCATAGTTATACAAATGAATGTCGATATGAATCTAGTGTAGACCACCGCGGCAGTGTGTCCCCATGCCCATGTTGATTGGCTCAGCTGTTATACGTGTACAAGGGTGCACATTCATTTAATGTCCACCTCTTCACAATATTGGATGGACTACTCCAGAGTGGATGAGGAGGTGAGTACATGTACGCCCTTGTACACAATGGACCTCATTACGACCCTGGCGGTCCCGTAATGAAGGGTGCCGGTACGGGATGGCACCGTTCATTACAGGATGCCTGATTACGAGGTCCCCTAGCGGGACCCAGAACAGACGTCTGGTAAAATCAGACATCCTTTCTGGGTCCCGCGAGGGGGCCAAGGAGCTCATAACGGGCCCGTTATTAGCTCCATCCCCATTCCCATTGAGCCCTATGGGGGCTCAAATGGGAATGTGGAATGGTTTTGTGCATGAGGAATTACCGGGTCCTTGAAGGTCGGAATGACCCGGTAATTCCTCATACACAGAACCCGGTATTGGAGCCTGGTATGGAGGCAGCCATGCCCTTGTTAAGGGCATGGCTAACTCCATACTCATAATGAGGCCCAATTTGTTCTTAGCAACACGTGGCTATGTTGAAAAAGGCATGTTCATGAATGGCATGTCATACATGATGTGATGAGGTGCACAAAACATCAGACAAGCACAGGACAGGACATGTCGCATGGATGTAGCAGTACATGTAGCGGCTATTCTGTGCTCATTCCGGTGCACTGAACATTGGCAATCAGTGATATCAGTGTTCATTTCTCAGTGCAGCTGTAATTCATACGAGGTGTACATGGTTGCTAAATATACAAGGTGCATCCCGACCTTTCATATCCATATCTCCACTGGATGTCATCACTACAGAACTGTTGTACTCAGTGTAACAGTTGCGCATCTCTGGCTACATCTACAGAGCGGATGGCAGAGGTGATGTGGTCCCTGACATGTCACTTGTTGATGGCCACATTCTACACATGGGTGTCTGTATCCTTTGGTCCAGGAGCTTTGGCATTGGAAGTTTACTGACCGAGGGGTACAATTGTTCATGGACAGGGACATCTGAGTTGGGTAAGTGCTGTATTTGCCCTTGTGGTGTGTATATGGAGAACTTTGTGATTTTACACTTAATAGGGCACACGTCTTTGTGTTTACAGTAAATGCATGGTAGATAGCAGGGTCCGTGCCATTCCGTTCTGCTCATGTGTGTACATAGGTTGTGAATGTGTTCATCTCATAATTTGAACGTAATCCAGTCTGGACGGCCTTTCTTTTATGATTACTGTTCAGAAATGCACAGGTGCAAAAGTGAAGGATATCTGTTGTCTTCAGCAAGTTTCTTTTATGGGAAAACCAATGATTTGGCCAGCCACTATTCACTTCTCAAGAGGGTGACACATAAGACATGAGCTTGCAGGCAACAGGTAAGTCAGAACTACTGGATGGAGCAATTGGCAGGCAGGGTCAGTTCCTCCAGCTAGTACACCTCACGTAAGGCAACATCTTGATTTACAGGCTTTATGACTTCATGAGATGATGTGTGCCATCTATGGCTCAAAGTATCTGGGCCACTCTATTATGTTAGTGGCCATTTTGTGTCCTTATCTGTAGGTATGTTGTGGTAGTATGTACCTGCTGTGGCATACAGGAGCCAAGGGATGGCTTCGTCCGCTGGGCATTGGCCATGAAATTGACCATTGGACTTACTTTTCTGGGCCTTTCCGGTTATGCTGATCAGATTTGCCTCTGTGCACTGTCCCTAGTGCCAAGTTGCCCTTGGGCATAAGCCGGCGCTCTATGCGTCCAAAATCAAATCAAAACAAGATTGTTTGGACATGGATACAGGTTTCATGCTATGGTATGCTCCATGGCATGATGAGGTGCAGGAGTTATGGAAGCACCGTCTGATGGGGGACCTGTCCTATGGGATTTGTAATGGTATCTGAAGGTGAAGCATCAGCAGATGTTCTTGGTCACGGCCAGGTCTTCAAGGTCATGCATGTGTCACAATAGTGGCTGGATGGCTTTGATGAGGGGTGACTTTGGCATTGGAACTGCACTGTCCTTTAGGTGGTGTAAGAGGTGGCAGTGGAGCCTGGGCAGGTGTAAAGTGTTGATGCAGAATGCACTTTGGTAGGTTGGGTGGTGGGTTTAGCCATGTTGAGCGGAATGACATTTCATGTTATTGTTTGGATCTGTGTAGTCTTTAATGGATGTAATTCATGATAGTGTTGAAGGTTCATATTGGTATCAGGAATGGAAATTGTTTGTTTGGTGGTGATGTAGATGTTTGTGTGTTGGGTTTCCCTGATGCAGATTTGGATGCTCATTAATCCACCGTAATTCAATGATGTTTCAATGTTTTTAAATAATAGTTTGCACAGACTTAGTTTGACTAGGTAGGGTTACTAATTGGGCTGCCTCTCTCTCTCTCTCTTCTCCCATGGTCTCCATCTCCCCTAGCCCAGAAACCCCTAATACTCACAATGATATCCACTTGAGATTGTTACTCCCTACTGTCTAAAATCTGGCTAGCTATAGGTGAGGGCTTAAACTCCTTGGGACTCATTACGGGTTTGGAGGTTGCCATGCCGTTTTTAGCAGCATGGCTGCGCCCAAACTCGGGTCCCGCAAAAGGTGACTTACCGGGACATTCCAACCTTGGAGGGCCCGGTAATTCCCTTTTGTGGGACCCAGACCCAGTACGTCCCCATTCCCATTTGAGCCCCCATAGGGCTCAATGGGAACGGGAGGATGCTAACAACGGGCCCGTTAATGACGGGCCCGTTGTTAGCATCCTGTACTGCTAGCGGGTCCCGCTCTGCAGTCTGATCTGGCCAGGTGTCCAGAGTGGGACCCACTGCAGAACTCATAATGTGGCAGCCCAGAATGAACTGTGCCGGTCCCTTACCGGCACCGTTCATTCCTCGGCCGCCAGCCTCGTAATGAGGCTCCTTGACATTTTCCCTCTGTCTCCCTCTGGAGTTCTTCGAAGGGTTCCTAACCCCAGTGTCATCAATAGAAATTATGATTCGTTTGAGCCAATAAGAGAGACTCAAAACCTTCCTCACACTCACTTACTCATTTCCCTTGATCTTGAAGTGGGCACTTTGAAACACAATGGGCCTCATAACGAGTTTGGAGGTAGCCATGCCCTTAATGAGGGCATGGCTATCCCCAAACTCGGGTCCGGCTCCGGGTCCCGTAAAAGGGCAATTACCGGGCCATTCCAACCTCGGCGGGCCTAGTAATTTCCCTTTTGCTGGACCCGGAGCCGGTACGTCCCCATTCCCATTCGAGCCACCATAGGGCTCAATGGGAATGTGGAGGATGGTAGCAGCAGTACCGTTCATAACGGTACTGTTGCTACCATCCTGTTCTGCTCGCGGGTGCCGCTCTGCACGCCCGGTCTGATGCGAGCAGACCTCGTAATGTGGTGGTGCAGTGATAACGGCTCCGGCAGCACTACTGGCACCATTATCACTGTACCGCCACAGTTATAATGAGGCCCAATGTTCTTAATGTATAAGCGCCTTACACATGCCCAATAAAATAAAAATAAATACATTCTTCCCTCCTCCCCCCACTACCATACTTCTCCCTCCCTCTCTCTCTCTCTCTTGCTCTCTTTTTCCATGCCACCTCCTGTCCCTTTCTTCTGTCTCTCCAGTTTTCCACACCTCGACCTTCTCTCCCCCTTGTCCATCTCCTGTAACCTCTCCTCTCTCTGCCAGTCTCACCTCACTCTCACTCTGTTACTCGTACCCCTTCTCGCCATGGTACACTCACCCCCTCATCACACTAACACTCCCTATCACATTCACTCATGCATGCACTCTCCCATTCAAAGCTTCAGACATTCACTAAGCAGCTCACTTCTCGCTCACAACCTATAACTCACCTGACCTGTAATCTCTCTGCTACCAACTCCACATCTTCCGTCCTCCATCAGCGCTCTCAGTCCACCTCCACTCCTCCTGGCCTCACTGGCAAAACCAAAACCATGCAATTCATTCACTCCGTTTGCATACTGTGTGCCTTCTAACAACTCCCCCCTCCCCCCGCCATCTCCACCTTTGGTTCCAGCGCTCACCTGACTTTAATGGCCAATATATTGATGTCAGGTGAGAGGCTTCAACAAAAACCCTTTTGCCCACATCCTTCCCCACACAGCCTGTGTTAGTTACAACGTTTTGGCTTGTCCACTTTGTTAGTTGTTCCACTGCTGGTGCAATACATTCTGGACTGTGTAGTCTTGCAAAAGAAGAGAAAGGACAAAGGATCAGAAACAGTGCTGGAAGGCATCAGTTGACAGAAGGCGGATCTGTAAGTACCATTTAAGACACACTTGAGGGATTTAGATGCTGGACCCCCTCCCCCGTAGTGACAGGTTCACGTCCCTGACCTTATCACAGTTTACTCACCACGTATGTGCTTTCTATTCTCATTCACAGCATTAATTTCTACCTTTCCTTCTGTTTTCTTATTTTGTGTTCTTAGATGTTTGTCTCTGCGGACCACATGTCTGTGTTACTAACTGCACAGAATAGCTGGACAGCAGACCTTAACCACCTATTCTAATGCTACTGGTGTGTGACCAATATTTCTTGACTGTGAAGGCACTGCCCTATCTGTCTAGTCTGTGCCTCATTCAAACTTAATTGTAACCAATGCACGATTAGTTCCCCATCATATCTGTTTAAAATACACTCTTTACATATAATTATCTAATATTCTATTAATATTCCCATCGTGTATTACACACTCAAACTCCATGACACTGAAGAATACATAATCAAGCAAAAAACAAGTTTTGATAACTTTTATTAGAGGTATTTATTTATTATGGTAAAATGGTAGTTGCATCTCAGAAGGGTTTGCAATTGCTGTGGTCCAGCTGATTAGCATTTTATTCTTTTTTGGTTATTTTTGCAAATTTGAATTACTACCTGACTGTGAACTAGGGTTTTCAACTATTAAGCGGGTGTGAGCGTTGTACTGCCCTCTCAGATAGCTTTATTTTATTTTAATTTTGTATTTTAATTATTTTCCATTGGTTCTTCTTATTCCACGCTACTTTGCCTAGCCTCACTGACTTGGACTCCCAGGGCTAGTCCTCTTTTGGTTTCTTTCCTCCACTCACGGCTGCTTGGACAGTCTGCTTTCTAGCATGGCCCTGTTTGGACTAGTGCGATACAATGTGTTATTTCAGTGGCATAACTAGGCAGACGCACAGCGGCCGTGCACAGCGGGCGCTCCAAAGTCTCGCCAAACTCAAGCCCGTATGCACCCCTTCTTGTCCCGGCCAGCATATGGGTGCGTGCTTCCCTCTCCCATGTCAGCATCTAAGGTAGCTATTTATTCCCAGAATTCCTTTGCGGACTAGCACCCAGCTTGACACATTGGCCTTACAAATGGCGACCTGGCCTGCCGTCTTCTATAACAGCACTTTCACCGGGCAGATCATCCCTAGTGCTGGTGCAGCATAATTAGGATGTGCATGATGTACTCTGTACTCACGACGCAGATCTTCTCTGTGTTACGGAAGCATGGCTACCAGAGACTTTGTCTCCAGATTGGAGTCATGCTATTCTGGCATCGCATGCTATCCTCCGCGTGGATAGGAGCTCAGCACACCCAACAGGAGGTGTTGTGCTCATCTTCAAGCAGCATTTGAAATGTGCAACAGTCTCAATTATTCACAACATAAAAAATGGAGTCTTTTTTCGTCCGACGTTCTCTTTCTCCTACTATGACAGTTTATGTCCTAACTGATTATCATCTATCTTTTTATGATCCCTCCTTCCCAACAGTATTTTCAGATCTTGTCGCTGCTCTACAATTGAAGTACTCTAGTTTATTTGTCATGGGGGATTTCATTTCTGGCCGGGTGAACCCTCACAGACACATGCAGCTAACTTGTTGGCCTAAATGTCAGATCTACATTTGCATCAACTGATTTCTGATCCTACATTCTTTAATTGAATTTTTTCTGATTCTGATAGCGTGGTGGCTTCCCTGCCTGTCCGACCACTACAGTATCCCATTCACTTTTATTTGTGCCTACAGTTTCTGTATCTAGTACATGCACATGTGTTTCTTCCCGCGTTTGGAGTCACGTTGAATCAGCTGTTTTGTCTGCCTCTATTCATGACCATTATGATAGTGCTATGTCTATGCCCCACACAGACCCTTTCCTAATCTTGCATACAGCTTTTAATACTGCTGCAGACGAACTACCTCCCTTAAAAAACTGAAGAAACCTCCCTGGTTCATTCCTATTCTTCGCTCTTCTAAACTGCAATACAAGCAAGCAGAAAGCCATTGGCACAGAGTGTACTTAGAAAAGGATTGAGTCTATTTAAAGACAGTCCGTCTAAACTACGACAAGGCCATTAAGGAGGCTAAAGTTACGTATTTTTTAGGGATGCATTCTTGCCCGCGAAAAATAAATCTAAAGAGCTTTTCACTGTAGTTCAGGAACTTTCTTCCCCTGTGTCTGTGGTCTCAACTATTCCAGCATTGCAGGCCTTGTGTGACTCCCTATAAGTTCAAAAGATAGTCAAGATTCGAGAGAACAATCGCCTATGTGACAACCTGGGTATCCTTGGTTAGGCTCTGTTCTGGTTGACCTCCTTTCTCACTGACCAACCCTCCCAGGTCCAACAGTTTTTTTCTTTCTCTCTTCTCTCTCTCTCTCTCTCTCTCTTTCTCTCTCTCTCTCTCTCTCTCTAATTCTGGTGTTCCCCAGGGGTCTAACCTTTCTCCCTGGCTGTCCAAACACTACCTGGCACCTCTGGCCCACCGCATTGTTACATTCTGTTCTAACTTTCAATGTTATGCAGATGACACCCAGCTCTCCTTCAGGCTCCCCTCAGCCACCTCTGCTCCTTCTCTCATACCAGACTGTCTGGCCACAATTCAGGAATGATGTGCTGCCAATGATCTCTGTCTTAATACCAGTAAGACCGAGAACCTCCTCATCGGGACACATACTCCCTCCTTTCTTCTCTCTCTCTCTGGCCGCCCACCCTGGGCCCTCTTCCTGCTCCTTCCTGTGAGGCTAAATATTCAACTCCACCCTCTCCTTCTCTCCTCACATCTCCACTGTGTCTAAGAAGCCACAGTTTCAGCTGCACCACCTCAGAGGTATTCTGCCCTTTCTCACATTCCCCCAGAAGCTCACTGTCTCTAGAGCTCTGGTCCTCTCCAGGCTGGACTATTGCAACATCCTCTTTCTAAATCTGCCTGTCTCTACCTTTACAACAAATCCAGAACAGGACTGCAAGTCTTGTCCTTGGCCTCAAGCTCAGGGATCGTATCTCTCCAGCTCTGAAATCTCTGCACGTGCTGCCTGTGGCTGCAAGGATCAAATGCAAGACCCTTTGCATCGTCCACAAGGCTTTCAGTGGCCTGGGACTGCACTACCTCCAACTTTCTCTTCCTAAAACTCTTCCTTCTCGAGCTCTCAGCTCATCCACCTCCAATTCTCCTTGGGTCAGATGCTTTTCTAAGCAGAGAATGGGGGGGCAGATCCCTTTCCTCAGCTGGGGCCTCCCTCTGGAACAGCCCCCTGCCTCTCTCAAACTTGAACAGAACCACCTCCGGATCCGGAAGAAACTTAAGACCTTCCTTTTCGATTCTGCTTTCTCTCTTCCTCTCCCCTGCCAATGTCCAGGATAGCTCCGCTCACTGGTCACCTGGACACCCCTGAACTCAGGGCCAGGCTCCTGCATGTCCAGTTGCCTTTCCACTGCCACCAGGCTCCCTCAGCACTTAAGGGTCTGTATCTGTAACCCCACAGTCCCTTGTCCTTGCGCTTAAGAGCCACCCTCTGCCAGCACTTAGAGTCACCTGCAGTTCTTCTCACTCCTCCACCCCCTTTGGCACTTCTCCCCTCCCCTCTTCCCCCCACTTGTGTGATATGAATGACACAAGGACTAGTAAGAGTGTTTGTCCACCCTCTGTTTCCCCCCTCTTTGTCTTCTTGCACCTAGAAACACTTGTGTACAGGCGCGTTATAAATGACTTATCATATCATATCTCTGCATCTACCCGGAACCAATCCGTTCCCTTTTATTTACAGGGAGCTACTATTGATGGCATGGAAAACTTCTCTTTTTACTTTTTTTCCTGCCACTGAGGACTGAGCTCCCCAGGTTGTTATGCAACTCAGATTCTCATCTCCACTTGATCCAGTTCCTCTTAAAATGCAGAAAAAGCTTGGTGGTGAATTAGTCCTGATTCTAACTGCAGTACTGAATCACTCATTGAGCTTGGGTTCTCTTGCAGCGGTCCTGAATCATGCTGTAGGTTCTCCACTTTTGAAGACATCTACCATGTACCCTGTGGTCCCAGTAACCGTTCGGCCAATCTCTCCCTTAATGTTTCTAATGAAGCCATAAGTAGCAATAGTTAACCCCTGAGTTTAGGGATTTATTTTAGAAAACGTGGCTATCCTTGATGCATTTCAATCTGGCTTCTGACCTGCAATGGGGACAGAATCAGTGCTAGTCTCCATCATCAATGATTTTACCTTAAGTCTCGATCAGGGAGGAGTAGGCCTGCTCATTTTGTTAGAATTATCTGCAGTGTTCGACACGATTGACCACTCTATTTTGTGTCAGCGATTGGAAGAGGTCAGTATTGGTGGACCTGATCTTTGCTGGTTTATGTCCTTTCTTGCTGATTGGACACAGATACTTTCTCTCCCTCCTTTTTTTCTCTGCCCCCTCATCTCTTACCAGCAGAGTTCCACAAGTTTAGCCATTTCTCCCTTGCTCTTTTACATTTATCTATCAGTCAATCATATAACTTTTAGTCGGGACAAGCCATAAAAGTACACACTAAAATACAATTTCAGATACATACATAAGACAAGTTGATCCTTGATTCAAAAAACAATAAAATAATACACAAAGCACAAAATTGTTCAATTGTAAAAAGACACACAACTAACATTTAACGAAATTGGCCAGCCAGGTGGGCTATATTCGCTGTTTCTTTTCCCATACAGGTGCTGTGAGAGGAGGAGGGAGAAGATCTGGCCAAGGCGCCATGCCATGCATCCGTACTTTAGAAACACTGTCCCAGCGAAGCGGGCAGAGAGTTGGGCTGTTCTCGCTGATCTCAGCTGGCTTTGATTGTCCACCCAAGTAACCAAGGGTGGTTGTGTTGGGCTTTCCGATGGTCAGAGTTGTGGGCTATGAGCTTTGATTCGGAAAATGCAATCGTGACTTGAATAGCTGGCTTCAACCTGTGACAACCCATAAATTCCTGTGATAACCTGTGATCTCTGGTCAACACCAATTCTTTGGACCTACCCACAGCCTCTTCTCTCTTTGACAATGAATGTTTCTTTTACACAGCCATATTCATTGGTCTCTTCACTACCTTGAAATTTTCAGATGCCCAACATCGGAAATAGGGAAAAGAGGGAGGTTTTAATGAAAGAAAACTAACCCAAGTGAGGAAACCTGCGAGCTAACTGAGACCCAGGACCAATATATCCACATGATTGCCCATAGTGGCAAGAGAGAAGTCCTAGGGTTTGAGAGAGGGGTTGAGGACAACTCTGTGTACCCCTTGAATAGGATATGATGACCATCCTCAAAGAAATGCCTATGCCAATATTACTAACTGATGTCTATTTCATTGATACCACTCAGCTGTGTGATTCTCCCAGTATTGGGCTTGCACTAAATGCACCAATGTCAATGAAAAGTGGCCAAATGAGTATAATTTATGGCAATAGTCCACCCTCTCTGTTCATAGTAGACCTTGGCAGAGAAGAGGAGGATCTTCTGTGTTATTTTCCTGAAAGATAAGGGCTCTCGAAATCACTGTGTGTCTTGCTGTTCATGATTTCATTTCTGAGGTTGTGACATATGGCCTACCAAGGGGAGAGAGGTTGGACTGGGAGCACCCTCTCACAGTATGCCCGAACGGGACCAGCCACCTTCTTCCTCTTGCTAGCTTATTGATGTAGAAATGCTGAAGTCGGAACCAGATGTCAAATTCTGCTCTGTCACACTTCAGGTATGTGCTGCACTGAAAACATCCCAAATGTGTGTAGTTGGTCCTTGCCAGCAGCTCTGATTGTAGGTGCTATTTGAAGGGGCAAATTACACTGCACCTCCCATTCTAAGGGGCTGCTTATTGTTGTTTACTCTTTTACCAGCCCTGGAGAGATTACACAGAAGGAGAACGGCCTGTTGTCTTGTAAACAAGTTTGTATCTACGTAATGGTGGCCCTATTATCCTAGATGAAAAGGGATATAAGGGAGAAACATATTGGTGCAATTAGGGATCATCCAGTGTTCCCTCCAACGAGAATGATGTCTGACAGACAGAATATTAAAATCATCACATACAAAAGCAATGATATCAAATGGCTTCCTCTAATTATACTACGTCATGGGTCCAATGGCAGGCAGGGTTGAAAATTCAGGTTTGATATGCACCTTGCCACCTTGACATGTTTGACTCTTACACTCATACCAACTGTGTTGTTGCGCTGAGTGTCACCTTTAGATATGTACCACCTGGAGCAGGAGGACATTGTTTTGTATGTGGGTAGAGTTATCACTCAACTGGTGAGCACGGTTTATACAATTGATATTAATGGGATTCAGTTTATTGGCTTTAAATGTTGGTGATTCTGTGATTGAAATGTGGTTGATCATTTGGTGGAGGGGAGTATGGTGGACTTCTTAAGTAGGTTACAGTCAAATCATAGTATCAGTTGTTAATTATTATTATTATTATTATCATGATTATTATTATTATTATTATTATTATTATTATTATTATTATGTTTGATGAGCACAGACCTAGCTTAGGGAAGCGCTTTACAAATCATAGGGTAAAGGACACAATGAGGGAAGCAGAGATAAAAGGGAGTGGGGAGATAAAAATGGCAAAGGGCCTGCAATTTGGCAGCAACTATGAGAGGAAATAGGGGGAAGCAGATAAGCAGATCACCCATTCTATATTGGGTGTGAAGTGGAGGGTGTGTGGACCTTGTTGTTAGGGAGTAGCGATTCCTTAAAAAGGAGATGCTGGTGCCCTTTCCAGAAATTCAGAAGCCAGGGAGCGAGTCTGGTGTTGACAGGGAGGAGGTTGCAGAGGCTGGCAGTGTAGACATATAAGGCATTTGTTCTGGTTATTTCCTTCCTGCATGGTCAGAGTTCCAGTCTGCACACGTTCTTATATATGATATTTGCACTTGTTATGTATACCTAAGCAATGGTAATGAAACACCTAATGGTGCCAATCTGGTTGCCAACATGCTTTCTAACCATAGTGTTCAATTGCATTTCCATTGTCTTGCTTATTGCAATGTGGCTCATTGAATGTGGTAGTGGGAGTTTGGGATACCCATACTTCTGCAACAAAAGATGGTTGAGTCTCTTCAGTTAATGTCTGTGCATATGATTTGTTTGTTTTTAGCTACACGGGGGACAGCAGTGATGGGATTTCAGTAGACAGAATGGTGGATCTGTGATGCAACATGGGTAATCATTTGAATGTTTTTTCCTTGAATTTCCATGATTTAAGTATTCCTCAGAACAGGAGGAAGGTCCTCTCCTTATTATCAAAGGAAATGCTGATATTATTTTTTTTACAAGAAACACATTTACAATAGCAGAATAAGGACTTTTACAGTTACCACCACTAAATCCACCAGAACTACCTCCAGATTATGTGTACCATGGTTTTTTTCTGCATTTCTGGAGTTCACAGGACTCTAGAGGAATTTTTGAGGAATTACCACGGTGTTAAGACATGCCCCCCTGAACCAAAACCCCATAATTATGAGTTGACTGTCCTGGTGGCAGATGAATGTTTAAATGTAAGCCATAGCTGAGTTATGGTATGGTGGATGGTAATTCTCATAATTATTACAGCCACAGCAATTTGATATTACACATGTGTCAGCCCTGTGAGCCCAGCCCAGTTATGAAAGTATTATGTGTATTCTCCCCTGACAGACTGGCTCTCCGACTCCTGACAGGATTGCCTCTCTTTGTTCCATTGGGATGGCAGGTGACACCCTCCCCAGAGAGAGAGCCACTCCACAGAAAGCTGTCCAGGGAACAAGAATGAAAGGGCACACCCCATTGCAACAGAAGTAACCTCATACCAGGGGAATGCACATCGAAAGGCCTTTGATTCTATCATGAAGGGAATGGTAGATTAGTGTAGACAGAGGGAGCTCTTTACAGCTGGAGGAAGGTTACACCATTGAGTTTCTCTCTGCCTCTTTGTTTCCTGTCCTCTCCACTTCTTGTAGCACAAGGCACTTTGCATGCAATATTAATCCACTTGCTGTAAGAAAAGGGATTGGACCCTTAAAGTGGCCTAGCTGTAGTCCAATCACCTGTGAGCGTGTGCCTTTAAAAAAAAGTGTGTCCCACCATTTCCTTGATTTACTTTTGACAAAAGGAAGAATTTATTGAACCTCTGTTGGAGAAGTTGATCTTTGCAATGTCCTCATCCATTGAGGTAAAAACTGAGAGTCCAAGGCAGAGGCAACTCTATTCCCTAACTGTCCTCAGGTACCATTGGTGGTGAACTGCTGTTGTGACAAGACCTGCCTCTCTGCCAGCCGCAATGGTACCCAGGAACTCACCGTGTTGCAGGACACCTGAAGTTGTGGGCCAGACTCCCCAGTGTGAGGGAGCACAAGAACAAGGACAAAAACATATCCTTGGATGTGGACTCATAGCGATCAGAGGACCAAGACAGTCAAGAAACATTTGTTTCTCCCGTAGAACTACTTTGAACTCGGATTCAAGCACAGTTTGCACATTCTAACCTACTGGACCCTCCAGAGTTGCTTTTGCCACTTTACCACCTCAAACTGCTTTACTGCATGTTAAAACCTGTTTACCTCTGCAACACGCTAGCTAAGCAGGTTGTTACCTCGACTTGAACTACAAGCTCTTTATTAACTCTACCACTTCTGAACCACTGCTCACCCAGCCAGCTTCTTCTCTGCTCAACCCACCAGCATCTTCATTGCCGATTTCTAACTCTAGTCGAACAGACCCTGGTGCACCATCAATCCCCGACCATCGAACACTGCATCAAACCAAATTGAGCATTCAGTCTCCAGCCTCTTCATGCATACAGTCGCCAGCATCTTTGCCATCAATCCAACTGTCAAACCAACTCTGGTGGCCCTAACGCCCTTCTCAAGCATTGTCTTCGAATTGCATCAAGCTCCTGCTCGACACCATTCCCCATCTAGAACAACACAACTGCTGCATCTGAACCACTAAATTATCCATTTGAAACAGTGTTCAGTCTCACCGCCCCAGCTCAAAATTGAAGCTCATTGTTGAAACCACTGCCTTCATCCTTCACACTGACCCTGGTGGCCCTCACACTCTTCACTTCTTCGTACCGCAGCAAAAGTCTGCTCAATGCCCGCTCCCTCTATGTGGCAACACAGCTGACACAGTCAAGCCTGATTTGAACAGCACCAGGAACAAAAAGGTTTAATGCTGTTAAAACACCAAGAACTGAAAGAAGGTCTTATTGACTTATAACTACTCCCTTGGTTAAGGTTTGGGCCCTAAAGACTGCTTAGGTCATTCATTTCCTTTTTGCATCCAAGAAAATACCATTTTAAAGAACATTGTGGTGCTTGCTTGCCTTGCACCCCTGATTAATGACACATAGTGCTATATCTTTCTAGCTTTAGCGATCCCCTTCTCTTTCCTCAGGGGTGGGTTTTGTATACTGTTTTCCTATATCATTATTTTTTGCAGAAGGTGTTTTTCATTAAGGTATATATATTTATATATAGAGAGTTGATTGGACATTCCCTTAATTTTGGACATTTGTACTATTGCTGTTTGGGTTGCTTCCGAATCACATTCCCACCCCTCTTGAGAGCATGGGCTTCCCTTGCCTTAACTGCACCTTTTGTTACCTTTATGATTGGGATAAATCTTGGTTTGTAGCATTTTGTGTGCAGAGTAGGCACTGCAGTCACTAATCACCCTAGAACACCTGCAAGACAGAAGTAATTTCATCACAGCCTCTATCCATTTTTGCTCAACATGCCATTGGAACTTTGCTGACAGCTATCCACCAAAAACCAACCACCAAAGGGGTCCCCTTATGGTAGTATGAGATAAAAGTCTTAGTTTACTCAGATGATAAGAGTAGTTACTATTTTAACAATGCCAACTTGCTCCCACCACTTTTGGAATTACTCTCAAACTTTGGATCTCAAGCTAAAAGTGAATTGAGCTAAGAGCAATATGTTGCCATTTTCCAAAATGTGTTTATGGAAGCACTTTAAGGATAGTAGGTGTGCAATGGAAGGGATTATGTGTCTGTGGGTAGAACTGGTTGGGAATGTTTCTATAATTATATCACATAATGTTGTGAAAATAATTCAGGGAGTTAAGGAGGATGTTGTGAGATTGGATCCACTCAACCTTTCACTGGGGACATTATTGGCCCTCAAACAGGTTCCCTCTCATGAAATTGATCTATATCTTTGTTGCATTAGCCTTAGAATTGTTGGATATGGACTACAGGCTTCTCTACACAACCTTGGCTGAGATTTTGTGACGAAAAGGAAGGGAAACGTTATGATAGTCATTGGTGCAGAAAGATGTTGCCAACAGAGGTATTGGCTTCAATGAGATATTGGCTTTCATAATGAGATTAATTATCGCAGGGTATTCCTTCTACATGCAACAGGGCATTTGATGAAGAAAAGTACATAGTATAACCCAGAGTGGCTAAGGGGGAAGTTGGACTGTGCATGGAATTGTAGCTTTACGGCAATTGTGACTGTGGAACAACTTTTATCTTTGGTGAGTACAGATTCAACTGTGAAAGGCACCATGAACATTAAAGAGAAAATAGGCCCTTACTAGTCACTAATGTTCTGTTCTGTGTCTCGGGAGGATAGCTCAGGTGCAACATGCTCGCTTTGGAAGCAGGACGACATGGAGCACCACAGTTTCGATCCCGGGTCAGCGCTTAGAAACCTCTGGGTATTAAGCGTGTGATAAATAACCTATCATATCATATGATATCATACATCCTAGGGCATCACAGACGAGCAACCTGGCTAATTCTCTAAAAAATAAGAAGCTTTATTTGAATTTGTGGATGATCTCTGCAGGGATCGGGTTAATGACAGATGTATGATGGACATTTATATACTTACAATTTGAGAGACCTATTTGAGACCTTGAGTGTCTTAACTAATCACAGGGTTCAGACCTGACAGATTTTTTTAATGTTCTACAACCTGTTATATCTCAGACAGGGATGCTTCATGTGGTTATATCCTTTGCTCTGGATGCCGCAGGGCTGGAAGATAAGTACAGGAAATTGTGAGATGTTCACTCTGAGGTAACGATAAATGAGGAAGCATGTGAGACTGTCTGTGTGAAGAATAAAAATAGCAACTGTGAGATTAATCTTAGATTGGCACAATTATTGCTCCTCAGAGAAGATGTTTAAACTTGTGTAAACTGAAAGCAAATCTTGATGGACTTATAAAAGGGAATGAGCAATACTTTCACATACATTCTGGGGATGTCCTCATGTTACTGCCTTTTGGGTGACGGTTTTGGACCAGATTGCACAATTGATGGGATTGACTAGTCCTTTAGAACCTGTAAGGGCAATTTTTTATTGTATACCAAAGTCTGGGCCTCATCACGACTTGGGCGGTAACCCTTAAAATCGGCGGTAACGCTCTTAGCGCCGATTTTAAGGGTCCGTCGGATCACGACTCCAAATACTGCCGGCGCCATTACAGCCGGCGCAAGGACAGCCGGCTGTACAAGCGCCGGCCATAACAGCACCAGGAACCATTTGCGCTAAAACATCAGCAATCACGAGTCCGGCGTAAGCGCTATTAGCGCCAGAAAAGCAGCGGATAATCCGCCGAAAATACCTCCAGCAAAAAGCTGGAGGTAACAGAACACAGGCCACAGCAATAAGGGCCCTGATGGAACCAATGCAAATCAGAGGCCTACAAAGGACCCACCCTTGCACAACACACCCTCCCCAACACCATTACACCAGCAGGGAGGAGACAGCAATGAGGACCCAGGTGGAACCAATGCAAATCAGAGGCCTACAAAGGACCCACCCATGCACAACACACCCTCCCCAACACCATTACGCCAGCAGGAGCAGGGAGGAGACAGCAATGAGGGCCCAGGTGGAACCAATGCAAATCAGAGGCCTACAAAGGACCCACCCATGCACAACACACCCTCCCCAACACCATTACACCAGCAGGAGCAGGGAGGAGACAGCAATGAGGGCCCAGGTGGAACCAATGCAAATCGGAGGCCTACAAAGGACCCACCCATGCACAACACACCCACCCCAACACCATGCTGCCATTTGGAGCCGGGAGCCTTGATGTCGACTTCTACCTGCTGCGCCTGGAGCTACAGAGGCCAGTCAACCAGGCCAGGGCCCTGGGAGTGCAGGGGGCATTAGGGATGAGGAGAAGGAGGAGAGCAGCACCAGCAAGGCGGCCAGCCATCCCCAGGGTCAGGCCAACACCCTGGGCCCTGACTGATGGTCAGTTGGTGACAGAATATCGGCTGGACAGGGCAACCATCACCAAGTTGCTGGACACAATCCAGGGTGACATATGCAGCCGCATAGCCACCAGCACGGCAGTACCTCCCCTAGTGAAACTTGTGTCTGTGCTTCAATTTCTTGGGACTGGCAGCTACCAACATACCGTTGCCATGATGCATGGAATGGCCCAGTCCACATTTAGTGCCATGCTGGGACAGGTGCTTGATGGAATGTTGAATCATGTGAACTGACATATTGCATTGCCAGCCACACAGGCACAGGTGCACCAGCTTAAGGGTCAATTCTATGCCATTGCCCAAGTCCCGAATGTAATAGCAGCCCTGGACTGCACACATGTGGCACTTGTACCACCCCAGGCACATGAGGCTGCCTACAGAAACCGTAAACAGTACCATTCCCTCAACGTGCAGATGACATGTGGTCCTGACCTCACCTTCAGCCACTGCCGTGCCCGCTACCCAGGATCCACCCACGACTCCATGGCCCTACGCAACAGTACCCTGCCAGCGTACATGGAAAGGCACTGAGGCCAAAACACATGGCTACTGGGTGAGTACAAATGTATACCACAAAGCATGTCAATCCACAACTGATGGTGCCTGTCACAGAATCCATCATTCCCAATAGGCAGCAGCATCACTGCAGCATACACATTCAAGCACCTTGCACGATGAACCTTGGACATGTCCAACACAGCAGAACACACCCATGCAGGATGTAAGACATGTGGCGGCACAGTGACATATGGAAGCCCCACCACAACAAAGCCTCCTGTGTGAGTAGCACCATGGCTCCCAAAACTGACACAGTACAGAAATCCCACCCTGGCCATCCGACCATAATGAAATTCCCAACCATGAGCTGGCACATCCACGAATGCTCCACACATAAGTAGGCCGAGTAATGACAATGCACATCCCACAAACACTGTCCCCAAAATGGCCATGGAAATGCATGGAGAACAGTACAGAATAGTGAAGAGCAGCAAATGCAACTGTAGCCAAATGGATTTGCAATGACATATGAGGCAGCCACTTCTGTCAAGCAGAAGTAGATGGAAGGGCCCCCTTATCCTGCGACAAGTGAATGAGTACTGTTACATACAGAAACATAGGCGTACCAAGTGGAGAGTACCCCATTGATTCAATCGTGCCCATAGGACAGCACACTCCACAATGTTATAGGCCAAATGACAAATATGGCAAAATCACACTGATGACAGGGCTCTGTACACCCACTGGACTTACCTTGTCCCCATACCGGCTTTCTCTCCCCTGCAGGTGATTCTGGATATCCCCAGTACACGTGGCTCATGACGCCTGTGCATCACCCACACACGGCGGCGGAGCGGGCATACACCTTGGCCATGCGCGTACACGGATCTGCGTGGAGAGGGCATTTGGACTGCTGAAGGCACGCTTCCGGTGCCTCGACCGCACGGGAGGGGCAATGATGTATGCACCAGAAAAAGTTGGAAAATTGTACTGACATGTGCCATGCTGCACAACATCTGTTGTCGCAGAAATGTGCCACTGCCCCCTGATGCTCATGTGCAGCCACCTGAGGATGGTAGTGAGGGCGATGAAGTGCCAGAAGGTGTTGCACATGCACAAAGGGTTGGGCTGAGGGAGGGGAGGTTGGCCAGACAGGGATTGATTGATGGATTCTTTTATAAATGGGTAATGGGTAAATTGTAAATATGTCACTTCAACATTAAATTGCATTTGTAACAATCACTACTTATTTTCCGTCCAACGAACCCCCCTCCCCCCAGTAAACATCCAGCACACAATCCCCCCTTCCCCCAGTGAACACCCAGCACACAATCCCCCCTCGCACCAGTGAACACCCAACAATCCCCCCTTCCTCCAGTGTACAACCCCCAACTGTGCAGTTGCCTCATCAGGCCAACAACAATGATGCCATGCACCACTAGGATGGGCGCTGGCGCTTCCCTCTCCCAGGCCCCTCCGGTGTGCGTGCCCTCAGGTGGCACATGGACCGGCGCCTCGGAGATGGGTCTAGTGAACCCTCTGTGGGTGTGGTAGAAGTAGAGGGTACAGAAGCACTGGCCATCATGTGCTGACGCATGAGGTTATTGGCCTCGTGTTGCTGTTCTGCAAGTGCTGACACTGCCTCTGTGAACTCGCGGACTCGTTGCCCAAAGCCGGTCGGGGCAGCAGTGCATAGTTGTACGACTTGCCGTGTACGCGCATTGTCCCGTGCCACGTATCTGCACCCATGCCTGATGGAATGACTGACAGCCTTTATGTGCCTGCTCTGCACCTTTGCCATGGCTTCAACCCGGGCCTGTTTGGCCTCGATAATGTCCAGTCGGCCCATGACTGCTGCCCCTGTGACAAAGGGCTCCCCTGGTGCGTCACGTGGTGGACCGCGAATTGGGCGCTGTTGGGGGGGGGCTGCATGGCGAAATGCCACCAGCCTGGACTGGGCTGCCTGGCTCAGATTGCTGGTCCTCTGGGCTCCCATAGGACGGTGTGTCCACATCTGGCTGCGGTGTGCTGCAGCGACGCACAGGCACATGGCGAGTCCCTGCCTGCTGTCTGCCTGGGCTTGGGCTTCCCTGGGGTGTTGACACCCCTTCTCCATCACTACTACTGTGAGAGTGTAGTGCGGCGGCATGATGCCCACGTGGAGGTGTTGGTCCCACGTCGGGCTCCAATTCAGGCCTCTCTCCCTTGGCATCGGGGCTGTGGATGGTGGCTTGGGGTGAGCTGCCGGTCGCCTGCCTGCGGCCATGTGGCTGCCACTGCTGTCTGGCAGGGCTGCCTTGGGGTGAGGTGGGTTTTCCCTGGGTTGTCTCCCTTGGGTGCAGCGTCTTTGTGGGGTGCTGGTGCTGGTGGAGGCACGGTGTTGTGGGCACATTGTCGGTGTGGCCTCATTCCCATCATCACCGGGCTGTTGGGATCGAAGTGTGCCTATAGGGTACATAGGGGGTGGTTTGAGTACAATGCTACATACATTTGTGTGATGCAGGTCATGCCAACAAGTGTGATTGAAAACAGTACCAATGACGCACTCAACTTGCATTCTGTTCAGTCACCATGTGGTTCTTGTTGTGGATGTGCATGGAGGTACACTGCATGGGAACGCCTGGTTGGGGTGGACTTCGCTCAGGCTTTTGTGGTTGTGTTGATGCACAGTACCACTCTACGTAGCTGTCCTATGGCTATGGGAGTCTATACCCTGCCCCTGTCATTCATGCACTGCATGTACGGGGTCGTCTAGGCAGCACTACCGTTCTAGGGATGTGGGCCTAATTTACGGGTGTATGCAGTGCATCAGACACATGTCTTCACTCTCATTCAGATGCATGTATTTGGGGATGGGACTCACTTGCCGTTGGGTTGATGCCAGTCCCTGCCTCCGCTCCACCAATGCCCTCGATGGTGTGAGGTCGGGTGGGGGTGGTGGTGGCCCTCCTCCTGTGGCCCTGCTTGCACTCCTGTGCTGGGACAGGATGCCTTGCACTCGCACGTGCAGGTCATTCAGCCGCTTGCGGCAGTCCTTCCCATCCCGGGGCACGCGCCCCACGGCACTGACCCTTTGGGGGATGGATCGCCATATTTGGCCTCTACAATGGGCACTGGTTTTCCGCTGCTGCAGCTCATTATGGTATGTCAGTGCCTCCTCCACAAGTACCTCAAGCTCCTGGTCACTGAACTTGGGTTTCCTGACCCTGTCCAGTGCAGACTTGCCCCTAGTGCGCTCTTTACTCATTTTCCAGCCTTGGATTGCGTGGATGGCTTCCAGTAGCTGTGATATCCGACGGATTGTGATTGCCAAGATGGCCGCCGCTTTATTTCCCGTTCCGGCGGTGACGCGTTTCCCGCGTGCTATAAGCGCGCGCTATGAGCGCGACGTGGCGGTAGCGCACGGTGCGCTGGATTTAAGGGTTCGCGCTAATTGCGCTAATGCCAGGGACCGGGGCGCGTGCACGATGACTCGTGATCTGGCGGATTATCCGCCGGATGCCTTGGCGTTAGTGCTATTTAGGTCCGGCGGATAATCCGCCACATTTACCACCCAAGTCGTGATGAGGCCTTCTGTATCTTTAGAGATTTGGCACTTGGCTCTATAGAGCCATGTTTAGTGTCTGTATTGAGAATTATCCTGTTCTAAGAGAAATGTAGAAGACAGATGCCCCAAGATTGAAGACTGGGTTATGCATAAGTTAAGCTTTCTAGATGTAAGAAAATGATGTACATTAGAAGGGAGATGTGTAAATAGGACCTTCTTTTGGACAATTTCAATGAGCTCTGCCTGTTATACTTTAAGGCTGGTCTTGCTCACTATGTAGATGTCACAACATCTGACTCAATAATGATGCCTTGATGGGCCATTTACTCCCTTTTTGTCTACTTGTCTATTTTTTTCTTTTTTTTGTACCCTATTCTGTGGTGTGTCTGCATTTAATTTTTGCCTGCTGCATTAACGTTTGCTGATCCTGTACTTTAACAAATTCGACCTACATAGGGCTATGATTCTGCTATAAAGTGTAAGGAATTGTTAATGGGTCTGTTTTAGGGGGCTGGGCAATTTCTATGTATTATCAACTTGTATGGTGGTTGTACTGTATCTCAATCATAAATGTTTATTAAAAAGTAAATAGAAATCAGCGTACCTAAAAAACCTGAAATGGAGTCAAACTCTCAGAGGCAAAAAACATTTAAATAACACTTATCAAAGTTGAGTACAGATGCATTGATGTTGCGAAGAGCGGTCTAAAGCTTCCCATGGCAGAAATACATCATCAAATCATTTTGCTGGAATATTTGTTTTGACAATCGGTTCCTAACGGGCAACTTGAATAATACATTTGTGTTACTGTTGTCCTCCACCACCCTTTTGCTACAGAACACACCCCATGTTCCCACTGTATCTACTTTCAGTGCTAAGATAAATTCCATTGTATCCTCCTCATGTCCCCACCCTCTTTGCCTTCTCATTGCAAGCCACACAATCCCCAAATCAATCATGCTCCTGCCAGCCATGCTCCGTCGCCTTATAATACACTTGTTCTCTCTTTCTTTGTAGCCCTGCTGACTCCCAAGATCCCTCCCACTTTTCTGTTTCCCTGGCCATTCCCCTATACCATTCTTCCCGCACAACTCAAACATTCAGTAATTGTGTCCCTTTAACGCTTTTACGATACTCCCAATTCCTCTGTGACCCGACCTCATATTTCACTGACTACTTTGAGTTTCATCACAACAAGCTCTATGTGATGGCTGTCACTTAGACAAGGATTCTCCTTCTTGACACTGCCTCCTTGGACACCATCCACATTCACTTTGTAACCTTGTCTCATCTCCTCATCTTATAAAGAATGTTAGTGGTATTTGTCTGATAACCAGCCAGAACACACCACTGGCCCCTGTTCACCACTCTGAATGTTCTACAACCTTCTTCCAGAACTTAACTGACAAACTTCCTGTCCCCACCACTCTCACTATCTTTGTCTAATATCCACCCATCATTCCAATATCATCATCTATGACCTATTTACTCCTTGATTCATGCCCATATTATGCCCTCACTGTTACAATAGGTGACCCCAAACGCTTCAGCTTGACCAAGGACTTTCAACTACGCCTAGACTCCTCCCTCTCAGAGCACTCTCTGCTTGATCTACATAGCATTCCCACTAAAAAACAAGACAACTCTCTAGATGGCATTGTTCTATCTTTGACTCCAACGTCTACTGCTCTATCTATTGGCCTCTTTCCATTTCACTACTCACTGATCCACTTCACCATTTCTGCTTCTTATCCTCTCTAATGCTCCCTCCCTCTTGTATCCTGAAAGAAAATTCAAACACAACTCCATGGTCCTTTTTCTAGACAAAGTAAATACCTCTCTCCATGCTAAAATTCCCCTGCTCTATCTAACTCAACTAAGTTCACTTAAAAACTGCTCTGGCTACCCACTTTGACTGTCTTTCACCGACCCGTTCCTTCACCTCGTCCCTTCCCAGCTCCCAAGCATGTATTTCCGCAACCATGCAAAAACCGCAGACGACTATGTGCCTTCCACTAAGCTTTTTGTCACACATTGTTTGAATAGCTACCATGTTGTTTTGTAGATCATGGACACAAGTAGGAAAGACTTAGTTTTGCCACACTTCAGTGAAATAGTTTTGCTGCACTTTAGGGACCCTTAGGTTGCTGAATACACAGATGATATAGATAACTTTGAAGGGCGGCATGATTAGCTCCACAGGATATGTATTAGAACATTCATTTGGTTGAGTTTTGTTAGTAACAGCAAGGGTAACTGCATTTTGAGACAAAGCCACCTTTTGAAGCTGAACAATTTATTTGTTTCATTAAATGGTTTTCTTTTCACTTCTGCTTGCTGCTTGGGAAATGCCAGACAGCCACAGTCAGGGAGGAAGGGTGGATAGGGTGGTGTTAGCTGAAGCTGTGAGAATTGGCTGTTTCCAGGACTCCAAACTAAATATGCAACAATTATTTTTATTCCAGATGATAACTAGATGAATACACAGAGCTTTCATCTTCAGGTGCACAAGGATTCATGTAGCAACATTGCCAAAGATACAAAGCTAAGCTGCATTAACAATTCCCCCAACAACACGTTAGCGCCATTGCACCCGTGGAAGAATGTATTGGTGAGACCAATAAATACGAGAAAGTATTTCCTGCACTCAGGATCTTCACCATGTTTTTTCTAAAACAGCTATTCCTCCCATGACCTAATTAGAAGACTGTGCAACTGTGTTGCCAACAAGTATCAAGATGAGAGTCACAGAATGAGCTATTCGAGGTTAAGGAATGGTCTGGGATCATTGTGGCCTGAACATGGTAAGGGTGATGGGAGTATTTTTTTTTTTTTATTGAGGTCCACCCTAAGAAGTGGCATCCAGTGGCATAAAGAGTTATCACTGTGAGCATGATACCTGCCAACCAATTAAACAGTGAGTTAATGATGGTCATGGTGATGAGATTAAGTTGATGGTTTGGATTTAAGTGGTTCTGGAGATAGTGGATTAGCCATTGGTAGTTTCAAATGTACATGGTTCTATAGGGTTTTGATTAGAGTAGCCAATGAATATGTTAGAATATTATGAAATGCTGTTTTTTGTAATTTTGTAAATTCTGTGGTTGTTTGCTGTATATTCCTTAGCCCAATGTGGGTGGGTTGAGAGAGTTATGTGGTTTTTCTCCCGGCTATTACTTTTATAAAATGAAGTCAATAAAGCAGTTTTTTTTAATTGTACCTGGTGTGCACCATTATTTTGTTTCACTGGATTGATTTTGGTAGCACTGATACACCTCCCCCCTTCTAAAAATAGTTGCATGTCCTCTTCACTCTCGGCTGATGGCTTTGCATCCTACATCTTCAAAAATGACCAAAGAGTCTGAAAGCCATTCTACCTTCTATTTCTTTACAATCTTCATCTCTTCTCACCACCAGCCATTTGTCTTTTTCCCACTTCTCTCCCACCGACCCAAATAAACTCTTATCCATCCTCGATTTAGTCAACACATTGGGCCAAATTACAAGTGAGCCGGTCAAGTAGCAATTCCAGAATGAAGGCCAGTATAACCGGCTCTGGCATTGCTATCGGACCAGCTCACTCCGAGTCTGCTGCTAAGGGCATTGAATTACCGAAGGGCCTGACCTGCCAGTAGTTCAGGCCCCTACTGGCAGAGAATTCACTTAAGCACCGGCACTGTTAACAATGGTGCGGGCGCTTCAGTGGTTCCCATCCTATGGATCCCTAATGGACTCCATGGGATGAGAATTTACCATTACTCTGCTGCCCATTATATCCCAATAATACCGGGATATCGGGTGGTGTAAACGGTAAGCCGAGATTGTCGTTAAGCTGCCTGTACTATCTGCAGCTTACCAGAAATCTCGGGATGACCCCCATTGCGTACTGCAAATGATCCAGCCACACCACAAACATGGAGTTTGCACCGATCATCGCCTTATATCACTTGTCTAAATTCATTCTCCTTCACTGGGAAACTCCAAAAGCCTGCTAAATAATTGCTACACACACACACTCTTACACTAGAAACTGAACAATCACTCATTCTACAAATCGACCTCTCTCTTAACCCATACTCCTAAATCCTCATACAAGGTTTAGTCAACTGCATTGATGACTACAATGCAGTATACACAGTATGCATCCCCTCAAATCAGAATTTTGAAGCAAAAACACCACCAAAACGTCTCTAGCACATGTAAACCACTTTCGTACATCAACATATCACTTCCACATCTCCTTAGTTGTCATTTAACTTGATCATACTGTATCCTTTGACACTGTGGAGCATCCCTCTGTCCTCCAAACGCTCTCCTTTACCGTATTCAAATACACTTTATTTAAATGGGTATCCCCCTATCGCTTTGCTTTCTCTCTAACACTTTGATTTCCAACACCTCCTTTATCCCACCCACCCGTCTAATGTCTATCTCCCAAGGTTCAGTTCTGGTCCAAATGCTTTTCACATTCTACTTTCCACCTCAATCGTCAGCTTCCACTATCGCCTCTTTGTTGATGATACTCAGATCGTTCTTTCTAATGTCCCTTCTTCACCCCTGCTATCTCACAATGCATAAAGAGCTGCCTCACCATTATCTGACATTTGATGGATCTACATCTTTCTCCCTGCCTACAATGCTAATACAACTCTCTCAACACTTCACTCATTCCCGCCAGTTTTACTCACTCTATTACTGGTGGCTCACAATCTTGGGACTCTCTGATATGGTGAACATAACCTTATCAATGTATCCTGTCCACTGCCTCCACAGTCTGGGTCTGTCTTCTCAGCAACAGGAACATCCGCTAATGCTTGTTGACATAAACTATTATCTCTATCCTGCGGCCTAGCAAACTAGATAACTGCACAGGTCTACCCTTGGGATGTCCCCTCTACCCTTTCACTCCCCTGAAAAATGTTTTCAAGTTTACTAGATGAACCTTATACAAGATACCCAGAACCTCTCCCACTTCATCGCCCAGTCACCGCTCTGGATAGCTTGCCTTGAAAAATCGCTCCCTCTTTAAGTTTCCACTCTTCATCTTTAAATCTATCAATTATCTTACCCTCCATTACCTTGTTATTTGCCTCTATCGACTCTACTTCTCAGACTCAACTTTCCTCATCTATCCAAGTATTGGTCTTCTGCTGCAATGTGCCGTGCCCTTCTTTCAGTACTGCTCTCTACTTGCCCCCATCCTTTGGAAAGCCGTCTCCAAAACCATCATAGCAATTCCAACAGCAGACTAATTCCAGATCTTGCTCGACTACCTTGCTAGGTATGGAATGACTCCAACGACTATGCCACCCCTTCCCAATTTACCCTGTTCTGTCAGATATTGATGTATACAAGTAAACTCTACCAATGTAATTACTGCCATTAGGTCCTTAATGTAGATCATAGTTATGCCTGTGCCTTAGTCTATGTGTACATTCTATTTTGAATCACACTACCCCTCGACCCCTTCGTAAATCGTTGTAAATTGTAAAGACACCCTATCCAGGGAATGGCGCTGCCGTCTGTTTTCCATTGTATGCATGTCATTTCTGTTGACAAGATATACTTGCAATGAAATAAATAAAAATGCAAATCATGATATCAAACATCCATAGAACATCCATGGAACATCCACTTACATCCCGTAAGGACAACTTCAAAACTTCTGCACAAGCTGAACATTCTCAAATTCTACACATCCTGAAAAGGAACCAAATATTTTGCATGGATAAGGTCCGCCATAAAACAATAAATACATGCATGAATACATCTCCATTTACAGGAAAAATAGCCCAATTGTGAAAACAAGAAATAGAAGAAAACAAGGGGATTAATCTAAGAGACACAGCAAGAATCCATGTGCGGTGAGATGACTTACCACCAGGAGAGTAACAGCCACAAAGCAGTCTCTAGTCCCTTGTAAATTAAAACGAACAATTCTGGAATGCTGAAAATTGAATTATGAAGTGGCATATGCAGGATGAATGAAATAATAATATATTTTATTGTGGTTAGTTCAAATTGAAATTTGCACAAAAAGAAAACATTTCATAAAATTCATTCAAATCATTACATACAATTTTACATTTACATAAAATGTTTCCATAAAATTAATTCAAAACTTTCTATTTCTATTGAATTCCATAAAATTAAATTCAAATGGAAATGTGTCTTCATTTGCTTTCAATTAATCATGCATCCAATGTATGCAAAGTATACAGTTTTTACAATTTGAGTTTGAATTTACATTCTTAATACCTAAAATCACGAATAATTTGTCCAGAGTATTTCCAAAGAATGTTTTTAAAGAATGTCACCTTTACAAAGAGAATTCATGTTTACGGTTCATTTAAAACCCATTAAACACTTTAAGCTTGATTGGGTTAAATTCAATTATTACACAGTTGTCTGACTGCTCATAATTTATTATACGCCCTTAAATATTTTAAGGAATGCTTCCTTTACAGCTACCTAATTCTGAAATAATTGCCTTGTCAGGCAACAATGAGAGCAATCATTTCTTCACCTGTAACCAAACCCGGTATAAGCAATTTGCGAGGAAATATTGATCATGTTTACGCAATAGTCCGAAAAGGAATCTGATCAGACGGCCTCATACCTGTGAACGAGGCTCTCAAGATTACACATGTGTATAGTGCCCTTTTGCAAACACTGAGTCAGCACATGCCTAGCAATTTCGGCTTTATCTGGCAACTTACAGATGTGACATGAGTGTTCCTGAACAGCTATGCCTATCTGAGGTCCACGAACAGCCAATACTGGTAAGTGGTTTATCCGTAATTGCAATATGAATTGCCTTATCGCAGGATCTGGACAAAATAACAAATATGGGTATATCCTCCTATAATGATGAACCACATTGGACATGGCCTCGTAACCCTTTAATTTCGAATCGTGGGCATAGTTATTGCACCAGTCCCATTTGTTAAATTTCCTCTCAAAATACTTTAACATATGTATATACGGTGTGCCTTTGCTGAAATCTGGATCCAATTAATATCAGCAAAGATAGCTTCATTCAAAATCTTAAAAAGTATGGCTTCCCCATCAAACCTTTGGCCCAAGTATGTCAATAGCTCACAAGCAGTGCAAGATCTACATTGTATTAATCCCTGTGTCTTCAAGGATCAAGCCCAAGACCCTCTACATAGTCTACAATGCTTTCTGGGGGCTGGGAATGCTCTACTCCCAACATTCTCTCCTTCTTGAGCTCTCCGCTCATCTACCTCCAACTCTCTGAGGGTCAGACGCTTCTCCAAGTAGAGAGTTGGGGCAGATCTATCTCCTCGGGTGGGGGCGTCCCTCTGGAACAGCCTCCCTGCCTCTCTCAAACTTGAATAGAACCACCTCTGGTCGACAAAGCAACTCAAGACCACCTTCCTTTTTGCTTCCACTTTCTCTCTTCCTCTCCCCTGCTGATGTACCTGACTGTTCCATGCACTGGCCATCTGATCACCCTCTGAACTCGGGCCCAGGCTGCTGCATGTCCAGTTGCCCTTGCACTGCCTCCGGCCTCCCCAGCACTTGAGGTCCTGCATCTGCAACCCTACATTCCCTTCTCTCTGTATCTATGAGCCACCCGCTGGCTGCACTTGTGAGTTAACTGCACTTTCCCCATCACCTCCCCCCGTGGCACTCCTCCCCTTCCCTTTTCACTGCACTTGTGCAATCTGAATGACACATGTCCTAGTAAGATCATTATTTTGTCTGGCCTTTGTTTCCCCTTGTCTTGTTGCGCCTATAAACTATTTTGTACAGGCACGTTATAAATGCCACATCATATCACATCATACAAACAGCCTCTGGCACATAGTGCCATTCCCCTCAGTGAAGTCAGCCCAAGTTCCAGATGTATATATTCTATAGAACAGGGGGGGCCCAATCCCAGTACCGCAAGCCAGAAGGAGCCCTCTAGTTTATTCATCCAAGAGTAATCCTGCATGGCAAGGGCATCAAGGCCAGAAAGTACTGCAGGTACAAAGCACTGCCTATAAAGCATGATTATGCCTGCTATGGAGTATCCAGCATGGCTTTCCCGCAAACGTGCATGCCTGGTTAATTGCTTTGCTCTTCTACTTTTGTTGTTAATTATGTGGCTGTAATCAGAGCTAGAATTTATATCTAATCCCAAATAGGGATCAGACTGAACATAATCGATGGTCCCAAGCAAGGTATCCATCCTTGTCCTGTTGACCTTTTTCCTTGATACCACCATGATGCTGGTCTTCTCCAAATGTATGGTTAGATCACGTTGTTGGGCATAGATTGCGAGTTCGTTTAACATGTTCTTCATGTCTGTGTAGATTTGGTCAAACAAAACCAGATCTTCTGTATACACCATACCCACCATACGGGTGTAATTTGCTTTACTGAGCAGGCGAGATAAGGGGTCAGCCACGCATAAGTTAAACAGCAAGGGAGCCACAACACACCCTTGTCTGACAACCCTTTTTAGGGATATTGCTGTTGTGACCGTTCCTTCATTATTCAACTTCACTCTTGCCCTGTTATCACCATGAAGAAGGATCAGAACATACATAAGCCAATTAGGGCATCCCAGTTTCCTGGTCAAACGCACTTCTAAAATCCACAAATGCAACATACAGTGTGGTATTTGTCTTACTATGAGTAGTCTGTGTGAGATAATCCAAAGCTCTGATGTTATGAGTAGTGCCTGATCCGGGCCGAAAGCCAGTCTGAGCTGGGTGGAGTATATTGTTGGCATCCACCCTTGTCCACCCCCTTAGAAGATGAAACCATTGATTAGTTCTCTGGAGCTCTAAGGAGTGCTGCCCTGTAATGCATAGCACATCTTCAGGAGTGAGTCAATATCGACATTGTGAGTAGAAGTACTCGTGCTCCCTTGAGATTTACTAATAACCTCTACAACTGTAGTTGTTACATGTTGGACGGGACAGTTTGTTTAAGGGAAATATGCCACCATTGTACCTCTTCAACTTTCTGTAGCCCCTGGTACAGGTGCTATGCGGCTTCCCTCCTCAATAGCTGCTTGCTCACCCCCTGCAGCAGTTGAATTGATTGATGTCTTTTCTGAGCGTAAACCGTAAGGTTTCTTAGAACAACTTGTGAGGGCTTTGGTGCCACTTAGTACTTTGCCCAGTATCGCAGGGGAGTATGAGGGAACAGGAAAAGGGGGGAAAAGGGAAGGGATAGGGGGAGGGAGTGGAAGGTGGGGAGGGAAAGGGAGGAAGTAGTTCATATTGCTTACTACTTAGCGAAAGTTCATCAAAGATCTATGTCACAGTGCTAATCAGCAGTTATGAGCTTTATGGAGTTTTTCAAAAATACTCGTCAACAAGATGCCTGCATTCGGCTCACCTTAGGAAGCAGAGAAGTGAATTAGAGATATCGCCACATTGGAGGTATTTCTAGCAGCTCCCAGTGTTAGAGTGCCTCCTCCGACCCCTACGGCCCACAAGTGGACCACAAGCAGACCACTTGCATTCACCACTTCCCTTCACAATCCGTGCTGCGCTCTGTGCTGTGCCTGTGGTTTTGAAGAGGTGTAATTAAGGCTCCTGCTCCAACAGTTGCAATAGGTAAAAGACTCTGCAAACCACAAGCAGACCACTCCGATCGGCTATTAAAGAGTTCCATGATTTGAATTATTACCAGCTAAGAAAGTAAAACACACACGCTGTTCTGCTGTAGCTGCAGAAAATATCAACATAGAAAGATGGAAGACAATTAAAACCTACAATCTCTGTTGAGGCACTACACAATAAACAGAATTGTCATGCTTCTAATTTCTGAAAAGAAAAAATGTCATGTAGAACACAGAAAAACAGAAGTATTTCAGAGACCACATTACAAAGAAAAAAATCTTAAAGCCCTTTCTTTGACTCTGAACAGCACATTACAAGCATGGAAGTGAATTAGTCCCACTTGGAAGTGCCCAGCTCTTTACATAATATTGTCTTGGAACTTTTAAAACAATTTGCCATTGCCAAACAAAGTTGCATCATGACTACATTTACATTGGGTTACATTTAGTCTCGGGATAGCTTAGGGGCAACGTGCTCGCCTTGGAAGCAAGACGGCACGGAGAAATACAGGTTCGATCCCCAGGTCCACGTGCATTATAAATAACCAATCATATCATATGACTGACCTCATGAGTATAGACTGAGCCAAGGTTCGTTATCACAAGATAATGAGCCAGTACCAGGTTTTGCCCCGAGTTAGTTGCTCAAGCGATACTGACCACTCCCTGAGGTTTATAAGACTGCTAGCCCATTGCGGAAGTAGCAATACATGTTTTGGAGTGTTGGTAGTGACGTAAACACGTTGCTTTAAAGTAAAGTAAATAGAGAAACTCAGTACATTGAAAGTGCTTTTAGTCTGTAGTGTTTACATGACAATGTTTTCTTCATAGGTGAAGCACTTACATTGCGAACTTTGCTAAGCTGGAATGGGTTAAACGTCATGTAAAATATATATAGTATCTGTAAGAAAGTGAAAACATATTTCCATATTTTAGCTTTCTCTCTGGTGCGTTAAATAGGACGTCAGCACAAGAAATGCCCTCCCAGAAAGGAAGTGCCTTGCTGACAGAAACCTTGCCTGGAAATTGCATTGTGGTTTCCCTGTCTGCTTTTGAGGTAGTTATTGAATGCACTCTGAACATTATTTAAAATTATTGACAATTGTTTCACAGGGATGCCTATCTGAATTATGACATATTGAGAATTTTCACTAAGTTCCATAAAGTACTATATTGGTTCCAAAGCTTTGAAGCAGCTATGTGTCCAAAACCAAACATTGCTTACCATATCAGTGCCCAAGAGTCAATTCAATATAGTGGTATGTCGACAGTAAATCCTCAGTGATACCCCAAATGGCTTTACCGTTAACGCCACTTGGTCGGGCGGAATTACCGCTGGATTACAAGTGGCAGTATGGCGGTGTTAGTCCCCAATTATGGAAACTCCATGGGGATTTCGACAGAATTGCCACCAGTGGTAATTCCGCTGAAAATGCAGTTTTTTGGCAGTAATGTGGAGGAATTACCTCCAGCATTTTGCTGGAGGGTTTTCCACCACCTTACCTCTAAAACCATAGTTCGGCAGTGCGGTAATGTAGCAGTACTGCAGTGTTAACTCAGTTACCACTGCACTACCACCATTTTTAGCCACACCGCCAAACTCATAATGAGGCCAATAAATGGTCAGGACCGTAGCAATTCTCAGTTTTTGCTGGAAGTTGAAAAAGCAAACATTTTGAAATGTGACAACTACTTAATGTGGGCTTTTGGATTCATGTAAGGACACACAGTACTTTGGTTTGCTGTCTCCGCCCCACAGAGCATTCATCCAATTACGTTTTTGCCTGAGCCGTACATGACAGTGGGCCTCATTACACGGTAGGCGGTAACCATGGCGCTATTAGCGCCATGGTTGCTGCCGGTATTTTACCGTGTCCTCCTTGGTGGATGGTGGAATTACCGTCCTACTCCAAGGTGAGTGGGGCCAGTAATTCCCCATTCAACAAGGCACTTCCCCATTCCCATTTTTGCCCCCATAGGGCTCAATGGGAATGGGGAAGGAGCTAATTACGGTACCGCAAATTGCGGTACCGTAATTAGCACCAAGGTCCCTTTACGGGCCCATTCCTTAACGGCTGGTAAAACCAGCCGTTAAGGTCGGGTCCCGCAAAGGGACCTCATAGGAAGGCGGTAAGGGTTTACCAGTACCGGTGCCCTTACTGGTACTGGTAAACCCTTACCGCCTACCGTGTAATGAGGCCCAGTGTCAGGAAGACCATGATGTGTTGAATACTTCTACTACCCATTCATAACACTGCCTTTCACTTCCACTCCCTGCCCCATACATGGGAAAAGGCACCATCAAGTAAACAGGGTTTCTAGACTCGGCCCCTTCCTGCACATTGGGCAATGAAACATCCTATTCTGTGGGGAAAATCGAGTGTGGGCACATTTGTCAGGCGTGTGTGCTACTTCTTGGCTTGTTTCCACCTTCCGCCAAATTATTCTTGCTGTGGAGGTGTGAAGGGGAAAAGCATGAAGTGAGGGTATAGTGCTGAGCGAGGTTCAGTGCAAAAGAGTGGAGTAAGCAGATTGGCATTTAAACAAAAACGGGTGTCCTGCAGCACCTAAGCGTCCATGGTCGATCCCCCGCTGGTTTAGGGTGCTTTCTGCATAGGATCCTTACCTCAGGACAAAACCATTTTAACAATAGGCAGTGCATCCGAGTAGAGACGTGTTTACACTGGTGTGAGTAGAATGGATTTTTTGGGGGAAATATAGGGTTCAGCTGGAATGTGTTATTTTACATAAAGTGGGAATAAAGGGTTGCAAACATGTAAATGCTTCTAGCCTTACGTTCTCACTTTCGAAGGGTATTGTGCATGTGAAGAGATTTCAAATTGCCCCATGCCAGATTAATTGGATCATCAGGCATGGTTTTAGCTTTGCTTTCTGGGACATGTAGTGCTTTCTTTATAATTGTCCTGGTGTGCAAACAGAGAAGCAAACATGGATTTTTTTTTATTGTGCATTTAATTAAATTTGAAAACTTTAAGCACATATCTTTGTAACATTGAAAAGAAAGAAAAGCATTATAAAAAATGTGTGAAGCTCAGGGAACTTTTTGTGCAGTCACTCTTGGACCTCCGCGACTTGATACAGCATGAAAATGTTACAGGGTCGCACCGGTGGGAGCAGAGAACAGAGACATAGAGTTCCCCCACTCCGTTTGCAAAAAGTGAAAAATGGGTTTCTGCGCCCATCTATTACTGCGCCACAGTGAAGCTCAGGTATCAAACAAAACCAGTTTTTCTTAAATCATCTTATATTTATTGATAGCCCATAAGGATGACATGTGTTGAGGCACCCTATGTGTGCCTTTTTCAAATCTGGGCATTAAGGGTCGCTTGATAAACTATCATCGGAAATGCGTGCACTGGTCTCGTGTTATTAGAGAGAGTCCCATAAGACTCATAAGCGCTGCGAGCACTTAACAATCTAGTTTCCTGCTTCACGCGTCGGGTTCTACTAAGACGCGTGAAGCAGGAAACCAGATTGTTAAGTGCTAGGGTGCCGAAACACGTGTCATCCTTATGGGCTATCAATAAATATAAGATGATTTAAGAAAAACTGGTTTTGGTTAATACCTGAACTTTACTGTGGCACAGTAATAGATGGGCGCAGATACCCGTTTTTATAAAAAATGTGTCTTTAAGAAACATGTATGTAACGCAACTGACACAACATAGTTAATAGCAAAGATTATCTTAATTTCGTAAATAAATTTTAAAAAGTTGCCTTAATTTCATCATAAAAACACTTTTTAAGACAATTTATGATATATCGCCGCTAATCAGGAGGAACTTCTTTTTCACGATATTCCATATTCAAAAAGCGGCAGCAGTAATCACAACAAATTGGGCCCCATAAAGTGTGGACCAGAATTGATCACTTCATATTCTTTCTATTTGAGTGACAAAACCCTCATATCCCATAGGACAGGACAAGCAGTAAGAATATGTCAACTTGTTTCGCTATTGGTTTCGCTATTGGTTAAACTAACTGTGCAAAGACATTCCTGTGGTAAAGAAACATACCAAGAGCTAATTCTACACGCTCCTGCTGCGGGGCATCGTTAAAATATTACACATGCCATTCCCACGTTATTGCTTTACGGAAATAAATGAGATACCTTTAAAAAAAGTAATATGCTGCATAATCATTTTGCCTTGAATTGATGTATGCTAATTTGAATAGGGCCTCATTACAGCCTAAGTTGATATTTTAGGTGAAATACAAAGAGCAGTAACTACCATCAGCAAGTTATTTTCAAAAATGCACGCAATTATAGAAATACCATCACCCTAGCGGTAACGGTAGGGATAATTCCACTGATTTATATCCGGAAATGCCCCTTGCTGTCATTCCTTTATACCTTTTCTATATATTTCCAGTGCTAGTGGAAAATGTATGGTATTGGTTCAAACCATTATTGTATTTAGAGCCACATCCCAGAACCAAATGGTGCCTAGGCCACAGTGTTTATAGGATATGACAGAGTCAACACCCCATAATCCCAAAATAAGGTTGCATTAAGGCTGGCCACAAATAGTTGAGACAGTGGTATACTATCACATAACAGTCTATTTAACAACAGAGCACCCTCATAATCATTCACCGATCCACCCTCACTCTCATTCACTAATCAAGCCTCACAACCTTAGGCCTTCATCCTTCCCACCTGCACCCTCTCTCCACTTTCTGCTTTCCCGTCTTCATATCACCCAACGGCCTAAGCGTGTCTTCATGAAATGTTCTCGCCCTACGACAGCCAAATCTCTTGGCAGTGTCAATGCTTGTTTCCTATCAGAAAGACACACTCTATACACACATAGAAAAAAATACCTAAATGCACTACTATTGCATGAACCCATATTGCTAAAGCAATGAAATCAGAGGTGTCAAGATTAGTAACTAAAGTGACTGTCAAAGAAATGTATCCATCTCATCTTATAATGCAGTTAAGAATGCTGTGTATTACGTAGATTACAGACTTGGACTGAAAATAAACGAGTGCACCCTGTAAGTACTGGTCCTTACCGGCATGGCGCAATTACCGTGTCCGTGCTGGCAATAGACTGCTAAAAGCGGCCGATTACGAGTTCACGGGCACAAGCTTTGCGCCATGCCAGTAATGACCTCCCCGCCATGCCATAAAAGTCCGAAAAATCCCCCTTTCCGGCATCGTCTGTAGTGGAAATAGCTCCTCCGGCATCCAAGCCATCGGAACTAGCGGTCACCTCTAATAGCGGTAACCGCTATTAGCAGTGACCATAAATACGCGGAACTGAAAGAAGCATCATCGCACAGGAACGGGAAAGAGCACGGCGGCCATCTTTAAAAACACAATCCATTGCCATCCACCACAACCAGGAGCCATCTGACCCCCAGAACTCCAACACACCTCCACCACTACCTATTGCAATTTAGGATGCCAAAAGCAGTGAAAAAAACGGGAGATCGCCTGTGCAAGGAGCGCTTCTCCCGAGAGGAGCTCACCATATTAGTGGAGACACTGCAGGAACATGCAGATGTGGTGCTCTCAAACGACATGTCCCATCCAGCACTGCAGCATAAAAAGCAGATTTGGCAGAGGTCGCCCAGAGAGTCAGTGCCGTTGGCACCACACCCCGCACACCCAAACAATGCCGTAAGCGCTGGGATGACCTACGTCTACGAGTGCGAAGTATACTCTCTGCCAACCGCAACCTTGGGATGGAGACAGGCAGAGGTGCGGAGTCGCCCATAAAACTACAACCATGGCAGGAGATATCCGCCACCACCGTAGGCATCGAGGCAATAGAGGGAGTCAGGGACATGGGGCGAGGAGCCCCGTCATCAGCCATGCAGATAGGTGTCTCAAATTAAATAATGCTAATACCACCACAATGATGTCCACCTGAACTGACAGTGCAATGATGTAGAGCAGGGTCCACCAGACACATAAGTACAAGACTGCCTACAGGCAGTGCAGAGCATCACCTTGTCCACATGCATAATGCACTCCATTTGTGTTGCAACCCAGACGCCTCCATGCATCACCCACCCAAGAGTGAGGCAACGTGTATGTCACTCCCCCCAATGTTAATCATCTACCATTCCATATCAAAACAGCCACCCCAATGCATGCCCGATGCCCGCACACATTCTGACAACGGTGATGAAGACACCGGTGCCACACCACAGAAGAAGGTCAGGGCCGAGGAGGGTGAACACCGCCTCTCAACCTCAAGGGGCAGAGGCCAACCTGCACCATCTCGGAAGGCCAAGAAAACCACAGAGGCCACATGACCAATGTGCACCACGGCCCCCACAACAACACCCACACCAGCCACCATCACCCAGGAGGCATTGGCAGAGGGCACACCATCGGCTGGCAGCAGCACAGTCTGTGAGACAGCTGCCACAGCAGCCATATCGGACGACGAGGGCGACGTACAGCTGCATGGCCCAACACCCACCACAAGCCCCCTACACTCACCACACCTATCCCCATGCAGCGTGGTGGACGGCAGCATGCACGGGCTGTGCCTGATGACCAAATCATGTTTGGAAACACCTCACACTTCCACCCCAGTGACAACCACCCAAGAGGGGATCATGGCTAGACAGAGGCGCCAGGAGGAACTCACAGGGCTATTGACGCTGCATATTACCGAATGTACCCGTGCAAGGGATGACACCAGGGATTGTGCTGCATCCATAAAATCAGCCATTGAGTCCACCTCAAAGGACATTTGCGCGGAACTTGCAGCAATGCGCCACGTCCTCTCGGAAATGGTGGCAGCAATGCAGGACATGCATCCACCGCAGGTCTCAGGACAATCTGAACCTTCATCAAATGCCAACTCTACTAGGACCAGCCCTGTGCGTCCGTCTAGCAGGAACCTGCGCAGATTGGAAAGGGGGGCACCTGGTGCTGGAAGAGAGGGAGGGCAGTAGGCACAGCCATGCATACTGGTGCCATGTGGACTAATGGTGCGCGCTACTGCACACCATGTGTTGGGAAGTCAAGGGGGGAGGGGGGAAAGGGTGTGTGGGGGATTTGAGGGGGAGGGAGGAGAGGGTGTGTGGGGGAGTTGAGGGGTGGGGGGAGAGGGTGTGTGGGGGAGTTGAGGGGGAAACAGGGAGAGAGTGTTTGAGGACGTGTTCACTTTGTTATGGTTCTTTAATACACATTTTGGTGACTCATGATTCACATGTGTGGACATTGCTTATTGCGTACGTGTGCTTTATTGGTGAACAGTCTACAGTGTCCATGTCCCTGACACACCCAGTGCCCCGAGTGCCAAATCCATGTCACATTCCACGTCCATGTGTGCTAGAAACATTGGTTGATCAGTGTCTGACGCATGTCACGTCCCTCCTGTGCATCGCTGCCTCCATGAGGTGCTGCCCCATCCCCATCCTCCTCATCCTCATCGTCAGTTGGTTGCAGTTCTGCATCAGGGGGCAGGGGCACATTCCGTCTGATGCACATATTGTGTAGCATGACACATGCCATGACGATCTTGGCCACCTTCTCATGGCGGTACAGGAATGCCCCACCAGACCTGCTGAGGCAGCGAAACCGTGCCTTCAAGAGGCCAAATTTCTGCTCAACGGGTACGTGTATGTGCACGATTGTAGTCCTCCTCGTGCCTGTTCTGTGGGTTCCGGACTGGGGTAAGGAGCCACCTCCTCAAGGGATAGCCTGCATCACCTGCATGTGGGCAACAATGTATAAGTGTAAGTCATCACATCATATGTGACCTTGATCAATGACACCATAGCATGCATTGATTTCCTTATTGCAACCACATTCCCAGGCATGAATGGAGACACACAATGTGACTGCTATGTGCGTATTCCTCTTATGGACTGGTGTGCGTGCCATCGGCTAGTGGCCGCAGGGGGGTCCAGTTCCTTGTAAGTTCTCATGCACTGTGTTAGTCCACGTCGGTTGTTTCCATGATCTGGCTGATGTGCAGTAATTTGTATGCTTTCATCCTGGCACCTTTGATGTCAGCCTCACAATGATGTCACTATGGAAAACAAATGGTGTAATGCACTTTTGTTGGACCTCTGTGTCAGTGTAGTGGTGCATTAATGTATTTGGGCCTCATGTGACTCTGATGTACGCAGTAATGGGGGACTGTCCTTTCAGTTGATGGCATTTGGTGCTGTGTATTGGCCATAGTAGTTGCTTGTAGCTGCGTTGTGTTGAGGGGGTTACGGTCTGATTAGGTACAGTGCACATGTAGATGGCTATGGAATGGTTGTGACACTGCATCATTTACATGTTAGGGCAGCTTTCATCTTTCATTATGTGGTCAGGTGTCAGGTCCAGTCAGGGCTGCTTGGGGGAATGAGCATGGTCCATTCTCTCAGGCACTCGCAGCCAGGTGAAGTATGCATCTCTACCCCCCTCCATCTCAGCCAGGTGAAGTATGCATCTCTACCACCCCCATCTCAGCCAGGTGAAGTATGCATCTCTACCCCCCTATCTCAGCCAGGTGAAGTATGCATCTCTACCCCCCCATCTCAGCCAGGTGAAGTATGCATCTCTACCCACCCCATCTCAGCCAGGGGAAGTGTGCATCTCTACCTCCCATCTCAGCCAGGTGAAGTATGCATCTCTACCCCACCTCCCATCTCAGCCAGGTGAAGTATGCATCTCTACCCCAATACCTACCCACATCACATTTCCATGGGCCTAACATGCGACTCACCGAGAAGCCAGGATCTCTGCCCTGCATGTCGCTCCATGTAGCGTGGTATCGTGGAGTTCCGCAGGACCATTGAATCATGGGTTGATCCAGAGTATCAGGCACAGCAATGTGTGATGATCTTGTTTGAGTCACATACCATTTGCACGTTGATTGAGTGGTATAGTTTACGGTTGCGGTACGCTACCTCCATGGCATGTGCGACCACCAATTCCACATGGGTGCAGTCGATGGCGCCAATGCAACCAGGGATGCCGGCCAGTGAATGGAAACCAACTTTGGTGTTTGAGATCTCCTGGGCAGACCATGGTAAGTAAATGTTGTCGCCTGTGTGCTTCAGGAGGGCATCAAGCACTTGGTTCAGCGTACGTGAGAATAATGGTTGTGATATGCCATGCATGTGCCCCACTGTGTGCTGGTAGGTGCCTGTGGCCAGGAAGTGGAGCACAGACACTACCTTCAGTAGGGGTGGGATGGTGGTGCGTGATTCAATCAGGCTGACAATGTCGTCATGTATCATATCCACAATGGTGGTGATGGTGTTCCGGTCCAGTCGGTTCAGGGTGTGGATCTGCTCAGGGGGTAGGTTGAATGGACTGGCTCGGATGCGAGGGATTGGGGGCTGCCTGCGTGGTGGCACTGGCTGCACTGGTGGGGCATGCTGGCCCTGCATCACCCTCCTCCTCCTTCAACTCTCTCTTCCTAAATATCTTCCTTCACGAGCCCTTCGCTCATCCATCTCTAACTCCCTCATGGTCAGCCGCTTCTCGAAGCAACGTGCTGGGGGTAGATCTCTCTCCGCAGCAGGGGCCTCCCTCTGGAACAGCCTGCCTGCCTCCCTGAAACTTGAGGAGAACCATCTCCGGTTCCGGAAGCACCTCAAAACCTTCCTCTTCGCTTCTGCTTTCTCTCTCCCTCTCCCCTGCTAGACCTGCTTAACTCCCCACTGAATTCTGCACTCACCTGCATCTGGGCCACTCTCAGCGACCTCGGTCCAGGGCCCAGCCACTCTCCACGTGCACTGCCCCCCTGGCTCCCCCTGCACTTTGGGACTGTCACTGTATCCCTACAGCCCCCTACCCAGCACTTGCTCTGCACTTACCTCGCACTTGCCACCATCTGGCCCTTTTTATTTATTATTTATCATTTATTATTTTTTTTTTTTACGCCACTTACCTTGTTCTGCACTTTTCCCCCCACCTCCTCCCCCTGCACTTTCTCCTTTTCCCCTTACCTCTGCACTTGCGCGATCTGAATGACACCTGGCCTAGTAGGATCGTTTGTCCGTCTTCCCCTTGTTTTCCCTCCCCCCCTGCCTCGTCGCGCCTTGAAACACTTGTGTATAGGCGCGTTACAAATACCATATCATATCATATCATATCATATCCTGCGTCTCCTCTGTGCTGCCAGTTGTTGTTGTTGTTGCAGCAGTTCCACAGCAATCATATCCTCCAGCCCCAGCATTGCTAGTAGTATTACAATCATTGTGGAGTGTGACTGGGTATGGGAAAGGATGGGGTGTACTCCTTTTGTGCTGGCCCAGTTTGTATTGCCTCCAGCTGTGCTGATTGTGTGCACCTGTGGCAGTTGGCAACACTGCACATGGCCGTTTACGGGTGGTCTGCGATGCCGGAATTAGCTCCATGCCGGTAAGGTACTTTTCGGGCTTCAGTAGGGCGTTGTTTGCATGTCCGCCTGACTTGTGATGTTCCCCTGTTTGCGCCATGCCGGTATTTGTGGCATGGTTGGTCGTGTGCCCGCACTCCTGGCGCTATTAACAGCACCGTTAATTACGGTGCCGCTAATAGCGGATAATCGTGTCATAATCGGCCGGAGCGGAAAGCGATGCCGGTAATCCTTTACCGGCATCGTTGTTCACTTACCGCCGGGTCGTAATGAGGCCCTGGGTGTGTAAATAATAGCAGTAATTGACCCTTTACTGATTGACACTTGTGAGCAGAGCTTCTCGACTTGCATTGTTGTAGGAGAAGCCTGGCCATAGTGGGAAGGGCTTTCTAATTCCCTTGAGAAGGAGGGGCATGTTGGTGTGCTTGAGAAGTCACCTCACATCTAGATTAATTTAAGAGCTCGCTTTGTACACACCCCTTGCAGGACTATTTTACCAATCTTGATTTTGCTTATCTTGTCTCCGTGTATATTTTTTAACCAACCATGTCACTGTTAAGTGTTTTCACAACAAGCTCATGATCATAGATTTGTTGAGCCCTCTCTATTTTATTTCCACGATTTTGATTTTTGGGAAAAAGGCATGTGTTTTTTTTTATTTTTTCTGTCCTTCAGAAACCACTTCACATGATCCGTGGAGCGGAGTCTGTGGATGGGACTTGAAGGAGATAGTGGGCGCTGTGGTGTTGAATTGTGGATCGCTGAGTGAAAGTGCATAGGAACAGGCAGTTTATTCAGTGTTGTTTGATGGGGAATGTACCGGTCTTTGACTGGGAATTATTCTAACCCCAAAAGCGTGTACTTGACTAGGTGAAAGTGACGTTTTTCGGGGATGCCGATCTTAAGTGCCTGACCTCAGGGGAATTATAAGTGAAGTCTATCAGACGTTGGCAAACAATGCATGTCTAGAAAAGAAAGACCAAAACAATAACCATTTATGAAACACACATGAACAGGAAAATCCAATAAATCCGATTTGACGAATTAAATTAATAATTGATTTCTTTTTAAATGGCATCCTTTATCAACAAACATGGTTTGCTTAGATTTCCGCAATGCTAAATTGACCTAATTACACATTTTCTGTGAGTCAGATAGTAAGGGAGGGATACAGCGAACGAGCGAGGAGCCGCAGACTTAGCCACCTGCCTGCTATATGATAATCCAGCTGATCTAAAAATGCACGTTGCTAAACACCAGCCTTCTGTGCATTATTTATGAGTTGCATGTATATATTAATGCCACCGAAGAGTTCTCATATTTATTTGCGGCTAAACTTTGACTTAATTGCATAGCAAGATATCAGAAGTGAGATTTATTGCCATGGTATTTGTTTTAATTGTACGCCATATCTTCCGGAATTGTCTGCGATTAAGTATACGCTTGCAATACTCTTGCTAGCAGTAATGTCAATTACCTTTTGGGGGATACTAAATGTGTCATGCAGTGCTTTGCACACATGCATTGCATAAGCAAATCACTTTCTGGCACTTCTCAACTCAATAACATTTGTTTTTGCATCATTAGGAATTTTATATGCATGTTTGCTATGCACAAACGTATAATTTGCAGAAAAACTGGAAGATTAATTGTACTAGTGTTTAAATAACCTAATTCCTACCACAGTGTGTATATGCCATACCTAGAAATGCAAGTGGTATGTTATTTGTTAATGCCATTAATTTTAAGAGTTATAAATGTTCTTAAATATTTTATTATTATTACTATTATTGTTATTATTATTTAGTCTTTTTGAGGACTTGCCCATATGTATATAAGCCTGTCTCTGTTATTGGAGACAATAAAGACATAGGGGACCCGATTCACTAAAGGACCCAATGTAGGAATACGGCACACCAAAACATACGGCAGACATTGCATATGGTGTACCATTAACCTCCAAACTAGGCAATTAATGAACAAGAACATTTCAGTTGCAACTCCTTAATGGTGTGTATGTACAAAGCTGTACAACGCACATACATACCTGTCAATCAGATGCAGCATTGTGAATACAGCCCCATCTTGTGCACATCTGGCATGACATACGTGCACATGTGAAAAGCATATGACCGACATGCTGCATCCACAGAATATTTGAATGTATTGCCGAAGAATCAATCTCAGATTAAGATCGTTGATGGAACACAAGAACATGTATTGTAGCATACATATGTGGATGCCCCATGGTGTACCACACTCACACACAGGTGCAATTAATATATAACAGGAAGGTTAGCCCAATCCACAACTCCACCAACACATATCCAGCAGGTCAAAACACAGTACACACCGCCCAATCGTGCTGGGATGTAGAGGTGCATATTGCTGAAGGTAGACAAAAACATCACCAATTCCACAGTGGCGGAAGGTCACTTGGTAATGCAGTTATGTATCAAACACAATGATGCACCTCAGAACCTGTGTGTTCACAATACCACCATTTCATATCCCCATGCAGTTGGGAGCCTCAAGCACCCTGTTATGCCCCTGCGCGCAGCAGCGCAGAAATTAGGAACACAGATACAAGAGAATGAAATGCTTTCTTTAATAATAACCACTTATTTCTGCAGCAAATGCGGCGAATCCTCTCGCGCATGCCTGAGAGTGCGCGAGTTCCATTCGCTGTATCCGGTGTGACAAGGCTTCTCATCACACCAAGTTAACCATGTCCACATCGAATAAGACATCTCCCCCTCTCGGGTAAAACAGAACCCCATTACTCACAGTTGGCCTCACATTTCCTTGTGATCAGTCTCACAGGCCTTGTAATGCATTGCTTTGGTCTCATTGCCATCTCCACAGGGTTCCCATTCCCTGTCAACACCATCTTGATTGACACTCTCCTCGTCCTCGAGCTCCTTCTCCCTTTCGGTAGAGCCTAAATTGTGACACATTGTGTGTGATCACCATGATTGGGGATCGTGCTGTCACCATAGATCCCTTGATCTGCATGATGACTAAATGACTAGGATCAAATCTTGACTCTGCCTTTTGTTCCTGTTTTGACACACGAAAACTTTGTCTCCAGTTTGCAGTGCTGATGACTTTGCTCTCTGCTTTCAATCAGCATACCTTTTCATCTCGCATTTCCTAGTCGTATCCTCGGCCTGTAGCATTGTGAGGTCAGTTTCACTGAGCTCTTCTCTATGGGGCAATCTCATCTTCACTTTTCTGATGGGCATCTTCCTGTTGTTCCAGGTGGTGAGTTCCAGTAATCCTAGAGCATGCTGCACACTGCTTGGTTTAGCGACATATGACTCAGCTCGTTTTTTTGCAACACTTTCTTTAAGCTCCCCATACATTTCTCAATCATTCCTTTGTCTTGTAACCACAATATTGTGATTTTCTGGTGGTGTATGCCCATGTGGCTCATAAATCGAGCATAAATCCAGAATGCTAAAAGGAGGCCCATTGTCTGATTTCATCGCCTCAGGAATTCCCCACACCGAGAATTTAATGTCCAACTCAGGGATGATGGTGCTGGCTGCTGTGGACGAGATCATCTCTACAAGAAGGATCCAAGTGATTTCGTCCGTTACCAGCAAGCAGTACTTTCCACCACCAAATGGTCCAAAGAGGTCAACCTGAACATGTGTCCATGGAGCCTCTGGCAGTTCCAACATTGTGAGTGGTCCCGGATTGATGGGGTTTTAAAATGCACTGTCATAAGTGACATCCTTTTTTCACAGTGATTTCCACCATTGAGTCGATCCCTGGGAACCACATAGTGGGCCTCATTAGGACCCTGGCGGTCCCGTAATGAACGTTGCTGGTACGGGACCGGCACCATTCATTACGGGCTGACCTATCACAAGGCCTGCTAGCAGATCCTGCTTCTCATGTCTGGTCAGACCAGAAATGAAAAGCGGGACCCGCTAGCAGTCCAGGATGCTAACAACGGGCCTGTCATTAACTGACTGTTGTTGCCATCATCCCCATTCCCATTGAGCCCTACGGTGCTCAACTGGGAATGGGGATTGATTTTTACCTGGTCCCAGAAAAGGGCAATTACCGGGTCCGCCAAGGTTGGAATGACCCGGTTATTGCCCTTTTCTGGGACCCGGTAAAAAATCATTACCGGTGGCAGCTGTGCCCTTAATAAGGGTACGGCTACCGCCTGGGTCGTAATGAGGCCCAGTGTCTCTTATCTGTCACTTCATGTCCACCATGCCGCGATGCCCCTCATTTACCAGGTCCACTACTTGCCGTCGTAGGTCTGTAGGTATAATGATCTGCCTCTCATGCATCACAAGGCCTTCTGTGGTAACTGACAGCTCATCTTTCATCCGTCTGAAAGCTTGCATTTCTTGCTGCAGAATCTCTTGTTTCCCTTGTGTGTATTCTAGCTCACTGTTTCTCCAACTTCGCAATCTGATAAGCTCCTTCACCTTCTGCAGTATCCTATCACTCATGGTGTGATCACTCATCATGCTTGTCGTAAGTGGCTTTGGAGGGCCCTGCTGAGCGAGGAAGTTTATGTATTCCTCCGCCATGGATGGGTCACAAATTTGTTTCACAAGCGGGTGCCGAGACATGAAGTCCCCCTGATTATATTTCTTTCCCGGTTTATGAATGAAGTTGAAGTCCTGCAGTCTTAACCCCCACCTCTTGATCGTACGAGGCATCTTACATATGAAAGTGCTCACACACCCAAACGACTGCCAGCCCCTCTTTTTCCAGTTGTGAATACCTTTTTTTGACATCTGTCAGGCTTTTGTACGCATAAGCGATGATGGCCCTTGGACTGTCTCTGCCAGGCTTCTGCTGTGCGAAGATGACTCCCAAACCTACCAGGCTTGCGTCATCCATTATTTCAGAGCATTTAGCCAGGTTGAAATAGGGCATGCACTCGGCAGATCCAAAGACTTTCTTGATCTGTGTGAACACATTTTTGCTGGATTGACAATATTAATTCTCTCCTTGCTCTGCTCTGTGCTATTCGTTACGTGACACTCTCATCTCAGACAAACATACGGTCTCGAACACTTTCGAGACACTTGAAACAACCACCCCCGGGCTACTTCCTGAGGAGAATGTGGCAGCATTGGTCGATGGAACAGGGACGAGACAATCAGCATCCCCTAACATGGGCCCACTTGAAACAGCCTCAGAATCAATCTTATAGCCACTAGAGACATTGGCAGATAAAACATTGCAACATGGTGAGATGCAAGCACAACTATCAGTGCCGCAATTCACTATGAAGGTCCTGTTGCGAATGTGTGGGAAGATCATGGATGATGTAGCAAGTATGTCTAAAGCTAAAATGCACAATGAGGCAGGCGATAAAGACCTAGATGACCTTATTGCAGTGGCTGAATTTGCAAGCAGACATCAGTGCTGAACGACGATTAAGGCAATAATCTTTGGGGGCCGTTGATAGAGAGGGTGAGGATCATATGCAGGATGATCAAGTGGATAGCCATCAGCGATACAGCGACCATACATTTATCTAGAAAACAACACAGACGAAACAGTGGCAACATCAACATTTGGCCTCTCTAAGACAGACGCAGGAAGGCCTGCATGCTCAACAGCGTTAGCACAACTGTAGCTATTAATAGGCAGAAAAAGAAGATTACTAGAAAGCGAAAGAAGGCTGCTTAATGACAAAATCCTACTTGTGGAGGTTGCCCAACTCCCTGCCCGTCTTAATCAGCCAACTGATTCCTTACTATGTGCCATCCCTATGCCGAATACAGTTTGGATCATTGCCCACGGTTGACTTGCGTTATTCACAGCCCGCTCCTCCTAGAGTATTGGGGAGATCCGATACAGTTAGTTGGTCGGAAGAGGCAACACTGGATGATTCACGAGTTTTTACTATTAAGAGATCTGTGCAGGATACCTCTATGTTAAACACACATGTTAATAGGTCTGACTTTATGGCACTGGTGAATAAAACTTGCCTTTAAGAATCCTGGGATCTAAAGATACGAGTACTTTAAACACATTAAAACACAAATATCAATTTAGCAGAGTTCATTGCTCTATGGGGTACTGTTAAATTTAAGAATAACGCTATGGGAAGGGCAAACAATGGCAAAACCCTTCAGGAAAATATTATGGGGATCTTAACTTGGTTCATGGAAAACACCAACTGCCTTCCCACCTCTGAAAATTGATTGTCAATTTGTTCATTGAATACTCGTGGATTTGTGCACATTTTAGATAAAGAAGGGTCTTTAAAATTATTATTACAAAACAACATTTTTCCCTAACAGGAATGTTGGCTGCTTTCTGATATTAAGCTGGATGGATTCAGAATGTTTAATATTTTGGCAGGCATTAGGGGCCAGCTGTATGGGGCCTCGTGCTTGGTGTAAAAAATAACTGCTGGGCCGAAAGGATAAAACCTTCCACCAAAAATCCATCCATCCTGACAGTAAGAATTAGCCATCCGGACTACCCTAAGAAGCTAAATGTTAGAAATGTTTATGACCCTCTGGGTTTACTTAAGACTGAATGCATTGCTTAGATAGTGATAGAATTAATGTATGGACTTAAAATTTCCTTTGAACAGGAAATAGTTATTGTGGGTGGCAATTTTAATGAGCGCTGTTATTGTCATCATACATTAACTGAAACCGAGTATGTATATAGTACGTCAGACTTGAATAAGTTAGAAGATTCCTCAAAGGGTAATACATGGATTAAGATGTTGTCCGAATGGGATTGCTATATATTGCATGAGTGTGTGAAGGGAGATAGACCTGGTATAAACACCTGGAAGAATGGCATACGGGTCTCTACTTTAGACTACTTTTTTTGCAATGAGCTTGCCTTGCCACATATTTGACATCCTGAGGTAAAAGAGACCCTCTTTAGTGATCATTCTATACTTAAGCTTCAAATATATTATGGAGCACATAAAGATCCCATGAATCAAGTGAGTGACTTGGACATTAATACAGGGGGTAACCGGCTGGCCTGGACTGCCGGGACTATTAAAGCAGCAAACGATTTTCATCTTGAAAATGCAGAATGCCTATTGGAATGGAACAGGTTCTCTATCTGACGGCTGGTGGCACTTAGGCTTTAATATTGAAGAATATGTTAAGGTTTGCCCTTCAAAAGGGATAGTATGTGCATTTGGATCAGCCTAATTAAAGGCATCACTTTAATTTACCTGTATGTGATGCTAAACATGTTTTGCGAAGTGAATTAGGCACAATTAAGTATGGGTGTTATTCCCTTGAAGACGTCAGGTGAGCCGCTCAATTAGCCAAGAACAGGTATAGAAGGTGAGGAAAAGCATGGCTCGCCTTTGAAATAAATGCGTAATTGCAGCACTTAATTGCGGTGGTTAAACTTAAGGATACCCGTAGGATGTGGAAGTTGTTGAGGTAATTTAATATTTCGAAGGAAACCAGGGTGGTGTGTGGTATTGGTGAATAGGACTGGCTCAGCCAATTTAAGGATGTGCTGCAAGGTGATGAAGTTATAGCAATCTCCCAAACCCCTAACAGCAGGTTCAGTATAACATTTGATGTAGATGAAATTGACAATAAAATTGGTAAGCTTAAGGAGTCAAGGCACCGGAGCCTAATGGACTTTCAAATGCTGTTGTTAAAGGAGCCACTATTGTTTGGGCTAGGTTGTTATTTACTTTATTTTCCAAAGTCTGTGAGGAGGGGCATATCACCATTTCTTGGCGCAGATCAATCTTGGTCACGATATACAAGCATGGCAGCAGATCCTCAGCAGGAAACCTTTCCAATGTTAGATATATTGGGAAAAATGGTTTCCTCCTTGCTTTTGGATGGGCTAGAAAAATTGGTCCATTCAATAGAATTACTGGGAAAATTCAAATGGGGTTTAGATCGGGCTCAGGCACCACACATTGTCTGTGGCTGATGGACTCTCTCATGAGAATGGCAAAAGTAACGGGACAACCTAACCTATTTGTGGCCATGATAGATTTTCAGGCAGCTTTCTATACCGTTAATAGATCTAAGCTTTGCAACAGAATGGAAGCTTATGGGTTGAGACTTCTAAGCACCATAATTAAAAAAGATAGAACATCCGAGACAGGGTTTCAAGATAGCAGGTCAAATTTGTAATATCCAATAAACATAAAAATAAAAAATAGATGAGCGGACCTCAGTTCAAACCACTGCCAATTTATGGCGAGTGCAGAAGTGAAGTGCCTGAATGGTTCTCCAGGCTGCTTTTTATATAAAGCTGAGCCTGCAAAAACATAGGTCACTTGTTATTCATTTGCAAATTATAATAACGCAAATATATTTAAACAACACACACAATAATTCACTTAATCCCAAGTGGGCAGGACAATATTGCATATACAACAGAGGTTATTGCTATGTCAAGAGTCTCTACTTTGCTTATGACGTAATCACATGCTTTAACCCCAGTTCACGGGCTCACCTGCCCTTCATTCCAACAATGGTCACCCTATTTGCACAACCTTTAAAAGATTCCTTTTGTGCTTTTAACAAAAATGGAAGGGCTGCACACTATGATTCAGTGTGTAACTAACCTCTGCTTAGTGCAGTCAGTCTTTACATAGCAGTTAGCTAAGAGAATGAAACCATATTGAAACAGATTTTCTTACTTCACTGAATGGGAGGACCTGCCTTTAATGTTATTCAACCTAGTTATATCAGTGAAGGCAAGGTGGATAAAACATGCCCTCTACACAGACCCAGTCTTTTCTTGTAATGACTGACAGAAAAAGCAACAAACACATTTCCATTTCGATTTACTCGGTGAGACTGACAAATGCGACCCTTTTTTTAACATTACTAAAAGAACAGGGTTTTAATCACAAAAAGGGATTAGTTTAAGGCTAAGAAAATGCATATTATTATTAAATTCTAACAGGCTGCACGCAGGATCTAGTATCTTCCATACGTGGTCTATATGAGGGAACATCCATGCGCACGTTAAACTAGACAGTAGAGGCTCTGTCTCTAATCCCATAGAAACCAGATGCAGAGTAAAGCAGGAGTATATATTGGCAGCCCTGCTTTTTAACATCTATATCGCAGATCTGCAGGAATAGCTGGGCCAGGTTAACAGATGCCCCTCCCAAAATGGCTGGTGAAAAAATGCATTGTTTGTCTTATGCTGACAATCTCGTGCTGTGCGATTGTACTTTCTCTGGTCTTAAGAGAGTTCATGCGTTCATTGTGAATTACGAAAAGACTAACATTATGCACTATGGGAATAAGAGAATCTCTATTTCCCAAGTATGAACATCAACAGTAAAACATATTGAACAAGTTACCTGTTTGAAATACTTGGAATTGGAGATGGTTTCAGCTTACTGGGCATATTAGCCTTTGTGCCACTGTACAGTATGGGTTAGATGCACTCTGTATCGATGACTTCGCCTGGCTCAGGGTAATTGAAGACATATTTTGGTGCAGGGCTTTACAATTTTACAGATGAGGCCTAGCACCTGAATGGAAATGATATGTTTTGAATTGGCCCTTATATCATTAAGCACAATGGCACTTTAAAGGAGATGTGTACTATATTTAAATTCAAAGAAAACTCCACTCTGTACATTTGCTTAAATTGATGGTGAACCAACATGGGTGCTATGGCTGTCCTACCCTTGAGTCGCAGGCCAGGATATGATCGGGTGGAACCCAAACTGGGTGGATACTTTCCACACGATTAATAAGGGTATGATACTGAAATTAGAAGAATGGGATTGGTACACTAATGACACCATTCTGGCAGCACTGGTAAGCTATCGTACTCCCATAGAGAATTTGGCTCACAAATGCAAGACCATGCAACCATACTTGAAATTATGCCCATTACCTGAGATAAGAGAAATTCTTCTACGCCTACATATAAATAAACTTCCAGTGCTTGCAGTTATAGGACCTGAGCATAGTATACCTAAGGGAAAGAGGTTCTGCCGCTTATGCGGCTTAAAACAAAAATGTGAAACTTCACAGCATATTCTCCAGGAGTGTCTGGAACATGGTCCCTTGTATATGAAGAGGCTGGGCCCCTTTGTGATGACTCTCGATAATATTAAGAGCAATTCTTTTTGGGCCTATTGATTGAATTCTGAACCGAGGCCCATGCACGTTGCATTTTATAATGTCTGGGAGATGGTCAATTGTATATGAAAAGGTTGGGCCCCTTTGTGATGACTCTCGATAATATTAAGAGCAATTCATTTTGGACCTATTGTTTGAATTCTGAACTTAGGGCTATGCACGTTGCACTTTATAATGTCTGGAAGGGTGTTTTGGCTACTGGGAAGCTTACAAATTAGAACCAAGCCTATTCCCTGTGGAGCATTGTTGCTGCTGATATTGTCCGCTTGCTTTTTGTATATATAGGAAATGAAATGTAATAATATGTTTTTAATTTTCAGGTTTTAGAATTTAAGAATTGTATTGTTATGTGATTTTGTTTTGTTATGTATAGTATGTTAAAGCTCTTCGGGGCTATACACATAAACATTAACAAAGAAATGTTGTAAGCAATCGATTGTTAAAGACCATTAGCAATATATCTGTGAAGGTAAGGCAGAAGGAGGATGAAGACAAGCAGCATGGCGCCCAATATATCCCGAGCCAGATGGGGAAACAGTAGGGAACCTCAAGTATTCGAACGGATGAAGCAAATATGTTTTACTATCTATGAAACCTGGAGTCTATTCACATTCCCGCGTGGATTAAAAATAAGAGCTCACACAGAGGTGGTAAAAGCTAGTTTAACACTCCCCAGAGAGCTGCCTTTGTGGGCGCAACATCATTATAAAAAGCTGTGCCATCCTGCTGGCTTGCTTCATCCATGCAGCACAATATGATTGTAAACGTAATGCAGTCAGAAAAGCTGGGCATTTCTTTTCACTTCTCCAAAGATGTGTATATCAATAAGCAGGTGATTGTATTACTTATTTTCATCTTTACTGTGTATACACATTACATTGTTTTAAAAAATAAATGGGCACAGGTAATATACTGATTTGTTTGCTTCGTGCCTCATAGTGTTTTGCAATTAGCAAAGTGTGCATTATTACCCCAAGGAAAGGTTAATGCTAAATTACAACTAACATGAGACCTGTTCCTTGTACATATCCTTTGGAGTTCCGTTTCCTGTTCAGTGATTGCAGAGCAGTTAAGGTTCACCCATATATCTGCATTGGATATTCTCTAATCGTCTTATTTATCTCTTTGGACACATGGACCATAGAGAATATAGGTTCACATACATCTTCACGGCAGTGGTGGGTCGTGCCCAATTTGTAACAAGAAATAAGTGTCAGGGACCAAATATGTTCTAGCACCCTGTAACACTGCAGGTGGGGAGCTTCCCACCAAGGTTGTCACCACCCACAGCTCTTTCTTACACTCAACATCTGTCTTTACATATTTGGGGTGAAAGCTATAATGCGCACCTTCTTAGTGGGGTTTATGGATGCACTGACTATGGCATATCAGTGATTTACAAATACCCATCCACATGACATAAAGGGGGTAATTCATAGAATTCAGCGCACAAGTGGCGCACGCGGCTGGCGCACAGTGTGCGCGTGCGAATCCCTGCGCCAGCCGTGTGCGCTGAAATCCATTTCCGCGCACAGCGTATTCATGGATTCCAGCCACCAAAACCAGCCGTGGCGCACAGTGGCGCAGCGACCCTGCAGCAGCGCCAGTTACACCCCCAAGAACGCCTCCCGTGCAGGGAAAAGCCATCAACATACCCAATCCAGCTCAAAGGGCTGCGCTAACCCTGTACCAGCACAGCAAGCGGGCTACGTGTATCACTGGGGTGCGCGGGAAGTACCTCACGCGATTGGCCCCGTGCGAGCAGGGTACGTGTATTTCAGGGGTGCGCGGGAAGTTCCACACGCGATTCCATCAGGGTACGTGTATTTCGGGGTGCGCGTGAAGTTCCACACGCAAAATCAGCAGGGTACGTGTATTTCAGGGTGCGCGTGAAGTTCCACACGCGATATCAGCAGGTTATGTGTATTTCAGGGGTGCGCGGGAAGTTCCACACGCGATTGGCCTGGGCGCGTGTATTTCAGGGGTGCGCAGGAAGTTCCACACGCGAATAGCCTGAGCGCGTGTATTTCAGGGGTGTGCGGGAAGTTCCACACGCGATTGGCCTGGGCGCGTGTATTTCAGGGGTGCGCGGGAAGTTCCACACGCGATTAGCCTGGGCGCGGGAAGTTCCACACGCGATTGGCCTGGGCGCGTGTATTTCAGGGGTGCGCGGGAAGTTCCACACGCGATTGGCCTGGGCGCGTGTATTTCAGGGGTGCGCGGAAAGTTCCACACGCGATTGGCCTGGGCGTGTGTATTTCAGGGGTGTGCGGGAAGTTCCACACGCGAATAGCCTGGGCGCGTGTATTTCAGGGGTGCGCGGGAAGTTCCACACGCGATTGGCCTGGGCGCGTGTATTTCAGGGGTGCGCGGGAAGTTTCACACACGATTGGCCTGGAAGCGGGAAGTTCCACATGCGATTGGCCTGGGCGCGTGTATTTCAGGGGTGCGCGGGAAGTTCCACACGCGATTGGCCTGGGCGCGTGTATTTCAGGGGTGCGCGGGAAGTTCCACACGCGATTCCATCAGGGTACGTGTATTTCGGGGTGCGCGTGAAGTTCCACACGCGATTCCATCAGGGTACGTGTATTTCGGGGTGCGCGTGAAGTTCCACACGCGATTCCATCAGGGTACGTGTATTTCGGGGTGCGCGTGAAGTTCCACACGCACTTTCAGCAGGGTACGTGTATTTCAGGGGTGCGCGTGAAGTTCCACACGCGATATCAGCAGGGTATGTGTATTTCAGGGGTGCCAGGGAGTCCTACATGTGATTTGACAGTGTGGGTCCTCCCAGGTGTTCCCTGTACACCCTCCACGGCCCCTGCAGGCAGCCCACACCACAGGGGACTACCCTGCATCCCTGGTCATGTCCCGCAGGCAGCCCACTCAACATGGGCATGCCCCCCAGCAAAGGCACATGTCTCCTTGAACTAATGAACACCAACTCATGTCCCCTTGCACCCCCACCCCCCAGCACTGTGGGGCACCTGCCAGCAGGCCCCCACCCATGTCCAACTCATGTCCCCCACCACCCCCACCCCCCCAGTCACCAGGGGCAGCCTCCACCAGGCCCCCACCCATGTCTCCCAGCACCCCCACCCCCCCAGTCACCAGGGGCAGCCTCCACCAGGCCCCCACCCATGTCTCCCACCACCCCCACCCCCCAGCACTGTGGGGCACCTGCCAGCAGGCCCCCACCCATGTCCAACTCATGTCTCCCACCACCCCCACCCCCCAGCACTGTGGGGCACCTGCCAGCAGGCCCCCACCCATGTCCAACTCATGTCCCCTTGCACCCCCACCCCCCAGCACTGTGGGGCACCTGCCAGCAGGCCCCCACCCATGTCCAACTCATGTCCCCCACCACCCCCACCCCCCCAGTCACCAGGGGCAGCCTCCACCAGGCCCCCACCCATGTCTCCCAGCACCCCCACCCCCCCAGTCACCAGGGGCAGCCTCCACCAGGCCCCCACCCATGTCTCCCACCACCCCCACCCCCCAGCACTGTGGGGCTCCTGCCAGCAGGCCCCCACCCATGTCCAACTCATGTCACCCACCACCCCCACCCCCCAGCACTGTGGGGCACCTGCCAGCAGGCGCCCACCCATGTCCAACTCATGTCTCCCACCACCCCCACCCCCCAGCACTGTGGGGCACCTGCCAGCAGGCCCCAACCCATGTCCAACTCATGTTCCCCACCACCCCCACCCCCAGCACTGTGGGGCACCTGCCAGCAGGCCCCCACCCATGTCCAACTCATGTCTCCCACCACCCCCACCCCCCAGCACTGTGGGGCACCTGCCAGCAGGCCCCCACCCATGTCCAACTCATGTTCCCCACCACCCCCACCCCCCAGCACTGTGGGGCACCTGCCAGCAGGCCCCCACCCATGTCCAACTCATGTTCCCCACCACCCCCACCCCCCAGCACTGTGGGGCACCTGCCAGCAGGCCCCCACCCATGTCCAACTCATGTCTCCCACCACCCCCACCCCCCAGCACTGTGCCAACCATGTCCCCCTGCCCCTAGGTCCTGACGATACACAATCATGGCAGTAATGGGCAGCATGCCCAGCACAAACACCCAGCCAAGGATTGCATCCACCCACATAGCAAATGCAATTACATGATACAACCCCAATGGCAAGTATGTAAATGAACACATGTCCGTCACACACACATACACAATGGGTGCAAGTGAATGTCAAAACCCATATCATGACATGCATGAAACCAATGAGAAAATACCACAAAAGAAAGTTATAAAAACATGTATTCTCGAAGAAAATGAAGTAAACTAATCAAACATACAACAATGGGGATAACAAAATAAATTGTCCATGTCCGATAAGTAATGTAAAAATCCCAAAAACAAAGGAATCCAAAAACTAATGTTGTCCAAAGCAAAATCATGGTGAAAAAAAATAATGAAAAACCATTGCCTCATGGTGAACACAAATATAAATCAAAAAAATGTATTTTAAAAAATCCAACTATACACAAGAATATTCCAGGGTCCCTGAGCCCAACACTATAAATGAAACCTACTACTACCTAATAAAAAAACTATATACAGAAAAGTGGCCATTGTCCGAGCGGTCCAAAAAATCTCAAAAAATAAAGGAAACCTAACACTAACTAACTAAAGAACTATATACAATGGCAGCGGGCAAGTCCTGCGGCTCACTCTGTGATGTTGCCGGCCAGGGCATCATCGAACTCCATGTCGATGTCCTGGAGGCGGGACTCTGTCCTGGCCCCGAGGTCTTGCAGGGATAACCCCATGTTCACCTCAAACTCCCTGCGAGCTTCCTCGAGGCACTCAGCCCGCCTCAACGCCCGACGCATGGAGAACTCCGCCCTGACCATGGTGAGCCGCTCCTCTTCCGCCTGCTGCCGCTCCGCACCTATCCGCTGGACCAACTGCTCCCACACGGAAGACACTACCATCCCAGGGTTCTCCTGCCCTCCGGCCGATGCCTGCCCCTCTGATCTTGATGGCCCCGAGCCATGATGCCTCCCACGTTGAGCCTGCTGCTGCCTCCGACGCCACTGCCTCTGCCAGCACAACGGCATCCAGGATGATGGAAACCACCGACGCCGTCGTGCACGTGCCCTGCCCGATGATGCCGTCACATCCTCCATCTGCTGGGGTCCAGTTGCTGTGTTGTCCACCCCTGCTGGACCTCTGACTCCCGACTGTGGCAGGGATGGGATCCCCACCGAGCTGGCTGCATTGGTCAGGGCAGGTCCACAGGGGGCCCTGGTGGCATCTGGGCCGGAAGACGGCAAGGAGAACGACTGGCGTATAGTCTCCACAGAGGAGGAGAGGGCCGCCAGATTGGCCGACACATGCAGGAAACCCCCGAACATGGCCGATCCCAATTGGGCCACCTCGGCACGGTGCTCTTCGTGATGACGTGCGTGCTCCTCCTGGGAAGCACGCACGGCATCACGAATCACAGGCGTGCTCATCGCGACCCCAATCAGGACCTTCTCCACACGGCCAGGGGTCGTCCGCAGGTGGAGGGGAATCAGATGACATGGACATCCCCTCTGCCTGCGGACGGGCCTGGGACGGGGCATCCCTGCTGGTGCAAGGTGGTGCACCCACAGGTTCAGGGACAGCGACATGCACAGGCCCCTCCACGGTGACCTGTGCTGCCTCCTGCCCCTGCCCCTGGACTGCACCACTTGCATCAGCAGGGATGCCCCCACCAGGCCCCATGTGCGCCTCAGTGGCGGCCTCCTCCTCCTCTGTGGAAACCACCAACCTGGATGGCTCCTCGCCGTCTACCGCCGTAGCAGGCCCCTGTGGGGGCTCACCCACCCCTTCTGCTGCAGCCGTGGGGGCATCCCCGCCGCCTTGCTCCACAGCGCCGTCTCCGCCCTCTCCTTCACTAGCCGCTGCGTAGAGGGAGACATAGAACACAAGCATCAGGGTACTGTACAATGGTCCCCTAGACAGGAAGCAATAGCAGATGAGTGCCACTGTCAAAGTACACTTCCATCATGTCACACCACAACACATGTGTCAGTCCAGGCAAAACACACACAGTGACAGTCATGGTGCGTGCCATGGACATTTCAATGCATGTCCAATGGACTCTCGAATCATACAATCTAATGGGACTCATATGCATCATGGGTCATGCCTATCACATGCACACACTTCACCTCAGTCACATCCATCTGGCCCCGTACACCCCAATCACAGTGCATACAAGGATGACTAGGCTGCATCAGTGAATCTGTACATTGTCACAGACATGTGTCATGCATCCATGGCACTCACAAGTCACAGACACGCAGGTCAGGCACACAGACATGGATACCACATATGCATCTGGCATCAGCACCCATCCCTCGCCCCCACCCATGTCCAGGAACAGAGACTGCCATGCTCTCATGTGTGCGATCTGCACAGGGCTCCCCATGTCGCATTCAAACACATGCAACAACCGTGCAGTTCACACATTACAGGTCGCACATGCATTCCCATGATGTCCCTGCACACATACATGCGTACATGGCCTATGTCACACATGCAGGCAAGTATCAGACAACCAGCACACTGCAACATGCCCTGTCTCACACAGCAATGCTTGGCCACTTACCGCTCAACTCCAGACGGGTCTCCCTCTCAAGGACCTGGGCGTGGAGCGCTGGGTGTGCGCGTTCCAGGACCCTCATCTGGATGGAACTCATGCGGCCCCGGCCCCCCTCCACGAGGCGCCGGGCCTTCATGAGGGTCCTGGACCTCAAGTCTTCCCAGCGCTTCTTGACCTTCTGGATGGTGCGGGTTGCCACCCCCTCCGCATTGATGGCAACCACACAGTCGGCCCAGATCCTCTCCCGTCCTTCCTTGTTGGTGCGGGACGATCTGAAGAGGGCATCATACTGCCCCAGGACTTGCTCCACCAGGACACCAACTTCGGTGGCACTGAAGCTGGTGCCCCTCTGCCCCTCTGGCCGGGGGTTGCCACTGGTGCCAAATGTTGATGTGCCCGACATGGCAACCCCAGGGGCAGGAGTGGGTGGGCAACTGGGTCCTGGGTTGCTGTACTGTGGATCGATGTCATCCGAGTCGGGAGTCTTCTGTTCCAGCAGGGGTGGACACAGCAACTGGACACCTGCAGATGGCTGATGTGCAGGCACCAAATGGCAGGGCACGGTGGCAGCAGGCAGGCAGGCAGGCAGGCAGCAGCAGATGGCACATGGGAGGCTGCTCGGGGCACTGGGGGGCAGTAATTCGGCCTTCTGGGCAGGAGCGTGGTCTTCCGTGTGTTTTCGCGTGGCCAGCTTGATACGGAGTGATTTGGCACGTGAAAAATCTGCACGTCAGCGTGTAATTCGAGGAAAGGCCCTTAGCGCGTAAGCGCATCTGCACGCATACGCATTTTCATTGGACAGAAGGCCCCTCAAGCGCAAGCGCCCCTGTGACGTGACGCGTACAGACGTGCCTGCGCATTTCAGCGCGCGTGAAAAACTGCACGTCCGCGTGTAATACGAGGAAAGGGCCTATGCGCGTAAGTGACGTGACGCGCGCAGGTGTTTCCCTCATTGCACGTGATGACAGAACACACGTGGATTTCCACCAATCGCGTGTGAAAGTTCCCGGCACCCCGGAACACACGTACCCAGGCTAATCGCGTGTTTAACTTCCCGGGCACCCCGAAACACCCCGAAACGTACCCAGGCCACTTGCGTGTACGCACACTCCCCTCTGATCACACGCGATGACACTCGGACCGTATCCGAACACGGGAAACACGCGCACGGCAAAAGACGTGCACAGGCGTCAACGCGTCTGCCACACGAAGGCAGGCGGAAGCGTCCCAGCGCACAGCATAAAAGTGCGCGCAAACAACAAACGCGTATATACAGCTACGATGAATGCCCCATTTGTCGCTGCCATGATCGTGGGACACCGCAGGAGGAGGAGAATAGCCAGGGCACGCATTTTCGCAACACGGACAAGCCTTTTTGGGATGCCTGACGACCAGGTCTATGGCAGGTATAGGTTTCCACCCCATATCATCCTAGACCTGGTCAGGGAGTGGGAAGATGACCTCACATCCCCCACCCTTTGCTCCAAAGCATTGAGCCCCTTGGAGAAGGTGCTCAATGTCCTGCATTTTTTGGCCACTGGGTCATTTCAGCGGACCACTGCCATAGTGGGGGGTGGGTCTCACAGGCCACGCAGTCACGCTGCCTACACCAGGTACTGGCAATCATGACAGCGCGCCCCTCAGTCCGCAGGCACATATACATGCCCAGAACACCCGCAGAAAGGCAGGCCGTTGTCCTGGATTTTTTCAGGGTGGCACACTTCCCCAAAGTGCTCGGTGTCATAGATTGCACCCATGTGGCCCTACGTCCACCTAGGGCCATTGAGCACATCTACCGAAACCGCAAGCACTGGCATTCCATCAATGTACAGGTGGTATATGATGCAAAGGGAATCATCACCTCTGTCTATGCAAACTACCCTGGCTCCACCCATGACAGTTTCATATACAGAATGTCCGCCCTGAGCCGGGCCCTGGAAGCTGGGCAGCATGGCGACACATGGCTCCTAGGTCAGTACAAATGCCCTTGCACATGCATGCAAGTCACACACAGACAAATATCCAAACCCTAATAATCTCAACTATTATCATCTCCCCAGGGGACAGTGCCTACCCTCTGAGCAACCACATGATGACGCCAATCCGGAACCCCACCACACCACCCCAGCTAAGATACAACGCCGCCCATATTGAAACTAGGGGCATAGTGGAGCGCACATTCGGAGTGCTCAAGACACGTTTCCGCTCCCTTGACCGCTCTGGTGGGCAACTACTCTATGCACCACCAGTAGTGTGCAGGATCATTGTGGCAGCATGTGTCCTGCACAATGTTGCAACACGGCAGGGCGTCCCGGTGGACATGGTGGTGCCCCCACATCCCCAACCACAGGCGCTGCCCATGGGAGGGGACAGGGCACGTGGCGAGGAAGCCCGGACCCAGCTTGTGGCCACATTTTTCACCTAAACTCCCACCCCTGCGGAGTGCACACAGGCCTGGCACATACCAGGTGACAATCGATGATGACAAAGAGACAGTCAACTGTCACAACCTTACCACCCTGAGATAGTTGCCATGGAAGTGCCACATCGTCTGCATCCCTAGCTACTTAAACACAAGCTATCCTGTGTGACCAAAAGGCACATATATGACATATGACATGATATGGGCCATACACAAGTATTCCAAGGCGCAATGAGGCAGGGAGGGGGGAACAAGGGAACACAGAGAACGGTACTACTAGGCCAGGTGTCATTGGGATCGTGCAAGTGCAGGGGTAGGGGGAATGGGAAAAGTGCAAGGGGAAGGGTGGGGGGGAGTCCAGTACAGGGGAAGTAGCCCAAAAAAATAATACATAGGTCGCCTGGTGGCAACTACAAAGGTGAGTGCAGACAAGTGCTGGGAAGGGAGGGCTGTAGGGATAGAGAGACAGTACTGCAGTGCAGGGGTTGCCAGGGAGGCAGTGCAAGTGGAGAGTGGCTGGGCCAGGGACCGAGGTCGGTGAGAGTGGCCCAGTTGCAGCTCCTGTGAAGTTCCAGTGGAGAATTCTGCAAGGGAGAGGCAGACAGTAAGCAGAAGCAAAGAGGAAGGACTTGAGGTGCTTCCAGAACTGGAGATGATTCCCCTCAAGTTCAAGTCAGGCCGGAAGTCTGTTCCAGGGGGAGGGCCCTGCTGCGGAGAGAAATCTACCCCCAGCTAGTTGCTCTGAGAAGCGGATGACACGGACATGCAAGGTGTGCATCACACACACCTGCAAACCAGGCCATGGCCATCACTGTCATGTCACACAAACCCTCCCAAACATCAACATGTCATGGCACGCAATACCCATACACCAATGCAGTAACGATAAGGTACACATTGCCATGTCCTAAATGCACAGTGGCATCGTACACTGCTGCCTGACCCGGGATCAGATGAAATGACAGACCAACAACCTCCCACCCAAAATAAGTAATTTCAAAATGCATTACAACAGTCGTAGACGTAACATCACAATGAATGCCTGTCTACATGCACATCATGCATTGCAAAATCAACACTGCAGCTCATGTGTGCAGTGTCCTACTCCTGCATCACACTGCTCAGCGCACAGCACAGTGAACAGCCATTGTGTGTGATGCACACCCTGAGCATCACATCTAAGTGACAGACCACGTCAAACATCAAATCATGCATGTACTGGATCCATGATCGGTCACAGAACATGTGCTGCCGGGACACAGTGGGCACCAGAAGGCAAACAGTGTACACGTGTATATGCAAGGGTGGGAGTACATGTAGTGCATCAGAGTGCAAGTGTGTGGTTCTGCAAGGACATGCACTCCACATATGCATGTGCACTCAAGTGACCATCAGTGTTCCCTACACATCACATGTGAACATCCACCATGTGTACACCCCAGCATGTCAAACCACAACTATCCCCTCGCACCTGAAAGGAAAACACAACACATGAACAGTCATTGATCAGCAGAACACAACATGTACATGGGATACCACCATTACTATGTCAGAGTTCCCATCACACTGCAGGGCAAGGCAACAATCAACAACAACCCCCCCCCCCTCACAAATGATCATGACCCACTGAACAACTGCACCTGGGTCATGGAGCCCCCAAACCTCAATTCCACCTGGCCACAGGATCACCTTTACCCTTCGTCACCATCTCCCACCTTGTGTGTAAAAAGATGCCTGAACCCTCAGAATACACACTCATTTCCGAAACACAAAATCCAAGGCATAAAAACGAACCCAAACACCCTCCAGTAGATGACTTGACATAGCAGTACCTCACAAAGGCCAAGTACTACCACAATGATGCAACAACCAAGGTAGCACAGCCAAACAATGTCACGACAGGATGTGAGACATGTGTGGTACATGACATAGGATGATGCACCATGAATGGATGTGTACTGTCAGAGGTCCCCTGTACAGGCGCGGGAGTGCCACGAAATAACCACCCCTACCATGTCCCGGGTGCCTGCAAGGTCAAACTCACACAGGCCCCTGAGACCCTGGTGGGGAAGGAGGTTCAGGGATATGCAGTCGGTACAGGTGTTGACACACTGGATGACTGGAATGAGCGGCAGGAGAGGGGAGGTGGAATGACACATGAAACTAGGGAATGCACGAAAATGTACAACCTGCATGAACACATACACAATCCAAACAGACTTGGACATCATTGTCATGGCCTTCTGTAGTCCAGGCTCAGGAGTGGTACGAACCAACCACCCCCTCTAGGGTTTTGGCGCCTGCAAGTTCGGGGCTTACACAGGCATCCGCAACCCCAGTGGGGAAAGAGGGTCAGGGAACATTGCTTGGATAGGCACGGGAAGCAGGAACACCGGGTAGAGGGTACAGGTTTCAAAATTGCATAGGATCACGGGTGATTAGGGAGAAAATAACATACCAAATTGAACCACACATACATCCATGCATCAGTACACTCCCCAGCAAGCCTATGCAGAGCAGTTTGTAAGAAAAACAACAAGACACTTAGCTCTGGTTTTGAGTGCTGGCCTCCTGCCTGCGCACTCTCAGGTCCGGTTACAGGAGCACTGCAATGCTGCAAAGAGAGACACAGTCAACAACCTGTACGTGCCAATTGCACAAAAACACAACACCAAACATGCCCCATAGCAACAGACTACTCTACAAACAGACAATCTGTGGTTGATGCTTCGTACCCATATATAACATCACCCCTGTGACGGGTCATACACAGTCAATGCAGTAAGGCAGCCGCTGCTGGGTGCGTGGCAAATGGAACACCAATGTGTCACAATTCACACAACATGCAATGTTCCCTGGGTAAGCAGACAGACCCATATAGCAAGCCATGACTACAGAGCAAGTTGCGTACCACCATGACCGAAACAAAGTTGGCAGTGCATTTATCATGAAGTACGTGGAAAAGACATGCACTGCACCCGAGTATGTCCCTTGCTGCATGTCCCTGTGAGCTGCCCCTTTCCATGTCTCGGAAGGCTACATGGTTGATACAAGTGGCTCAATGGACCTTGGTGTACCGGAGGGTATGTGCCATTGCCCCTGCATGTGTCCCAGACAACCCTACTATCAGCAGCCATCAGTCCACAAACACATCTGAGCTGCATTGTGTGCTTCAACACCAATATTCGTCTAAGCTCACCCTCAGTGCTGTGACTAAGCCTGCATGTGCAACTCGCCTGGTGCAAGCTTTGCTGTGTCGTGGCCCCCCTGTGATGCTCACCTTGCCTGGAGTTCCTTGGAACATGTCAGCAGTTCTAGGATGTGGGTCTGCAATCACTGTGCCTCTGCTTCTGCACACATGTGCATGTGGGCACCAACAAACGGGTCCAGAATTCCGTCGTCCAATGGGACATGTCTGCTGGCAAAGGTGCTCTGGAGGCTCATCCCCCTGCAGAAAGGGCATGGAATACATGATTAATGCTTCAAAGTCATCTGTGTGTGTCTCATCAGGCATCTCATTACTTGACCATGTCAGAGAGTCACATCACAAATCACACCATCAGTCCGTCTTTCACCTACAAAGTGTGGAACACTATCTACAGCATGAATTGCAACAAGCACATGTACAGGAAAGAAATGAAACATACTACACAATGCATAGCAATCAATGTCCACATTAATCATGATACACCCCATCTAGCAAAAGCTGAACAGTGGACAATGACACCTAAATCATCCCCACTAGGGGTGTCAACACAAGTCACACAGCACCAGACATGCCACAGATATGACAGTCCAATGCCCTTGTGTAAAATGCTGTAACACCGAACCATCCTTGCGAGCCCATGGATAAGGGAGGCAGGAGTGGCATATGTGAGTCAAGGAACCCAAGCAGCAAACACATACACAAGACAACCATGAAGGGCCCAGCTGGAACAGACAATGGATGCCTTCAAAAGCCACAAAGCACCGCACCGTCACATGAAAGCACAATAGACTAGCAATTTTAAACTAAATCAACTATTAACTAACTATGGAAAACCTACATTACCTATTTAAACTAACTATCAAACAGAAACTTAACTAACTAAACTAAAAGAAAAATCAAAAATGGCCACATACGACCCGGGGGGGAGGGGAGGCACCCAGGAGTGGGGAGGTACAGGGTGCTGCTCAACATCCACATGCGATGATGCTGAGCCAAAAAAAATACCTCCATGGGCTCAACGCCTGCACAGCACGACCTATGTGGGAGATAGATGGTCGTCCGAGTCTGGCTCATCCTGGAAAGGAGGACGTGGCACAGTAGCCTGGCCACGCCTAGCCGCAGCTTGCCCCTCGTCGGCAGCAAGTCTGCCGGACGGGTGAGCCTGGTTCTGTGTGGCGATGTGACGTAGGTCTGCATGCAGAACCTCCCGTGATACACGTGCTTCCTCTTGCAAGGTAGCACGTGTAACACGGAGTTCCTCCTGCAAGGCCTGGCTGGACAACCGCTGCACCTCCCGGCAAGCCTGTAGCTCAGCCGAGATGGTACACTCAAGCTGTGCAAACCTCTCCTCTGCCCGCTGCCTCTGGGACATCATAAGGACACCCAGAGTGGATCTGAGGGAAGCATACTCCTCCCTCAAGGCATCCATGTGCGCCTCTGCGTGAGCAGCAATTGCTTGACGCAGAGACGACATTTCAGCCTGGCGTGCCCTGTCTGAGGCCGCCATGCCCAGCCTGAGCGAGCGGGCCGTGGACCGTGCCGCCTGCTGCTGGAGAAGCACCTGCCTAGCAGTGGGGAGCACAGATCGGGCCACACGCTCCATGCTCTCAGCGATGTTCTCCATTGCTGCCCCCTGCCGTTCGGAATTGGCAGTCATGTCTTGCTCCCACTCAGTATACAGCGGTTGCGCGCGGCGACCGCGTTGCCGGGCTTGACCCCTGCGGGACCCAAGGACCGGGGGTCCTCGCTGTGTTGGCACCACCTGCGGCTGCACGACTACATGCCCCCGTCGACGTGATGTCCCAGGCACATCAGTGACTGGTGTGGAGGGTGACCCTGCGTCTCGATCCACCACGGACGGAGGAACCAAGACTGTCTGATCCCTCAGTGCAGGTGTCGCAGACAGAGGAGTGTCCACATCAGAATCACTCACCCCTGACACATGGACTTGATGGTCATCCAACTCAACATGGACGTCAGAGTCGTCATCAAGGCTGGACTCATAGGCAGCCAGAGACAAGATGGATTGCAGCACTTGGGGGTTTTTCGTGGCCTACCACCCCACGACCCCCACTAGTGCCGGGTTGATGTGGCGTTACCAACCCTGTGTCTGGCATGACAACACCATCCTCTGCCTCCATTGCGTCATCACCTGAAAAATAGAGAGGAAAAGGTCAATACACATGTCAGAAGCACACGACACACACACACACCGACAGCAAAGGCATCAGGCAGACATGTGACACACAACATATGACCTGGCATGCATGCTGGGTCTACTTTGAATAGCTTCTGTGATCAGACCTGTTGAAAGGTGGCAGTTTCCATGGAAGTGGGTCTATGCAGTGCAGAAAATGTGTACGCCACTCACTACCTACATGTACAAGCACTACATGGTGTGTGCCAGGAAATGTGAAGGCAGTGCAATGTCAAGATCAGACATCACATGCATTGTGCATTCAATGTGTACCATGTCCAGAAGCCAAGCACCCCTCCACCCCAGTACCAAAGCAGGGATGCCTATCATGGTATCAAAAGGCTGACCATACACCTGTGTATTGACAGGCAGTGTTGACTGGCATCAACAGCTTCATGTGATTCAAATTACAACACTGCAAATGATGCTGGGACAGTGGGCAGGACACATGATGGAAACTCCGGAGGCCGCCCACATGTGAAGAAGACACAACAAGAGTTGGACAGAGTCATTGGCCATTGAACAGGCTGAGGCCTGTGAGCCACACAGATTGTCAGAGCCTAAACATGTGTGCAACGCAGGACTGAGGCACAGTTGACATGGGAAGGCTGATGAGATGGCAGGCAATGTATGTAACCAAGGACTGATATTACAGTGATCATCCAGTCAGGGACACATAGGGGCATGCGTGCAATGCACATGGAGCATGAATGGGCACTCATGTCCCTGCGGGACATCTTACCCATGCACAGTACAAGTGAGATACCCTGCATCGAGTACTAAGGCTGTACGACATGGCATATGTCTGGCAGATTCTACGCTGGAAGTTAGCATCTACACAGGACACATGGACAAGAAACTACACATTGGCACGATTGGAGCAGACCAGTGCAAAGGTGGAACTGGGGTGCAGAGTGGCGGAGGAGGGGCAAGGGAGCATGCCTACATGGAGTCCCGCATGCAGGCAGAGGAGACATGCATGACGGTAGCATTGCATTACTTACACATCAGAACCATGTACACGTCACATGTAGCAGCAATCATGCACAACACATCCCACAAGTGAAACACACACGTCCTCAACAAACACGCATCAACACTCACTGGACTGGGCATCAAAGTCCAGCTTCTCTCCCACTCCTTCGACCAATTCAGGTGGTATGAACTCCGCAACGAGAGCCTCATGCGGAGTGCGTTCTTCCTCCTCTGGTGCAGGCCCACCGCCAGTCACCAGAGTCAAGTTGTAATTTGAGGCACGCTTGGCCTTAGTGCTGCTCTTGATGTCATTCCAACGTTTTTTGCACTCCTGCGCCGTGCGCACCTCATGGCCGAATGAACTGACATGTTCCGCAACATGCTTCCAGTGGGTGTCACGTTGGGCAGCCGTGGTCTGACTATTGGCACCCACTAGCATGTCACGGCTGTGGCCCCGCACGTAGTCCACGAGGAAGTCCAGTTCCTGCTTACAGAAAGGCTTCTTCCTCGACGTGCAGGAGGTCGTGGCTGTGTGTGGGGTCCCAGCCTGTGCTGCAGGTGCAACCTTCCTCCTCTTGGACTGTGGCGCAGACCCTGGCTGGCTAATGCCGCCCTGACCAGCATGGCCAGTGGGTTCGGTGGATTGAGCCAAGGGAGTGGCAGGTGGAGGGATGACCAGAGGCCTGACTTGTGTCAGTGGCAGCTGGGTGCCCACTAATGGACCCTGCGCAGCAACATCAGCTGTGGCAGGGTGGTTGGCCGCAACGGTCCTGGTTGGCAGACTCACAACCGGGGTGCTGTTGGGTGCATCTGCCCCTGCACTTGCCAACACCCGGCTGTTCGGGGCAGCAGATGACATGACTGCCCCAGGGACACGTGTCTTGGTCTGAGCAGCCCGGCGTGCCCCTATGGTTTCCCCCCTGGCCTGTTGGAGATCTACCAAGGGCTCTTCAAGTGCCAACGCAGCCTGCGCTGGCAGACCCTGAGCCTGGGTGGCGGTGTCCACAGCTGCACCTGCAGCTACCACCACCTCGCGCCTTGAAACACCTGTGTATAGGCGCGTTACAAATACTATATCATATCATATCATATCATACCCTTGGGCCCGTGGCAGTCGATGGAACGGACTGCCAGGTCATATGGGTGCCAGTGCCAGATGCAGGAGCTGCATCCCCCGGAACCACAGGGGGTGGTGGCATGGCTGCACCGACACATGGCACAACATTGTGCTCAAGTGGCGCACCCCTGCCTCTTCCCCCTCTGTGGCTGCCCTGGACACCCTGGAGTCCCCCTACTCCCTGGTCACCACGGCCACGTCCCCGACCACGCCCGCCACGAGGAGTACGCCCAGCTGAGGCGCCCCTCACCTTTGGTGGCCTCCCAACCATGGCACAGATGTAGTAGTGCTGGCACAGATGGAGTGGTGCCAATGGGAGGTGTACACCACAATTGACCTGGGCAATTCGGGTGAAGGGGGTGGGAAGCAAGATGTTAACAGCCCCCTTGCACCTGCAAGGCTGTATGTGACCCCGGTGATGTGGTGACGGGTCACGCAACGCTCAGGCACCCCAAAACTGCAGTAAAACCGTGCACGCAATCCTGCAGCCTACGTGCGTGGATTGAACCTCCCGCAGTACGCGGTGGCACCCAGTAACACGAATAACGCGTATGCGTGGGACACGCAGGCTACTATGACATCGAAAATGGGTGCGATACACAGGGGCACCCGCAGTGGGAAAAAGAGCGTGTGTGACTCACCGTCTGACTAGCGCGATGCAGAAAAACACGCGTAGCCAATACCCCCGCCAAAAGAAGAGATACGTCCTTGATAGCTGTGAAGTTGTGATGGCGCGCGAAACAACAGGAAGCAGCAACACACGTCGGTCTCCACGAAAGGCACGTACAGCGAACTGCTGGGCCCGCTCACCTTTAACCCGTGCTGAGGGAAACGCACGCGCGCGTCACGTCACTTACGCGCATAGGCCCTTTCCTCGTATTACACGCGGACGTGCAGTTTCCACGCGCGCTTACGCGCATGGCCCTTTCCTCGTATTACACGCGGACGTGCAGTTTCCACGCGCGCTTACGCGCATGGCCCTTTCCTCGTATTACACGCTGACGTGCAGATTTTTCACGTGCCAAATCACTCCGTATCAAGCTGGCCACGCGTATGCACACGGAAGACCACGCTCCTGCCCAGAAGGCCGAACTACTGCCCCCCAGGGCCCCGAGCACGCTCCCACCTGCCATCTGCTGCTGCCTGACTGCCTGCTGCCCACGTGCACTGCCATTTGCTGCCTGCACATCAGCCAGGGGTGCTGTTGCTGTGACCACCCCTGCTGGAACCAAAGACTCTCGACTGGGATTCCATCGCTCCACAGCCCAGCCCCAGGACCCAGTTGCCCACCCATTCCTGCCTCTGGGGTTGTCATGTCGGGGCAAACACCATCTGTGACCACTGACAACCCCCGGCCAGAGAGGCAGAGGGGCACCAGCTTTAGTGCCACCGAAGTTGGTGTCCTGGTGGAGCAAGTCCTGGGGCAGTATGATGCCCTCTTCGGAGGTTCCCGCGCCGACAAGGAAGGACGGACTCGGATCTGGACTGACATTGTGACTGCCATCAACGCGGAGGGGGTGGCAGTCCGCGACTTACTACATGTCAGGAAGCGCTGGGAGGACTTCAGGTCCAGGACCCTGAACAAGGGCTGGCGCCTCTTGAAGGCAGCGGATGCCAAGGGGCGCCGGGCCCACTTGTCGGAAGAACAGATGAGGGTCCTGGAACGCATATCCCCAGCGCTCCACGTCCAGGTCCTAGAGAAGCAGACCCGTCTGGAGTCGAGCGGTGAGTGTACATGCATCCTGATTGTGAGCAGTGCATGTGGTGATTATTCGGTAGTGTGCAGGTTGCACATCTGTTTGTATGGGGTCGAGTATGGGTGGGGGTGTACAGGGCCGTGGGGCTGACACATGCGAGGGCTGTGATGTGTGAGACATGGATGGTGCTTGTGTGTGTAGGCTTGCATGCCAAATGCAGTTGTGTGGGCACACATGTTTGGATGAATGTGTATGTGAGTAGACATGTCCGTGATGTCACGCATGTATGTTGTTTTCGGCTGCATGTATCAGCACTGTGTACATGTGCATGTGTGTGTATTTGACAAGGGTGCAACAGTGATGCCACATGGATGCATGTGACAGCGGTATGTGGAAGCCTGATTGGCAGATATGACATGGATGGCCGTCTGAACAGTGCGACACTTGGCAGGGGTGTACACATGCATGCAAGTGTGGTGGTGTGTGTACATGTGTGGTGCACTTCCTGTGTTGCATGTGATGTCTGGCTCACCTTTGGCTGCTCATGCTGTTGTATGTGTATGGATGGTGGTGGCAGTTGCGATATGGCTGTGGTATGGCTCATGTGTGCGAGTTGTAATGACATGTGTGTTGGGGATTGTGAGGACCTGGTGGAGGCTGCCCATGGTGGCTGGGGGGTGGGGGTGATAGGGGACATGAGTGGGGGCCTGGTGGGGGCTGGCCATGGTGGCTGGGGGGTGGGGGTGGTGGGAGACATGGGTGGGGGCCTGGTGGAGGCTGCCCCTGCACTGCTGGGGGGTGGGGGTGGTGGGTGACATGGGTGGGGGCCTGGTGGTGGGTGCCCCTGCACTGCTGGGGGGTGGGGGTGGTGTGAGGCATGGGTGTGGGCCTGGTGGATGCTGCCCCTGGTGGCTGGGGGGTGGGGGTGGTGGGAGACATGGTTGGGGGCCTGGTGGTGGGTGCCCCTGCACTGCTGGGGGGTGGGGGTGGTGTGAGACATGGGTGTGGGCCTGGTGGATGCTGCCCCTGGTGGCTGGGGGGTGGAGGTGGTGGGAGACATGGGTGGGGGCCTGGTGGAGGCTGCCCCTGGTGGCTGGGGGTGGGGGTGGTGGGAGACATGGGTGGGGGCCTGGTGGAGGCTGCCCCTGGTGGCTGGGGGGTGGGGGTGGTGGGAGACATGGGTGGGGCCTTCTGGCAGGTGCCCCACAGTGCTGGGGGGTGGGGGTGGTGGGGAACATGAGTTGGACATGGGTGGGGGCCTGCTGGCAGGTGCCCCACAGTGCTGGGGGGGGGGTTGGGGAACATGAGTTGGACATGGGTGGGTGCCCCTGGTGACTGGGGGGTGGGGGTGGTATGAGACATGGGTGGGGGCCTGGTGGAGGCTGCCCCTGGTGGCTGGGGGTGCAGGGGGACATGCGTTGGGGGGGGAGTAGTGCAAGTTGACATGTGGGTTGGCTGGTGGGCATGGGCATGGTGGGTGGGGTGCCTGCATGACATGTGCTGGGTAGGCCCCTGTGGTGTGAGCCACCTGCAGGGGCCGTGGAGGGTGTAGAGGGAACACCTGGGAGGACCCACACGTGCAATTCAAGTGAGCTGCTCCCCGCGCACCCCTGTAATACACGTACCCTGTTGATATCGCGCACACCTGTAATACACGTACCCTGATGGAATTGCGTGTGTTACTTCCCGCGCACCCCCGAAATACACGTACCCCGCTCAATCGCGTGTGTCACTTCCTACGCGCCCCCGAAATACGCGTAGCCCGCTCCCCCAGGCCCGATCGCGTGAGAAAGTTCACGCGAACCCCTGAAATACACATAGCCCGCTCCCCCAGGCCCGATCGCGTGAAAAACTTCACGCGAACCCCTGTAATACATGTAGCCCGCTCCCCCAGGCCCGATCGCGTGAAAAAGTTCACGCGAACCCCTGAAATACACGTAGCCCGCTCCCCCAGGCCCGATCGCGTGAGTAAGTTCACGCAAACCCCCGAAATACACGTGCCCCGCTCGCACAATTGCTGTATGTTGTCACTTTTGTAATGCGCAGGGACGCTACCGCCTGCCTTCGTGTGGCGGACGTGTATCGGCTTGTGCGTGTCTTTCGCTGTGCGTGGCTTTGCCCTATTCGGTTCCATGAATACGTGTGGTTCGGGTGCGTGTGGGCGTTCCGTCTGCTTCCCTGCAGTACATCCCCAGTTACGCCCTTGTTTTCGCGAGTTGTTCCCCATTCCGCGCGTTACGCCCCGTGTTCCGCCCACTTTCTGGTGTATGCGCCGAGGTTGTGCGCTTTCACTGTGCGCGTCGCGCACGTCTTTTGGGATGTTGCAGTGACATGTGCGCCATGCACGGGTTTGGCGCACATCCCGAGGTAAACACGCGCAGGGACTTCCATGAATCGCACGCGTGCGCGTGCGCCTGTTTTTTTCCGCTTGCGCCTGCTTGCGCGTAGATTTTCGGCGCACGTTTGTTCCATGAATCGGCCCCTAAATAACATAACATACGAGTTTACCTTGATATTAGATATGTCTTAGTGCTTCTTTAAACACATAATCATTGTTAACATTTGGCTATGATTTTACAGGTGGCAAGTGGAACTTATTTTCTGTCAAGAGACATATAATAGTGCTGTCCTCCTTTGGTAAATTGATGGACAAATCATTACTGAACTGATTAACTTTCCTGTAAAACATTGCAGCAAAGTCTTCATATGTAGGTTGGCACTCTGGACAGACACTCCTAGGCAATGACCTGTTCCCTGGTATTTTCCCTGTAGTGGAGCTGCTGATGTCCTGTTGTCGTCAGCCCACCCTGATGTGGAACTGCTGCCAGTTATTACAACAGCAGAGCTTGTAGGATATTTTGTGTACATTTGGGGGTCTGGCGGTATATTCTTGCTGCCAAAAGAAGTGTGGTAGTTTGATAATAACTTATCCTTGCATTTAGATTGGGTTTGGCCTCATATCATTCTAGTGACCATACCTTGTTATATTATATTGGTGAATCTAGTAATTTGCACTACAGGTGGTATTTTGTGGTGATAGAACATTTAGTGGTGAGCATAGTTTCCTTCCCTATATTATAACCCCATCATAAACAAAAACTTCCTTTCTATTAGAATACCTCCTAGCGATCTATAGAGGGCCTTGCACCTATACACATAAGGGGACCCAACACTTTTTTATAGAGTGCCACCTACAGCCTGTGGCCGGTATCATGGGCTTATCTACACCAGTGATTTATGCCCATAGGCATTGCTGGCTCATGGACCTCCAGCAATCTATATTATATTAGATACCCTCCAACAACACGCAAGGAGAGCCCACACACACACCTGTTTATCACTGCTTATTCTTGGTTATTATTCTATCTGCATGGGCAAAATGACAAATGCATTACCAAAGAGAATAACTCTCCCCTGTGTCACAAATACAATCCCAAATGCAAATAAAAAGAACTCCACCATCTGCTTTTATAAATTATTTGTATTGCAAACAAATACAATTCACAATAACAATCTTACCATGTGCATTTTCCATAATTTGTAACAAAAAGAAAAGAAGAAAGAATACAGAAACAGAACAAACAAGTTTTTTTTCTTTTCAAACATATGACCTACTTTTTAACATTTTACACATGACGAATCAAGATGCAGAGGGTTTCCCTTGCTACTCTGACTACCTGATATTTTAAGATCGGTCATTCGTCAAACAACGGCACACAGAACCTCACTTATACTGTCTGCTTACCAGAAATATTTGTGGCTCTCTCCCACACAGGACCTTCCTTCGCTCGCCTCCCAAGGACAGGCCCAGTCAGCATGAGCTTCCCTGTTATCTTAGTGTCTGGGATGCATGGCGAAACTTCCAAGCCAGTGCCAGAGACCAAGAACATCTATCTCCAGAGCCCAGCCGACACAAACTGACTTCCCCCTGTCATCTTTCCATTAGAAGAACTCAGAGCCTTCCCACATGTGACGTGACACATCTGCAGACACTTCCTTCCAATCATATTAGCAGAAAATGTATTCTGTTAACACCCTCATGTCCCAAACAATGGGAGCTTCAGATTATAATAACTGTATCTTTTTTGATGTCCTGCTGCCTTCCTTTCTGCTTTCTGCATTCAACACAGCAAGCGAAAAGAAGAGAGAAAAAAAAAATCCAGTGCACGTTAAAAAGCGAATTTCAAAATATGTATTTTCACCTCATAGTGTCCATGGGACTACATTATAATGTTAATGAGTTAACATTAGTGATTAGTAATTGTTAATTAAAGTTAGTCAGTTATATATATAATGTAATTCTTCTATGTATGAGGTATTCAAGAGAAACAAAAAAGGTGTGCACTTTACTCTCTGCAGCTTCACATTGGTCTTTGGCTGGATTATGAATTCCATACCTTGCATGCCTCCAGCCACATATTCACATGTTATACTGGCAACATAAAAATGGCTATATGTGTGTGCCACATTATTTCTGGCAACAACGTGCCATCACATTTATTGAAGCGCTATAAATATTATAAAGCGCTATATATATTACTACAAGCTGCTGCACACTCTTGCAGGCTGACTGCAGCAGTATGTGTGTATGGCCTGCACAGGCGTCCTATATTGGTAGCTTGTAACTCATTTCTTTTAATGACAATGGATAACCAGCACTCCCGCTTCGGTGTGGGTCATCAGGTTCATGAATTTCTATGAGCCGGCCCAGGATGCAGAGACACACGGCCTGTGCATATTGTCGTTAGATGTTGTGTGACTACTGGTGACTGACATTTAAAATAATAAAGTTGCCAAAACACCTCTACATAATCAAACTCAGTCTGATATAATTGCTGCTGGATCTCAAAAATATGTGCCAAGCCTGAGACCTTGCAAAACAGATGCAAATTAACCAGTGGTGAGGGAAATTACAGTGGGTGAAGCAGCATTGGCAAAATCCACCTTAGCTTTTGCTTTGCCAGTTCCGCAAAAAAGTTATTTTTTATTTTTATTATTAGTGGCTAAGGCAAAAACGTAAAGAATGTGTATATGGATCTCTATCTGTTTGTAGTTTTATGATTTCACTGTAGTTTTAGCCCGAGAAATGTGTGATACATTGTAATCATTTCACATGGGAAGTTGCAATTTTAGGTGGTGTGAAATTCACCAAACTGAGCTAATTTTCCTCCTCCACCAAAGTTTTAGTTGAACATATTACCAGCGGTTCTCCGATTCCTATCCCAAAGGCATAGCCAGAAATGTATGATATGCAGCTTGGGCTTGCAGAAAATGCTGAGATCTTCTTGTGCAGCTCTCTGCACCATTTTTGATATACAAATGTAAGACCCTTGAACAAGTGCATGGCAAGTGAGTTAATGAAAACCGTAACGTTTTTAAAGATCGCTGTTCAACAGGACATTCTGAAAATAAAATAAATAAATAATAATGAACCCAATCACAGGGGAACTCTTCCAAATATCATTAATTCAAATTGGTATTTTTGACTGAGGGAGTGATGTTTATGAGATTGATTTATTTAGGTTATACTGTTGTCCAACTACCTGTTTTTGTAATCAGATACAGAAAAGAATGTGAAACTAAAAGATATGTAAAAGACACAAAACCACACATTGTCATGGAAAAGTGATCTTGAATACTACACAATTATTAACAATACGAGTAAGCCCATATTTCTTTACAGTGAAACATACGCAATATGTAAAGTCTACAGACCAGAATTGAACTGAATGGACTTGTAATCTAATCTCCCCATTGCCCATACGCAAGTATCAGTGACAGGTGGCAAACGAGAGTGGCTCTGTGCCCTTCTCAGCCGAACAGAACACTGGACAGTGCTGCTAGACAGTCATGATGAAAATGAGACTGCATCAGGACTTCTCAGAAAGTCAGCTATGCATTAATGGTTCAGTCTGCCTGTACATGGCTCTTGTACGTTTATTGAAAGGGTCACAGGCCACGCACGTATAATCCTTACTCATGGCAACCAGGACATTCAGACGTTAAACTTGGAGTGGCATTTTCAGTCATGTTGCCAACGCATGAACTTTCTCCATATTACTTGTTAGAAGTCCCATATACTTTGTTCCGAATTATTCTGGGTCATCAACTGTTGGTCTAGATTGTGGGCAGTATGGAACTGGCACTTGTTAGAGGCTTGGCCTAACATTTAAATTAGACTGACCAGATATAATGGCTTTCAGAAATATTATGTAAGCCAGAATTTTGGCATAAACCGCTATATAATTAAAATCATGTAAACATACAAATCTTCCTAGTTCCTGCATAACAGCCCTTACTCCAATCCCAAAATACATACAGCAGAAAAAGTCTCCTCCACCACCTGTACACACACACACTCAGCACAACTACAGAATTTGATGCATCAGTTCACATGTTCATCACAGACACTGCACGCTCCACACACACACGGCTTCACATGCATACAAGTGCAGACCCACACACACACACACACACTATCAGTAACAGCTGTGCAAGTTTCTCACATAGAGCACAGGTACTAAAAGCTTTCACCACACACAAAACATGCACCATTTGAAACAGAAGTATAATCACACATCCCAAAAAGTACATCCACGCCTAAGACAAAGGGCCCTTTTCATACAAAGGTTTGCGTGGCGCAAAGCGAAAAAGCACAATTTGTGCTGTGCAAAACTCGTGTTGCTGATTCATGAATAGGACTTTGCATGAGTCATTACCTACTTTGCGCGGTGCTGAGAGTTTTGCGTGGCACACAGCGTGAAGTGTGGGAAGGGCCAGCGCAAATAAACAAATAGGGGTTGTAACATGCATATTCTTCATTCTTTGCGCAACATGAGGAAGAACAAGGAATAACATGGGAGTGTTGAGGGACGTGCCAAGCAAAAAACTAACATTCCCAGTCAAGCACAAACATAACCCAATGGATTACTAACCACAACTTCCTGAATTGAAAAGGCACAAGCAAACCTTGTGAGCTCATCGCTGCATGATACACAGCGCAACTCACAACGCACAAAGACCATATTTAAAAGCATGCAATGCACACCATTACAAAATAGGGCTTCTAGGATGATTCCCCCTTTAGTGGCATTGATTGTTGATGGAAGAAGAAGAAGGAGGATTGTCCATCCTCGCACAAGGCTATTTGGTATGCCAGATGAGGAGGTGGGTGCCAGGTACAGATTTTCTCCCCATGTCATCCTAGACCTGGTCAAGGAATGGGAGGCAGACATTGCACCAGCCCCCATCTGCTCCCATGCACTCACACCACTGGAGAAGGTGCTGACAGCCCTACATGTTTTGTCTACAGGCTCATTCCAACACACCTCTGCAATGGTTGAGGGCATATCGCAGCCTACAGAATCTTGGTTCCTGCACCATGTAATGCGCTGTATAACTTTACGTGTGAGTAGGCACAAATACATGCTACGCACACTGTGTGCAAGGCAGAAGAGTGTGCCAGGAATTTTATGCCATTACACATTTCCCACAGGTAATGGGAGACATTGATTGTATGCATGTTGTGCTGCAAACCCCCGAGACAGAAAGCACATGTACCACAACCAGATGCATTGGCATTCAGTCAAAAACCAGGCCATCTGCAATGAAAAGGGAGTCATCAAACATGTGAATGACAATTTCCCCAGAAGCACACATGATAGCTACATGTACTGCTGTTCTCTACTATACCAGGCCCTGGCATCGGGAACCTTTGGCAACACCTGGCACATCGGTAAGTGTTAGCTATCACGCACAAGCAGTCACATGACAAACAGAATACCAGCCCATGACAATCAATGCAAAAAAAAAATAAACATGTCCACCTTTGCAGAGGACAGTGCCTACCCGCTCTCACCATTCCTGATAACACCATTCAGGAATCCTGCCACACCAGGTGAGGTAAGATATAACACAACACATAGCCACTAGTGGCATAGTGGTGCACACATTCAGGATGCTCACGTCATACATCCACTTCCTTGACCACTCTGGTGGTGTATTGTTATATGCCCCACCTCTAGTATTCCAGATCATGGTGACATGTTGTGTCCTGCACAATTTTGCCACATGGCGTAACATATTAGTAGAGCGGCAGGAGGGACATCGCCCTCAGCCACATGCACTGCCCAATCCCTTGGCAGGTCAAAGGGTACAGGGACAGGATGCATGCAATCAGGTCGTGCAAACCTACTTCAGCTGAATAGCAGCCCCCAGGAAGCACACAAAGGGAAGCCACATCCCTGAAACCCTTCAATGATGAATCAGGGCTAATCTACCTTGCCAATAAGAACATCCTGGGAATGTGTGTCTGGGAGAGGCAAACTGTGTGTGTCCATAGCCATCAAATCAAGAGCACACACCACTGATACCGCTTTAGAAAGTGAAAACAACAGTATCCTTGTCGCTGACACAAAACCACACAACACAAGCAATGAAACCTGTTTGGAAGAAATGCCTGGAAGGACTGCTCTGGCCACCCTAGGTGTGTCTCACCCTAATATAAAGGTGGAGTGGCTACTCCATTATCTGGCAATAATACAGCTCATAAAACACCTCTCAATATAAATAGTCAAACAGACTGAGAAAAGTGCAAGTTGAGTTCAAGAAAGATGTCCATCTCACATGGCAGCTTTTTCCCTTGAGAGTCTGCTCCAGCTGGCCTCAGTCATATAGCAATGCACTTCTCTGAAGGTGCCAAAACCAGCCTAGACTGCCGCGGTGTGGTGTGCAGTGTCCACAGCCCTGTGTCCTTGCAAAGCAGCAACCGTCTCCCCTTGCAGAATTTCACAGAAAAAGGAAAACCCAAGATCAGAGGAGGTAACAGATCCTTGCACCCAATGACACTGTACCCTGTGCACCACTGAATGCCATGCAGCAACTGCAAGCAATGACTCACCAGCCCGCCATCTCCATGTCTCCCTTCCGCAGCCATGCTGCTGGACCTGATCACCTCAGGCCAACACACTTGACAACACCCCATACAGTGAAAACATCCTCGTCCATAACAGGAACATTGTGTGTTCCCCTGAGTGTCATGCAACAACTGCAACAAATGACTAACTTGCTCCCAACTCCATCATGCCACTCTACACACCCATGCTCCTATACCTGCTCACCCAAGGCCAAATCACTTGAATACACCCAACACAGTGAACACATCCCTGCCACCAAGTACATCATACCCATGCTCCCCTGAGTGCCATGAACCAACATACACAAAGGACATACCTGGCTTCCATCCACAGTATTTCTCCCTAAATCAACTTATCAGCTTGCATAGACATGCAGTGCATGAAAGAAAAACAACTGGACAGCCTTGAGGTGTCCCTTATGGAACAAGGTAACTTGACAGCTATGGTCTACTCAGTGGCACCAAAGGGTAGGGTAGCACCCCTGGCCATCCAGGGCCCTGCACTTGATGCCTTTGAACTTTGCCATCCAGAGTCGGCTGGGTCCCCTGTGAGGAACTCTGCTGAGTAAAGTGGCTGGCACAACACATCAGAGGCAGTTAACAATGGCTTGGTTAGCACCCCTGGACGCTGAGGGCACTGGCTGGGACACCTCTGAGCCATGCCTTCTGGAGAGGCCAGGGCAGGGCTTTGCAAACCTCCTCACCTGCTCGTATAGGCAAGCAGGGCAGATTAAAACAAGAACTTGGTCAATTAATCCTGCACGGAATTGTGAAACTTGACAACCCTGCACAGCTCTAATGCATTTTGCAGCTGCCTACCCTATCAAGGTCCCTGCATCCTCCCACCTGGATCACAAAACCACCTGGGTGTTCACTTTTCGGGCCACGCATAGGGGTTGGTTAAGAGCCAGGAGGCCATGGGCCATGCCTGCTTAGCAGGCTCATTGGAAGAGCAATCTCATGCCCTGGCCTGGGCTGAATGATGGCTGGGGGTGCTGCTTGCTCCCCTGATCAACTACCTCGAATGTAGGTTGACTTTTTGCCTGGCCATCAGTGTACCCGGGGCATCATCTCAGGGTACTTTGCCCTTTCTAGACCGAAAAGCTCAAATGCGCCCTGGCCAGAGCACCACTGCTGCCCTTCCTCACTACTGGCCCTTGTGGCCTGGCTCAAATACAGGTCCACTGCATCCCCTGCCAAGCGAAATCATGCTCGCCCTTTGGCAGGAGGCCCAGGGACCTTTTTGCCAAATGCCATTGCAATTCATTGTACTACCAGACAGCCGACCAACTCTGGAAGTCCAGATGGCCATCAATTCAAAATTTCTAGTTCCAGTTAGGTCCATAAGGAAGCTGGGCGCCTTTGGCCAGAACTCCCCCTCTGTCACCCAGGGTACAAAGAATACAAGAAAGCTCAGTCACCTTCCTCTGGATTACTATAGACAGTGTGTATGGGTACTGTATGTGCCCCACTTGGTTCTTTCTGCCCCACTTGGGCTTTCTGGTGAACACACTGTGATGGTGGACTTTATATTGCTTGCAGAAACCACTGCACCTCTCCAAGCTGGCCAAGGGCTGTGACACACACAATGTCACAGCTGAACATGGCCTACTGGGTGTCCTGCTGTCTTACGGAGGAGGGAAAAGCAAGCCTTTGGTGCTATTTCAAGTGACACATTTTTTTCATTAGAGGACGCGGTAGCAACGATTTCTGGCATGGTGCTCAACAACCCTTAAGACTTAAGGACCAGACTATTTACCCGGACACCACTATTCTCAACAGTATGACCAATCCAAGACAGACTGTCATTATCTAGATCGAGAGTGTTGCTCTAAGGATTTCCCTGGAGACTGCACTAATTACGAATGTATGCAGTACCAAAGGTTGTTTACCAACACTGTGAGATGGTGTATCCTGGATCTACCCGCTTGTAGTAACAACAAGTTTTGGAATAGACTTTCTTGATTTCTCTACTAGAAAAGTCTGCTCATTATCAACGACAGTCTTCATTTGCCAAATCCGCTAGCTACGACTTTGTTAGGGCTGTGGGTGTTTCCTGCCCCGGCCCCCACACACATTCCTTCTCCTCTGAAGAAGTTCCTAATACCAACTTAAAAACTACAGGAACGAAACATGTTGGGTCTTTTGTCAGATACTAATAAGAAGTATTTGGTTTAGGATTAATATTCCTTTGATGCACTTAAGGTACCTCTTGACGAGGGCATCAGAACTAGAGACACCTAACAAAGAGGTTCTCATTTTATGTACTTTGTGTGGTTTTTCTTTTTGATATACATTGTATCTTGAATTTGCTTAAAAATGTATAACTGTTCATATGTCTATATGTACACTTGGTGTTCTTGTTGTACCTAAGAGATACAGTTCAACTTTGTATCCTGCTCTTTACTAGCCATTTGGCGACTAGCACTTAGCACTTTCTTCTTTACAAGCACTAGTCACTTTGTTAGTTTTTATATGTTAGCTTTTACATGTTAGTTTTTATGCACATGTTTTTAACTTTGTATGCTTTTTTCATCATCATTAACCGCATTAACAATGAGGTCAGGTTGTATTCTCCTTAGACCTTTGTGTCTCCACTGTCCTGAATATATTTAGAGTGTGAATTTTTCCTGAAAGATCCAGTTAGTGATACAGATACACCCATTTAAGGTACGGGAGCCCCCCCCCCTTTTTTTTGCTTATAATTTACATCAGGTTTGCTCCCAAGAAACCTATTACGATACCTGATTTCCCCCCATTTTTCTGGAGAAACTTTTTTTCTGGCCAGCAGGGTGCCTAGCCGACAAATGAACCTCATCTGACTTGCATTTGGATGTCAGGGTGGCCTGCGTGTGTGCCTCCCTGCACTTATTTGTGAAGACTTTTTTTGTTTAGGGTTGGACTGTGTAAGGAAGTGACCCAAAGATTCCAATTCGAAGAATGGGTTCCATGAATCAATCAATGCACTTTGTCAGAAAAGCAAGTGTATTGCATTCTAACGATTGGGAAGGGCTAGTCAGTTCCTTGGATCTGAAAACAAATCCGATTCTCTCTGAATGACAACAATGTCCCAGCTTATGTACTGTGAGGAACCTGAGGACACAATCCCATCTACTCCCCTTGGATCTTCCTCTCAGGTGGCCAGGGAAAAGTATAGCTTGTGGATCCTCATGCTGGGGGTGGATATGTGAGGGAGGACCGTCTGGGTGGAGCGACCTTGGGGAGTGGGAAGAGGATGTATGCATGTGAGGCATTGTATCCCCTCTCTCGTATGGCAATGAGTCATACCCTCCCCATGCCCCCGTCGGATATTGTAAGTCTTTTTCCCTTCCACACACTGTACAACCATTATGTCCCTTTAAGACTGGGATGAGGAAGAGGCAACTAGGAGTAAGGCACACTTCTAGTCAATTTCACCGCTGCGGTACTGAGATGGGGAAAATGCATTTGGAGGGTCAAGCATGTCCAGTGTATTAGTGCAAGTGGAGTCAGGCAAAGCACTCACACCTGTAACCCATTGACAGGCCAAAGGTGCTTAAAGGTAGTGCCTTACAATGTGGAGAGGAGAACATGCCTGGAGGGAAGGCAACAGCAGCAAGGCGAGGAGCAGGCTGGTGTGGGACCGACAGACAGGACACTGTGTGTTGCCAGGCGGGAAGGAAAGGTGCCACGACCCAAGTGGGTCAAGAGAGGACCTGAAACCTCCCAACCACCATGGAACTGCTGCCAGAAGTTTTCCCGAGAGTGAACGCTGCTCAGTGGATCTCCCAACATGAGGAAAAAGGAAGAAGGAGAGATGACGTAAGATGTCCGGAGGAGCAAGCAAACCACAGTCAGTGTGAGAAAACGAACACTCAGACTATGGCACTCCAGGGTTGAGAATTAGACATTTAAAACTAACGATCTAAGAGAAACTTATTAGAATGGGCTTTGGAACCTGAATGAAAGACCTTCAAATAACGAAGACGTGGGAAAATATTTGGGGAAATACAACAGCACATACCGAATAGCGAACTAAAGAGAAGATATGGAAATATTGTGCTTATTGCATACCAAACTAAAGAGAAGATATGGAAATATTGTGAAATTATAGCATGAATAGAAAGCAAATGATGTGCTACGGTGAAAGTAATGAAGTTTGCAAAAATGTATTGATGAACACAGTAAACACTTGTAATTAATATTTATGAACTAAGTGAAAATGAAGTGTGAACGCCAAGTTGCTGAACTTAAATGGATAAAGTGAAAGTAAGGTGGTCGAAGCGGATGTACACCAAAGAATAAGGTGAATACAAGTTGGGGCCACATTGTGGCAGAGCCAAAAGACTGCCAAGGAGAAATCACAGCACATGTTAAGTACTGACACTGGCACAACAAGGAAAACCTCTGTTGGTCAAAGAAAACTCAGAGCAACACAAAGTGCCAAGGGTTATCGGTTGTGTGACCTGTAATGGGTGGACTCTGTGGTCTGACAACTGTGCCTAGACTGAGTAGCCGGACTTGGGAAATAGCCAAGAGAAGCCAAGAGACAAAGGATGTGTGGTTTACGTTTTAAAGTGAAAGAAAGCCTCTGTGCTAACTATAATGGGATCCAAAGGATTATAAAGTGAATCTGAACACGTTGTTGAAAGTCAAGAGATTTGAACTGTGTTGAACTTGGGGAAGGGAAACCTCAAGATATCCTGGAACTGTGTTGTAATTGGGGAAGGGAACCCCAAGCCTTTTTTTGGAACTGTTTGAACTTTTTGAAGGGGAAGCTGAAACAAGCCCGGCTGGAAGAAGCTCAGAACTTTCTTTTGAATACTGTTTCTTTTGGTTACAACATCCCTACACATTGTATATCTTTAGATGTGAGGGCAAGTATAGGTTTTGTGACACAGACAGACTTTTAAGTTGATCTTACTGACACAGACTTTCCTTAGTTTCTTCAGGTAGGAAAATCCCACATTTGCAAAGGGCAAGTTAGGCCTTACTCCATACTGACATATAAAATAAAGTCCTTTTTGTGAAGACAAGTGAATCTGAATGTGTCTTGCTTCATGATGCCTTCACAAATTGTGTCATAGTGGGAACCCTCAGATTTGAAACATTTGGTACTATTGAGTCAGACCCCTCAGAAGCCAAAAAAAGGGCTCTATTGGATTTGATATTTGTAGCAGTAGGGACAAGATTATTCCCCCAGGGGAAAGAAGACTGATACCCACAGATTTGATTCTAATTCCGCCCCATGATACCTATATTAGACAGGCTCCCAAATCAGAACTAGCATGGAGGTTCAGAATCAATGTGTTAGCTGTGGTTATAGACACAGATTTTAGAGGGGACATTAAAGTTTTGCTACAGAATCACTGAAAAAATCTCTTCCATATCCATCAAGGGGATACATTTGTCCAAGGGGTGCTCGAGAGGGTAATGTTCCTTAGGATTAAGTAGGAAGTCGGAAAGGGGGAAACCAATAGAGGTACCCAAGGTTTCTGGGAGGCGGATGACGCCCCTTCAGAACCTAAACCTAGGAAAGTCAGGGAGGAAGAAACTGAAACTCTTCCCGACCTGGCCTTTGCCCAAAAGAATGACCCATTGTTGGCCGAAGCTTTTCTACAAATTATATCTGAACCAGATGGTCATGAGAAGGGAGGGCCTTTTTTCTTCCTGAGACATGGGCTTCTGTACCGCTGAGGCACTACTTAAGAAGAAGTAGTAAGAATGCAATTGATTGTCCCCAAGAGTCATAAGCAAGTGGTCCTAGAAATATATCACTCACATCTGACAGGAGGCAGTTTAGGACTGCCAAAAACACAAGCCCAAATTACTAATAAGTTCTATTGGTTAGGAATACATGTGGACATTAAAACCTTATTTCAGGATTGTGAGATTTGCCAAAAGACTAGTACTCAAATGACATCACTGGTTCCATTATATCTATTGCCAATGATGGAAATTCTATTCTCAAGAATTGGTATAAATATTGTGGGACCCTTAGAAATATCGTATTTGGGGAACAAGTACATTTTGGTAATTGTGGATTATACAACACGATACCCAGAAGCTTTTCTTCTGAGACGACCAAACACAATCACCTACTCCCCTTCTTCTCACGAGTAGTGCTTCCAAAGGAAATACTGACAAGTCAATGTGCTACCTTTATGAGCAAACCTATGGGGGGAAGTGAAACAGTTATTGCATATTACCACATTGAGAACTTCAGTATACCACCAACAGGCAGATGACCTCGTAGAAAGATTTAATAAGACAGTGAAAACCATCCTAAGGAAGTTAGTAGAAGAAGATGGTAGGAATTGGCATCAGATGATTTCATGGGCTTTGTTTGCAGTTAGAAAACCCCCTCTGGCCTCAACAGGATTTTCCACTTTCAAATTCCTTTATGGGTTAGAGTCCCGGGATGCCCTAGACATGCTAAGTGAAACCTGGGAAGAAAGAGAAGAGGACCCAATACCACTCTCCCAAACGGCTACTAGGCTTAAAGAACACATGATGGTAGAAAGACCATTGATACAGACACATATGGCCAAGGCACAAGAACAACAGAAAGTCTCCTATGATAAAAAAAAGCTGTCTTTAAGATATTTTTCCATACGTTACAAGGTATTAGTCTTGTTACCCACTTCAGAGAACAAGCTAATCTCTAAGTGGCATGGACCATATGAGATAATAGAAGAAAAGGGAACTTTTAACTAAGATCTCCCAACCTGATTGTTGCCTAAAAACACAAGTCTACCATAGAAATCTTCTAAAGGAGTGGGAGGAAAATCCTTCAGAGTCCAATGCCACCATTTTGTCATGTTTATTACCAAAGGATTCAGATAATAATGCTCTAGTTCCATCCAAGCTCTATAATAACCAAAAGCAATTCCTATATGATCTCTTGAGACAATTTCCTGATGTATTTAGAGAAGAGCCAGGAAGGGTGAAGGATATTTCCCGAAAGGAAACCATCATTCAGGAAGTGGATGCAAACATAATCGAACCACCACTAGCCCCTGGTCCTCGCCTATCATGTTGGTGGCAAAGCCCAATGGGAGTTGGAGGTTTTGTAAATCAACTTTCAAAAGATGGCATAGTTACACTTGCACTCTACATTTTCAAAACTGGATAATCCACTGGGGAGGGTCCCAAATTACCATGTAAGATTTCCTAATGCACTTTGGCATGAACATTTTCTCTAGTTCCGCCTGAACCTCCTTTATTCAGGGGAGATTCTGGAAAACGATTGGGACCCAGCTAAAGGAACCTGTGCTGTTTCTGCAAGGTTGGTGAAATGAAACATACATTGAAACATTGTATGGTAATTTGTCCAGAAGTGCTGGGCTGCGTTTGAAGTGTTGAGAGTTATAAATGAGATGGGCCTTTCATTGGAATATTGGAATATTGATTATAATATTGATTGCACATTGCTTAATAAGTAGTTTTATTAACAAAAATTGTTGTTGGATTATATGTAAGCACTTATTATTTAATAATTCTTGGAATTCATGAAGGTTTTATCTGTGCTATATTTGTTTAAAGCATATTAACACAATATTTGTTATATGTTTTAAGGATTATAAATAATCCTGTATATGTATTTTATAAAATGTTTTGTGAATTGATATGAATTTTATGTGGAAGGTCAATATTAGTTTTACCATAACACCATAAATAAATATATAAATGAAAAGACTATTCAAACTTTTGATAGACAAGAAGCACTCTGGTGATGAAGACAAGGGTACACACACAATTGTTCCTCAGAGCAATTCTCAACTTCAAACACGTCTTTAAAAAAAGTGTAAAGAAGTGGGTCATGAATATCATAAGGGCTCTTGAAACCAAGCCTAGTGGGGTGGAAACACTACCAATAGATTTAACTATTGTTCTCTATGCTTGACAGCATTACAATGGGCTTCTAGGAGCTTTCCAACAGGTCCAGTAGTTACCAAGACATTTGAGCTGGTGATGGGAGCTTTCCAGCAGGTCCAGTAGTCAACGAAACATTTTAGCTGCTGCTGGGATGGTCTAGTTTATCACTTCCCAGTGGGTCAAGTCAGTTTGGTGATAATCGAGTCATAGGGCCTCATTACGAGATTGGAGGCAGCCATGGCGCTAATAGCGCCATGGCTGCCTCCAATAATGGTACCGAGTCCGCCCTTATTCAATGGGGACTTACCGGTCTAGTCAGACCTTTGCGGGACCGGTAAGTCCCCATTGAAAATACCATTCCCCATTCCCATTTGAGCCCCCATAGGGCTCAATGGGAATGGGGAAGGTGCAAATAATGCTACCACAATTTGCGGTACCGTTATTTGCTCCCTGGACCCTTGCGGCACCCGCTAAGGCCCCCTGGTGAAACCAGGCGACCTTAGCGGGACCAGCAAAGGGACCTCGGAATAGGGCGCAAAGGGATTACTGGCACCAGTGTCCTTACCAGTGCCGTTAATCCCTTTGCGCCAGCCTCGGAATGAGGCCCATTGCTTCTTATTGGATTTGAGTCGTGCCATGATGATGAGTGAGGAGCTGCATCCAACAAAACAGTACCAGCTGATTTAAAGTCAATGGGGAACAGACAGATGATGGTGAGTCAGAGGAACAAAAATGGTTGAAGCGGGTCAAAAAGCTTACAATGTCAATGGCATCTCATTGACTCTTGCAGTGGCTTGAGGTGACTCGAAGAAATAGAGTTGGATTGAAAGTGGTTTGAGGTGGTTAACAAAGCCTAAAATCTTTCCTCCTATACTGGGTTCCTGGGGGGCACTGCCTAGGGTCTCAGAGGATAAAGTGAATGCTTCCTCTGCCATTCTAGGCAGTAAGGTTGCCACTTCCAATTGGCAGAGACCTTTGTAATGTTGTCTAGACATCAGGCCGGAGTAGTCCAAGTGAAAGCCACTTTATTTGTTCGTCTAAAGTGGTTGAGGAGAGGGTTTCACTCTCTCTTTGCAGAGCTATATATTCACCTCAGTGGCTAAGGACTGTGGTCTAACAGTACCCCAAAAACAGTTTCTGAGCAATCTTTCTTCTTCTTTAACCCAAAGAAGATTCAACTAAGGGTGTGGTAGCTGTAACCCACATATATACAAATGTTTCCACTGTTTAGTGGTCCATATCAAGACGTCTGTAAAGGGTCAATCTCAGATCTTGTAAAAATATTTTTTTATTATTGTTATTATTATTATTGTTATTATTATTATTAATATTATTATTAGCATTAGTATTATTATTATTATTATTATTATTATTATTATTATTATTATTATTATTATTATTATTATTATATTTATTAAGCATGGACCTGGCTTCAGGAACCAACTGGGTGCTTTACAATCATAGTGGGAAGGGCACAGCGAGGGAATCGGAGATACAAGGGAGCAGGGAGTTACCAAAGGGGGGTGTGTGCTAGGGCAATTTGGCATCAAGGGTTCTGCAAGCAACCAGAGGAGGACACAAGGGGGGACCACCCAACCCTCAGGTTAGGTGGGGACAGGAGGGTGTGTGGACCTAGGTGTTAGCAATGAGCCATTCCTATAAGAGGAGGGTCTGCATGTCCTTACTGAAAAGTAAAAGTGAAGGGGAAAGTCTGGTGTAGACAGGGGAAGCTTCCAGAGTCTGGAGGTGTACAAATAGATAACCTGTATTCTTGTTCTTTTCTTCCTTCCTGCAATGTTGGAGTTCCAGTCTGCACATGTCCTTACTTCGGGTGGATCCTGCTCTGTAAGGTAGCTTGTTGACTTCAGGAGAACAGCCATAAATAGAATGCAGAAGCATGGTAAGATGATACGTACTTGCAGCAAGAGCCAGCACAGTTCGATAAGGGTTGGGGTAATGTTGTGAAACTTGCAGAGTCATTTGATGAGTCATGCTTCAACTTGTACGACACATCTCAGGTGACAGCCTTCTAAAAGGTCATTGCCACCATCCAGGTGGGAGAGGACCATGGCTTGGACAGCAGATCTGAAGTTGTTTTCTGGGATTAAGTGTTTGATTTTCCGCAGGAGAGACAAAAGAGAGATGTCTGTCAATTTTGAACACAATAGATTTGGCACAGGTGGCCAGGTGGGGTGTGAAGCTTTGAGGTTCATAGCATAGAGCCCTGTCTGGATTTCACTATGTTCAGTGTTGTTGGTCAGGAGTAGGAATTTGGTTATGGAGGACTTGAGCTTCAGGAAGCAAAGGCCATCCCAGAATGGATCAATGTGAGGCAGGCCTTGAGCATTTGGATATCTTCTAAGGAGGAAAGCTTGAGGAAGAGCTGTGTGTCATCTGTGTTTTGTTGGATATGGGATGTTGTGTTGACCCAGGAGGGTTCTGAGTGGTTCCCTGTAAACATTGAACATCGCAGGGGAGAGGATGGATATTTGCAAGACTCCACAAGTGATGGATAGAGTTGGTGATCTGGATACATTCATTTGGATACACTGATGGCATTTAGCATTGTAGGATTTTAACCAGCTGAGATCGATCTGTCTGATCCCCGTGCAGTGATGTAAAATGTCAAAGACTCTCTGGTGCTCTTCTCTGTCAAATGCTGCTGAGACGTGAAAGAGAACCAGGATGCATGGCTGACTTCAGAGGTTTGGAGGTACTATGAAGGGGCACAGGAAATGTGGGTGGCCTACAGATGTTCACGTTGTTGGAACCCCTCACCTGGTTGTAACATCTCTCCTGGGATACTCTCAACCTGTCTGTCTTCCTGTCTGCCTTACATCAAAAACACTTGAGTTATGTCTCATTGATGTGATTTCCCATTGTACTGGAAGGTTTCCTTTGAAGCACTCCTCCCTTCCTTGCTCCCTTGGGGTATATGCTCTCATCTTGGGGAGGTATCAACTAATCCCAGCAGGGAACAAATACTACTTGATCCAACAGTTTTTGGTGGTTGAAACTTGGACCTAAACAATGATGCTCAAAAACTATGACATTTGTATGAGTCACTAGAAACCAGTCTTCCAATAATATGACATCAGTGAAAACATTGCGGCAGCGACACACACACACAATTTAAGTAGAATAAGTATTTATTCATGGAGAGCGCAGAGAGCTGCAGGCACCTCTGCCTAGCTCCCTGTCAACTGTCTTCATGTTCCAGAACCACATGTGGTTCTGGAACACGTTTAGTAGAACATAACAATCAGGTTGGTTTAACTGTATGTCCCTATAGGCCACCATGTCAAACCAGATATAGCTATATTGTATATATGTCTAATCTGCTGCAAAGCATTGGTGGTACATTTATATGTAATTTGGATATTGGGAGGCCACTATTAATAATGGCCCATGTTGGGAATCCATTTAGATTCCAGCAGATTGTTTGTCAGGAATGTACATATTACTCTGTTGCTGTTATCTTTAAAAACTATATAGCAGCTGCTGAAATGTCAGCAGACAGGTCTAGAGTGCACAAGGCAATGCATATGTGTTGGAGTGCACACTTCAGTTTTGGGGTGATTTGGGAGGTACAACGCAGCATATAACAGAAAAGGGGTACATACCAAGCAGAACTTTGTTGAGACAGGTAGTCACAGGAACTATAGGGGCAGAAGCTGGTTGAAAGCAGAGTGACACAGGGAGAAAGAGAAGGCAGGCAAATATGCCAGATAACCACGGATTGATCAGAATAAAGGGTGTATTGGAATATGATAAGGGGCCTCGAGTGAGAGTAGGGAAATCCCCTTGGGGCAGTACCAGCAGATTACTCTTAACAAAAATTATGCAACAACATCATGGATATGGCGTGCTGATGAGATGATTGTCCTCAGTTTAAGTTTAAAGCTAGAGACCATATACTGAGACAGTTAAGACTCCAACAAAGTAGACTAAGGCAACAGAAGTATTTCCCTTAGCTGATCTTAATAGAGAAAAATCCAGGGGCCACATTGTATACAGATACAGGGCAGAGACACAGCAATGGACAATTCTGTAATCAAGATGGAAAAGCAAAGTGCATAGAAATAACCAAGTACAGGATAGGCAGAGAAAAGAAGAAAAGAAGAAAGAAAACTGTAGACAGAGGCTGTAAACGGAAGTCATACAAGAACTACTTATAAGGCACACATGCATTCTGGCATAGAAGAAATCATGGACCAATGATTTCCGAACAGGAATCAGTGACCAGCAGGGAAGTAGGCAGGGAAAGCAGCCATACAGAAACTTGCAAACCTAGTGTTCTATGAATATCATGAAACATCAAGCATTAGTCATAGAAGAGGCAGTAGGTCACTGCCAAATCAGCCAATACGTAGTTCATGAAGCTCAGTGCACTAGTCACAGACAAGGAGTCACTACAAACTCAGCAAGTACGTATTTCAGAAAACTAAGTCCACTTAAGAGCAGATACTTAAACTATGGACAGAAGTCCAGTAAGTAAAACATAAAACCTGGATTGCAGAGAGAAAAGGGTGGGGAGGGGGAAGCTTTGCCAGAAACATGGTGAGGCTGTGAGCCAGGTTAGGACGATGGTGCTCACAGCAAAACAAGGCTTTGAAGAAAGCCAGAAAGGCAGCAAAAATACATTCAGAACAATTAGTAGCTTTAATATCAAACAGGACAGAAGCTGGAAAGCAGCTAAAGCAGGCCGGATTCAGTAGCTAAAAGAAAACTAGCGTGGAAACGTTCAAATACCGCACAAAGCAGAAACTCACATAAAGCCAGTTGATAGAACACTTACTACTCCTCAACGTGAGCTTATGAAAGCCCTCCCAGCTGACAGCCCAACATTTTGGAGCTGATTGCAGTCTGAGGCAGCTGTGTCCAATAAATCTCAGTCCTGGTTTTAGTAGTTTGCAGCAGTGGATTGTAATGAATGCCTCTCCAGCTCTTGGCAGCCTGCCCTTCTGCAGCTTGCAAAAGGTGAATGTAATCAGGGTGTCCCCCAGCTAGTAGTAGCTTGTTACAAGGGAATGCATGTATTATGCCAACCCCAGCCCTCTGCCTCTTGGACAGCATACATCTACCAGAATGCACCAGCTAGTTTAGCCAGAGGTGGAAGTCTCATATAAATCTTCGGTATCTCGTACCACCAGTTCATTTGTTTTTTTTAAGTGTGTACCCTTAGTTCAAAAGATTATGATTATTTCATCCTGGAAACATGTATTTTCTCCTAAGTGAAATCTATAATCAGCTGGGCTCAGAGGGTCAAGCACTACCCATTTCTTAAATCGCAACCCCTATGAGACACAGAGGCAGCGTTAATGGCTCTCCAGGCAACACCCTAAGGAACTCACCAACACATTTGTTTTGTTCTAAGCAGCAGAGCCGTTGTTATACATGTTGGGTCATTTACAAATGAAAGACCTCTCTTGGCACCTCTCACTTTGCACATTATATGAAAGTTAAAGTGACCAACTCAGCAAAACACCCTTTGAAATATTTTTTTTATATCCATGCTGCCTACTTGCTTTGGATGCCAAAAAAAAAAAGTTTGCTTTGATGCCCATAGTGTAATGTTATTAACATCATGCATAAAGTATAACAATGAGCTGAAAGTCTGTGACAAATAATCACCATTTTTATTATGTATTTGTTTGTTTGTTTGTTTTATTATTTATAATGCGCACATAACCACAAGGATAACAAGGCGCGAACATAGTAAGAGGGTTGTATAGCTTAGTTACATACAGCAAATTAAATAACGTCCCGTGGAGTTACAATAGGGATACAGTGGTAACATGGGTAATCAGATATCAAAGACATTTTATCTAGTGCAGTTTATATAGTAGCAGGAGGTAGCGGGGGTACACTGAGCAATAATACAATTGGTGATGGCACTGATAATGGCATGAGGAGCCACCAGGGAGTATTATTTGTCATGGTCCTTCATCCATTGTATAATGTATGTCCTGAACTGAAAGTAAGGGATGTCTTTCCTTAGAGGTGGCGGTAGTGAGTTCCAGTGAGTAGCTGCTTTAACAGGGAAGCTGTTCCCTCCAGTCAGGGACCGTTTGAATCTTGGGACTAGTAGTAGATTGGCGTTGGCACTTCTGGAGGGGCGGTATGAAACCTGTCTAGAGAATCTTGTTATCAGATATTTCGGGGCCATGTCATGAAGGCATTTGTGTGTCAGTGAGACAGACTTAAGGAAAATGTTGTCTTTCGTGGAAAGCCAGTTAACAGATCTTCTGGTATCTGAGATGTGGGCTTTCTTGGGGATACTTAGAGCTGCTCTTAGAGCATTATTTTGAAGGATTTGGATCTTGTTTATGATATGTTTGTTACTGCCTACGTAAAGGGCATTACAGTAATCCAGCTTAGATAGGATCAATGCTCTGGCCAAGGTAGTGCAGTTATTAGGTGTTAGGAGTGGTTTGGCAGCTCGGATGAGTTTACAAGTATAAGCAGTGGCGGAGGCCATTGCGTTTACCTGTTTGTTAAATGATAGTGAGGAGTCTAGGTAAAAACCCAAAGTTTTTACCTCCTTGGCCACAGTGATGGTGTTGTTATCAATTACGAATGATGAGTAAATTTGGCCAAGTTTGTTGATATTGGCTGAGGTACCAAGAATGAGAAGTTCTGTTTTGTCATCATTCAGGCATAGTCCGTGTGAGGCCATCCATGCCTGAATGATGAGGTACACTCTGTTTACAAAGGCCAAATCCTTGTCATAATCCCCCGACAACGGGATGAGGATCTGAGTATCATCTGCATAGTTTGTGTAGGTGATACCCAGACCGTCGAGATCATCGAAAAGGGGCTTTGTAAAGATGTTGTACAATGTAGGTGAGACGCAGGAGCCCTGAGGCACGCCACAGGCGATGGGCGTGGGGTCAGCAGCCGCTAATGGTGAGAGGACGCGCATTGTTCTATCACTGAGGAAGGACTGAATCCAGCCTATAGCCTCATGGGAGAAGTGTGCGGCCGACTCGAGATGTTTGCACAGAATCTCGTGGTCGACTAAATCGAAAGCTGCTGAGAGGTCAAGGAGCAGCAGCAGTGCAGTTTTGCCCTGGTCTCTCAACTCGTCAATTTGTATCTTAAGGTCAACCAAAGCGGTTTCGGTTCCGTGTTGGGGTCTGAAACCAGATTGTCGGATTCCTAGAAGGTGGTTATATTCTAGGTATTGTTGGATTTGTAAATATGCCAATTTGTCGATGATTTTATCTAAAAGTAATCTAAGTTAAGTGGTTGCATTTGTCAGGCTTGCAGTATTTTGCATTCTGGGACGTACACTTTTCTGTTAAGGATGTACAAAATAAAGCTACATTATATTATTGTGGCTTAACATGTTGCTATAAGGATTTATATGTAGTCATGTTTGTTTACTATGCAATTTGTGTATTTAGCAGGTAAACTCTATAAGAAGTATTATTATAGGCCTTGGCATCTTAAACTTAAATATTTTTAACAAAAGAAGATTGTAAGGCATGTGTTCAAGTGTATGAATTGCAGAGTGGGTTAAAATCCCTGCTTCACTGCTTCACTGTTAGCCAAACTGTGTGTTCTTGGGCAAATAATGTAATGTCCATTCAGGCAAAAATTAGAGTGCTTATAAATGATTGCTTGTAAACCATTAAAATGGAACAAATCCAATGAGTTTCAGGACAAAAGGGTGTACCCTCTGCTAATGTCAAACACGGCTCTCACCTCGTATTACATTTTTGGTGCACATCCGTCAGCCCCATATCACTTGATTTGACAGGTAGACTAATAGTGTCACTAGTTAGTCAGTGCACCAGAGATTGTAGTACAGCAGACTAACTGCAGCAGAACCAGCATTACAAGTTCTCCCCTGTTGCTGCCAGTCACCGAAGTTGCTTCCGTCAAACAGATGTGGTCCTGCCCTATAAGAGAATGAGTGAAACACTTTTACTATGTCCTGTTATGTAATTGCATCTTTTATTGCATACCATCTTTAAAACCTTCTTGGAGCTTCAGGATCTGCAATTGATGTGGTAGGAGACTAATGCAGTATCAAGGGGATCATGGCAAGATGTCTTTGTTACAACATCGATCTTTGCAGATCTGAAAAGATAGAGATCCCCTTGCAGTGTACATTTTAGATATTTTGTGAGCTGTCTGGAACAGCGGTTACTATGTGCTCCAGGTTGCTAAGGTATTTTTTGGGTGGTTGTCTGTGCGTGTGTGCCATGGAGGAGCTTAAGGAGTTTGGGGAGTATTGCTGGTGTATCTGTGGTCGATTAGTTTGGTGTTTAGGGAAATTGAGTGCAGACACGTGCCTTTAGATAGTGTATGTGCCATTGTGTAAACTGTGTTATTTTGGTGGATGGCTTGTGTGCCGCAATGTTTTCAAAATTATGCTGGGAGGTAGGTCGATTGTTATCATATCTTTCTCCAATCATTGGTGAATGTGATTGCATGGACACACCATGCAAGAGTGGGAATATGGGGCTTTTAAAGTTCACTTTAAGCAGCAACAGCACACTGAATATTAAAATGTTCCAGTTGTTTTTGCCGGAAACTCATCACAGAGCCTAAGAGCAGAGGAGGGATGGACTAGAGGAGCAAATCAAGAGGGAGGTAAGGACCAGAGGAGAGTGACTCACCAGAGCAGCCAAGGAGCAGAGGGACGAGAGGCCAGGGCAGCTAAGGACCAGAGGAGAGTGTCTCACCACAGCAGCAAAGGAGCAGGGGGGTGATGTACCAGAGGGGCAACTGAACAGAGAGTTTTGCTTTTACTTTAGGTTTACTTAAGTCTATGTGTAGTTTTGTCTATAAGGTGAATTGCATTGGATGTCTAGGTTATCCCTTGGATAGGATTATAGGATTCTCACCTCAGGATTTGTCTTGCTCCTCTGCCTTCTCTGCAGTTCTCCTTTTTCCTATCTTTGCCAGTACTCAAATTCAACCGAAGTGACTTCAGCCAGATGACTACTGGCAACTACAAAGTGAATTGAGCTTTAGGTAGGAGTATGGGCTTGCCTGAAGTATTTATTTTCTGTTTTACTCAATTGCCATTATTTATACACAAAAACATTTATTAAGAGGAAATGATAGAGTAATCATTTAAAATGAACATTAGAGCATCAACTGCCATATATGGATTAACTTCCTGTACTACTCACGTAGAAAATAACATGTGTACCTACTAACACTGTTTATAGCCCTATGCTGGTCAAATTTAATGGCACTCAAAATATGTTTAAGCTATGTTTGCAATTGTGTTTGTAGTGTAAACGATGGCCCACAGGTTACACTAATAATATGTTCTAAAGATATGCATGTTGGATCAAAGTGTTCTATTTATAAATATATTGTTTTGCTATTTGTTGGGATGAATCTAGTTCCATTCGTTTTTTATTATTCTTGGCAATTTCTAGTCTAGCCACAAAGTACAATAGCCATTGTAGATCTGAAACCATAGGTCAAGCCCTTTCGGACACTGTCCTGCCTAGCCCTATGCCACCCGAACCTGTCCCCTGACCCCTCCCGTCAACCCACTCCCTCCTTTTGGGATGCAGCCAGAGTACCACTAGTTCGTTTTTTCCACTTCCACCACTGGGTCTAACCCCAAAACCGCAATGGAAAATGAAATTAGTTTGTTTCAAAACTGCAGGAGTAAAATAGGCAAAAGAATGCCATGGCAGTTTGTGGGTTCTAACATGGTAGTTATGATATGAACAAAGTCTATTGATGGGTGCATACAGCAGTGCTGTGCAGCAGGTGGGTAGAATCCTAACAATATCTAAGAGAACACATTTGCATGCTACATATTCGTACTGCAGCATTAGGAAAGTTGGGCCTGATTACCATTGGTTACTTCTTGCAACATAGTTATCTGAATCATTTTGGATTATAAAAATAATAAAAGCTTAGGACAACCTACCCGTGCAGATGGTGTGCTGTGACACTGTAGTGACCACACCATCTAGACCGGGAAAAATGAAAAGCAATTTTGACGCACTGACACATTGAATGATTCAACCCTTTCCAAGGTGGTTGTCACTGTTCAAACCTCAAACAATTATGACCCCCATAGATGGAACAGTGCATGAGGTACCAATAGTGACCTCAGCCCATCTTTGACAGACTTGTCCTCCATACCATCAGACTGTACAGCTTATATACTCCCTGCTACCAATCAGAGACAAGGAGTAATTTGTCAGGAATTTTGCACAGAGGTTCACTAGCTTCCCAGCAAGAGAGACAACTAAGGTGTGCTCAGGGCCCTGCCTACACTGTTCCCACACTTACAACAGCAGGGTCAAGCAACAAACCTTGGGAATCCCAGCACCCAAGTCACACTTCACTCCACAGAGCCACACACAGCTAGGGTCCCTTCCACTTGAATGCAAAATGGTAGACCATGTCTTTATTCCTTAGTCACATCCAGGAAGGAAAGTAGGACGGTCAATTACAAACAGGGGAACAAGAGGTGCAGCACTTGAGGAAAACAATAATGAAGTAGGAAACACCTACATTAGAAATGGGGGAAGTGGCGCAGTGTCCATCCCAAAGCCACAGGCATAACAGGCTGTAGAAGGTCCAGTCCTGGTAGTGATTAGCAGAACAGGATCATCATGAGCTCTATAAAAAAGCTCAATTCAATAAAGGAAATGACACAGATGGGAATACATTCTGAGAGGAAAAAGGAGAGTGCAAGGAGACAGAGGGGGTGAGAACCACAAACCTACTTCTAAATATGTCCCATATATTGGCCGAGACAAGAACCAATAGAAAATAACTTGCTACAAGCCTTATGAGGGTTGTATCTTAGACAATGACTGACATCAGGAGCAATGGAGAACAGGCTGTTGCATGCTTTCTGAAGGCTATATCTTAGACCCTTTATGGATCCAAACACTAAAGGGAGATACCAGAATATTCTGCAACTTTCAGCACATCCTATCCTCTCAAATTATAGCAAAAACCTAAGGCACTACACGTAATTCATAAACTCTAAAATGGGGTGCTACTAAAGGTGTTTAACCCTATTGATTTGCCTTGTGTGCTCTGTCGGTCCCATCATCACAACTGGCTGACACAACAACTACTATTTTAAATGTATGTATGCTCACTCGAATTACATTGGCTCAGTCTGTTGTCTAGACTCTTATCAATCAGACAATACTCAGGCTCTGCTATATGTTGCACCTCCGTGTTTTGAAAGGATTTTGGGCCTCATTAGAAGCATGCCGGTCCGGAAACAACAGTGCAGGTAAGCTTACCAGCACTGTTGTTTTTCTGGACTGGCACACAACTCTGCCGGACGGGTGCCATCCCACTCGACAAGTCGGACCTGCCCGGTGGAAAGGCACACGCCTGCAGAGTTTCACAGAAGCACCGGCACCATTATTAACGCTGCCAGTGCTTCTGTGGTCCCCACTCCCATAGAGTCCTATGGGACTCTATGGGAATGGAGAACAACGTGTTACCAGCACCTGACTTTGCGGCTGCCGGAGTTGTAATCCCCTGGTGTTACCGGGAAGTCAGGAACCGGTAAATATTTACCGGTCTGGCGGCAACCTACTGGTTTCAGTGGCACGGTTACAACCAGACCCGTAATTAGGCCCATTGTTTGCCTTCACTGTTCTTTTTGTATTTGTTAGACAGCGTCTATGTTGTAACAATATCCCTATAACCAATTTAAGACTGAATTTCATCATCTTTTTGCACATGTATTTTCTCTTTGGTTGGTCTTTTATTATGATAGTTTGCAATGGTTATGATCTAGGTCATGTACTGCAAAGTCTTACCACTCCAAACAAACATTCTGTTCCAAGTCAACATTTGAACCTGAATAACCTTTAACAAAGCGTATTAATCATGAATCACTTTGACTTAAAAGTAGAAGATGATGGTTTCCTTCCCTGGACGCCATCTTGTCTTCTTCAATTGCAAATAAGTGATTGGTTGAGTGTTCTGCTTTCTACACTCTTTGCTCTAATGCATGGCTGAGTGATTATGCTCATCAGAATTTCTGTTATCTCATAAATGTACGTGTCTCATCTGTTTTGTTGAACTGGAGCTCACGTGCACGCTAGGTTGTTGAAAGACACTATACAATGACTTGGCCATTAGATTCCTGTTATATAATTTACAGTGTGTACCAATGTATTACATGTACGATATTTGAAACAACCAAGAGAGTTTGAGACAACGATATGATCCAACAGTTTGCTTTTCTTTGTCCAGGTTATTAATGCTGTTTTAGGTTTTTGTAAATGGACCTAACTGTATATTAATGATGTTTTGTTTATTCTGAATGCAATGGATGAAACATTGGTTATATTTTATGTTAGTTTTTGTCATTTTTTTTAGAATGATCCAGCACTTTTTAATGTGTTTGATGATATGTGTATCTGAATTGTATTTTGTAACAAAACAAAAATGTTCTCTTGTTTACTCATTCATGTAATTTTTGGGAAATTGCTGAGCTAACTGGGTGGAAATGCTCAGTTTAGTTCCTCTGATGAAGGCATCTTTTTTATCAGGTCTTCTGGGTGCTTGTTAATTACCTATTCTCTCTGCAGTTGTTTCTATATCTTGGGAATTCCTCAAAGGAAGGTTCATTTCTGCAACTTCTCTTTATTCTTAGGTCTCACCATGATGAGTGGGAACACGTCTGTTGGGCAAATTGCATTATCTGTCAGGCACACATCAGGCGATCATGGTAGGGGTAGACATCCTGCATGGTAAGGGTAAATACTGTCCTGCTGAGAACAGCTGAGACATCTAACACTGATGGGATTATGAAGAGCTCAGAAAAAAATGTTTGTGCGCCTGAGAAGATACCAGAGGGCTGGACAATGTGTTGTACATGGACTGCCCCAGAAAAAGGACAAACAGTGGGAAAGTTTTTCATGAATCAGATAGCATGTCCTCCATACCAAGAAAAAACCCTCTCACACAAAAGACACAGGACCCCCATTACAGATTGCCACACTTTACCTTCTATGGTGCTCAAACCCCACTTGTGTTTAATCATCTTCTTAGACGTCAAAAGTCATGGGCTAGAAATAATGTTTCTGGTGTTGGAATGCAACATTTTAAAATGGTTATACTGTGCTAACTGTTCATTGATGGTTTGTGAATTCACCTGCACAGTGAACACACTTGTTATGTCAGGTAAATTGAGGAAGACACCATAATGTAGTGTAGTGTAATTAAATTGGCTTAAAAAGCTTATAATTGCTTCATTACAAAAAACTCAGAGAAGCTGATGCTTGTTTACTATATCTTGTGTTTTGATTGGACAAGCTTTACACAAGACTTAACAGGGAAGAACTCATATTTCTCCTTACATCAGCATGGAAAATCTCGACATTATCGTACCTCACTCTTCTTTGTCACAGTATCTAGTTAGTAATCCTAAATGAACTCATACATCACTCTTCCTGGTCCTAGTACTGAATAGTGAGCTTACCTATACCCATCATCCCTCTACCTCATCACAGTACCTAATTTGTAATCCTACCTGAACTCCTATAATTCACTTCCACATCCCAGTACACAATGGCAATCCCATTTTTACCTCCACATCCTTCTTCCTTGACACAGTCCCCCACTACCCTTACCTCACTCTTCCTTGTCACAGTCCCCAACTACCCCACCTCACTCTTCCTCATCACAGTCCCCCTAAACCCCATCACTCTGTCTCATCACAGTCCCCTACTACTTACACCTCACATTTGCTCATCACAGTCCCCCTCTAACCTCAGCTCTCGCGTCCTCATCACAGTCCCCAACTATCGCCATATCACTCTTTCTCATCATAGTCCCTCACCTCACTTTTCCTTGTCACAGTCCTCATCCCAGATCACTTGTTCTCATCACAGCCCCCTAACCCAACCACCCTCTTCCTTGTCACAGTCCCCTATTACCCCACCTCAGTATTCCTCTTCACAGCACATGTCACTCTTACTTGTCACAGTGCCTCACTACTTCCGCCTTCCTCTTCCCTTTGACAGTCCCCTACCTCACTCTTCCTCATCGCAGACCCCCACTACCACCACCTCACTCTTCCTCTTTACAGTCTGCCATTATACATACCTCACTCTTCCTCTTCACTGTCAGACTTCCCCCAACTTCATTCTTCCACATCACAGTCTCCAATGGCCCCCACCTCACTCATCCTCATCACCACGTGACACTCTTCATCATCAAAGTCCCCCATTACCCCCAACTCCCTCTTCCTCCTGACAGTCGCCTATTTACCCCACCTCACTCTTCCTCATCACAGTCCCTCACTAAACAGACCTCATTTTCCTCATTACAGTCTGCCTTTGCCCCTACCTCACTCTTCCTCGTAACTGTCCCTATCACCCCACCTCACTCTTCCTCACCGCAGTCACCCATTACCCCACCTCACTCTACCCCAATGCTCCCACCTCATTCTTCCTCCTCACAGTCCTCATTTAGAACAACCTAACTCTTCCTCCTCACAATCTACCAACACTTCCACCTCCCACTTCCCTGTCACAGACCCCCATTACCCCCACATCCCTCTTCCTCCTCACATTCTCCTACTACACACACCTCACTCTTCCTTGTCACATCCCTCTTCCTTGTCCCAGTACCTAATTATTAATCCTAACTTTACCATCACCTCCCACGTCCTCAACCCAGTACCCAAACGTAATTAGGCCCATTGTTTGCCTTCACTGTTCTTTTTGTATTTGTTAGACAGCGTCTATGTTGTAACAATATCCCTATAACCAATTTAAGACTGAATTTCATCATCTTTTTGCACATGTATTTTCTCTTTGGTTGGTCTTTTATTATGATAGTTTGCAATGGTTATGATCTAGGTCATGTACTGCAAAGTCTTACCACTCCAAACAAACATTCTGTTCCAAGTCAACATTTGAACCTGAATAACCTTTAACAAAGCGTATTAATCATGAATCACTTTGACTTAAAAGTAGAAGATGATGGTTTCCTTCCCTGGACGCCATCTTGTCTTCTTCAATTGCAAATAAGTGATTGGTTGAGTGTTCTGCTTTCTACACTCTTTGCTCTAATGCATGGCTGAGTGATTATGCTCATCAGAATTTCTGTTATCTCATAAATGTACGTGTCTCATCTGTTTTGTTGAACTGGAGCTCACGTGCACGCTAGGTTGTTGAAAGACACTATACAATGACTTGGCCATTAGATTCCTGTTATATAATTTACAGTGTGTACCAATGTATTACATGTACGATATTTGAAACAACCAAGAGAGTTTGAGACAACGATATGATCCAACAGTTTGCTTTTCTTTGTCCAGGTTATTAATGCTGTTTTAGGTTTTTGTAAATGGACCTAACTGTATATTAATGATGTTTTGTTTATTCTGAATGCAATGGATGAAACATTGGTTATATTTTATGTTAGTTTTTGTCATTTTTTTTAGAATGATCCAGCACTTTTTAATGTGTTTGATGATATGTGTATCTGAATTGTATTTTGTAACAAAACAAAAATGTTCTCTTGTTTACTCATTCATGTAATTTTTGGGAAATTGCTGAGCTAACTGGGTGGAAATGCTCAGTTTAGTTCCTCTGATGAAGGCATCTTTTTTATCAGGTCTTCTGGGTGCTTGTTAATTACCTATTCTCTCTGCAGTTGTTTCTATATCTTGGGAATTCCTCAAAGGAAGGTTCATTTCTGCAACTTCTCTTTATTCTTAGGTCTCACCATGATGAGTGGGAACACGTCTGTTGGGCAAATTGCATTATCTGTCAGGCACACATCAGGCGATCATGGTAGGGGTAGACATCCTGCATGGTAAGGGTAAATACTGTCCTGCTGAGAACAGCTGAGACATCTAACACTGATGGGATTATGAAGAGCTCAGAAAAAAATGTTTGTGCGCCTGAGAAGATACCAGAGGGCTGGACAATGTGTTGTACATGGACTGCCCCAGAAAAAGGACAAACAGTGGGAAAGTTTTTCATGAATCAGATAGCATGTCCTCCATACCAAGAAAAAACCCTCTCACACAAAAGACACAGGACCCCCATTACAGATTGCCACACTTTACCTTCTATGGTGCTCAAACCCCACTTGTGTTTAATCATCTTCTTAGACGTCAAAAGTCATGGGCTAGAAATAATGTTTCTGGTGTTGGAATGCAACATTTTAAAATGGTTATACTGTGCTAACTGTTCATTGATGGTTTGTGAATTCACCTGCACAGTGAACACACTTGTTATGTCAGGTAAATTGAGGAAGACACCATAATGTAGTGTAGTGTAATTAAATTGGCTTAAAAAGCTTATAATTGCTTCATTACAAAAAACTCAGAGAAGCTGATGCTTGTTTACTATATCTTGTGTTTTGATTGGACAAGCTTTACACAAGACTTAACAGGGAAGAACTCATATTTCTCCTTACATCAGCATGGAAAATCTCGACATTATCGTACCTCACTCTTCTTTGTCACAGTATCTAGTTAGTAATCCTAAATGAACTCATACATCACTCTTCCTGGTCCTAGTACTGAATAGTGAGCTTACCTATACCCATCATCCCTCTACCTCATCACAGTACCTAATTTGTAATCCTACCTGAACTCCTATAATTCACTTCCACATCCCAGTACACAATGGCAATCCCATTTTTACCTCCACATCCTTCTTCCTTGACACAGTCCCCCACTACCCTTACCTCACTCTTCCTTGTCACAGTCCCCAACTACCCCACCTCACTCTTCCTCATCACAGTCCCCCTAAACCCCATCACTCTGTCTCATCACAGTCCCCTACTACTTACACCTCACATTTGCTCATCACAGTCCCCCTCTAACCTCAGCTCTCGCGTCCTCATCACAGTCCCCAACTATCGCCATATCACTCTTTCTCATCATAGTCCCTCACCTCACTTTTCCTTGTCACAGTCCTCATCCCAGATCACTTGTTCTCATCACAGCCCCCTAACCCAACCACCCTCTTCCTTGTCACAGTCCCCTATTACCCCACCTCAGTATTCCTCTTCACAGCACATGTCACTCTTACTTGTCACAGTGCCTCACTACTTCCGCCTTCCTCTTCCCTTTGACAGTCCCCTACCTCACTCTTCCTCATCGCAGACCCCCACTACCACCACCTCACTCTTCCTCTTTACAGTCTGCCATTATACATACCTCACTCTTCCTCTTCACTGTCAGACTTCCCCCAACTTCATTCTTCCACATCACAGTCTCCAATGGCCCCCACCTCACTCATCCTCATCACCACGTGACACTCTTCATCATCAAAGTCCCCCATTACCCCCAACTCCCTCTTCCTCCTGACAGTCGCCTATTTACCCCACCTCACTCTTCCTCATCACAGTCCCTCACTAAACAGACCTCATTTTCCTCATTACAGTCTGCCTTTGCCCCTACCTCACTCTTCCTCGTAACTGTCCCTATCACCCCACCTCACTCTTCCTCACCGCAGTCACCCATTACCCCACCTCACTCTACCCCAATGCTCCCACCTCATTCTTCCTCCTCACAGTCCTCATTTAGAACAACCTAACTCTTCCTCCTCACAATCTACCAACACTTCCACCTCCCACTTCCCTGTCACAGACCCCCATTACCCCCACATCCCTCTTCCTCCTCACATTCTCCTACTACACACACCTCACTCTTCCTTGTCACATCCCTCTTCCTTGTCCCAGTACCTAATTATTAATCCTAACTTTACCATCACCTCCCACGTCCTCAACCCAGTACCCAAACGTCCCAGTACCCAAAAGTAATCAATATCATTACCCCTACATACTCCTTCCTCGTCTCAGTACCCAATGGTAATATTACCTTTACCCTCACATTCCTCTTATAATAATCTTATCTTTAACCCACGTCCCTCTTCCTCATCCCAGTACCCCATAGTATTCTTACCTGTCCCCCCTCATCCCACTCGATCATCACAATACCCCACTATCCCATTTCACTCTTCCTCATCACAGTCCCCACCTCACTATTCCTCATCACGGTCCCCCTAACCCAAGCACACCCTTCCTTATGTGAAAAACCAGAAGGTGTTTCCCAACCTAGTCCCTGGCCAGGGAAGGGGCATCACTTTTGGATCCCAACCCTGGGGGCGGACAAGCGAGGGAGGATCACCTGAGTAGGGGGTCCTCGGGGAGTGTGGGAGAAGCACCCGACGGTGAGACATGGTATCCCTCTTTTTCCAGAACCCATCTAACCCCTATCCCTGTTTATTTTATGGGAAACTACCGCTCCCATAATTCCTCCCCATGTTACATTGACAATAATACTGAGCCAATGAAGATGAGGAATGATGTCAGACAGATTAATCCTACTGCCTTGCAATGGCTCTATCCCTGTAATAAGGACTGACAGAGTGAGGCACGTAATCCTAACTATATACACCGCCACTTAGCAAGCTCTTTCAGGAGAAACAAAGGTGGCACACACAGGCACACTCTGAGCAAGGCTAGGTACAAGAAGGAACAGCTCTATCGGGGCTGATGCAAATCAGGCGATGGAAGTCGGAAGGCCAAGGGGCTGATCTGCAGTTACGAAGATAGAGAGAGAGTCAAGCGAGAATCCCACACTTTGGGAAAGCCGTAAGCGTTCAAAGACTGAATCCAAGTGAGTGGAACAAGGAAACCTTCAAGGAACTTGAAAGCAGCCAGTGACCCTCCTGAGTGAACAATGGGGTTGAGGAGGAGCAGAGGAGGCATTGGAAATAGACTTAAATGCTGCATGAAGAGCATTGATGAAAGGAGACTGATTAACACAACCAGTGAGTTATTGAAGACAACAAAAGTCTGGTTTGTGTTAAAAGCCAAAAGTAACAGTAACTCAAAAGTTGAAGGTTTCACATGTGCTTGTAAAACACGTAATGGAAAGGACAATTGCTGAATGGTAAAAGGAATGGATACAAAGTAACAGAGTGGTCCTGCGAGGTGAAATCGCACAATCGGAGGTCTCTGTAAAATGGTCTGAGTTGATTGGGAACCAAAGGCAAGAAAGTAATTGCGATCCCGAAAGAAAGTTGAATGAGTGAAAAGCCAGGTATGTTAACTCTAAATATGCCAAGAGGGAAAATTAAATGAACTTTGAAAGAGGTCAAGAAGGCAAACTAAACAAAATAAGAAACTACAAATACCAAGAAGTATTGGTGTTACATATGAGTTTTGGAAAAGACCAAGAAGGCAAATCAAAAAGAATATGAAACTACAAATACCAAGAGGCATTAATGTTGTAAGAGGAGGAAGATTTTGGATTGTAGAATTAATGAAAGATAGGTGGTTGAAGTGGTCCTGCAGAGGTCTGTTTCCAAAGTCTTTGACAGTGAAAAGACACCCGAGACAAAACGTGGGGAAGGGAACTCCACAGAATTAAAGACAGGCTCAAACCCGGCAGAGGGAAGCCTGTGCAGAGCTGTGTTATTAAGTGAAAGGTGAAAGACAGGCTCGAGCCGTGTAGTTGGAAGCCTGTGCAGAACTGTGTGATACAGAAAAAGGTGAAAGATAGGCTTGAGCAGGCTGAGGGAATCCTGTACAGAACTATGTGATAAAAGAAGAAAGTGAGTGTGATACGAGAGGCATGCTCCACCCTGATGAGGAAAGCCTGTGGTGGATTGTGGGAAAGTAAAGGTCAACAGTGGAACTGTATATTTACAGATGAGGCCTAAGGAAGTGGTTGAACTACCAGAGGTTTGAAGCCCAAACCTGAACTGTTAATTTGTACCAGTAAGCCAAAGTGTGCAAGATTGAAAGAACTCTGCCATCCACATATACTTTTTAGGGAACTCTCTAGACCCTGTGGTACTTTGAGTGGCATTTCTTTTGAGGCACTATTTTCCTTCTGTATTCCCTTAACACATGTGTCATTTTGAGAAGGGAGGCAAGGTTCATTTCTTTTAGTGTAGGCCTTTCTATTTGTGACTAGACTGACGTGGACTGTTTGTCATTTATTTAATGGTCCCATTTTAGAGTTAGGGCCAGTTAGGAATTCTACCAACCCAATCAAAATACCAAATAAAGGTTTTTGAAACTTTTATCCATTGTGTCTATGTCTACTATTGATACCATGCCTTCCTTTCACTTGTCACAGTCCCGCATCACCCCACCTTTCACTTGTCTCAGTGCCCCACTACATCAGAGTCCCCACCTCATGTTTCCTCATCACAGTACCCCATTACTCCCACCTAACTCTTCCGCATCACATTCCTACACTCTCCACCCTCACTTATCTCCTTTAGAGTCCCCCACTGCCCCACCTCACTCTTTTGAATTACAGTCACTCCCTACCCCACCTCACTCTTCTACATCACATTCCCCCACTACCCCACCTCACTCTTCCTCATCAAAGTCTCCCACTTACCCCACCCTATTCTTCCTTGTCACAGTCCCCCACTACCCCTGCCTCCATTTCCTTGTCACAATAGCCCACTACCCCCACCTCACTCTTTCTCATCACAGTCCCCCACTAACCCAACCCCATTCTTCCTTGTCATGTCCCCCACAACCTCATATCACTATTCCTCATCTCAGTCAACCACTACCCCATCTCACTCTTCCTCATCACAGTTCACCACAACTTCCACTTTCCTATTTCCTTTCACAGCCCCCCAATGTCTCACCTCACACTTACTCATCCCAATACCCAATATTAATCAATATCATTAACCCTACATCCCCCTTCCTCGCCTCAGTGCCCAATTGGAATCTTACCGTTACCCCCACATTCCTCTTCCTCTTTCAACTGTGCAATGTTAATCTTACCTTTAACCCACAGCCCTCTTCCCCATTCCAGTAACCAATACTATCCTCACCTTCACCCCAAATCCCTCTTCCTCATCACAATCCCCCATTACCCCCACGTCACTCTTCCTGATCACAGGCCCCAACTATGCCACTTCATTCTTCCTCATCACAGGGCCCCAATAACCCCACCTCACTCTTCATTGACACAGGTCCCAACTATCTCACATCACTCTTCCTTGTCACATACCCCCCAATATTTCATCTCACTCATCCTCGTCACAGTCTTCCACTACACACACCTCATTCGTCCTTCTCACAGTACCCCAATAACTCTTATCTAGTGGACACAAGAAAATATGAAATACTTGATGAAGTCTATCTTGCATAGCTGAATAACAGACATTAATAACGAATGAAATGACACCAGTTATGTTATTGAAAAAGTGGTAGGCATAGCAAAATAAAACCCTTGAAATTCAGTGAAAAAATATTATGTCAGAGACAGTTATGGTGAATACTTTCAGTGCAGCAAAATCCTAAACATTCTGTCAAAAATCTAGTGGTGCTAAGGTGCCGGTTTAATGCAACAACCCGCTTTAAATGTGAAGGTGTTCAAAGCTACTTCACTTTAACTATGACGCCCCATTACGCAGCCCGTAAGCAAACTAATGACATCACACATGACATCACCTATGAGATCATTAACAACATCACCGGTGCAAGTAAAAGAGATGCAACATGTAAAAAGCATGTTTCTCCACAGACGGGTGGGGGTTGGGGGGGATTGGAATTTGCATTTAAAAATAGCATCCGGAATACTGACGGTTCCTGGTTGCTTTATACATTCAAAGAACATTTTGGTAACATAAGCATGCAGGCAGATCTTTATATATGATATATATATTGGTCAAAAAAAGAACCGTGTTGGTAGTCATTTCATTATCCGTACACTCACTCTAACGTTAAAACATATGTATCCATGAACCAAATATTATGGACTGCGTCACGGTACAATGGAATAACAGAATGGCTGCATCATTTGTAACTGCACTGGAGCCGAAGGGCTGGCCTGTTTCCAACTTGAGCCAGAATTTTACAATAGAAGGGGCTGACAGTGGATGCTCGGTAGGTATGGGCCTGGGGACATTACCAATCCCCAATACACAGACACCCGTAGAGGATGTAGGATTAGAAGCGGCAGCAGGCCAGCATGAAGGCTACAGTATGCATCAAGGCACCAATGAAGCATTACCTATCACCACGTGTAAGCAAGCACATCTGACCAAGAGAACATGCAGAATGCGGAAGCTCTCCTCAGCTTGTTCCTTCAGCCACTGGCACCGCAGCTTTCTTGGACCATGGCAGTGTCGGCCATTAGCACCATCAGCCTGGAGCATCTAATACGTCACCTGCCAGATTACCTACGTTGTACTAGTTTGGGCAATTTCCGCTATTGCTGGCCAATTGTCCATCAGTGAAAGGATATTTTACAATCAGTGCCAGTTAGCGCAATTAATTTGGGCCTAGGTCTGCAAACTACAGGGCATCCTAGAGCCAAATGCAGATGCATAACTCTGGCTGGCCCACCACATCTTGCAAAGGGAGTAGAGCCCCCAAAATTAAGACATTGGGCCTCATTACGGGTCTGGCGGTAACCATAATGAATTACCGGCGCCTGACTTCCCGGTAACACTGAGGGATGACAACCCCACCGGGCCGGAAAAGACAGGTGCTGGTAAAATCTTGTTCCCCATTCCCATAGAGCCCCATGGGAGTAGGGACCACAGAAACACGGGCACCATTAATAACGATGCTGGTGCTTCCGTGACAAACTGCCCACCATGGCCGCTCTGCCCGGCAGGGTCAGACCCGTATTATGCCGGTCCGGAAACAACGGAAACCGTTGTTTCCGGACTGGCATGCTTGTAATGAGCCTCATTATTTTTTGATGCATATGTGTGCATGTGTGAGTTTTCTTCTTCTTCTTAAAAAACATATATGATGAGTAATGCATTTTAACCTTCAGAGCGGCAACTTATTTTAAAGTATATGAGCATTATATGTTTCTACATTTGAACACGGTTTGTGAGTGATGGATTGTTTAGGAATGTTTGTTTAATAGGACTTCTACCAGTAAACAATCTACTCTTCTCTCATTCATTAATAAATGGTGTTAGTGAGAATGTTGAATGTGATCGTTACATTCGTATCTGTTCTTTGAATTAGAAGAACACTTTTTATATGCCATCAAGTGTTGTTACTGCCAGAGATAATGCCATAAAAGATTGAAATTAAAGTGTTCATGTACTTGGTTTGCAGCTGATGAACACGGATACCAATATTGACTGCAACAACAACGTGATGTCCAACACAACCGTTCGTTAACTTGTTCTCTTCACCTGTCCATGGATTTTCTTCGACCTTGGCTCTACATTGCCCTCATTGTACATGCTGTGTGTATTGTTTTTACATACACAGCGCATGCAATGTGGACATCATGGAGATCAAAAAGCACCTGTATTATTATCACGAAGTTTCAAATAGAAGGTGATTGAATTTGATACGTGTGTAATCAAATATTGTTATTTTCTGACTGTTTTGGATCGAAATTTGGGACTGAAAGTTTTGTTCTTCTTTCCTCTTTGCCCCCTCTCCGCGTGGTTCTCTAAGATGTTACCTAGTGATCTTTTGAATGCTAATCGACTATGTATTGAAGTTTCAAGACACTGGGACTCATTACATGTCCGGCGGTAACCGTGCCGGTAAAACCGGCAGGTTACCGCAAGACTTGTACATTTTACCGGCACCTGGCTTGCCAGAAACACCGGGGCATTACAACCCTGGCGGTCTGGGAAGTCAGGCGCCATTAAAATGTTGTTCCCCATTCCCACAGAGTCCCATAGGACTCTACGGGAGTGGGGAACACGGAAGCACCGGCACCATTAATAACGGTGCTGGTGCTTCCGTGAAAGTCTGCCTACCATGCCTGCTGTGCCCGACGGGTCTGACCTGCCGGGCACAGCAGCTCCAGCAGGCAGACTCGGAGTGTGGCGGTCCAGTAACAACAGTGCCGGTTGTCTTACCAGCACTGTTGATACCAGAACAGCACACTTGGAATAAGGCCCACTGTCCCCTAGTTTTTTTAAACAGGACTTTCACAGGTCCAGCCAGTAACTGGAATGTTACAGTCATTCTGAAATGATGACGATGACGGTATGTCAGTTTCATTTAAGTAAGGTTAATGTCTCATTATGTTATGATGATTTATACCATGCACTTCTGCCATTTGCAAGGTCTCCAGATGCGCATGTGGCTCTGTAAGAAAATTGGGTGGGGGAAGAGGGATAGAATAGAGGTTATGCTCTTCTTTTGATGCTGGCAGAACCCAGAGAAACCGGTGTGTGTGTGTGTGTGTGTGCATGTGAGCTTTCTATGTGTGCTTTGTTGTGTGCAATGGTCTTGCTGTGTCTGGAGGAGTAGCGCCCAGGGTCTGGGTTGTTTTTTGTTTGCAACTATTGGTTTTGTGTGGCGTGGTTGGCCGTGGGTGGTGTGGTTTGTGAGTTTTTTGGTGTGAAGTTTTGCTGTCCATTTTTGACCGTGAGTAGTATGCAGGTGTGGAAAAGAGAAGGGGATGGTTAGTTGGATTTTGGTTAACTCTGGGCTTGTGGTGGTTTTATTGTTGGCTTGATAATCACTATTGTCCCATGTTTGCTTTGATCCCAGAGCATGGTTTGCGGGGGTGCATGTTTGTATGCTTGTCTCGGTGTGTTGAATAGCCAGGTTTTCAGTCATTTTCTGATAGTTAGGTGGTCTTCTGACATACTTATTTCCTTTGGTACCGAGTTTCATAGCTTGGATATCAAATGAGAGAATGCAGTTCCTCTGAATATCCTTGTCTCTTAGTGTTTTATTTCTATTTGGACATTATTGCTCAATCTGAGGTTTCTTCAAGGCTGGTAACAGTTGATTATAGCTTGGAAAAATTTGGATTCCTGTCCTCGTAGTAATATGTGGGTGATGCAGAGGGTTTTAAAGTTTCTTTATTAGTGTTGTGTTCCTGATTGTGTCGAAGGTGGCTGATATGGCCGATTGGGTTCTGTTGTCTGTGTTTATTTTTAGGTTGTCCCATATTTCCTCTCATGGGTCTGAAGCTGACTTGGAATTGGTCAAGTATTCCATTGCTTTCTACATGGTTGAGTTATTTGTTGATGTGGTTCTCCAGGATTTTCGCTGGGTATGGTAGATTGGATACAGGTCTGTAGTTGGTAGGGTCTTCCACATTTACTGTTTCATTTTTTAGGAGGAGTTTGATGACTGCTGATTTAAATGTTTTAGGCCCTATTCCCGTGTTTAGGGATATATACACGAGTAGCCAAAAGTATGAGGCTGGCGTTCTGTGCTTGAGGAGTTGTTTGAATATGTCCGGTGGGGATGGGTCAACGGGGTTTCAGCAAGATTGGTATCTTTTATTAGTTTGTTGAAAGTTTAGTCGCTTATAGGTTTAAATAGATTGAGTGTTGTGGTGCTATTTTCTGGTGGGTTTTGGGTGTGTGTTTTTTTTGTTGAGCGGCTTGTGTCGATGATTCGTTGTATTGCTTCTATGTTTGCTCTCAGATGCATTGTAATGTTGTTAAATAGGGATTGTGATGGGTCAATGCATTTGTTGCTCAATGGTCGGTTTTTAATTTCCTTGATGTTTTTGAACAGTTCTTTTTGTGTTTATTTAGCCAATCGGACGTAATGTGCTTTTTATGCTTTCAGGACAGCTGATTTGTGAATTTGGATTTGTCATTGATATTTGTTTTTGTTCAATTGTTTGTCCCCTCAGTTCTTCTCTGAGCCATCTTAGTGCAATTTTCTTTGGGCTGGGTTGGAAGAGTTTTACAGGTGCTAGTTGTCCTAGGGCGTTTGTGATCCAGGTGTCATGTTTCGCTTTTGCTGAGTCTGGAGTTATGCTATTTAGATGGGAGGTGTTTTATTTGGTTTATTTCAGTAGATCTGTATTTCCAGGTCAGGACTCTTCCAGTTTCTTTTATTTGTCACTGGGAGTTTTTTTGCACGTGGCTTGGGATTTTGACAGTGAATGGGATCATATGGTGATCACGTCATATTAATGGTATCGGAGTGGTGGAGGCCCATCTCTGCAGTCGATTGCATCTAAGGTGTGTCCAGCACTATGGGTGGGACCATTTACTATTTGTTTGAAGTGAAGTGTGTCCATGTAGGATGCTGTGGGAATTTACTGTGATTTCAAGTCCCCCAGGATGAATATGTTGTCATAATAAGTGGAGAGGTTGACAATGGAGTCAGTGAGATTTGTGGAAAAGTTGGGGTTGTAGTATAGTGGTGCACAGATCCAGAGAAACAGTAGTTTGGATTGGTTGTTGAGCTTGATGTAGATTAAGAGTGATTCACAATCTTCTATGTCGGCTGAGGGGAGTGGAGCAGATGTGTTTGTATGTCCTAGCACGATTTCTCCTCCTCTTCGTTTTTCTCTGTTAGAGTGCATTATTTTGAAGTTGCAAGGTATAGCTTTATGGGCGCTTGTTTTGTAGTTATCCGACAGCCATGTTTCTGTGAGGAAGAGGGCATCAGGGCTGCATACTCTTAAGAGGTCATACATTTCTGTTTTATATAAAGCTAGGGAACATACGTTGAGAAGACTGCAGTATAGCATGTGTGTTTTGTCTTGTTCTTTGTTGCTTATCATTTCTTGTTTCTTGGTTGGGGTGGTGCCTGTCAAACTTTTGGTTCTCTCTTGGATGAGACTGTTTCTAGTTGTGTTGTTGGGGCATCTATCCCTTCATTGAGGAGTTCTATTAAGTTGAGCGATGGGTTTCATTGTTCTGATTCATAGTAGTTAAGTGTTTGGTTGGCAAAGTGGTCCTTTTTACAGTCTCTGCTAATATCAGGGATGTGGATGGTTAGGGCTTCTAGCATGGCTCTGATTATTGTTCATTTGTGTAGTTGCTGGGTTCTGTGTGTTGTGGTGTGTGGTTTGATAGTCTGGTGGGGTCCATGCCAGGATTCATTGGGTCCTTAGTTGTGGGTTGTATGTTTTCCATTGTGGTAGCAATGGAGCTGGAGAGCTAACAGGAGATGTATGCTGTGTTTGTTCTTGTCTTATTCTGTATGTAATCTTCATATCATGTCTGGTATCATTAGCTGCAATGGCCTTGCTAAGTCCTAGACTTGTACATTTGCTTAGTATTGAGTTGACTCCCTCCTGAATAAACAATGCCTGTAGTGGAATTGGTAACCTCAGCCCTCTAATAACTCCAGATATGATGTCTCTGTTGGCCAAAATGGATGCCACATTTAATAGAAAGTTCCCATAACTGCTAGTACTCTTTTCTTTGGATTTTGTGCGCTCTTCCTCTCCTTGTATTATTGATAATAATTATTCTTTGTCTATGGGGTATGTTAGCACGAATGGGAGGTTGATTCTACTGGATCAGGCACAGCACACTTGTCAATCTATTAAATTTACTTCTAAAACCTCACCACCTGCTCTCCAGTTCCAGCTGGCAGCAGCATGTTCAGGTGCTGCTCTTCTACCGCCTCTGCCACAGCAATGATAACGTGTATTTTGTTCTCATGTTGCATCCAAAATAGAGAGAAATGGCTTCCCTGAACAGTGTTAATCCATTCCTTCAAGTGACATACCGCACATTTTGCCATCAGGCTGACTGGAGTCCCAATATGTACATGTGCTGGCAGAGAATATACAGGTTCCCTAAGCAAAAAATGTATACATTGGTTGAGATAAAAAAGGGACGCTTGGCATTAATGAGATCAGACATCAAAGAAGCTAACCGATATTTGATGAGGAACAAATCGCGATTGGATGTCATTTGAATAGTTCTTGCAAACAAATCTCTAGCCAAGCACCTATTCACAATTGAATCAAGGACATTGTCAACAAAAGATTCTAACATTAACATGTGTTACACCTATTTAAAAGCTTTTTCTGATTTAGTGAAATTCCACTTGCAGGGAATGAATAATCGGATCATAAACATGTTTATGTTTAAATATCGGCCATTTGTACTGCCTAGAGGTTTCAATGATCAGATTAAGGGTATCAGTATATTCAGAATTTTTAGAGGGAGATAAGTGGTTAAGATCACAATTCAACTGAATTTTAAATGAATCTATTTTAGCGACCGACCATTTTATTCTCTTTCTGCCTTGATTGAGTGAAACAGGAGCCTTAAAGTATTCTCAAAGTTGACTACTGGAACGGTACATATGATTTCCAAAATATTATGGTCACTGGATAAGGCAGGGATGATAGTAAAGGTTTCAATGCGATGGCTGCATGCGAGGAAATAAAGGCATAATCTAAAAATTCCTGCGGTAAGCCTCTTTTCCAGGTTGCAGCCACTGGAATATCTCCAGTCACTGTGCCATTTAAGATCATGAAATACCTTGCAGTCATCAAAGAAATCCATTTTTTTGCTCTCAGAGTGAGAGATTTGGACCCATTGTGAATACATCTAACGTTAAGGTTACCAACCACACTAGTTGTATGAGTCTGGTTGTCAAGGGCAATTAGATCTAGCATTTCTTCTATAAGTTGGAAAAATGTGTCCTCTTTAATGGCAACCAGGTTCCAATAAATATTTAGAAACGCTGCTTGTGACCTCAATGGGAAATGTGGCTTTGTTTTCAGTAGTTTGGTTAGTTGAATCCCAGGATACGGTGATGCCCATGCTACTAACTGCATTCCTAATTCAAGTTTAACTGCTACTAATATCCCTGTAGCCAGGCGGCCTTTAGCTTCCTTTGTCGCCGGGATGCATGATATTTTGTAATTTGGCCAGATCGGTTGAGAAGTTATCCATGTCCCTTGTAGAGCTATGATGTCGAATGTGATTAGCAGACTGTCTACCTTCGGTCTAAATAGGTGGTTTGTAGTGTGTTTTGCCTCCCTAATGGCTTTTGTGAGCCATGACCATTTCCGCTGAGTAGGCTGGACTAGTTCATCTTTATAATAAACTTCTCGTGATAGCTCTCCTCTTTCCCCGGCACAATTCATATATAGTGGTTGAAATTTAATTTGAGTTACTTCGCCCTTACTAGTGTTCACTGGTTGGTTGTTCTGTCGCTTTATGGTAGCTAGACTTGTATCTCTTTGGTGAGGTGTTTCAACCGAGGAGTTTCCAGGATAGGAGGTTGCCATATTTTTGTTCTTGGTCTGGCTTTATGTATTTGTATGTCAAAGCCATAATGTGCTAATTTGTCCTTCATCTGCCATAGTAATTCCTTTATAATCTGAGAAGGAATACATAGCTCCACTGTGTCTACCTTGGAGCTATTAGTAAAGCACACTGATTTTATATCTTGCAATTTTGTGTTCTATGTCTCTTCATTCTTAGCAAGAGACTATACATGGCCGTTAGTGCCAACTTGTTGGAATTATGATTGTCATGGCTACTGACGTCTTCCCTAATGTCGGCCAATGGAATTATCTTTGCAGTGTGGGAATAATGCTGGTGAGTACAATTTTCTTTGGGCTGCTTCTCAGTCAGCCCAGTCTTAATGGGGATATGCATTCTCTTTTTCTCCAAATTTAAGAAGTTAGGGAAGTCATCTTCTAAATTGGTAGTTATTACTTCTTGTCTACTGTTATCCAAAATTTGGGAATAATGTTTATGCTCATGTATTGTATCAATTGCGACAGTTATGAAATAAAATAAGCAGAGAGGTTCAAACGATGGTCATTGTGTTCCTGGTCTTTTATTTATCGATGTGATGAGTTGGACTGGACAGAGTTTTGATTCAGAGTTTCCCCACCCTTTTGCAGTGTATCGATGACATCTACACTGGAACCTCCTACTTGTGGTTTTTGTGCCACAGTTTGTGGTGGAGTCGTCAGACCATTGATACATTTCTTTGATTTATTATTACTTTATCTTGTTACAGGAGGTTGATTTTTTGATTTCTTTTGGATTGCTTTGAATAAGTATGTTTTCGTGATTTTTTCACCATTGGGTTGGCGAAATAAATCAAACAGGAGCTGAGTCAAAACCTTCTTTAATTGGTTCTTGGTCTGTAATCGGCTCTATGATCCCAGTTACTACACATACTGATGAGTATTTTTTTGTATTGACCAAACTTCTCTGCATTAGAACTTCTATTTTGTCATCAAATTCATCTGAGTGAGAACCCCCCTCGATGTCCATCATCAGTATTAGCATTTCATCAGATTGGTTAGCTAAATTTAAGGTGTTAATAGTTGTATCAACTATTATATGGAGGTCACATCTCTGGATGATTTCAAAAGCTAGTCAATCAACTTTCAAGACTAGAGTATTCAACAGCACGTTATCTAAATTCCTGTTCTGCACACAGTAGGATGAAGACGAGCGCCACTTCCTATTCATATGCCTGCTGTATTCACAATTAGGAATACTATAGCTCAGGCCGATGTTAAATATTTTTGGAATAAAAAGTATGAGATTTAACTAAAACTAGTATGCTAACTATTCTTTTTATGTTACAGCAACGTATTTAATGAAAGCCTGGTCAATTAGGAAGCAACTTAAAACAGTCAAATAGTATTTTAACGTGTGAGTTCTCCTTGGAAGTGTTTTCTCTCATTTAGTTTGCTATGTTTGTTTGAATATGGGAATAACTGGACTTTCATTATGTATGTTATTTATCTGATGTGTTTTGCTTTTATGACCTCGGTCGAAATAATGCTACAGCATAGATAGACTGGCTGTGCGTATCTGGAAAATGTCAAAAAAGCATCTACTTCTTAAGCAATAAACAGGTAATGCCCTGGGGCCAGGGGTTTATAGATATTAGTTCCCCAGCCTGCCAGACCGGGGTACTAATAGCATTTTTTCTGTTCCAAAACCCTGCACCGTTTCGAAAAAAAAAAGGTCAAAGGAAATGGCCGCCGGGAATGGAAAACAGAGTCTGTTTTCCATTTGTATGGCGGCCATTAGGAGCGGACACGCTGGGGACAGAAGTGTTCCCAGCAGATTTGCTCCCGAAAAGGAGAAATACGAAGGTAAGTGGGGTTGGGAGTGCGAGAGGGGATTGTGTGCAGGGGACGGGGGAGGGGAAGACAAAACGTACCTGAATCCCTGGCGGGGGACGATGGCGGCCACCAGCCATGTGGAGGTTCGGAGCGGGGATGGCCCTGCTTCGAGCCAGCTCATTGGCTGAGGGGTGGCCATGCCCCCCGCCGGGAACAAAGGGGTGAAATCCCAGCCGAGAGATTCCCGGCTGGGTAAAGCCTGGCGAAGACAAATCAGAATGGTTGTTACATTCTGGTTGACCCTCGCGGGGTACTAAATTAATTTAAAGAGATATACAATAGGGGTCTGTTACATTGATGCACTGCAGTGTTCTTTAACTCTGTTTCTTCGAGTTCAAATGTGATACTCTATTTTATACCTGATGCAAAGATTCAGCCACGTCACTGATCGCTGAGGTTAAATGGCTGAGGCCTAAGCTTGCACATTTACCACTGGGCATGGCCACATTATGTTTCATGGAGGGTGGTGAGGCAGAGGACTGGAATTCAGATAAGAGAATAAAAACAAGCATGATATGATATGATATGATATGATATGATATGGCATTTGTAACGCGCCTATACACAAGTGTTTCAAGGCGCGACGAGGCAGGGAGGGAACAGGGGGGAGACAGACAACGATCCTACTAGGCCAGTTGTCATTCAGATCGGGCATGTGCAGGGGTAGAGGGGAAGGGAAAAATTGCAAGGGGAAAGGGAGAGAGGAAAGTGCAGTACAGGGCTATAAGCAAAAAACAATATAAATAACAAGGGCCAGCTGGTGGCAAGTGCGAGGTAAGTGCAGACAAGTGCTAGGGAAGTAGGGAAGGGGGGCTGTAGGGATACAGACACAGTCCCGCAGTGCAGGGGTTGCCCGGGAGGCAGTGCAGGGGAGAGTGGCTGGGCAGGGACCGAGAACGGTGAGTGGCCCAGTTGCAGATTCAGTGCAGTTTCAGTAATTTTAGCAGGGGAGAGGGGGAGAGAAAGCGGAGGCAAAGAGGAAGGTTTTGAGGTGCTTCCGGAACCGGAGATGGTTCTCCTCAAGTTTCAAGGAGGCAGGAAGGCTGTTCCAGAGGGAGGCCCCTGCAGAGGAGAGAGATCTGCCCCCAACTCGTTGTTTGGAGAAGCGGCTGACCCTGAGGGAGTTGGAGGCGGATGAGCGAAGAGCTCGAGAAGGAAGATATTTAGGAAGAGAGAGTTGAAGGTATTTTGGCCCAAGGCCCCAGACGGCATTGTGGACAATGTAGAGGGTTTTAAACTTAATCCTGCCAGTCACTGGGAGCCAGTGTAGTGATTTCAGTCCTGGAGAGATACGATCCCTGGGCTTGAGGCCAAGGACAAGTCTCGCAGTCCTGTTCTGAATGAGTTGCAAAGGGCGGAGAGTAGAGATGGGCAGATTTAGATAGAGGCTGTTACAGTAGTCCAGCTTCGAGAGAACCAGGGCTCTAGAGACAGTGAGTTTCTGGGGGAAGAAGAGGAAAGGAAGGATACCTCTGAGGAGGTGTAGCTGGTAGTGTGACTTCTTAGAGACATCGGATATGTGAGGAGAGAAGGAGAGTGTAGAGTCGAAGATGACCCCAAGGTTTTTTGCCTTGCAGGTAGGAGCGGGAAAAGGGGCAAGAGAGGCCGGCCAGAGAGCTGCAGGGAAGGAGGGAGTGGGTGTGCCGATGAGTAGAATCTCAGTCTTACTGGCATTAAGACAGAGGTCGTTGGCGGCACACCATTCCTGGATAGCAGAAAGACAGTTAGAGATGAGGGAAGGAGAAGAGGAGGCCGAGGGTAGCCTGAAGATGAGCTGGGTATCATCTGCATAGCACTGAAAGTTGGGGCAATGAGCAGTGATGCGGTGGGTGAGAAGTGCCAGATACTGGTTGAAAAGCCAGGGAGAGAGGTTAGATCCCTGGGGGACACCACAGGTAGAGAAAAAGATGTCAGAGAGGAAAGACCCCAGTTGGACCTGGGAGGGTCGATTGGAGAGGAAAAAGGTCAACCACGCCAGAGCCTGACCAGTGATACCCAGGTTATCACGGAGACGGTTGAGCAGGATGCTGTGGTTGACAGTATCAAAGGCAGAAGAGAGATCAAGCAAAATGAGAACACATTTAATGTTTGAGTCAAGGTTCAAGAGCAGGTCCTCACGGATGTTCAGGAGGGCAGTTTCCATGCTTCTGGCAGCTCTGAAGCCAGACTGATGGTCATGGAGACTACCAACAGATTCAGCATGGCGATTAAGCTGGGAGATGGTCAGTTTCTCCAGGAACTTTCCCAGGAAGGGAGTGATAGAGATTGGGCGATAGTTAGCTGGGCAGGAAGGGTCGGAAGAGGGTTTCTTAAGAAGGGGGTGCACAAGGGAGTGCTTGAGAGGGGATGGGAAAACTCCAGAGGCGAAGGAGTTATAGCAGAAGTCAGCAAGGGCAGGAGCCAAGGAGTCAATGTGGTCCTTGATAGTTTTGGATTAACAGGGGTGGACCTGTTTTGACAAGACTTTCATAGATCGGACTTGTCTCGAAACCTTGTCAGCAGAGAAAAGGGGAAAGGCAGAGAAGGAGAGAGGAGGGGTGGCTGCAGAAGGGCCAGAGGAGGGGCAGGGAATAGAGGAGGGGAGGTGATAGGAGGAGAGTGAGGACAGAATGTCCTGAGTTTTAGAAATGAAGTGAGAGGCCAGTGCCGTGCAGACGGCCTGGGAGGGGACAGGAGAGGTAGAGACTGCAGCAGGGTTGGCCAGCTCCTTGCAGATTTTAAAGAGTTCGGCCGAATTGTTAGATGCCGCAGAGATGCAGGCTTGGATAAGAGCTCTCTTTTTGGTGAGAACGGAGAGCCGGTATTGCCTTTGGAGCAGGCGGCAGGCCAGTTTGTCAGGGGATGAACATGAAGCACGCCATTTCCTCTCTGCCACCCTGCAATTGCGTTTAAGGGTGACGAGATCTGAGTCATACCAGGAGTTACATTTGGCTTTGGGCTTCAGGCGGATTCTCATGACAGGGGCAAGGATATCAAGAGTATCAGATATAGCAGAGTGGAGGGTGGAGAGGGCTGTATCAGGGTGGGAGTCAGATGAAGGGGGAGGAGGGGGCGAGAAGGTGGCAGCAAAAGCCTCGACTGACACGCACTTCATGGGTCGGATGACCGTGAAGGAAGGTGGCAGTGATGAGGGTGGCTTTGCCTGAGGGGTAGGGAGGGTGAGGTGGGAGGAGAGGAGAAAGTGATCACTCCAGGAGAGAGGAGTGGAGAGAGGGACAGAGAGGGCAAGGTCAGAAGAGATCAGGGCATCAAGAGTGTGCCCTGCAGAATGAGTCGGCACAGACGGGAGAATAGAGAGTGAGAGAGAGTCGCAGAGGTCGCGAAAGAGTCCAGAGGGGGGACAGGAGGCATCCAGGTGGATGTTGAAGTCTCCAAGAAAGAGGAGTTGAGTGGTTGAGGACAGGAGTGAGGAAGAGAGGTCCGCCCACTCGGAGAGGAAGGAGGACATTTGACCAGGTGGCCGAAAGATAGTAACCACGGTAAGGGAATAGCTAGGAGAGAGAGAAAGTCGGCAGACAAGACATTCAAAGGAGGAGTAGGTCTGCGTGGGAGTAACCGTGGCAGGAATCCACTCAGGGAAGACAAGGGCCACACCCCCCGCACGGTTGGGCCTGGGCACGGACAGGATCTTGTAACCGTCAGGTAGGAGTGTGTCAAAGCTGATGACAGAGCTGGCCATGAACCATGTCTCAGTGAGACCGAGTACGTCAAGATCCAGTTCTTCAAGAAGGCGGCAGATATCAGAGGAGTGTTTGACGGCAGAGCAAGAGTTAAGAGTGGCAATGTGGAGAAGGTTGCCATCTTTGAAGAACTTCCGGGGAGGGGTACAGATCAGAGGTACGCCCTGCGGAGGTGAAGAAGGAGCAAGAGAGGGGGCAGGGAGGGAGGGTATAGGCAAGGTAGTCGAGGACAGAGGAGGGGGGACAGCAGGAGAGGAAAGGAAGTTGATGAGACACGAAAGCGTCTATTAAAGAGGTGAAGGTTGGCCTCAGGGCCTTGGACCGAGACGGTCCCATTAGCGTAGACATTAATGATGGCCTTAGAGGAGTGGAAGGAGGCCAAGAGGACATCCCAACGGGTGCCACCATTAATGGGAGAAGAGGAGAAAGGAGAGAGAACAGAGACCTTGTGAAGGGTCCATAGGCCAGGTGAGGGCACGAAAAAGAGGATGTCAGTGAGAGTTTCCTTGGCGGAGGCACGAGTGTAGGTGTCAGCGATAGGGAGGCCTGGGTTGGAGACCAGGATGTCCTTTTTAAACTTGTTCCTACAAGATTTAGTGAGGAGAGCAGGATAGTCAATGGAGAAGCAGTTAGAGAAGATAGGTGAGATAGAGAGCACCATAGAATAGGAGGAGGGGAGTGGGGGGGTAAAACAGGAGCAAGCGCAAGCGGACAGGACGATAGCGGCAAGCCCTAGTTTACCACAATTACAGAACACAGTGAACACAGTAATGCGTATCAGGTACAGCATGTCCAGGGCATGGCCTTAGACAATACATTGTGCATAGTGGCCACTGGTCAACCGCCACGTCCACTGGGAAGTGCTAGAATGATCACCTGCCATGATCATTGAGGGTGCCCATGCTATGGGTGAAAGCTAAAACCATAGAAAAAGTGGCCTTTGGCAGAGTAACTAGCAGTGGTTATTTCTGCAGGCTGAGTAGTTGCAATGAGTAGTGGTAGCCTATGGAACTGCCATGGCCACTGAAGATTCACAGGACATGTCTGAACTCCATGCCCTGGTAACAGGGTCACAGGCCATGGTGCATTCCTTGCCAAATGGACACAGAGTGTGGCTTTAGAGAACACTGGGCCATGGTTGAAGGCTAAGGCCAGTTGGAACATTAAGACACTTTCGAGTTGTCCAGGGGTGGGCAAAGACAAACTGTTCATTGGACATGGCTGCAATCATACCAAATTGCAAAAGTGTGTGGTTTGAGGAGACTGAGCCTTGGCTGAGGTCCATTCACAGGTCCATTTGGCAACATCTGGTATCTTTGGGCTACTAAGGGTCTTATGAATGGACCCCCATTTGACACGGTGGTGTCTCTGTCATTGCCAAACAGCATGCCCTTGGCGGAATGGCCATTGGGCATGGCAACAATGTGTGGCTTTAGAGTGCCCAGGATTTTGCCAGAAAGACAAATTGAGCATTACGCATCATCAAAAACCCAAGTGGCCACATCATTTGGTTTTGGTGTAACTTGGGCAGGGCCTATGGCCATGCACTGCACACAATGGTCTCTGGGTATAGCCACAGGCCATGGCAAGCAGGCTCAAACTTTGTCTAGGTGATGCAGGGCATGTTTAAAGGTTCTACTCCATTGTACTTTGCAAAGAGCCTAATTCCATGGGCAAATGTAACAGTTCCGGGACAGTGCCCAGTGGGAATAGCTTCAATCCATACCCAGTGGACACAATGGATGATACTTGATGCATGATTTAAGGCCATGCTTCTGGCAAACTGGGACCTTCAGGGGCACAGTTAAGGCACCTCTACCCCTAGGTACAGTATCTACTAGGTATAGTCACGTGTCATGCTCTATAGACCAGAGAATCAATAAGAGATGCCTATAGTATAGCCGAAGGCCATGCCCATAAAAAAAACCTGGCACTGGGCATAGGCACACTCTATGCTCATTGGGCACATTAGGTATATTAGCATATAATATAAACACACACAAGAACAATGAAGCCATTTAATAGGAAGTTATGGTTGCAGTGCAGATTTGTGGGCACTTTGATCATGGCAGAGACAAAGCAGCCTTGCTCATTGGCAACTGTGACCAGGGCATGGTTGTTAGCCAATCCCTGAGCCTAAGTACGCATGCAGAGTAAGTAGCCAGTTTGCCTAGAAAATGGACTTCAGCCCAGAGTCACCAAATGTGACCACATTGCTTCACACGCCACAGGAACCCCCAAACCAATGGATTGTGTGATTTGCCTATTAGGGGGAGATATCAGATTGGAAAGAGCCACCATGGAATAGTGTGATTCCAATTGGTTCCACCATGCAAACTAAATGCTTCCTCCTTAGTGATGCACAGACAAGACAAAGTCTTGGACAGGTGTCATCCCCTGTAAAGGAGCTACTACGGCTACTGCCTATAGATGCGAGTGGAAGCAAATTGGTCCTCAGATGGGCCACACCAAATTTACTTAATAATCTAATGCCAATTTCATTGAATGATAGAACTGAGCTTTTGCCCAACTCTCTGCTCATTCTTTGCACACTAATGTGGGCGATACATTTTTGCGACCATACTTATCTATCTAGTTACTCCTTGGCTCTAGGAGTCTTTGATATATATGCAGCTATTACAGCTTGCTAAATTCATGCTCCATACATATTAACCAGCTGCTTTGCAATACACCATCTTTAGTCATTAAGTCACGGAAAATGACACATGTTAAATTTGGTGTTGTTTTTCTCCATACATGTAGTCAAAATGTTAATAGAATCAGACTAATTAGGTCTGAGACAAAGCCCAAACTGCAATCCAGGTGCATAAGGAGCACAGGTGCACCACAGGACAAGCCAAGAAAAGCTTGCAGGGACTGATTGTCCTCTGCCTGATTTCAATTAGCAACTGCATGTGCGTACACTTCTAGATCATAAGGACCACGGAAATTGATGCTTCATGGTAGAAACCAGAGGGAGGATCCAATGGGAGACAGCACAATAATTCTCGCACATCTGATCAAGGTCTCATTTACCGGGGACCATATGGACATCTGACTTTCAATATGCGCAGTCCAAAATGGTCAGACCAAGATTCGGCTTAATCCACCCCAATTTCCCTTCAGCCACCAATAATAGGGGTGTTTTCTGCCAGTATGCCGAACACACATAGCATACACTCTGGTAACGTTAAGCTTCAAATCCCGGGCAGCCACGAAAACTACTTAGCTTGTTGGCAACACCTGCTGAAACAGCTGAGTAAGTGCCAATAAAACATTGCTGTTTGTGTAAACCAAAGCGCAGGTGTTAAGTACCCCTATTCAAACGGATTTTTTCCATCTCAAATGACATACAATTGAAATATACATTGAAAAGCATTGGAGCAAGCACACAGCCCTTTCTCACCCCTTTGTTGATGGAAAATCGGCTGAAAATGCTGGCAGCCATAAGTATCAAACCCTGGCAAAGTGATCACGATGCATTTAAAAAAAGAATAGCCAACAGCCCACTCGGCATCCCCAAGTCATGTAGTGTAGAACAGAAATGGTGTCTGATTCATACAATCGAAGGCAGCAAACAGATCCAGGAGCCCCAGATTAATGTGCTCCTATAACCTGGCACAGACGTATCAAGAATTATTAAGCGGCTCAGGATGTGTTCTGTCATGCTCATACCCTCACAAAAAGCTGTATCGAATTTCAGAAAGAATTCCGCTATCCGTTACTCACTCCATTACTCTCCCATAAGGTGCTTTAACATACTCTTCGATCAACCCAGCCGTCAATCAACCCAAGGCTCTGTTTGACTTGGTTCATTCCCTCTCCTCTCCTGCTAAAATGGGATCACGGGATATGCTGTCTCAGGATCTGTGTGGTTCTCTCTCTTGTTTTTTAACAAGATTGAGACCATCTGTCACATTATTAGCAACTCTGTTGGGCAGTCTGTCACCTCGTCTTCATCTTACTCTCCTACTTTGCCCAATCTTACTTGGTCTGTCTTCTCTACCTTTTCTGATCAGGATGTTCTCATGGCTATTAATCTGTGTCGTACTTTGACCCGATCCCTCTTGTTCTTCTTACATAGATCTCTGGTGACATTGTTTCTCTGATTACATCGACAGTCAACCCTTTCGTGCTGGATATATCCCCAATGCTCTGAAATGTGTGTTTGTGATCCCGTTGTTTAAGAAGCCCAGCTTGGATCCCTCTGTGCTTTCAAATTTCCGTCCAATCTCACTTTTCCTTTTTCTTAGGAAGTTGCTGGAGTCCCTTGTCGCTCCCCTGCTCACTTCTTTTCTTGAATCCTCTGGGTTCTTTGATTCTTTCCAGTAGGGTTTCCATCCTGGGTGAGGCCCCAAGTCAGTCCTCACCTCTGTGAAGGATAATCTTGTTTGCCTGGTTGATCAGGGTGGTGTCGGAGCAGTGATTTTGTTAGATCTATCTGCTGCTTTCAACCCGCCCCCAGTCTGTTTCTCTTCCCCCTTTTTGTTCTAAGCCTGTCCTATTATCCTGTGGTGTTCTGCAGGGTTCAGTACATTTATCTACACTATTTAATATCTATATTATGCCACTTCTCTGCCTTATCCAGTCCCATGGCTTCCTGTATTACTCCTATGCTGATGGCATGCAAACTATGGTCCACATTGATCTTACTCGTCGGATACTGCTGCACGGCTTAGGGGTTGCCTTGAGAACCTGGGATCCTGGATGGCTGCAAACTGGCTTAAACTTAATGGTGATAAAATGGAGGTTCTTGTTGTCGGAACCTCCAGCCCTCTGTCTTTCTCAGCGGCCGATTTAGGGCCTTCTTCTCTGGGTCCTTTTCCTATGCCTGTTTCCTCTGTTAAAAACGTGCGTGTAAAAATCTACTCATCTTTATCCATGTGTCACCAGGTTGCCTCAGTCTGCAAATCTGGACACTTCAAATTGAAAATCCCATGGAAAGTTCTTCCCTTCATTCTAGCCCAATTTCAGGCTCCTGTTGTTGCGGCTCTTGTTCTGAGTACTATTGACTATTGTAATGTGCTTTACCTCAGTCAGCCCTATTATCTCATGCACCGCATTCAGCTCCTCCAGAATGCTGCAGCGAGGTCTGTACTTAATCCTCCGCTGGGTGTGCATATGTCCCCCTTTCTTCGTCCGCTCTATTGGCTTCCCGTTGAGAAGCAAGTTCTTTATAAATCGCCCTGCATTGTGCATCGAGCCTTTTATAAGCAGGGCACAGAATATTTGCAGGCCAAATTTCTCCCTTATGTTCCGTTTCACTCACTTCACTCTCAGTCCGCTTCTGTGATTAGGTTCCTCAGTTTAGACTTTGTTGTATGGCTGGCCGTGCTTTCTCAGTTGCTGCAGCCAAGGCCTGGAACTCTCTCCCTCACTTTCTGCTGCGTGCCACCCCTGAGCATCTCTCCTTTCGTCATTCCTTAAAAACACTTCTGTTGTGAATCTTCTTTTCCCATTTCTTCCTGTCTGCCGGTGAGCTCTATGATGCCCTTGGGCAAACGTGCGCTTTACAAGTACCCTTAACATAACATAACATAACATAACATAACATAACATAACATAACCCTTTTGTAAAGGAACCAAGGCTATTGGTCCATAACAAATATAGTCTGCCGTGTCAACCTATTGTGCTACTGGAAATTTAACAGCTTTTTTCCAATTTCTTGAGAAACAGTGGGCCTTATTACAACTCTGGCGGTAACCGTGCTCTTATTAATTATTAAGGGCACGGCTGCCGCCAGAGTTGCATTTTTAACAGCAACCGCGAATAGTCAAAATCCGGGTCATGCCGAGCTCGCTGCAGCATTCTGGAGGAGCTGAATGCGGTGCATGAGATAATAGGGCTGACTAATTGCTCATTTTTGCGTGCTGGAATCAAGGGCGTCCCGATCCATATTCTGCCCCATAGGGCTGAATGGGGATGGGGATGTCGGATGCACCAGCACATTCAGAGTATGTGCCCTTGCATCATCTGACGTGCTCTGCTCGCGGGTGCCGTTACAACCGCCAGGAAAAACCTGGTGGGTGAAACGGCACCCGCGAGCAGAGCATGTAGTATGACGGTCCGGGAACTACGGTACCAGCATGCTTACCGGTACCGTAGTTCCCGGACCGCCATGGTTGTAATGAGGCCCAGTGTGTCAGTGCTACTGCTTTGCATATTCTTGTGAATACTGGCACTCAAATCTTGATTTCAAGATTTTGCCTAAACAAGTCCATATGACCAGTCCAGGCATGGTCCCTTCAACCTAGCTGACGAAATCACAGCTGTTAAGACCTCTTTGCAGGTCAAGACCAAGAACAACAGCAAGAACAGACCACTTGTTATGCTTTATTAATTCCATCTAGGCCAAAGCTGGCACTATTTCGATGTCATCCCTGGCAGGGTTATAGAGTGCAGACAAGTGATTAAGCCAAATTGCATGAGTCAAATGTGTCTATTCGTTCCCCAAAGGTGGGGGTTTCTCATTGCCTGAGAGACAAGCTATCAGAATGGCGTGCTGCTTTTACTAAGAGCTGCCTTTTTAAGATTGGCCACAATTCCCTTTTATTGCCTATAATAATAGTTTAACACCCTGCTAATCTTCACCTGTAGTGGACCACAGGGAACAACCTGGGGGTTGTGTGGCTCTAATTGTTATGACTATGTAAGGTAGAACGAATCAGGAAAACAACTTCTATTATGTTATTAAGTGCCAATCATTTAGATTTGGCACTTAATCATCTGCCAAGCACAGTTCCATATGTGCCAATCGCGTTGATCAGACTCTTAGCTTTGTTTTTGATTGCATCCACTTGAAACACCAGAAGGCTGCATTAGTGCTCAGTGCTCGTTCTGTTTCTCAGATGTCCCCACTTCAAACTCCTACAGGCTGCATTTGAGCCCAGTGCAGGTTCTTCATTTGCCACTTTGGCACTGGGGCAATGCATCTGGGAGCACTAAACGGTTGTGGTTACTCTGCCTGACTGGAGACTGACTACATAAAAAAACTAGTATCCCATACTTGGCCTCTAGCTGCACCCCAAAATAATCACTGCACCACAAAATAATCAATTGCCAACAGATGCCTGATACTATAGTATGTAAACTCACCAGGATCATCTGATGGAAATCTGTGATTAACTGGGCAGAGTCCTAGTCCAACTAGGGATGCTTAAACCTGCTCCTCAGTAGGGTTCCTATTGGCATCTTGCATCAGAGGAGAAAGTATATTGTAGGTTGCATCATGTTTCGGCACCAATAGGCTCTCCAGTCTGCAATTCCCCAGCTTGAGATTTAAATCTCCCCTTATAATTGGGGTCTGCAATCGTTGGCTTTGCTGATGTTTTGGACTACAACTTCCGTCAACCCTTGCCAGTTTAATCAATGGCGAGGGGTCATATGAGTCATTGTCCAAAACATCAAGAGAGCTGCAAGCTACAGACACCTGTCCTATAAAGAAGCAAGTACGTTGACCACCTTCCCAAACCAAATACACATTTAAAGGGTAATTCATTAATTAAAGATTCACTGGATGGGCCTTGGCCATGTTAGACATAAGAGTTCAAACGTAACAATAGAAAACTAGTATCAGAACCATACCTCAACTGCATAGCAATACTGCACAAAGAGGATCAGTGATGTCAGAGACATTTTTGTTTAATTGGTGGCGTGAACATTCCCTATGAATATGTATGAGCAACTAAGCACAGGGAGGGGGCTGCACACATTAAGGGTGATTTGGGGGGGGGGTCCTCCTATGGAGAGCATTTCTAAAATATTGTGTTAAAATGCTTCATATTAGAGCACAAGTTATTTAAAAAAAAAAACGGATTAAAAGTCAAACAGTGTAGTTCTGTAGGGTAACACATGAACAAATCCAATAGATGCCAAGTTACCAGTAGTGCACCGGAACATTCTACAATGCATTTTCATGATTCTTTTGCCCAAAATATACCAGTAGGATTTTGAGAAAAAGGCTGTCGAAAGTGGCCACTCGAATCTTTGACTACGGGTTTGGCTCCACAGACCCGATGCACAACAGACCCTTCCTTTAATATCGCCAGGCAAGACACTAGGGAAAAGAAATGTGGTATGCTGGTGCTGGCTGGCTGAAAGAAAGGAAGAACTCTGTCGTGCAACACCACTCACCAATTGGCTCTGTGCTGAGAGAGCATGGCACACCTCAGTGTGGTTAAGAGGTGTGGGACCCAAAAAGGTCCTCAAACCGCAGCGCTGCTTGCTGCAGGATACAACACTTGACACGTGATATAATGCTTGCAACTGCTAACTGACTGGTTCTTGTTAATTTACAACTGTTCTCTTAAGCACAAGCTCAGTGCAGTCCAGCTCAGTAACCCTGACAACCACATTAACTATTTTGTTCACACTTTGTGTTTAAATTTTATCCAGATACAAGTTGCAAGATACAGGGTCAAGGGCCCGGCCTTGGCAGTTGTTGGAGGATTGATGAATGTTTTTTAACTGCCAGAGTACCAGCAGAGTGCCACAAATTACCTTCTGTGGTAATGTGGGCCAAGGGAATGCTATACTCTTAAGAGGGGTGTGAAGGTGAACCAGTAGTGACCCAAAGTAGTCACCATCACACCCTTAGGAGGCAGGTGTGATGGTGATGGTTGAGTGTTAATTGTCCTTGCAATCAGGTGTACCAGTGTAACTGAGAGTAGAGTCATTATAATGTACTACCAGGCTAATTAAGCAACATTAAGAGTTGCATCAATAGGAAACACTGGCAGTAGTATTGGGCAGGCAGACAAGACATTGCCCAATTCAGGGCTGTGGCCCAAAATAAGATCCAATGCCAGGGTTGTAAGGAAACCACAGGTGGCCCAGCTGTCTCCGGATACTGCCCAATCTACCATCCAATCATCAAATGGGCTCTGCGCAGCCAGAAACTTGATACAATCGGCACAATAGGAGGTGCAGTGAGGGGTGAAATGCTAGAGATGGCTGTGCTCAATCACACTCCCATTGGCACTGCGGTGCTGGGGGCTGATGAACTCTTCCCACCAAGTTGTAACAGGTCCCCCTCAAACTTACATCTGCTTGTGCTAACCCACAATGCCCATTATGACCAGATACCTCCACATCTAACGAAAAGTGTGGAACAGACTGCAAGTGATGAATTGGGTTCTGCTCTGCAGGAGTACAAGGAGGGGTAGGGGTAAAATGGCCCACTCCGCCCTCAAACTTCAACAAACCAAAACACAACACAATCATAAAGATATAACAGGGACAGTTAAGAGATATAGATACTTTGCCTTTTGTGGTAATTTGGGCTAAGGGAATGCTATACTCTTAAGAGGGGTGTGAAGGTGAACCAGTAGTGACCCAAACAACAAAGCATCCTAGTTCAAAACAAAGGGAAAGTCAAATCAAATTTCTATAAAAATACATATACTTTAATCAAACAAACCATCTGCACATACAAAAAATAGAAAATACTTTTAAAAAACTCACCATAAATGAAAAACCAAGATGATACGAGAGACTGGAGAAAGTATGAGCATAGAGCATAGCTCCTTGGGTTGGTATATAATTCACTAGTCACAAAAAGGATACTGGATGAAAACAGGAGTGATTGTCATCTAACCAGTCTCTGGGTACGAGTGGACCGAGGGGGCAGTTCAAAGTCAACAGTACTTGGATTAAGTTATTGGTGGGCTGACAAAGTTAGACCTGTGGTCAAACGTAGATGTGTGCTGATCAGGCTTAGCTTGGGAACGTACAATTATAGAGGCCCCGGAAGCAAGCAGATGCTGAGTAGGGGTGAATGCAGGTGCACTGTTCAGTTGAAGGCAGCTCTCAAAGACGAAGGGCCGGGCGGTCCCAGGAATCGCTCAAAGCTGGCTTTAGCCGACAGAAGGGGTTGATGAGCGACGCTCCAGTTGTTCAAGTTGGCAGATGACGATCATTGAAGTGGTGATCTAGTGTGCATTGATGTGCAATAAATGAAGCAATAGTTAAAGGGCTAGCTGGGTTGAGCCGTGGTTGTAACCCTGTGACTCCCAAGTGAATCGGTTTGGTTCCAAGCTTTGAGCAGTCGCTTCGGGCCTACCAGGTGACAAACTTTAGCTAGGACACAAAGTGGTTATAAGCTGGTGGAATAAATGTTCGAGGTGGTGGAGGAATGCATCAAACAGTGCAGGCGACTTCCCTCTTGTTCCAAGTGCGTTGAACACAGAGTGACAGTTCTGTGTGGTGGGACAAGGAGCTTCGGCTCGTCTGGTCCTCCGGTTGCTGTGAAACCCACTAAGGGGGACTCAAGCATAGGATGTTTCCATGCAAATGTCTGCTCTCCCATATCAGGAGATTCTGGTGCAGAGTGGTAGGCCCTGATTAAGAGCAGAGGACTTTGCAAAGTGCAACTTTCCCAAAGAAAGATCTTCAGAACAAATCTGTGGCCTTAATGGATCTGAGAGGAACTGAGCGGATCTGCTGAAGGAATGGCTGGCCCCTTCTTGTAACGCCAAATGTCCTCAAGTGTTTGGGTTCAAGCTAACCTGCCTTATTGGTCTAATCCATGCTGTGGAATGGAATGGACTTCCCCCTGATGATGTCATATCCAAAGGGCTTTGCTCCAGATGTAGTGAAGTGGACAGGAAAGAGAGAGAGGGACAGTGAGAATCAAGATGGTGGAAGTCTTTTTCCATTGACCAGATCCCTCCTGTTATGGTATGTTAACAGAACCTATATAGCACACGTTCACCTGAAGACTTCATGGCGCTCACTGAACAAGATGGGCAGCAAAACAGAATACGGTAGTTCAAAACAAAAGGGTTTTTAAAGCCCTACGGTAAGGCAGATGGTCAGTGGTAGAACGCAGGGACAGGGGAAGAGAATTCCAAGCCCTGGCCGCAGCAACCAAAAAAGCATGGCCACCAATAAGGAGAGTCTGACCCAAAGAATTTGGATTAGGAAGGTAGATTGTGATCGAAGTAGGCTCGGGGGAAAATAAAGGGGGAATTTGGTCTGCGAATATTCTGCGCCACATTTATCAAAAGCTCTGTGTACCATACAGAGTGATTTGAAAAGGACATGCTTCTCGACTGTGAGCCAATGAAGCTGTCGAAGGAGAGGAGACAAATGGGCACCAAAAGGGGGGCAGATAATAGATAACAGACCTGGCTCAGCATTCTGAAGAACCTGCAGACGGCGGATAAAATAAACCGGTTGAGCTAGATATAGTGCATTGAAATAATCAATATTGCTAAGTGCAAGAGCGGCCACCACGGGTGCCTGATGTTGCACAGGTATCAACAGGAGAACTTTCTGTAAAATTGTAAGTTTAAAGTGGTCACATTTACAAACCATAGCGACCTGGTCGCACATAGAGAGAGAGGAAGAGATTTTAACCCACAGATTCTTGACAGAGGACAAATGCGCCAAGAGTAACAGGCCAAAAGTCAGGGGTCCAGAAAGACAGATGGCTGGAGGTGCCAACAACCAGAACCTCTGTCTTTTCACCATTCAGCTTCTGTTAGTGCGTGGCCATCCATGAACCCAAGTCTTCAAGGCAACCCCTAAGCATTACAGCAGTATCAGGCCTTGTGAGATCTAGGGGAACCATGATCTGCGTATCATCGGCATAGGAGTAACATCGGAAGCCATGGGAATGGATAAGATGGAGAAGTGGCTGAATATAAATGTTAAATAAAGACTCAGCAGGATAGAGGAACAGACTTAGAGCAAAAAGGTGAAAGATAAACAGACTGGGAACGGTCAGCCAAGAAAGCAGAGAACCAGGTGAGGCAACCTCCTGCCTATCATCCCATCCCCTTCGCACTGAGAAAAAACGCCTTTAGAGATGCATCACTCTGGTGTGAGGCTTCTCCTTTTGAATGGATGTGCTCCCTTGAAGCCCATGCCCAGGACAGCTGCCTGCTGTGTGGCTGTCTCGGACGAAGGGTGTTTCCTGCCCTCACAAAGAGATCAAAGTAGAGGCCTAGCCCTTCAGGTTCATATTGTGCATTTGGCAGGCTACACCCATCTGACCAGAATACACATCACCTTTGACAACAGTCTTGACCCACTCGAGCAGACACATGTGTGATATCAATTGGAACGTGGCGGTCATGACCGTAAGTAGTAGCATGCACTATGCCTACATTTAGGCACAAATATCATTTAGACTTTATCCTACCACCAATATGGGTGACTTATGATCATCATATCGAACCTGCTCTGTGTCACCAGAAGAGCAGGATGCCACCAATCAGGCTGCTGATGAGGCAGGGCACAAGTGCACTATGCCTTTGGCATAGAGTCGATGGAAAAGTGGAATCTAGCTGACAGATTGTTACCCCTTTTTGAGGCAGAATGACCCTCATTATTCTGTTTGTTAATAAAAATAGAAAAAAACAGGGCTTTAGACCTTTGCCAGATGACAATTGCTCACACTTCACTAAGTCGGTTATTAGTTCTGTTAAAGGTACAGAAAAAGGCCAAGATACTACATCCAGAGACATCCCTAGTGACGGAAAGACAGAACAACCGCTATCAGTAGTTGACCGACCTCAGGAATCTGGGCTGTCATAAGTGTCCAGCAAATCAATCTTGGAGGCACCGTTAAGGTCAATTGACCAGTTGTATCAGCAAAACTGCCTCAAAATGCCTTGTCAGATCAGTGACGTCACTAGCAAGGAGATTGATTATCCTTGTGAACCCTCACTCGGGCTAGACAAGGAGTTTCACCTGATTCCAGCCTTTAAAGCTATTATTGTCGCACCTTATCAACATAAGGGGAAACATGCTGGTTTCCCCGGCATGGAACAAAACACTCAAAAAAGCAAGCACAGGAACTATAAGCATGATTCATGATTCATTATTTCATGAAGAATACTTTGAGAATGGACTGGGTGCATTTCAGCTCATTTATACCAGCAATCTGTACAACACGCCCAGTGTACTGCCTCCTCCTTGGTTTCCCATGCTCTGAACGGCCAGGGTATGATCTGTGGCACTGTCTATCATAAATGGAGACTTCTATCCCAGATCTCAAATTGCTAACACAATCTCAGAGAGAAGAGTCTATGGTGGAAAGACAATGCTTGCTCACATCCTTACAGATTATTGTTAACCTTTTGCCCATAGCCTCATCTACATCCAATCATAATAATGAGATCGACAAGCAAAGCCTCAAGCCACCGAAGCACAGTGGAGTTGATCTGTGAGTTTTTAATCTAGCAACACGAGGGTCCGAGCAACACAAAGCAATACCACTAACATTGTAGAGTCAGAGTGTACCTGCCAGGATTGCCTAAGGCCCAGAGAGTCTCCCTATGCCCTAAACTAAGCCTCACACAGGAAGTGGTGGCCCGCCATTACAATCTAGCAGATGCCCAGTTCAGAAGGATTCTAACCTCTCTGCCTCAGCAGGCCCCGAGAGCAAGTTAACAGATTTAGTTGTCCCTAAAGTTACAGTAACTATGGCACTCTACAAATACAGGTGAGAAGAAACCCAGATAGCATGATGGAGCTGATGCATGGGCCCTCTCTGTGTCTGGTGGAAGGTTCGACTTCATAAATGGGAAGAAAGGGACCCGCTTAGGGACTGCAGGTATTTAAAACTCTGTATCACTTTTAAAGGGCATACGCATAAGAACACATATTAATCTAAGCATACTATGGTGGTTGCAGGTCAGGAACCCTAGGTTTTTCAGATGTTTCTGTTAAAAATGTTACTTGACCATGGATCCTGTCCATGGTCCTGCCTGTCATGGATTGTGTCTGTATGTTTATCGGGGGTGGCAACATTCACTTTGCATTCAGCATCCCCCATATCTGAGCATGACTGATTAAGTGCATAGATGCTCTAGCTAGAAATGGAATCGAGCTGTATCAAGATGTTAGGTCTAGAGAGACAGTGCCACGTCTATGATTCATGGAATGACTAGATAAACCCATCAATGCGGCAAGCTCAAGCAGATCAAGATGGGTTAGGAGTGGGAAGTCCTGTTTTATCATCTGACACCAGGTCTTGTATCATCAACCTCACCAAGTCTGAGCTGGTTTAAACCTCTCAGAGAAAGAATGGGAATACCAACATTGCTATTTTCTAGCCATGAAACGGTATACAAATGCATTAATACGCACAAGCCAATCAATCTCTAGCCCGTGAGTCTTGTGGAACTAGTGCACTACTGCCAATGAATGTGACGAGGAAACTCTTGTGGAATGCCGTTGGAGTTCTGAACAAGCTAAATGATATAGACTTGATTGGTCATCTAAAACATTTTGCTATAGTATGCCTCCATGAAACCTGGTTGATGGACGAGTACTGAACCCTTTATAGCTAAAGCCAAGAAAAGCCAGAAGGATCACAATAAAGGAGGTCTAGTTACAATGATCCGAGAATGGGAAGGGGCTACCAGTTGCTAGACTGTGTCCCTAATGTGAATCATTGAGTGTGTAGTCACTCCCTTGCCCAGACAGACACTATCCTAATTAGTTAATTGTTTTCAACATGTTTGCCCTCGTCAAAACTGCTGATTTAATGATGGAGGTTCTGAGAAAACTACTGCCAGATGCTTTAACACGGGGGAAAAACTGTAATCTATTGTTAATGGGTGACTTTAAACACATTTACATTTTAACCACCTATCAGATTTGTGACTGACCATTCCCCTCTCGTGTTGCTTTTAGTCTTACATTGGCATAAAGGACATGCACCTCCTATACTTAGTTGTTTTGGAGAGTTGCATTTATTTAGAGGGAATAAATTAATTGCACCAATCAATACTGCAAAAACATCAGGCAGCAGAATAACAAGTGCTTATTTTTGAGTCTTTAGTTTAAAAAATCCGGGTTCAACTATATGACGTGCCGAATCCCCAGTCAGGGGTGTTGCTAGGTCAGGAAAACATCTGGGGCTACACTAATGTTGGGACTGTCGTGACTCGGGCTATATAGCCTTTTTGGTTGTAACCCCCTGAACTTCTATCCGTGGCTACAACCAAAAGACCTGGGGCTATAGCCCTCTCAGCCCCCCCAGCAATGCCTCTGTCCCCAGTACAGGATGCCCTCTTTTGCACATAACCATGCCCCTGGTGCGAGGGCCAATGCAGGCAAAGAGAGAAGACCTTGATCTCTGCCATAAGAAATGGAGCCTTTTGAAAAAGTGAATATAAAAAACTGCTAAAAATTAAAAAAAAACACAAACATATAACAAAACATTGGGATTTCCGATGCAAAGTGGTAGCCAATAATGATATTAAGTTCTTTTGGAAACTGGTTGCCAGGGGCCGGGAGAACAAGAGAGGTGTGCATGGAGGATGGATTTCACAAGCTATCTGGGTGTCACACTTTCAAGATATCTTCTTTGAAAGGCAGTGGGAGGTGTATATCCCCCCAGAAAATGGCCCTGATAACAATATACCCTTTTACCAGGAAGTGATTGTTACAAGCTATTAACCAGTTGAAATGTGGGAATGCCACAGGTTCAGATGGCCTGAAGTCAGACATTTCCATTTGGTTTCCTGAATGGTGGGCTCCGATTCTGGGTAACCTTTTTGATGCAATCATTGAACCTGAAAGGGTCATGGCATAATGGAGGTGTAGTATAATTCTTCCAAAATTTCAAAAGGACTCATCGGATGACGCCCATTGATACAGGACAATTTCCTTACTGGCCATCTCATGTACGATGTACTCAAAATGTCTTTTAGCCAGACTTGACGAATGGGTTTCAGGGAGCAATATTCTGCAGTCAGTGCAGGTGGGCTTTAGACTCGGTTTCTACACAGTAGATCACTGTTTCATCCTGAACACAATTATTGCCAATTAGTACCCAACGGTCGTGCGTCCACGGGATACACTTAAGGTGATTGGCTCGTTTCCAAGCCATACCACGGTGTAATCCCATGGACGAACGTACGTGTCTGGGTTTGTTCCCGGCGGAGCGCGTGGCAGCCCCTTAGCCAATGAGGAGGCTCGAAACAGGGCAATCCCCCCTCCGATCCTCCCCATGGCTGGAGGCTGCCTTCGCCCCCCACTGGGGACTGAGGTAAGTTTTTTTTTTTCCTCCATCCCCCTCCCCTGTAAACTATCCCCTTTCCTCCCTCCCAACCCCACATACCTTCTTCTTTCTTCTTTTCTCAGGAGCGAACACGCTGGGAACACTTCTGTTCCCAGCGCGTCTTCTCCCGATGGCCGCCCTGGAAAGGGAAAATGGAGTACATTTTCCCTTTCCTGGCGCCATTTTATTTGACTTTTTATTCTGTTCCGAAATGCAGCAGCATTGAACTTCCGTATTAAAGCTGTTAGCTGCAAAGCTTTCCTTGTTTTTTGCAGCAATGATCTTTGCATAATAACTAACGCTAAATATCTCAAGACCAAGGTATTTGTAATGTTTAGTGCATTCAGTTTCTCCCAGTCAAGTATGCATAACAGGCTTATTTATCTACCTGGAGGAAATCAACATTACTTTTGTTTTCCCGAAGTTAACATTTAGATTGTTTTCCATAGCATAGCTCTCCAATTCATGTATCATGCTCTTAATTTCCTCAAAAGTCTGACTAAACATGATCAGACCATCTGCGCAGAGCATTGAAGACACCACCTAGTTCATATTTTTGGCGGGTGTTTAGCACATCGATCCAACCGTGCTGGTTGGTATATCTGCTACAAAGAGCAGTGGGGCCAGTAAACATACCTATGTATAGGTATCAGATCTGACAGTGAGTCTCTGTTCCCCAAGAGAACGCAAGCAGAAGTATTACTATGGAGAGCAATAACAATTTCCAGCACCCAGGGCGGACAACCTATTGCCTCCAATTTCCTCCGTAAGGCAGCACGATTTACCAAGTAAAATGCTGCTTGGAAGTCCACATAAGTAATGTAAACCGATGGGGTTAGTTTTTTGCTTGTATGCAAAATAAGGGTATCCAGCCTCCTTATATTATGAGTAGTAGTAGCCCCAGGGTGGAACCCAGTCTGGAAAGGTGCAACAGGTTATTTGTTGCCACCCATGTCTGCAATTATGTAAGTATACAGGATGCAAATATTTTGGCTGTAACATCTAGCATGATAAAAAGTCTGTAATTCTCAGGCAAAAGCTATCACCTGCCTTGTACACCAGAACGAGCAAAGAGGTTTTCCTACACTGAAAACAGACCTTAGTGAATAGATGTAACAATACCCTAGCCCATCCCTTCGGGTCTTCTTTTAGTACCACCACAGCCAAACCAGTGGTAGCGGGGGCTCTAGAGTTCTTCAAATTTCCAATGCACTTCCAGAGATCCTGCTAATCAAACAACATAACCCATGGATATTGTCCATCACTACCATGTTCTCTGTCAGCAAGTATGGCTATAACTTTTTCCCATTTACATAAGACTTCATTGATGCTCAGTGATTGGATAAATAGCACTTAACCTTCCCATTGCCCAAGCCAATGTTAGAATCTGCCAGATGGCGTGTGTGTTCCTATTGCGCAGTGCCTCCATCATTTGTTGCTAATTCAAGTTAAACCTTCTGTCTTTGTATCTTTTCCGCCAATTCCTAAAGCTGTTTTTGAGCTTTTCAATCTCCAATGCCACCTCCTTCAATTGCATAGATTTGTTTCTTAATTGCTGGAGGTGTTTCCTAAGTTTAGATTTAGCAGTCTGAATCTCCAGGTCGTATGGACGTTTCACTGCTTTATCCGAGAACCTAATTTGCTGGCCCTTAATAATACCAATTTTATGCATCATATGGCGTAGCCAATCTTCTATTTTCGCAGCTGTGGATTTGGTCAAATTTAAAGGTCAATCAGAAGTAGGTGCATATCGAATAGCTGAACATGCTTTTTGGATGTTTGCATTAGACCAGGTAATACAGTTTCCTGCATGATTTGCCTCTCCAATCCCTGACTCTCTCGGTGTTAAAGACATTTTTAATTGTAAGCTGAGTAGGGCATGATCACTATATTGCTTAACAAGTACCTCAAAGTCATACACACTTTCCAAAAATAGATTATTTCCAAAATAGTAATCACGAGTAGCAGACTTAGAACCCATCTGCCATGTGGCCTTAACAGGATAATCACTCTGTGCCCTCCCATTTAAACATTTCAGTTCCCAGTCCAATAGAAAGCAGACTCAGTGCATACCCTATTGATTATACACCTTGGAGGTAATTACGCTATTTAGGTCCACGTTCCTATGCTCCCCCACAGATGGAGTCACACCAGAGCGAGTGTGTAAATCCCTCCCAAGCAGTATGGCATCACATTCCCCATTGGGGCCCCAGTCTGTGATATTCCTGTCAATTCAATCCACGGCATTTGTCATACTAGCACCCCCAGGGGCGGGTCATAGATATTCAAGATCAGCATGAGGTGTTTTGGCAAGCCATCCCTAACAGTTACCTAGATTGCCAGCACATTCTTATTATCCACTTTGGGGGTAACTTTTCTAGAACACAGGTCTAAACTAACACCAACAATTAGACCTCTACAGGGTTGACCCTTAGTGCCCTTTGCTGCATATTGCTGGTATATGGCATATCCATCTAAGCAATACGTAGTCCACAACCAAGTCTCTTGGAACATGAATATATATAATTTTTGAAGCCAATCTATATAAGGGCCATTGACAAAATGTGAGTTTCCCCTGGTATTCCAACAGGCAATCCTTAAATGTCAATCTTGAAGTGGCCCCATGCCGGGTAGACGGCCCTTTAGCCATTTCCAGTCTTTAATGTTATCATAGGCCTCCTGTTTGTTGTTTCCAGGCTTACTGGATTGACTTTGGGTGTCCACAGTTGGGCATGCTTTGTACACTGAATGGGTAATTCCATTATGCAAACCATGCCCAGCTCATGTCCAAGGTAAGAGATTGATTCATACTGTGTTCTTAACATGGTAGCAATTCCAAGAAGGATGCAGTGTATCTCTTGATTTCAACACTCAAAGTGATGGTATGTTAGAGAACAATTTCAAGAAATCTGACTGATTTATATTTGTGCATGGCAGAGCATTTGGCAACTTCAACACTAGGGTCACTATTCGTGGGTCCAGCGGGTCACTACCAACCACTGTGCTCCTTGGTTCAACAAGTGGCTTTATTGCACTCTGAGAAATGTTTATGCTTACTCATGTACGCAGGTGCAATGGTTCCACTTGGGGAGTGCTGATTACTGGGTCGTTGTTATATAAGCATCCACCCAAATCACCATATGCTGATACATTAGATTTGTTTTTTGGTTGAATAAACCAACTGGTTATTGTTCCAACTGACTGTTGCCTGCACTTTAGTTTCCTGGTAGACTTTTTTTCTGGCTTTCTTTGCTTTCCATTTAGCCCGCACAGCCGATAAGAAGGTCGAATTCATCACCCAGGTGTTGAAGGTGTTTTTCTCACCATATTTTTTTCGGTGTCAAATAATTAGAAGCAGACAAAAGCAATGGACCCATGGGCACTAAGGGGACTTGTCGCAAAACTGGTTCTTGTGTGGTAATAATTATTGTGTCGCCAAGCATCTTCTGAAATCAGCTCCCAGGCCATGGTTCTAGTTTCCCCATCACCTGTAGTTTTATCTTTTTGGTACACACATACTTGATGAATGCATCCTCCATGTTTAAGTAGGTCATCGTGTATATGTCCACATAGTTTTAATAATATTTTAATTGCGAATTGTAGTACGTTATTGTTAGCCGAGACCACTGAAGCACTTATACTAGTAGCATTGCTGATCAGTGATGTTCCGTGAGTGTCTCCACTGTGTCTGTCTCAGGATCACAAGAAGAGTTGAGACACAGGTTAGGAGATGCTGATAGACGTTGATTAGAAGACTGTGCTAATTGTTCATTCGTGCCCGAAGGTATAACCATTGCCACTTTGATTCACCACTTGAGTATGTTTGGGCGGGCAGGAAGCATTGCATAAAGAGTAACAAAGTTCGATGTTCTGAAGATTTCACTTTTGTTAGTACAGTCATGCTTACCTTTTGGAGATTGAGAGGGTCTTAATGCAAATGTCGACTTAGCGGTCACTCCCCTCTCTGGCCCCTCAGCGGACCACAGCAGACCACGCCTGCACAACATGCTGCTCCACGTAGCGTTTTGCGCTGCTAAATATATTTGTTGTACCTTTGCAGGAGTTTCTAGCCAGGTAAGGCACCTCCAGCAGTAAACCTGTAAGAAATACACTAATATCCAGAGTATAGAGCCAGAGCAGACCACATTTGCACCACCTGCTGGTAATTCTGTTTCTGAAAGTGTGAGCTTCTAATCGAATCCAACGTTCACAAAGCTCCATACCGGGGGAGTCTCCTTTCGGGACATAGCTTATGAAGGGCACAGTACCTAAGGCCCATCACTGAGTCCATGTGTGCCTTAGTTCCTTGTTAAACTTTGTTTTATCACTACATTTTTCAAAATCACTTGGCTGGGTCCACACTTCATAAATAGTAAGTGACTCAACTGTCCCATGTGGTCCTAATGTTCCTAGTGCCCCTAGTGGTCCAAGTTAATTTAACCCCAAGCCACCTGTCCCAAACGTGTTACCGTGTCATAATGCCACGAGAAACATTTACATGTATAGGAGGATCTGTACACATCCACAATTATCTCTCAGTAACAGTCTGCACAAAATGCACATATTTTTATGTGTACATGCTTGTAAATGTTGAAAGTTCTCACCTTAGTTTTCAGCCTAGCAAGATGAATGAGGCCTTCAAATTCCCAGAAAGGTTGACATTTTACAAATTAAAGTGCATAAGGAACATGCCTTGTGGTTGCTGCTGCTACCGCACATTTTGTAGCCAACAGGATTGTCAAACAGCATCTGATAACCCAAACTATTGTAATTAAAATTGGAGTAAAAATAGTTGTTTGAAATGTTTATTACACCTAATTGCATCTTTATGTTCAGCTGTTATGGCGCGAACATGCCCGGGCATGAAGTATTGTTCTTCTCTGTATCCTAATTTACAATGTGTGATTAAAAACATACAAACTGTTTCATTAGCCAGTATCAGATTGCTAGTCCCCACCAAATCCTAGCATTACACCTATTATATATATTATTATAAAATAACGTTTTATAAATCAATCAGCAATGGGTGTTATTATACATAATAAAATGGAACACGTAATAAAAAGCCAGACCATTTTATGATTTTGAACAAATATTTATTTATATAAAAGGACATATTTAATACAGAAAGGAAAAAAGGTTATGCACAATCACATCAATGCAGAGAGAAAATGTTTTAATGCAATGAAAAAGATACATGGAGATTCAAACAACCAATTATCAGACACTCAGCTAGGATGGGTGCATCGCTTGTGTGACCCAGATGATTTAATGGTTGAGATGGCAGGGGCTCCGTGAACTAGTAAGAGGGTTGAATCCTGCTGGACAATGCTTCACACTTAAACACTGTTGTGGCCATCCATCTTAACCTGTAGCACAGGTTGGGGCTCAATACCACTACCTATAGAATCCTCTGATTGATCCCTGGTCAGGGTGCTGTCCCAAATGTATAACCCCTTGTGAAAAAAAAGCAGCAAAATCTGTGGTTGCTCCTTAAATCCAATGTAAGAACCAAGTACAGGGCCCTATGAAATTGAAATTTCAGTCTGTTTATATAAAAGAATCGTGGGAACAACACTTCATCAAATGTGCGATCTTTGGCAAACATTTCAGTCACACAGTGCAAAAATGGGGCCTTCACATTGCATCCATTGTCAAAATTGTACAAAATATTGCAAAAGTTAGAACCCAACTTTAAAAGTCCTAGCAAACTTATACCTCACAATTGTGTTTTAAAGTGTACATTGCAGCTTTCACATGTAAAGATGCAGGCCAACACTCTGTGCTTTTCTTGCAAACAGAGAATGAACACATTTTGTTTTACTTTGTGCCACTTTGCATGCTGAATACAATAAAATGTAGCCCCATCTTGGAAGTACAAAACAAATCTGTCACAATCTGAAACATGCACTGATACAGTCATTGGGACTTGGAACAAGCGAAGTTTCACACATCCCCAAATATGTCAAACCCTGTAGTCCATCCTGACACTAGAATCCCTTAAAAAAAAATCAGTATTCCAGCATTCTTTTATTAAACACAACATGTCTTTAATAAAAGATTTAAAAAAAACAATGCATTAAAGCACATTTCTTACACCTTTTTGCTGTTGTTTAGGTAAACTCTTAATAAACAGCAGGCGTGTCCACAGATCCACAATTAAATCCGGCCACAGCCAAAAAGCAAGGCCTGCTGTAGTCAACTCTTCCAAGTCAATTAGTTGAAACTGCAAGGGGTAATCAATCCAGTGCTCTGCCAGAATTCCCAAGCTAGGCAAGTGCTAGCCCCTGATGGTCAGAAGGGCCCTTTTAAAGAGTTAAAGCTCAATATAGTTTCATTATCAACAATGCACAGATTTATGCATTTCTGCTCAGTTTGCTGAAATGGGTTTCTTATCAACAAAGCACAATATTTGATTTCATGTATACTGCTTCCTGTGTGTTATAGGTACATCTAACAATAACCCCAGCCCTGCATATGCTTCCTGGGGCCAGCAGCACTTTTTCTTATCAACAAAGTACAGCAGTCTATTTCCTGCATACTCAGCAAAATTAGAGAGTGGGCTTGACCAAGGACACATCTAAAAATATGCTCAGCCTACCAATGTTTCCCTTGCCGTCCTATAGTCATAAGTTAAAAAAAGCCTTACTAATTACCTTTGGGTTTATTGTCCATGGGTATTTTTCTGGGGTTGTATTTATTCAGCTGGCAAAAAATATCCTGTATTCAGGTGAGCTAAATATAAAGGCTGTCTGTGTTTTCTGCTGATGTAGTAGAATGCTGCTCTGTGATTCACCACATTCCTGGGATTCCACAGGCCTTGTCATAGATAATGCCCCCCACAGTGTTGCTCCACAGCTCTTTGGTGGGTCGCAGAGCAGCAGAGGGACACATGTAAGCCTCACATGAAAGGTGCTGTAGATTCACTGAACATTTTGCATGTGCTCTGGGAAGCACCCATTACTTATAAAACACAGTTCTTTCATTATTCACACTCTGTATCAAAGCCAGGTCATATGAGATTGGTATACATTTTTATATCAAAATTGATATCAACATTTTTTCATATTAAAATTTTAGGGGAAGTTTATATAACAAAATGTAAATAAATATTTTATATAAAATATTACTTTTAATATCAGTTTGAATGTAACATTCTATATCAAAAATATGATTTATAATATTTGTTTTAATATACATTTTTATATAAAAGATATGATTTTATATATTGATTTGTATAAATGTTCATATCAGCAAGATATCAAAATTGTTTGATATAATTTTCCGCTTCCTATAAAGTTTATATAAAAATTATTGTGATTCAATAAAATTGCTATCAAAAACTTTGAGGGGCTTACCAATTGGATAAAAAAATGTATATCTGCATCCTGTCACAGCAGGCGGAACCCCTCTGTGATGTCATCTCAGCGTGTCATTCTGCAAAACTCTAGATTCACAATCCCTGTCTTCAGAGCTCACTTCACTCTCGGCGATCGACTCAGCAACATTTTCGAGCACTGCTCCCATCTTTATAAAGATTTTATATAAAATTCATATTCACTTTATATCAAAACTGATATAAATTAGAAAACACATAATATCAAATATACATTTGATTCAAAATCGCTATCAAACATTTTGTATATCATTTTTATATCAAATGTATATTACGCTTACATCAAAGCACATCACAAGGGGGAGGGACTAAGACTGGAAGCAGGGGGCATGACCACCTGTCAAAATGTAACATTGTGTAAAAGGGGAGTCCTTCTACTACTTGGGCATCCATAGCACCTGCAGGGATTTTTGACCCCTGCTATATATTAGCTGCCTTATATTGAAGGTGTTTTCCTTAAAGCAGACTCACTGTCTCCCTCAGGGACTTACTAACATTACACACGCTCTACAATAGTTAGTGTTCTAATTGAAAAAGTTAGGATGTTCTTACTTGAAGCTATTAGGTAAGATTTACGTGGTTACTCCACTTATGTTCACCTTCACCTATCCCTTCTACTCTACCTGCTCGCCCTGTCCTCTTCCCCACCAACTTTCTGTCCAACCAATGCGTCACTCATCTTCTTTCTTGCCTCCAGCTTGTGATGTTAACTGTCTTTCTATTTTACTACTCTTTGCCCACTACTACTTCACTTCCTACAACTACCTCTCCTCCTTATCCCACTACTATCCCCCTCCCACATCTACTCCTCCGCCTCCCACTGCTACTCATACTCCCACTACTACCCCTCCTCCCACACTCCCATTCTGCCTTCTCACACTACTACCACTCCACTGCTCCCACTATTACTCCTCCTCCTTTCACTATCACTCATTCCTCCCACACTACCAATTCACCCGCAATACCACACTACTACTCAGTCAACCTTCTTACACACAGTACCAGTCTTCTCAGATTCACACCTTCACACTACAGAACCACTATCACTCCTAATACATTACGTGCTCCAAAACTGTGCTCCAAAATCTGCTGTTCCTTCATTCCTCCTGCTGGTCTCTTGATCATAGTCCACCTCTTCCTCTGACCCCATCCCTTTCACACAAATATTCTGTTTCCTGCCTGAAGGTTATATAACCCTCCCATGGTGAGGGTTTGTCTGCTATCCCTTACCAACCTCATTGCTTCCTCCCCATCTCCAGGTTTGTATTTGTAAAGAAATGCTTAAATGCATTTCTTAGCCCCGCCCACTTTCTTCACACAGGCTTGACAACAGGCAGATCCTGTGGTGAATGAATGACAATGGCAAAGTTGTTCTCCCGGCCACATTAGCTGGGACCCCTACGGTAAGTCTGGGGAACATTCTCCTAGAAAATCTATATTTGGTGGCCTTCCCTGGTACCATTCATAGCTTATCTCGCTCTGGGTGGTACATGCCCGCTTGTTGCAGCTGCACTGCTCTTTGGGTTGCTGCTCCGACTCTTTGGTCAGGTTTGTACTGGGCTGGAACTATGTTCGGACAGGTTGATTGCATCTATTCATTTTATCTGCTCTCCTCGCTTCCCGGTTTCTGCTTTCCTCGCATGCCAGCATCTGAAAAGGAAAAAGGACACCGGCGAACATATGTACAAAGGGTCATGAATGGATGCAGTGTTCTGTACAGGTACAGATTGGCACAAAGAGGTGGGCAGGAATTCTTATCCTCTGTGCTGCCACTGCCCACCTCAGGACTGCTTCTGGCACCAACTCTGGTAGGTCTCATACCCCTGCTGAGAAAAGTGCCTGCCCCCCTTTTGACAAAGACCACTTTTTGTACTGCTCACATTTCCTAATTAACATGCAGTACTTGATATGACCAGAGTGTTGCCAGACTGTTTACCCCAGTTCCTCATGCAGTGTTACTAATTTTTCCTGCACAGTCTTTTATTCTGCCTGATAAAGCTGCAGGTGCAGTCTGTACCAGATCCAACCTCTGCATACCAGTGTCACGGAATGACTTCTGCTGTGAAGGAGTAAAGGGATGAGTAGTGGCTAAAGCACCTACACAGTCACACTACTAATAAACTAACAATGATCCCAATCATAAAGGTAAAACAGCCACAGCCCATAAGGTATAACTCCTTCATCTCTTTTGGTAACTTAGGCTGCGGACAGGCTGTACAATTCAGGAGAGCTGTGTGCTGATACAGAAGCAATCCAAACGACAACAGTTCTATGGTTTCAAAATAAAAGAATCTGCAAACAAGGCTCTAAAAGCATAGAATCCCTAATAAAAAAATGTGCAAAAATGCACACAACCAAAAATAGAAACACTACTAGCTCACACCTGGGAGGATAACACAGAGAATTAAGACTTTACACTCCATATAGGGATTCCCAGTGAAACATTTTAGCAGCAAAATGTCACAATTTATGAAGAAAAGGGTGCATAAAGGTCACAAGTGACCAGGGTGACAGGGCTACTTAAAATGCCTTCAGTTCTCTTCTTTCAGGGCTCAGCAGAATTAAGCAAGGCTTTTCAGCACTGAAACTGGAGTTTTTGTGCTTTTGGCCCTGTGCCAGGTGGTCGAATCAGGGAGCAATGATGATGAGATGAAACAACGCAGTGTGGTTCGGCAATGGCAATGGCTTGTGGATAAAAAAAACGCTGTGAAATAGCAAGAGATGTTGAGTCAGAAGACTCAGCAGCAATGGCGAAGAAAAGGAAAGACTTGCCTTTGGGGCTGACCTTGCTCATCACGACCTTGTGGTGCTGCAGCACTGATTATTTGGAGTTTTGCAGAAACTGGTAACTAGGCAGGCAGTAATGAGTTGGGGAAATATAAAAGACATGGTGGGTTTCAGGTGGAGCAGGGTGGGTCTTTGGACATGTGGAGACAGTCAACTATAGTGGTCAAGGTTGACTCCAGCAGCATTTTGGACGGCATGAAAGGTGCCCAAAGAAGTGTTTATGTGTTTCAGAGATGCAGGGAGTAGCAGTTCTCCATTCCTTGGCTCTGTGGCTGCTGGGAGACCCAATCCAGGGTCTCTGGGGTTAGGTGGGTCGTTTACTGTAGCTTCCCAACCAAGAAGGTTTGTAGAGAGCCCTTGCAGGGTTCTGTCACCACTAGTGAGCAGGATTCTGAGCACCATTCTCTAAATTGCAGAAGAAATTGGCCAGCCAGCCAGTCACCAAAATAAGACCTTTGAATGCCTCTTCCTTAGAACTCTTTGTCTTCACTGCTGTGGCAGAGGACTTTGGAGCAGACTCTACCCAGAACAGAGTTACAGGTGATACCTTCTTCAACAGTGTTCCAAATATGAATCAATTTAGGGGAGGGTCTCTCCATGTGCGTAGTCAAAGGAGTATACTGAATTGGTCCACAGAAGCCTGTTGTTAGGGATCCAATTCTGGATGCTTTAACAAGTGATCAACATACAGTTGGCATTGTTGTGGTTATGCACTTTTATTTGGGTTCAAGTAAAAAAGAAAAAACCCTAACTGTCCCTGAAACTAAGGGGTTTCCTTGTCTCAAATAACTACTAAGGACTCAGTCAGGATGACCGTCTAAATAAAGTAGTGCACTGTCCTGCGTCAAGACCTACCTCCATCACTTACCTTCTTAACTAAGGAGACAAAGAGGATCTTATTAGTCTAGAAGAATGATTCCCTTCTTCTGGACTGAGGCCTTGTGTTCACCTCCTAATGATGAGAGGTGTTCTTCAGATTGCATAAACAAAATGTTCTAACGGTTCTCTTGGAGGATTTCTCCATCAATGGCATGCGCAGAAAAGAATGTCTCTTCAAAATACTTGTTCTATTCACATTTCACAAGGCCAAGGGGTACGGCTCTTCCCTTGACCTTCTTAGGTTTTCACAGTTCACAAGGCCAAGGTGTATGGCTGTTGCCTTGGCCTTCTTAGGCTTTCCCATTTCACAATGCTAAGGGGTATGGTTTCTTCCCTTGGCCTTCTTAGGCTTTCATATTTCACAAGGTAAAGGTGTATGGCGCATCCCTTGACCTTCTTAGGCATCCTAGCGTCTCTGCTATTTGTAATGTGGACCTGGTTCACTATCCTGCCAGGTATTTTGATTGTTCAAAGTATGGCTTCTTTAGTTAGTATAACAGACCTGGTTCACGACCCTGCCAGGCACTGCTATTGTTTGTATAATGGTTGTAATAGCTTCTCTGTATTATGGGGTTCTCAGACCCTTCTTCCATCAGTAACTATTTACTCATAATCATTCTTGTACTTAGGGTCCAAGACCCCTGCTTCATATGCAATTGTTACTTTAACGTCTCTGTCAGAGGGTTTCCTCCCGCCTTTGAACACCAGGGTACTTCTACCCTTCTTAAGGGGTTCCCATATCTGTCCTCTGTTCCCACCAGCTATCCCCAGCAAGCCCCTCCCTTCAGGCAGCTTTTGTTCGGGCTAAAGCTGGCTCTAGGAGTCAGTCTCTTTAGGCCTGTGCTCTCTGCATCGTCTGCCCCAGCCATGGCGTCTCCATAGCTGCTACTTGCGGCTACTCTGCTTTTCCGGTGTGCGCAGCATGTTCTCTTCTCTCGGGCAGACCTCTGTGGTCTGCTTCCAGCAGGGGGAAGGGGCCATCTTCCTTTGACCCTTTTTGGAGGCTTGAGCTTCTCACCTGATGTCTCGGTTCCTCCAGTCTCCCTTCTCTGCTCCGTTGACCTGCTTGCAGCTCCTCGAGGGGGAGCTGAACCAACGCTTAATTACTTCTTCCATTTGGATGCAGCAGCAGCTTACTGATTGTTCATATTGACTAGACTGCTGGATTTGGTTCCACGGAGCGCTCTCCATTTCTATGCGCCTCTTCTTCGTCCCAGTACTGATATTATTCCTCTCACCTGGGTTGCTTGGAATCTTCTTCGTCTCAGTAATTTTGCAGGATTCATAGAGGGAGTCTTTACTCATCCTTGTCTCTAATCTATCCTTGGAGGGTGTTTGAAAGCTCTACCTCACAAAGGGGCATAAAAGAGTGTGGAATCAAATTGTCCTGTGTAGGGTAAGTAGATGAGGGAGGGTATGGGATTCAGGGTATACCACACTCTTCCCTGATAATCTTCTCCAGTCCCCCAGGGACGATTCCCTCCCATTAGATCCAACCCGCTGAGTACCACCCCCTGGGGGACTATTGGGTAGAGGTCACACTTCCCTGGCTTCATGGGAAGGGGCGTCTTCCTAGGGAAGCAGGGATCATATCCTTGCAATTGTCACAGAGTCCTTGCAAAATGCAAGATGGTGAGACCGAAGCTCAGCCCTTTGCTATTTTAACTCTGCCCGCTTCCTCTGTCTGCTATTTCTAAAGGACGACAGTCATTAGCAACCTGGTGTCTATTAAAATCAATGGGCTGTATTTGAAGCGCCAAATCCCAATGGACCGCTCAGGAATTTTTACTGTTTCCTGGAGGAAGGTGACAACCCTTGTCAGGTATATCAAAGAGAGGGCTTGCTTCCTGGACTGAACTTAACTGAACTAGACGGCTTAATTCACACCCAGCCTTGTCATGAATGAGTCACGGTCCTCCAACCTGATGATAAGATAACATCAAATACTTGTGGCTGAATAATTGTGCAATCTCAATAGCCACCAGACATGTCTTATATTTAGTTTCTTCCAACCACCGCCAGACTTTTGCGGTAAACGGTTATGATGTTTTGAACAAGAGGTACATACCATTAAAATGTCACCACTTCCTGTTGGAACCTGAGGTTCCAGCAGCTGCATTCAGGAATGCACATGTGACCTTTGAACCCTCCCTGCTGCCACTGCAGGGAAACTGATGGTATGTCAGAAGATAGTCACATCAAGATACATTTCAACATTATGCTTTTTGGCATGGGGCATTTCGAAAGACTAGCAGATCTCACTTTCAGAATGAAAATTACACGCATCATTGTTTTATAAAAAATCAACCAATTTAAGGCTTTTCTCCTGTAACATTAACATTGGAGTCTCCTGGGGCTCCTGGTTCTCAAACCAACATATGGTACTCTTGGTAAGGGTCTCCTATGGCCCTCCCTGCCGAATTCAGACCTGTGGGATAAAACAAAGACATACCTTCATTTTCTCCAGATGAGTGTATCACGTACTGACTTTATCCCCTTAAATTCTATGGAACATTCAACTCACACTGGATAAAAATAATTTCTTTGGATAAAAGCGCTATATAAATTCTGTAAATAAATAAATGAATTAATAAATAAACAAACTCTCCTAAAGTGACTTTGGGAGTATGAACCTGCCACTTGACATTTGCCCTGCATCTGCAAGTGTTTCAGGGAGCCCTCGGCCAAGCCACTGACTTTCTGTATTTAGCTGGGATTTTCAACATTATTTAGTTCTCACCTGTAAAAGCGAATACCAGCTTGCACTCTCATTTGGTGACTGTGTAACTATTTCTCATGGGAGTGAATTACACTGGTAATTGTTTCCAAAGTGTTTCCCGATTTAAAAAAATCGATGGACAGTGATACGATATGATGTGATGTGGTATTTATAACGTGCCTGTAAAAAAGTGTTACTAGTTGCGACATGGCAAAACATAATTTGCACCCTCTAGTCTGATCTTTTATTGTGAAGTGTGCATGTTTATTATTTAGATAATGTGCTCTAAAGGGCCATATGTATTGTGGGTTATCAGTATTGGCCTTTTGACTACTTTTCCCACCACTGCATGTAGTATGGGTCATACAAAATATAGTAAGAGTGGATTGTGTATTTTGGACACTGTGCTGTTGTAGGCACTTGGGATTTAAAAAGTTTGTTTGATTTCCTTTTTCCTCACACCGGCCATGTAGGTTGTGTGCCAATCTGTGATAGTGGACCCACATTAAAGTACAGGGATTAGGAGACTCCTCAAAACATTTATTGTTCTTATTTACTGTTTTTATCACTTCAATGTGCACGCATCCCATTTGCTACCCTCTGTCTCCTGGGCTTTAGCATGGTGCTGTGAACCTGCAGTTTTCATTCCTTTTTACTCGCCGGCCTTGCAGCAATTTAAACATGGCCACTGCATTCTGAGCCATAAAGCAGCCCTTCCTTGTCTCCAGAGCTGCACTCTACCATTGGCTATACAATTTCAGCCTATCACGGACCGGCAGGCTTTAGCCGGCCCACAAGCTCAAATGCCCACTTTCTTGGCCCTCTTCTCTTTTTTCCTGTGCACTCTGAGCTTTGGAGTCCACAGAGGTCGACTCCTCTAAATGAAGAGTGCTCTTAAGGTTCATCGCTGCACCTAATTTCTGTGCATCGAGTCCTTCTCTGATACCAGGTTGGAGGATTGCACGTTTCTGATGAACAAAGAAAAGAAAAAATGAAAAGCGGAATTTTGTGCATTTATTTTGCTGTGGAATGCAACTTAAATGTGCACGCATCCCGTTTGCTGCCCTCAGTCTCCTGGGCTTTAGCACGCTGTCGTGCTGTGATCCTGCACTTTTCATTCCAATTTACATGACAGCCTTGCAATAATTCAAATATGGCCACCTCATTATGAGCCATAAAATGGCCATTTGTTGTCTCCAGAGCTGCACTCCATCAGCGGCTATACAATTTCAGCCTATCATGGACCGGCAGGCTTTAGCCGGCCCACAAGCTCAAAGCCCCACTTTTTAAGGCCCTGTCTGATCCTTGTCCGCTATCTGGTTGGCCTGGGTCACCCCCTTACGCTGAGTGCTGTGTAGTGAAGGGAAGCTACGCGTACTGATGCCTGCTAGACTTTTCCAGACTTTTCAATTCCTTGTGGGTTAGTCGTAACCTCACCTTCCACATATCAGACTTTGCTCCCTCTTTTCTTCTGCATTGCATTCTCTTGCTTTCAAATGTGTGCTGTGCCAGTAAACCACTGCTTCTACATCTGTCTAGCCACCTTACAAATTGTGCTGTGCCAGTTAGCATTGCTTTACCATCTGCCTAGCCACCTTTCAAATTGTGCTGTGCCAGTGATCCAATGCTTTTCCATATGCCTAGCCATGTTTTGAATTGTGCTGTGCCAGTAACCATTGCTTTTCCATCTGCCTAACCACCTTTCAAATTGTGCTATGCCAGTAACCATTGCCTTTTCGTTTGCCTAGCCAACTTTCGAATTGTGATGTGCCCAGTGACCATTGTGCTTCCCCTGTTTGCTTTCCCACCCTAGCCTTCTGTCTTTTCTGTCTTTAACCCCCACCCCTTGTGTCTCCAGTCCCCAACCTCTCCTTCTCTCTCCTCCCTCCCCTCCACAGATATGGTGCTCTCTGTCTCTCCTATCTTCTCCAACTGTTTCTCTATTGACTTTCCTTCCCTTCTCACTATGTCTGGTAGGAAGATGTTCAAAAAAGATATCCTGATCTCCAACCCAGGCCTACCTATCGCTGATACCTACACCAGCACTTCCTCTAGACAGACTCTCACCGACATTCTCTTTGTCATTCCTTCGCCAGACCTATAGAATCTGCATACGGTCTCTGTGCTCTCGCCTTACTCCTCCTCTCCCATTAATGGTGGCACCCATTGGGAGGCCCTCTTTGCCTTTTTCCACTCCTCTAAGGTCATCATTAATGTTTACTGGAAAGGCACCATCTTGGTCCAAGTCCCTCAGGCCAACCTCCTCCTCTTTGACAGATGTTTCCCATGTCTTAGCAATTTCCTTTCTTCTCCTGCTATCCCTTTTCTCCCTTCTGCGGCTTTTGTGCCTCCACCCTCCACCACTTCTCTTGCACCCTCTTCTTCCGCCTTGGTGACTCTGCACTCTACTCCTTCCTCCTCTGCCCTCCCTCGGCTCCTCCTACACCTCCGCAGGGAGTACCTCTAATTTGTACCACTTCCTGGAGGTCTTTCAAGGATGGCAACTTTCTCCACCTCGCCACTCTTTGCTCCTGCTCAGCTGTCAAACATTCCTCTGACATCTGCCATCTCCAAGAAGAACATGACCGTAATGTACTTGGTCTCCCTGAGTCATGGTTCATAGCCTGCTCTGTTGCGAGTTTTGACACTCTCCTCCCTGATGGCTACAAGATCCTCTCCATGACCAGAGCCAATCGCATCGGTGGGGGTGTAGCCTTGATGTTCCCTGAGTGCATTCATGTCTCCATCATTCTCATGCAGGCCCACCCCTCCTTGAATGCCTGGTCTGTAGGCTTTCTCTCTCTCCTGGCCACTCTCTTACTGTGGATACTGTCTACCGGCCACCTGGTCAGATCATCTCATTCTTCTCAGTGTGGCTGGACCTGTCCTCCTCCCTCCTGGCCTCGACCGCTCAACTCCTCATCCTTGGAGACCTCAAAATCCACTTGGATGCTTTCTGTCCCTCCTCTGTACTCTTTTGCGACCTTTGCGACTCTCTCTCTCTCTCCATTCTTCCTTTTGGCCCAACTCACTCTGCAGGGCACACTCTCGATGTTCTCTTTTCCCCTGACCTCCCCCTCTCTAACCCTCTCACCACACCTCTCTCCTTGAGCGACCACTTTCTCCTTTCCTCCCAACTCTCCCTCTCTACCCCGCAGGCCAAGCCAGCTCCAACACTTCCACCTACCTTCTCGATCATACGGCCCATGAAGCGTGTGTCAGCTGTGGCTTTCATTTTCACTTTCTCTCCCCCTCCTCCACCTCATGCTGACTCTCATCCTGACACTTCCCTTTCCAAGCTCCACTCTGCTATCTCTGATACTCTTGATGTTATTGCCCTTGTCCCCTGTCTTGAGGATCCACCTGAAGCCCAAAGCCAAATGCAACTCTTGGTACAATTCTGACCTCATCACCCTGAAACGCAAGTGTAGGGTTGCCGAGAGGAAATGTCAGGCTTCTTGCGCATCCTCTGATAAACTGGCCTGACGCCTGCTCCAAAGATAATACCAGCACTCTGTCCACACTAAGAAGCAAGCCTACATCCACGCCTGTGTCTCTGCGGCATGTAACAACACGGCTGAACTCTTTAAAATCTGCAAGGAGATGGCCAATCCTGCTCCACTTCTCCGGTCCCCTCCCAGACCCTCTTCACAGCCCTGGCTTCTCATTTCATCACAAAAACCCAGGACATCCTGTCCACCCTCTCATCCTCGTCTGCTCTTCCAGCAACTCTCTCTGCTACATCAGGTCCTCCACGGACACCTCTCCTCCCTCTTTCTCTTCCTTTCATCTTTTCTCCCCTGATGAGATTTCTCGACAAGTCCGATCTATGAAAGTCTTGTCAAAACAGGTTCTTCCCTGTTCATCTAAAACCATCATGGACCACATCGACACCCTCGCTCCTGCCTTGGCTGATTTCTGCCATCATTCCTTCGCAACTGGAGCCTTCCCCTTCCCTCTGAAGCATTCTCTTGTGCACCCTCTTCTCAAGATACCCACAGCCCACCCCTCTCTTCCGTCTAACTACCGCCCGATTTCTATCTCCCCTTTCATGGGAAAACTCCAGGAAAAGCTGGCCATCTACCAGTTTAACCTCCATGCTGATTCTATTGGTTGTCTTCATGACCATCAGTTTGGCTTCAGAGCAACCAGGAGTATGGAAACTGCTCTCTTGAACATCCGTGAAGACCTGCTCTCCAACCTTGTTTATAATCTCCCCTCTGTCCTCATCCTACTCGATCTCTCTTCTGCCTTTGGCACAGTCAACCATGCCATCCTGCTCAACTGCCTCCATGATAACCTGGGTATCACCAGTCAGGCCCTGGCTGACCTCTTTCCACTCTGATCGACCCTCCCAGGTCCAACTTCAGTCCTTCCTTTCCTCTATCTCACTCTCCACTTGTGGTGTTCCCCAGGGGTCTAACCTTTCTCCCTGGCTCTTGAACCAATACCTGACACCCCTCGCCAACCACATTTCTGCTCTGTGCTCCAACTTTTAGTGCTAGTGCTATGCGGATGACCCTCAGCTCGTTTACAGCCTCCCCTCAGCCACCGCCTCTTCCTACCTCATCTCTGACTTTATGTCTGCAATCCAGGAACGGTGTGTCACAATGCCAGTAAAACAGATCCTTCTCATCGCCATGCCTGCACCTTCCTTTCCTGTCACTTTCTGGCCAGCCTCCCTTGGCACCCTTCCTGCTCCCACCTATGAGGCTAAGAACCTCTGGGTCATCTTCAACTCCATGGTTTCCATTACTCCACGCATCACTGATTTCTCTAAGAATAAAAAAATTAAATTAGCAACTGCAGCTCCTCAGGGATATTCTTCCTTTCCTCTCCTTCCCCCAGTCTCTAGAACTCTTGTTCTCTCTAGGCTGGACTACTGCAACAGCCTCTTTCTAAATCTGTCTACCTCTACTCTCCCTCTTTTGCAACTCATCCAGAACTGGACTGCAATACTTGTCCTTGACCTCAAGCACAGTGATCGTATCTCTCCTGCCCTGAAATCTCTTCATTGGCTCCCAGTGGCTGCAAGGATTAAATTCAAGACCCTCTGCATTGTCCACAAGGCCTTCTGGGGCCTGGGTCCGCAATAACTTCAACTCTCCCTCTGGAAATACCTTCCTACCCAAGCTCTTTGCTCCTCTACCTCCAACTCCCTCAGGGTCAGTCGCTTCTCTAAGCAACACGTTGGTGGTAGATCTCTTTCTTTGGCTGGGCACTCCCTCTGGAACAGACTCCCAGCCTCTATGAAACTCGAGGATAACTACCTTTGGTTTCAGAAGCACCTCAAGACCTTCCTCTTTGCTTCTGTCTTCTCTCTTCTTCTTCTCTGCTGATCTCTGCCTGTTTCTGCACTGGGTTCAAGGTTAACCTCTGTATACGGGGCCAGAACCTTGCCCACCGTTCTGCTTACATGGACTGCCTCCTGGCAACCCTTGCACTTGGGTCTGTATCTGCAACCCTACAGTCCCCTTACCTGCACTTTCCTGACACTCGTTGTCTGCGCTTAATAATTGCACTTGACACCTGCCGCCCGCAAAAATAACAATAATCTGCTGTTGTTATTTTTAACTCTTGTGCCACTCCTCCACTACCCCTTGAACTTTCCCCCCTCCCTGTACCCTGCACTTGAGCATTCTCAATGTCAATGGGCCTAGTAAGATTGTTGTGTTTTATTGTTTGTTCCTCCCTTGTGCCCCTCCCTTGCCTCGTCACACACTGAAACACTTGTGTATGGGTGCAATATAAATAAACTATCATATCATATCATAACATACTTTGTATTTAAATACTGAGGTGCTATGCCACATGGAATAGTGCCATTAGCACCCATGTAGATATCTACATGGTTGCTAATGGTGTCTTTTTAAAACAGAGGCTTACCTTTGCTGTGATGCCTGGTGCCGCGCATTGCTGTCCCCGAAGTCTGTTTTCAATCTTGATGACATCAGTACCATACAGTAAAGCCTGCGTTCCGAACATCCTGATTTGCCAGGGCCCCATCACAAGGTGCTGTGTATTATGTGCTCATGTACTTATTTGAACTAATAGAGATTTATATGTTTAACATTATACATGCATATATCTTTTAGTATATCAGTGTGGTGCATGTTGAATATGTCTGTGGCTTAATTGCAGCTGTGTGTCAGCCTGCTACCCCTTCCTGTGAGTTAAGCCTAGACACACTGTCATGCTAATGAAATTTAAGACATTTGGCTTCACTTTTTCCCTTTAACCCTCCCACCAAGGTTATTGGTTGTACAGCCTTTCAACACGTGGTTTAACAAAAACTGCTTTAATTTTACAAGATGTGATGAATCCAATGGTGCCATCACTTCTTTCCCGGCAGTATTATCTCACATGTGACAAGGGGACAGCAGTCGCTACCTGATCCTGACCCTGACCCTGGGGGCGGCTATATGAGGGAGGATCACATGGGGGAGATAACTTCCAAGGAGGTAGAAGCGCACCATCGAACAAGGGATGGTATTCCCTTTCCTCTCTTGAGGATACCTCATTCATACACAATGGCTTATTTGCATGCTGTTACACCTCCCCTCATCTACTTAGGAAGAGCATGGCAAATCATTCTTCAAAACCTGGATTGAATTCTCATTGAAATACTTTTCCAAACTCTACCTGTAAGTCACACAGAGCTGACTTGCCCTAAAAAGAACACTTACCCAGAAGACTATGGGCCTCATTACACGGAAGGCGGTAAGGGTTAATGATCACCGGTAAGGGTACCGGTGACCGTTAACCCTTACCGCCTTACTACAAGGTCCCTTTGCGGGACCTGACCTTAACGGCTGGTGTAGACCAGCCGTTAAAGTTGGGACCCGCAAAGGGACCTTGGTGCTAATTACGGTACCGCAATTTGCGGTACCGTAATTAGCTCCTTCCCCATTCCCATTATGCACTATGGGGCAAAAATGGGAATGGGGAAGGGCCATGGAGTAAGTGGGGAATTACTGCCCCGCCAACCTTGGAATGGGGTGTTAATTCCCCTTTCCTCCATGGTGGTACCGGTATGGTACCGGCGGCAACCATGGTGCTTATAGCACCATGGTTTACCGCCTACCGTGTAATGAGGCCCTATGTGTATAACGCATCAGGATTGGACTACCATTCGCATAACACCAAGGATACTGAGAAGAAGGGGAGAAGCTGAGTAATGCAGACCAGAAAAGACCAAGAGTGCAGACTGTGTTCTAGTTTTTCCACCTGCATACTTGAAGCCAGGAAATTTAAAGAGCGTCCAGAGCTCAGTATGTCGCGCTATTGCTGGAAGGAGAAGGCTGTTTCTCTCAGTTGAAACCGAGAGACTGTGGGGCTGCAATAGCTTCCGTGGAGCTATCCGGCTCAAATAGGTGGAAGAAGAAGGCCATCGGACGAGAGAAGAGAGACTGCTGGAACACCAGAACTGAGGGCTCCTGGGCTTTTGCATCTTACGAGCAACACCATTTACTGGAGGGAAGCCTGATGCAGAGCTGAGAAGCCCAGCACAGATGGCAGCATGCAGAGAAACCGAAGAGTGAGAGTGGCGAGAGAAGAAGAGACACTGATCGCCTGTTACCAGAGAGTAGTGTGCTGCAGAAGGGAGCCAGTGAGTCATCAAAAGAGAAACAGGGACACCGTGGTATATGGGCAGACAAGCCGCATTTAAATATACATTAAAGCAAACAAAGTATTAAAGAGTGACAGCAGCATGCATATTAACATTAAGCAAACAAATTATTGAAGAGTGATAAAGCCAAAAGACATGTTGTTAAGTGGGAAAACCAAAGAGAAGTCAAAGACTTACCAGTCTCTGAATATATGCCCTACATACATTAGAACAGCCCTGGCAGGATAATATACTGGGCAGATTCAGTATTAGATACTGCAAGGTCAGGAAGACATCACAGTTAGAAGTGTGTGCAATGCCTGCATAAGAAAATCCTTGACAGAAGGGTAAATCAAACAAGATACAGCTGCAAGTGTGTTTGTGAGAGTTCCTGCAGGAAAGTTTACCAGGCAGTGACAAGTGTATTCAAGAAAACCCTGGTAGGAGAGTGTACAAGGCAATTATAAGTGTGTTCAAGAAATCCATGGCAGGAGAGTAGTACAAAAACATGCAAGACCCGCAGGCGAGTATACCAGGCAGTTGCAAGAAAGCCCTGACAACAGTTTATACCAGGCAGTTATAAGTGTGAATAAGTAAGCCCTGGTAGGAAAAAAACACCAGGCAAAGACAAAGTGAAAAATACATAATAAATACATCACCACAACAGGGGTCCTATGACAGATATATTCAGATGAGCCAAAGGCTGTGTACAATTAGAGAAAAGAATAAGGAAAAGCTGACAGGGGAGTACACCATGTATCCTGGCAAGATAAAAAATAAATACCAAGTTGTGCAAATATCAGTTGAGTTGGGAAGGAAGAGAAACGTAAGGAATTGATATTGTTTGAATATACATAGATATTGACTTTTTATGTTTGAAGATTTGTATACCTCTTATTCCTGTAATCCTGAATTTATTTTCAGGATTACCCGCCTCTAACAGCCCTGTACATATCTGTATATTTACCCCTGCATAGATATTGACTTTGTATGTATGAAGATTTGTATATTTCTTATTCCTGTAATTCTGATTATTTTTATTACTACCTCAAAGTGTATATTTCTGCAACATTGTAAGCTTCGAATTATCTTTTGCCGGCGCCCTGTTGCCCCTGGGTAAGGTGCGCCATACAAATAAATAAACAAACAAACAAACAAACAATACAACACAAGCAAAGAGAGAAATCCAGAAGAACAGAGTCACCCTGTGGAACAATGAATTCTATCCCTTTGGAACTTTGAATTGGAGTTGTGCATCTTTATTTTGCACATTTTACAATCAAAATGTTATGAATATCATTTGTATTTTGAAGGAAAAGATATTCAAAGAACTGATATCTTTTGAATATACTACCAATGGAAGAGAAATCCTCTGTAACATAGGACTCAGTCCCTCTGGAACTCTTTCATTGGAGGTGTACATTTCTCATTTTGGACATTTTCCAGTGATTCAAAGACAGAGATGTTACCCTTTCCACCTTAGAGTTTATTTTGTTGACGTTTGAGGGGCAGAAAAGTATTTCGGACACAAGACGGTTTTTGCTTTGGACATTCTGACATCAACATACCGTTAGTTTTGGTTTTAGGTAGGGAAACACCTCTAGCGCAGGGACAGAGAGGCATTTATCCAACCCTGTTTACTGTAATAAAAGTCTTTAGCCAAAAATATACCAGTCTGTGTCTGTGTCCGTGTCTCATTCCTGGTTCCTCACAAAGAGCTCCAACCTCAGAATGTGAAAGTGTAATGAAGCAGTACTTGCCAAGTCCTTCATCAGGTGCTCTCCCTATTAGAATATGTGGGGAATAGATGCCCATCAAACGTAAATAGTAATTTCTTCATGCAATCTCTTGTTACAGATTAGGAAACACTAGGTCCACCTGGTCTTACATTATCACAAAACGTTCCTTGTTTCATGGACATCCCAGGGATTTCATTTTCCTCTTAATTTCTACAAGGGGTTGAGGCATACTGGAGGAGATAGCATCGCAGAGATTGAAGAGAAAGCTTTTGACTCAAAAGCTATGTCCCAAGGGTGGACATAGCCGTAGCAGCTAAAGCTATAATTAATGAGTCATTAATCAGGGTTATATCATTTGTCATGTTTGATATATATGTATTATGCATTTGGCCTAGCGCAAGGCATACTTGAGGTTAAGATGAAGTCTCTATAGTGTTTCAGAAAATAACATTTCCACAATAGTTTCCGAACCCTTACATGAAAAAATACAGTCATATTTCGACTCATCCGCCTGTCCATGCAACAGTCCACAATTGTACATTAACGACTTCATAGTTTATACACTATTTCCTTTGATCGCATTTCGAACAGCTTTTAAAATGGGGTTTCACATTTGTTTTCGGCCCTATTACCTTCAAATTGGCCAAGTCGATTTTCACCACTTGTTGCATGCTCCTAGATTTCATTTGGATTTGGTGAACTGAAAAAATAAATTGGCCAATCTTCTCCAGTTTTGAGATATAAATGGTTAAGATGTATCTGTATATGATGCATTCAAAGAATTAATGTGCATCTTGTGTGCAGAGAGTATGATTTGTTTAATGTGTACATTGCACAATTATCATCTCCTAAAACCCATATCAAAGGAAAGTCACAGCTGACTTTGATGCCAGTTTAGAGGTGATAGAATAAATGTACTGTTTTCACAACAACTGTACAGTTCACACTTTAGGATGTGTACATCAGAAAACTCATCAAAGTCAGGCTCATTTGATGCTAGATTTCACTGGATGTAATGAATTCTACCAAAGGCGGCATGAGTTTCATAGTTTGTAGTACGAATCTCAGAATTCATATACGCACCTACAACATGTGCATCTATATAACACGTACACAAATCACATCTGTATCTGCAATACATGCACCTACAGCATACGGACGTATGGCACATTCTCCAATCACACACACTGTGTCACTCCTATGCATGTGCTCATATTACACACACACTCCTAAGTCATACACTCCTGTGCCATGCTTATACAACACACACTCTTACAACACATACTCCTACCACACAGGCACCTATAGCATGTACTGCTATGACCCTCATAACTGAGGTTAAAGGAGGTAGAAAGAAAGAAATAGGAGAATTAGAAGAGAGAGAGAGAACATCAGGAAAGAGACAAGGTGAAAAGAATAGGAGTTTGCAAGGGTAGATAAAGAAGAGGTTTAAAGACGTTACCTGGAAATGGTCAAAAAAGTTAAGCAGGAGAGAGAGAGCGCGCAGGGATGAGAGGAGGAACAATGAGCAGGTGGTTGACTGGAGAGGCAAGAAGGAAGTTGTATTAATTATCAATGAGAGAGGAAACAGAGAGGAGCCCCAGTAGTGGAGGGAGAGGGGAGGATTTGTATCCCAAAATACTGAAAAAAAAGTTCTTGGTGTGTGCAGAGGTATGAGACCATGGCAAAGCATCAGGGGGGTTGGGTGGAGGGGGTTGAGGGATAAAGATGGGATAATGTGAAGTGATCAGAAGGAGCAGGGGAGGTACCCCTAATATTTCTTAATTACTGCCTACTGTGGAAGAAAGCAAGGAAGGGGCCCTGGGGAATAAGGCCAAGGCCCCAAGACAGGAAGGTGGCAAGGAAGGCGATGGTATGCTTCTGAGTGAATACAGCCTACCAGCTTCTTGCTGGTAGTTTTTTTTCCCAACACTAAATTGCCCCAGCTACTATCCCTGTGTGATCATTGTGAGTGACACCATTGAACCCTCACACTGAGAGCTGAGTTGGATATACAAACAACTGGACATTCCTTTATTTTCAAGAAATCAGCACAAGTTGAAAACAAAGACTCACGCTCAACACATAAATGCTAATCAGAGAAATTGTAACAAGGTTCCAACCAAAGGCTTGCACCCTCGACCCATGATATTCAACTGTCCTTTTTGTCAAGTTAGATGCATGCTTTCCTGGGTCCTATACCCACAGCTATCTACCATAATAGGTTATGACAAGTCAGTTTGTTTCCTCACAATCTCTCCAGGACGCATGTTTGTCTCTTTTGCCAGGTATGAGTACAGCTCTAATTGTTCTAGTGTTTAGATATGGAGCCAGGAGCCAGGGATGTCATTTCACCAAAATGCCAGGGGTAGCGGAAGTGACATCACACGACCCTTGACCCCTGATTACATCACAGGAACTGATATCATTTGACCCCACCCCGAAGTGATATCGCGGGAAGCGATGGAACACGAACCTTTCACCCGTTGCCAAAACAGGAACTGACATCACAGCATTGTACAGTACGAAAAATATGGTTACGATATCACTTTAATGTGATGTACATTTCATGCAAGAATGGATTGCCATATGTAGCGTTAAGGTCAGTGTGTATAGGCCCATATTACCAAATTACTGTGAATGCAAGCAGACGTCCATGACCAAATGATAATGATGTGTTACTATATAGCACTTACACTTAAGCGCTTTATATAGAAAAAATATACACCCAATATCACCCAACCTGTCTTGGTACTCATTTATCGACCTCAGAAGGATTAAAGGCTGAGTTGAGGCGTTTAAGAACAGACTAAATCAGTGACTCACCCCCTGAAGTGTGCCTGAAATAAACCTTTAATGAGTTTAGCAATTATTGTACAGAATTCCAGAAAGACACATTATTTGGTTTCCTATTCTTTCTTATTTAGGGTCAGTGCTGAAAGTGTTAAACTTGTGGCACTCCTGTTCTTATTTGTCTTATTATTTTTTTTTTTGAAGGGCCTGAACATGAGAGCCAGCCACTCCAGGACCTTGCATTACAAAAAACGAAAAAAAAACAACAAAAAAAAAACAAAATGTTTTTTTTTTATTTCTTTTTTTTTAACAGAGGTCGCAAGGGAGACCACAGAGGTCGCAAGGGAGACCTCAGAGGTCGCAGTTGCGACATCTGGCGACCCCCAAATGACGTCCCTGCCAGGAGCCCTCACTTGACAATTCTACCCCCCAAATCCCTGCTCCATATTTAGACCTAGACCCCCAGTCATTTCTTCTTCTTTGAGCACTGCTGTTCTGAGCTATCTGACTTGATTTCCTTCCACCTTTGCCACTTTTCTGGGGCTAGCCTATATCCATTGTTCCTTCCTACTCTTGCTATTTCCAACATCACCTCCTTCATGTGTTACAACCTGTCCATTGGCACACTTGATGCTACTATATCCTTCAATTCTTACCACATTCTCCTGATATGTTCACTTACTCCAACTCTTTACCACTTCTCTAGATATTAACATTTCATCTAACCCTTCTATCTCGTCCAGATAGTATACACTCCTCTAAACAATCACCACCTCCTTCAGATATTACCACCTCATACAACCCTGCACCAACCATCCCGCATTTTACCCCTTCCTCAAACACAGCTCCCCTGCCTCCAGACTACTTCTCCCCATCTCACCTCCAGCCACATACACTTCTACACCATCGTTTTATTTTCATCTAGACTCTTCCAGATTCTCCATTAACCTAGAAACTTTGAATGGGAGTCTGGGTTCATCTAGTGCGGCAACGCTTCCAGTAAAGTTGCCTTACTATACCTGCAATAGACTAGTGAAGACATGGCTGATCTGTGAATGGGACATGTGTTTGGAGTCATATCTGCTAATAGTGAGCTGACGTAAAGGTTTATCAAGGCCATCCATCGCTCAGAACAGATCTACACACATGGCTTCCCCATCTCATCCTCTGTCAGCATTTCTGGCACCACTGGCCACCGTATGAACCAGAATCCAAGTGTCAGGGATCCCTCAAAGAGGCTGTTGTTTGTTGGGAACAAACTCCTTCCCAGTAACCAGCGCGGGTAAGTTCAATTTCTTGATCCAGATAACTCAATCGTAACATTTTTGTCCACGAGACGTCTGTGAACTCGGTCTGTATTTTTAACAATTGAGAGGGAAAAATGTATTAAAACTATTGTCAGCAACATCAGCAAAATGAAACTCCTTTCTCTAAAAGGAGAATATATTTCTTGCTCTGTCAATGATTTGGGTCTGGTTAGGGTTTACAAGTGGCTCTCCAGTAGGATTACACCTATAGGATAACAACCCAGGGTTAGGACTTTCTGGGCTAGCAGTGTTGGCCCACAGGATTGATTTGAGTTGAGGCAGTGTGACTGGCCCAGCCAAGTCACCGAAACTGCAGGAGTATTATCTGTGGTTTATCTCCATTCTGCTGACAGGACCATAATTCAGTGGTCCTCTATGCCCACTTTTCTGGTGTTTTTTAGGGCCAGGAAGGGGACTTGAGCCCTAAGTCTAGGACCAGCAACCTACCTGACACTCAGGATGAGCAACAGACAGCCATCATACTCCAAACAATAAGACACAAAAGAAGGGTGGGGGCACTTAAAATCCCAATAGCATGAGCGAATGTGAACTGATCATTCACACTAGGTAGGGGAACAAGGTTAGGATGTTCAAGATAAAGACTGGAACTTTTTCCCAAAAGAGAAGTTATTCTTTTGTTGTTTAAGTTTTCTTTTGAATTCTTATTAGTTAAGTTAAAATCATAATTTGTCTTGTTAAACCCTTGTTTGGACATTGTGGTCTGTGTTTACTTCATGTTCACCATACACTGCTTCATGCCACCTGTTATCAAAGAACTCACTCTCCTTCCTCATGATTCTTTATCCGAGGTAGCATAATTGCTTACATCAAGCAACCCACCATCCCGCTAATTGGATCAATTGATTTGTCCTGTCTTTATCTCAAGCCAGGCTTTTGTAAAGATCCAAGTTGAAGTGTTTGAGCAATACTTATGCAAACCTATATGAAAAAAGCCCTCACAAATACTATTCAATAATGAGAATGTTAACAGGATATGGTCTGAGTAACCTTTCTTTTTTGTCAATAATGACCCCACTGACAGCTTGCTAATTAACAACTGCTATGCTTTCAATGAATCAATGAAAAACTCTGTCATCTCAAAAGCTTTAATGTTATCCTAACTTGGCTTTAAATGTAATAGTGGGAAATATAACTTAGAGCTATGTCGCTGAGTGAAATACATATTTTCCTTAATGAAGAGCTCTTGGGCCTTGATTTCTCGTACACAAAAAGCAAACAAAAACTCCATAGGATGGGAGACCCTAACAAAGAGTTAATTGTGATCTATTCATTCTGACACACTCTCTGAAGAGATGAAAAAAAGTAGGTTTAAAAAATAACCAAATGCTGGGATCACAGACACATGCCATGGGTGCATGGACATACAAATACATACCAATGGACACATTATCTTGTTCTCACTCTCAAAGGTTTTCTAAGCAACAGAGAAGCTGACAGAGAGATATGCCTGCTTTATAACATGACCTGAAAAGAAATGGACCAAAGAACTTTTTTTTTCAAACCCTCAATAAAATGAGAAAGGGCAGAACTAACCTAGAGAGGCAAGTCTATGTGGATTCACTCTGCCAAATGGGCTTAGGATACATCCAGATTGGGAGAGTTACTGGCCACGTGCAATGCTTGGTGAAGGGTAGGAGTGCAAACCCCTGACTGGGGAACTGCTCAGACCTGATCTTTGGGTAATGTGGCGGGTCGGAAGAAGGAGTTTAAGGACATTGTAGTGATTTTGAATGAAATTTTATAGAGAAGGCCTAACTTTTATCTAAAAGATCTGAGGGTGCTCATAAGCCATTAGGAAGTCCTAAAATAAAAATGACATTGGTCCAAACCTGACTCTACCTGACCCTATCATTAAGATAAACAACTTAGACTCATCCAAGTTGAGATCCTTATTCTCTTTGTTTGGTGATTTCTTCAACAGTCTCTGGATGAAATGTCTCTGTTTCACCTGTTTCCTCTTTTTATAATCTTCATCAATAACGCCTGGATATCTGCTCCATGTGCTATTTTAAATCTTGGATAACACTCCAGGGTCGTATGTTTTCTTTAAGGAAATGTTGTGGCCAACAAACACTATTTTCTCTTTTTTTTATAGTCTCTTGACTCATCCTTGATTAGATTACATGGAATTTGATCCCCTTGTATAATGTCTCTGGGATTCTTCTTGAAATCTCTTCAAACTATGATGCATGGCTTTGGGTTGTTTTTTCACCAGTCTTCCTATCTTATGAGACTGTATCCCTTCCTCCCAGGGTATTTGTCAAAAGTCTCTCTCTATTACCATTTTGGGTTTATTTGGTATTCACTGTACGAGCGCTCCACATTGCCAGTTGAAATTTTCTCATCATTGTGTCACTTTTTTTGGGACTAGGACCAGATACACTTTTCATGCACATAATTCCCCTCACTGGGTTGCTGGTATTGACCCTTTACACCTTTTGGATTGGTAATTCAACAACTGTGCTCCTCTTGACACATCTTAATGACTGGGACAAGTTGTACTCTTCATGTGTTCCTTACCCGGCTGTCTGTCGCTTTTCCTGTGTTCCCTAGTACCTCGGGTGAGTATGGGATCCTTGCAGGGCTTGACACTCGCTCGGGCATTCTTCTTGGTACTCAGTATCCTTTGACTTGGCTTTCGTCGACTTCCCAATAGCAGCTTGCCCTCAGGCTGCTGCCTTCTTCAGACGAGGATGATAGGGAGCTCTGCTCGCATCCAGCAGTGATGGTCTCTGCGTAGTTGTGCGGGCAAACCGCCCACCACGATTTGCTCATGGTTATGCCACCACCAGGTCCTGGACATCTCTTTTCTCCCTGGCAATGGTTTACTCGATGCCTTGCCTGCCGTTCTCCCGGCATCTTCCTTTGGCAATCCTCATCTGCTCATTTTGACTCTGCCCTTTCTTGGAGCGATCACGCCACCTGGCCTCCCTTGTGTCCAATACTCTCTCTCCTCTTCTCCACTACTCACCTAAGTTAAGTGGAAGAATCTTAAAGGGTCATCTTCTTTTGCGTTCTCTGATGGTTTTGCTTCAGTATTGCCTACAGCCAAAATAAAGATTAAACATTAAGAGTGAGGCAGGAGTGTTGAGCCATGTTGGGAACTCTGTGTAATTTTGCAGGCATTACTTTCCATGGCTGAAGATCTGAGAGCTGCAGTCTGTCTACAGTGTTTACTGTCCTTGCCTGACACACACGACTAAATAGACTGCCCACTCGAGGAGCGACGCAGAGGGAGGCAGGTGTGTTGAGCCGTGTTGGGAACTCTGTTTCATTTTGCCGCCGTTACTTTCTGCGGCCAAAGATATGAGGTCTGGAGTCTGTCTACAGTGTTTACTGTCCCTGTCTGACACACACGGCTAAATAGCCTGTCCACTCGCGGAGCGACGCAGACTGAGGCAGGAGTGTTGAGCCATGTTGCGCGGGGTTCATGGACTCTGAACGTGTCCACTCCTCGCTCGTTTACTCTTTGATGTGAACCTACTGTGAATTCACTTCTACAAGAGTGCTTACTCTCTGGTACATGGACTACGGCAGCCTCAGAAGGTGAGCCTTACTTTTTGATCATAACTCTGTACTTGTGGCAGCGGCTGCCTAGAACTGTGACTTCGTCCCGCACTTGTTTTGCGCACCCCAGTGACTCTGGTGAATTTAGTTAAACTCAGTGCCAAAGCCGCACATTACTTTTTCCCTCATCCCTCTCCCATTGCCATCTCCTTACCTACCTCCTTTCTGGTTTGTTTTCCCTCGCTGGTATGCCTGGCAAAACACAGAACTGTTCCAAGGCTTCGGCTTGCCATACCAAAAAGCCCTATAGTCTCCGCTCTGGAAAGCATGCCAGCGTGAGCATGCATGCTCTGGAAGCCACTGGAAAGTGCACGGCTACCGTGGCCCCTGTACCAGAGGCACAGACTGCCCGGAAAGTTCCTATAGATGCCTACTTTCCCATGGATTTATTCATTTATTTATAACATTTATTACACGCCCAAACCCGGGGGTATCACAGCGTAGGTTACATAGGTGAGGTTATCTGGTTACAGAGGATGTTATAGTACAGTACAGGATTAGGTAGTAAACAATACATTTAGAATGTGACAAGCAAAGTTACAGTAGCGGTCAAGATTTACACTGTATATTGGGGCTGATTAGCATTTGTTGAAAAGCCAGGTTTTGATCAGGCTCTAAAAGCGCTGGTGGGAGCGCTTGTTTCTGATGTGCATAGACAGGGCATTCCAAATCTTAGGGGCAGCAACTGGGAAGATGGCACCCCTATGGTCTTGAATCTTGGGATGAATAGGTTTGTGCCAGAAACGATCTGAGTGGTCTGGTGGACCTTTTTTGGGTGATGCTATTGTTGAAGTAAGCAGGGGCATTGTTAGTGATACATTTTTGTGTGTGATGATGAGGGCTTTGAAATGGAATCAGGCTTGGATGGTAAGCCAGTGGGCTTCTCTCCTGATGTGAGAGATATGGTCCCTACTTTTTAGGCCATAGTCAGCATTTAAGGCTTTGTTTTGGAGCAATTGCATTTTTGGTCCACTTAGTGTTTGTGGTACCTAGCAGGAGGATATTGCAATAATCCAATTTTGAAAGTATTAGAGCTCTTGCTAGGGTGAGGCAGTTTTGTGGGGTAAGAAATTGGCAGCTGAGTGCAATGAGTTTGGCTTTGTAGGCAGTGGAGGATGCGAGTGCGTCCAGCACTGGTGCCCCAGCTGCATTGACAACAGTGGAGGAATTGAATTGTTCGTTAGAGGGCGTTATCAGCTCTATTACCCTTGATCTTGATATTGACTCTCTACTGCAGTTGTGCTACGCTCTCCAAGGCAGTGCCCCATCTCCGTTGGTCACCTGTGAAACTGGGCCAGTGGCTCCTCCTGTGGTGCCTGCAGCTGATTTACTTGAAGCCTGCTCCGGCTCTGACTTTCTGGCGGTTGTTGTTGTCTCAGTAAATAAGACTGGAGACCTGGGCGTTCCCTCCCCTCCTCATCCCCCACTGTTGGCTGTCTCCTCTTTTCCCTGTTTCCCAAATGTTTTGCCACATCTAAGTCTGACGGCCAATCAGAGACTACCAGCTAGCCCTAACCTGCTTTATGAGTCTGGAACGGTGCACTCAGACTCAGACTTTGATGCCTATAGCACACAAGAACCCTCTGGAACCTCACAAAGTAACAGAGTATTACATTTCGCCATTAAGATATTATTAAAACTCTGTGGGGCAATGCATGAGGACCTTAAATTGCAGGGGTCAACTATATCAGAGATGCACAATCTATTAATTAGCTACAAGGTTGACGATGTGCGGCACCCATCAATACCCCAGGAGCAACTAAATCAAAAAACCACTTTGTCATTAACCACACCCCCTTCCTACCTTCCAATTCTAATTCCGGACGAGGCTCAGGGTCTTGACAGTGAACCCTTGCATATCAGTGATGCTGAGGTGGGCTCTTCAACTTATTTTCCCTCGAGGAAACAAGTTCGGTTGGTTAAGAGATTACAAGCTAACGCCATTAAGAGCAGGCCTAGACTTATACCGCCCGGACAGAGTTTACCCACAGATGCCCAACCTCTCAGTTGTACCCTATGTCTAGATAACAACACTATGTAGAAAGAAACAACAGAAAAGAATGGCATGATGCAAGAGAAGGTCTGCCTAGACTGTGGGAACTCTAACGAGTTGGCTGGTGGCAGAGGTACCAGCAAAAGATCAAATGTTTGCCTGAGCGGCAAACTGTTCCTAGCAGTGTCAATATTAATTTGTCTGAAAATAAGATCATCGCGAGTGAGGAAAATAGCATACCTCACCTGGCCCCACATCACCTTGGTCGACTGCAAAGACCTAGAAAAGATCCACCAGCTGCCCTGAATGCAAAAAACTCACTATTACCCTGGTGGATGAAGCCAAAGGGTCCTGCCAACTCAACTGATCCACATTAATGGCGTTGTTCAATAAGATACCTTCGCTGAGGATTTTGAATTCAGTGGACTTTGAATTTGTTGAACCTCTCCGAAATCAGCACCGAAAAACAACACAGATTCACTGCTGTCTGCCGGAGACTGCAGCGCTTATCCGTTAGCATCAGACATCCTTGGTCCACTTGGGCTTTCTACTGGACATTCCATTGCTCACAGAAGAGAGGCATTTGCGCTGTACCGAGTGTAAGTACTCACAGGCTGGCGTAAAATCTCCAACCACACAAAACATCTCCCAATTGGCTGCAAAGTTTGTTGACGCCCAAGTATGGGAATGGATCCAGCTAATGATTCCCCAGAAGAGATTGTCTCAGTGAAACAGCACCATTTTAAGTTGGAACACTATGGGTTTCAATGATTGACTTCATCAGGGTGGGTCTTGGGATCTTATGGCATGTGAAATCTTTGCGCTGCAGGACACCTGGGTAACTTTTTAAATAGACATAGATGGCTATGCAATATTTCAAACACCAGCCATAAAAGGAGTCCATGGGCGACTAGCTGGTGTACTCTTAATTGGAGTAAAAAATAATCTTAATCCAAGAATAATTCATCTGGGCCCACTGGGCAGTCATATACTGGTGGTGGAAATATCTGTCCTTGAGGGGGGAGGGGCACGACAGAGTATTCTGGTAGTAAAAATCTATGATCCACCTGGTATCCGCACATCAGAGGTCATTTTCGACGACCTGGCCTTGATATTGTCATCTTGGTGTAACGCTTCGCCTGGCAACCAGGTGGTTCTTTGTGGAGATTAGAACGCTAAATGCTTAGACAAAGATGGGAGCAGGGTATATGAAAATGTGTTAGAACCTAAAATCTAATGACAGGGGAAGGTTGTGGCTGGAATTTTTTAAATAATGGAATCTGACTATATTAAATGGTCGGTCTACTGGGGATCAACCTGGTTGCACAACTTGGTCAGCAGGCTCAAAAGAGGCCACGTTGGACTACGTAGCCGGCAATTATTGTTTTCTGGAACTACTAGCATGCCTAAAAGTGACCCCTAATGACTACATCGACCATGCAACTCTGTTGCTGGCTGTTAAGTCATCTGCTGATACCACAGAAATCCACGTGTGTGGGGGCTGTGGTCCCTAATCACGCATGGAACCAAATTCGTTGGAGTCAGAATAAAATGGATAGGTTGTGTACCTCGGCTTTCCCCTCGCAGTTTGTTAATGTTAGTATCCTCAGTGACAAAGATCTGGAGGCTATTGAATCTTGTATCCATAAACTAACCCATTCCATCGGCATGTGCTCTGGAAAGCCCAGCCTTGCTGGTAAACATGGGTGTGATAAACACTTTGATATAAACATCCAAGATAATAAGCGCAGGATGCGCAGGGAGATCAGATCTCTTAGGCCAAATAGCCAGCGCCAGGGCTCTGTATCCAGGGGCGCACCAGGCGATTAAATCTGTAAGGGAAACATTTTACACCTTGTTAAAACATTACCGGCTGTCAGAACAGAGGTCTTCCTTGCAGTGCTTTGTCCAGGTAATGACAACTCGAGACAGCTGTGAAATATGGACTATCTTGGCGACTGTCAAGGGTGATAGGTTTTCCAAGATTTTAAATCCCATATCCAGTGCTGAATGGGTTGCACATGTCACCGCCTAATTTTTTACCAACAAAACATCTCCCCCCGATTCCCCATTCTTATGGACCTTGGCCTCAGGCCTTCAGTCGCAGGATTTTGACTGATGTTATTTTGAAGCGTAAGTCTTCCAACGCACCAGGCCCAAATGGTCTGGCTAACAGAGTGTTGAAGAAAGATCCTGCCAATTGGTCCCAGGTCCTGTAGATCCTATACTCTCGAGTCTGTTGAGAACATATGATACCGGCGTCATGGCAGCAGTCAGTGCTTATTCTACTTCACAAAAAAGGGACCGGACTAACATTAACAACTACTGACTGTGTCCATGTTGGATGTGACTGGAACAATCTTTGCATCTCTGGTACTAATGGAACTCCATATCTGGGCATCTAATAATAATATACTCAATCCTGCACAGACTTGCTTTCTGACTAGTTCTGGTACTTCCAACATTAGAGTTCTGGATCAGCTTATCCAGAATACTCGGAGAGGAAGGTATGTAACATTGTACATCGCCTTTGTGGATTTTAGAAGTGCTTTTGACCACGTCAGTAGGGACATACTCTGGGCTAAGCTTAGGGACCAAAGTGCCCAGACTGGCTTGTACATATATTGATTCCCCTCCGACTCTATACCCATAAACATGGGAGTTAAACAAGGGTGCGTAGCAGCCCCCATGCTGTACAATTTATATATAGCTGATCTTCTCCCCCGTTTGTTTGCAAAGACCAACTGCCCACCCAGGATAGGAGATCTGCCAGTGGTGGGCATGTTGTGTGCTGTTGACCTGTCCCTGTTCGGACTTATAAAGACGTGAAGAACTTGCTCAATGTGTTCTCTAACTATGCCCACCAACAGGGCTTGACTATTAACCTTGAGAAAACCATCATAATGCTGGTCACTAGGAATAAGGTCAATAGGACCAGGATAATATGATAATCGGTACAATCGAATATGCTCTGTCCTACTCCTATTTGGGCTTAGAGATCAATGCCCGGGCTGATTATGGCCACTTAATTAACAACAAAATAAGAAGAGCAAAACATCTGACTATCCAGGCGTGCAAGTTTGCTAGAGGTCAAGCAGGATTCAACATATCCAGGATTATCATGCTGTACAGGTCCTGTAGATCCTATACTCTAGGATGTTTTGTCCCATCCATCCTGCATGGCCTTGAGGTAATTGCTATTCAGGACCTTTCTTGGTTAAACTGGTTGGAGGGACACTTTTGGTGCTCGACATTGGGCTTAGACCCTTCTTGAACTGGGCCTAACCTCTTTAAGTGCTATGGCACTCTGGGACAGGGGGTGCTTTTACCTAGAATCTCGATCTGGTGCTGCCTGCAAATTACTAGCAGCCTTGTATCAAAGTTCACTTAGAATAGACCAGTGAGTGTTCAAAGATATGAAAGTGCTGTGTATCTCATACCTTCTTTGAAGACTGTGCTGCCGATGTCTAGAAGTGCATCATCAGGAGTTAGACATTGTGACTTCGGAATGATTACAGCATATGCAAGATACAGACCCAACTTTTGACACTGTTGGACACAGGATACTGTTACAGAGTCTGGAAGGTATTGATATTACTGGCTCTCCACTTCTATGGCTTTCATCCTTCTTGACTAACTGATTCCAGACAGTGTCATTTCACCCATTTAAATCCCTGCCATTGGCTCTTACATGCAGCATCCCTCAGGGGTCGGCTTTATCCCCCTGATGTTTAACCTTTACCTGTGTCCCCTGGCCAAACCTATTGCTGACCATGGAGTGAACTTGTACACCTATACCAATGACCTGCAGATTTTGCCCAAGTGGTGGAACATCCCTCCAAGTTGAGGAACTGCCTGTCTGCCATTGCAGATTGGATGACCAGAAACTGAATAAAGCTTAATGGTAGATAAAACAGAGGCCATAATGGTTGGTTCTCCTCCCACTGGCATGCTTCTTTAGGGCCCAGTCCAGAGCCGGTACCAGCGGTTAAGAGTTTAGGAGTGAAACTGCTTGCATTTTGAACCTGGAAAGACCACATTTATTCTGTGTGCAGCCCAGCTTTGTTAAGCTGAAAGTATTTGGGGAAAGTTCTCCCTTTTCCTCCACTTGAGTCTCGGACCTTGGTGGTTACCACCTCAATTATGAGTTCCATTGACTATTGCAATGTAATTTATTTGGGACAACCTGCTGGGCTGCTTCAGAGCTTGCAGATTTTACAAACTTCAGCAGCTCAATTGGCTCTCAATGTCCCGAGGCTCTCGCACTCTTTGTCCCTGCTCCGTCAACTGCATTGGCTTCCGATTAGTAGCCAAATTAAGTTTAAAATACTTTGTTTGGTACACCATACCATTTATGGTACTGGCGCGGAGTGCCTTCGCTCAAAACGTACTCTCTATAAGCCGGCCAGACCACTTTGGTCATCCTCTCGAATTCTGCTAAATACTCCAAATTGTCAATAGGCGGACCATCTTTCCCTGTACTGGCTCCGACAGTGAGGAACTCTCGACCAACGGATCTTCGTGATACCATTGATCACCTTCAGCTTTGTAGGAATATGTAGACATATCTTTTTGAGTTCTGAATGATAGTCTTTTTCTCCCCTAACAGTTATGTGCTACTACCTTGATGCCTTTGGGCCATAGCTGCATTGGATAAGTCTTTATACCTGCATATACACACAGAGAGAATTGTTCTCTGTGTACTTACATATCTTCAAAAAGAAAGAAACATACTATGGTGCAGGCAATTATTTTGATTTGGTCAAGTTTGCCTAAATGTATTATTATAAACTAGATATTGTTTTCATTGGGATATGTTTGAAAGCCAACAACTGTTCCTATTGCTCCATTGACTGAACCTTGTCAAGTTTACATTTTAGTATCATTCTGCAGTTTAGGCAGAGAGTTCATAGTTTTTCCAATCCAGCTGTCTTTGAGATTGATTATTCTAGGTGATTCAGTCATGCTTTTGCTTGTTGATACATAAAGAGTGTCATGCCATGCACTTACAATTTGTCTGTGCAACTTCTGTGGACTATGGGTTGCATCTATTATTTAAGCAGTGTTTTGTTACATTGGGCACAGTTTGCAAGGGTTGGCATTGGGTACAGGCATGTCTGACTTTGTTGAGTTAATTATTCCAATTGCATCAGCAGTAGGTGTGTTTTGCCCATACAGCTCATTTATTAATCTACTTTTCAAGGATGACTTTGTATCTTCAGTAAGCACACCAATGCTGATGCTTTTTAAAATACAAGCATATGCTGAATCTGCAGAGTAATGCATGTTTTGTGCAAGTTCTCTGTAGCGAAAATGATGCTACAGATTGACATTGCCTTTGCTGCTGAGTGTTTTATGGCATTATTTGTAGCCTAATGTTTTAAATATGGGTTGCTCTTTCACTGGTGTTAAATGTATTAGGTATCGAAAGACAATTACATGTTTCATCCAAACAGTTCTTCATATCTAGTTTTTAGGACTTCCTGCATTTTTAGATGAATGAAAGCAAGCATGCTTACTTGATCTATTAGGAGGACTTTCATTTGCGTACTTCAGTTGCAGATGCTGCTGACAATTTGTAATAGTCTAATTTGTTTTGATGTTCTACTGGGAGGATTCAGAGTCAGTGTAAAGTAACACCTCCTATGTTGTAAGCAGCTAGAACTGTAGGGGCTGTTACAACAGCTGAAACGATATGTTTTGTGTCTTCCAAAAATATCCTGATTATATTAATTAAGATGGTTTTCCAAGAACCAGCTTCACCACTTACATGCAAGAGCATAGGTTTGTAATTCTTACAACATCAAGTATTATTTTCATGTTTTAGTCCACATAAAATTTCTTTTGTGGCTTCTAGGTAAATGGTGAGTTGTTCATCATTTAACTGTAATTTGATCACTGACAAATCTTCTTTAGATTGTTTTGATTGATACATCATTCATCACTAGTTCTTCAAGAATGATTCTCAAAGTTATGTTGATTTATACCGTGCACCACTACCATCCAAGGGCAGTCTCCAGGTTCCCACGCGGCTCTGCAAGAAAAGAGGGTGGGTTGTGTTAGTGAGGAAAGGATGATAGGATAGTTTCAGAACCAGGCGAAACTGGCATTTGTGTGCGTTGTCTTGCATGTGGGTTGGTTGAGTGGCCTGGCTTGTTATAACCGTAAGGGTAAAACACAGTGTCTATGTTGTGTACTAGTGTTTATGTGTGGGTGTGTGAGTCATGTGTGGTTAGGGTGGATGTATAATTGTGCATACTGGTTTGTTGTATCTATAAGTGGGGGGGTCCAATGTCATGTTTGTTTGTTACATGTCTGAGTCAGTTGTGTTGGTGTGTGATTGTGTGTGGGGTTTTATGGATTGTGTACACTGGTATGTTCCTTCTCAGTTTAGGTCCTATGTTTTTGAAGAGAGTTGAGTGTGTAAGGTAATTAATGCTTGTTGTGTGTGTCTTATTTGGCTAGCCCACAGTCGTATATACTGGTTGTGGATTGTGTTGGAGGAGCAGTGGAGTGGATTGGTTAGTACATTGGTTAATCTCTACAGTCTTTACCTCCAAAATATGTCCTCAGCACTCATCTGATAGCCGTTCATTGGTACAAGCCAAGAACTCCCGGCTTTGGTCCGCTGGACATCTCTGCCACCTCTTCATGCTCAGGGGGCTATCTTCCACTACTCATTCCTCTGAGTGCAATGGATAGATTGCATCCAATAGGTATCTAGTTACTCAGCAAGACCTTCGGGATAATTGTGGTTCAGCTTGTGAGATTGGCAGCTAAAACGATGCATGGCTGGCTCACACAAACCTTCAGGAAGTGACGTATGACTGAGCTACCCTAACTATATCAAGTAACACATGATTAGTATACATGCTTCAGTTTAATGTGTTAGATAGCTGGTATTTCCAGAATGTCTAGGTATTCCGCGAGAAGTGTCTTTCACTGATCTGTTTTATGTGAGGCATGGCTACTCTTTGCTGATCCCTCTAGCTGTAGTGTATGACTGAGAGTGGTGGGTGTGAAAGGTGGGCGGTGAGCCATTTTTGGTCATCCTTGGTTTCTCTGTTGTTTTACCTTTATGCATTTCTTTCAGTCCTCTTCACTTTTGCTGATATTTTCCCTTTGTGCTGGTCGTTGGCAGTTGAATAACCATGATTTTAGTTGTTTCCTGAAGGTGAGGAGTGATTCTTGACCTCCTAGAAGAGATGGTTGACGACTCCCTTCAGCAGTTTTTTTTGTATCTAGTTGCGTTTCTATTTCTTCTTCTTGTTAGCGTTCATTGTCTAAGATTAATTTGTAAATTTTAAAAATGTCATTTGTTATACTGCTTTCATTTGCCTTGAATGCAGCTTCAAATGTGTCATTGTCACCTAAAAATTCTTGCTCTTTTCTCCAAGGTTTGAATATTTGAAGTAGGGCCATGTAATAAAGTTCCCTATGTTCTGCAGATTTCAATGATATTTTTACATGGTTAATTAGACTAGGTTTTGAAAGACTTACTAGACTCCCTTCACAATTTAAAACTGAGTATTTTCCAGTTTTCACATTTGGCAGCACATTATGGGCCTCATCACGAGTCTGGCGGTAACCCTTAAATGCGGCGGTAGCGCTATTACCGCCGCATTTAAGGGTCTGCCAGATCATGGCCTTGGCAGAAATCCGCCGGCGCTAATAGCACCAATTTTTCCCACTGGGCCCAATGGAGAATGAGGAATTCCCGAATGGGCCCAATGGGGAATGGGCACTAACCATTCCGCAAAGCCAGTGATCCGGCGCTAATAGTGCCGGGGGGTTTGGCGGTATGGCTAATAGCACCAGCTGTAATAGTGCTGGCGTTACCGCCCAACTCGTGATGAGGCCCTATATGTATAGTTTTGGGATATATCGTACAGGCACCTGCTTTTTAAAGCAGTACTTCTGTTTGGATATTATGTGTCTATAAGAATATTGTTTAAGATGTCTCAACTGTTGGTATTTTCTGTAGCTATACATTTCTTGGTAGGATTTTAGTACTCCTTTTCACGATCAAGATTGACCAAGGTTGAGCCAGAAATTGTTCAGATTTCCCATACCTGTTAAGCGATCTGCAGCTTGGTAGGACTCCCTCTCGGTATGTGACATATTTCTGGTACCAATTTTTGTGATTTTTTCTTTTAGATGATATGTTGTTCCTTTGGTCTTTTAACTCAGTTTTCTCTTTGGAACTATTTACTTGACATTTGGTACAACGTGGTCTAGGGAATGCAAAATGACATTTGTTGAAGTTGTTCCGTTGGTTTTTGTATCGACATAGGCAGCATTTGCCACACTTATGTCAACGGAAAAGTAAGATTTGTGTCCGTAGGTTATTATGTACGTCTTCTGAAGGGATGTAGTAGTAGTATTAGTACTTTTGTCATTTATAAAGTGCCTTTATCCCATTAGTATAGTTTCAATGTGCTTGTTGGGGGAACATATTCTGGGACCGAAGTCTAAGTTATGGTGGAATTGTCCAAAAGATTATAATGCGTGTGTGCATTTGGCCAAAATAGGGAGTTTGGTGGGATGGCCGAGACCCAGTAAGCTACCAATGATGGTGGGACATATGGGTGGCTGCTGAGCGGTGGTCAGCAGAGCGCGTGAGTGAGAGAGACTCAAAATGTGTACAGCTAGACCACATTTTTTGTCATAGGACATAGTTGAATTCTGATGGCAAAGATGTTTTTCTTTGTGTTTTAGTCTGGTGGATGGTGGCAGACGCTTACAGGCTGGTAGCTGAGACAGCAGCTTGATCCATGGTAGTGATGTGCAGCTATGTACCTCGAGCCTCAGTTGGAGCTGTGCTTTTGTCACAGGTAATGCAGTTTTCAATACATTGTAACACAGTATCATTGCTGTCATGGCCACATCTGGGAACATTTATAAATATCAAAAGAATGTCCATTTGTGTTGCTCCTCTGGATTGATAATCCTTCCTCCAAAGCAGTTTTTTATCCTCCAAGTGAAGTATAATTTCTATTACAGATTAAGTGTAACATGGCAATGAAACAATGGGGAAAGTATCTTGAGACATCGACAGTATTAAGAGAACATAGTTCTCTCACACTTTTTAAGTTTATTCCTTCTTTAAATTGGTTTGCAGTGTGTAGGAAGTCATGGAAGACATCCCATGCATATTCTGCACAACTCAGAGTAATACACCATGTGGGCATGTGGGGGGGCTTAGGATCCTTAACATGCAGCGTACATCAGCATGATGTGGGAACCAGTGTTCTTTCGTACAATGCATATTTGCCAAGAGATTTGTCATACTTGGCTCCAACACTGCTTCATTGTCTTTTAATTCAGTAGCTGACATATTTAGAAAGTGGGTGCCTGTTTTCAGTGTGTGTGGAACTTCTTAACATAAAGTTGCTAGCTCGCTTTCAAACAAGAGATGGGAAATATATTCAACATTTTGCCAGTATTCATGGGTCTTTCATTGTGTCTTCCTGATTTTCCTGTAGGGAAGATTAATTGAAAACAACATGCTTCTAAACATTTTTCCTATATACTCATTGGATACCCTTTGGCTTGATGCATTTTATATGTTTGATATGTTTCAAATGCATCTTCCATGGTGTCTCTGGTATGTAGTGGGTGAATTGTATACTGGTCAGGAATGTTCTCTGTAGTGATAGTATCAACACTTTCAAATTGACCAATGTGTGGTTACCTTCATATATCTGTGTTATTTGTTTATATGTGTAGAATGTGTCATTTTGTATAAGATACTCCAGGGGTTCTTTAACTTTGCTTAAGTCAACTAGTTGTTGCCAGATTGTTTTTTCTTTTGTTGGCACACTATTAACTAGTGCAATCAAATTGCTTTACAGGTTGTCCTACTCTGTTTCCACATTTTCGTTAAGGTCTAAGGTAAGTGTACTACCTTGCCACAAATCCGTTTAAGTAATTTGATGGAGGCAATTTGGCAGTCTCAACCTACTGAAGTACTATATATTGGAATGTGTGTACTGTTTGAATTATGATACTCTCATATAGATTTAGTTGTTGGTGAGCATAGGAATTAGAAGTATCTTTAAGTTATTATTCATATCTCAAGGTGGCCCCTGGTTATCATCAAGCTTACTATTACAGTATATGCAAACTATTAAGGGATCAGTTACGTTGCTTTTATTTTCTGCTGTTACATATAATGCCAATTAGAACCTTTGTAATGCCTCATTGTCTTCCATCTCGTAAGACATATCTACCATTTTTGGACTCTTCTTATGGACATTTCTGCGATAAAAGACACTGGAATTTCAGCAGATGTGTTTTCAATCTTTGTTATTTCTTTTTTGTATGTGTTAGTAAGAAGGTTAGTGTTATAATGTTGATGGGTAATATTTTGTTCAGTTACAAAATATTAGCTTTTTAAGAGGACTTCTTGAGCTGTTCCATTTAGATTGTCATTGAGTTTTTGTATTTCTATAGCAGAACCTTCAGCATAATACAATCAATGCACAAGGTTCTCCATTGTATAATGGTGTATTGCAACCTGTTTTATGTGATGGAAGGTGCGTTTACAAGTGGTTCCTGAAATGCAGGCTAATGAATATTCTCATAGTCCAGTGAAGATATGAACTAGACATGTGTCCATGTTTTATAAAATGTGTATTCTACTTTGTCTTTTATTTTAACATAGTGATTGAGGAATTGTTGTAAATATTTGAATGACTGCTGGTGCACATTGCACATTGAATGCACGTCCATTCGTACAGAGGACGACCTGTGTGAACATGACGAACATTTGGCTGGAAGTTTGTTCGGGAAGGTTTTTCTATTAAGGTTTCTTTTGCTATAATGGTATCTCCTATTATTCCATAGCTTTCTTCCTTTAATTTCAATGGCAATTGGGTTTGTTTGTTGTTGGTTGTATGCTTCTTCATTGAAATACAGTTATGTGCTATTGGTGTGAAACCATTCACTAGCACAGAAGTTAGAAAACATATCTATGTCAACATTGCACATGTTTAAAATATTTTTTTTGAGTTTTTAACATTATTTTGTTAGTAGTTTTATTCAATTTTATACTAATGTAAATAGTTTTCTTTTTAGTTTGAATGTGCCGTCAATTAGAGCTTTAAGTATCAGTTTTCTTTGGTAATTTTTAAGTGATGAATATACCTTTTCATAAATTTTCATGAGATTGGTAATAACTCTGTGCTGAAACATTTATTGTAAAAAAAATGTTTTTAAATGTATTGTCTCTGACTTCATTGACATTGCTAGATATAGATTGAGGGTTATTTTCAATTGGATTTATTTACTACATATTGGTTACTTTTATTTTTTGATGCAGGAGGAATGCTTTTGTTAGTGGTGCCTGTTGTACTTTGCAAGAGCAGAGTTACTTGATCTCTCGCTTGTGCATTTTCTATAAATTGTTTTAGTGGAGGTTATCAATATGACATTCCCTTTCTTTTTATCTGCTCAATCTTTTCATTGGTTTCAATGGAGCTGAGTTTTAGTAGGCATTGTTTTGTATCTGTTGGGGAAAGGAAGTTGTGTACTTTAATGTTGAAGAAGAGTTTGGTGAGTGTTATTTTAGGATGGGGCTTTTTGACCTAAAAAACTTGACCAACTGCAGATTTGACCTACTTTCTTTGGTCAAATTCTTTTTGACTTAATGGGGAAGTCCCCCACACCTCCCTCATCCTCCCCCCACCTCAAGCTATTCCCTTACCCCACCCCACAACTATTTTCTATTAAAATATACAATTTGACCTACCAAAGGTGGCATTAGTTCAACTATGCCAGTACCTTATTTTACAGGGATGAAGAAGAGTGGTGTATGAATAATAATATGGATTTACATTGGGTACTCAGGCAAGAATGAAGGGTGTTGGAGTCATAATATAGATCCTTTATGTGAAGTGGTATGTGAAAGGGGGATGTGGGCATAATGTAACATAGTGTGATTTGAGTAATGGTATGCAGAAGGAAAAACTACAGAATTAATACATTGTTAGTGAAATCACATGAGGGAGAGTGTTGTAAGCATAAAGATATAGATTTGTGTTGGATACTGGGATGAGGAAGAGGGGTGTTGGGGTAATATGTATTCTAATTGCTAGTAGGATGTGAAAGAGGATTGTATAGATAATCGGAGCTGTGGACTAAAATATATAAAAATATGTGTAGAGAAGAGGCTGCAGACCTCTAATGTAGTGGTATAAGGAAGAGGGATGTATGGATAATGCACAATAATGTGATTTCAGTAAAGTTATGAGGAAGGAGGAAATGCAGCAATGAATACATTGTTGTTAGGAAAGTCACATGAGATAGAATGGTGTAAGCAGACAAATATAGATTTGTGTTGGGTACTGGAATGAGGAAGAGGGGTGTTTGGGGAATAATATAGATGATAACTATGCAGTAGCATGTGGAAGAGAAATGTATAGATAATGGAGCTGTGGACTAAACTATTCATAGAGCAAGAGCTTGTAGTCCTCTGGTGCAAAATATTGTGGTTTCAGTAATGATATGAGGAAGGGTCAAATATAGCAATGAATGCATTGTTGTTAATGTCACATGAGGGAGAGTGGTGTAAGCATAAAGGCACAGATTAATGGTGGGTACTGGAATGAAGAAGACGGTTGTTGTGGAAATTATATGCTTTCAATTGTGCAAGTAACATGAGGCTGAAATATGTATAGGTGACAGGAGGTGTGGTAGAAAAGATTTGTGGAGTGAGAGGTTGTAGAACTGTGGGGTGTTGGGTACATGATATGGATTATAATTGGAAAGTGGTTTGTAGAAGAAGAATGCATAGTTGATGGGGGTCATGTGATAGCATGCTTGTAGTGTTATGGATTGGAGAGTGGTGGTATTATAGGATATGGAGAATGCTGTCCTGTAATGGAAAATAGGGTGATTGTTCCAATGGAATGAGGAAGAGGGGATATCATGGAATACAGTATGAGTGGATAGTTTAGGATAATACACAGTATAGTTATGTTTTTAAAATCATTACGACATACATGCCACAATAACATACTTACTTTGTAGAAATTGAAGAGTTTCCTTTCTTCATTAGGTTTCTTTGGTAATCTTTGTTTTTCTGCAAATGTAAAAGAAAGATTGTTGGCAATTCTGAACATTGTGCACTGCAATAAATAGTACGACGTGGCATTCACTATAGAAGCAGAAGTAATTTAGAAACACTATTAAACTATTGCAATCGCTGCTGCAGTGAAACATGTTTTGCAGTTTAGGAAACAACTTGCAGTTGAGGTGAAGTTAAAGGGAATGTTGTATAATATGTTGTAAAATGAAGGTGTGCTATAGTTGCGACAGAGGGTACGTCATTTAAAAAGAAATATGTGTCATTCTTTGTTGTACTCTAGGTTGATAATTGAGGTTTTTTTATTAATAGAATTGTACCCTGGTATGAGTAGTAGCACACTTATTAGTGACTATGCAAGAAGAAGTACTTTTAAAACCACTAATTAAGTATTGGGATAGGTGCTGCAGTGAAGCACGTTTTGTAGTACAGAAAACTAGTTATAGTTGAAGCGAAGTTAAAAGCAGGTCTGCTATAGTTTTGACCAAAGGCAGTCATTATTGTAAAACATTTCATTATTTGTTGTACTGTAGCTTGATATTTGAGGTATTTTTAACTATAGAATATTGCACTGATATAAGTAGAAGCACATTTAGCAGTACTATGCAAGCAGAAATACAGTTATTCTTGAAGTCAAATGATCGAAAAGGTGGTATAGAATATTACTTTTGAAAATTAAAACATGCCTGTAGTATGTCTTCTTAGATGTAGAATCTGGAAATTAGATCCTGTAGATCCCCAGGTGGATTCAACATGATCCTAAACATAAATCGTAAACATTTGACAAATTTACAAATGAAAGATAAGTAAAAATGTACTCCCTGTTTTGGAACTGACAATGTCATTGATTTATTTCAAAAGGCTGTCACCCGAAACATACATAGGTTAATAGCTAATACCAAGAAAAGAAGGTGACAAAATAATTCGACAAAAAAAGAAAGACAAAAGCTTTGTATCTGCTTATACATGATACAGAAATTGTAATTAAGGAAGCGGACAAAGGTGGCAATATTGTTGTGATGAATAGGAAAGACTATGTAACAATGGCCATTACACATTTGAATACACCGGGTTGTTATGAGAAACTGGGCTCCACTTCCATCAAGGGAATCAAAAAGGAATCTGATGATTTAGTTACAAAATGGATGAGGACTGACTTACATACTGAAGAGGACATACATTATATAACAGTAGCAAGCCCAAAACTACCCACAATAAATTTTTACCTTAAGTGCACAAGCCATTTGATGTTATCCCAGAGGGAAGACCAGTTCTGAGCGGGAATGGGTGCTTAACTGAAAAATATTCAAAATACATTGATGCTATCATAGTTAAAGAAGTTCCAAAAACTACCAGCATATGTGAGGGAAAATATGCACCTATTACAGATATTAGATAACTTTGATTGGGAAGATGAATTCTATGTTGTGACATTGGATGTTAAAGATTTGTATACATCAATAGAACACCAATTAGCTCTGAAAACTATTGACTACACTTATGCTAACAGATCAGCCTCTTATCTATTACATATTATGATGGTTAAAGAAACGTTGGAATTCACCTTAAAGAATTTTGATGGAAACATGTATAGATAAGCTAAAGGGGGAGACATGGGGGCCAATTATGCTCCTCACCTGCTAATCTGCTCATGGGGTCCTTTTAAAACAAACGTGTTTATTGTGACCATCCTTTCAGATCAAGAGTCAAACTTAGGGTGAGATTCATTGATGATGTTTTTTTTTAATTTGGCAAAGGGACCAATCATGTTTAAGTGAATGATTTTGGATTTCAGTTCACGTGCAATAGTCACCTGAATGAAATTGGCTTTTTTGATGTTCGACTATATATAAACAGGAAATATGATTTTGACAAGACATTTAGGAAACCTACTGAGGTTCATTCTGTTTTACCAGCTATAAACTGTCATATAATCCAGTGTTATAAACAAAATATAGACTGGCTAATTCATTAGTGCCTGAAGGAACTGTAAAGAAAGGGAAGAGTTTGAGAAATAATGTGTTACTCTTAACACTAGATTTAAGCAACAGGGCTATTCAGAGGAAGTTCTAACACATAAATGGATGAAAAGTATGAGGATGAGAAGAGTAGATTTACTGAAACCAAAAGAAAGAGATAAAACTGAAAACTTAAAAGTAAGTATGGTGACACAATGTTCCACTAAAAGCAAAAGGCTGTATGGCTTAATGTCTAAACATTGGGATATTCTAACACTAGATCCTGATATTATGGATTATTTTGAAAATAGACCACGTATATTCTATATGAAAGCACCAACATTGAAAAAATGCTTTCCTAAACTGGTTACATATACAGCATATTAGGACATGGGTGCAACATGATTTAGGTGTATTCCACAAATGTGGCAATTGTAGTATGTGTCATTATACAAAAGAATGTCAAAGTCTAAAGATTAATATAAATGAGGATTTGTATATAAAAGACTGCATAAATTGCAGGACCAAATTTGTGGTTTATGGAATCATTTGTGTGTGTGTGATCTTGTGTACATAAGAAGCACAATACGGGAGCTTCTTATTAGAATCAGGGAACCCTTAAATGCATTACACAAAGAGGATATGAGGTTGCCATTAGCGGTTCATTGACAGCAATGCCATCAAATGCATGACAATGCAGGAATTAGATTCACTGGTCTAAGAACAATATATAAAGATCCTAAAGGTGGTAATAGGGAAACAGCGCTTTGGAGATTGGAAGCAAAATGTATATGCAAATATAGAACTATACTTAGAGGTCTCAATTTAGATTATGAAATGGGCAACTTTTGTGAACCCTAACATAGTGTGTATATGTTCATGATCGTAAGGTACAAACTAATAATATGTGCAATAAGACTGTGATGTGATTGACTTTATAATTTGGATAATAATGTTTGTATTGGATCAATTAGTTTAGAGTGACACCAGGATATCTATAGAAAAGTAAATAATAACATTAGTGATTGACAATAATCAGGTCAACCAATGAGATAGTGAAAGACAAAAAGAACATTAACACAATTGGCTACATTGTATAGAGATAGAAACATGGAATGAACCTGTGTTCTTTGTCACACGAGGGAAGGTGACAGGGAACACTCAAAATCATCAATTAATTGAATAACAAATTGCAGTGAAACTTTAATGATTATATGGACAATGTTAAGTGTAACGTTAAAATATTAATTGCATATATGCAAATGTAATATCTATTGAAATAACTGTTTCATGACATATTTAGTATTGAAAAATACTCGGGTGTAGTTCTTTGTGTATCACCAAGACTGAGAAGAGAAGGCAACATTTGTATATTGATTAATCTCACTGTTTAGGAAATGGTTTTTAGACTAAAGACGATTAATACTAAGAAAGTGTTAGAGTAATTAAGCTGGTTTTAGTAAGCTGCTACTCAGCGTATTCTTGATTATAGAAGAGTATAATGATAGGTTTAAAATGCACGGCGGAAGCATTGTTTACTAATGCTAATGACGTGATGGACGCATGACATGGCACGCTGCCGTCTGACGTCACAGCCTGTTTAAATTTGGGATGCAAACCCGACGGTGCCCTCTCGCCACGTGGAATGCTGCATTCTGTTGCCACAGGAAGGCTAAGAGTCTTAGTTAAGCCTAAGTAGAAATGACCAATGAACAATGATTTGTTGTAAAGAGACTGGGCAGTGTATAATTTATATATTAGAATATTATATTTATTATTTTTAGGACCTGCGTTGGTGGGAACTAACCCCAACAACTAGGATCAATTTTGTTCTTTTTAGTGGAAATCTCGCATGTAAGTTTGGTGCAGAACTTTTAGGTAAAAGACAAATATTATTTTTATTAGGGGAGCAATTAAGGGGGTAATTCATAGAATTCAGCGCACAAGTGGCGCACGCGGCTGACGCACAGTGTGCGCGTGCAAATCCCTGCGCCAGCTGCGTGCGCCAAAATCCATTTCCGCACACAGCGTATTCATGGATTCCAGCCACCAAATGCAGCCGTGGCGCACAGTGGCGCAGCGACCCTGCAGCAGCGCCAGTTACGCCCCCAAGAACGCCTCTCGCGCAGGGAAAAGCCATCAACATACCCAATCCAGCGCAAAGGGCTGCGCTAACCCTGTACCAGCACAGCAAGCGGGCTACGTGTATCACTGGGGTGCGCGGGAAGTACCTCACGCGATTGGCCCCGTGCGAGCAGGCTACGCGTATTTCAGGGGTGCGCGGGAAGTTCCACACGCGATTTCATCAGCGTACGTGTATTTCGGGGTGCGCGTGAAGTTCCACACGCGATATCAGCAGGGTACGTGTATTTCAGGGTGCAGGGGAAGTTACACACGCGATTTCCGCAGGGTACGTGTATTTCAGGGGTGCACGTGAAGTTCCACATGCGATATCAGCAGGGTACGTGTATTTCAGGGTGCAGGGGAAGTTACACACGCGATTCCAGCAGGGTACGTGTATTTCAGGGGTGCGCGGGAATTTCCACACGCGATTGGGCCCGTGCGAGCAGGGTACGCGTATCTCAGGGGTGCGCGGGAAGTTCCACACGCGATTCCATCAGGGTACGTGTATTTCGGGGTGCGCGTGAAGTTCCACACTCGATATCAGCAGGGTACGTGTATTTCAGGGCGCAGGGGAAGTTACAAACGCGATTTCCGCAGGGTACGTGTATTTCAGGGGTGCACGTGAAGTTCCACATGCGATATCAGCAGGGTACGTGTATTTCAGGGTGCAGGGGAAGTTACACACGTGATTCCAGCAGGGTACGTGTATTTCAGGGGTGCGCGGGGAGCACCACACGTGAATTGCACGTGTGGGCCCTCCCAGGTGTTCCCTCTACACCCTCCACGGCCCGTGCAGATGGCTCACACCACAGGGGCCTACCCTGCACGTGTCCTGCAGGCACACCATCCACCATGGCCATGCCCCCCAGCCAACCCACATGTCAACTTGCACTACTGCCCACCAACGCATGTCCCCCTGCACCCGCAGCCACCAGGGGCACCCTCCACAGGCCCCCACCCATGTCTCCCACCACCCCCCAGCAGTGCAGGGGCACCCGCCACCAGGCCCCCACCCATGTCTCCCACCACCCCAACCCCCCAGCCACCAGGGGCAGCCTCCACCAGGCCCCCACCCATGTCTCCCACCACCCCCACCCCCCAGCCACCAGGGGCAGCCTCCACCAGGCCCCCACTCATGTCTCCCAGCACCCCCACCCCCCAGCCACCAGGGGCAGCCTCCACCAGGCCCCCACCCATGTCTCCCACCACCCCCACCCCCCCAGCCACCAGGGGCAGCCTCCACCAGGCCCCCACCCATGTCTCCCACCACCCCCACCCCCCAGCAGTGCAGGGGCAGCCTCACCAGGCCCCCACTCATGTCCAACTCATGTCTCCCATCACCCCCACCCCCAGCAGTGCAGGGGCAGCCTCCACCAGGCCCCCACTCATGTCCAACTCATGTCTCCCATCACCCCCACCCCCAGCAGTGCAGGGGGGTGGGGGTGGTGGGAGACATGGGTGGGGACCTGGTGGAGGCTGCCCCTGCACTGCTGGGGGGTGGGGGTGCAGGGAGACATGAGTGGGGGCCTGGTGGAGGCTGCCCCTGGTGGCTGGGGGGTGGGGGTGGTGGGAGACATGGGTGGGGGCCTGGTGGAGGCTGCCCCTGCACTGCTGGGGGGTGGGGGTGGTGGGAGACATGGGTGGGGCCTGGTGGTGGGTGCCCCTGCACTACTGGGGGGTGGGGGTGGTGGGAGACATGGGTGGGGACCTGGTGGAGGCTGCCCCTGCACTGCTGGGGTGTGGGGGTGGTGGTAGACATGGGTGGGGGCCTGGTGGAGGCTGCCCCTGCACTGCTGGGGGGTGGGGGTGATGGGAGACATGAGTGGGGACCTGGTGGAGGCTGCCCCTGGTGGCTGGGGGGTGGGGGTGCAGGGAGACATGAGTGGGGGCCTGGTGGAGGCTGCCCCTGGTTGCTGGGGGGTGGGGGTGCAGGGAGACATGAGTGGGGGCCTGGTGGAGGCTGCCCCTGCACTGCTGGGGGAGGGGGTGATGGGAGACATGAGTTGGACATGAGTGGGGGCCTGGTGGAGGCTGCCCCTGCACTGCTGGGGGGTGGTGGGAGACATGGGTGGGGGCCTGTGGAGGGTGCCCCTGGTGGCTGGGGGTGCAGGGGGACATGCGTTGGTGGGCAGTAGTGCAAGTTGACATGTGGGTTGGCTGGTGGGCATGGCCATGGTGGATGGGGTGCCTGCATGACATGTGCTGGGTAGGCCCCTGTGGTGTGAGCCACCTGCAGGGGCCGTGGAGGGTGTAGAGGGAACACCTGGGAGGACCCACACGTGCAATTCACGTGTGCTGCTCCCCGCGCACCCCTGTAATACACGTACCCTGATGATATCGCGTGTGGAACTTCCCGCGCACCCCTGTAATACACGTACCCTGCTGATGTTGCGTGGGATACTTCCCCCGCACCCTGAAATACACGTACCCTGATGAGATTGCGTGTGTGACTTCCCGCGCACCCCAGAAATACACGTACCCCGCTCAGTCGCGCGTGTAACTTCCCGCGCACCCCCGAAATACACGTACCCCGCTCAATCGCATGTGTAACTACCCGCGCACCCCCGATATACACGTACCCCGCTCAATCGCGCGTGTAACTTCCCGCGCACCCCCGAAATACACGTACCCCGCTCAATCGCATGTGTAACTTCCCGCGCACCCCCGAAATACACGTACCCCGCTCAATCGCGTGTGTAACTACCCGCGCACCCCCGATATGCACATACCCCGCTCAATCGCGTGTGTAACTTCCCGCGCACCCCCGAAATACACGTACCCCGCTCAATCGCGTGTGTCACTTCCCGCGCGCCCCTGAAATACACGTACCCCGCTCAATCGCGTGTGTTGCTTCCCGTGCACCCCCACAATACACGTGCCCCGCTCGCACAGGCCCAATTGCTGTATGTTGCCACTTTTGTGATGCGCTGGGACTCTACCGCCTGCCTTTGTGTGGCGGACGTGTTTCAGCTTGTGCGTGTCTTTGGCTGTGCGTGGCTTTGCCCTATTCGATTCCATGAATACGTGTGGTTCGAGTGCGTGTGGGCGTTCTGTCTGCTTCCCTGCAGTACATCCCCAGTTACGCCCTTATTTTCGCACGTTGTTCCCCATTCCGCGCGTTACGCCCCGTGTCCCACCCACTTTCTGGTGTATGCGCCGAGGTTGTGTGCTTTCACTGTGCGCGTCGCGCACGCCTTTCGGGATGTTGCAGTGACTTGTGCGCCATGCACGGGTTTGGCGCACATCCCGAGGTGAACACGCGCAGGGACTTCCATGAATCGCACGCGTGCGCGTGCGCCTGTTTTTTTTCGCTTGCGCCTGCTTGCGCGAAGATTTTCGGCGCACGTTTGTTCCATGAATCGGCCCCCAAATGTGTGACGATGAGTCTCACAATTTGGGTTAGTAAAAACAACACATGTTTTTTTTTTATTTGGATAGGTTCAGAAGTTTGACACTTATGTCAAGGACTATAACATAAGATTGTAGAAAGTGTATCAACGAAGAATAGGAAGCATTGATGTAAGTAAGTTACTTTTTTGTAGTTAAAGCAACACATAAGATGAGCTATATTTATTAATTTGTTTAGTGAATTAGGTGTTAAGATTAGGTATGTTCTTTTTTTATTTTGTATCATAGAATTGAAGGAGACCATTTGAATAACAACAACTTGAATGGTAATATGAATAACTTGCTAAATTCACATACCTCTTATAAGGTGATGGTTAGAGGGACATACATTTATGGTTATATGTCGTGTATAAACACAACAAATGTAGTGTTGGTGGTGGACATAAGAATACACTACCATGACTAACAATGCATGAATGTGATTAATTAAGTGCTAGAGTACAATTTAAATAGTTGAGATGGCATCTGTAAAGAATTGTCATTGTGAGTATTTTTTTTATTTTATTTTTCCGCCATTATGTGACCCATCACTACCCTGGATTCCTGTTTGTACTATTGTATTATTATTTATATGTGTATTTCATATGAATTGTATGTATATGTACATATATATATATTCAATGAAAACATTTGTTAAAGGGACATTATGCTTAAGTTGCCCTACTAAAAACCTATGAAATTCATTAAAAAAACATTGTTAAAAGGATGTTATGGCTACAAGTAAAATCGGAAAACCCCTGAAATTCGTCAGTTCGACCACATCGCAGCATTCACAAACATTACACACCTACGAGACGTCATCTGGGTTCGCTACGATGACCAAAGCCATGTCCTTACGTTTGCAAACTAATTAAAAGTGTGTCATGTCATTACTGACACATTTGTTGTTCAATCGTTCACACAGCCGGGTGACATCATTCGGGTGCGCTGACATTCGTGAACTGAATTAAAAGTGCATCATTGCCACCGCAGACAGGGCAGTAATTTGCGAACATCAGCACGCTGCATGATACCACTGTATACAATGGTGCAGACACAAACATGTATTTAGTCAGCAGACTTCAAATTGTAGTTTTAAAAAATAAAAAATGTAACACATATTAACATCAGATTTAAATTAAAATACATAATGATTCTCAGTGTGTGAAACACAAATAGGGGCATTTGGGGGTGGTATTTGTTCATGATTTGGTGAGTTAGGGATAGAAATCCCATCAAAACGTCCACCTGCAATATCCTCTTGAAATTATTGGGGTGATGGGTGGGGGGACGAGTCATATGTACAAGGAGGGCAGTACAATAGTTTAAATCACATGATACATGGGGCCTCATTCCGAGTTGGCCGGTCTGGTTAAAAAAGGTCGGCATCCTAGGATACCAGCACTTTACCGACAGCCCAACTACGGGTTTGCCGGTGGGACACCTAGGTTACCTCCAGCTAAATGCTGGAGCTAAGCCTGGCACTCTACTGACCAAAAAAAGCCCCCCTTACCGCCACCAGCAATGTGCAAAATCCCCTCATGGAGTCCTATTGAACTCAATGAATGGGGATTTACACCAGCATGCGTAATCTGGCGGCAATGCCACCGGACCGAGTGCCAGTAAAGCTAAGTACCAAATGCTGATATGCTGATATCCCTCTACCGCCAGAATAGATAGCACAGGGGCAACATGCTGGTCTTAGAAACAAAACCCTGCAGAGCAACAGAGGTTTAAATTCCCAAACCACGCTTAGAAACCGAACTAATAAATTAAATACCAGCATACTCGGAATGAGGCTCATAGTTCTGTCATTTAACTTGTAACTTGAGACATATTTGCACATAATGTGTTCATCTGGGTTCAAATATTATTGAATGTAGTTTTTTTTTCTTTTTTCTTCATGATTGGTCTCTTCTTCTTGTTCTAGATTGTGAGGTATAAGAGAAATGTAAAAGAGTCTAATAGTTATGTATATGGAACAAAATTGTAATGGTAAAAGGTGTAATATGTACATGTTTACAGTGTCCAATACAACTAATACAACTAGTAGCAGACTTTCTCTTGTGTTAACTTGTTTTCTAAATCTTTTAAGAACTTAGCTATTTAAAAAAGTGTTTCTGCCCCTAACCTCTTGACAGCTCTAAATTAAAAACTTCCTCCCAATCAATGTACTCTTGTCGAAGGCTTCGGTTGAACTCGTGCTCAATAATTTGTACATTTGAGATACTCACCTTTGTAGGGTCACTACATCTAAAGCAATCAATAATAATGTACATTTGCTTGCCATGCATTATGGCTGACATCTCCTTTTGTCTACAGTTCCTTTTCGTTTCCAGTGACACTGTAGTTCTCAATGCTCCAAATTATACATATTGCTCAGCTTCTGAAATAAGTGTAACTTACCGCTATGCATTGCATACCCTATTCTCAAATGTCTGTTCTTTGTCTGTGAGTCAAGTAGTAATGGGTAGCCTTCTACAGTACATTTACTAATGCAATCGCCTAAAATGTTTACTGTGTGGATGCAAGATTTCTGTTTTGAAACATCTGATCACCTCTTTCAGTGTATTTTTCAGAGCAATTCAGTGGAAGTCTATCAGGTAGATTGTTTCAAATATTTGACCACGACTGGAAAGTTTTTTCCAAAGTTAAAAGCAAACAAAACATTGGCTGTTACATGACTGTTCTGGTATGCCAATACATACGTGTCCACATAACATGCTGAAACGCAACAACCCATTGAAATTAGGTTGATGGACGTATAGGGACTCGAACCTGTGACCAGAAACCGCTACTTAAAGGGGATGCGTTAGTTCAGTTGGCCACAGACTTGGGTACTTCATAGGAATACACGTGCTCACTGCTAACGTATACATTATGATTCATGGAATTATTTGCGTGAAAAACGCAGATTTGCGCGGCCTTTCTGCCCAAAAATCCCTGTACTTCAAATAAGGATTTTCGGGCGCGCAAATCTGCGTTTTTCACGCAAATAATTCCATGAATCAGGGTGTATGTTCCTTGATAAGCTCGCGAGAAAAAAGTATTCCGTGAATTGCATTTTTGTACTGAGAAGGGTACCATGTTTAACAATGTGTGCGTTATCAAATTGAATATGCAAATGACTTTCTGACCCTGGCTAAAAATAAAAAATAAAAGCATCCGATGAAAACGCAGGTTCATTTCCAGAGATCTAAATACCTAACAAAAATACACAAAAGGAAAAGTGTATAGCTAAAAAACACCTACAAGGTGCATAACACAGGGAACTGTGGAAATGCACCAAACCAGTTGACAAGGCAATTACTATAAATCCTGACAGCAGACAGAAACCTGGCTATACCACTTCATAAAACAAAGAAATAATAGGACTGGTTTATTGCTTCAGGACATGGTTGTTGTTATGGATGCAAAGAATTTCGTGGAATATTGTTCAAATGAAAACATAGGTTTCAAAAGGCAGACACACATAATTCTTTGGAGGCAGACTATATACAAATTTACACAGCAAACAAATAACAGCAACAATACCAGAGCTGATTCCTGTACGAATCTGGATAGCTTGTAAAATACATACACTCTGCCATACAGTGTTCATCTGCAGAGCTTTGAGAATAGGCTGCAGCACAACTGTGAATTGATTGAAGACATTTATTTGAAGCAGAATGATGGGAATACAATATCAATTAACCTGTCTCACAAAAAATCAAGCAAATAAAGCATGCAGAGAGTGCAATGTGACTCTGTGCATGTGTTCAAGAAATTAACAGGTTATTCATAAAGATGGCTGGCAAATTTATGGGGGACTACATGTCAGTGCGAATGAAGTGCTTAGCTATACCCTTGGCATGAGTAACCTCCCTGGATACTCTGTTGAAACTCCTCTGTATATTTTTTAACACACAACAATAGTATCATTGCTTAGGATTGTTTATGTCTATGCAATGAAGATTGCCCATGCTTACTGCATTGGTCAGTCTTGATTCTATTAAAGACAAGGAGGCGAGCATTATGCTTATCTTTCTTTATTGCCTCCAATCCAGGATTTCAAACTTTGAGGTAGCAAAAAGAAGACATTTTCAGTTTTAAAAGTTTAATATCAGTCTCCAAGGCTCAATCCTGCCTAAAACTGCAGATCCCATGAGCATCTACACTCCTGGTAGTCCATGGCTATTCACTCTCCACCTATCCGGTGCCTGTTCCCCTATGAGAGTCTCCAGCCCAAGGTCCATTCCTCTTTCTTGACTGCCAAACGACCAAAAGTCAACTCCTTAACGAACCAATGTCTAACATCCAGTGGAAGGTAACGCTCCTTCTTGGCATCAACGTGTTATGGGTTAAGGGACAACTTGCTCTGCTCTGGCATGCCGCTTCTGCTGACTTCAAGCCGGCTTCTGCTCATCTCCTATGAGAGTGAAAATAACATGAACAGGCGGGAATGCGACCTCGTCACATGGCAAATATACTCATTAAACATAGCAAGCTTATTAGTTCTATCGCATTCAGTTGGGTGGGATATTATGCTCGCCTCCTTGTCTTTAATATAATCAAGACTGACCAGTGCAGTTAGCATGGGCAATCTTCATTCTATGACAAGACGGAGGCGAGCATTATGCTTCTTCAAAGCTCGCCACCACTCTATTGGTCAGTTCTGACACAAGTTTAAAATAAAACGTTTTAAACGTGGCTTCAGAGGACCAGTCAGCTGCTTTCATTATATCTTGCAGGGACACTCCAGCCGAGAAAGCTCTAGAAGCCATTGCGCCCCGTACAGAGTGCACACCAAACAATGTCAAGTCTATGCCTGTCCATTGCATCACTTCTCTCACCCATCTGGCTATTGTCGCTGAAGCTATCGTATGATAGGGTTTCCTACGCGCAATCAGCAGCTGAGTAACGCCTGGCTGCTTAACAAGAGCTTTCACTGCTTCATAATCTTTAATGCACTGCGCCACACATTTTTTGTTGTTCGGGAAGTATTGGTATGAAATTACTCTGGAATCGGTCTTAGTCCTTTGTACTATTGGGAAAGCTACTCCCTCTGGGTAGAATATCTTCCTGTTTATCTCCAGGGCTTTTATATCTGAAACCCTCCAACACGCTGTTAAACAGAGCAACATTGCTAGCTTGCCTGAAAGCTGTGAACGAGAGATGTCTCCGTTCTCTGGCCATTTAAAAAATAACTGGAGGATGTCACAGACGTCCCATAAACTGGTGTACTTGGGCTCAAGAGACCTCCTCAACTTGATCCCTCTAAGCAGCCATTGAAATGCTTGGTGCTCCCCTATTGGATGACCTTCTACTTTGTTGTGGCCTGCAGACAAGGTGAACCTATATACTCCTAGTGTTCTGTACGCGCATCCCTCTTGAAACTTAGCCGCTAGGAAGTTAAGAATATGCACTACAGGTGCCAGAACGGGATCCAACTGCTGGTCCATGCACCAACACGCCCAGGAATCCCATGCTGAACTATAACTCCTGATTGTGGAAGGCGCCCAGGAGTCCCTGATGCAGTCTGCAGCGACCTGCGAAATTCCCGGCAGTTCCCATTTCTTCCCGAAATGCTGCAAGCCAGCAGCTGCAGGGTTCCCGCCTCCACTAGGGGGTGAGCCTGCCCTGAAGGGTTGCGGAGGAGGCTCGGGTGATGCAGGATTACTCTCGGACAAATCCGAGGAAAGTTCCATCGCTACTGGAAAACAGGGCTGGGATTTTCAGATCGGGACCACTAACACTAATTCTGCTAGGTCCCGACGGGCCTTCACTAGAACTCTCATGATCATGAGAAATGGTGGGAACGCGTAGTGCACTGCTCCGGCCTAGGGCTGGAGAAACGCATCTTTGCCAGCCGCACCCAGGTCTATCCTCCAGCTGAAATATCTGGGTGTCTGTGCTTTCAGCCTGGATGCAAACAGATCCGTATCTAGGAGGCCCCACACTTCTTGCAGCTTGAGAAACATCTGAGGAAGCAGCTTCCAATCGCTTGAATCTACTAGATACCGAGAGTTCTAGTCTGCAACATTGTTCTGTGCTCCTGGAAGATACTCCGCTGCCACTGCTATCTGATGTAGAAGGCAATAGTGCCAGAAGTCCTTTGCGAGCTCTGCTAGCATCTTTGATCTGGTCCCGCCAAGCTTGTTGATATAACGAACTGCCGAGATGTTGCCCATCTTCAGCAATACACAGCACTTGGCTCTGCCTTTGGTGAAGGCTTTTACTGCAAAGGACCCTGCTAGCAACTTGAGACAGTTTATGTGAAGACGTAACTCGTCTTAGGACCATTTGCCACCTTTTTCTGTCTGTTTGCACCTGGCTCCCCAGCCTGACCTGCTCACTTCAGACTCTATCACTAAGTCCGCAGTGTCTCTGAAAATGGCTCAGCCATTCCAGGCCTCCATATTTTGAAGCTACCAAAGTAGTTCCGGTGTCGCTTCGTCGTCTAGCTCGATCAACTGGTGGTATCTTAGCCAACCCTGCTTATGCCTTAGTTTTAGCCTTTGGAGAGCTCTGTAATGGAGGGGGCCTGGGAATATGGCCTGAATGGAAGCTGCTAGAAGCCCCACTATCCTGGCTAGGTTCTGAAGAGAGATAACCTTCTTCGCTAGCACAGCCCTGAGCTCCTTCTTGATTGCTCTCACTTTGTGAGTCGGGAGCTCCAAAGTCGCCTTCACCATGTCGATTATGAACCCTAGGAATTTGACTCTCTGCACTGGTTGTAGTCGCGATTTGTCGAGGTTCGCCAAGAATCCTAGTGAGGACAACAGGGAAAAGATCCAGCGAATGTCTCTGGCTAGGGAGGCCTTGTCCGCTCATAAGACTAGGATGTCGTCTAGGTATATTATGATCCATATTCCCCTCTCTCTTATGGCTGCGGCTACTGGGTGTATCAACTTGGTGAAGGTCCAGGGAGATGAGGCGAGCCTGAAAGGTAGGCTCTTGAAGCGCCACACTTCTCTGTTCCAGCGGAAACGCAGGAATCTGCGATGAGCTTCCGCTATGGGAATTGTCAGATAGGCGTCTTTGAGGTCTAGACAAGCTAGCCAGTCTCCTGAGCATAGCAGGTCTCTGAGGAGGTGGATACCCTCCATCTTGAAGTAATTGTACCTTAGCCACTCATTCAGGCTTTTCAGGTTGATGACAGGCCGGATTTTCTCTTTTCTGTGTACCAGAAATATATTGCTGATAAATCCTGGGCCTGACTGAGTCTCGTGCTCTATTTCACCCTTTTGGTGTAGTTTTCCTACTTGGCTCTGGAGCAGCACCGCTTCTAGTGTCGGCATATGAATCGCTTGCCACTCTCGCTCTTGGATAGGGTCGCCTAGAAAATCTATGCACAGCCCTTCCACCACGTGGGGCACCCATGCATCACTGGATAAGGTATACCATGCGCTCATAAATTGAAAGGTTCTGCCTCCTACTCGACAGACTGATGTACTCACCTCTGTCTGTGGCCTCTTGGGATTCTCACCCTGGAAGGGAAGAAGGCATCTTGCTGCCTCCCTTCCAGTATTGTGCATGATGACCTTGGGGTCTGCGATGTGAGGCAAAGCGACCGGACCACTGATCCCTCTGGTGTACGGTCCCTGAAAAAACACGACCTGGAAAGATCCTCTGTATCTAACTCTGCTTTCTCGAGGGCAGAGTAGGTTCCTATGAATTGCGCCATTTCTTTGGCAAAAGCTTCTCTGAAAAGCAAACCTTTAGCACCTTGCCCGGCCTCGTTAGACGCCAAGTCGCTCAGTTTGAGTCGATCTTCAGGAGAACCCCTCTCCTCCTCTCCGATGAGAGGGCGCAGTTGGCATTACCCAACAAGCAAAACGCACGCTGTGCTCAGTTGGCCAGGGCGGCAGGGTCTATCGCGGTCCCCGTATCTTTGGCCTTCTCTGCAAGGTCCCTGATTTTACGAATGTTACGAATGTTATCATCTTAGGTTCCAAATCTGGGATATCAGCCAATTTATCAGGTAATTCTGGGTGGGGGCATTCTGCTCTCATGCGCGAACAGACCTCTTTATCCAAAGGCTTCCTCAAGTGCTGCGTCATGTAGAGCGCCACTCTGGGTGACGGTAACCATTCTGCCGACTTGGGATGCTGAATGGCTTCTGGATCGAACATATCGTTCATACTTTCTTCTTCCTCAAGGGTCGGAGTGTGTGATGTCGGGTGCTCGGGGAGTCCCTCTTCCTCTCCTACCTCATCATCTGGTGAGTAGCCTTCATCAATGTCCCCTAAATTGTTCACCCCTGGGATAGGGGGTCTGATCTGGCATTCGGTTGTTTTTGCAGAAAGGCCTTTTTTAGACGAGTGACAGGGTCTTCTGTCTCTTGGGGGTCGGAGTCGGCCATCCTCTCCTTGCTCAGGGGGTCAAAAAGTCTCTGCTCTTCCGAGCTGTATGCCCCTTTTCAACCCCTTCCTGGTGGTGCCTTGCGACGTGCCTTCTCCTGGGCTCTGTGCCCTCTTTTTCCTGGAGGATCTTGGATCTTTATCTAGCATCCATGCTTCCAACATGTCTAACCTGCTCGCAGGGGGCTGAACACCTTCTGTGACAGCTTGAGACAGCGAATTCCCCAACACCTTCTTAAAACAGAGCAAGAGCTCTGTTTCCTGCTGGGAGGGCTCCACCTCCCATTCTTCCTCACTGTACTATGGTGTGGTGGAGTGATCCTCTCCATATTGGGCCATTTTCCCTTGGGTTAGGAAAGCTACCAATTGAGTGTCGGCTGACTGGCCCTCTAAAGTAAAGCAGCTGTGCTCCAAAGCTGCAGGCCTTCAATAAGCAGTGATTCTGGTGGTGACTGGTGTCTGAACGTTTATAAGCAGCAGTTTATATGCGCTGCTAGTTCAGTATAACCAGCTGTCAGGTATAGATTCAGCTGAGCCTCTGATTTGCTCAATCCGGCAGGCTCGCGTTGTTTTTCTTTTTTTTTTTTATTTTTTTTATACGCTCACACACTGTCCGACCTTTGCGCTACTCGTATCCCTCACATTGAGACTGGCGCATAATAAGGAAGTGCCCGGGGGATGCTGGGAAGGCTGGCCGTGCTCCAGCTCCCCTGGGTCCTAAAGCATGCGCCTGTGCAACGTGCTGTGGAGCGGGGCCGGCTGCCTACTGCCAGTGTGTGCTCTCGCGGCTACGGCCCCGCCTCCACAGAGACATGAAACACAACTGCGCGAGCGGCTTCCGCGAAGCTGCAGTCGCACACAGACACCCAAGGGATGGGGGCGGCGTTTCCGCCTCGCGTTAGTAAAATACACGGATAATGATGTATTAGTATTAAAATATGAGTTAAATAAAGATATCAATATTCCATATTGAAACGCTGCTTTATTACTGCTGCTGTGCAGCACGTAATAAAATTACATTGAGAAAGTAATGAGAGAAACACTTAACTGACTGGCAACAAAAAGAAAGAGGAATGGACCTTGGGCTGGTGACACTTGTAGGGGAAGCAGGCACCGGATAGGTGGAGAGTGAATAGACATGGACTACCAGGAGTGTAGAGGCTCATGGGATCTGCAGTTTTAGGCAGGATGGAGCCTCGGAGACTGATATTAAACCTTTAAAACTGAAAATGTCTTCTTTTTGCTACCTCAAACAGAGAAATTGTTGTTTAAATGTTTTAAGTTTGAAATGTTGGATTGGTGGCAATAAAGAAAGATAAGCATAATGCTCGCCTCCGTCTTGTCATAGATTAGGCATTGTTCTGTAAATAATAACTCTGTTTTTCAACACTTTATAGCATGGCAGGTGAATGTCAGCAGGAAGACTGTTGGGTGACAAAAATTGCCAGAATAATTCAAATTAAATTGCTGGCAAGGGTGACAAATAACCAACATTACAGTGGTAGCAGATGTGAGATAAGTTGCCGAATGATATCACAACACGTGTCATCAAATGACCATTGCCTCCACTGATGCTGATGTCACAAGACACTAATGATTCCAACAGAGATGAGCATTGATTTAAAACCTTGCAATGAGTGTAAGAATATTATAATGAACAGTTACTAATTGAGGAACAACACCACTTTAGTAAACAACCATATGTCTATATTTCAGTTACGGTGCTACCTTGATATGCCATAGCTGCAGTAATGATATACCAGAGGCATATCCAGCATTTCCAACATAGGCCAGGGTCATAGACATCATATGCCAGTACAGCCTCACGTGGCATCCTTTGTACCTCTTATGTTCATGTGAAACAATAATATGCCAAGTGCAGCTTCACAGACCCAGTTGCTGACCTCTTATGATCGTAAGCCAGTTATAAACTCACCAGACCCTCCAGAAAATTGCGGCATGAAATGGAAAATTTTGCGGCACAAAAAAGAAAAAAATTGCGGCACACAACTGCGTTTTTTGCGGCATTTTCTAATGTTGAAAAATATATCATTTAACATCTTTTTTAGCCTAAAACCAAGTAATTGCAAGGCTTTTGTTAGTGAGGAACAAAATGTTGTGTTCTGTCTGGCCACGCTCTGTAGGACAGCCAGGTCGAGTCACCAAAGCCTAACATTTTGGATTGTGGTGGGGGAGGGGGGATATTGCCTGATCAGCTCCATGGAAATGGTGCTGCGCCACTACTTCCAGCAAACAAGTGGAAAGCAAATAAACAGATAGGCTTGAATTCAAAAGTGTAACCCTGGTTGAAGCCCATAGGTTTGCTTTTCGCTTGTCCTATGACCCCAGGAGAGAGGGGGAACAACTCTAAACTTCTCCATGGAAGGAATCCGTGAGGCCCAAGACACAGGGGCAATGCAGTGGCAGTAACTGCAAGCCCATAATACCTAGCCAAACAATGAACTCTCTTGGGTGGTCAGCATTCCTTGGTTATGCCACCCACACATGGTGACTTAACACACCCACAAACAGAAATGACATCACAACACTACCAGGGGTCAAGTCCAACAAATTAAAGTGGGGGGACTCATCAACAAATGCAATGGCATGTGATGTCATCAGAAACTAGCATATCAAGGTGAAATAAGCATATATCATTAAATTGGCTTTGCATACCCACCAAAATTGCACAGGACGAATGGCATTTGCCTTTCATAAATTTAAACACCCAATTTTGTGCGTAATTGGTGTCATACAGCCCAGCCTTGATTGAAGGCTGGGCTGCATGATACAAACGCTCGTAGCTGTATTCGTTTCAAATTGCTTTACAATTATTGTAAAGCAATTTGAAACGAATACAGCTACGAGAGTCTTCAATTGGAATCATGCAGCCCAGCCTTGATTCAAGGCTGGGCTGCATGATACAAACGCTCATAGCTGTATTCGTTTTCAAATTGCTTTACAATTGGTATCATGCAGCCCATGATACCAATTGAAGACTCTCGTAGCTGTATTCGTTTCAAACTGCTTTACAATAATTGTAAAGCAATTTGAAACAAATACAGCTACGAGCGTTTGTATCATGCAGCCCAGCCTTGAATGAAGGCTGGGCTGCATGATACCAATTGAAGACTCTCGTAGCTGTATTCGTTTCAAACTGCTTTACAATAATTGTAAAGCAATTTGAAACAAATACAGCTACGAGCGTTTGTATCATGCAACCCAGCCTTGATTTCAAATTGCTTTACAATAATTGTAAAGCAATTTGAAATTAATACAGCTACGAGAGTCTTCAATTGGTATCATGCAGCCCAGCCTTGCTGGGCTGCATGATACCAATTGTAGACGAGCGGCAGAAAGCATTAAGTTTATGCTTTCTTTTCCGACACTCGACAGGAAAGTAATTTACTTTCCTGTCGAGCGCCAGTAATGAAAACAGTCCAGTGGCCTCTTTGGGTGCTCTGAGTTGGGGGCAGAGGAGCGGACAGGCCAGTGCTTACCTGGCTACGCTTCACCAACTCAGTCAGCTCGGCAGGGCGGGCACTCAAAGAGCCTTGGAGGTGCCTGGGGTCACAGCCAAATGCTGTGCAGCTCCCAGGCCTGCGTGACCCTCCCCCAATCCTGGGCCTGCAACGCAGAGCCGGAGGTGTTAACCCTCAAGCTGCTGCAATCAGCAGTCAGCTGTGTTCGCTCTAAATCATTAAATGAGTGCGAAAAAAGACACACTAAGCTAACGTGTCTTTTTCGCGCTCATTTAATGATTTATAGCGGCAATTGCGGGAAATGGCAAATTTTGCGTTTTTTCGCAAATCGCCATATCGCCATAAGGTGGATGGTCTGACTCACGTGCTAGTTATGGGCTACATATACAAGGTCCATTTTCACATTCTCAGTTGCTGCCAATACATGTCATGTTCAAACACAGTTATTGTATACCAGGAACAGTCTCATATGCTGGTAAAGCATCAAATTCCCGGTGATGCATGCATTTGACGATTTCAGCATTCTATACCATGGTGCTCTCATCTGGTGTCAATACAGTGTTATACACGTAAGGCATAGTAATCCTATGTACATGTGTAACAGGCACACAAGCGCTTCTGCAACCATGATGCCATGTTGATCTTTAAATGCCTGTGCTGCTGAGCATCAATGTCCTAAGGAGGTGGGAATGCAACCCAGCAGAACATCAGGTGCTATTGTAAAGATGCTCCCTCAGTCAACTAGATAGACCATGAACCCCTATTTTTGGCATTTGTGTGTTATGTGTAACCCGGCCTGAGTCCAGGTCTTGTCAAAGGGGGCAGGGAGCCTGACACTTCTCACCCCAAATGGGTGCATGAGTGCGGGTAGGCTCACTACCATCCCCTTCTTACCGGAAGTAAAGACAGTGGCACCAATGCTGCAGAGGCCCACCAAGGCCACTGCACCACAATGGGATACCGCAAGGAACCAAACCAACAAAGACAAAGAAGACTGTGATCCCAGAACTGCAATAAGAGGCAGTGGGGCCAGCATCGCAGCAAGACGCTGATGATCCAGCGCAGGATACAGCCCCTTCCCTGAAGGAGAGGGCGAGGATGACATCACCACTGCCGGAGAGTTTTGAACAACACCCTGGGATGTGGCGGCCAGGACAACAGCAGCTGCTGCAGAGGGAGAAGTTGCAACGGAAACCATGAGTCGCGGCTCCAGCTGGCAGTGTAGTTGTATTAGGAGTAGTGGCATAGTGGTAGGAGCAGAGAGGAGGCAGTTGCAGTTGGAAGTGGGTGGGAGTAATAGTAGTGGAGTAATAGCGGGAGGGAGAGGTAGTCGTAGTAGTAAGAAGCAGTGAGAGTAGTGGCTGTAAAGAGTAGACTAGAAAGAAAGAAGAGGTAGTAAAGCAGTTATATTAGAGATATAGTGGTAGTAGCAGTAAACTCAGAGGGGGTAATTCATGGATTATTTGTGCCGAAAAAAACGGGATTTGTGCGCCATTCTGCCCGCAAATCCCTGTTTCACAAATGGGGATTTGCGGGCAGAATGGTAAGTGTGATGCCTGTATCCTTTGCCCCTGTCCCCCACCCAAGCCCCCTTTCCCACATATCCAGTCCCCTCCCTACCTAAACCCCACTTAGCTGTGCTCCTCTGTCCCTCGCTGGCTCTGCAAATAGGACTGTTCTTGGTGCATCTCTGGTGCGCGATTAGCCCCCATGGAAAGGGAGAAGGGACTATGGCCCTCATTACAACACCGGCGCTAAACCATGGAATTACCACCCCATTCCAAGGTTGGCGGGGCGGTAATTCCCCATTGAACCATGGCCCTTCCCCATTCCCATTTTCGCCCCATAGGGCTCAATGGGACTGGGGAAGGCGCTAAGTACGGTACCGCAAATTGCGGTACCATACTTAGCACCAAGGTCCCTTTGTGGGTCCCTACTTTAACGGCTGGTCTAGACCAGCTGTTAAGGTCGGGTCCTGCAAAGGGACATCGTAATCAGGCGTTAAGGGTTTAACAGCGCCGACACCTTTTACGGCGCCGCTAAACCCTTAACACCAGGGTCGTAATGACCCCCTATGTGTAGTCCCTTCTCCTGTTCCATGGTGGCCATTTTGTTTGTTTCGTTTTTCCATTCTTTTTAATGGGCACAATTAAAACAGAGGAAGGTCTATGTGTAGTCCCTTCTCCTCGATCCCGAGCAGGCTTTTTTTGTTTCCTTTTTTTAAATTGAGTCAAGAAACGGTTTCACTGCCATTTCTCAACTCGGAAGAAATTGCTATTAGTACCCCGGTACGACCTGCCGGAGTACTAATAGCAATGGAACCCGAGGAGGAGGGCATTACTGGTTGGATAATGCCCCTGGGGCTATGTGAAAGCCTTGCTTCGCTCAGGCTTCTACCTATCTCCCCGAGGGCATTACTGTACTGGTAATGCCCCCTTCCTCTGCTTCTATTGCTTAATTAGAAATGCAATACTATATCAGTTATAGTCATCAAGATATCAGACAGTGTCCTATTTATATTGCGTGTTCTTTACAGCCCTAGCCTTCATTGGACTTGTTCCTGTCCCCACTCAGGCTTGGATGAATAAACAGTTATTCATATTATTTTTATTTTCTAACAAACACCTTCATTCTGACGATCGACCAATAGCACATACAAAACTGTAAACCGATGAAAATATTGTGTCAGCATGGTCGGAAATAGAGCAGTTCATGTTGAATCTGTGAGTATCATAGTTAGTAAAAACATGAGTTATTTCATTAATATTAGTGCCATGGTAAATTCAGTAATCACCAGGGACACACTTTTAAGCCATTACTTTTTAATGTAATAGATTAAAAATAAAACTGGTTGTATAAGAAGCAACAAAATCTGTCGTTAATCAAATATAACTGGATTCTCAGCTTGTAATTGGAGAGGTGGGGGAAGGAACCACTACAGTGATGTGGATGTATAAAAATAGCTGCATTGCTGGTTGAATTCTCAAAATATGCAGAACTGTATGAGCAATTAACAAATTAATGCAGACAAATATGCCAAAATCAGTGTATCAATTGCATCCTTGTACTTTTCATATCCTGTATGCATGCATGACATAGTTTGTATTTCTCTTGTTATGTTTTTTTTTTTTTTTTGTGAGGCACAGGCAAGCATATCATAAAAGCCTGGAAAAGAGGTGGTGATTGAGCTAATGGCTAGACACATGTCTTAGCCATTACCATCACATGTCAAACTGAGATTACTTATATGAAAATGTGTTATTTTCCTGTCTTAAATATATCTTATAAGAAAGCGTTGAACCCTCTTAGCTATTGTTGGGCTGCCCATGCAGCTTCCATGCTTGGGCAAATTATTCAGGGTAAGGAAAATCTATGAGCCTACAAGAAAGGGAAGGTGTGCTACTGCAGAAGCGTGGGCATCGCAGATGTAAGCTTGTTATATGGTGAGTTGTACATGAAAATATGATTTAAGTTACAGATATATCCGTAAGGTAGTTATAGAAACTCAGGTAGGCCCAGGTACAGGGCACAGGTTATATTGTGCAGCAGTATTGAAATGCAATGTGTAATAATGATGGTGCACACCCCTATCACTGTTTTGTTTGTGTGACACATTTTTGTTCTCTGAGGTTGAAAGCCGATATAGAAAGGTTTTAAGGAACACGATGCACCCCCTTCTCTTTTGAATATTTTAAAAACGACTTGATGGATTTAACCCAAACCAGTCAAGTCATTTAAGTCCATGGTTTGTGCCCAAGTTGTTTCTTAAAAGGCCCACTAACCCAGCCACTAAAACATCAACTATCTGCATACACCTCTCAAACTCTAAACAAACACAACCACATTTGGTACAGCAGTCTGCATGCACTTCACTACACTGCATCAACAAAACAAACCACACATATTCCTGCACTAGAGGACAAATTGGGGACTACAGATCTGTAACCCATGCTCAGCGATCAGTATTAACCAAACTGAAGCTGTCAACAGGACATCACAACTCTCACTCTACCTCTTCCTGCTACGCCCTACTAACTCATCCTACCCTCTTTCCTTACAGATCCGCCAGAGCGCCAGGGGGCCACTCGGGTGGTGATAGTGCGCAATATAAATGTCCTATAACATAAACATTATTTGGTCCAAATCTGCACAGCCGTTTCCACACTACAGCTGTTCAACAATGACCCTTTTTATCTCTGGAAAAATGAATGGGCTGAAAACTGTGTTGGGGTGGGGGCAGGGGGGCTTGACAAACCTTTCATTTTCAAAATGTCATCCAAATCCATCCAGAAAGTCAAAAGATAATAGCAATAGAATTTTGGGACTTGATGGCTAATTTTTCATTTTTGAAATGCCTCTCAGCCTCGCTGCTGCAAAGCACCATGGGAGATATAGCTATATTTTGGCGAGAAGGGGGAAACCCCTTCTTCGTTAAATATGTAAAAGGTACTAGATGGAATAAACGCAAACCACAAAAGGATTGTGAGTCTATGCTTCATACCCAAGTTGTTTCTAATCTGTTCCAACTCTATCCAGTGGTTTTGGCTGTATCGTCAAGCTGAAATTGACCTTTGTGTCAATGGTAAAATGAATGGGGAGTAGAACAAAAGTGCATTTTTATGTTTTCTTAATAACTTATTTATTTTTTAATGTATCGTTCCCAAACCTTCCAATCTGGGGAACCAGGGCGTACACAATTGTTTGCAAACGTTAAGCCAAATCTGTTGCACAAGTCAAATGTTATTAGGATTTCATATTTTTGGATTTCCTATGGAAATCCCACTCATCTTAACTGTAGGGTGCAACTGCTGCCCTATATTATATATACCGCCCATGGACTTTTCTTTTGTGCCTTTCAGTGCCTGTTTCCTTTTTCGAACAAGTCACTCATTCAAAAACGTTCTTTGTTGATGTTGATGTATATTCAACTGTGCTTGCAAACTTGATAATATATTTATATTCAGTTCATTATGTGCTGTTTTATATACTTCCTTTATGACATTTGATCATCTCTACTCCAAGCACCCCCTTCTCTACATTTACAAGTTTATTCAGATGTCCTTAACTCATTGGGAATAAACTAAAATTGCACTTTTTTAAGAACCGCTTCATGCCATCACTACTTATTTTGACTGACGTTGGCCATTTCATGCACTCCTCCAACATTTGCATGTGACTTTGCAGCCTAAAAATCAATTGATGTTCTGCTCTGCACAATAGCTGCTATCAGATAGCTCCCTGTACTCATACTTCATGAAGGATTGTCAATTTCACATCTTCTCCATATGTGCTTTCTCACTAAAATGGTGGACTGTTTTCTGTTCGGTTTCTAATGCAATTTTAATGTTCTCAAATTCTTATTGTAATCTCTCTTTCATTTGTTCCTACAAATGGGAACCCACGTGGGCACGCACAATTTACACAAAATATTTAGCATTTCTGTTTGTAATATCTGTCGGTTGCAGCAACAATTGTCACCCTACTGCAGTTCTTTTGCTTTAGATGTTTTATGACATAGGGAGTACTGTCCACGAAGAGCATGCCACTGTGACGAAGGAAGCTGCCAATTGGACTCAATTGTTGGTTGGAAAATGTTCTTGTTTTGATGTATGTATGTCTTTTAATATTTAGCACTTTCCAATGTGTATTTTTTTATTAATTCACAGATCTTTTGAGACTAGTTTCTAAATATAATTATGCATTCAATGTTTTCATTTTAATTATGTTTTTTAAATTTTTTTATTTTGGGATCATTGTTCCCAGTTATTGTTATTATTGTTGAGAGAACCTTAACTCAGTGTCCACTCTGTAGGTGTCACAGTTGATCTGATTTTTGACCTCCTTGTTTATCCCTGCTATGATTTCACGGATATGCTCATGGGCTGAGAAATGGATAGTATGATCAGTTAAGATTTTTGTCCATGCCCACACTTGGCGAATGTCATGTTTTTATTTGGTTTTCTTTTGTGATACATTAGTGTATCTTAACTATATCTTACCTGGGACACACTAGCCTTGGCAATCGGCTGTGGCCACTGTCCACGGTACAAACATTTACATTAAATAGTCTGACCCACTGGCCACAGCCAATGGCCATACTACATGACCCCCTAACTAGCTAATATCCAGGTGACACTGAACATAGAAACAATTGTCTGAAAAACACCATGTCCCCTACTTCTTATTTTCCGTTCTTTCAATCCCATAGTATTTTTCCCCATAAATGTTCCATTGTAACATAATCGGGATCACTGTTGCATGGCATTGATTCCCACTGATATGCATTGTTTTCTGATTGCCAAAGTAATGCACACTGCTTGAAAACTGAAAAGTCTTTTCCATCCCCAGTGCCACTCTACATGTGCCCCTTCCTCATTGTATGCCCTCCTTCGACCCTCCACTGTTTGAATTACCCTGTTCATCACCAAGTATCCTCTTTCACCTCCTGTTCCTCAGATGCACATTATTTTTTTAAGCACGTCCAAAGATTATCATGAGAGAATCCCATGTGATTTCGATGTTAAAATGAAACTGATGTGCCTCAAAACAGTTTTTTTTGCCCAACCTATTTCTTATTTGGCTCAAATACATCCAGTGTTCTTGGCCATGTGTTTGTTCAATTGAAACACTGTGTCCTCCATGAGAAAATTAATGGGAGTAGGCTGAAAACATATATTTTGTCTTTGCTTAATAGTGTAGGAAATGTCTGATGAATTGAACCCAAAATTAAAAGTTTGGAGGAGCACATGCCAGGCATATTCTTTTGAAAATTGCATCTACATCCAGTCAGAGAGTCAAGGTATAGTAGTCAAAGAATGTTGGAAATAGTCAATGCAACAGATAACTATATTCCGTGCAACACAAAGGTAACCCCTCACGGCTACCTTTCCTTTCTTGTAGTGGGGTGCTACATTATATCTGAAGCAGTGAATTGTATTCACCTTATCCAACATTCTACCAGACCGCTATTGCAAGGAAGGCTTTTTCGCTCCTCCAGCCCTTCCATGTGCAACTCTATATGCTGCTTCTATGATTCCATCGTGCTAACATGGCTGCCGTTTGAATACGGGCCGGCGTCTACTCCCGTCACCAGGGCAACACCAGATCACTTTCCATTGGTCACCTGAAATCACCTTAAGCCAATCCGGTCTACCGGCAGGCGTAAACCGGCCCCCGACGAAGGCACACAGATAAGGCTTCCGTCCGAGCCTGTCTGGAGACGCCAGACACTGAGGCCCAGAAATGCTGCCCAAATCATATTAGTATTAGCTATCATCAGATCTGTGCCTCGGCCTAGTGCCGCTTCCAGAACCATGTCCATCCGCCTATTGTGCTACTCAACGCCGCGCTGTAACTAAATTAGTACACAAAACGGTAAGCGCTGACACCTCCACCTTTATTCAGAAAAAGGCTTAAATGCCTACCTTCTGCCTCACTACCGTGGCACCATGACCACTGTTTAACTCTGACTGCAAGGTACTCTCTCCACTAAACATTCACACCTGATGCACTGTGTATAGACTGTTAGCACCCCCACTAGCCACCATTGGCAGTTTCCGCTCCGCATGACCCGACTTGCTCTTCAATGTGTCCCCCACATATTAATCAGCCTGCATCGACCACCGACCGCGTGGCATAAACCTACTAGCGTTCAGGCATGTGCATATCCATTTCGCACAACCTCGCACTATACCGCCTCAGCCATTGCCGAGCCCCTCAAAATCCTCATAACCAAAATATTGATATACTTACCAGCTTAATGACTCAGCTATCTCATCCTTTTGATACGCTTTTTGCGGACTACTGACTGTCTTATTGCTATGAAATTTAATGTTCACGGTTCCTTATTGGTTGTCCTATTGCCATGAATTGTAATGTTTGCTTTCTTTCACATTATTCATTGTTGCCGACAGAATGTTCTGAATGTCTAAATGGTATAAAACATACATGCATTAGGACTACTGCTCCTTCTATTGATCATCAGACACCTACGACATGTTAAATGCATATGTTTGAGCTTTTTGTTTCTTTGACTTCTACATATACACAAATCAATGTTCCCTTTATTTACTGTGCCAGCCCACCTAGTCCTTTTTGCAATGTCACAAACTATATTCTTGACTAGCCTAACCTACAAAACAGACCTGCCTGCTAGAGACCTTACGAACCCAACCCCTCAACTCCCCTTGATCATGAGCCAGTACAGGACAGTAGTCTGACCTGCACCATAATATGTTCAAAAGGGACGTATGTCCACCAAGGCACTGTCCTGGCTCAATTATGTTGCCCTAGTCATCATCCGCTCCCTTGCCTCACTCCATTTCTGCCCAAAACAGCAGCCTTCCCCCCGCAGTTAACCACCCCACCAATGACCCACATTTCCGCCTCAAAGGTATAGCAGCTAAAGAAATCACTCCCACAACCATTCCCAACCCACCTCAGCTAGCTGCGTCTGCCCCACCACCACTCCTCATCTAATCACCGCCTGTCTAGATTCTATGCATCAGACGTGCCTAAGCATAAGAACCCAGACCCTTACCCCCTCACCCACCAGTCCCATAATGGGTGCCACCAGGAGATACAGACTCTCTATTCACACTTACCAGCACCCTACCTCGAGCTGGAAAGAGAGTAGCGCTCCATCCAGCCATCACTGCACCAATAATGACAACGCATACTGAATACCCTTATCTCCAACCAATAAATCAACACCCCTAGATACCAAACATCAGCCAAAACTCCAGCACCCCCACTTCATAGCCCAATCTGCTAAAACAGATATACCCTCTGCACCCACACTACTAAATTCTCCTCCCATTCTGCCCCTAAAAGGAACGCTACTCATTGTACGATCCCTAGGTGCACATGCCATTGACACACACAACCTTTTCCTGGAACACCAACTAGATTGTCTAGTAACGACTGAAACCTGGCTCCACCCAGCCTCATGTCCCCTATTGACCTTAGCCATTGCACTAGACTATACCATTCTAAGAACTGACCGACCAGATGCTATGGGAGGAGGAGTAGCCATCATTGCTGAAATCTCCCTACTGTTCAGAGCTTGCAAAACAGATCGATTACATGGCTACTAGCTGCTAGCTCTTAAACTCGCCACTGACACCAAAATGACCATCAATTTCCTCATAGTCTATAGAGCACCTAATACCTCCAATCAACCGGATATAGATATCCCACTACTTATCACTCCTCTACCCAAACCTAAAACCGAATTCATCCTACTAGGAGACTTCATTTTAGGTTTACAAGATATGGAGTTCTCCCAAAATGTCAACGCACCTACACATCAGTGGTCGAAGTGAGCGGGAGCATTTGGGAGCGGTGCTCCTCTACTTTTTTAAATTAAGTTTTACTGCTCCTATACGTTTATTTTAAAAAGAATCTGTTCTGGAACCGTTTCATTTTAAAATAACAGTGTAGGAAGAACTTGAGACATAGTTCCACTGCTTCTTTTCGTACACTTCGAACTCTGCGACACATACGAAAGGCAGAATCCTAGATTGGATTCTAACCTTGACTATTAAACTCTCTTTAAAAGACATCTCACAAAGCCCTGATCATACCACTTTCTAATTCAATTTAATGTGTTAACATCAAAAGCCCAAGATCCACTCCCACCACCACCGATTCCTATCTTGGTGAGAAATACTTGCAAGCTTATACCAAGCTTATACCAGAAAACTTGACCCCAGTCCTCTCTAAACTTCTTGAAGCACAGCCTATAAAGAATAATAATCCTGACAGCATCTCGTTTCTCTACCACACCTGTTTGTAAACGGCCATTGATGAAGTAGCTCCACTTAAATCTAAACTACCGAGATCTAAACCTAACTCCTGGCTTAACGGTGAACTAATTGAACTCAGAAGAAAGAAAAGAGCATTAGAATGCCTAGCTAGAAACTAAAATCTTCAAGGAGTCACTAAAAGAGCTTCAGGGAATCTCACAGAAATACATGCTGAAAGTTATTACCCATAATGCTCAATTCACACATTAACAATGTGGCTTCCAATAGCAAAGAACTGTTTTCAATTCTCAGAGAATTGGAAACATCAATACCACCTCCCAGCCCTACCACCACTTGGTGCACCACCATATAGAATGCCTTAGTCGCCAAAATCAATTCCATCCAAGACAAAATCGCACTGAAAAGAAAACTACTGGCCCACAGGATGGAAACCCCTACTAATTACCAGACTGACAAGGCAGTTGCAGCATCCCAGTTCAACTTCACCGTGGTCACCCAAGACCAGGTACTCAAGACGATCACCTCCCTCAAACCATCGACTGCAAATGAGACAGCTTCCCCGCTAAATTAGTCAAGAACTGTGCCCCCATTCTAGCAGCCATTATTACTAAATTCACTAATGCTTCCTTCAGCACTTATTCCATCCTGTTAAATATCAAAACAGCCTGGGTCTCTCCCTTACTAAAAAAAAAACACACTGGGCCTCATTACGATTGTGGCGTTAAGGCAACAACTGTGCCTGTAGTGCTACCAGCCCCGTTGTTACCATGCCGCCACATTACGAGTTCTGCTCGCGGGTGCCGCTTTGCAAGCCTGGTCAGACCAGGCATTCAGAGAGGCACCCACAAGCAGTACTAGATGGTAGCAACGGTACCGTTATGAATGGTACCGCTGCTACCATTCTCCCCATTCCCATTTGAGCCCTATTGGGCTCAAATGGGAATGGGGAATAATTATTACTGGTGCCCAGAAAAGGGCAATTACCGGTTATTGCCCTTTTCTGGGCACCGGTAAAAAATCATTACCGGCGGCAGCCGTGCTCTTAATAAGGGCGCAGCTACCACCTGCCTCGTAATGAGGGTAATTGCATCCTACTATTCCCACAAACTACAGACCCATTACAACAGTCCCCTTCCTTTTCAAAATTATTGGTAAAATAGAATAAAAACAAGTACAAACACACCTAGAAAATAATCAGCTATTAGGCAACAGACAATCTGGTTTTCGACCCAAGCACAGTATGGAGACAGCATTAGTAGACCTTGAAAAATCAGATGGACGCAATCAGAGACTCAGGAAACATATGCATCCTTCTGCTACTCGACCTGTCCGCTGCGTTTGATTTGGTGGACCATGATAAACTATGCCTAGCATTATCAAAACATTTTAATTTCTCCAAAGAAGCAACCACATGGGTCAAATCTTTTCTATCAGAACAAACCTCTAAAGTAGCCATTTACCAGGAGACGGCTGACCCTATGCCAGTACTTCTCCCCCTCGCTATGTAATGCCTACACAAATCTCCTCTTCGAAGCATTAGATGATATTGGAGTAATCTATACCAACTTTGCGGATGATACACAGATACTCACCCCAATCACTGGCAACCGAGATCAGGACTCTATCCTCATAAATAAAATCCACGACCTCATTCAAAACAGGATGGGAAAAAACAATCTTTGCCTTAACGGCGAAAAGACCTCATGATAGGTTCTCCATCCCGACTGAAAAGACTACACCAAGACTATACATCTATTGTCATAGATGATATTCCTATACCTATCTCAAACCAAGTTAAAACGCTAGGTGTATATCTGGACTCTAGCCTTACCTTGAGTAAACACGTCAACTAACTGGCTTCATCCACGGCCTACATGGCTAAACTCATTGCCCTTAGTCAGCAATTTCTCACTCCTCAAAACTGCATCACCCTAGCAAGAGCCCTTATTTTGTCTAAGTTAGGCTTCTGTAATATACTTTTTCTAGGCACCACTAAGAAAAATCTAGCCAAATTGAAATTACAGCAAAACAAAGTGCCAGAGCAGTGCTCGGAATAAAAGAAAGGGACCACATATCACAGACTAGGAGAGAGGTACACTGACTTCCCATACAAGCAAGAATTGTACACAAACCACTTACCACCACTCACAAATGTATCACCCTAAATGCTCCTACCTATCTGAACCAATACCGCACCCTTAAAATCTCTACCAGATCACTTAGATCCAGTTTTAGCAATCATTTACTCATTCCCCGATACAAGAATTCAAGGAAAGGAGGTTCCAGCTTCCAATCTGGAACTCACTCCCACCAAACATTAGTAACAAGCCTTCCCATACTGTTTAAGAAACTACTAAAAACCTGGCTATTCAATAAATTCTAACCTGTTTAACCAAATGCATTCAGTACTGCTTACCACTATATGTTCTGATACTCTTTAGCTCATACCACTGGTAATCTTTACTTGCTCTGTAACTGTCATGTCACTGTCTGTATTTTCCCCTGACATCTCACCCTTTGTAACAAGCAGGTTCTACTGTAACCATTTAACCTACGTTGTGATACCTCTGGGTTTGGGCGTATTATCAAATGCAATAAATAAAATAAAAAATAAATATACATAAATAGGGTATGAAAAAAATAACTGATTTCTTTATTAATACATTTACTTGTAAAGTGTAGATGCTTGTCTTGTTTAACAATGTAGCTTCTAATGCACTGTCCTTTACACACAATATATTGCCTTTGAATATGGACCAATATCTTTTATGTTTTTGAAAGAAAGAAATTACAGATATGTATGCTGTCCGATTATTGATCCCATAGCTTTGCCTGTAATGTCCTAGTAAATCAATCTATTGCATTGAAAATAGTTGTTCCTAAAGGACTTACTGGTGCACCATATGATAAACTGATTGGGTACTGCATACATTTAGTACATATATTTTGTTTTTCATTTATGACCCAGGGCAGTTCAAACTGACGACTTTCAGAAAATACAAATTAATTTTTTATTTTTTATCCTGCCGGGTTTCCGTCTCTTAGTGCACGACTAGGTATCAAACCCATCCTGCTCTGCAGTGTCTTGTTTCTAAGATAAGTGGGTCATTCATGAGCTATCCTCCTGACCCAAGAGAGTATGAGGTCTGATATTCATTTTGTGGGTCAGGGTCTAAATTATCTAGTGATGATGTCCATGCTGTCCTTCACATAGGAATTCATTACAGGCAAACATTCTCTGAGCAACAAAAATAGCATGTTTAGGTAGGGGTTACTAAATGGAATGTATGCCAGAGGCTATCAGTCTCACTGGGGTATGCAGAAGTTATGTTTAAGCCTATGTGTCATGTAAAATATTAGTGTATGTGGGTACCTATGAATTAGGATCTATGACTCTATCCTTCTTTTGAAGCTCTATCATCTACTCTCTCAATTTCTTCTAGTTTATTTCTTTAGGATCTTCTCTCAGTATTTCATAGCTGTTCTCATCACTTAACTGTTGCATGACATCATTTAGTAATAGCCGCTGTCTGGTGTCATGATTATTGCCCCTTTGTAATTGGGCTTGATATCTATCTATCATGTGCGTATAGACCCTGCAAGAAAGCTTGAAGATAAAATGAAGACAGAAGTACACATTGATTAAATAAACCTTTTACTACATTTTACACAATTCTCAAATGATTTACACATCAATACACTCAAATCAAATAAATCTGATTGCCCCAATAGGCTAAGCAGTTAATACCTTACATACTAGTGCTGCCACATTACCCAAATAATAGCAACATAGTATAAAATGATCACAATTCCTAACAGGTATATAACATGAGGGGTAAACATCTTTGAATATCTAAAATAATTCATACATGTCAATCATTATAAAAGGAAAGACCAGAAGACATTCTTAAAATCAGCAAAATAGTCAAACATGATCACAATTATTAAAACCTATCAAAATCACAGATAAACATCGTAATATATCCAAAAGAATGCATACTTGTCACTCATTATGGAAAGAAAGACCATAAAACTTTCTTGAAATCATTTTTCACATGTTGCAGTTAAGCTTTTTACGATTTTAATCCACATATGTTGTAATGTAAAATTCATGATGGTACATTCCTGAGTACAAAAAAATCAACATTTGGTCTGACTGGTAATTTTCAATTTTATATCTTAAATTTAGAAAACCTTTAACACGCACCTTGTTAAATTTAGTACATTTCGTAAAGAGATATGTAGGTGTTTCTATCTAACAACCACACAAAGGGCAATATATTATCTTCTTCGACACTCCAATATGGTATAGTATAAGCAGTGGGTCAAATCTAGGTCAAATCTAAGCATTAGGATGAGTCCTCTAACCCCGTGGTTAAAATGGTTTGTCAGATATTTACATGGGGTGTCATGGGGTGACATGGGGTGTCAATTTGGAATCCTTTTTAACATATAACACATATTTCCTTTGTTTCCCCAATAGTGTCATACGCTCATCACTATCCCATGTGGTAGCGCTGCATTTAACCAACCTTTTATCATTGTCAGAAATTGGTAATGTATTTTTGTTTTTAAAGAGTCAGATATAAAAGAACCTAAATAAATATAGGATATCACTACCTCAATTGTCTCATTACCCATCTTCCACTTCCATTTAGGATATTTTCTTTTTCCTGATCAAATCATCATAAATTTAGTTTTCTGGTGGTTTATGAGCAAACTAGTTTTCAAGGAGTAGTCACATGGAGCCTCTATACTCCTTTGTAGTCCAATTGGTGTCATCAGCATAACCTAACCAACCGATATTTTGCTTCTCTATTTTAGGAGAGAAGTTATTGCATTTTTCCAAATGAGAGACCATAATATGTAAGGACATGTATGGGATTTTTGCGAGCATATAATATACAGCATTGTATTGCCAGCATATAATATATAACATTTTTGCCAGCATACAATATACAGCATACATTTTAAATTTCAAATTTCTTTATTAGATATACATCTAGCCAAAAGGCTTTGTATAATACATGGACAAACAACACTTACGAATAAGCAAACAAAAATTAAAATCAGTTAACAATTCTAAAAGATAACATCAATACACTTTAAAATACATAATTCAATACATTTTAAAATCGCTACGATCTTTACATAAAATATTACAAATTGCATAATGAGGAGGAGGAGCTATGTGGCCAGATGCGATGATTCCTTTTGGGGAGTCAAGTAAGCAGATTCTTATGTCGCAAAAAAGAGAGCCTTTCCAAAATGAGGGCAGGAAATGCAAATCCAAAAAGAAACATCTGAATCTGATAACAAGAAATAACAGTAGATTTAAAAAAGTATTGGCAGTGGCAGAAAAATCCTCATATAGGGTAAAATGTGTATAATTGGTTGATTCCTTCCAATTGGTTGCTAAATATCAAAGATCTCCTAAGAATAAACTGGGCCAAAAAAGCAGTAAGCAAAAACAATTGGACACATGGGTAACTAAAAATCACAGAGAGATGATAGTAAGCGTAAAGCTGACCACATAAATAAAATGGATGAGGGTGAGGAGCGTTAGAATGGAACTAGTGGAAAGCTATGAAATTGATAATTGGGATGGTATAGAACTGGTTGTTTGTGGAAATCAGATGATAGAAAATAGGAATGAAAAGAAAAAAAAATGACAGATGTCCTATTGCATGGAGAAATGAACAAATCTGTGATTAAGATTATGGATACATTTGCCTCCTTCAAATAGTCCTTTTCTAAATGGACACAATATATTGGAATTGTTCCATAAAGTCTCAGCGCTAAAAGAGTTAACAAGCAAAGAGATAACATTGGTGGAGATACCGTCATCCGCTCAGGATGTCAATTGGGCTATTGCCCACTTGGTTTCACCAATTATTGCAGATCTTATTTTGGTGTATGCATGGGAACTGAAGGAATTAGGTTATGAGATTACGAAAGTCATCACTAAAGCACGCAACATCACTAGAAGGAAAGAAGCAGGAAGGGACATAAATGAGGTGGCAAATGTCAACATAGAAGAGATGGTTGAATGTATTATGGCAGAATTGACTAAACAATCAATAATCAACTATAAGGGTATTAAAGCAAACCGAAAATATGATGTCTCAGATGATGTTGATTGACAAAATGTAGTCGATAAAAACACGTTGGAACTTATATTGTGGAATACGAGAGGGCACAACTCATTTTGCCTAAACAAGAAGGGTTCACATATCAATTAGAGGCTGACATATTTGCACTTCAAGAAACTTGGCTAATGAGCGATATAGCTATAGATGGATACTGTATTCTACAGAAAAAGGGAAGAAGTGGCTTAAGAGGTAAACCATTTGGGGGATTGTTACTTGGAATCAGAAATGATATGAATGTAACTGAATATGGTGTGTTTGAAAATTACCCATATATATGAGTTGCAACTGTTGAAAGTAAATTGACTGATAAAGAACAGTGGCTATTGATACAAAAAATGTGCAATCCAACTGAAAATGGATGTATGGTGGAAATTATAGAGACATTAGAAAAAATCACTGATACATGGAAATTGGACTAATGGGGGCCCTTTATTTAGTACTGGAAGATTTAAATTATCAACGATTCAATGAAAACATGACTGGTGGTTGGCAACACATAGTGATTTTTAACAATGAAAGAGGGTCAACGATCATTCATTATATGGACGAATATAGTTCATCCAAGGAGCAGTGATCTGCTTTCATGGGGCAAATTGCCTTTTTAAATTGTACACAAATGGTAGTGGTGGCTGTTCGAAACCGTTCACTTGGTCAGTGGGGTAAATTCATCATGGGTAGACTACATACTGTTTCCTGAAGCACTGTTCCCTTTGATTGGTAAATTATGTCTGATCCCCAATAGTCTAAGCAATTATATGATCAATACATTTTGGTGGAAATTGAAACATGTGGTGAAAGATACAACTATTTGACAGACTGTCATATGGCCGATAATAGAATACAGCGCACAGTGAAAAACATAGAAAACTATATGCTCTGTTTCAAGAAACAAATTGAGAACTATTGTCCGTATGGTACTGGGCAGGCGCAAGATTTAGGGTGGATATCTAAAGAATCTAAACATTCTGAGGAGAAAAGACAAAAAGGTTGGACAAAAAGCTCATTTGATAGGAAAACATTTGCTAGTGTTACTTGAAAGAAAAACGATTACTATGCAAAGAGATAAGACAATTAAAAATGAAGGGTCAGAAAAGTCTCTAATATCTATGAAGACAGCCAATCAGAAAACAAGATGCAAACATTTTGTAAGGAGACATACAGTTTCCTCTTTGGCTAAAAACAGTTTTTTAACACAAAATATGATTAAAGGGAATGATTTTTGCCGTTTTTGAAATATGCAAAAAGAATATACCACCAATAGAGAGCGTGGGAAAAATGAAATCAATTGTATAATTGAAGATTCTTAGGACAATAATATTAGACAGATCTATTTGAAGGAGAGGGTTATAGACACTCATAGGGTTCACCATAATCAGTAGAGTATACTCTGGGAGGTAGACGCTATTACAATAGTAATTACTGAATTAAAAATATTCAGAGCACCTGGCCAGTATGAGATGCCAATGTAATATATAAAAAAGACCCAGGTTTTTGGGCTATAACATTGGGATCTATCTACACTACCAATTTTAACAATGGGCTTAATACCAATTAGCTGGGATGCCTCGATCGTAATACCAATATTAAAAAACTGGAGTAAGAGATAATCCCGCAAATTTTAGGTTGTTAGCAAGGACGGATGTTTGTTCTAGGATCTTGCAAAATTGCTACTCCCAGAGATAAATAATTGGATAAAGAGTTACAATATACTCTCTAATGAACAGAGTCAATTTAGGAATAATATGTGTGTTTTATCCAATATTGGGATGCTGTCCTATTTAACACGTGAATCCATGGGGAAAAAAGAAGGAGCATTATATATATATGATTTGTCGGCTTTAAATGAGCCTTCACTAGTGTAGATCATAATTTGTTCTGGTCAAAATGAAAAAATGTTGAATATGAATCTCATGATATTGAATTTCATCAGGGAACTGTACACCAACACTAAAGTTCAGATTAGGTTGGATCAAGAGGGCACCTTGTGGCAGAGTAATGATAGTAACTTTGGATTGAAACAAGGTTGCCCCTTGGCATCGACCTTATACAATCTATATGTTTCAGTTTGTAAGGACATGTATGGGATTTTTGCCAGAATATAATATACAGCATTTTATTGCCAGCATAAAATATATACAGGATAATTCATAGAATTTCGCAGAAAAGTGTCGCAAGCGGCTGGTGCAGAGTGTCCGCGTGCGATTGTCTGCGCCAGGCGCGTGTGCCAAAACCGATTTCCGCGCACAGCGTATTCATGGATTTTAGGCTCCCAAACCAGCCGTGGCGCAGAGTATCGCAGCGACCCTGCAGCAGCGCCAGTAACGCCCCCAAGAACGCCCTTGCGCAAGGAAAAGCCATCAAAATCGCTAAATCATCACAAAGGGCTGCGCTAACCCGGGACCAGTTGATAGGGCTGCCAAACAAGGAACGCAAAGCGGGTAACGTGCATATCAGGGGTACCCGGGAAGTTAAACACGTGATTAGCCAGGGTACGTGTATTACAGGGGTACGCAGGAATTTTCACACGCGATTTGGCTGGGTACGTGTATGACAGGGGTACGCGTGAAGTTTTACACGCGATTAGCCAGGGTACGTGTATTACAGAGGTGCGCGGGAATAATCACACGCGATTTGGCTGGGTACGTGTATTACAGGGGTGCACGGGAATTATCACACGCAATTTGGCTGGGTATGTGTATTACAGGGGTGCACGGGAATAATCACACGCGATTAGGCTGGGTGGGTCCTCACAGGTGTACCCTGTACACCCTCCACGGCCCCTGCAGGCCGCCCACAAAACAGGGGACTACCCTGCACACCTGCTCATGTCTCCCACCACCCCCACCCCCCCAGTAGTGTGGGGCACCCTCCACCAGGCCACCACGCATGTCTCCCTCCCCCCCACCCCCCAGCCACCGTGGGCAGCCTCCACCAGGCCCCCACTCATGTCTCCCACCACCCCCACCCCCCCAGCAGTGCAGGGGCAGCCTCCACCAGGCCCCCACCCATGTCTACCACCACCCCACCCCCCAGCCACCATGGGCATCCCCCACCAGGCCCCCACCCATGTCTCCCACCACCCCCATCCCCCAGCCACCATGGGCAGCCTCCACCAGGCCCCCACTCATGTCTCCCACCACCCCCACCCCCCAGCAGTGCAGGGGCATCCCCCACCAGGCCCCCACCCATGTCTCCCACCACCCCCACCCCCCAGCCACCATGGGCAGCCTCCACCAGGCCCCCACTCATTTCTCCCATCACCCCCACCCCCCCAGAAGTGCAGGGGCAGCCTCCACCAGGCCCCCACCCATGTCTCCCACCACCCCCACCCCCCAGCCACCATGGGCATCCCCCACCAGGCCCCCACTCATGTCTCCCACCACCCCCACCCCCCAGCCACCATGGGCAGCCCCCACCAGGCCCCCACCCATGTCTCCCACCACCCCCACCCCCCCAGCAGTGCAGGGGCAGCCTCCACCAGGCCACCACCCATGTCTCCCACCACCCCCACCCCCCAGCCACCATGGGCAGCCTCCACCAGGCCCCCACTCATGTCTCCCACCACCCCCACCCCCCAGCAGTGCAGGGGCAGCCTCCACCAGGCCCCCACCCATGTCTCCCACCACACCCACCCCCCAGCCACCATGGGCAGCCTCCACCAGGCCCCCACTCATGTCTCCCACCACCCCCACCCTCCAGCAGTGCAGGGGCAGCCTCCACCAGGCCCCCACCCATGTCTCCCACCACCCCCAGCCACCATGGGCATCCCCCACCAGGCCCCCACCCATGTCTCCCACCACCCCCACCCCCCAGCCACCATGGGCAGCCTCCACCAGGCCCCCACTCATGTCTCCCACTACCCCCACCCCCCCAGCAGTGCAGGGGCAGCCTCCACCAGGCCCCCACCCATGTCTACCACCACCCCCACCCCCTAGCCACCATGGGCAGCCTCCACCAGGCCCCCACTCATGTCTCCCACCACCCCCACCCCCCCCAGCAGTGCAGGGGCAGCCTCCACCAGGCCCCCACCCATGTCTACCACCACCCCCACCCCCCAGCCACCATGGGCATCCCCCACCAGGCCGCCACCCATGTCTCCCACCACCCCCACCCCCCAGCCACCATGGGCAGCCTCCACCAGGCCCCCACTCATGTCTTCGACCACCCCCACCCTCCCAGCAGTGCAGGGGCATCCCCCACCAGGCCCCCACCCATGTCTCCCACCACCCCACCCCCCAGCCACCATGGGCATCCCCACCAGGCCCCCACCCATGTCTCCCACCACCACCACCCCACAGCCACCATGGGCAGCCCCCACCAGGCTCCCACCCATGTCTCCCACCACCCCCACCCCCCAGCAGTGCAGGGGCAGCCTCCACCAGGCCACCACCCATGTCTCCCACCACCCCCACCCCCCAGCCACCATGGGCAGCCTCCACCAGGCCCCCACTCATGTCTCCCACCACCCCCACCCCCCCAGGAGTGCAGGGGCAGCCTCCACCAGGCCCCCACCCATGTCTCCCACCACCCCCACCCCCCAGCCACCATGGGCAGCCTCCACCATGCCCCCACTCATGTCTCTCACCCCCCACCCCCCCCCAGCAGTGCAGGGGCAGCCTCCACCAGGCCCCCACCCATGTCTCCCACCACCCCCACCCCCCAGCCACCATGGGCATCTCCCACCAGGCCCCCACCCATGTCTCCCACCACCCCCACCCCCCAGCCACCATGGGCAGCCTCCACCAGGCCCCCACTCATGTCTCCCACCACCCCCACCCCCCAGCAGTGCAGGGGCAGCCTCCACCAGGCCCCCACCCATGTCTCCCACCACCCCCACCCCCCAGCAGTGCAGGGGCAGCACCACCAGGCCCCCACTCATGTCCAACTCATTTCTCCCACCGACCCCACCCCCCCCAGCCACCATGGGCATCCCTCACCAGGCCCCCACTCATGTCTCCCACCACCCCCACCCCCCAGCCACCATGGGCAGCCCCCACCAGGCCCCCACTCATGTCTCCCACCACCCCCATCCCCCAGCCACCATGGGAATCCCCCACCAGGCCCCCACTCATGGCTCCCACCACCCCCACCCCCCAGCCACCATGGGCAGCCCCCACCAGGCCCCCACCCATGTCTCCCACCACCCCCACCCCCCAGCCACCATGGGCAGCCCCCACCAGGCTCCCACCCATGTCTCCCACCACCCCCACCCCCCCAGCAGTGCAGGGGCAGCCTCCACCAGGCCACCACCCATGTCTCCCACCACCCCCACCCCCCAGCCTCCATGGGCAGCCTCCACCAGGCCCCTGCTCATGTCTCCCACCACCCCCACCCCCCCAGCAGTGCAGGGGAAGCCTCCACCAGGCCCCCACCCATGTCTCCCACCACAACCCACCCCCCAGCCACCATGGGCATCCCCCACCAGGCCCCCACTCATGTCTCCCACCACCCCCACCCCCCCAGCAGTGCAGGGGCATCCCTCACCAGGCCCCCACCCATGTCTCCCACCACCCCCACCCCCCAGCCACCATGGGCAGCCTCCACCAGGCCCCCACTCATGTCTCCCACCACCCCCACCCCCCTGCACTGCTGGGGGGTGGGGGTGGTGGGAGACATGAGTGGGGGCCTGGTGGGGGCTGCCCATGGTGGCTGTGGGGTGGTGGTGGTGGGAGACATGGGTGGGGGCCTGGTGGGGGATGCCCATGGTGGCTGGGGGGTGGGGTGGTGGGAGACATGGGTGGGGGCCTGGTGGGGGATGCCCCTGCACTGCTGGGGGGTGGGGGTGGTGGGAGACATGAGTGGGGGCCTGGATGCCCATGGGGGGTGGGGGGTGGGGGTGGTGGGAGACATGGGTGGGGGCCTGGTGGGGGATGCCCATGGTGGCTGGGGGGTGGGGGTGGTGGGAGACATGAGTGGGGGCCTGGTGGAGGCTGCCCCTGCACTGCTGGGGAGGTGGGGGTGGTGGGAGACATGAGTGGGGGCCTGGTGGAGGCTGTCACCCACCACCCCCACCCCCCAGCCACCATGGGCAGCCTCCACCAGGCCCCCACTCATGTCTCCCACCACCCCCACCCCCCCAGCAGTTCAGGGGCAGCCTCCACCAGGCCCCCACCCATGTCTACCACCACCCCCACCCCCCAGCCACCATGGGCATCCCCCACCAGGCCTCCAATCATGTGTCCCACCACCCCCACCCCCCAGCCACCATGGGAAGCCCCCACCAGGCCCCCACCCATGTCTCCCACCACCCCCACCCCCCAGCCACCATGGGCAGCCCCCACCAGGCTCCCACCCTTGTCTCCCACCACCCCCATCCCCCAGCCACCATGGGCATCCCCCATCAGGCCCCCACCCATGTCTCCCACCACCCCCACCCCCCAGCCACCATGGGCAGCCCCCACCAGGCTCCCACCCATGTCCCCATGCCCACATGCCCTGACAATCCTCAAGCATGGGCCTCATGGTCAGCCACCACAGCCCAAAGACACAACCAAGTATTACATGCACCCATGATACTACTTCAATGGAAACAATGTAAATCAACACATGTGTCTCACACACACACAATGGTTGCAAGTGAACCTGAAAACCCATATCATGACATGCATGAAAACAATGAGATGAAACCACACATTGAAGAATTAAAAAATCCAAATAATGTATTAATAACAACAGTAATGGCAATCAAAATGAAACAAAATACACAAGTAAAAAAAAAACAAAATTAAGCTGGCTGTCCCTTTTCAAATTAAAATCAATAAATGATAATCCTAAAAAATGTCTTCCAAAGTTCAAGTCCATAAAAAGGAAATGAAGGGAAAAAAGAAAATGAAAACCATTGCTCCATGGAAAAAAATATCCATAGTAAAAAAAATATCCAAATCCAAAGTCCAACTATGTACAAAGTATTCAGGGTCCATCATCCCAACAGAAGAAATGAAACCTACCAAAAAACCTATCTAAAATGGAAATATATACAAAAGGTGGAGCAGTGTCCGTCGACTCCAAATAAAAATAAACTATAAAGGAAACCTATCACTAAATAACTATATACAATGACGGCGGGCCAGTCCAGCGGCTCACTTAGTGGTGTTCTAGGCCAGGGCATAATCAAACACCTTGTCTATGTCCCGGAGGCGGTCCTGTTCCATGGCCCCGAGGGTCCGCAGGGACGCCGACATAATCACCTCCAACTCCCTGTGGATTGCCTCGAGGCACTCGGCCCGCCTCAGGGCCCTCCGCATGGAGTTCTCCGCCCTGACCATCGTGAGCCGCACCTCTTCCGCCCACTGCCGCTCCGCATCTATGGCGTGGCCCAACCGCTGCCACATGGAAGACACTTCCCGTCCAGGGTCCTCCTGCCCTCCGGCCGATGCCTGCCCCTCCGATGTTGAAGGCCCCGAGTTATCGTGGCTCCCACCTACAGCCTCCTGCTGCTGCAGCTGCTGCTGTCCATTTGCCCTGTCCGATGGCGCCTGCACATCCTCCTCCAGCTGGGGTGCAGTCGTTGATGTGGCCACCCCTGCTGGACGTCCGACTCCCGACTGTGGCAGGGATCTGTTGTCCACCAGCCTGGCCGCACGGTCGGAGGCAGCTCCACAGGGCACCCAGGTGACACATGGGTGGGAAGATGGCATGGAGGACGACTGGGGCATAGGGGGTTCCGTGGAGGAGGGGGTCGGAACAAGGTCCAGGAAACGGAGAAACCCTGGTGAGCTGTCCCAGTGGGTCAACGCAGTCAACGAGCCATGCAAGAAGACGTGCAGACTCATCATGAAAAGACTGCAGGTCAGCTCGCATGGCCCGTTGATGCAACGCCACCCCACCCTGGACAGGCTCAACCTGGTGCAGGATAGCCACATCCGCAGGGAGAGGAAGGCCAGGTGTTGTAAGCCAATCCCCTCCCTGAGAACGGGTCTGGAGGTAGGCATCCCCGCTGGTGCAAGATGATGCAGTGACAGGAGCAGGGACAGGATTGCACACAGGCACCTCCGCGGCGGCCTGTGCTGCCTCCTTTCCCAGATCCTGCACTGCACCACTAGCATCGGTGGAATCCCCACCTCCAGACCCCGTCTCTGTCGCTTGCACGGCCTCCTCCTCCTCCAAACCCCCCTCCAACCTGGATGACTCCGTGCCATCTTCCTCCGTTGGGCCCTGTGGGGTCCCAGCTGCCCCTTCTGCTGCCGAGGAGTCCAACTCCAACCTCCACCTCTTGGACCTCCCCTCGGCAGCTGCGGCCTGGGACACGGAACCGGACTCCTCACTCCCCGACGAGATCAGAACCTGGGAGGGGATCCGGGCCTTGCGTCTCCGGCTGGTGGTGCGACCCCTGCCGCTGGGCTCCACAGCACCTTCTCCGCCCTCCTCATCAGTGGACGCTGCATACAGGGAGAAAGAAAACACAGGCATCAGGGCACTGTCCAATGGACTCATACACACAGGACAGTCATACATGAGTGGCATTGGTAAACCTCAGACATGGCATCACAATCCCCAACACACATGTCATTTCAACTTGCACACATGAGCCATACCACAGGCATATTGCAACAGCCAGCACCATCCATTCACATACAACAGCATGAGCAGCCAAAGGTCATCCACACATCACATGCAACATAGGGAGTACACTACACATGCACACACACCACCAAACTTGCATGAATGTGTACACCTCCGCCAACTGTCGCAGTGTTCCGATCGACATCCATGTCACACCTGACAATCATTCCTCCACATCCAGTGCCATGCAAGCCCACACACACAAGCACCATCCATGTGTCACACATGAGACCCCTCGCATGTGTCACCATCACGGCCCTGTACACCCCCCCCTACTTGCCCACATAAAAATACATGTTCAACCTGCACACTCCTGGCACACCACATGCACAGCTTACAATCAGTATGCATGTACACTTACCGCTCGACTCCAGACGGGTCT